>NC_140411.1:286120790-296120790 GCF_965140295.1 Lepidochelys olivacea | reverse complement strand
GGGCTGGAGTGGGGGCGGGGCCAGGGGCAGAGGGGCGGGCTTTAACCGAAGTAATTCTAAAAGTAAATGTGTGTTTTGTCGTTTGAGTGAGGTGCATTACTGAGTGTTTATATTTTATTAAAACCTTTCTTCACATTACAGTTTTAAAGTTAATACATTGACTTTTAATAGCATACTATATTACTCTTCATTTTTTTTCATTTTTGACTATACTTTGTATTGTTGTATGAAACGGTTTCAGTGATGTGGCCCTCGGGCCAATGTACTAGTCCTCATGTGGCCCTCGTGGTGATTTGAGTTTGAGATCTCTATCCTAGAGCATCTCTTTTAGGAAGGTTATCTTAGCTTGTAATAGGGAGCACAGACTTGGAGGAATTTATGTTTCATCCTGTTTTTATCAGCCTTTGTTTTCTACCACTGGTGTTTAAGTTTCCACCACACACTCTCCATTCTGTGCAGAGTGTCAGAAAACAAAGGAGATCTTTGTGGTGATGGGGAGGAGGGAGCCGTTTGGGGGCTAGTGTGTCAATGATCAAGGCTAGTGTACAAGAATAGTCATTTACCAGGTGCTCAATCCCTTGTCCAGTGGGTGGAGTGCTGTTTTCCTTTATCTGGCTTTGGATTCCAGGAGTCTTTGTGGTCAAATCAGGATAATTGGTCTGCCTTGTTCCCTGGAGAGCTGGAAGGTCTCTGACCACTGCCTTAATGAGGTGATGGTCACTACAAGTCAGTGGCTGGGTTGATGTCCTCTATCTTTATATCTAGGCTGAAGATCGGGTTCACAGTGCAACTTGTTGGGTGGGTTGCCCCAGAGGTGACCTGAGAGAGTCCTCGGGAGGCAATTGAGGAGATGAGTTTATGGGCTTTTGTATCTGCGGCCTGGTTGATGTGCATGTTGAATACTCAGAGGACAAGAAGCCTAGGGTATATCACCGCCGTGGCCGAGAAGTATCAATGAGCTCTTTTATGAATCTGTTTGTCTGTGGTGATCTGTAAATGAGCATAAAATCTGTTAGCTTTGTCTCTGGTTTCTATCATCAGAGGAGTGAATTTGAATGGAGTTGTCCTACATAGGCCAACTCACTTAGATTTGATATTTGTAGAGAAGGTGAATGCAGCACTACCTGCCCTCTTTGTCCTCTCTGCATGAGTGATGTACTGAGTACGCAGAAAGTGGGATGTGGAGGGCTAGCACAGGGCTTGTGGTGTCATCCAGCCAGGTCTTGGAGATGCAGGCTATATTGGGTGCTGCTGTGTTGCTGATGAGATTGTGTATTGTTTGTTTATGGCAGATCTTATATTGAACAGCATCAAGTTTAGTTTATATTGCTTTGAGTTGTCGGCTTCTGGCCTGTGCCTATGTGTGTATAATTATTAGGAATCTGGTTTCTTATGTCTGTTTTCCTGTTTCCTGGACAGTTCCTCCCAACCTGAACTGCAACAGGTGATGTAGTGGATTGTGCCATGGGATGATGCGTGTCTGGTTCATGCAGTTGTCTGGTTCACCAGATACCATGTGAAACATAGGTCAGTGGGAGCTGTCACTTGGTATGCTGGAGCTGTAACTTGCTTGAGTCCTGGGTGGAGCTGAAGCAGTCAGTTTCCTGGGGTGGTGGTGCGTGTCCTGGAAGCATGGTGGTATAACAGCAATGGAAATAATAATAAGCATAGTGACAGTCATACTAGATAGCAAGCATCAAGCCCAGCAGAAAGAGGAAGTGGAAATAGCATCAGACATCCATTTCCTTGAAGAAAGCTGTCTGTGTTGTCATGATGCCCCTATTGCTCTGACCTGCTTTGGAAGAGATGAAGAGTAGAGAGGAAAAGAAATTGAACGTAGCAGTTAGGAACATGTTAGAGCTGCAACGTGGCCTCCTGACCGACAAGGTGGTGGCAAAGGCTGGGGGAGCAGGGCAGGGGTGGAGGACTCCTTGCTCAAAAGAGGAAAGCTCTCCGACAGCCTCGTTCCAGGTGGTGGCTCCTGTGCTGAGAAGGGGCTAGGAGAGTAGTCATAGCCTCTCTTTCACCACTTGGGGGAAGCTGGTCCCCGCTGCTGCTGTATCCTGCTGGGGGGAGGGAGGAGAGAGACAGTGCACCTGGGACATCCCTGCACTCCAGCAATCCCCAGCTGCCCCAGTAGCCTCTTTGTGCCATTGGCAACTGGGGCACATTAGGGCAACCTTCAGGAACTTGTGGGGCTGGCCTGAATACAACTTCCCCAGGATTGGGGGAGCGCAAAGGTGGCTCAGAGACCCATCTGCCTGCCCCCTCCATCAAGTGCTCCAAGCTCTCTTCAACTACAGCTGTGAATGTGGCTCATTATGCCCTGAATAATCAGAATGTTTAAGATATCTAGACTAAGCTTCTGTTTCAGTAGTCATTTATCACAGGCTAATGAACACTGAAAAGAGAACCTGTTTGGCTTCATGGATCATGCATAATTTATAATTAAATACAGCAATTTAAGTTTAAATAACGTTAAGGGGCTGACTTCAGCTGACAGAAAACCAGAACATGCAAAGTTCAAGCTAAACCTCTATCCCTAAAGTACCATGTTAAAATAATAATCAGATTTTAAAAGGTACAGTGGTGAGCACTAACACCAAAGCAAACAGCCTTAGCTTTAAATTTCCCAGAAATCATGAAATTGTGACACCTTCAAAAATATTTAGGTAGGTATTTCATTTGTATCATTTATTATTTATACTTTGCTGAGAAGTGTACTGGGCAGTTTGAAGAACAAATGAAGAGAAATGGGTCCCTGCTCCTAAGAATTTACAATGTAGGGCCTGATCCTGCAAATACTTACGTGAGTACTCTCAGTGGCAGAGTTAAGCATGTGTGTAAGTGTCTGCAGGATTAGGGCCTACTTTAGGTGTGACACAATGAGTGAGCATTGCTAACAGTGCAGGATGGGGTGAAGAATGACAAGGTGTTACCACAATGAGATTGTGAAGTTACTGAGTTGATGTGTTTGCATCTCTTGATGGTTCCATCAAGGGAAACTATTTATTGTTTTAAATCAGGTACTAAAGCAGCCAATTACAAAAATAAAAAGCAACTCCTCCTTGTAGGCAACATGGATATAGGCAATCTAGGGCCCTAGGCACACCATGACACTGGCTCTCCTTGTCTCCACCCCGGTGGCCCCATCTTCCACTTGGCATGGAAGTGGCAGACTTAAATGCACTTGCCTATGTCCTATCACATGTATACAAATTAATATGAATGTATGGATAAAATCAACAGCAGCATACCAAAGCAGGTTCCCTCCCCTGAGTACAAATGAACACTTGGCTCTTGTTTCCAGCTCCCATCCATAGCCAGGCTTCTGAAGTCCCCTTCCTTCTACACTGTCATGTTTCCTGATGTCACCTGATTAAACTGCAAGAAGACTTTTGATTGTATGTAATGTGACATTTTAAATTTATATTTTCTATAAAACAGTTGACAAACCATGTTTCACTTGGTTTATTTTGTTCTTTCTCCTTTTTTCCTTACTCAGTTTTAATTCTTATCACAGAATCATAGAAATTAGAGATAAGGGAGAGAGCCATTAGGTCATCTAGTTTCTAATTCAATTCCTTGCAGGTTCAGGCCTATTCCCTTCAGAACATTTTCTATTGTTTTGTCCAGTCTAGTTTTAATTGTTGTTAGTAATGTCTAGTTTTAAGTAGAGCTGGTCACCATTTTTTTCCAGTGGAACAATTTTCTGGTGGAAAAGGCAATTTTGTCAAAATCTAAACATTTTGTGGAAAGGTGTCCATTTCAAACCAGAGACCGTTTCGACTTTCTTGTTTTTTTAAATGTCAAAATGTTTTGTTTTAAACAACATTTTCATTATTTTTGTTTCAACCTTCATATTACATATCCATTTAAATATGTGTGTGTGTGTGTATATATATATATAGAGAGAGAGAGAGTCAATATTTTATATTATAATATTTCAACATTATTGAAACACAATTATTCAGCATTATTCAAATGAAACATTTTGAGGTTTCCAAATCAAAATTATTTGGAATTTCTGTTTCATGGCAGATTTCAACATTTTGACTTTTCATTCTAATTCAGAATGAAAACAGACTTTGAAACGTCAGATTTTCTCCTAGAATGGAAATTCTGTTGTTTGACCAGTGTTAGTTTCAAGTGTCCCATGTCTTCCATTGGGAGACTAGTCTGCAATCTCATAGACATCACTGTCAACATTTTTCCTGATATTCACGGTGTTCCAGGTACTCAGCAATTTTGTAGTCATTAGTTATAACTCCTCCCTACAATATTACTTTCTCCACAATATATTTATTAAGACCTTTCCCATTTCCCTTAATGTACTTGGTTAGCATTGACTCATCTTAATTGCAGGAAAGTAGTGTCTTTCCTCTTATTTGGAAATGTTAATGACTCAGTTTAAACCATGTAAAGTGCATCCAGATACTACAGTGTTGGCTACCATTATAAATCTGTGTAATAAATAAATTAACACAATGAGACATTTTCTAATGTAAGCTACATAGAGGTGTCAGTCAGTGTAATTGGATTCACTGCAGTTACTTTGGATTTACAGCAGTGTAATAGATCAGGATCTGGACCAACATTTTGGAACATTGTATTGTTTTATTTTCTTGGTTTTTTCCATTGTGCCTTAATGTTTTCCCTGAACACATTACCTGATTCTTCAGATTCTCTTTTCTTTTTTGGCTGCCTCCCCATTTTGTATTTCCATAGCAGGTTTTTATTTCTTTACCCTGAGATCTTTGAACAGTCCCTCAAGAGGCTTCACTGGCTGATTTTTGTTCTTTCTTTTTTCAGAGTTTGTGCCAGGTACTTTGTTCAAATCCATCTTGGGAACGAAAACACCCCCGACTTTTCTAGAAATCCTAATAATGCTGCTTCTGTATGTAACATCACCTCCTCTACAGATTGATAGCGATATAGATATATGCACATGCATCTTCATAGCTATCCCTACCTTTTGTGCTTCTCAGGTGAGTGTCTGTCTGTGTTTTAGATGGTAAGCTCTAGGGACATGGAGCGAGGGGAATGTCTCCATAGAAATTGCGTTCAAAGAATCTCCTCTGTGTGAGAGGATGGGATCAGCTGCCTTCATGACTTCTCCCTCTTCCTTTGGCCCTGTGCAGAATGCTGTGGGTCCTGAGTTTCTATGCATAGGCTAGAGCTATGGACTTTTCTGTCACACACATCCATACAAACAGAGCTCAGGCAAGAGGGCCAGAGCTGGGGCAAGAGAGGGACAAGATCCCTCCTCCTCAGAGATATCAGCAGTAAATGAGCTCCGAAATTAACACAGCCTGAGACTGTATTAAATTTTACATGGATTCCCCTCCCTGCTGGGAAACCCATCCTTGAAGGTGGATTCTGGAGAACCTGCTGTCAGTGTTTGTCTGTGTGAAGGTATGCTGAGAGGTCTGGATTTGTGCAGACAGTTATGTGTTTCTGAGGGAACCTGGGGGTGTGTGATAGGGTGGACGAGGCCCAAAGCCCCCGTCCTGGAGACCTCAGGGTTCTGGCACACCTATCCCAGGAAAGGAGCAGTGGAGAGATCCTCCAAAGCAGCCTAGAGGGTGGTGAGGAAACAACGAATCAGAGGTGCTGCTGGAACGGCCAATCAGAGGCAAGGAGGGCCATATAAAAGGAGCTGTAGAATAGAGCAGTAGTTTGTTGCTGTTTGGAGCTAGAGAAGGAAGGACTGTGTGCCTGGAAGAGCAGCAGGACCAAAGACAGTCTGCTGGCAAAGACTGTGGGAGCGAGAAGTTCCTGGCTGGCTGCTAGGACTGAGTAGGGACTGAGCCCAGGGAGGGATGTAGGAAGATAATGTCTCCAGGGAGGAAACCTTGGGGATACAGCCCCATACCAGGGCTGGGACTGCTTACAGACTGAGCCTGGGAGGGCTAGAGTGGCACCACCAGAGGGGGACTGAGATAGGCCTCTGGTGGATGGCATACCCTGGAAGGGGTCTGTTCTAATTCCAATGCAGACAGTGTGTGTGACTTGGCCAAAGGGCTCAGTCATTGGAAAAACTGCCTAAGAACCATGGAAAGGAGTCACCAGAATGGAAAGAACGCAGACACACCTAACCAGAGGGGCACTTGTGAGAGTGGGTGCTGACCCCATTACAGAGTGGCAAATCACTTCTGGGGGTGGGAGTTGGTGGCAAACTGCTGCCTATTCCACTTAGAGGGTAAGAGCAAACTGAGACCCTCATTGAAACTACTTGAGGAAACCTGCAGAAATCTTCTCCTCTCTCTGCTGAGGAATTTTGTGTAGGTGGGGTCAGTTCCCCCTCTTGCCTTTATTAGTGTCTTGTACAGCCCTGAGCAGCATATGATCAGCACTCGAAACACAATAATGCTTGACCTGCATTGATTATCTTTTTCTTTCCCCATTTCCTTCTCTAAATTTCTTCTCTATTCTTGGTCTATTCCTCACCTCTGTTCTCTCCCTATCTTTCTGGCATTCTCTCGCTCCCTTCTTCAGAGGCTGACTGCATCCTGATCATCAGGCTTCCTTCCTGAGCCAATCCGCTGTGCAATGGGGAATGAAAGCAATGTCTTCCGTCTGCTGAACAAATGCAAACTAATTGACTGCACCTGAACTGGCCAGCAAAAGGAGGCTGCGCAGCTACCTGCCAGCTTGTATCATGATCTCAGGTGGGTGGCCTGCAGGAGCAGAGAAGAGGGGCCAGGCAGGTGGCTGTCTGCAATATGTTCCCCTGCTGTACAAAGATTCTGGCGATAGGAACTAAAAAAATATGTGCTGTGGCTTTTGTGTTTTGCTTTAACTGGTTTAGCACTAGTCACCAGTTGCTCTTGTTTATTCATATAGTACCCTCTGAAATAGGCAGATTTGGGCCAATGTAGGAAGTGTAAATTACAATTGACCCTGGAAAGAATAAATTATCCACTTGGCTCTTTAGATATGTGGCTAATATGAAGCTGTCAGTTGACATAAATTTTTACACATCTCCCAGCTAAATTAGGGATCCAAATGCAAAAACCTAGCATGAACCATGGATTTGGGACTCCGTGGGGAACATAATCAATTCATCTCTGGAGGGTTATTGATAATATTCTTCTCCTTTTGTAGTTCTTTCAGAATCACATGTGGGAGAAAATGGAATGGAAATGACATTTTGTAAATGTGAGAGACAGTTGTAACTTTTTGTGAAATGTTGCTCAGTGAACTATCACAGGATAGCTTTTCTGGAGGAAAGATGCTAAAGTATAAACATGGAAGTTATTTGCAGCAACCTGGATTACTTAGGGGGGCTGGATTTGGCTCTCAGCTGCACCAGTTTGTATCTGGAATAACTGCATTCACTTCCCTGATGCACCTGAGGGCAGAATCTGCCTCAATATTTTAGATAATTACATATGGGATGTTGTTGCTTCTTGTAGAGCATTAGCAATTTTGGGGACCTTGAAAGTCCATTTTGTGTTGGAGGTAGAATCAGTGATGCAGAGTCAAGGTATTTGCCAGGGTAATTGCTTATTTACAAAAGTCCTTGAACAGCACAGGCTACCAGCTGCACATAGGCAGCTCCCTTTAGTGGAAACCTTCAACTGAGTCACCTGTCACCAAGACAGAGCTCCTCTGGGTCTCCTGGAATCTATTTAAGGTACTTACAACACCTGTGTGAGGTAGGGCAGTGCTATGGCCTCTGTTCTACAGATGGGGAACTGAAGCACAGAGAGGCTCTGGTTTACGCTAGCTCTTTTGTCAGCAAAACTTTTGTCGGTCAGGATATGGCACCCTGGACCGACATAAGTTGTACCTACCAAAGAGTCGGCGTGGACAGCACAGTCGGTGGGAGATGGCATACAGCAGCTACACAGGAGACCTTCAAGTGGCGCAGCTGCAGCAGTACAGCTGTACCACCGTAAGGTCTGGCGTGTAGACATAGCCTTAGTGACTTGTACAAGGTCACAAAGTCTGTCTCCTGCTTTGGCAATCTTCCAAGTTACAGGTGAGCACCCAGTCACTGGCCTATCCTTTCCCTCAGTGCTTAATAACACAGTTCCCCCTTCTTGCCCTTCAGGGCTTGGGCTTTATATCAGGAAACCCCATAGACCAGAACTGCTCACCAAGTGTAATGTGATCTCCAGAGGTGACTTGACTATTTACCCTCACCTTTGTGCAGCTGTTCTCCAGCACAAAGGAACCTCAGAGGAAATCCGCTAAGTTTCTCAGGGAGCATCGCAAATCAGCATGTCCCCATGTCATGTATGAAAGATGCGTACTATTACATGTAGAGCAGCCAGCTAATTCCCTTTTGACCATGTAGACCCATGTCTCTCTCTTTGTATTCTAGCCATTATATGAAACAAATTGTGGGTTTAAGGGTCCAGTTCTTCCAAGTGCCCTCAGTCCCCATTGACAAACTGTGCAGCAGGTACTCCAGTCTGACGGGAATATAAATAGTGTGGGAAGCTAAAAATCTCCACTTTTTGTTCAATTGCACTCATAACTAAGATTTGCATGTCAAAGGGGGAAAACAATGTAATTGCTCTTGCAGTTTGCGGAGATCCAGAGTCATACTTACCTAATAGGCTCTCAAAAGGATACAGTCTGAATCCTGGGGCCTAATTCTGCTCTCACACGAATGGTGTAACTCTATAGGCTGTAATGGTTGCTTCTGACTTATACTGCTGTAAGTGAGAGGAGAATCATATCCTAAATATCTACTAGCATAATATGATATTTTTGCTCCTGTACAGTTTGTTAGAGACTTTGCTTTTTAAATGAAATGTGGCGATTAGCCCACAATACAGTCTAACTACTTTAATTTAGGAAAACATAATTAAGCTGTAGAGATAGTGAACTGTCAAATATGTCCATTGGCACAAGCATGTTCAGAAGAATTGTTATGGTGCAGATGCTAGTTCTTTTATTATATAAACTGTCAACGTTAGCAGACATTTACTCTTAAGTCCTGGAAGAGAGGAATATTGCTATAACTTTTCTATTTGGGCAAGGTTTTTATACTGTGACCGCGGCAAGGGATCTCAGTTGGGGGCCAATTGTGTAAGGACTGGATAAACACATAGCAAGACAGGCCCTACCCCAAAAGAACTTACAACTAGAATAGACAAGACAAAGTGTGGGAAGGGAAAGGAAGGGAAAGTGACTTGTGCAAGGTCATACAGCGGGCCAATGTCGGAGTTGTGGCATTTTTCTTAAACTCTTGGTGAAAGTAATAGTTGAAGTGTGTTTGCTTGCATGTTCAGCTAGAGATGCTTTTAAATGAGCCTAATTTCAGAGGGAGGGTGCTCAGCACTTTCTGAAAATCATTCTTATTGCATTCAATAAGCCTACTCATGTAAGTAGCTGTTCACCAGTGGGAGTTATGAGCTTGCAGTTCAGCCTAAAGCATAGACAGCACATAATGGAGGCGGGGGCAGGCTAAGCATCCCCAAACCTTGCGGTACTGCGGGGCAGGGAGGGTGGCCGATTACAGCATGGGCCCCAGCCAAATTGGGGTCCCCAGAAAAATCTCCCCCAGCCATGGCCCCTGGTCTGGAAGAGCTCTTGCTCCCTGCCACGGCCCTGGGGCTGCGGAGTGGGCACAGCTTTTCTGGTCTCGGGGCCGCAGCAGGGAGGAGGGAAGGGCAGAAAGGAGTGAGCAGGTGGTGAGCCTTGGAGGGAAGGGGCAGAATGGGGTGGGGCTGTGGGTGGAACAGGGGCAGGGCTATGTTCGGGGTGGTGCCCATTGGGTGGCGCTGTGATCCCAGCTGGGGCCATGGAATGGAGGAGCCGCGCTCTCAGCCCTTCCACCCCACTCTGCCTGAGCCGGGGTCATGGAGGGGAGGGGCCGAGAGCAGCGAACGGGGCATAATCTTGGCCGGAAGAGGCGGGGCAGGGGGCTAGCCCCCGGAAGAGGAAGCTTCACCTGCCACCCATGGCCCAAAGTGATCCAGTTTCCTGCTATACTCTATAACCTCTAATCTCGAGGGATTTGGTGGATAACCCAAGCCCTGAATAATTATGCAGACAGAATTGGGGGGTCTGGTGGGAGCATAAATCAATTTAAATAATATGCTGAGAAAAAATTTCACTTGCTGCTATCAGTTTTGCCCAAAGGAGCCAGGCATGACCCTTTCTGCTTTGGGGCCAGATTCTGCCACCCTTACTCGCAGTGAATAGTCCCTTGCACCGTGAGTCATGTTCAACAGAATGAGCAGAGCAAGGAACTACTTGGTGTGAGCAAGAGTGGTAGAATTTGATCATCAGGCTAATTTGTAGGCTAAGAACTGCAAAATGGGGGAAAGGATAAATGTGGAATGCATTCCCCTGTTCGCCTTTATTTTTTTGACCAGATGTTAATTGCAAACTGTATGATGGGATGATTATGCGACTTAGTGAGGGTTATGTTGTTTATATTCCTTTACTATACCACATCTGTTTTGAATGTGTTAAACATGGAAGCAAATGTAGCAAACTTTGGTGGCTTTTTACTTTTGCTGCCAAAAAAAAAAAAAAAAAATCAATCCAAGCAATACAGATTATGACAAAGGAAATTTTCCAAGCCTGCATACTGATATGGGATAGCTACATGGCCAATATGCAAAATTACTGACATCCCATAGATGGCTTTGCAGCATTCAAGAAGTCAAAATTTTATAAAACCCACAGTTGTGTGCACAGATAAAATACTCAGCCTAGCTCCATAGGGCCTGATTCCAAGTAGCAGTAACTCAGATGAATAATCCCAGATTACTCAACGTAAAGAAGGCTTTTAGAATGGTCTAATATTTTCATACAGCAATGGAAGCGAGGCAGTTTACTATGGAGCATTTGAAAATCATGATGCCCATAGACATTTTCCTAAAGTATTAGGATTTTTATATCTTTCCATTAGATTTAAGCACCAGGCTGCCTTACTTCATGCCCAAACACCACTGTGATATTTAGCCACTGGCCTGAGTGAGTAGTGCAGAGGCGTGCTGCCCATAAAGAAATATAATCTCTCCGCAGATGGTCTGGTGCCCAGGGGGACTGAATAGGCTACAGCATTTTAGTATCCACAGCCCAGTAGAGAGATAGGGCCATGACATAGACCTGTATCCTCTTCTTGTCCCCTTTGGGAACATAAATGTGGCTTGTCCTACTAGGGACAGGCAGGGTAGGAGGAGAGCTCTTTGTGCTCTCCATGTGCACCCCCTATCTGCTCCAGGATTAATTTGCTGCTTGCCCTATAAATTATCATATTCTAGTCCTATACAGCAAGTGCTCTTTATGCCAAGAGTGGAATATAAGTAAATTTTAAGGAATCTTTTCTTAATATTATTCTCCCTGTTAATGTCTCTGTAATTGTGCATTTAATTCCACCTTTATTGTACATGATCTTGTTTGTTGTATTGCCTTTTATGGTTCCTGTGTGATGCCATGATATTAGAACACAAAATACATTTAGGACCAGATTAACACACCATGTGGGAGATTAGGGACACCGATTCCACCCCTGGTGTGGCTCTGTCTCATTTTGGCCTGGATGGGGGAAGAGAATAGGGGGTCCACTACCACTTCCTCCACCTGAGTGAGGGGGCGGGGAGCAGGTGGAGTGAAGGCAGGGCTCCATGTACCCCAACACACCGTCCGGTAGAGCTGTATTGATATGAGGAGGGAAGAAACTGGCACTTAGCAAAGGACAATAGAAAATTACTTCTCCTGGGAGGAGCAGGAGAGGAATTATAACTGTGAGGATATGTCTACACTGCAATTAGACCCCCGCAGCTGACCCGTGCCAACTGATGGGCTCACGAGGCTTGGGCTAACTGCAATGTAGACATTCAGGCTTGGGCTGGAGCCTTGGCTTTAGGCTCCTGCAAAGTGGGCGGGTGCCAGAGTTGGGCTGCAGCCTGAGCCTGACCTTCTACACTGCAGTTAAACAGCCCTGAAAGCCTGAGCCCCGCAAGCCTGAGTCAGCTGGCACAGACCAACTGTAGGTGTCTGATTACAGTGGAGACATACCCTGAGTCACAGTTTCTCATTGGAGCTCTTTCTGGGCATCACAACATACAGTCTAACCCTAAAGGATGTCCAACAGGCATAGAGATGAAGCAGAAAGGAAATACAGAAGAGAGGCTTGTGTAGGTAGACAGGATGACTCCAGCTATGTTCATATTTTCATTCAGTCTTTAGTTAATAACCCCCATTGGACAGATGGGGGCACTCTGATGTTTTCTTACTCTTTTGGCTGTAGAAGGCTATTGGCAGAAAGCAATGCCTTATCAAGCTTCCCTTCAGTAGATTACTGTTCATAGCACACCAGTGTTACTTCATGGACTGACATGAGCATTGACAGTGCTTTCTCAACAACGAAAAGCTTAAATCAGTGCCAAAATCAGCATAGTTTTTGACAGCCCAGAAGTGTGAGCTGCCCCTGATTCTCAGCTGATCAGCTGCATGGTTCTGTGGCTACATGGCACTGACCTAGATCCTATGGGTTCTCCTTGTATGGCTGTATTTTGAGAGCCATTCTGCATGCACATTACAGTGAGCGGCATATGACTATTGAGAGGATGAGTTTTTAAAATGCATTTGGAGTGGGTTAAAAACAAAATGTAAACATGCAAAATAATATAGTCATCATAGTGAAGCACAGATGTATTTTTCTCATGCCAGCATTTTCAGAGTGAGCTAAAGCAAGTGTCCTTCCAGAGGTGCTTGAAGAGACAGTTTTCATACAGTTGTTAGCTGGTTACCTGTAAGACAATTTATTTAACAAGGTCTTCATGGCATGTCAAACACCTCTATGTTTCTGTGCTATAAATGTATCAATAACAAGCATCTATTTGGAAAGACCTTAAAATAACATTTTGCAAGTTTTGTGCCTTCCATCCCAGGAGGTCAAAGCACTATATAAATGTTGATTAGTAAAGCTTCACAACGCTGTTCAGAGTTCAGTATTAATCTAACATTGCTCAAGGTCACGCAGCATGTCAGCAGCAAAGGCTCAGAGCATTCAAGGTCTTTTTAAAGGATTATATAAGCACGGTGAAACTCATTTGCAGAGCTGGAGGAAGGCTGAATTCTTTTGACTTCAAGTGAGAGGTATGACTTACCCTGACGTAAGGCAAGGCAAAGCATCAGCATACTCAGATTTTGTGGCATAAATGTCGCATAGCTCTGAACTCCAGCTCTGTTGACAAGTGGAACTCTCAGTCACATGGGTTTGTTTTGATAGCCAGAGGTAATGTGTGTTTTTTATGGTTTTTGGTAAAATCTGTCCTGTTCAGACTAGGAGCACTTATAAGATTTAGGATGATTGTCTTCTATCCTTTTATTAATTTCCTAATCACTGAAAATCGTTTCCAGAGGTGCGCATGCAGTTCCATGTCCCTTCCCCTCTTTACTGAGTTAAAAACCCAGAAATCCAACACTCAGATCTTTTTACAATTTTAATACAATATTAATGAATAAAAGATAGACATGTGTGTACTGTAGTATACTTTTAATAGGGAATAAACATTTTCAAGAGGAAAATATGACAATATTCCTTTCAGGCAGAAAGAAAGTATCTACTTGAGGTTTTGTAAGAGACAGGGAAAAAACTCCTGAACTCTCCTAATGCAGAGATGAGATTTTTGAAATGGACTCTGTGGAAAATTATTTAGTTTTTGTAGGGGTGGGGCTGGTGATATTCCTATGGAAACCAGCTTGAGCCTACACTTCATTTCAATTGATCTGTTGACTCCTACAAGGGAGAATATGGATTAATATTAACATGATTTTCCTATTGTGAGCAAAGCTGCCTGGCTGCACTGCATGATGACAATTAAATGTCACAAACAGAGTTCTTCCTTTTTGCCAGTGGCAAACTCACTTCTTATTTCCAGAGTGGGTGATTCCTTCAAACATTATTGAGACAGTAAATCTTTGTTTTCTCCACAGTTGAAAAATGTGAAGGCTATATTGAGATTTAATATATATTTTCAGAAGGCTATGTTCCAACAACGGGCCCAGGAACAAATCATGTTGTTCTTTCATCTGGTTCCTGTACTCACCTTTATCACCTGGGTAGTACCTTCCCTCTTGCTACAAGAAGGAACTGCCACATTTATAACACACTGTAATTTAATCAATTGTATGGCTAGCGGAGGAGGTGTCTTCTCATGTACCTCTGTGTTTGGCACTAGTGCGATTGCTATGGAATACTGTGCTGAGTTCTTTCTGGTGTCCACAGTTGAACAAGGATGTTGATAAATTGGAACAGGTTCAGAGAAGAGCCATGAGAATGATTAAAGGATTAGAAAACATGCCTTATAGTGATAGACTCAAGGAGCTAAAGCTATTTGTTAAGCTAAAGAGAAGGTGAAGGGATGATTTTGGCCACAGTCTGTAAGTACTTACATGGGGAACAAAATTTTGATAATGGACTCTTCAATCTAGCAAACAAAGGTGTAACAAGATCCACTGGTTGGAGGTTGAAGCTGGACAAATTCAGACTGGAAATAAGGTGCAAATTTTTAACAGTGAGGGTAACTAACCATTGGAACAATTTACTATAGGCTGTGGTAGATTCTCTGTTACTGGCCATTTCAAAATCAAGATTGGATGTTCGTCTAAAAGGGATGCTCTTGTTGAACCAGAAATTAATGTAGGGAAGTCCTAGGGCCTGTGCTATGCAGGAGGTCAAACTAGATGATCACAGTGGTTCCTTATGGCCTATTAGCCCTGTTCTATACTACGAGTTTAGGTCGAATTTAGCAGCATTAGGTCGATTTAACCCTGCACCCGTCCACACGACCAAGCCTGTTTTGTCGACTTAAAGGGCTCTTAAAATCTATTTCTGTACTCCTCCCTGGCGAGGGGAGTAGCAATAAAATTGACCTTGCTGGGTCGAATTTGGGGTAGTGTGGATGCAATTTGACAGAATTGGCCTTTGGGAGCTATCCCAGAGTGCTCCATTGTGACCACTCTGGACAGCACTCTCAACTCAGATGCACTGGCCAGGTAGACAGGAAAAACCCTGAGAACTTTTGAATTTCATTTCCTGTTTGGCCAGCGTGGCGAGCTGATCAGCACAGGTGACCATGGAGTCCCAGAATCGCAAAAGAGCTCCAGCATGGACTGAAGGGGAGACACTGGATCTGATCACTGTATGGGGAGAAGAATCTGTGCAGGCAGAACTCCATTCCAAAAGACGAAATGCCAATATATTTGCCAAAATCTCCAAGGGTATGATGGACAGAGTCTACAACAGGGACACACAGCAGTGCTACATGAAAGTTAAGGAGCTCAGCAAGCCTACCAAAAAAAACAAAGGATGCAAACGGTCGCTCCGGGTCAGAGCCCCATACATGCCACTTCTATGATGAGCTGCATGCAATTCTAAGGGGGGGCTCTACCACTTCCCCACCATTGTCTGTGGACATCTGCAAGGGGGGAGTCCCACGCAACACGGATGAGGATTTTGTGGATGAGGAAGATGAAGAGGAGGTTGAGGATAGTGCACAGCAGGCAAGCGGAGAATCCATTCTCCCCAGCAGCCAGGAACTGTTCATCACCCTGGAGCCAATACCCTCCCAACCCTCCCAAGGCAGGCTCCCGGGCCATGAAGCCAGAGAAGGCACCTCTGGTGAGTGTACCTTTGTAAATATAAAACAGGGTTTAAAAGCAAGCGTGTTTAATGATTAATTTGCCCTGAAGACTTGGGATGCATTCGCGGCCAGTATAGCTACTGGAAAAGTCTGTTAACGTGTCTGGGGATGGAGCAGAAATCCTCCAGGGACATCTCCATGAAGCTCTCCTGGAGGTACTCTAAAAGCCTTTGCAGAAGGTTTCTGGGGAGGTCAGCCTTATTCTGTCCTTCATGGTAGGACATTTTTACCATGCCAAGCCAGTAGCAAGTAGTCTGGAATCATTGCAGAACAAAGTATTGCAGCAAATTGGCCCGGGCTTTGGTGGCATTCAAGCAACATCCGTTCTTTATCTCTTTGTGTTAGCCTCAGGAGAGTGATATCATTCATGGTCACCTGGTTCAAATATGGGAAATTTGTTTAAGGGGACATTCAGAGGTGCCCGTTCCTGCTGGGCTGTTTGCCTTTGGCTAAAAACAAATCATCCCCGCTGTTAGCCACACAGTGCGGAGAGGCCCGTTCATGCTGAGCTGTTTGCGCTTGGCTGACAGGGATCTTCCCTGATACTAGCCACGCGGTGGGGTGTGTTTGTGAGAGAAGCAATCATCCCAGAGAATTGGGGGGGGGTTGAGTTGTGCTGCACATTCACCCTAAAACTGCAGCCCCTCCTTTTAAATGGCCAGCCCAACGGGCTTTGCTTGGTATGGGAAAATGGGCGCTGCTGTTTGAAACCGTTCCCACATGTTATGAAGGTTGAAGAAGCCGAAACCCTTTGCCTTACCATGGCTGCCTGGAAGCCAAATTCTGTTGCCCAGCCGAGCGTGTGTGATGTCTCTCACCAAACCAGCAGGCGCTCAATATAAGAGGCAAAATGCGACCTTGTACCAAAAGCACATGTGCCATGTAATGTGAATCACTTGATTCAGTGTGAAATAGTCTTCCCTTTGTTCTCTAAAAATGTATCTTTTTAAATACTATTCTCCCTTTTTTCCTCCTGCAGCTGCAAATGTTTCTACGCTCCCCCTATCATCTCCGTTCCAGAGGCAAGCGCAGATTAGAAGGTGAAAAAAACACACTTGCGATGAAATGTTCTCAGAGCTCATGCAGTCCTCCTGCACTGAAAGAGCTCAGCAGAATTCGTTGAGGCAAACAATGGCAGAGACCAGGAAAGCGTTAAATGAACGTGATGAGAGGAGGGAGGAGCGTGATGAAAGGAGCCAGGATGCAATGCGGAGTCTAATGGGGGAGCAAACTGACATGCTCAGGCATCTGGTGGAGCTGCAGGAAAGGCAGCAGGACCACAGACTGCTGCTGCAGCCTCTGTATAACTGTCTGCCCTCCTCTCCAAGTTCCATATCCTCCTCACCCAGATGCCCAAGACCGTGGGGAGTGAGGGGGAGGGTACAGGCACCCAGCCACTCCACCCCAGAGGATTGCCCAAGCAACAGAAAGCTGGCATTCATTAAGTTTTTTGAACTGTAGTGTGGCCTTGTCCTTCCCTCCTCCCCTCATCCATCACCCCACCCGGTGCTTCCCTCCTCACCCACCCCTCCTGGGCTTCCTTGCGAGTTTTCCTCCTATTCGTGTGATGAATTAATAAAGAATGCATGATTTTGAAACATAATGACTTTATTGCCTCTGAAAGCAGTGATCTAAGGGGGGAAGTCAGCTGGCTTACTGGGAAGTAGAGTCAACCAAGGGGCAGGTTTTCATCAAGGAGAAACAAACAGAACTGTCACTCTGTAGCCTGACCAGTCATGAAACTGGTTTTCAAAGCTTCTCTGATGCCCAGGGCACCCAGCTGTGCTCTTCTAATTGCCCTGGTGTCTGGGTGTGTGTAATCGGCTGCCAGGCGATTTGCCTCAACCTCCCACCCCGCCATAAACATCTCCCCTTTACTCTCACAGATATTGTGGAGCACACAGCAAGCAGCAATAACAATGGGAATATTGGTTTTGCTGAGGACTAACCTAGTCAGTAAACTGCACCAGCGACCTTTTAAAAGTCCAAATGCACATTCTACCACCATTCTGCACTTGCTCAGCCTATAGTTGAACTGCTCCTGACTACTGTCCAGGGTGCCTGTGTATGACTTCATGAGCCATGTCATTAAGGGGTAGGCTGGGTCCCCAAGGATAACTATAGGCATTTCAACATCCCCAACAGTAATATTTTGGTCTGGGAAGTAAGTTCCTTCCTGCAGCTGTTCAAACAGACCAGAGTTCCTGAAGATGCGAGCCACATGCACCTTTCCCAGCCATCCCACGTTGATGTCAGTGAAATGTCCCTTGTGATCCACCAGTGCTTGCAGCACCATTGAAAAGTACCCCTTGCAGTTTATGTACTGGCTGCCAACAGTGGTGTGTTCCGTCTATTGCCCCACCACAGTTAGGGAATCCCATTGCAGCAAAGCCATCCACTATGACCTGCACATTTCCCAGAGTCACTCCCCTTGATAGCAGCAGCTCAGTGATTGCGTTGGCTACTTGGATCACAGCAGCCCCCACAGTAGATTTACCCACTCCAAATTGATTCCCGACTGACCGGTAGCTGTCTGGCCTTGCAAACTTCCAGAGGGCTATCGCCACTCATTTCTCAATTGTGAGGGCTGCTCTCATCTTGGTATTCTTGTGCTTCAGGGCAGGGGAAAGCAAGTCACAAAGTTCCATGAAAGTGCCCTTATGCATGCGAAAGTTTCGCAGCCACTGGGAATCATCCCAGATCTGCAACACTATGCGATCACACCAGTCTGTGCTTGTTTCCCGGGCCCAGAATCAGCGTTCCACGGCATGAACCTGCCCCATTACCACCATGATGTCCAAATTGCCAGGGCCCGTGGTTTGAGAGAAGTTTGTGTCCATGTCCTCATCACTATCATGATCACGCTGTCATCGCCTCCTCGCCTGCTTTTGCAGGTTCTGCACATGCTGCACATGCGCGAGGTGTTTGCAATGCTCGCAACAGTAGCGGTGAGCTGAGAGGGCTCCATGCTTGCCGTGGTGTGGCGTCTGTAGGAGGGCAGAGTTGTAGCGGAAGCGGTGGATGACGATGAATGCCATGAGAATAGATATTTATACAGAACGACCGAGAGGACCTGCCAGGTGGATTCATGGCACCAGGAGAGCAGAGTTGAGGCGGAAGCGGTGGAGGATGACGGTTAGCACCACGCACATTTCCCAAGGAAGAACACAAGTACCTGGAAGCACATGACAAACAACATGGAGAAATTTGCTATTGAGACAAGAGCAGCAGAGCAGAGTTGAAGCGGAAGTGGTGGATGATGATAACAGTTAGCAGTCCTACTGCACCGTCTGCTGACAGCAGTATGGCATCTGCATGGAAAAAAGGCGCGAAATGATTGTCTGCTGTTGCTTTCACGGAGGGAGGAGCGACTGACGACATGTACCCAAAACCACCTGCAACAATGTTTTTGCCCCATCAGGCATTGGGAGCTCAACCCAGAATTCCAATGGGCAGCGGAGACTGCGGGAACTGTGGGATAGCTACCCACAGTGCAACGCTCCGAAAGTCTACGCTAGCCATGGTACTGTGGACGCACTCTGCCAACTTAATGCGCTTAGTGTGGACATATGCAATTGACTGTATAAAATTAATTTCTAAAAATCAAATTCTATAAGATCGACCTAATTTCGTAGTGTAGACATATCCTAAGTCTACAAAGGACAGCTTCATAGATGAGTTTGTCACCTCTGTGAAGATAAGCAACTGCCACCTGCTCTGAGCCTCAGGTTCACACTTCCTTCAGAACCTGGTCTCCCAGATTATTTTGCTATTTAAAAAATAAAAAGGAGGGGAAAAAAGCTTGCATAATTAAATGTATCTGGCACAATAATGCAGTACATATGCACTGGGTAAATTATAGTCATTAATACAGACTGTGATTCTCATGTATAAGCATAATGCTGATTTCAGCAAGAATTATGCCTGAATAAAAACTGTGGTAATGGCCAATAATTTCACAGATCATGCACACTGTAGTATAGTATTGCACAGGCCTAATTCACTATTACTGTACAGTACATACTTATGAGAGACATTGCTTATATGTTTTGTGGTACATGTAAATAACGCAGTAATTACAGGATAGACTTTAACTATACATAAGAAATCAAAGGATAATTCTTAAAGGTCAGGATGAATTTTTCAAAACCAACCAACTACTGTTTTTGTTGTTTATTATGAAACAGTTATAAAACATCAGCTAGCTGGTGCAGGCCAAAATGAACAAGAATATTCAATAATAGTAACAATACCTCGCTTTTACATTGTGCTTTTCATCCGTAGATCTCAAAGCACTTTAAAAAAGGGGTAAGCATCATCTCCATTTTACAGATGGGGAAATTGGTTATTCCTTTGTTTGCAATGCAGAACAGTAACCCCAACAATAAGCTAATGCCATATAACTCATAGGGGAATAAATGACAATTAAAAAAATTCTATACCCCAGTAAAATTTCTCAAGCCAGGTACCATTTCCAGACTTGAGCCATGATTAGGGCTGCAAGGTTGTCACGGTGATAAAAATGTCATGGATACTGTGATTTTTCTGTTTGCTCATGGATTTTCTTTATGTCTGTGATTTTAATAGACTCACCGTGCAGTGGCAGCTCCTGTTCCAGCTCCCTGCTCTTGGAAGTGCAACCTGTTGCATGGGGTCACACTGCTGCTCAGGTTTGGCCCAGCTGCTCCTCTGTCACAATGGGAGAGAGAGAGATTGGGTAGCTGGGCCAAATTTGAGTGAGTGGTGTTGAGACCTTGAAGATGGAGAGGCAGGATCACTTACTTAAATTGGGCAGCTGGGCTAAACCCAAATGGTGCTGTGACCTTGTGTGCCAGGTTACAATGCCCAGAGCAGGGAGCCAGGCCAACCCTCATGAGATGGGAGCTGCCTCAACCTGCAGGATGCGTGTGGAACACACTCGCTCTCCAGCTCCTCCCTCCTTCAGACATGGGGCCTCCCAACTCCCTGGGGCAGGACCTAACCCCTGTGCATAGGTGCTGGAACTAGTGGTGCTGGGGGTGCTGCTGCACCTCCTGGCTTGAAGTGGTTTCCATTATATACAGGGTTTACAGTTTGGTTCAATGGCTCTCAGCACCCCACTATACAAATTGTTGCAGCACCCCTGCTCCTGTGGTGCCCCCCTCCCCACACTTTAAATGGTGCTCCTGTGATTTTACATCATTTCCCCCTTAAACTGATGACTTTTATTAAATTTACTGTGACTACTGTGTGACTTTTGATTTGAAAAAAATGGCATGACAGATCTGCATGGTCAAGGTCATAGTCCTAGGTATGGTCAAGGATTATGATAGGTTCTCTTGGTTTAGAGGAAAACTCTGTTATTTTCCAGTAAGCAGTTGCTTCGTCTTAGGGAGGGTATGTGCTGTTTTCTCAACTGATTTGAAAAAGGGTCAAACTGAAAGCTCAAGCCCTTTGCAGAATTGTAGTTAAGTATGAATATTAAAGGACAAGACTGTTTTCTAAAATCATTCAATCATCCCGTGACTTAACAGATCTTCCATAGGTAATTCTTTGGTTTTCTTTTTTCTGTGGGGAGGAAATTCTTTTGAGAAGCTTAAATGTCACAAAGGCAACAACAGAATAAAAAAACACATTGTGGAGCGACATATACTACAGTAAGCTAAGCAAATCAGCTTATGTTTGTAGAACATATAGATTGTAGGTATGATTAAATGAAACATGAACATTTCACTTAAATAGTACAAAGTCTTTTACCTATGATGAAAATAAACAGGGGGTGAGGAGAAATAAAAGAATGTGTGCACCTGAAAACTCCAGTTAAATCAAATCTCTCTCTTTCCAGAAGTCTCTTCAGCAAAACAAATATTTAGGTTCCAATTACAAATACTACCTTCCCACCTTCAGAAATGTTAGTTTAATGAAAATGGGGCCAGAAGGGATTTCAGGCAATAATTAAAATATGCTCATTTACACTTTAAAAAAAAACACAAAGAGCAGATTTCTTTGTTTTTTCCATATAACATTAGGAATGAATGACTATTACAACGTTATTACAGTGGTCACACTTCCCTTTGGAAAAGTTCTACTGTTTGAGATCTAAGATCATATCCTCTGCCTGGGTATATTGGCATAGCTCCATTGATAATGGCTCAGTGGAAAAGCTGACCTGTGTTCCCTATACTATTCTTAAAATGTGGGTGAGGGGATCCAGCAGAATTGATGATAGCTCTCAAATCAGTAGAGACTTAAGTGCACCCACTGTAAATGCGTTTCTAAACACTTGGACTTGTATTCAAGTTATTATAGATATCAGTGAAACCTCATGAATTTATACTAATTGAAGTTATGGTCCTAAGTCTACCTATGTCTTTGAAAACCACCTAGTGCAAAAGGACCCAGATCTTGCTTGGGGGATTTGAATACTATAGTAGTATTGATAACAATAAGATCATCATATGTGGAAATACAATCCCCATTGGCTAAAATATGAAAAAAACTTAATTCTGACATTAAAACTAAGGATGGAAATAGCATTGCATTCCCTTTCCACCAAGGATTAGGGATTTATATGGTAAATAATTACAGGCTGAAAGATTATTTGTTCTGAAATGTTCAGTATAAAAAGAAAAAAAAAAGGAGCTGGCTTTGAGAGATTTTTGAGAGATTCTACTGTCAATACAGAAGAAGGAAGAGCACAAAGGTCTGCTATAGTCAGGCCTTACTGCAAACACTTTAGCTGCAAGTGTAAAATGGCTAATTGAGCTGCTCCAGGCAACAGTAGAGTTTATTTGATTTATTTTACTGTGTGATATATTATTACCTGCAGTACCTCGATTATCAGAGAAAGTGCTAAAACATTTCAGCCTCTGTGAAAAGGGGGTTTGTTTGATGAAAGCTACAGGGTTGATAGTTGAAGGCTCTGTTCCGCATTAGGGATGTAAATCCCGAGTTTGGTGAAAATTAGAATTGTGAATAATGTCTGTGAAGGTTATTTTATTCATTTATTTTTGCTGAGGATTTAGTCTTTTATCTGTTGCCATTTATCTTCTAGAGATTCTTTAGAATGGTGGCCATTAACCCTGAAACAGGAAAACTGAAAAGGTCTGGTATTAACCAACTCTTATGGATGGAGATTGCAGTCATTTCCCTCAACCTCCCCTGTCCCCCCCTCCCTGCTGCTGTCTCTATGCAAGCGTGCATATGTGCATACACACACACACACACACACACACACACACTTTCACTAGTGTTCGTACACTAGTTCCAATCTGGAGTAATTCCACTGAAGTCAGTGATTGTCTACACTGGTGATAAGTGGAGTTTTCAGTCAAGTTAAACTAGCTTGATTGAATAACTTGATTGGATGAAAAAAAGCACCTTTGTTCCTACCCTAGACAAGGCTTAAATAACACAGTCTAGCCCATGTTCTCTACTGAAATGATTTTTGGGAGCTGCTGGATTGTCTTCTGGAACACATTGCATCTCAGGGCTCATCTACACACAGAGTTGTAACAGTTTAAATTAAGAAGTGATTTTAGAAAGAAGTTTAAGTTAAGCTGAAATAACCACTCTGAAACCAAAATAAGTGCCCACCTGGGGGTTTGTACCAGTTTAAGTAAAAAGGTGCAAATTTGTGTTTAGACAAGGTCTCAGTCAGCAACCAACTTTTTGGTGCTGCAAAGATGTCTGGTAAGAATCTCGCTGCATGCTATCAAACTGAATTTATAAGTCTTATCCACTAAAAGGTGAAGACCAACAGGAAGATTAAATGGGAAAATATTTATTTCCTGTCAATGTAATTTACAAAGAAATACAAAAAATAAGAAGTTTGTACAGAAAAAAAGTATATATCACACCCATGAAAATATAATACAGGAATTTAGAGTTATAATAATAATTTGTTTAAATTAGAGCTATTAAATAAGGACAGGAAAATATAATCTTCTTGCTTACAATATAAGACCTTTCCAGAAACTTCAGGATGCCATTTAATTTCACATTTCCAGAAACAAATCTTTGAATTGTTTATATTCCATTTTTGTGATGGACCATTTTGATGATACCTTCTTGTCAGTCCCACCTTCCAAAGATATTTACATTAGGAATGTGGAAGGGAAAAAAAAATCAGTCAACCAGATCTTACAAAGGAACTGATACTCGTACATGAACATCGAAGAGAGAATCCTTTTAGCTATATGTATTTTAAAGTGATCCAACCATTTTTCACCAGAAAGGTGAAAATTTTTGTATGTGGTCTAAACTGTTCAACCACAGATGAAGTATATGTTCTGCCTGCTTAGAAACTGACAGCTACTGATGCCAGCTCTTACCACTTACAGCAGCTTGGAAAATATCAGCTGTTTTAAAATTTAAGTATATAATATATAATTAGTTACCCCATCCGGGTCTTTTACATACATCTGGCAACAACATAATTTTCTACCATCAGTAAGGCCAATTTTTACACAGGAAATACTTAGGGCCAACCAAATCTCTCCCAGGCAACTGGCAAAGAGCCAGCTACAATTGCAGCCACTCCACTTCGCTGAGGCATACAAAAGGAGTGTAGAGGGGACTAGTGGTTTTAGCTATCCACATAGGCACATGCATTCTACACCCTCATAAGGGGCAGCTGAGCAGTCATGCTTCCTCTCTGCATCCTCCAGTCCAGAGCATACTGTACTGGCCACAGAGCAAAATTGCAGCTATGCCACAATTTAGCCCTAAGATGGTTTTCATCTAAGAAGAGCCTTAGTGAATTACAGTACAGTGATGCTATAATTAGAAGTCTTCAAAATGCAATTTTTAAAGGAATCCATACTCAGGTGGCAATTGTTAAATAGGTATCACAGAGGTGTTTCTCTGTTCTACTGGCCTCTAATTAGAATGTGCATGACTGGGGTTAAGAGGAGGGATGTTTGCCTTGTTTTCATCGTCCTGCTCAGTAAGTGTCAGAAAATATGAAACTGTGTGAATTTTTTCTCCCACTTTGGACGTTTGTTTCTGTTTTGGGAGAAGGCTAAGTCCTAAGATGATTGGTGGTGGATGTAGCATCAGAACCTAAAAAGACTAAGGTCCTGATTCAGTAAAGCATATAAACACATTCTTAAGTTTCAGCTTGACTGGTTTAGGGCCTTTGTTAACAACTGGGCTGTGACTAGGTATGGGGTGGGAAATAACTAGATATACTGTATTTATTGTTAATTATATGATCAAGGTTTGATTAGACCAAGCCTTGTTAAACTGTTCCTATTGTAAGGGGGTGGGGGTGGACATAAACAGGCCTTTCCCACAATACTTGTACCTTGGCCACAGGGAGGGCAATAGGAGTCTAATGCTGTTGCTGCCGCTAGGCTCCCACAGGCAATGCTAGACCCCTTTGGGGTCATGTGGCCTGTGTGGGAGTGGCTCATGCTGTACTCTTTCAAAAGGTGGTGCACAGGTTGGAGACTTTGTGGCAGTGGGATGTTCACTGTGCATCAAAGGGATAATTTAGCTCTTTAATTGTGGTTGGCGATATTAATACAATATTAGGAAAAGAGAGACTGCGGCTAATGGACAATTCAGTCATGGATTCAGCTGGGCAACTCTGGAACTTATCCGTCACTTGATCAGGGATGTTAGAGTTAGTACGGTATAATCCTAACTCTTCAATCTGGGCATTTTGCTATCTCCAAAGATTCTATGTTGGGACCTACTTGTATATACAAGAGGATAGAGTTTCCTTGTTTATGTCAGGGGGTCATACTCCACTGCATGTTGGGTCCCCTCAGATGCAGGGTGGCTCGTTGTGTTGAGTGAGCATTGGAGCAACGATATAGATAGCTCACGCTCTGTGCTAGGCAGGCTGGGTTTACAGGTGCAGTGCTATTGTTGTATTGTAAGTATTAAAGTAAATTGAAGTGATAGGATTTCTTTAAAAATGTTCTTCCTATTAAAGCTGCAACCACTTAACTAACTCCAAAGTTGAGAGATGTGGAAATAATAGGCCTCACCCAGAGTGTTAATATTGCTACATTGTTAGGAAGGATTCTTAATCCCAGTTTCTTAGATGTATAATCACACATCTGAGCATTTTAAAGCAGGGACTAATATATGAACAGTTAACATTTACAACAAACATCTGATGCTTAGAACTACATTCACTCTCTGTTACAGCAGGTTGACGGTTTGGGTCTGACTCTGCAAATTCTTATGCTCTGCAGTGGGATATAATTTCTCCAGGAGTAAGGGTGCAGAGTCAGTTTCCCCTTTACTAAAACATGGCTTTAAAGTACATATAGTTAATTCAGCATATAATATAAGTGCAAGTATTGTGTTATGAACAGGCAAGTGAGCGTACACAGTCAAACATTGCTTTAGATATTCAGCTATTTGGATGGACAGTGGTAGCAATTTGTTTTGCTTTTCAATCTATTTTGGATTTGACTCCATTAGCACTTTTATAAAAAAATCAAACGCACTCCCATGCTACTAACCTAAGCAAATTAAACCTATATTTTAAGGTACAATTTGTTTGTACCAAAATGTACAGCCTTTTCTAGCAATACTCAGTTAACAAAAATAGGCCAAATACATACAAATCAGATACTCTTTACCTCTGGCTTTTCCCTTCCGTCTTACCATTTTGTATTCAATCCTCTGTTTCAGTCACTTTGCTCCTTCTTGTACAGTACAGAATATGTCCATGCACATATGGCACATCATGGGGAAATCATGTGGCTTATTTCTATCTTCTTTCTAATCAAAAAATCCTCAAGCAAGAGACAGCTTCTTAAAGGGCACATCTTCCTCTCATAAAGGTCAATGACAAATCTACCATTGACTTCAGTGGAAACAAGATTTGTCCCAGAATTATTTACTAACAGATACTATATGTAGGGCTACTGATTAGCTATATATATATATAATTACAAAATACAGATATATGTATGGAAAGGACGCTAAAAGCCTTATATCTTAGATATGAGCAGTTGTTTAATATATTTTGTTCAAAGTAAAAAATGAGATCTTTTATACCTACATCCCCATTATTCAGTCTCTACAAAAGAATTTAAATAATCATGTATCTGATTTTGGTTTCATGTGTTCAAGGAAGCAAACATACTAATGATTTCAATCAGCTTTCCAATTCCTCCTCTTTTCCTCCTACATTGTGTACATCACAGCAACACTGGTTCATGGTTTAATTTGTTTTCTAGATAGGTGGCTGTCAAACAACTAGATACATCCTGATTTTTTTTCATAGCAAATTAGTTGTTATATTTTTGGCTATCATGGGCCAAAATTCAGTATAATGTAAACAGGAGCCATTCCACTGAAACCACAAAAGTAGTAAATTACTATTAAAATTAGAATCAATGGAACAAAGTTCAACCACTTACATCATTTGGCCCCTTGATACAAAGGGCAAGGGTCTGTAAAACATACATTGTAGAGTACCTTAACTCTGAAGAGACCTGTTGATTTCAATGAGACTCCTCAGAGTTAGGTACTACTTAGGGTGAGTAAGGGTCGTAAAGTCTAGCCCAATGAAAACTAGAAGAAAATGAAAATAGTTAAAGCTTTGTGTACGTTTTTATAATACTATTTTAAGGACTACAATACAGTGTGCTACCTAGTAATTAACTCTAAATTGTTTTGGGAAACAAGCTGTATGAAAGACAAGAGGTTCAAAATAAGGGCCCTATCCTGTGAGCTGCTGACTAACGCTGTGTCTACACTGCCATGCCAAAATATGACTGCAGCTCATGTAGACATAACCACACTAGTTTTAATCTAGCTAACTCAGGTATCAGAGCCGTGACCCTGCGTAATTACTCATGTAGTTAACCCATGCTGAAGCTCATGTGGAAAGCTAGCTCAGATATGACTACACAAGTTATAGTCATGCTCCATGACTGCAGTGTAGATGTGCCCAGTGAGTTGAGGATATATTGCCCCTCACAGGATTGGGCCCAAATGTTATAGTTGATTCTCTAATGCCAATCTTTAAAAGCAAATTTTACAGAACACTAACATTTTATGCCTTTGAAAGGACAAAGCAAAAAGCAGCGCAAAATTAGGGGGGAAGAACCCTCCGCTAAACAATGGGCCCAGACTTGCTCTCAGTGATGTCAATGGAAGTTTTGTTACTGACCTCAAAGGGAGTTGAACTGCTTGAATAAAGAGTGCAGGATCCCAAACATGCAATACATGATTGGACAAATCTGCTCACCTTATTTTCATGAGCAATCCCATGGATTTAATTATAAGAAAAGTGAGGAGGATTTCCACCCTCCTCATTTAGTTACATGTTTAAAATGGTAAGAGGTAAACAGATTTTCTGTGCCTGGCCATAAACATTTACTATACAAAATGATTAAGATAACATACACACACTCTGGAATATTCTGGCTTGTGTAACTTCATTTATTCCTTTACAAACTGAATGCTTAGAGGATGGAAAGAGGTTTGATAAGGGCTGTTTGGAGGCACACTGACTGCAGTTCTGTTCCCTGATATTCAAATTTACACCCAGCTCTATATATTTAAGATACTGATTCTTATAAGCACACTGATTGAAAAGACAGTATCATCTACAGCAAACATGTTCTCCCCACAACTGATATCTGGAAAACACATAGCAAAGTGTCCCCCACCTTCACGTTAACACTTTGGGTATGTCTTCACTGCAAAGTTAACTCGGATGATGCCCGCCCAGGTCTGAGCCGCCAGGTTAGCCTAGCCCAGGTGCGAGCAGCCGCCCTCAAAAGCCAGGCCTGAGTTACTGGGTACATCTACACTGCAGTGAGGTAGTGAGTCTCAGAGCCCATGTCAACTGACTTGGGCTTGTGGGGCTCAGGATATGAGGCTAAAAATAGCAGTATAGACATTCCAGCTGGGGCTGGAGCCTGGGTTCTGAGACCCAGTGAGAGTGGGAGGGCCATAGGGCCAGGCTGCAGCTTGAGTGGGAGCATCTATGCTGTGTGTACACTGTTATTTTTAGCCCCGTAGCACAAGTCTGAGTCAGCTGACCAGGTCTCTGAGATTCACTGTCGTGGGGGGTTTTCTCCAGTGTAGACATACCCTCTGTTTCCTCACTGGTGCTGCACTCATCTGTGTGTGTCACTGGGATGGCCGTGGCATATCCCATGTGTGCTGCAGTAAGCTGAGCTGCTTTATGATTCTTACCCAGTGAATTGCGGGAGAACTTGTCTGTCCTGCGCATGGAGGGGAATTGTGGGAAGGCATTAATAGACTACCAGCCCTCGGGTGGGGATTTAGCCTGAGTCCTCATTGCAAAATGGGTGGGTTACTAGCCTCAGTGAAAGCAGCACTTGGCCTTGAGCCTACTGCCCCTGACAAGCCAGCTAGCCTGGGCTGACGGCACCACTAGACTCAGGTGAGAGGTTTTCGTGTGTTTATAGGAAGGGGATTGGGGCAACACCTAGGTAAGAGCCCGAGTTAATTCTGCAGTGAAGATACACTCTTTAATGCTAACCTATGTGCCGTTGTTGCATGGTATCCCAATCACAGAAAGAGTAGGTGGACCTGTTCTCGAAGACTACTGATGATGCATTTTTTTGCCACATTTTATTATTTTTTTCCAGGTGATTGCTACAGGCAGGGGTGGTGTTGAGAGATTTAACTGCACAATAGAAATGCAGAAAGCAAACTAAGATGATGGCATGAAAGGTGTATCTGAGAACACCGAGTTGACAGAATCAGAGTCAGATTTTGCTCGGGTCGTTTTCAGGATGCTCTCTGCTATGACAGTTTCTTTGGGAAACAGTCTCACTTTCCCATTCTGCCCCTGTTTTGGCTCGTTCACAGGCTCAAGGAACACCACTCTCTTACCACTGCTGGATTTCTTCTCATCAGCTGGAGGATCCGGAGATGGAGTGGAGTTTAGGATGGATGAATGGGCACTGCTTTGGGGCAGCTTCCTTTTTCTTCTTCTTGTCTTACACTGACAAGGACATGGGGTCAGATAGAGATAAAGCAATACCAAAATAATACTGGCTACACAGGCAGCAAGGGTGGTGAAAGCAGTGTTAAATGCTTCATGAGCATGGGATCTGTTCACTGTGAAATTGCTTACATTAATTCTAACCTCTATGGTTTCATTTAACAGTCTTCTTTTATTTATTGCAATGCACGAATACAGCCCAGAATCCTCCAGCTGGGGATCTATTATCTCTAAACTCCCATTGTGAAACACCTTAAAATTGTCAGTGTCCTTATCTGGCTCCAGTAATCTATTGTCTGGGCTAACCCAGATGAAATATGTGCCTGCATCACTAATTTTGCTGTCACAGTGTACAATCAGCCTTTCTCCAACTTGGGCCTCATGAATAAACCCAAAGGCATGGAATGACACATTGATGGTGCTTTCGGAGCAATTCAGAAAGTTGTCGTGCAATAAAGGCAGTTTATTGGAACCTTTGGGATCAGATCGTAATACACAGGCATACTCATTTTTGAAATCCACGACTGAGTTGAAGTGTCTGTGATACCAATAAATTAGCATGGCGTATAGAGTACAGTCACAGTAAAATGGGTTACCATGAAGATAAATTCCACTGAGTCGTTTGGCCGGCACTAAACTTATACGTTGAATGGGTACGGACTGGATGTGGTTATAGGAAATGTCTAATAATACAAGTTCTGTAAGCTTGTGTTTTCCAATATACAAGTCCAGTGGGAAGTGTGACAGTGAGTTACAACATAAGTACAGCTTCTGCAATTTGTATAATCCTCCAAAGGCAGCAGAATCAATCTGTGTTATCTGATTGTTGTAAAGCAAGAGAACTTCCAGTACTCTCAGCTCTTGAAATAAAGGGCTTCCCAATGTCTTCAGGTTGTTGGATGACAAGTCTAGATACTTTAAATTTGGAGTTGTGGAAAAGCTTCCAGTGATAATACTGCTAATACTGTTATGATTGATTATTAAAGTGTTCAGTTTGTCAAAAAGCACTGGGACCCATTCAGGTTCCAAAAATGCAATTCTGTTATAACTCAGATCCAGTCTTTTTATGAATTTGAAGAGAGTTCCTGGCACCCTAGAGAGGTTCTTATTGGTGCAGCTTACAATGTCACTAGCACAGATGCAGGCTGTAGGACACAAGCCGGAGGCATTGCCACATACACTTATTGTAAAGACCGAAAGGAATAGCAGTCCTTTGCAGTTCAGTTTAAGAACACCAAGTCGAGTAGAAATTGTCTGGCAGCTTAAAGACATTATGGCTATCTCTTAGCAGTCTCCCAGTTCTCCTTGCCACAGATTATATATGTAGTTAGCCTTGTACTAATCACTGTTAAAAGAGGAATATAGAAGTACAGAATGTTAACACATAATGTTCACACCCCATTTGGTTTCCTATGCAGACCACCTGAACAAATGCAGCATTTTTAGTGACTGAATCCCTTCCATTTCACGTTTAGTTTTCAAATCCATTATTTTCTAGGCCATGATTTGTCAACTTTTTTTGCATCTGTTAGATTTTGAACCCACCTGCAAATTCTCATATTACAGACCTATCATTTTTCGCTCCCTCTTCAAAAAGTACAACCTGTTCTCAGCCTCCTAGCTCAGTACGTGCAACTTCTGACAGCTCAGAGAGAATATTGTAAGAAATGGCAAGGCAAGTATGCAATTTCTGAAGTATTTCACTGTCATCCATGTTCCCAGTCCTGGTCCAGAGATGCAGTTTCTGATGCAAGAAAAAGAAATGGCTTGCTCCACACCAGTACTCGTCTCTTCTCTAGTGGGGAGCAGTTTTTGATGGGTGTGTCTTCCCAATCAGGAAATGTTACCCACTTCCAAACCAATAATTTTCTAATCACTATTTAGCTTTAAATGTCAAGAGAACTTCATCTGTTGTTGTTTTAATAAGTTACTCCATACAGTGCAGGGAGCAACACTTGTAGTTAAGATTGCCCAATACTTTCCATTATAAGCACCTGTTTTCAGTTTGCCACACTAACCGTTCAGGCTGAAATGTTCAATGTGAGGTATCTGCCTCAGGTTGCTTTTTTTTTTTTTTTTTGGTAAGTTTCAGCTAAAATGGTTCTGCTTTTTCTCAGAATTTGGTTAGGGGAAAAATAAGATGTTTTGCTCATGTTAAAAAAACCTGACTACTATTTTATTACTATTTTATTGAGACGTTCTAGCACCTCCATGCTAGAGGAAGTAGCAGCAGTGAAAGGACAGGGGTAGGAACTATGAAGGAGGGAATGGAGGGGTGGTGAGGGAGAGACTTTGGAGGACAGAGGTAGAGGGTCTGCAACTACCAGAGCACAATCCACTACAGAACTTGGAACTGAACCCATTATTCGCAAGTCTCAACATTCTTTTGCTGTCTGGCAAATTGCTGTGAAACTGTGTCTGTGTTCTTCCTCCGTTCCCCTGTGTGGTGTCCTCTGTTTCCCCATGGCAGGTAAACACAGAAGATAACAACCTTCTATTGCTACCGTTACTGTTTTAGCTCAAGTGATAGAGATCTCTGCTGTGTATCTGAAGATCCTAGCCCTGCTGGTGCCCATATGGGGAAGGGGAGGAGTGTCAGTATTTCTACAGGATAAAAATTTGTTTCTATTTTAAAGTTTGTAAAACCTTAGAAAATTACACCCCAAAAAACTATGTTAAAAGAACATTAAGGTTGCAAAGTCAAGCCTTTAAAAGCTGGGAAGTGCCAGAAGTAACACTGGCTGTGCAATCTTAATTTATCCACTTTGTGCATATGCATTATGATAGTGCTTAATTACATGATCACATACCACTTTTTTTTTTTCACAAGACCTCTACCTCATTCATTACACGAGATGGAGTGAGTGAATCAGGGTTGTGCTGGGAAGGAGGCTATTGCCTCCAAGAGCCCTGCCTCCTCCGTTTCAGAAGTTGGCAGGTGTGCAGTGAATGAGGCATGAGACGGCAGGAAAAGAAAGAATGGCCTCATTGTTAAGGCAGTTAAATGTTGTCCTGGAAAATTAGATTCTAATCTTGTCTCTGCCACAGAGTACCTATGATGTCAGGCAAGTTATGTAAACCAAAATGCGTACAGGTGGCCGCTGTGTGTTCCTCGTTTTCTGGATACCAAGGTGGGGTCGGATTTGCAGGAGTGCTGAGCACTGCTCTAGACATATAAACTACTACCGAATACTGAGTAGTCTGAAAAACCAGGCCTCAGTTTTCTCAAATGGGACACCCAAGATCAGTGGACACTTCTGACACTCCCTCAGTCACCTATATGTAAAATGGAGATGATAAATACAACCTGCACCTCAGAGGGGCGTTGTGAAGATAAATTCACCAGTCTTTGTAAAAAACTGTGATACCATAACCAGAGCACCATACAAAAGGCCATAAGGAAATAAATGATTTTGTATTCAGTATAGGGTTTGGATGGTTGTGGAGTAAATAATGCATGAGGCCACACATTGAAAGATGAGGATAAAAAGAAATATTCAGCAGCTTCTCATTAAGTGAGCACCATCCATAATGTGCATCATAGGAGTCAGGAATGCTGTAGAAAAATAGTATGTGATCATGTAATTAAAGACCATAATGCTGCAATGGATTGCATTTCCTAACTTTTGAGTGGTTGGTTTTGCAACCTTTGCAGTCTTAACTCTCTCCTAACATAGTGGGTTTTTTAGTGTGATACCATTGGAGAATACCACTTTTAAAAAGAATTCCCATCTGGAATACAACTGAGATATTCTAAATTGGATGCAATTTATTCTGTTTAGGAAGGGTGAACAATAAGATACATAGGCTTCTATGTATGCTTCCATCCCTATCCACCGCTATTTCACCAGACAATTTTAATTTCAGCGCTAAAATATTTTGTAAGGGATATTGCTACATGGGAAATATTGTTTGCTAATATTTGTCATTGACCATAGAATATTTTGGTAATGTACACATAACTGCTTCACAATAAAGTTTAGGTATGTAATTTAGTAGAAAACATTTAACAAGATATTTTTTATGGTAAAAATGAAGGATGCATGTGGACTTGCATTAGAGAATAACCAAAATGTTGTGTTAAAAGTGTCTTGTGTTTATATTTTGAGTTTATTTATTTAAAATTATAGTATTTATAGAGATAAGGTGGCTGTGTCATGATGAAATACACATTTCTGTATACTTGATAGGAATTATGGGCCAGATCCTCAGGTGGCACGAACAGCCCCTTTGATTTCAGTGGAGCTATTTACAGATGTTGGGGATCTGGCTCGGTCTTAGATTTTTGGTCTGGTTTTTAGATGTAAGGGGTGCTCAGCACCTCTGAAGATCAGGCCATGTATGTCATCAGTGTAAGATTTAAGATGTCCTTAACTAGTTAATTGCATGAACCTTGACACCACTTTATCTCCTCATATGAATGTCTCCATGCCTTCTTCTCTGCTTCCTCCTAGCCTAGAAAAAAATCTCTCAAATTACGCACACCACCTCTCTTGGCTCACTCAAGTCCTCCTTAAAAACTCACTTTTGCCACTGAGAGGTGAATTATTTAAAATTAAACGTAAGTGTCTGTTCACTAAAAAGTGTGCACAAAATGAGCTGCCACATATCGTCTCAAACTTCTCCTCACCTCATCTGTGTTCTCTCTCCTTTAAACATGATTGTCTAGACAAATAAGTAGGCAGCTGGCATGCTATGGCTGCTGCTTTAAATGTTGGCCAGAATTGTTGGCTAGTCTCCATATACTCCCCATCTGTTTACTGCATTCACCTGTTGTCTCTTGTTTTATACTTTGACTGTAATCTCTTCCGGACAGGCGCTGTCTTTGTTATGTATTTGTACAGTGCCCCATACAGTAGGGCTTAGATCTATGACTGGGGTTCCAAAGTGCTAACCACAGTATAAATAATAATCATAAATCCTAGATTGAAAAATCTAGGCAGGGGGATTGTGTCTACGTAGCTGTTGTGTGAAGAGCTGAGTGCATCTTTGGGCATGGTACAAACAATAATATTGCTCTTTCCCTTGCTTGTAAGTGCTTGTGTTTTGTCAGTGAAGGGATGAGGAACCATGTTAGAACTTCGTAATTTTAACTGGTCAGGAAACCAAGTTTTCTAACTGTTTTTTTTCCCTTTGTTTTTTTAAACTGGTATAAGTAAATGGAGATTCAGGATAAAATTTTCAAAAGCACACAAGGAACTTAGGAGGCAAGTCCTATTTTTAAAAATCAATTTTAAAATCAGTAGGCTGTAAAGTCATTTGGGTCCTTTTGAAGATTTGTATTATCTAGTCTTTTAAATATTAAAATTGATTATAAGCTCTTTGGGGCAGGTACTGCATCTTCCTATGTATTTGTACAGCACCTAGCACAATGGGGCTCTAATTATGACTGGAACATTTAGCATTACTATAATTCTAAATAATTACACACACAAAAATTACATGCAAGGACCATTATTATGGTTGCAGAGTTAAACACTCAAAAGTTAGAAAATGCCAGAATTCAAGTTGCCTGTGCAAGTCCCAGTCTTTCCTCCCCTCCTGCTCCCAGTTCTATTCTTCTTGCCCACCATTCCCAGTTCCATCCCCTTGCCCCCAGTCTCCTTGCCCACCACATCCTAGTTCCACCCCTCCTGGCTCCTCACCCTATCTGTCTCTCTCTCCCACTCCACCCCTGGCCTCCAATCATCCCTGTCCCCCACCCATGTTCCCTTTCCTTACTGGCTCCCAGTCCCTCTCCCTTGGCATCTCATCTGTGTCTGTGACTCCCAACCTAATCCCACCTGTCAGGACCGTTTCTAGGCACCAGCAAAGCAACCACGTGTTTGGGGCGGCACAATTCCAGGGGCGGCATTCCGGCCACCCTTTTTTTTTTTTGCTTGGGCAGTTGCGCTCTCGGCGCTTGGGGCGGCAAATTTTTTTTTGTGGCAGTCAAAAACCTAGAGCTGGCCCTGCCACCTGTACCAGTATTTAAGTATAATCGTATCTGAAATGAAATGCTGCTGGGAAGGCTAAAGTATTAACATTAGGATCTTCCTTGTATTCCTTTTTGGATTAAATTTAACAAGCCTTTTCTCACAGACAAGATATAATGATTTGTTTATTGAAAATAGACCAGTATTATTTTAAAATAAGCCTACTTATATAACGTACAAATATTCTTTTAAAATCCTAACTGCATAGTGTTAGAGCCATATATTAGGAATAGTCCATTTAGATGAACAAAAATATTTAAGACCCAGTTTTTGCAAAGGTTCCACATTGGTCCTCTTGAGGAATCAAGCCCCAAATGTTTTGACTAATCTTAGAAAATTGATCATTCTGTATGGAGGGCTCCAGCCCTGTGTAATGTCACATACACTTTCATTCATGGGGGATACTGGTCACGGGGAAACTTCTGGGGTTTCTGCCAGGAGCCTCATAGCTCCCTTTTCTCCAGTTCCATGCTTCTGCTCTGCCTTTGATGGAGCACTGCAGGTAACTTTTGTTCGTTTCTTTCTTTCACACTGATTATGTTAGGATTTTTTTTTTTTTAAACAAGACTGTTTTGGAATGTTTAACCTTTTGGGGTGGGAAAGACACTAACTGACTCAGATCTCCAGTGAGCAGCTGCACTCAGCAGCTCTGATAGAGCAGAGCTGGATTATCCAGGCATCGTGTACACCTGTGCAAGTGACATGATGGGGCAATGAGGGGAGACTGGTACTGAACTATAGAATGGCTGATTCCTACTGGTCTACATGCTTGAACTGGATTGAACTGCACTTGCAGGACCCATTGGGGTGGTAAAAATAGCTTTACATCACCTTTTCATCAAGCTGATCCTGGGCTCAGTTTGGTGACCGGTTCGGCTCCTAGTGCAGCCTCAAGCCAGCGCCTAGCTGCAATGACCCTCAAGATGTGGTGGCAGAGAGTCAGCTGTAGCAAGAGTAACACTAAGCAGACTTAAGCTTTGTCTTCACAGCTTAAAAAAAAAAAAAGGCTTAGGTAACTAACATGGCTGAGCGATCCCACTGTGTGACAATGGAGACAATGCACTTTAGTTCTACCTGAAGGTAGCTGGCAAGGTGAGCACTATTTTACCTCACAGCAAAACTAAAGTGCCTTGTCGCCACTGTGTTTTACTGAGGGATAGCTCACATGCACTAGTTACTCCATGGTACAAATGCAGTTTTAGTGAAGACAAGGCTTTAGTGTGGCTGAAGATCTGGCCCATCAAGACAGCCACCTCATAGACCTCATTGGAGTTAGACTAGGGATGAATTTGGCCCAACAGTCTTACCCAGAGTGCCGCCTCATGCATAGCAACAGATCACAAAGGGACTAAGTAAAGCCATCTTTTCTCCATTTGTATGCATACTGCTTGGAGTGTCATTTAAGACTGAGAGTTTCCCCAAGACATGCTTTTTCTACTAAAGATAGCTCATGTACGCCAAATGAGCTAACTGCCTGAGAGATGGGTGAACAAAAGGGTGGGGTTGCGAGAGCCTGGATTGGGTTAGATACAGAAACACCATCAGTATCATGTATAGGAAATCAATCTCTGCAGCTCTTCTCAGTTTACATGGGTGCAAAAAATGCTGATGCCCAAGGCTGCCTGTAGTACAGATCCTGCTTCTATGGCCTTAATTACCAAGCAGATCATCAGATTAATGGAAACATGCCTTTTCCCATGGTAAAACTGCAGCCCACTGGTAGTGGTGTCAGATTTCGGTCAGTCTCCAAGCAGTGACGTTTTCTGTAAAATATAGCCCAGTTTAGGATTCTCAGTGTCTGCACAGGCTTTTCTGATAATTTAAACTGAACTTTAGGGAAAATGTTCATTATTATTCAAACATCTGTTTTTAACAAGCCTTTTTTTAAACTGCAGAGCTCTTGTATGTGGTGTCTCTTTAACATCCTCCTACAGCTAAACTTTACTATGTAACCAAGCCCTAAAGGTGCTCTGGGAAAGGGGCAGTATCAGGACTGGGAGGGGTGATTTGAACTGACAGGATCTCCTGCTCTGTAACAGGCTCAGCTCACAATATGAAAAATGCATAGATTACTGATTCTCAAAATAGCATTGTTTAATTTCCTTGTTAGCTGTCACTTCTGTTACTTAAAGGTCAAAGCATAGTTAAATATTTATTTTAGGAGGTTTTTTAAATCATTTACTGTGGAGGGGTTTAGGAGGAAAATGGTTACCCCCATGTACATACTCAAAGTTTTACAATTAACATCTCTTAGGAAACTAACAGATTCCCCATGGCATATAAAGAGGTGGTGGCTTTAAACCTCACTGAAGAGTGAGGCCGTGATTACCACAGTTTAGATTTAGGAAGATCCTTAATGTTGAACTTTTCCACTCCCGGGGGGGGGACGACACCCCCTCTTTCTCCTCCTCTATCTTTTGCTCTCCTTTAGGGAATACTATTTATTTTTCTCACTGTGCAGTGATGCTTAAATCTACCACAGTCTAAGGACTCTCCCCTCCTTTCCCTTCATCTCTACCTTATTTTGTAACCCCTCTCTTCCCGGAGGGGTAATGGGGAAACCAAACTGTTGATGGTCCCCCTGTAGCGCCGGTACCCACTTTGCCCTCCATGCGTGTTCTCTGCTCCTTCCCCTATTTTTGCTCCTCTTCTCCATCCCCCTCGCCTCATTTTTGCGTCTCTGCCCCTTCCTCTCCCATTCTTTTTTCCCCTTTCTCTCTCATCCCCCCCCCCATTGTTGCTTCTCTGCCCCCCTTCGTTCATAGCCGTGGCTTTGCCCGGGGCAAGGATTCTGCTGGCAGGGAAGGGCAGCGCCTTCCTTGTTATCGGGCGGGCTCCTGGCTCTGGGGCGGGCTCCTGTAGAGGGCGCGAACCCAGGCGCTGCTCCGGGGCTGCCTGCTAACTCCAGCCCTGCCCAGCAGGAGCAATGCACCCGGATCCACCCGGTTTGCCGTCGCCTTCATGCCTCTGCCCGCAGAAGCCGCCCGGTGCCGGGAAACGGCCAGGGCCCGAAAGTTCCCATTTACCCCGCCACAAAGGGCATCTGGAGGGGACCGCCAGAGGCTGCCCTGGGCAGGGCACGAGTCGGATTACCTGGGGGTCCCGGCAGCCGCCTGGGAAGGAGCAGCAGCCGCTCGTTCATCGCAGGGGGCAGGGCGGAGCCGGCGGCCTGGGGAGCGCTGGCCCTTGCCCCGCGGCGGCGTCCAGCCCTGCGTGCTCCTTGCCCCGAGCCTGCTCCAACTTTGCGGGCGGGCGGAGCCGGAACGGGAGCCGGGCGCTGTGGTCGCTCGGCAAGCCCCTCTTCGCTTCGCCGCGGGCGCCCGCCTTCATCTGCACCGCAGGGACGAACAAATGCGGAGCCAGCCGCCGCCTCCGCCCCCCGGCAGCGGGATTGGTTAGAGCAGCGGGGGGAGGGGGAGAGGGGGCTGCTCCACCGCGGGGGGAGGTCGGCGAGAGGGGCGCGGGGTGCCGGCGGGAGCCACGAGGCTGTGGCTGAAGTGGCAGCGAGGAGTTTCGCGCTGCCGCGGTGATGGGGTTTTTATTCTCCTTTCCCCGCCTCCCTCATCCCGGAGCCGATCCGGTGCCCGATCCCACTGCAGTCAGTAGCACAGCTGCGAATCGGGCCCTTGGTTTCCACTGGAGGAGCGGGAGCTCCTCCTCCTTTGAGCAGCGAGCGGGGCTGTGGTATAGCGGGGCGGGGGCAGGCATCAGGGGACCGGTGTAGCCGGAGCTCCCGGCAGAGATTTCACAGGGCAGAGCCGGGGACGTTTCCAGTCCGGAGCGAAGTTGCACGTGAACAGGGGAAGGCCGGCGTCTGTCAAGTGCGCGGAGCCCAGCCAGCCTGGGGGCGGAGTGGGGCGAGGGGTGGCTCCTGGGCACGTGGGCTCGGAACAGGAGTGCTGAGACTAGCGCCCCCGTTAAGGGGTGTCGGGGACGGGAGTCAACGGGGCAGTTTAAACGCGGACAGCAGCCCGATCCTGCAGCCCATGGTTCCCCTGAATGAACTAGTCCCGGGAGCAGACATTGCAGCATCGCTCTAGCCTAGCCACACGCGGAGGGAGGCGTCGCAGCTCCCGCCTTCTCCTGCTGGCTCGCTAGATTCAGAACTTGCCTTAATGCAGCTGCATCTTGTTGGCCGCGGTTGAGCTGCTCGCCAGCCACTCTCAGCCTGTGCCCTGTGCACTGGCAGGGGCTTCCCCAGGCTCTGGGGATAAGTTCCTTGAAGCCGCAGCAGTAGCTGTACAAGGCATCTGATGAAGTGAGCTGTAGCTCACGAAAGCTTATGCTCAAATAAATTGGTTAGTCTCTAAGGTGCCACAAGTCCTCCTTTTTGCGAATACAGACTAACAGGGCTGCTACTCTGAAAGGCAGCTGGAGTGATCAGAGAGCAAGTGTGAAAAAGCAGGAGAGTGGGGCGGGGTTATTGGGGGATTAATAGGGTGCTATATAAAACAAAAGCCCTAACAATCAGGACAGTCCTGATAAAATGGGGACATCCGGTCACCCTAAAGCAGTGGTTTTCAAACTTCTTGGGCTGCTTACCCCTTTCCAAATAATGTAATTTACTGCATACCCCCATCTGAGACAGGCAAAGGTGGGGGGGGAGGGGAAAGGCTCATGGGGTCACCTGCTACTCCCAGATTTCTGTTTAGCAACAGCTTCTCAAGGTTTGCAAACTGTGGGGCAGGCCCCCTCTATGGGGGCATGGAGGAAGGGGGGGCAGTGGTGATGCCAGGTGACTCAGGCTTGCCCCCTGCAGCAGGGCTCCAGGAGGGAGGGAGTGCCACCTTCAGCCCTTGACTCACCTCAGCAGACCACCCAGCCTGTCTGGGTTGGGGGAGGGGCACAACTGAAATGATAACTCAAAGGGGGCATGGGGCTGGCCTGAGCCTTGCCACCCAGGGCTGGCCCAAGCTGCCTGGCATCACCACTCACCCCACCAAACTTTCCTCCATGCCCCCTTAAAGGGGGTGCTCTCCACAGTTTGAAAACCTCTGTACTAAATAAAATGCATTGTCTGCCATTCCAGGATTTTTCTTGCGTACCCGCTGACAAGTGCTCACGTACGCCTAACGGTACGTGTACCCCAGCTTGAAAACCACTGTCCTAAAGGCAGCACTGCTGAGTCATCCCCCAAAGCTGTGGCCTCCTTAGAAAGAGGTGACAAATCTGAAGAACTGTCCCAGATTGAGGTGTCAATATAGGAGATTTTGGAACAAATTGATAAATTGATACATTAAACAGTAGTAAGTCACCAGAACCAGATGGTATTTAGCCAAGAGTTCTGAAAGAACTCAGATATGAAACTGCAAAACTGCTGACTGTGGTATGGAACCCATCACTTAAACCAGCCTCTGTACCAGATGACTGGTAGCTAGCTAATGTGATGCTGATTTTTTAAGAAAAGGCTCCACACGTGATCCTGCAATTACAGGCTCAAAGTCTATATCTTCAGTTCCAGGCAAATTGGTTGAAACTATAGTAGAGAACATAATTTACAGACACACCGATGAACACGATTTGTTGGGAAATAGTCAACATGGTTTTTGTAAAGGGAAGTCATGCCTCGCCAATCTATTATAATTTTTTGTTGGTGTCAACAAATACGTGGCCAAGGAGTAAACTGCGAGGTGGCAAAGTTTGCAGGTGATACAAAATCACTCAATATCGTTATGTCCAAAGCAGACCGCTAAGAGTCAAAAAGGGATCTCACAAAACTGGATGACTGGAGAAGAAAATGGCAGATGAAATTCAATGTTGATAAATGCAAAGTAATGCACATTTGAAAACATTATCCCAGCCATACACACAAAATGGCAGGGTCTAAATTAGTTGTTACCACTCAAAAAGAGATGTTGGAGTCATCCTGGATAGTTCTCTGAAAACATCCGCTCAGTATTCAGCAGCTGTCAAAAAAGCTAAGAGAATGTTAGGAACCATTAGGAAAGGGATAGATAATAAGAAAGAAAATATCATAACGCCATATAAATCCATGGCATGCCTACATCTGAATCCTATGGGTAGTTCTGGTCATCCCATCTCAAAAAAGATATGTTGGAATTGGAAAAAGTACAGAGAACGCAACAAAAATGATTAGGGCTGTGGAACAGCTGCCGTATGAGGAGAGATTAAAAAGATTGGGACTGTTCAGTTTAGAAAAGATGACTAAGGGCATAGGTGCCTACTTCCCTTCTGCCTGGTAGGTGCTTGCCCCCCCCCCCCCCGTTCCCAGCCCCACCTCTTCCCACTCCTGCTCCGCTTTTGCCCCACCTCCATTCCACCCCTTCCCTAAAGTCCACGCATTCTTTTTGTCCCACATCCTTTTGCTTAAATGATGTGGGACAAAAAGAGGAAGGCAATTTCATCCCTCCGGTAATTGAGCTGGAGCCTAAATTACACCAAAGATTAATGTGGCCCACTGTGTGAAAATAATCCTTGACTGTGAACATGCTTTTCTGCTTCTTCAATGCCTGGCTTTCATGAGGTCCCACCACCATGCATAGGCGCCAACTTCTCCTGGCACCAGTGGGTGCTTGACCCCCCCTTCCCCAACTCCACCCCGGCCCTGCCCCCTCTTGCCCCTGCCCCGCCCCCATTCCAACCCCTTCCCCAAAGTCCCCACCCCAACTTTGCCCCCTCCCTGCCCTATTGGACCCCTTCCCCAAATCCTCGCCCCGGCCCCGCCTCTTCCCCACCTCCTCCCCTGAGCGCACTGCATTCCCACTCCTCCCCCCTCCTGCCCATGGCTTGTTACACCACAAAACAGCTGTTTTGTGGCTGGGAGGAGAAGTGGAGACGCAGAGTGCTCGGGGCAGAGGCGGAGATGAGCTGGGATGGGGAGCTTGGCTGTCAGTGGGTGCAGAGCACCCACCAATATTTCCATGTGGGTGTTCCAGCCCCGGATCACCCATGGAGTCGGCGCCTATGCCATCATGGGTCTATAAACAGGGAGAGGCAAGATTTTATTTAAATGCTGTAAATATCCAATAGAGCTGACAATATATGTCAAAATGAAGAAATATGTACCAAGATTGTGCCTTGGTAGATGGAACTGCAGGGTATTAATAATGTAAAATAGATTTAAAAGGCATTTTGTGTAGATTTATTAAACAATTCTCCTGTTAATTAAATGATCAAAATCAAGAAAGGCTTCACAGTGAACAGGATTTTTTTAAGAACAAAAGAGCCTATCAAATTATACAAGGGGTTATCTAAAATGTATTGCCATGTACTCAGTGTGCCTGGAACAGGCGATCTGTGGAAAAGTAGCTTAAAATAGGAAAGCACTATGGGGGAGAGAAGAGGCAAATTCTCCAGCTATAGTTTATACTCTTTAGAAAATTCTTTCAACAGTTTCCAGCGTATTTTAATATTGTTCAGTAATATTTATCACTGAATTTCCATCATCATTTAAAGAGCTCTAAATGTAGAGTCTGAAACAAAGCAGTGGCTTGTTTAGAGATTGTGAATTTATGTCAGCCTGGCATACAGTTTATAAAATAATTCTCAGCTAGCAGGCTTGTGTATGAAAGCTATTGTAAATCAAACTTTTCTTCCAAGGGCACCTAGCTGAACTGATTTTTTCTGTAATGGTTTATGGCTAGATATAATGTTTCAAGGAACACTGCCATCCTCAAATCCATATGTTACAAACAAACAAATGTCTTTACCTCTATGGTGGGTGGTATTTCTATTGATATCAATGAGCTCTGGAGCAGGCCAAGATTAGTGAAGTGAATTATTATAAAAATCCAGTTTCCAGGTTGTCTTTCATGGGCTTGTTTTCTTTTTGCATTTCTCTCAACTTGGATAATGAATCAGTGAAATAAAATTAATCTCCAGGTTTTTAGTTCTGCAGTGTTTGGGTTAGAAACATTGTAGGGGGGTGTGGGCTTATTTAAAGAGAACTGTCTTCATTGGAATTTTTTTTAAAACTGAAAAAAAACATTTCTATTTGCCTTAGATTTAATAAAATCTTAGGCCAAATTTATTTTGACCATATCACTAATATAACTACAAGAAAATATTAACTTTCTTTAAATAAAATAATAATACTCTACCACCATCCCCTGAGCACTGAAGAACTTGTCCCTTAATTCCTCATGAAGACAAAACTTCTATTCATGTCAATGAGAATTCTGGCAGTATATAAATTGCTGGATTGGCCCATCAGTAGTATAGACGGGTATCTTATGTAGCAGTAACATATTTGCATGTATTTTTTCTGCATTTCCTTAAATATGATCAGATCAATTCACAATTTTATTAATGTTTGTGCAGGGCTTTGAAAATACTATATAAATGCAAAAAGAAAAGGAGTACTTGTGGCACCTTGGAGACTAACCAATTTATTTGAGCATGAGCTTTCGTGAGCTACAGCTCACTTCATCGGATGAATACCGTGGAAACTGCAGCAGACTTTATATACACACAGAGAATATGAAACAATACCTCCTCCCATCCCACTGTCCTGCTGGTAATAGCTTATCTAAAGTGATCATCAGGTTGGGCCATTTCCAGCACAAATCCAGGTTTTCTCACCCTCCACCCCCCCACACAAATTCACTCTCCTGATGGTGATAGCCCATCCAAAGTGACAACTCTTTACACAATGTGCATGATAATCAAGTTGGGCCATTTCCTGCACAAATCCAGGTTCTCTCACCCCCTCACCCCCCTCCCAAAAACCACACACACAAACTCACTCTCCTGCTGGTATTAGCTCATCCAAAGTGACCACTCTCCCTACAATGTGCATGATAATCAAGGTGGGCCATTTCCAGCACAAATCCAGGTTTTCTCACACACCCCCCCACCCCCATACACACAAATTCACTCTCCTGCTGGTAATAGCTCATCCAAACTGACCACTCTCCAAGTTTAAATCCAAGTTAAACCAGAACATCTGGGGGGGGGGTAGGAAAAAACAAGGGGAAATAGGCTACCTTGCATAATGACTTAGCCACTCCCAGTCTCTATTTAAGCCTAAATTAATAGTATCCAATTTGCAAATGAATCCCAATTCAGCAGTTTCTCGCTGGAGTCTGGATTTGAAGTTTTTTTGTTTTAAGATAGCGACCTTCATGTCTGTGATTGCGTGACCAGAGAGATTGAAGTGTTCTCCGACTGGTTTATGAATCTTATAATTCTTGACATCTGATTTGTGTCCATTTATTCTTTTACGTAGAGACTGTCCAGTTTGACCAATGTAAATGGCAGAGGGGCATTGCTGGCACATGATGGCATATATCACATTGGTGGATGTGCAGGTGAACGAGCCTCTGATAGTGTGGCTGATGTTATTAGGCCCTGTGATGGTGTCCCCTGAATAGATATGTGGGCACAGTTGGCAACGGGCTTTGTTGCAAGGATAAATGCAAAATGATATTATTGTTTGTAGCTGCTTGCCCGTTTATTCCCCAAATCTGGAGTGTTGACACTGAGATACCTATTTTCGGGTCTGCAGGATCCAGGCCAAAGCTGAGAGTCTAAAAATTAAGGAGATCTAAATATTTTTTCCCTCTCATTGTGCTAAATAGCATTGACTTTTTCAATTTGAGACTTTAGGGCCCAAACCTGCAGGTTGACGAGGACCTTCCAGAAATCACTGGGAGCTGGGCTGAGTTGCTCACAGAATTGGGCCATTTGACTGTAAGTACAAATATGACATGTCATGGAGAAATCATGACCCAGGGATGTATCAAACTGTCTGACAACTATTCAGACACTAATGAATTCTCAGTTGTTGGTTTCTTGTTTAATTTTGATAAGCTAGCCTGTGACATGATGCAGCTTAATGATTGTGCTGTCGCACAACATGAAGCTTCATCTGACACTTCATGTCATGTTCAATCATAAGAAGGTTTTTAACGAGAATGCTTTTGGGTTTGAACAATTGCAGTGAAGTAGGGTCATTGTCTTTCTTTTATTAAATGTTACTGTTGTTGTGGAAAACAGCCCTTTCCCATCCTGATTGCTGATCAGATATGGACACAAACAGTGTGAAGCTGACAGTCCATTAATTAGGACATGACTGTATCCTATTGCAAATCTAGACAAACACCTCATCAGTAGAGATTTTTGTTGCAGGGAATTATTGCTAGTTGTCTCCATCTTCCAGAAACATCAGGATCCTGCCTCTGCCATCTTGCCTCTATACCAAACGATCCATAAGACTGAAAGCAGTGATGGACCTGTTCTTCTTTTTGTGGTATGGAACAATGTCAAGCACATTGTCAGTGCTAAGAACGTTAACAATAATAATTTCCCCCATAAACTTAAAAAAAAACACCTTCTAATGTGTTTTAATAAATACATTTTGGTAAAATAATAATTTTACAATTGTCAAACATTTTACCATTGAAGGGCCTACAAACATTTCTTAATGTTAGCAAACATTAAATTTGCCCCCTTTGTAAAATAGTCCATAATACACTACAGAATATACAAAAATGTCTCTTTCAGCACTTAGCAAGCAATTTGCAAGGAGCACATTGAAAATTATGTAGCAGCACAAAAAAACCATACATGTTTGTAAGATGCTTAGCTTGTAAGGGCAGTTACTGGTCAAAATTAATCCTCGATGTAACTGCATTGCCTTCCCTGGAGTTATGTCCAGGGGTGAACTTGGCCCATTTTGTTTTAGATGTATTTTTAAGCTTTAATTTGCCCTTTTGAAAAAAGAATATAAGAGAAACACTTTCCAGGGACTGACTTTGTGGGCATGGAGCCGTGTTTTTTAATGCCAAGCATGGTCAATGGATGAACAGAAAATGTAATGACTTTGTAGTTTCATTATTTATACCCCCATGCAACTCTAATGAGATCAGTGAAGGTCGTAGCAAGGAGTGGAGTTTGGTTTACATGTGTAATTTAGCCCTATATTTTGGTCCATCTTTCTGCTACAGTCACAGAGTAGGTGAGAGCCCCCTCAAGAGTGCTCTAAGTTACAGTAGCTGTAGCTCCAAATCTGCCTCATCTCACTCTTATACTAGGGTAGGAGGGAAGTGGGTGTTGCAAACCTATGCAGGGCTCAGTTGCACAAGTTTAAGGTCCCTTGGAATCTCTATAGCAGTGCAAAGGGAAGGGCCCAAGGATCATCTGGCTCTGGCCTCATCCTTTGAAAACGTGGTTCTAACCACTGTCTGACACAGGAAGCTGGGGTAGACTGACTGTGGGTCTGAACCAATGTGGCAATTTCTATGTTTCTATTCAGACTAAATAATTGAAGAAGTTTGTACTAAAGGAGTAAGTTACAGATACAGGATAAATACATTTTCCTAATCTACTATATTATAATAAGGCTGTGTTCTCTCCATTGTTAAGGATGGAATTTGATTTCCAATACATAAGAACATAAGAACGGCCATAGTGGGTCAGACCAAAGGTCTATCTAGCCCAGTATCCTGTCTTCCGACAGTGGCCAAGACCAGACATGTGGTCTGCAACTGGCAGATAATTTTTGGAGCACCTTTGAGCTGATGTGCGTAAGTGGTTTTGAATTATAAAACCAGGTGAAGAAGTTATTAATATTTTCAGAATTTTCTACCTTTTTATTTCAAAAATGGCTTGTCCTAGACTCTTCAAATTTATTTGGAAAAAGCAGCAAGATTTAGTACAAGGGATTAATTTTAAAACTGTTTTGAACAAGTATATTTTGCAAATTTATTCACTTGCAAATTAGAAACATCAGAGTGGTCTGTAGGACTCTAGCAGTCTCAAAAAGTGTCCTAAGGGGAAAAAAATTTGAAAACCTGAGCATAATGACAGCAATTGTGCCCAGGACCTGAAAAGGGGTGGAAGATTTCTTGTACCTTGTCCGTCATTTGTGCATCCTTACAGCCATGAAGCACTGGGCACAATTGAGACTAAACTGGTGCACGGAGGGGACTTGTTTACACAGGTTAATGCACACTACAGAGGTGTGATTTGTAAAGCGGACTAATGAGGTGCACACTAGTCGGTCCATGTAGACTCTACTGGTGCACACGAAAGGTTCCCTAGTGCACTTTAATATAGTTCTATTTCACTGCGCTAAAGCTGACTAGGGAACCTTTAGCGTGCACCAGCAGGGTCTACAAAGACCATTTAATGTGCAGCACATTAGTGTGCTTTAGAAATCACATCCTTGTAGTGTTCATTACCCCACCCTGTAGACAAGCCCAGAGCTTAACCAGCATTGGTAGATTGGGTCACATGGGAGGCTAATGCAATGAATTGATTCACAGATATGAAGGCAGTGTAGATTTATATAGGGAAGTATGAATGAAGTTAAAATAACATCATGGGTAATTCTAGTAACTGAAACTTTGAACCCTCTGAACTGTTTAGTTCAAGATGCTTTAAAAATCCCATTGCAGGGGTGGAGTCCCTGATTCATTTACATAAACTCATCCATCTGTTGTTATCACTGTTTTCGGATCTCTCATCTTATTTTATTTATTTATACATTTATCTGTTTTCCTTCTTGGATTATATTTGTTTCTGGCCTTAAGACTTTTCACATCTGTCACACATTTAAAATACAAAATTTGAGACAGCCTAGGGGCATGATGGAATCTAATTTAACGTTCGATTTTTGCCGGATACTCAAAATTCTCCACCACTAACTTCAGGAAGTAACAGGAAGGATGAGATTTATAAAATAGCCATGAATGTCAGCTCTACCATTGGCTGTTTGTATAAATTTTTGTATCTCAATGCACTGCAGAATTCAAGGAAACTTTAAAAATCATCTTAATGATATATTGTTTTATTGGAATATATTAACAAATTGAATATTTTAAAAAGACAAAAATACATTTCAGTAAAAATGCTATCTCAACCTGCTGATAAGAGAGAGGGAGAGTTTCCTCAGCATGTTGCCTGTGGAACTAGAACAGTTTTTATCAGACAAGATGCTTTTATTACTTGCTGAACTCCCTGTTCCCTCAGTAATGACCATGTTTTTCTGGCAGACATCTAGCTGCTTCTCTTTTTAAGAAGCTAGAAAAACAACACATGGGGAGGTAAAGTGCTGTGTGGTAACCAATCAGGTCTGTCTTTCCACCACTTTAAGCTCATTTTCTCTTGGCCATTGAAAGCAGCTGCTTTTAATGAACACAAAGAGGCCAATAAAATCCACATGCATGTTATTAGAAGGGTTCGTACCATTATGTGAATGAGATTAGCAGTCTGAAGTCCAAGTATCTTCCTTTGGGGTTTAAATATAGCTCAGTTTTTTGCTCCAGGATTATAATAATTAGCTTTTTTTGTTAATTTATGTTGGTAATTAATTAATCTTCTCTGGTTTTGACCACCCAGACCATTCTGTTCTTGAGCATTCCTCAGCAACTAACTTTTCATTCCCCAATTATCTCTTAGCTGCCTGACTTGAGTGCAAAGGGGAGAGGAGCTGGACCTAGGGCAGGGTGAAGCGGGGGGTGGAATGATGAGAATAAAAATAGTATATCATGTAATTAAAGACCGTTTCATAATGCACACATACAAGGGGGCTGAAGTAAGGATCCACAGGTAACTGTAAACCTAGCATTTCCTAACTTTTGAGTGCTTGACTTTGCAACCTTCACAGAGTTCTTTTAACAAAGCTTTTTTTTGTGTGTGATAGAAACATAATGTAATAAAAATGGGCATTTTTTCCTGAACAAATGTCTAGGCATTGTTTTGCATCAAGTGTCACAGACATTGGGCCCCAGCCCTACCTGTTGGCGGAGTGCTGCACCAGGCTGGAGATTGACTTCAGTGGCACTCCATATAGGCATGGTACAGCATTGGGGCTTTGTTCTCTACCCCCAAGGCCCTCTGTTTTCACATAGCTGTTCATGTGCTCTCTGTCTTCTTGTTTGATTTAATCATGAGGGGGCGAGAATACTCATTTCCCCTACGGGGAATTAAAGATTATACTCGGGGCTAGTCTACACTAGAAGCGCTACATTGATGCAGCTGCATCGGTGCAGCTGTACCGCTGTAGCGTGTCTGATAAAGATGCTGTATGGGAGAGAGCATCTCCCGCCAACATAGTGTTGTCCAGACCAACGCTTAGGTTGGTGTAATTTTCGTCGCTCAGGGGGGTGGCTTATTCACACCCCTGAGTGACATTAGTTATACTGACATAAGTGGTAGTGTGCACAAGCCCTCAGTGTTCACTTGTCTAGTTCTTGTGTCATCGCAGTATTATCACTGAGCTCCTGTTCTCTATTAGCCTCCCATGCAGACCTGGCATTTAACTTGGCAACGTTCAAGGTTCTTGGTGAAATTAGTTCAACAGTGTATCATCACATCCGCCCAAGCACATAACAGAACATACAAAATGTCAAAAATCATAAATATTAAAAAAAACCCCACATAACTGCAGCTTTAGCCATACCTACATTGTACAAATTAATGTACAGCATCTGAAAAGCTAGCCTAGAGCAATATTTTGCTTAGTAGTATTTTGTTGTTTTGAGATTGTATGACAAAGCCTATTGTATGTGCCCTCTAGGTAAACAAGAACAGCTATATCTGTCTTTCATCTGAAAATAATTTAAATGTACAAATGTGGACCTTATTTGTGTCAGCACCGCTTTCGATTATGGTTCTGTACCATCTGGTGAGTGGGATTAGCAGCACTAAATAATTGGTCATAGATTGTCATAGATTGCAAATTATCATCTTTATTTTTGTGTTTGTTATTTTTATGTTTACAAATAGATCAACATGGAATAGTGTCTCCATGGACCAAAACCAACAACAAAACACGCTAAGATCCTCTCTGAAAAAAATTAAAAGCAATGAATATTGTTCACTGTGTGTGGGCTTAACTAAAACAACATTTCCCCTTAACTCTTTGTTTTTCATTTAAGTGGGAAAAGTCTAATCTGGACCCTGTTCAGTATAATTAATAATACAGTTCATTAAAAGTTTCAGATACAGGACCCCCTTCTGCAATGAATTCTGAATCCGTGCCCTAATGGGTCTGTATGGATTCAGGGGTCCTCCTTCACAGCGCTCATTGCCGGATTGGGGACATAGCTCTAGGCAGAGGTGCTCACTCATTCCACATTGTTTAGCTGCATTGAATCATTCTATGTAACATTTAATTCCATATCTAATTTTCATAAGTAGCTTCATAAACATTCATAGCCCAAGAAACCTCTGTCTCCTCTGCCATCGTGTCTGCAAAATCCTGACTGGTTTATATCCAAGCACTTGTGATAGCTCTTAATTTAAACTTCAGAAAGATCATGCAAATCCAGGACAGACTCACCAGAATGAGGAAACAAGATGAAGCAAGGAGAGAGGATCATACCTCCTCTTTGACAGAGTTTGGCCCAGTAATGAAAATGGAAACCCTAGAAACTCTAAAAGAAAAGGAGGACTTGTGGCACCTTAGAGACTAACCAATTTATTAGAGCATAAGCTTTCGTGAGCTACAGCTCACTTCCTCAGATGCATATCGTGGAAACTGCAGCAGGCTTTATATATACACAGAGAATATGAAACAATACCTATTCCCACCCCACTGTCCTGCTGGTAATAGCTTATCTAAAGTGATTTCCAGCACAAATCCAGGTTTTCTCACCCTCCACCCCCCCACACAAATTCACTCTCCTGCTGGTGATAGCCCATCCAAAGTGACAACTCTTTACACAATGTGCATGACAATCAAGCTGGGCTATTTCCTGCATAAATCCAGGTTCTCACATCCCCCCACCCCCATACACACACAAACTCACTCTCCTGCTGGTAATAGCTCATCCAAACTGACCACTCTTCAAGTTAAAATCCAAGTTAAACCAGAACATCTGGGGGGGGGGGGGTAGGAAAAAACAAGAGGAAACAGGCTACCTTGCATAATGACTTAGCCACTCCAAGTCTCTATTTAAGCCTAAATTAATAGTATCCAATTTGCAAATGAATTCCAATTCAGCAGTTTCTCGCTGGAGTCTGGATTTGAAGTTTTTTTGTTTTAAGATAGCGACCTTCATGTCTGTGATCGCGTGACCAGAGAGATTGAAGTGTTCTCCGACTGGTTTATGAATGTTACAATTCTTGACATCTGATTTGTGTCCATTTATTCTTTTACGTAGAGACTGTCCAGTTTGACCAATGTACATGGCAGAGGGGCATTGCTGGCACATGATGGCATATATCACATTGGTGGATGTGCAGGTGAACGAGCCTCTGATAGTGTGGCTGATGTTATTAGGCCCTGTGATGGTGTCCCCTGAATAGATTTGCAAATCTTGGGAGACAGGCCAGTCCTTGCCTACAGACAGCCCCGCAACCTGAAGCAAATACTCACCAACAACCACATACCACAGAACAGAACCACTAACCCAGGAACTTATCCTTGCAACAAAGCCCGTTGCCAACTGTGCCCACATATCTATTCAGGGGACACCATCACAGGGCCTAATAACATCAGCCACACTATCAGAGGCTCGTTCACCTGCACATCCACCAATGTGATATATGCCATCATGTGCCAGCAATGCCCCTCTGCCATGTACATTGGTCAAACTGGACAGTCTCTACGTAAAAGAATAAATGGACACAAATCAGATGTCAAGAATTGTAACATTCATAAACCAGTCGGAGAACACTTCAATCTCTCTGGTCACGCGATCACAGACATGAAGGTCGCTATCTTAAAACAAAAAAACTTCAAATCCAGACTCCAGCGAGAAACTGCTGAATTGGAATTCATTTGCAAATTGGATACTATTAATTTAGGCTTAAATAGAGACTTGGAGTGGCTAAGTCATTATGCAAGGTAGCCTGTTTCCTCTTGTTTTTTCCTACCCCCCCCCCCCCCCCGATGTTCTGGTTTAACTTGGATTTTAACTTGAAGAGTGGTCAGTTTGGATGAGCTATTACCAGCAGGAGAGTGAGTTTGTGTGTGTATGGGGGTGGGGGGGATGTGAGAACCTGGATTTATGCAGGAAATAGCCCAGCTTGATTGTCATGCACATTGTGTAAAGAGTTGTCACTTTGGATGGGCTATCACCAGCAGGAGAGTGAATTTGTGTGGGGGGGTGGAGGGTGAGAAAACCTGGATTTGTGCTGGAAATCACTTTAGATAAGCTATTACCAGCAGGACAGTGGGGTGGGAATAGGTATTGTTTCATATTCTCTGTGTATATATAAAGCCTGCTGCAGTTTCCACGATATGCATCTGAGGAAGTGAGCTGTAGCTCACGAAAGCTTATGCTCTAATAAATTGGTTAGTCTCTAAGGTGCCACAAGTCCTCCTTTTCTTTTTGCGAATACAGACTAACACGGCTGCTACTCTGAAACCTAGAAACTCTAAGGGATTATTAATCACTACACGTGAAACAGCCCCAGTGCCTCTAATAGTTGGGGAAAGCCAATGCAGAACACCTAGGCCCACTACTGACACAGATCATTTTCACCTTCTTTGGAGAAACCAGTCTACCAGCCAGCCTTAAGTATGCCATATCCAGTTGGTCCTCCAGAACCCACAGATGACACCAATGTCCTATTAACTATTGCCTTACAATCAACCTCTACTTCATGGGAAAAATCACAGAGAAAGATGCAGTGAACAAATGCCAAAATCACTACAGTAGGGAAATGTCCTACACCCTTCCCAATCAGGCTGAAGAGTAAGATGTGACACAGAGATTGCTCTAGTGGCATCGATGGATGCTCTCCTTATGTCCTTATACAGAGGACAAACGGCTCTGCAAGGAATTTCAGTGTCTGTGCTAGTAGTTTGGTTCCATCAGCACACGTTCGGGACTCTTTCCAAAAGGGCGAGAAGGAGAATCCAGACCTTCATTTTTCTCAGCCACTGTGTGACTTGTTTAGCTCAACGTTTGTCCTTTCCAAAAACTAGAAGAGATCAGGTGATCATAATAGTAATGCTGCCTAGCTCTTATGTAGCAATTTTCATCCATAGATCTCAAAGTGCTTTACAAAGATGGGTCAGTATAATTGTCTTCATTTTACAGATGGGGAAACTGAAGCACAGAGAAATTAAATGTCTTGCCCATGATCACACTGCTGTCTTGCCCATGATCACACAGGAAAGTGATAGAGCCAGGAATAGAAACTCAATTTCCTGATTTCCAGTCCAGTCCAGTCCAGTCCTGCTGTATCTACAAGGCATCACTGCCTCTATTTCACATTCCTCTCTTTCTGGGCCAATGAAATGACCTCAAGTAATTTAAAAATTGTTAAAAGATGGGAACCCCAGCAAGTCAAGACCTGAATATAAATTGAGTAAGAATGACACCCCTTGTGACTTGGTTTGGTTTGCAGTGGTGTCTTCCTTGTGGAGTATGAAATGGGGACTTAGCTCAGTGTTTTAAACCAGTGGTTCTCAACTAGGGTACACAGAAGTCTTCCAGGGGGTACATCAACTCATCTAAATATTTGCCTAGTGGCACTAGCGAAGTCAATACAAACTAAAATTTCATACAGACAATGATTTGTTTATCCTGCTCTATATACTGTATATTGAAATGTAATCACAATATTTATATTCCAATTGATTTATTTTATAATTATATGATAAAAATGAGAAAGTAAGCAATTTTTCAGTAATAGTGTCTGGGACACTTTTGTATTTTTATGTCTGATTTTGTAAGCAAGTAGTTTTTAAGTGAGGTGAAACTTGGGGGAGTGCAAGACAAATCAGAATCCTGAAAGGGGTACAGTCGTCTGGAAAGGCTGAGAGCCACTGTTTTAAACCAAACCAGTGGGGCTTCTCTTTAATGCAAGGGAAATGGGTTTTTCAGACAGAGCTTACCTTCCTTTTTCAATATCCAGTAACTAAATATTAATTTGTCATTAGGTTCCCAACTTTAAAACTAATGTTTTCTATCAACAAAGTTATCTCCCTATCATAAACTTCCAAGAACATAGATATGCACATAAGGCTGATCAAATGCCCAGGGTAGTAAATGAAAAACATCTTACTGACTTCAAGGGACTGAACAAGAGACAGGAGCAATTTTACAACATTCCCTTAACCACTTCTTCACTTCATAGATTTTAAAGCTTGAAGGGGCCATTCGATCATCTACTCTGACCACCTGTATAGCACAAGCGATCGTGTATACACAGTAACTTGTATATGTTCCAGAAAGGCATCCAGTCTTGATCTGGAGACGTCAAGAGATGTAGAATCCACCACTTCCGTTGGTAGCTTGCTCCAATGATTAATCAGTCTTACTGTTAAAAATGTGTGCCACATTTCTAAATTGAATATGTCTCGCTTTAACTTCCAGCTCTTGGTTCTTGTTATCTTTGCAAAGTAAACCTGAGAGATGGATCCTCAGTAGCATGGAATATGGAGAAAGCATAAAGAACCCAAACATGAGATCTGAACTTATTCTGAGCAGAAGGCCCATTATTTTCCTTGTCAAAAACAATTTAAAAAAAGGTCACACTTTTTCAGTGAGTCATTCCCATATTCGGTTGTTACTGAGCTATCTCTAGCTGGGAATTTAGTGTCTAGTTCTTGTGTTGTCAATTAGAAATAACTCTTTTTTTGGAGTACATAATAATAATAAGGCTATTACTCTTTTTTGTGCTATCTCTGATTAGATTTCTTTACAAATATTAGCCTAGGTACAGATTGTTTTTGAAAAACCCAAGCATTCAGGTGTGGAGAATACTTTTGATTCTGAAATGATGTATATTTCTTAATATGTCTAATATGCATGTAATTTGATTCAAGTTTACTGCGCACCAGATAACACTAGATTGCTTTCTTTCAGAAAGAAGTGTAATCCAGGGATTTTCTGCTTACATTATTTGTGTAATTAGAAAAAAGGCCATGGCTGATGTCACTGTATTAATCTCCAACAAATTGGAGCACTTGATCACCGGCTGACATTGAAGCCCAAAAGATTCTAGGGCACATTTTAGTTAATCCATGATTAAAAGCATGATTAATTTTCCTTTTTACTATATTGCTAGAAAACTGCAAATGGAATTCAACATACTGTTTCCAGACATTTCTATTATGTCATTTTATATGTAAAATAAATGTTTTTCATTGCAATAGGTGGTTTAATGGATTACATTTAACATTTGTAAAAAAAAAAAGTCTAAATCTATACTCACATCATCAGAAAAGTGAGATTCATTGTGTCAGGTCAACCATTCATCGCAGCTAATGTCCATTTTTTTTATCTGCATGGTAATGAGCATGACTGATTTAAAACAAAATGATTTAAATCGCCAATTTAATCAAAGATTTAATCATTATGTAAATCAGCAGTCAGAAAAACTTTGATTTAAATAATTGGTATTAATCTTGTTTTGCAGCTGGAATTCAATTCAAATTTCAAAACCAGCATTCAAAAATTATTTTTATTAGTTAAATAAAACTACCTTAACTTTGTTGGATACATAGGAGTTTGGGGGAGAGGGGAAGTAAGTTTATCACAACATGTTTTGCATTTAAAACTAACTGATTTTTTAAACAAAGCAAGTATTATCTGTAGCTAGTGAATTGAAGTGATTGTTTCTAGCCACCATGTCTTTCAAGGTTTTAGAACTAATAGATCTCATGTTGTCTCATTTGATTGTTATTCATAGATTGGAAGAGGAAAACAAGATTTCATGCTTTTTCAGCTTCCATTTGGTTTCTCAGCTTTGAATGAACTAGTCCAAATGCAGAAAATTTTCTCTCTGCACCTGTGGAAAAGGCTACTGTCAAAAGCTGGTTTAGCACTTCAGCAAACTCTGGCTTCAGGTGCTTAGTCAATTACTTCCACCAGTTCAGTGCTTTGACCTTCTTTAAAACTTTGGCAGCAAACAAGTACTGCTTGAATGGTTTATCTCCAGCCCTGAAATTTATTATCGTTGGTATGATTAATGGTTGCTTATTAGATGCCCATGTCATAACAACATCTTCCTCTTCTGCAGTTAGACAGTTATCCTGGTACTTTGTGTTGAGAATATTTGCAAAAAAAGTAGGCAGAATGAGTGCTTGATCCATCTGCTTCTTCACTGCCTTCAGCTTAACTTTGTGGTTGGGCATTTCTTTCTGCAGTGTTTCTTTTTTCTTTCCAAATTTCAAGAGCATTAGCAACAGAGTAGCTCTTTCTGTATTTTTTCCAAAGATTTGGAAATCAGTTTCAGTATCTTCAGTGTATCATCTACATTTCTCTTTAGTTTGATGTTGACTACTGTAGCTTCAATAGTTCCATCTATATTTTGTCATGATTTTCCTTACAAAGTGTCACCAGGATAGGCCCAATTTTAATAAGTAGCTGAAAACAATCAACCACTGACTTCCATTGTACATCTCGGGGGAGAATTAGTTCTGATCCTCCTTTGTTCTTCAGTGAAACAGAACCCAAGTGATTATCACAGGAGTATTTTACAATTTCAACAACAATTTCCCTTATTCTTGGACTACCAAATTATTTGGCTAAAAGATGAATCAGATGATCTACATAATCTACATATTATAAATTACAGGCTCACTTCATTACCCTTTTCTAGATTTATTCCATCTTTGCTATATTTGTAGCATTGTCTGTGACAAAGCTACACAGAACACTGATTTTTTGTTCACAATTTCTCATAACTTTTACTACTGCTTAATTCATGCTTTATTATGCGGTTTGGATATTATGCTGTTTCTGTAAGGTAGACAACTCCATTTTATGTTTTCACATAAATACATTTAGTGCTTCAAAAGGGCTAATTTCACAAAGCTGAAAACAATTATGAGCAAATCAGCTGGGATGGAGAATTTAATAAAAAAAAAGTGAATGATAATTGATCAGTGTATAAGAACACTTTACTAGATGCCCCAAAACCCACAATTGAGGAAGAAGGCTCTATTGGTTAAAAAAACCCAACCTGAGTTAGAGGGAAAGTGATGGCAGCTATAAAAAAATATAAAAAATGGAAGAAAGGGAAAGTTGACAGTAATTAATATAAATCAGAAGCTAGAAATTATAGAAAATTGATAAGGGAAGCAAAGAGACAAGAGAAATCTATGGCCAGCAGAGTTAACAACAATAAGGAGTTTTTAAAGTATATTAGAAACAAAAATAATACTGCACAGGTCCATTACTAGATGGAAATGATAGAATTATCAATAATAATGCAGAAAAGGCAGAATAAATAATGATGTTCTATATTTGAGGAAAAATGATGTAGTCATATCATATGTTAAGACTCTTTCTATTCCACAAGTATTTCAGGAGGATGTTAAACCGCACAGCTACTAAAGCTAGCCATTTATAAATCAGCATCCAAGAGTTTTTAAAAAGTTGGCCGAGGAGCTCATTGGATCATTAATGTTACTTTTCAATCAGGATTGGAATACCAGGGAAGTTCCAGAAGACTGGAGGAAAGCTAATGTGCCAATATTTAAAAATGGGTAAATGGGATAACCTGGGTAATTATGGGCTTGCCAGTATGATATCAATCCTGGGCAAAATAATGGAGTGGCTGATTTGGGACTTGTCTAATAAAGAATTAAAGGAGGGTAATATAATTATTGCCAGTCAACATGCAGTTATGGAGAATAGATCCTGTCAAACTAACTTGATATAATTTTTTAATGAGATTACAAGTTTGGTTACTTAGACTTCTGTAAAGCATTTGACTTGGTATCACTTAGACTTCTGTAAAGCATTTGACATTTTGATTAAAAAACTAGAAAGATATAAAATTAGCATGGCACACATTAAATAGATTAAAACCTGGCTAATTGGTAGGTCTCAAAATGTAATTGTAAATGGGTGTGTTTCTAGTGGGTCCCACAGAAATTGGTTCTTGTTCCTATGCTATTTAACATTTTTTAATCAATAATCTGGAAAAAAACAAAATCAGCACTAATAAAGTTTGCAGATGACACAAAAATTGGGGGAGTGGTAAATAATAAAGAGGACAGGTTGCTGATACAGAGCAATCTGGATCATTTGGTAAACAGCAGCAAGCAAACAATCTGCATTTTAATATGGTTAAATGTAAATGTATTAATCTAGGAACAAAGAATGCAGGTCACACTTTCAGGATGGGAGACTCTATCCTGGGAAGCTGTGACTCTGAAAAAGATTTGGAGGTCAGAGTGGATAACTAGCTGAACATTGGCTCCCAGCGCAATGCTATGGCCAAAGGGGCTAATGAAATCCTTGGATGCATGAACAGGAGAATGCTAAGTAGAAGTAGAGAGGTCATTTTACCCCTGTATTTGGCACTGGTGTGACACTGCTGGAATATTGTGTCCAGTTCTGATATTCGCAGTTCAAGAAGGATGATGCTATATTGGAGAGGGTTCAGAAAAGTGCTATGAGAATGATTAAAGGATTAGAATGGATTATAGTGATGGACTCACGGAGCTCAATCTGTTTAGTTTAACAAAGAGAAGGCTAAGAGGAGACTTGAGTACAGTCTATAAGTATCTGCAGGGGAAACAGAAATAATGGGCTGTTCAATCTATCCGAGAAAGGTATAACATGACCTAATGGAAGTTGAAGCTAGACATGTTAACATGAAGTGGTATGTTATACAGGAGGTCAGACTACTTGATCACAATGGTCCCTTCTGGTTTTGGAATCTATGAATCTATGAATATTTACTGTATTTGTGTACATTCCTCCTCTCTCAAGATTCAGATTATTGCTTTTCCCTTCAAGGTATTCCACATACTGTTCTATTTCCTTCTCATATACAGGATCCGGCAACCTTCTACCAATGTCTGCTCTGTTTCATGGAGTATAACTTGAGTGCTTTCACCTTGTTAAAGAAATGTTTGCTTTGAACAAGCCAAAAGGGAAAGTTCATTACATACATGAACAGAGCAATCTTTCCATTTTTGGAATGTGGTTGGAATTTGCTGAACTTCATTACAAAATTATCCATGCTCTCTTTGTATGATGACTGCTTTTGGGGATACAAGTAGCTTACTGTCAGACATATATTTACATACGATGCTGCTGGTGGTATCAACAGATCACTCTGAAGTTGTAGATGATGGGCTGCAGATGATGGACATTCATAATCTCCTATGTCTAAATTAGACTCTGAAACAAAATGGAAAAAACAAGTCAATCATATGTACTCTCACCCAGTACTATTCAGTGCACTACTTTAAAAAAAAGGAACCTGTCTATGAAAGACCTCCTCTTGCAGTTAACTTTAACACTGTTTAAAAATTATTGATATAATTTATCCTATAATGATTGATATAATTTATCCTATTTCCAGCCTTATAGGGAAAATATTTAATAAATCATCAGATTTCTCTACTTCTAGTTTAACCTTTATCAAAAATGCCAAACAGATGAAAAACAACAAACAAAAAAACACTCTCAAACTTTTTAATTTTAAAATCCTGAAATGACTGACAATACTTTACTTTTCATCTAGGATTTGCTTTTGATTATAATGAAAAAATATTATTTTAGAAATCAAGGAGCATTAAAAAGTATAATTAATGAATACTCCCGCATGTAATATGCCAATCAGATTTTAAACACTGAAGCTTTTTGAAATTCACAATCCTCTCCCAAAATAGAAGTTTCTGACAGGCAGTTAATTTCATGGAAATTATCTAAGTTTTCATTTACTAGTATATTTCATAAAAAGATATGGCAGGCCTTCCATAAACATTCTTTAAAACAAAAATAAATTAACTCATTGGTTGATCCAGATTGTTATGATATGTCCACATCATTATCTAAGTCTTTGCAAACTTCTGATGAGCAGTTTTCATAATGTTGTTTTATTGTGGCCTGGTTTTACATCTCTTTTTTCATGGTTTGCATTTGACACATATTCTTTTTTTACATGTGAAAATATTTCTAAATAGGGTCTTTTTTAATGATCTGCAGCCATGGCAGATTTACATTAGAGAGACTACTATGAAGAATGCTAAGAAACTGTAATGAATAGACAGAAAAGGTGAAACTAAAAGTATTAGTACTAAAAGTAAAAGTACTTCTTCTAAACTGTAACAAAACATAATTAAGATAAAAGCTTTTGTGCATAATAGAAACTAAAACCTCTGCTATTTGAAAAAATGTAAATACCAGTATTTTATTGTAAAGATTGGAGATTATCTAGATACTGACAATGCAGTACATGACATTGTACTATATAGAGCTTGAGTTGATCTCAAAAGATAAAGCTGTCCCCCCATTTTTAACATAATTAAAAAAGCAAATCCTTTAATGCATAAAAATGTGAGAGTGGCTCATTGATGTAGCATTATTTATTTTTTTAAATTATTTGAATAGATTATAGTATGTTTAGGCCCTTGTATAGGTTGTCAGAATTTCAAATTTAATTTTAAAGAGGTTTATTGTTAAAAAGAAAAATATATTTAATTTAAATAAAAAGATCTGATTTAAAATAAAAAATCAGATTTAAATTTTAAAAATAATTGTGTGCACTCTGATTATAACAGCTGGTGGGTAACATTTGAAAATGTGCCTAAGTGACTTAGGAACCTAATTCTCATTGTAAATCAATGTGATTTAGCTTCAAAGGCATTTGGGTGCTTTTGAAAAATGCATCTAGTATCTTCTGATTGTAAGACTTTTGGGGCAGGAAATGTATCTTTTGTTTTATATTCAGCATATATTACAGTAAAGCACTATGTACATTTATGGAACTACAATAACCTATATCTGCTTAAGAAGGATTTCTGTATGGAGAAGTAATATAAAGTGAATGATGAACCTTAAATTTTTTTTCCAGAGCATGGGTGTATCACTCTTACATAATGCGCACCCAAAATGAAATTGCACAGAGTGTGTGAAAGAGGGCATATGGGCTCTTCAAAGACACACTTTGTGTCTTGCAATACCTTGATCTGGGCAACGAGGCATGCTGGGAAAGAGAACCTGTCACATAAGACTCTTAGCTAAGTGATCAATAGCCAAGAAGCACAGCTCCAGGCGGAAAAAACTGAGACAGAGGTTGGACCTAATGCTGAACCAGAACTTCATGACAGTGTGGTTTGGTCACTCTACTGGGTGTTCCTTGAGATTTCTTTTTTAAATCAGTGCATTTGTAATTGTTTGAAAAATACAGACACTAAGGGAATGGGAGTTTATAACAGCATCTTGAGTGAAATGAGAGTTTATAAAATGAGAGTTTATAACAGCATCTTGAGTGACTTTAATTATGGTCAAAACACTGACCAGTTCAGCATTATCTGTCAGGGAGGATTACTTACTTTACATACAAAATATCTTTGAGCATGGAAGATGAAGTATTCTCATAATTTGAGAACTTATTTCTTTGAATTAGGGGTAACTGAACTTTATGGCATTTAGGATTTTAAAAAGTAGAAGTACTGTCTGTAAATCATATTAGTTCTCTGAGTGAGGATGTCTCTTTAAGAAAGTCATGCTTGGGAGTCGGCTCTGCCTAGTCTGGCACAGTACAGTACAAGAGAGACTCTGGGAGAGAGCGGTCAGACTTTGCAGATAGTCTAGGTCTTGCTTCTAATAAATAACCATCTCTCTCTGCTTTGTCTGAGTCTCCTTGATAAGAACCCATATATATGACAGGGTATCAGTGGTGGGGTGAAATGGACAGCCTGGAAATGGAGCTGTTCTGAGCCCCAGCAGAGCTCAAACTTTCCATCCATGCAGCAAAGAAATTAAGAGTTTCAAGCAGCCATTCATCCTCTGCATGTTGACAAATAGAGCCATGGAGAAAGCGGATAAAAAAGGTAGATATTTTCCTTAATGTAGCTAGACCAGAAGCACTAGATGTAGATAATAGTCTACAGCGAAGCCAGGAAGAGGAGGATAGTTATGAGATAGTGCTGGAAAATGTTGAGGAGTACTGCACTTCCAGAAGGAATAAGACTTTTGAAAGATATACATTTCATATGAGAGCTCAAAAAGAGAGATAAACTTGAAAATTTGTGACTGATCTCAGACTCCTGAGACAATCAAGTAATTATGGAGAGCTCACAGATTCCTTAATTAGAGACCAGATTGTTATGCAGATCAGAGGCAAAGCTCAGAAAGAGACTGCTGGAAGATCCAGACTAGAATTTAGAAAAGGTAATCAGAATCAGATTATTCAGACAAAAAGGAAGCTGTTGGATGGAAAACAATACATGGAGGCAGTGGAAAGGATGTCAGCTCCTCTGAGCTACAGAAAAATGAGGAAGCGAAATAGGTTTGAGAAATCTAAAGAGAAATCTGGAAAAAAACAAACCAGTCAGAATGAGCTTGCAGAAGGCAACACAAAGAGCTGTAGTGTAGTGGCAGACCTGGGCCTTAACAATGTCCTGTTTTTGGAAAACTCTTCAGCAACAGCAAAAGGCTTAATTGCTTTGCAAGAGCTTGCAAACAGGAACATCCTGTGTGCAAACAGAAACAAAGTGTGCATACCCTGTACTGAGAAAAGATCAGCAAAGGCACACGTGAAGAATTCTTCTTCATAGGAACTATACAGTACATGAAACAGCATCACCATGCGACTGGACTATTACTTTAGAAACAAATGGAAACTTTGGGACTTTTAAGTTGGACACTGGTGCACAAGCAAAGATGGTGCCCGAATCTATTATACAAGCCTTTAAGCCAAGCACAGCGAAAAGACAAAACAAAACAGGGAAAGCTCAGAGCTTACAATGGGGAGCTGATTGAAGTAAAGGTGAAAGACAATATGGAAAGGATAATGTTTGTAACTGTGAAGGGAAAAGACTACCACTGTTAGGGTTGAAAACATGCCAGACCCTGGGCCTTATACAGAGAGTGTCCTCCTTACAGGGGCAGGTGATCAAATGCATTCCACATGTCTTCAAGGGGATTGGAACTGTCGACAGAGTACAAGTTGACTGAGCCCAATAGTCCCACAATACATGCCCCTAGTAGTGTACCTCTTGTCCTTAGGCAGAAACTCAAAGAGGAATTGGACAATTTAATTGCTCTAGGCATGATAGAGAAAATAGAAAAACTGACAGAGTGGTTCCATTTTTTAGTAATTGTTGAAAAGAAAGATGGAACCCTTCGCCTGTGTCTAGACCCAAAGCAAGTTAAGTATATAAAAAGGGAACATTTTCCTGTACCTACAAGGGAAGAAAGCTTTGGAGAAATGGCTGATGCCAAATATTTCCCCACACAAGATGCATCAGTTGTATTTTGGCAGTTTCCCTTAGAAAAAAGGTAGCACACCTTTGTGCACTTTTAACACAGCCTTTGGGAGATACAGCTTTTTGCAGACTACCTCTGGGGAGCTGTTCTCCATCTGAAGTGTTCCATAGAAAAGTACCACAAATATTTGATGGTATTGAAGGTACCAAAGTACATATGGATGACGTTTTGATATGAGTACATATGCTAGAAGGGGGAACGTGACTGGAGGCTCCAAAGGGCTTGTTGAGCAGGGTTAGAGCTAAAACAACAAAAATGTAAATTTAGAGTCAGTGAAATAACATATCTGGGAGCAAGACTGACAGAACATTACCAATACGCTGGCTCCAACAATGACAAGGTACAAAAATTCCTAGGAATGGTAAATATCGTAGGGAAGATTATACCTAATGTGGCCGATAAAACCAGCAACATGAGAGCAGTCCTATGAAAATGACCAATGGACACGGGATGCCAACCATCAAAAGGAGTTTGAAAACATGATAAAATGAATAAAGGAGGCTCCAGTCCCTAGGGACGATGACAGAAACCACCAGACAATATGGTGTACAGATGCCTTCAAGGAAGGCATTGGAGCAGCACTCATGCAAAGGTATGATGAACACTGGAGACCTGGGGCACATGCTTCCAGGACACTAACCAAAACAGAGTGTCAGTATGCTCAAACAGAAAAAAGAGGCCTTTGCCCTGTTTCATAGATGTAAAAAGTTTCATGTTTTTATTTATGGGAAACCAGTAATAGCTGACCACAAGCCTCTAGTGGCTATTGGGGGGGAAAAACGGTTAAGCAGACGTTCCCCTGCCTAGGATACCAAGATTATTCTCTCAGTTACAGTTATATGATTTGCAAATGGTATACAAGCCTGGAAAGACCTAGTGCTGGCAGACACACTTTCCAGGGCTTTTGATAGAACCGTAGAGGAACAACATCCATACCTGGATATTGTGCATGTAAACTTCATAAGGAAAACATGACCAGCGTCTGAGAAAATGTGGACTGTAACTGCCAAAGACACAATGAGACATTGCTAAGTGTCATCAAAGCTATGTGCACGTGGTGGCCTAGACATTATATACCCAGTCCTTACTATCAGTTTAAAGGAGAACTTTCTGTACTGGATGGGATTCTGTTCAAGGGCACAAGACTAATTGTTCCAGAAACATTACAGAAATATTTGCTAAATAGATACACTAAATACATGGACACCTTGAGAATGGAAAAATGTAAAAGGAGGGCTAGAGATGTTTTATATTGGCCTCAAATGAATGTGTACATAGAAGAAACAATTAGAGCTTATGAAACATGCCAGAAATACATATTTAGTCAAGTAAGAGAGCTCAGGATGACTTCAGCTCTGTGGTATAAAGTGGGCATTGATTTGTTCACATATACTGGAAAAAACTGTGTGCTGGTTTTGGATTATTTGTCACACGTCCCAGAAATAACCTTGCTAGAAGAGATTACTGCAGAGCATGTAATTATGCACATGAAGTCCATTTTTGCTAGACATGGTATACCAGAAGTGGTAATGTCAGATAATGGACCACAATCTGATGGATATAAGTTCAGACAATTTGTTAACAAGTATGGGTTTAAGCACATTACATCTAGTCCTAGATAGCCACAGTCTAATGGTGTAGTAGAAAATGGTGTAAAAAATAATCAAAAGTCTGCTTAAAAAAAAGCAGAGGAGACTAATTTGGACTCTTACTTAGCATTGCTGAATTATAGATCTGCCTCCTTAAAGCATAGCTTGTCACCAGCAGAAGTTTTGTTCAACAGAAAACTGAAAACAAGAATGCCTAATTTTGTAGATACAGATAAAAATGATCCGACTATGTATAAGAAAACATTCAAAGATAAAGTTTATTATGACAGAGGGTCATGAGAACTTAAGCATTTGCAGCAACAAAATCATGTATGTATATATGGTGGAAAAACCCAGAAAGCAGTGGTCTCTCAAGAAGTGGCTCCTAGGTCTTACGAGGTTATCACTCCTGAGGAACAGACATGCAGACAGAACAGGAGACACCCTCCATAAAATCTCAGGATGAAGGGAAGATAGCAAAGAAGGCAGAGTCCAAGTCTTCAGTGATGGAACCAGAAAGTGGCATGGAGGAATCCACAGAACAGACTGTACCAGTGAGCATGGTGGCACTGAGCACCACACTGCAGTAGGGTGACCAGATGTCCCAATTTTATAGGGACAGTCCCGATATTTGGAGCTTTTTCTTATATAGAGGCCTATTACCCCTCACCCCCATCCCAATTTTTCACACATGCTATCTGGTCACCCTACACTGCAGAGACTGAAGGGATGACATGCAGATCCATGAGATTGCGCAGGACTCCTCAAAGACTATTAGAAAATTGTTAATGAGCAATTAGGTTTCTTTATTTGTATACATACAGTTGGATATTTTGTTTATTTGGAAAGGGGAGATGTGAGGATACTTCTGTAAGAGAGCCAGTCCTGGCAGTCAGCTCTGCCTAGTCTGGCACAGCACAAGGAGGTTCATTGCGACACAGGGCATGTCCACACTGGAATTAAAAGCCTGTGGCTGGCCCATGCCAACTGACTCCGGGGCTGTTTAATTGCAGTGTAGGCTCAGGCCACAGCCCAAGTTCTGGGACCCTCCCACCAAAAGGACTTGGACAGAGAGGGGTCAGACTTTGCAGGTGGTCTAGGACTTGCTTCTAATAAATAACCATCTCCCTCGGCTTTATCTGAGTGCCCTTCATAAGAACCCATGAATATTGCACTCTGCAGTTCTCAAAGCATGTGTATAACACAATTCTACTTTCGGATCCCTGCACTTCAAGCTGGACAGATTTGTAGAGGGCTAGGGAAGGAGAAATCCTCCTCGGGGCTGTGGAGCAGATGCAAATCTGCTCCACAGAGGCTGTTCCAGGCAGATGCCCTGTCTGACCGATACACACTCCACCCCTCATGCACACTGCTCTGCAGTGAGCTTATGCGGAGCAGGGCTCTGCATCATGGCAGTAGGGCACCTCCTTACTATACCTCCCCTTTGCACACACGTCCCACTGCCAGGGGTGCTCTGTAGCTACAAAGGTGGATGGATTTTTTACCCTAGGAGCACACTTACAGAGCCGTGGGGAAAAGTAAAGCTACCCCATCTACAACACTGCTTCAGAACAAAACAAACAAAACCAGCACAAAGGGTAAAGAATGGACATTCAAATCTTGTTTTATTACAATGCTGAAACTATTTTTCTAGTTTTCTCTGTATTTAGATGGTGGGAAAAAAAGCTGGCAAATGGGTGGCCAACAAAATTATACTACAACATGCTTAGGCTGTATTGTTAGGACAAACTGGAGTTATGGGTTTTTTTTTTTACACACAGTCAGTAGATGTATATTTCCATGTTTATTGGAACATGCAGAGAAAAAATCTCTCAAAACAGTTCAGTGCCCTAAACTTCAGGAAGAAGACAGAGAATATTTAGAGAAGCTATCTAATTACAGGAGCACTGTAGAAGCTATTAAGGTTGAAAAGACAGGTAAATTAAAAGATAACCATGGGCTGTTCAACTTAAACTTAATAGTTTCCTTAGATAAAACACACATCTTCACCCATGAGCTTGGCAGCTCAGTTAAATTTGTAATCTTTCCTAGGTAAATTACAATCAAGACTTGTGCAAGCTGATATCTTTCTGTTTTTAATACTTAATAGAGCTACAGTCAGGAACAGGAATTCTGCAATTTCTTCACTGCAACTAAACCTTTTGAGCCCAAATCTCCTTTTAATTTTATCCTGAGGCACTGCCTTCATTGCCTTTAACTTTGATGGATGTGCACCGGTATAAATGTGGCAGGAGTTTGGTCCATTTGACTTTGCAGTGCTGCTAGTATACCATACAAATGTGTGGCACAAGGTCTCTGATGGTAGCATTTTGTGAACAGAATTAATAGCGCTGGCTGGAAAATTTCAAATTTGGAAAATTTGACAAAAAAGGACAATATTTTCATGATTTTTTGTGATTTTTTTTTTCTATTTTCTGACCAGCTCTAAAACTCCCCCTATGATTCTATGTAGGATGAATCTAGATAATGAAAAATCTCACAGAAGGGGTCAGAAGGAGCAAAACTTCATGAGTTACACCTCACCGAGTATCTCCAGAAACATTCATTCTGATCAGAAAGGTTGGTGCAGGGTTGGGGATGCTACAGAGATCTGAAACTATGCCTCCCCCAACCCTGTAGATCTCCATTCACCAGGGCAGCTTCACTTTCCATATGGATAGAAGAGCCATCCTTTAGGAACTGCATTTGTCCATCAGCACTCCTCTGTGCAGCATGGCTCCAGCTGGAGCTGCACTTCCATTGGCCAGGGGCTTGTTTACATATGCAAGTTATTCCGTAATAAGGTGGGGTGTGAATTTAAAGAGGAATAGTGATTCCTGAATAACATGTGTTGTTCCGGAATAAGTGTCTACATGTGGAGCAAATAAACTCTAGTTCTCTTTGTGGTGCTCAGTAGCAGACAGACAGGAGACCCTGTCAGAGGTATTACAGTTCAGAGATGTATTGGCTCCCATCTGAAGTTCAATGTGGAACTACGGGGCTCTGCAAGGGAATGTACTATATACATAGAGTGGCACATCCTCTGTCCTCACCTCCTTGGTTTCAGTGTTCCATCTTTGAGCAGGTATGGTGAGAAGAGGTAGAACTACCCTAGCTTTCACAAAGAAAGTGGGAATTCAGTGAGCAGATGGGCTTTTCCCTGCAATGTGGGAGAAGCTGGCACTTGGTGTCTTCTGAAAATTCAAACATAGTTTCTGTGCAGCTCATGATCACAAGATTTCTTCTGTACATGTTCCTGGTTACAGTCTCCCTCTGGGTGATATGAGAGTGTAGTGTTCTAGTTTAGAAATGCAAGTGCCTCAGAAACTGAAATGGGGAGATTATGAATGGAAGTTTGTGCATTAATTACAGCAGACTTAATTACCTATGAGTCACCTTTTTTGTTTGCTTGCACAGTGGTAGTGTCTAGAAGTCAAGGCTCCATTGTGGTAGGCACTGTACAAATATCCGACAAAGAGCCAGTCACTGCCCCAAAGAGCATGCAGTCTAAAGACTACATTGTGTCCTGTAAATGTTTGTGGCAAAGGTGTTGGCACATCTCAAGCCTGTGAATGCTGGGTTGGCTTTTCTTTGGGGCAATAACTGTTTCAAAGATGCGTTCAGATGCTTCATGGGCATGTTATCTGTAGTCTTTTAGATATTGCTACTGTTCTAGAGGTTAAAATGGTTTGTGTTTAAAACCAAACAAAGAAAGGTCCATTGGAAACTGGATAACCATTGCAGAGCAATAATTTAGATTGAAGAAAGTGATTGTTGTACAGTTTTACAGATGCTTGTTTTGTGACATGTCTAGCATACATTTGGGTGCTGCATAAATCTAAAAAATTAAAACTTTTGACACTTAATAAATTTGACAGTACTTTTGGTCTGTCCAAGTCAAATGATCCTATCAAAAATGTATCATACCATAAGTAACACTGGTGAAGGCATCGATTTCAACTGTCTTAAAATAAACCAAAAGGAACTGCTTAGAAGTGCAGCATGTTAGTGGTCATTTAACTTATATGGTGCAATACATAATGTCTTTGTTTGTAGCCCTAACCTACATTTCAATTTCTGAGATGACTTTTGATTAGTTTGAAGAATGTCTACAATTTAAATCTATACGTGCAGATGAAAGATGAAACTAGAATGAAAAGATTTAGGGTCAAATTATGTAGGTACAACCCCTAATGTATAAGAAAAGAATTATCATAAAGCTTGATCTAGCAAATGACCTGTGTGCAGAAGTCCCATTGACTTAAATATGAGTTTCATGCTTAGGGTGCCTATAAGATACTGTATTTTTCCATAGAAAGAAAATTCATCATGCAATTTAATAGAAGCCTAATTCTATTTCTATTGAAGTCAATGACAAAGCATTTTATGTGGTAGTTGGCAAGTCTATAGAAATGGATTAGGTTATAAAAATCTGAAATTATAGCTTTATATTTAATAGAAAATTTAATATTGGGTTTGGAACAGGTAAGGGTCTGCTGCTCTTACGTGTGTTCATTAGTACCTGCACAGGAAGCAGTCTCATCAAAGTCTTATGAGAAGGGAATAGTAAATCTAACATTGCAAAGACTATTCTGACTCTCTCCTTTAGTGCAAAAGCCTATGGAGGTCAGACAGCTGGGGCAGGAAATTAACAGGACACAATCCCAACATCTGCACAGGCAATAATGTCTTCCAGTCTTAGGAAAGTATGTAGTTCCCATTGCCATATTATCTGAGTGACTCACAACCAAAGTGACATAAAGTAGTTATCCTCACAGTATCCCTTTGAAGTAGGGCACTACCAATATCCCCATTTTACAGTTAGAATAATAGGAATGTAGGGCTGGAAGGGACTTTGAGAAGTCATCAAGTCCAGTCCTCTGCACTGAAGTAGGACCAAGTAAACCTAGACCGTCCCTGACAGATGTTTGTCCAGCCAGTTCTTAAAAAAACCCAATGATGGGGATTCTACAACCTCCCTGGGAAGCCTATTCCAGCGTTTAACTACCTGTCTAGTTAGAAAGTTTTTCCCAATATCTAACATAAACCTCCCTTGCTGCAGATTAAGGCCATTACTTCTTGCCTACCTTCAGTGGACATGGAGAACAATTGATCCCCATCCTCTTTATAACATGGGGAACACAGGCATAGAGAGAATAAGAGATTTATCCAAGGGTTCTCAAGTCTGCGGAAAAGCAGGGAACTGGACCCAGGTTTCTTGAGTCTTACGTTGGCACCTTAACCAATGCCATACCCCAAGGAATCATGTGATTATATTTCAGCTGGCAAGCAGTGTAATTTCCCAGGCTGAACTGAACCCAGATGCAACTATTAGATCAAGAAACCACTGTCTGATAAAAAACAACTAACATACCATGCATCTGGTGGGAAAACGCAATTTCACAGTAACAACCCCAAAAAACAACTGATACCAATTGAATCCTGTGGTAGGAAATGGCAAGTGGGAGGCAGTTTAGCCTAGTGGATAGGGAACCATATTGGTACTCAAGACCTTGGTTCAGTTCTTGGATTGATTTCTGTGGGATCTTGGGTCAGTCCCTGTGCATCAGTTTTCCCATCTGTAAAACAGGGACGATGATACTGACCTTTGTAAAGTGCTTTGGGATGTACAGCTGAAAAGTGCTACATAAGAGATAGGTATTATTATTAAGGGGTTACAGCTGTTCAGGACATAGATCTTACTGGGGTAGAGCAGAACTTCGTATGTACAATACAGGGAGGCAATATAGGAATAGAGCATGTGTTTGTGTGGAAAATTTCCATGGAAAACTGATGAAATTGAAGAAAAGTTATTTTGTCAACACTTTCAGGAAAAAATATTAACTTTTTAGTGAAACATCAAAAAGGTTTTTCAGCAGTTGTTGGACCAAAAAACCAAGAAAAAATCAATACTCAGTTTTTGATTTTCAGATATAACATTTTAATTTTTCATTGGAAAGCAGATGCTTTCCATGAACATTTTGTTTCACCCAAAAAAGTTTTGATGGAAAACTTTCAACCAGCCCCACATAGGAGATTTTAAAATACAGGGATATTTTTCAAGAGTGAGGACACTGTGGAAAGACTGTAATAACTAAAAGTAGATCTGGTGGCTGAGTTGGGGTGGTCATCATGGAGCAAAAGTCCAGTGGCATTGTGTGACCCAGTCTGGGATTAAACTAAACCTGCAGAGGAGGGATTGTATTGAATCAGGAGATACTGATACAGTCTGGATGAGCAGTAGGGTGACTGTAAAGAAATCATTATGCAAATTAGGGAACTTCATAGATCTAAAACCATTGAATTGGTTGATGGAAGCCACTATCCACAACTGAGGATATTCTGTGAGAACTTTTCTCAGCCAGAATCTTTATAGTCTGGTGTTGGGAATGAGTTCTGGCTTATAGAGCTGGATAAATAATTATTTAAAGTGCTGATCTTCACAAATCCTTTGGACACTGCACATAGCTGCACAGTAGAGCTGGTTGAAAAATGCCAATTATTTTTGTAGGAAATACTTAAAAAATCTTTTAAAACTTCCAACAATTTTTTGGGTTTGTCAGCCAAAAAAACCTCTAAAATTTGAAAAATGTTCAGTTTCCAAAGACTGCTGTTTGGTTTAATTTTTGTTTCTAGTTTTTTTGTTAAAAAAAACCTCCAGAATATTTTCACAAAAACAAAATAAAATTTAAAAAAATCCACAAAACAATTCATTTTGGTTGAAAAGCCACTTTCATCAAATGTTTTGACCTTCCCTCCAACCGCCAAAACAATGTGACCAGCTTTTCCTTTCAGGCGAATGAACATAAGCCCACTGTGACAGGGACATATAAACTCTGCACTAGAACTGAAGGAGTTAAAAAGCAACTCCAGATCCAGTCGACCCCACCCAGCCACACCTACAGAGCATGCTCCAGATGGAGGTGGAGCTTTAAAGGAAGGCAGAGAGCTCAAAAGGGCACTGAGAAGTCAGGGAGAAGAACCTGTCCTGGAAGCACCTTCAGAGGGGTGCTGCAGATCTTTCTCTTGGAGAAGAGGAGACTACAGGGTGGGCCCAGACAGGCTGAAGGTACAGTTAGTAACTTTTTCTGTTACATTTTCATAACGGATTGCAAAACCTGGACAGTAGAGTGTGTGGTAGGAAGCGACCCACGGAGGGCAGCCTTAAAGTGCTCCTGGGTGCCGGATCTTTGTTAACCCTTAAAGGACCCTGGGCCAGAGCTGAATGGAGTGAGAAAGCCCCGGGCTCTCCAACCAATCCTCATTTACATTAAGGAGGGTCTAACCCCCTAATTACTAGGTGACACTTCAAGAAGCACTAGCCATCATACCCAGCCCCAAAAGTGTTTCAGAGAAAATTCACTCAGACATTGTCTCACAAGTGCCTGCCACAAATGCCCCATTCAGCATGTCAACACCTCTAGTAATCACCCTTAACAGTAGCTGATCTCCTTCTGGTAGCACTGAGGAAGTCCACTGTATGTTACCGGGCATTATTTGAATTGTTTGGAAAATGAAACCAAGAGTGAAAGTAGTGAAGAAACTATTCTAATCTGATGTACCCTCAAAAGTGGATCCTGTTTTCAACAATCCTGGCAGAAAACGATCACATATAACAAAGACATAACAAAACAAAGCATACCGCATTGATGCAGTCCTGGAGTAGTCTAAGGTAAGACAAAAACCCTGCTGCCAATGAGAGACCAGCTACAGCCAGAACTAGTGGGAAACTGCAGACTGAAGATGGTCAGCAATCAGAGGATGGAAGTACCTGATTACAACCAGTGGCTAAAGATCTATCAGCTCCAGAAGAGACCACTTTAGGGTAGACTCAGACTTCAGAAGGCCATGGGAAAGGGTGGACACAGGAGTTCTGAGCAGTGCAGTAGTGCTCGGGTCATATCAGCCAAGCATTCAGGAGGGACAAAAGCTGGGAAGTTTTCCAGAAGCTGGGAGTGGGTGGCAGGGGATGAATCACTTGATAATTACCTGTTCTGTTCATTCCCTCTTAAGCACCTGGCACTGGCCACTGTCAGAAGACAGGATATTGGACTAGATGGACCTTTGGTCTGACCCAGCATGGCTGTTCTTATGACAGTGGTGTCATGAAATGATAGGTATCTATGAGGCCAAAAAGTCATCTATGGGCCAGTGGGAAGAATGGAACCATGCAGTATGAGTCCATTGAGTTACCTAGAGTGCCAGAGATCACAGAGAAGGAAAACAATCCTGATATGACCTTGCAGTGTTGGAATATTGATGAGAAAGATGGGCCACAGAGGCAGTAATAGTGTCACCCTGGCCTGGTTGCCTGCTAAGGAAACCATACTTCCTTTAGGACTATTCAAGTCTATGTTAAAGACATGATTGATAATGGTATGTGCTAGTGACCTCTGCCCTTCCAGTGGGTAAGGTTGAGTTGTATTTGCACTGACTGGCTCAGGTATATAGGCCAGGGGTTTGCTTTGGGGAGGGGCATGGGGAAAAAAAAGAGCTGAGCCTGAACACATAATACTGGTCATACAGTGGGTTTGAGTCTCTTATTCATGTTGACTAGTTCGTTCATTCCATGAGTAGTCCCAGTGGATCCAGTATTACATGCCCGGGCTCAGTTGCCTCTCCCCATGCCCACGTATGACTCAAGTTGGCAGAATCCGGCTTGGTAAGTTTAATAAAGCACCATTTTGTATAACTCTGCCTGCTTGTTTTATCGCTTATTAATAGTGAAGTGTTCACATCAAGAAACAACTTTCATCTCTGATTTGTTTCATTCAGTCACCATAAACCAGCAGCAGCGAGAACAAATAATGGGATGAGGGATTCACTTGTCAGACATGAGCTTCTCCAAACAGTCTGTGAGCAACTGATTATGTCCACACTCCCATCTGCATTTTTAAACATTCTTGTCTTGTTCATTAGGAACAGCAGTATTGTTTATTTCCCAAGCGATGAACAATTAGTAGTGAGTATAATTAACATGTGACAATCTTCCTGCTTCTTATCACAGTTCCAACAAAGCATCCAACTTTATGCTTCAATAGATTTTTGAAACTCCTGCAACTGACAGGCAAACAGTTTGGACAGGATGCAGGTTGTTAGTGCTAACAGGAAGGATTCATATTATTGTACTTAGCACAGCATGTTAATCCACTTCTATCTGGCTAGCGGCTGGCTGGGTTGCGGGATTATATCCCTAATATTTATGTTGTTCTTAAAAAATAAAGTTGGGGGACAATATAAAAACTCCAGTCACAGATAAGAAACTTTTCTTTCTTATTAGCTAACAAGGTCCCAACCATCTTTAATGGACCTTTTTTTTTCTTTTCACACGGGCAAAATACCTCAGTGTGACTGTACTGGCTAACTCCCATCGTGTATAAAGGGGTAATATTTAGGGCAACTTGTTCTTTTCCAATCCACATTAAATGCCTGCACTGCAGCTCGGGTAATTGAATTAGCTTACAAGTTACTCAGGACTGAGACGGTGTCTTCTTTTGTGTCATGTACAGCACCAATCACATTTTTGGCACTTAACAAATAGAAGAGAACGATAACTCAATTTCCTTTCTTAAATATCTGAGAGGAGAACATAGTTGTTGACATATATGGACTTGTTTTGATACAATCACTGATGCCATTTTTACCTGCATAACCTCATTCTCTTCTTTTAAACTAGAACAGAAATGTTACTGATATTTTAGCAGGGGAGATAATGTACCTCTGTCATACAGTCAACATCTGTCATGTTGAAAGTTCCCCTTAAAGCCCATAGAAATATCTGACAATCTGCCTTATGGTGTACTCTGCACTGCATTGCCTTTCACTTTCATATATATCATCATGCATGCTGATCAGTAGGATCATTGTCTATTTCACTATAAATACTTTCATCTTTCAACCTCTCTAATTAAAAAAGTCACTCTCAAACACCTTCAGGGAGAAATGTCTTGATCTTCATGAACAAAAAGACTGAATAAGAAAATGGTTTGGCCATGTTCAATATAAAAAAAAGGGTTAGTCATTTGGATTGCCAAAATAAATAAAACACTGATTTCTATCTTGGATTTTTTTCCTGGGAAGTTTTGGAACCAGCATCAGTGAAAGTTGGCTCACGCTGCAGACTGCTTAGTTTGATCATATAAGAATTTTGGCACCAAATGCATTTTTCAGTTAAATGGGTGACAATTGGGAGTAACTCCAATAAAGTAAAATTTTAATTAAAATAGATTCATGCTGTTATATAATGTGGGGCCCCACTTTGTAGGATATTGAGTAAGGGAAGCTGGATTTGGCTCAGCAGAAATGCTCTGGACTGACACTGTAACCGAGTACATGATTTGTGTCTCTGTCCCCTTTGAATGAAATGAGAAACCCACATAGATTATGATGTGTATGACATTCAAAATATTTATAGAATCTAAGGCCAGAAGGGACAGTTATCATCTAGTCTGACTTCCTGTATACCACAGGCCGTTAGAACTTCCCGAAAATAATCCCAAGAGTGTATCTTTTAGAAAAAACATCCCATCTTGGTTTAAAAAAATATATATCTGAGCACTACACAACAACTTAGCATTATTGGGCCAGATTCTGCTGGTATTTCTCACACAGACAGTTCCATTGATTTCACTGGGACAGCTTAACCACCAGAACCAGATCCTGCCATAAGAAATGCCATTGATTTCAGTGGGACAACAGCTGGAATAAGATGCTGCTCACCATGGGTAAGAGCATCAAAATCTGACCGTAAATGAATAAGTGAGCAAGGTTTGGCCAGTTCTCCTGGAAAATGGTGGCAGCCCAGCTTTAACAGGTGTGAATCGCTTGAATTATTTCAAAATGCAGTGATTTTACAGACTTCAATACAGATCTAACAAATCTATAGCCACACAACAGCTTCCGCTGGACAGAAAAATGTAGGTGATGATGGCAGGGCACAGGGGTAGTGAGGAGAGAAATGGGTACTGGGAGCAGGGATAGGAGAGAGACAGAGCTGGGGACTAAGCTGGATGTTATGGGGATGGTGGTGGAGACATTTTGAGTCAGTGCCAAAAGGGACAGGATGAGGTAAGGGGCACTTCAGAGTTATCAGTTAAACCTACTTGAGTGATAAAAATACCATGAGCAAAATTGGTGGGAATTTTTGTTTGTGAAAGCCTCCAGTGTAGACACAACCTAAGAGAACATTGTTAGCCAGGCAAATAGTCAACACAACTACTTTAGGCTAATTATATGTATAATGGTGTTGTGGGAGCTCTGCTGTAGTTAAGGTCGCACTACAGAACTCGGCTTTACACGTTTTTTATTACTTAAGAACTTGTGCATTCTTTCTACCTTCATACTGTGAAATTTCATCACAGTCACCTCAGCACGGATGAGGCAAAATAACTTACACAAATGCATGGACTCTGTGGAAGTCAGATGTACTGATCTGTTGATATAGCTGATACAGGAGCACATGAGGTCCCTGTTAAGGTTTTGTGTGAGAGTGCAAGTTTGGTGACGTTGGAGTGTGTATTGCATTTGGGTACATACTACTTTTGGATATCTGTTGGAGGTGAAAGCCTTATACAGTGTGTTATCAACCATGTCAAAAGCAATATGAAGCATATGAATGCACAAGCCTTTTCTCTTAACTTCTTATTTCCATGCTTTTAAGGTTTTGTGTGTGTGAGGCGGGTCCCACTGCAACCTCAACTGTCATTAACTTTAGTTCTTACTTTCTAACATAAAGAATACTTGGAACAGCCACTCCACTCATACCATGAGGCTATTTAAAGTTTTGTAGCTGAAATGAAGTAAGGCGAGATAAGAATGTTGCTCCTGATTGATACAAAATTTGCAATTATATTTCAATTTGCGTCCTAAGGATTCAAGAATTCATGATATCAAACATAAGCTCTTAAATTCATTTAATGCGCAAAAATTAATTTATACATCTCAGAATTCACAATAATGTTGAAAATATTGTAATAAACTAATGATATAAAATACCACAAATACAGTAGCTATTGCTGCACACCAGGTCAGTTTTCATAGATTCAGTTATAAGGCCAAAAGGGACCCTTTTGATAATCTAGTTACTAGTGATGGGGAATCCAATACAGCCCTTGGTAAGTTGTTCCAATGATTCATTACCCTCACTGTTAAAAATTGCATCTTATTTCAAGTCTGATTTGTCTAATTTCAGTTTCCAGCTATTGGATCTGGTTATACCTTTGTCTGAAGAGTCCTCTGCCACAGATCTGCTTGAATGCTCCCTGTTGTGGGCACTAACCAGACTGTGAGGAAAAGAACCACTGGCTGCCATTTTAGTCAGGTGTCTGAAGTCTGAATTAAATACAGGCACTGCCCCTGGTTTGGGGTCCCATACCCCAAGACCCATATTGAGTGCGCAGATCCTCTATCTAATCACCCTCTTCTGAGAGCTGAGACATCACAGTCCAACTTCCCCTCCCCTGTTACCAATACTGATCCCTCAGACTCCACCTGTAACTTAAACACACCCTCTCCCAGAACTCCAGTTGTGTGAGGTTCTGGGTCCACAGGTTAATGCTTCAAGGGCAGGTGGTAGTTGTAACACACAACAAATACAGACTTTGCACAGGATTCTAAACCACCATTGGTCTTAATCAAAGAAGAAATACACTGATCTATACAAAAATAGTGAACCCTACATACATTTCTCAGTCTAAGTTTCCTCACCACTCTAGAGCATGGTTTGGTCTGGGGTCAGAGTCCTCTACTGCAGTGCCTGGCTTGTCTTTTCAATCACAGAGCCTCTCTTTCTTCAGGTCAGCTTGCTTTGGCCTTGATTTGTCCTGCAAATAAAACCAAACTTCCTTGCTATGAAAGTGTGCCCATCTCTTCCCCTTTCCTGCCCAAAACTTGCCGTGTGACTCTGTGAGTCCCACCACCAAGAGCTGGTTCCTTTGGCCTGCTGCTGATAATCGTCCCCTATACAAACCCCAGCACCCTACAGGTAAACTGGAGGAAGTGGCTTCTCCCAGCATCTATTGAGCGGTTAGAGTGTAGTCACTGACTACTCTCCATCGAACCTACTCTCGGAGAGACATGCATATAGCCTTTTCAGCAAGGGTGGATACACATAGACATAGAAGCATTCTATGGTACAACGATTTTCATAAGAACAACTTCACAATATCAAACAGAATTCCTGCATTGTACAGATTACGCAAATCAGCACACCTTCAACTGTCAAATTTCTGTTCCCTGTGTAGGGAACTTATATTTTTGTAAGTGTGGTTCTTTTATTTAATTTAAACATCTGAACTCTGCATTAGCAGCACAATTTCTAAACTGTTTTGAGACGGTCACGTGCACAATCTGTACTAGTTGTAAATGTCTGGTTTATTGGTTGCCTTCAAACTGAAGCCCTAGCAAGGTCTCAGAAGTCTGACTTTTTGTTGTTGAATCAGTCAGTCAGTTCCTTAAATATTGCTCTTCTATTAAAATAAACATAGAATTAACACAGCTGAGAACACAATTTTGAATGAAGGAAAGTAAATCTTGCTAGTTTTCTTGCATCTAAAGCAAATATTTGAGTGCTACAGTTTAATATTTCTCAGGTTGTATGAGATTGTTAATTAGAGTAGTCTCTCTGAGGCCAGAAAGTTTCATTAGGCTTGTTTGAGTTTCCTGGGTAATATAATTTCATTTCATGTCAAATGTAATAACATGTGTTACTAAAATAATTATGATAAGGTTATAACAAAAATTACACTGTGCTTACAGGCAGTCTGAAAAATAATAAATAACAAACAATAGGTTGCTCAGCTGGCTTTTAGGTGATATTTCTATCCAAGACTATTTTGACATGCAGGTAATGTCAAAGGTTTTTGACATTTGGAATGCATTCCATATCTGTAACTACTTGCACTATTGGAGTCGATCCACTGAGATCAGAAGGCCATGTATCCTATAGATATAGATATTTGCTAGGTAAGGCATAGGTACAAGTTAAGGCAGTAATGCAATGAACCTACAAACCTCAAGGCCTGTAAAATACTAGCTTAACTAGGTTAATTAAGGCATAATGTTCCCAAGCCTTAGCATAAGTAGCTAACTAAGAGTAACCCTAGATCATAACTAAACTGCTGATAGATAACCACAAGATGCTAATTTATACCAGTTTGGGGTATTTTAATGTAGGGATATCAGCAGATAACTGACCACTGGTATGCCATGGCAACGAATTGACATATATGCTAATAAGTTTGAGGGAAAAGGATTAATAATCTATGGGAGAAAGTTACCCCAACATTAGTGGGTGATGAACTACAAATAAGGTAAATGGGCTGAACCCCCAACTGAATATGCGCTAGGCATAGTGGTGTCAGTATAACACATGATAAAAGCTTTTGTGCCTTAGAAGATGCCAGGATGATGACCAGTGATAATGATGATGATGATGAGAAAGGAGATGATGATCAGAAAGATAATGACTAACATTTTAGGTTGTTTTGCAAGGGATGGTGTGAGTATATGGATGTTCACATGTACATTCTGTATTATCTCTATCTACCTTGCTGGTTTAGAGTGTTTGTGATTTATTAAAAAAAACTAGTATAAATATAATGTATGATTTCCTAAGTGTGTGAGTTGCAACCATGCACATTGGGGTTCCCAACCGAATAGTAATTTTAATAATACTGGGCCTCATCTTGGGACAAGAAGCTATCAAACCTCTAAGTGTTAACAGGGAGTTCTTAAACAATCAATATAATTCATATACAATCAATAGATCAGGCAACAGCCAGGTGTCTCAACTGCCAGTGTTTCATAGGTCCATTCCATGGACTCAGTCTTACAGATGCTGATTACTCTGGCCCTGATCTAGAAAAGCATTTAAATTCACATTTAACTTTAAGCATGTGAGTAATGATTGGTTTTCAATATGAATTGAGCACCGCTTTGAAAACCCTAGCTTTAGGATCATTTGTTCAGTAGTAATTGCTAAACAGTGCTTCATTTTACCGGAGGCAATTTCATCTAACCAGTCATGCCTTTCAGTGTGAACTGGGCACTGAACTCCCCTAGATACCTTTGAACTTCCTGGCCCACTGTTACCTTTTGTGATTATCAGAGAAAATGGCAGCTTAAAGACCTGATTCTGCCTGATCCAACTGCCACTACAGTCAGTGGGACGCCTAGTCTCTTCAATGAGATTTGGATCAGGGCCTTGTGTAGACCTTTGCTCTTGTGTGAAGTCTAGTTAACTTTAATGCTGCAGTCCTGTATCAGGACCCACTTCACATAGGTGCCAGGGCTCATGCTAACAGATACTGATGTAGGACTGAAACTTCAGATTATCAAACTGAGTGAATTTGGGGGTCGGGAAGGAATTTTCCCCCAAGTCAGATTGGCAGAGACTCTGGGGTTTTTTCATCTTCCTCTGCAGCATGGAGTATGGGTCACTTGAAGATTTAAAATAGTGTAAAGGGTGGAGTCTCTATAACTTGAAGTCTTTAAATCATGATTTGAGGACTTCAGGAACTCAGTCAGAGGTTAGGGGTCTATTACAGGAGTGGGTGGGTGAGGTTCTGTGTCCTACAATGTGCAGGTCAGAGTAAACGATCATGATGGTTCCTTCTGACCTGAAAGTCTAGGAGTGTTTAAAAAGCCCCCTGCTTACTTTTCAACCATGAACATATAGAAATGTAGGTGAGTAACTAAAATATTAATTTTATCTTCTGATTTATCAGGAAGAATTCCATACAGAAGGAAGAAAACTATTTTGACACCAAAATATTTAATGCTCTACCAGATCTCTTAATGAAATAGCCCTTTCAGGTTTTCTGCTGCTGCTCCCAGCTCTTCATCCTCCATGCTGCAGAGCACCTTGATTGCTTATTTACAAATTGCCACAGTCGTTAAAATTACTATTGGGCAAAAATGACTTTCTGAGTTAGAGAGAAATATGAACGAAACAAACCCGTTTCAGAAATTAAGGCAGTTATTCAGAGGCAGTTGCTACAGCAACATCAGTTGTTCACAAAAAGACAACTAATAAATAAAAAATACAGTAGTTGGTGTTGTTTTTTGGGGGGGGATCTCAGCTCTGCTCCAATCCCTTTCTTCCATTGGGCTTGAGAGTTCCCCCTCTGACACACTGTACCTCAAAGTAGCACCCTGTAATCTCCACATTCATCACTGGTACGTGTGTGAGATATTTCATATGGCACATGCCTTGCAAGGAAGGTATCATATGAGTTCATGATCTGCTGAAACTCAGTGTTCTGTCAAACTATGTGTAGCATCATTGTATATGGAATTATGATGTTCTGCTGTATGGTTGATATTGAAATATGTTGTCTGTCTGGAAGACGTCCATGGCTAGCTCTCTAGTGGCAACACAGGAGGTGACATACCCCTAAATGGACGTTAAGCAACCATCATGAGCTATTGACCCGCAGGGGAATTGTAAACAAGAGATTTCCAGTTCTGTAAGAGACGGTTGCGCAAGCATCACACGATGAGGATTGCTCAACTCTGTGACTCAGCAAGGCCCACCGGGACATGTCTGGGCCAGTATCTTCCCTGGGACATGAATTGAGAGGATAAAATAAGAGACAGTGGCATCATGAGACCATCTCTCTTCTCTCCCACCTATGCTGGAGGCAACAAGAATGCTGGGAAGACAAAGACTTTGAACTGAAGAGACTGGTCCCAGGCTGAGAAGGAAATTCAGCCTGTGTATTAAGAAGTGTAACCTACCTGCAACATCCAGTAGGGTGAGAAAAGTTGTTTGAGTCGAATCTTGTTTAGTCTGAAAGTTTAGGTTTTATAATGCGTGTTTACTTTTTATTTTCATAGGTAACTATCTCTGACCTGTTTCAGAGTAACAGCCGTGTTAGTCTGTATTCGCAAAAAGAAAAGGAGGACTTGTGGCACCTTAGAGACTAACCAATAATAAATTGGTTAGTCTCTAAGGTGCCACAAGTCCTCCTTTTCTTTTATCTCTGACCTCTATGCCTACCACATAAGCACTTAAAATCTATCTTTCTGTAGTTAATACATTTATTTTAAGTATCAGAGGGGTAGCCGTGTTAGTCTGGATCCAACACGTCTGTTAGTCTATAAGGTGCCACAAGACTCTTTGCCGCTTTTACATTTATTTTAATGTTTTATCCTTACCAGTGAGTTTGTCTCAAGTGCTTGGGGAATCAGGTAAGATTACAAAGACTGGTGCATGTCCACTATCCTTTGATGAAGTGGTGAACTAATGAATGAACTTGCATTGTTCAAGAGAAGGTCTTGAGCAGTGTAACAGAGTAAATTTCTGGGATGCAAGGCTAGGGGCTGGGGGGGCTTTGCTGGTGTCTCCCCTTGTATAGTTCATGAGTGGCCATGCAGCTGAGGTTGGTGTATCTCTGCATGCTGGTGGCCAAGTGATCACAACACCTGGAGGGGTTTGCTGCTTGTCACTAGCAAAGCTTCATGAGAGATAGCCTGGGCTGGAGAGTTAAGGGGGCACAGTGGACCTACAGTTTCAGTTTGTATCCCGGGGATCCTGTCACAGCCTCACAGTAGGGGACTCCTCTGTTGTAGGGATAGTTCTACTACCTTTATGCTTCACAACTCCTTGCACTTCCCCCTCCCTTCTTCCCTGGCACATGGAGACACATTTATGCTAGCCTGTGAAAAGCAAGTGCATATCAATTACCTTTCACTTGATTAGTTTATGTATCACAAAATGCTCCAGTCTCTTCTCATTCTTTCTCTTCTCACTCTAAGCAACTTCCTTATTTTCTGTACTGTTTTATAAATAAAAAAAGGTTGGAAAACAATGTAAAGGAAACTGCATCCACTGGGATGTTTCTAAAGGTATTCTAAACAGTATGTAGATATTAGTGCTAAAAGCACATCTTACATTCTGGAGTCTCAAAGCTCTCATCTGGGAAATATGGGCATATATTACCTTTGTGTAGCATGGGTATTTCATTTAAGATGCCAAAATGACTTTGCAGGTTTATGGAACCCCAAATCCATATAGATTGTCCCAATTTTGCATATGTTCTTGAATGGTAAAACCCTGTTAAATTTGTAAAATAGTTCTTGTGCAGATTGTGGCATGCACTGTACAGCACACATGATGTATACATGATGATTTCAAATTATATAAACTTCCGGTAGAGATGATCCATATAACACACTTGTGAGCAACACGACCACCCCAAGCTCATGCCAAGAAATCCTTTATATCGGTGGCTCCTGAACTGTGGCCCATGGTCCACCAGTGATCTGCAGAGCACGTCCTGGTGGCTTGTGGAGAGAGGGTGGGCACAAGGGGCTTCTCTTTGTTTCCATCTGCTAAGTCTCATTAAAAGAAGTTTTAAATACATTCACTACTTTCCTAGCATTAGTTTTGCAAGTAAGCAATTGCTGTAGTTGCCACAGGGATGTTATTCAAACTCCATTAGGAGGCTAGGTGGTCACTGCACTTATAAACAGACATTTTTTCTATTAAGCTATGGTCCACCCTATGAAAAAGCATGTGAACCTCTGCTTTATCCCACCATTAAATAGTGTACACTTATAGTGTGAAATCTAGGCCCCACTGAAGTCAATGGGGCAAGGCTTTCACCCTGTTTAGTGGATTTACCTCTGAGCTGGCTGCTGTAAATCAGCAATTCCACCAAAAGCAACAAAGCATAACTCATTTTTTTAAATGGATCAGTAGATTGATCACTGCGCCATTTTAAAATGTAATTTTAGTTACATTAAATTTCCAGATATCTCAACTTATTTATTAAACACAATAAAAAACTGGGCAAACGGATCCGTATTTGGATCTTGTCCTGTATGAAAGCTGATCCCACAGAACCCAAAAGCCAGTAATTTAATCAATCAAATATCTTTTTGCTGAAGAAACTGGCTGTAAGTATTAAATCCTTGGTGTAAGTATCATGATTTTCATCACAGTTGGCCTTCCATAAACTGAGTAAAGTACATATTTCCATCAGTACAAATCATGTTTAATCACATATAAACATGGGGAGTAAATGAGCATCATCTAACTCCATACTGGGTGTAATTTTTAAATATCAATATAAAAACCTCTGTCTTCTAGGTAAATTGATGAAATCTTGTCATTTTGCCTGGCATATTTTGATGTAACAGAAATTTTTTTTATCCCATTAACAGTGTAGCTTGACACATAACTACATCTGTTTAAAAGTTCCATCCAATGATGCTCAAATATTTTTGTCTTCGTAATTTTTAACAAGACATTATTTGCCACTCCAGACATGATGCCTTGAATTCCACAATGTTAAGTGACTTATCAGAAGCTTGATAGGCAAAGAAAATAAAGAGCTGTTATTGCTCTATGTTGCCCTGGTAATATTGGTCCATATTCTAGCCCCTGCTGTTCTGGCACAAAACAGGAGGACTGCTGGTTTAACAGGATACATGAGTACTTCTCTTGTGCAAGGAAATGCCTGAACGGCATACAGCCAATGCAGCAACTCTATGCCACCCATCCTCTAGGCTTCCAGCACAGGGGCCAGGCCTGGGGGAAAAGTGGATGTGACTCTGCAGTTTATCTGTTTCCAGCTGCCAGAATATCTCTTGGGGTCATGGTAAATTGACATAAGTTAGAGCAACTTTTGATCTGCTCTAATTTATGGCAGGGATCAGACTGGTGCCTGGTTAGCTCCACTAATCTGGGTCTACAAAAGGTGATTTAAAGGTGACTTAATTGTGATTATGTCAGCTTTGAGTCTAGCACTGCTGACAGCACTACCCTAGAGCAATTCTTGTTCTCCCTGTGATCAAGGATATGAATGATCTGGCCCTTGTGCAAGGACCCAAGTTTGTCTTCTTTTCTTCCTAATTGCCTTCCAATACACTGCTAGAGACAAAATGATGCAAAGAGTGCAGTGGATAGGACATATTTGGATTTCGCTAAGCTATTTGCTATAGTTCTATATAATAAATCTAATGGGGGAATTAAATCATAGAAAAATATAACTCACAGAGGTGAATCTTAGTCCTTGTCTTCTGTGATTGTCATAGAGAGAAAATCATCGTATTAACGCTTATCATGTTACTTCTGCAGAGATTTGTAATATTTTTACTGTTTTAAACCCTTCCTTGGTACTTGCAGTCTCAAGATGGTCTTGTAATTTTTTTTAACCAGTTGCTGATTGGTGTTGAGCAGTTTAAACCTTGCAACTGTTGAGTGTTACATGATTAACTGTTCATTGAGTATTAAAACACATCCTTGTTTGTAGGCATATTACTAAAATGTTTATGAAATGCAATTTAGTTTGCATTGCAAGCTGTTGCAAACTTAGACAAATTATAAAGTAACTTGGAATATGTCTATTAGAAAACCTAATGTTCTAGCATTGTTAATACAATGTACAACACTGTGAATTTTAAAGCATATTTTTCTGCAGTACACAAAATTACTATTAACTGATTTATGATATTAATCTAATTTTATGAGAGAAGTACACATAATCTGATCCATTCTTTATTTTGGACAGTTTCAAATTATGTTACATGGGGCAGTTTTTTTTCTATGGTTTCTTTTATATTTCAGTAAATGAAATAAAGTTATTTCTCCTGGGCTTTATAATCAAATAAACTATGAGTCTCAAATAGAAAATTATCAGATGTACACTGCACACAGCTCTATCTCTAGGATTATTATGTAATGGTACCCAGATGAGTCTGCTTGTTATTTTCTACTAGTAAACTTTATTATGTATGCAGTTCCACTGCAATTACCGGGGACATTTATTAACTCTATGGAAAGATAAAAATGTCTATTAAACCATGGCTCCCCAACATGCTTATGATACCTCCAGTGTAATGCTTGTTTAAGTTCACATTAGTTCTGTGTTCATGGAAGACTATGAGTAGTGTCTGAAAACTAATATTTCTGGCAGCTGTTCTGTGTGCAAAACCCCCCCACTTCTATTCACATAGAATGGAGCTCATTTTTATGTATTTATAAAGGAGCTATTTTTAATATCTGTGTATCAAATTAAAATGTAGAATAATATGAGAAAGCAATGTTAAAGGATCAACAGGTAACTATAAAATATACTTTAAGAATAATCTTCTTTCATAGTGTTTAAGAATTTTTTAAATAGTGTTATTTGGTAAACAGCCCTGATCTTGCCTTCATTGAAATCAATGGCAAAATTCCCACTGACTTAAATAGAAACAAAATCAAGCCTCAGGTTTGTACATAGGCTATCCAGAGAGAAAAAGAGAGGTGTAGTTTTGAGTCATTATTTCGACTGTAACCAGCATTACGTGAACTACAATGGCTGTGTGTAGAGGCTAGTATGTGTTCCTTTTGGATGCTGAATTAACTCTTTTCAAATGTGAATGCTATACCACGCATTTCAGGTATTCTCTCTCTATACTAGAGCTGGTGGAAAAATTTTCATCTAGCCAAAGAGTCCACATGAGGCCAAAGCACTAGATAGCTCAGTTTAGGTACTGCCCTGAGTTGGGGCTGTTTTTGAGATACTGGACCACAGCGAGTCTCAGGGAGGGATTGTGTGAAAGGAGTGCACAGGAGGGGCACTCACTATTGCAGCAGGGGGGAAGAAGACCTGGCCTTCCCACTTCTCTGCCCCATTTGGGATGGTTGTGCCCAGTGAGGAGACACAGAGGGAGCAGACACTGAACTTCCCTGACTACAACAACTGAGATTGCCCCTTGTGTATCCATGCAAGATCCGTAGACAATCCGACCTATAATTCTTTTAGGCTCAAAGGAAATCCCTTCCCTTAAGGAATGTTACATTAGATTACAGGATCCAGGTATATGGAAGTCACCCTGTGTTTGGTGTTAATCAGCTCAGAAGATTCTAAAAACTAAAAGAATCTCTAGTGGTCACCAGGCATTCAGCATCTGGCCAGTCAGGCTGGATGATTTAGGGTTGACTATTTTATTTTCTTGGGCATTTTTTCTGCCTACATTTTCCATGCTTCTTAAAAAAAATCAAGTAACTGGTCATTAGACATAAGGGTAATTTCAAAAAACTAAGATAATGAATTGCTCGATATTTCATTAAACTGGGTTACATAAAATCCATGTCTTAATGAAATGAAACTGTTTTAAACTTGCTACAAGTGCTAGGTAGTTTTCAAGTATGGTATTAAACAAACAAACAAAATCAAATTTGAATTTGAGCAGGTAATTGACTGCTACAGAGCTATTGGTGCTTAGGTATCAAAATGAATGTGTGTTACTTTTCCCTGCAACTGCATGTTTCACTTGTGAAGCTGTCACAGAATGCTCAGGATCTGACTATTTCTCCCTGGACAGAACAATCTATTTTCATGTAAATGTTTTTGCGTATGCAAAAAAAATTAGATTGACAGGTCTAGGGTCTGAAATCATTTGTTTGTAGGCGGACAAGTAGAGAGTGAGAATCGGCTGTTCAGGCTTCCCATGCTGTAGGCCTCAACCAAGATGTAGAAAGACCATTTCTAGGGGAGAGAGGTTAGTTCAGCCTCCATGCCCATTCAATCCTTGCTCTCTGCTGAAAGTGCCAACCAGATGGTTGGTACCAACTGTCCCAGTAGTTTTTGAGATCTAGACATCTTTCCACTGGTAAATGTACTCAGGCTAGAGTCTCTAGAGAGCCCACTGAACAGCCATCAGATGGCAAAATGGTTTGGTCTATAACAGACCTGGGCTATCCAAGAGAAGTGTTCTGTTACCATTACTCTCAACCATTCAACCCCACTGCAGTGTATACAGTACGTATTTTGGAAGATGAAAATCCTGCCTCAAAAAAGTGATTTGGTAAGAATGACAACCATGTACTTTACACATTTTGTTTTGCATTTTCACAGTTTATCATGCTGAATTTCAAAACATCCAACTACATTCCTCTGTGCAGGGTCTGTCACTGACAGTAGACAGATACTTTGAAACTGTTTGTTTGAAACTAAATATTTATGCTATTTTATAATAGAAAGGAAGATATTTAAAGAATATAATCATTCTAAAGATGCTTAGACATTCAGTAAATTTAGAAGGAAGAAATAATTAATGTTGCTTTAAAGTTAGAACCATCTTGTCAGCTGGGTAGTCTCTGATCATGTGCTCGAACTAAAGCATCTAAAAGCAACAAAGAATGTTGTTAACAATCTTGTCACCGTGATCTTTTTTAAAACATAAATTTAGGGCTTGTGAAAGGTGCTGGATTGTTGGAGCTGTTGCAGCAGTGCAAACTTTTACACAAACCACTGCAAATTCATTTACCTTTGTGCTAGAAAGACCACCTTGTGGGTGAAAGGGCAATATGTTTTCTGTGACCAATCTTTGTGGAGACTATTATGTATGCCAATTGTGAGGTTTATTTTTGTGATGTGGAAACCTGGTTTCTAGGAACTTGACTGTGGCCACCAACTCTTATCCTGAAGTGGCTTCTAATTAACCCTTTTAACATCAAATTCATAGTAAAATTCATGGTAGTTATGATATATTTTGTTTTAAAATAGAGTTTGTTAGCAGCGTGAAAACCAGCTGAGATATTTTGTGTTTAGTCAAACAATCACTTACATTTATATCAGCACCCATCAAATAAATCATCCCACAGTGCTTTGAAAAACAGTTACGAGGACATGAAATTAAGTGGGAATGACTAGAAATGCGATTTAAACAACTCAACAGATCTAATTCAGCATAGCAAAGAATTTTAATGGTAATGGGAATATCAATGAACAATGAATTGGTCTTGAGACTTGCACTATACCCAGCGTATCATAAGGGATTCAATGTACACTAAAAAATTTGAGGAAATAATTGACTAACCTGGAAGCTTTATACTATAAACAGACAAAAACAAATTCAAATTTTAAGATAAAGCCAATGATGTTTAAAAAACAATGGGGAACTGTAGGAAATTGGATATAAGTGGAATTGCTGAGTACTGCAGAAGTGGCAATTAATAGCTAAAAGTAGCTGGGAGAAAATGTAACAGAAGCATTTCATTATTTAATTTGAAGACTAAAAGCAAGAAGCAAAATGCCAGTGTTCTACAAAGACAAAATAGACTCTAGCCGACATCAACTCCTCAGATGGCAATATCAAGTCTCAACGATTGGCTTGATCCTTCTTCCATTGAAAGCAAGGGCCAAAATCCCATTAACAACAATAGGAGGAGAAATTGGATGAAGGTAATTGATACTGTGACGACTCTGCTGAGCAGCAATTTCACTGCCTTTTTTCCTTTCCTCAAGGAGCGACTGAGAAACATAGGTCAGCAGGAAGGAAGCTCATTTGGGAGGAATCCAGCAAAAGCAGGCAGTGTGAGGGCTGGGACAGGGAGAGTGGGTGGCTAATGGAAGGGTAGCAAGCCGTGGCTGGCAGGGTTCCAGCAACATCAGGATACAGGGTGAGCAGCCTATAAACAAGGGCCAGGAGGTAACCATTATAACTGGATGACATAGCAGGAGCCAGCAAACAGTGCTGGAAACAGGGAAGTTTGAGTGGAGATCTGTAGGATAAGAAGGGAGGCAAGCCCCTGATCCTTAGGGCCAGTGAGTTCTTGAAAGTGTTTTCTTGCTGCTTGTGTTGTTTGTTTGTTTTTAGTTTGCGGGATCTGGTAGAGGACAGTGTGCTGTTAGAGAAGCAGAGCCTTTGATCACAGCAGAGCCCTGATTTGGGGGTAGGGCTTCCCTGATTAGGGGGCCTATGGAGACAGCCAAGCAGCCAGCCAGCGGCACAGGAGCCAACAAACTTCTGGGCACAGGGGAGTTTGAATGAGAGTTTGGAAGGGAAGTTTGGGGGAAGGAGTATGTGCTGTTCTGTTTTTGTTTTGTGTGTGTGTTTTTCTTTTTTCTCCTTGACAGGAGCTTAGGAGGGAAGGCTGTAATAGCTACAGAGGCAGCGCTGGTAGTGACTCCAGCAATAGAAGCGACAATGAAGATGACTGGATGTGGAGGATGTGGCATGTACTTTATCCTGGAGCGGGTACCAGGTAAGTGCTTCATTTGTATGAAGTGCTGCCTGCTGGAGCCGATGGAAGAGAAGATCTGAGGTTTGGAAATTGTTTAACATTTTCATGTATGACCTTGGCACAAAAAGTGGGAGTATGCTAATAAAATTTGCAGTTGACACAAAGTTGAGAGGTATTGCCAATATGGAGGAGGACCAGATTATCATACAAGAAGACCTGGGGGATCTTGAAAACTGTTGTAATAGAAATGGGATGAAATTTAATACTGCAAAGCACAAGGTCATGCACTTATGGACACACAACAAGAATTTTTGCTATAAGCTGGGGACATACCAGTTGGAAGAAGCAGAGGAAGAGAAAGACCTGTCTGCATTGGTTGATCACAGGATGATGGAGTCACCGATGTGATGCAGTTGTGAAAAAGGCTAATGCAATCCTAGGATGCATCAGGTGAGGTATTTCCAGTGGAGACAGGGAAGTGTTATTGCCATTACATAAGGCACTGGTGAGACCTCATCTGGAATACTGTGTGCAATGCTGGTCTCCCATGTTTAAGAAAGATTAATTCAAACTGGAACGGGTGCAGAGAAGGACTAGTAGGATGATCAATGGAATGGAAAACCTACCTTATGAGAGGAGACTCAAAGTGTTTGCCTTGTTCAGCCTACCCAAACGAAGGCTGAGGGGGAATATGATTGCTCTCTATAAATACATCAGAGAGATAAATACTAGAGAGAGAGAGAAGTTATTTAAGTTAAGTGCCAATGTTGACACTAGAACAGATGGATATAAACTGGCCTTTAATAACTTTAGGTTTGAAATTAGACAAAGGTTTTTAAGCATCAGAGGGGTAAAGTTCTGGAATAGCCTTCCAAGGGGAGCAGTGGGGGCAAAAAAACTTAACTAGCTCCAAGACTTAGTTTGATAAATTTATGGAGGGGAGTGCATGATGAGATTACCTACAATGGCATGTGGCCCATCTGTGACTACCTGTAGAAAAAATACCCAATGGTCAGAGATGGGCCACTAGATGGGGAGAGCTCTGAGTTACTACAGAGAATTCTTTCCCAGGTATCTGGCTGGTGGGTCTTGCCCACACACTCAGGATTCAACTGATTGCCATATTTGGGGTCGGGAATGAATTTTTCCACAGGTTAGCTTGACAGAGACCCTGGGTTGGTTTTATTTTTTTTTTTTTGCCTTTCTCTGCAGCATGGGGCCTGGGTCACTTGCTAGTTTAAAGTAGTGTAAATGATGGATTCTCTATAACTTGACATATTTAAATCATGATTTGAGGACTTTAGTAACTCAGCCAGAGATTATAGGTCTGTTATAGGATGGCTTGGTTGAGGTTCTGTGGCCTGTGAGGTGCAGGGAGTCAGACTTGATGTCATAGTCGGCCCTTCTGGCCTTAACAGCTGAAAGGCTATCAGACAAAGAAACTGCACTGGGACCCCAACAAGATCACTCACAGTGGGACTGAGCACTGCCCATGGAGCCTATGGACCAATATTCGTTTGCCTTTAAGAGTTGGGTGGATTAAAAGGGGCAGCCTGACTTCCAGGCTATTGAAGACTCATAAAGCATGGTTACGTTTCTAGATTTGGTTGAAAAAGTAGAGGAGAGGTGAAGTGATGAAAGAGATGCAAATTTTGCAGGCTTTGCAACAGATCCATTTTTCTTAGTAGAAATGTTTATCAAAAATAGATTTTGGATAAAAAAAAGATTCATGATTTTTCTTTAAATTATGGAAGTCAACAGTCTTTCATGACATTTGTTTTAGGAAAAGGACCTTTGAAAAAAATTAGATTCAAAAATTTGGCCAGCTGTACTTGGACCCCGTACCAAAGTGACCCTGGGGGGTGGGGTCGGGGGGGGGGGGGGTCAGGATGCTTTAAGAACTAGAGTGTTGTGTTTGATTGACTAAAGAACTGAGCCTAGGGTATAGCTACCATTTCTTTCTGCCAGCCCTAGTAAATCTCTTCCTTCTAGTTGGGCACCTGAGTGCTTAGTGTGACCCCGGTAGATACTACAGCCTAGAGGAGTTGAAGTACTGGCAGTGCCTGCCTTGGTAGTAGATTCATTACAATATGATTTTTTTATTGTAAAACAATGGTAAAATTGTACCTTAGAGATGGGCACTAATATACCATATGGCCATCAAAGAGAAATAGAAGAGAAGGGAGCCTCCATCAGATGTCAAGGTTAAATCAAAATAAATTGTTTTTTCAGCACTGAGGGTTTTTTTTTAAAAGCAGATTTGTGTGACTGAATCCTGGAAGTATCAGTCAGTTAGATCAGTGGTTTTCAACCAGGGATAGGTATACCCCTGGGGAGGTCTTCCAGAGGGTACATCAACTCCTCTAGATATTTGCCTGGTTTTACAACAGGCTACATAAAAAGCACTAGCAAAGTCAGTACAAACTAACATTTCATACAGACATAATTGATTTATTTTATAGTTACATGGTAAAATGAGAACGTCAGCAATTTGTCAGTAATAGTGTGCTGTGACACTTTTGTATTTTTCTGTCTGATTTTGTAAGCAAGTAGTTTTTAAGTGAGGTGAACTTTGGGGTATGCTAGACAAATCAGACTCCTGAAAGGGATACAGTAGTCTGGAAAGGTTGAGGTCCACCATTGTCTTTCTCTCTCTTTTTTTTTTTTTCGGACTTGGCCTGTAGGAGTGTCACTGCACCCAGCTCTCTAAATTGTTCTCATTATTTTACATCTTGCTGTTAAGTGGTTTGTGATGATTGGGGTGTGTGGGCTGTTTCTTTGAGCTAAACCCTGAGAGTAAAAAGGGCTTCTAAAGAGAAGGAATCATATCCTAAGTCAATCAAACACTATTGTGATTACTGATTAGAAGGAATCTGTAAAACAATTATTTTTGCAAATGTGACCTTTTAAAGTTTTATTCACATGCTTGTCTGTTGTCTACTTGAGATCAGTGATTCTTTCAGTAGAATGGGGAAGTATCATCTCTGTTTTAGTGTCTGGGTAAGGTCTGATTCTGATCAGTGCACGTTTGACTTACTTCTGTGAGAACTGTGGGTTCTCAGCACCGTTCAGGTTTAGGCCATTGTATTAATTTCCATACGTCTTTATAGATAAGTATAGTATCTAGAAGAGATGAGTAGGTGAATGTTTAAAGTACATATAATGTGAGTAGTTCTGAACAAAGTATCTAGAGAATTATTTATCTTCAACTTTGTGCATAGCAAGGAATAGAGACAAATGGACAAGGATCTCTCTCACTTACACACACACACACACACTCTGCATTGTTTTGAAAATTGTGTCCTTCAACTTGTTTCACACATCTGCAGAGTAATAGTATATTTCTGAAGTAGTTTATGAAATGAACAACTTCACAAAACATGGTATAATGAGTCTTAAGTGTAAAATTGCAATGAATTATACTAGCAAAGGGAAATATATCTACTTTTTAACACAAATTTGTTATTAAATAGCATATGACACCTTGGGTATCTAGATTACTTAATGTCAGTTTAGGTGGTGATTAGCTGGTTTGAAATAATTACTTGAAAATTTACAGAAGGCTGATCCTGCTCTCAGTGAAATCAGCAAAACTTTCAATGAGTTAAATTGGAGAAAGAGACTGGACCCTAATTTATGTTTATCATGTAGTGGCATTAGTGACATGCAGAAAACATTGTTGCACTTTCTATTAAAATGAACAATAATAAATCAGACCAGGAAAATTGTCTTATGTTTCATTATTTTAACTTGCTAATTTTCAAGGGAAAAAAATGGGCACCTTTTTAGATAACCATTTTTTCTGTTTAAACAGAATAAACACTTAGGCTGTAAGATCTTTGAGGCAGGGACCACCTTTTCCTGTTGCATGTACAGAGACAACCATCCTGGGGTCCTAATAATTGACTGGGGCTTCTAGGTGCTACCACAATGCAAATTATAAATAGTAAACAGAAAAAGTTTCTCTTAGAATCTGTCTGGATCTGATCCAAGACTGGATGAATCATTTATAGATATTCAGAGGAATAAATCTGAACTCCAGTGACCACTCTCCCATGTCCCCAGTCTCCACTAATTTGTTTAATTGCTGCTAAAAATAGCAGTGACCTGCCAGTTACAGCAAGATGTGTAGAAAAATTGTAATTGAATGACAATGTAAACACAGTTGTTTAAAGAATGAACACAATATTATGATTAGTTAATATACAGTCCTCGATCAAGACCAGAAGCCTACTGGGCTAGGTCCTGTCCAAACATGTGAAGAGCTTATGATTGAAGAAGCTAAGTGACATATGAAACATGGGGGAAGAATGATAAAGATTGAGAGATAATATGGCAAACTCCTCTGGCTTCAAGTGACAAATCAGTGCCTCAGAGACCACCAGTTGCCAGAGAACTTCATGGCCTTTCTTTAAAAGGAAGAGGCCTCATTTCTTGAAGAACCTTCAGAGAATTCTGGGTTCTACAAGAAAACTCTTCCAGACTCCAGAAACTATCTCCAAGAAATCTTTTGAAGGTGCCTCAGCCATCTCCCTGGTGGTGAGACTGAATGGAATAACCCTTGTCAAAGGGCTTATGTTAAGTAATTAACTCTCTTTCATAACAGAAAAACGCCTGTGCTTTGAAGGATGAGCAGATGACTAACTGAATAGAGTCAGAGGTTTGGGGGTCATGTCTCCCAGTTCCATGTGCAGAGGAAACCCTCAGCACATGCAAGGAGGCTCTTCCATTTCCTTAATGCCTTCTTTCCCAGGGCCACAATGCCACCCACCTCCACAATGGATGGGAAGACTTGATGGGGCTGGTCTGGTGGCGATTGGAACAGCCCCAGTTAAACAGGGGAGAACACATGCTGGGGGATGCAGGGTCTCTAGCCCCTTATTGGCTATCTAGGGAAGGAAGGTAGCTGATTGGTCCTTGGCCCTTCTCTTTCATTAATTTAAACTCTCACCTGGGCCATGTGGAGCCTCATTTTGTGCTGTTCCAGCAGCCCCACCCTGTTCTGGTAGCCTCAGAGCTGTATTTTGCAGATGCTGCAGGTCTGACTGATTGCCTGATTTGGGGATTAGGGAGGAATACCTTTCTTTCCATAGGGGCCAAATTGGCAGAGAGCTGGGAAATTTTTATGCCTTCCTTGCTGCATCCTGGAGAAGTTAAGTTAAACAGGATTTAATAATTAGTGATAGTACTTGGTAAGGATATTAGTTTGTCACAACTTGCAGCCAGTTTCTAGTGTGATTAAAAGGAACAGTTCCTAGAAGTAAAAGACCTGAGATTTTACTCACAGACCTTGTGTACATGGGATAGGGGAAGGCTTGGTGGCCTTTGCAAGGCTAAGATTCCTCTTAATTTCTTAATATCTCTCATGGGGGTGGGTGGTAGGATTCATACTAAGCTGAGTCCTAGGATAGGCTGAAGAGAAGCTTTCCTGAATTATGGGTTATATGGTAGAAGCCCTGTAACCTCTGCACTGGAACCACTTAAAATGCTTGGTAGGTGAGACTATGGGTGACAGGGCTGGTAGCGTCCCTCCCTTGTCTTAAGTTTGATAAAGTTGAGGCCTCCTGCCTAAAATCCATCCTGTTTGTCCTCCTCTGCTGCCCTGTCTACACCAAAGGGGCCCATCCGCTGTGCTGGGATACTGTGTGGAGTGAGGGGGCTGGAAGTGGATGTAGTGAAAGAGTGGATGGGCTGTCATATATTGGCCCCCATTGCCCCTTGCATTATCTCTAATGGGCTGATCTAAATTAGAAAGGGCTTCTGAAGGGTACTGTAGAAGCTACTCAAATTGTCAGTTATATTAGATCAACTGGATCTGAATAGGGTCGCAGATTTTGCCCCTTAGGTTTTGCCAGTGTTTGGCTAAACGAGAATCAAACCTGCCCCTACCTATTAGTAAAAACTCAGACTGATTTGCTTTGCAGTAATACTCAATATTTTGGCCTGCCAATCTTTAATCCTTTACACTATTTTTAGTAACTTCAAAGAAAAAATGCATGGCATTTCTTGTTTTCTTCACCATTTCCTGCCATCCATTCAACTGTGTTGTACATGTGGGAATTTTAAATAAAGAGAATTTAAAAATCTCTAAGTTTGCAGAATGCTTAGCACAGCAAAGTCTTGATCCTGTTTGGGACTGCTACCCATTATTGTAATATGAACAATAATTTTAGCAAAACATGGTTCCTGAACCATAACTTCAGCTTTTTGATGGTTTGGATGTCTGGAGCTTGAAGCTTCAATCCTTTTTGTAGCTGATTCCAAATGAACATATAATTTATAATCTTTTAAAGTAAACCATTTTTTATTATCGCTGTCTGAAAATACATCTGTTATATTCAAGCTCAGAGATTCAGCCGGTTTGAACAATACAGTGCTTTCAGTAATGCGTTGTTACTATTGTACAAGGGGCATATTCTGAAGATATAAGCTGTGGCTGTGTTACCATGGCAGTAATCATTCGACCAGTGCTGCTTTTCTGAAAGCTTTCTAATCTTTTTTTCCTCTAACCCATTAATACCTAAACAAGCAGGAATCTTTTCAAAATGTCCAATTTTAAAATTATCATATTGGCTTTTTTCTTTCCAACCACAGTTCCCGCCTTTCGCAGTTGAGTGTTGGCCTGTCAGTAGTGTTCTCCTAATTGCAAATGCAAAAGTTGTTTTACATACAATGAATGATTGAGATGATGTTGATGCCATAGTTGCTTTTCACTTTGCCAGGCTTTTAAAGCATATTTTCAACTAGATCATACATTATTGGACAATGTGCTTACCCTGGGGAAAATGTGCACCAGAATAATTTATGGTGGGTCTTGATCTCACAAAATACAAGGAACATACTGTCCTCCTAACAGGAATGTGATGTTTTCACTGACATACAATGGGAATAAGGCTGAACATGGTTCACTTCAGTGGCTGTGTGATTGGACCCCTGGCTTTCAGTTCTGCAGTGGCTTTGCACCTGCTTTTGGGTGTATTGATTATTGATAAAACAATAAGGAGCCAGTTCTGTCACACTCACTCATGCTGATTAGTATCTTACTCCACACTAAGGGCCCTGATCAGCACCAATTGACGCCAATGGGAGTTTTTCCGTTGACTTCAGTGGCTGCTGAATCAGGTCTATAGTTCTGTTGATTTTAAATGTGTTAGATTCTAGCTAACCCTTCCCATGTGGTGGGAGAGAAAAAGGAGACTCCCTCTGACTTGTGGAAGCAGTAGAAAGATTGCAGGCCCTATACTCAGTCAATGGGGCTGCCCACGGGCAGAGAGGTCCACCTGCGCGGATGCAATTGCAGGATCAGGGCCTAAATAGGAATGGACAATCTAAAGCTAAGTAGACTCAGCTATATATTTCAAATACTTCCAGCACTCTTCCACTACTAAAGTGGTGTAAAGTGGTAGAACACCGTAAATAAGAGAGAGTAATTATAAGGCTAGTTGCCTGCTGTCAGCTTACCACAATAGTGTTGAAGGGCAAAAAAAGACTGACCACTGCCATAAGCTTGAAAAGCACACTTGTACTTTATCGTGAGTGCTGCTAATTACCCATATCTTAGCTTGTGTTACCAGAAAGAAAAGTACATTGTTTCCTGCTGCATTTATTATTCAATCAGGCACACTTATTTACACTTTGTTATAATACAAGAGCAAGGGGACTGCCGCTTATTTAAATTAAAAAATGATTACAAAGGAAATAATATGTGTTATATATTTCCTCTTTATTTTAGACAGGGCTGGTAGCACTGCCTATTAAGGTTGCCTGACACTTCCCATTATAGGACCCTGTTTTCAGTTGCTTATAACTTTGCTGAACTTTAAAACTTGGGGGTGAAATTTTCTAAGTCAGGTTCCACAGAGACCTGTAATTAAAGAGTGTGTCATGCAGCTGCACCAGGGTGGAGAATTAAGGTTACATAGACAAACGCAATACTGGCATTTCTTGACTTGTGAATGCTTGACTTGGCAAGTGTATTGTTCTTTTAATGCAGCTTTTTTGTGTTGGATATTTTTTACCTCACATGAATAAATCTACCAATGAAGTTTGGGAGTAATTAAAAAAAATTACATTACTCATCAAACTCTAGATTGTGCTGTGGTCCTACATTGCCCTTCAGTAAGACCCACCATTCCCTTGTGCAGCACCTTAGGATGTGTGTGTGTTTGTGTGTGTGTGCGCGAGAGAGAGAGAGCAAAACAAAACGTCTCAATGTCCAATCCACTCTACCCTGCTCCTGAGAAAGTGGGTGGGAAGAGCCCTTCCTCTTAAATCATCAAGCAGAACTGGCTGAACTGGAAGTGACAAAGCATTCTGCATTTTGTAAACGGCTGGTGCAACAACCTCTCTTCCTCCATTCCTGCAGAGACAGGGAGGTCCAGAGGAGTTCTATCTGGATGTTTCTGAACCACAATTGTTTCCTGGTGCTTGTCCTGGGCAGTGCTGCCGGATACACATTGTACTTTAGGTTCAGCCCTGTCTCTCTTTACCAGATTCTGATGCCCTTGTTTATGTTAACCTCACTAAGACTATGAGAGTGAGATGTTTCTAAGTGGGAGTGAGGTGACAGAACCTAGCCCAAAGAAATTAAGAAAATATGGTTTTTGTTTATTATATATTTTATTTTTCTAGGGGCAAATCCAATGTGCTAGACACTGCCCAGCAGAAGTCATTCACATTCTGACTTCAGAGTAGCAGCCGTGTTAGTCTGTATTCGCAAAAAGAAAAGGAGTACTAGTGGCACCTTAGAGACTAACCAATTTATTTGCTCAAATTTATATGCTCAAATAAATTGGTTAGTCTCTAAGGTGCCACTAGTACTCCTTTTCATTCTGACTTCAAAAGTTCCTGTTGCCTTTGTACATTGCAATCATAATATACAGTGGATGTTGCTGTGTATTAAACTATTGAATGGACTTTACAATAGAGATTAGATATGAAAATAAAAATTATACTCTCAGTCTTAACACTGGTAAATAGCTTTGTGACATTTATTAGATTTTTTTCTTAAGTTTTTGTACACCATTATTCCAGGAGAAACATTGTGAATCGAGGGGAAAACGTCAGAGTAAAACCTTGCCTTTATACAACTTACATTTTCAGCCAAATTCGACCTACCTTCAAAGCCACAAATATTTGTCAATTCATATATATAAAACTTCTCTGGCAACAGGGTTTTCCCCCCAAACATTACAGCATTGTGCTAGGGGCTGATCCAGCACCCACTGAGGTCAATGGTGAATCTTCTGAGCAACACTGGCTGCCTTTCTGGAAAATATGTTAGTCAGTCACAAGTTATTGGGCTTAATACAGGAGTATCTGTGTGAAACTCGATGGCCTGTTCTACGGGAGGTCAGACTCCATGATCTAATGCTTCCCTCTGGCCTTAAATTCTAGGAAAGGATTGAGCAGTTTGGGTGAAATCCTGGCCCGGTTACAGTTGCTGGAAGGTTTGGCATTGGTTTTTAAATGAGAACAGGGCTTCACTTCTAATGCATAAGGAACTGAAAAGGAAACTGGCTTAAAAGCAAGGCTGACTAAACAGTTTTTTCTTTGTTCGGACTCAGAGAAAAGCAAAATGAAAATCTGCAGTATAAATAGGGAACGGGAAAAAAGGAGACTATTAAAATTATGGTCAGTGTAATAGTCTAAGTTGGTGTTGGAAGGGGCTTGCCGCTTTTCATTGTGAAAGCAGATGGTTGTTGATTTGCTCCCCAAGTACAGGGAAGTAGAAATTGCACTTCTGTGATCCAACTCTGTGATTCGCCACCCCCTAGGGGAGGGCAGGTGGTATTTCAGCGTTCTGCTAATGCAAATAGCTTTAAAGTCTGGTCTAATCTCCATAGGAGCCCAAGAGGCAGAGGCTTCCTGGGAGATGTGGTGACTCTATGTGTCTCCTATCCACCTCATTCACAGTCCTTAGCCAGCTTGTGTGAGGCTGAGCTGTCTCTTGCAGAGAGCTTTGTTTTTCTGAATTTCACTGCCTTCCAGTTTGTTTCTAGGGGAAGAATAAGATGGTTTTATAACTTATAGAACACTTTGTGTTATAACTCCTGGGTAAAGTGGCTGACCTCAGTTGCCATGCCCACTGAAGTACTCAAGCTAACAGTCACCCTTTTAAAAGAGGTTGGAGGCAGGGTATTTTCAGTTAAATCTACTTGAATCTGGAGTTAGCTTATTCCCTTGGTCCACTAGAGCCTGTATTTGCTGACCTTCAGATCATGCTGCAAAGCATATACCTTCTCTTCCAAGCTTGTCCTGGAATAAGGGCTGAGTGGATGGTATTGAATGTTGAGAAAATCTCTTGGTTTGGAGGATTTCACATACTGGACACTGCTCCTAAAATTTTTGTTTACTTCTGTACATGTGCCCAGAGCAGTAAATGAACACTTTAAATGACAGTTCTTTAAATAAGCATGAGTAATGGGGGGCAGAGGGGAGAGGAAGGCAAATCAGAAGTGTATTGAATGGGATGTTCCCAGTGTGAGTGAGACTGAGAGTTGATAGAGCTAATAGGCCTGATTCTCTGCTGTGCCCAGCTCTTGTTAAGTGCAGTTTCTCTGATTCTCTGCCTAGCCTCTGATGCACGTTAGCTTGTGGGCTGCTCTAACCTACGCCAGCTCAGAATTCCATTCATCAGCTGGAGATGGCTGGAATGCTTTAAGTGGGCTCCCTAGTCCAACTCAAACCCTGTTTAACCAAAGGTTTTAGTTGGCATCCCAAGTGCAGGGGGTTATATTGTATGGCCTCTCTGATGGACTGCAACCTTGTCATAGTGGAGAGCCTTGCGTGGGCTAAAGGCTCTCAAAGCTATATCGTCCAGAACTTTCATACTCCTGGTAGGCTCCCCCTTGGCGAGCAGGTCTGAGGCGAGGCTCCTGAGTAACCATGGTCCAGACTTCAAAAGACCCCAATGGTGGATCGGGCACATATAGAGGATCTTCTAGTACTCTGCAGCTGTGAAGGTGGATAAGGGCTGCAGCAGGAGGGAGGCCCCTGGTTGTCTTGGATCTCCTTGTCACTGGGTCAGGGTTTTCTTCCTGACAAGTTTTGTGTGGTTACTGCCTGTGCACCGGTTTCCCCATGTTAAAAGATTTCACATGCAGGCCTCTGCCAAAGGGTTCACACCCGCACAAAGTCCTGCGGTGATGGACGAGTGGCAGGGAAGACAGGAGCAGTGATCTCTGGGAGTCTTTAGTCACAAATCTGCATGCAGGTGACAGCTGTGCGATGGTCATTTTGTGCTTGGTTGAGACAGAAGTGCATTTCAGCAGCAGCAGCTGTGACTGAGCAGGCCTTCTCAGGGATCCCCTCTGCTCACCCTAAATCAGCAGGGAGCTAGAAAAGGTGCCCCAAACATAGGCTGCCTGACACTCTTCTGACTGGATGGCTGTATCCAGTGAGATCACTCATCCTCCACAGCTGAAACAAGAGATATAAGACAATGAATTTCACCACCTGGAATGTCCACACCTTTATGAACCCTCAGCACAGTGAATGCCCAGAAAGTAGAACTGCCATCCTTGCCAGAGAACTGGTGAGACTCAATATTGACATTGCAGCTCTAAGTGAGACCCACCAGACCAATGAGGGCCAATTAAAAGAGGATGGAGGTGGCTACACCTTCTTTTGGAAAGGAAAGCCACCTGAAGAGAGAGACAGTCACGGGATTGGCTTTGCCATCAAAAATAAGATTGCCAGTCAGCTTCTGAAGCTTCCTGTGGGGATCAACAAGCGTCTCATAACTCTTCGGCTCAAGCTTAGCAACAACCAATATGCCACGGTCATCAGTGCATATGCCCCAACACTCGATGATGAGAAAGACAATAAGGAGCAGTTTTATAAAACTCTTGATGCAGTCCTCACAACCATACCTAAGGCAGACAAACTCATCCTCCTGGGAGATTTCAATGCCAGAGTCAGGCGGGATTCCTAACTCTGGAGAGGCAAAATAGGCAAAGAAGGGGTGGGAAATGTAAACCCCAATGGTATTCTCCTCCTCAGCAAATGTGTGGAGCATGACCTGCTCATCACAAATACCATCTTCAGGCAGAGTAACAAATTTAAGACCACCTGGAAACATTCTCGGTCCAAACACTGGCACCTCCTTGACTATGTTATTGTAAAAGCCTGAGGGGTATAAACTTTATACAGGGTAAAACAGATGTATTTGGGGTTTGGACCCCACTGGGAGTTGGGCATCTGAACTGGCAGGAGCATAGGTGCTGGAATTAGGGGTGCAGGGGGTACTGCAGCACCCTGTGGCTTGAAGTGGTTTCCATTGTATACAGGGTTTACAGTTTGGTTCAATGGTTCACTATAAAACTTGTTCCAGCAGCCTTGCCCAGGAGAGGGCTGGACAGTGCAGAATACAAGTTTGGGAGAAATTTTGAGAATTGGAGTTTGTTGGAGTCACCCTGCAAGTAGTAACTGCTGGGCTGCTGGAAGCCAGAGCGTGGCTGGTGTTTGCTAATAAGCTGCTGGTGTCAGAGATGCTGGACCAGGGCTGTGGCTATCCACAGACACTCAGGGTGTGACCTCCATGCTGTTTGTGAGCAGGCACAAATTGGGAACTACAAGAGCAAAGCATTGTGCGGCGCCCAAGGTTGCAGGGCAGATGGTAACAACATTTCCCTGGCATGTGCTAGTGGTATTAGTGGTTCATTTCCTCCCTTCCATGGAAACTCCATATGCTAGCTTGGAACAGCAATCTCCAGGCAAATTGCCTCCCAGACCTGTAAGCATATTTTCAGCCAATTTCTGCTGTAACCAACTCCAGGTGGTTCTTTAGGTTCAATGGCAGTACAAATCTGCTTTGTCTGTCTTCATAGCTAACCAAACCCCTCCATTCAGCAATATGTAGAGGGGTGCTCATTAGCAGAAACACCTCTCTGGCATAGATTGCTGGATCTCCTCCACGGGACTGGAAAGCCACTACTTTTCCATTCTGGTCCCTTGAAAACTACTATGTTCCCTAAATGACGGCCAGCCTTCAAAAAAGAAGTGACACTGGTAATGTAGCCCCTGGAAGGAACTGAACCCCCCCCCACCCCCTCAAAACATTGTAAACACTTTAATTTAAAAAAAAAACAACATTGCTACATCATTTCAGAAAGTTCTGCCCTGTTTCCATCCACCATCTCCCCGATCTCCTGCTCCACCATATTAGGGATAGCCGAAGAAGAAGATTGTATGTAGTGTTATCACAGATGGGAAAATGTTATATGTATATATTTCACTACCACTCTGAAACCTGTAAAAGAGTTCTAATTATTAATATTGAGCACACCTGTTAATTTGATTATATTTTTGAAATCAATAAGATTAGCCTGAATGCAACAAATTAAATAGATTAGGTAGAATTCTTTCAAGTAGAAAATTACTGCTGTGGGCAAACTTGGGTATGATCTGATGAAATTCTGAGTATTATCTAGAACTGGAGTTATTTCAGGTAACCAAAACGTACATGATGGCAACAAATATTAAATCTAGCCCAGGGAGAGTCCAAATAAAATAGACAAGGACTAGGCTGAGTCAGGATAACCTGCAGTGCCCTACATGATTACACAAGAACAGTGCTTTTGACACATCACTATTATCTCACTTATTCCATTTATTCCGAGAAGTCAACATTTTCCCATCTGTGCTAACATTACATACAATCTTCTTCTTTGGCTATCCCTCGATGCGAGGATGATGTCTGTTAAGGGGGTTCATTGGTGAGTTCTTAAATGGCTGAGGAGCCCAATTCTTGCCCTGCAGATTTTCCCACAGAAGTGACAGGTGTAATCTTGGAGGAGACATAGTTGTTTGGACCCCATTGGGAGTTCGTATCTGAGTGCTGGAGACAGGAGCACTTCTTAAGCTGTTTTCAGTTAAGCCTGCAGCTTATGGGGGGATATGGTTCAGACTTGGATTTGTGTTTGCAGCAGGCCAGCGTGTCTGGCTCAAACAAGGCAAGGTACTGAAGTCCCAAGCTGCCAGGGAAAACAGGCTCAGACGTAGTCTAGGCACTTCAGGTGGCAGTCCCAAAGGGGTTTCTGTGTTCCAACAGTCACACCCTCCCTCCCTCTTCCTCCAAACCACGTGGCCCCTGAATCTTCACTGCCTGCATGCTGGCCAAGAAATGCACAGATACAGAGGCACAATAATTGTCCCTTAACAATCTGTTTTGTTGTTTCTGCTAAATGTATAATAGTGGGTCATGGAGATCAATAAAATTGGTTTAGATCCATATCTTGCTCAGGGACCATTTCAGGGTGGAGTGGAGTGGGCGCTAGGCTTAAAATCAGGAATGTGTTACCAGAGCAAGAGGGGATGGTGGTGGGTTGGTTGAGGTTACCAACCTTGGGTTCTGGAGCCGCAGCTGTGTCCTCCTTGGGCTTGTCCAAGGAGGCTTGCTCAACTGGGGCCTCTGGGTAGAGATGGAAAATGATATTCTCTGTGTCCTCTGGGTCTTGGGCATCATCCTGCTGCCTCCTGGCCCTCATCGGCAACCCATCAGGCTGGCTGGGTTCAGGAGGAGGTCATGAACCACTTCAGGCTCTGTTCTGGGAGCCCTTGACAGCGTCCTGGTCAGCTCATTGTAGAAGGGGCATGTATGACAATCTCCCCCACCCTCTCTCCCCCAGAGTGACTGTTGGAGTCTTTTACCTTCCTGTAGAGGAGCCTCATGTGCTTCACGGCACTAGGCTGGAATCTGCTGGATGACCTTCGGCTCTAGCCTCCATGAAATTTTCTGGTGCAGATGTATGTTCCTGCCACTCCAAACAAAGTCGTGGAGGTCAGTGTACTCTGACCACACGTTGATCAGCACCAGTGTATGGTCTGCGGCCAGGCAGCTGCTCTGAGAACATGATCCTTGTTCACCTGTACTGATCAAAAGAATGTAGCAGAAAGCTATTCTGATGACAGCGAGGGCCAGGGTAAGGGTAAGGCAGGAAAGGGCTCACTGCATTGTGGGAATGGGAGACTACTGAAACTTGGGGCCTCATACATGCCGCTTGCCCCATCCACACTACACACTAGCACATGTCCAGGGCTGTGCCGCAGCCTGACATGTACTTACCCACACGCCTCAGGCATGCTAGCTTACTTGCCCTCTACTTACCTGCAGACATGTGCACGATAGGGGGTGATGGCACAACCACAGGCATGGAACATCTATGGTCACTAATGCAGGCATAGCTTTGGCATGTAGAAAAGATTTTCAAAGTGAAGCATTGCATGCAATCCAAGCAATCACTGGAAAAAATAACTTTCAATTATTTGTTAAGTTAATTCCTTTATCAAAGGTAGCAGACACGCAAGTTTTCAAATAATTGTTTGCTGAAATAAATGCGTTCATAAATGCAGGGCTTGGTTATCAGTTTCTGGAATGCTAATACTGTTTTGCTCAGTAAATGTTCAATTAATAAAGATAATGCTTTTCCTTAGTGTAAAGCTTTAGGAGTAGCTATATCAGAAATAGATGAGTTCATATTCAATTAAAATTATTCAGCTTTTTATATCTATCTCTATGTAGATGATCATGTGTGTAAGCAGGGTCTGACTGAGCTCTCCTCTGACATCTAGTGATGAGCTGGGGAAAAAGACTTCAGGAGCAGACCGTGTTTGCATAGACATGCCTACTCTGCCTTAGTGCACAGCAGATGGAGCTGCTTTGCCAAAATGACCATTTTTTTCTGATTTTGGGTCACAAATCACTATAGTATGTGAATGCAGGGGTAATGAAATGTTGTGATCCTTATTGTACAAGTAAAGAGCTACAGAACTGTGCTTAGCATGCCCTGATTGAGGGAGGTCATCCTAACCTGAACCTCACTTGCTAAGCAGGGCATAGGGATTCCATAGTCCAGTGACAATAAGAATGGAGGGGGACAGATATTTCTGTGTGGTAGGCTGGGTTTTTGCTTAAAATGCCCTAGGCATTGTTTGACCTGCCATTTTCCAGTGTTTAATGACAAAACTGATTGGTTTCAGTAGAGTCCTTGTTTCTGGTTAGTGATTCTTAGACCTTACATCAGGGCAGGTATAGGACCTAAGCTTTAGACCTTGTGTGGGGACAGTGAATGTGGAGACTGCACTGGCTGTGAGGTTCCCCCCTATCTGCTAAAGTCACTGAGAGCTGGGTTAAGTGGTGCAACCTTAGAAGATGACATGGGAGCAGCAAGCAGTGGTGGCCGAGAGACAGTGGCCAAGAGCAGCAGAAGCACTGCTTAATACTCCTCCCTGAGATGAGAGGTAAACCCTGTGAATGCATCTCTGCACTCTGGGTCTTCACTAACCAAGAACATCCAACTGTGAGTGGGGTTCGGTGGAGGAAGAGGGGAGTGATGTGTTAAAGAGACATTTGTTCATCAGATTTTTCCACCACAAGTGGGAAACTGAGGCAAAGAACACTGCCCAGTGCACTATGGGGCCAGGTTTGCTTATGATCACATGCTTTGAATGTGGTTGTGGTGTTTTCCCAAATTAATGGTGGGTTCCCTTTCCCTTCTAATAAAAATTATCTTTTGTTACACACAGACTCGGTGCTTGCAAGTGGGGAAGTATTGCCTCTTAGGGACACCCAGGGATGGTGTTACATTTTCCCAGATTACTGTGTGGGGCTTGGGCCTGTTCTGTCTTGTATTGTTAAGATAAATCCTTAGATATTGAACCCAGCCCTTGTTGCTGCCAACTCTACCTGGCAGAAGGGTTACATGTAGAATAAAAATTTGTAGTGGTGTAAATATTTTACCAGCACTTGGATCATGCTGCATATGTGGTAGTAACAGGGAAGGCAGGTGTGGGTGGGGGGATGGAATTATGGCATGAAGGGGTCAGTCCTGTCTTCCTTTCATACTCAAGCCTCCCTTTGACTTCAGAGAGAGCCCGGGGTGTGCAAGGAATACAGAATCTGACCCAGTGGATGAAATTCACCAAAGCACAAGGGCTGGCCTATGAAGGACTTTGGGAGGATAGGTGGAGTAGGTGCATGGGGAGGAGTCTCTCTTTGACTTTTGTGACAAAGCGTAATCTCTGCACTGGCTCTGAGTATCTTTGCCTGGAGGCCTCCATTGGGGAACCTGTAGATTAGGTGCAAAGGGACTGTGGCCTCTGTTTCCAGCTCAGTTGTAGTCATTCTGCCTGCCTGCAAGTTGTATATAGGTGATTTTACTGACTCACATTCCACATCTTAGTTCCCCTCGCGTAGCTCTGAGTACTTGGGCTTCATGCAGAGGGGTGAATTTCACACTGAATGTATCATCTAAAATCCTTGATTCTTTCACAGCTTGCAGAAATGAGATTGTTTTTCACAAAAACAAGTTTGTAGTTTGGAAGTCTCCCCATTTTTTAATTACACAGTGCTTTCATGGGATAAATATTTCATCATGCAGGCCAGTGCTCAGCGATGCTATAAACAGATAATACTGGATGGGGTAGTGGGCGACTTTCATAAATGAGGCTTCCTCTGGAATACTTTACATGTTTTTTTGGCAATTTTGTAGCATTTAATGTCATTATGCATTATATGATATAGTGCGTCTGTATCGTAAGTGGAATTTACTGTTTGTTGATTCCTTACACTCTAAAGACACATTTCTGTTTCACATTGTTTTTAATGCCCTCCAGTGTCAGGATTTGCATAGTGACTCCTGTCACACATCTGGAATAACTGAGCAGATCTAATCAACCTTAGCATTCTAGCTTTCTAATAATAGAATCCAGGCTCAGAGTGAAAGTGTTCTTTCTCTTTACAGTCTTTCACTTGCTCAATACATTTTATTTCCCTGTAAAAGTAAAGGGTTTATTTCACAAAAGCTGCTCTGAGAACTAGGGGAAAAACTTAATTAATTTTTCTGATACAACAGCTGTTCCAGGAAAAAGCAGACAGCCGTGGGAATCAGCAAGGACAAGACAGCAGAGGAGTGCAGCTGTTGAGTAAGTATTCAGAGGAGGGAAATGATGTAGGGTTTTCTGCAGAAAAGCTGGAAAAAGGAACTCTGAAAGAAATAATAAGACCAAATCCAAACATATAAAATTTAATTAAAGCTAAACACGTGGAAATTAGCAACGAAGATAAAATGTGTAAATTTAGCCTTTTGAAGTAGTAAAGATGGCACAAACATTCTCAGAGCTTGAGGGGTTTTGGATTCAGTGCACTTGAATCTATAAGTGGGGTTTTCCAGTCCTTAGAAGATGTGACTCCTAGTGCACATCCCTATTCTGTTGTTCTGGGACAATTATTTAATACCTCACAACTCATCCATCCCTACTACTCTGAGAACCACTATGCTTTGGGCCAGATTCTCATGCCAGCGCTCAGACTGAGTAGCCGCATTGGGCAGATACCTGAGGGTTGGAGCTCTAGCACAACAGGACTGTCATGCTGGTTTGCAATCTTTAGGGGTACCACAGTGGAAATAATTACTACTGCTACTAATGATACACAGCATATGAAGTAACCCTCACTGGTAAGGATAATTTTCCCCATAATTTCCACCCAATGTCTTCAGTGGTTGTGCTGTGTTAAGAGCAGTCATGTATTAATCATGTAGATTTCTCTTCACATTTCACATTTTCACCATTCAACCCTGAATTTTCTTTTAATTCCTATTTGTTTGTTGCAAGATTAAATTTTAATGTAGGAGGATGACAGTTTAATAAACTCTAAATAATTGAACTTTGCTTGAATTGCAAGAGAAAACTCTTAAAACACAGAAATAATTTGCCTACCTTTAGTGCCCGTCTATTTGTTTTCTTTCTCTAAATTAAATCAGATCATAAAAGATTTAGCATATTTATATGCTTATAGCAATGCAGTTAGCAGGAAATGAACATTTGACTTGTCTACTATAAATTTGCATTATGTTGGTAGGTAAGATGCAAGATGCTTCTTAAACTAATTAACAATACTTCCGCTTTGCAATTAAAACAGTATATAAATTATTAGTGGCATTTAAACAATTTACAACTGCTGTTTCATAAAGCTCTCTGGAAAACTGTTATTTGGGTAATATCATTACTTTATATAGCTGAGGATCAGTAGAGGAAATAATTCTGAAAGTTGACTAATAATTGATTAAAGGAATAGAATATTATGAATTTATGTGGTTGTGAAGGGGGGAAAAGTCAGTCATTCACAAATCATTTCTTATAATATTATTAAAAGTTCATTTCCCTAGAAACATGGATGTTTAAGCAAATATTCCAGGCATTTATTATAATAGTTACAGATATGAAGGGATGCCTAAATTCTACCCTTATATGTAGAAAATATCCTCTTTGACTTTGTTCATTCTTGGCAATATATGCGCATACACTCTTGTTTATTATAACTTCTTGACCCAGGCATATTTTAAAAAAAATATTTATTTATAATGCGTATGAAACACGAAAGGGTAACAGCTCTGGAAACTAAAGCTGTCTACTTAGAGAGCAGTATTACACACTTGCCTTTTAACTCAACCTTGACACTGATAGGCCCTGACTGTCCATGCTGAAAAGTGATTTAATTTCTTCACTAGCCTCTGGTGATTCTCCCTGTGTAGCCACCAAACTGACAAGAACACTTCAGTTAATTTTGTGTGTGTGGTTAGAATCCTTTACTCCATGTCTGGATTGCTTACAGTAGCCTCACATTTATACAACAGCAACACTGAAGTGAAAAATATATTAACCTCAGGCAAAAAACGTACTGTTCCAATATACAGTAGGCACTTGCTCTTGGGAAATTCTGAGTGGCTTTTGAGAGGTGCTAAGCTCCTCAACTCCCATTGAAATCACTTGCACAGCAAAGGACCTTGGCCAGCATGTATTTCCTTTGTTTCATTGACCCCAAGTGGAAGATCTGATAGCTTTTCAAATATCAATTAGCCATTGTTCATGAATATTAAATGCAGAGTACACTAAGTCCTCCACTAAAACATCTGAATGGAGCCTTCAGATCATTATCCTAATTATTCTTAGTAATTTTCTTCATCAAAGTGCTTTACACAAAGGGCCAGAATGTGGCTGGCGCATGTAAGAGGGGAGATGGCACAAAGAGCTCTCTCCTGTCCATTCACAGGCGCCAGCCATAATAGGGCTCTCTAAGGTCAAATACTTGGCAAATTTAGTGCTGCCACTAGATTTAGCAGGGAAAAATGGGGAAACAGGGAGCCATTAATGTGCGTGTGGCCCTTGGTGACTCAGAATGTGTGTTTGTAGCCCTAATTTATTGACCTCCCTCCCCCGCCACATTAGTCGGTACTGTACTTCAATTTTACAAATGGGAAACTCTGAAGCATAGGGCTGGGTACAATTATGAAAGCAAGGGGGAGTAGAGGAATGTCCCTCTTTCTTCTGTGCTAAAAGCAGATGGACATCCTCTGTGTTCTCCCTGGCTTGAATAACCAGTGCTCTCAACAGTTGTGCAAGTATGGTGGTCCAGTATGCCGTACCAGTAAGATATCTATAGCCGGTACGCAGTACTGGAAAGACACAGGAGGAGCAGAACATCGGGCCACCTGGTGGCCCCATGCCGGCAGCTCCTCCAGCACGGTTGTACCACCCCCAGCCCTTCCACGCAGCTTTGTCTCCTGTCTGAGGTCTGTACAGCAGCCCTGCCAGAAGACAGGTCTGGGGGTGGTACAGCTGCATCGGACGAGCTGCCTGTGTGGGGTCACCAGATGGCCCCCTGTTCTACTCCTTTTGCTGCTGTGGTTCCAGAAGTCTCCAGTACAGCAGGAGGAGGACAGAACCCCCAACCCAGGTAACATGGGATGGATCTTGGGGTCCGGACGGGAGAGTACAGGGGCTGGGGGCGGGGTGGAGTCACGTGGGGGGTCACATGGGAGGTGACGTGCCCCCCCTTTGCGTCCCTCCCATGAGTGCAGAAATTCATGGTAAGAAGTTAATTCTACTTGCACCACTGGCTCCCACACAACTTCCCTTCATTGGCTGGTGCAGGTCTGGTGAGTGTTCCCCCTCCCATTTCTATCTGTTTTACCCAGTGGATAAGTGACTTACCCAAACCCAGAGAGAGAGTCAATACCTCAGCTGAGATTAAAATTCAGGATTTAAATGATGGGAACCAATTTATATGCTCAGAACATGCCACTTTCTATGGCTTTTTAAAGACATTCAAATGCATAATGATCTGATTCGAGAGGATATAGAGCTGGGTTCCCAAGCTCTCAGAACCGGGTATATATGCTTCCTTGGCACACTCAGTGCACATTATTCTTTGTAAGAGTTACCATAAAAATGGACTGTATAGGAGCATTTTCATCTAAGCAATAAGGCTTCTCACTGAAAGCCCAGCTCGTGAGAATGCTACTCTCAATAAAATCAATTCACCAGCTCGTTGTCTTTATAAAAATTATCATAATGATGATCTGTTCACTGGATGGAGGAACCATGCTGAGCACCGTTATTTTTCCTATCGGGTGCCTTATGCTATTAAACTGTTTGTTCGACCCATCCATCTCACAGTGTAATGGGACTAAGTCTAACATTCCATAAGCGTTTATTTTAATTTCAGTATAATTCTTCTATTTCATTTTGCATTATGCTACTCTAAGTGCATTAGGTGCCCCGAGGGAACGTTTTTTTATGGGGTAACTTATTCAGATTTCTGGGCAATAAAACCACTCAGGTTTCTTTAGCACCGTTCTTGGAAAAAGTGTTCATGAGAAACTGTATAATAACAATGGAAATTTTCTCAGTCAACAAATGAGGAAATGGTCAGCTATGGATCCTCCTGAATCCATGCTAAAAGTAGCATAAATCCGAGTGTAGACAACAGGAAAAATGTTTCTAGAACTGTAACAGGGCCTGCTTGTGTTAGGTGCTGAGGATCCGCAAATTGTATTGACTTCAGTCGGTGTAAGCTCTTTCTGGACCTTCATCCCACAGACAGCAGCAGAACCGAATCTCAGTTTTCTGTAATATCCCCAACGATGGAACCATCCTGTCAACACCAGTAATTAAGCCACTGAAATAGTTAAAATAGCTTTACTATTTAAACTAATTCTGAGCTGACATATATCCCCTGCAATCTCAATGAATTCAAATTTCATTTGAATCCTAGAGAAGCTAATTCACTTGCATGGGGCATAAGTCAGTATAGAATCTGGCTCACATGGGGCTTTCAGCTGTACTGATTTTCCATAGCTATTTTAAAGGTGATCTGCAAATGCTTTTTTTAATGTGTAAATATGAAATGTTTTTATTCTCTCCCTCCCCCTTTCATTATTTTATATTTTCTTTCACCCTTTGGAGTATTGAGAATGTCAACTCTGGTTTTGTGACAGGTTTTGCTATGGGTATCTCATCTGTGAATTGGTTCCTTTTTAATGCCTTAGGGTATGTGTACACTGCAAAGAAAAACCCACAGCACCGAGTCTCAGAGCCTGGAACAACTGACTTGGCTCATGCGGCCGGTGCTCTGGGGCTAAAAGTAGCAGCGTAAAGATTTGGACATGGGCAAGAGCCCAGGCTCTGAAACCTTATGAGGGGGGAGGGTCTCAGAGCCGAGCCTCCAGCCTGTGTAGGAAAGTATACGCTGCTATTTTAAGTTCTGCTAGCCCGTGTCAAGTGACCTGGGCCCTGAGACTCAGAGCCAGGGGCTTTTCTGTGCAGTGTAGACATTCCCTTAATTGAAGAAGTCCTTTCCTCCAAGCATCTGAGGCATCAGATTTTTAACCGAACAAGAAGCAATGTTTTAAACATTCTGACAAAAATTCATTTCCCTCAGCTCAGCTTTCAGTCTCTGATCTCTTCTGATAACGTAGTGACACTAGATGTCAGTTCATCCATACATTTCTAGAGTAGACAAAACCTGAATTTTGAATGTTTTTAACCCTCCTCAAAAGATATGCCCCCCCCAACCCCTCTTCTCACACACACCCTTTGGCGCAATCCTGAAAGTCATTTTGTTTTGAACACTTTAAACATCATAAAGAAGTAAGAAAGGATTTGAATCTGTTTGTTTTTCTTCTTTGTAAGTCTCCTTTAAAGCTGTATCTAAACTGGCCAAACAAGACACATCATTCACCTTTCACGGCTCATTGGTGCAGCTCCACTGATGACAACAGCATTGGAAACTGTTGTGAAGACAGTGCTCAGGTAGACTTTGACAACACATGGGTAAGAAACCCTCTGCCCATTTGTTGCTGCCACTGATGGGATACTTTGGGGAGCATTATGCCCATTAGACAAGATATAATATTCCTGAAACCTGATTCCCTGTGTACAGCATACTGACACGGAAAGGTAGGAAACTTATTAAAGTTATCTGTATAAAATACGCTGGGGTTAGACAGTGAGCCAACTGTTGAGTAGAAGAGCCATAGGGGTAACAAGAAAATACTTTCCAGTCTACTGTACATCTGTGGCTGAATAAGTCTTTGCCACACCCATCCACTTATTTTCCAGGCCAATGGAAAGGGTACAAATTCAGATTGCCACCTCCCATAGGAAAGACCATGAGAGAGGCCTGAAAAGAAGAAAACTCTGCCATTTTCCTCCCACTGAGTTCCCCCAAATCTCCAGAGGAGCTGAATAAAGTTCTTGCTCCAGTAAGATGCAGTATATATCATTTCTCATATATATCCTAGTTCCTTTGTTCCTGAATTATGCAGGCCAGGAAGTAGCAGGAGTGGGAGGACAGCTAAAATTAATGGCTTGTAGTCAGTAGTCATTACTAAGTGATGGTAAAATTATCATATTTGCTGCAGTGAGCTTAAACATTGAGGGTCAAATCCTACCCTGGCCAGCAGATTCCAGTGGGTGGGCCTGAGGGATTGCTGGTGAGCATAGAAAAGCAGCAGCATGCAATCAGTTTGTGTACTAGCCTTGTAATTTCCGAACATGTGCTAACCATGTCAGGATCTGGACACGCATCCATCCCAAGAGCATCCTGTATACTGTGGGCATCCGTCTTTGCTATACAGAGTTTTGGTTGTGTGAGGAGCGGTATGGTAAGCCCTTGGTGTCAGCAAATGTTATGCAGTATCTAGATACAGTAGTCTAAATAATTACTTTTATATATTTGGAATCTGTCTGGTCTTTTCAACTTTTAAATTTAAAAAACCCTAAGTACTTGGCACTTTAACAAGTACACAGAACTTACCAATTTAAGTGGGTTTATTATGAAAACTATACATTAATATAGAGAAGGACTGATCCTGTATTTTTGTGATTTTTTTGTAATAGCTGTCAAATCAGTGGAAGAACACAACACCAGATACATGGAAAAAAAATAAACCTCAACTAATTTCTAAGACAAGCCCAGGCCAGCTAAATATATATATATATAAAGGCCCTGGTTTCTGTTTGCCTAGAAGGATACACATTATTAAAAAAGTTATGATTTGTTCCTCAAACCTTTATGTGTAGCTAAGCAAATGGAAGCAAGGAAACTACTGTGGCAATAGGAAGGCTGTGTTTGCCTTGGATATTTTCATAAAAACTCCCACTGTTATTAGCATTTGTTCAAATCCTCAGGTGGTAATGTGTAGACAGGGCAATGGGCGTCCATTGGGCATTTAAGTCTAACCCTGTTCAAAGCAGAGGTCTATGTGACATGGTTGTTACAACATCAGCAGCTGCTATCGCCTTGTCTGTTTTGGCTCTCCAATTGTTACTGAACTGTTGACAGTAGGACATTTTTTGAAAATCCTTCACCTTGGCTACAAAAGAAACATTTTCCCAAGTCCCATTTTCAAAAGTGACTTAGGCTCCTCCTCAGTGGTAGGTTTTCAAAGGCATGAAGGCATGTAGTGGGATCTTCAAAACTGCCTAAGCAGGTTAAGCACCTGAAATGAATAGGAGTTAGGCACTTATTGTAGTTGGACACTTTTCACGCTATCTTTATTTGCCAAAATACTTTTGAAAATCTGGCTGTAAATCACTTTTGAAAATAGGACTTAGATTCCAAAGTCACTCAGGCCCTTTTGAAAATTTCACTAAGGCCTAAAAGAAAACTAAAAAGATTTTTTTCCAATTATTTAAACACCAGCACTTTCTGTAATTGTTCTAGTTTTGCCATTGTTGCTCCATTTTGTTCTCTGTATTTTAACTTTGTTGACAAATGGACAAAGAAGTTCTGTTGCTTTTCTATTATTTAATACTCCCATTCATAGAAATATACTGCAGTATTTATATGAACATATTGTCATGAAAAAGACGCTATCCTTACGAATCTTTCTGGGGATTCTGAATATGGCAGTCTCATGGCAAGAATTCCTTTGTTCAAGGTTTTCCAGAAAGAGAAGAAGAAGAAGGGGTGGGGAAAGAAACATTCAGATATGTGTCTGATCCCAAAATCCATTGAAGTCAATGGAAAGATTCCCATTGACTTTAATGGTCTTTGGATCAGTGCCTTGAGAGTCCCCAAAGTCCCAAGACCCAGGCTATTTCTCAATATTGTAAGCATTAACCTTAATACCCATGTGGTTTCACTCTATCCTGCAACTTCTTTTCCCCCTTCATGTACGTTCTATTTAGTGCCAAACTTCACCCATTTGACTCTTCTATTCAAACACTCAGCTATATAAGAACTAGGTATTATTACCCAGTGTTCTGCATATTGGCACTGGTTGAGCAGGGTACATAAGCACGTGTCAAACTTCAAATACATGAGTAGTCCCGCTGAGGTTGATGGGATTATTCAGATGCTTAAAGTTAGGCATGTGCTTATGTACCCTGCTGAAGCAGGATCATAGTGCCTAATTTTAATTTTAACACTATTTTCCGAGGCTTAAAATTAATTGAGAGCCCAACTCCCCCCTTTTCTCCTTGGCCTGGGTAAGCAGTGCTTTCACACAGCTCCCCTCTTCTTTGGCTGAGAACTTCCCATCTACTTTAACCAATGTACATATCATATATTTTTATGATTAGAGATGGGCCTGAGCTATGAAATTTGGCTTAGGATCTGAACTCCACCAGTCAGTTTCTTGGGCATCCACAGAAGGATTCAAGTTGATTCTGGGAAGAAAGGCCATAAAGATAATGGAGGGAATAGTGGGCTAATAGGTCTACCCCTCTCATGACTAGAGAAGAGAAGAGGAATTAAGATGTGCTAACTAGAAGAAGTTTGTGAACTGAAAGTCATTAGTAGTGCTGAGTAAATAATTGATTTTTTTTTTGGCGACCAAATGAAAAAATGAATAAAAATTGGTTCATTTCAAAAGAAAACTTAATTTTTCTGGTTTTTCTTGATGAAATAAAAATCTGAAAAAAACTTTGCTCAGATCGCATGACACATTTTGACTGTCAATTTGGATCAATATTTTCTAAACAAAAAGGTGATCTGAAGCAAAATATCATTTTGATATTTTCAAAACATTTGTTTTCAGGGTTGTGGTTTGATTTTGCTGAAACTATTTGTCAAATTCAATCCAAATAGTCTGTGGCCCCCAAAATGTATTTTTTTGACAAATTTACTATTTGCTGAAAATATTTCATGAAGGTCTAGTCATTTGGCCTTTTCGTATTCTTGGGACCCAACAACCTTTTTTGATGTCATTCTGTTTGCCGCCTCTAAGAGACTGTGCTTACAGGAATTTCTTTACTTGGCCAGAAATGCTGACTTTATGACTAATGACAGTCCTTGCCTTCTTGAGGCGATGTTTCTGGAACTGTCACAATTTACGGAGGTGGTGAGTATTTTTTGTGCTGGACATAGGTGATAGTAGGTATATTAATACCCATACATTGCTAATTGCGCCATTAGAGTCTGATGGTGGGATTCTCAAAAGCACCCATTGGCCTCAGTGGAGAGTTAAGCCAATCCTGAGTGCTTCTGAAAATCCTAACCCTAATTTTTAAAAGGATATTGCTGAGCAGGGTAAAACTTGAAAATATTACAGTAGTCTGCAGAAAATGAGAGGTGGTCACTTCCATATATGACTATCCTATAACAATAGCTATGATTTGTTTTTCCATCAGATTTAGATTAATTCTCCAGTTCAAATATAAGACATGATCAAAAATCCACTAGGCTCATAACGAGCAAGCACTGTGTGTTATTTGGAGAGGGCAATGTTTAAGAATATAATCCACAGAATCTTCCAAACACTTAAATTACTGTGCTGCATTTGTTATGTCTAAAGGGTGGAAACCCAATAAAACAAATAATTATTTTTCCCTTTGTTGCAAAATATGGATTTTATCTCCAACCATTACTAAATGTTGAAACTTATGTTGTTGTAAATGAGTCAAAAGAATATAACAGACGCACTGTGTCAAAAATAAATGGTTCTAAATAACCTGTCTTGCTTAGCATGCACTACTAAAGATTCAAAGCATGTTGTAATTGTCAATATTAGTCTCACACAAGATCAACAGCTGAGTCTAACACAATGAGAGAATTACATAGCCTTTCCTAGCATGGTGTATATTTGTCCACTTTGCAAGGAAAGAAATCCTTCAAGGGAGCTTTCATTTTAAAAAATGTTGTAATTAGATATCCTATTTCAAGGATGCTAACTGCCAAAATTCACTTTCTATATTTTGTTTTAATTTTTCATGTTAAACTATACCCTAGGAAATGGATACCTTTTACTTTTATATACAAGTCATGAAAAAATGAAAAAAATACAGTACAGAATAGGATAACCCAACTCTTGCTTTCATCAACTGTATGTCAGTCAGATAAGTTGCTGTTGAATTTCAGTGTTCACTTGATTGGAAAGTAAACCCAGTGACAAAACAGTATAATGAAAAATTAAAAATTTAATCTCAGTGCAAAGCATTATGATTTAGAAACCTGAATTAAGATGAAATACTCATTTAACTGTAGCTAGAATAGAACAGGGAAGCAGTAGGAAGTTACACACACTTGAAAGGTTTCAGAGTAGCAGCCGTGTTAGTCTGTATTCGCAAAAAGAAAAGGAGTACTTTTGGCACCTTAGAGACTAACAAATTTATTTGAGCATAAGCTTTCTGTAGCTCATGAAAGCTTATGCTCAAATAAATTTGTTAGTCTCTAAGGTGCCACAAGTACTCCTTTTCTTTTTACACAGTTGAAAGTTTACTATATATTAGCACACAACTGTAAATAAGCTTACAGATAGCACCAGGCATCACATTTAATAGACTAGATTGACAATTCTTATACATTGTTTAGAGCTTCTAAAACTGGGTAATTACAAAACTCTCCCCTAGCAATGATGTCAATTAAACAGATGCTGCTTTAAAAAAAAACCAAAAACAAATCAAGGTCTTTGCTAAGAGTCCAATCTAGTAGGTCCTTACTTGAGCAACATTCTTGTTTAAGCCAATGGTAGTGTTGTCTGAAAAAGACTATAGAATGGGTTCCCATAGCAAAATAGTAGGGTTCTTTGTCATCCTAGCTTGTTGGTGTTAAAACCTTGCAGGGACCTGCTAATGGATTCCTGCAAAATCATTGCAGAAAGTGGAGTTTGGTAGTTCCGCACTCACAGATTGGTAGAACAGGTTCTCTAGGCTGAAATGGACTAGGAAGAACAGTCCTCAGATAGAAATCCTAGCAGCAGCCAAGCTTGGAGAAGGTCAGCACTCTAATTTTTGTTATACTGCTTTCTGTCAGGAAGAGGATGCAGTGTGTCTGCACATACAGCAGGACACACATTGCTAAAAGGAGTCCATTGTACAAGTACAAAGATTAAGTCAGACAAAGCTATGAGCCATATTGTGCCATTACATTTTTAGGCAGAATGCCTTGATTTCAATGAAGACTCATGCAAAGCTCTTCTGAACTATCCTTTTTTAAACAGAACTTTTTAGGGCCATGTCTACACTACAGAGTTAAGTTGACTTAATTTATGGTGATAATCATAAACTGCTGCAATTAGATCGCTCGTGCATGTTCACACAATGCTCCTTGTGTTGGCAGAGCATGTCCACCATTGGTGCTCTAGCACTGACAGAGAGAGCAGTGCACCATGGGTAGCTACCCCACTGTGCAAATCGCCACCATCTCCTGCTAGAAGTACTGGTAATGGATTGCAGTGCATCATGGGGAAAGCATCACTACCCCCCGATGCAGTTTTCTCCATCCCATAATTCCAAGGGCTTCTGATTGTATTTTGCACCATTTTTCAACTGCCCCTCTAAACTTTGCATCTCTGCCTGAAAGCATGAATCCTGCAATGCTCATCAGTCTTGTGATAAGCATTATGAACACAACATGGCTGATCCTGCAGTATTTCATGAGCTGTGAATCTTAACATGAATCCGTGATGCCTGCCCTGCTGTGTGTGCCATGGAAAGAAACAATTCAAGACTGATGTTGGCATTCACGGAGCAGTTGCACATGGTGGACCGTCCCCACTGGACTTGGGAAACAAGCACTGAGTGGTGGGAACCAATTGTGATTCAGGTCTGGGATGAGGAGCAGTGGCTTCAGAACTTTTTTATGCATAAAGTCACCTTCCTTGAACTGTGTGTGGTGCTTGCCCCCACCCTGCAGTGCAAGGACACAAAAATGAGAGCTGCCCTCATGGTGGAAAAGTGAGTGGTGATCGCTATGTGGAAGTTGACAACTCCAGACTGCTACCGGTCAGTCGTGAATCAGTTTGAAGTTGGAAAGTCCACCATGAGGGTTGCAGTGATACAAGTGTTCAGGACCATTAGTCATCTTCTGCTACGAAGTACTGTGACTCTGGACAATGTGTGGGAAATAGTGGATGGCTTTGTGGCGATGGGATTCCCTAACTGCAGCAGGGTGATAGATGGCACACATATTCCAATCTGGGCCCCATAGCATCTTGCAATGGAGTACATCAACAGAAAGGGCTACTTCTCTATGGCATTGCAGCTGCTGGTGGATCACTGATCACTGAGGTTGTTTCACTGACATCAACATGGGGTGGTCAGGGAATGTGCATGATGTATGCATCTTCAGGAACACTGACTTGTATAGAAATATGCACACTGGGACTTTCTTTCCAGACCAGAAAATTCCAATAGGGGATGTGGAAATGCCTAGAGTGATCCTGGGAGACCCAGCCTACCCCTTACTCCCGTGGTTCATGAAACCTTGACAGCAGCAAGGACCACTTCAACAACAGGCTCAGCATGCACAGAATGACCATAGAATGTGCATTTGGCAGATTAAAGGGTCGCTGGTGCTGCCTTTTTGGCAGGTTAGACCTCAATGAGGAAAATATTACAATGGTCATAGCAGCCTGCTGTGCTCTAAATAACATTTGTGATGCCAAGGGGGAAAAGTTTCCCCAGGGTGGAGCATTGAGGTGGATCACCTGGTGGTTGATTTTGAGTAGCCAGACACCAGTGCTATTAGAAGGGTTCACCGGGGGATGATTCAAATCAGGAAGGCTTTGAAGCAGCATTTTGTCAATGATCTCCAGTAATGTGTCTTTCTGCAATGCATTGAGTCGGGCATTGTTTACTTTCCACCTTCAATGACCCCTGTAATGATTCTTGCCTGAGTGTTAATTGTAGTCTACAAATGTGATCATTGCCACTGTGTTTGAATTTCTGTTGCAACCACCCTGTGTAAGTCACAAATAAAGAATCACTGTCTTTGTAAGACTCAATTTTTATTAAACAGCAATACATAGATTAACATTTCTTACAAGGGACATGACAGTCTAAAGTGAGAATCTCATAGCTGTATGTAAGTCCAGCTGTCATTATGGAAAATGTCCTTAGGGGTCAAGTGCAAGGGGTACTTCACTGGGCTGGGAACGTGAGAGGAATGTATGGGGGAAATTTGGGGACAGCAAGAAAGACAGTTCTGTATCGGCTGGAGGGGGAGTCGAGCACACATGTGTTCTGCCTGCAGCGCAGTCAGGGACATCGGCATCTCTATTTGGTCCTCCATGAGCTTTATTATCTGTTTCAGACCATGTCTCCTCTCCTGACTATCCATTTGTAGTTTCTTGTTTATTGTCTTCAAGTAGGAGTGGGACTGCATTTTGCTAAGCCCACTATCAATACAAGCTCTGATCCTGCAAACACGTTACATACGTGGGTCAGTTTCATGTAGATTATTGACATCAGTGGGATTACTTGCATGCTTAAAATTATGCACGAGCATAAGTGTTTGCAGAGTCTAGGCCCTAGAGTAGGATAATCGCTGCATGAAGAGCCCAGTCTAAGGCCTGGGCTACACTACAGAAGTAGGTCAATGTAAGGCAGCTTATGTCAGCATAACTCTATAAGTGTCTACACTAAAATGTAGCTTCCACCGATGTAACCCGCCCTCTACACTAACTTAATAATTCCAGCTCCATGAAAGCATAGTGCTTAGGTCAATGTAGTTAGGTCATCACAGTGTCAGTATAGACCAGTGGTTCTCAACCTATTTATCATTGTGGGCCACATATGTAGCCCACAATGTGTTACCTGGGTCACAGGCTGAGAACCACAGCACCTGAATCCTTCCAGACCCCTATGCCCAGGATCTTCCCACCCAGAGACCATCCACAGAATGGGCCCAGGAGCAAAGCCTGGGGCATGGGGTCAGGCAAGACTTGGCTGCAGCCCCAACCCTGGACCCAGCCACCCTGATGCCGACCATGGACCCTGATCCTGAGGGGCTAGCTGACTGGCAGCCCTGGACCCCAGACCCCCACCCTGGGGGTCTGGGCAGGCAGCCCTGACCCCAGACCCTTGTTGTGTTGGGCTGGGTGGCAGCCCCAACCCCGGACTCCAACCCTGTGGGGCTGGGTGGCTGCCCTGACCATGGTGCACTGGGCCAGGCAGCCAGGCAGCCTGGATCCTGCTGCGTGGGGTTGCCAGGCAGCTGGGAACCAGACCCCACTGCGCAGGCCGGGCATCCTTTAGCACAGAGCTGTGTGCTAATTGGGCCACATGAGGCCTGCAGGCCGTGGGTTGAGAACCACTGGTAAGACTCTGCATTACTTGCATCAACTTACTGCCTTTCAGAAGCCATCCCACAATACTCCACACTGATGGTTACATTGGGGCAAGCGCTCCTGGTGAGGATGCGCACCGCCAACACAAGGAGCGTAGTGTGGACAGGCAAAAGTGATTTAATTGGTGGCTGTATGTCGACGTAAGGTAGGTTGATTTAATTTTTTAATGTAGACTTACCCTAATTTATGACAGAATGCAGTTGAGGGTATAACAAACAGAAAGAAGGAGCAGGGAGGGAGGAAAAGAGAAATAGCAATAAAATCATCTGTTAATATAGGCCAACTATGTGCATAATTCAAGATTTCCAGTCTTTTTAAAAACCTTTTAAAATGTAAAATGAATATAATGTAAGATGAGAACATTTATTCTTTATAGGATTGCATATATTTTCTCTCCTTCTGTTCATTCAGACTGTGTGCTGCCCTGGAGTCAGTTTGTAGATACAATTAAAAAATCATAGTAATCAATCAATATAAGGTGTGCACAATACCATTTCTAGTGAAATAATAGTGGTGTTATCCATGATACAACTGAGGTTGCCAGGATTTCCATTCTGAAAACCTCTCTGGAATGTATTTGTACTAATTCTTTTTATATTGCATTAGTAATTTAGTGCAAATTGTCCATCAAATGAATTATTTATTTTGTGTATGTTTATTCGGGTTTACATATCATAGAATCATAGAATATCAGGGTTGGAAGGGACCTCAGGAGGTCATCTAGTCCAACCCCCTGCTCAAAAGCAGGACCCATCCCCAATTAAATCATCCCAGCCAGGGCTTTGTCAAGCCTGACCTTAAAAACTTCTAAGGAAGGAGATTCCACCACCTCCCTAGGCAACGCATTCCAGTGTTTCACCACCCTCCTAGTGAAAAAGTTTTTCCTAATATCCAACCTAAACCTCCCCCACTGCAACTTGAGACCATTACTCCTTGTCCTGTCCTCTTCCACCACTGAGAATAGTCTAGAACCATCCTCTCTGGAACTTCCTCTCAGGTAGTTGAAAGCAGCTATCAAATCCCCCCTCATTCTTCTCTTCTGCAGACTAAACAATCCCAGTTCCCTCGGCCTCTCCTCATAAATCATGTGTTCCAGACCCCTAATCATTTTTGTTGCCCTTTGCTGGATTCTCTCCAATTTATCCACATCCTTCTTGTAGTGCGGGGCCCAAAACTGGACACAGTACTCCAGATGAGGCCTCACCAATGTCGAATAGAGGGGGACGATCATATATCTAGCCAGAAGTCTAGCTGCATAGAGCAAAAAAATTAAAAGTATATACAAAAATCAAATGGGATCCATTTAAAAAAACCTCTCTGCAGCCCAAACTAACACTGTCTTTCCTTACCCACTCAGTACTCTCTCACAGGGAAAAGCCTTGGAAAATACCTGGGCTTTGCAGCCTGCCTGAAAGTCAACAAATCCAGACTCTGTTGGACCCAGATAGATTCATTTGTCTAGCTTCAACTTCCAGCCATTGGATTGTGTCACACCTTTCTCAGCTAGGTTGGAGAGCCCATTAAATATCTGTTCCCCATGTAGATATGAATAGGCTGCAATCAAGTCACCACGTAACCTTCCCATTGTTAAGCTAAATATAGTCTATCACGGTAATTTTTCTAACCTTTTAATCATTCTTGTGGTTTCTCTGAACCCTCTCCAATTTGTTGACATCCTTCTTGAATTGTGGACACCAGGACTGGACACAGCATTCCAGCAGTGGTCGCACCGGTGCCAAATACAGAGGTAAAATAGCCTCTCTACTCTTCCTCCAAATTCCCCTGTTTATGCATCCATGGATTGGATTAACTCTTTTGGCCACGGCATCACACTGGGAACTCATGTTCAGCTGATTATCTGCCATTACTCCAAAATCTTCGGAGTCACTGCTTCCCAGGATAGAGTCACCCATCCTGTAAGTATGGCCTGCGTTCTTTGTCCTAGATGTATATATTTACATTTAGCCATGTTAATACACATAGTGTTTGTTTGTGCCAATTTTACCAAGTGATCCAGATTGCTCTGAATCAGTGTTCTGTCCTTTTCAGTGTTTACCATGCCCCCAATTTTTGTGTCATCTGTAAACTTTGTCAGTGATTATTTTATGTTTTCTTCTAGATCATTGATAAAAATGTTAAATAGCATAGGTCCAAGAGCTGATCTGTGGAAACACACCGATTTGATGATGATTCCCCACTTATATTTTGAGACCTACAATTACTATTCTGAGACCTATCAGTTAGCCAGTTTTTAATCCATTTAATGTGTCATGTTAATTTTATATTGTTTTAGTTTTTTAATCAAAATGTCATGTGGTAACCACTCAAATGTCTTACAGAAGTCTAAATATATTATATCAACACTATTACCTTTATCAACAAATGAGTAATCTCATCAAACAGAGATCTAGTTAGTTTGACAGGATCTATTTTCCATAAACCTATGTTGATTTGCATTAATTGCATCACCCTCCTTTAATTCTTTATTAATCAAGTCCTGTATCCATTGCTCCATTATCTTGCCTGGGATTGATGTCAGGCTGACAGGCCCATAATTACCCGTGTCATCCCATTTACTCTTTTTAAAAATGGAGACAACATGAGCTTTCATACCATCATCTGGAACTTCCACAGTGCTCCAAGGTTTATTGAAAATCAGCATTAATAGTCGAACAAGCTCCTCAGCCAGCTCTTTTAAAACTCTTGTATGCAAGTTATCCAGACCTACTAATTTAGAAATGTCTCACTTTAGTAGCTTCTCTTTAACATTCTCCAGAGACACCAGTGAAATAGAAAAAGTGGTATCATCACCAGATAATGAGACAATATCATCTGTTTTTCTCCAAATATAGAACAAACATATTTATTTTACATTTCTGCCTTTTCTGCATTATTATTAATTCTTCCATTTCCATCTAATAATTAACCAACACCATGGCCAGGATTCTTTTTGTAATATATTTTAAAAACTCCTTATTGTCCTTAATGCTGCTGGCCATAGATTTCTCCTTGTGATCCTTTGCTTCCCTTATCAATTTACTCCAATTCTTAACTTTTGATATATATTCATTACTATCAACCTCTCTTTTCTTCCATTTGTTATACATTTTTAAATTTGTGTTTTATAGCTGCCTTCATTTACCCTCTAAACTAGATCAGTGTGTTTAACCAGTACAGCCTTCTTCCTGGGTTGTGGGATTGTGGCTTTTGGGGAATCTAGTAAAGTGTTCTTAAATGATTCCCCATTATCATAGGGAGTAGTTATTTCTTACAATGAGGACCCTTTATTGAAAATGGCCTGCAACCAGACACAGACCTCTTAAACAGACAATATTTTAATGACTAACTCTAGCAGCCAAGGAGTAAATGGCTCCAGTTTGTGGCTTGTAACTGGAGGTCCCTGAGCATTATCAGAACCTCAGTGTGGCCCTTGATTCAGCAAGGTAATTAGGCATATGCCTAATTTTAAGCATGTGAGTAGTCCCATTGACTAATAGAACGGTTCAGATGCTTAAAGTTAGGCATGTGATTAGGTGCCTTGTTGAATCAGGGCCTATTTAAAGAACTCCTCATGTGTCTCCTCAAGACATGGTTCTGCTATGATGGTAGCAAAATCATCTGATCAAAAACCAAGTGGCTTGAAATAGACTGAACATTCCTTATAATATCAAATGTCTGCTTCTGCAAATGAGTGGAGACAATGGGATTAGTTCTGCTGAGTGGTACTTTGTAGGATGGAGAAACCTTTCTTTGCTTCCAGTACAGCTATAGCATAGGACTTCAAAAGCTGTTCATAACACGATCAATTAGAACCAGGCAGAAATGTCTGCCCTGACTTCTCCCGTCCTGCTTCATCTGTTACAGATCATCTGTATGCTGCAGTGAGCTGGGAGGAGAAATGGGAGAAGAGGGGTTCTAATAGCTACTGTATTGATCACGAACAACAGAATTATACATATTCTTCTACTAGTCTCCAGACTGGACAGTATTCTTTCTCAGAACCATGTGAAATCAAACAAGTTCTATTATGCTTTTAGTGTGGACTTATTTTTCCTTTTCAACAAAAATGAAATCCATTTGCCATTTTTTTTTCTTATGAAGAAAAATAGATTAACTCCCCCTTTCCTTCCTGGGTTACTCGGGAGCAGGCAGCTTTCACCTGTGTGTCCAGGTGCCTGATGTTGTTGACAGTAAAGGAGATCCGGAGTATCCCAGCGGTGATGTTGGATAAATGGGAATCTTCTATCCACTGCTCAGCTGCAGTCCTTTTACTTAGAGAGGAAATTGATCTTGGCAGTGCCTCCACCTGGCTGGGCCCTGAACACACTCACTGGCCTGCATTGGGAGCCTCCAAGAGTAAACCTGAGCTAATCTATGCAATAGGTCTAACTCAAAAGAGCCAACTATAAACAATATACACTTAGATTAGAGTTACCACACCTTTACTTAACAATTTAGAAAAACATGATATAGCAGACTGAGATTAATTAAAATGTCACAGACACTTTAAATCAGCAGGGGGCACGTCAATAAAAACAGTTTATAGTAGTAAATGAAGCTTAGCCAACTTACATTTACACTGGCCCCATTTATCCTTCCCCTGAGTGTGCACCCCTCTGAGTGTCAGAGTTCTGAGTGTGCTTGAAGATCTTGAAGCTGGGGACAGCACTCTGTCGGTCCAGTAAAACTGTCCAGCGAAGGCAACATGCAGCAGAACAACCCTAACTTTGGATCATTCCTAGCGGCACAACCCCTCTGAAGATGGGGGTTTTAACCGAAGGTGAGGTAACCCTGGATCCTGGTTAGTCCATAAGACCACTTCATCTCACAGTCAGGGAAACCCCTTAAAGTCTCTTTGCTGTCCCCTTGCTGCAAGCACTTTCCCAACCAAAAGTGGTGGTTACACACACTGCCTTCACTGCAGGCCTACCTCAGTCAGTTCTGGGCACAGCAAGAGTCTCTGCCCTGGCTCTAGTATTCACCTGGCTCTATTAGTAATCAGGCTCTGCACTGTCAATGTAAAAATTTAACTGATCAGTTTTTCCAAGGTACTGAATACCTACAACTCCCATTAAGTCAAAGAGAGCGGGGCAAGTTTAGCTCCTCTAAATCAAGCCTTACAGCTTCTATGGTGCTCTTGAATGTGACCTTGAGAATATTTAAAAAATAGGTTGTGCCCTTATTTGCTTCTTTCTGATATATGTAGTATATTGAAAACTGTGTTAAAATGATATGCTACCATTTTAAATTCTATGCGGTTTTCTGGTCCTGCTTGCAGGCTAAGGGGCTCTGAGGGACACACATGATCTGGGTCCTCAGCACTCAATCTCTAAAAGAGCCAGTCTGGAGCAAGGTGAGTTGAGCTGTACCTCTTTGCCTTAGACACCAGCTTCCTATGTCTCTCTTCATTTGGCTGTATGTTAGATTTCTGGATTCTAAGAAATATACTGTTAGCGGCATTCTTTTAGGAAGAGTTTTCTTCCTAATTCTCTCTGTGTGTGCCAGGAACATAACAATATACGAAGAATGACTAATATGTTGTTTTTTCTGCTTAAGTTTTTACTTTTAGGAATATCCAGTCTGGTCATATTTGATTTGCTGGAGAATGCTTTGTGGATTTTAGATGTGGACAGGGAGCTTTGTTCCCCCTTAGCTAAAGAGGCAGAAGTGTGGAATCATTAATAAAATGGGTCCTTCCTTCTAAATGTGAGTTAGGCATTGAAATTATATTGATGACAAAAACAAAACAAAACCCACAAAATTTCTAGTAGTCCTATTGGAAACTGAACAACTGAAAGGGGAATGCATTTTTCATTCTTGGAGATCTCACAGGTTTCACTATTTCTGAAGTCAGCATTGTCTTCCAGAACTAAAAATTCCTGAATTTGTAATGTAAAAAGAAAAAAAAGTAGAATTTAAATTCTTGTTGTTATTGGCAGTCCTTTTAGCCTTCCTTTCCTCATATTTCATGCAGTATTAAGAAAGTGTATAAGTCCATTTTTTCCCCCCTTTAGTGGTTACCCTTAATTTGCCCTGTGGTGGCTAGGGAATGAGACCATATTGTACTCTAAGAAGATATTTCAGGCTGTTTCAATAGACCTGTATTAAGGTTGTCATGGTAATCTCTATCAAGAATTTCCTTGCTTTTGTTGACCCCCTATTCAAATCTAACACTATTTTAAAATTAAATAACCCAGAAATCATGGAAGGCTAAACTTAATGGAACATTACTGAAGCCATAGGTCTATTAATTCCTAATGCTGCTATTGACCTAGCCCAGTCTAAGTGCTTAAAATCGGCAGTTTCAGTGTAGCTAGTGTAATTATCCTAACAGTTGCTCACTTGGATGCAAAGTGCGGCTCAAGTTCCAAAATGGTCCATAAAATGTTGCCCAAAGGCACCCTTCTGTTCACTAGATTTTAGATACAGAAGTATGGCCTTGCACAGACTGAGTCTAAAAGGACCGCACCATGTCAGCTATTCTTCTCTGCTGGCTTTATTAATGACTTGTTTTTCATTTTATTTTCATTGTTGAAGCAATATATGCAAAGTAGCCACTGCCTTGAGGACTCTGGAAATTCTCCATGCAGTCTTGAGTGTCATAGAGTCCAATTCCCCTTACTCTTGGAATTTATTGTTAATCTTTCCCTTTAACTATATATTTGGCTTGTGTTAACGTGGTACCTCTTTCACTCCTGATGTATTTACTGGGCCTGATTTTTCGTTTTCATTTAGTCCCCTTTACACACCTGTAGCTGTGCAAGAGTCCTTAAAGGGGCCCTAAAGTGATGTAAATGAGCTCTAGCATAAATGAGAAAAAAGACCCACTGTTGTTGTCGAAGAGATAACTTTATCATACAACTATAGCCAAATAAAGGAATGTGAAATAACACAAATGGATGGATAGTGTCTCAAATAAAATTTGGTTCCCTTCTCAAAGCTGTACTGCAGTCTAGAGGTATTGCTGCTTTATGGCTTTTAAAACAAAAATGCTGCCACATTTTTTCCTTGTTCTGAAATAACATTTTAATTTACTTTCTTTCGTAGTTGTGACGGTTTGTGAGCAGGCTGACATTCTTGTGGGCAGTGATTGACGTATTATCACATTCATGTTAAAAACTTTATATATAAAAGTTGTCTTTCTCAGACTGCTACACCTTTTCGGGGGCATTTTCATTCTGCCATTTGTTTCAATTTCACCTAAGAAAACTGTTTTGTATTTTTGCCTGCTGCAGAGCGTGATAGACGCCAAGCATAGAATTGTCCATCAGTCATTTCACTGATTATGTGGACTGTCATTTGCTGATTTGAAAGAGATCTAAGCAATTTTTTGGTGGGGAAATTGTAGCAGAAATGGCTCCTCTGTTAGATGGCAGATGGAAAGTGTTCAGAGAAAAAGCAAATAATTTAAATTTTAGAACCCGTCTTTGCAGTTTGCATTTTTCATTCAGTTAATTGGTAACGGGAACCACAGTTGTCCGCCAGAAGTGGGAACATCATTTTCTCTTCTATTATGTCTAGGTTCTAGCATACATATCTCTCTTCAGTAGGCAGATGTGTTATTCTCCTCTTTTTTATTCTCTCATAGAGTGAATTTCACTAGTTGGGATAAAGCTATCTGCAGCACACTTCAATTTTTCATGAACTTCAGGGGAACTTATATCTGAAGTTTTCTAATATTTCTCAGCATTTCCTCCAAGGTTACTTTATAAATTGGTGAAATCTGTGCTATTCAAAACACCCCTCTGCTAAAAAAAAAAAAGATAAACAATATGCAACTCAGACAGGAGGTCTATCTTTTTATACACCTGTTTCTCCAGCTGTCTTCCCACATTATATGGGATTTACATTTTTTCTGTTCCTACTCAACGATACTTCTTATGGAATGAGGTCACCCTCACAGCTCAATAGATGTCTATCTGGGATTGTAATGAGATAAGAATGTATATTAATGATAAATCCCAGTGAGCTTTTCTTCATTTCCCCTGCTTAGGAACTGCAGAATGATCTTTTTTTGCAGAAATAAAATGTATGTACAGATTGGAGGGGAATGAATACAGGTCTGCCCACCTTTAGTTTCTCAGAAAGAATGTACATTTTTGAGTCCCTTGAATTTATCAATTTTGAATTAAACATGAAGTTATAATTACCAGTAAATTGGAACTGCTATTTCACTTGCAATATGTAACTTTCAAAGTTTTAATGAGAAGATGGATGAGTTGTGCATAGAGCTAATTGCCTGAAATTTTAGAGTAAAGCAAGTTGAGGCCTGCAAGAATATTTTACTAATTTCCTATTTTAAGTCAAAGAACATGGCCAGATTCTCATTTACAGTATGGCCTTTTGCACTATTCTGTAATGCAGTTTGCACCTTCATGGAAGCACATTTACACTACCAGAGTAGGAGCCTTAGCCCTGCTCCACACTCAAAACTTAGACTAAACAAGCTATATCACTCTGGGCTATGAAAAATTCACACCTCTGAGCCTTGTAGTTAAGCTGACCTAATCACTGGAGTAGACATAGCTAAACTGATGGAAGAATTCTTCTTTCAACCTAGCTATTGCTGCCATACTGCTTTGGGAGCTGGATTACCTGTATTGACGAAAGGGGTTTTTCCATAGATGTAGGAAGCATCTACTCGAAGGGCCTTCAGCAGCATAGCTATTTCATTCTTGACAATAAGACCCACAGTATCTTTTCCAGAAAGCAAACCTTATCTACTCTGATTTTCTCTTAGAGTTTGCAATAATATCATTTAATCACAACCTGCTGCACTTTTGTACTCTAACATATGGATATAATTTAAACACCCGTGGGTTTTTTTTTTCCTTGATGCACTTTACACATAACCCAGTCACACTTTCCATGTCTTGAAAGGAAAATAGTTTTATTGATACTACTAAATGTTATTTATATGTGTAGGATAGAAAATTTGACCCCAGGATTATGCCTGATCTATTCTAGTGTGATCCTCCCACAAATTCTGAATAACTTTGCCAAACCATGTCAGAGTTTCCGAGGCCTTGTCTATGCGGGGAAATTTGCCAATTAAACTTATATAGTTATACTGGATAACCCCAAGTGTGGACACTCTTAAACAACTTTCCAATCAAAGAAGCTAAGCAACAAAAAGGCATTCTTTTACCAGAATAAGAGTGGCCACACAGGAAGTTAGAGCCCTATAACTATATCTGTTTACAAACACATTTAAGGTTATATAAAAATACTTTCCTGTATAGCCAAGACCTAATACACCCTGTGACGAGTTCCCCCCAGGGTGCCACCTGGAACTGGGGTACCACTGAGCCCTCTGACTCACCAAACTGGGCTTTCTTGCACCCACTCCTGGTCCTACACTTCCACCAGCATTTACATAGGTAGGGTCACACCAGCCGCAGGCTCTCTGACCAGCCACTACATGAACCAAGACTAGAGAGGCTACAGCCAAAATAACCACAAGCTTCCCAGTCTAGGACCCCTGAGCTGTACTGTCATGCCCTGGTCAAAACCCCAACCAGTATGAATTTATTATCCAGTTTCACTCCCCCTCAATGCAACAGCCTTTGCCCCTTGAGCTAAGATTCCCAAGCATGTCACTCCAAACATACTGGTTTAGATTAAAACATAAAATAAATGTATTAACTACAAAAATATAGATTTTAAGTGATTATAAGTGATAGCAAACAGATCAAAGCAGATTACCTAATAAATAAATACGCAAAGTGTAACATATTAGAAGGATAGGACTTGAATTAACAATCTTTCACCCTGACTGATGATAGGCATGCAGATTCTCAAGGCACAAGCTGCAGTTGCTTTGCAGCTTAGTATCCCCAGGTTTTCATACACAGGCTAGAAATCCCTTTCGCCTGGGTCCAGCACTTCCCCCAGTTCAGTTTTTTGTTTCTTAGGTGTTTCCAGGAGTACCCTTGTGTGAAGAGTGAAGAACAACCGATGATATCACTCCCTGCCTTATATAGCTTCAGTATATGGTGGGAACCCTTTGTTTTAACCTTGGTTCCCAGACCAGTTTGTGGAAAAATACAGACATCCCAAAATGGAGTCCAGAGTCATGTAGTCTGGTCACATGCCCTTGCATATGTTGCTGAGTCATAGCAGCCATTACTTACAGGCTGTCTGGAGTGTTCTTAGGAAGATTAAGCTATTCCACAGCCCATTGACTTTGTTGATGAGCCATTAGCACTGTCTGGCTTCTTCATTGTTATACCTGAAAGGCTGACTGTGGGTGTTTTCCAGAGTAAGCCCATTTGAAATACAGATCCATAGTTAATATTTCTAACTTCAGATGCAAAAATGATACTTGAATACAAATAGGATAATTATATTCAGCAAAACATAACTTTTCTGATGACAGCTTACATGAGCCATCTTGAACAAAATGCATCATAATTATGCTATAATCATTACATAATAATATCACTATGAAGAATGTGGGGTGCACTGTCATATACCCTTCTAGAGAATAATCAATGACTTAATAACACCAAGATGCTTTAAAATGATTTAAGTAGTTAGAGTGCTCCTTCTGGACTGGTTATGCTTCTGGACTGGTTAACACCTCTTAAAGCTTAGTACTGAACTCAGTATTAACTTCTCTTAAAGCTCAGTGAAGAGGGAGAGCCTAACCTTAACACTGCCACCATGAAGTGAAAAAAGACTGTATGCAGTAGAGCTAGTTTGGGGAAAATGGAGAAAAAAATTGTGAAAATTTGTCAATTATCCTGTCTTTATATTAAATTCAAAACCAGAAACTTTTCAGATTTTAAAACATGAAATTGGAAAAATTTTGATCAGCTCTATAGTTGGATGATGAATGGAGGAAATTTTAACAAAAATTTACTTAAGTTTCCCATTTATGTATTTACACATTTAAATTTCATCAACTTCAAAAACTGAAAAATTTCAACCAGCTCTGGCTCTGATTTCATTTAGAGATGGTCACAGTTTTTGTTGAGAGACACTCTGAGGAAGTCACTTTCCCATTACCTGGCAATAAATTCCATCCAATGTGGTCATCTTGTATTCTACTTAATAACCTATCAAACCTCAAACAGATAGGCAATTCCTATGCACCCTAAATACAAATGGGATTCAGACTCCAAATCAAAATCTCCCAACCAGCTCTTTCATTTTTATAGAATCGGTTGCTGAGGAGGAATATCTTTAATTTGTCCATAAAGGTAAAGCCCATCACCACTATGTAGCTATAATAGTATACCATGCTCCACTGATCCTTAGCTCTGGGCCCAGTTTGGGACTAAAATGTAAAGGATCCATCCAAAGAGAACTCAGTGGCTAGTTTGACTTCTTGTACCCTTCCCGACTCCTGAAAACACACACAAGTAGGTTCATGTGTGTATCAGAATCTGTTCCAATTATCACCAAATATCTGACAGATTGTTAGTACTTAAAATGGCCTGGTGGACACCAGCATTACATAATCTCTATTAGCAGTTGTGCAGATAATCTTATTGTACTGATTTGCCAATCCGCACACCTCAAAATATACTTGGGGTAAATTAATGTAATCCGTTTATCTAGTGTGGTATGTCTTCCCCACAAGGGACTTCTAGGAAAAAGATAGAGCTTGAGTAGAGGGGCCTGTGTTGGATTAGAAGTCCTGGGTTCAAACCCTGTGCACATTCTGTGATATCTGTGGTTTTTCCTGTTGTGGTGGTAAGTCACAGATCTTAGGTAGTTGATTTAAAGAGGCACTGCCATAGCACTCTTGCTCCTGTGTTTGCAGAGACTGATGCAGCCCTGAAGGAGAGGGAACGGATATTCTCTCCCACTTGTCAGTGCTGCAGTAAAAGGAGTGCAGGAACACACAGTCACACTGGGAAAGCAGCTTTTCATGGTTTAAAACTCTTAAATAGAATTAAGCAGTTGATACCAGGATTCTGGCCTGAATGTGACCAGAGCTGAGCAAGTGCAAAGCATGCTGATCATGGGAACACAAACTTGGCATGACCCAAGTTACTCAACATTTGTGTTCTTTGGGTATGCCTACACTGCAATTAAAAACCCATGGCTGGCCCATGCTAGTGGACTTGGGTTCTCAGGGCTCAGGCTGTGGAGCTGTTTAATAGCAGTGGAGACTTCAAGACTTGGGCTGGAGCCCAGACTGTAGGACCCGTCATCGTGGGAAGGTCCCAGAGCTCAGGCTGCAGCCTGAGCTCGAGTCTGGAAGTCTACATTGCAATTAAACAGCCCTGCAGCCTGAGCCCCATGAGCCTGAGTCAGCTGGCATGGGCCGGGAGTGTCTAATTGCAATGTAAACATACCCTTTGTGACTATTCAGTGGGGAGAGCCAGTTTTTGTGCAATCTAGTGCTGTGTTGCAGAGGCTGCTCAGAAAAAAATAATCTATGTTGTCAGCCAAATGGTGGCATCCACTGAGTGACACCTCATTAAGCTTTCCATCACTAGCCCAGACTCTTTAGGGTCCCTCTCTCCCAACTCTGAAGGCATCCTCCTGAGTTGTTCCACCTCTGTGGAGGATAAATTCTGACACCAGTTGGTAGAGCACTTCTAAGGGTTGGGTGAAGTCAGTGTTGGAGTGTGGCCACTCCCTCTCTGGTCACACTCTCTTTCACTTCAGTGAGTCCAGAGCTGTGCTAGCTGGAAAGAAATGCAGCTTTTGTTTTTCTCCTTGAATTCAGCTGGTACCACTCCTGGATGTACTGTCCACAAGACTGCAAGAAATTTTTGACAAATGGGTCCCATGCCATATTAGCATGAGGCATTTGAGAATTTGACCCTTAGTGAATACAGATATTTTAGTAAGGAGGATAAAAATAGATTAGGAACATTCTCTTTAAGCTGACAATGATTTTTTTCTCCTTCCCCCACCTTATAGTATCACTCAGTTCATTAAGGTCAGAAAGAAGTTCAAAACACCCAGCTGCTTATTATTATTTATTGTTATTTAACTGTTATTTACATTGCAGAAAAAATGCCCATTTGATTCATATATATCTGAGCAGTTTGGAAGCAACAACATTGATCCCTTATATGGAAATTAACCACTTTTATATGACCCTCTTCTGAGAAGATTTGCCTCTGTTGGTTGCTACTGGAGTCATTTCTACACAGAACGGTCTCTCTCTCTTTTTTTTTTTTTTTGCTTCCCAATGTCTTGTTTTCCTTACTACATTTTTCTGTTTAAATTAAACAAGTAAGATTGATGATGACCTATTTTTGTGCATATGTGGGGGAGGAAAAAGAGGAATCAACTGTGGCTATAAGAGACAGCTGGAAAGTATAAGTGCAATTTGCCTGCATTTTCACTCTTGTTGATGCCAAGGGCAAAAAATAAAAAATATTTGGACCAATAACTCCTTATATTTGATTACAGAAATCTTTCAATGCATACATTAGATTTTGCTGCATAAATCTCGATTTACCTAATCTACCCACATACCAGGAGTCTGGCATATAAAACTTCAAATCTATTTCTGTATCAGGCAACTTCACTTGTGTATAAAAATGCTCCAGGGAGAGATTGCATCTTGGCTGCCATAGCTATCTTTGGTTTTTGAATCATGCACTTTGACACTATCTATACTGGATATATTTTTGTCTTCCGCATATTCCTATGCATTTTAATGGTGTCGAGGGGTGGGTGAGTCTGTTTGTGTATACAAATAAATTTATAATGTATTGAAATGTTTCAGAAAACCTGTATCTTGAGAAATGACAATCTTTTAGTAAAGCATATTACAATTGTAGTCATAATACATAGTCTATTACCTTTATTCTGCTGTCTCTTGCACCTCTGCATGTACATTATTAAACACTGAAGTATGAAGTTAGACAAACTTTATGTTGCAATAAGGCTATTTCATTTGCACAATGTGGATTATAATGAACTAAATATATTTAATATTTGCAGTAAGACGGGTATGGTGCTTGTTATTAACTTGAAGCTACTGATTTGATTGTATGTTTTGTTTTTGGTTTTGCCCCAGTTCCATTGTTTACTGGGATGCACATGGATTGTCAATTTTTAGATGACATAAATGTCAACTGGACCTCGGTAGAGCGAAGAATGACTAAACTGTCAGTTGTATTATTGTCCCTCTCTGCTCTCAAATCCAGGTTTATTTTGAAGGCAGTTTTAATCCTTTATCCTTTGCAGGGGTTTTTTGTTTTGTTTTTGTCATGAGATTCATCAGTGCAAAAAGTAAGTGGATGATGCCAGTATAAAAGCTACTTGACTATCCAAAGTGAAATCATGTAATGGTAAAAATGCTTTAAATTCATGGAATTATTTTGATTATCTCAGAGTAGTCTTTGCTATTACTGCTTTCCAATAAACTGTAGGCAAAGAAATGCATATATGTTTAGAAAATCATATTTGAAGACTCTCTCATATATCTTTTTTAACGTAGACACTTTGGGGGCTATTGTCCCCTTAAATTGTATGTGCAACTTTCTCACTGCCACTAATGAGACACCAATTTCAAGTTATCCAAAAGGATGAGAAAGGAAGTGCCAAGGAGACAGACTACTCATGGAGCAGGTCCTCAAAGAATCAATGCTGAAGCACTTATATGGGAGGAAAGTGATCAGGAACAGTCAGCATGGATTCAGCAAGGGAAGGTCATGCCTGACTAATCTAATCGCCTTCTATGATGAGATTACTGGTTCTGTGGATGAAGGGAAAGCAGTGGATGTATTGTTTCTTGACTTTAGCAAAGCTTTTGACACGGTCTCCCACAGTATTCTTGTCAGCAAGTTAAAGAAGTATGGGCTGGATGAATGCACTATAAGGTGGGTAGAAAGTTGGCTAGATTGTCGGGCTCAATGGGTAGTGATCAATGGCTCCATGTCTATTTGGCAGCCGGTGTCAAGTGGAGTGCCCCAGGGGTCGGTCCTGGGGCCGGTTTTGTTCAATATCTTCATAAATGATCTGGAGGATGGTGTGGATTGCACTCTCAGCAAATTTGCGGATGATACTAAACTAGGAGGAGTGGTAGATACGCTGGAGGGCAGGGATAGGATACAGAGGGACCTAGACAAATTGGAGGATTGGGCCAAAAGAAATCTGATGAGGTTCAACAAGGACAAGTGCCGAGTCCTGCACTTAGGACGGAAGAATCCCATACACCGTTACAGACTAGGGACCGAATGGCTCAGCAGCAGTTCTGCAGAAAAGGACCTAGGGGTGACAGTGGACGAGAAGTTGGATATGAGTCAGCAGTGTGCCCTTGTTACCAAGAAGGCCAATGGCATTTTGGGATGTATAAGTAGGGGCATAGCCAGCAGATCGAGGGATGTGATCGTCCCCCTCTATTCGACATTGGTGAGGCCTCATCTGGAGTACTGTGTCCAGTTTTGGGCCCCACACTACAAGAAGGATGTGGATAAATTGGAGAGAGTCCAGCGAAGGGCAACAAAAATGATTAGGGGTCTGGAACACATGATTTATGAGGAGAGGCTGAGGGAACTGGGATTGTTTAGTCTGCAGAAGAGAAGAATGAGGGGGGATTTGATAGCTGCTTTCAACTACCTGAGAGGTGGTTCCAGAGAGGATGGTTCTAGACTATTCTCAGTGGTAGAAGAGGACAGGACAAGGAGTAATGGTCTCAAGTTGCAGTGAGGGAGGTTTAGGTTGGATATTAGGAAAAACTTTTTCACTAGGAGGGTGGTGAAACACTGGAATCCGTTACCTAGGGAGGTGGTAGAATCTCCTTCCTTAGAAGTTTTTAAGGTCAGGCTTGACAAAGCCCTGGCTGGGATGATTTAATTGGGGATTGGTCCTGCTTTGAGCAGGGGGTTGGACTAGATGACCTCCTGAGGTCCCTTCCAACCCTGATATTCTATGATTCTATGCCACAGGGAAGACTCCACAGGCAACTTCAATTAGCTCTATGCACAACTCATCCATTTTCTCATGAAAACTTTGAAAGTTACATATTGCACAACTCATCCAACAGCACACAGCTGGGGACAACTGATGATTTTCTCTCCCAACCCGCTGAGGGTAAATCTTTCAGAAAGGAAAGGACTCCAAATAGATGTGGATGTAAACAGAGTAGAAGGGCAGATCCTTGGGCCATACAAATTATTTTTATGGCTTGCTGATGCTGACTAGCTACCATAAATATATACTAAACTAACAAGGAATTATCACAGATAATAAATCAAGGTCATAACTGAAGTCAAGCCAATAAATCAATGGATTTACAATGATACTGAATTAAATCACCAAGTAGTCAGCTCATCAAATTAATACAGTCAGTAATCAAAGCATGAGGTTAAAATAGTACCTGATTGATTCTTACAAATAGTAACCACAGGAATTTAAGGAGGTAGCTCTCCAGTTAGTTTTAACTCCTAATTACAGCTCCTTGCCCAGAGCAAGGAAATCCATTGCACTGGTTGAATATTTTATAACAAAAACCAAACTAATTTACTTGTCAGCCCTCAAAGAAAATTGAGACTCCTCCCAGAAGTTACTGTATGTATAGTGGCTATACTGTTTGCTCCCCTATCAGCCTCAAACAGTAGTAATCAGCAACTGTTACTTTCTCCCATAGATACAGCTTGGTCTTGCTGATGCTTTTCCCTCATCCAGGGAGACACTCAAATTATCTACAGCAAACAGGGAAAGATAAAGAATGAGCTCTCAAAAATGGACACTCTCATAAAAAACCAACCTTCCACACAAACTTCCTTGTGGCTGGACTTTACTAAAACTAGACAAGCCATTTACAACACACACTTTGCTTCTCTACAAAAGAAAAAGGACACTAAACTATCTAAACTACTACATGCCACAAGGGGCCACAGCAATGGTTCCCTCAACCCACCCAGCAATATTGTTAACCTATCCAACTATACTCTTAGCCCAGCAGAAGCAACTGTCCTATCTCGGGGCCTCTCCTTCTGCCCCTCCACCCCCACGAACATGATACAGTTCTGTGGTGACCTAGAATCCTATTTTTGACGTCTCTGACTCAAGGAATATTTCCAACACACCTCTGAACAACATACTAATCCACAGAGACCTCCCTACCAACACTACAAAAAGAAGGATTCTAGGTGGACTCCTCCTGAAGGTCAAGACAGCAGACTGGACTTCTACATAGAGTGCTTCCGCCGACATGCACGGGCTGAAATTGTGGAAAAGCAGCATCACTTGCCCCACAACCTCAGCCGTGCAGAACACAATGACATCCACAGCCTCAGAAACAACTCTGAAATCATAATCAAAAAGGCTGACAAAGAAGGTGCTTTTGTCATCATGAATAGGTCGGAATATGAACAAGAGGCTGTTCGGCAGCTCTCCAACACCACTTTCTACAAGCCATTACCCTCTGATCCCACTGAGAGTTACCAAAAGAAACTACAGCATTTGCTCAAGAAACTCCCTGAAAAAGCACAAGATCAAATCCGCACAGACACACCCCTGGAACCCCGACCTGGGATATTCTATCTACTACCCAAGATCCATAAACCTGGAAATCCTGGGCGCCCCATCATCTCAGCCAATGGCACCCTGACAGCAGGATTGTCTGGATATGTAGACTCCCTCCTCAGGCCGTACGCTACCAGCACTCCCAACTACCTTCAAGACACCACTGACTTCCTGAGGAAACTACAGTCCATCGGTGATCTTCCTGATAACACCATCCTGGCCACTATGGAAGTAGAAACACTCTACACCAACATTCCACACAAAGATGGACTACAAGCCGTCAAGAACCCTATCCCCGATAATGTCACGGCTAACCTGGTGGCTGAACTTTGTGACTTTGTCCTTACCCATAACTATTTTACATTTGGGGACAATTTATACCTTCAAATCAGCGGCACTGCTATGGGTACCCGCATGGCCCCACAGTATGCCAACATTCTTATGGCTGACTTAGAACAACGCTTCCTCAGCTCTCATCCCCTAATGCCCCTACTCTACTTGCGCTATATTGATGACATCTTCATCATCTGGACCCATGGAAAAGAAGCCCTTGAGGAATTCCACCATGATTTCAACAATTTCCATCCCACCATCAACCTCAGCCTGGTCCAGTCCACACAAGAGATCCACTTCCTGGACACTACAGTGCTAATAAACGATGGTCACATAAACACCACCCTATACTGGAAACCTACTGACCGCTATTCCTACCTACATGCCTCCAGCTTTCACCCTGACCACACCACACAATCCATCGTCTACAGCCAAGCTCTGCGATACAACCACATTTGCTCCAACCCCTCAGACAGAGACAAACACCTACAAGATCTCTATCAAGCATTCTCACAACTACAATACCCACCTGCGGAAGTGAAGAAACAGATTGATAGAGCCAGAAGAGTTCCCAGAAGTCACCTACTACAGGACAGGCCTAACAAAGAAAATAACAGAATGCCACTAGCCGTCACCTTCAGTCCCCAACTAAAACCCCTCCAACTCATTATTAAGGATCTACAACCTATCCTGAAGGATAACCCAACACTCTCACAAATCTTGGGAGACAGGCCAGTCCTTGCCTACAGACAGCCCCCCAACCTGAATCAAATACTCACCAGCAACCACATACCACACAACAGAACCACTAACCCAGGAACCTATCCTTGCAACAAAGCCCGTTGCCAACTGTGCCCACATATCTATTCAGAGGACACCATCACAGGGCCTAATAACATCAGCCACACTATCAGAGGCTCGTTCACCTGCACATCCACCAATGTGATATATGCCATCATGTGCCAGCAATGCCCCTCTGCCATGTACATTGGTCAAACTGGACAGTCTCTACGTAAAAGAATAAATGGACACAAATCAGATGTCAAGAATTATAACATTCATAAACCAGTCGTAGAACACTTCAATCTCTCTGGTCACGCTATTACAGACATGAAAGTCGCTATTTTACAACAAAAAACCTTCAAATCCAGACTCCAGCGAGAAACTGTTGAATTGGAATTCATTTGCAAATTGGATACAATTAACTTAGGCTTGAATAGAGACTGGGAGTGGCTAAGTCATTATGCAAGGTAACCTATTTCCCCTTGTTTTTTCCTACCGCCTCCCCCCCTCCTCAGACGTTCTTGTTAAACCCTGGATTTGTGCTGAAAATGGCCCACCTTGATTATCATACACATTGTAAGGAGAGTGATCACTTTAGATAAGCTATTACCAACAGGAGAGTGGGGTGGGGGGAGAGAAAACCTTTTGTAGTGGTAAACACCCATTTTTTCATGCTTTGTGTGTATAAAAATATCTTCTATACTTTCCACAGTATGCATCCGATGAAGTGAGCTGTAGCTCACGAAAGCTTATGATCAAATAAATTGGTTAGTCTCTCTGGTGCCACAAGTACTCCTTTTCTTTTTGCGAATACAGACTAACACGGCCGTTACTCTGAAACCCGTCAAATTATTTTAAAAGACAGACTTGCATATGGTATAAGTTTAAGGAATTATTATTAGTGGTGCCATTCACAACGTGAAGTTTGACTGATGCTCATAGGCATGTGCTAGTGTCCAAACACACACATTCACATTCGTACCCCAGTGAGAGGACAATGATGATGAGAGACATCTCTCTCTTGCCAAATAAAAGAGAAAAAATCCTTAAGGTAAAAAGAGAGGTTCAAACTCTTCAGCTTGCATGGTGTTTGGACTCACGTGTCAACAGGCAGGACTACAGTGAAGGGGACCAGGCAATAGTGTCTTTAGTTACCTCAAACTGGTGGGGTCTTCCAAGCACTTAGCCTGCTCAGACTTGGAGAAGTGGAAAGAGGGATAAAGGGAATTTGAACGCAGACATCTTAGTTTTTTAGGAATAGAGCAAGAGTCAGGCTAATTCTAACTCTAATAACGCAAGACTTTAAGGCAGGGACTGGGCGAGTGGGAAGCGAGTGGGAAAACGCTAAGAGATGCTGTTTTGACCTTGTGTTAAGATAAGAATGGAATGCAGACTGTAGCAGGAACTGCTTAGAAAAGTAAGATATCAGGAAGGAATATGTATAAACAAGATGCGGCTGTTGATGATTATTGTATGCTACAAAAGGTATAAATGCTTGCCCTAATTGTTTATCTGGTGGAGACCTGCCTAGGAAGGGGGAATCCCTGTCCATGCGCACTCCTCCCCCTGCAATTGCTTGAGAATAAACTGTCTCTGACTTGTTGCAAACAACCTAAGAGTGAAGACTGAGTTTTTCTTCCACAGACTGGTGTGGCTCATGATAATCTGTCTCCTCTTTCTGTAGGACCAGCCTTGGATAGTAGGGGGATCAGCCTTGCTTGGTATCACAATGTCCCCAGAAGAACACACAGTCTTCTCCATTCACTTTGACCTTTAAAGTTGCGCTTTTTGCTTGCTCCACCCTTTAGCACTTTCCAGGTGGTCTTAAAAGCAAATCAGGGAAATCACACATCTCAACTCCCAACAACATGTTCCAATCCTTGTTGAGCTGGGCAAAATTGACCAATGGTCAGTTTGGAAAGTTCACATTACACTAACTGTTCTTTTACAATATCCATTGTTACAACCTCAGGCAACCTGTACTCCAATAATAGCGAAGTGTGGTACAAACAGGAGGCAATTTTGGGGAAGCTTCGCCAGCCTCCCCTTTCAGGGTAATGACTGGAGGGCACAAATTGGCACTAGGCATCTGGTAGAAGGCATTAACACATTTATGAGTATAACAAACCAGTCAAAAGTCATTGTCATTCACCCACACTCATACAGCTCCATACACAAATCTTAGCATTTCTTGAAAAAAATATAGAGGCCTTATGGCAACTGTCATGCAACCCTTTCACTAGACAAGGAATTGGGGAATTAACTGATGTGACTTTGACTGCATGAAGGGTCATGCCTTACTCCTACCAACTTTTAATCTCGAGGAAGAGAGCTGTTTTAAATCTTCTCAATATGCATTAGATCGTCTCAATATCCTCTTAAACTTTAATTTTCTTTATTTTATACCTAGCCAAAATTCTCATTTGGGCTATTTCTTTTACACCCTGGTTAGAGATGGGTGGATAAAAATTGATGATTTAAAAAAGATCAGATGTTTTTATTTTAAATTACATACAGCTTTATTTCTAAAAAATAAACCATTTAAAAGTAAATTTGAAACTATAAAAACCTATGTTAAGGCCTACATTTACTCTAGTTGATTAAACTCATTCAAATTAAGTAAATAAAATATTAGACAACATATGTTTGTTCCCAAAGTTTTACAGAAAGCCAACTCACTGGCTAGGTACTTGGAACCAGCATTTGTTGAAGTCCTAAACTAGCTTGTGATAGCAGTAATCTCTTATGCAAGTACAGAGATAATATTTTCTTCATTTCAGTTTATTCAACTAGTTCAGTTCAATGACTAGCTCATTCAGAGTTAAGAAACCAATTGAGAGTTGAAAAAGCAGAAAAGCTTGTCTTCTTTCAATCTATGAATAAAAACTAGATGTGTTGATGGGATCTACTAGTTCTAAAATCCTGAAGGACATGGTGACCAGAAACCATCAGTTCAGTTCACTTACTACAGATAATACTTCCTTTGTTTAATAAATCAGTTTTAAATGTAAAACACATTGCGATAAACTTTTTTATGTATCAAGCACATTTAAGGTAGTGTTATTTACCTTTATTAAAAAAAAATCAATTTTTGTGCATTTTTAATTAAATTCAAATTTTCATCTAAATAAAGCTTAACACAAATCACAAGTAAAAATATTAATCATCTAGTAAATAAGAAACACATCATTCCCTGCTTTCTAACATAATAAAAGATGTAAAAATTAAGATTCTAAATAAATGTAAGTTATATAGCTTAACTATGTAGATATAGTGTATCCACCCAGTTAGTAAAAAGAAGCATCAAATTTAGTGTAAAGGCTATAGTGAACTGAAAATCAACATGTTTTAATGATAGCAACCAGTGAGAATCAACCTTTTATTAAGAAAATGACTAAAAAGTACAAATGCAAAACAAGAGTAAAATCAATTATTTAAATCAAGGCTTTCTGCCTGTTGATTTAAATCATGATTAAAATCAGTGATTTAAATCACTCTGATTTGACCAATCCACCCCTGTTTTCCTGCAATATCCTTGGAAAACCTTATTAAATTAAGTTTAAATAGCTTTGGAGTCCATTGTATTAAATGCAGAGTTATGTACTGTTGTGGAATTGTATGTAATTTCGCTGAGGGAAATATGATCAGTGTAAATTCTGGGAAGTGTTAGGAGCTTCAAAGGACTATTTGAAACAATGTGTCAGACAAGAATAAATCTTTGGGACAGAGTCCAATGCGTTTCCCAAGAAATCTGTAGGGAGGGGTGCATGCAAATGCACCCCTGTTTGTGCAAAAACCCCAGCCCTTTGAAGCTATGCTCTGAAGAGAGAACCATTGTCTGCTGATAGCCTTTTACATGAGGACAAGATCAAAGGCTCAAGCTGTATAAAGGAAAGAATGACCTATTTGTGGTGGTTCTTGTTCTGAGCAAAAAAAAAAAAAAGTGATTATGAACTTGTAACCACAGAAAAACTCCTTTGTAGAATCTGAGGAACTGACTCCTGCCAGAGCTTTTTTTGGAGTTGGGGTTGAGCTTTGGCAAGCTTATTAGCACATGTGGAGGGTCTTTTATTATTTTCTCTGTAATGCTTTTCACCTTAAGAATAAATGTGCTTGCTTAAAAAGAGCTATGTGCTGACTTAGAACTACAGGCAATTGTGCTGGTTATAGCCTCTGGAGAGAAAGCAATGTGCAGATGCTGGCTATTTAGGCCATCTGGCTTGCTGGGGACAACACAGTGTAAGCAGGGAACTGTGCAGCCAAGAAAAACCCTGGTTAGGACAGAGAGAGACATGGGGTCGTCACTGAAAAGAGGTGACTGCTGGGAAACCAGATACCTAAAAGTGGGTGCCCTTGGTGGATGATAGAGGGGGAATACATGTGCAGTTGCTCTTAATTGCTCTTAATGATCTGAGGGAAATGGGGGTGAATTAATGAAATATTTAAGTGGGACCAATAGAATGAATCACTACCAGAAAAATCTTGGACACTTTCTGGCTGAACGGTTAATAACAGACACACAACTTCTGTTTATAAGATGGCCATTGATTCAGCTGCCTCTCTTTTTGTGTTACAAAACTACCATAGACACGTCAGCACCAAAACTCGGAGCTGGTTTTGACTGACACCAGACTAGTGATTAGGCCATATCATTTTTAATGACAGGCTGGCACATATTCCTAAGTGATCTATTTGCAGAGTATTTGTGGTGGGGTTAAAATGCATAGACATATAACAGGAAGAGAGAAACAGTCTGAGAATTAGAACAAAGAGCTTTTCTCTGCAATTCTGAAAGTGGTGTGCCAACAGCTATGATTTAGCATCTGCATGTTACTTTACCACTTAGTATCCCTGTTCAAGAGTCTACAAACTTATTAATAAACTGGACCAGCATGCATATGCATGTGCCTGTGCCTGGAATTCAAATTTTCATGTACTCTCAGAAGCTCTGATAATATAGGTCTGAATCTCAGGTCCATTCTGGACCCTTGCCTTCCAATTAGGTGCAAAAGGAGACAGAAAGTCAGCTGACTTGCATACCCTTTGTTTGCTTCACATGTGTTTAAAACTGGTGGCTTGACTTGCCTCTGAAGAGTCTGATGTAATGGATGGAGAGCTGTCAGGGAGCTCATTGTGACTCCCCGTTCTCAGCCATTTGTCCTGGACATAAACATAAAGCGGTGCAGCTTTAACTTATGCCACAAGCATAAGTTCTTTCACAGATCTTATGCCAGTTAGGAGTTCGATGTAGTGGAGCCTTCATTCCTCCCCCAAATGCACCTTGCCTCTCTTCACACTGGGCAGTGGAGCACTGGCTCAGGAGCTCGTGGAGCTGGGACAAGAGGCAGCAGAGCCACCTCTGCCAGCTTTATGCCAGTCGAGGTGTCCCTTATACAGTAAGTTCTCCAGGGGCAATTTCTGTCCACCCAAGTTTTATCATAAGTAGCACAAAGGGGACTGGAGAATCTGGTGCAAAGGAAACCCGACAATCTTGCTTGGAGTAGGTACTCCTATGAATGTTTGAAGATCTTCAAACGTGAGGGGACCCATTCCTCTATGGGTGGGGTAGATATCAAGATATCGAAACTTATTGAGTGGTGACCTGGCATCTTTGTAGATTTCCTTGAAGGAGTCTGTGTCTAAACAAAACATCTCTCACTACCTTCAGTAATCTTTTTCTGGTGATGTTACTTCCATTTCAGTGGTGCTATATTCTAGAAATGGCACATCTGGACATAATGGTTGTACAGTGGCAGTTACCAGGATACCTATAGATAGATCAGGGTGCTGAGTGAAATTTAGCCAGCCATTTCTAAATTGTGTTAATGATATAAAACTTCTTCATAGAAATGGGGCAAATTGAAAATATCCACTGAACAGAAGTACTAACAAAACATAGTATGTATTACTACCCAAACCTTCCTACTCCTGATTTCTGCTGGTAAAAAATACATATTTTAGAATATGCCTTTTTGTTATTTTTATCTGTTTAGCATTTGATATTCTTGAAATGCACCATACTTTATTAGCATTATTATTGCCTTTTGCAGATTAGTGAGTAAAGGCCACTGTTTTGCTCCAGGCTATTAAATATTGCTTTCTGCATCATCAGTCATGGTAATTCTTCGTGACGATAACAGTGCTTTGGAGTATTTTTGTGACTAGAATTTTCAAGATGTACTTGGTAGGTTCTAATTTTAGAAAAGTGAAAGTGATGATCGTGGTTTGATTTGTCTTCATTACAGGTGTACCCTGCAATTTAGATCCTGTCACTGTTGCAAATTAAAATTGTCCTGTGCTATTTAGCTTGGTTAAATGACATTATGTCATTGCTTATGCACTACCTGTCACATGGACTTGAGTGCTAATCTGAGGCTCATCAGTGCTGAGCTATCTTTGGTGACAGCTACTGCAAATGTACTCTGGGGAGACCGTTTTAAGGAACTGGAAGCTCCTTGAGGTAAATGTTTTGTGGTGCTTCATGCCAATGCATGCTGAGTTATTCAGGATTATATTTAAAGCTCACTATTTGCACAGTGTGTGGGTTGCCACTTTGCAGCCTGCAAATAATTCACTTTCAAGAAAGCTTTGTTTGTTTCTCCAAAATCATACATTCAACAGAGATCCAACCTTTAGTGCACACGTCCCAACAAACTTACTGTGCTAGACTTATTTCACAGTAAAAACTGCAGGAGCCAGCTAAATTGGATCCAGGCTGCCTGGGCCTGGTAAAAACGAATGAGGAACATTTGATAGCAGAGATTGTTAATGTTTCCCTATGGAAAGACCAGCTTCACTTATGCAAGTGGTTATCAAGCCCCTATATCCAAGAGGCTATCTCTTGCTCGCCCACTTATTGCTATATCTCCTCTTTTGAGGTGGCTTATTGAGAAGGCTGTAATGAGCAGCACTTGGTGAACAGCTGATTTTTCTGTTTGTCTGGCAGTTCTGAAAAATTGTAAAATAAAAAAAAAAGCCAGTCTTCACTTACAGACAGACCCCCAACCCAAAGCAAATACTCACCTGCAACTCCACACCACACAACAGAAACACTAACCCAGGAACCAACCCTGCAACAAACCCCATTGCCAACTCTGTCCGCATGTCTATTCAAGGGACTCCATCATAGGACCTAACCACATCAGCCACACCATCAGGGGTTCATTCACCTGCACATCTACCAATGTGATATATGCCCTCATGTGCTAGCAATGCCCCTCTGCCATGTACATTGGCCAAACCGGACAGTCTCTACGCAAAAGAATAAATGGACACAAATCAGATATCAAGAACTGTAACATTCAAAAACCAGTAGAAGAACACTTCAGTCTCTCTGGACACTCAATAACAGACTTAAAAGTGGCAATTCTTCAACAACAAAACTTCAAAAACAGACTTCAACGAGAAACTGCAGAACTGGAATTAATTTGAAAACTAGACACCATCAAATAAGGCCTGAATAAAGACTGGGAGTGGATGGGTCACTACAAAAAGTAATTTTCCCTCTGCTGATACTCACACCTTCTTGTCAACTGTTGGAAATGGCCGACATCCACCTTGACTGCATTGCCTTCATTAACACTACAAAAGTAATGTTCCCTCTCTTGATATTCACCCCTTCTTGTCAACTGCTGAGAAATGGCCACCTCCACCTTAATTGAATTGGCCTCATGAGCACTGACCCCCCCCACTTGGTAAGGCAACTCCCATCTTTTCATGTGCTGTATATATATATATATATATATTGCTTACTGTATTTTTCACCATGCATTTGATGAAGTGGGTTTTAGCCCATGAAAGCTTATGCCCAAATAAATGTGTTAGTCTCTAAGGTGCCACAAGGACTCCTCGTTTTGAAAAAAAAAAAATGTTCAGTTCAGGTCAAACTGAACTCAAAATTTTCAGAAAATGTTGGCAGATTGAAAGGCCATTCTGAGTCAAATGAAACATGTCATTCAACCCAAAATGTTTTGTTTCTAGGCAATTTTGTTTTGTTTCTGGGAATCCCCACCATTGGAGGTTTTAAGAAAAGCTTGGACAAACACCTGTTTGAAAAGGTCAGGGACCTTTCAAGATCGTTTCCTACCCCACACTTTTATGATTCTATTATTTTTAAAGGGCTAGATTCACAAAATTGCCAGAGGAGGAGGAACACTGCCTCTATATAACTTTTAGCCCAGTTTTTAGGGCACCTACCTCGGATGTGGGAGACCTTGGTTGTGCCTTATGTGGATAATGGATTTGAACTTGGGTTTCCTTCCTTTTAGGTGAGAGCCCTAATCACTGGGCAATGGGGTATTCTGGGGTGAGTGGATCTCTGTCTCTCTCCTGTTGAGCCTCTTCCACTTTGTATAAATACTTCAGTAGTCATTGGGCCAGGGAAAGCATGTAAAGACTCTATGGCCTGGTTGCTAAGATGCTTGTGTGGGAGTCCAAGGTCGTGTCTCGTGTCTATGTCAGGCAGAAGGGAGAATTTGAACCTCAATCTCCCACAGCTTTGGTGAATGCCTTAACTGTTGGGCTAAAAGTTATTAGGGGATGGCTCTGGCCTCCTCTGGCCATTTTGTGAATCTAGCTCCAATATTTTTTTCTGGCCAAAACTATTTGTGTCAAATTCACAAATAGTTTGGGGTGACCTAAACTGCAAATGAATTATTTGCTAAAAAATTTCACTCAGCTCTAGTAGTGAGACTACTTTGGTGTCATCTGGACCATTCAGATTGCTTGGATTCCTTTTAGTCAGGTTTTAGACCTGTTTTAGGGTGTTGCATAGAAACAGTGGCGGTCTTGTTGGATGAAATCTTTCCTGAGCATTAGACAATGCAATTTGCCATGATGCTTGATGTAATTAGCCATGATGTTTTGTTAACGATTACCTGTCTTACGGTTTTTTAATTGTGCTCGTTACCATAGTATTTGAGCACCTGGTGTAGTGGCTGGATGGTGGAATTCTTCTGAATGAGGGTGGGGGACTCCATTCTTTCCTTTCTGGGAGAACCAACAGAGAGGTTTGGGGCAATTGCTCATCTGGCCCAAGTAATGTCTTCGATTCCAAAAGGCTCTATTCTGACACCTCTTCTGCTCAACATTTATGTCAGGTCCCTAGGGCAGATTGAGAAGCATTGTGGAGATGTGGTATCATCAATACATTGAAGAGAAACAATTCTAAGGGTAAACAGTTCCAAACTACCTAAGTGATTGAAATGAGTGACAGAAAAATGCATACATGATTAAGTTATTGAAAGTCCATGGGACTTAGGCTCCTTAGTGCCTAGCCAAGATATGGGCACGTGGAGCAGCCAACTGGCCGAGGTTCAAGTCAGAGAGGTAGCAAATGGTACAATTACATTGGAGAAGCATTTGGAGTCTGTGGCAGGAGATATTCTCGTTTCCTTTATTGAGAGATTTTGCCTACATGTTGCCCAAGAAAGGCAGTTTTGGGGTGATCTTAAACTCTACTGTTGATGGAGTTCCAGGGGATGCCAGCGGCCAAGAATATCTCTGTTCATCTGTGTCTGGTGAAATGTTTGATCTTTTTTTTAGATCCAGACCAAACCACCATCATCCATGTTTTTATAACTTCCAGAGTGTGTTTTTACAATGTGCTCTACATGGAATTGCACTTAAAGACCAGCCGAATGCTGTAGCTGATTGAGAATGTGACTGCTTGTTTAGTTCAGTGTTAGTTAAAGGGAACATATGATACTTCTTTTCCACAACTGCACTGACATCCTTTTTACTTCAGGAAGCAATTCAAGGTATTGACTTGGGTCAAAAAGTCCTGTTTAGCCTGCGTCCTGGCAGTTACCTCACTCCCCCTAGTCAACAGTGGCAGTTCACATCAATTGAGGTGCAAAAGATAGACTTAATCATGAGTTTTCAGAAGTTTAAAAGGGTCTAAAATTATATCTGATTAAATGTTGTGTCCTAAGACTTGTTGATAGGGTGCATGTTTATAAATCTAAAAATAAGGTGCAATAAGTGTCCAATTTTACTCTCAGGTGTATGTGTACCTGGCTCATATGGGCTTCAATGGGAGCCCCTCATCCATCCAAAGGTGGAATTTAGGTAACAACTTCAGCTCAGGAGGTGGGTCTATATTTATAACATTAAATACTCAAAACTACCCCTGCTGTATGTGGAAGGGGCAAATCTACTCTGCAGTGCCCAGCATGAGTGCCTTGGCTGGGCTCTGGAGAGGTACTTGAGAAAAAGAAGGAATCATCCTTCCCTGCCCCAGGTTGGGGAGCCCTGGCAGAGCCACTCTTTGGCTGGTACTGTAGCACTCAGGTTGCAGAAGCCTCCACTATCCAAATGTGTCACGTCCACTCGTGGAGTAGGGGCTGATGAATTTAGCAATGGATCTTCCAGCTCCACCCCTGAACCTTAAAGTGAACTCTGCTCCTAATCCTCCGACCCACTTGTGCCATGATATTTCCCTAGTTCCAACGTAAGGAGGCACTCCTGGCTCTGAGAAGGCAAAGGAAGGATTCACCACTCAGTGAGTACTGGGGCACAGAGATTTTGTGAGAGGTGATGGAGGAGGAATCTTGTAGGCAACAGCTGGATCATCAACCCAGAGAAAATTTTGGTCGTTCTGGTCAGAATTAGTCCAGAAAGAAGAACTATGTGGATTAAGTTGGATTAAGGATGAGGAGCAAAAGGAGGTGATATGGACTGAAAGACTGGAGGATTCCACAGATTTTATATTATTGGATAGAGATTTCTTTTTTTTTAAATGAACTATACTACAGGGGTTTTGGTTGTTGTTCTTGTTGCTTTTTCTTTCCCCTCCTCATTTTCATTTCCACAATTCAGTGACCAATAAACAATATCTTGTACACTTCTAATTTACGTGGTAAAAGAATCCAAAATAAAATCCTGTAACTTTAATTCTGCAATGCAAAGTTTAGTATTTTCCAATTAGTTTAGTTTAGCTGCTTCAATAAATCTAGACAAAAAGGCGTCTAGATTTTAAAAAAAAAAAAGTATCTAAGTAAATCTGACAGCTTCATGATTCTTCAAGATGGCATGTTATTTGAAAACATCATCTGGATAGTCACCTGGATGTTTTAGCATGTTTTCATTCCAGAATACTGGGAAACAAATGTACCACTATAAAATGAAATTAATTCTCTTATTTCTGCTTCAGGAAAAAAAAAAGATATATAACAATGCCAGTACAAAACCGGAAATTCTTGCACCACCCAATGAAAGAAACAAATAGAGAATATGGTGTTGGTTACGAGGTGCATAAAAAGACATAGATGTCACCTTGGATTTATTTTGACTTAACTGTTAGATTTATACTCAACTCTTACTAAAATTGTTTAAAATTGACTAACAGCATAACATTTTAAAAACATAATGTGATCATGCCCTTTGTCCTGTGGTTGCATGTGCTTTGTACCACTACAGGAAAGACCTTTTCTTGGCAAGTCTCATGTGCACCAGAAGCCCAATCCAGCTCCTGCTGAAGTTAATGAAAAGTCTCCCATTGGGAATTGGACCAGGCCCCGGGGCAGCAAAGTGTGAACTGTACAGTTAGTGTGCTTATCCCTGGGTGGGTGGGGAAGCAGGGAGTGCCTCATTGGCTTTGCAGCCCAACTGCTGGTCTACAAAGGGCATCTCAGTCATCCCTTGCTATTGTAGAGAATAAAAAGGGTGCTTCCTCTAGAAGGCCACTTTAAAAAATAAACACCCCCCACACGCAACTTATGCCAGCAATGAATTTGGCTTTCTGACTCCATTTTAGTAAGAATGATAGGGCCTGATTCATCACTGCATTACTCTGCTTTTACATTGGTGTCAATTGAGTTACACTGGCATAAAACATGAGTAACTCAATAGTGAATAAACTCATTAAGTCTATAATATCAGCCTGCTTATATAGAGATAGACCATTTGAAATGAGAACATATGCATCCTACATGTACTCTGTCCCCCTCCAAAATGACTAGACCCAGATAAAGGGGATTATGTTTATGATCATTTAAACTTAACCATATACACACTTTAAGACTGTGCCATTTCTTTTCTCTGATACATAGAGCCTGCCACCATACTCAAAAAACTGGAAAATAACTTTCATGAACTAGCCCTCTCACAAGACTATTGGCTCACCAAGAATGACTGGAAGCACTATTTTCAGACCATACCAAAGCAAGTACTTGCTTGTGGAAAGATCACCACCCAGCAGAAAACAAATATAACACAGCTGGTTCTTCTAGCTGTAGTCATCATACTGACTGTAAACAGATTATGGTCATTATAATGGATATTGCAGGAACTTGCCTTCTAATTAAAATGGAAATGAAATTTACAGAACAAATATGCAACAAACCATGCTTTTCGCCGTAGTTAAAAAATAAAATAAAAACCTCACGGTGCTGCCATCTGTTATTTAAGTGCCAACAGTATGCTCAGCAAGACAAGGTTCCTTTCCTTTGTGAATTCTAAAGGGACAGATCAAACAACGTAAAATGGCTTTGAGAACAGGAGGGGAGGTTCTCAGAGTACAGATGATTTTTTTTTTATTGGCAGTGTGCAGTATTTCTGAGTTAGATGAATTAAAATGAGTTGTCTTGTAAGAAGAAATATGTTTTTAAAGAGGGATTTGAATGGCAGATTCATTTCACACACAGCATGAGATGGAATTCCACCATGGGAGAAAGCATGAAGAGTGGAAGAAAGGTACAGTGGAAACAGGAGGAATTGGGGTAGAAAAAGGACCAATACAAGGGACAGGAAGAAATCAGGGCAGAGGTGGGCAGAGGTGGACCGTCCTGCCCGGCCCTTGAGCCCCTCGTCCTTCTCCTGCTGTCTCCCCTCCCCCGCAGCCATGCCGCCATGCGGGCAGTGCTCTGTGTGGCAGGGCTGTGCACTCCTGCAGGGCAGCCTGGCAGCGGGTCTGGCTCTGGCCGGGTGGCGCGGGGGCCAGACATGCTGTTCTGAGTGGCATGGTAAGGGGGCCGGGAGGCAGTCAGGGGACAGGGAGAAGGGGGTGGTTGGATAGGTGTGGGAGTCCCGGGGGGCCTGTCAGGGGGCGGTCAGGGGACAGGGAGCAGGGGTGTTGGAAAGGCATGGGAGTCCCGGGGGGCCGGTGAGGGGGTGGATAGGGGTCAGGGCAGTCAGGGGACAGGGAGCAGGGGGGGTTGGATAGGGGTGAGGGGTCCTGGGAGGAGGCGGTCAGGAGACAAGGAGCAGGGGGGTTGGATGGGTCAGGGATATTGAGGGGGGCAGTCAGGAGGCGGGAAGTGGGTGGGGGCAGATAGGGGGCAGGGCCAGGCTGTTTGGGGAGGCACAGCCTTCCCTACCTGGTCCTCCATACAGTTTTGCAACCCCAATGTGGCCCTCGGTCCAAAAAGTTTGTCCACACCTGAATCAGGGCAAAGCTGCAAGCAAGGGCAAGCCATTAGGTGCCATATTAAAGCGTGTTTGTAACTGACTTCTGTAGAGTTGAGAATCCTGTTACAAATCAGTGCCAAATGTTATTCTATCAACTATGTGGCTAAACTAGGCTTTGTAATTTCAAGAGTTTTTTTAGATTCTCAGATTCTGTACTGGGCAGTGCAGGGAGTAAGCCACCCCTTTACTCCCATGCTCAGATTGTGACTGGAGTCCTGGGTGACAAGAGCAGGGGTACTTACTCATTGGAAGATGGACAGAGGCTCTGAGGAGGCCTGGCTCTGTTCTCGCTACTTGCTGTCCCGAGTAGCCAGCCAGATGTGTTTCATTTGCTGAGAGTGAAATTGACTGCAGGCTAAGCTGTTCCAGTGGAGCTTGATTAAATGCTGTGAACTGCTCTGTCCATGTGGCTGAAGCAGTCACTGCAGAAGAACATAAACATGCACATTCCATTAATAACACCAGGACTTCTGCGGTTAAATCCCTCACTACCTCTTTTTTGGACCATTGAACTAGATCATCCCTTCTATGGAAAAACCTGCAATGTCTCCTACGTACACCTCCCTGTGGCTGGGCACTCCTCAGGCTTTTGTATTTGGGCGCCATGTGCTTTACCAGAGGCCAAACACGGCCTCTGGCTGGGGTCTCTAGGCAACTCTTGGAGTGCAGATCCTGTCTATCTAGCACCTGTTTCTGAGAGGTGAGACACCACACTCCAAATGTCTTAACCCTGGAACTAATGCTGACCCCTCAGACTCTTCCCCCACCCCACCCCACCCCACCCCACCCCTGTAGCTTAAGCATACTCCTTTCCAGAACTGCAGCCACGTGGTTGCTCTGAGCTTACAGTTTGACTGTTCATGGACATGTGACAGTGAAAGCAAACAGACACATAGACAGGCTTCATATGGTATTCCAAACCAAATTACTCTTTATTTAGGTAGCATAAGACCTAGGCAAAATAATAACCACATCCTCCCTCAGCAGAATCCTCTGAGAAGTCCAGGAATTCCCTCTCCTGCACATGGCTTCTCTTGTGAATCATGGACTCTCTCTCTTACTGTGATGTCTATAGTTAGTGTCCTTCTACGCTCCTATCCAAGCTTCCCCTTCTCACTCTGAGTCCCCTGAGTTTACATGTCGCACCAACAACTCCTGGTTTCTTTGTTCTGCTGCAGGGGATTTTCCACTTTTCCTATCCCCTGCAGAGAAACTTATTTGAATTGGTTTCCTTAGGCTTCAGCCCATTGTCCCAATGTGCTGCCACCTGAGTAGACAGCCATTAAAGTCCCAATGACCCACCATTTCACCTAGTGTGGGAGGGAGGTGCTGCAGCCCTGATAGCAGACGGCTGACTCCATATCCACCCTGAGGCATTCCATGGCCCAACAAATTCATAACTTCATAACGTCAACCAGAATTCATAAGTTGTACATAGAGAGATTCCCCAACTGTCACATCAGCAGATGGGAAATAATAATAATAATAATACCTAGTGTAACATATCCTGTCAGGTTCCCCTGCTGGCTGCCCCCAGACTGCTTTGAGGGGAATCCAAGCCTCTGGATCCCCAGGTGTCTTAAGCTTCCCGAGGTCTGAGCAGGCTGCAGTTCCATTTCCTCTCTAGTTCTGTCGGCTACTTCTTCATGGACATGGAGCCTCTTAGGCTCCCAGGACCAGCACTGACCCCAAGATACCCTCGTAGCTTAAACACACCCTTTCCCAGAACTCCAGCCCAAGACAGGAAACTTCTAGGTTACAGTGTAACTCTCTCAGGAGGAACATGGCAGTTGTGAAGCACATAAAACAGAGAGGGAGACACTTTACACTGATTCTAACACCATTATTCATTGATACTTATTTATATAAAGCGTAAGAGAGTGTGGCTCATACACAATAACAAACCCTCCATGCTTTTCCCTGCCTCAGTTTCCTCATGACTCAGTGTATTGTTTAGGCTGTGGCTAGGCTGTCTGTGAACATCTAGGTAACTTTTGCTCCAGTGCAAGTTTTGTGTGCTGAAAATGTGGAGTTACCCCTAACCTTCCTTCCTCCTCCTGCCCATAACCTCCTGGATGTCACTCTCCAGGGCTTCCTCCTGAGAAGCAGTATTTAAAACCCTGGTTTGTCATCTGTCCTCTTTTGTCTCTTTCCACTTCGCCCCCTCCCTTCAGTAAGAGGCAGAAGACAGTTAAAAAGTGACAAGTTTTTAAGTGCTTATATACCAATGCTAGAAGTCTAAATAATAAGATGGGTGAACGAGAATCCCTCGTATTAAATTAAGAAATTGATATAATAGGCATCACAGAAACTTGGTGGAATGAGGATAATCAATGGGATGCAGTAATACCAGGGTACAAAATATATCAGACAGACAAAACAGGTTATGTTGGTGAGGGAGTGGCACTATATGTGAAAGAAAGCATAGAATCAAATGAAGTAAAAATCTTAAATGAACCAAACTGTACCATAGAATTTTTATGGATTGTAATTCCATGCTTGAATAATAAAAATATAGCGGTAGGGATATATTACCAACCACCTGCCCAGGATGGTGATAGTGACTATGAAATGCTCAGAGAGATTAGAGAGAATATTAAAATTAATAACTCAATAATAGAGGGGGATTTCAACTATCCCCATATTGATGGGTACATGTCACCTCAGGGGGGGATACAGAGATAAAGTTTCTTGATACCTTAAATGGCTGCTTCTTGGAGCAGCTAGTTCTGGAACCCACAAGAGGAGAGGCAATTCTTGATTTAGTCCTAAGTGGAACACAGGATCTGGTCCAAGAGGTGAATATAGCTGGATCACTTGGTATAGTGACCATATTATAATTAAGTTTAACATCCCTGTGGCAGGGAAAACACCACAGCAGCCCAACACTGTAGCATTTAATTTCAGAAAGGGGAACTAAACAAAAATGAGGAGGTTAGTTAAACAGAAATGAAAAGGTACAGCGCCAAAAGTGAAATCCCTGCAAGCTGCATGGAAATTTTTTAAAGACACCATAATAGTGGCTCAATTTAAATGTATACCCCAAATTTTAAAACATAGTAAGAGAACCAAAAAAGTGCCATCATGGCTAAACAACAAAGTAAAAGAAGCAGTGAGAGGCAAAAAGGCATTGTTTAAAAAGTGGAAGTTAGATCCTAGTGAGGAAAATAGAAAGGAGCATAAACTCTGGTAAATGAAGTGTAAAAATATAATTAGGAAGGCCAAAGAAGAATTTGAAGAACAGCTAGCCAAAGACTCAAAAAGTAATAGTAAAAATATTTTAAGTACATCAGAAGTCAGAATCCTGCTAAACAACCAGTGGATCCACTGGATGATCAAGAGAAACTAAATTAATTCTTTGGGTTGGTCTTCATGGCTGAGAATGTGAGGGAGATTCACAAACCTGAGCCATTCTTTTTAGGTGAGAAATTTGAGGAACTATCCCACATTGATGTGTCATTAGAGGAGCTTTTGGAAAAAAATTATAAACTAAACATTAATAAATCACCAGGACCAGATGGTATTCACCCAAGAGTTCTGGAGGGACTCAAATGTGAAATTACAGAACTACTAATTGTAGTCTGTAACCTATCATTTAAATCAGCTTCTATACCAAATGACTGGAGGATAGCTAATGTGATGTCAATTTTTTAAAAGGGCTCCAGAGGTGATCCCAGCAATTACAGGCCAGTAAGCCTGACTTCAATAATGGGCAAACTGGTTGAAACTATAGTAAAGAACAAAATTGTCAGACACATAAATGAACATAATTTGTTGGGGAAGAGTCAACATGTTTTTTGTAAAGGGAAATCATGCCTCACTAATCTACTAGAATTCTTTGAGGGTGTCAACAAGCATGTGGACAAGGGGGATCCAGTGGATATAGTGTACTTAGATTTTCAGAAAGCCTTTGACAAGGTCCCTCATCAAAGGCTCTTAAGCAAAATAAGCTGTCATGGGATAAGAGGGAAGGTCCTTTCATGGGTTGATAATGGTTAAAAGACAGGAAACAAAGGGTTGGAATAAATGGTCAGTTTTCAGAATGGAGAGAGGTAAATAGTGGTGTCCCCCAGGGTTCTGTACTGGGACCAGTCCTATTCAACATATTCATAAATGATCTGGAAAAAGGGTTAAACAGTGAGGTGGCTAAATTTGCAGATGATACAGTACTACTCAAGATTGTTAAGTCCCAGGCAGACCGTGAAGAGCTACAAAAGGATTTCTCAAAACTGGATGATTGGGCAACAAAATGGCAGATGAAATTCAATGTTGATAAATGCTAAGTAATGCACATTGGAAAACATAATCCCAACTATACATTTAAAATGATGGGGTCTAAATTTGCTGTTACCATTCAAGAAAGAGATCTTGGGGTCATTGTGGATAATTCTCTGAAAACATCCACTCAATGTGCAGCAGCAGTCAAAAAAGTGAACAGAATGTTGGGAATCATTAAGAAAGGGATAGATAATAAGACAGAAAATATCATATTGTCTCTTTATAAATCCATGGTACACCCACATGTTAAATACTACATGCAGCTGTGGTCGCCCCATCTTAAGAAAAATATATTGGGATTGGAAAAGGTTCAGAAAAGAGCAACAAAAATGATTAGTGAATATGGAACGACTTCTGTATGAGGAGATATTAATAAGACTGGGACTTTTCAGCTTGGAAAAGAGATGACTAAGGGGGGTTATGATTGAGATCTATAAAATCATGACTGGTGTGGAGAAAGTAAATAAGGAAGTGTTAATTACTCCTTCTCATAACACAAGAACTAGGGGTAACCAAATGAAATTAATAGACAGAAGTTTTAAAACAAATAAAAGAAAGTATTTCTTCACACAATGCACAGTCAGCCTGTGGAACTGTTTGCTAGAGGATGTTGTAAAGGCCAAGACTATAACAGGGTTCAAAAAAGAAGTAGATAAATTCATGGAGGATAGGTCCATCAATGGCTATTAGGCAGGATGGGCAGGGATGGTGTCCAGAAGCTGGGAATGAGCGACAGGGAATGGATTACCCGTTCTGTTCATTCCCTCTGGGGCTTCTGGCATTGGCCACTGTTGGAAGTCAGGATACTGGGCTAGATGGACCTTTGGTCTGACCCAGTATAGCCGTTCTTATGTTCTTACCGTCTCCCTGCTGAGCAAACCTACTTACCACCTCTGTCGTCCATTCAAAGCACTATTGTTAACATTAAGTATTCCCCATTGTCTCTGGTCACTGTCTGGGAAAGAAGTAATTTCAGGCTGGTAGTCTATGGTGGATACACATACAGAGGATTCCCATGATACAGAAATTTGATGGTACAACTTCATAATATCAACCAGAATTCACACGTTGTACAGAGAGAACTCCATCTTCCCACCTTGCTTTTGTATAGCGCTTCTATCAGCACATCTCCAAATGCTTTGCAAAATCTCAGGATCATTACGACTCATCTTATAGATGAGGAAACAGATGCCCAGGGAGGGAAATTACTTACCTGAGGTCACCCAGCAGGCCAGTGACTGCCAGGAATAGAACCCAGGTCCCCTGAGTCCCAGTCCAGTGCTCTGTCTGCCAAAAATATACTTAGCGCGTATCTCAGGATTTTAAATGCAGCATCCGCATCTTATCATCACTCAGTGAGTCAGTGATGGGAGCTTGTGGAAAGGATAGCAGATGAAGCATGCAATACCCATTTAGGCCAAGGTTCTGCTGGAAACACTAGCTCAGCTATGTGAGCCTCCATCAAGCTGTCCTCGCTCTGTGTATTTCCCAGGGCCCCTACCCATTGGCAGCACAAGTAGTTCACATCCTGTACTGCTATCAGCTCCAGCACTGCAGCTGCAAGTTCTTACCCAGTATTTGGAAGGGATCAATATCATAGTTAGATCAGCGCTAACTTGCCCACACTCGGTACTTCAGTTACCTGTTGTATTGTACTGCTTCTCCTGTGCTGGACCAGCTTGTGCCCTTAGAATATAAGCCCTTTGAAAGCAGGAAACCTGTTATTTGTTTGGCACTGCCATCTTAGTGAGCAGCATCATGTAGGCTTACAGTGCTTCATAAATAATAAACTTTTTGTAAAGTCCTCGCCTTTCATTTCAGTGAGTGGCAATATAGCCAAGCTGAGCAGGATCATCTGAATGATTAATCCCTTTCGAATGACTGCATGTATGGAGCTATTTAAACAATAAACCTTGTTTTACAGTGTCAGTAAGCCTTTAGATAGAATAGTGCTTACTTCTGAATGAGATGACTGGAAAGAGAGAAAAGAAAGACAGACAAAGTTTTATTTTGCCATATTTCCTTTTCAGTATCATTTTGCTTGATTCTCGATGCTTTGCTCTTCAGTCTTGTGTCTTAAGAGCAGCTCTCTTTACTCACAGATTAATCATGAAGGGTTTTTTGCACACACACACACACTCTAGTATAGCCCAGTGTCTAGAGGGAAAAGGAGCATTTTTCTATTGTGGTAATGTTTCTTTTCAATGTTATTCTTTTACTTAGTTTTGATCATTTTGCTCTTTATTCTGGAATCCTAAAAGAAGCTCTGTTTGCTCACAGATTAATCAAGGCAGCTTCTTTCTGTGCCATTGAATTAATCAATGTTTAGGAAATCCTATTGTAATCCTTACCAGACAATATCTGGAGCATTCTGCTTCTGTTGGCCTGGTGTCAGTGATAATACTAAAAGTGCCTTCATTTCACATGCCCTTGATTTCTCATTGCTTGTTTAACTGGTCAAAAAATAATTTACAAATACATAAAATGACCGTATATAGAAAATACACTGACAGTCTAAAAACCAGACTTGAACTCCATGCCACTTGCCCATCAAAATATGAGACCTTTCTTTTATAATTAAAAGCCAAAACTTTAGAATTTCTGGAAGGATACAGGAACTACAGAATTCATTTCTTGAAGCTAGGTCAATACGTTTTGTAGATGGCTTATAGCTTAGCTAAAGGCTTACTGTCAGTTTGATTTGACAAATATGTTGTGACTTGAATTTTTATCATTATTATAATTTACCCATGAACATTTTTACAAGACAATTAAGTAGGCTTTAAATATCACAAAAATTTCATATATTGTTACTCATTAAATCATCTTGTACATATTTAATTGTTTTTGTTCAAGATCTATTTGTAGAATGGTCAGTCAATACTTAATATTCAATTATTTCTTCTAAGATCTGTTTGTTTGTTTATTTAATTAATGAGCTTCATACTTTTCTCAGCCTAGCAGACCCAATGACATTTCTTTTTAACGTAGGGTGACCAGATGTGCTGATTTTATAGGGACAGTCCCAATATTTGGGGCTTTTTCTTATATAGGCTGCTATTACCCCCTACCCTCTTTCCCGATTTTTCACACTTGCTGTCTGGTCACCCTATTTTAATGTGCCTCCCATGGTTGCAAACCAACATGGCATGGCATACTTCCCTGGGCCCATATAACGATCTCTCCTTCAACTACTACTTGGAAACAATGACCATTCACTTTTATATGAAAATATTTTTTCACCTGTAAAATCTTAAAACTAACAAAAACTTCTTAAAAATGTGTTGTTCCCAATGACACTCCTGATCCTTAAAATGAATGCCACATTAAATATGTGTTAGTTTTTAATTACCTAATCAAAACCAAGATATTTTTGTCATCTCAGTATGGTTCCTACTTACAATCATAAATTATAAGTATTCAAAAAAAGTCCTACATTATTTTTAATCTAGAATCAGAAATGTGCTATTTTTCTAATTCTCACCTACTTTAATCCTACCGATATAAAGGACCCTGTTAAAGGGCAGTGTTACTTCTTACTTACTTCTAATGTGTTGGTTTCCAGAAGCACAAAAGAAATGTCATATGTTGCATGTAGCACAGTTAGTAATGTGCATTATTTTATGAGTTATCACCTGTTTGGGTGTCTTTCTCTAAAGCACTGAGGCAGATATCTGACTTTGTGGACTACTGACATGGTCTATTATGGCATACAGGTCCCTTCCTATGCCTAAATACATAGGGACGTGATGACATGATACTGATTTATTGACAGTAGTACAATGTGTTCCTTTGGTCAGTCTTTGGAAGCAGTCTGTGGCCAATATGAGGGTTGAGTAGAGGATATGATAATATTGTGGTTGTGAAGGTAGAGAATAAATCATTCACATGAATATTGTCCTTTTAATCCAAAGTCCCAAAAAGGCTTGGCACCTTTATAAAATATCTAAGGCTTTGCAGGAATCAGACCCTCAGATACTGTGAATTGGTGTACCTCCATGGGCATTCTGGCCCTCATGTCTGTAATGCAACCACCTGTCAAACAGCAAGGGCAACAATGAAACAGCATAACCCACAGTAATGTGGTTCTACATTAGTCATGCACAGAAAGTGAAAATTATTATTTTATAGTACCAAAGGCATGCTAGACACTTTTACATACAGGGAGGAAAACATTGCTTTCAACCTTGTATTATCATTTACACCTGTGCAAAAGGAGTATGCACAGTGGCTTTAAGATGCTACTGTTATGGTCTGGTAGCATTTTGCACCCACAGGTGTAAATGAATCTGGCTACGGAAGGTACAAGGTAATGGAGAATCCGGTCAAAGTACCCTTTCCTGAAGGGTTTACATTCCAAAGAGACAGCATATAGATTAATGTTGGTGCAGGAAATACAATGAAAGCAAGTGGTGGATTAGAGAAGCTAAGAAAGCATTCTGGTTAATTCCATGATTCCTTTCTCCTTCGCTTTCTTGATATTATTGTCTCAACACTGTCTGGGGGGAATCTGGAGACATTTCTGCATCAGCAGCAATCTTCTTACAAGGCAAAGTCTGGGATCCAGTTTTCAAAGTAGATTGTTATTTAGAATCAAAGAATCGTAGGACTGGAAGGGACCTTGAGAGGTCATCTAGTCCAGTCTCCTGCACTCATGGCAGGACTAAGTACTGTCTAGACCATCCGTGACAGCTGTGTGTGTACCCTGCTCTTAAAAATCTCCAGTGATGGTGTCATAGATATAAAGGGAAGGGTAAACCCCTTTAAAATGCCTCCTGGCCAGAGGGAAAATCCTCTCACCTGTAAAGGGTTAAGAAGCTAAAGGTAACCTCACTGGCACCTGACCAAAATGACCAATGAGGAGACAAGATACTTTCAAAAGCTGGAAGGAGGGAGAGAAACAAAGGGTCTGTGTCTGTCGGTATGCTGCTTTTGCCGGGGATAGAACAGGAATGGAGTCTTAGAACTTTTAGTAAGTAATCTAGCTGGGTATGTGTTAGATTATGATTTCTTTAAATGGCTGAGAAAAGAACTGTGCTGAATAGAATGACTATTTCTGTCTGTGTGTCTTTTTTATAACTTAAGGTTTTGCCTAGAGGGATTGTCTATGTTTTGAATCTAATTACCCTGTAAGGTATCTACCATCCTGATTTTACAGGAGTGATTCCTTTACTTCTATTTACTTCTATTTCTATTAAACGTCTTCTTGTAAGAAAACTGAATGCTTTTTCATTGTTCTCAGATCCAAGGGTTTGGGTCTGTGGTCACCTATGCAAATTTGTGAGGATTTTTACCAAACCTTTTCCAGGAAGTGGGGTGCAAGGGTTGGGAGGATTTTGGGGGGAAAGACGTGTCCAAACTACATTTCCCAGTAAACCCAGTTAGAGTTTCGTGGTGGCAGTGGATATTCCAAGGACAAAGGATAAAATTAATTTGTACCTTGGGGAAGTTTTAACCTAAGCTGGTAAAAGTAAGCTTAGAAGGTTTTCATGCAGGTCCCCACATCTGTACCCTAGAGTTCAGAGTGGGGGAGGAACCTTGACAGATGGAGATTCCACAACCTCCCTAGACAATTTATACCAGTGCTTGTGAGAGTTAGGAAGTTTTTCCTAATGTCCAACCTAAACTGCCCTTGCTGCAATTTAAGCCCACTGCTTCTTGTCTTATCCTCAGAGGTTAAGGAGAACATTTTTTCTTCCTCCTCTTTGTAACAGCCTTTTATGTACTTGAAAACTGTTATCATGTCCTCTTTCAGTCTTCTCTTCGCCAGACTAAACAAACCCAATTTTTTCAATCTTCCCTCATAGGTCATGTTTTCTAGACCTTTAATCATTTTTGTTGTTCTTGGACTTGCTCACATCTTTCCTGAAATGTGGTGCCCAGAACTGTACACAATACTTCAGTTGAGGCCTAATCAGCATGGAGTAGAGCGAAAGAATAACTTCTTGTGTTTTGCTTACAACACTCCTGCTAATACATCCCAGAATGATGTTTGCTTTTTTTGCAACAGTGTTGACTCATATTTAGCATATGATCCACTCTGACCCTCAGATCCCTCTCTGCAGTACTCCTTCCTAGGCAGTCATTTCCCATTTTGTATGTGTGCAACTGATTGTTCCTTCCCAAAAGGAATATTTTGCATTTGTCCTTGTTGAATTTCATCCGATTTACTTCAGACCGTTTCTCCAATTTCTCCACATCATTTTGAATTTTAATTCTGTCCTCCTAAGCACTTGCAACCCCTCCCAACTTAGTATTGTCCACAAACTTTATAAATTTACTCTCTATGCCATTATCTAAATCATTGAAAAAGATATTGAACAGAACCAGACCCAGAACTGATCCCTGAGAGACCCCACTTGATGCCTCCCCAGCTTGTCTGTGAACCACTGATAATTACTCTCTGGGAACGGTTTTCCAACCAGTTATGCACCCACCTTATAGTAGCTCCATCTAGGTTGTATTTCCCTAGTTTATTTATGAGAAGGTCATGTGAGATGGTATCAAAAGGCTTACTAAAGTCAAGATATACCACATCTAGTGCTTTCCCCTATCCACAAGGTTTGTTACCCTGTCAAAGAAAGCTATTTGGTTGGTTTGACACTATATGTTCTTGATAAATCCATGCTGGCTGTTACTTATCATCTTATTATCTTCTAGGTGTTTGCAAATTGATTGCTTAATTATTTGCTCCATTATCTTTCTGAAGTTAAGCTGAAGTTAAGCTGACTGGTCTGTAATTCCCCAGGTTGTCCTTATTTCCCTTCTCTCCTTCTCTCTTATACTTCTCTATTCCATGCAGGACATAGGGCCTTCACTACTGCCTTCCATCTTGGCCAATCTCCTGGTGCAGTCTTAATTTCTTCCCATGTCATTTTGATAACTTTAAGTTTTGCTTCTATTTTGCATTTCCCTGTTATCTTTGGTCTACCTTGTTGTTTCTTCCCCTGTGGGTTTCAGTCCAATGCTTGTCTTGTTATGTTATTAGGATCTTTCCTCCATGTATGTCCTAGCCATCTCCATTTTCATTCTGTAATTTCCTGTCCTATTGTTTTTTATTCCATCCTCCTCCAAAGGTCATCATTTGTGATTTTTTTTTCTGGCCAATTGATATTGGGTTTTTTTTAAGGCAGCTGTTTATGAAAATGTGGAGTTTAGATAGTAAGATCTTAATAGGTCTCCATATTTCAGCATCATGTAATAAGACTGACTTTAAATAATCATTACTACTAGGCAGCAATTATCTGATTCTGTCAGTTCTTCCCCCATGAAAATTACAACAGCAGTCTGAAAAGCTGAATGTTATTTCTCAATTGTCAGGTTAGGTAAAACACGGTCACTTGTGGAAAATATTCTGATGAGCAATCTTTCTAACACTTTTGAATTTTTCTGCCCCTCTCTTGAATCTGGCACACTGGCTAAACTCTTTATTTCCTGCATTCTACAGTCAAATAAAAAAAATGCTTAACTTTAACGATTTTGAAATGAATTGCAAAACAGATTTATACCTGGCTGAAAGAGACTTTTTTTTTCATCTGTACAAACACTGAGAAGTGAGTTTGATATTTGTAAAAATGCAAGTGCCTGGGATCTGTTGAACATTGTTGACAAATACTTTCAATCCAAAGCAAAGCAGTTAGCTATTTGCAAATTGCTAGACCAACAAAAAAGTCACCCACGTAAAAATAAACTTTAAAATGAAAGGCTAATAAACCAAAAAAGTACCCCAAACTCAATTAAAATCATTTTCAAAATCCCTATTTGGCATTAAAAGAAAAATAAATATCCAGGGCTGGACTGGCCACTTGAAATTTGCTCTCAATAAGGGGCATTGCATCAATGCACAGCACCAGGAACAGAGCAGGGACAAAGCTGTGACTGTGCTATGAGCTATGACTCAAACTGTGCTCCATAGGGAAAGTAATTGACACCAACCACTTCCTGCATTGGCTGGTCAAGACTCTTCCCACCCCTGCTCACCCACTCCCTGCAGCAGCTATTCTTCCTCCTGCATTGTGATCTGTGATCTGGGTTCCTAGAAGTGGTTTTTCAGGCTTTGCAAAGGGCGGGCAGATTTAGTTCCGAGACAGGAATGACATTTTCTATAAAACATTATCGCAAAGGAGTGGCTTACATGGAAGCTAAAAGTACAAGATGTAAATCCTCCAAGTGCTGATCTGCTTTCACATATGTGCACATTTGCATGTGGCCAGATTCACCAGATTAAGATTATCCACTAGAAAAAAACTATAATCGGTTTACAGCTAAAAATATTTGTTTTATATAACATTAGTGTTTATGTTAATGTAAAAACAAAAATGACATCAGTAAAGAGTGATTCACTTTAAACAGGTCATAGAAGGAAGATTCCATCCCTTCCAGAGAGCAGCACACACAAACATTAGATAAATCACAAAATCCCACACAGATATTACACTCTACATCCCGTGTCAGTAAATATGGCACTTTTTTGCATATGAGGATAAAGGTGGTCAATTTACAATGCTGTCATCCATTATGATGCACAATAGAGTGTCATCATCTTAAGAAAAAATATTCATGCATTCAAGCCTATGTTTATGTGCCATTAATATGGAACATCTTATATACATCATAGACAGACATAGCCTCTAGCCAGGTGTCATTCAAGTTGATTGGCAATCCCCGGTCAAGTGGCCATTCTTTGGCAACGGAGGGGGCAGGAACAGGTAGATCTGCATTTTAGCAAGCAACAATATGAAACTCTTTCACCACAAGACTTCAGGTCTTCATCCTCACAGTGGGAATGAACTTTACCTAGGAAAATGCATTTCAAAGAGTGACTGGACTATAAAAGTGAGGGGGAAAACACCCCAGGTATTCTGTCTTTCTCTGTCTGTCTGTCTGTCTGTCTGTCTCACCTAAGAAGACAAAGGAACCAGCCTTTGGACTTTGGGAGGGGTTCTGACATGAGAATTTGGTCAGCCCTATTGCTAGGACACGTGGTAAGGATTTTTACCTTGAACCAAGTTGAGTTTATTAAGTTTTCATTACTAGAAATTTTATCTTTATTTCTCTTGTAACCAATTCTGGTTTTAATACCTTGTACTTGTACTCACTTAAATTATTCTGTTTGTAGTTAAATAAATTTGTTCTATTCTTTAATCAGAACTAATCCAGTGTTGTGTTTAAACTGAACTGTTTGGGTAATTCCAGTTAAAAAGCAAACTGTTGAGTATTGACCCTCTTAGGTGGACAACGGACTTCCAATATCTGAACTGGCTAGGAGAGAGAGGGACAGTACGGAACACATGGTTTTGGGAAAATTCAGGACTGGGAGTGTGTTGGGGTCACCCTGCAAGTGGTAACCAATGCTGGTGGAATACAGTGTGACTGCAGACACTCGAGGTGTGACCTGCTTGCTGTTTGGCTGTTTGTGAAGGGACCTGTTTGGGAAATACAGCAGCAAAACATTATGAGACACCCAAGGTTGCAGGATAGATGGTGACACAACCCCCCATTAGTCTGGCATGCGCCCCAGAAGGTGATAAGTGTTAAGTAACTTGTACTTGAGGCCAGCCTTGTTTGTGCATGTGGATCCTAAATATCTGTATTCAGCAATATGGATGTTCTACTGTCACATAAACAATTTAAGTTCCTAATGTAAGTCATCACAGTCTCTCCAGTGTGTTATGAAATTTGCAAGACTCCAGTTGCCAGCTAAACAAAACTAATTATTACCTCTAGTCTAGAACACACTTCAACTTCCATGGAATGCAAGTTCATTACACAATATACTTTAAAAATAGTGGGCCAGATCTCTGGTCTCAGCGAGTTGTACTCAGCATCGAACCTGAATGGCCAGGGGATATCCATGCTGTTATGCCACCTTTGCACTCCCCCAATCCACTTTGGCCCCCACTGGAAATCAGAGTAGCCTGAGTGCTGCTCCAACTTATGCAATGACCCCCTAAGGGCTATTTTGTCAGCTCAAGATCCCTGGAGCACATTATCCTCTAGCTAAACCTGAAACATATCCATCTACCCCACCCCACCCAATCATGCACACACACCCAAAGAATGAAGCCTACACTGAGGTGGTGAGGACATGGAGTGAGTAGCACAGAACCAGTTACACCACCTTTACACTACCCACATGTTGGGGACACTGGGGCATGGCCACTGGGTAACTCGAGGGGATGGAAGACCACGAGTGTCGATGAAGCCCCCTTGCACTAGGCCCAAGTGTCCTTGGCTCGCAGCAGTTATGCGTACGAGGCCCAAGTGTTCTTGGTCCCCCTGCCTGGAGGCACTCACAGCAGTTATGCTGAGGATCTGCAACAATATGTTGCAAAGTCAGACTGCCTGAAACTAAGCAAGGCCAAACAGGGCAGATATGGAAGAACAATGCTGAATAAAGCAGCTTTATGTATGGTTTAACAAATGATACAGAGAACAAAGGAACTAGCTGGGAACTGGATTGGCTGGCTATATGGATACTTAGGGCAGCTTGCTATTGGATAAGTATACTGAAGAAAGGATGTATAAAAGCCTGCGTAACTTCCTGCTCTGGATGCAGGATTTGAGATTCTATTCTCCCTGTACCTTGTTTGCAGCTGCAAATAAACTTTTCTGCTTCTCCACCCCATTGTGATTATTGGGTGTAGCACACCGGGTAGCGAACCAACCCCAGCTGTTGTTTAGCCTCTTGGCACTGGGTGCCAGCAACAGCTTTTGGCGTCCCTGGGTGGGCCACAAGGCTGCTATTTAGCCTTGCCTGGACCCCTCCTGGAGGTCGAGGATTGCGGCGAGAACCGACGCCCAGCGCGCACCGGTGAGTTCATCGGGGGCCTCGGAGGAGACGTGATTTGATCGACCCCGGACGGCACAGCAGTGCAACGCGCTCATATAGTGGAGAAGCAGCTGTGGACGACGGTGAGGAACCAGTCCCTTGGACATAGGGGAGGAGCAGCTGCGGACGACAGTGAGGAACCGGTCCCTTGGATAAAGTAGGAACCTTTTGAAATCCAGATTGTATGCTCTATTGGAACCTGGGGACGCCCAGAGTTACCCTGTAGGTATGGGACAGGGACAGAGCTCGGGGGTTAGGGCAAGGTGTATGCCCCTAGAGTGCATTCTAGCAAACTGGAAGGTATTTGGTTCAGATCCAATGACTAAGAGCCAATTAAAACGATTCTGTACAGTTGACTGGCCTCAATATCAACTAGAGGACCAGGAGTGGTGGCCACCAGGAGGGTCTATTAATTACAACACGATCCTCCAATTAGTTTTGTTTTTGTCAGTGAATGGGTAAATGGAATGAATATTTGTATGCACAAGCGTTTATGACTTCAAGAAATAGAATAGAACTGTAATTCTGCAGAGTTGTAATTTGACTCTGACTGGTTCGGTAGTAGCTAATGTTAGTCCCCAGACCCCCACCCCCCACTGTAATGGCAGAGCCGGTGTCCCCTTCGGCCCCCACACCCCCACCTTATAAGGGTAGGATGCCTCGGGTTACAGAGATTGCCCCCTCGGTGGGACTCTATCCTTTGCTTACCGAGACTGTTGTGGCTTGCCCAGGGGCAGACGGACGTCAGGCTACCACTATGCAAGTTTACACCCATGTGCCATTCAATCCAATAGACTTAGCAGCTTTTAAAACACAGGCAAGAGAGTTTTCCACCAACCCAAGCAGGTTTATATCAGTCTTTGACGGGTGCCTCAGTAGTCACAAGCCGGACTGGGATGATTGTAACATCCTCCTGCGAACCCTATTGTCTGAGGCTGAAAGACAACAGGTTGTGTCCAAGGCAAGGGAGGAGGCGCAGAGACGGTACGATCGGGATCGTATTAATGTCCCTGACCCGGGTGCACAAGTCCCCCGAGCAGACCCCAGGTGGGCTCCAAATGATCATGGGGATATGACCCGCCTTACCTCCTATAAGGAGTTGCTTTTGCATGGACTCCGTCACTCAGTTGTCCGACATAATAATTGGGCAAAGCCATATGAAGTAATGCAGGATTTAAAAGAAAGCCCAGGGGCCTTTCTACAGCGTATTCAGGACACCATTCGACAGAACACTAATGCAGACCCCGATGATCAGGCAACTGAGTCAATTATTAAGGGAATTTTTACAAGCAGAGCAGCCCCTGATATTAAGAGAAAGTTACAAAAAAAGGAGGATTTAATGGGCATGACCATGGCACAAATCTTAGAGGCTGCAAACTGAGCTTATAGTCTGAGAGAGACAGAGAAGGAGAGAAAGCAAGTGAGACTGATGGGCCGGCACTAAGGGAAGTGGCCGGGGAGGAAGGAGCCGTGGACACGAACGTCCGGGCTCGCAGGAGAGACGACTGGGTAGCAACCAGTGTGCCTTGTATCGACAAGAGGGACACTGGAAAAATGAGTGCCCAAAGAGGAAAGAAAAGGGGGGTGCCTCTTATGATGGCGATGGCGGAGCAGAAATAGGGGTGTCAGGGGAGACGGACCACCCTACCCCCGGAACCCGAGTAAAGATGCGGGTGGGAAGCTCAGAAATAGATTTTTTTAGTGGACTCTGGAGCGGCACGAACTGCTGTAAATCGACCCCTTCAGTTGCCAGTAGCAACTGTGGTGGGAGCCACAGGCAGGGACACCAAGTGCCCAGTGTATGCCCCAGCAGAATGCGCTTTGTGAAACAGAACTATATCCGACAAGCTGGTATACCTCCCTGAGTGTCCAACACCTCTGCTGGGACGGGATCTGCTTTGTTGCCTCGGTGCCACCCTGCATTTTACTGAGGATGAAATAACCCTTACCTTACCCCCTGAGAATGCATGGATCATGACCCTTGCAGTTGAGCCCTCAGCCATGCAAGCCCCAGAATGGAGCCCATGGGAAGACCAGGTGTACCCCCTCGTATGGGCATCAGGGATTCCAGGAAAGGCCACCCACAAGACCCCCAATACTATTCAGCTCATACCAGGGAAAGGCCCAGTGCAAGTAAAACAGTATCCAATCAAGAGGGAAGCCAGAGAAGGTTTACAGGAAACTATAGATTGATTCCTAATGTATGGTATTCTCCGGGAATGTCAGTCAGCCTGGAACACTCCCATTCTACCTGTACAGAAGCCTGATGGCACGTATCGGCTGGTACAGGACCTAAGGGCAGTCAATGAACGGGTTAAGACTTTGCACCCTCTTGTCCCTAACCCGTATACCTTATTGGCTTCTATAGTGGGACAGTATACCCATTTTTCAGTCCTCGATCTGAAAGATGCTTTCTTTACTATCCCAGTTGCCACCCCGTCACAGGAGATCTTCTCCTTCGAATGGGAGGACCGACAAAGGGTGAAAAAGCAACTTTGCTTGACAGTGTTGTCCCGGGGATTTAAAAACTCCCCCACCCTCTTTGGCCAGGCTCTGGCCAGGGACCTAGAGGAGTGGGATAATGAGGAGGCCCTCCTTCTGCAGTATGTAGATGATTTGTTAATGGCCACTGTGGGCCAAACCCCCTGCCTTAAAGCCACCATGAGCCTCCTGAATTTTATTGGACTCCAGGGATATCGGGTAGCACGGAGTAAGGCTCAAATTGCCCTCCCAGAGGTACGGTACCTCGGGTTTCACATACGGCAAGGGGAGTGTCAGCTTTCAAGCGAAAGAAAGGAAGCTATCTGTCAAGTTTCTACCCCAAGTAATCGTAAGCGGCTCAGGGCATTTCTGGGTATGGCAGGCTTTTGCAGGATATGGATCCCAGAGTTTGGACTGTGGGGTAAACCCTTGTACGACTGTGTAAAAGGAGCAGATCGTGTCCCCTTCTATTGGACCCCAGAGGCTGACAGGGCATTTAAAATCTCGAAAAGGAAGTTGATGGAAGCCCTGGCTCTGGGTCTGCCGGATTTCTCTAAGCCATTTCAGTTGTATGTACATGAACGAAAGGGGGTGGCCCTAGGACTGCTCACACAGCTGTTAGGAGCATGGAGACGTCCCATGGCTTATTTTTCTAAGCAACTGGATCAGGTTGCAAAGGGTTGGCGGGCATGTTTACAGGCGGTCGCAGCTACTGCCCTAGTGCTTGAGGAAGCCGAGAAGCTAACATTGGGAAGGGTTATGCAAATCTATACTCCCCATATGGTCCGAACCTTATTGGATGCAGAGGGAGGGCTTTGGCTCACCCAGGCTCGGATTGCTCGGTACCAGGCTAAGCTGTTAGAGAACTCTGAAGTCACCTTACAGCCTTGCCCCACCCTTAACCCAGCCACTCTCTTGTCAGAAACAGAGGAACAAAAACATGACTGTTTAGAGATCATAGATGTTCAGTACTCCAGCCGTCCGGATTTAAAGGATGTACTCCTCCCAAATGCAGATTATGAGTGGTACACTGACGGTAGCAGTACTGTAATAGATGGGCAAAGGAGGGCGGGTTATGCTGTTGTGACCCTCCATGACACTGTGGAAGCTGAAGGTTTGCCTGCTGGGACCTCCGCCCAGCTTGCCGAACTCATAGCCCTGACCCGTGCACTTGAACTGTCAAAAGGAAAGCGGGTCAACATTTTTACTGATTCAAAGTATGCTTTTGGTGTGCTGCATGCTCATGCTGGCCTATGGAAGCAAAGGGGAATGCTGACAGCCCAAGGCTCCCCAGTCAAGTACGGGCCCCAGATCCTCCGGCTCCTAGAAACCATACAACTTCCCTCAGAAGTGGCGGTGGTACACTGTAAAGCCCATCAAAGGGAGGATCAAGATGTGACCAGAGGTAACGCCCAAGCAGATAGAGAGGCTAAGCATGCTGCAACCCTGCCATCCCCTCAGACTGAGAACGCCCATGTGCATGCCCTTATCCCATCAGTAGGGGAGCTTCCAACCCCTCAGTACTCTGGGGAGGAGAGACAGCTAACTGACAAACTCAGTCTCCGGGAAAAGGAGGGATGGCTCCATTCCCCAGAAGGGCAGGTCCTCTTACCAAAGGGCCTGATCCAGCCGGTGCTGCAGAAACTACATCAAACCACTCATGCTGGCAGGGAAGCACTTATCCAGCTAATGGGAAAATACTTTATCACTTCCGGACTCCGACCCCTGGCTGCCCAGGTACAAGCGGACTGCTTAGTCTGCCAAAAGACTAACCCCCGACCGGGACATCCTGTGCCACCAGCTGCCCTAGAACCCACTCCGGGCCCTGGACGAGTGTGGCAAATAGACTTTACTGAGTTTCCCCGGACCCAAGGGTTCAAATATCTCCTTGTTATAGTGGATCGGTTCAGCGGATGGCCAGAAGCCTTCCCATGCCGTAATTGCACTGCCAGAACCGTGGCCCTCAAGTTTGTTAAGGAGATCATTCCTCTCTGTGGACTCCCCCTGTGGATGGAATCTGACAACGGGACACACTTCACGTCAAAAATCATTCAAAGCATCTCACATGCCTTACAGATCCCCTGGAAACTCCATACACCCTGGAAACCGCAAGCCAGTGGTGTAGTGGAGCATACCAATCAGACCCTTAAACGGCATCTCTCAAAAGTGTGCCAAGAAGCCTCTCTGCGATGGCCTGATGCTTTGCCCCTTGTCCTACTTCGTATCCGCGTTCTCCCTAAGGGTAGGTTAGGGCTTAGTCCCTTTGAAATTACATTTGGAAGGGCATGGCCTATGAATGGCACCCCGGTTCTGTCAGGGGAATGGGAGCTGGGTAATGGTTTTTTGTCACTGTATATGTGTTCCCTGTCTGCTGTTCTCTTGTCTCTTCACAGGTATACCAAGGATTCCCAGCCTCTCCCCTTGGACTCTCCCGTCCACTCCTTACAGCCCGGTGACTCCGTGCTTGTTTATACCTGGAAAGACGAGCCTTTCCAGGAAAAGTGGAAAGGACCCTATACCGTCCTGCTGATCTCCCATACAGTGGCAAAGATCGAGGGACACAAGAACTGGATCCATCACTCTCGTCTGAAGGCAGTACCTGCCCCCTCGTCAGCAGAACAGTGGACCGTCCAACCTGCTGACTCCTCATCTAGTGACGATCTCGGGCTAAAGCTACTGTTTAAAAGACACAAATAGTGGGCATCTTAACGCTAAAATGGGCCCACCCAGGTACTGGAGACCCTGGGTTGGGAAGACTCTGGTGATAATTAATTGGGTAACATTGTTATTCTCTGTACTGGTATTTCCAAACTGTGCATATCGGGAGCATAACTCCTTTGTTTCGCTTGCACACCATGTTGCTACTTTAACAAATCAGACTGATTGCTGGGTATGTGCTCCAACTCCACTGTCCCCCAAAACGGGAATGCTCCTTGACATGCTGCCCTTGACCCTAGCAGAATTAGCCGCCACCAAAGAGCAGGAAAGAACAGACTCGCCGTTCTGGAATAAGACCTCTTTACAGCAAGCCACCTATCAGGACCAGAAGTATTCAGTTGCAGTATTCACTGAGGGAGTGTTTTGTTTTACCCGAAACAAATCTGATCACTATGGGTGTCCTGTGGGAAAAAGCTCCTGTGTTATTACACAGTGGGCTGATGGAATCATAGAATCATAGAATCACAGAATATCAGGGTTGGAAGGGACCCCTGAAGGTCATCTAGTCCAATCCCCTGCTCGAAGCAGGACCAATTCCCAGTTAAATCATCCCAGCCAGGGCTTTGTCAAGCCTGACCTTGAAAACCTCTAAGGAAGGAGATTCTACCACCTCCCTAGGTAACGCATTCCAGTGTTTCACCACCCTCTTAGTGAAAAAGTTTTTCCTAATATCCAATCTAAACCTCCCCCACTGCAACTTGAGACCATTACTCCTCGTTCTGTCATCTGCTACCATTGAGAACAGTCTAGATCCATCCTCTTTAGAACCCCCTTTCAGGTAGTTGAAAGCAGCTATCAAATCCCCCCTCATTCTTCTCTTCTGCAGGCTAAACAATCCCAGCTCCCTCAGCCTCTCCTCATAAGTCATGTGTTCCAGACCCCTAATCATTTTTGTTGCCCTTCGCTGGACTCTCTCCAATTTATCCACATCCTTCTTGTAGTGTGGGGCCCAAAACTGGACACAGTACTCCAGATGAGGCCTCACCAATGTCGAATAGAGGGGAACGATCACGTCCCTCAATCTGCTCGCTATGCCCCTACTTATACATCCCAAAATGCCATTGGCCTTCTTGGCAACATAGATTTCATAACTGCTATACATTTACATACACAACATCGGGGCCCGACGAGGGCACAAACCCCTCCTTGCGATGCCAAGAGATAGTCCAAAGCCAGCCTGTTTTGGAGGGAAAACGTCCTGAGCTGCTGTACCTCTTTATTTAACAATGGGTATTGGATAAAGACCAAAAGGGGGGGGCCAACAGTGTGGGTATAATGGTTCCTCCCCTTTTAGGGAAACTCTTACAAATAATCTTACCACAAAAGAAAGGTTTGGAAATATGACTTGCCGTCCAGTTAATATCTCCAATGTAGCAAGTCAATGGTGGGTTTGTAGTGGTCCCTATGGCGAGTGTAATTTGAACGGCACAATTAGAAACGCCCCCACTTGTACCCAGTCAGGAGGATGGGATGCCCCCTTAGGGGCATATGAACTGTTTGGAAAAACAACCTTAAATATCCTAGGAATCCCCTTAAGAAACAGTCCTTACTGGGCCCTACAGGGTCACTATTTTGTATGTGGCCGAAAGGCTTACAAGGTGCTGCCAGCCAGCTGGACAGGTAGCTGTTATATAGCTCATGGAGTTCCTCATCTGTCAATAACTGCCACACTGCCCAAAGGAAAGATTAGAAATGCCCGAGACACCTCTGTTGAGTCACGAGAAAAGACCCTGCGGCAACTGACTACAGCATTGGAGGGCAAGATGAAGAATTCCCTCACAGCCGAGAAGCTTGTAGGGTGCTCTGTACTGGGATTAGTGCCACTGTTTACCGGGCCAGCCATGGCATGCATAGGCCGCTATACTGTAAGGCTGCAAATGGTACTTGAGAAAGTGGCCTTAGAGTTAGAGGACTCGGTTAGTGATTTAGGATCAGCAGTGAAAACATTAAATAAAGAGGTACAGCAGCTCAGGACGTTTTCCCTCCAAAACAGGCTGGCTTTGGACTATCTCTTGGCATCGCAAGGAGGGGTTTGTGCCCTCGTCGGGCCCCGATGTTGTGTATATGTAAATGATAGCAGTTATGAAATCTATGAAAAGGTGGTACAGGCTAAGGCCCATGCCTGAGCTGGAGCTCAGGTTGCCTATACTGCCCCAGAGAGCGATTGGTTGCAAACCTTGTTTTCAGGCTGGGGTTTGTCGTTTTGGCTTGGTGGTTTATTTAGCCTGTTATTGAAATGTCTCTTTCCTGTATTGCTTGTATTACTGGTATTATGCTGTGCAGTATCCTGCGTCAGGACCCTTTTGAAAAAGTTTATAAGTCATTCTCTTCAGGGCTATCACAAAGTGCTTATGCAAAGTCCTATTGTAAAGAAATAAGTAGCCCAAGTGAGAAAACTCAGAGCCAAGGCTGTTGAGTGTTCTCAAAGGAGGGAGTTGTTGGAGACACTGGGGCATGGCCACTAGGTAACTCGAGGGGATGGAAGACCACGAGTGTCGATGAAGCCCCCTCGCACTAGGCCCAAGTGTCCTTGGCGCCCTCCCCCACTTGCCTGGAGCCACTCACAGCAGTTATGCTGAGGATCTGCAACAATATGTTGCAAAGTCAGACTGCCTGAAACTAAGCAAGGCCAATCAGGGCAGATATGGAAGAACAATGCTGAATAAAGCAGCTTTGTGTATGGTTTAACAAATGACAGAGAACAAGGGAATAGCTGGGAACTGGATTGGCTGGCTATATGGATACTTAGGGCAGCTTGCTATTGGATACGTGTGCTGAAGAAAGGATGTATAAAAGCCTGTGTAACTTCCTGCTCTGGGTGCAGGATTTGAGATTCTATTCTCCCTGTACCTTGTTTGCAGCTGCAAATAAACTTTTCTGCTTCTCCACCCCGTTGTGATTATTGGGTGTAGCACACCGGATAGCGAACCAACCCCAGCTGTTGTTTAGCCTCTCGGCACTGGGTGCCGGCAACACACGGATATCCCTATACCAGGGGAATCCCTAGGTGGCTATTGAGCCAGCTTTCTATCTCCTTTGAAGGGGCACACAAGGAGTAGGGTTTCAGGATGTGGCCCAGAATCAGTAAATCAGTAGTCACTGTAAAATGCTAAGATTGTATAGATACTATCACCTATTCATATTTTGAAGGTAGTAATTAGTCTTTTTATTTCATACCCTACTATATTGTAGCTGGCATTTCTCTTCTTTGGAAATTACTTATAGTTAGAGATTAATAGCCTGATTTTGTGAAATACTCAGCACCCAACATCTCCCATTGTTCACAATAGCATGTGTGTGTGTCCTGAGCACTTGCACGGTCTGGTTAGAACATTACAAATCTTCCACTGCCCCTTAACATCAGTATTCATCAGTTGATATGTGCATGCGTCAATGGGATGATTTAGGTTTTGTTGTGGTGTTATTTATTTCTTGGTAACGTGTAATTATATTTTTAAGGTATGTTGATTTTTTCTTTTCATTGGTTTGGGTATGATATGAGTGTTTTAATCACTCATTTTTATTGTTACTGCTCTGGTACTTTCCTCATTTTTCTTGCTGTGGAAACAAATGTTTCATTAAAATTTTTTGATGTTTTGCCCCTAAGTATCTTCTGTTCCTTTAACAATTGAAAAAACCTTTGCCAGTCTACTGCATGCCATAGAGATGGGTCCAAGCCACTAAATTCCGATGAGATTTTAAACACCTCACTCAAAGTTTGGAAGGTTAATGTTCTAGGTTTTTCATCAGCCTGACTATAAACTAGGGCTGTCAATTAATCACAGTTAACTCATGTGATTAACTAAAGAAATTAATTGTGATTAAAAAATTAATCACTATTAATCACACTGTTAAAGAATAGACTACCAACTGAAGTTTGTTAAATATTTTTGGATGTTTTTCTACATTTTCAACTATATTGATTTCTATTACAACATATAATACAAAGTGTACAGTGCTCACTTTATATTATTATTTTTGATTACAAATATTTGCACTCTAAAAATGATAAACAAAAGAAATAGTATTTTTCAATTCACCACACAAGTATTGTAGTGCAATCTCTTTATCATAAAAGTATAACTTACAAATGTAGATTTTTTTTGTTATATAACTTCACTCAAAAAAAATGTAAAACTTTAGAGCCTACGAGTTCACTCAGTCCTACTTCTTGTTCAGCCAATCGCTAAGGCAAACACTTTTGTTTACATTTACGGGAGATACTGCTGCCTGCTTCTTATTTATAATGTCACCTGAATGTGAAAACAGGCATTCACATGGCACTTTTGTAGCTGGCATTGCAAGGTATTTACATGCAAGATATGCCAAATATTCATATGCCCCTTCATGCTTCAGCCACCATTCCAGAGAACATGTTTCCACGCTGATGATGCTCAAGAAAAAAATAATGTATTAATTAAATTTGTGCCTGAGCTCCTTGGAGGAGAATTGTATGTCTTCTGTTCTGTTTTACCCACAGTCCTCCGTATATTTCATGTTATAGCAGTCTCGGATGATAACCCAGCACATATTCATTTTAAAAATACTTTCATAGCAGATTTGACAAAACACAAAGAAGGTACTAATGTGAGATTTCTAAAAATAACTACAGCATTTGACCCAAGGTTTAAGAATCTGAAGTACCTTCCAAAATCTGAGAGGGATGGGGTGTGGAGCATGCTTTCAGAAGTCTTAAAAGAGCAACACTTCGATGCAGAAACTACAGAACCTGAACCACCAAAAAAGAAAATCAATCTTCTGCTGATGGCATCTGACTCAGATGATGAAAATGAACATGCGTCAGTCTGCACTGCTTTGGATTGTTATCGAGCAGAACGCGTCATCAGCATGGATGCATGACCTCTGGAATGGTGGTTGAAGCATGAAGGGACATATGAATCTTTAGTACATCTGGCACGTAAATATCTTGCAATGCTGGCTACAACAGTGCCATGCGAACGCCTGTTCTCACTTTCAGGTGACATTGTAAACAAGAAGCGGGCAGCAGCATCTCCTGCAAATTGAAACCAAAATTGTTTGTCTGAGCAATTGGCTGAAGAAGAAGTAGGACTGCGTGGACTTGCAGTTTTACATTGTTTTATTTTTGTGTGCCGTTATTTTTGTACATAATTATGTACAAAAATTACAAATTATTTTTGTACATAATTCTACATTTTTAAGTTCAACTTTCATGATAAAGAGATTGCACTACATTATTTGTATGAGGTGAATTGAAAAATACTATTTATGTTTTACAGTGCAAATATTTGCAATCAAAAATAAATATAAAGTGAGCCCTGTACACTTTGTATTCTGTGTTGTAATTGAAATCAATATATTTGAAAATGTAGAAAACATCCAAAATATTTAAATAAATATTATTCTATTATTGTTTAACACTGCAATTAATCACAATTAATTTTTTTGACAGCCCTACTATAAACACAGAAACAGTGTGCACATTTTGCATCCAGGTTCTGATTTCCCACATCCTCTATTCCAGATCCATTGCTAGGATGTGACGAAGAGGAATGCAGTGTGGTATCATAAGGAAAAACTAACATCCTATAAACCAACTTGCTAAATACCACTGTTCCCAGGTTGTTACAATAATTACTTCAGTGACATTACAATTACAAGTGCCAATTTAGGATAAAAGCAAGGTCTTAATAGAGCTTTTAGCCTTCATTTCTGTGGTATTTCTTATACTTCGTGGCTAAGGAAAGTTCCCCTTTTAGCAATTTTCTACACATCTTATAAAAATACTCCTGTATATTTAAGGGAAACTAATGTATGACTACTGCAATTTCTGAACCATTACTGTAATATACAGCAGTATATTGTTACAAAGGTTATTATCAAGGTCCCATGTTCACCATGGCAAGGGGCCTTGGATTCTGTGATACTCCATTAAGTGAATAATACTGTCAGAACAACATTCTCTGTGTTAGTTAATTTAATAGTAAATTACCTGTGTTGTATTCCTACATTTCCAATGTGCTGCAAATTTTGGTATCGAAAATGGGTAAGTGCAGTATAGAAGGTGTCAGGGGAGACACAGGAGATTTTGTCAGCTGTGTAGGGGGTATGTGACTTTTGGCACTTGGGAAAGAGCATATGGCAGTGTGGAATTGTGGGATAAGCATGTTATCAGGATGGTTAGGCTACAATGATCAACAATTAAATAGATAACAATGTGAACATTTAAATTATCATAATTTGGCTTCGATGGGAACACCCTGTTGAGACCAAGGAGGCAGTTTTCATTTCTCAGAGCTATTGTTTCAGGCAGATGGCAGACAGCACTGCATCAGTTTGAATGTTTGGCAAAACCAGGAAGGCTAGCAGTGCAACTTTTAAAAATAAAGGCTTTGAGTATGTTATGACAACAAGTCAATTCTCTGGTAAATTCTGCACCTGTAAAATCACAGAGTCCACAAAGCCATAGGAATAATGGGCCACATCACACTTTCCTGTGGTAAAGCCAGTATGAGAGGTACAGATGGCCCAGGAGAATCTGGGAGGAGAAGCTCAGAGTTCCTGATTTAGACCTTGTCTACATGACAGTGTTGTACCATTGGTCTGGAAACTAACTTAATACACTTAGCATAAAATGTCTGGTATTGATTTAGCTGTCCACATAAGGGCAATTTAATTAAATCACTTCAACCTTCTTGTTTAGACAAAGCCTAAGGCTCCTCTAAGGGAGGGATCTGAGGGATAGAAGAGGAAGAAGTAGGGGCACCAAACCCCCTGTGCTTGGACTACACATTGCTACTTGCCTTCCCCCTGCCACTGCAGGCACCCCATCACAGGAAATGTAGCACCTTTAGTTCTCTCCCTGCACAGTGCCCCCTCCCGGAGGAAACAGGAGCAAGCATGGAGCAGGACATAACACACCACGGATTTCAATGGATCTGCAATGTATAAGGAAGTCAAGAAAGGAAGACACAGTTTGGCACCATGTGGCTTCAATAAAAAAACCTCAAATGTACAGAAAACAGCATTTGGAGGGCTCTGGGGAATGGTTCCCAGCAGCTGCAATGGAAAGCTTGTGCTGCATTCCTCACCAAGATGTGAATTTGTATAAGAGGTGCTTTAACATACATACATATCTAGATTGACAGACAACCTGGGGCTCATGATTCAGTAATAAAAAATATAGCTTACACCACAGGAAAGCAGGTCAGGCATACAAACCCTTGAGGTTTCATTCATGGCGATATTTGGTTAACATGTACATCAGCGGTCAGCAGTCAGAGTAAGAGCCCTGCTATTCATTTACAACCTGCTCCACTGTTCAACTAATTGCTGCCCTTCACATCAAGCCTAAGAAGCTTTTTTAATATCCTATAATATTGGAGATGAGACAGAGAAATAGGCAAAGCCATTTTTAAACGTTTGTTTCCAAGGATTTTTGTTCAGCACAAGACAAATTCTTCCCAGATCACTCAGTAGACTTCTCATTCCTCTTTCTTACTGCAGGTGAAACATTTGCCAGTAGCATTTTGCACTATATCTGTCATTTCCCATACAGCAGAGCATTTGGGAGAGCCCTGGGTAAAGTGCATGACAATAGTGAAGGAGAGACGTCATAAAAATCAGAACATAGGTCCCTTGCTGACTGCTAATCCATGTAGAGACAAATCTGCGCTTAGCTCTTTAGCTGATAAAATGCACTTTTAAAATTGGGGCCTGAAAGTGCATCTCAAAGAAGCAACGAGAATGTAAGTTAAATCCGAGATTTCAGCTGCCTGTCTATTTTTGCTATGTTTTAAAACACATGCTGAAAACGAACGTTCCGAGTTGGGAGGAGGTTTGAGGGACTGATGCCAGTATTGGTGGCAAGATGTTTATTGAACTGCCAGTACTGAATGTGCTGTTTACACTTGTTTTGGGACCTGTGGTTCTGATATTTAATAAAGAGCCAAAATATTCCAAATGATGAGTAAATTCTCCCAGTAATGAGTAATAAATTGGGTAATGATAAATAAAAGCAATGGCCAACTACAATGCCTTTAGGCACCCCATCTGGTACATAATGAAAGAGATTGATAGTCTTCATTAAGTGTGGGATACTGCCACAATTTAGGAAAAGAACCCAGAGCAAACAAGGGTGCTTTCACATCCAAAAAGAAAGCAAAAGGAGAGAACTTAATTATAAAAGCAGCAAAGGGAAATCTTATGTAAATCTTGATGTTTTCATTATTGGCCATATCGGTCACTTTAGGCTGGCACTAGTCAAAGGATGGCAATTCCATTTCGTGACAACTTTTGAGGTTTCATTCCACATTGGAATAAAAAACAAAATTTTTTGAACATTTTTGCAAAATGGCATTGGATCAAAATGTCCATTTTCAGATCAAAAAGACCAGATTTTTCTGTTAGTCTTTCTTTCTTTCTCATCAGAAGTGACCAGACAGCCCTGGATCTCAGAAATCTTCCCATTAAAAATGTAGTCAAAATTGACATGTCTCTGAGAAACATTTCAGAGTCAAGAGATCAGCATATTCTGATGAAAATATATTTAGTCAAAAATGTTCTGACCAACTCTACTATATGGATATTTTTCCTCATCTGGACTGAAATGTAAGAGAGGATGGTTTACCTAATTCAAACTTTAGGAATCAAAGCTGATGAGCTATTCTGCTGATTCATCCAGGCAGACAGCTAAATCCTGTGGGTCTCAGCTCTAAGTCAGCTGTATAAAAGTCTAAGGGTATATCTACATGCAGCAGCACAGCTGTGGCACTGAAGCTGCATCATTGTAGTGGTGTAATGTAGACACTTCCTACATTGATGGAAGGGGTTTTTCCATCAATGTAGATAATCCACCTCTACAAGAGGCAGTAGCTAGGTCAATGGGAGAATTCTTTTGTCAACCTAGCTGCATCTACAAGGAGGTTAGGTCAACCTTACTACATCACACAGGGCATGAAATTTTTCACCGCCCTGAGCAATAAAGTTAGGTCGATTTACGTTTTTGGTATAGACCAGGCCTGCGAGCTTCTCTGAGGTAAAAGATGAGTAGGAGGTGGTACAGGAGATCCCTCAGAAGGAAATTGTAGGAACAGCCAGCTCACAGACTGGAGATTAATTCAAGGTTTATGTTTACAAGTACAGTCCTGCCTCAGAGTCTTGTGACATAAAAAATAATGGTGACCACAGGAAGTCTGAACTATGGCCCATTGTGTGTTTGTGTCATGTTGAGAGAGGGGCTTGGTATCACATTTGCAAAGGCACATATGGTGCTTTTTTCAACTGCTTGAGAATTTTGGAGGGAAACTCAATGAGGAGTTGAATTTTTCATAAGAGTTAACTGTCAAGTTTAAGAATGGTTATTTGCTTGGTTTTTTTAAAAAAAAAAAAAAAAAACACTGAAAGAAGCATAAGAGCATTTGTTAAATGACCACAACACAAGATTAGGACTTGATCCTGCAGCCATTTTAGTTATTGGTATGTGACAGACTCAGACCAGAAGGATAAGAGAGTAGTAGAAGGCAGGTCTATCAGCCTTAGAATGAGCAGGTCCCTGTTCCCTGGATAGCCAAACAAAGGCTACTCCAGGCCAATCAAGACACCTGATGCCACTTAACCAGTTAAGGTCATTAGGCTAATGCCAGCACCTGACCCCAATTAACTGGCAAAGGGTCAGTTAAGTCTGTTAGAAGACAGTTGGAACCAATCAAAGTCTCACTCATATGGCTTAAAAGCTCTCCTTTCCAGTTCCCTGGGGTGAAGTCCAAATGAAAGGAGCTGGAGGTGAGGAAGCATTGCTGTATCCTGAGGTAAGGGTGAAGTTGGGAAAAAAAGGAACCATGAGGGAAGTGGCCCAGGGAGTCAAAGCAGCTGCAGTGGTGAAGGGAAGTCCATTAGGGTCCCTGGGCTGGAACCTGGAGTAGAGGGTGGGCCTGGGTTCCCCCCACCCCCCATGCTCTACAGAGATCCCCTTGAGAGGGGAAACAGGCCTCGGTCCAGTCAGGAGGCTGAACTGAGCCTACTGAGCTCTATGGAGCGAGAAAGACTGTGGGGTATTTCCCTTTCTCAAACCCCATATTGGCCTGTGATGAAAGTAACTCAATAGGCTGACTCTTGCTGCTACACTGTGAAAGGAAGGTCACATTGGGGCCTTAGTGAGTTTCTGAGGCCATTGAATCTGCCCAGAAGCATGGGCCCCACCAACACAGGCTTGGAACTTTGTCATATGGTAGTATGGCCATTGATACTGATGGGAGCAGGAGCTGGCCCTTGATTTCAATGGGAGTTAGGCCACTAAATACCTTTCAGGATCTGGGCCCATGGTGAATTATTAAAATGAAATGACAACGCAAAAAATGTCAATAGACCTCATCAGCAGTTGAAACAAGTAATTCAGAAGACTGGATAGTATGAAAAGCACTTTAAAAATCACTAGATGAAGCAAAATACATAATTAAATTTTTGTGTATTTTCTAATGAAGGAAATCTGCTAAATTTCCATGCTGAAAAATGTTAGGTTTTTTTTATGCTTCATCAGATGTATTGCCATGGATTAACCCAAATATCTACAGAGATATTAAATAAAGTTGATGGCACAGAGGCTGTTTAAATAAGTCATTTGTCAGCCCCTATAAATACATACCATGTTGTACTTATCGGAAGAGATTTTCCAAAGGGTGTTTCCAGACCTCCTGATGCTCCTGGTGTTGCTTTGAATATGGGTTCTGCTGCTGATCTGACACTTGTTGGATCATTTGCTGCTATTCCTGTCTTAGACTCTAAAGGAAATTACAGGGACAAACACAGGCTTCTCTGAGCCCAGGTGAATTTCCAGCCTCTGTAAATAGAACTGCATCCACAGAAAGTCACTTCATATTACTGAGGATAAGGGTACAAAGACCGAAGATATATGTGGGACTATAGGGAGGTGGCTTGCATTATGAAACAAAGAGATAAAGGGAACAGACTGGCACTTTTTGACAATTGAAGAAATGGTATTCGCTGCTATTACAGTGAAACCCTTTGGACCACTTAAGCTCTGTGTTCCCCCTCTGTGGTGGGGGAAGGGAGTATGAACAGAGTGAGCATGCAGCAGGACCTCTGAACTACCATGACAGTGGAACTCTGCACCACCCCTAAATAGGCCAAATGGAAGGGGACTTTGAGGGCATGTCATGTTTGTACCGATGGGTCAACACTACACAGATCTAGTACTCTAAAAATCCACGGAAGGGGGCTGGGCAGAAGGTAGATTCTATCCTGTCTTTTGCCACCATTACCGTAGTATCTTACTACATCACGATCTCCTAAAGCATTTATCCTCAAAACACCGCTGTGCGGTGGGGAAGTATTACTAGCCCCATTTTACCGTTGGGCAATAGAGACTAATGACTTGCCCAAGGTCACACAGGAAGTCTGTGGTAGAGCAAGGAATTGAACTTCAGTCCACAGACTTCTAGAGCAGTGCCCTAACCACTGACAGGTCTCTCTCTCTCCGCTCCCTCAAAACCTGAGCAGAATTCCTTGCATGCTTGGGCTTAGCATGGGGAGATATGGAAGGTGAATTTCACCTTCCGTTATTAAAGCTGTGGTATAAAATGTAGTTACTTTCAAATAATATCAGTGTGAGATACTTCACAATTAAGCATTGTATGCTCAAATAAATTTGTTAGTCTCTAAGGTGCCACAAGTACTCCTGTTCTTTTTGCAGATATAGACTAACACGGCTGCTACTCTGAAACCTGAAAACCATATGAAATTCCTTCCATAGATGTTTTAGTGAGAAATGCCTTTGTAGGTTGTGAAAATGGCTAAGTATGTAAATAGCTTGGTTTCTGATCTCCCATATGTTTCCTGTATTAAATGTATACAATCAAGGAGGCTGTTGGAAGCCCACTGAAGTCAATGGAAAGACTTCCACTGGATCAGGCCCCAAGCATCATGCAAACAAACATATTATTACAGCTATAGAGCTCTATAGTGCTTTACAGAAATTAAAAAAGGGGCCCAGCACCAAAGAGCATACAGTCCAAATAGCATAAGCAGAAAAGGTGGGCATAAGAGAAAAGAGAGGGTTACAACAAATAGGTTCATAGCTGCTAAGGCCAGCAGGGACCATCATGACAATCTATTCTGCCATCCTGTATAGCACAGGCCATAGAATTTCCCCAAAATAATTCCTACATATTTTTTTAGAAAAACATACAATTGTTATTTAAAAATGCTCAGTGATGGAGAATTTATCAAGACCCTGGGTAAATTGTTCCAATAGTCAATTACTCTCACAGTTAGAAATGTATGCCTTATTTCCAGTCTGAATTTGTCTTCCTTCAACTTCCAGCAATTGATTGGTGTTATGCTTTTCTCTGCTAGATTGAAGAGCTTGTCATTAAATATTTGTTCCCAGTGTCAATACTTAGAAAATCACCCCTTCACCTTCTCTTTGTTAAGCTAAATAAATTGAGCTCCTTGAGTGATTGATCTCTTTTGTAAAGTTGAGAATGCAATTTTGTAAGTTGTGGGTTTTGTTTTAATTTCCATTTTATATTGTTATGCTGGAAGGTGTTAATGGCTACCACTAAGTAGGTCTTTGATAGACAATCACGGATCTGGTCAAAGCTGATGCATGTGGAAACACCCTTCTTTCTGGTTAAATGGAAGGAGCAGTTAATTTCCCTTTTATGTAGTGATAGCTAGAAGCTATAGGACCCCACTATCCAAGGCACTGGGGCTGTATGAGACCTGAGCAGGACTTAGCTGTGCGGTCTGAGGGGGTCTCCCTTGGACTGGTTGGAAATGCAGGGGCTAGGGGATTGTTTGGCAAACTGTGCATGTGAGAGAGACAAACCCAGAGATAATGAAAGAAGCAATCATGAGTGTGTTCCGGAGAGAGGTTCTCTGAATATTGCATCTGTCTCATTCCTGCAGCCAGTGTCCTTCTGCTCTCTAAAATGGTTGGTGAGAGATTCTTCCTGTTATAATGTCCAGTCCTCTTTGATCACCCAACAAAGTCTCCCTCCAGGTGATCCATTGCTTGGTTACCAGCCATCCTGGGCAGTCTAGTTCTCTTGGTTTGGCCACTTTGTTAGCATATCTATTCTATTGCCCAGATAGACCTATTCAAATTGTCAGTGAGTTTTGATCATCCACTTAGGCAGCCCAGACATGGCTAAGTGACACACACACATTAGTTCAGCCTGTGCATCACCACAGTATCCAAGCACTTCACAGTTGTTAATGGATTTTATTCTTTACAGCATCTCTCTGAGGTAGGGAAATGTTAAACACACCCCACTTCCCTTTTACAGATCGAGAACTGAGGTACAAAGAAAATTAAGTGACTTGCCCAGGGTCCCATAGAAAATCTCTGGCTGAACTGTAAACTGAACCCAAGACTTTGAATGCCAGTCCAGTGCCTTATCTACTAGACCAACCTTCCAAACCCAATTGGAATGGATTGGTTCTAAAGGAAGTCGGGACTAAACTTCAGCTTTGATGCAACAACAACACTGAGGTCAGGAAAAAATAATTCCACTGATAAAACAGAGGTATAATTACTTTGTGAGCCAAAAGTGTGAGGATGAGACTATCTATTTTGCGTGTGTAATTTCATATTTTGCATGTGCAATTTGGGAGCAAGTTTTTGGAATTTTAATCCTAGAAATGTATTGGCGTCTGCAGTCACATAAAATGTGTGGAAAAAGCACTGTAACACATGTGTTCATAAATAACACAACTCTTGTGCTTTGCATTTATGTTAGAGTGTCACATTTAGGAACAGCTTTCTTCTGAAGCTTTCTGTACACGCAATACTACAGTTCAGGATTTACGCTAACTTTGTTCAGTGTCCACCTGTCCTTTTCAAAAGTGTAACAATTAGGGCCCTACATTTAAGTGACACTTTACAGACTGCACCAATAGGTTCACAATCTGTGGGCCTAATTTTTGAAGTTAGTAGAAGTTTTCCAAGTGATGAGACTACATAGTGGAGCCCTACCCAATGGAATAATTTAGTTTACCACTGAATTGTAGCCAACTCTAAGGTGAAACATGAGAGTTGATGGTATTAATCTGAATAACAATGACTAATGGTATTGTTTGGTTTTCATGATTACCATGATGGCTCAATTTCTGGTTGGAAGGGCTCATTTGTGGAACCCTTACTCAGACTAGTGAGCATTGACTCACAAGATTAGACATATTGGCCTCTTGACTCACAAGATTAGACCTACTGAATAAAGGTATATGAGTATATATATATATATATATCCTCATATATAAATCCTTGACACTCAGATCAGAATCTGGCCCATAGCAAATACAGCTAAAGGGATGGCTCATTTTATACTATTCTATCTGACAAAAAAAATCAGCCTTTCAACGATTTGAGACTCTTGACATTATGTTTGAGGGTCTCCTCTCACACTGGTTAAAATCAGGATTGAAGTCAATGCCATGGAGTCAAGCCTTGTGTGATTAAGGGATTGATTCTGCAAGGAGTGGAGCAGTTCTCTGGAAGTGCTCAGCAGTCAGCTCTCCAGGAGAGCAATGGGAATTGAGGGTTCTGAGATGCTCAGAAATTCATAGTACTGAGCCTTAAGTGAGCAACTTTCGATTCAATTGAGGGTACTATAAATGTTAGCTTCTAAAATTATCTGCACTTCTGTATCTATATGCGCTCTGACATTATACACCCTTTTAGCTTGGCTGATTAGCAGGTGCATAATCAATTCTTCGCAGGAAAAAAATCTCCAGAAAGCTTTTAGGGCAAGAAGGAATACCTGCACTTTCAAAAGCACTCAGGAAACCCTTTTTTCCTATCTTTTCCAGAAAAGTATTCAGCTGCTCTACATTTCTGAGGTTATGGCATTTCAGGATGGCCAGTAATTAATATTTAAATGTGTTTCCTATGTTGCCATTGCCAAGTGTAAAACAAATTCCTACAAATTAAATTTCTACTATTGTTGTCTTTTTATATAAAAAACATGGACTAACATAGTAACTAGCACAATAAGGTCCTGGTCCTTGCCTGGAGTTTGTAGGTGCAAACAATAAATAACTATAAGAATTGGATTAAATCTTAAATTTGTTTTTTTTTAACTGATATCTGTCTGCTGATTGGGTACTAGAGATTTTAATTAATCATATTAAAATGTCTTCCTCATTTCTTTTGTCTACCGCTTTTAACATTTCCAATACAGAAGTACCTCTTGCTACAATATGCCTATACTTTTTGTCAAAGCTCTAGTCTACATTCTCACCAACTTCCCCTTGTTTCTTTGAATTCATTGGGACTAGCCATATGAGTAAGTACTTTTTATGGTGAGTGATGATTTCCCAATTGAGCTCTCATGAAATTCATAAAAAAACTAATGAGATTAGAAACAATGGCAGAAGAGAACCATGGGATTTGACATGGAAAAGTGAAAGCTAAAGTGGAGGTGGGGAAGGAACTGATCTAAAACCAAGGTATTCAGTTCAAAACTTACAAGCAATAGTATTGAAAGAGGCTTTGGGTTGACAGAGGACAGCAAGTCAGCCATACATTTGCAATGTGAGATGACTACAAAGAAGGCCAATGCAGTTTTGGGCTGTGTGCACAGCAGCATCACATCACAGAAGAGGAAGATAATAGCTACTTTATAAAAGGATCTCATGAATCTGCACCTATAATACTGCATTCAGTTTGGTGCACTGCATTTGGATAAGATATTTCTGAAGTCACTTGTGGAATTTATGGTAATATTTAATCATATGTTGAAACTTAATGGACAGTAGTTATTCGGTCACATCACAACAGTATGATGAAACCAAAAGTTATAATTAGTAATCAAAGAACAGCAACTTATCCATATTTATTATTTTCTTTTGCATAGGACTGTCAATTAGATAGTCAAGAATTACCTAAAATAATCAATGCAGTATTTAAAATTAAATTTTGCGGGAAAAAGTGTACACAGACACACAGGTAATAAGAATAAAAAATTCAGCGTAACAATGAAAACTATAAACAGTTCAGCCTACTACAATAAATAAAGCTTCTACAAGAGAAAATACAAAGCAATTTTGAGCAGGCTAGCTGTCATGTTGAGAGATTACCTCTCTAGATTGTAAAGTAAAAGTAGTGATGGAAACAGTAGATATAAGGGGAAAATAAATAAAATGAAATCAGTAGCATGCCAGCATTCTAGCCAGCTTTCCAATAACCAAGTATGGACCAAAGAACTTGGTGCCATTATGCCTCTGGAGCTGAGGAGTAAAGCTCTGAGGAAAGCTTGAATTTTTGGAGGAGTTTCAAGAGAGTTGGTTAATTAGTTTTTGAGTTCTATTCAATTAATAGTTGGCACCAAAAATTCAGGTTCAGTGTCTTGTGATTTTTTTTTGGCCTCTGTAGCTTTAAAATTACAGGCTGCAAAAAGTCAAATATTTGTACCTAGTGAGCATTTGGTGGTGGGTCTCTGGGATTATGTTTTTAGGGTAATTAAGACAAAATATTAGGACTTTAAATGGAATCATAGAAATATAGGACTGGAAGGGACCTGAAGAGATCCTCTGGTCCATCTCCCAACATGAAACAGGTTTAAGTATACCTAGACCATCATAACGTGGTTTATATGGCCGTGAGCTAAGGGAGACCATGGTTTAGGATGATCAACAGCTTCTACGAAGCAGTAGCTGGTGGTTTGTTACAGATCAGGAGCTCTGTGAAACTGTTCATAGTGTTCAGGAGCACTCCTGAGCTGGCTCAACAGCTTCATCCATGAAGACCAGGATCTGTGTGCCACACTGTTTGGAGTGGCTCATGACAGTAAGTGCCAGCATCAGGGCAGACTGTCAAAAAGCAGGGCAGAGACCCCACACTGGTGGTATGCTCTAGAGTTAGATTTCACCAACCCAGTAACAAATGTGAATTCATAAGGCACGATAACAGTCTTTCCATGGAGTCACAGAGAGTCCCCTGGGACATTCCACTCTATCTTGACACCCAGGCAAGATGGACTAAGTGATAAATGGTCACTTACACCAAAGATCTCAAAATATTGAAGTTACTCCTGTACCCAAGAGACCAGTCACTTACACCAGGACAATCTGTACCTTAGATCTCACACCAAAGACAATGCTTGTAGCTAATCCTATAGTAAACCAACTAAGGGTTTATTAACGGGGAAAAAAAAATGAGAACAGACATTTACAGGTTAAAGAAGGCAACATATATACACATATGAGTTAGTCAGTTGTGGATTAATGCATGGGTCCAGGGGGCCCGTGACTAGGGGCTCCGTCCAATTTGAGCCCCCCCCCCCCCCCAAGAGTGCCAGAAATGTGGCCTCACCTCCTGCTCCTCCTCTCCCTGCCATGGACCCAGCCCCCTGGCCAGGCCAGAAGCCAGAGCCAGGCCAGAGTTGCCCAGGGAACTTGGGTCTCCCTCCCACTTTTTAACAAAAGAAACCTGTCTCAGGGTGGGTGAGAGCAGGGAGTACTGCATCATCAGTGCCAGCCCCTGCTCAGCCTAAACAGGGGCAAGGTGTGGGGGGTGCACCTGGGGCCACATGCCACTGCTATGGCTGATTTATGTGAGTGCTGAGCAGCTCTGCTTGGCCTGGGGGAGAGGGGAGAATGGGGGAAGGGGTGAGGTGGAAGGAAGGGGTGGGGGTAGGGGGCAGTGGGGAAGGAGGGTGGGATAGGGAAGGTGGAAGAAAAGGAGAAGGGAGATGGGGTTGGGAAGGGATGAGGGAGGCGGTAGAGGACAGTGGGGAGAGGAAACAGGATGGAGTGGGGAGAGGCACTGTGCATCTGAATTGGCTGCTGAATTGCCCTCAGAGCTGTCTAAATTACACCAGGGAGTCACTGCTGTCCTTGGAGCATCACAGGATTGAGAGAGCAAAAAAGTGGCTTAAAGCCGCTTTAGCCACCTCCTTGCTCTGGGCTGTGAGTTCTGGGCTGTGACTCTAAAAGATGCAGAACACAATCTCACCCTCAGACAGTAAACCCACCTTATGGGCAACAGTCTCAGCTTCCACAAAGATTTGCACCACAAGCAGCAAAACAGCATTTCCTCCATTCAGTTAATATCTATAAGACTAACAATTCCCAGTAATACGAGTCTTCTTGCAAGTGGCAATACAAATTTCCCCCTCAGAAATTAAACAACAAATGTTTTCAAGGTTGTGGGCCATGGATTCTGAACAGAGTTTCTGATACAAGATTACAAAGCCTGGGGACATAAGAGTTTGAATCCCTGGGGCACAACTTCCAGAAGCTATAACTGGTATTCATAAACACTCTACGTTGTACTTTAGAAAAATACCCCTTTAGAAGGACCAGTCTGGTGAACCGGTTGCGGTGGTAGGAAAACCTGACGCAGTGTCTGACTCTTTGTGGGGCCTTTGACAAGTCACTAAGGCCCAAATTTTCAAAAGTAATCACTTCATTTTGGGTAACTTGGTGTTTGCTTACTCACCATTAGACACCTAGGACCTGATTTTCAGAAGTGCTGAGCATTCACAACTCCAGCTGGAATCCGGATTCCCGGCACCTCTGAAACTCAGGCTCTGGGTGTCTCAAGTTGAGCACCCAAAATTAGAGGCCACTTCTGAAAATGTCACCACTGACTGATTTCCCCACCTGTAAAGCAGGGATGTTAATTCTCACCCTTCCACAGGAGTGTTGTGGCGATTAGTTAGTTAACATGTGGAAAGCACTTTGAAAATATAAAGTGTTGCTTAAGTGCTAAGCATTACAGCACTGGCATTGAAAAGATGATTGTCATACAGCAGTTACTTTTGTCATTCTTTTGGTATAAATTGCTCAGTAATCTACAATAAAGTACAATTATGACACAGACTTACATGTTATTTCCTACAATGGGCCTCATTTACCACCCCAGGTCCCCCCAGTAATTGTGATAGCTTCCTACACTGATAGTAGGGGCTACCTTGGAGCCACATTCACCATGGAATGGCAAATGTTGAAGTATTCATGCCACCCACTGTACATAGTTACATGGTACTTACAGAGTTACTTCATTTTTGCTTTAACAGGGAACATCTACAGTAACTACTCAGGTTTTGCATTCCAGAAAGTGTTTTTTTAGGGCTATTTCAAATTAAAACACTCCTAAATCGTCTATCTCTGTGTGAAGCTCAATTTTTATTTCCTTCGAACTAACAAAACAGAAACTTTCATTATTTTTCTTTAAGTACACTCTTAAAAACGCAACCAGCTTGAACTCTCTGTTGTAGTATTGAATCACGTTGCAGGCAAATGATCAAGCATCAAGTTTTTCTCCCGATGAAGAAAGCCTTATTGTAACAATCTGATTTTACTGCGGAAATGTAATTAGAGACTTACCATTCATTGTGCTGCTTTGAAAGCTGTCATTACTTGTGTATTTACAAGTTATAAATAGGTTGCAAAAATCAGATGGAAAAGAGAGTATGGTAAATGTATTTCCTCTTCGTTATTAGCATTCAAGAAGAAAAGCTGACAAGAGCATGAACTCCAGGGATATTATGATATGCAATTGGAGCTTCTTGTTCACAAGCACAAACAGTTAAACAGACAAAGATTTTTGTCCTACAGCACATTGATAGGAACATTGATATTTTAGTCTTATTCTGGTCCCTTGAACTTCCATTAGAATCAACTAGGTAGGTATATTTCGCATGGTCAAGTTCTTGCGAGTGTAGGGGGTTTCTATGGTTCATTTATCAGTATTTTGAGTGTTCAGAACAAGAAAGATCTTGAATCTGATCTGTTACACCACTACTGTAGTCAGGGCCGTCCCTAGAGGGGTGAGGGGCCTGGGTCAGAAGTGATGGATTTGTCTCTTCCAGGACTGACCGTGCCGGCCAATCGCACCAGCCTGTGGGGCGCCCCAAAGTGGAGGGCCTGGAGTGGGAGGGGCCCAGCACAGAAGTGACAGATTTGTCTCTTCTGGGACCAACTGCGCTGGCAAATCGCACTGGCCTGCAGGGCCTCCGAAAGCGTGGGGCCGGAGTGGTTGCCCTGATTCTCCCTACTGAAGGGATGGCTCTGACTGTAGTATTGTAACTCAGTTGACTTCAGTGGAGTTAATCCTTTTTACACCAATGTAACTCAGAGCAGAATCAGCACCTAGATTCTAAAACAATCTATCTTTTACTATCCTAAATACTGGGGATATATAATGCCCAATGCTCAATATAGTCCATCACAAAATTAAAACAGCATGCTGCTGGTCAGATGAAAGATGATGATATTAACATGATTGTAGGGTTTAATGGATTCCCTTTCTGAAATAGACAACAAGTGAAAATGATATAGTCCCCCTAAAGGATGATGGCTGACATAGGCACCCACAGGGCTGGAGCACCCATAGAAAAAAATTAGCGGGTGCTGAGCACCCACCGGCAGCCAAGCTCTCCTACCTCCCTCTCCCAGCTGCCTCCTGCCTGCCAGTGGTGCCAATCAACTCCTCCCCCTCCCTTTCAGTGCTTCCCACCAGCCATGGATCAGCTGTTTGGCGATGTGCAGGAAGTGCTGAGGGTGGGGGAGAGGAGTGGGGGCTGCTCATGGGAGGGGGCAGAACTGAGTGGGAAGAGGCAGGGAAGAGGCAGGGCAGGAGTGGGAAGAGGAGAGGCAGGAGCAGAATGAGACGGGAAGGGGGTGAGGAACGGGCAGGAAGAGGAGGAGTGGGGGCAAGGCCTGGGGCTGAGTGAGGGGTTGAGCACCCCCAGGGAAAGTTGGAAGCCAGTGCCTGTGATGGCTGAAATCATATAACACAACCCAACTGGGCAAATTTGTTAATTTCTGCTCAGGAGAGGCCCACGGTTAGTCTAGCTAGTTTGGAGTGAGGGTCACTGATTGTCTGAGCCGTGAGAACCAGCCAGTACTGTTAGTTCTTTGCTTTTATGAGCACTAAGGTACATCCAGAGTATTAGACTGAAAATACCATCATTGCTCAGTCAGAAGTAAACTGCTTCTTTAGAGATCCCTTCTCATTTCTCTTCATAGATGTCCTTCAGTTATTTATTGCAAGGAGAGAAAAACTCCTATAAAAGCTGTTCTGGAGTTGATGTTGTGATATTAATTTTATAAACTTCTTCATCATAAAACAAATAGGGACAATGCAAGAACTCAAGAAGAAGAGTCAATATGACAACTCAAGTGCAGTATACCAATAAAGGGTTACTTCAGCTGAGTTTGACAGTGAGTCTTGGTCATGCATTTAGAAATCATCAGTAAAGTAAGGAGAATGAAATTCAACTAGCATGTCAATATGCACATGGGTATTGCCTCTCACCATCTAGGGCTGGCAAGAAAACAATAATGCCATTTAATTTTAAAAAATGAGGTTTTGGCATTTGTTTTGTTCTGCAGCGAAACTGAGACCTTTCAGCAACTTTCATGGAAAAAATGAGACAGCCCTGCCAGGGAATAGCCAATGGCCTAGTGGTTATGGCCTTTTCCAGGGTGTACAGGAGATCCAAGTTCAAGTCCCTGCTCTGCCTCAGTCTACAGGGTGATTGCCCTGACCACTGGATTGTTGGCTATTCAGGGTAGATGTTGGATACCTGAGAAAGATACGGCACTTGTAAAACAAAGTTCACAGAAAAGGTATTGTCATTCAGAGCTAACATGTGGAACTGACCATTACAAATTGTAGCCATTATTTCCCAGAGTTTAGAGAATGATATATTAAGTGCATTTACAGCAAATCAATATCGGCCCCATAATTATTGTGCTAGCAGAGCAGATGTTTTGCAATCACTCTTCCAACAGCCAAGAACACATTTACTTTTTGGGAATGGAATTTCCAAGCTGCACAAATATGTTCATGTCTGTTTGGGGCAAAATTGTTTGCCATCTCATCAATCTGAAATAAGTTTGTTGTGTTTTTGTAATCTAAAGCTGGCCATTATCGTTTCCAGTGCTGTTGACTGACAATGTGTGACAGTTTGTTGTGATTAAGAGATGTCATTTGGAAGGAAAGCAAGGCTTGAAAACATTCCAAAATAAGCACTAGAAATGTGAAAAAGACTATCAGCAACTGCAAAGAACTATTATAGAACAGAATCAAACTTTTTTCTTCTAGGTTTTAGCAGTTCCAAAGGCATATAACCGGCAGTATGTCTACACTGGCAGAGTTACAGCGCCGCTCGGAGAGCGCGGAAGGGAAACCGCTGTTGTGTGTTCACACTGTCAGCTGCCTGCGCAATAGCGTGTTCACACTTGTGGCACTTGCAGTGATATTCGGAGCGGTGCACACTGGGCAGCTATCCTACAGAGCATCTCTTCCTCTTCTGCCGCTAGGAGTTGTGGGAAGGCGGAGGGGTCACGGGGCATCCTGGATCCTGTCCCAATACCCCGTAATGCATTGCTTCGCATTCCAACAATCCTTGTTCTTCCATTTGCATTTGGCACCATCTTTCAATGGTTTGTGTACTGCACGCTCTGCCTCTTCAGTCTACAGGAATGGATCCCGCACTGTTGACCAATATGCTGCTCGCTCTCATTAACACGTCATGAGTGGCAGTGGAGTTATTCCTGAAACTACAAAGGCAAGAGGAGTGCAACCTTGATCTCTTGACACATAGTAGCTATGACGTGAGATTGCTTTTGGCATTCACGGAGGTGCCGGCCACAGTGGAATGCTGATTTTGGGCTTGGGAAACAAGCACTGAGTGGTGGGATCACATCATCATGCACGTCTGGGATGACGAACAGTGGCTGAAGAATTTTTGGATGAGGAAAGCCACATTCATGGGACTGTTTGATGAGCTCGCCCCAGCCCTGCAGCACAAGGACATGACAATGAGAGCTGCCCTGTCATTGAGATGTGTGTAGCGATTGAACTGTGGAAGCTGGCTACTCTAGACTGCTACCAATAGGTCGCTAACCAGTTTGGAGTGGAAAAGTTGACCGTTGGACTCATTTTGATGGAAGTGTGCAGGGCCATTAATTGCATCCTGCTCCGAAAGGCCGTGACTCTGGGCAACATGCATGATATTGTGAATAGCTTTGCACAAATGGGCTTCCCTAACTGTGGAGGGGCGATAGATGGCATGTATCTTCCAATTCTGGCACCAGACCACCTAGCCACCGAGCAAATTAATTGGAAGGGGTATTTCTCTATGGTTCTCCAGGCACTTGTGGATCATCGTGGGTGTTGCACAGACATTAACGCAGGCTGGTCTGAAAAGGTGCATGACACACACATTTTTTGGAACATTGGCCTGTTCAGAAAGCTGCAAGCAGGGACTTTCTTCCCGGACCAGAAGATCACCATAGGGGAAGTTGAAATGCCCATTGTGATCCTGGGAGACCCCGCCTACCCCTTAATGCTGTGGCTTATGAAGCCATTCACAGGGTACCTTGACAGCAGCAAGGAGCGGTTCAACAACAGGCTGAGCAAGTGCTGAATGACTATTGAGTGTGCTTTTGGCCATTTAAAGGCCCACTGGTGCTGCCTATATGGGAGGCTGGACCTGGCTGATGACAATATTCCTATGCTTATAGCCACGTGTTGTATGCTCCATAATAGTTGTGAGGGGAAGGGTGAAAGCTTCACTCAGGGCTGGACTGCTGGGACTCAGCACCTGGAGGCTAAATTTGAACAGCCAGAGACCAGGGTTATTAGAGGAGTGCAGCGAGGGGCCATAAGGATCAGGGATGCCTTGAGGTAGCAATTTGAAGCTGAAAGCCACTAATATTTGTTGCTATGCTCAGGAGTGCAGTACTTGTAATGCTAGGAGGGAATTGTGATTGGTGCAGACGATGCACTGTGAAGGTCTAAGAAAATTGCCTGTTGCTTTGCAGGGCTCTGTTTGCTTTCATAATTAATGGAATAAAGATTACTTTTAAACCAAAACAATTCTTTTATTAAAAAACAACAACCAGAGGAGAGAGAGAAACAAAAAAACACATCAGCACTGAGGGGGATGGGGGAAGTGAGGGTCCCAGGCGGAGGTGGGGTCCTGGGACGGTTAAAGATTTGTGTATGTTGACTTCTCATATCCAACCTTTCCCTTTGGAGTACAGTACAGCGGGTACTGTACTTCAGCAGGGCTAAACTGCAGAGGGGGGTGTTGAGTGCAGTGGGTACTGAGAGTCCGCAGGGCTGGACTGTGATGGGGGAGGAGTGGAATGCAGTGGGTACAGACTGGAAACAGGAGGTTGATAAGAGTGTGTGTTGGGTCGAATGGGAAAGAGTTTAGCGACAGCGGCTGCAGGGGAGGGCGGGCGCGGAGCTGCTCGATTCGCAGTGCTAGCAGTGCCTGGAGTATGTCCGCTTAATGCTCCATAATGTTTAAGAGCCGCTCTGTGGCTTCATTCTGGCGCGCCATGTTCTCCTTTCGGTCCCTCTTCTCGCTGTCCCGCCACTCCTTCAGTTCTTGTTTTTCGGCCGCGAAATGCATCATGACCTCACGCAGAAAGTCCTTTTTAGTTCTTCGTGACCACTTTCTAATTCTGCACAGCCTTTCAGCCGACAATAACAAAGAGGGAGGCTGGGCTCCCAAGGTCATATCTGTGAAGCCAAAATGCAACATTTTACAGAAGCAGTATTGTTTCCAACACACAGACCCACTGATTCAGTGATTTAAAACACAGCCACTATTCACATACCTGTCACTAACTGGCTGACCCCAGGCAAGCACACATGAGCCACAAGACCCCCAAAATGGTGAGTAACCACAGGGATGGGGAAATCAGTGTTCCAGGATTGTACTGTACACTGAGCACATGGCTTTGGGGAGAGCCAGCACTGTAGGAGGGGCCTTAAAATCATTCCTGTCCCCACATTTTCCACAGGCTGTATTCATTATAGAAGATATCTCGCTGCTGAGGGAGAGCAGGGAATCAAGGGAGGGACTTCTCCAAGACTACGGCTTCCTCCCTGGCCCTTATGTGGCTCATCTATGTGCAGCAATGGTCTTCCCCACCCCCCAGTGATGGCAGAGTGGCATGGGAAAGTTACCCTTAATAGGGCAAGAAACAAAGCAGGTCTGCTAAAGAATGGCGGCAGCGGATTGCCAAGTATCTCCATGAGAGTTTCTTGGAGATTTCTGAGGCAGATTCCCGTGAAGTAAGGGAGTCAATCATGACTCGGTTCTGCCACTCAGACTAGCCATGTGGTGGTACACGCATCAGACAGACACAAGCCTGCTTTCTGCAACCCTCCTGCTTCTGCAACAACTTGCTTCAGCGATTCCCAAAATCAAAGCCACTTACCAGGGGCCTCCTCTCCTGTTTGCACCTTGCCAAGATCAGACAGCTTGACTGGCTAGCCTCCTCCGGGGTAGAGAAGAGCTCTGGGCTGCATGCATTTCTGACCTCCAAGTCATTCTCTGCCTCTGGGTCCCCCTCCCCCTTCACATCCTCATCCAAGATTTCCTCCTCCTGGCTCGGTCCACTCTCGACTGGCACACGAGTCACCAAAGTATCCACAGGGGCCTTCGCAGTGGAGGTGGGGTCACCACCGAGTATCACGTCCAGCTCTTTGTAGAACCAGCAGCTCATGGGCACAGCACCATAGTGGCGGTTTGCCTCCCGCGCCTTGTGGTAGGCGTTCCGCAGCTCCTTCACTTTGACCCTGCACTGCAGTGTGTCCCGGTTATAGCCCCTTTCTGGCATGCATTGTGAAATCTGTCTGCAGGTATCACAATTCCTATGGCTGGAGCGCAGCTGGGACTGGACAGCCTCCTCTCCGCAAATGCTGATGAGGTCCAGCAGCTCGGCATTGCTCCAAACAGGGGATCGCCTGGTGTGTGGAGCAGGCATGGTCACCTGGAAAGATGCGCTGAGACCACTGCACGCGTCACTGAGCAAACAGGAAGGGGACTTTCAAAATTCCTAAAGCATTTAAGGGGTGGGGATGACAGTTGGTCACCTGAGGGCAGGATAGTAGAGTTCAAACCAATGACCAGAGAGGCGAGAACAGGCATTGTGGGACACCTCCCGGAGGCCAATCGCAGCGGTGTAATTGACCAGGGTGTCTACACTGGCACCGCGGTGTTGTAGCCCCTGGTGCAGAAAGCTGCATGCCTCTTGTCGGGGTGTCTTTTTTACAGCGCTGCAACTGCTCAGTTTCTGCACGCTGAGTGGCTTGGCAGTGTGTACACCTCAGGAGTTACAGTGCAGAAAGCTGCTTTACTGCGCAGAAACGTGCCAGTGTAGACAAGGCCACTGTCTGCATTCTGAGAGAGACTGCAGTTTTAGGGTCTGATCGTGTAAAGGTGCTCAACACCTCCTGCCAGATGGCTGACAGGCCTTTCTGTACTGAGAGTGGGTCTCATGGGCAGTTGGGGAGTGTTATTTTCATTTTCCTTGAAAGCATATTAAAAAGAAAATTCCAAGGAGATCCCGTTCTTATCACTCTTGGTGCCGTAACTGCAGTGGTTGCAAATCCAGTGCCTTCTGTGTTCTGTAAACTATATTATAGAATGACATTAGGAAATCCTGTGTTCTGAGTGGTAAATGCAGAGCCTTGTGATACCTTGACACCATGAGTCAGGACCACATTGCTTTGGAAAACTACTCAATTAACTCAAAACTCAATTAACTCAATAAAGCTCCACTTGCTAGGTGTGATATTCCTCTTGGGGTATCCAGAACTGTGAGCCACTGTGTTAGTGCTCGCAGCCTCCGCAAGTGAGAGCTTTGCTGCTGCCAAGCTCCCTGACACAGCCAACTTGTCTTCCTTGCCAGCAAACTCTACAGGACTCTGCCAGTCCAAGCCTTGCCTTGCAGGAACCCCAACTCCCCGGCTCCCCAGAGATGTCTTTCTGCAATGTTCAGTTCCTGTCATTGGACACTCACAGAAATTATTGAATTCACTGCCTCCAAAGAGACAGTACACACATCAGCCTGTCAATTTAGCACCCTCCAGTTTAATACACAGCACTGAGATGGTTTTGTCATAAAACAAGAATAAGTTCATTAACAAAGAACAGAGATTTAAATGATACTAAGCAAGCATAACAGAGACAGGTATGGTTACAGGTAAAAGAGAACAAAACATGCTTTCTAGTGACTAAAACTTCATTTCAGCAAGTTACACTCTTGGTTTAAGCGGCTTTCTTACCTCTAGTCAGTTTCTTGCCTCCGAGGACACTTTTCATGAACTCAAAGCTCTGCTTTGTCCCCAATTGATGGATGTCTTCCTGGGGATGCAGACTCCATCCCCCATTGTGATCATTAAGCAGTCATCTCCCGCACATGCTAGCTTGATGGCTGTGTTTACCTTATATGTAAATGTGCTTTTCACTGTCCTCTGTGATCAAGCTGGTCAGACAAGTAAATACACATTGCTTTGTCTAGGGCCAGCAGGACTTTATGCATTGCCTGCCAAACACATTTTAAGAACATATTTCCCGCAGACACTTAGAAGTCTTTGTACACACCCCATACATACATTATGCAATATTTTCAGGACCAGCATGTTACCATTTTGCATACTTTATACAGCACCTTTTAGATACAGATTCTGACAACAGTGTGTTGGGGCAATGAATTTGTCCTAAGTCAGGCTGAAGCAAATTATGTTATGTTGTGTCCTCTGTCAGTCATGACAGAATATTCTAATGACAAGCTTTATTTATTATCTAATATTTTAATTGCATTTTTATTAATACATTTTTAAGTAATGCATTAATAACCTTTTTTGTAACCTTCCTGTTTATCCAGCTTAAATCTTATTACCATCCCCCCCACAATGCTTGTATCTCTTCAGTTGCTTCTTCCTGAATGCTGGGGGAAATTAAAGTTTTTGCTCCTCCATCTTCAAAGCCCTCCATGGGATTGATCCAAGGATCACATTGCTTGCTCTATGTGATCCTCTCCTCCAACGGTAACTATGTTCCACTGGAACAATGGAACTGTCCATCTTGAGTGAGACTTGTGGGTGCAGGTGACAGGTCTTTGACAACAACAGCTCCATGAATCTGTGACTTACTTCTGGAATAATGACAGGTTTCAGAGTAGCAGCCGTGTTAGTCTGTATTCGCAAAAAGAAAAGGAGTACTTGTGGCACCTTAGAGACTAACAAATTTATTTGAGCATAAGCTTTCGTGAGCTACAGCTCACTTCATCGAATGCATCAGATGAAGTGAGCTGTAGCTCATGAAAGCTTATGCTCAAATAAATTTGTTAGTCTCTAAGGTGCCACAAGTACTCCTTTTCTTTTCACTTCTGGAAGAAAGGCAATGAACCGTCAAGCCTCCAGAACAAAATGCAAAGCCACTTCTTCAACTGCTTCCCCACAATAAAACAAAAAACAATTCACAAAGAAAAAAGGAGGGAAAGAAAAATACAGTCCTTAAAGTGAGAGGAGATAGATAGATTTTTGTGGGTGCCCACATAATTTTGAGGCTTAGACAGATGGGCTTCAGTGACTCTTTGACAACCACTTGCCCATGGCAGGCCCTAGTAACTTATCTGTCTGCTGAATCTGAGCTTGTAAAATTCAGTGTTACACTTGAACATTGGATGGATTACCACTTCCTTCTGGACTATTTGTTCAACCCTAAATATAATCTTCTATATACATCGGAGGCATGGTACCAGAAGTGAGGGACAATAACTATTTTCTGCAGTTAAGGGAAGAAATTGTTTAAAACCGAAGATGGAAATATTGAAGGTAAATATAGGAAATAAATTTTTGAAAGAACATGAAATTAGGCTTTGGAATAAACTGTTGAGTCAGGTGCCATAGCTGAGTACTTCTTCACTAAGGATTTCCAAAAATGGGTTAGAATCTTAGCCCTAGTCTACACTGGGGGAGAGGGGATCAATCTAAATTATGCAACTTCAGCTACGTGAATAACGTAGCTGAAGTCAAGGTACTTAGACCTACTCACCACAGTGTCTTCACTACAGTGAGTTGACTGCTGCCACTCCCCCGTTAACTCTGCCTGCACCTCTCACAGCTGTGGAATACACGAGTCGACGGGAGAGCATTCAGGGATCAATGTATTGCATCTAGACTAGACCCAATAAATCAACCCCCGCTGGATCGATTGCTGCCCGCCGATCTGGCAGATAGTGTAGACATACCCTTAGTGAGATAAGTGTAGAGGATGATCTGGGTAAATGCACAATGTTGGATCATTTCAAACCTAACTTCTCAGATACAAAATGTATTATTTATTTAAGGTACTTCATGGAAATATTTCAGAATAACAGCCGTGTTAGTCTGTATTCACAAAAAGAAAAGGAGTACTTGTGGCACCTTAGAGACTAACCAATTTATTTGAGCATAAGCTTTCGTGAGCTACAGCTCACTTCATCAGATGCGGATGGAAATATTGAAACTTGTAATAAGAATATGAGTGCTACACTAATCTGATGGTTATGGATCCAATCCTTCAGTCCTCAGTCAATGGGAGTGTGGCAGGGTGCTGCTGGAGAAGCCCTTAATCTCCTCCTGCCACTCCAGCCCCAATCAGGGAGAAAGGATGGGGCTGGGTGAACTGCCCCATGTTTGCCTGGTAACTGACAACACCTGCCAGGCTCATTAGCAGGAGCTATAAGGCTGGAAGGAAGTGAGAGAAAGGGTGGTGGAGACTAAGAGCAGGAGGTCAGGCTCAGAGGGAATAGGAGCTTCCTAGTCTGTTGCTGGCTAGGCCTGTGGTAGACCAAGCAGCTGTAAAGCCTGTATATAGTTGGAAACTGGTGGTGGGAAACTGATCATGAATAAAGAACACGGGTGTTGCACCAGACTGAAGTGTCCCTGATTCATGGAGGAGAGGGGCCGAGGGGACTGAATCTGGGGGTGGGGGGGATGGGCACAGTGTGAACTCCATTATAGGGAGGTATGACTTAGTAAGGACTAAGGAATGTAGGATAGTGCCCTATATTAATTTAGTGACTAACCAATACTATGAAATCATATTTATATTATGGCCTGTAAAGCTCTATGTACATCTTTGGTGTTGTATAAATAATAAACAGTCTCAGTCATGTAATTTTGAGTCCTTTCTCTGATCCCATAAATCAAATATAATCAGAGCTATCATGTTTCCCACTCTTACACATATTAGTACAGGGGTTATTTCTTGGAATAATGTCAGCTGGATAGTCAAGTTGTCATCATGCAATATAATCTTTTATCTGAAAAGACACACAAGAGATTGGACATTTAATTTGGACTCACTCAGATTATTCAGTTCCAATTTGATTTTGTGTGACAGCTGTTGGATTTTTGTTAGGCTTTATTCAGTATCAGCATGACTTCCTGATGGTTTATTGTGATGTTGATGAGCCTTCCGACTTCTCCAGTTAAGGTGACACCCAAAGAACCCGGTCACCTGCCTATATGTCTTATATTAACCCAGTGAATAAGAACGGACATTACTAGAAGTACTTACTAGTCTCTCTTGGTGGGCAGGGCTTTTTCCATAAGGAAGTTTACTGTGAGATTACAATGCTTGTAATTTGAAACAAAAAATATCTTCCCTCTATTTCTCTTACTGGACATAAGTCTACATAGCCCAGTTTCTTCCTTTCATTTCCTTTGGGGGTAATTATAGGGAAAAGAATGGGGGGAGGGCGAGGAGGCAGGAAAAAATTAGCATCCTACCAGTCAAATAACTATTCCCCTCTTTTCCCCCCTCCAGTAGAAAGCGAATGACACTCTCCATACATCAAATTGCTCCACAGACAAGTATTATTTCCCTGTCAGCAAATTTGTTATTATCATTTTCAAGGTTTCCTCGGTGGCTTTTTTTGCTTGTCTTATTTCTCTTAACCTACCTCACCTGTATTGTCATTGTTTTCCATCGCTTTACAGAGCCAGGTCATCAGGTACAGCTGAGGTGAGGGGCATAAGTGGCTTTGTGTTTCTCAGCGACCAAGCCCCACCCCCCAAAAAATCCTGGGAGTAGAAAACTTATTTGGTCGCCTTGCAAGTAAGAGCACAGCTTCTGAGTCACATACCCCAGCCATGTCACAGGGCTAGGAGAGGTGGTTTGGAACCAACCATACCAGTTTTATATCACTCAGGATTTGCCTGTGTCAGAGGAAACCTCAGTCCTGTCCTCCGTCTCCTTTGTGCCATCACAGGCTAATTGCAAATTCTCCAACACAAAAGGAGTTTGAACAGGTTTGGACTGAAATTTGACCTGAATTCAAATGTTCACAATTTCCCATTCCCTGTCATTTGTTCAGTTCTAATCTCTTGTTTCTTAACATGTTCATTCTTTATTGTGGATGTAAGCAGAGTCAGGATGGGCTCCACCCTGACATCTGGTGGTGAGGTGTGGCAAGTTGTGGAAAAGAACTTCAGGGGCTGATCTCATTTGCATAGGCACACCCACCCCACCTAGAATGAGGCCATAACTGCCCAAATGGTCACTTTGGCTGTTGTGGGATCCCCAGTGTCTCTGTTATTGGGGCGGGAAGAATAAATTGTTATTACCCTGATTATGGGAACTGTGCTTGGAACTGTACTTGGCCTTTTGTTATGATGGAGGGACTCACCATCAACTGAGTAGCACTCGCTAGGCAAGGGACATGAGTTCCAAAACTCTGTGAATTGAGAGAGACTTGAGACAGGTATTAGTACCTGGTGGTGTGGGCCCACCTTGTGAGGGCCTGAAGCACCAATTGCACCTCTGTCTCTCTCCACTGTGGAATGTCAGAGCTAATTTTGGGTCTATTAAGAGTCTTGCTACAGGTACTGTGCTGCATTCACTTTGGCCTTATGGTGCACCAGCACTAAGGCTCCCACTACTATGAGCTGAAATCACTGAGAGATGAAATCACTGAGCACTGTGTCAAGTAGTGGGGAGCCGGAAGATCTAGAGTGCAGCGGTGCTGTTTGTGGATAGGCTGGCGGAGTGTTCGTGAGACGGCGAGCTGAGCAGAGCTGTTTGTGAGACGGTGAGCTGTGCAGAGCGGAGCCGGTCGTGCTGGAGCAGAGCCGTTCGTGAGACAGCGTAGCAGAGCAGAGCCCTGTGGGGCAGTCAGCTTCAGGACACGTAAGGTGCCCCTTACCTCTTTCCCCCACACACAGGCACATTTTAGCCAGACTGGGGAGTAACACTCTGCAGATGAACTTTTGAACTCTGGGGCTGGACTTTTTTGGACTTTGGGTGATTTGTGGATTGCTGGACTCAAGAGACGTTTGGGTTCTGGGACTCAAGAACCCAAGGGAAAGGATGTGGCCCAATTTTCTGGGGTGGGTCTTTGCTCATGGTTTGGTTAATGAACACTAGTTGTGGTGTTTCCCCAATTTAATGCTGATGTTGTTTACCTCATGTTATTAAAGATTCTCTACTACACCGAGACTCTGTGCTTGTGAGAGGGGAAGTATTGCCTCTTTGAGGTGCCCAGGGGGTGTATAAGATTTTCCCAGGTCACTGGGTGGGGGCTCGAGCCAGTTTTGCATTTGCTTTGATGAGAGGGAGCCCCTGTGTACTGAACCCAGCCCTTGCTGCTATCAACTTGGCCTGGCAGAAGCGTTACATGTCTATTCTCATGCTGAAGCCATCTGGACAATTCCTAAATATGTCTGCTCTGTTTGCACCTTCTCCCATGTATACATGGGTAACAGCTATTCAAGGCAATAGAAAAAAATAATTTTGGGATTTTTTTTTTTCATTTTTGCTTATTGGTTTGTGTGCCTCTCAGGAGACGAATTGTGTTTTCCAGCTGGTGGTTAGACTCTAGAATACACTTAACTAGTTAGCAGATTCCCCCATCCATTGGCTGGCTTGCTTGAGTGCCCATTTGGCACCTTACCACAACTGAAACGTGAACCAGGATCCTTGTTTCATACATTCAGCCACTTTACCAGCTCTGTCAAGGAGAGCCTGATTAGTAGGAGCTATGATAAGCTTGTCTCTGTCGGAAATCGCTTTCATTGCTGTTCACAACAGAAGATGTCTGAGCTGTAATATCAAGGTTTATCACATATGAATAATTTACTATGAGTATGATTTTAGTGTGAGAGCCAGCCTCACTTTTCAAATGTCTTCTGTGAAGGAGCTTCATGTTCTGTCAAATTTTCTACATATGTAGAGAAGTATTTTGGAATATAAAAGTCTTTTGATTTGAGACTTACATTGCTGTTTAACATGAAGAAACTGTCAGAATTTGATAAATGCATGTCGAGCAGTGATGCCAGATGGGCCTGATTCTCATTTACTCAAAGGTTTCTTTATGTTTTGTGACAGGGTCGGGCCAGATGGCTATAGGAGAGTAATTTTTTTTTTTTGAAGCAGAAAAGAATTTTATTTGTGTAACACTTACAAGGAATCACCAAAAAGGATAAAGCAAAACTATGCAACAAGAGCAAACACAAGGTATAACACAGCAGCCTTCAGGAGGGAGAAGTGTTCAGGCTAGCCTGGGCCCAGAGCGGGGGGGCTTCCTCGACACTCGTGGTCTTCCACCCTCCTGAGTTACCTGGTGGCCTAGAGCGGGGGGGCTTCCTCGACACTCATGGTCTTCCACCCCCTCGAGTTACCTAGTGCCATGCCCAGTGTCCCCGATTATTCCTCTCCTGAGAGTGTCCGACAAGATGGGCACGGCTGCGGGATGGGCGGTTTGGGGGTGGGGGGGTGTACACCACATGTGATAGGACCCCTCCTAGGTGACAGTAATGATGGTATCCACAGTGGCAACGGCTGGGGCTGGGGTCTCTCGCTCTTCCCCTCAATCAAAGGGTCAGACGGAGGGAACCGGACGGGGTCACCGAGCAGAGAACCTCTCTGGTTTTATAAATGGCTGTTTTAGCTAGGGCTAGGAGGAGGTTAACCAGGAGATCTCGCGATTTTGTGGAGCCACGGATGGGGAGTGTGTAGATAAAAAGGTGAGGGGAAAAGTGTAGCCAAAAGCGTAATAAAATATTTGTAAGGAGCTGGAAAAGGGGCTGCAGCCTGGCACACTCCAAATATACGTGCGCCAGGGTTTCCCTCACATTGCAAAAAGGGCAAGTATCCGGGATGGGGGTGAACCGTTTCAAAAACACACCCATGCTCACAGCTCCGTGAAGGAGCTGCCAACTAATGTCCCTGATGGGCCTCGGGACCAAGGTGGAATACAGGCTGGCCCACTGGGGTTGCTCACCCTCTAAAGGTGGCAGGAGGTCCCACCACTTTGTATCGGGGCGGGACACCAGGGTGTGGGCATGAAGGGTGTGAAGCGTGAGCATGTATAGATATTTCCATGGCGCGATTTGGAAGCTGACCGGCTGCAGTTCATGCAGCCGGCTCGCAGTGAAAGGGTGAGGGGTCCGTTGGGATCTACGGGGTAGGGGCCCAATTGAAAGGTCCGGCAGGCCTGGGATAGAGGGTGGGCGGGGTGCGCCCTCGCGCAGGGCTCGGTTGAGATAAGCCCAAGCAGCGGGCGTCAAGGCAGCCTTCACCTCCTGAAGTACGCGCCGGGGGGTACGAGGTCTGGAGAGCCCCATGCGCCGAGCGAGCATCACGGGATCCAGCCAGTCTCCCCGGTCGTAGTCCAGGAGGTCTCCGACTCTCGTGACTTCCGCCAGGACCAAACTCTGGCGCACCGAGCGGGACTCCGCCGCCTGCACACGGAGCTGGGGGTTGTTTAGCAGGGGCTCCGTGAGGAGATCTGCTCCCATGGTGGCCTCCACGGACCTGGCCGTTGAAAACAGTTTCCAGGTCTGGAGGAGGTCCTGGTAGAAGACCGGCAGCCTGGAGAGGTCTCGTGGAAAACCTCTCGGACAAAGATAAAAGAGCTGCCAGTCGTATTGGAGCCCTTGGAAGCGGTGCAGGAAGGCGTGCGCCAATATGCTCCACGTCGAACTACCTGCACTATAAAGCAGCCTCTGCAGGGCCTGGAGGCGGAAGACACGGACCTGAGTGTGCAGACACTTCAGGCCCTGCCCTCCTTCCTTCAGGGGTAGATGAAGAACCCCAACAGGGGCCCAGTGCATTCCTGACCAAAAGAACTCTAGAATCGATGTCCGGAGGTTGGTCAGGAAACCCGGGGCCGGGACCAGGGTGTTGAGCCGGTACCAGAGCGTGGACAGGACTAGTTGGTTAAGCACCAGTGCTCTCCCTCGGAGGGAGAGACATTGGAGTAGCCTCGTCCATTTCCGGAGCCGCTCTATCACCCCGCCTTCTAAATTTTGTCAGTTCTCCGGTGGAGAAGGGTGCATGGCAGAAAGGTAAACGCCTAGGTAAAGCAGTGGACCCGCGCTCCACCAGATGGTCTGAAGCGCAGGTGGGAGGGAGCTCACCTGCCGCCAGTCCCCCACCGCCAAGCCAGAGCTCTTGACCCAGTTGACTCGGGCAGAGGAGGCTGCCGAATAGATGGTCTGGCAAGCCTCCACCCGCGCCAAGTCCCCCGGGTCCTGGACCACGAGAAGCACTTCATCGGCGTACGCCGACAGGACCAGCCGCAGCTCCGGCTCCCGCAGCACCAACCCCGTCAACCTCCTGTGGAGGAGACAGAGGAAGGGCTTGATCGCCAGAGCGTACAGCTGGCCCGAGAGGGGACACCCCTGCTGCACTCCTCGCCCGAAGCTGACCGGTTCGGTCAGGGTCCAGTTGAGCCTAACCAGACACTCCGTGGAGGCATACAGCACCCGGAGAAAACTCACAAACTGAGGTCCGAATCCAAACGCCCACAGAGTGTTCAGGAGGTACCCATGGTCTACTCTATCTAACGCCTTCTCCTGATCGAGAGACAGGAGGGCGAACGACAGACCGTCTCTACGCCCGAGCTCCAAAAGGTCTCGGACTAGAAATAGGTTGTCAAAAATGCTGTGACCTGGGACAGTATAGGTCTAGTCTGGGTGGATCACGTCCGCCATCACGGACCCTAGCCACAGCGAGATTGCTTTCGCTACGATTTTGTAGTCCGTGCTAAGGAGTGAGACGGGACGCCAGTTTCGTAAATCACGGAGGTCCCCCTTCTTCGGTAACAAGGCGAGCACCGCTCGCCTGCACGAAAGAGGGAGGACCCCGCCCTGCAAAGAGTCAGCCCAGGCAGTGGCTAGGTCTGGGCCAAGGGTGTCCCAGAATGCGCGGTAGAACTCCACAGTCAGCCCGTCCATGCCCGGAGATTTATTGGTGGGCATGCGATGGAGGGCTTCCGAGAACTCGGCCAGGGTGAGAGGCAGCTCTAGCCAGTCTCAGTCGCCCACGCTGACCGTGGGGAGTTCCTCCCAGAGCACCCTGCAAGCGCCAGGATCGGTTGGATCTGGGGAGAAAAGGCTTGTGTAGAAGTCACGGGCCCTCCCACACATCTCCACCGGATCCATGAGGGGGGCGCCGTCTTCTGCTAGAAGGCAGGTGACATGTTTCTTGGCCCCCCTCGTTTTCTCCAGGGCATAGAAGAAATGGGAGCCGCGATCCATCTCCCGAAGGAGGCGGATGCGGGATTGAACAAAGGCATCTCGGGCCCAATGGTCCTCGAGGGCCCGGAGCTCCTCCCGCTTTTCCCGGGACGCTCCGCAGAGGAACGGGTCCTCGGGGCTGGCGGCTAGACGCCTCTCCATCTCTAAGACCTCCCGTTCCAACTGCTCTATCGCTGCATTTCTCCGTCGGCTGGTGCCCTGGGTGTAGTCACGGCAGTAGAGCTTGGCGCGCACCTTCCCTAGATCCCACCATTGCCGCGCTGAGGGAAAGGCATGCCGCTGCTCTCGCCAGGCCAGCCAAAACTCCCAGAAGGACGTCATGAAGTCCTCATCCTCCAACAGGCTGTTGTTAAAGTGCCAATAGGCTGGCCCCGGCCTCTCTGCACGGAGGGAGGTTGTTATGGTAGCTAGATGATGGTCGGAAAATGGGGCCGGCCGAATGTTGGAGTGGGCCTGTGAAAGATGGAAACGGGATAAATAAATACAGTCCAAATGAGAGTGGTGTGACCGATGGGCCTCCACCCGGACAAAGGTGAATGTGGAAGTGTCATCTGGGTGGTGGTCACGCCAGACGTCTACTAGGGAGTGATGTTTGACTATTTCTCGGAGAATGTTCGCAGCGGCCGGGCTCAGCTCGGCCCCTGAGCGGTCCCGTTCCTTGAGGTGGTGTTAAAGTGCTAGGACTAGGCACTCATGAGAATCTAGGGTGCCGAGGAAGTCGGACACCTGCTGATAGAATTGTGGCCGTTTTGGGCTCATTGTCGGGGCATAGATATTAACAAAGTTGACCACGAGCCCCTCCATACGGATTCGGAGATGCAGCAGGTGGCCCGGCACGGCCTCAGTGACCCCTAGCACCTCGGGCCATAGGTTGGGGGAGAACAGGGTCGCCACTCCAGTTTGTCGAATCGTGAAGTGGCTGAAGTAGACCCCATCTCCCCACTCCAGCTGTCCTTGGTGGTCGGATCCGTATGGGTCTCCTGCAGGAAAACCACAGAGTACTCCTCTTCCCGAAGGTAAGAGAGCACCTGGGACCTGCGGAGAGCCATCCTACAGCCCCTGGTTTTCAAAGTTGCGATAATAAGAGGCGTCATGCGGAGGGCTGGAGGAGTGGGGGTTCCTTATTGGCGGGGGTGTTTGCGGCCCCCGGCGGGTCGCGCAGCAATCCGTGACCCATCCTGTAAGTGAGTAAATCATCACAGAAGCTGCAGGCCCGCCCGTAGGCCACAGCACCATGCCTTCCTTTCCCTCTACCCTCCTTTATAAGGGCCCTTGTGGCCTGGAGGAGTTGATCAAAATCCCCCCATAGCTGGAGAGCCAGCTGTACCCTGTTGCGGGAGCCACGGATGTTTTCTAAAAACTCCCGCAATGCGTTTCGCAGCTCATGGGGGGGTGGGGTTGCGATTTCTGGGTTATTCCCTGGTGGGGCTCTTGGTGCAGCCTCGTGGTCCGCTGAGGCTGGCAGGCAGGGTGTGGACCACCGATAGGGCGTCTGACAGGCTAAAGTTATTAGGTCCATCTCACGCCTTGGGGTAGAAGGGGATGGCGGAGGGAAAATTGCAGCTCCTAGTGGGTCGCGGCAGGAAAATGCAAAGGCTGCTCCCTGGGGGGAATCCGCAAAAAACGGGAAAGAAATACCTCAGGGGCGGCAATAGCATTGCAGGAGGAGGTGGATTGGGCAAGGACAGGGGTGGGGGCGGGGGCAGAGGCGAGGCTCTGGGCTTCGGGAGGCAAGCAGCTGAAAAGTGGTGCCTCCTGAGCAGATTCGAGGGTTGAGGGGTGGGGGAGGGAGCTCCCAGTGATGCTAGGTGCAGGCTCTGTGGTGGATTTGGCGGCCATGGCATCAGGTGGTGGACCACCTTCTGTAGGGTGCCCGCCCAGGAAGGCGGTTAGGGGGAGGGAGCATGGGGAAAGGGGGACTGGGGTGAAGTTGCCCAGATCGAGGCCAGCTGGCAGTAGATCATCCTCTCTCTGGGTGACCGGGGTCAAACCTAGGGCCTCAATCTCCTCATACATGGAGGAGAGGTCGTCTTCTGCTACCCCGGGGGCTCCTCCTCTGGGGCCCGCCTCGACGGTCGCTTCAGGGTTCACGGGGGGTTCAGGTGGTGTTCGGGTAGAAGGGGCTTCCTCAGGGGTCTCGGAGGGGAGGGTCTCCCGTGGAGGGGAGATTCTACCTTCCAATGCCATTCTGTCTTCCCCTCCTGACACCGGCGGATGGATCTGACTTGTGGGCATAGCGGAAGGCTCAGTATCAGTTCCTCCCTTCCTGGTCTTCCGGGGGGCCTCCGCATCGGATGGGTGCAGCAGAGCTCGAGCCTTCCGCTTGCCTCGCTTCCCCTGGACTAGGGTCCAGCCCTCCATAGCGTTGTCTGGGGGTTGGTTAGCAGGGGTCGTGTCGGGGGGCAGAAGTGATGGTTCAGGGGTTCGGGGGGGTAACAGTGAGGCAGCATGAGGGGCGGGGGGTTCTCCTTGGGGCGGGCCCTCTCCTATACCCGGTAATAGCTTTGCTGCACCCTCCTCCATAGGCTCTGCTGGATTGTTGATAGCAAGGGCGGGGCTCCCTCGCTTGTCTGGGCGTTATAGGGGAGTGTCTCTTGGGCCCAGACAGGAGCAGCGGTGGATCGAGCAGGAGGAGAGGCGGTTTCAGGTGCCAGGCGGCCAGGGGCATCGGCAACGACAGAGCCGACGTCCTGCTGGGTCTCGGGGGTCTCAGGTGCTCCTCCCTGCTGTGTCAAAGGGCAGCCTCTTCGGACATGCCCCGCTGAGTGGCAGAGGTAGCACCGGGCTTCTCCCATGGAGTAAAAGACCCGATAGCGGGCTCCCTGGTAGGGGACTAGGAAGGACCCCTCGAGCGCCTCTTTGTCACGCACCGCCGGCAGCAGTAGAAGCTGCACTTGCCGGCGGAACGAGAGGACGTGACGGAGGGTGGGGTCCTTGCAGCCCTACGGGAGAGGGCTGATGACAGAAACAAGTTTCCCCAGGGTGGAGAGAGCAGGTAACAGGGCGGCACTGGGTAGAAAGGGAGGGACAGAGGTGAGGACTAGGCGAACGCCCAGGTCCTCTAGCGGCTCCAGGGGGACAAACACCCTCCCCCCCACCGCCAGGCCCCTCTCCACCGCCTCCTGGGCGGCAGCCTCCGATGCTAAGAAAAAGACGGCCTTCCCGTACATTTTGGAGGCCGCCACGATAGCCGTGGGTCCTACCATCCTCGCCAGCTTCTGCACGTATGTCTCCACGTGGGGCGAGGCGGGGACCAGGAGGCAACGGACGCCATGCTTCCTGGTCATGGTGGGAAAGGGGCCCCGGCCGCTATTGATGGTAGCGGAGGCGGTGGGTGGGCGAGATGACGAGGCGGCAGGCGGGGGGGGGCCTGCCACCACCCGGGCATATGTCCTGGGGGCCGGGGGAGGGATGCTCGCAGAGCTGGTGGAGGGAACAGCGGGGAGGGATGCTATGGTCGGTGACGAGGCCACAGCGGTGGAGGGAGCCCCTGCCATGGAGGGCCTGGTGGTTTTAGCGGGGCCCTTTCCTTTCTTCACCCCCGGCCTTTCCGGCCAACTTGGGGGGGGTTCCTAGAATCTGGGGGGGCAGTGGACGTAGCAGCGGCAGTAGTCGCCCCGGTGTCTCCTACTGCTGATGCCCCAGCAGGGGCGGTGGCAGGTGTTTTGACAGCAATGGTGGGGGGGAGGGCTTGGGGGCTGGGCAGGGGGGAGGTAGGGGAGGGGCAACTGAGGTTGTTAGAGGGGCCTCACCCCTCTCATTCCCTGCCATTGTGAGCAGGGAGAGACTGGGAGATACCAGAATGGGGTGGGGGGGAAGCAGATTAACCACTCCTCCCTGCTGGGCTGCAGGCGGGGGGTGGGCGTGCCAAAGGGGTCGGACTGGACGGGGGAGAAAAACAGGAATTGGGGTCCGGTAACAGGGGCAAACTGTGGGGTAAACATTCCGGTGTGGGGGGGCGGGGGACGTGGCCCAACGCACGTTTGCTCAAAGAGTCTCTTTTGGTCGGCTGTAGTGTCTGGTCCGAACGGCAAAATTCAAAGCAAACAGCTGAATCCAAAGGCAGATGGCAAGTTGCCAGCAGGGACGGACGGCGGGGGGGCCGTGACGGTCGTAGTAGTGTTCAGGGGGGCACCGATGGATCGGGGGGCAGCTCCGTGTCACACCCCCTGTGGCCCTACAAACACAATTAAAACACAGTCAAACTCCCCCCACACGAGAGTACAGTTCAAAAATTATTCAATCTTACGGCCCCCTCCACGATGGTTAATAGCTTCCCTGGGTGATTTTTTCTGTCGGCTATCTTCTCTTCCGGCTTTGTAATGAGGCTTTCAGCAAGCCAAGAATGTTGCAGAGAAAAGAAGAATCTTCCTAGCTCAGTACGGGTTTAGAAATAACAGCAAAACGGCTGGGTCTGGGGCTTCCACTCCCCTCCTCCGGGTAGCGGGTCGACAGTCCTCCCCCCCCCCCCGGGGGATTTCAGCTGGGGCAAAAGTGGCGTCCGAGAGCAGGTGGGGGGGGGGGGGGGCTGGCAGAAAGCTGGCAACCGACCAGCACTTGAACGGGAGCAAAAAAACGGCAAAAAAAAACAAAACGAAGAAAAAGCGTCTGGCCCGGTCGAGGGGGGGAACTAAGGCAGGGTCAAAAAGTAAGAAAAATCCAGGCCAGGGGGCTTTAGGAGAGAATAGCTGAGCAGCAAGCGAAGGAGGTCCCTTTTCCCTGGGTAAGGGAACAGGGAAGGGTCCGGAACAATCAGGAACCTTCTGGAGCCAATTAAGACAGGCTGATTAGAACACCTGCAGCCAATCAAGAAGCTGCTAGAATCAATTAAGGCAGGCTAATCAGGGCACCTGGGTTTTAAAAAGGAGCTCACTTCAGTTTGAGGTGTGCGTATGAGGAGCTGGGAGCAAGAGGTGCTAGGAGCTGAGAGTGAGAACGTGGACTGTTGGAGGACTGAGGAGTACAAGCATTATCAGACACCAGGAGGAAGGTCCTACAGTGAGAATAAAGAAGGTGTTGGGAGGAGGCCATGGGGAAGTAGCCCAGGGAGTTGTAGCTGTCTCACAGCTGTTCCAGGAGGCACTCTAGACAACTGCATTCCACAGGCCCCTGGGCTGGAACCCGGAGTAGAGGGCGGGCCCGGGTTCCCCCCCCAGACCTCCCAACTCCTGGTCAGACACAGGAGGAGTCGACCTGGACTGTGGGTTCAGAAAAACGGCCAAGCTGAGGGCTGCCGTGAAGCTCCAAGGCGAACAAATCTGCCAAGAAGCGCAAGACCCACCAAGGTAGAGCAGGAACTTTGTCACAGTGTGTAAATGTAATTTCCTCCCAATTTAAACTCTCTGCATGTTGTCCAAGTGGTGTAAAATGGCCTTAGCATAAATAAGATTCATGTCTGCTGTTACTTGTGAAAAAATTGAGATATCCTAGAAAGTTTGTGTTCATCGTCATATAGACAGAGTGAATATTCAGCTGTTGGCACATGGGGCACCACTATGTTCCACTTAGTGGTGCTATTTGCAGAGATTACGGCTGTGCTAGAATAGCTACTTTGTCTGTTTAACCAAGTGATAAATCAGCATTTAACTAGATAGATTAAGTTTACCCATTCCAACTCTGGTGGCAGACAAATACATGAGACACAGCTGCCCATACAGCTGGTAAAGAACTGGAATGTGCATTCTGTGGGAAATTCCACCATTTGGATAAAATGTCATTCCAAATCCAAATGAAAAGCGAAAATTTTGATATTTCCTGACAAACAGGATATAATAATTTCTGAATAATTTCAATTTGGAACCATCAAAACATTTTGTTTCAAGAGTGTTGAAATGTTTCATTTTGACTTATATAGTACATACATAATGTTAATATTCATATTTTATTTAGCATAAAAGTCACAACAAAATGAATGTAAATGAAAAAGTCAAAATAGAATGTTGCAATATTGCAAAATAGAATGTTCCATCGAAAATTTCATCAAAATCATCATGTTCCTGTAAAAGTTTTGATTTCAACAAAGCTGCATTTTTCAATGGAAAATTGTTCTACTAACATTTTTTTTTCACCAGCTGTAAATTCCCACTAATGCAGACTATGTGTCCCCTGACTCCACTGTCAATCATCAAGGCGGCGGTCAATCTGAAGGCATGTTCCCTAGATTGTTTCCTGGCTTTGCTGAAGTCAGGCATGTCATGCTGGAGCACCCAGTCTCTCAGGCCCTGGGGCTCAGCCTTCTCCATATCACCCTGGAACAAAAGAAGGAGGAAATGCCCAGACCATAAGTCTTCCTTTCAGTACTCCATAGTTTGGTCTGTGAATTCAGCGTGTTCCAAGTCCCTCCTTCTCCATACCTACACAAAGAAGATGTAGATTGCTAGCAATGGTAAGTGGTCTACACCCAACCTGGGTGACCTTGCTACACTTTTGCATACTAGAACCCCTAGACTTGGTTCACAGGTCCAGAATCGCATGCCAAGGACTAGGAATACTGCAGAGACAGTGCACTTAGTCACAGGAGATGAGGGCAACAATGGTATCACTACAGAAAACCTTGTGACTGAGTTGGTTGTAGCACTGATGGGATGAGTAGCAGTCCTGTGAAAACTTCCTTGGTTAATTGTTGACTTGTGGAGCCTTGGGTAGGGGAAGGATGAAAAATATGGAGACAAATCAAATAATGCTTTTCAATGACTAACAAAAGCAGTAATGAAAATAAGTAAGGAAATGACCAGAGTTCCTAAAATAAGTAGGCTCTTCATCTGTACAACTCCGGACTCCTGCTTTGGGAGGTGTGACATATCAGGTACTTGCAGCTGATACTATCGTTAGTGTTCAGGTGCTCAGCTTTCCTCACTTCTGGCTTTCTGATGTGCTCATATTTTAGCAGTACAAAAAGTCATAGAATGTTCTTTAGCTTTGAAATTTTTTGTGCAGTTTTATGAGTTTCTTTAATAACACATGGCTCTTTCTTCTGCCCTCACATTAATAAGATCCATATCCTGCCACTGCCGAACTACTATATTTAAACAATAGCTCACATGGAGTTAAATTCATGGTGTATTTCAGAAGAAAAGACAATAAAAGATGAATGGCTGATAGTAGTCAATAAAAATTAAAAATTTAAAGTAAATAACTCTTACATACAGAATATGTGATTTTTTTTTTTAGTTTTTTTGCTGGAAATCTACCATGTAAGAGTTAGGTTAGCAATGTGCTTGTTATTCAATGAGAAAATAGCCATTTGTCAAGTATGCAAACAGAGTCGAGACCACAGCAAACTATTAACCTAAGGGCATGTCTACACAGAGCAGCAATACACACTCTGCGGGTGTGATTTCTAAAGCACACTAATGTGTTGTGCACTAATTGGTCCGTGTAAACCCTGTTGGTGTGCACAAAAAGATTCAGTGTGCATGTGTAATGGACCAATTAGAGTGCAACAGGTACCAGAGCTCTTTATGTGTGCCTAAATACGCCTATAATGTATAGAATATAAAGGAATAAACCATTACAATTTAGGAAAATGGGATATGAATGAAAATGACTGAACTGATAGAGAATACTAAACTGACTGCGGACAGCTGCAGCAACAATAGGCAATAGTCAGAGATTACAGCAAAAGGCCATTCTGGAGTGTTGCATGTCTAGAACTCTGATTTTTAAGGTGCTTGACTGGAAGCAGCTAGTATCTTCTAGGATAGGACCCACATTTCCCATTTCAGAGCCACATGCCTTACACCATAGCAGCTCTTGATAACAGCAAAGAAAGTCTTTATCTCCAAGAGTATCCCAAGGTGCCCAGTAGTAATTTCCGCCTCCGTTAATCACCAGGTCCAGTTTCCCATTATTTTTATTAAAAGCAAGTTTATCAGAGAAAAATTGGAAGAGTGTCAGGAGAGAGGAAAAAATCATAAAAAAACTCAACTAAACCATTGTTAAATGAGCCCAATTATTTTTATTACAATCTAGTATGGAAACAGCAGGTTTTCATTTTAAAGAATTAATTTGCTTCCTGTAACCCAATCCCCCAGTAGAAAACCGTGACTCTTTCTCAGTCCGTATCCTGTACCGGTTAGGCTGTACCGAGTTTCAGCAAGCCTCTTACTCTAAATTGTGTGAGGGGCTAAACTGGGAAAGACCAAAACTGGGGGACATCCTGGTGGTGTAGAGTTCTTAGATGTATCTTAAACATGAGTTTTCCATTCACTTCAGTGGACTCCGGCTCAAGTCTCAAAACTGGTGCTTTATGCCACTGATGGCTAGCACAAGGCTGTTGAGGAGTAGTTCTTGTACATGCTTCATCTTTCCCTCTTGCAGGTCAGCAGCTAATGGTGAACCATGCTCAGGGCTTGAGCACTGCCAGGTGCAGCCTTTTACAAGTTTTTAACCCAGTTCACATCATTGTTAGGAAATAGATCTTCACTGGGCCTAGTTCTTATACGTATTTAAAGTATGACTAAGACTATACGTTTCAGGTGGATTCTGGGTATCTTCAGAAAAAAGAAAGTGCTGTAAGAAGTGATTAGTTTAATATACACCCAACTTTTAAGATAAAAATACTTCATTTTAACAAAGCAAAAAATGAAATATTGACCAAGATAAAGTAATAAATGTGGCTTTGTATATTAGAGATAGACAGATAAACTCAAACAGAGACAACTCAGCACCATTTTTCTGGGGTCTTTATCAAATCTTTTGCTACAAGGCATTTTGTACAGAATACTAGCTTACTGTATTTTATTTAGAAGTAGATCTGCATTTTTATTCTGGCCACAAAATAGCTGAAGCAGTGTTAACTTCCGAGGAAGCAATTTTAAAACTCTGCCTATACTCAGAATAACCCTTTGAATATAGGTTTCAGAGTAACAGCCGTGTTAGTCTGTATTCGCAAAAAGAAAAGGAGGACTTGTGGCACCTTAGAGACTAACTAATTTATTTGAGCATGTAGCTCACGAAAGCTCATGCTCAAATAAATTGGTTAGTCTCTAAGGTGCCACAAGTACTCCTTTCCTTTGAATATATTACATTAATTTCCTGACATTTTGACACTGGAGAGAAAGCTTTTGGTGATACTCACTGCTTAGCAAAACAAATAATACATCCTACAGGGATTTAAAGAAGTAGTACATTTTAGTTTCATATAGTTGCTGAAGTAAAATTAAATAACTATTTCCAAATCCCATGACCCTTCAGAGCTTTTATTTCATTTCCTCCTCCTTGAAGTAACTCCTTCCTTTCTAATATCCACTATTACAATTTATCTAACACTCATCTCTCATACAGCTGGTGAAATCTGAAAGGTTTTAGGTTTCTTTGTAAGATGAAAAAAATCTTTAAAATGTTCACACCTTCTGTTTGGTTTATTAGTATTTTATTATTGTTTTCAATCATTTTAAACACTGATGGCACCCAATTCTATTGTGAGAACCAATGCAGTTTGTGAGCCTAATTCTGTTCTCACAGAAGTCAAGAGCAAAATTCCCATTGACTTTAGCAGGGACAGGATCAAGCCCAGTGTGTTGGTTTTACATTCCAACATTTACAATCTTAAAATGGTAATAATGATAATTTAAAAAAATCTTCTCATGTGGTGGGATTTTCTAGATAGCTTTTCCCTGCCCTATAAGTACTCTCCCTTCTCCTCCTTTTGCACTGGGAAAAAAAAAGAAAAAAAAAAGCTAGTATTCGGTACTTTCATGTAGTCATTGCACTTTTTAAAAAGTATCCCTGTGTAGCACATCTCACGAGGCGGCAGGGAGGCACTTCTTATGTAATCGTTTATCAGCAGATTTTTCATTAATTTTGACCAATTATGCTGGTCTCTTTAAAAAGATTGTACACATCTGTCTGCTTTTTCTTGTGACCTTTTGACCTTAAACAATATAGTCTAGATTTTTAAAAAATCCTAAATTAGGGTGATGGATGAGAAGTATTTAATGATTGATTATTTTAATAAGCAACAGAGCAGGTCAACACTTTTTGTTGAAAGGTTTTTTGATGAAAAAAATGCTTTTTCCATTTTGGTTGAAGTTTTCCAACTTCTCAACAAAAACTGACTTCTCAGATATATTTTGGAGGGTTTTCAAAAATGGAAATTTTTTACCAAAATCTAAAAGATTTTTTTAAATTTCAACATTTTCACAGGAAATTTCAAATTAAATGCATTTTTTAAAAAAACCCCATAGAAGACATTTGGGATTTTTCTATTAGCTTCAATAAGCAACACAATATGTATGATCTGTTAAAATTCTGTTAATACAGGTGAGTTTTGGCTGGAATAGCCATAATCCTTCCACAAGAAACCTGACACCTTCCTAGTTTAGGAAACTTTCCTTCTCTTGAATCTCCAAATTTTTCTTCTCCTCACACATTTCTTACTTTAAAACCCTGTAGTCACACTGTCTGGAGTGGTTCCTGACTAGGAGTGCCAAGTTCAGACTTCTCAAGAAGCAAGGCGGAGACCCCAAACTTGGTTGTATGTGCTATAATTACAAAGTTCACCAACCCAGTAATAAGTGTGAACACCTAAAGCAGTATAACATTCTTACTATGGAGTCACAGACAGTCCCCCTGGGCATTCCAGGTATCTTGCCATCCAGGCAAGCTGGACTTAGTTATAATTGGTTGCTATATACCAAAGATCACAAAATATTCAGGTTCCTCCCAGTCCCAAGATACCAGTCACTTGCCCTAGTTCAATTTGTACCCTAGATCTCACACCAAAGACAACACTTGTAACTAATCCTGTAGTAAACTAACTAAAGATTTATTAACTAGGAAAAATAAATGAGTTATTACAAGGTTAAAGCAGGCAAATATCTATGCACACATGAGTTACAGTCTATGGTTTTACAAGGTGATAGAGTTGTAATAATCTGTCAACTCTGAATGTCTTTTAGGGCTAACCCAGATTGACCCTGGAGATCTCTGCTTCTGTTCCATAGCTCCAGCCATGTGAGAGTCCAAACAGCAAAACAGAGATGAAAAAATTTCTTGTCAGATGTTTTGATTTCCTTCTTCCAGAATTCAAGCTGAGGGTATGAACCCTTTTGCACATAGCCTCTTCATGGGTGTAAAGGGGCAATTAACAAACTCTTTTTATTGTGATGTCCCACAATGGCTCATTAGGTTTTGATAGGCCTCCGTGATGATTAGACGATAGGGGTGTTGGAACAATTTTTATAGTGGGGGTGCTGAGACAAAACTGTAAACGCTGTATACCACTTCAAGCTTTCCCCCTTTTTAACTAAGAATTTCACTATGTTAGTTATGTTGCTTGTTTTAGGATCCCTCTTTCAACCTAAGCTGTTTTATAAGGCTCAGCTGGAAAAATATACCACTCTCAGACACTAGGCACGTCATATATATATTTAGATAAAAACTGATTTAATTTGTAGCAACACTCCTAGTATTCATCCAATATAATGTTATAAAGGTATTGAAGAAAATAAGAACGGCCATACTGGGTCAGTTCAGTTGTCCATCTAGCCCAGTGTCCTATCTTCTGACAGTGGCCTGTGCCAAATGCTTCAGAGGGAATGAACAGAAAAGGGCAATTATCAAGTGATCCACCCCTGTTATTGAGTCCCAGCTTCTGGCATTCAGAGGTTTATGGACACCAGAGAATGTGGTTACATCTCTGACTGCCTTGGCTAATAGCTATTGCTGGACCTATTCTTCATGAATTTATTTAATTCTGTTTGAACCCAGTTATACTTTACAACATCCTCTAGCAATGTGTTCCTATATTGACTGTGACTTGTGTGAAGAAGTACTTCCTTATTTTTGTTTTAAACCTGCCCACTATTAATTTCATTGGATGAAACCTGGTTCTTGTGTTATGTAAAAGATAAATAATACTTCACTATCCATTCTCTCCACACTGTTCATAATAAGAAAAGGAGGACTTGTGGCACCTTAGAGGCTAACCAATTTATTTGAGCATAAGCTTTCGTGAGCTACAGCTCACTTGCTCAAAGAAATTGGTTAGTCTCTAAGGTGCCACTAGTACTCCTTTTCTTTTTGCAAATACAGACTAACACGGCTGCTACTCTGAAAACTGTTCATAATGTTATAGACCTCTATCATATTCCCCCTTAATTGTCTCTTTTTTCTAAACTGAAGAATTGTAGTCTTTTTAATCTTTCCTCACATGGAAGCTGTTCCATACTCCTAATCATTTTTATTGCCTTTCTCTTCCAATTCCAGTATATCTTTTTTGAGATGGGGTGACCAGAACTGAAAACAATATTCAAGCATACCATGGATTTATATAATGGCATTATGGTATTTTCTGTCTTATTAGCTATCCCTTTCCTATTAGCTCTGAAGATTCTGTTGGCTTTTTTGGCTGCCACTGCACACTAAGCAGATGTTTTCAGAGAACTATCCACAGTGACTTCAAGAAGAAAAGGAGTACTTGTGGCACCTTAGAGACTGACCAATTTATGTGAGCATGAGCTTTCGTGAGCTACAGCTCACTTCATCGTGTGCATCCGATGAAGTGAGCTGTAGCTCACGAAAGCTCATGCTCACATAAATTGGTTAGTCTCTAAGGTGCCACAAGTCCTCCTTTTCTTTTTGTGAATACAGACTAACACGGCTGTTACTCTGAAACCAGTGACTTCAAGAGCTCTTTCCTGAGTGGTAGCAACTAATTTAGACCCCATCATTTTGTATGTATAGTTGGGATTATTTTTTCCAACGTGCATTACTTTGCATTTACCAACATTAAATTTCATTTGCCACTTTCTTGCCCAGTCACCAAGTTTTGTGAGATCCCTTTGTAACTCTTTACAGTCAGCTTTGGACTTAACCATTTGAGTAAATTAATATTGTCTGCAAACTTTGCTACCTTACTGTTTACCCCATTTTTCCAAATCATTTATGAATATGTTGAACAGAACTTGTCCCAGTACAGACCCTTGGGGGACCCGGCTATTTACCTTACTCCATTGTGAAAACTGACCATTTATTCCTACACTTGGTTTTCTACTTTTTAACCAGTTACTGATCCACGACAAGACCTTCCCTATAGGGCTGTCAATTAATCACAGTTAACTCACATGATTAGCTCAAAAAAATTAATCGTGATTAATCACACTTTTAATCGCACTGTTAAACTATAGAATACCAATTGAAATTTATTAAATATTTTTGGATGTTTTTCTAATTTTCAAATATATTGATTTCAATGAGAGCACAAAATACAAAGTGTACAGTGCTCACCTTATATTATTATTTTTATTACAAATACTTTCACTGCAAAAATGATAAACCAAGAAATAGTATTTTTCAATTCACCTCATACAAGTACTGAAGTGCAATCTCTTTATCATGAAAGTGAAGCTTACAAATGTAGATTTTTTTTGTTACATAACTGCCCTCAAAAAAAAAAAACAATGTAAAACCTTAGAGCCAACAAGTCCATTCAGTCCTATTTCTTGTTCAGCTAATCGCGAAGACAAACAAGTTTGTTTACATTTACAGGACATAATACTACCTACTTCTTATTTACAATGCCGTGACCACCAGCCCAGCCCGGCACCATGGCCTCCACAGTGGCAGCCTTCATCACAGTAGCCCTTTTGGACACCCTGGGCGTATTGCCAGGGACAGGTCCAGTGCCCAAGATTTAGGTCAGTGTTGGTGTCATAGAATCATAGAATCATAGAAAATCAGGGTTGGAAGGGACCTCAGGAAGTCATCTAGTCCAACCCCCTGCTCAAAGCAGGACCAATCCCCAATTAAATCATCCCAGCCAGAGCTTTGTCAAGCCTGACCTTAAAAACTTCTAAGGAAGGAGATTCTACCACCTCCCTAGGTAACACATTCCAGTGTTTCACCACCCTCCTAGTGAAAAAGTTTTTCCTAATATCCAACCTAAACCTTCCCCACTGCAACTTGAGACCATTACTCCTTGTCCTGTCATCTTCTACCACTGAGAATAGTCTAGAACCATCCTCTTTGGAACCACCTCTCAGGTAGTTGAAAGCATCTATCAAATCCCCCCTCATTCTTCTCTTCTGCAGACTAAACAATCCCAGTTCCCTCAGCCTCTCCTCATAAGTCATGTGTTCCAGACCCCTAATCATTTTTGTTGCCCTTCGCTGGACTCTTTCCAATTTATCCACATCCTTCTTGTAGTGTGGGACCCAAAACTGGACACAGTACTCCAGATGAGGCCTCACTAATGTCGAATAGAGGGGAATGATCACGTCCCTCGATCTGCTGGCTATGCCCCTACTTATACACCCCAAAATGCCATTGGCCTTCTTGGCAACAAGGGCACACTGTTGACTCATATCCAGCTTCTCGTCCACTGTCATCCCTAGGTCCTTTTCTGCAGAACTGCTGCCTAGCCATTCAGTCTCTAGTCTGCAGCGGTGCATGGGATTCTTCTGTCCTAAGTACAGGACCCTGCACTTATCCTTGTTGAACCTCATCAGATTTCTTTTGGCCCAATCCTCCAATTTGTCTAGGTCCCTCTGTATCCTATCCCTACCTGCCACCGTATCTACCACTCCTCCTAGTTTAGTATCATCCACAAATTTGCTGAGAGTGCAATCCACACCATCCTCCAGATCATTTATGAAGATATTGAACAAAACCGGCCCCAGGACCAACCCTTGGGGCATTCCACTTGATACCAGCTGCCAACAAGACATGGAGCCATTGATCACTATCTGTTGAGCCCGACAATCTAGCCAACTTTCTACCCACCTTATAGTGCATTCATCCAGCCCATAGTTCTTTAACTTGCTGACAAGCATACTGTGGGAGACCGTGTCGAAGCTTTGCTAAAGTCAAGAAACAATACATTCACTGCTTTCCCTTCATTCGTCCTCGGCGTCCTTCGCCCTACCTGCAGGCAATGCCAGCACCGCTTGCAGCGGCACTGCCAACAGAAGCACCAGCACCGCTGTTGCCCCCTCAGCTCTGGCACCAACCCTCCCATCAGCGGTACCACCGGTGGCTACAGCTTCGATTCCACCAGCGTCGATGATATCTGCATCGCCGGAACCAGCAACTTCAGCATCTGCTTCAGCACCGATATTTCTGCCCCCCAGTGGTCCCAGTATCGCAAGTTGTGGAATATGGCATGCCGTGAGACCCATGGGGTGCTGAAGGGAGTGAGCAGGGTCCACTGGCAGACCTCTCCTCCTCATCCTCCCCAGATGAAGTGGTGGCAGGGATGTCGCTGGCCCCAGCTCTGGAGGATAACAGGCTAAACTCCATGGAGCTGTCCTGTTCTGATCAAGTCACGCAAGTTCTACTTGGCAGTAGAAAGCCCTCCAGAATGGCAACGTACCTTGCCAAGTAGAAGAGTTTCTCTGTCTGGTCGGAGCAGCACTGTCAGTCACCAGTGCTTGCCTTGGTGCCATTCATACTGGACTACCTCCTCATTCTTAAGCAACAGGCACTATCCATGTCATCAATAAGGGTCCACTTAGCCACCATCTCCGCCTTCCATCCAGGCGCAGATGGCCGCTCAGTCTTCGTGAACCTGATGGTCAGCCATTTCCTTAAAGGTCTCAACAGACTATACCTGCAAGTACAACAGCCTATCCCAGCTTGGGACCTTAACCTAGTCCTTTCCAGACTTACGAGCCCACCATTTGAGCCACTGCCGATGTGCTTCCTGCTTTACTTTTCATGCAAGGTGGTGTTTCTGGTGGCGATAAACTCAGCTAGGAGAGTGTCGGAGCTGAGGGCCCTTACATCAGAACCCCCTTACACTGTGTTCCATAAAGACAAGGTTCAGCTCAGGCCTCTCCCTGCTTTTCTCTCTAAGGTTGTCTCCCAGTTTCACATCAACCAGGACATCTTCCTCCCAGTGTTCTGTCCTAAGCTGCATTCCTGCAGCCGGGAGCAGAGGCTTTACTCATTGGATGTCCTCAGGGCACTAACCTTCTATATCGAGAGAACAAAGCCATTATGAAAGTCCATCCAGTTATTTGCAGTCTTCCCTGGATCACGTCATACTTTCAGGAGTGTTATGACTTGGCGAAGGTGCCCGCTCGAGCAATCACCACACGCTCCACCAGGGCTCAGGCTTCCTCAGCAGCATTTCTGGCACAGGTCCCCACACAGGAAATCTGCAGAGCGGCAATGTGGTCCTCGATACACACTTTCACAACTCACTATGCGATCACTCAACAGGCCAGAGACGATGCGGCCTTCGGACGAGTATGCTCCAACCAGTGGATGACTCCGACCACACCTCCTGAACTTTGGCTTTTGAGTCACTGGATTGGAATGGACATGAACAAGCACTCAAAGAAAGAATGGTTACTCACCTTCTCATAACTGTTGTTCTTCGAGATGCATTGTTCATGTCCATGCCAATGCCCACCCTCCTACACCTCTGTCGGAGCAGCTGGCAAGAAGGAACTGAGTGGGTTGGGGATTGGCAGGGCTCTCTATTGGAAGCCATGAAGGCACGACTCCAGGGGGTGCCCAGGCCAACCCTACGGATGCTGCTAAGGGAAAAATCTTCCAGCTGGCATGCACATGGCACGCACACACCTGATTGGAATGGACATGAACATTACATCTCGAAGAACAACAGTTATGAGAAGGTGAGTAACTGTTTTTTTCCTGCCTCCAGCCACATGACATGGATTAGGGTTTACACATTGTTATGCCGCTATTACATGGCAGGACTCCAGTGACTAATGTTATAATTTTGTTCAATATAATATATCATAATTTTAATATCACATGATATCATAATATCCTCCACTGTTAGCTATAATTCCAACAAATCAATACAACTAATTAACAAAACACACAAATAACAACATCTAGGATGCAGTTCAGGGCAGACAACCTGAACTCAATTGACGGATGAGAGGGTTATTCTGCTTTTTATTGGACATCTGCCAATAACTGTTATTTGTGAACTTTGATGGTTTGTTAGTCACATGGTCACTTTTCATTCTCAAAAGAGTTCCTTCTGTGTAGATCCAGCACAGATCCTGAGTTTGCCATTCCTGCTCTTTTCATTGTCAGTGACTGGGTGGACTTGCGTTACTTCTGTCAGTTCACAAGCTCTGTCAATAGCATTCTGGATGTGTTAGGGGGTGTCCTCCTTGGTTTTATTTAGTTGTCTATTATTCCTCTTGTAGGAGAGGCCATCCAGCCAGATCGTTATTTATGAAGTATGACCATTTATATCTGTTAAATTACCTGCAATTTCTTTAAAATCCACCTCCCTATCCCACTTGCAAGGGGGTAACAGTTTGATATTCTTATATAATATTTCTTCCCTTCTAGTTTATTAACATATAGTTCTTTTGTAACTATTTTTTAAAGTTTATTGGCTGAGGCTGAAGAATCTTGTTAGATATGGCACTAGATTTCTTTCCTTCTGCCCTTAAATCTTTGAACTGATGACAAGTTATTCCATAATTGTCCATTATGGGGTTCTTGCTCCTCCTTTTTATGGATCTTGAACAGGCCAATGTGAGAGACAAGATACGGGACTAGATGGACAAATGGTCAATGGCGATTTCTATATTCCTATATTCCTTTATTCTAGTTTCAAAATCATTTGACTTTAATAAGACACATTAGCATGGATCAATTACACAGGAAAAGAAAATATAAGATCAGGTTTGAATAATGTAACCCAAGCCTTTATTATAGTAAATCACATAAATCTGCTATGAAAGTTTAATCAGTGTAGGCTGTCATGCTGTTGGCTAGTTTCAGAGCTTCTTACCCCATTGCACAGGCCATTATAGTTCAGTAGAAGATTAGCAATTTGCATGCATATAGTGTAATTATTCCCGGACTTACAATTGTCTTTTATCTAGAGATGTGAGAGCTTGACCGGTCTTCCTTGTGAAGTAGGCTTTTCTGTTTTTCTTTTAGAAAAAAATTCTCAACCCTTTCAAGCCCAAAGAGAGCTTCCAAAGTCAAGGGAGAAATCCTACAGAACCAGATTTAAGCATTTAGGCCTAAAATCTTCCATCAGATTCACCAGGAAGAGCTCATATAAGCAGTTTCAAATTAAATGTTATTCTGGCTGCAACACATCAATGTTAATCTCTGAAAGTGCCCATACATAGAATCACAGAATCACAGAACTGGAAGGGAGGTCATCTAGTCCAGTTCCCTGCACTCAAGGCAGGATTAAATATTATCTAGACCGTCCCTGACAGGTATTTGTCCAACCTGCTCTTAAAAATCCCCAGTGATGGAGATTCCATCGCTTCCCTAGGCAATTTATTCCAGTGCTTAACCACACTGACAGTTAGAAAGTTTTTCCTAATGTCCAACCTAAACCTCTCTTGCTCCCATAGCTTCTTGTCCTATCCTCAGAGGTTATGAAGAAAAACTATTCCCCCCTCTCCTTGTAACAACCTTTTATGTACTTAAAAACTGTTTTTATGTCCCCCCTCAGTCTTCTCTTCTCCACATTAAACAAACCCATTTTTTCAATCTTCCCTCATAGGTCATGTTTTTTAGACCTTTAATCATTTGTATTGCTCTTCTCTGGACTTTCTCCAATTTGTCCACATCTTTCCTGAAATGTGACACCCAGAACTGGACACAGTACTTCAGTTAATAATACGCGAAGTAGAGTGGAAAAATTACTAAGCGCGAAGTAGAGTGGAAGAATTACTTCCCGTGTCTTGCTTACAGTACTCCTGCTAATACATCCCAGAAAGATGTTTACACTGACTCATATTTAGCTTGTGATAAACATAAAATATTGTTGAAAACATGAAATACCATTTTCAACTGGGTCTGAGCCATTACTACAAACTGGAAATAGACAAACTGATCCCCAAAAGAGGGCATTTTGCCATAGAAAAGGAACATATTTCACACCAAAGGACCACTTACTCCAATTCTTCTGTTTTGGCGCTATCTTAGGTTAAAGTTATTTAGAGAGGAAAAGCTATTGATTTGTCACCGTTTGCAGACTGTGCAGGCTCTGGGGTGAGCCAAATGGATACACTTTTCTCTTTACTGCTTTTTGAATGCCAAATATTGTATCTGGCCCTAGTGCAGATAGAAAGAAGGCTACAAGACCCTTCTGTCCTCTTGCATTCCTGTTTAAGGGACAGGAAGGGCTTTCTTGTATTATCTCTTGAGGCACAATGACAAGGCAGAAACAGAAAGAAAGAAGACAAGTCCATGGATCTGTCTCACCCTGCATCAGTCCATGGGGTCCCCTAGAATCACCGTGGGAAAGATGCCCATGCGCAGCAAAGAGCTGGGAGAAGGAATTTGCTTTCTGAGGCACGGTTTGTGCACATGCGCGTGCACACACACGCACGCGTGCTCTGCACTACAGCCTGCCAAAATTTGAAAAAAAATCTTTTTGTCAAAAATGGCCTTTTAATGAAAACAAGAAATCTGCAAAACGTTGACTTCCAACCTTTTTGTGACTTTTTTTTATTGAAATGTTTATCTGTTCTCTTCAAAATAATTAGCGAAAAAATTTGTTTACCAAAACCCACGTTTCTTGGTCGACCACTTCCTGGAAGTCCATTTTCTGTAAACAAATACATCTGGGGGGAAAAAAGTCAATTAAAGAATTTCATGGAAAAAATAGGAAAATGAAAACGGAGTCCGTTTCAAATCCCGTGATGTGGAGACAACTTTAACAATTTTCAGTATATTTTGTTTTAATTTTTTGACCAGCTCTGCTGTGCTCTACCCCTTAGTTAGGGCCATGTGCCCCATAAGGAAGAGAGTGCAAGAGGATACACGTAATATTTTCAGTGTATGAGACCAGTCCCACCAAGCGCAATTCCAGGCCCCTGGGTGTGGTGGGGGTGTGGGCTCTGGGAGGGATTTTGGGCGCAGGATGCAGGCTCTAGGCTGGGGCAGAGGGTTGGGGTGCAAGAGGGGGTCAGGGGATGAGCGCTTACCTCGAGCGGCTCCTGAAAGAGACTGGCAGTGGCTCCTAGGTGGGGGGCTGAGGGAGTCTCCGTGCACTGCTGCCCGCAGACACTGCTCCCACAGCGCCCATTGGCCACAGTTCCCAGCCAATGGGCGCTGCGGAGTCAACGCTAAGGGTGGGGGCAGCATGTGGAGACCCCTCTCCCCAGGGGCCACAGGGACATCAGCCTCTTCTGGGAGTGGCATGGAGCAGTGGAGTGAGGGTGCAGGAAGCCTGCCTTAGTCCTGCTGCGCTGGCAGCGACCAGGGGCCCCCAGGACCTTTTAAATTGCCTGGGCCCCTGGGCAATTGCCCCCTTTGCGCCCCTCCTCCTCCCCGTCGGCTGGCCTGTATGAGACAGAGCCACAGGCTGGTTCATTGAGTGGAACATGTTAGTGCAAAAATAAGCATTTCATGCATACTTTGATTTACAGCTCTTTGATTGTAAGTGAGAGGACTGAGAATCAGGGCCATTATTTTTCTTTTCTCTGAGTACTCTACCTTCAAATGTAAGGATTCTCTCCGCCGGTCAGTTAGGTGCTGTGCTGGGGGAGGAGGGGGGGGGCAGAGGATTTTATACAATGAGAGAGACACTCTGGGTTATTTTTTTTCCTCATGGAGATGTATTTTTCCTTTGTTCTTGTCCTTAATCTAACATACATGGAATGGCTCACATGCTTAAATTTAGGAACCTGTTTAAGGAGCTTTGCCAAATCAGGGTCTTATTATTTAATATAGATCTATTCATGTTAACAATGAAGGTTTCGTCTAAATGTAAATCTACCTTTGTATCTCAATATATGTGCACCAAAATCCTGACCAGTGTAGAGTTATATGAAAATTATTATTGAATTTTTAAGGTATTTTTTTAAAATCAGACTGTAGGGTTCAAACTTTCAAAAGGCAGGAGCCCAGGCACTTGACTGTACAGACAGCTTCTGCAATGGTGCATATAAAAAACTAATCCTTCACATGCACAGTTATTCCATTTGAATTCAAGTGCAGTTGCAGGTCAGCTTTTGCAAGTGCAGTTTTTGTGCAAGCTAAGGGCCTCCCTTGACAGAGTATATCTCTAACTGAAAAAAGAAAAGGAGTACTTGTGACACCATAAGCGAAAGCTTATGCTCAAATAAATTTGTTAGTCTCTGAGGTGCCACAAGTACTCCTTTTCTTTTTGCAGATACAGTCTAACACGGCTGCTACTCTGAAACCTATCTCTAATTGGTAATCTATGAATAAGCAGCCTTAAAGGTTGTGAATCCTGCTAAACAACTTGTACTATCACTTTCCCATTTCTTATTACTGCGATGCTACAAAACAAAGGAAGATGTCAATGGTAAGAATGTGAATCCAACCTGGACACCAAGGGTCCTCTTTGGGCCCACACTGACTGTTCTCTCCATAAATGTTGTAGGACTGTCAGCTCCTAAACAGGAAATTATTGCTGATACTTACACAAAATACCAGTGCCATGTTCTCTACCTACAGGAGATACACTCAGGATTACAGGACAAATGACCCAGGACATTAGGAATGATGTTGGCTGTGGAGAGACAGTCAATTTGGCAGCACTGTATTGTTAAGGCAGGTATCAGGATTGCATCCATCTAAAAAATGGAAGAGAATAATATCAAGCTTCTCACCGCTGAGAAGGATAAGATCTCCATAATTTCCATCTAGAAGCCACCAGAGATACTATTCAATTTCATCGACCCACCTGTATGACAACAAAGAGTACCACACATTAATTGGTGATTTCAACAGCCATAACAGTCAAGGGGGCTATACAGAGAGCAAAGATGATAGAAACTTGGCAGTTGCTTATCAGCTGAGCCTGCAGCTCCCTAGTTCTTTCAACAGTGGCCAGTGGAAGCATGTGTATAAGCCTGACCTAAGCTTTGTTAGTACTACATTAGCTCACATGTGTAGAAAATTGGTGCTAGACCTAATTCCGAGTGCATACCACCACCCAATGGGAATTGAGATAAGCACTGGTACCTTTTGTATCATGGTGTCAGAATGAAGTTCAACTTCAACAAAGCAAACTAGTTGGCATTCGCCAAAGATCTTGACACAGCTGTCAGACCTATTGCACCGATATCAAGAAATATGGCTGCTTTGTCGATGCTGTGCATCTGTCTACTAGGTGAAACATATCTTGTGGATGTCAGAGGGAATATAACCTTGGCCTAACTCCCCGAACAGCCATACTGTATGAGACATCCAGGCAAAAATTCCAAGCAGACCCCTTTGGTGATGACACAATAGCTGCTGGTGAACATCTACTGTTGGAAATTTCTAAAGAACACCTAAAATCCTGGCAGAACTTAATAGAATCTGTGGATATTACACTTAACAGCAAAAAAACATAGTAGACCATATGTAGACTCTCCAACTCTGATATTTCAACATCTGGGTAATCAGATATCCTTCCCATGTAGTAGCATTTGGTGGGCAAAGTGGACTACCACTACCAACTAGTCATCACTTCGGAAAATACCTCTGGATACATCCAGCAATCTAGATCTTAAAGTGCCTTCTCCATGAAGGATTGGATTCGGGCATCAATATCCTGAAAATAGGGAAAGCAGTAGGCTTAGATAACATCTGAACTGAACAGATCAAAAATTTCAGCCTACATAAATGGAAGGGACTCTTGAGTATGTTTAAGATTTGTCTCATCTAGCTCAAGATACTGAAAATCCGGTGACAAGCCAAGGTAGTGGCCCTTTTGAAGCCTGGTAAGGAACCATCCAACCCAAACAATTTTTGACCTCTCTCACTCTTGTGTGATATTTTAAAATTGTTTGAGTGACTACTGTTGTATTGCCTTATACAAGTTATCAGACCACTTCTGATCAATGAACAGGTTGGTCATGTAATGAATAGCTTCTGAATTTGATGCAACATATCAAAGATAAATATGAACAGGGATTGATTAGAATAGAGAATGACTCTGTATCCAGGGTACTTTGGCTCCCACCAGTCAAACACCTTCCACCCAGTGCAGATCAACTCCAGAGTATATGGTGTTGTCTTAATAGACTCTGCACTGGAGTTGGTTGGTCTGGAGATGTGATGTTCAACTGGGCCTACATCACTGTCCCAATACTCATGACTGTGGCAGAGAGCCTGAAAACATGAAATATCTCATGTGATGCCAGCAGCTTGTGCACAAATTCTCTTCCAGTGACCTGGCAGAGTGCAATGACTGGGCAATTGCATGTTCACAGATGTGGTAGGTTGCAGTATGAGGACATGACCCCAAGACCTCATTTAAGGAAGGGGGGATAAGTGGGAAGGAACAATAGGCACATACCTGAGGAATTCTAAACCCAATACTATTCACTGCTGCTTTTGTTGCAACACTTGATAGTGATATAGGTATATGATAAATGTCAGTACTAGGCTTAGCCTTGGATTACCGCATTGCTGTCCATAGTGAGAAGAACATATTCATTTAATAACTGGCAACAAGACAACAATAAGGGTATCTGCATTTTCCATCTTGCAAATATGCAAATGTACAGCTTTGTTGTTATTCCCAAACACATGCTGACATAAAATACAGAGTTATGATAAATTAGACTCTCCTGCTTGAGATAATGGAAGTGTCCTAGACCAGAAACCTCTTTTTCAGTACCATTGTTATGACATGATTGATCAGAAAATTATAAAACTGCCTGGTAAGCATACTGTATATGTATGGACATCATCCTTTACACACAGAAAAAAGGCCAATGCTCGCAACTGTCACTCATGCTAGTAATTCTCACTCACCCATAGAGTCTCGTTTAAGTAAATGGGACTACTTATATGAATGAGGTTGTTCGATTAAGCCCTAGATTGACAGGCATCACTGCCTACGATGTGGTATTCAGAGATTTCAGCGTAAACCATAGTGAAACTATTGTTGTGGACCAAACTGTTACAGCAGGATGGTCTTCTCCAAAGCTTTAATATATAGTGTTATATGTTTCTGCTAGAGCTAGTAGCAGAAATAAATGTCCTAATGATGCATTAATATATTGTTGTCCAACAACTTGTAGTTGAGGTAGAGACTATCTTAAAGAAACACATTCAATCTTCATTTAAAGACTCTGAGTGATTCAGACTGTTGTAATAATTGGGTTCTAAAGGGGTTCCCTCACTGTAGGTGCACCTCCTTGTGGCTGGGTCTGGGAATTAGCTCTGACCCCGGCTGGTGCCCCCTTCTGTCAGTTGCTCATGCTGTGGTCCCCGCCCCCACACTCTGTGTGACTCTGGGTTCTCCCTCTTCATGACTCATCCTCCTATCGGTTCATTATATAATTCCCTCCCTTCTAGGGCAACACAGTCTCACCAAAGAAGCTGGCTGATGTTACCTCAGATGATCTTCTGTTCCACCTCTAGTTCCTGTGCCATTTCCCAGTGGCCAGTAGGGGAATCTGGACCCACCTGTTACTCTGGGTTCCAGCTCAGGGACCCTATGACTAGCAATTTAGGTCTGCTCAGCCTCAGATCCTGTTGCTGTTTCCTGGGCTCCTTCCTACCCCATCTCTCTAATCTATAAGTTTATATTGGAACTTCCTCTGCTCCTAATGGCTGATTGACCTCTGGCCTCTTGTAAGTCTTTTAAGTCTCCCCAGTCCAGGCAGCACCCTAGGGTGTATCCTTCCCCTGGCTCTCCTCATTGTCCTTGGCCAACTCCCTTTCCCTCTAAAGAGTGACTACAGACCATATGCCTGTAGCCCTTTCCTTCTCTCACTTCCTGGCTATATAATCCCAGCCCAGCTCCTTCCCCAGCTGAGCTTCATCAGCTGTCAGGCCTTATCAATCCCTGTGTCAAGCTGTCTGGAGTTGCCCATGACCATGAGTGCCAACCTCAGGGCAGACTGTAACAAACCAGGTCACCCAAGCTGATTGTGTGTTCTACAATTAGATTTCACCAAACCAGTATCAGATGTGAACTCCTCAAGCACTATAACAGCCTTCACATGGAGTCTCCAGTCTGTCTTGTCACCCAGGCAAGCCTGCCTTTGTGATAGATGATCCCTGGGTTCGGGTGTACTCCCCACACTGGCCCTGAGAGGTAAATTGGGTGAAGGAGCAATCCTGCAACTTGTCACAGCAGCACAGTGTGAGAGGGAGCCCAGACTGGTGGGTCAGGGCAGCTCAGTGGTACCTCAGTTCCAGGTGTCACCCTGGGGGGAACCCGTCACACTGATATCTATTTTAACAATACTAACACACAAGTGAGCCAGACTGATTTCCAGCTGTGCATTTGTCAGTGTTCAATGAAATCTAGGGACCTTGTTATGAGCTGGCACCTGCTCTGTCAGCATCACACACTGGTTCCCCTCAGGTGCACCATCTCTAAGTTTAATTAGTCCTTCCTGACACACATTAACCCACTCAGTGCTTGTGTGGGGTGACACCCCAGCATATGGGCTTACAGATTTATTGTGAGCTCAAATTTGAGAAGTGAGTAAAAATAATAAAATATCACAATAACCTATAACAATAAATGTTGATTGGAAAGGGTTCAAAAGGGAGACAGAAAGACTTGGTTAATCCAAACAAAAAGGCCTACAGTTATAATTTAAGGACTGTGATAAATTCAGGCCTGGTAAACAAGAGAAGTGTAGGTCTAGAAATCAATAGACCAAACGTGGGTGTGTCAAAAGTTAGGCCTAATTGTTGGACAAAATAATGAGAGGATGGGCTATTCTACCCAGCACTCCCTTTTTGGGGTCCTTAAAAAAAGATGTGGGGGGATTAAGGGCTGTCTGACAGCCACTGCTGGCTGGGAGATGGTTGAAACAGAAGGAATGAGCTTCACGATCATGTCTGCTGCTCCTGCTGGGACCTACGGAACCACCATAACACCATTAGGCCTTTATTGTCCTGATCCTGAGAGATGTCCTGACCAGACTGGGCTTGAAACAGGGTTTCAGATGACTTAGCCACCTTGCCCTGGTTATGGCTAAATCCCAAACACCCTCTGGGATGTGACACTGGTTCATGCTCTTGCCTCTTCCTTTCCCCCATATCTCCTTTTCCTTCACCATCTTATTCCTTCTCTTTCCTATCCCTCTCCTTATTTCCTTCTGTCTAATAAGGCTCAGCTGGCCTAGACTGTATATTTTGCAACACTGTTGTAAGCCTGTGACAAGAAAGAGGCAGCTAAAAGCAATGCCCTAAAAAGCCCAATGCTGGTTCAAGTTTGCCAGGTCTGGGAGTGACTGATAAAACTGTGTGCCATGGCCGTGTTTTTTCAGCAGTGAGGTTACAAGTGAAAGTACACGTCTTTCTGTATATTCTATCTTTCCTGTTCTTTTCTCTCCTTTTTGTGTGTGTGCTTGTCTTGTTTTGGCTTCTAGGAAATGGGATCAAACTTTAACAATAACAGCTCCAGCCCATCTCAACTAATTTTCTTTTCCCCCAAAAGGAAGGTTATTATCATTTTTAATACCACCTAAAAGACTGTCAAACAAGATATTTTTTCTTCTAAAATCTCTTCACAATTTAAGGAGAAAGGAGAATAAAGGATATTATTAAAATGGAAGCCTTACCTAATATTTTATATTTCAAGTGCTCTGTTTTTTTTCTTCTTTTCTGTATCTTTAATACAAGTTAAAAAGATGTTTCATGGTGTTTGCCACGGTACTGAGGAGGCTGAGGGCTCTGTACTTCAGAGTCCTTACCCTTGTAATATACAATTATGGAGTCATGTAAACGCCTTTTGTTCTCTGGGTCCATTTATTACAGCACAGTTAATACAATACCACATGCCTTTGTAAGCTGTACCAATGGTTGCTTCCCACCACTTATTTCCACTTTGAATTTTTCTGACTTTAACTTCCATCTATTGAACCTTGTTATACATTTGTCTTCCAGATGAAAGAACCCTCTAATATTATATAACTTTTCCCTTTTTAGACTATGATCAAGTCACCTCTTTGATAAACTAAATAGATTAACTAGCAAAAAACTACATTAACATAGAGTTGTGGTTCCCTAGGGGCAGGGGAGTAATATCTCGTTCCCCTTTCAGAATGTCAAGGTAATGAAAACTCAAAGTTGCGAAAACCAGGAAATACAGAGTTAAGATACACGTGGAAACAACCATAATACTGCTCCCCTGGAAGGGACAACAGCCACTGGGAATTATCTGCATTCCCTCCAGCTGCATTCACTGAATTGAATGTATTGATTGCAGTAGCTGTATTGAATAGTGGATTAATTAGTTCTAGCAGGTTTGAAGAGCTATGATTATGATGTGAGGCAATCTGGGGTGCTGTGGCCCTTTTGGGGATGTATACGAGCCCCTCTCCCTGACCTCTCTTTGTGTGATCAAAGGAAAGAGATGAATGTGTGCCTTGAGAGATTCAGTATCCCTCATTTCAGTGCTGCATTGTGCAGGTTGTATCACTAGCAGGACAGAGGGGTCTTCTTGTCATCAGGATAGTCAGCAGTTAGGTGGGAGATGAGTGTGGTCTGTGTGTTTAACGGAATATAGTGAAAGTACAGTATTAGATAGCACCATGTGCATAGGGATGAAGAGTTTGTAAAAGGGGTTGAAGAGGTTGTAAAATGTAGCAGAGGTGGTGTTCAATGCATGCAAAGGCAGAATGCAAGTATGTTTTGTGGGTGTGTTGGGGCATTGCTCAAAAAGAGCAGAGTATTCTAGGTTGCATTAGGGTGACCAGATATCCCGATTTTATAGGGACAGTCCCAATATTTGGGGCTTTTTTTATATGGGCTTCTAGCACCCCCCACCCCCTGTCCCAATTTTTCACACTTGCTATCTGGTCACCCTAGGGTACATGGGTGTGTAGCTGAACTTGGTGTTTCATTGTTTTCACAAATTTGAGTTTTGCTCACCATGACATTCTATAGAAGGGCACGAGATACCACTGGGCAACTGTAGCTCTGCATTAACAAAGTTTTTTGGCATTGGATTTCTTAGTTTTTTTAACAAAAAGAGAAATGGTGTTGGTAGCAGTTAGCAGTCATTTAGGCAGTTAGAAAAGGAGTACTTGTGGCACCTTAGAGACTAACCAATTTATTTGAGCATAAGCTTTTGTGAGCTACAGCTCATTTCATCGGATGCATACTGTGGAAAATACAGAAGATGTTTTTATACACACAAACCATGAAAAAATGGGTGTTTATCACTGCAAAAGGTTTTGTGGCCTCCCCTCCCCCACTCTCCTGCTGATAATAGCTTATCTAAAGTGATCACACTCCTTACAATGTGTATGATAATCAAGGTGGGCCATTTCCAGCACAAATCCAGGGCTTAACAAGAACTTCTGAGGAACAGCGTGGGGGGGGGGGGAGGGAGTATACCATGTACATTGGGCAAACTGGACAGTCTCTACGTAAAAGAATAAATGGACACAAATCAGATGTCAAGAATTATAACATTCAAAAACCAGTCGGAGAACACTTCAATCTCTCTGGTCACTCGATTTCTGATCTCAAAGTTACTATCCTTCGACAAAAAAAATTCGAAAACAGACTCCAACAAGAGACTGCTGAATTGGAATTAATTTGCAAATTGGATACAATTAATTTAGGCTTGAATAGAGACTGGGAATGGTTGAGACATTATAAAAAGTAACCTATTTCCCCTTGCTTATTCCTCCCCCCCCCCACTATTCCTCAGACGTTCTTGTTAAACCCTGGATTTGTACTGGAAATGGCCCACCTTGATTATCATACACATTGTAAGGAGAGTGATCACTTTAGATAAGCTATTACCAGCAAGGGGGGTGGGGAGAAAACCTTTTGTAGTGATAAACACCCATTTTTTCATGGTTTGTGTGTATAAAAACATCTTCTGTATTTTCCACAGTATGCATCCGATGAAGTGAGCTGTAGCTCACGAAAGCTTATGCTCAAATAAATTGGTTAGTCTCTAAGGTGCCACAAGTACTCCTTTTCTTTTTGCGAATACAGACTAACAGGGCTGTTACTGTGAAACCTGTCATTATGATTTAGGCAGTTGTAATTATTGTGTAGATGTGCAGCTCAGATGCTACTGATGGGTAAACTGAGGAATAGAGAGATCAAGTGACTTGGTCAAAGTCACCCCACAGACCAATGGCTGACCCAGGACTAGAGCCCAGTTTTCTAAGCCCCAGTCCACTGTTCACTCTACTAGACAACATAGTTGTTATGTGATACCTAAGTGACCCCTCTGTACACTTTTTTACAATGGAATTGGGATAACTCTGTTTTAAAATGTTTGGAATGTGTAGTTGCTAGCAGGACTGGTGAGAGAAATCTCAGACATGGGCTATGTCCCAAGAGCTTTACAGTCTTCTTACCTGGTGTTTATAGGAACTTTAAAAATGTGAGATAAGACCAATGACTGTCAAGCTCCTTTCCCCTGCAATTGCCTACAATATACAGCCCTCTTACCAGCTCACCTTTCCCTTCCCATCCCATTAGGCTATTAGCTTTTCAGAAGGTGTGTGCAAAAATAGTTGGTAGAACCTTTGGATGTAATAAAATACTAGGCTTTTGGGGGAGGGGAAGTGTTGTATCTTGGGAAATCCTTGGTCAAATGTCCCCACATTTGGCTCACTAAACCTACCCAGTGCCCCCATGAGGCAAACCAAATTTCAAGGCAATCTGAGTAACTGTAGATTTTAGAGCACTTAAGAGTCAAAGTTTAAACAGCAAGCTTGTCTAGACCTTGAAAAGAGTGGACCTGGTAGGCCATAACAACCACAGTGTCGAAAGGGGGACTTTTTAGGAAGGATAGAGGATGGAGGGAAAGGGCTTTACAGCCTAAGAGACTCGGAGAAGTGTGAAATGGCCCATTCATCTCGATGAGATATTCTCAGCTAAATGGGAACATCCCTCGGAGAGGAATACAGCTTGACACAATAGCTCTGAGATATGTGAACTGCTCCATTCATAGCAGTGGGTGTTCCCATCTCCTCTCCTCACTGCTGGAGAACCTGTGATATGCATCAAGTATGCCTGTTATCAGCTCCCACATGTGTCAGCAGTGGGTTTTCAGTGCATGCTCTTAATAGTTCTGTTCTCAGCTTCACTTCTCCAAATGGTGGCTCTCATGGGGGTGGAGAGGCAGCAAAAGGGGATAAGGGATGTGCACTCTGCCAAAGAACAAGTCCTCCAGAACCTGGTTTACAGGAGGAGGGGTCAGACACCTGTAGATGGGTGAGGCCTCCCAGATCCTGGTGCAAGGGAGGGGAATGTGAGGCTGTCAGGTGCCCCTGCTCCTATTCTCCCCTGGTCCCACTGTCACTCACCCTGCCCTCCTTCCAGTGTCCCATCCCCTCCCAGCCTCCACTCCTCCGCATCATCTGATCTGACCCACCCATCACCATTTATACCCCTCCCCATAATTGCCCTTCCCCTTGCTGCACCCCAGGCCTCTCTCCACCTATTCCCATCTACTCTTCCACCCGCTAATTACCCTTCCTTTCCAGCAAGCACTTGCATGTGCAATTTACTTTCATTTCAAAAATAGTTTCAGTGCCTTCTGAATAATCTACTGTACCCAGATTATATCCCCCTCCCCCTCCCAAAAAAAACACCCAAAACTTTTGACTGAAGCAGATTGTAGCCACATGTCTCCTTGTTTTTCTTTCCAATGTCTACTTAAGGCTGGATTTAAACTCTCAGTGGCTGGGTACTGGTGAAGGTTTGATAGCTGGAACAGGCATCCTTGAGCTATTCAGGTCCTGTAACGTATAGTTACCTTCTTTCTCTGCACATGTGCAGTGCAATCTATTTGGCATGTGACCCTTAGGACTGCTTGGTGCACACCTAACTGGAGAACCAGACTCTTTGGCTAATAACGTTGTCCTTTGATTCACCCAAAGGGCTAGTGGGTGGCCTGCACTTTATTGGGGTAACTTATGAGCATTTGAGACCCTGGAGTGATGATCTCAGCTCTGGATGATCTCTGTCTGTGTGCTCTGCCGTAATAGAACTTCTTTAGTCTCTCACTGTAAGGCAATGGTGGGCAATCTGCGGCCCACAAGCCACATGCAACCAGTCAGGGTAATCCTCTGGAGGGCCACCAGACCGTTTGTTTACATTTACATTTTCATGGCCGCCAGCAGCTCCCAGTGGCTGCAGTTTGCTGTTCCTGACCAATGGGGGCTGCGGGAAGCAGTGTGGGCCTGGCCGAGCATGGCGAACCATGCTGGGAGCTGCGGGCGGCCATGAAAACGTAAACAACTGGTCTGGCGGCCCATCCGCAGATTACCCTGATGGGCCACGTGCGGCCCATGGGCTGCAGGTTGCCCACCACTGCTGAAAGGCATGTTTTACAGGCTTACTTTTTGTTTGTTACAAAGGCAGAAAGTCTCATCTTGTGTAGTTAACAAAGTAATGAAAGATGGAACAAATACATGCAATGCATACTTTCTGCCTAGAGACACTTGTTAGGAAAACAACTGTATGCTCCCCTCTAGCTCTTTTCCCCGGTGATAATCCTCCTCCTCTCCTCCTCCCCCCGGCACAAATACATCCATACTCTGAGTTGTTCACCACATTTATTTCATAAATGTTAATGAGAGCATATTCAATTGATATTTCAATGTTAGTATGAAGGGCTCTTATGTGAAATCACTTGCATAATTAATGTTCAGGCATCACAATCAAATGGAAGAAAAATAAAGACATAGCTCACAAAACAAACATATCTGCAATTTACTGTATTGCTGCCAAGAAGGGTGAATTCAGAGAGAAAATCTGAGGCAGACAGGAGATCAAGCAGTACTCTGAAAGACCTATTCTACGTGGGGGCAAAAATAATGTGCTCATTAGCTACAATTGCTGCGCTAGACTGAGAATGCTCATAATGCTCTCAAGCTACAGCATGCTGATCCTTCCTCCATAGACCATAATGGGGTTGTTGAGCCACAAACCATTTCATTATCTTTAAACTCCAGTTCCTTGGAATGGAGCTCTGGGGAGGATGATGTCACAATTGTCTGTCACAAAGATTTATATTCTAAATTATTATTACTACAAGGTATGTATGATTCAACAGATTCTCTTTGCTAGAGTATACCGTCAAAACTGAACATTCCATGCTTGATTTATCTCTAACTGGAAGATTAAGGGATAAGAATCACCAGCTTGAGAGAAGTTATAAGACATCCACTTTTTTATCAGCATTTTTGTTTTAAAACCAGAGCAAAAATAGAGTTTGAAAACTTATTAGGGTTGACCTAGTCTGACTGTGTCTCCAAATTTAGAAGACAGACCTCACGCCTACAATTTATGGACCAAAGAAAATGTAACAGTCAGTTGTGTAATATTATTTATGAAGTTGTGTGGAACAAAATTAAAAGGAAGACTCTCTCTATGAAAGAGTTCCACATCTTTATTAAAGTCATTTACAATGAGAATGATTTTAGCTAACCCAAATGTAACACCATGCTGTTAGATGCTAGTAAATGTGATCAGTTGAAAGTAGGCATATACGTTCATTGAGAAGATTTATATAAAAAAAAGTTGTAGAAATTATATTGCTTGACAAAGAAATTTAATATATCCTGCCTCTAGGCGATGTAGAGATCATATCAGTCTTGCTTTATTTCCATGGTTTTTTATTGCTTCAGGCAATACTTCTTGCCCTGAGAAGAGATTTCCCAAAATAATTGGAATTCAGCCTAGAAATAGAGAATAACCATCTAGAAGTTGGGAAAAAGTAGTCTTTTGGTACCTAAAATGTTTTATTTTGTGTAGTTGTATACAGTACCTGTAAGGAATGAAGTAACTTCAATATATAGCTCAGTAAATACTCAACACAGTGCTTCAGAAAATCATTATTGAAAAATTAATTCAAATGGGCTTTGATGTGGGCCCTGTCACCTGGGCTGAAAAATGACTAAAGGAACATAAATAAAGGATAATATAAACAGCAATATTTTGAGGTGGGGGAGGTGTCTCATAGGGTGTTGCAGAGACTAGGGTTGGGCTAGTTTTATTTAAACACTTTATCCATGATCTCGAAGAGGTAGTGAACCACAAGTCAACTACTTTGTAGATTATATCAAATGTAGATGGGTTGTAATAATAGTGATGGTTAGCTAGTGATGGTCAGGACTTGGATTTCATGTTGTTACACTCTGCCTCTAGCAAGAGGTAGCCTTGCCCATGGTCCCTAACACAACCAACTTGTTATCCACTCAAGTGCTCTCTTCTGGTCTATGCCAGCCTTGTCTTTGTCTAGAAGGTTAACAATCGGTGAACCCCAGTCCCTGAGCCCATATAAATCCATGGTACGCCCACATCTTGAATACTGCTTCTCATAACACAAGAACTTATGTTACGTTCTTAACACAAGAACTAGGGGTCACCAAATGAAATTAATAGGCAGCAGGTTTAAAACAAACAAAAGGAAGTATTTCTTCACATAACGCACAGTCAGTCTGTGGAATTCATTGCTAGAGGATGTTGTGAAGGCCAAGACTATAACAGGGTTCAAAAAAGAGCCAGATAAGTTCATGGAGGATAGGTCCATCAATGGCTATTAGCCAGGATGAGCAGGGATGGTGTCCCTAGCCTCTGTTTGCCAGAAGCTGGGAATGGGCTACAGGGGATGGATCACTTGATGATTACTTGTTCTGTTCATTCCCTCTGGGACACCTGTGATTGGCGCTGTCGGAAGACAGCATACTGACTCAGTATGGCCGTTCTTATGTTATGTTCTTATGTCCCTGTGAAACATTCCCCTGTGCTATCCAGCCCCTGTCATTGGTTACTCACAGAAATCCCAGATCCTCTGTCCCCAAAGGAGCAACGCATGTAATAGTAATAGTAACATAATAGTTTTACCTGAAATCACTGCTCCTGTGTAACACACAGCACTTGCAATAAAAAAAGAATAGAGATTCAACTAGAGACAAGAGAGAGTGATGGAAACAAATGGTAACAACACTAAATAAATCATAAAACATGAACTAGGGTCTACACTTATTAATAGTTACCTTTCCTATCTAATAAATTAGGTTCCCCCTCAAAGTTCAATCTGTTTCAGAGCTGGCTGGCTTTACAAAAAAGAGACTCCAAGCTTTCTTGAAAACACCCCTGCTCTACAAGATGTTTCCTCAGTGAATGGACACAGGAGGTCTCTCCCCATCCTATGTTATACTGAAACAGACTTTTGTCTTTATTCAAAGACAGTGTGTCATAAATATAAAGGGAAGGGTAAACCCCTTTAAAATCCCTCCTGGCCAGAGGAAAAATCCTCTCACCTGTAAAGGGTTAAGAATCTAAAGGTAACCTCGCTGGCACCTGACCAAAATGACCAATGAGGAGACAAGATACTTTCAAAAGCTGGGAGGAGGGAGAGAAACAAAGGGTCTGTGTCTGTCTATATGCTGCTTTGCTGGGGATAGACCAGGAATGGAGTCTTAGAACTTTAGTAAGTAATCTAGCTAGGTATGTGTTAGATTATAATTTCTTTAAATGGCTGAGAAAAGAATTGTGCTGAATAGAATGACTATTTCTGTCTGTGTGTCTTTTTTGTAACTTAAGGTTTTGCCTAGAGGGATTCTCTATGTTTTGAATCTAATTACCCTGTAAGGTACCTACCATCCTGATTTTACAGAGGTGATTCCTTTACTTCTATCTACTTCTATTTGTATTAAAAGTCTTCTTGTAAGAAAACTGAATGCTTTTTCATTGTTCTCAGATCCAAGGGTTTGGGTCTGTGGTCACCTATGCAAATTGGTGAGGATTTTTACCAAACCTTTCCCAGGAAGTGGGGTGCAAGGGTTGGGAGGATTTTGCGGGGTAAGACGTGTCCAAACTATGTTTCCCAGTAAACCCAGTTAGAGTTTGGTGGTGACAGTGGATATTCCAAGGACAAAGGATAAAATTAATTTGTACCTTGGGGAAGTTTTAACCTAAGCTGGTAAAAGTAAGCTTAGAAGGTTTTCATGCAGGTCCCCACATCTGTACCCTAGAGTTCAGAGTGGGGGAGGAACCTTGACACAGTGTGATCCCCTGTCTGTTGTAATGTTCCTTTTTTATCTCCAAATGGTTTTGATTGTTTGCAGTTGACTCTGATGGTTTTCCAATGATAGCACAGGATGGAGCAGAGCTAGACAACTAAGCCTTAAATTAGATCACTAGCTAACCAGGGTAGGGTGACAATTGCCACCTGCTTGAATGGGCCATCACCAAGACACATTATTGACTGGTGACTAACTTTTACTCCAAGACCATAAAGCATACTTTCAATATAGTTATATTATTGCTTAAATATTACCCATACATACATCTTGCAATGTTTATGAATTTTGACAAGTTACAAGCTTTCTGTAGATACCTTACATGTTACCCTTTATGGATAAATAACCTGCAAGACATGTGTTTGGTGTAGTGAGGTTGTCAGGTCTGAAATAAGAGCTGTTTGCAAAGAACGGGGGACCCTTTGTCACAGTCACCAGTGAGGATTGTGCAATGCCCAAAGGTAATTCATTGCCAGAAGATATCAGTGAGGCCAAAGGTTCAGTAGGATTCCAGAAAAGACTGAAGATGTATTGGATAATGAGAACATCCATAATTACATGAACAGGATTGGGAGAAAAAGTATAAAAGGGATAGAATAAACTCTCATGTTTCAGCCACGAGTCAGCCACTGACTTACAGATTTTAGGAAGAAATTTCCTCTGTGTGGCAGTTTGGGGGTGTATCTGTGTCAAATTGTGAGAAATTCTATTTTTTTGTGTTGTGCTTGTCACTGTAAATTTCATTGTGGCTCAGACATCCCTTTTGTAGAAGGGGCTTGACACCTAGTGGACAATTTATGTCTGACAAAGTGGTAGAACCATCAAGGGCCATAGACAACTCCACCTTACTGGAACAGCAGGGCCATTGACTTTGAATGGGTCTCTGCACAGACACTGATGGGGGCTGCAGCCTGGACCTTCCTTCAGTGAAGGACACAGGGAAACAGTGGACAGAGTCATCTTTAAAAGGGGTACTTCTCTAAGCAAGGAAGGCCAACCAATGCCAGAAGAAAGATGATCAGGCCAGAAGGCCAGAAGAACTGCCTGGCCTCAGGACTCAGACCAAACCCAGTACTCACAGGGGTGGTAAAATCAGACCAGTGGGGTTGCATTCAAGAATTCAATTTTTTCCATAGATCTGTAACTCTCTTATGTTTTTTTAAGAGTAAAGTGTTTGCAAATAAGCAATACCTTTGCTAAACCTGTGCTTACTATTTTACTGCCATGTTATCCCTGAAGGGTGTACCTAGGAAATCAGAGCTCATTCAAGCAAGTGGACTCTGGGGGGAAAGTGCCTTAGCACATGGGGGCTCAGGAGGGCCAAGACACTGGTTCCAGGGTCTAGGGAGACAGGCTGCTGAGTCCCACTGACCAAGTAGGGAGTGATCATATCCAACATGGCTATTCCTATGCATGTAAATTGGTTTAAAATATGGGCAGGAAATAACAAAACAAGATAAAAATGCAAACTGATACATAAAAAAACAAATATTTAACAGGAGGGAATCACCTAAATAAGCATCACAGTGTGGCCTTGATCATTTAAACTTAAAGGTCCATAATTCTGTTTTCAAAAATAGAGTCATGAATTCCATATAAATCACACTGAAAAGCAGTTCAGTTGTCCAAAACCTCAATTATGCAAATATATTCAAAATCCATCAGACATTCTGACATTCAGAAAGACAAGGTTGCATTGTATTGCCAAACAGTGAATGGCTATGAGAAAACCAAAAACATATAGAACCATAGAAGGGAGACTGGCACTTTTTATGAGGACAATGTAATGTTAATGGGAGCTCAGCCATTGTGAGATGTAAAGTTTAGTGTTAAACTTACTGGGTCAGATCCTCAACTGGTGGAAATAGGCATAGCTTTATTGAAATCAATGGAGTGGCTTCCATTTACAGTAACTGATGATTGGCCCACTTTGGGATATTTTCCTGCACTTCTAATGCTTTCAGAGTAAAGACTACACTGCTTGAACCCTCAATACCCCAGGTGAATATGATAAAATCATTTATCATAAGCTAATTGCAAGCTTTTAGTTCTATTTCAGTCTTAGAAAACTTAATGTAGTAGTTTCTAACCTGTGGCACAGAAGGTACGGAATAATGCTACTTAGCAAAACCACCTCAAGGCCATAACGCCACTCCAGTGACAAGCTATGTTCAGGTATTAGCAAATGTAAGATGGCTCCCAAGTGGGGACTGTGAATATGATGTGCTAGTGGCATGTGTCACACTGGCTCAGGTGGCCGCATGTCAGGACTTGGCACCTGGATTTGATTGCCATTTTCAGTTCTGTAGGTGAGATTTCTATCTGCAATCTGTTTTGACAGGCAAATTGCCATTGGTGGTATGTATGCGCAATTTTCCTCTGACTTCAGAAATGCTATAATTTGGGGCAATTACTTTTAGGGAGGTGCATTTTCCAGTCTCCCAGTATATAACATAATATATGCAATTATCAGAAGCTTGAGAAAGAATTCCTCTCTTTGCTATCCATGCTGCATTGCTGATACCAAACCACTTGCAGTGTTCAAATGGTAAGAAACAAATTTAGTTTGGCCCAATAGGTGTATAATAGACTGATTCAATCTTGCAACTTAATTAATACTGAGCTAGGCATAAGACGTACAAAATTTAATTTACTCACAGAGTTCTATGGAACACAGGATTCCTAATTATTTTTTGTTTTAGTGAAAATATTGAACCATATTGCTGCCAGTACAGGCCTGCTGTGTTCATTTATTTTGTACAGCTGAAATCTCAAGAACAGGAACATGGCTATTTACCAAAGTGAAAAGCCCAGATTTCTAACTGTAGGCCTAGTTTTATGGAAAGCAATGGGAAAACTCCCATTGATTTCAATGAGTATACATAAGAACAGCCATACTGGGTCAGACAAATCTAGCCCAGTATCCTGTCTTCTGACAGTGGCTAATAATGCTATTTCAGTCTTAGTATATTACATAAGCATAGAAGAGCCTAGTGTGTATAACTTAATTTAGTTTGGGTTTGATTTTCTGTGTGACGCTTCATTTTTTCTTTCGATTTCCCAATTTTTAAGGTTCAAAAATATACCATTAAAATACAGATTAAATTGAGGCAGAAGTGATATGGTTCTGCTTTATTGGGAACCAGGATTCAAGGAGTGTCCATAGAAGGTCCACACCCCTGTATACTGAAGAACATACCTATGGAGGGGTTTCCTGTCCCACCCCTGACCCCTGGCATGGAGGATGGATTTGGGTGAAAACCAGAGGAAGGATCTACTGGCACACAAATCAATAGAACATTCCCTTGTGTAGGGGATGAGGTGGATCAATCACTAGAGTGTACTGGCCTAAGATTGCTGCAGTGGCCATAGCTTACAAGTTGCAGGGAGGATTGCATTTATTTGTGTTGTGAACGGGGCAGGGTTTCCCTGTGTGTTTGTCATAATAGGGCTTGAAATTAACATATTCAATTAAAATTATGAATATTTTGTTTACTTCCTTTCTAGCATAATCTTTAAGCACAGTTTTAAGAATAGGGACTGTTAGTCCATGTCTAGTGAAAAACCAGAAAGAGTGAGCACAGGACATGGATGTTTCTAATGCAAAACCTCTAAATGTCCATCTTGTATTTATTTCTCTGCGAACAGTGCTGACATTTTTTTTACTGAAATAGCTATAACTCACCACCAGATTGTCACTAACTTGTTGCACACATCTTTTAACATGTATATGTACCTCTCAGGAGGGTCAGTGAAGAGATGCAGGAAATGGTGCCTTCAGTTTACTCTTGAGACACAGCTTTCTGTCATCACCTTGCTTTTCCCAATTTGTCTACTGATGTGAATTATTCTCTCACTTGCAAGATTCAGGCCTGATTGAGGGGCTAGCCGGTTGAAGCCTAACCTGGGTAAAAATAAGAGAAGGTGACTGCAACAACGAGAAGAAATGGTGAAAATTGTATCAGACTCTTTGTGGAAATGCAGCTGATGTTATTACTCAGATTTGCAATCAGGAGTTAGTTTTAGTTTCTTGACCTCTCCAGGATTTTCCGGTCTCATCTGTGTGCAAGAATGTTTCTTTTAAATCTGTGCTTGGTGAATAGGGTTCAATGTGTTGTCTTGGAAGTGGCCATTGCTTCAGTTATTCATGCTCTTGTCACTTGAAATTAAAATAAAGTTCTGCATGGGGCAGACCACTCAGAAAATTAAACAAATGCAAAATGTAGCAACCTCCTTAGTTCTTCAGACAGAGAGCACTTTACATTGGCATTATGAAGTCTTCATTAGCTTCCAAATAGTTTCTAGGTGAAATTTAAGATGTAGTTTTTTACATATAAACGTCAAAGTGGTTTGGGAGCTGGCCAGCTGTCTCCCAGTGTGATACTGTACCATGGCAGCTGTGAACAGTGGGAGAGCTCAAGCTAACACCCACCCATTTTAAACTGGTGGCTATGAAAACAGAATATTTCTATGAAAGTCAAGTTCTGAAATTCACTTTGGTCTGATAGAATTCAGATTTGTTGATCTTAAGGGAACATCACACGGCTTATCTATTTTCTCAGGCCAAGGGTTATCAGGCAAGTGCCCTGACCACCAAGCTATAGAGAGAGTCTGTCTCTTTCTCTGATCCAGTGCATATTTCATTATTTATACAAAGTGGAACAGCTCCAACAGAAGAGAATGACTCTTTCTATAGCCCTGGTGGTTAGGGCACTCATGTGAGAGACTCAGGTTTATGTGCCTCCTCTGAATCCGACAGACCAGAGAATTGAACCTAGGTTTCCCACATGAATGCCCTAACCCTCCACACCCCCCCCCATGTCTTTTCATGAAAAATTTTGAAAGGTCTCCATTTAGTTCCACATTGGAATGAAAACAAATTGCAGAATCTCAAAATTTTTCATGAAATGGGAATGTTGCTTTCTGACTAGCCTTACTCCTAAGTGACTTTGGAACTTTTGAAATTTTTGTCACTAAAAAAATTTAGGCCCCTCTTTAAGTAACCTGGTTTTGAAAAGTGCCAAGCACTCAGCTGCTCCCATTAACTTCAAGGAGTAGCTGAGATAAGGATGCTATGATTAGAACCTCTTATTCTAGACCTGATGCTCAGAGCTCTCTGCCCATCTCCTCAGACTTCTGTCTGACTCACTAGCACTTCTGGCAGCCATAAAAAAATATCAGGTACAGTACCTCTGGGAAAAAACTACCTAATTTTAAGGGTCTTTTTCAATATTCTCTGAATGTTCTTTACCTCAGTTATTCTCCCAAAGAACTATGAGACAAATCCTCCTTCTCCCCTTCAGCTTCACCAAAGAAAATAGGCTATTTTCTTTATGATCCTCTTCTTTTAGTTCCTCCACTTCCTTCAGTTGATTCTCCATTGCTTTGAACCTATGGGAGCCACTGACTGCTGTGCAGAGTGGGTATACAATGCTACCGTTCTTATTTGATAGTGCTTTAACAGCCACTGTGCACTTTCTTTGCACTTGTCTAAAGGACTGCACAAGGTTCAAGACAATGGAGAATCAGGTTGACTATTTTGTTTGTTTCAGAGTGGTAGCCGTGATAGTGTGTATCAGCAAAAACAGTGAGGAGTACTTGTGGCACCTTAGAGACTAACAAATTTATCCACAAAAGCTTATGCCCCAATAAATTTGTTAGTCTCTAAGGTGCCACAAGTACTCCTCGTTGTTTTGTTTGTGTGGGTTCTTCTCCTGTGTGCTTTGGTATAACAGATATTGTCAATGAGATAATTGCAGTATCCACAGCACTGCCAGTTATTTGATAATCCTATTGGCTATTGACTGCTGCACTTTCAATTTTTTGTACATAAAAGTTCAGCTACTTCTAAATTACCTGATTGCTCAGAATTTATCAAGTCTTCCTGAATAACCAGTCAATCAACACATCTCATATCAAATTGACATGAAAACTCAGTGAATGACAATATACTGCAGTTCAAATGTGTTAAAATGACTTTGTTCACTAAGTAAAGTCACCAAGGGTATGTCTACACTACGAAATTAGGTCGAATTTATAGAAGTCGGTTTTTTAGAAATCGGTTTTATATATTCGAGTGTGTGTGTCCCCACAGAAAATGCTCTAAGTGCATTAAGTGCATTAACTCGGCGGAGCGCTTCCACAGTACCGAGGCAAGCGTCGACTTCCGGAGCGTTGCACTGTGGGTAGCTATCCCACAGTTCCCGCAGTCTCCGCTGCCCATTGGAATTCTGGGTTGAGATCCCAATGCCTGATGGGGCTAAAACATTGTCGCGGGTGGTTCTGGGTACATATCGTCAGGCCCCCGTTCCCTCCCTCCCCCCGTGAAAGCAAGGGCAGACAATCATTTTGCGCCTTTTTTCCTGAGTTACCTGTGCAGACGCCATACCACGGCAAGCATGGAGCCCGCTCAGGTAACCGTCACCCTATGTCTCCTGGGTGCTGGCAGACGCGGTACGGCATTGCTACACAGTAGCAGCAACCCCTTGCCTTGTGGCAGCAGACGGTACAGTACGACTGGTAGCCGTCATCGTCATGTCTGAGGTGCTCCTGGTCGCCTCTGTGAGGTCGATCAGGAGCGCCTGGGCAGACATGGGCGCAGGGACTAAATTTGGAGTGACTTGAGCAGGTCATTCTCTTTAGTCCTGCAGTCAGTCCTATTGAACCGTCTTATGGTGAGCGGGCAGGCGATACGGACTGATAGCAGTCGTACTGTACCATCTTCTGCCGAGCAGCCATGAGATATGGATGGCATGCAGTCCTTCTGCACCATCTGCTGCCAGCCAAAGATGTAAAAGATAGATGGAGTGGATCAAAACAAGAAATAGACCAGATTTGTTTTGTACTCATTTGCTTCCCCCCCTCCCCTGTCTAGGGGACTCATTCTTCTAGATCACACTGCAGTCACTTACAGAGAAGGTGCAGCGAGGTAAATCTAGCCATGTATCAATCAGAGGCCAGGCTAACCTTCTTGTTCCAATAAGGACAATAACTTAGGTGCACCATTTCTTATTGGAACCCTCCATGAAGTCCTGCCTGAAATACTCCTTGATGTAAAGCCACCCCCTTTGTTGATTTTAGCTCCCTGAAGCCAACCCTGTAAGCGCCCCTCCCAGCATCAGAGCAATGGCAAACAATCGGGCATCTGAGAGTGCTGTCCAGAGCAGTCACAATGGAGCACTCTGATGGGGCTAAAACATTGTCGCGGGTGGTTCTGGGTACGTGTCGTCAGGCCCCCGTTCCCTCCCTCCCTCCGTGAAAGCAAGGGCAGACAATCATTTCGCACCTTTTTTCCTGAGTTACCTGTGCAGATGCCATACCACGGCAAGCATGGAGCCAGCTCAGGTAACCGTCACCCTATGTCTCCTGGGTGCTGGCAGACGCGGTACGGCTTTGCTGCACAGTAGCAGCAACCCATTGCCTTCTGGCAGCAGACGGTGCAATACGATTGGTAGTCGTCCTCGTCGTGTCCGAGGTGCTCCTGGCCACGTCGGCTGGGAGCGCCTGGGCAGACATGGGCGCAGGGACTAAATTTGGAGTGACTTGACCAGGTCATTCTCTTTAGTCCTGCAGTCCTATTGAACCGTCTTATGGTGAGCGGGCAGGCGATACGGACTGCTAGCAGTCGTACTGTACCATCTTCTGCCAGGCAGGCAAGAGATGAGGATTGCTAGCAGTCGTATTGTACCATCTTATGCCAGGCAGGCAAGAGATGAAGATGGCTAGCAGTCGTACTGTACCATCTTCTGCCGAGCAGCCATGAGATGTGGATGGCATGCAGTCCTTCTGCACCATCTGCTGCCAGCCAAAGATGTAAAAGATAGATGGAGTGGGTCAGAACAAGAAATAGACCAGATTTGTTTTGTACTCATTTGCCTCCTCCCCTGTCTAGATCACACTGCAGTCACTCACAGAGAAGGTGCAGTGAGGTAAATCTAGCCATGTATCAATCAGAGGCCAGGCTAACCTCCTTGTTCCAATAACAACGATAACTTAGGTGCACCATTTCTTATTGGAACCCTCCGTGCAATCCTGCCTGAAATACTCCTTGATGTACAGGCACACCCTTTGTTGATTTTAGCTCCCTGAAGCCAACCCTGTAAGCCGTGTCGTCGGTCGCCCCTCCCTCCGTCAGAGCAACGGCAGACAATCGTTCCGCGCCTTTTTTCTGTGCGGACGCCATACCAAGGCAAGCATGGAGGCCGCTCAGCTCACTTTGGCAATTAGGAGCACATTAACCACCACACGCATTATCCAGCAGTATATGCAGCACCAGAACATGGCAACACGATACCGGGCGAGGAGGCGACGTCAGCGCGGTCCCGTGAGTGATCAGGACATGGACACAGATTTCTCTGAAAGCATGGGCCCTGACAATGCATGCATCATGGTGCTAATGGGGCAGGTTCATGCTGTGGAATGCCGATTCTGGGCTTGGGAAACAAGCACAGACTGGTGGGACCGCATAGTGTTGCAGGTCTGGGACGATTCCCAGTGGCTGCAAAACTTTCACATGCGTAGGGGCACTTTCATGGAACTTTGTGACTTGCTTTCCCCTGCCCTAAAGCGCATGAATACCAAGATGAGAGCAGCCCTCACAGTTGAGAAGCGAGTGGCGATAGCCCTGTGGAAGCTTGCAACGCCAGACAGCTACCGGTCAGTTGGGAATCAATTTGGAGTGGGCAAATCTACTGTGGGGGCTGCTGTGATGCAAGTAGCCCACGCAATCAAAGATCTGCTGATATCAAGGGTAGTGACCCTGGGAAATGTGCAGGTCATAGTGGATGGCTTTGCTGCAATGGGATTCCCTAACTATGGTGGGGCTATAGACGGAACCCATATCCCTATCTTGGCACCGGAGCACCAAGCTGCCGAGTACATAAACCGCAAGGGGTACTTTTCGATAGTGCTGCAAGCTCTGGTGGATCACAAGGGACGTTTCACCAACATCAACGTGGGATGGCCGGGAAAGGTGCATGACGCTCGCATCTTCAGGAACTCTGGTCTGTTTCAAAAGCTGCAGGAAGGGACTTTATTCCCAGACCAGAAAATAACTGTTGGGGATGTTGAAATGCCTATTGTTATCCTTGGGGACCCAGCCTACCCCTTAATGCCATGGCTCATGAAGCCGTACACAGGCAGCCTGGACAGTAGTCAGGAGCTGTTCAACTACAGGCTGAGCAAGTGCAGAATGGTGGTAGATTGTGCATTTGGACGTTTAAAGGCGCACTGGCGCAGTTTACTGACTCGCTTAGACCTCAGCGAAACCAATATTCCCACTGTTATTACTGCTTGCTGTGTGCTCCACAATATCTGTGAGAGTAAGGGGGAGACGTTTATGGCGGGGTGGGAGGTTGAGGCAAATCGCCCAGCTGCTGGTTACGCGCAGCCAGACACTAGGGCGGTTAGAAGAGCACAGGAGGGCGCGGTATGCATCAGAGAAGCTTTGAAAACCAGTTTCATGACTGGCCAGGCTACGGTGTGAAAGTTCTGTTTGTTTCTCCTTGATGAAACCCCCCGCCCCTTGGTTCACTCTACTTCCCTGTAAGCTAACCACCCTCCCCTCCTCCCTTTAATCATTGCTTGCAGAGGCAATAAAGTCATTGCTGCTTCACAGTCATGCATTCGTTATTCATTCATCACACAAATAGGGAGATGACTACCAAGGTATCCCAGGAGGGGTGGTGGAGGAGGGAAGGAAAATGCCACACAGCACTTTAAGCACAGCACTTTAAAAGTTTACAACTTTAAAATTTATTGAATGACAGCCTTCTTTTTTTTGGGCAATCCTCTGTGGTGGAGTGGCTGGTTGGCCAGAGGCCCCCCCACTGCGTTCTTGGGCGTCTGGGTGTGGAGACTATGGAACTTGGGGAGGAGGGCGGTTGGTTACAGAGGGGCAGCAGTGGCAGTCTGTGCTCCAGCTGCCTTTGCTGCAACTCAACCATACACTGGAGCATACTGGTTTGGTCCTGCAGCAGCCTCAGCATTGAATCCTGCCTCCTCTCATCACGCTGCCGCCACATTTGAGCTTCAGCCCTGTCTTCAGCCCGCCACTTACTCTCTTCAGCCCTCCACCTCTCCTCCCGGTCATTTTGTGCTTTCCTGCACTCTGACATTATTTGCCTCCACGCATTCGTCTGTGCTCTGTCAGTGTGGGAGGATAGCATGAGCTCGGAGAACATTTCATCGCGAGTGCGTTTTTTTTTCTTTCTAACCTTCACTAGCCTCTGGGAAGGAGAAGATCCTGTGATCATTGAAACACATGCAGCTGGTGGAGAAAAAAAAAGGGACAACGGTATTTAAAAAGACACATTTTATAAAACAGTCGCTACACTCTTTCAGGGTAAACTTTGCTGTTAACATTACATACATAGCACATGTGCTTTCGTTACAAGGTCGCATTTTGCCTCCTCCCACCGCGTGACTACCCCCTCAACCTTCCCCCCTCCCTGTGGCTAACAGCGGGGAACATTTCTGTTTAGCCACAGGCAAACAGCCCAGCAGGAATGGGCTCCTCTGAGTGTCCCCTGAAGAAAAGCACTCTATTTCAACCAGGTGACCATGAATTATATCTCACTCTCCTGAGGATAACACAGAGAGATAAAGAACGGATTTTGGTTGAATGCCAGCAAACATACACTGCAATGCTTTGTTCTACAGTGATTCCCGAGTACGTGTTACTGGCCTGGAGTGGTAAAGTGTCCTACCATGAAGGATGCAATAAGGCTGCCCTCCCCAGAAACCTTTTGCAAAGGCTTTAGGACTACATCTAGGAGAACCGCAAATGCCAGGGCAAAGTAATCCTTTCACATGCTTGGTTTTAAACCATGTATAGCATTTTAAAAGGTACACTCACCAGAGGTCCCTTCTCCGCCTGCTGGGTCCAGGAGGCAGCCTTGGGTGGGTTCGGGGGGTACTGGCTCCAGGTCTAGGGTGAGAAACAGTTCCTGGCTGTCGGGAAAACCGGTTTCTCCGCTTGCTTGCTGTGAGCTATCTACAACCTCCTCCTCCTCCTCATCTTCTTCGTCCCCAAAACCTACTTCCGTACTGCCTCCATCTCCATTGAAGGAGTCAAACAACACGGCTGGGGTAGTGGTGGCTGAACCCCCTAAAATGGCATGCAGCTCATCATAGAAGCGGCATGTTTGGGGCTCTGACCCAGAGTGGCTGTTCGCCTCTCTGGTTTTCTGGTAGGCTTGCCTCAGCTCCTTCAGTTTCACGCGGCACTGCTTCGGGTCCCTGTTATGGCCTCTGTCCTTCATGCCCTGGGAGATTTTGACAAAGGTTTTGGCATTTCGAAAACTGAAACGGAGTTCTGATAGCATGGATTCCTCTCCCCAAACAGCGATCAGATCCCGTACCTCCCGTTCGGTCCATGCTGGAGCTCTTTTGCGATTCTGGGACTCCATCATGGTCACCTGTGCTGATGAGCTCTGCATGGTCACCTGCAGCTTGCCACGCTGGCCAAACAGGAAATGAGATTCAAAAGTTCGCGGTTCTTTTCCTGTCTACCTGGCCAGTGCATCTGAGTTGAGAGTGCTGTCCAGAGCGGTCAGAATGGAGCACTCTGGGATAGCTCCCGGAGGCCAATACCATCGAACTGTGTCCACAGTACCCCAAATTCGAGCCGCCAACGTCGATTTAAGCGCTAATCCACTTGTCAGGGGTGGAGTAAGGAAATCGATTTTAAGAGCCCTTTAAGTCGAAATAAAGGGCTTCATTGTGTGGACGGGTGCAGGTTTAAATCGATTTAACGCTGCTAAATTCGACCTAAAGTCCTAGTGTAGACCAGGGCCAAGAGATGTAACAGTGTGAAGATAAAAGCCACATCATTCCCATTAAGTTCAGTGGAAAACTTCTGTGTTGTGTTCTCACCCCACAGGGTGCATCCCATTTCAGGACCTTACATAGTACAAAGAAAAATAAAGAATTTAGTCATGAAGATGATGAAAGTGTCACATACCATTGCCTGGAGTACTAAAATATTAACCAGGCCTGCAAAGGGGTACTAATAGTTGTGTGGAGAGATGATTGCGAAATATTTTTAATGAAGGGAAAAAAGCATGTGATCAAAGTCTGATTTAGCTCTTCAGTTTTCTGTTATTATCCCCTTCTTATTTTGCTTTAAATTCTTTTGTCTGTTTCGCATTCCATGAGACATTATCTTTACTTGTAGAAAAGAAATGAATTGTTTCAGTAGCTTCGATAGCAGAAGGTAAAGGCAGTTTATTTAAATTTAGTGAAGTTGTCATTCTACTGCTTCTTTGTTCATCTACAGATGTAAAGGCAATTTGGCTTCCATCCAGGGAGATATAAGTACTTCTTGGTATGTAATCTTCCAACACTCTAAAAATCAAATTTTGGTTTAATAACCTCTGATAAGTAATCAATAGCATTTAATGTGACTTGTCTAAGGTCTTTATTGTTTCTAATGGCGGATCATTCTCAAACTACTTTGATGTGGGCACTGTGAAGAACAAGCTACATTTTGGAGAGATAGGAGTTAAAGATACGTGAGAAATGATCATGGATTATCTGAAAAACTATCTCTAATTGCTTGTTCTCCAGATAAATGAAAGTTCTAGGAAATTATGGTACAAAGAAAAATAAAGGTCATCCAACAAGTGAAACTGTCACATACCATTGCCCACAGTACTAAAATATTAACCATGCCTGTCAGGGGTACTTCTGTTGTCTGCTAATAAATCATTGTGATAAGTGAATGTGGTGAAATATTGCTGTAAAAAAGAAAGGTCCCAATTTTTGAAGCATGATGTTGCTCTCTTTCAATCTAATTTTTTATCCCTTTCCTATTTTGTTTTCAAAGTCTTTTATCAAAGATACTTTGCTATTATTACTTAGGAAGGAAATTAACTACTCTGGTAGCTTCAGTGGTAGAAGTTAGAGATAATTTTTTTTATTGAATAAAATTGCCAATCTGTTGTCCTGGTTCAGTTACAGATGTTAATGGCAATCTGGCTTCCATCACTGGCAATGTAAATAGTATTTTATGCACTGTTCCTCAAAGCACTGAGCGTCCTGAATATTAGCTCACCATCTAGAATTCTTCGTTTACTAATTTAATTTTTTTTCCCTTTTGCTGCTAAGATCTTTTCATTGTTAGGTCATTTCCTTCCTGAGCCAAAATTGATGATAATTAGGCACAGATATTACAGAGAAAAGACAGTTTTATGAGAAAATAGATTGAGAGTAGGGTTGGATGATATACTGTGTCACATAACCACTGTAATATGCATCTGCTCAAAATCACTTTACATGTATAGAAATAGTTTTGAAAAATGATATTTTGGAGAAGGCCCCATGACTGGAATTGCTGGGGGATGCTCTGCTGGGAGAGAGTGAATTGCTTAGGATTCTTTTAGGGTTTTTTATAGCACCCATTATTGACTGTAGGATCCAAGCAATAATGCCTTTTGCTTGTCTGTATCTGCTCATCTTATCACCCTTTTTTCTTTCCGCTAAGGAAATCATACATTATTGCTTATACTTTCATGTATATTCCTGACTCCATAGAGTTGTTAACTTTATGTATCTATCTATGCATCTAAACTGAAATGTCATAGAGTAATTCCTGGTGTTTGTATACCCACAAGCCTTCTAAGTGGAGGCATCATGTTAGAAAGAACCACTTGATCTCCAACTGAACTCAGACAAAGGTCACTCCATCCCACACAGACAAACCCTAGTCCTAGAGAGAGATAAAACAGCCTATGAGTACATCTACACAGCAGATGAAGGTATGATTGTATCATGGGTAGGTATACCTGTGCTAGCTTAATCTAGCTGGCACTGGTAACAGTGGTAGTGAAGACATGGTGGCAAGGATTTCAGGATGGGCTAGCCACTCCAGTACAAGCTCTCCAGTGACCCTGGGTATGTATTTGGGTTGCTAGCCCATGCACAAGTTCATAGAATCATAGAATTGTAGGACTGGAAGGGACCTCGAGAGCTCATCTAGTCCAGTCCCCTGCACTCATGGCAGGACAGACAGGTGTTTGTCTAACCTGCTCTTAAAAAATCTCCAATGATGAAGATTCCACAACCTCTCTGGGCAATTTATTTCAGTGCTTAACTGTCATGACAATTAGGAAGTTTTTCCTAATGTCCAACCTAAACTGCCCATACTGCAAATTAAGCCCATTGCTTCTTGTCCTACCTCAGAGGTTAAGGACGACAATTTTTCTCCCTCTTCCTTGTAACAACCTTTCATGTGTAGTAGGAAGAGAGCCTGAGACATAAGCCCTTGTATCAGAGGCCTGTTATGAGGCAGGACCTGCTCACAGACTCTGGGAAGAATAGGGCTCATATTGAAGGAATACACATTCCTAAGAAGTGCTAAGCACAGAGTACTCACGCAAACACATCCTGATATCAAGTGGTACCAGAACATCCCAATATCAAGGATGGAACAAAAATATTCCCCAAGGATAACAGGAACATACTGACTGCTCCTAAAAGATAAGCTCAGGATGAGAGTACGTAACGTGTTTATATCGGGGTATAAAGATGTATCTCAGAGGGAGTATCTTCGGCCAACCTGGGGGGCAGTGGAAAGTTCTGCCACTGACTGAGCTGCGTCCATTGTCATGGGCATACATATCTTAGTATCTTCATAGAGTCTGCCAGGTGCTATTACCGTGCTTTGTTGACAATAAACCTGGCTGGGTGCCTTCCTGCCTTAATGGATCTTGTGGTCATTTTATGGTTCGCTCAAGGTCTGCTGTGCCAACTGTCTGGCCAGAGCTGGGACAGCACTCAGGGAAAACACACAGATAGCCAAACATCTGACCACATCATGCACTTGAAAACTGTTAGGATGTCGCCTTTCAGTTTTCTCTTCTCCAGACTAAACAGCCTAAACAAACCCAATTTTTTCAATCTTCCCTCAAAGGTCATGTTTTCTAATAATTTTTGTTGCTCTTTTCTGGACTTTCTCCAGTTTATCCATGTCTTTCCTGAAATGTGGCATCCAGAACTGAATACAATACTCCCACTGAGGCCTAATCAGCATGGTGTAGAGTGGAAGAATTATTTCTCATTTCTTGCTTACAACTCTTCTGCTAATACATCCCAGAATGATATTTGCTTTTTTTGCAATAGCGTTACACTGGTGATTCATATTTAGCTTGTTATCCTCCCTGATCCGTAGATCCCTTTCTGCAGTATGCCTTGTATGGGTGCAACTGATTGTTCCTTCCTAAGTGGACTACTTTGCATTTGTCCTTATCGAATTTCATCCGATTTACTTCAGACCATTTCTCCAGTTTGTCCAGATCATTTAGAATTTTAATCCTATCCTCCAAAGCACTTGCACCCCCTCCCAGCTTGGTATCATCTGCAAACTTTATAAGTGTACTATCTATGCCATTAGCTAATAATTGATGAAGATATTGAACAGAACTGGACCCAAAATAAATCCCTGTGGAACCCCACTCGATATGCCTGTCTGGTTTGACTGTGAACCACTGATAACTACACTCTGGGAACTGTTTGCCAACCAGTTATGCACCCACCTTACAGCAGTTCCATCTAGGTTGTATTTCCCTAGTTTGTTTATGAGAAAGTCATGCACGACAGTATCAAAAGCCTTACTAAAGTCAAGATATACCACATCTACCACTTTCCCCCTATCCACAAGGCTTTTTACCCTGTCAAAAAAAGCTATTAAGTTGATTTAATACTATCTGGTTTAACAATATTTGTTCTTGACAAATCCATGCTGACTGTTACTTATCACCTTATTATCTTCTAGGTGTTTACAAATTGATTGCTTAATTATTTGCTCCATTTTCTATCTGGGTATTGAAGTTAAGATGACTGGTCTGTAGTTCCCCAGGTTGTCCTTATTTCCCTTTTTATAGATGGGCGCTATATTTGCTCTGGAATCTGTCTCCCATCTTCCGTGACTTTTCAAAGATAATCACTAATGGCTCATATAGCTCCTCAATCAGCTCCCCGAGTATTCTAGGATGCATTTCGTTAGGCCCTGGTGACTTGAAAACATTTAACTTGTCTAAGTAATTTTTAACTTGTTCTTTCCCTATTTTAGCCTCTGATCCTACCTCATTTTCACTGGCATTCACTACTAGACGTCCAATCGCTACTAATCTTTTTGGTGAAACCTGAAACAAAAAAGTCATTTAGCACTTCTGCCATTTCCACATTTTCTGTTATTCCCCTCACCCCCATTAAATAATGGGCCTACTCTGTCCATGACGCCACATAGATTAAAGCGAGTGCAGGTATGCCTACCTCCACTAAAATCACACCTTCATTTGATGTATAGATGGACCTTGTCTGTTGACCTAGGTTATTGGAGTGGGAGCTACTGAAGTAATAATGTGAATAAGGGTGGCAGAACTTGGTCCTCTGGCTTTATGGATGTGAAATTATTTTCACAGTGTTCATGTTGCACTGAACCTCTCCCATTAATTTTAATTAGTGAGCCCCAAAGTAGAACAGCTTCTTAATTGCCTCCAGAATTACACTGCTAAAAATTAAAGGGTACTCTAGGCAGAACAGAAGAAATAAAGAATTTTAAAATACCACCAGGTATTCCGATTTTTTTTTTGATAGACTGCTGTTTGTTATAACCAAGATGAATGCCATCATACCATTAATCTCCTTACCACATTAATCCTTTTTCATTGGGTAAACAGTTACTGGCTCTGGCTTGGTTGCTTTTTCTCATGCCTTCAGTATTATTAGCACAATTTTGGGAACAGGGGACGCTGAATTGTGTTCCTTCTTCAGGCTGATAAACTGACTGGAACCAAAATGCTTAAGGATCATAAACAATAGCCATCATTTTACCTTAAAATGTTTTAATATGTATATTTATTCACTGAAAGACATTCCCTGCTAGATCATGGCTGTGGTGTGGGTTAGATTTTATTACTTTCCAGTGTCCTTTATCAGTGGAAAATATCTGAATACAGAATTTCAAATCTGTGTTATAATCCTCTCAGACATGAAATGTAGAATTAAAATGCTGCCAGATTGTTTGACAGCAGCACTGCCATGAGCCTCTCCAATATTCAACTTTGATTTTATATACCATAATCATATCTTATTTAATAAAGCACCCTACATCTTGAAGGATCCTAATAATTATATATTTAGGAAACTGACATACAAAATATACTCAGGGATTTAATTATCCACTACTGAAATACAGCCACCTCTTTTTGAAACCCTCTGAGACCATGAAAACTGTTTTTTTTTTTAAACAGAAGGGAGTGAAAGTAGGGCCAAAAAAAGTGATTCTACAGAGCTTTCTCTTGTGATTTTGAGTCTTATATAATTTTTGTGTGAGGTTTTTTGTGTCTGTTTTTTTTTCTTTTTTTTTTTTTTGCAAGGGTCACAGTGAATATGTTGTCAAGAAGAGCTTGCAGCAATAAAGATAAACCAAAGCTGTATATCTGCCAACTAATGGTCAGACGCTCGAGTGGACTTAATAAATCACCATAGTGACTCCCCTGCAGGCTAGACATGGTGGATCTGTGCCTTCAACCAAACAGTTATCTAATTTTGCAAGCAGATCCAGCCCTTATCTCCTCAACTGCTGAGGTCCTCCTGGCAGTGGAACTACCATGGATCTGCTGCCCAAAGATGGGCAATTGATTTCATGGAGTTGTGAATGCCCTGTAGAATCTCCCTCCATGCCAGGGGGCATGTAAGGTGCATTTCAGGGGCATGTTGGGGAAAGGCATAGGATCCACGTTTGTACAATTTTTCTGGTACTCCTCATCCCTGGTGGTAGGTGGCTACCTCAGCCTTTAAACTGAAGTGGTGTCCCTGGCACAGTCATTATACACTTTAGGAGGAAGAAAACTTCTCTCATCACTCATGTGAAGACACCAGCAAGTAGGCTATCTACTCAGCCTGAATGCTGGGTGGAGGATTTTCCCATTATTGTTTGGCCGCTAGCTGGCAAACATAACAGAAATACCCAACAGCCAAATCCAGTAGAGAAGTAAGGATTGAAGAGGAAAGAGAACCCAGGGCCAGATTAAATCAATCCAGTACACTGGCCACACCACGTCATGGAGCCCCCCCACCTCGTGGCCCCACCCCTGCACCATGACTTCACCACCTATTTGTAATGGCAGTGATGGGGACCTCCTCCACTACTGGAAAAGCAGGACAATGACATAGAGCTCTCATTTCTGCCCCCTCCAGATGTTGTAGCAGCTTGAGTTGCAACTCATAAGCAGCCAATCCAATCACTCTGTGCGGCTAGTCAAACCACTCTGTGGAACTCTAATGTTTTGAAATGTGGTTGCTCTCACTATGCCTATGCTGCATTTTAGAACCTGCAGCAATGAACCTCAGGGCCTAGGTCTACAGACTCAGACTCTTGGGGGCTTGCGCTACAGTGCTTAAAGCAGCAGTGTAGTCACTGTGGCTCAGGCTCTGAAGCCCACGTAACATCTACACTGCTGTTTTTAGCACCATGGCATGACCCTGAGTCTGTAGACTTGGGCTCGGAGAGTCACTGCTTCAAGTTTTAAAACATTGTTTAGACATACCCACTCAAACTATTCTAGCTGAAATGCAGGAACTCATAGATTCATAGATATTTAGGTCAGAAGGGACCATTATGATCATCTAGTCTGACCTCCTGCACAATGCAGGCCACAGAATTTCACTCACCACTCCTGCAAAAAACCTCACACCTATATCTGTGTACTAACTTGAGCTAACTGTTGCAGAAAAGCCCACGGTCCACTTCTGGGGGTGAGGGTGAGGGGCTGTTGGTGGAATCTCCAGGGAGTCTTGGAGATTTACATCTAAATTAGTTGCATGGGGAGCTTTTTCTCTCAGAGCTATTGTTTCAGGCAGATGTCACTGTTGTGTTTTCAAGCTTTTTTCTTCAACCATGAACAATCAGGATTACTTTATTTTTAGAAATGAAAGCTGAGTGTAGCAAATAGGAAGTGCATAGTTTCTCTTTAAATAGTTTGCAAGCCCTCTAGTAATGCTCTCTATGTTCTATGTTTAGAAACGGGCCAGAGCACCAATCTGTATCCATGGCTAGGCCTTTCATGTTGTGTATAGTTAGTTAACATGATTATTTGGACCCCATTGTATCTGTGTGGTTCCTTAATATTACATTTGTTCTGAAAAGAGCAAAAAACAACAACGCTGAGAATCTGATGTAATCACTGGACTCCGGGAGCAAAAGCTGTAGGCGTTTGACCTTGTTCCTATGTCTTAATCCAGCCCTGGTATGGAAGCAGCATCTGTGCAGAGGAGTAAAATGGTAAGGAAACTAGAAATCATTCAGCACTGTCAGTTTATGTCTTTCAGACTGTATTTCTATTAGGGCAAGGACTTTGCCTTCCCTTATGTTTGAACAGAGCCTGGCATATTTTGAATGGTATCAGCCGTGGAGGCCACATCCCTTTTTCCATCAGCCATATTCCACACACCAGCAGCTATACACAATTCTTATGAACCTCCCATAGAAGAAGATCATCCAATGGCTGGAATTGCTGGGTTTAGCTCTGCATTGCACCTGTTGTAGCAATAAAAAGCAACTGGAACATAGTCCATGATCAAGGCCTCTGTTATGTTGCTTATCTTCGATAACACTTATTGAACTCCAACAAATAAACACTCAAGAGAAAGGACATGTTTGTTAAAGATTCAACATCCTCCGGTACATCTTTGATGTGCAAAACAGTCCAGTTGTATATTTGAGACTTCCAACAAGCTTTGGAGAAAATTCAAGCCTAGAATTGACATTCATGATATTTTTAAAGTAAAGGAAAAACCCATCAAGCTTTTACTCTTTGAAATAAAGCAAAAAAGGAACAAACCCTGTTTTAAAATTTTTAATTGCAGTTCATCTTTGATTCAGGCTATTGCAAAAAGTTACCAATTAGTGGCTCCTGTGCATTCACACAGCTATATATTTATTAGGGCTGTCTGACTAATTCATCAGCAAATTTGCTTCTTTTACTATTGAAGGGATTTTCACAAACAGATCATAATTTTCTTGATTGTTTTTGTTATTTAAAATTATTCAATGAATGCTTTTGCGATTTTTTTTATTATTATTTTATTTTATTTTTCTGGCTTGATTGTGATCTGTTCTTGGAGTATTTGATGTCAGCAGGGTTGGCTGCTTATAATTGCTCAAATAAGCCACATGGTATATCAGTTCTGTGATTGGATGGAGGTATAAACCCTTCTATCATGAATACTCATGTGACATTGAATAGTCCATTTTGAAAGTACTTGTGCATGTGACTTTGAAATCTGTTTCCCATTAACTCTTGTGCACTACAACTTGATCACATAAATATTTACACAAAGTTAATGCAGGTTGGAAGTGAGATTGCCAAAGCAAACTCATTTAAAAATGTGAGCAAATATTTGCAAAAACATTTTTGCTGTATTCACTCAAGTCTAAATAATTATAGAGAAAATTGAGATATTTTGAAGACCTCCTCTGTGAAAAGAGACTTGCAAAATGCCTTAATTTATTCTGCTTTGCCAGAACTATCTGTTTATTGTGTCTCGGTGAAATAATGTGCTCACATCTGTATGTGCCTCTGGAATAAACTTTCCTTTACTATATTCAACTTCAGCCAAGTCTAAGAGGATGACATGCCACATGTTATTCATAGGAGAGGAAAGAAAGTCATTAATATTGAGTCCCTGTCAGTGGGCTACTTACGTTAGCACTACAAATGTCTCTTCATTCTCACTTTGGAACCAAGCTAACAAACTTTTATTGGCGGTAAATGTCAGGCTGAGGAACCCTACTTCACGGTTACTATCCAGAGGATGATTTTAAATGGGGCAGTGATGTGAAGAAGACTTTCCTGATTTTGAACAGGGTATTTCTCTTTCTAGTAGTCTGGCAATATAGTGTTGTGAAATCTTTGTTCTTACTGGCTAATGTTGTGACAGAAACCACTTGAACACTACTGGGTGTGCCCTGGGTGTGTAAGAAGGGCAGAAGTTGCAAGGAGCCTTCTCTCACTTGTGCCTCTTTGTGGATGCTGGTCACAATTTGTTCCTTGTGTTCCCCGAGTGCAAAAACTCCCTCAGAGCATAGGCAGTAGTGACATTGGCTGATTCAAGGTGACCTGGAATGGTGGAGTCTGGAGAGTCCACCCTGTGCAGATGGAAAGACACACTGTCTCTGTGCAAATAATTAAAGAGTGGCTGTGTTCTCTGGAGCTCTGCCAGCCATTGCGGCTGTGTCAGGGACAAGGCTGCTATGAGCTCCCACTGGGGTAGTGCCCCTTTCATCCACACCTGGATAACAAAGAATAGTAGATGGAGCTTGGGGAAATTGAGGAGTTGGTGTTACCACATGAAATGACATAGGGCGCTAGCACATTTAAAATAAAACTGGCTTCAATTGCATACCTGCAAGAAATGCGTTTGACAGAATGGGAGCAACTGAATTGTTTTAAAAAAAAGGATTGGCAGGAGAGTTTCATTTTTTATCTTGTAATGGGGCGGGGAGGGTGGCACTAGTAACTGAGAAAAAGTTACTTTTTTAAACTAAAGTGCATCAGGCAGATCTGCTTTGTGAAAGTGATACTATATTTAGAACTGAGTATGTACTCTGATTTTATATCTATATTTAAACATATAAACTATGCATCTCCCGATCTCATATTCTAATCCTGCATGCCCCATGTAAATGGGGGAAAAGTGTGTGAGTTAACTTTCCTTGTTCATATTTGCAATTATTCTAGAGCTATTGGCAATTATCCAAGGGGACATCTGAGTAAAAGTGACAGACCAAGAACAAAAATTAATTCCATATATGGTTGGCCTACTTTTGTTTGCTACAGGTCCAGCCATGCTGATTTGCAGAGGTTATACATTTAAATGAATGTCTTGGGCACTTTTCCAGGTTGTTGAGTATACTGCTTTTTTAACAGGGCAGACAGTTGGCTACATATGTTTTGCATCTGTATCAGAGGTAGTGATCCCTTTTTGAATGTGCTGAAGGATCTATTCATTATATTGGTTCAAAGTATGATGCTCACAAAGAACTCCCGAAATTTTTATTACCAGAAATAATTGGATAGCATTACAAATATTTAGTGGCCTATTTGAAATTGAACTAGGACAGCAAGGGAGTAACTATTGCTGTATTATCACTGATATTGTGCTATCATAAATGTCATACATTGTGAAGGAGCTTTGATGCCATTTCCCATCCCTTACTCCTGTGCTTGTGCTGAACACTCCTAGTGGATGGAGAAGACATCACAGAGCTGGAGTTGATGTTGTCTCTAGCAGCTGTGGCTCCCTCTGTTTTTTTCTGACTACATTCCTGTATATTTGGGAGGGAAGAACATGCCTGTACAGCAGCTGTTCCTGGGCCCTTCCATGTCCCTTCTTAACGTGTGGATCCCAGATATGTAATCCCAAGTGTTCAAAAATCGTGACTCAGACCCCCCCCACCCTACCCCCTCCCAAAAAACCCCATGAGACTATCTTAAAAATCATGAAATTTAAAAAAAACTACAGCACTTTTCACCTGTCTTTTGATTTTATTTCACTTTTAGGGGCACGCCACCTGCCTGTTATATATGTGTGTGATCATCTCGGATTTAAAATGCAGACTTTAATACACACACAAAAATAGAGGTCTCCCCATATGCTGCTTGGTGGGGACTCCTCTTACACAGGGGTGCTCTTGCACATGGTAAATTGCAGGATTAGAGCCCAAATTTACCTGATGTTATTCATATCTGCCATTTTTAAGCAAACCTTGGTGCAAGAGCAAAGAATGAATAGCTTTTCTAATGTCAGGATACTTATCTTTCTCTTTTTTGGTAATCAGTCATGCATATGCTTCTCTCCAGCCTTTTGGTACCTCCCCAGGTAACTATGTTTTTTCAAATTTAATTGCTAGTGGTTTGCATAGCTATTCCCCTTAATAGTCCAGGATGCATGCAGGGGCTGATCCAAACCCCACTGAAGTGAATGGGAGGAAAAATGGTACAAAGAGAACTCAGCCCAGGGAAGATTTCCTTGGTGAACCTCTACTACCTAATAAATGTCATTTGAATACCATTACAGTGATGAATGTTCAGAGCACAAGAGAAAGAAAGGCAGATGGGATAATCTGGGTTTATGGGCATCAATGTTCTATCAAATAAAATTAAAATGTGGATTGACCATTGCAAAATTAATCAGTACTGATTGTTGAGGAAAGCTTGGTGGATCATATTTACATGTGAACATGTGATTGTTTTCATTTCTAGTCTAAACTGAAGGAAGCAAAAATGTGAGTTCAGATTTGTTTGGGCTCCAATTCAGCAAAGCACTTATCCACTTTAAGCACATGCTTAAATCCATTCTGCTTTATCAGATAACTTAAGTACCTGCCCAACTCAAAGAGATTTCAATAGGTACTTAAAATTAAGCACATGCTCAGTTACTCTGCTGTATATTCAGCATATGCTTAAGTTAAGCGTACACTTCAGTGCTTTACTAAATCATGGCTTTAAAGATGATGCATGTCTCTGGGCACGGGAAGGGTTTCTTACACCAGATTTCTGTTTTTCCCCCCAAGGAGTTGTTAATGAATTGTCCATTATGAATAATGGATAATTACAATGGTAGGCAGATAACTTCATTCTTTTACAGTTAGATAAGACTGACTGTGTAGGCTGGTATAAGTATAACTGGCAGATAGGTGAATTTATAGACTGATACTAAGATGTTGCCTTTGTTTTTTTCCTCTACCCAGGCATTCAAAAGAATGTGTTGGATAGCTTCTCATTCCTGTTATCTTCTTCCTATTCATAGAATCATAGAATATCTGGGTTGGAAGGGACCTCAGGAGGTTATCTAGTCCAACCCCCTGCTCAAAGCAGGATCAATCCCCAATTAAATCATCCCAGCCAGGGCTTTGTCAAGCCTGACCTTAAAAACTTCTAAGGAAGGAGATTCCACCACCTCCCTAGGTAACGCATTCCAGTGTTTCACCACCCTCCTAGTGAAAAAGTTTTTCCTAATATCCAACCTAAATCTCCCCCACTGCAACTTGAGACCATTACTCCTTGTTCTGTCATCTGCTACCCCTGAGAACAGTCTAGATCCATCCTCTTTGGAACCCCCTTTCAGGTAGTTGAAAGCAGCTATCAAATCCCCCCTCATTCTTCTCTTCTGCAGACTAAACAATCCCAGTTCCCTCAGCCTCTCCTCATAAGTCATGTGTTCCAGGCCCCTAATAATTTTTGTTGCCCTCCGCTGGACTCTTTCCAATTTTTCCACATCCTTTTTGTAGTGTGGGGCCCAAAGCTGAACACAGTACTCCAGATGAGGCCTCCAGTGTCAAATAGAGGGGAATGATCACATCCCTCGATCTGCTGGCAATACCCCTACTTATACAGCCCAAAATGCCATTGGCCTTCTTGGCTACAAGGGTACACTGCTGACTCATATCCAGCTTCTCGTCCACGGTAACCCCTAGGTCCTTTTCTGCAGAACTGCTGCCAAGCCATTCGGTCCCTAGTCTGTAGCGGTGCATGGGATTCTTCCATCCTAAGTGCAGGACTCTGCACTTATCCTTGTTGAACCTCATCAGATTTCTTTTGGCCCAATCCTCCAATTTGTCTAGGTCTCTCCATATCCTATCCCTACCCTCCAGCGTATCTACCTCTCCTCCTAGTTTAGTGTCATCTGCATACTTGCTGAGGGTGCAATGCACACCATCCTCCAGATCATTTATGAAGATATTGAACAAAACCGGCCCCAGGACCGACCCCTGGGGCGCTCCACTTGATACCGGCTGCCAACTAGACATGGAGCCATTGATCACTACCCATTGGGCCCAACAATCTAGCCAGCTTTCTATCCACCTTATAGTCCATTCATCCATCCCATACTTCTTTAACTTGTTGACAAGAATACTGTGGGAGACCGTGTCAAAAGCTTTGTTAAAGTCAAGGAACAACACGTCCACTGCTTTCCCCTCATCCACAGAGCCAGTTATCTCGTCACAGAAGGCAATTAGATTAGTCAGGCATGACTTGCCCTTGGTGAATCCATGCTGACTGTTCCTGATCACTTTCCTCTCCTCTAAGTGCTTCAGAATTGATTCCTTAAGGACCTGCTCCATTCCTATTTGGAGTGTTTAACACAGGCTCTTCCTTCCCAATGAATAGCAATTTCAAAGTTAAATTTTCTCTCTGGCTTTCTAGTCCAAATTTTTGTGATGTATCAGAAAATAAGAACATTATTTCATAGCTCTTTAGTACAAATGGAAAAATTCTCTTCCAGGAGAGTCTCAAATGCCAACTTTATCTTCATGAAAACATTTCTTACCCACTAATACTTGTTTACACTGTCAGAATGGTGTAATCAAGCTCAAATAAATAGGGATGACTTTTTGTTAGTAGTGCAGCTAGTAGGGATTTTTCTGACTCTTGAATCTTTACTTAGCAGGAATTAAAAACTATTGAACCTCCTCTATATTGTAGTATAAGCTTAATACAGTTAGTAAGACAGTAGATGCATGCTTTTGACTAGTGAAAAAAGGAGCAAAACTCCACTGTAAGTTTAGAAAAAACTCAACAGCATGCCAGAAATTGCATACGTAGGTTATAGTAAGAACATTTTAAACTAAGTTGTTCATAACTAATGAACAATATATTATGTTATGTGCGATTGCATTTCAGCTGGATATACAGCATCTTTGAAGTGGACCTAGAATTTTTGTAATACACAGAGAATTTGGAAGAACAGCAGTCTGATGTGAAGGCATTATTGATTCCTATGGCAACTGTTCTCATTTCAGCTACAAGAGTGCAAGAGAAACTTCAGCACCATGGACAATGCTATTCAAGCTGATTGCTGATCTCTCTGCCCACACAAGAAAGGTTTATTAACCTTGATGGGCTGCCATGCACAAACCATAAGATATGATCAGTGCCTGCTGGTGAATGGTGAAACATTCTATCCAATTTACAATATTGGTGTGATTACTAGGATTGTTTTTGATTTACAGAATCTGCTAACAAGGGAGCTTGAGCTACTTTTCAGACAGGACAAAGGCAAGTTCCCTGCTTCAGTTCCACTAAGGCATACTTTTGTTTTGTACAAATATATATTTATAGCATTCAAAACAAGACATGAGGTGTGAAGATTTGAAATCTTAAGGGTTAGATTTTTGCCTGGCTTTTATGTAGGTGCAAATGAAGCTGGAGTGTACAAAAGTACACCTATCTACCTGGAATACTTTGTTCTTACAGAAACTTTTTAAAACAAAAACAAAACCTTTGAGTCTGGCGCAGCCCAGTAGCTGGTTATAACTGTGGGCATATGGACAATCCATAAACCATTTTGAAGAGAAAAGAATCATTACCATGGTTAAAGCAATTTAATCAAATAAGGCTTATGTGGACTAGGACCCCACCAACTCTACATTTAGAGTTTGCTGAGAAAAAAATGGCTAGACCAGACTTCAGTTTCTGAAGCTCAGACAGCAGTTCTATGAAATATCTGTTGGTTACAAGAGCATTCTGGATACGTACACTGCATATGTGCACATTGTATGCAACGATCCTCCTCTAGTATATACTGGCATAGCTCCATTGACTTCAAATAGGAACTCTAGTGCTACATCAGTTTACACCAGCTGCATATCTGGGCATTGTGTACATCAAATAAGTAGCTTTTTAAAGCTGGAATGTATTTTGAATATTGGAATAATAATAATGGTCTGAGTCCACAGTGGGAAAAAATTTGTATTCACATTGCCTGTGAATTATTGATGAGTATCTAAAAGAATGATTTATTGTGCTCTTTGATAATCAAGACAACTAGAAAACTCCAGCCCAGACACACACACACACAAAGTTTAGTACTGCAGTGCTTATGTTTCTCTCCAACTGTGCGCTTTTGACAGGGCCATTATTTAAATGTGTGATTGGGCCAATGTCGGGGCTTTCTCCTGCCTTTCTAGAGTCATAAATCTAAATATGCACTTTAGGTAATTTTGCCCATCACTGGGCAGGGATTTCTGTGTATGAAATCAGTTCTGAAGAGATGGGGGTGGAAAACCTAGTCTGGGCTCAAAGACACTTTGGAAATAATAATAGGAATAGTGTGTTAGCGAGACAAAGAACATATTGAGGGCAAAATTAGGAGAGTGTGGTGAGAACAAGGAAGGGATTAAAAAATAGTCAGCAGTTTTGTAGTATTTTACATCCTAGAGTATAGGCTACTGTATATGTTGGTCTATAATGGATAATCACCATATAATGTCAGAAATGGAAGAACAATTACAACCACTAGAGAAAACGACAGAACCTATGCAATGAATTTCTGGCTGTTGCATGTTGTTTGTAAACAAATTGTCCATTGTGGAAATTTCTGTTTTCACCAGGAGCAATTCACAAAGTGACAGTGGTAAATTTCTCATACCTTTACAAACACTAGACTGCCTTCCTGTGATATATTATGAAAGGCATTGAGTACTACTGTGGCAGATTTATGCAATCCTAATGTTACTGAAGTCTGACAGAAAAAGGGCATTTCTTACCTGGAGTGAAGAGAAGACTAAATGGGCTTTGTTCTCTATGCCACTGGCCTTATTAATTTGTAGCTGTATTTAATGCCTGAGTGCACACTTATACATATATACACACACCTTTAGGTAGTACTGTACATGTAGGATTTTGTAAAAGTGGCTGCCTAGAATACTACAAGTGAGGGTAAGGATTAGGGTGACCAGAAAGCAAGTGTAAAAAATTGGGACAGAGGGTAAGGGGTAATAGGCACCTACATAAGTCAAAGCCCCAAATATCAGGACTGTCCCTATAAAATCAGGACATCTGGTCACCCTAGTAAGGGTCTTACTTTATTCTTTAAGAGTTCTTCTTTATTCTTTAAGAGTTCATAACAAAGCTTTATATCACTCTAGCCACTCCAGTAAAGAAATCTGATATTTATTTCACCAAGTTTCACCAAAAAACCTGCAGTTTTGTTTCTCATGATTTTGCACCCCTAATATCTGAATTTGCATTATTCACTATTTTGATTAAATGGCTGATTTTACATATGAGAACTTGGGAAAGTGCAAATGTTGCCATGCTTTTGATGTGAAAACTAGCTTTGCTCAGTAACTGGGGACATTTACATAAAAATGGGTCCATTATTGTTAAAAATTTTTGCTGACTTTTGAAAATTTTCTGGGAAAAAGGGAATGTTCTCAAATTTGGCACAGGAAATGACACTATGAATTTCAACTGGTTTTGCATTCTATTCTGAATATTCCATGCACCCTAATCCTTAAACAAAAACATGAAAACACATAGTGAAAAGAAAGGAGCTGCTCTTCATCTAATAAACACAGTGTTAGATCTCATTTAGTTTAAGGAATCCTAAACAAGGCAGCCTAGTTTTAATGTATAGTACTCTTAAATTATACTCCACACTCCACCTTCTAGTGGCCAAGGATAAAGTACATCGTGAAAGACATACTAGAACTCATTAGCTAACACCTTTCACAGAGAATTCAGCCATCCTTGGTCCCACCCCATCCTAATTCATGGGCAGGAGTCATAGGGCCTGATCCAAAGAGTGCTGAAGTCAATGGAAAGACTCTTACTGATTTTAGTGGGCTTTGGATCAGGCCCTTGTGAAAGATTTTTAAAATAGTCTCCTGAAGCAGTTGCAGGTTTTCCTTGCTGTTGTTATTGTTTTCTGACAGCCCAGTACAGCAGATCTTCCTGGCTATTAATTACTCCCACAGAATTCTTTACCTTATACTCATTTGTCTTCATAGCGATTTTATGCAAATGATGGAATGGAAAAAAATTCTGCATCTAATTACTGTCCTAACCCTTGCACATAGATGTGCACTCTTTCAAACCTTCTTCATAGGGCAGCATGTTCCAAAATAGCATTGCTGCCTACAATGAAGGGCTCAGTTCTAGAAGAGGCTGAGGCCTTCTTATGAGGTCCCAATTGCCCTCAACTCCTATTGCATTCAATTGACTTCCATTGACTTCTATTCCTTCAAAAGAATTCCTTCAATTACATGAATTAACTTATTAGTGAAACTCTGATATTTTCATTTGGTAACTAGTGGTAAGAGCAGGTAACACACATTTAAATTCTAGAGCATCTCCATTTTTATATAGTATAGCTTTATTTCTTTTTACTGTACCAAACTAAACAAAGCGAGATTATGAGACTCAGTGTGTGCTGAACATCCTATGGAAAGTAAATATATACTTTGCATAACATTGCTTAGCACACATTTGAGTCTCAGTTATCCCTCTTCAGTTAATTTGGTTTAGTAAAGAGATGTAGTTATCCTATACCACAACTTTCAGATGTGTGTATGTCTCATGCATGCACACACACACAGTGTGATATAGGATAGCTTTAAAAACATACACACACACACACACACACACATCACTCCAGCTCTACAGATGGACCTAAATCATATTCATAGTTTTGGTTCCAGTTATTAAAAGCCCATGTCGGTGTCTGAGTGAGATGAAATGAGGTGTTCAGTAATGAAATGGCTCTTGGAACAACATGCTCCTCATGCGTACACTAGTAACATTATTGTTCTTTTCTACGAAAAGCCAATATAAGCACATTCAAAAGCAGGCTTCCCATGTACAAAGACATAATAAATCTGCACCCAAGTGCTCCTGCATGCTAGAGTTGCTTGGAAACAAATGGACACGATTTATTGTCAGCGGATGCGGTAATTTTCAACACACAAGTCAGAGCTCTCTAAAAAAACTTTGTCCAACTTTGAAGATGAAATCACTACCAACCTATTCTTGTTCAGGAACTAATAATAATATCTCTGTTTCTTGAATGCTTTACAATCCATTCATTTTTAATATGTGCTTGTTCCAGGGAACTTCTGCCTTTCTCAAATTATGCTGTTTGGTGTTTGCAGAGTAGAGCCTTTTTTCTCCTTTAATGCCAAAGGCTGTGTTTCAATCTTCAATCAGAGCTACCTAAGGAAATTTGAACAATAAAAGTATTTTGAACAATAAAAGTGTTGAGTTTTGGGGGAGTGAAGACAAGACATGATGTCACTCACCACCTTATATAGTCTTTCCTTATGGTGGGAACCCTTTGTTTCAAGTTAAGTTTCCAGCCCAGTTTGTGGAAAAATACAGGTATCAAAATGGAGTTCAGTGTCATGTGGTCTGGTCACATGCCTTTGCTTGCCTTGCTGAGTCATAGCAGCCATTACTCATAGGCTGGCTGAAATGTTCACAAGAAGGCTAAGCTCTTCCATGGTCCATTGTCTTTGTTGACAAGCCATTAGCACTGTCTACCTTCTTCATTGTTGTACCTGAAAGGCTAGTTGTGGGTGTTACCCAGAGTAAGCACATTTGAAATACAGCTACATAGTCAATTTTCATAACTTCAGATACAAAAATGATACATACATACAAATAGGATAATCATATTCAGCAAATCATAACTTTTCTTTATACACCTCACACAACATATATTCTACAAGATGCAGCATAATTATGTCATAATCATATTACTATGATGAATATGGGGTGCAGTATCACACGTGGATTATTATGTAATTAAATTGAATAATAATATTTCTGTACCTCCCCCCAAATCCATAACATTTTAGGAGATTTCTGTTCTAGCTTTAAAGAAAAAACATTTTCCTCATTTATTGCAGTACCTGTAATCTTGGCATTTTTTGTGAAGATTGCAGAATGATAGTCTGGATGTAACTAAATGTTAAATGCTTTGATTTCTCTGGGAACTTTTGTAGCCAAACGCGTCATCTGGCAGCTAAAAGAACACCTTATTGGCATCTTGTCTAGTTAAAAAGTGTTATCCTCCTGGGATGAGGCAGTAACATGTTGGCAGCCAACAGTATGTGCTATCGGCAAACAAATAAAATGGATAAACAAAAAGTCAGCAGTTCCATTCATTCATTCATTCATTCATCTGTATTTTAATTGATACCAATGCACATGTTCTTATCTTCTCATAAACTCACATCTGCTGACTACCCTTTTAAATTGTACAAAAGAATTTGTTCATTATTCCTTCAGATTTGCAGCTTGACACTTATTTGCTGGAAACAAAAATAACATCTTAAAGTGATGTTATTCTGTAGAAATCACAAAATGGGAGCAAATCTTAGTTAATCGGTTTAGCTATGTTGCTCAGGAGTAGGAAAAATCCACTCCCTCTCCCCCCGCCGAGTGGCATTGTTAAGCCAACCTAAGTCCCTTTGTAGACAGTACTAAATTGATGGAAGAATTCTTTCATCACCCTAGCAACTGCTTCTCAGGGAGGTGGATTAGTAGTGTCTACGTTGAAGTGCTACAGCGGCACAACTTTGCTGCTGTAGCATTTTAAGTGTAGACTACTGTGATGGGTTCTGTCTGGGGTGCCACCTGGAAGTGGGTAACACTGAGCCCACCTGACTCACCAGCCTGGGCTCCCTTTACACTGTACTGCTGTGACAGGCCCACAACCCCACTCCAGCACACATACAGGTAGGGACACACCCAGCTGCAGCTACACACAGATGCTGAGATCAGTTGTGCATGGGAAGGCTCAGCTAAGGCACCTCCCAGGTCCTAAGGCGCACATCCCCTTTTGGATTGTAAACCAAAAATTATACCGTCTTGCGTTGCACAGGGAACTGTGCAGCGTAAGCTCATGAAATTCGCCCCCTCCCTCAATGTGGAGGAAGATATACAGCAGTTTTTGCCCCCAGTTATGATTTCCACACACTGGTTTTAGACAAAACAAAAATAAGTTTATTAATTACAAAAGATAGATGTTAAGTGATAGCAAAGAGATCAAAGCAGATTACCTTGCAAATAAACAAAAACACAATCTAAGCATAATATATTAAGGAGATTGGATATGAGTAGCAAATTCTCACCACAATTGTTGTTTTAGGCAGTTTGCAGAGATTCTTAAGAGAAAGCTGCACTTGCTTGCAGTTTAAAACCCCAGGTATTCCTTTCACAGGCTAGAAATCCCTCTAGCCTGGATTCAGCCCTTCTCCCCTAGTCCAGTCTTTGTTCTTCAGATGTTTCGAGAAATCTTCTTGGATGGGGAGTCAGTGAAGAACCACGATGATGTCATTCCCCTGCCTTAAATAGCTTTTGCATATGGCAGGAACCCTTTGTCTCCCTTCTTAGTTCCCATGTCCGTCAGTGGAAAAACACTGGTATTCCAAGATGGAGTCGAGTACCAGGTGACTTGGCCACATGTCCCTATAGGGCTACAGCAGCCATAACTCAGAGGCTGTTTGAAGCATCCTCAGGAAGGCTCCACAGTGGGAGATCATCATCTTCTAAGACCTATTGTTTTCCCTAATGGCGCTTCCCAACCAGCCATCTAGGCTGATTGCATTCTGCCTAGTGGGCGTTCCCCAGGTGTAAACACATTTATAATAGATGCATAGACAATATTCCCAAATTCAGATACCAAAATGATACATGCATACAAATATCATAATCGTATTCAGTGAATCATAACCTTTCCAATGATATCTCACATGACCTATCTTGCATAAAATACATCATAATTATGCCACAAAGATATCATAATAATATTACTATGAAGAATATGGGGTGTAATGCCACAACTACTACTTAGGTTAACACAAAGATTCCTTGTTACTGCAGTGTTTAACGTGTATCCCATATTTTTAAACATTTCCATTAGAAATAAACATATCAGAGTTTATTTTCTACAAAGAGTATATCTACCGAGTACCTACTACTACTTATTACTATCAACCTTAGCATTTCATTGCAACTTGAACCTAAGTTTCAATTAAAATGTATAGAAGTGGCCATACTGTCAATGATTTTTGTTAAGTGAGATTATTTTGATTTATCGTATGTCCTAACTTCCTTTATGGCAGATTCTGTCATCCTTACTCATGCTGGGTAGCACCTTACTCCATGAGTAAGTCCAAGAATCTATTAATTTCAGTGGGGAGGGAAATACTACCCAACAAGAGTAAACATGGCAGAATCTGGTCCCTTATTAGCAAATAATCTCCTATGATTAAATATCACCAGTTTTTACATGTGTGACATTGCCAGTGTTCTATTCTTGAGACCTTGGGCCACATACTTATCAGGAACGACACTGATTTACACCAGCTTAGGATCTGGTCCTTTATGTCTATAATTTTATGTCTAAACTCTGATGTGACTAAAAAATGGAAGGCCAATTCTGCCACCCTTACCTATATTGAGTATTCCCTTAATACAGGAATGTACCAGTGATGATATATGATTATGGTTCAGAGAATCAGGCCCCAGATTTTAGCTATCCAGATTTTGCAAGTAAAATAAAGTTCTTGACTTTTTCAGTTTACAATAGACAACAAACTTCAAGCACAGAAAACAGATAAAGTCATCCACATTGAAATGGGTGATACGACACTGACAGGACTGCTCCCGTTGTAAGGTAATACTTTGCACTTCTGGTTTAGGGGATTTATTAATTGCATTTTGAGGGGCTATTTTTAGCTATTTGTGGGTTTTATGTAGCTGTCTAAAAATTGGGGATTTCAGGGCTCTTTGTATCTACTTTGTAGATTAATATATTATGTACATTACTTATTACAGTAGTATATACTGTAGAGAGTGATCTCTTGGTAATGTTCCCTAATGTGTTTTAACGTAGTACTGTTTCAAACAACATTTTGTTAAAGCACACTAGGGAACCTTTAGTGCACACAAGCGGGATTTATACAGGCTAATTAATGGACACATCAGTGCACTTTAGAAATCACACCACCACAGTCTGCATTACTGCTCCACGTAGCTAGATACAAGTAGTTATTTCCGGTGTTGATTGGATAAAAAACTATTTCTTAAAATTTGTGGACATTTTATTGGTATTCATTGATCAAAACAAAAAATCAGAAGTCTTATATTACTCTACATGAATAATGGTGGCAGAACTGGGCCTTGAAATAATCAGTGAGTATGAATATATCTTAGAAAGTACAATATTCCCAACAATGGGATGACTCAGTGGGGGCAAGAAATCACATATATTTATGCATAATCCAGCCCAAAACTGCCTCAGTGGCTGTGGAGCCATTTGCAATCCCTTTTGGCTCCACAGCCATGGAAGCTTCATAAAGTCTTGTATAAAGCCCTTCCCCTCTCCATGGACAGACTGTGGGGGCCTGAGTCTCCTTCCACATTTACCAGTAGAAATCAGGTGTAATTCTACTGAAGTCAGTGGAATTATACCAGTGGGAGATCAGAATCTAGCCAATCCCTTGGTTTCAGCCATTTCAGAACTGGAGATGTCAATCTGGCACAGGAGATGGGAAAAACACCCCAGTTTGCCTGATGATTTATTCCCCATAAGATGGCAAGTGCAGGGCAGAGAAAAGTGTTGAACTTCATTTAAGTGAAACTGAGGAAAGGCCAAATTTGGGGGCATAAAATTTCCACATTCCCATCAGGTAGGGTGATGGGATCCTCCAAAAATAGTTGCCGTATGAATGCAAATACCAATCAGGATATGACTCAAGGAGCTTTCACATATAATCAAAGCATAGACCGTAAACTGACACTGAGAGTAAAGCTCAGTGATAGTGTGTCACTCTATAGGCAACCAATGGAAAGAGCACAAAGTGGGCATAGCATACTCAGTTTCTTAGACCACTGAAAAGGACATATGGCTGCATTCTGAACAAGCTGCTGAAAAATAGAGGAGTCCTCTGACAAGAGGATACTATATAATGCAAAACACACAGCAGCCTAGGATAATAATTTGTCATCTTCTTCCTGAGAAAAATACAGGGCTTAGGGCCAATACATGTGAGTGACACAAAAGACACACTATGAATTCCATACATGTACAAGAAGATATATATTCAACCACACTGCACTTTTCATAAGTCTGTTTGTTATGCAGAACTGAACAACAAGGACAGAAAATTCAATAGAGTGTGAGGGTCACCTGAATTCCCTTTATCATAATCCATAGCCTGTGAATTGTGAGGTTAACAGTCTTTATCTAACCTTTTAGGAGAGACAGCTTGGATAGGTTCCTCCTGTTAAAATACAGACATTTGCACTTAGGTTAGGTCAAGCCCTAATTAACTGTCAAATAAGCAGTCTAATAAATACATAGTAATTTGATCTTTGACCTTCAAATAAACATTTCCTCATTAGTGGTAGCTTGTTTGCTATCTACAACTATTAGCTATGTTTGATAAGCTTGATTATGTAATGTTCAGATGTTGTAGAGGAAAATAACACTGACAAATATTGTTAAGATATTTATTTTACCTGTGTCACTTCCCCCGATCTATAGAATAGTGTATTACATTATATTTTGTAAGTATATACATATATTACAGCAATTGTATTAACATAATGAATTATAACCTTTGTCAATTCTCTCTGCAGAGTCTTAATTTTATGCTATAGCTAAGAAAAAACACCAAGGGATGACTTTGGACAAGGTCTCTGGTTCCCGGTCTGACACATTTTGCCACCCTTGTGATGTAAAAGGGTCACAAACCTCACCTCATACGGCAGTCAGGGATACCTGTAATAAAGGGGAATCTTTGCCTTCTGTAAAGCTATCATAGCCAGCTGTGAGCCACTCCCTACAATGGAGGGTCACCAAATGAAATTAATAGGCAGCTGGTTTAAAACAAACAAAGAGAAGTATTTCTTCACACAATGCACAGTCAACCTGTGAAACTCTTTCCCAGAGGATGTTATGAAGGCCAAGACTATAATAGGGTTCAAAAAAGAGCTAGATAAATTCATGGAGGATAGGTCCATTAATGGCTATTAACCAGAATGGGAAAGGATGGTGACAGCAGATAGATCACTTGATGATTACTTGTTCTGTTTAGTCCCTCTGAAGCACCTGGCATTGGCCACTGTGGGAAGACAGGATACTTGGCTAGATGGACCTTTCATCTGACCCAGTATGGCTGTTCTTATGTTAGGAATGGGAAGGAATGTATCTTGGTCATGTTGGGAATGAAGCTGGAATGCCTTGCATTTCAGCAGTCCTCAGACAGAAAATTGGCCACTTGGGGGTTGTTGCAACTGGCATAGGTTTGGAGCAGCCTTGAGGCCGCTCTAATTCATAGCAGTCATCTATCTCCTTCCTTACTTGCATCTAGGTCAGCCAGATACAAGGAACTGGCCCATTAAAAGTTTATCAGCACTATACCTTATTTATTCCTTGCTCATAACTGCTGTGTTTGAATTTGAGACAAACTTAAAAAAAAAAGAATGTGGATAGCAATAAATCTAGTGCATCAGAACCTTGGAGATGTTTTTATTTACCTGCTGTGACCTATTAAAATTCAGTAACCCCCAGCCAAACAGGCTGTAATATCAGCATCCTCTTTTTATGAACTAAATATAGAGGATATAGTTGATGAATGATCCTCATTTGCCACAAACATAAAATTTAAACACAGGAAAAAAGGAGACAGATTTCACAGACACTTCTGGTTGTGAGCATGTAGCTTGTGCTTTTAATGGGAACCTGGGGAAAACCTGAAAGCAATTTGTTACGCTTTCATGCATATAAAGCGTTTGATTTATGTTGCTGGCGAATGTTGCCCACAGGAGAGTCACTCACTGGTGCAACAAGTCTAACAGAGACTCTAAGTGCTTATAAATGACATGCCGGGGGCTAAAGGAGAGCAATGTAGAAGGAAAGCAATTAACAAGAGGGTATGAGGTGGGCATAAGTGAAAGCAGCATCCTCCACTTTCATTCTGAATTCCTCTAAGTCCCTTAGGATTGAAGTTACAGTAACTGAAATCGCTTACCCTCATTGTCTCCCTACCAACCCTGCAAAACACCTGCTGCTTTCCTTTTCCACAGAGTACCAGCTATGCTCACCATGCTGGCATACAGAGGCAGAGAGGCACATCTCCAGGTGGTGGATGGGGAAGTCCATCTTGGGGAAACCCAAAAAGGTTGCTGTGAAGGTTCCTTCCCCACTCTGAACATTAGGCTACAGATGTGGGGACCTGAAAGACCCCCTAAGCTTATTCTTACCAGTTTAGGTTAAAACTTCCCCAAGGCACAAATCCTTCTTGCCTTGGGAACCAGCTTAGGTTAAAAACCTGATACGCTGCCACCACCAAGCTATTTAAACAAAGAACAGGGAAAGAGCCCACTTGGAGACGTCTTCCCTCAAAATATCCCCCCAAGCCCGACACCCCCTTTCCTGGGGAAGGCTTGATGATAATATCCTCACCAATTGGTACAGGTGAACACAGACCCAAACCCTTGGATCTTAAGAACAATGAAAAATCAATCAGGTTCTTAAAAGAAGATTTTTATTTAAAGAAGAGGTAAAAGAATCACCTCTGTAAAATCAGGATGGTAAATACCTTACAGGGTAATCAGATTCAAAACACAGAGAATCCCTCTAGGCAAAACCTTAAATTAAAAAAAGACACAAAAAAAGGAATACACATTCCCTCCAGCACAGTGAATTTCACAAGCCAAAAAACCAAAAGAAAATCTAATGCATTTTCTAGCTAGATTACTTACTAACTTTACAGGAGTTGGAAGGCTTGCATCCTTGATCTGTTCCCTGAAAAGGTATCACACAGACAGACAAAACCCTTTCCCCCCCTCCAGATTTGAAAGTGTCTTGTCCCCTCCTTGGTTATTTTGGGTCAGGTGCCAGCGAGGTTACCTTAGCTTCTTAACCCTTTATAGATGAAAGGATTTTGCCTCTGACCAGGAGGGATTTTGAAGCACTGTATACAGAAAGGTGGTTACCCCCCCTTTATATTTATGACAGTTGTACTGAATATTGCAGAATAAGGTGCCTGGAACCAACAGTATGAAAAGGAAAACTTGGATTTCAAATCCAAGCAGTTTAAGCTCATTAGCTTTGGAAGGCAAACAGAATAGAATGGAACCGCTGATACCTGTTCCTAGCAGGCCAACAGGTTATGACATGGCATAAGCGGGAAATGTCCCTTTACTCCAGACAGTGAAATGGACAAATGAAGCATAGAGATGGGATTGCTATAGCTGTGAATAAGAACAATTATTCACAAAAAGGTTAAGTTGCATGGAAACCCAATCCGGCCAATGATGCAAGCAGTAAAAAAGGCTACCAGTGAAATGACAACAAATGTCAATGAAGTGCTTGAAGTATGAAAAGACCATTTTGATAGAGTGCAGAAACCTTGCAGTTCATCCAGATGCAAGCACTCTACACATACTAGATGAACAAAGCAGCTTGCAAGGCAGAATGGATATCAACACTGAACCACCATCAGAAGAAGAAATAGAAAGAACAGTGAAGCAGCCAAAAATTAGAGAATTGCAGAAATAGCAATGTAACGGGTGAGCTGCTAAAAGCTGGCAGGACAAGTGCTATCAAAATTCTAAGGTATGGGAGTAAGAGGAGGTACCAGATGGCTAGCTAAAGGCAACAGTTGTACCAATCTTGAAAGATTCTGCTGATCCGAATAATTAAAGGGGTATAAGCTTATTGTCAATACTAGGAAAAATCATGATGAAAGTAAGTGTCAACACAATAAGGCAAGTTTAGAGGAAGTAGGTGAGGAACAGTGTGGCTTCAGGCCAGACCAAAGTTGTATTGATCAGATATTCACGCTTTGACAGTTGACGGTAGGTTTACTTACTTCAGCAATAGTTAGTGGGGGGCTCCATTCACTAAATTAATTGGAACATTCTGAGGCCTGATTTGCCACTGCATTTTGGTGGGTTAGTGGGTCTCAAACTTTTCTACACTCTATCCCCATATTACAACAGAAATAATCTAGCCATATGAAAGAGGGAGTGGATCTGACCTTCTGAAACCTGTTCACAACCCCCTAGGGATTGTAACCCCTAGATTGAGAACCTGTAACGTAATGTTGGATTGGTATAACTCCACTGCACACAGTTGATTTACACCAGCATAAAACTAGAATAGTGAAGTTTAAATTAGACCTTAAAAGTTTACTTTTTTTTTCTTTTTAGGTCCCCAAAGTTGTAAGTTGCTAGCTTCAACAATGCTCACCTATGCGATGGTGTCCTCAGCACTGATGCCAGTGTACCCATGCACACATAGATTATAGAGCTCCTACAGTCTGATAATGTCCCATAATGTCCATGTAGTCATTGCATGTCATCCAAGCATTTCTAATACTATAATACCATTAAATAGTGAAGTAATGCTTTCTTGGAACGTGCCATAGTAAAGACATCAGAATATGGTAGCACTTAGTGCCTCAAAATTCAAAGGTACAATAAATTGCTGGACAAAATACGTCCTACCAGTGGGCATCCAAACACTGATATTTGGAAATAATCCCATTGTTATTAGTCACTTTTCTGTTTTGTGTAGATCTGTCATAGATTAAAAATAGTAGGTATTTTGCCTTTAAAATTAGAAAGGGAGGGAATTTCCTTCTTTGTAGTGCATGAAGGAAATAGAAGAGGGAAGCAGAAAGCTAGGAGTCATCATGGGAGGTATTTGGGGTTGTAATCATGAAGAAAAGAGTCCCTTTATGCTGTGGGATGTTTCTCATTCATTAAAATGGGATTGGGCTGTTGTGGGTTTTAGGAAATGCTATTGTGAGTAGAGTGGGGCAGGAACCAATATTCTCATCCAAGAAAACTGTCAATATTTTGAAATTTTTCTATCCTGAATAAGGACAAAATGTCAAAATCTCAAATATTTTCACAAACCAAAAAAATCTCCCCAAAATTTTCAGTGTGGATCAGCCAAAATGTTTCATTTTGATTTCAACTTTTTTTTTTACTATAATTAAGTTAAATTTCAAGAAGAAAAGTTTCAAGCTGAAAAATTTATTTTGTGATTTAGAAAATGTCAGAACAAAATGCTTCAATAATTCTGAATCTCTTTTCAAAAGTTTTTTGACTTGAAAAATGTAGCAAAAGAAATCCTTTCCTGCTAAACATTTCTGTTTTGGCAAACTGGCACTTTCCAATAGAAAAATATTTGGATGGGGGTTGGACTAGATGACCTTCTGGGGTCCCTTCCAACCCTGATATTCTATGATATTCTATGATTCTTGACCAGTTCCAACTGTGAGCCTAACCAAGCACAGTACTTCACAGTAGCATATACTTGAATTGTACCATCCAGTGTGGGAATCCGGAAGGGAATTTTGCTCTTGATCCTGAAGATGTGGAGGTCTGTGGTCACTCTTACATCCTTCAGAGAGTCAAGATTCATAGAAGTCCAGGACTGGAAGGGACCTCAATAGATCACCTAGTCCAGTTCCCTAGTCTTGAGCCGATTGCTGAGAAAGCTCCATCCCCTGCTCTCATGAATTTGCTTGACCATTTCATCATTCCTGTGGAATGTAATTGGCAAGGGAGGTTGTGGCCCCTGACTCTCTTGGATAGCTTGTTCCTGTGCCATAGCTGATCTTAACAATGAGGACAAATATCTTGAAATTAATCCAGTATACTATGGGAAGCCAAGGTAGAGAGTGGAGCAGTGGCGTACACTTATCTCAGCTATTGATGTTGCTTAGGAGGAGAGTTGCCGTGTTTTGAACCAGTTGGAGGTTTATGAAAGTCAGTCCACTTATTCTCAGCTGCACTCACATGCAATAATTCAGCTAAGTGCTGGAGCTCTCAGATTAAAAATTTGCCAGGTTGGCAGACATAAAACCTAGCCCATTATGCAGGCAAACATGATTTTATCAAAAGGTGAAAAGCCATTCTTGATGAATACCCTACAAAATGAGCTATTGAGAAACTGTCATAGTAAAAAGTAGCCTGCACCTTTTTATCAACTACGGTTGTGAGTAAGGGGAGAGGTTGTGCTTAATGATGTGGAAAGTAGTTCTTAGCCTCTCAGCATCGCTGCCTCGCCTGTCAAAACAACTATTTATTCCCAGGGCTTGAGGTGGACGATATACAGCTGTTCTACAAAAATGCTTTCTAGGCTGGTCGAGGTCGTCAGGGGGGTTATGGAACTTACATGGTAGCTTCAGAAAATAGAATAGTATGGATTTGAACTGAATGGAGCCCAGAAATGGAGGATTTATTTTTCTTCTATCCTTATATACAAACCAGCCATTGCACAAATAAATTATCCAATAAAATTAGCAAGGAATATCTATTCTCTGAGTGTTTTTGTGAAACAAGTTTTTATTTCAAACACAGCTCTAGATTAATACCAACGATTTGGCTATGATTGCAGTGTACTCATCTTTCATCTTTGATGCTGTAATTGTCCTGTGGTACTCTGCAGGATCCTGGCAGTGAAAAAGATGATAAAGGATAAAACCCCTTTCAAAACTCAGTAGCTTACACCTGCTGTGCTGGATGCTGCTCCCATGGAAAAATGTCAAAACTTAAAATGGCTTCGGTGAAACAGGATCACACCTACTGTATTTAACAGATCTGAAAATAAGATTTAAAGAAAAAAATCGCATGCAAAGTAGGCCTTTCATTATGGGATTGTTTTTTTTACAAAAAGGTTGTTGACAACTCAGAAGCTGATGAATGGGAGACTTTAAGAATGAAGTTTAATCTGGATTATGTGATTGTCAAGGTTCCTTCCCCACTCTGAACTCTAGGGTACAGATGTGGGGACCTGCATGAAAGACCCCCTAAGATTATTCTTACCAACTTAGGTTAAAAACTTCCTCAAGGTACAAACTTTGCCTTGTTCTTGAACCCTATGCTGCCACCACCAAGCGTGTTAAACAAAGAACAGGGAAAGAGCCTGCTTGGAAATGTCTTTCCCCCCACAAAATCCTTCCAAACCCTATACCCCCTTTCCTGGGGAAGGCTTGATAAAAATCCTCACCAATTTGCATAGGTGAACACAGACCCAAACCCTTGGATCTTAAGAACAATACAAAACAGTCATGTTCTTAAAAGAAGAATTTTAATTAAAGTAAAAGAATCACCTCTGTAAAATCAGGATGTTAAATACCTTACAGGGTAATCAGATTCAGAACATAGAGAATCCCTCTAGGCAAAATCTTAAGTTACAAACAGACACAAAAATAGGAATATACATTCCATTCAGCACAGCTATTTTACCAGCCATTTAAACAAAACAGAAATCTAACGCATATCTAGCTAGAGTACTTACTAAGTTCTAAGACTCCCTTCCTTTTCTGTTCCCAGCAAAAGCATCACACAGACAGACAGACCCTTTGTTTCCCCCCACCCTCCAACTTTGAAAGTATCTTGTCTCCTCATTGGTCATTTTGGTCAGGTGCCAGCAAGGTTATCCTAGCTTCTTAACCTTTTACAGGTGAAAGAGTTTTGCCTCTGGCCAGGAGGGATTTTATAGTTCTGTATACAGAAAGGTGGTTACCCTTCCCTTTATATTTATGACAGTGATAAAATAGCATCCTCACCAATTTAGTTTCTTTACAAATATATACTGTTGGCCAGATCCTCAGCTGGTGATGATCTGTATAGCCCCACTGACTTGAAAGTGGCTGCATTGGTTGACACCAGCTCAGGATCACCCCTTAGTCTTTAACTAGCAATCACAAAGCTTAACTCAACAATAAATATTTATTATTTTGCAATAAATTCCACAGCATGGTGACTGGGAGAGTTAGTGACTGGAAGAATTAACAGAGAGCTAGGTGGATGTGTGATTAATGGCATGCTTAATGTATACAGAACAAGAGGCGTTATATAAGCAATTGGACTAGGCACTAATGTCCCTAAGCAGCAGGCGATGCAAGGTCCTGTAGACCCACTACTTTAAGAGTAAGTGCTTGCAGGCACATTCCATCGCACCCAAGGGTGTCAAGTTTAGAAAAATGTGGTGGCAGGGAGGAGTTTGTACTTTTCTCAGGCCAGCTAGCATGATGTTCCTGCTAAATCTTCCTGACTAGCAGCACATTTTGTTCTTAGTACCATACGATTAAAAATTAAAACAATTTGTGAACCCTACTGCCTAGATTCTCTCTCTCATAAAACAGGAAATTTTATTTTCAAAATTACTTGTAATCACCTTTTAGACAAAAATTACTGGAGCTTCCATTTGTTGACATGGTGTGCTTGATTATGTAAAATAACATCATGTACAAAATATGAGATGCTGAGAAACGTGAATGAATATGAGAATTTTGAACTGATATGATTTTCAAAATTCTGATGTGTCAGACTGAAAAGAGTAACTCAAAATGAATAGTCTGTGGGCTCACAAATCATAAGGGATACTATTTTAACTTTATTACTTTCATAGCTGTTCAAGTCCTCCTGGATATTTTACCACATTTGTATTTTCTATTACTAACAAATAACTGAAATACTAGTAAAGTAAAAAGCATTATTTTATTCTTAGCATAATACACAAATTAAAGATTGCAGGCTTAAGAACATATTAGATATAAAATATGGGACATCATAGAATAAAATAATAGAAGTGTAGGTCTAGAAGGGACCTTGAGAGGTCATCTAGTCCTGTCCCCTGCACTTAAGGCATGTTTTAGAAAAGGCTGAGGTAATAATGAATTTTACTCTATTCTTTTCTTCCATGACAGATTTCTAAATTGTTGTGACATAACCTTTATTTAAACTAGATACTGCCTTGTGAGTAATTCAAATAACTTTCTTTTTTCATTTCCATAGCCTGATAAGTGCTTGTTAAGCCTCCATTACAAAACTGTGACCTGATTTTAGGTTTCTTTAGTAAATTAAGAATAAATACCGCTTTGGGTAGGATTCAACCTCATTGAAACTGGTGGGCTTAACCACCACCCTTCATTTGGGATAAATGTAAGAAACAGCTAAGTGCTTTTATAGAGACAGATAGCTGAAGCAACAGTAGCCTCCACCCAAAACACAGGCACATGTGTGGAGAAAGAACCTTAAAGTGCCACAAGTACTCCTTTTCTTTTTGCGAATACAGACTAACATGGCTGCTACTCTGAAATGTGTGGAGAAGTTTCTATAGATGTTTTTTGGTGATGGTTTGTGTGTCTGTGACAGTGAGGCAGAAAGACCAGCGAGAAGGATGCAAGGAAACACTTGACACACCCACAGAATCACTGGTAGCTTATTCTTGAGAAAAAGCTAAGAGAGCTTTTGGGCAGAGTATTAGCTACAAAGTGGCTTGGAGCTATGAGCAAAGAAACTCTCTCCTGCTGCGTTCAGGAGACAGGACATTGCTGCAATCTTGTTTATTTAGGAAGAATGTACAAAGATACCTTGCTCCATTATCAATTTCACCTTCTAACTGAAACAATTCACTAGACCCTGAATTTTGGGTAGCTGCTCAGATCAAAAGGGACTTAAAATACATTAAATTAAAGATAAATGCATTAAAACTGAGATGTGCCCAGATACTATGGTAATGGGGGGTGTGCACAGGAATACCTCAGATAGAAATTGAAATTCAGGGCAGGGCTGCTAGCAAAGTTGCTAAGAACACCACATCATTCAGTGAACCTGTATTGAGATTCCAGTGATATTTCTCTGATTTATATTTTGAGGGGGAAACAAATGAAAATCAGAGATCAGACTAAAACCAACTGAACCACAGCTGTTTTCAGATGAGTTTTGTTCTGAGGTGTGTGATTCAGTTCAACATGAAACTCAAAGCAAAATTCAAAGGTAGCAAAAGCTCACCAACTGAAATGGCTAAATCTCAAACTGCACTGAGGCACAGGGTAAATTCCGGCTTATCATATTCAGAAAAATAGGCCTGCTGACTTCAATGGGGTGAAGCATTCAATGGGATTAATTGTATGAGGAACTCAAGCACGATTTAGCCCATACAGTCTATTTTTTTCAAAATGAAAGAGTCATTCTTCTCTCTCTGTTTGGGACCAAAAAAACCAATGATAGCTTTAATCATATCTAACCAAATATGACTCCACTCACATAATGTATGATGGATAAGAGATTCACAGATAGAATAGACTGCTTCAGAAAAGTGTTTTGATTGTTAAAAAACACTTCTTGCTTCATTACCGTAGTTTTACCAGATAAACTACATCAGGGAAGAAAGCCTTTAACCTTTTCAAATTTTAATGACATTTTATTTCTAATGGGAACAGGAAAAAATATGAACCAGACTGTCATTTATAAGAACATTTCAGCCTTTTATTTGCAAGAATGGTGGCCACATTTTTTCTCACAAATAAAATTGCAAAAAGCTATAATGGTAGGGGGAAATCCATGAACTTGAAATTGATTTTTTTTTTTGGAGCAGATGTAAAGGGCTAGATTCACAAAATGGATGCAGGAGGAGCAGCCCTTCTTTTAACTTTTAGGCTAGAGGCAGTGAGAGATTCACATTCAGTTTCCTCCTCTGGCTGATGTGGAGACAGGAGGTGAACTTGGATCTCCCACACTGGAAGAAAATATCTTAGCTCCTGGGCTAGGGCATATTTGGGGTGGGAAAGGGGCTCTCTCAGCCCTGTTGAAGCCTTTCCACTTTGTTACAATAATGAAGTAGTCATTCCTAGTGGTAAATCATAGTCATTCATAATGACAAGGATTAGTCTTTGGGCCAGGGTAAGGGATCGAAAAATGGCTCTACGGTGTGGTGGTTATGATGCTCACTTAAGCAGTAGGAAACCCAAGTTCCTTCAAATCATTATTTAATGTCTCACTTGTTTAGTAACGCAGCCTGCAAGAAGCAGATTACGTCTGTAATCTGGGATAATTCCTAGTTTATGGGTGCACTTAGAGATAACTATTATCTAGAACATGCGAATGCTTTGAGACCTGGTTACCTGACACACCACCATCTAGAACAGCGGTGGCCAACCTGAGCCTGAGAAGGAGCCAGAAATTTACCAATGTACATTGCCAAAGAGCCACAGTAGTACGTCAGCAGCCCTCCATCAGTTTACCCCATCCCGCTCCTAGGACCTTCCGCCCACCGGCAGCCCCGCCGATCAGCGCCTCCTTCTCTCTCCCCGCACCTCCCAATCAGCTGTTTCATGGGTGCAGGAGGCTCTGCATCCCCCGGCAGACTGGAAAGTTGGCACCTGTAGCTCCAGCCCCAGAGTCGGTGCCTATGCAAGGAGCTGCATCTTAACTTCTGAAGAGCCAGATGTGGCTCCAGAGCCACAGGTTGGCCGCCCCTGATCTAGAAGCTGTAGGAGCCTACCTCCTAAGTAGAGGGCACAATCTCCCTATCAAGCCGCACTCTTTACTGGCTTATTATCCATATCTGATTTATTTCAAGATGCTAGTCTGATCAAAGCTATTCTTATGGATCTCATGAGATTACTGAACAGTGCCTTTCATGTAAAAAAAATTTTTTTTAATTCTCTAGAAAAATGACCCCAGTGAACTTGGTTCTGTGTGTTTCATAACCACACAAGTGTTTGGGTAATGTGTATGTTTCTGGTGTTCAGGGGCTAATCACAGCAATTTATGTCAGTCATATAAAGCTGTCTAGAGTGGATTCCAAACACCCTCTGTCCACCCACTCATCATGTAAGTTTACTGTTTGCTGTACACAAGAGTACAAAATAAATGGGAATTAAGTTGGCATTGTAAGGACTGTGGCATCTTTAACAGTTTGAAAGAACAGCGGAATCACTCATTTCCTACACATATCCTGTATACATCAAACAAAGAGGTTCCTGAGAGTTTGTGAATATGGCCACTTGCATGTTCCTTGCTTTTAGTGTGATTGAATGAAGTATTCTAGGGTAAGTCCCTCAAGCGTATTGTTTAGGACATGTCATTCATTGTTGAGTGAAAATATGGGAAGCTGTAAAATTATAGGAGAGTGAAGATTCTATACTCACAGTATTAATCATCCACTAAGGGACCTGATTATAAGCCCAAGGATGTCAACAGCTCCTATTGACTTACAAGGGCTGTACTATAGACAATAGTGCAAATCTTGAGGTAATGGCATTTGGTTACCAATGGCAACTGAAACACTTTTAAGGGTGTAGACTGTTCTTGATGGAAATTAATTGTTGATACATCAGAAAAGAAGGGTGGGATCAGAAAATGGAAGCATAGTTAGAGTGAAGTGACCACTGTCAGCAGCATGGTTGGTTCTAGGGAGTTGGACATAATAAAGAGAGATCACTCTACTATCAATGCAATACTGTAGAATATTTGGTTTGTATACTGCTCAGCATAAGAGTTGAAATGCAACACATTATACCTATTTCAACTAACTCCATCAGTATTCAGGCAATGAGGCATTCTGGCCAAGATCCATTCTTTCTCAAGAGGCCTTGAATCAAAACCCCAATCTGAATATCACTGCAGTTTGGCCGAGAAAATTATATATATATATATATTTTCTCTTCTGTGAATAGTTGTACCTTTCTTTTCTTTTCGGAATTGTCTTTCCTGTCTTCAATTAGTTTAATTAGCTCTTGCAAACTTAAGTAAAATGGGCTTGCAGAGCACCGCAAGAAGGACCACCACTCAATTTAGATCGTTAAGACCCTATCAAACTCATACAGCATAACTGTTTTATGAGGAAAGGATTTTTCACTTAGCTGAGCCTTGTAAAGAATAAACACTTAACAGAGGTTTATTTGCCCAACAGGGGGCTTAAGGGGAAAATTTCAAGTCAGAAATGGAGTAAAATAAACTTATTGGAAATTATAATATCTTTGCATCTCCCGTATCTTAGGTATTACAAATATATAAGAAAATATATCAAGAAATAAAGACCAGGCCCTATTGTTCCTACTTAAATTAGAAAAGATATGCATATTGGCAATTCAGATGGACTAGGAGATACCACACTAGAAAGTCTGACTTCATTTATTATGGGCATCTTGGCAATGGAAGAGATCATAGCACAAAATATACATGAATAAGAGAGGAAGCATAGTCCAACAGATAGGGCACTAGCTTGAAAATCAGGAAAGGAGAATGCCGCTGCTTAAATCTACCTAAATTAACATATTAGCAGGACCTCAAATAGAGGTTTGAAAAGGTCTTTAAAACCAGAAATTGCTGGCTGTCGGAGAATAACAGAGTTTTCCACTTCCTAGCCACAGATCCTCAGCTATTTCAGTTTTGTCATGTTAAAGGTTTCTAGGGCAGGCCAGGTGTTTGAACATGCTAGTAGCCCATTGAGCAAACCTCTCGCACCTTCTGAAGCTTTCATGGCTTGCATGTATGTTGTCTATGTTACACTTCAGACTTCTGTTTTTCAGGGTTGATTAATTTCATTTTTCAGGGTTAATGTTTAGCAATTCGTGAGTTCTACTTAGATGTCAAAAAAACTCAATGGTTTTCAGATCTCTTTTTGTAGATACATTTGTACTGTTTCAAACAGCACTATGTTAGAATACTATAGGGAGCCTTTAATATAGACCAGCAGGGTTTACCCAGACCCATTAGGTCTAGATCTGTACTACAGACCCATGTGGGTATAACTGTGTTGCTCAGGGGTATGAAAAATCCACAGCCCTGAGCAACTAGTTATACGGACCTCACACCCTGTGTAGACAGTGCTATGTCAACGGGAGAGCTCTCTCATTGACGTAGCTACCGCCTCTCAGGGAGGTGGATTAATGACACTCACAGGAGAAGCTCTGCCATTGGCACAGTGGTGCAGCTGCAGCTCTGAACATGTAGAAAAGCCCCAATATATGCTTTAGAAATCACACCCCTGTAGTCCATATTACTACTCCATGTAGACAAGCCTTAGATACAAACCAGAGACAAGATACATTGCCTAAACAAACAAAGTACACTGGGAAAGGTAAGAAATCAATATGAATGAGTAACCATTTCTGGTGTTTATTCAATACATTTTTTTTTTAGTCAGGGGTGTTCTATTGATTAAAACCTAAAATCAGAAGCCCTAGTTGTACTTTATTGAGCCCTGTGAGATCACAAATGACATCCAGAAGCAGCTTAATGCTCAGTTTAAGAATGTATGTCTATCAAAGAACGATGACTAATGGAGAAAAGTACAACCTTGTGGACAGCTTAAAAATTAAAAACCGCTAATATTAGACTAATATATTTTGCTTACAGGGGAGTGACATATATATTGCATATTGGGGGGAAGAATCATAGAATATCAGGGATGGAAGGGACCTCAGGAAGTCATCTAGTCCAACCCCCTGCTCAAAGCAGGAACAATCCCCAACTAAATCATCACAGCCAGGGCTTTGTAACGCATTCCAGTGTTTCACCACCCTCCTAGTGAAAAAGTTTTTCCTAATATCCAACCTAAACCTCCCCCACTGCAACTTGAGACCATTACTCCTTGTTCTGTCATCAGCTACCACTGAGAACAGTCTAGATCCATCCTCTTTGGAACCCCCTTTCAGGTAGTTGAAAGCAGCTATCAAATCCCCCCTCATTCTTCTCTTCCGCAGACTAAACAATCCCAGTTCCTTCAGCCTCTCTTCATAAGTCATGTGTTCCAGTCCCCTAATCATTTTTGTTGCCCTCCGCTGGACTCTTTCCAATTTTTCCACATCCTTCTTGTAGTGTGGGACTCAAAACTGGACACAGTACTCCAGATGAGGCCTCACCAATGTCGAATAGAGGGGAACGATCACGTCTCTCGATCTGCTGGCAATGCCCCTACATATTCATTCCAAAATGCCATTGGCCTTCTTGGCTACAAGGGCACACTGTTGACTCATATCCAGCTTCTTGTCCACTGTAACCCCTAGGTCCTTTTCTGCAGAACTGCTGCTGAGCCATTCGGTCCCTAGTCTGTAACGGTGTATGGGATTCTTCCGTCCTAAGTGCAGGACTCTGCACTTGTCCTTGTTGAACCTCATCAGATTTCTTTTGGCCCAATCCTCCAATTTGTCTAGGGCCCTCTGTATCCTATCCCTACCCTCCAGCACATCTACCTCTCCTCCCAGTTTAGTGTCATCTGCAAACTTGCTGAGGGTGCAATGCACACCATCCTCCAGATCATTTATGAAGATATTGAACAAAACCAGCCCCAGGACTGACCCTTGGAGCACTCCACTTGATACTGGCTGCCAACTAGACATGGAGCCATTGATCACTACCCTTTGAGCCCGACAGTCTAGCCAACTTTCTATCCACCTTGTAATCCATTCATCCATCCCATACTTCTTTAACTTGCTGGCAAGAATTCTGTGGGAGATCATGTCAAAAGCTTTGCTAAAGTCAAGGAACAACACGTCCACCACTTTCCCCTCATCCACAGAGCCAGTTATCTCGTCATAGAAGGCAATTAGATTAGTCAGGCATGACTTTCCCTTGGTGAATCCATGCTGACTGTTCCTGATCACTTTCCTCTCCTCTAAGTGCTTCAGAATTGATTCCTTGAGGACCTGCTCCATGATTTTTCCAGGGACTGAGGTGAGGCTGACTGGCCTGTAGTTCCCAGGATACTCCTTCTTCCCTTTTTTAAAGATGAGCACTACATTCACCTTTTTCCAGTCGACCGGGACTTCCCCGGATCGCCATCAGTTTTCAAAGATAATGGCCAATGGCTCTGCAATCACATCCACCAACTCCTTTAGCACTCTCAGATGCAGCGCATCCGGCCCCATGGACTTGTGCTTGTCCAGCTTTTCTAAATAGTCCCGAACCACTTCTTTCTCTACAGCATCCTTGCATTGAGAGACATTTTCTTGTGGGAAAATGAGCTGCATACTAATAGCAAAAGAGCATAATTGCATATCAAATTTTCCACTGGAAAAGCTTTTCGGTGAGGAGCAATACTTCAAGACAAGCCATTTGCACAAAACTCCCACTAGCAGTAGCATTTCATTATAATCAATAAGTCAAACATTTATTTAGCAACACTACTGCTGACAATTAGTCTTTTGTCTTTTTCACATCTGCTGCTCGTAGTGAGATACATGTAGTCAGCATGTTTATCCAGATAGTGATTTATTTCCTGGTGCATTTTTGGTTCATTTTGCCGTCTTCATTCAAGGAAAATAAATACATTAATTGTTTCATTGTTAAGTGACCTTGATAACTAGTCTGTTATAAAAACTAAATTAAAAGCACATTTACATTTATCTTAAAATAATCATCAGGAATTCATTATGGGGGTGTGATTTTAAATTCTCTTAACCACAAATAAAAGCAACACTGAAGCCAGACTTGCATGAATAAAGCACCTCATGTTTTGAGTTTGGGCCAGATTCTGTAACCTCCATTCATATTAAGCAGAATATCCCCATTGATTTTAGTGAATAAGAGTGACAGAGTTATGCAGCACTTTATCAGCAGCAATTAGCAGAATATCCCAGTCCTTGATTATATCATGTTATCAAGAATGACCTTTTTAAAATATTCCACTTTGTGTGATCTATCCAGAAATTGTTTTTGTTTTTGCCCAATCTGCACCATACACAAATCAACAGCTTATGATACGTAAATGTCAAACATGATTGACCTTTTCATATCAGCCCGGTAGTGACCATGTGTCATGACCAATAGGTAAGTGGATTTCTTGATAGGTAAGTGTTTGTTTGTTTTTTAAATTCAAGGAACTCAACTGAAAACAATTTTCCTTGCAAAAGCAATGGATAGCATGTAATAAGTGGTTACTGTTCACTGGTTGCCAACAGTTGAAACTATGGTCTAAAACAGGAAATACAATAGGAGGAACAAAGCAGTCATTTTATATATACTGCAAAAATAAACAAATAAATACCAGCCTAATAAATGAACAGCTAGTGCTTTAAATGTTGTGACCATAACAATGAAGTTCCCAGAAGCAGCACTTTTTGTTTACTTAAAGTTTTTTGATCTTATTAATTAGGATGGGCAAATTGATCCAGATAACATAACTCACACAGACTACTTTTGACGTTAAACCAATGGCTACATAAGTTAATTTTATATTCCTCTGTATTCCATGGTTTTGCCCACAACTGAAAGTGCTGAAATACTGCAAAAGAGGTTGTTATTGCATTAATTCTGGTACAACCAGAAGAAGAATGAACTGGGAAAACCTCAGGAAAGCATGACCTCATGAGAGCCAACACAGACTCACAGGTACAGATAAGCATCCAAACCAAATCTGAATTTTTGGGGTTTGTACATCACTAGGACCAAGCCGTCCTATTTGCAGATAGCTACATTTGAAGCATATTGCTCGGTATCCACATAGTACCATAAACTACAACACAAAGGTCTGGTCTGCACTAGGAATTCATAGAATATCAGGGCTGGAAGGGACCTCAGGAGGTCATCTAGTTCAACCCCCTGCTCAAAGCAGGACCAATCCCCAATTAAATCATCCCAGCCAGGGCTTTGTCAAGCCTGACCTTAAAAACTTCTAAGGAAGGAGATTCCACCACCTCCCTAGGTAACCCATTCCAGCGCTTCACCACCCTCCTAGTGAAAAAGTTTTTCCTAATATCCAACCTAAACCTCCCCCACTGCAACTTGAGACCATTACTCCTCGTTCTGTCATCTACACTCTGAGGAGTATGAAAAATCCACACCTCTGAGAGACGTAGCTGTATCGACCTAATCCCCAGAATAGACAGCACTAAGTAGATAGAAAAATTCTTCTGTTGACCTACCCTACCACTTCTTGGGGAGGCGGATTACCTATGACAACAAGAGACTCTCATTAGCATAGGTAGCGTCTACACTGAAGTGCGACAGCGGGGCAGCTGCTCCGGTGCAACTGCACTGCTGTAGTGTTTTATGTTAGACATATCCAAAGCTATATACATTGCTTGAGTCACAATACCAATTATTAAAATTAGCAAAAGCAGATCTGGAAGAGTACATAGCAGTTGTGATTCATGGTGGAAGGAACCTTCTGAAGTTTCCTCATTATATTTCACATACACACACCTCCTCCACAGTCCTTCTGCAAAAAGGTAGCCTGCAGATTAAAGGTTATGGATTCTTTAAAAAATCGTGTAAGTATCAGGAACTCTTTAGGTTAACGTTTTTGTTTATAGACAGATCTGTTAGTTTGGCACAGTGGTACCAGGAGCACTGAAACATTGTGTATGCACTCTCTCTTAGAGGGGCCTCTGAACTTAATTGGGGGTGTTTTGGTCGGGACGCTCTTCAGTGCTGCAATCCAGCCTTGAAGACTGCTACAGCCTTGGGGAAGAAAGACTTCTGCTCCCAGGAGTGAGGGGATTCTGGGTTTGGATGCAGAGGCAGCATGCATTCGGCTGAGACTGTTACCGGTCTCCTGGTCAGGGGAGGGAAGATTGCCTTTTGGAGTCCTGCTACTAGAAAACCAGAAGCTGCTGAAACGGGGAGTCACAGAGGCTATTGCTGGGCTTCACTGGAGCCAGGGCAGAGACTGTTGCTGTGACCAATGGTGCAGGAACCAGGGGGACCAGGAAGCCATGCCCTGCACCCCAACTTTTTAATCTGGGCATAGTTGAGGTGGGGGGAAGAGGCCAGCATTGCCCCCCAAACTGCAAGCCTCAGGCAGGTGCGGCACCAGCGTCAGCTCCCCGGTCGCAAAGCGCAGCCCCTGCCAGCGCCGCTCTGCACCTGCCCGAGGCTTGCAGTCTGGGGGGGCTAACGCTGCCCCCTACTTCCCAAACTATGCCCAAGTCAAAAAGTCAGGGGCATGGTCCCTGGCCTCCCCGGTTCCAGCACTGGTGTTCCCCCCCTCACAGACACTTCTACAAAGGTTCTGGCCTCCTTGGCTGGCATGCAGTGAAGTCTGTGTGAGTAAGCACAACTTTGTTAGGGAGAGTCCCTGCAGGGGATAGTGAAGAGACTTGAAGGATTCTCCTTGAGTCTAAGAAGATAAGTGGTCTTATTATCCAACCAGGATTCAGAGACAGAGTTACTTACCTCGGATTATAACTCCCGTCTTCAGCAGCTTGCAATGATCCCAAGTTAGAATCGCTCCGCCCCTTGCTGCCTTGGCTGGTCTGTATTACTGGACCAATTGAGTGCTGTCCCTGGCTTCAAGATCGTCAAGTTATAAGAGGAGCACATGCTCAGGGATGGAATAACTGGTGGCAGTATAAAAGTCTTATTTACCACTATAAACTGCATTTATTAAGTGCCCCCTGCTGATTTACAGTGGTTGTGACATTTTAATTATTCTCATTTCTTTCTAATTTGTTAAGTAAAGGTGTGTTAATTTTAGTCTAACAGTGTATTCAGGGCCAGCCCTAGACCAAATGGCGCCCCATACAAGAAGTGTCTTTGGCGCCCCACCTTCCATTTGTTAAACTTTTGAATAGCTTATTTTTATTGCATTTGTAGCCCATTTCACGACTTTGATGCACAATTTGCATGCATGATTTAACCCTGTCATATAATACGATAAATTTGCATGCTAGGATCTGTAAATCTGTGAGCCCTGGGCTCCCCAAGCCTGGCACCCCAAGTGGTCACCTGGGTCGCCTGCCCCGAGTGTATTGTCTGTACAGCGTTTATAAGTGGTACTTCTGGTTAGACACATTGCATCCATCAGCTTGGGTTGATTCCTGGAGGCTCCCATGGCACACTACTGTGTATGTGCACAAGGCTCAACCAGGTAGAGGCACCGCTAAGATTAATGTCCTTATAAGTAAAAGGACTGCAGCAGAGGGGTCAATAGAGCTTTCCCACCTATCCAACATCACTACCGGGGTACTCAGGATCTCCTTTACTGTCAACAACTTCAGATACCTGGCACACAGGTGAGTGTTGCCTGCTCCTGACTAACCAGGGAAGGAAAGGGGGGTTACAACACTCAAGAGTAAATGCTCGACTGTGGTCAGGAAAGGAATTTCCTAGCAAGGGCATTCTGCTAATCTCTCCTCACATGAATGACTTCCCATCTGTTCCCCTTACTGCACTGCTTTCTGACCTAGAAAATCTGTTTCCCGACTCTGTCCCTCACCCTTTTCTCTTTCTCCTGTTGTGTCTTCTCTCTCTCCTAATCCCCAGTTCTGACTCACCACTACTTAAGGTTCTCTTTTTGTAGCTCTGCTCCACCACAGCATTGATACTTGAGGTTTTGTGAATGGATGGCTACATAGGGGAGCCAAAAGATGCCAAATCTATGCCAGGTTTCAGAGCAATAGCCGTGTTAGTCTGTATTCGCAAAAAGAAAAGGAGTACTTGTGGCACCTTAGAGACTAACCAATTTATTTGAGCATAAGCTTTCGTGAGCTACAGCTCACTTCATCGGATGCATACTGTGGAAAGTGCAGAAGATCTTTTTATACACACAAAGCATGAAAAAATACCTCCCCCCACCCCACTCTCCTGCTGGTAATAGGACTGAAGGTAAAAAATCCATTACAATCTACATACCACACAGACTATGCTGACAGCTTGCCACATGCCCTCAAAGAAACTGCGGAATCACCTGATCAACATCCTCTACAGCAAACAGGGAAAGATTAAGAATGAGCTCTCAAAAATGGACACTCTCATAAAAAACCAACCTTCCACACAAACTTCCTCGTGGCTGGACTTTACTAAAACTAGACAAGCCATTTACAACACACACTTTGCTTCTCTACAAAAGAAAAAGGACACTAAACTTTCTAAACTACTACATGCCACAAGGGGCCACAGCAATGGTTCCCTCAACCCACCCAGCAATATTGTTAACCTATCCAACTATACTCTCAGCCCAGCAGAAGCAGCTGTCCTATCTCGGGGCCTCTCCTTCTGCCCCTCCACCCCCATGAACATGATACAGTTCTGTGGTGACCTAGAATCCTATTTTCGATGTCTCCGACTCAAGGAATATTTCCAACATACCTCTGAACAACATACTAATCCACAGAGACCTCCCTATCAACACTACAAAAAGAAGGATTCTAGGTGGACTCCTCCTGAAGGTCGAGACAGCAGATTGGACTTCTACATAGAGTGCTTCCGCCGACGTGCACGGGCTGAAATTGTGGAAAAGCAGCATCACTTGCCCCATAACCTCAGCCGTGCGGAACACAATGCCATCCACAGCCTCAGAAACAACTCTGACGTCATAAAAAAGGCTGACAAAGGAGGTGCTGTTGTCATCGTGAATAGGTCGGAATATGAACAAGAGGCTGCTCGGCAGCTCTCCAACACCACTTTCTACAAGCCATTACCCTCTGATCCCACTGAGAGTTACCAAAAGAAACTACAGCATTTGCTCAAGAAACTCCCTGAAAAAGCACAAGATCAAATCCGCACAGACACACCCCTGGAACCCCGAACTGGGATATTGTATCTACTACCCAAGATCCATAAACCTGGAAATCCTGGGCGCCCCATCATCTCAGGCATTGGCACCCTGACAGCAGGATTGTCTGGCTATGTAGACTCCCTCTTCAGGCCCTACGCTACCAGCACTCCCAGCTACCTTCGAGACACCACTGACTTCCTGAGGAAACTACAGTCTATCGGTGATCTTCCTGATAACACCATCCTGGCCACTATGGATGTAGAAGCCCTCTACACCAACATTCCACACAAAGATGGACTACAAGCTGTCAAGAACACTATCCCCAATAATGTCACGGCTAACCTGGCGGCTGAACTTTGTGACTTTATCCTTACCCATAACTATTTTACATTTGGGGACAATGTATACCTTCAGATCAGCGGCACTGCTATGGGTACCCGCATGGCCCCACAGTATGCCAACATTTTTATGGCTGACTTCGAACAACGCTTCCTCAGCTCTCGTCCCCTAACACCCCTACTCTACTTGCGCTATATTGATGACATCTTCATCATCTGGACCCATGGAAAAGAAGCCCTTGAGGAATTCCACCATGATTTCAACAATTTCTATCCCACCATCAACCTCAGCCTGGTCCAGTCCACACAAGAGATCCACTTCCTGGACACTACAGTGCTAATAAACAATAGTCACATAAACACCACCCTATACCGGAAACCTACTGACCGCTATTCCTACCTACATGCCTCCAGCTTTCACCCGGACCACACCACATGATCCATCGTCTACAGCCAAGCTCTGCGATACAACCGCATTTGCTCCAACCCCTCAGACAGAGACAAACACCTACAAGATCTCTATCAAGCATTCTTACAACTACAATACCCACCTGCAGAAGTGAAGAAACAGATTGATAGAGCCAGAAGAGTTCCCAGAAGTCATCTACTACAGGACAGGCCTAACAAAGAAAATAACAGAACGCCACTAGCCGTCACCTTCAGTCCCCAACTAAAACCCCTCCAACGCATTATTAAGGATCTACAACCTATCCTGAAGGATGACACAACACTCTCACAAATCTTGGGAGACAGGCCAGTCCTTGCCTACAGACAGCCCCCCAACCTGAAGCAAATACTCACCAGCAACCACATACCACACAACAGAACCACTAACCCAGGAACCTATCCTTGCAACAAAGCCCGTTGCCAACTGTGCCCACATATCTATTCAGAGGACACCATCACAGGGCCTAATAACATCAGCCACACTATCAGAGGCTCGTTCACCTGCACATCCACCAATGTGATATATGCCATCATGTGCCAGCAATGCCCCTCTGCCATGTACATTGGTCAAACTGGACAGTCTCTACGTAAAAGAATAAATGGACACAAATCAGATGTCAAGAATTATAACATTCATAAACCAGTTGGAGAACACTTCAATCTCTCTGGTCACGCGATTACAGACATGAAAGTTGCAGATATTACAACAAAAAAACCTTCAAATCCAGACTCCAGCGAGAAACTGTTGAATCGGAATTCATTTGCAAATTGGATACAATTAACTTAGGCTTGAATAGAGACTGGGAGTGGCTAAGTCATTATGCAAGGTAACCTATTTCCCCTTGTTTTTTCCTACCCCTCCCAGATGTTCTTGTTAAACCTTGGATTTGTGCTGGAAATGGCCCACCTTGATTATCATACACATTGTAAGGAGAGTGATCACTTTAGATAAGTTGTTACGAGCAGGAGAGTGGGGTGGGGGGGAGGTATTTTTTCATGCTTTGTGTGTATAAAAAGATCTTCTACACTTTCCACAGTATGCATCCGATGAAGTGAGCTGTAGCTCACGAAAGCTTATGCTCAAATAAATTGGTTAGTCTCTAAGGTGCCACAAGTACTCCTTTTCTTTTTGCAAATCTATGCCCTTACTGTATTGTACCACACCTGCCCCTCTTACTCCATGGTAAAACCCACACAGAAGGGGGTTGGAGAGAAAGAAATCTCCACAAATTTCCCCATTGTTGTGTCCCCCTCCAGTTATTCCATTGAGGAGGCAAAGTTTGCACTATCATGGAGAGAGCCTTGGGGTCTGCCCCCATCCCTGGAAGATCTCCAGGGATCAATAATATGCCTAAACCAACTGCATCAAGGCTTAGGTACTTTTGCACAAGTTTTAACCCCTGGTGACTCTCCTCCCACTAGGTCCCTGGCAGTGTGGCTCCAAAGGAGGGGGTTTTACCAGTGACTGTATCTTGGTTGCTGCTGCCACATGGGCCTGTGGTTGGGGGAGGAGCTTCTCAGCAAATTTAATGTAGCCTCTTGCTCTATCTCCATGAACTGGAGGAGAGATGGTGTACCTCCATCCCCATTCCATCTCACCTGCTCCTCAACCTGTCCCCCACCTCATCCCACCTACTGCCTACTACTCAAGGATTGTTACCATCTGATGGCCCTTTGGTGGACAGTGTGAAATGAATTTGTCTTCTCTCCAGTTCCTAGTATACCATAACACGTAGGTGACTACCACATTAGCACTAAATGGCATGCCCTTGTCAGCAGTCTCAGCAATAGACCTGGTTAGAAAATGGAGAATATAAAGTGACAAATATTTTTGCAAATTTTCATGAAAATTTTCTTACCAGTTCAACTCAGCAGGGAGGCCAAGGATTCATGGAACATCAAAATGGAATGGTCCAAACATCCCTATAGATTTGGTCCTTTTAGGCTAAGAAAGAGTAGTGCTGGCAAAGAATCTGCTCTGGTCTTGCCCACTATGTGAATAAAGAGAGGACTCCAGGGCTGCCAATTTGGCATGTTGCATGAGCACTATATTCCCTATTTGTAAAGAATAAAACATTACCAAGTGAAAAAGTCATTGTGCCCCTTTTAAATTAGGTAAGATCCACAATTTAAGCGTGCACCTAAGAAGGGAATTTCAAAAACCCAGGCTACAAAGGCAAAGATATTATAAACTATAACATTCCTACTCCTGTACATGCACCCCAAGACCAAATGATCTGCTCTCTCCAACTTAAGAGGATAGGATGGCACAAAGAGTATTAGCAGAGAAAGATATAGCTCATCCAGTGCCCACTGAAATCAGAGGAAGCATTTCCATTAACTTCAGTTGGCTTTGGATTGAGTACTCAGAAAACATTCCAACTGGTGTTTTAAATGTTGAAAGAAAACCCAAAACTAAAACTTACATTTTTAGCATACTTCTTTCAGTAACACTTTATTCCATTCATATCATGTTTTATCTAAAAACTGTTCCTTTCGGACCAGTTAGCCTTTAACTGCTTATTTTAATAACATGGGGAAGAAGTAGTAGATTAGTTAATGTTTCTCAAAATTACTGGCATTTTAAAGAAATAGTTCAGTATTTAGTCATTTATATTTTTGTACTGACAATTCTAATTCTGCAAGACTGGAAACCCTCTTTCCATAGTTCAGATTTCATGTTATCACTTCAAATGCTTTGAGAAGAACGTAGAAGGAATTATAGATAGCTTTCTAATGCAGAGATTCATTTCAACAAGTGAAAATTTCCATCTACTTGGGTTTTCATATCGTTGAGCTGAAACGAAATGATAGTGAATACTGAACTCTACAGGCAGGATTGTACAGCAGGAGGAAAAACAAGTCACCCCACTATTTTAGTTGGCTAGACTTCTGAATCTTACTCATGTTTACAAAGCATTCAGCTGCTTATATAAAACCTAAATAGATTATGCAGATAGTCCACAAACATGCAAGCACAGCAAACAGGGTGACCATATTTCCTAAAGTAAAAATGGGAAGGCTCGGGGCTATCCTAAGCCACTCTCCCTGCCTGCAGGGCTCATCAGAGATGATCACCCTCCCTGGCCGGCACTGCCCATGGCTGGGGCTGACCCCCAAAACCCTGTGCTGCCCACAACTGGGAATGACCCCCCGCCCCAAGCTCCACACTGCTCATGTCTGGGGCTGAGCACCTGAGCCCCGTGCTGTCCGGGGCTGGGGCTGATCCCCACTGAGATCCGTGCTGCCTGGGGCTGGGGCTGACCTGAGCTCTGTGCCCCCCGCAGCTGGGGCTGGGGCTGAGCACCTGAGCCCAATGTTGCTCACAGCTGGGACTGGGGCTGAGTGCCTAAGCCCCGTGCCACCCTATACATTTGTAATTTTGAATTTGTCCTCCATACATACACCAACAATAATATAACTGATCAGCATGCTATTAGCTTTCTATTGATCTCTTACATGACAACCTACATCCTGTGATGTTAGTGAGTTGGGGTACACTGAACTCATCAGGCGGGCTGAAACTCACAGCCAGATATCAGTGAGCCCCTTGCCTTCTTGCATTGGGATGCCATTAGGATTACAGGGGCCCATTGCATTTCAGTTCAGACAGCACCTGTGTAATCCAGGGACTCTGTGCTTGATTTTAGTGGGGGAAAAACAGTCTTATTTTTGTCCCCACAAATAACTTTGGGTTCAAATGCCAGCATACAGGTAGCTAGATACCTCATTGCTCCTGCAAGTCAAGTACTGTACTTAGCCACCTAGATGCTGATGTCTGCATCAATAATTAGTCACAGGTACAAAACTGCAAACTCAAAAGGGAGACTGGCCTGAGTTCCATTTAAAAATATGGCCCTTTGTTATCACTTCAGATAGTTTTGTTGCTGACTGGAATACAGGCCTATGATATGTGCAAAGACTCAAGGGATAAAAAAGTTAACACAATTTATCAGTTTTTGCTGAAATACTGGAATGATGCCATACATGTCATAGAGCTAGTTATGTGGTCTTCAGATAGCGAGGAAAAACAGATGTTCATGATCCTCTTTTTGGGCTTGGTTCACTACTGAAAGTATGTGTTATTCCAGTTCAATGCCTGTGTATCTCTGTTGAGCCATGGGCCAGCATAACATAAGTGGAGTTTGTTTTATAGCAGCTGAGGATCTAGCCCAGCTTAGTTATTGCTTACACCATTTTTATGGCAGTGTAAGTAGTATCTGCAACTTTGTCTATGCTTGGAAGCAGTTTTAGTATGTTTAGTAGTAATTGTTCTGTATTGTTATTTTATAATATGCACTTTTAATATATGTTAAATCTAATATTTTAAATTATTGTGATAATCTTATCTTGAATCACCCCACGTGGGAATACACAGCATTATAGCCTCTTTGCCTTGCTCTCCTCCTTGGACACACACACCTTCTGGGTTACTCAAACTGCACACTAAAATTAAAAGAACAAACTCTTCCACCCTTTCTTAGCTCAGTCCCCACCAGGTTCTCCACCCTCTCCCAGGCTCTACAGAGCTTTTTCCAAGGACTTCTTTCCAAGTTACTGATCTTCAGGACTTCTTTCCTGGAGTCTTTTCCCTGGTTCAGTTTATTTGCATTGTTTTGTTAAATATTTGAGAGTGTAAATTTTTGTAACTTAAAATTGGTTTGAAAGAAAAACTATCCTTTAGTGACCTTGTTTTGCTGCTTTCTTGTATGAATAAGTCTTCAAGAGATATTAGTTGTGTTGATTAATGGAATTATCCCTTTGTCTTTTTTTTAATTTACTAAAATTAGTTTATTGTGTCCTTCCTTTTGAGGCACAATTTCTACCTGTTTTGCCTGTACTAAAATATTGACACAAATTGAAGTTTTTATTGTGGATGGAAACCAGGCAGTTTAAAGTTCTCTAGCCGGAGAGAACGTTTAAGATATGGGTTTACTTGAAAACGATAAAGTTTAAGAGCCTGATTCTGACCTCACTTACACCAATGCAAATCTGAAGAAACAGCAGTAAAGTTTGTTTTGATTAACCTCTTAAAGCAAGGACTGCCTTTTATTCTGTCTTTATAGTGCCTCGTCCAATGAGGCCCAGGCTTGATGTAGGCTGTTAGGTGTTATAATACATTATATACAATATATATAATACAATATATAAATAATACATTATAGTTAAGTGTAAACAGAATAAATATAAACACATTAAAATAATAAGTGTAAAACCAGAATAAAAGAGATTAGAACACGGCACTGAAGACTTAGAATATACTTAGAAGGAAACATCTGTCCGATATCTGAGTTTCCTGATATGCTGTACTTTCAGCTCCCCCTCCATTTATTTTAATGGAAATTCTTTCTGTTTGCTCCCATGGTAGAAATTCTGGTTGAGAATTTTTACCTGATTTCAGATGGTCAATTAGGTTTTAAGAAAGAAACAAAAGTTGTTTAGTCTACTGGTTTCTGGGACTCCTGGTCCTACAAGAGTCATCAAACAAAGAGACTAATGGAGAAGTCCTGACTCCACTGAGATCAATGACAAACTCCCATTGATACCAGTGGGGCCAGGATTTCACCCCAAGATTATAATGGAGACTACTAGAATATCCACTAGCATCTGTTTGAAATTTTTATTTAAGGGATTTGACGTAGAAAATCAAAGGCCTGCATGTCCTCTCAGAATAGTGTAAAACAGGAGTAATTCTATTACATTAAATGGATTTACATTGGTAATACCAGTATAAACAAACAGTGAATGAAGTCTCCAAAAATTGAGTATCAATGTTGTAGTTTAAGCAGACATTGGCTAGTGTAGGTAGCTCCCTGCCTAGCATTCTGGCTTTGTGGATCACATTCTAAGGTACCTGTCTCTCCCCATTCATTGTAGAGGAAGTCTAGATGCCTAGTTCAGACTTAATGAATCAGAGTGTTTCTGTGATTTTCTAGGCACTTCAAAGTTAGGTTTTGCAATGCTCAGTGTTACAACACTTACGTAAAATTTGTAGATCTGGGCCATAGTTTAAGGCCAAAAGATTAAGGCCAGTAATTTCTCAATCAAGTCCATAACTTCTGTTTGAGCTAGTGTTGATTTAGCATCCAGTCTTGATTTAAAAGCTTCAAGTGATGGAGAACTCAACCTATTCCTAGGGAAGTTGTTCTAACGATTAATTACCTCACCTGATAAAAACTTGCACCTTACTTTTAGTCTGAAATTGTCTAGCTTCAGCTTCCAACCATTAGATCATTATGCCCTTTTCTACTAGATTAAAGAGTTGACTATTATATCAGACCCTCTTCCCCAGGCCGGTAGATGTAAATTGTGATCAAGCCTCCTCCTAATCTCTTGGTAAGTTAAATGGATGAGGCACCTTTAGTTTCTCACTGTAAGGCATGTTTTCCAGACCTTCTCATTCTTGTAGCTCTTTTCTGAACCCCTTCCAGTATTTCAACATGCTTTAGGAATTAGTGGCAACAGAACTACACACAGTATTCCAGTTATGGTCTCACTAATGCCATTGTAACAGGGTCAGCTCCCACCTCTCATGAGTGCCCCCTTTCTCTGGCCAATTTGCCTGCAATTATAGTCTTTTCACAAGGTGGCATCCACCTTTCATGGGCAGCCCCTCCTTGGTTGGTTGGGTGTGAGCTTGCTTTTAGTTTTTGTTCTTTCAATGGAGTGGCAGCTGCCTCTTGCAGGCAACCCCCCGGCCGATGGTTCTCTCAGCTGGTCTTCAGCAACTCAGCCCTCTAGCTGCATACACTATCCCCCCTTCCAGGGTATACAGTCCCAAGTTCTTATCACAGCCCTGATATGGGGCTGTAGTTCTTAGGCTTCTTCCCAGAGGCACTGCCTTCTTCCACCACCCAGCTGGGGCCCATCTTGGTACCTGCAGCTGGTGGTGTTTCAGCAGGCGTCCCTGAGCTCAGTTTGCAACCAGACCAGCAGGGCCCATCTCAATACCCTCACCTGGTCTGGCCAGGTTCTGTGCTCAGTCCCCTGGGCTCAGCCTGCCCTCGCTGCCCTTTTGATGCTCCTGCTGCTCATCCAGCTAGCCGATCTTTGGCAGCTTTTCCTGGTGAGAGCTCTGCAGTGAGCTGTCTGCAGACCTGCTGCTCATCTTACCAGCCAGACACTCAGGTGTCCTTCATTGAGCTCCACACAGCAACTGAAGACTCTGTTTTGCTGCTTGCCTTTTATCTGGCCCTGCTGGCCCCTATTGGTTGCTCCAGCAGCCCCTCTGATTGGCTTCTCCCTCTGCAGGCACCCTAGGCTATCTGGAGGACTTCTCGATGCTCTATTATGGGGCAGGGTGACACAGGGCCATGAGACCTCCAGCAGGGGGCCTCTGGACCTAGTCCACCCTGCCACAGCCATATACAGAGGTAATGTCATGTCCCTACCCTACTTGTTATTCCCCCTGCTTATACATCCCAGATTACGTTAGCCCTTGTAGCTACAATATCACACAAGGAACTCATATGCAACTGGTTATCTATGACAAGCTCCTAAACCCTTTTCAGTGTCACACGTATTGCTTACACAAGCCCACCTTACAAAGTGATCCAGAATAGTTTATATAACTGAGCTGTCCCAATCACTATTTACTGTTCCTCAATTTTTGCATTAACAGCAAATAGTTACCAGCAATAAATGTATGTTTTCTTCCAGATCATTGATGAAGATATTGAATAGCATTGGGCTAAGAATAGATCCCTACAGGACTCCACTAAAAATATCCCCATTGGATTCTCTTACATTAGAATGATAACTTCTATCTGATATGATCTCTTCAGTTAATCTGTAGGCAGTGCTCAATACTCTCAGCAGCAGAAGTACTGCTTATGGTCCTTACCTATTCCAAACTGTCCAGAAATATCAACCACAACTATGTACATTTTCTAAAAATTTCTGCAGAATCAGTGGTATAGTTATGACAAAGAGACTCCTTGGCAAAGGGCCCCCTGTTCTTTGTAAACAGCTCTCACTTCAGACATGACAAACTCATTACACCAAACACATCTTGCAGGGTATTTATCAATAAGGGATATCATGTGAGGTATCTGAAGAAAGCTCAAAACTTGTCAGGACTCAATCATTGTGAGATGTACATAAGGGTAATATTTAAGGAATAATGTGTTTTTATTGAAAAACTGCTTTATGGACTTGGAGTAGAAATTAATCACCAAGAGGGATGACCCATCCAAGCACGCAAAACTTAAGAGCCTACAAGTCCACTCAGTTCTACTTCTTGTTCAGCCAATCTCTAAGACAAACAAGTGAATTTACATTTACAGGAGATAATGCTGCCCACTTCTTATTTACAATGTGACCAGAAAGCGAGCACAGGCATTCACATGGGATTTTTGTAGCTGGCATTGCAAGGTATCTATGTGCCAGATATGCTAAACATTCCTATGCCCCTTCATGCTTCAGTCACCATTCCAGAGGACATGCTTCCATGCTGATGATGCTCATTAAAAAATAATGTGTTAATTAAATTTGCGACTGAATTCTTTGGGGGAGAATTGTATGTCTCCAGTTCCAATTTACCTGCATTCTGACATATGTTTCATGTTATAGTAGTCTTGAATGATGGCTCAGTATATGGTGTTCATTTTAAGAATGCTTTCGCTGCAGATTGGACAAAATGCAAAAAGAAGGTACCAATGTGAGATTTCTAAAGATAGCTATAGCACTCAATCCAAGGTTTAAGAATCTGAAGTGCCTTCCAAAATCTGAGAGGGATGAAGTATGAAGCATGCTTTCAGAAGTCTTAAAAGAGCAACACTCCGATGCAGAAACTACAGAACCTGAACCACCAAAACCTTCTGCTGGTGGCATTTGACTCAGATGATGAAAATGAACATGCATTGGTCCAACTGCTTTGGATTGTTATCGAGCAGAACCCATCATCAGCATGGACGCATGTCTTTTGGAATGGTGATTGAAGCATGAAGGGACATATGACTCTTTAGCACATCTGGCATGTAAATATCTTGCAACACTAACTACAACAATGCCATGCGAATACCTGTTCTTAATTTCAGGTGACATTGTGGACAAGAAGAGGCCAGCATTATCTCCTGCAAATGTAAACAAATTTGTTTATCTGAGTGATTAGTTGAACAAGAAATAGGACTGAGTGGACTTGTAGGCTCTAAAGTTTTACATTGTTTTATTTTTGAATACAGTTATTTTTTTGTACATAATTCTACATTTCTGAGTTCAACTTTCATGATAAAAAGATTGCACTACAGTACTTGTATGTGATGAATTGAAAAGTACTATTTCTTTTGTTTCTTTTTTTACAGTGCAAATATTTGTAATCAAAATAATATGCAGTGAGCACTGTATACTTTGTATTTTATAATTGAAATCAATATATTTGAAAATGTGGAAAACATTCAAAATATTTAAATAAATGGCTATTATTGTTTAACAGTGCGATTAACCGCAAGATTAATCACAATTAACTTTTTAAATCCATGATTAATTTTTTAATCGCTTGACTGCCCTAATGATTTTCTTTTGTGTTGTAACCACTTGTTTCCACCACTCTCTCATTTCTAGAAATATCTTTGTTCTTACTTTAATAAGCCTTATTTTGTTTTATTGTAAGTGCTCACAAGTGCTGTGTGGCTGACAAGAGCTGTTGTATATGGTAAAATTGGCAAATTGGGGTATCTTGCACCTTTGGGCGCAGAGGATCTGGAAATTCTGTTAGTAGCTAGTGTCAGGGGCTGGATATCACAGGAGTATGATTCAAAGGGACGTGGGGAATGGGGTGCCCCTACTGCTAACCTGCGAGGCAAAGTTAGGGCTGGCAGAGCCCAGAAGAGAATGCTTGAAGGGGTGGCGGTGTCAGGGAGCTGACAGCCAGCTACTACAAGAAAGACTCCCTCTTGTTACAGGCAGCGGGTAACAAGGTGACTCACAGTCCTGGGTACCCTGACAACCATCAGACTAATGGCCCATTTTCATGGATGACAAAGAGCGGCTTGTGGCAAGTTTTTGTGGTTACCAAGTAATTGAGAGTGATGGATGTTCCATTTCTTTGTCTGGATTTACATATGGCCACCAAAAATAACTTCCTGCCACACTTTTCATTGTGCTTTGATACCATTCATGTATTCCAACCAACACTCTTGTCTGTAAAATGTTTGGTATGACCTCTTTACCTCATGGTAAACAATAATTCTCTACTTACAGCAACATATGTCTAGATAAATAAGGACAAAGACTCTCATTTGCTATGTGATTGGGCTCTCTCAAAAAAGTACACTTTAATCAAAACATAGCCAACATTTTAAAAACAGGCATTCCATCTTTTCTCTCCTGGAGCAACTGATGCTTTATTTGCTGAAATTCTGCAAGCATTTTAGCAATACCACAAAGGAATGTTCCAGACTTGCACAGCTCTTTGTGAGTGTGTACAGTATGGCATGTTTTGAATCTGATTCTAACACTTAGTCTTGACAGGCTTAGGTCATATACAGTTTTGCAAAGTTCACACCTCTGGCCAGCTTGGCAGATAAATCTTACGGTTTTGAAAATGGGTACAGAGCCACCTGCAACTGGGATGCAAATGGGTACAGAGCCACCTGCAACTTATTACACTACAGCCAATTTGGGGACACATACCTATTCCCCCCATAGGTCCCATCCTCTGTATTCTTCTATGAGATGGGACAGTTTCCCTTCCCTACAGCCCCTTGTGGGTTAATTAGGTAATATTTATACACTTGAAAATGAAGACAGCTCTAGAAGCACTATTATGAAGTTAATACAAAGCTGAATTTACAACATTTTAAATTAAATAACACTTCAATCGTTCTACGGAGTTTTTGCTTCTGTGTTATCACTTCTACAGTGAGTGAGTGAGTGGAAACCTGACCTCACTGAATTCAGTGGCAAAACTCCAAAGATGCAAGGTTTCACCCCATATGTCCACCAAAAAATGGCACATATCATGTTTAAATGTATCAATACTCTAGCATTTGGCTCGCTACTGCCTGTCTTCATTAGTGTCTGAAGAAGATGAGTAAAGAGAAGAGAAAGACACTGCCTCTGAAAATCTCTCTCCTAAGTGTTATTTTCTGTGATAGGGCAGCAGATGTAACATGACTGATGACTGTTTATGATTCCTCCAGTACTGAGAAAACACACACACACACACACTCTAAATCAATATCACACTACAGCACTTACTTACAGTACATTTTAATTATTTCAGTAATTAAACCAGAGAAGTATTAAAATAACATTGAGACTGCAGCATGACTATTGGAATTTTAATGCCTTTGGATATAGAGTCTTGTTAAACAAAGATGGAAAAAAAAAGAGTGAGCTGTGAGAACTCAATGTCTTCAAGTACAAGGCATACAAGTAAAAAGTAACCAAGCATTCTACAGGGTGAAGGCTAAAAATCCACACTTTGTTTTTAAGCTTTGATTTGCTTTTTGTTATGACTAATAATCTATGTTCACTTTCCTTCAGTTTTACATATTCATGTGTTTTTTATCCTTCAGGATTCTTTGGGAATGGAGGTGTACAGTATTTAGAAAAATTCCTTACAGGTCATAAATGTAACGATGAAACCAGCGGTCATGTTCCTCGAGCTAGATGCTCTTCAGTGTATATTTATTTATGATCAGATTCTGAGTCCAAACAATTTCATGCGGACTTATTAAAGCATGACCTACCAATCAAGCCATTGTGTGTAATAAAGTAGCACACATTTTGGTATAGAGCAATGCTTTTTTAACTCTTTCTTTGGGAGGGGGAGAAGAGAGAAACCTTTGTTTGAGGCTATCCAGTCAGACATTTTTATTGCTGCTTTTTTCCTCTGTGTTCAGAGATTTTTAAAAAGAGTATACAACATTGCTTTGACTCACTTTTGTTTCATGTAATGAACAAATAATATGAGGAGGGGGTCTAAACAGGAAACAAGGAAACTAAGGAAACAAGCTCATTTTCTCTCTCTGAAACTCAGAGTTCAGAGTAACTTTTCACATACTATCCAAACATAATGAGAAATCCAAAACCACACAGTTTGATTGTGTGACATTCTATACATTGGGGGAGCATACTGTAACCCCCATATTCCTCATTTTCGTATAGTCAAGATCTTACATATAAAGCATGCCTTGTAAGGTGTCAGGGGAAAGGTTATGATCTGTTGAAAGTCATTTCTCTGTCCATATATGTGTATCATTAATGCATATGAAGTTATGAGAATTGTGTTGTATGGTGGTCACTAAAACATGTGTAAGTTGGGGAATCAGCCAGATATTAGCTCCCCAGAGGCAACAGCAAGGAAAGTAACCAACGCCCAGGTGGGGTATCAAACAACCCATCAACAGCCATTGTCCAGCAAGGGAGCTTCAATGCAATGACTCACCTGCATGAGGCCACACCAGGGGAATTGCTCTGCTTCCCTTGGAGAGACTCAGCAATGCCCCTCAGACATGCCTGAACTTGTGCTCCCCAAGCACATGGACAGAGGGTATAAAACAGTCAGAGTGGACACACACTGGTCCCTTCTCCTGCCCCTCACCTTCACTGCAAGCTGAAGACACTGAGAAGAAGACAGGACTCTAACAAAGGAGATTGTTCCTTAAACGTGGGCCAAACCTGTATATTAAGGACTGTAATATCCAGTGGGGTGAGAAAAACTGCTTAATATAGATGTTGCCCAGTCTAATAGGGTTAAGAGTTTAGACTGCATGCTTATATTTTATTTAATTTTGGTAACCACTCTGACTTTTGCCTATCACTTAAAATCTAACTTGTAGTTATTAAATGTTTGTTTATTCTACCTGAAGCAGTGTGTTTGGTTTGAAGCATGTCAGAGACTCCCCTTGGGGTAACAAGCCTAGGACATATCAGTTTCTTTGTTAAATTGACAAACTCATATAAGCTTGCAGCGTCCAGCAGGCATAACTGGATACTGCAAGACAGAGTCATTCGGTTGCACAATCCAAGGAGCAGCTTACATGCCAGAGGCTGTGTGTGAACAGCCCAGGAGTGGGGGTTCTCACAGCAGAGCAGGGTCAGGCTGGCTCCCAGAGTTGAGGATTGGAGTGGCCTAGCCGATCACTGGTCCAGCTAACACCAGGAGAATGTCACAGTGTGAGGTCATAAGTCCCTCTCATTATTTAGGTGGTCTCACCAATTTTGTTAGCTAGAAAAGGAGCATTTTGTAGAGAACACTCACAGTTACTAGGAGAGCTTTGCAGCTAATGTTGAAATTTAAGTCAGTTGAGATTCTAGGTCTCTTATTAAAGTCCAGAGGCAGCAACAATTCCAGCACCCGAGCCTCTCCCTGACTAAGCTAGTAAGATGTGCTGGCTTTGCGTCAGGCAGCAGCAGCTCTTTGCATATCTTTACTGAGACAAGGTGGGTGAGGTAATATCATTTATTGGACCAACATCTGTTAGTGGGAGAGACAAGCTTTCGAGCTTAGGTAATAAAAGATATCACCTCACCTGCCTTGTGTCTTTAATATCCTGGGACCAGCACAGCTACAACACCACTGCATACAATCTTTCTTCATTTTAGTTTATTCAGCTAGTTCAGTTCCATGACTATCTTGAACGACATGGTGACTATAAACAATCAGTTCAATTCACTAACTACAGATAATACTTGCTTTGTTTAATAAATCAGTTCTAAATGCAAAAACATTTTCCTCCAGGGCAGATTGGAAGAGGCCCTGGAGGTTTTTCGCCTTCCTCTGTAGCATGGAGCTCTTGCTGGAGGATTCTCTGCTCCTTGAAGTCTTTAAACCATGATTTGAGGACTTCAGTAAGCTCAGACATAGGCGAGAGGTTTATCGCAGGAGTGGGTGGGTGAGATTCTGTGGTCTGCATTGTGCAGGAGGTCAGACTAGATGATCATAATGGTCCCTTCTGACATTAATATCTATGAACATATCTGTAGAGGTAGATTTGGAAAACCCACATGGTGAGTGAGCTCACTAATAAAAGCTATTACAGCTCACAAGCACAATTAACTAATGTTGATGAATAAATTAAAAGTAGGAAGAGAAATTAGAGCTGCAGTAACAACAAATTAACTGGAGAAGGAAAGGCCACAAGAGCAAAGCAGTGAGAAAGAAGTGTTTAATTATGCTGGAGACTTCTTAATGATATTCTCTCCCAACCTGCCCAATGAAAAGCAAATGCCATCTGGTGTGTGCTGCAGCTGCATCCGCAGAGCCACAGCACACATGCAAATGTGCATGTTAAGCACACAGGTGTTTCAGTTTGTGTTTGCGAAGTAGCCAGTAGAAGACAAATTATTTCAAATCACCCACAGAGAGCAGGGCGTGAGGGGCTTTCATGGTTGCTCTCAGGAATTTTTTTTAAAAAAACCCCACCATTTCCCTAGCTCCCACTTGAGAGTCACTTAGATTTGCTGCCATGCTTCATCAGGACAGTACGACAAGAATTTGATACAGTACAATTTTTGCCTACGACTACAGGTCTCCATGTACACTACTAGGTGTAAGTGTTTTAATTCTTCTCTGCGAGAAATATAGTCATTCAAGAATTCATTTAGTGAATGACGATGAAGACACATAAGGCCTTGCTGCAAGAATGTAAAAACAGTATGTGATCATGTACTTAAAGACTATCATAATACATATGCACAATGTATTATGGCCAAACTAAGGTTGCCCAGGCAGCCGTTGGCATTTCCTAACTTTTGAATGCTTGAGTTTGCAACCTTACTGTTCTGTTTACATTTTTTGTGTTCAATTGTGTATTAAGATTAAGCTCAGAAAGGCACAGAGCAAATTCCATCTATTCTGCTGTTGTGATACATACATTTTCTGAGCAACCTACTGAGTTTTAGTTGGGAAAAACCTTCCTATCCACTCAAGTCCAAAACTTCCTAACAAAATGTGGCTTGCTGCTAGGGCTGTCAGAGTAAGCAGAGAAATCAAGCTTCTACTTTTTTAGAATTAAACTGAAGGGAAGAAAAAAAAAAACATAGGAAGGAAACATAGGGCTTGGATTGAAATAAATGGAAGATGAAAGGGGTTTCTTTCCCACCAGAATAAAATTAGTGAAAACAAATTGCTTGCTCTCTCTCTCTTTGCCCGCATTTTTCTGTCCCCCTAAATTGCCACCGCTTTGAAGCTTATGAAAATAAGTTGTTGGTTTTTTTTTAAAAAAATAGGCAAATATATTTTATATCCCTCTCCTCACAAAATGCATAGTATATGTTTGTGAATATTCACATTATCAGCTCAGCTCTATAACCGGGAGACAACTATAAACAGCAAGTAACAGCACGACCACTGAGGAAATTATACAATGAGATCACTCCATTGGCATTAGTCAGACTCCAAGAATGATTCTTTTCTCTCCTCCCAAGCTCAGTTCTCTTGTACTTCCCACACTAATGTAATGCCCTCCAGATAAGCCCACTCAAATTCCCCTCATGGCCATTTTCCCTAATGGCTATTTTGCTCAGAGGGAAAGTGTTAACCTTTTCCTGCCAGCCACTGAAGAGAGTCCGTCTGTGCCATCGGACTCTGACAAGGGGAAATACTTTTGAATTAACCCTGATTGATTTAGGTGATAACTTTTGTGTGCGTGCAATAATGACTCCATTCCTACCACTGCATTTCAATTTGGCTTAGCTCCTGTAAATTTATATTTCAGGCAACAGTGGCGAGAGAACAGTGTCGTTAGAGATACATGACAGAAATATCCCATCAATTCAATATTGAAAAACTGATTTGGAAAAGGGTTTGAGGGTGTTTTTTTTCCCAAATGTTAGAAGGTACAAGCTAGATCCACAAAGGGGGTTTAGAATCAGAATTTCAATGCCTAATGTTAGGCATCCTGCTGCCCAATGGAAGCCATGGCCCCGGGTTAGGTGCCCAGGGTTCCTGCACAATGCAAAGGCAGAGTAAGGCACCTAAGAATGGGATCTACAAAATCCAGCACACTGGGAGGTAAGCCACCATGGCTAGCCAACAGGAAATGCCAAGATGATGTGTGGGGCCCAAGGCCAACCCTTTAAAGGGGCTTAGGCACCTATAGCCAGGACAGAGGGAGGCACACCTCTCTGCTTTTCAGTCACAGCCTTCAACCGTCTCCTGGAGTTAGGCACTTAAGCCTTTCTCATAAACTTTCCCTTATAACTTTTAACCCACTGGTTAGAGCACTTACGTGGGATGTGGGAGACCTCTCCTGCCTGATGTGGGTTCAAATTGTTGCTCCACATATCTGGAGAATGCCCTAACCTCTGGACTATAGGATAGTGTATTGTGGGGATCTCTCAATCTCTCCAGTAGAAGACTGGACCTGAATTTGAGTCTCCCATATCCCTTGTGAGTGCCCTAAACACTAGTCTATAGAATCATTCTAACTCTCACTAGCCCAATGATGGTATTTTGTACAGGGCTCCAAATCTGTTAGATTGTCTCTGAGCACACCTGCTGGATTGAGTTCCACAGGTGAGGGTATGCTCAATTTAAGGATCCTGTTGGGGCTTAGGTTTGAGTCAGGTGCCCAGGCACCATGATTGAACCATCTGTGCTCATGCACAGTGGTAGATTTTTAAGGGCTGAAGGGACTTAACTGGCAGAAATGTAGGCACTTAGGGAGTTTAGGCACCTACAGGGTTAGGCGGCAGCTGAGCAGGTGTTTTGAGAATCTAAATTTTGGATTTAGGTACCTAAAATAACAGGTGTCTTAATTGCTTTGTGATTCTAGTCCTATAGGCCTATGAAGGGGACCTAGCTCATTATCTAAATGCTTTAATATAGAACATTCCTGCACGTCTCCTCAGCAACAAAGACTACCATGGGCACATCAAACCTGTGCTCACATAGGATACTGAATCAAGTTCAAGGCTCTGCCCTTCAAGGTGCTCAGTGGCCTTGGCCCAGCATACCTAAAAGATCACCTAAAGCTCTGGGATGAAGACTATGGTTGACAGCTTCTACCATTCATCACAAAGGAAGTCAGGGCAGGGATTTCTCAAGGCTATTTTTTCAGGCTGATGGCAGACATCACTGCATCAGTTTGGATGTTTGGGAAAACCAGGAGGGCTAGCAAGGGAACTTTTGAAAATAAAGGCTTTAAATATGTTGTGGCAACAAGTTGATTCTCTGGCAAATTATGCATCTGTAAAACCACAGAGTCCATAAAGCCATAGGAATAATGGGTCACATCACACTTTCCTCTGGCAAAGCTTATATGAGAGGTACAGATGGCCCAGGAAAATCGGGGAGGAGAAAACTCAGAGTTCCTGAGTTAGATCTTGACTACATGGCAGTGTTGTATCATTGGTCTGGAAGTATTTCTTCACACAACACACAGTCAACCTGTGGAACTCTTTGCCAGAGGATGTAGTGAAGGCCAAGACTATAACAGAGTTCAAAATAGAACTACATAAATTCATGGAGGATAGGTCCATCAATCACTATTAGCCAGGATGGGCAGGGATGGTGTCCAGAAGCTGGGAATGAGCGACAGGGAATGGATTACCTGTTCTGTTCATTCCCTCTGGGGCACCTGGCATTGGCCACTGTCAGAAGACAGGATACTGGGCTACATGGACCTTTGGTCTGACCCAGTATGGCTGTTCTTATGTTCTAAGTCACTACCATAAGGGTAAAGCCTGTCTGTGCAGGAGACAGAGCTTTCTTGGGGCCAGTCCCAGAGTGTGGAACAAACTCCTACAGGGCCATCACAAACCACACCACCTTCCACTCGCAAAATTCAAGGTGCACTTCTTTGACCTTGCCTTCTCTAACAAACATACAGCAGCAGCATGTACAGTTTTTTTTAAAGTCAAAAGATAAATCCCGCCAAACAAAGCCCTACATTGCACACACAATTCTCCCCGAGGAGAAGATATCAGAAAGAACACACCACATGTGACTGATATTAATCATATGATTTAATGCAATACTGTGAGGATGGTGGTACAAAAACCTATATGGAATACAATTCTCTGAAGGGAGCAGGACAAAGATGCCAAAGCAAGGAGCTGAATGTGCCTGAAGTTTGGAATGTCAAACCTTTGCTTCACAGTGTTCTGTAGATTTATAAAGATGTATATATAGAAGTTCAGCTAGGAAAGCAGCTAACTGAGAAAAGAAAATTTAATAATCTTTACTTTCTTTCCTCCTTTCTTCCAATTTTTTTAAAATATGTGGTTTTGTTTATTTCCCATTGTTTTCATTAGGGTTAAGTTTTCTAGCCACTCAACTTAGAACTCATATAGAAATCAATAGGGTTTCATATATGGAGCAGAGTCAGGGCTTTAGTTGACTGACAGGTATCACTCTCTGCCCCCCCCACTGCTTCCTGTCACATCATCTATACTATTCTTATACTTTGTTGGTCCCCATAGTCTAATTTCTCTATGCTTTTTTGCTTCTTTCTACCCTTCATCACTCTTCTCACTCCCACCTGATTCCACCATTTGGAGATGGGCAATGAACAATGTGTTTCACTCAGCTTATGGTAATGCAGTGTTGCCAGCTCAAGATTTTATCATGAGTCTCATGATATTTTTCTTAAAGCCCCAGCTCCTTGAGTCAAGTGATTACATGAGAATCTCACCTTTCATTTTTTAAAAAGTACATTTGTAACTCATTTGGTTACAGAGAAAAGTTCCAAAATAACCTGAATGCTAAAGGCTAAAAAAAAAAGAGAAAAACCCAGAAGGCCAATAAAAAGAAAATATCTATATATTTTGAGGACTGACATGATTTTTTGAAAGCTTGGGGTTGATAATACTGATTATCAGTTCTGATGCTTCAGACAGTTGTGAATATCAGTAATTGAAGAACATTGTTATTTAAGGTTATCGATCTAGAGATAATGAGGAAATCAGAGTAGATTGAAATAGTTGTGGCAGGAAAGTGACCTTCATGAGACAAAAGAAAATGTCACACACAGTCAGGCCATACATTGCCTACCATTTTTAATTTGAATAATGTGCTAAATAACAATAACCACTGGGGTCTGATCTCTGTCATGTAATAGGGTATTAACCTTTATAATCTGACCAAGTCAAGTGATGTGGGTGAGGAAAAAAAGTTTAGTTGTCTTCTGCCACCACTTGTATGTAGCACCCATATCACAGCCTCACATGCTCTTTAACTGAGGGGGGGAGGAGCGGGAATCCATGGCAAAGATACACATCTCACCTACTTTCCCAGGACAGTTCTCTTAAGATAGTATTTATGAGAATATAGAAGAAGAAAAAAATCCTTCTCAGATCAATTGATCTTCAAGCAGAGTTCCTTGATAGTGCCTGATGTTTTGTGGAGAAACACTCAGTCTTTGCACAGTCAGAGCTGATGCATGGAATTTTCTACATTGAATTCTTGCACTGCATGAGATAGCATAGCGAAGTTGTTTAAAAATAGAAGCTACTACAACTTCCCATTTGTAAAGTTGAAAGAAATTTTATGCTTTGTGGATAAATTTAAATATACTGTTAGAAAGGCAAAGGGCAACTCCCATTAAAGGCTAGACCTTTTGTGTTTTTCTTTAAAACGTCAAAAGCTTTTGAGTGATCTTTTAAAACAGTAATATTGTAAAACCGACTTTGCTCTTTTATAAATAAGCTAATTATAAGTACTGAAACAAGAGAGTGTAGCCATTGAAAAGAAACGCAGCGTAGCTGCACCTTGCAGATAATGTAACAAACAAAGAGAAGGAAACCATTATTTTTCAGGACAATGACTACTCCACATGGGGCAGACTTTCAAGAGGAAATAGGCAGCTAACTGCCTTTAGTGTGTGTGAAAGTCAATGGGAGCTGCTCTTAGTGTCTTTCACTATCTCTCCCCAGATGTCTATCAGCTTGAGGACACCCAATGTCATAGCAGCTTTATATGAATCAGTAGGTGGTGCTGTGGCAGGGAGGACTGAAGGTTTCTCGATGCTGGGAAGTGCAACATGTGGGGATAGATCCTCAAAAAGTCCCAACTGTTTAAATCAACTCTAATCTATTAGCAAAATCCTACTGTTGTGATTTAAACCACCTCCTCTTCCATAAGTTTCTAACTGCCTTGTGTCTAAAACTAATAAGGATGCAGGGTTCTGTGGAGGCCAGAGATGGGTAAGAGGCAGCAGGGGAGGAGAGTGGAGGCAGGCAGGCACTGTGAGGGTATCAGCCTGGAGGGAGGTGAGGCAGGTTTCAGAGCTCAGCAGAGGAGGCTACAGGAGAGATGGAGAGATTATGAAGTTTCATTTGGTTGAAAGGAGAAGATGCTTGAAATCACTCCATCATCTCCAGTTGCTCAAACAGAACTGAGCACAGGCATACTTGTCTTCACTGCTCTAACGCTTAAGAGGTTTGGAGGCAGAGCCTTGGATTATTATCGGCAGACCGATGGGAAAGAACTAGGCCACTGGTCATTTTCTGATTTCTGCGGTTTATCCAAGGTATCTGCACAACATTATCTTGCACAGGTGCTACTTGAATTATATTGGGTGCAGGGGGGTGGGACGGGATGGGACCAGTACTTAATGGCTGTGAACTCACTTCTGTCTGTGTGGTCATCTGTTTCTGCTAGGCTTTAATTCAGAACATGTCTGAAGACTTCCTGAGTCTGGGTATCTCCAGCCAGCTGGATTTCTACGCTACTACTGAACATACTACACAGGAAGAAACAGTTACTAGCCTTTCTGTAACTGTTGTTCAAGATGTGTTGCACATGTCCATTCCAATGTAGGTGTGTGCACGCCCTGACCACAGTTGCTGGAATTTTTCCCCTTAGTGGTATTTGTGAGGTCAGCTCATAATGCCAGTATAAAAGGTCCTGCCGACCCCATGCTCCTTTAGTTTCTTCTTACCCTCTGACAGAGGGGACAGAGGGCGGGTTTTGGAATGGACATGTGCAACACATCTTGAACAACAACAGTTACAGAAAGGTTAGTAACTGTTTTGTTTTTTCCTTCAAGTGCTTGCACTTGTCTATTCCAATATAGGTGACTCCCAAGCAGTTGAACAGGAAGTGGGATCAGAGTACAAGACTGCATGGCTAAAATTGGCATCGTCTCTCGCCCACTAGGTGATGGCATAGTGTGTTGCAAATGCGTGCACCAACAACCAGGTTACTGCACCACAGATGTCCTGAATAGGGATTTGTGCTAGGTAAGTGTCTAAAGAGGACTGCAATCTTGTGGAATGAGCAGTCAGGTTAGCTGGAGGTGGGATACTAGCAAGTTCATAACATGTCTGGATGCATGCTGTAATCCAGGACAAAATCCTCTGGGCAGAGATGGGAAGGCCTTTCATCCTCTCTGCTATCGCTATGAACAGCTGGGTTGATCTGCAATATGGTTTGGTTCTTTGTATATAGAAAGTTAGAGTGTGTCGAACACTGAAGGAACGTAGATACTGCCCCCCTTGGTTCACATGCTGTTTTGGGGAGAATACTGGCAGAAAGATTCCTGGCAGCAGTGGAATTGCTAAACCACTTTTGGGAGGAACGCCAGGTATGGAAGCAGTTTATTCTTGAAGAAAATCATATATGGAGGCTCCTATGTGAGGGAATGGATCTCCAAAACCCTTCTGGCTAAGGTGATGGTCACTAAGAAAGCCATTTTCCAGGAGATGTGAACCAATGAGCACATTGCTAGTGGCTCAAACGGGGGACCTGTAAACTTTGACAGGATCAGGTTTAGATCCCAGGGAGGAATTGGGTCTCTTACTTGGGGGTATAACCTCTCCAGACCTTTAAGAAAACGGATAACCATTTCATGTGAAAAGACAGACTGGTTGTCGACCTTGGGATGGAAGGCCGAAATTGTCGCTAGATAGACCTTGACTGAAGAAAGGGCTGTTGTTTCAAAAAGCAGAAGGTACTCCAATATGAGTTGCAATGAGGACTGCATAGGTGGAATTCCACATTGGGAGGACCAGATGGAAAATTGTTTCAATTTTGCAAGGTAAGTGATCCTGGTGGAGGGTTTTCTACTGCCTAGCAGGATTTTATGGACTTGATCCAAGCAGCTTGCTCCTCAGGATTCAGCCATGGAGCTTCCAGGCCATCAGATGAAGAGAGCTGAGGTTTGGGTGGAGCAGCCAACCATGGTCTCAGGTGATCAGATCTGGGTGTAGCAGAAGCAGGAGGAGGGTATCCATTGAGAGGTGGAAGAAGGTGACGAACCGATGTTGCCTGGGCCATGCCGGGACTACAAGAATGACCCCTGCCCGGTCCTCCTTGATCTTCATCAGGACCTTGTGTATCATTGGGATAGGTGGAAAGGCGTAATACAGGTGATTTGTCCATGATAGCGGGAAGGAGTCTATAAGAGACCCTGGGCTGTGACCCCTTGCAGGGAGCAGAAATGGTGACATTTTCTGTTGTTGCGGGAGAAAACAGATCTATAAGGGGAGTCCCCCACTGTTGGAAAATGACTATTGTCATGTCCGGTTGAAGGTATCACTCGTGGTGAGAGGAAAAAGACCTGCTGAGGCGATCCGCCAGCTGGTTATGTACTCCCTGGAGGTATGATGCTTCTAGATGGTTTGAATGTGTTATGCAGAACTCCCACAGTTGGATTGCTTCCTGACATGGGTGGCAGGGTGAGCTCTGCTCTGCCTGTTGATGTAAAAAAAGGGCTGTGCAAGGGGTACTCCTGCTCAGACCACCTGGTGGTTCAGCCACCACATCAGTGAACCCAGGACTTGAGCGGGAATCATGAACACCAAGTCCAGATGATGCTGCAAAGGTGAGTATACCATGGCCAGCCAGGCTTGAAGAGGTCTGAGATGTAGCCTTACGTGTTGCACTACATAAGTGCATGATGCCAAGTGGCCCAGAAGACTCAGACATTTCTGAGCTGTTGTGTCCGGATGGGTCTAGAGGGACCTTATCAGGACCGTGATTGCTCAAAACTGATCTTCCAGAAGCAAGGCCCTTGCCTGTATGGAGTCAAGAACTGCCCTGATAAACTCTATCCTTTGCACTGGGATAAGGATGGATTTCTGGGTGTTTATCAGTAGGACTGGTGCCCAGAAGGTCGATTGGATGATGTGGATGTTGGATTCCAGCTGAGCTCTGGACCGACCTCTGACTAGTCAGTTGTCAAGGTATGGGAAGATGAACTCCCCTTTTTCTGAGGAAAGCCTCCACCACAGCCATACATTTGGTAAAAGGTGGTGGGGTCGCTGATAGGCCAAACAGAAGCACTGTGAACTGGTAATTACTTGGTTCAGGAAAAATCTTAGGAACTTTCTGTTGCCTTGGGAGGTGTGTGTGTGTGGGGGGAGAAATCAATATGTAGAAGGATGTGTCCTTTAAAATTGAGGGAGGCATACCAATCCCCTGGATCCAAGGAGGGAATGATGGAAGCCAAGGAGACCATGGGGAACATTAAGTTCTTCAGATAGGGGTTGAGATGATGCAGGTCTAGGATAGTTATGAGACCACCCTTAGCTTTTAGGAAGAAACAGGACCAGAACCCCTTTCCTCTTAAGTGATGCAGAAGCTCTTCTACAGCTCCCACTAAAAAGGAGGGACTGGCAAACACACACAATCTGGCGCTCTAACCCTTTGGGTGGGGCAGAGCGGGCTGTAGCCTAAGCCTCCTGGTTAAGGCAGCCATCAAACACATGTAGTCTACAGCCCTAGCCCCTGGGCCGGGGCAGAGCAGGGAGCAAGCTTTAGCCTCAGTTTGTAGGCTAAGGCAGTCAGCAAACACACAGTCTAGGGGTTCAGGCAGGGGGGAGCACCACCACCATCTAGGGGCTTCAGCAGGGGTGAGCACCAACAGAGTCTAGCTTGATGGACGGTAGACTCACACAGGCCTCCTGGCCTAGGATGGGGAGTCTGCCACCCCAGGGGTAGGGGAATGTGAGCCCACCCGACTCCACCGCATCCCACCCCAGGGCCCTAACAGTGGTGGAGTGATCCGCCACTGGGTCAGCAGGGGATCCAGCTGCAAAACACTGACCTAGAGTCAGTTAGCGAAGTAGCTGGACAGTCGTCGGCTGCCCCGGGCTACTTCCTACCTCCCTGGGGTTTGGTACCTCTATGATCCACAGGCCCTCTGGATACACAGCAGATGGCAGTCCCGGCAACTCCTCTTCAGGGCCAGTCTCCTCCGGGGTAGGGTACTGCAGAGCCCAGATTCAGCTCCAAGGTGCCGTAGCACAGTGGAGGCGTTGTTCTCCTTCCCTGGCTCCTCCTCAACTCAGCTGCAAAGTCCTCCCTTTATACTTTCTGTCCCCACCGGTACTTTTGGCGAGGGGGACAGGGCGGGTTCAGCTCCGTCCATCAGAGGGAGTATATTGGTCCCTCATGCTATAGTCCGGAGGGAGACCACTCTATTTCATTACACATTGATTTAAAAAAAAAAACAACTCACTGGGAAGATTGTCTGAGCAACAAGAGAAGTTTCAGCCACCATCATGGGCAGTAAGAAGGAACTGAAGGACTGTGGGGTCAGCAGGCCCCTTTATACTGGTACTATGAGTATGTGGCACCAGAGGGCGCTGGAGCCATCCCAACAGATACCACTAGGGGAATGGACATGTGCAAGTGTAACGTCAACAGACCCTGGTTGTCGGTGGGCAAGATCGAACAGGGAGCCTCTGGAGCTTAGTACATGAGCCTCTACAGCATGAGCTAAAAGCCAACTGGCTGTTAGCTAAGGCTGTAGAGGAAACTCATTAAACTCTCTCTCTAAGTGGTCTTGGTGCCACTAGATGGGACAGAACACCACACCCACGGGGTGTGTTGGTTACACAAGCACTCAAAGAACAAAGTTATTCTGACAGAATCTAACAACAACTGTTAGGATATAGATATTCAGGCCTGTCTGTAAAGGCCTAGATGCTAAGAATTTAGGTGTGTTCTTATCACTTGGCTAGTTATAGAGGTATAAAAGAAAGAATCAAAATCACTGTCTGCCAGTGTAAGAGCCTTCCCTTACTGTGGCAGACTGAGGCCCTGTTCCTAGGCTAAGGCCTTTGGTTAAGCAGCAGAGGCAGCCATAAGCTGGGAAAGGAACGGTCAAATCCTCACATTCCAAACTAGTCACTTTGAAATAAGGTGCTATTGGGCTGTTAGGAATACAATCCTGTCCTGATAATGCCTATCACCTCCAGAGAAAGGGAAGTGCCTAGAAGATGTAAAAGGAAACTTAGTTTGATAGCATCCTGTCTGGCAAGAACTCACTTATCAATAGCCGGGATGTGAAATCCTCACTTCTGTATTGTTTTGTCATTATAATTCCCACTTTGCTATTGTTTGTCTGTATAATCTCTGTCTGGTTCTGTGATTGTTTCTGTCTGCTGTATAATTAATTTTGCTGGGTGTAAACTAATTAAGGTGGTGGGATATAATTGGTTATATAATCATGTTACAATATGTTAGGATTGGTTAGTTAAATTTCAGGAAAATGATTGGTTAAGGTATAGCTAAGCAGAACTCAAGTTTTACTATATAGTCTGCAGTCAATCAGGAAGTGTGTGGGTGAGGGAATGGGAACAGGGATGGGGAAATTGGAATCATGTTTGGCTAAAGGGGGAAATGGGAACAGGGAATGGGGGTAAGGAAATTGGAATCATGTTTGGCTAAGGGCAGGAATAGGAACAGGGACACAGGTGTAAGGCTCTGTGGTGTCAGAGCTGGGAAGGGGGACACTAAAGAAGGAAACTAGAATCATGCTTGCTGGAAGTTCACCCCAATAAACATCAAATTGTTTGCACCTTTGGACTTTGGGTATTGTTGCTCTCTGTTCATGCGAGAAGGACCGGGGAAATAAGTGGGTGAAGGAATAAGCCCCCTAACAACAACAACAACAGAAGCAGTGCGCACAGGAATCCCTAACACCTCCATCTCAATGCACTGCCAACTTGTCATGGGCATGCACCTGAAACATAAGGGCATATCTCAAGGTTGGGTAAAGGGAGGTGCCTTACTTACCTCATATGTGATTCTCTGGGCCACATCAGCCCTGTGGTCCAAACCTGGGGTATACAATCAGCTGCACCTCCTAACAAATCCACCCCAGTGTGAACAGTCCGTGTGAAAAACAGTCCAAGCAAAAAAACAGAAAGATAGTTTCATAGCCTGAAAGGGGCCAGGCTGAACCACCGCCCCCCATACAAAGGAGAGGAATCTGTCTTTCAGATTCCCCAGGAACTCTCAGCTCCCACCAAGCCAAAACTTACTCCTGGGAGTTTCAAGAAAATAAACAAACCAGCCCATTTTTTCTCAGGTGGTTCTCTCAAGCCATTCTTCTGGACATTCTGGCTCTGCTTGTTTCAGAGTACCAGCTCAGCCAATTGGCCTGAGCGCCTCCCTTTTAAGGGCCTGCCCCAGATGTGACAAGCTACACAGGTGCAGTGGGTTGGGGCTGATTGTGACCACAAGGGTTCTTCAACCCCTTCTTGTGGCTTCTGTGGGTGGTGGTTGTTTGCCATCACAGACGCCAACTTTCCAAAGTGCTGGGGGGGTCGACCCCAAGCTCTGCCCCAGGCCCCAACTCCATTCCTTACCCCAACGCCCCACTGCTGCCCCACCTCTTCCCACCCCCTGCTCTATCCATGCCCTGCCTCTTCCCACCCAGTTCTGCCCTCTCTCCCAACCACACCACATCCTTGCTCCTCCCACCTCCCTTTCAGCATGCTACAAAACATCTGATTGCTGTGGGCAGGCGGTGTGGGAGGCGCTGATCTGCAGGGCCTTCTGGCAGGTGGGAGGCACTGGAGGAGGAGATGATAGGGAGGCTGCCGATGGGTGCTCAGCACCCACTATTTTTTCCCTGTGAGTGCTCCAGCCCCAGAGCACCCACGGAGTCGGCGCCTATGTTTGCCCTACCCAGGGAGGAAAAGGATAGTTAAAGGCATTGAACTGGAACTCAGAGGGATTTGTGTTGAATCTCTGGCTCTACCACAGCTTTTCCATTAGAACCAGTTGAAAATTTTCACACATTTGGTCAAAAATGGCATTTTTAATAATAAAACTTCAAACTTGTCAAACTTTTTAAAATTTTCATTTTTTGCCAAATTTTCAGTGACATTTTTATCACTATTTACATTTTTATCAGTGTTGTTTTCAAAAGTTATTTTGATTAACAGAAAACATCTAATGATTTTAACATAGCTGAGTAAAAATTTAATAAAAGCAGTGATTACAAATATTGCAAAACCAAAAAAGCCTAAAAAAACAAAAACAAAAAAAGATTTCTAACCCCATGGAATGGAAACAACTTTGACATTTCAAAGATTTTACAAAATTACTTCCCTGTTTTTCAACCAATTTACTTCATGTGTTATACTTTGGATATGAGTTGCCTCAGTTCCTCACCCCTAAAAATGGAGATAATAATACTTCATTTATCTGTGCTGTCTATTAAGATTAGAAGCTCCTTGAGGAAGATACTTACTTCATGTCTGAACTGATTCTAGTACTCTGGGTTTTCAGTCTCAGCTAGGGTCACTTGGTGTTACTGGAATGCAAATTAGAAATAATAGTAGTGTGAGGGGTTATGATGGCTTGGCATTCACGTTGTAGTGATTTCAAGATGCACTATATGGTTGCATTATGAAAGCAGTAAGCAAGTAGTCACTCCAGGGATTAAAGTGTTTTTTCATTCAGTCCAGGGGTCTTATTTGGGGAGAATGGAAGGGGGAAGGAAGCTCTGTCCACCAAGTAAGGCTCACATACATGAGACACCATTCGCTGTAGAATGTGCAGGTGTTCAGAATATGATCGTGCATGGTCTCTGGGCAACTTGTGCTTGGTTTCCTCATCAGTGAGGCCTGTGTACCATGAACTTGGCTCCCATTGGAAGGTGTTCAGATTCCCAGCCAGGCTTGTTGGGCTTTACTCTGTCTTGACTGAGGGTAGAAAAAATGGCTCCATAGCCCTGTTACACTCATTGTTGGTGCCAAAATGAGCCATCACTAGCAGTTGCTTGCATATCTTCATACCACGATCCTCCGGCTCCTTACTTTCACAGCTCGAAGCATGTGTTAACAACATTGACTTTTAAAGTTATCATTGGCATCTGCGTTAGCATCCATTGAAATGAAATGAAATGTGATCTCCCTTCTTAGGGATACTCTTTCAGGTTCTGCAAACGCAGGCAGACATCTCTGCATCAGTTAGCCTTTAAAACCTGTCACAACTATATCTCAGTAACTATAACAACTCAAGACTTTTTTAAATTAAATTTTAGATTTTGAAGGACATGATGGCAGCACTGAAAGAAGTGGGGTCACACAGTACAGTCACGTACCTGCTGAGTCAGAGCCTTACATTCAGCAAACTCACAAAGTAATAACTTCATTGTTTTGTTCTTCTCCTGACATCCTCCTTAAACATCCTCTACTGTTCTCAGTTGTGTGATAGTATTTTGACTCACTCTCTCCTGCTTTATTCAATTAGCAGTAGACACTATGATCAAGTTCTGCTTTCCTTCATGTAACCCTTCTGCCTATCAGACTTGGCAGCAACAAGGGCCGGGTTCAGTATCTAGGGGTTCCATTCCAATAACACCATGCAAAACCGGCTCGAGCCCCCACCCAGTGACCTGGGACAAATATATACCACCCCCACTGGGCGCCTCCAAGAGGCAATACCTCCCCTCTTGCAAGCACAGAGTCTGAGTGTAGCAAAAGCCTTTTAATAACAGAGAGAAACAATGTGGCATTATGTTGGGGAAACACCACCAACAGGATTCATAACACAACCCATGAGCAAAAAACCCACCCCAAGCAAATTTGGTTCTTGAGTCCCACAAAGTCACCCAAAGTCCCAAAAGTCCAACAACCCAAAAGTCTCTGTCCCTGGTCAGGGCAGCACCAGAGTTCGAAAGTTTATCTGCAGAGTTTTAGCTCCCAACCTGGGTGGAGATGTGAGGGTGGGGGGTTAAAGGGCACCTTACATGGTCCAAAGCCAATTACCCCACCTCTCCGTGGGGCTCCGCTCCGCCAGCCATCCCACAAATCGTTCTGCTCTGCCAGCCACCCCCATGAGCTGCTCCAGCTGTCCCACAAACTACTATGCTCCAAGAGCCACTCTGCTCTGCTCGCCATCCCATGAGCCACTCCAGCCGACCCACAAACTGCTCCGCAATATATCTTCAGGCTCCCCCACTACTTAACACAACACTCAGTGATTTCAACTCTTGGTAAGTTTAGCTCTTTTATGATTTCAGCTTGTAGTAGGGGAGCCCCAGTACTGGTACACCATTGGCCCAAAGTGAATTCAACTCAGCAACCTGTAACTCGACTGCTAATAGAATCAAAATTAACTCTGATATTCCACAGTAGTGAGAAAAGAAAGTGCAATTAGCATGTAAGGCCCATACCACCAGATATCAATACCTATTCCCAACTTCTCTCTCCATTTACTGAGTTTTGGAACCCATGTCCCTTGCCTAGCGAGTACTACGTAGTTGATGGCGAGTCCCTCCATCATAACAAAAGGCCAAGTACAGTTCCACTGTCCTTGATTCACATAATCAGGATAATAACAATTTATTCTTCCTGCCGCAATAACAGAGAAACTGGGGGTCCCCAGCAGCCAAAGTGACCATTTGGGCAGCTATGGGCTCATGCTAGGCGGGGTGGGTGTGCCTATGCAAATGAGATCAGCCCCTGAAGTTCTTTTCCACAACTTGCCACAACTCACCACCAGATGTCAGGGTGGAGCTCATCCATAACTGTCCCACAAAATCGGTGCCCACACATGCTTCCAAAGCAGAGCTAAGGTGGTGCATGTGTATTCTGATCCCTTAGCACTCTCCACCTCACTAGGAATACAAATAATGGGTTAGGGAAGGATAGCTGCAATTTTCAAGCCAGGCTACATACATGGACAAATGTGCAGATCTTCTGTACCAGTCTTCTGTAGCTCCTTTCGTGAGGGCTTGTGCTTCAGGTTTTGTGTGGCTTAAGTCAGGTCATTAAAGAGAGTATATAAACTATGCTTTTATACTTGACGTTTGAGATGAGTCTGAGCCAAACCCAAGGATCTCTTCCCCTTAACTTTAGTGTATTAGAACTCTGGATTCAAATGCTTGCAATTTGAGCCTTCAAACATTTTCACTTTATACTCTGTTGTGTGGAATATTTTGTTTAGAATTTGAAAAGAAGGGTAATCTAATTGTTAAAGCTAAGATGTGGCTTTTTCACTGTCTTATTGTATGACCTTGAGCAAGTCACTGGGGCCCCATCCTGTAAGCTATTCCATGTTGGCAGACCTTCTGCTTGTTTGGCACCTATGCTCCAAGTGGCACTCTGTGGGAGCAGGGCCATGAGTGTCTGTAGGAATTTGCCTAAGGCTGACAGTTTCAAAGCAGTGTAGGAGCTTTAGTCACCTCCTCCTCCCCCACTCTTCACACACATAGCTTGCATTAATTTTAAAGATCTGGGGGTGTCATTTTAATGGAAGATGGGTGTGGCCAAAGTCCCTGCACTGCATTGCAAACATCAGCTTATACTTCTTTGTTTTACCAATTTAGATTCTTCATAAAACCCTCATGAAGCTGAATTAGTATTTATAAGTCACTGAGATTTTTGGTTAAAAGGTGCTATTGAGCTGCAAATTATCAATACTCCCTCCACCCCATTTTCCCAACCTATTAAGCAACTTTTCCATCTAGAAGAAGACATGGAATTGGAGAAAATCTCGCATAAACTTCACATTAGGTTTTAAAGGAATTCATTATAGACTTTCCATTGAGATTAGAATGACTATAAAGTGTAGAAGAAATGGAAAGTCTGTAACAAAGCTTTCCCCTAGCAAGTGAGATCATTTTCCTATTGCAGTTAAATTAATCCAATACTATATAGTGATTTTTTTCAGTCGTTTCAAAGCGATAAACCAGAGATAACCAATGTAATTTTCACATGCACTGAAATTCACTCACCAAATGTGAAGAAAAATAGGAATGGAGCAACAGAAGTCCATATGAGTTTGTTTTAAATATGAGGCAATCAAAAAATGTAAAGTGGAATTTAACTGATTCTTACTTTGCTAATGAGCATACTCAATAATTTTAGTAAAAATAGTGGCCTTACCTCACTTCTCAGCAAAGATTTTATAGAATAATGTTGTGCAGTTAGATGGTTAAGTATCAGTACAACATAGACGGCAATACATTTAGTAGTGAATAAATAAATGGAGGTTACTTGTAACTTGAGCTCTTTGAGATAGACTCAGGTTACTCACCCTCATGGAATTGGCATAATCTTTCCTACCTGTTGTTTGGAGACAGGCTAGTTCAATTTGCCAGCAACTGGAAGTTGATAGCATCAGATAAACAGATTCTTGAAATTATAGACAAGGGGTATTCAATCCAATCTGAGAGTTTACCCTCTTCAAATACCTCCCCACCTTCCCTAATCAGTGGCCCCTCCCAGAAGAGAGTTTTAATATCAGAGGTTCAGTCTTTTCTCCTGCCATATCCAGAGAGCAGGTTCTCAGAGATTTGTGGGGTCAGTGGTTTATTCAAGATACTTCTTTGTACAAAAGATGGTGGGTTTTCATCCTATCTTTGATCTAAGGAAGCTAAATACTTTTATGTGACAGTTCCAGTTTTAAATGTTGATCCTAGCTTCCATTGTATCCTCCCTTTCTACCATGGATCCAAAATAGGTGGCCATGCATTTATTAGTTAATACATTAAATTTCACTTGTAAAAATAAATAGTCAGGGTGATCCAGTGGATAGGACCCAGCCTGAGACTCAGAAGATGTCTATTTCCCTCTCTGCCACTGAGCTGCTGTATGACCTGGGTAAGTCAGTGTGGCTCTGTTTACTCTCCTGCTCTTTGTCAGTCTTACTTATTTAGACTTTAAACTCTTTAGGGCAGGGACCGTCTTTTACTATGTGTCTGAACAATGCCTAGGACAGATGGACCCTAATGTAATACAAATAAGAAAGAGCATTTCTGGCATGCAGTCTGATGTATTTGTGTGTGTTTGTTCACTTCAGTCCTGATCAGAGCCATGTGAACAGACCTCATGTGGCTCTGTTTGCAAGATGGGCCCTTATTTGACCATTTACAAACCACAATGACGTGTAATTAGACTTCCAGACATTAGTACAAATCGGTGAGGCTTTGCCGTAGTTGGGTGTTTGTCAATTTACCAGTATTTGGGCCAGATTCCTTGCTCTGTTATGGCAACTTCAGTGGTGTTTCATTGGTATAAGCAGTAGGGAATCAGACTCACTTTTTAATCTAATTCAGATAAACACCATTAACTAAACTACAGGTGTAAGTGGCAAGAGAAGGCCTGAAAACTGAAGATGGCTGGAAAGGAATCATTGCTTGATGCTACTGTTTGGAAAGGAATAGATTCCCATGAGGGTATCCATCCACTAGGGAATTTGGCAACCATCTTAACAGCAGGCAAGAAAAAGAATCCCCCAGCAGATACGTTTGTTTGCTTCTGTTTCTAAATCAAGCTGCTTGAGGAAAATAAAGATAGCTGTAAACTGGAGCCTTAAAGACAGTCCTTGAAAGCTGCTTTTAGAAAACATAAAAAAGCCTTGAGAAAATACCTTTAGAAAAACAAAGAAGAGCCTTCAAATTACACTTTTTAGAGGCTCAGCTCCACAGTATTGGTTAGAGTAGAGGGAATACACTGGAAAAGAAAGTGTTTTGAACTTGACAGAAGGTAGAAAGGGCACAATGAGAGAGAAAATCAAAGGAGGGGTCCAACTCAAGGTGACAGAAATGACAAGAGAGATCTGGTGCAAATGATTGCATGAGAAATACTGTGAGGAAGCAAGGGAGAATAATAAAGAAAAGGAGAAAAAAGAGAGCAATTCACTACTGCAATCAAGTTGAAATGAATGATTAGGGGCAAGAAGAAAATGAAAAGTATAATTAAATTTATCCCTGAATTCTAAGACCTTCATTTCCATAGGCCTAAGCAGCAACTAAGTACTAGACATAAGGCCAAATTCATCCCTGGTGCAACTCCATTGTCTTCAGCAGAATGACACCTGCTTACATTGAGGTTAAATTTGTCCTGCAGTATCAAACATCAACTCTTGGAGAAGAGGAGTCAGAGTGGGTTCTCTGTCTCCTGGATCATCAACAGCAAAAAGTGATTCTGCAGGTCAAATTTTGCTCTCAGAGGCATTTGTGTAAACCTTGGAACAGAAAGATATTGAGGTTAGGAAGGCATTACTGAAGGCATAATCTAAAGACAGTGGAGTTGCATAGGTGTAGATGGGGGCATAATTTGGCCTGCAGAATTTCTAAACTTGGTGATGAACTGAGTTAAACAGAATCCAGCTTGACTGTCAGATCTCAGGGAAGGAGGGGAGTGGAGTGGAGGAAGAAGCAGGACATATAACACATACTACTTACAAATGGAGCAAGGTTAGCATGGGAATCTCACAACGAATATGGAGCCCCACAATGCCCTTCTAATAGAGGCCCTTCCTAGGACAGAAAGGCACTTTAATGATATTTACTAAATGGAAAAAATGAATTTTGTATGTAACCCTTCTGCCCATCAGAGTTGGCAGCAACAAGGGCCGGGTTCAATATCTAGGGGATCCATTCCAATAACACAATGCAAACCGGCTCGAGCCCCCACCCAGTGACCTGGGACAAACATATACCACCCCCGCTGGGCGCCTCCAAGAGACAATACTTCCCCTCTCGCAAGCACATAGTCTGAGTGTAGGAAAAGCCTTTTAATAACAGAGAGAAACAATGTGGCATTATGTTGGGGAAACACCACCAACAGGATTCATAACACAACCCATGAGCAAAAAAAAACCCACCCCAAGCAAATTGGGGCATGCCCTTTTCCCTTTGGTTCTTGAGTCCAGCAACCCCAAATCACCCAAAGTCCCAAGAGTCCCAAAAGTCCAATGCCCCAAAAGTCTGTCCCTGGTCAGGGCAGCCCCAGAGTTCGAAAGTTTATCTGTAGAGCTTTACCTCCCAACCTGGGTGGAAATGGGATGGGGTAAGAGGCACCTTACATGATCTGAAGCTGACCGCTCCATAGCAGCGCTCCGCTCTGCCAGCCACCCCACGAACTCCTTTGCTCAGCTCCACAGCCCACAAGCAGCTCCTGCCATCCACAAACTGCTCCATGTCGAACTGCTTCACCAGCTGTCCCGCAAACTGCTCCACAATATATCTTCAGGCTCCCCCACTACTTAACACAACACTCAGTGATTTCAGCTCTTAGGTGAATTCAGCTTGTAGTAGGGGAGCCCCAGTGCTGGTGCACTGTCAGCCCAAAGTGAGCTCAGCAGCCTATAACCAGACTTCTAATGAAATCAAAATTAGTTCTGATATTCCACAGTGGAGAGAGGAGGAAGTGCAATTGGCATGTAAGGCCCTCACCAAGGGGCCCATGCCACTAAGTATTAACACTTATCCCCAGCCTCTCTCCATTCACACAGTTTTGGAACCCATGACCCTTGCCTAGCGAGTGCTATTTAGTTGATGGTGAATCCCTCCATCATAACAAAAGGCCACGTACAGTTCCAAGCACAGTTCCCATAATCAGGGTAATAACAATTTATTCTTCCTGCCCCAATAACAGAGACATTGGGGATCCCACAGCAGCCAAAGTGACCATTTGGGCACCTATGGTCTCATTCTAGGCGTGGTGGGGGTGCCTATGCAAATGAGATTGGCCCCTGAAGTTCTTTTCCACAACTTGCCACACCTCACCACCAGATGTCAGGGTGGAGCTCATCCTGACACTGCTTACATCTAGGCTAGCTCCCCTGGTGTGGTTGAAGGTGTTCTGTGCCACACTGCTGGGGCATTCTGGCTATGAAACTAGCTGATCAACCCAACATAAGGAGGAGATTCTGGTGGAGCAGAAGTGGCACAGAAGCTCCTATGCAGCACCCCTTCGCTGTTGCCAGCATGTGTGGATGGAAGAAACGGGAATAGGTGGAATATCCCTACAATAATTAGGGATTATTATTATAAATTCTGCTATTTTAGCCTCTTAGGGATATTACTGGTGGTGCAAATTAGAGCTGCATTCAAGTTACTCTATCTTATGCCTGGGGACCATTCTGCATAGAGCAGCCCCAGGATGATGGTCATGCAAAAATTATCTTTATAAGAACATAAGAAAGGCCATACTAGGTCAGATCAATGGTCCATCTAGCCTCGTATCCTGTTTTGACAATGGCTGGTGCCAGATGCTTCCGAGGAAGTGAACAGAACAGGGAAATTATGAATGATCCATCCCTCTGTCATCCAGCTTCTGGCAATCAGAGGGTTAGGGACACCCAGTAGCATCCTTGACCAGCTTGGCTAATAGCCATTGGTGCACCTATCCACCATGAACTTATCTAATTCTTTTTGAACCCAGTTATACTTTTGGCCTTCGTAACATCCACTGGTAACACGGTGACTGCGTGTTGTGTGAAGTACTTCCTTTTGTTCGTTTTAAACCTGCTGCTTATTAATGTGATCAGGTGACTGCTAGTTCCTGTGTTATGTGAAGGGCCAAATACCACTTCCCTATTCACTTTCTCCACACCATTCATTATTTTATAGTCTTTCATATCCTCCCTAATCCTTTTTTTCCTCAATTGAATTGTCCCAGTCTTTTTAATCATTCCTCCTATGGAAGCTGTTCCATTAATAATTTTTGTTGCTCTTTTCAAATTCTAATATATTTTTTTGAGGTGGGGTGACCAGAACTGCATGCAATATTCCAAGTGTGGGCCATGGAACACTGAGAGCATGTTTACAGTGAACAATCCACAATGACACCAAGATCTCTTTCTATTTCTCTTTTCATTTGGTAACAGCTAATTTAGACTCCATCATTTTGTATGAATAATTGGAATTATTTTTTCCAATGTGCTATACTTTTCACTTCTCAACATTGACTTTAATCTGCCATTTTGTTGCCTAGTCATCCACTTTAGTGAGAGCCCGCTGTAATTCTTCATAATCAGCTTTGGACTTGACTATTTGGAGTAATTTTGTATTGTCTGTAAATTTTGCTTCCTCACTATTCAGCCCCTTGTCCAGATCATTTATGACTATGTTGAATGGTACACATCCTTGGGAAACCCCGTTATTCACCTCTCTGCGTTGTGCTACCTCTCACCCCACCAATTATCCCAGTTTACTATTTTGTCATGGTGAAGGATCTGGTCCATTGTTTCAAATTTAAAATTTGTACTTAATGCAAATGAATTTGTTACTGTATGGTGAATTTTACTGCAGTACCAGGAGGCATAACAAGTTTCCCCACGGTACATCAAGATCTTAATTGGGGGAGGGGGAGAGAGAGAGAGAGAAGCTGTAATTCAGAAGAAGGAAAAATACTGCCATCTCCTGGAAGAAACTAAACCTGCAGCTCTTTGAATTATTACTCTGCCTGTAGTGGCGGCTCAACCTTTCTAGACTACTGTATCCCTTTCAGGAGATTGATTTGTCTTGCGTACCCCCAAGTTTCTCCTCCCTTAAAAACTACTTGCTTACAAAATCAGACATAAAAATACACGAGTGTCACAGCACGCTATTACTGAAAAATTGCACTTTCTTATTTTTACCATGTAATTATAAATTAAATCAATTAGAAAATAAATATTGTACTTGCATTTTAGTGTGTAGTATATACAGCAGTATAAACAAATCATTGTCTGTATGAAATTTTAGTTTATACTGACTTCACTAGTGCTTTTTATGTAGCCTGTTGTAAAATTAGGCAAATATCTAGATGAATTGATTTACCCCCTGGAAGACCTCTGCGCACAGGGGGTATGTGTACCCCTGGTTGAGAACCACTGGCCTATAATTTATCTCCCAATAATTTGTATTAGAAGAATAAGCCGTACTCTTTCTTGCTTTTAGAAAGCAATAAAGATATAATGGTGCTGAAATGAAAAGAAACAGTAAGGTCGTTTGGTAATGCACTTTTCCTCTATAACCAGTTACAAACTGGCTGAAATTTAACCAGACAAGTAGGCATGTTTGTTTCATTTGGCTATGCATCTGCTAACATAGAGTCTTGTCCAAATCGTATCTAATTCCATCTGTACCTTCACCATTGCTAAACGCTAGATTCACTTGGTTGTCTACCAACTATAAGGGCACTGAAACAACACAGAAGCTGTGGTGGAGAATCAACCTTTATTTGCATCTACCACAGTTATGGTGAAAGGCTTAAAAATGCTATTGCAAATGATCGAGTGGAGCTTGTGATTTCTACTACTGGTGCCCTAACCGCTATCCTTCAAGACTTGCGGGGCATCAGTGAACAGCAAGACTGGAATGAGGGAGAGGGTGTTTAGAAGCCCCACCACCACCACCGCATTAACACTATCTCTGCTGTAGAGCTGTTCCTCAAAGTCCGCTTCCAGAACAGTAGCTGTCTAAGAAAAGAAAAGTGTCTCCTACAACCTGGCTTGCTTGAGGTTGATACAGTTAATAACAGCATATGAAATGACAAAGTGCATCATTCAGAAAAGTGCATTGTTGCCCTGGATTTGAAGGGTGTGCATACCCCAGAATGTGATCGAGCTAATTGCAAGCACATTATGTGCATTCAGCCATCCTGAAGTAATGAAATAGACACCAGGTAGTTAAGGGTTAATTTGGAGATAGGCTTTCAGAAGCAAGGTCATATCTAGTTGCAGTTTCTGCTAATCAGAATGGGAGGAGGGGACAGGCAAGTAAACAACTCAGACTGAATATCTTGGTGGTTGGAAAACCTTCAGTCTAGAGGCCTTTGATATTAAAGGTTTACTGAAAGTTAGAAAAGTGATGATATAGTAGGGAGTATTATGACTTGTTTTGTAGAAGTTAGTTATAAAAGATTAGCTACAGTATGCTTTGGAGCAGTCCTTGAAAGCCAACTTGAGAGAGGTTTTTCCTGACACCCTTTCTCCCCAGTGGGTGAGCAACTGGGCACTGCGAACCTGCTGAAAATTACTCAATACCATTCCAGATGTTAGGTTTAGAACTTTATATCCCAGATATTTACCTATTGCCCCCAACTCCCCCAGCAGTGGCACATTTGGACACTGATGGGTGGGGGAGATTCGGGGTTTATGTTTGAAGGAAGGACATTCAGACAGAATTTGTTTTAGATACAGGTGCCACTTACTCCTTGATGAGCATCCAGAGTAAGAACCTGTTTGGCCCTCTGGCCAAAACAAATAAAACAAAGTGTTCCCTTTTGCAGAAATATTTTGTATTAGGTGTGGAAGAGGAGAAATAAAGAGCAATTTGGCTTAATAAATTTGGGAGGAGAGGGAATTTTGGGAAATAATGTTTTAAGAGAATTCAGAGTGTTAGCGGATTTTGCTAACAGGGTTCTATGGGAAATGCCTTCTGGCATATCCTAGGAACCAGTGGAGATTTTAGCAAGCTACCAGATAGCAGCCCTTAAGGCATCTGAAGAATTGGAGTGGCCCATGTGTACTCCAGAAACTTTTGCAATTTCAGAGAAACACCGGGAGGTGTGGGCCAAGAATAAAATAGAATGTGATAAAATTGAGGCAGAAATCCTAGTTACAGGCCTGGTTAAGGCTGAGTCCCCACTCTGGCACTTTGAGTGCAGAAGGTGGGGCCCCACAAGTATTTTAAAAATGAATACTGGACACTCCAGGCTTGTATTCAACTTCCAAGGCTACAGCTTATTATTATTTTTTTAAACCTTGGATGGGTAGATGCTGCCACCACCCAAGTGCAAAAACCCCTTTGAGACGCACTTGGGAATTTCTTCCTGTGGGGTACCCTCAAGCCCTTTCACCCCCCCTCCAGGGAAGAGCTGAGAAAGAAAAACAAAGGAAATCAGATGTTGCCACCAGCTAATTAAACAACATGTGCATAAATCTTTTAGGACACAAAAAAATTGTTTTTTTAAAAAAGGTAAATTTTATTAAAACAAAATGAAAGAAAATACATTAGAAAACTTAGACCATTACTATATTTTAAAAAGAACCACTTACAAGGATTAAGCATTAAAATAACTTTTTTGAGGTTCAGTTTAAAGGTTACAAGCAAAAACTTTTGGGGTTATCACAGAGGAATTTACACACCATAAAGAAATAAAAGAAATAAACCTAATAGTGTTTTTCTAGACGTTTCCTGATTTACTTACATATTTGGGGTTTTAAATGAGTCCTTTTTAGGTATGATTTGATGATTTTTCATACCTGGCCCAAGCTTTCTACAGTATAGTTCTGCCCTGTTCCCTCTCTCCCCGAGAACACTGAAAGACAAAGGGGAGGTTTTTACCCAATTTTTAAAAGTTTTAGCCTTCCCATTGGCTTTTTTGGTTAGGTGCCCACTCCCTTCCTTTTACCTATGTAGGGACACTTTTTAACCCTTTACAGGTAAAGCAAATAGAGAACAACTGGGTGTTCATAAAAGGGAGCTACCCCCCCCCTTCATTTATTACTGGCCCTGACCCCCCACCCCAGAAGCAGTATGAGTATCCGAAGGAGGCAGAAGCCAGTCTGAAAGAAACAACTGATAGGCTTTTAAGCCAAGGGGTTTTAGTCAAGACCCAATAATGCTGCTCTCTGGCCAGTCCTAAAAAGTGATGGCAAAACCTGGAGGCTGATAGTTAATTTTCACCCCCTTGATCAGATGATACCACTGATGGCCCCCACAGTGGCTAAGTATTAGGTGGTGATGGCCTCCACTGAGGGGAGGAGGGCAGGCAGGGGGCACAGTGGTTTTCAGTTTTTGATTTGGCCAATGCTTTCTTTGCTATCCTTTTACATCAGGACAGCTATTACAAATTTGCTTTACCTTTCAAATGAAGCAGTTGTGTTTTGCCAGCGTCCACCTGTAATCAAGATGTGGGATGGGATGCATGAAAGTGACTGTGATTTTTTTTATATGGATAACATCCTAATTTGTATTTAGACCAGAGGTGAGAGTTTGGAAGTTTTGGATAGGGTATTACAAAAGATTCAAAAAACTGGGTTTAAAGTAAGCCCAAAGAAAGCCCAGTTGTGTTCCCAGCAGGTAAATTATTTTGGAGTGATTTTGGTCCAGAAAGGGCATTCTCCTGATCAACAGAGTGGTGCTGGTTCCTAAATTACCAGCTCCCACAGAGGTTACAGCTTTCTGGGAATGGTTAATTTCTCCCAAGGATTTTTAAAGATGACAGCCCCACTGCATGAATTGTTAAAGAGGGGGTGGAATTGAACTGGGGCCCTCTGCAGCAGGAAGCCATGATCAAGTTAAAGCAGACCTTAGTTTAGGCTCCAGCTTTAGTACCCAGGTGTGACCACCATTTGTGCTACTGCTGGCAACTACAGAAAGGAGATTGGGAGCAGTGCTAAATCAGAACCATGGAACAGGCCTTGGTCCTGTGGTTTAAGCCTCCAAAATTATAAATGAAATAGAGAGGGGGTTTACTCCCTGTGAAAAAGGAAGTTTTGGCACTAGTTTGGGTTTTGCAGCACTGGGAATATCTGGCGGGATTGTGCCCTTTGTTACTGAAAACTGCCCACTCCTCAGTGAAATATGTGAGTACTGGCAAGATTAGTAATGGTCATATCTTCAGCCCCAGCAAGCCTTAAGCAAATTAGAGCTGATGAATTTGCTGAGCCCCAAGCGGGTGCTCAGAGTACAGTTAAGAGTTAGAGCCCCTCCCAGGGGAAAAGAGCGAGGCGAAAGAGGGACTTAGGCCCAAATGGCTTAAGTCCAGGTTAATAAGTTAGTTAACTGTTTAAGTTCTGTTTAAATGTATACCTCTCCCTATAGAAGGAGGGCAGACGTTTTGTTTTGCTTTGTTTTAGAATATTAATTATGTGGATGCTGGAAGACCTTGGAGATGATGCATTCCTGTGTGCTGTTTTGGCTGGCATTTGGATCGCAGGGCTACGCCTCGGATGGTATGAATCCAGAACTTGGTGTGCCCCCAGCATGGGAAAACTTCCTGTGGATGACCGTGCCGTGCAAAGTGAATGATGCAGTGGAAATTGATGTCGCCCCGGTGACCAGAAAAGTCTCAAGCAGTGCTGTCAATGCCTCCTGGAAGTGGTCAGATGTCAGTGGGACAGAAGTGATCCCACCCATGACTCCTCTCCAGATCCATAATGAAGGGCTATCTGCTTTGGAGGACAGAAAAAAAAAAAAAAAGCAATACTGCTTTGGGACTGTAAATTGGTGACAAATGTTAGTTTAAATTTTAGTTTTTTTCCACCTGTAAACCCCGTTGTGTTCATTTATGAATTGATATCCCCAACTGGACAGCATCAGGAGAAGAGACAATTCATTTTAGGCTGAAACACACCCTTTTATAGCCAAACATTGGGTAGAAAAGTTTGGGGGGAGGCAAGATTACAGATAAGGATACCAGGAGGGGAATGGGAAGCTCTTTTGCCTTGCACTTGGGAGGCCCTAGGTCCTCAGGAAATTTATAAAAGGGATAAAGGATGTCTGGATAATAGCATGGTTACATGGTGTTTTGGTAAAATGATTAAAAGGTATAGAAGTGTGAATTCTGTAACCACCTGAATTGATTTGATTGGAGCATGTCTGGTTGAAATCAATGGGAAGACGCATATAGAGACGAAGGTAAACAGTAAGGTGAATTATGGTGTGTGGATGTACAGTAGACAATGAAACAGTATGAATGAGGAGGTGGTTGTGAATAATATGAATGCAATGGCTCAACACCTAAAAGATTTAGCAATGCCCCGAGGGTATTTTTAGATCAGCTAAGCTGCATACAGGATGGGGTGACACAGGTTTTAGAGAAATGGGCGCAATCCCAAGAAAAGGACCACCTCCACCTCTTGCAAGCTGTTGGTGCCCTCCACAGTAATGTTTCCTTGGCTCTGACATGCATGCAAATGCAGATGTAGGTTACTGACATGTAAAGAACATGATTTGAGATGGTATGAGTGGGATACACAACATTGGAAATTAGGAACCTGCTTAGAAGAATTTGGGATTGAATATGAATGTACCACAAATACCTTGCAGGTACAAGATGTATGTTTACAATAGAGAGAATATGCCTGTATTTATTGAAATGAATTTGATTGTTGTAAAATGTTAACTAAGCATTCCTATTTAAGGAATTATTGGTAAGTTGCTAGGCAGGAGGCACGCACAGTCATGGTTACCATCCACCACGCTTCTAATTAGATTAAGAGACTGAGAGGGTTAGCAGCGATTTGGAACAAAATTAGTGGGAGATGTTATTGAGATGGTCCCCCACAGAACTGGGGATTTAATTTGGCCTTACATTTAATTGTGGTGAGGTTCTAATGTTTCAGGTGGCATTGGTTGTTGTGCTTCTAGTACGGATATGCTGGATTTGGAGGAAGATTGATCAGTTGCAAAACCAGCGGTTCTATAGACCATGTACATGAAGTCTGGTCCTTAACAAGGCAAGTCAGGAGTGAAACCGGAGAGTGCCAGCGAGAAGATTGTGTCTCGGTCAAGAGCCTTGAGACTAATGCTGGACCTTCAAAAGTAACCCACTGAACTTTTTTTTTTATATATGTATCTAAAGGCCTTTATTAAAAATGTGGCCTTTAAGGAGGGGAATGTTGCACTGTATTTGAGGGGTGTGTATACCCCAGAATGTGATCAAGCTAATTGTAAACTTATTACATGCATTCAGCCATGCTAAAATAATGAAATAAAACACCACATAGTTAAAGGTTAACTTGGAGACAGGCTTTCAGAAGCAAGATCGTATCTAGCTGGCAGTTTTCTGCTAATCAGAATGGGAGGAAGTGACAGACAAGAAAAACAACTGAGACTGAAAACCTTGGTGGCTGGAAAACCTTGAGTCTAGAGGCCTTTGATATTAAAAGTTTACTGAAAGTTAGAAAAGTGATGATGATATAGTAGGGAGTATTATGACCTATGTGTTTTGTATAAGTTAGTTACAAAAGATTAGCTCATAGAGAGTACTTCGGAACAGTCCTCAGAAGCCAACTTGAGACGTTTTTTCCTGACACCCTTTCTCCCCAGTGGGTGAGCAACTGGCCACTGAGAACCTGCTGTTACTCAATACCTTTCCAGATGTTAGGTAACTATCTGGGATGTTCTAAACCTATTGCTTTTGTGTACTTAAATCTAATAAACTGCAGTTTTAGATAGAGCATACTTACATGCATGATCTTATCAGACAGAATTGCTGTGTTCCTGTTGATTTATTACTAACACCACCTAGAATGAAATAGTTAAATTGCCCCTCTTGGGGGTTCTGAAGACCCCAGGTAACAGCATGAGTATCCCAGGGCTAATTAAATAGCCTTTATCCAGCCCCAAATTGTCTTCATGGTTGCTGATTTAAGGAAGGTGCATGAGTGTTGTAGCCTATGCAGCTACAGAGGCTTCTTGCAATTTCAGCAGGGAACTTCGCCTTTAGAAGTAGCCACCTAGTGGTCTCAACATGGGATTGAAGTCTTTCCAGGCTGAATGATGTCATTCAGTCAGGGATGAAATTTTAATGATGTCATATAGCTCAGAAATTGAACTAAGCCAGAAAGAAGAGAGAGCACCTATACCTCCAGTTAAGACCCAGCAAGGCAATCTTCTGACACAGAGCTAGGGTTTTTTCTCCTCAGTGTGAAGTGTGTCATCTTGTGTCTAGAAGAGGTCAGCCTGCTACAAAGACACAATACCCACACTTGTTGGTGTTCACGGTAAAGAGGTGTTCTACAAGACTAGGACCCCACTGGCCCAAATCTGTGAGGTTAGAACATTTTAGATATTTTCACCCTATTAAAGTTCCCAGAGGAAATAAAGATCTATGGTGATGAGTGAAAAATACATGTGTAAATATTTCACCACACCACCATACCCCAGCTGTTACCTGCTAGTCTATCTCTAGTGCATTATACTACATACTGATACATTGTCCAGCATTTCTTACACAGAATACAGCATTATTATTTCCCACAGGGCTTGTCTATAGGGGGAAAATGGCCTTGAATAGATATTCCACAATAGCTCCTGTCAAGGTTCCTCCCCCACTCTGAACTCTAGGGTACAGATGTGGGGACCTGCATGAAAAACCTCCTAAGCTTATCTTTACCAGCTTAGGTCAAAACTTCCCCAAGGTACAAAATATTAAACCTTGGACAGGCCGCTACCACCACCAAACTAATACTGGTTACTGGGGAAGAGCTGTTTGGACGCGTCCTTCCCCCCAAAATACTTCCCAAAACCTTGCACCCCACTTCCTGGACAAGGTTTGGTAAAAAGCCTCACCAATTTGCCTAGGTGACTACAGACCCAGACCCTTGGATCTTAAGAACAATGAACAATCCTCCCAACACTTGCACCCCCCCTTTCCTGGGAAATGTTGGATAAAAAGCCTCACCAATTTGCATAGGTGACCACAGACCCAAACCCTTGGATCTGAGAACAATGAAAAAGCATTCAGTGTTTTACAAGAAGACTTTTAATAAAAAATAGAAGTAAATAGAAATAAAGAAATCCCCCCCTGTAAAATCAGGATGGTATATATCTTACAGGGTAATTAGATTCAAAAACATAGAGAACCCCTCTAGGCAAAACCTTAAGTTACAAAAAAGATACACAGACAGAAATAGTTATTCTATTCAGCACAATTCTTTTCTCAGCCATTTAAAGAAATCATAATCTAACACATACCTAGCTAGATTACTTACTAAAAGTTCTAAGACTCCATTCCTGTTCTGTCCCCGGCCAAGACGACTACAGACAGACCCAGACCCTTTGTTTCTCTCCCTCCTCCCAGCTTTTGAAAGTATCTTGTCTCCTCATTGGTCATTTTGGTCAGGTGCCAGCGAGGTTACCTTTAGCTTCTTAACCCTTTACAGGTGAGAGGAGCTTTCCCCTGGCCAGGAGGGATTTCAAAGGGGTTTACCCTTCCCTTTATATTTATGACACGCCCCCCAAATCTCAGCTAGGGTGAAACACTGGCTGGGATTTCTTCCTGGAGCTCTAGGAAAACAGAGTTAATAAGACACATGCATCTCTAAATATACTACCAAGTACATAAAGACTAACAATATTTTCCACATCTCAAGGACGATTTTAACCAGTTGATTCTGGGAAACTTTCACGGGAGAGTGCATCAGCCACTTTGTTAGAAGCTCCTGAGATGTGTTGGATGTCGAAATCAAAATCTTGGAGAGCTAAACTCCACCGAAGAAGTTTTTTGTTAGTTTCTTTGACGGTGTGAAGCCACTTTAGTGCAGCATGGTCGGTTTGCAGGTGGAAACGCCGTCCCCAAACATATGGGCGTAGCTTTTCCAGAGCGTAGACAATGGCATAACATTCTTTTTCAGTGACTGACCAGTTGCTTTCCCTCTCAGACAGTTTTTTGCTGAGAAACACTACAGGGTGGAATTCTTGATCAGGTCCTTTCTGCATTAAAACTGCTCCCACACCACGCTCGGATGCATCTGTGGTTACTAGGAACGGTTTGTCAAAGTCTGGGGCCCTTAGTACAGGGTCAGACATGAGTGTCGCTTTAAGCTTGTTAAAGGCCTTCTGACACTTTCCGGTCCACTGAACAGCATTTGGCTGTTTCTTTTTGGTTAGGTCTGTCAGTGGGGCGGCGATTTGGCTGTAGTGCGGTACAAATCGTCTGTAATAACCGGCCAAGCCTAAGAAGGATTGAACCTGTTTCTTTGACTTTGGGACAGGCCACTTTTGGATAGCATCCACTTTGGCCTGTAGGGGGCTGATAGTTCCTTGACCCACCTGGTGTCCAAGGTAAGTCACTCTGTTTAGGCCTATTTGACACTTCTTAGCCTTAACAGTTAGTCCTGCCTCCCTTATGCGCTCAAGGACTTTTTGTAGATGTTCCAGGTGGTCTGCCCAGGAATCCGAAAATATGGCCACATCGTCAAGGTAGGCGACTGCATATTCTCCTAATCCCGCTAGGAGACCATCTACAAGTCTTTGGAAAGTGGCGGGTGCATTTCGCAGCCCGAAAGGGAGTACATTAAATTCATACAGCCCGAGATGTGTGATGAAGGCTGACCTTTCCTTGGCAGATTCATCTAGCGGTACCTGCCAGTACCCCTTGGTTAAGTCCAAGGTAGAGATGAACTGGGCCCTTCCCAGTTTCTCTAATAGTTCATCTGTGCGTGGCATGGGATAGTTGTCTGGGCGAGTTACAGCATTTAGCTTACGGTAGTCCACGCAAAAACGTATTTCCCCATCTGGTTTGGGAACTAGAACCACTGGAGATGCCCATGCACTTTCAGAGGGGCGGATTACACCCATCTGTAACATATCCTGGATCTCCCGTTCTATAGCAGTTTTAGCTTGAGGAGACACCCGGTAAGGTTGGACCCTAATTGGGTGAGCATTACCTGTGTCAATGGAGTGGTATGCCCGTTCAGTCAGTCCTGGGGTGGCTGAGAACGTTGGCGCGTAGCTAGTGCACAGCTCCTGGATCTGCTGTCGCTGCATACGCCCAAGGGTCATGGAGAGGTTCACCTCTTCCACACCACCAGCACATTTCCCTTCGTAGTAGACACCTTCAGGCCACTCAGCGTCGTCTCCTCCCTGGGCTGTAAACTGACAAACCTTTAATTCTCTGGAATAAAAGGGCTTTAGAGAATTAATATGATACACCTTAGGCTTTCGGTTGGAGGTGGGGAATGCTATGAGATAATTAACAGCTCCCAGGCGCTCCTGGACCACGAATGGCCCTTCCCACGATGCTTCCATTTTATGGGCCTGGAGCGCCTTTAAGACCATGACCTGGTCTCCTACTTTGAAGGAACGCTCTCTGGCATGTTTATCATACCAGGCTTTTTGCTCTTTTTGAGCATCCTGTAAGTTTTCTCTAGCAAGGGCTAAAGAGGTTCGGAGGGTGTTTTGTAGGTTGGTTACAAAGTCCAGAATGTTAGTTCCTGGAGAAGGTGTAAATCCCTCCCATTGCTGCTTCACCAACTGCAATGGCCCCTTAAACTCACGGCCATATACAAGTTCAAATGGGGAAAACCCTAAACTGGGATGTGGTACAGCTCTGTAGGCAAAGAGCAACTGCTGCAATACTAGGTCCCAATCATTGGAGTGCTCATTTACGAATTTACGTATCATGGCCCCCAAAGTTCCATTAAACTTCTCCACCATGCCATTTGTTTGATGATGGTAAGGAGTGGCAACCAAGTGATTTACCCCATGAGCTTCCCAAAGGTTTTTCATAGTTCCTGCCAGGAAATTAGTCCCTGCATCTGTGAGGATGTCGGAGGGCCAACCTACCCTGGCAAAAATGTCTGCTAGTGCCTGGCACACACTTTTAGCCCTGGTGTTGCTTAGAGCTACTGCTTCCGGCCATCGGGTGGCAAAATCCATGAAAGTCAGTATGTACTGCTTTCCTCTGGGTGTCTTTTTCGGAAAAGGACCCAGAATATCCACAGCTACTCGCTGAAATGGAACTTCAATGATGGGGAGTGGCTGGAGAGGAGCTTTGACCTGGTCTTGGGGTTTTCCCACTCTTTGGCACACCTCACAAGACTGGACATAGGTAGAAACATCCTTGCCCATTCCCTCCCAGTGGAATGACCCCCGCAAACGGTCTTTGGTCCTGTTCACCCCAGCATGGCCACTAGGGTGATCATGGGCTAAGCTCAAGAGCTTGGCCCGGTATTTAGTTGGAACTACCAACTGTCTCTGAGGATGCCAGTCTTCCTGGTGTCCCCCAGAAAGAGTTTCCTTGTATAAAAGTCCTCTTTCTACAACAAACCTGGATCGATTAGAAGAGCTGAGAGGCGGTGGGTTGCTCCGTGCCGCCGTCCAAGCTCTCTGGAGGCTTTCATCTGCTTCCTGTTCGGTCTGGAACTGTTCCCTTGATGCTGGAGACATCAGTTCCTCATGGGATTGTGGACCTAGGCTTGGTCCCTCTGGAAGCGATATAGGGGATGGAGCTGTTTCTGTTGACTGTGAACCGCTCTCCGCTGGTGTACTATGTTGGGATTCAGGCTCCGGCTGAGCCTCTTGTGTAGGGTTATCGGCTGCTGCCAGTTCAGGTTCGGTGGGGCCCTCTGGTGTTGAGGTTGCAAGTACTGGATTCAGTGCTGACACGGGGTCTGGTGTTGGTTGTTCGGCTGGTTCCGGTTCTGGGACTGGTTCCGTCTGGGTCTCTGGGACTGGATCCACTACTGCTGTTGCAGACATTGGCCTGGGGTCCAGGTCCATCACCTCTGACTGGGTCCTGATAGAAGTTTCCGGAACAGAGCTAGGCCTCACGGCTTGTTTAGCCTGGTTGCGGGTGACCATTCCCACCCTCTTGGCCTGCTTCACATGATTGGCCAAGTCTTCCCCCAACAGCATGGGGATGGGATAATCATCATAGACTGCAAAAGTCCACATTCCTGACCAGCCCTTGTACTGGACAGGCAACTTGGCTGTAGGCAAATTGAAAGAGTTGGACTTGAAGGGTTGAATCGTCACTTGGATCTCTGGGTTGATTAAATTGGGGTCCACTAAGGAAGCATGGATAGCTGACACTTGTGCTCCGGTGTCCCTCCACGCGGTGACCTTCTTCCCGCCCACACTCACAGTTTCCCTCCGCTCCAAGGGTATCTGGGAGGTATCTGGGCCTGTGGACCTCTGGTGTGATTCCGGTGCAATGAACTGTAATCTGTTGGGGTTCTTGGGGCAGTTGGCCTTTACATGCCCCAGCTCGTTACACTTAAAACATCGTCCAGCTGACGGGTCACTGGGGCGAGGAGGGTTGCTGGAGAACGGGGGGGTGGGACGATAAGGGGTCTGGAGGGTTCTTTGGGAGGTAGGTGGGGCTTTGGGCGGCCCCCGGTAATAGGGTGTGGTCTGGGGTGGTCCCTTCTGGTCTCCGCTCCAACTGCGACCAGTTTTCTTCTTCTCTGCCACCTCCACCCATCTGGCTCCAATCTCTCCTGCCTCAATTACAGTTTTGGGTTTCCCATCTAGGATGTATCTTTCTATTTCCTCAGGAACACCCTCTAAGAATTGTTCCATTTGCATTAGGAAGGGCAAATTTACTGGAGATTCAACACTTGCTCCTGATATCCAGGCATCCCAATGTTTTACAATGTGGTAGGCATGTCGGGTAAATGACATGTCTGGTTTCCACCTTAGGGCTCTGAACCTCCGACGAGACTGCTCGGGTGTTATCCCCATTCTGACTCTCGCCTTGGATTTAAACAGTTCATACTTGTTCATGTGTTCTTTAGGCATTTCAGCTGCCACCTCAGCTAAGGGTCCACTGAGCTGCGGCCTCAGCTCTACCATGTATTGGTCAGTAGAGATGTTGTACCCAAGGCAGGCCCTTTCGAAGTTTTCTAAGAAGGCCTCAGTATCATCACCTGCCTTGTAGGTGGGGAACTTTCTGGGATGGGAAGTGGTACCTGGAGAAGGATTGCTAGGGTTTGTTGGTATATTCTGCTGGGCCTTTATCCTCTCCATCTCCTCCACATGCTTCCTCTCTTTTTCCTTCTCCTCCTCCTTCAGCCGCATGAGTTCTATCTGTCTTTCATGTTCCCTTTGTTTTTCCTCAGCCTGAAATTTGGCTAATTCCAGCTGTAGTCGAGCTGAGGATTTGGCCATTCTAACCTCTCTGTTTTTAACTAACTTTACACCCGAGGTTTAGAAATAAACAAACAAAACTTGGCTGTAAAATTTTGCTGTGCTGGAATAGAATACCTATTCTCTGATAGTGATTGTCAGCCTACAGAAAAAGACAATTCCCTTGTCTCTGCTCTGGGCCCAAATTAAAGCAAAAAACCTCCAACTACTTGGAAAACTGCTTACCCAGCCCAAAGAAAAAAAAAATTTCTTTTCAAACCTGTGCTCCTTGTAAAACAAAACAAAAAAATCAAAATCCTAAAAAAAAACCCTGCCACTTTTGTTTCCAGGCAAATGGGTAGAGCACACACCCCCTATTTACTTTTAGGAAGAAAAGAAAAAAAAAAAACCTCTGGGTTGGAAGACTGTGAATTTCCCTGCAGGAGTTAAGTACCCTGCCTCCAGGCAAGAAAACCTGCAATTCACAAGATAATCCCCTTTTGTCTCTGCTTGGCCACAAAGCAGAGAGAAACCAAGCTGCTTTCAGTTTCAAAGCTGCCTTCTGGACTTCCTAAAAATTCCTTTTTAAAATCTGTATTTCTAGTTCAAAAAATCTCAACTGGATCTCAAAATGATTTCAGGTTAATCCCACCACTGTGCCACCATGTCAAGGTTCCTCCCCCACTCTGAACTCTAGGGTACAGATGTGGGGACCTGCATGAAAAACCTCCTAAGCTTATCTTTACCAGCTTAGGTCAAAACTTCCCCAAGGTACAAAATATTAAACCTTGGACAGGCCGCTACCACCACCAAACTAATACTGGTTACTGGGGAAGAGCTGTTTGGACGCGTCCTTCCCCCCAAAATACTTCCCAAAACCTTGCACCCCACTTCCTGGACAAGGTTTGGTAAAAAGCCTCACCAATTTGCCTAGGTGACTACAGACCCAGACCCTTGGATCTTAAGAACAATGAACAATCCTCCCAACACTTGCACCCCCCCTTTCCTGGGAAATGTTGGATAAAAAGCCTCACCAATTTGCATAGGTGACCACAGACCCAAACCCTTGGATCTGAGAACAATGAAAAAGCATTCAGTGTTTTACAAGAAGACTTTTAATAAAAAATAGAAGTAAATAGAAATAAAGAAATCCCCCCCTGTAAAATCAGGATGGTATATATCTTACAGGGTAATTAGATTCAAAAACATAGAGAACCCCTCTAGGCAAAACCTTAAGTTACAAAAAAGATACACAGACAGAAATAGTTATTCTATTCAGCACAATTCTTTTCTCAGCCATTTAAAGAAATCATAATCTAACACATACCTAGCTAGATTACTTACTAAAAGTTCTAAGACTCCATTCCTGTTCTGTCCCCGGCCAAGACGACTACAGACAGACCCAGACCCTTTGTTTCTCTCCCTCCTCCCAGCTTTTGAAAGTATCTTGTCTCCTCATTGGTCATTTTGGTCAGGTGCCAGCGAGGTTACCTTTAGCTTCTTAACCCTTTACAGGTGAGAGGAGCTTTCCCCTGGCCAGGAGGGATTTCAAAGGGGTTTACCCTTCCCTTTATATTTATGACAGCTCCTCATAGGGACCCTCTTATTCTGCTCTAAGAAAGCCTTTGTGCAACTTAACTGAATCCATTTTAGTGACAAATAAGAGAGTGTCCACACGGGGAGTTGAGGAATAGCCACTGTGTTTTAAATTCATACTCTAGCTTATTTCACAATAGACAAGCCCATAATGTAGCATGGTACATTTCTTTCACAAAATGAAAAACACATTTGCCAAAGGTTGACCAACCGTGGCAACAGGTCTCCTTGTAAAGTTAAAGGGTTGTATAGCTACAGTACACCATAAAGATATTGGTGTGACAGATTCCAGTTAACGATTTTGATCTATTGCTATAACCTGAATACCTAGTAGATAGAAAGAATGCAGCAAAAATGAAAAAAAAATAACCCACAAAACAACAACAACCCACAAGCAAAACTCCATATCTCAGCTATATCCATCTTGTTCTACTTAGGTTTTATTGGTTTGTTAGCTGTTCTGGATTTATACAAAAAGTAACTTAAAACAGACTAAGGTTGAAAAATCAAGCGCTCAAAAGTTAGAAATTGCCAGAATTAAGTTTGCCTGTACAACCTGAATGTGGCCCTCTTGTGTGTAGGCATTAGGATAAAGGATGGGATTTTCAGAAACATCTAAGTGACTTAAGAGCACAAGTCCCATTGAAAGTGCGTGGCAAATAAGACCTGGGGCCATCCATCGAACAAGGATCAAAAGAAATACTGCATAGCTACCAGCTTGTAAAGGGGATAGATTGATAGGACTGTAAAGAATTGTGCTCTCTGTGTGGTGCAATATTCATTCATATTTTTTTTTATATTTTCATTCAGCCATAGGTGAAATTCAGGGTCTTAGTGACTATTTTAAAAATCTTACATTGTCTGGAACCTAGTTATTTAAGAGAGATTCCTTTTGTACTACTGCAATGGGCATCTCAGCTGTCAGTGCCTAGAACTCAGCTTTAGGGCAATCTCAGCTAAAGAAATTTGGAATTTACTGGCCTTCAGACCCCAAGTTTGCACAGCATCAGATGAAGTTTTCATGTTGTCCTGCGTGGCATCTATTTAAAGATAAATAACAATTTAGCTTATCTGAGAAATGTAAGTTCATTAAGTAGTACATTTTATGTTAAAATAAAATATACCAGCCAATTTTGAATTAAACACTGTTAAGTTTATTTCCCAAAATAAAATTCACGCTGATCTTTTAATAATCATCAAGTTACCAAAACCCACATGTTTATAAATAATTAACTTTATTTCTGAATAACTGTCAGCCTTAATCCTGCAACTCAATCTACTCAAGCGGACTCTTAAACCTGGAGAGAGTCCTCCTGGAACCACAGGGCTCTTAAATAATGGGCACAATTGCAGAATTGGGGCGTAGGCCATTATCCTTTCTAGGCACTTGCCATTTGGTTTTATCTGGTATAAGGATTTCATTACCTACATAAATGCAACTTTATGGATTTAACTCTTCCACTGATTTCAGTACAAGTAGCTCAGAGAAGAGGTGCGGAATCAGACTAGTTTACACATACAAATATGTAACATCAGTAATCCATTAATACTGAACACCATATCTCTTCTTCAGCTCTTCAACAGAATTATCCTCCAATCCGGACTGGTTCATGTGACTGAACAATACATGTGCAGCTGTAAGAGAGATAAAAATTAACATGACCTTCCATTTTTAGACTTTCAGACACACTATTTTTTTTAAATGTGTGATTTTAAGGTGACAAACTGTTATAGAACATAAATATGTCCTATCTGAAAACTGTCAATACATTTAATATGTCATTTGGATTCGATAGAAGAAGAAATCTCAATAGTAATTAGTTAAAACTCAATATTCTGTCTATAAGAAACTGAAAACAAAACAAAAATCCACAAATGGCAACAGCCAGCATTTTTGTTTTGGTGCTTTATACAATGAATAAAGGTCCTTTTACAGCAAGTGGTTAGGCAAAAAAACCCATAATTCCTCAAACAGGTGCATATTCCTGATGACAAAAACAGAAAAACAAACAAGACATAAGCTATCTTGTCTTATGCTATTAAAAACAGAAGGTAAAAAGTTTGTGCCAGATGTCAGACAAAATTGGCATAAAAATAAAGTTGTTTATTCAAATTTATAAGCTGTAATGAAGAAAAATATACTGAAGTAAAAAAGCTGAAAAAGCTAATAGTTTCAAAACATGAAAATGACTTTTACAAGGAAACTATTTGTCCAAGAGGCTCAGGTTTGTTTTCTATTATAATGAAAGAGTGGTAGGTGTAGTGAAGCTCAGCTATGTTCAGTAATTTCCAAATTGATTTTTTAAAATGTCCATTTATCAGCAGTAGATGTCATAGGGCACCAAATGGCTTGTGTGCACACAACTGGTGGTCTCAGTCTAGGTCTGAAATAGACAAATATTCAAATGAAAAACACACACCTCAATGGGCTGAATGAAAGGAGGGTCAAGGCACAAAGAGTAAAACTCCTGTGAACTAACTGTGGTGGTCCTTCAAGAACAGTGCTGACGCATACAGGCAGAACAATTTTGAGAAGCTTGCACTGTCTCTGCTTAAATGTGTTCTGTGGCTAAACAGAAGATGATTTCTCACTCCTAGAGACTGACTAGCACATACATGAACACTAATTAAAAATAAAATCAACTAAAAAAAATAGAAGTCAGAAAACAATTACAATGTAGACTAATGATCAAAAGATGCTAAGAGGGATCCAACAGAATCTGATTCACGTAACAAGTGTGAAAACCAATATTAAAAAAAAAATTTACTAACAAGAGTATTAGGGCAAAATTCTCAAGGTGGGTTAAAGCCTTTTACACAACTCAAGTGGTGCAGAGGAATCATAATGTAGCTGCAAATGCCCAGCAGAGATGTTCCAGAAGTACAGGAACTCTGTTGGAGTATGTGTGCTTTCACAGGCCCTGCGCGACACATCCCACCGCAGAACCTAGAGGGACTAAAATGGTGGGGAACAGAGATGCGTCAGGGGCAGGGAGGAGCTCTATCATGGCAATTATCCATTGGCAGGGTATATTATATTAGTGACTCTTTTCCAATGGCACGAGTTAAAACTGCCACGAAGCAGCTCTAAGTTGTATCAGAGCTGGGGCCAGCCATGCAAATCAGGGAGCTGTTTCAGCCCACCAAACTTCTCCTGTGCCAAGACAGAATCAAGCCTTTAGTGCCTTGATATTACAGTGATGGGTAAAATGCAAAGGTGGCAGCACTCAGTACTGCAATTAGAGCCTGAGTTTGACTCTACAACATTTTGAACATTTTCTTCCCAAATTTGATTTCGTGAGAATCAGATATGAATGACATCATGCATTTTGCTACTACATTGTGCTCAATTACAACTGCAGCTACTAGCGTTTGTACACAACATTGCTATTGAAAAAGGTAGTTATAACCAGCATGTCTTTTTTGGCTGTTAGTTTGAGTTTTAAGAAGATCCTAAAAACTGAAAGTTTCTGAGAAGCACATTTAAAACAGCTGATTTGATCAAGCATTCATATGTCATTTAAAATCATCTAGATGGAATTTCAAGTAATCTATAACAAATCATTTACATTTCAAAGACAATCAAAATGTTGTTCTAAAATATATGCTTTAGGAATTATTTTGGGGAAGTTTCATGGCCTGTGTTACACTGAAGGTCAGACTAGATGATCACAGTGGTTCTTTCTGGGCTTAAAATCTATGAAGAATAATTTGTTTCAGGGAGGGTCCTTCACGCCCCGCACAGTACCCCAAGGATTTGTCCCCATTTCTTCCTTTATTTTCCCCACTTACAAAAGCCCTATATAAACTGATCTCCCAGCCAAGAAGGATATGATTTGCCTGAAACCTGTCAGATCCACAACTGCTCAGGCAAGAATGGTCACTACAAAGTGGTGGAAAATTTCCCTTCTCAGAGTGGTTGAGTTCACTGCTTTTAGACTGATCCACATATCTTCCCCTCCACTCCCCATCAACCTCTCAAAAAAGAATCAAACTGGAAACCTTTTTAGAAACATGTAGTTAAAGCAGCCTCTGAAGTGTAAATAAATATTGGCTGTAAACTGAATGGATACTGAAGTATCTGACTGAAATGAGACGTATACCAAGATCCAAGTCTGAAAAAAAAAAAAGATTTGGCATTACTTTCTACTTACTTTTTTTCTCCAAGTCTGACATAAACATGACTGCCATGTCAAATCTTTTTAATTCAGATAGCCTCTGGAGAATTTCAAGGATGAGCGATGGTTTCTCTTTCCTAAAATAGCAAATTATTAAATATATATGAAAATAACTACCTCTGATTAGAAAGATCCAATAGATACAAGCAGGATTACGGAATTCAGGAAATTCAAGCTACAGAAACAGATGAAATCAAACAAACAGTTTGTATGCAAATATTTTTAGTACTAGCGAACAAAGGTAAAAAAAAAATATACAGAAAGAAGGAGGAAAGTTGACAAGGCGACATTAAATCATGCACTAGTTATTGCTATTCTAAATATCAAATCATACTTTTCAGTGCCCAAAAGGTTGGTGCTTATGGTGCATGTTTCTTTTTGAACCTTTCCATAACCACAGCACCTTTCTGAGTTGTTATTCTTAGCTCATGATAATGGAGAGAGAAATCATATTCCTCGTTTTCAACCAAAAATGGAAACAACAGATAATATCACTTAAAAACACCATCTCTGGCTTTCCTAAGGAAACACATGCTCATACAAACTATGTCAGCTAAAATGCCTTAGTACTAAGAAATCCATTTGATGTGCCACTTTAGACATCTACAGATCATGATCTATTGATTAGTGTATGCAAATCCAGAGGGTTTCAGGAGGAAAATAAGGAGAGATTTTAATGGGTAGTAATTTGCTTGTGAGGATGTACAGACATCAGATTGTATGGTTGCTGTCATTTTCAGCAGTATGGAAAAATCTCTTTTTTTTTTTTTTTTTGACAATGAGAGCATATTTGACCACCTTCCTTCCTCTTTCACTACCAATGACTACAAATTATCTTTTTGATTTATACCTCAAGTTCCCCTCCTTTTAAAAACTGGTTTTAACTTTCTGCTCTCAACAAATTCACTCTCTAGCAGCCATGCAAGTAGTAACATGGAATGAAGGACATGCCTCTTCAGGTGTGGTGATTCACCCTCATGATTTGTTGCTGTTGGGACAATACTTGCTTCTGGCCTATATCTGGCCCCTTTAATTTACACTTGCTACTCTGCATCATAAAAAAAATATAACATATTTTTAGAGCTCAGATTAATTTAGAGGAGTGGCACATTGTTCATAATGAGCAGAATGAACTTTTTAGCCTCAAGTAATGCAGCGCTGAAATATCTCAAAAATAACTGCCAAGTGCTTTTTATTTTCTTAATATTAAGACTTCTATTCCCATACACATGCTCGCTACTTTTCAGTGTTCTGTTACAGAATACAAGCATATAATTAAAGGGGGAAAAATAAAAACCAAGACACTGAAGGCATCACAATGAAGATAGCATAAAATAATGGAATTTCTTAGTTCTTTGCTCGTCTTTGACCTACATTTTATTGTTTTAAAAATGAATTCTGAGCTCAAGGAATGTGCTATCTTTCCAATAGAAACAAATCACTTCACATAGGCTATCAAGTAGTCAATCAGTGGCCAGTAATGACACAATCTGAATTTAAACCAATGCCTTAACGCAAAAGGCTTTTTATTTCATTACCAATTTTCTCCTAGCTGGTCCTTCTGAAATACTCTTCTTTTCTGAAAATTAATTTCTTGAGGAATACATTTAAATAACTACATCCTGATAAGCCAGTGTTATATACTATAGACTACATATTCGGTATACTAAACAGAAAAAGCCTCTGTTGGATGCAAACAATATAAAACCCTAGGATAATTAGTGAGGAACTGAACTTACTCAATGTAAAAGTCTTGCAGAATTTTCAAAATCTGGTTAAATACATCTGGATCTAAGGATTTTTGGAACAGCTTTGGATAAAGCGAAGGCTCTATTTGCTTTGGAAGAATAAAAAACACTGTTATTTACAGACAAAAAATATTATTCAATTGTGAAAACTGAAACTAATCATTTTAAGTTCTCCTACCGGGATCCATTCCCTTCCACATATTTTTATAATGCCTACCAACATCATGGGCACTCCTGGAAATAAGTTAAAAAAAGCTACAAGAATAGGTTTTGGCCTATTATGCATATAGCCTTCTACATTCTGTTGAAAAGATAGCTGTAGTTACAAGGAAATATATTTTTCTTCTTAGAGCTCCTCATTTTATTTTATTTACTTGTACATTTTTGCAAGTGATTGTTAAAGGTTTTTTAAAAAATGTACCTTAACCTTTGGTAACAAGGGAGGAACTAAAATTACCTTTTTTCCTTCAAAACTATTGAATTAAAATATAGATTAAAGTAGGTTGAGGCACTTTAAAATACCTATACAGCCTATAAAGGGATAAGAATGCTGGGATAAGAATGCTACAGCTCCAATCCGGTAAAAAACACGTGAGTAACTGGAGTTCAATGTGGATACAAAATGTGTGTTTACATAATTTGGGCCTAAGTTAGAAGGAAGGGATTAAAAAAAAATGAGGACACCATTCATAGACTTATACTGTAAATGTCAAATAAAACAAAATCGAGCACAGAATGAAAATTATTTTCACATGGAGTCAAAGCTCCTTGGTATCATGGGAAAGGGGTTTAAATGAAAATAAAGATACTGCCATTTGTGAACTGTTAAATCATTCTAGACACTAAATTTCCCAATCCACCACCATAAAAGGACACTACTTCTTTAAGCACAGTTGTAGTCACAGAATACGACTCTTACCTTTAGGTACATGTACATCTTATCTGGGCAGCCTTTCAATTTTCTGAAATCAGATTCAAGCTGGAATGAATTTGCAGGGATTGCAGGAACATCAGATGTAGACGCAGGAAGTAATGTTTTTTCTTGTTCTAGATGATTTTTCAGACTGGATGATTGAAGTGTAGCTGATGGCATCTCTTTCATATTGGTAGGGGATCTACAAATATTTGTTTAATTGTACATTTTAAAATAAAAATTCTGTCCATTTCATAAAGGAGTCTTAGTTGGAGCTATTGGGTACCATCTCTTTTGCAAATCTGAGCCTTAATAAATATCCTCACTTTCAAGATTTTAGTAATAGTTTGTATAAAAAGCAATTATTTTCTTCAGACAAAAATATTCCTAAGCTTTGAAATAAAAGCAAAAGAACATATTTAAATTGAGCTAATTAAATGTTTGTTAAAATATGATTTGACTGGTCAATGTAAATGATTTTCCAGTCCTGTAAAGAAGTATGTGCTACATATTTATTATATTTCCATAAATAACTGTTTTTAGTGCACGAAATGCTTCTACCATTCAATATATATCAGCATTACATAAATTCTTTCCTCCACAGCTGCAAGAATAAGAAAATAAGTTTTCTTTGGAATTTCATAATGCAAAACAATAAGCATGTCAAATGTGAAAACATTTTCAACAGTGATTACAGTGCAGCCATTTGTTCTCCTATAATTTATTTGTCATTTCAATCAGTATATTTTTAGTGGTTAGAACATGGCCGTAAAAATGTACTTTTGCCCTAAAAACACTATAAATTGAATCCATTCAGTTGTTCAGGGGAGGAAAAAAAGAACTAAATTTTTCCAGACCATTTTCCAGTTAGTAAAAATATGTTAAAAAAGGCAAAGAATACCATATTAATATTCTCCAACAGTTCAAAGAGCCTGGGAAATTGGCTTAAACAGCCAATCAAGGATTCCCAGCACCTGGGTGTAGGGAGCTATCTCCACTGGTTCCAGATCACCCAGCCCAGCACTCACCCAGTTTAGGAGTCATCCCAGGGATGATTCCAGCCAATGTAATAACCCTACCACAGGCTCGCTGGCCTTTTAAGGGGAGTTGGGCTCAGCCTAGTCTGGAAAGGTCAGCTACCCTCTTCCTCCAGCTGATCCTGATCAGCTAGGGAGCAGATGGACCTGTTTAATTATTAGTCCCAACTGGGAAGGGTTATGGAATGACCTCAAAGGGTTGCAAGAGCTTGGTTGGGGGAGGCAGGTTGATTCCGCTAGTAGGCTCTGGAGAAGGGTAGCTCCCAGACAAACAGCAGGTGGACTGAGGGTTTCAGGAAGGAGACTGGCTCCTATGACTGACCCTGGGAGGAAGGCGGCTCCCAGAGGGGAAATGCCCTGAGAGTCAGTGCTCTGTGGAGAGTGGGAAAGGCCTGAGAGCTTAGGCCAAGAAGGGTGAAAAACCTTTCTGTTTATAAAAACAACAAGGAGTCTGGTGGCACATTAAAGACTAACAGATTTATTTGGGCATAAGCTTTTGTGGGTAAAAGCCCCACTTCTTCAGATGCATGGAGAGAAAATTACAAGATGCAGACATAAATATACTGACGCATGAAAGGAAGGGAGTTACCTCACAAGTGGAGAACCAGTGTTGACAGGGCCAATTTGATCAGGGTGGATGTAGCCCACTCCCAATAATAGATGAGGAGATGTCAATTCCAGGAGAGGCAAAGCTTCTTTTATAATGAGCCAGCCACCCCGAGTCCCTATTCAAGCCCAAATTAATGGTGTTAAATTTGCAAATGAATTTTGGTTCTACTGTTTCTCTTTGAAGTCTGTTTCTGAAGTTTTTTTTGTTCAAGTATAGCTACTTTCAAATCTGCTATAGACTGTCCAGGAAGATTGAAGTGTTCTCCTACTGGCTTTTGTATGTTGCCATTCCTGATGTCCGATTTGTGTCCATTTATTCTTTTACATAAGGACTGTACAGTTTGGCCAATGTACTAACCCAGGAATCAATCCCTATAGCAAACCTCGTTGCCTACTCTGTCCCCATATCTACTCTGGCAACACCATCAGAGGACCCAACCACATCAGCCACACCATCAGAGGCTCATTCACCTGCACGTCTACTAATGTTATATATGCCATCATATGCCAGCAATGCCCCTCAATGAGAAACAGCAGAACTAAAATTCATTTGCAAATTTAACACCATTAATTTGGGCTTGAATAGGGACTGGGAGGGGCTGGCTCATTACAAAAGCAGCTTTTCCACTCCTGGAACTGACACCTCCTTATCTATTATTGGGAGTGGACTGCATCCACCCTGATCAAATTGGCCTGTCAACACTGGTTCTCCACTTGTGAGGTAACTTCCTTCTCTTCATGTGTCAGTATATTTATGTCTGCATCTGTAATTTTCACTCCATGCATCTGAAGAAGTGGGGTTTTTATGTTAGGCTTTAAGGTGCCACCGGACTCCTTGTTGTTTTTGTGGATCCAAACGGCTCCCCCAGTACCTTTCTGTTTATGTTGCACTTGGGATTACTGTTTAAATTTGTTACCAGTACCTTGCTGGGTGGGGCTGATGGAGACTACTCCTTGGGAGAAAACTGAGACATGGTGAATAGTGCCGTGGTGGGCCAAAAGGGGGGTAAGGTGGATTCTGACCCTGCCACAGGCTCCTTGGGAGCTCTTACCAGTCAACAGAACTTGGAGCAGACATGAGGCTCCTGGCTGCCTCCACAACTGGAGAAGCGGTGGCAAAATCCTTTAATACCATCTTTGTTGCTTCCCGTCCCCAGGTGTCCAGAGCAGACCTCTAGCACTCCTAAGAACCTGAGAATCTTGCACTAAAATTCCCAACTGACTTTCTATAATTGAGGTAAGATGTAATGCATAGGAAATGTAGCATATTTTATACATCAAAATTACATAACTTCCCTCAGATATTTGGAATACCTGAGCAAAACAATCTAAGTTAACAACTTGTCCACCTGTTTCTAAAAGGCTCATATTTGTTTCAGAAGTTTCTCTCCTTCACACACACACACACACATTCTGTGAACCTGTGTTTCCAAAGTAAATCTTCAAACAAGGTGTATATAGCTAAAACACTATTTAATAAAAACAATACAGTAGTTAAGTTTTCAAATTTCAATTACAACTACATTTAAGCAAGATTTTTTGGTGCAATATTCAAAGCACGTAATAATCTGAGAAGGATTATATACCCAGTCACGTTTGCCTATCAAATCTGAGAACACCAAAGAGTTTATTATACTCACTGGAAGGCTGGTATATCACTGATTTCTTCTATTTTCAACTGTTTTGCTCTAGGAGTATCAGATGTAGTTAAGAGGTCATCTTGATTTAGATTCTTAGTTGTTTCTACGCTTGTAGAATTAATCCAATTACTAACTAGAGTAGTAGTATTAGGCACATCAACATTCTGCATCTCATCACCAACTTCTTCAATGAATATTCTTCTCAAAGGCTTCTAAATAGAACAAACCACTAAGGTTAGTGGGATACTCTACTTTATTCTTTGTAAAGACTATTGTTTACAATGGACTAGAACCCCAGAGCCACTATGTTAGTGTGTGCTGGTGTCCAGTGCAGATACTTTACAATAAAAATATACAGACGGTTTACATATTTATTATAAATTTGTGACTTCAAAATTCATCATAAAATTAAAAATATTCTCTTTCATTTGCCTCTTTTCCCTGCTACCATTTTACTTTATTCGTATGTATTATGGGGCATTCTCACCTCAAAGTCATTCCATTTCTATATTTTGTTTTCCCAGACAAGTAAAAAACAAACAAAAACAAACAACCCTCCTCTCCCCCACACAAAAAACATACCTCTTCTGAGAGGCTCTTTAATCTTTCAATTTAGGATCTATGATATTTGGCCAGTCACTGGTCAACCAAATTTTGTATCCAAAGAAAGACATGCAATGAGATTTGACTAGCTTTATTTTGCATAAATAACTACAAATAGGTCTGTGGTCACAGAATTTAAAATCCAGCCATACTATTCACTAAATGACATCCTGAAGCAGTGAATTCCATAGTGTGCCTACCCATTGTTACTGAAATAATTTGTTTCATTTGTTCCAGTTTTGCTAATAATTACTTTGATCCCTGCCTGATCTCCAACAATTGCAGACATCATATTACAGGCCCTCCACAGGATCTCAGGGTCTTTTACCAACCACCCAAATGAAGGGTGAATTCCATCCACTGAATGTAATCTTTTGGGAGAAGAGTGTGTTATGCATATTTGCAAGGCTATATACAATTATTAGTAATGGGACTCTGAAGTTCAAACAGCTAATTAATCTGTTAAAGGGAAGAACAGAAGAATGCAAAAGATTCTGGGGCAGATTCTCTGTCATGACTGAGATCTACTTAACACAGTGAAGAGGCCTTCAGGGAACCAGTTATGACTTACCAGTCCCCAGCTCTGGCCCAGCCCCACCTTAGGTTAGAACAGTGTGAGTTGCTCTAACAGCTATGCTAACTAGCAACAATCTCCAAAGAACAGTCCTCTATCTTGGGGTAGGCAGAGTGCAATCAATTATGGACACAACCCATCCTGTCTTGTGTCAGGAGAGGCATAGGGTCTCCACTGGGGAGATACAAGTGGTTTCTGTTCTCTTTGTACTGCAAGATCAATGAAAAGGGAGCAGAGTAGGACAGTAAATTTGTAAGTGTCAGTAAATGCCTAACCTTAATAGAACCATGAAGGACAAATGAATCTATATTTAGTACCTCCAGTTAGTGCAGCTTTTAAGCTGAAAATTAGCATGTCAAGAATGCTACAGCTGATATAACCAAGTGTAATTTAACATTATAGAGGATATATTCTATTACATTTGTATTATACAATATCTATTAATTGGATGAAATAAATCCAATACTTATTTTTAAAATTTAAAGTAAAAGACATTATTTTCTACCTAACTTTAGTCTGTTACCAATTTTGGTTTAATACTACAATGAAAGGAATCAAGAAACAAAACTGTTTGGAAGTTAATTAAATTAAGAAAAAATGTATTTGTCAAACATTAGTGTGCTTTGCACTGTACAAAACACAGTAAATACTCTGTGTCCCAGGGAATTTACCTTATAGTTATAAGGAACAGAAAAAAATTAAAATTATGAATAGTGTAAGTCTAATGTATGCAGAAATCTGTATCTGCAAACTGCATTTATTATCTTAATATATATTTAAATAAGGCATTTTTACACTAAAAGTGTGCATGCCAAATATCAGTTTACATTTACAACACAACAGGTAAGAAAGGAATTAAATGTTTAACTGCACGCCCCTCTATATTTTCAAAATGTTTCCCCCTTCTTCCCCACTTACAGTTGATCTAAGATGTAAGGGTTTATCAATGGGCTGCACCAGGTTTCGTATTTCTGTTTCTTCTGCGGATGGTTCAGGACATTCCTGGTAAGTCCACAGCCCTTTCTCAACTAATTCCTTAAAGATAATTGTTCAGATAATTAAAATTAAAGGTTAGTTATGAAATTCATTACATTTATACATCTAATCTAAGCACAGAAATATTCTGTTAATAAACTGCAACATATAGTCACAAACATACATACATTCTGTATTTTGGTTAGTTCATTTATTGCTTGTTTATTGCCAGGTTCCAACTTCAAAACTGTTTCAAAATCTAAGTGAATAAAAAATATGAGAAAAAAAAGGTATAAGTTTCAAGTTGAAGCATTTCTGGTCTTTTTCTTTCTTTTTTTTAATTAAACTATCTGTTTTTTCCAAAGGTAACTGCCTCCAAAATAATTAGTTTACAAGTAAATTAGGGCTGTCAGGCGATTAAAAAAAATTAATCTTGATTAATCGCACTGTTAAACAATAATAGACTACTATTTATTTAATATTTTTGGATGTTTTCTATATTTTCAAATACATTGATTTCAATTACAATATGATACAAAGTGTACCTCGCTCACTTTATTTTCATTATAAACATTTGCAATGTAAAAACCAAAATAGTATTTTTTAATTCACCTAATACAAGTACTGTAGTGCAATCTCTTTATCACGCAAGTTGAACTTACAAAGGTAGAATTATGTACAAAAAAATAACTGCATTCAAAAATAAAACAATGTAAAACTTTAGAGCATACAAGTCCACTGAGTCCTACTTCTGCAAATGTGTTTTTCTGAGCGATTGGCTGGAGACGATGCGGCTCGCTTCTTGCTTACAATGTCACCTGAAAGTGAGAATAGGCATTCGCCTGGCACTGTTGTAGCCTGCGTTGCAAGATATTTACGTGCCGGATGTGTTAAAGATTCATATGTCCCTTCATGCTTCAACCACCATTCCAGAGAGCATGTGTCCATGCTGATGATGGGTTCAGCTTGATAACGAACCAAAGCAGAGCAGAACGCATGCTCATTCTCATCATCTGAGTCAGATGCCACCAGCAGAAGACTAATTTTCTTTTTTGGTGGTTCAGGTTCTGTAGTTTCCGCATCTGAGCGTCGCTCTTTTAAGACTTCTGAAGCCATGCTCCACACTTCATCCGCCTCAGATTGCAGATGGCACTTCAGAATCTTAAACCTTGGGTGGAGTGCTGTAGCTAATTTTAGAAATCTCACATCGGTACCTTCTTTGTGTTTTGTCAAAACTACTGTTAAAATGTTCTTGAAACAACATGTGGTGAGTCACCATCCAAGACTGCTATAACATGAAATATATGGCAGAATGCAGGTAAAACAGAACAGGAGACACAGAACTCCTTGGGGAAGAATTGTGTCACAAATTTAAATAACAGATTTTTTTAACGAGCCTTATCAGCATGGAAGCATGTCTTCTGGAATGGTAGCTGAAGCATGGAGGGGCATACAAATGTTTAGAATATCTGGCACATAAATACCTTGCAATGCCAGCTACAAAAGTGCCATGCGAATGCCTGTTGTCACTTCAGATAATATTGTAAATAAGAAGCAGGCAGCATTATCTCCCGTAAATGTAAACAAACTTGCTTCTCTTAGCGACTGGATGAACAAGGAGGAGGACTGAGTGGACTTGTAGGCTCTAAAGTTTTATACTGTTTTGTTTTTGAGTGCAATTATGTAACAAAAAAAATAAATCTATATTTGTAAGTTACACTTTCACGATAAAGAGATTGCACTACAGTATTTATACGAGGTGAACTGAAAAACACTTTCTTTTGTTTATCATTTTTACAGAGCAAATATTTGTGATAAAAAATAATATAAAGTAAGCACTGCACATTTCATATTCTATGTTGTAATAGAAATGAATAAATTTGAAAATGTAGAAAAACATCCAAAAATATTTAATACATTTCAGCTGGCATCCTATTGTTTAACAGTGTAATTAATCGTGATTAACTTTTTTGAGTTTATCACGTGAGTTAACTGTGATCGATCAACAGCCCTAAAATAAAATATAAAAATTAACTCCATTTAACTTGGAAAAATATAAAGCTAGACTATTTCCTAGTAGCTAATAATATATAATATAAGAAATGTTTTATAACTAGGTGGGAAAAACACATTTTATGTTAAAATAAGACTTATTATGAAAGCACCAGTCACAGTTCCATATTTAAGATTGATTGGCAAGTTACATTTAAATAGGAACTACAAATACATAATTAGGGCACCCAAACAGCCATAACTCTCTCCTGTAGCGATACCACAAGGCAGCAGGGCTGAGAAAAAAAAAACATGTCTTTAAAAAAATTAATTTTTACCTAAAATGGAACTATAAACACTAAAATGCTTTAATTATAACTATGTGGTTATTGCACGGTGTCAGTACAGAGGATTAAGGTTGTTTAGGTGCCTTAACTCTGCATTTCCATACCTTTAACATGTCTGGATTTCTTTTAAATTTAATCTTAATCTGAATTTCCTAGTTTTATCATGTTTCTTTCTGTAACAGTTACACTTTTCCTGTGACATATTTTCCCCTAAATTACTATTCTCAAACTAGACTCCATCTTAATGTAGTTTCTGGTTAGAGATAATACTAAAAATACATGCTGAAGCTTAAAAATTAGGTTGGTTTAATGACCATTACTGTATCAGTCTTCATCTCTCCCACTCTTCCAATATTCATGTCCCATGCTGTTGAGTCCTAGTTCCTTGCACGTATTGTTTACGTGTGTGTATATATGTGTGTGTGTGTGTATATGAGAATGTGATAAAAAGACCAAATGTCAATTGTTGATAAAATTTATCACTAACTCTATATGAAAAATAAATTGATGCAGCTTCATTTAGAAAATGTGACGACAAAAATACTGATGAAAAATAAGTATTATAACTTGCAGAATATAAAAAAAAATGTTTTTCATTATGTTTCATATAAATCCAAACCTAGAACCCTTCTACAACACTCTTTAAATAATACATTCCATTGCAATCTTTAGCGAGATAAAATTATCTGTTCAAATGAATAAGGGGTGGTAGGTGAAATAAATCTTCAATTTGGCCTACCAACACAAAAAATTAGAGATTTGACATTCATGGTACCAAAAAATTGGTCTTCCTAGAAGTCGTGCCCCAATATACTGGAAATGCCAATAAATTGGTTTAATTGTTTATTGGGTGTTTAAAGAATCAGGACTAAATAAATCTACATATGGTACCTAACCCATCACAAACATTTACTTGCATTCAAAGTCTCACCTTGCATAGCTTCTTTTAGCTTTCCTAGTGCTGATCTGGCAGTCCCTCTTCTGGCAAAAGCTTTAGAATAGGAAACATCTAGTAGTACAGCTTGTGTGCAGTCTGTTTCTGCCTCTTCATATCTCAGCAGAAAATAAATTTTAAAAGATTATTATACTAATCATGTAATGAAAACACAGTTTCAATATTAAAAATAAAAATAGTTTCTCCAAGGTATAAACATTTGGACCAAAGGTTTAATATCCGGATGCCTAAAATTAAATCCTTAAATCCATATCTAGTCACAAATAGAAGTGGCGTAGTTTTCAGAAGTGTTGAGCATCCCCAGCTCCCATTAAGTCAATGGGAGGCTCAGGAGCTCAGTACACCTTTGATACTTAATCACTCAATAAAAGAGGCCTGACTTTCAATCTAAGGGTTTAAACTTTAGGCACCTAGGTTTGAAAATTTTAGGCTTAGTTTTTCTTACATCCAGTGATATCACAGATCTAAATTCCCAGCTTCTGTCTACAGTATTTATTTCTAGACTTTTTTTTTTTAATAAACACACAACAAACTACAGAGTTTTTAGAAAGCAATATTTTTCCAAATAAGTGTAATCTAGCAGATTTATTAAAATTTTCTATATTATATACTTTAATATATTGGTTGTATACCTGAATTTTGTGACAGCCACACAGAACACATACTACATGGAAAAAGCCTTTACAAATGGTAGAAACATTTGTCTCATTTGATTGTAAAATTAAATTCCAGAGACAAGCATGTGCATCTATTGTTACTGGGATTTTTTGGTTTACTCAAACAGCAAAAACAAAAACCCAACTACCTTCCTACATCCATAACTGAAAAGAGTTTGTATAATTAAAAATATTTGTTTTATAGACTGCTTATAACCATTCCTTCAGAAGTTTGAAATTTGAATCAATTTCTTTAGCAAAATTAGCTCCCTTACATCCTATATGAGACATCTAGCAACTTTCACCACTATTCATCACTATTACCAGCAGGAGAGTGAGGGTGAGAAAACCTGGATTTGTGCTGGAAATGGCCCACCTTGATTATCATACACATTGTGAGGAGAGTGATCACTTTAGATAAGCTATTACCAGCAGGAGAGTGGGGTGGAAGGAGGTATTGTTTCATGGTCTCTGTGTATATAATGTCTTCTGCAGTTTCCACAGTATGCATCCGATGAAGTGAGCTGTAGCTCACGAAAGCTTATGCTTAAATAAATTGGTTAGTCTCTAAGGTGCCACAAGTACTCTTTTTCTTTTTGCGAATACAGACTAACACGGCTGTTACTCTGAAACCTTTTTATCTTTTTGTCATACATAAACAGTATTGATCCAGGTCCTTTGAAGAGGTGAGTACAGTTGCACAGAACTTTAAAAGTAAGAAAAATAGGACTGGTCAAATTGTGAGACAATGATTCAAGTTTCATTGTGGTTTCAACCAAACCCCATTTTTCTCTCTTTCAAAATGTTTTCATTAAAAATTAATCACAAGACGACATATGCATATATTAACGGAGACATTGAAAAGAACTGAACATTTGTTTGAATATATTTTACACTGAATTCTAAGAAGAAGATAGAATGAATGGCAGTAATGGTTTGAATTTAAATGAAACGGATGTATCATTTTTTGTTCCCAATTTACAAAGAATAGAGAAGTATACACTTAACTCCACTTACTTTTGAATCTTTAGATAGGCCATAGCTCTGTTAGCTGGCAGAAGTGCATTGGTGCCATCTGCTGCTATACCACGTGTATAACATTCAATTGCTGCTTCATATTTTCCCTCTTTGAAATATCCATTTCCCTGATATATTTGAATGGAAAAATTGTATAATATTAAGGAAGTTCTGACAAACACTATACACCGGTGAGCATTTAAAAATACTAACAAGGTGAGTCACATTAATAAGTGATGCGCTTTAAAGTTTGCTAGGTTTGAGAAGTACTTTACTACATTAAATGGGAGACATTTTGTAGCCAGATGTCTACTTAGTTTTCATATTTAGAAATAACACACTGGAAAAACTGTCAAACATGGATTAACTTTTTAACCTTACCACTACTCAAATATTCTTCACAAAATTAATTTCTCACAACAGACCAGCGCCATTGTGTGAGATGATTATATTTAACAGAATACACACACACACTCACACATATATATAAACAATAGAAAAATATATTTATTTTTCTATTGTTTATACGTGTGTATATATATATATGTGTGTGTGTGTATATATGAGAATGTGATAAAAAGACCAAATGTCAATTGTTGATAAAATTTATCACTAACTCTATATGAAAAATAAATTGATGCAGCTTTATTTAGAAAATGTGACAACAAAAATACTGATGAAAAATAAGTATTATAACTTGCAGAATTTAAAAAAAAATGTTTTTCATTATGTTTCATATAGAAAGTTATTTAAAAAGAGTATAAACTTTTTCTTTTTTAAATGTCTGATGGGAGATTCCACTGACTCAGCCCTATTAAAAAAAGGACTCAATCATTGCTCAGATAAGGGTAGCAGTGTGCAGTTTATTCATCAGATCCCTGCTCTTTGGAAGAAGACTAGAAGATAATAATTTAGGAATAAAATAAAATCTAGAATCACAAATAATGCATGTGGCAAAACATTCTAATGCATTATGGTAGAAATCTACATCTATGATGCTTTTTTTTTTTCCAGATAGTTATAGGACATCAGCTATAGAAAAGCTTACGGAGTTACTTCAAGATTATATGACTCCATATGACCCAACTATAACCTATAGTACCACCTGTTCCAGAATAAGTGAGAAGGAAGAAAACTTATAAGCACAGAGGAAAAACAAAAGCACACAGATTTCAGAGTAAGGAATCCTTAAAAATAGTCTATGACGGGGTGGCCAACCTGTGGCTCCGGAGCCATATGCAGCTTCTTCAGAGGTTAATATGAGGCTCCTTGCATGGGTGCCAACTCTGGGGCTGGAGCTACAGGTGCTAACTTTCCAATGTGCTACAGGGTGCTCACTGCTCAAACCCTAGCTCTGCCCCAGCCACACTCCACTCCTTCCCCCAAGGCTCCCGCCCCTTCCCCTGAGTCTGCTGCACCCTTGCTCCTCTTCCTCCACCGCCCCCACCCCGAGCCTCCTGCACACCACAAAATAGCTGATCGTGGCAGGTGGGAGGCGCAGGGATGGAGGGTTAGGTGCTGATCGGCTGTGCTGCTGGCGGGTGGGAGACACTGGAGGTAGTAGGGGGAGCTGACGGGGGGCTGTGGATATGTTACTGTGGCCCTTTGGCAACGCACACTGGTAAATTCTGGCTCCTTCTCAGGCTCAGGTTTCCCACCCTGGTCTATGACTTAGCTGTAAGAAAAGCCAAGAGATCCTCTTTCTCTATGTAGGCCCTCTAACTCATCATCTTCAGATCACAAAATGCTTTGTCAATGCACAATTCCTCCCCCTGACTATAGAAGTCTGTATCTCTAGTTATTATGGCTATTCTGAAAAAAATATACCTGGCACCACTGTTGCCTTGAAAAATGATGAAAAAGAGGCCATTTTAAAAAAGGCTCCTAATTATTTTATTCGGAGACAATCCTCCTTCCACCCTCTCACCCCACAATAAAACTAGAAGAAAAACCTAGAAGAAAAGAAAGTTAAGAGCCTCATTTCTGCGTACGACTCCAGCAACACAAGAAAGGCAGCATTTGCTGCAAGAGATAGAAGACAGGCAATTACTGCCTTTGTTTTTATCCAATTCTGCCTTCTTGCTGGAAGGAGAGGATAGTACAGTGGATAAGGGAGTCATTGTGGAGATTTTTTCTAGATGGCTCCAAAGAAGATATTCTCCATTTTCCTTCTTGGAGACCCTGAAAATGGCAGCAAGGAGGCACATCTTTAGTACTTTACAACCCAGCAAACAAAAAAAAGCCAAGTTCTATTCCAGGGCCAAATCTGCAGCTGCCTCCTAGTCTATGTACTTTAATGTTTCACCTCACCCTTAATCACTCCCCAAATTGCCTGAATATCCATGTGTTTCCCTTGTATTTATTGATTCATCCTCACAATTCCCCTATAAGTTACGGAAGTATTAACTCCATTTTACAGATAGGGAACGGAGTCACAGTAAAATTAAGTGACTTGTCCAAAGGCATTCTGTGGCAGAGCCAGGGACTGAACCCAGCTCTCTTACAGCTTACTTCAGTTCCTCAATTTCAAGATCAAAACTTCAAAGGTTCACACACGCTGTTTTTCTCCAACTCTTCCATCTGCACCAGTGACCCCATCTTTTATCGCCTGATCCCCACTCTGACTTCCTCCTCTACCATTCTCCTCAATCTCTCTCTTTCCTCAAGTTCCTTCCCCTCACAAGCATAAGCCTGCTATGGTCTCCCTCATCCTAAAACACTCACTCTTGACCCTAACCTATCTTTCCATTTACCATTAGCCCTCAGCTTCTAAACTCGTTGCTTTAAGTTCCTCTCTTTCAACTCCATCCTAGTTCTCTCTCCAATCTACCTCCATACAATTATCAAAGTTTCTAAAGAACTCATAACAGTAGTTGAAGGACCTCTACTCCATCTCCATCCTCCTTGATCAGTTGGCTGCTTTTTTAACAGCTGATCATATCCTGCTTCATGAAAGTGTTATTCCTTGCCTTCCTTTAGCATCTCCTTTGGTGGAAACACCTCATTCCTCCTGCTACAAAGATCCACTCTTTGACCATTTCTCTTCTTCCTCTGCATTCTCTGTCTGGATATTTTAAGCGCTCATATGATTTCACCTATGCTATTTATGTCAATTAGTAACAAGTGTACATCTACACTTCTGTCTCCATCCACCCTTGCCACTCAGTCCCTTTCTTTGACATCTCTTCATGGAAGTCTACTATCAACTTAAACTCAACTTGAGCAAAATGAAACTTATCTTCCCTCTAAACCCTCTTCACTCTGTCACTGTTGACATCACCATGATCCTGAGAGTTATGTAGGCCCAGAACCTTGGCGCCATCTTCAACTCTGCCCTCTCTCTAGCCCTCACAAAGCCTGGTCATGTCCAAATTTTCTTCCTCCCATACTATTTCCAAGATCTGGCTTTTTCTTGTTCTCCACACTACTACAACCCTCTTCTTGGAACCTTGCCACCTATCTTCCCTACTGCCATCTTCTTCTTGCTGAGCTTCCCAGCATCCAATGCGGCCACTCCATTTGAAATGATGCTCTAAAATCTTCCTCCTGGTCCATTCCAATTATGTCTCCCTTCCCTCTTTGACTATCTCCTCTCAGGCAATCCAGGGCCCATCCACATGGAGAACCCCCTGCTCATCCCCACCCTCATGCTGTAGTTATGCCCTCATGCCACCCAAAACTCCTGCTTGTGGTGGGATGGGCCTGCCACTACTACCTTTGATGACCCTCGTCCCCGTATTCAGGCAGAATGGCTCTGCCCTGAATGAATGAGGAGTCAGCCCCCTTCCAACACCAGTCTAGCACATGATGGAACCATGCCTACAAATCCCTCAGCAATTCACAGAGTCCCCTGATGAGGTGGTGAAGGTAAGGCCCCTCAAAGCAGCAGGTTTCAGTATTAACCACCCTGTAAGATGAATGGGTAAATTCACAGCTCTTGGAACTATCATTTCAGACTGCAGGCAAACTCAGGCAGACATCACTCCATCAACACCACAATGTTTACATTCACAAGGCTTTCTTAATAACCTTGAGGGCTAGAAGCAGGGTTTGTTTTTTTTTTAAGTCAAGGCTACAATTCAGACATTATTGTGGGACTCCAGGAGCCATGTCCCTAGGGTCATGTCCAGAGTGAATATGCCCTAATCCAGCCCTGTCTCCACTAACTCCTTCTTCAAGCATCATCAGATTAAAGTTTCTTGTCCTCACAATCCTCAGATTTCCATCCCTTTTTATTTATCTGCTCTTGTACATTATTGCATAACGCACTGCCCCTTCAATGATCCCATCCTTAATAACCTAATTATTAACTCCCCCAACACCTTCTTCCAAATCACCCCTTCAAGCGTGGAGGACCTTCCCCAAACTAGTCCAGAAAACTACTACTCTGTCCTCCAAATCCCACATCAAGACCCAGTTAGTGTGTCTTGTCAATAAGAAAATGCAAACTTATAATAAATAGGTAGGTAGTGGCCCCTACAGTTTATTTGAATCTATTTTATTTCTTTGTTTATCACAATCAACTAACTGGGCACCACATGTTCCTGTCAGGGTTACCCACAACCTCCCGCATTCCCTGTTTGTTGTAACCACTTTGCCTCATTTCATCTTAGGCCCCAAATTTGCAACGGGGACTCCACTTGGGCACACTGGGGTCAACCTATGTGTAATACATCGCAGAATCAGGTTCTTAGATTGTAAGGTTTTTGGAGCAGGAATACACTTTTCCTATGTATTAGTATATTGCCTCACATAAAGCTTAATGACATCTATCCCATTTGGGGTCTTCTGGTGCTACTTTAATACAAAAGCCACTCAACCATAATAAACAATGGGCACTAGCCAGATAAAATCCCACCTCACACCCTTAAAAAATACACACTTTGTACAGATGAACAAAGGAATGAAGTACAAAGATAAAAAAAGATACTATGTACTTTTGTTGTTCATACTTGCACAGTAAAATTATAGTATACTGTTACATATCTTGAGTAAATGTTTTGTTCATTTTCCCCTCATGTGTAAAGGTTATGTGATTTACCAAATCTTTCTCCGCAATAGCCTTCTGCTTGAGCTGCAGCTCTTCTATTTGCTTTTTTTCTTCTTCTGTTAATTCAAGCTTCTTTCTGACTTCTTCAGCTTCATTTTGTTGTGAATTTTCTTTTGATGTTAGAGCCTGGGATATATAGCATCAGCAATATTATTCAATTCATTTTCTCGCGCTCTCTCTCTCTCACACACACCTTGTCTACATGGTGGCTTTGTCCACACCAGTCAGGAGTGTAAATTCTAATGTGCACTAACATGTCACTCACTAAGTTGACTAGGTATCTTTTAGTGTATGCCAGCAGGATGCACACAGGCCATTTAGTGTGCAACATGCTGGCACGCATTAGAATTTACGTCCCTTCTGGTGTGGACTAAGGCACCATGTAGACAAGTCTACAGACACACACAAAATCTTCTTCAACTGGGATACATCACAATTTGTAGTCTAATCAAAACTATCTTGGAAAGCATTTTATTTATTTTTAAGGAAGCTACTTTGTTATAACTTGGTTGCATACAATTTCTCACTGTTAGAAATAAAAACATTTAAAAGGGACTAGCTCTTTAAAAGGGACTAGAGCTCTTCATTGTGTTGAAGTGTCTACCTACCACATGCTTCCATCACAGCATCTCTGTGAAGCACAACTTTGATTTTTGTTAAAATATTTAGCAGAGGGCAGTAAAATTCCTATTCTGATGTTCCAGTTTCTGAAGCACAGTTGTAGCTTATTCCCAGCACAGTCTGTACAACATCAGCTCCATCTGGCAAATCATTTTCAAGTTCATTACAATGTTTAAAGGGTGAAGATTGGTTTTAAAAGTAACTTTTCCAAATGCTTCCAAAATAACAGGTGTATATTTTTGGACTCCGAGAAACTTGTATTTATCACAACTCATTATAATGTACATTCTCTCAGTACACTGCTTGCGTGGTGGACCTACCATAGACTTTAATCCACAGATTTTTGATCTCCTGCCATGATTACACCCACTCACCACGCTTCCAAACTACAAAAATTAGTCTGAGGCATAAGTAGAGTGCACTCAAGCATACGTTCAGCCAGAATTACTTTGTAGCTAACAGAACATGTAAAGTTCATCCACTTATATACAGTGCTACTATGTGACTTGTGCTGGACTGATCAGAAATATTTAAAAAAAAACCAAACCAACAAAAAACACAAAAAGAAAGATATCAAAAACAGGTTAGAAACATGACATAGTCAGAATATTGGTATCCTCTATTTTTTCCATCAAGATTTATATGCGTTAGTCCACTGTAGGTCAATGAGCTACCATTTCATTGATCAATGCTCATAAATTTGCAAGAAGTAGACTAAAAACTTCCTTAAAATCCTGGGGGGAAATATGCCATGTACTAAAACCATAAATATAAAATTAACAAAGGGTTTTTTTGACATCACGAATCAAGTTAAATATAAAAAAGGTGTTTATTAGACTTTTAGCAACGATTCATCTCTCTTACCTGATCGATTTTCTGGAGTTCATTTTTTGCTTCAAAGTTATCTGGATCCAGTTCTAAAACCTTTTCATAATCTAAACAGTAGACAGGACATCAAAATTACATATTTTTATATAACAACATTACAGGTGAGAAATTAGAAACTAGCATATTTAAGTATTACCAAAATGTGAACTAACAGCTTCTATCAAGTCATTTTGTGGTACTACAAAAAAACCTAGCTAGCTGGCTTAAGATGTCACACAGTTTACTATTCTAAGCCATTAAAAATCCTATTATTTCATATACTACTTGTAGCTACTCTTCTTATTTAGACTTACTATCCCTTTTCAACTTGCCAGATAAACTCAATCTGGCATCCCATTTGATTTCTTCTTGAAAATGGAAATCAAGAGTCCTTTATCAACAGGGATAAAAACAAAACAAATATCTACAAAAAGAAGCTTTAGTGTAGTAAGTGTATAAAATAGTTTGCATGTACAATAAGAATTGTTTAAAAAACCAAAACGACTAACCTTCTTTGGACCCCTCAAGATTTTGCAAAGCAAAGCGAGCCGCTCCTCTCCTGGAATAAGCCTTTATATAATTCTTATTTAGTGCAAGTGCTAAATTGCAGTCAGATTCGGCAACAGAAAACCTATAACAATACTGGAAATTATTTATTTTGAATACAATTTAGATTAAAGAGAAACATTTACCCAAAGTATGACAAAACATTAGAGAGTCCATTTTGGGGGGATTCAGTGACATTAACCCGCTAAATAAAGATGATGCTAGAGGGGCGGTATTCGGCATTAGTTGTTGACAGGAACTCTGACTCTTCCTCAAAGTATTTTCAGCACTATTCTGATGGTAATCCCCTTTGGGAGTAAAAGGGCAAACAACAAACAACTGGGACTTTTCCTGACATCTGGAGGAGGCTAGAGCAATACCTGCTGCCCAGACTGAATTCCCAATAAACTGCCTGGATCATGCCCAGAAATGAGGTTTAGATCTCAGTTGAGGTACTTGATAAAAGGAGCAGTAAGGGCTTGTCTTCATGAACACTTAGTTCACAACAAGCTGGGGTGTAAATCAACCCCAGACTAAACTGTTGTGCACTAAGTGTCCGTGCAGACACTGCTGCTGTGCACTAAATGTTGCCTAGTGAGCTTTAACCTAGCCTGCTTTGAAATGGGAGCAGACTGAAGTACGCTAGGGCAGCGCTACTCAAAGTGGTGGTCCACGGACTGGTGCCGGACCGCGACCCATTGGCTGACGGTCCGTGGTGCCTGGGACCCGAGGCAGCGCATTCTGCTCGCACCGGCTCCGCTCCGCTCCCCACGCACAGCCCCGACTCATGCTGGCTCAACCCTAGCTGCTGCAGCACCAGCTGCCAGCGATTCTGCTGCGGCTGTTGCCATTGCCCCCTGCCGCGGAGAGGGAGAGGCGCTGCACGAGCTGCAGTGTGTGTAATGTAGGTGTGTGTTTCCTGCACGTTATGCCATCCATTCACGCTGCCCCTCCAACCAGCCCTGAGCAGACAAAGCCCATGGACACACTAATGAGGAGAAGACTCATTCATCTCTGGCAATTTCTGGGGCTTGGCTGCCATCCCCTCTCTTTCCTCACCCCTCCACCCACTCCAAAAAAAAAAAAAAAAAAAGTAGCCCCTTGATGCTGGAAGACAGTTGAGCGCAGGTTTGGGGAGAGGAGGATTAATTATTATTGTTGGTGGTGTTGCTCTGTGAAATCTGACAGCATCCGCACTGATCAGCGGAGCTGGTGGAGGAAAAAGACACTGCAGCAGGTTGTCAGGTGGGAGTGGATAAGCCCCCTAAAAAATGTCTGCCAACTTTTATTATATTCATTATATTGTTTCCGATATAAATTAATATTACTGCAAATGTTCAAATAATATTTTCTTGGATCGTAAATGAATAATAGTCATTTTATACGATCCGCACAGACGCGCAGCCTTTCAGTCGGTCTTCAATGTATTTAAATAGGAACATCTCCGCGAGTACGCCACACTAACATTCTTCACTGTATTAATTGGAATGGCAGTTTTTCTGATCTGATGTGCTACATGCCTATGCGAATACGATAATAATATGGCACAAATATGGTACCAGTCCCTGGCAAATATGGTATTGGTCCCTGGCACACTGGAAGAAGAATTGCTGGTCCGCCACATCAGATAGTTTGAGAAGCACTGTGCTAGGGAATTTAGCGTGTATGCTGCCACATACTAGAAATTACCATGTGCGCTTTAATCTATTCCCAAACAGGGCAGATTAAAACATACTGGGAAACAGCTAATGTGCAGCAGCAGGGTCCACATGGACACTTGGTGTGCGGCAGGCTAGTTACACCCCAGCTTGCTGCCATCTAAGTGTTTGTATAGATGATCCCTAAGAAACAAATATTTTTTCCTTTTCTTTTTTACGATGCACTCCAATATAATAGGTGTGCAGGGTCTCTAGACACCACAGTGCCTCAGCAGTAGGGCGAAAAGCAATCTCCCTCTGCCAAAAATGGGAAGCCTTGGAAGCACTGTGAAAATTTGAGGCTATATTAGAGGGCAAAAAAGTGTCTTCACTCAAATACTCTACAACAGGGAGGTTGGGACTTCCAGTCTGAAGCTGTGGAGGCAGATTGAAACTGATAACTTCAGAAAAAGACACTTTCAATCCTGGCAAATCAAATTCTACCTCCAAAGCTGCAAGCTGGCTGAAAATGCACATAAACAGACCTGTGGATCTTAGCATGACAAGCAATATATTTATGACTACAATTCAAAGCAAAATAGTATTCCAAAGAAAAAAATTGGATAACAACTCTTACTTTTTAATTCTAAAGAAAGCAGATGCTCTATTTGTGGGGAGGACAGGATTGTACGGATCAGCATTCATCCCCTTTGTGTAGCATTTTATTGCTTCATCATACTTTCCTTGCTGAAAGTACATATTGCCCTGTTTAAAAACAAAAACACCAGCAGCTTGTTGTCAATTTGTCACAGTACAGTGTTTTGCTGAAGTAACATTTTGTACTCACTTCAGTCTCTTAATTTGGTGGTGCAAAGAGAACAAGCATTTTATATTTTGGGTTAAACATTCCAGTTTAAAGTCTCCAAGCACTGCTATCATTAGTCTGTTACTTACAAAACATGTATAAAATGTTTCTCACCTTCCTACAGTCAATAATTTTTATTATCCTTGTAATAAAAATTGTTTATTTTGTCCTAAACTATTATTTCAAGGTCATCCAGCTTGTTAAGACTAAATTTAATACAGACCACTGCTGCTTGAATTTCTGTAATTATTAAAATATCTTCATAGGTTACCAGTGAAAATCCAATCAAATATCACAGTATTTTAGCTTTCCAAGAAGGTTTATGATATCATGCCATAGTACCTTTTGTATTTTCCTTTTATGTTACAAGTTATTCTGAGGCTTGCCCAAGAATATTGGCTTGCCCAAGTATAATTTGGAAAAGAGATGGGGAAAAAGAACTTATTGTTTTGGAATTGTTTCCACGGTTATGGAAGCAGCTTTCTATTTGCATTCAGAAAAGTCAGTCTGAGTTAGATTTTAAAGCAACATTTAAGACACAATTGACACCACTTTGAATGCAGACGCACCCTGAGAGTTGTGTATATTTTCTACATTCATGTGTTTTCTGCCAAAAATACTCCAATAATAATTTACGTAGCATGTTAAAACAAAATTTGCTACAAAAATAATAGTAGTACAGGAAATAAGCCAATGTAAAATCTTGTGATGAATATTTGTCCAGTCCATCAGTCAAGATGAACTGTCCCAATCTATAATGGGAGAACAAAGTGTCCCACAAATAAAAACAGTGATCATAAGGTTAACTTATAAATGAGAGAGACTAAGATAATACAGGACAGTGTATAAGAGAAATTCAGAAGTAATGGTTCTTATTTTTTCAGATGGTTGGATCTAGGACAGTTGTGGGAACACAATCTCTAGGAAGGAAGACAACAGACCCATCACACTTTTTTACTCTTAACAGCCTGCTGCCGCCTCACAAGATTACCAAATCTGCAAGCTACAGATCCCAGGGATCAGTTGCTGTACGAGGCACCAGACTCATACAGGTAAGCTGGAAGCTCAGAATTGAGAGACAGTGAATCAAAAACTTATACTTCATAAAAGAAACGGAAAGGTCAGGAGATCGACAACAGGATATGAAGACTTTCAAGTCCAGCCAAGGTTGATAGTGACAAAGAGTTAGTACCATCTGAATTCTGTGCAGTCATATATAGTGAGTTGGTGTTCCCACCTCAAATCCTGAGGAGCAGATACACAAATGGAGAAAAAAAAAGATTCCCATCAGAACTGGCACCCTTCTTCGAAGTCAACAGAAGATAAAACCTATGGACAAAGATTGAACTACTCTCTCACTCCTAGATTTAGCTACTTTAGGTCCAGGATGAGAAATGCTGGCAAGGTGGTGGAGGAAGGGGAGACAGAACAGTATTTCTATAGCTGTGCTATATCTAAGATAGGGAGGTTCAGTCTCAACAACCTAGCCCCTTTAACAAGCAGAAAGTTGACTTAAATGCTGTGCGAAGATCAGAAGGGAATCTTCTCACTCAGAAGAATATAAGGAATCGTGGGCCTTGGCAAAATGAAGACGACATACATCCTAGCTGAAATTGGAGGGGAGAGAGAAAAGAATGGTTACTTAACCTACACCAGCTGAGGTTCTTTGAGATTGTGTTGTCCACTCAGATTCTGCTTCTGGTGTGCATGTGTCCCATGCATGTGAGATCAGATCCTTTCAGCCGCATCCATTGGGACCATATCTGTGCCTTAGATACCTTTGTGATGTTCCCACCCACCCAAGGACATCAAAAGGCAGAATGGGCTCAATGATCCCTCAAAGGAAACCTGATATTGCTTGTCAGCTTTTTTGGAATTAGGTGCCATTGGTGCTTGGGTCTACTACAAGATTTTAGCTGTTCTAACAAGCCTTCATTAATGGGCATGGTAAGGCTACTTGAAGACATGAAAGAGTGCAGGATACCTAGTAGTTTGTGTGGATTTTCCTATACTACCTCTACCAGAATTTCTAACATATCTGCTGTGTGCCTTAAAAGCTCTCAGAAGATCCTGAAATCATCTATCTAACTAGGAGAAGAACTGAAGAGAAGGAATTGCTGTTTAGAATAAGTGTTCTTCCTTCTCCAGCTGCTATTCTTCATTGTCATGGTCTTGTTGTCGCAGACTGTGAGACTGTACTAACTGACCCTGCTGAGTAAATCTATGGGGTCTTGTAGGAGAGAGAGATATAACTACAGAGCAGAAGAGTGAGGATAAGGGCAGGACAAGGTGTCCTGGAATTACACAGGAGTGGAGGCCATAGGGGTGAAGCCACAAAGAATGTTCTCCTCAAGTTTCCTGATGTCTATGCCTATAATGGCACTCTCTAGAATCTATCTGACCAGTAAGGTTTATACGAGGAAGAGTGAGGTGTATGTGGAAATATCTTCCTGCTATACTCTGAAGGGCAAGAAGAAAATGAATATGCTTCCTTTAATGGGGGAAGCTATCTCGTCAGGTGTTCTAGGGTCCCCCACAACCAAGTGACAGAATTTAACAGGTGAGTTCATCACTACCATAGCCACATCAGAAGTCGGCACTGAGGCAGAAGCACCTCTGCTAAGTGACGCAGATAGCAGGGGTGACTCCAGTAGCCTGGTGACCATTAGACAAATGGGTACCTAAAACGTCACTGCTGGGAACATCTGCACTGTGGAGATGAAGTCTTAGTCATGGGCACCGAGGCTCAAGTGTAGATGTTTCAATGGCAGTACTGAGGGAAATGAAGACCATGGTTTCAGATGGTGCCATGAGTTCCTGGTGACTAACTGTACCAAGGCATCAGAGGAACCCAGTCTGGGTTACCAACTGCCTTTTGCCTGAGGGGCATCATATCTTGAGTCATGGTAAGTCTTTTGTCTGTCTTTATTGGGCACCAGGATGGGTGACCATATGTGTGCTTGATCCTGGAGCGGCACTGCTTCCAACCGCTTTCAGACAATGACTGGGTAGAGGAGTTCTTGTCTGTCCTGTCAGACTCGGTAATTTTAGATTAAGAAAGTGCCTAGGAGCTTGGTGTAGAGCCACAGCTCAGCAGAGTGCTCATTCAAATAGACTGAGGAAGCAGGACTTTTTAGCCTTGGGCTGTGAAGAGGCCCTCATTAGTGCTCTAAAAGTAGAGCTTCAGATGAGCCTCAGTGGCTTTGTGCATGCTCTTGGAATAGGAACAGACTGAACACTTATCAGGATTCTGTCCCTCACCAAGGCAGAAGAAACACCAAGACTGTCCATCATTAAACAACATAGCTGCCTTTCAAGAAGGACGAGTTTTAAATCCCAGGGATTTAGTTTTAGCCATATCAACTAAGTACCAGGTAAACTCCAAATCTAATCTAATTTTTTTTTAAGCCAAATGGTGTAACAAAGTAACTATTAACTAACTACACTAATAAACAATGCTAATTATCCTGACAACTAACAGGTCAGTGCACGGAGTATGTGGACACTGCAACAGTTCTCTCTTGCTGTCAGGAGCAGTAAGAAAGAAGTGAGGGATAACTGGGCCCATTGCTCCCTTTATGTCCTTTCCGGGGGCAAGGGAGTATGAGTGTGGAGAGGGTGGTGCAGTTCAAGTGTATGTAGGGCATGAGCATAGTCCCAACAGACACTGCTGTCTAAAAGAATCTGTTATGGGCACATGCTCACCAGAAGTGGAATCCATGTGGACAATGACTTGAAGCAACAGCCAATGTTCAAATGTCTGCATCATTTTTTTTTTTAAGGGTCATTTAATGCTGCAATAACCTTTTCTTTCTCAGCAAGAGCTTTTTCTGCATCTATATGAATTCCATCTTCTTCAGAGTCCGATTCTGGAGATAAGGAATCATGGGTACTATCTTCTTTGTCCAGTTCTTCAAGTATTTTGTCCTAAAAACACAAAATAAATTCACGTGTATAATGTTCATTATAATCCACGACTCCATACAAATAATAACTAGATATCGATAAAGGACAAACTAGACACAGGATTTTTAAAAATACATCTTTCAATTATTACAAATACTACTGGCAGTACTTTGTTTTGTCTTTATTTAACTAAGGTTGCGATCTTGCTCAGCCACAGGGGTTCACTTGTGCAGATCTCTATACAGCATTGAGGCCTAAGAATGTATAGACTTATAATTTTGTAAACTGATTTTGAAATATTCACAAAGGTAATAAAACAACTTCCTGACAACAACACACTAAAAATAGTAAAACTAAGTTATTCTATTTGGGTTCTTATAAAATGCTCATTGTTATTACAGAAATTTAAACACTGATAATGGTGCTATGGTTGGTGCTTAGTAACAGCTGTACATTCAGTATAAAATTGCATAAATTTGAAAATATACACCATAAAATGTTTGAAATACAGAACTATTTTCTGTGACTAGAACACAGCCATACTCCATGAAGTTCACAAAAAACCCTGAACTATCTGAATGTCCACTCTACATCAGGCATTTTAGATTCCTATTCAGGTTTCTCTAAATCAAGAAAGAATTTAAGCACATGCTTTAGTGCTTTCCTGAATTCAGGCCTTAATGAATTGTACAGCTTTTTGCAACAGGGATTGCAATGTATGTTTGGAGACCACTCAATTTGTAATCCGTAATCCAAACCGTAACATTTAAAATGATTAACAGTGGTTATCGTTTTTTCATTATCATTTTTAAAAATGTGTATGTGGCACAATAAGTCATGATTAAATGAAAAGCTTTCACACGCAGTTTTGATTACAAAATCGTGATTTGTTTCACAGTATTACAGTGTATTCACTGCACCTAGTTTTAGTTTATCTCAGTTTACAATTTTGTACTTGGAAAAATTATTTCATATACAAACAAGAGGTCTCTCTGCACTTACCATGTTTCATTTAGTATCTGTACAGCCATGCTAAACGCACCACACAGCAAAGAAAAAGTTCATTCTTACAGGGAAATATTTGTCATCCCAAAAGCCCACTCCACACCCAATGCTTATTCAAACATTTTAATTGCTGATAACATGCTAAACCTCACATAGATTCTACCCTTTTCTGAAATGTCAATAGAAGTGGGATGCGCTTAGTATTTTAATACTCATTCTACTGAGTATTTTAGTTTTCAGATCAGATTAAAGTTTTAAAAGACCTTAAATACTGGACTCCCATCAGACGAAAGTTAATCAGTTATATTTAAATATATTTTAAGCATATATCTACCTCAAAGCTACAGAAACATTAAAAAATTGTAATCAAAGTTAATTTTTAAAAATAGCCATCCTCAAATCTCCAGTTTCTGTAAGCTGTTACCTCCTTGGGTAAACCTAACTGTGTAGCATTAGTCAGACATATCCAATGAGAAACCTGAGACTAAAATTCGTAAGAGGCATCATATTGGTATCCTGAAGGTTTCCATTCCTTTTAAACACGATGCTGCTTTCACTTCAGGAACCTAGTTAAGAGACACTACACTAGTAAGACTTCAGCTCCAAAACTTTCACAGGTTAAATGTGTTTGATTCCAAATAATTAACAGAATGTATGCAGCCTTTACACAACAGCTTAATTCAATACAATTCTTGCATTGGTCTGGATGCTTACAATGTCAATAGCAGCAGAAGCAGCATGAGCTCATGAACTCAGTGTTTGGCAGGTACTTTAAGAAACTATTTTCCGAATATTTTGTTTTAAAAACATGTTAATCACAAAGCTTATTCACACATAATAGTAATAAACTGGGATGCCAAAAATGTTTTAAAAATATGTATACCACCTTCTTTAACCAATACCTCCATAAAAACTTACAATAAAAATGTTAAATATTCACCTCACATGCTCTTCTCCTTCTACTCTTGTCAAGGTTCCTCCCCCACTCTGAACTCTAGGGTACAGATGTGGGGACCTGCATGAAAACATCCTAAGCTTACTTTTACCAGCTTAGGTTAAAACTTCCCCAAGGTACAAATTAATTTTATCCTTTGTCCTTGGAATAACCACTGCCACCACCAACTCTAACTGCGTTTACTGGGAAACGTAGTTTGGACACGTCTTACCCTCCAAAATCCTCCCAACCCTTGCACCCCACTTCCTGGGAAAGATTTGGTAAAAATCCTCACCAATTTGCATAGGTGACCACAGACCCAAACCCTTGGATCTGAGAACAATGAAAAAGCATTCAGTTTTCTTACAAGAAAACTTTTAATAGAAATAGAAGTAAATAGGAGTAAAGGAATCACTCCTGTAAAATCAGGATGGTAGGTACCTTACAGGGTAATTAACTTCAAAACAGAGAATCCCTCTAGGCAAAACCTTAAGTTACAAAAAAGACACACAGACAGAAATAGTCATTCTATTCAGCACAATTCTTTTCTCAGCCATTTAAAGAAATCATAATCTAAATGCATACCTAGCTAGATTACTTACTAAAAGTTCTAAGACTCCATTCCTGTTCTATCCCCGGCAAAGCAGCATACCAACAGACACAGACCCTTTGTTTCTCTCCCTCCTCCCAGCTTTTGAAAGTATCTTGTCTCCTCATTGGTCATTTTGGTCAGGTGCCAGCGAGGTTATCTTTAGCTTCTTAACCCTTTACAGGTGAGAGGATTTTTCCTCTGGCCAGGAGGGATTTTAAAGGGGTTTACCCTTCCCTTTACATTTATGACAACTCTGAACTACTACTTGCAGAATTATTTTACATTTAAAATAAAACACTATTTTTAAAACCATTTTTTCTTAATGCCAAAAATTTATGATATGAGCCTGAGCAGGGCGTAATTACTGTGGAATAATTCATACCTAATGTATTTAAAATAAATTATAGTATCCTATTTCACATCTTTTCAAGGACCAAAATGTAAGCTGTTTGGGGCAGGGGTGTTATTTTCTGTTTTTCAATACCTAGTGCAATTGGGAACCAACCTAGCAGGACTCTAGGCACTAATGAAATATAACATTAAGCAATAGTATCAATTAGGCATGACACATGAGATAAGTATACCATATAACTGGAATAACGTACCACATCAAGCTTTCCCCATGCTTCATAGTCATAAGATTTTATCTTGTTTTTTTTGTTTTCCTCAGTTGTTTTCTTAGAAGGTACTTTAGCTTTGCTCTTCTTCTTTTTCCTATATGCCTCATTTCGAATTGGTGGTAAATTCTAGGTAGAACAACAGTTATTTCAATGTAGTTTTAACTTAGAGAAATAGTTATGAGATTTTTTTTTCAGATGAGATAGGATAACATTTACAGTAAAATACTTTTAATTTTTAAAACAAAGGATGATTGAAAACTGCATGTCTTAAAGATGAAGGCAGATTTAAGGCAGTACAGCTTTTGTTACTATCAACACATGACTGGCGTTCTCTTCTGAGAGTCTGTAAACTTTAATGCTCACAAGTATTTTGGAAAATGAAAATCTTTGTAAATAAATGTAAATGAAAGTGCATAAGACCTTATAGTGTCACAATTCTGAGGTAAGATAGGCTCAAGTTTTGTTTAGATTAGGTTTCCCTAAATCCAAAACATTTTGAAGAAAACTGTTTGTCACCCGGCTTTGTAGGTCCACTCAAATAATGTTCATGCTGATGCTGCTCCACAAGCTGACAAAGATTTTCCTTATGGATAATATAAATCTAACAGGAAGTTTTAAATGCAATATAAAAAATACAAACATTAAGATGTTTACCATGGTTGAACCTCTTTGTGATTATGTAAAACAAGATTCAGTTAATTTTTTGGATTTGAATTTCGGACATAAATAGATGTATAATATTTTGGATAAAAAGGAAAGAAGAGCAAAAAAATCTGTAACATGCATGTTTGACTGGGAAACGTGCTGATTCTGTAAGTCTCCATGTGTTTTCTTTCCTCTGAAACACAAAACATTTTAAAAGCCAGTGGCACATTTCATACGAATATTAATTATCCATTTGAGTGCAGAGGGTGAAACTGTCCTCACTGACATCAATGGGAGTTATGCCATTTATTTCAATGGATCCAGGATTCTACACAAAGTTACACTGCACAGAAAGAAACCATACACCTCCACATATTGTAGTGGCTGTTAAATTCTTTTACAGTTTTATACTGAAGCATCAGTTTACTTGTAGAGGGCCAAATCCTATTTGCCTTACTTATGCAGGGAGCCCTGTGATATCAACAGGACTTCTCAGAAGAGTACATCAATGAGGATTTCATTATCATCATGTTCCTATTACACCTCTGGTGTTTAGGGCAGTGATGAAGCTCCTCCTGTCTGTTTCTGGCAAGTCTTTCAACGGTTCCCCAGCTGTGCCCCAGGTTTTTCAAGTCGGCTTCCATGTTGTTTTCAGGAGGACTCGTTTTTGCTTGCCTTCAGGTGTCCATCTTATTGCTATTCTGGTGATAGAATCAGTTTCCATCCAAAGCACATGACTAATCCATCTCCAGCACCTCCTGGCAATGATGGTGCTCAGATCCTCTTGGCTGCACTGTGTCAACAGATCTTGGTTTGAGATTGTACTGGACGAAAAGATATGTAGGACTTTTCTGAGGCTGGTTGTATGGAATGAAGACAGTTTGGACATGTCATACTTTCTCATTCTCCAGCATTCTGCACTATAAAGTAGTGTTGAAAGTACGCAGCTCTGATAAATCTTAAGGTTGGTTTTGGTGTTGTATTTTGATGATTTGCAGACAGTATTTAAGCTCCTGAAGGTGTTCCTGGCTTTACTGATTTTGTTCCGGATATCCTGGCTTGTTCCAACATCCTGGCTGATGGTGCTGCCAAAGTATGTGAATGTTTCTACATTGGTGAGAACATAATCCTCTATCCATATAGGTAATGGTGAGGCAATATTAAAGGTCATGATATTTGTCTTATTGCAGTAGATTTTTAGTCCAATTTGCTGGCTGAATGCATTGAGTTGAGTGGTTTTTTCTTGTATATAGTGTTGAGTATGTGACAGGAGAGCGACATCATCTGTGAAGTTCAGGTCTTCAAGGGATGAGAAGTGTCCATTTAATGCCTCTTGGAATGTCTTCTGTTGTAGGCCGCATTACCCAATCGATAGCAATGTGGAAGGGGATTGCAGACATGACACACCCCTGACGTACTCCTGTTTTGACTTCAAAACTGAGCTCACTGTGATCAGCACTACACGTAAAGTTGAAATAGAAGCTTTTGATTATGTTGATTGTACGGAAAGGATTCCGTATGCCCGCAGAATGCGCCATAGGCTGGTCCTGTAAATGCTATCAAAAGCCTTCTCAAAGTCTATGAAATTTATGCAGAGTTGCCGTTGCCATTCTAAGCACTGTTCTATTATGTTTTGTAGAGTGAAGATCTAGTCTGTGCATCTATGCCCTTTCCGAAAACCAGCTTGCTCTTTTCTGAAAACTATCAATTGCCTCTGATATTCGCTGGACTATAATCTTACACAATACTTTGCTTGGTACAGATAAAAGTGTGATACCACGCCAGTTATTACAATCACTGAGAGTTCCTTTCTTTCGTATCTTCACTATAACCCCATTGCTCCACTCATTTGGCACTTTTTCCCTTTCCCACACTGATGTAAATAGAGGAGCCAGGATACATGCTGCTTATTTAGGATTTACCTTGGACAATTCTGCATTCAAGTTATCCTTGCCAGGAGCTTTCCCATTTTTTAAGGATTTGATGGCTTGAATGATCTCTTCCTTAGTTGAGGTGTCTGTGTTGATATCAAGATCTTCTGCCTCCTGCATGTTTGCTTCCTCTTTAGGTGGCTCCCTGTTCATCAATTCTTTGAAATGCTCTGTCCAGCGTATTTCTTGTTCTTTTTCAGTTGTGAGTAGGTGTCCTTTTTTGTTCCTGATAAGAGTGTTTGTTGGTGTCTGCCATTTACCACTGATAAGCCACGTCATTTTGCAGATGGTTCCTTTTTCACCACAAGCAGCTGCATCCTCTGCTTCTGTTGCCAGATTATCAATATAATGCTATTTGTCTGCTTTCACAAATTGACCTTCCAGTGTACCTTGCTATACTGCTTGTGGTATTTGTCCTTTAGCTTCTGGGATTTTGTGTCTAAAACTTTTTTCTTCAGGGCTCATCTGGTTTCTATGACATTCCACGTGCTGGGTAAAATCCACTCCTTCCTTCTCTTCTGCCTGTAGCCTAGACAGGCATCACTACTCTGTTTATAAATTGCTATAACTTTGTCCCTCTTCTTGCTGATCTCCTCATCTGCATTCCCCTCCTCTTTATTAAGGTCTGCAAGTGCTTGAAACCTGTACTTTAACTGCAGAATGGAGGCTTTCTGTGCTTTAGGGACTTTAGCTTGTCAATATCATAATGTCTATGTCCCTTGTTCGGTGGACCCACACTTCTCAGTTTTAGCTTGATGGAGGCTGTCACAAGGTGATGGTCGCTGCCAACACATGCACTCCTTCTCACTTTCACATCTGTCAGTGAGCGTCCCCATTTGCCATTGATCATGATATGGTCAATCTGGTTCTTATCTCTGCCATTTGGAGAACACCATGTCAGCTTGTGAATTTCATGATGTTCAAATAGGTTCAAATAGTTCATTCATATTACAGAAATCAACAAGCCTTTCTCTGTTTTCATTCATGGTGCCATACCCATGTCTTCCCATTGCTCTGTCATTGTTTGTATCGTCCTTACTGACCTTGCCATTCAGGTCTCCCGTGATGATAGTTAGGTCGTGACATGGTACTCTCTCTAACTCCGTCTGTAGTTTTTTGTGACACCTTAGACACTAACAAATTTATTAGAGCATAAGCTTTCGTGGGCTGTAGCCCACTTCATTGGATGCATAGAATGGAACATATAGTAAGATTATATATATACACACACACACACACACACACACACAGTGATAGACCTAGGCCAGTTGGGTACAGCAGAGTAGCCATATTGGGATCCAGGAAGTGGGCGGGCTTTGCCCGCCCACTGCTAAAGGATCCCCCCAGCATAAGGGGGGGTCCACAGGACCTGGAAAACCAAATAATTACGGGGGACAACTAATGAACAACAGGGACAGGAGTGCGGTCAAAGGGTCAAACGAAGGGAACCGGACGGGGACACCGAGCAGAGAACCCCGGACAGCGCCCACTGCTCCTCAAAGGCATCAAGGGAGTCAGTGGACGCTGCCCAGAGGAACTCTGCCCGGAAATGTGAACGGACAGAGGATTGGAAATAGGCCCCACAGTCACAGGAGACTCCATCGGCCAACCTCCTCACCCTGGTTTTATAGATGGCCACTTTAGCCAGGGCCAGGAGGGGGCTGACCAGGGTCCCATGACTTAGTGGGGCCACGGACAGCCTGTAGTGCAAGGTAGAATTTGGCCCAGCATAAATAAATTCTTTAAACATACAGCAGGGTAGCATTGCATGTACTTTGATCATACATGTTGCTGGTGAGGAAAAAAAAGGGGGGGGTTTAGGAGATACTGATCCTTAGTCTTTATGAAATATCCTTGAGGAGCAGCAGTAATGTATCCCTAGAACATTAAAATGAGAATCACTTTGGATCTTAATCTGTGCAAAGAAAAACAAAATTAAATGATAAATTATTAAACAAATACCACCATTTTTTATTAATAGCTGTGTTAATATTGAGATTGGACTCTTGAATTTACCTCTTCTGGGGCACCACTCTGTTTCATCAATTCAGAATCCATCTGCTTAATATCTTTTTCCCAGCTTTCTAATTCTCTCACAAAATCATGCAGCTCTTCAGCATTTTGCTTCATTTGCAGCTGTAGCTCTAGTGCTTTATTTGGTGAAGTCATTGTTACCTGTTGAATTTGGAGAAAAACAGGTTTTTGATGAGAATCAAAAGCAATTATTGAAGAAAACTAGTTTCTGCAAAATGAAAAAAAAATCATGCCTGAACTCGACTGAATTACTTTGCATGGATGACTGAATCTTCCCACCAGTATGAGCAAAGACATCGTAGGAAAAAGTAAGGAGATGAGAAGAGAACAAGTTACTAAAATGAAGGAAAGTTATAACTTTTCTGACATACTGAAACATCTGAAAAGAAACAAGTCTTGTTTTTCGTTATTGTGGATAAGGTGTATCACCTCTTTAAGGAGCAAGTCAAGGAAGTATCCAGAAGGTGACAACTATGTGATCTTGTATTAAAGGAAATATGCTTCAATAATTTTTCAAAATGTTGTAATCACACAATCTTGTGTGAAAAAACAAGGAAATTGGCTTCTTAAAGTTAACATTTAACAAAAAATCTGCAACTATAAAAAGTACTCATTCTATAGATCAGAGGTAGGCAAACTACGGCCCGGGGGCCACATCCGGCCCTTCAGATGTTTTAATCCAGCCTTCGAGCTCCTGCCAGGAAGCGGGGTCTGGCTTCGGCGCTCCAGCCAGGGATCAGGGTCGGGGGCTTGCCCTGCTCTGCGCGTCCCATGGCTCCGTGCGGCTCCCAGAAGCAGGTGTGTGTCCCCACTCCAGCTCCTATGTGTAGTGGCAGCCAGGAGCTCCGCACACTGCCTCTGCCCCAAGCGTGGTCCCCTCAACTCCCATTGACTGGGAACCGAGCCAGTGGGAGATGAGCCAGTGGGAGATGCAGGGATGGGGCCTCTCTCCACTATTCCAGTCACTATTTTGTATATTACCATTATGTCCCCTGTTATTTTTATACTTTCTCAATTAGATACTACTAATCTCTTTACTCTTGCCACACCTTAAAGTTTTCAGAGTCCTAGACTCCTATTTCTTGTATATCTGTTTTGAGACAGGATGACCAGAATTTAACATTAGATAGCCTTACCTAAAATAAAGATAATATTTTCATGATCACTAACCCACATTCTTTATACAGTGTAACTTTTTGCTTGTTTTTGACTACTGCTGCACACTGAACAGATGCTCTCCTTGAACTATCCTGAATGATGCCATGGTCATTTTACTAAATTGTTGCAATGAATTTAGAACGTAGGAATTGCAGCATTGGATCAGACCAGTGGTCTCGTATCCTGCCTCCAAAGTGGCTGGCAACAGATGCTTCAGAGGAACTGCAAGAAACCCAGTAATAGACAGATGTGGGATAATATGTCTTCCATGAAGGTCTCATCCTAATCTGTAAAAATTGGAGAGATTGTTTCAAACCTTTACAAATGAAGTTTTATATCCCTACTTATTTTTTTGGTAACCATTAACTATTATAACTCTGGCTATTCTTACTATCTATATAAATGTCTTTGAATCCTGCTAATTTCTTGGCCTCACTGACATCCTGTTACAATGAGTTCTATAATCTAATTATGTGTTATTTGAAAAAAATATTAGTATTGAATTTGGCTCTCTTCTGTTTCTCATATTCTTGCTATTCTATAGCCTGTTCCTTATGCTTCCAAACATCTTGTTTGTTTTTTTGCAAATGAGCAGAGGTCTTCATTGAGTTGAGCACACCAATGCTCAGGTCCCTTTCCAGCACTGATCCTGATAATTTAGAACCCTGTAAACTGCATGTTTAAGAGTTTGGAGGATAGGGACCTAAGCAAAGACCTTGGAATTCCATTGCATACTAAAGTCTCTCTATTCATACCTCTCAACCTGTGGAGGACAATAAGAGATATTAATTAGAGAAGCCTTTAACCAGGTGAACAAGGTAAGGATCCTTTCTGAACAAATTATGATATTTTGGCATAGGATTCCACAAGCATGTGATAAAAAGACATGCTGCTAAAATTAACATATACAGTTACATACATAAGGAAAGTGGGGAGGAAAGGATGGTCTATGGTAGACCAATCACTGGATTGGGAGTATCATAGACTTTAACGTCAGAAGGGACCATCCTGATCTTCAGTCTGACCTCCTGCACGTTGCAGGACACAGAACCTCACCCATCTACTGAGTTACTCTGGCTGAGTTACTGAAATTCTCAAATCATGGTTTAAAGACTTGAAGTTACAGAGAGTTCACCATTTACACTAGTTCAAACCTGCAACTGACCTGTACCCCATGCTGCAGATGAGCCAGGGGAAAATTCCCAACCTCAAATATGGCAATCAGTTAGACTCTGAGCATATGGGCAAGACCCATCAGGCAGATACCTGGAAAGAATTATCTGTAGTAACTCAGAGCCCACCTCATCTAGTGTCCCATCTCCAGCCATTGGGGATTTTTGCTATTAGCAGTTGCCCATTGGCCACACACCATTGTAGGCAGTCCTCTCATACCAGCCCCTCCATAAACTTATCAAGCTCAGTCTTGAAATCAGTTAGGTTTTTTTCCCCCACTGCTCCCCTTGGAAGGCTGTTCCAGAACTTCAATCCTCTGATGGTTAGAAACCTTTGCCTAATTTCAAGCCTAAACTTGTTGATGGCGAGTTTATATCCATTTGTTCTTGTGTCCACATTGGCCCTTAATTAAAATAACTCCTCTCCCTCCGTTATCTAGTCAGGACACCTAGATTCAATTCACAGCTCTGCCACAGACTTCCTGTGCAATCTTGGGCAATTCACTTACACCCCGATCCACAAAGGCACTTGAGTGCCTAAACCTAAATTCAGGCACTTAAAATTCAGCTTTAGGCACCTAAAACCCAGTTTTAAACTGCACCATGATTCACAAAACTCCCACCAAACCCCACAGGCACCTAAACTTACTTGGTGCATAAGTTTACAGGTTACCTCTGCATTTTAATTCCTGCCTCTGGGCACTTACACTGCTGCCTCACTCCAGGCATCTGGATGCCTAACGCCAGAGTGATGCACAAACTGGGAGAAGATAGGTATTCATTTGCCTATCTTGTGTGCAGAGCCCAATCTGGTAGGTGGACTGTGGGTACCTATCAGATCAGGTCCCATTCAAAATCTGCTCAAAGGAGGAGTTGTCTTCCAATATTTAGCGCAGTGGTCACCTGGGATGTGGACGATTCAGGTTCAATTCCCCCCTCTGCCTGATTGGCAGGAAGGATTTGAAATCTCACGAAAGGGCTCTAATCACTGAGCAATGGGATATTTTGATGTGAGGTGTGATGCTGTATGCAAGCCACATACTAAAGGATATAAAAGGCAGCTGTATTGTCTCCATTTTATCTTCAATCCTGCTTCTTGCCTCTGGAGTAAGTTCTATGCAAACTGAAGTTCTGAACAAAGGACTGAATGACCCAGCCAAGCTTTGGATGTGTTCCAGGCAGGAATGTAAATATCATTTTAAAAAGTACCCGTTTAAATAATAAAGATTGTATCATTTAACCGGTTAACCAATTGGGACCTCACAATGCTTACAATGGCACGTCTCCCCTCTCCCTTGTCCTAGACAGATGGGGAAGGACAGCTGAGCTCATACCAGGGGTGACACAACAGGCATAGCCAGGAGAGCTTAGGGCAGTAGAGAGGGCCCAGCACCCGCTTGCACCCTCAGTACCCAGGAAAAGGGAGAGGAGCCCCAGGTACTTAGTTTGTGCTGACGTGGCCTCCACAGATGCTCCATACCACCCCAGCAGCGGCTTCCTTTCCCTTCAATAATCAGCTGAAACTGCAGCACCAACCAGCGCGCCATCCCCTCCGCAGCCAAACCCCTTCCAGTGGCACAGGCAGGAGGCCAGGGACTACTTTATCTCCCAACGGGGCCTGCAGCCCCTGCGCCCCCACCCTAAATGTGCTCCCCCTGCCTGGCTGGCCATTCCCTGCGAAGCCCCCGGACTGGTAGTTTGCTCATCCTGCCTCCCTGCGCTGCCAGGCATTTCCTGGCCTAGCGAGTAGTATCCTTCCGCCAGGGTCGTCACCCCTGGGTCTGTGCAAGTATTTCTCCTCAGGTCTGTGGGGCTGGAGGGACTTTTTTTTAATATCGTTAATATCGACTCGGCCCCTTTAAGAAGGGGCTGGGCTCCCAGTGATCTCTTGTGATGCCCGCTCCTTCCTGGTGCCATAATTCACCTCTTGCAGTGTCCCAAAATGGCATCTCTACTGCAGAAGAACCTGTTGGAGATCTGCACACAGGCCCTGCCCTCAGTAAGGACTTCTACCAGCTGATCGGAAGGAGGTGGATGAACGGTAAGACTAATACGTATTGGTATACCGTTTAACAGTTTAATATTTTAGATCCATAGTTCCACAGGGTCTTTCAAGCCAGCAAACTTACCAATATTGCTAAGAACCTGATATATGGACTATGAATTCTTAAGTATGTATCTGACTACTTGGACCATTTAGCAACTCTCTTCTTGTTCTTTTCCTTTTCTAATAAACCTTTAGTTTTAGATACTAAAAGATTGCCTGGCAACATGGTATTGTGGGTAAGATCCAAACTAAAATTGGTCTGGTAATGGCCCTTTGCGATTCAGAAGAACATTTTGTATAGTGAGCAGTTTTTTAAAATAACTCCTCATCTTATTGGAATGCAATAAAGGGAGCTGTGTGATTTCTTTTTTCAGCTTCTTGATAACCAGTGTGGGGAATCAGAACACTTTGATTGGGGAGTCTAATGTCAGTGTTAACCACCAGTTCTGAGAGCATCTGCTCTCCTTTTCGCAGCCTGCCCCAACTTTGGCATTTTCAGTGAGGACTACCATAGGCACCCCGGGTCACATAAAGCACCCTCAATCTGCCCTGTGGTAGTTGCTCAGCTTTGGATAAATACTTAATCATTTGGAGCAGGGAGGCTGGACCTGAGGTCTCCTGGGGTGCCCTAACAACCAGTTTACAGAGTCAGTTCATTTTCTCTGTGGCCCAATGACTATTTAAGCATTGATTCGAAGTGGAGCAGCATCAACAGAGAAGACTAAGAGCACTCCTCGGATTACTCCAAGAGATGGGTTCCTGACTATAGATCGCTAACAGAGACAGGTGCCTCCTCACTGCCCAAACTGAGGCACCTACCCCTTTGAGAACAACTGAGCTTAGGACACACACACCCCTGGCTATTTTATGCAAGCTTCACTTTCCTAGCATGCTGGCTTTGTAGCTCAGTGGCTTTCAACTTTTTCTAAACAACCGTACCCCCTTCAGGAGTCTGATTTGTCTTGTATACCCCAAGTTTCAACTCACTTAAAAACTACTTGCTTACAAAATCAGACAGAAAAATACAAAATTGTCACAGCACGCTACTACTGAAAAATTGCATACTTTCTCATTTTTATCATATAATTATAAAATAAATCAACTGGAATATAAATATAATACTTATATTTCAGTGCATAGTATACAGAGCAGTATAAACAAGTCATTTACTTTGTAGTTACATCACTAGTGATTTTTATGTAGCCTCTTGAAAAAATAGTCAAATTTCTAGATGAGTTGATGTAACCCCATGGAAGACCTCTGCATACCCTGGGAGGTACATGTACCCCTGGTTGACAAGCACTGGTGTAGATCACAGTTTAAGGTGCCTAACTCTCCCATGCATAGTAGCGGCATCTCAGTAGCTGACTCAGGCTCAGTGGATCCCAGGGTTGTTCCCAGGATGCTCGGCGTTGCAACGCCTAAGCAGGGCCGGTGCAAGGATATTTTGCGCCCTAGGCGAAACTTCCACCTTGCGCCCCATGCCCCTACTTTCCCCAGAGCATCGCTTATTAAAATCTTTCAAAAATGAATACTGCATAATGTGGCATTGTTCATTAGAATTAATACACGCTCGGCTTGAAAATTTATTAATTTCACTATTTAGTCTACATATTTAATCAAAATAAATGAATAACCTGACAGTGTTGACATTATTATTGTTTTCACTTTGCACAAAATAGCATGGATCTTAAAATAAATCACATACATTAAACACAATATACTGTCACAGACTAACACGTTATAATTTAGAATTTATTTTTCCACGCCTTCAGTTTAGCAAATTTAGAAACAAGTTCCTCCAAGTCAATGCTACAAGCAATGTCATGTTCTATTGACAAGGTAGATAGCCCAACAAGTCTTTGTTGCAACACTGATGTTCTCACGTATGTTTTTATCAACTTGAGCTTCGAGAAGCTTCGCTCACCACTGGCCACAGAAACTGGGAGAGTCAAGAGGATGCGAAGAGCAGTAACTGTGTTGGGGACACTATCTGTCAGCTTATTTTTCCAAAGGAAGTTCAATACATGTTGTGGTGATGCACTTTTTGGACTCATCTTGTAATAGCTTGCAATTCATTGCACAAGTCAAAGGCATCAATATCTTTGGATTCACCATGTTGCAAAGCTTGCTCCAGATTCAAGCAATGTTCCATAATTTGCTTTGGTCTTGTATTTTGCAAACTGTAAACATCATATAGGAAGCCAAATACTGAACTAATTTGCTGCATCAATGTTAATCTTTCTTCAACCGAATGTATTGTTGTGTCGATGACTGCAAAGTAAAAGTTCACTTTGAATTTTTCTTTTGGATTATAAATAGGTTTGTCATCTGCTTCATATGTGAACTGCTTCCTCTTTTTTCTAATACAGATTGTATCTGGTTCAAAAAGTGCCAGTACATCCAACTCCTCCGCAAGTTCACCTGCATCTACCAATGTTTTCTCAAAGTCTATGTCAATTCTGTGGCCTACAAGAAACTTCTTGATTTCTCCAAGTTGATTAATGGCATCACTTATGTCAAATTCTTTCGCCTGAAGTTGTTTGCGAATCATGTTGATCTCAAACAATATGTCATACCACACAACAAGAGAAACAAGAGAAACAAGAAACTTGAAACTAGAAATGGCTTTTGCAAGATCCTTTGCATCAACTTGTGACATATTGCCAGATGATCCAGTTAGAGTAGTGTTATCATAGATCTCTAGCAGAGCATCATAGATGTCACCAAGCTGATAGCGAAGAGGTTTCAAGGCATCAATTCGACTTTCCCATCTTGTTTCACTCAATGGTTTAACTGTGAGATTAGATACGTGGTGTGTTAGAACTTCCCAGTGATGTGTAGAAGCGGAGGAATACACATAAACATGCTATACTAAATCAAAGAAGGCGGTTGCCTCCAAACAACACTTTGCAGCATCACTAACAACCACATTCAATTAATGTGCACTGCAAGGAATGAAAAAGGCTCGTGGATTAATATCCAAAATTATTTGTTGGACACCATTTTCTTTCCCTTTCATATTGCTCCCATTGTCGTAGCCTTGACCACGCAAGTTTTCTATAGGCAGTGACATCTCTTCTAACTGATGAAGAATAGTTTCTGTCATACCAGCTCCAGTTGTCTCCGTAAGCGACACCAATCCCAAGAAGTGTTCCTTTATGCATACTGATTCAGTCTCATTCTCTGTCTCTGAAGTAGGCCTATCCACAAACTGAACGTTCATGGTCATTTGTTCAACATGGCCTGCATCTGGTGTACAATCTAGAATGACTGAAAAGTATTTTGCAGCACGAGCAGATGCTAGGATTTTTTGTTTGATGGCATTGGATAGAAGCTGAATAAGTTCATTCTGTATGCCTTTCCCTAGGTAATGTACATGCATCTCCTTGTCCTTAATCCTGCGAAGACGCTCATCCAGGGGTCAGTCCTGGGGCCGGTTTTGTTCAATATCTTCATAAATGATCTGGAGGATAGTGTGGATTGCACTCTCAGCAAATTTGCGGATGATACTAAACTAGGAGGAGTGGTAGATAAGCTGAAGGGCAGGGATAGGATACAGAGGGACCTAGACAAATTGGAGGATTGGGCCAAAAGAAATCTGATGAGGTTCAATAAGGATAAGTGCAGGGTCCTGCACTTAGGACGGAAGAATCCAATGCACCGCTACAGACTAGGGAACGAATGGCTAGGCAGCAGTTCTGCGGAAAAGGACCTAGGGGAGACAGTGGACGAGAAGTTGGATATGAGTCAACAGTGTGCCCTTGTTGCCAAGAAGGCCAATGGCATTTTGGGATGTACAAGTAGGGGCATAGCGAGCAGATCGAGGGACGTGATCGTCTCCCTCTATTCGGCATTGGTGAGGCCTCATCTGGAGTACTGTGTCCAGTTTTGGGCCCCATACTACAAGAAGGATGTGGAAAAATTGGAGAGAGTCCAGCGAAGGGCAACAAAAATGATTAGGGGTCTGGAACACATGACTTATGAGGAGAGGCTGAGGGAACTGGGATTGTTTAGTCTGCAGAAGAGAAGAATGAGGGGGGGATTTGATAGCTGCTTTCAACTACCTGAGAGGTGGTTCCAGAGAGGATGGCTCTAGACTATTCTCAGTGGTAGAAGAAGACAGGACAAGGAGTAATGGTCTCAAGTTGCAGTGGGGGAGGTTTAGGTTGGATATTAGGAAAAACTTTTTCACTAGGAGGGTGGTGAAACACTGGAATACGTTACCCAGGGAGGTGGTAGAATCTCCTTCCTTAGAAGTTTTTAAGGTCAAGCTTGACAAAGCCCTGGCTGGGATGATTTAATTGGGGATTGGTCCTGCTTTGAGCAGGGGGTTGGACTAGATGACCTCCTGAGGTCCCTTCCAACCTTGATATTCTATGATTCTATGAAGCGGGTCAAACAAAGCTAGATATTCCACAAATTTGAGGACGTTCCCATTACCACAAGTGTGCAGGTTGTTTTGTGTTCCCTGAAAGGCCAGGTTTTGTATACCAAGAACTCTGACCAAAGCAATCAGATGTTTTAGTATTTGCTGCCAATACTTTTCTTCTTGCTTAAAGAAGCACAAATGTTCTTCATCAATTGTTCTCTCATATTTCAATCACAGTTCAAGTTCCTTCCATGTTTAAACATTTATCAAATATTGACTGCTTTTCTTGTGCTCTGAAAGAATTGCAGACATGTTTTTCCAATCCCTTGAGCCTTTTCCAGAAAGAGATGATGTGCCAATAGTACAACTGGCAAACAACTTGCAGCAGAAGCAAAAGCAGAATCATTTGATGTGGAATACTGCAGCCACTGATGGTGCATTTCTTCTTCATTAACAAGCCTACGTTTGAAATGAATTGTCGAGAATTTTCTTTGCTTACTATCTTTGGGAAATCGAACTGCTGAACTTGTTCCAGCTCATGTTCCACCAAAATTTGTCTGACTTGATCATCGCATTTGGCCCAAGTAGCAGGATCTCTAAAGCTCAAATTCAAACAAGTGACATTTTCGCTTTCACGTTCTTCCAAGTTTTGATCCTCATGTGTTTCATATGATTCTTCTGCAATATTCAGATTATGTTCTTCAAACTCTTCTTTAACTTGTGAAACTGTCATCCCGACCTCCATCTCTGCTTGATCCTTTGGCATTGGACTACCTTCATCTCTGGCCAGTGGACGTTGATACCTCAGAAACGAACCTTCTTGCTTTCTTTCTTCTTTTTGCTTATCAGCCTTCTGCTTACAAAACTGTGCCCCAGACAATTTTTCTCTATCTGCCATGAGGCTGTTTCAACTGAAACTGAAAAAATTGAAATTTTATTCCTATCAGTTCTTTTGCTTGTTCACTGTTAAAAGTAAAGGATAGAGAACATGTCACTTACCAACTATGAGTCACTCTTTGAATTTCATCAACGGGTTAGGTGGGGAAGAGAAGCACACTGGGTTCAGTCAGTGATGGTTCGAGTTTGGCCAGGAGGAGAAGGGAAGCAGAATGGGTTTGGGTCAGCGGGGGATTGGGTTTGGCTAGGGAGCGAAAGGGAAGCAGACCAGGTTGAGTCAGTGGGGTATCAGGTTAGGCGGGGAAGGGAAGCAGACTGGGTTCGGTCAGTGGGGGTTCGGGTTTGGCTGGAGAGTGCAAGGGGAGTAGACTGGGTTTGGTCACCTGGAGAATCGGGTTTGGCTGGGAAGGGAGGATAGGGTGCAATCTGGGTTTGGCTGGGTGGCGGCGTAGGATTCAAAGAGCCATAAGGTGAAATGGGCGCTCTCCTCTCCAGTCCCTGACATGCAGCAGCGGGCCAAGTGCACTTGCAACAGGGCAATGGGAGCGTGTCGCCTGCTTTGCCTTCACAAGTCCGTCCTGTGCCCTGGCTGAGGAGTTGAATGCTGGGCTCTTGCTCCGGCAGCAGGGGCGTGGGGCAGGCAGGATAATGTATCTACCAACACAGCAATCTGTAGAATTATCGATTCACAATCAAAGGACTTCACTGGATTTCTAAATGGCAGCAGTCGGAGATCAATTCATTGGGAACATGGTTTTTATCACCTGCCTACAGTCTGCAATCTAATCAAAGGACTTCACTAACCACTGGCTTTCTAAAAGGCAAGAGAGCAATTTATTGGGAGCGTGGTTCTTTTACGTCCTCCCTACCGTCTGCAATCTGCTGCCAGCCTCTTGATTGATATATGGTCCTACTTTTGGGGACCACTTTTTGGCACCCCCAAATCTTGGCCCCCTAGGCAGCTGCCTAGTTTGCCTAGTGGTTGCACCAGCCATGCACGTAAGTGCCTTTGTTGACCCCAGGCCTTACTCTCTCCCGGCCTCAGTTCCCCATCTACGGACTGGGCCAGCAGCGCTGTTCACAGCCCATTGGTGCCCCCAGGGGCTCAGGCGCTGCCCTGAGGAGGACGGGGAAAGGGACAGGCAGAGGCGGGTCAGGCCAGGGTCCCTGGCGCCTCACATGCCCCCAGCCGTTGCAGCCGCTCTCTGGCGGTGCGGAAGCAAACGTGACTGCTCGGGCTCATCCCGCGACAGGTGCCCCCTCTCCCCCGGCCAGGAGACCAGGGACCCAGCCGCCCCGCCCCCGGACAGGTAGAAACCGCCGCCCCGCGCTCTCCAGACCCCACCTTGAGCCGGTTCCCGCCTCCTCCTGCCGCCGCTTCCCAGAGTGCACCGCGGCTGGGGCTGGAAACAGAGTCACCCGCGCTCCGCCTCACGGGGCCTTGGCCCAGCTGCCGCCCGCCCCGCCCCGCCCCGCGCCCACTCACCCCGAGCGACCGTTCCCGCTGGTGTCATGGCTGCCAGCGCCGCCCCTCGGCTCGCAGCACGTGGGGCGCAGCCGCCCCGGTGATTGGCGGGGCAGGGCCGGAGTTGACCTTTGCCCGGGAACCGCCGCTGCCGGGGGCATGTCTCCAACCCGCCTGTGAGCGCCCGGGGAGCCGGGCCCATGGATCGCAGCGAGCCGCCGCCGCCGCCGGAGGTGGCCGAGGGGGAGGATTTCGGTTACCGGCTCTTCCCGGAGCGGCGCAGCGAGGCCAAGCCGCCGCGCAGCTTCCTGGCCACCAGCCTCTTCACCTTCAACCACAAGTGCCGGGTGATGCTGAAGATCGCCCTGGACACAAGTAGGCACCGAGGGGGGCTCCCGAGCCCTGGGGGCGCGGCGGGGTCGGCTCTGAGCGCGGGGGTTGAGGGGCCTGCCAGGCCGGGGGCGCGGAGCTTCTCGCCCAGGGGCCGGGTGTCGTGTGAGAAGCGGCTGCCCGGTGCTGCCAGTAGCAGTTACTGATACTAGAGCTGCTCGCTGACCTAATGTGCCAGGGGGCCGCGGGGAGCGAACTGGGGCCAGTGGCAGTTACGGATCCGTAGGGCTGTTCTTATTTGCTGACTTGTCCGAATTTGCTGAAACTTGACCGTGGTGTGGGATGGAAGCAAAGTCTTCAGCTTCCAGAGGACCCTGCCTGGTGTCCCTAAGTGTCCATTACTTCTTAATGGGGTGAGGGCATTTAAACATCATGCGTTTTGCGGCTTCATTTCCTGCGCTAACACAACATAGCAAGTGCAGTACCTGAAACACGGATGTCCTTGCTAAAGCTATTAGCATGTACTTATACATATTTTGAATGAGTATTTGTTCTTAAAATATACATTAAATATCACAGTGACAGGCATCTGCACACTTACAAAGGTAAACGATGAAGTGCTAAGACAGGGATGGGCAAACTTTTTGGCCCGAGGGCCACATCTGGGTATGGAAATTGTATGGCAAGCCATAAATGCTCACAAAATTGGGTTGGGTGCAGGAGGGGGTGAGGGCTCTGGCTGGGGGTGCGGACTCTGGGGTGGGGCCAGAAATGAGGAGTTCAGGGTACAGGACGGGAGTCTCCAGGCTGGGGCAGGGGGTTGGGATGTGGGGGGACGGACGGACAGGGTGAGGGCTCTGGCTGGAGATGCGGGCTCTGGGGTGGGACTGGGGATGAGGGATTTGAGGTGTAGGAGGGTTGGCTCCAGGCTGAGACCGAGGGGTTTGGAGGGCAGGAGGGGGATCGGGTGGGGACTGGGACACGGGGGGGTGGAGGGGGTTAGGGCTCTGGCTGGGGGTGCAAGCTGTGGGGTGGGGCCATAAATGAGGAGTTCAGAGTGTGGGAGGGGACTCTGGGCTGGGGCAGGGGAGTTAAGGGCCCCGGCTGGGGATGAGGGGTTTGGGGTGCAGAGGGGGCTCCGGGCTGGGATCGAGGAGTTTGGAGGGCGGGAGGGGGATCAGGGCAGGAGCTTGGGACGCAGGAGGGGCTCAAAGGTACAGGCTCCGGGCAATGCTTCTCTCAACTAGCTCCTAGAAGCAGTGGCATATCCCTCCTCCAGCTCTTACCAGAGGTGTGGCCAGGCCTCGGAGTACCACATCAGGGGGCGGGGCGGGGGGGTGCTCACCTCAGGTGGCTCCCCATCCCTGCTGCTCCTGGCGGAGGCGTGGCCAGGCAGCTCTGCAAGCAGGCATGTGCCAGGCTGTCTCTGTCTGAAGGCACCACCTCCTGCAGCTCCCATTGGCCGCAGTTCCTGGCCATGGGCTGGGAGCCACAGAGTCAGTACTTGGGTCGGGGGATGGAGACAGCGTGCCTGGAGAACTGCCTGGCCGTGCCTCCGCCAGCAATAGCAGGGACAGGGAGCTGCCGGAGGGGAGCCCCCCATCTGGAACCCTGCACCCCAACTCCTTGCCCCAAACTCCCTCCCAGAGTGTGCCCCACAGCCCCTCCCACACTCCAGCCCCCTGCTGGCCCCACACCAACCGCACTATAAATCGGACTTTCCGTGCAGATCAGAGATGCCGGTTTACAGAGCTTGCTGGTTGACGAAGTGCTGGATAAAAGAGCTTTTACTGTATTGATTTTGGCAGTGCAGTGGGCAGTGCGGGGGGGGGGGGGGTGGATATTTGGAGCTTTTGGCATCTGTGAAGATACTGTAGGAATTGGTTTAATTGTGAGTAACTGGATGTTTCTGTTAAAGTGACCACCTCTAAAAAGCCCCTTCATTGTTCTTGGGCTTTTGTCTTGCTATGTAACTTTCCTTGTTCATCTTCCATATCTGCACTAATTCTGGTTAATTAATTAAGAAAATAACCTTCCAGAAGTGGCTGCTATATGTTCTTTTTACCCAGAAGGCCCTTTTCTGTAGATTGAGGGCATATACTAATTCTACACTTAGTCTCCATTATTATACACTGAGGCTGGGTGTACACTACATTAACAGTATCAGAAAGGGACTTTTCTTATTGTCGTAGTAAATCCACCTCTCTGAGAGGCCACAGCTAGGTTGACCAAAGTTTTAGGTGGAGGTCTGGCCTGACACTACATTACGCTAAGTTCTGTACAGAATTCAGAAGTGGCCTCTACACAAGCATTTGCTATTTAAACTATGTCTGTGTGCCCTGCAGTGAATTGAGCATTGTGTGGCTTTGAATGTCATTTTTAATTAATCTGAACTAGGACAATTGTAAATTGACTTCTCAGCCAGTGCTTTTCCAAAGAAAGTCATGCTGCTCTTACTTTAAGATGCAGTGTCAATTCATCACCATATAATGATAATTGCATAAATCTCACTTCGTAATTATCTTTTATGTAATAAATAACTGAACTGTACTTGCTGTACAAAATTTTGTGTAGAGAAATTGATTGCAGCATTGTTTTTCTAGGTCCTTATGCTCAACTTCTTCTTGATGCTATGAAGCAGTCTGGCTGGTAGGTCAACCTCTGACTTGTGTGTTCTATATTGACTTCTGGTATGATGGGATAGCCTAATTTTGGCAATTAATTGGTCTTTGATTATAAGCAGTAAATATTCCCAATGGCCTGTGATGGGATGTTAGATGGAGTGGGATCTGAGTTACTACAGAGAATTCTTTCCTGGGCATCTGGCTGGTGAATCTTGCCCACATGCTCAGGGTTTAGCTGATCGCCATATTTGGGGTTGGGAAGGAAATTTCCTCCAGGGCAGATTGGTAGAAGCCCTGGGGGTTTTTCGCCTTCCTCTACAGCGTGGGACACGGGTCACTTGCTGGAGGATTGTCTGCACCTTGAAGTCTTTAAACCATGATTTGAGGACCTCGATAGCTCAGACATAGGTTAGGGGTTTGTTACAGGAGTGGGTGGGTGAGATTCTGTGACCTGCGTTGTGCAGGAGGTCAGACTAGATGATCATAATGGTCCCTTCTGACCTTAAAGTCTATGAATCTATAGTGAATGGATTTTCCTTAGCAATCTTATTTAAAATTTCCCTCTAACATCATACTTCTTGACCTTTCAGCACTGTTCATAAAGATCGGCACTTTGCCTGTGAAGACTGTGATGGGTGTGTCAGTGGAGGTTTTGATGCTGCAACATCACAGGTGGGCATTGATGTTGACTATTTTAATACCCTACAAAGTGAAAAAGATTACAAGAACATGTATTTATAATCAAAATCAGATTTTTAAATGTTGGAAGTTTGATTTAAATACATAAAAGAAAGTTAACTTTAAAATTTGGTAGATCCATGCTTATCCTTAGCTACCGACGCTTCTTTGTAAAGTGCTTTGAGCTGTGTTAATGAAAAGCACTATGTACGCGTTATTATTTGGAGATAACACCACTAATCTTAGTACACAGCAGGTTGAAGCCATGGTTAATGGAGAAAAATAGTGGGATCCTCAAAGTTCTCAGTGATGCAGATGACCTGCCTGGGATCTTTGAGGGATTGTAGGATAACTATAAAATGAAAGAATTAGGGTTATCTTAAATTTGTTTAAGGAAATATATGTGTTGTAAAGAAAGGCCCATACTAGCAAGTAGAAGGAAGGCCTTGAAAATAATGAGTTACAGGCCAGAAGAAATTAACTAAGGGAGGATGTCTGATTCAAAGAATAATAAAATAAAAGAGAGCTTCTGAAAAGAAGGCCTCTGATCAATGGGGTGACTGCAGATTAGTTTTAAATAAGAAAGAGAATCTGTCTTAAAATGAGCCAGCACGGCCCTAACAACCCCACGTACCAGTGTTACCTAAAAATTAGGGCCTATGTAAACCCAGATGCAAAGGAAAACCCATTTGGTCAGCAAGAAGGAGGGGAAGAGATTGTAAATCTTATCTGGATTAAGACTGGAAATAAGGGTGCACAATCTCAAGTTGTTTTTTAGCTGATGTCAGTAATTGGCAATGACATCTCTTGATTGTTAAAGGGTATAAAATGTAAATTCTTAAAGGGTTCAATGCTAATACTTGCCTGACCATGGTGGAGCCAACCAATATGATGGAATACATCCAATATTCAAGGAGCTGACAGAGGCGATATCTGAGCCATTAGAAAAAAAATGGAAGAGATTATAGAGGACTGGAAGGGGGCAAATACACAGTAGAACCTCAGAGTTACGAACACCTTGGGAATAGAGGTTCGTAACTCTGAACAAAATGTTATGGTTGTTCTTTCAAAAGTTTACAACTGAACATTACTTAATACAGCTTAGAAACTTTACTATGCAGAAGAAAAATGCCGCTTTTAACCATCTTAATTTAAATGAAACAAGCACAACGTTTCTTTACTTGCTAAATCTTTTTTTAAACTTTCCTTTTTTTTTTAGTAGTTTACGTTTACAGTACTGTACTGTATTTGATTTCTATGTTTGTTTTTTGGTTTTTTGGTCTCTGCTGCTGCCTGATTGTGTACTTCCAGTTCCCAGTGAGGTGTGTGGGTGACTGGTCAGTTTGTAACTCTGAGATTCTATTGTAGTGCCAATCTATACAAAGGAAAATAAGGACAACATGGGGAATTACAGACTAGTCAGCTTAAGTTCAGTACTCGGAAAGATAATGGAGCAAATCAAGTAATCAATTTGCAAATACCTAAACGATAATAAGATGATGAGTAACAATCAACATGGGTTTGTCAAGAACAAATTGTGTCAAACCAACCTAATAGCTTTCTTTGACAGGGTGAGTAGTGGGGAAGCGGTAGATGCGGTATACCCTGACTTTATAATGCTTTTGATACTGTCCCGTGTGACCTCATAAACAAACTAGGGAAATACAACCTAGATCGGGCGGGCAAACTTTGTGGCCCGAGGGCCACATTTGGGTATGGAAATTGTATGGCGGGCCATGAATGCTCACAAAATTGGAGTTGGGGTGCAGAAAGGGGTGAGGACTCTGGCTGGGGGTGTGGACTCTGAGCTGGGGCCAGAAATGAGGAGTTCAGGGTACAGGACGGGGCAGCTCCTGGCTGGGGTAGGGGGTTGGGTGGGGGGAAACAGGGATGGTGGCTCTGGCTGGAGGTGCGGGCTCTGGGGTGGGGTTGAGGGATTTGAAGTGCAGGAGGGTGCTCCAGGCTGGGACTGAGGGGTTCGGAGGGCAGGAGGGGGATCAGGACTGGGGTTGGGACATGGGGGAGAGGGGTTAGGGCTCTGGGATGGGGCCATAAATAAGGAGTTCAGGGTGCGGGAGGGGGCTCCAGGCTGGGGCAGAGGGGGTGAGGGCTCCGGCTGGGGGTGTAGGATCTGGGGTGGAGCAGAGGATAAGGGGTTTGGGATGCAGGAGGGGGCTCTGGGCTGGGATCGAGGGGTTCTGAGGGCAGGAGGGGGATCAGAGCATGGGCTTGGGGTGTGGGAGGGGCTCAAGGGTGCAGGCTCTGGGAGGTGCTTATCTCAAGCATCTCCTGGAAGCAGCGGCATGTCCTCTCTCCAGCTCCTACGCAGAGGAACGTCAGGGTGGCTCTGCACACTGCCCTGTCCTCAGGTGCCGTCCCTGCAGCTCCCATTGGCTGCAGTTCCCGGCCAATGGGAACTACAGGGGCGGTGCTTGGCGCAGGGGAAGCGCGCAGAGCTCCCTGGCTGCCCCAAATGTAGGAGCTGGAGGAGGGACATGCTGCTGCTTCCGGGACACACTTGCGCAGAACGCTGCGACACGCATGTGCAGAACGGAACCCATCTCCGTCTGGTGCGTGGGTGTGGGGCAAGCCCCAGACCCCGCTCGCCAGCAGGAGCTTGAGGGCAAGATGAAATTGGCTGGCAGGTTGGATGTGGCCCGCGGGCCGTAGTTTGCCCACCCCGACCTAGGTGGAGCTATTATAAGGTGGGTGCATAACTGTCTTGGAACTGTTTTCCAACCAGTAGTTAGCAGTGTTTCACAGTCAAGCTGGAAGGGCATATTGAGTGCAGTCCCACGGGGATTGTTCCTGGGTCTGCCTCTGTTCAATATCTTCATAAATGATTTAGATAATGACGTAGAGAGTACACTTATAAAGTTTAGGGTATTCCACTTAAGAAGGAACAGTCAGTTCGACACATAAGAAATGGGAAATGACTGTCTAGGAAGGAGTACTGCAGAAAAGTGGATTAAATATGAGTCAAAAGTGTAACACTGTTGCAAAAGAAGAAAACATCATTCTGGGATTTGTCAGCAAGAGTATTTTAAGCAGACATGAGAAGTAATTCTTCCACTCTATTCTGTGCTGATAAGGCCTCAACTGGAGTGTTGTGTCCAGTTCTGATGTCACATTTCAGGAAAGATGTGGACAAATTGGAGAATGTCCAGAGGAGCACAACAAAAATGATTAAAGGTCTAGAAAATATGACCTATGAATGAAGAATGAAAAAACTGTGTTTGTTTAGTCTGGAGAAGAGCAGTCTGGGGGCGTTGGTTATAACAGTTTTCAAGTACATAAAAGGTTGTTCCTAACTGTCAGGATAGTTAAGCACTGGAACAAATTGCCTAGGAAGGTTATGCAATATCCATCATTGTAGGTTTTTAAAAACAGGTTAGATGAATATCTGTCAGGAATGATCTAGTTTTTACTTAGTCCTGCTTTAAGTATAGGGAACTGGACTAAATCTACTGAGGTCTCTTCCAGTCATACACATGTATGATTTAATGATTATGGGTCTAAGAACCCCTGGGTTTAGCCCATTTGTAAGTATCTTGATCAAATGCTTGTAAAATGTTGTTTTTTGTTTTTTGGTTTTTTTTTTTACTGTGGGGATGTAGTAAAGGGCTTATTAGTTAGGCTTTTAGGTATGTTTAGAGCAATTGTATAAATACTATTTGACCTTTGAATTTAATAAAGGAATTATGGTTAAATTAGTATTGTAGTGATTGCGTAAATAATTCCAACAGGATCGGGAGTAAAGCCAGTAATACTGTTCAAAGCTAGTATACTCTTGCAAGGAAAATTCCTTTAACTTTCTGCTAAAGACTTCCTATATTTTTGTTCTACAGATTGTTCTATGCCAGAACAATATTCATCAACAATCCCATATGAACCGAGTAGTTACGCATGAACTGATTCATGCTTTTGATCACTGTCGTGCACATGTTGACTGGTTCAGCAATGTCAAACATTTAGCCTGTTCAGAGGTAAGTCAATGTGCTTGTCACACACAAGTAGGCTTCTTACTTGAGTCTGAGTGTTACTGGTGGCTATTAGAGGTTTTGGTGCTGAGCCAAACATTCTGTTCTATCCAAACATAATTCAGTATAACTCCTTCTTCATCCTCCTCCCCCACCCACCTTTTGTTGGTTCAATCTAGAGATCAGATTTGTTCAAAGTACAAGTTGAAATACTATGTTTTGGAGTTTAACAAACAAATGTAATACATCATACATATTTATCTGCTTCTGATATGTAAAGAAGTGAACATTATCATGTTTCAATAGCTACAGAATAAAAACATGTAGATGATAGTACAGTATTTATAAAGTTCCTTTTTCTACAAATACTGATATTTTGTATAATCTTCATAGTAGTATATTAGAGTTCAAAAGTAAAGTTAATAACAGAAGTGACTTTTTCTGTAAAAATATTTACTTATTATTTCATTGACTGTAGCCTTAATAATCATAAACCTCTGTTCATGACACTCTAATCCTTTCCTGGAGAGTGGTTATTACCAGATTGAGTGGCACATAGCTGCTTGTGTAGCATGGAGAACTTGATGGATTATGAAACGAAACTAAGCTACTTACACAGGTTACTAATAGTTCATTTTGGAATATGAACCAGAATTATATGAATATATTTCCATGTAAATGTCATCTTTCTCATTTTGATAAAGTAGAAAATTTCCTCACTGTAACAAAAAAAATTATTCTATGCCAATAAAGATAATGTAAATATATAGAGTTAAATGGTGTCTGTGTCATTTTAGTTTAAAACATTTAGGAGTACTTTTCAAGAACTGTAAAGAATGATATCTGGAGTTGATAGCAGAAACTTACAGGTTTCATTGTAAAACTGCAGATTCAGTATTCTGTCCTAATGAGAGAAGTAATATAATGAATTTGCTACCAAAAAGTCAGATTTTATACAGGTACATGAAATTGTATATCATGTTTGCATTTGTTTTACCTGGAGAAGATGCACTTTAAGTGGAAGTCAGCTGTGATTTCTTTGTAATTCTTCTTAGAAATGAATTTGGTTTAGTATCTAGTAGCCACATATACAATATCATTAAAGCCCCTCTGGAATTCAGAAATTTCATTATCTACCTACCTGCTTTTTGTCTCTAAAGGAGTAATAGGGTGCCATTGTGCTGAATGTAAAAAATTAGAACTTAAGATTTAACACAAGATTGGGCTCAAACTTTTCTGGGAATTGCTTGCTTGTACTTTTTGGCCCGTTTTTTGTGTCTAAACAACTTTTGCCCTTTCAATCTTTTAAATTCACCAGTACAAATACTAGCTTCCTCTTATGAAACAATGATTTATTTTTTTTCTACACATGATTTTAATTTTTTTTTTTTTTAAATAAACTACTGGAGCAGTGTTTCCCATCCCAGAAGGTAGGCTATACCAAGGAAGCCTCAGACTAGTCTGGAGGAGGGAGAGAAAGTGCGAGGAAGAGAAATGTGCATGACTGTCTGTACTTCTCTTAATGAAGCTGTGTTCCTGCTACTGTGGAAAATGCAGCAGGTGGTTCTTTGAAAGCCACTTGCCTGCCTGCCTTGCTCTTACAGTAGTCCCTAATGCAGATGGCAACAGGAGCATCTCACAGGGTTTTCAAGTTCAAGCAGTGGCTCAGAGATCTATTTTTTTCTTCTCTACTCCCTGATCACTCATTTCATCTGCAAGAGCATGTATGACGTGGCCCTCCGGAGTCACCAATGGATATTCCCTCCAGAACAATATGTAGCCTTTATATAGGAGCGGGGAGGTACTATGAAAAGAAAAAAGCAAAAGTACAGGAAAGAGCAAAATCAGGGGAAAAGATGGTGGTCAATGAACCATGCCCTGGCATAGCTGACACCAAGAAGGCAAAGAAGGGTTCAGTGTTCCCCAGTTAAGCACAAAGAGGGAGAATCCACCAGAAGAATACTGGAAACTACTTCATTATATTAAGACTTACTGTAATGCTCTGACTTTTCCATTTATTTTCTGTGGTCTTTTGTTTTCATGATAGATTCGAGCTGCTAATCTCAGTGGAGACTGCTCACTCATAAATGAAATGACCAGATTTAAATTTGGATTAAAACAGCACCATCAGGTAAAGAAGACTGTGCCTTGTAAATACTGCTTACTTATGTTAAGGAACAGTACAGTATGGCTTTGGACTTTATTATCGTAGTCCATCAAGCAATACACCAACTCCCATTAAATTCCTAGCCACGATCTTACCACAGGAAAAACAGTAGATGATGGGAAATCATTGTAAATTTTGTATAATTTTATATTGCCCACCTACCCATCCATATCCGACTTTCGCCTGCCACTTCCCAAAACCTAAATTTTCCCCTCTAGCTCTCTCACCTTCAGTCCTTTTCCTTTCTGCCTCTCCTAGCTTCCCCTTCCTCAAGTCATCCCTACCTCTCTGTTTTTCTAAATTGCCTCCATACCACTGCCCCACACTCCCCAGCTCTCCCACCCATCTCCCTCCGCTCACCCCTGTATCTGAGGTGTTGGCTGTCATTCTTGTCAATTTCATGGTTCCATCTGGAACTGAAGCCAGGGTGAGTTGGGGCTCCTGCACCGACGAGTGGGGAGCTGAGAGCTGTGGGGAGGGGGGCGCACCGGGCTCCTGGTGGGGAGCCAAGAGCGCAGGGAGCTGATAGCCCAGGTGGGGAGCCGGTAGCTGATGGGGGGGGCAGCCAGGCTCTTGGTGGGGAGCTGCGTGCGGAGCTGAAAGTCTGGGCTCTTGTGCCCTCCCCCCCACCCCCCCCCACACACACACTGCCCTTCTAAAGTAAATGGAAGCGCTCCTTGTGAGGATGCACACCGCTGACAGGAGGAGGATTGTGTGGACATTAACCACCACAGTAGTTACTGCGGTGGCTGTAAGTCAACCTAACATAGGTTGACTTACGTTTTTAATACAGACATGCCCCCAGTGTCTCCTCACTCCATTGCCCTCTTCACAGTTTCTCCTTGTACCTGGCTCCTCTCCTCCCTTATATCTGTCTCCTAAGGAGGAGGGAGAGAAGAAACTGCTGCTGGATGGAAACCTGATTTGGTAGTGACTCCTCTTTGTCCCCCTGCTTCTATTGCTCCCAGGCCCTTTCAGGGGAGGGGCATAGGTGGGCCGGGATGGAGCTGAGCTGGCTGCAGCCTCTCCTGCCTTGTCAGAAGGATAAAACGGCTCCTTCTGGCAGTAGGCTCCAGTGAGACTCCTACTCTGTGCAGGAGCTAAATGGCAGCTGGCAGGAAGAGGAGAGCTGGCTGAATGCTGCTTCACGAAGCAGCAGCCTGTCTGTTCTCTGTCCCTTCTGCTATCCTTGCTCCTTCCCTTTCTAGCCAGCCAAATGTTCAGGAGACAAATACGTTGTTGATTCCCTCCATCCTACCTTGAAAGCTGCCAGAGACAGGTTGTCCCTATAATTAAGCCTGGATTCTGTTGTCCCACTCTTTGCCTAGTCATGCACACCTGTGCAAAGTTATAGCATTCTCATTTGGTATCATTTTACATTCACTGGCCATTGGTGTGGAATGCTACTGGGTCTCTACTCCAGTCCCTATGAATGCCCTGAGCCATGGAGTCCTGACCACCCCGTGATTGTGCAAGAGGCTTCTCTTGCTCAGAGGTTGGGAACATACCAGGGATTTGCTCCCTTCCCTCAGCTACCTTTGCATCTTCTCTGTCCATTTTCTACCAGCATTTGTTTTCCTCTATCATTCTAATTTGGGTAGGGAGCATCTGGCCCTGAAAACAGATTCCAGAGCTGTGCCATTGAAGATGGAAGGGCTCTAAATGAAGGATAAAACTGAAAGGAGAAGAACCTTCAAGATCAAGCTTTTAACATATCTTTTAAGACACTTTCCAAAGGGTTACATTTTTTTTTTAGAAGAAAAATTCCCGCAAAAAATAAGATTTTTGCATTGGTAGAATCAATGCATTTTTTAAAAAAAGCTAAATTAGGAGCTTGTGGTTTTTCCAGCTCGAACTACTGCTTAATAAATTAATTACAATGGGTAGTCAGTAAGAACAGAATAAGAGTGACTAGGGTTGACCAGAAGTGTCTTCTGAATTGGATTTTTTCTGAAGCTTTAGTTTTTGTTTCCTATGTATGGAAAGACTCAAAAGCCAGTTCAGAATATAAATTTAGTATAGAGTCAGACATGCAGCCCCTTAGTCAGGAAAGGCTCCCCAAGACTTCAGTGGGACTTTTACTTAAGTACAGATTACAGGACTGAACTTGAATAAATCTATTCCTGGCTGATCTAGAGCAGCAATTACTGACAGTGGCTTGGGGATCTTGTGTATCCTTTTCTTCTTTTTAGAGGAAAAGCCCAATAGGTAGCAGTTGCTACAGAAAGGTGGGATCAGGGAAAGTAACCACAGGAGGGGAGAGTGATGGCAGAGGAGTCAAGCCCTCTAGATCTTCTATTTGATGATAGTTGAAAAAGGCTAAGTGACACATGGCTGTTCAACTTGGAGCAGGTTTTCTCTTGTGTGAATGTCTAAGTTGTACACTTTTTTTTTTTTTTTTTTTTTTTTTTTACATAAAGCCAGAGTTTTAAACTGCATTTGAATTATTGCTACTCAAAGAAAAATAGCATTTCTTCTTATTACATGAAGATTTAGGTGCATAATGAAAATTAAATAGTTAATTTTAGATTAAAGAAAAATACATTTAAATGATCACAAGTTTGTTTTTGAGATCTGTCTATTTGGAATGGTGTCAGTTTTCTGTGATACATAATTAAGTGTAACCTTAATGTTGACGCACATGCAATAGGAACTAACATTTAGATAGATCTGTACAAAATGGTTTGTAACTTGTGACCTCAAATCGTAGCTACAATTTTTTCCCCCCATTTCTTTCAGACCTGTGTACGAGACCGAGCCATTCGCTCCATTTTGGCTGTTAGAAAAGTAAGCAAAGAAACAGCAGAAAAAGCTGTGGATGGAGTTTTTGACTCCTGTTTTAATGATCATGAACCATTCGGAAGAGTCCCACACAGTAGATCAGATGCCAAGTATGCTTACAGAAACTTTCAGAACCGGGATCGATATTATGCAAATTTGTAAAGGTGACTGTTAATCATTAGCAGTGTTGTCAAACTGAAAACTTAGGAAGGTGCTGGTGGAGAGAGGAAATTCTGACAAGTAAACTACAATTTTGTATGGAAAGCTTACATAAAAGCCAAGTTCCACTGATGAGTTAGAAATAATCTGAGTAAATGAACAAGAGCTGTAAACCATGTATTTCCTCACCTGTTTTTCAGTGTTTCTTTTGACATATCAGATGTTTAATCCACTCATTTCAATTAATGTGTAAATCTGCTCAGTCCAATTAAGAATTATTTTCAAAATGTCTTTTATCTTTCCTGAATAAAGTGATTTAAGATGTTCAGATTTTTACAAATTATGTGTTGTGTAGATATGTCTGTATAGGATATTGAAAACTGAGCATTCCTTTTTCAAAGTGGGTACCTAAAGTCAGGATCTTAAATCCACATATGGGCACTTAAGGCTAGGTCCACAAAGGGATTTAGGTGCTTAACTGCTGCTTCAGGTGCCTAAGTCCAATATTTAGATCCTCAAAACCTCTGTTGAGCTGCTGCCAAACCCTGTAGGTGACTACATTTCCTAGGCACCTACATTTTTGCTGGTAGGCAGCAGTGTCTATCCCCAAATTTTGACACTCAACACCTAAGCCCTGGCAGGATTCACAAATTAGGCATTCCCCTGCCTAACTCGCTGATGCAGTGGTAGTGCTCAGAGGCCACCTTAGGCGATGCCTACCAGATTAGGCTCCATACAAAACAGTAGTGGTGGTGTGATTCCACCGAGTTAGGTGCTGCAACACGGAGCCTAAGTCTCCTTTGTGAATCTTCCCTTTCGGGCTTGTCTACATGGTACGTTAGTGTAGAACCAGTAAGCGTGTAAATTCTAGTGTGTACCAGCATGTTGCACACAGTCTGGACCCTGCTGCGTGCACTAAAAGTTACCTAGAGCACATTGACAGAGACCTACTTGAAACATGACTATGTCAACACGCAGCAGGGTCCACATGCATCAGTTAGTACACAACTCACTTGTGCATGCTAGAATTTACACCCTAGCTGGTGGGCAATAATGTGCCATGTAGACAAACTCTTAAACTCCTTTGACAATCCAAGCCCTAAATAAATGACTAGATTTTCAAATGAGCACAGAAGCTCCCCTTGACTTCAGTGGGAACTTCTAGGCATTCAGTTTTTGCACATTTAACCACGTATTTAACTTAAGCTTAGGCTCCCACTTCTAAAAATCTTAGCCAGTCTGTTTTATGCTGTTAGTGGTTGTTTAAAAATAGTGACTTTTTCTTTTAAATGTTTAAAGAGGGACAATGAGATACCCTTTCATCTAAGGTGGCTACTTACAAATATACAGTTTTGGCCCTTCTCCCATGCAGGGTGCTCCATGCCGTGACTTGTGGGGCTCTTCTCAGATAAACTCCTACATCTGCCCATATTAAATTACTGAATCGTAACCTAAAGGTTGTCGTACACTTTTAAAACTTCTTATGGCATAACTGTGTCAGTCAGGGGTATGAAAACCCCCATATCCCCTAGAGACATAGCTATGCCAGCAAAACCACCAATGTAGACACTGCAATGCCAACAGAAGATTGTTTCTGTTGGAAGAGCTAACATCATTGGGGGACAAGATGTTTCTGCACCAGCAGAAAAACTCCTCCTCTCACTGTGTGCTGCTTCTGCGCTAGGGGGTTCTGGTGGCATAGTTGTGCTGCTACAGGCTCTGCCTTGTCGACATAGCTAAGCCTTAAGTCACAAACAGCATCATGTAAAGGGTGTCAGAAAGATAAGGTCTAAAACAAATATTAAGTAAACTGGTTACCTGTACTGCTTTTCTTAGCATTATTTGAATTTCAATTGCTTAACTATAAAAAAAAAACCTTGAGTTGGTTTTTCTTTAGAGTTTTAACAACTATCCTTAACAACATCAACTAATAGCATAGGATATAAGGTAAAAGTAGTAATGGACTATGATTTTGCTAACACTGGCTAGAAAATTGATTAATACAGTACATCCAGGTTTTCAGAATCAACACAACCACAATGAAAAACAACAATGATACTCAATTACTGTCTTGGGAAGGTGACTTTGGTTAGAGTTTGACTCAGTCCCTCAGAATACGAACTCACTTTTGCCAATTGGTTATCAACTGGGAGGTGTTACCACAGAGGAACCACCACCCAAGTTAAAACAAGACAGTTTGGTCAATTACTTGCACCCTACTCCCCTCCTCTGCTCAGGTCTCCTTCCCAACAGATCTATAGTAGTCAGCTCTTAACCTGCTTCCACATAAATTATATTAGCCCCAGGATCTTATTAACACTCCTGACTAAAACTCCTACTTTCATATGTGATCTTCTTTTACATTTGTATACACTTAGACCTTGAAAGCCAGTGTGAAATCATTAACTGAAGTTAGGCTTGGCTAAATTCAATTTTTATTTTATTTTTATAATTTTGATGGATAACATGCTTGTTAAGCATTTTTTTATTTTTATCAATTTAAATTTTCACAGCTGTGGGAAATTGGGTTAATTTTTTTTTCCTGTTTTTTATTTAAATTTTCACAATTGCAGAAAATTGTGGGTGGGTCACACTTATTTGGTGACACTGAGATTTAAAAAATTAAAGCTTTGTAACGTTAAAACAAATGTCAACATCATATGTCAAAACATACAAAGTAAATAGTCTTAAATCAAACTCTAATAATTTCAAGCAGAATCTTCTTTCTTGGCCTTTCTGTAAATTCAGTCATCAATGGAAATATTGTCAGTTTGTACAAGTATGATGAAATCAACATTTATTGACATTTACCAATACAAATCTAAACCTTTTCAAACCTAACTATAATAGACATATGCTGACTGCTTCACAATCTTAGTCAGAAACAGTAACTTGTTCAATTTCAAACTTGTTCAATTTTACAACAATTTTGGTTGGAACCTCATACTGTTACAAAACAAGGACAAATACTGCCGTGCCGCTAAAAGTTGTGCAGTGTAGCTGCTGTTTGTCGGCTCTCCTGCCAACAAAAAACTTCCACCCCCAATGAGCACTGTTTGTGTTTTCCCTGCCGACAGTGTGCTGTTTACACTGGCACTTCTTGCGGCAAAACTTCTGTCGTTCAGGATAACACCTCTGAAAGACAAAAGTTTTGTTGTTCAATTGCCAGAGTAGACAAAGCCTAACTCTGTGACCCTCTTTAAAGCACGTTCACAAGCATGGATGTGCCCTTAATTAAGTACCCAGTTTCAGGAAGTAGTCAGTTGAGTAATTTGGGTTGTCACCAAGAGAAAGTGTGTGTTACTTATCAACAGACCTTTGCTCAGCTGTCAGTTTTCAGCTCAGTCACTGTTCACAGCAGGAGTTGATGCTGCAAATACAGGCGGAGCAAAGGATGGACCTGACTATAGTCTTGTCCTGATGTGCTAGCAGGCAATCTGAATTCCTGGAAAATAAGACAGTTAAATGCGTCTATCCAAGATAGCCGATGACATTGAGTACTTAGGTGGCCAGCTCAGTCTTCTCTCTTCCAGGTGTCTTCAGCTTTCAGGAAGTGATGCGTTGAAGGAGCTGTTTTATCCCATTCCAGTTGAGTGGTCCAGCTTGGCTCCTCTGGTTGGAGTGCTGCTGTGGACCAATTAGATGATAACTCATACTTCTGCCAAATATTTGAAATTTTCAGTCAAAATGAGAGTTGTCCTCTCACTGTCTAATCAGGGAATGTAGGCATCACCTTTGAGCTTTTGCAACTGGGGCTGAAAATTTTCCAGTCTCTTCATACAAAACATCTTGTCATACCAGCTTGTATAAGACAAGTTAAGCCATAGCTGTTGGTACAACCATCTTGGGATAAACATTGAGCATGGGCTGGGTTGCTCTAGTCAGTAATTTATTTCTGCAATTCGCTTTGCTGTGGTGCATCCCTTGGCCAGCTTCATAGGCTATGCTTGTTCAAGGTGCAGTTTCTCCATCAGCACTCTACTAGCTGGTGAAATGTGAAGTTTAAAGTTCATATAATTTATAAAGTTCCAGTGCATTCTTTGATGCTTTTTAAACTTGTTTTAAACAGTCCATTATGCAATGCAAAGTCACTTCAAGAACTGCTGTTCTCCAGCAGGCTGGAACAGATGTATAAATCTTCCATTTCTGTGCTCCTTGTTTTAATAATTCTAGGAACCTTTTTATGCATAACTGAGCTGGATCTCTACATTATTGACCAAATATTTTTGATTATTCCACTCTCATTGTGTCCTTATAAGATGCTATTTGGTTTCAGTCCTTTTTATTTATTGCTTTTTTCAGCACATGTGTATTTCACCAATTTATAGCATAAACATGCTTGATTGCAAATATTAGCGTTGCTTCTTCACTTTATCGCTACACTAAAATAACTCAATATGAATGCAACCTGCTACTTTCCTTAACAGGATTGCCCAAGAGGTAAACCCTGTCATTAAAGTTTGCAATATTTTGCCCCAACCTGTTTTTTGTTCTGTACAAGTGTGATAAGAAGCTGCCCTACATTCTATCACTTATAGCCAACTTCCATTTTAAAACATAACTTTTATTTAATCACAATAGTTGATTCAATCTGGTTCCCTATTCACCTGTCCCCACTATTTTATCTGGCAATATAATATAGTATCTTAATATTTGATAGTGTGACAGGGTCAGGCTGGATGGCTACAGGAGAGTAATCCTATTGGGATCTGGGAAGTGGGCGGGCGAAGCCCGTCCACTGCTAAAGAATCCCCCCCCAGCCTAAGAGGGGGATCCACAGGACCTGGATACCAAATAAATCCGGGGGACAACTAATGAAATAACAGGGACGGGAGTGTGGTCAAAGGGTCAAACGAAGGGAACAGGATGGGGACACCGAGCAGAGAACCCCAGACAGCGCCCACTGCTCCTCAAAGGCATCAAGGGAATCAGTGGATGCTGCCCAGAGGAACTCTGCCCGGATACGTGAACGAACCGAGGATAAGAAATAGGCCCCACAGTCACAGGAGACTCCATTGGCCAACCTCCTCACTCTGGTTTTATAGATGGCCATTTTAGGTAGGGCCAGGAGGAGGTTGACCAGGAGATCCTGTGACTTTGTGGGGCCACGGATAGGGAGTGCATAAATAAGAAGGTGAGGGGAAAAGTGCAACCAAAAACGTAATAAAATATTTGTGAGGAGCCGGAATAGGGGCTGCAGCCTGGCACACTCCCAATATATGTGTGCCAGGGTTTCCCTCACGCTGCAAAAGGGGCAGGTGTCTGGGATGGAGGTGAACCGCGCCAAGAACACACCCGTGCTCACGGCTCTGTGAAGGAGCCGCCAACTGATATCCCCAGCGGGCCTCGGGACCAAGGTAGAATAGAGGTTGGCCCACCGGGGCTCCTCACCCTCCAAAGGTGGCAGGAGGTCCTGCCATTTTGTATCGGGGCGGGACACAAGCGTGAAGGCGTGAAGGGTGTGGAGCACGAGCGTGTATAGATGTTTCCTTGGCGCGGTTTGGAAGCAGACCGGCTGCATCTTGTGCAGCCAGCTCACAGTAAACGGGTGAGAGGGTCGGTTGGGTCCACGGGGTAGGGGCCCAATTAAAAGGTCCGGTGGGCCTGGGGTAGAGGGTGGGCGGGGCGTGCCCTCGAGCAGGACCCGGTCGAGGTAAGCTCGAGCAGCGGGCGGCAAAGCGGCCTTCACCTCCTGAAGTACACACCGGGGGTGCGAGGTCTGGAGAGCCCCATGCGCCGAGCGAGTGTCACGGGATCCAGCCAGTCTCCCCGGTCGTAGTCCAAGAGGTCTCCGACTCTCGTGACTTCTGCCAGGATCAAGCTCTGGCACACCGAGCGGGACTGCACTTAGGATGGAAGAATCCAATACACCGCTACAGACTAGGGACCGAATGGCTAGGCAGCAGTTCTGCGGAAAAGGACCTAGGGGTGACAGTGGACGAGAAGCTGGATATGAGTCAACAGTGTGCCCTTGTTGCCAAGAAGGCCAATGGCATTTTGGGATGTATAAGTAGGGGCATAGCGAGCAGATCGAGGGACGTGATCGTTCCCCTCTATTCGACACTGGTGAGGCCTCATCTGGAGTACTGTGTCCAGTTTTGGGCCCCACACTACAAGAAGGATGTGGATAAATTGGAGAGAGTCCAGCGAAGGGCAACAAAAATGATTAGGGGTCTGGAACACATGACTTATGAGGAGAGGGTGAGGGAGCTGGGATTGTTTAGCCTGCAGAAGAGAAGAATGAGGGGGGATTTGATAGCTGCTTTCAACTACCTGAAAGGGGGTTCCAAAGAGGATGGCTCTAGACTGTTCTCAATGGTAGCAGATGACAGAACGAGGAGTAATGGTCTCAAGTTGCAGTGGGGGAGGTTTAGATTGGATATTAGGAAAAACTTTTTCACTAAGAGGGTGGTGAAACACTGGAATGCGTTACCTAGGGAGGTGGTAGAATCTCCTTCCTTAGAGGTTTTTAAGGTCAGGCTTGACAAAGCCCTGGCTGGGATGATTTAACTGGGAATTGGTCCTGCTTCGAGCAGGGGGTTGGACTAGATGACCTTCAGGGGTCCCTTCCAACCCTGATATTCTATGATTCTATGACTCCACCACCTGCACACGGAGCTACAGGAGAGTAAATTTTTTTTGAAGCAAAAAAGGTGTTTTTATTTGCATAACACACTTACAAAGCAAAAACAACAGCATATGCAATGTGTAACACAGCAACCAATCACAATTGTTTTCTCATTAACTTCAGGCGAGGGACGTGTTCAGGCTTGCCTGGGCCCAGAGCAGGGGGCTTCCTCGACTCTTGTGGTCTTCCACCCTTCCAAGTTACCTGGTGGCCCAGAGCGAGGGGGCTTCATCGACTCTCAAGTCTGCCACCCCTCGAGTTACCTGGCGCCACGCCCAGTGTCACCAACAATTCCCTCCTTTGAAAGCACCCAACAAAAGGGGCAGGCTGTGGGATGGACAATCGGGGGGGGGCACGTGCGCCCACGTGTGAAAGGACCCCTTTAAGGTGGTGTCCGCAGCAGCAATGGCTGGGGCTGGGGTCCCTTACTCTCTCCCCCAATCAAAGGGTCAAACAAAGGGACCCGGACAGGGACACTGAGCAGAGAACCTCGGACAGCGCCCACCGCTCCTCAAAAGCATCAAGGGAGTCGGTGGACGCCGCCCAGAGGAACTTCGCCCGGATACGTGAACAGACCGAGGATCGGAAAACGGCCCCACAGTCACAGGAAACTCCATCGGCCAACCTCCTCTCTCTGGTTTTATAGATGGCCGTTTTAGCCAGGGCCAGAAGGAGGTTAACTAGGAGATTCCGCGACTTTGTGAGGCCATGGATGGGGAGTGCATAAATAAAATGTGAGGGGAAAAATGCAACCAGAAACGTAATAGAAGATTTATGAGGAGCCGGAACAGGGGCTGCAGCCTGGCGCACTCCAAATATACGTGCGCCAGGGTTTCCCTCACACCGCAAAAGGGACAAGTATCTGGGATGGGGGTGAGCCGCACCCAGTACATGCCCATGCTCACAGCTCCATGAAGGAGCCGCCAACTGATGCCCCCGACGGGCCTCAGAACCAAGGTGGAATATAGGCTGGCCCACCGGGGCTGCTCACCCTCTAAAGGTGGCAGAAGATCTCGCCACTTTGTGTCGGGGCAGGACACTAGGGTGAGGGCATGAAGGGTATGGAGCACGAGCGTGTATAGATGTTTCCTTGGCGCGGTTTGGAAGCATATCGCAGCCGGCTCGCAGTAAAGAGGCGAGAGGGTCGATTGGGTCTACGGGGCAGGGGTCCAATTAAAAGGTCCGGCGGGCCTGGGGTAGAGGGTGGGCGGGGCGTGCCCTCGAGCAGGAGCCGGTCGAGGTAAGCTCGAGCAGCGGGCGGCAAAGCGGCCTTCACCTCCTGAAGTACGCGCCGGGGGGTGCGAGGTCTGGAGAGCCCCATGCGCTGAGCAAGCGTCAGGGGATCCAGCCAGTCTCCCCACTCGTAGTCCAGGAGGTCTCCGACTCTCATGACTTCTGCCAGGATCAAGCTCTGGCGCACCGAGCGGAACTCCGCCACCTGCACACGGAGCTACAGGAGAGTAATAGAAGTCAGATATATTAGCTCCAGGTTAAGTAGGTCGCTTTTCCCTGGGTAAGGTAACAGGGAAGGTTCCAGAACAATCAGGAACCTTCTGGAGACAATTAAGAAGGTCGGATGGGGCCGGATCACTGCATCCGAGAGTGCTAAAGGAGTTGGCGGATGTGATTGCAGAGCCATTGGCCATTATCTTTGAAAACTCATGGTGATCGGGGGAAGTCCCAGACGACTGGAAAAAGGCTAATGTAGTGCCCATCTTTTAAAAAGGGAAGGAGGAGGAACCTGGGAACTACAGGCCATTCAGTCTCACCTCAGTCCCTGGAAAAATCATGGAGCAGGTCCTCAAGGAATCAATTCTGAAGCACTTAGAGGAGAGGAAAGTGATCAGGAACAGTCAGCATGTATTCACCAAGGGCAAGTCATGCCTGACTAATCTAATTGCCTTCTATGACGAGATAACTGGTTCTGTGGATGAAGGGAAAGCAGTGGACGTGTTGTTCCTTGACTTTAGCAAAGCTTTTGACACGGTCTCCCACAGTATTCTTGCCAGCAAGTTAAAGAAGTATGGGCTGGATGAATGGACTATAAGGTGGATAGAAAGCTGGCTAGATTGTCAGGCTCAACGGGTAGTGATCAATGGCTCCATGTCTAGTTGGCAGCTGGTATCAAGTGGAGTGCCCCAAGGGTTGGTCCTTGGGCCGGTTCTGTTCAATATCTTCATAAATGATTTGGAGGATGGTGTGGATTCCACCCTCAGCAAGTTTGCGGATGACACTAAACTGGAAGGAGAGGTAGATACGCTGGAGTGTAGGGATAGGACACAGAGGGCCCTAAACAAATTGGAGGATTGGGCCAAAAGAAATCTGATGAGGTTCAACAAGGACAAGTGCAGAGTCCTGCACTTAGGACGGAAGAATCCAATGCACCGCTACAGACTAGGGACCGAATGGCTCGGCAGCAGTTCTGCAGAGAAGGACCTAGGGGTGACAGTGGACGAGAAGCTGGATATGAGTCAACAATGTGCCCTTGTTGCCAAGAAGGCCAATGGCATTTTGGGCTGTATAAGTAGGGGCACTGCCAGCAGATCGAGGGACGTGATCGTTCCCCTCTATTCGACACTGGTGAGGCCTCATCTGGAGTACTGTGTCCAGTTTTGGGCCCCACACTACAAGAAGGATGTGGAAAAATCGGAAAGAGTCCAGCAGAGGGCAACAAAAATGATTAGGGGACTGGAACACATGACTTATGAGGAGAGGCTGAGGGAACTGGGATTGTTTAGTCTGCGGAAGAGAAGAATGAGGGGGGATTTGATAGCTGCTTTCAACTACCTGAAAGGGGGTTCCAAAGAGGATGGCTCTAGACTGTTCTCAGTGGTAGCAGATGACAGAACAAGGAGTAATGGTCTCAAGTTGCAGTGGGGGAGGTTTAGGTTGGATATTAGGAAAAACTTTTTCACTATGAGGGTGGTGAAACACTGGAATGCGTTACCTAGGGAGGTGGTGGAATCTCCTTCCTTAGAAGTTTTTAAGGTCAGGCTTGACAAAGCCCTGGCTGGGATGATTTAATTGGGGATCGGTCCTGCTTTGAGAAGAGGGTTGGACTAGATGACCTCCTGAGGTCCCTTCCAACCCTGATATTCTATGATTCTATGATTCTAAGACAGGCTGATTAGAACATCTACAGCCAATCAAGAAGCTGCTAGAATCAAATAAGGCAGGCTAATCAGGGCACCTGGGTTTAAAAAGGAGTTCAGTTTGTGGTATGTGTGTGAGGAGCTGGGAACAAGAGGCACTAGGAGCTGAGAGTGAGAACGCGGACTGTTGGAGGACTGAGGAGTACAAGCATTATCAGACACCAGGAGGAAGGTCCTACAGTGAGAATAAAGAAGGTGTTGGGAGGAGGCCATGGGGAAAAAGCCCAGGGAGTTGTAGCTTTCGCACAACTGTTCCAGGAGGCACTCTAGACAGCTGCATTCCACAGGCCCCTGGGCTGGAACCCGGAGTAGGGGGCGGGCCCGGGTTCCCCCCAGATCCCCCCAACTCCTGGTCAGACACAGGAGGAGTCGACCTGGACTGTGGTGGTTTCAGAAAAACGGCCAAGCTGAGGGCTGCCGTAAAGCTCCAAGGCGAGCAAATCTGCCAATAAGCGCAAGACCCACCAAGGTAGAGGAGGAACTTTGTCACAATAGCTATATTCTAATTCATTATTTCACACATGGGGGCGGGGGGGAAAGAAGTCTCATTACCTATGTCAACAGTACACTTGTGAAAGGCTGCTGAAACTATGAGTTTCCTTATGCTATTTGGAAAGTGAAGAAACCTTGCCATTAAGAGTTGCTTTTTTTTATTCTCTGAGCTCCCTGTCCTGTCTTTTCTAAAAAGCCTTGATTCCAAGGCAGTTCTTAAGTAGTAATAACTCTCAATTTTGGGGCCTTAACCATTAGAAGGGGGTGTTGTATTTACTCCCTTTGGGCCACTGGCCAATTGTGATCTGTTAGGTCTTCTTCCTGGCTTTCAAGGCCTGTGTGGGATAAGCTCAGACTACGTAAGACCTCAATTCAGGAAAGCATCAATGGGAGCCAAGCATATGTTTAAGTGCTGTCCTGAATCAGGGCCTGAAAGATCACTTCTCTGTACTCCCACAGCTAGTGGCACTATTGCTTGATAGTAGGAGACCTGTGAGCAGCAGCTACAGAATTTTCGCAGGATCTGGACCTAGCCATGGAACTTTCTGTCACAAGATGTGAAAAAAACCACAGGCTTCACAGTATTTAAAACTAAATTGAAAACATCTCTGCAAACTAGTTTTCTTGCAGTAAATATGACACACACACAAAGTAATAACCTCTTAAATTTAAAGATAGCATTTTTTTTCAACCACAAGAGAGATGCCATCACTGTAGTCTATGTGGACCATCATACCTTGAGCCCAGTGATGAGCTGCCAGAAGCTCAAGAACCGGTTCCTTCACTCGCTCCGGGTCTTCGGCGGCACTCAAGGCCCCGCCGCCGAAATACCGCCAAAGACCCGGAGCGAGTGAAGGACCCGCCACCGAAGTCCCGCCGAAGGCTCGGAGTGCCGCCGGGTCAGTAAAAATTCACATGGGAGCCTCCCCAGCCGAGAGCTCGGACAGGCTGGTCCCGCGGGCCACATCCTGTCTGTCCCGCCTGAGCTTCCCCACCCCTTCAACAACCGGTTCTAAACTGGCTTCAAAATTTAACAACCGGTTCGCATGAACTGGTGCGAACTGGCTCCAGCTCACCACTGCTTGAGCCTGATTCCCAACTGCCTTCCAATCAGTTTAGTCATTTACACTTATGCAAAGTAGAGGGCTTAGTAGTGTTTGATGCCTGTTTTGCATGCACTTCATAAGTGTAAATGACTACACAGGGGCAAGGCAGTGGAGAATCAGTCTTCTGACTGATGCAGGATGCAAGGCTATTGACCAGTTGGTCAAATGTGTTTTCCACAGAAAACTCTTCAGATTAACTGCTAAGAATCAAATCTGTGCTACAGATCCCAATTCACTTCAACTTAGAAAGTTCATCATTAATCATCCAGTTAATCACTTATGGACTAATTCTACAACTTTTACATTGAGTAACATTCACTTGTGTGAGTAGTCCCATCAACTTCAGTGGGACTACTCCCACAAGTAAGTATTACTTAGTGTGAGAACAGGTTGCAGTAATAAGCATTTAGAGAAGATAGCAACTTCACCAGTTAGCAGGAGCAGATTCTGTACCATCTAGGCCTTTTTTTTTTTTTTTAACCTGAGCAACAAAGCGTTTGGAGGGCAGAATTCAGAGACTGTGGGCCACAGACATGGTCAGTGCTGCCCCAGAGGAACAATGGAGCAGGTTAAAATGGCATTGGAATGTCAAAGAGGTTTTATTTAAGTTTTTGGTCTGTACAAGTGTGATGAGAAGCTGCCCTACATTCTCAAAGGCCGCATACTTTGTTAGTTGGTAACATTGCTGCTGGGGTTGCCCATTAATGCAGTCCTTTTGCGATCACATCCTAGCTCTCTTGGAGACGGTATCATCTAGTCCAAGGCTCCCCAAAACCTGTGTTTTCAATAATTTTTCAGAATTTCATATGGAGAGCTACTAATCTTATTTTCTTTGAGTAATTCTATCAGTGACTTGCTGTTGCATAGCCACAGGTTGCATAGTGGCTGAATATCCAGCAGAATAAAATGGTTAAAGAAAGGACATAATGCCTATACTCCTATGGAGAAAATTACACATTGAATTCTAAGCTCTCCTTCTTTGATGTAATCTAACTAGACCTTCTGCATTTTCTAAAATCCCCTGTGGATCACAGATGCCTTGGAACAGCATAATCTTGTGTGCTAATACTCCCTTAACCTTTGCTTCTTTTTCAAATCCCTATTTTACTCAGTGTGATGCTGCATTTTTCATATTGCATATAACATGTATTTATTCCAGTAATTCCTTCCCTTCATTTTACACCTTATTTAACATAGTTCTGTTGTGATAAGTATATTTTAATATTGCACTTTGACAGCAACATACACTGTTTTGAGTGTCTACTGCTGTATTCTGACGGGGGGACTGGTAAAAGGGAAGTTGTCGAACCTATTTAGAAATGCAGAAACAATGACAGACAGGTATGCAAACTGCTCATTGGATTTTATTTAGCATTTTTCGTGGCTGAACACTGTAAAGCATTAAGAGGAAAAGTATTCCAGAGATACAGCCAAAAGTGACACTTGGGAATAAAATAGTACAAAGTACAGGAAGGAACAATTATTAAAAATAATCAGTGAGAATTTGCATAACAAGGTAATGTGGTGCCAGCCTAAGCTACTGATAAATTCCTGTTACTCCAAATCAGACTCAAAATATAATGACAAAATATGCACTGCAAAGTCATTGAAAAGCAATCAGAAGACTAGGGCTTTTTGCTAGTCCCTGAAAAGACAAGGGACAGTAATTATACGAAACTTTGCACACTCTGTTTATCAATTCAATCAATCATTTCATTGCTTAAGGTGCAATTTTAATCTGCATCATTTTTTCTCAGCAAAACACAGAGATGATTAAAAATACAGTCAAAAACATTGCAAATCTGAAATATTAAGGCAATCAACTAAACAGCAGAGGGAGCTGGAGTATCGCTGATCTGCACAGGCAGATAGAAGTAGAATGGTGAAGATGATATGTAGTTCATTGTGCAATTCCATTTTTATTTAAATCTCTATTTTAATCAAATTTACATAACTCTAATGTTAAAATAGATGAGAAATTAAACACATTTCCCTTACATTGTTCAGCTCCTATATGGTTCAGAATGGAATATTTACTTTCCCCGAATCGTGTGGAGGATGAAAATGGAATATATTTTGCCATCTGTAGCATTTTGGAGCGTGAATGTGTTTGAGGGGGCAGTGAAAAAAGTAGGGAAACTGCTGGGGTGCGAATTGCAGTACGAAGCCCTCTGGTTACAAAGATCTTTTGCTGAGAATCATCAATCTATGAGTTCATGTCACATATTACTTAATCCCTTATTCGTCATGACTAAAATGCAATTACAGTAATACTTTTTCCTCTCATTTTTGAATGATTCAGGATTTTGGGATAAAAAGTTTCAAGCATATACGGATTTTATTAGGACTAAACTCTGTGTAAAAGCATATGAACCTCCTGCATCTCTGTCCTGAGGAAACAGGCATTCTTCTTTTTGAGACACATTTGCACGTGCTATTTCATTCATTCACTTGCTAGGTGAACAAAAAGAAAGGATGTCTTGAGAGAGTATTTGTCCAAATAGCCAGGGATCTAAAGAATAATTTTTGAGCAGTTTTGTGTTGCTTTGTAAAGGAGTGATCTGACATATAGCTCACTGACATTTTTCTTGCAAAAATGTACTACTGGAGGGTTTCTTGTTATTCGCTTCTCAGTTGCATGGGGACATGTCAGAGATACCATAAGGAGGTTTGGGGGTGGGGGGTCCCCACAATTATTTTGTAGAAGAGAGTGACTGCAAGTGTAAGTAACTAAAGTCAATTGCAAACAAAAAATACTAAAAATGATTTTTTTTTAGAAGACACTTGAATATTAATGGCAGTGTTTGTTCAAGTGGACTATGTCCCGCCCCCCCTACTTTATTGCACTTTGGTAAGTTACTTGAGGTTACTCAAGGTTAAAGGACTTGATTATGTCTGTTTCTGTGAGAAGCACAATGGAAGCAGAGCACCCCTGGTGCTTCCCCACCTAATGAACCCAGGCAGAAACTAAGCACACATTGCCCTTCCCTGAGTGCAATGATTGCCTCAAGCTAGTGTTGCTGCTGGCACTAGCTTTCCCAGAGAGTGGTTGGGGATATCCCATCGTCCACTGGCCAGCACAGCTGGTTCTGTGCCAATGCTGATGGTGGGAAATGTATAAGGCATCAGAAGCTCCTGCTTGTGGGGGGTGTTTTAGCTCCAAGCTCTCTCTACTTCTGCTGTGATTTGAATCCACATTACGTGCTCCTTTCTACCTGCCTCACTGTGGTTGGATTTCTATTTTCTGAAGGATACCTACCTGCTTGGCTGAAACTTCCTGGGCTTTGCCATTTAACCTTTTATGATGTTTAGTGATACACATGCCTCCTGTGAATCCATCATGGCAAGCTTAAGTAGCCTCCATGCTGGGGCTAAGGATTTTAATTTTCCTCACTTGGATTTCAGGATCTTTTTGACTAGCTTCCTTTTTGTTTTTTGTTTTGTTTTTTTTAATAATTCCCCTTTCTGAATTTTAGTGTCACGGTGCTAGTTTTTTATATGATTTCCTCCTTCACCTCTGGATATGTGAAATGTAAGTATACTGTGGTCATTCTTACTTAGTGGCTCAACTACAGTTATTTCTAGACCAACTCCTGTATGTTACTTAGGACTAAGCAGAAAATAGCTTCTCTTCTACAACTAGCTGACCCAGAAAGTAATTTAAAGTGTCAAGAAATTACTTCTCTAAACCGCGTCCCATTTTGATGTTTGACTAATTTAGATGTGACTAGAGAGATAAGGGGGTGAGGTAATATCTTTCACTGGACCAAATTCTGTTGGTGACAGAGACAAACCGATAAAAGATATTACCTCACCCACCTTGTCTCTGTAATATCCCAGGACCAACATGGCTACAGCACCAACACAAACATCAATTAGATGTGAATAGTAGAAATAAGCTGTAATTACTGTTGTTAGACTTTGCTAATGCTTTCCTCTGCCTCAACGTTGTGCACTCAATATCCTTTCCTCATGAGGAGCCCGGTAGCATAATCCTTCGAGTATATTTATATTCTTATGACTTGGGATTTGTACCCATACAGATTCTACTGTCTAGACCTCTCCACTCAGAAATATCTCATTAGACTCCGTGGAATCTTTTAAAAACAGTGCTACTTCCCCACATCCAATTTGGCCTACCTGTATAGTTTACAAGCAGATGTTATGGCATCATATTAATGTCACTCCAGCATATTCCAGTAATATCTATTATGCAAAATCCTATTTCATTGTCAGACATTCTATTTTTGCTTTTACCATTCTCATATTTGTATATAGCCATTTATAGGTTTATGTTTTGCTATGTGGCAATTTTTATTTTACTCTTTTGTCTGACACCCTCCTACTTTTTTCTGGAATTTACCTCATCCCTTATGTATTTGCTATCCCTTTCCCCAGAAGGTCCCCAGTGCTTAATATATTTAAATATCCTTTCTTTACACCATCTTCTCATCAATGCATTGAGACTGAAGTTCCTACTGTCTAGCTGGCTCTGCACATGGAACTAAAACCATCTCCAAGAAAGCTACCTTGGCCTTAGACCTAAGCCTTTAGCTATTCATATAAATATAACTTCCAGGTCCTCTCTATATCATTTATATTAATATGTACCATGATTACGGACTCCTCCACAAAACTCACTAGAAAATTGTCTAAAAACATATTCATGAGATCCTGCAACCTTTGCAAATAACCCAATGATTCTCACTTTCACAGCTTACTCAGCTATCAATTTCTCCAATGACCAAATCTCCTATCAGCACAGTTTTCTACATTTCACAACTGTAACCCCATCTTGTGGCATGACCTGATTAAAGGGGGAGGACGGAGTTACCTTCTCCACCTCTGTTGGAGGATTGGTCATGGTCCTGCCATGAAAACTGACAAGACCGTCAACAGTACACGTAAGGGACACTGTGTCTACACGGACACTGCGTTGCCCTAACTACACTGACATAAGCCTTACGTCTGTTGCGGAGGTGAAGTTAGTATGTCAGTGTAGTAGGGCACTGACGTTGGCGGGAGAAAGGCTGTAGTGTAGACACTGGAATAATTAGGTCGCTATAAGCTGCACAAGAAGTTTTCATCAGGTGCATAAGTAGCTGCACATTCTGCACTTTGTGCAGTAAATAGGGTATTCTCCACCAAATTAATCTCCTGACTTTCTGTGTAGTGCAACAGGTTTTTATCTCATTGATTGCCTATTCGGCTGTACCATGTTTCCCTTTAAGTTAGAATCTATGGTATCTTAGGTGTTGCTGTAATTTACCATATTTTTTACAAGCTATATTCAACTAATTAAGTTGCCTTTTCTCTCCCGCAAACTCCCACTCAGACCAAACTCCCCTGTGGTCTTTGTCAGTGCCTCCTACTCTGACTGGAGCTCCCAGCTCTAGAGAGGTAGTTGTTAAGCCACTGCTACGAGGAGGAGGAGTTATAAGTCTTAAAAGATAAAAGGCTCTTATTTTAGGACAATCTGTTATATTTCCATTGGTCATGGGCATGAGGCTTGAATTTGCAAGGTTTCAAGTACTCTGGCTGAGATCTTAACCACATGCTTAAGTTTAAGCACCTCATTAGAATGACTTTCCAGAGCTTTGCTGGATCGGAGCTGGAATGCTCAGCACCATGTAGGACTGAACCCTAAGTGCTTTAGGAGATAGCAGTCATTGCACTGAACTATTGACCTCTCTGTCCTTGTGATGAAGCATAAAAGCAGCATCATTAAATATCCCGTGACGCACTTTCTCAGAAGAGGGGTGTTAATCCTCATGTCCTGGCTGAATTCCCATTTGAATAGTTAATCTGCTTTCTGATATTCTCCCTGCGTTTTGGAGGAGGAATTCATTTCCTGTCCTAAAGAGACGCAGAGTTTTGCTGTACACTGTTAAATACTCGCAAAAAGAAAAGGAGGACTTGTGGCACCTTAGAGACTAACCAATTGATTTGAGCATAAGCTTTCGTGAGCTACAGCTCACCTCATCGGATGCATTCAAGGGCAAGTACTACTTTTCTTTTTGCGAATACCGACTAACACAGCTGCTACTCTGAAAACTGTTAAATACTGATTCACAACAGAGGTTGCTGAATTTCCGTACTGGATGAAAAGATCACTGCAAATTTGTTACATTTGTAAAGCACTTGGGATCCTTTGGCATGAAAGCTACTGTATAAATGTAAGATCATCATTGTTACTTATCTACTTGGAAGGAGAAATAGTGATAGTCTCACTGCTCTCACAAATCTTAGTAACTTCCTCATCCTATTAAAGCTATAGGCTTTATTCATTCAGGTCAGAAATTACTGAGCAGAAGAGGAAATAATAGGCTACTGATAGCAAATTGTGTTTTCCACATCATGACTATAAATAAGTTACCTAAGTCAACTTTTCTGAAGCCGATTTCAGTATAACAGTTTAAATCTAAACTCAGTGGAAGGAATAACACAGGCATTATTAAGAATGGTTACCTTCTCATTGTGCTAATTACTGATTTATGCTTTGGGTATCTTAAAATAATGGACATTTCCCAAAGATCCATAGTTACAAAAATGATGGATATGTGAATTTTAGACTGTAGAATATATTTTAAAAAATCAGTAGAATGACAAGAGCTGGGCCAATAGTAAGAAAAGATATTTGCAGACATTTTGGTGATTTCTAAACAGATTTTTGCTTTGACTGTGTTCACACTCCCTTTTGTACTCTTTTTGCAAACAATATTTTATTCATATAGTCTGTGGAAAGTGAATTTCAGGCCTGTAACACTGTGAAACAAGACACATTTTGGGTAGAAGCAGTGTTGGAAGGTTAGGTCATCCAATAAGGGAAGGAAAGTAATACAATGTGATTTAGGTGACCAATCACACAGTTCAGATATTGAATCATAAATCTCAAACAAACACTTACAGGAATATTTGTAGGGAACAGTTCATGAGCAACTCAGAGGCTGAAATTTTGTTTGCAAAATACATTCCTTGAACAATTTCAAACAGCAAACATAATTCTTAAAAATGGCAATTGTTTGCCAAGTAAATCGTTTATCACTTATGAACAATTCACTGAACTAGGTTTAACACTACTTACCCTTTAACATACTGGCTGTTCACCATTGAAGCTCACCGTTTGACTTTGATTCTGCATTGAAACGCACACAGTCCCCTGCAATGTCTGCTCTAAATTACACCAGCTCTGAAGTGGTCCCAGAAGATCAAGGCTCTAGTGGAGCATCAAGAGGTCCACACCTCCTCTCCTGCCCTTGATGCCCTCTCCCTGCTCCTGAAACACCCCCTAGATGGAGAATAGTCAGTGGAATAGACTTACACCATCTGAGTATTCCTTGTGTCAGGGATAATCCTTGCTTGCTCAGTTAAAGCAGGTTTTTGGGTGCTTGGGAATGCAAGAATCTGGCCCACTGTATCGTAAAAACAGACTGAATACTTTATACTCTTTGAAAAAACACATTTGCTGTTACTCAGTATAGTTTAAAATACAGATAAGCCTTACATGGAAGTCCATATTCTTTGTTCTTAAGCTGTCTAAGTATTGGAAACATAATATTTTCCTTTTAAAAGAAGTCCTAGCAGTCCAATGGTTAAATATTCACAATTGTTTAATTTCTCTCAACGACTGCATATTAGTAAAACCAAAGTATTTAGCATAAGAAGATCAGAATGTTAAAACCCAAAAGGACCTCAATGTATTAATGAAAAATATACAAATATTTGTATATTTTCTAAAATCTAAATTACACAGCAGGGCTGTGTCTAATTGAATGTCACAATACCAGTGAGTAATTGCGCTGTCTATGAAAGAAATTTGTTCCAAAGTCAAAATGTCACCTTGCTGTCAAATAATCCCATAGATTACCATAAACAGAGCTAGAGAAATTGTACTGTGACTGAAAAGATATGTGATGTGAATCCTAGTCATTATCCAAGACATGACTTCCATTGTAATTATCTGCCTATCACAATAGCTTCCTTCTGCCATCTCTTGCTTACCTGCTGCCACACATAAACTCATTAACATTTTTGTCAATGCAGTACCATTTGTACAGTTAACCTTTATGCAAAGTGGGGTCACTTCTTCATTATGATGGATTCTGTAATACCACAACAACTTGTATTGAGGATTAATATTTCTCTTTTCTTCATTTATGGCTAAATTAGAAATTAGTCTAACACCTGGGTTCCATTATACGTGTTTGCCTTGTCATGTGTTGAGAATGCAATTTGATTTACAGGTAGCTTTGCAGTTCTTTGTCTAAATAGGGATTAAATAAATGGCTACCATTGATAACTGGTTTTAAAAACAGATATACTACTTGTGTTCACTCTGAACAACGTTTTTGTTTTACACTAAAAATCACTGAGATGGACAAGTGTCTATTTTTCACTTGAAGCTATCAGAGTTTAGGAAATACACAAAACTTTCTCTAAATCCAGATTTCCTAATAAGAGTATGTTACAGTCACTTTTCTAAATGGTACTAACCTTGAGATTGATTTGATATTTCAAATTGACAGTAGCAATCTCATGTTTTTACTTCATCTTCATGGTCCACAGGCACAGTCTCTCATTCCCTCTGCTGGACCATTGTTAACTATGAATTGTTTCAGCAATGCCCATAGAATACTGTCCATAAGTAGTTTCTTGATCCTGATAAATTCACATTTGAATTATTACAGCATGACATTTAAGAGTGAATGTAAATGCTTTGTAAAAATTACAAAGAATAATCAAGGTAGGATGGTGCTAGCAAAAGGATAGCTGTTACATTTCAAGTTTTGGCCAGATCTTTCAGGTTTGTTACTGTTACTGTTAACAAAAAATATGACATTTCATCTAGTAATTCAAAGAACTATTATTCAGTATATTAATCCTATACTTTTCACAGTGAGGTACCCTGTGGAACTGATGACAAGTATGTTACTCATTCTAAATTTGTCAGCCCTCCCACTATGCAACAGGCTTCTCTCCAGCTGTTGATCTCTCCCTCTTCTTTCCTATAGGAGATCAGGCCCTCTCCCACCTCCTAACCCTCCCACAAGCTCACCCTACAACTGCTGCTATTCCCTGTCTCAGGTAGGTCTGTCTCTTTCTTTGTTCCTTGTCAGTTCCTTTCCTAAGTCCTGTGGGTCAGCTGGGAGTGTCTGTGTCCTCTTGCATTTGCTGATTTCCAGCCCCAATTGATAGGCTGTGAACTGGCAGCTGGGAGGCAGGTCACTTGACGAATGCATACTGGAGACAGGGGAGGGCTCTTGGCAGCAAGGAGATGTGTTTGGTCAGGACATAATCTTTACACACTGATCAGATGAGCTCTGGTGAAATCCAGGGCACGTAAATATAGCCAGACATTAATTCAGCGAAGGATGCAGATTTTGATACATTGGATGATGGTTTGAGACCATCAATATAGTACAAAATGGGAACAAACATTCATGGCTATGTATAACATGGTTTATAGTTATAACTTTAGTTATATCCTAGGGTCCAAATTCTGGCCACAAGTGTACATAAGACCCATGGACAGAAGGCAAGTGAGAGTTGAGGTTTTCTGACCCTATTCCTGCTGCTCACAAAACCTGGAGAGGCTATTCCTCAGATTCCCTTACACAGGAGCCAAGGATAGCATTACACAATGTAGTCTAGGTGTCTGAGGGTGTGGCCTGCAAATTTGCAGACCTATGCTCCTCACCCATGATCCAGGTTCCAGTTCAGGAAAATATCTCCATTCACGACCGTGCTTTAACCTGTACTTAAACTCCATTGAAGCCAATGGGATTTAGTCATGTGTTTTTCCTGAACTGGAGCCTATCCCCATTGTACAGATTACTCATACTCCCAGTAGAAATCGTGTAGGATAGGCAGGCATGTCTTGAGTGCATGACCACTCCCAGTCAGAAAACAATCACACAATAACACTGTTCTCAAGTGTGACCGAATGCCCCCCTGTATTCACACCCTATACACTACTGTAATAATCTTTGTACAAAACACGGCTTGTGAGATATCATTTGAAAATTAATAACTTGCTGGTCAATAATATCATGATGAAATGTGTATAGCAATATTATAGTAAAGTTATGAACATAAGCTGGAATCATGACTGAAGTATGTTTACCAGAAACGTCTGGGTAGTGGGTAAACCCTGTTTCTTTAAAACAAAGGACAAGTTGACACCACTAGCCACTAGTTGACCGGCTATCACCTATGAAGTGGCCATTCATTTGCAAGAAAGAGATGCAGGAACAGATTTGCATTGTAGCAAACAACAGCATGGAACGTTTTTCATTACTAGACTTTTTATCTCTGTCCAAAAGGCGACTGAACTATAAAAGTGAGGGGCAAAAACTCCTCATGTTATCTCATTCTATCCATCTCTCTTTCTTTCACATAACCACAACAGAAACAGCCATTGGACTTTGGGAGCTGATCCTGGCCTGAAAATCTGGAAACATGTGGTAAGGGATTCACCATGAACCAAGTCTAGTTTCTTAAGTTTTAGTACTAGGAAATTTTATCTTTATTTCTCTTTTAACCATTTCCAATTTTAATGCCGTATACTTGTATTAAAACCTATCTCCTTGTAGTTAAATAAACTTGTTTTATTCTTTAATCAAAACTAATCCAGTGTTTTAAACTGTGTGGGTAACTCCATTAAGGATGGCCAACTGTTGTATGTTGACCCCCTTAGAGGGGCAACAGACTGTCCAGGAGAGGGCTGGATAGTGCAGAACACACATTTTGGGGGGGAAAGTTGGGATTGGAAGTGTGTTGGGGTCACCCTGCAAGTGGTAACCAAGGTTGATGGAAGCCAGAGTGTGACGGATGTGTGGCTGGCTGCAGCTATACACAGACTCTCAGTGTATGATCTCCATGCTGGAAAGCTGTTTGTGAGTGGGGCCCAGGTGGGAACAGCAGCACCAGAGCATTGTGAGGCACCCAAGTTTGCAGGGCAGGTGTGACACAGTCCCGCTCTGGTCTCGGTTGCACCTGGAATGTCATATCAAGTAATTTCAGTAGGGATACATAATTTAGCTCCAATCTCTGTATGTGAAATAAATGATTCAAGAAATGCAAGTTGAAATTTTCCATGTCTTATTAAGCAAGAAAGTTATTTTTCACATTTCTTACGTAAGAAGGCTCTGATCTTGCAAGATGTTGAGTACTTCCAAGAATTGCTGAGCACCCTCCACTCTGGTTGGGGTTATATGCTCTGCATCTTGCAAGATCAGGCCCAAAAATCATAGAATCATAGAATATCAGGGTTGGAAGGGACCTCAGGAGGTCATGTCCCTCGATCTGCTGGCAATGCCCCTACTTATACATTCCAAAATGCCATTGGCCTTCTTGGCAACAAGGGCACACTGTTGACTCATATCGAGCTTCTCGTCCACTGTCACCCCTAGGTCCTTTTCTGCAGAACTGCTGCCGAGCCATTCGATCCCTAGTCTGCAGCGGTGCATTGGATTCTTCTGTCCTAATGCAGGACTCTGCACTTGTCCTTGTTGAACCTCATCAGATTTCTTTTGGCCCAATCCTCCAATTTGTCTAGGGCCCTCTGTATCCTATCCCTACCCTCCAGAGTATCTACCACTTCTCCCAGGAATACATGCAGACCTTTTACAGTGCTTGTTTCACAGTATAATGATCAAAAACAGTATTTGAAATCAAATGAAAAATAAATGTCTTAATCAGCTCTGAAATTAAAAAAAAAGGATAAAAACACAGACAGTGTGAAACACTTATAACTATGACCTGGTCTACACTACAAAGTTAGGTTGACATAAGCTGCCTTGTGTAGATCTAGTTGTGCCTGGGTTTATACTACATTTTGTCTCTGACTTATGTAAGCAGCCTATTACAGTGATGCAGCAACACCACCTCTGCCACCGGAGTTGAGACATGGTCAATGTACTGGGGTCAATGCAGCACAGATGAAGACACTGTATTACTTATGTTGACCCTCACAGTCAGTAGCTGCTGTCCCACAATGCCCCAAACTGTCATCTTTTGTCACAATTGTGAACTCCACTGCCCATAGGTCATGAGGATTGGAAGGTTCCCTGAAATAAATTGCCTAGGGAGGCTGTGAAATCTCCATCATTGGAGATTTTTAAGAGCAGGTTAGGGATGGTCTAGATAATACTTAGTCCTTCCATGAGTGCAGGGGACTAGATGACCTCTCAAGGTCCCTTCCAGTCCTACAGTTCTATGATTCTGTGTGCCTTTAATCCTCCTGAGAGATCTCAATGAAACTTCCATGGACATACTCTGCAATCCTTTCCCAAAGGTTTCTAGGTATGGCAGCCTTATTTCTTTCTCTGTGGTAGGCAATTTTCCCACACCAGCTGTCATGGGCAGCATGTCCAATAGGCTAGGGAAGACTGTGCTTCCCCAAACAGCCCCTCCTGGCCGTGCCCACGCTCCTCCTCAAAGCCTCCTCCTGCTTGCCCTTCCACCTTGGCCCCAGCCCAGGCACGCTGATCCTCTTCAGTGCTGCTGGGGCTAGGGTGGCCAGGACTTGGGGTGGCTGAGGGGGAGGGGCTAGAAGCTACCTGCCCTGTGCTTCGGGGGGGCCTGGGGACAATGGGGTTAGGAGGGTCGTGCGCCGCCCACCCCATGCTCGGGGGTGGGGTGGGGCCATATAGCTCCATGTGGAGCTCTTCTAATAGCCCTTTTGTCTGGAGTTCCAACTAAGCAGACAGCTGCTCCACTCCACCCCGGTGACAAATTTCCCCCTTTGCTTCACAGATATTAGGCAGGACACAGCAGACAGCTATTACTATTGGGATGGGGTTTTTTCCACTGAGATCAAATCTTGTGAGTAAAAAAATGCCAGTGTCCTTTCAATCTATCCAAAATACAGTCAACTGTCATTCTGTACCTGCTAAGCCAGTAGTTGAATCTTTCCTTGGTGCTTGAGCCAGGGGAGCAAGGGATAGGTTGAGTCCCCCAGGATCCTACTGGCATTTCAACATTGCCAATAGTAATCTGCTGGTCGGAAAAGAAAATCAGTGCTTATAGCTTTCTGAACAGTCCTGTGTTCTTAAAGGTGCAAATATCATACATCTTTCCTGACCAGTCAACATTGACGTTGTGGAAGCGTCCCTGATAATCCACTAACACTTCCATAATCCTAGAAAAGTAGCCCTTTCTATTGATATACTCTGTGGAATGTGGTCTGGTACCATAACAGGGACATGGTTGTTATCTATTGCTCCACTACTGTTTGGGAACCCTATTGCTGCAAATTCATGCATGATGTCCTGCTCATTTCCAAGATTCACAGTTCTGCATAGCAGGAGATGATTAGTGGCCCCCATACTGGATTTTCCAACTCCAAAATGATTTCCCATTGACTGGGATCAATCCAGCACTGCAAATTTCTACAGTGTTATCACCACTTGCCTCTCCACTGTCAGTGCAGCTCTCATTCTAGTGTCCCAGGGCTGGGACGAGCTTGGCACGCAGATCCAGAAATGTGGCTGTGTGCATCAGAAAGTTCTAGAGCCACTGCTCATCATCCCAACCCTGCATTACTATGTGATCCCACCAATCAGTGCTTGTTTCTTGGGCCCAGAAGTGGCACTCCACCATCTGCAGCTGCTCTGTGAATACCAACCACCACCTTGACTTGGCTCTTTCTATGTCTCACAGCAGTCATCCTCCAAGAAATCATGATGTTTCTTGCTGATTTTGTTCTTCTTATAGCTGTGCAAATATTGTGTGTGTTGTTCTTGCAATGCTTATAACAACCGTGCTTCTTGGGATTCCTTCCAAGACCCCTTTCCACTCAGCTTCCCAAGAACTCAGTTCAGTTCCAGACTTCACCACTGAGGTATCTTTATTTGGCATACAGCAATGCTATGCTGAGTTGATCAGACTTGTAATGGGGTGTTCACTCCACACAAGGCCTGAAGGGGCAAATTAGGCAAACTAACCGTAGGCTGCACCTACCCAAGGAGTGCTAGGGCCTAATAGCTGATGAATTCCAGCTGGGGAAGAGCTGGGCAGATCTTTAAAGAGAGGAAGCTGGCGGGCTGCAAGGAGGGAAACTTGCAGCCATATTCCCTGATACAAGGGAGAAGAGCAGGAAGCTGTAATAACAGAGCAGGAAGCACTCCATGAAAGGAACACAAAAGGCTGGGAAAGCCCAGAGCTGCTGGATTGAGGGTTCCTGGACTGGAACCTGGTATAGAGGGTGGGCCTGGGTTTCCTGACAAGTCACGGCTGGTGTGACACACTAGGGACAGCCCATTTGGGGATGACTGGATGCAGACTTTGAGGATACCCCAAAAGAGGGGAGAACTTTTATGTGAATTAGCTAGAGGCCTAAGCCATGAAGAGGAAAGCTCAGCAGTTCCAGGCACATGGGAGGCCATGGAGTGAATGGAATGATGGGCTGAGTCAGACCAGGTGACAGAGCTAGTTCCCCAGATGAATCACAAGGAGGCGCTGCTGATTGGTGACTATAGTAAGCTCCATCACAGAACTCAAACATGGGGGTGGATGCAGCGTACACTACAGCTCCAAAGCTATGCAGAAACTCTCCCCCTTTATACCTGTTACACATCTCATTGCATTTACTATCCATTGCATCACACATTTTTGTCTTGGCTTGGTTACTTTGAAGGAATCAATCCTTGCATCACATGCTCCATCCATGCATTGTCCAAATTTGACACACTTTGTCATCTCTACATTCCTAATTTATTTTGTCCATTGTTATCTTGTTCATAGTAAGTGGTTCCCTGGGTATTCTCCCTCTTATCTTAACTGGCTCAGACATTCTGTCTTGTTAGCCTACTGACCGATTTATTATTTAGCACAATCATCCTGTTTTCAGCATGAGCATTCATTTACCTCAAGCCTATCCTCCAAAGAATGAAGCCTCCCCCCATATGTTTAATTACTCATGTCAGGCCAGGTCTACCTACAGTGCTGAGCTGTGCAGGGGATGCAAAGGCATGGAAAGTATGGGATATAGATGACATTATAAGTTGGAGTCAGTTGCACGCTGGGGCCCCTTGCTCCCAGTCATCCCAGCATGACACATTTCTCCCCTACCATGCATTGCCAAAACTTCCCAAAAGACAGTGTGCTGGCTGGTGTTGGGTTGCACACTGTGATACCGGTCCATGCTGCACTGCATTGTGTATCAACACAAGCACTCCTGGTGAGTACATGCAGTGCCAATAGCAGGAGCCAAGCACGCATGCATACAAGCAATATACTAATTGTGGTGGCTTTATGTCAGGGTAACTTGCATCGGCCAAGATTTGTAGTGTAGACATGGCTTATGAGAATACAGGTTAAAACAAATAGCGTACATTTAAAAAATGCACTACAGAGATGTGTAAAATATGTCCATATTTTGCATTTACTGTACTGTATTTAAAAAAAATCATGCCAGTGCTGCCTCATATATTCAGAGCCTGGCAAGCTGGAGTCAAAGAAGTCACCTATACAGCTGGTGCAGGTAATGGAATTCCCATCAGGCAAATTTAAAAACTCTGAAGTAATGTGATGAACACAACACTCCATCTGTTTGTACCCTACTGAGATAAACATTAAATCTGCATGCAGTCTAAAAAAAGAGACATTGTATCTTTAGAGAAACAATTTATATTAAAAAAAAAAAAACGAGGAGGACTTGTGGCACCTTAGAGACTAACACATTTATCTGAGCATAAGCATTCGTGGGCTAAAGCCCACTTCATCAGATGCATGCAGTGGAAAATACAGTAGGAAGATTGTATGTGTGTGTATATATATATATGTGTGTGTGTGTGTGTGTACGTACACGTACACAGAGCACATGAAAAAAACGGGGGTTGCCATACCAACTCTAACAAGACTAATTGATTAAGGTGGGCTGTAGCCCATCTTAATTGCCCTCCTATATCAATTAGTCTCCATAGAGTTGGTATGGCAACCCCCATTTTTTTCATGTTCTCTGTTTATATATATATATATATATATAATCTTCCAGCCTGCCAGACCTATCAGCACAACATTGAAACTGTTAAAGAGCCATTCAAGTGGTAATGAAGCCATTTAACAGGCATTTGCCAACCCTCAGGTATATACTGTCAGTTTCTGAATGTACTGACAAAAACAGCTGTGCATTACTGTAATATTTACTCAGAACATGTTAGTCTACAGGACCTTAGTTTAAAATTTGTTTTAAAAATATTTCATTAGTGAGTTGGTGAAGATTATAAAAATCACATCTCTAAAAAATCCTTGCACAGATTTTTAGATGCACAATCATCTTTAGCCTTAAATGCTTGGATCTTCAGACAGTTTTTTAAATAAATCCTTCAAAAGACCATCCTTATCTAAAATACATATTTTAATTTTAATTACTATGGTAAAAAAAAACTTGCTTCCAAAGCCTTCCTGTCCTTTCTGTTCATCCCTTTCTCCCTTAACACCTTCCTCCCCCACCCTCCCAGCCCTGTGGAAGAGACCCCTTAAAGAAACAACACCCTTTCCCTTCCAGATAGCTGGACAAAGAGTTTCCATTTCTTTACTTCTGACTATCTGCTGAACTAATTTTAGGATAACCCTCCAGCAAAATCAATACCTAGTAAGATATAAAAGCCTTTGTTATGCCTAAAATCTTTGGAAACATATTTTTTAAAGTTGGTGAAATTTCATAAACATGTCTATTGTTATGGAGATCACACAAAGTAAATTAGTGTTCTCTTTTTCTAAAAGCAGTGAACATTGTTATGAACACACTAAACCTCTGTGACTGATTAATTTAAAATATTGCCTTTGTTTCAGTGAGTTAAATATGTAGTAATCTGAAATGTTTACTTTATGAAGGCTTAAGAGTAAATTTAAAATATAAAATTAGCTTACTGATTAAGAAAATGTAAAATAGAGAAGAGCTGCATCATATATTCCATAATATTTAATGTTGTATTCAGCAAAACAGCTGACTTGCACTTACTACAAAGTTTTTGCAAATAAATCTCTGACAAACTTCAGGGCATATCATAGACTCATAGACTTTAAGGTCAGAAGGGACCATTATGATCACCTAGTCTGACCTCCTGCACAACGCAGGCCACAGAATCTCACCCACCCACTCCTGCAATAAACCTCTCACTTATGTCTGAGGTACTGAAGTCCTCAAATCATGGTTTAAAGACTTCAAGTTGCAGAGAATCCTCCAGCAAGTGACCCATGCCCCACGCTGCAGGGGAAGGCAAAAAACCCTCAGGGCCCCTGCCCTGGAGGAAAATTCCTTCCCGACCCCAAATATGGCGATCAGCTGAACCATAAGCATGTGGGCAAGACTCACCAGCCAGATACCCAGGAAAGAATTCTCTATAGTAACTCAGATCCCACCCCATCTAACATCCCATCACAGGCCATTGGGCCTATTTACCACTAATAGTCCAAGATCAATTAATTGCCAAAATCATGTTCTCCCATCATACCATCTCCTCCATAAACTTATCAAGCTTAATCTTGAAGCCAGATAGATCTTTTGCCCCCACTGCTTCCCTTGGAAGGCTGTTCCAGAACTTCACTCCTCTGATAGTTAGAAACCTTCGTCTAATTTCAAGTCTAAACTTCCTGATGGCCAGTTTATATCCATTTGTTCTTGTGTCCACATTGGTACTGAGCTTAAATAATTCCTCTCCCTCCCTAGTATTTATCCCTCTGATATATTTATAGAGAGCAATCATATCTCCCCTCTGCCTTCTTTTGGTTAGGCTAAACAAGCCAAGCTCCTTGAGTCTCCTTTTATAAGACAAGTTTTCCATTCCTCAGATCATCCTAGTAGCCCTTCTCTGTACCTGTTCCAGTTTGAATTCATCCTTCTTAAACATGGGAGACCAGAACTGCACACAATATTCCAGATGAGGTCTCACCAGTGCCTTGTATAATGGTACTAACACCTCCTTATCTCTACTGGAAATACCTCGCCTGATGCATCCCAAGACCGCATTAGCTTTCTTCATGGCCATATCACATTGGCGGCTCATAGTCATCCTATGGTCAACCAATACTCCAAGGTCCTTCTCCTCTGCTGTTGCTTCCAAATGATGCATCCCCAGCTAAAAACTAAAATTCTTGTTATTAATCCCTAAATGCATGACCTTATACTTCTCACTACTAAATTTCATCCTATTACTATTACTCCAGTTTACAAGGTCACCCAGACCTTCCTGTATGATATCCCGGTCCTTCTCTGAACTGGCAATACCTCCCAGCTTTGTGTCATCCACAAACTTTATTAGCACACTCCCACTTTTTGTGCCGAGGTCAGTAATAAAAAAATTAAATAAGGTTGGTCCCAAAACCAATCCCTGAGGAAGTCCACTGGCAACCTCCCTCCAGCCTGACAGTTCACCTTTCAGTGTGACCCGTTGTAGTCTCCCGTTTGACCAGTTCCTTATCCACCTTTCAATTTTCATATTGATCCCCATCTTTTCCAATTTAACTAATAATTCCCCATGTGGCACCATATCAAACGCCTTACTGAAATCGAGGTAAATTAGATCCACTGTGTTCCCTTTGTCTAAAAAATCTGTTACTTTCCCAAAGAAGGAGATCAGGTTGGTTTGGCACCATCTACCTTTTGTAAAGCCATGTTGTATTTTGTCCCAATTACAGTGAACGCTTTTTCACTTTGAAGTTACTAGATCCCCTCTGGAGTCAGAGTCACCAGGCTGCAGCAGCCAGCTCTTGGAGCCTACAGGAAGGGTCAGAACAGGGACAGGAAGAGCTGGGAGGGTGGACATTAAGACCCAGTGGTGCCCCAAATTTTCAGGTCCCCTACGCAGCTGCGTATTCTGCGTATTCCTAAGGACGGCCCTGGCCTGCCCAGTACTATGCTGTCCCTTTTCCTTCTCTTGCTGCACTCCTCCATGTCCTGCCTCCTCTACAGACCCTCCTGGGCTGAGTGTTTCACTTGTCCTGGTATCCTCAAGGATCTTAAGCAGCAATAAGTTACTGTTCCCCAGATCTTCTTCCACTCTGAGGATGAGGCTGCTTCTTACATTCTGCTTCCACTAACATTTTGCATTGCAGCTGAGGCTACAATTCCCAGGCATCCCTCAGGGAATTACATCTCCCATATTCCATACAGAACTAGGATCAGGACATGCTCACCCTGGAGCAGGAGTGGCCAAACTGAGCCTGAGAATGAGCCAGAATTTACCAATGTACATTGTCAAAGAGCCACAGAATCAGCTCCCGCACCCCACTCCCAGTGCCTCCCACCCACCAGCAGCCTCTCCCTCCCTCCCCGCACCTCCCGATCAGCTGTTTTGTGGCGTGCAGGAGGCTCTGGGGGGGACAGGGGAGGAGCGAGGACACAGCAGGCTCGAGAGGGGGTGGGATGGGGTGGAGTGGGGGCAGAGCCTGTGGCAGATCCAGGGGTTGAGCAGTAAGCACCCCCCGGGCACATTGGAAAGTTGGCATTTGTAGTTCCAGACCCAGAGTCGGTGCCTATACAAGGAGCCGCATACTAACTTCTGAAGAGCCAAATGTGGCTCCGGAGCCACCCCTGTCCTAGAGCCTCACGTTAAAGGGACAGAACAACCTGCAACACCTACATACAGCACATATAGTTTGGTGTGTGTTTACAAAGTAAGTGCATACAAGAGAAATTCAGCCCTCAGTTAGACCTGTGCAAATCTCATTAACTTTAATGGATGTTTCCCACATATACCAGAGGGGAGAATTTGCCCATAATAAATACAACTGTAGATCACCTAAACCAGTGGTTCCCAAACTTGTTCCGCCGCTTGTGTAGGGAAAGACCCTGGTGGGCCGGGCCGGTTTGTTTACCTGCTGCGTCCACAGGTTCGGCCAGTCGCGGCTCCCAGTGGCCGCAGTTCGCTGCTCCAGGCCAATGGGAGTTGCTGAAAGTGGTGGCCAGTATGTCCCTCGGCCCACACCACTTCCAGCAGCTTCCATTGGCCTGGAGCAGCAAACCCTGGCCACTGGGAGCCACGATCGGCCAAACCTGCGGACGTGGCAGGTAAACAAACCGGCCCGGCCCGCCAGGGGCTTTCCCTGCACAAGCGGCGGAACAAGTTTGGGAACCACTGACCTAAATCAATCCTCTTACTGGCAAACTGACTAAAGGTACAGGATATACCTTCCCAAACAAATTACTTGGAAAAGCAAACTCTGGTGGCAGCATTGTTTAAGGCATAAGTACCAGGAGATCTGGCATTCATTCCTGGTTGTACTGTTGTCGAGCACTGCAAAACAAGTCAAGTTAGCTTCTCTGCACCTCAGTTTCCTCAGTTTCTTTATTTGAGAATAAGGTTACTTATCCAACCTATGGATGAAAAGCTCTACAAGTGTCAGTTAGTAATAGAAAGAAAATCTTATCTTTAAAAACAGTGTCTTCCCCCAGTCCCTAAAAGCTATTTGCTAAAACTTTTGAAAGAAACCTGACTTTTTGAATTCTTTGCTATGCTACTTTGAGACTTGGTTGCTTTAGCCTTATTGCTTTACATGGAGGATGTATAGTTTCAGTGAAATGGGTACTGGGCTGATGTAACAGGATATAATGTAGCAAAAGAATTCTAACATTTAGCTAAACAACGTATAAAGGCAAATGTACTGAAAATGCTTATGGGGGAAAAAGCTATTCCAAACTATTTAAAAATCCACTATTTGCATGAAAATTGCTCTGTGGTGTATTCAGATAACTGTGTAATTATTAGATAAGTGTACTTGCAGAGAACAAATTTTTCTTTTATCAAGAATGAATCATTTTTAAAAAAAATATTAGGCGTGGTTTAATAACCACTCTATAATTAGAGATAATTAACTGTGATATTTTAATTGTGCAATGTTACAACATAAAAGAACACAAAGAGCATATTTCATGAACATGCAATGGCCCTTTTTATTTTCTTTCACAGTAACTGCAGTCGCCAAGCAGTTTGCAATGTAATCAAAGAACAAACTTAACAACCTGTGAGCAAATGAGTGTCAACATGGTTCTCCTTTCCTATAATGAAAGAAGGGAATAGGTTATGCTTAGTGAGTCCTAAAACGTTCATTATTTAAATACTTACTAAAGCTCAGTCAAGGTTTATTACTGTTCTCATATGGGCTACTTTACCCTAGGAAACAACAGTTGAACATGAGGTAAAATCTGAAATTTGAATAGTGACGTGGCTACAAAACGTTAAACGTGAAACCTCTGTGGAGACAGGATTCAAATATAAAGCATCTGCATCCAACAGAGAGCTGTCAGGCCATCTAGGCATTAAGCAAGAATAAAAAAAATGTTCTAAGTGAAATGAAAGACTATTCCTATTTTAAGCAGAATTAAATAGGAACATTCTGTAGGCCCTGAAATTGGCAATGCATAAGGAGTGCAAAATTCAAGAGCAAAATATTTTTTTTTTAAGATTTACTGTAGTGCAATGGTTTAATTTACCGGTATGTTTACTATGTAGCTTTCTTCGTTAATTTACTGGAAAAAACATTTGTAAACACAAAAATAAAGTGTAACATTGAAATCTCATAAATAACTTGAGCCACCTTAATCAAATCCTGGTTACAGAATGTCAGCTGTATAGCCAACTGCACATGTATATTAATAGCAAATTATACTGACAAAAAATAGGTCATTAGAAAGGCAGGCTTATTTAATTAGGAATTTTATGAAGTATAAATGTTTCAACTGATTTAGTCTTCGTCAGCTGCAAATTTCTGGATAACTAGTTTTTATATACTAGTTAAGATTCCAAAAAATTGAAAAGCCAGAGCAAAAGCAATTTTAAATAAACTTCAGCTCATACTCGCCAAACACTTTGGTGAGTGGTGCTGTACAGAAGCCTGTATTTTAAGTTGACCAAGGTAACAAATTTTCAGCCTAACATAAAATTATTCTGAAAGCCACCAAAAGTCGAAAACAGACTGGATTATTTAAGTTTAAAAGAACTGTGATAAGTGGTCTTCAAGGCTCAGCAGTGTGGACAGGAATAAAAATGTGGCTGCTTTCAGAGGGGCACTTCCTATGCCCCACCTGTGGCCAGAGGAGCTGACTTTTCCCCTCCCCCCCGTAGCCAGAGAAGCTGGCTCTCCCCACCCCTCTTTGGTTGGAGGAGCTTGCTGTCTCCCAGCAGCTGGAGGAGTTGGTTCTCCCCACTATGGCCCCAGGGCTGGAGGAGCTGTCATCTCCCCCACCCTGGGACCGGAGGAGCTCGCTCTCCCATGGCAGCTGGAGGAGCGGGATCTCCCCACCATGGTCCCAGAGCTGGAGGAGCTTTGTCTTGGTCCCGGAGGAGTTCCATGTCCCCACTAATGGGGGTGGGGGAGGCAAATAAGATTCCCTGGCGCACATCCCTGAAGACTCCTATTAAAGTCCTGGGTTGGCATGAGAATGAGCTGGAACATTCTAGAAATGGGGGTGGTGGAAGTGTTTCTGGTTGAAATTACCAAAATGTGTTTTGACTGATTAATTTTAATGAGATGCTGTTGCCAACTCTTCTTGGACATTGCTCCCATTGAGTGACCCTCAGATGAATAATGGGACACTTAGCCTGGAATAAGCAAGATTAACCATTATGGCTGCTACCCTTTTACCACGGCACCATTTGATAGTCATCCTGACCAGACCGGGCCAGAACCAAGGAACAAGATGACACCACTATTTTTAGTTGCTTGGGCTAAATCCTGAACACCTGGGTTGCAGGCCTTAGTTTTCTGCTGTTTTTCCCCTTCTTCACATGTCAGTTTCCTGCTCCACCTTATTTCTCCTCTTTGCTTTCTTTTTGCCTTCTGTCTAAGAAGAGTCTGGCTTAGTCACCAAGACAACTCTACCTTTGCAACACTGATGTGAGTGTGTGCCCTAAGAGGCAGCTAAAAGCAGTGCCCGCCTCCTAGCGCCAGGGTATCTTATTTGACCTCCAAATAATAGAGCAAACCTTTGAAGTGCACCTCAAATGAAAGTCAGCACCAGCAACCAAAATTGTATTTTCTATCTTTGTGATTTGTTTTTCTCTACTTTTATGTAAGTTTCTTCAGTTTTGTCTTAAAGGAAACACCTGGATTTAGAAACATCAAAAACACCTCAAGGCTATTTAAACAAACTCTTTTCCTCCAAAAGGACAGTTGAGCATCTTAAAAAACATTCAGTCCCTAGAAAAGACTCTCTAACTACAGGGAAAGGAGATATGGAAATTTGCCAAAATGAAAGTCTTATTTCATGCATTAAGTGCTTTAACTGTTTTATTCTTTTTTCTGCATCTTTAAGAAAAGGTTAAAATATTTTTAATGGTGTTTATTCTTGTCATAAATATAAAGGTAAGGGTAACAACCTTCCTGTATACAGTACTATAAAATCCCTCCTGGCCAGAGGCACAATATACTTTTACCTGTAAAGGGTTAAGAAGCTCAGGTAACCTGGCTGGCACCTGACCAAAAGGACCAATAAGGGGACAAGATACTTTCAACTCTAGGGGGCGTGAAAGGCTTGTGTGCTTGCTGGAGAGAGATCAAGAAAGCAAGCAATCCAACTCCGTTAGAATTAGTAAGTACTAGCAAGGAAATGCATTAGTTTACTTTTATTTTGGCTTGTGATTTTCTCTGTGCTGAGAGGAAGGTGTATTCCTGGTTTTCTTTTTGTAACTTCAAAGTTTTTGCCAAGAGGGAAATCCTCTGTGTTTTAAATCTGATTGCCCTGTGAGATTAGCTTCCCTTCTAATTTTACAGAGGTGCTTCTTTTACCTTTTTTCTTTCTAATAAAGTTCTGTTTCTTTTAAGAGCCTGACTGATTTCTCTATTGTCCTAAGACCCAGGGGTTTGGGTCTATGATCACTCTGTAACCAATTGGTTAGGATATTATTCTCAAGCCTCCCCTGGAAAGGTGGTGTAAGGGCTTGGGGGGATATTTTGGGGGAATAGGAACTCCAAGTGGTCCTTTCCCTGATTCTTTGTTAAATCACTTGGTGGTGGCAGAGTACCCTCCAAGGCAAAGAGTTTGTGCCTTGGGGAAGTTTTACTCTAAAGCTGGTAGAAATAAGCTTAGGGGGTCTTTCATGCGGGTCCCCACATCTGTACCCTAGAGTTCAGAGTGTGGAGGGAACCCTGACAATTCCAGTGGAAGTAAGCCAGTTATAACTTGACAAGAAACCATTGACAACACTTAGCTGTTAAGCTTTGTAACAATGTGGCCTAGCACTGAACTGGGACTCAGATCTGGGATGTATTCCCACATCTACCACTAACCTGCTGTGACATACTTCCCCTCTCAGTGCCTCAGTTTCACCATCTGTAAAAGGGGAAAATTATACCTACCTCTTTGGAAAGTGCTTTGAGATCTACTTATGACAGGCAATACCTAAGAACAAGGTGTTATTGTTATCCCTTGTTGGGCCCAAGATGCCCTTTAACACCACCACAGTAGCAAATGGGACACCATGAGATTGAGGGAAATTACTCATGTGGAGAGCTATTTGCAGTATCAGGGACTTTCAGTTTTCAAACTTCGAAGTGGGGTGGGAAAAGGATAAAATACACAGTTATAATCAATCTGCTATTGTCCTATACATTGCGTGGAGAAAATGCTATCTCTATGATAACTACAGATCGGCAGTACTTTAGGAGCAAAGATCAAGGGTGAAATCCTGGCCCCATTAAAGTTAATAATACGCTCAATGAGAAAGAGGTCACCGCATCAATTACCTTGAATATGTGGATGGAATGTATCTCAATAACCACTGGAGCCAAAGACTCACTTAAAAAAATAAAGTTTAGGTTCTGGAGAACAAACAGGCAGCATGAAATAGGTGCTGATATGCCATGTTGGTGCCTTCCAGCCCAATCGGAGTTTAGTAACAGAGAGCTAGTCTTAGTTTGTAGAAGAAACCTGTACTTTTGGAGCAGAAAAATCTTGAATTCTTTCCCCCACCTTACAGGAATTTGGTAGAATTTATATCCTTTTGATCCCAAAACAATTCTCCTGATCCTACAAAATGGAATTTTGGACCAAACCCTAGTCTAAACCTACTCAAATATGTCCCAGTTGGCCTCTCTCCAGTGTTACTTAGCTAATAACTATGCTGTGTGTATGTATGTGTTTATGGATTTGTTTCAATAGACCCAGTCCTAGTGGTCAGATGACCACCATAGTAACTGGCACCATCATATCTCCTCAGGGAGTGCAAGAATGGAACAGGCCTGGAGATGGAACTGCCCTTTTGCCTTTAGGGTGCTACATCAAGGGTAAAGTCATGCTGATCGGGTCATTTAATAAGCAAGTTTGCACTGCTACTGTGTACGCTATATTTCTTCGACAGATACAGGACTTCTGCTTCCCCTACTTTCAATCCCTTCTTTCCATGAATAGTAATATTCAGTTTTTTTAAATGAAGTAAGATGACTGCATAACTATGTTTTGACTCCAGTATGATCAATCACGTGAAGTATAACATTAGGTTTCCAAGACCATGTTTTCAGTTTTTTATTGTAACTGAATATATCAAGGCAGCCTTTCAAGCATTTTTTAAAAAATGTATACATATCTTCCACATTTACAGATGTGCATAATTTTACTATGTAGCATTTTTAGTAGCAAAAGTGTTGTCCAGTGAATCATAATAGACCAAATGTACTGGTACTTTAATTAAACTCAGTGGGTCTAGCATGAGAAAAACAAGCAGCATTTTCCCCCATGTCTGCAATATAAGAAGGCAACTCTTAATAATGCATTAGTTGCCCAGTTCATGAGTTCTAGTTATCATCGTTAAGTTAAGACATTTCTTCACAGTAGCCCACTCAAAGGACCTGCTCTGATGATAAAGAACCAGCCTTTGTTCATTTGCTGATTACAAACGTTTAAGTTCCTCTTGCCCTTTGGAAAAGAGCAAATCACTTCAGGGCTGCTGAACAGTCCAGGTAGAAGCTTGATTTGTGCTTTGAACCCTCAGCCATCTGCTTCTGAGGTGAAAATGTGTTAACAGCTTAGCCATTTTGATCAGATGCTCTTGTTTTTGTTTTGTTTGTTCAATTTTAGTATCTATTCCTATCTCCACTGACTTCAATGAGAGCAAGATAGTATCTCTGGGCCAGTTTCTTTCCTGTGTCCAAAAGGGTCCAGAAAGCAGCTAGATCTGGTCAGTTAAGACCAGATCTATGGGGAAGCTCTCAGCTAGTGCGAGCTCCAGTGCCATGCCCATTCCCCTCTAGCTCTGGCATAAGGAGCCTGTCAGGTATAGCCAGAGTATCAGGCACTCTGGCCACCCCTGATTGGCATATGGACCTTTGGAACTGTTAGCAAACTAAGGGTTGCTTTAACTTGCATTTGGGCATGGGTCAGTGTGGACTGCAACAGAGAATCAGGGAGCCATAACTGGCTTCCGGATGACCTCTCCTATTCAGGAACTAGGTTCTTAACAGATGATCTCTGTTCAGGAATGAATCAGACCTATAAGTTTACACTGTGACAGAAACACTCCAATACTGCATGTATCTATACAGCAGCAGCTGGTAATCAATTCAAGAGTGGGTGTAATTTTTAAAATTCTTTTATTTATTTATGGGGCAACTACATTGTGAATAGCTTATGATGTTTTGACAGTTTAATTCTGACAATTTGCAGTTCTGTACCTAGCCCTTTAACTGGCACAGCTCTGTTACGCTGCATGATAATACTGAGACAACCTACCTAGAGTGATTCATGGTTCAAAATTTGAACGTGTAAAACGAAAAAAAAATGTTACTATTAATCACACTTATCTATTACTTTCTGTCTTGACTGAGGTTTGTTACATTTACTATTGTAAAGTCTTTCCAAAACACATTAGTTAAATGGGGCTGAAAATCATGTATGCATATTTTATGGGGGAAAAATTAGATATATCTGCAGTTTTAAGCTATAAACTATGACTTTTCTCAGACTATTAAAATATTCTGCCCCATTTAAGATGAGCTACATAATAAAAGTGATGTGCAGTAATAATTTTACAATGCTTAATATAAAGCACTTTATTGCAAAATGCATTTTAAGAGGTTTTATGCATTATTCAAGCACTTTTGTTCCATTCTGCACAGGAAATACAGTAGGTAAGTGATATGCAGGTACAATCTAAAACTGAATTTTTTAGAGAAAACTAGCTTCCCCCCCAAGAAAAAAAAATCCTTGAAGATTTCTGTGCTTTGCTAGAATTAAAGAGTAGTGATGTGTCAAAGGCATTCAAGCTGCTGGGGACTGGAGGAATCAGGACAAAGTGACAAAATGAGAAATACCGTGCTCACAATTTTGGCTAATACAGACTCTGAAATTGAGTTTAAGAGGAGAATAAAGGACTATTTATGTGTATTTAATATCCCCCGCATTACCAATTCATGTCACTGAGAAGAGTTTGCCCTTGCTGGCACCAGAAAGGTTTCTGATCTTCAACCAGCCAACTGCCAGCAGTGCCCTTTAACATGCAAACTAGCTAAGGGGTTTTCTATGCCTCCTCCTCCCCATTGAAGCATGAGGACCTGAAGATAGATCACACACACTCTGATTCCGTTGCCCCTAAGCCATTACTAATGAAGAAGACAGAAAACTGAGTTAGAGACTCATAATCTGTGTATTAATGAAGGGTGAGTTATGATTCAGTGTTTTGGAGTATTACCGCTAGGCTCTCATTTCAAAACTTTATCAAGTTGAAAATTCAGTCGGAGCTTGGAAAATCAACCCCAGGTCAGAACAAAGCAATCATCAACCTAAAGCAAAGACCAGAATGAATAAAATATATGGACATATTGAAAGACTAGCAGAATTAAAAATTACCCTATCAACTAATACTGGTTTCAGTTCCGAACCAATATTTCAGGGATCTTGTTTCAAGGGACAGCCTCCTCTGTATTTTAGATCTCTGATTTTAATGTTTTCTGGGTTTAGTTTTACCTTTAATTACTTGTTTTTATTTGCTTAAATATTTTGCCCAGTGCAGTACGAAATTATAAACCCACTGTTGCGGTCAATGGAAGTTGTGCATATGCAGACTTTGTCCCTAAGGCCCCAATCCTGCAATGAGCTCTGCATGAGTGGACCAACTTTATTAGGGCTTTATGTGGAACTCCTAGCAGGATTGGGGCCTAGGGACACATTCTGCCAAGGTATGTACGTGCACAGCTTCCATTGACTTAAACACTGGAATTGGAGCCCAAGTGTTTTTGCACAAAAGGAGGATGATTTATTTTATTCCCAATTTGATTAACACATTTTTGTGGGGCGTAGCTCTTGCACAGCAAACATTTTCTCTGTTGCAAAATATTCCCATATGTGTAGAAAGAAAAGTTTGTCACCTACGCATATTGAAGGAACCCATTTAGGAGTTGTTAATCGGTAGTCAAAAGCTCAATTCTGAGTTTGGTGTACAATGGATCCTTTTCATGCAGGTTGTTTTAAAAGCCATTTTCTACAGTAAGAGCAATTATTTGCTTTAAAAGAATGTGTCTCGTGTAATGTGAGCCACTAATGTGGACTTCTGGGCCAGTATGGAGTCCCCTTATGTCAGGCGAGCTGTTGGGTAGAGTGTAAAACAGAAGGAAGGAATCTCGGGTGAAATCTTGGCAGTGTACCATTGACTTCAATGGGGCAATGATTTTACCTAGACAGACCATTGGTCTGAGCTGGTAAGGCTATTCTTATGTTCTTATAATCAAATGAAACCTTTCAGAGACAGTTTAATATATCTACTTAATGTGCATTGGGGATGGGGGGAGACCACATCAGGGAAACGTGTCTCTCTTAGTTTGATGGACATGGTATGTGTCACAAAAATGATTTGGTCACTAAGGATTCATCAGGTATTTTTAATGTCACCTATACAAATTCCAGCTCATGTGTCTTCCTTTGTATTAAATAGCATAGATGGGAACAAAGCCATGAATGAAGCTTAAGATATTATTAGAAATTCCTCTCTCTCCCCCTCCACTTTTATAGATATTAAGAATGATTAAAGTGCTTAGATTAGGAGAATAGAGTAGTGGAGGGGGAGCCCAGCCACTGGTAGAAATGAAGCAGGATGTGGTATGTAGCCCTTAGATTGTGACTGCCTGCTGTGTGTGTGTGTGGGGGGGGGGAGGATCTACCTCTCCTGAGCACAAATTCTATAGTGTTCCTGGGGTAGTTTCACCTTGAAAAAGGGAAGGCTGAGGGGTGGCTGGCTGTAGAGAAGAGAGCATCTATGTAAGGGGTGCAGCAGCAGCTATACTTTCTCTGAATGCCCAGAGTTCTTAATGGAGCAGTGCAGAATCCACCATTCCCACTTCAGCTATTGCCTTAAAAGCTCAGAGACAAATACTTAAGGCCCTATTTTGACTTCCCTGAATGGGTATGCTAGCTGGTGTATATCAAGAGGGGGCAGCAAACCCACAGGGGAAGCAGCCATTTCGCTGCAGCCTGGGTTGCAACGGGAGGGGGCACTCAGTGCCACCACTGATGCTGGGCAGATATGTCCAGGTATGTCCCTGGCCCCTTGCATACTAGCTAGTACTGGCAGCAGCATAGGGAGGTGACAGAGGAAGCTGTGATCCAAGAACCTCTTAGTATTAACTGACAAGGGGCACAGAGGGGGTGCATAGAGGTTACAGGAATCTTCAGTCTGGCATGTACATTTGAATTAATCAAAATGTCATCTGAGGTCTTAAAAGCCGGTGTCACAGTGGTCGTCAATGTCATTGTGAAATGTAGGCACAGATATTCTGTAAGGAGGTATGTGTGTCTGTGTACACACACAAAATATAATCCTAAAGTTAGTACATGGAGACTGGTCACCAACAAAGGTAAAAAAACAGATTTTCTGCCAGACACATGATGTTTATCCATCTATCTGTTCATATGTAAATTGAGTATTCTTGTTCACAATGGGCCTCCAGCTGAACTCAATGCAAATGAGGGATTGTAAGACCTTTTGAAGGAAGGATAAAAACAGCAGGACAGGAGAACCTTATCTTGAGGTGCACTTCAAAGGTTTGCTCTAATTATTTGGAGGTCAAATAAGATACCCTGGCACCCATCAGCTAGGAAGTAAATGGACAGCAAATGCGATCTTAATCAGGCTCACCTGAAAATACTGGAGAGAATGTTGGATGAGAAACATTTTTAGACAGGAGGTTAATCAGTTAGTTTAGTCTCTACAAATTTAGTCTCTAGAAAGCATGTTATGATTTTGTTTTATATGTAACCATTTGTTTCCAATATTCTTACTCGCAATCACTTAAATCACTCGTCTGTTCTTTGATAATACACTTTCTTGTTTTCACTATAAATGTAACTCAGTGCTGTGGTGTTAAGGAAAGTGATGATCCCAAGTTGAATCTTACAAGCTGCTATGTACTGTTCCTTTGGGAACAGCAGGCCTAGAAATTCCATGAGTGTTCAGTGAATAAGGGGCTGGACACTGCAGGGAATGCTCCAAGTACTTGGGGACTGGTATGTGCCTATCACTCCCTGTACACAGAGATCAAGGCCGGGAGAGGGGGCTGGAAGGTAGTGCTTGTGCTGCCCAAGGCTGTGGATTTCAGGGGGCAGACCCATAACAAGTTCAGAAAAGATTGCCTCATGCTAAGGGCAGGTGGTGGTGGAGATGTCTCACAACTCTGGGTATCTCTGGAGAGTGTCACAGAAGCTCACTACACCCTTATGGTGATGTAGCATTACCACTGCTCAGAAGATTTCCCCTGGTGTCCAAGGAGGCATAATGCCTTAAACAGGTGTTATACCTCCCCTTAACATGATTCAGGTTCTTAAGATGCTCTCCCATACTCCCTTTTGCACTTCACTGGCTCTTAGAGCCATAATTTGGTCCTTAATATGCTAGGAAAGAACATTCAAAATGGAATTGGCATTTCCCTTAATATCAAGGATCTCTAATGCGTGATCAAGTGTCAGCAGGAAATGTAATGGAAACTAATATATTGGTATATGTGATAAGAATTTCAACTTGATTGGGATAAGGGACTGAATAAGGCAATGTTAATTTACAATGATTAAGTCACGCGTTTTAGTCACGCATATTTTTAGTAAAAGTCAGGGACAGGTCACGGGCAGCAAACAACAATTCATGACCCATGACCTGTCTATGACTTATTAAAAATACCAGTGAATAAAACTTGAGGGGGGCTGCCCAGGGAGTTTGGGTATGGCAGGGGATTGGGGCATGGGATGGGGTGAGGCAAGCTCTGAGTGGCACTTACCTGGGGGGCACCCTCAGCAGCTAGGCAGAGGCATGGTCAGGCAGCTCTGCGTGCTGCCTCCGCCTGCAGGCACCGCCCCTGCAGCTCCCATTGGCCATGGATCCTGGCCACTGGGAGCTGCGAAGCCAGCACTGTGGGCGGAGGCAGCCCACAGATCTCCCTGGCCATGCCTCTGCCTAGTAGCTGAATGAGGGGGATGTCGCCGCTCCAGGGGAGCCCCTCAGGTAAGCACTACCCAGAGCCTGCCACACCCCATGTGGTGCCCCTTTCCCCTCCCGCACCCAAACTCTGCTGCTGGGGGGAGGAGGCGGGGGCCTGAGACTGCCCCAGCAGTGGCCGGTGCACCTGCTGCCTGAGCTGCCCCTGAGCCGGGGCACTGGCTACTGCAGAAGTCATGGAATCCGTGACCTCTGTGGCAAACTCACTGCGTTAACAATGATCATTTATTTCCTGACAGCATCTGCTTCTTAGTATTATTGGCAGAGGAAATGAATTTTTTTTCTGTTTTTCCAGAGTCATAGCTTTGCATGACCCCCATGTGGGGCAAAGGCTAGAAATGACCTAGGAATTTTTTTTCTTACCCTATCTCTTTTTCTATGATAAGAGCTAGTACTTAGAGGAATGTGGATAGTTTGACTTTTTAATCAAGTTTTAAAATTCACTGGTTTAGAGTTGCCTTTTAATCATCTGCTGTAATTAATGCTTTTATTTTTGCCCAGAGATGCTCATCTGAAGAGCAGTATATATAAACTATGATGGGATAACTGGCTGATTGATGAAGATCTCCACAAATGATGCCATCGTAAGTCAGAAGCTAAATAAAAGTAGGGGGTTGCAGATGGAAATGGTGACTATACAATAAGAGTTTATTTGACAGGAAAAGGACCACATCCATCTGAGGCAATATCAGCCTGTAGACTATTGACTACTTTTGCAATTTCTAATCTACATAAATCACTTTAAATGACTAAACCAGTTAAATGGTTGGCGGGTGACACAATGATGGGAAGGATAATGGATGCACATCAAGTGGCAAGGAAAATTTAAAGAGATTTGAATTAGCTTTGTAACTGGTCTGACATGAGGAAAATAAAATTCATTGTTGATAAACATTCAGCATTACTCAAGGACAAAAATAATGAAAGTAAAAACAAACAGACTAACACTAACTAGAAGAGTGAAATTTTCAAAAGAGCACTCTAGAGAACGTAATGGTGGATTTCTCTGAACAATATCTTGATAATCTAAAAAAGTAATTGAACTGATGTAATAACAAATTGCATCTGCCCTTATATTGTATCTCTCTGGTGTTTGCGTTGGTCTATCTAACTTACTCTCCAATTCCATATTTCACAGAATAGCATTAACTGAACTTTGTCCTAAAAAAAAAAAAAAGAAGTGTGTGGCATAGCCTCTACACAGAACCAGATTATAGTAAAAGTTATTGATGTACACTCTGTTGATACAAAACTGTTCCCTCTCCCCCCCGCCCCAGACATATATTTGCTGACTGAAAGTTGGGCTAGAACTGTACATATCTACAGCTGAAGTGTAAGTACATACTTGGGGCAGCCCATACCACTGTTGCCCACGCTACATGGCTGCTATTTTTAGCACGCTAGTTCAGTGAGCAGTAGCGGCAGTATGTCTATGTGATCTGGAAATTACACCTGTAGCTTATAGTATAGATATAGACAAATGCACGGATTTTCCAATACAGCTTTTACGTGCTATTCAGTTACTCTGCCTTCCACCACTCAGGCCAACACAGCTGTGTTCAGGACATTGTTTTTATTTGTTTCCAATTATTGCAAGAAATACTGAAATGGGTCTGGGTAGCTCTCCAAGTAGAAACCCTGGTGAAGAGCAGAGGGAAGTTAAAGAAAGGTTTGACTGCGTGGTGGTCAAATGTGATGTGGGTACAGCCCACTTTCAGCCTCAAATGAACGTCCATGTGGTGGTTGTGTCATGAGCAAGCATTTTAATTTTTTTGCCTTGTATCTGTGAATTTAAACAATTCACTATAGGTAGAACTGAGTGAATATAGAAAAACATATTTGTGACTATTCTTGCAGAGGCTTGAGGTGAAATCCTGGTTCCATTAAAATCAGTGGCAAAACTCCCTTTGTCTTCAGTGGGGTCAGGATTTTACCCAAGCTCTGTCTCTGGTGGAAGGAGGATGGAAAATAAAAAGGAAACAAAATATCAATACTGCAATACTCAAACTGGAAATTGAGTTATATAAATATTAATGTTTTAATAAATTATGAGAAATAAGGATATTTTCTTCCATTTTTTACATTGGTGACATCTTGTTTCACAAGTTCAGGCATTAAGCCAGTCTCAATGTTTTTCCTCACCCATTGAACCCGCAAGGAGAATAATTCAGTGATATCCCAAAGTTCACTGTGACAAATGCCTCCTCAAAAGAGAGGTGAGATTTGATTTTTTTTGTTTGTGTTTTCAGATAGTTATGGTTTTGTATCTTGCATAGAAAACCGAAAAAGGTGATAGAAGATATGGCAAGTGTAAGGCTACATCTAAAGGCATGATGGCATAGTGACTTAAAGTGCATGATTAACATTTATTTAAACTATCAGTACTTAGAAGCTTTAGGTAATACCAATGCTAAAATAATCTGAATGCTGCTACAGTATATGCAGTAGAATAGATAGACTCTCAGAGCCAGATGCATTCCTATCTTCAAGAGAATATAAATTCTGTGCCAGACCCTGGTGAAGGGCCTGTGGGGAGGCTGTAGTGGGTTTATCTAGCTCCAAATCAGGACTGTCCATTTTGAGGCAGATCATAGGAGGCCCTGTGTGGCTTGGCTGGATAGGGAGAAGGTAGAGATTCCTTGCCCCTCCTCCAGGCCTAATAAGTCAGCCACAATCTGTCTGCAAAGCATGGGGAAACACACATGAATGAGTATGAACAATGTTATATGTCTTGGTAGGGCAGAAGCTGGTCATGGCCTATTCATACTGCTGCTATTTAAATCTATAGTAAGAGTCGGGCTGATCAGCAATCTTTCATCAGATGGATTTTCTAATGGAAAATTCTTTCCACAAAATTAAAAATTTCCATGGGAAAATTTTCAATTTGCAAGCAAACTTTCATTTTCCATGAGAAGAAAAGGAGTACTTGTGGCACTTTAGAGACTAACCAATTTATCTGAGCATAAGCTTTCATGAGCTACAGCTCACTTCATCAGATGCAAGTGAGCTGTAGCTCACGAAAGCTTATGCTCAAATAAATTGGTTAGTCTCTAAGGTGCCACAAGTACTCCTTTTCTTTTTGCGAATACAGACTAACACGGCTGTTACTCTGAAATTTTCCATGAGAAAATTGTTCCCATTTCCATGGCTTCCTTGCTCTCGGCAGCCTGCCTTGTGGTCTGCTGGGGAGTCCAGATTCCCTGGCTCCCAGCTCCTTGGTGGCTTGGAAGGATTAGGATTGTTGCCTCTCCGGCTCTGAGGCACTTAGAGCTTCCTACCTGGTGGGCTGCCAGGAGCCTCAAATATTTTGAAAAGGTTGTTTTGACTTATCTAAAATGAACATTTAGAATTCCTGTTCCATGGGAAGTTTTGATTTTTTGTTCCGTTTTGGAACAATTTTTTTTAAAACTTTGGAATTTCTCATGGAACAGGAATTCCAATAAGCTATAAGCCAGAACTGCTTCACAGCATCTAGGAAACATGTCTGTCTCCACAATTCTTGCAGGTGCTCCTTCCTCCCTACACAAAATAGTTTTCTTTCAAAGTTCACATTAACCCAAAGTATTATAACTACGATAGAACAGGACACATTATAATCCAGGGATAATGGAGGGCTCTTTTGAGCCAGAAGAGTGTAAATAAATATCACATTTGCCACATCCAGGAACTGTAAAATCTTCCATGGAAAGTCCTTCCAATGAACCTCCATTCTGACCTTCAACACCTTTGTTCCTCTAATTTGGGCTTGTGAGAAAATGCCCATCTGTATAAATAGGAATGAGGTAAAGGCAACCAACAGTTATTTTTACTTGGGAGCAAAGGCAGGCTTGATCCTTTAAGGATGAAAGGCTAACATCTGGTACGTGTTTATTGTGCTATTTAATGACATGTTGAAAAGGTGTTAGTACATGTAGAGGGCACAGATGAATGGTGGAATAGCCAAGCCAGGAAAATAAACTTCTAAACTAATTTCTGGCAAGGTTTACCAAGCAGCTTATCATAAGTGTACTCTGTTATCCAGGCATAAAAGACATTTTTCCTCACAGATCTTTGCCTTCATTTGATAGATGCTAAAAAGGAATGAACTTTAGTAGGCAAACTGCCTTGTATTAATCTCCTTAATATTTTATTATCCTCAAGAATTATGAGTCTCAAACGAAAAAGCAAATAGGATATGCCAGTATAACATGAGTCAAATAGTATTGGTATGCAAACATCTTTTGTTAATGCATATTTATACCAAAATCAGACTACTTCCACTAAGAAAAAAAATCAATGTTAGTATCCAGGCTTAATTATCATGAAGTTTTATTTGTTTATGTAAGGCTTACTGATAGTCAGGAAGGACTCAAGTGGGTGATAGAGCAGACAAAATAGACCATTTATTGAGAAAAGCCTGATATTAGTCATGGTTTGAGCCCCAGAGTAATAAGAACAAAAAGAAGAATTAGTGAACAAGTAATTAGGTGGAGTAAATAGCAGGGTGGGTGAAGAGTTATGCAAGCTTAAGGACAATATTGGCACAAGAACAAATGGATATAAACTGGACACAAACAAATTCAGGCTGGAAGTTAGAAGAATGTTTCTAAGTGTCAGAGGGATGAGGTTCTGGAACAGCCTTCCAATAGGAGTTGTGGGAGCAAACAACTTAACTAGTTTGAAGAGAGCTGGAAAAAGTTATGAGGGCAATTGTATGATGGGGTTGCTTGTGATGGTAGGGGCAGGGCTCAATAACCCTGGGGCTCACTTCTGGTTTGACTTATGTTCCTATATCTCATGCTTCAGGGTTCTAGTCAGCCACTGGCAGCAGTCACGATTTCCCTTCTCAATCAAGATATTCTGGGAGGAGTTTTGTTTTTTTTAAATCTCCTTCCTCTGAAGCACCAGGGATGTCCATGGCTGGAGATGGGACATTGGGTAGGGTGGATCATGTCTCTGAGGTGGCATCAAGCATTCTCTCTCTCTCTCTCTGTTGATTTTGCTCGCATGCTCAGGGTCTAACTGATCACCACATGTAGGATCAGAAAGGAATTTTCTCCCAGATCAGATTGGCAGAGACCTGGGGGGTTTTCACCTTCCTCTGCAGCCCATGGGTGAGTGTCACTTGCCAGGATTATCTGGGTATATCTCACTTAATCATTTATCTGCCACTGTGTGTGTGTGTGGGGGGGGGGTCTCAAGCACTGGTGCACCTCTGTCCCTCCTGTTCTCTGCACATAACAGTCTAGTCTCACAGTGGGCTGTAATACTTTGGTCTCATTTCAGTTGTTGGGTTTAGCCTGTAGGTGCTGGCCTGTGATAAACGGAGGTCAGCCTAAACAATCTAGTGGTTTCTTCTGACCTTAAACTCTGTGACTCTCTCCAAACAGAATTTCATTAGGGGGTTACTCAGAGTGGTGAATTAACACACTAGACCTTCACCTCTAGAAACCAGAATTGAGACCTTGTGCTCCACTCCTGCAACTTGTTCTGCATGAATAGATCCCTACACCTACATGGATCCTCAGTGGTTTCAAGGGGTGGGGGTGAGGCCAGTGGTGAACTGGAGCCAGTTTGCACCGGTTCATGTGAACTGGTTGTTAGATTTTGAAGCCAGTTTAGAACCGGTTGTTAAAGGGGTGGGCAAACGCCACATGTGGCCCGCAGGACCGTCCTTTCTGTCCCGCCTGAGCTGTCGGCTGGGGAAGCTCCCCTGAGAATTTTTACTCACCCAGCGGCACTCCGGGCCTTCGCCAGCACTTCAGCAGCAGGTCTTTCACTCACTCCAGGCCTTTGGTGGCACTTTGGCGGCAGGTCCTTCAGTGCCGCCGAAGACCCGGAGCGACTGAAGGAACCAGTTCTTCAGCTTCTGGCAGCACATCACTGGGTGAGGCTGCATGGGAGCAAAGGTCTACCCATAGGGAAAAAGTAGCAGATCATGGTTCTAATGTAATCCTAATCCTCTCACCCTATTTCATAGTGGCCATTTGTACACAAAAACTGTGATCTACAAAACTCAGCTGCCACCTAACCTGGCTTGCACCTAAACTCACTCATTCCCTAAGTTTCAGTTTCTGCACATGTGCACTGCCGCTTCCCTCTAGGCACCCTCATGTCTATCTCCCACCTAAGCCCCAGAGTAATTCACAAACCAGGGGAAATGTGCTTAGAGGCTGCCTAGTGCATCAGGTCCCACAGGTGAGTTCACACAAAACAGCAGGGGGTGGTAGGAGAGTGTAACCATTAGCCCAGTGGTTAGAGCACATGGCTGAGATGTAGGAGATCTCCCTGGCCCCGTTCAACTCCCCATTCTGCCAGAGGAGGAGAAAGGATTTGCATAGTGATCTACTACCTTGTGCCCTAGCCCCTGGGCTACAGAACATTGTGAAGGGGAAAGGGTCCCTCAATCTCTCCTATTGAAGTTGTTCCATTTTAATTATATAGTTGAATAATTAATTATTAATTGGGGCACAGAGTTAGAATGACTCTATGCCAAGTAGTGAGGGTTCTCACGTGCTCTGTAGCAGATCCTGTTCAATTCCCTTCTCCTCATCAGGCAGAGAGGGGACTTGACCTGTCAGGGGAGTCTCACATCCTAGGGGGGAGTAGCCTCACCGCTAAGCTAAAAGCTGTAAGTTAACAAAACATTTCCCCCTGTTACCTTTTCCTGCCCTAACCTGTTTCAGTGGCAAAGTGGGGGAAAATGTACTAATGGGGTGGGGAGCACTAAAAAAAGGGTGGAGAAAGATTGTGGGGAAAATGAAAAAACAGACTAGATATTTTCAATTAAAAAATTTGCAAAAAAGTGAAAAACATTCCTTTCAAAACCTACTGTCTTAAATTTTGAAATAATTTTATCTTTTTTTGAACAGCTCTGTAAACAGAGAGTTGAACTGCATTAACAGACAGAGATGGGGAAACTTTCACACCACCTCTCTGCACTATTGTTAGTTCTTGTTTGATTATTAGAGTTTTATAAAAATATACTTGTTTGGTAGCTCTAAGGCAGGTACACAATCCAACTTTAAAAAAATGCAAAGAATATAAACTGACCCAATGTGAACAGGACAGTCTGCCTGACCCCCTGAAGTATTTTCTGAAATTCAACAAACTTGGCCCCTGTAATGGAATACTAAACTGTCATACTGTTCAGCCACTGTAAAATACTTTGTTTAAAGTATTTTACAGGCACTGTCTGTAAAATACTTTAAACAAACCTCAGCCATTCCTGGCAGAGCCTTAAAGGATCTTATGATGAACACACATCTGGGGTGTATAAGCAAGCTCTGTGACCAGTCCATATATGGAACAGAAGTACACAGTATGATAACAGAAACAGAAGGAAAGCAACAAAGGTTGTAGATTCTCATCAACATGCCACCCTTCAATGCCTCACGGAACTTTGGCTTTGACAGACCTTTACAATGGGCAGACTGGAAGTAGTATTTTGCAAGATTTTGAATTGCAAACAATCTTCACAAGAAAACTGGAAATATACAGGCATCTTTAATTTATGTTATGGGGATGCAGACAGAGCAGATCTTTAAATCTTTTGACTTTACTGAAAACAGTCACAAAGATGACTATGAAAGGGTTCTGGCTATGCTTGATGGATACTTTATACCTCATAAATGTGATTTACAAAAGAGCGTGTTTTCACCAGAGAATTCAAGAATGAGGAGAAAATGTTGAATATTTTATATGAGCTTTACATACATTGGCTGAAAACTGATTAGGGGAATGCAAAACATGAAAATATCACAGGCTGGTTATTGAGTCAACAAATAATTTTTTCACTACTTTAGATTCCAAAAAAATCAGCCTTGACAGACATGCAACTTCAGCCAGTTCTAAGTTACTTTGGAGGTAGCTAGCACAAGTGTCTAAAGGACACCAAGAGTGACAAAAGTCTACTTTTATGGTGCATGGACAATTAAGTGAGTCAAATGGACTCTTGATTAAAGGCAATTGCATTGTCATTCCAAACAAAATAAGAGGAGAAATTCTAAACCTGATCCATGAAAGTTAGCTAAATGCAGTGAATGGGCCAACCAGCCAGTGTAGTGGCCAGGCATCAGCAAGGACATAAACAATGAAGTATCTGCATGTGAACATTGCAGAACTAATAGACCAACACAACACAAAAAACCTTTAGTAGCAAAACCTCTCCCAGGCTAGCGGAAGAGACTGGCTGCAGATTTACGCAAATTCAGAGGACATCATTACCTGGTCATCCTGGATATTTTTCCAGTTATATAGAAACAATATACATGTAAGACTTAATGTTGCCGTGTCATCAAGAAACTGAAGTGCACTTTTGCTCACTTTGGTATTCCAGAACAACTAGTGATGGACAACGGACCACAAGTCACTGCAGAAGAATTTATCATGCCGTATGAAATATGATTTTGATCATATTACTAGCAGCCCACATGACCCGCAGGAATATTCATTACTTGCTCTTCTGAATTACAGATCAATAGCAGCTATTGGATATACTCTAGTAGCACTCCTGATGGGAAAACAACTCAACTACTATTCTAACTTTAGAAAAGAAAACAGAGTGCCACATATGATGAGAATAGCCAAATCAGATATAAAGGTTAAAGAGCTTATGAACACTATTACTACATACATCACTCAGAACTGCCAGGTCTCGAGCCTGGATACCATGTTCATGTCAAATTGGATGGAGAAAAAGGATGGACAACTCCAGCTGTTGTAAAGAGAGAATTCAAAGCCCAGCTGATATGTAATTGAGACTGACAGTGGAGAGTTCAACAAAAATTGTCAACATTGTTCCTCAGAAAGAACAAACTATCTCCGCAGATGGTAGATGCAGAAGAAGTGACGACTTAAGAATTCCAACTCAAGACAGACCACAGCCAGTCATTGCAACTAGTGGACAGCCAGATGACCAAGTTGTTATGCTTTCAAGTAATGTAATTAGAAAATGTGATTTAGAGACTGATGTTCTGTACCTGGGGGGAACACCCAGCACCCCCATGTTCATCCTTATAATATGATTGTGTCGTATCTAATGCAAAGTTTGTCATGTTGGGTACCTTTGGGAGGCTCATGATGTACTGAGCATTGTTATAGTAATCAATTATAGTAATGTTACAGGTTGTAATTTAATGTATATAGTTATGTGTCTGAGAATGTGTCCTCATGGCTTAAAGCAAGCGCAAGCAAAAACTCTCCAGAAGCAGAGGGGCAGTTCACACCTCAGCAGGGCATGTATGGGACAAACCCAGCCCAGCCTCAGAGGAACAAAGGACGCTGGCCTAGGCTACAAGAAAGGATCTGTTGGACTCGAGTAAGTCACCCCCCCTTCCTTTGGTCAGTTTGGGACTGTGATGAGGTAATGCTCACCTGACTCTTAAAGGTGGGGGACAAATCCAAGAGGAAAGAAAGGACATGATAAAAGGGAGAGACTTTTGCCATGCTCTTCCTCTCTCTTCCACTTACATCTGCAGACACCACCACCAAGCGACTGAAGCACTGATCAAAGGGAAGAGCCTGGCTGAAGGGCAACCAGCCAGCCTGTGGCGAAAAGCATTTAAATTTGTAAGGACACTGGTAGTGTTAAGATCAGGTTAGAATGCTTTTTGCTTTTATTTCATTTGCTTTTATTTCATCCCACTAGCCAAATCTGACTTGTTATGCTTTGACTTAAAATCACTTAATCTTTGTAGTTAATAAATCTGTTTGTTTATTCTACCTGAAGCAGTGAGTTTGGTTTAAAGTGTGTCAGAGACTCCTCTTGGGATAACAAGCCTGGTCCATATCAATTTCTTTGTTAAATTGATGAACTCATAAGCTTGCAGTGTCCAGCATGCATAACTGGACGCTGCAAGACAAAGGTTCCTAGGTTTGTGTCTGGGGCCGGAAATATTGGCTAGTGTCATTCAGTTGCACAATCCAAGGAGAAGCTTACATGCCAGAGTGAGTGAACAGCCCAAGAGTGGGGGTTCTCACAGCAGAGCAGGGTAAGGCTGCCTCCCAGACTCAAGGATTGGAGTGACCTAGCAGATCACCAGTCCAGATAACACAAGAGGGGAATGTCAGAGACATTTAACAAGCAACTTCAAAAAGACAGCCTGATATTGTAAATGGAAGGAATGTAGAACTTAAAGGGGGAGATGTAATGGAATGCTAAACTGTATCAGTGTCTTCTCTTCAGCAACACTCCAAAACAGTGGTTAGAAGTAGCTGGGAGGGAGGAGAAAGTGCTTCTGGAGTGTCTGGGAGCTATTGAGTGGATTCAGCAACACCATTGCCAAAGCTTTATATTTGAGAGAACAAAAATTGCTAAGTGAAATGGACTATCCCCTGCAGCAGCATGACATGAGACAAATGATCAAAGACCCATTAAAATTGGACCTATCCATTTTCTTACGTTTACAAGATCTACAATGCTTAAAATAGGACCATAAGGATTGCCATACTGAAACAGATCATTGGTCTATGAGGTCATGTCTCCAGCAGTTGTCAGTGAATTCTCCAAGAGTAATTCCTAAATCCCCAGTGATGTACCTGTAAATCATGCAGGGCCAGGAGGGCTGTGTGTGGAGGGGGAGGTATATTATGCTGACCCCAGCTGTGCTGCATCTACAACCTGATGCATGAGGACTATAGTCTCATCCTCACTGTCCGTATTAGTGGATGCTATTCTTATGCACATAGGTAATGTTTTTTTCTAAAAAAAATATAAAAAAAACCTTTATTTTGTGACAGTAAGTTCCCTGAATTTTTATAAATCTTTTTAGGAAATGTTATCTGTTTTAAATGGGCAATTAAAATGTGTTTTTGGTCCCTAAACCAAATTTTTTAAAGAAGAAAAATCAGGCTGCTCTGACCTGGGGAGCCAGGCCAGCACCCCTCAAATTGGGTAAAGGCCACTGCTGCACACACACACACACACCTACTTATGTTGTGGTGTCGTGTGTGCTGTTCAGATATTGCTAAGGATCAGATAACATTCTGACTTCATCATCATAGAATATCAGTGTTGGAAGGGACCTCAGGAGGTCATCTAGTCCAACACCCTGCTCAAAGTAGGACCAATCCCCAATTTTTGCCCCAATCTCTTACACTGATGGGTACCTGTTATATGGGACCTGGGACAGCTTAATAGCCAGTGTAGGTGTATGTTGCCCAACAGCTCCCAGGCAGAGCTTCAAAAACACCTCTGCAGCTTTTAAAACAATACATTCTGCTCTTCACTAATTCCCAAAGAGGGCAGAAGGCCAAGAGCATTAATGCCTTAACAGACAGACGGTAGCTTGTATTAAATTTACTGTTTTTTTTCCCCAAGCAATGAGAAGCAGCAGCAAAGAAGGGAGGAGAAGCGGGAAACAGAGACCTGTTTGAAGGGATTTAACATCCCCAGGACTTGACACTTGAAGAGTGGCAAGAGGCTGTGGTTACACATGAACGGTCAGAGTTGGTAAAAATAGATACAAGGGAGTCAAGAGACAAAGCTGCAGCATCTGTGTAATGCTGAAGCCCTTAAGTTTCTTGCTGCTGCTTGCTCAAAAAAAAAAAAAAAAAAAAACAATTAAGTCCCTCAGAGCTCCTAAAGAGCTTACAACCTGCTGATGCCTAACAAAGATATGGGATAGAAAGCTTCCTATGTTATGTTTTCTGTACTTCTACTGCAATGTTCTTTATCATGTGATGTGTTGACCCAAATTTATGGGCTAGTTTATTATGGCTCACCACTGATCTGATCAGACAGTATTTTAGGTTCTTGTCTCAATTCAGGCTACAGGGTTAGAACACAGAGTTCAATATTATAAGAGGACTCTCGGTGCGTGTGGCAAGGACACTTACACTGAGGACAGTACCAAATTGATAAGATCTTTATTAATATGAATAAAAGAACAATAAATGCTATTTATCACAGAGTTACAAAGTAGTAATACAATTCTGTGACCCTGATGGTAACATTTCTATTCTAAAAGACTATTTAAGCTAACATACTCACACCCTTCCCTGAAGACCTGGTAGTAGGAGACAGAGGACCAGCCTTGTCTCTGGCATGCTCGAGGAACTGATGGTTCGGGCTTCCCAGGTTGGTAGGGATTAGGTTTGAGTGTTGAGTAGCTAGGCTGTATTGCAAAGAGGAACTGATAGCTTGATAGAAAATAAAGAAAAAGCGACCCTACCTGCATGGTTGTTTGCCCTCTTATAGGGTCCCAGTACTGCCCACTGCTGGAATCTAGGCCCAACCTACCATGCCCAAATTTTATTTCCTTACCCACAAATCTTTGGGTACACTTACTCTATAGGTTAACATATTATGACATATATTCATATGTATTAATATCAATTATCACAGTTACCCTTGGCCTAACTCATGACTTCCATGTTCTGTGATGTGCCCTGAGGTTACTGGTCTGCTCCAGACCTAAGGTAAATAGATTCAGTTCTTTGTTCGGTTTCCCAAAGTTAAGAGGGGCCACCGGTAGGCCATTTATCTATGCCAAAGATTACAAACACTCATACTGACTTGCTCTAGCTAATCATACAGGATAAAAGCCTGTAGGTTACTTGCATTATAGCCAACTATTCCGAATAACTCTTATGAATACCATAAACTGAAATTAAACACACCCCCCTCCAAATTATTCACTAATAGGATACAACAAAATATGAATCAGACCAATGAAGAAAATACATTATACAATATAGCGAGCAAGCAAACTGGCCTTATGAGCTACAAATGCTAACTTTTGAACAGTGTCCATTTTACAGTCCATCTTCTGCTGCTTATTCCAACAATAAATCACAATCTTCTATTTGTGATGTCCTAGACATCACTGCAGATGAAGAATTGTTTCTACACATATTTTTCTTGTTTTTCCCTTGACATCATATGTTCTTCACATAAACTCTTGTAGAGTAAGTGCTCCGACATTGAATTAGTTCCCCTGCACAGGTGCTTTGCTGAATAGGGATGAGGTTATTCAGCTGTTTTGCTGGAACATGCCCTAATTCATTATGGCCAATCCTGTGAAGTGATTCATTGTGTTAAGCATAGTTCTCATTGTACAAGAACAGCACCTTGTTCTAGCATCCAAATTGCTCTGAATCCCTCTAATGCCATTAATGGAATTTAAAAAAAAAAAGAGAGAAATCACTTAAAAAAATAGCATTGTATTTTGTAAATTACAGTTCCAATTCAGTCTTATTGTATGTTTCTCATTCTCCTTTGGTCATCCTTCAATAAGTATTTAATATGTGGTTTGTATTTCTGTGTGTTAAGGGTGCCCCTTGCATGTCTGGATATATATTTCTCCTCATTTGTCTATGTCATTGGATGTTGGTCCTTCCTCATCCCACTCTTCTCGTAACACTACAGCCCTTTAACTACCTGTGTCATCATCTCTTTCCCTCTTTTATTCCTTCCCCTCTCTTCCTAGTTTTCCACTTCATCTGAGGGCATGGCCCCAGGAAAGATAAATGCCAATAATATAATAGAAATAAACTAAACACGGGCCCTTCTCCATGTTGAATAATCCAAAAAGAGTTCAACTGAAGTCCCTGAAACCACTTGTGCAGTACATGGGTAAAGGTAACATCCTGCCCAAAACAAAAAATATGAAAAAAAGAAGTGGACCTACCATGGTGTGTACCATGCTTAACAAAGATCACCATGATTACTTTGCCTGTAGATTCTATCCTGTTCCCCTGTTTTTTATGTTTGTGTTTTAGATTATGAGCTTTTTAAGGGCAGGGAATGAGTCTTCCTATGTTTGTACAGTGCCTGGCACAATGGAGGCCAATTCTGGTTGAGACTCTGGGTGCCATTCTATATTAGAAATACATAATAAAATTATTAAGGGGAAAAATAAAACTTGTGTGCAATTCACATTTAATGGGAGACATTTACTCTTTACAGTTGCATAACTTTCTTCAGAGAGGTCACATGAGACAAAGCTATAAATAGACACTTCCACAGAAACCTGCACTATAAAGGATATCATGAGGTCAAACTATAATAAAGGTATTTATATAATGAGCTAAGCACTCACTGACTAGTATTATCCCCCACTGTGTATTAATAAATTAGCAAACAGATGAGAGAAGTACTCCCAAAGAAATAGGGCTGAGTAGTTAGCTTTCAGTGCTAGGCAACTGCAATGTGTCCCTTTGTAATTAATGTTTGCCAATGATAATCTTCATTTGCTAATTTTATGCAGGATATTAATTAAATGATTTGCATAACCATCACATACAGTTCACCTGTGGACACAGTCCAGGAGGAACAGAAATGTCACATGCCTCCTTGGTTTAGGTTTGTTAATGCATCCAAATTAGTCATAACCTCTAATAACCTTGAAGTATTTTGTATTTAGACAAAGTTCACATTAATTAAATTAGTGCTCATTCTTCATGGATAATACTGCAGTGTATCCCAATTTAGTACTCTTGCTGTGTATAATCATTTAGCTTCTGCTCTCAGCTCTGTAGGTATGTGGGTATGTACACACCATTTTACTATAATAATTTACCATTAATTTTATTTGTATTGTAGTGGCATTTAAAGGATCATTGTTCTAGATGCTGTTGAAAATTTATGAAAGCAGATATATGAATGACCAAAGTTTTAGGATGAGGGGTGAAATCCTAGCACTGCTTTGAGGGGTGTTAAATATTTTCTTTGAATCTGGTGAAGCACTGTGCTCCCAGGGCGGAGATCCCAGCGAACACAGAAAGAAGGCCTGCCAGTACCCTGTGCAGAAATTGTAAATGTGAAGTATTTTAGGTTTTCCTTTTATTAAAATGTTCTTAAATCTGTAATTCTTAGGGCTTTTGTTTTGTCCCCAGTTTTAATTTAAAAACCCAGGACTTCAAAATACTGGTGTTGCCTCCCTAGTTATCTAGGGTCTTGCAAGTTGGATTCTCAGTGGAAGAGAAATCAGTGACAAGGGGTCTGGCTATATTCTAAAGGTACATCTACATTTACTGCAGTGTGTAGAGTACAGCCACTGCATGTCCAGTTGGCATAGGTATAAGTAGTAGTGTAGACCGTGTAGCATGACTTCACCACAGAGAGGAGAGTAGAATGGCCTACAAGCCTGAAAGCTGAGGCTATATACACTGTGTGGCTCTCTGCATGCCGAAGCTCTCCCATGCTGCTAAGTGTGTAGTGACTGCAGTCTACACACTGCCATAAGTGTAAATAAATCTATATCTCATACACACACGAACCTGCAGGCAATACGTTTTTTCAAGAATCCCAGCCCATCACCAGTGCTTTGTTCCCAGGGAGCAAATATTGCAAGAATTGACTCTCGCCAAAGATGGAGAGCAAACTCCCCTGCTGCTCCCACAGTTCTCTCCCCCAGAACTTTACATAACCAAAACTAGTTTTGGAGGATTAAGATACACTGAACTAAAACCACTTTACCCTTAAATGAGAGCATCCACATGGGTTTAACACACTTTAACTTATGCACATTGTCTTCACACCTTTCCTTGATTTTCCCTGATTTTCTCTGAGTGTCCCCATGTAGACAAGTGCCTAGAATTCTGGAACACAGCACACTGGACAATTAATAGATTGGAGCTGTGATGTTAGCATAATTGCCATACAATAAAACCAAATCAGAGCATGGAAATATAGATAGTGTTGTTATAATGTTTTTCATTTGGTTTTGCTTTGTTTTTTTATTTGGGGAAAGGTACTTGTGGTTTCATATTCCCAAGCACTGCTGAGTACCTGTAAGTGGGGAAGAATCACCCACAAAGCTGACCAGGGAAATTCTATTTTAATTTCCTAGAGCCAGAAGTAGAAGTACAGCTCTGGGTGGTGGCTCTGGCCCTTGTTTTATTTATTTTAGAGAAGGACCCCTTGATAGTTTGAAGTTGGCCCTTATTGTTGCCATGGGCACCTGGCTGAAGAATTACATCATTTTTTAAGATCACACAGGCCTTGACCTAACTCCCACTAAAGTCAAAGGAAAGACTTCCAGTCACTCAGGGGAGTTGCATGAGGGCCCTAATGAGAAACCATAGCATAGTATCCTGTGCAGTACAAGCAAAGAGCTATAGATTTAACATTGTCCTGTAACTTTAACTCAACATTTCCTTATTTTTGTTGAAAAAAAGCAAAAACTATGAGGAGTCCGGTGGCACCTTAAAAACGAACAGATTTATTTGGGCATAAGCTTTCGTAAGGTGCCACTGGACTCCATGTTGTTTCTGTGGATACAGACTAACATGGCTACCCCTCTAATATTTATTTTTGTTGGCGTCTTTTTCAGCTTTTTTTTTTCCTTCTTTTCATTTGGAGGGTGGGAGAAATGGAGTTAGGGGGCAATGTTTGTATTCAGTTTCCAGAGGAGGGGAAAAAAAGAAATGTATGCACTCTGTCAATACAAATGTTTGTAAAAGTAAAAAGAATCCTATGCCTATTTTTATTTAAATGTTGTTTGAGGGTCATACTTGAAATGGCATTTCCACTGTATGCTCCAATTTTCAGTCTTAACTTTCCAGAACTGCATATATTTAAAACTTCAAGAGAAGAAATGCAAAAAAAAAACCCCAAAAAACAAACTCAGATGTAGACAGTCAGTAGATAGAAGAACATCTAAGTCAGTAAACAGGAAATGAAGGATTCTCTTTGAATGTGAATAATCCATTCCTATAAGAAACTGAACCAAGGACCTTTGCATCTGAAAACAGTACATGTATGAAGTATGTGGTTTCTTTCTCAGTAGTCCTGAATCTGGTGCACAAAAGATATAGTAAATGGAGTCTGTGGAACATAAGGGTGATTTTTTTTTATATCAATTTCCTATTTGAGTGAATGTGAATGTTCTTACCTTCATATAGGATTGCACATTCAAATAACGGCCTAATTCTGCCACCACATCCATACCTGCAACTCCCATTAAAATATATATGTAACATCCATGAATAAAAGGAAGGCAGCATTTAATCTGGAGGTAGCTTTAGTCTAGTGCACTGGTTCCCAGACTTGTTCCACCGCTTGTGCAGGGAAAGCCCCTAGCGAGCCGGGCTGGTTTGTTTACCTGCCGCGTCCGCAGGTTCGGCCGATCGTGGCTCCCAGCAGCCGCGGTTCGCTGCTCCAGGCCAATGGAGTTGCTGGAAGCGGCGCGGGCCGAGGCAGGGATTCAGTAGACCAGGCTTTTATTTCTGTTTATCACACCATAGCCTAGAGCAGCAGTGACCAACTTCTCAACTGTAGCTGGCCAGGAGATTTCTCTCATTGATATTAGATGTGGAACTTGCTACCTTCAACCATACCTTTGTCACCTTGAGACTAGATTACTGGTGGTTTCTTAAATCAATTTGAAAGTTGAAGCTGTTGGAGCCTAAGACACTGTGTTTTGTAATCAGTAGCTCTAACTGGGAACACCACTGGTCAATTGGCTGCCTGTTGGATTCTGGTTAGAATTTAGTGTGTTGGATTTGCCTTAATAAACCCTAAATGGCCTAGAAAATGTCATCTTAAGAGACCACCTCTTTGTGTGATACTGCCATGGCTGAAGTCTGTAGATGGAGGCACTCAAGACTAAGGTCTCCTTGGTTTAAAAGAGAGTGATGTTGCCAGTGGGGAATGGTCAATCAAGGGCCCTCAACTTTGTTATTTTCTCCTCCTGTCCTTAGTCTCAAATAGCCAAAGCATGTTGACCTTAGTGAATTCTGCACCTATTAGGTTTTAGGGTGTAGATTTCATTGCCTCTGACCAGGCTGTCCTTATCTTATTCTATGGACAAATCAAAGATGTCAGTCTCCTTGGCTTTCTGTCCAACACCTTTCAAAAAAAAAAATCACTCAACAATTCACAATAGTAATTGAGCCATATACTTCTTGCCTTACTCATAAATATAAATTGCATTTACTTCAGTGGGACTAGTCCCATGAATTTGGTGAGGCAGATTTAGCCTTTGATGTGACTTGTGTTTTAGCACAAATTCCAATTCATTAATACTACTGGCTTGGCAGTGAGATTTAAACATTTTTAAAGAACAAAAAAATACAAGAGTATCAGCCAACTCTATGATACCATGCAGAAGTAATCAATACATATTTCTGTTTTGTGTTGGGGGGGGAACCCAGATAATATAGTCTTATCATATGGTGATGATAGAACTCTTTCCATTCCACTAATATTCCTGGAGGATGTTAAATGGAAGCTACTAAAATTGGATATTTTTAAAATCAGCAGATCCAGATGACTTGCATCCAGAGCTGGCTGAGGAACATCCTGGACTGTTAATGTTAATTTTAAATAAGTCTTGGAGCACTGGGGAAGTTCCAGAAGATTGGAAGGAAGCTAATGTGTCAATTTTTAAAAAGGGTAAACAGGATGACTGAGATAATTATAGGCCTGTCAGTCTGACATTGATTCCAGACAAGAGGATGAAATGGCTGATATGGGACTCAATTAATAAAAAAATTAAAAGTAGGGTAAGGTAATTAATGCAAATCAACAAGGGTTTGTGGAAAATAGATCCTGTCTAACTTGATCTCTTTTTGATGAGATTATAAGTTTGACAAAGGTAATAGCTTTGACATAATATACTTTGACTTGGTACTGCACAACATTTTGATTAAAAACTAGAATGATATAAAATTAACATGGCACACATTAAATGGATTAAAGAATGGCTAACTGATAGGACTCAAAATGTAACTGTATATGGGGAAGCAAAGCAGGTTTGCTTCCAGTGAGGCCCTGCAGGTTCTTAGCTTTATGTTATTTAACATTTGTCAGTGACTTAGAAGAAAACAAAACCACCACTAAAAGTGCAGATGACAAAAAAAATTGGGGCACTGGTTAATAATGAAAGGACAGGCCACTGATTCAAAGCAGTCTGGATTACTTGGTAACTTGGATGCAAGCAAACAATGTGCATTTTAATATGGCTAAATGTATACATCTAGGAACAAAGAATGTAGGCTATACTTACAGTATGGGGACTCTATGCTGGGAAGCAGTGACTCTGAAAGAAGGGATAATCAGCTGACCATGACCTCCCAATGTGACACTCTGGCCAAAAGAACTAATGCAATCCTGGTATGCTTAAACAGGAGAATCTCAAGTAGGAGTAGAGGGGTTATTTTACCTCTATATTTGGCACTGGTGTGTCCACTGCTGGAATACTGCATCCAGTTCTGGTGTTGAAAATTCAAAAGGGATGATGATAAATTTGAGAGGGTTCAAAGAAGAGCCACAAGAATGATTAAAGAATTAGAAAACCTGCTTTATAGTGACTGAGCCCCTTGTGTCAATCGATATAATTTAATCAAAGAAAAGGTTAAGGGGTGACTTGATTACAATCCAGAAGTATCTACATGGGAAACAAATATTTAATAATGGGCTCTTCAGTCTAGCAGAGAAAGCCACAATCCAGTGGCTAGAAGTTGAAGCGAAACAAATTCAGATGGGAAATAAGGTGTATATTTTACAGTGAGGATAATTACCCACTGGAACAATTTACATGGTGAATTCTGCATCACTGACATTTTTTAAATCAAGATTGGATGTTTTTCTACAAGCTATACTGTAGGAATTATTTTGGGGAAGTTCTATGGTATGTGTTATACAGGAGGTCAGACTAGATGATCATAATGGTCCTTTCTGGTCTGGGAATTTATGAATCTATAAGCATGTTCACAGTTCTTTAGAAGAGGACATTCATATGAATAACAAAACTATTTCAGGATGCAAAAATCTGAGAGATTAATGAAGAGATTAACAAGAATACCCTGTGGAATAGCATTTGGTAGCATTCTCTCCATCAAGTGCAGAGAGTCAGTCATTCTAATGATAATTCTTGATTAGATCTGTAAATCTACCTCAGATTGAAAGTTGTTTAGAACTCCAATACAGGATAAAAGTGAAATGAATTCATAATTCCTCTGGCAGCAGTTTTGACCTCTGAAAAGAATCCAGAAACAATATATATTTTCTGGTGCACAGAAGACTGGAAAGCGTGTTTAAATAATAGCAAAGAACTTCAGGGAAACATGCTTCTCCTCCAAGGCTTCAGGGTGGATAAATCTAGATGGCATTCTGGATTAACCTTATAGACTAAGGAAGGGCTTTTTTCCTTCTTTTGTGAATTAGCTTTGTGTGCACTGTTACAGAATAACTATAACCTAAAGCAAATACTCATCAGCGACTACACAACAAAAACACCAACCCAAGAACCAAACCCTGCAACAAACCCCGGTGCCAACTCTGTCCACATACCTATTCAAGGGACACCATCATAGGACCTAACATCAACCACACCATCAGGGGCTCATTCACCTGGACATCTACCAATGTGATATATGCCATCATGTGCCAGAAATGCCCCTCTGTCATGTACATTGGCCAGACCAGACAGTCTCTATGCAAAAGAATAAATGGACACAAATCTGACATCAGGAATTATAACATTCAAAACCCAGTCGGAGAACACTTCAATCTTCCTGGTCATTTAATAACAGACCTAAAAGTGGCAATTCTTGAACAAAAAACTTCAAAAACAGACTCCAGTGTGAAACTGCAGAACTGGAATTAATTTGCAGAGTGGACACCTGAATAAAGACTGGGAGTGGTTGGGTCATTATAAAACCTAAACATAATTTCCCCCATACTAATTTCCCCCTACTGTTATTCACACCTTCTTGTCAACTGTTTGAAATGGGCCACTCTCATTACCACTACAAAAGGTATTTTTTCTTCCTTGGTATCCTACTGTTAATTGAATTATCTTGTTAGACTGACCTCAAACTTGGTAAGGCAACTCCCATCTTTTCATGTATTTATACCTGCTCCTATACTTTCCACTCCATGCATCTGATGAAGTGGGTTCTAGCCCATAAAAGCTTATGACCAAATAAATTTATCTGGTCCATCTAGCCCAGTAGCCAGTGCCAGATGCTTTAGCGGGAATGAACAGAACAGGGCAATTTATTGAGTGATCTATCCCCTGTTATCCAGTTCTAGAGGTTTAGGGACACCCAGAGCATCGAATTCCATCCCTGACCATTTTGGATAATAGCCATTGATAGACCTAATGCCCCAGCAAACTATGCTAGTTGATTCAATGGGGAGGGAGTGAGGTGGACCCAAGGCTCTATCCCACTTCCGCACCATTAGCTTACATGAAGGAGACACAGCAGACCTATGGAAATTACTCTACTCCTGATTCTGCTACCTCCAGGTAGCCAGCACAAGGGAGTAAGGGCTACTTTATTCCACAGATCTCTGGTGGTATAATCTGGAACAGATAGTGTCCCATTTAAAAAAAAAAACCTTAAAAATGACCTGGGCTTTTCTGCTCCCCATGTTTTTAGGGTCTTTTCCGTGAGTCAGTTTCTTCCTTGTAAGGAGAGTGATCACTTTACATAAGCTATTACCAGCAGGAGAGTGGGTGGGGGGAGAGAAAACCTTTTGTAGTGATAAACACCCATTTTTTCATGATTTGTGTGTATAAAAAACAAACATCTTCTGTATTTTCCACAGTATGCATCCGATGAAGTGAACTGTAGCTCATGAAAGCTTATGCTCAAATAAATTGGTTAGTCTCTAAGGTGCCACAAGTACTCCTTTTCTTTTTGCAAATACAGACTAACATGGCTGTTACTCTGAAACCAGTTTCTTCCTTGCTAATTGATTATCCAGAAACACAGGGTAAAAGAGAAATAGAGACATTTTTATATAAACTTTTCAGATATAGGCATGTGTTACAAGTAACAGTAAGTACAATGTTTTCAGACACATGATTTTCAAGTTTGTGGTGTGTCTGAATATATTGCCCTCTCCCCACCCCCAATTTGTATAACTACTTAATTCATGCAGAAATTTAAATGCTACAATTCCTGTGCCAGACACCCCTCCTCCCAGTTCTGGCACCGGTGGTGGTGGGGAGGCAGGGGGCTGTAGCTCCCCCTTTTTAACAAAAGAAACTTAAGTGCAGAATTAATGTCCCCCCCATATTTTTTCTCCCTATAGAATCAAATTCTGCTGGGAAGGCACTGCAATTACATGTTTTGCCCAGCAGGGCTAAGGTGACACCAAAGGGGGCAGCTGGGTCACCATCTGAGCAGTCAGCTGCAGAGAGGGAAGAGGCACTTTGAACTGCCCCCCGCCCGCCCACTACAGAAGTTCCAGCACCCTTGCCACCCACTTACAATGGTTCTGTGATGTGGACAGTTGTCTACTTGGAAGTGGAATGAAACTACCAAGTCACCTCATAGGTGACCACACAGCTATGAAATTGACAACTTTCATTTACTACCATCCAGGACAACCTAGAAGCAAAAAGGGTCTACTACCCTCATTGCTAATGCTTTGGGCTGTCCAGTCCCTCAACCATTTCATTCTCAATGCAGAGACTCAGAAGAGCATTTCTGTACTGAACAGGACATAACAGTTCAGAGGGAATTCAGAGGGAATCGTGCAGCCCTCAGGACCATTATAGTTTGACTGTAAATTATAGTCTGAAGTATAAAAGCTGATACACATTTTTCAGACCACAGGACTGAAGCCAAATCACTCAAATGACCCTCATTACACTCTGTATACTTTTTTCTGATTCACTGTTCTACTAATCCCCTAAAATCAGTGCCATAATTCATTCTTCCAGCCTTTTGAAACCATGCTTGTTTTTAAATAGTGTGTTCTATCCATTGATGTTTTTATTTCAGATATTTTTGCAATGTCTCATTTCATTCATTTGACCCTTATTTTCCAAAAGGATCCTACTGGGCTTTAACAGTTGAAAATAATAGTTGGATAATATGAACATAATTAAAATATTTTTCAGTTGTCTTGAGAAATTTAAAAATAGTACTTTAATTAAATTCATGAGGACTTACTCAAGTGTAGCAGCTTTTCTTATTTTCCTATTTTACCTTGCAGTCTCATTTTAGTATGCATCATTTTTGTAATTACAAGGTAGTCTTCAATAAAAAAAATTCAGCTTGGACACTTAATTTTTATAACGATAAGTGCTAACATTCTGGAACAAATACTGCTCTTCCACTTAGGGAACAAAAACTGAAAAAAGTCTACAGATAAGCAAAGCCCCCCCACCATAGCCAAAATACACAGCCAGCAATGGATTGGATTGTCTGGAGTGATATCCAAGTCCCTGAACAGGAGACTTGCTTTCTTTCTCCTCATGTGTGTAGAAATTATTGTCTGAAGGCCTCTGTCATTAACCCCTTCCGATAGATGGCAGCCTACAATTATACTTCAGGTTTTCCTTCTGTTTTCCTAAAATCACAGCAAGTTGATAGATTCAGCATAAAGCTGTAGCTCACCGTATAAATAAGTAGGCACACTGCTGTGCGCATCAGGATAACTCATGATACATGGAGGTAACAATGAAAATCATAGTTTAGAAATCCAATTTATCTTGCTGTGAATAGAATTGCATCCACAACAGACAGCAATTAGTTTTGTTCCATAACACTGTTATAGAAATGTGACATTGAAAAACTATTTGCAAACTACTAGGCATTCACATAACATTACTCTAAACTCCATGAGTTTATGCTAATTCCAGTTGTGTAGCGGGGGGAGAGGGGACCCTATAAAATCCTTTATAAAGTGCAGTCACAAGGTCAGAACACAACTGCTGAGGTAATGAAGCAAAAGCTTCCCTCACACTTCGATTACTTATGTATTTTATTAAAGATAAAAAATTGTGGCTACTTCTCTTTCAGAACTACTGGCATTCAACCAGTCAAATTATGGATTAGTTATACTCTCCCTCTGTAGCATAACACTAATCTTTATAGCACATGGTTTGCTTTACAGTTGGATGACCAGTATTATATTGCCTGGCTATTGTTGCTGTTCTTCATTTTGCATTAATATTTGCTAGTAATCCTCTTGCAAATGTGATTCTGGAAGTTCATTCACTTATGCATAGTAAATATAGACTGCAATACTAAAGTTGCTTAAGCATTTTCAAAACATGAAGTGGGTGTGTAAGTGTTTACAGGATTCTGTCAATAGCGACTAACTTTTTGTGTAAAAGGCTCTTCCAAAAAGCGTTATAGTCTGTCACAGACTCCTCTCTTAGTCACCTCAAACCCCACACGCTATCCCTTATAGCAGCCAGAAACCTGCCATGGATTTTCTTGTGATCAGGGCATCTAGATGCTGGGAGAACAAAGGGGTGCATGGCTTTCCCTCTGAACATTCAGCATCTTTATCTTTTCTCTGGGAAACTCACTGCTAAATGAGATGACATGAGTCAGGCTTCCTGTATTGGTTTAGTTTGAAATTACCTCACTTTTTGGGAGTAACCTTATTTATGAAGGAGGGATACTAATTAGACTCAAAAAGAAAAGGAGTACTTGTGGCACCTTAGAACTAACAAATTTATTAGAGCATAAGCTTTCACGAGCTATAGCTTACTTCATCGAACGCATACCTGAAACTTGTAATTAGACTCAAAGGTTTGATTCTTTTTTCACCAAGGGCATGTCTACACAGGTATATTGACAGAAATGGCTATTGAGGAATAAGCTATTCTGCAATAACTTCCTGTGTGGACACTATTCCAGAATAAATATGACTTTTATTCCAGAATACAGAGTATCCACACAGGGAGCTATTCTGGAAAAAGCTATTCCTGTCAATTCCTCTGGGAAGATAAGCTCTAACATCAGTTTCTCAGGATTGTTTAAAGGCAATGCTACTACCAATACCTAGCTTTTGTATAGTGCTTTTCATCCATTGGCCTCAAAGCTCTTTACAAAGGAGCATCAGTATCATTACCCCTATTTTACAGATGGAGAAACAGAGGCACAGGGAAGGAAGTGACTTGCCCCAGGTTAACTACCAAAGCAGTGGCAGAGCCAGGATTTGAACTCCAGTCACCTGAGTTTATGTTCTCCCTCACTTGAGTTGAGGTGGGTTTGCATGCCATATGCAGAGCCAATGTACTCTGGCCAGTCAGAGGTAATAACTTGTATTTGAAAATGGAAGGGAGAGGTTTTTAGATATACAAAAATAGATTAAAAAATCATATGCATCACAAAACCCATTCTAGAAACAGACTTGGTAGATATGACTAAATTTGGAATGTGCTCAAGAATCAACTGGCATCAAATTAGTTACCACATCTAAGCTTCGCATTGTTCCCGTGATACAAGATAGCCATAAACCAGTAGGTTTACAACTGTTTTGCATCAGAGTGGTGGAAAGCAGCAGCTTACTGATAAGTCTAGCGCAAAGTCTTGTCAAAGCTGGCGCACACACAAAAAAGGGACCCATAGTTCACCATAAATGCAGATACGACAGTAGCAGTAGTGGAAGCTGTATGGTAGGTTGGGCACAGGTGTTTAACTATTGTCAATTTAATTCTGCTTGCAGGGTTAGATGACATGATGGTAAAAAAGTTAGCCTGCCTGAGCCTTGTCTAGACTGCAGTTTCGCTTAGAATTGCTCTAGTGGGCAAGAGTGGTGAATTACAGGCCCCATTTTTGCCAGTGTGGACACAGCCCAAAATATTGAAAGCAACAACATGTTTCAACTGCTGACAAACTAACAGCAAAGCCAACAGCCGGCTCATAAATGAAGTTTTCCAAGATTGCAAACTCCCTCTCTCTCTGTTACTCACCTCAAAGATTATTGCTTTGTGGTTTTTGACTACACCAATATCAGTACAAAATGGGAGAGACCAGAGAATTCTATGAATAATCATAATATTTAATTTCAGCATAAATGAGTACGTCACATAATTACATCCCTATGACCAGGTTCAAAGTGCAAGTTGGTTGTGTATGCTGCTACATAAGAAGAATAAGAATGACAGTGACAATGCTGGAAGAAAGAACTAAAGAGAAAAGAAAATACTAGAAATAGACTGGGGAAATGTATGATACAGTGTTGAAAGTGAGGAATCTCTGTGGTGCTGCAGTGCAGGTCTGGTTTAGAAGCAGAGCATTGGAGCTAGACAGACGAGAAAGAGAAAGCAAATCTGATTAGAAACTCCAATTGTTTTCTTAAATGTGTTAACACATGTGATATTCCAGGGAACACTCCAGACCAGTGGGGGATTGCGTCACGCTGCCCTCTAACCATGGATGCCTTGCTGTAATAGTTCCCACCTGGGCTGCCCACAAGCAGCCTTCCAGCATGGAAGTCACACCCTGAGCGTCTGTGTGTAATTACAGCCTGCCAGCTACACTCTGGCTCTCACCAGCCTCAACGCACCCCTAGTCCTGGATTTTCTCCTGGAAATGTATGTCCTGTACTGCCGAGCCCTCTCCTGGACAGTGCAAATATATTAAGTCCATTATTCCTTTAAGGGAATAAATGCCAATTTATTGCCTTAAGTAGTTGCCCAGACACTTTAGTTTAAACAGATTGGATTAGATAAAACAGTAAAATAAATTGATTAACTACAAAAAGATAGATTTTGAGTACAAATAATGAGGCATAAGTCAACTGGTTACAAGAAAAATAAACACTTATTAATATGTACTTAAGAAACTATCTTAGTTGCAAAGCAAACTCTCTCACCGTATGTGCCAGCAGATTACTGACCAAACTTTCAGGTCAGGACTCCTCCCCCAGAGTCCAACAGCTGTTTCCTTTTGTCTTCTCAGGTGCAGAGAATGAGTTGGGCAGGAAGAGAGAGGGTACGTAGGGGTGTGTTTGTCCTTCCTTTCTATAGTTTCAATCCCCCCAGGAAAAACATTTCCAGCTGAGACCCTGGAGACAATAAGTCTACGTGGAAGGCTATTCCCTGCCGTTTTTTGTTTCACCCATTCAAACTTCCTTTGTTTATCCTCACTGCCTGATGGCCCAGTTTATTGCTTAAATGCAAATCAAGGCAAGCACACATTCCTTCCTTAGTTTAGGACAGACTTGAGCTCTGTCCAGGCAAGGCTGTGGGTTTGGAACATGTGTTAAAGTCATACAGGGGAATCTTATAACTTTACATATGATGTAGCCACACATTTTACCAGGACAATACTGACCAGCCAATTATGAGTTTTCAAATGACACCTTACAAGGCATACTTTGTACAAAGATTATTACAGTAGTGTGTAGGGTGTGAGTGACTAGAGGGGTGTATTCCATCACAGTATGTATATCTAATTACATTGTAACTCAGGAGAAGGGCTAATAAATCTTGCTAGGAAAGATGTACAAGAGCTCAAATCCCTTGGTCTTTGTTCAATTTTAATACAGAAGAGGAAGTGGAGGTAAGTTAAGTCATTTTGCCATTTGGCTAATAGGATAGGTAGTATTTCAGCTGAGGAAACTGCTGCCTTCCCCAACGCACCTCCTTTGATGCAAGGGAAGGTTTAAGTTCTGTAGCAGCTTCCCTATTGGCAGAGGCTGCTATGGGGATACAATAAGAAGTCACCTACTGACTACATTTCCTCCCCAATTAGTGCTGGCCACGATAACTTCTCTCCAATTGATTTTCTGTCACCAGGGGGAATCTGTCATGGCCTGTGCTGCCCTCAGCCCTGTGACCAACATCACCACCACCTCTTGTTTACTCCTTGGTCTTTCATCTTCTCCCTGGTGCTCACCTGCCATAGCTCAATAGCAACAGAACTCCCTGGGGTCAGGGACCTTTGTCCATACCCGTTGGATGAAACTATCAAGGTTATTTTCCCTTCAGAACCTCTAACATGATTCCTCCAAGTGCCCCTTTGTGGCTGGGTGCAATAATCCTGGTGTTACTCTCTGTTGGCCCTCTCACACTACTTAAGGACTCCACCATACATTCTCTTGTGTCCAATACTACCCCTTATCTGGGCACTGTTTATTATCCCACATAGTGGGATAATTCCACAGTCCACTTATCCAGCATACCATGCAGTCTATAAAAATCCCCAGACACAGTCCAATGAGTCACCTCATATTTCAGTTCCAGCATCTTCTGCCACATCTGCGCTTCCTTTGGTCCCTACCCGTTCTTGTATCACAGCAGTCACTCCAGCTAGTCCAGATGACGTCCTTTCTAGCTTTATCCAGGCTTCCAAGCCTCTGCCTAGGAAAAGTCAGCATGTCAGCCTTTCCAGTGGTCTCCTTGTCCACAGAAGCCCACACACCCAGGTCTTCTTGTCTGGAAATCTCTTTCCAGGAACCTCCTCTCCCACATAGCTATCTTCCTCTTATTTATTAGCCCCAAATGCTAGTCCACCCTCTTAATTAAGTTAATCTGGGACACACCTGTTAGTCATGCTGTGACCACCTTTTTTTACAAGGCTGTCTTTTATTTGGGAATATGTGGATAATTTCAAGCACATAAAAGCAATCTTAAAGAACCCAATGTAGTAAAAACAGAGAAAATGAAATTATAACAAAAGCAATGGTTTGCTTAACAAGCATAGTTTAGTTTATGAAAAGTATGAATCTAAATAAGGCATTTTAAGAGTAGTTACAGATTTTTTTAAAAAGCAGTTGCTTACATCTCCTGAAAACAATCCCCTCTGACCGCTCTTATCTGCGTGTCAACTTCTCTTGTCTAGATAGCAAATGTACTGCTGTCCCTAATCCACTTATCAAGCCCCTGACTCTGGGTTAGTTTGCATGTCTAGATAGGACTCCTCATTCTTTCCAAACAAGTTTTTTCCCCTACACACACACACAAATTTGGATTCATTGCTTTCTCTAAGAGATGGGCCACTGGGGATCCAAAATACCTTTAATGATGATTAATAGCAATCTTTCAAAAGCTTCAGAGTAGCAGCCGTGTTAGTCTGTATCTGCAAAAAGAAAAGGAGTACTTGTGGCACTTCAGAGACTAACAAATTTATTTGAGCATAAGCTTTCAGTGTGTATGGTAACACCCACTGTTTCATGTTCTCTGTGTATATAAATCTCCCCACTGTATTTTCCACTGAATGCATCCGATGAAGTGAGCTGTAGCTCACGAAAGCTTATTCTCAAATTTGTTAGTCTCTAAGGTGCCACAAGTCCTCCTTTTCTTTTTTCAAAAGCTTGATGACCTAACTCAAATACTGCCTTTCACAGACCACTTAAGGATGGTTGTATCTAGTTTGGGTCAGGTCTCTTGAAATATGATTTAAGGGCAGGTCTTCAAAATCCTCTGTCACTGCCCTTAGGCTAATCTGTCCCAATTTTGAAGATATCTAAAGAGAAATGTGTAAGAGAAATTAATATAGGAAGCTGAAAATGATCTGACATTCATCCTTTTACCACTTACATTGTATGTGACCTCTATTTTGCGATTCATTGCTTCCAATGTCATGAATTTGCAATACTGAAAGTGAGATAGCACCAGCTTTTTGGTGCATTAGAAATGAATTTCGACCAATGGACAGGGAATATCCTTCATAATGAGGGATTGTTGAAAGATATATCTCAGACACAGACAAAGCTATATAGATTTGCAGCAGTGAGGACCAGACAAAAGTTCCATGAAGGATTGATAGTCCTGCATTATGGTCTCTTAGTCTGCACACCTATTCTTCATACATATGCAAGATGAAGGGGGAAAATCACTTGTCAGATATGAATCAAGTTGCTACAGCTAATGGACCCAATGTCATACCTCATTGTGTTCCAGTGTGGGGTTGGTTCCTATTGTTTTATGTACAGTAAAGGCTTCTAAAATGGCAAAGCACAGTCTCATCCTGATCTGAGGTGGTAGGAATTCCTCAGTTGAGATCGATCCATCGGGAACCTCCTGTCTCTGGCCTCTCAGATGCCCCCCTGGGGAACATCAGCTGTGACATCCTCACTGATGGCAACTGTCAGTGATTGGCACATAACATTGTTGTCAATTAACACCGCTAAGTCTTGGCAGCCTGTATGGGGTGTACTGTTCCCTGAAAGAGCTGAATTAGGCCAGGTGAGCCTAATAAACTGCAAACAGGGGAGATTTAGGATGAGTGGAGAAGCAAGGTTACCTGTGGAGGAACAGGTGGGGTTTCTATAGAGCCAGGAGGCTGGCAACAGTGAGAAAGGGATGGGAACTCATGAGCAAGGATTTACTTAGTAGGCCTAGAAGAGAGGGGTCTGACTAGGAAGGCTGATGGAGGAGAAACTTAAAGCAAGTCCAGGCAAGAGAGCAGTAGGGTTAGGGAAACCCCAGATCTTAACTGCTTGCTATAGGACACTGGACTGAAACCCAGAGTAGAGGGCAGGCCTGGGTTTCCCTACCATCCACTGCAGAGTGGTTTTGCATGGGGCAGTGAATGAGAAGTCTGCCTGAATCACTGAGGGAGTGATATAGTCAGGTCAGAGGGTGTAAGGACTGCCTGATTCTGCTGGTGTAGAAGGACTTTGAAAGACTCCCCCAGAATGAGAAATCATAGTGTGACCTGGCTAGAGGGCTGAGTCATGAAGCAACCATGAGACTCCATGAGTGGGAGGAGAGCTGCAACAGTGAAAGAGGGGGTCAAAAAAAGGGGCAGTGAACTGATTTTGACCCCTGACTTCAGTTCTTGGCTCCTAAGCTCCTGTCACTAGTTCTGCCTACCTTCAACCAGGATCCTGACACTACACTGGCATTTATGAATTGAAGGTTTTTGATTTTTTACTGAGAACTCAACATTTTCAGTGAAAAAACAAAACAAACCCCATCCCCCAAAAGACATTGCCTGACCAGCTCTACTTTTGGGATGTTGCAGATGAAGCCATATTTTACAACATCAGACCTTAAAATAACAGGCTGTTCTCTCTTTATGTATAAGATTGCACTAAGCACTCACATGTGATGCTACAAGAAAGAAATTATAATGTTTATATTACCAAAGATGTTCTAATTTATGGGCAAGAAACACAATAATTGGAATTAGCTAACAGTCAGACCTGTCTGGAAAAGCCCAGAAGGATTTGATAATCTTTCTTTAGGTATTTTGACCCACTGGTCCACCCTGCCTGCTTAGGTTTAGATAGTTGAATCGCTATTTGGAGGTATCCTTGGAAATTACTTTTTGTAGGGGGAATGTTGCAGCTACTGGTATGTACTTCTGTGCCTCTTCCAATCAGCACTCTCTTTATTCTCATCTTAATGATGTGGGGTGATATTTTAACTGGATTTACTTATATATATTCTTGGTATATCTTTAACTGTTCTGCCTTGCTCCAGGCTGCACTTTGTGTACCAATGTCACTGATCCTTGCATTTCCTTCTTAGTTTCTATAGAAAGCCTATAGTGCCACCACAAATCCAACTCTTCTCTTTCAGTCTCCCTTTGCACAGAAGACACAACAGCAGTAGTCTTCAACAGCATCTTTCATTTTCCAGCAAGAAGTCATCCTAATTATACAGTGATTGAATCACTCTCAACATCAAAGTAACAACACAGTTGTTTCTCCTGGTCTTTGCCCCTCAAACTTGGGGAGCCTCCTCATCAAGTCCAGGTGCCTTAAGATGCACTTGAAAATCTCCTTTAGAAGAATGATTCTTCATCTTCTCTGATGTAATTACACCCTCAGTTGCCCACAGCTGTATTTGTGGTAATAAAAAACTAAGTTTCATTATTTTATACCATGACCATATTATTAACCTTCATTCACCTCCTGAAAACACAGTACAATCAGAACAGTGCAAGAAACCTTGGTTGCCATAATGTCTTACTAACATTTGGTATTATAGCAGCCTTGTTACTGCAAATATAGTTAGGTCTGTCACCATTCCTATTCTATTTGAAACCTCATTTTTCAGGGGGTTTATAAGTCATCCACTGTGATAAACACTGGGGTGAATCTTTGTCTACAAGTTGTCAGATAAAATAGATGAAAACATAGTGGCCAAAATATGTGTACTGTGTACATCCCAAGAGATGGCAAATAAAACCTCGAACAGATGAGAGGGAGTAGAATTATTTTAGCTATATAAAAAAATGCAGCATGTTAAAAACCTTCTGGAGCTTAAGTTAAACACTGGAATTATTATGGTTTCTTTACGCCATTTCAGCAGCACAAAAAAGGGATGTAAAACTGGCCCAGCCAGGATCACCCAGTGTCGGCATGATCCATGGGAACTGTACAGTGGCTATGACATAGCCCTTCCAACAACTACGCAGAAGTTGTATTAGGTTCTGACAGGAACTTCTTTCTGCTGTGGAATATTTCAAGGTTTGTCGGTGCAACACTATCAGAACCAACCCAAGAGGAAACTTTAGGGAGTCAACAGGTAGTGCACAGACACAAGACCTTAGATGAGAAGATCATGGCTTCAAGCAGGTTCCCCAAGATACAGGCAGAATGCTTAACCCTCCCCAGGCAAAGAAATTGTGAGTGGAAGCTCATGGAGTTCCTTTCTCTTACAAGTATCATTCTGCAGGGTTTTCTGTACAGTGCATGATCTGGCCTAAGGTAATGCAACTCCTTGAAAAGATTACAAATATAAAGCCCACTGCAATTAAAGTCTAAGAGGACATAATATTTCAACTCCCACCTCACACAGTTTAACTGACACTTGTTCTTCTCAAGTTAAGGAACAAATTCTACCATAATTTACAGTCTATGCAACCTCACTAACTTCAGTGAGGTTACACAGGGCATAAGCAAAGGCAGAAGTGAAGTCTCGAATGTTCCCACTTTAAGACACCTTTAAAAATAGGATTCCTCATCATGAGATTCCTCCTAAATCATCCAAACAAGGAGATGAAGGATCAGATGTTTTCCTCTTAATGATACATAAAGGTTTGGCACTTGGCAGGTTCCATTCATTTTGGAAAAGCACAAAAAATTCAAATGCTTATACAAGAACTATCTGAACCTACCAGGCAAACAAAATTGGCCCTGGAAATTTCATGAAAAGGAGATCTCTCCTTTTATTTTGGTATTTTATCTTCCAGTGACCACTAAACTAGGAAATAAGAAGAATGTAGGGAAGGAAAGAAGGTAAAAATGTGGTCTAAGCTTTTTGGAAGCTCAATAAAATTCGGATTCAGGGTTAAATCAATTCTTATGAACACATTTACGCAATGCTTACTTCCTATTAAGCAATCACTATGCATATAAAAGAGAAATGTTACTGGCAGGATATATCTTCAGGAATACATGGCGTGGGGGAGAGACAGTTTGTGACCCATTCTTCCACTCCATCCATTTTGGACCCTGTCTGCACAAATTGTCAATTAAAATTGTGTCCTCAAGTGTATTCCCCATAGAGCAGATGCCAAGGACTTATCCATTAGTGCAGATACAAAGACTTCTAGCACCAGACAGCTGTTTCCTAGGTTAGTTACTGCAGTTTCCATACTTCAGATGGAACAAGTGACAGTCAATTGTCTGGCCAGTGCTGGTACATCCAGGGAATTAGTTCCAAGATTAATTGGATCTAGCCCTTGTACTATGGCATATTTTAATTCTCACATAGGTTTCAATTCACCACCTGTGATAATTGGGAATTCTCTGTAATATTTATAATCTTCTTATGTATGTCTGTTTCCCTCTGTACATTGCTACTCAGTGGGGCCAAAAGGGTTACATCTGCTTTTGGAGCAGAACAGGAGACATGATCTGATTCTCCCTGGAGACAAAGGACTGACTGAAAGGGAATAAGAGTTGGTTTTCAGAAGAGGCATGACAGCTCGCATCTGGGTCTACCAAAAGGTTAGAGACACAAAGCCTGAAATGGAATCCATAGCTGCTTGGCTGGCTGATGGCATGGGCTTGACTAGATGGACCATGTCTTAATCTTTATTTCTTTATGTTAATCTATGGACTTTCTGATTCTGTATGTCAAGGGACTAATACATCTTATCTTGTTTTGAAAAAGGCTGCCTGCTGTCACTGCAAATACTCACAGAGAGCATTGCAACCTGGTACAGTTCAAGCCTCCAGCAGGAGTCTAGCTTGTCTGGATTCACTGAAAGGAACCACGGGGAGAGGCAGGGATCAGCTATGCCTGAAGTCCCAGATCTTGAGTCTTGGAGGCCATGGGGCCTATCCCAGTTGGAAATATATGTGCCCCGGGGGCTCAGCGCACTAAAGGGGTCACTCCCAAGGGAATGGTTATAGTCTGGTCATAGATCAGACCTTGTGGATCCAGGATATGCCCATTATGCATAGGAATTACAGCCAATAGGGTAAGCAAGGTCACTTACTGTTCTCAAACCTTTCTAAATGCAAGCCTGAAAACTGAATTTCCTCTTTTGTTTTGTAGGTTTTATTTTTGGCTATTTTAATTAAAGCTGGGTAAAGAATGTCAAAAATATTGGGAATATGAGTAGTGTTTCTTTAAAACTCTATCACTAGGCCAAGCTGGGGGAGGAAGTGGGGTATGTATGGAAGGCTATAGGCAGAAGCTCTCCTGGGGAAGAGGGGAAGGGGAGAGATTTACCTAAGGAATCATCGTATTTTCCTTATTCAAATAAAAGCATTTGCACTCTCATCCAAGGAAGGAACAGAAACAAAAATCACAACGAAGCAATATACTTAGAAGAGAGAAAAGGTCACTTGAAGTATGGCCATTTGGAGTATGGAAACTGGAGTAAGTGACCTGCGAAATAGCTCACCAGAGCTAGAAGTCCCTGTAAACTGTAGTAATAGAGAAGTCCTTGAAATCTACTCTGAGGAATACACTCGAGGACACAACTTTAATTGACAATTTATGCAGACAGAGTCCATATCTTGATAATGAAATTCAATAAAGACAAGTGCATAATATTGTGTCCAGTATTGTGCACCACACTTTAGAAAAAGTGTTGGACAAATTGACGAGAGTCCAGAGGAGGGCAACAAAAGTGATAAAAGGTCTAGAAAACCTAACATCAGAAAAGGTTAAAAAAATGGGCATGTTTAGTTGTCAGAAAAGAAGACTGAGTGGAGACTGTTATAAAGAGAATGGTGATCAATTGCTTTCCATGTCCACTAAAGGTAAAACAAGAAGTAATCAACTTAATCCAACTTAATCCGCAGCAAGGGAGATTTAGGTTCGATATTTAGGAAAAACTTTCTAACTACAAGGACTGGACTGGACAAGTTACCAAGGGAGGTTGTGGAATCCTTGTCACTGCAGGTTTTTAAGACTGGGTTAGACAAACACTTATCAAGGATAGTCTAGGAGGTTTACTTGGTTCTGTCTCAGCATGGGGGGGCTGGACCAGACAAGTCAAGGTGTTTACCACCCATTTCTGTGATTCTACAGAACTGTCCCAAAAAACAAGGAACCCACAGAGTTAAAAAAAAATCACCAAAATGGAATTATTTTCAATCATGAATAAAGTTAAGGAACTAATCTGCTTATAGGTTTTATGCAAGAAAAGTTTGCTAAATTAGTTGGATAAACTGCTCATTGCAAATTTCTTTGTTTTGTTGGAGAATATCATGGAAAATAAAATTTGAATTAAAAAATGTGAGCATTTTAAACAGAAAATTGAATCTAGGAGTTATGTTCATCTAATTGCAGGGGGGGGGGGCAGAAATATGCTATGGGAGCTGAGTCCAATCAAAACTGCTTGAATTTTGAACACTTTCAACAAACTGTTCACAGCTGTGCCATGGTCCAAGAATTATTCAGAGAAATATAATATATAGTTTTGAATAACAAATTAACAAAAGTTACAACCTGCTGCAGATAATTCATGAGCAGAAAGAAGCAAAAATAATTAATTACAGTTACTAAAAACGATTCATCCAATTCAAGCTGTCATGCAGATTGTGGGATGCTTTAGTGTCAAACATTTAACATATCTATGTAAGTGAAAAACAATTCAACAGCATCACCAAAGACAAAACACTGATATGCTTAAACATGTTTTTGCAGTAAAAAAGGCATAATACAATAATGGCCATTGATGGAGCAGCAAAGATGAATGATTCTGGTAAACCATTATAGAGATACAGAAAAAAGACCATCTTCATGGGCAACCTCAAAGCAACCCAAAAGGACTGAGAATCCTTGAAGTGGATTATAAAAAGTCCCCAGTACAATAATATTGATTGCAATAGTTTAATTCTATGGCAATATTTTAGTGCTCATCATTTTTATTTTGTAGGCAAGAAAGCTTTTCTGGATGTGTTGCACAACGGAGGAAGTTATTCGTGAATTTTGGTATATATTTTTTACTAGTAAAGTATAGCCCCAGGGGATTTAACTCATTAACAGCAAACAAATACGATCAAATTTTTTCTTGAAAAGTTACATTGTATCCATTAATATTTATAAAAGAAATAACACATGCCCTGCATTTTTACAGTTCAGCAGGATGGAATGTTGATGACTGCAATAAAAGCACTTTAAGACTAGACTGATAATAAAAAAAAAGGGTGCATAATGCTTCATATAGATTTACTAAATGAGATGACAGCTTACTAAAGCATTAAAAATGAATATCATTCCTCATTTCCTGAACTATCTTCAATATTAGTTTGGCATGTGTGAAGGCTGATGTACAGTCTGTATTCTGTACAGACACTGTATCATACAATCTGTATTCTGTACTGATGTATCATACATCATTTCCAGACAATTTGGAGTGTTTGTGCTGATTCTATTAAAGAGACTTTAATTCAAAGAATTCTGACTGTAATGACATATTATTGTTAGTTCTTTAAAGTGAAATCTGTGACTATATCTGAGAAGTGAATTCGGTGGAGTACAGTATCTTTCAAATTGCTTCTCTTAACCAAATATACTGTAGAAAGGAGCATTAATGCATTTAAAAATATGCTGGCAGGCATATGTGGTTCTCATTGATTTGAAAAAGCAGCATACTCCAGGAAGCACCTGTACCAAGTCAGGAAGATGTTAACTTTAAGAATGGTATTATAGTGCTCCTCCACCCAGCCTCACCTATACTACACCATAGTGTGCCAGACAAAAGTGACTGAGCTTATTCTTGAAGGGAAACTGCATGTAAAAAGTAAAGACATTTAAAAGTTACTGGGATTTAAAAGCCCAAATTAATTACAGAATGAATAGTCAAAGCAAGGCTGTAAGTGATTAATAAGTACTTAAAATCTACATACAAGATGAGAACTAGGAAGCATAACTGATTCTTTATGGAAATGTTTTATTAATTGAAATGCTAACCAAACTGTCAAACTGCATGAATATCTGTGTTAAGACCAGAACAGGTGCTTTAGATACTGCAAAGATGATTAAGGGCTGGCTTCCTGTGTTTCACAACATCAAGGTCAAATGTCTTGTCCTCACCTTCCAGTCCTGTCACAACTCTCTAAGGGTTATTTTACTGGTTGTGGCAAAATGGCCGATTTTAGTCTGGTGGGTGGGTCCTGCACTTTTCTTGGCAGGGAGCTAAGATGCCACCCTCTGCCCCTGCTCTTGGGTGCCGGGAGCCCTGCTACTAGCCCAGGAAGGTGTAGAGGAGGGAAGCAGGGGAGGGGGTCTGGGTTTGCTCCTCACTCTGAGTCCCAGCCCCTCTCAGCCCCTGTGGGTTTCTTACCCTCATCCCCCTTAGGTGGATACCCTCGGTCCTGAGGTGCTGGGGGGAAGGGAGTCTTCCGGTCCTGCTGGGCAGGGTCTCCCTTACTCCAATTCTCAGGTCTTCCAAATCTCTCAGCACACCTCCAAGCTCTAGTCCTTCCTCCTCCTCTGTCTACCTGACGCAGGGGGTTTTATTAGGTTCCTACCAGGGCCTTAATTGACTGCAGGTGCTCCAATTAACCTGCTGCCACCTTCCCTAGTCTACAGGGAACCACGCCTTCATTAGCCTTGAGCTTATATATTTCCCCTCTAGCACTCTCCCACTGCTCCTTGGCCCTCCTGTATCACATGGCACATACTACTTTAGTTTGAGTGCTCTGAACCACCTAACTTATCTGCACGTCTTGTTCCCTCTGCATTCAAATCAGGCAACTTCTTCTCTACACTGTCTAGGCACCAGCAGAGGAGTCATTAAGAGCACAGGAGAGACACGTTCCCTGCTCTTAGTTTCAGTGCTCAGTCTCACTCCAGCCAAGGCAGCTGGGACCAGCAGTTACAGGGAAAGTCCTGAAGAGCCCCCATAGCTCTGGACTGGAGCATGCTCAGTTGCCCTATAAGGAGTAGTGCATCCACAGTCTGAACACATGTAGGAGCAGTGGGGGAACAAAGCATGCTCAGCAAGGATGGATCTTTGTAGATTGTAGCTTCTAAAATTGATGAATTCAACAGAGGATGTGCACCCTGTACTTATTCAAAGGCTCATAAGCTGGCTAAATTTGGGCAGATTTCCTCAGAGATGGCAAGAAGCACATCCCTGAACCAAAGATTACCTCCCTGCCAAATTTCAAGTTTCTGCTCCAAAGAATGGAAATGCTAGAGCTGATTGGCAGAATGTAACATGGGTATTTTTTCTGAGCTTCATTCTCAGAATTTTTTTTCTGAAATTTTCCAAACATATATTTAGCCTGAGGCAGATGTCTGGTACATAAAATGTCAGCCCAAATGTTTAAAGTTTGGCAAAATGATAGCATGTGAAAACAGGGTCTTATAATGAGAAGATTTGGGCAACCTCATTCAGTGCTGCTAGCCCCGCCTATAATGAGCAAAAGAACAGGTGCTACTGTTGGGATATCTATCTATCTATAATGAATATACATTATGATTCATATATCCATGTAATACGTTATAGGTCGTTGAGGCTTGGTATGAATGACATGTGCTTGACATGAATACGTGTGTTGCAAGCTGGCAACTGAAGCAAGAACTTAAAGTCAAGAACTATTAGAACTATTTGTGAAAAAAATAATCTTGTTATGGTCTTAGATATATACGGAGAATCAACAGAAAAGGAAACAACAGCTGAACAGATATAAAATTGTATAAGAACTAGAGGAAGTGGCATGCCTTGGCTCATGGCGGCCCTCCTAGGATTGTCTCTTTGGAATTGTGTGGGTAGAAGGCCTAGTAAACAAAGGCAAAGAACCGATGGTGTGACAGAATGGAATATAAATGGTTGCATATGATTTCTGCAAATCAGAGTTGTTTATTGATCCAGAGCCCTATGTGGATATAGATGTGGTTTTCACCAGCTCCCCGCGTCTTATGATCTTATGATTGGAAGGAATCTCGACTAGCCAACGGGACCATTCTGACCTTTGGACTCTGGTATAGTTTGTTTGGGGTGTGAATGTGGAGTGAGTAAGGTTTGTTTTGTAATCAATAAAGAGCATTTAGAATATTATATACCAACACTGTGTCCAGTATCTGCCTGCTCCCCATCTCGTAGGGAGACCTCTATTGCGGGTCTAACACTACCAATAGTCTACTATAGTATATTTAATGGGAGACTTAAATCTATTTTTCTCCAGTATATATCTATGCAGAAACAAAACTGCTTACAGATAACTTTGAACAACAAGATCCTGAAGTGACAAGCTGCAAAGCTGGACCTCAAACAATCAACCAATCTGGTTGGAAGGAGCACAAGTAAACATAAGTGCACAACATCTGGAGTGTATTCCATATGCCTTGCCTCTAGCACAAGTGTGGCATCAACAATGGGGAGACGGGACTATACGAAATAAGAGCGGTATAGGGGAATATATCGTAGGTAGTATTGATGCAGGAGCTGGAGTTTTAAACTCATTTACTATTGAGATGTCACAAGGAGAACGTCAGCTTCGGTAAGATTTTGGCAGTTATACAGACACATGTGACACAAAATTTCGGTGCATTATCGGAACAAGAAATAAGAAGTGTGGAACTCCAATTGAAATAAGCCCAAGCCTTGAAAACGTCTCTAAATGTAAATCTATTTGGTGTGTCTGAGATTGACAATAAAACAGTACTTGCAATACGATGTGTACAGATGCAAATTTATGAGATACAATACACAGAGAGAATGGTTGATCTGTTAAGTAATGGGCAATGGCCTTTTGAGTGGTTCAAAGATCCTCATATATGGAATCAACAAATTGCAGGATGGAAGAAATATATGGAGTTTAATTGGGAAGAAACCACTCTGAGGGGAGAGTAGAAAGGCAGAATGCTGTTACACAACACAGGGAATCAAAGAAAAGCATCAATGGCCTGGGTGTTGTCAAAAATTATTAATGAAGAGTTATGGCAAATAGCAATAAGCAGGGCTGCCCGCGGGGGCCGGGGGGGCAAGTGGGGCAATTTGCCCCAGGCCCTGGACCCCACAGACAGGGCGGGGACAATTTTGGCAGCAATTCGGTGGCAGGTCTTTCAGTCCCTCTATTCCTCGTTGGCGGCACTTCGGCGGCAGCTCAATCGCTCTGCTTCAGTCTTCTGAGGCAATTCGGCAGCAGGTCCTCCTGTCCTCTTCTTTCTTCGGCGGCACGACTTGGGTTTTTCTTTTTTTTTCCTTCGCTGCTTGGGGTGGCAAAACTAACTTTTTTTTTTATGGAAGGGGCCCCTGAAATTGCTTTGCCCCAGGCCCCCTGAATCCTCTGGGTGGCACTGGCAATAAGTGGGACACACTTGATTCAAGAAGAAGGGGATTATAAATTAGCAGAATTAACTAAACATTATGAAGAGTGGGGATGAAGTAAATGGGTGTGCCTACATCTAACTTGGTCCCTAGAGGGATGTCATTTGAACCATTCAAGTAGACAATGTATCACGCAATATTGAGCCTTTAATGGCACAAGAGTGTTTGATTTAGACAACGGGTGTATTTGTGTGGTAACCACTGAAAAACAAATATTTTGGGGAAGTATGACAAGAAAAGGCCCAATTGAGTCATGTAAATGTAGTGCAACAGAGGTAATTCTTAATGGAATTATTTACTGAGGTCCTCTATTTTTAAAAAAGGAAATTGTTTGGGAACCAAAAAATGTGGACTGGTCCTTTGATTTGAGAATTATTCCCATTGGGAATAATGGGAAAAATTGATTGATGAAAGTGAAAAAATCAGCAATCTGCAAAAGATGTATCTGAGTCTGCTCAGCTCGGAAAAATAAACATTTTGATCCACAATGGTCAAATATTAAAATTGGGGAAAGAAGGAGAAGAATTGGCAATTTCTTATTGGTATGATGTTTTTAAAGGATGGTCTCCCAGAGTCACAGCTCTTGTAAATTTAATGCTACATCCCATTATCATATTATTTGCATTAATAATTTTGTTAACCTTTAATATGCTATGTTTATATTGCCGAATAAGAAAGCGCCAAGAAGTTTTGGAGCAAGTGATATATAAAATTGAATTGCTTGCAAAATTATAAAGTGATACAATAATTAATGGCATTAATCATGTATCAAGAGGGGTGGATGTTGGGAGATTATATATATATATATATATATATATATATATATATATATATGTATGTATACACACCCTGTATATATACATTGTGATTCATATGTTATAGATCATTGAGGCCTGGTATGAATGATGCATGCTTGACATGAATACGTGCGTTGCAAGTTGGCAACTGAAGCAAGAACTTAAGGTCAAGAACTATTAGAACTATTTGTGAAAAAATAATCTTGTTATGGTCTTAGATATATACGGAGAATCAACAGAAAAGGAAACATCAGCTGAACAGATATAAAATTGTATAAGAATTGGAGGAAATGGCATGACCCCTTGAATCATGGCAGCCTCCACAGGATTGTCTCTTTGCAATTGTGTGAGTAGAAGGCCTAGTAAACAAAGACAAAGAACCGATGATGCGACAGAACGGGCTATAAATGTTGCCTATGATTTCTGCAAATTGGAGTCATTTGCTGATCCAGAGCTCCTCGTGGATATAGATGTGGATTTTGCCAGCTCCCTGCATCTTATGATCTTATGATCACAAAGAATCTTTACTGGCCATCGGGACCATTCTGACCTTTGGACTCTGGTATAGTTTGTTTGGGGTGTGAATGTGGAGTGAGTAAGGTTTGTTTTGTAATCAATAAAGAGCATTTAGAGTATTATATACCAACACTGTGTCCAGTATCTGCCTGCTCCCCATCCCGTAGGGAGACCTCTATTGTGGGTCTAACACTACCAATATTCTACTATAGAATATTTAATGTTATTAATATCTAGGAGACTTAATCTATTTTTCTCCATTATAAATCTATACAAAAACAAAACTGCTTACAGATAACTTTGAACAGCAAGACCCTAAAGTGACAAGCTGCAAAGCTGGATCTCAAAATTATATGGGTATTTAGATCTAGAAATTTGCTTCATGCTATTCTAGAGATTTGGTAGAGGCCAAAGGCAAAATTCAAATCAGGAATATTTGGAATCACTTAGTTGGTTATGACTCAACTGTAGAAAGAAAGGGACAAATTCTGAGATATTGCTATTCTTAATCACCTCGATGTCTGACCTGAAGTAATTCAAACCTTGCAAAACTATTTATCTTGGACTACAGTTAAATAAGAACAAATATGACCCAAAAGAAAAGACAAACTGAAGAAGAAATGTCCGTGCTCAACTGTGTTCATTATTAGCAGATCATGATTCTGATGCAAGACTCTGCAGGAAGTTTATATTGACTAATGGCAACAACAACAAACTAGTTAAAAAGTTACAACTTATGAAAGGCTTAACAGAAGTCCAGGTAGAAATTTAATTGCAAGTAGGTTGTGAGAAATAAAGTCATAATTACTGTGAAGATGATATATGAAGCATGTATTGTATATTCACTGAGCCACACTTGCCTTTTGAGAAGGAGATCACTCAAAAGACCACCCCTCAAAACTGATGAAAAAGATGCTAGTTGGCTACGGCAATTTGCTTCTCTCAAGTTAAGAGCACCTGGACAGGAGATAAGAAAGTAGAGAATCCTTGTCTTGCCATCTGAATTGCTCCTCTTGGAAATATCAAGAAATATAGATCTCTCTCTTTCAGCCTGAACAAAAACACTAGCAACAATTCTATTGAATGAGGACTGTAATTAAGTATTATATTACCTCGAACTGAACAAAAAGTTTCTGCCTATCCTTGTGACACCAGACACTGACAAACTGTTGACAGAATTGGAGAATTTACATCTAAATCACGAGGGGGAAAAATAGACGTTGTATGTTCTTCTATTCAGGTGACGACCTGACTAGCATTCCTATAACTAGTTACTACTTAGAACATGTGCATCTCTTTCTAAGAGCATAAAAGAACTGCAGGCCCTCAGTTTCATAATGGGCAATTGAGTCTAACTAATTTCTCCTCTGGGTAGAGAGAAACAACTTTGAATAGTGATTACCACTCTGAAACCTGTAATAATTTTGAGATTTTTGAACACTCTGGGTGAAATGAATGGGTTGAGCAAGGATTGAGTTGAAAACTGGGTAAATACCTTTGGATCTGGTGCGATATAAGACTAGATCACTTCTTTAAAATGTTACTGAACCTATATGCTGGATAAGGATAGGCCTCAGCTGGACCTGATGGGCACAGACCTGGGAAGGGCTGGTGAAGAGCTGGCACCACTGCAGATGAAGCACTCTGTGCATGATACCTCACGTTTTGAAAGATCTTAATATTACTCAAATGGTATTCAAAAATACGTTTATTTACACCCTGTCGCTTAAAAAGAGTAACATAAATAATGGCTTCTCTATTTTAATGTACTGGGTTGGGTTGCAGTTTTGGGCAGACAGAAATGAAGAGGCACTACAATGCAAAAAACCCACATCAGTTATAGCATAAAGAGCGTTTGCTCTCATTTTATTTTAATGCGGGATGATTCAGAAACCTCTGCAAAGGTGGTAATTTCCTATTAAACTCTATCTTAAAGGAGAAATGCTAATTTTTGGTTTTTCAGCATTATACAATTTAAACAAAATGTGTGGTGCTTTGGAGATTATACATTTTGCAGGCTATGGACATATTATTGGAAAATCCTGCTTAAAAGGAAAGCAAGTAATTGCAATTTCACACAATGACAGAAGGAGCTTCACTAGGAGAGGGTAGAAGGGCTCTGTGTGAGCACTATAGGTATATAACAGTGACTGTGAGGGTAGCTCTCACCAGTAGGTGAAGGCATGGGGAACATGTATGAGCATCATCTCCTCTTTCTTTATTTACCACCTCTTCTAATCACCTGGCATATGAAGGATGACTCAGTACTCTGAATAGTGCTGACCACTGTGAACCTAATCCAAAGTTAACTGGAGTCAACCGACTTCCATTGCAACCTAAAAGTGCTCCTGAGTTTGCTTTACAACTGCTGTTGGCTGCACTCACCCTGGTGAACATGCTCTGTTATATATTGCAGCTTCATTTACCTCCTTCTACTATAGACACATCACTAAAAGAAAGAGAGTTGTTAGGAGAGACTGGGAAGCAGACACATGCCCTGAGCATTGTAGGGGAGACATTTAAACCCTGCAAGGCACAGCTGTTGTTGCTCATAGTAGAGAAGTCATTCAATAATTATTTGTAGAAACCTGGAGTGATTATATCATTGTCTTAAATATAAAGGGAAGGGTATACACCTTTAAAATCCCTCCTGGCCAGAGGAAAAATCCTTTCACCTGGAAAGGGTTAAGAAGCTAGGATAACCTCGCTGGCACCTGACCAAAATGACCAATGAGGAGACAAGATACTTTCAAAAGCTGGGGGGAGGGTTTTACTTACTAAGTTCTAAGACTCCATCCCGGCAAAAGCATCACACAGACAGACTCTTTGTTTTTCCCTCCCTCCAGCTTTTGAAAGTATCTTGTCTCCTCATTGGTCATTTTGGTCAGGTGCCAGCAAGGTTAGCCTAGCTTCTTAACCCTTTACAGGTGAAAGGATTTTTCCTCTGGCCAGGAGGGATTTTAAAGGTGTTTACCCTTCCCTTTATATTTATGACAATCATAGCCTAGTTCTCTGTCTTATTGGATAGAAGTAACACCAAACATCATGGAGAAGACACTTACCCCACCTTTTAAGCACAAATTCCACAGGAATTCTACACCAGTTATGCTTGTTGAAAATACAGAGTCTACAATATAGCGGCAGACAGTGATGTGTGATAGAAACAAAGATATGAGGCTCATTGGTACTACCACAAGTGACCCTAACACTACAGAGCAGGAAGACGTTCCCAATACAGCTACATCAGGAAGTACAGAGAGAGAAGTCATGATCCACCTCTCACACTCCATTTGCAACGTGTTGTATATGTAATGAAAGTAATACATTTGTAACTTTCTGATGTCCCTTTACACTTGGGGAGGAGTATGAGTGTACAGGAATTGGGTAGTGTCTCTTTAAACAATTTGTGGGCCCCTTAGTTGTGCTGTCTATGTTCCGTTTAGAACCTTGCCAGAGCAGCAGTGTGCATATGTAGCTAAGTCTTTCTTGTTGCATACAGTTTGTAAACATGGATATTCAGACTATACTATATCTGTGTGGTTCATTCATATTCTACCGGTAGAATAAAGAGCAAAAGACGACAGTTTTGAATACATACTTTAAATGTAAGTATTTTACTTAAATACTGCACCTATGAATAAAAGTTCCATATCAACGTCTAATCAGCAGTTCTGATATGTAACCAAGACATGCAGGATCTGATAGGCTACCACTATTTTCAAGATCAAATATCCAACTGTGTGTTACATCTTATCCATCTTTAAGCTGCAGGGATTGAGACAGATGAAACACACTAATCACCCCAGTCAATTGTAACAAACAGCATCTTTTCTATTCTGAATGCTCATCTTAAATTCAGATCTCAGCTGGGTCTGCAAATGCTACCTGGGAATCATCCTAAAGCTTCCCAGCTGAAAAAATATCTCTGGTATCAATTAAAATCTTTTGGACAACTGAGGTAGCTTGACCTTTAAAATTACTGCAAAGACACTAAAATAAGACTTATAGGAAGTGGAAACATTCATGCTAAGATGTTTACTGTGTTTGGGAACTCAACAATATAGACAAAGAAATAACAGCTACCATATGAGAAAACACTTTGTATGCAGAAAGGAACTTCATTTTGCTTTGACACCTCTTCTTTTGCTCAGAAATTATGATCTGAGCCCTAGGCTATCAAACACCAATGCACAAAATTATTCACAAAGGGTTTATGGTTCAAGTGGTAAATCCAGTCATTTGCAAAATGTTGACCCTAGTGAGTCAGCACAGGAAGCTTGATCTTTCAGTTTGATGAAAATGTAATTTTATGGATGTCAAGTCGAAGTTCAAAAGTGACATACAGTGTCATACAGATAAATAGTTTTGCTGACAGCAATGCCATACTTCATAAGCACTTGTCTGGCCAATAGTAACTACCATGCTCATTAAGAAGACTTCTTGCTAGTAAATGCACATTTGATCTCATTTTACATATCATGCATGTCTCCAGAATTAAATAATTAAGACAGACCTATTTAAGAACTGCAATTAACACTTTAGGTCAATCAATATTCCATTTTAACATAATAAAGTTCTGTGGAGATAGACTGTAGGGTTTAAGTTATTTTTTGCATGCACAGCTTTCATTAGATTTAAGATAAATTACCATCAGCTAATTTTGGAGCCAGTGTCAGACAAACCAAAGTGGGAACATGTTGTAAAATTGTGGCATTAATTATACTCTAGTTGTCACAGAATGTTAGGATATAGATATTCAGGCCTGTCTGTAAAGGCCTCTTAAGAATTTAGGGGTATTCTTATCACTTGGCTAGTTATAGAGGTATAAAAGAAAGAATCAAAATCACTGTCTGCCGGTGTAAGGGCCTTCTCTTACTGTGACAATCTGAGGCCCTGTGCTTAGGTTAAGATATTTGGCTAAGCAGCAGAGGCAGCCATAAGCTGGGAAGCGAACAGTCACATCCTCACATTCCAAACTAGTCACTTTGAAATAAGGTGCTATTGGGCTGTTAGGAATACAATCCTGTCCTGATAATGCCTATCGCCTCCAGAGAAAGGGAAGTGCCTAGGGGTATGTCTACACCACGAAATCAGGTCGAATTTATAGAAGTCGGTTTTTTAGAAATCGGTTTTATATATTCGAGTGTGTGTGTCCCTGTACCGAGGCTAGCGTCGACTTCCGGAGTGTTGCACTGTGGGTGACTATCCCATAGTTCTCGCAGTCTCCGCTGCCCATTGGAATTCTGGGTTGAGATCCCAATGCCTGATGGGGCTAAAACATTGTCGCGCGTGGTTCTGGGTACATATCGTCAGGCCCCCGTTCCTCCGTGAAAGCAAGGGCAGACAATCGTTTCGCGCCTTTTTTCCTGAGTTACCTGTGCAGATGCCATACCACGGCAAGCATGGAGCCCGCTCAGGTAACTGTCACAGTATGTCTCCTGGGTGCTGGCAGACGCGGTACTGCATTGCTACACAGTAGCAGCAACCCATTGCCTTCTGGCAGCAGACAGTGCAATATGACTGGTAGCCGTCATAGTCATGTCCGATGTGCTCCTGGCCACGTCGGCCGGGAGTGCCTGGACAGACATGGGCGCAGGGACTAAGTTTGGAGTGACTTGACCAGGTCATTCTCTTTAGTCCTGCAGTCAGTCCTATTGAACCGTCTTATGGTGAGCAGGCAGGCAATACGGATTGCTAGCAGTCGTACTGTACCATCTTCTGCCGGGCAGGCAAGAGATGGGGATGGCTAGCAGTCATATTGCACCATCTTCTGCTGGGCAGGCAAGAGATGAGGATGGCTAGCAGTCGTATTGCACCGTCTTCTGCCGAGCAGCCATGAGATGTGGATGGCTTGCAGTCCTTCTTCACCGTCTGCTGCCAGCCAAAGATGTAAAAGATAGATGGAGTGGATCAAAACAAGAAATAGAACAGATTTGTTTTGTACTCATTTGCTTCCCCCCCTCCCCTGTCTAGGGGACTCATTCCTCTAGGTCACACTGCAGTCACTCACAGAGAAGGTGCAGCAAGGTAAATCTAGCCATGTATCAATCAGAGGCCAGACTAACCTCATTGTTCCAATAAGAACAATAACTTAGGTGCACCATTTCTTATTGGAACCCTCCGTGAAGTCCTGCCTGAAATACTCCTTGATGTAAAGCCACTCCCTTTGTTGATTTTAGCTCCCTGAAGCCAACCCTGTAAGCCGTGTCCTCAGTCGCCCCTCCCGGCGTCGGAGCAACGGCAAACAATCGTGCATCTGAGCTGAGAGTGCTGTCCAGAGTAGTCACAATGGAGCACTCTGATGGGGCTAAAACATTGTCGCGGGTGGTTCTGGGTACATATCGTCAGGCCCCCGTTCCCTCCCTCCCTCCATGAAAGCAAGAGCAGACAATCGTTTCGCGCCTTTTTTCCTGAGTTACCTGTGCAGACGCCATACCACGGCAAGCATGGAGCCCGCTCAGGGAACCGTCACCTTATGTCTCCTGGGTGCTGGCAGACGTGGTACTGCATTGCTACACAGCAACATCAACCCCTTTCCTTGTGGCAGCAGACAGTACAGTATGACTGGTAGCCGTCCTCGTCGTGTCTGAGGTGCTCCTGGCCACGTCGGCCAGGAGTGCCTGGGCAGACATGGGCGCAGGGACTAAATTTGGAGTGACTCGACCAGGTCATTCTCTATAGTCCTGCAGTCAGTCCATTGAACCGTCTTATGGTGAGCAGGCAGGCGATACGGATTGCTAGCAGTCCTATTGCATCATCTTCTGCCGGGCAGCCATGAGATGTGGATGGCATGCAGTCCTTCTGCACCGTCTGCTGCCAGCCAAAGATGTAAAAGATAGATGGAGTGGATCAAAACAAGAAATAGACCAGATTTGTTTTGTATTAATTTGCTTCCCCCACCCCCAGTCTAGGGGACTCATTCCTCTAGGTCACACTGCAGTCACTCACAGAGAAGGTGCAGCAAGGTAAATCTAACCATGTATCAATCAGAGGCCAGACTAACCTCATTGTTCCAATAAGAACAATAACTTAGGTGCACCATTTCTTATTGGAACCCTCCGTGAAGTCCTGCCTGAAATACTCCTTGATGTAAAGCCACCCCCTTTGTTGATTTTAGCTACCTAAAGCCAACCCTGTAAGCCGTGTCGTCAGTCGCCCCTCCCTCCGTCAGAGCAACGGCAGACAATCATTCCGCGCCTTTTTTCTGTGCGGACACCATACCAAGGCAAGCATGGAGGCCACTCAGCTCACTTTGGCAATTAGGAGCACATTAAACACCACACGCATTATCCATCAGTATATGCAGCACCGGAACCTGGCAAAGCGATACCGGGCGAGGAGGTGACGTCAGCGCGGTCACGTGAGTGATCAGGACATGGACACAGATTTCTCTGAAAGCATGGGCCCTGCCAATGAATGCATCATGGTGCTAATGGGGCAGGTTCATGCTGTGGAACGCCGATTCTGGGCTCAGGAAACAAGCACAGACTGGTGGGACTGCATAGTGTTGCAGGTCTGGGACGATTCCCAGTGGCTGCGAAACTTTCGCATGTGTAGGGGCACTTTCATGGAACTTTGTGACTTGCTTTCCCCTGCCCTGAAGCGCATGAATACCAAGATGAGAGCAGCCCTCACAGTTGAGAAGCGAGTGGCGATAGCCCTGTGGAAGCTTGCAACGCCAGACAGCTACCGGTCAGTTGGGAATCAATTTGGAGTGGGCAAATCTACTGTTGGAGCTGCTGTGATGCAAGTAGCCCACGCAATCAAAGATCTGCTGATATCAAGGGTAGTGACCCTGGGAAATGTGCAGGTCATAGTGGATGGCTTTGCTGCAATGGGATTCCCTAACTGTGGTGGGGCCATAGACGGAACCCATATCTCTATCTTGGCACTGGAGCACCAAGCCGGCGAGTACATAAACCGCAAGGGGTACTTTTCAATAGTGTTGCAAGCTCTGGTGGATCACAAGGGACGTTTCACCAACATCAATGTGGGATGGCCAGGAAAGGTACATGACGCTCGCATCTTCAGGAACTCTGGTCTGTTTCAAAAGCTGCAGGAAGGGACTTTATTCCCAGACCAGAAAATAACTGTTGGGGACGTTGAAATGCCTATATGTATCCTTGGGGACCCAGCCTACCCCTTAATGCCATGGCTCATGAAGCCGTACACAGGCAGCCTGGACAGTAGTCAGGAGCTGTTCAACTACAGGCTGAGCAAGTGCAGAATGGTGGTAGAATGTGCATTTGGATGTTTAAAGGCGCGCTGGCGCAGTTTACTGACTCGCTTAGACCTCAGCGAAACCAATATTCCCACTGTTATTACTGCTTGCTGTGTGCTCCACAATATCTATGAGAGTAAGGGGGAGACATTTATGGCAGGGTGGGAGGTTGAGGCAAGTCGCCTGGCTGCTGGTTACACGCAGCCAGACACCAGGGCGGTTAGAAGAGCACAGGAGGGCGCGGTACGCATCAGAGAAGCTTTGAAAACCAGTTTCATGACTGGCCAGGCTACGGTGTGAAAGTTCTCTTTGTTTCTCCTTGATGAAACCCCCCGCCCCTTGGTTCACTCTACTTCCCTGCAAGCTAACCACCCTCCCCTCCTCCCTTTAATCATTGCTTGCAGAGGCAATAAAGTCATTGTTGCTGCACATTCATGCATTCTTTATTCATTCATCACACAAATAGGGGGATGACTACCAAGGTAGCCCAGGAGGGGTGGTGGAGGAGGGAAGGAAAATGCCACACAGCACTTTAAAAGTTTACAACTTTAAAATTTATTGAATGCCAGCCTTCTTTTTTTGGGGGCAATCCTCTGTGGCAGAGTGGCTGGTTGGCCAGTGGCCCCCCCACCGCGTTCTTGGGCGTCTGGGTGTGGAGGCTATGGAACTTGGGGAGGAGGGCGGTTGGTTACACAGGGGCTGTAGTGGCAGTCTGTGCTCCAGCTGCCTTTGCTGCAGCTCAACCATACACTGGAGCATACTGGTTTGGTCCTCCAGCAGCCTCAGCATTGAATCCTGCCTCCTCTCTCACGCTGCCGCCACATTTGAGCTTCAGCCCTGTCTTCAGCCCACCACTTACTTTCTTCAGCCCGCCACTTACTCTCTTCAGCCCGCCACCTCTCCCGGTCATTTTGTGCTTTCCTGCATTCTGACATTATTTGCCTCCATGCATTCATCTGTGCTCTGTCAGTGTGGGAGGACAGCATGAGCTCAGAGAACATTTCATCACGAGTGCGTTTTTTTTTCTTTCTAATCTTCACTAGCCTTTGGGAAGGAGAAGATCCTGTGATCATTGAAACACATGCAGCTGGTGGAGAAAAAAAAAGGGACAGTGGTATTTAAAAAAACACATTTCATAAAACAGTGGCTACACTCTTTCAGGGTAAACCTTGCTGTTAACATTACATACATAGCACATGTGCTTTCATTACAAGGTTGCATTTTGCCTCCCCCTACCACGTGGCTACCCCCTCAACCCTCCCCCCTCCCCGTGGCAAACAGCGGGGAACATTTCTGTTCAGCCACAGGTAAACAGCCCAGCAGGAACGGGCTCCTCTGAGTGTCCCCTGAAGAAAAGCACCCTATTTCAACCAGGAGACCATGAATGATATCTCACTCTCCTGAGGATAACACAGAGAGATAAAGAACGGATGTTGTTTGAACACCAGCAAACATACACTGCAATGCTTTGTTGTACATTGATTCCCGAGTACGTGTTACTGGCCTGGAGTGGTAAAGTGTCCTACCATGGAGGACACAATAAGGCTGCCCTCCCCAGAAACCTTTTGCAAAGGCTTTGGGAGTACATCCAGGAGAGCCGCGAATGCCAGGGCAAAGTAATCCTTTCACATGCTTGATTTTAAACCATGGTTTATTTTAAAAGGTACACTCACCAGACGTCCCTTCTCCGCCTGCTGGGTCCAGGAAGCAGCCTTGGGTGGGTTCAGGGGGTACTGGCTCCAGGTCCAGGGTGAGAAACAGTTCCTGGCTGTCGGGAAAACCGGTTTCTCCGCTTGCTTTCTGTGAGCTATCTACAACCTCATCATCATCTTCTTCGTCCCCAAAACCTGCTTCCGTGTTGCCTCCATCTCCATTGAAAGAGTCAAACAACACGGCTGGGGTAGTGGTGGCTGAACCCCCTAAAATGGCATGCAGCTCATCATAGAAGCGGCATGTTTGGGGCTCTGACCTGGAGCGGTCGTTTGCCTCTCTGGTTTTCTGATAGGCTTGCCTCAGCTCCTTAAGTTTCACGCGGCACTGCTTCGGGTCCCTGTTATGGCCTCTGTCCTTCATGCCCTCGGAGCTTTTGACAAAGGTTTTGGCATTTCGAAAACTGGAACGGAGTTCTGATAGCACGGATTCCTCTCCCCATACAGTGATCAGATCCCGTACCTCCCGTTCGGTCCATGCTGGAGCTCTTTTGCGATTCTGGGACTCCATCATGGTCACCTCTGCTGATGAGCTCTGCATGGTCACCTGCAGCTTGCCACGCTGGCCAAACAGGAAATTAGATTAAAATGTTCGCGGTTCTTTTCCTGTCTACCTGGCCAGTGCATCTGAGTTGAGAGTGCTGTCCAGAGCGGTCACAATGGAGCACTCTGGGATAGCTCCCGGAAGCCAATACTGTCAAATTGTGTCCACAGTACCCCAAATTCGACCCAGCAAGGCCGATTGAAGCGCTAATCCACTTGTCAGGGGTGGAGTAAGGAAATCAATTTTAAGAGCTCTTTAAGTCGAAATAAAAGGCTTCATCGTGTGGACGGGTGCAGGTTTACATCGATTTAACGCTGCTAAATTCGACCTAAAGTCCTAGTGTAGACCAGGGCTAGAAGATGTAAAAGGAAACTTAGTTTGATAGCATCCTGTCTGGCAATAACTCATTATCAATAGCTGGGATGTGAAATCCTCATTTCTGTATTGTTTTGTCATAATAGTTCCCACTTTGCTATTGTTTATTTGCATGGTCTCTGTCTGGTTCTATGATTGTTTCTGTCTGCTGTATAATTAATTTTGCTGGGTGTAAACTAATTAAGGTGGTGGGATATAATTGGCGTAGAAGTGGCAACCTTATTTACATCCATTCGTAGGCTCCACTTACACTTGCCTCCTACTTTTGTGCCTCCTATTGCAGAACATGTAAGGGCTTGGATGATCACTCCCACAAAGTCTCATTTGATGCTAGCTATCCCTGTGGAATTCCAGGACCAACCATTTCTCAATGTTTTAGAAAAGTAAAACAATGCAAGGTGACATTTACATTTTTGTTTCTCAGACAGCATTTTCAGGGGTGGGTGGGTGAGGAGTTACACTGCATGGCCAGATGTAGCCTGCCTGCAGGGACAGTGGCTTGCAGAATACCTCCTGGAGCAGTAGGGCAGCATGCTCAAGAGGAGCCAATGCTACACCCTTTCAAAAAAAGATACAATGTGAGTTCTCCCACACTGTTGGCCTTCAAAAGCTAGGAGGTGTGAAAGGGGAGGCCATGCCCTGTTTTGTGGAGCGTCTCAGGCTGCAATAGTGCACTGTAACCCTAAATGGTCAGAAAGCACAAGCACTGGCATTCTGGATGCTCTCTGTGCAGGCACATGAGGGAAGGTTTACTGTGTGCTTGTTTCCCAACCTACACTCACAGATACAACCTGGCCCTTAACTTTTACCACCACCAAATGATTTGGATTGAACTTTCAGGAAACAGAACTCATCCACCAATGATAGCCTTTCAGGCCCCAAGTTCTATAGAAACACCCTCACACTCCTACTATTCTGAGCTTGGTTAGGTAAAAGGGCTATAAAATGTTGGATTTACATATTTTGGTTTCTTGCATTTTGTATAGGTTGGTGGATTGCAAATAGGGAAAATAACAGCTAAACTTTCAGAGAATCAGTTGCATGTGCAGCCGACATAAGATAGTAGTTGGTCCCCTCTACTGGCCAGTTCACATAAGGGGATAAAAGTCTATTACTGCTACGAGCTAATGGAGTTATTCCTTTATCTCAGGCAGTACAAGTTCATGTTTTAATGCTTAACTCCCAGGTTCAAACAACCTAAATGAGAGATAATTAAACATGCATGGAACTTTAATATATACTAATTACATCTCTGAATGGAAGCCATTCAGTACAAATCATGCCAAACTGCAGCAGAAAGCTAAGAATGCCAGATTGTCAGGATATCACAGAGGCATGTGACCTAGTGGATAAAGCACAGGACTTGGACTTAGGAGAACAAAATTCTATTTCCAGCTCTGCTGTTGGCCTGCTGGATGACAGTAGGCAAGTCACGTCATTGCTCCGTGCCTCAGTTTCCCCATCTGTAAAATGGAGATGATACTGATCTCCTTCGTAAAGTGCTTTGAAATCTACTGCTGAAAAGAGCTAGATATTATTATTATTACTATTATCATCTGCTGGTGGCAACGTTGCTGAACAGCATCCCAGAGTGAAGTGATCCCCAAATAATGCCATAACTACAGCAAGGAAGAGCTGGAGAGCATTAAGTATTGCAGTTTCTGCCTCAAGCCCTAATCCTCTGGCCCACCCATTACTTTTCCCAAAATCCTGTTTTACAGCCTGACTCCTTGCTCACTTCCTGCCAGCCTCCTCTTCCTCTCCTTCCTCGCCAAAATAATATATCAGGTTCCCTTTCTCCATGCCTCTCTCTTCAAGTGCAGGGTGTGCCCCTGATCTCAGCTGCTTCATCTTTTGACCTGGGATGGCTAACTCAGCAGGTAATGGTGACCTAATTGTAAGCCTATCCCTCTGAACCACACATACCTGCCAAAAGCAACCCAGGTTTGCAGACACTTAAGGGGGCCTAAATTAATTGAGTACGATTATGAAAATAGACAATGGGTGCTTGTCTCTGAGGCTTTGTCCGCTTCCTCTGTCTGTTTGCATGTGGCTATCCTTTGGCAACCACAGGCTTTGTGTAAACTCAGCCTTCCAATGAAAATCCTGTCCATTCTTATTCCTTCCCTGCACCCAAAGATGTGCATGCTCATCGGGATTTCCACACACATGTGATTTGTAACATGTAACGCTAAATATCATTTCTTGCCCTGAATGGCACACCTTGATTTTAATTCTGCTGTCAAAGCTCGCTCTCAGATCAAGTAACTTTTTTCCTATCACATTGAATCCAACTTTTACGTGCAAGCCAAATAATTTGGGCTGAAGATGTCCTGTAAATGCCAACAGGGTCTTTACTGCTCCAGCAAAATACAGTCTCAAAGCTTTGTTTTGTAACTTAATTCCAACTAGTGAAAACAATGACAGTGTGTCTGCACCTAACTCTAAATTTCAGGCTGATCAGTGCCATCAGTCCTATCAAATACATTGGTCAGCCTTCTGGTCACACCTTTAATGGCTCTTTCCAAGGATGTCTCAGAGTACTGCAAGCTGTTTTATCTTTTGAGGACATTTTCCCACCACACACGCTTCTACCCCCTCCTACTCTTTTGTGGTAATCTCACAAAATTGTACCGAGCGCCTCTTGTGAGGTTTTTGACTGTAGAGCTGGTTGGGAAATTTTTCAACAAAGTGTTTTTTTGTTGGAAAATGACAATTTGTCACAAATGAAATTGTTTGCAGGAGCATGCCAGTTTCAATGAAACTGTCATTGAGAAAGGTTACTCCATTCGGCTGGAATTTCTGATAACAAAACCCCAAGAGAGATACTTCCAAATTCCAGAATAGACAGATGGTTGGGGCACTCACCTGAGATGTGAGAAACCTGGATTCACGTCCCTTTTCTGCCTGATTTGGCTATTAGCTATCCCAGGGTTTTGGGGTCTTTCTCAAACTCTCCTCTTGGAGCTGTTCCACGTTGTATAAATAATTAATATTCACTGGGCTAGAGACAGTAAGAGAGAATGACTCTAGCCCAGTGGTTAGGGTACACGTGCGGAGATGAAAAAGTGAGATTCAAGTCGCTGGCAAAGGCCTAGAATAGCCACATCCCAGGTCAGTACCCTAGCCACCTTGCTATTATGGGATTTGGCACTCTCTTATGGTTTTTTCATCAGAAAACTTTAGAAGGTCTCAGTTTCATCCTGATGCTGAAGGAGAAGAATTTCCAAACTCTCAAAAATGTTCATACGACAGGAAAATCATTTCCCACTCCTCTCTATTTGACTGTAACCATTTCTAAAGAAGTCACAGGTGATGCTTAGCAGCTTGTATGATCAAGCCAACAACAAGGAGTTGAAATGTGCTGCCAGGTCTGCATGTAGAGTGTCATGGCAGAGTCTGAAAGGCTGATGTGGCTTGAGTATTTTTAATGTTATAAATCCCATCTACCTAAAGTCCTGCACAAAATGCCTTCTGAAATTTCCCTCTCAGAGTACTCCAGAATATTTCATATTGTATTTTTTTAGTATAAAGCACTGAGATAGCCCACCTCCTGCTGAGCTCTGCTCTTTAAACTATATTTTTAATGTAAGGTAACTGTCTTAACTAACTGCAATGGGCTATACTAGACAATTACTACACCATGACCCCAAAATATCAATATAAGTCAGGAAGAAGCTATTAGAAGTAGCACACACCCACTCAGTTGTGTACAATTTTGGTATGGTTTAAGATGAACACCTTTGTGATTCTAGGATGATTTCAAGAGAAACAAATATAAAGCAAGGCTCTGAAGAAGTCTTAATACATCCAATTTGTTTCATATATTCAGAATGCAAATGCATGAAAGATTTAGATCAGGGGTTTTGTGGTTTAAGATTTTGCATAAAAAATCCTATTATTATCACCTTCTGAAGATATTTTAGTGATAGGTCTCCTTAAACTATTTTTCCACAATTGAATTTGCTAAAAGCATTGTCCTGTTTTTTAACCCAAACAGAACTCCAGTCTCCAGGGGGTTCATTAGTTAGGTTTTTCATAGGCTCTGTCTCTCATGCTGTCTGCCAGTAGTGTGAAGCAACAACAGCAGAGGAAGTAGATTTGACCTTGTCTTTGTTGTTAATCCTTACAGTCTTATTAAAGACAGACATGATCAGCGGACTCCTTATATCACCAAAAACTGATTCGCCAACATAACATCCAATATTTACCTTGCTCAGAGCTACCAGTAATTGCAAGCTTATTTTGTTAGGGCTCAAGCAAATGTGGAGTAATGAATTTCTGTTAATTATTAGGCAGTGATGAAAAATGTGGTTTGCCCACTCCCAGAGATATCACATGCATCTCATCTCTCTGCACCAGGAAAGACTTCAATTGGTATGAATGTATTCAGTTGCTCCAAGAAAGCACTCTGGTTGACACATATGAAGTAATTATCAGTATATCCAGGAAAATGATTAAAATGGTTTAATATTAAGATTTCAGTTTGCCATAGTTATTTCTATGCAAATATGCTATGTTTTTCAACTAACAGCCATATCTTGATTACAAGCAGACTTAAAATTCTCTTGTTATTTTAAATTTTTAAATGTACACTATCAAAATAATTACTCAAGTCTCAGAGGCAAAGGAAAGTCATCTTTCTCTTTGTTTGCAGTATTTGTTTTTCCACCACTTTTTTTTAAATAAAGAAATGAATTGTGCATTGTGCTACTGAGTTGTATGTTTCCTGAACGAATGGTCAAACATTTTAGCCAATTTCCTTTATGCTGAATAGCCATTTTTCAACATATTGCTCAAAGAGTGGTACATTGTACAGCAGATTCTGATAGGTCTAATATGTACCTCTTCCAGTATACAAATTGAGTAGTTCAGTCCACAGAATGTGACATTAAAATGTATTTTCAATATGCAGCAGGAAATGGAAATCCTAGAAACACTTTTGTAGTGTGTCTCTACTGCCATATGTTCTATGGCTGTAATTTTAGCTTTTGTGAAAGGTGCTGGATTAAAAGCCCTGGAATTCCCTTATCAGTCCTTATACCCATGCAGTCTTACAGCTGGTCTCTCTGCTAAGACTACCATTGCCATTTCTCCCGGGCCATCAAACATATCCAAATGGTCACAAGGAAGCCACAAATTGCAAAACTTCAATGGAAAGGAAGATCCCTGAAAAAAATGAGGCTACTAACAGCCACTTGCTTGGCTAGTGATTAACATTAGCCCTGGCAATGATGAAAGGAAGAGAAGATCTATAGGAACTGGAAGATCTCTGGGTTGGGCAAGAATGAAAAAAATGAGGGGCACTTGAAGATCTCTGGGCAAGACCTTAATGGGGAGGTTTATTTATGTAACCCTTCTGCCAGGTGAGCCAGTGGCAACAAGGCCGGGTTCAGTATCTAGGGGTTCCTTTTCAACAATTTAACACAAAACCGGCTCGAGCCCCCACCCAGTGACCTGGGACAATTACACAGCACCCCCTTGGGCACCTCTAAGAGGCAATACTTCCCCTCTTGCAAGCACAGAGTCTGAGTGTAGCAAAAACTTTTAATAAATCTCTATTCCAGCTCAGATGTGCCCCCTGCTGTGGTGTCCCCCACTAACTCCACCAATCATAGTTGGCTGTTACAAGTTCATTCCTGTCTTGGTCTCCCACTGGGCAGATGAGCCAGCAATAAATTAAAGGGGAGAGCTGCTTGAAACTCCACTGGACACCTGCCCACCTGAACTCTCTCCTAGGCTCTGGTTCCAAATTGTGACTAGAGGCCAGCTCTGTCTAATGTACATTTTTAATGCTCCTATCATCACTATGGTATTTAGGAATCAAAGAGGAGCAGGGGATCCTCATATCAGCAGGCTCCATCAACTGCCTCCTGCTTCAAGAGAGGACGATGTAGCCTGCAATCCCAAGGAGTTTTGGGACCCACATGGACTGGAGTACCTTCCCCCACATCACTTTTATGTGCTACCTTGCACACGATGTGGTTTGCCCCAACAACTCTGTCCATACAATCTTAGTGCACCACCAAAAGACTGAGGTAGGTGTTTTCTCAGGTACCTCACGTATCAGCTAACATTCTGTTTGCCAAAGACTTGGCAGCTCAAATCTCTACTCTGAAGCTCACCAGGACTAAAATAAAAACAAGGCAACCCAGCTATGACATTTCCTGTCTACACAGAAGCTGGAAGGTGTAATTCCCAGCTTGGCAAGATAGACACTAGCTAGCTCTGCTTGAGCTAGTGCACTAAAGATAGCAGTGTGGACACCGTAGCAAGGGTAGTGACTCAGAAACCACTTGAGTATGTACCCACTGTGACATTTTTGGATGCAATCCAGTCCAGTGAGAAGCTGTGTCACTCCAGCCCTGAAGCCTTGGGAGCCTCATAGTGCTTCCCAATGATGTCTCCCAACCTGGGCCCCTCACAAACAATATGCAGATCACACCTTGAGTATAGCCACAGTTCTGGGTCCAGCAAGTCTGATTCCAGCAGCCTGTCAGCACACACCAGTTACACTCTGGCTTCCACCAGGCTTGGTAACGACATGCAGGTGACCCCAATACTCTTCCAGTCCTGGATTTTCCCCCAAAATGTGTAGTCTGTGCTACACTGTCCAGCCCTCTCCTGGACAGTTCAGATAACAAACGTCCATTGTCCTTGTAGTGGAACTATACACAGTGATTTCACACCTTAAAAGGCATCACCCACATGGTTCACAATACTGGATTAATTTTAATTAAAGAACAAAAAAAAATTATTTAACTACAAAGAGATAGATTTTAAGTGAGTAGAAGTACTAAGATAGTCAAGTCAGAAATGGCTACCAGAAAAATAAAGATAAAACAATTCCTAGTACTAAACAAACTAGGCTTGGTTCATGGGTGAAATCCTTTAAAAACACACACACACAAAGTTTGATTCCTAGTTGGAGCTACTTGAAAATATTCATCCAGTGTACAGTATAGTACAGGACAGTTTAAATTTAGGCAACCCACGGAACAAATTTTTATAAGGAGACTCTGTGATGGGGTGTTTACCTCATGCAAGCAATGCAAGAGTTAATGTGGACCTGAAACATGGCTGGAGGGTGGGAGTTGTGTGGTTGATAATAAAGGCAAAATATCTTGAACAGAAGAAGGGGGCTGGTCATCTGGCTTGAGACTGAACAGGCTGGTAGGTAGCTGGCTGGTAGCTAGAGACTGTGAGAGCTGGGGCTTGGAACTCAGGGGTGGCTTGGGCTGGTGGCTGACTGGCTGAGCAGAGCTAGAAATACAGGCTGACAGGGAGAGGCTGGAAGTTATGTTGGAAAATGAGGTAAAAAGAAGCAAGGGCTGAAGAATAGCTTGAGATTAGCAAGAAGAAAAAGAATAGAAATATTTGTATTTGAAGAAAAGGGAGCAGACAGGGATGAAAAAAAGAGTAAGAAGGTTTGACATCTTATAATTATCAAATCACTAGCTGAAGATATGATATAGGAGATTTTAATCTCTTGAAAACAGTGGAAGAGATTTGGCGAAGTATCGGAGATATATTAAGAGCTAGAAGAATGCCAGGTGGAGATTTATGAGTTGAATGTAAACATAAGGAACAGGCTGAGAAACTTCTCAAAACTACAATTTTAGGAAAATTAAAAGTAATTTGCCAGCTACATTTGTTTGTGACAGAAGCAAGAGGTGTAATGTGGGATTCCAGTAGGCATGACTGAGGATGAAATTAAAAGTGAGGTGAGGACCAAGAGCTGTTCGTTAAACAATTGATTAGCAGGCTCGGGGGAGAACACAAGCCATCAACAGCCACCAAACATTTAAAGGTGCAATGCTACTCAGTAGGGTTAATATAGGATATCAACTCTTTTGGATTAAACCATATATTCTGTCCCCTTTGAGATATTATAAAATATCAAAGCTTTGGGCATGTGGCCACTGCCTGTAAGGGGAAAACGAGGAGTGGGTAGAGGTGGAGAACACTCATATGAGAACTGCATGGAACGAAAAAAAACTAAAATGCAGCAATTGTGGGAATAAGCACAGTACAGCATACAAAGGGTGCATGGTAGCAGAATGAGCTAGAGAGACCCAGAAAATAAAAAAAATATGCATAAAATATCCTATGCAGAATCTCCCAAAAGATATTCAGAGCAGAAAGTGGAGAAGGAGGAAAAAGGCAGTGAGGGAAAAGAGCCACTGGTACAACAATACACAGTTCAGGGCAGGAAAGATAACATAAGGTGAACAGATGAAGATGTACTGCTTGTAGACAAAGATACATTTTTGCATTTATGATTAATGCTCCTGTCACCACTATGGTATTTAGGAATCAAAGAGGAGCAGGGGATCCTCAAATTAATTGCATTTTAAAGACAGTGGAGAAGACTGAAAGAATAAAAATTCTATCAAAAGCAGCAGAGAAGTATTTACACATAGGTAATCTCTCAATAGACCGTATCATGCAATTTAAAATGAAGATAAGAATGTAGTTTAAACAACATGATTGTAATGATTTTTTACTGGAATGCACATAGTTTAATAACACATGGCAAGGAATTAAAGAAAACTCTTTTGAAATAGAAAACAAACTTGATGTGATATGTGTATAAGAAACCTGGTTGATAAGAAAACTTATGTTTAGATATGATGTAATCAGATGTGACAGAAAAATAAGGGGAGGATGGTCTGTATATTTATAAAGGAGGGACTTAAGTTGAAATAGATGTTTAGAACTTAAGTTTTAAGTACAACACTGTTGAGATTCCTATGCAAAATAATAACACCTTTGTAGGAATCTAATCTTTACAACCCATAGAATCCCTCTACAATCCCTCTACAACCCTCTACAATCTAGAATTGGATGAGTTAGTTCAGGGTGTCAGGGACTCATACATTATTTGTGGATACATTAATAGCCATAATGAATTATGGGGGAAGCAGGAAAACTGATTATAATGGCTAATACATGGAACAGTTCATGGAATATTTCATTCACTGGTATTACTAAATACTATTGGAGCACCTACTAGGTTTAATTTGGTGGATGGAACATTTTCATGTTTAGATCTGGGAATTGCAACAAGCAATATAGCAAATAAATACAGCTGGGAAATCTATAAAGAAGATGGAATGGGACGTGATCACTTCCCTATGCTAATTACATATCAAGGTCAAAAACTGAAATACTGTAATACTGAAAACACTGAAGGAATCTGAACCTGGAGCCTTAGAAAAGCAAATTGGGGACTGTTCAAGAGTAAATGTGAGGCATATCTAAGTACAAATTGTATAAGTGATAATTTAGAGGAATGTCATGATAATATAATAAGGGGAGTTGTAGCAGTAGCAAACATAGCTATATGCAATATATAGAACTGCTACAAACTCAGAAATCCAGTTCCCTGGTGGAATAGGGATTGTAAGGCAGCAATTAAAGAAGGAAATAAGGCATACAAACAAGCAATAGTACACTGAGTAGCAAGGACTTAATGAAGTATAAAAAATGTAAAGTAGTGGCACAAAGACTTATTAAAAAGGCAAAGAAAGAGCTGGAGAAAATATTGTGGGAAAATAAACAAAGATTCCAAGGTTTCATCTAAACAAGTTAAAAGAATGAATGGGATATGGAGTAAAATCAAATGTATACCTGGTCTTACAGTAAAACATAAAGTTGAAAGTTCTAATTTAGGAAATGTAGACATTTTAGCAAACGAGTTCTAAAAAGTTAATAATGATAAAAATCAAAGTAAATTGAGTTTCATGAACAAAAAAGAATGTTTTCTGAAGAAATTTCTGAGCTCCTAAATGGCTGGGTAGAATATAAAGATGACACACTGAATGAAAATTTCAGCATACAGGCTCAAAAGAGCTGTAGACAGAGGTAAGAAGTCAGTCCCAGGTAAAGATAGCACATGCAATGCAAAGCTAAAGCACCTACTAGAAATTTGTTTGAGTTTTACTGAAATCATAAAATAATACATGGGGAAAAGGAATACTTCTGGCGGAATGGAAGCAAGTGGTGGTTATACCAATAGGAAAACCTGCACAAGACCTGATGCGTATAAAGCTATTGCCCTCACATCATGTGGGGGCAAAATTATGGAAAGAATGATGAGAGATTAGTCGCATACTCAGAAAATGAAGCTATAATATGTGTTCAAAGTGGTTTTAGGAAAGCAAAATATTGTTGGGAAAGCTGATCATATTGTAAGATTAGAAACAAATACAAAAAAGCATGTGGAACCAAGTATGATATCTGCATTTTTGAACATTGGGAAAGCGTATGCCATACTATGGAGGGAAAGTTTGCTGTATAAGCTAGCCACAACTAGAATAAGAGGAAGAATGCTCAGGTGGATAAGAGACTTCTTAAGTGATAGAATGAAACAAGTCAGGATGAGGGTGACTTTGTCAAATATTTATACACTTACTAACGGCAATCCACAAGGGAGTGTTATTAGCCCTACCTTTGTTTAACATTATGGTTAAAGATCTCCTGGAGAGTAGACAGTCAGGAGTAGATACTACCCTATTTGTGTTCAACTATGCGCTATATGGGCCAAACATAAAAGTCTTAAGGTAGCTGTAGAGAGAACCAAGGGGGTGCTCAGGGAGATTTCAGAAGGGGCAATACTTGGGAAGTTAAGTTCTCACTTGCTAAAACAAAGGGAATGATCTTAACAAAAAGGAATATCTTTATGCAGAAAAAATACAGCTAGTTCAAAAATTTTACATTCTTAGGAGTTATGTTCAATAGCAAGCAAATTTGGAAGGGTCATATGGATAATATCAAGACTGAGTATAAAAATAGGATGAAACTACTTTAAAAAATTGCTGGGAACAACTGGGGTGCAGATAAGAACATACTGCTGATGCTGTGGGTACTAGTAAGACCAGTTATAGATTTTGGGTGCTAATCCTTTAATTCAGCTTCTAAATCAACACTTACAAAATTAGAGCTGATCCAAGCACAAGCTCTGCAAATCACATGTGGTGAGAGTATTATGACACCATTGTGTGTGTTGCAGGTAGCAACCAGAGAAATGCCTGTAAATGTATGGATGAAATTGTTAGATTTAACCTTTTGGGGTAAGGTTAATGAAAATAATGAGAAGAGTACTAAATGAATATACGAGAACTCCTGAGAATTATGGGTGCCACAAACCCGCATATGCCAACATGGTCGGAAGAACTGGAAGAACTTAAAATCTTTAGTCATAGCAAATCAAACCATATCTGGACAGTTGTTTCTCCAGTTGTAGATTTGTACTTATATGATAAAACAAAGGGAAGAACAGGACTGTCAAATATGATGGATAAGATTTCTGAGTTTATACATGGCAAATGGGCTAAGCATAGCCAAATCTCTACTGATGGCTTTAGAGATGGCAACATGGCTAGAATGGGAATCACCTTTTGTATCCCTGAATCTGGAATTAAGAGATCTAGGAGACTATCCAATTTTGTAGCCAAATAGATGGGCATCCTGTTGGCACTGATGTGGATAAGAGATGTATGCCCAGCTATAGCTGCTATCCTATCTGACTCTTTATTGGGTATAATGGCAATTAAAAAGGGAGCCTCAGAAAGCAGGAATGATTTAATCAATTAAATATTGTTCTTAATTATAGGGCTAGCATAATTAAGTATACATATAATAATAGTGTGCATTCCAGCACATGTAAGGATACCAGGCAATGAAATGGCAGACAAAGCATGGGAAAATGCCTTAAAAATGAAAAGGCTGACAAAGATATCTCTGAGCAAACAGGACTCAACGGTTTGGTTAAGAGAGAATTTAAGGAATGGCAAGAACTATGGATCAAACTGAAAAAAGATGAAGGTTCTATTAATTGTGTCCTAAACTTGAGGATAATGATATACTTAAAAGCTATGATAGAAAAAGTGAAACAACTATATTTAGAGTGCTAACAGGTCACTGTGACCTGAATGGTAATTTATATTTACTAAACAAGCACAGATACGGGTTGTCTAACACATGCAAAGTTAAAGAGACAGTTAAGCATCTGCAGTGGCAGTGCAGGGATAATTATACAGAAAAAGATTCTTTATGAAGAACTGAGATGTCTCAAGGTGAAAGGATATATATATAGTCTGAAAGGATTGGTGAGAGTACCTGGAAAGTGGGGTAGTATTAAAAAAAACCATTATGTTGCTTTTTTTAAGGATACAGAACTGGGGGAGAAGATATAGATATTGTTTATGCAAGAACTGTGGTAGGGGGTTCGTCATAGCCTCACATCCTGAGGGTGCTGTGCCATAAAATTACAGAGAGAGATGTTGCAGAGAGGCGAGGAAGGAACTCTGCAGTCACTCTTTAGGATTAGAGAGTAGAGAGATTGGTAGGGTCAAAGAGGAAGCCCAGCAGGAAAATAAGCCCTGGGACCCTTTCAGGAATAGAAAAGTCTGACAAGAGGCAGAGTCTCAGAGCAGCCACCAGGATGGAATTGGTGGTAAGCCCTGGTAATAGGGCAGGATATGGACTTCCAGGGAAGACAGCTCTGGGAGGTGTTCAACTGAGAAGTAGAACATGGTGAAAGGTCAAGCTCAGGTGGACAGAAGTGGCTTTAAGTTTGTGGCTTTGGTTTGGGATTTATTGGGGAGCCCTGTGGGTCCTGGCCTAGAGATAAAGCTGAACCTAGTGATGCTGTGGGGAGAAGGCCTGAGAAAAGTGCATGATAGGTAGGTGCCCAAGGAAGTAGCGGGGCTCCTTGGATAGACAGATCTTGCTTTCTCACTACAGGGTCCTTGGACTGGAACCAAGGGGAGTGAGAAGGCTTGGCTTCCCCTACCAGCCACTGAAGAAGATGGTGTGAAGCCTCCTCTGACATAAAGGGATAAAATCATTCAAAACCCTTGAGCCAAGAGGGTGCAAAGACCATAGGGCTCCGAGTCAGGACCAAAGGCTTGTTGTAAGAATATTGAACTGTTAATGTGCAGGACACTCTTACCCTGGAAGTGGTGGAACTAAAGTCTGACCTGAGTGCTGAGTCACAAAAAGAGATGGGTTACCGTGGGACAAGTTATCAAGCAGGGGATAACAGACAAGACAGAGTGGCTACTCCTCATCCAGTCATAAGGGAGGCACTGCAGCAGTGAGTCTACTCTGCTACACAAACTGGTAGTGGGATTTCAGAGTCCTAATGTTGAATGGTATATGGAACCTCCAGATTGAACTATCCTCCAAACTGAATAGCAGCCTGCAATTTCTCACCTCTCTTCTTCTCTCCTCCAAACGTACCTTTTATGATTAGGACAGACTGGGCTAGAAGAACACTAGGCAATGCTCCTAATTCATCTCTGTTGCTGTCAGCAGAATAGGTTTAGAAATATACAAAAGACTATGGAACAAGATGAATATTGGCTGAAACCAAATGTGACTGACATTCAACAAAATATATATTCATCAATGCACTCATCCATACTATGAGCATCGTCTGCACTCAGAGTAGAGTTTTGTACAAAAGAGGGACCTATTTGTTATTTTCTCTTAACAATTTTACTGCTGTTTGCAGAAATATTTATAGTCAATGCTCCAGGGCACCTCCACTCCCCGAGGAAGACAAGGCATGCCAACTTTGAACTATGACATGAACCCATGAATAAATACAAAGAAATCCCTTGATTGTTAAAAATGTAAAGTGTTTTCTACAGTCACATAACAAAGAATAACTGAGCAGACAATGTTCAAATATGCCAAAAATATCTGTTTTGATGGAGGCATTCCATACTGATACATTTCAGTTACTAAGACACTGAATAGAGGTTTACAATGGAATGGCCATCACAATGTTAACAGTAGCATCACTACTAGAATAATGTTGTGACTAGTTAACCCACGCCTGCCGAGTGTGGTGCTCTGTCCCCATCTCGTGGCACATAGAGCACCTCGAGATTGAGTCTGCTACATCTCTGGCTAAGAGGCACAAGGCTTTTAGTTCATGCAGTAGAGGCTCATGCGCATTTAGTGCCAGAGATCCCAAGTTCGATCCTCCCTGCTGTCGATCATGGTCTGTCAGTGTTACAAGTGGGGATTCATCCAGGGTATAAACTGGGAAGTCTCTGAACTTTGTGATGTGCTTCCTCAGCTAGGGGAAATACAGAAACCATGCCTGCTGGGTGTGGTGCTTTGTCTCCCTCTATTGGTACCTAGAGATTAAGGAGTCTGCTACAATCTTAGCTAAAAGGCATATGGTTTTTAGCTCATGCATTTTGCTCCAGAGTTCCCAGGTGTGATCCTGCCCTCTGATGACCAGGGTCTGTTGGCTTTATAACTACATTAAGTACAGTATGGAAAAATGATAAGAAAAACTTTACTCCTCATTATGAACAATTAATGTAGGTGCCTGTAGTTACATGTAACCAAGTGCCTATATTTTTATGTAGTGAAATACCATAAATATAGCATAATGAATTTCCAGTAAGTTGAATTGCCTACTTCTATTTGTTTTATGGGACTCAGATAAAAATATGGTAAGCTCTGTTTTAATAGGCTACTCTTAATACAGTACAAGTTACTACAATATCCTCTATGTACTTGGAACTAATTCTGTGTCGCTGTCTTGCTAGTACATTATATGACTCAGAATTTATTTTCCAAAATTCAAATTAAGAACTGATCTCCTTCTCTAGGCTGAACCAAAGAGCTTGCACTTGTGATATTCATCTTCATAGCTTTATGAAGCAGTAATTACACCGGAGTACTATGCACAGTAATCCACCAGTCAAGATTTGTTTATGCTATTAAAAATAGTATATTTTATACACTTCAATAAGACAGATAATTGCATAAGAGGAAAACAAATTATCTTAGCTATGTATACAGAGAGAAAGAGAGAAGAAAAAAACCACACAGCTTAATATGTTTCCCTGCAATGCTAGGATATCATGGAAAGGGCTGTTGCATTTCTTGCAACTGAAATTGTATATATATTTCATTTTCTGTTTGGTTTATGATCCTCTAATCACTGGGGGTTTTGTATGTGGTTTCAGCTACCTCAAGCTCATGTTTTATGCTCATGATTCAATAAAAATAACATTTAAGAATCTCAGAGTCAGAAGTGTTAAAAATATAACTTTTCTGAAGTAGTGGATGTGAATTGTGTTAATGAGATGACAACCAATTTACTGTTTTAAATCTTTGAGTAGAGCCCTATGCCAATTAAGAGTATAAATTACTGTAGAGAGGAACAAGAAGAAAATTGTACACCTGACACTAAAGAAATCTGTAACAGTTTAGGAAGAATTCTCAAACCACAAAATAGCTGTGGATTAAAGGGATGGTATTCATGCCTGCCTTCATGGGTGGCGCATAATGGAGGCTGAGGGAGGCTAAGTCTCCCCAAACCTTGTGCTGCTCGGGTGGGGCAGTGGTGGATTCAGGGGCCCTGGAAAAATCTCGCCCTGCCACAGCCCTGGGGTTGGAGGAGCTTTTCTAGTCTCAGGGCCGCAGTATGGGCGTGGTGTGGAAAGGAACAAGCAGGGGAAAGAGGCGGAATGGGGCAGAATAGGGGCAGGGCCATGGGGGAAGGGGCGGAATGGGGACAGAGATGTGGGCTGAATGGTCAGGGCCACCGGGGAAGGGACAGAACGAGAAAGGAGCTTCAGGCTCTGAGCTTCAGCCAGGGCAGAGAGCTCTGCCATAGTCCAGGCTGAGAGCTTGACCCTGGCTGGGGCTGAGCTCTCAGCCCATCCTCTCCGTGGCCCTGACCGAGTTCTCAGCTCCCTCCCACCCCTGCCAGGGCCATGGGGGGAGGGAGGACTGAGATCAGTGAGCGGGGGAGTGGCCTCAGCCGGAAGAGGTGGGGCCTCTGCCGGAAGAGGCAGGGCAGGGGGCTAGCCTCCCCAAGGGGAAGCTTCACCTGCCGTCCATGCCTGCCTTTTTTGATGAGCACACTTTTCTTGCTGTGAGGTATATTTTCAACAAAGCTTCCCCGAACACCACACAGTGAAATATTAATGATGTTTCTTCTCTGTTAGAAAAGCTGTGATGTGCATTCCAGTACCAAAGAGAATACTGTAACTTGGGCATATGCACACCAATATACAATCATTAGTTCTTTGGCAAGGGGATGGAGGGATGAGAAATACATATATTGTACATAGAAGATATTTCCTCAACCAGTGATACCTTTTTTGTTACCACAGAAGAGTGTGGTAAATGGATCAGACAAGTTTGGACAATATATAAATACAATCAGTAGTATTGCAAATATGATGGACACCATTGAAACATAAGTCAACAGTGGAAAAGGATGGAGATTAGTTGAGGCTGAAGGGTGTATTTTCTCTATGCAGTCAAACTTTGCAATAACAATGTGGCAGTTGTATACAAGTACAATATCAAAAGGAGATTATATACCCAAAGGAGATTGATTAGCACTGGCAAATGATGAATCTGTTCCTCCCATCTGAATCTCTCATTTATGCAGCAATGGCTACCTACAGACCATTCCCTACACTTCGGGATATGGGATTAATTTTGTTACTTGTTACCCATATACCTCCTAATCCTAGTAGCACTTGCCAACCATTGTATTGGGAGTTGGCTGGAGAACTGTCTCTGAAGACCACTACTTCCAGGACTCAGTCTTTAATGCCAAAAGGGACCATCATGATCTCGTAGTCTGACCTCCAGCACTTTGCAGGCCACAGTACCTCACTCACCCACTCCTGTGGTAAGCCCACAACCATTGGCTGAGTTGCTCAAATCATGATTTAAAGACTTCAAGTAACAGAGAATCCATCATTTACTCTAGTTCAAGCCAGCAAATGACCTGTGCCTCATGCTGTAGGGGAAGGCAAAAAAACAACAACCCAGAATGTCTTCCAGTCTGACTGGGGGTGGGGGGGAATTCCTTCCCAACCCCAGATATGGTGATCAGTTAGAGACCATGAGCATGTGGGCAAGATCCAGACAGACTTGGGGAAAAATTCTCTGTAGTAACCCAGAGTTTTCTTCTTCTAGCACTATCACAGTGGAACCTCTGTTACCTTTCTTCCCAAAATGATTTGATCCAAACGGATTCCATTTTATCCATTTCATCATCACTTCTAATTTCTTTACAGTCTACATTGTCATCAATATATAATACTATTCCACCAACTTTACCTTTATTTCTGTCTTTCATGAAGAGCACATATCCTCCAATATCTTTATTCCAATCATGACTACTATTCTACCATGTTTCCGTTAGTCCAGTAATATCTGGTTTCACTTCCTGCCTCAGTAGTTCTAGTTCCTCCATTTTGTTACCCAGGATCCTTGCATTGGTGTACAGACATCTTACTTTCTGCTTGGTTTTACCCAGATTCCTCATCTCATTAGATATAAGTCAATCATTATATTGCCAACATCGCCTTCTGACTGTTACTGTCAGTGGCATGGGCACTATCTTTCTGCTAAGGGTCCATTTTCTTGCCCTCTGTTGTTCCTTTCTCCACTGCTGTATCCCCTTTTACTTGATTTTTCTCCCACACAATACTGAAATCAGGCTGGAGATTATATGAGCATCTCCCCACAGTCTCTCCCAAATTCTTAGTTTAAAGCTCTTTTAATCAGTTGTACCCAGAAGTTTATTTCCCTCCCTACTCAGGCAGAGTACATCCCATGAGAACAGTCCTCTGACCATGAATGCCTCCTAGTGGTCAAACATCCCAAAGCCCTCGTTATAGCACGATTGCTGAGCCATCTGTTGATCATCACATTCTTCTCTCACCTTCACTTTTCTTCTGCAGGAACAGGTTGAATCCCACTGAAAAAAAAAAGTATGCCCTTCTTTAAGCATCTTCCCCAGCCTGGCATAGTTTTCCTTGATGCATCCCAGTGAAAATTTAGCAGAATCATTTGTTCCCACAGGAAAGATAATCAGTGGATTCTTTCCTGCTCCCATTAGGATCCTCTTCAATCTTAGGTACACATGCTGTATCTTAGCTCCCGACAGACAGCACACCCTTCTGTTCTCTGTATTTGCTCTGTCTGTACTTAGTAGGGAATTGCCAGTCACACAGACCTAGCTCTTGCTGGTGTTGGTGCAATTCTTCACCTTCCCCCTTTTGTTCTTTCTGGTTGCAAGTCTTCTTTTCTTTTGTTCTTGTTTGCAATCTTCCACAAGCCATCCTCTATCTTCCTGGGGCTCCAAACTCAGGCTATCTCCATTGATCTTCCCCTCTTCTTGTAGGACTAGCCACTCTTCTTCTTCCTGGCTCTCGCATCTTCTGCTATTGTCCGCTCTGCCACTTTATTTTCCAACCCAGAGAACCTGCTCCTCAGCTCTGTTTCTTCTTCACTAGCCAGTCTTTTCCTCTACCTTCTTCTTGTAGTCATATGCTTCCACTGGCCAATTTCTTCATCCAGCAGTCTACCCTCACAGTTCTCTGGACCAGAATGCATCTTCAAGTCACGAGGTTTCCTTTCAGTCTCCTCTCTCCTTCCCTCCGTCATCTGCTCAACTACCCTTCAAAAAACTCAACCATGATTTCTAGCTTTATCTCCAAACCTTGGATCTTTTCTTCCATCAGATCTATCAGGTGGTACTTCATACAAATGAAGCACCTTTCAGGTGCCCTTTCCAGAATAATGTATGTTCCACAGCTTCTATCCAGGCATCTTCATTGCCTCTTCCATTCCTCAGGTCACTACCACTGCTGCCTCTGTAAGGGTTATAGTCTTCCCTCCTAAGCTTCTGTGAAGAAAAAACAAACAAACAAACAAAAACCCCAAGAAATCTCCATAAAACACCACACACATCCTTCCACAAACTCCCCTGTGTTTAATTCTGTTTGCTTGCACCTGTGCTGCTGGCTGGCCAACTGGCTGCCTTTATAGGCCTGCTGAATAGGGAAGCCCCACCCCCAATCAAGTTTCAGGTATGATCAAAGGCTCTGCTTCTTTCACAACACACTACCCCTGCCAAACTTTGCAAACTGAAGAAAAAACCCAGCAAGCAAACACTCACACACACTCACAAACTCACTCACTGCCCCTAAGGAACAGGGGCTTGCCTCCCTTCTCCTCCAACAGATTTTCACTCAAACTCCTCTTTTTCAGCTCTGATTGCTGGCTTCTTTGCCACTGCTCCTCACAAACAGGACAAAAAATCAGAGATACAGCATGATAAAACTATGCAATGGATGGCAAATTGGGCAGGTAGCAATACCTGTGGACCTGCAGACAGACAATCTATTCTGGATATTTGGTAACCAACAGTTAGTGCCAGATCTTTATTCTTTTCTTACCATGTTTTCTAATTTCTGCAGGTTCCTTTTCTGCTTTCACATATATCTTCACTAGGTTTTAGGACCCTACATTCTCTTCTGTCCCCTCCTCCCCCCGCCCCTAATTTGCTTTGTACAAAATCTTGGACTGTAGCTGAAAGGAGTCAGATGCCAATAACATATTCTACCAGTTAGTAGGAACAGGGTTTCCTGTAGTTCCACCTGCAGGTTCAGTATTTCCATATTAAAGACAAGGTATTAACAGATAATGGCCCACAATTCACAAGTGACTCATTTTGTTACATCAGTTCAAGTACATCATATCAAGCTCTTATTATGCACAGTTAAGTGAGTTAGCAGAGTTACAAATGGGAAAGTATTGGATTATAAATCCCCTAAGCAGGGTCAAGGGACCCATAATTTTCATTGCTAGAATACCACATTACATCTCATGATGCTTGATTATGCTCACCAGTTCCCAGACGTAGAGACGAAAACCTAAATGTCAACATTTAACAAGCTTCTCATACAAAAGACAATCAACCTTGAAATAGCTACAAATGAACTATTTGGCAGGAAGCTAGAACAGAATAAAGTCTATGACAAGAATGCCAGTTACCCCTATTGTGAATAGAAGAGAATGTTAGATTTCAAACACAGATTGTCTGGAAACCTGTAAAGGTAACACGACTGTACCATCCTCAACAAGGTCCCATATAATAATCACCCCTGAGATTCAGTCTTTTACAAGAGAGACATAAAGACATTCAAACATGACCAAAGAGGGCACTGGCTTTCTTTGAGGACATCCAGAATACTTCCAACAGTGCTTCTGTGCTGACATAAGTAACACATCAGTCACTGAATGAAAAAGATGCAGGAGCTGAAGACAGAGACTCAAGGTGGCAGGTCCACCATAGCAACTGAACAATCTCTGAAGAAAATACTGTTGAGAATATGTGACAGTCCTATAATTTGGAAAGTGATGAGATTCAGACACAGTTACTTGTAGTTGACCAGTAAGACAGATTTCTTCTGTCAAAAGTTTGGGTCATCTTGTTAGAACCTGCAGAGCTGGAACCTGGGAGGTTGTGGGCCTCTGATGCCTCTTCATCAACATGGAAGGTTTAGTCTAGGCTGTCAAAGGAGGTCCCTGTGACTCTGGGCTCAATATGAAGTACCATCAAGCAGGACCCGAGTGGCAGCCCTTCACAGCCCACTGATTGGCTGAGTAACAACACAGACTGCCTGCCTATTGTTGCTCCAGACCCTACTTGTGATAGATCCTAGACTCCACCTTCAGACTCTGGTTTGCCCTCGACTTCACTACTAGGTTGCTGTCTGTAACCTGGCACCCGACCCCAATCTGCTAGTAACCTGACCCTGCCTGCCTCTTGAGAGTCAGGCATCGGTCCCCGTTCTGGCCTATATCAGACTATGACCTCCTGGTACCTCACTCAGCCTGACTGCTGACTCCTACTCTGACCACTCCTACTGTCCATGTCTCAGCTGTGACACATCTACCCTGACATCCATTCTCAGAATCTTCATTTGTGTTTTACTAACTGACTGTATTAGTTTGTGGCTGTTATTTTCAGATGTTGTATTTTATAGAGCTTGGAGGGAAACAATTTTCCCATCCCAGGAAAACAGTCAAGATTTCAAAAAGATTCCCCATCCCAAATCAGGACCAAAAGTCAATCTCAAATATTTCCATGAATGAAGAAAATGTTTTCTTTTAATTCAGGTCAACTGAAACATTTCTCTTCAATTTTGGCTATTTAAAAAAAATAACTATAATGTAGCTCAAATATCAAAACAAAATATTTGTGAACTGGAAAAAGGGAATTTTTAATTTAAAAATGTCAAAATGGAATGTTCAGAATTTAGAAATTTTTCAACATTGTCAAGAAATTCATCAACACTGACCCTTTTCTACAAATAGTTTTGGTTTTGACAAAATCAACTTTTGACGGGAAAACAGTTTGCTGAAAAATTCCCTACCCTCTCTAATATTTTAGTTGCAGTGGGTAATGATCCCTGTTATGTGACAGGGATATTAACCTTCTGAAACCTTGAATCATGTCAGGTGACTGGGGCTAGGAAGCAGAATTCAGGCTTTCGCTGTAAGCCACACTCTGATTACAAAAACACCTACAGTAAGAGTGGCTTGTGCTCACCATATGAAATGTGGTGGCAGAGTGAAATGGTGCCATTTGCATAACATTTGTGTCCCATCACAACTGTGACACTTGCTATCTTTTCCAATTATTTGTATAAGTACTATGCTCTGACAGAGAAGGTCTAACCATTGAAGGATATATCTGAGGAAATCAAATAATCAGAAGTCCATAATCTATATATTCTATGACAGGTGGGGTTTCAAGGCAGAATTCTTTCTTGAACATGAAGAGATTTTTTTGACTCACAAATGAAGCTTGAGAATTTCATACTGAAAGAAAAATAAGACTGCTGAATCATATCCGAAGAATATTTTAGCAGATGTACCAGAGAAAGGTGGTGATTTGGGGCTTAGCGTCATGTTTACCTTTTAAATTAAATTTCCTAGTCAGTAGGGAAAAACAACTCTATTTCAGGAGTTCTCAAACTGGGGCTTGGGACCCCGCAAAGGGTTGCGAGCTGTCACCTTCCACCCTAAACCCCGCTTTGCCTCCAGCACTTATAATGGTGTTAAATATATTAAAAAGTGGTTTTAATTTATAAGGGGGGGGCTGCACTCAGAGGATTGCTGTGTGAAAGGGGTCACCAGCACACAAGTGTGAGAACCACTGCTGCCTATTTCTTGCTGCAACTTAAAATCAATACTTCACATTCTACAACACATTTAAGACGAATGAAATGAGTTCTGATGGCTGCAGTAGTATGAGCACCATATTGGAGCATAAACGTCATATCTGACCTTGAAGACAAATTTCATTAATGATTACAATGCTCTTTGTGAAAAGCTCTTGAGCCACCAACAGAATATATTTCTTGCAAGCAAATGAAGAATGGTTTTCCACCTACAACCAGGATAAATATACACCGAGTATACAAGAGAATCAGTTAAAATATTAAATATGCCAATTCAAAGTTCACTAGGATCAGACAGGTTTCAGTGAATCTCAAAAGGATAAACAAAAATCACCTGCCCTCTCCATCATGCTTCCATTATCTTTTTTTAAAAAGAAAACTACTCAACCCAAGGGTTAAATACACATGCACTTTAAAAAACAAAAGCAAATTGGTACTTTTTAAATACTTGCATGTCCATCTTCTCTGACTACAGATATGCAGTAATTACACTTCCCCTTAGATTTGTTTCCTAAACTTTGAAAGTGGATCAATGTTGTTCTTATTTATTTGTTGACATTCTACAGACAAAGTACCAATCCATTATTTCTTTCAGCAATTCAGCTTTTTTCTGGGCCTCATTCTGATCACATGCAGATAAAGTATTTGCACGCAAAAAGATACTGTTAGACATCCAATTTGAAATGTTGCACATGCCAATACCAAAGTTAACATGCACTTGGGGTAACTGCACACACTTTTGCACATGGAGTTGACATTCTGAAAATCTGGTCCTTTATGTAATTCACAATCTTTTATTTGCCATTCAGGTAGCTCCACTTCTCATGGGTTTTACTCTGTTGACTTTAATTATACTTTTGAGCCTGTCAAGGTCTTTTGTTTGGTTTTAAATTTAGCTTGCTCATGCAGCAGGTTTCTCAGAGTTTTACCAGCTCCGCTTATTACCTTTGAAGGCTTCACAGTTGGTCTGATAGAAGAATAATGTATGTGAAATGGATTTTCTACAGTACAAACACCTACTTCCATTTGGAAAATAATATATTTTCTGTGTGCATGTCCTACTGTATGTTTCATACAATCTTATGTGCATATATTCAAAATGCATAAGAATGTTTTCAAATATATAGTCAGTTTGAGCATAGACAGGAGCATAGAGTGACTAGCTAGGTATGAAGTTAATATTTGACAAAATTAGACTCTTTCAAAGTATACATTCGAGCTTATCCAGTGATGTAGATACTTAGCATTTCTTATGTGTCAAACCAAAACCATGACCCTATTGGGAGGTCATCTGCACAGTTGGCCTCCACATCCAAGCTTCCTCAAAGCTTAAGGTAGCTGAAAATCCAGGGTTTTACTTCAGGTCCACCTCGACCCAGAATTTGCATCTGAATTAGGTGCATGTAGCTCCAATTTCATCTTTAAAGCTAATAATTAAAAGTGAATTATACATATTGTACTATTAAATACATCTTGCTTTTTAGACTTTAAGTTGTATCCGGGACACAAGTTGTAAAAAGGAACTAAAGACTTACACAGAATGTGTTGATAATTATAAGCTGAAGTATATTTACCATTGGTCATACTGTAAGGAAGGTGTCTATTACTTTTAATTAAACATTAATAAGAGAACATAAGGGAAGTTTCTTTCTATTATAAGATTCCTGTTATTAATTGTTCCCGTTTATGGGAGAAAAGGCAAAGATGTTTTAACACTTCATTGAACTACTACCTTATGTATGAGGCAGACATGAAAATACTCAGACTCTACTTCTATCTCTTAATCAGCTAGAAAAATCACTGTCAATGAGAGGTCAGCTTGGAATTAATATGAAAGCTCAGAAGTAGGAGAACGAGTTCTTCTTTTTGTACAATTAACGGATTGTAGGATAACTTTCCTTTTAACATGTAGGCCATACCTGGTGTAGCTGTGTTTTCAGTGGTAGAATGAGAGTAAAATACCAGCAACTTCCACTTACTAAAATTACATGCTTTACAATTTGGTGTTAGATGCAGGAAGCCAAGATTGTGGTTGGGTAGACTTTTTTTTAAATTAGGATAGTTTGCATGTAAAGGCATGGTTAGCCCCGTATCAGTCTGTAGCAGGAACTCGCTTAACCATGTTCACTGACCAGCTGCTACAAAATCAAAAACTGGCAACTTATGACCAACATATGCACAGATGCCTAGATCCTGGAAAGCATCCCAGTTGTGCTCACAGTTCTGGAGGGGTGGGACCATAGGGGCATTAAAGCCACCTTTATACACACACACACACACACACACACACAATCTCATCCCTTTCTCCCAAATACAACACTATTATGGTGGCTATAGTCACCCAAGAATTCTTTGACATGGAGGGAAGTGAGAATTTGTGGGCCAGATCTGCAGGCTCTGTGCTGGGAGCCAAGATCTGACCCAGAGGACCTGCCTATACAATTTGCAAAGCAGAGGAGATTTATTTGACACTTAGATTACACAAGCGTAAAATATTACCAGATCAGAATGGTAGCAATTTACACCTACTTTATGCCAGTACAAGTGACCACACCAGGTGCAAGGCAGTGGTCAGTTAACCCCAGACTGAACTTGAGCGTGGGATGTGGTTTAAACAAAACAAAAAATAAGATTGTACAAGAGGCCAAATTCATCCACGTTGTTAATTGGATATAACTCTACTAAAGTCAGTGGGAGCTGGAGGTGCTCAACGCCAAAGAGCCAGACCTCTTACTTGAGAGCTGATGTTTATAGGCACTCAAGTTTGAAAGTTTGGGCCAGGGCACGTGAAACTTGGAACATTTCCTTATACGTAGAAGTAGTCTTCTCAGAGGGGAATAAGCGTGGAGACAAGACCGGGGCCACATCAGTCAAAGCCAGCCCTTTGTTTTTATAGTTCTGGCTGAGGACACTAAAGCCTCATGTGTAGACATTTTTATAAAGACAATGTTAAAAGAACTAGACAGGAAGGAGGAGGAACAAGATTAATTCAGTATGCCATAAAATAATTTAACAAGGTGCCACTTTAGCTATAAGCAATAGGTTTTTATTCTATATTGTACTGAGATCTTTTAAATTATGCAAAAAGGGATGAATAACTCGTTAGTTCCATTACGTAAGTCATTTTTTTAAAAAAAAAACCCCAAAGATGTACACAATAAATATCAGACAGAGTAGAAAAAACAACCAACCTACATGTTTCAGAGTAATAGCCGTGTTAGTCTGTATTCGCAAAAAGAAAAGGAGTACTTGTGGCACCTTAGAGACTAACCAATTTATTTGAGCACAAGCTTTCGTGAGCTACAGCTCACTTCATTGGATGCTGTAGCTCACGAAAGCTTGTGCTCAAATAAATTGGTTAGTCTCTAAGGTGCCACAAGCACTCCTTTTCTTTTAACCAACCTACAGAAACTACAAAAATAAAGATGACATCAAACTTGCAGAGGCTGTGATGGTGGGGCATATCCACAGCGTTAATCAATAATTAATAAGTGTTTGTTGTCTTCCTTCTTCAAAAGGAAACATAGATCACAAGCACCAGGTTCACTAAAAGGCAAGTCCTCAGTCCAGTGCCCACCCTGCCGAGTATAGGAATAAAAGGGAAAAGGTAAATTCTATTTTTAAATCTCTGACCTGCATTCTAAATTGTTAACTTGGATATAGTAAACAGACACAAAGTACATGGGACCAGATCCTCAGCTGGTGTAAATTTGCATAACTCTCTTGTAGTCAATAGAATTATTTCAGTTCACGCAAGCTCAGGATCTGGCTCATGATATTTTTCTTGAACAATGTTTCTAACAACAAAAAATAATAACCATTGATTCCGAACTATCATCTGACGTGCTAACTAAAGCATATTTGTAAGCTAACAAACTTCTAAACAGTGAAAAGCCTTGGGAATCCAGTTTAAGAAATTACTAAAATAACCACTGAAAATAAAGAAACTGCTTGGCTTGCTTGCATACAAAGAAATCAAGTCCCACAAGTAATGTGACAACTGAGTACTATAATACGCCATTTTTGGCAGCACTTTTATAAGAGATAAGAGCTCTCATCTTGTTCTGTTAAATATAGGTGTTGGCTCTTCAATATTACCTGTTCTGTGTATAAAAGTGTCATAAAGATGAAGAGTTAGACAGTTACTCTCAGGTGGCTGAGCAGGATAAAATTTTATGATCTGATATACTATGACTTTTTTTATTTCCAAAAATGTAAACGGATACAATCCACAGGAAAGTGAGTAGGGTCAGATGCACTAATCAAACTTTTCAGAAAGTCAGTTTTCTTTATTACCCCCTGACACTTCTACTCTTTTCCTGGTTATTCAATCTTCTCTCCACCTCATCGCAAACTTCCTGAAGTCTTTTACTTTATTTACAGCTGCTTGAGTTTGTTCTGAAAAATGACGGGTTTTGTTGCTCTCTCTGACCTGCTTTGTTATGGATATACAATTTCTTGGCTCTGATGCGAAACCTACTCTCTAATGTCCCGTGAAGCTGTTTCAACAGAGCTTCTTAGGAGTGAAAGGTTTTTCATTTCTTCCCCATGGAGAGCAGCAATGATTATGTATCAGGCACAGAGAGATCAGAAGAGTTATGTCTGAGTCCTGGCAGTTTGATTTGAAGTTGTATTGCCAGACAAAGGTTTGATCAGTTGTAAGTTAGAATGGAATTTTACATGTTTGGTTAATTACCAGATAGAACAGAAGATCCTGGAAGAACTTCCATATTTATCAGCCATTGTTAGCAGTCAGAAGTCATCCATACTGAGGGTATGTCTTCATTGCAGACTTTTCCTGGGTCCAGGGATCCAGGTATGGGAACCTGGGTTAGCCAAGTCCAGGTATGAGTGTCCACACTGCTAAGAGACCCTCAAGTCATACCCGGTGTAGCTGTGTCTACAGAAGTAACCTGGGTTACACACTTGAATTTCTGGGGTCATATCCTAGGACGCGTAGCGCTGCATTAAACTGGGTTGCTCTATAGATTTTCTCAGTATGCTGTGGAAGAACTTGTCTGTCCTTTCCAGACCCCGGGTATGGAAGTGTTCTTAGTCCACCAACTCAGGAAACTAAAGCACTTCAGCAGCCTCTGCTCCAGCCATTAGCAAGGCATGGATCTAGCTCAGGATGATGACTTGTTCCAGCTGTTGGCATTAATGCAACTCTCATCTGGGGAACAGCCAGAGAATACAGGGCATGAGAATCAGTGCAAGGCATTTTGACAACAGCTTGTCACCCAGGAGAAAGTGGTGGTATGGTTTGCTGAGGAGATCACACTGTCTGCATGCAGACATGGCAGAATGCACAGAAAGGTGGGGCTACATTGTCATGTGGCTCCAGAACTTCTGCATGATGAAAGCTGCCTTTGTGGGGCTGGGTGAGGAACTTGCCTTTACCGACCAGGGCATGCAGATGTGACCGAAGCCCTACCAGTCTGGAAGCAGATTGTTATTGCCATCTAGAAGCTGGCTACAGACCAGTGGCTAACCAGCAAGTTAACGATTGGTGCTATGGTGATGGAAGTTTGTGAGGTAATTGCTCCTGTGGTTTACCACAGGTGGTGAAAATGGAATTTCTCCCAAACTGCACTGTGGCTATTGATGGCGCACACACCCATCATCTTCCCCACACAAGGTAAACATGGACAAATCACCAGAAAGGGTACTACAGTACTCAGTCACTCTACAGACCTTGGTCATCCATAGAGGTAGGTTCATGCACATCATGGGTCTCAAATCCAGGTCTGTTGGTGTCCTGGGTGTCACCACATTCCAATACTTTACCCACCAACTTACAGACAGCAGCTAGGACTGGGGTCCATGAAGCCCAACTGGGGAACAAGCCCTGTCACTTCACTCTGATTAGGAGACACCAAGGCTCCTGATTTGGCTGCAGCTCCTATTTAAGCCAGAGGAGAAAACAGGAAGATGTATGAACAACTTGGCTTCACCCTGCCACAGACTGACTGATTTGGCTGCAGGTCTGAGAGCATACTGGCTGTTCCCTTTTGCCACTGGTGTCTCTTAGGAAAATTCCAGCCCCTCTGACCCAGGTCAAGTAATCTCCCTGTATGGTCTCAAAAGCTCATACAAAATGATACGGAGCTCTGTGCTTAGGGCAGTGCTAAGTACCTTGGCAAACTCCTCAGAAGGGCAGGTTGATGGTGAGTTGCCAGACTTGCCATTGAAGTCTCTTGCTTTGTGGTACATGGTCTTCAGGTTTTATTTTTTTTCCCAGACTGAGCTGATACCTGTTTAATCCTCTTGTGGACCCACCTGTCTTCATGGCTCACAGGGGTGCTTAATCCCACCACCCATAAGGGGACAGACACCCTGAACAGCACAGGCAGAGGGGTGTGGCCTGGACTGCAAAACAGGAGCAGAATTTACCTTTTGCCCAAGGGGGCACTAGAGAGGCATAGTTTCCTACGCCCCCCTCCAGTAACCTCTTGGTGATGTACCTCAAATAAGCACCTGAATGAGAACATCTGCCCAAATCATGGCCCTTGCTGATCTCATGTTAGAGCTCCACCTTCATCCAGCCAGCTGTGTGCTGGGATTGCATTCCGTTTAGTCAGTCGACGTTCAAATGCTATGTCGTAATGAAGCAGACTGCATGGGGTTGAAATGCCAACCAGCTGTATATAAACTGGTAGGTGACTACCAGTGCAGTGGCAGGGAGCAATCAGAAAGGTGGGAAAATACAGCCCTTGGTGAATTGGGAAGGAATCAGAGGACTATTAGGTCCAGAACTCATAAGCAGGGTTTCAGCCTGCATCCACACGACATAGTAAAACCCAACTTTTAAGGTAAGTAAGTCCAGATTCAAAAACCTCTTACCTAGGTTTATATATGGTTTGTGCATGGGTGGTAGGGGAGTTTGTGGATAAAACAGTGCAGGTTAATGCTACAGTGAAGATATATGATAAGAACTTTTAGGGTTAGTGTTTAAGAGTATTTTGTTTTTTCTTTGATACAACTAGTGTTTGTAGTGTACAACTTGAAACAATAGTGACAAAGTAATAAATCAGTACCTTATTTCAGAATTGTGAGTGCATCAGCCACTTTTGAAATGAATCCTGTTACGTGAAAGAAAATCTAAACAAATGTGTACTGCAAAATGATTATTTTACCCTTGGGACTTTAATTTATACAAGACAGATTACTGGGACATAGTAAAATTCCCATTACACATGATAGTCATTTGTTTTCCACTGAGTGAAACATAGCTCAGATTATGAAGATTTAATTATTTATAGTTATTTGTTTATTTGTTCTAAGCTTGAACATTTTTGACTTCTTATTGGAATCTATTAGGGCCACTAAACGATTAAAAATGTTAATCACAATTAATTGTGAGATTAAAAAAACATGATTGATCACAGTTTTTATCGCACTGTTAAACTATAATGGACTACCACTTATTTAAATAATTTTTGGATGTTTTCTATATTTTCAAATATATTCATTTCAATTACAACACAGAATACAAAGTGTACAATGCTCACTTTATATTATTTTGATTACAAATATTTGCACTGTAAAAAGAAACAAAAGAAATAGTATTTTTAATTCACCTCATATAAGTACTGTAGTGCAATCTCTTTTTTGTGAAAGTGCAATTTACAAGTGTAGAATTATATTTTTTACATAACTGCACTCAAAAATAAAACAATGTAAAACTTTAGAGCCTACAAGTTCACTCAGTCCTACTTCTTGTTCACCCAATTGCTCAGACAAACAAGTTTGTTTACATTTATGGGAGATAATGCTGCCCACTTCTTGTTTACAATATCACCTGAAAATGAGAACAAGTGTTCACATGGCACTGTTGTAGGTATTTACATGCCAGATATTCTAAACATCTGTGTTCCCCTTCTTCTCATTACGGCACATTATCCCAGGACCCAACTCTGCAACAGTGGTAATTATTCCACACACTGAAAACTGAATGAACTATTTTACCAGTTGCAGTGGCATCCTTTATGTTGAGTGCAGGAAACATACTGAGATCAATAGAACTTTTAAAAACAAAATGAACTTAAGTGTGACCAATATGCTCAGCAGGTTGGACACTGGACTTAGGACTTTCCTTTTAGTGAACCCGGTGCTTGTGATCTATGTTTCCTTTTGAAGAAAGAAGACAACAACACTTATTAATTAACACTGTGGATATTCCCCACCATCACAGCCTCTGCAAGTTTGATGTCATCTTTATTTTTGTAGTTTCTGTAGGTTGGTTGTTTTTTCTACTCTGTCTGAAATTTACTGTGTACATCTTTGGGTGTTTTTTAAAAAAAATGACTTTTACATAATGGAACTAATAAGTTATTCATCCCTTTGTGCATAATTTAAAAGACCGCAGTATAATATAGAGGTCTTTACCTTTTGGTGTGGAGTCCACTTTACTCAATTTGGGCAGTAAACCTAGACCCTTTAGTTAAATTTTGTTGTAATCTGGTTTACATTTTGGTTCTCATGTACAATGTTATTGTGTTTGTATTTCTAACGCTGCAAGAGAGTGGTTGGTCCCAGTCATTGTCTATGCTGGTGCAATATGGTCCTAAAACTGGTGCACCTACCGACAGAAGGAACTTCCCAGTGTAGAAGAATCTACTGGTGCAGTTTAGTAAACAATGGTTCCTATACATATAGGAACAAGGGAAAGGGAGCATAGATAATGGCTTTCCTAGGTCCTGTCAATTCTCCAGTGTTGCCATGACCCATAGAAGCCACTGGAATCCAGAACAATTAAAAGCAGCCTTCAGGCTCTCTAATTTATGACCACAGACCAGCATAGTACACAGAACAGCCTCAGGCTTGGGGAAGGGTGTGCAAGGGTGATCTAAAGGTCCACCTTGGAGTTTTGCTGTGTGCTGCTCTGCTGCAGCAGAGGAATGGGGCCTTTTGAATTTTAAAATGACCAACCAACCAGCACCACCAAAAAACCACACCTTCGCCAAAACAAAGCCTACTCTTCCCTGAGCACTGGCTCTGCAGCTCCCATTGGCCAGGAACTGCGGCCAATGGGAGCTGTGATGGATACCTGTGGGTGGAGGCAGTGCACAGAGCTGCCTAGCCATGCCTCCGCCTAGGAGCAGGAGGAACACGTTGCTGCTTGCAGGGAGCCACCTGAGGTGAGTGCCACCCAGATCCAGCACCCTGCACCCCATCCATGCCCCAACCCCTTGCCCTGGGCCCCCTCCCTCACCCAAACTCCCTCCCAGAGCCCACATCCTGAACCCCTCGTGGCCTTTCCTCCACCTAGGAGCAGCAGGGACATGTCGCCACTTCTGAGGAGGCACGCGGAGCCAGGTAGGGAGCCTGTTAGCTCCCTAAACCAGACTTTCTATGAAGATTAGAAATGCTAATTTATAGAGCTTTATGGTTGGTACCGGGCCGGATAACACAGCTTTTACTGTAGTTCTTAAATAGAACAATTCTGAGAGTGTTACACATGAGATTTGAGGAGGATTAAGGATAATATAAAAATTCTGTTAGGCTATAACAAGGATTTGCAGCGCTTTAAAATCCTGTCAATAAAGTGTCTTCTAGGGGTAACATTACACCACAATGAAAAAGAACTTCATTACCAATCTATATTGGATTTACTAGAATATGAAATTACTGAGCAATCTCATGTCACTTTATCATAAAAATAATACCGGTACCACTGCCTTACAATTTTTTCAAGCGGCATCTCAAAACTGAATGATCAAGTATGAAATATATCATTACTGAACATAGCTTCAATAAATAGATGTTAAAAAACAGTTAACAAAAATCTGTCAAATAATTGTCACAGAACTCATTATGAAGGCAGATATGAAACCGAAAATATTAACTTGGTCAGGGTATAATTATATAGAACATCTGTATTAGACTTCACGAATTTAGTAGACATTTAACATATACAATGACCACTATGTATTAATAAGGCAACTGAATTACATGATTAGATTTTTTTCACTGTAAAAGAGAGGGGGCAGATTGATATTCCTGTTAAATTAAATATTATGCAGAAGTTAAAAGAACTGGACACATGCAACAAATAAAAATAGAGTACGTCAGTAGTAGTGAACATCTAAAAGTCACAACTTTAATAATAAACATAGTACTTGTAAAATTCTATAAAAATCCCATTTGAGTCACATCACACACAAGTCAGATAAATGAGTCTTGAGCCTTTATATCTATTTACAGTGTGCTTAAAAATAGTCAGCTTTACATGAGGAACATGCTCATTAGACAAACAAGATTGCATTGAACTGGTAAATGGTGGTCTATGTAAGTACCATGGTCCAGATCTTCAGAGATATTTAGGCTCTGAAATACCTTTGAGGATCTGGGCTTTAGTGCTTTACAAACATTACAAACTCATCCTCACAAAGCCTGACATCAAAAAGAAACTTGCTGAATGGAAAAAAGTGCATCTACTTTAGCAGAAAAGGATTAAAACCCACTTAAGTGTAGGGAAGTTGACTGAGCAGCATGATTGGGTGGAAATTAAAAGGTGCTCGGTTTGCCTACCTTTGTTAACTTGGTTGTAAGGGAGGCAGAAAAAACCTGAGTGCTGCAAGGAGTGGAATCAGAAGGGGAGGCAGGGAGTGAAGAGTGGAATCAGAATGAACTACACTGAATCATTTGGTGTAAAAACCAAATAACAGCACTCAAAACAAAAAAAAAATCAGCTAAATTAGTGTGGATAAAGCTTTAAAGTACAATGGGAAATTTGGCCTCAAGTTTTTCACTAATTTAACTGAACCCACACATCAGCTAAACTGCCTACAGAACTGCATGGATCTTTTGACAATTTCATTTTCCTAGAACACATTGTGAAAGTCTAGTTTTCCTGAAAAAGGACAAGTACAAAGTTCCCCCTGAAGATCATATCCCATAAATGCTGGGCCATTACTTATTAGCACTGTTTGCTGTGGAGAGTATTAGTCAAGTGAAGGATAGTGCTCAGGACATTTTTCCCATTTATGAAACATCTTACAGGGATAGGGAAAATCTTGGCTTCATGACAAAAGTCATAAACATTCAAATGTCTTGCTTAATTACAAGCTACACCAATTTAACTCATTGAAAGATTAATTGATGGCATGCATAACTATAATGCATAATTGGGATGAATTTCACACAGTGGGAGTTATACATGCATATCTGATGCTAGAATGTAACCCAAAAAGGATGAAGCATACTTTCTTATTCTCAAGAGATTATTTAGGCTTATTTTCCCAGTCATCTGTCACGCTTCATATCCCTAATAGCAGTCAATAAAAATAGCTAGTCTAAAACATCCTAGGAAGCCTAAAAAGGCAACAGATGAGAGCAAGAGAGAGAGATAGGGACAGGGAGAGAGCAGCAATAGATGCCTCCTTATGTACCAGGGACAGAAATATACAAACTGCACACTTCCTACCTCAATCTCACAATTTAAAAATGGAGATTTCTCATGGGATGATTGTGATATCCTGTCCAGGGCACCCAAAATTGTGAGCCACTGTCATCCCCTTTACCTTAGCAAAAGTGCAAGCTTTGCTGAGGCTAAGATGTGTGTCAGTTTCTTGACCCACCAATCTGTCTGCCTTGCCAGCAAACTCTTCAAAACTCTGCCAGTCTAAACTCTGCCATGCAGATAACCATGAACCCGAGTTCCCAATATCTCCAGAGACATCATCTTGTAGTGTCCAGTTCCTCTCCATGGACACTCAAAAATGAAGTTTGCTGCCTCCAAAGAGGCAGTGTGTCCACCAGCCCATTAGGTTAGCTGAAGACTCTCACTGCACTTTAATACACAGCACTGAGATGGTTTTGTAATAAAACAAGAATAAGTTTATTAACAAAGAACAAAGATTTAAGTGATACTGAGCAAAAGAAAAAGACAAATATGGTTACAGACAAAACACACACTTTCTAGTGACTAAAACTAATCTTAGCAAGGTAAAATATTTGCCTAAGCAGTTTTCTTACATGAAGATACCAGCATCTCCAGCCCTCCAGGCCGGGGACCTAGCATTCACAGAATCAAATGGAACAGCACCCTAAGTGATGGATAACTCCAGTGGCTTTTTGCTTCCCTTACATTTCCCAAAGTTCATTATCTCTGCTGCAAGAGCCAGGAAGGCTTCCTGGAGTACAGATTCCATCCTCCAGCATGATTGCTAAATAGTCTTCCCCCCGCTTGTTAGCTTGATGGCTTTGTTTGCCTTATATGTAAATGTACTTTCATTGTCCTCTGCCTGTAAGCAAGCCACTCAGACCAAGTAAATACACATTCTTTTGTCTAGGGCAGGATGGGTTTTCACTCTGTGTCCCAAGCAAACATATTTCCAGCATAGATCAATAAACTCTTATTACACAAGCCACACATCCATCTCTCAATGATTTGCAGACCAGTACATCACCACTTTACATAAGATACCCTCCAGGATCCCTTTTAGCTACAAATTATGACAACAGTGTGTCGGGGATAATGAGTGTGTCAGGCCTGATATGAGTTACAGTATGGTGGGCCCTCTGCCAGTTGGCACTGAGGAGCTCCCAGGTCATACCTCCCATCTTACAATGCTGTAAGAGGGACAGCCACTGGCTGAACCATACATACAACATGCAATAATATTAATCACCAGTGTACCACCAGCTACTGTAGAAGAACGTACTCAATACACTTTTATAGTATAATAATATTGTATACAACTGGTTGCTTATTCTTTGGGATTCAGACTCCTTGTTCTCCCCTGGGGTGCCTGGACCCTGATTGTCACAAGGTTTAGATCTGGAGTCTTGGGACTCAGGCTCATGGTTGGAGAGGACCATAATACAATACTGAGTTAGTAAGTGCTACAGGCCAACCATCTACCGCACAGAGTCCATGGAAGTGCAAGTGCTTTCTGGGCTCTGCTTCCTTCAGGTCAGACTATGAAGTAAGGCAGGGATGTGTATTGGGGGGGGAAGGGGAAGAGGCGAGGGAGAGGGGAGAGTTGGGAGTCATGTGACACCTGTGCCAAAATTGCAGACTTTCTGATTTTAAGATGAGGGAAATTTTGTGGCTGAAAATCCAGGCTGCAGTCTAATTTAGCCTTATTTTGGGACTATAGAGAAAATGATATTTTTGAAGAGCTGCAGTAAGTTGGAATTAGACTTAAAGCTGGTTTTATATTGATTGGGATTGTGATGAATGCCTGATTTGCACTCTAATTCACTTTCATGAAGGTATTCAATATGGCTAGTGTCCAAAAAAACAACCAACCAACCAGGCAGTCTAGAATTTATTGACTCAGTTACATTGTATGGAAAAGAATAAGTGAGAAGATATACAGCAAAGTATTGAGGTTCTCTCTAAAAGCAGAAGCTGAATGCACATTGTGCAAATCTCTAATCTCCTGTTAGGCTACTTCACATGCACTCTGAGAATGAATGGGGAAACCATGTGCTATGAGTTGCCCCAGGTACTGTGCTAAGGATTAGGAGGGAGTACCACCATGGTTCTGCTTGCCAGGAGAGCATCCACAGTGACACTGCCATTAGCTTTTTAATCCACCACAGCCAGACTTTCCACCCAGGTCCATCTGCATGAGGCAAGAGCGACCCAGGAAATAACAAAACATCCTAGGATAGGTCATACTGTGCAAAGGGGAGCACATAGATTCATAGATTCCAAGGCCAGAAGGGACCATTGTGATCATCCAGTCTGACTGCCTGGCCATTGAACACAGACCATTGAACTGCCCCCAAAATAATTCCTATGTCTTAGAAAAAATGTCCATCCTTGATTTAAAAATTGTCAGTAATGGAGAATCCACTGTGACCCTTAGTAAACTATTTCAATGGTTAATTACTCTCAGAATCAAAAATGTTCACCTTATTTCCAGTCTGAATTTGTCTGGCTTCAACTTCCAGCCATTGCATCATGTTATACCTTTCTCTGCTAGATTGAAGATTTAGTATTTGTAAATTCTTACAGACAAATCAATTCATCCCTTAATCTTTTCTAGGTCAAGCTAAATAAGTCAAAGTGGAAAAGAATTGAATGCTATAGTGGGACTAAACTGAAGAGAGGGAAATGGAGAGCTTTCAAGGTCATGGGACAGAAGCAGCACAAGTCATAGGTAGGCTCACTGAGCCTGAGGTGCTACTGGAGATGTATTGCAGAAACAGGGCATCACAATCTGACATGGGACTGGAAAGGAAAAGTGGATCACATTTACAAAGGAGTTTAAAGTACCCAAGGAACAATTGCTGGGGAATTGAAAGAGAAAGGTAACAAAATTGAAAGTTTGAGCATATTAAAAGCAGAAGACATTTAAAACACCACATTTGTTAACATTCATATTGATAAACTGAAAAGCTGTCAACAAGAATCAGAAGTCATTAATCTGTTGGGGAATTTACCAGAACAATGCTGCATGAGTGTTACAACATTGCTACTCATAGAGGTGTCGCCTAGAAAGTATAACATTGATGAAAATCGTTATTTTTTTTTCTTTCACATGAAAAGGAGCAAACTAAAATTCAGGAAAAACAGGCTGTGAAAACAAAAACAAATTTTATATGGGACAGATTTAACAGGTTTCAATCAAGGCTAACATTTTAAAACCTGGGATTCTTACAATTAGGTATCCATGTGTGGATATATAAATACCATGATTTTCAGAAGGACTGAATACCAACTGACATTAACAGGAATTGAAGGTATTTGACATCACAGAAAGTGAGGCCGTACAGACCTCTCTCATGCAAATACTTACAACCACATCCTTAGTTTTGCACATGTGAGTAATTCCACTAATTTGCCACATGGTTAAATTTAAAGCAGGTAAGTGTTTGTGAGATCAGGGTATTATTTAGGTGCCTAAAATGAATTCCTTTCCCCCAGTTTTATGCATCCAGCTTTGAAGATTTTTGACTCCAGGTGTTTGAAGGTTAAGAAATGATGCCCTAGATACTCAGCAGGGGTAATTTGCATAGTTTCACTGATTTACGCCAGCTGAGGCTCTGGCCCCACTATTTTCATGCTGAGAATGTTTATGGGCTGCCAGCTTCTTGAGGGAGATGAAATTTTTTAACCATCATATAGTGTACTGATTGTTTCCTCCTTCATATAAATACTAGTTTCTATAGAAAGGGCAGAAGAATAAGTATCTTTTTTGGTGTGGAAAATAATAGTATCATGGCACATACTCTGTTGCCACAAAGTAGCAGATTAAACAAAAGTATGTGTACAATAAATCTATATTCCCCTCTTCATACCAAAAACTGTATGTTTGACTGTTTTCTTTCTATTTTAGAACCTTTGTCAGCAATCCTTTATTATAAAAATCCCATCTCTATTCCTTATAGAAGTTTTAAAGTCATTTCACAGCTGAGTGGAACCCTAAACAGAGCTATCTTAGTGTAATGAAGCAGAAAACGATTCCTCCTTAACAAGACTGGTATATGGTGACAAACAGCTCATAAAAATCCCATCTGCTACAAAATGCTTCTATTTTAGTTGCTTTCAAAGCTAAATGCTGTATTTCCTGTTTCTTTTCAGAAAGAACAGAGGAAATATCAAGCCTGAACTATCAAATTGTCCTCTGACAGGAAAAAAACCCAAACACTCATTTTATAATGCACTGATGCTAACCATTCCAAGCTTCACCAAGGTTCAGCATTGCTTATGGACATATTTACAGTGCATAGGCTTTTGTAAAGCTAAAAGAAAATACTATTAAGACATACTATAGGGAAACATTTCTGAAGATTTAAAAGCAAAGAACTGCATGTAAAGCAATCTGTTGCAGATTTTGTTTTGTAACAATAACTCCCCTCTGGAATGCAATCAGAGGGGAAATAATTATGCCATCTATGGCTATACCAGTGCTTATTTTGTATTAAAGAATGAAAGGGCTGGATCCTGTAGTTGCTCTTTAGGCATAACTCCCACTGATTTAAATGCTTCAATGCTTTTAATATTTATGGGAGTTTTGCCTGAGTAAGAATGGCAAGAGCTCCCTTTACTACAAATTCTGGTAAGTATTTATGTTTAGTCCCTTTGCATTTTTGGCAATATGCTGAGCAAATAATTGATTTTTTTGGTTTGGTGGCCAAACCAAAAAATCCAAAATAATTAGTTCATTTTGAACTGAAACTGATTTTTGTTTTGTTTTCTCCTCTTCAAATGACAGGCTGAAAAATTTTCATTCAGGTTGACATTTTATTTCAGAAATGCTGATTTGAAATGAAGTGTCAAAAAAGTTTGTTTTCACATTTATTTTTCATGTTCTGGAAAAAACTATTCACTGAATTTGACTTGAATTTGCAAATAGTTGTCAGGGCCCAAAAATGCATTTCAGTGTGTGACAGGTTCCCTCCAGGGTGCTACTTGGAACTGGGGTACCACTGAGCCAGCTTGACCCACCAGCCTGGGCTCCCTTTCACACTGTGGTGCTGTGATAAATTGCCAAGCTCTCCAAGCTTGCTCTTTCACCAGCATACACACAGATAGGGACACACCCATCTGCAGCTATACACACAGATGCTGAGACCAGCTCTGCATGGGAAGGCTCATCTAAGGAATTGCCCAGTACTCAAGTGTACACCCCCCTCAAGAGGGTAAACCCAAAATTGTACCATCTTTCACTGCACAGGGAACTGTACAGCATAAGCTCGTGAAATTCACCTCTTCCCTCAATGTGGAGAGAGATATGCAACATCTTTCTCCCCAAGTTATAACTCCCCCACACTGGTTTTAAACAAAAACAAAACAAGTTTATTATCTACAAAAGATAGATTTTAAGTAATTATAAGTGATAGCAAACAGATCAAAGCAGATTACCTTAGTAAATAAACAAAACTGCAAACTGAGCTTAACATACTAGATAGGTAGGATATGAATTAGCAAATTCTCACCCTGAGTGATAAACAGGCTGGCAGATTCTTAAGGCACAAGGGGCCTTGGCTTTCCCAGGTTTTCATACACAGGCTAAAAATCCCTCTAGCCTGGGACCATCAGTTCCCACAGTTCAGTCCTTGCCCCTCAGGTGTTTTTAGGTGGTTTGTTATAGGGAGAGTGAGGTCCCCCTCCATGATGTCATTTCCCCCTTTTTATATCTTCATCACACTTCCTGGAAACTCTTTTGCTGTGACCTGGGTCAAACAGTTCCCATTGTGTAGTGCTATATATGAGAGGTTTCTATTGTACACAGTTCCTGGGGTAATCCTTGTGCTTGTGTGCATTTCCTCAACACGCCATTGACATTGTTTGGCTTTTTTACTGTTGTACCTGAAAGGCTGCTTGTGGGTTTTTTCAACTTCCCAACATGTTTCAGTAACACATACATCGCCAAACTTCATAACGTCTGTCATAAATATAAAGGGAAGGGTAAACCCCTTTGAAATCCCTCCTGGCCAGGGGAAAGCTCCTCTCACCTGTAAAGGGTTAAGAAGCTAAAGGTAACCTCGCTGGCACCTGACCAAAATGACCAATGAGGAGACAAGATACTTTCAAAAGCTGGGAGGAGGGAGAGAAACAAAGGGTCTGGGTCTGTCTGTAGTCGTCTTGGCCGGGGACAGAACAGGAATGGAGTCTTAGAACTTGTAGTAAGTAATCTAGCTAGGTATGTGTTAGATTATGATTTCTTTAAATGGCTGAGAAAAGAATTGTGCTGAATAGAATAACTATTTCTGTCTGTGTATCTTTTTTGTAACTTAAGGTTTTGCCTAGAGGGGTTCTCTATGTTTTTGAATCTAATTACCCTGTAAGATATCTACCATCCTGATTTTACAGGGGGGATTTCTTTATTTCTATTTACTTCTATTTTTTATTAAAAGACTTCTTGTAAAACACTGAATGCTTTTTCATTGTTCTCAGATCCAAGGGTTTGGGTCTGTGGTCACCTATGCAAATTGGTGAGGCTTTTTTATCCAACATTTCCCAGGAAAGGGGGGGTGCAAGTGTTGGAAGGATTGTTCAGTGTTCTTAAGATCCAAGGGTCTGGATCTGTAGTCACCTAAGCAAATTGGTGAGGCTTTTTACCAAACCTTGTCCAGGAAGTGGGGTGCAAGGTTTTGGGAAGTATTTTGGGGGGAAGGACGCGTCCAAACAGCTCTTCCCCAGTAACCAGTATTAGTTTGGTGGTGGTAGCGGCCAGTCCAAGGATAACGGGGGTAATATTTTGTACCTTGGGGAAGTTTTGACCTAAGCTGGTAAAGATAAGCTTAGGAGGTTTTTCATGCAGGTCCCCACATCTGTACCCTAGAGTTCAGAGTGGGGGAGGAACCGTGACAACGTCACATATGATGTTAGCACATACAATCCAAATGAGATATTCTGTCCAGTAGATCAAGACTTTTAGAATGATACCTTATAAGGCATACTTTGTATAAAACTTATCCTAATTACGTGACAGTGATGAACACTGGGGTGCCAGGGTGTCACACAGTGAATTTACCATTCATCAAAAAAATATCCATCCAGCTCTAGCTGTAATGAATTAGATACTACATGTGTACATCACTCCCCAAACTACACCAATGCATATTGTAGGTCCTGTGCTGCTAGAGGAAATAATTCTTTAGTTTAGGTCTAGTACATGGCCTGTACCTTTGCACCTAGGTGAGCAGAGCTCATCCTCACGGTTGCCATGAAGTTCTTTGTGACCCTGGAGTCACATACTGACAACTGGGAAGTTCCCGGGTAGACATGGATTTTCCTTAAAAAAATAAAATCAAATCAAATCAAATCTTATTTTGCAGTCATTATTTATCAGAAACATGTAAACAAAAATAAATAAGATTTTGGTTTCTGCTTATTTGTTGTACTTCATGTTCCATTCTCTGACAAATGCATTAAGCCCTCTAAAGGTTTCAACAAAGAGCAGTTGTTATCTTAAAATCTATTATACTGAGTACTCGCTATTGATTTTCATGCTTTTGTCTTCTAGGGATGGTCACTCAAGATTTTATTTAGGGAGAAAATAGAGTTTTGGGATAATAGCATCACCTTTTCCAAATGTGTGATTCAGAGGTAGATGCAGGTAGGCAGCTGGTGGTTTAGGGATCACTAAAAGATCATCAGTACTCAGCAGAACAGCCATGGGCACAACACTCAATGCACAATTCTAATTTTTCATTCAGTTCTTGGCCTAGGAGATTCCTACAGTAGTAGCTGATGTGCTGGAGGAGGTGTGAAGTCTGGTGAGTCCTCAGTTACCGTTAGTAAAGAGGCAAAAGTCAAGATCAGATATTTCAGTTGTGGGAGACAAATGTGAAATGCCCATAAGTTTCTAGTAGAATTAATACATGCCTTCACCTATCTAGAGAAGCTGCTGTAGGCAGGAAACTTTGGCATACAGCATTAGAAAAATTGAAATATCAGTTACATTCTTATTTCCAGCTGTAATACCAATTTGAAAAGCCTATAGAGTTAGAGTCACTGATGTTTTCCTACTTGTTGAAGTGAGAAGCTTTCCACAAAGTGGGATGTAGTTTTTTTAGGCACGTAGCAAAGTCATACCCCAAAGGCTTTCTTTTTGTTACATAACAGCTGTGCAATCAACATTATGGCAGAAACATAATTGGAGGTTGTTCAGTAGGCTGCTTTAAGGCTGTTGGAGGCAGAAAATATCAGTGGGCACAGACTGATCTCCATTTACACAGGTGTAAATTTGAGCAACTCCAATGGAGTTACACTAGATTTATACCAGTGTAACATGGCAGAATTGGGTTCTTCGCCTCCTGTGGTTGACATCTTGCCAAATCGGATCCTTTTCCCCTTGAGTTAGGAGTGGGGAATTGTCAGCACATGCCCCTTAACTGGCACTGGGACATGCAGCAGATTCATGCCTTCCCAATTCTAAAGCTCCTAAATACAATGGAGCACATGCCAAATAAAGGAAATCTGGAAAGGGTGAAGAAATAAAAGCAGCAAATAGTTTTCAGTGGGATAAGTTTTTTGAACACTGTAGTGGAACTGTGTCTAGATAATGGCAATATTGTCAGTAAGGAAGTACCACTTGTTCTGCTAACCAAAATAAATTGCATGTGATGGAATTCACTTTGGTTTCTCTTTTTCCTCCAATTACAAAGAAAGTTTGTAATCTCTGCACAACAATTTAGATGAACCTGGACTGACTTTCAAGAGATCCTGAGGGGTGTACTACATGTATCCGTATGGAAACCAGGGAGAATTCAGTAGTTCACATCGTGCTCTCATACCAGGACAGCTAAGCTTCATATTGCAGTACCATGCAAAGACTTCAAATCAGGATTGATCTGGGTGCTGTTGATAGCAGTCAGCTCTGTGTTTTGGGGAACCAGGGCACTGTATCTAGCCTGTCTGACTCATGAAAGACACCCCACCACCACCAGTCTCTTCTTTAACCAAAACTGATCAGAGAAAAGGCTTGCAGAGAGCAATGGAGGGAGGATGGGAGACATACCTAGACCCCTCCTGACAAGGGTGACAAGATTAAGACATCTCCATTAGCATACAGAGTGGAAAACAGAGACAACTCCCCTAGCCTCATCTGCATGAAAGATGGGACAGGGAGACATCTCAATTTGCACACAGAATGTAGAACAGAGAACTGCACTGAACTCTGGGATCAGAAAAGCAGGGACGCACTGCATCATGGGAATCTCTGCTCCAGATGTTAATGAACCTACGCCTGCACACACTCAGATTAGCAATTATCAGACCAATTCTAGTAATAAATCCTTGATTGATATCCAAAATACTGAAGCAGCCTAGTTGTATTGTGAGCTCCCTGGAAGAAAACACCATCCATAGCCAAGAGTGATCAGCTCCTATTGTCTAGCCTAAAGAAACCCCCTCAGTCACAGTTTACCCATAAACAAATCTAGTGTTCTACCTTAAACCATTGCATTTTCTCTACAAAAAACCCCTACCTAGGTTATGCCCAAGTAAGTATTCTGATGCTTAGATCCAAACTATGGATCAGTTCCACTGGGACTCCATCATCTCCTGACTGATCGTGCTGGGGGCTCTGCCTGTCTCCTGCCCTCAGGACCCTGAGCTACCACCATCACCTGGGAACCCTGACTAGTTCAAGCTTCAGGGAGCAGTGAGATCCCTTTCTTTCTCTCTCTCTCTTTGTTTTCCTTTCTACCTCAGGTATTAACCTTTAATAATGTATGTTATGTTGGTTGAGGCTCTCCTTGTGTTGTTATTACTATTATTCAATAAATAACTTTGATGGTTAAGCTGGTTGCTTCTCTCTCTCTCGCTGAACTTTACTCTTTTGTGTTTTTAGCTTCCCCCATTTCCTCTGCAGCAACGCTTCTTTTACCTAAGCTAAAGATACCTGTAGTGCCCCAAAATACTGTGAGGTTTGCTCATCAAGTGGGTTACTACCAGTACAACTATGACATGAAAGTGGGGATAGGGACGTGTTAAACCTGTGGCACGTTGGGGGGGGGGTGCGGCTGAAAGTGCTGCTCAGCCCAGCCTATTGAGACCAGGGGCACATAAGGGTGACAGCTTGAAGGTTCTGCTTAACCCAGCACATTGAGTACAGGGACATATGAGGGTAACAGCTTGAGAGTGCTGATTGACCCAGGGGGCTCTGCCTGTCTCCTGCCCTCAGGACCCTGAGCTACCACCATCACCTGGGAACCCTGACTAGTTCAAGCTTCAGGGAGCAGTGAGATCCCTTTCTTTCTCTCTCTCTCTTTGTTTTCCTTTCTACCTCAGGTATTAACCTTTAATAATGTATGTTATGTTGGTTGAGGCTCTCCTTGTGTTGTTATTACTATTATTCAATAAATAACTTTGATGGTTAAGCTGGTTGCTTCTCTCTCTCTCGCTGAACTTTACTCTTTTGTGTTTTTAGCTTCCCCCATTTCCTCTGCAGCAACGCTTCTTTTACCTAAGCTAAAGATACCTGTAGTGCCCCAAAATACTGTGAGGTTTGCTCATCAAGTGGGTTACTACCAGTACAACTATGACATGAAAGTGGGGATAGGGACGTGTTAAACCTGTGGCACGTTGGGGGGGGGTGCGGCTGAAAGTGCTGCTCAGCCCAGCCTATTGAGACCAGGGGCACATAAGGGTGACAGCTTGAAGGTTCTGCTTAACCCAGCACATTGAGTACAGGGACATATGAGGGTAACAGCTTGAGAGTGCTGATTGACCCAGTCCGCTCAGACTTGCTCTGTTAGTGTGTGTGTGTGTTCATCTAGTTCTAGGGCTGGAGGAACCCAGCTCTGGGAAACCTAGGTCCTGCAGGATAGCTCCATTGGGAGGGGACTTGCAGAAGGAAGGAGTAGAGCTCCATATGAACACACGAGTGACATAAGCAGTACATTAATGGCATTACCGAACCCCCCCCACCCCCCGCGCCCAAAGAGTAACCCTAATAAATGAGCATACCCCAAAATAATGGGCACATCTGGTAACACTGTACAAACACAGAGCAAGAGACAGTCCCTACTCTAGGTATGTCTACACGACGAAATTACGTTGAATTTATAGAAGTCTGATTTTTAGAAATTGTTTTTATATAGTCGATTGTGTGTGTCTCCACACAAAATGCTCTAAGTGCATTAAGTGCATTAACTTGATGGAGTGCTTCCACAGTACTGAGGCTAGTGTCGACTTCCGGAGCGTTGCACTGTGGGTAGCTATCCCACAATTCCCGCAGTCTCCGCCGCCCATTGGAATTCTGGGTTGAGATCCCAATGTATGATGGGGCAAAAAACATTGTCGTGGGTGGTTCTGGGTGCATGTTGTCAGGCGCTCCCTCCCTCCCTCCCTCCGTGAAAGCAACGGAAGACAATCATTTCACGCCTTTTTTCCTGGGTTACCTGTGCAGACACCATACCACAGCAAGCATGGAGCCCACTCAGATCACTTTGGCAATTAGGAGCACATTAAACACCACACGCATTATCCAGGGGTATACGCAGCACCAGGACCTGCCAAAGTGAAGCTGGGTGAGTAGGCAACATCAGTGTCGTGATGAGAGTGATGAGGACATGGACACAGACTTCTCTCAAAGCACGGGCCCTGGCAATGTGGGCATCATGGTGCTAATGGGGCAGGTTCATGCCGAGGAACGCCAATTCTGGGCCCGGGAAACGAGCACAGACTGGAGGGACTGCATGGTGCTGCAGGTCTGGGACGATTCCCAGTGGCTGCGAAACTTTTGCATGGGTAAGGGCACTTTCATGTAACTTTGTGACTTGCTTTCCCCTGCCCTGAAGTGCCAGAATACCAAGATGAGAGCAGCCCTCACAGTTGAGAAGCGAGTGGCAATAGCCCTGTGGAAGCTTGCAACACCAGATAGCTACCGGTCAGTCTGGAATCAATTTGGAGTGGACAAATCTACTGTGGGGGGCTGCTGTGATGCAAGGAGCCAACGCAATCAAAGGTCTGCTGATATCAAGGGTAGTGACTCTGGGAAATGTGCAGGTCATAGTGAATGGCTTTGCTGCAATGGGATTCCCTAACTGTGGTGGGGTCATAGATGGAACCCATATCCCTATCTTGGGACCGGAGCACCAAGCCGGCAAATACATAAACCGCAAGGGGTATTTTTCAATAGTGCTGCAAGCACTGGTGGATCACAAGGGACGTTTCACCAACATCAATGTGGGATGGCCGGGAAAGATACATGATGCTCACATCTTTAGGAACTCTGGTCTGTTTCAAAAGCTGCAGGAAGGGACTTTCTTCCCAGACCAGAAAATAACCGTTGGGGATGTTGAAATGCCTGTAGTTATCCTTGGGGACCCAGTCTACCCCTTAATGCCATGGCTCATGAAGCCATACACAGGCAGCCTGGACAGTAGTCAGGAGCTGTTCAACTACAGGCTGAGCAAGTGCAGAAAGGTGGTAGAATGTGCATTTGGACATTTAAAAGCACGCTGGCGCAGTTTACTGACTTGGTTAGACCTCAGTGAAACCAATATTCCCATTGTTATTACTGCTCGCTGTGCACTCCACAATATCTGTGAGAGTAAGGGGGAGACGTTTATGGTAGGGAGGTTGAGGCAAATTGCCTGTCCGATGGTTACGTGCAGCCAGACACCAGGGCAGTTAGAAAAGCACAGGAGGGCGCAATGCGCATCAGAGAAGCTTTGAAAACCAGTTTCATGACTGGTCAGGCTACAGTGTGAAAGTTCTCTTTGTTTCTCCTTGATGAACCCCCCACCCCTTGGTTCACTCTATTTCCCTGTAAGCTAACCACTCTCCCCTCCTCCCTTCAATCACCGCTTGCAGAGGCAATAAAAGTCATTGCTGCTTCACATTCATGCATTCTTTATTAATTCATCACACAAATAGGGGGATAACTGCCAAGGTAGCCCGGGAGGGGTGGTGGAGGAAGGAAGCACTGGGTGGGGTGGTGGAGGAGGGAAGGACAAGGCCACACAGCACTTTAAAACTTATTGAATGGCAGCCTTCTGTTGCTCGGGCAATCCTCTGGGGTGGAGTGTCTGGGTGGCCGGAGGCCTCCGCAACCGTGTTCTTGGGCGTTTGGGTGAGGAGGCTATGGAACTTGGGGAGGAGAGCGGTTGGTTACACAGGGGCTATAGCGGCGGTCTGTGCTCCAGCTGCCTTTCCTGCAGCTCAACCATACGCTGGAGCATATTAGTTTGATCCTCCAGCAGCCTCAGCATTGAATCCTGCCTCTTCTCATCACGCTGCCGCCACCTATCATCTTCAGCCTGCCACTTACTTTCTTCAGCCTGTCATCTCTCCTCGCATTCTTTTTGTGCTTTCATGCACTCTGACATTATCTGCCTCCACGCATTCATCTGTGCTCTGTCAGTGTGGGAGGACAGCATGAGGTCAGAGAACATTTCATCGTGAGTGCATTTTTTTCGCCTTCTAATCTTCGCTAGCCTCTGGAAAGAAGATCTTGTGATCCTTGAAACACATGCAGCTGGTGGAGAAAAAAAAGGGACAGTGGTATTTAAAAAGACACATTTTATAGAACAATGGGTACACTCTTTCACCTAAACCTTGCTGTTAACATTACATACATAGCACATGTACTTTCATTACAAGGTCGCATTTTGCCTCTCCCCACCGCGTGGCTAACCCCTCTCCCCTCCCCCCACTGCATGGCTAAAAGTGGGGAACATTTCTGTTCAGCCACAGGCAAACAGCCCAGCAGGAACGGGCACCTCTGAATGTCCCCTTAAGAAAAGTACCCTATTTCAACCAGGTGACCATGAATGATATCACTCTCCTAAGGGTAACACAGAGAGATAAAGAACGGATGTTGGTTGAACGCCAGAAAACATACGCTGCAATGCTTTGTTCTGCAATGATTCCCGACTACGTGCTACTGGCCTGACCTGGTAAAGTGTCCTACCATGGTGGACGGAATACAGCTGCCCTCCCCAGAAACCTTTTGATAAGGTTTTGGGAGCACATCCAGGAGAACTTTATGGAGATGTCCCTGGAGGATTTCCGCTCCATCCCCAGACACGTTAACAGACTTTTCCAGTAGCTGTGCTGGCCATGAATGCCAGGGCAAATTAATCTTAAACACGCTTGCTTTTAAACCATGTATACTATTTAAAAAGGTACACTCACCAGAGGTCCCTTCTCCACCTGGCGGGTCCGGGAGGCAGCCTTGGGTGGGTCTGGGGGGTACTGGCTCCAGGTCCAGGGTAGGAAACAGTTCCTGGCTGTCGGAAAAACCGGTTTCTCCACTTGCTTGCTGTGAGCTATCTACAACCTCCTCATCATCATCTTCCTCATCCCCAAAACCTGCTTCTGTGTTGCCTCCCTCTTTATTGAAGGAGTCAAAGCACACTATTGGGGTAGTGGTGGCTGAACCCCCTAAAATGGCATGCAGCTCATCATAGAAGCGGCATGTTTGGGGCTCGGACCCAGAGCGGCCATTTGCCTCTCTGGTTTTCTGGTAGGCTTGCCCCAGCTCCTTAAGTTTCACGTGGCACTGCTTTGGGTCCCTGTTATGGCCTCTGTTCTTCATGCCCTGGGAGATTTTGACAAGTGTTTTGGCATTTCGAAAACTGGAATGGAGTTCTGATAGCACAGATTCCTCTCCACATACAGTGATCAGATCCCATACCTCCCGTTCCGTCCATGCTGGAGCTTTTGAGATTCTGGGACTCCATCATGGTCACCTCTGCTGATGAGCTCTGCACTCACCTGCAGCTTGCCAAGCTGGCCAAACAAGAAATGAGATTCAAAATTTCGCGGGCCTTTTTGCAGTCTACCTGGCCAGTGCATCTGAGTTGAGAGTGCTGTCCAGAGCGGTCACAATGGAGCACTCTGGGATAGCTCCCAGAGGCCAATACCGTCAAATTGCATCCACACTACCCCAAATTTGACCCAGCAAGGCCGATTTCAGTGCTAATCCCCTTGTCGGGGGTGGAGTAAAGAAATCAATTTTAAGAGCCCTTTAAGTCGAAAAAAAGGGCTTCGTTGTGTGGATGGGTGCAGGGTTAAATCAATTTAATGCTGCTAAATTCGACCTCAACTCCTAGTGTAGACCAGGGTGTTAGGGGGCTTATTCCTTTACTTCCCTGGTCCTTCTCGCATGAACAGAGAGCAACAATACCCGAAGTCCAAAGGTGCAAACAATTCGATGTTTATTGGGGTGAACTTCCAGCAAGCATGATTCCAGTTTCCTTCCTTAGTCTCCCCCTTCCCAGCTCTGACACCACAGAGCCTTACCCCTGTGTCCCTGTTCCCATTCCTACCCTTAGCCAAACATGATTCCAATTTCCCCAGTCCCATTCCTTGTTCCCGTTTCTCACCCACCCACTTCCTGATTGACTGCAGACTATATAGTAAAACTTGAGTTCTGCTTAGCTATACCTTACCCAATCATTTTCCTGAAATGTAACTAACCAATCCTAACATACTGTAACATGATTATGTAACCAATTATATCCCACCACCTTAATTAGTTTACACCCAGCAAAATTAATTATACAGCAGACAGAAACAATCACAGAACCAGACAGAGATTATACAGACAAACAATAGGGAAATGGGGACTACAGTGATAGAACAACAAAGAAATGAGGATTTCACATCCCAGCTATTGGTGAGTTCTTGCCAGACAGGATGCTATCAAACTAAGTTTCCTTTTACACTTTCCTTTCTCTGGAGGCGATAGGCATTATCAGGACAGGATTGTATTCCTAACAGCCCAGTAGCACCTTATTTCAACGTGACTTAGTTTGGAATGTGAGGATGTGACGGTCACTTCCCAGCTTATGGCTGTCTCTGTTGCTTAGCCAAAGGCCTTAGCCTAAGAACAGGGCCTCAGACTGTCAGAGAAGGACCTTACACTGGCAGACAGTGATTTTGATTCTCTCTTTTATACCTCTATAACTAGCCAAGTGATAAGAATACACCTAAATTCTTAGAGTATAGGCCTTTACAGACAGGCCTGAATATCTATATCCCAACACAGGGCTACGAGGCTTAAAATCTAAGAAGTGGTATAAATTCCTAGAGAGATTAACTACCTTGATAGAGTTAGGTCCTTGGCTCTCACTATACACACTTTATGCTGCTGGAGCAATTCAAAGGGCACTTAGGGAGAATTTAAGTAGCCAGCAGAGGATTCCCTCAGTGCTAGGAAGTCAGTGGATGGTATGAAGCCAGCTTTATGCCTGCCATGCCCTCCGCACTGCGTCTTGGAGCACAAGGGGCAATGCCAGAATGCACACTGGCATGCTTTAACCACAGCCAACAGAGCAGTCTGTAGGTGACTAGTGCAAGTTAGAACAGTTCTTAAGACTACTTTAAATTACACTAAGGATCTCTGTTGGTCCCCAGTCAGGCTATGTATGGGGGAAGAGGCAAAAGGCCCAGGCTGTGCAATTTGAATGGTATTTCCCCCTGAATTTGTATTAGTTATATAGAATAAAGTAAATAGGACACCAGGCACTTAATTGTCTTTCCAAATTTGTCTGTAACGTCCCTATACCAAAGATTTTACACTCTAACCAGCTTAAGCCTAAGTAACTTGAGCCCATAACTCAAAATGAACCTCAGCAGCTGTTCTAGCCACACAAACCAAAACCAGAAAGAGGCTTGCTTGGAACACCTGCAATCAAAACGACTGAGCTCTGCACAAACCTAATCTTTATTACTGGTTATTATAGCTGGCTGGAAAATAGGATTTTTTCCCTGTGGACATGTTCATTGGAAAAATCCCCATTTAAACTTTTTCTGTTGTAAAGTAGTGGCTCTCTGCCCCCCTCCCCACCCAGATTTTTTTTCTTTTTTTAATTTATGAAGGGTGGACACATACTTTCCCCTCACTTTTACTGTTTTCCAAATGTGCCCAGTTGGATAACACCACTCCGTTTGCCAACTGGAAAGAAGTCAAAGTGTTACTTTTAAATTTATTTTTAAAAAGTTTTCCCCTCCACTTTTCTAGGAGAAATGAAAAAAAAAAGAGAAGGTGCTCATTTTCTCATCATTTCGAAACATATTTCAAGTTACCCAATTATTAAAAACAATATTTTTTCATGAGAATGTCTTTTTGTTTGTTTATTTTGTAATCACATTTTTCACCAAAAAAGCTTTTTTGCCTGCTCTCTGGTGAGGATGTAAAAGGCTATTTGATTTTAAAGATGCCCCCAAAGAGAACCCAAGCTTCCTGACTCCCAGCCCATTGCTCTACCCTGGGTCATGCTGCCTCACTATAAAGATGCTATTGTACATTAAATTGCTTGAGTCTTCATTACACAGGTACTGCTTTTTATGCTTGCTGAAGTTCGACATTGGTGAGGCCTCATCGACATTGGTGAGGCCTCATCTGGAGTACTGTGTCCAGTTTTGGGCCCCACACTTCAAGAAGGATGTGGATAAATTGGAGAGAGTCCAGCGAAGGGCAACAAAAATGATTAGGGGACTGGAACACATGAGTTATGAGGAGAGGCTGAGGGAGCTGGGATTGTTTAGCCTGCAGAAGAGAAGAATGAGGGGGGATTTGATAGCTGCTTTCAACTACCTGAAAGGGGGTTCCAAAGAGGATGGCTCTAGACTGTTCTCAATGGTAGCAGATGACAGAACGAGGAGTAATGGTCTCAAGTTGCAGTGGGGGAGGTTTAGATTGGATATTAGGAAAAACTTTTTCACTAAGAGGGTGGTGAAACACTGGAATGCGTTATCTAGGGAGGTGGTAGAATCTCCTTCCTTAGAGGTTTTTAAGGTCAGGCTTGACAAAGCCCTGGCTGGGATGATTTAACTGGGAATTGGTCCTGCTTCGAGCAGGGGGTTGGACTAGATGACCTTCTGGGGTCCCTTCCAACCCTGATATTCTATGATTCTATGATTCTATGAAGTCAATGGCAAAATTCTCACTGACTAATGGTTCAGGATCAGGGCTGCACTCCACATTGGAAGTCTGTATATTTGTAGAGTTAACTGCCTCTGGCTGGCAATCATGATCAAGTAGTGTACATGTACCCTGTTACACTGTAGTTGCGGAGTGGCAGAGAAACTGTACATTCAGAGTCACATGGGAGGTGTCTCCCATCCCTATGAAAATAAACTCCCTTTGTTGGGAAGTCTGATCTTCCTTATTTTCTAACCCCTAATTAATGATCAAGAAAAAAGAAAGCAAGGTTTGTGGAAGTCACGTTTGAGAGCTATGCCCATCTCCTTCCTGAACAACTCATCCTTATTTTTTCTAGCCCTTCCCTTCTACTATATACACAAATCCTATAAAAATTTAAAAGATTTCTGATACAGCCCTGTAATCCTCTCTCTGTTGGTTGATACAAGGGAATCAGAATTTAACATTCAGAGGCTTATGACCAAATTCTGATCTTGAAGGCATGAATGCTGTTCCAGTTGACTTCAATGGGAGATTCACAAGTGTATCAGAGGGCAGAATATGGCCCTTATCATTTTAAGATTCACAGGAATGCTCATTTTTAGTAATGGTCCCTCTCCATATTCCAAGCATTTTCAATTTTCCAGCAAACTTGAGCATAAACAGGATTTAAATCACTCAGATGTAACTTTATTTAGCTGTTTTTATCAGAACAAAATAGGATTCAAAATAATTATGAGGTTTCTCACCAAACCAATGAATTCAAGGGAAATACAAGCCATGGAAGCTTACCCTTTTGCATCAGTGCCAATCAACAGCAATTCAGCATTAGCAGAATTAAAGCAGAGATTACTTCCAATCATGCAGAACTGAAGTTTAGTTGAGTAACTCAACAGCAAGTAGACTGTCATACTAATATTGGACATAACTGAAAAATCTTAAATGTCATCCATAGATTAGTAATGAGCATGACATGGACTTTTAGTTAATGACTCTAAGCACACGTGTGTGTATTTGTACACACCGTTATGCTGTAATAAAGCTGGGATAGAGCTACAAGTGACTAAAATACCCAGGACATTACAATAGACATTCAAAATCCAACCTTATACCAAAAACATTTAATTAATGTCCCATAGGGTCAGAAAGTGTTCAGTTGTCCAATATGAGCAATATAGTCTTCATATCTTCAGAGATAAAACAGAACCTAACAGATGCCCATATTCTACAGTCTCAGGCAAGATTATCCAAATGCAGCAGAAAGAACACTAATATATCCTATTTCTGTAAACAGTACAGTTCTACTCGATGAAGACCCCACCTGGTGTCCACTCTTCCTCCCAATACTTAGTGTCATAGCAGCTATGGACTAGCAGTGTAGATACTTGGAAGAGCTGGGATTGGGGATTTCCTCCCATCATCAGCCCCATGACCTCTTTGTGCAGAACAAAGCTTTTTATGCACTGTTGTATTTAGTTCTAAGCCCCTGTTACCTGATTTAAAATCAATACTGGCCAAGATTTCTTGCTTAGGTTTAGGAGTACTCAGCACAGGAAGAGGTGGTTGGGGCAAAAGTTGTTCTAAGCTACCACTAAGCTCCCTAGACCAGGTTACTGCTGAGCACCATCCTGGTCCCCAACCTAAAAACTGAGGAGTCTGAAGGCTGCTCACCATTTTTTTTTTAAAACATGTCCAGCTTCCTCGAGATGCTGTTGGCGAGATGGCAGCCAGTGTTCAACAGGATGTACTAATGTCCTAGCCATACCCCATTTTCTCCATTCACACCCCTTCTCTGCTGGCTGAGTGGAGGATTGTATGGAGTTGTCATTGTTCCTGAAGCCTTCCCTTAAAAAGTTGTATCATCCACTGCCTAGAGCCATAGATTTGTGGCCGCTTTATGCTGATGGACCAGTGCCAAAACACTGCAGCATAGCCATGAATCTACTTCATTTACACTTGTCAATTACAGATAAAATTCAGGAGTGTCTGAAAGAGATTTGCTTCCAAAATTTCATGTTGTCAGTATCCTGACAAAGGCAGTGGGAACCACGGGTCAAAGCAGGAACAAACCTGAGGCCGAGAGTAGCCGAGAAGTTTGTAGTCAAGTTTCATGCTGGAGTTGATACCAAGGATCAGGGTCTGAGTTGTGTTTCAGAGCCTGGGTTAGGAGGTAAAGTCCAAAACAAGCCAAGGTCAAAGACAGCAGTTCAAGACCAGAAAGCAAGAATGGTCATAGCAACTATAGGGGATCCACTGTTACCTAGACACTTCCTAGAATACCCGTTGGGTTTATAAAGGACAGGGAGTCAATAGGAGCCACAAGACTGCTGCCTGTTGGAACCCTTGAGGTAGGATTTTCCATAGTCTGGGTTCACAGCAGGTCATTGGCATTGGAGTGAAAAGCACTTGTACCTACTGCATGACTACCAGTGTGGTGGTGGTTGCTACCTGGTTGCTTTACAGGCCTGGTTCATGATCTGCTTGGCCTTACATATGTATTTTAAAAATATTAAATGAGAAGCTGGAAGATAATTGGTCAAAACGCACCTAGATAATGAAGATGTCTTTAGTAGAGATATAATTAATGTTTTAGAGGAAGAGATACCTATAATATTTCTTGAAGAATAGAACAGAGATTCATTGAACTCCCATCTTATTACTGAGGAAATGTATACCATCTTTTCTTCTCTTACAGTGCTAAGTGGCTACTGATGAATGATATAAAACTACTGGATCTCAAATCCATTGTATACTTAGTTTTTCTTAGATAATCTATACTTACTGTATAACATTTTATAGTAACATGTAAATATCAAGACTCACCATCCTGAGTCAAGAAAATCAGCACTCCCATTCACAATGTAGTAGTTAGTAATTAATCACACATTGCTATATTCATGCTGTAAATGGAGTTAATGAGAGACTCCTATTGCTTCATGAAATTTCATGCATGGCTTTAGCTTGTATGGGTCATTAACGTTCATAGTAAAACTGTCCTTTTCTGTGTATTAATATTGTTCCTTAGGGTTATGCAAAAGAATAATTCAGAAATAAGCCGGCAAAGAGGAAGAGAGCATAATTAAATCATAATAATTAACATGGATATTGGATTACTCTAGTAAATGAATCTGGCTAGCTGAGGTATTTATGTTTCAGGTCAGTTCAGATGCCCTGCATGCTGCACACACATATGCCATTCTTTGGTGGGTATAGTAACTATTTTATTTTCTCTCATACCTAACGATTCTGTTCATGGGGAACATGATGTTGCATGATGAGCCTCATTCCCATTGTATGTCCAGGTTTTTCATGGGGTAAAACACCTCTTAACACTCATTGCTATGGAATAGGGGAAGGATAGCAGGGTCCAGGGATGGAGTCAGCACCCAGAAGCAAAGGACTTTCCCAGCTGATCAGCTTGGCCAACATAGCAGCAGCAGGGATATGAGAGAGACCTTGGCAGGGTTCTCCACCCTTTTAGAGTTAATGGGGAAGACATCCCCTCTAGGGACAAGCCTTTCTCCATAGGTACCAAGCCTCAAGCATCTGCTACCTCATCCAATCACAGGGGCTGGGAGAGGAGAGGAAGAGCAAAGCCCTCCCTGGTTGAGATCCAGGTAAGTGGAAGAGCAGCAGGGCAGAACTCAAGAACCCGTGAACCCAAGTGATGGCAGCACACTGTTCCATTTAGACTGGGCCTTGGTAGAGCCAGCGGACTCCAATTTCCTCTCCATTGCAGACACTGCTGCCAGCCTTTGTTTCCCTGCCATCCATCTTCGATCATCTCGCCTTCACCCACGCCTCCTCAGCATCATTCTTCTCCTTCCTCCCTTCTACTCCCTTTGTCCTATTAATTCCTTTTACCCTCCTGCCACTCCTTGTCATCCTCTCCTCTGCCACATAGGGAAAGAGACAAGAACTAGCAATCATGTACTAATCCTGACCTCGATCATTTACTAATGTTACATAGATTTCCTTCACTCTTGTCTTTTAGATTTCAAGCTCTCCTGGGCAGGGATCATGTCTTGCTACATGTTAGGAAAGTGCCTAGCACACTAGGGTCCCAGTTCTTGGCTGGAGCTTTCAGGTGCTATCACAATATAAGCTAAGAATAAATAATAATAATAATTATTAATAATAATAATTATAAATTAACTAGGTTGTACAAATCATAGTGTGGGAACTTAAGTATTTGCAATATTCCCCTTTTTGTGGAATTCTGGGTTGATATGTTTGATGAGATTTCCAGCTATTTTCCTCATTTCAGTTCCACTAATATTTTTCGTTTTTTTGTTGGCAATTTCAATTTCACATTTAAGACCAGATATTGACAGCAATGGAGATGAATCTCATCTCCTATCCATTACAAATTGATAAGAACTCATTGCAGCGTTCAGTTTGTACGATGCTTAGGAGTTGTTTAATCTTCAAACAAGACAGCGTCTATAGACATTTAATAATAAACCACCGTCTTCCTAGGCTCGATAATACACATTTCCTGGCTGTTTTATGCCATGTCTACACTCAGCAAAACTTTTGTCGCTCAGGGGTGTGAAAAAACACCCCCCGAGCAACATATGTTTTGCTGGCATAAGTGCTCGTATGCAGAGCGCTATGTTGGCAGAAAATGCTCTCCTGCTGACATAGCTACTGCCGCTTGTTGAGCTGATGTTATGTTGGTGTGAGAACTCGCTACATAATATGGCTACATGGCATAACATGGCTACATGAGTGCTCTAACAGTGGTATAGCTGCATTGGTACAGCTGTGCTGCTGTAAGCCTGTAAGTGCAGACATAGCCTTAGTAAAGTTATCTATATAAATCATCTGTGCCTCCATTAGTTGATGAGGTGTACCTGAGGGCACAGCTTGACCTTTAAAGTTTTCAGCAACATAATATGTTTCCCAACGATTTAATAACCAACTAGATAATTATGACATTTCAGTTAAATGAGCATTGAAAAATGCTAATTTAAAATAATAGCTATTGGGAGGAGGATATAATTTAAGTGAGAATATTTTCTTGAACAACTCAGAGCAGAGGGAAAATAATCTAATCCATTATTCACTGTTAGATGCTATTATAACACAGTAAGACAGCTGATAAGGCACTTGCACGTCAAATTGCTTCACTGATTTGCTACAGTTTGTGTATAAAACATTTCTGTACCTGTAAATAATCTATGCAAGTTTGTAAAATAAATATTTGTCCAATATTTGTTCCAATTCAATGTAATGTGATCATGTAAATAAGAGCCATATCCTATCACAGTATATGCATGAATGAGGCAAAGATAAGGGTGTCTTCAAAAGGTGCAAGATGGGGATGAAGAGATGGCAGAGAGAGTGGTTAGCAACTCTAAATTTCAGAGAAATATAATTAGATTTAAATCATTACCTTTAGATTCCAGCAATAAATCATTTTCAAATCAATCACTCCATTTTTTGTATTTTGGGGATTTATCCACAAGGAACAATCAGTAGAGACTAAGTTGCAATAAAACTAAAGGAATGTAAGGGGAAAAATAAAAGAGGCAGATTGTGAACCAGCCTCTTGCAACTGCACATGCAATGGAGGGGTAAAACTACTCCTGCACACCAAATGGCCATTGGCCATATTTGCATTCCCTGTATCTCAGGTGGACTCAGTATTCCCCACCAAGGGGAATGGGAAACACACAGGAAATGGGTAGTCAAAGCTCCAGTTTGCCCCATGCTCTGGCAAGCTGGGGGGGGGGAGAGTAGTCTGCCCCTGATAAGCAGGTGACAAATTACTTCTTCCCTTTCCCCAAAAGTCAGTCATAATTCCTCGTGAGGGCTCATGCTGGGTGGGTTTGGCAAGGTACCACTGCTTATCCAGGATACTGAGCAAAGGCTTAACTTCATTTAAAGGCTTCAACTAAATGCTGTTTGTCATGTTGCATTGCTACAGGATGAAGTTTTTAGATTTATGATTAAATGGTTCTAACAACAAGATGAATTTACCTGTCGCTATCCAAGCCACTGCAGAAGTCAGTGGCAGTCAAGTGCTGTGTTATAAGTGGGGGGGAAAAAGATTTCTTGTGAGTACATATATCCATCATGCCTCATTAAATCATTCATTAAATCAACTTTCTTCCTATACTCTAATCCTCATCTGGGAAAATGTGCAAATTGTGTACTACGCTCCTTTCTCTTTCTCTATTTCCTATATATAGGTAAACTTGGCAAGATTAGATTGGTAAATGTCAGTTTCACCACACACCCACACACCAATGAAAAAATATTTGTGTTGATACCTGAAATTTACAGATAGGCAAAGTAAGAAAAATGTTGATAAAGAATTTAGAGTCAAAATTATTGTTATTTATTTAGCCTTGTTAAAAATGCACTAGTGAATGAATTAGTAAAAGCAGGTATGATTTGTTGATTTAAAGATACTTACTTTGTATATTTTGACATGTGATGTTGACTATTTGTGTTTTAACAGTTTAAAAGCATTAACTTTTTGAATTTCAACGTCATTAAATACTTGTCTGACCACCCCTTAATTTCCCCAGCTGTTAGCATTATTTTAGATTTTTATCAATTTAAAAGTTTAAATAGATATTATCCATTGAAATTATAAAAAAAAAAGTTTTAATTTTGCTACGCCTATATATAGTGGAAGGCGAAACAATATCCTTTCTCCCCTTTATTATTGATTTTCACTCTATATTGGTGATTGGTACTGGAGAAAATATGAATATAACAAATATTGCATTTGGAACATCACATTCTAAAAATCTCTGTTTATGTTAATGATATTCTCTTGTATAAACTAGATCTTGAACTTTCAACTCTCCACTCTCTCTTACTGATGGATGAAGTTTTAGAATAACAACTCAAGGCAAACAATGAACTGATAGAAAACTGAAATTATACCCCTTTAACAAATGCTATGTACAATACAAGTCAGAGAGTCAGATCTTCAGTGGAAGTATAAATGACATAGATTTAATGGAGCTGTGCTGATTTACACCTGCTGCGTTTCTGGCATGGTTATGTTTCTCCTGTCAAGTACCTTTATATGGAAGCAAGGCTGAGTGGAAACAGCCTATCTTTATGGGTTCTTCTGCAAAATGTCTCAGTATATTGATTTTCAGTCTCTTGCACTATAAGTGGAGATTAAACAACTATTGCTCACCAAATTGATATAACATGGTGCCAACTGCTATACTTCTGAAATGCTTTATACATTTACTTAAGGTGTTGACCAGTATTATTTTAGAAGAGACAAACCAGCTATCTTTGGCCTTAAGAAATTTTTCATGGAAATATCACTAGGGAAATAAATCTCCCAAACTTTTACCATTACCATCTTTCATTGTGTGCCAAGTTTTACTACATCCAGATCAGGGTTGATAACCATAACTCTCACCTGCCTACTAGAGCTGGCTGAAACACAAGGCCTTTTGGTTCACAAAAAGTTTCAAGTTCTCTAAATTTGGTTTTGGTCTGATTTAGCAAGAAACCAATTTTTTAATTTTTTTCTCATTAATTGGAAATTCCAGGTGGAAAAAAGTGTTCTGGAAACACCAACAAATGGAGGTCCCTGGGACCAGCAGCTGATGACTGAAATTGACATTAAAAAGACAAAGTAATGTCTTTCATTAGACCAACTTCCGTTGGTGAGAGAGACAAGCTTTCGAGCTACACAGAGCTCTCCTTCAAGTCTGGGAAAGATACTTTGAGTGTCATAACTAAATGCAAGATGGAACAGATTGTTTAGCATAGGCAGTGGCTTTGGGACAATTTGTATAGTGGGGGAGCTGAAAGCCATTGTACCAAACCGTAAACCCTGTATATCATGGAAACCACTTCAAGCCAGAGGGTGCTGCCCACCCCCAGGACCCCTAGTTCCAGCATCCCTGAGCATAGGTAGTTAGAATATTTCCTAAGGGACCATACACGGTTGAGAGGCCCATCACCACTATAACACTGAATATAAGAAACTGACATTGTCAGTTTTACTACTGCATTAGCTGCCTCAGAGCCACCAACTCTGGAAACTTGGGATTCCCTGCCCAGAAGCAGTCCACATGGTGGGGTGGATGCCCTGGGGTCCCCAGTAGTCCACCAGGAGAGCTGGCACAGAACCAAGTAGGTTTTCACTCGATACCTGCCTGGCAGACAGGGCTTGGTCAGGACCCTGGTCTGTGATTTGACAAATGACTGACTAGCTTTCGCAAGACATTTCAAGTCTGATGAACTGGCATTTTCCAATGAAACTGTTCAGTCAGAAAATTTCTGACTAGCCCTACTGCCTGCTATGTACTTCCAAAATTCACTTTTCAATAATTTGGTCAGAAAAGCTTTAATGCTAGCATCCATAGAAATGAGTCCTCAGAAGATTCAGGAGTGCACCAGCTTGATATTACCCACATATTCAAACTGGCAGGACAAAAGATCACAAAGGGAAAATGACAACATCAGGCTCCTGTCATCAAGAAAAAACAAGGACAGTATCAATTATGGCATTCTTTAAAGCTCCACTGAAATCAACTGAGTTACATTGGTGTAAATGAGATCAGAGTAATGATTTTCTAATGTTCTATCTCCAGATGGTTTATCATATCTGAGGTTTTCTGCTTGGGGAGCCCGAAACATAAAGTAGGCATATGGAGTGGTTTTAAAGCTAAATGGATTCATTTCAAATGCAAATCTTCCTTAAGATGCTTAACTGAAAAAGCCTCTATCCCTGTACCTTTTGGATGATTCTGTTTAGATGTCTGTCTCATTGGCTATTTCAAGGATGTAGTAACTTAAAGAACTGCATTTACACAATTCAGCCTACAATACTGTAACTTTGTCTTATTACCACTTGTTAAATGTTGGCTGCATATCCTATAGGCACTTTCTGGCTCAATTATCATGTGAATTACCATGAAATAAAATTATTTTTGGAAGAGAGAAGTCCAGCACTGAATGTACTTTGAATCCTTTTTCCCATCTCTTATGGCACATTAGAAAATACTTGAACCTGTTTTAATTCTCATTAGCTTATTCAAAACCTAAAATAAAGCCTTTTAATTACACCAACAATTACAGCAAATTTGCATGATAACAAGAATGACCTGCTAAGCCCTGTAACTGAAACAGTGTCAGACTGCAGGACAGCTTTGAAAAACCAACGTTCCAGTCTTGTTGTTACTGAAGAAAGAGTGTGGTTGCAGGGGAGGGCAGGTCTGATACTGTCAGCGGTGTAGCGGGAGGTATGGAAATAGAAGAATGCATTGTAGAATCAGCATTTAAAAGAGACACAGCATGAATCAGAATCTTACACGTCTCCTCGGAGACCGCTTTTGTGGGCTTTTGACACTGTGCAGCGCTACAGCTGTGCTGTACCATGGGTGAATTATACATCGTGTGGCAGGGAGGTGTGAAGAGGAGGAGCAGGTTTCACAGCACTCCACCTGATTAAGTCCCTTACTGAATGCCCTTTAGAGCTTCTGACAAAGTTCTGCTTTGTTCCCTCATTTTATACCATAAATGAGTTCCCGTTACTAGTACTTCCTGTGCATAACCATAAGGAAGGGGATGCAGGCCAGCTCCCCATTACATAGAGACTGAGCAATGCTAGAATGCTAAAGCTGCCATGTATGGTATAATTTTTCACACTGCCAGGAGTCTACAATTCACACTGACAAAGGCGTGAAATCTTTCCGAAACTAACTAGAAACCTATCTTTATCTGACATTCATCCAAAGAACATCAGTAAGTACTGGTGCTGTAACACACCTAGACTGACAGGCAGCGGATCTCGCCCGTGTCCGTTTCTTTTTGTATTTCTTGACCATGCATTCATAGTAAGAAAGGATATAAAAGTTATTACAGAAGACTGCCTGTGGTTTAATTCTCAAGATGTGCCTGTGCTACCACTGGTAAAAGCCTAAATTCTTTCATATGACCCATTGCTACTGCCCAGGGTGGCAGATTGCCTTGCATGAAAAAAGTTAAATGTTTGAGCACTGTTATAAATATGGAATGGGACAAAGGAAGTCCTGGTGTAATTCTGCAGAAGCCCACAATGAAGTGACCCCTCCTCCCCCCCCCCCCACCACGCTCAAGGAAGAATTTGGCTTATTGAGTTTTTGTGCCCTTACTCTTGTAAGCCCTATGCTTAAGGAAGCTGCAGCATATTATTGTTTTATTGCTAATAATGTCAGGGTAAGTGGTTTTCCTTGAATGAGAAAGCCACAGTTCTGCAAGGAGCTCTGTACCCATAGAGACCACCACTGAAGTAAACATGGATCTGCCCAGACTTTAACCAGGGATGGATTAAGCTATAGAAGCTATAAACGCATGCCGAGATCCACAGTCGCCAGTCATCTGATTGCATCAGAGTCTCTGCTTTAAATTAAACAAAAAGGTTTCTAGCTTTCATTGTGGCAAAGAAAAGCATGCTCAGAGCAGTGAAGTCTGCCAGAGTCTGCCAAGAGTCTGAAACAATGGGTCAGAGACCATGCATCCCAATGAGGTATGATCTGGAGAGTGCAGTGTGTCCAGCTCACCCAATCCGATACAATTTGTCTATTGGGGGTAAGTATTGCCTCCCCTTTTGCTCTCAGGATTGTGGGGGTGGGTGGGGGGTGTCACTGTTCTGTTACCCCTTGGAAAGGAAAAGTAAGTGGGACCTCATGGCACAGCCTGCAGTTCTCTGGAAGGGGAGATTGACTTGCCATCTAAATGGGAGGTGGGACTGCGGTACAGTGGCAGGGCCATGGGGGTGTCAGGGTGTGGTTTTTAGGGACCACAGGGAGGCCCTATGCCATGATGTGCCCCAGATTGTGCTCCACTAAACTCAGGGATGGATTAAACCAATCAGACTCTTAGTTTCCAATTTCATTATTTTCAGAATGTTGTGGCTGTACTTGTGAATTACAGGTATTGGTGACATGCAGCCTTGCATTCACAACACCATTGTTAAGGGGACGTCCTCATCTCCATTCACACCCTCCCTACAATAACAATAAATTCCCCTAGTGTGCAGGTTTATAGCATTGGTTGGTCTTTTTTTCTAAACAAGAGTGTTTGTGGAAAATTCACATTTGGAAATTATCTAGTTTCTTAAGTAAAAACCAAAACCTTTCCATGAAAAGTTGTGGAAAGAAAGAGTTTTTCAACATTTCTCCTGGAAAATACTTACTGTTTTCAAACAGCTACACAAAATAGCAGTAACTTAGATTTCAATCTAAAACAAACTCCGTACCAAGGAGTGCCCATCTAAATGCTTTCTAGGCTTTAAAAGCACCTGATATCTTGGAATGCTCTCTATTTTACTCTATTTAGTAATAGAAATAATTCTGCTATGTGTCATTTGTGCCCTTTTTTCAGGCAAGGGGCATCATTTGTATGAAAGCAGGTGTCTGTGCTTCTTAGAGTTCTGCTGCTCCTGCAGTTTGTACTCCATCTGGGAGCAGAGCCTGCCTTTTGTGTGCATTATATGGAGTTCAGTGCTCACTTAGTGCTTTAGGTGCTTGCAAAAGATCTACTTTATTCTGTATCTGGTTCCAGCTGGCTACACATAACAAGAGCTTCGCAGTGCCCCCCTGAACCCTACATACTCTCTGTCTGGTAAGCTCAGCCCTTGAAGTCACAGTCCCCAATTCAACACACTAGAGCCAGTTGAAAGGATTCCAGTGGAAGAGTTTTCCACTGGAAAATGCTGATTTCACAAAAATCAAAATGTTCTGCCTGGCTGGCTTTCTGCCAGCCTTCTGGGATCCCTGTCAGAGGAACTGCCGTGGAATTTTTTGAAAAAAATTTCCATTTTGGTTCTTCTATAGTTTACTATAAATTGTGACCCATATTTCAATTTGTCAGGTCATTTCTTGATACAGCAACCAATCATGTTACAAGCAGAGGGATTATGACTTCCAGAGGGGAAACAATAGTAGGAAAAGAATAATTTAAAACAGAGATATGATCATTTCATATGATCATTCAACAAAAACAAAAACAAAAAAAAAGAAGAAGAAGAAGAAGAAAAGAAAAAAAAGCAAGACACAAATATATACTGCTCCTGATGAAGTTAATGGCAAGACTCTTATTGATTTCCATGGTGCAGAATGAGATCCTCTAACAAACCTTTAACCCTCTAAACAGTATTATGGAAAACCAAAGGTACCATGAATGGTTAGTAAGCTTTAAGGATCATGTTCAATACAGAAACTCTGAGAATATTACTATTATTACCAAGTTCAGAATATCCAAGGTATGCAAATAATGTTAGCTGTTCAAATAGATTTCTCTTCTCATTTACAAAAATAGTACAGCCAATAGAAAGCCTTTTTTTTTTTAAGTCAGAAAATTGCTTCTTTTTCTAAACAAAAATTATGGAGCATTCACATTTGGAAACTATCCAGTTTCTTAAGTAAAAACCCAAATCTTTCCATTAAAAGTGGAGGAAAGAAAGAGTTTTTGAAAATTTCTCATGTAAAATACTTACCATTTTCCAACCAGCTCCACAAAATAGTAGTACCTTGGATTTCAGTCTAAAACAAACTCCACATCAATGAGTGCCCATCTAACGTTCTGGACTGGAGGGCACTGACAGACTGATTTTCTTCTACAGAATTGTAGTTACACCAACATTGAGCTCGCCCTGTACAGAGAGGAGTAAATTTCATCCACAATGAGTAAACAATTTGAAGTGCCCCCCGACATTAAAAACAAAACAAAAATTTGACAGAGCAAGAGAGACTAAAAGTGTTATCTAATTCCATGAAATATCTAAGTTTTACCATTTTTAATTTTAGCTACATGTAGTGTCTCATTAACAAAAACGAACATTTAGCAGTCAAACTTGTCTTGCATATAATATTGCAAAGGTTTCTGGAGACATTGGAGCAGTAAATAGCTAAGGAGAAGATAGATCTTTCCATTGTAGTACTGTAATTTCAGTACAAATTAAAAGAAGGCTCCTAATCCTAGTTTCCTGTTTAAAAGCTGCTTTGGGTATGTCTACACTGGAGCTGGCGGTGTGTTTGGCAACTCACACAGATGTACCTGGGCTAGCTTTAATCTAGCGAGCTTTCTGAAAATAACAGCCAGGATGTGGCAGCCTGGGCTACACAAGCCTGACTGACTGTCTTGGGTACATACTCACTTGTGCAGCCTGCACTGCCGTTTGTGCCACTGTGTCCCCACTACTATTTTTGGCAAGCTAGCTAGATTAAAGCTAGTGCAGATACACCTAGAAGAGGGGCAAATTACACTCCTAGCTGCATAGCCGCACCCTCACATGTTAGCTTCCAGGATGAATATTTATAATAGCTCATTGATTCAAATAGCAAAAGGTAGAAATAAATACACAATGAAAAATAATGTTTTTAATAAGCAGGCTACAAAAGGTGACATTTAAAGTAAATCGCTCACAAATCAACACAAAAAACTATGTTTAACAGGGGATGCATGTTTTCAGAAAGGTTGGGTTTGGTTTCCCTATAACCTGAAGGGTGCATCTTTAGGAGGTCTGACAATTTGGGTCCTTTGGTTGCTTGCCCAAAGTTTATCCTGCATTTTTTTTTTTTTGTAAAAAACTTAGAACAATATCCCTTGGGATATTTAGATTGGCCCTTTGTTTCAGATGGGGAGAACAAAACAATCCAAAAACCAAACAAGAATAACCACCCATCTAGTATTTCTATCTCTGTTCTTTGCTAATCACAGAATATAAACAGGGCATAAGTTAAATCTGAATGAGCATTTCCCTTATCTGTTTTGCTAAATTTAAGCAAACAGAGAAGCCATGCTTTACCAAGTACACCTTGTTCAGGACAGCACTCCCTAGTAGTGTCTAGCCAGCTAGTTCCAAAATACAAAATGTTTTCTTAAAATAGAAAATTAATTTATCATTAGAACCACTATTTATTTTAATAGTGTCACAACATTGGCTAAATACTGGATAGTACAAATAAGTAGAATAGAATCCCTGCCCTTTTAAGACACATCTTTGGAATCCCATAGCTCCTTCATGTGAAAGGAGGAGCACCTGCAGCTACATCCCTGTATGGGGTGCTGCACTCTTCCCCTTGCATGCCAGTACTGCTGCATGTGCCGATGCAGAGCCATGGCCTGCATCTTCTTTCATTCCTTTCAACATCCTTTGGGGTATTGTGCCTCAGTGGGAGTATGGAGGGAGCAGAGTCTACTTAGTTCTGTTGCTCTTACCAGGCCACTGAGCATAGGTTGTAAAAAAATGAGATGGAACAAAATTCTGTGCGAAAATGCAGTTTTGTCAAAATAAAAACATTTCTTGGAAAGTGCCGATTTTGACGAAATTTGATGGGAAAAGTCAGAAGAATTTGTTTGAACTTTCTCATTTTGATTAATTTATTTTTGACTTTATATTCTATTATATTTACTATTCTAATACTTTATATAAAAAAGTTTCAACATTATTGAAACAAAACATGTTTTTTGGTCCCAATGGAAATTATTCAGAATTTGTTCCGCAGGAAATTTAGTTCTAATTATGTTGGAATTTCCTGTGGAATGGAAATTCCCTCTCCCCTCCCACCTCTGTGCTCATGATGTTCCACTGGGGGTGGAGGAAAGGGTCCTTGTGCCCACTGTGTGCCTGACGTTAAACAGCTGCAAACTGACCCTTTTGACACAAAACGATAGGGTGGGGATGGGTGCAAATAGCCAGTGGATACAATAACAAGATTATGCAGGTACTAAAAGGCATATGCCAACACAGTCAGATATATAAGTGCTAGGAAGTGCCAGAATTAAAGCTGTCTGTAAAACGTTAATTCTGCCTGTGTCTGTAGAGACAAGGTGGGTGAGTGTAATGCTCTGTACCTTGGGGGAATACCCAGCACCCCCATGTTCATCCTTGTAAAATGATTATGTGGTATCCAATGCAAAGTTTGTCATGCCGGGTGTCTTCGGAAGGCTCATGATGCACTGAGCATTGTTGTTACACTAATGTTATAGTAATATTATAGGTTATAATTTAATGTATGTAGTTCTGAGGCTGAAGTATCCTCATGGCTTAAAATAAGCCCAGGCAAAAACTCTCCAAGAGCAGAGAGGCAGTTCACATCTTATCTGGGCAGGTATGGGACAAACCCAACCCAGCCTCACAGGAACAAAGGACGCTGGCCTAGGCAGCAACAAAAGGATCTGTTGGACTCTTGAGTGTGTCACACCCCCTTCCTTTGGCCAGTTTGGGACTGCGATGAGGTAATGCTTACCTGACTCTGAAGATGGGGGGGGGCAAACGCAAGAGGGAAGAAAGAACATGATAAAAGGGAGAGACATTTGCCATGCTCTCCCTCTCTCTCCTACCTACATCTACAGACACCACACCAAGTGACTGAAGCACTGATCAAAGGGAAGAGCCTTGCTGAAGAGCAATGAGCCCTCCTGTGGTGAGAAGCATCTAAGTTTGTACGAACATTGAAAGTTTAAGATCAGCTTAGAATGCATTTTGCTTTTATTTCATTTGACCCAATCTGACTTGTTATGCTTTGACTCATAATCACTTACAATTATCTTTGTAGTTCATAAATTTGTTTGTTTATTCTACCTGAAGCAGTGATTTTGATTTGAAGCGTGTCAGAGACTCCCCTTGGAATAACAAGCCTGGTACATACCAATTTCTTTGTTAAACTGACGAACTCATATGAGCTTGCAGCATCTAGCAGGCATAACTGGACACTCCAAAATGCAGGTTCCTAGGATTGTGTCTGGGGCTGGAGATATTGGCTAGTGTCATTCGGTTGTGAGTAGTTGGGAGCAGCTCACATGCCAGAGGCTGTGAATGAACAGCCCAGGAATGGAGTTCTCACAGCGGAGCAGGGTAAGGATGGCTCATAGAGTCAAGAATTGGGGTGACCTAGCAGATCACCAGTCCAGATAATACCGGGGGGAATGTCACAGTGAGGCAATATCTTTTATTGGACCAACTTTTGTTGGTGAAAGAGAGAAACTTTTGACCTCCATAGAGCTCTTCTTTAGGTCCTAGTCTCTTTCATCCTGAGAAGTTGGTCCAATAAGAGATATTACCTCACCCAACTTGTATCTCACATATCCTGGGAGCAATACAGCTACACACTGCAAATTAACTCTTTTGTCATGGCAAAAAATGCAAGTTTCATTATTTTAATCAGAAAAAGGAAAAGTCATGGCAGACTATTTTAATAAATTAAGTGGCTCATCATAGGAAATTATGAGGAGTCCAATAAATATCCTTTATTTTACACTAAATGAAAGAAATAAGTCATAGGTGAAACATGGAAGTCAAGCTCTAGTAGTTGTAATGCATACATACAAATGAGTAGAGTTAAGAGTGGGTCAGCAACCTTAACGTTGGCATTCCTGACATTTCAGCACTTAGCCTCTGCAACATTATCATAATCTAGATTTTTTTTTAAACTGAGTCATAGATATAGATTCTATGAAGGTACCCACATAAATCAGTCACTGAGAAGTTAACCACAAATTTTGCTTAATAGAATAACAGCCAAAGGAACATTTGGGTATGTGGCACACAGTGTACTTCACCTTACTGAATACTGGCAATCAGCCCAGTGTGCATGCTCATCATATTAAATAAGGGGCTGGAGTTAGATATCCATGCAGAGCATTCCTATGTGCCAGGGCAGCTCAGAATGTTAAATATTGCTTCAGGAAAAATGTATTTACACACATGCTGACAGTTCATTTCCAGGTGGGAGCTTCTCGACCACTCTGTGCACTGAGACTCCAGTCTTCCCACTGTGAAATTTTAGACAGCTTGTCTTCAGAGTCCTTGCCAGACCTATTAATATTTATACATTCCATACACATTCCAGTCAGAGCATATAAGTTGCAGATCTTTCTGATTTGGAAGCTATTAAGATTCATGACCCCTTTAGCTATTTACTCTGTGGTCTGGAAGGCTTTGCAATCAACTTACACTTGAAGAAGAAAGCACAAATCATTACTGTTCAAATATTGTCCTGTATGGTGTCTATTTGTAGTCCATCAAAGAGCAGTTAAGAGCTTTAATGCATTCATTTATCTCAGAGACATACGTTATTATGTGAGGCACTCTCTTCTTGGAAGAAGATAGAACAGAAATGTTACACAGAAAATTGCATTTAATTCTGGATTAATGACTCTTTAGTTGAAGCTCCATTTGTGATTAAGAAATAATATCTGATTAATTTTTCTGTTCTAACATGTGGACATTGATTGATATGAGGATACTCTGATGTCCTGTAGAGTACACCATTGCAGAAAATCAACTGTCCATCTTCCAGGAAGCATAGGTCACTGTACCACCAATAAGACACAGATTCCTCGTCTTTTTAGAATGCAGTGGTGACTGATAGCCATTGCACACTTCTTCCTCCACAGTAGTCAGAAGGGAGATCCTCTCTAAGTTCACTTTAGGCTCTCCACTCTAAAGGGACAGATACTGGGAGACTCCATGTCCCTAGAGCCCCTTCTGAATGCAATTAACATAGAAAGCATTCAGTACCCTCAGGATCAGGACCTAAAGCAGTTATTGAAATATATCGGGGACTAAGTTCTGTCCTTTATAAGGCAATGAAGAAAAATAAAGGGATTAAAGCCAATGGGAGCTTTTGAGTACTCAGCACATTTGAAAATTAGAGTTCTAAATATAACACCCTAATTTAGGCCCCTATTCTTGAAAATCTTAGCCTGAAAAGCTTTGTGTTGATCTATCAGCTATTAGGGTACCTTTCACAATTGAATTGCACATTATAGTGAAGGGAAGAAGGCACATCAGTGTGTACACTGATGCCCTACAATTGCACCAGAAGGTGTGTGGTGTGTAGCTGGGTGACCTTTTCACATTCAGAGTCATTCCATTTATGAAGGGGGAAGACAATTTCTTTTTTGCCTTTGCCAAAAACTCCAGCTTTAATTTCCCAGCCTTTGGAACTCTAGAATATATTCATCTTTAGAGGGCCTAAAGTGAGGGATGGGAGCCAAGTTAATTCAGTGCTCAACTGTCTTCCTCTCTTCCGACTCCAGTCCATATTCCCTCCTCCCTTCTGTCTCCCCCCCAGCTGTTTATAATGTCCCTTTCCAGCCTCAGCCCTAGAATCAACTCCTTCATCCAAGCAGGGAGAAGTTACCCTGTTCCCTGCCCAGTTTATCCCTGCTGTCAGCTGCCTTCTTCAGCAAAGGGCAGCTCTGGGCTCCATGACTCGAAGTCTGTCACTCTAGGATCTCCACACCATTCACTCAGCATTTCTTTCAGGCTGGAAGCCGGAGACAAGATGCAGAACCAATGTGAAGTGAGTCAGCAGGTAGATTGGTGGATATGTAGGGAGTGGCTACACTCAGGAGTCCTTTAGGTGTGGCAGGACAGCGGTATTGCCAGCTGGAAGCATTGTTAAATCATACCTCTAACCTCAAAATATTGTGACATTGACTTAATTATGAGATTTATAAAAACCCAATAAAATACATTGTTCTTTGCCATCTTTACGGAGGAAGCACCCTCCCCCAGTTTATAGATTCCAAGGGCAGAGGTGCGCTTTGTGATCACCTAGTCTGACCTCCTGTATAATACAGGCCCTAGAACTTCCCCATCATAATTCCTACAGTGTATCTTTTAGAAAAACTTCCCATTTTGATTTAAAAATTATCATAGAGAATCCACCACAACCCTTAATAAGTTGTTCCAATGTATCAGAGGGGTAGCCGTGTTAGTCTGTATCCACAAATACTATGAGGAGTCTGGTGGCACCTTAAAGACTAACAGATTTATTTGGGCATAAGCTTTCGTAGGTTAAAAAAACCCACTTCTTCAGATGCATGGAGTGTAAATTACAGATACTGGCATAGATATACTGACACATGAAGAGAAGGGAGTTACCTTGCAAGTGAAGAACCAGCGTTGACAAGGCCAATTCAGTCAGGGTGGATGTGGTCTACTCCCAATAATTGATGAGGAGGTGTCAATACCAAGAGAGGGAAAATTGTTTTTGTAGTGAGGCAGCCACTCCCAGTCTCTATTCAAGCCCAAATTAATGGTGTTAAGTTTGCAAATGAATTGTTGCACTGCAGTTTCTCTTTGAAGTATGTTTTTGAAGCTTTTTTGTTAAAGGATGGCTACTTTTAAATCTGTTATAGAACGTCCAGGGAGATTAAAGTGTTCCCCTATTGGCTTTTGTATATTAGCATTCCTGATGTCTGATTTGTGTCCATTTATCCTTTTACGTAGAGACTGTCCGGTTTGGCCAATGTACATGGCAGAGGGGCATTGCTGTCACATGATGGCATATATCACACTGGTAGATGTGCAGGGGATGTGCAGTAACTATATACCACACCACAGAAACACTAACCCAGGAACCAATCCCTATAACAAACCCCATTGCCAACTGTGTCCTCAGATCTACTTTAGTGACACCTCATAGCTTTTGTTCCAATGGTTACTCACCCTCCATGTCAAAAACGTATACCTGATTTCCAGTCTGAATTTGTGTAGCTTCAACTTGCAGCCATTGGATGATGTTATATCTTTCTCTGTTGTGGTTCAAATACAAGACAGCACAGAGCTTTAAGCAAGCAAACAGGCTGGTCTGCCAACGGACTTCTGCCTGTCAGCTTTCCACCCTCTCCTTTATTCTTTTCTCTCCCCCTGCGCATTACATTCTCCAACAGCTAAAAGGAATACACTGGCTTTGTTTAACATTCTTATTTACCAATTTCTATCTACCGCATTCCTTGCTCTCGGGCCTTGAGCCCAGTCCTGGGAGGCTTCCCACGGTTCATGTCATCTGGGCGAGATTCCAAGGTTCATGCCCTTGAGAGGAGCTGTGTGTGCACAGCTCCTGCACAACACTCGGGTGTGCCCTGAATATTGCCAAGCGCATGAACCTTGTATGAATCCTACATTTCTCTGATAGACTTAAGAGTCCATTGTTAAATATTTGTTCCCCATGTAGATACTAATAGACTGCAATCAAGTCACCCCTTAACCATCTCTTTGTTGAGCTAAAGAGACTGATTCCCTTGACTTTATCACTAAGATATGTTTTCTAATCCTTTAATCATTCTCTTGGCTCTTCTTTGAACGCTCTCCAGTTTATTAACTTCCTTCTTGAATTGTGGGCACCAGACTTGGACACAGTATTCCAGCAGTGGCTGCATCAGTGACAAATATGGAGGTAAAATAACCTCTCTACTCCTACTCAAGATTCTCCTGTTCATGCATCCCAACTATTTTGGTCACATGGGAGCCCATGTTCAGCTGATTATCCACCATGACCTCAAATCTCTCTCAGAATCACTGCTTCCCAGGATAGAGTCTCCATCCTGTAAGTATGGCCTATGTTCTTTGTTCCTAGATATTTACCGTTACCTTTAGTTGTATTAAAATTCATAGTGTGCTTGTGCCCAGTTTAACAAGTCATCCAGATCACTCTGAATCTGTGATCTGTCTTCAATTATTTGCCATGCCCTATTTTTTGTGTCATTTATACACTTAATTAGTGATGATTGTGTTTTCTTCCAATTCACAAATAAAAATGTTAAATAGCGTCAGGCCGAGAACCACTCCCCTGCTAGAAACACATCCCCTCAGGTTCAGAATACTATTTTAAATGCACAAACAAAAATGCAAGCCTCCCTGCTGGCTACGTGGAGTGGGGTTCTACTTCCGTTCTCAGATGGGGACGCTGTCGTTCTATCACTCCACCTCATTTATTCTCTTTCTGTCCAGGCTTCTTCAGTCTCTGATCCCCCTCCAATTTTCTACATACCCCTACCCCCACCACCTCCTTTTCCCTTTCATTCCCCTCACGGTCTTCACATTACACCTCTGCATCCCATATTTCTCTGTATCCCCACTACATCCCCAATTTTCTTCATTACCTCAGTTTTCAATCTAGTTTCCTAACCACAGAATGCAGAGGCTGGCCACTTTCACGGAGGACAGTATGCCTTCAGTCTCACTGGGACCAATAACCATCTTCACCAAGGGCACCATCACTAAGGACACCTGCAAAGGCTGTGTGGAAATGGGGCCATCTTGATTGAGGGCAGCCTGTAAAAATAGAAATGATGGCCAACATTTGAATAAGAGCAAAAGTTCGTTATGAAAGCTGCATGAGCTTTATTTTTAAAAACATACTGACAGTTGGTAACAGGACTTGTCTACATGAATATTTAGTTTGGGGTGGCATGTGAATCTACCACTGTTTGTTAATTTGTTAATGCATTTTATCTGGTCCTCCTTGAAATGGGACTAGATCAAAGAGGGCTCCCTCTCTGCCTTCCCCTTCCCCTCACCCAAAAAAAAATGGTTCAGGTCAATTAAAACATAACTTTGATTTTGACAATTTAAAAAAAATAGTTTTTTTTAATTTTCTAGTCAATAAATTGGTTAAAAGCAGCCTTTTCCCCATGAAAAGTATTTTGTCGAAGGAGTCCCAACCAGATCTAGCTATGAAACATGTCTCAGGTCACAGCACAGCTCAAAACCAGTCCATACTTCACTCTGTTGTGTACTGTATTCCACCTAAACTCCATGCCTTTAGAACAGGAATAGGGGCAACAGCAGGAACAGTGGGAACACATTTGTAAAAGAAACTAAACAATTTAAGTAAGTGCTCACTAGTGTCTAACGCTTGATTAAACTAATCAGCAGAATCATGTAGACATACTAGCCTTCAGCAAAACATGGGTACCCATTTAAATCTGCAGAACTCTTAAACCAAGCTTCATTTCCTTAACCAACAAAGATACCGAAAATCAATGAGGACACCTGGCTTTCCCAACAGGGAAAAGAGGGCTGTCAATTCCTAATTCCTGTCTTGTTTCTAGGCTCAACACTTCCCCCGAAAGCTGATTACTGATTAAAAATCCCAGACAAACTGTAACAGCCCTCCCCAGAAGTATCCTGATTACTTAAAGCATGATTTTTATGATTCAGATGTTTCTTTATCATGTAACATATAATGGCATTAAGGCAGTTTTATGCAGTTAAAGTATACTGTATTATGAATTGAGTTTGTTTTGAAATATAAATTCTTATGTTATCACAGTGCAGCAGTAATTCTTATCCAATTCTATTCTGCTGGCCTGCAGTTTGGTATGTAGAGGACTACTCCACTCAGGGCCTCAAACCCCTCTTTTTAGAAAACATTCCTCTCAAGTCCAAGGCCTGATATTCAATCCCCACTCTCTGAATGAAACCATATACACCATGGCACAGTGGCATACAGGCCCCAACAATTAACCTTAGCTGACAATTAAGAAGACACTAATGGGTCAGTCATCGCTAGATATTGAAAAATTGGAGAGGGTACAAATGAGCCACAGAAGAGATTCAAGGGCTGAAGAAAGTGCCTTAAAGGCTTAAAGGGTTCAATCTGTTCAGGTTATCAAAAAGATCAAGAAGTGTCTTTATCATAGTGTATAAGTACCTTCATGGGGAGAAAATACCATATACGAAAGTATTCTTTAATTTAGTAGAGAAAAAAAGCAGAACAAGAACCAATGACTGAAAGATGAAGCTACATAAATTCAAGTTAAAAGTAATGATTAACCATCAGAACAAGCTACAAAGGGAATGGGGTAGATTCTCCATCTCTTGAAGTCTTAAAATAAGAGTGGATTCCTTTCTGGAAGACATGCTTTGGCCAAATACAAGCTATACTTTGGTTAAGTACAAAGTTATTGGGCTCAATACAGGAGTAACCAGGTGGGAATGTAATGGTGTGTGAGGAACAGGACACAGGCTGTCAAACAAAATTATGTAATGGTCCCTTCTGGCCTTAAACTCTAAGAATTGGAATGCTATCATCACATTGTTTTTATTCTTCCATCACTTTAGCTTCTAAAAAGTTTTGAGTTCATATGACAGTTATTTTAACCTGAAAAATTCCTCCTGACCTTTGTCTTGTCAAGGAAACTGTTCCTTTCTTTATTCCTTGTTTTCTAGTGCCTACATTCTGTTCTTCAAATATAATACTATATGCTATTTTACCTGGGTATTGCGAATAGAGATCTGTCAAGTGGCAGTTCTATCTGATGACTATTCTTCAAACTAACCCAGAGGAACATATGTAAGTGTCAGTATTCCTAGCATGCCCAGTTGATTTTTAGGTATAACAGGTCATATTTAAAATAATAAAAAAAAAATCTTACTGAACTCACCTTTCTGCAGTTGAGAATTTTTTAAAAAACCCTGCCTGGTGAAATTATTCTTCTGTAAGCATTTCATAAGATTATTTTTAGACTTCTTTTTACATTAATATCAAGTCAAGCACGTTCTCAAACAAAAGTTCTTACTCTACGAGTGGAATAGACCTAGTAAAGCAAAGATGCAGAGGTTGTCCAGTGAAATGAAAACAAAACTGAACAATTCCATCAAGAACACAACTGTTTCAATTGTTTTTCCATTTATAAATATATCTATAGATTTTTTTTCAAAACCTTTAGAAGATAAGTAGCGTCATTTACAATCCTCACAATTAAAAGAAAAAAAATTATTGCAACAAAGTCTTCACAGGAGAGAAAGCACAGGAATGGATGTACTAACAATTTCATAAAAGATATTTAACATGCCTCTGACTTCCACAATTAAAACTAATAAAAGCATTTCCTTTTTTCCACCAGCCTTCCTCACCTCTAGCATCAGGCAATGATTTAGTTAGCACGAGTCATTTGTCAGATGATTTACTTAGCACTAGTCATTTAGGATGCCTGAAAGATTCTCTTCATTGAAGGAGCTATGGGCAATATGTTAGTAACTGTCTTAGATATTTATTCTTTTACCATCCTGAAAGGGCAGGGGTCAGAGTCACAGGTGATTATTCTGGTGACCATCGGTGCTTCCATGACTACTTATAGAAATGGACCAAATGTGGGAAAGGGAACATTGTTCACTCCATTTAGTGTTCTCCTTACTGAAATATGACAACACCTCAGCGCAAAAAGTTTTGGGTTCTGGGAACAATTTTCAGTCTCTATGAGTTCATTAGGGTGTGCACCTATGCCATGGGAGTAGAAGTTCTGGGAGGTATTTGGGCAGAGTGGTCAGTCTAATTAGCAGTCATGGTTCTCTAGTAGGGTGCTGGCTACTTGAGGAGTGACAAGACAACTCAAGTCCCCAGTAAACTGATTTAAAGTGAATTGTTGGTAAAGAAATAAATTATACCTAGTTCTTATATAGAGCTTTTCATCAGATCTCCAAGTGCTTTACAAGGAAGGTAAGACTCATCATCCTCCTCCCCATCTTACAGATAGGGAAACTGAGGCACAGGGAGGTGAAGTGACTCACCGAAGGTCACCCAGCAGGACAGTGGCCAAACCAAATAAATTTGTTAGTCTCTAAGGTGCCATAAGTACTCCTTTTCTTCAAACCAGGAATAGCATCCAGGACTCTCAAGACCCAGTCCTGTGCTCTATCCACTAGGCCACATGTACTCCCTAGGATGGATCAGGTTCTCAAGATACAATGAGTGTGCTTGGCACCCTGGATTCTATTCTGTGGTGAAATGGCCAAGTTGGCAGCGCTCCACTCCAGAGTAATGGAAGGTGTGGTTGTGAATGGAAGGTGTTTTGTTTTCCTCAACCAATCTAAAGGGCAGGGGGAAGTGTTAAAAAAAAATCCAGATTCATCCTCCAAACAAGATAATGAACACAGACTTCAAAATAATGGGTTAGCTGCAGGATAGAAGGTTTCCTTGAATTAGAAGTATAGAAGTGAAACCTTTAAACCCTTCAGATTTATGAATGGTTTAAAAGTTTCTGATTTTGGTTGTGAGTCACCTGTGAATGAAGTGTTGTAAGAGCAGTCATTCGTGCAAAAAATATAGCCCACAATGGTAGAAATCTTGAGTCAACAGTTTTTCTGGAGATATTGCCTTTAGGCAAGATTGCAGAAGTCTCACAAGACAAGCTGATCTTGGGAGGTTTCCAAGATCGAAGGCCAAAAGGTCACAAGAACAGTTCTGAAAATTTAAGCACCCTTGATTCTGAACACAAAGCCCTGATTCAGAATTTAATCTGAATCCTAGCTCAAACAGGAATTGTGACAGACCTTCACGGCCCTTTGTTTTCGGTTTTTATTTTATTTAATTTTTTTCTCAGGAATTTATCGGTGTTTATTGCAACAACAACAAAAACAGGTGAAAATCTGTGCAAAAAACTATTAATAATTTTTCTGGGTAAATATCAGGGTTTATTTTGGTGGATGGAAAGAGAGGGGAAAAAGTATTCAGTAGATTAATGCTTTGATGAACGAAATTCAATGTGGTTTGCTGCAGAACTTAAACACAACTCAAAACACAATGCCATCTCTGAGTTTAAGAAAACAATGTATCTCTAATCCCTAAATAAAACTTTTCATTTGAATAAACAATTTATTGTTGTAGACATAGAACTATTAGCCTATAAATATTTACATTTAATAATTGGGCCACACCATTTGCAGTGCATACACTCAACTTCATCCTTTTAGCCTGTTTTTGTTTTTTTTTAAACTTTTGAATATTTCCTTATGTTCTGAAACATGTTTTGATACAGATTTTTGTTTCCTTTCCATTTTAGTGTCAAATCTTTAATTTTTTATCTGCTAACAGCTTGAAATGTGTACGTGGTGGGTATGAGATTCATCAGCACGTTCAGATGCGCCCGCATTTCAGAGTTTGTGCATGCCTGTTTGTTTATTGTGTGTATCTTCTAGACTAATATATGGCCTTACTTCAACAGGCACCTTTACATATACACACAGACTAATGTATTATCATAATACATATATCTCATGTAATGTATTGTATTTTGCTAATAAAACAAGTTTTTTATATATATATTTGAATGATACAAAAGTAGGTTGAAAATCAGAAAAAAAAAATAATCCTTTTTGTAAAGCCCAGGCTTTTTCAGTAAAAATGGGTTTAAACTGAAAATGAAGGGGTTTACAGATATTGCATCCACTTGCAATATTTTTAGGGAATTATATTCTGTTCCATGGGACAAGGGCTCCTTCTGAGATGGAGCAGAATATAATTACCACAGCCCCTCTAGGGTTTAAAAACTGGGGAGGTGATTACAGTGGACCGCTAAGATTTTAAACAGCTCCAGAGAAGTGCCACCCTCCAAGGTAGTTTGCATATCCTGGTTCAAATATGCAGAGGGCTAGGGAAACAAAGAATGGGCTTTTAGTTTAAAAGGTGCAGTTTAACCTGACAGAGGGAAGCTTCGTTTTGATTCAATAAGTGGACATGACTTTTGCCAAGGACAAGCCACTCTGTTTAAGGGTTGGAAAGACTGGAGCCTACCAAGGTCCCCATAGGATTTATGGGTGACTTCTGGTACATTTATTATGTGTGTCAATCCTTTCATTGTTTTTATATCTTCTTTGTACACTTTTTAACCTTGAATAAATGTACCCTGCTTATGGAGGCTATCAGGTCACTGGTAAGAAAGCTGTTATTGTCCTTGGATGGAAACTAAAGAGCAGGGCATTGGATGTTTGTTAGACCTGTTTGCTGAGAATCACAGTGAGATCAAGGGGATTACATCCAAAAATCCCAGTAAGAAGGGAGTTGGACATGGGTCCCTGCCCAGAGAGAGGTAACGTCTAGAGGCCTGAGGAGCATTCTTTAAGCAGACCACATTGGGTGAAGCCAGAGGTGCAGCTACCTTGAAACTATGATATGAAACACTTGCTTCCTTCGCCCATCTCCAACCCAACTGAAGAACCTGCAGATTGCCACACATCTTTGGCTACCATTTCGCCACAACCTAGAAACACGTTTCAGTAATATTGTCCTGCTAAACACCAATATTTGCACTAAAGAAAATGTGAGAAAAAGGGGCTTTTCATGAAAAATGTTGAGGATTTTTTTAAGCCCCAAACTTGATACAATATGGTACAATTTTCAAACTATTCTGTTTGTAATAGTCTCTCTCATTCCTTTTTCTTAATTACTTACTCCCTATCAATAGGCTTAAGAAGAACATGACTACAAAACCCCAAGCTATTTCAATAAGAAAAAAATGTTTTCTAAGAGTGGGACATTTTTAAGACGACTAAATAATTGACATCGAAAACTGAGCCCAAATGCTATAACATATAATCTAAGTCACAATAGACAGGCGAAGTTAGGATTTTCCTTTTGTTCAAATGAATGGGTAACAATCAAGGAAAAGTCATTGTGGTGTGACAAGGAAGAGCTTTTGAATTCAAGATCTAGTTTTTCATTTGATCAAACAGCTTGTCCTCACAATACACTTTGTTAATCCCCAGGTTCTTCTGAATGAACTTTTCCAGCAACCAACCAAAATCATTAGACAGATAAAAATCTGCCAGCCATAGTATTTGCAATGTCATTTGCTTAAATACATAATGATAGAGTGTTATAGTCAAAAAGTACAGTTGGGTCTGAAATGGCCAAAAGTTGATAACTAAATTAAACTAGAACTCCTGTTTCATATAGCCTGGATCTAGAGAGCTGGTAAACTTCTTTAGAAGAGACAATGTCTCTTGCACCTACCACATTAATCAGGATGTGAAAAAGGGAGAGAGAAGTATCGGAGGCAAATAAATTATAGACTATTGTATAAGTCCCGATATTTCAAATCTAGAAGAAACAGGATAAGGCAGACATTTAAGCCCTTTCAATCACATTGGGGGGCATGCATCATTGTTCATGTCCCGCTCCCCATCGGTACCCGGCCCAGGAAGCTAATGATTCAACCAAGAGACCAAATTTGGTGATGAATCCTAGTCATGTGCCCCTGGGGTGTGTTGTGAATACACTAAGATGACAGTCACATTTAGTTCAAGTCTACGTAATAGAGCCAGTGGATACCTCAGATACACACTCTCAGAGCAATGGCAATCAATTATCATATTTATCCTGCTTGCAACAGCAGATTTAAAAAGAAATTAGTGTAACTGAGAGTCAATGCAAAGCTGTACACGTGTGTTCAGCCCTCTCAGTGGCACTCAGTACAAGGAGAGTCTGAACTGCAGGCAGTTTTTAATAATTTAAAGTAACTGTAGACAATGCCAGAAAAGAGGAACAGAATCTGTACACCACGAGAGAATGTATTGTGCATACAAAAATCAAAAAGTTGGCAGCCAAAAGTATTTGTACATTATTAGTACATGCTTATCTTAAGTGAAATTCAGTTCAGAGGGATTATCTCACTATTTTTTAGTGTTTTTAGTATTAACACTAGGATAACTACAGGTTTCAGAGTAACAGCCATGTTAGTCTGTATACTCAAATAAATTGGTTAGTCTCTAAGGTGCCACAAGTACTCCTTTTCTTTTTTTAGGATAACTAGTCACCCAGCAATTTATAAGGAATAGACTATATCAGTATTCAGAGTAACAGCCATGTTAGTCTGTATTTGCAAAAAGAAAAGGAGTACTTGTGGCACCTTGTGCCACAAGTACTCCTTTTCTTTTTACTATATCAGTACTGAGCACAAGTGTGCAGAAACAGGAGTATTTTCTGCCAGTGCCTAGACTGTGTTATACACAAAAATCATGGTCTTTCCTCTAAAGAGAAACAGGAATTAGATCATAATAAATTGTTATTGTAAAGAGAGCTCAATAAATACAAAGATTCACAACTATTTTCAGGAAAAAATGTGGCAGATTTGGTCCACTGTTATCCCTAGGGTCACATTAGTCATTGTGCACTAGCATTTGCACAACCAAGTGTTTGCAAAGCTGGTGAAATTCAAGGTTTCTTGACAAATGATCATTTGTCTGAAAATTCAAATTGAATGTGTGATTTTTTGCTGTTCTCCTGCAGAGTTGGTTGACAAAATTTCAAAGCTTTTTAGCTAGAAAAGGACACCAGAATCGGTTTGTTACAATGGTGGAGCTTGGTACAAGAGGAAGCAATCCAAGTTATCTAGAGTTGACCTGTGCCTTTGGGAGAGGAGGAATAAGTCCGCTGTAGGGATGTTAAAGAGTTGTTCACTCTAGAACTACAGTGAATTGATTTTAATCACACAATTTGGGGCTGCAGCTGGAGAATTGGACAGGCGGGAATTATTTTAGTTGCAGCCATAAACACTCAAAGAGACTCAGGCTGACAGCAACAGATGGGGGTCCCTCTGGTTTTGGAAAATTTTGTTGCCAAGAGGACAAAGCATCAGTAATTTGGGACCTGTAAACGTCTTTCTTTTAGAGTTTGCCTTTTAATAAAACAACCCTAGAAAGATTGCAATAAAAATTGGATAGTATCTGGTGGAGAAAATGTGGCACTGGTCACATTCTCATCTATCTACTCTGGATTGTTTGTGGACTAATTTTATTGTCTCTGTAGGCTTTTGTACTTCTTAACATTGATTTTTAAATGGGAAAAACCCTCAAGTTTGTGTGCACTTGTAGGTGAGGAGTAAAATTTTCAAAAGCAGCAAATTCCATTTTGAAAAATGTCTTAGGCACTTTGGAACCTAAATCCCATTGAAAGTTAATGGGATTAGGCACCCACATTACTTAGATACACTTGACAATTTTATCCAGAGTTTTTTGGGTTTATATCCTTAAGTGTTCACAATTCAGTTGAACTAATATTATTTTTAAATGTTACTGTGGAACTGCATTGTAAGATTTTCCTCCACAAAAGTTTAGGTGTAATTTGTAACAAGAGTCTTGTTAAAGTCTTAGAAAAGATTGATACATAAACTTGCTGGGACAGGGACCATTTGTGTGTGTATGGTACCTAGTATAACGGGGCTCCGGCATTCATACTGAGAATCAATTTAGAGTGAAACCTGAGTTAATCATTCTTGCTCAGAGCCCCTCAGAACTCTTTGAAAAGTTGTGAGAAGCTTTTCTAAGACTAGACTAGTCTACTGCCCAATGGGCCATCCCCATGGGTTGTAGATTATCACACAGCCTGGCCCACTATCTGTAACCCTCATATCTTGCTGGAATCTAAGATATTTAGTTATAAAAAATATAGTATTTGTGCATTTGAAATTTTAGATCTACGAGGCAAATGTTAGATCTACGAGACAAACCTTTCATTACAGTTTTGGGAATGCCGTGCTCTAAAGAAGTATAGTAAGTAAGTTCACTCAGTGAATAAATAAAATTCCTCATTAGTGTCTCTTGATAAGTCATATGTTGTAAATATAGCGGTTACTCAAACGATCCAGCTTTAGTATAACAGTGCACAAGTTATTTTTGTCCATAAATTTTATCCTGCACAAAGCATACAAATATTATCTGATTCAGACAAAAGAGATTTTAAAAATATAGGACCAGAACCAAAGTTGGTGTAAATTCGTGTAGCTTCACTAAAGTCAATGGCACTATACCAGTTCATGCCAGCTGAAAACACTGGTCCATCATCTTCAAGCACAGATTCAAGATGGTGGCAGGGTTATCAGGCAACACTGGATCCGGATTTGATTCAGGGCACGGAGGACCCTGGGCCCCATTCAGAAATGCTGTGTGAGGTGGCACAAGTTAGCCTCTTATTTTTAGACTCCTTAACACTAAGTTACTGATGTTTAACAGAGTCTATGTTCATGTAGCTTCAAGGTTAGTGAGCCAGGAAAAAGAATAAGCCTGATCAGATTCCTCACTATTTTGCATGATGTTTTACACATTATTGTGGTTCCTGAGGCCCAAAGCCATTGTTGCCCTGCACCTTCTGTAGTGATCACCCAGTGCAAAGAGAGTGTTTACACCAAGCCAGAATGGTAGCATTTTACTTCCACTTTGCACTGGTGTACATAACTACAAGGTGTTGGGCAACAATTAATCAGGTCCATGGTGTGCAAGTTACAGTAAATTAGATTCCCTTACCCACAAGTAAAGTGGGTGCAAACAGACGTAGGCAGTCAGTGTAAATCTCTGCATTGCCACCCACCAATCTATCCTCCCCACAACGTCTAGATGCAATACTATTAATATCGGCTTCCAGGCAACTTGTCTCCTCATGTCTATCTGTTCCATTCTCCTTAAGGCTTTCTTTCTCTCTTTCTCCCACTTATGCTTCTATTCCTTTTTCATGCTACTAGCTAATCCTAGTACAGACTCTCTTTGCTTGGATGCAAGGCAAGCATGCTCTCCCAATACCTTTTCCAACCTTTTAGCTAACTCTGTCATTTAAGAAAGACACATTAATCTTAGATTAACAGGTCAAAGTACAGGGGGAGGAGATTTTAGTGTGTTGGCTGGGCATGGGAGATGAGCACAGAAGTCAATATATTTATATGCTTGAGAAAAGATAGGCTGATTTGGTTTCTTTTTTTTTTTTAATCGTTTTAAGTGGCAAGCTTTTACATAGGGTTTAATGTGAATCTGATGGGGAATGGAAGTCTGCAACCTGGTGGGTGTGATGCAGGGTGTGTATTTTTTTAAGTAAAACATAATTTGCTACTGGCAAAGCATAGTTAAATACCGTGGAAATTTACAGGGTGATTTTATTTAGTTATTTTCGTCTGAAATGTTGAGTCTTAAGTTGCAAGAAATTCCACTGGATAATACAAAGTATTTAATAGGAAGACACCTGCCCTAGACTTCCCATTTTATACAATAACAGAGACTTTATCTGTCAGACCTATAGGATGACATTTATGGGGATGGGAAAACCATATATTTTCACATTCATAATTTTTCTTAGTGAGCTACAGACCTGCTCTGAGACATGGTATGCTCAACACACTATTGACACCATAAAATAAAAAATACCAAATCACAAGAACCTAAAACTTTTCACAGGAATGTTTCAGTTTCAACAGCATTTTAGTCAGGGGTAGGATGTGTGTGTCCATCCATCCAGTACCTCAGCGGTGAGGGCACTTAGCTGGGATGTGGGAGACCAAGGTTCAAATTCCTGCTCTGAATCAGGCAAAGTGGGGACTTGAACCTGTATCTCCCACATCTCAACTAAGTGTCCTGAGCTATTGGGGTGGCAAGAGACTGGGTTACACACTCCCTTTTTTGGTGAGTTTCAGAAGAAAGGTCTCATTTTCTATTGATGCAGAACAGGAACATAAGAATGGTCATACTGGCACAGGCCACTGGTAACTGCTGATAGTGTGGGGAGGTGGGGGCACAATGGCAGCCCCATCCCCTACCATGGTCAGCTTCCTGGTGATTGCCCAGGCACCCTCCAGCAACATCCTCTTGACTACGGTGTACCCCTGTTCACGGCACCCAGGGTGGTCGCCAGGGACGGCCCTAGACTAGCTGCCAGCAACTGGCACTCTAGGCAAACCATGCAATCGGCACCTCAAACACCAAGGTTTTTGGTAAACTGGGAAACATTTTGCGTCTTTTTTCCTTATAATGTTTTTTAAGCGTTTTTTCTTTAAACAGAGGCTTAATTATTTGGTTTGTTCCTCCGTCCGTCCAACCAATGTTTCTGAGATCAGATAAAATAGAGACACGAAATTTTCAGAATAGATTTGTACACAACAGCTAGATGATATTTCAGTCCGATTTCAAATGCATTAAAAATGCATTAAAAATTTTAATTTTAATTATAATTTTTATTATTACAAATCCAAAATCATCCATTACACTATCCTGCTTTAACTGCCATTACCACCACATCCAATATAGAAAGAAATAAGAAAGCTCTTCAATGAACTTTAACCTGTATTTAAAAAACACTCTGAATAAAAAACATTCTGTGCTCTTAAAACATGACTTTTCTTGCTTTAAGTTTTGAAAATTCAGTCACTAGTTCTTTTAGATCCAGTTTTCCAGCTATTTCATGCTCTACTGACATTGTGGCAAGTCCAACAAGTCTCTCTTATACCATTATTGAACGCAGATATGTTTTTATCAATTTTAACTTTGAGATGCTACGTTCCCCACTTGCTACGGAAACTGGCAATGTTAAAAGAATGCATAGAGCTATAAAAATGTTTGGAAAACTGTCCGAGAGTTTATTTTCACAAACTCCAGTACTTCAGGTTTGGAATGTTTCTTAAGTCAACCTAAAAAAGCCTGAAGCTCACTACACAAATCTGTAGCATCAATGTCTTTTGAATTTTCATGAGTCAATGCTGACTCCAGTTTTATACAAAATTCTCTTATCTGTTTTGCAGTTTTCTTTTGCAAGCTGTGGATATCATATAGAAAGCCAAATACTGAATCTAGCTGCTGCATCTGTTGAAATCTTTCATCAACTGAGTGAATAGCAGTATCAAGAACTGAGAAGTAGAAATTCACTTTGAACATTTGTTTTGGGTTCTGAATGGGTGTGTCTCGTCCTTCATATGAAAACTGCTGTATCTTTTGCCAAATGCGAACTGGCTCTGGTTCAAATTCTGTCAGAAAGTCTATTTCTTCAGCAAGCTTGAGAGAATCGACCAGCATTCTTTCGAACCCTTCATCACTTCTGAATTCCTCCAGAATATTTTTAGTTTGCTGCAGTTTTTGAATAGCAGAATGTACGTTCAAGTTCTTTTCCTGAAGCTGCTTACTAGTAAGGTTAATCTCGAAAAGGATATTATACCACAAAATGAGTGAAGTCACAAATTTGAACTTGGAAAAGCCATTTGCAAGAGCTTCAGCATCTGAATGTGCCGTATTGCCAGATGATCTAGTAAAGGTAGTATCATCAGAAATTTCAATTAGGGCATCATAAATGTTTCCAAGTTAATAGCGAAGAGGCTTCAAAGCATCAATGAGACTCTTGTCTGACTAAATGATTTCACAGTTAGAGAATTCAGTTAGAGAATGGCGAGTCAGAATCTCCCAATGGCGTGTTGGGCCTGAGAAAAACACATAAACATGTTACACCAGGTCAAAGAAACTGCTTGCCTCCAAACAGCATCTAGCAGCATCATTGACAACCAAATTCAGAGAATGCACACTGCAAGGAACGAAAAAGGCCCTAGGATTGATTTCCATCATTCTCCTTTGAACATCATTGTCTTTACCCTTCTTATTACTCCCATTATCATAGCCTTGGCCACGTAAGTTTTCAACAGATAATGACATCATTTCAAGCTCTTGTAGAATAGTTTCAGTCATAAATGCTCCAGTCATCTCCTTCAGTGGTACAAAACCCAAAAAATGTTCCTTTATGAACACTTCAACATTATCTTCATCTGCAGACTTTTCCATATCCACAAAATGAATGATCATCATTATTTGTTCAACATGACTCACATCTGGTGTACAGTCCAGTATTTTTGAAAAGTATTTTGCAGAATGGGCAGCTTCTACAATTTTCTTTTTAATGGCATTTGGTAGGATTTGAATCAGTTCATTGTGCATATTTTTTCCTAAGTAATGAACCTGTGTTTCATGATCAGTTATTTTACATAGATGCTCCTTCATGACTGGACCAAACGAAGCTAGGTATTCAACAAATTTTAAAAAGTTTCCATTACCTGGTGTGTATAATTTCTCATTTCTACCGCAGCCACAGAATGCTAAATGTTGCCCACCGAGAATTCTCACTAAAGCAATCAGATGCTCTAATATTTGTTGCCAATATTCTTCTTTTTCCTTGATCACACGTACATTTTCTTCATCTACAGTGTTTCCTTTTTTCCAATTTTGAAAACATTCCAAATGTTCTGTACTTCTTTCATGTGAAGAGAGAATTGAAGATATGTTTTTCCAGTCCTTCGAACCATTTTCGGTAAGTAATGTACCAATTGTTTGATTTCTAAACAACTTGCAGCAAAAGCAAAACACAGGGTCCTTCAACACTGAATATTGTAACCAGTTTCGATGAATTTCTTCCCCATTAATAGGTTTCAGAATAACAGCCATGTTAGTCTGTATTCGCAAAAAGAAAAGGAGTACTTGTGGCACCTTAGAGACTAACCAATTTATTTGAGCATAAGCTTTTGTGAGCTACAGCATCCGATGAAGTGAGCTGTAGCTCATGAAAGCTTATGCTCAAATAAATTGGTTAGTCTCTAGGGTGCCACAAGTACTCCTTTTCTTTTTCCCCCATTTATGAGTTTCCTCTTGTAATGCTGAGAAGAGAATTTTCTTTTATTTCCATCCTTCGGGAAGGGAAATTCATGAACTTGTTTGGGTCCATGTTCCATGAGAATTTGCCGCACACTGTCATCACATCTAGGCTATGAAGCTGGGTCCCTATACTGTAACTTGTTTGTAACTTCCTTTCTTCCTTCTACTTCATTTACTTCAATTTCTGCATGTGTCTCTGAAGGTGAATAAATTTTCTCCACTTCCATATCAGTCTGATGCTGTGAGCTGCCTTCACCTAGAAGTAAGTTTCCATCATCTTGAGTTTCCACACTGCTTTTTTGTGGATGTGAGCTACCCTCATCTCGAAGTAATATAACTTCATCTTGATGTTCCAAATTGCTTCCATGTGGATGTGAGCTAACCTCCTCTCCAAGTAAAATTCCTTCATCTGGATGCTGTAAACTGCTTCCATCTTTATTTAGATTAAAGAGAAGATATTTTAGGAAGGATCCCTGCTGTTTTGCTTGGTCCTTTTCCTTTTCAGCCTTTCATTTACAATACTCAGCTCCTGAGGGTTTTCTTTTTCCTCTTTCTGCCACGGGTCATTTGAATATTGTTATGTACTGTGCTCCCAACTGCAAGCATTATAGCGTTAAGGATGGCTGACACACCCACCACATGGCTGGCAATTTAAACCACATTGCAGCCATCCCAACATGTCTTTTCACTGCTTAAAGGTTCAATGATTAGTAACATACAGCATTTACAACATACAATGATAGTTACAGCATTTACATGGAAACAAAATGACCGTTTTCGATGGTATAACCCAACACCGGTTGTTTGGAAAGTAATCCCCTTCCTCACTGTTACCCGCTTGGAGTGTGACATCATCACTTTCGTAGTCTATTAAGTGTTAACGCTGTTATTTTTCTTTTATGGACCTTATTTATTACATGTGAACCAGTTATAACAAAGAAAAGTTCATAATTATACAGCCCAATAATAATGCTAAGGTTTAATAATGCTTAAAGATACTCACATTTTGGATTTATAATGCTGAAAGATGTTATTCTTTATTCTTTGGCACCAAGAAACACAATTTCCACAGTATTAGTTTGATTCTTAACCATCTACCTGCGACGTGTTAAAATGACCGTTTGACATGTATCAACTCATGATATCTTCACTCTACATGAATGTCCAGCTATGCGACAATGATGTATATTCGAGTTAGGTGTCACTAGCATTGCAGCTCTTGCTGCTGGCGGTTTCATTGTGGCTGAGTTATTGCTTATCAAAATTGTGGAGTGGGTCATCTTGACTACATTGCAAATTGAAAAAAAAGTTGCTAAAATATTATTTATTTTTGCAGTAAATAAAAGATTTGACATATTAATTAATTCTCAGAAATGTAGAGAAATTAATTATAATTCATATTCCCTCTGTATGCGCACAGGAATTAAAATAATGACATCTTCATTATTTTATTTGCATTTTTTTCATCTTTTTCATTTCTTTTTATTTGATTTTTTCTCTTGAATTTGGCACCCCATTTACCTTGGCACCGTAGGCGACCACCTAGTTTGCCTATATGGACGGGCTGCCCCTGGTGGTTGCCCATGTTGCCCACCCTTAAAGGCTGGCCCTTCCAGCATTGGCCTTAGGGAAAATGGTGCTCTGGGAGAACTTGCATTTTAGTAGCCTGGCCCCCACTGCGTCCCCCCAGACCCTCACCCCTCCCCATAGCCCCTGGCCTCCGTGGTCCCCCAATCCTTCCCTGGCCCTTGCTGCCTGCCCGGGGTCCCCAATGAGCCTGGTACTAAAGTTAGATTTATAGGCCTGTAACTGCCAGCATCACCTCTGAAGCCTTTTTTTAAAATCAGCATCGCATTAGCTCTCTTCTAGTCATCTGGTAGAGGCAGATTTAAGGGATAGTTTACATACCACAGTCAGTACTTCTGCAATTTCATATTTGAGTTCCTTCAGAACTCTTGGATGAATACCATCTGGTCCTGGTGACTTATTACTGTTTAATTTATCAATCAATTTGTTCCAAAACTGCCTTTATTGACACCTTAATCTGGGATAGTTCCTCAGATTTGTCACCTCAGAAGAATGACTCACACGTGGGACTCTCCCTCACATCCTCTGCAGTAAAGACTGATGCAAAGAATTAATTTAGCTTCTCTGTAATTGCCTTGTCTTCTTTGAGTGTTCCTTAGCACCTTGATCATTCAGCGGCCCCACTGATTGTTTGGCAAACTTCCTGCTTCTGATACATCCAACAAAAAAAAAAGTATTGTTTTTTGTATCTTTTGCTAGTTGTTCTGGGAATTCATTTTTGGCCTGCCTAATTATACTTTTACAATCGACTTGCCAGAGTTTATGCATCATTCTATTTTCCTTGGTAGGATTTGACTTTCAATTTTTAAACGATGCCTTTTTGCCTGTAATCACATCTTTTACTCTGTTTAGCCATGGTGGCATTTTTTTTGGTCCTCTTACCCCAACCAAAAAGAAGTATCCATGTAATTTGAGCCTCTTTATGGTGTTTTTTAAAAGTTTCCATACAACTTGAAGGTATTTCACTCTTGTGACTGTTCCTTTTAATTTCCTTTAAACTAACCGCTTTTTGTCTAGCTCCCCTTTTTGAAGTTAAATGCTACTGAGGTGCATTTCTTTGGTATTTCCCCCCCCCCACCCAAGGATGTTAAATTTAATTACATTATGGCTGCTAGTACCAAGAGGTTCAGCTATATTCACCTCTTGGTGATCCCGTGTGTCATTTAGGACTAAATCAAGAATCGCTTCTCCCCATACAGGTTCCAGGAAGCTACTCCAAGAGCAGTCATAACTGTGTCTAGAAACCTTATCTCTGTATCTCATCATGGGGAGTAACTGAAATTCCCCATTATTATTGAGTTTTCTGTGTTTGTGGCCTCTGGGAATTTCCCGCTCACCAGCACCATCCTGGTCAGATGGTTGGAATTTCTATCCATAGAGGTTGTATGGTACAGTTGGAATCATTTAAGATTTTTACTATATTTAACTCTATGCTTTCTTTCACGTATAGTGCCACTCCCCCACTAGCATGACTTACTCTGTCATTCCTATATATTTTGTACCCCAGTATTACTGTAATATGAAGGAAAATTTTTGAAGTCTCAAAAGTTTTTGTGGGATGGGAACACCATTCCCCAACCAGCTCTACTTTCAAGTACATTCCTTGTCTTGTTCGCTTCCTCCCAGTATATCATTAGGTACAACACTATTGTTGCATGACAAAAGGACATCTTGATGGCCATCAAGAATCTGAATTTTAACTACTGGTATCAGATGCTTTATAGAAGCCTAAGAGAGAAGGGCAGATTTTGGGCCCAGCCATGAGACAGACTGAAGATTCCTTCAGTCTGATAATTAATTCGAATAAATTTGTTAGCAGGTATTAACATAACAGAAGAAATACATGAGAATATATTTGTTTTGCCTACCTGACATGGATTCTTCTTACACCTGTGGATATATTTATTTAGCTACATTGCATTAAAGAAATCTCCCATTATACAAATGAACAGATTTGATTTACTCTCCAAAATCAACGAACATAGAACATTGTCTGACACTCTTCCTCTGTTTTGCGTTAGTCAAGCTTCAGTTAAGTACCATAACATCTGAGGGTCATTGCAGAATATTTTCCAGCCATTTTGGTGGATTTTTTGTTTGTTTTTAAAAGAAATTAACCTGTATGTCAGTGAAGAAAAACACAAGACTTGCACGGTCTTTTAAACTGAGTCATCCATAATGCTATTTCACCGTTTTTCCAAAGCACATTATTAGATGCCAGCTGCAAAATTTCGTTCTAAGCATTTGTTCCTATGAACTGATATACCAGTTACTCGCTGAGGCAACATGGCAATAATTAGCCTTTCTTGCTCAAGAACACTGGTTTAAAAAAAGACAACCAATTTTCAGTTTATGCACATTAAAAAAACTTGCTGTCTTGATTTGACTGTTATTCAAATTATTTTATTCAATGTAAATATTTTATGCTGGTGAGAATAAAAAGTCTAATTGGTAGTTATACCAGGTATAAGACAGGATATTACAGTTACAGGTTTATAATATTTCCCCCTCCCCCAGTACCATCATCTTAAGGGAGAGAGAACGGATGTGACCCTCCTGATTTGCACAGTTGCAATCCCTGTGATTTCAATGGATTTTTTTTGTTTACATCAGGGTTTACTGAGGATCAGGTCCTTGTAAAAGCCTTTAGTACATTGGGATTATTCTTGCAAATCTTGGAATTGAGATAATTTTACTTTATTCAGTTCCATAGCTGAAGTAGCAGATAATGCTTATGTGCATGAGACTATAACACATTATTAAGATTGTAATTTCTGCAAGATTTATATGAAAGGACAATCCCACATAAAACAAACAGATTTTTTTCCATCTCCTGCCTGCAGTTCTTATCACATTACCCCCACTTGAGTCAGAATGGTGTAGCAGCCAGGATCACTATTACCATTTAATGTGAGACATGAAAATTGCTATTATACCAATAGTGTCTAATGTAGTGTGTAACTCTCTAACACCAACAATAGTTGCTCCTTCTAAAAGTACTGAGAAGGTTGATAGGAAAGTAGCAATGGTATAGGAAAGGGGTAAGAAAGTTAGAGGGAGGAGGGAAGTATGTAAATTATAGCATAATTTGATTTCCCTTTGCACACATTGTTCACACTTTAAGTAGGGTTCTCCATAGGCCAATTGTTTGAAGTTTGATTCCAGATACCCAAGTAGGACACATGTTTATCCAATAAGATGAACCCTGAATAATCTCTTACATTAGTACTTACCTCATTAAACTTCACTTTAGAAAACTAAGAAGTTGCAAATCCACAAAGATAATGGATTTTTGGATTAGCAGTTTACTTAAGCAGAGACCAATTTGGTTCTGCTTCAGTGCTGGTGACAGTTGTGCTGTGGGCAAGAATATGCTTCCAAGGACTAAAACGAGGGAACACATCACCGCTGCAAGCTCTCAGTAACGAGACAAAGTTATAATTGGGTGTGGTGGGGTGGACCAGCACCACTACCCAATAGTCATTGTGCTAACATCAATCCATAATATCATAGATTTGCAACTTCCTCCTATACATATATAGGAGGCAGCTCCTGAGTGTTTATCAGCATTTTGATTACTAATAAAAAAAATCACAAGTTTAATAAATGGCACTGCGGTTTTTCATCGATGAGGATGGAAGAAGTTCCACTGAACATATTACATAAAGAAATTACGATTGCAAAAGCAAGCACTCAAGTTAGGAAATGTGAGAATGAAGATTGCCTGTGCAACCTAGTTCTGCTCCCAAGTGAATACTCATTGTGATACCGTTTTTAATTACATGATTATGATGCTACACCCCCTATTCTTCATATAAAATATTGTCACAATATGAATATGGCATAACTAAGATGTTTTACGCAAGATGGGTCATGTGAGGTATCATTGGAAAGGTTATGTTTTACTGAATATGATTATCCTATTTGTATACATGTATAATTTCTGTATCTGAATTTAGGAATATTGAATATGTAACAATTACAACTGTGTTTGTACTTGGGGGAACGCCCACCAGACAGTAGACAATCAGCCTACATGGGCCATTTAAGAAGGACAATTGAACTTTGAAGATACCAATCTCCCACCTTTCTGAGAAGCTTCTTGGGATATTGCTTTGACACTGCAGGGTGATGTGATGATGTCAGCTGGTGCGGACTACCACCTTGGACACTGCTGGCATTTTTCCACTGGACACAAAGGATTCCCGCTTTATGTAAGTCAAGCTTAAGGCTGGGAAGTGAGTCAATCGAGTCAATCTTCTCCATTGCCTCCCCACCCAAGAAGGAAGACTGCTAAAAACACCTGAAGAAACAAAGGAACTAAGCTGGCAAAAGCAAGGGCTGAGTCCAGGCTGAGACAGGGGTCTAGCTTGTAAAGAGAAATAACTGGAACTCTAAGCTGTAGAAATAGCTAACCGAATGCTGCGAATCATTAAGAAAGGGATGGATAACAAGACAGAAAATATCATATTGCTTCTATATAAATACATGGTACACCCACATCTTGAATACTGTGTGCAGATGGGGTCACTCCACCTCAAAAAAAAGATATATTGGAATTGGAAAATTTCAGAAAAGGGCAACCAAAATGATTGGGGTATTGAACAGCTTTCATATGAGGAGAGATTAGTAAAACTGGGACTTTTTCAACTTTGAGAAGAGGCGATTAAGGGGGGATATAAGAGAGGTCCTGTGTTCCCTCTAAGCTGCATGGTCACATGGCCGCCCAGGAATGGATCAAGTGCTGAGCACTTCATTAGCAGAGCCATGCACATCTGGCAGCGTATGTTCAAGTGCCCCTCTCCCTACTGCTTTCCAACCGCTTTGCTCCAGCCCTCTGTCTTGGAGCCCCTGGCCAGCTGCTCCCGGGAAACCTGCTGCTTGCTGTGCAGTGTCAGGGTGTCCCCCTCCCCCCATCCATGTACTCCATCTCCACTGAGCAGGGGAGAGGGGACAGGGTTCAGGAGCAGGAGAGCTGCTGTAGTCTGAGGTCTGAATGAGTCTTCTGGCGGTGAGTGAGTGCCTTAAAAAGACAGCACACAGTCTCTCAGAGACTTCCCCAGCAGTCAGCACACACAATCTCTGTCTGTCTCTCACACACTTTCATTTATGAAGAATAGTGGGGGGGGACTACAATTAATGCTAGAATAATTTCATCAATCTTGGCATGCTCACGAGACTTCAGTTTAGAGTATATAGAAAGGGGAGAGTCTGTGATTTCATCACTGAGATCACCGATATGATCATGCTTTGACATAGGTTATTAAATTTCTTATAAAATCCATTTTTAACTCAAACTAATTAACTGATGTACTCGTAAATCAAATTCCATAGTCAACGTGCTGTAATTCTAGGGAAGATACATTGTATTAATCTGTAACAAAAGGGTTGAGGATCTCTGCTTTAAGGCTGAGATGATATTTGGATTTAGCTACGGACCCTCAAGTGACATTTCCATACTATCAACTCTGTGACTTGACTCTCATTGCAGAGGGGGGTGGCCACGATCCAAACAGAGCACTGCAAGAGGGCCAGCCCATGGCTCTGAAAGCACAAAGGTAGGGTAGGCTTTGAGGGTGGGGAAGTGAGGTTTGCCCATTATCATTGTCATACTTGCCCTTACCAAAATCAGTGCCCCCAAAAATACTGACATAGCTTTCAGAAATAGTGGTGCAGCTGTCAATAAGAGGATGATTAAGGACCAAACCAGCTGATGTAAATTGATGCAGATGCATTGGCTCTGGCCCTAGCACATTCCAACAGTGACTATTTACTGACAGAGTAGTAATAACCCTGCCAATAAAGACACCTACATTGGTGTCCCAGCCCCCAAAGGAGTCACTGAATGTAAATAGACTAGCGGTTTGTTTTACAGAGTGCTTAAGTGTTTTTGATGTAGTTAAATATTATTTGGTGTAGTTTAATACAAGATAACTGCATATTTCAATATATAGGCAAGCAACCTAAAGCTGACTAATCTATGTTAAATTGTAGCACATGTTTTTTCATATGATCGTAACAAATATAGTATTTTAAAAGAGAATGGATTTTGCAGTGTAGCACATTTGCTATAAAACAATACTTGGTGGAAGAAGAGAAAGTGATTTAATGGCTCTGGGGTTTACAGTTGTTGTATTATGTATGTAAACTTTTATTCTGGAAAAGCAGTGACACTATTTTCATAGACCCTCAGTGTGTGAAAATAATCCCAGGTAGGTCATTGCAAACTGACAAATGAGATCTATTATGATTCCCTTTGGCAATGTGTTGCCTTGCCTCAAGTCAAGAAATGCAAGAGAATGTCTGCTAAGATGCCTCGGGGATTAGGAGCAAAGCTCAAAAGCTTGTTCCAAAATGGATTGGGTACAGAGAGTGAGGTCATTTTGTATCTGACTGAAAGGGGGTGGCGGGGAAGGGAAGGCAGAGGAGGGAAAATGGGATGTCCATCTTCACTTTGCACAGAAGTGAATTTTTCACAGAAGGCCTGCACGAGACCAATGCACTTCTGAAGTTCTTTAAGTAATGTCTAGGCCTTAAGGTGTCCCTCTGCACTAGTGAGAATTATTCACGCTTATAGTTTGTAACAACCTACACAGAACTGGGAAGGAGGAACACAGGTTGCAGAAGGTACTAGGAAGGCAGCCTGTGTGCAGATGACTTGAATGCTCCAGAATGACATTTACCTTTTTTGCAACAGCATCACACTATTGATTTATGGGATTTGTCATCCACTATATTCTCTAGATCCTTGCCAGCAGTATTAACACCTAGACAGTTATTCCCCCACCTTATATTTGTTCCTGGGATTTTTCCTTCCCAAGTGAAGTCCTTTGCACTTGTTTTTATGAATTTCATCTTGTTGAGTTCACACTAGCTCTCCAGTTAATTGAGACCATTTTGAATTCTAATTCTGTCCTCCAAAGTGCTTGAACTCCCCTTTCTCCCCCTTCTTGGTTTATTCTTTGGAGCAGATTTTATAACAATACTCTCCAATTAATTATCCAAGTCATTAATGAAAAATTTGACTAGTATCAGACCTAGGACAGAACCCTGTGGGACCCCATTTGATACAGCCTTCTAATGTGACAGTGAAACATGGGCAGCTACTCTGAGTAAGGTCTTTCAACCAGTTGTGCACCCACCTTATAGTAATTTCAACTAGACCACATTTCCTGTGCTTATGAGAAGGTCATGTGAGACTATGTCAAAAGCCTTACTGAAGTCCAGATAGGTCACTTCTACTGCTTCCCCCATCCACCTAGACAGTAACCTTGTTAAAGAAAAAAGAAAAGGAGGACTTGTGGCACCTTAGAGACTAACAAATGTATTAGAGCATAAGCTTTCGTGAGCTACAGCTCACTTCATCGGATGCATACAGTGGAAAATATAGTGGTGAGATTTTATATACACATAGAACATGAAAAAATGGGTGTTACCATATAGATAGTAAAAAGAGTAACCAGGAAAGGTGAGCTATTACCAGCAGGAGAGCGGGGGAGGGAGGGAACCTTTTGTAGTGATAATCGAGGTGGGCCATTTCCAGCACTTGACAAGAACAGTGGGAGGGGAAATAAACAAGGGGAAATAGTTTTACTTTGTGTAATGACCCATCCACTCCCAGTCTTTATTCAAGCCTAAGTTAATTGTATCCAGTTTGCAAATTAATTCCAATTCAGCAGTCTCTCGTTGGAGTCTGTTTTTGAAGTTTTTTTGTTGAAGAATTGCAACTTTTAGGTTTGTAATCGAGTGACCGAAGAGATTGAAGTGTTCTCCAACTGGTTTTTAAATGTTACAATTCTTGATGTCTGATTTGTGTCTTTTCATAGAATCACAGAATATCAGGGTTGTAAGGGACCTCAGGAGGTCATCTAGTCCAACCCCCTGCTCAAAGCAGGGATGATCCCCAATTAAATCATCCCAGCCAGGGCTTTGTCAAGCCTGACCTTAAAAACTTCTAAGGAAGGAGATTCCACCACATCCCTAGGTAACGCATTCCAGTGTTTCACCACCCTCCTAGTGAAAAAGTTTTTCCTAATATCCAACCTAAATCTCCCCCACTGCAACTTGAGACCATTACTCCTTGTCCTGTCATCCGCTACCACTGAGAATAGTCTAGATCCATCCTCTTTGGAACCACCTTTCAGGTAGTTGAAAGCAGCTATCAAATCCCCCCTCATTCTTCTCTTCTGTAGACTAAACAATCCCAGTTCCCTCAGCCTCTCCTCATAACTCATGTGTTCCAGTCCCCTAATCATTTTTGTTGCCCTCCGCGGGACTCTCTCCAATTTTTCCACATCCTTCTTGTAGTATGGGGCCCAAAACTGGACACAGTACTCCAGATGAGGCCTCACCAATGTCGAATAGAGGGGAATGATCACTTCCCTCGATCTGCTGGCAATGCCCCTACTTATACAGCCCAAAATGCCATTGGCCTTCTTGGCAACAAGGGCACACTGTTGACTCATATCCAGCTTCTCGTCCACTGTAACCCCTAGGTCCTTTTCTGCAGAACTGCTGCCTAGCCATTCGGTCCCTACTCTGTAGTGGTGCATTGGATTCTTCCGTCCTAAGTGCAGGACTCTGCACTTGTGCTTGTTGAACCTCATCAGATTTCTTTTGGCCCAATCCTCCAATTTGTCTAGGTTCCTCTGTATCCTATCCCTACCCTCCAGCGTATCTACCACTCCTCCCAGTTTAGTGTCGTCTGCAAACTTGCTGAGGGTGCAATCCACACCATCCTCCAGATCATTTATGAAGATATTGAACAAACTCTGCTTGATACTGGCTGACAACTAGACATGGAGCCATTGATCACTACCTGTTGAGCCCGACAATCTAGCCAGCTCTCTATCCACCTTATAGTCCATTCATCCAGCCCATACTTCTTTAACTTGCTGACAAGAATACTGTGGGAGACCATGTCAAAAGCTTTGCTAAAGTCAAGGAACAACACGTCCACTGCTTTCCCTTCATCCACAGAACCAGTTATCTCGTCATAGAAGGCAATTAGATTAGTCAGGCATGACTTGCCCTTGGTGAATCCATGCTGACTGTTCCTGATCACTTTCCTCTCCTCTAAGTGCTTCAGAATTTATTCCTTGAGGACATGCTCCATGATTCTTCCAGGCACTGAGGTGAGGCTGACTGGCCTGTAGTTCCCAGGATCCTCCTTCTTCCCTTTTTTAAAGATGGGCACTACATTAGCCCTTTTCCAGTCATCTGGGACTTCCCCGGATCGCCATGAGTTTTCAAAGATAATGGACAATGGCTCCGCAATCACATCCACCAACTCCTTTAGCACTCTCGGATGCAACGCATCCAGCCCCATGGACTTGTGCACATCCAGTTTTTCTAAATAGTCCCTAACCACTTCTTTCTCCACAGAGGGCTGGTCACCTCCTCCCCATGATGTGCTGCCCAGTGCAGTAGTCTGGGAGCTGACCTTGTTCATGAAGACAAGAGGCAAAAAAAGTATTGAGTACATTAGCTTTTTCCACATCCTCCGTCACTAGGTTGCCTCCCTCATTCAGTAAGGGGCCCACACTTTCCTTGACTTTCTTCTTGTTGCCAACATACCTGAAGAAACCCTTCTTGTTAGTTACTCTTAACATCTCTTGCTAGCTGCAACTCCAGATGTGATTTGGCCTGATTTCACTCCTGCATGCCCGAGCAATATTTTTATACTCATCCCTGGTCATTTGTCCAGTCTTCCACTTCTTGTAAGCTTCTTTTTTGTGTTTAAGATCAGCAAGGATTTCACTGTTAAGCCAAGCTGGTCGCCTGCCATATTTACTATTCTTTCTACACATCGGGATGGTTTGTCCCTGTAACCTCAATAAGGATTCTTTAAAATAAAGCCAGCTCTCCTGGACTCCTTTCCCCCTCATGTTATTCTCCCAGGGGAGCTAACACCAGGGCCAGAGAATTTCCTCGCACCTTTAATAACCAAAAGAAGTCAGGAACACAGTATTACGTCTCATCCTAAACAGAGTGTTCACAACAGCCCCTAACAACTAGTTGGGATATTTGTCCAATATTGACTCAAATGGGAAGAGTGCCTCCTGCTGATCAATGATACTTTCTCCAAAATCTGAAAAATTGGAGTTGCCATCCAAGTTTTGATTGGATGATTTAAGCAGTGGTTACTGTTGAAAAGTGAATTCTGTCTGGAATTTGAGTGCAGTAAAATCAAAATAGTGTTTGGAAAGAAATGAATTGAGAGGAAGCTATACAGGTTTGAAATATGCTGATTTTCAGGAAGGTTACCTCTATTTTAGATACTAGATGAGCACTACTAGGTGTGAGGTTGTCGGGGTGGTGGTGGGGAAGCATTGAGTCTGATTGATGACTTGTCAAGGCAAAATGTGAAAGGAAAGTTCAGGAATTACCCCAGTTTAATGAATTCTGCAGTCATTGGGTCCTAGGAAAAAGTCATAAGATCTTTCTAAAGTTGTCCTCCACTTGCAAAGGTGCAGAGCAGACTCTGAGTTATTCTGGACTACTGTCTCTGGATCCAGAGATAGCACTAAGGGGCCTCATTCATCTATGGATGGACACAAAATTGCCTTGTTTTCTATCAGATTAAGATCTAGCCATAATGATTTTGCCAACTCCAGACTAGATTGTAACACTCAGAAGGAAAAAGGAGGAGTACTTGTGGCATCTTAGAGCCTAACAAGTACTCCTAGTTTTTTTTTGCTGATACAGACTAACACGGCTACCACTCTGAAACTCATAAGGAACACACTCAAAGTTAAAGCTACAGCCTCCCTAATGAGCAAGAGAGAGTGTTGTATATATCACATTAGTGACTGGTCCTCTACAGTGATATATGATCCACACTGAATTCATTTCAGGGTATTAGTTCTGGTTTACAAGCCTCCTTAATTGGCAAGAACCTGGCTGTCTCATGGACCACATCTTGTCCTGTGCTCCAGAATAGCAATGCTATGACACACAGCTTGAAAGACCCCTGGGGACATTTGGGCCACAGCTCTGTTAAGGGCTGCCACTGGTGAGCAATTCTTACCACCTTTAGGACACACTGTAAGATTTGTTTCTTTGACATGGTACCTGAATGCATTTGGAAACTAATCCTTACCCAGTAGTAAGAAGGTGAGCAGAAACAAATTGGAAATTCCTCTCTGGGACATTTCAGCTAGTAGATAAAGCATTCATTACAGCAGTGGGTATGTTGGAAGTGTGGTAACTGTAGCAGAGGACAAATGGATGCTCATGTGTTATTGTAAGTGGAATGTCTTAGCTGAAAGCGTTTAAGGGCTGATGTTGAGATTTTCAGAGCAGTGCAGGGGATTGAGCCACACCTCTTCCATTAATTGCCAAAATTCTCTGCACTACTCTGAAAATCTCACTCTTAGCTGGACCCCAACACAGTAATTTTTCATCTGCAAGTCAACTACCATTTGCATTTGCAAATTTGGGGGAGGGCAGGTGGGGAATTGCACCTGCAAATTAAAAGGTCATTATTGAAATGTCATCATAAGTTGTTTCACTGTTTTTCATTTTGGCAGATGGAATGGGGTAGGGATGAGAGTAAAGCACACTGACTGGGAACTGAGTGTTGCTACAGGAAAGAAAGTATAGAGAGAAGCACATGGACGGGAAGAGGGAGCAAAAGAAAAAGGAAGATAGGTGAAGGAACAAACACAGGGGAGAAAAATATTGATGGTCCAGAAGGCAAGCATATTTTCCTTTGGAGGACTGCTGACTGAGACAAAGTTCGGCACAAATGATAATTCTTCAAGTTAATGGTGCTACGCCCTTTAGACAAACTCAGGACTTAAGTGGTTTTTTACTATAAAGGCAGCCATATTCTACCCTTGATGTTTTGTGCAAGCCTCCCATTGACAGTGAGAGATTGACAGTGTACTATGTTGTCCTAAATGTATACCCTGACACACAGCCCATAATTAAATAAGGAAGTCAGTCCCCTGCTACAGAGAGTGTGATGCCACTTCTGTAAATCATTAAAGTGCAGCAGATCTCCTTTTCAGGTAGGCATACTAGTTCTATCTGAGATAAGTCTTATCTGTGACACATACATAGGAAGGGATCTTTAAACTAATAGAGATTAAACAAGTCCTCAATTTGGTGAGAACCACAGAGATTCCAGCAGTGACACAGTTATAGCAGCAGGCAATTTCCCTGTGTCTGGGGAATTCTCTGCTGGGCACTTCTGGCCAGTTTTTGGCCCTTTTACATCTCCTAAAGGCCACACAGAGGTTGCAATTTACTAGAAAATCTGCTTTTAAAAAACCCAGTTAATTCCAAACAGCATCAACTGTTCCTTGATTACCTGAAGCACTTCACCAAGTGTAAGCACTGCCATCTCACCCACATATGGTCAAGCCCATTTCTTTTTAAAAATAAAATCAGAATTCCTTTTCTCCTACCCCTGAAAATGATTAAAGATCTAAAAAACATGACTTATGAGGGAAGATTGAAAAAAATGGGTTTTTTTAGTCTGGAGAAGAGAAGACTGAGAAGGGACATGATAACAGTTTTCAAGTACATAAAATGTTGCTACAAGGAGGAGGGAGAAAAATTGTTCTTCTTAACCTCTGAGGATAGGACAAGAAACAATGGGCTTAAATTGCAGCAAAGATGGTTTAGGTTGGACATTAGGAAAAACTTCCGATCAGAGTAGTTAAGCACTGGAATAAATTGCCTAGGGAGATTGTGAAATCTCCATCATTGGGGATTTTTAAGAGCAGATTGGACAAACACCTGTCAGGGATGGTCTAGATAATAATTAGTCCTGCCTTGAAGGTAGTGGACTGGACTAGATTACCTCTTGAGGTCCCTTCCATTTCTATGATTCTGTGACATTGGGCAACGTTTTTGCTGAATGGGAATAGTTCTTGTGTATGCAATAGAAATCACCATTTGTACAAATGAAGATCGCAACACTTGTCTTTACGTTAAGGTGGACTAAAGTCGGCTGGCACTGTTTTATTCTGTAGATAAACAATTAAATATTTCATTTTTGTCATGGAAACTCATACCTCTGTCATTCAAACTTTCCCTCTGCCCAGTTTGAAAAAGGACAGCATGACAAAAATCACAGTCAGAGTTTCAGGCCAGAAGGGACCACTAGATTTAGCCTGACCTCCTGTATATCATAGGAAACCAACATCATCCAGCCCCTACCCACTAACTGCAACAACTGAAATGAGACCAAAGCATTACAACCCACAGGAGACTACACTATTATGTGTCACAGACGAAATATGAGGGATTGGAAATGCTAATCCTAAATGGTCTGGTTTCATTCTGAAGCTTCACACTTTCATGTTCAAGTAGTATTTGAAAATGATCCAAGCCCATCTAGTTTTCTTATTACCACTAGTTTTACAATACTGGAGTAACAGACAAGAATTAAATTGGAAGCACAATAAGATTTGAACCTTTTAGTGACAGCTTATCTGGATGTTATTAGCTCTTATTTAAAAACACTGTTTGAGATCGATCATTCTAATGCTTATGATCCATGATTGACATGGAAAACCACACCATCCATTTCTTTTTGGACTTTGATGTTCCTAAAGGTTTTTGTCAAGAAGCCTATGGAATAGAAGGGTACATCTGGAGCTGGAAGGAGTAAATTCCAATTCGAGGAGCCATGCCGATACTAGCTGAAATGTAGCCAGAGCAGTGCGAGCAATCTGACAGACTAGCCACCTGAATACATACATAGGGCCTCAGATGGGATCATACTTGGGGCAGCTAACCCATCCCACTGCTTGGGCCACCACAACTTCACTTCAATTCTATACACATCTACTCAAGTTGAAGATCATGTCCAGTACAGACAGACTTCAACCAGTCAATTCACATTCAGTGAGTGGCTATGTCTACACTTGACATGTCAGGTGAGATTTCCAGCTTGAGTAGAAGTGTAGATGTGATGGCCCAAGTGGTGGGACAGGCTAGCTGTCTCAAGTCCAAGACTCTAGATACATACTCAGGCAGCTAGCCCGTCCTGCTGCTTGAGCCACCACATCTACACTTCTGTTCTATGCACTTCTATTGATGCTGGAAATTACACTTTCCATCTCTGGCATAGACATAGCCACTGACTGAACACAAACTTAAGCCATTCACTTCAAGGACCTTATCACATACATACTGCAGTCTGTAAGTCTTTTCTTTCTGTACAGATTCAGTAACAGATTAAGGAGAACAGTAAAGTGAACAAAGTCTGGAGTGAAACCAGTAATAATTCATCTTTGGAATAACTTGTGTTTTGAATAGCTTATTACCAACCGTTCTCAATGATCAATTAGTTGATCAATCTAGGCTTTTTTCTGAACAGAGAGTTTTACTTTCTATAATGCTCTGATACTTAAAGCCTCAAATTTTTCTAAATGTCCCTAAAAATTAATGGGCAGACACTTTACACATCAGCTTCTAGAAAAACCAGGCATAGTGCTCACACATTTGACCTGCCTTGACTGCCCAGAAACAGATCTAAGGGTATAACTACTCTGCAAGTGCAGGTGTGATTGCAGCGCGTGTAATCTGGCTTGCACTAGTACAACAGCAGTGAAGCTGAAGCATCATGGACTTCAGCATAGGCTAGCTGCCCAAATACCCAGGGCGGGCTTTGACAGCCTGTGCTACCACAGCTTCACTGTTATTGGTACTAGTACTTACTAGATTGAAGCTAGCTCGTGTCTACATGTGCTACAATCACACCTTCGACTGCAGTGTAGGCATACCCTCTGTAGCACCAGAACTGGGGCTGACCCTCACATTCAGGGAGCCAGAAACCACCCTGCCATGAACATATCTTTGGCAAAAGAAAGAATTTTGCTTTTTGTATCCTTCACAGGCAGTGATGCACTAGGGGGAAAAAACTGGTTTAAAAAAAAGCCATTGGAAACAGGCTGAGGTAAATTTAAATGAAATGGGTTTAATTTAAGTTTAAATGAAAAGGTTTCAGTTGGATCAGAAATTATGCTGGGCACTAAAAAGCTTAGATAAACATGTAGGCTTAGGATTACCCTCAGAGTTTGTTCCCCTTCTCCCTCCTGCTGTCTTCTGGATTTAGTCTTCGTGATAAAGGGTGTCTTATTTGATATTTGTACCTTGTTCAGCAGACAGGCCCTTCATAATGGGAACAACTGTAATACAAATAATTAACAATGGATTCTATAATGAGGAGACCAAACAGATACAAAAAAAGAAAAAAGAGGTAAACAAGCAATAGCTGACTGCAACATTGTGTATAGTGCAGCTGAATGAGCCTTGACCATAGTGAACCTGTATGAAACTTTCAGAAGAAGACCACAATCCATGTGACATTCTCCTAGTCTGGTGTTCTGTTACTGAAAAGCCTGTTTTGTTTTGTAATAAGTTGTTGTTACTTGTCTGTATCGAGCCTAGCACTCAAGCTGGTAAGACATTTCTCCAACAATGTTTTTCCCCAATTGGAAAACGGCAATTCATCGGAAGCAATACATTTTGTGGAAACAAGTTTACTTTGACTATAGTTTGTTTCAAAAGAAAAATTGGAAAAAAAAAAAGTTGAAAAGGTTAAAACATCCTTTTTGGAATGGAATGTTTTGATTTTCCATTTTGAAACAACTTTTTGTAATGTAACTTAATGTAAATTAAAACAAAAATCAGAACAAAAAGCATTGACAGACCCAAAAGGAAATTGTTTCGGGAATTTATTTTTGTGGAAATATTCATTTATTGATTGTGGAGAATGTTGTAAGTTCAAAAAACAAAGTGAAAAATCTGGTTTCCCTCCCTGCTCCCCCAGCTCTACCTAGCACAATGGGGTCCTGATCCATGACTGGGGTTCCATAACACCAGCTTTAGTTCTATAGAAGTCACCGGGCTTTGGGTCAACTGGGACTGTTCCCACCTTTTCCATTCAACCTTCCTCTATCCTAGCTGCCCTCAACTCCTGCTGCCACACATTTATCAGTAATGTTTTCTGAGAAAAGGAGGCCTCTGTGACTTGAAAATCCCTCCTCCTGGATTTCAGTGAGTAGCTAAACTGGCCTTCATTTCCCATGGGAAGGTGGTGGGTGGGGTGAGGAGGGAATCAAGGAGGCTGGTAATTTCAAATCTAAGGTAAAAGGTCTTTAAGGGAGCAGACTTCCTTCCTACTTTGCTTATGAGTAGTGGTTCCCCAAAATATACAAAAAAAGTAGAAAAGGTGGGTTGTGTGAAAGAGGGAAATTTAGTTAGTTTTATATTGAAAAAAATCAAGAAACTCAAGGGATTTTGAGTGTCTTTATTTATTTCACTTTACAATTTTAGGTTGGTGAATGAAACAAGCTTTTGAGCTACATGTGTACAGCTACCTGTCCAAAGCAAAGCATGTCTCTTTCACCAGCAGAAGTTGGTCCAGTAAAGATATTACCTCACCCACCTTCTCTTGCTAAAAAAAAGATTACAGCATAAATACTGAAGCCTTTTAAAATTAGTGATAGCAAATTCTCTATCTAAGTTGCAGAAACAATATTATAAGTAAGCCTTGTATTCTCTCTAATATCTTGGGACCAGCATGGATACACCACTGTAATCTTTGTCAGGAATTGATAATCTGATTTACTCCTTTGGGTCTTTAGTTTAAATGTTGGTCAAAATTTGAAAGAAAATTTCAGCTGTTTTTACTGTTTCCTAAGAAATAAAAACCTATTTGTTTGGCTGCTTCTTTACAGTCCTAACTTTAAAGAGGTTCTGCTGTTTAAACTGTAATTTCACAGTCAATTAATCTACAATATACTGAAGACTAGTGTCTTTAGGTTCTTAAAAAAATACAAGTCACTCTACAATCTGTTTTACATGTTACAATGAAATGTGTGTTGGAAGAGAGTGTATAATGGATTTTAGAGGGGTTATTTACAGAACACGAGTCTACTAGGGGCAACCTTACACTAGTCTAATCAATCTTTGTCCCAGGCCCAAGACAGCTATGCACCCCCCACCTGGGGGCTGGGAGTACAGCTATGAGAACATTGTTTTTTGCACACAATTGGACTGCTTAAGTTTGGCTTTGATTTGGGGGTTTGAATGAACCAAGCCTCAGCCATAACTGACCAGTTTCTTCTATCACCCTTACCCCTTTCGCTCACACAGCCAGAACTATCTGCAACTTCCCCAGCCTCTCTTCTACATAAGTGGGTTGTGAGCTTGCTTCTCTTGCTCCATGGCTGAGCTGTCAGACCAAGATTTTAAGTAATTTTTGGTGCCCGACTTGTGACACCTTAGAGAGTCCAGATTTTGAGAAAATGCTGAGCACCAGCTCTAAACCCACCCCCCCTTTAAAAGGTGTCTGAAGGTGGACACCCAACACAATTTGTTTAAGAAAAATCTTGGATGTAGAGGAAGAGACCCTTTATGGAGCAGTCATTGTAAAATGCCATCCACTAATCTGGTCTGATTGGACAAGTGGAGGAGGAGTCTGTCCACTTACAGTATATCTGCACAGGAACTAGACACCTGCTGCTGGCCTGTGCCAGCCAACTTGGGTTCATGGGGCTCGGGCTGTGGGGCTGTTCCATTGCTATGTAGACTTCAAGGCTTGGGCTGGAGCCCAAGCTCCAGGACCCTCCCACACGTAGGCTCCTAGAGCTTGGGCTCCAGCCTGAGCCCACAGCCCATGCCCCACAAGCCCAAGTTAGCTGGCACAGATCAGCTGCAGGTGTCCAGTTGCTGTGTAGGCATACTCTTACAATTTACCTTCAAGAATTACTGCTGGGGACTACCTTTATATCCCACCGTTTTGGTGGAAATCTTATCAGGTTTCCTGTCCGTTGCAAAGCAATTTGCTGGCTACTTCTAGTGTGCATTGCTGAGCAGCCAATCCCAGCATGCTGTAGGCCTAGATCTACAAGTAATTAGATGGAGTTACCATGGTATCCATGGCTAGCAGCTGCTATAGCACACAGAAGAGAAGAGAAGATCTTGTGACTTTGCCAAGAACAGGCATTAAGACAACTGAATTTAAACAAGTTATATAAATAATTTACCTCAACTTGCTTCAGGAGAGAAGGCCAAGTGCTAAAGGAAGGTGAGATTGGAATTGACGGAGTGTGGATAGGTGCATTGATCATATGAGTTTGTCCTCTTCTTAAAGTATAACCCCCCACCCCCATAAAACTACTTAAACTATTAATTCTGACACCAAATTACAGAGAGTCTTCAGAATACAAGGATAGTCCAAAACAGGAGTATGTGCATAAGTGGGGAAGTTAGATATTTTGGGAAAAGTATTAAAAAAAGGAATTGCCAGTTAGGTTTCAAGTTAGTTTTTGTATTTAATTATGGCATATTTAATTATGTTTAAGTAGTATCCTTAATGACATTCTTTAAACTGACAGAGGCCAGGAAATTTAAATTGGGTTTATAATGGAAATGCTGACAGCCTCTTAACTATAATCACAACTGGCCCAGATATAATATTTTAATGTAAACATGCAATCCTTGCTATGTTTATAGTGTAAATGGAAAAACTGCAAATTTTCAAACACGCTTAGGAACCATTAACTGTAACATCTCTACCAACCAGTTAAAGCAAAGAAAAAAAACAGCGTATTTCAAAGGTTTTCTGACAATGTTAGAATTCTCTCCCTAAGTTTGTGTCAATTAGGCAGGCAAAAGTTGCTGTAAAGGTTTATCAGGGAGATTGCTCTATTTGTGGAACATACTGTGCATATTTGTTTTCAGACAGTTTTGTAAATCTTGTAGTGTTTAAAATTCCATTAAGGCTATAATTATGTGGAATTCACACATTAGTCTGGCATGTGTCTGGGCAAATATATACATATAATATAGGCAGTCAAACACTGCATACACGGCAATGGGCTCTGTTACAGTGGAAAGAAGGGAAGTTCTCCCACAGATGCCCATGAGAAATGGCATCATACTTGACAAAAGCTATAGGAAGATTCCCCAGAAGCAAGGATACCAGTACAGTGTTTTAGCCTTAACAGGGCTTTTGTAGGCCAAACCATCCTTCAAAGATAGGCTACATTATAAAAGGGTTAGAGATCTGAACTAATTGTAGACCCACTTAGATCAACACAAAGTTAATCCATCCCTAATATATAGGTAGGCACATGTGCACACCATAAGTTACAACATGTGTGGTATTGTGATGGCAGGGATCATCAGTTACAGTCGTCCAAGTTTTTTCTTAGTGTGTGAGCAAGTGTTCAGTCATAGCCAAAGATGCTGTGTTAGTTGCTAAGCAAGGTTTTCTGTAATAAATGATAGTTCTTTTACAGTGCTTTTCATAATTATATAGATCTCAATGTGCTTCTCAAAAGGTAGTCAGTATCATCACCTCCATTTCACAGATAAGGAATCTGAGGCATAAAGATGTTACCTGTCTAAGGTCACCCAGCAGGCCAATGGCTGAGCTGGGAATAGAAGTTGAAAGCTTCTGGAGAGCTGTCTTTGCCTTGGTCTCCAATCAGACTTAATTCTTCAGGCAAAGTTACTCCCACAGTACTAGGCATTGATGTTGGGCCAAGATTCCTTGAAGAAGGGATAGCCTGAATGCTGTTTGACCCCCTCTGTTCCAGTGTATGCATGTAAATACAGTGTGGTATGTTTTGATTACACTTGCAAAGCCCTGGACCTCTACTACTGCTCAGCAAAGGGTTGATACTGGTGTCAGAATCTGCAATTTTATATTAAACTGAAAGATAATTCTTCACAATTTCTTACCCTGAGAATTGTAATTATGTGTAATAACCAGCTTTGGTCACCCACCTCCTGGCTTAGGTAAGTATTGGTCCCACATAGCTCTCCCTCTGCTGGTGCAGGGAGAGCTCACCTTCAGTTTCAGTCTACAGTAACCACTGCCTATCCTGACTTCTTTGGATTGACCAGCTGACCAAGTCTCCCATCTTCAATCTTTGGTGGAAGAAGTAGACAAATCCTTCCCTCACTCCATTTCACAGCATTTCTAGGACGGCAGGCCACATACCGAGACCGATTTGTCAATAGCAAGCAATGGAAAACATTTGGTCCAACTCCTTTAGTAACTTTGATGGGGGCTGCATGGCATCAGGGCAAATTATCAGTCACCTTGCCTTTGCAGATGATATTGTATGGATAATGCCTATGTAGGAATACAACCAAGCAGCAGCAACTAGCAGCCAGAGACCGGTGATTAAAAATAAATGAACAAAAGACAAAACTAATGGTAACATAAAAAAAATCCCAAGAAACTAGTCATTAACAGTTTATACATTGAACACGTAAACAGTTCTGCTACTTTGGGTCCTACCATATGACAACCTCTATGAAGATAATATTGGCAAGTAGACAACTACTGCCAGCAGAATGTTTACATGCCTTACTATAGATGTTTGGAAACTTAAATTGGTGTGCAGGACTGCTAAAATCAGATTACGTACAATGCTCATTGTACTGACATTACCTTACAGTTGCAAAACATGGGCATTGAGAAAGCATCTTGAGCAAAAGCTGCAAACAGATGAAATGAGGTGCCTGTGCCATTTCCTAGGCAGGCGAAAGCTAGATAGATTAAGAAATGAAGACATATGTAGAAGACTGGAAATGCATGGTGTGACTACACTCAAAGGGTGCCAGATAACAATTGTTTGGCCATGTTAATAGAAAGACTTTGTACCAATTGCCTAAAATTGTCCTCTATGGAAGGGTACCTGGTGAGAGGGGGCTGTGGATGTCCAAGGAGACATTAATATATCTACAAGAGACAAGATCCAGGGATCTCTTGATGCCAACTGACTCAGGACACAGAAAGGATCAATAGGATTTTACAGCAATCCCTTGGGTCAAGTCTATGCATGGTAACTCATCAAAAGGTGCCATGTATGGTATCTACTGAGAGCCAGTAGCTTACTGGTCAACATAGTCATTAAATATTATCCATACATACATTTTGTGAGAAATTATGCATCTATACTGGAAATTACATTCTTAAAGCCTTGATATTAAAAGCAGGTCACCAGGAGGTGACAGGCCTTTGATAGATTCTGTTCTGGCAGGGGGTAGGAGATGCTCATTTCTCTCTGTCTGGTCAAGCGCGTACTGTGCATTGTATGTATCACAATTCAGGCCTATTTGCACCACTGAGCCTGATATTAATCAAGAGATTGTGAAATCACAAGATCGGAGAGCTGCAGTAAAAAAAAAAAAAAAAAAACAGCAGAGGGGTATCCTGTTTACATGTAAAGACAATGGATTTTGGGGGTATAACTCAGGGTACTGAGGAGCCAAGGACACCGAGCAGATGAACTGTCAGTGTGTTCTATCTTTTGAAATGAGAGCCTCAGCCAACCTGGCTGGAAAATGCTGCAAAGACTTTGGGTGAGCAAAATTTCACACAGGAAAGTATCTTGTTAATTATATCTAGGTAATAGAATGAACCTTATGATTTTGTTTTTTTATATAACCATATTGTTTCCAACAGTTCTACTTGCTTTCATTAGAATCTCTACTCTTTGTCAAATAAACCTTCACTTGTTTTCACTATAAACATATCTAAGTATTGAGTGGTAAGCTGGGCTATGATCAAGGTGTAACTGCTCAGCTGGGCGGTACTGTTCCTTTGGGAGCAGCAAATCTGTGAATCCTGTGAGTGTCCAGTGGAACAGCTGGACACTCCAGAGTGATGCTCAGAGTGCTTGGGGGGTCAGAGTGTGCCTATTGCTTACCTGCAGAAGGACAGGAGAACCTGGGTAACCTAAGAGGGAAGTGCTTGTGTTGCTAAGAGGGGAGCTGATACCCAGCACTCACAGACAAGGCTTTCTCATGCTAAGCACAGGTAGTGGCAAGGTGCCTCCCCACGCTGGGTAACTCTGGGAAGCATCACAACAATATATCACCATCCAGACAACACCCAACCAGCGCAAATGGTAGCTCAAAACAGAAGTGGATGGAATCTGCTCATAATCTTGGCCCTGGATAAAGGAAAAATACAGACTGGAAAGCACCCACATGCAACACAGTTACTCTGTCCACTTGAACAAAAGGGTGGGAGGAAGGAAAAGAAAATAAAGGGATAGCTGAAGGCCACCTGTCTGGCCCTCTGAAAAGGCTTCTTGCCAGAGGCAGAATCTATGGACTCTAGTGAAAGGAAAGGCAAATACCACAAGAGGACCTGCCTCTACATCTAAGTATTGGTAGGTAGGAGGGTGTGTAGGTAGTTGGTGTGGAAGGGGTCCTTCACCATATTATTTTAATGTTTTTTTAACTGCGATGTTAGGATATAGATATTCAGGCTTGCCTGTAAAGGCCTATACTTTAAGAATTTAGGTATATGTTTACCATTTAGCTAGGTATAGAGAGATAAAAGAAAGAATCAAAATCACTGTCTGCCTGAGTAAGGGCCTTCTCTCACTGTGACAGTCTGAGGCCCTCTTCTTAAGCTAAGCAGCAGAGGCAGCCATAAACTGGGAAGCGTATGGTCACATCCTCACACTAGTCACATTGAAATAAGGTGCTATTGGGCTGTTAGGAATACAGTCCTGTCCTGATAATGCCTATCACCACCAGATAAAGAAGATTTAAAGAAAACTTAGTTTGATAGATGAAGTGAGCTGTAGCTCACGAAAGCTTATGCTCAAATAAATTGGTTAGTCTCTAAGGTGCCACAAGTACTCCTTTTCTTTTTGCGAATACAGACTAACACGGCTGTTACTCTGAAACCTTAGTTTGATAGCATCTTGTCTGGCAAGAACTCACTTATCAATAGCTGGGGTGTGAAATCCTCATTTCTTTGTTGTTCTATCACTGTAGTCCCCATTTCCCTATTGTTTATCTGTATAATCTCTGTCTGTTTCTATGATTCTTTCTGTCCGCTGTATAATTAATTTTGTTGGGTGTAAACCAATTAAGGTGGTGGGATATAATTGGTTAAATAATGTTACAATAAATTAGGATTGATTAGTTAAATTTCAGGAAAATGATTGGCTAAGGTATAGCTAAGCAGAACTCAAGTTTTACTATATAGTCTGCAGTCAATCAGGAAGTAAATGGGGTGGGGGTGGGGATTGGAATCATGTTTTGCCAAGGGGGTGGGGGAATGGGAACAGGGGCACAGGCAAGGCTTTGTGGCATCAGAGCTGGGAAGGGGGACACTTGAGGAAGGAAACTGAAATTATTGCTTGCTGGAAGTTCACCCCAATAAACATCAAATTGTTTGCACCTTCGGACTTTGGGAATTGCTGCTCTCTGTTCACGCGAGAAGGACCAGGGAATGGGAGGGTGAAGGAATAACCTCTAACATGGGATAGTGAGGATTCATAGGAAGGGAAAAGGGAGTCTTAGACTATCTGAAAGTTTCCCCACTTTGTAGAGGCACTTTTAATAATGGTGGCATTTTGTACAGTGCCCAAGTCTTCCTTTGTTACATGTATTGGTATTTATAGGGTGCAGATAATAATTAGTATACACACCTAGATCCAGAATAGATAGATAAAGATGTCAGAGTCAGATTCCAGTTGTTTTAGTGACTAGTATCAAACTTGAGCAGTTAAAATACTCAACCTCCCTAACTGGGATTAAATTGCCATAGTCGAAACACAGATGTGCACACCCTTTTTTAAAGTATGTAACACCTAGAGATAAACTCTAGATTCATGCCCTGAGAGGGCTCACCTTCTACTCTTCTGTATACCAACAGCATCCCCTTTCTCGCTTTGGCTGCTCCTTCCACATGTGCTGCTCCTCTGGCCCTCCTACCGTTGTCCTTTTCCCATTCCTGCAGCCTCCTTCCTAGTCTTCCCTGCAAAACCAGCTCTTGCTTTTCCTCCTGCAGCTCTGCCCATTGATTTATTTGATACTTATGCATATGAATTATACATTTGGGGACTTCTTGGGGGGGCAGGGTTGGAATGAAGCGTTTATTATAGACTTCCTTATAGTTGACATTGACGGTGGATTTCATTTACAGAGAAAGTTATTTAGTATTGTATGTAGAGTATTTCATATGGGATTTGTTCTTTTTAGTAAATGGGTTTTAAATATACAATAATGCTATGCAATGTGCATGTAAGCTACACAAATTAGACTTGCATATGAGGTAGTACTTACCACAATGTAAGTTATCCACTAGTGGTTCTCCTTAAAATGTCTATTAACCATGAGAACCTTAGTTGAAAACTATAATTGACCACCTGCTTGCCATAGACCTACAATTTCTGGAAAAGGTACATTGAATTAGTTTCCATACCAAATGCATAACTTGAGAAAAGAGCTTTGCTAACACCTCTGGAAATATTCATGACCAATTTAAATATAACTACAATATACAAGGCAAAAAACATTAAAAACCTCCTCCAAAACATCTGTCTATCTATATAGATACAATGATGCAGATTTTCATCTGTGATGCAAAGTGAAATGTCTACTTGCTTCCATAAGTAAGTAGTCTTGCAATCACTAAACTACACCATAATTAGTAAAGCAGGAAGTTGGTAAAATTCATAGATTTATTTCAAATGTTAATACTAGTAATCTGGATTCTAATTCATCATTAAACAGGTGAAAGCTTTTACGCTTGACAGTTATTAGCCTTGACCAGCAAAGGATGTCTGAATTTAAGAGCCAGAAAGCTAATAACATCTGAACTCATTTCCCTCTTTTTCTTACATGGCAGCCAGTTGCAGCTGGTATTTGTACATATTCTTTATGGAACTTCTTCAGTCTAAATATATCAGTAGCAGCTATCATACATAAGGATAGGATAGTCTAGTGGTTAGGGTGCTGGCCTGCAAGACCCAACATGCTAACTAAAAATAACTTGGAAGACCCAACAACAACCATACTTCCCAGGGGTGTTGAGGATAACTACATTAAAGACTGGTAGGCTCTCACTTACTGTATTAATGGAGTGTCAGACATACCTAAGATAAATCGCACACTTCTTTTAACTGGGCTTTGTAAATGCCAACACCAAATAATCTTGGTTGGTCAATGAAGAGGAGCCCAAGGCTTTCCACAGAGGAAACACTCCCTTAATCCATGGTCTTGAGTCCTGATAAGTCTTATGGAGCCCCAGTCAAACCTGCAGCTGTTACACCAGCTGCGACCACAGGTGAGGAATGCAAACAGTTATTTAATACTATAGATAAAAACTTGCCCAGCAAATGTGCAATCCAGCATCCTGCTCTTTGTACACATGCAGAACTGGGAATGGGAGTTACACACACGTAGAGAGCAGAATACTGACAGCAAGATTCACTGAGGGAACATGAGAGGCGTTTTGCTCTTAGTGCTTGTGCTGGCTCATCATAAAGAGCAGCACTTAGATCTGTAGAGTAGGCTCTGAATCCTATACATATTGCTTAGATTTACATGCTCCTTACTCCTGCTGCTGTCGATTACAGTTCATATGCATGTAAAGGGAACAGAATACCAAAATTAAGAACTGTCATGTGGATCCAAGCAGAAATGTGTCCAAAATAAATAGCAAAGAAAGCAAGAATGCTTAATATTATGGCAATGCTGTGTCAGATCAGAGTTGTTTCTGTTATCAAATTGCTATTTTTATTATTTGTTTTACAGACATAACTAGAGACCACAACCAGGACTGAGGCCGCCACCGTGCATGACACCATCCAGGTAGCATAAGACAGACCCTGCTCCATGAGATTACAGTCTAAGCAGACAAGACAGAGGGTTGGGTAGGAAGGGCTATAACAAACATACAGATGTGATGGTTTGCAAAAGTAACGCTAGTTCCGTGATTTCTTTGTTAGTTTCTCATTCCTTGTTTTGTTTGACTGGGGGTTTGCCGAGAAGGATTTAGCTGAATGGAGAGAAGGGAAAAGGGAGAGGGAAAGAAAAGGGCAGGTTGACAGAAGTGAAGAGACTGTGGGAGGGGGATGGGAGGGCATCTGAATGAACAGCAGAGAGACTGTCTTAAAGCTGTCAGACTCCGATGACCTCAGTGTCCAAGAGTTTATGCAGTAGTTCCCTGTCTCTGTTCCTGCTGGCTCAGTTCTGGGTGACCACTCCCAATAGTTTTTATCCTCAAGCTCATGTGGCTTGGGGGGAACCATATGAACCCTGTTGTGTCCAGAGAAGGACTCACACAGTTCTACCTCTGTATGGAGGAGAATGGGAAACTCCAGCTAGGTCTTGGATTTCCCTTTCCCACCCCGCTCCATAATGTAGCTGTACCTGCTGCACTGCTTGCCTTTGCTCCAGCCTGCTTGATCCAGCAAAATATTCATGCTGGCCGCAATCCAACAAAAGCCCTTAAATGAATGTTACGTTTAAGCACATCAATAGTAAGTCAAATGGGGAAAGTTAAACACACAGCATTCATCATATACTGATCATATCTGCTTATCATTTTTCCCAACCTTTTCTCTGCATTATTCTGAAGACTTTTGTCTTCAGCTGCATTACGTATTTCCTTTTTATAGCCTAAACCTTGTTCTAGCATGCAAACTGCTTTGCTTTTTGAATAACATTCTAGAGGAGAAACACTAAGTTATATTAAAATTGGACTTGTATGTCTTTTACATGTACACACACATTTCAATAATGTACTTCATTACTAAATGCCATCTCTCCTTTTTGGGGGGCACTGGTAACGTACAGGTGCTATCCAATTTTTGTTGGGTAGTTTGTTTTGTGACTCCCAAGGCTACAGGACATCATCAGCCTTCTTTTTCTGGGAAGTAACATAATTTTAGTTTTCAAAGTAGCAGCCGTGTTAGTCTGTATCCGCAAAAAGAAAAGGAGGACTTGTGGCACCTTAGAGACTAACCAATTTATTTGAGCATAAGCTTTTGTGAGCTACAGCTCCGGTGCATCCGATGAAGTGAGCTGTAGCTCACAAAAGCTTATGCTCAAATAAATTGGTTAGTCTCTAAGGTGCCACAAGTCCTCCTTAACATAATTTTACTTATCCCACTAGAGGTCACTGTTGGTCTTTAAGTTATGAATCAGTGTTTGGAGAAACAGTGGTGTGTTATTGTTTTTAACAACGTTAAGAGAAATGTTAAAAATGGTTTCTTTAGTACAAAAGAACATTTTCTCTGAGCAGCTACAGTTCTGTCACAATGCACATTCCAGGCTGAAACAATCAGAAATATTTATATTTTACAGCAGCACAAAAATGTAATTTATTAGTGTGAAATATTGTCAGCCACACTATCAGAGGCTCGTTCGCCTGCACATCTACCAATGTGATATATGCTATCATGTGCCAGCAATGCCCTTCTACCATGTACATTGGTCAAACTGGACAGTCTCTACGTAAAAGAATAAATGGACACAAATCAGACGTCAAGAATTATAACATTCAAAAACCAGTCGGAGAACACTTTAATCTCTTTGGTCACTCAATTACAGACCTAAAAGTTGCAATGCTTCAACAAAAAAACTTCAAAAACAGACTCCAACGAGAGACTGCTGAATTGGAATTAATTTGCAAACTGGATACTATTAACTTAGGCTTGAACAGAGACTGGGAGTGGATGGGTCATTACACAAAGTAAAACTATTTCCCCTTGTTTATTTCCCCTCCTACTGTTCTTGTAAAGTGCCGGAAATGGCCCACCTTGATTATCACTACAAAAGGTTCCCCCCCTCCCCCCGCTCTCCTGCTGGTAATAGCTCACCTTAAGTGATCACTCTCCTTACAGTGTGTATGGTAACACCCATTGTTTCATGTTCTGTGTGTATATAAATCTCCCCACTGTATTTTCCACTGAATGCATCCGATGAAGTGAGCTGTAGCTCACGAAAGCTTATGCTCAAATAAATTTGTTTGTCTCTAAGGTGCCACAAGTCCTCCTTTTCTTTGTGCCATTTAGTATACTATTACAAGTGAAATCACATGAAGCACCAGTTCCTTTTGCGGCAAGAGGAGACTAATTTGTTCTATTTCTCATCCATTTTTTTTATTGATTCCTTCCCTCCCCCTTTCTATATCATTATAGAAAGATGGCTGCTTGAAGAGTCCATTAGTAAAGCAGCATTAAAATCAATTAATAATTCCTTTGGAAGTGCCATACATGTTATGAAGCATTCCTCTCTGAACCATAGTTTGTTGGTAAAGGACTATACACACCTATAGCTATAAAAATAAATAATTTGTGGTTGGTGAGCTGCAGGGGAATTTCATAAGAGTATGAGAAGATGCTGAAAAAACTGAGGACTGAGCTAGTTTCCAAATTTGATAAATTATTAATATTAAGAATTATCACAACAGACAGCTTATTTGTAATAAAGAAAACAGAGATAATAAATCCTCCAAGGGACATATATCAGACTGGCTGGTTATTCTATTTTTGAACAAATCCAAATACCCCCTTTTTCTAATACAGTCTCCACAAAAATATCCAAAATTCTCAATTGGCTCAACAGTCTTGAAAGAGGATATGTAGCGTGACTGAGTTACACTATCCCAATTTCACACACAGTAAATATTTTCTATTTGTGTGTGTTATAACTACCTGTAGTTTCACTGAGCCATTTGTCAAGGCTACGTGTGGCTATATTTTGAGCAGCTGAAAAATGTTGCATCTAAACATTTAGCCTGTTTTCCTTAAGTACATTAGTGGCAGTGTTGCTTGCAGCTTCCCATATTTCGAACAGCACCCCTTTAACAAGGGTTATTAGTGCATGTCTTATTTTACACATGCTTTATCTTTATTTTATTTTATGGTCAAGATATGCTATTCTTCTCTTTACCAGCAGACTGAGATTTGCCTAACTTTACTGTAAGGTTATAATCAAAGATAGAAAGACGGTCAGACCAGTTTCCTCCTATCCAACAGAATATCTTTCCCTATGGTGGAAGTCTCTGAATTTTCTCCATATTCTTCTAGTATGATGAGGTGTTGCCCTCCCTATAGAAGGGAGATCTCCCAACCCTTGAGTTTTGCACTGACCAAGGGATTTACAGAATGGACAGCCTCTTCAATGCAGATGCACTGCGCCTTCACCATGGCTCTAAGAAATGTTGGTAAATAGTGTTACCCCCATTTCCCAGGTGAGGTCATACAGGTTAAATGGCTTGTGAAGGTCACTAGGAATTTGGTGGTAGAACTGGAAACAGAACTCAGATAACTAACTTGGTTAGTGACATAGCTTGGTGTCACTAATCCAAAAGAAAACAAGATGTATCCTTTGAGACACTGCTGCTGATTGATATATCCATAGCCTGTGTGACAAAGCTCTGTCCTTGCCTCTGGGGGTCCCGTGTTTCCTGGTGGATTTTGCTAGCCTCAGAGGCTCACTGTGACCCTCCATGTAACCCTTCTTTCTCTAGAGACAAGGGTCACAGTCTACTGAGACATTTTCATCATAAGCCAGCAAGGGAGGTGAGGAGAAGTTATCCTTGCTTGCACAGTCTCTGTTGTCTCCCAGTCTCAGTGATTAATCAGGGGGCAAAGGTGGGGGGGAGCCCAGGCCCACCCTCTACTCCGGGCTCCAGCCCAGGGACCCTAATAGTATCAGCTATGGTAGCTGACCTTTTAGAAACATGACACGTACAATTCCCTGGGCTACTTCCCCCACAGCAGCCCTCACTTCCTCAAGCTCCACTTCACCCTTACCTCAGGGCCTCCTTCCTTGTGCCTGATATCATGTGTACTACTCAGTCTCTCCAACAGCACAACTTCCTCCCACAGCTCCTGACATGCACACCCACCTGACTGACTGGAAGGCTTTTAACTAGTTTCAGCCAGCCCCTGATTGACTTCAGGTGTCCCAATCAACCTAGCATTCTCCCTGCCTTCTGGAAAGTTCTTAATTGGCCCCAGGTGTCTTAATTGACCTGGAGCAGCTTCCATTTTACTTAACCTGGTACCAGGGATTTGTTTAGCCTAGCGCTAATATATCTATCTCCCACTACTTTTCTATAGCCATCTGGCCTTCCCCTGTCACACCTGTTATTCAGACAAAGGGACAGATCCTCAGTAGGGATAGATCAGTCTAGCTCCAAAGTAAATGGCACTATACTGACTTATATCAGCTGAGGGTGCAGCCCAGAAGGGTTTAAAACAAGACTAAATGCAATTTGAAAACATATAGAAGACTCAGTCCACAATGAAGGTTGTGACCCCTTTTTAAAAGTGCCTTTATCTCACTCACACACACCAGTAGGGCTATTATGCCAAACACAACAATTATATTATTCAGCTATTGACTAGGAGCAGATAAGATGGAATAATCAAAAACAAGTAAGAACAGCGAAGAGTAAAAAGATTAGAAGGACACCATCCTGTGAATCAGGCTGTGTGGCTATGAACAAAATGGTACATCATTCTTGTCTGGTAATTCCCCTCAGTTAAACCATTGTGAATCAGGAGGCTTGCAATAGTGCAAGGAGGGTGGCTACCTCAGACAACTGCCTAATTTCTGAGTTACTGATTTTGCTTTCCATCTATTAGATGTGCTCCCCAAGGTCACTGGAGTATAGGCCTGACATTTTCCTTATGTTAAGAATAACTACATTCTTCTGTTACAGGAAGTATTTCATTTTAGGCCATCCTTTATTTTAGACTAAGATCAAGAGTACTACTTAAAAATGAAGGGCAGGAGATCACCTCCAATTGCAAAAGCTGCTATTTGGCAATGCTAATTTCTTAGTTCACAAGCATTGTTTTTTTCAATTTCAAACAAATAAAGGATTTTTCCATGGTGAATTGGAGACAGAGCAACACTGCAAATATGACTGTAAACAAGAAGGCAGGAGATAGGCGGTTTAGAGATTATTAGAAAAGGAGTGTTTTCAGCTGGAGAATGTAGTATTTGCCAGTCCTGGATGTAAGCGCGGGAAGGGTTAACTTAATCAGTATTTAACCTCTAACTAACCTTGTCCGAGTTACAGCGCACACATCCCAGGCTGATTCCAAATCCTTATTAAAGGACATATCTGATCGATGTGCTAACTGGCTGTTTTATGATTAATACGTGATGATTTTGGCCAGTTTTTCTGTCTCAAATTCCTATATATTTATGTGTAAGTCTGGCATGCACACCAACATTTGCACATGTGAGTCAGCTACCTGAGCACCAGCTAGAGTTGCCAACTTTCTACCTGCACAAAACTGAACACCCCTGCCCAGCCCCTTCTCCACTCACTCCATCCCTCCCCCCCCACACTCTGTCACTTGCTCTCCCCCACCCTCACTACCGCATTCATTTTCTCTGGTCTGGCTCAGGGGCCTGGGGTGCGGGAGGGCTCGAGCTGAGGGTGCAGGCTCTGGGGTGGGCCTGGGGATGAGGGCTTTGGGATGCAGGAGGGGGCTCTGGGCTGGGAGTGGAGCCGAGGGGTTTGGAGTATGGGAGGGAGCTCCTGGCTGAAGCAGGGGGTTGGGAGGGTTTACGGGCTCTGGGCTGGGAGTGTGTGTTCCAGTGTGGGGCTGGGGATGAGGGCTTTGGAGTGCAGGAGGGTGCTCCAAGCTGGAGCTAAGGGGTTCAAAAGGTGGGCAGGGGATCTTTGAAAACTCTTGGCGATCAGGGGTGGCCCTGGACAATTAGGAAAAGGTAAATTTAGTGCCCATCTTTTAAAAAGGGAAGAAGGAGAATCTGGGGAACCACAGACTGGTCAGCCTCACCTCAGTCCCCGGAAAAATCATGGAGCACGTCCTCAGGAAATCCATTTTGAAGCACTTGGAGGAGAGGAAGGTGATCAAGAACAATCAACATGGATTCACCAAGGGCAAGTCATGCCTGACCAACCTGATAACTGGTTCTGTGGCTATGGGGAAAGTGGTGGACCTTGACTTTAGCAAAGCTTTTGATCCAGTCTCCCTCAATATTCTTGCCAGTAAATTAAAGAAGTCTGGATTGGATGAATGGACTATAAGGTGGATAGAAAGCTGGCTAGATCATCAGGCTCAACAGGTAGTGATCAACTGCTCAAGGTCTAGTTGGCAGCTGGTATCAAGCAGAGTGCCCCAACGGTCGGTCCTGGGGCCGGTTTTGTTCAATATCTTCATTAATGATCTGGATGATGAGATGGATTGCACCCTCAGCAAGTTCACAGATGACACTAAGATGGGGAGAGATGTAGATATGCTGGAGGGTAGGGATATGGTCCAGAGTGACCTAAACAATTGGAGGATTGGGCCAAAAGAAATCTGACATGGTTCAACAAGAACAAGTGCAGAGTCCTGCACTTAGGATGGAGAAATCCCTTGCACTGCTACGGGCTGGAGACTGACTGGCTAAGTGGCAGTTCTGCAGAAAAGGACCTGGGGATTACAGTGGACAAGAAGCTGGATATGAGTCAACAGTGTGCCCTTGTTGACAAGAAGGCTAATGGCATATTGGGCTGCATTGGTAGGAGCTCTGCCAGCAGATCGAAGGAAGTGATTATTCCCCTCTATTTGGCACTGGTGAGGCCACATCTGGAGTATTGTGTCCAGTTTTGGGCCTCCCACTACAGAATGGATGTGGACAAATTGGAGATCATCCAGCGGAGGGCAATGAAAATTATTAGGGGGCTGGGACACATGATTTACAAGGAGAGGCTGAGGGAACTAGGCTTATTTAATCTGCAGAAGAGAAGAGTAAGGGGGAATTTGATATCAGCCTTCAGGTGGGTTCCAAAGAGGATGGATCTAGACTGTTCTCAGTGGTGGCAGATGACAGAACAAGCACCAATGATCTCAAGTTGCCGTGGGAGAAGTCTAGGTTGAATATTAGGAAAAACTATTTCACTAGGAGGGTGGTGAAGCACTGGAATGGGTTACCTAGCGAGGTGGTGGAATCTCCATCCTTACAGGTTTTTAAGGCCCGGCTTGACAAAGTCTTGGCTGGGATAATCTAGTTGGGGTTGGTCCTGCTTTGAGCATGGGGTTGGATTAAATGACCTCCTGAGGTCTCTTCTAATCCTAATCTTCTATGATTCTATCAGGGCTGGAGCAGGTAGTTGGAGCACAATACAGGGTGCAGGCTCCAGGTGGCGCTTACCTCAGGCGACTCCCAGAAGCAGCGGCATGTCCCCACTCCAGCTCCTATTCAGAAGCATGGCCAGGCAGCTCTGTGTGCTGCCCCATCCACAGGCACCACCCCCTAAGCTCCCGTTAGCCATGGTTCCCTGACAATGGGAGCTGCAGAGATGGCGGTTGGGGCGGGGGCAGTGTGCGGAGCCCCCTGGCTGCCCCATGCCGACGAGCCAGAGTGGGGACATGCCGCTGATTCCGGGAGCCACAGGGAGCCTGCCTTAGCTGCACTATGCCGCTGACTGGACTTTTAACAATCCAGTCAGCAGTGCTGACTGGAGATGCCAGCGTCCCCTTTTCGACCAGGCGTTCTGGTAAAAAACCAGACGCCTGGCAACCCTCGCACCAGCTACATTTGAAAATGATAATTTTGCATGAACAAGCAGTTGTGTGTAAAGTTTAGAAGCAGTTACTGACAATTTGCCTATTTGCTTGAAGCTGCAGGTGCAAAAGACTTATGTTTTCAAGTCACAAGTTGAACTAATAAGATTCATGGAATTTAAGGCCAGAAGGGATCATGAGGTCATCTAGTCTGATCTCCTGTATATCAGAAGCCAGAGAACTACCCCTGGATTGAGCCCAAAGCTTGTATTTGGCTGAAGTATATCTTTCAGTCTTGTTTGGAGGACCTCCATGAATGGTAAATCCACCATTTCTCTTGGCAGTTTGTTCCAATGTGAATGTGGGTCTTATTTTCAATTTGAATTTGTCTACTTTGCCTTGCAGTTATTTGTTCTTGTTATTCCTTTCTCCACTAGACTGAAGAGCCCTTTAGTACCCAGTATTTTTGCCCGATGAAGGTACTTTGCATGGATCAAGCCACCCCTCAATTTTCTTTTTGATAAACTAAACAGATGAAGCTCTTTAAGTCTTTTTCCCAGTCATTTTTGTAGCTCCATATCTGCATTAGGGTGTCACAAGTCACTTGGCACAGCAAAGGACCCCTCCTTCTGCTGGACAGACAGGAATGGCAGCAGATGGGCTCCCAGTACTTATCCCAACAACTAGGGTGTATCTGTTTAGGTAGGAACCACTACACTCTTTGCCTCCCAAAATCTTCCACTGGGGTGGTGTCAGCTACTTTCCACCTTCCCGTGTTAGTGTTAACAACGCGCATGGTGATGCATGATTCATTTCACACCTCTCAGAACCCTTGTTTCAGGATGTCAGATATCACTGCTTTGCTTACACTTATGGTCATAGTTTTAAGCTTGTTTTTCAACTGTTTGCCCTAGAAAACTAATTTTAAGTGAAAAATACAAAACCAATTTCTGCCCCCCACATACTTAGATTCTGAAATTATCACATGACTCCAAGGTCTGTAGCCCTCATCACACACCTTTATTGCTTATGGCCCTGATCCTGAGTTGTTGTTTGTTTTGGTTTTTAAATAGTCCCAAAATACATATATCATAGCAACACTGATGATATCTCTGCAATACCTAAGCAATAATCTCTGCAGCCATAGGTGTCAACTTCTCCTGGAGCCGGTGGGTGTACCGTGTTCCCGCTTCTCTCCCCTCACCCCCACCAGCTTGTTATGCCATGAAACAGCTGTTTCGTGGTGGCAAGTGCTGGGAGGAGAAGCAGGAAAGGTGTGCTCAGGGGAGGAGGTGGAGGCGAGCTGGGGCAGGGCGGGTGGGGCGCTTGGCTGCCGGTGGGTGCAGAGCACCCACCAATTTTTTCCCATGGGTGCTCCAGCCCCAGAGCACCCACGGAGTTGGCACCTCGGTCTGCAGCATTTCCTGTTACATTGCATACCGCTCAGTAAAGTGAGACGTCATATGCTGGTCTTTCAACTGTGGCATGCTACAAACACAGGCAGCTGTAATGCATTTTTACCTTTCTGCCAACAGATCACATATCCATCCTCCAGATTTCCTACACTGCTGCCTCTTCCACCTGGCCAGTATGTTAGTTTGGAAGATAGAGGCCACCATCCAAATATTTCTCCCGTTCTGGGGTCACAGAGTCCAAATGAAATAAAGTACAACATCCTATTCCCTCCCCAGGTCAGTCTTCTTCCTTGGTACAGAGGAGAGAGAAATGGGGGTTCCTTCCCATTGCACAAGAGCCCTAGCCTGGGACCACAAAATAAGACCAGACCTCAAACCCGCAACCATCTCATCCCAAGCAGTGTCCTTCTCCTGCTCCCACTGCAGGCCTAAATCTTCATCCCCCTCATATCCTCTATTCTTGATCTCATTTATTATTACTGATTTAAACAATACCTTTGGTGCATGTCTCTCTAGGTCTGAAGCAATTTTATGCTGTCCAGGATTCCTACCTGTTCAGACCTCCTTCTTCCTGGCCCTTCACTAGACTTTCCAGTCTATTTTAATGACAAGCCTATCTGCTCTCATAGGCGCAGACTCCGTGGGTGCTCCAGGGCTGGAGCATCCACAAGGAAAAATTAGTGGGTGCTCTGCACCCACCAGCAGCCAAGATCCCCCCCACCGCACCTCCTCCTCAACCTCTGCCTCCACCTCCTCCCTGAGCGCACCGCATCTCCGCTCTTCCCTACCTCCCAGCACTTGCCACTGCCAAACAGCTGTAGCATGAGCTGGGAGGGAGGGGGAAGGAGTGGCAATGTGGCGCTCTCAGGGAGGAGGCAGGGAAGAGGTGGGGCCTGGGTGGGGATTTGGGGAAGGAGTCGAATGGGGCAGGGAGGGGGCAGAGTTGGGGCGGGGACTTTGGGGAAGGGGTTGGAATCAGGGCAAGAGGGGGCAGAGGGGAGATTGAGCACTCACCGACACCAGAAGAAGTCGGCGCCTATGTCTACTCTCATGCTTATTACTCTGCTCACTAACAATTGCTCTTTTATAGTTCTGCCATTTCCCAGCAGGTCTAGTTGTTTCCTATCCCATGATCCCTCCAGGGCTGGGGTGTGGGAAGCGAGGAGAGAGGAGAACTACAAGTCCCAGAATGCCTGGCCTTAAAGGGACCATAACCCAATAACAGGATTGCTGGTGGGCTATTCCTGCCCTTAAGGCTTAAAGTAAACCTCCTCCTTCCCCAGCTACAGAGGCATACAACTTTACAGCAGCTGGGACACCACTTTGCAGCCTCCTGTGCCTCAGACATATGAAGCCGCATACATGAAAATAAACCCAGGTAGCACCACAATACTTGTAGTGTGACCTTTTCCTCCATTATCCAACCCTGAATTATTTTTGTTGTATCATCATGGAATGTTGTAAGGGGAGCTAAAAGAATAGCTAATGAACAATTTGTTTAAGTTCATCACTTTCTATTCAAGAATTGTCCAGGAAAACATTGTAATTTTCTGAAATTTATTATTAAAAATTATTCAACTATTAAGTGAATAATTCTTGGTCCAGTATTCAATATTTGAAATTCAAGTTGTTTAAATGGGATTCATAGGTCACATGGTATGTTTTGGTTTCCTGAGTTACTCTTTAACTTTGTAACAATTGAATGAGCATAAATCTTGAGCAAGCGAGTATAAATGCTCATGATTGAAAATTAAAAGTTTGTTTTATGTCACAATTGTCCAATATTTGCTGAAAAAAATAAGGTTGAGCAACTATTCCTGCTAATTGATATTTGCTAGCACAGCACATGGAGTGCTCAAGAGGAAAGACTTTCAATGAGACTGAAGTATTTACCTTAAAAATTCCATTTTCATTGATTTTTGTTTTTTCAAAAAAATTCAGAACCAAAGTTTGACCCAAAAAATTCATTTTAATAGTATTTCATTTTGAAATGGTGGGGGGAAATCCCACTTTCACTTTTATCTCTCCCTCCCTGTTCACCCCCCCTCCCCCCCCACCACTTTTTTTCAAGTGGAAAAAGGAATGGGAAGGAATAAAGAAGTATGAGAGAAGGGGACAGAGAAAACACTCTGGCACTTTTGTACTTTTTCCCCTCACTGTTTTTTTCCCCCCTTCAGTTCTTCATTTTTGATTTTTTTTATCTTATTTCAAATTTTTTTGTGAAAACTTTTTACCAACAATTTTGAAGATAGAATGTTTTTGGTTTGAGGTTTTGTCCCCATTTCTCTCCATTCCATCTTCTGCCTTTTCCTTCCCTCCCCCTCATTCCTCACGCCCTTTTAAAAAGGAAAAAGGAGGAGAGAGGAAAGGGGATACAAAGAACAAAATCCACAACTATTTATTTCAGGGAAAAACTGGGGGAGAATTGAAAAAGGGAACTTTTTCCATGAAATGTTCTGGTTCCAAAGAGAGGCTAATTTTTGGTAAAAAAAAGTTTTCGACAAATATTCTGCCTGCTCTAGTTCTGTGCATGCTTGGGGTCTGTTAACCACTCAGTTATTTAGCTTACTAAATATTTCCAGAGGTAAACAAATCTGTTTTAATGTTAGAATGTAGCCCTAAATTGCAAAGCCTGAGAAAATATGTATAATCTAAACGTACAATGAATCTACTTCCTTCAGTACAGTGTAAAGTACACATGACATATTGTTGAGTGTGTTTCTTTAAGCATGTGCTTGGTATTGCTACAGTAACTTCATTTTTTATTGAATACCAGAGTGAGTAACTGTGTAAAACCTGCATGATTTGTTGGCATTAAAGTTAAAGCTGCCTCTAGGCACTGTAAACTTATGCATGATCCTTTACTTAATTTCTGTGTTTTGTTTTAATTTGTAAACTATCTTCGTTTGAGATGGAATACAATTTTTTATGCAAGTTGACTCCACTGGCATTAAGAAACCTCCTGAGTATATGGCATATATTATAATAGGTGCTACGGAACAGGATTTATTAAAATCTCAGCAATATGCTCTGCTTTTTTCATAAATGCACAAGAATTCCATTTAAATTAGGTTTTTAATTTTCTGTATCTTATACCCAAGCTGATGTATCTGTTGATTTCACATATAAATGTATCATTTCTACGATCACCAAATTTTAATTTTTTGCTTTTATTTCAGTTCAGCTACTCAGCTTTGTGAAACATTTGCAGACCTAGGAACTCATCTAGATTCAGGTTTTGGTGAACAACAGAAAAAATTCAGCTAGATGTATATGTTGGAACTTCTTTTAGTGCTACAAATCTTTTGGTGAAGATATGCATGAATCTTTAGATGATAGGCCAGGTTTTCTCCAGCCACTAAGCTCAGGAGAGTGTGGTTATGTGTGGGGAGGGAACCACCAGGGAGCCAGTTACAGCTTTTTGCTTTTAAGAGCTCATCTGGTCCAGTTCCACCCTTAAGAAGGTTAGACGAGTTATGGAGCTGATCTAAGGGGATGACTACCCTGCAAAAAAAAAAAAAAAAAAAAAAAAAAGAGAGAGACCGACCCGTGGAATGGTGGTAAAAATAGTGGTGTAGACATTTGGGCTTAGGCTGGAGCCTGGGCTCTGAGATCCATGCCCTAATTTACACCACTGGCATGGAGTCCTTACTGTCAGTAAAACTTTTGTAGTAGGGTGGATCCTCGCTCCACCCATCCATGCCCAATTCACAGGAACAAGTGGCAGCAGATTGATATCAGCAGAGTTTTCCCTGACATGAAAGGAATTCCCTGCGGACCATTTGCAGCCAGAATTCAACCTTTTGCATGACTTGAGTGTTGCAAAGGGGAGAGATTGCATTTGAGAATCTACCCCCTGAGTTTTCAACCTTCAATAAATTTCTGATTTTATTGAGATTTGTTAAGAAGAGCCACATAGTGCAAGTCAAATGGTAGGTCTACTACAGTAAAACCAGAAGCGATAGCCCTGATTGTTAGGTATCACAGAAATAGTTTGAGTTTAGCTGAGCTTTGCAATTCCAGTATTGCAGAACATATTCTTTCCCTAAATATCACACATTTTCTGAGTCATCATACAGAATCACTAGTTTTGTATGCAGTTAGGGAGACATATAGGGAATAGAAGGAGAAAGTGATGTTATTAGGAACTGAACTGCCCTTGTCAAAAACGGGAACCTAGTGTAATTTTAGCCTGCAGGCGAGAATGTTAAGACTCACACTCACACAAACACAGCAGAGACCTATGTAATTTTCAGTACTTGATGACTCTGTAGCAGGCTGTTCAGCCACTACACGGAGGACTAAATTTCCCAAAGGTGAGGAAAATTGACTTGGAGATTGAATTTAGACTGAAGAATATAAATGAAAATTGGGAGTTTTTTAGAAGAGTTTGTATAATCATGCCTTTTTGGCAATCTAATAATCAAGAAAAAGAGGACAACTTTGGCTAAAAGTAGAAACCATCAGCATTCCAACAGAAAGTGCTGTTTTCACAAAACTGAAATTTTCCATGGTAAAACTGAAATTTTCACCCCCCCCCCCAAATAGATTTTCTATCAGGAACATTGAAGAGATGGATGAATACCCCTGCCAAAGGTATGTCACAGTGCACCTGGAATTTCCAGAGGAGGTTGCCGGGGTAAGAGAAGAGGTAGACACTTCTGCCTTAATATGCCCTGACCCTAAAGGAATGTCTGGTGTGCCTGTGCTGATAGGGACCAACTCCAGTCTCTCCAAGGTGCTCGTGGATTACTACAGACGACGAGCTGGGGACCAATACCTAAACACCCTGATGATCCGTACACTTTGTGTTGAAGCCTGCAGAAAAATTGAGAGCACTAAAAAGGAGATATCTGAGCTACCAATGGGAGCATTGAGGCATGACCCCCTTAGTAGTGCCTGCAAGGATGGAGCAAGAAGTGCTTGTCATGAGTACGTGGCTGTAAGGCAATAAAGGGGCATTAGCAATGGTAGAGCAGCCAGCTGAAGGAGAGCTTCCTAAAGGAGTGCTGGTCCCCAGTGGAGTCATAACCCTACCTGCTGAACCCAGGAAAAGGCAATTATACTGATTGTTAATGAAACAAGCTGTGATGTTGTTGTGAAGAAAGGTCAGAAGATAGTAGACCTCTTTGAGCCTGAAACCATTGTAAGACCCCAGTGTGAAATTGAAGTTCCAGCAATAGATCCTACAAAGTTTGACTTTGGAGATTTGCCATTGTCCAAGGAGTGGAAGGATCGCCTGAGGAAGAAACTTTGTGAAAGATCCAAGGTATTTTCACTGTATGAGTGGGACATGGGATGTGCAAAAGGAGTAGAGCACAACATTAGGCTACAAGACTCCTGACCCTTCAGGGGGAGAGTGAGGAAGATTGTTCTCTCAGAGATGGAAGACGTGAAACATCATCTTTAGGAGCTAATTCCAAATGGCATCATTACAGAGTCCCGCACTTCCTATGCCTTACCCATTGTGTTGGTCCATACAAAGAAAGGGAAAATCCAGATGTATATCAACTACTGCATCCTAAACAGCTGTATGGTAGTTGACCAGTACACCATGCCTCGAGTACAAGACGCCTTAGACTGTTTGTTAGGAAGCCAACGGTTCTCAGTATTGGATCTTCAAAGTGGATACTACCAGATCCCCTTGGGAGCAAAAGATAACTGCCCATTAGGGGAGAAGACAGCCTTCATCTGCCCATTAGGGTTTTATCAGTTCAAATGCAAGCCCCAAGGATTTCTGGAGCACCTCCTACATTTCAAAGTCTTATGGAGAAAGTTGTGGGAGACATGAACTTACTGCAAGTCTTAGTTTATTTGGATGATCTAATTGTATTTGGAAGAACCTTGGAAGAAAGACTTCTTAAAGGGCTTGACAGGTTGGAGGCCTATGGACTGAAGCTTTCCACTGATAAATGCCAGTTCTGCAGAACATCAGTAAAGTACGTGCGTCACATCATGTCCCAAGAGGATGTGAGTACTGATTCAGATAAAATAGAAGCACTCACTACATGGCTACACCCAAGTAATTACAGAGAGTTTAAGACCTTTCTCAGATTTAGTGGCTATTATAGCGGGTTTGTGAAGAATTAGGCTACCATTGTAAAGACTCTGAATGATCTCACCAGGGGATACCCATCCAGCAAGAACAAGTCTAAAACAAAGAGTAAGGGGAGGTCCCCAAAGCCTCCCGAGCAGAGACACTATGGATCCTAAGAGCCCTTTGGACCACCATGGGACAAGAGAGGTGAAAAGGCTTTTCGAGAACTCATTAACTGCCTAACTTATGCTCCCATCCTAATCTCTACATACAAATGCCAGTTTGGAGGGTTTAGGAGCAGGAAGTTGAAGGCAAACGTAAACTTGTGGCCTTTGCCAGCCGAGGGCTGTCTGATGGTGAAACTTGCTACCCCAATCTACAAGCTGGAGTTCTTGGCCTTGAAATGGGCCATCACTGAGAAGTATTGTGATTACTTGTATGGTGCTAGGTTTCAGGTGTGGACAGACAACCATCCGCTGACTTACGTGTTAACAAGTGCTAAGCTGGATGCAACAGGGCAGAGCTGCGTGGCCACCTTGGCTAGCAATGCGTTCAGCATTCAGTACCGATCAGGGAGAAGCAATGTAGATGCAGATGCATTGTCCCAGATCTGCAGCCACTGGAAATTGCTGTGATTCCTATGGAGGACGTGAGTTCTTTTCAGTGGGAGTTGTCAAGGGTCAGAGGCCCATGGGAGTCTTCATGGTTGTGTTATAGAAACTCTAGGCCTGCCCCCTGCACGTGTGCCACCTGCCTCAGTGAACTATATTGTGTTGGACCAATCTCTGTTGCCTATGCTCAATGCTGCTGACTGGCAAAAAGCCCAACTGCAAGATACTGACATTTGAGACATACTCTGGAAAAAGAAAGGGGCAAAACCCTGTTGCAATTATTCCATCTATCCCCAGGGTAGACCATTATTGGGGGAATGGAGCAAACTGAACTGATACAGGGAGTGCTGCACCAGATCACAGTACATTCTTTACAAAATCTATGAACTCAACTAGTGCTACCAAGAAAGTACAGAGCTCTGGCCATGAGGACCCTGCATGATAACAATGGAGAGAACCCTGGAACTTATTCATAGTAGATTCTACTGGCCCCAGATGTCTGAGGACATACGCAAGAAATGCGAGACATGTGCTCAGTGTGTTCAAAGGAAAACTCTGCTCACTAGAGCAGCATATCAGAGGAATATCACCAACAGCAAACCTTTGGAGTTGGTATGCACTGATTTCTTGTCTTTAGAAGTAGACAGGAGAAATGTTTGGGAACATTTTATGAGTACTGACCATTTTACATGGTATGCGCAGGCATATCCCACACATGACCAGAAGGCCACCACTGTTGCTCAAGTGTTGTGGGAGAAATATTTTTCAGTGTATGGATTCCCGGCACAGATACACTCTCACCAGAGACAGGACTTTGAGAGTCACATTCTGAAGGAGGTGCTAAGGATGGCAGGAATTTAAAAAGTCCAGAACAACACCTTATCCCGTGCGAGGTGACCCTCAGCCAGAGCTATTTAATTGAGCTCTGTTGGATATGCTGGGGACTTTATGTCCAGAACAAAAAGCAACTTGGAGCCAGCGTGTTGTGTTTTGGTGCATGCCTACAAAGCCAAGATTACCCACAGAACTGTGCTTCAGGGTATCAGAGGATGGAGAAAGCTAAGAGACACGTCAGCAGTATATTTCCCAACTAAGAGAAAAACTGCAGGATGCTTATCGCTGGGCTATAACTGCTGCCCACAAGAACTCAGATAGTAACAAGCCACTGGTATGATGCTAGGATGCATTCGTAGGAGCTCCAGCCAGGGGACAGAGTTCTGCTTTGAAATTTGGGTGTTGCTGGCAAACACAAGATTGCTGACAGATGGAAGGCAATATCTCACCTAGTGGTGGAAAATCTGGGAGATCTGCCAGTCTACAAGATTAAACCTGAGATGGGGCCAGGGCAAATAAAGATGGTACATAGAACCTACTACTACCTGTGGGGGAGTTGGTAGGTGCCCGTTACAGAATGGACTATGACATGGGACCTAGGTGAAAAAAGGGTGCTGGATCAAATCCACCATCCAATAGACACAGTGGGCCCTGTGGTGTAATCCACCATTATCTAGCACATCTGAGAGTGAGTCTGAAGAGCAGGATACTACCATGGAGTATCTTAAAATGGAGACCAGATTCCGGCCTCCATCAGCTGAATCCAGTGAAAGCTTCACTTCTTCAGCTCTAAATCCCAGGGCAGAAGCGTTTATACCTGTTGCTGGCACCCCTCCTCCCCCATCAATGATGAGACCAACCTGGCACAATGAGCTTGTCCCACCAACCTTCCCAGACCTCCTGGAAGAAAAACAGGGTCTGTGATGACACACCTAGGTTGGTGGACAGAGGGGACATAAAAGTGGAAGGTGTCCCTGGCATCCTGGACATTCCAGTACCAGATGCCAGGGCCTGTGCCAATAGTAGGGGTAACCTCTAAGGAACCCTCACCATCCCTAGCCCAAGAAGGAGTCCCCTCTGCCCCTGCTGTGCCCACTCTGAATAGGCATGACAGGGTTTTAAAGCCAGTAAAAAGGCTCACTTACAATGCGCTTGGAATGGTTAGTGAAGAAGTGATATGCTTAGCTCACAGGCTTGTGGCAGCCATAGTGGGTTTCCTCAGACCCTCTGAGGAGAACTCATGCAGTTAGTATAATCTGGAGTGTAATTTGCCGGAACTGAAAATTCTCAACTGGGGGGAGGATATAAGCAGGGTCTGAATGAACTCGCCTCTGACAGCTAGTTGAGGAGGAGGAGAGACTTTAGGAGCAAACTGTATTTACATGAACACACCTACTCTGCCAAAAAATCCAGCAGATAGAGCTGTGTTCCTCAAAGTGATCAACTTTGGCTGTTGTTGGGTTACAAATCACTTTAGTACTGAATGCAGGGGTAGTGAAATGTTACCAATGTTGTTGTCTTTATTGTATAAATAAAGAGGAGCAGAACTGTGCTTAACCTGTCGCAAATGAGGGAGTCACCCTCAACTGAAAGGACCTCATTAAGCCAGGGCTCAAATGCCAGACCCCTGTGAAAGTAAGAGGGGTGGGGACAGGTATCCCAGCAGGAGGGCCCTAGTCTGGTTTAACCTGTTTCTCCTCACTGTTCAAAGATAGAGCTAAATAGGCTTCATTATGAGCCTTTTGTTATTTCAAGTACTCAATAAGAGCTGAAATCACTTGTGGTGGGGCAGTGTTTCTGCCCAGCCTGCTGAAGGCTAAAAATCACTAAGACTTACAGAGGTCACAGCAAAGAAGCATGTGGCAGCAGAAGGTAACTGTTGGGCGGCTGGCGAGCAGTTGGCCAGTGGGAGTGGCCAGCGAAAGTGACAAGCAGTCGGCTGGCAGGGCGGCCAGGTGGTGAGAAACAGCGGCTGGCAGTGTGGCCAGTCAGAGCAAGTGCTCAGATGGCAGAGAAATCAAGATGCCTTTTTTTTCTGGGGGGAGGTGAACTCACACAGATGTACCTCTGCACCCTGGGTCCTCACTGACCAAGCACAATCACTGTGAGTGGAGTGTGGTTAGGGAGCAGAGGGGGCACAGTAAAGGAACTTTTGGCTGTAGAATTCAAGAACATGAGGCAAAAACCACTGTCCCGCTCACTCTGGGGTGGGTATCCTGCTCCCAGTTTTATGTTTTTGAATCCTGCTTGTGGCATTTTCTCTAATTAATGTTGGGTGACTTCTCTCCTTTCATTACAAGTTTCTTTTCTACACTCAGACTCTGCTTGTGAGAGGGGAAGTATTGCCTTTCAGAGGTACCCAGAGGTGGTGTGTAATTTTCCCAGGTTACTGGGTGGGGGCTCAAGCCAGTTCTGTGTTGTAGTGTTGAAAAGGAACCCCTAGATATTGAACCCAGCCTTGGTTACACCTAGACTTTCCTCAGCACTGGCTATGGGTATCCCTACACTGCAATTAAAAAACCACAGCTGGCCAGTGCCAACTGACTTGGGCTCGGCTAAGGGTCTGTTTAATTCTGGTGTAGACATTCGGGTTCAAGCTGGAGCCTGGGCTCTAGGACCCTGTGAGTTAGGAGGGTCCCAGAGCTTAGGCTGCAGCCAGAGCCTGAATGTCTACACTTCAAATTAAACAACTGCTTAGATGGAGCCCTGGAACCCAGCATGGGCCAGCTGCGGGTGTCTAACTGCAGTGTAGACACACCTATATCATCCCAACTATCATTCACTAACACGTTCCGCCATTTGAAAACAATTCACTGTTTTTTGCATGTGCTAGCTCAGGAGTAGGCAACCTATGGCACATGTGCCAAAGGCGGCCCGCAACCTGATTTTCAGTGGCACTCACACTGCCTGGGTCCTGGCCACTGGTCCCGGGGGCTTCGCTGCTAGCCTGGGGTACTGGCCACATACCCCCTGCCAAGCAGGATTCCGTCCGTCAGCCCCGCTCAGCCTGCTGCCAGCCCTGGGTCCTGGCCACCAGTCCAGGGGGCTCTACTGCTGGCCTGGGGTCCCAGCCACAAGGCTGGGGCTCTGCAGCTGCATCCAGCTGTGGCCGTGAGGGGTGCAGACAAGGGCAAGAGGGGGTTGCAGTTCAGCACTGCCACCTTAAAAACTGTTCCAGCACCACTATCTGGGATATTTTTAAGTCCTGATTTGCTGCTTACATCACTTTCATGTCACGTGGAACAGCGCACTGCATTTGATGTTGAGATTAGAATGTACATGCAAGAACTGGAATCAGAATTTTCTGGCAGATTTCGAGATTTCCAGCAATTTGGCCCAATGCTTTCTTTTCTAATTAAACCTGAAAAGTTCAATGAAAGCAACTTGGATGTGTCTGTATTTAAGTGGATGGATGTTGAAGATTTTGAAATGCAGCTCATTCAGTTAAAAAGCTCAGAAACTGTGGGCATCAAAGTTTGGAGATCTGCGGAGTGCACTTAAAGCTACCGAGAGAGATCATGGGGCCTCTATTCTGACTTGCTGGATGTCCCTGCCAGTGAAATTTAACTGTTTGAAGAAAATTGTGTTTGCAGTGCTTTCAGCATTTGGATCCACATACCTGTGTGAGCAGGTATTTTCACACATTAAATCTGACCTGTGTCCCTCTCGGAGTCGGTTAACAATTGATCACTTAGAAGCCTGTGTACAGCTTAAAGTATCCAAAGACATGCCAGACATTGGAAAACTCAGCAAGGAAAAGCAAAGGCAAGGATCACACTAAACTGATAAGATCTGCATTTTAATTTAATTTTAAATGAAGCTTCTTAAACATTTTAAAAACCTTATTTACTTTAAATACAACAATAGTTTAGTTATATATTATAGATTTATAGAAAAAGATCTTTTAAAAACATTAAAATGTATTACTGGCACGCAAAACCTTAAATTAGAGTCAATAAATGAAGACTCGGCACACCACTTCTGAAAGGTTGCTGACCCTGTGTTAGCTGAACCTCAGCCTTTCATGATCTCTTGACCTTTATTAGCTCTTCACAGAGTTGTACAATTCTTATGCAGTACATGAACTGCAAATACACAAAACAATTTCTTATCTTTAAGTACCTTTATCATAGCTTGAGGACTTAGGGATGTAGCCTTACTTTTCCCATTAACCACTTGTACATGGATGCTTTAACCTTGGGCTTTAATAATTTGCAAGTTACATGCTTGTAACTTCTGATATTGTACAATTAAGATCTAAATTTGGTATCCACTAGTTTAACACTGCAAATTTTTTACCTCCAATTTAATCATTAAATACCTATTAGCATGCATTATGCACTTAGCAGTGAAGCTCAAACGTCTAATAATAGTTTAAAACAATATAATTAAAATTGCTTGTTTTTAAGTGTATATATAATGCCTCCCACAGCTTAATTTTTTTTTCTAAACTTGCATTCCACTCTTTACATCACAGATGGAGATCAACCACCAACATCCTTGCATTATGATCTTTAGGTTTTGGTCATCATTTTGTCACTGCAAAACATAAATTTAATGCTGTTTTCTTGTTGATGTGTCATGCATGTAATTCCTATTAAGAGAGGTTATATGAGCACATCCACAAGAGAATTGATCTCTTTTTTGTTATTCAAGTCCATCTTCAGTCATTCTTCTGTGTTTAATCCTCTGCTTTTCCCTCCTCGCTGTCTCTCTCCTTGGTTTACAAATTAACTCTTGCCAGTACAGAACATGTGTGTAATTTTGCTGAGACAGGTATTCATGTTTTTGTTTTAAATTGGCCATTACTCTGTTCAAGATGGCAGTGGAGAATTCGTTAAGCATCCTCTAAAATGTCAAGGACTATCTGGCATATTTCCACCACATGGATGTAGTACACAAAGGAGTGGTTTCCATCATGCTCTGCAATAACAGTTCAATATTTGATTTATCTTTCCATTTTGGAAAGTTCCCCCTTCTTTTGATACTATTCCTTTTCATTCTATAAAGCCAAAAAAGCTTTGCTGGAAACTCAATCTAAGCATGAGCCTAACCTCTTTGAAATTTACAAGGTCCTGCCACTCTCTGGATATTTACAGCTCTCACTAGAAAATATGTCTTTACAGAGCAGAAAGGAGAAGAGGAATACCTCATGTTTGCATATCTATCTATTTATCTATCTCTGTGTGTATATATGTGCTTCTCTACTTCACAAGGGTGTGAGAATAAATGTGCAGGATAGAAAGATTGTGAAATATTTGGAGATCTACTGATTAAAAGTGCTGTAAATGAGGTAGGTATTATTATTATTATTACAATTACAACTCCAGAAAAAAAGAGTGATTTTATCACTTAAATTTCAGACTTACTTCCTTTGATAATCCTTCCATACTATGTAAATAGAATATCATTCATGCTAATTCAGCTCACCTGCAATTCCGAGAATTGTTTACACAAAACATGGGCCTGAACCAAAACCTCTAGAAGCAAACACCCCTAAGCTTTGGGGGAAAGTAGATGCTTATTTGCTCTACATAGCTGCATCCATTTTCTATGGTGGACCAAAAAAAATTCTCTGGATCTGAATCCCCTGAGATTCAAGGATTAAGATTCTGATCTGGGATTTAGAGCTCAGTTCATTTTTAATTATCACTGCACATTTGGCAGTGAAATGCTATCCAGTCACTGGTGGCCCAAGGTCCACATAAAAAAAAAAACTTTTCAATATTTTTTCCCTGATGAAAACACGCCCTTATATAGTGAGTAAAAAAAATTCAGAAACTCATGATCCTTATGATGGAGAATCCTTTACTAAGGATTGCACTATGGCATCCCAGAGTAACAGTTTGGACATGAAAGTATTCATTTAAGACCTAATAGTAATTCTGCACCATTTGCTTTAAAAATCAGAAAGTGTTTAATCAATTTTGACTTTCTGATCTATTGAAAAATGTAATTTTTTCACCTCATCATGCTTCAATCCTTGAGCTACAGGCTCATTGGCAGATGTTGCAGGTGGTGTTGGAAGACAGAGTTGAGCCATGACTGCTGTGTGACAGTTGTCTTTCCTTTCTTTTCTGGCATTTTTCTGTGACCATGGCAAGGCAATTTTCCTCAAAAGTGGACGTTCCCTCTCTGACAAGTCTTCACCAGTTATCCCTATCCTGGGCTGCTGTCTCCCAGTGTGTGGTATCAATGCCACATCTCTTGATGTTTATCTTTAGGGTGTCTTTAAAGCATTTCTTTTGGCCTCCCAATTTCCTTTATCCTTTGGGGAGTTGGGCGTACAGCAGTTGTTTCGGTAAACGTATATCAGTCATGCACACAAAGTGCCCGCTCCACCTCAGCTGGTGCTGGATAATCAGGGCCTCAACACTGAAGGATGTTGGCCTTTGTGAGGACACTGATATTAGTGCGACAATCCTCCCACTTTATATTGAGGATCTTCCGAAGAAAGTGTTGGTGCCGGCGTTTCAGGTTTTTCAGGTGTTTTCTATAGGTCACCCAAGTCTCTCAGCCATAGAGAAGAGGTGTGATTAGCACCACTTTATAAACTAAAAGTCCAGTATGTGTTCTGATGTGATTGTTGAACACCCGGTGAGACAGTCTGCCAAAGGCAAGGCTGGCACAGCGGATTTTGTGCTAAATCTCGACATTTATGCCATAATTGCCTGCAAGAGTAGACTGTAGGGCATATCAACACCAGTTTGACAGTATCTTCAGATAACTAATATGGGAGCAAGATGAAGATGCATATTCCTGGCATATTTCTTGCTCTCCTGTTTGTTTTCTTATTCTATTAATCTAAATCTCATTGGTATCATCTTTACGGAAATTTGTTGCAACATAATCAATGTTAAAATTAGTTGAGCAAGACTTTACGAATAAATATGAAAATATTACTGGTGATAATTTTAACAAAAATCACATTTAAAATGCTGATTTTGTTTTAATTTTGGGATGACAAGTAGATCCACAGCAAGTCCATGCTGGTAACCCATTACTTTAATTAAAATTTTGAAAGAGGAGAGGAGACATCCGGGTTACTTGGCAGACTTTGAAAATAACACACTCTATTGCTTATATAAAGCAAATTAATCTCCACACATTGACATAGAAACATTTATACATTCATTGTGAGACAACATTGAAAACCCAAAGCATTGGATTTGGACTAGTGTATCAACAAGTTATGTAAGAAAAGTACAGTCCATGATGCCAACCCCCCCCTCCCCCTAATGATATTTAATACAGTTAGAAAAACATATACAAAATTCCTGGAACAAGATAAATTATCATTTTCGCCATTCAATCAAACTGATTTTTATTATGCTTTCTTTCTTTCTTTGCTGTCTATTAAACTAAATGGCAAAATTCCTTCAATGCGAGCAGGACCAGATATTTGCAACTCAGTCTCTTCAGGGAAATGATCTTAGAACACCATGTGCCCTGCCATCCCCAACACATGCCATGAAGGAGGTGGACCAGATCCTGAGAATAGGAGCAATGTAAAAAGGTAATCAGCTGCCCATCCTACCTATAAGGAAGAATTTTAACTTTTTCAGGAGATTGAAAACTAATAAAACAGGGAATTTCCAGATGTGAAATTGCAGAGTATGTATTTTTGCTCTTTCAGACTTTTTTTAGTTAGATCATTCTAACTGAAGATACAAAGAGTATAAAAAGGGTATACCTATAATCTACTATTTTATTTCACAAGTAAGAAATGCATGAGTGGCAATTTCCTTTAGAATATAATTTCCTTAACTCAGAACTTTAGAGGTGAAACAGAGGTCATACACAGAGGACATGAGAAACTGGCAGCTGACGCAGACCCAAAAAATTAATGGAGAGGGCCCAGATCAGCAGGATACTCACAAATTTGGCATTTGATACTGGGATTTGCCACTGCCAAATCCAAATCACATTCAAGTCAATGGGAAATTTGCCAGTGACTTTATAGGGACCAAGATGGGCTGGAGTACCTTAGTCAGATTGATCTAGTCTTTGGAAGGGATAGGGGGCAGGGTTTAAAATACATGTTGTGGGAAGAAAGTGATTTTTTAGGGGTAAAAGATATCCCTGAGGTCCATCCTCATCCCCTCAGTCTAACTTTGCTGGGAGTTCCCAAAATTTTAAACCATCTATGGCAATACAAAAGGGGCCCAAGAAAATTAATTGGGGCTGATATGGGAGTATTGACTATATGTTAATTAAATCATTCCTAGAACTACTTCTTCACCAAAAATACAGGCTGAAACCTGCTAACTAAAATGTGGGTTAAATGTTGATTGTCATTTCACATTTCCTCCTTTCCTCTGTGCTAAATTGCATCATGTCACAGGCTAACATGACATAGTATGAAAGATTAAGCTTTGACTGGACGTAACACAGCCATATATCATGCTGATATAATGCCACATCTTTCCCTCTCATTTCTCTCCTCCTGACCCACATGCATATTACCTTTTTTCCTCCTACACCCATCTCTGACATGAGAGTGTCCCTTCTGCTCTTCTCCGCTAACCCCTTAACCTGATCTCTTAACCCATTAGCTTCCTGACTTCCCTCACTTTGTTCTACTCCCTCATCTTCATCCTGAACCTTTTTCCTTTTTTTGCCTTTTAATATTCCATTGCCTCACTAAATCCCTCCCTTGAACCTGCTTGCCTTTTCAACTATTTCATCTTCTTCCCTTGCTTTCAAAGTTCAACACGCTATCTACTTCAGCTGCACTGATTTCCTCTGCACAAAACTCTCTCCTTACACCTTTGCTGCCTGGTTTCTGTCCCGTCCACTCTACTGAAACTAGCCTTACAGTAACCTTTTCTTAGCTAAATTTCAAGATCCAATCTCTCATCATTCTCAATCTATTGACTGCTTTCAGCAGTCTATCACTCTCTCCTCCTTAGTCTTACATGGCACCATGGTGCCCTGGTTCACATGCTTCCTTTCCAACTGCTCTATCAGTATATTCTGCAGTAGCTCTACCTCCCTTCCATTCAGCATTGGTGTCTCTCTGGGCTCCTCTTGTATTCAGTTCACTTCTCTTCTCCATCTACATTTATCCCTGACCGTGGATGACCTCATTCAGTCACACATCTTCAATTACTTCTATACTGATGTCTCAAAAATCCACCTCTTTGTGCCAACCTTTCTTCCATTAAATCTCACATCACTGACTACTTCTCAGATGTACTATCCCAGTTCTCCCACTGTGAGCTGAAACTGACCATGGTGAAAAATTAATTTCTTTCCTGACGAGTACACTCTTCCTCCATTCGTCTTAGTGTATGCAGAATGTGCCTCAAGTGGCACATGACCAGGATTCATCACCGAATTTGGTCCATTGGTTGGATCATTAGCTTTCCCAGCTTGGACCGGGTACTGATAGGGGATGTGACGTGAATGCTGATCCATGCCCCGCACCCCACACCCGCATCCTTCATTCTTCATCACCATCAGCAAACCCACCATCCTCTGTTTGCAGGCTCGTGAATTCAGTATCATTTCCCACTCTTCTCTCTCCTTTTCATCTCTAAGCTCCATCTTTTTCTTTATTTCCTATGCTAAGAACCTTACACAAGTGCAGTCATCTCTCACTACAACTACTGGAAACTTTTTTCACCTTGCCTCTTCTGTCTATCCAAAATGTTACTGCAAAAATCATCCAGTTGCCCATTCCCTCTTTGACTTCCAGCAATAGCTTCCTTTTTTCTTTTGACATCAGATCTAAACTCCTTGTTCTTAGTTTCAATGCTCTTTAAAAACTTGCTGCTGCACATCTTTTTGCTGCTATTATTTACTATTCCTGGCCATCTACCAAGCTGTATTTATTTCTCCCACTCTCATCTCTATGCCCTCTTCTATAAGCGTAGAACTCCATTCCTGAGCTGATCATCTATGCCTGCACCTACGTTACCTTCAAATCGCTCCTTAAGAAGTACTTGTTCTATAAACCATAGTCCTCGCAACAAATATGTTGAGAGGAATAGAGTCCTGTGTAAGCCTATAAACCTTAGTTCTTCCAACAAAGAGCCTACTCTATACAACAACACTCCTGTGAGCTAATGAAGCAGTTTGTACCCAATCTTTGTCTATATTTTCTTTGTCTATTTAGACTATAAGCCCTTTGATGGCAGTGCCCTATTCTCCTCTTAGAGCTGTACAACACTGATCACACTATCAGCATTCAGCAAATACAAATAGAGTGAAATGCAATGTATAGACTATTTGCAGCCCACTAGATTTGCCCAGTATGTTCAATGACAAAAGAAAGGGCTCTTGAATTTCCCCCCCCAATTCATGTGTATACTGTGCAGCCTGATTATTTCTTTTATTAACAGAAAAAGTGGCAGGATATATTTTCCTGTGTGTTTGGCAAAAGATCAGCAGCTCTCAAGAGAGGTGTGTTGAAGTGAATAGTGAGATGTTCTAATAACACTGTAGAGAAAAAAAGAGAAGGAAAGAAAAATGCCTTAACACCAGTGATAGTGAATAAACTGAATATGCAAACTGGTAGAATTCCCTGTCCTACATAAATGCAGAGCTATGAGATTCCTTCCTGTTTTTCAGATTCCTCAGCTTTATTATCAAACACTGCATGCTGGTAGCCATGGGAACATAATTAAAGTTGTACCTAGTTTATAAGCTAGGAAAAGGACTTCTCAATCCCATAAGATGCTGCTCAAAGTATTTTATGGATTGTGTTCAATGTTGCCAACATATATATTATAGTATTCACACACAGATTTTTTTAACTAAAATTATAAGACTTTTTCACTGAACTTTTGCATAATCCTCTCAATGTAACTTTTAAAGGAAAGCTAATTTCACCAAGAATCCTATCTATTTTACTAGTTTTATTCCCTGATAGTTTGTTTTATTTCATTTTTCTATTTATAGTCACTTACAAATCATCTCTTGCTGGTGTATATGCCTATTAAGAGGGGGGAAGCGAGTGGTGAAACTGAAATACAAGTTGTTATTGTAACACCAACAGACCCTGGTCGTCAGCAGGCGGGATCGAACCTGGGACCTCTGGAGCTTAGTGCATGAACCTCTACAGCATGAGCTAAAAGCCGACTACCTGTCAGCCAAGGCTGTAGAGCAAACTCATTTTATCTCTCTTTAAGTGGTCTTAGTGCCACTAGATGGGACAGAACACCACACCCGGATGTGTGGGTTACATAATGTCTCCTCAGTTGAAAGACTGTGCGTCAAGGCAAGGTTCTCTTCACATTTCCCTCCAAAACCAGTGCAAATTATTGCACAAGTTCACAAGCCCCATATAGTGCAATTAACTTCTGCACATTTATATTAACACAGGAGGAGGAACACAGGAGATTGGAAGGGGAAAGGGTGTATGGGGGTCAAAGGCAGATCTGAAAGTTTACAGTTAGTTTCAGATCATGCTTCCTCCTCACAAATTCCCAGCCCTGAAAGCCTGTGGTGAGGGGAGATAAGAGAATGTGAATTTCATTGGTTTTGGGGAAGCCAGGAGGAGGGTAAAAGAGTTGCACCCATCAATTCCTTTTCTGGCCACAGCATTTTGTGTACACACATATTATATGCATAGCCCAAAGGCATGATTTGTCCCCACATCTGGTCCATCTCTAAGTAAGGACAATTTGGCTTAAAATAAATAACTAGGCTCTTTGTGTCATGAATGCTCAGTTTTAAACAACAGCTTTTTATTGACAATTTAGCCGACTCACCTCCTTCATTCTCACCAGCTATCAAAATGAAAATAAGATCTAGCTGGAGTTTCTCTCTTCTTTGGCAGCGATGCCAAGGGTGCATGAGTCAGGCCCCAGTATCCTCATTGATTAACCTTGTCACTTACAGGACTGTCAAAGGACTTAATGTAATATACTATAATTTCCTCGTGGCCTTCAGTAAATGGAAGTCACCTTTTTCAAGGGACATGCTGACAGCTAGAAGTGCTGCTGAACATTGTATGATTACTGCATATTGTGTTATCTCATGACACTGCTGGAAAACTAAGGTGGTTCACTACAGGGATTGTTATACACTTTAGAAACTAGCTTTGTGATGCTGTTTGCCATCCTAGGGGGCAGGGCCACAGTGTAATTGCAGGGGCAAAACACCTAAATAATCCATAAGAGTACACAGTAGAGGAGAGGTGCATTGGGAGCCTGAAATGCTTCACCAACACTGGATCCTACTCTATACCCCTCTCATTAACTGCAAGAATGCTGCTGTGGCAGGCAGCTTCTTGAGAGCCATTCAAATTCCCTCTCTGCTTCGATGGCAGTCCCTGGTTTGGGGAACAGTTCACACACATATGGGGTTCCAGGCGCATGCAGCCATCTGCCAGACCAAGCTTTGTGCCTCTGCTCTCACAAATCTCAGCTCCAAGAACACATTTCTTTCAGCATCACAGAGCCACCAACAGGTAACTCTCAGCATGAGTTTAGCCCTGTGGTAAATGAGGAATGGGAAGCTGAAGGACCCAGGACAGAGCCAGCAACATGAATAAAACAAGAAAATAAAGGACAGAAACTAATTACACAGAAAAAAAATTAATAAGAGAGAGAAATTAGAAGAGGAGAGATTAGACAGAAGAGTTAGAGATATGGTGAATGTGTCAGGCATGGCATTAAGGGACATAAGGGGGCAGATTGTTTGAAAGATAGGGAACAACCACATCTGAGGGCTTCAACAAAAAGACTCCACAGTGCTCCACAATAAAAGGAAAGATGGAAAAACATTCATACAGAAGTCTCCCCACCCACAACCCTAAAGTATGCCAGGGCAGTTTTGATACTTATGAACAGGTGTATTCTGACTGGGTTATGCAGCCGCAACTCTTGTAAAACTGAGTCATTTGCTTAGCAAGCTAACCTATTTAGGTAGGAAGGCTAGCCAGGTGCGCAAGTGTACTATATGTAGGAGCCGGGAAGAGCTCACTTTCAGCTTTTCACAGCTGCTCCTGCCTCTCTCTCTCTTTCCCAGGGGATGAGGAGACTTGTCTTGTTTACTTATATATAGCATTCCTTAATATATGTGAAATACATTAGATCAGATGTCTGAAAAATGTTCTATTAAAACTGTTGTTGTTGGATTCCTTTTTTTTCCAAACTCAACCTCTGTGACTTTCCTAACTACTTACCAGCATAACTGGACATGACAAATTACTTATAAAAACAGAAGGTGGGACTATAGGTATTTTAGGAAACTGGAAAGAACTCTGAAAAGCCAAATCTGCCTTCAGCTTTGTAAAACTCTCTTCAAACTCAACCTTCTAATTCCTTCTGTGGAAAACATACAAACTCCAGAACATTTGCTCTATTGTCTTTTCAAAGAGAAGTAAGTAGTTCAGAAGAAAACTGATGATCCATACTTCTGCTTTGATACTTTACATTATTATTTATTCTTTATTCAGCAGTAATGTTTAGAGGTCTCAGCCCCCGAGCTGAGGCTGGGAAGGAGGGCTGTCTCTCCCTGGCAGCTACACCCCTGGAGCTGGGGAAAGTCGCCTCTTTCTCTGGCCGCTGCAGCCCTGCACATCCCAATTTTCCCCCACCCCCTCTTCTCGCCCCACTGCCCCCTCCCACCTACCCCTATTCCCCCCAAGGCCACCACCTCACCTTATATGTGCATCTTCTCCAGAGCCAGGCACCTCATTAGTGGAGCCACGCCTGCGCAGCTCCACTAATTTGGTGGGTGGCCCTTCATTCTCTCGTGTGCGGCTACCCAGGCATGCACCTTAAAGGGAACTATCCGCGGACCATCTGAATGGAGCTCGTGGACCACTGGTGGTCCACGGACCACAGTTTGAGAACCTCTGCACTAGGGAAAAGGAATTGTACTAGGCCTGAAGCCTTTTCTGTCAACTACTCAGAGGGCCATGATGTCGGGAGGTTTAACCCTAATGCAGCTGTGGAGTGGGATCTTACTATCTTTAACCTGGTTATGACCAGCCACAACCTGGCTCTATCTGTATGATAATTGCCTTGTGTTTAGAACTCAAGGAAAGAGCAGCACTAACTCTCTCCCTATAAACAGGCCTCTCTTCTGTGAGGTCTCTAACTTCAGTTTGCCCCATATGGCAAGAGACTAAATATAGCTATTATGTACCCAAACCATTGCTGTCATTATACAAAGGAATCAGTATTGAAAGATATTAACCACTGAGATTTCTCTCTAGCTCAATCACTAATTTCTTAAGTGATAATCTGACACAATGTAATATAAATAGCTAGGATGTGATAAACAAGACCTCCCGCTTCACCTTGTACTTTCTCACTATGGTGTCTTCTGGATATCTTACAGCAGTTATGGGTTTAGTTTTCAAAATAACGTTAAACACAAGAATCTCTCTTTTTGCAATAAAACTGACAACTCAAGAGTACTCAATTATTAGACCTACGTTTTAAAATGCAAGAAATCCCCATCACTTCTGTAATTAATAGATATTCCTCTGACATTGCAGCATACTTTTGCCAGAGAGGTTGTCATTATACAGAACTACTGTAGCTTTCACTGCATAATTCAATAGGAATAGATGCAGGCAAATTATTGACACCAATAATCTTGTGCTGTTTGTAATTAGACAACACAACATAAATGTTGACCCTATTGATAAATATATGGTGCAATGTGTAATATGTAAGGCTATGATTATGTCACGGAGGTTGCAGAAGTCACGGATTCCATGACTTCCAGCGACCTCCCTGACATTGGGGGCCCCTGCAGCTGACCAGCTGCTGTCAGCAGCAGGGGACCCTGCAGCAGCCCAGTAGCTGTGGATGGTAGGACCCTCCCCACAACTGACCAGCTGCCACTGCCACAAGTGACCACTGAGCTGCCCAGTTGCTGACGCAAGCAGCCAAGGCCCCCTGCAGCTTCCAGCCAACAGCGACAGAGGGAACCTGGAGCTGCCCAACAACCGCGGGCAGAGGAGCTTCCCCACAGCTCCGCAGCCACTGGCAGAGGCACACCCTGCAGCTTCTCAGCCACCACGAGCAGCCAGCCCTCCACCCCCGCAGCTCCCAGTCACTGGCAGAGGAACCCCAGAGTTGCTCAGCGGCCGCAGGTGGCGACGGCGGGGGGGGAGGGGGGGGAATGAGTTTTGGGATGAAATTCACCCCAGTTGCTCACAAGTTGCACTCTGCTGGGGTGAATTTCATGCTTACTATATTCTATGGAACTGATCCTATATTCCATTCCTTACACAGAAAAAAAAAATCACTGTTGACTTAAAGGGGAGTTCTGCTTGTAAGACTATGGCAGCAGATCCTACATGTTGAAGTGTCACACTCACATTAGCTTAATTATTTCTATTTAGTACAACAGTTGCATCTACTGTATTAATCTGTGTTATCCATATACCCACAGTATATTTTTGTCTCTAGAGAGAGATTGATTTGCAGAAGATTTCTCTTTTGTCACAAATATGTGTACTGTGTACTACAGATTTAAGCATGATATGGTCTCTAGTCCATTTAACCTTTACACCATAGCCTGCATTAGATTCTAATGCAACTTGATCCTCCCACTTCTGCAACAACAGTATCTAAGTAAAGGGTAACTTTTGGTTAAGTACACATTTCCCACCTTTTTTCTTTAAGACTATTAGATATGCTGTCTCATTAGGTCTGTCACTCAAAATGAATTATTAACCATTTTCATTATTGTCAGACTGCTGATGCAATGATGTACAAGGAGTTTATTACACGCATTGTCTTTACTGTTATTTTTGAGTTCGGCATCAGTTAGAAATCTTGTTTTCTCATTTGATTCTTAGAGCTGGATCTTGGTATGTAGCAGTTATGGATTTTTTTCCTTATGAACACTTACTTTCTGTACCCTTTATTCAGAGGGTGCATCAAAGAGAATTTAGATAATATCTGAGAAACGTTTTAAGATTAACTGTCACTAGCACGTTATTTTATTCAGCAACCAGATCTCCAACCACAGCCCTGAAACACAACTCAGTCTTGAAACACAACTCTCTCTTTTCATCTCAAGCCACCTAGCTGGCTAGGACAGCTATAGTTATCTTAGATTTGGTCATTCACCTTTACGGGGAGGTTTTTCCATTTACAGCATGTCTATATTTAGCCATTGATAGATGTCAGCTAGTTAACACATTTATGCAAAATTAAGGAAGATATTTAGGGGAAGATTGTAGATAAATCCTCAGTTTGCAGTGAACATTTATTAGAAATGTTGTTTTGGATAAGCTTCTCTTTTTGGCACCAGTAGAGTTAACATTTTAGCATCAAGGCAGTGAGCGGATTGTACTCTGAAGGGAGAATAAGGGAACTCTTTTAGCCTACACCTGCAACCATAATTCTCCATTCTTGACCATTTTCCTTTCAGTTTAATTACTGCTGAATAGCAAAGTCCACCCAAGAGTGATATAAAATTTTTCAGATTTCATAGACACTGTAACAAGGATAATATTTGTTGTCAATAAGATAGACTGTACCTAACAGTGTCTGTATCCATTACCTCTTTCTCAGGATTCCAGTGTACACTGCAATACTTAAAAATACTAAAAATAAAAAGTATGGAAAACAAGACAACACAAGAGATTTGCTCTTGGTTTCATCTATTTTCCCCCCATTCTAGATAAATTATGAACTTATTAAATGCATGTCACAGGTTAATTAATGAAGCTCAACAAGAGACAGAGCCAAATTAGTTCTCTTTTTAATGGGATTTGGAAGCACTATTGTTATGAATATTAAGGTTGTAGTGAATGTACTGAAATGTAAATATATTTGATCATTTGACCTTCTTGCTTCACACCACAGTGCCACTGAATTTGAATTTACCCTTCTCATCTACATTGCCTCAGAAGTACAAAACTTAAAATGTCAGAAAGAGTTGCACAACATATGCATGACACATGATCCATAACATAAGACATAAGTGCAGGATACACGCAGCCATAACATGTATGGTGCTTCATACATTTCACAATACAATCTCAGATAACCCAAATTCCACAGTATGACAGTAATTGTCAGTGTGGCACAACTTCATTGCTGCAGTCATGCAACTCAGTTTCCATGACGAGTGTAAAACACAAGCGTGCCAGTGTATGAGTGATGAGTTTGTGGTGCACACTTGCACAGTCCACTTCCATGATGTACAAAGAAATTACAGAGACTCAGGATGTTGTAGTTGGGGTGAATGCAAGACTATTTCCTGTTTACAGACTCTTACCTCTTGCTATGATGCTCCCTAGTGGCTCTAAACATTCCCCGCTAACAGCAAAGTGTATATGCAAAATAATTTGTCAAATCCATGTGAGTGTATAATTGGCTTAGGGTATGTGATCATGTCACAGCTGGGAGCCCCGGGGTGATTTAAAGGACCTGGGGCTCCAGCTGCTGCTACCGCAGCGGAGCTCCAGGTCCTTTAAATCACCGATGCATCCCCGCTGCCGGAGCCCCAGGGTAGCAGCGGCAGGGCTCCAGCTGTGATTTAGAGGCCCCGGGCTCCAGCCACTGCAGGGAGCCCTGGGCCCTTTAAATCCCCAGCCTGGGGAAGCCGGTCCAGTCTGGCACGGCGTACTGGCTCTTGCTGGTACACCATACCGGGCTGGACCAGCTTACTCTCACCTCTGGATAAAGGAGCTTTCCTATGTAGCCCACAGAGCTAACTTAGCATTCTATTTAGCGGTAGCACAAGGAACCGACAGGCCTACATCCTGTAAGGCATTAGCTTAAGCAGTTAACATAAGGCTCTGAGGCCTATGAACTTTAGCATACATAACCACCCAACAATACCCCTGAGTTTTGAGGAACTGGGAACGTTGTGCTTAGTCAGGTAGTTTGTACAAAGTGATACCAGGTAAGCCGCAGGAACACTGAACTGATACAAGGCTTGGATATTTTAGGATATAGAGATGTTGGGAGATTCTTGCCTTGGCAATGAATTGACTTATGTGACAATAGGTTAAGATCATTAACATACTAATGTATAGGATAAGGACTCCCCAACATTATTAGGGTGAGGAAGTTAGATATGGATAAAGGAGGCTGGATATTGGTATGAATATTCATGACAGCCCCTAGGCCCTATCATTCATAGATTCATAGATATTAAGGGCAGAAGGGACCATTGTGATCATCTAGTCCGACCTCCTGCACAACGCAGGCCACAGAATCTCACCCACCCACTCCTGCGAAAAACCTCTCACCTATGTCTGAGCTATTGAAGTCCTCAAATCGTGGTTTAAAGACTTCAAGGAGCAGAGAATCCTCCAGCAAGTGACCAGTGCCCCATGCTACAGAGGAAGGCGAAAAACCTCCAGGGCCTCTTCCAATCTGCTCTGGAGGAAAATTCCTTTCCGACCCCAAATATGGCGATCAGCTAAACCCTCAGCATATGGGCAAGATTCACCAGCCAGATACCCAGGAAAGAATTTTCTGTAGTAACTCAGATCCACCCCATCTAACATCCCATCACAGGCCATTGGGCCTATTTACCATGAATAGTTAAAGATCAATTAATTGCCAAAATCATATTATCCCATCATACCATCTCCTCCATAAACTTATCAAGTCTAATCTTAAAGCCAGATAGGTCTTTTGCCCCCACTGCTTCCCTGGGAAAGCTATTCCAAAACTTCACTCCTCTGATGGTTAGAAACCTTCGTCTAATTTCAAGTCTAAACTTCCCAATGACCAGTTTATATCCATTTGTTCTTGTGTCCACATTGGTACTTAGCTTAAATAATTCCTCTCCCTTTCCGGCATTTATCCCTCTGATATATTTATAGAGAGCAATCATATCTCCTCTCAGCCTTCTTTTAGTTAGGCTAAACAAGCGAAGCTCCTTGAGTCTCCTTTCATAAGACAGGTTTTCCATTCCTTGGATTATCCTAGTAGCCCTTCTCTGTACCTGTTCCAGTTTGAATTCATCCTTCTTAAACATGGGAGACCAGAACTGCACACAGTATTCCAGGTGAGGTCTCACCAGTGCCTTGTATAACAGTACTAAAACCTCCTTATCTCTACGGGAAATACCTCGCCTGATGCATCCCAAGACCGCATTAGCTTTTCTCACGGCCATATCACATTGGCGGCTCATAGTCATCCTATGATCAACAAATATTCCAAGGTCCTTCTCCTCCTCCATTACTTCTAATTGATGCGTCCCCAGCTTAGAACTACAATTCTTGTTATTAATCCCTAAATGCATAACCTTACACTTCTCACTACTAAATTTTATCCAATTACTATTCCTCCAGTTTACAAGGTCATCCAAATCTTCCTGTATGATATCCCAGTCTCTCTCTAAACTGGCAAGACCTCCCAACTTTGTATCATCCGTATACTTTATTAGCACACTCCCAATTTTTGTGCCGAGGTCAGTAATAAAAAGATTAAATAAGATTGGTCCCAAAACTGATCCCTGAGGAACTCCACTGGTAACCTCCCTCCAGCCTAACAGTTCACCTTTCAGTAGGACCCACTGTAGTCTCCCTGTTAACCAATTCCAGACCACCATATAAAAGAGATCTGGACTGTCAGACTTGTTTGGCATGTTTGGGATGGACCTTTGTCTTTCACCGCCTGTTCTCCAAGAAAGGGTGTGAGTATATGTGAGGAATGTTACAAAATATTACCTTATTGTATTACTGCTATATTTTTATGTGGTGTGGAGCATTTGTGTCTTTATTAATTGTGCTAATAAAATTGCTTAAAGTTTTGTTTTGGGAGTGTCTTCATTGTCTTCACTGTGCACATCGAGGTTCCCAACCAGATATTGAACTTGGTCACCTTGATTCTGTTGTGCCTGATTCTGGGACTAAAAACTCTACATTACCCAGCTCTTTAATTAAAAATTAATTGGAAATCAATAGCTGCTAAAGAATTGGGCAACACCTTTAGCTCCAGTGGTACAGGCCTATGTTCTTGGTGCTCAGGGGTCTCTGTTCAATCCCCCAGTCTATGTGTTTAGTGACGGGTCATTCCATGTGCATTCAAAATTCCAGCAGACATCATTAGAAGCAAAATGTCCCACATATAATACATAACTCATTTTATAGTATGTATAACTAGTGTTCAGAAGATGCATGCAGAAAACCTAACACACACACTGAATCAGCATTTCACAAACATTTTTCAGTAACATCAACATTTGCCATGATTCAGCAATATTATTTTCCCAAAACATTATGGTTAAGATTTTCAGCTCAGCTCTGAGGGATTTAACTACACACATCCTCCATCAGTTTTAATGGAAGATTATGTTTGGCCAAATCCGCTATATTGCTGGAAAAAAATCTCAATCTATGTGACAATTGCTTGCACACAAACATTCTATACTTTTTAGTCCTTTTTTATTGTTGCCATTAGTGCTGGTTGAACAATGGACAACAAATTCTGTGAAACATTTTCCCACAAATTCTTTTCCAGTTACCATTGAGCCTTTTGAAGTTTCCCCAAGCTTCTCTAGTTACAAGCACACACTTATCCATATGTTATTTTAACAAAATGTATGGATCAGCCTGATGGTATGGTTGGGAAAATTAACAACCTGAGAAGTCAATGGATGGATACACATTTACACCCCAAACCTGCCATTGACTCCATGAAATCAGATGTCTGTGCCCACACAGAGCCTGCATGGAACTCATTGCAGAAATGAAGCTATTAACTCTCCCAAACCAGCACATAATCCCCTCCAAAGTGAAATTAAAATAATCAAGAATTTAAAATAGAGGAACATTTAATTTTTATTTCATTAAATAACTTATAAAAGGTTTGTCAGCATACAATCAAAGGTAATATTAAAGTGTCCCAGTATACCAAATGATCAGCTCCAACTGTTACACTGAATTCCAACTTTTGCTTTCTCACACTTGCTCTCTGGATTAATTTAATCCAAGTGACCTGTCTCTCTCTGATTTCCCACATAATCCGGATAACAAAGAAAAAGTAGGGGATAGCTTTTTGAGATATTTAACTAGGTAAGAGTTGCATACTGTGTTTTGCAGTTTTTTAAAATGTCCTATTTCAATTCCCTGTTGTTTTGCAAAAGTAAGGCCTACTTATTCTGTAATTTGCTAGATAACATCTAACATGGCACATTCTTGCTAGCTAGTAATGTATCAGATGGGCTATCGGAACAAAATAGCTGAAGTAGGGTTTAAATAACTTCTATATCTAAAGAAAGGAATGATTTTTTCTAGTGCAGCATATCAATAATTTGTACTCTCAGAATTCTATGCAGTTGCACATAGCAGTGATGATGGCAAATCTGCCAATGGGAGCTTTATAAAACAGCTTTCAGCTCTTCCCAGGGGTAACCATGTCACCATGGAAACTGATTTGAAAAAAATCTGCCATTTGACACAAAGGAATAAATCTGTGACCCAACCTAGGGCTCCCTTTCTTGAATCAAGATCCTCAGAAACATCATCATCAGATTGCTGAGCTACTGTGCTGGCTCTGTGTGCACACTCTTTTTCTCTGTTGAAATCATGTGTTGGCATTCATGCGAGCATGACTCAACAGCACTAGCTGTCACAGTAAGCCCTAAGTGGCCTTTGTAATCAACTTGAGGATTTGTATCTGTACCAAACACTGAGCATATTTCTTTGTTTTCTTTTCAGGAATCCTAGAGGGATTAATTTCCAAAAAACAAAGAAGGTATTTACTACTCTGTTTGTGAGACTAAAGATCAGCTTCTTCTGAATGTGGTTGCCTTGGTAAATGCATTTCAAACACACTTTTTCTTTTTCAATCTATCTTGCTTCTTCGTTTGGTACAAAACTTATAATTTAGTCTCACTCAAATCCCGCCAAGCTAGCTTTCAAAGGCCCTTTATGTCCTGAGGAGGGTGGCCTTTTTAAAGCACAAGTTACCTGGAACACAAAGAATTAAAATGAAGATACTGCTGGCAGCCCAAGATGTGCTCTGTGGTTGAAGAGGAGAATACCAACTGCAGTATGCCACTCCTGACGTTAATGTGCATTGCGTTCACTAATAAATGGATCAAATAAATAATAAATAAAACATCCTACCTGCCAGTACTATATTCTGTGTTACTGTAGTGCAATCAAATATGGGGGGGGGGGTTACAGTCACTGTTGGACTGATCGGCTGAGTTGATAGAGGATTGAGAGCATGTGCTGTATATCACATTCCTTGTTTCTCTAGGCAAGATTGCATCTCAACACCCGCATTCAGTATGGATCCGGATCATATCGACTCAATTACAGAGTCACCTTAAAAACATTAACACTGTCCTGATCACCTCAACGAGGTTGAAATATTTCAGACTGTTAAGGAAAAAGGTCCAATTTCATTACATGGCGATTGTGGCAGTGCGGTATCTGTCCTGGGTGTGTATTATCATTTGTACAGTCCCTAAAAATCATTACACTCTGAGTATTAGTCCAGTTAACTGCCAGGGTAAGCAGTTTTTATATTAGTGGGATTTGCAAAGACAGCTGATATTCCTGCATCCAATTATTTATTCTGAATAGTTTATTGGGATCTCATTCGGCCATGAATCATCTCATTTTCACAATTGTATTAGAGATACAGTAGTTAACCTAATGTAGCAGAGAAGTTCAATTTGAGCTGAGCTAATGAACTTCCAGACCAATTAATAGAACAGAGAAGATATTTTGTTTTCTCACAGATCATAAACTCAAATCTATGATTTTACTGATGTATTGTTTACTCCAGCACACATTTAGCAATGCTGACATGTTCCTCTCAGTTTGAGTGTACGCTTCCTAACCAGGGTTAGCAGCTTTACACACTACAAACAAAACCTGACCTACCGGGAATTGAATGCTGTCATGAAAGATCACTCTGGCATTCATATATCATAGCCTGCCAGGGCCGCCTGAACCCCACTTACTCAGAAATGACCCCCAGTACTTTTCATGAAAAACACCTGGTTTTAGCAGTTGGGTTATTGTATGTCCATTTCAGAGTAACAGCTGTGTTAGTCTGTATTCGCAAAAAGAAAAGGAGTACTTGTGGCACCTTAGAGACTAACCAATTTATTTGAGCATGAGCTTTCGTGAGCTACAGCTCACTTCATCGGATGCATACCGTGGAAACTGCAGCCGATTGTCTGCTGCAGTTTCCACGGTATGCATCCGATGAAGTGAGCTGTAGCTCACGAAAGCTCATGCTCAAATAAATTGGTTAGTCTCTAAGGTGCCACAAGTACTCCTTTTCTTTGTATGTCCATAGAATATGGATGTTTGAGGGCATAAAAATGAATCCTCATAAGGAATAGAGAATAAAGGAGAATGAGGAATTTTAAAGCCTTATAGTAGTTAGAATCCAAAAGAGAACAGGAGAGGACATATTCATATCCTTTATTTCCTCTCCACTGAACCTTCCACCCTCCCTCAAACAAAAATCTGCTTCCTTTTTACCATATGACTTTATACCTCTAAAAAAAACCAAACCCCAAACAGGTACATGTGATCCCTTCCTTTTCTTGTTCCACGTAGGTAAACTTGTATTAGTTTTTGCCTTGTGTTTAGTTTTCATGTATGTAATTGTCTAACATTCTTGCATTATCAACCAACAAATGCCCTTTAATTGACATGAATAAAATTCTCAAAAGTGCTTCTGAAAATTTGTGACTAAAATTTTCCTTCCCTGAGCACGCTCCAGGAAATTGGACAACAGCTCAAAGGCCTCTACATTAAACTGAGAAATCTGAACTGCTACATTATCTCCAGAAAATAAGTCTGGAAATCTTTTGAAATCAACTATTTTTTACTCACTCTTCATAGTTGAAGAGAAAATTCTCATTTAAGATTCTAGATTTCTTTTTGTCTATGGCGCCAAACAATTGTCCACCTTTTTCTGCCATGGCTTATTATACCTCTGTTTCTTAAATGTTATTGATACTTCACAAGAACTGTTACCAAATCTTGCCTGACATGCAGGGTCTCCCTTGACATTTTAATATCAGTACTCTGTTGAGAATGGAAGTGTAGTGAATTGCACCATGAGTTGAAACAGCCACTAGTGTTGTCCAGCATCCAACTGGGTTCAAATTTGCAACAGTATCCATTCAACTGGATGTCAAATTGAGTGCCCATACATTGAGGCACCCAAAAATTAGTGGACCTTTTTCAAAATTTGGATCTTAACTTTTAAGAAGGGAACACTAGCAGAGTGACATCAATGGCAAACTTTCAGCCTTGAAAATGTAAAACCACCTCCAAAAATTGGTCAGATTTTAAAGGCATTTAGGTGCCTAAAGATGCAGATAAGCCCTAAATCCCTCTAAAAATCTGCCCTAAAAGCTTAAATCAGTAGATTTAAATCAGTAGATTTTTGAGTGCAAAGGCCAACTTCATAGGAACCATTCAATCAGTCCTTCTTTGATCCATTTTAGCTGGGCCATAATGTGGAATGAACTTGGGTTTCAGTAGTGGACCTTTACCCCACCATTTTATTGCTCTAATCTGCAGCTTTCCTTTGGATCTTGAATATGTTATGACCAGTAGGGCTTTGAAAATTTAGCTGAGAAGAAAACTAAATCAATAAAAATTATCCTACTGGGATTACTCTATCAACAACTTCAGACAAAACTTATTTTCCCATTTGCAGAGCTGAAAATATTACATTGGTGAGGAAAAAGCTTTCCACATTGGAAAGTAGAGGACAGAACAAGAATTGTTGAAACTGATTTTAAACAAAATCCATACATCCAAAAGTGTGGGTTTAGTTTGTTTAATATTACAAAATGACCAAACAAGATACGCCTGAAAAATAGCAATTGATGCCTGCTCACCCTTCAAACCCATATAAGTAACCCATGTTTGACAAATTATGTGCCAGGTATTGCTCTCATTTAAACTTGGGTAAATCTGTACTAACACTATTATAGGGGCCTGATCTAATTGCCATTAACATCAGTGGGTGTCTTTTCATTGACTTCAATGGGTGTTGATTCAGGACTTAAATGAAAAATTACTGTTTTGGGTAGGAGAGGAAAAGATCAAGACTAGATAGAGACTTTAAAAAACAACATACCATGGTCCATTGAGAATTATAGTTGCTATCTTATACATTATCTCCAATTTTTTCCCTCTAGAATGAATTCTTAGGGGAAGTCACAAATTTAAGGGACAAATTTAAGTGATGCCATGTTTCAATCAAATTACTGAAAGACAATTAAAAACATTCCCAAACACGATACCCGTTTTTTCTTTGTTTTTAACAATTTTCTGTAACCTTCTGTACTGTTCCTGATGTGGAAGGTTCTACACCAACCTATTGGGGCTAATAATACCATAATACCAACTGCTAGTCTATAATGCTGGCACAATGCATTCGTAGAAACCACATAATTAATCAACCCTTCAAAGAAGCCACCTGGCGCTCTTCCAGGAAAAGGAAAAGTTTCCTTAAAACAAACCTTTTTTTCCACAATTTATGTATACTCAGATTAACAGCCTCTTTGGGAAATGAAGTGCAAAAGAATATTAGCAGAATGCCCTGGTTCTTTCTATTGCCAACTGTGTGCAACATGTTTGTTTCCCCATACGCTGTGATTGCATCAGCAGAGTGGGCTTTCTAATCCCCAAGATTATTTGCTTTAAAGTGTCCACATTTTTCATTTATGTATTATTTATGAGACACTTTATGCTATTCTCAGGTAGAGTGGCCAGATATCCTGACATTATCAGGACCATCCTGACATTAAGGGCTTTGCATTAGGTAGGCAACTATTACCACCCCTCCACCCACCCACCCACCCAAACCCCCTCCTGGCCAAATTTTTTCCCCACTTGCTATCTGGTCACCCTAGGGATGTCTGGTTGAAAAGGGACCCTGGTAGCTCTGGTGAGCACCGCTGACCAGGCCACTAAAAGTCTGGTCAGCGGCACAGTGGGGCTAAGATAGGCTCCCTGCCTGCCCTGGCTCTGCATGACTCCCTGGAAGCAGCTGGCATGTCCGGCTCCTAGGAGCGGGGCGGGGGGGGGGTCAGGGGGCTGCGCATGCTGCCCCTGCCCAGAGCATCAGCTCCATAGCTCCCATTGGCCAGGAACCATGGCTAATGGGAGCTGCGGGGGTGGTGCCTGTGAGTGAGCGCACAGAGCCTCCTGGCTGCGCCTAGGTGTTGGACGTGCTGGACACTTCCTGGGAGTTACCCAAGGTAAGCACCGCCTGGAGTCTGCACCCCAAACCCCCTCCTGCATCCCAACTCCCTGCCCCAGCCCGGAGTCCCTTCTCGGAGCCCAAACCCCGTACTCTCTCCCACACTCCAACCCCCTACCCCAGCCCTGAGCCCCCTCACACACCCAAACTTGCTCCTGGAGCCTGCACCCTATACCCCCTTGTACCCCAACCCCCTACCCCAGCCCATAGCCCCCTCCTGAACTCCAAACCCCTCATCCCCAGCCCCACACCAGAGCCCGCACTCCCAGCCAGAACCCTCATGCCCCCACACCTTAACATTTTGCCCCAGCCCAGCGCCCCCTCCCACACTCTGAAACCCTCTGCCCCACCCCCCAGTCTGGAGTCTCCTCATCCCTGGCCCCACCCTAGAGCCTGCCCTCCCCCCCCCCCCCCCAGCCGGAGCCCTCACCCTCTCCCGCACCTCAACCCTCTGCCCCCGCCCGTGAAAATGAGCAAGTGAGCAAGGGTAGGGGAGAGCAAGCGACGGAGGAAGGGGGAATAGAGTGAGTGCAGGCAGGGCCTCAGATAATGGGTCAGGCAGGGGCGGGGCCTTGGGAAGAGGGAAGGCAAGGGTGTTTAGTTTTCTGCGATCAGAAAGTTGGCAACCCGAGATTACCTTGTTTTCGGGAGCTGGAGCAAGCCTCAAGTTCAATGATAGATTCAATATCTTGCTAGGTATTAGGAGGAATAGAGCAGCTGCATAGTTCTTAGTTTAAAAGGTTTCTTTCATGTAATCTGCCTTACAATATCTTGTTAATGTACAGAATGATGTGTTTATTTGGAGGAGAAGGAGTAAAAATGTACCTCAAAGAGATTGTTTTTAAACTACTGTCAATCAGTGAAACTGCATGTTCACACAAAAAAGCTGCAGCTAAACTGGAAAAGTAAGTCCCATTGGAGCTAGTTAATTAGCAGAAAGACTTTACTACAGTACCTCAAAGTGCAAACCTTTTCAACTGAGTCTAAAGGAATGGGTCTCTTATCCAAAATGGTATTTGTCCTGAACATTACAAAGAACAGGCTGGGTTACAATGAAAATATGCAATAAAAATATTGATCATCAGCTCATGTAACTGACATATAGCTCCTTGAGGATGTGCCCCAGCCATCTGGAATGAAAATGTCACCAATTCCTACAAAAGGAGCATTATCACCCCCCTTGATTTCTGAGAAAGGGGAGAAAAGAAGTCAAGTTATTGATTCATATATAACACATTATACAATTTGGATTTATTAACCATTGATTTTCTTAATGATCCTGGTTCAAGTTAAATTTAAAAACCATTTTCTTAATGATGGAAATCTTTCCTTGTGGATTAGTTGTCAAAATATACAATAGGAGGGTCTCATGCAAAAGAATTTAGTGGGTGCATCCTAGAAATATATTCTTAAGAGAAACAGGCTGTTAAATTAGGTTTGTGGAAGGCTCTTTAGTTATTTTCCAGTGTAGATATACGCACAGTACAGTACGGATTAAATGCTTCATTTGTAAATGGGTCATTGAAACTTACTTTCATCTTTACTCCAATTCAAGACACAAAGAAAGTGAAAAATCACTTTTGGTTCACAGCAAGGTACTGTTTCAGAAATAGTTAACTGCTTTTCAGGGGCCTGATCCAAAGCTCAATGAAGTCAGTGGCAAAGACTTTCACAAACTTCAATAAGCTTTAGATCAAGCCCTAGATGAATAGCATGAATACAGCAAAAAAAAAAAAAACCTCATTTTAGATGTTTGGTAAGAAATGGTCTGGAAAAATCAGAAGAAGCCATGTTATCCCGCACTCAGACCTGTCATTCACATTGAGAGCTCTGTGCATGGGTGATGGCAGGACTGAGCCCTATTAAAAACATGACCTCCCTGTTTATAAAAACACAACTTTCTAGTTCAATTTAATAATCCTGCTGCTCACCGCTAACTAAAAACACCCTCCAAAATCATAGTGCATGTATGAGAGCAGGAATTAAAAACTGTGCAATGCTTCAACGAGAACTAGCCTGTTTGCTGGTGTATGCTTCATGTACCCTACAGGCAGTGGTGCTCAGTTAGCCGATTGCTAGCCAAGCTACATTTGTATTATTAATATTTGTACTATGTACACTGTACAGTGTACTATGACAGCTGACCTTAGAACCCCAATGTGCTAGGCATTGTAAACACACATAGTAAAACAAATTCCCTGTCCAGAGAGATTCCAATCTATATAGACCAGACAAAGAAAGTATTATCCCCAATTTACAGATGGGGAGCTGAGACAGACAAATTAAGTATCCTATGTATAGCTTATACAGGAAATCTGTGGCAAAGACATAAACTGAGTTTAGATCTCCAGAGTCCAAGATCAGTGCTTTTACCCACAAGACCATTCCCCTTTAGCACACTTCTATCGTCAAAAAACTCCGTGTTGGTACAGATGATAAATATATTCAATGCCAGGAACATTGGAGTGAAAGAATTCCACGGGGATGCATATTTTAATGTGAGCTAATAAAATGAACAGACAAATGGTATGTCACAGAGAAACTGATTAGAAGGTGGGTATTTTTGTAAGCGAGTGACAGCCTGTATCTAAGATAGCAAATCGGTCAAACAGAACTGAAAAACAAACAAGATTCACATTTGTACTAATGCTCTTTTGCAGTTCCTTCCTAACCCTGCCTTACCATCCCCACTGTATTGTCCGTCAGATTTATTGATTGGAGACCAATTCAGAGAAACAAACTTGTTTTCATACTACTGAAAGCAGCACAGATTCCCATTCTAAAGTTGATGACTATTGAATAATTGAAACTGTAGACTTCCAAATAGTTAAATCTGCAACTAGAGTGATAGTGTTGGTCACATACCCCACTGAAAATAGTTATTTTCCAGTCTCTCTGCATTTGAACTAAAAATGACAGGCTTAAGGAGGGTATGCGGGGTGGGGGGGGGAGAAACACATTTACTGCCTTAAAATAATAACTGTTTCTATTACTTATTAGATCACATCTATTCTAATTAGTCCATGTCCTGCATAAAAATTATAGTATGACAATTCATAAGTTAAGTGTTCTTTGTTTTGCCTCATTTAAAATAAAGGCTCAAATGAGCATGTCAAATAGATGTTAAAAAACACAAAGAATGTTACAGTTTGCTTGGAGTGGACTGACACTTTACCATCAGCCCCTTTTTTCACATTTGTTTCTAACTACAAATTTTCACTGAAATTTGTGTTCTTTGACATGTCATATTTAAACAAAAACACAAAGATATGGGCCTTTGGTTTTCTGTTTTTTCAATATCATTCTCCCTTCCTTACTCCCTTCCCCTGGGGAAGAAAGGGGGTGAAAAAAAGTTTGGTTTTCAGTTTATCAAAAGCTAAAGTATTATACAACATATTAAAAAAACTTGTTGAAATTTCCTGTGAAGTATAATTGTCATTTTCCAACCATTTCCAGTTAGACTTGCTGAGATGGGGCAAAGACTTCCCGTAAGAGGTCATAAGCCCTGTAAGTTTCTCGTTTTCAAAGAGAGAGACCACAAAATTCGTGGTACCTCATATAAGGCCGCTGCAAAACCCTTGTCTTTGCAAGAGATTACTACTGAAAGTGGCAATAGAAAATTCAGAAGCAAGACTCTCCCAATATCTTTACATCACCCTCATTTGTGCCTGGAAAAAGAGTATCTCACGAAAGCTTATGCTCAAATAAATTTGTTCATCTCTAAGGTGCCACAAGTACTCCTCGTTCTTTTTATGGTACAGAAAGTTCATTCCACTTTCAGGGCAAGATTCTTCTGGCCTCTAAGCCAGCCTGTCTCTGAGTCTGGTCGACAGACTCAGGCTCTTAGGGCTTATGCTAAAAATAGCTGTGTAGATGTTGTGGCACAGGCTAGGGCTCAGGCTCTGAAGCCGAGGGAGGGATATGCATTAACAGCGAAACAAAATTTTGTGTCTTAATTTTATTTATTTTATAGCAACATGATACAAGAAAACAACAAAACAGCTAAAGCCATTCATTTGCTTCTGGTCTGAGTGTTTATATACTAGGTTGCATCTGATGAAGTGGGTATTCACCCGTGAAAGCTTATGCTCCAATACGTCTGTTAGTCTATAAGGTGCCACAGGACTCTTTGCCGCTTTTACAGATCCAGACTAACATGGCTACCCCTCTGATACTATATACTAGGTTCAAGTGTCAACCACACCCACTCAGTGTAGTGGTCTATCCCTCTCTAGTTGTGGGTGGGAGTCTGCTACAAGCTTGGGGAACAGTATTATAGCTCAGGCAATAGAGGCTCATGCTTTTAGAACCAGAGGTCCCACATTCAGTCCCCATTGCCAACAAGGTGGGGTTACAACTAGTGGCCCATGCAGAGACTTGAGACAGGTGAACTGCTTCCCCCAGCCAGGAGACATATGTAGCCTACTCATTCTACTGCTTCATTCCTGGGTGGATCATCAGCAATGGAGACTGAGCCTGGGACTTCTGATTGTAAAAGCATGAACATCTATCTCTTGAGATAAGGATCCAGCTCTTTTAACCAAGGTGGTAGCAGGTTCATCTCATCAGCCTCTATCCATGACCCAGCCACCCTGAGAGGGGGACAGAGTGCTACACTGAGTGGGAGTGGTTACAGTAGCTTCCCTGTAAATTTGATGACCTAAGTATGAAAAGTTTAAAATTTTAAGGGGGGGGCATAGGTCTTCAGCTTTAATTGCACTGTGCTAATTTACACCAGCTGCACATCTGGCTCTATGATGGTAGAGCTGCCATTGCTTTTGCACTCATAAAATTTTATTTTGGATATATATGCTAAGTGTAGTAACTGTAGTCCTAATCACTCTCACCGACAAAAAGACACTCTGGAAATAAATTTCGGTGCAGTTTCAGTTATGGAGACTTGTAACTGATCTTTCCTCCTGCACCTCTGGCTCTCTTGCAATGCATCCCCACAGTACTATCAGGACTTTCACAGCCAGCTCTTAGGAACATCCCCTCCTCAAAGGGGATCCTCTGCATAGAGATGAAGCTGCTGTAAGTTACACTGGGAGACTGGCCACACAAACAGCAGCCCCATTATCAAGGGAGAACAAAGGTGAACTTTGCACTGCCCTTCTACATTGTGCAGTATGGCCAGACCTCAGAATCAGCCCCATTATATTCATGCCATCCCATCAGAAATGATGTCACTGTAAGTCTACAGTTAAGCAGTAGAACAAAGCAGACAAGTATCTTGGCAACAAATTGATTTCATGACCCTCAGGGAGAAAGAGATTGAGACATGTCAGCAGGGTACAAAGGGACCTCCAGGGAAAAGCCATTGGAGTTTATAGCTTATCTCCTGGCACATCACCCTGTGCAAATGCCATGGATGATAATGAAAGTGAACTCATTTATGAACTAACTCTCTTGATAACAGCATGGGCAGAATGTAAAATTTCATGTGAGTGACAATATTTTGAATGTACAAGGAAAGTCACTTGTAATTACAGCTGGAAGGGCTTGGAATATCCCACCAGGCAAGCAGGATGAAGGAAATACAATTTCAAAGCCTAAAGCTGTTAATTAAACATAAAGCAATGCTGTAGTCAAAGGAGTTAAAGAAAGAAAGTTATACTTTAAACTGTAATTAAAAACACTTTGCTTTCCACCTACTCGCTAAATTCCATTTTGAGCTCCAACTCATAGAGTCTGTCACACAGGGTGCACACTTACTGCATGGCACCTCCTACTGCCCCATTTGGGGATTAACTTACCCCATGGTCTGACGCCCCTTCCTATGGTTGTGCAGCCTGTTGTCTGACTCACTTGGTCCCTGGATTCTCTCATGCTCCTAAAGCTACAGCACTTTCCTTTTCATATCTTAGCCCTCTAGTCACATCACCTGGAAATCCCCCCACCCCTTTCTGGGATATTATCAAAGTCTCCTTACAAACTGTCTCCAGCAGTCCCAAAATAGGCTTCTCCTAACATGCCACTCCCACAGTATCTTATAGGGGAACCTAGGCCCACCCTCTGCACAGGATTCCAATCCAAGGATCTTTGACCGAGCATCTCAGATATTTATTCTTCCAGCCCTTACTACTCCCTCCCACACAAACTATTACAAACTCCTACTCTTCTTCCCCACCCTTTTTTGGCTGCCCCCGGCTTTATAGAAGCCCCACCTGTTTTTGCTCAGGTGAGCTGCATTCCCAATTAAGCCTCATCACATCCTAGCTCCCCTCCAGGTGCAGCCTATGGCCAATTGGCCTCTCTTGCATATATTGACCCCTCCAGGCTAATGTAGGGTGAATTCCCCATCACAGGGCCAAATATAGCAATACCTGGTGAAGGCAGGTACAAATCAGTTGAAGGCAATAAAGAAACAGTGATGAGTTTGGTCCATGTGGTATTTAGTAGTTTAAAATGTGGTCATAATTTCTGTCCCATTGCTTGCTGCCAGTTCTATTTCATTCCGTAGTCTAAGGCAGAATATATTTTACACAAATATCCTTTCTCTTGGTCTTGCTAGCTGCAGAATCTCACCTTGATATCCATTGTAAGTTATGATCTCAAATCTTTTTCACCTCCTTTTCTCCTCTTTCCCAACTCAAGTCACAGAAATGTAGAAATGAAAATCCAAAATCTTCCAATCATTTTGAAAGCTTACTGCTGTTCTTTCCCTGCCCTCAGTCATATCTGATTGCTCTGAAGTGATTAAGGTTTTAAGATCTGTGCTGCTCACCTCTGAGACAGCTACATAATGTAAAATGATCAAGGTGAGCCTAGTGGATGAAAAAGTCCACTCTTCCGATGTACTATAGTCTCAAAGTGTATCTCTGCTAAACAGCTCTCTATGTATAATAGTTAATCACGCAGTATCTTCCCAGTTTCATGCAGGGGCTTGAACTAGAACATCCAAGAAGTCTCTTCCTGCCCTATCTTATATATTTTTCCTCTTTAGATAAAGAAATCAAATTTTCTCTTCACCTAATGGGTAACATAAAAATTCAATATCATAACACACAAACTTGAGTTCAGAGAGGGCAACAAAGCAAAGAATATTACCTCAGAAGCAAAGGAAAGGCTCAGCAACTAGGGTTGGGATTTTTCAAAAGTGCTTAAGAGATTTAGGAGTACAAGGTCCCATTGGAACTTTGTGCTCCTAAGTGACATAGGAACTTTTGAAAACCTCACCCTAGATAAGTAGGAACATTAAGAAGTGGGGAGGGAGAAAAAGAAGCTTAGAATGAGAGGAGGCTCACAATACCATTAAGTCTAACAACCCGGGGTAAAATCCTCACTTCACTGAAGTCAATGCGAGTTTTGCCATTGATTTAAATGGGCCCAGGATTTTACCCCAGGTGCCTAGATAGGAATTGTACTTAATAATATATAATATTTTTTCTTCTTATATAGACAAAGTATTCCTTTGAATCCTAGCTCTAGTTTTTAAATATAATCATGCTATTTTCTCCAACTGCTGCTGATAGAAAATTCCATGAGTTCACCACCTTCTAGATGAAAAAAGCAGGTCTGAATTACCATTTTGAACAGAATTATCTCAGTATTTGCACATGGCACTAAGACTTGGGATTTACAATAAGTGAAATGAGTTTATCTGAGAGCCTCTACACACATTTTCCCTTTCACTATATTAAAAACTCTTCATAACCATCTTTTGAACCCATGTAGCCCCCCTGAAATTCTCACTGTCATTCTCCTCCTCTTGATGTTACCTATTTCTGTGAAGTCCTTTCTGTAGGCTCTGCTCACAACTTGCTCAGTCTAGCATTCTTGGGGGGGAACTGGAACACCCTAGTTCCATTGCACATTAAAACACTCAATATTTCAGAGGTGACATATTGCACTGGGTTAGGATGAAGTACAGACACAAATGTTCTGAGCGCAGTTTTGAAGCTAGAGCTATGTCCAGAAGCTTGGGTATCTGTGAGAGAATGGGCAAAAAAAAGGAATGGGAAACCCAAATAACACCATAGAAGTGTGCTATTAAAGGTTCTCATCACTTAAAAGGGCCTTGAGTCTTTTCTCTAAAGTATTCCAAGTTTCAAAATCTTAATTTCATTTTACTTCCCTAGTGTAAAATATTCAGAGAGGCACTTGCAAATAAGGTAAGCGGAGCAAAATAGGACATGGAGATAGACATTTTTTAAAAAACTAAGATGTATGTGTAGTTTACTGTTATCTGAAAAATAATATCTTAAATTTAAACAACACCTTTCACTGCAAAAGACCCAAATGTGCTCTACAATCTACAAGCCATATACAAAACTATACCTAGGGATCATTTCAGTCAGTCATGGACATATGCAGTGGTGAGCTGGAGCCGGTTCGCACCGGTTTGCTGGAACCGGTTGTTAAATTTAGAAGCCCTTATAGAACCAGTTGTTCCGCAAGGGACAACCGGTTCTAAAAGGGCTTCTAAATTTAACCGTCCGAAAGTGGCACATTAGGCACCAACTCCACGGGTGCTCCAGCCCTGGAGCACCCAAGGGGAAAATTTGGTGGGTGCAGAGCACCCACCGGCAGTTCCCTGCCCCACCTCTGACCCCAGCTCACCTCACCTCCTCTCCGCCTCTACCTCCTCCCCTGAACGCGCCTCCCCGTTCTGCTTCTCCACCCCTCCAGGCTTCCCGCGAATCAGCTGTTCGGCGGGAAGCTGGGGCAGGCTGAGAAGCAAGCGGTGGCCAAGCTGGGGGGCGGGGCACAAGGAGGGCCGCCCGCGCTGCAGCAGGTAACCCGGGGGGCTGTGCAGGGGAACCGCTCTGCCACCCTCAGCCTGAGTGGGAAGCTGCTGCTTACTTCTCAGTCCTCCCCGGCTTCCCGCCAAACAGCTGATTCACTGGAAGCTGCGGGGGGAGGGGCGCAGAGAAGCAGAGCGGGGCGGCGGGTTCAGGGGGAGGAGGTGGAGGCGGAGCGGAGGTGAGCTGGGGCTGGGCGCGGGGTGGGGAGCTGCCGGTGGGTGCTCTGCACCCACCAAATTTTCCCCTTGGGTGCTCCAGGGCTGGAGCACCCGTGGAGTCAGCGCCTAAGGTGCCACTTTTGATGTGATCAGCAGGGGAACAGCCGCTCCCCCTGCTCCCCTCCCGCTACGCTCCCCCGCCCCTAGGAGCCAGAGCCGGATGCCTCCTGGGAGCTGCCCCAGGTAAGCACGACCGGGACTCCCCACCTCGCCCCCTGGCAGGTGCCTCTGGCTCTTAGGGGTGGTGTGGACACCCACTACGGTGGCCCACGAGACCCTCCTGCCCGGTTCTGGGGGCAGTCAGGGGACAGGGGAAGGGGGTGGATGGGGCAGGAGTAGCGGGGGGCGGGGGTGGGCAACCACCCCCTCGTGGGGTGAGGAGGGAACCCGTTGTTAAAATTTTGGCAGCTCATCACTGGACATATGGCTTCCATGGGGGTGAAACATGACATATTTAACAACTCTACACAACAGTTTATGGATATAAGTGAAGATGAATATGATAGCCAATTAAAACTACAGGGGGGATTCAGGTAAGTTAAAGAGAATGCAGTTATTCAAACTGGAACGTTGCCATTGCTCGGAGTTACAACTCTACATTTCAGTTTTACTTTTACCTCTCATCCAGGATGTGGCAACTCTAGTTGCACAGTGTAGTCATTTACACCTCTGCAAAGTGAGTGCAGTATTTTCCCACTAGCCCCTGAAGATCAGAGAACCACAAAGTTGCTATTAGCCACTTTCTGACCCCCATCAGCAGTGCCAAGCAAAGCTCAGTCACTTGTGAGTATTTAGTCCAATGTGTTTATGTTGACTGTGTGGGCAGGTAAGATTTATGCTATCCTTTATATTTCATTTCCTTTCTTTTTAAGTGCTTGGGTTTTGTAGTTTATGTGAAAAGTAAGTGCATGATTGTCACTTAACAGCCTTAACTCTTTGGGGGGAATAAATATAAGGATTGAGAGGGGAAATGGACGCAGACTGTAAAAATATGAACAAAGAAAGGATTGGAAGAATCAAAGTAAAAACATACAAGGGTTTTAAAGAAGAATGTTGTGCGAGAGCCTTAGAGAAGATGAAAAATGTACCCAGGATATTAAAAAAGGACAGCACATGCTTGAAGTGGATTTAACAAATGTAGTATATTGCTTTGAGAGTCAAGATGCGCGTCTTCAGTGTATTAGCCCTGCCAGTATGGATGTGTGGGAATTAGTGACCTTGTGGGAACAAGGAGCTGGATCTCCACAGGAGGAAAATACTGAGACTGAAATGGGAAATTAGAATCAGAGTAAAGATAGCAAACGACTCATACCATTAAACGAGGCAGGTGTCTGTATATGCACATATGAGGAACAGAAGATGCTATGTTTCTGGTTTTGGAGAAAATATAGGAAGACAGACAATGGTCAGTAATAAAAGGGCCTTCTGCTTCTTCACTGCCATCATTCATTATTTTAACAGTATTATTTAACTCATGCTAGGTCAAGCATCATAGCTACATCATAATATCTGGTACTAGTCCAAGATAAAAAAACTTTTGACAAGATTATGCTCTGGCCTTTACAGAAATAATATCTTTCTTTTGGGCCTCCTTGCTGGGCCCTGACACAACTGCATTTCCTGTGCTCCCTTTAGGGTGATAGGAAATGTATCCTGTACATTCCCCTAGCACTCTGGCATTGTAAGTCTGAGAGCTCCTCCTGGAGCAAGACTGGAGCTCCTCCTGGAGCTCTGTGTTGCTCCCAAACTCGGTCTGGATCTCACAGTGACAAATGACCCTTTGATACCTAAAAACTAAGGTCACTACAGTAAGTACACTAACACTAAGTACACTATTACCAATAGGAGAGTGGGTTTGTGGGGGAGGTGGGGAGATAACCTGGATTTGTGCTGGAAATGGCCCAACTTGATTATCATACACATTGTAAGGAGAGTGATCACTTTAGATAAGCTATTTCCAGCAGGAGAGTGGAGTGGGGGGAGAGAAAACCTTTTGTAGTGGTAAACACCCATTTTTTCATAGTTTGTGTGTATAAAAAGATCTTCTACACTTTCCACAGTATGCATCCGATGAAGTGAGCTGTAGCTCACGAAAGCTTATGCTCAAATAAATTGGTTAGTCTCTAAGGTGCCACAAGTACTCCTTTTCTTTTTACACTAACTATATTATAACAATAGTTTAAAACCTTAGCATTAACACATAGACCCAGATAAGTAATGATCCCAAAGCTTGTCCCTTGCACCAACAGAAGTTGGTCCGATAAAAGATGTTAGTTCACCCACCTTGTCTCTCTAATATTCCCAAAGGTAATATTTGACAAATTTCTTCTCTCAATCTGCCATCTGCATAAACCTACTCATGTGCACAAGGGTTTGCAGGATCATGTCCTGATTCAACAATTAATTTTTTTCACTGTTCAAGCAGCTGCATAGATAATCAAACACCATTTGTCAAACAGATTATTCATGATTTATCTTCTGTATTGAGTGAATAATTTATTCAAGAACATTTTTTGTGATTTGACCAGCTCTGGCAGAAAGTATGGAAATTACCTGTTAAGGTATTTTACAGAAATATCTGTTATTGCAGTCCATATATTCACTTACCAATACCGTGGGCATGTAAAACTTTAGCTTACACACTCCTAAAACAAACTTACCTCTGAGTGGCAATGGCAAGACATCATCATGAACAATTTTAGTGTACACTGAATTGCTAATGATATACTTTTCACAGTAAAGAATATACACACAAGTAGCAATGTAACTGACAAATAAGGGCTGTTACTGAACAGCTCAACACAACCATATCTGTAGAGACAGTAACAGGAGAGACGCACTACCTGTTCCCTCCCAACTCATTCTGTACTAGGGAAAAGGCGTTTATGTGCATTTGGCCCCTTTTCCAGCATTTCTTGCCAATCTATAACTCCTGTGGATTATAAGTTCCAGAATCCCTCTGGTAGGGGGGAAAACAGGAAGCAGGGCAGAGCTGGATCTAGAATCCACTCTAAAACACCTTTCAGTATGCCCTGTTACAGTGGCATAATTTGTGTGAGTTCAAAGAATCCTATCACATATCCCAAATTGCTTTGTGTGAGTCTACAAGATGTTAAACACCTATTTAAAATAGGAATAATCAATATGTAGGGCTGGAAGGGATGTCAAGAGGTCATCTACTCCCATCCCCGCTACATTGAGGCAGGATCGAGTAATACCTAGACCCTCCCTGACAGGTGTTCCACAACCTCCCTAGGTAACCTGCTCCAGTACTTAACCATCTGTATAATTAGAAAGTTTTTCCTAATATCTAACCTGAGTCGCCCTTGTTACAGCTTAGGCTGATTACTTGTAGTCCTACCTGGATGGAAAACAATTGATCACTGATCTTTTTGTAGCAGTCCTTAACATATTTGAAGACTTATCTAGTTCCCCCTCATTCTTTTTAAAACTAAACACACCCAGTTATTGTAATCTTTCCTCATAGGTGAGGTTTTCTAAACCTTTTATCGTTTTTGTTGCTCTCTTCCAGACTCTCCCCAATTTGTCAACATCTTTCCATATATATAGCCTTGATAGAATGTTCCCTATCTTCATTTTTTTTGAGCAAGTCTTGCCAGTCCTCTCACTGATGTGCACTTCACATTAGATTTTTGGGACAGATGGTCATTTTTGAAATCTTTTTCCCATTACTAACCAAATTTAAAATATCTTCAAAATTCAGATTGAAGTTTCACAAGTGATAAAGACTGAATATACTAGACACAAAGATCTATCAATAGATTTGTAGCTAATATAAAGCAAAATGGAAAGATGTTGATTTAACAAGGGAGTAGGCACAACAAAGATGGTAATTATGAACAGGCCATGGATTCATAAGAGCGATGAGCATTGTGGGAGAGAATTTTGTAAGTAGCTTGGGATATCTCTGGATATTTAGCCAGCCTCTTTCTCTGTGTTTCCTTCTTTCCTTTCAATGGCAGTTAAGTTTCTGATGGTCAATATGTCAATGTCTCAAACATTTTAGGAAAATTTAGCAATTGTAAAGGAAAAACAGGCCTCTCTCATAGGCAGGTGAGCAAAACCTTTATGTTTATGTCTTACATTGTCATCTCTTATGACTTCATTAATTCTGCTCTTCACAAGAAGGACTATAATTAATAGCTTATCTCCCTAATAATGCATGTGTTTGCAAAAGAAAAATGAAACTGATAAAATTTGAAAGTTGCTCAGTATTCACATAGCAATTGTGTTTCAGACTGGTAATTAAAAATCACATAAGAGAACACATATTAAAATAGAATGATAAATAGCATGATTACACTGGAAAAAAAATCTGATTCCCAGAACATAAATTATTAGCACCACCAGCAAGAATTATAAGCATATATTGATTATTGTTTTAGTCAATAGCAAGATTTGTAGACTGTACAAGTAAACTTTGATGAGTAAGAAGCCAAAAAAAAAATCAATATTTTCTGTGTCTCTATAGGCAATAAATCTTGAGATTAATGGGAAAAAATAAGTCAATATGTTTATTATACCATGTAACATCCTTTAAGGGGGAATGATATTTAAGTTAACCAAATATGTTTTACAAAGAAATAAGCTTTTTCACACCATACAATGGTGCTTCTACTTCCAAAAGTCTTCATGCCATGATGCTGCTTTCTTATGATCAATAATTTGTTTAGTATGGATAAGTATGGCCAGGGAAGGCTTTATTAAATCAAATACAGCTATAAAGCTTTAAAAACGGTCTAATGAAAACTGCCTATTTAAAAGACCAAATACTATATACATCTTACATCAAAAAACCAACAACCCCTAAGTTAAAAGAATGTTAAGGGTACAAAGTCAGAGTCCTGTGGAAAAAAATTGATCCTGTAAAGACTATATCACAATACATACATAGAAGGGTGAATGAAGGTTGCAGAGGCAGCCTTAGTTCTGGCATTTCCAAACTTTGGAGTGCTTAACTTTGTAACCTCAACATTCTTTCAATGTAGTTTTTGGGGATGTAATTTCCCAATTTTAGAAGAAAAACTGAAAAAAAACCCCAGATAAATTACATCATGCCCCCCCCCAACCATACTGAACCCCCAACTTGGGTCATCAGCAAGGTCGGGAGGGATTTTTAGATGTGCAGTATCTTGTCAACTCTCATGAGTTGTTTCCAGTGGCATGATTTAGGCTGTGGCTGGAGCCAGTCTCACAGTAACGCAAGAAGCTCCAGAACTATCACAAATTTCAGCCCTCTGACTAGCCCGCCCCAGTTGCCTGCCTCCTGGGGCAGCATAAGCAATCAGAGCGGCTGAAGGCAGAGATTTCTCTCTCTCTCACCTGCCATTAGGAGGGAGCTAATGAGCCCAGGAGACCAGGACAACTCCCCTACCTCCTCCCTCCTGTGAACACCGGGGACAGGGCAGTGCCTATGCTCCTCCCCTGCCCCACAGCACCCAGCCTGGGAAGGGGCACAGAGGTGTAAAGAAACTGTGGGTGGGGTAGCAGCTCCGGGAAGGAGAAAGAGGACCTTTCTGCAGCACTCACAGGCCTGGGAGAAGGGGGTGAACAACTCCAGGAGGAATAGAGGTGAGGCTTGGGGGCTGAACTGATGGAGTGGGATTTGAACTGATGGGGACCAAACTAATGGGGTGGGAGAGTGAGCTGAATGGATGGGTTTGAGGTCTGGGTGGACTGAACTGATGGGAGACTGAACTGGGGGGTTGGAAATTGAGTTGATGGGGTAAAAGTTGGATGGGGCAGAATGAACTGCTGAGCAGAGGATGGGCAGATGTGGAGGTGAGACCTCCTTCAGCAGGAGTCAAAGTCACCTGACCCAATAAATCTGGGTGAGTGGGCAACACTAATTGTTTCTCTCAGCTCAAGAGGAGTAGCAGAGGGAGTTAAAAAAAAAAATCAAAGGACAGACCCCCTCCCCCCACACACAATTTAATCTTGTTTTTAAAAAGCTCGTGATTTTTTGTCTCCTGAGGAGGTCCAACGTATGCTTTTTGCTCTCTTGAGGTTAGCAATGCTGAGCTGATTAACTGGTAGCAGCAGTAGGTTGCTATACTTTGTGAATCCAATACTCACTAGCAAAGTGTCTTTCTTTGTAACCATGATTCCTACTCTTTCAATGATCTTACCTTGTAGAATTTTATTGCTGAAATCTTTTTTCTGTTTGAACCACTGGGATAATTATTACATCTCATATAGGTTTGTGTAGCACAAGTCTTATCTCTTATTTTTTATTTATATGTAGAAGTTCTTTTATTCTCACTTCTAATTATCCTTTTCATTTATCGATAAGAACAGAGGACTTCAGTTGCCCTTAGTGTTTTAAACCAAATAATTGTATTTAATATCCTCATCACGTCCTCCTGCATGTAAAAAAAAACAGTTTTAGTTTTACATCTTGTAAAATAAAACTTGTTTAATCAAAGTATCTTAGGGTCTGAGAAATCTCATGGCTAGTGATTAATAGTATGGCTGTGTTTTTGTAGCTTGTTTTTGCTTTCCTCTCATTTTCTTCATTGTTTTCCATTGCAGTAAAGTATTTCTTAATGTTTTCATAAAAGGTTTTAAGTGATAGCTATTTCAGCATTCCTCCGTATTCTGTTTTTATTTGTTATATTCTGAATCATTCATATGAAATGCCTGATCAACTGTTTTGACTACTTCTCAATGAACTGCATCATAATTTTATTCTTAATTTAAATAGCCATCCATATAAGTACCTTTTCTATGAACTATGAAAGACAATTTACCACAATCTTCCTTAAGAATATTTTACATCAAGAAATACAACTATGCCATTATTCTCTCTTTCATAAGCAAGTCTATTGAACTGGTGTAGTTCTTAAGTGTAGAAGTTCTCCAGACTTGCATTTTATCATTTTCTATAACTAGTCAAGTGTTATCTTTATATCATTACTGATTTTTTTTCTATGTTGAGCATTTTGAGAGGTTTCATTCTGAGAGGTTTCATTGTCTGTCTGTTAAAATGGTAGCTTAAAAATGGTCATTGGCAAGAGCATCATTTTCGTAGTCATTATAGAACTGCACAAAGATCCATTGGCTACTGAGGAACATAAATCTATTGACAGAACACAATATTGCAGGTAGGGCCTAAAGCAAAACCCCAGATCCAAACCCTTTTAGGAGAGGTGGATAAGAAAAGGGTTCTAAATATTAACTTGAATGGTTCCCATTTTTCAAATGGGCTGAACCAAACCTCACATTCAAATACACTCAAACTTTTGGGTGTTTGATAAATGAGGTTAAACTACATACCTTGGTCTTATCACTGATTATAAAAGGAAGCCAGTTGAGGAACTGTAGATTATGACTATTATGATGACTGGTTTATTAAAAGCACCAGATTCCTTAATATTGTAAGATGACGGATAGTTGTGAAATCTGCTGGTAACCAAACGTCAGGCTGTACTTTCTGGAGGAGCTCCCAGCCACACTAGTTCTTAGTCTTGGCCTTTTGATGTGGCCACCCAGTTTGATTGCTCAGATACCCCCCGTAGTCATTAATGTCAGTTAGCCAAATACAGTCTGCCATGTGTGACTTAATGATTTCCCGTACCCATTGCATTCATGGCTGAATATCTAAGAAACCTGGACATGTGTATGCACTATTATAATAACCACATTTTGTTATATAAATATGTACTTCTGGGAAACAGATTCATACTTGCAGTTCACAATAGCTCCTCAGTGTCGCAGACGATACATAAGAAGGCCATTGAGAATCTCTGAAAAGGTACAGAGAAAGACTGACAAAGGAAGTCCAGTGAAAATTGCACTTCCCTGCCCATTTCATGCGTGCTGCACCCAGAGGGGCACATGTCTGTTGGGAGGATGTGCGTCCCCACTGCCATTCTTCTTTGGGGTTTCCACAAGAGTAGGAGAACTTTAGTTGCAGCAGGGATGTACCAAATCAGCACATCTTCCAGTCACCCAAGCCAAATAATCTCCCCGAGAGCAACACACACTTTTGTGGCTAAACTAGATCTCTGCAGGGCTTTGATGAAGGGGAACCCTTGGCCACTATGGGCCCCTGCAACTTCCATCAAACAGACACTCTGCCAGAAGACAGTGTACACAAGAGCTGAAATTGGCACACAATGCCAGAACTCATTCAGCCTCCTCCCTGTATAGACATGAGAACATGTTATAAGAACGGCCATACTGGGTCAGACCAAAGGTCCATCCAGCCCAGTATCCTGTCTGCCGACAGTGGCCAATGCCAGCTGCCCCAGAGGGAGCGAACCTAACAGGCAATGATCAAAGTGATCTCTCTCCTGCCATCCATCTCCACCCTCTGACAAACAGAGGCTAGGGACACCATTCCTTACCCATCCTGGCTAATAGCCATTAATGGACTTAGCCTCCATGAATTTATCCAGTTCTCTTTTAAACCCTGTTATAGTCCTAGCCTTCACAACCTCCTCAGGCAAGGAGTTCCACAGGTTGACTGGGCACTGTGTGAAGAAGAACTTCAATCCCATACAATCCCATGCAATCCCATACAAATGGACAAGAGGAAATGATGCCAGGAGATCATTCTTTCCTTTTCCCTAAGGAAAGGAACCCACATGGGATTATCAAACTTTTTTCACAGGCTACCCCTGTGTATAAGATATTTGCTCTTCTTCTAGGGGAATGACATCAGCAATCAACAAAAACCTCTAGTAGGCACTTCCTCTACTCATCTTGAAAGATACTAGATGAATGAAATTACCCTCCCTTTTGGGACCGCTCTTCTTATGGACACAGTGACAGAGCAGACTCCCTCAACTTCTGTAATTTCAGTGTTTCACCAAAGAGGTCTAGTCCCAGCTGGCAGTCTCATCGTAATCACTGCCTTGACTTCTGGGACTTAAGATGACTCCTAGTCCTGGAATTCTACAGAACCAGCAAACCAGCTCAGTCACTGGCCAGCTACCTTTACTTCTCCAGTTCTCTTCATTTGAAAGGACACTAAACACTGGCGTCAGAACCTAGGCCAGCACATGCGGACAATAGCAGGGAAAATCAGCCCTAATTAGAGCCAACCCCAAGAGCCCACTGACAAGGTTGAAGCAGTAGGCCTGGACAAAAAGCATATTTCAATGAGAACTCATTTACCATTTAACTTTTCCCTTTTTCATCTTTTACATGTGCCTGTGCAGAACTGGCCATATACAAAAGTCAATCTCCTACATTCAGACCAATTTTGACTTTGCCAATTCTACCTTTAATGAAAGAAGTTTTTTTGTATTCTGCTCCATAATAGTCCACGAAATAAAGTGTACAATGAAAAGAGCAGTAATGGTATATGTTGCTTGAACAAGAAACCAGATATAAAACAAATGGCTCCGCTAAGTTGTGGCTGGACAGAATCACAAGAAACACCTTTACACCAGATCTATGAAAGACGATTACCATGGAAATCCCATATTGCTGGAAGAATTGAAACATGATTTTTTATTATTTAAGATCAATTATCTAGCTTCTCTTCAGCCAAATTTATAAAGTTAAAACCTCTCCCAAATTCAAATGAATGCAAATAACATATCATGTTGAGATCATCTGTCATTATTGTCTGCTAGATGGATAGAAGAAACTGAGAATTTTTTTTATAAGAATACACCTAAAAGGCAAATAAATTATTACCAAGACCCCAGCCACCTGTTACTAATCACTTTAGCTACAGGTTCTAAAGTAAACACAGATGCAGCAAAACTAATCACCAGAGAAAAAGAAAATGCTCAACCAGAATGTGTAAGAAACTACCTTATCCATTATACCTCCTTATACCACCCACCTGGAAGCCAAATAATTTGAATGGAACAATTAATGAGGTCTTTTTAGACTATAGCAAATTACTCAATAATGAAGTAGAGAATGAAGGTAGAGTTTCTATATTTAAAAACCCTTATCCAAGAAGTAAAATGGCTGCATTTTGAACAACAGTATTAATACAATGTGCTAGTAAACAAAAAAAACAGTTGAACCAGACCTAAATAGGGAAACCCCTGTACTAACACCAAAATACAGTGAAAAGAAAGTAATGCTGATTAAAGCTACTAAATATATTTTAATGGGAAAAATTGAACTTGTCTATCCTGGGAAGGGGGAATTTGCTCATGTAAAACACATCTCACCTAGTTTTATGCCAAATTTTACTTTTAAAATGATTTGTGCTAGTGTACAGTTCAGAAATATTTTCACCTTTTGTCATTAAAGTTTTCACGAAGTGAAAAGCAGATGTAGTGCCCTGACCTCTTAGTGAGGGGGCTGGGACTATTAGCAATACATAGACTTGTAATAATGTACCATCTTGTAATCTGCATGCAACTCTGGGTGGTAATCCAGGAGCTATTCCAGAAGGAATATTGTTAAATACTGGATGTTGCTTTGTATTTCACAGCAACCTACACAGTACATACCAAGTCAGCCTGAAAGGCAGAGGGGAAAAGATGGGTGTACCAGGACAGCCCAGTGAACAGATTCCTAGTGGTCAGGCACTTGCCTTATCATTTTACTGACTTAGTCATTTCAGAAGAGTCCCTGGACACATTGTACACAGCAGGCCTCAGTCCCTCCTGAATGTTCCTGTCAGTCCCCTCGGGGTTCTACTGCTACAGAAAAGCAGGGGGACAAGATAAGGGACCCAGGCCCACTCACTCCACCAGGTCCCAACCCAGAGCTCTAGATATTTGTCAAAGCGTCCAGACCAATTATAGATAAACCCATTCTTACACTTTTCCCTGGGTCATTTCGTACCAGACTATGGTGACCATATTTCCCAAAAAGAAAATGGGACACCGCATGGGGCTTGCCTGAGGCCCACTCCCCTGACCAAGCTGCTGGCTCGAGCACACTGCACCCCTGACGTGGAGCTGGCCCAAGCTGCTGGCCTGAGGGTGCCCCCCCCCCACATGATGCTGGATGGAGCTGTTCGCCTGAGGGCTGCCCCCATATGGGGCTGGCTTTAAGACCCCCCCAAGCCACTTGGCATCACTGCTTGCCTGAGCCCCAGTGTGCAGATCTGGCATTGCTGCTTGCTTCCCCCCACCCCAAACATTCCTCCATGCCCCCCTAGTGGGGCAGGGCCCACTTTTTGGCAAAACTGGGCACTTGTCCAATTTGGTCTTGACAACTATGCCAGGGTTCAGTGTGGGGTCTGTAGACCCTATCACAATGAACCATATAAAACAGACATAGCAAGAGGAATCAGTGACCATGCAAGGGTAATTTAAAAGTAAATAGTAGTTGTGAATACTCCAAGCTCTCAGTGATAGGCCCTGGGAAATAAAAGAGCTACATAAACAGGGAGATGATATTTCAAATTATGAAGATCTGAACACATCGTTGGTGAAATTCATTCTTGTGCATAATATCAGCACATGGCCTATGTACCAGATATGTCCCACTAACTCACTGTTTGGGAGTTATCTGGTGCAGCATAGAAGTGAATTTCATCTTGAATGATTTGGACTTTGGGAAGACACACAAGACTGCCAGTGCATATCTTGATAGAGTAGATTTATTTCTTACATTGCTCTCTTTCTCTACAAGTGTTCAGCCTCAGCTACCTCAGATATGAATCTACAATCTGCTTCTTGTGGCTTTCCCCCAATTAATTTTAATGATGAGTGTGTATGGGGGAAGAGGGAGAATAAAAAAAAAGTCATGAACAATGGACACCAACGTTTGATGGCTATTGATGCATACCTAAACATAGTAAGTGCCCATTTTCCCAGTCTTAAAAGTGTAAATACAATGTTTAGCATAAAATAATATTTAAGTTGAGTTAATAAATATTCGACCTTATCTAGATCCTTTCATCCATTGACCTCAAAGCACTTTACAAACTATGCAGGTGTAACTCTTCTACTAGTTGGATTCGGCAGCAACAAGGGCCGGGTTCAATATCTCGGGGTTTCTTTTCAACAATACAACACAGAACCAGCTCAAACCCCACCCAATAACCTGGGACAATTACACACTACCCCCTGGGTGCCTCTAAGAGGCAATACTCCCCCACTTGCAAGCACAGAGTCTGAGTTTAAAAAAGACACTATTAATAAAAGGAGGAAAATAACCTGGCATTAACTTGGGAAACTACCACAAGCAGGATTCATAAACATAAAACCATGAGCAAAATGCCCACCTCAGAATACGTTGCGGTTTTGCCTCAGGTTCTTAAGTCCAGCTACCAAAAGTTCTTTTAATGTGCCCCTCCCTTGTCCTTCCACTGCATCACACTCACAGTTATTGTGCTTGGTAAATGAAGACCCAGAGTTTAGAGGTGCATCTGCATGAGCTCACCTCCCACCCTGGTGTGGGAGCACCTTGCTCGCTCCACTGTCCGGGCGCTCACTGCTGCCCCCGGCCCGTCAGCCAGCTGCTGTGCCAGCCACTTGCCGCAGCACTCCACCGGCTGTCCTGCCAGCCACTTACCACTTCTCACTCCACTCAGCTCTGCACGCTCTGGGATGTCTTAAGGTCCTACCACTTAGTGATTTCACTCAGTGATTTCAGCTGTTAGTGGGGGAGTCTCACTGCTAATGCAGACTGGGCAGTCTCTTGCATCAGAGACACTATCCCAAAGCAGGTCTAACACTTAGACCCGGTTATCAGTGATTTCAAGCACTGACCTTGAGCTGGGATTCTGGGCTAGCACTGAAGCATTCCTCCTGTGTCCAAGTCTCATCCAGCATACCCCTCAGAAAACAGATTGAGTGGGTTTTCCTTTAGTAGGTGGCTGTCAGGCACAAGCACCTCCAGCAGGCCTGATAGACTTCATCACACCTCAGAATTAATTAGTGGTCACCAGAGCTCACAGCCTACATTAGTAAATGGGGGGCTGGAACATTTAATGAGTACAAGTATCCCGCATTTTAGATGTGGATTTTTCATGGATTCCAAGCTCTGCACATGGGGAAAGTGGAGGTGGGTGAGCAGGACTTGGAGGATACACACAGGCCTCCCTCCTGCCTCTGGTATGCAGAAGGAAATGAAATGAAGAGCTTCTATAGCCTCAAAGCACAGAGCACATTTACTGCCACTACCTTAAAATTAGCTCATTTGATGACCTTATTCTTATGGACCGAGCCGTCAAATCTGTCACTAATACACAGAAGAATTTAGGCATACACTTGCGATTAGTGTGGACAATAGTTCAGCATGAAAATCTCATGTGCACCTGTGAAAGAACAGAGCCCAAATATTGATTTTACAAATATTGTTTTTAAGAAATGGTTTCGGTAGGAACTAACCTGTTCTATTAGAAAAATATATCCAGTAGCACTAAAAAAGAGCCCCACCTTGTTTATATTCATTTGTATCATGGAGAAGTATCACATGTCTTGGTTTTGGAACACTTAGCTACTGGCACATGAAAATAAAGAAAATGCGGAGTTAGGAAAAATCCCCACAGCCAATCAAAGAATTAGAATTATAGAACAAAACCATTTAGGAAATGCACTAAAACTGAAAACACACTAACATTCTTTATCAGATTCATTTCAACTCACAGCAAGAAGCAGAAAATTCCATAGGCCAAATAAGCCATTTTTCAGGTGTATGACAAGAGTTGAAGAGAATTATAGTTGTTCTCTGCAAGTTGATAGACTGTCTACTTAAATTTCAACAAAAGCAAAAGCTACAAAGGAAGGAAATTCATACTGCGTCTCAGCCTCCGCTAAAGTGCATCCTATTATATATTTATGAAACAGGAACTAATGTACTCGTGGAACTTAGCAACGTACATGCAGAATACTGACGTTCTGAGACTAAAGCGTAGTGTTGCAAGTTGATTTAGATATGATATTCTAAAACATTGTTATTGGTAAGATGCCAAAGACGGACTTTAAAAATCATCCATTGTGGTAGGTGGACAAAACTGTTTTTTGAATTCTGATCTGGGCGAAAATATGAGGTAACTTTAATAAGTCAATCGACTTACCTCAGTGTAAGTGGGATCAGAATCAGACCCCCTATTACGGGAATCGGCAGCTGGCAGCTCAAGGGCCACATTCAATCCACCAGATCATTTTAATAGGCCCACCACAGCCCAGCTTGAGCAAAGTGATCCAGTGGCACCAGGGCCAGGAAGGGGGCAGGGTATTATGGGGGGACAGTCCCACCTGCGTGTGGACATGCACATCATGTGATACTGTGGAAAGAGCCAATGGGCCAGAGAGGGGAGCTGGGCTCAGCCCTGTGGGATAGGAGCTGCCACTGCAGGGTGAGCATGGGGTGGGCTCACTCTCCAACACCCCTTGTTGGTCTCCCATCCCCTGCGTGAAGTATCTGACCCCTCTTCACATGACACCCCCAGCCCAGGAAAGGGTTTAATGTGGGTTTTGTGTCCCTCTACTACACTAAAGTCTGATTTGCACTGTTCCCTAAATTAGGAAAAAATATTTGCTAAGTCCTGTACACACACACAACAAGAGCTGCCTCAAAGAGCTTAGACTCTAATTAGACAAGACAGAAAAAGGAAGTAGTATTATTCTCATTTTGTAGATGGCAGAATTGAGGCACAGAAATTAAGTGACTTCCCCGAGGTCATGCCAAAAATTTGTGGCAGAGCTGATTTGTACCCAGATCTTCCAAGTTGCCATCCACTGCTTTAACCACAAGACCATCCATCTTCTCGAATATTATGTCATTTGAAAAATTATTAATATAGCTTTTCTATTTGCAAGTGGTAATTTGTGATTTCCCTGATCTCTTTCTTCAAGTTCTATTTTCATTTGGGTGCAAGAAAAAACATTCATGTCAAACATTTACGCCATGGAAACATATGGTACAGAAAGAAAGGGGGGGTTGTTATGTTTGTTTTGCACTGGAAAGCACATACAAAATAATTATTTTTCTGGGTCATATAGTTTTAGAACTCAAATAAATGCATTTGAATTGGAAAAAATGACTTTAAACTAAGCTTTTGAGAAACAGAGTGCCCATGCTAAATATCAGGAATATCAAAAGAAGAAAAAAATAAGTAATTGCAACAGGTAGAGATCTAAGGCAAAGAAGTACACCAGGCTGCAGAATCTTAGATCAAATACTCCTGCTTTTCCTTTCACCCTTTGGGGTCGTTTCTCTGATAAATAATTCACAGACTGCAGTGCAAAGTAGTTTGCATACTGACAAGATTAAAAAGAATGCTTTGTCTGGGTCAAATTTACAAGCTGAAACGTTCCTTTAAAATGTCAAGAAGGTAATTAATTTAAGATGGTTTGCCAAGCAGAATTGCAGACCCTGTCAGAATAATTTCGTTTCTTAAGGGTCAAGGGGATGTTGCATTTATTTTTTGGAATCTCTGGTTTGTTTTGTTCTTTTTCTCCTCTCCATTAATTACATGTTTCACACAGCCTTGCTGAACTAAAAATTAGTACCTCAATTTTCTTTGTGAATTTTGTGAAGGTAAAGCAAACATAGGCTGCAAATTACCACTGAATCCTAGGGAATGGCATACAAGTCAGATCTTTTGACTTGAACAGAAGACGAGTATTTTCCATGGAGAGAGCTCTCTCCTGCCTGAACATTCAGACAAGCATTTTGAGTAGCAGCGGGAAATGCATAAATTCAACAGCATGAAGATTCACTTTTGGCATCGCAAAACATCCTGTCCCACATATGCACAGTAGTGTGCTTTCTTATGAATGAATGCCTAAATGCATGACAATCAGCAGGATTTTTACATCTGCTCTTCAAGCCAGATTTTCTGGTGTGAAATTTTATTAGAAATTGTGTCACCTCAGCTAATGTCTGCAGGCAGTGTGAAAGAGATTAAACAATGCAGCACCACCATTTGGAGGCTTAATTTGGAGTTTGGATAGGAAGGGGGGTGGAAAAGGAAAGAAAAAGTTGCCAAAAAAGAAAAAAAGTATAATTAATTTTCCTTAGTGCATTTTGAACTTTCTCCTGAAAGTAGATTTTGACTTTGTATACCAATGGCTAAATCGAGTGTCATTCCAAGTGATGCTAATGAAGAACAAATAATTTGATCTCTAATTTTCTTCAAGAGGGAGAGGTCACCCAACGCTTGGCATCATTTAACTTGAGAGGAAAAAGTAAATCAAAAATTTATTAAATTCTAAATATAAATCCCAAGATGTATGTCTCACTTTTTATGCAAATCCACATTTTAAAAAGTGCTAAACTATTTGCAATGGTGTGGGTTACTTAGCAGTTCTCCAGGCTGAGTTTTTTTGAATCCAGCAAATACTTAATTATTCATGCTGCTACCAATCAAATAGTTATTTTTCCCTTTTGGATTTTGTTCCATTACCTGTTATATAGTGGAGTCATGGAGCACTGCATCTATAAATACATGGGATACAAAAATCAGTTCAGAACAAATAGGTATTAACTTGATCCTATAATCAAAACTCAAATTTAACTAAAAGGTGTGAAATACTCCCCACATGATCCCCAGAATTTCCACTGGTGGCAAAGGAAGTTGAGTTAATCTGGAATGATGGTATTCTATCAGGTCTCAATTGATGGCTTGAAAAACTTTCCTCTTGAATTTCCCTGAAAGCTTACTGCTACACAGACTCAGAACCAATAAACTAATCAATAAACAATTAAATACATAAGTGTCAAATCTTTCTTACTTTATCACACATGCGTAATCCTTATTCACACAACCTGGTCAATGAGACCACTTGCACGTGTAAGAATTTGCAAGAGAAGATCTTAAAATCTTCCAATGCAAACTTGTTATTTCATATGATGTTTGCTGTTCCTATCTTGAACCCCATTTCATCCTGCAATGTTCCATCTAGTTGTGAGTTTCCAGAGACGCAGTGGGCTAAATTTCCACTAGGCCAGACTGTAACCAAAACCAGCTTTATTCAAGTAGCTGCTAGGAAAGTACAGCCATTTCCCTCCTGGCCAGACACTGTCCATATGGGAAATGAAACGATGGAGTTGGACTCAAAGCAGGAATATGGTATGTTGCCTAGAGGTTCTATTGGATTTCAGCAGAGAGAAAACAAAAATATCTGGATCAGTTTTGTTTTGTCCACATGCATGTGATTCTCCCTAATCTGACTGTAAATTGAAATTGAAAGGTATGGCCTGAAAACTGGGGGGAGAAACATCATGGGCCTGATCTCAGCTGGTGTAAATCATTAAAATTAACAGAGCTCTGCCAATTTATCCCAAATTTTCAGTACATATTTAGACGTGAGTACAAAGCACCACCCTACTTCTTTTCACTGTCTACTTCTTTTAACCCACTGTCTGTTCAGATATCAAATATCTGCTCCATGTTTCCTTTCTTCTTTAACATATCAATTTTTGTGTGTAAAACAGATTATTTATATGGTTTGCAACACTTTTTAAATGCATACTTCACTTTCTGTGTTCTTAAGGAATGAAATGTGGTTGTTAACTACTATGAGAGAAGTATTTAAAGTATTTGAATAGCCCCACATCAAATATGTATCTTAACTCCCTATAAGAACTTCGAGCAGTGCATTATTCCTTTAGGCCCAAATTCAGCAAAATATTTAGGCACATGCTTAACTTCAGTGGGACTACTCACATGTTTAAAGTTAGTCATATACTTAAGTACCTTGCTAAATCAGGGTTTAAACTTCTGAATAGAATTACCACCTTCCACTGAAGTTCTTGTAGTTCTTACACCACAGTGTGAACCACTGATCATCTTCCAACGTCAGAGTACCATTAATGAGAATTCCAAAAAAGGATAGACAGATATATGTTCAATACAGTGGAATGAAAATGCTAAGTAGAGACAATATGAGTATCTAATTGTCCCTCCTCCACCATCAGCCATATTCAAAGGTATTCATACTTTGGTTAAAATGATTTGGATCATCTTTTAATCTTTATCTCAATACCACAAACATCCTAATTTAAGAAACTGCATATATAAGCCTTCAAAACAGACAAAGACATACAAGGAGTAAAGATTTTAAACTTATTTGCAAGAGAAATATAACAAGAGCTTGCATTGTTTTAAAATGTATAATAGGTAAATGAAAGCAATCTCAGCCAAATTACAGATTAGAAAAGGAATCATTTTATTTGTGTGATGACCCTGGTGACAGTTTAAACTTATCCATGAACAACTGATCGTAACTAGTCCAGAATACAAATATGCTTAGTGGAAATGTAAATTGTATCTATTGGTCTATTCATATGTCTTATGAATAGCATGAACATACATGGAAGTGAGCTGTAGCTCACGAAAGCTTATGCTCTAATAAATTGGTTAGTCTCTAAGGTGCCACAAGTCCTCCTTTTCTTTTTGCGAATACAGACTAACACGGCTGTTACTCTGAAACCTGTAATTATTGTTTACAGAACATTTAGCATTCCTGTGTGAAAGCAACCAAATTATTTGCTGTGTCAAAACATCAAGAATAAAATAAAAACAGTTTGCCCCATGAGTGAAAAGGTAGATAGCATGTGAATTTTAATAGGTTGTCAGTTATCCTGGGTAAAATATGAACAGGTGCTTTTATGACATCAATAAAAGCACAGCTCCTGAGAGGATCAGGGCCTAAGAAACTATGACAGACAATGTGTGCATTAATACTATATTTCCTGCAAAAAAAATTATGACTTTTTTTACCTTAATATGGCTTTTCAAGCTACTTCAACCTATTATTTACAACCATTTTTCCAGTATTTTTGCTCTGCTGCATAGCTTTCTTGTCTGTATAATTAATTTATTTACAATACACCCTTGACAAAAATACCTCATAAGGCACATATTTTTCACAATATCATAAATCTATATTCAAAAGAAACCTTTCCAACTGGCTTTCATGGTGCTGAACAGTTTGTAGTGAAGGTATGATTGTAGCAATATGTAGACATAAATCATTTGTAAGTAAATGTTGTGCTTGTGAACGGCAAAAGTTGACAGGCTTAAAAACTGAACCCTGTATTCTGTTCGGGCCAGTCTCAGCTATGTCAAATTTACCATCAACGCATCTGTGGAGAAGAAGGGGAAAAGATGTTAGTTCCCTTTCTACTCCTCCAATCCTGGGCAAACCAGGGGCCAAAATGGCCCTGGCATAATTTAAAACAGTCTACAAGGCAATTGCAGAAGGGCCGATGGGAGTGGGAGGTGTATTTGCTTCAGCTCCTGAGAGATACAGGAAAGGCTCAGAGTTAGAATGAGCAGAAAAACCTACTCCAAGCTACATCATATTTGTTGCTCCCTTGGGGTGCAGTCATGGCTTTGCCACAAGCCTGCAGTAAGGGAAAGCACAATATTGCCGTGCTGCAGAGGCAGCCCAGGAGGACAATTGTTACTCCTCCCGGTCCTTGCCCTTTTCTAGCCCCTCCTGCCCACGTGCATGATGAGGGTGTAGCGACTCTTCAGATGCTTCTTTTCCTACACTGTTAGCAGCAATGTGGTTAGCCAGCACGAAGGGCTCTTTAATCTATCAGATGCAGGCATAATAATATCACATGGCTGGAAGCTGAACCTGGGTAAAGTCAGTGGAGTCATGGCAGCTGAGGATCTGGCCCTATTAATCTATGAATAAAACTTCCAGGTAATGAGATTTCTTAGGGTGTGGAACAGATTCCCAAGAGAAGTGGCAGAAAGTCCATCACTTTGTAGATTTAAAGATAGACTACACAAATCATGAGAAAATAGATGGTAGGAACAACTGTACACTGACAGAGAGATGGACTGGATGAACCTGTGGATCTTTTCCATCTCTAAATTCTGTGAGGGAGGTTATGTCTATGGATTTTGTAATCTCCATAGACATAATATGAAAAATTATTTCATAGATGGAGACTATAAATGTTGTAAGATAAGAAATATAGAAACTCCAGGGAGACTTTATTGAGCTTTCAAATTCAGTGGGCACCAGTTTTGACTATCATAATTATGTAATGCCTTTGTGGTATTCTTCATGCTTCGTTCAGAGAATGTTATGGGAATAGCCCATAAAGAACCACTCCTGCATCCCATGCAGTCACTTCTTGAGGCTATTTCCCACTGGAGGAAGATAATCCCATTCAAGAAGTGACTAGATGATAGTATGGAGCCCACAATGTGCCGCAACCTTAACATGAAGAGATGATGTGTGTGTGTCTGTGCATGTTTAGGCAATACAGACCTAACCATGCTCATTTCTTCTCTTAAAATCATTGGAAGGATTTCCTTTGAGTTCAGTGGGAGTTGGATCAGGACCAGTGGTCCAAACTTGTGGCTCTTACTCAGGCAAAATTCCCATTAAAGTCGATAGATAATTTTGCAGGATTGGGATTAGGTCTTCTGTCCCTGGTCTCTCTACTGAGATTATTAAATGTGAGGGATTTAGTGCTATTATAGTGGTTTAAGTGATGCAGACAATTGCTGCCTATGAAGCAGACTGAAATTGCTAAATAGTGTCAAAGAGGCTACTGACCAACTGTCAGATGGTAATAATGGCTTTCTGTTACTTCCAACCCAGGCCAGAATTTGGACCAGTAATTTGGAGGAAAAACATATTTCATAAACATTGGGAAAAACAAACCTCAGGGTAAACATAGAAATCAAAATTGGTTTCTTGGTCATTCAAATTTGGAGGAAATCTACATTTTCCAAAGGTGTCATTTGGTATCTTAATAGTAATAACATCAAAGCTAAAGTATAAGAAACAGAGAAACTTACTGCTAACCAGCTCTTAGGTCTGTGAAGAACAAACCTATTTCATTTACTGTGGTGCTTTTGTGAAATATTCATAATTCATGGAAGGGACCATCAGAAAGCATTTCCCAGAATTGTCACAAAATTCTGTCATCTCCTGCAGTGATGAAAAAGTACGGTATTGAAAATATGATTAGGTGCATTGGAATCTAAGGAAAGCATCAGCGGCCGCTCCAGCTCTCTTCACGCCCGTGCAATGTAGCAGCTAGAGAGAAGGTAAATTCTGACAGCTCATTTCACAGAGTTTTTTCCCAAAGCAGGATATATTTTCACTGCTAGGGATATCAAATTCTTAACCTTTGCTTCTTTTCTCCCTTTTCCCTTTGATTTAAAAGATTAGAAACACTGTAAAAAATACAATCTTCTCAAATGCCTTGACATTGGAAAAAATCACATATAGAAGACTAAAAGCATCCTGCTTAGCACGTGAATAGACAATACACTGAGATGGAGATTATTTGGAAACCTCTAGCCCCTCACAATTTCATCTCTTTAAGGGAGAGAGGACATTGTATGTGCAAAATTGCTCTCAGATTAACATCTTTTCTTATTTTTTTTATTATTATTACCACAATTGCATTAACGTATACTGTTCTAATAGTCTAGCCATGAAATACCTTATATTATTTAAAAACAGCTGGTGACAACTGTCTACCCCCAAACCGGAATACTGCAGAATAAATAAAACTTTCTGATTATGCCTGTTAATTTCAATGTTAGTTGGACATTTTTGAGAGTCACAAGATAATGAAGTTTCATAATATAACTGTACATGGTGCGTCATATCATTTTGCTTTGGCAATGACACTAGAATGGATCCTTTTAAATGAGATAACAGCACAACATTCAGGATTCATTTAGCACTTGATTTCTAAGACCCAACAGATACTGTAAGACTGATCGATAATAAAGTCAAATGACACTAAAATAAAATGACTAACTTAATTTCCTGCATGTTTCCCTTTGTTTTTGTTGCTGGTAGGGATAGGTAAGTTTTAGGGAGCTTGAGATTTTGGTACCTTCTCAAACTGGTTTGAAGGGCATGCAAATGTAATTAACACATTCAAAACTTCTTATGTTTTGGGAAGTCTATGGCCTGTGTTATACAGAATAAAAGATCACAGTGTACCCTTCGGCCTTAGAATCTACATTATTACACATTTTCCTCCATGTTTTACATTTGTGATTCAATTAAAAAAATTCCATTCAAAAAGATGCTGTCTCTTAAGGCTAGAAGAATGTCCCACTAATGTCCACTTGCTTACACTCTCAGAGAAAGGCGGGCATTAATGATCACACTTGTAGATTCATCTGTTACCCATCTTTTTTCTCTCTTTTATTGGTCATTGTCTTAAATGCATATCAAATATATTTGCATGCAGTGGTTAAAGGAAGCCGAGGAAGAGGAGGAGTTGTGCTTCCCCAAACCAGGCAGAGGAGGGGGAGCTGTGCTGCCCCCTGCTTCCCTCTCTGTTTGTATGTATATTGTGTTTCATTTTGTTAGAATTTTTCTCTCTCTTATCTTCATTTTCTCTCTCTCTCTATTTGGTTTCTCCCTCTCTTGTGTCCCCCCCTTTGCCATCTATCATTGTATTTTCACTGGTCTTCTTTTTCTCTCTTCTTTCTTTGTTTTCTTGACAGTCTCTCCTGTGTTGAATGTGATCCCAACAGCATTTGAATCTCATTCGGGCTTTTCAATCTGCAATATCTGAGGGAGCTCAGACCAAGCTAAATGGATGATCCAGGTACTAGGGGCCTCATTCTGCAAGTCCTTTGCAGGCTGGATCCTCTGGAAGGGTGAGCATTGTCAGTGAAATCAGTGAAAGTTGCCGATGCTGAGCCTCTTACATGGTCAGACCATGGATACCCCCACCATCCCATAGCATTTTAAAGGTCATGCAAAATCCTTATACTACCTTTTCCCAGTATTCACTCTACTATAGCTGAATCCCCATTTTGGTAGCAGCTGAGTGATATAGGAAAGAAAGCCTTGTCTTTGTTTAGATGCCACTGTGGCCTCCACTGCCATAAAAGTCCTGCTTGAAGTGAACCAGTGAAATTCTGCTCTGAAAGGGTTGGCTGGATTTGGTGGTGCCTGCCCTGCACATTCAGCCTGTCCTAATTGTGTGGCAGTGCATGGGGCATGTGAGAATGGAGCAGGTCTGAGCAAATGACGGGAAGAACTAGAGGATTCACCATTTCATGGCTTATCCAGTCTTTCCTCTGCAGCAGGAACACAATGGAGCTAGAGAAAGTTCCTCAGCATTGGTCTGAAGAAACTCCCACTAAACAGATCGTTAGCCACTCCAAGGCTTGTGGAGAAGAATTCCTTCCTTTCCCCTGATAGAAATACCTATTGCACAGCTCATTACTCAAGTGGGGTCCTTGGATTTAGCCCTTCAAGAGGAAATCTCTATGTGCCTTTTGTAGGTTCTGATGAATTCATGGACAGAATTCAGTGGCATCCACCTCCCACTGTCTACAGATTAAAATAACTGCCAAACCTAGACAAAAAGAATGAAAAAAGTCAGTGTATAAAGATGAGTTTTTGAAACAACTTTCACATCAAAACCAAATGCTTGTACCCTCCAGCAAGCATGTGGGAAGTGCTCCCGTGCTCTGCTTGCACTCAAAATTTTAGCAGTTTCTTCTTGTCATCTGCAAGGTGCTTCTGTAAATTTTATCTCTGTAGTGTCTCAGTGAACTCTCATTTATTAAAAAATGTATTTCTTGACGTTTCAAAAGACTTCGCATTTGTAAATGTTTGATTCAAAATGGTTATTTGCTCATTTCCAAAAGAGACATTCTCTACTGATAGAAAATGAACAGCCAGCAGCAGGACTGGAGAAAAAGGAGGAAATACTTCCTTCTTTCACCAATAAGGAGATCCTTTAAAAATGTTTACTTTCTTTCACTAAACACATGGACAAAAATCTGCATAGCAAGAGCCTAGAAAATATGACAGGGAAAACCACCAGCAGTGATTCTGCCCCGTAACTAAAGTCGATGTCAACACTCAGGACATTCTGCTGAGATATCTGTTGACTTTGAAAAGAAACCTGGATTTAAGAAAAGACAATCAGGAGAAAATGAAATAAAACTGAGCAGGTTTTACCCCTGTTGAAGAAAAATCCATAGGTGGGAAAAAATGCTGGAAACTCCTTAAGGTTCACCTCATGAAGTCTCCTCCACATTTTCCCCTCCAGTAGTGATTCCTTATTTTACTCAGGGAGGATGTGATAGCGTCCAGAAATCCAAACTGAGGGCTGGGCTTATCAAGGAAATTAAGCAGTGGGTTTAATGGAAAGGATACTAAACGGATGGGCAGGTTCAGCCATTTGTGACTCTGGGCAAGTCACTTCTATCTTACTGTGCCTCTGTATCCCCGTTGTTAGCACTTCAGGACAGGGTCTGTCTCTTACTATGTGTTTTTACGGTGCCTCAATCTTGGCTAGGCCTAGACGCACTCTCTCTACACAAATAATAATAACAGCAAGCTTCATTCCCAAGGCTCCCCCAGTAGTCAAACAGGTACCTAGTTCATCTACACAGCTCACTGGGCCACCTTCCAAAGAGAAGCATGACTCCTGAGAGATATGTGTAGCTATAGACTCTTCAAATGAGCCAAGGAAGTTGCCAAGGGCAGCTAATTCCTGTATATTTCTGTAGTACTGAGTGTAAAGTAGCTGTTCTGCTGCCACCTCCTCAGACCCCTCAATCTTGTTTGACCCTTTGATTCCCAGCTATGATGTATGCCTGGGAAGGAACAGCTGCAATGTTGGGCTAGCACATGCCTAGAACTGCTACTTTTCCCTTCCATACCCCCTGCTCCACCTTCACCCGCTATGCTCATTTTTGCCAACATAAATGGAGTATTGTGCCTACTAACAATAAGGAAAATGACGATGATGAACTGAATACATTAAAAAATTCTTGCCCCAATCTTAGATATTATATTACAAAAAATAAAATGTCCATAGTTAACAGTATAATATAGAAAAAATTTTGAATTAACATAAATTTACTAAACTTTGGCTTAAAAAGCCAAAATGTAGTCCTGTATCATTGTCCTATTTATTCTCAGAGAATTTCCTACCACCCAGAGATGCAATTATCATGGCTGAGAACCTGAATTTTCTCTGAGATCTCCTGTCTTCATAAATTCAAAAGCACTGGCTGCAACAACTCAGAGCACACCAGCTTTAATGAGCTAGCATGCCAGCAGTCCTGAAAGAGACACATAACTAACATACTGTTTGTGGTTTTCAAAACCCCAAAGAGAGTTGCTGCTATAAGGGCACAGACAATTACACAAAATCCAGCATGTGAGTTACAGTTTCACTTGTTACCCAGCTTTTTCTGCCCATTATTAGTCATCATATTGGCTGCGTGTTAAATATTGCCACCCTTCATTCTCAAGCGGTAACATAACATTAAATAAATACTGGAAAGATCCACATGGCACAGCCATTTCCCACCATGTTTTTGTGCTGCTCAGCAAGTAATTTCACCTGCTGAGGGAACTCAAGACAGCAACTCTGCAATCTCATCTGGTTACTAAATCAGTGTAAACAAAGTTGTATTTAGACTGGACCAGGGGATGGTTTCATGTTCAAAAAAGCAGGAATTTTGCAGCTTATGGTCTTTAATAAGAATGTAATACTAAGACTCACAGACTGGCACAAATCACAGAATTCTTGTCCACTGGTTCTGCATTTTCCTGGTTTTAAATGAGACAGTACTAAAGAGGGAGTGGAAACATTCATTTCCTGACAAATGCTGTAGACAGATATAAAATATTGTCTTTTTATATGGAAATTTTACAGATGCCAATACTATATATTGTTAGCTGATCTTTACATACATATCACTGAAATGAATAACCCCCATTTTGATTTCAAATTGTTCTGTCCAAGATGTAAAGACTTCAAGATGCTTTAGTCTTGCTATTCCCAGTATGGGTCCAACAGTCATTTTGGATTTCTGTTCTGTTTTTTAATTATTTCTCTCCACTCAGACACAGAATCACACAAAGCAAAATAACAGCAACCCTGCTGCAGTAGCATCCACGCCCTCCTGTTAAACATGCAGTAGGTGGCACTGTAACACTTCCACACAATCTATACAGTGTGTGTGTGAGTGTGCGCGCGCTCTACTGGGCTCTGGTTGATGAAGGCAGAGAATAAAAGCAACAGCCATACCATGTAGGCTTGCCCTCCAGCCACCAATTTAACTAAGTTGGTAGCTTACTACTTCATTTCATAGTTGTGCTCCAAATGGATCTTTCTTGGACCTAGCAAAAGCACAATCTGTTTCAAAAAATGAGATTTTATTCACTGTGTGTGTTATTTCTCAGCACAGTTATGATTTTGGCTTTACATGTTCCACAGTATAAACACCGAGCTAAGTGGAAAGGACTTCAAAGGGCAATCCACTCTGTAAAAGCAACTGGGTCCTTATGACCCAGTTGCAACACAATCATTGGCTGGCACAATTAAAACACAGTTCCAAATTAAAGCATATGCAGGACCCGATTATGTTTTAACTATATCCTGGAACTCCACCAAAGTCTTGGATTGACAAATATGTTAGTACAGTTCAGGAATATGGTTAAAACATGGCTAAGGTGCTCTCTATACTCCACACACTCACAGTCAGAACTCATGTAGGCGACATCGGATCACTCTGATATCCTCCATGTCAAGGCTCTAGCCCAGCATCTGGAAGGTAATACAGTCCCTGTGGTGTTGTGCAGTTGTTAAGCAGTGTCCAGTGTAAACCTCTGTTTCAAACAGAATACCAAGGCCACTGATACAATAATTTCAGCATGCGTGTATGTGCACTTTTCTAGATGAAGGAATGTGGTAGGCTTTTCTAATGCATTCTGGGTCAGATCATCAGCTGATGTGAATTCTCATTGCTCTGTTGAGCTCAAATGAACAACAAAATCAAGGGACCTATGGCAATTTACATCACCTGAGTGTCTGGCCTTCTCAATCCAGGCTCTGGCCAGGGGTCAAGGAAATATTTTAAAAAGTCTGTCCCTCTGTCATGTTAGGTAAGCAATGTTCTATTGTAATACACTGGGACTTCAGCTAGTTGCAGACAAAAATTATCAGTTGCAAAGAAAAAGCAGATTTATTTTTAAAAAATAATTGGGCTCAATGATCTCCATTAAGGTAGTAGGGAAGAATAATTTCCTCTACTGCCAGAATTACAGGGTGAAATTCTATGGCCTCTGTTATGCAGGAGGTCAGACAAATTGATCATAGTGTTCCCCTTTGGCCTAAATATCTACAAATCTGATAAAATTCTAGATCTGTAAATAGAATTTGCTTTTTACATGCACTAAAATGGTATTTGAAAACTTGGTTGAGCAAATCAAAATGTCTACTCCTAATGCTTCTACCAAATAATGTCGGTTTTGTCACAAAATGAAAGTCAGGCTCCAAATAAGTGTTCCATAAGCATACATCTGAGTGATGTTTTTCTTGTGCAAATGTTTAGAAAAAGAATGCATACGGGTACAAAAATGGCTAATCAGTATTTGTTTTCTAATTTACATAGTGTTTGTGACTAGTTCACAATTCAACACCTGGGTTGAATAGTTATTTTTCCCTCAGCTTACTTCCTCATTCACTCAGCTTTATACAGAAGCAATAAAAAACTACAAAACAATCAATATAAACTACCTTTGTAAGCCTAAATCTAAGCAAGAAATGGCAAAAACTTCAAAAAATAAATCGGTCCAAAACAACTAAATGAAAGACGCTATACTTCAGATACGAAAGCCCTAGAACAGAATAAGCTGAAGGAAGTGTTCTTTCCGTGGAGAGTCTATAGATGAGTATTTGCAGGTCCAGTGGAACTCTCCCGTCGGAAGCACTGTCTCTTCTATAAGGCACCTGCAAAACATAGCAGAAGCCACAAGTTACAGAGTGAGTTTTAATCCCCTTCCATACTGTGTGCAATACATTAAACCCTGTTTGACATAGCACAGCAAGGAGATCTATAACAGAATGGCTTGCCCATGGGCTGGAGAACCTAGGGCTAAATCAGCCCTGATTATGGCATGAGCCTTGAATCAGATGAGCCCAGGATAAAAAGAGCAGGAAGCCCAGGAAACTGCAGCTATCTATTCACAGATAACTGTTCTGTATGGGTTAGGAGTAGGACTATTGAGGTGGCAGAAAAAAAGAATCAATAAAGCATTATAAGAGACCTCTTATTGGGGAAATGCATGGGGTTTCAAATTCTACATTGCCAAAACCAAAGGATTGAGCTTTACAAAAAAGGAAAGTTACAAAGGAATGTAAACTGTATCTGTATGGAGAATAAATAGGTACAGTTAAAAAGTTTAAATTCCTAGGAGTAATATTTGATACTAAATTACTTTAGAAAGATCATATAGACAATGTTAAAGATAAATGTACAGGAAGGATTAATCAGCCTAAACGTCTTGCTGGGACTAATTAGGGGGAGGGATTAGAAAATATTGCTGATGGTCTACAGAGCCTTAATCAGACCAGATATTGACTACAGCATCAAAATCAGAACTTAACCAAAAAAATAGATTGGATACAAGCCCAGGCACTATGAATTGTGTGTAGTGCATTTATTACAACACCTATATACATTCTACAGATAGCTTTTAGTGAATGAAACTACTGGATCTTTCTGGGCCAAATGATGAAATCACCAAACAAATATATGAGGCTCGTTGGGAATTTAACAGGCAAACTGTAACAAATGATATTAAAACTACACATGCTATTCAAGTTAAGCTGTGAATGAAGCAGTTGCAAGACAAGGGCCAAACTGGATCTGGAACATACACTCAGAAGCAGTGGGTATTTTTTTGGATACAATCTCAGGCTCATGGTGATAAAAAAGGGTGCCTCAGTATGTGGAAATGATTGAATCAATGACATTTTATTTCTAATAACAGAGTTAGTACACATGGGGATACAGGTAGCATAACTTGGATCCCAGTGCATAATGGGATAACAGGAAATGAAATGGCAGACAATCTAAAAATGCTGTAAGAAACGGAAAGATTGACATAGAAATACCCTTGAGTAAACAGGAATCCAAAAGCCTAGCACAGAACAATTTAAAAGAGGAATAGCAAAAAAAACCCCAACCCTGGACTATCAAACAAAGAAGACTTTTTCAATTGTGCCCTAGAGTTGAGGATAATGGGAAACTTCAGGGCCTGAATAGGAAAAATGAAGTGATTTTGTTGAGAGTACTAAATGGCCATTGTGGCGTAAACAAAAATCTTTTTTGAATAAAGAGATGCAAGGATAGACTATGTGCACTCTGTAAGGTGGAAGAAACAGCTGATCACCATTTATGGGTATGTCAGGGCTCTGATAAAGTGAGGGAAAGCTTTCTGAGGAATTCAAACATCTTAAGGAAACAAAAGTCACATTATGTTATTCATACGCACCAACTCAGGGCTGGAGCACCCACGGACAAAATTAGTGGGTGCTTAGCACCTACTGGCAGCCAATGTCTCCTCCCTTCCTGCGCGTCAGCAGCCCCACCGACCAACTCCTCCCCCTCCCTCCCAGCGCCTGCCATGGATTAGCTGTTCCACGGCATGCAAGAGGCACTGGGAGGGAGGGGGAGAAGCGGGGATGGGGTGTGCCTGGGGAAGGGGGCAGAACTGGATGGGAAGAGGCGGGTGGGGGGTGAAGTGAAGGTGGGAAGAGGTGTATCAGGGGTGTGGCCTTGGGGGAATGGGTGGAGTGGTGGCAGGGCTTGGGGCCCAGCACGGGCAGGAAGAGGCAGGGCAGGGGTGGGGGGTTGGGGAAAGGGGTGGAGCAGGCTGGGGTTTGGGGCTGAGCGGGGGTTGAGCACCCCCAGGGAAAGTTGGAAGCTGGCACCTGTGATATTATTTAGTAAAAATATTGGCAAAATGAGCTAGTATTACAAAGACCTATTACATTACCTGAAGGACACAGGACAGAGTGAATGAATATAAACCAATAAGCATTTAAGAATTATAGACTATTCAATTAAGCCTGCTTGGCCATTAAAGAATTGGGAAAAAGAAACTGCAGTTATGTCTAGAAACACTACAGGAAGGTGGTGAAAGAAAGGGAGCAACAAAGAGTGGGAGAAAGCTCTCCAGGCTGGGAGACCAGGGAGAGACTGTAAAGGCTAGCTGGGATATAGACTGTGTGTGTTTTGGATTAATTGAGAGAGAGAGACTGAATTGGGTTTAGGGCCTAGAGGGCTGTATGCACTGGAGGATTCAATAAATTGAAACCCCCACAGGGGACTGTTTGAACTATCGTTGAATTGAACAAGTCTTGAAATGGGCCCGGAAAAGAGAAAAAGCAGAGAAGGGTAGTGCTAAGGCACCCCTGGCCATGAGGCAGTTCTTCGGAGGCAGTCACCCCATTACAGGGACATTCCCCAAAAGAAGAGCACCTCCAGGTTATCCCATTTCTTTGCTCATGGCTCCATCACATTATTATTTTACAGTGCTAACAAATTGCTAGGGACGTCACTGTATAAATCAAAAGACATCATCCCGCCCCAAAGAGTATGAATTTAATTGTAATTTGAGGCAATCTACATTTGATCTTACCATCTAAATGATGTACAAGGCCATTTTCTGCTTCCTCACCCTAACAGACTGGGCATATTTCATTAGATACAATCATATTCCCTTGAAATTCACCGGTTCCTGCAATGGACTTCCTGAACAGCTGGCTGAATAATCCCATCAAATAACAGTGAGTTCCTGCATTGAAGACTCCCTTTTGCTTCAAAAGCGCAGGAATTCTGTAAGGGGACAGGAGTGCATACACACAGAAGGCACTCTTGTCTCTTTAACACTCAGATCTCCTCCTCTCACAAGCTGTTTGGAGCAGAATATGGGTCTTTCTAAATTTTTACGTATATACACATCACACATATTTATAGAGAATGCATTATGGTGTTATATCAAAGTTTTATGAGCATGAGTTTGGGATAGTTGCAAAGCCATGAGAATATGCAGATCATCTTAACTGGCAGTAAAACCTGCCTTGCAGTCCACACCAATGTACATTCCATATACACCATTCGGGTTGGGGGGGAAAGCATTTGACAAATGTTTGAGAAAGTTTTAAAAATTTATTGAGATCTTTTTGTCTTTTTGGGATCTTCACAGGTGAAGCCAAATGTTTTAGTTGCCATGAGTCCAAATATAAAGGACGCTATAAACCCTTTAAAATTACCTAAAATAGTTTTCTATCCATAAAGATGCCATGGACTTTAACATTAAATATCTGGGGACATTTCACAGCTAGAAGCATGTGCTGTATTTCCTGTTAGGACTATGCTCCCTTTTCCAGTGGAATAAAGCTTCTATCTTTATTTACCCATGCAGGCCAAGGTAATTTGGGGAATGGAAATTTCAGAGTGAAAAAGGGAAATATCATCTGCCAAATTGCTTGGTTTTGCTTTGTTTGTTTTGTTTTGTTTTAACTATCTGAAGTTGCTGAAAGGCCTGGAATGCTATAAATCCTGTTGGAGCTAGATTAATGAGAAGAGTGCAGGTGAGGTAGTCAGAGGGGCAGGATAAAATGAACATATCCTAATAATAATTAACACTTTCACTAATCCATAATGTGTTTAGTCTGTTTATCTCGAAGAACTTCACAAAGAAAGGCAACTATTCCTAATTATTAGATGGGGAAACTGTGGGACAGAGGTGAAATAACTTGCTCGAGATCTCATAGCATGTTAGTGGCAGAAAAAAGAAATAGAAACCCAATTTTCTGACTCCCAATCGAATGCCTTATCCATATGTAAGTGGGGGAATAGTCCCACTATTGTGGGGAACTTTCGTGGCTTCTGCACTACCCTGGTGAAGTGGGCTAGCGAAAGGATCCCACTTCCTTTACCCAGTGGCCTCCCTGCCCTTGAGGACTCCCCTTCCACTCTCCTGTCTGGCAGAGTCCTCGTAACCCCGACAAGGCTGGGCCCAGGATTCCTGGGGGAGCTCAACCCCCAACCCTGCTGTGGTCACCTAGGACAGGGTCTAGGGTGTCCCCACTCCGGGGTACTCTCTGTGCACTGGGCACTTCTCTGACCCACTGACCATTACATACAAGTTAAAGCAAATGCAAGTTATTTAATCAACAATTAATTTTAAAAAGAATAAGGAAAAATGGGAAAGGTTAAAGGAAACACATCAACCCGCTCTGTGGCAGGGAACATCACAAACAGTGTCTCTGAAATGTCAGGGCAGTTCCTTGTAAGTCCCAGGCCTTCTTCTCAGGCCCTGGCTGTGCTGTAGGGTTGCTGTGGGTTGGACACTAGCTCTGGTGGTGGCCACACGCTCTCAGGCTCTAAGTGGTAGGACCCTTCTTCCCAGTGTTGCCCCCGCCCTGTCGGGGTTATGATCCAAGCCTGGCCTGCAGAGCCCCTTGGCTGAGGCGTCTCCCTGTGCTGGGCCTGCTGCCCAGGGTCCTCCTCAGTCTCCTCAGCTGCTCACCGCACCCAGCTCCGGACTGCTCCAGCCCCAGCTCCACCACTCTGTCTCTGCACTGCTGCTGCTGCTCTGCCTCCAGCTCCCTGGGCTGCTTCTTTGGCCCCTCTGGCTCTGGTTGCTGCGGCTCTGCTCCCAGGACAGGTCTGCTTTGCAGGCTGCTTCTGTGACTCTGCTCCCAGCACTGACCTGCTTCGTGGGCTGCTTTTCTGGCCCCTCTGGCTCTGGTTGCTGCAGCTCTCCTCCCAGGGCAAGTCTGCTCTCTCTGGGCTGTGCCTCTGGCTTTGGGGCTGCAGCTCTGCTCCCAGGACAGGGTCTGCTCTCTCTGGGCTGCTTTTCTGGTCCCTCTGGATCTGGCAGTGCTCATTTAATGCATGGCCCCAAGCTCTATTTACTGTACATTACTCACAACCTGTTCTGAACACAGAACACCCTAGTGAGATGCGGGATACTATTCTTCCCATTTTACAAATGGAGAACCGAGGCATAGAGAGATTAAGGTAAAATGTAGCCACTAATTTTGGGTACCCAATCTGAAACACCAAGGACTTGATTTTTCAGCATACGTAGCATTATGTGGCACTTTATATGGTCAAAGCACAGCTCCCATAAACTTTAGTTGCAGCGGTGAGGGCTCAGCACTCCTTCAAATCAAACCCTAGCATCTCAAGTCAGGCACTCAGAAAATGAGGAACACACAATAAGGGACAACCATGAAAAATTTGGTTTAAATACCTTGTCTATTATCACACAGGAACTCAGTAACAGATGCAGGGGTAGAATGCAGTTTTATATGGCAGCATTCAACTACCTTGTCAAGGTTCCCTCCCCACTCTGAACTCTGGGGTACCGATGTGGGGACCCACATGAAAGACCCTTTTTTTCTTAAAAGAAGAATTTTATTTAAAGAAAGGTTAAAAGAATCACCTCTGTAAAATCAGGATGGAAGATAACTTTACAGGGTAACAAAAGATTCAAAAACACAGAGGAACTCCCTCTAGGCTTAGTTTCAAAGTTACAAAAAACAGGAATAAACCTCCCTATAGCAAAGGGAAAATTCACAAGCTAAAACAAAAGATAACCCAGCTTGCCTTGCCTGGCTTTACTTACTATTTTTGTAATATTAGGGACTCACTCAGGATTGTTTGGAGGAGATGGATTTCTGCCTGGCCCTCTCAGTCCCGAGAGAAAACCCCGGCACAAAGAGCACAAACAAAGCCTCCCCCTTCCCCACCAGATTTGAAAGTATCTTCTTTCACCATTGGTCCTTTTGGTCAGGTGCCAACCAGGTTATTTGAGCTTCTTAACCCCTTACAGGTAAGGAGGAATTTTAGGCTACTCTTAGCTGTATGGTTATGACACGCCTTAACCATGAACTATCCTTTCTCTTTCTGCAGTCCGCTGCCTCCTACTCTCACACCTTCCAACTTCTGCAACAAATGAAGCATGAGTCCTTCAGACATCAGTCTCCTTGACAACACAGCCCTGCATGATCTCCAGAGCAGCTCCATCCTGTGCACTGAAAGAGGGTTCCATTCCAGGCCTGCGAAGGAATGTATTTTTGTAGGCACAGATTCTTCTGCCTGTTTCCCCCAAGTTTGACCCCTTCAGTACCAGCCTCTCCAACCTGTCTCTGTCAGAATCCTGTCTCTTCTCCACTCCTGGCTCCGGGTCCCAGTTCCATTCTCCTCATCTGGTGCAAATCTCTGCTCCTCAGGTTTCTTATCCCAGCCCCAGTCTCCTGGACCAGCCAGTCCCAGTTCCCCCTCCCCCACCAGCTCCTCATCTGATCTGTCTCTCTCCTTCCCTCTGGCTTCCAGTTGCCCAGCTCCCACCTACTCCCAGTCCAAGTCTCCCTCCCTGGGCTCCTCATCCAGTCTCAGTCCCAGTTCTCTCTCTGTACCCAGATCCTTATCAGATGTGTCAGCTGTTCCCTCCCACCCACCTTCATTCCTCCCAAACTGTGAGTTCTGAGTAACTTCCCCCTCTCCCCACCCACAGCTCCTCTTCTGAGCTCAGTTCCCCCCCCCCAAGCTCCCAGTCACCCCCCAAACTCCCAGTCACAGTTTACCTCCCTGCCAGCCTCTAGTACTAGTCACCCCCTGCCCCTGGATCCTTTTTCAAATCTATTCTCCCTGTTCCTGCAGGTTCATTTATTGTCTCCTCTGCATTTGAATCAGACAGCTTCCTCCTCCCTGCTGGCTGGCCCCAGCATGAGGGTCATTGAGAGCACAGGAAACACAGCTTCCCTGCTTTCTGTTCTGGTGCCTGGACCTGGTCCATAGCAGCCCAGAGCAGCAATTGCAGTGAAATTTCACACACACAATTTCAACTCTCTGCCCCAAAGTTTGAGGGCACTAGAGATTTTCAAAGAAAAGGTAGCCAGAATTTTTTAATGTGGTCAAAAGAATATATGTTGTCCTACCCTCATTCTTGGAAAAGGCAGCCTGTGGCAAACATCCAGCATGGAAAATTTCAGTCTGAATGGTTAAAATCTGGCAAAGTTACAAGTAACTGAAAACAGGGTCTTCTAAGGGAGCTATCTGGTAACCTTAATAATAAGTGTTACTACCAGCCCTGCCTATAATAGCTGTTATACAGCTTTTCTGCTACTGTGAAGTCCATTTCCTCAGTAATATCCAAGTTTAGAAGCAAACTTTCCTGTGGTATAAAGCTCCCATTTCTATCTCCAAAATATTGTGAGACATCAGACCTTTAATGTTTCACTGCTCATTGAATAGTATTCAAGGACTGAAAATTGCCAGTCATGTGCCTCACAAATGTGTAATTTTTTTGGTGAAATTCCACATTTCAGGGGGAAAAGGGAACCACTTCTCCAACAAATTATTTTATTTTTAAAGTGAAGTAGGTGAAATGATCAAAGGTGCACAAGGAAGACCATTTATCAAAATAGCTCTGTAATTTACCACATAAAAATGCCTATTTTATATACATTATTGCCCCTATTCTCCACTCTGTCTGAGCTGTATTCTTATGTAGTGTCTGTAGAGAGCCTGCTGCAGATCCCTGCCCAATCCAAGCAGGAGTTAAAGCAGGGCGGGTCCTACTCTAACTTACGCTATTGGCAAAAGGTTCCAGTGAAGGATCAGACCCAGTGGAGCTCAACTCTGCTATACCCCCCTTCCACTGCTAATGCACACTTCTGCCCACCCATCATGCTCCTACTTACCATTTATGCTGGGGTTGGTGAGAATGACTAACATAATATATATATAGGGTGTCTGTACTAAAGTAAAGATCCCCTTCTACACAGGAGAAATCCACCACAGAGAACCTTTGAATGATTTAAGGCCAATCTGTACAATGCAAAGTGGCCTTAGCAGAATAGAGAATCTGTCTGTCTGTCTGTGTCTGTCTGTCTACAAGCCCAAAATAAAGCTGAAACATTTACCTTTATGTTCAGGCACAACTAAAACAACATAAACCAGAAATAAATAAGCTCCTTACCAATGTCCTTTGGCTTGTGCTATATTTTTGTGTGCTAAATCATCAGAGGAGCACAGCATTACATTGATGATATACTGCTCCAGAAAAAAACTATGTCAATATGAATCTACACCAGCAAAGCAATATTTTTCAATCTTCTTAATGTAGGGCTGTGAGTCAAAGTGACAATTGACAAACATTCAATGAGAGGTCAAAAAACAACCATGCAGCCGGATTTGTTTAGGGCTTATGTTATCTATTTTTGATAAGTGAAACAATTGGCCTAAGTCATGTCACCTGAGGCTCTTCACGTCTGAGTGAAGAGCTGTCATAGAATTAAATAAGATTATAATGATTTTTTTCTTTGTGCCCTTCCAGAAGAACTTGCTGCATAGTTTCAAAGACAAAACACCAAAAGAAGACAGTTTGCCTGAAATAAAGGTTAACACTTTCTTCAGTTTACTTTTATCTGAGCACATTAGCCTTTGTGTGATCCTGATTGTGTGTTGACATTTTCACTTAGTCCATTGTGTATAATAGTATATATTGCCTAGGTGAGTAGAACACAGCTTCTTAAATACAATCGAGAATTACATGGTAAATATTAAATGATAGTTACTAGATTGAAACTCAGAGCTGTTCGTTACTTACATCAAACAAGTTGCATGTGCATGTAGACTAACTGCTTTAAGGAACATTTTTTCACTAAGGAATGATTTAAAATATGACGTATGGATAGGGCTTTGCTTAATTTTTCAACCCACTTGAATGTTAAGAACAGGCCTTCAGCTTCTGAGGTTTGCATTCATCTTGGGTCTATTGGCAAAATATCAGTTCCTCTCTGCTACCTCACAAATGTTTCATGTACAAAGAATAAAGCTGAGTGCAAAAAAGAGGGAGAATCCTCTTTGCATTAGCAATAGACCGGCTGATGAAGCAAGCAACGAAAGGCATTGTGGACAGCATAAAATGAGTTGGCAGAGATGAGTTACACAACTTTGACTTTGCCAATGACATTGCTTAATTGGGTATGACAGGGAACGAATAATTGCCCTTACATCAGAGGTAAAACAAGAAGCAGCAAAAATTGGATTGAAAGTAAATGCAGAGAAAACCAAGATTGTGAAGATAGGCAACTAGACAACAGATGCAAAGACATACATGGATGGAAAAGAAATCAAACGGAGTTCTGCTGTCTCGCGAGTGTGAAAACATTTGAAGGTGGCTGCAATAAAGATATTCATACACAATTAGGCAAAGCAAACACCACTTTTGGAAGAATGAGCAACATCTGGTCAGAGAGGTCTCCACACCAAACTAACAGTCAGATTATACATGTGAGTGAACTAAGCACACTGCTGCTATACAAAGAAGAGACTTGGCCAATGACAGTGGCTAACAAAAAGAGATTGGAGGCTGGCCATCACAGATGGCTGAGGAAGATACTACACATTTCATGGAAAGACAAAAAAAAGTGAGAATAAAGGAGCTGACAGAGGTTAGAAATTGTCATCAAAGGAAGAAGGTTCAGATTGATGGGACATGTACACTGTATGGAAGATGGGAGACATGCTAAGCAAGCATTGAATTGGCTATCTGAGGGAGGAAAGAGAAAACCAAGGCCAAGGAAGAACAGGCAGAAGACACTGACAGAGGAAACTGAATGCACTGGCATCACCTGGGAAGAAATACTACAACTAACAAGCAATCATAATCAATAGAGGAACTGGACTGCTCCATGTGTCAGCAGCATAGAAGGAACTAAAATAAGGATGCTGAACGCAGGTTGAGTTGAACAATTGGACTGTGCACTGCTCTGTTCATGTGGCTGTATTGCTTCCACACTAATTCCCCACATTCCCTGATGTCCTGTCGATAACAGTCCCTCCAGAAACATCGGTTCTCTGACTCCAGTTCCACCAATCATAATACATCTTCCTCATTTTGCAAACATTTAAATATAAAGATTAAAACCAAATGATTGGTGCCCTGGTCCCCACCATGTATCCCTTCAACAGAGGCTGCTAGCACGTAATCTAGTTGGAATTTTGTCTTCACCACAGGCTCACCTGGTTACATTTGTCTTTGAGGATAGTTTGGGCACTTGAACAGGTGTGACCTATCTCTGCTTCTCTGTCTCCAAGTCTAGCAAACTGTCTCCTTGTGGAATCTCCTACCTTCCTGTGGGGTTGGCCTCTAGATTGTTCTTGGTCTCAGTTCCTTGATGATCTCTGTATCTCTATAGCAGGGGTGGGCAAACTTTTTGGCCTGAGGACCACATTGGGATTCCAAAACTGTATGGAGGGCTGGGTAGGGAAGACTGTGCCTCCCCAAACAGCCTGGCCCCTGCCCCCTATACACCCCCTCCCACTTCCTGCCCCCTGACTGCCACCCTCAGAACCCTGACCCATCCAACCCCCCCCCCCGCTCCTTGTCCTCTGATTGCCCCCCGGGATCCCACCTCTGATCCAACTGCCCCCTGCTCCCTGTCCCCTGGCTGCCCCCCAGGATCCCCTTCCCCTTATCCAACTACCCCCCCAGGTCTCTTACCATGCCGGTCATGCAGGACTGGCAGCCGCGCTGCCCAGCTGGAGCCAGACATGCTGCCACGCAGTCTAGAGCACCGGGGCAGGCTGGCAGCTCTCGCAGCCGCACTGCCCGGCAGGAGCTCACAGCCCCGCCGTCCAGAGCGCTGGCGGCATGGCAAGCTGAGGCTGCAGGGGAGGGGCCGGGGGCTAGCCTCCCCAGCCAGGAGCTCAAAGGCTGGGCAGGAAGGTCCTGTGGGCCGGATGTGGCCTGCGGCCCATAGTTTGCCCACCTCTGCTCTGTAGGCTCTTTCTGGGTGCTGTGTCTGCTGGCTTGTAAATTCCTTCTGTTCCTTTGGATCACTTGTCCCTTTTGCATAGTTACCACATATGACCTGGCTGTCATTGCACCCTCACAACTCCTTTCGGCCTCTTCTGGTGTCTGTCTATTGACTGGATCGACACAAGAGTACCTGTCTCCAGGGCCAGTAGGTCCTTGGCTGATCTGTCATACTCCAGTGTCTGTTTTATCTGACTGTTGGCCATCTTCTCTTGACAACATCTTCATCCTTCTGGCTGCAACAGGTCTCCACTCATTTGTAGCAGGGTTTGGTCCTTCATCCCATCTATGCCTGTGTTGGACTGTTTTGGCACCCCTGTGATGGAGTATTCCTGTATGCCAAAAATGCTAAGAAGGGGTCTGAACCAAAGAAACAGCCTTGTGTAACACTTTCATAGTGGTTTTCAATGCTTATTCCACCTTACCATTACTCTGTGGGCATTCTGAGGAAGAGGTATTGTAGTCAAACTCCCATTTGTGTGCAAATTCCTTGAATTTTTGGGGTAAACTGAGGTTTCTTGTCAGTGAATACAGTTTTTTTGCAAAGTGGGCCCTCAGTTTGCCAATCACTGGTTTGCTTATTGTACAAGGCAGGGCATAAACCTACAACAATGTGAGGAGTAGTCAACTGTAATCAAGTGTTGCTTTTCCTTGAAGGGAAATAACTTCACTTCCACCTTTTCTTATTGTCAGATGGGCAGCTCTTGTGGTAATGGAGCAGTGGTGGGCCGCCGCTTCCGGCAGCTCCCATTGGCTGGGAACGTTAAACCATGGCCACTGGGAGCTGCGGGTGGCTGTGCAAATGTAAACAAACTGTCTGGTGGCCCGTCAGCGGATTACCCTGATGGGCCGCGTGCTGCCTGCAAGCCGCAGGTTGCCCACCACTGTAATAGAGTCTCTTTCTGCTGACTTTTATCACATAACTGGCAGGTGTCACACCTTTCTATCGAAGAGTGTAGTCGTGTATTCATTCCCAGCCAGTAAATACATTCTTGAGCCTGTCTAAGACAGCTGTCAATGCCAAGGTGTGAGGCATGTATTTTTTTCATGACATCCTAATGTAATGAGATGGAGACAACAGCTCTCTATCCTCGAAATGTGATTCCATCCTGCACACTCAACTCATCTTTAATTAAAAAAATGTTTCTGCTCTTACCCATGCTTGTCTTCTGGGCACTCTACTAATATCGCTCTCTTGACTGCCTGTAGCTCAATGTCCTTTTCCAAAGCCTCTTAGATTTCCATCAGCTTTGCAGCTGAAACTGGGAGGCAATGCAGCACATTAATGGATTCTGTGTCTTGATCCCCTGCCCCAACTTGCTGATGCTGGGTATTTATGTCCTGCTCAGGGTGTCAGCTAACACCAATAATCATCCTTGACAAGATCTGATCTTTTCCAGGTGGTGCCAGAGGCGCAACAACATGCACTGCAATCTCTTTGGTCTCTTTGGAGTGCTAAGAAGGAGCTTTGCCATGACTGTCTCTATGGGTTTGTGGTCTGATTGCATTATTACTGGGTGGCCATAAGTGTACCGATGGAATTGCTTCATTCCAAATACCACAGCCGGAAGCTCTTTTTCTATTTGGGCAAAGCTCTGTTCAGTCTCTGACAGGACTCTACCAGCATAAGTGACCAGCTGCTCCTGCAAAAGAACTACACCCTATCCTTCCCCAATACATCACACAGGAATATCAGTGGCTCGCATGGATACTAGTATTTCAAGCCAGAGACATCCACTATCATTTGTTTCAGCATGTCAAATGCTTGTTGTTGGTGATCTACACAGTCCCACTCAACATCCTGCCTTGTGAACTGATGTATGTGTTCCGCTACTGCAACCAGGCGTGGACAGAACTCAGACGGAAAATGTATCATTCCTATGAAGCACTGTACCCCTTTCATATCCACTGGAGCTGGACTGTCTCTGACTACCTCGATCTTATTAGGTCCTGCTTTCAGTCCCTCTGCTGTAAGCAAATGTCTAGTGTACATCTCCTCATGCTATTTGCATAGCATTTGTTTTGAGTTGAATTTTATGTTCTTGCCCCTGCATCACTGTAGAAAAGCTTATCGTTTTCTGTCATGGTCTTGTTCACCTACAATGAACATATCATCTGCAATTATTTTCACTCCAGGTATTCCTTACGACACTTGGGTGAGTCTTCTCTGGAACACCTCAGTTGCTCATTTTATGCCCATCAGCGTATGCAGCCATCTGTAGTGACCAAATGGTGTTGCAACCGTTGTCAATATGTTGGGACACTTTATTCAGGTTTATGTGCCAAAACCCATTCTTCACCTCACAGACTGCAAAGATTCTGGCTTTGGAAAGTTCTGGCAAGATGTCATCAGTTGTGGGCAGTGGAGAGTGGCATCTTTTCAATGCCCGATCAGAGGCTTTGGGTCTATACAGATGCATAATTTGCCCAATGGCTTGTTTACCACCATGCTGCTTTTCTAGGCTTCACTGGCCTCTATAGGTGTTGTGATACCATTACTCTGCTTCTGAGCTCCTTGTGTATTGGATTACCTAGGGCCACTGGAATCTTCCTTCCATGGTAGGAACTCGTTCCCTTTGAAAACATCCCCATATGCTTTTTAAATGGTCTCCATTGTCAATTGGACTCTCCCTTTTGCTTCTTGTGCTGCAGTATAGATTTCTGATGCTGCACCCTGATCAGATCCATGGCTTATATGGCTGTATTCCCCAAGAGGGGTCTGTAATGTTTACCATCCACCACTACAAACTACAGTTGGTATCGTCTTATATTTTGGATTAGTTACTATCAGTTACTGCACTTTCTTGCAGGTTGCATTATGCTCTCATTGTGCCTATCCTTTTTAAGGGGTGTTCAAGTCCAATTCGCAGTGCAGGAGGCCCTGATATACAGCTGAAATCGGACAGGGCATTTCACTATTAACATTGTTACATGCATGGGGGGGTGGTAGTGTCCCTTGTTGCTATCCCTCCTAACACCCTAAGCTTGATATGCACTAGGACTCAAGTAGAGAGTAATGATGTCATCATCACTGTCTCATGCATCATTGCCTTCTTGTACATGTCTGACAGAATCTTTCTGAGCCTTGGTCTACACTAGGAGTTGAGGTCGAATTTAGCAGCGTTAAATCGATTTAACCCTGCACCCATCCACACGACGAAGCCCTTTATTTTTACTTAAAGGGCTCTTAAAATTGATTTCCTTACTCTACCCCCAACAAGGGGATTAGTGCTGAAATCGGCCTTGCTGGGTCAAATTTGGGGTAGTGTGGACACAATTAGACGGTAATGGCCTCCATGAGCTATCCCAGAGTGCTCCATTGTGACCGCTCTGGACAGCACTCACAACTCAGATGCACTGGTCAGGTAGACAGGAAAAGGCCCGCAAACTTTTGAATTTCAATTTCCTGGTTGGCCAGCATGGCAAGCTGCAGGTGACCATTCAGAGCTCATCAGCAGAGGTGACCATGATGGAGTCCCAGAATTGCAAAAGAGCTCCAGCATGGACCGAACGGGAGGTACGGGATCTGATCGCTGTATGGAGAGAGGAATCCGTGCTATCAGAACTCCGTTCCAGTTTTTGAAATGCCAAAACATTTGTCAAAATCTCCCAGGTCATGAAGGACAGAGGCCATAACAGGGACCTGAAGCAGTGCCGCGTGAAACTTAAGGAGCTGAGGCAAGCCTACCAGAAAACCAGAAAGTTGAACGGCCGCTCTGGGTCATAGCCCCAAATATGCCACTTCTATGATGAGCTGCATGCCATTTTAGGGGGTTCAGCCACCACTACCCCAGCTGTGTTGTTTGACTCCTTCAATGGAGATGGAGGAAACACGGAAGCAGGTTTTGGGGATGAGGAAGATGATGAGGAGGAGGTTGTAGATAGCTCACAGCAAGCAAGCAGAAAAACCAGTTTTCCTGACAGCCAGGAACTGTTTTTTACCCTGGACCTGGAGCCAGTACCCCCCGAACCCACCCAAGGCTGCCTCCCAGACCCGCCAGGTGGAGAAGGGACCTCTGGTGAGTGTACCTTTTAAAATACTATACATGGTTTAAAAGCAAGCATGTTTAATGATTAATTTGCCCTGGCATTCACGGCTCTCCTGGATGTACTCCCAAAGCCTTTGCAAAAGGTTCCTGGGGAGGGCAGCCTTATTCCGTCCACCATGGTAGGACACTTTACCACTCCAGTCCAGTAGCACATAGTCAGGAATCATTATAGAACAAAGCATTGCAGTGTATGTTTGCTGGTGTTCAACCAACATCCATTCTTTATCTCTCTGTGTTATCCTTAGGAGAGTGAGATATCATTCATGGTCACCTGGTTGAAATAGGGTGCTTTTCTTAAGGGGACATTCAGAGGTGCCCGTTCCTGCTGAGCTGTTTGCCTGTAGCTGAACAGAAATCTTCCCCACTGTTAGCCATGGGGACGGGGGGAGGGATGAGGGGCTAGCCACATGGTGGGGGGGAGGCAAAATGTGACCTTGGAACAAAAGCACAAGTGCTGTGTATGTAATATTAACAGCAAGGTTTACTGTGAAAGAGTGTACCCATTGTTCTATAAAATGTGTCTTCTTAAATACCACTGTCCCTTTTTTTTTCTCCACCAGCTGCATGTGTTTCAAGAATCACAGGATCTTCTCCTTCCCAGAGGCTAGCGAAGATTAGAAGGCCAAAAAAAGGCACTCACGATGAAATGTTCTCTGAGCTTATGCTGGCCTCCCACACTGACAGAGCACAGACGAATGAATGGAGGCAGACAATGTCAGAGTGCAGAAAAGCACAAAATGACCAGGAGGAGAGGTGGCAGGCTGAAGAGAGTAAGTGGCAGGCTGAAGAGAGGGCTGAAGCTGAAAGGTGGTGGCAGCGTGATGAGAGGACGCAGGATTCAATGATGAGGCTGCTGGAGGATCAAACTAATATGCTCCAGCGTATGGTTGAGCTGTAGGAAAGGCAGGAGCACAGACTGCCGCTACAGCCCCTGTGTAACCAACCGCCCTCCTCCCCAAGTTCCTTAGCCTCCTCACCCAGATGCCCATGAACACGGTGGGGGGGCCTCTGGCCACCGAGCCACTCCACCCCAGATGATTGCCCAAGCAACAGAAGGCTGGCATTCAATAAGTTTTAAATTTTTAAAGTGCTGTGTGGCCTTGTCCTTCCCTCCTCCACCACCCCTCCCAGTGCTTCTCTCCTCCACCACCCCTCCTGGGCTACCTTGGTAGTTATCCCCCTATTTGTGTGATGAATTAATAAAGAATGCATGAATGTGAAGCAACAATGACTTTATTGCCTCTGCAAGCGGTGACTGAAGGGAGGACTGGAGGGTGGTTAGCTTACAGGGAAGTAGAGTGAACCAAGGGGCAGGGAGTTTCATCAAGGAGAAACAAACAGAACTTTCACACTGTAGCCTGTCCAGTCATGAAACTGGTTTTCAAAGCTTCTCTGATGCGCACCGCGCCCTCCTGTGCTCTTCTAACCGCCCTGGTGTCTGGCTGCGCATAACCAGTGGCCAGGTGATTTACCTCAACCTCTCACCCTGCCATAAATGTCTCCCCCTTACTCTCACAGATATTGTGGAGCGCACAACAAGCAGTAATAACAGTGGGAATACTGATTTCGCTGAGGTCTAACTGAGTCAGTAAACTGCGCCAGCGCGCTTTTAAACGTCCAAATGCACATTCTACCACCATTCTGCACTTGCTCAGCCTGTAGTTGAACAGCTCCTGACTACTGTCCAGGCTGCCTGTGTATGGCTTCATGAGCCATGGCATTAAGGGGTAGGCTGGGTCCCCAAGGATAACTAAAGGCATTTCAACATCCCCAACGGTTATTTTCTGGTCTGGGAAGAAAGTCCCTTCCTGCAGCTTTTGAAACAGACCAGAGTTCCTAAAGATGTGAGCATCATGTACCTTTCCCGGCCATCCCACGTTGATGTTGGTGAAACGTCCTTTGTGATCAACCAGTGCTTGCAGCACCATTCAAAAGTACCCCTTGTGGTTTATGTACTCGCCAGCTTGGTGCTCCAGTCCCAAGATAGGGATATGGGTTCCATCTATGGCCCTACCACAGTTAGGGAATCCCATTGCAGCATAGCCATCCACTATGACCTGCACATTTCCCAGGGTCACTACCCTTGATATCAGCAGATCTTTGATTGCGTGGGCTACTTGCATCACAGCAGCCCCCACAGTAGATTTGCCCACTCCAAATTGATTCCTGACTGACCGGTAGTTGTCTGACGTTGCAAGCTCCCACAGGGCTATTGCCACTCGCTTCTCAACTGTGAGGGCTGCTCTCATCTTGGTATTCTTGCACCTCAGGGCAGGGGAAAGCAAGTCACAAAGTTCCATGAAAGTGCCCTTACACATGCAAAAGTTTTGCAGCCACTGGGAATCGTCCCAGACCTGCAACACTATGCGGTCCCACCAGTCTGTGCTTGTTTCCCAAGCCCAGAATTGGAGTTCCACCGCATGAACCTGCCCCATTAGCACCATGATGCCCACATTGCCAGGGCCCATGCTTTGAGAGAAGTCTGTGTCCATGTCCTCATCACTCTCGTCACTGCGCTGACGTCGCCTACTCGCCCGGTTTTGCTTTGGCAGGTTCTGGTGCTGCATATACTGCTGGATAATGCGTGTGGTGTTTAATGTGCTCCTAATTACCAAAGTGATCTGAGCGGGCTCCATGCTTGCCATGGTATGGTGTCTGCACAGAAAAAAGGCACGGAACAATTGTCTGCCGTTACTCTGACGGAGGGAGGGGCGACTGATGACATGGCTTACAGGGTTGGCTTACAGGGAATTAAAATCAACAAAGGGGGTGGCTTTGCGAGAAACAGAATGGCCCCCTCAAGGATAGAACTCAAAACCTCAAGGATAGAACTCAAAACTGGGTTTAGCAGGCCATTGATTTCACGGAGGGAGGGAAGAGAAAATGAATACAAAACAAATCTGGTCTATTTCTTGTTTTGATCCACTTCATCTATCTTTATACATCTTGCTGGCAGCAGACTGTGCAGTACGACTGCTAGCCATCGCCATCTCCTGGGTGCTCGGCAGAAGACGGTGCAGTATGACTGCTGGCCATCGTCTTCTGGTGGCTGCAGATTAAAAGAGAGTGCACTGCCGGTAGGACTGAATCACCATGAAACAAAACTTAAAAGGGAAATGCGTTGGCTGAATCACTCCTATGTTTGCCCAGGAGCCCCTGACCTCATCGAGGTCGGTTAAAAGAGCACCCTGGACTACGCTGACGACGGCTACCAGTCATACTGCACTATCTTCTGTCAAAAGGCAATAAACTGTTGCTGTGTAGCAATGCAGTACCGCGTCTGCCAGCACCCAGGAGACATACGGTGACGGTTACCTGAGCGGGCTCCATGCTTGCCGTGGCATGGCATCTGCACAGGTAACTCAAGAAAAAAGGCGCAAAACAATTGTCTGCCCTTGCTTTCACGGAGGGAGGGAGTGAAGGGGGGCCTGACGATATGTACCCAGAACTACCCGCAACATTGTTTTAGCCCCATCAGGCACTGGGATTTCTACCCAGAATTCAAATGGGCGGCAGAGACTGCGGGAACTGTGGGATAGCTACCCATAGCGCAACGCTCCGGAAGTCGATGTTTGCCTCGGTACTGTGGACACACTCCGCCGACTACATGTACTTAGAGCATTTGTGTGGGGACACACACAATTGACTGTATAAAAACGCTTTCTACAAAACCGACTTCTATAAATTCGACCTAATTTCGTAGTGTAGACAAGCCACATACCTTGTAATGCTATCTTAGTGCAGGGAACTTCTCCTTTACTCGCTTGTGCTGTCTTCCACAGTAAATGCATCTAAGGATAGCAAACCCTGGCCACCTGCTCTCCTTTGCTGTTGTCTCCCTGCATATTCTTCTGGAAATGTTGTGCCTCTTAGGACTTTCATCCTTTCTCTTCAGACTTCCACTGCATGCCCCATGTCTCACCATGTGAGATCGCCTTCCTGGAGCAGCCGCTTTCTCAGGTTGTGATCTCAAGTGCCACATATTATCTTGTCCTGAATTAGGAAGTCTGTCAAGTCCCCAAAATTGCATGTAGCAGACAGTATGTGTAAGGCTGCAGCATAGGGGTCTATTCTTTCCTCTTCAGGTTGGTCTTTAGTGTTCTAAAGTTTAGTGGTTGTGTTCTGCTTTGGGGAGCAATAAGTCTCCAGGGCTCCTAGGACTGCTGTGAATCTTGAGGAAGTGGTGAGCTGCAAAGTGCTGCAAACTCCTCTGCCTTATTCCCCAATCAGATAAAATAATAGTTTCTTGCCACTGTCATCCTGCATGGCCAGGTCTGTGTACAGTTCAAACTCCTTCCACTGGGTGCTTCACTGGGCTCAGTTTGTGTCTGCAAAATCCTTCAGACTGAGTTCTATGGCTCATACTGCTAGCTGCTGCAGTAGAGAGAAGTCACAGCTCCAGTGGGGCCACCATGTTTCATTTGCAAAGAATGATGCTTCATGCTGTACAGGTTTTTAGTTATATTTTGCTTCACCATAGGATTCCTGCCTTGAAGCTCTTCTTTTTCTCTTAGGAAACCTGGCAGTGCCAGCAAAATAATGAATTTGAGCATTACAGTAAATTCCACGGTGTAAAAAATACAGGATATTAAATATAAAATGTATTCTAAATTATAAGAATTTAAGTGGTGGTGAAAGAACTGTAATAGGAGTGACACATATAACATTAAGACTGAGTGAGCAGAAAAGACTACATTCTATTATCAAGAATTGTACAAACATATATTATTAGTACCATATCTATGAACAAAGCATTTAAAGGTTTTAGCATTTTGAAATAATTGAGCACAGAATGAAAAATGCATTCTACAACCGCATTGACTCCCTTCTGTCTCCCATGATAAATTATATAATAAATAGTCTGGTCTGATGAACTTGGTATTGTGAGGTCTTCGTTCCTTGGATGAAGATGGACAAATGGTTTGTATCTGGAAGACGGGATGTCTGATTTGTAACTGGAGGGTGAAAAGGGAAAGAAATAGGATTTCTACATAGAAGGGTGAATGGGGTAGATTGAATTATCTGTCTGAGAATAGAACAGCAGATGGTGAAAAGGTGCTTTTGGACCAAACAGGAAGAATAAAGCATGATATTTGTATTTTCTTGACTATATGATAGTTGGGATTGGCAAGGATTTAGATTCTTCTCTGTAAAAACATTATAAGGCCTGCTTAATATCACAGTGATGGGTATTATGTAAGAAAATAGATAGAAGGGACAATTAGAAAATGGGGGTTGGAGGATTTCAAGAATTTTTGTCTCTATTTCTCAATAATATTTCCCAAACAACTCTAGTAGATAGATAGAGGTTAGTGTTTCTATCTAATAATAGTAAGCAAATGGGTATATGCTTCATTGGCCATATGTGATAGTTGAGTGAGTGGTAATTTGGGAGAGTTTCAGAGCATATGGGAAATGTTTATGATTTGAGAGAAGTATAAGGGGATCTCCAATGCATTGGCTGACCCTGGGTGATGAATAGCTGGAAGGAGTGAAGGCTGTATTTGGAACGTGCCAGGTGATATTCAACACTTGTACATTTAATAAGAGAATGGTAAATGCATTTAATTGTTTATCTCCCCTCCCTTAATTGCTCAGGTCCATACTTTTTTGTTTATTTGTTTTAAACTGTAAATGTAATTAGCATATAGCAGCAACATTAGCTCAAAGTTCACAAGTTTTCTTCTCTGTTAATGTGGCGTAAGACACAATTCTTACATTTCTGAGCCAGAAAATAGGGCACATACAATCCAATAAGCAGATGTCACCTCCTTCACAGTAGGGTTATAGCGATGATTGATTTTTTTTTAAATAGTAACTCGTAAAAAGAAAGCCCCTTCTGTCCTTTTGCCCCAGATGGTAATAACATAATTCACCCTCCAGTGGTATGAGCCTGGATAGGGAATGCAGAGTAAAATGATGGAGAGTTTGTAACTATCCAAATTGAGTGGCACCTAGTTGAAATCCTAACAGATGGGAAATAATTAAATCATTTATTGTCACTTCACAATTAGTTAACTCACAGGTATGTCTCAGACAATAAAAAGGTTTTATCCATCCTTCTGCTAGGGATTTAAAGTTTTTATGTCCTCTAGATTTGTTACTTCAGGGCTCAGTTTAATCAGCAGCATGGTAGTCAAAACACTAGCAATCTTCTTGCTTATTAAAAAATACTTATTGAGCAGAACCTCAATATTCTATTTCCATAGAGTACTTATTTTGCAGATATCGTTCCTCAGCAAGTTTACATAATCTATCTTAATTCAAAGTATTATCATAAAATGAAAGAACTTGGCTTTCTTAGGAGAAAATAGGTTGCCTTTTGGAATACTGATGAAGGGCTTCATCTTACTCTTAGCGAAGTCTGTCTGTTTACCTTAGAGTTTCTACTACTGCCCATCCCAAGTGCCACCCACAGAAAGCACACTGGCAATAGTGATGTTCCAAGTAAACTTTATGGACTCTTGCTCCTTTCTGTTTTGTTTTTTTTTAAAAAGCTAGGTGAAATCTCGACTCTGTTGAAGTTGGCATTTTGCTGTTGACTTCATTTCAGCTTCTGCTAGAAGTAGGGTTCTTTGGTTGTTGATTTTTTGTTGGCAGTAGAAGGGGATGATTGATCTTGTGAATGTTGTTCTGGTTATGGAAAAAAGACATTTATCAAAGAGAAAAGGATTTGCAGCATTCCTAAAGGTGGTCAGGTTCTAGATTTGTCTAATCTTCTGTGTTCATTCCACAGCTGGATCCCCATGAGTGTTGTGTCATTGTGGGTTTTTTTCCCTGCATTATCCCAAAAGAGTGCGACTTGGAAGTTCACAAACTGAATAATGGGAAACCATTATCTCCAGAGAAAGCTGGATTCAGCTCTAAAAAATTAAACAGAGTCTTACAAGAGTGGTATGAAACATTTAATCAAAAATAAGGTTGACTTCAGTGAAGCTATAACAATTGACATCAACTGAGGATCTGTCCCGATATTGCAGTGCTAATATTTTCATGTGAAAGGAAGAGGTATAAGAGGAATTTTCTAAAGCATCTGTAGCAAATGCAACAAGTTCCTTATATTTTGTAAAAACAGCAAATACGTCAAGCATCTAATAATCCAATTATTATTTATATTGTGGTGTCGTACAAGGGCCCCAATCAAGATTGAGACTCAATTGTGCTAGGTACTGTGCAAGAACATTGGAAAGACATAGTTGAAGTGACAAAGAGCTTACAACTATTGCACGACAAAGGTCAACATTTTCAAAAGTAGTCACTGATTTCAAGTGCCAACTGGACAGACTCCAAGTTTCTCAAGCTGGGCATCGCAAACTTGGGGCATCCAAAATCAGTGTTGCTTCTAAAAATGTGGGTATACATGAATTTTGACTACAGTTCAAACTTCATTGTCCTCACATAGGTTTGTAAATTATGATCACAGGATTACAAATAGGTCTACTTGAAACCCACTTTCGAATTCAGCTGCTTACAAACAGCTTTTTATGCAATTCAAGCTGTTCCCTGGCAAAACAAGCACTAGACATTAGTACAAGTGAAACTCTAAAGCCCAGGGGTATGTGTAGTATCCCATGTCTCATATTTGTATTATCCAAGAGAGCTGTTTTGTAGCATTCCAAACAACCTGAAGTAGATGGACCGCAAGTGAAGTAAATTATTTGGGCTCTCCCTCTGGTGATGTCTAACAAACGACTGGAAATTTCCCAGGTAGTTCTTAGCCTGGCCAATTTATTAACCAGCATGAAGAGTTCCACTAGGGGAAAAAAACAAACAGAAATATTGCAGTTCCTACTGTCTGGAACACTCCTGATAACAATAAAAATCCAAATCCAAACCAGGGAGAAGCAAATTAAAAATGAACAAGCAAAAAAAAAAAAAAAGACTGGAAATTATCAATATTGAAACCAAAGTGAATGAGAGCCAGGAAGGAATATTTTGCTCTCCCAAAAATGTTTAACAGGGAGGGTGAAAAGCTATTTAAGCCATGGGACAATGTTGGCACAAAAACAAATGTATACAAACTGGAGATGAGTAAATCCAGGCTGGAAATTAGAAGAAGGGTCGAACCATCAAAGGGGTGAGATTTTTGCAACAGCCTCCAAATAGGAGTTTTGGGGGCAAACAACTTAATGAGTTTTAAGAAAGACCTGGGAAAAATTATGAATGTGATTGTATGACAGGGTCACTTGTGATGGAGAGTGGGGGGGAAGAGGGAGGAGAGTCTCAGCAGCCCTGGGGCTCATTTCCAGTTTACATCTTCTGTTCCTGAAATCTCATGCTTGAGGTTTCAGCTGGCCTCCTGCAGGGGTCAGGAAGGGGTTCTCCACTCCAATGTATTCTGGGGTGTGTGGGTGGGAGCTGATTCTTTCCTCTAAAGCATCAGAGATGGCCACAAGAGTGGGTCGGTGCTCTGAAGTGATACCAAACATTCTCTCTCTCTCATGTACTAGGTTGTCTCATTCTTGTTCACATGCTCGGGATCTGACTGATGGCCATATATGGGGTCAGGAAGGAATTTTCCCCCAGCTCAGATTGGCAATGACCTTGGTTTATTTTCACCTTCCTTTGCAGCATGCGGGTATGGGTCACTTGTCAGGATTATCTGGGTATGTTTCATTTAATCATTTCCCTGACATTGCAGGGATTTTTGGAACTGGTGCACCTTAGTCCCTCCTAGTCTCTGCCTGTGGCACATAAAAATCTAGTTTCCCGTGGGCTGTAATACTTTGGTCTCTTTTTGGTTGTTGGATTTAGTGTGAGACTGCTGGGTGGTGTTGGTGACCTGTGATACACAGGAGGTCAGACTAGATGATCTAGTGGTCCCTTCTGGCCTTAAACTCAATGACTCTGTAACATCCTGAACAAATAATAGGAAATATACATTCAAGCCACTTGTGATTTGGAGCTGCTGTTTTCCTAGGAGGATTTCAGGAAAACCATCCAGCCCTTTAGTAGAATAACACCTGTTTCCTATGCAACAAAGCTGCATGTGAGAGACAGCAGTGCCACATGTGTGCAGGTTCTCATTAAATCTCTGGCAGGCTTGAGAATCGCCATAGGTTCCTCCTGGATCCTGTCTATTGATTTTATCTCGTGGTTCAACAGGGGCCCGCCTAGTGTGAGCAGCTCAGAATAACTCAGGTAGACCTTTATTTCCCCTGCTAGTTGCAATCATTTGGCATAAATAAACAGAATTAACACTTTTTTTCTGGGAATAAAACCATACCTGAAATGATACCTCTCCTCTTGGAGACACCTTTACTTCAAATTAATTTGTTTTTTATACTGTGTTGGAATTTTAACAACAATGCTGATGTCTCATCCACCAAAGCATGAAGAGATGAGAGCTTTTCAAATGCAAACCATTTTACCTTATTCAGCCATTGTTCTGACTCCCCAGACAATAAAGCTGCTTCTCAAGACCCCAAAGGAAGCACTCTGTTTTATTTTCATTGCCATTTTTAACATGCTTTTTCTTTTAATAGTTGGATAGGAACATTTCCTGAAAGTGTTGTTTGAACCTTCTCCCTAATAATTTAATGCAGAGGTTGTCAGCTGATAATAATTGTTCTGGGACAGATGATTCAATTTCTATCTAACAGAAAGTAAAACTGCAAGATATCCTTTGGTTTTCTGCCATTCAGTGTTCAAGTGCTGACCTGGCACTGTAAAGTGAAGCAGATTTACTACCTGTACTAAATGGCAAATCTCCAGATCTGGGCCACTGTGATTTTTGGCTACAAAATTGGCTCTCTGTGTATTTAAGTACTTTATAAAAGAGGGTCCGTATTCTCCTGCAGAAGGACATGAGTAATTCCACTGAAGCCATAGCAAATTTTTTGTATCCGGCAATGAGGACTGTAAATGTCTATCAGTTTTCACTAATGAAACGGTTTTAATTTTCTGCAAATGATACACAGTGAGAGAAGCATTTTCCTCCTGGCCACTTAAAATATCAATGGGAATTTTTCACACAGCTGTAGTTAGAATATCTACTAGAGATTTCTATTCTGAATCATATAATCTGTTTGCATTGTTTAAATGTAAATGATGTCCAACTTGGAAAGGTTGTGGATTCAATAGCCACTAAGCCAGAAGACCCAAACTTTAAAACCCAAATGGTGCTTTCCTTATTCTGGAAAAACTGTCATTGACTTCACTGAGGCTGGGATTTCGTGCAGTGGGATTTCTAGATCTACAAAGAATGTTGGACCAGCCTTTTTGCTTTCTTTGAGCAACCAGAGACCAGTGTTTACAGAAGTTTCAAACTTAGTATTGCTTGAAGAGAATTCTTGATCTTGAGCCTGAAGTTACTAGTTAGGAAGATAAATTCATCTTCTGAATCTGATGCCTGGTGTACACTACACAGTTAGGTCAATGCAAGGCAGCTTACATCAACCTAGCTGTGGAAGTGTCTTCACTTAAATTTGGCTCCCACCAATGTAAGTGCCCCATTACACTAACTTAATAACACCACTTCCCTGAGTGGTGTAGAGTCATGGTCAATGTAATTACGTCACCAATGTAAATGGCGTAGACACTGCATTACTTATATTGACTGTTACTGGCCTCCAGGAGCTGTCCCACAATGCCCCCACAGTAACTGTTTTGGTCACAGTTGTGAAGTCTACTGCCCAGGAGTCATGTAGAGATGAAACCACCCGTCCCTTTAAAGCTCCGTGAATTTTCTGAAATTCCTTTTCATGGTTGCCCAGCTTGGTGAGCATACCTAGCAACTCTCCATTGTTGAGAGTAACTGCCCAGCCGACCATGCAAGCTACACATTCCAGATGGACTCCTGCCTGGAGTACACAGGAGATATTGAATCTCCTGGGTTTGTGGGGAGAAGAGGCTATTTATAATACTGTGGACATATATGAGCAGATTGTCCAAGGGATGCAGGAGAAAGGCTACAATGGGGACCAGCAGCAGTGAAAGCCAAGGAGCTGTGGCAGGTGTACCAGAAGGTTAGGGAGGCCAATAATCAATCTGGGGCAGAACAGCAGACCTGCCACTTTTACTAAGAGCTACATGCCATCCTCAGCAGAGACCTACCACCTCCCCCAAGAGCACCATGGATACTTCTGAGGAGTCCAAGTCCCAGGCCCCTGCCATGAGCAGTGAGGAAGAGGAGGAGTATGGGGAACAGGCAATCTGAGGATCCAGCTGCACAACAAACCAGGGCCTGTTTTTGACTCTACCACAGTCCAGCCTGTCCCAACAGTCAAGCATGGGTGAGCCAGATGCAGGGGAAGGAACCTCTGGTAAGTCTGCTGTTTACTTTGAAATAACAGGGATTGCACCCCAAAGTAGCTCTTCTAATAGCCCTTTTATCTGGCTGTTCAAATTCAGCAGGCAGCCACTCCATCTCAATCCCAGCATAAAATTTTCCCCCTTTTGCTTCACATATATTATGCAGGACACAGAAGGCAGCTATAACCATTTTTTTCTCACTGAGGTCCAATCTCGTAAGTAAACGACACCAGCGACTCTTCAAATGACCAGAGACAAGACACATGCAACTATCATTCTGCATCTGCTGAATCTATGACTGAAGCACTCCTTGGTGCTGTTGAGTGGCCAGTTTATGGCTTCATAAGCCATGGGAGCAAGGGATAGGCTGCATCTCCCAGGATCACTACTGGCATTTCAACATTTCCAGTGGTAATCAAGCAGTCGGGGAGGAAAGTCCCTGCTTTCATCTTTCTGAACAGTTCTGTCTTCTTAAAGATGGGCACATCATGCATCTACCTGACCTGCCCACACTGATGTCAGGAAAGCATTCCTGGTAATCCACCAGCACTTGCATAATCATAGACAAGTAGACCTTTCTGTTGATGTATTCTGTGGCAAGAGGGTCTGGTGCTAAAATAGGGATATGCCTGCCATCTATCAACTCACTACCGTTTGGGAAGCCCATTAGTGCAAAATCATCCGCTATGTCCTGCACATTGCCAGAGTCACAGTCCTTTGTAGCAGTATGTGATTAATTGCCCCACATATTTGCATGATAGCAGGCCCTGTGATGGATATCCCAACTCCAAAATGATTGCTGACTGACTGGAAACAGTCTGGTGTGGCAGGTTTCCACAGTACAATCACCACTCACTTCTCCATTGTCAGTGCTGCTCTCATTTGGATGTCCCTGCACTGGAGGGTTGGGGCAAGTTTGGCAAACAGATCCAGAAATGTGGCCTTGTGCATTCAAAAGTTCTGCAGCCATTGCTCATCATCACAAACCTGCATGAAAATGCAATCCTACCCGTCAGTGCTTGTTTCTCAGGCCCAGAACCAGCACTCCACCATTTCCATGAACACCGGCAACAACCTTGATTTGTTTCTATCTCCCTCAGCAAACTGGCCTGCAAGGAATCATTATGTTCCCTGTTGCTTCTCTTGCAGCTCTGCAAATAGTGCAGGATCAGGGGCCCTGTGCTTGCAATGCTCATGACAATAGTACAGAGCTGTGCAGGCTTCATGCTTCTGTTGGAGATGGTACACATCAAGAAGGGATTCACAGGCTTGTGGGACCTTGAAAAGAAGGGACAAAATATTATGGGCCTGCAGAAAAAAATTATGAGATAGAGAACACTGTATTTTGGGAAGTTGACCCTATGCTCCCAGTCACCCCTGCATGTCTTGTTTTGTCTTCATCAGGCATTGCAAAAACTTCCTAAAAGACCCTGGCCTGTAAGGTGGCGCATTGCACAGGGGGCTTCCTACCCATAATACATTGCATTCTGCATCAATACAAGCATTCCTGGTGATGACACACACCACTGACACAAGTAGCTAAGTGGGCGCACTCACACAAACTATTTAATAAGTGTGGTGGCTGTAGGCAAATGTAACTTGAGCCACCAAACAGCTTACATTTAACTTGCTCCAAATAAAGGAGCTGCAGTGCGATGTTCAGAAAAGGATCCCAGACTTGTTCTGGTTTGTTTTTGCTGATACCTGCGGTCACATTTTCTCAGGTCATGATCTGTCAGATTTCATAACATTTGGGTTTGGTAAGTATTTGGATGAAAAGAGCCCAAGTAGAACTGGATAATATTAAATGGATAATATTTTTTTTAAAAAGCTACTCAAGAAGTAGAGTTAGTGACCTAGTAAGTGGCACTTATTTTTCTTTCTGATTCTGAACTAATCCAAATCCCACTTTAGTTCTTTAGAGTTCTGTGATAGGTTTTGTCTTTTTCACATGATACCAAAAACTAAGGCCCTGAATAACTGTGATAATTGAAAATCACATTATTTTTTCAAGTGTGATACTAACCTCCAAATCCATGCAAAATTCCAGTTTGGATAATTATGCTGTATCAAAATGATACCCTTCACTCTAAATTCACGTATTATTGTGAATGACTCATGGTTACATTTAGTTCCTGGATGCTTATTTCTGATGTATGAGGATGACTCACTTTTCTTCTTCCTGATTTTTTTTAATATTAAAAGATAAAACATCACTTTAAAGCTATTTTTACAGATTATAAAGGGTACTTTTTTTTGTTTCATAGTTCACTTCTAATCCTAGAGTTCCATTTTGATCTTAGAGTTTGCCATATTAAGGATCACATCAACATATTGATCCACAGACCAGGTGCTTTGTTGCCCCAATATGTTCATTCACAACAACTAGTGTCTGTCATGTTGCCTCAGTGCCATTAAAAGTACTTCCTATTAGAAGTACTGTAGCAACAAAGTATCACATTCTGTTAAATGGATGGAGAAAAACATCATGTAATTACATTCTTGTTTGAAGGTTTTTCACGAGGATGAAATGCAGCTCCTGCCCATAGAAAAGTTTCTCATCTTGGCAAAGAGCTATTTGCTAAAAGAAACATAGCTCGTCTATTGCCAATAGTGGCACTTTGTTTACTCCAGACATCAAAGAACTTATCAATGAGCAGTTGAGAGGAGGAGCTTAAAGCTACATAAATATATACGATGAAAACATAGACTAGCAGATGTTGGAGTGGCATATTATAACTTCATCAGTGTGAAAGCTTGACTTTACTGCTAATTGCCCAAGAGTTATGCTACATTCTGAGGCAGTCTCAGGGGCTCAACAAGACTTCCACAACTTTAAGAAAGGAGAAGGGAGGGAGTGCTAGATGCCGTGATGACTGGTGGAAGAAACTACTGATTATGAAAAAATTAGCCATATTTGTTTTCCTTATTGTTAGAGGACAAATACTATATTATGGAAAACCAACAACTTATGATGATGACCAGAAAAATATGTTTAGACAATGATAGTTTAATGCTTACCCTTATATTTTCTAGAAGCATGTTTGAAAAGCTAAAGTTTTCCTTAGACCAAGTATACAAGAACATAAGAACAAAAGAACAGCCATACTGGGTCAAACCATAGGTCCATCTAGCCCAGTATCCTGTCTTCCAACAGTGGCCAATGCCAGGTGCCCCAGATGGAATGAACAGGTAATCATCAAGTGATCCATTCCCTGTCACTCATTTCCAGCTTCTGGCAAACAGAGGCTAGGGACACCATCCTTGCCCATCCTGGCTAATATCTATTGATGGATCTATCCTCCATGAATTTATCTAGCTCTTTTTTGAACCTTGTTATAGTCTTGAACTTCACAACATCCTCTGGAAAGAGTTCCACAGGTTGACTCCGCGTTGTGTGAGCTAATGTACTCAATGCTTTTTTTGCCTCTGTCTTCACTTACAAGGTCAGCTCCCAGACTGCTGCGTTGGGCATCACAACATGGGGAGTAGATGGCCAGCCCTCTGTGGAGAAAGAGGTGGTTAGGGACTATTTAGAAAAGCTGGACATGCACAAGTCCATTGGGCCGGACGAGTTGCATCCGAGAGTGCTAAAGGAATTGGCGGCTGTGATTGCAGAGCCATTGGCCATTATCTTTGAAAACTCGTGGCGAATGGGGGAAGTCCCAGATGACTGGAAAAAGGCTAATGTAGTCCCCATCTTTAAAAAAGGGAAGAAGGAGGATGCTAGGAACTACAGGCCAGTCAGCCTCACCTCAGTCCCCGGAAAAATCATGGAGCAGGTCCTCAAAGAATCAATCCTGAAGCACTTACATGAGAGGAAAGTGATCAGGAACAGTCAGCATGGATTCACCAAGGGAAGGTCATGCCTGACTAATCTAATCGCCTTCTATGATGAGATTACTGGTTCTGTGGATGAAGGGAAAGCAGTGGATGTATTGTTTCTTCACTTTAGCAAAGCTTTTGACACGGTCTCCCACAGTATTCTTGTCAGCAAGTTAAAGAAGTATTGGCTGGATGAATGCACTATAAGGTGGGTAGAAAGTTGGCTAGATTGTCGGGCTCAATGGGTAGTGATCAATGGTTCCATGTCTAGTTGGCAGCCGGTGTCAAGTGGAGTGCCCCAGGGGTCGGTCCTGGGGCCGGTTTTGTTCAATATCTTCATAAATGATCTGGAGGATGGTGTGGATTGCACTCTCAGCAAATTTGCGGATGATACTAAACTAGGAGGAGTGGTAGATACACCGGAGGGCAGGGATAGGATACAGAGGGACCTAGACAAATTGGAGGGTTGGGCCAAAAGAAATCTGATGAGGTTCAATAAGGATAAGTGCAGGGTCCTGCATTTACGACGGAAGAACCCAATGCACAGCTACAGACTAGGGACCGAATGGCTGGGCAGCAGTTCTGCAGAAAAGGACCTAGGGGTGACAGTGGACGAGAAGCTGGATATGAGTCAGCAGTGTGCCCTTGTTGCCAAGAAGGCCAATGGCATTTGGGGATGTGTAAGTAGGGGCATAGCGAGCAGATCGAGGGACGTGATCATTCCCCTCTATTCAACATTGGTGAGGCCTCATCTGGAGTACTGTGTCCAGTTTTGAGCCCCACACTACAAGAAGGATGTGGATAAATTGGAGAGAGTCCAGCGAAGAGCAACAAAAATGATTAGGGGTCTGGAACACATGACTTATGAGGAGAGGCTGAGGTAACTGGGATTGTTTAGTCTGCAGAAGAGAAGAATGAGGGGGGATTTGATAGCTGCTTTCAACTACCTGAGAGGTGGTTCCAGAAAGGATGGTTCTAGACTATTCTCAGTGGTAGAAGAGGACAGGACAAGGAGTAATGGTCTCAAGTTGCAGGGGGGGAGGTTTAGGTGGATATTAGGAAAAACTTTTTCACTAAGAGGGTGGTGAAACACTGGAATGCATTACCTAGGGAGGTGGTAGAATCTCCTTCCTTAGAAGTTTTTAAGGTCAGGCTTGACAAAGCCCTGGCTGGGATGATTTAATTGGGGATTGGTCCTGCTTCGAGCAGGGGGTTGGACTAGATGACCTCCTGAGGTCCTTTCCAACCCTGATATTCTATGATTCTATGAAATACTTCCTTTCGTTTGTTTTAAACCTGCTGCCTATTAATTTCATTTGGTGACCCCTAGTTCTTGTGTTATGAGGAGTAAATAACACTTCCTTATTTACTTTCTCCACACCAGTCACACAGTTATAGATATATAATGATCCCAGGATATATTTTACCATTGAAAAGTATTTATGTGGCTTTTCCGTTACAAGGTAGGAGAAAGATGTCTAGAAAAGGCCACAAGTGACACCATTTTGTCGCCAAGCTTATAACTCAGCCTGTCAGACATTTAAACTATTAATACAGTGTTTATAAGTGAAGCTATAGCCCTGCGTGATGTGATCTATTGGCTAAACGGGCACTGTGACATTTTGCAAAAGCCAGAAAAGGTAATTATGATGCTAAAAGCTTTTAGATTGGAGGCTGGAAGGCAATAATAAAACCGAACAGAGAATGAATCGTTAGAATTCTCTACTGTTTACCATCTAGAAAAAGTCCAAAGCTTTTATTGGAAAAATCCTAGGTTCAGGACTTTTTAAAAAATAGGATCAGTTCAGGGAAATTTGGATAATGGATTGTGACTGCATTGATAAGATGCAACAGAATTAGTGTATACAAAACAATGTTCCTCTGAGATAGCTTTTTTCAACTATTCTGCATTTATTTATGGAGAAAAAGTCAAATAACGTATTTAATTTTTCATGATAGACCACAGAAAATATATAAAAATCTGCAAAGAAGAGCACCAGTGACACTTTTCTCAGAGGTCAACTTCAGAGTAGCCCAAAGGAGGAGGAGGAGGAAGCTTTCAAATCATACCTAAGAATATGGTATCATCCAGGGAACATAGTAAATTACAAATTAACATTATAATCTGATCACCCTGCTTCCTAGTAGGTTCCTCATTGTGAATATAATAGGGATGGGAATATTTAAAGCTGATAAATGTCAATGCCCCTCAAGTTAGAAGGCAGGATCTTTCAATTCAATGAGCCAACACATCATGGTATCTCCTGCATTTTGATTTAATGGGAGATTTTATTTATGCAGGAAGGATTAAAAATTCAACCCAAGAGTATGGTGGTAAATGTAAATGCATCCATATTCTGTGTTACTGTTACTATATTTTAAATTACAGATTTCTATACAATAATGGGTTTTGTATTTTTTTCCACATAAAAATTGCTTTAAAAAATGTATTGAGCTAGTGGCATTTTTCAAAACCATCAACATTTGGAAAAATTTATTCCATGAAAACTTTTTTTACTATTTTTCAGTCAGCTCAACAGAGAAAGAAGAATGAAAATAAATAATTTGGGGATTATCCTAAGTGAACTGATTTGCTGAATCTTTTGAACTTTGTCCACTGCTAACTAGACATGAAGGATTACGGCTTCAGAGAAGCGATGGAGACAGACTGAAGTGTTCTACAAAAGTAGCCAAAGATCCCTGTTCTGAGCCACATGCAAGAAAGAGCATAGCTTTTGTGTAGATGGACCTCGTGATAGAAAACAAAGGAAGAGAGAAATATGGAAAAAATGAACAGAATTATTTCTAAATAAAAATTATATTTAATATTTTCCTCTAGTTCCATTAATTTAAAAATTTCCTGACAGAGTCCTCATTATGGCCTCAGTGCAGTAAGACAGTTAAGCATATGCCTAATTTTAAAGCCACCTCTCCACTCTGAGCTAGGGGTGTGATTCCTAGCTTGCATACACATACTCGTGCTAGCTTGATGTGAGCTAGCATGAGTATAAATGGAAGAGTTGCTGTTGTAGTACTGTCAGATGCAGTTGTGGCATGGCTGAGACATGATGAGAACAAACCTACCTGAATACCATGGGTATATACTTGGTACAGCTAAGCCATGCCACCACTGCCGCTACCTATGCTCCTGCAGCTACATTATTATTCATATTAGGGCTAGCTCTCATCAAGCTAGCATGAATATGTGTATGCAAGCTGGGAATCATACCCCTAGCTCACATGGACATAGCCTTGATGTGATTAAGATAATACACATGCTAAAATACCTAGCTAATCTGGACCTATAAGAAAAAAAAATTAGGGTTTGCCAAACAAAACATTTTTACATCTAATCCCCCCCACACACACTTTTGAATGTGCTACCATACATGGTATGTACTTGACTGGTGACGTTGGTGACTATTTTTTATTCTTAATTTGAGATGCCTAAAAAAGGCCTGGTTTTCACAAAACACACCCTCTTTGAGCATCAGACGGATTGAAATTGTCTGAGATTGGGTACCCAAAACTAGATGCACCTAAAATCACTGCTCGCTTTTGAAAATGTAGGCCATAATGTTTTCAGTTAGAGATGCTTCAAAGACACCTTTGGGAGGAAAACTATAGAAAACCTTGTAAATAAATCAAGCAGGCAATGAATAATTTTTCTCTTTTCCCTTAACATTCCAACTAGTCTAGCAGTATCCTGTCCCTCACAGTGGCCAGTCCTGAATGCCTCAGAAGAAAAGGTAACATATCCATAACTAACCCTGAGGAAATTTCTTCCTGAATCTCTCCGGTGCCGATGCCTGGCTAAGGACAGAGTAGGCTACCATGAATCAGAGCTGTGTGCAAACCGTCACCATGGTTTGAATGGTTTCAGAGTGGCAGCCATGTTAGTCTGTATCAGCAAAAAGAATGAGGAGTACTTGTGGCACCTTAGAAACTAACAAATTTATTTGGGCATAAGCTTTTGTGGGCTAAAACCCATTTCATCGGATGCATGCAGTAGAAAATACAGTAGGAAGATATAGTTGGTATGGCAACACCCATATGGCAACTGTTACAGTGTGTCTTGCAACACCCATTTTTTCATGTTCTCTGTACATATATATCTTCCTACTGTATTTTCCACTACATGCATCCGATGAAGTGGGTTTTAGCCTATGAAAGCTTATGCCAAATAAATGTGTTAGTCTCTAAGATGCCACAAGTACTCCTCGTTCTCTTTTCATGGTTTGAACGTGACGCATCTCAGACTAAAGGAACCTCTACTGTGGGTAGTAAAGAACTAAGTTCCCCATTAACCTCTGATATAGATCAATCACCACTCGCTATCACTACTTTCAGAAGTTTGTGGAAATGTGATTTTATTTTATTGTATTTTTTGCATTGCCTCAAAATTTTCCATTTTTTAAAATTTCATTCCAATTTCACACAGGCTTTCCACGCCCCATGAAGCAGGCTGATGCTGGTATTACTTATATGCCTACACATTTGCAGCAAACAAACAAACAAAACCCCAAAACCCACTTCCAAGGCACAAGCTGTAAAATTATAAATTGCACTCCCTCAAGGGAGGAAAAACATGTAAGGTTTTTTTTCTTTCTCCATAGTAAATTTAATAAAAATAAAAAATCAATACATGACTTAGTTATAAAATAGAAATTTGTTAGTTTTTCTCTAGCTGATTGCATCATGGTACTGGCAGATTGCCAGAAACGCAAACAATCTGTGTTGTACAGAAAGGCTGAGCCCTTAATCAATGCAACACAATAGTTTCAGGCCTCTCAGTGTGATGAAAAAATCAGGCACTCCGTTATTTTGTCCTAAGTCTGAACTGCTGAAAGCATGATTAAAATATTCTTGAAAAATCATGACGCGCTGATTAATAGTTGTAGACTATTTCTGTAAAGTGAATGCAAAAATCAGCGTTAAAATAATAAAAACCTTACAGCATAACCTACAAAAGCATGGAACTTCAGAACTGAGGGATGTGTGATTGTCTGTCAAAAGAAAATCTTAACAAGTCCATGGTTTGTCTGTGTTGCAGCACGTATGGTTAGCTACGGACTTTTAACTAGCTGTGGGAATATGGCTGCAAATAAATTTCTTATTCACTGAATATTGTGGCCTCAAAATACATGTTTAGAAATGAGAATGTAATAAAATGCTACCCTCTTTGAAAATTGCTCCGTTAACTCCTCTGTAAACAGACTTCCTGCACATTTCTGTGCTATTGTTTGAATGTCGTTCAAATCAGCAGAGCTCCTGGATGCCACTAGTACATTCAACAGCAGATCAGAGCTTTTATATTTGGCAGGGCTACGATTCCAAGTTGACTTGGTGAGCCAAACTGATGGGATGGAAAATTGTCCTAAGAGATGGACTTGACTGGCAGCTCTGGAGCTGATGCTGCGGAATTTAGGATTCATATCCAAATTTTGCGGTTCATAAGCGCTGGCCAAATTTTTAAAAGACCTTAGTACTGCACAGTTCTCATTATTCTGAATGGGACTTGGTAGGTACTTAGCACTGTTGAAAATCTGGCCACACATCGGTTGATATTATGTTGATCTCTAGATGGTCAATATTATTATAAGGGAATAGCACAAAAAGCCGTTGCAAGAATAACAGCAAAGTCAGGTTGATAGTGGGATAGTTTCCTGGAGTCGAAAAAAGTGATTAAAGGACAGAGGTAAAAGCTTATGAAAAATGGTAAAGTATATGAAAAACTGTATAAAATCATACCTGCTATTGCGCATGGAAGACTCCCTAGAGGCAAAATTAACACCATTTCAGACATGCAAGGCCTACTTTTAAGAGGATGCTACCACTAATTCATGCATCCTCATGTATCTAGTTCTGTCTTAAGAAAGACAGAAGAGATTGGGTTGGGTTATGAATATTAGTATGAAAAAGAAATATTGGGCTAGTGTTTTCATTAACATCTTTGATTCTAGTTGAGCATTTTTATGCAACATCTTCCCCAACACACTACTCCCCCACACGTAAGAAAAAATACAGTTTTTTCTGCACCAATAACTGAAAACCAATAACTGAAGACCATTATTATTCCAACAAAATTCACATTGACCTCAATGAGTTTTTTTTCCTTGATAAGGATTTAACTCTATAGTTTTATACTTTTCATAATGAACAAAATCATCACACAGTTAGTGGCAGTTTAGAGTTAAAAATTATATTGAGCTAGTTTTTTCTCCTGGACCAAAGCTCTGGTTGGCACTGGAGAGAGCAAGATGTATTAGGGAGCTGGTTACTGCTCTTATTCTCACAACAAGCCTCAGTCCAGATGTGTGCTGGACTGCTGTAGGTTGTTCCAGTTGCATAGGGTACTTAATGGATGGATCCTACATGAAGAACTGATGTAGTGTAGTTACTTCACGTCCCCGTCCCTTCCTATCCTGCCTGCCTTTTCCATCACCTGCCATGTCTCCTTACATCTTGGGAGAAGTGTGGCAAAGGTACAAGACCTGGCAGTAGCACAGATATGGGGAATTCGCAGCAGGGGAATTTTCTGCTGGGCATTTGTGGCCCGATAATTACACTTGTGCCTGATCTGCATGATGCAAAGGGGTTGTAAATTATATATAAAAAGTGTTACAACCCCTTTGCATCATGCAGATCAGGCACAATAGATATAATATTCCCATGTCCATGAGGCAAGATCTCACCAGGGCAAACTGACACAGGCTTTTAGACAGATCATGCAGCGGAATAGGCAGAAGTGACACTATGAAACTGTTTTTGAGGGCTGAATATACTAGGAATTTGAAAAATCCACACCCCTGAGAGACGTAGCTATGCAGTCCTAACCCTCGGTATAGACAGCGTTAGGTTGACGGAAGAATTCTTCCTAGGTACTGCCTCTTGGGAATGTGGATTATTTATGTTGGTGGGAGAACCCCTCCTGTTGAAGTAGATAGTGTCTATGTAACCCACACACCTCCTGGGTGTGGTGTTCTGTCCCATCTAGTGGTACTAAGACCACTTAGAGAGAGAGATAAAATGAGTCTGCTCTACAGCCTTAGCTAATAACCAGCTGGCTTTTAGCTCATGCTGTAGAGGCTCACGCACTAAACTCCAGAGGTTCGATCCTGCCCGCCGACGACCGGGGTCTGTCGGCATCAAGCCCGGGCTGCAGCTTGCCCACCACTCGTCTACACTGAAACACTGCAGCTGTGCTGCTGTAGTGGGTTACCCTGAAAGTCTCTAAAACAATTTCCAGTTCTATAAAGAACTAAAAGATCCTTAGGATAGTAATTGAAAAAAGTGTGCAGCCCCAATGGGGACTTTTAACAGTGCTCACTAAAGACTGGACCATGAAGTGGTCTCAGATCAATTGGCTCTCACAAGATCCAGACCTTCTTCCTCTCCTTTGTGGGACTTTGCCCCTCTATCAACAACTTTCACTCAGTCCAGCCCTCATTCTCAGTTATCATTTACTGGTTCAAAATGCACACTATTCTTTGTACGTGACCATCTTTGAAATTAATTAGGTGCTTAATCTACAAAATCTGTCCATTGAATAATTTAGCAGCATCTACAGAATAAAATTCTGTTTTTGCTGAAACCCTTTTTTATGAAAACCTTTTTGGCAAAAAAAATTGGGAACAACCCTAGTTCTTGTTATAGCTGTCAGGGAGATTTAAAAGAAAGTGAAAGCATCATGTTCATATTGCTGCAAAAGCACCAATCCAATGGCAACAACTCATAAGGACCTATTTATATGATTGTCATGCATGAATCATGGCGCAGACAGATACTGCAGTTGTCAGGAGGCACTGAAATTTGGAACTTCAGCACCAAAAGGACAAGCTACTTGGGTGCCTTTCATTCAGGACCCCAACCTGGAAACCACTGGTGAGTGGAACTCCCAGTTTCAGCAAAAAGAATTGTGTTGTGTGGTGCAGACTTGCAGAATTAGGCCCTTAATTGTAATATCAAAATATTTGTACCTGTGTTTAGCGTCCAAGTCTTGTTCAAGAGGATTCTATTTCCTGAATCCAACATGGGCAGTTATCTAAGCATTAGAACATACATCAATTTATAAATAATTTGCACTGAAGTCCTACATATGTGTTACTTTCATTTTCTTTTGGTTTATCAAATAATTAATATGCTTCCTCACTACAATTATCTCTTATAAGACATTTTATTTATTCATCAAATTTTTGCAAAGGGGACCATAAATTCACAGCTCCTCTTCAAATCATAGAGAAGAAGGAACCTTACACCTATCGACTTTCTGATGAGTGGGTATGGAATGCTTCTTATCTTGTACCTGCCTATGCACCAAGAGGAGATTATGCCAACACCCAGTCTGCATTGGATGACTTCATCGTAGTATCAACAGAATAAGACATTGCACTGGAACCAGGGCTTGAGAGACAGGCTGTCAGACCAGACAACCACCACAACCACCTGTCTGGACTAGAGACTATATTATGTAGTGTCTATATTGTTTTTAGTGTAATAATTCTGTCAACAGTATAGTGTTTTGTTTCCTATTTGTTCCTGTGGTTAGAACAACGTTTATTGTAATTGGAAGAGTTTCTTAAGAGAGGAGGGAAATGATGTTGCTTGTAATTATTAGAATTGGGAGCACTGGCTGTTGGGAGTCTGAAGGGACAGGAAACGGGAAGCGGGGGGAGAGGAGTGGAAGAGGCTGAGGGAGAGCTACTGAGGGTGCAGCAGCAACTTGGAAAAGAGGTTTCCACTTTAAAAAATAAAGTCCTGTTGAAGTTTGTTAGTACTTTCCCTGGCTACTACAACAAGTTCACAGCGGAGAATCCTGTGTGCATGATCTCAGTTGCTTAGCAGGGCCTCCTGTACAGGGATTACTTGGTGTAAATTGGACTTGAACACGCCCACTACAAAAAGCAGGCCGAATCTAAAGAGATACAACAAGAGCATAATGCAGCCCTTAAGAAAGTGTGACTCATAGTAACAACCCCCCAAAATAATAGACAGCACTAAGAAAAGTTTGTGGTGATGAAGAATGGTAAGCACCACAGCCCCCTAGAGACAATCGTGGTAAAGCCCCTACTTAGTGCTCCAAAGAAATTGCAGCACCTGTTGATATGCCCCTGACACTACCAGGTAGAGATCAGATCTTGTCCAAGATGATTGATCACTGGTATTAGCTGGCGTCCTGAGTAGATCATAAACATTCAGCATCAGCAAGTTGGGGGAAGGAGATCAAGACACAGGATCCATTAACATTCTTCACTGCCTCCCAGTTTCAACAGCAAAGCTGCTGGAAATCAAAGTGGCTACAAAAAAGGACATTGAACTACAGGCAGTCAAGGAAGCGATGCTAGCAGGGTGGCCAGAAGACGAAAGCCAGGTACTGGTAAGAGCAGAACTGGTAAGAGCAGAGTTGAGTGTGCAGGATGGAGTCACATTTCAAAGACAGAGAGCTGTTGTCCCCACCTCATTGACAGCTGTCTTAGGCTCATGAGCATGCTTGTTAGGATATAGATATTCAGGCCTGTCTGTAAAGGCCTATACTCTAAGAATTTAGGTATATTCTTATCACTTAGCTAGTTCTAGAGGTATAAAAGAAAGAATCAAAACCACTGTCTGCCGGTGTAAGGTCCTTCTCTTACTGTGACAGTCTGAGGCCCTGTGCTTAGGCTAAGGCCTTTGGCTAAGCAGCAGAGACAGCCATAAGCTGGGAAGCGAACGGTCACATCCTCACATTCCAAACTAGTCACATTGACATCAGGTTCTATTGGGCTGTTAAGAATATAATCCTGTCCTGATAATGCCTATCGCCTCCAGAGAAAGAGAAGTGCCTAGAAAATGTAAAAGGAAACTTAGTTTGATAGCATCTTGTCTGGCAAGAACTCACTTATCAATAGCTGGGATGTGAAATCCTCATTTCTTTGTTGTTCTATCACCGTAGTCCCCATTTCCCTATTGTTTGTCTGTATAATCTCTGTCTGGTTCTGTGATTGTTTCTGTCTGCAGTATAATTAATTTTGCTGGGTGTAAACTAATTAAGGTGATGGGATATAATTGGTTAAATAATCATGTTATAATATGTTAGGATTGGTTAGTTAAATTTCAGGAAAATGATTGGGTAAGGTATAGCTAAGCAGAACTCAAGTTTTACTATATAGTCAATCAGGAAGTGGGTGGGTAGGAAATGGGAACAAGGAATGGGGGTGGGGAAATTGGAATCATGTTTGGCTAAGGGCAGGAATGGGAACAGGGACACAGGTGTAAGGCTCTGTGGTGTCAGAGCTGGGAAGGGGGACACTATGGAAGGAATCATGCTTGCTGGAAGTTCACCCCAATAAACATCGAATTGTTTGCACCTTTGGACTTCGGGTATTGTTGCTCTCTGTTCATGCAAGAAGGACCAGGGAAGTAAGTGGGTGAAGCAATAAGCCCCCTAACATTGCTTACTGGCTGGGAATGAATACACCAATCCATTCCTTGATAGAAGGCTGTGGCACCTGCCGGTCATGTAATAACTACCAGCAGAAAGAGACTGTTACCACAAGACCCGCCCACCCAACCATGAGAAAATGTGGGAGTTGACTTATTTATCTTCAGTGAAAAACTGAATGCCCTGCAGAAACAAGAAGCAAGTCAGTGACGGGCAAATTGAAAGCCCACTTTGTGAGATATGGCATTTCAGACACTGTATTCACTGACAATGGACCCCAGTTTGCCTCAGAAGAACTGAAGGAATTTGCAGGCAAAGGGAGTTTGACAACCACGCCTCCTCCCCAGCATACCCACAGAGTAATGGTAAGGTGGGATCAGCTGTGAAAATAGCTAAGAGACTGTTACACAAGACTATTCTGGTTCAGATCCTTAATTAGCATTTTTGGCACATAGGAATACCCCTTTACAGGGGTGCCAGAACAGGTCAGCACAGGCATTGATGGGACGAAGGACCAAAACCATACTACTATTGAGAGGAGACCTATCGCAGCCAGAAGCATGGAGACACCACTGAAAGGAAATGGCCAGCTATCAGAGAAAGCAGCCACTAGAGTACAACAGGGAGGTGGTGGAATCTCCATCCTTAGAGGTTTTTAAGGCCCGGCTTGACAAAGCCCTGGCTGGGATGATTTAGTTGGGGTTGGTCCTGCTTTGAGCAGGGGGTTGGACTAGATGACCTCCTGAGGTCTCTTCCAACCCTAATCTTCTATGATTCTATGAACAGGTTAGCCGAGGACCTACCGGTCCTGGAGACAGGCACTCTTGTGAGGACCCAATCATTAGACAGCTACCAGAAGCAGTGGACTAAAAGAGTTGTGAGGGGTGCAGTGACACATCATACAAGGTGATTACATAAGGGAGACAAGCAATCCAAAGGCAGAGGAGGCACTTATGAATAACTTTCAGAGGTACAGAGATCATCACAGAACAGAGAGACAGAGAACTGTCCACAGCCAACCCCAAGAGAGGGAGGAGACTCCACAGAGAGATAATTTGCTAGAGGCAGAAACAGGTAACATGGAGACAAAAACAGGTCACTACCAGCTGATTCCCTACTGCTGGAATCTTTTCCTAGGGTAGCAAGGGGCTCCAGCAGTGGGGAGCTGGCAGAGCCTTTCCTTGCTCCCTCCCCACAGCTGGAGTCTTTCCCTGCAGTGGGCTTTTCCCTGTTGCCAGAGTTTTCCCCTGCACTGGGGAAAGGCTCCAGCAGTAGGCAACAAAAGTAGCAGCTTTTCCCTGCTGATACCCTGCTGCCAGAGCCTTTCCCTACTGTTGGAGTTTTTTTCCTGGAGGAAAGACTCCAGCAGTGGGAAGTCAGTGGGACACTACACTGCTAAAAATAGGCAAGTAGAGAGCCATATAGGATATGTACTTGGGTATATACCCCCATCCTTCAAGTATGTCTTTACATTACTTGTCTAAGCTATGCCTCACTGGCTATGCTGCTCTTTATGCCTGTGTGAGGTGAGCTATACATGTATGTATGCTACATGCTGCTGAAAGAAGTGTGCAGTGTAGACGTACCTATACACACACACACACAGCTCCAGCAATCAGTACCTTAGCCCCTGCATTTGCTGTACCAGCCCCTGAGAAACCTCATCAGCCCACATGGCATAGCTTCTGCTCAGCCTTGCCATGCAGGTCTGCTTTTTCAGTGGTGGCTTTTCTTGTTTTGGCTATAATTAGACAAAGGGGCATTTAACTGCTCCTTCATTTAGCCTGAATGGTGTGGTGTTCAATAATCACTCAGAGCCTGGGGAATCTGACAGAAATCTGCTTTATTGGTACAGCCTGTAATGAACCACGGCTGGTTTGCAGATGCAGTTCAGTGTTAAATGAAGATTAATTTTGATAATTCTCAGCTTTAAAGTCAAACATTTCACACAGCTCTGACTGAGTCCTCTGGGTGTTTTAAAATAGCTGAAATATTGCCATTTGGAAAATTGCTAAGGAAGATTCATAGTAGTTACAATATAGGGGCTGTCTGGCAACGGGAGATTTTCTATTGAGCTTTGGATCAGACCCTTCTAACACCTTTCTTCTGAGGATTTTAAAGTACTTTACAAAGATGAGAATATGATAATCCCCTTTTTAAAAATGGGAAAACTGAGAACTAGAAATTAACTGATTTGCAATGGGTAAATTTCATGAGTCAATACAGTTGAAATATAAGCTTTAAAGGGGATTTAAGCTAACTCCCAGCTCCTCTGAACATTTTTACAAGTACTGCAAAAAAAAATATTTTTGAATAGGCCTGTTGCATCTGGAAACTGAATGAAGGATGCATTCAGCTTTTAACCCAGATATGTTGCTCTGATTCCAGGATAAATAATAATATTTATAGCAGTGCTACAAAATATGCAGTTTAAAAATGTACGATAAGAACTTACTTCTGGAAAAAACTATCTGTAGATTTGGGGCCAAATTCTGCTTTCATTTACAGTCATGCAACCAAAGTGATTTAAGGTGATTGGCTGAGGTTAACTGAGAGGAGGATTTGGTCTTTATGGCTGGCAGCTCTCTCTTATGGACTGGCATAGTAAACACACAAAATCTACAACACAATGCAATACTAAAGTCAATATCTCTCTACTTAAGGATAAAGCTGATTCTGTCCAAGGTGAAGAATATTACAACACCTTCACAGCATAATATATCTCTTTATGGACTAGCTTCTGCTCCCACAGTAGTCAGTGGGAGAAGACTTAGACTCAGTCTAAAACATCTAGATAATGTACTTTTCTCCAGGTAGCTCAACAGTATTCTTAAGTAACAGAGATTGCTTTCTGTAAAGGAAATGTCCAACTTCTTCTTCTCTGACCCTGTATCACCATCAAATTATCTCTGTAATGAAATTGTCAGGAGAGAGACAGAAGAGGAACAATAAGCCTTTAAATTCAATCCAGTCTACACTGTGTGCAGGACATGACTAGACCTCCTGTTCCTAGGAAATTGCTGGTCCATATTCCTGAATTTTTTCTGCTGTGGTGGAGTCCACTGGAATTTTTTTTGGTTGTTGTTGTTAAATACTGCAGCAGCTGTGGCTTTGGTGGGAACATATTTGAAAAGAATGCTTATAAAATAACAGAGTCAAAAACAATAAGAAGAACTTTCCAAACATTTTTCAGGAGCTGTGCTTTTTTGGATACCGTTCATTGTCAAGTTATGCTGTGTCATTTCGTGCTGAATCATTTAACATGTTGCTGTGCAAAAATGATGCAGAGCATCAGCCATTTGAAAGGAAATGGTTGTTTGTACGTTGGTATGCCAACTGCCTACACGCTTAGCCAATATAAAAAAATCACACATGGTGATTAAAGAAGGTGATCCTCAGGAAAGTCAATTACACACTACTATTAGAAGGAACAGTTGGCAATCTGAAGGCATAATATTAAAAAGTTATTACCCTAATCTGGTCTGGAAAAAAGGACCATACTATAAAGTCAAACAAATGTGCCAAAACCTATTCAGATGAATTTAATTACAGTACATGGTGCCTAGAGTCTCAAATTCATGGGGAAACCAAAAAGTTTAGTCATGATTTAGGACTATAACACTTCAGAGTAGAATGTTTCACTCTATTCACAACATCTACTGTGTAGCTCATTAGTGTGGCCTCTAAATGGGAGAAATCATTGCCATGTCCAAGAGTAACTAAAATAAAATAAAATAAAAATAAAAAGCAGCACTCTCTGACTTGACCAATAATAAGGAATGCAGTATTTCATCAAATCACACCTTTTACAGGACATGCACTGGAAATGTGCCTGAGTAAAAAACAGAGGGCTGATTCTCCCACCCTTACTCATGTTGAGTAGTGCCTTACTTTGTGAGTAATCTGATTTAAATCAAACAGTCCCACTGAAATTTAGTTTAAAATCTGTTTTACTGGAAGCATCATAGGGCTAATCCTGGTCTCACTGAAATCAGTGCAAAGCTCCCATTGGCTTTAATGGTGCAGGATCAGGCCTATAAGAACTAGCTGTAAGCCAAGCTAGACACGTGTTCAATGCCAGTGATCTACTTCCCGCCCTGATACCCTGGATCACGATTCCATGCTGAATGTGACATAGAAGATGTAATATATTACATAATACTTAACATAAAATATAGTCTTCTCATCAGATTACAAAAAAAGGCAAATTTTGCTAAATTGTTCTAGTTCTAAGCAAGCTGATACTGTTACATCAGCCATGTGCCACCAGGCACAAATCCTCAGCACCAGACATTAAGTATAGAGATCTCTGCATATGCTACCAAAAATGGCTTACAGTGCTATGCTGAAATCCAAGGCTCATCTCCTCAGATATGCAAGAGCTCTACTTGGTGCAGCTGAAATTATAGGGGGCTAAGTGGGAGGAACACAACAAAGATAGCTTTCACACCTAGGGCTGCCAGAACCACTTGGCCCGGGGCCTAAGTTAGACCTGACTTAGGAGTGCTAGCTTGTAAAGGCTCCCTCGGGTATGGCTCATTGGTGAGGATTGCTGGAGTTCATTATAGTCTAGCCACAACTCTAGCCTCCCTGACTTGGTTGGGGGAGGCAAAAGGGCTGAAGGGGGGAAAGTCAGCGACACAAAGATTCCATAGCGTGGGCCAGGGACCGGCCCAAGTTTGTTGTTATTTTGCAGCATTATATTTGGATTTCCAGGAATACAAACCTTTTGCAATTAATCACAGAGTATGGCTACATTGCAGCCGGGAGCATGCCTCCCAAACTGGGTAGGCAGACACATGTTTGCTCCATTCATGCTACTGCACTAAAAATAGTGGCATGGATGTTGTGGCATGGGCTAGCCACCTGACCATGGGCCTATGGGGGCGGGCAGGCTTACACTCAGGTGACTAACCTGTGCTGCAATATCCACAGTAGTTATTGTAGCACACCAGCTTGAATGGAGCTATCACATGTCTGGGAGGCATACTCCCACCTGTAGTGTAGATATATTCAAAGAGCTAAATCCCAGGGTCCTTCCTCAGGATCTAATGTACAGACTAGCTAAAAAATCTTATACTAGTACTTTTCTTTATAATTGGATATCAGTGAATTGACTATCAGCATATGAAGAGTCTGAAATTATGTGTACACTTACAGTGGTACGTAGGGTACAGTCTGAAGTACTTGTCACTGTGGTGTGCTGCTCCTCTGGCAGCAGGGCTACAACAGGGAAAGGCTCCGGTGGTAAAGAAAGGCTCCAGCAGCAGAAAGCTGCTGCAGCTTTTCCCCACTGCTGGAGCCTTTCCCTGCTGATAGAGCCTTTTGCTGTGGTGAGGAAAGGCAGTGGGATGCTTCACTGCTAAAAAATAGGTGTGTAGATGTGGAGGCACTGCTTGGGACTATAGAGAACCATGTGGGGTACATACCCTGGGGGTTCAGACAAGGCACTCTACTCAACTAAGCTGCATCTCACCATTTACTCAAGGTCTTACTGTCTACTGCTATTTATACTGGGCATGCAGGGTTTGAACTCTGCATATTTCCCGAAGGGTAGAATAGACTGAGGATATGTCAATACTTAAAATGCTACGGTGGCCACTGTCGGCAAACTGGGCTAGATGGACCTTTGGTCTGACCCAGTATGGCCGTTCTTATGCTACACAGCTTGAGGAGGTGGATTCCCTTTGCTACCGGAAGAGCCCCTCCTACAAAGAAAACCGTTGAATGACACCATTGGATAAACAACCCTACATAAACCACTAGCAATATACCTATGAAGGTTGGAATTCTACTTTGAAGGGCATCTACTGTTACTAGGAGAACTCCCCTGTTTTTTGTTGTTGTTGTTGTTCCTTTGAAAGAAAATAAATTCAATATTTGTTTGGATATTATTTTGTGTTTTTCTTTTATACCATGTCATAAATATGGAAAAGAATTAAGATGGAACACCACACCACTCCCTCCAAATTCCAAAAAAAATGCTTTTTCCTATACAAGAATTCCTGATGGGAAATCTTTTATTTTGTCTCACATTAGATAATAAAATATTGTAAAGGTTTCTTTAAAAAAAAGTTCCATCAAAAGCAATCATTTTCCCTGCCAACAGTAACACTAGAAAATCCATAGTGTAAAACAAAATATATATATCTCCCAACTCCTGTCAGCACAACAAACCCCAAAGGCCCCATGATGAACAAGTTATGAAAACCTTTTACACTTGCCTTTATATATTATTAGATGCAGAATGGAATCTGAAGAAATTTGCTTGGTGGCCTTTTCTTATAACGACTGTCAGTCATCGATAAGAGACATAAAAAATTAGATGATGTCGACAGTCTTCGTTCACCTGCAGATAGCCTATTCTGAACAACCTGAAAAAGTCTCTTTCATTATTTCTTCTATTTTTCATTTTTCTTAGTGTATTTTGCTTGTTGTGGAATGAAATATCTGCTTGGTAGAGGCACAAATGTGAAGCTAGATGGTTGTCCTTTGGGCATGTCTAGCTTCAGTCTGTTATGAAATCTTTTAATAATTAAATACAAAAGGCAATAAAAATTAATATTTAGGGTATGCCTTAAACTGACAAAAGAAGGGAAGTGCAGAAATAAAGATTCGCACTCAGTCCTTAACTCACCTAATTTTCATAGAATCATAGGACTGGAAGGGACATCAAGAGATCATCTAGTCCAGTCCCCTGTACTCCTGGCAGGACTAAGTATTATCTAGACCATCCCTGACAGGTCTTTGTTTAACCTGCTCTTAAAAACCTCCAATGATGGAGATTCTACAACCTCCGTAAGCAATTTATTCCAGTGCTTAACTACCCTGACAACTAGGAAGTTTTTCCTAATGTCCAACCTAAACCACCCTTGCTGAATTTAAGCCTATTGCTCCTTGTCCTATCTCGTCCCGTACACAGCAGCGCTTTAACATGGGCTGCATACGGCACAGTACTGGCTTCTTACGAGTATGCCATACCAGTGTGTACCGGCTCACTTTCACCCCTGTTCTTTTCAATATATGACATTAGTGCTAATGTTTCAGGGGCCGTATCCCAGAGTCCTGTGAGTCACAGGAGACATACTAGGAATCACCCTGCTGCATGTTGCTGGAGCTGTATGTCACCTTCATGCATGTGAAAACAGCAGCTCCTTGTCATCTCTCCCTTCTGCCAAACTGCATTGGAGACATGGAACAAATCGATGATGTTATTTTGCTCCTGCTCCTGGGACAAATGGTCATGCTGTGCCGTACCGGATACTGGATGGAATTGAGCTAGTGAGATTTCAGATCGTGATGGTGACTGACCCCAGAGGGGGAATGAAAATCTACTTGGGTCCCAAGGAACGTATGTGTTGAATGCCAGGATTGCCACAGTATGCCCATGGCACTTTAGAATAAGGAAGCAGACCTTCATGGAGTTGCATGAGGAGCTTGCACCATCCCTCCACTGCCAGACCACTCATTTTCTGAAACCCATACCAGTAGAGAAGCGGGTGGCTATTGCCCTTTGGAAGCTATCAACATCTGACAGCTACCAGTCAGTTGCAAACCCATTTGGAAGTCAATTGCCAGGATGGTAGTTGTACAGGTTTGCCAGGATAGCAATATTATGATCTACCCATGGATGGATGCCACAATCCACATCCCTGGAATTATAGCAGGATTGCAGAGGATACGGCTTCTGAACTGTGTGAGGAAAATACACTTTGCTCACCAAAAGGGGCCAGTGAATACATGAACCACAAAGGTTACTATTCACAGGTTCTCAAGGCTTAATGGGCCACAGGGGTTGGTTCATGAATATGAATGATGGACACACGAGAAAGATCCATGACCCCAGGTGCTCAGGAAGTCCGGGCTGTACTGCAGGGGGAAAGAAGGGACTTTATTCCCCTCAAATCATATGACCATCTATGGTGTGTCTATGCTGACATTGATTTTGGGGACCCCCACATATCCTTTCCTACCATTGCTCATGAAGCTACAGCCCAATATTGCTGACCCAAGAAAAAGGGAATTCAGTTATAGCTTGAGTAGCTGCAGAATGGTGGTGGAGTGAGCACAACCAAAAGCCCATTGGTGATCCCTGCACACCCATCTGGATGCCAGTGTGGCCAATCTTGTTCAGATTATTGTGCTGTGCTGTGCCTTCCATGATGTATGTGAGGCTGAAGGGAAATAATTCCACTGCCAGTGGGCACAGGACTGATCTGTTTTTCAAAGTCTGTACAAGCAGCCACATCCCACCCATATGCACAGAGCTTCTGGTTCCCAGTGGCCAGGGAAATTCATGATACTGTGTGCTCATACACCTGGAACAGCGGGGAACCAGAAGGTGACTTGGGAATGTGCCAAGGGCCACTACTGTGATGCTGTGGTGCTGCTTGAACAGCTTAATAGAGCAATGCCACATACTTCTGTTGGGGTTTCTATCTCCTGCAATTGACAACGTGCTAACTAACGGCAGACAATTGGGGGAGGGCCCTCAAGGTTAACACCTTTGGCTGTGATTTTGTGCTGAGGCGAGCAAAAATGCATCGTAATGCCATCATTATGCAATGATTTGCTACTGTACTGTTTGGGGATGGTTTATGAGGAGCCCTTAAACATTGCTAACATAATTTTAAAAAAAAGTTCTGTAAGGTTTTGGGAGGGCATTCACACTTCCTCACGGTGTTTTCTGACACCGTTGCTCACAGCACGTCTCAGGTGCTATACAGGATTACTCGCATGGCATGAGAACTCCCAGGTTTGCCAGTTGCCTGGGGGTGGGGATGAGGGATTGTAAGCACACCTCTGCAGCAGACTGGGTGACAGCTTGAAGAGAAGGAGGTGGTGCCTGTTCCCATAGAGGAGCAATGGCCACGGCAGCTGACAGTCCCCAAAAGTGTTCAGCACCAGCTGGGGTAGGGACTGCATGAGTGCCTGGTCCTGTTCCGTCTGTGCACACTCCCATTCCCTGGGGGCACACTCCAGTTGCCTGTGCTGTCTCTCCATTTGCAAGAATTCTTCATCCTGCCTAAGGGCTCGATCATCCTTTGCTCTAAGAAAGTCCATCCACTCCTGACTCCTTCTGTCTATGTCAACAAGCTGGTCCTCCAAAGTCCTTTGGTGTCTTCCTCTGCTATCTCTGTGGTGCTGTTGCTGCCCTCCCGGTCGAATGGATTCCCTGTCAGCATCGGCATGTCCTGCCGCGTCAAACATGAGGCTAGCATTCTACTTCACATCTTTGAAGGAAGCTAAGAAAACCGTGCTGCTGAAGGCCACAATATTGATACTTTCTGGCATCCCCTTTCAGCATGCTATGTTACAGCCCCCTTCCTTCAGGCTACATTTGCAGCCTTCAAGGAAGGAACTGAGGGTAAAAATGGTAAGATACCCGCATTAGTTATATTAAAATGTAATGTGTACAGTACATCAAGGAGCTGGTTGGGGTGGGTTTCAGTTCCTTCAGGGACAACAAAAACTAGCTTGAATTTCTGCTACACCAAAAATGTACTGAATTAGGTTTACAGGACTAGATGGCAATTTCAGAGGAAATTGATTGTATTTTAAGCTAGCAGATGAAATTCCCGGGGAAGAGGAACAGAGATCCACAAAGAATGCCTGTCCATCCCCTAACCCTCCCTGCATCACCAGAAAGTCCAGCCCCCTGTGTCCAGCAAATAGCATTGAAAGGGACAGGGAAACAGAGAATAGCAACACAAGTGTATTTACTTCCTGGAACTTTTGGATTAACACTGCAAGCCGGTCACCTCTTCACTGCTAAGGGACATAGCACTGTGTTTGTGGAACCACCAGAGCAGATGCTTCACCCACCCCTGCTTCTCCTGGCTGCTGCAGAGTGTCTTGGCATGGGGAGAGGCCACACACCAGGGACTGGGAATGGTAATAAACATTGCAATGGTCACAGGGAAAATGATCTGCTCTGACTTTCCTCGAACAGACGAACAGTTCCCTTCCCCTGCCCCGACCCACGCCCAAGCCAACAACACGCCCAACACACACACATCTCCCTTCTGCACAGCTCCCATTCACAAGGGGAAGGAAACGGCGGATAGGGACCGTTTGGGGATCTTTGAACAACCATAAATATCATAAAACTGTTCTTTCCTCACGCAGGGTCTTTCAGAACCCACTCCCCTCCCTCCATCCCTCTTCCCCCAGTCGGTGTGGCCCAGGAACTATTACTGTTGTGAGCGCTGGCTGACAAATGCACAGACACAGGGGCACAGTGACTGCTCATTGATACTCTGTTATAGCTTTCTTTAAATGTTTTACAGTGGTTCATAGGATTTCAATAAAATCATGGATTTAAAGCCATGTCTCCCTTGGAGACCATGTCAGGGTGGAACAGGGGGTGTGGTGGGTGTCAGGGCTGGCTTCAGGCATATTCTAACAGAGAAAGAGGGGGTATTTCTAGGGAGTGTGAGAGTGTATTGTAACTAACCAGCCTTGGATTGCAGTTCCTGCTGCTGGTCAGGGTCCTCCTCAGAGAGGGATTGCTCAGCCATGTGTGCTCAGTAAAGGTGCAGAGTAACATGCTCATCTTCCTTCGATTTGCCCGCGTTTTCATCTGGGACTTCATCAGAGGTCCCTGCTGCCTTCTCACCCTGCCCCTCATCAGCCTCCCACCATACGATAAGGCTGGCAGGGTCAAGGAAGGGGTCATGCCTGAATTCAGGCTTAGCCCTGAAGAGCACGCGGTTCAGCTTCTCATAGCAGAGGTACGTGCTAGGTTCCCTCCCGAGCGACTGAGCCCTTCAGCCTTTGGTGGCAGAGCCTGAGGTGCTTCAGGTACTCTCAGCACTGGGACGGAGTCCGCCTCCTCCAGCGTCCATGAAATCTTCCTGTGCACGTATTTTCCTGATGGTGCAGCCAAAGTCATGGAGGATAGCATACTCTAGCCACACATTCATCAGCACCCAGGTGTGCTCCAGAGACCAGGCAGCAGCTCTTGGCACATGCTTCATGATCGCTGCTGCTGATCAATACAGTTCACAGGCGAACTGAAAGTGCTCAGCGCAGGTCGCTAGTACCATTGGCAATGGAGGGTCAGGGACCTTTATACCTTTGGATAGGGGCTCAGGCAGCAAAGAGATCAATGCATTGTGGAAATGACCTGGAGGACTATTGATACCCCTGACCTGATATGTGCCCTTTGCCCCCATCCACACTGCACTGTAGAACATGTACGGGGCTATGTCATAGCAGCAGCATGTCCAGATCCACGTCACTCATATGTGCTAGTTTGCATGCACTAGACTGTCCTTCAGGACTGTGCTTCCAAAGTTGATGGTAGTGGGGGTTGTGGCACAACAACACACCTGTAACCATGAACACTCACAAGTCTAGACACACCCTGATTTCACCCACAAACAGGCAAACTGGTAGCTGTGGATGCAAGCACACCTTTTTGCACAGAAAATGGATAAATGCCTGTGCAGGTATCCATTTGCCCCTGAAGTGATGTCTGTTACATGCACAATTATCTATTGTATTTGCACATGGATAATGAACTGGTGCAACTTAGGTGTCTGTTTTTAATTAAATTGTTTGCTTGTTTAGATTACATCAGGAGTCTAAATATCACTCTCCACCCGTATCGAGTAAAGTGTAAGTGTCCCTTAGACCCTACAAAATAAGAATGGAAACATTCAAAAGTGTTGATAAGTTTAATGGAAAATGTCAGTGAACAAGGCAGGGTTCCTGCGTAAATAAAAGCTGAGTCCTGCCATGAGTGCAGGGGACTGGACTAGATGACCCCTTGAGGTCCCTTCTAGTCCTATGATTCTATGTAATCAAAGACTGCACAAGGAGGCAGAGTGAAGGTTTCAAAACATTACCTTCCCTGGCTTTTGAATGCCAACAATCTCTCAGCTTGTATAGAATTTCCTTGCTTTGACAGCACAATGGAGTTGTACCACCCCAGGGTTGGCTATTGTGCTTAGAGAGTCATGAGCTGCCCGATGTGCCTAGAGAGTGTGCAGGCTGCAGCCTGATTTACAATGGTGCAGCTTGAGATTTCCACATTGCCCGGGCCTTGTTGGCTGGCGCAGAACAGCGTGGGATGGAATAGGACGATGGCTCTGCCTCCCCACATCCCTTCTGGGGCATTGTTCCTGACATGGGAAACATGGAGGGGGCAATCCTTGTGATCTCCAGAGGCAATATGAATAATGGACACACAATATTTAACATTAGGCCACAGTACTGATTTGCAGAACTGCTTGACTGGTAACTGGGAAATAGACCAGTCTTCTAGCTTGCTGGCGATACAGTAATTTGTTACCAAATGCAATTTTTTCTCAGAAAAAAAAAGTGATACAGTTTGGATCTTTCAGAGTAGCAGCCGTGTTAGTCTGTATTCACAAAAAGAAAAGGAGTACTTGTGGCACCTTAGAGATGAACAAATTTATTTGAGCATAAGCTTTCGTGAGCTACAGCTCACTTCATCGGAAGCATTCAGTGGAAAATACAGTGGGGAGATTTATATACATAGAGAACATGAAACAATGGGTGTTACCATACACACTGTAACGAGAGTGATTACTTAAGGTGAGATATTACCAGCAGGAGAGCAGGGGTGGGGGAGTACAGGGGGAACCTTTTGTAGTGATTATCAAGGTGGGCCATTTCCAGCAGTTGACAAGAACGTCTGAGGAACGGTGGGGGGTGGAATAAACATGGGGAAATAGTTTTACTTTTTGTAATGACCCATCCACTCCCAGTCTCTATTCAAGCCTAAGTTAATTGTATCCAGTTTACAAATTAATTCCAAGTCTGCAGTCTCTCGTTGGAGTCTGTTTTTGAAGTTTTCTTGTTGAAGAATTGCAACTTTTAGGTCTGTAATCGAGTGACCAAAGAGATTGAAGTGTTCTCCAACTGGTTTTTGAATGTTATAATTCTTGACCTCTGATTTGTGTCCATTTATTCTTTTACTTAGAGACTGTCCAGTTTGGCCAATGTACATGGCAGAGGGGCATTGCTGACACATGATGGCATATATCACATTGGTAGATGTGCAGGCGAATGAGCCTCTGATAGTGTGGCTGATGTGATTAGGCCCTATGATGGTGTCCCCTGAATAGATATGTGGACACAGTTGGCAACGGACTTTGTTGCAAGGATAGGTTCCTGGGTTAGTGGTTCTGTGGTGTGGTGTGTGGATGCTGGTGAATATTTGCTTCAGGTTGGGGGGCTGTCTGTAAGCAAGGACTGGCCTGTCTCCCAAGACTTGTGAGAGTGATGGGTTGTCCTTCAGGATAGGTTGTAGATCCTTGATAATGCGTTGGAGAGGTTTTAGTTGGGGGCTGAAGGTGATGGCTAGTCGTGTTCTGTTATTTTCTTTGTTGAGCCTGTCCTGTAGTAGGTGACTTCTGGGTACTCTTCTGGCTCTGTCAATCTGTTTCTTCACTTCAGCAGGTGGGTATTGTAGTTGTAAGAATGCTTGATAGAGATCTTGTAGGTGTTTGTCTCTGTCTGAGGGGTTGGAGCAAATGCGGTTGTATCGCAGAGCTTGGCTGTAGACGATGGATCGTGTGGTGTGGTCTGGATGAAAGCTGGAGGCATGTAGGTAGGAATAGCGGTCAGTAGGTTTCCGGCATAGGGTGGTGTTTATGTGACCATCGTTTATTAGGACCATAGTGTCCAGGAAGCGGATCTCTTGTGTGGACTGGTCCAGGCTGAGGTTGATGGTGGGATGGAAATTGTTGAAATCATGGTGGAATTCCTCAAGGGCTTCTTTTCCATGGGTCCATATGATGAAGATGTCATCAGTGTAGTGCAAGTAGAGTAGGGGCATTAGGGGACGAGAGCTGAGGAAGAGTTGTTCTAAGTCATCCATAAAAATGTTGGCATACTGTGGGGCCATGCGGGTACCCATAGCAGTGCCGCTGGTTTGAAGGTATACGTTGTCCCCAAATGTGAAATAGTTATGGGTGAGGACAAAGTCACAAAGTTCAGCCACCAGGTTTGCCGTGACATTATCAGGGATACTGTTCCTGATGGCTTGTAGTCCATCTTTGTGTGGAATGTTGGTGTAAAGTTTGTATCTTGACACCTTATGAGGGCTTACAGGAATTACAGGCGATCTGACGTGTTATGACATGTTGATACAAGTGTCCAACAAAGCACATTTATTGCAGAATTTAGAAGCTAGTCACATACTTGGTATTTTTTCTTGAACTATCCGTGAAGAGCTGATAAATATATAAGTCTTTCTGCACACCTCTCCTTGAGAGTTTCCCTGACATACATCCTGCTCTGGGCTGAGCTTCTAATCCAGATCACTGATTTGGAGCTGCTATAAAATAATCACAATTTTGTGCAATGGTGCAGGCTGCAGTGGTGTTTAAGAATTGCTTAGTCTTGGTTCTAGATATTTACTAGCATTTCTCAGATATTCAGGACAGCAGAATGCTACAAGTAACAACGCATTTTAACATTGACTTTTCTTTCAATGCCAGTTGTCCTGAACTTTGTACATAACACACTTTTTTTCTCCAGCAAGTTCAGGTTATTACAACATCTTTCAACACTCTCAAAAACTATTTGTGCCACTTGTAATTTCACCATCTGGAATGTGAAGGGTCATCCAAATGAGAAATCAAAATAATGTATCATTAATAGCAAGTACCTGGCTTTTTGTTTTCTGGTAAAACCTCAGCTAAGGTTTCCCGCCATCACAAAATGTTTAGATCCTCAGATCAGATATAAGCACTTAGCATCTTTCATTGACAGCAATATCAAGTAATACTTCAGTTTCTCGAAAATTAGGGATAATTAAAGAAAGACATCGCATTATTCTGAAGACCATTCCCTCACTGTGCTGTATAACTCTCAGTGCCATTTAACGCTGCTGGTAAATGTAACTGAGGGTTTGTCTACACTTGAAACTCTATAGCTGCACAGCTGCAATGGCACCACTGTAATGCTACAGTGTAGTCACTATCTACTCCAATAGGCGGGGGTTCTCCAGTCAGTGCCAGTAATCCAACTCCCCAAGAGTTGATAGCTAGGTCAATGGAAGAATTCTTCCATCAACCCAGTGCTGTCTACACAGGGGTTAGGTCAGCTTAACTACATTGTTCAGGGCTGTGGATTTTTCACACCCATGAGTGATATAGTTGGGCCGACCTAACTTTTTCGAGTAGACTAGGCCTAAGATATTTCCCTAAGTAATAAGAGAAATCTGAAAGTTTTCAAAGCATTATTAAATATCTGAAATGCTATCCTAGGCAATATGTTTTTAGGCGCTATAGTCTCTTCAGAATTTTTCTTCAGAAAGACCTGGAAACAAAAGGAGAAAAATCCAAAGAGATTTCTTGATTCCACAGTTTTGTTAAAAATAACCGTCTAATAAGAACAACAATCAACCAGCCAGAAAGGCTTCAGAGGTTCAGTTTGGTTCACATATGAACTCAGAAGTTTGGATGCAATAGCTGGACTGTATCCAAATCATCTGGAGAGCGGGGCTGAAAAAGTGGGATGGAAAACATGAGAGAAATTTTTTTCTCATGAGATTCCAGAACTTCCTGCTTTTGCTCTCTCACAGGATTTTGGCATTTCTACCTCTTGGCCCAAATGGACACAGAAATGCAGAGACACACAAAGTTGAAATTAAGTAGTAAATAAAAGTGATTGAATATTCTAGAACCTCATGAAGGTTTGGATTCAGTTCAAGTTCTGAGGGAAGATTTGGATCAGTTCGTCTTCCATCTGAGCTGTTTTTTTCATCCCTGTCCTAAAAATGTGTGTAGTCTCAGGAGACCCATATAGAGATATTTTATCACCTCCCAGCTGTATGATGCAATACTCAAATTGATTTTGTTGTCATCAAATTATATTGCTAGTACAGATGCAAAGTCTTGTTCAGTATCGGTGTCATTAGAGCCTTCCAAGTATCTCCCTCCCATTGCATATCTGTGTTTCAGATTAATTTTCCCCTGCATGTATTAGCTTGCAATTTTTCCAAGTCGAATCTCTTTTTATTACTTCATATTACCCCATATTGCTATCCTCGCCTGGTCCCATTGTATCAGACCAAGAAGATGTCAGCAAATTGGAGTGGATTCAGAGAAAAATCTACATATATTAAAGCAGTGGAAGGAGTGATTGTCAGGTGGTGGGTTGAGTGCTCTGGGATAACAGCATCACCTAATGGTGACGCTCCAGGATATAATGCCTAATGGCTAGAGTCCAAAGACTGCTTTATGAAATGGCAATCTCCCAGGGTAGTGTTGTCCCCTGGTGAGAGTCCAAAGGCCGCTCTGCCTAGCACCTACAGTTCAGGAGTAGTGTCACCTGGTAGCAACAGTACCTAGGCTGCTTTATCTAGTGGCTACAGTTCAGAGATAGTGTCACCTAGTGGCAAGGGTCCCAAAGCTGCTCCTTCTAGTGCGTACAGGTAGCGTCACTTTCGGGGAGGGATCTCAGGGGAGGGGAAGGGATCTCAGGCCCACCCTACTCCACTGGGTTCCGACCTAGGGCCCTTCAACACAATGGACTCTGAGTTCTGGTCCCAATACCCCCAAGCGAGTTCTATGGGCCACTTCCTACCCTTGCTCCAGGCCCTCTGGCATCATCTCCACAGTTGGATGTGGGGTCCCTCTCTGCTTCATCTCCAGAGGCTCCTCTGCTGGCAACAGTTAGTGGTTCCCTTCAGTTCCTGTGGTCGACTGGCTTCCTGCAATGTGGCAAGGAGGCTCAGCCCCAGCAGCTTGGAGTCCCAGTGGCTTCCAAGCGGCTTCTGTTTGTTTGTTTCAGGGAAGCCTGGCTGTTTAAAAATAGCCAGAGCTTCGCGAACCAGCTGAGCGGCGGCGAACCAGCTGAGCAGTGGGGAACAGCAGAGCAGCACACAGCAGGAGTTTGCCTGGGAGTTCGCCTGGAGTGAGCTCAGTGAGGCTTACATCTTGCCAACTTCTCTGAGGAAGCTCATAGTAGGAAGGTGATATGGAAGGGGGAGGTTCAGCTGTTGTGACCTGCACTGGATGTGCCATGTTTGTCTTTCTTCCACAGGACAGAAGCGACTTTGTCTGTACAAAGTGCAAGCTGGTCTCCATATTGGAAGAGAAGATTGAAGGTCTGGAGCAACAGATAACGACTCTGCGTTGCATACAAAAAACTGAGGATTTTCTAGACAAAAGTCAGGATATGCTTCTACGGGCACAAAGCTCTAAAGATTTAGAGCAGGTTGCACAGCGGAGCCAAGAGGCCAGTGAAGAAGCTTTGCAACATGTGACCTCCAGAAGAAGAAGGGGGAATGTCCGGGTTCCAGCAATGCGGACACAGGTAACTAACCGCTTTCATGTTCTCTCCACAGGTACCTTTGTGGAGAGTGGACCAGATGATATGTCTGGGGGGAGAAAGCACAAGGAGACTCCGCTGGTTGGAAGGCATGAGATGCACTGTCCTGAGATGGGGGGTTCCACAACCACCGCTCCCAAGAGAAGGAGGCGGGTGGTGGTGGTCGGGGACTCTCTCCTCCGGGGGACTGAGTCATCTATCTGCCGCCCTGACCGGGAAAACTAAGAAGTCTGCTGCTTGCCAGGGGCTAAGATTCGCGATGTGACGGAGAGACTGCCGAGACTCATCAAGTCCTCGGATCGCTACCCCTTCCTGCTTCTCCACATGGGCACCAATGATACTGCCAAGAATGACCTTGAGCGGATCACTGCGGACTACGTGGCTCTGGGAAGAAGGATAAAGAAGTTTGAGGCGCAAGTGGTGTTCTCGTCCATCCTCCCCATGGAAGGTAAAGGCCGGGGCAGGGACCATCGAATCGTGGAAGTCAACGAATGGCTACGCAGGTGGTGTCGGAGAGAAGGCTTTGGATTCTTTGACCATGGGATGGTGTTCCATGAAGGAGGAGTGCTGGGCAGAGATGGGCTCCATCTTACGAAGAGAGGGAAGAGCATCTTTGCGAGCAGGCTGGCTAACCTAGTGAGGAGGGCTTTAAACTAGGTTCACCGGGGGAAGGAGACCAAAGCCCTGAGGTAAGTGGGAAAGCGGGATACCGGGAGGAAGCACAGGCAGGAATGTCTGTGAGGGGAGGGCTCCTGCCTCATACTGAGAATGAGGGGCGATCAGCAGGTTATCTCAAGTGCTTATATATGAATGCACAAAGCCTTGGAAACAAGCAGGGAGAACTGGAGGTCCTGGTGATGTCAAGGAATTATGATGTGATTGGAATAACAGAGACTTGGTGGGATAACTCACATGACTGGAGTACTGTCATGGATGGTTATAAACTGTTCAGGAAGGACAGGCAGGGCAGAAAAGGTGGGGGAGTAGCACTGTATGTAAGGGAGCAGTATGACTGCTCAGAGCTCCGGTACGAAACTGCAGAAAAACCTGAGTGTCTCTGGATTAAGTTTAGAAGTGTGAGCAACAAGAGTGATGTAGTGGTGGGAGTCTGCTATAGACCACCGGACCAGGGGGATGAGGTGGATGAGGCTTTCTTCCGGCAACTCGCAGAAGCTACTAGATCACACGCCCTGGTTCTCATGAGTGACTTTAATTTTCCTGATATCTGCTGGGAGAGCAATACAGCGGTGCATAGACAATCCAGGAAGTTTTTGGAAAGCATAGGGGACAATTTCCTGGTGCAAGTGCTGGAGGAGCCAACTAGAGGGAGAGCTTTTCTTGACCTGCTGCTCACAAACAGGGAAGAATTAGTGGGGGAAGCAAAAGTGGATGGGAATCTGGGAGGCAGTGACCATGAGTTGGTTGAGTTCAGGATCCTGACACAGGGAAAAAAGGTAAGCAGCAGGATACGGACCCTGGACTTCAGGAAAGCAGACTTCGACTCCCTCAGGGAACGGATGGGTAGGATCCCCTGGGGGACTAACATGAAGGGGAAAGGAGTCCAGGAGAGCGGGCTGTATTTCAAGGAATCCCTGTTGAGGTTACAGGGACAAACCATCCCAATGAGTCAAAAGAATAGTAAATATGGCAGGCGACCAGCTTGGCTTAACGGTGAAATCCTAGCAGATCTTAAACATAAAAAAGAAGCTTACAAGAAGTGGAAGGTTGGACATATGACCAGGGAAGAGTATAAAAATATTGCTCGGGCATGTAGGAATGAAATCAGGAGTTGGCCCTCCTGGAGCTGCAACTAGCAAGAGATGTCAAGAGTAACAAGAAGGGTTTCTTCAGGTATGTTGGCAACAAGAAGAAAGCCAAGGAAAGTGTGGGCCCCTTACTGAATGAGGGAGGCAACCTAGTGACAGAGGATGTGGAAAAAGCCAATGTGCTCAATGCTTTTTTGCCTCTGTCTTCACTAACAAGGACAGCTCCCAGACTGCTGCGCTGGGCATCACAACATGGGGAGTAGATGGCCAGCCCTCTGTGGAGAAAGAGGTGGTTAGGGACTATTTAGAAAAGCTGGACGTGCACAAGTCCATGGGGCCGGACGAGTTGCATCCGAGAGTGCTAAAGGAATTGGCGGCTGTGATTGCAGAGCCATTGGCCATTATCTTTGAAAACTCGTGGCGAATGGGGGAAGTCCCAGATGACTGGAAAAAGGCTAATGTAGTGCTAATCTTTAAAAAAGGGAAGAAGGAGGATGCTGGGAACTACAGGCCAGTCAGCCTCACCTCAGTCCCCGGAAAAATCATGGAGCAGGTCCTCAAGGAATCAATCCTGAAGCACTTAGAGGACAGGAAAGTGATAAGGAACAGTCAGTATGGATTCACCAAGGGAAGGTCATGCCTGACTAATCTAATCGCCTTCTATGATGAGATTACTGGTTCTGTGGATGAAGAGAAAGCAGTGGATGTATTGTTTCTTGACTTTAGCAAAGCTTTTGACACGGTCTCCCACAGTATTCTTGTCAGCAAGTTAAAGAAGTATGGGCTGGATGAATGCACTATAAGGTGGGTAGAAAGTTGGCTAGATTGTCGGGCTCAATGGGTAGTGATCAATGGCTCCATGTCTAGTTGGCAGCCGGTGTCAAGTGGAGTGCCCCAGGGGTCGGATCTGGGGCCGGTTTTGTTCAATATCTTCATAAATGATCTGGAGGATGGTGTGGATTGCACTCTCCGCAAATTTGCGGATGATACTAAACTAGGAGGAGTGGTAGATATGCTGGAGGGCAGGGATAGGATACAGAGGGACCTAGACAAATTGGAGGATTGGGCCAAAAGAAATCTGATGAGGTTCAATAAGGATAAGTGCAGGGTCCTGCACTTAGGACGGAAGAACCCAATGCACAGCTACAGACTAGGGACCGAATGGCTAGGCAGCAGTTCTGCGGAAAAGGACCTAGGGGTGACAGTGGACGAGAAGCTGGATATGAGTCAGCAGTGTGCCCTTGTTGCCAAGAAGGCCAATGGCATTGAGGGATGTATAAGTAGGGGCATAGCGAGCAGATCGAGGGATGTGATCATTCCCCTCTATTTGACATTGGTGAGGCCTCATCTGGAGTACTGTGTCCAGTTTTGGGCCTCACACTACAAGAAGGATGTGGATAAATTGGAGAGAGTCCAGCGAAGGGCAACAAAAATGATTAGGGGTCTGGAACACATGACTTATGAGGAGAGGCTGAGGGAACTGGGATTGTTTAGTCTGCAGAAGAGAAGAATGAGGGGGGATTTGACAGCTGCTTTCAACTACCTGAGAGGTGGTTCCAGAGAGGATGGTTCTAGACTATTCTCAGTGGTAGAAGAGGACAGGACAAGGAGTAATGGTCTCAAGTTGCAGTGGGGAAGGTTTAGGTTGGATATTAGGAAAAACTTTTTCACTAGGAGGGTGGTGAAACACTGGAATGTGTTACCTAGGGAGGTGGTAGAATCTCCTTCCTTAGAAGTTTTTAAGGTCAGGCTTGACTAAGCCCTGACTGGGATGATTTAATTGGGGATTGGTCCTTCTTTGAGCAGGGGGTCGGACTAGATGACCTCCTGAGGTCCCTTCCAACCTTGATATTCTATGATTCTATGATTCCTGGTAGGAGGATGCTGCAGCCAACTGCTCCCTGGGAAGCATGCCCAGCAGGGGTGAGAGGGCTTGGCATCTTGGGCCCAGAGCAGTTTGTTAACCCTTGCCTCTCCAGTACATGCGTGGTACACCCCGTCCCAGTGACCTATTAGGAAAAAGTATAAATATGTCTAGCTCATGTAAAAAATGAAGGGGTATGACAATTACTTATATATTTTGCCAAGATGTAAACATCAAGAAAGGAGAATTGTTCAGAGTGGTCCAAAGAGGTATGCTGTCCTCACCAGGGATAATAAGATAATATTGAGAAAAGGGAAATTTGAGATGAGCATCAGGAAGAATTTCCTGTCAGTAACATCTATTCTGCAGTAGAATTAACAAGATGACCTCGTCCACTTTTATTTTATTTGAGTCTGTCTTACTATATAATCTATCTAGCCATTCTCCATACACCTCAGTATCACTAATATGTCAAAACTGTAGAGGGTTTTCTGTTGTTGAGCATAGTGTTAAAAATGTATAGATTCCTTTTTTAAAAAAAGAGCCTGTTCACAATCTTTTTGCAAAATGGCAATCCTTGTAAACAGAATGGCGGGCCAGAAAATGATTGTGTTTGATTTTAAGTGCCCAATTGATGCACTGTTGGCAAGTAGAATTAATGGTTAAATTTTGACTTGGCTACCATCTTATGTAAGCGGGGAAAATGTCCTGCTATTGTGGGGAACTTTCCTGGCTTCTGCACTACCCTGGTGAAGTGGGCTAGCGGAAGGATCTGAGTCCCCCGCTCCTACTTCCTTTACCCAGAGGCCTCCCTGCCCTTGAGGACTCCCCTTCCACTCTCCTGTCTGACAGAGTCCTTGTAAGCCCGACAAGGCTGGGCCCAGGATTCCTGTGGGGCTCGACCCCCAACCCTGCTGTGGTCGCCTAGGACAGGGGCTAGGGTGTCCCTACTCCGGGGTACTCGCTCTGCACTGGACACTTCCCTGACCCACTGATCATTTCATACAATTTAAAGCAAATACAAGTTGTTTAATTAACAATTAATTTTAAAAAAGAACAAGGAAAAATGGGAAAGGTTAAAGGAAAACATCACCCCGCTCTGTGACAGGGAACATCACAAACAGTATCTCTGGAACGTCAGGGAGGTTCACAGTCTGTTTCTTGTAGGTCCCAGGCCTTCTTCTCAGGACCTGACTGTGCTGCAGGGATGCTGCAGGTTGGACACTTGCAATGGTGGTGGCCACACACCTCCGGGCTTTGGATGGTGGGACCTTTCTTCCCAGTGTCAGACCCCACATCGGGTTAAGATTCCCCCCTCCCAGTCTGGCCTGCAAGGACCCTTGGCTGGGGGTGTCTTTCTGCACTGGGCCCTTTGCCCAAGGTCCCCCCTTGGCTGGCTCTAGTTGCTCACCACACCTGGTTGTGGCTACAGCTCTGCTCCCAGCACAGGATCTGCTCTCCCTGAGCTGCTTCTGTGACTCTGCTCCCAGCTCTGACCTGCTTCCTGGGCTGCTTTTCTGGCCCCTCTGGATCTGGCATGGCTCTGCTCCCCAGCTCAGCTTGGGCCCCTGCTTCCTCCTTAGCTCATCCCCACTCTGTCTGACCTAGGCAATTCCAGCTCACACGAGGACGGAACCCCCCTGGCCTCCTGACTCCCTGATTAGCCTGCCCGTCCTGTCAATCAGGCTGACCTGGAGAATTGGCCTCTCCCCTTTTGGTACTGGGAGCTAGCCAACCAAAACATCCCCACTGAATGTTAGTAAGGGGACAACCCCTTCCATAAGGGCAGTGCACAGTTGTCCTGTTCTAAGAGCAAACCAGAAATGAAACTGTAACTGATTTACACAGTCTGGTTCCTGGTTCCCCTTTTCAGAGTAGCAGCCTTGTTAGTCTGTATCTGCAAAAAAAAAAAAAAGGAGTACTTGTGGCACCTTAGAGACTAACCAATTTATCTGAGCATAAGCTTTCGTGAGCTTATCGATGAAGCCACAAGTACTCCTTTTCTTTTTGTGGTTTCCCTTTGCTTGGGTTTCACAAGTGGGGAGAGGATAGAACCAGGGGTGTCTCCAGTCTGTGATATCTGCTCTTCCCAACTCAGCAGTGGTTCTCAGCAGAAGTTAGAGCTCACTGCATCAATACTAATCTCAATGCAAGTTTTGGGGAGCCATGAGTGCAACTGACAACCTAAGGAGCCTGTGTGAGATATGGATGCTGTTTGGAAACATCACACCTACTCACATAGATGGCCCAGGTGTACATACATTTCCCTGGGGCTACAGGATATCGCACCTCCTGCCAGTTCCATACAGGGAAGGTGGGAGTGGGGGGAATTGATGTGGGAATAGATGGAAAATCCATGAGTCAAAGCTCAGAGTCTCCTGTTCCCTGTACTGCTTTAGTCCATGCAGCAGATGATTTGACCCAATAGTCTGATGTATTCATCTGGAACCAGATGACCCAGGTACCGAGGTACCGACAGCAACAAAACATCAAAAATCATATATATATTTGCCAAATAATTACTAAGCAAAAGGCATAGCTTTTAAAAGGAGATAATTAAAATGAAAAATAAAAACAGTATGATGCTTACAGCATTTGAGAGAAGATGGAATACTTATTTAATAAGCCTGAAAACATACAATAGGCTATATAAAATGCATAAAAAATTAAATCAAGTGGGTACATTAATCACTGACAACAGAATAAATGGACCCAAGAACTGAACATTTAGTTAAATGACCTAAAGTAAAGAACACTGTGAAAAGTTTTTGTTGGGTTTTTCCTTTAGCCAGTAGCGCAAAGGGTAGACAGACATTGGAGAATAACAGCGCTTACCTGGCCTTTATTTTTTATTTTTATTTTTTTACTGTGATGGAGAAGTGGTGGGGTCTGATAGCAGGATGCTTAACTTCTTAAAAGGATAATTGTAAATCCATTTTATTTTAGATGGCTAATCTGTTTTTATTGTGTCAGTACTGGCAGGTCAGATAACTACCAGGCTCTTGTTCCTCAGCCATCAGATGGCAAGTTAAGAGCTGGAACATAGCCAGATTTTGCAGCATAAAGGAGACTAGTCTAACAAAGTCCTATAACAAAATGTACACTTTCTAGGACATACCTTAGCCACTGATTAGTGTGATCAGAAATGGCTCAGGTAAGACCATGTTATGAACTTAGATCTATAAAGCTAAACAGGAAATGAATGAAATGAAGAACAAAGTTCATATATAATGGCATAATACCCCAATGTTATGGGCAGAGTTATGCAAAAGATTGAAATTCTGTTTTGTGAAGCATTTCACGATTTCAGAATTTGGCTTTCTTTAGAAACGGAAAGAAACCTGAAAATTTCAAAATTCCGTAATTAGGGAAAAAAATTTAAAAATGTTTTGGGCTGATCAAAATCATAGAGTCATAAAATCATAGAATATCAGGGTTGGAAGGGACCTCAGGAGGTCATCTAGTCCAACCCCCTGCTCAAAGCAGGACCAATCCCCAATTAAATCATCCCAGCCAGGGCTTTGTCAAGCCTGACCTTAAAAACTTCTAAGGAAGGAGATTCTACCACCTCCCTAGGTAATGCATTCCAGTGTTTCACCACCCTCCTAGTGAAGAAGTTTTTCCTAAATGTTTCATTTCAGTTTGAACTTTTCACAAATTTACTATTATAACATATAATATAAAACAACACAAATTTTAAAACAAAAAGTAATTTAAAGAATGAAAAATCAAAATGTTTCATTCCAAATATGTCTAAGTGGGACATTTCAACACTGTTGGAGCTTTTTTTATAGCTTTTCTACTAAACAAAACTTCCACAAAATTGAGACCCTTTAACAACGTTTTTTTTATTTTGATGGAACTGCATTTTCTAAAAGAAAATGGTTTGTCAACTTTTTCCCCCCGATGAGGCTAGTTATGGGCTAGAACGTGACAGAAAGGTACAAGCCTCCATTAAGGACACTGTGGAATGGCATGCCCCCACCCACCCCTTAGGATTGTGTCTGAGGATCCAGGTTATGGCCCCTTTTCAGTCCTCTGTTCACAGATGTAAAACTGTCATCCAAAGTGAAATTGGCAGTGGGAGTTGAGGAGCAGGAAAACTGAAGAGAAGAGTGAAGAAGCCAAGACAATGAAGATTAGGGCACAAAGGAGCAGTATAAATCAAAGAGACACTATCCAAACAAACTGAACTATACATAAAATAAAATAAAATGTATTATGTAAGAAATGGTAGGTTTAAAATAAGATCTGAAAAATGAATTTTAAAATAATTTGTTACTTCTTTTGCTTCTAAATAATTAGAGTCTGGGGTGGGAGGGAAAGTGTGGAGTAAATAAATCAGATCTCAGTATTATTTTTTATGCAGCAGCCTTTGAAAAATGTAAGACACTTTACAGTTGACCTTCCAGACTGTGCCTCAGATAATTCTTGCTCTAGTGTTAGTCTGAGTGTTTAGGGTGTCCTTATAAAATGTTCATTGTTTTGTATTTGTTTCATGCATTTATTTATCACTCAGAAAGTTAAGATTATTTTTTTAAATGTGTACACAAAGTAATTGATTAAGGAGAAAATTTTCAAAAATTGGAGCCTAGAATTAGCTCCTACATCCATATTAGGTATCTAACTAAGTGGCCTGATTTTCTAAAGTGAAACCTCCTACTATTGCCTACAAACATTCAGTAGGAAACTGTTGGGTATTCAGCACTTTTCAAAAATCAGGCCATTTATTTAGGCACCTGAATATGGCTTGTGGAGCCTGATTCTAGCTGCTGCTTTTTTTTTTAAATCTTGACATTAACCCCCCTCCCCTCCTCCCCCCACCCCACCATAGCAACCAGGTACTAAGGAGATGAGGGTCATATTAGATAGATCTAATCTGGCAAGCACTCTCTAGGAACAAAATTCATGCAAGGCCTGCAGGCTTGGGTTTAGAATCTTGGCAAAGCTTCATTTTTGGCTTTAAAGCTAAATGCCAGAAATACCTGTTGAAACCAGAAGCTTTAACTGTGAAACATGCAGAACTGCACCTATAGCAACACAAATAGCTCTTTTGAACAACTTTCCCAGATCTATTAAAGAACCATGTGGGAAGCATTTTGTACTTCAGAAGGATAGATTGGTAGCTGAAGCTAAATCTGAAAACCCCAAGTTCAGATTTTCTCCTTCGACCCATTTTGGTAGGTCAGATTCCCATATTTGGTACCTTTTTTTATTTGAAAGATTAATACTGTTTCAAAACTAGAAAGCCAATTCCTCCACCTTGTATTGAGTCATCCTCATTCAGTATGGGTCCTGTTGAAAGGAGGTTGAAATGTGGAGGCATTTGAGGAGTTTGTTACTACTAATCAGTGTGACAGAATTGAGCCCTAACACAGCAGCCACAGAATGTCACCCTCTGAGTGGAGAACTGTTCCAATCTTCAGGGCCAATTCAGCAGTAGTGTGAACAAACAGTGCTGTAAGTTATATGTTGTTGGGAGTAGTGTAACTTTAAGTGAGTGTATAAAATAAATGGGTGTCTTACATGTTGAGGGAACAAAAGAGAGGTGTAAGGACAAAAAAACAACCACCACTCTTATAGGAGAGTGTAAGATAAAAGACTCAGGATCAGCTACCGCCAGAAGCATCTGGAGGCTAGAGAAGGTGATTAGCCAAGTCTACATCTGCTCCATCGTAGAACCAAAACTCTGGGAGGACAAGACTCCAACAGTCCTTTCAGGTCATTGCTACCTTCAGAAAGGTGAGAGATTTAGGCCATGTCTACACTACAAAGTTTTGTTGAAGCAAGTTACATTGGCATACAACCCGACAGTTAGTATATCGCTTGTGCATTTGCATGCTTGGCTCCCCCCATCAGTGCTGAGCATACTCACTAGAAGTGCATGTGTCAATACACAGTGCGGGACATCATAGGTAGCTATCCCAGTATGCAACCTGCCACTGTTCAGTGCACTATCCTTTGGGTAGTTTTTGCAACGCATGATGGGGCAGCTCAGCTGGTTTAGAATGACAGTTGAATGTGCTTTTGATAGATCGAAAGGGAGCTGGCATTGTTTACTCACCAGACTGGATCGCAGCGCAAAAAAATAACCCAATGGCTATGGCTGCCTGTTGGATCCTGCATAATATTTGTGCCAATGGGGAGAAGTTGCTGCAGGGTTGGCGGTGGAGCAGCTGTCTGCTGAGTGTGAACAGTCACATACAAGCACTATCAGAGAAGCTCAAGGAGCAGCGAGGCTTAGAAAGAGCACTTTAACAGCAAGCCACAGTAATGTGTTGTGGTATACTGTGCTCAACCTGGGGCGGCAGTTTGGGGGCCTGTTAGAAACTGCAGGGTGCTTGCTGCACATCTGTGCATATATCAGTGACAGCAAACCTATGGGTTTGCCATACATTTATGACTATTACAGTGTTTGGCATTGAGCCAATGGGTTATGAGTGTACAAGACCACTACTTTCACTGCCAGCAGGCATTATACACCATGTGTTGTAAGCTAATAAAGACGCATAACTTTCAAAACAAAAGAGTTTTATTCACTTATGAAAACAGATGCAAAAAATAATCCGAAGAACTTAAAAATACATTTCAACATTAAAAACATTTAGGAACCTTAATAAATAAATCAGAGGAAGGAAGATTGATGTGCATCAACCATGGCTCTCACAGGTCAGTGTAACTGAAGCTGTGATTGTCCATGCTTTCCCCTGGTGTGGAGCAGTAGGGTAGGCATGCTGGCCATGAGTCCATGAGGAATGCTGAGGAGGGTATAGAGAGGAACTATGCTGCAGTTCCCCACAGTCTGCAATGGGAGTCAAGCCCAGGACTGTTGAAACTGGAGATCCACAAGAGTCTGCAGCATCTGCATTTGCTGTTGGAGAAGCCCCATTATGTCCTGGTGGATCTCCCTCTGCCTCTCCTTCACTTTTCTCCTCTCCTCTCTTTCCTTCTCCATACAGACTGTAGTATCCACCCTCCAGGCCTTCTGTTCAAGGTTGGATGCAGCATTGGCTTGCAGGATCTCAAAGAGCATGTCCTCCTGCATCTTCTTTTTTCACCTCCTTATCTGGGTCAGTCGTTCGAGTATGTTGAGAGAGTCCCCCTCAAGGCCACAATGGCCTCAGCTACAGATAAAACACAAAAAGATAAAGCACATTGTCAGCATAGTAGGAACGGAAAGCAAAACTTAAGGTTCAGAATCTCCCTTCTCTTGCTCCTCTGAAGTGTTTAACAAGACATGCTTATTGACACTTTGCTTTGGAGTGCTTGTGCCCAGTGCTCTTAGCTCAAGCCCTGGTGGGTATGACCCTTCCCAGGGGTGAGGGAAACAAAGAGGGAATTGCTCAGTTGCAGGACACCATGAGTACAGGGTGCTGGCACTGAATACTGGCACCATTTTCCACAGCTGGGTGGTGGTTTTAGTCGATATCTCCCTCCTGAGATAACAAAAGCAGAGTGGGCACAGCTGTTCTTGGTGTCCTGAAGCTGCTCAGGCCTGTGTGTTGCTAGTTTGTTTACTGCAATTGTGCCTGCAGAAGTTATCACTGCCTGGTGTGGGAAAGTGTCCTGTCGCAGAGGAAGAAATAAGGCATCCAAAAAAAAATCTTCAGGATAGGATTGTACTGTACCTGCATGGAAGCTTCATTGAGAACCTCTCTGGAGGATTCAAGGGATATCCCCCTTTGTACATCGACAAACTGCTCCATATGCCCTCGCCCCACCTACCTCTAGGGGGAATGAAACAGATGGCAACTCAACATCTCTTGGCAGTACCACTTCTTCTAGCATGTGTAAATTAATGAAAAGTCAAAAGCTGTGTCCTGCTAATTTTGGGAGGCCATTCCTATTACTGACAATTAAACTACAAACTTACCTGAAGTTCCTTCCCCAGCATCGGGCTCACCCAGATGCAACTGGCAGAACTGGCTGGACTGGCAGGTCCTGGCTCACAGCACAGCTGGACCCCCAGGTCACCTGTCCCAATTCTCCTCCTCCTCCTCGCTGTTCGCAACAGAGGCCTGTGACTCAGGTTCTTCGGAGGTATCCACAGTGTTGTGCACGGTGGTGATGATATCTCTGCCAAGTACGGCATGCAGCTTGTTGTAAAAGAAGCAGGTCTGTGGCTTGGCACCAAATTGACAGTTGGCCTCCCTGGCCTTCTGCAGTTCCCTAGCTTTCATGTGGCAATGCTGCTGGTCCCTGTTGTACTCCTTTTTTTGCATCCCCTGTACAATCTGCTCATAGACGCCAACTTTTCTATGGCTAGTTCTTAGCTGCGCTTTATCCTCCCCACAGGCCCAGGAGATCCAATATCTCCTGTCTACTACAGGCATCTAGCCAAAATTGTCAGCTGGACAGTTGTGCGCAACAATGTAGAGCAGATAAAGGTGGGCTCACCAAGCTGGACTACTAGGAAAAGGCATTTCAAAAATTTGCAGGGCTTTTAAAGGGATGGGGACAGACTTCAGTCTATGTGACCCCTGGGCAGTGGAATCACACAACTGTGACCAGACCAGTCGGTGTCAAGCATTGTGGGACAGGTGCTGGAGGATTGTGCAGGTCGACACAGGTAACGCAGTGTGTACACTTGTACTGTGTCAACCTTCATACATTGAACCTAGCTCCGTGCTGCTTGGGGAGGTGGTGTTACTGTGCTGGGCTAATGGGGCACTTACATCTGTGGGAGACAAATTTAAGTGTAGTCACATTCACAACTAGGTCAACCCAGGGTGGTTTACATGGACCTAACTTTGTAGTATAGACCAGGCCTGAGTACTAGCACCAGCAGCTTCCAGGGACAACAGGGAAAACAAATGTGTCAGGAATCATTAATGGAAATGGAATTTGTGTTCTGTTCGTTAGGAGGCAGACTTGAAAGAGTGATGTGAGACTTAGGGGACAAACTAGAAAAACTTATGACATTATAGCAATAGTAACTACAGTATATTGAAAAATTAAGTATACCTATTAGACCCTAGGAAACTAATGTCGTATCCTCTCCAGGAGTAACTTCACTGATTTCAACTTGTGTCAGACAGGCAGCATGGTCCAGTGGTTAGGGTTCTAACCTGGGTGCTTGGGTTACCCAGCCTCAAATTCCTGCTCCAGTAAAGACATCCAGTGTGACCTTGGGAAAGTTGCTCAGACTCTGTGTGCCTCAGTTCCCCTCCTGTAACATGGGAATAATAGCAGTTCCCTACCTCACAGGGGTATTGTAAGGATAAATACATTAAAGATTGTGACATGCTCAGACAGGCCAGGATTTAGGGGCAGGTGACCCAGACAACCGTTGGGGTGCCAGGATCGGGGGGGCACCAGACTTGGGGTCCTGCTGTAAGGTATTCAAAAATTTAACAAATGGCAGGGGGTGGGAGAGCAAGACGTTCCTCACCTGGGGTACCATTTGGTCTAGAGCTGGCCCTGTGCTCAGATACTACAGTATGTGGTGGGAGGGGGGAAGTGGGAAGGGATACAAGTACCTAAGAGAGAGAAATTTCATTTGAGTTCCACCAAGGGATGAATGTTGTCCCTAACATTTCTTGCAAATTCAAGCTGCAAATCCTATTCTATTTGCTCAAAGTACTGGCACTAAGCAGACTAAAAAGTAGTGGGCACTGAACAGATGGATTGAATTAGGAGCAGGTTCAAAGCCAAGTTCAGTCATGTCTGTGAATTGTGAAAAGAAGTATTCATCTCAAATGGCTTTCCTATTTCTTTTTTCCACTCTCTTTCTCTAGTCCCTATTTTCTTTCTTGTTTTACAATAAAAATCAATATTTTTACTTAGCTACAAGACACTCTGTCTTGTTCTTAGGAAAGTAAAAACAAGAAGCTAATAATAACTGCATTTATTCAGAGAAAAATAGTGGTTTGGAAAGTCTGCAAGAAAAAACACAAGTAAAGTTTATTTCCAAGCATGCTATAAATCAGTAAAGAACTTGTATGTGTATTGTGTATACACTAATCCGAAATAGCACCCATCATTTTAAACCTTTGTCACTTGGCTAATCCACAAGTGGGATGCTATGGGAACAAGCTACTTCCCAACAGGTTGGGTGTCAATTGTGTTATATATGCCTGGGACCCAAGACACCGCCTCATCTCCGGATCTGTTCTTCTGACTGGACCTCTCTCATTCATTAACTTACCTCATGAACTAAAAACCAGCAAGAGGAGGTGGGTCACTTCATGGACTCTGGTCGTGGGCCAGGGAGGGAGTAGGAAAGAGGTGGGTGGTGGTTGGGGAGGAAGTGTCAATTGGCCCTTGTGCGGTGGGTTTTTTCCCCTTGGGAACGGAGAAGAGCGTTAAGGGTGTGAGAGGATTAGAGGGGTGAGGTATTCATTTTGTTGAGAGGAGACAGAAAGATCTGCACAGAGGACAGGACAAGGCATCAGTTGGGACTGTGAGGGAGGAAGAAGCAGCTTAGGAAAGCTATCTTGAGTTTTTGGGTGTTTTAAGAGTTAGCAATTAGGGTGACACCTTCAAATCTAACAGCTTGATAACATGTTTCAAGCATGTGTATCATGTACACTTGAAAAAATATGTTCATAAAAAATTCTGGTAGTTCTTGAAAAAGAGCCCTCCCCATTCTTGGTAAATCAGAGAGAAATTCAGTGGTGGACACTCACTGCAGGACAAGTGTCTCTTCTTCATTCTTTTTCGGACTGATGGAATAATGAAATTTTATCCTTTCCTTTCAAATGAAAAAGCTCTTACTTAAACAGGGAATCAAATGGGGGAAAAAAAGGTCTGACACACTGGTATTATGACATACTAATGTGGTTTCACATAGTATTGTGTAGTCGTGGATTATGGGTATCTATAAGTTGTCATGTTACTCTCCTTGTATTGTTTGAAGATGCAACAAAAATACAAGAAAATCTTCACCAACTTCTAAATCATGCGCGTGCTGTTATTGGTTGCCTGCAACTGTAACACAAACAACAAATTGTTCTTGTTTCTTTTAGACCTGAACTACTAGGGGAAAGGGAAAATTTCCAGTGAAAATAGACTGCTTGGGCATCGGAACACTGGTCACCCTCATTAATCTAGCTCTTGCTACATGCAATGATTTTGAATTCATGCCATGCTGGAAATGTCAGGCTTGAAATCATTTCCTTTGGTGCCCTGATGTACCTACTGTGCCAGCTGCAGTTTTTGCCTTTTACTTTGAGACTATGGTTGCAAACCATGTTACAAGGAATAAGGTCAGGAACTATGAAACCGTGTTATGTGTTGGCAGACACAGGCTCCAACAGGAATACGTTATCATAACTCTGATGCTAGGCTGTAGTGATGACAAGCCAGATGGGGGTTTTATAATTGGGCTAGATTCAACTGGGTAGATATAGGAATTTTCATCAAACTAGCCTGCACTGTAGAATTAATGCGACTCCTCTCTCCTCTGATATTTTCTTAACAGTGAGCAATGATTCCAGGGTTATGAAGTAACTGCAAGATCTTAGAAGCCCACAAAGGTATTATTTATGTAAACAGTGCTGTATTTTTAGTTATTATGGCTCGCCGTTCCATAGTTAAAATCCAGTTTTGTACTTAAAGCAGGGATTTAGCCACTTTATGTTGAAGAATACAGAGCATCATTCCCAAAATTATAGCACTTACTCTTTGGGCCCATGATTAAATTTGATTATTAGTTTATGAGTTAAAATTAATTAAAACATTGGTCTTGCAAGAAATGTACCACACAATGTCAGACCATTTCTTTCTCTTGTATGAACAATATATACACTTCAAACTTTCCTTACACTTAAAACTCACTGAAATTTTAGGCATATATTTATTCAGTTTCATGTTCATTTCTCCTCTCCCCCAGCCTCCTCCTCAGTTATTCTTCGTAATTGAAAGGTTCTTCATCCAGAATTGATTAATAACTGTCACAAGATGGCCAATCCCAAAAGAGTTAAAAATATCATGAGTTAGACCTCAAAAAATCATGATATTGACTTAAAATAATTAGATTTTTAAAAATAATAAAGTTGGGTTCTCTTTATTTGCCTTCTGGCTTTGGAATTGTGTGTAAGGGAATGTGGGGTGCAGGAGGAAGGGGGTATTTGGAGGGCAAGTGATGGGGGGTAGGCAAAATATGTCCCAGTTGCTTTGTGCTAATGTGGTGATTCATTCTGATGGGCCAATATACTTTTGGCCAGTTGCTTTGTGCTGGTTGAGAGTGGCATAAAGAGCCATAACATGCTAGTGAATCTGGCATAAAAGATACATTCTTTCAAAAAATGCTTTAAGGTTGATACTTCATATCTTGAAGTCATTAGAAATATTACATGGCAATATTCTTTTTGGGGATCTTGTTTGCTTCATGTATGCAAATTATACCTTACAAATAAGCACAAGGAAATTTGCAGACAAACTACATTAGGATGGAGTTAAAATGGAGCACACATTTGTAATTTAGGGTGAAGTATGTTACAAGGATGTTGCAATTATCCCTAAATCAAGTGTTACAAACTCAGGAAATTCAGAGTTGAACAAATTCAAAATTACATGGTTAAAGTAAACACATGGTGCCTCTATAAGGCAGCCACTGATCACAGAAATGTAGGACTGGAAGGGACCTCAATGAGTCATCTAGTCCAGTCCCTTGCACTAAGGCAGATCTAAATATTACCTAGACCATCCCTGACTGGTGTTTGTATAAACCGTTCTTAAAAACCTCCAATGACAGAGATTCCATAACCTCACTAGGAGATTTGTTCATGTGCTTAACTACCCTTAGAGATAGGAAGTTTTACCTAATGTCCAACATAAATCGCCCTTGCTGCAATTTGAGCCCAGTACCCCTTGCTCCATCCTCAGTGGTTAAGGAGAATAATTTATCACCCTTCTCTTTATAACAACCTTTTACATACTTGAAGACTGTTATGTCTTCCCCAGACTGAACAAACCCACTTTTTTCAATCTTTCCTCCTAGGTCATGTTTTCTAGACTCAATCATTGTTGTTGCTCTCCTGTGGACTTTCTCCAATTTGTCTACATCTTTCCTAAAGTATGGTGCCCAGAACGGGACACAATACTTCAGCTGAGGCCTTATCAGCACTGAGTAGAGTGGAAGAATTACTTCTTGCTTATAACACTCATGATAATACCTCCCACAATGATATTAGTTTTTTTTTGCAACAGTATTATATTGTTGACTCATATTTAGTTTGGGATCCATTATAACCCCCATTTCCTTTTCTGTGGTATTTCTTCCTATGCAGTCATTTCCCATTTTTTATTTTGCAATTGATTATTCCTTCCTAAGTGTACTACTTTGCATTTGTCCTTATTGAATTGCATTCTATTTATTTCAGACCATTTCTACAATTTATCAAGATCACTTTGAATTTTAATCCTGTTCTCCAAAGCACTTGCAACCCCTCCCAGCTTGGTATTATCCACAAACTTTATGAATGTACTCTCTCTGCCATTATACGCATCATTTATGAAGCTGTTGGATAGAACTGGACCAAGGACAGATTCCTGTGTGATCGCACTCAATATGCCCTTTAAGCTTGATTGTGAAACATTGATAACTACTCTTTGAGTGTGCTTTTGTGCATCCAAACCAGTTGTGCATCCACCTTCTAGTAGGTACATCGAGGCTATATTTGTCTAGTTTGTTTTCAAGTAGGTCATGTGAGAAGGTATCAAAAACCTTACTAAAGTCAAGATATATCACATCTCCTGCTTCCCCCATATCACAAGATTTGTTGCCCTGTCAAAGAAGGATATTAGGTTGGTTTGACATGATTTGTTCTTGACAAATCCATGTTGACAGTTACTTATTGTCTTCTAAGTGCTTACCCTATCTTTGGTCTTCCTCTTGCTTCTCATGTAATTAAATATATAATTTAATACTATTTCTACATTTGTTATAAGATTTGACCAAACATTCCTAATATTAGTACATTTCCAAATGATGCATGTGAAATTGCCATACTATTTCCATACAGCCAATGTACCTCATTGTGCAACAGACTACATTGAATAAGACTGCAGGAATCCAATACATTATTTTTATATTGTTTTTCTTAGATTATACAAACAAAGCTACGCTATCTGTTCCGAACACATCATACTGTTGGCCATACTTTCAAGCCCACTGTTGGCTGATAAAGGCAAAATAGAAATGAACAGAAATAGATAGATAGGACATAATTACTATTAAAAATATCAAAAATGTTATTAAATAAACCACAGCAATGGAGAAAAAGTAGTTTCCCAATAGATTTGTAGATTTAAAAAAACAAACAAAACAAAAAAAAACCTGCCAAAAATGTAACATGACACTTCACACATAATTCTTCCCCTGGGGAAAGGGTGAGAGAAGGAATGAACCACACATGTGACTATCCATTAGTCACATAGCTTAATGCACTACTGAAGGTGCTCAGATATTACGGTAATGACATGACAGAAGAACCTATTTAGAATAGAATAGAACCAACAAGCTTCCATTAGCAGGTCCTATTTTAGCCTCCTATAACTTTCACTGGGAAATTTAGCTTTGAATCACTCATTTAACTGAATATCTGATAACCCCATCTGATTCCATTTACTTACAAAATGGTATCTGTTTACTTGAAAAAAAGAGGACACAGAGTTCTCTTGCCTTCTTATTTAAATTTAGGTGGAAGAGTGACCTTCCCCTGAACGGTTTCAGAGTAGCAGCTGTGTTAGTCTGTATCCGCAAAAAGAAAAGGAGTACTTGTGGCAAAGTAAAAGAGAGAACCTGTTCATCACAGTTACTTTACTCACTGCTTCATCCCTAGAAATATTTTTAATGGGGGAGTGGAGGGGATTGTTTTTACAATATGAATTTTCCCCATTGGTGGGAAGCAACCACACTACAGGATCAGCGCAGAGCAAATAGATTTCTTTCCCCTCATCAAAAAGTACTTCTTTTATATTATACACACACACACACACACACACACAGAGTGCCTCAATCCTCTATTGAGTGAATTTTCCAGCGCAGTCTCATACTGTCCTTAGGAAGTAAAGAGCAATCATTTTACAGTGCAATTATTACAGTTAATAAAAACACAGTGAGAAAGTACAATGTGATAAATATTTTAAACTCACTATATTTCCTGCAGGGTATTGAGCATTACAATATTTATAGGATATTTGTTTTAGAAAAAACAAACATCTAAATTACGGCTAGGAAAATCCCAGTCATTTAGTGTGCTGAGAGGTTTTCTTTTTACATTATTGCTTGAAAATGTACTAAAGTTCCTTTCTTGAATCTCTTGTAATGAACACCTGCTTCCAAGATTCCACAAGATATATTTTAACTTTGCAGCTGCCAGACAATCTGAATAGGTGACAATCAACATGTGGGTAAAATTCTACCTTACCTTGTTTGAGGGCAGCAATAGCTGAGTCAGGATGTTTGCGTACACTGGGGAGAATTCTCCAGTAATTCTAACCAGCTTTAAAACTCGTCTCACTAAACCAGTCTTAAAACTAGTGGGAGCCAAAGTCTAGATCAGGATTAGTGTAAGGACCAGGCCATGGGCCGTCTGGCCTAGTGCTCAGAACCAGGACCAAAGCCAGAGCTGGAGTGAATCAGCATCGTGCTATACACTAGGGCTGGAGTTGGTGTACCATTGGTTTGAGACTGGAGTCTAAGTCAGATAGCTGTGCCAACGGTCAAGCTGGCATCAGGAATCAGGGAAAGGTTCCAGGGATCAAGCTGCAGTCAGAATCAGATAGCAGTATCAAGGGTCAAGCAGGAGTCAGGGAATCAAGGTCCAGTAGAGCAGCAGCTCAGAAGTTCACTCAGTTTCTCAGACAATTCCTGTGCCTCTTTCTGGCTTAAGTAGTTTATCTGGGCCTACCAGTGGGGCTTTGTGGGCAGAGCCTCTTGTGGACCAGAGTTGCACCATCCCCCTCGCCTGCTGGTTCCAGAGAGCTGTTGAGTGGTGGTTGTAGTCTGGGTACTGGCTGGGGAGTTGTGATCCCTCCCAATTAGGCAGCCAGAACTGTTCCTACAGAACCAGTTACAAAAACAGACAGCAGAATCTAAGCCACTGTTGTTGGGTTTATTCATAAATAGATGAATAAAAAAACCTTTAATATATGTACAATGCATCATCATCTCTCATTTCAGAGGCCTGAGAATTGGGCGACTTACATGGCCTAATCAACATTACAGGTCCTTTTCTCTCACACTTCGCTGACACAGGCCTCTTTTTTCACTCAAGCAACGTTCCCTCATTGACGACCACACGAGAACTAATTGTCTAACCAAAGAAACTACACTAAACTCTGAGCGCAATTTAACTCAAGAATTAGAATAAAGGAAAACTCCTGGCTCCCGAAGAAATATATGTCAGGGTACATTCATAATAATTAAGATCACACTACCTTCCTAAATTAAACAATAAACCAGTAACGGTAAACAATCCAGGCAGAAAACCAAAAAACAGTTTGGTGCTGCTCAGCACAATAAGCAATCTCTGCTCAAGAGAGATAGGGAAATGCAAAAGTGCAACAGGAACAGCTTTGGAACAGCTTTCACTTGATTTCATTTATTTATTTGTTTATTTATTTATGATTATAACGATTATTTTATAGAATCCTCAAGCATGGTAGTTGCTTTGCAGTACAAACGGGACATGGTCTTGCAGTCTTAATCTAGTATCAAAATCACCCTCCACAATTTAATTAATTCAGTGTAAAACTATTACGTCCGTGGAATCATGGCCTCTGCATTAGATTGTGTGGTAGATGCTTTTTGTTGTGTAGGCAAGCACCATGAAATGGAATGAAAACCTTCTATTCAGGAGCACCAGGCACCATTTCAAATTGTAATAGATCAGTTGTTATTTTCTTTGGGATATACAAAAAAATCAATATTACTATTATTTGTATTACAACAGAGCTGGCCTTAGAGACCCAGAGATCATACCTCTGTTGCACTAGGCACGCTACCTATACATTGTAAGAGACAGGCCCTGACACAAAGAGTTTATAATCTAAACAGATAAATCAGACAAAGTGTTGGCGAGATGAAGTATCATTATCCACATCTTGCAAGTGAAAAGACAAACGGGTTAAGGGACTTGCCCAACCAGTTCACACAGCAAGTCACAGCCACAGCTGTGGTCCTAACCCAGTGACGGGTAGTGCATTCTCATTTGAATGTAAGCTCCTTGGGGCCAAGGCTGTGAGCCAGGTTCTGCAGCTGCGTTTTGGAGCCCACTGCATTGCATTTGTGGCATAAAAGGGCTGTAATGTATCTGCATTGCTCAGATAGCAGAAAGAAACGTAATCCATCTGCCTAGATAGTTATGTGGCCCTTCTTACTGTAGTAGCAGAGCAACTGAATCATTAATGGATATTATTCTTACTTTGCACACCAGGAATCTGTCACTCATCTGGAAATGAGTCCCCATCTATTACCCTAAAACATTCCCACCCCTCTAATCCAACTGCAAATGCCTCCCAGAAAACAGGTGAACTCCCTGCTGGTGTATCTGCATCACAGCTGTGCCATGTCTTCATCTTCTCCTCTCTCAACACAGTAGGATTGTTGGAGAAGGGAAGGGGGTGCGTCAGAGTGCCATTTCACTAGGGCAATCCTTCATTAGAGTAGGATTCATTAAAGACTCTTTGTTAGAGCTGTCCACAAGCAGCTCTCTGTCAAAGAAGCAGAGGGGCTGGCCCCATCAGAAAACCAGAACCAGCTCCCTGATTGCTCCTTTTCCAACCCCACCACTGCCCTGAGCAGATCTTTGGTGAAGAAGAGAATCAGTGTGTGTTCTGTATGGTTCTGAGCATGTTACTGGGGCCTAATAAATCACTGAAGAGTTGGGCTCAAATGTAAATGATTGTGCCTGTCTCATTTATGCACATCACAGAATCACCATATAGCTCAGTACAATTCGCGGCCTATGCTAAAAAAAAGAAAGATGCCCAAGATCTACAAGGTGACCTGCAATAGAGAAATTTGTACAGAACATGCCTACACTGCTCCTAGTATTAGCCAATACCATATTTCTGAGTTCTAAGAGCTAAATCCTCTTGCAACTGAAGTCAACGGGTGTTTCGCTACTGACTTCCGAAGGAACAGTGTGTCCCTAAAGGCATTTACAGATATGGAACAATAAAATAAAAGAACAAAACCACTAACCCACCAAGGACTAATAAGTAAGTGCCAAGCATCCAAAATAATTTTAAAAGAAGCTATTTTAGTTAAGCAGGACAAAACATTCGAAACTATGACAATATTATTGTTGATAGCTCTAGAAATAGAAGCAGCATAGCCAGCTGAACTCCTTTGTTATTCAGAGAAAACATTCGTCTGGGCTGCCGAACCATGGAAGAGGTTTCAGTGACATGGCCATAAAAATTAATCTCCCTAAGACCTCCTGAATCTGAGTTGTTTTTCCTTGGCATTTGTATTTGAACACTTTTCAGTATGGGCATGAAACAAGCAGATACAAATTCATCCAATACTATAATTTCTGATTCTACCATTGATAAAATATTTAAGCAGCTCCCTGTAGAGCAATAGGTTTGAGTACTCTGATTTTTAAGGAAATAAAACCTACTACTATACAGTACCCATGCAGAATGTTTGCCAAGACATACGAATCATTTCAAAGTGCTTAAATTAACCACCTTTTACTTTTTGTTATAATCACTCTATGTGTATTGTATCTGCTATGTACCCATTTTCAAGGAGTTTTTATAGTCAATGGAGCAAAGTTGTTCTTCCTATCACTGTGATGTCTGTAGGATGGCTGTCCTTGGTAAGCTCTCTAATGGGACAAAACAACAACAACAACAACAAAGGCCATCTGCCTTCGACAGCCCTTCTGATGACAGTTCTGGTGAAGTATGTTGTTACCATTTGCAGCCAGCTGGCCACTTGCATCATTATATGTTACAAATGCTTCATAGCAAGACAATGTAACATAAAATGACATTAAAAAAAAAATCACAGGACGCTCATACTCTCAAAAGCACCAATATAGAGTACCATTGGCTGTGGTTCTCAAGCCATCTTGTCCAGTTTCATATTTGCTCATAAGTCTTCATAATCCTAAATTTGGAGAGATTTTCCAAAATGTAATGGTTCGTTTCATGCATAGAATGACTGTAATGAAGAAAAGAATGGTCTAGCAGGACTTTACATTTTGGCTTTAAATACAAATCAAAGGACTATTACTCTTAGATCCTGGCTCTATGTTTCTGAGTTTCCTGTCTCTACATGCATCTTAGTTCCTTGTGTTTCCACGTTGCTGTTATAAAAAAAGGCAATATTGAATGAATAGAGGTTATGAACCTGTGCATAGCAAAGGAGAAGAGATCCTTAAAAACTAAGGGCTAAGGGACACTGTCTTAGACCTCCTTGTTATTACAAACATAAAGCAAAGAACAGGAAATATTGTATATGGGTATATTTAGTTTTCCTAGTCATCTCTTTGGGACACCACCAGACAAAACTAATAGAAATAGCAAAGAAATCCATGCCAAAATGTGATTTTTACATTAGTCTGAACATTGTCAGCTAAACAGGGAACAGTGAAGACCTAGGGATTTCCGTAGGAAAATTTCACGTATAGAAGGAAACCAAAGGAAACTGTAAGCAAGAGAATAGGGTAGAGTGTGTTGATTTGGAAGAAAAAAATTCAGTAAATCTTTTGTTAACTTTTTGTTACCTTGCTAACATTGCATCTTAAATCCTAGGTTAGACAAGGCTTTGGATGCTAATGGTGCTTGCCACGGTTCAAATCCTTTGATCTGAGGAACATACCATCCACATTAAAACAGGCAATTGTGCATCCGGCACTAAAGAAACTATTATCAATCCTAGAGAAAACACATATGTCCCTTTCCTAAGCAAACATATCAAGAATACAGCAAAACCCAGCCTCCAGAACCTCCTATAAGCTGCAAGTTGCAGGTGGAAGTGAATATTTTTGTCCCAAGAACTATTCGAACAACCAATAACACTGAGGACTTTGGTCCAATTTAACAATCTGAGGACAAAAGTCTGAGGAAAAAATCCCATTGACTTCAGCAGGACAAGGATCTGGCTTGAGCAAAATTCCCTTTGAAAACAACTGACTCACAACTACAGCAATGAACTTTAAGAAAATGAAGCTCAGTAAAAACAGCCTCTCAAAAGTAGATTTTTTTTCCCCAAGGAAGTTGTGGGTGGAGCACAGGAAATTAACAGGTGAGTCTGCATTCTGATCACTCCAACACCAATTAGCTTGCCTCTTCCCTACCTGGAAAAAACTGATTGGGGTAATCAGCTAATCAGGCTTGTGGGCTGGATAAGCTAACCAGCCAATTAGCCCATCAGCTTGTGTCTGATAAAGAGGCACAGGAAGGAAGCCTAAAAGATAGGGGAATAGGGCTGGCTGAGCATGCAGAGGGGATCTTGTAAATAGTACAGTTGTATGGGACTATGAATGTGTTGGTAGAGGGATCCCAAATAAATAGCATGGTGGATACACTACTAGCAGAGTCTGAGACAGTTTCTGTGGTGCAAAAGAGGCAGGAGCGGAGTGCATCCTGCTACAGAGAGTTATGTGGAAAAGGGTTTTAAATCCTTTTGGAAAAGGGTGAAAGTGAAGTTTGGAAACAGACATTCCCTTAGAGCTATGAATCTACTGCACAAAGGGGAAAGGAAAAGGATCTTTCAAGGATCTAAAGAGGATAATGCAACTATTAGTATCAAAACTATTAGAAAGAGTAATGAGAGTCTGTTTTGTTCCAGAAATAAGAATTTCTGAATGGGAAGCAAAGAGAGATTTTTCTGAATAATCCAAAGGATTTTTCTGAATTAAAAGGATGTTTAAATAGAACTGAAATGGGAGATGTACCCAGTACTCTGGCCTAGCTGCAGTCCTGTTTTGAATATGTGGCTAACCATCAGTTTCTGAGCAGTACCACTTTTGAACAGAGGGACGTACACTGGTGACTGACTACCCAACCAGTCAAACTACCCCTATGAGTGTCCGATGAATACCTGATTCATTAGTAAATATATTGATTGTGGTGGGTATATCAACTTGCTGTTCTTTCTGAACAGAAGCTATGTACCTTGAGGAGCAATATCACTTCATTAGTTATTACTATTATAATTATAATTCAACATTAATCTCATTCAATCAGAACAGTAGCAGCAACATCGCCATGGAGTAATCAATTTTACATGTCATCATCATTTATTTCTTTTTAGAAGCATCCCTCAGTGGGATAGGTGCTTTTCAAACATAAAAGAAGCACATTCCCTGTTCTTTTACATTCAAACAACGTCTATGGCTATCTCTGCGAGTAATGGCAGATGTAATGATGCTGGCTGCTCACTGAAAAATAGCTTGGCTAGGCAGAGATCTACTTTATTGTTATTTTTGTTTTGTTATTTATACAGTGCTGTCATTGCTAGTGGACGTAGGAAGAAAAAAGTAAGAGATTAGAAACCTCAGATAATAAAGAAAATAAGAACACACCATGTCAAGGAAATATCCAATGATCCAGACTCCGCTTGGAAAATATCCAAAAATATATTTAAAGGGGCACAGAAAAATAAACCAGTGGAAGTCACAAAAGCCTTTCAAATAAAAGAATTTTGGAAATACTATGATATTATGACAGACTCTTTTACATTTTTATTGCTAGTAAAATTTGTAAGGAATGCAGAGCTCTCCCCGGGATGCCCCCAAACAACAAATTCCCCTGAAAAACATTCAGCATGAGATATTGGACATTATCAGATCACAGACCTGGACTCTCCACCATGTATATTCACTGAGGCTCCACTGTAATTTTCTGAATGACCTTTTCAACTGAAAGTTCACCAGGAATCTATGCTGGAAGCTGGCCTTTCGGGATTTCCTTTGCATGAAGCAGAAAGCAAATGTATGGTTGGTTTGCAATGCAGATGGAAGGTACAAAATAGCAGTGGAACTGTTACGGTTGCATGGATGTGCTGGAACTATAATCATTTCTGGCCCTTGCCTGGGCTGCACAGGGTAGTGGTGGGTAGCACAGAGGCTCCTTGTGCTAGGGTCAGGGACAATATGGCCCATATTCACTGTCCGTCAAATTCTGTATTATGTTCACAACTGTAAATAACCATTTATCGTTTGTATTACAGTACTAGTGCCAAGAGGCCCCAACTGAAATAGGGGCCCCATTGTGCTACATGTATACACATACATACACACAGTAAGAAACAGTCCCTGCCCCAAGGAGCTTATAATCATAACACAGGCAATCTAAGAATTTACAGCCAGTTTAGACACAATCTGAATAGTCACACTTCTTGTCTATAGCTGAACCAGAGCCATAACTAGGCATTTTAGCACCCAGGGCAAGCGAGCATATTTGCATCCCCTACCAGAGGCATGGGGAGCCATGTGGAATCATGTCCCCACCCCCCAGATTTTTTGGTTGTGCCTGCCCCCCCCAACCCAGATAGGCTGGGTGGCCCACTGAGGTGAGTCAGGGGATAGAGTGGTGCTCCTTCCCCGAACCCCACTGTGCGGGGCTATCCCCACCAAGCCCCGCTGCCCTGAGCTGCCTGGCATCATTGGCCTGAGCCACCCCCATGGCTTTGCCCCCTGGGTGGCTGCCCTGCTCACCCTGCCCTGGGAACAGCCCTGGCTTGAATCAGTAAAAGAACCCAGATCTCTGTCCTGAGGCTCAGTGCAGCCCCTTAACTACAAGAATGTCATCCTTCTCCATTTATCTCCATCATCTCTTATTTCTATTTTTGCATTTCTGATATTCTTCCTAAATACACATCTTAACTGATACTAAAATAGGTTTTGCTCATCTGGTAGGTTTTCCCAAAAATCTCATGACTATGGTATGGCTGAAAAAGTTCCTGACTCCCATTCAGCTTTCTCATTACTCTGCATAGATTTTTAAGTTTCATAGGAAATCAAAGGCTGTGAACACATGAATTACAAGCAGGGCTGTGTTTTTTATTCACAGTCATTATTATCATTATTATCACTATAGCACATCTTTCAGAAAGACATCACCTTCTGATTTGAAGACGTCAAATGATGGAGAACCCACCCCCATCTTTAGGTAAGTTGTTCCAATGGTTAATTATCCTCATTGTTAAACATTTGTAGTCTGAATTTCTAGTCTGAATTTATCTAGTTTCTGCTTCCAGCACTGGACTTCATTATGGTTTCTGTCTGCTGGATTAAAGAGACCACTACTATCAGAAATCTTTTCCCCATGTATATACATACATATCAACTCACCTTCTTTTGGATAACCTAAATAGACTGTCCTCCTTGAGTCTCACACTGTAGAGTCATTCTAGACCTTGAGTCATTCTCATGCTTTTTCCCCAAACCCTTTTCAGTTAGTTAGCAACCTTTTTGAAATGTGGACACTAGAACTGGGACACAGTATTCCAGTACTGGTCTTAATACCATATACAGAGGTAATATCACCTCCCCACTTCTATTTGATATTTCCCTATTTATTCATCCAGCTTGACACTAAGAATTCATGTTCACATGTTTCAGAGTAACAGCGGTGTTCGTCTGTATTCGCAAAAAGAAAAGGAGTACTTGTGGCACCTTAGAGACTAACCAATTTATTTGAGCATGTTCACATGGTTATCCACCAGGGTCACTAAGTCTTTCAGAGTCTTTGCTTTCTAGAATATAGTCCCCTATCCTGCCAGTGACCTAAATTGTTTGTTCCTTGTTGTATGACCTTGAATTTAACTGTACTAAAATGCATGTTGTTCACATGAGGTCAGATAACCAAGTGATTTGGATGACTGTAAAATCAACTTGTCTTTACCACTATTTACCACCCCACAATTTTTGTGACATTTGCAAGTTGTAGTAGCAATGATGTTATATTTTCTTAAAGATTATTGATACAGATATTGAATAGCAGGAACTAAGAACATTTCCAAGTGGGACCACATAAGTAAGACCACTATTGGATAATAATTCCTCATTTTACACTTACTTTTTGAGATCTATCAGTTAGCCAGTTTTTAATTCATTTCAATATGTGTTCCATCAATTTTGTGTACTGCTAGGTTTTTTTAATCAGAATGTTTGCAGTATGAAGCCAAATGACTTACAGAAATCTAAGTATATTATTTCAACACAATTACCTTTGTCAATCAAACATTATTCTTCAAAAAAAAAAGGGCTGTCATTTAGACACAAAGGGGACGACAAAGCACTACACTGCCAACTATGTGATATACTCGTGAGGGGAAATAATCATTTTTTGTTCCTATGACAACACATATCCCATTCTTATCCACAAACATCCAAAAAGGTGGCCTTTAAGTTAGCAGAAATATTTACTTTCAAAATTGATTGATGTATCCAAGGCGATAATAATGAGCATTAATTTTGAGTATAACCCTGCTCACAACTTATGCGTTTGCAGCCTTTTGTTCCCATGAAACTAAAAACCTTGAAAATAGTGAATACAAGATATCACAAAAAGCTCCAGAGTAGACCAGAATACACGTTTGTATCATTCAAGATAATACACCCCTGCCATATCCATACTCAAAGTATTTGGAAAAAAACAACTTTAAAAAGCCACTCTCCTTATAACTAACTGTAGCTTGAACTCAAGTATCAGGGGGTAGCCATGTTAGTCTGTATCCACAAAAACAACAAGGAGTCCAGTGGCACCTTAAAGAAGAACAGATTTATTTGGGCATAAGCTTTCATGGGTAAAAAACCCACTTTTTCAGATGGCTGGAGTGAAAATTACAGATGCAGGCATTGTTATACTGACACATGAAGAGAAGGGAGTTACCTCACAAGTGGAGAACCAGTGTTGAAAGGGCCAATACGATCAGGGTGGATGTAGTTCACTCCCAATAATTGATGAGGAGGTGTCAATTCCAGAAGAGGAAAAGTCGTTTCTGTAATGAGCCAGCCACTCCGAGTCCCTATTCAAGCCCAAATTAATGGTGTTAATTTGCAAATGAATTTTAGTTCTGCAGATTCTCTTTGAAGTCTGTTTCTGAAGTTTTTTGTTCAAGTATGGTTACTTTTAAATCTGTTATAGAAAGTCAAGAAAGATTGAAGTGTTCTTCTACTGGCTTTTGTATGTTACCATTCCTGATGTCCAATTTGTGTCCATTTATTTTTTTACATAGAGACTGTCCGGTCTGGCCAATGTACATGGCAGTGGGCCATTGCTGGCACATGATGGCATATATCACATAGGTAGATGTGCAGGTGAACGAGCCTCTGATAGTGTGGCTGATGTGGTTGGACCCTCTGATGGTGTCTCTAGAGTAGATATGAGGACAGAGTAGGCAATGAGGATTGTTACAGGATTTGGTTTCTGGGTTAGTGTTTCTGTGGAGTGGTGTGTAGTTGTGGTGAGAATTTGCTTCAGTTTCGGGGGCTGTCTGTAAGCGAGGACTGGCCTGCCTCCCAAGGTCTTTGAGAGTGAGGGATTGTTTTCCAGGATAGGTTGTAGATTGTTGATGATGTGCTGGAGAGATTTTAGCTGGGGGCTGTATGTGATGGCCAGTGGTGTTCTGTTGTTTTCCTTGTTGGGCCTGTCCTGTAGTAGGTGACTTCTGGGTTCCCATCTCGCTCTTTCAGTTTGTTTCCTCACTTCCCTAGGTGGGTACTGTAGAATGCTTGATAAAGATCTTGTAGGTGTTTGTCTCTGTCTGAGGGATTGGAGCAAATTCGGTTATATCTTAGGGTTTGGCTGTAGACAATGGATCGTGTGATGTGTCCTGAATGGAAGCTGGAGGCATGTAAGTAAGTGTAAGTGGTCAGTAGGTTTCTGGTATAGGGTGGTGTTTATGTGACCATCGCTTATTTGCACTGTAGTGGCCAAGAAGTGGATCTCTTGTGTGGATTGGTCCAGGCTGAGGTTGATGGTAGGGTGGAAATTCTTGAAATGCTTGAACTGTGTTTTTGAGGAAATCTATGCTTTTTTGTCATGTTTTCAATTATATATTTTGTAGTCTAAGACACATACATTTTTCTTGCACTCATATTGTTTTATGCCATATAATAGACCAGACTGACACAGTTTAACACACATTTCACCTGACATTTTTAATTTCAATAAACCTTGGTGCTAACAAAATGCACTAAAAAAGATTCACATCACGATCCGGTCAAAATTCTGGATTGGTTGTACACTAGCTGAAACATTCTGATGTGAAGCAACTTTAGCTTTGTTTTTTCTCCACTAGTCATCGGTCCATCACAATCCTGGCACATCCATACTTAACACAGCTTTCAAGAGAAGAAATAGATCACTTCATTATTAGGGCCACATACATTAAGGCAGAGTCACTGAAATGGATGCATTGTCAAAAGAATGCCCTTAGCTGGATATGTGTACTTTATGACAGGATAAACATAGAATTAAGATTGTATTCTAATTGTGCTGAGTTTCTATATAGATGGAACAATTCTTTCTGAAAGACACACAAACTCTGCAAAGCGTACCGTAGGGTAAATATTACAGTACCACTACTGATAGAAAGCATTTCATATTCCTATTGGGAGAGGATGATTTTTCTTACCAAATGTGATTCCAAATCACTCAAATGCCTTTTTCAGAACTAACTGAAATCAGGTTAATCCTTCCAACTAGATTAGCTGAAGGTGAGAGAATATAGCCAGGGAGGAGAAAAGGAGCGAAGGGCAAGAGAGGGGAAAGCAGCCAAATGGAGGGATGGAAAAGAGAGGTGGAGAAGCAGCCATGAAGGAAAGTATGCTGAAGGAGAATAAATGGTGGGAGAACAATGAGCCATGAGATCTTAGTGGGAACAATATGAGGGCTAGGAGGAGCAACAGAGACAGAAGGAAGCAATATTTTTATAAGCATGGTTTTCAAAAAATAGCAGGGCATTTGGGAGCTGCCAGATGGTTTCTTTTGCATTCTGCACATTCTAAGTTATTTTGCTCTCACTTTCAAAGAAAATATTACCTACAATTCACCAGAATGGAAACATCTCCATCCTCAAGTCTTTGGAAAGCTCTCCCTGTCAGATTTCTTCATACGTTGACAACGATGAATCCATTCCAAGCCATACGTTATTCTTTTCAGATTCCTACACCGCATGTGTCGCTATGATGTTTGAGCACCTCCCATTCCTAGAAGCCATGTCAAGGAATTGTTAATGGAAAATACCACTTTTATGTGATCACTTATGATAAATAGGTACAAATCCAGCTGGATGGTCAGTGAGCACAGGAACTACCCTGGACAGGTTGACAGCATTGGCATTTCTGACAAAAAAAAGTATCTAGCTATTATATATTTACATGTGTGTTTATTTTGATTTAAATAAGAACTAAACATTATGTGTATCCAAGCCTCTAACACACCATTAACATCACAATTAAATCTCAGCAGCACAGAAATAATTATTTCAGTGGGAACTCAGCCAGCCACCTGCAGGATACCCTCAGCCCTCTCAAAACCCCTCTCAAACTGGTGTCTTTTGCAGGATGCCGGAAAGATCACCAGATTCAGGCTACTTGAGACCAAGGTGGGGGCAAGTTCCAGAGTCTCAAGCTCTCACAGAGAATGCCCTCTGAGTCACTTCCACTCTTTTATAATGAGGGGTAATCAGCTTCAGCACTCTTAGGGTATGTCTACACTGCAATGTAAGCTCAGGCTCAGACTCAGGCTTGAGGCCCAATGCCGTTCCATCTATCCCCAAATCTCTCATACTCGGCCCTGGATCCAGGGTCCTAGAACCCTACAGGAGTGGAGGGTTCAAGCCCGAGTCAAGTTGGGATCCAGGGTTCAAGCCCTATTGCTTTGCAGTGTGGACATAGCCTTTCTGAGTTGGGTCCTGGGAGTCCACCAATGGTATCCCACAATCACATGGGCCAACTTCCTTTGTCCTCTCTAGCCCAAGAATCGCCAATCAACTCCAGGGAAATGGAAGCAACTCCCCTTGTTGTAGTGCAATAGGTCAGCAGTTCAGCGTTTAACGCTTCCATTGTTTTCTGACTGCCGAGCTGCAAACACACCATCAGAGAGCTTTCTGCATTTGTAGTGGAGACTGACTGGAAGAAGTCCTTGGCAAAGTGTGCTGCTTAATCTCTGGTGTGAGCCCAGAAGTACTGTGGACTTCAGTAATACTACTAGGAATGACCACGCATACCAGCAAATAGCAAAGAAGGTGGCAGTATTGGAAATCTATCAGACCTGTGACTAGTGCAGGGAGCAAATTAAATGGCTAAAGAGCAAGTATGGAAAACCAGGGACCAGAATCAAATCTCGGGCAACTCATAGACATCATACCAGTTTTATGAAGAGTTGACCCAGTGCTCGGTACTGTGCTAAGCACAGAGCCAAGAATAGTGCACAATGACCTGGTCAGCAAACGTTCTGGCTCACTGCTGGTCATCCAGGTCTGCATGATGATGTAATCCCACCAGTCTGTGCTTGTGGCTCTGCACCGGGAGTGCTGGTCCACTAGGAGGAGTCAGCAGCCATACTGAGTGTCATAAGCTGTATCAGTCAATTCAAATCTGCCATGTCTGTGTCCTCCTCCTCCTCTTCCTGTTCCCATGCCACCTTCTGCTCCATCATAAGCTCTGTCAGGTGCCTTTGGTGGTTCATAAAATACCACCAAAATGTCCACCACTGTCTCGTGGAAGCTCTGCCCGTTTCCTGAAACAGGAGTAAAAGTGCAGGTGAGATAAGCTCTTCAAATGGTGACTCTTCCACATTGCTGGCTCCAGGTGCTGAGAGCCTGAAATGACTGCTTGGCACGATATGATGGCAGGTTGTTCAAACTTCCTGTAACATTCAGGGTGGACAGTTAAGTTTTCCCACACTGCGCCATGGTCAAAAGGCTAGAGCAGGTTATGGGAGGGTGTGAGGAAGTCTGGGATATGGTTTGCTTGACTTAGGTCTGCATGCTGCAGCGTGGACCCCCAAAGTGCTGGGTTCACGCCTGATTTAGAACATTCTTAACCTAGGGCTGACAATCAGTGTAGATGCTCAAGCCCTGGGTTCCCTAACCCAATTTTAGCTGACTCAAGCCCGCTAACCGTGGGCATACATTGCAGTGTAGGCATGCCCTTGCTGACTGAAGCTGTGCCAACATGGCATGGGAGAAAGGCAGTCTCTGAGGTCGGCCCATCCCAGGCTATAGGGTATGTATAAAGTATATAAATTAATAGGTTTAAATGTATTATTTTTATTTGAGAAGTTCACACTTCTTTCAATGGTACCTTGATTCTTTCTGCTATGCTCTCCTTGAATTGCAATGTAAAATGAGCTCTCTATTATCCAACATAGCCTAAATCAGTAATGGAATTATCACAGAGCATATAATGGGATACTGAACTGAGATACTTCAAGGAACATGCCCAGTATCTGTCATGATGAGAGATAAAACACTGGCAAACTGAGGTCTCTCTCTCTCTCTCGATTGCCCCCCCTCCTCCCCCAAAACCCAAGTTTTGGCAGATTAATTCAAATAGTGGCTGAAATATTGGAAAAATAGTGAAATATCACCTGGGGAATTCTAGTTTTTATAAGTACATTTCCTGATTATGTATTTAGATTTTAACTCACTGAGAACACAAAGTTCTGCTTTATTGCTACATTTAACATTACCAGATAAGAAAACCTCAGTGATAAATATTCCTGAGCCTGTTTGTGTGTCGCTTCAAGGAAGTGGAATAATTTGTCACAGTATGTGACGCTTCAGCCTGATTTGATGGTTTTTATATCAATTTGCTAAATAATCTGATTAAATCCTTAGTCTATATGCATTGTGATATTTAATGGCATGTCTTGGTCAAAGCAGAATGCCACCTGAGAAAATTGTTATTAGGATTTTTGGTTCATTCTGGGTGGAAAATCTTGAAGTGTATTAGGTTATGCACTAATTAAATGAAGAACCATTATTTCAAATGCCATAGCTCATGGATAATGATAATCAAATAATTTGATATGTGTGTATGTTGTTATAACTATGAAGAGCTAAAGACACAGTTTTTCTAAAATATGTCATTTTAAAGGCAATGAATTCCAGAGTGGAAATGAAAGTTTCACCAACAAAACAGATACTACTACTAATAATCATAATAATTAATAAAAAGAAATACAAAGGGACAAATTCTGTTCTTACCTACACCCTGTGAGCCAGATCCACGAGCCCATTCCAGTGCCTTTTGTCAATGATGCAGCACAAATGGATTAAGAAGCTGCCTTAATAGCTACAGGAGAATCTCCAGAGATAGTAGAGTAGAGCTGGTCAGGGATTTTTTGACAAAAATGTTTTTTTCACTGGAAAATGCCAATTCATCAAAACCGAAACTGTTTGCGGGAAAGGGTAAGTCTTAATGAATTTCTCATTTAAACAAAAAATGTTGTTGAAGTTGTCTAAATGTCCCATTTTGGAATTTTTGAAACAAAATATTCTGGGTTTTTTTTTTTTCAATTTGAATGACTCTGTTTTAAAATTTAAAGTAATGATAGTACACAATTTTAAAAACATTTTTAAAAGGTAGAAATTGAAATAAAGTGTTTCAAAATTATATAAACAAAACATTTTGACTGACATGAATTTTTTTCTTTTTTGGTTCACAATTTTTATTTATTTATTTTTTGAGATTTCAACTGTTTGTCCTGGTTCAGGATGGGAACACTTTCTGAAATCTCAAACATTTTCCTGGGATGGGAAAACTATTTCCCACCCAGCTTTAACACAGAGCAAATTAGAGACAAGAAGGGTACTTCCACAGCAATTGCACTCCAGCAATCCCCATCAGCCTAATGGCCCTAGGGGACTGTTAAAAGCCAGCACAGTGCTGGTCACTATCAGAAACAGGACAGTCGATTAGATGGTCTGAGCCAACATGGTAATTCCTACATGACTTTAATTAGAGCAGCCATGAGGCTGCTCCTGCTTCTAGCAGTACTGAAACTTTTGTGGAATTTTTAAAACATTGGCATCTTCCACCAGGAAACCTGTTCTCTGGGACCCAAAATATATTGTCCAATCCTGCAACACAGCTCTGTTGAAGCTAACGGTTATACTCAAAGACTTCCCATAAGTGTCCAATAAGCTCCAGGGGCAGTTACAGCATATGAAAATACTTGTCTGATCAAATTCTGTCTTGAATTAAAGCCTAAGCAACACAACTGAAATTACAGGCCCAGGTCTTTAGCTGATGTAATCCACTAGATCACATTACAGCTCTTCCCCTCCTATTTCCATGCCTGTACCAGACAGAAAATCCCCCCAAATGCTTTAGGGAAACTCACTGTGCTCGTTTCCTAATTTAACATGAATAGAAGTGTACAATGGTTTTCAATTTGTGAGCCTCCGTTTATTAAATAAGGATAGTGACATAGTACAAAGAGAATACAGCTTGAGGAAACAAAAGTTTAATTGTTTAAACAACAAAAGTTTAAACAACAGTATAATTGTTTTCCCAAGGAAAAGTGATAGCAGCCCTTTTCTGAGATTGCTGAATGCAATAGAAACACCTCCAATACACAGTGAGAATGAAGAGAGGCAGGTTTGGACATTCTGCTTTCAGTAGTAATAATAATATTTAACACTTTTCTGGTACAAAATCATTAACTCTTTTAACCCTTGCAACACCAAGATAAGTATTATCATCTCCATTTTACAGTTGGTAAAATGGAGACAGAGAGAATTGCTCCAGGCCTCCAGAGTAAGAACCTGGATTAGAACTTGTTCACGGACTAGTGCTTTGAATCAGTGTGCCATGCTATGTCACATGATAATAAAATGTAAGTTCCACAGCTGATAAGTCTTAGACCTTAATATGTACTCTGTAGTTTGTCTGTGCTTTTTTCAAAGGGAAAATTTTTACATTCTCACAAGAAATGGGAAATCAAAGAAAATTCAGCAGTATAATCTTCAATGTGCTTTGTTAAAAATGCTGATTAATAGAGATTTATAATAATAATCTTAACATTTATTTCTTAAACTAGTCTTTTGGAGCGGGGAGAGCAAAATTCTAGCTTCGTTTTCTCCATTTCTGGTTTCACTGAGTTGCTGCTATGCTTAGCTCTAATACTCAGGGGGCTTATTTTGGTGTGATCCTGTATCAGGTAACTGCCTCAAAGCAAATTGTAAAGGAAAGAAAACCTGAAACTTCCTGCAAAGAACCAATCTGTTAACATCTTAAACAGCTGCTGTGCTGTACTGGGTGTACTTATGTGGCCCAGATCCAGCATGCACAATATGGAAGATTTCATTGAAAAGAAAAGCCTCCCAAACACAAGACAAATGTAATGGATGCCGTGAGTCTTTCATGAGTCTGAAAACAGCCTGAAACAATGACTCAGAGTGGTGAATTCCTCCTCAGTTGCGTGATTGCTAGAGCTACTTAGACATTTTCTGATGGAACATTTTGCTCCTGGAAAATGCTGATTCATGAAACCAAAATGTTCAATAAGAAAATGTTGATATTGATGGAACAAGGCAGATTTCTGACAGAAGCCTGCCTGCCTGCCTGCCTCCCTGCTAGCTCACCCACCACCATGGTTCCTCAGCAGCTCACCTGGCAGCTGATGAGGATCTGACCCCCAGGGCTTCCCACCTCCTGAACAACTTATCTGGAAGCCTTTGGACCCTCAGCTCTTAGGCAGATTGCCAGGCAAGCTGCCATAGAGTTCAGGCTCCCAGGCTCCCAGCTCTACAATGGCCTGTCTGCCAGCAAGCTAGGCCTGGAGTTTTTAGAAAAATTTCATTTCATTTTTTCTATAGTGGATTTTTTTTTAAATGTCCTGTTCCACCAGAAATTTTGCATTTCCAATTTTTTTTCCTGAACCAGAATGAGAATTTTTTTTTGAAATGTGAAATTTCCCATGGGATGGAAATTCCAGTTCCCACCCAGCTCTAGTGCTAACCCTGATGTGTAATGACAGCACTTTAATAGATGCATTAACTTTATTGCTGGTTGGCAGATTAAATGGGTGAGGAGGTGGGAGTAAAGCCCACAGAGTTTGGACTTGCTGCAACGAAGAAAATGCAGATGGATGAATAGAGAAGACAAACAGGGATGGGAGAGAGCAACAGAGAAAGGAGTATGTAGAAGGAAGAGAAACAAAGGGCAGAAATACTGATGATCCTAAAGGGCATATTTTTCCAGAGTTGATTGAATTATTTTAATTTTTCAAAAATTTCATTATTTAAAAAAAATCAATAAATTGTGTTGAGATTCCCCTTCTCCCATTATATAGAACTGGTAGAAATTTTGTGTTTTTCAAAAAAACATCAAAATGCTGAATAAACAGTCAAGATATTTGAAAAATATTCACTTTGCTTTTTACTTGTTTATTCAAACAATACTCCTGAGGGCATTCTGGGCCAAAAAAAAAAAAATTCTGCACCAAAAAATTAAAAATTCTGCACACAATATTTTAAAGCTCTGCAAAATTCTGCAAGTTTTATTTGTCAATAAATAAATGCAGAGGCTCCAGCATGGCAGTGGGGAGCACAGGCCACTGGCTGCATGAAGGTGGGTGATCACCCTGCAGCCTCTCAACCCTCACTCCTGGGTTGAGACTGCACCCAACCCTGACATGGCACAAGGCCTGGGCCTGACCCAGAAACACCCTGGGGCCCTGCCCCTCTGCACTAGGTGAGGGGCAGGCAGGCAGGCTTAACCAGGCAGGATCCAATTGTGAAGGGACTCAGTGTGGGGGGGATCCAGGTGTGGGGTGAGTGGGTTCTGTGTGGGACAATCTGGGTGCAGGCGGATTGGGAGATCTGGATGCACAGAGGCTCATTGGGGGGGGGTTCCAGGTGCAGGGGCAATGGGATTCTGCAGGGGCTTCCAGGTGAAGGTGGTGGGAGCTCAGCAGAGGAGTCTGGGTGCTGGAGGAGTGGGGCTTGGTGTGGTGGGGCGCTGGGTGCAGTTAGTTGGGGATCAGTGGTGTGAGTGTCTGGATGTGGGGGCTCAGGGTGGTGCAGGGATGGGGCTCATAAGGATGAGGGTTTGAGTGCAGGGAGCTCAGTGGGGGTGGTCTGAGGTGCAGGGGGTCCTGAGGCAAGGGGTCTGGGTGCAGGGGGACTCGAGATGCAGGGGTTGAGATTCAGTGGGGTGGGGTTCCAGTACGGAGTGCTAGAGGGTTTCTGGGTGTATGGGGTGAGGCTTGGCAGAGGTGTCTGGGTATGGAAGGTCCAGCTGCATGGGGGTTGGGAGGATGGGGGAGCAGCTCTCCATACAGTGACCCCTCCCCTCACAGTTGAGGAGTGATGGGGGCAGGAAGCAGGGGAGGATGTTGAGCTTCCTGCAGCTGGGGGAGGTTTCTGGAATTGGGTCTGACACAGAAAGCCACTCCTTGCTGGGGAAGAGGAAGTGCTGTCCTCTCTTGCCTCCAGCCCAGGAGGGACTAGCAGCTGATCCCAGCTCAGGGTAGGGGCCACTGGCTGGGGTATCCCCAGCATCGCAGTGATCTACCTCTCTGTTGATTGCTCCGGGTACCTGAAATGATTTACCTGCACAGCTAGGGAGTGGTGTGTGACTGCTCTTGTAGCTTCCCTTTGCTTCCATCAAAAAGTCGTTTTTCTGCAGGGAAGCAAAGAAATCTGCAGGGAGACATGAATTCTGCACATGCGCAGTGGCGCAGAATTCTCTGAGGAGTAAATCAACTCTAATGACTTTACCAGGGTCATTTTGCAGCATGCAAAAACTAACATACTGAATAAATAAATAAAAAAACTAAAAGTTTAGTTACTGCACAAAGGCTATAACCTTCATTTTTTGTGCAAGTTGCATCTTGATATCTGTGGGAATTCTGATGTGGACTGAAGTTATTACAAAGTGTTAAATTTATACACTGACTCATAGGCCATAAATAAAAATGGAATTCTGTTGTCTCAAAAGAATAAGTTGACACCTCTGACAAAGAAAAGCAGGTGCAGCCAGTCTGTTAAACATCTAAGTGACATTGTCTGTGCCTGCAGATTGCGAATACATAAAAGGAGGTCATATTGTACAAATCTGACCTTGTGTAGTCTCTGGGCCAAAGTCTGAGCTCATTTATACCCTGTGGAACCCCTGGGCTGCCCACTGGCATGAAACAGCTCAGAATCTGATCAGCAAAAAGACTCCCCTCCCACCCTCAACCCCCAGTGAATTGCTGGTTTCAGCCTCTTGTGATTTCTTAATCCTAGTTTTCCAGCTGTCTACAGAGTTCCAGGGAGAAAATAAGTAGATTTTAAATAAATGTTCAGGCTTTCTTCAAACATCATAAAGGAGAAAAAAAAGGCACAACCCTATTTTTTCCTTTGCTAGTCAAAAAATTCTTTGTAATATTTTTATGCCATGTCTTTTGGTACATTCCAAGTTATTTTTGCATTTGCAGAACTCTGTGCACAACCAAGCATTGAATATCATGCAGTTATGGCATTATTCTGAACCAGTAAATGAATTTGGCCAGTACATTTTTTGATAGTGGGAGCTCTCTCTCTCTCTCTTAGGCAGAAGTTTAAAAATGGGCCAGATCCTCAGCCTGCAAGAATGGACATGGCTTGAATGACATCAAAGGAGCTGCAAACATTTACACCAGCTGAGGATCTGGCCCAGGGTTCTTAATATTTTTCTTAAAAAGCTTTGCAGAGAGAGTTTCTGTACTTCTCAAAGAATGTGACTCTGTTCCCTTGACTTGGCTTAATGTTACACACATGTTTTCTCACTTAAACTTTGCCTCACTTGGCTCTGTTTTTTTATGTAGCCTTTGAAACCATTTCTAATGGAAAAATGCAGCTGTTAGCAAGATTTCCTAAAATGTACATGGAACTAATTTTCCAGGCATTTCTCTCAAGGACTCTGATGTATCGAGAGAAGATATTATGCCAAAGGATTTTTAATGTAACCAAATGAAAAACAAAAGGACTGAGAGAAATCAGCCACTTGTAAGGCAAACATGAAGTAAAAATGGACTCTGAGCAGTTCATGTTTACACGTTTGCAATAAATTTATCCTTTATCAAATTTATCATGAGATTCAGTCAGCAGCAAAATTATTTTGCATTAAATCAGTGATTTTTGCAGTCTGTGAATTTAAATGAACTAATCACAGACAAAAGTGCATATTAGTGGGAAAGAACATTGTTTTCATATGCAGCCTCTCAGAGTTGTGTTTTTTTATAGACACGACATGATTAAAACTATTGGACCCACAGTATATGAAATCACTAATGCGCAGTAGCCAATCATTATACATGTAGGGCTATTAAGATACAGGGCCAGGCCCCCAGCTGCTATACATCAGCACAGCTCCATAGAAGGCAAAGGAGTTATGGAGATTTATACCAGCTGATGATCTGGCCCACAAAATGGTGCCACCTCAGACACAGGTAAAGATTTATTTTCTTGATTCTTCCTGTCACACTCAAGTGATCCACACAAGTAGACCCTTGCACTGACACAGAGTCTCACTGAAGTCAGGGGGCATTGGCCTGCACAGAGCAGCTTGCAGAATTGGGGCCTTTTTTTACACGTGGCCAGATTCTAATACCCTTACTCAGACTGAGTAACACCTTACTTCATAAGTAGCTCCATGAATTTCAGTAAAACTATTCACAGACTAGCAGTGTCAGAATCTGGACCTTAATTAACAAGAGAGATGCCCCAATCCAGAATCCATAGGAGAAACAAAGGAGTGTTCAAGTTATCCCCTTCAAGGAGGCAGTGTGATCTAATTAAGGCCCAGGCCTGGTTTCAGGTTGAAAGAGCTTGGTTCTGTTCTTAACTCAGAAACTTTAAGGGGCTTTCCCAAGGTGACCCCTCAAGTCAGTTCAAACACTGTTGATATTGTGCATAGTAATTTACAGCTGTGAAAAGTAAATGCAAATGACTGTGAAAAGCTACTACAACCTAACAGTAGACTCTTACACTTATTTTGGACTAGGGTAAATGACTACCCAAAATGCAAAGCAGTGGAGAAGCATTCCCTCTGTGCTCCATTTTCCTTATCAGTATAATCTTATATGGCTCCCATCACAGTAATATAGGGTGACCAGACAGCAAGCGTAAAAAATTGGGACGGGGGTGGGGGGTAATAGGTGCCTATATAAGAAAAAGCCCCCAAAATCGGGACTGTCTCCATAAAATTGAGACGTCTGATCACCCTACTGTAATAGCTGAGCACCTTACAACTTTAACATATTTATCCTCACAATGCCCCCGTGAGGTAGGGCAGTGCTATTATCTCCATTTCACAGAGGGTAAACTGAGGCATGGGAAGGCTAATTTACTTGTGTAGGATCAAACAGGAAGTCTGTGAGAGCAGGAAATAAAATCAGGACTGGCTGGATCTCAAATGAGGGCCCTAACCACAGGGTTTTCTCTTCTCTCTACTATGCCTACTTTGGGGATGCCATGATGGTTGATCAGTTAGGGTGAGATCCTGATGCCATTTTACAATGGTGAAACTCCCATTGACTTCTATGAAGGTGGGATTTATCCCTGTTGGAAAAACATGTGGTCTGTTAGAAGCAGGAGTAACACCGCTGAAGTCAAAGGAGTTACACCCATTTACACCAGGGCACATTTTGGCTATAACAGTTTTTTAAGTCCTTTTAGATACTTGGATGCCTTGATAGAGTAAAAATCCTATGTAGGACACATACTATAAGTGTGTATTTTTAATAATAAAACAGTACTGTTGGTAATACTGATGGTTATTGCCAGAAAAATGTACAAATAAAATATATGCAAAATATATTTAACAGTAAACAATTAAAATAATTATAGTTACATAAATTAACAAATGAAGTAGACAGGAGCCAGATAATATTTACTGGAACATATTGTGATATGCTTATAATATTTTCCCTATCATATGCTATTAAATGTATTCTTTCCAAATGGCAAAAGTTGCATAATTCCTACGGTACAACACACAGTAATTAAAACTTGCAAGTCATTATGAAAATTATAAGAATAAAATAAATGCTGCATTTAAATTGCCATTACATATTTATATTTGGGGTACATAATTTGTACTAATTTTCTTCATGAAAATGATTTTAAAAGATGATAGTGATACACAGTATATGCACAAGGATAGATGAACACAGATTAGTGAGTTGTGTTAAAAATATACTACTAAAAATCATAAAATTATCAAATGCCACTGAGTTGACCTGCATATTAAAAAGGTACAAACTTTTCAAAATACAATTTATGAACATTTATTTTGAACATGTTTTAATATCCTTTTGCATAATGTAAGTAAAAAAATAAAAGAAGAATACGTTTCCTTGCTATTTTAGAAGTTACAGTAAACTAGAGTTGGTTATACTGTATGGATCATTTACAGAAAGGGTTAGGTTATTTATGGTGAGGCCAAGAGGAGGCAGATATTCAGATTCTGAAGGGAGTAATTTGCAAAAAAGCTGTGTTTGCAGTGTGTGTTCTCCTTGGTATTAACTACTGAGAACCCACATGTTCCTGTGCGGCTCTCATCTATTGGTGAACAGAAACTATGTTCTCTATTTAATTTTCACAAAGAGATTTAGACATTATGGGGTCTGATTTATCATTGTGCTGCTCACTTTTTATCCTGGTGTAATTCCATTGATTTTGATGAGTTATACTGGTGTAAAAGTGGAGTAATGCAGTAGTAAATCAGTTCTGTGAAAACAAAGATATTCCCCCATCTATCCTTGATGAGTGAATCATAGACTTGTAGGAATGGAAGGAATTGCAGCTGGTCATCAAGTGCGGACCCCTGCACTTGTGGCAGGACTAAGTATTATCTAGACCAGTGGTTCTCAACCCACGGCCCGTGGGCCACTTGCGGCCCAATCAACACACAGCTGTGGCCCATGCGACATCCTCAGGGCTATAAAACTATTATATATGTTGTGTGGATGTGGCCCGCATAACACACAGAGAGCTGCATATGCAGCCTACAATAGTAAATAGGTTGAGAACCGCTGATCTAGACCATCCCTGACAGGTGCTTGTCTAACCTGCTTTGAAAAACCTCCAATGATGGAGATTCCACAACCTCCCTAGGCAATTTATTCCAGTGCTTAACCACTCTGACAGGAAGTTTTTTCTAATGTCCAAATTAAATGACCCTTGCTGCAATTTAAGGCCCTTGCTTCTGGTACTGTCTTCAGAGGTTATGGAGAACAATTTTTCTCCCTCCTCCTTATAACAACCTTTTATGTACTTGAAAACTGTTATCATGTCTCCTCTCAGTCTTCTCTTTTCCAGACTAAACAAACCCAATTTTTTCAATCTTCCCTCATAGGTCAAGTTTTTTAGACCTTTAATCATTTTTGTTGTTCTTCTCTGGACTTGTTCCAATTTGTCCACATCTTTCCTGAAATGTGGCGCCCAGAACTGGACACAATGCTCCAGCTGAGGCCTAATCAGTGTGGAGTAGTGCAGAAGAATTACTTCTCATGTCTTGCTTACAACACTCCTGCTAATACATCCCAGAATGATGTTCCCTTTTTTTGCAATAGTGTTACACTGTTGACTCATATTTAGCTTGTGATCCACTATGCAGTACTCCTTCCTAGGCAATCATTTCCCATTTTGTATATGTTTCCCATTTTGTAAGGAACTGATTGTTCCTTCCTCAGTGGAGTACTTTGCATTTCTTCTTATTGAATTTCATCCTGTTTACTTGAGACCATTTCTCCAGTTTGTCCAGATGATTTTGAATTTTAATCCTATCCTCCAAAGCATTTGCAACCCCTCCCAGCTTGGTATCATCTGCAAACTTATAAGTGTACTCTCTATGCCATTATCTAAATCATTGATGAAGATATGGAACAGAACCAGACCCAGAACTGATCCCTGTAGGACCCCACTTGATATGTCCTTCCAGTTTGACTGATAACTATTTTCTAGGACTGGTTTTCCAATCAGTTACGCACCCACCTTATAGTAGCTCCATCTAGGTTGTATTTCCCTAATTTGTTTATGAGAAGGTCATATGAGACAGTATAAAAAGACATACTAAAGTCAATGAATATATATCACAGAATATATATCACATCTACAGGTCTCCCCCCCTCACCGCCCCTGGCCCACAAGGCTTGTTACCCTGTCAAATAAAGCTATTCGGTTGGTTTGCAATGATTTGTTCTTGACAAATCCATGCTGACTGTTACCTATCACCTTATTATCTTTTGGGTGTCTGCAAATTGATTGCTTAATTATTTGCTCCATTATCTTTCCTGGTACTGCCATTAAGCTGACTGGTCTGTAACTCCCCGGGTTGTCCTTATTACCCTTTTTATAGAGGTAGGGCCTTTATTACCTTTATACCCTTTTTATGGCACAATATTTTCCCTTTTCCAGTCTTCTACAATCTCTCCCATCTTCCATGGATAACTTTGTTTCTTAATCCCTCACTCTCACTCCTTTCCCCCCCCAACCTAATCACACAGGGGTGATGAGGAGAAATGCATTCATGATTGTGAGGCTTTCAGATACTGCAATCATGGGGGCCACATAAGTAGACAGAAGGTAGACAGATTTTGTCCTATCAAAGAAAGAATTAATATTGTATCTTTTATCTTCTGAATCTAAATGTAATAACCGTGCAAGTTGCAACTGAAGTTTACATACTTTAGTTAACAAAACTAAGAGAATCTGTACTCGTGAACCCAGTAAAAAAAAACAAAAACAGTTGTTGACATTGGACCAAAACCTGTTCAACTTACCAATGTAGGCAAAAAGCAAAAGAGCAGCTATCATGCTGATGGCAGTGATAATAAATAGCAATGGACCATATAACGCTTCCCCTGAAAAAACAAACACGAATGTAATGGAGGGGACAGAACTCTCTATGAGGCTCATTCCCCTCACACTAGTTGTGTTTTGGAGCCTTTGGCATAGGCAGAGTTGAACCCTGCCCCCACCCCCAACTTTATGGATCCTTACATTTACGTGGAAGCAAGCCGTAGCTCTGTGGATGCTGCAGGAATGTTGTCCCGCTCTCCCCCAGGTTGGGCTGCAGGCCTCTTTCACCACACTAATAAAAGCAGCCAGATTGACTTCACAGCCCAGACATAACTGAATTCAATTTACCACCCAGCAAAGAAATATCTGAATTCAATTCAAGACAAAAATGACGAGAGAGAAGAAAATCAGATGAAAGGCAGAATTTCTTTTTAAAAGAGAAACACTATTAGTAAAAAAAAGTAGAGAAAAGAACAGTAGAATTCTATACTATTTGATGAACATCAATAACATCCTTGATCTTGTGCATGACACAAAATACAGTCTCTGATCTGAAAAATTTACAGCGTAAAAGAGATGGATGCAGAATAGAAAGGATGCAGTGGGAAGAGGAGGAACCAGCTAGGATTTTACTGCATTAAAGAGACTGAAGTCAACAGAGCTACCCCAATTTATACCAGTTGAGGCCCTATCTCTATATTAATAATATTAAATTGGTGACTCTTCTTGTCAGTGTCATAGAAGATGCAAGTCTTTAAACAAAGATTTGAATGAAGACAGGAGTGGTGGCTTGATGGCCCAGAATACATTTTCACGTATAGGAAGAGCGTCATCCACAGTTGCATTAGGGCAGAGGTCGGCAATCCGCTGGCGGGCTGCAAGACATTTTGTTTACGTTGACGGTCTGCAGGCACGGCCCCCCACAATTCCTAGTGGCCGCGGTTTGCCGTGCCTGGCCACTGGGAGATGCGGGGGGCCATGCCTGCGGATGGTCAAGGGAAACAAAATGTCTCGTGGCCTGCAAGTGGATTACCCTGATGGGCCACGTGCCGAAGGTTGCCAACCCATGCGTTAGGGAGCATAAAACTATAGAAAGGCATCAAGCCTCAGTTAACCAACTGAGATGAGATGGGATGAGAAAAAAATTCCCTATTGAAAAATTGTCAATTATAAAGGTAGTTGGGGTTACCCCTTCCTTCAGAAACATCCAGTCAGAGTAAGAGACAGAATTCTCTCCTGGACTAGAGGGACCACCATCTTGAGCCAATATGGAAATTACTGTGTAGATGTTTTTAAAAGATTGTCTTCTATTTCTTAAAAGAAAGTGAACGTAAAGAAGACAAGGGAAAAGAGAGGTGTTGATCAGTTTCAAACACTTTACTGAAATGTTGGAATTAAAACACAGAAAACTTGGAACCAGATGATAGTATTATCTTTTTTAAAAATTGGATACACTCCTTTGACCTTAGTGAGTGACATTCTCCAGCATTGTTTTTAAGCTGACATCTGCATTTTTTGGCTCAAGTAATATAATTCAATAACTTTATTTTTAAAAACTATTTTCAGATTATTTCCATTCTACTCCAACCGATCACAATCCTCACCAGGCTTTTAAATAGTCTATAAACATGTGCAACATGATACCAAGTCTGTGGCCCAGGCCTCTAGCCATAGGCATATCCACTGTAACAATAGAAGTTAACTCTCCCTCCATCGGAAATATCATTTACCAGTGGCATTTCTCCAAAGGCAGAATCTGCTATCTGTGTTTGCACCAAGTGGGTTTTGCTCTTATCTACTAACCCCCATATGCAATGGTAATTCAGGGAATAAAATTCTGCTCCAAAATAAGTGCTCATATGGGGCTGGCTTGGCACCTTGCAATCCAGCCCAATGGACAAAATATAGCTGCACATTCCCAGGCAGGGCCCAAACTGTGACTCAGTCCTGCTTCTTCTGTGCTCCATGAGAGAGGTAAGCTACACTCGCCTTTTTCCAGGCACAGTCTATTTCCCTCTTTGCCCCAGCACAGCTGTGCCAGCCAGTACGTTGGGGACATGCCCATGTGGTGTATTAAGAACCGTATTGGAATCGCAAGCTAACACTTTAAGAGCAAGGGAGTGGGTGGGTGCGCAGGAGGTTTCCTGGTCCTGCTTCCAAGTTTGGGTGCTCTATCCTGCAGGGAAGCATGCAATCAGAATCAGTCTGCAAAGAACCAACCTAGAACAAGGTGGGGTGAGTTGTGCTTCTCTGCCTTAGAACAGCTTGCTTTGTCTCTTTGGATAACTGGCTTATTGTTCTGGATTCTAAGAAATAAAGTCATGTTATGTTGCAACCTTCCAGTAAGATTATTTGATGTTTTTTATTTAACTAATCATAGGAGCTGACTCCCTGGGTGCTTCGGGGCTGGAGCACCCATGGGGAGAAATTAGTCAGTGCTCTGCACCCACTGGCAGCCAAGCTCCCTGCCCCGCCCCACCCCACCCCACCCCACCTACTCCTCCACCTGTGCCTCTGCCTCCTCCCCTGAGCACGCCGCGTCCCTGCTTCTCCACCTGTCTCGCAGTGCTTGCCACTGCCAAACAGCTGTAGCAAGCTCCAGGAGGGAGGGGAGAGGAGCGGGAATGTGGTGCACTCAGGGGAGGAGGTGGGGAAGAGGCGGGGACGGGATTTGGGGAAGGAATCGAATAGGGGCAGGGAGGGGGTGGAGTTGGGGCAGGGACTTTGGGGAAGGGGTTGGAAAACCATCCTGGCTACCCTCTTGTGAGCCCAATGCACTGTGGAGTGCCTACAAATCCAGATATTGCATATGCTCTATGTAGAGCACATTGGGTTAGTTACGTTTTGGCATTTCCTGCTATCTTTTCTTTGGTGCAGACATAAGTTGTGTCACATCTTAATTTCCAGCATCGAGCTGCCTGCACCTGCTATGGGCCAAAGACAGAGCAGTCACCGACGTTGCTGCTCCCAGCCTGAAAAAATAAGCACTACATTTTAAGCCCATGGGATTTGCAAACACCTAAACACATGAAAGCTCAGGTCTTGTGGGATTTTTTGGTGGGTGTTTGCTCTATAAAGTTTGCCACTGTGTATTCCACAGCAATTCTGACCTCCAACAGATCTAGGAAGAGAACCTTAGGTAAGGGATCTCTCCTTTTTCTTTTTCTTCCCTGGAATGAAAGTTGATTGGTGGGAAGGGTGAATATTTTATTCTATGTTTTAAATTTAAACTGAGTCATGGGTTAACCACATTTCTGCGCATGAGATTTGTTTTCACTGGATGTATCTGATACCTTTGATAAGTGTCAGAGTTACAGTCTTAAGCAAATAGTTTCCAGTTTTACTATTTTTATGTTGTTATGCTAAACTTAGTTTCAAGTTTTTAAGTCAATTTTGTTTGCTTAACATGTTCCTTTGAAAAGAAAAACTACAGTACCAACGCTGGGATATTTCCTCCCATCTTATTAAGTCTGATGGAAATGAATGAATTCACATGAGGTGGTGACAGAAGGTAACCAAATCCTGAGGTCTATTTTTAATGTGGGACAGAATGGTGTTCCTTCTGCTCTGCACTTGCCAGGGCAGAGAGAGATCATATAATGGTGTGGATAAGATCCCCCTTCCCAGGTGTGCCACCCATGCTCAGCCACGAAAAACACATCCTTTGTTCAAAACACACAGCACAATGAAATCATGTTTCTGCTATTTGGGCAACTACTGGAATTGGCTCAAAAATAGTGATAAGGAATACGGGGGGTTGTTTGGTTCAAACATCCCCTAAAAAAAGTTGGGATTTTTATCCAAAGTTTCACTTGTAAACACATGGAAGTTCCACCAGAACTGCACAGCTCCCCCACTTCCCAGCAGTTCCGAGCCAGGCACTCTCCTTGCCCATTCCTCTTTTATAGAGGCGTAGACCACCTATTTTTATTCTGTCCTACTGCAGGATTGTTCCCTACCATTCATACATTTCAAAGTGTTGTGTCCGGTTTAGTTTTAATTGTGCTAAACACTAAGACTTCTACCACCTCCACTGGGAGATTACTTTGCAATATAGGTTTTTCCTGATAGCTCAGCCTAAAGTGTTACCTTTCTTACTTTGATCACATTAATTCTGTTTATACCCATTAGTTATGCCAATTCTTGTCTCTCATTGGTATTTGCACCTTGCAGCTATTTATAGCTTCTTATCAGACCCAAGTATTGCAGTTGTAATGAAGAAGCTCATAGGTGTTAGACATGGAGGAATAATGGGGAAGAAATATTCCAAACAAATTTTCATTTGCTATGTTCACACCTTGTTTCCAGACACTTTTCATTACCATTCAGGTGAGCTAAGATTTGTTTAGATGAGTGGAAATGATTTTGGAGCTTATGGGCAAGACTCATTTCGGGTGGCTACAGATGCCTTGCAGGATTAGTGGCGGAGGAGCATAAGCAGCAGTGCAGAAGGAGTTGGGGGATGATATGAAGGATGATAAATAAAAGGAGAAAGTGGAGTAGGAGACAGAGATGGGCCGATGACACTCATCTATGTGAGTTCACAAAAGTTGCAGAGACAAATCACCCTCCCTGGGCCTCCTCTGAAAAGGCCCGGCCTGCCAAGAGGCCAAGGAAGATAGAGTGGGTCCGTCTGCTCTGCAGGCTCACTATCTACTCTCACCACATTTTCTATTTTACAGCATGGGAATTGGCAGATTGCATAAATCACAGAGCATGGTCACAAACGTACGTGGCATTGTTACCATTGCATTTGCCCAGGCTTGCTGCCAGGGCCCTGTTTACATTCTAGTGCATGATGCTGGGCACACCGATATAAGTGAACTCACTGCTCCCAATCGGCTTGCTAAATCTAGGAAATTGTCTTGTCGGTCCTGTGCAAATCTCTTTTGAGTCTCTGATGGAAGCTTGGCAGCTTCGGACAGGAATCGGCAAAGGAGTTAGGAGAACAAAAACGAACCAGTACCAGCACTCGGGAGAAGGAGGAGACTTGGCAGCCAGGAAAGGGGGATTGATTGTGCCAGCAATAAAGGCTTTGCTCTGCCTGCCAGTGCTCTCTCTCTAAATCCCCGTTGGCACTTTGTCATTGGACTTTGCTTCCAGAAGCATTGCCCCACTTAGTCACCCTGAGTGCAGAGACGTGTCTAGGAGCCACAGTCTTGCACTTAATTAAATGCACATAACCCAAAAGGGCAAAAGAGAGTTGCTATTAGCTTGATTTCAAGTTTTATGCTTTTGCCTAAAGGAAAAGAGTAATATATTCAATAGAGAACCATCAGCTTAACTCTTCAGCAATCAGAAAAATTAGAATAAATGCTGCATTTTGAAACTTGAAATAACATGTGTAACTGCACATTCACTTTGAATTCTTCCCTAAATATGGGAAGAAGGGGTTGGAGGGAGTTAATCAAAGGATATTACTCCAATGTGAATCTGTCTAGGTTCTTATACTGAAACATCATCTATCAAGCAAAAGTTTGTTTTAGAATATTAGAAAAAAATAATTCTGAACAGTGCAATGAAAAACAGTTTCTGCATGAAATGTGCGGGCCAAAGCACCTGCATGATGAGCTGATCGTTGCCTAAGCACTACTGGGAGAATTATGAGCCCTTTAAATACAGCTTTGCTCCAGGCCTTTAATTAACACACAGTTCTGGTTGAAAGTATAACTGAAAGCTAATTAAAATTCAGATTGAAACTGAGATTACATTAAAAGCACTGAGCAATACCAAGAGTAATGCAATGTGTGTTTCCCTTGCAGGTACCTTAAGCAGCTGGTAAATGGTCAAAATGAACAACTTGCATTCTGTTTCTTTGTGAAATAGTTCTTGCATCCTTACTACTGAATGCCAGTGAAAGAGGCCCATTCAGGCTTAGGGGCGATCTGCACTGTAAGTACAACTGTGTTTTTATAATGAGACAGTGGCAGGCTCATCTGACTTGAGACCTCAAACATGATAGTTGTGTCTGCACAGCTGATTTTTTTTTGTGTGCATCTGTACATTGTTGGACAATTTGGGTAGCAACTCATTACTGATCAAATCTGATTGAAAGTTGTAGCATAGACCAGTCTTAGATCAGTCAGCTTCCCACTGCTATTACTATTGTTTATTATTATTTGTATCACTGTAGCGCCTTGGAGCCCTAGTTATGGACCAAAACCCCAGTGTACCAGGCACTGTACAAACACAGACAGCTAGTACTGCCCATTAGAAATACTAGACCCAAACCACTCTTCTGCAGTTCCTAGTAACTAGGGTGGCCAGAGCTGTGGCAGCATCTGCATATGAGGATTACAAGCTTGAGTGGTAGCATGTGAGTTTAGATTTAAAGGATGGGATGAATGCTCAGGGTGTTTCAGGGCTGGTGGGGAAGGAAGAAGAGGAAAAAAGCATGTCAGTGTGCATGTGCACACTTGAGTGACTGTTTTGAAGGGGAAATAGATCAGCAATATGTTGGTGGGATGGAGGAAGTGTGCAGGCAGGAGACCAGTCTGCTGTCTGTCCCCAAGAGATAGTGGATGCACTAGTGCGGTGCAGTGTCCTTTGTGGAAGAGAATGAACGCGACCCAGCTGTGTTGAATACAAAGGGGACCGGGCACCACTGGTCAGGACCCTGTAGTTCTCTCTGGCTCTCTAGCTCATTAACTAAATCCTGCCTATGCTACCTAGTGGAATCTCACAGAGCCTGTCTAAATCCTAGCCTGAACCAGGTAGTCATGGAAGGTGCTACTGATTACAGCACACATAGAAAGAGAATCAAATATCAGGTTTCCTCTTTCCCCTGCCCCAAAGCACAAAACAAGGAACGGCTGGTGGAGCATTGCTTGAGCAGGAGCACGTATCGCCACAAAGCTAGCTCTGTTCGTTGCATCCTTTATAAACAAACGTATAATTCAGTTCTGCCGTGATATAAGTCAATGGCAAAATACCCACCGTCTTCAATGGGAAAAGGAAGCTCAAGAAATCTCACAATAACTGTTAGGGATAGAAAAAGGAAATTGCAAAACAAGACAGAGACATATGGTCCAAATTGTACAAGGTGGGCTTAGATAGCAATATAAAATAATAACCTTCAAAATACATGGGATATAGTTTTCCAGTGGTAAAAAATGTATCCAGATCATTTCCCATGTAACATGTACAGACTTTAGCACAGTTTTCCAAGCATGGGATAGTTTTACTTCTAACTGAAAAAGTACCCCCAGAATAAGTTCTTTATTTGCAGCAATTTGCTTCCTGTAATAAATATCTTACGTCCTCACCCAGAGAAAGCATTTTCATTACATTATTTGATCACTAGGTTTGTATATATTTATTTCTCCAAAATCCCTTACACTGCTATATAAATCAATACAGTAATAATAGATACAGACACATTAAGGTGATATCACTCTCTATTACATGACCGCAACTCCCACTACACCTTGACACACAAACACACTTTTTAAATCTTCTTAGAAAAATCTTGTAGCTAGCATGCAGTGGGGTAGCTTATGTTTCAAAACTATTGTTTTCCAACACCTAAAGCTGGCTGGGGGACGACAATTCAATTTTGTGGCAACTGTCAAGGTTTCAAAATTTGTTTTCATTCTCCACTGGAAGAAAAATAAAACCTTTCCAATGTTTTCATGAAACAGAACTGTGCCAAAACAGCTGGTTTCTGATCAAAAAAGGTCAGATTTTTTTATTCAAGTATCTTTCTCTTCTCTCTGGTCAGAAGTGACCAGAGAGCCCAGGATCTCAGAAACCTTTCCATTGAAAACTTCGCCAAAATTGATACTTCTCCATAAAACATTTCAGGTTCAGTGAAATAGCACATTCTGATGACAATATATTTTATTGAAAGTATTCTGACCAGCTCTACAGACAACACAAATGGGCAGAAGAGACACTTTTTGCTAATCATTCACCCAGAAGAAAGATCACCTTGTGGTTAAGGTCATGGTATGAGACTAAGAAGATCTGACGTTCAACTTCCAACCCTGCCCTAGACTTCTTATGTGTCCTTAGGCCATGATTTTTGAAAGGTACTTAGGTGTTGCTCTATTCAGTGTTTCCCACCCTAAGATTTTCAATTATCTTAGGCCTGGGCTACATGGGGGGCGGGGGGGGCGGGGGGTTTGAACTAAGATACGCAACTTCAGCTACGCTATTTGCGTAGCTGAAGTCAAAGTATCTTAGTTCGACTTACCTGGCCATCCCCATGGCGGTGAGTCGACCGTGGCGGCTCCCCTGTTGACTCTGCTACTTCTCCTGCCGAGGTGGAGTACAGGCATCTATTCGGGGATCGATTTATCGCGTCTAGACGAGAAGAGATAAGTCGATCCCCAATAGATCGATCCCCAAGAGACCGATCCGGCGGGTAGTGAAGACATTCCCTAAGGCTCCTTGGCCATTTAAATCACTTAGGCTTTACAACCTTGAGGGAAACAATGGCTAAATGCCTTTAAACATCTGTGCCTTAATCTGTCTGTGGCCAAGTTCCTGATCTGTGAAATGAGAATAATAATACCTGTCTCTTCTGCCTATTTAAACTTAAGCTCCTTGGGGCAAGGACTGTGTCTGACTATGTGTACACACAGCCTAATGCAAAGGGGCCACGATCTTGGCTGGGGCTTCTGGGAACTGCCATAATACAAATAATATCCCTTCCTTTTCTTTTTGCCCACCTTTCGCCCTGCCCCATCAGTCAGGACCCCACAACACATACACTTCTCAGACATGGAGGAGGGGATGTTGCACAGGACTGCAGCTCTCAAAGCCTTCATGTATTCACATTGAATGGCATAGAAGCCCTATGAATCTGTTCTGGAAACATGGACATATTGGGAATGCAGCTTTACCCAACCACCCTCTTTCAGTTTCAACATTATATTTATTTATTTATAACAGTGTAACAGGGAAAATGCCAAGACATTATCTAATACACAGATGGTGCCGCAACAGCTTTTCATCTTAGTCTGGGAACCATTAAGATAGTTTGCTACATAAATAACACAGTGGATTAAATATTCGTCTTGTATCAGCACCATATGTTAATAACAAACTTCTTTATAATGTTTATTTAAATAGCTTCAAAAAGGGATGTTCCAATAGATCAGTTGTACTGTAAATATTATTAAAAATACTTTAGAAACTTTATCAGAAGGGCCTTTTAATATATGGGAAACAACATTGGTAAGAAATTCTCTTCAGAAAGTACTGAAGAAAATATAACATCTCTAAAGCCTGGACATACATAAACTTTGAATTTCTAAATAACTTCAGTCGGTATGTAAATTGATCAATCTCACTAAAGTTTATGCATTGAATTTCTCTCTAAGACAAATAACAATAAATGCCAGACTGTATTACTAGTCAGTGGTCTTCCATCATTAAATAAAAACCTTCTGTATTGCAGCGAGCTGCAATTTAGCATTTACAAGTTTCTGTGTGATGAGTAAGGAAACCCATAAATACAGTTGATAGTGGAAGTTGATAGTTGAAGTGCAAATTAGACTAGTAAATCAAAAGTAAATATGCAAGTATTTCTTTTGAGGAAAAAACAGCAAATAAGCACATTATTTTATGCAACTTAACATTTCACAGAGAGATGTGAAATTCAAACTCATTTCTTCTGGTTCTCCTGTGTGTTAGAAATATTTCCATGAGCATTAGTGATGATGGGTCATAGAGTCATTAAGCAACTCATTGCACATTTCTGAAACAAACATAAAACAGGTCAGTTATACACTTATGTTCATTATTTTCTTCCAGATAGTTTTATGTATTAGCCTCAGTGGCTGTTCAGTCATTTAGGGCACTACTCTGTAGGAAAGAATCTGTGGCCTTCTAAAACACAGAAAGATGTTGATTTTGTGTCTGGATCCAGCAGGTTCAACAGCAGAAAACTTGGCTGTGACAGGGAAGTATCTTCAGGAGTTTTTAAAATGGGGTAGATATAAATAGATTGATGCATCCTCAACCTATAAAGTTAATGCAGTGAACTTTTTGATTGAATGTAAATCTCTTCGTAAGCTAGAAAAATGTAATGTGCCGTGGCAAACATCTGCCTACCGGTAGTTACATATAGTTAACCCTTATGTCCATAACCTTTCCTTCTGCTCACACTCTGCAGAAAAGGGTCCTGGAGTTTGGGTCCTCTTGGGTCTACTTCCCATACAGCTCTCTTCTTCGGTCTGAGTGTTTAGTCAGGTCATTGAAGTTGGATTCTTGTTCGATGACCTCTTACAGGCCATGTATTTGATTGGTTCAGTCCTCTTTCTCCCCCACTCTTGTTTGTGGCTAACAAAGCAAATAGTCTCTCATCCTAGAACTGAGCTCCAGGGATAGGTTTAGGGGCTGAGTGTCTGTCTGAGGAATTGAACTCATTGGGCCCATTTCTCCATTACTTCAACCCAGTGTTGTACCAGTGTAACTCAGAGTCACCAATACAGTGTACTTGTGAAATACAGTGCATTACAGTGAAACTGGTGTAGCTGGTTGGAGGATTGGGCCTATTATATTCGGACTGAGTTTGAAAGATGATGCAAATATAGTTTGTACTTGTATTTCTATCCAGAGCATTCAGCCATTCATGATTGGGAGGGAAAAATTAATCGGGTTTTCAAATCATCTAAATTTTATGGACCTGACGCAGTATGTTCTGTGGACTTGGTCCGCCTCTTACTTTCAGTAGCGTCACTCAGAAGTGACTCCTTTGATGTCAATGAAGTTATATTCTAGTGTAAAACCAGAGTAAGTGGGAGGACATCTAGGCCTTACATATTTTAGTTATGTACAAACAAACTGTATTAAAAGAATGTTAATGCTGCAAAATCAAGCTCTAGAAATTAGGAAATGCCAGGATTAGAACTGCCCATACCCTCTTAATTTCCTCCACTTATGTGTACACTTTATGACATATTATGTGATCATGTAATTAAAGACCATCTTTCTCCCACGGGACCCCTCCTCATTCAGTGCACAGGATGGCAGCAGATGTTATAGGGTAAAAAGGAATACTGAATGCTACTCATTTAGAGTGCAGCTTCCTCCCTGTGCACTGAATGAAGTAGATGAAAAAAGGCCTTTTTATGCTCTGCTTGTTTACTATATCTCCCTAAACTAGTCCTTTAACTCTTGGAACTGGTTTATTGTGTGCTTTTTGTCAAAGTTTTTTTAAAATACATGATATATGTTCCTGATATCACTGGTTTAGAGCAGGAAAAGCTAGCACCTGAAGCACCGTGATTACCCTAAAATCTCATTTGGCCTTTTGTCCACATCAGTGTTTGTTGTGTGAATATGATGCTATCCATAATGTTTCAGATCTTGTATGTATGGCTCCATATCACTGGTTGAGCTGCAGCTTTTGAGCATAATATTTGAGGTGGAACTTGGCAACATGAAACTGAGGGACTTGTGAATCTGATGCTAGAAACATCCATCAATATCAACACAATATATTGCTACTAAATCTGTAGAGATGAGTGATTAGCTTCCCATAGCCACTGTTTCGTGCAGTTTAACTTGCCTTTCACTAGAAACTCATGCTACTTCAAAAGACTGCCATATTGCACCTAAAACCTGATTGTCCAAACTCTTGCTCCAGTGAGTAAGCCCAAAGATTTATTCCTCTCTGAATACAGTTCTGAGGGAAGCAAAACTGCCCAGAAAATCTGCCCAGTATCAGTGATCCTTGGGCTACGTGGAAAAAGCTAGCATAAGAAGTGGAACTGCAAGCTGCTCTGTAGAACACTTTGAAAGCTAATGACAAGCTAGTGACTCTCCACCAGTTTCCCATAGTGCAGCAGAGATCCATCCACTAATGGCAGCGTTGTTTTAGCTGCAAGGCCAACCACCACAAGAGTACCCACATGGCACTGACTGAGATCCATAAAGGTTGGGGTCCAGGACTCCACAGAGTATGGGAGAAAATAGGCAGATTCTGAGATGCTTTTGCAGCCCTGAGATTTTGATTCTAATTTGTTTGCCCCTCCCCTGCACTTTTGAACAGGGGAGCTCATAGGCCATGACTGCAATGGGCTTACTCATTGGAGGAGTAGTTTGCAGGTTCAAGCTATTATTTTGCTGGCCCTCTTAGAAGTGCTATGAAGCACACAGGAGGGAAGGAATAGCAGAAAGGAGTCCTCTCAGGATTAGAAATGACATCACTCTGGCTTTCCATTACTTGATTCGGAAAATGGGACCAAGTATGTCTGAGTGCTTCATGAGACTGAAGCAAGTTCAAGTACCTTAGGGAAGCCCAAATTGTACATGGCCAACCCCTACAGAAGCAGAGTTTATAATGAATACAGCCCTGAAATATGATATTTTAATATTTTCCCATTATATTGTTTGAAGTGGAGCCACTCAGTCTGCCTCATACAGCCTGCCAATTTTTAATTATGAACTGAAATTTGAAATATTAATTTTATTAGAACAAAAAAGAACAACTGAAAACATAATTATTAATAAAAAATAATGTTTTAGTTACTTAACCTCAAAGAATGCAGTAAAGTCTTCAGCTCATAAATCTGGAAAGATTAAATGTATGCAACTTATTTGTTTTTGATTGTTTTGTTCAGTATGTAAGAAGTGGGTATTTGTAATAAAATCTTGGAAATTAAAGACAGAGTATATAGACAAACAGGCTATAACTACAAACACAGTGGATCTATGTATTATCCATTCTATGTTAACCTATTGCTTGGAAATATTTAAAGATTATTTGATCTTCATTTGTTGCTCTTCATAAAACCTACAGGACAATATTTCCTCCTTATAAATTCCTAGTTATCCAGGCATTTTCAGTACCCCCTTTTCTTCCTGTCCTTTTAAAAATTACTCCTTTTTCCAGTAATTGTTGATGTTTGGTAGCAGGCAAGCCAGTGAATGACCTCATTGCTTGATTTTGGCTTCACTATACATCTATATTCAGGCTTGAGACAAAAAACAAGTGAGAGGAGCTCAACTAATTTATCTTCAGGTCATAGTAACATTAGAAGTTATATTTTTCCCCTCCCTTTATCCACCACCCCTATTTTTCATGAAAATAGTCTGCTCCAATGACTTGTCTTTTTGTTCAGCTCCAATTGCTGAGTAAAATATCTGACTTGGTTTGCCCCACTGTCAAGCTTCCCAGCTTGCCAAATGTCTACTGGTGTGATGCCACTACCCACATTTCTTCAGTAAATGCTAAAAAACCTTGCAATTCCATGACAATTTAGACCATTCATTGGGGAGGCATGTGTTCCTACGGAAATATTGTAATGAGTCTTACAAAACTTTGCAACCACCTGAAAACCATCATCTGTCCAATAACAGGGTAGGTATTTTCACCATGAATACTCAAAGTTCCAGCTTATTGTGTGAATTCTGCTCTTAAGGTTAGGTGAAGCACTATTACTTCAACACACTGCTGTTCATAATGGATTTCTTTATACAATTTCTTCCTAGCTTTCCAATCCTCTGCAAGAGAAAAACAAAAACAGGAAGTCTTTGACAGTTGGCATGGGAGAGGCAGAGTAAGAAGAGTTTATAAAAAGCTTACGAAACAGATTAACACCCTTTATGACAAAGGGTAATATATTCAACAGCATCCAAGTGATTTAGGAGCTTAAATCCCATTCACTTTCAATTTGATTAGGCTTCTAAGTGGCTAAGTCACCTCTGAAAATGGGAATCAGATGAAATGGTAGCATGCCCACATGATTTAGGGACTTCAGACCCATTCTCAAAATTACCTAGGCACCTGAGACCCTAAAACACTTAAAGTAATATTTTCCAAAGAGTCTAGGGGCTACATTTTTTTAAATCCCACTAGGCGGTCATCTTCATTCCTAGGTGCCTAAATACCTTTAAAATCTGGCCCTAGTAGCTCAGGGTACATGTATCTTAAGGTACATTTTTCAGAAGTTTCTAAATTCCAAGTCACATGGACATTTTAAATGATTCAATGATTCCGAGAAGGTCAACTGCTCAAATAAAAGCAATATGATGCATCTATCCAGTATATGGAATATTAAAGGCAACATGGACTTCAAAAGCACATTTAATTTATGCAGCTTCTTAGAGATAATACTGTATCATAATACTGAATTCTACCAAATAGCATGCATATATTACATGTAACATACATACTTTCAAGGGTCTTTACACAGTCCTCACATGGTTAGTGCCACATTCATGGGCAACGAAGGATACATAATCAAAGCTAGTGTGGGCTTTTAACAAGAAATGAAGCCAGTTTTGTAAATCAAAATTGCATTCTTGTCCATGAACTAAACTAAATACAGAGCTGTCAGATTGATTTTTGAGTTTTGAGTCAAAAATTTGAAAAAAAGTAAAATATGAGAATTTTTGTCCTCTTCTAACGATGAATGTTTGGTTTGTTATATACTGTAGTGTTTCACTTTGGTTTTGTTTTTAGGGAGGGGGAAGGGATAGAGGTGATTTTTTTGTTTTGTTTTTTTGTTTCTCAAAGGATTGATTCTCTCCTTTCCATTCCAGATGTCATTTTATAGACACATGTTCTGCCTTTCCTTCCCCTTCTATTTCCCATTTTAAAAGAAAATAGAAACATATTTGTTCTAAATTAATAGAATGTTATGGTATGAGTTAGGTCTTACTTTCTGCCTCCTCTTAGCTTGTGAAAAACAACTCTTCATCAAAATTGTACCCATTACATTACAATACCATAAGAAGACCTTTCATTTACAGAGATGAAACAGTAGGCCTTCAAACTTATGTCTGATATTGTGGAAAAACTCCAAAAATCAGATCTTTGTGGTCTCAAGTCTAAGGGCATGTCCACACTAGAAACTTAAGTCAGCCTATATTAGATTGACTTACAACCACTTCAGTGGTTCATATCCACACTACCCTCCTTCTGTTGGTGGTGCGCTGCCACTGACTTGAGATGGGCAGTGTGGGAGGCTGAGAATCCAGGATCTCAGCTCCACATGCAGCTCCCTGCCACCGGGAGCCCAGCTGCCCCCCCCCAGGCTCTTGGCTTCCTGCTTCCCACTGCCAGGAGCCCAGCTGCCCTCCTGGGCTCCTGGTGGGGAACTCTGTGCCTGGAGTCCAGACTGCTCCCGGACTCCCCACGGAGCTCCCAGCGAGGAGTCGGGAGCCCAGGGCACAGCCTGCCTGGGAGAGCAGGGAGCATGGTGGGTGCAGCCCAGCTGGGAGTGGGGAGCCCAAGCAGCACCCAGGTTGGGAGAGCAGGGACGCGGGTGACAGCCAGCTCCAAGCAGGGTGGGTGGAATCTGGCTGGGAGTTGGGAGCTCAGGGATCAGCTGGGCTCTAGCTGGAGTCCCTGCCCACCCTGGGATGACAAGAATGACTGCCAACAGCCAATATAGGTAATACAGTGTCTACACGGACACCATGTTGCCCTAATGACAGCGACATAAGCCTTATGCCTCTCATGGAGGTGGAGGTATGATGTTGGTGTAGTAGGGCACTTATATCAGTGGGAGCTAGGCTGAAGTGTGTACCCTGACATAATTAGGTCGACATAAAGTAGCTTATGTCGACCTAACTCTGTCGTGTAGATCAAGCCTAAGAAAGTATGAATCCCACTCCAGATAACACCTTGGTACTTGACTGGCATGGTTATACTCATATAAGCAATCCAGACGGCTTCTTGTTGTTCTAGCAATAAATTGTTGTCAGACCCTGGAAATCTTCTGATGTGCCCTGTCTGCATAGTAATCTGAAATCAGGTATTTCTGAATCAGCAAAGCTAATCTGTGTGCAGGACAAGTGAAAAAAATACTCGCAATCAGCACTGTCTGAAGAAGCTGTCAACAGCATCTGTTCAGAAAGGTTAATAAGTTTCTTACTGATCGCAGTTCCTTAAGAAATTACCTTACTGTATCCTGCTGGAATAGTGGGGGACATTTTTAACCTTTCATCATCTGTAACACACAGAACTGTACTTTGTCAGAGTGAAATTCACCCCATGCAGACAGGCTACAAGAGTCTTTATTCCCTAACGCACCATTTTATCCCAGTGAAAGATAATTTCAGCCACAAAGGAAACAGTACAGAAAGTACAGAATCATAGCTGGAGTCCATTTCACTTGGAATAAAGAACTGTGGTAGACTCACTCTCTGCTACTTAAACTTCTGTGGGAAGGGCTTAAGAGCTGCAGATTAACTTCTACTGGCCCTCTGCCTGGTGGTGAATTTCACCATAGAGAAGAGAACACTCTAAATACAGCCATGTAGCTGCAAGCCATTTTATATGAACAAAAACTATGGTGTTTCTGATTCCCCTCTTCTATATACTGCATAAATAAAATCGGTGGAGCAATTGGTAAATTTAAGGGCAATACAGCTTTGACTACCAAAGCCCAGATTCAGGAAAGTAGTTAAGCACGTGTGACTGGGGTTCTCAGGGGCCACACTGCAATTGCTCAGTTAGGACAAACTGCAAAGAATGGGCAAGAAAATCCCCAAAATGGTGGTTATTCCAGTACTTGGATTTACCAAGCCAGAAACCTAAACAGTTTCTACCTTCTGGTTACACAGAAGCCAAAACGCAGTTCCCTTAAAGCAACCCAGCATTTGGGCTCCCTCCCAGACAGCCAAGTCAAATATGATGAAGATTATTGAAAATCTTGTTCATCATATAACAGATTCTACCAATCCCAAAGGATCGGACACATTAACGACCAAGCTAATCAGTATTTCAGATTTTACCCAAATACATGCTTACAGCCAAGCCTTTAGTATCTAACATCTAAAGGTTTATTTATAAAAAGAAAGATGTGAGAGTTAAAACTGGTTAAAGGAATCAAATACATACAATAATTGCAAAGTTTTTGGGATCAGGCTTAAAGCAGTGATGGCATAAACTGCTTACTGGTTAAGACTCTGGTTGCTCCCAATTAATTAGAAGGTCCTCAGTCCCTTGGTTAGAATCCTCCCATTAGTATAAGTCCATAGTCCAGAAATCAGAGCAGAAAAGAGGCCAAATGGAGATATTTCCAGGGCCTTTTATAACTTCTGCCATATGGAAGGAAACATATTGTCCCAAGCAAAGCCCTTAGCATAGTTTGTGGGAAAGTACAGGCACACACGATGCAGCCTAGTGTCACATGGTCTAATCACATGCCCTCGCATGCTTTGGTGAGTCAGGGCAGCCATTACCCATACTCTAGCTAAAACGTCCTCAAGAAGAGCCATCAGGTGTGGATAGCCTTATTTCATGCCCCATTGTGAGTTAAGTGTTCTTTGATGGGCCATTCAACTTGAATAATCCCTTCACCATGTGCGGGCTTGTTACATGTAAGTACCTTGTGGGTGTTACCACAGGAACAAACACATTTGAAATACAGGTATATAGTCAATATTCATAATTTAAGATACAAAAATGATGCATGCATACAAACAGGATAATCATATTGAGCAAATCATAACTTTTCCATAGACACCTTATATGACTGTCATAAATATAAAGGGAAGGGTAAACACCTTTAAATCCCTCCTGGCCAGAGGAAAAAGCCTTTCACCTGTAAAGGGTTAAGAAGCTAAGATAACCTCGCTGGCACCTGACTAAAATGACCAATGAGGAGACAAGATACTTTCAAAGCTGGGGGGGGACAAAGGGTTTTCTCTGTGTGTGTGATGCTTTTGCCTGGACCAGAGCAGGAATGCAGGTCAGAATTCCTGTAAAAAGTCAGTAAGCAATCTAGTTAGATATGCGTTAGATTATGTTTTGTTTAAATGGATGATAAAATAAGCTGTGCTGAATGGAATGTATATTCCTTTTTTTGTATCTTTTTGTAACTTAAGGTTTTGCCTAGAGGGATTCTCTATGTTTTGAATCTGATTACCCTGTAAGGTATTTACCATCCTGATTTTACAGAGGTGATTCTTTTACTTTTTCTTTAATTAAAATTCTTCTTTTAAGAACCTGATTGCTTTTCATTGTTCTTAAGATCCAAGGGTTTGGATCTGTGTACACCTATGCAAATTAGTGAGGATTTTTATCAAGCCTTCACCAGGAAAGGGGATGTAGTGCTTGGGGGGACATTTTGGGGGGGAGGGGGGGACATTTCCAAGTGGGCACTTCCCCTGTTCTTTGTGTAGCACTTTGGTGGTGGCAGTGTTTAACCTAAGCTGGTAAGAATAAGCTTAGGGGGTCTTTCATGCAGGTCCCCACATCCGTACCCTAGAGTTCAGAGTGGGGAAGGAACCTTGACAATGACATACTTTGTACAAGATTTGTTGTGTTTATATAATAGTGATAGGAACAGTGATCTACATGGTCATATTTTAATCAGATAACATCACACATGTGTTTAAACTCCTTTGATATCAACAGGATTTAAGTGTTTTGTCAAATAGGAAAATTTGTTTCAAGTTATGCTTGTTCTTAAATGCTTTGCTGAATGGTGGCCCCAATATACAAATCTTCCAAAATATTTAGTCAGTGTCATGTTTTGCCTGCAAACCAGCTCTTTTTAATATTGGGGAAATCCCTCAGTGAGAATAACAACTCAAATATTGAAAGGAAACTAAAATAAAGGAACATATAATGTGATTAGAGCTGAGTGAATCATTTGTAATAAATATTTTATTTATTCACTGAATTTTGCATCTTTCTGTTAAGAGACTCCAGTTCTCAACATTATTAATTATTAAGAATGATTTAATCCTGAGACTATGGTTTATCCACCGCAGTTTATTGCAAGTAGTCAATTTTAAAAATATAAACTGTTTTGACTGGATCCAGAACTCTTGAATTTGAGCTGTACATAAGAACATCCTTCTCTTCCATCCTTGAAGTACTGTTCCATGCAATCGTTCAAGAAATACCTCTACTGCTCAAGCAAAAGCACTAAGTCCATTAGCTGAAGGAAGTAGTAGGCCAAAAGAACACACACAAAAACATTTACATGGTCCATCCAGTACAGGGGAACAAAGATCCATACTGGGGTAATATAGACTACGTTATCATGGGCATCAATATAATATGTAGTTTTGTTGTGTGGCAATAGGTATTGTAACACCACAGAATTTATACTAGTGTAGCACTCAATGAAATTGTTGTGGTTTAACATAATTGGACCTAAATAAAGTCACAACTAATACTGCAGCCACATTTACTTCACCTCTTTTATTTCTACAGCTCTAAGAAAAACAAGTCAGGGTACATTTCTGCTATAAAAGTACATTCAGTCCTCATCAGAGGCTCCTACATAGCATAGGCACCAACTCCGTGGGTGCTCTGGGGCTCAAGCACCCACCAAAAAAAAAAAAAAAGGGTGTGTGCGCGCAGGGCTCGAATAATTTTTTGTGGGCCCTGTCACCTGGAGCATGGTCCCACCCTCTGCTCTGCCCGTGCTCCACCCTGAAAGCCCGCCCCCACTCAGCCTCTTCTCCCTGAGGGTCTGCCCACCACTCACACAGGGTGGCAGAGAGGAGCGAGCAGGGAGAAGGGAGAGGAGAGGAGAGGAATGGGTGCGGCCTCATGGGGAAGCAGCTGAGAAGGGGCCGGGAAACGGGGCCATGGTCCAGGTGCTGGGGCCCCTTTTGCCTGTGAGCCTGTCGCAATGGCTCCATCATGAACCCTGTACTGAGCACCCACGAGCCTGGACAATGTTGCTGACAGTTTCACCAAGAAAGCTACAGTAAGACATAATGTCTTTAAATGGAGACATTAGTGAAGACAGCTTGTAGGTGAGTACAATGATTTTAATATACTGTCATCATGGTAAGGTCATTATGTAGTTCATTCCTATTTTAATAATGATTAAATTGTTAAGATACAAGTGATAGACACATTCAATAACTAGAATATGAAAAAAGTGTACAACTATACTGAAAATTGCCTCCCACCAAAACTGGCAGAGCTACTGCCCAAACACACACTGCTTCAAAAGTACCCACCGACAAAAACAAAAATTAGCGCCAGTGTACAATAGTGTTACTATTCTTGTACTCTGAACAATATTTGTAGTGCCCAAGTCACTCTACCAGTCAAATAGGCTCTTGAGAATAATTCTTTTATGTGGGTGGTGTGCTCTGTGAAATTAACACATGGTGTTTGTCACAGTGCTGTTGTAATAGAAATCTATTTTTCTGGTGTTGCCTGTGTAGACACAGTAAATCATTTCCCCCGGCTACTATTGCTTTTGTGAGAATGAAGCCAAGGGAAAACTTAAAGTTGTTATGGGGGTGACAGCTGCTGGCAAAGATAAGTTATAGTGCAGTAAACAGAGCCAAAGAGCAAGTTTTGGACTGCTCCTACTAGTGATGGATATTCTGCTCTAAGTCACATTTAGGGAATCTCTGAAGAGATGTAACTTTTTACCATTCCCCCCTTTTACTCCGTCCTCATTTGAAATCTCCTCTAAATTAAAACACACACACCCACCATATAATTAGTATGTATGGTATATGCATCAGTAAATATGTAATATAAAGCATCTGACACACAGTAAATATTAGTTTTTATGTCTTTTCTTCTCTTTTGTCAGTTGAATATTTCCTAGTTTGCGTGTGATGTGGGACCGTATCATTTTTGTCTTACAATATTAGAAAAAGATAAGTCCCACTGTTATAGCTCTCTTCTTTTCAATGGTGAGCTCCCAGATGAAAACCAGTTGCTGCTGTTCAATCATCTCTCTCTGAGTGGTTATTTCCAGATGCCACCCATCTTACCTTGTACTTGGCAAAAAGAAGACAGACAGCGAGCAAACAATTCACCCAGCAGGGAGTGAAAAGGGTGATTAAAAGTCCTCTTAGAGACTTCAACCTCTTGAAGCAATTTAGCAGTCCTTGTACAAACTGACTGTAAGCCATCACTTGCAGATTACATTACACAGATAAATTTAACTTTTCATCACATGCACCCTCGATTTTTACCTGGGACAGTTTAAAAAAAAATTCAATCCTTTCTATCTGATTTCAGAAAATGGTACTGACCCACCTGAGCGCTGAAACTGTTGTAAAATCACAGACAGGAAGTGAAGTGATCAGATAATGTTTAAAACTACATGCTGTGCCATTTCATTACTACTGACGTAAAGGAAAACACATTACTTTGTCACAAAAATCACAATTTGCCCAAACAGTGTGCTCTAGACTCTTCTATGAGCCTTAAACTTTTTTTTTTTTAGTAGATATAAGACCACGGGAAAACCTTGGACACAAATACTATCCAAAATTTGGATCCAGATTCTGATCAGAATTCGACTGCTTTGACCCATCTCTAATTCTTAACATTCTTTCATTTTTAGGCTTTTTAAAAATTATTTTTCTGATATGAGTTAGAAAATCCAGATATTGGTTTTATCACTCTGCCTTCATACCAACTTATTTTTAACTTCCCAATGTACTTTAATTAAACTCTTGTTATACTTACAAGTTTGGAGAACTGTTATTCTCCAGCACATCATTAAGGATCTACAACCTATCCAGAAGGACGATCCCTCTCTCTCACAGATCTTGGGAGACAGGCCAGTCCTCACTTACAGACAGCCGCCCGAACCTGAAGCAAATACTCACCAGTAACTACACACCACACAACAAAAACACTAATCCAAGAACCAATCCCTGCAACAAATCCCGTTGCCAGCTCTATCCGCATATCTATTCAAGGGATACCATCATAGGACCAACCACACCACCAGGGTCTCGTTCACTTGCACATCTACCAATGTGATATATGCCATCATGTGCCATCAATGCCGCTCTGTCATGTACATTGGCCAGACCGGACAGTCTCTATGTAAAAGAATAAATGGACACAAATCAGACATCAAGAATTGTAACATTCAAAAACCGGTAAGAGAGCACTTCTACCTCCCTGGACACTCAATAACAGACTTAAAAGTGGCCATTCTTTAATAAAAAAAAATTCAAAAACAGACTTCAGAAAGAAACTGCAGAACTGGAATTAACTTGCAAACTTGACACCATCAAATTAGGCCTGAATAAAGACTGGAAGTGGCTAGGTCACTACAAAAAGTAATTTTCCCTCTGTTGATACTCACACCTTCTTGTTAACTGTTTGGGAATAGGCCACTTCCACCTTAATTGAATTGGCCTTGTTAGCACTGATCCCCCACTTGGTAAGGCAACTCCCATCTTTTCATGTGCTGTAATATATATATACACACCTGCCTACTGTATTTTTCACTCCATGCATCTGATGAAGTGGGTTTTAGCCCATGAAAGCTTATGCCCAAATAAATTGTTAGTCTCTAAGGTGCCACAAGGATTCCTCATTGTTTTTGCTGTTACAAGGGAGTTTACCACCAACTCAGTTGTTATTTTTGTTTGTTTCACTTACTCACAGCTCTTGTTTTATCATACTTCCTGGGGCAGTTAACATTCATAGAAAAATTTGCTTTTTCTAGAACTTTTATGAGATTAAATATACCTGCTTATAAATATCAAACATCCTCATAACACCCTCTTTTCAACCATTCTTTAACCAGGTTATGCTCAATTTGCACCTATTAGTGTCAATTGCCACCAGCATCAATGGAAGCAGGACTGAACCTATGGTTAGCTTATAATTTCCTCCAGAGAAAGACCAAATATGAATTCTGCTTCTCTGTGTCTTCCTTATGCTGTCAGACAACAGACTCTTGCAAAGTGAATCAGAGCTATCGTAAATGACCATTTCCTAATCTCAAACAGCCCTAGCACGCAGTTCCCCATGTTTTTCAATACATAGATCATTATTAGCATAATTATAAACCAAATGCCAGCATGCACAACATTAACATGTGGAAGAAAACAGTCCTCACTCCAAAAAGCATCTCATATTTTTTCCCCAAATGCCTGGTTCTGTAACACTTATACATCTGAGTAGTCCTTTGAAGTCAATGGAATCACTAGAGTGACCACAGATAAATAAAATTTGCAGAATCAGGCCCTAAGTTAGACAAACAGTACAGTTCTATTATGCATCTGATAACTGCTGGATCTCATGGTGATATAATTTAGGCACTTTTTTTTTTGGTGTTGTCTCAGAAGAAGTGTATTTCAACAGACTAGTTGCTTGCTATACTAGGGAAAAGAGGGAGTTAAAAGTATGAGTGGCGGCATGAAGGAAAACCAATACAGATGAGAGTGGTAGAAGGATATAAAATGAGCATACAAGTGCCCACAGTGGAAGAGCAGACAATCAAACCATATAGAATTGTTCTGGGCTTTGAGGTTTGTATTCGAAGTCTAAACTTGATATAGAAGGCTAGAGGAATGCTGCAAAAAATTGAAAGTAGGAAGTAACATGGTCAGAGGGGCTAGAGAAAATGATTATTTTAGAAGAAAATTGTGGGTTCAGTAGGATGATATAGTTAGACCCTTAGGAAGGAATTGGTGGCAGTTGTCAAAGCAAGAGATGACCAAGAAGTGGACAAGGTTTTTTGTAGTGGGAACAGAGAAGAAAGGACAGAATTCAACTACGTTGTAAAGGAAGAACCAATAGGATTTGGTTGCAGTTGGAATTCAATGGGACTACTGGCTTGAAGAAAGCCTACTACTATGAATGTGGATTGCAGGATTGTGCCCGTAATCATAGGGTTTACTCTCAAGATTACAGTGTATAAACTGATTCTCCAAATCAGTCTTGCATTTATGTGGTCATGTTTGTTTTGGAACAGCCATATGCATACTGCATATTGCTGTCTTTAAGACCTCTCTGCAAATATATTATTGATGGCTTCTCTGCAATATTATTGTAAATGAGTCTAATTCTTTATTATAGTGTGCATTTCTTTATTATAACAATTTCTAGTTCTGTGATTTATCCATGCTATAAATTATGTTAATGAGTAGCAAAGGACACTGAAATTTCCATCTTGAAATAATTGATTCCTTTTATTCCTTTAGGCATTTTATTCAGTCACATGATTTTGTTGTCTATTTATAGAGCTGATGTATTCCATACTTATGGTCTATGTGTAAAACTGTTACTTTTAAAATCCTTGCTAAATTAAATCCTATTTCTTGTAGCTTTATTGCATGTAATTGGGGATAAGAAGTGTTAGTGTCTTTTAAACTCATAACTAATGATCACAGAAGAAAACAGGGTTAACTTTCTAATTTAGTATCCAACTTGGGGTTTGTTTTAAAGTGTAAATCCAATCTGTAACAGTTTTATATAGTTAGTAAATGATACAGTTTGCTTTTAAAACATGCTACTGTTATTAGTTATACTGATAGTTTAGGCTTCCCTTTCCCTCAGCTGCTCAGATAAAAATCTGAAATATTTTGATATTAAAATACATTGATGTGTATTCAGTGAAATGTATTAATCTACTGCTGTAATTGCACAAGCCACAAACATGCAGGGTGAACTCTAAAACATGAAAATGCAGGTGAAAGCTCCCATACCTTTCAATGGCTCCCGAATTTCACTCAGCGTCTTTTGAATAACTTTTTCAGCAGTATACAGATTAGATATGATCCAAACATGACCACCAATCTATAACAATGTTAATAGGAGTCTTCTACCTACTCTAGAACTAAAAAATGGTTATTAATAAATGCTAATACTTTACAATCATGGCTTACATCTAAAGAAACTGAGGAACTCAAAGCTCTTTACAAACTTTTGTTAATTATTTTTATACTAATCATTTACATCTAAACACCCAGGATCTTGTGGGTATAACTCACCTAATCCTTCATACTATAATGAACTATGAATTGTACAGCACAAAAAAAATCTCATACTAAGCATCATATATACACTATTTGTCGTCTGTTATTTCAAACCAAATATAGTCTGAAATTTGTCTGTTCCTTGCAGGAATAGGGACTTATGTGAGATAAACTGTCAAAAACTCTGATTGCTCAAAAAAGATTATATAAATAGACTTCCCAAAAAAATCTACTCTTGACTGAGATATGACTTATCTGAGAAGAAATGACAACTGAAGGATTAGCTAGGTTGCAAAAAGAATTATGCATATTACTTCACATCAGAACTTCAAATTGATATTTAATAAAAATCCTAGTATGAGCACTTGTCAGAAAATAGAGAAATCATCATCAAAGGTTTCAAATGTTCATTTCTGCTTTTCATCAACTTTTCATTTTAAAGAAGTTTCCAAACCAGATCTAGCCAATACATTTTGTTTAAAGATAGTTAGAGATGAGCAAAATGGTTCAGTTAAAATAATAAACATATGAAGCTCTTATCCAAAAATATATTTAAAAGTCAGCTAGCTAGAACTTCATCCCCATATCCCAGTTAACAAGAAGACCACTATAATAATTTCTGTAGCACCAGAAGGTTAGAATACAAAACAAAACAATGATCTCTGCTCCAAAAAACTTTACCATCTAATTTTAAGGAAAGATATGAAGACAATTACAAACATCAGAGGGAACAGGTTGAGGAAGACCAGTATTTACAGTAACAAGATCACTTTTTGGTCAAATATACTGTAGTTACTTAGTTTATAGCGCGTGCACATCTCTGCCCAATGATAAGTTAACTCCTTGCAGGTAACAAGGAATATGTGTTTTTGCTTAGAAGTGAGCCCTTTAAGAGAAGTGTTAAGCCATGAGTCACTCTCATAGTTAGTCTCAGTTCTTCATGAACTTTTTCTTCCAAATGGCTGACCTGTATGAGTGGAGAACCAGTCAGAGATAGTTCCTGAGGAAATGTCACATCGATAGCGAGCTGCTGATTAGTTTGGGCTCTCTCGTAGGTGGGGAGAGACTAGAGGAAGAAGAAGGAGCAGATAAGTATTCAAACTTTTGAATACTTATCCAAGCCTCACTGGCCTGGAAGGAAGACTGGAAATAACTCAGAGGGTTTCTTGAAAGATTTCCAATACATATTGGTTTTGGCTGAGGGCAGTAATACAGCAAGAATAGCCTTTCTTGGGATATTTCATTATTGCTATTTCCTGTCACAGACAACACCAAAATCTTCAATCTTTTTCTTTACTTCTTTTCCTTGTCTTTTACTTATTTTATTTTAAATTTAACAAACTATTGTCATGTTTCTGAAAAGTTCAGGCTCGGGTTCAGTTCAAGGTTGGGGCAAAGGCTTGGTGCCATCCTTACTTGGTCAGAATGGGTTCACCCTAGGCACTGGGTGGCCTACAATTTTCGAGAACATTGCTGTACGCTAGTATTTCCAAAACTCCACACACAAACACTGGAAGAAGAAGAATGTTTGGTTCAACTGGAAGTAGGAAGCTAAAGAATATTTGATTCCATAGTCGATTTTTTTCTCTCCTCCTTACAACGCACACAGCCAAGTTCTGCCCTCACACGTGCACTCATAGCTCCCATGGAGGCATGAAAGCCACACACGTATCTGAGGGCAGAATGTGGACCTGACTGATTTTTTTTAAATATAGCCACTTTAATTACAAAGCTCACTGACCACTGTGTACAACAGAACCTGACCGCATATAGCGTAATGTAATTCTTGGTGCTGGTGTTGCGGCTGCTGTTCCTTTTCTGGCTAAATGGGCTACAAACAGCATTGTCAGAACAGGAGAGAGAGAGAGAGAGAGCACAATGCCAAAGATCCTTATACTTTCATTGCATGCTAACATTGGCACCAGTTTTTCCCTTCACCAGGAACTAATTATTATACTCATGGCCACACAGAATGTGCCTGGCAGCTGAGGAGCTCATAAACCAAGCTCTTTATTCTAACATTTAGCTGGTAACATTTAGCTTGATGGTTATGATTGTGATGGTTCTGTTGCTGACTTGACTAGACTCTCACAGTCTCTGTTTACATGTAAAGGTTTGGCTGCCTTAGCTAGGCTCTCTTTTACTGGACTGTTTCAAGGGCCCAAGTGAGGCATAAATAGTCTGACAAATTAGACAACTCAAAATCCATTTCGAACACCCTACACTTAAAAACTAATTATTTCAAATTAATAAAAGTGAATGCACTTTTTTCTATTATCCAATATTAACCAAATGCTAATACAAAGCTTATGGTTCCATAAACACAGTAAGGGTTCTATATTGTTTGCAAGCTCTGCAAGGCTTTAGGAAACAATTGACTGAAAAATGAAATTTTCTTTTTGGCAAACGAAAGAACCTGAAGTTACACATACACTGGATTCTGGTACTACCTGCTGCTTCAGTGATTAATGATGACACAATGCGTCCATTCCAGTCTTAAGCCCGCTGGAGTTACACTAGGTCTGAATTTCGCCCATTGTGTTTTATTTACTACTTTTACTATTTCCTTTGATGTATTCACATTCATAAAAGGGCTCTATCCTTTGCAGTAGCTGCTCCTTAAAAATTAAAATCAAGTCTACCCTACAGCACTACATCATAGCTACACTGATGCAGCTGCGCCACTGTAGTGTGTCTGGTGAAGACGCGCTATTCTGATGGGAGAGAGCTCTTTCCTTGGCATAATTACTCCACCTCAGCAAGAAGCAGATGCTATGTTGGTAGGAGAGTGTCTCCCGCCAATATAGTGCTAGTGTGGATAGCGTGAAACTTGCATTGCTAATGGGGAGGGGCTTTCTACACCCCTGAGTGACGTAAGTTAAATCAACTTAAGTGGTAGCGTAGACCTGCCCATTGACTCCTCCTGGGACCATCTGTTATAATAACTGTAATCATTATCCATTAGCTGAAGACAGTTCCATTTTTGTTGTCCTTTACTCAGGGGTGCTGGAGCAATTTGTATAGTGGGGGTGCTGAGAGCCACTGAACCAAATTGTAAATCCTGTATATGATGGGAACCGCTTCAAGTTTATCAGTAAAAAAATGTATTCTATAAAATGTGCAAAACACAATCACATACTCAAAGTGAGAGTCAAGTGAGGAAAGAGCCTATGGTTTGCATGACAAGGATCCGTAACTGGTGCACTTTGTGCTATTGTAAGAATGTGATTGACTAATGGAGGATGGATAGAGAACATACAGGGACTGATAGATAAGACACGGGGAGACAAATGTATTAGGGCCCTTGGCTTTTCCATTTCCGTCCCCCTGATGGAAGTCTGGTGTTCCATGTACTGACAGTGCCTTTGATCCGCTTTCCCCCTATCCCGACTCAGCCTTTGCTCTCTCTGGGTCAAATGTACTTCACTTCTACAGTTCAATCCTGGACATCGTCACTTCCACTTCACTGAGTTTCTCTCCTTTTCCCTCCTGAATCAGCAGCACTGGGGATGACCCCCTGAGATGCCCCAGTGTCTCAGAACCGACTTGCATGTGCATTAGGCAAAGACATTGTGTTTTCAGAATTTAATTGAGAATAAGACAACAGCCAAAAAGAAGATTAGAATCTGCTCAGGGAATAGATTTCACAGGGCCCATCCCTATGACATCATTAATAGCATAGTGTATATTTTCCAAAAATACTGTTACATTTAAGGCAAATTGTAGAATTCTTTTCAGGAGTATTTGAGAGAGAAACAAGGAGCCAAACTACAGCCCATTATGGGAAGTATACTTTCCTTCAAATTACACATTCTGGGTTTTTTGGGCCCTTTGTTTCAATATTGGAGTCTTTGTCTCCACAATAGGTAATGGAGTGACTAATGACCAATCACTGATAGATATTGCAATGGCAATTCTCTCTCTTTCACTCACTCAATCTCACATACACAGAGAGTCATTAGCTGGCATAAGCTGGAATAGATCCACTGTACTTAACGTTGATGTTGAGGATTTGGTTTACACACTTTAAATGTACCTTTTTATGGCCTGGATCAAGTCTACCCTGCTTAATTTAGATTCAAACTGATTAAAATCATGATCACATGCGATAACCTAATGCAGGAGAAAGGTCACATCACTTTTAATGGGACACATGGGAGGATACTATCTGCCTTGCTCCCTGGTCTAGAATCTGAAGGAATGGATGCCCAGGAGATTTGTTACATTGGTAGTGAGAGATTGGAGAAAGATTAAATCCAAGCTAAACCCTTTATCTAAAACTAAATCTCTCCTCTGAACTCAACTGCCAGCAGCAATGAGATCATTTTATACCAAGTTTTTTTTGTTTTTCACTCCTGCCACCACTATTTCTAAAATTTGGCATTTATAAATAGATTTAACTGGTCAACTGTCTTTAAAAAATAAATAAACGTGGATTTGAGTCATTTTGGCTTGTCCCCAGTTGGGGGCAACAAGTTACAGTGGAGGAATCTGGAATTTGTACCCTCATTGGCTGTCTTTCCTGTCCTGCTAACAGTAACAATAGTGGTTGAGTGCCAGGACAAGAGAAATTTGATAGGGGATATAATAGAGATATATAAAATCATGAGTGGTGTGGAGAAAGTGACTAAAGAAAAGTTATTTACTTGTTCCCATAATGTAAGAACTAGGAGCCACCAAATGAAATTAATGGGCAGCAGGTTTAAAACAAATAAAAGGAAGTTCTTCTTCACACAGCACACAGTCAACCTGTGGAACTCCTTGCCTGAGGAGGTTGTGAAAGCTAGGACTATCACAGGGTTTAAAAGAAAACTGAATACATTCATGGAGGTTAAGTCCATTAATGGCTATTAGCCAGGATGGGTATGGAATGGTGTCCCTAGCCTCTGTTTGTCAGAGGGTGGAGATGGATGGCCGGAGAGAGAGCACTTGATCATTACCTGTTAGGTTCACTCCCTCTGGGGCACCTGGTATTGGCCACTGTCAGTAGACAGGATACTGGGCTGGATGGACCTTTGGTCTGATCCCGTATGGCCATTCTTATGTTCTTAAGACGTGGATATCAGATTGCAAAGTTAATAGAATTAGGGCAGGGAATAAAGGGTGAAGACCAACCAAGTTAAGTGGATTGTTCAACCTAGTAAAAACATCATGGGAGAAATCCCATACTCCAGTCAATCTTTTGGTAACTTTGCCTTCTCTAGTAAACAATAGTGTCTAGGCAACAAAGGTGGTGCTCATGTATGCTGGCTCCCACATTTGGAGTGGATCCATCACCATCCACAGTGAATCAGAAAGTAAATAGAGCACTGTGTGGTGAACCATCTCACCTCCACCCCATCACCTGACCCTCCTTTGCCAAGGAGTACGCACAGACTCCATGATACTGGCTTCCTGGTTCTTGGTGTGGTCCTCTCCAGTCTCCTGACAAGCGTTGATAACACATGTAACTCACTGTGACTTGTTTCCCAGCATTCCAGTTCCTCATAAGAGATAAATAATTCAGAAGATGCCAGACACACAATTGTTGACCCCATCTTTATTGTATTGCACTTTCAGCCTCTGGATCTTTTCTTAACAGTAATCAATGCCCACATCACCTCAGTGTAGATATGCTACATTTCAACTACAGGCAAACTCTGCTTCATCATTCTGGGTTCCTTCTAAAACTTTGACATGGATGAATGAAAATGGTACTGAAAATGAGTACATATAAGCATCTGAATGACCAATTCAATACAGTGTTGTACATAACTCAAACCTACCTGGCTAAACTGCAGATATGGAACCAAATTTGGTTTCAATATGTATTGCATTTGGCTCTCTAATAAAATGATGCATACAAAAATTGGTTCCAAAAAGGAAATGTAGCTGCCAACCATTGTTAATTACCATTTTTCCCTCACTGATCATGGAGCAGATGCTTCTGTAACTGATTCACTTACACAGATACTGTATAATATTGCACACACATTATTAAACTGCAGACGTCAACGCAAGCATCTGGGGGAAAAATTAGCTCTTTCTCCTTACAGGAAGTCTGAAGACTCATTTGTACAAGAAAACATTTCACTACCTGCCACTTTTCCAAAACAATGAGAACTGCCATGGTTTGTAACCTAATTAGAATGATACTAGCACCTCAAAGCAGTGTAAGCTTTCAGGTTGTCTGTCACTGTGACGTCTTTCTTTGAAATGCTATCCAGGGAAGAGAGCTCTTTTGAGACTGGGATAGTGTGTAATCTCAGCTTTTCGTCCAATACACTTCAAAGCATCAGGGCTATGTCTTTGCCATGGCTCTTCCCACTATAATTAATGCCCTCTATATCCCATCCCAACTATATCCCTAAGAAACTACCAGTTACATGCCCATATGAGAGGACCAAAGGAAAGAAAATTAAATGTGTTGACAATTTTGTATGGCACTCAGACACTATGGTGATAAGCATGGTGTAAGTAACTAGATAGATGAATCAATTGATTGTACCTAATAGGCTAATTTTATGCAAACCACTGCCAGTGTATTATAGGCCAATAGTGAAACTTTCCAAAGAGAACAGCGTCTGCCCTGCTGCCTGCTAGGATGGAAGTTGCGAAGGAGAATACATTCATGAGATTTATGCTCAAAAAGGGACATCTGCTAGTTGAAAATGTATAATCCCAGTACTCAATGATACATGAAATGGCTCTTGTTAATTCCTCAGAAACTTGGCTTAAATACCTATGCCTGCAGCTTTTCCAAGGGATCCTACTAAGGTACTTACTCAGATCAAAAATAAAAGAAAAAAAGATCATAAAGAAATTACAATCCCAACAGCAGTTTGCTGAAACTCGGACGGTTGCAGCAGTACAAATTATGTGCATATCATCTACAAAAAGCATGGAAGAGATGCAAAAGATAACATATTTTGGTTTTGTTTGGGGTTTTTTGTATTTTGCTCATTATGTACAAAATTAAAGACCGAATGTACAGCCAAAAGCAGCAATACAATACAAAGGGTAATATAGAGCATAATCAGAATTGCTTGCTCCAAAACCAGAACAGTGTCAAAATAGAGGAAAGACCCAGTAAATAGAGCAAACAATCTTACTGATTATGGGGCCAGTAACATGAAATATTTTATATTATAAAAAATAAAACTGAACCAAACAAGTTTATATTTCAGTGTTCAAATCTCTCATCAGATTTTTCAGCCAAGTTCTACCAAAAACTTTCTTATGGGGTAACTAACATTGTGGGGTAAGGTATGTTCCTGGGCACCTCTTGCTCACCTCGCTTCATTTTACAACACAACCTTCCCTCTCCACATCCCCTCTACCTGCAGAGTCTGATGTCCGTGTCCTTGCCCCTGACAAAGACATGCAGCTTTGGTTGGAGCTGAGGATGACTGGGAAAGTGAAGAAGAAACCCAGCAGAGTGGTGGGTGAGCAGTTTTCCACTTTGACATGTAGTGGCCACTGGTAGGTATCTTGATGTGTTAGTGAGACTGCAGCTGACTGAGCCTGAGAGTTACATGGTAAAATGAAGATAATGACACAATATATGTTATAACAGGAGTGCCCAACCTACAGACTCTGGGTCATTCATGGCCCACCAGAGCATTTTATAAAGTCTGTCGCCTACTTCAACACAATATACTAATAGTAGATTTATTAGTGCTTTGCCATCATGTTTACATCATTTTAGTTTGCATAAGTGTGTAAACAGGCAATGCTGTACATAGAACAACTTATCTAAATACACACAACAAGCTGAACTCAAAATATAGATCAATACAGGTGATTTTAAATCTTATTAAAATACATAGAAATCCGTTTGGCTCACACAAGGTTGTACCTAGGTTTACGTGGCCCTTCTGTGTAATAAGGTTGGTCACCACTACATTACAGCACTGAATGCAGATACAGCATATAGCAGGACTTAACCAGCTAGCTGATATATGTGTTACAATGGATCAAATTCCCTTAAAAGTCCCATCAAGTAAGTTAGCGTACATGTGATGAAGAGTACTCAGATTCAAAATTTCAGGTACAAAAGTCTCATACTTAAACATAGAAATTTCAGAATTCAGCATGCGATGGCAGAAAAAAATCTCTAACAGATATAGAAAGGATTTTGCCTCAAACCTGGGAAACCCACCCACTACAGACTCTGCCTGTTGCAAGTAGATAACAGCTGAGAGATTCATTTGGGCCGGGTGGAAACTACCTCTAATAGCTACTAAAGATGGGGACACAGACACCCAAGCATTCCTGAAGAGACCAGCAATCTGACTACTTCCTGAAGATGGTTAGAGGGCTAGAGACAACAGTAATGAAGTAAACTGAGGCTTGGAGAAGATTTGAGGGATGGCCTCCTTAAGAAGTGGTTTCTTTCACCTGGTATCTCTGCTTTCTTTTCCTCTATGCCCCCAAACTTGCACTTTATTCACATGTCCTCCATCCAAGCAACCACTACTACTCTGTTTCTCCTCACAAAATACTCCCATCTAGAACTGGCTAGGAAATCGAGGATTTTCCCCAGCGAAGAATTTCTCCAATTTCCCCCCCCCCCAATTCTGTAGAAACATTTCTTGTTTTCATCAAAAACCTGAATTTAAACAAATTGACATTTTAATGAAACTTCCCATTCTATCTAAAACAGCCATTTTCCATTGAAAAATGTTTTGATGGAAAGTTTTCCCCAGCTCTCTTCCCATCATTACAACCACTGCTCTTTCCTGACTTTTTGTTAGTGCCCCTTTTCCCTTTGAATGCACCTGACCCCTTCTCAGCACCTGTGGCAGAAAGCACAATAAACTGAAAGACAGATGTTTGGTAAGTCCAGGAACCTCACCCAGAAGGGATAACACAAGCCAGACTCTTCTCTTTTTGATTCTAGGGATCACATTAGCTGTTGTGATAGAATAATCACATCCCTGAAAACGTTCCCCATGTCCCAGCCAGTTTTAGAAAATAAGTGTTTGCCAGGATTTATAAAAACAGGGCCAGATGGATCACCTGAAGGACACACCAACCTGATGAATCTGTGAAAGTTAGCAGCACAGTGGCCAAGCATGTGCATGCCTCAAGTACCATTCCTTAACTCGACTCTCACTTTGCCCTTCTTATTCCCTCCCCCACCCCAAAAAAAACAAAACAAAACCCTAATCTTCCCACTGAACACCCCATAGGAGCTTATTTAGAATCAGATAGATGTAGGAATAGTTGTTTTTCCATCCAATGTGTATCCCTTTGCACTTACCAATATTGAATTTAATCTGCCATTGTGTTACTCATTTGCCTAGCTTGGTTAGATCCCTCAGAACTTCCTTGCATCCTCTCTGAATTTCACTTAGCTAATGAATCAGTAAGGAGGACAGTGTGGGCCTTTGTCCAGGGTAGGGCACTGGACAGAAATCAGGAAAACTGGATTTTTCCAACTTTGCCCCATTTCTGTGTGACCTTTTTGTGTGCATAATGAAAGGACATCATTCTCTCAAGCTGCCACAGTGTCACCTTTTGTGAACTCTAAATTAATTAACATAAACAAATAAAAAGTTAGAACAAGGCATTTTGTTAACTTTTCCCAATATGGATTGCACTTCAAGCTTTGTTCTATTAGATTAGCACTTGACACACAAAAATTTAGAGTGATTGTTAAAGACTTTTAGGTTAAAACCATAAACAAACAAGTCAATCAATAATTCTAACATAGACCATCTTTTTCTTTTATCAGCCAAGTGTGAAACACAGGCTCAGCTATTGAACATGGGTTTAACTGAATCACAGTTGCTTAAGTGCTCTTAAGAAGGGATAAATTTAAAAGAGTTATGCGTAAAAGAAATAGATATCCACAAGTTTGAAAAGCAATATAGCATGAGCTCAGTAATAAATTGTTGGTTATTCAATAAAACCAAATTACTACCAATAAAAATTATCTGTGTACATTTTAAGAAAGAAGGAAGAACAAACAGAAGATTCTACCCTAGAGAGAAATTATTTCCACTTTCCTTATCAAATTAACTATAAGTTAACTATAGAGCTGGTCAAATTATTTCCTGGAGACAAGTTCCGCACTGAATTTCACTTTTTTGCATGTTCAAGAATTGTCCACCAACAGACAAAATACTGGTCCCACTGAAGTTAATTTCAAAACCTCCATTGATTTCAGTTCGACCAAGATTTTACCCTAGGTGCCCGATACATAAATTAGAAATACGACTAAAGATAAAATCAGCAGCTAGAAAATAACCAACCAGTAATCAAGGTCAAACCCAAACTATACCCTCTTGACCCATGTCATTCTGCCCTCCACCTCTTAAAAGCCTATGTCAATAGCAAGGCCTTGCAGCACACTCTACAGTCAAGAGTATTTGAGACCAAGCTGTGGGAGTGAATACCACATTGATGGCATCACATGGAAAATTTATGGTGCTAACAAAGCTCTCTCTCATGCTCCATTGCGCACTACAACTGCAAAGGTATCACACAGTAAGAGAGGCAAGGTATCAGGTAGGCATATCCAACCCTGAAGCTGAAGTCCTCCTCAGGCAGGATGTTCTCCATGTGGGGCCATGAATCTGGAATTCGTTTCCACTTCTGGTTCCATTAAGAGAACACTGATAGAAATCTAATCTGGAAAGGATTAGGGCATGGATGAAGGGGGAGAGGTTTGTGTCCAAGAAAAAGTGTTGACTTACCAACCAGAAAAAGTATAGCCTGGAGATGGCCAGAAAAAATGGAATGGGGGGTGGGGGTGGGTGGGAAGAGAATGAGAATTTTCACAATTTTTATGTTTTTTCATTTCTCATGTCACAGGTGACTACAAGACTGAAGCAGAGAGCACTGCCATGGCATTAGTTCCTCCACAGAACTGTTGTTGGATAGGTAAATAAAAAGGGCTGAAACCATGACCAAAAAAAAATCTTTACAGCTATTCCCTCATCCCCTGCATATTTGTCCAGGTGTGGTCAATTAGCATATCTGTAACCTTTAAGGCAGGCCAAGATTTTACTGCAAGTAGATAACTCCTGAAGCATCAGGACACCAGGTATATCTATTTTAGCAAATAAGGAGATATTTTGGCTGTTGTAAAAGAACGTTAAGAGACTAGGCCCCTTAAGAGTTCACAGAAAGGAAACTAAGCCCTTTGCAAACATTCAGACCTTTTTCATTCTTAGCAGCAAAACAATATCTTGTTTTTAATTCCATCTTTTGCATCGTGCAACTGCCTCAATGTTACAGATCAGTATTTCAGGCTATTGATAGGGAGCAATATTTTCTATGTAAAGTGTTTGCCAGTCTCTATATGGTCTCCATATACAATATGAACCTTATCTTACTTGTTTCTGTGGGTGGTAGTATAAAGTCATAAGAGTTTCCAGCAGTTCAACGTAATTATCCCATTCAAACTTACAAAATGCTTACATAATGGAGCATTTTATAACAAACTGAATTAATTTCAATTACACCTCATGCTCCTTGGACTCTCCTCCCAAACTACATTGTAGAAAGAAATATATTATGCCTTTGGGGGAGTACTTGAAAAAGCATGCCTGTTTTCACATTCACATTAAATTTTTTTTTTTTTTTGCAGTTTTAGCCAGTTTGATAATGAAATAAGAGCGGTTTAAAACTCAGTATATAATACTAATATTCCTGTATGTACATATATTATGAAAAAGCATTCTGTCCATCAGGTCTGAGGACAACTAAACAAGGCTAAGACTCAGTGGCAACTTCAAAACTTCTCTTCAAATTTATCTCATGGATTTATTTTCAAATGTTCTGTCCTTGATTTACAAGCTTCTTTCTTTTCTTCTGTTAAAACAGTGTATAAAGGTATTGAAGACATTTTGTTGCAATATATTTAATCCATTTAGAGTGTGCCTATTGTGAAGAATCTAAGGGCAAGTGAAAATAACTAACATACTAAAAATGTACAAGTAGTAACAAATATCCAGTCAGTTAATTCAAGACCTAGCCTGACAATCACTCTGTAAAATCACAACTATTAGGAAGAAAACAGAAAAATAGGGTAGCTAATGCAAAAAATGATAAAAAAAATAAATTCGTCTGCTAGAATGTCATATAGACAGCCAGAGATATTCACCATCCTTGCTCTGTTAAAGAGATCCACAACAGAGGATCCTTGACAAAGAATGACCTGCTGTCATCTAGCCTTGATTTATATTTAGGACTGAGAACAGACCAACTGGATGTAGACAGAGGTACTTATACATGAGTACTTGAGTAATATCACATGGTATTCAATATATATAATATTTAAGGCCAATAACCCAGGGAATAACCCCCTGAAATAATCCCCAATAAGAAGAGTGATGGAGGAAAAGCTGAGGGACACCTCCCAATGTTTTGATGAACTCTGCAAAAGGATGTTGGAGGTGGGAGGAGGAGGGCCTCCTGGCACATGCAGCTATGAGGATGCAGACTGAGGAATAGGGATGTTCTTGACCCAAAGTTATAAATGGGTTCAAAAAAGAACTAGCTAAGGTTATGGAGGAGAGGTCCATCACAGAAAAGTACTAAAAGAAACACTATCACCTGTGTGCAAACCCTTTTCCCGAGATCACTCTATACCTGACCTATCAGTCTTCATCCTGAAAGGAAACCTGCACTTCAAAAAACAAACCTGGGAACTTAAATTCATAACTGTGAATGGCTATTAGCCAAGATGGTCAGGGATGCACACCCTATGCTTGGGGCAACGCTAAACCTCTGACTGACAGAAGCTGGGAAGACAGGTGCAGACCACTCCAACTGCCCTGTTATATACACGCCCTCTGAAGCTCTGGTACTGGCCACTGTCAGAGACAAGATCCTGGGCTAGATGGACCATTGGTCTGACTTAGTATGGCTGTGCTTAGAGGAGATAAGACTCAATGAACACAAGGATAAGATCTTGTTGGGTAAACTTAATTTAACCATTTTTACTTAATTTTTTAAGAGGATTTTTTTAAAGAATGTTGGAAAACTAATTAAAAAGTGACATAGAAGCCACCAAGAGGACCCAAGTTAATTTAATGACACCTTTTTAAGAGTAGCTCAATCTTGAAGCCTGCTAAGGTTTAAGAATATTCCCTTAAAGGAGGTAAATTGCCAGTTGGGTGCCTAACTTTAGCCACTCCCCTTTTTTTGAAACATTGGCCTGATTTTTTTTGGTCTGTAACATTGATAACCAGTGTGACAGTAGAGAGAAGAAGTTCAACTACCTTTTTACTCTCTCAATTAGCAAGTGAGCAGGGGCATTATGCAATCTTTAAAGCCTATCAATCAATTTAAAATGAAGCCACAAGTCAGTAGATATATTCAGGATTATAAATAAAATGTGTTTAAGTTCATGAATGAACAATGGAGAAAAAAGCAAGATGTTACCTATGCATAGCTAAGGTTGTAGGAAACACTGTATTACACACATTTTTTCTATAGAAAAACCCTGATTTTACAAATGGTCGTTCGTAAGATTGATAGTTACATGAACTATTTTTCTGCCACCAAAGTCATCTTTCTGCTCCTGAATGTGACGTCAGTCCTTCAGCCAATATTCAAGTGGCTACACAGAAAAGATGCAGATCTCTTAAAGAAAAATCATGCACAGCCTATAGTTACCATTCATTCGGTACAGTATCCCTGAATGATTAATAAATTAACTTATGCACTGCAATTTTTGGATGTTCAATTTTATCGAGTCCTCAATCCTGAATTAGTCCATAAAATAGCATTCTACTGTATTTAAGAAATGGTATGTGATCATGCAATTGAAGACTTTAACATAATGCACACATACAAAAGGGCAAAGTTAAAACTGAAGACTTAGTTGTAACTTAAATAGAAATGTTGGCTCAGCTATTTAGACATATATTTCTTTAGTGACAATTGTAAGAAGGGACTGGGGGGAGTCTACGTCAGTAACCCAGACCCAACCTTCCTGTCCGTGGACTGGGGAAGTCCCATTTAGATCCAAAGTGAACATACTTCTCTCCTTATAACATTTTGAACCACATCCTGGCGAGTCACACATACTCAGACTCAGGGGAAGTTTTTATTTGGTTCCAAACTTCACAGCTGAAGTCAGTTTCCAATTCCTGTTTGATTGCTTAAAGTTACAGTAAGTGAGTAGAAAAGGAGTACTTGTGGCACCTTAGAGACTAACCAATTTATTTGAGCATAAGCTTTCATGAGCTACAGCTCACTTCATCGGATGCATACTGTGGAAAGTGTAGAAGATCTTTTTATATACACACAAAGCATGGAAAAATACCTCCCCCCACCCCAGTCTCCTGCTGGTAATAGCTTATCTAAAGTGATCACTCTCCTTACAATGTGTATGATAATCAAGTTGGGCCATTTCCAGCACAAATCCAGGTTCTCTCTCTCCCCCCCCCCCCCACAAACCCACTCTCCAGGGGGTGAGAGTTTGTGTGTGTGCACACAGTATGCATCCGATGAAGTGAGCTGTAGCTCACGAAAGCTTATGCTCAAATAAATTGGTTAGTCTCTAAGGTGCCACAAGTACTCCTTTTCTTTTTGTGAATACAGACTAACACGGCTGTTACTCTGAAACCTGAGATAAGTGAGTGTGGCAGCCCATCTCTGATAACATGAAATACACAAATCATTTACAATTCAAATTCCCAACTCATTAGGCAGCAGGGAAAACAAAAGATTTTCAGAAATCATTTACTGCCTATTCTAGGCCCCACCCCACCCCCAGACAGAAATCCACATCGATGGACCTTTACATCAGTGCATAGATGGATTAAAGTTAATGGGGGTCCACCTTCGCAGATCTAGCTGCAAGAACTGGCTTTATATTGAGACAAATGAGTTGACAAGAGAATTCCTATCATTAACCAATGTAAACCAATACAAACGTTAAGACAGCATTTTATTATTTATCATACTCCTTGCCATGCTGAAGTTCATTGCAGGTAACTGAAACGACTATACAATCGTTACCCAATATGTTTTCAGGAAGTTTAGCAAGGCTTAGCCTGGACCCATTCATCTCTATACACAAATAGGGTATGTCTGCAGCTGCTTGGGTTTGCACAGCACATTCTCTTTCTCAAACATTATTATTTTATCAAGGCTTTTTTTTTTTTTTTTAAGTTTAAGTGGCTGAATTAAATCATGGAACTGGTCAACAGCTAGGGAACTCTTTAGGAATAGCACACAAACTTTATTTATGACTTCTTCTCCACCTGTGCTGACATGGCTGGGAATTTACAACTGGACTGAAAATGTTACACACACTACTTCAAAAATTCCACATTTTATTGAGCTGCATTATTATGGAACATTTGTCATGCAGCCAAACGCTATGTCAGTCCTGTAACTGATTTACTGCAACATCTGTAAGAATGGTGGGGGAAGCGAGAGAAACCAATGTCCACTTTAGACTCCACTGTTTCCAAATAGCATATGGCTGTGGAGGATTTACAAAGAATTGGAAATAAGCAACATGCTTAAAGATACAGATAAGACAAATGTTACACACAAAAAAGTTATTACTTTTCAGAAGGGACAGTAAATGTAACTTAGATGTATCTAGCACCTGGCCCTAGAAAAGCAGACTTTTTCCTGAGGAAATTATGAAACTTAAACAAGAAGCCCACATAGACTCAAAACTCCTCCTTTGTGAAAGGCCTCATTAAAAATAAATAAAAATAAAATGTCTCACCAGGTTTGTACAGTAGATTTTTTGTAATCTGAGAAACGTATCCACAAATCCATCTTTTCCATTTAAGAATGTTTTTGTCAGAGGAGAGAGGTCCAAGACTGTTGGACAGAGGGTGAAGATGGGGGGGGGGGGCGGGAGAGGGGCGGGGAGGAGAGATACCCTTCCAGGACCTATTCACTTCAGTTTCTGTGAATCTCTCTTTCCCCGGAACTTAAATGTGAAGAAAATTTGGGGGGGGGGAGAAGTAGGGGGGACACTGACAGATGGTGGTACTTGACAATGCTCAATCAGATTGCATCATCCCAGCAGTTTAGTACAAAACAAACACACAAAAAAGCAATTCAGGTAGATCAAGCTTTATGAAATTTATGTAGTTTCCTCAGCTGGCCAATTTGAGAGAGGACTGTGCAATATACCATTCTTACTTCAGTTCGGCTCTTATGTTTAAAACGGACCATTCTACCTATTTCCTGCAAGGCTGGAACAACTATAGCCACTCTAGGTTTAATTTAAAAGTATGAATATTATTCTAGATGAAGCTTCTGGAGAATGTTCTGGGTTAAGGATACACACAGGATACAACTATACTTAAAGTACATTAGAAATAAAAAAGAAAAACAACCACCATCCAGCGCATCACTTTATAGGACCATAAAGTCAAGATATTATTTTAGCCTTGGGGTTAATATTGTTTCTTGATTAGTCATATTTTCCATCATTGGCACCATTTCACTTTTCCACCTCCTGTGTGGCCACACTTATGTAAAATTAAACTCATTTTAAATGCCACTTTACACAGTTTTTGTCCTTCTGCCAAGGCAGAGTACACTAAATTTTCTCTGCTTACAGCAAATCTCTAGGAGACTGCTGGTGCTCTTACACAGCCCTGATGTTGAGGGCTACATTTCCCTTTTCCTGGGGGAAGGTTAATGGAAAAAGCAGTTTACACCAATAAAAAATAGCACTGGGATATGACAGAAGCCAGACTCTGGAACCTAAGACCATATTAACGATATTGGCATACAAGCACACAGGAGGTATCTGTACAAGTGCACTTCATTTTGATTAAGCCAACAAAGTAGCTAATTACAATGGAAAAAGAGAAACGAGGCTTGGCTTGTTTACAGGATTCTTCTGACATTTAACCAAGTAGAAGTGGTGTTAATGATCCACAGTTAAACAAAATCTTAATGCCTCACCCTAAGAAATAAAATTTATCGTTGTTACAAGGTACTGGATGATAAACATTAATATCCATTGTGCTAGACAAAATGTTGTCAGCAATGGAGCTAGTCATGGACATAGTTAATACAGTTATTAAAATCTTCATGGCAAAAGGCAGCTGGTAAAGATACTTCTGGCTATCTGGGATACCAGCAGGAAGAGGTGTTCCAGAAGTAACTAACACTGAACTTCAATCTTTGTTAGAACAAACCTCCTTCGACACAATCACTGCCCACAAGCTAGTTGTCTCCTGCCACCAAATCAGCATCACTCCGTCTCATCTAGACTGAGCCTCAGGCACCCATTCTCATCCAAGATCTGCTTTCAGCCATTACATTTTCTTCATTCAGCGAAAAACAGACAAATACATCATTTGCAGATTGATAGCAGTGCAGCCTCAATGGTCTGTCTCACACACTGGACAGGATGAAGAGAGAACAAAATTTGGCAGGAATTTGTACAAGAAGATCCCTTGGGGCAGATGAGCAATTACCCCAAATCAACCTCTTATCTTGCAGAGAAGGGGAAAAACCAAACCAAACCACACAATCATCATTATCTTCCCTTCCTGGGGACTGCAGGCAGGCCAACAAATAAGTCATGGTCAGATATTATCAACAGCTGCTGAAAAATCTAGAAGAAATCAGCATGGACACCTGACCTCTGTGCGTCACTAAGCTATGGAGACCACAAAGAATCTTTGTTCTATACCCAGGGCAAAAGCCACACCAATATAAAGGAAACCAGCTGAAATCAATGACTATTTTTCCACCACATCCTTCTCAACCCTTTTAATTGTGGGAAATTAAGACTGCAGACAGGATTATAATCTTCAGGACTCGCAATTAGACATACGTTATTTTGAAAGAAACTGAAACACTGCCCTGAATGGTGGTGCTAACTTTCTCAAATGACAATAGACTCAATCACTGCCGTTTGATTAGCCTGGAGAGGCAAGTTTTCCAAACCTCCTCCAAATGAATCCAGAACCTAAGTGGGTAAAATAAAATAAAAATAAAAAATAAAACCAGGCAGAATCTCAGAATGAACACTACATCTGAAGACACTGAATGCCCAGTTTGGTTACACCTCCAACATTAAAATCAATTAAAAATTGTATCTTGCAATTTACAAAAATGTCAGTATATCATGAGACGTTTCACTACACCACCATAAATATAGTCAACGTCCTAGACATTTAAACTCATGTGTCATTGGAAGACCAAAGACAAGGATTTTTATTCTGATGTCAGTGATATTTAAGTTACCGAGAAGGGGGAAAAAAAAAAAAAGACACCACAAATACTGATACCTGTATTTTTAGGATACCATTTGAAATATCTTTACATCAGACGGGAGACATTAAAATGTGGGCAGGGACCCGATAATGAGTTCTATGTTATTGCAAGATTGGGGCATTCATATATTCTAACCGTTCAATTCATAAAAATATTTGAAGTAGTGGAGAAGGAATGGAATATTGTCTTTTTCCCATTTTGTACATACCAAAAACAAACAAAAAATATGCTTCCAAACACTATTTTTAGTCACAGCCTTTTAACTTGGATTTTTAAACATAACATTTTGTTTTGTAATGAACAGCATTAAGAATAGTTTTCAGAGTAGCAGCCGTGTTAGTCTGTATCCGCAAAAAGAAAAGGAGGACTTGTGGCACCTTAGAGACTAACCAATTTATTTGAGCATAAGCTTTCGTGAGCTACAGCTCACTTTATTGGACGCATTCAGTGCAAAATACAGTGGGGAGATTTTATATACACTGAGAACATGAAACAATGGGTGTTACCATACACACTGTAACGAGAGTAATCAGGTAAGGTGAGCTATTACCAGCAGGAGAGAAAAAAAGCCTTTTGTGGTGATAATCAAGGTGGGCCATTTCCAGCATTGACAAGAAGGTGTCAGGAACAGTAGGGGGCGGAAAATAAACATAGGGAAATAGTTTTACTTGGTGTAATGACACACCCACTCCCAGTCTTTATTCAAGCCTAATTTAATGGTGTCCAGTTTGCAAATTAATTCAAATTCAGCAGTCTCCCGTTGGAGTCTGATTTTGAAATTTTTTTTATTGAAAAATTGCAACTTTTAGGTCTGTAATCGAGTGACCAGAGAGATTGAAGTGAAGTGTTCTCCGACTGATTTTTGAATGTTATAATTCTTGACGTCTGATTTGTGTTCATTTATTCTTTTACATAGAGACTGTCTGGTTTGGCAAATGTACATGGCAGAGGAGCGTTGCTGGCACATGATGGCATAATAGCTCATCTTATCTGATCACTCTCGTTACAGTGTGCATTGTAACACCCATTGTTTCATGTTCTCCGTGTATATAAAATCTCCCCACTGTATTTTGCACTGAATGCATACAATGAAGTGAGCTGTAGCTCACGAAAGCTTATGCTCAAATACATTTGTTAGTCTCTAAGGTGCCACAAGTACTCCTTTTCTTATTAAGAATACTTTGGTTTACTTTCTTTCTCTAGATATTCGGGAAATTATGTCTGGTTAGAGATCCAAGTTATGACACTTAGAGAAAAACTAGATAAGGGAAAAAACTATTGACTTAGTGAGTGAATCTACTTTAAGATTTTAAGCATTATTGACTTAGAGATTTGTGCTTAACTCAGGATAAATTAATATATTTAAAAATGCAGTTAATCATCATCAAATACCCATACCAACGTCTGTCACCACATCGCCACATCTGGCTGCAATGAAGGCAAATTAACAATCAGATTCAGAAATCTGGCAATATGATAAACTAAAGCATGCAAAATCCATTCTCTACATTCAGACCACCAGTGATTAAGGATGGATTAACTTCCTGTCTCTAATACTGGCGCCTAAATTAAAGGAGGGAAATTACTCTGCAATCTGCGTACCAGGTTTCTGGCTACAAACAACAAAAAGCCCTTAAGTCAGCTACTTTAGGCAGGGAAACCTTTTGCTCCAGACGTATCCTCTGAAAACCGTCTATGATGTTCTAGTCTAACAGCTGCTTTCAATTTGGTTTAAAAGTAAGTTTGACAACTATATAAATTTGCGCCTTCTAAGTGAGCAGATCTGAAAACGTAAGTCCTGTAGTAGTAAAACTTGGGGAGGCACATTGTTTTAATACATTGCTGACCAGAAAATTCACAGCTTTTTTAAATACTGGATATCAGTATCAAGGAAAACAAAAGGGAAAATTCTCATTTAGTCTTAATTGCCATCACATAGTAAGTGTCTTTCTTTGGTATAGGGTGGCTAATAATATTGGGCTCCTCAATTTAAATTTAATCTAGCAAGTATTTAAACTTATAACAACTGCTCAACTTGAGTGAGGAATGAAGTACAGTTCACATTTATCTATATGGAGAAGAGAGCAGACACAAATGGAAGAGCAGCAGAAGTTAAACCAAGGAAGAATTATCTTGTACATTGGTTACCTTTTTACGCTGGTTGTGGAAGTGATTGGAGGAGCAGTCGAGAAAACATAGGGGAAAACACAGACTCTGACCTGCACTGAATATTTGGGAAATAATTAATCTTCAAGCCATTTATTGAGAGGAGAATGATACTACCAGGCAAACGTCTAGGGTCTGATTTTTTCTTTTTTAAACTAGTTGCTCGCTGTGTATGTGTGTGTGTCCAATCTGCATATCCACCACCAGATGTGTACACTCAAGTTATTTGTATGCACCGTGGCTAGACAGCTGACTATACAGCCAGTCTTGTGCACATGTGGGACAATTTGGGGAAGCTGCATGACCAGAACCACTTCTAAGGACAGCAGGTATCTAGTACAGTGAATCCATATCCTTTACATTTTAGACAAACTGATGAGATAAGGGCCAGAGGCTTATATACACAACATATATTTTCAATTTCTATCAACATACCTCCACCTTGCATTTTTCATACTCTATTGTGTCTCAAGACCACAAGGCAGCATATTTTATTAAAAGTGATGTGCAAATAAGATGCATGGTACCTGCAAACAGCACGGAACGTCCATTCATAAAAAGGTACAGATATTGGTACAAGTTTAAGATGCTTTAGTACTCATTTCAATAAAATGAAGTCTGACAGGAAATATACATAGTATTATTTACATCATTAATTTACAAGAGATACCATTTGCATAAAACAAAGCTATAAAATAATTAGAAATATAGTACTTCTCTAAGGAATGTATTCCCTGTATAAAATTTTATAACATTTTGGCAATTATGTTTTATCTGTATAAAAACGTATTCATTCTTTCCGATTTCATAGCTCCATTAAAAACATGGATTCCCCCCACCCCTTTTAAATAAAGCTCCACATTGAGGTAGTATGTCAAAAATATTTCCTTTGGTTCCATCTATCAATGGCCAGTCCAAAAGCAGCTATGTATTCAGGTCACAAGACTGGAAAGTAGGAGTCCTAAAGTTTTCAAAGGCCTGTTTGTAAGTACAAATGCTGTTTTCCTCATAAGAAACCGTCCTGTCCTTTCCATCTTCCTCTGCCTCTGAGTCAAAGTCCAATGAGGCTTGAGAATTATTATTATGGAAGGTTTTGGGTTGACAACTTGCTGGCTGCATACAGCTTGAAAAAGAGTCTAGTTGAGGCCTCCATAGAGACTTTCCAAATGTTCCTGCAAGATAGAAATTTGTAAGGAAAGAAATGCTGGTGTTAACAGCTCTAAGTCTTACCAAGGGCTGTACACGAGAATACAAATCAAGGACACAGCTCAAGTTCTCTGAAATGAAATTTGGCTTTGTTTCTAAGTCATACTATTATTCCCCACCCAAAGGGAAAAAAGCCCTCTATACTCATATGTACCCATTTAAAACTCTTAGATGAGTTGTTAAAAGTGTTTCCAAAGTGAATAACTTGGTTGATAACCATTCAGAAGAACCCACCCCCTTTAATTTCCTTGTTTATGTTTCCATGAATTTCCTCATTCTCAAAACACAAAATACAAACAAAAACATGAAAACAAGTTGCAAAATCATTCTAATGCATAACCAAGAACAATCTTTTCAACATGCTTTTTGGACTGGTGTACTCTGAAAAGTGACTCAAACATTCACTCTGTTTAGCTAGACTGATATTAAGAGCTGTTTATAATTTTATATATATAAAAACTACACACCCTGCAATCTGAATGCCAGACAGTGTTCTTTCTGGCTTGTGTCACACATCAGTAACAAAGATCCTGCCAGTGAAATTCTGCCTTCATTTATACCCCATTTGCTCTCAGCTGGCTAGTACAGGAGTAACCCAAGTAGAATTTGGCATTCAACTGAATCTTCATTAAACAATTCTGTTGATGCACTAGCCAGAAAATACCACATTTTCTCGTCTCCCTTTTCCATGTGGAGACTCCACAGCTAACACCATTACACTGAAAGTCTTCACTTTTTTCACAGACAGAAAATATAATTAGATATGACTGACACATGGCATAGATCTGTTGATTAAGGTACCACACTTACACATACCACCCCCCAAAAAGTGGCTCCTAGTGACACTTGGCTTCAATAAGTTATGCTATGTAGACCTTTAAAAACATATGGCAGGTTTGAAGTAGGGTTGCAATCAGTTGCATTTTACCGAAGAAGGGTCTATCTTAAGTCATTACCAAACTCAGTTCTTCTGGGAGGTAACTGAATGTTGCTTGTGACATATGGTCCTAAAAAGCGCACTCTCTTGTATTACAGTTGTGAACTGTTCATGCATGATTGTGTTTTACTCCATGGGGGAGGCTACCACAGGAACTAAAAACAGTGGGGGGTGATTAAGGTGAGTCACTGAGACTAAACAACTCCCGAGATGTTCCACCCCCTGGGGTGGTTTGTATATACTAGTTCATGCTGGGTTTTCCAGACGCTAGGAAACAACGGAGGAGCTTTTGATATAAAAGGATGAACCTAAACTGACTTATGGCTTCTTTCTGATGCAGCAAATGGACAAAGGGAGGCCCTCATGGAAGGGCTGGAAAGACACTAGCCTACTAGGGCCCCATAAGATTGATGGGTGATTCCTGGTATGCTAAGTGTGTGTTTAAATCTGTTTATTGTTTTATTATTTTTATTTTTTGTAATGCTTTTATCTTAAGAAAAAGTGTGCTTGCTTAGAAAGAGCTGCGTGATAGCTTGTAACCTTTGGCAATACACTTTTCATAGCCATTGGAAAGAAAGCAAAAGCTCAGGCACTAGTCTTTAAGCAGACTGGCTTGCTGGGAATATCATAGTGCAAGGTAGGGAGATGTGAAGCCTTAAAACTCCAGTCAGGAGGGAGACACACATGGGTCTTCACCCAAGAGAGGTGACAGCTGGGAGCAGAAAACCTTACGTGCGTGCCCTGAGGGACCATGGAGGGGGAATACAGGTGCAGTTACCCAGAAACTGTGATGTTATCAACTAAGCAATACATGCAGAAGTTATTCCCCTTGTATAGTAAAATATATTTTATAATGTACGGAATCTTTTTTTTAAATCCATCAGAAAAATTATTAATAATCAAGAAACTAAAGGCTTGTTCATAACTTCACCATATAGTCACACTGCTTTTTGTTTCTCCTTTGAGCAGGACCAGGTCTAGGCACCAGCAAAGCAAGAACGTACTTGGGGCAGCAGAATTCCAGGGGCAGCATTTCGGCCACCCTTTTTCTTTTTTATTGTTGCTTGGGCAGTTGCACTCTTGGAACTTGGGGTGGCAAAAACCTAGAGCTGGCCCTGCCTTTGAGCCCCTCAAGTGTTGGTGCACTGTCTATTCAGAGGCCTTGTCTGAGTATGAAGTGCCCTGCATGCTCCTGGCACTACATAAATAATGGAGGAAAAGAGGTAATACTAAAGTTAGCTTTCACAAACTAAGGCCTTGCTTACATGGGAAAGTTTCATTGGTTAAATTGCCAAAATTTTCAAACAGTATATATTTGATAAACTGTAGTATCCCACTGAACTCAGGGGCAACTGCATGTGCTCAGTTTCTCTGAAAAAAAGGTAGGCTACTTATGTGACCAGCTTTTAGATACGTTTCTCACAATATGTAACAATCATATAAGCAATCACCGAGTATCACCCTGAACTACTGTTCTGACTAAAGGATAAACATGTTTTCTAGTACATGCAAGTCATAAGGAACATATGTATACAAATGATGTTTGCAGCTTTAAGAAATGCAGTAGCTGAAACATACCCATGAAAGTGCTACTAGTGGTAATAGCGGATGGTTCCTGATTTCTGTTCAAATCAAAGATGTCGGAGTTTAGAGTCAAGCTTTTCACTCCAATTCCTTCACTTGGCATGCAAGTAGAGTCAAGCAATTTACTACTTGTAGCCTGCATTCCAATGCTGCCAACATACTGGTCAAAGGGATCTTCTGGTGAATGTGATAATGTTCCAAGTGAATATGGATAGCGTTCTTTTTTCTTTAAGTAAGTAGAGTCACATGGGTCCATACACACTGTTCTTTGGTCAGGGCTGCAGCCTTAATAAAAAGGAGAAATCAGGATTACTAGGAATCTTATAAGGCAAGACTGAAACAGGACTAAAATATTTATTTGACTTACTTGTATGGTATGCTTCAAAAACGTCAGAGCCATAAGCATTCCCTTTTAAATACACAGTCCCTGAAGTCCCCAGATAGTGGCATAAGAATGGATCTGTAACAACCTCCAGGTCTGTTTCACTGTCATTATCTAGATGACAAATGCCTTAAAAATAAAGACACGATGTATCAGCTAACAGACTCCTTTTTCTAGGCTTCATCCTGCACAATTAGTTTTACTAGTGGAGTTTTGTTCTTCTGCAAATAAAACAACTACAGCGATGAAACCTGCAGTGGAATTTAAGAACACTTTTCCTGGAGGGGCAGGAGTTTGCAAGAGTTCAGTTAAACAGCTTTATAAGGCTGCTACACCTTAGCCCTAACCCTCTCCAGAATGGCGATGTCAAGATTTCTCAGCATGTCACCACTCTGTTGGTCTGCTTATCTTCTAGGAGTATAAAATAAATACCAGAAGAGCCAGGATTTCATTTAAAAAAAAAAAAATCACGCAATGAGTTCATTTGCAACCAAAGATTCTGCTCTGAATACTGAAGCCATGGTCCAAATAATGGCTACAAGTCATCAAGTGTTACAGAGTAGATTACTCCTCTAAAAACACAATGATCATTTTGAGATGCTTTCAAAAATTAAGGCCTTGCTTACACGGGAAAGTTTCATTGGTTAAACATATAGTAAAACAATATAATGCCCCCTATGGACACTACTATTCCTGTATAAAAGAGTGCTTTTGGAGGATGAGGAGGGGTATAGCTTAAGTTTTCTTTCAAGAGACCTAACTGAAACAACAAAAAAGGTACTCTAACACTCGTAGAGTTCATGTGTAGACTCATCTTGTTTTGGTGCAAGTATAATCAGTTTAAATTCATACTTGAGGTATATTGAAGAAGCTTCTCTATGTAGACAAGGCCATATGTCAAGTGGATCAGTAAAACCAAGTTTCTGTTATCAGCACAAGCATTTCTCATCCCTGTATTTCATAGTAAAATCTCAGCTTCAAATATTATTTTAATGGGTTGAAGCAATCAGTAAGTCAGTCACAGGGCCTACATGGTAACTAACGAAGATGCTTCACTGGTGTCATTGTCTTCCTAACTAACGTAATGAATTGTAGTATCTGATTTCTAGTAACCAAAACAGTGCCAAGTTTTATACCTAAAGTATTTACCATTACTATCTCTTTGCTGTAAAAAATATCCCCCCATTGAAGAAGTTATGAACTGATGATGACTTCCATTTTCTGATGACCCATACCCATCCTGCCTTTCAGCTAATGTTCCCTGGGATGACAGGTAACTTGGAATGTCAGCAGGCAAGTTGGTCTCATCTGTAATTTAAGAGGGGGGGGAGGGAAATATGCATAAAACCATCAGTATATTTTAGGTTTCTTTGAAATATTTTTAAACCAGCCAGCAACATGATGAAGGCAACAAATGATTCACCCTTCTGAATTTGAGTCAAAACACACAAACATTTCTGGAAGAAAGTTATGGGAGAACAACCACAAACACATTTGAGGACTCCTTTGCACTGCCAAGCTTCAGTTTACACACCTGTATTTGTGATGCTGCAATCTTCATTTCTTCTCCTTGTGTGGTATATGATGACCACCCACACAAGTGAAGTGCCCACCACACAGCAAACCACTGCTATGATCACTACGCCGACTGTGGCCCATCCATCATCATCCAATGATGGAGCAATGTTTTGAGGAGAATCACAAGTGGGAGTGGGAATTACATTTAGACGAATGTTGCCTCTCTCTGTTCCAAGCGTATTAGACATTTCACAAGTGTATTTCCCAGCATCTTCAATGTCTGTGTCCACAATAATCAGTAACTGGTTGCCTGCAGCGAAGAAGTGCCTTTCTGTTACCACCAACGGGCTGTCATCCTTAGTCCAGTTCAACCGAGGCGGAGGGCTACCACCAGCAATGCATTGCAAGACTGCAGTTTCACCTTTTGTTACTGTTCGGTCTAGCAAGGGCCGCAAAAATGATGGTGTTTCTGGGAAAAAAAAATCTAAATTACCTTTATAAGAAAACATAGGTGGTTCCAACCCAATCCACAGAAAAACAAAAACAAAACAAAAAACAAATGAGTTGGGGTAATATTAAAATCACAAAATTTCTAACATGTGTGTTTTTCTAAACATTAATCCTTAGAAAGATGGCATGTTTTAGACCGGGATGGCCAACCTGAGCCGGAGAAGGTGCCAGAATTTACCAATGTACATTGCCAAAGTAATACATCAGCAGCCCACATCACAGTCCCTCCCCCTCTACCCCGGTGCCCGCCGGCAGTCCCGCCGATCAGCACCTCCCCTCCCTCCCCACGCCTCCTGTCCGTCGCGACCAGCTGTTTTGCAGTAGGCTCTGGGATGGAGGGGGGAGGAGAAAGGGTGCAGCATGCTGAGGGAGCGGGCAGGGAGGGGCGGGGGCGTTGGGTAAGGGCTGGAGTGGAGGCAGGGCCTGGGGTTGAGCAGTGGAAAGTTGGCACCTGTAGCTCCAATCCCGGAGTCAGCACCTATGCAAGGAGCCACATATTAACTTCTGAAGAGCCACATGTGGCTCTGGAGCCACAGGTTGGCCACCCCTGTTTTAGACAAATGACTACACAGTTATGCATCTGCTAAATACACATGCTCTTTGCAATCACCCCAAAATGTTTAAGACAAAATATCTAGGTTGTTGCCACGCACCATTCTAGAAGCAAATTTCTACACAAACACTGAGGTAGCTAACAGTTTTGGGAAATGATTTAACTAAATTGAAAGCATCATTAAGGCCTAATTATACTTATAGTTTTTCTACTGGTGGGGGAGAAGGGGAGACATATTCCAGGAGCCTGAGCTAAAAGACTGGCGTCAGCTCATTTAGTGATCACAACTAGATGCTCACTAGCCCTACAAAAGAAAAAAAACCGAGGAAATAAGTTACATATTAGCATAGCGTTCTCTAGAATATATTATTAGTGGAGATGCCAACTCTGAATTTAAAAAAATAATAAAAAAAAAAACTTCACTTTTTCCTTTTTTCTATTACTGAACTTCTCAGGAAAAAATCCCAGCAACCTCCTCCTTTCTCTGTGTATACTAAATCATTTCTATTTTAAACTATGCATTTAAATGGAAAATGTAACTCTATTTTATTATTTATTAGAACAATGATTGTGTATTAAAAATGATAAGTATGGATTTCTAACCAATGGCCATTGATTCACAAATGACGACTTCACGAAATACATTACCACAGAACTCATCTGAAAAGACATTTTTCAGCTAAACATGTGCCTCCAAAAGCACTCACTAGTAGTGAATTGATACATCTCCCTATTAAGCCCTATAACACATTTTATTAATAACATCTAAAAGTATGGCAAAACTTGTCACACCACTTCAATAGAAAAGACTTATATCATTACATATCAACAGTTTCTCACCTAGTACTGTCAGTGTTGCATTAGCTGAAATGCTCCCAGCAGTGTTTTGAGCTGTACAGCTATAAACTCCAGTGTCCTCAATTTTTACATCAACAATAAAGAACACATCATCCTCAGGCATGACATGCATACGTCTCTTGCGTGCTGCAGGAAAGTCTGTGCCACCATCTTTCTGCCAGGCAATCTGCGGTACTGGATGACCAACTGCAGCACATTCTAATCGTGCCGTTGCCCCAGCACGAATGGTTAGGTCCATGGGCATCTTTGTAAATGAAGGCAGCACTAAAGCAAAAAACAAAACAAAAAGTTTAACCAGATACAAGTAGGTTTGTTTCCAATTTTGGGGCAAATTATTTTTCCTCCTTTGCACAATATTTTCTCAATTTCAGTACACCCAACTCCAATAAGCATAAAACTTATACCAGTTTCAACAACAGCGATGTGCAAGGCTTTGCAGATAGGATCTGGTGCACAAAGGTCTGGAAAAAAACCTCACAAGACCGAAACTTGTATCTAGAGAAAAGATGGCCTTATGTTTAAATCAGGAGACGTGGGTTTCATCCTCATTCAGGAAGCCTGTAGCAGAGTTGACCTCTGCCAAGTCACAGTCTGCGTACCTCAGTAGAGAAGGTCGTTGTCCCCTGTAAAAGGTGGACTGGGGTTCTTCTCTCTCCTATCCTTTCCCTAGTCTATTTAGATTGCAAGCTCTTCAGGACAGGGATTGTTTCTTAACTGTGTTTGTACAGCACCTCACACAATAGGGACAGATTCTGGTTGGGCCCTTTAGATGCAGCTTTAATAATAAACATATCTTGGAAGCAGCATGCTTTCATGAGCTGAAATTAGGATATAAAGCATTTTCTAAAAATAATGCAGTGGGAAAAGAAAACTGTATATTTTAATTTGCTTTACACTGATTTCCTCTTCAAATGCACAGGTAAAACAGGATGCTTACTGTTAACTGTGAGTTTGGCTTTGACAGAGTAGGATGAACCAAAGTGATTTGAAATCACACACTGGTATTTTCCTTCGTTGCTGAATTCAACATTGCGTAGCCGAAGTATGGTAGTGTATTCCATCACTTCACCGCCCTGTGCACGGAGATGTGCATAATTCTCCATTTCAGCATCATGCAGTAATTCATTGTCCTTTTTCCATGCAAAAGTCATAGGGGAGTCACTGCTGCTGGCTGCCGAACATATGAAACTTAAATTGGAGCCTTTGATTGCTGACTGAGTTTCTGGCTGGACAGTGATCTGTGGTTTAGGAAAATCATCTGTAAAGATGGGAAAGGGGAAAAAATTGTGACACTGATGAAAAGAGGCAAATACCTGGGTCCCCAGGACTCTTCTTAGAAAAAGATTTTGTAAGCCTTTGTTTTATAGGTTTGAGAGAAGTCAGACAAGTATTTATAAAGCAGAGATATAGTGGTTTAGTTTTAGATTTCATTTATCTCCAGGCATTTAAAGATGTCATATTTATGAGTTTACTGTGCTAAGCCCTCTCTTAGTGAAGAGAAAGCACATCTAAAGCAGACTATGTGCTGTTTATATATAAAAAGGAGAGAACTACAGTTTAACATCTGTAAAAGCTACTTTGACTTTCAGTCACGAAGCCAAGACTCCTTTTTTCTACACCTAAGGCTGCAATAAGTTTTTCTTCACCAAAACATCGTTCTTTCTGCCACCAGAGATTGTCAGACACTCCAGGGTTCTCCCCCAACCCACACACAAGTTGTGGTTCCAGTGATTTGCAGTTCTTTGCTCCAATTTTCAAATGCAGCAGTGCTGAAAATCTGCTAAGCATACTATACAATGATCACATGTGGGGTTTTGTATGATGGGGGAGCACTTACCATTTGTATTTTGTGGGATTCCATGTTTATTGTCCTTCAATTATTTACAAGTAAAAACGCACTTAATTTTACAAGTAAAAATGTGTTCTACAGCCAGTCCTGCAAATACAACCTGGGATCTGAGAGTCTTGTTGGGTTATTTCTTTCTTGTGCATCATACCTATAATAAGTTCCACAAGCCAAATTATATCCTTGGTGACATCTACGTCACCACACTGTGTTCAGTGGTTTTGCATTGGTATAATTTACCGAAACATACTAAATGTTTATACTGATAATGTGAGAGGTGGAATAGGATGCAGCTCATTCTCTTGTGGCTGTGCTGTCTATGCTCTGCAGACAGACGTTAAAAGTATTAAAAACATTTGTTTGGGGGAGGGAGGGCACTAACATAAGCAGATGCGATACAATATACAAAAGGAACTGATCTGTTGAGTAAAATTCTGCCATTTTCACATAGCCCATTTTCAGAGTAGAACCACACTTTAAAATAAAATCCATAAAGGATATTTCTCATCATCTTCTTCAAGCCATTAACTTCAGCACTTGACTTATAAGCAAAGGAAAAAAGAGACAGCTATTAAGCGTGTTTTATTTGGTTACAAAATCACTATAGTAAGACTACTGTATAATTAAGCAGTCAATACAGGTCACTTCTGCACCTATTTTCAATTGTGAACAGTTTTCTCAAAAGTTTATTTTTGGCCTGAAATTGTTCATGCTTTCTTTCATCTTGAAAGGCATAATTTTAGAAAGTGTGAAGTACATCAATTTGGCCATGTTTGAGCTACACTATTATGGACCACTCATTCCATGTGTCCATCCCATTAACAAATTTTAAATTTTTTTCCTCTGAGTTGTTTTCAAAATTCCAACTTGGCACTGAAGATTTTAAATTAACATACAAAGTGTACATCATTCTAAAGTTAAAGAAAATAACTTCTTGTGTAACGAGCATTTCTTCAGATGTGTAATCATTCTATCTGAAATATACAAAAGGAGAAGAAAGAAGCACAGCTTGATAGAATACTAAGCACTGCAGAAATGCACCTTTTCCCACTGAGATGTTAATTTAACAAATATGCTCCGGAGCCAAACAAGGTGGCCTCTATTCAATTTGGAAGTTGTATTCAGGGAAAGGACACTGCAACAATAACTCTTTCCTTTTAGTTCATCACCAGAAATTCATACAATTTTTAGAAAACAATATTACAGAATAGATAACAGAGCAGACACATAAATGCCATAAATTACGGGGGCCACAATGTGTTGCAACTTTCGGCCCAAGACCTGGATGGTGAAAGTGTAGGCCAATGGTACAAATGCATCTCCATTTCAACAGCCTCAATCACCAACTCCACGGGACAAGCCCCACCAATGCCACTGGCCTTGCCCTCTAAGTTAAGATTTCATCTGTGTGCTTTCACATGACAAGGCAGGACAGCAACGTACTAAAAGATTCATTTCTTTGCCCTTGCTTCTTTTTCCTGGTCCAATAAAGGCCAAGTTTATCAACCTTCTAGGCACAGTAAAACACACCCTTCTGTTTAGCCAGACTTTTATCTGACATGTGAAAAGGGGTCTCTCTATTCCTATTAATAAATAATGTTGTGCAGTTAATATGTTGTTAATTTTATGTCTTTTTATGAACACATATCTAGAGACATTGTGATTGCTGCATTTTAAAGATTTAACTGGCACACACCACTTAATACAGATAGAGACTAACCAATGTCTGTATCTGTACAAGTGCTGGAAATGGCCCACCTGATGATCACTTTAGATAAGCTATTACCAGCTGGACAGTGGGGTGGGAGGAGGTATTTTTTCATATTCTCTGTGTACATATAAAGTCTGCTGCAGTTTCCACGGCATGCATCCAATGAAGTGAGCTGTAGCTCACGAAAGCTCATGCTCAAATAAATTGGTTAGTCTCTAAGGTGCCACAAGTACTCCTTTTCTTTTTAGTAAATATAATGTATTTAGACTTTCAGAAAACCTTTGACAAGGTCCTACACCTACACCAAAGGCTCTGAAGTGAGTCATGGGATATAAAGGAATCATAGAATCATAGAATATCAGGGTTGGAAGGGACCCCAGAAGGTCATCTAGTCCAACCCCCTGCTCAAAGCAGGACCAATTCCCAGTTAAATCATCCCAGCCAGGGCTTTGTCAAGCCTGACCTTAAAAACCTCTAAGGAAGGAGATTCTACCACCTCCCTAGGTAACGCATTCCAGTGTTTCACCACCCTCTTAGTGAAAAAGTTTTTCCTAATATCCAATCTAAACCTCCCCCACTGCAACTTGAGACCATTACTCCTCGTTCTGTCATCTGCTACCATTGAGAACAGTCTAGAGCCAAGGTCCTCTTATGGATCAGTAACTGGTTAAAAGGTAGGAAACCAAGGACAGGAATAAATGATCAGTTTTCACAATGGAGAGTGGCAAATATCAGTGATCCCCAAGAACCTGTACTGGGATCTGAGCTGTTTAATCCATTCATAAATTATCTGGAAATGGGGGGTGAACAGTGAGGTGGCGAAGTTTGAAAATGATACAAAATTACTCAAGACAGTTAAGTCCACAGCTGAATCCAAGGAATTACAAAGGGATCCCACTAAACTGGGTGACTGGACAACAAAATGGCAGATGAAATTCAACTTGATAAATGCAAAGTAATTCACACTGGAACACACAATCCTAACTATACATACAAAATGATGGGTTCAAAATTAGCTGTTCCCACTCAAGAAAGTTCTTGAAATCATCGTAAACAGTTGTCTAATAACAATTTCTCAATGAGCAGTGAAAGTCAAAAAAGCTAACAGAATGTTAGGAATAGGACAGATAATAAGACAAAAAAAATATCATAATGCCACTCTGTCAATGCCTGGTACGCCCACACCTTGAATACTGCATGCAGTTATGAAAAGGTACAGAGAAGGGTAACCAAAATGATTAGGGCTATGGAACAGCTTCCATATGAAGAGAGATTGAAGAGACTGGGACTGTTCCGCTTAGAGCCAACTAAGAGGCAATATAATACAGGTCTCATCATGAATGGTGTGGAGAATGTGAAAAAGGAAGTGTTATTTACCCCTTCACATAACAAGAACCAGGGGTCACCCAACGAAAAACAGATTTAAACATAGATAAGGAAATATTTCTTCACACAACATGCAGTCAACCTGTGGAACTCATTACCAGGGGATGTTCTGAAGGCCAAAAGTAAAACTGGGTTCAAAAAAGAATTAAGTTCATGGAGGGTAAGTCCAATAATGGCTATTAGCCAAGCTAGCCAGTGATGCAACCCTATGCTCTGGGTGTCCCTAAGATGCTGACTGCCAGAAACTGGGACCGGATAACAGGGAATGGATCACTCAATAATTGCCCCTGTTCTACTCATTCCCTGTGGGGCACCTGGAACTGGCCACTGTTGGAAGACAGGATACTAGGCTAGATGGACCTTTGGTTTAACCCATTATGCTCATTCTTATGTTATGTTCTTAATAGATAGTGCTATTTTCAGATGTCAAATTCCTCACTGGAATGATTTCCTCATAAAGAAGGTATGTCCTTCATTAGCTCCCTATTAATTTCTTTACTTTATGTTCTGTCCACATCAGCTTTAGAAATTTATACATTAATATTTCAATATTAAATTAAGAGTAGCTAAACACTTTTATAAGACAGTAATGTTAATAGTTGCTATTAAAACAGCAACAAGACCATGACACCAAGCACATTCTGTGCTCCTTTATACCTAGGCAATCCCACCAAGACCTGTGAGGTTGTATAGGTATAAGGGTAGGATTAATAAAAATTAAGCAATGTTGAACTTGTTGTGGTAACAAAATTATAGTGAAGAAAGATGAAATTTCCATTTTACCTCTTTAAATCCAGGACAAAATAAAGTATTTTGTCAACTTTAATTTTTCCTCTATTAATGGAAATTGCAAGCAAATATATATATTAATGCCAGATTAAGTACCAAATTTTTATCTTAAAACAGTCAAGAAATTAAGAATTAAGGTTCCCACTTTGTACATTAGAATAGGGTCTTTCATTACATGATTAGACAACAAAGTGACAATATTTGACACGCAGTATTTAGCATCTGTGAACAGCACTTTTGTTGCAAATGCATATTAATACAAAATGTATGTGTTAAGCTATTGTATAATTTACATACTGAAAGACTATTATGAAGGGATACTTTCAACCCAAAGTTGACAGGAAACAATAAAAGCTACCCTGAAGTATTTGCAGCACTACAAACCTGAAAATAAAACGGATTCTAATTAGTATTCACTGTCTAACCTGTGAGAAATGCAAAAGGTAAAAACGTAACTACAGAAAAGTGAATTGGATTAATAGAATCACAGAATATCAGGGTTGGAAGGGACCTCAGGAAGTCATCTAGTCCAACCCCTTGCTCAAAGCACGACTGATCCCCAATTAAATCATCCGAGCCAGGGCTTTGTCAAGCCTGACCTTAAAAACTTCTAAGGAAGGAGATTCCACCATCTCCCTAGGTAACACATTCCAGTGTTTCACCACACCCCTAGTGAAAAAAAGTTTTTCCTAATATCCAACCAAAAACTCCCCAACTGCAACTTGAGACCATTACTCCTTGTTCTGTCATCAGCTACCACTGAGAACAGTCTAGAGCCATCCTCTTTGGAACCCCCTTTCAGGTAGTTGAAAGCAGTTATCAAATCCCCCCTCATTCTTCTCTTCCGTAGACTAAAAATCCCCAGTTCCCTCAGCCTCTCCTCATAACTCATGCGTTCCAGTCCCCTAATCATTTTTGTTGCCCTCCGCTGGACTCTTTCCAATTTTTCTACATCCTTCTTCTAGTGTGAGGCCCAAAACTGGACACAGTACTCCAGATGAGGCCTTACCAGTGTTGAATAGAGGGGAACAATCACGTCCCTCGATCTGCTGGCAATGCCCCTACTTATACATCCCAAAATGCCATTGGCTGGCAACAAGGGTACACTGTTGACTCATATCCAGCTTCTCATCCACTGTAACCCCTAGGTCCTTTTATGCAGAACTGCTAACGAGCCTTGCAGTCCCTAGTCTGTAGCGGTGCATTGGATTCTTCTGTCCTAAGTGCAGCACTGTTCCTGATCACTTTCCTCTCCTCTAAGTGCTTCAGAATTGATTCCCTGAGGACCTGCTCCATGATTTTTCCAGACACTCAGGTGAGGCTGACTGGCCTGTAGTTCCCAGGATCCTCCTTCTTCCCTTTTTAAAAGATGGGCACTCCATTAGCCTTTTTCCAGTCCTCCGGGACTTCCCCGGATCGCCATGAGTTTTCAAAGATAATGGCCAATGGCTCTGCAATCACATCCGCAAACTCCTTTAGCACTCTCGGATGCAATGCATCCGGTCCCACGGACTTGTGCACGTCCAGCTTTTCTAAATAGTCCCAAACCACTTCTTTCTCCACAGAGGACTGGTCACCTACTCCCCATGCTGTGCTGCCTAGTGCAGCAGTCTGGGAGCTGACCTCGTTCGTGAAGACAGAGGCAAAAAAAAGCATGGAGTACATTAGCTTTTTCCACATCCTCTGTCACTAGGTTGCCTCCCTCATTCAGTAAGAGGCCCACACTTTCCTTGACTTTCTTCTTGTTGTTAACATACCTGAAGAAACCCTTCTTGTTACTCTTAACATCTCTTGCTAGCTGCAACTCCAGGTGTGATTTGGCCTTCCTGATTTCACTCCTGCATGCCCGAGCAATATTTTTATACTCATCCCTGGTCATTTGTCCAATCTTCCACTTCTTGTAAGCTTCTTTTTTAAGAGCAGCACGGATTTCACTGTTAAGCCAAGCTGGTCGCCTGCCATATTTACTATTCTTTCTACATATCGGGATGGTTTGTCCCTGTAACCTCAATAAGGATTCTTTAAAATATAGCCAGCTCTCCTGGACTCCTTTCCCCCTCATGTTATTCTCCCAGGGGATCCTGCCCATCAGTTCCCTGAGGGAGTCAAAGTCTGCTTTTTTGAAGTCCAGGGTCCATATTCTGCTGCTTTCCTTTCTTCCTTGTGTCAGGATCCTTAACTCGACCATCTCATGGTTGCTGCCTCCCAGGTTCCCATCCATTTTTGCTTCCCCTACAAATTCAACCCGGTTTGTGAGCAGCAGGTCAAGAAGATAAATCAAAATCATTTATAAGAGTGAGGTGTTAGTAACGTAAACAAGAAATGTATATGCGGTCACAATGATTTTTAAAGTTGAAAATATTGTTTTAAAGCCCATATAGACAAGGTCAAGGTTACCATGGGAACTATACTTCAATATATAACTTTAGTGCAATTAATCTCAGATTTAATAAAGCACTAATGCAATTTGCATATATAATTAAATATATTGCATATATTAATGGGCATGTCAGTTAAAGTACATCAAGATGCACCACATTTTTTAAATGGTGCTTACCTAAACAGTATTCATATTTTAACTCTAGCAGCACGTAAATTTACCACCACAAACCACTGATCTTTCCTTTGTATGCAACATGCAAGTATGCAATACATGAAATTAAGTCAGAAAAATGTTACTCCCCATCTGGAATGAAACCACAAGCTCTGAGTACCTGCAGATAAAAAAGTCTGGGAAGCAGAGGACAAAACATTAAAAACAAAATATTAACCCTTCTCAGTCCAACAAGAGAAATCAAAACATGCCAGATAAAGCAGTGTAAAATAAATTCACTAAGCAAAACCTATGAAGGTGAGGAGAAGTGGTTATACTCACCACACACAAACTCATCTGGGCTAACAGCAAAGATACTTCTGCCTTTTAGCAGCTGAGGATGGGCACAATTGGCATTCACAAAGCTCTGAAAGTTGTTTTCCGATACCCACTGTGGTAGCCATTTTAGCTGGCAGTCACACAAAAGACTTGATGTATTTAAGTGCCTAAGGAAAACAATTACATTAAATGTTTTCTATACAAAATGCAGATCCACCCAAACAGTACAAGTCAATAGGATTTTTTGTAAAACTTAATTTTAAACACAAATGATTTATTATAAAAGAAACTAATGTCACCCAGTTCTCACATGACACCATTATTAGACTTCAGGTCTACAAAGCAAACATTTTCATTCTTATTCTGTTCTTTGAAAAGTCACATTTGTGTCTCTTTACAATTGCATGTCCCCATCTTGAGTCAGGACAAGGACAGTTACATAAAGGGGCAGGGCAGTGATGTAAAGAGGGTACCTGAGAGAACACTCAGACGAGAGGAGTTCCAAAACCTACATAATTCAAATACCCTCACAAAAGAAAAACTTTCTGGGGGAAGAAAAAAAGCTCAGCCCAACTACAAGTTGTATCCCAACTGAGGTCTGTTGGGGTACAGCTATCTAAAGAACTGTACAAGGACTGACAAAAGAAGGAGCATGAGTAAGGTAACAGTGGTATTTATGTGAGTAGTGGGTATACACCAATCCCTATGTTGTGATATGAACAGCAGAAATACTGATCCCCATGGCCTCAGGAAACCCGCTGCCAAGATGAAGACCAAAAGATCCACTTTGTAGTATCTTCTGATACTATGTATTATGAGACCACAAGTAAAATCCTGCCCCTGGGAATTTTGCCCCAACTTCATTAGGCCTGGATTTTCACCTCAGAATCCTGGCTTTCAACCGAGTCTCCTGCCCTCTTTGCCTAAGATGTTGCTGGAGATCTTATACTCTGAGTCTTAACGTTTGCTGGAGCTTAAACACCCAGTTTTGTAAGCATTTGAACTGCAAAGGCATCCAATTGCCGATAGTACATTACAAAATTTTGTTTAATCTCAGATCAAGGTCAGAAATAGCACTAAAAACTCACAGCTTCACATCAGTTCAAATAGCTAGAACCATAAATACTCAATTTATGTAATCTTTTCTCCACAGGATTAGCGCTAAAATACAGATCTCAAAACAACTGGAGTGATGGAAATTACAGTTCATCTTGGAAAGGAACTAGGAAGATATTTGAAGGACCACAAATGCAGACTTAGTCCTCCATTGAAAGTACTACCAAACCTAGGAGAATGGTAACATTCAAAAAGAAGAAATGCAAAGAAACCAAACTAATAGTTTCAAAAGAACATTCCGTGAATGAATATAGACCAACTTAAACTTCCACTAAAAATTTGAACTCTTCCTACTTGGAAGAGTAAATTTGAGACCTCTTACAAATCTGGAGCAAAAATAGCGAGAAATCAAACTTCTCCCTGAGGACTACTCATAAGTATTTGGATCTAGATAGAGCTAATGATAAAAGTCTTAAAAGTTACCTTGTTGGAGGAAAGACTGTAGTAATTTGTGCGTGTCCAGGGGGATAAATATATGTACTTGTAGTGAGTGAAACACCCATTTATTAGTATAGAAATTCTGTGCTAACTACTTTCCAGAAGAAAAAGGGAGGATGTTACCAGCTCTGAACATTCCCTTTTCAAATCAAGTTTTTCCACACAAGTGCTCTGTGCTCAAAACCTAAAAATGCCAAATCATCAGGCAGAACTGGATCCAGAAGAAACAGGTCTTTTTTAAATGAAGAGTGGTCTTGTTGCTATTTTTAGGATGGAAGAAAACCATGGCCTTCTTGACCACCATGATGCAGTGAACATCAGTCATACCCTCACCATGCTAACCTTCTCTACGGTCCTTTGAATGGGTGAAATTGCTGGGAATGCATATTACAAGGATTTAATTCAGCCAATTTTGGGAAAGCATGTCCTATCATCTGCCCAGTTATTTACCAGCCATGAGAGATACACACTTGAGAACTCTGGGGAGTGGGCATGGGAGACATTAGAAAAAGCTCTATAAACAGAGGGAATGTCCACATCCCTGCAGGGCTCAGAACTTCCCTGAGCATGATGTAATTAAGCATCTTACTTCCCTTGGTGGATGCTACTGTCTGAAGGTTGCTGACTGCTTTCTCTCCGAGGCCTGAACATTGGGAAATGTTGTCAGGTATTGGGAAGGAAGAAGAGGGACAGCCTCTAAGCGGTTCTGCATCTGACCCAGAATAGCAATCTTGAGCCACAATGGAACACACATTTGTTCCCCAGCAAAGTTTCAGGTAGTTTCTCCTCGCAGAAAGAGCAGCTTCTCTTTTTGACTTATCCGGTTTTGTCATGTTGCACAATCTTGTTTCCAGAGACTAGACTGGGCAGGGCTGAGACAAGAAAAGTTAGAGAAGGAATGAAACAGGAGCACCGGAGACAAGAGATTAGCTGTGACTCAAGGAAAGAAAACAAAGGCCTTTTCTGCTTCAGCAAGAGTTAGCTGTAACAGCTGTTGCACTTAGCTCAACAGAGAAAGAGCTTTTACAGCATTCCCTCAGAAAAGCACTTTTATGACTTTACTTTCAACTGCTCCTCCGCTGATTCAGGACAGAGGGAGCCAATAAGAAGGATCTGCAGATGGGTCTTTGCTAAAGAATTATGACATGCATTTTACTGGTACAGTAAGTGGTAGTTCAGTGATACCACTTTACAGTACATTAATAAGTCTTTCTTATCTCATGTATTAGGGATCAACCAGTTTAAACTCAGGACTCTAGGTACCAAATGGAATAGAAAATGAACACTTGCTGCCTGATGCTACCTAGCTCATATGCAGCTCCTACAGAGAAAATCTACTGATGAACCATTTGTTACATGACTTCAGAATTGTTGCAGTGAGAGATTAATACTGAATCTGTCGGTATCTTTTATGGCTTACATATTTTCTAATATGGAGATTTTGGAGGCAAGAACTTACAATTCTTCAAGTTTCTTCATTTGCGAAAATGCATTTCCTTGCACTGACATGATCGCATTGTTACTTAGATCCCTGGGGGAGGGAAAAAAATTTAGAAAAAAAAATCCATTTTATTAGCTCAAATAAAGGTTAAAATAAAGATTCAAGCTATACCTCTCTATATTATCAGTACAGAATGCAGCAATCAGCTCAGTAAACAAAAGAACAAAGACAAGTTTCTATAGTATCCTGATGTTCACTTAAAAATATAGCACTTGGAGCAGAATTCCTAGACAGAAAGTTCTTGTTAAGACGTACCACACTACTGATGAACAAGGTAAATCTGCTTCATTCAGACAGTCATGAGGTAAGCTTGGTAGTTTTATATTTGTTTTGGTTAATCTTGATATTTGCTTTGGTCACTGCTGGGTTAAATATGAATTTCAGCTACTTACAGGTGTTCAAGTGCATCCAAACCAGAAAATGCTTTCTTTGTAATGGACCTAATCCTGTTTCCTTGGAGTATTCTGGAAATATAAATACTTAATTGAAAACAGATGCAGTAAAATGGGGGCATTTTTTGGAACTATGAAGAAAATCTTATACAATTGCTTTTTTAGGCAATTACTAAACTGTGACTAACATTCTCCATTCTGCCTTTCTTGCTGCAACAAAATACCTCATCTCTAAAATATACCCATTTATTCTGCTTCAGTAACTATGTAGGTATGATTTTCAAAGATGTTTAATGTGTACAGTTCAGTAATGTAGAATTTTGTTTTTTAAAATCTATAAATGTAAGCATCTTTTCATTCCATAGCTGTATATTTGGAATGACATCTTTGCATTATAGCAGAGCCATTGCCACTAGATGCTGGATTACTTTATCGAAGACTTCCCTTAGGCACTGTGCTTTTGTAATCTTTGAAAACACACCTCCCTTCATTTCCTATTATGAGCAATACTAATTCTGCGTGAAAGGTTTTTAAGCAGCAACTGCATGAATCTCCATATTGATAACATTCAAGAAGGATCATAGTCTTCAGATTTTGTTTGACTAAAGAGCTGGTGTTTTGTTTTCTAAAAAAGAAGGCTTCAATGAAGAGCAAAACAGTAAGGAAGTCACAAATTTAAGAGACTAATAAAATTGCCAAGGTTGGGCTCCCTCACAGTATGTATTATCTGAGCTCAGGCCAATATATATATTTTTAAGTAACTAAGAAAATCCAAAATCAGGTCAGTCATACTTACAGCATTCTAAGTTTGTCAAGTCCAGAGAATGCACCATTCATATCTTCAATAGTCCATGAGATTTCATTGTTCTTCAGATCCCTGGGTGAAGAGAGCAGACCCAATCACAAAAAGTATATATTTCTTCAGTAGTACATGGTATTTAAAGCAATTTCTAGAATGGTCTGTGTAAGGAACATTGTGCAATATTAATATCAATTTTAAAAGACACTTGATCCAATTTGTTTCTTTTTCTGGAATGTCTGAAGTTCAAGGGCCTTTTTCACCACTACTTTAAAAGATGACAAGAATCAATTTATTTAAAAGAAATTCAAGAGCATCCAAATATATCAGAAGGGAAAAAGGAAAGTGGGGATGGTAAGAAATGAGGGGGCCAACAGTTGTCATATCAAAATAAAACCACACCTAAAGACAGAAGCTTTAAAGAGTGAGTTAAATATGACAACAGATGGATGTCAAAGGGAACAAGTTTTATACCCTTGGGCCATCACAGCAAAGGTGTGCGACCAGATTTGTGAAAGAGGAGTGGTGTCTGAGCAGAGAATCAGAATTCTGTAGGATAGGATTTTAGAAAAAAATCTCAGAACCATGCCACAGGAGAAGAATACACAGAAAGTCTGAATCCTAGAAGTAAAATTTTAATGTACGCTTTTCCAGCCCTTGGAATAAGCTCTAACTTACTGTTCTGGCCATTGGAAATGTCACTAATACACTGAGGCTGAACATCCTCCAGAGTATGACCATTTTAATTCATTCACACACTTCTCACCTCTCCCCCCCAATTCACAAAGTTAGTAAAACAGCATTATTTCTAGACAGTATTCAGACAAATGCTAAAGGATGACACAGCTAAATAACCCAAAGCCTTGATAATCATCAACCCCTAGTCTTTAATGACCCTCTGAATATATCTATGTCTGGGCTTAGGCTTCTACCCTCATGACATCTACCAAGAGGGAAACTCGTATTTAATTAGGAGAAACCTATAATCATGGTGCCTAAGCTGTCAGTGCTGTTTTAGCCTTTCTGCCACTCTCTCTTAGCTCCACTGGGATTTGCAAGAGTCTCTGGGGCATGGCAGGTTAATGCTTTAGATACAAATTATGACATTTAGCAGTTAGGGTATTCATCTCATTAGATTTAAAGGCAACTTTTTAAAAAGGACCGACACAGGACAGAGGGTGGTCAGATTGCAAAGTCAAGGGACCCAGGAGTTGACAGAACAGCTCCTCATAAATCCTTCCCTTAAAAAGGCATGATGTTGTGGGGATGGGACAGGGACTGGGAGCCATGTTGGCAGGGGGACAGTTTTACTGACCTCCACATTCCCCTATAAGCAGGGCCTGGAGAGGAATGTTTCTGGGTGCTACAAACTGGATGTGGGGGAGCGAGGAGGATTGAGTCCCCCGCCTCCAGTCTCCAGCCAATTACTAGGGCCACCCATGTGCCTATAGCTCGTTTGGGGTGCACATGTACAGCAGATGCCACGATGCCATGGCTGAAAGCTAGTATTGTGCTCCCTGCCATGAGAATAGAAACAGCCATTTATTAGTTTCCTTTTCTCCCTTCAGAGATTCTTTTAAGAAGCTTCCTTATGAAATCACTATGACAAATAGGAAGGTCTGGGAATGTATAAATTTGTACATAACCTGTACTGCACGAAAAAACAGATACTATTACCCTGGATGAAATCTTACCAAAAAAGAAACCATACTACTAAGGTCTAGGAAAGATTAGAACTACGAAGTTTGTTTTACACTTCCTTCAAAACAAAATTAATTCAAGAAAAAAATAAGGGGGGAGGGGGGGATATTTACGCACCACCTAGGTTTCTGACCTAAAAATAAATTATGTCAACTTACAAAGTCTGTAAACTGGAAAGTCCCCGGAAGGCACAATCAGCAATGTAGTTTACTTTGTTGTTCCCAATATACAGTCCAACTAGTAGGCTTAAACCAACGAAGCTTGAATCATCTAATCTTGCGAAGTGATTAAATGTTAAATCTCTGCAAGTTCAAGATGGAAAAATTTGTTTCAATGTTTGAGTATTTATTACTCATTTCTCCCTACCACTTCATTTTTTAAACAAAAAACCTTCTTAGTTGCAGCTATCACAAAGCCTCCACCACAATTTTTGATTATTATACAACTTGCGTATTATTTCCTGCTATTCACAAATGGATTTCTTTCATTCAAAAATTGCTGTGTCAAAGCCCTAGCACAACTGCAGGGGTCATGGTTGGCTTCAACTTTTCACAACAAAATAGGACTATCTTGCACACAAAAAAAAGCTGTTGTCACTTTGGAAACTTTGTTATGAAAAATTCACAGATCAGTGGTAAGCAGCTCATGCTTTGGCATGTACCCCGCTCTCAGAACTGGAATAGAATAAAAGCTACTCACAGCTTGCTGAGTTTCTGGCAAAATTCCCAGGCATCAGAGCTGATCCTGCTGATGGCGTTTTGGCTGAGATGGAGCTGCTGCAACATCAGCAAGCCATAAAGCCAGCCTTTGGTAATCTCTGTTAGGTTGTTATGGTCCAGCTGCCTACAAAACACACAGACAAAATTTAGGGTAAAAAAAAAAAAAAAATAAGTGAAGTGAAGTGCATGGTTCATCATGGATCAGAGATTGATTGTGAGATGTTACTGGCTAGATACCTGGTTTTCATAGAATGAATATATAAAAAAAGGCATGCAGAGTTGCGAGAACTGCATTTACATATTATTAATGCTCACTACTTGTCAAACCAAAATATTTTAATTTGAAAATATCTTCAAAATTTGATCAAGCATGTCTATTTATTTTGAATTACACAAATTATGTCTTTTCTGAAAAGACTGAAAGTTTATACTTACAAGACTTCCATGTTGGTTAGTCCCCAGAAAGCTCCATCCATGAGTCTATTTACCCCATTTCGTTGCATTTTTAGTGATTTCAAAGCAGTAAGTCCTTGGAAAGTAAGCCCATCTATTTTTTTTATTTTGTTGCGATTCAGCTCCCTGCATCAATAAATTTTACAGTTACAACAGAGTAAGTTTACCTGGATGCCTGTAACATTTCTTCATCATCAGACTTTAAACACCCACACTACACATGAAACAAAGTAAACAAGATAAATGAGACCTTTTTACTGTAACACAGAATAGTCCTAGCACAGTTAATCTTAATGTATTTCAACTATAGAAGGACATGTGTTTGCTATTACATTGATTTTTAAATTTAAAAGGTCCAAGCTGGTTTAGGAGATAATGAATCACCTTCTGAAGTTTACATTCATTTTTAAGTTCTTGATGTTTAGTCAGTAGCAATTAGTGTGTAATCAGGGGTTTAAATAAAGAAGGATCCTTATAAAGGGCCCAAGATTGGTCCTCTGTTTTCTCCATAAGGACTACTGATCTGCCAAGCTGCCTTTCCCTCCCTAGGAGATTTCTGCTTCTACACCCTTCCCACTCAGGGGCACAAAACTCTACACCTCCAACCTAGTTCACTTTTCAAATTTTTAGCTTTTCAGGAACTAAACCACCAAACCTGTAAACCTGCTCTATCACCCACTTCTGCATAAGGGGTTAATATACAGAAGCCCTAATGGAGCCACACTTAATAGCAGACGCTGGTGTTTCCCTGTTCCTCCTCTGCCTAGCTTTGCAAGTCAAGGTGGGCATGATTATGAGATCACGCACAATCACATAATTCCTTTGCCTCGGCAGTGGTAAGTAAACACACTACCTAAGGTACTAAATCCACCTGCATAAGGATTGGCTTTCCATTCATCTGAATCCCTGCACATCAGAACAGGTAAGAATGACAGTTTCAGATGGATCTAAAGATTGAGAAGACCATGGAGATCATAAATACACCCTGAATTTTCAAGTCTACTCTCACTTCCATTGAGATCTGATTTAAACTGCTTTTCAATATGTCTGGATGGTATGCAACCACCTTCCTCAACAGTGTATCCTCCTGCCTAGCTACCTTTATTATTTATTACATACTTTTTCTTAAGAGTTAATCAAATGAAGTTTTGTCCCTTAAAGAGGCACTCTCAATTTGAAATCCAGTCAATTAAGAGTTATTTTGGGTATCACACTACAACTCCCCAAACTCATGTAAATCCCCCTGCCAATTTTTGTGGTTTCAAAGTCATATTTGCAAACTAAGACAGACATATAGGAGACCCACACAGCAGAGGAACTCTCTCTATACAAAAAGAAAAGGAGTACCTGTGGCACCTTAGAGACTAACCAATTTATTTGAGCATAAGCTTTCATGAGCTACAGCTCACTTCATCGGATGCATTCAGTGGAAAATACAGTGAGGAGATTTATATACACACAGAACATGAAAAAATGGGTGTTATCATACACACTGTAAGGAGAGTGACCACTTAAGATGAGCTATTACCAGCAGGAGAGCGGGGGGGGGGGGAACCTTTTGTAGTGATAATCAAGGTGGGCCATTTCCAGCAGTTTACTCCTGCTGGTAATAACTCCAATTGCCAGCTATTACTCCTGCCGATAACAGCTCATCTTAAGTGATCACTCTGGTTACAGTGTGTATGGTAACACCCATTGTTTCATGTTCTCTATGTATATAAATCTCCCCACTGTATTTTCCGCTGAATGCATCCGATGAAGTGAGCTGTAGCTCACGAAAGCTCATGCTCAAATAAATTGGTTAGTCTCTAAGGTGCCACTAGTACTCCTTTTCTTTTTGCGAATACAGACTAACATGGCTGCTACTCTGAAATCTCTCTATACAGGAGAAACAATGAAACTCCCTAGACACAAAGTACTATCAAATGCTCAGAGAAAACAAAAAAAGCCTCTTCTCCAATTCCTTTCATTTATAATAGTTTTAGATATTACTTAAAAGGTAAAAAAAAGTTCTGACAGAAGTGTATCATTAGTCAAGATGATGGCGTCTAACTTTAGGGTATTGCTCCCTGTCCTATCATTTTCTGAAAGCAAATGATTTCCCTGCATCTGTTTTTGCCAAGAAAATATGTAGAGGCTGATCTTGTCTCCTAATTATGTAGTTAGGGCTAGTCTACACTGGCAACACTAAAGCACAGCCGCAGCAGCGCTTGAACGTGGCTTGTGTGGTCGTGGCAGAGCGCTGGGAAAGAGCTCTTCCAGCGCTCTAAAAAACCAAAACCAAAACACACCACCTCCAGGAAGGGCGCGGCTCCCAGTGCTGGTGCACTGTCTATACGGATGCTTTACAGCACTGAAACTTGCTGCACTAAGGGGGGAGAGGGGGTGTTTTTTCACAAGCCCTTAGCTCACTTTGTATCTCCTCAGGTGTCTAATTCATGGAGTATTTTTGCTGCCCTTGTGTATTTTTCTTTATCAGGCAAATCCAATTTTAGCACAAAGACTATTCCCATCTCACCCATATGTGAGAGTGAGAGCATTTTCTTCACTATCAGGCTGCAGTTACTAGAAGCTGCAGTGCAGGTTCTCAGTGTCTGCCTCGCTTCGAGTCTGGTTACCCCCGCACTGCCAGCGCTTTGCAAGACCTGAAAACAATCAGCCAACTGTAGGTTGCACTTACAGGTGCTGCAAATGGGACAGCTTAAACATCTTTTGAGGGATGGCTGAAATTTTGTTCCTGTTCAGTTTCAATACTTGAAGTGTGCTAGACAAACTGTCAAAGGCACCTGGCTCCATGGAGGTTATTCGATTACTGTTAATATACCTGTTGAGAAAATGTATAGGAGGTTAGATATACAATTATTTAATGGAATTTTAATACCAAGTAGTATGATATAATTATCATACAGTGCCTATCTCAGGGTAAACAACACTTGAATTTAACAGATTAATTACTGATCTAACCACAGTCCTCACCAACGGGGAATTGGAGGGCCAAGAGTTATGTTCCATTCTGTAAGAGTTCGCTGCTGTCAGAAAACAGTGAGTTGGCAAGTATGTTATCAGCATATGCCCCTTAACTATGCTGACTAAATGCAGCTATGGATTAACTGAATTCTCAAATCAATTATACTGTAAAGATTCAAGAAATTAATAAAACTCCAAATGTAATTCAATATAACTAAACCCAATTGAAGATTTTTTTAACTTTATTTTGTAACATTTTTAGGCCTCAACAAGAGATATTTTGTTAACCAGTTTAGCCTTAGTACTTTGACTTTTTATTTTCTATGAACTAAACGCTACATTGGAACAGTCTAGCTGGCTACACCAATGATCTATGTTGTGAACAGGTAAAGATGGGACTAAATATTTAAAGTTAGTATCAAGCTGAAAAAAAAATACCGCCTCGGCACAGAGGCAGGATAGGTATGGTCTGCAATGACAACTAAGATAATTTGATGGCATATTCAACATTTTGAAAGCACTTTGGAAAAATTTAAAAATGAAGGTTTGCTTACAGATACTTGAGTTGCAAAGAAGGAAACGATGCAGTTTTCAACTCTGAAATATTATTGTTGCTCAGGTCCAAAGTTTCTAGAGACTGAAATGGTTTCAGATGTTCAGGCAAGATGCTCCCAATCTTGTTACCGGTCCTGCAATTTTAGGATATTAGTCAAAGATTCTGCCATTCTGGTGATAAACATTTGCAAACTATACATCAACCTGGCAAAAACTAGTTCTCCACTCTCCCATAGAGAAATTAACTTTTCGGAGAAGAGATACTATTCAGCAAGTTCTCTTCAGTAAAATGATTAGCTAACATCATATACGAAGTTACAATTCTGCATGTTCTGAAGAAACTTGTTTATCCGTATTTCCTTAATCACACTGCCAAGACAGAAAAAGAATCTACTTGTATTACAATCTGATTACTGGGATTCATAGGTTTTAAGACCTAAAGGAACCACTGTGATCATCCACACTGGCCTCCACAGTGCAGGCTATATAGAATTTCATCCAGTAATTCCTGCATCATTTCCAAAAGACTTGTGATTGAACAAGAGCACATCTTTTTTTAAAGATATACAGTACTGTCACTGAGCAAAAGGACACTCAGCATTGCACTGAAATCATGCTAAGGCTTAACCAAGTCACACCACAATGCTGTTTTAAAATAAGTGTTACAAGAACGTTCATCCACCCAAACGGCCAAAAAAGGACAAGGAGCTAGATTAGAAGACAGATTGATCACTGTGCACCACCACTGAGAGAGCGCAGCTATTTTGTACGTGGAGTTGATATTTCACTTCATCTCAAATAATTAAGAAAGAAACTAGTACATGTCACCCATATAGGAGTGTCTGGGATTTTATGTGTGGTCATCACAACTAATGGTATTTCCTGTCTCCATGCATACTACAACAGTAACTTTGCAACTGGTTAGAGACATTGGCATCAGAGCCTGTTACAAGAAACAGTTTTTCCTTTTATCATAACCATATTTCTGCATTCGTACCTGCCATTCTACCTAACCTTGTTTTTGTATTGGTTTATTCCAGGAAAATCTGAGCAGCAATCCTATACCGCTTCAGTGAGGGATAGCATGCCCAAGAGACATGCATAGAGATCAGAAGCAACAGTACACAGGATAATACATTCTGGGATATCCACTGTACAGAGCTGGGGAGGTAAAGTGGAGAATGGAGCTGAAATGGTTATAGGAACGTAACCATCTGCCAGCGTCTGCTCTTTGCTGGTTAGGTTCCAGTCTACCTCAATCAGATCTAGTTGAAGTAGTTCCTATACCTAGTTTTAGCAGTGTTCAAAAATTGGGATCTTTTTCCCCCACCATCTAGAGCAGGGATCTCAAACTAAAACCACCAGGAGGGCCACATGAGGACTAGTACATTGACCGGACACTGACAACCCCCGCTCCCTACCGCTGCCCCCAATCCACCCCTTCCATGAGGCCCTGTTCCTGCCCATCCCTTCCCCACCCCCATTCCAACCCCTTCCCGAAAGTCCCCATCCCAATTCTGCCCCCTCCCTGCCCCATTCCAACCCCTTACCAAATCCCCGTCCCCGCCTCCTCCCCTGAGCACACAGCTCCCTGTTCCTCCCCCCTCCCTGCTGAAAAGCGCTAAGCACCTGGAGGTAGGCAGGGGAACTGGGACACAGCGCGCTGGGGCGAAGGGGAGCTTGGCAGCCCACAGGAAATAACTCGGGGGAGCAAGCACAGGGGGTGGGGGGGGCGCAGGGAGCTTGGCGGGCCGCAGCAAATAACCCCGTGGGCCACATGTTTGAGACCCCCGATTTAGAGACTGCATGCCAAGTGGCTTAAGTTAAGATATGAACAAGAATATAGTTTCTGAAAATACATTAGCAATACTGGCCTTAAATCAAGTGGTAGGCCACAGATTCTGGGGTGGTTGCTTATGCACATGAGAAGGGGTTACTACTCATTAGGACAGAAAAATCCAGACTCAAAAACTTAATCAGAAGTAATAGATTAATAGGCCCTCCCATTAAGAGTAAATGATCCTGCAGTCTCTCCAACATTGCTCTCCTGTATCATGTTTCATTCCTCAGGCTGTCTGGTAAAGGTACACTGCATTTTTTTTTTAAACCTCTTAGCTGGAAGTATTTATAATAAATGGTAACAAATTACTTTAATAAAAAACAACAACAACCACAACCATCATGTGTCACTTTCACTGGCCAAATAAGGCTATGATTTAGATAACAGGTCATAGAGCCTTTCATTTATATATTAGTTTGTTTATAAGGTAATTACTAACTAGGTATTAAAACTGCCAATTACTTGAGTGATGAATAAAATTTTCCTTGCAGTAAAAGTGTGCTCCAGCAGAAGCCAGCAATTTCCTGAACTGCACGCCTCCTAAATTGCAGTGTGAAAGTGTTCAGTTATAGACATGGCTTACACAGTGCTGTCTTTGTGTCAGCATTGCTCATAAAACAGAAATTCCTTACAACTGGCAGGATAATAGCCCCTGTATCACAAAGTTCAGTCATTTCTAATAGAACTGAATAAAACCCAAATACTATCTTCAGATTACTGCCTTAACTACCTGGCCCATTACTTGACATAGACCAGCATACAGAAAGTCTGTTTGCTTGCTTTTTGGGGTGGGGGTGAGCGGCATGGTAGTGGAGTCACAAAAGAGGGAAAGAAAGCAAACTCATTTGTTCACGAAAATAGGGCTACACATCAGTGTTTTTATTACAACTCTTATGTGGGGTCAAAGACACAGTAATTAAGCCCTCACTGTGCATTACGTTGCCTCTTGACTGTGGAATATACTTTAAGATATATGAATGCTTTACTACTGACTGCCCCCACTTCTTAATCCAACTCCCTCTTCAAACAAACAAAACCCCACAGTGAATTAAAAACTACCTGAACAAATTACAGCAAAGGAATGGGGTTATATCTAGAAAAAATGACTAAGCTAACTTAGACTGTAGCATAATAAAAACATTTTTTAAGCTGCTATTTCAAATGGTACTTCAAACCAGTCAGGTTATAGCTATAGATACACAGAGAGATTGAATGAGGATAAATGTTGGAGAAATTGTGGTCGAAGAAGATTTTATGCATATGTGGTAGACACATCCAGCCATTACTGTGATGAAGTTTGTAACCCCAAGTATCAGATATTTATTACCAAATGATCCTTTGGTAATCCCTCCTGGGGTTTCTTAGCAGGAACAATCATACAAAAGGAAATGAAGAATTAATCTTTCATCTGCTAATAGCTGCTAGGCTGATAGCTCCCCAGTGGGGAAAAAAAAAAAAAAAAAAAAAACAGTCCAACTCTAGAGCAATGGTTCCAAAAAAAATAAATATATATATGGAAGGCATTCTTTATGGAAAAAATGATGTGTCAATTACATACCAAGACAAAGGACTTAGGTATATTCACCTGCAAAAGAACCCCTGTACACCTGTCCACTTTTTTTAATATTGACATTTTATAGGCATGCCTGGTGTGTGACATGTGTATGTAATCAGAGATTTCACTCAATTTAAATAAAAAAAATCACTAGAAAAGACATGTAACGGGTAGTGTAAAGTCTGTAACACGGCAACATCTGTTAAATAGAGATCCAGTGATTATACTACTGTATAATGTCTCACTGTTGTAAGGATTACTGTATTGTCTCTAACATTTACCTGTTAAAACTTCTAAAATAAAGATATGGGGTGGCGGAAAGAGACTGACTATCCAGTGCTGGAAGCCTACTGAACCATTCTAATTTGATTTACTCTTTATAATCCTTGTAGCAAATTAAAAATAGTAAATTTTTTCAGACTCCTATCCTTCAAGTTATTTTTTATATTAGTCACAAAGAACATTTTTGAAAACACAAGCCTAGCTAACGTCTCAGAGGAGAACCAAACAATATCCTAACATAATGAAGTACTAAGAGTACAAGTTTGACATCTTTTGTGCAAAAGATTGCTTCCCAGCAGTCCACTGCAAAGTGCCATGTTACTGTGCTTAGACAAAGTAAGTTGTACATACACTGCCCTGGCTTCACTTACAGATCCTCAACAGAAGACCACAGTAACTAGAGTGTTTCTGGTAACAGCAGAACCAGAACATCAAGTTCCCACAAATGTATACCTGAACCAATCAGATTCAAACTTATTTATGTAGAATGATGTACTGTAAACCTAGTATAACTTCCCTGTGCCACAGACTTTTCTTGGGGTGGCTGAAGAAGAGGCAAAGATGCCAGGGGCTAGTCTATTTGCAAACACACCAAAATAACTAGCATTGATGTTTGAACGCATATCTTTTATTTAAGTGTACACACACAAGCTTGCACAAAAACAACAAAAGGTGAGAATTCAAACTGGATTTAGTTAGATCCATACAAGTTTGTGTGTAGACCAATGCTCAAAATATTAACATTAGTAACAGTTTAGAACGTGCAATGAATTAGTTTTAGGTTAGGATTATTAAAAAAAATGCACACTTATCCTCTCAGCATTCATGACTTTTACTACACCACTAATGTCCACAAAGTTTATAGCAACCCAATCAATCATGAAGTCAGGGGACATCCCATACAAAACAGCAGCTACAGCATATTCAACATATTGACTTGTACAGTTTCCTTGCCTCTGGGGGAAATAAAAAAATGGGACAGCAACTTCCATATCTGTCTTGTAACGCCATTACAAAAAGTATTTAAAAGATATATTTACAATGTAGCTGGGAGTTGTGTGTTTCCCAGGGCAGGTAGATAGACTTGAGCTAGTGTGCTAAAAATAGCACTGTGGGTGTTGAGTCAGTGGCAGCTAGAAGCCCATTTCCAAGCCTGGGCAGCTAGCATGAGTCATCTCCAATGCTGCAATGTCCACACTGCTATTTTTAGCAAGCTAGCTCACACTAAGCTAGTGTGAATCTGTCTACCTGCACTCGGAATCACACCTCTTAACTGCTGTGTGGATATATCCCAAATATGTTGAAGGAAACCACTACTTTTTATCCCAAAGGCTGTATGTCTAAATACCTACTGAAATATTTTCAACCTGTGTGCCATATATTAAAGAAACACCTGTGGAATTTTGAACTCTTATCTAGGCTACAGACTCCTACTGCATGGAGGCTGACATTTACTACAACAGGGAGAGAATTGGTGTCCTCTTTTTCACCCTTGTGCTGAACTCTGTCCAATGTTCCAATATGCAACATATTACTGTTCCCCGTTCCATCAGTAAAGTTCTCCCTAGATCCTGTTCTTGGTCCTTGTCTTTTGCTACACTCCTAGTCAGGCCTTACTTCATGATCCTATTGAGAAGTGTGGAAGATGAGGAGGGGAGGCAGGCAGTGGGAGAAAAAGTGGTTAAAAAAAAATCTAGTCACATTCCACTTGGCACACAATCTCCCCTCTTGGTTCCCCCAGCCTCTTCTCCTCTCCACCTTTACTGGTGCCTGCTTCTTTCATTTTGGCTGTTACCCTGTTCCATGGTTGGTTTCTTCCTCCAAGTCTCCGAGTGATGGCTCCCACTATGCTATGAGATCTGGGGCCCATGATATGACAGGGAATAATGGGAGGACAATAAAAAAAGAAAAATTTAAGCTGGAAAAAAAAGCAGGACCATTTCTGTGCAATAAACTCTCAAGTTAAGTGACTGGAGCCTGGTATTTTGTGGCAAATAGAACTGCACAAAATTACTGCAGTGTTTACTGTGGCAAACAATTCTCCAGTGGCCACAGGAGAGAAAGAGACAATGAACTACGATGTCTTTTCCACTGTTATAGGATTCAACTTAATAAGCACATTAGCTAGGATGTTTCTACTAAAATTATCAGTAGTGTAATTAACGATGTCATTTAAACTGTCATGTTTCAAAGTTAACACCCTACTGCCATAAATGGGACTGTGCACCTTTCTCACAACTGTGCACCTCACTGCAGCCTGAGACATTTATAGGTGAAACATTCTCTCTTCAGTCATTAAAATATTATGTTTATATCCTGAAGAGACACTCATATCCCAGAGAAGCACCTGCCAAAGTAGAGCCAGGACAGCATTCTGGCTCCCTTCAAGTCAGCTGATAAGTCTACAGGTCTGATGTCTGGTTCACACACAGGCACTTCACACTCCTTGAGCCACATTGCTGCTTCCCTTGTGAGGATCTCTTCCAACTTCACATTCTGTGATGTTCTTGACAGGCTTTCAGATCAGACTTCACAGCAGCCCTGGCTCTATGCATTTTTATTATGCCTATATTTGTGGTATCTAGGCACAAAAGTACAAAATTAACATTAAGTCCCCTCCTTTCTCATGCTAGTCCATTGAATGACCCTGGCTCCTTCTTAGGAAGGAAGGGGCAGAGAGGGTTGTATGTCATGTGAGTGGCCATGAATTTCTGGAAGGGAAAGGTTTACTGATGCCCAAGCCAGGCATGGATGAGGGGAGGAAGGGAAAGGAGCTATGAAATGACACATACCAGGAAAAGTGGCCAAAGAAAAAAGGATGAGGGGAAAACAAAAACAACCCCCCTATATTTTCACCCTATCAGAGAAAGCAATGCTTTACTACAATATTAACTTTTCCCTTGCTAAACTATAGTCTGGTGCCACCCTTTCCCCACTCCACTGAACCTGCTTTTGTCAGTCACCACTGACTTAGCACTAAGTAGCAACAGCTCTTCATTTCCCCACACAGTAGATTGCTCCCTTTCACAAACTATCCTCTCTCTGGGCTTCAAACGGTGTGCTTTTCTGGTTCTATGTCCACCTCATCTCCACTTGCTCCTTTAGTGTGTCTTGGGACTGCTTTTCTTCTCACTCCCTGTCAAGGTTTGTTAGGGCTGTATCTTCACTTCTCCTTTTAATGCCTTATTCCTGGATGACCATATCTACCATCTCACCCCGACCTTGCCCTGCTCCATTTGGGCTCATCTGACACTTCTTCCTAGATACCCCACCATCAAGTAAAATTTAACATGGCAGCAAATGAACTCATCACCTTTCCTCCCTTTTTATCACCACTGAAATTAATATCCTCCCCATTCCTTACAACTGCAGCCTCATTCTAATTTTTATATTCACTTTGTCCTCCAACACAAACACTCACTAAATCCTGACAGTTTTCCTCTATAATATCTCAGAAATCTATTTGATATTCTCTGTTCTCTTTGCAAAAGCCTTTGTTTTGGCTCTGTTTTATACCTCAGCTACAAGTTGTCATCTTCCAGACGCGTTTTCCTTCTCCTGCCATTCAATCTATCCAAATTGCTGCCACAAAAAAGTTTATCTTCCTTGTTTGCCGCTCTGATCACGCCCAGTTCCTCTTCAAATCTTTTTATTTCTTTTCCCTTGTTCGCCACATTGAATTTAAGTGACTGCAAAATCTAGCTCCTGTCTACCTCTTTGCTCACAACCTTTCCCATATCACTCACAGTTCACCACCACTCTCATTCTTGGGATTTTCTCCAAGTCACTCCATGCCCGAAACCCAGTCTGACATGGCTCTACCCTCTTCAAAACAAAGCTCTTCCAGAAAGCCTATGTATCCTAATCCTCTTCTTTCATCTGGCATTCTGGCTTTGAGACAATGCCATTATCTAGCAAACAGAGGAGGTTTAAGACACCAATTTCTACAGAATTTAAGATTTTATTTTAAGAAGTCATTTCTAGAACTCATACTTGTACAGATAACCTTTGGAATGTGAAATGATGCTGCTTCCATCCATGTCTTTGCTACTGCAAGATGGCAAAGAGCTGGGTTCCTGCCAGATTGTTGCCCTAGATCTCCCTGACACCTGTCCCCTCCAGACAATCATCTTTCGTGATTTTGTCCTCCTGCTTTAGGCATTTGTTAAGATTCCCTCATTAAAACTTAGCCAAAGATGCATCAAATTACCACCCTGATTCAAACTTTGCCCCTACACATTGCCCACTAAACTACATTTGAACAAGTGTGGAGGTAGACAAACTATTGTATGCTTCCTTAATTTAATTTGAGAATAAGATCTTGGAGCATAATGGCCATAGTCTCAAAACAAAATATTTAACTCACATTTTCATCTCTATTTATGAAATGGACATAGAGTAGTAGTATAAGATCATCTTCAAAAATATATCAGAGTTTACTTGGATTAGAGACACAGTTCAGCAAAGCACTTAAGCACACGATTTACTTTAAGCACATGAGAAATCTCACTGAAATTAGTAGGACTACCCAGGCATTTAAAGTTAGGCATGTGCTTAAGTATGCTGTGTTTCAGTGAATCAGGACCTGGATGAGACAATGCAAGTTCTAACATCTGAAGGATATTGTTCAGGTATTCCATCTAGGCAATCAGTAACACAAATACCTTGAAATTATGAGAACTTTTGATTGTTGATTGCCTTATGATTTTTAATGTGGAAGCAAGGATGAGAATAGCTAGCTAGTAAACCATCCAGTAATTTTTCATTCTTCCCAGTAATGGGACCTGGCCCTTCAAAATTCATTTTAGCCGGAAGAATTAAACCGACTAACACTGATCAATGTATGCACTTTTAGCTACACATCAGGCAACTTGGTTAACCAACAAAAAACTTCTTACAGATAAGAAACAGCTTTTCTTCTCCATTTTTAAGAGTTAAAAGGCTCACTATAGGATAAATACCTTTTTAGGTTAAGTGGCTAGGTTGGTAGCATCAGAGGCCCCAAGCACTCTAAAACCCCCATAAAACTTTGTTATACTTTTGCCCACTGACATATTTAAAATACCAAAGAATGTGGCAAAATTCATATTGCCAATAATACATTGTTAGGTCCTATCTACATCATATAGTGGAGCAATTGCTTTAACCATCACAAGAAACAATCATGTTGTAACTGGTTCCCTTGTCATCTGAATGTGTAATCCAAAAAGGACTGGAGTACCCTGCCCACTGATGAGACTTTGGTGATCGCCATTGATTCTGACTTTAGCTATGAAGCAAGATAGCAGAAAAACATCTAACATGCACAAAGATCAACCTTGGCTCCTCCTAGTCAAAGCTTAGTTTCCATGCTGATGGCAACTTATTTTTAAATTTCACAAAAAGTCACTCACCGGGCCTGATAAAGACTGAAACCTAAAGATGCCCTGAAAGTACACAGGCTGGATAAGCAATGAGAGAAAAAAAAACATTTATAGAACTCATTATTTTGATCCATCACAGCTTTCTAGGATTTCTCTCTCTCTGAATATATATTTATAAAGCTGAGCAACAGACCGTATTTCTAAAAAAATCATTGAGTGCTGCAAAATTTTTGATTGCAATCAAAATAGAATCATTTTTACATTTTTCCAACAGAGCAATTGATTTTAGCTTTTAGGGTAACGTCACCATTACTAACAATTGCCCTATTAAACATAAAGGATTAATAATTAGAAGAATTTTAGAGCAGCTGACAAGAAAGTACAACTTTCGACTTGGTTGACAAAACTTTCTTGGCCCAGATCAACTTTAAATTTAAACCTTCTATCTCTCTCTGTGATCACTGTTGGTTGGGACTAAAAATAATAACATGCACAGTCGTACAAATTAGCAAAAGTTATTTTCCCAAAAGTACATAATATGCATAAAAATAAAATGTTTGTATTTAAATTCAATTTCAGTATATTCGGTAAACTGATCTAAAGCTCTCATTTTAATAATACTATCTGGAATGCAAAGGATTTTGTTTTAATACTAGGAGTACTTGTGGCAACTTAGAGACTAACAAATTTATTTGAGCATAAGCTTTCGTGAGCTACAGCTCACTTCATCGGATGCATTCAGTGGAAAATACAGTGGGGAGATTTATATACATAGAGAACATGAAACAATGGGTGTTACCATACATACTGTAATGAGAGTGATCACTTAAGGTGAGCTATTACCAGCAGGAGAGCAAGGTGGATGGGGGGGGGGGGGGACACCTTTTGTAGTGATAATCAAGGTGGGCCGTTGACAAGAACCTCTGAGAAACAGTGGGGGGTTGCAAATAAACATGGGGAAATAGTTTTACTTTCTGTAATGACCCATCCACTCCCAGTCTCTTTATTCAAGCCTAAGTTAATTGTATCCAGTTTGCAAATTAATTCCATTTCAGCAGTCTCTCATTGGAGTCTGTTTCTGAAGTTTTTTTGTTGAAGAATTGCCTCTTTTAGGTCTGTAATTGAGTGACCAAAGAGAGTGAAGTGTTCTCCAACTGGTTTTTGAATGTTATAATTCTTGACGTCTGGTCAAACTGGACAGTCTCTACGTAAAAGAATAAATGGTCACAAATCAATGTACATGGCAGAGGGGCATTGCTGCCACATGATGGCATATATCACATTGGTAGATGCGCAGGTGAACGAGCCTCTGATAGCGTGGCTGATGTGATTAGGTCCTATGATGGTGTCCCCTGAATAGATATGTGGACACAGTTGGCAACGGGCTTTGTTGCAAGAATAGGTTCCTGGGTTAGTGGTTCTGTTGTGTGGTATGTGGTTGCTGGTGAGTATTTGCTTCAGGTTGCGGGGCTGTCTGTAAGCAAGGACTGGCCTATCTCCCAAGATCTGTGAGAGTGATGGGTCGTCCTTCAGGATAGATTGTAGAAGTTTTAGTTGGGGGCTGAAGGTGATGGCTAGTGGGTTCTGTTATTTTCTTTGTTGGGCCTGTCCTGCAGCAGGTGACTTCTGGCTCTGTCAATCTGTTTCTTCACTTCAGCAGGTGGGTTGTGTAGTTGTAAGAATGCTTGTCCTCACCCATAACTATTTCACATTTGGGGACAATGTATACCTTCAAATCAGCAGCACTGCTATGGGTACCCGCATGGCCCCACAGTATGCCAACATTTTTATGGATGACTTAGAACAACGCTTCCTCAGCTCTCGTCCCCTAATGCCCCTACTCTACTTGTGCTACATTGATGACATCTTCATCATCTGAACCCATGGAAAAGAAGCCTTCAGGAATTCCATCATGATTTCAACAATTTCCATCCCATCATCAACCTCAGCCTGGACCAGTCCACACAAGAGATCCACTTCCTGGACACTATGGTGTTAATAAGCGATGGTCACATAACCACCACCCTATACTGGAAACCTACTGACCGCTATTCCTACCTACATGCCTCCAGCTTTCATCCAGACCAAACCACATGATCCACTGTCTACAGCCAAGCTCTACAATAGAACCACATTTGCTCCAACCCCTCAGACAGAGACAAACACCTACAAGATCTCTATCAAGCATTCTTACAACTACAATTCTTGCAACAAAGCCCCTTGCCACATATCTATTCAGGGGACACCATCATAAGGCCTAATCACATCAGCCACACTATCAGAGGCTCGTTCACCTGCGCATCTACCAATGTGATATATGCCATCATGTGCCAGCAATGCCCCTCTGCCATGTACATTGGTCAAACTGGACAGTCTCCACGTAAAAGAATAAATGGACACAAATCAGACGTCAAGAATTAGAACATTCAAAAACCAGTTGGAGAACACTTTAATCTCTTTGGTCACTCAATTACAGACCTAAAAGAGACAATTCTTCAACAAAAAAACTTCAGAAACAGACTCCAATGAGAGACTGCTGAAATGGAATTAATTTGCAAACTGGATACAATTAACTTAGGCTTGAATAAAGAGACTGGGAGTGGATGGGTCATTACAGAAAGTAAAACTATTTCCCCATGTTTATTCCCCCCTGCACTCCTGACTGTTCATTAGACGTTCTTGTCAACTGCTGGAAATGGCCCATCTTGATCATCACTGCAAAAAGCCCCCCCCCCCCCCTGCTGTTAATAGCTCACCTTAAGTGATCACTCTCATTACGGTATGTATGGTAACACCCATTGTTTCATGTTCTCTATGTATATAACTCTCCCCACTGTATTTTCCACTGAATGCATCCGATGAAGTGAGCTGTAGCTCACGAAAGCTTATGCTCAAATAAATTTGTTAGTCTCCAAGGTGCCACAAGTACTCCTTTTCTTTTTGCGAATACAGACTAACAGGGCTACTACTCTGAAACCTGTTTTAATACTGAACATTGTCAAGCACATTGGTAATTGAGGCAATCTGTGGAGCACAATCTTTCAACGCTGGGTAAATCATTCAAAGTAATTGCAGTCTGTCTGATAACCTTCAGAAAAATGACCATGTTGTTCCAGTCTAGTGCCTAGTAAAAACAAGTAGCTACATCACAAGAACTTCCATCAATACTGACATCCTATTGGGCGACCACAAAGCTCAGAATTGAATGGCCATGGTATTTAATTGTTTGAACCTCCTCCTAAAGGTAGCCTGCCCAGAACACGATAAATGTTTTTAACATATTAGTCTGACAAATTGCATCACTGATCCAGTCCATGACGAACCTATCCTATGGATATAACAAAAAATTTCACTCTCTAGAGTTGTCATTATGCACTTTTCACAAGTTCTATATTATTCCACTTGAATCAAATATTTTCTGATTCCTGCCAATGCTATGGAGACACTAAAGACACAGAAAAGTCTACAAATTATTGCACATTTTGTCAGAACTTTTAATTTTCCAGTCTAGCTTTAGCCAAACTTAATTTTTGTTCGGTACAGGTAAGTGATTTACAATGGTTGTTTCAAGAATTTTCCCATCTGCTCTGTACAAATAAATATATAAATCTAAGCTTACTATTTAAAGAATTTCACTAAGATTTCAGACTTCACTATTTTAAGATATTCTAATTGTAGTCTTTCAAGCTATATACAATACACATCTCAGAATGTGCGGTTTCCTTATTTTGAGAGACGATAGCCCTTATACTTTAAGACCCAAAATGTGAAGGGTCTTTCAGGGACTTACAAGCCATTGATATATTGTATAATTCTGACGTTGATTTTTTTTTGAAGCTCGAAGTTCATTTGCAAGTTTACGTATAACAGGTTTAGGGCAAAAAAAAAAAAAAACACCCTTGATATCCCAACACAATAAAGGTCTTTCAGGGTCTTCAAAGCCACTGATATCTGCCTTTCATTTTCAGAGGTACTGAAGGATGCCCTTTGCTGGTGACGTCACACGTGTAATGCCATAGGCTGTATTTTATGTGAATAAAGTAGACTCCAGTTTGGTCAATATTTTTGATATCTTCAAAGAAAACATAGGAGTTGCAGAAGTGTTTGTAATTTCACAGATGGCCCTCTTCCTTATGAGGGAATACTGAAACCAATGAAAGTTAATTTTTCAGACAATATTAATATATAAAGATAGAGGTCCCTAACCACTTGTGGTAATTAAATATCACATTATACTTTTTTCAAACACATGGAAATTATTATACCATGCTGCTGAGGCCAAATTATATCCTACATGCCTGGAGTTTCCCTACTATATAGTGTCCATTGTGTTGGATATGGTATACTTCCCTTCCTTTCCTGAACTGCTTTATAAAGTTGTTATGCACTGAAACATCGTATGTCACCCCAGAAGTAGCTTCTTAGCTACATCTTAAATAGTTTGTCATCCCTTGGGATTAAAGTTATACCAACCTAAGTAATCATTATGAACCATAAGGCTCTTCTAGAGCAGGGAGCCACGCTATGGAGGACAGTGGCCAAGTGACTTTTTAAAAACTGATTACCTCTATGTTTTTGCAGTTTTTAATTTCAAAGTTTCACACCCCATTAGGTACAGAATTGAGAATTAACAAGTAATGTTGCAAAATCATGCAAGACTCTGGCTACATAGTTACTGCAGAGTTAGCTCAAGTTATCGAGGCTCATATTACTTCTCTCCAGTTAACCTACCTCAGAAAAAATACAGATTGCTTGCTGCCCATCCTTACTATGAATTCTTTCCCAGTGAACTGTGGGAAAACATATCTGCCTTTCTGGGCACGGGGGGAAGGGGAATTGTGGGAAGACACTGGAGGACTTGAGTGTTGCTAGCCTGTGTCCACACAACAGAGTGGTTGTGTTAGCTGGCAAATTTTGTTCCCTTTAGTTTTAACCTTCACACCCACTCAGGTCAACCAATACAAGTTAAAAGCATCACCACACTCATGTTAAGGTTTTTTGTATGTGGACAGAACTCAAGTTATCTTATCAAGTTACCGAGTCAGTGTGGGGCTGCAGGGGAGAGGCAGGGATGCTCTGGGGGCCGGTGGAGCTGCACAGGGGCAGCAAGTGGGGGCCGGGGACACTTGGGGGAGGTGCGGGGGGGTTGCAGGAGGGGCCGGGGAAGAGACCCGGCCCCAAGTAAATGTTGCAATGAAAACAAGCCCTAAAAGACATTTACCAGGTCCCTTCTCCCTCACTAAACAGACTGATTAATATGACACCACCAGTTTAGTCCACTTCAGGGTGCCACGTAGAGCAAGAACCAGCAGGACAGTATTTAGGCAATTCAGAACAAAAACTTGTTTAAATTTTATTCAGTGATGTCCCTAACTGTTGGGGCACTTAGCATTCACTTCTAAGCTTGACAAAATAGTATATAAAGTGATCAACAGCCAACAATAATTAAAATATACCTTGCTTTTTTTCCCCCCAGAATTTCAAAATTTTGTAACATGAAACTATCACAAGTTTTAAAAACAGTGCTATGTTAGTTGTAACTGGCTTTACAAGCATTTGAGGAATGCAAATAAGGAAATATCTAAAATATTTTAGTTCTAGGGATAGATAAATGAGGCTATATTACCATGTATAGCCAGTGTAAATATTTGTGGTAATTTAGTTGTTAAATCCAGTATACCCAAAAATGTTTACATTGTATTGAGTTAACATTACATATTTAATAATTAAATTCCAGTGACTAGCCGTAGGTGTTAGTTTTGGATTACCCAAATGTGCAGGAAACTAGGGACTGAATTGATGCAGAGCTCATTTTTCTCCTGCAGAAAAATAAATTATATTGTATGTATAATTTGAAGAGTCAGAAACAACCAACAGTAGGTCAAAGAAGCCAGTTCCATTTTTGGTTTAAACCATGGTCATTTTTTCAAAAACCAAACCTGAAACAATTGGGTTAAAGGGGTGCTACTGCTAATAAAAGGTCCCCTCAGGGATTTCTCAAGGAACATCACAGTATGCCAAGTAATGTCCTGTTATACCACACAAGGGCATTTACTACACATTTTCAGCATATTCTTCAGCAGTTACTTGAGTCAGTGTTAGTTAAGTCAAGCCTTACATTGCCTACCGAGCCCTTACAACTGTATGTGCCCTGCAGGTTAGGGAGCATCTGTCACTCAGGGATATGAATATTCCACCCCCTGAGCAACATGGTTACACCAACATAAGCACTTGTGTGCACAGCGCTAAGTCAGTGGGAGACCTTCTCCCACTGACATAGCTTCTGCAGCTCACAGAGGTGGGTTTTTTTTAGGCGAAGCATAGAGCATCTTCTCCACTTCGCCACTGCAGCACTGTACATAGACATACCCTGTGTGGAATTCACTCTGTAGATTTTTAAAGCTTCAGAACTGTACTAACAGCTGCTAGGGAGGAGAAGTTTTCACTGCTTGGAAGAGAGATCCTGGGCCACTAGAGTCTGGCAAGGAAAGAAAAGCATATCAGGGCACCCTACGCTGCATTCTTCAAAGACTTGTTGAACAAGATAGCTAGCTTTTGTGCGCATCTTGGGAGAAATGTAATCAAATCAGAAGGATAACTCCCATTAAGGTAAATTCACACACCCTTTTTTCTGCTATTGAGAAGAACCAAGACTCAGGAACACAATAGTTGCTTGCATTGGGAAGATTTCACAATCCCCTTTTTCCATGAAAGCTAAGCTCCTACAGAGTTCATCAGAAGTTTGCTTCAAGCAGTCACCCTCTGAAAACCATCTCTGAGAAAGCTGCATCATATTGCTGAATATTGTTCCCTTCCACTGGCTTATATACGTCAAATTAGCTCAGTTTACAAAAAAAGAATTTTTAAACTGACAGCACTGCAAACTAAATTTAGGATCAGAAAAAAAAGTCTGTTTCTTTATCTCTGACAAAAATTATGCCATTAGACTGATATATGTGTTGATGTGTGACAATGATATATTGCACATTCTTGTACAGAACTACCAACCAGCTACAGCCATCCACTGCTGCAAAGAGCATGTTCATTCCTCTGTTTATTTACATACTAGTTTATTTAATGAAGTTGTGACCTCTGTGCCATTAACAATCCCTAGCTTGTGAGGTGTCTTTTGGGTGAAAACCCTTGGGGGCAAGAGAGTTTTTTCCCCTGAACCATGAAATACCGTTCTCTAGCTTTCTGTTCTGACTACCCATGCCCACTGAGCACTACATAATATGCTCCAAGAATTAGTCTTACACTGATAGTGGAATGCACTAGATGGCTTCATAGGTCTCTTCCATTTCTAATTCCAATGATTCTCCACAGTGGTCATGAGGTATATGGTAAACATTAGTAACTTTAATTGGGCTCCACTGAGCATACTCAGGAGTTTCCTGACGACATACATAGGCATGGCATGGGCTTCAAAGCAGAATGGCAACCAGCCAGCTCCCAAGGAATATCTTCAGTACATGGCAGTTGAACACTTTTAAAAGGTACTTTAAAAAAAAATCAGAACACAGTGCACAAATCAAATCTAATAAAGATTTCTCCATGTTTGGCCAGCTGGGTAAACTAAACTAAGCTACTGATCCATGGGTGTGGGACAAATATCCAGCAGTGGCTGGATTAATTCATTTTATCAAAAATTTCTTTTCACAGCTGCAGAAGGATAATTTTAGGTTCCTCTGAACTAGAGTTTAATTTCCATGGAAAGAGGTTGAGGATGCTTTAGGACAAACTCTCAACTTTGCATACATTTCAAAACAAGACAGGGAAGATTTCTAATGCTTTATTATGCAAAGGTTTCTAATCTCATGGTAAACAGACCTTTAAAAAAAATGACACTTAATAGTTAAATGTATATTTGAGACTCACCACAATGATTAAACTATAGAATGATGTGTCACTATAAAAAAAAAGTGTTAACACTAATGTAATATGAAAGTAGATAGGGTGTTTAAATTCAGTAGTTCTTTGTCAGACACCATCTGCTTTTTCTTTCATTCTTTTCTCATTCTGATCTGTAGAAAAACCACATCAGTATCAAATGTCACCTAATTCTTATTCAAACAGAGCAGTGCAGACACAGCGGCTGCACCAGCTGACTTAGCTGACCTAGGATCAGAGTAAAAACAAACCCCCTATAAATCACCAGATGTAAGCAATTGAATAGTGATCAATTTAATTAATTGAACAGCTTCCCAAAATTTACTATATTGTTTTAACTCTTCAGAGGCCTCTTCTGCAAGGCAGCTTGCAATTTGTATTAAGAATAGGGCTAAATAATACTAGCTTTAACACGAAAAAATCCTGCTGGTAAACCCCACAGCTGAAAACCCATGTTTTAGTATTTAAGTATTTGACAGTTTATGAAAAAAAAATTAAAATTTAGTTAAGACATTACTATTTTAAGTATCCTCATACACACACATTTTATGAAAGTTGATCAAAAGCCTCATGGTTGCATAAGCATTACACAAGTTTCCCATTAAAATGAAAATCAGGTCATCTCTGTTTTGAGTCCCTTTCGTTTTAACTTCATATCCACTTTTTCTGAATGTACAAATTCTGCCTTTGATCACAGGTGACATACTTTTAGTAATATGATGATTCATTATAAACATATTGCATGCAAACTAAACCAAACAAAAGCTTGTGTAACATCTGCAATAACAGGAAATAATTCTCTCTCTCTCTCTCTCACACACACACACAAGATAGACCAAACAAGTTGTAGTAAAGTTACTGGCACATGATTTATTCTGAATCCTAGTCTATCTATCATATATGTGTCCTAAAATTAAGGGGTGAAATCCCTATTCCACTGTACTCCACTGAAGTCAATGGGAGTTTTGCCACAGACTTCAAGGAGGGCAGAATTTCAACCAAAATACACAAACTTGTTTTGAAGGCCTGCACTATACACATTTTTGCATAGTAGTTACTAGTGTTTGTACAGTGCCTAGCACAACAGAGTCCTGATTATGGTTGGGGCCTGCAGGCACTGCCACAATACAAACTAATAATAATACAGTCTGTCTATATCTTAGGGAAGCATCAGAAACACTACTAGATTAAGTTTAATTTTGCGTGTGTACACATACACACATTTTTAAACAACCTGATGCAACATCACATAAGCAACTGCCCAGCCACAATCTGATAAACGTCCAGTTTTTTTTTAAACTAACATCAATGCACATTTCCACTATTTTTTTTCATCTTTACAGTTAGAAAGAGTGCCATCAAAATCTACTTACAAGGACAGAAGAGTAATATTTGCAGAGACTGGTCCCAGATTAGGTATGGTCTCCAGTTCATTGTTGTTTAATTTTCTGTCAAGATCAAAAAAAGGAAGTCTGTTGCAATATAAACAAGGAGTGCATACACTATATATTTTAAATTGCTAAATACCCCATAAAATTCAAAGCTAATTATAAACTCACTTATTGCAGCACATCACTATAAGAGCACACACCTTTGTCTCTCAGACAGCCATCCTACAGACAAAACATTTTTATACCCCCAAAAAAACAAATCACTTACATTTCTCGAAGACTATGAAGGTGACTCAAGGAACTGGCCTTGATTGAAGATAATCTGTTGTGACTTAAGTCCCTATGAGATTACAAAAATAAATCAGATGTCACTTTTGAAATATCAGGTATATTTTTACTAGCTCTCATAATACATATTTAGACTGAACCTTCAATCTACATAGTCTCTAAATACATTAAAAAAATCTACATTATAGTTTTGCTATCAATAAAATTACAATAGAAACTCACTCAAGTATTGTTTTGTGAAAACAAGGAAGGTGATTTTAAATCCTTTGACCACTGCTAATAACTGGAAAGAAAGGTCTTTAGTTTATATGTGGTGTTTTGTGACTGAACAATCCCTTTTGTTTTTTAAAAAAACAATAGCACAAAAGAGTCTTAATATCTATGGGAAGCTTCATATATACACACATTGTCAAGGAAACCACGTCGTACCCAAAAAAAAAAAAAAAAGTAGTCTAGGTAAAGTAACCTCTTGGCTACTATAAGAGAAATTCACAGATAGAGCTGCACTTAAGTCTTAAATTCTAATATAGGCTCAAAAGAATAGGATGTGTTAGTTTCATTTATAGTTTTAAACCTAATAATCTAAAACAGTTTGCAAAGCCTAGATACAACAGGCAAGGAAGCATGAAAATAGAATTTAGGTTTTCATTTGATTTGGAACCCTATTCTCATGTATGCAAATTTAATACCGATCATATGTAGTAGCAGCAGCTGTGAATAGATAAATAGGCCTGAAACCAACCTACATTTAAAAGCCAGTCTATAGCTTACTCAGAACTTCAGCATAAAAACTTGTATTTAAGGAAACAACTTCATGCCATAAAGTTCAGCTCTCTCCATGCCAGACTGAGAACCCCAGAGGGCTACATGTTAGCATGGTTTATTAATCAGAAAGTGCAAATGATTTCAGTGAAGTTCTACATGTGTCCTCTTGGAGTGAGCAGTGTATGCAGTGTCCAGAGACAGCAAATGGACTAAGCACCTAAGGAGCTTCATCTGGAAGATGGGAAACCAGTTCAGTTCTAACATTTTCAAAAGCCTACAAATGTTAGTCTTATTAGCATGACTGAGTTCTCCTGTAAATAAAGGTTAGTCACACTTAAATTGAAAGATTAATTCTTTCACTGTTTAAAAATCCAGAGTAGCCATCCATCAGACCCTAGATCTGAGAAAAATCCATTTATTTTACATTTAAAAACTGCACATATATATTTAATTTGACATCTTCACCCCTACATTCGCAAACAAATCTTGAAGAAGTCTACTACAGCAAAGTAATAGATTTTAAAAGTGACCTAAATTAAACATTTTACTTTAAAAAAGTTATTAAGGACTCCCACCACCACCTTAAACTTAATTCAATATTTGGCTTTGGTTTGTCTGTAGGGATTATGAGAAGTATGCAAATAAACAGTCAAAATTCTATGAAGTCATATTAGAGCCTAATATGTTACTGTTCATCATCATTAGACAAGAATTAGGAATCAGCAATTATTTCAACAAAGAGCTTTCAACATCACTGCTAAAAACCTGCGTTTCTTCGTTTCATCTAAAAAACCCTGCAAAAGGTTTATTTAAAACATGTTTGCCTAAGGACCCACCAGACAGTAACAGACGTGAGTAGATTTGTTCTGCTAGAGTTATAACATGTAAAAAAAATTGGCAGAGTCTTTAAACTATAAAAATCCTGCAATTACAACCACTGCTGTGCATGATCACCACACTGGAGCCAGACACTTTCACTCATAGCTCAAGCTCACATCCATCTGGAGTCTATCAAGGCAACCGTGAGTGTAACAACTTAAATTTTGTTTGAAACAAAATTTAAGTCTTTAACGCTGCAGATACCACATGCAAAATTTGTGGGTATCTATTTTTTAAAATATATACATCCAGAGACTCCACATCGATTTACTTACTTTTATCTCCTATTTGAAAAAGAACAAACAAAAAAAAAAAGTTAATTCTGAGCCTTCTCTCTCAAACACACATACTTGTGTAATTTTTTTTGTTAACATTACATACAATAAAAGTAAAAAGTATTTAATAAGGCCACAGTTTCAATGTTAATCTTTTTTTAGAAATGTTATGGGGAAGTTTGTTCCTTGCAGGTGAACTATGAGTGAAGACAGAACTTCTCAATGTGAATCAACTACAGTTAGAAAAATCAGCAATTAGAAAATGTATTTTAAGTGAAATTTAAACCTATAGTTTCTCATGAGCCCTAGGTGTAAAAATTTAAGATACAGACTTTAAAAAACCCGACAAAATCCAACTACCGCCCTTGAATTAAAATCCACTTATAAGAAAGTGCAAGTGGACTGGGTTTGTTTGGGTTTTTTTATTTTTTTTTTTTTTTATTATTTCTACTTAGAAATAGGAGTGGGCAACACTAAATACTAAAAGAAAAGTAGTACTTGTGGCACCTTAGAGACTAAGGAATTTATTTGAGCATAAGCTTTCGTGAGCTACAGCTCACGTCATCGTAAACTTATGCTCAAATAAATTGGTTAGTCTCCAAGGTGCCACAAGTACGCCTTTTCTTTTTGCGAATACAGACTAACACGACTGCTACTCTGAAAACTAAATACTAAGGTTGCCAAATATTTTCCACTTTTGATTCTCCCTCCCAAATCTAACTCCTCCGAACTAAAGCCATATTAAATGGAGAAAGAAAATCTCTCCTATGGTTACTTTTACTATTGGAGTTCTAAGAGCCAAGAAAGATATAATGGGGACTAAATTCAGACACTTTATGGACACCAAATTTACATGTAAGAAACTCTTACTAGACAGTAGAAACTATATAGTCCACTCTTCACTTAAAAATTTATACTGCAACAGAACAGTAATACTTATAATATGCTGCAGTGTTTCAAGCCTTTTTGACCCTGTCCTTTAGGAACCTATTTTATGAAACATCTGAAAGAAAAATTATTCATACTCAGTTACTTTTGCATTAACAATCTTTCATATGGTGCTTCTTCACTGAAAAGCTGAACTGCAGCTTTAAAGTGTTAATAGTTATGTAATAAAAAACCAAAGAGAAGGCCTAACACAGAAGAGGTGGTACCTCTCCATTATCACACACTATATAAATACAATTTTTAGACCCTAACTTAATTTACAACTCTTAGTTGCAATTATCATCTTCTTCCCTTAGAGAACTCAGAAACCTGAGCCTCAAGTGCAATTTTAAAATGCAAATCCAGCAACAGCTTCTTAATCAATCCCACTGGGGCCTTTAGAGCTGCTAATTCAGCAGAAATCAGGAAAGCTAAAAAACAAAAAGCCAGGCTGTAGCTGTTTTAAGACACTGATCCAAAGTGACTCATAAATCAGCTTGCTATGTTAAAGTTTTAGTCTGGAAAATATTGAAAAACAGCTGTGAAAACCATAAGGAATTTTTTTCTGGCAATTCTGGTAAAGAACTAGAGTATTTATAAAATGTAAATACTAAAGATGCAGTACAAACACTAGCTGAAATCATCTTTTAGATGTTCCCTTCTGTCTCACGGACAGCTTTGGCATTCCTAGGTGAACCTGGTAAGACACATTCTAAAATTCCAATAGAATTTAAAAATACTGAAAGCACTGGCAAGTATTTGCTTTCCCTCCCCCAATTCTGGCTCTGAAACATTAATTCTAACAAAGCAACATTCTTTCAATCTCAGAGCACATATGCTAGAAGTAAACTGAAATCTAAGGATATTTATATACAAAGCCACTACAAATATTTATCAGTTTTCAGTTTTCAATGGACTTCCATTACATTATGTGAAGATGGCACTAAGGAAGATGCACTTTACTCTAAATCCCCAATAAAGCTGGTCAAAATTCCCTATTTACACTATATTTCATGAGACAGCTTCTGGATAATGGAGCAACTACTGACAGCACTGTAACAGAATGCAAACACTCAACCTTCAAACAATGAAGCTCATTTTCTTAATTTCACTGTCTGTAGTCATAAGGCCTGCTCCGATCCAGCATTTTTTGCACACCCACAACATTCAATTAATTTTGTGAGAACTTTGAATGAGACAGGACCGAGCCATCACTTCATAATGCTAGATATTACTTTATATCAGACTTTTTGGAGGCACTGGGGGATAGGGAGACAGAAGAGAAGAGGAAAACATTCAAAATGGGCTTAGTCCTGAAGTTCTAACTCAAGCAAGAACTCCACCAAACCACAAGGGAGTTCTTGCCTTAGTAAGGTCTTGAGAATTGGGTCTAATGGATATTACAACATTTTCCAATAAGGCTTGGCAGTTTTTCAACTAAATTACTGCCTTTCAAGATTATATATATTTTCTTCTATTTGTCAACAAAATACACAAAATCTGTTACTATTTATAAGTAAATAGTTTGGAGTAACAATCACATTAACTCAAACTTTATTGACTACCTGAAGCTGAAAATCATTATCTTGCACCGTGAGCAGTCAAAATTCCAAATACTGAACAGGAGGAGGAAACAGACAATGCCACATGTTTCTGCACTCTCTTATTAAGGGGAAGGGAAGGAAGAAAGAAACATGGGTACTTCTAAGGCATTTCACACAAACAAAAGAAACATTTACACAAAAGCAGCCAAACCACATGGTTTGGTGACACCTACAAAGATGTACTCCTGTGAGTTTAAGACCAAATGACACAGCTGTCCAATGAGTGATCACAGCAGGATATCTTACAACAGGCCCAGTATTTATTTATACAAATGGAACTTATTTTCTCTCACTTCTTTAAAGGAATGTGAACTTACATAAAAACAATTTACACTTCCAATTGTGCTAAACAGAAAACCCTCTGTAATTTATTTTAGTGTCTATCACTAAAATAATTGCAAAAGGCAACACATTTGGTTATTTATGTTAAGACAACTTTTAGAAGTAAATTCCAGTTAAAGGTTCTATGCTTTCCCCTTAGTTTTAGTTTGTCATGGTGTTAAAGCTAAATGTTAAGTTAACAGCACTAAGGTAAAGGGATGTTAATTTTCTGACATATTGACAAGTTTTGTCAAAAGATTTATTTTATCTTACTGAGCAACTCAAAAGAACCAGAAAGATTAACATTCAACAGGAAGCACAATGAATTGCTGAATATGTATATCACTGAAACATCTTAACCATATCAACCAAAAGGAAAACTTAAGTTTCTTTTCTCTCACAGATACTTTCCAATACTACTCATGGAAAGAGTCACCTCCCAAAGTCATTCATATGTTCAGTTCCATATGTTGTCAATACAGCCATCCATGTTTCATGAATAAAGAAGCATGACCTCCAGATGAGGCAATTTAACAGAATTAGTCAAAACTAATTGAAAGCCTTCCTGTTTACGTTAGTCTTTATCTCTATCGGTTTTTGAAATTTAATAGAAAATTAATAAGACAAATATAGAAGTCAAATGTAAAAAAGTTCCAGATCGTACCAATTTTTTCTTTCTTTTAGGAAATTTCAATATCTTATGATTTGTTCAAAAATGTTTGTTACTAAAATTAAGTATTCTAAATATGACATTTTAATATTTGTTACTAAGCAGTCTTCAAATTTGTCTTGCTAAATTAATTGATATATGCTGTCTTCTTAATACATTTCTTAAAACCACTAGAGGGGAAAAAAAGGATCAATAGGAAAGAAATACTAGTGAATATGGCAATTTGACACTACCTGCAAAGGACACACTATGCTTTGCAAAAATGTAATTGTAAAGAATATTCATTAGATACCGGGGTGTGGAGGGGGGGGAGTGCACTCTGGTGATGTTAACAGCAATATGCAACTTTTCTGGGCCCAATTATTTTCAATGCCTATCAGCCATCAGTTTTCTTAGAGAAGAGTTTTTGGTTTTTTTTTTAATACTTAAAACAGAAACAGACATTCAATCTTAGCATCTTTCTTCCTCCTCAGCCCTCCCGCCAATATAACCTTCTACATTTCAGTTCAGTATCAGTTTTATTTCTTCCTATTGGCAGGATACCAGACTCTGCCCCAACTTGCGAACGAACAAGTCACTTCCAATAGCTTCCAGTTCCCCGCATTATTCGCCTCTATAAAAACTTTCTCCCTCACTAAAAAAAACAAACAAACACTCAGCCCCTCGTAAGTGACAAAAGACCCTTGCACCCCTTCTCCTTTGGACAATTTTCTGATCAGGACCATGCCCCCCGTCCCGAGTCCCGACCCCCCCAGACAGGACAAGTGCGTGGGAGGAGGCCGGCGGGGTGATGGGTAAGGGAGGCAGAGGTCACATATACGGGCTGAGACGCTCCCCTAGGTGACCCATGCCCCGGCTGAGCCGACGATGCCCAGATGGGCAGGGGGCTGCAGAGGGGGGCGCTGGGGACGCCACTCCCTACGGACGTGGAGGGCTGGAGGCAGCTCCCCTCCCCCCGCAGCTGCAGGGCCAGACCCTCCAAATCCAGCCCAGCAACAAGTCCCCGAGGGGGGACTCGGGGGCTGCTGCGCCGCCGCGCCCTGCCGGAGCCCGGAGCGGGCTGAGGGTCCCCCACTCCCGGCCATGCCCAGCCCCCTCCTTGCGCAGGAGCCGTGCGGGGGCCGCCCCGCGGGATACTCACAGCTGCACCACCCCTTGCGGGAGCCGCTCGGGCACCCGGCTCAGCTTGAGGCGGCTGCAGACCAGCAGGTCCCCCAAGCAGCGGCACGGAGCCGGGCAGGAGGGGGAGCCGGGGCCGCCGGCGGCCGAGCTCCCCGCCAGGCGGCCGAGCAGGAGCAGCAGCAAGCCCAGCGCGGCGGCTGGGGCAGCGCGGAGCGGGCAGCTCATGGCCGGGGCTCCCTGAGCCGCCGCCCCGCTCTCGCCCAGGCGCAACCTGCCGGCTCTCAGTGCGGTCGGCAGGTCCTGCTCATGCCCCGGGGCCGCCGGGCGAAGCAGACAGCGCCCAGCCCGCTGCAGTCTCCGCCAGCCCCAGCCGCTCCACCAACTTTCCGCCTCCTCCCGCTGAGCCCGGCCCGCCCCCCGGCCGGAGCCCCCTCCCCCGGCCACGTGACAACAACAAGCCTGGAGCTGGGGGACGTGCCCCGCGAAGGGGCCCAGCAGCCAGAGAGTAAATCCGCGAGGGGGGAAGGGTACTGCCAACAGAGCCACCGGGGGGTGGGGGGGGCTCCAGGCTCTGACAGAAACCCGGCAAAGTCACCGCCACTTGTGTGATTTCACCTGAACCCGACCATTCCCACCCCACCCCAGCCCGTGTTAAGAATCCGGGCCACCCCAGCCCCGGGGAAATGCATTGCCACCCTTTGTTTTGGCTAGCACCCAGAGCCCTCCTGCCTCCATACCGAAAAGATAAAGGCTGCCCCATAATAATAATGCAGAGGAAGGGTATGATCAGGTAATGGGGCCAGATGCTTAGCCCCTGCTAAGACCCCTCTGTATCCTTCCAGAGGCTTAGGTCACCCCTTGAGGATTTCCCCCCAGCCAAAGGAGAATCCCTGGTACACCAACCCTTCAGTCCCCAGCAGAGGGGTCCCGGGAAGGAGCCTGAACAGGCATAGTGCTGTGCTCCAGGACCTCCACATATTACACCAACTGGCACAGTTAGAGCCACTCTGAGGCTGCTCCAGCTTATGTCAGAGTCCAAACCATCTCTCAGTCAGTCCTAGGGTCAGACGAACTTAAAAGGTGGTGACAGGTCAGCTTTGTCCCATCCAGGTCCCGTGTAGCTGGGCCAGCCACAATGATCAGAGCTCCAAATTTCTTTCACTTTATTCACTGTTGGGGTTGGATGATACATGGAAATGAGACAGGGACAATATTTGCCCCATCTCTTTCCCGAGGCTGAGGTAGCCTATAATAAGTCAATCCTAATTATTGCACAGGAGTTCCACACACCCTGATCCTACAGCGGAATCTGTTACACCACATTCCACTCCTTGGAAGCAAAGTGCCAAGCAACTCCAGGTTGGAGGCCTCATGTAAATTATATGCTTCCTCTAGCACTCACCTGAGTAATAATATTCACCGGAATATAGAGTTGCCATCTCAGGAGCTGATTGCAGCTTTGCAGCTAGGAAACCAAGTGGGTCTTGTATGCTTGGTGGCTCCACTGCACAGCAGGGAAGGGCCAAGATTTGGCTCATTGTCTTTATTGTTTTTGCCTCCACCTATCGTACAAAAAGCAAGCGGTAGTCTCATTTGGAAAAATACTTTCTGTTGTCATGTTTTTTATGCCATTGTGAATGGGGCATAAATGTGTTAAAATGGTGGTGAAAAACTCTTTTCTAATACATAATACTACCCAAATTAGCACTTAAATCATATAAGCTGAAAACATTTCAAGTGCAAATTACTCTACAGACAGCTGTTTTGGAGTGTACCTGGTGTAATGGTAGCCAGCAGAGGCAGTGGGAAAAGGCTGACAGGACACCACAGGCAAGATTTTTAAAACCACTCACCACTGGCCTAATTCGGCTCCCATTGATGTCAGTGGTAAAATTTCCATTGACTTAATGGGGCCGGGATTTCACTGCACAGATTTGTGAAACTGGCATATTAAGATGTAAATACATCCACATATTCCATGGTTAACTACATAGTTTAATATTTGTCTCTTCGTCAAAGCAATCTAAATCTTGTTTAAAGAGGAAAATCTTTGTCTCTATCACAGTGAATTATCAAATGTATGTATTAAAAAATAAAATTGAATATGAACAGTTCGGTAACACACTTTATTACAATTCCCAGAATGAACAGCAAGTGCCTCTTTGTTTGGAATATGCGAGCTTGTCTTATCTTGAGTGTTGGCAAGGGCAGTGACTCAGAGATAAGTAGTAACAGAAGTGTTAAGCTGGCAGTTTTAACATCCAAGAGGAAATATAAAAGCAAAACATTCTGTACTTATTTTATCATAACACTGAATGATATATTTTGTGTGAGTGCAAACTGTTAAAAAGGAAAAGAGATAGTTGAATTCAGAAAGTAAAGCATAAAAAACACATCTTAAAATACTACACAGGGCAAGTGTTACTGTTTTATGTAACAGTTGTATGGGTCATTAAGCATAATTTTAAAAAACACTATTTCAGTGCATTGTTAAGAAAACTTTATACAGTTGAAGTGTTAAATAATGCATGAAATGTCTTTAATTTTCCTAATTTCTTTACCTTCTAATTTAATTATTCAGTTGGATTTTTTGTGGACTCTATTTTTCTTAATGCTCAATAAAGCATTTTAAAATTTAGCATATTATGTATTTTCTTGGCAGAGTTGTTATAGCTGTGTTTGTCTCTCTCATATTATGAATTGTAAAATAAAGTAATAATATCTAGCTTTTATCTGGCACATTTCATCAGTGGATCTCAAAGCCCTTGCATTTATTAATACAGAGCCTACTACTGCAAATCTTTGTTCACATAACTAGTTCCTACTCTTCAGTAGTCCCCAGAGCCAGTTCAGCCAGTGCTGTCAAACCTGCAAGAGCCTGGGACTCCACCAATAGGGACACATGGGGTTCTCTCACCAATGCTAGTTTCAAGTTTACTGCTCAGACTACACACGAGTAAATAAAAGAGAGGTGGGTTCATGGTGCACTTAAGTCATAGCTCTGATTGCAGTACATCTGAGTCTCTTCTTCCTGTCTAACAAGATGCATCTATTCCCCTCAAGCTGGGATCTAGTTTCAGGTGCTATGCCCCTCCCCAGTCTGATATGGCACAGGAGTCTGGGGTAGGTTGGAGCAAGGGAAAGAAAGTTGCATAGTGACTCTTGGGTCTTGCAGTTGGGAAGTCAAATGGCTTTGTACAGGCCATGATAATTTCATTTAAGTCTGAACAAGGATTTGCAGGCTTGGGTCCTTAATTTATATTTCTTGAAAGGTCCATTAACTTTTAGGCAGATTAACATCTACAAAGTGCTTAAGTAAAATTTTTTAGATAGCATTAATTAATTTAAATTAAGATACTGCTTTAACATAAACATAATTGAGCTGAGAGTCTAAATCAGACAGATGTCAGATATTTTCCTCTTTATTAATACTAAATGAAACCAAGTTAAAATACAGCACAATTTTTGCCTTTGACTGAATTGGCGGTATCCTCTGATGCAGTTGACATATATTTTACATAACTAATAATGGTTGATTCACATCTAAATTGAAATGTTCAGTCCATTTTCAAAGGGCTCTTTACTGCACCATCAGAAGCATAGTTATATCTGCTGGGATTTATGTCAGAACATCAAAAAGAATTACCAATTACATCCACCAAAGGTTATGTCCTGTATGGGAAAATAGGGGATAAGGCTTCCCCCACAAACTTGTATTAACAGCTAATCTCTACACTAGTCAAATATTTCAGATTTTCCACTCATCAATGCTTGACAAAATGATTTAGAGAATGAGTGACACTGTTATGAGAGGACATAGCTCCATTTATTAGTAGATATATAGATACTAGTATCTCTCTCTTTTATATATATATATATACACACACACTAGTAAATGGAGCTATGTCCTCTCATAATCAATAGTGTCACTCATTTTCTAAATGATTGTGTGTGTGTGTGTGTGTGTGTGTGTGCCCTGGTCCACACTAGGACTTTAGGTCGAATTTAGCAGTGTTAAATCAATGTAAACCTGCACCCGTCCACACGATGAAGCCCTTTATTTCGACTTAAAGGGCTCTTAAAATCGATTTCCGTACTCCACCCCGACAAGTGGATTAGCGCTTAAATCGGCCTTGCCAAGTCGAATTTGGGGTACTGTGGACACAATTCGATGGTATTGGTCTCCGGGAGCTATCCCACAGTGCTCCATTGTGACCGCTCAGGACAGCACTCTCAACTCAGATGCACTGGCCAGGTAGACAGGAAAAGAACTGTGAACTTTTGAATCTCATTTCCTGTTTGGCCAGCATGGCAAGCTGCAGGTGACGATGCAGAGCTCATCAGCAGAGGTGACCATGATGGAGTCCCAGAATCGCAAAAGAGCTCCAGCATGGACTGAACGGGAGGTACGGGATCTGATCGCTGTATGGGGAGAGGAATCCGTGCTATCAGAACTCCGTTCCAGTTTTCGTAATGCCAAAACCTTTGTCAAAATCTCCCAGGGCATGAAGGACAGAGGCCATAACAGAGATCTGAAGCAGTGCCGCGTGAAACTTAAGGAGCTGAGGCAAGCCTACCAGAAAACCAGAGGGGCGAACGGCTGCTCCGGGTCAGAGCCCCAAACATGCCGCTTCTATGATGAGCTGCATGCCATTTTAGGGGGTTCAGCCACCACTACCCCAGCTGTGTTGTTTGACTCCTTCAATGGAGATGGAGGCAACACGGAAGCAAATTTTGGGGACGAAGAAGATGATGATGATGAGGTTGTAGATAGCTCACAGCAAGCAAGCGGAGAAACCGTTTTTCCTGGCAGTCAGGAACTGTTTCTCACCCTAGACCTGGAGCCAGTACTCCCTGAACCCACCCAAGGCTGCCTCCTGGACCCGGCAGGCGGAGAAGGGACCTCCGGTGAGTGTACCTTTTAAAATACTATACATGGTTTAAAAGCAAGCATGTGAAAGGATTAATTTGCCCTGGCATTCACGGCTCTCCTGGATGTACTCCCAAAGGCTTATTATTATTCGTCCTTATTGCGTCCTTCATGGTAGGACACTTTACCACTCCAGGCCAGTAACACGTACTTGGGAATCATTGTACAACAAAGCATTGCAGTGTATGTTTGCTGGCATTCAAGCAACATCCGTTCTTTATCTCTCTGTGTTATCCTCAGGAGAGTGAGATATTATTCATGGTCTCCTGGTTGAAATAGGGTGCTTTTCTTCAGGGGACATTCAGAGGAGCCCGTTCCTGCTGAGCTGTTTGCCTGCGGCTGAACAGAAATGTTCCCCACTGTTAGCCACGGGGAGGGGGGAAGGTTGAGGGGTTAGCCACGTAGTGGGGGGAGGCAAAATGCGACCTTGTAACAAGAGCACGTGTGCTATGTACGTAATGTTAACAGCAAGGTTTACCCTGAAAGAGTGTAGCCACTGTTTATAAAATGTGTCTTTTTAAATACCGCTGTCCCTTTTTTTTTCTCCACCAGCTGCATGTGTTTCAATGATCACAGGATCTTCTCCTTCCCAGAGGCTAGTGAAGATTAGAAAGAAAAAAAAAACGCACTCGTGATGAAATGTTCTCTGAGCTCATGCTGTCCTCCCACACTGACAGAGCACAGACGAATGCATGGAGGCAATAATGTCAGAGTGCAGGAAAGCACAAAATGACCAGGAGGAGAGGTGGCGGGCTGAAGAGAGTAAGTGGTGGGCTGAAGAGAGTAAGTGGCGGGCTGAAGACAGGGCTGAAGCTCAAATGTGGCGGCAGCGTGATGAGAGGAGGCAGGATTCAATGCTGAGGCTGCTGGAGGACCAAACCAGTATGCTCCAGTGTATGGTTGAGCTGCAGCAAAGGCAGCTGGAGCACAGACTGCCACTACAGCCCCTGTGTAACCAACCGCCCTCCTCCCCAAGTTCCATAGCCTCCACACCCAGACGCCCAAGAACGCGGTGGGGGGGCCACTGGCCAACCAGCCACTCTGCCACAGAGGATTGCCCCAAAAAAAGAAGGCTGGCATTCAATAAATTTTAAAGTTGTAAACTTTTAAAGTTCTGTGTGGCATTTTCCTTCCCTCCTCCACCACCCCTCCTGGGCTACCTTGGTAGTCGTCCCCCTATTTGTGTGATGAATGAATAAAGAATGCATGAATGTGAAGCAACAATGACTTTATTGCCTCTGCAAGCAATGATTAAAGGGAGGAGGGGAGGGTGGTTAGCTTGCAGGGAAGTAGAGTGAACTAAGGGGCGGCGGGTTTCATCAAGGAGAAACAAAGAGAACTTTCACACCGTAGCCTGGCCAGTCATGAAACTGGTTTTCAAAGCTTCTCTGATGCGTACCGCGCCCTCCTGTGCTCTTCTAACCGCCCTGGTGTCTGGCTGCGCGTAACCAGCAGCTAGGTGATTTGCCTCAACCTCCCACCCCGCCATAAACGTCTTCCCCTTACTCTCACAGATATTGTGGAGCACACAGCAAGCAGTAATAACAGTGGGAATATTGGTTTCGCTGAGGTCTAAGCGAGTCAGTAAACTGCGCCAGCGCACCTTTAAACATCCAAATGCACATTCTACCACCATTCTGCACTTGCTCAGCCTGTAGTTGAACAGCTCCTGACTACTGTCCAGGCTGCCTGTGTACGGCTTCATGAGCCATGGCATTAAGGGGTAGGCTGGGTCCTCAAGGATACATATAGGCATTTCAGCGTCCCCAAAAGTTATTTTCTGGTCTGGGAATAAAGTCCCTTCCTGCAGCTTTTGAAACAGACCAGAGTTCCTGAAGATGCGAGCGTCATGTACCTTTCCCGGCCATCCCACGTTGATGTTGGTGAAACGTCCCTTGTGATCCACCAGAGCTTGCAGCACTATCGAAAAGTACCCCTTGCGGTTTATGTACTCGCCGGCTTGGTGCTCCGGTCCCAAGATAGGGATATGGGTTCCGTCTACGGCCCCACCACAGTTAGGGAATCCCATTGCAGCAAAGCCATCCGCTATGACCTGCACATTTCCCAGGGTCACTACCCTTGATATCAGCAGATCTTTGATTGCGTGGGCTACTTGCATCACAGCAGCCCCCACAGTAGATTTGCCCACTCCAAATTGATTCCCAACTGACCGGTAGCTGTCTGGCGTTGCAAGCTTCCACAGGGCTATTGCCACTTGCTTCTCAACTGTGAGGGCTGCTCTCCTCTTGGTATTCATGTGCTTCAGGGCAGGGGAAAGCAAGTCACAAAGTTCCATGAAAGTGCCCTTACGCATGCGAAAGTTTCGCAGCCACTGGGAATCGTCCCAGACCTGCAACACTATGCGATCCCACCAGTCTGTGCTTGTTTCCCGAGCCCAGAATCAGTGTTCGACAGCATGAACCTGCCCCATTAGCACCATGATGCATGCATTGCCAGGGCCCATGCTTTCAGAGAAATCTGTGTCCATGTCCTGGTCACTCATGTGACCGTGCTAACGTTGTCTACTCGCCCGGTATTGCTCTGCCAGGTTCTGGTGCTGCATATACTGCAGGATAATGCGTGTGGTGTTTAATGTGCTCCTAATTGTCAAAGTGAGCTGAGCGGCCTCCATGCTTGCCTTGGTATGGCGTCCGCACAGAAAAAAGGCGCGGAATGATTGTCTGCCATTGCTCTGACAGAGGGAGGGGCGACTGATGACACGGCTTACAGGGAGCTAAAATCAACAAAGGGTGGGGGTGGCTTTACATCAAGGAGTATTTCAGGCAGGACTTCACGGAGGGTTCCAATAAGAAATGGTGCACCTAAGTTATTGTTCTTATTGGAACAAGGAGGTTAGTCTGGCCTCTGATAGATACATAGCTAGATTTACCTCGCTGCACCTTCTCTGTGAGTGACTGCAGTGTGACCTAGAGGAATGAGTCCCCTAGACAGGGGAGTGGGGGAAGCAAATGAGTGCAAAACAAATCTGGTCTATTTCTTGTTTTGATCCACTCCATCTATCTTTTACATCTTTGGCTGGCAGCAGACGGTGCAGAAGGACTGCATGCCATCCACATCTCATGGCTGCTCAGCAGAAGATGGTGCAATACGACTGCTAGCCATCCTCATCTCTTGCCTGCCCGGCAGAAGATGGTGCAATATGACTGCTATCCATCCTCATCTCTTGCCTGCCCGGCAGAAGATGGTACAGTACGACTGCTAGCAATCCGTATCGCCTGCCTGCTCACCATAAGACGGTTCAATAGGACTGACTGCAGGACTAAAGAGCATGACCTGGTCAAGTCACTCCAAATGTAGTCCCTGCGCCCATGTCTGCCCAGGTGCTCCTGGCCGCCGCGGCCAGGAGCACCTCAGACATGACAATGACGGCTACCAGTCATATTGCACCGTCTGCTGCCAGAAGGCAATGGGTTGCTGCTACTGTGTAGCAATGCAGTACCGTGTCTGCCAGCACCCAGGAGACATACAGTGACGGTTACCTGAGCGGGCTCCATGCTTGCCGTGGTATGATGTCTGCACAGGTAACTCAGGAAAAAAGGTGCGAAACGATTGTCTGCCCTTGCTTTCACGGAGGAAGGGAGGGAACGGGGGCCTGACGATATGTACCCAGAACCACTCGCGACAATGTTTTAGCCCCATCAGGCATTGGGATCTCAACCCAGAATTCCAATGGGCAGCGGAGACTGCGGGAACTGTGGGATAGCTACCCACAGTGCAACACTCCGGAAATCGATGCTTGCCTCGATACTGTGGAAGCACTCCGCCGAGTTAATGCACTTAATGCACTTAGAGCATTTTCTGTGGGGCACACACACTCGATTATATAAAACCGATTTCTAAAAACCCGACTTCTATAAATTCGACCTAATTCCGTAGTGTAGACATACCCTGAATGTGTAAAAAAGGAATCGGGGCACAAAATTCCCAGGATGCATATACATGCTGACTGCACACATGGCCAACCTGTTTAAAAGAAGGTTGGCCCAACACAAGGAATAAAGAAAGCCAACTCTCTCCTCTGTACAGGGTTACCATGTGACTAGGCCAGGCCTGTCATGGATCCTGAAAGATCTGCCATCTTAGGGATGGATTTTCCAAGGGGAGTAAACTCTATATCCTTAATGTAATCGTGCAAGGGAATCTTTGTAGTGAAATTCTCACTGCAGTTTCTTTGCAGAAAGCCTTTTCTGGTGGCTTTTAAAGCACAAAGGAAAATTTAGGGCTGGTTAGTAGAGTTGTTTGGGGTACAGGGCAGAGAACTCACACCCTGAAGAGTACTACACGTAACACTCCTTATCTCGAGTCTCCCTCTCTCCTGGCTACTTAAGTTGTATGTAAAAAAACCCAGGAGTTCATAAAGCCCTAGAGCTAAAGCAACTACTTCTGTGGCCACAACTGGGGGAGAAAGAGCCCAGCAAAGTCCACATGCTGCTTCAGTTTTAAAACAAAAACATAATGTCTTCTTGCCGGTGGAGATGGAGAACTTTCACCTACACAAAATAGCTTGCAGCAGACAGTGGAGACTATTTGCCCCAGGCACCTGTCTGGAAACTAGAGACTCCCAGCAGAATGCCTTGTTGAACATAGAAGACTCCTCCCTCTCCTATTCCACTACCTCTTGGGACCTCAAGAATCCCATTTTGTGGAATCTTACTGTGGGAAATGACTGGGATTAAAAGGGTAATTCTCCCCCCATGGATATACGAATATCAACTGATACTAGTTTTAGTTTATAATAGCACTAAAACCTGATGACCATTTATTGCAGTTCCTGTGAATGCTCATTGCAATTTCACATGCCTTTGAGGGAAAACAATAAACATTCTTAAATAATTTCCTAGTACTGTACTGTAATTGTGAATCTCTTTCTGGTGTATCATAAGTCCATGGTGAATGTCCCAAAGTGCATGTAGAAGCTGCCTTTTTGGCAGTAATTATACTTGACTTTATGTGCTCCAAGACACAAACCATGAAAACCAAATTATACATAATTTGAGTGCATATTACTCATTACAACCAGCAAAAAGCTGGAAAGCTTTGCCTTGAGCAGAAAATGTTCAGCTTTTATAGAATTCATCCAAATGCAGAGTATTTGCCTCCATTACAAATAAACTTGAATCCTAAGGCAATCCACATGTAGTAATGATTGTTAATGTCTTCAAGTCATGTCCTGCATGTGCCTAAGTGGGAAGTTAAGTGCATGAATGGAGCATCAATTAAACAATCAACATTTACAATTGTGTAACTTCAAAGAAAAAAAGGTTTTGTTTTAGAAGTCTTTAAAGAACACTCAAGTTGAAATCTAGTCAATTTAAATAAAAATAAGTTAAAAGTAGTTTCAGGTAAGTGCTACCATAATACTGGAAACAAACAAATAAATAAATAAATAATATGCCTACCCCTCCCCCCCACCAATTTCTTTTTTATGACGTTTTATTATTTTTATAAGTATGTTGCGATGTGAAAGACCACAAAAACTTCAGGAGAAATAGATTGACTGACAGTGAGAACAGTAAAGCTGACTAGACAATGCTTCTATCTCTTTCTCTAATCTCTTACAGTTACAATAATCTTAAATGCTATTTGTAACAGTAGCAGGTAAAATTTTCACAGAAGTGTGATTTTTTCTAAGTTGACAGTGTTCTTTAAACAGGTAGTTTTGTTGTTGAATGTCTACAATGGTAACAAATTCCATAAGGGATACTTATTAAATATATTACAAAAATAAGTAATAATGCCACATAATCCACTTTTACCTGTTATAAATATATCACACATGTATATAATATACACAAACAGTAAACCAGACTGTATAGATATGTTTAGATATAGTCTGTATATGCAAATTAGTGATATTGTGTTTTGACAATGCACTTCTGACTGTCTCACCTGTACAATAATCTATCTTCCTTGAGACTTATTCTACCATTTCAGACACCTGAGCTGCTTGAAACACTTGAAATATTATTTTATTTTATTTTATTAAAGTCAATCTGCTGGAGAAGTGTTTTCTACTTTTAACCCTAATTTTTCAATGTCTCCCCTAAAAATCACACTACCTTAAACACTAGAAATGGAAATACTCAGTCCTAATTGAAAGACTTGCCAGAAACAGCCAGGAGTGGAGGAGCTTCGTCACTGCCCTAAACGCCAGCAGCGTAATAGGAACCTGATGACGATGATGATCAATACCATTGCTGGGTTTGAGGTCCTGTATCTCACAATTCATCATGACTGTATGTGGGGATTCCCAGCTTTACAGTTGGAAAGCCACAGTGTTTGTCAATAGCCTGGGAAGTCCAGGGAGACTGGATTCTGAAGTATTGACTTTCTGCTGCATAGTAAAGTTATTTTATATCATGTTTTCACCCTCTGAGACAGCTGGTCTGATCTCATAATGCTTGATTCTCCACTGGCTTGCACCTTGTGTTGTTATTTGCACCTCTGCAAAGCATTTTACACCTAGGCCCAGACCATAAGAGGACTTAGGCACTTAACCCCCACTTTAGGTGCCTAAGTCCAAAATTTAGGCACACTGAACTCCTCAACCCTGTCACCAGCTGCCACCTAACCTTGTAGATGCCCAAGCTCCCTTGGTATCTCAATTTTCACTGTAAAAGCTCCTAGGTGCCTACATGAGGTTCTAGATGAGCACTGATGCCTTAGGCAAGTTCCTAGATGCCTATGTCCCAGTTTCAGAGTAACAGCTGTGGTAGTCTGTATTCGCAAAAAGAAAAGGAGTACTTGTGGCACCTTAGAGACTAATCAATTTATTTGAGCATAAGCTTTTGTGAGCTACAGCTCACCTCATCGGACGCATACCGTGGAAAATACAGAAGATGTTTCTATACATACAAACCATGAAAAAAATGGGTGTTTATCACTACAAAAGGTTTTCTCTCCCCCCACCCTACTCTCCTGCTGGTAATAGTCTATATAAAGTGATCACTCTCCTTACAATGTGTATGATAATCAAGGTTGGCCATTTCCAGCACAAATCCAGGTTTTCTTCCCCCCCACCCCCAACAAACCCACTCTCCTGTTGGTGATAGCTTATCTAAAGTGATCACTCTCCTTACAATAAATTGATTGTATGACAATCAAGGTGGGCCATTTCCAGCACAAATCCAGGGTTTAACAAGAATGTCTGAGGAACATTGGTGGGGGGGGGGGGGAATAAACAAGAGGAAATAGGCCACTTTTTACAATGACTAGCAGAAGAGTAGGGTGGTGGGAGAGGAAACCTTTTGTAGTGATAAACACCCATTTTTTCATGGTTTGTGTGTATAGAAACATCTTATGTATTTTCCACGGTATGCGTCTGATGAGGTGAGCTGGAGCTCACGAAAGCTTATGCTCAAATAAATTGGTTAGTCTCTAAGGTGTCACAAGTACTCCTTTTCTATGTCCCAGTGTGATTCTCAAAACAGGTGAAAATAGGCATTCTCTCGGCTGCAAGGCCCGATATGGCAGGCATACTCTGAGTACTCCCAACTCCACACAAAACAACTGGCAGGGAAGTGCTCACTTATAATCTTTAGCCAGTGATTAAGGATACTGATGCAGAATGTGGGAGAAGCCAGTTCAATTCTCCCCTCTTCCTGATAAAAAGAGAGGATTTGAACATGAATCTCCCACATTTCAGAAGTGTGCACTAACCACTGAGCCATGGGATATTCTGATACATCAGGCCCCCCTTAGTCTCTTCTGTTAAAGCTGTTCCACTTTGTATAAATGAAATATGCATTGGGCCAGAGAGAGAATCAGAATGACACTATAGTCAAGTCAGGGCGCATCTTCTACTCTGTGTTTGTATAGCGCCTAGCACAATGGGGCCTCATTCTTTGTTGGTTCCTAGGCAATATCATAATAAAAATCATAAATAATAAATTCATTACCCCGCAATATAAATAACTTATATAACCCCATTAGTTATTAATTGCAACTATTAGCTGCAGAGCAGATCCTCAATAGCCAAATGGGAGTGAGATGTGATCAAACAAGTGACTGTAAATGTGGCTAAGATAATTCTACAATATGATCCCCATTTTCATGAAACAAAAGCTAGTGGCTAAAGAATGTTCAATGAGGTTTAGTCAACATTTTCGATCAGAGCCACAAAGGACCTTAGGCATCGCTCAGTGTCGCAGCACCTAACAGAAACTCACAGGAGCAAAGCTGAGATACACAAAGCTGAGTAAGGAACCTAGGCTCACTATAAAATGAATAAGGAGATATAAACACCTAAGAATAGATTCCACAAAAGCCTGCATGTTAGTCAGGGAGCTGCCTAAACTAGCCAGTGGGAGATGCTGATGAGAGGCCTAAATCACGCCCCTCTCACAGAGATAGAACCTTATTCTGGGCTACAGTGTGGTGCCTATCTCTGTTCAGCAATCCACGAACAGGAACTCATCTCAGGAGCACACCCATGAGTTCACCAAAAGGAGTCATGTAAGATCTCTACTGAAAGTCTGTGTCACATTGGTCATTATAATCATTGTGAGATGTATGCATGGAAAATGTGAGGAGTTACGCATATATACAAAAAATATGTTCTCTAGGTCTGTAGTTAAAAGTAGATCACTCAAAAGTAATGTGTCTTAAGACAAACTTCTCCAGACAGAGTGTTGGAGACATTTATCTCCATGGGGAGCCACTGTGATACAGTAGGAGTCTATTAGCATATTAAGTCAAATGCTAATGAAGATCTGGCATAGACTTCAGAAGGAAATTAACAAAAAGAGGTACATAGTGGCGGTGAAAGGGGACCCTACTTTTAGGTGAACATCAAAGGTTTGTTCTGATATATTTGGAGGTACAGAGAGATTCCCTGGCATTCTTTTAATCTGTGACGACAAGCTACCAGCAGACTCGATTTTATGGGGTTTCAAAGAAACTGGTTGAAATGCTGGGGAAAGAACTTGGAGTAAGCTATCTGGTAGGAGATAGAGGAATGCCATGTTAGTTAAGATTAGTTTCTAGAATGTACATTATGATTTTGTTGTATATGTAACCATTTTTTCCCCAATATTCTCACACTGGAATCTCTGGTCTTTGATAATAAACGTATTCTTGTTTTCACTATGTGTGTGTGTGTATGTGTGTTAAGTAAAGGGTGATCCTGAGGTGAATGTTACAAGCTGGTGTGTACTGTTTCTTTGGGAAGAGCAGATCCAAGAGTTCTGAGAGTGTTCAGTTGAACAAGGGCTGAGCACTCCCAAGGAACACTCAGAGGACTCGCGGTTGGTGAGTCTATTGCTAACCTGTACAGACAGAGTGAGGCCTATGGAGGCCTGGAAGGTAGTGTTTTTGTTGACAGAGGCAACACATGGGTTCCCTAACCACTAGCTTACAGAATCATTCTCTCTCTCTTTATCCACAGTGGATCAGCCATTGGGCCAGAAAAAGTGGGACAGAGAGAGTGACTCTGCAGCCTGCTGGTTAAGGCACTCATCTAAGAAGTTGGGAGACCCAGGATCCCATGCCCCCGAGTCTCCCACATCCCAGGCAAGTTCTCTAACCACTGGGCTAAAAATCATAAGGTGAGCACCACCACCTTCTCCTCCAGTAGCTGGATTTTGAATGGAACCCAATTCTGTAGACAGTCTCTAAGCACACCTGCCAGGTTGCCTCCACAAGACAGGCATTCATCTGTCTATCTCCCCCAGTCCATGGATCATTCTGAAGCCTAGGCAGAGATGGTCATCTGGATGTCTAGTGTGGGAGAGCAGTGTGCATGCTCAGAGGAAGAAACATAGGCACTGAGGGAACTTTTACCCTGAAAAATTAGGTTAAATTAGGTGAGTTAAGGAGCCTATAGGATTCAGTGGGAGTTTTGCAGGTCACAATGAGCCCAAACCTGAGACTTAGGCCAGTGGGGTACCTGGAAGTAGGAATTTGGGGGGGGGGGCCCAACTTATGGTGGATGGGCAAGAACCTGTCCACAGGACAAGTCTGGGTGGGCTGGAGTTGTAAACTAAAGCTGTGGCTTGGCTGCACCCTGCGTTTTGCGGCTAAGCAGATGATGCACTATCCCCTACGCACAGGCCTGGGGCAGGACTCACCTGCGAGTTGGGTGTAGGAATTTTCCAGGTACCTGGAGTAGGAAACACCTCCCCTTTCCACCCTTGTTCTGCATCTTCCCTGCCAGCTGCATTCTGGAGCTGCCATAAGCCTGGCCAGGGGTGTCTGCCACGAGGAGAGTTCGGCGCTGGGATGGGAGCCCTAGCAGTCCAGCTCTGGCTGCATATGGGAGGGAACCAGGCATCCCTTCCTTTCTGCCTGGCAGAGGACACATGGGGAAGAGTAATGGGCAGCAGGCAGGGAGTGCAGGAGTGAGTGAAAATTGGGTGAGACTGGATTCTAACTGAGTGGGTCATGGCCCACCCAAGCCCACTTGAGGCTACGCCTGTGATATAAGCACCTCCACCTGCGATTTAGGCTATGTCTACACTGTACACCACTGGCAGTGGGGAGTCCTGTATGTGTAGCTACATGCTGCAGTGAAAAACAGGCTGTGTCCACAATGTGGTCTTTAGCTACACAGTACATATGTCAGTGAAAGACTCTGGTGGAGGGAGGCAGCGGGGAAAGGTTCCAACAGAGGGGAGCTGCCAGAACCTTTTCCTGCTGCCAGATCCTTTCCCCGCTACTGGAGCGTTTCCGATAGCACCCTGTGGCGGGGAAAGACTCTGGCAGTGGGAGTCTTCCCTGCTAAAAATAGCCGTGTAGACGAAGGAGGCACTTATTGAGCATGTAGACAGCCACATTGGGTACGTACCCACAGAGTTCAGGTGTGTCTTTACTCGCTTAAGCAGTGCCTCACCATCTACACTGCTCTTATACCTGCAGCAGCGGGGCGTACAGTGTATGTACTCTACACACCACCATAAGGAGTGTGCAGTGTAGCCATACCTTTAGGTGCCTAACTACTTTTGCGGATTGTGGTCTTTAAAACTTTTGAAGAATTGCATCTTGTTTTAAATATCCAAAAAATATAAGCAACCTCATCCTAACCTTTTTCACTCTGAGCTTTTTAAAAAAACCTGCTAATGATAAACACAAAGTAATTGTTTCTAGATTTGTCTTTACTAGAGTTTTTCTTTGAGTGAGTCATTTTGATAATTTCACATACAGTCACTGCTTCCCACATGTGAGCAATATTTCAGCTACCCCAGCTATGTCACTGAGATGGAATTAAAAGTGCTGAGATTTTCAGTGATGGATATTTCACCGCAGCTATGAGCAGTGTGTTCCACAGAGATTATAATTCTCCCAAGGGTCATGTTAAACCCTTGGACTTGCATCTTTCTAGTTATATAATAGAATTTAAAAATAGAATCACAAAACAAAGTGAGCTTTTTCTATATTTCAGATAATATAGGAAATAATCCCTTAAATTACAATAAATAAATACATTTTATATAGCTGTATAAAATTAAACCATAGAAATATGTTAAAATAACCACCTGACTAAAACCAACAAAACAAGGGCATTCAGAGTTAAGGCTTAAAATGTAGGCTCTGACTCTGCCTTTGAACTCATCACCATTGCTTAAAAAAGAGGAGGGAAATGGCATGAGGTAAGGATGAAATAGTGGTTTAGACTTTTAAGTATTCCTGCCTGATTCTATTTTACTGGTTTTTTAAACAGATGGTTTTTGACTTACATGTATACTTCTGAGATTGCAATACATTCTTAGAAAGGTTCACAGAGGTGACAAATTGAACAGAAGCCATTACTGACTTTGGTGTAAATGCAAACAAGGACTCTTTACCATTATTTAGCAGCCTACAAACAATAAGTCCCTCAGAGCTGTAATAGACTATGATATAAAGTGCTGATTCAGGAAAGCACTTCAGCACATCGCCATTCAGAAGAGCATTTAGGCACATGATGTATGTCTACTTAGTTCAATGGGACTTCAGCACATGCTTAAAGTTAAGCATCTTTTCTGAGTAAAGATTGCTTTCCTGATCTTTTGAAAATACTGAAAATAGTGATTCAGTCGATCCAACTACACTAGCCTGGAGAACCTTGCGAGAACCGTGATAACTAGAAGTGTGATTTAAGCCTGGTTAGCAATGAAGGCACTGCTAACAGTGCTTCCCAGCCCAATCAAACATGCCTAGAGAGTGAAATAATCCAGGCATTCATGTCAAGATCATCTTACACTGTTTGTAGACATTTGTCCAGAGTCACGCAGTTCGCATTTGGCTCACAGTGCTCTAATACAATGATATTTTTTCTGGAATTATGTGAAGTTTGAAAATATTTCCATCCAGCTATGTATATTTGCAGCATTAATGATTAATAGAGTCATGGATGAATCTATGAAGCAAGAAGGGACCTCTGTGGCCATCTAGTTTGAGTTCCTGCATAATATAGGCCATAGGCCTTGCCTCAATTAATTCCTGTTTGAACTACAGCATTTCTTTTTAAAAAACATCCAATCTTGATTTGAAAATGTCCATTGATGGAAAATCTATCTCACCATTGGTAAGTTGTTCCAATGGTTACTTATCCTCACTAGGGGCATGCTCTCCCCATCAGTACGCAGCCTGAGCCAGGAAAGCTAATAATCCAACCAACTGACCAAATTTGGTGATGAATTCTGGTTATGTGCCACCTGAGGCATGTTGCACATACAGTAAGAAGAAGATTACCCTCACTGTTAACAGTGTTATTTCCAGTCTGAATTTGTTTAACTTCAACTTCCAGCCATTGGATCTTGTTATATCTTTGTCTGCTAGATTGAAGAGTCCACTATCAAATGTGTGTTTCCCATGTAATTCCTTATAGAATACGACCAAGTCTTCCCTTTATTAAAATAAACAGATTCAGCTGCTGGAGTCTATCACTATGAGGCATGTTTTCAAATCCTTTAATCATTCTCATGGCTCTTCTCTGGACCTTCTCCAATTGATCAACACCTTTCTTGAATTGTGAACACCAGAACTGGACACAGTATTCCAGCAGTGGTCACATCAGTTCCAAATATAGAGGTAATATAATCTCCCTACTCCTACTTGAAATTCTCCTGTTTATACATTAGGTCAAGTCCTGCCTCCAATCAGCCCATGGTGTCAGCCTTCATTGCCCACTTGTTAAATTTTCAAACACTTTCAAGATTTCTCCCATGCTGCCCCTCACTCCTGGGAGAAGCTCCACATAAACACGTGCAAAACTAACTCGTTATCCTCCTTCAGAACTCTCCTTTAAACTCTCCTTTGCTACGATGCCCACAAAAACTTGACAACAGTTATGCTGCTGGGGTGCTGAGACCACAGCCTATCATGCTGACCCACAGTGTCATTGTTTTCTTGTACTCCCATGTCAGTCTGCCTGTATCCAGCTGTTGTCTCTTATCTCACACTTTTATTATAAGCTTTCTGGGGGCAGGGACAATCTTTTTGTTCTGTGTCTGTACATCGCCTAGCACAGTAGGGTCCTTGTCCAGGATTAGGTGTTCTAAGCACTATGATAATACAAATAATTATTAATAATGTGCTATTCCCTCACATCTAAAGATTTAAGCTTCAGTTAAGGGGACAATGGGAGTTTTACAAGATGAATTTAATGGACTCAGGATTTGTCCCCATGGTTGCTAAATTATTTGCTTTTAGAAAAGCAACTTTAGAAGAAGATTGCAGTTAAAAATTAAGGGCCCAGACATAATGTACTAGCACTTGTAATTAGGCAGAGAGAGAGTGGGAATCACTGTATAGCCTGGTGATCAATGTTCCCTCTAATTTTTAACAGGTCGTGTGCACAAAAAAATGCTTCTGTGCCACCACCGAAGCAAAAAAAAAAAAAAAAGCCACAGCCGAAGCCGGGAGTGTGGGCGGGTGTGTCGCCATGTGTGCGGGGTTTAAGATCTGTGTGCACGCGCCCACGCTCACGGCTTAGATGGAGCAGTGCAAGAGATCAGGGAAGTCACCTGAAAGGTAGCGAACCCCTTTTGAAATATCTTCTCATCAAGTGGAGGCGGGGGAGTAGAACTGGGGCCTCCCACATCTTGGGTGAGTTTCCTAAACATTGGGCAAAAGGTTATAGGGTGGAGTAATTTAATTTTTAATAATTTCAATGGATAATATCCATGTAAAGCATTTTTTTCAGATTTTTATCAATTTAAATTTTCACAGTTGCAGGTAATTATGGTGGGGGGCAGGTGAGACAATTATTTAATGACAGCTGCTGAGATTCAAAAAGTTAAGGCTTTATAAACCATTAAAACACAAATAGTCAACATCACACATCAAAATACAGAAAGTAAATATCCATAAATCAACAAATCATACCTGGTTTTACTATTCATTTGCTAGTCCATTTATAACGAGCCTAATTCAGAAGTTTAAATCATGGGATTTTGACTCTAAATTCTCAAGCTGCATTTTTCTTACTTTGCCTATCTGTAAATATTGATTATCACTGATGGAAATGCTTTTTCAGCGGTTTGTGGGTGTATGGTGAAATTGATGTTTACTGACATTTACTGATAAAAGTCTAACCCTTCCAAGGCTAGTTATAAGGGAGGCTGTCTCCTCCAGTGGTGTGGGGGGAGGCAGGTGCCTACCCATTCTCACAAGAAATGGTGAAGGTGCCTAAGTGGCCTGACTCCAGGAGAGGGGTTCCCAGCTGTGGATTGCAAGCAGAGAAAGGCGCCTCCCTGCAGTCCCTGCTGACGCACCAACCTCTGCCAGAGGGGCTGGACTTAGGACACACTCCTGTAATTGACATCTCCCTCTGGTCAGTTTAGGCAGCTCCCTGTCTAGCATGCTGACTTCTGTGGAACCCATTCTAAGGTACCTTTCTGTCCCCAGGCATTGCATATGAAGCCTAGGCACCTAACTCAGGCTTTATGAACCCCATTGTTGTTCCAGCGATTTTCTGAGGCCTGAACTCCACTGGAAAATTAGGTCAGTATAACTATGTCGACCCAGGGTGTGAAAAATTCATCCCCCTGAGCAGCATATTGAAGATGACCGAAGAGCCCGTTTAGGCAGCGTGAGGTCAACAGAAGAATTCTTTCTTTTATCTAGCCACCTCCCTTTGCAGAGGTGGATTACCTATGCCAATGGGAGAACCCCTCCCTGTGACATAATTAGTATCTACACTGAAGCACTACAGTGGCAGGCAGGTGCAGCAGCAACCTGTGCCACTGTAGCATTTTAAGTGTGGACAACCTTAAGCGCTTAAAGTTAGGCATTGCAATGCTCAGTGTTGCAACGCCTCAGTTCCTTTGAGGATCCAGGTCAATGTCCCCCAGTCTCATGGAGTCAAGGGGATTGAGGTTGCTCAGCAATTCGTACTAAGGCCATTATTGAGTGGGTAGGGCAGGATATAAGCATGCAAGTGCAAGTACAAAACATCTCCCAGCATTTGTTGAAAATCTGTTGTGTGTATAGTCCGGGGACATTAAGCTCCCGATTGTGCTTTCCTTGGAATCAATAGGAATTTTGTTACTGAATTCAGTAAAAGTGAAATTAGACCCTAAATTAAATGTGCAACTGGGCAGCTCCAAACTGTCAGTTTTTGTAGCTTTAGGCAGCACTTCCTTCTCCCCCCAAATAAATTCTATTTGTACATCTGTGCACTTAAATGCACTTTGCATATCCCACACAACTGATTTTCAAATGCCTTTATCATACCTCAGATAGCAATGAAATGTGTTTCTTAATTTCCATTCACTTGGAAAGACCCACTCAAGGAGATTCACTAGTTAAAAGCCAATTAATCAGCATGTTACAGGGTACTAATTCTTTTAAAGAGCCCCTGGGTAATTACTTTTTCAGACTGTCTGCTGATGGCTTACAAGTCTGTTTACTCCTGCAGATTGCCATATTGAAAAGCATTTAGTGTACTGAAATGTTTGCACCTTTAGTTCCCTGAAAGAATAAAGATGTGTTGTAACCAGACAAACAAGAAACTGGTTAAGGAGTTTCAAGATGCTTATTTCCTAAGCACAACTTTTCCTTTAAATAGTTTTCATTAGATGTAATTTTATTTTAAATGCCTTTAGAATAAGTTTATGTAAAAAAGTTGGTAGGCAAATACAGTGAAGAAATTAAGCATGGAAAAATGTTTAAATTGAAGTCAAAAGAAGGATGAAGAAAAACATGTATGAAACAAAAATCTTGTCATTTAGCTGACTGACTTCTGACATTGTAAAATGGAGAAAATTTGACTTTTCCAGGATGGAAGCAAAATATAACCAGCAGAAAGAGAGAAAGAGGCTGCTACAAGTTGCAAAATGATCACTTTAGGGTTACAGGTGATTAGCTCTGCCAAATTTAAAGGAGAACCCAAGAAAGACATATTGGGGAAAAAGATTCCTGTAAAAGGGCCATCCTATGCGTGAAGTGAGATAGTAATAAATCACCAAGGAATGGGTTCATTTGGTGTTGTGGTCACCACCACGACACCACAGAAAGTGCCTAACATTGAAATAGAAGAGAACTGGCACATTCAATATTTTAAGTTTAAATAATGTGAAAAGAACACACAGATTTTTGGTAACAGAAGCAGCCATAATAAACCATCAAATACTACCATGGATACCGGTAAGTGACTTTCAAGTACTTCAGTGCAAATTACATAAGGCCTATTCTCCTTGTTTCATGAGCATATGCCCTATTAATATGAAAGGAAAATAAGTATGTCCAAAAAATAGAGAATAAATCCTGAGGTCCTAATCCTGTGATGAGCTCTGTGTAGGCAGAGACCCGTTGATTTTAGCAGTGTTCCGTGCCTGTATAATGGTCTGTGTGGGTGGACCTTGTTAGGGGCCGGGGGGGGGGGCACTAAATAAAGTCCTTTAAAGCCAGAGATTCCACAGGAAATTTGTTGAAACTATCTTGCAATATTGAACATAACATTTTGTAACTAATTGTGTCTACTCAAATATTTTCTTCATCAAATACATTGTTTCTCTTTCTATTAAAACAAGAAAAATAACTGCCTATGTTGTTCCTGAGCTGAAATTCAGTAAATTAAACATTGCTTTTTGCTTGCAGAATAAATGTGGTAATTTTCAGGCCAAGCCAAAGGGGGCTAATAAAAGGGCTTTGTAACGGTTGCAGGTTTAATTATAGCCTCTCCAAAATAAATACATAAAAAATAATACTTAATGAATAACTAATACTGCGGCTGACACCTGCATATAACTAATGAGAGAGATTTCTGAACTGAGACCAATGGTGCTGTCTGGAAGTTGGTTAGATTGGTGATTTGGGAGTTCACTCTTAAGAATCTTTTTTCCCTAAGATTAATAAAAATGAAACTTTTTAAAATAAGGAAACTCAGGCAGGTAGTTCGGAATTCATCATTGCACAAGAAGGAGTGAGTATTGTATCCAGTTTGGAGGATCAGCCCCTCACACTGCCCTGCTCAGCCTCTCCAGCCTAACAGCTCCATCTTTCACAAGCTGGCTGCCACATGCTGAGTGCCCTGGCAGCTATTCAGTAATAGTCATTTAGGGCCCCAGAGGGAGTTAATCTTGCCTAAAGCATCAACTTGAAGCAGCATTAACTCTTGCTTGGATTTCCAATTGGAAAATCTGTGTGGTCTCAGCAGGGGAAGATGCTACAGAGAGTAGATGATCCCCTTTCTTCCACCCCCAAAATCCCATGCATCCCAGAGTCACACAGGGCTCCATGACAGTGTCAGGGCAAGGAGAGAGAACACTATGGATTCTGCATCACTGCTACACAACCTAGGGAAGATTCAGTGCACTGGGGGGAGGAGGGGGGTCTCCTCCACTTATGCAGATGGAGAGGATGATGTATTCTTAAGCAAAAATGGGTTTAAGAATATATTTTCTAGAACAAACCTTTGTGCATTAGAAGCTATATTTACAAAATTATTTAAAAGGGAAAACTCAGTGAGTATTCAGTGAAGTATGAAGTATTCAGGAGATGCAAAAGTTTAAACAAAAGCATGGCACTGGCACGAAGAAGGCAAATGGAACCTATCTCTGCACACCTATGAGGCCAGCAAAGTCATGACCTCCAGAATTTCTGGATTATGAATCATTTGGCATATCACTGCCTCCATTCAACCCTGGAACACAGCACTTCTTACTCCAAGAAATGGTCTTTTGGTTAAAGAACTGGACAGGAACTCAGGAGACCTGAGATTCAACAGCAAGGTTCAATGTCTAGCTTTTCCACAGACTTCCTGTGTGATGCTGGGCAAGCCTCTTAATCTCTGCATGCCTCAATGCCCCATGGGACAAATGGGGGTGATAATTTGTTCCACCCTTGTCTGTTTAGGTGGTAAACTCTCTGAGGCAGGGCTTATCTCTTACATGCATTTACTACACCTAGCCTTGATCTCAATGAGGCATGTAGGTGCTACTGTAATCCAAAAAATGAATTTATATTGCTTTTCAAAAGTGGGTCAGGCAGCCTCCCTCTCCCCCAGATGAATCCCATTATTTGTTAAAACCTTTCCCGCTGTTTCAAGAGTGATCAGCAATACATTACCTTGTACATAATTATGTATTTCTTGCCCATCTCTTTCTGAAATATAAAGTGCTCCCATGAGCTGCTTGGGAGAAACCAAGTACTGTGAACTGCATGTCTTTTGGTATCATCCAAAGCATTTTGTAATTCCAGAGGAGGTTGGCAGATGCACCTGTGCTATGGTACATGGAACTACAATATGTAGCAGTTATGGTTCTATTTTCTAAGCATCACACTTTTAAGTTTCTTAGGCAAGAGTGGCTGCTGCTTTGTTAGGCAGAGTTGATGCAGCCTTTGCTTTCATGGATATTATTTTATTTTATTTTGCTTGTTTTGTTTCATTTTTTGTAAAATGAGTTATTCTGACAAAGCATATTGTCAGTTGTCTTCCTCTCTGGGAAACAACACTTTAGACCAATTGTTTAAGTTTAGAAATGTTTAAATGTAATTTGAACTTGTTTAATAAAGGAGCAATTTCTGATCCTGGAAATATGTGGAAATACTTTTCCCTTAGCAGTAATCTCTAAGGATTTAAACTGCCCAAGTTGTCTAGTTGTTGAAATTTCCATGAGTGTTTTCACTTTCCAGATTTCTAAAGTCCACATATAGGAGAATGGAAAAATGTTTTTTTTTTTCTGTCTTTTCTTTTGTGCAATTAGAATGTAACTTTGCTCCAGCTCAGTACTTTCAGCTCCATTTTCTTGTATGAGTTAAGTCCAAAATGAAGCAGAACTGTGATAAAGATGTTTTTATAAGAAGCTAGTGGCTCTGGTTGAAGTATATGCAGCTTTTCCATGTGTCCAAGTAGTGTTAGAAGCAGACCTAATTTGATTAGGATTAGGTAATTTCTCTCTTCAATAAAATGGGTGCTTCGGTCAGTCCTTTGCTGCAATTTGTGCGATGAGATTTAGTGCTTTTTAGTATATATTTTAAAAGGTATCCATTGTGTGTCTCCTTCTGGCATGGTCATGTAATTTTATGATCTGTTTGGCTGATATCATGAATCATAGTATTCAGTATCATCCAAAAAGTTGCATCTGCAATGGCAATTTTTGGCAATTCTCTCCTCTGTTTGCCACTCCACTAGCTATAGCAATGGTACACTGATTGTCAACATCTTCACCACCATCCTAGTATGTCTAAATAACATGGCGGTAAAAGCACTGGTGGCCAGGATAGGTTAGCACTCCCACCATGGGAGTGGCCACTTGTAGAGCTGCACCCAACGGTGAAAGATTTCCCCCAAAATGCAAGTGTAAACAGTCCCCTGGCCATAAGAGTGTGGGGAGCAGGGGGAGGGGCAGAGGGAGGGAGGGAAGGTGGCTGTTCCACAGGAAAGACAGTGAAGTCTGGAGATAAATCCGTTGGTGGAGCAACAATGTATCCAAGCACAAGCCCATGAAGACTCTAACTTCATGCTCTTCTCTGAGGTACCCATGGAGAGGCACCAGCAGGACTTGAGAATAGTACTACCGAGATGACTGACTCTCCCTAACTCTTCCTTGTGGAAAATATGTGTGTAGATATTTCCCTCTGTGTATGAATCTAGGGAACATGATCTAAACCATATATCAGGGCAAAGTCTGCACTCAGTTACACCAGTGTAAATATATAGTAATTCCAAGGGTTGGAAGAGGGAAAGACTCAAAGTCAATGTTGTTATTTTGCTCTTAGTTATACTTGTGTGAATCTTGACTTTTGGTTCGTTGCCCCTCAGAGTAGTGATATTAAAATGAATAATTTTCACCAACTACCATCTGGAAAATCTACTGCATTATAGATTGTATTACATACTGTGCAAATAATGTTCTGCATATACCAAATACCCCATGTGGGCTAGTTAAGTAAAACTAATCAGCAACTCAAGCAACACATCAGTGAACACAAAAGAGCCATTGGTAGCAATGACAAAGAGCATCCTATGGCACTACAGCTCAATCATTTCTATCAAGAAACTTTTACTTTTCCCTTGATTAGAATGAAGAGGGTTAAATTACTCTTGAAGAGAAGGTGATTTAGAAAAAAAAATAGTATTATGGAGGAAACATATGAGTTACCAATTTAGAAGTCCCTTTCTACAATCTTCATGAGCAGCTGCCTTTTTATTAGCTATTTTCTAGTTTTCTTTACTTCTTTTTTTCCTTCAGTGGACTGACTGCAGCCCTCAGATGCACCCTTGTTGCTCCCACGACCTGATTTGAAATTATGCATAAGCATCCAAGACAGAATTCAGCACCATATTCCTAACTTAATGTTTCAGCTAACCATCATACAACATTATATACTGTACACACACAGGTTACTCTGTAAATCCAAAAGTTTCTCCATTGGACCAAAATCATATTTTTCAATAAATGAAGTGAATCATGACCTTTCTGCCATTCAGTTTAACATTGTATTGTAGGTCAGATTTTTTTTATTCCTCTCTGAGTCTTCGATGGTTGGGTCAAATTTGTCTTTGATTCAGTTAGTAGAGTCAATAATCTAAAATGGGATATGTTTAGCAATCCCAATGTGGCTTCTAAGAGCAGTCTTGTGATGTCTGGGAAGGAGAGGCTGGGAGAACTGAGAAGACATCATTCTAAGCTTAGAGTATTTTGTGTCACTCTCCAATCAGCTTCCCTAAGGGCAACACAAGGGAGCCTTCTGCAAAAATAAAATAAAAACACAGTGGTCCCCACTGGCCAGGCAAAGTTGGGCTGATCCTCAGCACTGACCAGTCTGTGCTTGGGGCAGGACATGAGGGGAAGGCATAAATGGCTTAAGAGCAGCTTTACACTCCCTAGATCATGAGAGTGGTTAGCTCTATATCAAGTAGAGCTAATCATACTGTTGGGGCAATTTTCTATGGTATGGAGTGGGGCCAAGGAGTTGAACCATTTTCTAAACAAGTTAGCCTGAAACAGTTCAAAATTGTCTTTAAAATGATTTCATCAGACACCCTTGCTCACGTTACTATCCATCTTCTGCAGCAGGGCTGCTGTCTCTCTCTGTCATTACCGTTGCCCCTTTTGGCCAGAGCAGCTAGTCAAAGGTCAAGAGTTTGGGGATGTTCCAGATGGAAGCAGAAATTGGTGACAGAGTCTTGTATTTTCTTTAATGCAATTTTGTTTATTTACCAGGAATGTACAAAGTAATGCTTCTGTGGACTCAGGAGGAACCTAAGCAAAAGGAGTAGTTTCTTAGCTTACAGCCCCAAGCCTCTTTAGCCAGCCCAGGCACAAAAGCACTCTCTCAACCTTCTTTCAGGTCCACACCTGGCTTACAGGCTTTTGCTTGGATTTCTTCAGATTGTCTCTGTGTGGTTCTGAGTTCTGACCCCTGCCCCAAACAATACTCAGCAAAAATCCCTCCACAATTCCTGGGTGGGTTCACATAACCCTATTGTCTTAGGTGGGTGCTTGTGATTCATTTATCCTTACAGTTATGTTACTGAAGGATGCGTTCACACCCATTAATTTCAACAAGGTTTTAACTCAACTCACATTAAACTTTCACCCAGCTCATAATATTATCATGTGATATTGATTTACCTTTTACTAAGAACATACCCTCATGGTTAATTTTTGATGGTAAAGCCTACTAAGACACTAGTTATATGTACTGTACATATGACACTGCAGTGTAAGTATTGCTTCTGGAATCACCTACGCATTTGTGTCCATGGTAGAGCAGCTTTCCTTTAGCAAATTACAAAAATGGCCAATTCTTGACATCCCTACACAAGCAAAACTAGTGAAGTCCACTCATGTTTGTCAACTTGCAGACTGATATATTTTGTACAGGTGGAGTTTGTTTAGTTTCTGCCGACCCAGTCCCAATTAAGCTCTGAGTAAGGACTTCAGGATTTGTCACAAACTCTTCCAAGGCCAAAGCCTGCTGTTCTTATTCACACAAATAGTCAATGGGGATTCTTGTGTGAGTAAGGCAGGCTGGATTTGTCCTCAACACATATTTTTAGTTTGCTCTAACATCAGGAGAAAAGTGTAAAAATAATTAATTTGCTAGGTCCCATTAATTTGCTAGCTCCCATTGAGACCCTTATATATATGTCAAAGGAGTTCATCGTCCAGCAGCTCTTTTGGACAACAATGAGAGCTGCGAGGTGCTGAGTACTCTTGAACATCTGGCCACTTCATTCAGGTGTCTTAGGTGGGAGCTAAGCTTTTTGACAGGTTTTACCATGTTTTTCTTTTGAGTTCATTGAAACTTCCAAATATGGTACATTTTCTTGACTGGTAACTCATTCCCTTTTAAAAAAGGTAAACTAGCAAACCATATTTCTTAAATTAATTTCAAGATGATTTTCTTTCCATTCATGGGGTACAGAATATGTAACAGAACACTTCTCGTTGATGCTTTCTCTGCTTGACACTAGTTCTGTAAGACCTCAAATACATACTGAGAGATAAAATGTCAAATACTCAAAGTATCTAACATTTCATATTGCCTGAGACTTTGTAGAAATGGTATCCATGGAAAATAAATGTTTCATTCCCACATTCATTCATCCTGAGACATTGTGAAAAACACAATGATATTTGTTGAACGCTGAAATATAAACCAGCAGAGTTTACTGAGCAAATAATACGGCAGCCATATCTGTTTATGATGATCATATCACCACATAGATTGTATGACCTTATTTAATCAGAGGAAACAGTAATTATGGTATTAAGCTTTTCCTGAGAGGTAAAGTATAACAAGTCTTCAAATAATAAAACACATCTCATTTTACCCCAACTTCATTTATATAAATTAATGCTTCAATGTGCCTCTCTTAACACAAATTCTCATCTACATGGAAACTTAAATATTTAAAATTAGATACTCCAGTCAAAGGGGTAACCATTGAGGGACTTGATCTACAGCAGCAATTTAATACCAGCCAACTTAAATCTTGTGCCAAAAAATTCTAGTTTTTTTTCTTTTTGCAAACAAGTGGATGATTGTCCAGATGATTAAAAGGAAGCCATGTCTGTATACTGTCAAAGTCCCTCTGAAGCTCATCTATAATTTCATCTATCCTCCCAGCTTTCTATCTATATATGCCTTTCATGTGCATAAAGATGAACCAAAGGATTTAGATGTACCTGGTGTTATTCATTAAGTAAAACAGAAAACAGGAATGGACTAAAAACAGATCTGTAAAGTACATTACTACGACTCCTTTATCCAGTACATTAAATATCTTACTTGCAATGACAACTAACTACTTTCTGTCCATAAGGTAACATTTATAATATTTTAAGTAAACCAAATAAAGCGTTCATTACCAGTACATAAAATAAATTTGTCAGGGATACCCTTCGCCCACAGAAAGTCTGGGTTCAAAGACTAACATCTCAGAATCATTCTGAGGCAAAAGACAGGATATTTATATCATTGGAAAGGTGAGAGTCTTTCCTTTTCAGTGGGTCCATCACTAATTTAGAGATCTAGCAGTGCCTGACATTTTTATGTATGGTCAGCGTATAATTTTAAGGTCAGTTTTGTTTTATTAGTTTTAATGTATCTCTTCAGAGACCTGTATTTCAAAAATTTCCATTGACTTCAAAGGGCATTGTATCATGCCCTCTGGCATCAGGCTTTACAGGGGCAGAAATACAAGAAACATTCCTAATACAATTTTTTATAATCTCCCTAAACAATCCTAAAGTAATTTTTCTGCAACATCTTTGACATTGGTGAGTAATATGTGTGTATTGTACAATATATGTCTAATACACCTATAATACATTTGAGTGCGTATTTAGTATTTAAAATGAGAGGTAATAGAGCAAGGTCTGCTGGAATGAGCTCAGGGTTTGGAGTAATGAACTTTCTGAAAGGAAAGAACAAATCTGATATTCAGTCTATTATGTCAAGAAGCCATAGGTGAGCCAACTGTAATGATCACGGTCAATGATGCCAGTAGCTGCTGATAGGTTTAAGAGAATCAGGATGAGTATCTTACCCTTGTTCATTATTACCATCAACTATGTGAGATCGATACAATCACAATTTCATGCCTAGGTCTGAACACACCTTTTAAATCTCGGGGTAAGTTTCTTAGAAACTTCTCTAAACTTCACAAACCTAGGTATGAGTGACATCATTAACTGTGTTGCATGAAAATCACATATCATGCTTTGCATGGATTTAACATTAAACCAAGTGAAACTTGGTGGTTTCAACTGAGTTTTGCTTAGAGTTCCAGGATGCATCTGAATCTATCTCTCAAAGTTAAATACAAAGAAGAACCCACATAAAATGGAACAAAAAATCACTAGAAGTCTGGCAAAAAGAAACTGCAACTTTGCAGCCATATTTAGTTAGTGTAATGTATTGTCAGTTTTAACAGTAAGCTATATATTAATACACACTGTGGTATACAACTCAGAGGAAGCCTTGGTTAGGGGCTAACCAATGGGAGTGGGAGTCAGACAGTGCTGAATTTGTAATGAAAGAGGTGTCAGGGCTTAAGCAATTGTTTTACATAACTGATACAGCAAGCCCAGAGGTTCCAGGACTCAGCCCTGGCAAGCCCTGGCACAAATTAAGCCCTGGAGTCAGAGGCCAGATTTTCAAGAAGAGCTCTTCATTCAACAGCTCCCATTTAGGCATCTATTTGAAGGAGAACAAAGGGAGCAGTGGATGCTGTGTACTTTTGAAAATTTGGCTCCAGGGTTTGGAGGTTCTATACCTGGCTCTGCTATTGACTTACTTTGGAAGTGTAGGTGAATCATACAGCTTCTCTGGAGTTTTGTTTCCCCATCCATAAAATATGGACCATATTTATCTATAAAACAGAACCTTTATTATGTTTATCATTTTTATCATTATTATTATTTACTATTTTTATTTTCAGCAGCAGCTGCTGCTGCCTCATACAGGTATTGTGAGGCTTCACTAATTAATCTTTGTAAAATCCTTTGTGATCCTGTGCCATCAAAATGTATTATTAATTATCATCAATATAATCTTTAAATTAGTGAAACACCTATCGTATCAGAATTTGGAAAGCCAACAAACCCAATCATTTACTTCATGCAGTGCTGTATAGACTTAAAATTAATGCAGTATACCTTGGCAGCCCAGTTAAAATCCACAAAAATCCATATAAAACACCTTCCAAATTCCACAGCCCAAATTATACTAATTGAAGAAACCCTACCTTCGGATGCATAGAATGGAACATATATATATGTTCATCCGATGAAGTAGGCTGTAGCCCACAGAAGCTTATGCGCTAATAAATTTGTTAGTTTCTAAGGTGCCACAAGTACTCCTGTTCTTTTTGCGGATACAGACTAACACGGCTGCTACTCTGAAACCTGTCATTATGCAAGGCACTGAATTTAGCCATATGGAATGGCAATCCATCAACTTCATGAAAAAAACTCGTACAGATACAGACAGACATCATCTTCCTTTCCAAATGCAAACAGACGGACATCATACCAAAAGGACTAAAGGTAAAAAATCCATTACAAACTACATATCACACAGACTATGCTGACAGCTTGTGCCACACGCTCTCAAAGAAACTGCGAAACCACCTGATCAACGTCCTATAAAGTAAACAGGGAAAGATTAAGAATGAGCTCTCAAAACCGGATACTCTCATAAAAAAACAACCTTCCACACAAACTTTCTCATGGATAGATTTTACAAAAACTAGACAAGCCATTTACAACACAAACTTTGCTTCTCTACAAAGGAAAAAGGACACTAAACTATCTGAACTACTACATGCTACAAGGAGCCACAACAGTGGTTCCCTTAACCCACCCAACAATACTGTTAATCTTTCCAGCTATACTCTTAGCCCGGCAGAAGAGTCTGTCCTATCTCGGGGCCTCTCCTTTTGTTCCTCCAGGCCCACGAACATGATACAGTTCTGTGGTGACCTAGAATCCTACTTTTGATGTCTCCGACTCTCACCTCTGAAGAACATACTAACCCACAGAATCCTTCCTACCACCACTACAAAAAGAAGGATTCTGCTGGACTCCTCCTGAAGGTCGAAACAACAGACTGGACTTCTACATAGATTGCTTCCGTCAATGTGCAGGGGCTGAAATTGTGGAAAAGCAGCATCACTTGCCCCATAACCTCAGCCGTGCTGAACACAACGCCATTAACAGCCTCAGGAACAACTCTGACATCATAATAAAAAAGGCTGACAAGGCAGGTGCTGTCGTCATCATGAATATATTGGAATATGAACAAGAGGCTGCTACGCAGCTCTCTAACTCCATATTCTGCAGGCCATTATCCTCTGATCCCACCAAAAGAAACTACACCATCTGCTCAAGAAACTCCCTGAAAAAGCACAGGAACAGATCTGTGCAGGCACATGCCTAGAACCCCGACCAGGGGTATTCTATCTGCTTCCCAAGATCCATAAACCTGGGAATCCTGGACGCCCCATCATCTCAGGCATTGGCACCCTGACAGCGGGACTGTCTGGCTATGTGGACTCTCTCCTCAGGCCCTACGCTACCAGCATTCCCAGCTATCTTTGAGACACCACTGACTTTCTGAGGAAACTAAAATCCATCGGTGAACTTCCTGAAAACACCCTCCTAGCCACTATGGATGTAGAAGCCCTCTACACCAACATTCCACACAAAGATGGACTACAAGCCGTCAGGAACAGTATCCCTGATAATGTCACGGCGAACCTGGTGGCTGAACTTTGTGACTTTGTCCTCACCCATAGCTATTTCACATTTGGGGACAATATATACCGTCAATTCAGCGGGCACTGCTATGGGTATCCGCGTAGCCCCACAATATGCTAACATTTTTATGGATGACTTAGAACAACGCTTCCTCAGCTCTCGTCCCCTAATGCCCCTACTCTACTTGCGCTACGTTGATAAGATCTTCATCATCTGGACCCATAGAAAAGAAGCCCTTGAGGAATTCCACCATGATTTCAACAATTTCCATCCCACCATCAACCTCAGCCGAGACCAATCCACACAAGTGGTCCATTTTCTGGACATTACTGTGCTAATAAGCGATGGTCACATAAACACCACCCTATACTGGAAACCTACTGACCGCTATACTTACCTACATGCTTCCAGCTTCCATCCAGGGCACACCACACAATCCATTGTTTACAGCCAAGCTCTAAATTACAACAGCATTTGCTCCAACCCCTCAGACAGAGACAAACACCTACAAGATCTCTATCAAGCATTCTTAAAACTACAATACCCACCTGCTGAAGTGAAAAAACAGATTGACAGAGCCAGAAGAGTTCCCAGAAGTCACCTACTACAGGACAGATCCAACAAAGAAAATAACAGAACACCACTAGCTGTCACCTTCAGCCCCCAACTAAAACCTCTCCAATGCATCATCAAGGATCTACAACCTATCCTGAAGGACGACCCATCACTCTCACAGATCTTGGGAGACAGGCCAGTCCTTGCTTACAGACGGCCCCCCAACCTGAAGCAAATACTCACCAGCAACCACACACCACACAACAAAAACACTAACCTAGGAACCTATCCTTGCAACAAAGCCCGAAGCCAACTCTGTCCACATATTTATTCAAGTGACATCATAGGACCAGTTTCAGAGCAGCAGCCGTGTTAGTCTGTATTCGCAAAAAGAAAAGGAGTACTTGTGGCACCTTAGAGACTAACAAATTTATTTGAGCACAAGCTTTCGTGAGCTACAGCTCACTTCATCGGATGCATTCAGTGGAAAATACAGTGGGGAGATTTATATACCTAGAGAACATGAAACAGTGGGTGTTACCATACATACTGTAATGAGAGTGATCGCTTAAGGTGAGCTATTACCAGCAGGAAAGCGGGGGGTGGGGTGCGGGGGGAACTTTTTGCAGTGATAATCAAGGTGGGCCATTTCCAGCAGTTGACAAGAACGTCAGATGAACAGTCAGGGGTGCGGGGGGGAATAAACATGGGGAAATAGTTTTACTTTCTGTAATGACCCATCCACTCCCAGTCTCTTTATTCAAGCCTAAGTTAATTGTATCCAGTTTGCAAATTAATTCCATTTCAGCAGTCTCTCGTTGGAGTCTGTTTTTGAAGTTTTTTTCTTGAAGAATTGCCACTTTTAGGTCTGTAATCGAGTGACCAAAGAGATTGAAGTATTCTCCAACTGGTTTTTGAATGTTATAATTCTTGACATCTGATTTGTATCCATTTATTCTTTTACGTAGAGACTGTCCAGTTTGACCAATGTACATGGCAGAGGGGCATTGCTGGCACATGATGGCATATATCACATTGGTAGATGTGTAGGTGAATGAATGAGCCTCTGATAGTGTGGCTGATGTGATTAGGCCCTATGATGGTGTCCCCTGAATAGATATGTGGACACAGTTGACAATGGACTTTGTTGCAAGGATAGGTTCCTGGGTTAGTGGTTCTGTTGTGTGGTGTGTGGTTGCTGGTGAGTATTTGCTTCAGACTGGGGAGCTGTCTGTAAGCAGGGACTGGCCTGTCTCCCAAGATCTGTGAGTGTGTTGGGTCATCCTTCAGGATAGGTTGTAGATCCTTGATGATGCGTTGGAGAGGTTTTAGTTGGGGGCTAATGGTGATGGCTAGTGGCGTTCTGTTATTTTCTTTGTTGGGCCTCTCCTGTAGTAGGTGACTTCTTAAGTGATTACTCTCGTTACCGTGTGCATGGTAACATCCATTGTTTCATGTTCTCTATGTATATAAATCTCCCCACTGTATTTTCCACTGAATGCATCCGATGAAGTGAGCTATAGCTCAGAAAAGCTTATGCTCAAATAAATTTATTAGTCTCTAAGGTGCCACGAGTACTCCTTTTCTTTTTGCATTATAGGACCTAATCACATTAGCCACACCATCAGGGGCTCGTTCACCTGCATATCTACCAATGTGATATATGCCATCATGTGCCAGCAGTGCCCCTCTGCCATGTACATTGGCCAAACTGGACAGTCTCTACGCAAAAGAATAAATGGACACAAATCTGACATCAGGAGCCATAACATTGAAAATCTGGTGGGAGAACACTTCAACCTCTCTGGCCACTCAGTAAAAGATTTAAGGGTGGCAATTTTGCAACAGAAAAGCTTCAAAAACAGACTCAAACGAGAAACTCCTGAGTTTGAATTAATATGCAGACTAGATACCATTAACTTGGGTTTGAATAGGGACTGGGAGCGGCTGGATCATTATACATATCAAATCTATTTCCTTAAGTTAAGTATCCTCACACCTTCTTGTCAACTGTCTAAATGAACCATCCTGATTATCACTACAAAAGTTTTTTTTCTCCTGCTGATAATAGCTCAACTTTACTAATTAGCCTTTCACAGTTTGTATGGTAACTTCCAGTTTATCTGTACGTATATCTATCTATCTATCTATCTATCTGTTCCTTTCTATGCATCCAATGAAGTGGGCTGTAGCCCACGAAAGCTTATGCTCTAATAAATTTGTTCATCTCTAAGGTGCCACAAGTACTTCTGTTCTAATTGTAGGGTGTACCTGTTTTTCTATCCTCATCAGGGGAACTATATAGAAGTCTTTCCCCAGCCCTATTGAATAACACTGAATTGCACTGAGGGCCCTAGTCCTTCTCCCATTGAAATCTTATGGGACATGATAAGAACCTTACATACGCTAATTGTTTGAATAAGATCTGGTCCTTTCATTGGACTCAAAAACTGCAAATAGTTTATACAATTCCCCACATAAAGCAGATAGGCGCTTGTGTCCTAAAATTTGTGATTTGAGAAAGCGTACACTTCAAATACATTTTATGGAATATTTATTCAGGTTAGGGAAGAGGAAAGCAATGCAAAGACCTGGCTTCTCCAGCGTGCCCTTGTTACTTTGTGCCATTCTGTAAAACCAGAATATCCATTCATCTGAGGATTCTTCTTGGCCAATGAAATATTCAGGTGATGCGGAAATTGTTGCAGTAGCTCATAAGCCAGCCTGGCCTTTGGCACAGAGGTGCAGGCTGAGGAAGAAGAGGTGTTGCTGGTGCTCTCCTGTGTTTGACTGATTCCTGGCTGCCATTACACAACCTTGTAGATATTGCAGCTGCTTCAGGGTGGGACAGAACAGCTTTCAGGCTGCTCAGAGTTGCACTGAGGGAAGTTGGAAAGTTTTCCTTTTCCTTCTACTACTATGTAACTTTTCCACAGTTCAGGAAGTTTTGAGAAGTTGCAGACTGGGGGAAAAAACCCACGGAGGCATCATTCATTCTATTGCATTCAGTGGCAAAAAGAGGAAAAATAAAAATCTAAAGTTTGAAAATTGACCAAAAAAAAATCAAAAACCAAGACTCCCCTCAAAGAATAACCTGAAAGTTCTTTGCAAAAGTTTTGAGCTTTGAAAAAAAAAGTGTTGAATTAAACACTTCAGTCCATCTATATGTGGAGGAGGACTCAGTGAAAGTCACTCTTTCCCAAGAATTATCATTACTGTCACATTTTCTCAGCATGTTTTTTTGAAGTGTATAGGGAAGAGAGAGCAAGAGAGGAGGAGGAGGTGAGAAGCTTGAAATTATGAAAAGGCAAGGAGAGAGAGAGGTTGCAGGACAAGGTATATTAATTAGAGCAGTAAGTGTAACCATACTTGTAGTCTATCTTCTGATTAAACAGCAATAATAGCATAACACAGGGATCACAGCGTATTCTTTTAATTCATAAACCTTTTAATTACATGATGTGATGGGATTGTATAAATACTTATTTTCTTTTGGTATAATATAGTTTGTGCTGTTAGGATAAAAAAAAAATCTTACTTCCTCCAGTAACACATTTTGTTTCAGGCCTCCTCTATTCCTGTAATAACATGAGAAATAAACAATAATGTCATTTGAATTCTGTCATTTAAATTTTGTCACAGTCACCAGCCACTATGTAATTCATTTCATGCATTTTTAGGAATGGTCTCAATAAGATGGCCTGCTGTTTTTCTGAGAATTACATTTTGCAAAGTCCCAACTAATGGTAACTAAACACAGTTCATCCACACAATTACTTTTATTAAGTGGAAACTCTGATATAAATCTTCTCTATTTAACCACTAACCTCAAATGAATACAGCACACTGGAAAAATCTGGCTATTTTGTTTGAGTGGGTTACTTTCTACTGGCTTCAGTAATGCCCTTCAATATTTACACTATGCTCAGTTTAGCCACAAGCAACTTTTGGTCGATTTATTTTTTCTATGAATACAGAAGAGATCAAAACTCACTGCAACAGTGTATTGAAGTTTGCCTCATCTTGATTTGTTTAATCTCGAATGGAATTGATCTGCTCCAGCTCCAGCCGAAGGCACTTTGTAAGTTGTACACAATGGACACTACATTAGGGTAATACATTGTCAGACTGGATCATAAGAAGGGCCCTAAAATGTGTTTGTGTGCAGAGATGAGAGGAACGAGATGAGGGAGGAAAGATATCACCATACTATTATGCAAAACCTGCTGAGAGAATAAAAGGGATTTTCTGAACAAATGGACCCAAACTACAAAACATTTATAAGAAGCCAGCTGCATGCAATAAGGACAGGAATGTTCATTTTTACAAGTGCATGACCAATATTATAGAAGTGTGTGTCTTTTTATGAAAATGCAGTGCTCAAGATAAATGTTATATTTATTTTCATTCAATTTATCCTCTCTCTCTCAGGCGGGAAAAGGGGAAATGTTCTTCCAGATTAGAACAACTCCCCCCTCCAAAAACAACCCCCCCCCACCATCAAGCACCATGAAGAATATGTAGTAGAATTTATAAGTTAATTCACTTTGTGTTTGCATCGCTTTTCTGTTTACTTTCCATACTTTAGTCTGGAAAATTAATTGACTGGCAGGAATGTTTGCTGAGACAGTGAATTTAAAATGAATACTGCAGAACATTTTGTAAAGTGTATTTTGAATGTGTAATTATGAGTATTTGCACCAGAAACCTGATCCAAAAGTGCAGATTCTATACTGTGCCCAGTATCAACTGTATATAGTTGAGGGAGAGCCATGAAGAAGATGCTTGTGACTCCCTGATTCTAGGGTTAGTTCTACACTGGTTCAGCATTTTTAAGCCAACCTTGGTGGCTGCTATAAAGCCTGCCTACAAAGAAGGGGGATTATCTTCCAATGGATTATCTTCCACCTAGAGATCATTGGAGAACAGCAGTACTCTGGCATGCCCCTTCTTGTCCTGACGTGCCTCCTATGCCAGGGCTTCAGGACGGGGTGGTATAGCAACTGGCAATACCAGGTCTATGTCATCTGGAGATTCCACCTCATTCCCATACCAGGGGACTCCCATTCTACGGAGCTCTAGCTGCTTTCCATTACCATTTCTGTTGCCTAAGTAGCGCAAAGGGGCCAGATTAGTCTTCAGAATCTGACCATAAAAATTCATGACCAGAAACAAAACATGTGATGTGTGTGTCCAACAAACTTTTCACAGACCAAGAAATAGTCAGAGAAATTATTCAATGAATAATTTAGGCTTGTCATTTAAAAAAAATGTGTGAACCAACAATTAAAGATGTTGGTTATCTATGAGGGGCAGACATCAAGGCTGCATTGCTGAAGATGGCATCCAGAAAAGCTGCAGGCCAGGATAAAGTCACAACAGAAGACACTGAAGTCCTGAGACAGGTTGGTATGCGCTATTCATGGGAGTCCTGGGCACAGTTTGGAAAGAGAAGTAAATTCCAAGAGAATGGAGAAAGTCCATACTGGTTCTGATACACAAACAAAAATCTGACATACACGACTATTGGAAGTACTGAGGAATTAAGCTGCTGCATGAAACTGGTAGAGAGAATCATAGATAGTCACATTCACCAAATAATGGAACACATTTTAGGAAAGGAGCAGTTTGGTTTTAGAAAAGGAAGTGGGAGGATAGAAGGTATGTTCATTGCTAGACAACTGATGGAAAAGAAACTGGAGGCGAATGGGCTTCCATCGATTTGGAGAAAGCATTTGACAAAATACCTAGGTGACTGCTGGTGCCTCTGTTACTATTCTATGGGGTCCAGAGGTGTTTGTCCAGAGGGTGATGGGTTTGTATGATGGTGTTTCAAGGTGAAGGTAGGGCTTCACCGGGGTTCCAGTGCTTAGTCTATTACTATTCATAATTGTGATCGACTTCATAAGTAAGCAAATCCAAATGGAAGGAAGTGCAAAATTGATCTGTGAAGAGGATATTGTGCTAATGACCAAGGTGCTTCATGCCTGGAAGAGGGAACTAACAAACTCTGACCTCAAAATGAGTAAAGAAAAATTGAAGTCATGTGAGTAACTTGCACAGAACCCAGACAACATCAACATTGAGGGTCAGTGCCTAAATAAACTTTCTGTGTTTCAATTCCTTGGGGGCTGGTTAGTGGCAAATGGAGTAATCAACAGAAAACTGCAAGCACGACTGATGAGCACCAGGGAAGTCTGGCACAAGTTAAATGGAGTGATTTATGACAAACAGATGCCCAGAATACTTAAGAGAGAACTACACAAAACTAGCGTAAGACCAGCTCTTCTGAATGGATCAGAGACCTGGGCAACCAAAGAGAGGCACTTGAGAAGAAATGAAGCCATTGAAATGAAATGTTTGAGTGCAGTGAGAGGAGTGACTTTGCTGGATCATATGCAGAATGATGTCTTCAGGAGTGAGAACAAGGTCAGCATTAGCAGAGAGAAGCTGCAAGAGAAGAGCTGAGATGGGCATGTACAAAGGATGGATGAAGGGAATCCTGTTATGGAAGCATATGAGACTATAGTTCGTGGGTGAAGAACAAGAGGAAGGCCAAGAAAATGGTGGACCAACTGTGCATGGGAGGATGGAGTTGATATGGAGTGAGCATTGGACCAGCAAGCCTGGAAAACACTGATTGGGTGACCTGATCCCAGCTAGTTGGGAAAAGGGGAAGAAGAAGATTTGATAAAATCTTGCAGACAATTTGAAAACAGAAAAAGTGGCACACTTCATTGAATAAACCATTTGCTATGAACTATTTGCCTAGCTCTATCCCAAACCTTCTGAATACCAGAGTGTCAAGTGTTGTTCTCAGTATTAACTGGGAAAGGACAAGGGTCTATGCTCTGTGAAATCCAATGGTCATTACTAGTCAGTTTGACTGTCCATGTTATTTCAAATATTTGAAAGTACATAACAGTAAATATATTTGAGATATTATTTTTATTATTCCTATTGCACTGTAAATGTACTTGATATATTACAAAACACCTAGTTTAGACAGCTGCCAGAGGAACAATTTAAATTGGACAGATGCAATAGAAGGCATTCAACAATGAGGCATGAGGGTGTAACCAAATAGAAATATTATCACTTAATGATGGAAGGCAAGGCACAATATATGGGTTTATGATTATTACTATTTAATATCAATAGCATGGTAGCACCTACAGGTTAGGAGAGATTGAAGGGGGAGAAGTGTCTAAGACAGGTCATATTATAACACCAATAACTTCTTCTCAAAAGATAGGAAAAAGCCAGATTTTGTAAAGTTGCCAATGTCTTCACTGACTTAGTTATCCATTCCCTCTTTAATAATAATACTTAGCATTATGCACCTTCAAAGTACTGTGCTAACCATAGCTAATTAAAGGCATAACACTTTTGGTATGTAAATACTGTTATTTCAGTTTTATAGATGTGAAAAAAGGGAAAAGAGTGATTAAAGGCCTGACTTGCTCCCATTCAATTCAAGGTCAAAACTCTCATTTATTTCACTGGGAGCAGGATCAAACCCTAAATGACTTATGCAAGGCCACAAAGTAAATTGGTACTCAAAGTGAAATTAGAACTGAGGAATTCCAGGCAATCCTATGGACAGCCAAATAGATCATGTTCCCTCTGAGTGGGGCCCTGATCCTACTTCTATTAAACTCAAAGCTAAAATTTCAATTTATTAAAATGGTGCAGAATAAGGCCACAAGGGCCTCACTTTCAAAGATATGCAACCTGGGGAATGTTCAAAAATAGCTAACAGGGTAAGGTGCCTAATTCCCATTTAAATCAATGGGGTTTAGTTGCCTAACCTGTTTAGGCACTTCTAATTCCACTAGGGCCTAACTGCATCTTTAGACACCTATATAGCTTTGAAAATTTAGCCCTTAGAGCCTAAGCCTACAAACTCTTACTCATATGAGTACTTCTAATGGAAGTAAGCCATTGAAGTGAATGAAACTACTTGAGTAAATAATAATTAATCACACAGATAAGGATTTTCAAGATTGGCCCATAGGTCCTCTTTTTTCTGTCTTTCTACAATGCATATCACAGTCTGATCTCAAATAGCTTACATGGTGCATACTATTCAAGCACTGGGATGTCTACTGAACTAATGCATGAAAAATCTTAATTTGAATTCCCCATTACCTTTGCCAAATGAAAATTACTCTACAGAAAAGCTCTCTCTCTACAGAAAAGCTCTCTTATGATATACTGCTTTTGAACAGTATATCATAAAAGAATGCTCCCTGAAAGTCTTAATATTAGACATATAAACATATTTAATAAAATTATAGAAAACAGTAATATTGATTTATTAGCTGTCTTTCCCAGGGTCATAAAGGATTTTTCTCTCCACTCTAGAATACATTATTTCATTCACTATGAATTTGATTAAAGCATCAACAACTCTTCTGTGAGGGGAGATTGTGACGTTATGATGTAGTGACTAAATTCAGTATGCTCTAGCTACCAGGGACATATCTAGAGTCCATTTCACCTGGCACAGAAATTTCAACATTGGCTAATGTCCTCCTTACCCCTAGTAAACTAAATAAAGTCTATTGCTGTCTAAAATTAATGGTTAATTAATTTATTATAACCTAGTCATGGCAAAAAGTTATAAGGCATGTTTGTTTGAACTAAACATAATTTGTATTGCAAAATAAAGGATGTTTAGCTCAAACTAGTATGCCCTGTGTCTTTTTGTCATGATAAACAACCAGACTTAATTATAATGAATTAATTAACCATTCATTTTAGACAGCAATAGATTATTTTTTAAAAAACCATTAAAAACCCACATCACTGTCCCCATCCTTCACCGCACTGTACATATGGGACCATATCCTTCAGTGACATCCATACTGACAGACCCCTGCACCTTATCAGAGCCCCAGTGTGTGGGGATCAGCCACATCAGCCATTGGCATAAGGAACCAAGGCCAGCCTGGATTAAAGAATGTTTGGGCCCTGTGCACCTTCCCCCCAAACCTTCCATGAACTAGACAGCCCTCACCCCATATACACCCTACTCCACACAGACTCCACAGTGCTCCTTTCTACCCACCCCACATGCAGACCCCTGAACGTCCCTTGCAACCCCACCCCCACATACGTCACCCCACACAGACCTCGAAATGCCCCTCATACCCCACAGATCCCACATACATCCCAGAAGCTCTGATACATCTGCTCACCACAGCCCCACTGCCTCACTCCCACCAGACACAGCCCCAAACATCACTCACTCACCCCCAACATCCTAGTCCCCAACCCCACCATTCCCAATTTCCTGCATTCCCCCCTCAGCCTCTACAACTCACCACACTTCTCCCAAAAATCCTCACTCTCCCCCAATGCCTCAGCCCCCCAACACTTCCCATTCACCTTATAGCTCACCAACAACTTATCCCCAGCCCCTCACCCACCACACCCAGGACCTTCCTGGCTACTCAGTGGTGCCTTCCTAGCTCAGCACTCCACTCCTGTCTCAGGCTACGGCAACTCATCCCAATCCTCCTCATGATCCTGGCGGACAGCTCTGCTTGCTCTGCACTCACATGACCTTATGTTGTCCTGATGGAGAGACACGGGGTCACGGTGCAGATCAGGTTTGGTTCGGCCACCCCTCCATGATAAAGGGGCAGCTGGGCCAAATTTGAGTGAGTGGCATTGCACTGCAATGCTGCTCAGTTGTTTTTTTCTCAGTTGTGGCCTCCTAAAATGGGGACCCTGTGCAAGTGAACAGAGTACACATTGGTCAGGCCCAGATTGACTACAGCCCTGATTCACCAGTCTATCCCTTTTGAGCAAATCAATTAAGCCCATGCTTCAGTAACAATGACTTCAATTGGAAACAAGTTAAAATGCTTTGATGTTTCGGGACCTATACCTGTCAAGGTTCATGGACCATGAGTTGTTAGGAAAACTCTGACAGTCACGGCTGTGAAAGTCTTAATTGTCATCACTGTTGGTTTGAGAGTCTTTTTTAAACATTTGTTTACAGACCCTGTCCTGATTTCCACTCAGTAAAGACTCCAAGTGCAGCTCATCCAATGTCCTACTAGAACCTAGCATTTAAATGTTATACTTTCAATTCAATATAAAATTGCCTTTAAATGCTCAAGTTACAAGATTGGATCTATCTGGGCAGACCTTTTCACCTGTTCAGACCTGATTGAGGGACTCAGGCCATAGTTTTGTAAATCTCTACTGCATATGGTTCAAATTTTGCTCTCAGATGAATATGCATACAGATGCAGACCCTTTCTGAGTGGGACCTGTGGAAAGAACTGGGTTAGCAGTGTAATAAACACAATCCTGCTCACATTTAAGCCAATGGCAAGACTCCCAAAGGAGAAAAAACAACATTGCTATTTCTTTTGTTTTGCAGAACATTATTCAAAGCCACACTGTGATTCACACCAAATAATAAAGAAAACTAGATGTAAAAATGTTATAATAATAATAATAATATAGTTCAGAACAGAGAGCAAAAATTAACCACCTCCATCTCCCAACACTCTGTCTTTAAATCAGCTGTCAGAAAACTCATCGGTTTACAATGAATGTACAATTTTTGGGCCCAATCACATTCCCACTGAAGTCAATGGCAATTTTGCCACTGACATCTAGTAGAAAAGCTCTGGGCCGTATGGCTGGACTTCATCAGAATGTCACAGCATGATAAATAGCCTTTCAGTGATACAGTCAGATGCCAAGGGATGCTCAGGATAGTCTATAGAAGGGCTTTATGATTCACCAGCTGTCTGTAGTGCTAGTTCTCTTGGGTGCCATTTTCCAATTATGCATAATTTGATTCTTGGAAATGTACAGGGCTGTTATCTGTGGGATAATAAATTGCTATGTAAATCCCTTATGAGGTCCACATGCAAAGCCCTTTTCTCATTACAGTATTTTGTATTGACCAATTTGTCCTCTGTTCTTGCACTGTTCTCAGGAAACACCCATATCTCTCTACAGAGGTCACTTATAAGAGTAAAACAGTATTTCTATGTGACTAGAAAGTAACCTTTGCTCCACCATTTCTTTTATAAGACAAATAATTTACAGGTTTCATTATTATTAAATAATAATCTGCAGTACTTACATGGTGCTTTATAACTTCAAATGTTCTTCAGCATTAATCAAAGCATTATGGAAAAATGTTTTATTGAAATATTAAAGACCAAATTCTGATATACTTAATCCGGATTAATAACCCACAAGCAGTATAGTTTACTTAAATATGCACAACAGTAGCAAAATCTGGCCCTAAATTAAAAATTTTTGGCAAAATTTTCAAACTTGAGGTGCCTAACATGGGGTGCCTAAATTATTTTGAAAACACTGGCTTACTGAGAGTAGGAAAGTACTCTCGGTGTCCCTAGCCTCTGTTTGCTAGAAGTTGGGAACGGGCAACAGGGGATGGATCACTTGATGATTACCTATTCTGTTCATTCCCTCTGGGGCACCTGGCACTGGCCACTGTCGGAAGACAGGATACTGGGCTAGATGGACCTTTGGTCTGACCCACTATGGCCTTTCTTATGTTCTTATGGGTGTGATTTTCAAACTTACCTAATGGTTCTAAATAGAGTAGGATGGGAAACCAATTTCCTGTCTCATGAAAATCTGATGTTTCAGAATTTTTTTCCCCATCCCATATTGGGATAAAATGTGGAAATCTCAAAAGTTTTCAAACGGGAAAATAAAAAATAAAATTGACTCAGGTCAAAACATTTTGTTTTGATTTTGATTATTTGATTTGATTTGATTCAATTTTGATTATTTTTTTTAAAATGCATGATTATTAGTTTAAATTTCAAAATGAAAAGTAGTTTCAAACTAGAAAACTGGAATTGTTGATGGATCAGCATTTTGTGATGAAAAAGTGTTTAGCTGAAACATTCCTTACCAGCGCTAGCCTTTAGATGCCAATTCCCATTAGAAATAATTAGGAATTGAGGTTCCAGTCCCCTAGATGGCTGGCTGCAAAATAATGCTGATGTCCTTGTGTATAATAAGAAACAGAGCAGTCATAGCATTCACAATGCTGGCTATCATCTGTGGTAGAAGTCATCTTTATTTAGAAAGTTTGCACTGTCTTGTCAAACAGTGACAACTTTTTTTTCTTAACAAAAGTAAGAAAAGAGACATTAATAATGCAGTTAGACATTTTGGGGCCAGTCTTGACTCCAGGCCAGATCAAACCCAATGAATTCAATGGCATAACACCAACTGGCTTCATAGGGATCAGAATTAGGCACTCTGCTGACTTTAATGGGACTTAAAGTTAAGCATGTGCTTAAGTGGTGTACCAAAGAGAAATGGTGAATCAGGGCCTTCATTTTCATTTAGGCAAAATCTCCCGTTGTTACATTGACTGTCACTAATGCTCATTTCATCTTTGTTTGACTAGGACCTGTTTCTGGCTCATTCATATTAGTGAAAGGAGAATTAATTTCATGGTCACATTAGGTTTTGGATATACAAGACTTTTGTGCAACTATGACCAAAATTCACTGGCATATGAGGAACAGAACATTATTCTTCCTGCGGCTGTATTTTTAATCATTCTCAAGCATTGTTTTTCTGGTTTTTTTCCATTGTTTCATTGCTATGGTTTTCGAAAGCTCTAGATCAAATCAGTGTGATAATCTTTTATCCTTTATTACACTGTGCACATCCACCTCAGCCCAGTGCAGGGAATATGTTTTAACTGCATAGACATAATGGATAGAGACAGGTCAAAGTGCTCACAGTCCAGTGCCCTGCCACAGGGAGAACCAGGTTTAGGATTTGTAATGTTTTTCCTGGGCTAGTGTAAACTTAGCACATTGCATGATAACTTTAAGTTAATGAATTCTAGGGAAAAAAGGTTTTGAACCCCTGATAGTAGAACGCATGCCTGGAGTTTAGATGTAGCAACATAAGCTGCCTACACAGAATCCCTGCTCCCCTTAGGAAGGGATTAGTACCCATCACAATGATCCCTTCTGACCTTGGAATCTATGAATATATGAATCAGTGCAGCCTCAAAAGTGGGCAGTCCAGGCCCAGGAAGAGTAAAGGCCAAGGCAGACAGGAGACTGACTGATTCCATGCCTTTCCCAGACAGCCTTTGCCAGCGGGGCCCTCTGGGTCCCTGACATGTCCTTAAATCTGCCCTCAACTGACAGCACATATAGGTGGTACTGTCCCCATCCTTCATTGGGTGGAATCACTTCTCAGGCTGCCATAGGGAAATGCTGTTTGCGCCCACCCCACAATCCCCTCTCCAGGATTACAGAATTGAATATGGCACATGATATCACATTTGTCCAAGACACCTTCAGGTCTAAGTATTATTTATCTGAGTTGATGACTTATTGCAAGGTTACTCTGATGATGATATAATGCCACTGGATATTTAATTAATATTTTACAAATTGCTATTGCACAGAGTCCTGTTGACTACTGAGGGAGCAGGACCTAAAGTATAGCACTACTTATTGCAAAATCAAAGATGTATTGGTGGAATTCAAAGGGTAGAGGCAAAAGGAACTCACACAAAACTCTCCAGGCAATTGACTGAGGTAAAAATGAATGCATGTAGTAAATGGTAAAACAAAGCACAGAAAAATATTTAGAGAACGGATCAAATACATTTCTTGGCTAAGAAGCAATTGAATGTTACATCTCAGATCACCATGTTTATTCAGTTCAAACATGGTTTCAGCTAAAATAGTTTCTAACTCAATGTGCCTGTGATTAAATTGTATTCTAGGCGAGTCTATAACGACATTTCATCTACACCTGTGGTTCCCAAACTTTTTCCGCTGCTTGTGCAGGGAAAGCCCCTGGCGGGCCGGGCCGGTTTGTTTACCTGCCTTGTCCAGCGGCCAGTACGTCCCTCGGCCCGCGCCGCTTCCAGCAGCTCCCATTGGCCTGGAGCTGCGAACCACGGCCACTGGGAGCCACGATCGGCAGAACCTGCGGACACGGCAGGTAAACAAACCGGCCCGGCCCTCCAGGAGCTTTCCCTGCACAAGCGGCGGAACAAGTTTGGGAACCACTGATCTACACTAATCCAGAATATGGTTTTTATGTTGTTTTCCTCCCATCTATACCAGTCTAGATAGGTTTATTAAAATTGTTACTGAATCCAAGATCCCTTAATCTGTTCTTGAGTCCCATGTATGGTTTAGCTGGCAGTTGTGCCTATTGCTTCATTACAGATTGGCACCTAATTGTTGTGTGATCTTCTGGGAAATGTTTAGAGATATTAAAGAGACAGTTAAAATATTAATGAAGTTTAACCTTTTACTCTATTTGAAAGATTTAAAGCAAGTAAAGTCTCCATCCATCATCATCAGGAGTCACAAGAAGCCAGGATTAATATGGAGAACATGCTGGTGCAGGGAAAAAGAAATGTACTTATTCTACAAACAAACAAACAAACAAACAAACAAACAAACAAAGAAACAGTTTAAAAGATTATCAAGGTTGCAAAATAAAGTATTAAAAGTCAGGAAATGCCAAAAATATTGTTGTCCATGCAACACTTATTCTGCTTACCATGGCATATGTATTTAATATAGCTTGTATTGCATGATTGAATCTAATTTGTTTCTGAAGGATGTCTGCCTTTTTCAGTGTGCAAGCCATAGTCAGATGTAAGTAAGAAATGCAGCCAAGATGTTAGGCTGATATATAATTATGGCATAGCAGGTTATTTATATAACTTTGCAAAATAGCCATACTAGAAGGTCTAGAATTGCTAGTGATTTCCATGTGACAAAGATCATGCATAAATACAAAACTGTGTCCCCTTCTTCTGAATGGATGTTGTAATCCAAAGAAAAGTATGAGAAGGTGCAGAGTCATATGTCTGAGCAAGCCCACTGATGGGAGGGCAATTGCCCAAGGGCCTGGGCAACTTAAAAGGCCTGGAGGCCCCTGGCCGCCACCGGCAGTGCAGCAGGGCTAAGACCAACTTCTTGCCTGCCCTCACTCCTCGCTGCTCCTGGAAGCGGCCAGCATGTCCCTGAGGCCCCTTGGGAAGAGGTCTCCATATGCTGCCCCCCACCCCGAATGCTGACTGCAGCTCCCATTGGCCGGGAACTGTGGCCAATGGGAGCTGCGGGGGCGGTGCTTGTGGGAGTGGTGCCCCGGCCTAGGAGCTGCTGCCAGAGGGGTGTGCTGGTTGCCTTTGGGAGCCGCCCAAGGTAAGCGCTGACACCCTGACCCCTCCTGCACCCTGACTCCCTGACCCAGCCTAGAGCCTGCACCCAAACTTCCTCCCAGAGCCAACACCATTCAGCCCCTCCCACACCCAAACTCCATCCCAGAGCCTGCAGCCCCTCCTGCACCCCAACTCCCCGACCCAGCCTGGGTGAATGAGAGTGAGGCTGGGGGACAGTGCACAATGGAGGGAGGGGAGATGGAGTGAGCAGGGGATGGGGCCTCAGAGAAGGGGTGGGACAGGGCCGTCTCAGGGAAGGAGTGGGGATGGGGGGTGGGGCTAGGGTCTTTGGGTTTATGCAGTTGGACAGCTGTCAACCCTACCAGGCGGGCATGTAGAAGCCCTAGCAGTGCTGGAAGAGCACACCCAGCAACACAGCCATCAGCTCGCTGGGCACCAGCCAGTGCAGATGCAGCAGCACCCAAATGTCGGGCAGCCCACGTCTGCGTGGGTGCAGCTTCTGCGTGCATGGGGACCCATTGACTGTTCTTCTCTGGGGCCTGGAATTGCTGTCAATGGGCCTGTGAATAAGCAATGTATCCATAAATGAAATTTTGGGCCTTCTTTTAGGCAAATGATTTTACATACACAAACAACCTATAAGATTTTGGAAATTCTCAGAGACTATTCCCTGGAACACCCTATGCCTCCCCCATTCAGGGCTCTGGGCTTCAGCTGTGGCGGGAGGGTCCTCTCTGGGCTTTAGTTGAGGGATTGGGGGGATGCCATGGCTCGGGGCTTCAGCCCTGGGGGCAAAGGGCACCACAGCTTGGGGTTTGAGCCCTGCAGGGAAGCGCCAGGGCTTGGAGCCCTATGGGTAGGGTTGCCAACCCTTCTGGATTGGCCAGGAGTCTCCCAGAATTGGACTCAATCTCCCAGTGGCTACTGAAACTAATCCAGGAAATGTTAATAGGACGCTGAAAGCATGGTCAGTGTCGTAACAGAGCTAAGGCAGGCTCCCTATCTGCACTGGCTCCGCGCAGCCCCTGGAAGCAACCAGCACATCCCTCTGGCTCCTAGGTGCAGGGGCAGCCAGGGGATCTCTGCCTGCTGCCCCCGCCCCGAGCACCAACTCTGCAGGTCCCATTGGCTGGGAACTGCGGCCACTGGGAGCTGCATGGGCGGTGCCTGCAGGCAGTGGCAGCGCGCAGAGCCGCCTAGCCACCCATGAGCCTATGCACCAGACACGCTGGTCACTTTAGAGAGCCACCCCAGGTAAGTACCTGCTAGCTAGAGTCTGCACCCCGAACTGCCTCCCGCATCCCAAGCCCCTGCCCCAGCCCTGAGCCTCCTCCCACACCCAAACTCCCTCCCAGAGCCCGCACTCTGAATCCCGTCCCGTACCCCAACCCCCTGCCCCAGGCTCAGCCCAGAGCCCCCTCCCACACTCCAAACCCCTCGGCCCCACCCCCCAGCCCAGAGCCCGCACCACCTCCTGCACCCCAACCCCCTGCCCCAGCCCGGTGAAAGTGAGTAAGGGTGGCAGAGAGGGAGCGATGGAAGGAGCGGGGATGGAGTGAGTGGGGACAGGGCTTCAGAGAAGGGGTGGGGCAGGGTGATGGCCTCAGGGAAGGGGGTTGCAGGAGGCATGGCAAGGGTGTTTGGGTTTGTGCGATTAGACAGTTGGCAACCATAGCTGTGGGAGGAACCGGAGCGCCTGCCAGTTTGAAAATATTTACCGGAGCTCTGCTCTGAATGGCTCAGGCTGAATTTATATCCTGAATATGGGACAAGAACAAGGTCATTCCTCTATATAGAAATGCCCCATATTGAAATTGGTCAATTAGAGCACAGTCCTGATCCCACTGTAATCAATGTCAAAATTTCCATTGACTAGAATGGGTAAAGAATCGGGTTCTTAGCAGCAGGAATATCACAGTCTAACATTCCAGCAAGGAAATCACAAACTTGGGGCTAAACATCTCTAATGTGAGGCAATTTCAGAAACAATGAAAGTCTCTCTGGATAAGCTATTACCAGCAGGAGAGTGAGTTTGTGTGTGTGGTTTTTGGAGAGGGGGGTTGGGGGGTGAGAAAACCTGGATTTGTGCTGGAAATGGCCCACCTTGATTATTATACACATTTTAAAGAGAGTGGTCACTTTGGATGGGCTATTACCAGCAGGAGAGTGAGTTTGGGGGGGGGGGGGGCGGAGGGTGAGAAAACCTGGATTTGTGCTGGAAATGGCCCAACTTGATGATCACTTTAGATAAGCTATTACCAGCAGGAGAGTGGGGTGGGAGGAGGTATTGTTTCATGGTCTCTGTATATACAATGTCTTCTGCAGTTTCCACAGTATGCATCCGATGAAGTGAGCTGTAGCTCACGAAAGCTCATGCTCAAATAAATTGGTTAGTCTCTAAGGTGCCACACTCCTTTTCTTTTTGCGAATACAGACTAACACGGCTGTTACTCTGAAATCTCTCTGGATTGTGCACTGAGGACCTATTTGGGGATCTAGAATCAGAGATAGAAACATTTCTTGAGAGAAGCTATTACCATGTTTCCCTGAGATCACTTGAAATGGATTTATTATATAGAATGGAAACACCTTTTCCTGATCCCTAGCTGTGTTCCAGCTTTTACATTTTCCCCCACTCTCTTTTAAGGCTCTCAAGCTAGAAAAAGCTTGAGTATTATGAAGTTATAAAAAAGTTGAGAGAGAAGAGAAAATGATATAGAAAAAGTTATCTTATAAATCAGCTAAGGGAAACTCATGAGTGGATTTTTCTATAAAGTCTGATAGAATCAATAAACCTTGATCTTCCCAGATAGTAAAATTACCATCTATAATGCCTGAACAAAACTCCAGAGTACCTCTGGCAAGGGTACAAAGAGGAGGGGCTATTCAAAACTTCTAATATTGGTGTGTGTGTTTCCAATTTTGAATGGAGTAAGCAAAAGAAAGTTAAACTTAAATTTCATCCAAGAAGTTACACTAATGATTGTGTGGCAGAAAAGAGAAAGGGTGAACACTCTAGTCTTGGTTTGCTTAAATGGGAAGTGATTATACAAGCATATGAACAGGTTGTTAAAATCTTTAATATCTTTTGTATACTAAAAAACTGGGACTCCATGAAGATCATACAGCCTCAGTATTTAAGTCCTTGTTATCAGTTAAAGAATAAAGCCACATTGCTGATTGGTGTTTATTTATTTAGATTTAAACATATACCTAAATGGCTTCAGGTGGGTGGCGATGGCATTCACTTCCAAATAATGTCATACAAGTGCCTCATAAATTGTGAGATCTATCCTGATTTGGTCTCCTGACATCAATCAGGTGAAATCATTTCAATGAGTCTGAGCCTTAATAGTTCAATATTCACATATTAGGAAATATATTTGAATTCCAATACACACACACACCAAACAGTTTAAGCTAAGATGGTTTTCCCACCAATGTAGATGTCATGGCTATTTAAAATTGTTTTTTTTCTCGAATGGAAATTGTTTAAAAATATTGTAATGTTTTCCTCTCAGTATAGATAGAGCTGTAGTGAAAACGTTGCTTTTAATTATTTAAAATGTTATAGCTCTTGTAAAGATAAATATACCTGCCAATAATAATAAACCGCAAGCATTTAATGACTGTTAATCTGCTGTATCCTTTAGTCTGACACAGTTCAGTGACACTATCACTGATATGGAAAGCTTTATTGTTCCTAGTCATTAAGTGAGCAATTAATCTAGGGAACAACAAAGCCTGGAATTGAAGGATAAAAGATCTGTGACACTAAGCAAGCATTTTATACCTGAAAATGGACTGGACTGGATATAGGCCACTGGTTAATCTGATACTGGCATGTACAGATATCATAACTGTCTTGCCATCAAAAAAGAAAGAGTATTAGGTTAATAGAACAGTGAACCCAACTAATCTGAATGTAAACACGGAAGATCTTTTGAGAAAGCATCTGAGAAAAATCTGTTAACCATTGAAAACATATGAATGAGAAATTTAGCATGACTGATCTTGAGATACAAGGATTTTTCTTAATACATTTAGTGTCTCTTGAAAAAAGCATACTGGGGATTTGGTGGTATGAGAGGGCGAGATTTCTAAAAATATTTAGGCACCCGAAGATACCGATAAGTGCTTAGTGGGATTTTCAAAAGCCCCTAGGTGCCTATCCACATCTTTAGAATCATAGAATCATAGAATATCAGGGTTGGAAGGGACCTCAGGAGGTCATCTAGTCCAACCCCCTGCTCAAAGCAGGACCAATCCCCACTAAATCATCCCAGCCAGGGCTTTGTCAAGCCTGACCTTAAAAACCCCAAAGGAAAGAGATTCCACAACCTCCCTAGGTAACACATTCCAGTGCTTCACCACCCTCCTAGTGAAAAAGTTTTTCCTAAACCTCCCCCACTGCAACTTGAGACCATTACGCCTTGTTCTGTCATCTGCTACCTCTGAGAACAGTCTAGATCCATCCTCTTTGGAACCCACTTTCAGGTAGTTGAAAGCAGCTATCAAATCTCCCCTCATTCTTCTCTTCTGCAGACTAAACAACCCCAATTCCCTCAGCCTCTCCTCATAAGTCATGTGTTCCAGTCCCCTAATCATTTTTGTTGCCCTCAGCTGGACGCTTTTCAATTTTTTCACATCCTTCTTGCGGTGTGGGGCTCAAAACTGGACACAATACTCCAGATGAGGCCTCACCAATGTTGAATAGAGGGGAATGATCACATCCCTTGATCTGTTGGCAATGCCCCTACCTATACAGCTCAAAATGCTGTTAGCCTTCTTGGCAACAAGGGCACACTGTTGACTCATATCCAGCTTCTTGTCCCCTGTAACCCCTAGGTCCTTTTCTGTAGAACTGCTGCCTAGCCATTCGGTCCCTAGTCTGTAGCGGTGCATGGGATTCTTCCGTCCTAAGTGCAGGACTCTGCACTTGTCCTTGTTGAACCTCACCAGATTTCTTTTGGCCCAATCCTCTAATTTGTCTAGGTCCCTCTGTATCCTATCCCTACCCTCCAGCATATCTACCATTCCTCCCAGTTTAGTGTCATCTGCAAACTAGCTGAGGGTGCAATCCACACCATCCTCCAGATCATTAATGAAGATAATGAACAAAACCAGCCCCAGGACCGACCCTTGGGGCACTCCGCTTGATACTGGCTGCCAACTAGGTATGGAGCCATTGATCACTACCCATTGAGCCCGATGATATAGCCAGCTTTCTATCCACCTTATAGTCCATTCATCCAGCCCATAATTCTTTAACTTGCTGGCAAGAATACTGTGGGAGACTCTATCAAAAGCTTTGCTAAAGTCAAGGAATAACATGTCCACTGCTCTCTCCTCATCCAAAGAGCCAGTTATCTCGTCATAGAAGGCAATTAGATTAGTCAGGCATGACTTGCTCTTGGTGAATCCATGCTGACTGTTCCTGATCACTTTCCTCTCCTCTAAGTGCTTCAGAATTGATTCCCTGAGGACCTGCTCTATGATTTTTCCAGGCACTGAGGTGAGGCTGACTGGCCTGTAGTTTCCCAGATCCTCCTTCTTCCCTTTTTTAAAGATGGGCACTACATTAGCCTTTTTCCAGTCATCCGGGACCTCCCCTGATCGCCATGAGTTTTCAAAGATAATGGCCAATGGCTCTGCAGTCACATCTGCAAACTCCTTTAGCACTCTTGGACGCAATGCATCCGGCCCCATGGACTTGTGCTCATCCAGCTTTTCTAAATAGTCCTGAACCACATCTTTCTCCACAGAGGGCTAGTCATCTCCTCCCCATACTGTGCTGCCCAGTACAGTAGTCTGGGAGCTGACCTTGTTCGTGAAGATAGAGGAAAAAAAGCATTGAGTACATTAGTTTTTTCCACATCCTCTGTCACTAGGTTGCCTCCCTCATTCAGTAAGGGGCCCACACTTTCCTAGACTTTCTTCTTGTTCTAACATACCTGAAGAAACCCTTCTTGTTACCCTTAACATCTCTTGCTAGCTGCAACTCCAAGTGTGATTTGGCCTTCCTGATTTCTCTCCTGCATGTCTGAGCAATATTTTTATACTCCTCCCTGGTCATTTGTCCAATCTTCCACTTTTTGTAAGCTTCTTTATTGTGTTTAAGATCAGCAAGGATTTCACTGTTAAGCCAAGCTGGTCGCCTGCCATATTTACTATTCTTTCTACACATCGGGATGGTTTGTTCCTGTAACCTCAATAAGGATTCTTTAAAATAAAGCCAGCTCTCCTGGACTCCTTTCCCCCTCATGTTATTCTCCCAGGGGATCCTGCCCATCAGTTCCCTGAGGGAGTCAAAGTCTGCTTTTCTGAAGTCCAGGGTCCGTATTCTGCTACTCTCCTTTCTTCCTTGTGTCAGGATCCTGAACTCGACCATTTCATGGTCACTGCCTCCCAGGTTCCCATCCACTTTTGCTTCCCCTACTAATTCTTCCCAGGTTGTGAGCAGCAGGTCAAGAAGAGCTCTGCCCCTAGTTGGTTCCTCCAGCACTTGCACCAGGAAATTGTCCCCTACATTTTCCAAAAACTTCTTGGATTGTCTGTGCACTGCTGTATTGCTCTCCCAGCAGATATCAGGGTGACTGAGGTCTCCCATGTGAACCAGGGCCTGTGATCTAGTAACTTCCATTAGTTGCCAGAAGAAGGCCTCGTCCACCTCATCCCCCTGGTCCGGTGGTCTATAGCAGACTCCCACCACAACATCACCCTTGTTGCTCACACTTCTAAACTTAATCCAGAGACTCTCAGGTTTTTCTGCAGTTTCATACCGGAGCTCTGAGTAGTCATACTTCTCTCTTACATACAATGCAACTCCCCCACATTTTCTGCCCTGCCTGTCCTTCCTAAACAGTTTATATCCATCCATGACAGTACTCCAGTCATGTGAGTTATCCCACCAAGTCTCTGTTATTCCAGTCACATCATCTTCCTTGACTGTGCCAGGACTTCCAGTTCTCCCTGCTTGTTTCCCAGGCTTCTTGCATTTGTGTACAGGCACTTGAGATAACTCGCTAATCCTCCTGCTTTCTCAGTATGAGGCAGGAGCCTTCTCCTCTTGCACTCTCCTGCTCATGCTTCCTCCCGGTATCCCACTTCCCCACTTTTCTCAGGGCTTTGATCTCCTTCCCCCAGTGAACCTAGTCACATAAATACCTTTATAAATGGTTGTATTTATACACTGGATGAATCACAGACTTTAAATCTGTGAGATCCACTGGGTGAAAGTGTTACCGTCCTGCTAAACACAAGGAGAGTAAGAAGAGACCTATAGGGATCAGGGCCCCCTTACACATACAACCAAGTATATACTTGAACTAATCAGACTGACAGTCACATGAAGTAACCTTGAAATGAATCAGTAGTAATTGGTGATGATGTTTGAGATAAAAGGATGGAAACCCAGCATTACTATCTCTTTTTTTAAATTATTATTATTAATTTTTATTGTTATACTGGAATTAAAAAGCTATGCAGATGTAAGTAGCATTTTACAGACATAAAAACACAGGAAAAGGAGTTTAATTTACTTTCCAGGGCATGATCTGTTGATTATGCCTTTTGTATTTTTAATTTAGGGAAGGTTTACAGCATTATAGCTTTTCCCCTTTGGCAGACACAACTAAAGTAATTATTACACTTTTCAGGGAGAGGATTTTTCATCTCCACCAGAGCATGATTTGTCAGTTAATTTTCCCACCTGTGTAGCTCCTTTTATAGACTTTGTCCTTCATCTGAGGTCTCTTAGAGTCTGTTTCTTGTCCAGCCTCCTGTGGCCCTCTCGTTCTGACACTTGTTTATTCTCTGAAAACACAGGTGCAAACCATTGGGTAGGGCATAAGGAGGACATGTCCCTTTCTCCTCCCCTGCAAATGGTCCCCTTACAGTGGCTGCAGGCCTTACCCTCGTCACCCCAAACCTTTTTTCTATGTTCTTGCACCTGTGCCTCAAAATCCTCTGTTGTTCTTCAGACAGTTGGGACTGTCTGGGAAACTGGGTGAGTTTTCTCCTAGTAGGCTAACATAATTCTCTGTCCTGAGATGGGAGGCGATAAAAGCCAGAGTGTTTGAAACCCAATGTTGCTCCCAAACCTGCTTCTCTCATGCATATGAATCTCACTAATCCCAGCCCTTTTTCTTCCAAAAGAAATTTCTCTCTTACCTCAGAAAATATTTCTTCCCATGAAGCTATTTTCTGCCCTTATATAAATTCATACAGCTCTCACAGAAATCAATAATTTTCTGGACAAGCTTTGAATTTTGCATAACCATCTTAACAAAAGAAAAGTGAGATTACAGGGGGGGAAAAAAGCACTTGAGAACCTTCTTTTGTTTGAAGCAAACCACACCACCTTCACTGAACCAAAGATTACATACTCAAGTCTCAAGTCTCCTGAAGCTTGGATTATGTGAGAAAGGCTGAAACTCTTGGAAGAGAGAGGTGGGGTGTTCCACTCACTAATTAGATTGCTTTGAAAAATGGAATAAATATGTATGAGGTGGGGAGTAAAAAGAAGACAAAAAAATTAACTTTCTTACTATTCCATATCAGAATTAAGATAGTTCACAATGTCTACTCTATATTTTAAAGTAAGCAAACTAACAGGGGAGTATTATAAAGTGGCATCTATTTGTATGTAGTCCCCAGTGGCAGGTATAGTATTTTTAGGTAGGATAGAGTTACCGTGCTTGTTTGCCACCAAAATCTCTTGGTTTATTTTTTGTTTTTTTGTGTGTATGTGTGTGATTTTATTAGGTATTTGTGTCCTGGCTGGAATATGAACTTCTTGTATTGTTGTTACACAGAGAATCTTATTCCCCTTCTCTGCCTTCTTAGGATAAACCTTTTATAATGTATTTATAATCAGAAGTGACTGTAAAATTTCCAAAAAGAAAAGGAGTACTTGTGGCACCTTAGAGACTAACCAATTTATTAGAGCATAAGTTTTCGTGAGCTACAGCTCACTTCATCAGATGCATATCGTGGAAACTGCAGCAGACTTTATATATACACAGAGAATATGAACCAATACCTCCTCCCACCCCACTGTCCTGCTGGTAATAGCTTATCTAAAGTGATCATCAGGTGGGCCATTTCCAGCACAAATCCAGGTTTTCTCACCCTCCACCCCCCCACACAAATTCACTCTCCTGCTGGTGATAGCCCATCTGGGGTATACTCCTTTTCTTTTTGCGAATACAGACTAACACGGCTGTTACTCTGAAACCTGTAAAATTTCCTTGGCCTTAAATCTGGGTTGAAATTCACCTTGTGCACAGTGGTAACAAAATATATATGCATCACCTGAGTCATCAAAATAGGGCTTAAGTGTTATATAGGTCTAGTCGTAGCCCTCTGCACAGGAGTGAGTTTTACCCAGAGTACTATGCAGCTGAATGAGGACTTCCCTCCCATCATGTGGCCAGGCCAATGACTAGACCAAAGACAAGATCCAGTCCCATAGCATATTAAGATATTGGCAGGTTGATGGGATCCAGAAATTTTAAATTTGGTCACAGAGCAAAGCTTGATACCGTGAGGGCTTCAAAATTTTTACAACCTTACATTGGTTGTTAAGGTCAGAAGGGACCACTGAGATAATGTAGTCTGATCTTCTGCATGGCACAGGCTATAGGACTTTGCTGAATTAATTCTTGTTGAACTAGAGCCCATCTTTTAGAAAAACATCCAATCTTGATTTAAAAATTATTGGAGTGGGCAGCTGCCTATAGGCCACTTTGACACTGTGGCTCATTACTTCAACAGCATCTTTATTCATTAGCAGGGATGGCTCAAGGTGATGCAGAAACATAGCTCTTCAACTGAAATTTAAGTGCATTCTGCCAGGAAGATTACCAAATAATAAGCAGGACATTTTTTCATATCCTACCATGCAAACTAAGTGAGTCCAATGAATGGGTGGCACTTTCACTTTCATGAGTCTTTGATGCCCAGAATGTGTGCACTCTGAGGGCATATCTCCATTACAATCTTAAATCGACCTATGTTAGGTCGACTTACAGTCACCACAGTAATTACAGCAGTGACTGACATCCACACTACCCTCCTTCTGTCTGTAGTGTGCATCCTCACCAGGAGCACTACCACTGACTGAACAGGGGCAGTGTGGGGTGCTGCTCCCTGGGCTTCTCACCTGGGGTTTCTCACCTTCCCACCAGAGCGAAGGCGGGGTGGGGGTGGGGGAATCCACCCAGGGCTTCTTGCTTCTGGAAGGGAGATCTGCACCTGGAGTCCAGTCAGCTGCGGTGCTCCTGGCAGGGAGCAAAGATCCTGGACACTGGGGGGCAGCAGGGCTCCCAGTGGGGAGCCTGGGAGGTAACCCAATCCAGGAGCCTGGGTGACAGCCCGGCTTGGAGCAGAGACCCGGCATTAGACTGGCCGGGGAGCTGGGCTTTCTTGTCACTTTCACAGCTCCATTGGCTAACAGTGGATATAAGGAATGCCCTAACTACACCGACAGAGACCCTACGCCTCGTGTGGAGGTGGAGTTATTATGTCAGTGTAGCAGAGTACTTACATCAGCGGGACAAGGCTGTAGTATGGACATTGATACAGTTTGGTCAACATAAACTGCCTTATGTCAACCTAACTCTATAGTGTAGACCAAGTCTGACTCTGTTTTGAAGGTGTTTTTACTTCTCACTCATTAGACAGTAAAGAAATAAACCTTTAATCGGCTAAGTATCCTTTGCCCCAAAAAAGGAAAAAACCCAAAGATGGTTAATATCTGTGATCCTTGTTTGATATATTGTCACTTGCTCTCAAACAATGATAGGTTGATAACTTGCTTCCTTTCTAACATATTGGTCCCTTTCTTTCAAAGCTGTTAGAGAAGATTATCCCCAGATGAGCCAAGAATTTAATCATCTGTCTCAGGTGTTGCTGACAACCTAAATAAGTCATTCTGTTCTCAAATCAATGCACTAAAAAGGGCTCTAGTTTGGTAACTCTCCAAACTATTCTGATTTATTCTCTTCTTTATAGCCCCTTTTCACAGTATTGTGGTGTTTTATGGTGCAATGATGATGATAATAATAAATAATAATAATAATAATAAAACAACAAATAATGCATGAAACAAATCAGCAATAGATCAAACAGCAACAGAACAAAGTAATGAATAGATTAGCACACAGATAAAATGGAGGTCTATATCTCCTATATGTCTGCTGGTAGATCCCCCCTTTGTTTTCACAGAGTGCGGCACTGTCTACATTCTACTGCACCATCCTTCCTCCTTAGCCTTCTTGGGTGCTCTGCTGAGGTTTGGGCAGTTTGGCCACTGGCTGGAGAGAGAAGCAGAGGACTGCTCACCAACTTTCAGAATGGAAACCTGCCTATTAGCTATATTAACTCCCCTTGCTTCTGCTCCGTGATCACCACTGAACAGCTGTGGGAGGACCCAGCCAAAGGCAACATGACTAGAATGTTAGTTTAATTCTTTCTGTCAAACAAACACCATTACAAATACAATGTAACATACCATAAGAGTCTACCAGAGTATGTCACAGTGGGAAACGCATGCCACAATCAGATTATAGTGACTATTTAGAGCAACAATGTTCTGCTCATTTAGCAACAAATCTTATGTAATCATTTTAGCTATTGAGTTGGCCTCCTGCTTAGAAGCATGCTGTTCAATTGTGGGAACTAAACACATTATTACACAATTTAACCAAGAAACATAAAATAAGTCTGATGCAAGCAATGACTTGTCTGTACATGGAAGAAGAAGAAATCATTTCTTCAGCCAAGAAGATTGATAGTTTTTCTGCGCAATTCTGCATTTGCACAAAAATAATTTCCCCATACCTGTTATTGTAGGAAATAATGAAACTTTGGCTGCCCTGCGGAGATCTGTCTTTCTGCAAAAGCATCAGAGTTATCACTAGCTCTTGGCTAGGAATTCAAACTTCAGCCTTTCTAAACTTGCTACGATATATCCTGCAATAAAACCCTATGAATTGATAAATCACTGCTGATGTTCACCTGTTCAGCTTAGGATGTAAAGGGAGAATGAAAGTTGCTGCCAGATGTTGTTTATTTTGCTGCATTTAATACTGACAACTGTTGGGGAATGGGGGGCGGGGCAGAGAGAGAGAGAACCTATAGAACTTCAGAGAAAGAATAGTATGGCAAATTCATTGTGGTATAACTTGCATGTGGCATGTAAATAGGTGAGGAAAAGGAAGTGAATTTGGCCCATGATGGAAAGAGCTAAGTTTTTTTTTATGAGAAAGGGGAGGAATTGTTCCTTTGTGTTTGACTTAATTAATAATAATAATGCAGAAAGACCAAAAGTGATCACAAAATATTTCTCTTTGGTATTTTGGAAAAAGCCAGATGGTGTATTCATACCCTCTCATGTTGATAATGAAATACTTTTAATGCCAGCAGTAATTAAAGAGGATGTGAAACAGCAGTGACTAAAGTTAGACATCTTTAAAATCAAATGGTCCAGATAACTTGCATCCAATAATTTAAAAAGAGATGGCTAAGGTCCTCTCAGGACCATTAATTGAGAAGTCTTAAGACTATTTTTAAGATGTCTTGGAACACTTGCAAAGTTCCAGAAGACTGGAAAAAAACTAATTTTTGTGCCAGTATTTTAAAAGAGTATATGAGATGACCCAAGTAATTACAGGCCTGTCGGCCTGACTTTGATCCTGGGCAAAATAATGGAAAGGCTGAATGGGACACCATGAATGAATAATTAAAATGGGGTAATATAGTAAATGCCAATCAGCATGAATTTGTGGCAAATAGATCTTGTAAAACTAGTGTGATATAATTTATTGATGAAATTACAGATTTGGTTGATAAAGGAAATAATGTTAATGCACTATACTTAGACTTCTGTAAGGCATTTGACTTGTTACCACATGACATTTTGATTAAGAAACTAGAACAATGCAGAATAAACATGGGGCATATTAAATGGATTATAAACTGGTTAACTGAGAGCTCTAAAAGTATAATTTTAAATGAGAATCAAGCAGGTCTGTTTCTAATGGGTCCTGCAGGGGTTGGAACTTGGAATGATGCCATTGAATATTTTGATCAATGACCTAAAAGGAAACATAAAATCACCACTGATTTAGCAGATGACACAAATATTAGGGGAATGGTAAGTAATGAAGCAGACAGATCACTGACACAGAGTGATCTGGATCGCTTAGTAAGCTGCATGCAAGCAAACTATGTGTTTCCGTATGGTCAAATGCAAGATTATAAATCGAGGAACAATGACTACTTACAGGCTGGGGAGACTCTATCCTGGGAAACAGTGAAGCTGAAAATGATTTGGGGGTTTTGGTGGATAATCAACTAAACACGAACTCTCAGTGTGACACTGTGACTAAAAGGGATAATGTGATCTTTGAACGTATAAGCAGAGGAATATCAAATAGGAACAGGGAGGTTATATTACCTTGGTATTTGGCATTGGTGCAGCTGCTACTGGAATACTGCATCCAGTTCTGGTGTCCACACTTCAAGAAGGATGCTGAAAAATTGGAGAGGGCTTAGAAAATAGTTATGTGAATGATTAAAGTATTGGAAAAATGCCTGACAGGGAGAGTCTATGAATCAGTGGATGAATCTGTTAATATAATTATGATAGCTTTCTCACTAGTGACAGCTGTACTTCAGGTTGCATGAACTTTTCTATTCTAACTTGTTTTTAGTTGTTCAATACTTTTAGAAACTTCAGTATTGTAGAAGACACTTTCTAGGCTCATTATTTGCCTAAAGTCTAAGGCCAGGCCACACACAAGGAGTTAGGTGCTATGATGCTAAGCATCACAGCACCTAGAAAATATTGTGATTCACAACGCCTGAGTTAGGCTCTAGGCTCCCTGTATAATGAATGGGAAGATACAGGCACCTCAGATTGTGATTCACAAAAGCCAGCAGGCTAGGAGGGGAGTCACCTAAGCTAGCTGATGGGAAATGCTGACAAGAGAGATGTATGCTAAGACCAACCCCTCTCCTGGATATAAGCACCTAAGTCCAAGCTGCAGAGAAGCATCTATCTGTGCTAATGTTTCACAGTTGAGAACCCTCTTTGGAGTAAGGCACCTACACAATTTTTGTAAAAAGCCAGGCATGTGGAAGATGAGGACTTCCCTTGTAACTTTTAGCCCAGTGGTTAGGGTTCTCGCCTGGGCTGCAGGAGGCCACCTGTTCCCATCCACCTGAGGGAAAGAAGGAATTTGAACAGGGATTTGCAAACTCCCAAGTGAGCCCTCCAGCTTTTGGGCTATGGGCTATTCTGATGTGGGGCTCCCTCAATCTCTTTTCTGTTGACACTGTTACATTCTAGATAAATAATTAAAGAGCCTTTGGAGCAGGGTGACTAGATCCTGGGTCTTTCACATCCCAGGTGGGTGCACTAAAGACCAGGCTATAGAGTCACTCTCATGCTTGTGGACTTCTCTTTCTCAGAGTCATTTGGAGCACAGAGAGAGCAAGCAAACAGAAGCATGAGAATGACTCTGTGTCCTGGTGGTTAGACTACCAGACTATAGATCTGATGGGCCTGATTTGATAGGCAGTTTCTGAGCATGCCTAGTATATCAGGCCCCGCCCACAATTTAGGCAGCTGAACACCCATCTTCCCTTGGTTTGTGAATTACTCTGGGGCTTAGGCAGGAAATAGGCACCCAGACACCTACAGGGAGGTAAAAGTGCACATGCCAGAGGCAGAAACATAGGTGCCTTGGAAACTTTTAATTGCAAAAAGCTTAGGTGGTGAGCGGGTTAGGCACCTACATGGTTCAGTAGGAGTTTTGTGCATCACAGTTGGAAAAAAAATATTTCCCCCAAATTATTTTTTAAACAGTTCTAGCTCTTGAACAACTTGGGGGACTAAGTTGAAATTCTCTCAATGAGAAGAAATGCCTTTGAATGAATGATGGTTTTGATTTGACTGAGTTTGAAAAGTGCACTTTAAGCTGCTATAGTCCTGTGAATACAACCATTTGAACTGCTTTTCCCCAACATGCTAAGCAAAGGACTTCTGTTGCGCATTATTACTATTAATTACGGGTGGCCAACCTGTATTTCTGCCTGAGGCCTGATTCAGTGCTCAGTGAAGTCAATGGAAAGAGCAGTGGGTAGGGGCCCGAGTAAATATGCACATCTTCAAAACTGTGTATTGAACCACTGCACGTTAAAGTAAACAATGAATGAGGCAGGGCTTCATAGTAGCCTTGATTCATTCCATGTGCATTGACTTTAATGGTTTTATGCACCCAAGATGAAATTCACCCCTGCCAGAGGGTTAGTAGAAGGCTTATCACAATTTACATCTCATGTCAGCCCTTGCATTAGTCCTCTGTACAGGGGTGAATTTCACGTCCAGCAAAAAATGTTTCCATATCATGAAAAACTGTATATATTTGGGACTACTGGAGTAAGGTGTGCAATTTGCTTTTGTGGCACTACTGTCTAGTTACACAGTTCCTGATTATGGAATTTCTTCTCTTTCTTAACCCTGCCCTGCCCCCAAAACACAAAAACAAAAAAGAACTAATCAAAAAACAAGCATACAAAAATAAAAACAAAAACAGGAAATACCATTTGAAAATAATCAACCAAAATCTGGTTAAGAGAACATTAAAATTTTAATTGTTAAGTACTAAAAAATCAAGAGCTTCCAAAATATGCATTCCTTACCCTGCATGTGCACAAGGGAGCAGATATTTTTTAACTAATGTTCCTATCATGTAGTATGTCTGGTGAGTGAATTTCCTTTTTCTAAACGTAATTTTTAATGAGTGAAAGTACATTGTGTAAAGCTATTTACTAAGTAACAACACTTTCAAATTCCCTAATTGCGCATCTTAATTATATCATTAGAGTACGTACATGTAATTAGGCAATAAGGATATTTAATTTTGTGTTGATTACCATGTGCAAATTACAAACTAAATAATCTTAGAAAATTGCAGTGGAAAAAACTGGCACACCAGCAAAGCAACTGTTTTTTTAAGTACTTTGTACTAGTTTTATTTTTTGGAGCTGTTTCTTAGTTGGTACAGTTGGTGAATGCTCTAAAATTTAATCTCAGATCCTACACTGTATAAACATGGACAGAGGAACTGTGTGTGAGTGGGGAAATAGTGTAGGGGTATACAGGTGCGGAACGGAGCACAGTATGACTCTATTTCAGAGGGGTAGCCGTGTTACTCTGTATCAGCAAAAACAATGAGGCGTCCTTGTAGCACCTCAGAGACTAACACATTTATGTGGGCACAAGCTTTCGTGGGCTATAACCCGATGAAGTGGGTTTTAGCCCATGAAAGCTTATGCCCAAATAAATGTGTTAGTCTCTGAGGTGCCACAAGGACTCCTCATTGTTTTTAATATGAATCTACTGGCCCAAACCACATATTAGGATGGAGCAGTGGATCACATCTATTATTTATGCCCATAGCTTGCAGTAGCAACCATGGAACAACTCTGTGCCACCCACTGCTGAGGTTTGCATTTCTCGGTGTCACATGCATTCCCCTGAGTGCACAATGCATTTATTCAGGCTGTCATATCAAATTTCTGTACAGAAGTCGGACTGTGAGTTATACTAATTGCCCCAATTCTGCTCTATGGATGTATGCTTTGCTCCAGAAACTGACCAATGCTGTGGTGATCTAAAGGTGAGCAGCCTATCAAATCAGGCCCATCAGATCAATAGTCTGGTAGTCTAACCACCAGGACACAGAGTAACTCAGCCAAGATTACATGTAGCCCTCTAATAGCTGCTTTTGATAAACTGATGAAAGACTTATATCTGCTGGTTTGAGCTGTCAAATGAATGTTCATACTTTTTATGTGCTAGATTTTCAGGTACATGAAAGCCCCCTTATACCACTCTGGCAATGTAAAGGGGCACTAAATTGCGTGTAAATGCAGTTTACTTTAAAGCCCATTTACAATGCCAATGTGTAGCAGTGTTAGTGGATATGAGAATCTGCCCCTATATATCATATTTTTACAGAAGTAGTGTAAACTTGACTGATTTTGTGAATCAAATTAAATTCAAATGCAATCATATATTGGAACAGGCATCCTTAAAAAGCAGGGCTTTATGATTCCATTCCACTAATATATGTACAATACCAGGTATCTGCTCCCACTGTAACCCTTAGAAAGTACTATCATGCTGCATAGGATATATCCCATCATTAGCCATCAATTAGAAATTCACAAGAGGATGCTTAAATACTTTGTATTCTGCCCTTCTGTTGCTTGTGGTGTGTTTGGCTTATCTGAAACAGAACAATTCAATGTCAGAGTGAATTTTGTGCTCTACCGCAAACCTGTGTTTCAACCGTGCCATGCTTAGATTGTTTTGTTCAGATTCAGTGTATAGTTATTCTCGTTTTGAAGATATAATTGCCTTAAAGTACTATTTAAGGCCAAAATAGATGCACCAGGAACAGAGGGTAGGGTGCAAGGAGCTATCCCAACTCTACTGTACCAGGAGCGCCAGAACATTAGTAGAAGTGGGGTGGGGACACGAGGCCCTGCCCCTGTGGCCCCTCCCCCTCTTTGGCCTCACCCCCACTCCTCCTCTTTCCCCTAAGGCCCTGACCCCTGAGGGCCAGACTGGAAGCCAGAGCCGGGCAGTAGTAAGAGCCACTCAGGGATCCCGGGCTGCTGTGGGGAGCCCCAAACCCTCCACCTGCACCTGGGCAGGGGGGCGAGGGGCCCAAGAGCAACCCCTGGCCCATGTCCCCACCCTCAGGGTGTGCCACCTAGGGCAGGTGGAGGGTCTGGGGCTCCCCACAACAAATTGGGCTCCCTCGGTGGCAGTCTGGCTTCTGCCTTGGCCAGGAGGCGGGGCCTCAGGAGGAAGAGGAGGAGCAGATTGGGGCCACTTAGAGGGGCTGGCACCAGGAAGAGGCTGGCTCCACAGGCAGGGGCTGTGAAGCGCAGCCCTTCCCTGTGCTGCTCTGTGCCTACCCAAGGGTTGCAGTTTGGGGGGGGGCACGGGGCCCCCTGTCCCCCAAACTGTGCTCATGTTAAGAAGTGGGTGGGCCTGCCCACCCCCGTTCCAGCTACCCTGCACAAGAGCTGGGAGAATCCCCATCTCTGGATTTGAAGGAGCACACAGAATGCTCTCCTACACATCCTGTGAGGGACGGGGAGGAGGAAAGGTCAAGGACCTGCTGACTGCCTTCACACTAGATAGCAAAATAGGCCAGCTGTGCTGGGAGATCCTACCACTGCATGGATCTCAGGGTGCTGCTGAGTGTGTTGAGCCATGCAGCAGTGTGCTGAGCAACTTCTGGAGCAGAACATGATCCAAAGCCCATCCTTGCAGCAGGGGAGCACATGGCTCCACAACAGTTCAGGGAGAGGAATTCTATTTGGCGTCACCTCTCCAGCTGGCTCAGGTGAGGACAAAAGAGGCCAGCCAGCCTTCACACATCCCTTTCTCCAGCAGGACTGCCTGTGTTCAAGAACATGGTGATCATGCTGGTGTCAGCTCTCTGCAGGTTCCCGGTATACCTGGATGGCCTCTTCTCTTGAAACCAGTAGATATAGGAGAATATTGAAGGGTTTAGGTGTCTTCCAGTGCTCCCTATGTCATGTGTGCACAGAGCTAGTGACCCTATACCCTGACTTAGTCAATGGGTATGTCCTTTGTGTCCTCTGCAGGCTTCTGCAGTGCTGGACTACGAGGCAGCCATTTTGGGCATAGCTCTCGGCACAGGGAGCAACTGGGGATCTGCACTACAGGCTGTGCTCAGAGCTGTTGAAGATTTCATCCAGGTGGTAGCTGTAACCTTTGCACCAGTGTCAGGATCCAGCACTTATTTCTGAAAGTCTACATTATGCCTATATCCTGATCAGTTTTTCCCAACTAGGTCCAGCTATCATCCCTGTTAGTTTAGCCTTCTTTTTATTTTAAATGAATGTGGTAAGTGGGAGACTCTTTGGCCTGACTTTCATGTAGGTCTAATAAGATTTTCACCTGGAATTATTCAGGCATATCAACAAGGCTACATGTAATCTTGGCTGAGTTACAGGGTGACAATTGAAACTAATTTTTGAGGGAGCTAATGTAGAGGTGACTTGATACCCTAGCTCTGCAGTAATATCCACAAGAACTGCCCTACTACAGTTGGCACCTTAGAGCAATTTATTTGAGCATAAGCTTTCGTGAGCTACAGCTCAGTTCATCGAAAGCTTATGCTCAAATAAATTGGTTAGTCTCTAAGGTGCCACTAGTACTCCTTTTCTTTCTGTGAATACAGACTAACACGGCTGCTACTCTGAAACCTTCTACAGATATTACAGTATGTATTTCAGTTAATTTGGGCTGGGTGGGTACTTTTCTATTAAATCAGGCTAACTGTTTAAGTGGAAATGGAGTTAAGATAAGTAGGACTGCAAAACTGTGAAGAAAACTTGGAAGGTGCCAATTGAATTAACTTTGTATTCACTTCGATTTTCATAAAATGTAAAGCCAGAATTTAAGAACCCACCCTTGTTTCTTCCACTTTCCCCAGCTCTAATCTTCTTGAAAGGAATAGCAAACACACCTGAAACATAAATCAGAACAGAGGTGGCCTGGGAATCAAAACATTACCTCATTGGTTGCCAAGAACGACACTCCAAACACCAAGAGAAGTGGATTTGCTGCACTTCTCTTATTGTGTCATTTTTGAATGACAGTTTCCAAAAATCAGAATTTATAAGACTGACATTGTATCATGTATCAGGGATTTAGCTGCTGCAAAGATATGGCCAAATAATTAGGGATAGTACTCCTACGTGTATGGCTGCAGGCATTCCACCTATCCGTGAGCTCATCAGATCTCACAATGAAAGAGTTTCTAGTGACTCAAGAGGCAGAATTATTTTCTTTGAATAGAGCTAGTTGCAAAGTGAAACTTTCAAAAAAGATGTATTTTCTCAGGGAAAATTTTCTTTAAAAAAGAATAAATTGACTTAAATATTTTCATTTTTGAAGACTAAAAACTCTTTGGTTTTCATGTGAGGTTTTTGTAAAGCAAAAAAAAAATGTTTTTTGTTGTTGGAAACAGGCACATTTTAAATTAAGCAATCATTTTCTTAGAACATTTTTATCTCCAAAAAAGGGCATTATTTGTTTAAAAAAATCTGAAACTTTTCAACCGGCTGAGATGTAAAACTGAAATCCCAGCTATTTGTGGTAATTAAAAATTTTACAATTAGTTCTGCAGGATTAGGGATATGTCCTGGCCAAATTCCAGCTTTGGTAATTACATCCTGCCTACCTAAAATGCTCCTCAGCTTTCAAATGGACATGGCATTCTTCAGTTTCTCTCCTAAACTGGTGTGTAGAGTTTCTGTGTACCATTAAACAGCTGCTGTTGTACATCCCACAGCATTTCAGCAAAGTATGAAGTGATTGCTTCTTTGTAAATATTTGAAAGTTATTTTGCAACCTTTGGGACAATATGTACTATTTCTGTAAGTGTAGGTTAATAATATTTGGTATACAAATATGGAAGCACTCTCCAGGGTTAACTGATTGTGGAGCAAAACTTTCCCTGTTATAGTCATCTACTGTTTTTGAAGTTTCTGCATTTTTTTAAACCACTTCAACTTATTTCCAGTGGAACTTCCCATTATTTTGTGGTCAATCCTGTGCAATGCTAAGAAAAAGCCTGATTCTGAAGTACTAAACCCCTTTATTTCCAAGTCATGTTTGGTCATGCCATAAGGTTCGGTGAAACATGACAGAAGACATAATGTACCACACTGACTAGTATAAATTAGCAAAGAGATGAGTTTGTTTGTTTGGGATGTATGTGTGTTATAATGATTTGATCTTGAAATATCGCTGTTACTTATGGGACTAATCCTTGTGAAGTGTTGAGCACCACCTGTGACGGGTTGGATCACAGAAACCCACCTGGGACTGCCATCTAATGTGCCAAGACTACTTCTACTCCTGATTTCCTGCCCTATCAGCTTAGGACTTCAGTGCCCTGCCTGGTTTGAGCCAGATCTGCTAGCCTGCTGCAAACCCAGACCCCGGTCTGAACCATGTCCCCTAACAGCTGTAGGCTTAATTGAAAGCAGCTTACAGAAGTGTTCCAGTCTTCAACACTCAGATGCTCAACTTCCAGTGGGGTCCAAACCCTAAATAAATCTGTTTTACCCTGTATAAAGCTTATACAGGGTAAACTCATAAATTGTTTGCCCTCTATAACACTGATAGAGATGTATGCACAGCTGTTTGCCCCCCCCAAGTATTAATACATACTCTGGGTTAATTAATAAGTAAAAAGTTATTTTAATTAAATACAGATAGTAGGATTTAAGTGATTCCAAGTAGTAACAGACAGAACAAAATGAATTACCAAGCAAAATAAAATAAAACACGCAAGTCTAAGTCTAGTACAGTAATAAAACTGAATACAGAATATCTCACCCTTAGAGATGCTTCAATAAGTTTGTTTCACAGACTGGATGCCTTCCTAGTCTAGACACAATCCTTTCCCCTGGTACAGCCCTTGTTCCAGCTCAGGTGGTAGCTAGGGGATTCCTCATGATGGCTGCCCCCTTTGTTCTGTTCCACCTACTTATATATCTTTTGCATAAGGCGGGAATCCTTTGTCCCTCTGGGTTCCCACCTCTCCTTCTCAATGGAAAAATACCAGGTTAAAGATGGATTCCAGTTCAGGTGACATGATCACATGTCACTGTAAGACCCCAAGCCCTCATTCCTCCCAGCCTGACTCACAGGAAAGCCTGCTTGCAAACAGAGTCATCCACAGTTAATTGTTCTGGTTGATGGGAGCCATCAAGATTCCAAACCACCATTAATGGCCCACACTTTGCATAATTACAATAGGCCTCAGAATTATATTTCATATTTCTAGTTTTAAATACAAGAGTGATTTATTTATACAAATAGGATGACCACACTCAGTAGATTATAAGCTCTGTAATGATACCTTGCAAGAGACCTTTTGCATGAAGCATATTTTGGTTATATTATATTCACACTCATCAGCATACATTCATAAAATCATATAGAGTGCAACGCCACACCACCTATAATGGAAGTTCAATTAAATAAGTTGGAATTGAGAGCACATTGTAGAACACAGTCCATAAATACAAAGGAGAGTTCAAATTCAACTTATTTTTTAATAAAACACACAAAAGAAAATCCCTCTTTAACATATTTTTTCTTACATTAAAATTAGTGAAAGTCACTAAACTGAGTATCAGATCAAAAGAAATGTCTCCTCTTGTGTTTCTGTGTACTATTGACGTGACCCAACATGTTGAAAGATAATAAATGCAGTTACCTTCTGTAAATCATTTTGCAAGAGCACAAATCTGGATTTTCAGATGCTCACCGTGTGTTTTACTTGGCTCAGCCAGCAGTATTTTAAAGTCCTGTACCATGATGGAATGATAATTGGGTGTTGATGAAAAACATCAATCATCATTGCATTGTGATTTGAGTTATAGTTTCTTTTAACTTTAAGCTGTGAGATGTTGTGAAATAAACCATTTGAGTATGGTGATTGCATTTTAAACATCATCCCTTCACTTGTAGGCCAAGTATGAGTCATTCCCTAAATCAATAGAGCTTATTAAAAACTCCAGGATTACCTGAAAAGGGTTTCAAGGGTTTGGAGGTAAAAGAAAAAAACAACTGACTCCTTGTAATATATATCTTCTTCGGTTTCATATCCTGCCTAATGCTACTGAATCCCTACAGTAATCATTCCTTCACCATACCTGCTGGGACAGGCCAACCTGATTTTGAAGTATGTTGTAGCAAAACAGATCAGTGGATGTGTTGTGTTATCAGCAATTTAAATGTTTCATCTATGATGAATGAAAATCAAGATAAACGTGCCCAAAGCTGCAGTGATCTCTTTGATGGAAAGAGATTAATCTTTACCTATAGCTGAAAACTAGTATTCAGTTACATAAAAATAGCAATATAAAACTGAAGCTACTATTGTTGTTTTGAAGATTACAGTAGTAATAATCAGTGGTAGCTGGTTATTTGAGAATAATGGGGCTAAGGCTTATTAATGTCACTAATGTGTGGGGTGGTTTGTGTACTGTAGGTCACAGTTCCACCTTCTGGACTCCTGGTCTGATGGGGCTGAAGCTGCTCTGGTCCTGGAGGATGGAGTACAAAGGGCTGCCACTAGGGTACTTCTGACTCTGCAGTAGCAGAACCACAGGCATTACAGAGCAGGGAGTGCAGGCTTCTGTGAACCTATTTCAATTCAACTCCACAGAAATAGAATATAGGACTATCTGCTCATGCTCCCTCTGTTCCTGCTTTTCCAGTTCCAATAAGAAGTAGGAGAAGTCATGGGACAGAGTGCATAACTGAAGGGATGGTTTTCCTAAACTACTGTGGAGAAGTTATATCTGAAGATGAAGGTTCCTCAGACTAGGGGATAGATTTGGGGGAGGGAAGGGTGTTGTTTCTGATCTGGTGGGGGTTGAGTTGGAAACCTGAAGGAATTCAATGGGGTTCGAAGCTGGGACGTGCCCCCTGCATGTTGTACTGGCAAGGTTGACTGCAGGGGGAATGGAGTCAATTGGTGAACAAGGCTGTAGGTAGAGCTTTATGAATATTGGATTTTTCAGTTCGCTGGTTATTCTGGGGAAAAAAAACCCACTTTGGGTCAAACCAAAATTTTTGGCAAAGAAAGTGGAAAAAATTATTTCAGGTCAAACAAAACATTTAATTTGATCCAAAATATTTCAGTTTGATTTTCAGCATTTTAAAATGCTTGATTTAAAAAAAAAATAACAGAAATTTTGAAATGAAAAGTTGCTCTGAACCAAAAAAACTAAATGTTTCAGTTCATAAAAGTCGAAACAAAGTGTTTGGCAAAGCCCTTAGTGGAGACACCACGTATACTGGCGAAACTTATTTTGCTGGTGTGGTCAGATCACTTCCCTGAACAACATAAGCTGCATCAACTAAAAGATCCTTGACAATTTGAGCAGCATGTACACAGGGGACACTCCTAACTGATGCAGCTATGCCAGAAAAACTTTGTAGTGCAGACTGGGCCCTAGATTTGGGGGCAAGAGGAGAGCACAGTAAAGGGGGGATAGAGGGATAAATACTGTTTTCTCTCATTTTGTCCTTTTATTGTCAGGTGTCCCAGTTCTTTTTATAAGGGGGATGGGACAAGAGAGAGAAGGCTCCCCATTTTCTTTCCACCTCTCTTCCAACTTCCCTTATCCCCATAAAATGCTTCTCTGTGACACCTCTGACTATAGTGTCCCTCTTTTTCCCTTTGAAAATATGATCAAGCTGCAGTGTGGTCAGCAGGTAGACTGCTGGCTGCAGCTCCATCAGTTATTATGGGCACAAGTTGCCACTGATTATAATTTCTTGCATTTCTCTGTTACCTTTCATCTGAGGACCTAAAAGCATTTAAAATACTAAATTAATTAATTGAGCCTCACAAAACTCCTACCAATTGTGCACTGTCGCAGGCAGGAGCTGATTTCAGTTTGGGCAGGACTGAGGAAGCATGAGGCTGCCTGTAAATCAATACATGGACAAGTCTATTCAACCTCTTTTGTTTGCTACCATTGGCCAACAGCCAAAACCCATTCCCACTCCAAAGACTTTCAGTGGGTCCAGGATTTTACCTCTCTTGTTTGTTTCTTTGTTGGTTTTGTGATGTGTAGGCAAAGCTTAGGGGTTTTGTTGGTGTTATAATAGATAGTACATGTCACTGAGAAATGTAAACCAGTTTTTATTGTGATCAGTGTCATTCAATTACTTCAATTACCACTCATTTTGTCTGAACATAGTTTGAGACTATTCATTAAGCCAAATTCCCCTCCCTCTCTTTTAACAGGAAAGCATACACTATTGTCAATCCAGTCTTTAAAAAATATCATGAGTCAGGCACCAAAACACGATGAGATTGGCTTAAAAACATGAAATTTCATGATAAAAGTTGGGTTCTTTTGTCGTCTGTTTTTTTAATGTTTAGGGTTCAGATTTTACAGCTTTTCTCTCAACCTTGAGAGCTACAAATGTACTTGGGAAAAAAAAAAGAAATCTCAAATTCATGATTCTAGGAGCTGTGTCTTTAAGAAATATATCATGATATTTGCCATACAATCATGAGCATTGGTCACATCATGCCTATAATACCATCACAAATGTGTAGGGATACAAGATTCAGTTCTTATTCATATTGAGCCAGATTTTCAGAAGTGCCCATTGAGACATTCTTGGCCAATTTGCAAAAAAGAGCTCTGAAATCAATATGTTGGGACATTTTTAAAATCAGGCCACTTATTTGGGTACCTAAATGGGAGCTGAACTCCTTTTGAAAATCTGGCCACAACTGTAGGTGCTGTACTCTTTTGAAAATTTGGTCCCTAGTCTTTCTCATGCGTGAATAGGAAACTGGTGTAAAAACAACTCCTGCCTTCAGACCTCCACCAATTCGACAGAATGAAACTGAAACTTTAACTTCATAATCTCTTGGGAAGTAAAGATATAAATGGATGGCTTCTATGCCTAGACATGCTACATCTTTGCAATTTCTGTGTTGTTTTTTAAAATTTATTTGTACTGAAGTTCACTGTTTTCAATTAAGTTGCATTATCCTGCCGAATAGATTGTAGCTAGAGTTTTTGTATACAGTACATAGTTTGTTTTGTCAGGTGATACAGTAAGCCAGGCTAGCATAGACATGCTTATTATTATCTCTTTCATATCAAAGAGAAACATATGTAGACCTAACCAAACTCTCCCGCAGTGGTAGTTTATTGCAGTGATATTACAGAGCATAATGACCTCAAGGAGACCTTATTGTAGATTCTCCAAAGTTCATTATATACTTAGTACATATAGCATAAAAATAGGTAAGCATAATAAGTGGCTTAGTCATCCTTACAAGCTATAATATCTAATTATAAAAGGATTTGAGAACAAATTCAGTCAAGGAGCTGCTTCTAAAAATACGATTATGGCATTAAGAAAATGTACTACATTTAGCTGATATTAACTAACAAATTTGCAAAAGACCTTCTACAATACAATACAACATAATAGCATATGCATACATTTCTTGCTATTATCTTTTTAGACAAATTTTGCTTTCACCCTGGGATTCTATTTTCTACAATTTCCAAGGAAAGCGGAGACAAAACAGGCAAGAGCAAAAAATGTGTTATGTCAAAGAAACATTCCTTCTGAGTATTCAGAGAGGGCATTGAATGAAGTGCCTCACCTGTCTCGCTATCTGTAAGCACAGTCAAAATGCCCCTGGGTATTAAAACCCAACTTGTCAGCAAATAGCAGGAGACAGGTGTTTAGTGCTCTGGGTGTGTGGACACCTGTGGTTTTGCCAGACACCACTGAACAGCTTGTATCCAAGAACAATTTATAATGTGACAAAACATACTGAAAAGGACACAGATGGAAATAACAAACCAAACAGGCTTTCTCACAGTTGGGTTTTGACCCTGATGCAGTTCCTATTGCCTATGGCATCAAGCTGATCTCAAAGGGTAGGTCTTCACTTTAAAAAGGTGAGTTTTTCACTGAGGTTAGCTAACTTGAATTAGTATAGCAGTTACGATGTGACAGATCTGCTTTTAACTTGGGTTAGCAATTTGAGGTCAACCCCAGGTTCCTCTATAGGCTTTAACTTGAGCTGCTAACCCAAGAAGTTGCCACGTTGTCACTGCTTCTTTAACCAAAGCTAGCTAACCCAAGAACACATTTTTATTTTTTTTGAAGTGAAGACATACCCAAAGAGGTGCCTCTAGCCTATGATTCACCATTATAATGGGCTGCGTGACCCTTGAAGGGTTTAGTTCACAAAAACACTCACTGAGTGGACCTGAAGCTTATTTTGCAGAGGATGGAATTCAACCAACTTCTGCAGTTGAATCAACTTGAACCTATAAGAGAAACCTACCAGCCAGCCCCTCTTCCACAGGAGTCCTACTTTACCTACATGTACCCCTTCTCCTCAAAAACATTGGGCTTCCCATCATTACCATAGATATATCTTCAATTGAATCTGTTGACTTCTCCTTCCGTACACAGTCTTAGCATTTTCAGGAAAGAATGCAAACAAATTTTTCAGCCCTCTCCCCACTTTCAGACTTAACTGAATGTCTGTGAGATATATATATATATATATATATATATATATATATATATATATATATATATATATATATATATATAAAACCTCATACTCCCCTTGTTAATGTTTCCCATTTTATAGTCGTTAAGTGGAAAGATGTTCACCTGTTTAAATATCTCAAAACTAGGAATAAAAACCCTTACTTAAATAAACAACAGATGCTCAAGAGTTACTTGGGGTGAATACATCATTCAGAATCATCATTATACCCAACTACATTATCTTAATCTGTTCCTTTGTTGTATTCCTGTAATATGCAGGAATACACACACAGTGCACTAGATTGTAGCAGAGAATTTTAGGTTCAAAGCTTGCTTGCCAATTCTATGCAGCCCCTTTCTATAAAGGTGACAAGTTTTATTTATGTTAAAAAAATTCTCAAATAAAATAAGCAAAAACAACATAGTTCAAGCAGCATATGAAATTAATTTAATCATAGACTTGAGCCATCCATTTTCCCTACATGTTTCCTAGTACACATAGGGATGCTCTCCAGCTGCAAAATTCAGATGTGATTTTTGAACATAACCCATCCAAAAGTCTTAGGGTGTTTAGATCCATGTTTTATTTTATTTTATTTTGTAGCTTGTGCTGATCTACTTTGTCTTGCTAAAAATTCAGAATTTAATAACCCTTAACGTTTCTCATTTCCTTCTATGGTTTAGTAATTCCACATTTTGCTGCAGTACAAAAGTACTTGTATGGACATATTTAAAAGTCTCTAAACAGATTAACAGAACCTGTGAGAGACTGTTAGCAAAGTATCTCTCTTTTCCTTTTTATATTTAACACATTTAAAGATGAACAAAAATCATTTAAAAGTAATATGATTCCAAGAGTACTCAAAAGCAGTGAGCAATTTAAGATTACAAATGCTCATGAGGGACCAAAGCTTAAAAGATATTGAACTGAGGAATTCCTAGCAACCATGTTCTTTTAAAATTAGTCCTTTGTACTTTATCATATGCATGATAAAAATGTACATGATAAAGAATGTTAAAGGAACTGGCAAATAAAATTGCAAGCCCAATAGCAAGAATTTTTAATGAATCCATAAGTTTGGGGGTAGTACCTTATGACTGGAGATTGCAGCAGTAACTGTAGTACTGTCATACCTATATTTAAGATGGGGGGAAAAGGTGATCTGGGAAACTACAGCCCCATTAGTATGACCTCAATTGTATTCAAAGTCCTCAATTGTATGCAAAGAATCCTTTTTGAAAGAGAGAGAATTAAAGACATAGGGATAAATGGAGTAAAAATACAACATGGTTTGACAAAAGGTAGATAGTGCCAGACCAACTTGATTTTCTTTGAGAAGATAACTGATTTTCTATACAAAGAAAATGCAATAGATCTTATATACCTGGCTTTCAGTAAAGCATTTAATACCTTTTCACATGGGAAATTATTAGTTAAATTGGAGACAATGGGGATTAATATAAGAATCAAAAGGTGGATAAAGAACTGGTTAAAAGGGGGTCATACTGAAAGGTGAACTGTCAGGCTGAAGGGAGGTTATTAGTGGAGTTCCTCAAGGATTGGCCTTGCGATCAATCTTAGTTCATATTTTTATTAATGACCATAGCACAAAAAGCGGGAGTGTGCTAATAAAATTTGCTGATGACACAAAGTTGGGAGGTATTGCCAATACAAAAGAAGACCGGAGTACTATACAAGAAGATTTGGATGACCTTGATAACAGGTAATAGAGTAATAGAAATGGGATGAAATATAATAGTGCAAAGTGCAAGTTCATGCACTTAAGGACTAACAACAGAAGTTTTTGCTATAAGTTGGGGACTTATCAGTTAGAAGTGACAGAGGAGGAGAAAAACCTGGATGTATTGGTTGATCACAGGATGAATATGAGCCACCAATGTGATGTGGCCAGGAAAAAAAGCTAATACAATTCTAGGATGTGTTAGGTGAGGTATTTCCAGTTGAGATATGGAAATGTTAGTATCATTATACAAGGCACTGGTGAGACCTCATCTGAAATACTGTGTGCAATTCTGGTCTTCCATGTTCAAGAAAGATGAGTTCAAACTAAAACAGGTGCAGAAAAGCGCTACCAGGATGATCAAAGGAATGGAGAGCCTGTCTTATGAGAGGAGGCTTAAGGAGCTTGGCTTGGCCTAACAAAATGAAGGTCCTGGGGAGATATGATTGTACTCTTTCTATAAATACATCAGATGAGGGAGAGGAGTTAAGTTAAGGTCCAGTATTGGCACAAGACAAAATGGATATAAACTGGTCATCAACAAGTTTAGTCTTGAAATGATCAGAGGAGTAAAGTTCTGGAGCAGCCTTCCAAAGAGAGTAATGTGGGCATAAAAACCTAACTTGTTTCAAGACTGAGTTTGATAAATTTGTGGAGGGGATGGTATGATGAGGTTGCCTACAATGGCATATGGCCCATCCACGTCTGCTATTAGTAAATATCTCCAGTGGCCAGAGATGGGACATGACATGGGGAGGGCTCTGAGTGATTGCAAAGAATTCTTCCCCAGGTGTCTGGCTAGTGAGTGGCACCCACATCTAACTGATTGCCATATTTGGTGTCAGGAAGGAATTTTCCCACAGGTCAGATTGGCAGAGACTCTAGGTGGTTTTCACCTTCCTTTGCAGAATGGGGTATGGGTCCCTTGCTGGTTTGAACAAGAGTGAATGGTAGATTCTCTGTAACTTGAAGTCTATAAATCAAGATCTGAGGACTGCAGTAACTCAGCTAGAGATTATGGGCCTTTGGCAGGAGTGGATTGGTAATGTTTTGTGGCCTGCGTTGTGGAGGAGATCAGACCAGATGATCATGATTGTCCCTTCTGGCCTTAAAGTCTATGAGTCTATATGTTTTGTGCCAAATTATGATCTCATTACTTCTCACTGAAGTTACTCTGGATTTATACCAGTGTAACTGAGAACAGATTATAACAGATGGGTCCAGGATGCAAATTTAGATACAAACTCAGATTCAGATTTGAAAACCCTAAAGTTTGAGAGGTATTTTCTTTTGAGGATTTGAACTGGGAATTTTAAAGGTAGAATCATTTGCAAAATTCTGATAAGACTCTAAATTTTGTTAATCACTGAATAAGGAATTATTTAAATCCAGCCTTTGGCGTGGGCCTCTGGCCTTGTTTCAACAAGGTACTTAAGCACATGCCTAACACTAAACATGTTGGTAGCCCGATTGAATTTAAACAGACTACTCACATGCTTAAAGTTAGACACATCCTTAGTTACCTTGATAACTCTCTTAGGAATTTATCTTGTGATTTTTTTGGTGATGGCTCTTTAAACTGTTGGTACAAGGAAGGACAAATGTTTAATATATTGCACCTGGTAGCTCTAAAAAGATAGTTACTATTATAAAAGAAGTTTCAGAGGACTTGTTTCGATAATTGTCTAGGACCCAGCATAAAATTATCAGCAGCTTAACAGACATTCTGTTTTCTCATTATAACATTCTGTAAAACACATGCATAACATGATTTCTGTTGTTATGTAGTACTAGGATGTAATATTTATACAATTTATTATCCTCATTGAATATTTAGTTTTATAGTCTCCTATTATTTATCAATTGCTTGTTCCTGAATTTCCAAATACTGCTTCATTGCTAGAATGGAGCAACAATAATACATCATTTAGAAATTAATATAGAGATACAGAAAAGAAGAGAGGTTTACACTGAAGATTCACAACCTTTCTGAAAGTTAGCCCTCTTTCAAAATAAGAGCACTTAAAGATATATTTGTATACATGTGATTGTGTTTGCCCTTATTTTATTACATATTTTCCTCCGGTACAATAATTTTTTGTATAAATAAAGCTAGAAAGCATAAAAATTCCATAGCTGCTATATAATTTAAAATGCTTGGGTAAAGTTGTATGCCAATGAAAGCAAAAATGAAAGTGGCTGTTTAGGTACCCACAGTATGTACTTTGTTCCTATACGCATTACAGCACATATTGCCTGGTTCTCAGCTAGAGGACACACAGAACACTGCTTCTCCATGTGGGCACCAATGATACTGCCAAGAATGACCTTGAACGGATCACTGCAGACTATGTGGCTCTGGGAAGAAGGATAAAGGAGTTTGAGGTGCAAGTGGCGTCCTCGTCCATCATCCCTGTGGAAGGAAAAGGCCTGAGTAGAGACCGTTGAATCGTGGAAGTCAATGAATGGCTATGCAGGTAGTGCTGGAGAGAAGGCTTTGAATTATTTGACCATGGGACGGTGTTCCAAGAAGAAGGATTGCAAGGCAGAGATGGGCTCCACATAATGAAGAGAGGGAAGAGCATCTTCGCCAGCAGGCTGGATAACTTAGTGAGGAGGGCTTTAAACTAGGTTCACTGAGGGAAGGAGACCAAAGCCTTGAGTTAAGTGGGGAACTGGGATAGCAGGAGGAAGCACGAACAGGAGAGCGCAAAAGGACCTAAGGGTGACAGTGGACAAGAAGCTGGATATGAGTCAACAGTGTGCCTTTGTTGCCAAGAAGACCAACAGAATTTTGGGCTGTGTAAGTAGGAGCATTGCCAGCAGATCGAGGGACTTGATCATTCCCCTCTATTCGGCATTGGTGAGAGGCCTCATCTCGAGTACTGTGTCCAGTTTTGGGTCCCACACTACAAGAAGGATGTGGAAAAATTGGAAAGAGTCCAGCAGAGGGCAACAAAAATGATTAGGGGCTGTAACACGTGACTTATAAGGAGAGGCTGGGGGAAGTGGGATTATTTAGTCTGTGGAAGAGAAGAATGAGGGGGGATTTGATAGATGCTTTCAACTATCTGAAAGGGGGTTCCAAAGAGGATGGATCTAGACTGTTCTCAGTGGTACCAGATGACAGAACGAGGAGTAATGGTCTCAAGTTGCAGTGGGGGTGGTTTAGGTAGGAAAAACTTTTTCACTAGGAGGGTGGTGAAGCACTGGAAAGGGGTACCTAGGGACGTGGTGGAATCTCCTTCCTTTGAGGTTTTTAAGGTCAGGTTTGACATTGCCCTGGCTGGGATGATTTAGTTGCGGATTGTTCCTGCTTTGAGCAGGGTGTTGGACTACATGACCTCCTGAGGTCCCTTCCAACCCTGATATTCTATGATTCTATGATTAAACTCTAAATATCTTGGTTTACAATGGATGTGGCACCCCTATTTAGCATTACTAGCTGGGCTAAAGCAACAAGTACAGTAGTTTTAACATTCATCTTTATTTTAAACTCTGTCCAATCCAGCAAGAAGTAGGAAGAATCAGCATGAGATACTTGCATAGCATTTAATACTGGCAATATTTTGCTGAGTCGAGTCTTTGAAGCTACTGTATCTGCTGCCAATGTTATTTTTAGGAACTTTGTTAAACCTACATTGCTTTTTCCCTGCTAGAAAATAAAACTACCCCATTAATGAAAGAATTTTATTTTATTGTTTGAAGCAACACTGCGGGTCTGTTATGACATTACCCTTTCTCCCTGATCTTTATTTGCACTGCTTTGGGTGTAAGTATAATTTACACTTTACACTGCCAGAGCACTGTAAAAGACTCTTGGTGTAAGTGTGAATAAGATCTGTTTTGTTGAACACAGAAGTAATGTGTAAGAATCAGTGGCGCTGGAACAGGGGGGATCAGGGGGCCATGGCCCTCCCACTTGCCTGGCTCCCACAGCTGCCTGAGCGGCTCTCCCTGACCTGGTTCCGGCTGGAGTAGGGCCTCAGAGCCGCAGCACAGCCATGGTAAGAGCTGTGTGGGCAACTGTGGGGAGCCACAGGTGGGGGAGTCCAAGTGGTGGGGACACTGGTAGGGGGCTGCTTTTGGCCCACCGCCACCCTGGGCAGGAAGAGGGGTGGACCCTGTTCTGGCCCTGTCCTGGCTTCCGGCCTGGTGGGGTGGAGAGGGCTTTTGGGGGACAGAGGCTCTCAGCCCCCCCACTTTTGGGAAGGCTCCAACACACTTGTTAAGAATGTGGTAAAATATACAACCATGTACATTCACTTACTAACATGTACCTTATACATGGTGTAAATGAGCCTAAGAGAATCTAACCCGATGTGAATTACAAACTGGGGTAGTAGAAGAATGTGAAGGAAGTGTAAATTAATGTTAATTTATACCTTCCTACCCCTCCTATTAGTTGTTTTACCAGTTACTACACTCTCTTCCAACCCCTTGACATATAAATTACACTGACATATGCTTAGTTACATGGGCTAACATATATTTTACATCGTATTATACATTTGCCTCTAAATTTAGACAACTCTGTCTCTTAAGATAAGCCTTTGAGCCAGACTACACTGCAAGTACCACTGTGCCACAGGACTTGTCCATCCCACACAATCCTCCCCAACAAAATAAAAGCCCAATTTCATCTTGTGGGGTAGCTGGAACCATCAGGGACTTTTAAGTTCAGGACCACACTTAAGGTCCCATCCAAGACTACAAAATGGAACTGTGCTTTAACTGTGTTGGGGATAATTTTGTTCTGACTGGGTCCCCTGACACAGTTGTGCAGGACATGACATTTGTTTTTGCTTTCTGAAGAACTGAGAAGCACTAAATCATTTTAATGGGACTATGGCAAGAATATATGGGGAGGGGAAAGCGGCGGGGGGGATTCTAACTGTACTTTTTAGCTCGTATTTGACTGAAGCTCTGAGTAGTCACACAGAATTCTTCTGAATCAGCTTGCTCTTTGAAATTTACAAATGATGATCGTGAGAGGGAACTCTAAAGAGAAAATAAAATGGTGTCTACCTGTAATAATGTCATGCCCATAGCATATAACGGCTACATTATTTATTGCATGATGTATTATGCCTTTCATTGTGAACCACAGAACAGGTAGAGGCATAGTAGACTAATTTGGTTTATATATTCAGCTGTAAGGCTAGACACTGCATCATTCTTTTCCGAAAGCAGTGACTCCAGGCATGTGGAATTCGTAGTCATGACAACAATGCCCCACTCTGAATCTGAGCTTTAACTAAGAAACTCTGCCTTGTCTCCATCACTTCCTGCTCATGACCTGACTTTACTTGCTCTCTGGGGGTGGGAGTTGTGTTTTCATGAATGATCTATTGAACAGAATTACAGTACACAGGGCCTTGTCCACACTGAGCTTTTTCTTAAAATTTCCCACCAGTGCACTGATGTTGGTGTAGCCCCAATAGTGGCAGTAATGGTGTGACTGCTAGTGTAGAAACCCTGCTGTCAACTGCAGCACTTTGATCACTTGTCTAGATTTTCTCTGACTGGGGTTAGGTGACAGTGGTAAAAACACGAACATCTTGTCTACGTTAGGACTACCATTGTTACTACCACTAGAGCAGCTGCAACAGTGTTAGAGCAGCGGTGAAAATTTTAAGGAAAAAAAATCAGTAGAGACCTGAATTTTAGAGGTGATGAGCCCCTATGACTCCAACTGAACTTAATGGGATTGCAAGTACTCAGCACCTCTGAAAATCAAACCCACAATTACTTGGTTGAAAACGTTATCATCAAACATGATAAAAAGCAAAGGCTGCAATATTTGTAAATCTTACATGATATGGCCCCAAGTAATAAGAGACAATCAGTTTCAGCTCATGTGGTTAGTCTCAAACTGCGGCCTGTGGACTCTGGTGATCTGCAGAACACCTGCTGGTGGCCCACATGGCTGATCACATGGTGTTAAGATTCTGTCCTATTTCCACTTGCTAAATCACATTAAAGGACAGCTAAATACCTTATACTTGTTGCCGTAGAGATGGTATGTGATCATAAATGAGAGGGGACATGAGCTCCATCTAGTATAATCAGCAATCTGTTCCATGATTGTGTAAGCCAGGCCATGATTTACACAGACCCTGTGTGGTATCACTGGCAGTACATCCTCTGTTCTTCAGTTTGTGAGTTAGAGAAACAGGGACAGCTACAGTGTCAAGAATCCCCAATGTATATATTAAACCTGATTTCTGTCTTCTCTATCACGAAGGCTATTAAAGCTTGAAGGAAAAATAACTTTATAGGATCTTATTGGTTTGTGTTGTGTGTGTGTCACTTATTGAGGGGTAGCTAAGTCGAAGAAATGAAGTTGTGTTTAGTGAGGAATGTAGTGATGCAGGTGGTTAATTCCATTTATTGCAGGATTGAGTTCCAGAGATTAGGTGCAGCCCATGAGGGAATGTCTACATGGGGATAAAAAAAATCTGCTGCGGGCCCAGGTCAGTTGACTCAGGCTCACAGGGTTTAGGCTGTGGGCCTGAAGAGTTGGGCTCATGGGACTCAGGCTGCGGGGCTAAGAGTTGCTGTGTGGATGTTCTGGCTTGGGCTGGAGCCTGAGCTCTGGAACCCTCCACCTTCTCAGCATCCCAGAGCAAGGGCTCCAGGCCGAGCCCAAACATCTCCAAAGCAACTTTTAGCCCCACAGCCTGAGTCCCATGAGCCCAACTCAGACAGCCATGGCTGTGCTGCGGGGCTGTCATCCCTGTATAGATGTACCCTGATTGTTCTCTCTCCCACACTCATGAACCTCCTGTGTTCATTGACTGTTTCAAAAATATCTAACTGTCATGGGAAGCATGTCCTGCAGGTATCTAGGGCCAAATCCAAGCAGAACTTTAAAATTCAGGACAGAGACCTTGAACTGGATTCTGAACCCAGGCAGGAGCATTGCAAGGTGTGGAGTATCAGGGTGGTGCAGTCACCATAACTCAAGTTTCTAAGGAAGTGAGAAATAATGCATGTTGCATTCTGTACCAGTGGTAGCTTCTTCGGGGCATGAGGCTTGTATACTTAGACACAACGAGTTACACTAATCAAGTCTGGAGTTAATAAAGGCTTGATTCGCTGTTGTCACTTTGGTATTCAGTAAGGCATGCTCTTCTGACCAGTTGCAGATGGAGCTGGGTAACTATAGGATCATCCACTAGATTGGAGTCCAATAAAGCTGTGGCCTCCCTCCTCACTGGAACTCAGATGACCTCATTAATAGGGATATAATAGAGGTGGCAAGTTCCCTAAATAAATGACAATGGTGCATGTCATTATAAAGTGTCATTTAATTATTGCTGTGTTATTATTACTGTGATATGTTGGATCAACAAGGGTTTTCAACAAGTACTGAAATGAGCTTTGTTGGGTTTGATCCTGCCCCCATTGCAGTCAATGGAAGCTTTACTGTTGACTGTAATGGAAGTACGACCAGGCCTCAAGTCCTATTCTTTATTCATCACCTTCCTAGTTGGTCCTAGTTTGTGCTTCTCTCATCACTTCCACAAGAACATTAAGATTGAAGCTATATCAAATTTCATAGAGTTGGTCCAAGCATGGAAATAAATGGAATAAGTGTCTTTCATTTTCTCATGCTAATTGCATGCAGTGTAAGTTTAGTAAATACACACTTAAACCTTTAAGATGCTAGGCTGGCTAACTATTTTAATATATGACCCACTTCTCTGCATACATAAGTTTCACTAAAAGTTCAAAAAAATAAAAAATGCATAATTTTTTTTTTGGAGCAATTCACTTGTTTCTGAGGGCAAACAGCTCTGTGATCCGTATCATCATCTTATTATTGTTACTCAGCAATACCATTTTGATTAGCTAATATACTCTTTCTGATGTTTAATGGTCCTTATACCATGTTAAGCAACAAATGTATTGTTTTTATAATTGAAACAGAGAACGGGGTTGTGTTTGGCTTCCAAACCAGCAGTTATTTTGGAAATATTGAAATCTTTCAGTTGTAAACAGAAATGTATACAGTACCAAGTTTGTACTTACTCAACAACAAATGTTGATTTCCAATTTCCAAAAATCTACCTATACAGCTCAGTGTCAGCAGATCCCATCACAAATACTTAATCCGTCACAAAATAAGCAAAGGATAAAGATTGCATAAGGTACTGAGTAATTTCTAATATAACAGCACTTCTGGAAGGTGATCTTTCTGCAGGCGAGAAACAGAGTAAAAGTGTTCTAAACTGCTTTAAGAACTGTAACTAGGTCTCTTTTATAGCTTGCTTTTATAGCCTGAAAGAGGTGCAGTTTTGGGCAATCTGACATTTTTATCTTGCTGTCCAGGTCAGCAGACTAGCATATGGCAGCTAGTGGGGATAGCCAAGTGTAGTAAGTGTTCAACATCTGTCAGGTTGTTGCCTTACTTGACAAAATGTACACACGTCATATTCTTCTTGGGGTTTAAATATTCCCTGGGGTAGCTTTTCAAAGCCACAAATGGCAGTTACACATCAAACTCCCATTGAAAGTCAATAGGAATTAAGCACCTAACTATCAAATGTGCCTTTGAAAATCTCTGAGTGAGTTTCTTAAGTTCGATTGCAAATCATGTATGTAGTGTTGTAGCCATGTTGGTCTGAGGATATTAGAGAGACAAGAGGGGTGAGGTAATATCTTTTATTGGACCAACTTCTGTTGGTGAGAAAGACAAGCTTTTGTGCTATACAGACCTGAGGAAGAGCCCTTGTCTCTCTCATCAGCTGATGTTGGTCCAATAAAGATATTATCTCACCCACCTTGTCTCTCTAATTGCATAATCATTTAGTTTTAGGTAGTGTATCAAATGTGACATTTCTGGTGCCCTCCTGAGTGCAGTAGCATGGCTAGCTGTCTGAGAAGCTTCCTTAACATCTGATGCTATAAAAGTTTTTTTCAAATGCTTAATCTATTTTTTCCATCTGGATCTGAGCATTGCATATTCAGCATTTATGTTAAAGCTGAGGAAAGACAAGAGACCTGCTGCTGTCATAATTGCTTTTTTGTGTCTTTTATTTATTTTATTCTTTATGTTATTACAGTTATTTGTTATTCAAATCATACCATTTATTTTATTTATTCAGGTTTTATCTACTGCAATATTCACTGTGAGAGGTACTGACCCTCTAATGTAGGATTATCTTTAAATATTTTTAAAGCCACACTCAGCATGACCATAGTGTCCTTCCTAGCTTGTTTGCAATGTTTTGTGCCTATATTCACAAAGATTCAAAAAGACTTTCCATACAGTTTCAGAATCCTATGCCCCTCACAATGATGAAGTCTGAGCAGACACTGAGCCTGCTTTTAGTTGCAAATGGGTGAAACTGTGGCAGTTATGCCTTCATGGGGCTCAGAGTGCTCTCCGTGTAAGATGATCAAACTGCCAGACAAACACCACCGCACTGGGACCTTTTCACAACAGTTTCTGGTTTGAGCCAAACTTTTCTCCTTGGGTGGATTTAAGTCTTCTTATTTCCTTTCAATTTACTGCTGTTTATTAAACCTTTGTAAGGATCGATTTTATATACCCATGTTGACCCCCCCACTGTTTTTTTCCTCTTTACGCTTTGTGCTGCTTTAAGCACTGTAAGTGGGTCTGTACTATACATGCCTGATATTGTTTCTGTGGACTGTTTGCTCCTGTTTTCATGTTTGCAACTTGTACAAATGGCCACAGAGCTTTCCCAAAAGTGGTGGTTGTTGTAGCCGTGAGGCCCTGCCCCTGAGGCCCTGCTCCAACCCCATCCCTTCCCCCAATGCCCCTCCTCTTCCCCGGAGGCCCCGCCCCTGGCCAAGCTGGAGGCCTGACTGGGGCCAAGTCTGTGTCCCTGCCCTCCGGGCTCTCGCCCACTGCAGGTGGAGGGACCAGGCTCTTCACAGCTGCCCAGATAGCTATTACCCGGACCAAGCTCTGGCTGCGGGGCAAGGCCTCTGAGCCACAGCCCGGCCATGGTAAGAGCCACGCAGGTAGCTGAGGGGAGCCATGGCAGACCCTCCACTTGCCCACAGTGCAGCAGACTCGAACAGTCTGCATCCCTGCCCCACAGGCCCTGCGCCCAGGGCTGGTGGAGGGTCTGTGCCGTGGCTCCCCACAGCTGTCTGTGCAGCTCTTACTAGGGCCAGGCTGTGGCTCCAAGGTCCCATCCCATGGCTGGCGCAAGATCAGGATAAGAGTTGTGCAGGCAGCTATGGGGAGCTGGCGCAGACCCTCCATCTCCATGTGCCCTGGGCAGGGAGCAGGAACATGGGGAGAATAGGAGGGGTAGGGGGTGGGGTCTGCCATGGCAAAAAGTGGATGGGCCATGGCCTCCTGGCCCCCCCATACCGGTGTCACTGCTTGTATCCTCATCACCAATATAGTGTTCCTTGTAGTAATCAGACAGACAGAATTTAGCTGGAATGAATATAAAGGAGATTCTTTATTGATGCCACTGGACACAGATGGACATTGTCATTCTGACTCTAGCTCCCAGGATAACTTAACACAACTTTTGCTGCCTTAGTGACATGACATAGGGCCTCCTTAAATCCAGGCAGTCGTGGGAGAGATGACTCACTACATTACAAATGTACTCCCTATGATCTCCCATTAGGTGCTGGAATTTCTGGGGCCATTACCAATTTGGGAGTTCAGAATCTCTGATGGCCAGTGGAATGATCTGGGTTGCATCTCCTCTGGCCTTAGTAGAGATAGGGTTATGTCTGCACTAATGAACAATGGTACTTCAACTGCCTGTCTGCAAGACTAATGGGATCAGGTGGGAATGGGAAGCTGTCTAACTGACTGCAGAAGGGCAGAAAGTAGAATCTTGAGGGTGATGAAGGTTATCAAGTGGTCTCCTCTTCCTGAAAGAGATCCCAAGCTGCTGCCCCTCTCTTTCCTTACACAGTACCTCCTTTCGTCAAAGGTCCACTAAAGACCAAGACTCCATTGTGGATGAAGAGGAGTAGACCTGCAATGCTCGGATTTACAGGGCCTGAGCATCTCCAGAAAAGCCATTCTGCACTATGGGAATGAGGACCCATAGGTTGTGAAGGCTTCATGTGGCAGATGTAAACTAGTGGGTGGCTAAAAATCCTCCTGGGCCTCAGTGGCCTATTCCTTGCCTTCCCTCACAAAGGCATCCCACCTGCTAAAGACCAAAGCAATTAAGTCTGCAAGTCAGAAAGCTGTACATGTTGCATGGTTGGGGGAGGGAAGAAAGGGGGCTGTTAGGTAATCAAAAGTCTTAGTGTGTCTGCAATACAGGAGCTATCTCAGCATCTGCGCTAGTGCAGAGCAATGAAAAGAAAAATATGTTTAAATCAATAACAATTAAAAGAACAGGGCTCTTACATGAGTCAATGTTTTCTGTGTAAAAAACAGTAGAAAATAAAATATAATTATTTGGTTTGGGAAAGGAATGAGATTATTAAATGAATAACTTTTGTACACCAACTCTTTTTATTGAAAAATATATTAAAACTCAAATTTCTAAAAGAATAACATGAGAGAAACAATATATTGTTTCTGTACATCAATGACATCCATTGTCAGTAGCCCACTATATTTAATTAAATTCAGATTAAAGTGTTAGTAAGACTAGGAAAGGAGGATGGAGGATTTTATATCACTTTATAAAAGCAGGACCTCATAGTTTAATAAATATTGGCCTTAATGTTTATAGATTTCATTAGAAAATGTTATAAGTGCAGGTCACTTTTTACCAAGCTAAAGTATTTTTTTCAGTGCCATATCCCTGCTGAAGATTTAAAAAAGAAAAGTCTTTAAACATAACCCATGAGGAAACAATTTTTGCTGTAGAACTATGTGCCGAGAATGTTACAATTTTTGAAAATATTTGTGTCTTTTTGGTATTGTTCTAAAATGGTGCTGATAAAGGCAACTCAAGCAAAATAAATGAAACACTGGCATAATAAATGTAATTCTTAAGGAGTAAAATAGGTCTGCATTTTTCATCAGCTGTTGCACAACATTAATATTTGTGCTGAATTGCAAAAAGCTTATGTTAAACTGATCTTTTAAATACAATAATAATAAATACTTTGCACTTATATAGTACCTTCCACCCGAGAGTCTTAATGTGCTTTCTAAAGAGTAATTAAGTCTCACGGTAACCTTGAGGTAGGCATTTATGTGTAAACTGAGGATCAAAGTGGTTAAGTGACATGGTGGTTAGGTGGTTAACACTTGTGGATAGGGAGGAAGTGGTAGATGTGGTATATCTTGACTTTAGTTAGGCTTTTGATAGTGTCTCACATGACCTTCTCATAAACAAACTAGGGAAATACAACCTAGATGGGGCTACTATAAGATGGGTGCATAACTGGTTGGAAAACTGTTCCCAGAGAGTAGTTCTTAGAGGTTCACAGGCAAGCTGGAAGGGCATATCAAGTGGGATCCCACAGCGATAAGTTCTGGGTCTGATTCTGTTCAATATCTTTATCAATGATTTAGATAATGGCATAGAGAGTACACTTATAAAGTTTGCAGATGATACCAAGCTGGGAGGGGTTGCAACTGCTTTGGAGGATAGGATTAAAATTCAAAATTATCTGGACAATCCAGAGAAATGGCCTGAAGTAAATAGGATGCAATTCAATAAGTACAAATGCAAAGTACTCCACGTAGGAAGGAACAATCAGTTGCACACATACAAAATGGGAAATGACTGCCTAGGAAGGAGTACTGCAGAAAGGGATCTGGGGATCTTAGTGCATAACAAGCTCAATATGAGTGAACAGTATAACATTGTTGCAAAAAAAGCAAACATCATTCTGGAATGTATTAGGAGGACTATTGTAAGCAAGACACAATAAAGTAATTTACTCCATGCCGATACGGCCTCAACTGTAGTATTGTGACCAGTTCTGGGTGCCACATTTCAGGAACAATGTGGACAAATTGGAGCAAGTCCAGAGAAGAGCAACGAAAATTATTAAAGGTCTAGAAAACATGACCTATGAGGGAAGATTGAAAAAATTGGGTTTGTTTAGTCTGGAAAAGAGAAGACTGAGAGGAGACATGATAACAGTTTCCAAGTACATAAAAGGTTGTTACAAGGAGGAGGGAGAAAAGTTGTTCGCTTTTTAAGCTCTGAGGATAGGACAAGAAGCAATGGGCTTAAATTGCAGCAAGGGCAGTTTAGATTGGACATTAAGAAAAACTTTCTGTCAGGTTGGTTAAGCACTGGAATAAATTGCCTAGGGAGGTTATGAAATCTCCATCACTGAAGATTTTTAAGAGCAGGTTGGACAAACACCTGTCAGGAATGGTTTAAGATAATATTTAGTCCTACCATGAGTGCAGGGGACTGGACTAGAAGACCTCTTGAGGTTCCTTCTAGTCCTATGTCAGAGGTCACAGAGAGCCCAGGCTTGCACATCTTAGAGTATATCTTCACTTATAAAATAAAGGTATGGTTTTACCATGGGATAATTCACCTGTATTAGCTGTCCCACTGGAAAAGCCATAGTGGAGACAAGGCACTATAGTTTTAGTGAAAGGTAAACTAGGAGAGGTCAACCACAGGCAGAGATATAGTGCTAACCTTACCTTGAACTCTTGTGATAGAAATTGCAAGTGCCTCGTCTCCTTGTATGACTGCAAGATAACTATCAAACATTAGCTATCTCAGTGTAAAAGGCACCTGTTGGGTGACGACAAAGCCTTAGACAAACTTCCTACTTAAGTCAATGAGAGCTAGTTCCTGAATAAAATCTGTGGCAGAACAAGGAGTAGAATTCAGTAGTCTCCACTCATAGTGCACTGCTCTGAGCCCCGGGCCACATTATTTCCCTTTATATGTGAATATAGAGGTTAATGATCTTTTGTATAAATATAGGTCAACTTGTTCTCAGAGCCTAAAATTGTGCAGAGCTACACAATGAATTTTTTAAAATGTGCAATGACCTTTCTGGAATATATTCACTGAAAAGAAATCAATAGACCGATTGTATATTAAACAACTGAGTTTCATGGTGATGCTGGTTACAGCCAGAACTCCATTCTCTGTCATGTGCAGTGACTTTTTTTAAAGACCTGCTTACAAAAAACTAAACATAATGCAGTACAGGTTGCACTCTGTAATTCACACCATCATACACCGATATGTACACAAGATGAGTGATTTGCTCATGAATGTTTATTCACAGTTACTTTTAAAATGCTCTACAATGTATTAATTGCTTTCCTTTATGTACACTTAAAGGTTTCATTTTACCTACCATCTGTCCAGTTCCCTTTTATTTCTCTTCTGTGTTCCTATTATTACAGATGTTGTAGAGTTCTGCGGCTTTTTCCATAGACTTTATCTTTATGCACATTCTTATTTAGTCTTGATCTAGTAGCTGAGGGATAGATGCAAAAGTGATGAGAGTTTTGTTTAGCTTTGGCCTTTATTATCGGATACCCACAAGGAAATAAAGCTTTGATCTACTTCCTCAGAAAACTAATCCCAGTGATTATGTGGAGATGTGTGCAGTGGTAGCTACAGGGATATACATCTATAATCTCTTGGTGTTGAATACTTAATCCAGTAAAGATTCTTGGCAAGGAGATTTAAGGAAGAACAAAATAATTAAACTGTTCACCAGTATTGTTTTCAGGAATGCAGACTGGGTAGCTATACAGTTGCTGGATCTCACATTTATTGCATTTGTAAAGGGATACTTTTTAAAAATAATAAACTTCTATCTTTCCAAAGTGAGGTCAGGCAAAATGGATTATTTTCAGTGATGCTACTTCTTAAACATATACCATGTCCAGTTTCCATAGTAAGGAAGTCTACAGGATTTTTTTTTCTTTTGGTAAGACTAGTGTGAGCTTCTGTAGTGCAGAAATCAGACAGAGCTTTCATTGAATCCGGCTTTAGACCAAAATTTCTCTTCTCAGAGTTATGCTGGGGAAAATATTGGGGAAAATTCAGACCTGGAGTAAATGGCAGCAACTTCATTAAAGTTAATGCCACTGGGCCCCGGTTATCCCAGACCTAAATCTGTCCCATTAACCCTGAGCCTTCTCTCCCTATATGGGCAGTTCTGTTAACATCTGTGAGGGATGAGAGTATATTGGAAAAACAGAAGAAGACTTTGAAGAATTTTGCTTTTACACTGTATGAACCTTGTCTCAAATGCCGTGTGGTATGTTTCATAGTTTCATAGATATAGACAAACAAATTAGATACAAACATAAAATACTCTTGCTGGAAGGTTGCAACATAACACTATAATTCTTAGGATTAAGAACACACAAGAACCCCAGAACAGAAAGAGGACACATGCTGGTCCCTAAAAACAGAGGCACAACACACGACCTTGCTTTAGCTAGTTATCTGCAAAACTGATTCCTGATCACATGCTTCCCTACAGAGCCCCCTTCCTTGCAAGCAGGAACAGCAACTGCCCAAACTAGCTTGCAATTCCAAAATAGTCCTCAATATACAACACCTTTCACACAGAAAGCTTCCACCAATTTAACTAGCATTTTTGGGTGCACAAGGAATGGAGGATTAGGCCCACTCGGTAAATATCAGTTGTTGTGCACACTTAGTTTCCGTATGAGGATGAAATTCTCCTGTGGACAGAGGGTCATCACAATGAGGGCCCCACTTCAGCTTTGATTTGAATAGAATTTTTTTAAAGTGATTCTCAGACCTAGTTCTGATGAATAGCACAAATTCTTCTCTCAATTACACCAGTCAATGGAGCTCCTTCAGATTCACTCTGCTGTGAGATCAGAATCAGACCTATACTTTCAAGTTATCCTTCTCTAGTGGTTTTATTAGAATAATTTTTACAACTATAAATAAAAATACATAAAATGATTGATATTTTGATGCTAAAAAGCCTTATTATGCGAAGGAAGGATATTTACTTGAACCACTGACATGAAACACTGAAAGTTAAATATATATTCCCCAAGAAAATCTTAATAGCTTTCAAGTATCAGAGGGGTAGCCATGTTAGTCTGTATCCACAAAAAGAATGAGGAGTCTGGTGGTACCTTAAAGACTAACAAGATTTATTTGGGCATAAGCTTTCGTGGGTAAAAAAAACACTTCTTCAGATGCACAGAATGCATCTGAAGAAAGCTTATGCCCAAATAAATCTGTTACTCTTTAAGGTGCCACCAGACTCCTCATTCTTTTTGTTAATAACTTTCAGTGTATCTACCAAGGTTCAGTAAGTCTAAAGGGAATTTAGTTAATATTTCAATGGGTTAAAATTAATCACAAATGATAACTGATTTGATGAAGTGTTTATTTTTCATGTTGGTTAGAGGAATGTTCTTCCTTTTCGAAAAGCAGAACTGGTTCCCTGTATATTTAAGCTTCATTACTGTACTTCAGCAATGCAAAGAATTATTCAGGACAGATTCTGAGATGTTTAGGGAAACCTGATTTAACTTTAAGCAGTGAGACAAGGCTCTGAACTTACCCAGACTCTGGTCTTCACCATCCAGGCAGTCAATAGCTCAGGTCTCACTGTGGGAGACTCAGCCCTTCATCTGTGTCTGCAGAAGTCCATCCTCCTCTGGGGTTGTCAAAGTTCTAAAGGACAATTAAACACAAAAGAACTCAAGGTTGTGGTAAGATTCAGGGAGTCTCTAATGGGCTGTAGCTTCATTTGGTACCCACAGATAAATCTCTATCACTAGTCTCCAAGCATTGGTTCAATCTCCGGGCTCTCTTTTCCCTCAGGAGAGGGGCTGACAAACAGTGGTCACCCATGTAATTCCTGCCTTCCACCAGGCCCTCCCCTGGTGCCAAGAACTAAAAACCTGCCCTTTCCCCAGTCTGCCACCAACTAAGCTGGGCTTTTCCCTTTTACATCCTCCCTTCAGGCCTGACATGCCTTGCAGGTGTGGCCAGGCAGGGCTGCTCTAACCCAGAGCAGCTCTTTAATCCATGCCTGACTGATGTAGGGTTTTTACACCTCATCATACATAGACACCGATTTTTTCTTTTTTATTTAAAAAAACTATAAAAACTTGACATGATAATTTAGGGATTATTTTGATCCAAACAAATTTGAGACGGAAGACTGAAATTAACACTGCATTAATTATTTAGACCATAATCCTGTAAAGAGAACCATGTGAAAAGAGCTGTGTGCCCATACAGTGCCCCAAGACATTGCAGGACAGGAGGTTTGTGTGAAATACACATAGCATTCTCTTTCTGAAAGTCTGAAAGAAGCTATTACAGAAAGTTTAGACCTGCACCACTGCAGATTTCAGTCACCAGGTAATGACTTGGGTCTGGAGTTTAAATGCTGTTAAATTCTATAATATAGTAACATTAAATAGAACATAAAACCATCACAGAAAATGCACAAATATTTATGCTGATGTAAACCAGTAAGTTTTTCTTCTGCATGCTCTCTTTCCCCACTGCCCTCAGCAATTTAACACCAGGAATTCAGGGGGCTCTAAAACTATTTCACTCCCTTAACCACTGTACTATTCCTCCAACCTAATACAAATCCATTACATGTTTCTCCAAATGTTTTAATTTTCCCCATGCCTTACTGTCAGAAACATTCCTCAAAATCATCATAATGCTATTTGTAAATAAAAGACTAATTGTTGTAGATGATAGAATACATGAATTAATTATTTTATTTATTATCATTACGTCCATCAGTATCTGTGATCAAGGTAATGGGCGGTGCAGGTTCACAGCGCCTCTGAAAAATAGATGATAGGTGTCTACATTTAGGCAGTAGATTAAAGACCCCACATTTGTGGCCCCTCTTAAATATGTTGGCCTTACAGTCTTACAGAGGTACAATGACATTTATGAGATCAAAATTGCCAGAAGAAGCTGCAAGTCAAGTGCAAGTCAAGAGCCTGAAGGCAAAGGAAAAGCTCCTTTGACTTCAAAGGGTTCTCAGTTGGGTCCTTAAAAAAGAAAAAAACAAAACATATGTAACACACATACATATAATGCAGGTTTATGTGCTGTGCATTCATAGTAGTATGCCACTGAGTGCTATTATTTATTATTATGAGCCCCAGTCACAGCCAGGACCCCATTGTGCTTGGTGCAGTACAAACCCAGAGCAAAAAGATGGTCCCTGCCCTATAATTACTCACAATCTAAATACAAGGGTTCATCTACACAGAGAAATTGACTGGCATAGTTGTAGCTGAATGAGTCTATGTCTACGCCACGGATCTTACAGTGACACAGCTGTACCACTGCAGCTGCGCCACTGTAAGGTCTCCTGTGTAGCCGCTCTATGACAGCAGCAGAGAGCATTCCCGATGGCATAATTAAACCACTCCCCAAAAGCAGCAGTAGCTATGTTGGCGGGAGACGTTCTCCCGCCAACATAGCACTGTCCACAACAGCACTTTTGTCAGTGAAACTTATGTCAGTTGGGGTGTAGTTTTTTCCATAACCCGAGCGACAGATGTGTTAGTGTAGACGTAGCCTAAGCTATTCCTGTCAATTTCTCCATGTAGACAAGCCCTGACATCAAAGAGAACAAGTGGAGACAGACTGACAAGGTCTGGAGTTTAAGGTCTGTCTGGAGACAGACAGGGAACAATAAGTCAATATTGTCAACATGATAGGTGGTGATCTGAGCTCATCAGCTGCCTAACAGGTAAGATTTTTGTAGGCATCATGATAAAGGGAAGTTTTAAGGAGAGATCTGAAGAAGGATAAGGAGATTACTTTATGGATGGTTATGAAGACCACCTTCCAAGCATGAGGGGCAGCATGGGAGCAAGTTTAAAGGTGCTTGTTTGAAAGTTTAACAAATGGGTGATGAAGGCTGGCATCCTTGGCAGATTGGAGGCAGGGATCAACATCACAATAGTGCATGAAAGGTGATAGGTAGCATGGGGATGGACCAAGAAGAGCCTTAAAAATGAAAACAAGCAGCTTATGTTTGATCAATGGAGAAAGAGGGGCTAGTGTAGCAATGCACTAGCTGAGATATTTCTGTAATAAATATGCTACAGATGCTACTCGTAGTCTCCAATCGGTGTAGATGGCTAGCTAGAGCTTGGAATGCTTCTTTCTTGCCTGCCCATCTCCTTTTTGGCCTAAGTACCTTGCAGTTTTGCAGGTTTCAGTGGACACTGTGATTCAATGTAAAATCTACTATCTATATATTAAATTTACAAATGAGTCAGATTTAAGTGCCGGTTTCTGTAAACAATATGCATCACACCACCCCTAAAGTGAATGTTCTTTCTGTGTGCAAAGCACACAGGACTGGACTTACAAAAAGCAAGTTTCTTATTTTTCACTAGGGAGGACGTATGTGAGCATGTTGTAATTCAGGACTAATCTATTATTTACCAATGTATTTTATCATACTTTCCGCAATATATAAAAAAGTCACACTTGAAACTTTCACATTCTGTGCAAATGGTTTACAAATAAAACCCTTGAAATAATTCTGATATGTCACTTTAAAAAAACATGGGCAGAATGTACAGGCTTTAGTATGCCCCAACAAAAGCAGCGCAGGATGGTATTTTCAGAAGTGCCCAACTGATTAGGAGTACGGGTCCCATTGACTTTCCACGGGACTTGTGCTCCTAAGTAGGTCTGGCTAGAAAACAAATTCCATTTTACAAAAAAAACAACAAAAAACTTTTGAGGCTTTGACATTTGGTGGCTGAGCACTTTCCATGTTTTTTGAAAAAAAAAAAATCCATAATAATTCAGGCCCAGCTTTCTCTCTTTCTCATTCAGAATTCCATCCGGGACCCTGAGAAACCTTCTCAATGAAAAACTCATTGAAACAGATACATTTCTGCAAAAAGGTTTTGTTTCGCAAACATTTCAGTTTTGTCTAATCAGCATTTTCTGGTGAGGAAAATACAAGTTTTGTTGAAAAATTCTTTACCAGCTCTACTCCTAAGTCACCTAGACACTTTTGAAAATCCCGTCCACTGTCTATTGCTAACCAAACCCGTTTACTTCACGACCAAAACATTTTTTTTCCTGTAGGTCCAGAAATATTTGAGAATATATATTCTTAGCAAAAACACTTAGCAGAATTAGCAGAAATGGACTTATGTTGTGTTATGTGAACATTTAATGTGAAGTTAGAGTAGCATGTAGTGATTCAAAATAGATTCAAATAAACACGAATGGTTTTAACACAACAAGATCATCCTAAAATACTTCTTAAGTGCAAATATATTGTAAGAAATCTGTGGCTACCTAGGAATTTCATAGTTGTAATTCTGAGGTGCAACATAGCCACTCAAATTTACAGCTACTGCAGTGATAAAACTATTATACTTCTGATCTAAGAACAAACTCCTACCACTAGACCTAAATGATAGTCTTTCCTATGCATTAGCAGAATAGAGTCTGTGACACAGAGCTCAGCAGTTCTCAATTCCATCTAGTATAGGTTGTGGTTACAGACTAGACAGTTTGTTAAAATATTCACAATTTAGGAAGGAAAGGTAGAATTATATTCCTGTTTCCTACTAAACAGGCACATAGCAAAAAAGTTTTGCATGATTAGGAATCAAAACCATTGAGTTTCACCCAGCCCTAGTTGAGGTTCATTGAACTTTCCTGTCTAAAAATACAGTGACTAAGAGTGAGAAAAGTCCTCTATTATTTTAATTTGTAAATTATATAGAAAATAATTTGGAGCAATAATAGGACAGGTACATAGAAAATTCAAAACTCAGATCAAGACATGCTTTTTCACACAATTCAAAGTTAGCCTGTGGAACTCATAGCCACGATGTATCATTGAGGCCAAGAGCTTAGCAGGATTCAAAAAGGGATTAGATGTTTATTTAGAAAACAATAATATGGAGAGTTGATATACTAAAAAAAAAAGCTTTGGAAAGGCTACAAACCCTCATGCCTCAGGGTGCAAACCAATCTCTAACTACTGGGGACGAAGAAAACTTCTCTGCGGGGCAGGTTATCCCATAACTGTCTACTGCAGGTTTCAGAGTAACAGCCGTGTTAGTCTGTATTCTCAAAAAGAAAAGGAGTACTTGTGGCACCTTAGAGACTAACCAATTTATCTGAGCATAAGCTTTCGTGAGCTACAGCTCACTTCATCGGATGCAAGTGATCCGATGAAGTGAGCTGTAGCTCACGAAAGCTTATGCTCAAATAAATTGGTTAGTCTCTAAGGTGCCACAAGTACTCCTTTTCTTTTTGTCTGCTGCAGTATTTCTTGCATCTTCATTTGAAACATCTATTAGTCTCTACTGTTGGTGACAGGATTCTGGATTAGACAGACCATTGGTCTGACCCAGCATAACAATGCCTATGTTAGAATAGAGTTAATCTTAGCTGATTGAGTTATGTGAACCCAAAAGTGACTAGTGACCTTCCTGTTTCTCTCAGCTCTGTGAAATCCTCTGGGAGGAAGCTGTCCGCAGGATGCTGACTGTATTCTGTCTACAAATTCCTCAAGAAAGTTCAGACACTGTTCCGTTTAACACTGGTCTCTACAGGTTCATGTGAAGCTGGGACACACTATGGTGTCACATTATCTTTAATTGGAGTGTGAGTTACTACTGAAGTAAAGTTAGAAATGGAGAAGGTTTCCATAATATCTTATCAGAGGAGCTGATTTTATTAAATGGAAATTGTATGCAATCCATCTGACCAGAAAGGGCGGCAAATATCCTTAACCTGGCCTGATAAGGGTGATAAGGAAACATTTTTCTCTGTTCAGGCTTGATCCTGCACCATTCAAATCAGTTGTAGTTGTTCTATTGACTCAAATGGGAGCAGGATCATAGCCTTAGATAAATGAGAAAGATCCCACAAATTCTTATGAGAATAAGGGCTGGTCTATACTACAAAGTTAGGTTGGCTTTACTATATTGCTCAGGGCTATGAAAAATTTCATGCGTGAAGAATTCTTCTTGCTACCATCTCTTGGAGAGGTAGATTTACTACAGCATGGAAGAACTCCTTCCATTGCTATAGTGTCTACACTACAGTGCTACAGCAGCACAGCTGCCACGTTTCTAGTGTAGACATATCTGAAGTGCCAGCAGCCCTGCAAATTTCACCGCTGAAGCCCTAAAAGAAGCACTGGAGACTTCTGCTGGTAGGGTGGTACAAAAAACTGACTTCTAGAGAAGACAGAGAAGCTCCTCCCATTCTCGCCACGTTCAACAAAAGGATTCACATAGCACCAAAGAAGGGGAAGGTAAGTCAAACGTAGAGCTGTTTGGAAAATGGTAATTATTTTCCATGATTATTTCTCCCCAAAGAACCATCAGCTACAGGATATATAATAGAACAGATGAGTCAGAGTCCTTTGTTATCAAGTGTATTACAGTAGTGCTGGGGGCATATCATAAATAGGGCCCCATTGAGCTAGGCACTGTACATATACACAAAGTAGCAGTCTGAAGAGGAGATTCTGTGAGACCTACTGTTCCTGTGTACTATAGTCCTATGACATTTTAAGGCTTGATCTACTTGTAGGAAGGGTCTGAATGAGCTCTCCCCTGACATCTAGTTATGGTCTGGGGTAAAAGACTTCAGGAGCAGACCATGTCTGCACCGACATGCCTGCTCTGCCTAGGTGTGCAGCAGATGGAGCTGCTTTGCCAAAATGATCAATTTTGTCTGACTTTGGGTTACAAATCACTCTAGTATTTGAATGCATAATGAAATGTTATCTTTATTGTACGAGTAAAGGGCAGCAGAACTGTGCTTAGCATGCCCTGAGTGACGGGATCACCCTAAACTGAACCTCACTTGCTAAGCAGGGGGTAGAGATGCCAAATGCTAGTGAAAAGGAGAGTGGGTGGGGACAAGTATTTAATGACAGGGCTGATTGGACTCAATTGAGAGTCCTTGTTTCTGGTTGGTGATACCTAGACCTGACATTGCTACTGTGCAGGTCTAGGTGCTGAGCCTTAGACCTTGTATAGGGACAGTGGAAGACAACACAGAGACTGCACTGGCTGTGAGATTCCCCACTACCTGATGGAATCACTGAGAGCTGGATTGAATCACTGAGACCTCAGAACATGATGTCATGGGAGCAGCAAGCAGCAGTGGCAATAGTGGCCAGTGGTGGTGGCGGCAGAGAAATGGTGACAGGTGTGAGCCAGTTGCAGAGGCATTGAACCCTGTGAACGCACTTATGAACTCTGGCACTTCGCTAACCAAGGACAGTCAACTGTGCGTGGGGTGCAGCAGAGGGAGAGAGGAATGATGTACTAAAGGAACATTCGTTCGTCAGACTTTCACATCACAAGGTGCACTCTGGGGTCGGGTTTGCTTATGGTCACATGCTTTTGAATGTGGTTGTGGTGTTTTCCCAAATTAATGCTGGGTTCCCTTTCCCTTCTAATAAAAATTCTCTTTTCACCATACATAGAGTCAGTGTTTGCAAGTGGGGAAATATTGCCTCTTAGTGATGCCCAGAGTGGTGTTAAATTTTACCAGGTTACTGGGACAGGGCTGGAGCTGGTTCTGCTTTGTATTGTTAAGAGAAATCCCCTAGACCAGCGTTTCCCAAACTGAGGTCCACGGACCCCTAGGAGTTCCCGAGGGGACTCCGGGGGTCCATAGGCACCGCTGATCAACTCCTTCCCCCTCCCTCCTTCAACTCCTCCCCCTCCCTCCCAGTGTCTCCTTCATTCCAGGGAACACAGCTGCTCCCTGGTGAGAAGGAGGTGCTGGGAGGGAGGGGAAGGAGCAGGGATGGTCCACACTGCTCCCAGAAGAGGCCTGTATGTCCATGCAGCCCAGGGGAGGGGGAGGTGGTCTTCCCACACTGCTCCCAGCCCAAGCACTGACTCTGCAGCTCCCATTGGCTGGGAACTTCAGCCAATGGGAGCTGCGTGGGCGGTGCCTACAGGCAGGAGCAGCGTGCGGAGACCCCATGACCCCCTACCTAGGAGCCACTGTGAGAGGGATATGCAGGTCACTTTTGGGAGCCACCCATCCTCACCTCCTCCAGCACCCCAAGGCCCTGCCCCAGCCCAAAGCCCACACCCAAACACTCTCCCAGAGCTCACACCCCCTTCCGCACCTCTCACTCCCTCTCACACCCAAACTCCCTTCCAGAGCCCGTACCCTCTCCTGCACCCCAAACCACTGCCCCAGCCTGGTGAAAGTGAGTGAGGGTTGGGAAGAGCCAGCAACCGGGGGTGGAGGATGGGAGATGGAGTAAATGGGGGGCGTGGCCTTCGAGAACTGGGTGGGGCAAGGGCTCAGAGGGGTGGGGGTTGGGAGTCCCCAAAAAAATGTAAATAAAAATGGGGGTCCTCGGGTTGCTAAAGTTTGAGAACCGCTGCCCTAGACAATGAATCCAGCCCTTGTTGCTCTTGGCTCCACCTGGCAGAAGGGTTTCATACTGATTATTGAATCAATATGGTAATTAAAAACATATAATTACACTGATTCCAAATGTGAATGAGGAAATTCTGTTCATTTGAGTTATTTGAGTCCTAGACTGGATTTCTGACATTTAAATAATAATAAAAAGGGTTGATTCAGAATGCTTCCTATTTTAATACATAAAAGTTGAATCACTTTTAACTTGGGCCTTGTCTACACAGAAAGTTTTTTTTCAGTATAACCTCAGGTGTGAATTTAACCGCATATAGTTTCTATAACTCCCCTTTCTCCAGGTGGATAACTTACTCTAGTATAAGGTGGTGGAGGCAATAGAGAGGAGGCTTGCTTATGTCACTTGGCAAAGGGGTTAAGTTAAAGAAAAAATGTTACAAATATAACAGTGTCCACATGAGGAGCTATACCAGTACAACTATATTGTTATAACTATGGCCACGTCTACACTTACCAGAGATTGATGCTGCAGTGGGGGTTGATCTAGTGAAGACCTACTATATCGATCACAGAGTGCTCTGCCGTCGATTCTGGTACTCCACCGGAACAAGAGGCGTAAGGTAAGTCGATGGGAGAGCGTTTCCTGTAGACGCAGCGCGGTGTAGACACTGAAGTAAGTCGACCTAATTTACATTGACTCCAGCTACGTTATTCACATAGATGGAGTAGCGTAACTTAGGTCGACTTATCCCAGTAGTGTAGACAAGGCCTATGTCCGTATAACTGGTTAAACTTCCACATGTATACAAGCCCTTGATTTGTTTTCCATCCTGCAAATTTATTTTACTCATATTTCTATACCAAGAAATCCAAACAGAGACTTTGCTGTAGGTGAACAGAGGCAGGACAGGGAAACAAAAGTAAAAAACACACAATAGTAAAGATGAGAGATGATTTCTTGCAGACCGGCAGAAGAATGCAGCCTATTATAAGAAATCTGCTTGCTGGCAAAGCCCCAGCATTACAATGATTTGCAGCTGGTTGAATAATGAGTTTAACTCAGTGTAAATGGGATAATTGCTATTAATTTTTAATGGTTCATGAATAGAAAGAATGAATATATAAAGTGGGTAATAACTATTGACTCCTTTCCCTGAATCCCGCCATTATAGTCTAACTACTAAAGTTACCTCTACAACAGCAGTAATATGAAATAGTACAGACACAGAGAAACAAATTTAAAAAAGAGAAAAAAAAGCCCTTACAGGTTCTCTATTCAAAGCCTATTCATCATACAGAATGTTTCTCTACATTGTTCTCCTAAAAGCTGTATCTAATCTCTTCCTGAATACTGCAGTTTTACTCACAGTGGCTTGACTACCTCCCTTGATAGGTCTCCAGTGCCAAGTTGCTCTTACTGTTAAGGAATTTGGCCTTGTATCTAACCTAAAAGCCTTTAGTTTTACCATATTTAGCTATAGGGCCTTCCCTCTGTCCCTGCACACCACTCAAGAAATAGATGAGCTGTGCGCAGGGGAATTCTGTAGCCTGGGCTGGATGGAATCATCTCACCACTGACAGCAGAGCCGTCATGGAGCCTGGACTGCATTGCAACCAATGCAAACTCAGCACAGTAACAGCCTCTGTTCTTCCTCTCTGAACAGGGACAGGTTATTTGATTTATGTTCTGATTCATAAACTGCACCTTAATACCAGAACATAGGGTGACCAGATGTCCCCATTTTTTAGGGACAGTTCCGATTTTTGTGTCTTTTTCTTATGTAGGCTCCTATTACCTCACACCCCCGTCCCGATTTTCACATTTGCTGTCTGGTCATCCTACCAGAACATATGACATTTTTCTATATCACAATATTTCTAAGAAAAGGAAAAACTCCAGAGCAAACTTCCACCAACCACCCACAAAGACCCAGGCTTTTCACTATGCCGAATGCCACAAATCTGTGCTCTCTCAGACCAGCTAAGGAAGTAAATCTTTGAGTAACACCCTGCCATCCTGCACAGAGAACATTCTGCCACCAGTTCCCCCAGATGATTAAATATACATACAGGCTAACCTTCAGCTGCCTCAGTTTGCAGGCTGAATGGCCATCTTTCAGATAACCAGATCCCAAAGCCCTTACGGTCTTTTAGATCAAAGTTAGCACTTTGTATTGCATATGGAAGTGTCTAGGCAGCTAGTAGAGGTGTCAAAGAACTGGTGGCATATATTCCATTTTGTTAATGGCAGTGTATTTAAAGGCAGGGAACCAACATTCTGCTGTGTAGTTTCTGACTCCTCATCCTGAAGTACATATTACAATAATCTAATCTAGTAGAAATCACAAGGGTGTGGATCACCCAGGCAAGGTCCAGAGCTGAGAGGATAGTTTGCACATGTCTAATCAAATGCAGAGGGGAAAAAATGGTTCTTTTCACTTACAATGTCACTCAAGATGCAAAGAGCTCCAGAGGTTCCAAAAGCACTCCCAAACTACAAACCACTCAGACAGTGGCAAACATCCTCATCAGAGACTTATCAAGAAGGTGATTAAATAAACCAGGAAGGGATGTGGCCTCATCCTTCACAGATAGGACCCTGCATGCTTACACAGTTGAGCCTGGTTTACACTTCAAAGTTAGATCAACCTAGCTATGTAGGTTACGGGTGTGAAAAAACACACACTCCTGACTTTTGCAGTTGTGCCGACTAACCCCTGTGTAGCTGCAGCTATGTCAACAGAAGAATGCTTCCTTCGACGTAGCTACTGTTGTCTGGGGCGTTGGTGTTCCTACACCAATGGAAAAACCCCTTCATAATCGTAGGTTGCATCTACATTAAAGTGTTGTGCCGGCATAGTTATGATGAAATAGCTATGCTGGTATAATCTCCATAGTGTAAACATATCCTCACTTTGTGTCAGTGACTGGAGAAATGTAGAGTAGTATATTTAATGTGTTCATTATATTTTACGTGAGATGAAATGCTGGCTGCTTAACAAAGTAGCAGGACTGTGCTCCTTGCCAGAGCTCAGGATCTGACTACACCCTTCAGAATTAAGACCACACATGAACATGCAGTTATGGAGTATGAATGTGACAAGACAAAATTACATTAAACTCATCACCCAGCCAATATATCTTACCATAAACTGAGTTTTACAGGCAAGACAAGTTGGGAAGTTGCATTGAAACTGACAACCCTAACTTTATTTTTGAAAGATTTTTTTATACTCACATATTGGGAAAGAAAAAGGAAGCACAATGGAAACATTTCACTAGCCCCCAGACAGTCCTCAGTACTTCTTATAACCGAGACACGGTACTTTAGATTTTATCTGAACTGGAGATTTCAGCCATCAGTGGTCAGCCACAGGTGTAGCTGCACCTAGTGCAGAGAGGGTAAACTGGGTAGAAATAGTCAAGCCTTCTTGGAACTGGGGTAAACTGCACTGCTGCAAATAATGGCTTATAGCAACTTGACCTGTCTATATTAGGGGTTTGCACTGGTGCAGCTGTGCCAGTTGCTGACTGCTGATGGCTAAAATCAAGAGAAATTCCCAGTGTAAACAAGTCTTTACTTGTGACACTGCAAGAGACAAGCGCTTTGCAAAGGACAATATACTGAACAGATTTCTAATGGTTTTCCTTTATTTTTCATACACAGAAGTTTTTCATGAGATGGAAAATCCTGTGCTTTCAAATTAACACATATTGGAAGACTTTTTTCTTTTTGTTTTATAAGAACATTTCTTGAAAGAATTCTCCCTTCCCCCCGCCACCTTTCTTAAATATGATCACTTGAGAAGAAAGGGAAACATCTCTGTATATCTCAGAATAAACATTCCCTGCTGGGTTCTTGGCATGCACTGAGCCCACCCCTTCAGAAAGAAATCAGATCCCAAGGCAAACTAGGTAAAAAAAAAAAAAAAGAAAGGAAGAAAAAAAGCAGCTGTTAAAACATTTGGGCTCGTCCCCCACCCCAGTACTACACATGTGTTCATTTCAGTCATTTGCCTGTTATACTGGAAGCCTCAGACCCTCTGCAATGAGCAAGGACATAAATGAGGCTAACATGGAGCATTCCCTTCCCATTCTTCTCACTGCCATCCTCCTCATCACCACCACCCTCCTCTCCACATTCCTGGAGGACAGTCAGAAGATTTATTGTATAATTTCTTTGGCGGCTGTTAACTGAGTGTGCAGCAACAGCTTGGTTTCATTAGGAAATCAGAGCATTTCTTTTATGTAGGTCACATCAGTTTTTGATTCTGAATCTCATAAAACTCTAACCTTTCTGAAAAGTCAGCAATGTATGTATGGCTTAAAAGAAAAAGAAAGAATGACTTTAATGCTTCTGAGTGTCATTTATGCCAGTGAATGCCATCGCCCCTCTACTATACAAATTGTTAGAGATATTTGTCTGAATGTCTGGATGGGGCATTTGGTGAAAACTATCTCTTTTCACTAGGGTAAAAGCTTCCAAACAGCATTATAATTACAGTCTGAGCTCCCAACTGCATGAAGCTTGGCCATGTTGGAAAGTGAACGACTGATTGTCTGGGCTTTATTTCTGTTTCTCTCTCTCTTTCTCTCTCTCTCCACCATTCACATCAACAGGAATTATACTAAACTCAAATAATCTCAGCTAATCAGACAGCATGGAGGTACTGACTCACAGCTGTACAATTATTATTTAATTACCCAAATCGCTGAACTCGTACTAACGAGGGTCTAATTTGCATGTTTGTATAGTTATTTCTTGGTAACTATACAGTATGAGCATGAACTCAGGCTACTGCTTTCACAATTCCACAGCTGAATGCTGACAACAAACATGGTCACCTCAGCTTCTCATCCCCTCATTACATAACACAACAGATCTCCACTCCACCCTGATTCCCTTCCTCCCACAAGTAACATTTTGAATCAAATGAAATGTTTTTTATAAGCTTCCTCTCCCTCCTTTCTAAAATTCAGTACATAAGAACATAAGAATGGCCATCCTGGGTCAGACCAAAGGTCCATTCAGCCCAGTATCCTGTCTACCAACAGTGGCCAATACCACCACAGGAATGTTAAATGTTATTATATTATGGTCACTATTTCCAAGCGGTCCTGTTATAGTTACATCTTAGATCAGATCCTGCTCTCCACTCAGGGTTAGATCGAGGGTCGCTTCTCCCCTTGTGGGTTCCTGTACCGGCTGCTCCAAGAAACAGTCATTTAAAGCATCAAGTTTCAGAGTAGCAGCCGTGTTAGTCTGTATTCGCAAAAAGAAAAGGAGTACTTGTGGCACCTTAGAGACTAACCAATTTATGCTCAAATAAATTGGTTAGTCTCTAAGGTGCCATAAGTACTCCTTTTTTTTTAAAGTATCAAGACATTTTGTCTCTGCATTTCGTCCTGAGGTGACATGTACGCAGTCAATATGGGGATAATTGAAATCCCCCACTATTATTGAGTTCTTTATTTTGATAGCCTCTCTACTCTCCCTTAGCATTTCATCGTCACTGTCACTGTCTTGGTCAGGTGGTCGATAATAGATCCCTACTGTTATATTCTTCTTAGAGCATTGAATTACTATCCATAGAGATTTTATGGAACATGTGGATTCATTTAAGATTTTTATTTCATTTGATTCTACATTTTCTTTCACATATAGTGCTACACCCCGCCTCCCACCCTCCGCACGACCTGTTCTGTCCTTCTGATATATTTTGTACCCCGGAATGATTGTGTCCCATTGACTGTCCTCACTCTACCAGGTTTCTGTGATGCCTATTATATCAATGACAGGTTTCAGAGTAACAGCCGTGTTAGTCTGTATTCGCAAAAAGAAAAGGAGTACTTGCGGCACCTTAGAGACTAACCAATTTATTTGAGCATGAGCTTTCGTGAGCTACAGCTCACTTCATCGGATGCATCCGATGAAGTGAGTTGTAGCTCACGAAAGCTCATGCTCAAATAAATTGGTTAGTCTCTAAGGTGCCGCAAGTACTCCTTTTCTTATTATATCAATATCCTCCTTTAATATGAGGCAATCCAGTTCACCCATCTTATTATTTAGACTTCTAGCATTTGTGTACAAGCACTTTAAAAATTTGTCCCTGTTTATTTGTCTGCCCTTTTCTGATGTGTCAGATTCTTTATGTGAATGTTTCTTGTCTGATCTGGCCCATATTTTATCCTCTTCCATCCTCTTCTCCTGAGTAAAACCTAGAGAACAGTAACAGCAGAGTTAATGGGGAGCTTGAACTATGTCCCTCACAACCCAATTTAGATTTTGAATGGAGAAAAAAAAGACATTCCTAAGGTGAGGGGAAAGGGAAGAAGAAAAGGGCATAAGAGTGAAGCGCTCAGGGGGAATGGGGAGAAAAGGGTGGAAGGGAAAATAAAAGGGGAAAACATCAGTATAGATATTCTGGGTTTACTCAGTAACTAAGGCCTTGTCTTGACTGATTAAAAAGGTGCCATTTTTAGTTCTGGGTAACACAAGGTAAAAGCAGAGTGAAATCTAGACAAAATAAATAGTACTAGACCCCCTCTAGGGATTGATCTTGGCATGTTTACCTTGTGTAAACTGAACTGTCCAGATTTCACTATGTTTTTACCTCAGGATACCTCTCACATATTAGTTGTCATGATGTTAAAAAAAAAAAGAAGCAGAATTTGAACATGGGTATTTTAACAATACATAGCAAACAGCATAAAACACCACAGTAAAGGTTGTGTGTCTGTATTGTCTAGTAGGTATGGTGTTAACTCAGCATGCCGTTACTCATCAAAGAGACAAGGAGGTGAGGTAATATTTTTTATTGGACCAACTTCTGTGGGTGAGTGAGACAACCTTTCGAGCTTACACAGAGATCACCTTCAGGTCACTCATCAAGACCTGTGGAAAGACAATTGGAAGGAATGCTGAAAGTAAAATAGATATCAGCATCCACCTAACCATTGAAGACATAGATCACAGGAGAGGAAGTTACCTTTATTAAAGAGCTAAGGCTATATGTGCATTGTCCTTTTTTTCCCTAGCTCAATGAAGAAAAACATGTTTTTATTTACACTTCTCGTCTTTTATCTCTGCTCCTTCTCACATGCCAGTGGATTTTCCCCTTCTTGTGTTGGCTGAGGTGCTGAATGCTGATGAGACTGTACTTACAGTAAACACCAGCCCTTATTTTCAAGGATTTCTTTCAAAATTGGACACCTATATTATTTAGGTATGGGCTAAGACATATTACCGAATTATCATACATGGGGTTAAGGGTGCTGATACCTGCAGTTACAATTTCTCACAATTTTAGTGGGTCAGATCACAGGCAGGGTGGGACCAGTTCAATGGTTGGATGGAATCCAGTGCTTTTAGGTAAAGCAGAATTGGAAATGTTAGTGATTCACTAGATGACACTGTCCTCAGAAGTGATACTGTGGTGATATGGAAAACTGTATTGTTAGAAACTTTCTGGTGAGACATGTAAAAGTGAAGGCCCCACTTCCTATTTTAATTGAAGAATCTATTATACTTTCACAAGTAGGAAGTATTCCACATGATCTGGTAGCTACATTCCAGTTTAGAGAATTACCTTCTGCCAACCTTCATTTCTCTACAGTTTCTACTGGGCAGAATGTTTGTCTTTATTTTGTATCCTATTGTGTTTTTGTGCTCTATTAAAGAGTTGCTGTATTCCATCCAAACGCAGCTGCAGAAATTTCCATTGTTTGTAAAACACTGTTATTCCATAGGATGAAAGAGTGCTCAAAGATATTATTGTTAAAGTACATATTGTTTCAGTATAGCAGCCGTGTTAGTCTATATTCGCAAAAAGAAAAGGAGGACTTGTGGCACCTTAGAGACTAACAAATTTATTTGCGCATAAGCTTTTGTAGGAATGCATCTGATGAAGTGAGCTGTAGCTCACGAAAGTTTATGCTTAAATAAATTTGTTAGTCTCTAAGGTGCCACAAGTCCTCCTTTTCTTTTTGCAGTACTTATTGTGTGAAGCAGAATTCTGTGAATTAGTTATTTTGCGATGAAATGTAAAAATTCATGTTTTTGAAAGAAAAGAATGCCACCCAAGTTATCTCCTTGATTTTCTTTGTGGATTTGGTGAAAACAAAATATATTTTCTACAGGAATAAAATTAGTTTATTATTCTGATAAATTTTCACTCTGGGACCAATCTATAATTTTATTTCAGGATGGAATTTTTTTCCCTTTTTGCTGCAAAAATCTGTATTTGCTGGCAGCAATATTAAGACTTCGCTCTGCAACAATTTTACAAATATTTGCACAAATATATTTTTTCACCATCACATACTCCTGAAGCAAAAACTGGGTAGCTTCACACAGCACTAACAAACTGTTGCAAACAGTCAGGCTGTCTTGTGGATTGTGCACTAGGCTGAGATCCAGGAATGCTTGAACCCTAATCCTAGCTCTTCCGCCAACTTGATGTGTGGTCCTGGGCAAGTTGCAGCCTCTGTCTTTCAAGTTGCCCACATGTCAAAGGAGGATAATAATCCTCACCTACTTCACAGGGCTGTTGTGAGAAATAATTAGTTACTGTTTGTACAGGACTCAGACAATCTAAATAGCTACTCAAATTATAAGGATTTCTATTAATTGAAACAAAAATATTTGAAGGCTGGAAAACAACTAATTTAACATGGATAAAAGTTTTAGACGCCTGGATGGTTTTATGGAAAATGACACACATCCAGGCATACATTTATTTGTAAACTTTTGTGTCAGTTAAATAAAATAGGGCTTTCTTTAAGAAAACAGGACAGGAGAGGTTTGAGACAATGAATTTACACTTTAGCTGACTTTCTTATCCATTTACAGGAATATTTTGTTTATAATTTGTACCTTATATTGTCCAGTAGTGGAAGTAGCCAATGCCCCGTGTACTACTGAATTTACAGAAACCTCAGACTATGAACCTCATATTTAGTTATTTCCCTTTTGTTTGCTATACCTTGTGTTCCTCACTCAAAATCTATGGAAAAGTTACATTTAGTTAAGCTAGGGCAGAGGTGTGCAAACTAGGGCCCACGGGCCATATCCAGCACGCGGGACCGTCCTGCCCGGCCCTTGAGCTCCCGTCTGGGGAAGCTAGCCCCCAGCCCCTCCCCTGCTGTCTCCCCTCCCCTGCAGCCACACCGCTGTGTGGGCAGCGTGGCTGGCTCCGGCCAGGCGGCGCAGCTTCCAGTCCTGATGCTCTGAGTGGCATGGTAAGGGGGCAGGGTGCAGGTGAGGGGGGGTGGATAAGGGGTATGGGTTCAGGGGGGCAGTCAAGGGAGAGGGAGCAGGGGACAGTTGGATGGGGCGGAGGTTCGGGGGGGGGAGGCGGTCAGGGGACAGGGAACGGGGGGGTGGATAGGTGTGGGAGTCCAGGGGGGCCTGAGAGGGGGCGGGGGTGTGGATAGGGCTTGGGGCAGTCAGGGGACAGGGAGCAGGGGGCTGGATAGGGGTTGGGTGGGTTGGGGATTCTGAGGGGGGCAGTCAGGGGGCAGGAAGTGGGATGGGGGTGGTTAGGGGATGAGGGTCAGGCTGTTTGGGGAGGCACAGGCTTCCCTACCTGGCCCTCCATACAGTTTCACAACCCCGATGTGGCCCTCTGGCCAAAAAGTTTGCCCACCCCTGAGCTAGAATGATCTTATGGCCTATGCAATTTATCTAAGATAAAATTACCAGCCAAGGACTCCATTGAGCTCTTGTTATATTGGCTTCTGATAACATAACCCAGGGCACTAGGTAGCAGAAAATCTTTCCAGAGGTACAAAGTACCCCCAATCCTGCTGAACAACCTACAGCTGACCAGCGCAGCCACAGAAGTTGATGATAGCAGCTGGGGAAGCATTCTGGCCAGCCTTGTCAATGGATGCATTGATTCAGTACATACCTCATGTAGCCTGTGTTGATGTGTCTCCCATGGAGCCCCAGCTACAACTGCCCTCCCCTAGAGGAATCCCAGGGAAGAGCTTCCGTGCTGTTTCTTTTAAGGATTAATGCCACCTCAGTCACAACTGCCCCCACTGGCACACACTCACCTGGGGTGAGCAGAGACTCCAATGTGTAGAAAGCATCACTTTCTAATGATGTTCCCTCTCTTGGATAATACAGATTATCGGAAGCAAAAGCAGGAAATTCCCTCCTTTGCATTTAGTGAAGAAACTCCTTGTTTTGAGTAAGACCTCCACAGGAGGTCTTTAATGTTGAACTCCTGCTGCTCTGAGATTATTGATCAATCAGCCATATCTCCAGCTGGCTACAGGATGCTGAGAAAAGACATTTGTTCCTGTCAAATTCACACAGAAACAAAGAATTTTCTATAGCAACTGGTGTCAGAACCCCTCAAGACAGCGTAGTAGCTGAATTTTTGAGCAAGAAGTTTTGACCTTTCATGACCAGTGAAGAGACTGAACAAGAACACATAGTGTAGCTAGAACATTCTGATGAATATTTAAATATCCAGCTGCCTCTCAGGAAAGCTATTTTCCACTGTGAAAAATCGCTTATTCTTTTAAAAAAACATCTCTGCTGCAAAACAACAACTAAAAAGCCCATTTTGTCCCCTGTCCCCAGATATTCCATTTCCTGGTTATTAGTTCCAGATCAGTTGTATGTTATTGGCTCTGCAGGCATTAAGGGATCACCACAGAACTGACATTTTCAAGTGACAGGAATGAAAGCATAGGCACCATTAAGTATGTCCCTAGTGGCCATCCACAAAAAAGGCACTGAAGTATGGGAACCGCTGTACAAAAAAGGATGAAAGCTAGGTGTGGCTGGCAATAAGATATGACAGACAGATTAGATAGACAGATAATTGTTTGAGCATAGTGTGGAAAAGGTAGAAATATTTTCCTAGCTATCGCCCAGATATGTGACTCTGGCAAACAGTGGCTTACCACTTTTACCAACTTCCCTAATTTTATATTTGGCTTCACATAAATATCTCACATTTTTACAAGAGGAATCTTATTTATTTTACTGAAAGCTGAGTTATCTTGTACCATTGGATAGTATAATATCCCTGGACTACATACACTACTCCCCTGTGTGTAATTCCCCTGGTTAGTAGGAATTATCTTAGTGTTATTGCAATAGAGTCATCAAAGTTAAAGATGGGCAGGGGGTGGAGGGGAAGGTACTTGTAGGTCATCTAGTTTTTCTCGTTGCCAGTGCAGTTCTTTCCTACACTAGTTTTTCCAAGTATTTTGTCTTTTCTTGTTTTAAATGTCCCAATCCATAGAGGCTCCTAGCATTTCCCTTGGAAAAGCATACCACAGTCTATTCAGTATAAAAGTAGGGACATTTTCCCTTATAGTTAGCCTACATTTTCTATTTCTTAATTGTATGTAATTATACTTTCTCTGTTTATACTCTAAACAATTCATCTCCCTCTTGGGGTTCATAACCTTCAAATATTTGTAGACTGCTATCCAGTTCTTGAATTGGGTCAGGTTTGGAATAGGGTTAGATTTATGGTATCTCCAAGTTCCCCACCCAAAAAACATAATAGCATGCACCAATTTCTGCTCATGCTGAAGCAATGAGTAGTGGGGTATGACATAACCATATACCACCTCCCAAAACTGAAGTCCTGCTATTATCAGATCTCCATTAGGGGATGATCTTGCAAGTAATTAAACCCCCTCAAGTTCTCTTGTGCCATCAGACTGAGACATGGTATATTACTCCCTAATAAAGACCTACATTTATTACACTGTCATTCTGTAATTCTCCCAACTAGTAAAGAGCTGTCCAAGTATTATAATCACTGAGGCCCTGACTCAGCAAACGTGCTGAAATTTAAACATGTGAGTAGTCCTATTGAAGTCTTAAAGCTAGGCATGTGTTTATTTGGAGCTCTAATATTTTTTCTGGTATAATTACTTTCCAGATAGAAAAAGATTGTCCCTTCTTCTAGATGTTCCTTCTGCCTCTTAACTGAGGTGCAGTGCATTTTTCCTGGTCAGAAGAAGAGATGATGTATGAGTGTGTCAGTGTATGTTACATTTTACCAGCTACAAGGCTAGTTCCTATATCATACCAGGTCTGTCTGTCTGCCTGTTTGTCTTTCATTACTTTTTGTTTTTATGTAGATGAATAACAGTTGTATTCACTGCTCCTTTATACTTAAAAAAGTCTTTGCAGAGGAGTGGTCCCATTTTTCCTTTTGGTTCCGATTAATGTCATTCTACCTACCACTATTGCATGTATCATCTGCCACTGAAACTCTGTTTCATCTCTGAAGAACCCCACTAAAATAAACGGCCTCTCTGCTGTTCAGACGGGCAGTTAATTTGCTGCTGCTTGACTTTATTATTTATAAAACTTTATTGACTCAGTTCCACCAGTTCTGTGACTGTCTGTGCAGCGCCGAGGTCTGAGTGAGTGATACTCCAACTACACAACAACACTTGGAGCCTTCAGATTTGCAGGAATGGCAGTGAGTTTGTGACAAGAGGTGAACAAGGGAGTTCACCTATAATTAGGGTGACAGAGGAGGAACAGCTCCTGATGAAACGGCACTAAAAAAGTCAAGTTATTTTTAAGTTAGTCATGAAAGTCTCAAGGATGATTCACAATTTCCTTCTACTAATCTGAGGAATACTGTATTCTTACCAAAATAAATGTCTGTTTTAGGATGATGTGAAAGTACACTCCTAAACAGAAGTGAGCCAATAGTGAGGGAAAAGTACAAATGAACATTTCTATGATTTCCTAAACATTTGGATTCAGAAAAGTTTGCAAGTTTTAGGTTTATGTTTGGTGCCCCTAGGTACCACTGCCCATCATTTACCCTCTCTTTTACACCAGTTTGCAACACTTGGGGGTGGCTGGAACAAGGGCCAGTCTCTCAGATAGTCCCTAGATATTTGTCTTTATTGGCTTAGTCTCTCAAAGCCTATTGCCCCTTTTCAGGGTTTACCTCCTAACCCTGTTTCTGGGAGGTAGTGCTTTACTGACAGCCAGGGTAGCTTTGGGAGCTGTGGGTCCTGCGGCTGCCTCCTCCTTGGCTGCACTGCCTCTGTTACCACCAGTCTCTGGATGCAGCAGCTGTCTTCCTGTTCACTTCCTCTTCCTGTGGTAATTTCCTCTTTTAAGCTCCTCCTCTTCCAGGCTGAACAAGCCTTTCAGGTGCGCCTTGTTAGTGCAGCATAGGCCCAGAAGAACTCGTTAGCCTACTCTCGCCCAGTATGGGGCCGTGTCCCTTCACAATGAAATTTAAATTTGTTTTGTAGCTAAATGAAATTTGTTTGGGGTCAAAGTGTAAGTAATTTATAAAGGTCATGTTATCCAGTCAAAGCAGGGAAACAATACCTTGTGACTTAAGTAACCAACCACGTAGCCGGAATAACAAATGCTGAATAATGAATCAGGAAATGAATACCTGCTAGGAATTGTTTACTAATAAATCATAGGTTGGGATTTGCTTACATAAATTGTCAGACATTTTCTAACAGCAAACAAATTCACAGCAATAATGATCTGTTTGAATAACTCATGAATTGAAAATAGAAATAAATTCACTGGAGAGTTTGTCCACTCAAATTATTCTACCAGTTCAGTCCTTAAATCATAAAGATACAAAATGTTAAAATTAAAATTAACATAATGCCTTTTTTCAGTTCCAAAATATTTTAAAGGCACTGGAATTGATATTTTAATTTACTTTTCTAATAATAATGGGGAAACTAATGCTTAAATCCTATTCAATGCATCAAAATTTCACTGGGGAACTCATAAATAGCAGCAAACCTAGAAACAGAGGACAGTAAAAGAACTTCTATTCCAGGATGCAAACACTAATCACTCTTCCTCAACCAAGTTTCTCCCTTGCTCCAGAATCCCCCTGGAGATTAATCAGACCTAGGGAACAGGGCTGAGGGAACTGATGCATCCGATGAAGTGAGCTGTAGCTCACGAAAGCTTATGCTCAAATAAATTTGTTAGTTTCTAAGGTGCCACAAGTCCTCCTCTTCTTTTTGTGGCATAGTAGTTAGTCAGCAGCCAAGCAGATTAGACCCTGGCAGCTTCTGAAGGCGTCAAGGAGACCCAGGAAAGAGAAGGGACACAAGGTCTCTGTATGGATGGCCTTGGCCTCAAGTGATTTCTGTAAAATCTAGGGGAATTTTAGAGGATTTACATATTCGTGAAGTTAAATCTATTCCTTATGCCTCAAGGGAACAATATAAAGAAAACTCTGTGAGGAGAATATTGTAGTATTTCCAGATTCCAGGATGATTCGGGCAATAATATAAAAACTTTTTAGACTACTAGAATTCTTTCAAAGTACAGCAGTTTCATTCCAGATAGCAGTTATTTTTTCCTGGTACAGTGGAGCCTTACATAGAGAGCTTAGTTATTGTGAAACCCTGGCTATAATGAAAAGCAATGAAAGTCTGACATTTTCAGCACATTACACTGCAAATTGGAACTCTGCTAATACTGAACTTCTGCTTTTAAAACCCAAGCCAATAGCCACTGAAGTCAATGGAAAGGCTACGAATATTTGTAATGGGTATCGTGGAAGGCCCATAGTGAAATGGTTTTGTTGGAGCAAGGATTTTTAAGGGATTTTCAAAAGCGCCCAGCATTTTGACACTGACTTCAATGCATGCAAAGTTAGGCCAGTGCTAAGCAACTTTGAAAATCCGACCCAGAATATCTGCCACGGAGCCCCATTGATCCCCCTTGTCCAGCCAGGGAAGTCCTTCATTATTACTTTGAAACAGAAAACCACTGGTTTTAATTGTAGTAGTTTCACTATTTTTAAGGCTTTTAGATTGTACATATGTCAAAAATATTTCATATTGTTGTTTGCAATGTTGTTGTAGTCATGTTGGTCCCAGGATATTAGAGAGACACGGTGGGTGAGGTAATAGCTTTTATTGGACCAATGTACCCACCTTGTCTCTCTAAAAATAATTTAAATGCAATTCTTACTAAAGATGCTGCTTTACTCTCCCATTTTATTTCTTTCTGTGGAAACAAATGTCTTTAATTCCTTTGATGGGTATGTGCCTTGAAAACCTTTCTGCCTTTACTAATGTGGTAGTTCACTTTAGGGAGCTGTTTAATTTTTGAAAAACTTTTGTTCAGCCTGTTCTGCTATTTGAAAAAATAACCCTATATTTTTAACTTGATGAGCATAACTGCATTTATTTGATGAGGTTTCTGCATTTATTTTATTTTACTGGTTGATTTCTTGAAAAAAAACCTCAGTAATTTAGCAAAAAGAAAAGGAGTACTTGTGGCACCTTAGAGACTAACCAATTTATTTGAGCATGAGCTTTCGTGAGCTACAGCTCACTTCATCGGATGCATACCATGGAAAGTGCAGAAGACATTATATACACACAGAGCGGATTCAACTAGGAATAAAAGAATAATATGAGCAAAAGTAGATCTAGGCAGAAAAATCATGAAGACTGTCTTCAACAAGATGTCTCTGAGAATGTGCTTCCAAGAAAAGTGGTGGGGACCCCATTACTACAGTTATTTGAAATTAGACTGGGCAAGGAACTGAAGCATAACACATAGAAGAAACCACTCAATAATCCTATATCAGCAATGGAATAACAAGATGACTTAATAGGTCTTTTCTATCTCTAATTGCTATGATTTTGTGATAAGGAACATTTTCTCCCATGTGCCTGAGATATTAATACAGGTATCTCCTCTGCCAGCTGATGGGAGAATAAATGGCAAAGAAAATAAATAAGAAAAGTAAACTCTTCTTGTGGAAGTCCTGAAGCAATTGGGCAAGATCAGTGGCAATATATTCACACTGGATGCACACTATCTTTACTGGGATAGCAAGTTTCAGAACAGTTTTATTTCTCATTTCTGATGCATTATCTTATTTTCTCCCATGCTGTGTCACAGCATGTCATCTTGTTTTGCAACAAGACACCATGTGAATCCTTGAGACAAAACCTCTAAAGCATAAGAAGAATTGTGTGTGCTCTTTTTCATTTGGGAGGCAACCCAATCCACACTATGCAGCTGACATTTTGCAGGCAGATCATCCTCCCAAAACCATAGAATTTACATAATTTCTAACTACAAAGATTATATTTACAGGCACCTCAGTGCCTGCCTGCACAACTGTAAATGGAAATGAAACTCTTTTAAACTGTCCATTGTTGTTAATTATTTTACATACCTAAAAGGCTTCAAGGGGCTTTAAAATATAGGTAACAAGATGTCGTACTTGCCGAAGATATTTTACAATCTAATTCTAGTTATGATACAATATAGGGTGGGGATGGGGTAAGGAAGGACAATGGTTATAGTAATAAGAACTTCACATGGTTACACAGTTTAGCTGTTGAACAATTTGGTGGTTCAGCTTGGTTTGGTGGCTCATCAACAATCACATTTTTATATTAGCCTCTAAGTCACAAATTGGGAACTGAGAGTAGAATATTGGTCCTTCAGCTTCAAACCCTCTACTGCCTGAAGAACACCAGTGGCTCATGGTAGTATCAAGTTCCTTATTCTCTTTGGAGTCAGCTACTAAAGGACAGCATAAATAAAACCCTCATACACACCATAGAATCATAGATATTAAGGTCAGAAGGGACCATTATGATTGTCTAGTCTGCTCTCCTGCACAACGCAGGCCACAGAATCTCACTGACCCACTCCTGTAACAAACCCCTAACCTATGTCTGAGCTATTGAAGTCCTCAAACTGTGGTTTAAAGACTTCAAGTTGCAGAGAATCCTCCAGCAAGTGACCCATGCCCCACGCTGCAGAGGAAGGTGAAAAACCCGCAGGGCCTCTGCCAATCTGCCCTGGAGGAAAATTCCTTCCTGACCCCAAATATGGCGATCAGCTAAACCCTGAGCATGTGGGCAAGCCTTACCAGCCAGACACCCAGGAAAGAATTCTCTGTAGTAACTCAGATCCCACCCCATCTAACATCCCATCACAGGCCATTGGGCCTATTTACCGCTAATAGTCAAAGATCAATTAATTGCCAAAATTAGGCTATCCCATCATACCATCCCCTCCATAAGCTTATCCAAGTAGTACATTACTCCGGTAGTCATTACACTATACAACATGAGCTCCTCCCCATGTCCCCAGGACAGGAGTTAGAAGTCTTTGACAGAGAGCACCTGTCTCACACAAAACGTTAGTGACTGTGAGACGAAAACAACACTCCCTCCCCATACCTCAAACTGACAACAAAACCAAGCAACAGCATTTCAGTGATAATGTAGTAATGGTTTTGAAGACTAAGAGGTGTTGTATTTTGTATAGAGTGGTGTGCTTGGAAGGAAGCACTGGAAATCTAAATTTTAGGCCAAATTATACTCTTTGGTATGGAACAGGTTTTAATTGTGGTTTCTGAAACTATGATGAAGATGGCTTGTCCCTAACTACAGTTGTAGTTCAACAGTGTTCAACTGCACCCTTTACTGACACCCATTGCCAGCAAAAAGTAATTTTGGAAGTGTAGGGAAGGCCAGTAAGGGAAGGATGGTCAATGGTAAAATACACATTTGCCTTTAATCTTTCTTTTCCCCATTTCTCCACTCTAAAGAATTCCAGTTCAATTAGCTAGTGATACCACCACTACTGCCGCTAAAGAGACAGCATTGGTGCTGTGTGAAATTTACACCCTTAACAGACCAGAAGGTGTTTTTTTTTTAATCAGTTGGATATGTATTATCAAACATTTGTCATCCCCAGAATTTGAGTCTAATATATACTACACCTTTATTGCACCTTTGTTATTTTTCTGAAAGCTGTAAAAGTGTTGCTCCTCCCCAAAATTGTCAGAGTTCTTCTCTTGACCCAGCATGAGAGGTCACATACATTTCATTTTGTTTGTTATCATTAGGTATAAAAAGGAGAAAAATTGTAAAATGGATAAACCTGGCTATATTGTTTAGAACATATACACTAGGTTTATTACCTAGAATAGAAGTGTAACCAATAAATATTTATGAAGGATTAAAAACAGCAAAGGCTGTGAAGTTATCTGCATGGAATGTATTGTTTTTCTATTCCTGCACTTGTAATTGTTTTCAAAACTAAGATGTTTCTAAATAAGGTTTCTAAATAAACCTTAACCGTCAAGGAAAAATAAGAGGAAAAAATAGGAGCCTACTTACACTGTGTACTAGACTATTTGTGGCTAACCGTGGAGTTGTTGTTGATTGACATTGGCTGCAGGGGAACTCACAGCCACTGCAGTCGTAACCCCTCTCAGAATATTTGCTGTCAGCAACAGTGTAGAAGCAGCACCTAATTTGAGATCTCTCAGGAGTGGAAAGCATAAGAGAACAAAAATTACAGTCATTTATGCTTTAAATTGAAGCAAAAATGTCTGTAACTGGTAAGGTTTTGGGAAAGAGTTAGTGTGAAAGTGTAAAGAATCAAAAGAAGACTATAATAGTTTTTTTTTTTTAAAGTGATCTTTCAGTGGTAAAACGCCTGTCAACTTTTTCAATATCCTAGGCTAACTGTTACTGACCTTGAAACTGCACCTAAATTCTGCAGCTTTTAAAATCAAACACAATTTATAGCTCCTTCTTGGTTAAACTAAAGACTAGCTGGGATAGGGTTCAGTGGGATAAACTAGAATTTTACATGATGATGCTTAATACAGTTAAATGAAGTTTCATAGCTTTAATTCTTGCACGTTCTTCTAAAAGCATACCCCACCCTTGTTCATTTTTAATATAAAATTGCATCTAAGATCTAACATTCAAGGGGATCAAATTTAACCAACTGATTTAAATTGATAAAGAAAGAATATGGATCAGATAATTGAAGTGCAATAACAGACTTTTTATCCTCTGATCTTTTAAGTTTTATTAAGCGAAAATCAGAGCAGCCGGGCTATCAGCAAGTAGGGCTATGAGTAAGAGCCACAGTTTTTGCAAGATGAATTCAAAATACAGAAACACTGCATGGAAAGTATTTAATACATATAAGCTAAAACCAAACAGATTTCCAAGTGACAAGAGGAGATTTCAGTGAGAAGACAAGATGTAAGCCTTATGGCCAGACGCGCAAGAAAGAAAAGATCTCTCTTCTCCCTCTGTTGGTGAGAAAGTTCTGCCAGAGTGCTTCATTTGCAGAGACTACGTACCCACAATTCCCCTAGTCACACTTCATGACAATACGTGATTCTGGAGTTGAGAGGTCCAGGGCGAGGGTAAGAGCTCTCACCTTGTGGCAAAGAGCTCATTTCCAAGTAGCCAGGACTCTGTTCCAGAGTTCAAAATATACTTGACTCCACTCCTCTCCCCTCCCCTCTGTGAGAGACAATGCAGTCTGGGGACTTCACAATGAGAGATGGTACAAGCTGAGGACTTTGCTGTGAGAGCCATTGCAGAGCTGAGTGGACTCTAATGAGGCTCTATCTGCCCAGCACATTAATACTGCTACTGAATTGGGTTAGGTGGTGCCAACTTCAGGCAGGACCAGGAAAGCAGCTTTCTTGAGACTGGAGACAGACCTGGAAAGGGAAACTTGAACAACTGCTACTCACTGATCCTAACCATGAGTGGGGATTTAGTGGACGGGTGAGATGGTGAAGTCAAGGGACTTTCCTGTAGGACATTCTCAGCAGAGGGTTGGAACAGAGTTGGAGAGGCTACTGCCAAAGTTATTGGAAGGTGGTCAGAGGGGCCAAAATTTACTCTATATTTGCATATCTATTTTGTTGCTGTGCTTTCCCAAATTTATGACTATGTTCCCTTTCCCTTAATAAATATTCCTTTGTCTTAGAGTGCTGGTGTCTGGGAGAAGTTCTGCGGGTAAGGTCACTCAAGAAGGGTGTTTAGTTTTCTGATGTGGGGGACTGAACCAGTTCTTTGTTTTTGTCAAGAAGAAGCCTAGCTATATTGAGCTCTTTTTTGCTCCCATTAACCACCTGACCAAAGGTTTACATAAATAGATAACACCTCTGTAGGCATACCTATAAAAGAACAAAAGAAGAGTAAGTAAACTGACTTTAGAGGCTGATAGTTAAGATGCAGTTATTTTTCCTCCCTTGGTATCCTGCTGTTAATTGAATAGTCTTGTTAGACTGACCTCACACTTGGTAAGGCAGCTCACATCTTTTCATGTATTTATACCTGCTCTTGTATTTTCCACTCCATGCATCTGATGAAATGGGTTTTAGCCCACAAAAGCTTATGCCCAAATAAATTTGTTAGTCTCCAAGGTGCCACAAGGACGCCTCGTTGCTTTTGCTGATACAGACTAACACAACTACCACTCTGAAACCTGTCAAGATGCAGTGAGATGCAAGTTAAAGTCGTTGTTCTGCCTGATTCTAAAAAGTCGATCTTCCTCAAATCAGGCAGAACAGGGATTTGAACCTGGCTCTCCCAATTTCTTCTCTTGGAGCACTTATATTTTATACAAATAACTAAATATTCACTGAGCCAGAGAGCCTGAATCTATAGCCTGGTGGTGATGGCACTCACCTAGGACATTGAAGACCCAGGTGAAAGTTAATGCTCTGAATCAGACAGAGCAGCAACTTGTACCTAGTTCCCCTACATCCCAGATGAGTGCTCTTGGTGGGGTCTTGAAGCTCCTTCTTGGACTGAGAAACTTTCCCAATGAAAATTTTGTTGAAGCTGGTATGTTTCCATGAAAAGTTTTGGTTTCAACTACCAGAATTTTTGAATGAAAAAAAGTTTAGTTGAAAGTTTCCCTATGAGCTCTATTTGTATCAACATTTCTAAAAGTATGACTTTCAAAGAAAAGGATGATGCACTATGTTGTAAAGACCATAATACATAGTACAATTTGCAAGGCAAATAGCTATCCAATCTATCTCTACCCAAGGGATGGTCAACACAAGGAAATTGCAATCATTTAAGTAAAAATGGTTTCTAATTTGAATTAGTTAAATCTTACACCACCCTCTTGGGTTGGCAATCTTGGTTTAAGAGTGGCTAATACTGATTTTGTTTAATTCAGTTTGTTATTGAAGTAAGCTAAATGAACATAAGGCATTCGGATTTAAGAGTGTCTACACAAAGGGATAGGGTCGATTTAACTAAATCAATTTAGAAACAGATCAAGTTAAATTGTGAAGCATCTGTAAATACAGAAAAAAGAACAGGAGTACTTGTTGCACCTTAGAGACTAACAAATTTATTTGAGCATAAGCTTTCATGGGTTACAGCTCATATATATGAGTTCATGTTCTCTGTATGTATATATCTATCTATCTTCTTACTATATGTTGCATTCTATGCATCCGATGAAGTGGGCTGTAGCCCATGAAAGCTTATGCTCATATAAATTTGTTAGTCTCTAAGGTGCCACAAGTACTCCTGTTCTTTTTGTGGATACAGACTAACATGGTTGCTACTCTGAAACCTGTAGATACAGACTGGACCTAATTTTTTATGTGTGACCCTGTGACTTTTCTGGTTAGAAAGCTGTTCCATTTGCATTAGAATCATAGACTATCAGGGTTGGAAGGGACCTCAGGAGGTCATCTAGTCCAACCCCCTGCTCAAAGCAGGACCAATCCCCAATTTTTGCCCCAGATCCCTAAATGGCCCCCTCAAGGATTGAACTCACAATCCTCAGTTTAGCAGGCTAATGCTCAAACCACTGAGCTATCCCTCCCCCTCATTCTGAAGGTAAACATAATGTTTCAGTACAAATATATGCAGTATCTCTTTAAATTACTGAACTAAATGTATTGCACTCTCATTTAAAATCTCCCTGTTATAACATCCACCCAAGTCAAAGGTGTAGCATTTTGGAAGCTGTGTTGATTGTCACTACAAGTGCTGCATTAAAGTACTGCTACATTCCTCTATATTCTTTCTATAATGGACAATACAAAAGCTTTGAAAAAAACCTCTTTTACTTGGATGCAAAGGTTACTTATTTAAATTTTAAAAAAGAATTTTAACAATGAAAGCTCTGTACTTGCACCCTCCACTCCCAGATGTGCCCTGTTTATACCACATGTATGTTTGCGCAAGTTAAATACTTTTGTTCTGACTGAATATGCATTAAGTAAAGAATAGAGCTTTGTTTAACGATAGTTTATGAACACATGGTGTTATGACTTTAAATTATGGGCTCAAGCTGAATGTACTCCAGGCAGTTTTAAAAAGATTTTAAAACAATTAGAGCCTATTTTCTTCTATTTTGTCAATTATTTAAAAGATCTTTTTTGTGGTGTTTATGGAATCTAAATTACTACATGAGGCAATCTTTTATATAAGTTCCCATTTTGTGGGGAGGGATGTTGCTCCAAACCTGACAAGGGGCAGCTTTATGGAATCCACTACATGCATATGTGTGCATTAAATTACCTGATATGATCACAATAAAAACAAAACAAAGCAGTTGCTACCCTTATATGCAATATACTGTATATATGTATTTATGGGTAATGTCTTCATTCCCCACCACTCCAAATTAAAGAGTGGAGAGCGTGGAGAAATGCATAAGGTGCAAACCGATATTGATCTATTGGGCTGTAACCCATAGCCTGCTGTGTTAAGTCGTGATGCTATGCCTCATTGCCTCTGGGAGACTGTGCCTGAGGCTGACAGAAAGCCTTGTGGGCTGCAGGGTGCGCACAGCTACTACACCATCCTTTGGCAGAGTGTAGCATGTGTTCCCACATACATGGGGCCAACTCTGCTGGCTAGTTCAGACTCATTTCCTGTTGAGGGCAAGAGTTCTGAGATTCGAGCGCCCACAGAGGAGCTAGGACTAGGAATGCAAGTGCTGTGATTATAATAGCCCATGTACCACAGGCAGAAATATAGAGAAGGAAGGGCTCCTTTCACCTCCTTTCCCTTATTTTTCAGCTGCATGGGGTGGGGCACAATCAAGCCCCAAAGAAACAAACAGATTTAGCACTAGGGCTCATTCATGCTCAGTACAGCACAGGTACACAGGATGGGGGGAGGTACATGGCTGTTGGCTGTGGACAGTGAAGGAGGGCCAAAAAGGTGAACGAGAACTCATTATTATGTATCTAAGAAGCAGGGTGCTCACTCTGCCAGGAGGCTATGCTCCTTTAGGATTTGCTTTGATAATGAAGATGTGTGGATAACACAGTACTTATACCTATTGGAATACATACATCTTGTTTTAGTCATCAGCCTGTCACACTGATGTATCCTTTCCACAAATAACCACCTTCAGAAAAACTGATGTACTATTTCCAGTAAGTCAACATTTCTCTTGCTACATTGGCATTCTAGGCTCCAAAGCAGAAGTGTTTCTAGCAGTACAGTTCATAGAATCATACAATATCAAGGTTGGAAGGGACCTCAGGAGGTCATCTAGTCCAACCCCCTGCTCAAAGCAGGACCAATCCCCAATTTTTGCCCCAGATCCCTAAATGGCCCCCTCAAGGATTGAACTCACAACCCTGGGTTTAGCAGGCCAATGCTCAAACCACTGAGCTATCCCTCCCCCCCAGTGCAGTGAGGCATTATCTTCAGGGACAAGTAGAGGTGATAAATATATCAGCTGGGTCATATATACAGTGCCCTCCTATTGAATGTAACTGAGTTTTCTTGGTGGTATAAATTCTATTCCTTCTTGTTGTAACCATAATGCAAATGATTACTCTGAATTTGGTGCATGGTTAAAAATGAAGTGCATAATGACACATGCATAAGAGTAGGTTAGATGGGGATGAGATTTTACTATATACATCTATAAATCAATAGATGGCCACCTTCCTAAGGGATATTCTTGATGTTTACCTGGGACTTTTCTGAGCTATGCCTTTCCCTATTCAGTGTGAGTTCATTAATGACAATGATGGAAGAATGTACTCCAGACCAGTATTAGACAAACTGCTTATCACATTTGGAGCATGGATTAGGGATCAAACAGAAGATATATAACAAGGAGAACTCCCTTTCCCTTGCATAATCACTGAATAATTGTATACATTTAATAGCGAGACTTGCAGGGTTCTTCTTCCATTTGAAATATGCCACAGAGCAGGCTAGAAAACAGAAAAGTTTTTTCGACAAAAATGTTTGTGAATCACACCCCCATTTTTTGTCAACATTTTCTGAACAGCTTTTATTCCATAGATGAAGTATGGGGTAAAGTTGATTTCAATCACAAAGAAGACAAATATTTCAAGTTATCCTGTACTCACACAATGTCCTATTTATTTCTAAAGCGTTACTTAAAGTTTGATGGAAGTGCAGTTATCAACGGTTTGCCAGGAATTCAAAATTCAAACTGTCAGAGAAACCCTCCAGGCTCACTTGGAAAAGGCCACCAGCTAACTGCCTTTTGGCTTAAGATAGGAAAAATAAGTATGAAAGCTGCCAATATCCATATATTTTATTCAGTTGTTTAATATGAGAGTTAGATTAGGCAGAGTGGAGGAGAAAGAGAGATTTTTTCAGCCCACAAAAAGAATATGTTAAAGTGGCTAACTTTTATTGTCTTGGGGATTTCTCCATTGACCTGAATTAAGCTCTTACTAGTTTCACAGGCGTGGAAAGCTTCTTGTCAGATAGGATTTGTTAATCTACCATTCCAAACTAGAGTCTGAGCAATGTGACCTGTGCATAGTAACCTAACCTCATTGTCTGTGGAATAGTTCTAACAGGGCACACCTATTCATTGTTTCCCTCAGAAAGAATAGGGCCAGCTTTCGCCTTCTGTGGTCCTGCACTGTCAAAGCACCACTTTGGAAGTAGTGTTATAGTGCAACAGGCAAATGCCTATAATACAGCGGCAGAAAAATAGGTATTATTATGATGAAATTTGGGTGAAACCTCCTTGAAGCTGGTGGGTCTGACAGCAGCTTTCATCTAGAATAAATATAAGAAGCAGTGCAATGAGGCATTATCTTCAGGGATAGTAGAGGTGGTCTGGAAGTAAATAGATCAATCAATCATATATAGAGTGACCTCCTTTTGAAATAAGATAGCTGAAACAATTGGAGCCGCTGCCCAAAACACAGGCCAAATGCATGGCTAGTTAGAACCTAACCTATGTGGGAGTTTTGCTGGGGACTAAATGCAAACACAGGTGGATAGGTAATGTTTGGTTAAGGTGTGTTTATGGCAGAAGCACGCAGAGAACTGGCAGACAGAAGCTGCCAAATAAACCAAGGAGGCAGTCAGAAAAGTACTGGGAGCATATGAGAGAGAGAGAGAGAGAGAGAGAGAGTGAGCGAGCGAGTGAGAGAGCTTGTTGGGCAGAGTGCTGACTGGAAAGAGGCTTGGAACTGTGACCAAAGAAGCTGCCTCCTTTTTTTTAATTCAGTGTTTAAGGAAACAGACGTTGTGAACTTTCCTTGTGAATAAACAGAATTGCATCAAAGAAATATCTACTATATCTCCTTGTAATGGAAACAATCCACAATACCATGAATATTGCTTACTCAGGTCAGAAGGAGTAACAGTATGCAATGACAAATCCAAGTAAGCATTTCAGAAAGTAACAGCAGTAGCTGTACAGCATAAAGGAGGCAGAAGTTTCACACCATTTCTTAGAGCTCTGCAAACATCTGCAAAACTAGAATTCCAGTCACAATAGGAACATGGCATAAACAGCCTGGGGCAAACTTTTTCCTCACTAATGCTCCAGTAGCATTTGTGTAAATAAGGGCAGAATTTGGCCCCATATCTTAAGCTGAAATTAATTCACTGTGTTCCCTTCCAGAGGGAGATTTACTGTAGGCTTTCAGGACTTACAGGATTTACTGTAGGCTTTCAGTACTGTGTCCAGTTTTGGGCCCCACACTACAAGAAGGATGTGGATAAATTGGAAAGAGTCCAGCGAAGGGCAACAAAAATGATTAGGGGTCTGGAACACATGACTTATGAGGAGAGGCTGAGGGAACTGGGATTGTTTAGTCTGTGGAAGAGAAGAATGAGGGGGGATTTGATAGCTGCTTTCAACTACCTGAGAGGTGGTTCCAGAGAGGATGGTTCTAGACTTTTCTCAGTGGTGGAAGAGGACAGGACAAGGAGTAATGGTCTCAAGTTGCAGTGGGGGAGGTTTAGGTTGGATATTAGGAAAAACTTATTCACTAGGAGGGTGGTGAAACACTGGAATGTGTTGCCTAGGGAGGTGGTGGAATCTCCTTCCTTAGAAGTTTTTAAGGTCAGGCTTGACAAAGCCCTGGCTGGGATGATTTAATTGGGGATGGGTCCTGCTTTTGAGCAGGGGGTTGGACTAGATGACCTCCTGAGGTCCCTTCCAACCCTGATATTCTATGATTCTATGATTCTATGACTTCCTCCCTAGGAGGGACGATTTGGAGGTCACTCCATTTTCTATTACCACCAGCACCAAATCCCTCAGATGAGGTTCCCCTGCATCTACTTGTTCTGCAAAATAGCTTTTCAGTAAAACTGTACAAAGTTTTGTAATGAAACCTGAAGCTGATGAAACTCACCTAGTAGTTGTATTACAAGCCTGAAATGTGGAGCAGGTCACCAAACTGCTAAGCAAACTCGAGCCAAAGTTTTGAGTGCACCTGTACTGAGATTTGGCTGTCAAGGAGAGACTTATGTTTATGAATGGTAACCAGGTAAAATTTCATTATCTTGCACAGTTTTAGATGAAACTCAGGGAAAATAACCAATTCTGACTAATTTTCACTTCTGCTCAAATCAACACTCAGGGAATGTGAACCAATTGGAACTGAACTGAAAAAAAAATTGCATTAAATCCCTAAAAACTGAAAACACAAAGTTTCACTTAATGTTTTTTCTCATAGTCAACCATATATTTTGAGGACATATAATAATTGTATAGAGGGCATCTGCTTGATGGGTAAATAATATTCATTACAAGAATGAGATTTATAAAAGAGTGTCCTATGCAACCACACATGTTGTTTTGTAGGGCTAAGACTGACTATATCATATCTTCCAGCTTGATGAGTAGTAACATGCAATCTTTGGTAGCTTGTATTCCAATACAAGTTAATTGATCCAAAATGTAATTTTTTAAAATTATGTCACATATAACTACAGAATACAGTTGTTGTGAGACTAATTAAAATACACATTTCTTTTCTTGTTTTAAAACACCTATTACCAGGCCCACAAACATTTCTATGCTAAAAGGGAAACCACAGTTTGCTGTGCAAGCTGCAGTAAGTAGTTATAGGATAGATAATTATGAAATAATATGTTTGTCAGGGAGGGTTTTGGGTTTTTTTAAGTTTACAGGATAGGTTGAAAGAGGAGTGAATTAGTAATTGAAATCTCTTCTATAACCATTGCAAGGATTTATTGGTGCAAGGATCCTTCAATCCTTTTAGAATTTCCCCTTAAAACTCTGTCTATTATGACAAGAATTTCCCACCTTCCACTCATAGTTTAGTTTTAAAACAGCTTCCCACATGCTGTAGGTGGACTTTTGGAATTTTAAACTAAAAGTGCCTTCCTTTTGTAGCTTCAAGCTCAGTTTCCTGTCTGTTGTTGTTCTCCATTATTTGATAAGAACCAACAACATGCCTGATTCTGTACAGATCACAAGTGTTTAGACAGTCCATGCCCATGTACATTACAATATAAAGAAAGTGATGCTCATTATTAGAAATGAAGTTAATGAGGCCTAATTTACATTACAAAATTCAACTATTACTGAGCACATTTGTCAACAGTCAGTTTAGCTACATCAGCACCCAGCAAAGTTAACCCCGGTAAAGAAAAGGACAAACCATTTTCAGCATTGTTTCAGTTAACCTTGATCTGAGCAGGGTTTAAACAAGTGCCAAATGCTGTTTGTACTTGTTTCCACTTGCAACCTAATCATATTCACTACTGCACTGAGGGTATGTCTACTCTAGAAACACTTCAGTGGCACAGCCATTAACCCTGTAGCGCTGGAATGTAGACACTTACTACAGCGATGGAAGAGGTTCTTCTGTCACTGTAGTAAATCCTCATATCTGAGTGGTGGAAGTTAGGTCAACAGAATTCTCCCATCAACCCTGCAGTATCCTCACTGGGGCTTACTCAGATTAACTACGTCTCTCACGGGTGTGAATTTTTCACATCCCTAAGTGACGAAGTTGGGTCAACCTAACTTTATGTGTAGACCAACCTTCAGCGTGCTAACAACAGATTAAAAATTTTTATTAAGATGATGTTTAAAAAAAAAAGTGCATAGTACAGTGTTTCAGAGTAGAAGTTTCCTGTTATCAGGGAATAACATACAGGTTATCAAGGGGTGCAAAGTTCAGTTTAGGATCGGATGGCATTAAGTAATACAAAATCTGCAATATCCCCGATAGGGGGTAAAAGGTTGATGGGTATGCACTTCGGAGGAATTGGTCCTAAAATGGGCAAAGCTCAAAACATGTGGCAGTTCAATTTGAATATGCATCCAAAATCTCAGCTTCTAATTTAAACCTTACTGGAATCTCTAGAATCAGAAAGATGAGAACAGACTTAAACCTTCTCGTATGATTTCAGAAGTGCAGATGAACAGAAAGGTTTCTAACCATCAGAGGAATGAAGTTCTGGAACAACCTTCCAAGGGAAGCAGTGGGGCAAAAAAATCTAACTGGCTTCAAGACTGAGCTTGATAAATTTATGGAGGGAATGGTATGACGAGACTACCTACAATGGCATGTAATCCATCGGTGATTGCCAGTAGCAAAAATCCCCAGTGGCTGGCGATGGGACACTAGAGTGTGGGGGTTCTGAGTTACTACAGAGTATTCTTTCCCAGCTATCTGCCTGGTAGGTCTTGCTCACATGCTCAGGGTCTAACTGATCACTATAGTTGGGACTAGGAAGGAATTTTCCCCCAGGTCTGATTAGCAGAAATCCTGGGGGGTTTTCACCTTCCTCTGCAGCATGAGGCACTGGTGACTTGCAGGTTTAACTTAGTGTAAATGGTGAATTCTCTGTAAATAAAAGTCTTTAAACCATGATGTGAGGACTTCAGTTACTCAGCCATAGTTAGGGGGTCTATTTCAGGAGTGGGTGGGTGAGGTTCTATGGCCTGCAAAGTGCAGGAGGTCAGATTAGATGATCACGATAATCTCTTCTGACCTTAAAGTCTATGAGAAACAAAGAATGGATCTTCTACTTAATTAATTAAATGTTTTTGAATCCCAAAATAGATTGATTTAAGAGTTGAGTAGATACTAAACTCAGTTTTTATTTTATCCAAACAAGTTAATCCATCTTCCATTCCTAATTTTTATTCACAATCATTAAAAAATATAAAATTTAAGATGATTTTCTTCTACAATGTCTGTGATAGTTCACTGATAAATACAACTGATTTTTAAATGTAATTTAAATAAAAATCATAGAAAAAGTACCATAAAGCCAGAATCTGCTACTCCTCTTCTAAACAATTTAATTTCAACATTTAAAGCAGTTTGCTCTCGCCCCCCTGCCCCCAGCAAGAGTGTATGGATTAAAGTAAATTAACATATTGGCAGCAGATTCTGAACATACACCAGTCATGATTTAAAAATTAACATGTGACTTCTGAGTGATCATCTCTGTAATGTAAAGTACTTTCCGAATAGGGAAATCGCAGCATTGGACAGGATTTTGCTACAATTGGTCACATAGTTCCCTCAATAGTTCTGGTGATGCCTAAGGGTGGGATTTTCAGAAGTTCCTAAGGGTATGTCTTCACTAGGTCTGAGCACTGGGTTAGTCTACTGTAGGTGTGGGCATCCCCCACAGCAAATCCACACCTGTGTTATGGTGTTCTCACTGAACCTGCACTTCCCCTGTGTGTGGGACAACATATCCATGGTACTTAAGTGCTGAAACACTCTGATACTTTCCCAGTCAGTTGTAGTATGCAATGTAGTTGTAGCCATGTCACTCCCAGATATTAGAGAGGCAAGGCAGGTGAAGTAATATCTTTTATTTTTATTTTTTAGGTTGGTCCAATAAAAGATATTACAATCAATTTTGTCAGCTGTGGAAGAACTTGTCTATCCTTCAAAAGGAATTGTGGAAAGTCATTGGAGGACTATCAGCACTCAAGCAATTGCACCAGCAAACTCACAGTAAAGCTGGTGTGTGCCAGCCCAAGTGAAAACAGAGCCTGCGTTCTATTCTAAACTCCCAGCTGCGTAAACTTGCCAAGGCTTAAATCCAAATCCAGATCGGAGGTTTTTCTGTGTGGATGGTAGGGAGGTTTGGGCTAAAAACTAGGTAAGAGCCCTGTGCACCTAAATGTTTGTCTACGCTACAAAACTGTACAGTTTTAACAATATCACTATAATTAAAATGTTACAGCCTACCTAGCATGGACACCATTATATCATTATGAAAGTGCTTTACACTGGTTTAGTTATGCTTATATGGGAAGGGGAATAACTATCTTGATACATCACCTTCACACCAATATAATTGCATCTACAGTAGACTTTTTACTGGTATAACTCTACTGGGAAAAAAATCATCTCCTTAACCAGTAGAGTTATACCAGTATAATGTTTAAGTGTAGACCAGGCCTAAATCATTTGACCGCGTTAGAAAGTCCCCCCCAAACCACCTCATCTCATCAAATCCTAGCTGAGCAAAATACGAACTGCTTATAGAATGTTCATTTTTATTCAGAAATGTCTTCTCCTGGTTTAGCATTTATATGCAATGCACTAAAATATCCCTCCAAAGGAAGTCTTGTCCCTGGGGTCTTCCTGAGGCTAACCTGGTTTGTAAAAAGAAAATGAGTACTTGTGGCACCTTAGAGACTAACAAATTTATTTGAGCATAAGCTTTCGTGAGCTACAGCTCACTTCATTGGATGCATTCAGTGGAAAATACGGGGGGGGGGATTTTATATACACAGAGAACATGAAACAATGGGTGTTACCATACACACTGTAAGGAGAGTGATCAGGTAAGGTGAGCTATTACCAGCAGGAGAGAAAAAAAAAACCTTTTGTAATGATAATCAAGGTGAGCCAATTGCCATTTCCCTCCTCTCTCCCCTTTTTATTTGCAGCAGAACTCACAGATCCTGCAGCAGCAGCTGCTGCCTACCGCTCAAGGTTTATATTCCACCTCTTTGTGTCAGCCCTAGGAGAAAAGATCAGGAAAGGAAATGGTCATGTGAAAACAACACTGCCCATCCCCCTGCCAACTCCTCTTTACAAACTTTTCTCAGTCCCCTGCAGCTTGGTGTGCGTGGGGGGGGAGTGGAAGAAGAAGAGAGCCTCATTTCACAGTCAACACCTGTGAAAACACCAACAAAGTTGAGATTTTCATCCCCTTAACAAACCTTCACCATGCCTTTGTTTGGCTGCCTCCAGACACAGGCTTTGTTTATCTGTCCTCTCAGGCCACCTCAGCTGTGACAGTTTGAAATTAGGCCATTATTTGCTATTCATATAGAGTGCAAAGAATACATAGAGTAGAACTCACACAAAAAAAGGTGGGGGCAGGGAAAAGCCTAGAATGGGGAAGGAAGAAGCAGCTTCCCTGGAGGACCTGTGAACTGTTTTTATCCCTTTGCTGAATATTCCCCCCCTCTCCCCCAGGCTTTCTTTGACTCACCATTGGGGAGAGATAAAATGAAGTCCTGAGAATCCCCTGTTCTCTGTTGATGCTCCAGATGTGTCTCCTCATGAGGCCTTTCACTTACATTGATACAACATAGCTGAACTTCTGAGCTGCTTAAGTGTTCATTAACACTTAGCAAACCCTTCTTCCTGCACCAAAGTTTTGCATAACCTGTGAGCCAAAGAGACATTGTCACATAGTTCCGGCTCCCTATAGCTCACATTGCCACAAAGGACTGTAATTATTGACAGGTTTCAGAGTAACAGCCTGTTAGTCTGTATTCCCAAAAAGAAAAGGAGTACTTTTAAAAAGAAAAGGAGGACTTGTGGCACTTCAGAGACTAACCAATTTATTTGAGCATAAGCTTTCGTGAGCTACAGCTCACTTCATCGGAATACAGACTAACACGGCTGTTACTCTGAAAGGAGTACTTGTGGTACCTTAGAGACTAACCCATTTATTTGAGCATAAGCTTTCGTGAGCTACAGATCACTTCATCGGATGAAGATGAAGCTGTAGTTCACGAAAGCTTATGCTCAAATAAATGGGTTAGTCTCTAAGGTGCCACAAGTACTCCTTTTCTTTTTGTAATTATTGAGTTTCAAGTTTGACCACGAAGATTTTATAGTCTGGCCTTTGTTAATTTAGTCTGGAATTGTGAGCTTTCCTGGAATCTTTGTTCAGGTATCACCTATGTCTTTGAACCTCATAATGCTATAATTTTTTATACAGAATTTTTCATTGATTTCAATGGAGATTTCTGCTCAAAAACTGATGATATGATATGGTTCTTTGGGATATTAACCATTACTAAACGTAAGCTCCAGTCAAACAAGTTATTGCAGACTTGTCTAAAAAAGTAAATTTAATTCACCAAGTAATTCTTTTTGTACAAATAATAACTCTTTGTGTTGGTTTCTGAATCATTTGTAGCTTGAATTCTAGACTTGCAACTTTTTCAGGAAAATAAGTGACCGACAAAATCCTATATTGTATCTCTTCACACATTACCACATCATTCAGATTTTTTAGAATAATAGACTAAAAAGCAGTAAGAAACCAACTTCAGAAACTTTGAGTGTTTGGTTTAAATAAGCAAAAAGAAAAGGAGTACTTGTGGCACCTTAGAGACTGGCAAGTGATCCGATGAAGTGAGCTGTAGCTCACGAAAGCTTATGCTCAAATAAATTGGTTAGTCTCTAAGGTGCCACAAGTACTCCTTTTCTTTTTGTGAATACAGACTAACATGGCTGCTATTCTGAAGCTGGTTTAAATAAGAGGAAGTATGGTCCAGTGATTAAATAACTTCTCTACGACTTTGGAGAGCTTGATATAAGTTCCTGCTCCACAGTAGATTTCCCAAATGCTTACTGACAAGTCACTTATTCTCTCGGTACTTCAGTTCCCAATCTGTAAAATAGGGATAATACTACTTCCCTGCCTTACAGGCAGAGCCAGATTAAGGTTTCCTGGGGCCCAGGGCCCCTCCACACCCCTTCCACCTGTGGTCTCACCCTCATTCCACCCCCTCCACATGTGACCCTGCCCACAGCTCCACCCCTGTTTCACCCAGGGTCCCCCTAATTCTGCCCCCCTCTCCCCCCAACTGTGGCCCAAGATTGGAGAAGCTCTGTCCAATTCTGGGGCTGCAGGGAGGACTGAGAGCTTCCCCAGGCCAGAGGCTGCAGCAGCTAACAAGAGCTCCTCCAGTCATAGACTATATCAGGGTTGGAAGGGACCTCCAGAGGTCATCTAGTCCAACCCCCTGCTCAAAGCAGGACCAATCCCCAACTAAATCATCCCAGCCAGGGTTTTGTCAAGCCTGACCTTAAAAACCTCAAAGGAAGGAGATTCCACCACCTCCCTAGGTAACCATTCCAGTGCTTCACCACCCTCCTAGTGAAACAGTTTTTCCTAATGTCCAACCTAAACCTTCCCCACTGCAACTTGAGATCATTACTCCTCGTTCTGTCATCTGGTACCACTGAGAACAGTCTAGATCCATCCTCTTTGGAACCCCCTTTCAGGTAGTTGAAAGCAGCTATCAAATCCCCCCTCATTCTTCTCTTCTGCAGATTAAGTAATCCCAGTTCCCTCACCCTCTCCTCATAAGTCATGTGCTCCAGCCCCCTAATCATTTTTGTTGCCCTTCGCTGGACTCTTTCCAATTTTTCCACATCCTTCTTGTAGTGTGGGGCCCAAAACTGGACACAGTACTCCAGATGAGGCCTCACCAATGCCGAATAGAGGGGAATGATCACATCCCTTGATCTGCTGGCAGTGCTCCTACTTATATAGCCCAAAATGCTGTTAGCCTTCTTGGCAACAAGGGCACGCTGTTGACTCATATCCAGCTTCTTGTCCACTGTTACCCCTAGGTCCTTTTCTGCAGAACTGCTGCCTAGCCATTCGGTCCCTAGTCTGTAGCGGTGCATGGGATTCTTCCGTCCTAAGTGCAGAACTCTGTACTTGTCCTTGTTGAACCTCACCAGATTTCTTTTGGCCCAATCCTCTAATTTGTCTAGGTCCCTCTGTATCCTATCCCTTCCTTCCAGCATAACTACCACTCCTATCAGTTTAGTGTCATCTGCAAACTTTCTGAGGGTGCAGTCCACACCATCCTCCAGATCATTAATGAAGATATTGAACAAAACCAGCCCCAGGACCAACCCTTGGGGCACTCTATTTTATACCGCTGCCAGCTAGACATGGAACCATTGACCCCTACCCGTTGAGCACAACTATCTAGCCAGCTTTCTATCTACCTTACAATCCATTCATCCAGCCCATACTTTTTAACTTGCTGGCAAGAATACTGTGGGAGACGGTGTCAAAAGCTTTGCTAAAGTCAAGGAATAACATGTCCACTGCTTTCCCCTCATCTGCAGACCCAGTAATCTCATCATAGAAGGCAATTAGGTTAGTCAGGCATGACTTGCCCTTGGTGAATCCATGCTGACTGTTCCTAAGCACTTTCCTCTCCTCTAAGTGCTTCAGAATTGATTTCTTGAGGACCTGCTCCATGATTTTTCCAGGGACTGAGGTGATGCTGACTGGCCTGTAGTTCCCCGGATCCTCCTTCTTCCCTTTTTTAAAGATGGGCACTACATTAGCCTTTTTCCAGTCATCCGGGACCTCCCCTGATCGCCATGAGTTTTCAAAGATAATGGCCAATGGCTCTGCAATCACATCCGCCAACTCCTTTAGCACCCTCGGATGCAGCGCATCCAGCCCCATGGACTTGTGCTCATCCAGCTTTTCTAAATAGTCCTGAACCACATCTTTCTCCACAGAGGGCTGGTCACCTCCTCCCCAGACTGTGCTGCCCAGTGCAGTAGTCTGGGAGCTGACCTTGTTCATGAAGACAGAGGCAAAAAAAGCATGGAGTACATTAGCTTTTTCCACATTCTCTGTCACTAGGTTGCCTCCCTCATTCAGTAAGGGGCCCACACTTTCCTTGACCTTCTTCTTGTTAACATATCTGTAGAAACCCTTCTTGTCACTCTAAACATCCCTTGCTAGCAGCAACTCCAAGTGTCCGCAGGAGGGGTCCCAGTACTAGGGCTTTCCCTGCTGCCCCTCAGCTTCTGCCAGGGTTGGGGGCACTAGGGGCTTCCTTTTTTGCCCCCATGCTTCTGCCAGGGTCAGAATCAGGGGGTACTGGTGGCTTCTCCTGATGTCTTCAGCTTCTGCTGGGGATGGGGGGACACTGGGGGCTCCTCTTGCTGCCCCCCCGGCTTCTGCCAGGGACGGAGTCAGAGAGGAACTGGGGACTTTCCCTGCCATCCCCCAGCTGCTACCTGGGACGGGATCCAAGGGCGCTGGGGGCTTCCTCTGCCTCCCCATGGCTGCTTCTGGGGACAGGATCCAGAGTCACTGGGGGCTTACTCCACCACCATACCTGGCTGCTGCAGAGGTTGTGGGGGCACTGAGGGCTGCTGCCTGGGACCCTTTCCTCACCCTCCTGGGGCTCTGGGACCCCCCAGTTGGCCAGGGCCCCTGGGCACGGACCCCGTAGGCCCAGTGGCTCATCTGCTACTGCTCACAAGCAATTGAAGACTGTGAAGTGATCAAATACTACAATAATGGGATGGCAGGGGGTGTATAAATATCTTAGGTAAATAAGCACCCAGAAGTCTGAATGTTTATCCAAATGATAGAAACCTCTTATAGTGGGTCTGCAAAACTGAACTGGAAATCTCACAAGAACAGGCCTTTGTGAGAAGTCTGATACTCCCAGCTTCCTGTCAGGCTGGAAATACCACAACCTCTCTCAGGCACACATTTTAGTACTCCTGTGTGTGGTCCCAACCGGAGCCCAGAGTTTAGTCATGAAAAATGAAAAATAACTGGGGGAAAAAAGTGATGTAGTTTAATACTGTCAGAGTTAAAATGGTTTTGGCTATGACTGTCAAAGATGCCTAAGAGAGATGGGTGGCTAATTCCCATTGAAATTCAGTGGGATTTCGGCTTTTAATTTTCTAATCTTTACCTGCACTCTGTTCTGTGTAGCTCAAAAGCTTGTCTCATCAACTGAAGATGGTCCAGTAAAAGATAATATATTGTCCACCTTGTCTCTAACAAAAGGAAAACATTTTTACTAAATGTCATTGCATTTTCAAAACATTTTTGTGAATTTCTAAATGGCATATTATGGCTTTTTGTTTAGATTTTAAAAATTGGTTACAAGAATAGTGAAAACTATCTAGCTTGACAGATGGGAATAATGTTAATGTGTTATGCAATTCTGCTATGGAAGAACAAACAGCTAAAGCTAGGCAAGTAATTCATAATGAATATCTTGATTAATTTTGCCTATTTTTCTGGTCATGAACTCTGGTAATTTTCTCAGAATTATTTATAAATTGAAATTATTCTCTGATGGATGGATTCTAGCACCTTTCACTCATTAACTCTGTAAATAATCCCATTGAAGTCAGGTACTATTCAAAGTGAGTCATACTGGCTAAAACTGACCCTCAAGGATTCTTATGAATAATTTTTTAATTCTTATGAAAAATTGCTCTCAATTGTTTGAGAGCAGTCTGTTGTGAGTATTTAATTTATATTCATTCTGTTTTGGTTAGAAACACAGATTACGTGGATATTCTGATCCTTGACAGGATGAGCATAATGGTTGGAAATCAGTTTCCCAGTAAAATGCCTGCAATTTTGAGTCCAAAATTAATAAAACCATTTTTTTCAGTTTCATTCAAGAATAAAAGAGTCACATGAATCCCTGTCAATTAAGCCCACCGAGTTTCACTTGGGTCCATTTTGTAAAATCTTTTGCATTATTCTTGCTCTGTGTTGATCTAATTAACTTCTTCCTCCTGCAGATTCTAATCCTGATCTCTTTTCTTGCCCATGTTCACACAAAGAACATATCGGGTCAGATCCCTTGGATTGATACCATCTGCCCTCCAGTTGTCAAGATGGGCTGAAACCCGGGCTTTCATGGATGCCCAGATAGCAACCCCCAGAAATGCCTTCTCTGACCAGTGAGGAAATCTAGCTGCAGTAATACAGGCTTTGAACATCTTTAGGCTTGACTACAGAAACTTGCCATAGCTTTGCTTAATCCAGAGGCACAGCTGGTCCAAAAAAAAAAAAAGTTTTTTTTTTTAAAACATTCAATACAAGTTTTCTGAACAGCCCTACCCAGAAGCCCATCTGCAGTGGTAGTAGATAACATTGCTAAGCTCTGAGTGACCAGTCTACCTCCCTGATAGCAGACCCATATCTCGTTAATGATAGTGACTAGAGCTGGGCACATTATCTTGGACCAATAGCCCATTTGATGAAAACTGCGGTTTCAGTCAACCTGCAAGGATATGCTCTTCTGACACAAATAATTTCAGATATTCACAAATTGGCTCGGAGAAGAGGAGGCAATGTTGATGGTATCTTTCCCAGAGTGGTTAGGACACTCATCTGGGATGTAGGAGATCCAAGTTTGAATCTCTGCTTTGGATCACACACAAAGTGGCCCTTTTCAGTTCATCAAATTCTGAAAAAATTTACATTGAGTTCAACCCCACCCAAAGTTTTTCTTTTCCAATATTTTGGAACTGCCACCCAACCTAAAAATTGGTCATTTACCCAACTCTAGTGGTGGCAGACAGAAAGGGCCTATTTCACTGCCTTGTATAACCTGCAGACCTCCTGGGTTGGGTGTCCTGTCTAGGAGAAAAAGAGACTAATTTGTTTAGCTCCAGAGAACCCAGGTTAGATCCCACCTGCCAACAACCTGGGTCTGTTGGTTTTACAAGTGGGGGCTTGTCTGGGATTTCAACTGGGAAGTCTCTGAAGTTTGGGTAGTGCTTCCTCAGCTAGGGGAAGTATGTAACCCACACACCTCCTGGGTGTGGTGTTCTGTCCCCTCTAGTGGCACTAAGAAAAGGAATACTTGTGGCACCTTAGAGACTAACCAATTTATTCTCTAAGGTGCCACAAGTACTCCTTTTCTTTTTGCGAATACAGACTAACACGGCTGTTACTCTGAAACCTGTCTAGTGGCACTGAGACCACTTAGAGAGAGAGAGAGAAAAAAAAATGAGTCTGCTCTACAGCCTTAGCTAACAGGCAGTTGGCTTCTAGCTCATGCAGTAGAGGCTCATGCCCTAAGCTTCTGAGGCCCCAGGTTTGATCCTGCTCACTGAGGTCTGTCAATGTTACATTTGTACTTTGTATAGGCATATGTCTATGCAATGTGAGTACAAAATGGGTGTAAAATGCTACCTGATCAAAATAATAGCACTTTGTAATCACTTTGCATGTGTGTAAATGACCAGCAAAGTGCCAGGTAGTGGAGAATTAGCACCAGGCTATTCTCTGCTTGAGTTTCAGTCATTGACCTGGGAAGTGTGGGGGGAGTGCTTTCTTTGACTATGATTTGCAAATCACACTCCGGTCTTTCTTGCGTAGCAGTGTCCAACTGGATGGTACTTTATACAAGAGGAGAATTTCAATGACTTCCCTCTGGGAAGTCAGTATGTCAGTTTAGTTTAAAGAGGTGTTTGTTCACACCAAGAGAAGGTGCTGGACAATCTCAGATCCCCTTTTGGGGTAAGTTTATGAAGAGATTTGCGATATTGTGGCAATATCTGGAGTCCATTGATCTTAGGCCTGGTCATGGCAGAGGAATTAAATGGTTGTGTTAGTAGCGGTTCTTTTTTTGGTAGTGGATGAAGAGACCAGGTGATTCTATTGATCCTTTAGGTCTGACATCATCTTTAATACCACTACTTGTGATATATTGTTGACACACATGCAGACGCTCAACAGAGTAGAGTTTTGTGTGTTTCCATTCCTTCTTTTCTAAAAGGTGATTGTTCTATGTGATTGTTCATCTACCTAAGTGCTGTCTCATGCAAAGTTCTATTCTGTCACGTGCTGGAAAAGACACAAGGTAGCAAAACAAGGACCCAGTCCAACAGCTAATAATGATATGGACTCATAAATCTATAATACCACTGAGGCGATTAAATCCTCTACATTTGGGCCCTAGATGATATAGAATTATCCAAACTATTGCAGTGAGGCACACGTGAAAACAAGATACAAACACAAAAACAATTTCTGCAACCCCTTCTCCCTTCTGCCCCTTTTTTAATGAAACAGTGGAGAAACAACATTTCCCACCCTCTCAGTTTCCCTTATTCTTTGTATGAGGATAAAATCAAAGCACATAAATAAATAAGAATGTGACACACTTGTTATGTCTGCATCATATAGAAAGCACTACAGAAACATAACATTCCCTTTGATAATTCCCATGAGAAGGAATGAAAGGACTGAGGGGTTGGATCAGCATGAATCTTTCCTCTTTTCGTTTGACCTCTCAGAAGCCTCTGTGCATGAAGAAAAGGAGTACTTGTGGCACCTTAGAGACTAACCAATTTATTAGAGCATAAGTTTTCGTGAGCTACAGCTCACTTCCTCAGATTTGGAAAGGAAGATGATGTCTGTCTGTATCTGTACAAGTTTTTTCATGCAGTTGATAGATTTCCACTCCATACGGCTAAATGCAGTGCCTTGCATAATGACAGGTTTCAGAGTAACAGCCGTGTTAGTCTGTATTCGCAAAAAGAAAAGGAGTACTTGTGGCACCTTAGAGACTAACCAATTTATTAGAGCATAAGTTTTTGTGAGCTACAGCTCACTTCCTCAGCTGTAGCTCACGAAAACTTATGCTCTAATAAATTGGTTAGTCTCTAAGGTGCCACAAGTACTCCTTTTCTTTTTGCGAATACAGACTAACACGGCTGTTACTCTGAAACCTGTGCATGAAGATTACACAACCAGGCTTCCATAGGCTTTCAGAATGTATGATGGGGGGTAGGTCCCAGAGCAAGACACTACATGGCAAATCTTAGTGGAAACCTGTAGGGAACTTTCCCTTATAAATGAATACTAATAATGTACCCAAATTCCTGCTCCATGTCTTCAAAATCCCATTGAAGGAAGCCAGGGGTGGGGAGGCCATTATGACACTGTTATTGAGAAACTTGGGACTCAGGAAGAAAAGGAGTACTTGTGGCACCTGCGGAATCACCTGATCAACATCCTCTACAGCAAACAGGGAAAGATTAAGAATGAGCTCTCAAAAATGAAAAGGAGTACTTGTGGCACCTTAGAGACTAACCAATTTATTTGAGCATGAGCTTTCGTGAGCTACAGCTCACTTCATCGGATGCATACCGTGGAAACTCAAAAATGGATACTCTCATAAAAAAACAACCTTCCACAATGCTCAAATAAATTGGTTAGTCTCTAAGGTGCCACAAGTACTCCTTTTCTTTTTGCAAAGACAGACTAACACGGCTGTTACTCTGAAACTTGGGACTCAGGGACTTGGGAAATACCACTGAGAATCTGGACCTCCTTGCAGACATCTCGCAGTCCAGATACAACCAGATAGTATCTTCTGGATTTCCTCACAAGTGTTAGCAATAGCCACAGTTTAAGGGGGTAACATACCCTGGCTGCTTCACAGGTGGGCAAACCTTGTTACCCCAACAGCATAAGGCAGTGAAAATTCCATGGTCTTAAGGCAGTTAATGTTTCTGCCTAACGCTGCCTCTCCTATGGGTTATTCAGCAAAACTGCATGTAAGAGTGTAACTTAATTGGCACAGGTAGTGGAAAATGACTCATCAGATACTTACTTTGTGTGTGTGTGTGCTTAGTTTGATTAGGCTCAGGTTACTTTTTCAGTTTTCTTTTTGTTACAGTTGAACTTGATTTATCTAGCTACTATCAGAAATACAAAACTACTTTGTGTCTGTGGCAAAACATTTTTGCCATTTAAGAGAAAGCTATGTTTCACATGATACCAAAACAAAACATATAAAGATATTTCCATAAATGTTATTGAGCTTAATTTTAGTTGATTAAAATCTTACAACTTTGAGTAGCCCCAAAATAGATTTAGAGTAGCCCCAAAGTAGATTTTAAAAAAAATACATATTTTTCAAAACATGGTTATGGGAATAGTGAAACACTATATTTTGTTGGCAAACAGTTACAAGGATTTAAACCTTTAATCAAGCCTGGCTAAATGCTTCAGTTTATAAATTGTTTATGAGTTAACCAGGACTTTCCACACAAATCTGTTTTACTTTAATAATAGTCTGGAACTTTTCTATAGAGTATTCTGTGCAGTACAATCTTCTACTGTTCAGATTTGGCTACTGTTATGGTCTGATCAGAGTGAGTCTCACATCCAGAAAACCTTAAATATTATTAGAGTGAAGTCAGTGCTATTAATATTCAGCTTGCTCTAGAGTCCAGAAATGTTTTAAAATGTATTTTATCTTCCTCCTTGTTTTCCCCCTCCTTCCATACCTCTTGCATAACATCTAGATGCCTCTAGGAGGATAGGCAGGCACAGAGCTTGGATTCAAAGCCAATTTCCCATCGTCATTCAGCTGTAAGAGTGCCACTTTTATGCAGCTATTTCTCTTTACAAGCCCAGGAGTGAATACCCTGAATTTGCTTCCAGTGGTGAAAACACCAGTTCAAAGGGCTCCTTCTTCTTCAGCCCCATCATCAAGGTAGATTAGTCTGCTGTAGAAATTAAAACAAAGTCTGTCTGGTGATGGGATATTGCCATGTTGCTAATCGTACTAACACATGGTAATATCATTAGGTAGGGAGTTAGCTTCTGATAAAGCCAAGATGAAACATTCAGTGGGTAAACTTATTCTATAAGTATTATTGCCTTCTAGTAGTAAAACAGCCAAGCACATCACAAATTCAGAAATGAACAAACTAATGTTTAGGTCAAAGTTTTGAAATTAATGGGAACTGTGGAGTTGCCGCAATTCTGAAAATAAGGACACTTATGTACCTACCTTTAGACAGCCTAGGTACCTGCCTCCATCATCAATTTCTCCTCCTGACTGGGACAATCTACAGGATCCTAAATGTTTGGCTAGCTGATTGGGGCAAAAGGGGTTACACTTAAGAAGGAGAAAAATATTTCTTCATAATAGTCCAAAGACACCTGAATAGGGATGAAAGGATACTTCGTATAAATGGAACTTTTGATCACTAGGTGGCCATTGGCTTGATTCATACACTTGTTGAGCTTCTTAATAGCGCTGCTAAGAGTGAAATAAAATATTTATAGTGTTCTTGCTCCCAGACATTCCAGAAATTATAGAATAATTTAATAATTAACAACAAAAACATTATAAAACACAAATGCACACAAAATAACACTGAACTCAACATACAAACAAGAAAAACCAACCATCAAGCTACTTATCCTCATCTCACTAAAGTCTGCAATTTTTTTTTTTCTAACATTGTCTGTAGCCTGCCAGCAGCTTTCGTGTTGGATTCAGGAAACCATGTTTGCTTTCAGCTCCCTCTTTAAATGGGTTCTGATATGTTTTGGCTTGTAAACGTGTGAAAAACATGTGACTTCAAAGTTATTGGGGCCACATTCTGCTTATGAGAGGTTGTGAGAGGAGGCACAGGCTGAGAAAGGGGGGCGAAAAATTCAATTATAAAGATAAATGTAGTGTATGTTCCATATGAAGAACTCACACTTTGCCAAAAAAAGTTGTTGGGGGATATTCTTATATCTGTAACACATAGCTCTGGTTTCAGAGTAACAGCCGTGTTAGTCTGTATTCGCAAAAAGAAAAGGAGTACTTGTGGCACCTTAGAGCTCTGGCTTTCCTTCAACGCTTTCCAATCAGGCCCTTTTAAGGTGTCAAGTTCAGAACCCAGAAACTGAGGCACCCGAAATCATTAGTTGCTTTTCAAAATTATGGTCCATACATTCAGATGATAGAAGAGAAATGTTTGAGAACTTAAACTAGCTTTACAAGCCCTATTAGCCCCCAAAATGTTTGTAAGGTTTGTCAGACTTCTAACTCCATGATGTTCCCTCATACTTGGTTTATAATCATTATTAAAATGCAGATTTGGTTTATGCTTTAATGTTTTATTTGCTTTGATTAGTTACTTTAAATCATGAATTTGCATTATATTTTAGGTTTCAGAGTAGCAGCCGTGTTAGTCTGTATTCGCAAAAAGAAAAGGAGTACTTGTGACACCTTAGGGACTAACCAATTTGAGCATAAACTTTCATGAGCTACAGCTCACACTCAACACTATTTTTTGGTAATTAGTTTTCATAGAAAAACACACTTTAAAATGGTCCTTAACACATCATTTTTGTTTAGACTCGCTAAGGGTACATGTTCTTTTTCATTTTCTTTATTCTAATGAGCCTCACAACCTCATATTGTGTGCATCAAATGAGCTTGTTATTTAAAAATGGGAGATCAGACAACAACTGTGTCAGTAAAATGCTTGCTGAATGAATCTTCCTCAGAACAGGAAATGCTAACCATTGTAACATATTGGCATATGTATGATTGTCTCATGCTGGGCAAAATCAGAATTCAGACTATTGTCTAATACAGGAGAGAATGAATAATATCAGCCCTGTATACTATTGCCCTCTGCTGGATAAAAAAATCAGACCCAGATATGGTACTCTTTTCCTCTATTGGCAAGATTCATGTTTGCAATTTTCTTGCCTTCAAATGGACAGTACAGAGGATAAAACAAATACAAGCCCTAATACTTCTGTTATCTCATGAACTGGTATCTCAAAAGCTAGAGGTCTGGGGAGTTTGGAGAGTCATTCAGAGTTCTTTGCTCTATGCTGTGTGTATGCAAATCAGGATGTCTGAGTATTCCTTTACTTATAATAGCTGACTGTTATTTTGGATCTCTGAGAACAGGCTCTTGAGAGCGGAGTGACTGAACTGGAGAAGCTAGCAGAGACAAGACTTTCAGGAACACAGTAAAGCTGGCTGCCTGCCAGTGATCAGGGCAGGGGTGGGGGTGGAAAGGAGCCCACAGCCACTGCTGCTCCTCCGGGCAGGCAGTGATGGACGGTCTGCGGCTTCGGGCTCCCTACCGTCACTGGCGGCTCGAACTGAGGATGGACCTGCTGCGGCCAGGGGGGAGGTGCCCCTCCCCCGGCCCCAACCCAGCCTGGTGAGAGGCGCCTACCCTGTGACCCCAGCTCCAGAGCTGCCATGGCACCACAGGGAGAAGAACCTCTTCCCCCCATCACAGGTACTCCTGTGGGGAGTGAGAGATGGGGGAGGTCCTCTCTCCGCACTGCAGCCCCAGGGCAGCCTGCATCCCAAGCCCCTTATCCCTGGCCCCACCCCAGAGCCTGTACCCCGAGCCGGAGCCCTCACTGCCTCCTATACCCCAACCCTCTGCCCGAGCCCTGAGCTCCTCATCCCCGGCCCCACCCCAGAACCCACAGCCCCAGCCAGAGCCCTCACCCTTCCTGCATTCCAACCCTCAGCCCCAGTCCTGAGCCCCTCTTCGTCAGCCCCACCCCAGAGCCCGCACCCCCAGCTGGAGTCCTTACACCCTTGCACCCCAACTCTCTGCCCCAGCACTGAGCCCCCTCCTACACTCCAAACCTCTTGGCCCCACCCCGTCACATGAATTTTGTTATGTGCACCGATATGGGGGTGATGCACATAACAAAATTCATTCTGCACATGCATGGGAAAAATTAGAGGGAACACCGTTCCCAACTGTATAATAATTTGAATAATACTGGGCCTAATCCTGAGGCAAGAAGTGCCAATCCTCAAAGTGATAACTGCGGATTCTTAAGTAATCAATATAATTAATACATAATCTAAAGATCAGGCAACAAGGTCATAGAGGAGGTTTTAAACTAAGGCCTGGAGGAAAGCTGACAGGTTCTGAGAAGCTCTCGGTTCAGACAGAGACATCCCTTATGGGAGGATTTATTAAAGGGGATGTTCTATTGTCTAGAAATGTAAAGGACTGGGGCATAGGTGATCTGACCTATTGATCACAACTGGGCTGAGATCTGCTCACTAGAGTCAGTAGTTGCCAAGCAGGAGTTGGAGGAATTGCAACAGCCAGGCTCTCTGAGCAACAGTCAGGCCAGGGTAGGAGATCAGCAGTAGTACTAGGCTGGAATCAGAGAAGAGGGGATCAAGAAAAGTCTGGCATCACAGCAGGCCAAAGTCTGTGTAGATGCTCAGACATTAACCCCTGGGGTTAAATAGGGCACTTGATCAATCCAAGGGCTGCAGGATACCATCACTCTGGATCTTTTGGGTGGTGCATCCTGCAGTGCCTACTCTCCATAGTGATCCATGGGTAGGCCTCTGTATAGTCTCCCAATAGCCCTGTAGGAATATCAGTTGTCCCAAACTTTGCAGACTTGGGTTCTAGTCCCAGATCCTTTATAAATAAAAGATGGACATTGATAAAGTACATATAGAAAATAGAGAGAAACAGTCAAATGAAAGACGGTCCCATTCAGTCACATCTTATGAGGCCAGACACCTAAATACTGACAAATTTTATAAGTGCTTGTATACAAATGTTAGACATTTAAATTCTAAAGTGGGTAAACTTGAGTGTCTGGTATTAAATGAGGATATTAAGAGGACAGGCATAACAGAAACTTGGTGGAACGATGCTAATCAATAGGACACAGTAATACCAGGGAACACTGTGGAATGATAAAGTAGGAATGATAATAGTAGGTCACAGTGGTGGGGGAGTGACACTACACATGAAAGAAAGCATAAAATTCTTAAATGAATCAGATTGTGCCACAGAATCTCTGTGGATAGAAATTCCATGCTTGATAATAGGAGAATAGCAGTAGGAATATACTACCAACTACCTTACTAGGATGGTGACAGTGACTGAGAAATGCTCAGGGAGATTAGAGACTATCTCAATTATCCCCATAGTGACTGGGTACATGTCACCTCAGGACAGGATGCAGAGACAAACTTTCTAGACACCATTAATGACTGCTTCTTGGAGTAGCTAGTCCTGGAACCCACAAGACGAGAGGCCAAACTTGATTTAGTTCTAAATGGACCAGATCTTCTGGAGGTGATCTTCAAGAGGTGAATATGGCTGAAACATTCAGTAATAGCAACCATAATGTAGTTGAATGTAAAATCCTGAGTCGAGGTGTTCTACAGTGCCTTAAGAGTGTGAGCACCCACCTCAGGGAAAGTGGTTCAGAAGCAGGACACAAAGCCGGCATTCTTTGAGAGTTCTATACTTAGGTTTCACCAACCAATTATCAAGTGTAAACTTTTCCTTAATATGGAGTCACAGACAGTCAACTTGGGTATTCCAATCTTGTCACCCAGGTGAGCTTACACCAAAGATCATAACAGTATTCAGCTTACTACCAGTCACTTACCCAAGGCACTTGCACCTTAGATCTCACATCAAAGACATTGCTGGTAGCCAATCCTATAATAATCTCTCTAAAGATTTATTAACTAGGAAAGGAAATAAGGGTTACTTACAAGGATAAAGCAGGTAAACATATACACAAATGAGATCCAATGTTAATTTTCAAAAAGTAATAGAAGGTTCTTTGATAAGCAAGCTCCATATTTTCTTTAGGGCTAACCAAGACCAAGCACTGGGGATCTTTTGTTTATGGTTAGTAGTCCTTTCCCCGCAGAGTCCGAGCAACGTAAATGATACAGTTCCTCCTTGTTAGGACATTTTATTCCTTCTCTGCTTCTGCTTTGAGTTGCAAATTCAGCTGCTGAGCAATTCACTTGCACATCTCCTCTTCATGGGATGCGGGAATCAATCAACAAAGTCTGTTGTCCTCTGATGTTCCACAATAGTTTGTCAGGGGTTGATGGTCCTCCTTTGCTGGGCAGAAGATAACATTGCCTGTTGGAAATAGTATTTCACACTCATTAACACATCCTAATTCTAATACCTATTTGAACAATAGTAACAAACAGAAGAGCCTGACTGGTTCAGCTATGTATTTATCAGTGTTCAGTTGAGCCCTAGGGGCATTGGCATGAGTTGGTACTTGGTCTGCTAGCATCACACCTTGTAGGGGGGAAAATACCAAAGAAACCCACCACAGTAGCATTTAACTTCAAAAAAGGGAACTATACAAAATGAGGAAAAATAAAAAGGAAGAGTCACAAGAGTGAAATGTCTGCAAGCTGCATGGAAACTATTTAAAAACACAATAGAGGTTAAAATTAAATTTATACCCCAAATAAAAAAACAGTAAGAGGAGCAAAAAAATGCCACCAGGGCATGTCGACAAGGGGGATCTAGTGGATATAGTGTACTTGGACTTTCAGAAAACCTTTCACAAGGTCCCACACCAAAGGCTCTTAAGCAAAGTTAAGGAGTACTTGTGGCACTTTAGAGACTAACAGCTGTAGCTCACGACAGCTTTTGTTCAAATAAATTGGTTAGTCTCTAAGGTGCCACAAGTACTCCTTTTCTTTTTGCGAATACAGACTAACATGGCTGTTACTCTGAAACCTGTCATTAAGCAAAGTTAACAGTCATGGGATAAGAGGGAAGGTTAAAAGATTGGTTAAAAGATAGGAAACAAATGGTAGGAATAAATGGTCAGTTTTCACAATGGAGAGAGGTAAATAATGGGGTCCTCCAAGGACCTGTACTGGGATGTGTGCTGTTCAACATATTCATAAATAATCTGGAAAAGGGGATGAACAATGAAGTGGCAAAATTTGCAAAACACAAAATTACTCAAAAATAATTAAATTAGAAGCTGACTGCAAAGAGTTACAAAATAGCAGATGAAATTCAATGTTGATAAATGCAAAGTAATGCACATTGGAAAACATAATCCCAACAATACATATAAAATCACGGGGTCTAAATTAGCTGTTACCACTCAAGAGAGGTCTTGGAGTCATTGTGGATTGTCCTCTGAAAACATGTGCTCAATATGCAGCAGCAGTCAAAAAAGCCAACCGAATGTTAGGAACCATTACGAAAGGGATAGATAAGATGACAGAAAATATAGTGTCACTATATAAATCAATGGTACGCCTACACCTTGAATACTGCATACAGTTTTGGTCGTCCCAGCCCAAAAGAGATGTATTAGAATTGGAAAAGGTACAGAGAAGGGCACCAAAAATGATGAAGGGTCTGGAACAGCTTCCCTATGAGGAGAGATTAAAAAGGCTGGGACTGTTCAATTTAGAAAAGAGACGACTAAGGGGGGGTATGAGAGAGGTCTATAAAATCATGAATGGTTTGGAGAAAAAGAGATTAGGGCAGTGGCTTTTAATCTTTCCAGACTAGTGTACCCCTTTCAGGAGTCTGATTTGTCTTGCGCACCCCCAAGTTTTACCTCACTTAAAAACTACTTCCTTAAAAAATCAGACATAAAAATACAAAAGTGTCACAGCACGCTATTACTGAGAAATTGCTATTTTCTCATTTTACCATATGTAACCTGTTGTAAAACTAGGCAAATCTCTAGATGAGTTTATGTATCCTCTGGAAGACCTCTGCGTATCCCCAGGGATGCATGTATGACTGATTGAGAACCACTGGATTAGGGAAGTGTTATTTACACCTTCACGTAACACAAGAATCAGGGGTTATACAATTAAATTAATAGGTATCTGGTTTAGCAACAAATGTATGGATGATCTTCACACAACACACAATTAACCTGTGGCACTCATTGCCATGGGATGCTGTGGAGGCCAAAAGTGTAACTGGGTTCAAAAAAGAATTAAATAAGTTCACAGAGTATAGGCCATCAGTGGCTATTAGCCAAGATGGTCAGGGATACAACTCCATGCTTCAGCTGTCCCCAAACCTCTGACTGCCAGAAGCTGGGACTGGATGACAGGGGATAGATCACTCAGTAGTTGCCCTGTTCTGTTCATTCCCTCTGAACCACCTGGCACTTGCTAGGTTAGAAGACAAGATACTGTTAGAAGACAGGATACTGGGCTAGATGGACCATCGATTTGACCCATTAGAGTGATTCGTTTGTTGGCTGTCCTTATGTTATTAGTATTTATTTACAAAACATCACAAAATGCTGTTATCCCTCTGCTGAGCAGAAATTTCAGGGTCTTTTAGGTTTGTTTCCTGTTGGAGGAGAAATAACTAAAGTGAAATCTGAGTATTTTCTCAGTGTAACTTATTATATTTGTACTCTAGACACCTGTCCTTGAACAGTGATGGTCAATCAGCATTCAGGCAGTCCCATTTTTTGTGAATCTCAGCCAAAACACCAATGCTCTGGAAGCCACTCTGCCCCAAGAACAGAGTCTAAATAGAGAGATTTCAGAGTAGCAGCCATGTTAGTCTGTATCCGCAAAAAGAAAAGGAATACTTGTGGCACCTCACGAAAGCTTATGCTCAAATAAATTTGTTAGTCTCTCATGAAAGCTTATGCTCAAATAAATTTGTTAGTCTCTAAGGTGCCAGAAGTCCTCCTTTTCTTTTAGCTAGAGAGATTAATACAGAGCGAAAACTCTCTTGCTGCTTGCAGCAGCTCTCCCAAGCCGATAACAATAATACAGCATTTCTCCAAAGACTGAATCATTTATAAAACTGTGTAACAGTGCCACCTGGTGGCTCCTGCTATAACAATACACAAAATAAAATGGATCTCTGCTTCTGAGGCAGGGGTGGCCAACCTGAGCCTGAGAAGGAACCAGAATTTACCAATGTACATTGCCAAAAAGCCACAGTAATACCTCAGCAGCCACCCATCAGCCTTCCTCCACCCCGGCTCCCAGCGCCTCCCGCCCACCAGCAGCTCCGCTGATCAGCACCTCTCCCTCCCTCTCTCCCCGCACCTCCCAATCTGATGTTTCGTGGCGTGCAGGAAGTTCGGGTTGGGGGAGGGGGCAGTGCGAGGTCATGGAAGGCTCAGGGGAGGGGGCAGGAAGGGGTGGAGTGGGGGCAGGGGCTGTGGCAGGGGCAGGGGTTGAGCAGTGAGCACCCCCCTGCACATTGGAAAGTTGGCGCCTGTCGCTCCAGCCCCGGAGTCGGTGCCTACACAAGGAGCCGCATCTTCACTTCTGAAGAGCCGCATGTGGCTCTGGAGCCACACGTTGGCCACCCCTGTTCTAAGGGTTTACAATTTAAGGATTAATTTGCAGTTTTTGAAGCAATGCACACAGTGCCACACCAGAAGACGCCCAGGAAGCAGACTGTGACTCGGAGTCAATATGCCTCCCAGCTTCCCCCTTACTCCACAAGGGAAGTATTCTGTCACAGGCCTACACCTGGCACAGTATACTTCCTCCAGCACACCACTGTAACTCTGCTGGCCTTCTGGTCCTGGGATGACTTCCCAGGTGACTTCCAGTTTAGCTTTTCCTCCAATATAGCTGTTGAGCAGTAGGTTGGAATTTTGGCTTATTCCTGATGACAGGAGAAAGACTTGCTACATCCTGGACTAGCACAACCATGAAACAGAGGTCAGCGTTTTGTTTTCATCTGTACACACAGATGTGAGGATTGGCCCATAGCCTCAGCCTCTGTGTACAAGCAAGCAGAGCTGGACAGGTGCACTGTGCCTTGTAAAAAGTGTGTAGCCTGAAGGAGAATGCTTATGTGAGCTGCCGTTAGGGGATTGCATGTCTACACTTCCCTTCCAGGCTGTAATAATTACAAATTGCAAATTTCATTTCCATTACACAGATAACAGTATATATTTTGCTATAGATTTCAATGGGAGCAATGGGGCTCCAATTTTTTTAAGCCATTATAATAGGTCATTCCTCAATACTGTTAGGAGCTGGATGAAACCTTGTTATGGGTTGAGTTAAAACCCTGTTGATAGGTGTGAACTCACCCTTCAGTTAACATAACTGTAATCATAAGGTCCACCTAAGACAAAGGACTGGGTGAGCCCTCCTCTTTGGGGGTGGGGTTGAGTGAGTGTGTGTGTGTGAAAGAGAGAGAGAGAGAGAGAGAGAGCAGAAGAGACAAAAGACTGAAAAAAAAAAGACAAGGACAGAGAGGGGGCAGAGACAAAAAGCAAGAAAACCAAGCAGTAGCCTGTGAACAGTCTGACCCTGGAAAAAGCTAGGAGAGCTTTTTGGGTCTGTTGGCTAAAGAGGCTTAGAGCTGTAAGCTAAGGAGCTGCTGCCTTTGTTCTTGGTTCCCCTTGTGTTCGGAGAAGCAGGACTTTGTAAATCCTTGTACATAAACAAGATTGCAACAAAGAAAATACTGGAATACATCAATTTCTATTTGCATCTGGAACATCCCCAGGGCCCTGAAATTTGACTAGCCACATGGGTCCAATTAATGTATTAAAGGATTGGACAAAAAAGTGCACATCCAGTGGGACGGATAAGGCAGAGGCTTATTCTGTGTGGTGAGGAATGTGATCAATTATGCCAGGCCAATGCACTTTGTCACATTTGCTGCAATTTAACTATTATGCTATAACAATTGTTGCTATTACACTTTACTTGTACCCTTCTAACCCACATTATCATATGCATTTATGTATATTTTATAAAGCCAATACAATGAACAAATAAAGCCACTAATCATTGCTTGTTTAAAAAAACATCCTTTTGCACTGCAAATGCACTTTATCATAAGGACTGCAGTATAATTTGTGCATGGCAATGTACTTTGTTATGTGCAACTAGTAAGACATCTATCAAAAATAAAGTGAGCAATGGAAACTTAAAATTGTTCACTTTTTCTGTCCTTTATCTGCACCTGTTAGTCCCCTTCTCATGGTGCATCTTATCAGGTATGTTTAAGCAGTGGAACCTTACTGAATACTTTCAATACCACAGGCAGCCAAGCTGGTACAATATGTGGCAGAAAACAAATTTCCTGGGTGAGGAAATCTCATGAGGACTGAGGTTTCTCTGATCATTCGTGTGGGAGTTCACAGCAAACCAGTGACTTTAAGTACAGGTTTCACTGTCTATTTATACTATCTGAATTTATTGTAGCTGGTCAGAAAATTGGCTTTTTTTTCCCCAATTGGCTTTTTTTTCACTGTCTAGTGAAATTTTTCAGCTAAACCATGATTTTTATTTTTATTTTTTAAATTTGGAAATGTTGCCATGGTTTCTCATGGAAATTGTAGTTTGGGAGCAAGAGGCACCAGGTCTTCTCTTTAGGCCAGGCTCCCTAATTGGATTACATTTGCCTTATTGCACCACTGTCTCCCCTCCTGGAGAGGGCACATAGTAGCATCATGGGAGTCAGGCTTTGGTACATCATGGAAGATGTAGTCTGGCTGGAGAGCACAGCCCATAAAGGGGAATGTGCATATGAGGAAACTGAACAGCAGTTATTGTGAAGCATCATGGCAGGATAGCTGTGTCAAAATATTTTGGATTCAGGTATTTGTTTCTTTGACAAAAAAAAAATCCATGGAAAGCTGACATATTCTGTAAAATAATTTTGTCTTATCAAAATACTTTTTTCTGTCATGACACTTTTTGGTGACAAATTTTGAATCAGCCTAAATGTTATTTATATTTCTGGGCAATAAATAAATAAATAAATAAATAGAATGAAACATTATTGTTGATATTAGCTACACTGAAATGGAATGGCTGCCAGAATGTTAATGAGATTTTTGTAATACACTGAGTTACTTGTCTTGTTTTGATGCAGGGAACACAGCGAGGTAAGGTGCTTTATCAGTAATGACCCTGAAGTAATATGGATGAATCAGTCCTACTTCCAGGTGTAATGAGGCCAACATCATTAACCTGAAAGTACTCTCAAGCAGAGTACTGATAGAAGATACCAGGGCAGGGCCTCGATCACACTTTTAAAGTATCAATTAGTTAAATAGACATGGGATCTCTGATTTTATTAATATCAGAGGAAAATCATTGTGGGATGTTTCAAATATCCCCTTTGTTGTTTAATTAGAGAATGAAGTAGCTCAACTTCAAATATGTTAGGTCTTGTAAATCAATGGGTTATTAACTTTAACACTGTAAATACATTGCCACTATTATATTTAACTACATAAGTCTCCAGGATAATAGATGGGAACTGGAGTAGTAATTGTACCTTACTGACTCATCATAAATATAGATACCTGTATGTATGTAAGTGGGGGAATGTTGGGAAAGGCACAGCTAGAGAAATAGAGCAGGAGATAAGGGAGAGAGAAAGATGCATCACTTGAAATGACTGATATTGATATCAAACAATTTCATAATGTTAGATACAATTCCTCTTTATTGCAATACACTGTGTGTATTATCATCCTTATGTAATATCAATATGATAAACTACATAATAGAAAAAACTGTAATACACATTTTAAAATATATACTTATACATACAGAGAGAGTATACTTTCTCATGTCAATAATTCTTATTTGTGATGAAAACTCAATATATTCCCATTTCTACTTGCTGAATATATGTCTGTGACAAACAAAAATAATAGAACAGATGCAAGAACTTTAATGTACATTCAGACCCCTTATATTTTACTCTGTTATGAATTCTGATTCTTTTGCATTTGTAATTAGAAGGTAAAACAGATGGCGAAGGCTTAGTGCAGAGTGGTATAATCTGTGCTGCCAAGAGATTGTTTGCTGTGGGCCAAATCCTGCCTGCTCCCATCTGCAGTTTCAGATGGCCCTTAGTGCGCTAGATCTGGGCATTTCCACTGTGTAGGGAATAGGATTCTAGGACCCCACACAGAGGGACTGTTTCCTCCTGCATTATGAAAAATTTTGTTCAGTGGGATGATCACAGATCCCCAACATACCATCTTGGTTTTTGTTTAACAGATGGGTCAGCAGAGAAAGGGGTTAGGTCTGTGGATCTTCAACAACAACAAACATGACTCTTGCTCTTGTAAAAATTGGCATCGTTTTTAACTGGTTCTGAGGAGACTTTGTGATCTCACAGCAGAGTGCTCAGTTAAAGTGGACAAGAAGTGTTTCTGGAGAGCTCACTGTTCAAGGATCCTCTGATGAGATTCAGTAGGTAGACTTCCTCCCTCAATAACGTTTCTGTTCTATAGTCACTCCTTCAACATAACCTTTATCAATCATTTGTTAAGCACTAACAAATCTGTGCAAGCAAAAACAAAGACATGGCCCCCCACCTTACAGACAATGGGCTGGAATCTCAGCTGGTGTAAATTGGTGTACTCCATTGATGTCATTGGAGCAAAATCAATTTACACCCACAGAAGAACTGGTCCTATGAGTTCAGTACTAACACTTTCATTTGTGCTCAACTTTATGCATCTAAGATCTATTTATGTTAATAAGACTACTCGTGCAAAAATTAAGAGGGTGTGTAAGTATTTTCAGGACAGTGGCATCAAAAATAATTTTCTTCAGTACAGCAGATGGAATGAGTCAGCATTTCGAATCTAGGGCTTTTGGACAAATTTTCAAGTTACAATGATCTGTTCAATAAAATTAGCATAATAAAAAATTTAGTAGGGTATGTGCACTATAGAAAGGTCTGTAGCTTGTTGCCTATTTTTTTTAATGCAGGAGAACAAGGGACCCTTCTGACCCATGGTTTGGAGCAGGTGCCCCATCCTGCCACAGGGCATATGAATGCAACATGGCCACCAGCTCCAATTTCTTCTGATCAGCCGTTGACAGACCTTACTGCATGCATAGCTCTTCTAACTGCTTCTTGCTAAGTTTAGCATATGTTTCTTTGCTCAATCTGCCTTTTGGAGCTTTATTCATCTTTTACTTTGCTTTGTTCCATTTCCTTTACCCAAAATAAACAAAATAATAAACGGTAAGTTTTTACATGGCTCCCTCTCATTTGGTTCGGTTAGAGTCTGTTTAACAAGTGTTGGAGTGTGAACCTTAATTTGTTGATATTGGGGTACAATACCTATAATGATGTTCAGAACTCTAAGTTACCTTCTTACCCCTCTGCCTCAGTGAGAGAGATTTGCGGGTGTTAAACTTTGTCAGCTCCCTGACTCTCCAATCTGTTAGCTAGCCCAACACACTCATCAGGACTCTGTGAGCCACTACTTTGCCTTGCAGGTAACACTTGGTGCACTTCAGTTCCCAAACCCTCTTGAAGGGCATTGCCCTGTAGTAGCCAGCCCCGTCACTGGACTCACATAGAAATTCCCAAATCCACTGTCTCCAAAGAGACCGTGTACACACAAGCCTGTTGTGAGCTGATGCTGCAGCTGCACCAGTTACAATTACAATTTTACAAATATATGTATACATGCATATATTCATAACCATAACCTGTATACTTACCTCATAATGGCCATCAAGTTCAGAACATTACAAACTTTCATGAAAGACCTGACATGACATATTTATACACAATAACATTGTATACAACCAGTTGATTCAATTGCTTATTCTTTGGGGTTCAGACCCCCTGTTCTCCCGTTGGGGTGTCTGGACCCTGATTGTCACACATGGGCTTCTGCCAACCCATTTGCTTTCTGTGAGATAAGACTTCACATTCTCAAGAGCTTTTCTTTCTTGGGGTCAGTTCTGATAATTCTTCACTTTAAAGGGTGAAGTCAGAGGTGACTTTAGACTAGCGATGGGCATACTCATTCAAATGGAAAAAGAGCCAACGCAAATCTTCCATCAAAGTTCAAACCAAATTTAAAAGCAAAATATTTTCAAGTTAAATTAACTTTTTCCTTTATGAATAAGGGTTATTTTCTGATATCATGACAGATATAACAATAGCCTCAAAACTTTCCCCAGTGGGAAAAGTGGGTAAGCACCATATAAACTGTAAAAGGAATTCCCACTCCCCAAGGGAGTTCAGAAGCCAAGTACAAAAATAGAAGAATAGGAAGAATCAAATGAACTACAACAGAATCTTGAAAATATCAAGAGAAAGGTGTAAGGAAGTATCTGAATATAACAACTCTCAAGGTCTGTTCAAAGCAAGACCCTTTATAAATGATCTGTGTGTATTTTTTCTGAGATTCAGATATAAAAAAGGCAGAAATGTTCTTTATCTTTTGCCCAAGATTGTAAAGTGCTCATCTGTAACAATTTATCTTGCTGATGTCTGACTCTACTCTACCATGTAAAAAGGAAGTCTGTCGTGATTGCAGAAGTATTCATACAAAAGATCTTAACATGTGGTTCTATTCTGAAAAGCGACTAAGTAAAAACAGCCCCTTATTTTTCACCAAACTTGCTCCCACTGTGTATCCGGTCATATCTGCTTGCTCAAGTGATATAAATAAGTTTTTACTCCTGCAGAGCCAAAACACCTAGGAAAGAAAAAGCTACAGATCCCTGTTCCATAAGCAGAACTGTTTAATGACTTCCAGCCATATACACCTGTGTGAACCTATAAATGCAATGGGGTTGCAGAGTCATCACTGAGGACCTAATCTGGCAATGAGGAATCGCACAGGAGTAAGCGAGGGCCTAATTTGGATTGCAGAACCTTAAGTACTGGCAATGATGAGTGAAATGAAAAAAACCCAGCTTGACTCTGCAAGCTCAGGCTGACTTTGCAGTTAGAAAGAAAACAACTTTTTATTTGTAAACGGAGCACATTTGACACAGAAATCATTCAGAGCTAATAGCATGGAGCCCCACCATCTCATTATTACAGCAACTTTCCAAAATACAGCTGCACTTCCAGAGAAAATAAAGAACTACAGATTAAACTGGACTATATAAAATGTCATTCCCCCCTGTAGCTGAATAGCAGAAAATTTCAGTCTGGAAATAAGGTGTATATTTTTAACAGAGAGTAATTAATCACTGGAACAATTTACCAAGCACCATGGTGGATTCTCCATCAGTGACCACTTTTAATCAAGGTTGGATGTATTTCTAAAAGATATGCTCTGGGAATTATGTTGGGGACGTTCATGGCCCAATGTAATGCAGGAAGTCTCTGAATCTAGACAGACGGGGCCATTTAAAGGATAACTTTAGCCTCCAGTGCCCAATCCAGACTATGTTACTATGTTACTCAAACAAGACTAAAATGATTAGATTTAGAAATTTTGTCTACATTTCATCATCAATTTATAAAGATTTTTTTGTTGTTGGTATTGATCACATTCATTGACTCCCAAACACTCATGTAAGGGGGGGGCATGTCTGAAATGAAAGGCTAACTTCATGCCAGCTGTTGTGGGTGAACCCTACTGGAGTATAGGTTCTACCGCAACCAGCTGCCTTCATGTTAATAAGAACTTCTCCCAATGATTGCAAAGTCAGGGTTAATCATGTTAGTTAACCTGGCTTCTCAGCGTAAACTGCAAATCTAAACTGTGAAGAGCTACAAAAGGCTCTCTCAAAACTGGGTGACTGGGCAACAAAATGGCAGATGAAATTCAGTGTTGATAAATGCAAAGTAATGCACATTGAAAACATAATCCTAACTATACATATAAAATGATGGGATCTAAATTAGCTGTTACCACTCAAGAAAGAGACCTTGGAGTCATTGTGGCTAGTTCTCTGAAAACATCCACTCAGTGTGCAGCAGCAGTCAAAAAAGCAAACAGAATCATAGAATCATAGAATATCAGGGTTGGAAGGGACCTCAGGAGGTCATCTAGACCAAGCCCCTGCTCAAAGCAGGACCAATCCCCAAATAAATCATCCCAGCCAGGGCTTTGTCAAGCCTGACCTTAAAAACCCCAAAGGAAAGAGATTCCACAACCTCCCTAGGTAACGCATTCCAGTGTTTCACCACCCTCCTAGTGAAAAAGTTTTTCCTAATATCCAACCTAAACCTCCCCCACTGCAACTTGAGATCATTACTCCTTGTCCTGTCCTCTTCCACCACTGAGAATAGTCTAGAACCATCCTCTTTGGAACCACCTCTCAGGTAGTTGAAAGCAGCTATCAAATCCCCTCTCATTCTTCTCTTCTGCAGACTAAACAATCCCAGTTCCCTCAGCCTCTCCTCATAAGTCATGTGTTCCAGACCCCTAATAATTTTTGTTGCCCTTCGCTGGACTCTCTCCAATTTATCCCCATCCTTCTTGTAGTGCGGGGCCCAAAACTGGACACAGTACTCCAGATGAGGCCTCACCAATGTCGAATAGAGAGGAACGATCATGTCCCTCGATCTGCTGGCTATGCCCCTACTTATACATCCCAAAATGCCATTGGCCTTCTTGGCAACAAGGGCACACTGCTGACTCATATCCAGCTTCTCGTCCACTGTCACCCCTAGGTCCTTTTCCGCAGAACTGCTGCCCAGCCATTCGGTCCCTAGTCTGTAGCTGTGCATTGGGTTCTTCCGTCCTAAGTGCAGGACCCTGCACTTATCCTTATTGAACCTCATCAGATTTCTTTTGGCCCAATCCTCCAATTTGTCTAGGTCCCTCTGTATCCTATCCCTGCCCTCCAGCGTATCTACCACTCCTCCCAGTTTAGTATCATCCGCAAATTTGCTGAGAGTGCAATCCACACCATCCTCCAGATCATTTATGAAGATATTGAACAAAACCGGCCCCAGGACCGACCCCTGGGGCACTCCACTTGACACCGGCTGCCAACTAGACATTGAGCCATTGATCACTACCCGTTGAGCCCAACAATCTAGCCAACTTTCTACCCACCTTATAGTGCATTCATCCAGCCCATACTTCTTTAACTTGCTGACAAGAATACTGTGGGAGACCGTGTCAAAAGCTTTGCTAAAGTCAAGAAACAATACATCCACTGCTTTCCCTTCATCCAAAGAACCAGTAATCTCATCATAGAAGGCGATTAGATTAGTCAGACATGACCTTCCCTTGGTGAATCCATGCTGACTGTTCCTGATCACTTTCCTCTCGTGTAAGTGCTTCAGAATTGATTCCTTGAGGACCTGCTCCGTGAGTTTTCCGGGGACTGAGGTGAGGCTGACTGGCCTGTAGTTCCCAGCATCCTCCTTCTTCCCTTTTTTAAAGATTGGCACTACATTAGCCTTTTTCCAGTCATCCGGGACTTCCCCGGTTCGCCACGAGTTTTCAAAGATAATGGCCAATGTCTCTGCCATCACAGCCGCCAATTCCTTTAGCACTCTTGGATGCAACGCGTCCGGCCCCATGGACTTGTGCACGTCCAGCTTTTCTAAATAGTCCCTAACCACCTCTTTCTCCACAGAGGGCTGGCCACCTACTCCCCATGCTGTGATCCCCAGCGCAGCAGTCTGGGAGCTGACCTTGTTCGTGAATGTTGGGAATCATTGAGAAAGGAATAGATAATAAGGCAGAAAATATCATATTGCCTCTATATAAATCCATGGTATGCCCACACCTTGAATACTGTGTGGAGATGTGGTCACCCCATCTCTAAAAAGATATATTGGAATTGGAAATGGTTCAGAGAAGGGCAACAAATGATTAGGGGTATGGAACGGTCTCCATATGAGGAGAGATTAATAAGCCTTGGCCTTTTCAGCTTGGAAAAGACACGACTAAGGGGGGATATAATAGAGGTCTATAAAATCATGACTGGTGTGGAGAAAGCAAATCAGGAAGTATTATTTACTCCTTCACATAACAAAAGAACTAGGGGCCACCATATGAAATTAATAGGCAGCAGGTTTAAAACAAACAAAAGGAAGTATTTTTTCAGACAACGCAGTCAACCTGTGGAACTTGTTGCCAGAGAATGTTGTGAAGGCCAAGACTATAATAGGGTTCAAAAAAGAACTAGATAAATTCATGGAAGATAGCCATTGATGGACCTGTTAGCCAGGATGGGTAGGGATGGTGTCCCTAGCCGCTGGTTGCCAGAAGCTGGGACAGGGAATGGATTACTTGATGATTACCTGTTCTGTTCATTCCCTCTGGAGCTCCTGGCATTGGCCACTGTCAGAAGACAGGATACTGGGCTAGATCGACCTTTGGTCTGACCCAATATTACCATTCTTACATTCTTATGAACACAATCTAAATTTCCAGTGAAGACAAGCCCTCAGCAGGCTACAGTTATATGTGGTAAAAGGCAGTAATTTGTCCCCATTTTATACCACATATGAATTTAGCCTACTGTGTTCACTGCATCTGAATGGGAATTAGCAGGGACCTTTAAAGACTGCATTGTAACTAACTGTCAGATTTCTTCTACAATGCCAAATATTTGGTTTAGATGTATTAATTAATGTATTCATGCATATTATTTATATCGTGTCTGCTTCTAATTACTTTCCTCTTCATATATGTAGGAGAGAAGGTTTTTATGCCAGACACTTTTATTTATCCTGTCTTTATTTCAGGGGATTTTTGTGAGTGTGAAAATATTCTTTCAAGCAGATAGAACAAAAGAAAGAGACTACTTTGGTACTTGTAGAGTTCTCTGGGTAATAACAGGACTGTATTATATACAGTATGTTGTCTATGTCATGAAGCCTTTTTGCACTAAATAAGAGATCCCTCCCCATGACTCTTGTACATACTCAAGATCACTGTGGCTCTCACCTATTATTTACTTATATAATGCAGTGAGATTTGCTTTGCAGATTGTCTGATGTTTTGGAAGTGTCACAACACTTCAAACATAAAACCCTCAGTTACTTTGGTGAAGGGAATGGTTTAAAACCCTCAGTGGAAAGATAATCCCTCATTTGCAAGGTGTTATTATTATTTTTTATATTTATAGTCGAGCTGTCAATTAATTGCCGTTAACTCACATGATTAACTCAAAAAAATTAATCGCGATTAAAAAATTAATCCGGATCAATCACAGTTTTAATTGCACTGTTAAACAATAGAATACCAATTGAAATTTATTAAATATTTTGGATGTTTTTCTACATTTTCATATAAATTGTGTTGTAATTGACATCAAAGTGTATATTATTTTTTATTATAAATATTTGCACTGTACATATGATAAACAAAAGAAATAGTATTTTTCAATTCACCTCATACAAGTACTCTTTGTCGGGAAAGTACAGCTTACAAATGTAGATTTTTTTTTGTTACTTAACTGCACTCAAAAACGAAACAATGTAAAACTTCAGTACCTACAAGTCCACTCAGTCCTATTTCTTGTTCAACCAATTGCTAAGACAAACAAGTTTGTTTACATTTACAGGAGATAATGCTGCCCTGTTCTTATTTACAAAGTCACCAGAAAGTGAGAACAGGCATTTGCGTGGCACTTTTGTAGCTGGCATTGCAAGGTATTTATGTGCCAGATATGCTAAACAATCATGTGGCCCTTCATGCTTTCATGCTGATGACACTTGTTAAAAAATAATGCATTAATTAGATTTGTGACTGAACTCCTTGGGGGAGAATTGTATGTCCCCTGCTCTGTTTTATCCACATTCTGCCATATATTTCATGTTATAGCAGTCTCGGATGATGATCCAGCACATGATGTTCATTTTAAGAACACTTTCGCTGTAGATTTCACAAAATGCAAAGAAGGAATCAATGTGAGATTTCTAACTGACCCAAAGTTTAAGAATCTGAAGTGCCTTCCAAAATCTGAGAGGGACAGGGTGTGGAGCATGCTTTCAGAAGTCTCAAAAGAGCAATACTCCAATGCAGAAAGTACAGAACTCAAACCACCAAAAAAGAAAATCAGCCTTCTGCTGGTGGGATCTAACTCAGATGATGAAAATGAACAAGCTTTGGTCCACACTGCTTTGGTTTGTTATTGAGCAGAACCCGTCATCAGCATGGACACATGTCCCCTGGAATGGTGGTTGAAGTATGAAGGGACATATAAATCTTTAGCGCATCTGGCATGTAAATATCTTGGGTGCTGGCTATAACAGTGCCATGCGAACAGCTGTTCTTTCAGGTGATGTTGTAAACAGGATGCGGGCAGCATTATCTCCTGCAAATGTAAATAAACTTGTTTGTCTTCACACTTGGCTGAATAAAAAGTAGGACTGAGTGGACTTGCAGGCTCTCAAATTTTACATTGTTTTATTTTTTAATGCAGTTTTTTTTGTAATTCTATATTCGTAAGTTCAACTTTCATGATAAAGAGATTGCACTGCAGCATTTGTATTAGATGAATTGAAAAATATTATTTCTTTTGTTTTTTTTTACTTTGCAAATACTTGTAATAAAAAATAAATATAAAGTGAGCACTCTGCACTTTTTATTCTGTGTTGTAACTGAAATCAATATATTTGAAAATATAGAAAACATCCAAAAATATTTAAATAAATGGTATTCTATTATTGTTAAACAGTGCGATTAATCACAATTAATTTTTTTAATTGCTTGACAGCCCTAATTTATATATAATTGTGTGCTACTCTTTTTACAGAAAGTATGAAGTCATTGCCTTGGGGTTAAAAAGTTGCTCAAGAGAAAGAACCCATCTACTCCCATCAAGAAAAATAAATAAATAAAATAAAAATCACTCTTCAGAGGTCTCTCTTCACTTTATTTCACTTTTAATATGATCTTGCTATTCTCTGACCTTTTAGTAAGATTTATTTCTACGTACATGGCCAATTTGCTACCATTGTTACTTATTGTACTTGTATTTATCTTACATCTAGTAAAAGCAGAATTCTTTTTCCCATATTGCATGGACAGATTCCAATCTATGCTTTTAATGTCAGCAATATTAATTTTATGTTTAACCTACAGAAACAGCACGTGTGGTTAGAACAGCAGCACCAGAAAGGACTCTGGTAACAGTTCTCTTCTAAAAAGTTTGCTTTAAGGGTGAAATTCACCCATTTACAGTGTTGCCAACCCTAAAGGCTACCAGAAGATAACTTTTAAGGGTACGTTTATTTCTAAAAATCTATGATTTTAAAGCTAGTCTTATGATTTTGGTGGGCTTGATTCATGATTTTTGAACATTTATTATTTGTATTTGGGGTTGGCAATATTGACCTACACAAGACCTTCTCATCGTGTAGTGAATTAGAGGTAATTCTTTATCAAACTGTGATAAGGATTGGAACCTTTGACTGCTAAATAAACATTTACTGTATAAAGTTTTGATCCCGGAAATATACATGATGGGGCACCCAGAGCAACATGATGGTAGAAATTCTAACCCTGAGTCATGATGTGGCAACAGATGGTGAATTGCATTTCCTATCCTTGAAAGTGATCTAGGAAAAAAATTTAAAGAATTCTTTGGATATTTTTGAGGGTTTTAAAAAATGAAATTAATCTAACTAATTATTTGACTAATATATCAGTGAATTGCTCACCCCTGTTTATAATATGGATAAATAAAAACAACAGAATTAGTGGAATAATTTATTCTATAAAGTCACAACATTAATGGAATAAATTTGTCAATTAATGTTTGCTAACCAACTCTAACCTGACTGTACTCTGCTGCCTAGCAAGAAGTCCTATCTAATGCAGTATCAGCAAAATGCAAGTCTTTACAAAAAAATACTAGCAATATGCTAAGTTATGAAAATATTGAAAGAGTGACTTATTTAAAAAAATTGGAAAAGTGATTCTTAACATACACATTATTCAATTCCATTTCTGCAGCTAACTATATGTGTGAGTCCCGTCATTGAACTCCATAGATTTACTCATGAGTAAAGTCACTTATGTGTATGTTTCCAGGATCCCGGCCTTATATAGTAAATATTTATTTAGCAATTGAAGCTCCCAATCCTTCAGACACCTTCTAATAGGAATAGTGCTTATGACTATGAGTCGTCCCATTATAGCAGTGGTCTAAAAATTATACCAGGTAACAGCCATTTGTAGTAATGAGTCTAAACATGGCAGTAAGCACTATGGTACAAATACAGGAAAGCACGCAAGCACATGCTTAGATACATCCCTATTCAGGAAAATACTTAAGCACATGCTTAATTTTTAGGAAGTGCTTAAATCCCATTGTTTAAGGGGTTTCTCAAATAGGGATGCTTTCCTGAATCAGGATCTGTGCCTAATAGTGTTTGCTGGATCCAGACCCTAAAATTTTCTAATGAATCACTGCATTTTTCCTTTAACTTCTCCAATTCTTCTCCAATTTCCTTTTCCCAAATCAAGTTTGTGGGCCACAAGTACTGTGAAGATGATCACTAAAAATTGACCATGTTGTATCTTTTCACTTCATATTGAACTGCTGATAAAGTATAGTAATTTGCTGCAGTTTGATATATAACTGAAAATGGTAATTTGGGAGCAACATACAGTATATTGCCTTGTGGTTTAAGATATCAGTAGACAGTCTGTAGTTTCCTAGAATGGATTTTTACTAGTAATCCTTGTATTACCATTTTTTTTCTTGGATTCTTTCTTTCTGGACCTAAATCTAGTTTATTCTGTTTGCTATTTTCACAGTATGTTAGACTGAGGTAGCCAGTGGAAATAAAAAAATATTACATGTCCATATCATCAGTGAGGTTTTGGTCCATATAGGCACTTTGGGGTGTCAGGCTGATCCTCACTTCAGTCTAAGTGCAGGTGTTTTTATAAACAGATTTAGAAATAATATTACTAAGAACTAGAGAAAGGGAATATTGCAACTACTGAATTTTCTTGCACTTTGGCTGCCGTCATGTTACTTATATCAAATACTACAGCAGAGAATCTCTTTTGGATCTTTTATGTTGCCCTGAAATAAGACACATCAAGTCCTCCTTGATGTAGCTTTGTTCTTAAAACTGAAATTTGGTACAAAGAGTCAAAGTTACTTGCTTGTTTAAAAACAAAAACAAAACAAACAAACAAGCTCATCTGATTGAGCTAGATAATGGTTTTTAAGAAGATATCCGTTCTTGATTTAGAGACTTCAGGGAATGGAAAAATCTACCACAACCCCTGGTAAATTGTTCCAATAGTTAATTATCCTCACTGTAAAATATTTACACCTGATTTCTTGCCCAAATTTGCCTAGCCTCAACTTCCAGCTACTGGATCTTGTTATACTGTTCTCTGCTAGATTGAAGTACCCTACATCATCAGAAATATTCTCCTTATGTACTTGTAGACTGTGATCAAGTCATCTTTTCACCTTCTGATTGTTAAGCTAAATCGATTGATTAGCGTTAGATTTTCACTGCAAAGTATGTTTTCCAGCCCTCAAACTATCCTTGTAGCTCTTTACCAAACCTTTTCCAAATGGGCTAAAAAGAGGAGTTTGCCTGAAGAAGGATTGAGTAAAGACTCCATAGGGTCTCCAGTCTTCCCTGTGTATTAATATACTGACTATGGGAGAGAAAACTGAGCTTCCAACTCACAGAGATGCCTATGCATTCTTCTGTGGGATCATGGCTCTCTCTCCCTCTCTCTCTCTCTCTCACTCACACACACACACAAGTGGTGATGAAGTCAGGGTCTCTTAATCCACAGATGTTATAAAATATACAGGAACTGAAGAATGCAATTTGCCTTTGATCTACTGCTGAGCCCCTGGCTCAGGGGAGGGTTTCACAGCAGAGAAGAAGAAATGATAAAACTTAATACGCCCACAAGCAACATTATTTGCACTAGCTTCTCATGGATTGGAGAAGGGCAGAACCCAGAGATGCCACCAGGCACCCTCATTCTCTGCCTCCTCCAGCTTTACAGAGCTGAACATCATGGGCCCCCTTTGGAGAAGCTTCTGTCGGCACAGGGTCCTCTTTGTGTGATTATGGGCCCTGTGTAAGGAATTCAGGATTTGACTCCATAACAGGTGGAATTGAGAAACTCTTTGCTTTGACTGGGGTGTTAATATAAAAGCTATGGTAATGCAGAATAGTTAAATACATCAGTTGGAAAAGAGTATGAATAATACCTCTCCTTCCAAAACTAATCTTTTCTATGCCACCCAGGAATTCCCCTAAACAGGATGAATAATCAGGGGGCCAAATAATCAGGGGGCCAAATCTTTATGGTTCCTCTGTCCCTCCGGAGTGGTTCAGCATAACCTAGGGGTTCAAGATCTGGTCCTACACTGGCTATTTACACTACAGATATGACTTTTTAGGGAGACTGCTTGGTCCCAAAACACAGGCTTTTAACACTTCAGCTAAAGGGGAAGCTCTATTAGCTTTCTGAAGTAGTAGAGCTGTATTTCACTATTCACTTTGCCTTGATTCTTTTTTCCAAAGATATAGATTAAATAATGTATTCCTTATCCTTATAGCCATATACAATGTCTATAATAGTGCTTTATGCTTATCTCTATATACAATGCTTATAATAGTGCCTATCATCATAGTATAAGGCTGTCTCCTGACCTAAGAGATAACCAAAATAACAACAGGGCAATGCTGTAATTGTCTATTTTTTTAGTATGATGAACGATTTTGTTTTGTTTCTAAATTCATTCAGATGAGGTTTTCTTTTCTTTTCCCACTGTATTTCACTCGAAAGGCAAGGCACACTTTATTTCATCTTAAACAACAAGAATGTGACTATAGGAGAAACACCCCATCATTTGAAACAAATGTTGAATATATGGATCACCTATATTTCTGTAATTTAGGATGAAAATTCATATTACACATACAACTCAGTATATAAACAATCTCTTTTCCAATTTTTGCAATGATCTCTATGGCTCCAGTGTTACATATGAAAACTCATAATTATTTAATGGGCTTCAGTTAGATAAGATTGTGCCACATGATTATGCAATACTCAGAGGCCCTATCTCACTCGAGGAAAATAAGGAAGCAATCAAAGAACTCTCATATGGGTAATCACTTCTCCTGATAGATTCCCCTCTTAGTTCTGCAGAATATCACTTGATAGCATACTGTAAACAATCAGGAATACTATCCCCAAGAGTGATATGGGCTCTCATTTTTTTTCTGCTGTAGAAAGGAAAGTCTGTGTGGGTATATTGTCGAAACAGGCCGCTATTTCTGATTAGCCAGCACTGTAAGATCTTGGCCAAAGTTTTGGCCATGGAGTTTGAATGCTGTTTTCCTTATCTCATTCATCCCAAGGGAATCAATTGTGTAAAGAACCATTTAGCTGATAGCCTTAGGTAGTTTATTAATTACTTACATAAATCTCAAGACCCTGACATCCCCATTGTTGCTTTATTCCCTCTACTGCCCCCTCTCTCTTTAGAACTGTGGGTAGTTCTCTTCAGCTATTCACTATTTTGAGTAAGGTTAGTCACTATTAGGCTCCTAATTTCCACTGATTTTAATGGAAGTTAGGACCTAAATACCTTTGTGGATCTGGGCCCTAAAGCCAGATCCACAAAGGGACTTAGCCATAAGTTTGCTTTTGTTCGTGGGTAAGTAACATGTCTATACTATCACTTATGTCAGCAAAACTTATTACCAGCAAAAGCTATTACCAGCAGGACAGTGGGGTGGGAATAGGTATTGTTTCATATTCTCTGTGTATATATAAAGCCTGCTGCAGTTTCCACGATATGCATCTGAGGAAGTGAGCTGTAGCTCACGAAAGCTTATGCTCTAATAAATTGGTTAGTTTCTAAGGTGCCACAAGTCCTCCTTTTCTTTTTGCGAATACAGACTAACACGGCTGCTACTCTGAAACCAGCAAAACTTATGTCACTCAGGGCTGTGAATATTTCACCCTCCTGAGTGACATAAATTATTAGCACTATGTCGGTGGGAGAGCTTCTGCCACTTGCGTGGGTGTTTTATTTATGCCGATGGGAGAGCTCTGTCCCGTCAGTATGCAGCATCTTTACCACACATTGTAAGTATAGACGTGCCCTTAGTTTTGATAAACACACAGTTCATTTTTATTTGTTCTCTGACTGACAAGGTACTAGGTGATCTCTCAATTCCATTTCACAAACATAATTTTTAAACATTTCATTCAGATCCAAAAGCCATTTGAATTTCCAAATTATTTACAAGTCTTTTCTGTGATTTCCCACACTCAATTTACTTCACAAATATGAAGAAAATGAACACATATGAAGATGTCCAAGCCACAGATGCTTCTGATTTGTTCAATATCATTCCTGAGAATCAACTATTATTTGTAGTAGAAATTAATTGTATGGTCTCTTTTGTCATGCAAACCAGTCAAAGAAAAACCAAAAGAGTGCTGCAAAGAAAGTTATGTAAAATGCTTGTAACTAAACCTGAAAGTAGGTGGAAAATGGCTGGTTTTCTGTTTCTCAGCAAACTTGAAACACAGCCCAGGTTAACTGAATAGTTCACAAACCCTTTTTAGCAAACCTGGGCATGGATTCAAGTGAACCTGAGCCTGTCTGTGGTTTCAGGTTGAAGCCGTGAGAAACATTTCCATGTCCTTGAAACTGAACTACAACATTCTGCATAGCCCTAATTGTGAATCCTTTAAAAAGTATAGAATACTATCATCACTGTGTCTCTAGAAGAACTCCGTAGCTGCACCCACCATACTCACTCAGCAAGTGAAAGAAATGCACTTAATCATCTAGTTACCTGGCTACGTTCAATTGCCTAGTCAAACTGTATCACAGAGGCTCAGACACCCAGCCATTGCTAGCCAGACGGAGTCATTAGGGCCTAGATCCTCCAACGTATTCAAGCATATCACTGCCACAGCAGATAGACACCTAAGTATCTTTGAAGAACTGAACCTAGAGGCTCACAATCACTCTCACCCAGCCACAATAACTCTGCTCTTAGTGACTGAAAAGAAGCATTTATATGGCTATGTAGGACAGGAAGGGAACTGAGAAGGAGCCAGGATCCCTAAACTGGAGTTACTCCTCTAGCGACAAGGACGGGAGGGGAGCTGTAGCATAAACTGACCATATTTTCAAAATAAAAAAATGAATGCGTTTTGTGGTGACCTATTCTATGGTTCTGAAATTAAGAATGTACTTTTATTTGACTAAGTGGTACCTCTTCCTGGTTTTGATTCCACTGGAGTGGAAGATTTTTTTTCAGTAATAGAGTGTTCTGGATGAGTTTACCACAAAACACCAAAGAATACTCATTTTGTCCAAAAGAACTGCTTTGTTAGCCCTGGTCTACACTTAAAACTTAGGCTGACATAGCTAAGGTGCTCAGGCATGTGAAAAATCCACACCTCTTAGTGCTGAAGCTACGCTGACCTAAACCTTTGGTATAGACATGGGTAGGTCAACGGAAGTATTCTCCCGTTGACCAGCTACCTTTGCTTGGGGAGGGCCAGGATAGGGACATACTACTTCTGTCATTGTAGTGTGCTTCTAACACTATGGAGTTACAGTGGCATAGCTGCACACAGTAGCTAAGCTGTTGTAACAACCCCAGTAGTGTAGATAAGCCCTTATACTGGTATAACTTATTCACTTTCACATGAGGGAGGCCTGGTCTACATGACAAAACTTCGCTGCAGTAGTGATGTTGGCTAAGAACATGGGGAAAAAAATCATACCCCCTACCTGATCTAGCTAAACCAGGAAAACCCCTATGGTAGACAACTATCCCAAAATAAAAGTGCTTCTGTCAGAGTAGCTAATGTTGTTCAGGGAGATGGTTAAACTATGACAGCGGACAAACTCCTTCTGCATCTACACTCAGGGGCTCTGCCAGCTCTGTAACCCCTGTAGTGTAGACACATATCTACACTCCTTGGACATTTTTCTTCACTGTAAGCACTGTTTATTTCACTGAATACTCATTCTGCATGTCTCTTTGTTCTTGGTAAACAGAGAGCTAATTCTACTTGGCATAGCAATACAGCCTGAATATTCATTTTGTAGTTACCAAAACAAATAAACAAATAAAACAAAAAACACCCAACACCACCACACCCACCAAGTATTTTGACTGATGAAATGAAAAACCAGGACATTTCAGGGGGTCTCAAAAATGTCATGGGACACTAGTACATCACATGAAAATCTGGGACAATCCCAGTAAAATAAAAATGATAGTCACTTTACTCCAGTAAGAATAACATTTTTATATCACCAGCATCTCAAATAGAAAGTATTAGTTATGTCTCTGTAAATACAAGAAGTGAACGAGAATCGGGGAGCCTTACTTTGTTTAGAGAATGATTATATGGAGAACATTGGAGGGCATATTATCATTTATTTATCTAACTATAGCTCCTAATAATATCTTTATAGAGAAATTATGTGAGCACACATAGACCAAACTTTTATTTTTTTACATAACAAACTCACCTTTTGTAAGTAGTCCTCTTCATAACATAGATGTATAAACGGCCAAAGGAAATTAATGAAGTAGCAGTTGAGCTCAAGTTCCTCCCCCCACAAAGTTAATGAAGTTAGAATGGCGTAAGAGACGCCAAGCCCAGGGAGCAGGACTCATATATACCAGCTAGTAGGAGCGATGGTGGTTTGGGTTAACAGCCCAGGTGTATGGTTTCACCAAAAGATTTTGATACATTTGGGGAGGAGTTAAGACACACATTTCTGGAATTCAAATATTTCCGGATTGCTTGGAAACCAGGACAATATGAACATATAGAACGAGATGTAGGCTGCTGTCCTGTCTCCCTATCGCAGGAAGGATTACATACCACATCCAGATCTCTTTCAGGCCCTTTGCTCAGGGAACAGTTTATTAATTGTAAAAACAAAACAAAAAGACAAAAAACTCCAAACCAGCCAATGAACCAACGCCCTACATCTTGCAAAGAAACACAAAATAAAGCTATTCCTTGAAAAACACAGGCCACAGGTGCCAGAGGCCTTTCACTCAGCACCTCTCTGTACTCCAGCACCAATCACAGGAGCCAACTGATCCTTCCAACTGATCTCTCTTAGCTCCTTTATAGGGACCACCTAACGTCTTCCCAGCTCATCTGATAATGGAACAGGGCTAGTTAAAAAGGCCGACTAGATCTGTTACAACATATGTGTTAAATAATACCATGATTGATCATTTCTTTTTCCAGATTCAGCATCATGAAGGGAGATAAGGATGACTTTTTGCAGATAGAAACTGTAGATGATCTACTGTCCTTCCTTAGCTTACTTGTCAAGATTACTGAGATTCACAGTAAGAAAGGCCAGAGTAAGAATTTTGCTTTCACTTATATGACCAGAATTACAACAGTTTCCTAAAATTGTAAAATGCTTTCTGTGATCGTTTGGATTAGATATTACCTAAGTGACAACAGGATAGAATCTGAAGTTAATGGTACCTTCAGTGGACAATCATTTTTTTCACCACTTCAGTTTTAAATCTTAGATAAGCCAAAGAGTACATGGCCACTGTCAATATGGCCCCAATACACTGTTATAGCTTAATGTGCTGCTATTATATTGCAATATGGATCTGATCCAGAGCCCAGTGAAGTCTATGGGAATCTTTCCACTGAGTTCATAGATTCAGAGTTTAAGTCCAGAATGTCTGACTTCCTGTATACAAGAGGCCACTAAGGATATGTTGAGACTTTGAGCTGGAGTGTATTTCTCAGCTTGAGGAGACATACACATGCTAGCTCTGATTGAACAAGTGCACTAAAAATCAAGTGTAGCCCCAGAAAATCTATTACTATCAATTTCCCCCTTTTCCATTTGTTATATTCTTCTTCTCCTCATCCCAATGCATCTTTACAGACACATAGAGAAATACAGCATCAGCATTCATTCCGTCCATGGCTTTTTGCTCCTGTAAACCCAACCTGGTCATGCCTTTGTGTACAATGTCCCACCACCTAGTTGTCCTCCAGGTCTGACTGACCTTGGTTGTGTTTGCATTATTTCCTGTTGGCATCCTGTCATTTGTTTGTCTTCTACAGTGTCTCTGCCATAGTTTTTGGTTACTTAATTCTTCTTGAAGAAGTTCTCAAAATTTTCACATTTTTCTGTCTATTTTTTTCTTCCCAATCAATTTCACTCAGTTTTTCTCAGCCTGGGAAATTAGCGCCTTTGAAGCACCAAGTAGAGCCTACATAAAGACTAAAAGGCATATGCCCTGAGCTTTTGGCCCCCTCTCCCTGCAAACCTCTTGCTTCTCTCGCACATAAGTAACTTTTGTATTCTAGCTGATAGACCTCTACACACACACACATGCTATAGTTTACAAAGTTTTAAGGACTTGCCAATTAATACCCCGTGCTGAAATTTATAAAGAATTTTGTGATTTTTGGAGGAAAGTCTTTTTTGCTCTAAAATTAGTTGTTATCCCAAAATATTTTTAAATTCCTAGGGAAATAAATGACTTCAGAACTAAAATGAACTAAAAATCCTTTTTGAGCCACACTACAATACTGAATGCCTCATTTCTGTATGCTGTGACAGGGATCTGGAAAGATGGAATATTTTTTCTTTGACTTTAATGAGGTGAGTAATAGTAGGACACATGATGAACATATGAATAGTATTTTCCCAGTGACCATTTTACCCCCCAATGCACAATGCTTTGCTCCCCGTAGCAAGGCAATAAATAGATCTTACAGGGAACAACCAAAGAACAGAAAACAATAATCAAATAGCCATTCAACAAAATCCAATGGATTTTAGGGGCTTTATTTCAATGAGTCCTATTTTTCTGATGGCAAAGGAAGGTCTAATAGTCTTAAAACTAGAAAAAAAATACTTTTTGAAATCTGATGGTGACAGCTAACAAATGTGTAGCCATCTGGTCTCTAATAAAACCTTCATGACTATAACCATGTAGACAAAAAAATACCCACGCAAAAATAATAGATGTAGGAGAGAGAACAACACATTTAAAATGAAGTTTTGAGTTTTTTGATGAGCGGATAATAGAAAAAAGCTATAAAAAGCAAATTAAAATATATTACAATAGAATAAAACAAAGCAGAGCATTAAGCACTTACTTTAGGAACAATTTTAGATTATATGTCTTTTACTAATTGTTTATATATACTCTTCTTGAAAGTCATAAATACCTTGCCTCATTCAGCTGGCTATTATGTATGTGTTTTTCTCCTTGTACTCTGAAATGGCTTATATTATCACTAATAAAGGTAACTAAAAACATAAAACAAAAAGACAGAGCAGCACTTGATTTTTGTAGTGCTTCCCCAGACATTTCAGCAATATTACTGCAGTGGTGAAACCTTACATCACTGACAGAAACACCTGTGTGGACGTAATTGTCTCTTAAACAGACCATGAACCATAGTTATATCGCTGCTTTCCTTCGAAATGACCAAGGAATAAATCTGATAAAGAATTTAAGTTGTTCCATTTGGTGGCAATTGGCATTTTATATACCATCTTAGCTACCCGCAGAGATCTTTGCCTTTTCGGGCAGTATATTTTCATTTAAAATGAACTTTTCCATGTCTCTTTTTGTTTTGTTTCCATGCTCCATTGTAATACTCTTTCCCACAAGCTTCTGTGAGGATAAGTGGGCAAAATTCCCATTGTCTTCAAGGGTAGGATGGGATTTACCACCACTCATGCTCAGATGAATTGGTATGAAAAGGGTCCAATCCTTACATAAGACATAATATTGAGGAGGAAGGGGTGTCACATTCTGGGGTGCAATCCAGACCAGTGATGCCTTGTGTCACTGCCTGCCGTGTAATCCTGGGTGCCTTAAATGCTGTGCTGCTGTGGCTCACAGCTTGGGCACGGACAGCCAGCAGACCAGCATACAAGGAGTGTCTCTGTGTTAAGCAGCTCTGACTCAGCAACTCTGATTCCAGAAGCCTGCTTGTTGCACCATAACAGCCCCATTCTAGTCTCTATTACCCAGTTACCTTATGCCTGGGTTAAGCCCAATACACTCCCACTCCTGAATTTCCCTAAAACCATCTGCCCTGAAGTGTCCAGCCCTCTCCCAGATCATTCAGAGAAATAATAATATGTGTTTGCTCATCTAAAGAGATAAAAGGCCTACTTTATCACTTTACCTAGAGTTAACAATCACTTTAAATCCAACACAGCTTGGTTTAGATTAAAAGCAAAACAAGTTTATTAACAAAAGGAGATAGGATTTTAGGTGAGCTCAAGTATAAAGGACAGAGCTAGAAATGGTTGCAAGCAAATAAAATTTAAAACGCTGTCCAGTGGCTTAGACTTAACACAACCAGGTACAGCCTGTGGTCAAGTTAGTTTCAAGGTGGCAGAACCACATTCCTTTTGTCTAACTTTAGCCCTGTCTGGCAGAGACACTTTAAGAATATAACTCGCAATCTGTTTGTAATTTTGAATTTGTCTTCCGTACACACACCACACACTAATATTAATGATCAGTATAATATTAGTTTTCTATTGATATCTTACATGTCACCTTTGAGAGACAGGTTATGACATTAGTTACTTGGGGTACATTGAACTCATCAGGATGGCTAAAACTCACTACCAGACATCAGTGAGCCCCTTGCCCAATTGCTTTGGGATGCTGTTATGGTCACAGTTTTTTTCTCTATACACCCTTTTTGTCTGTTTTCTTCTTATTATTATTATTTGTCAAACACTGACTGCTGACCTCACACTCACACCTTGTTTCTGGCAGAGCTTGAAGATAATGGCATTTCTATTTGTATTTACTTCTGTGGGTGTACACCAGCATCATGGTGACATTAGAATACCTCTCAAATAAGACTAAAAGGGCTAAACTCCCTTCACTGACTCTCCAGCAGAAGAGCATAAACAATATACATGATGAATAGCTAATATATATATTCTGAGCCCTGGTCTACACTAGGACTTTAGGTTGAATTTAGCAGCGTTAAATCGATGTAAACCTGCACCCGTCCACGATGCTTCCATGATGAAGCCCTTTATTTCGACTTAAAGGGCTCTTAAAATCGATTTCCTTACTCCACCCCTGACAAGTGGATTAGCGCTTAAATTGGCCTTGCCATGTCGAATTTGGGGTACTGTGGATACAATTCGACGGTATTGGCCTCTGGGAGCTATCCTAGAGTGCTCCATTGTGCCCGCTCTGGACAGCACTCTCAACTCAGATGCACTGGCCAGGTAGACAGGAAAAGAACTGCGAACTTTTGAATCTCGTTTCCTGTTTGGCAAGCATGGTAGATGACCATGCAGAGCTCATCAGCAGAGATGACCATGATGGAGTCCCAGAATCGCAAAAGAGCTCCAGCATGGACTGAACGGGAGGTACGGGATCTGATCGCTGTATGGGGAGAGGAATCAGTGCTATCAGAACTCCATTCCAGTTTTCGAAATGCCAAAACCTTTGTCAAAATCCCCCAGGGCATGAAGGACAGAGGCCATAACAGGGACCCGAAGCAGTGCCACGTGAAACTTAAGGAGCTGAGGCAAGCCTACCAGAAAACCAGAGAGGCAAACGGCCGCTCCGGGTCAGAGCCCCAAACATGCCGCTTCTATGATGAGCTGCATGCCATTTTAGGGGGTTCAGCCACCACTACCCCAGCCGTGTTGTTTGACTCCTTCAATGGAGATGGAGGCAACACGGAGGCAGGTTTTGGGGACGAAGAAGATGATGATGATGATGAGGTTGTAGATAGCTCACAGCAAGCAAGAGGAGAAACCGCTTTTCCCGACAGCCAGGAACAGTTTCTCACCCTGGACCTGGAGCCAGTACCCCCCGAACCCACCCAAGGTTGCCTCCCGGACCCGGCAGGCGGAGAAGGGACCTCCAGTGAGTGTACCTTTTAAAATACTATAAATGGTTTAAAAGCAAGCATGTGAAAGGATTAATTTGCCCTGGCATTCGCGGCTCTCCTGGATGTACTCCCAAAGCCTTTGCAAAAGGTTTCTGGGGAGGGCAGCCTTATTGTGTCCTTCATGGTAGGACACTTTACCACTCCAGGCCAGTAACACATACTCGGGAATCACTGTACAACAAAGCATTGCAATGTATGTTTGTTGGCGTTCAAACAACATCTGTTCTTTATCTCTCTGTGTTATGCTCAGGAGAGTGAGATATCATTCATGGTCACCTAGTTGAAATAGGGTGCTTTTTTTTCAGGGGACACTCAGTTCCTGCTGGGTTGTTTGCCTGTGGCTGAACAGAAATGTTCCCCGCTGTTAGTCACGGGGAGGGGGAAGGGTTAAGGGGCTAGCCACGCGGTGGGGGGAGGCAAAATGCGACCTTGTAACGAAAGCACATGTGCTATGTATGTAATGTTAACAGCAAGGTTTACCCTGAAAGAGTGAAGCCACTGTTTTATAAAATGTGTCTTTTTAAATACCGATGTCCCATTTTTTTTTCTCCACCAGCTGCATGTGTTTCAATGATCACAGGATCTTCTCCTTCCCAGAGGCTAGTGAAGATTAGAAAGAAAAAAAAACGCACTCGTGATGAAATGTTCTCTGAGCTCATGCTGTCCTCCCACACTGACAGAGCACAGACGAATGCGTGGAGGCAAATAATGTCAGAGTGCAGGAAAGCACAAAATGACCGGAAAGAGAGGTGGCGGGCTGAAGAGAGTAAGTGGTGGGCTGAAGAGAGTAAGTGGCAGGCTGAAGACAGGGCTGAAGCTCAAATGTGGCAGCAGCGTGATGAGAGGAGGCAGGATTCAATGCTGAGGCTGCTGGAGGATCAAACCAGTATGCTCCAGTGTATGGTTGAGCTGCAGCAAAGGCAGCTGGAGCACAGACTACCACTACAGCCCCTGTGTAACCAACCGCCCTCCTCCCCAGGTTCCATAGCCTCCACACCCAGACGCCCAAGAACATGGTGGGGGCACCTCCGGCCAACCAGCCACTCCGCCACAGAGGATTGCCCAAAAAAAAAGAAGGCTGGCATTCAATAAATTTTAAAGTTGTAAACTTTTAAAGTTCTGTGTGGCATTTTCCTTCCCTCCTCCACCACCCCTCCTGGGCTACCTTGGTAGTCATCCCCCTATTTGTGTGACGAATGAATATAGAATGCATGAATGTGAAGCAACAATGACTTTATTGCCTCTGCAAGCGGTGATCAAAGGGAGGAGGGGAGGGTGGTTAGCTTACAGGGAAGTAGAGTGAACCAAGGGGCGGGGGGTTTCATCAAGGAGAAACAAAGAGAACTTTCATACCGTAGCCTGGCCAGTCATGAAACTGGTTTTCAAAGCTTCTCTGATGCATACCGCGCCCTCCTGTGCTCTTCTAACAACCCTGTGTCTGGCTGCGCGTAACCAGCAGCCAGACAATTTGCCTCAACCTCCCACCCCGCCATAAACGTCTTCCCCTTACTCTCACAGATATTGTGGAGCACACAGCAAGCAGTAATAACAGTGGGAATATTGGTTTCGCTGAGGTCTAAGCGAGTCAGTAAACTGCGCCAGCGCGCCTTTAAACGTCCAAATGCACATTCTACCACCATTCTGCACTTGCTCAGCCTGTAGTTGAACAGCTCCTGACTACTGTCTAGGCTGCCTGTGTACGGCTTCATGAGCCATGGCATTAAGGGGTAGGCTGGGTCCCCAAGGATAACTATAGGCATTTCAACATCCCCAAAGGTTATTTTCTGGTCTGGGAATAAAGTCCCTTCCTGCAGCTTTTGAAACAGACCAGAGTTCCTGAAGATGCGAGCGTCATGTACCTTTCCCGGCCATCCCACGTTGATGTTGGTGAAATGTCCCTTGTGATCCACCAGAGCTTGCAGCACTATTGAAAAGTACCCCTTGCGGTTTATGTACTCGCCGGCTTGGTGCTCCGGTGCCAAGATAGGGATATGGGTTCCGTCTATGGCCCCACCACAGTTAGGGAATCCCACTGCAGCAAAGCCATCCACTATGACCTGCACATTTCCCAGGGTCACTACCCTTGATATCAGCAGATCTTTGATTGCGTGGGCTATTTGCATCACAGCAGCCCCCACAGTAGATTTGCCCACTCCAAATTGATTCCCAACTGACCGGTAGCTGTCTGGCGTTGCAAGCTTCCACAGGGCTATCACCACTCGCTTCTCAACTGTGAGGGCTGCTCTCATCTTGCTATTCATGCGCTTCAGGGCAGAGGAAAGCAAGTCACAAAGTTCCATGAAAGTGTCCTTACGCATGCGAAAGTTTTGCAGCCACTGGGAATTGTCCCAGACCTGCAACACTATGCGGTCCCACCAGTCTGTGCTTGTTTCCCGAGCCCAGAATCAGTGTTCGACAGCATGAACCTGCCCCATTAGCACCATGATGCATGCATTGTCAGGGCCCATGCTTTCAGAGTAATCTGTGTCCATGTCCTGATCACTCACGTGACCGCGCTGACGTCGCCTCCTCGCCCGGTATCGCTCTGCCAGGTTCTGGTGCTGCATATACTGCTGGATAATGCGTGTGGTGTTTAATGTGCTCCCAATTGCCAAAGTGAGCTGAGCGGCCTCCATCCTTGCCTTGGTATGGCGTCTGCACAGAAAAAAGGTGCGGAATGATTGTCTGCCATTGCTCTGACAGAGGGAGGGGCGACTGATGACACGGCTTACAGGGTTGGCTTCAGGAAGCTAAAATCAATAAAGGGGGTGGCTTTACATCAAGGAGTATTTCAGGCAGGACTTCAAGGAGGGTTCCAATAAGAAATGGTGCACCTAAGTTATTGTTCTTATTGGAACAAGGAGGTTAGTCTGGCCTCTGATTGATACATGGCTAGATTTACCTCACTGCACCTTCTCTGTGAGTGACTGCAGTGTGACCTAGAGGAATGAGTCCCCTAGATGGGGGAGGGGAGGAAGCAAATGAATACAAAACAAATCTGGTCTATTTCTTGTTTTGATCCACTCCATCTATCTTTTACATCTTTGGCTGGCAGCAGACGGTGCAGAAGGACTGCATGCCATCCACATCTCATGGCTGCTCGGCAGAAGATGGTACAATACGACTGCTAGCAATCCATATCGCCTGCCTGCTCACCATAAGATCGTTCAATAGGACTGACTGCAGGACTAAAGAGAATGACTTGATCAAGTCACTCCAAATTTAGTCCCTGCGCCCATGTCATGAGGCCTGGAGCACCTCAGACATGACAATGACGGCTACCAGTCCTATTGCACCATCTGCTGCCACAAGGCAAGGGGATGCTGCTACTGTGTAGCAATGCAGTACTGCGTCTGCCAGTACCCAGGAGACATATGGTGACAGTGAGCTGAGCGATTGTCTGCCCTTGCTTTCACGGGGGGAGGGAGGGAAGGGGGGGCCTGACGATATGTACCCAGAACCACCCGCAACAATGTTTTAGCCCCATCAGGCATTGGGATCTCAACCCAGAATTCCAATGGGCAGCGGAGACTGCGGGAACTGTGGGATAGCCACCCACAGTGCAACGCTCCAGAAATCGACTCTAGCCTCGGTACTTTGGAAGCACTCTGCCGAGTTAATGCACTTAATGCACTTAGAGCATTTTCTGTGGGGACACACACACTCGAATATATAAAACCGATTTCTAAAAAAACGACTTTTATAAATTCGACCTAATTTCATTGTGTAGACATACCCTAGTTAGACTTGATTTGAAGAAGTGCTCAGCACCCAAAATTCCAGCTTAAAACCATGGGACCCATGGGTTATCAGCACTTCTGTGTATCAGTCCCCAAATCTTGTTTAACTTAAAGCAGTAATAATCTAAGGTGAGGGGAGAGAGATGTGTAACATTAATTCTAATTACATGTTGAAAAACTCCACTGCTGTTACTGAAAAAAAAAAAAGAAAAGAAAAGAAAACACTTCGTTCCCCATCATTTTAAGTGGACAAACCCAAGTACAATGTGTGAGCTCCTCCTGCTGGTTTGGAACCAACAGTTAATGAACAGACAGCATCATGACGTGGGTTCTAGCCTACAAAAGTTTATGCCCAAATAAACTTGTTAGTCTCTAAGGTGCCACAAGGACTCCACATTGTTTCATCCTAAAACTGTGCATGTGTCCACAGACATCATTGCGGATAAACAAAGGACATAAAGAAAATGGCCTTTAAAGGCTTTAGTGCATACAGACATACACACACAAAAGAAAAACAAAAGAGGTGGGACAATATCAAGGTTTACTAAAAGAAAAAGGGCAAAAATGGTAGAAAAATGCATTTGTTTAAATCTTCTAAAAAGATATGTCAAGCAATGAAAGATAAGAACAAAACAAAAACTACACATGCCAGCTTGTGAACTGCATAGATCAGTTTTACCACTGCATCTATAGGAAATGTAAACACATCTATATAAAATGGAAATAAAGTATTCTTGCACCTGCTATCATACTTGTAGGAGATGCTAGGTAGAGAAGCTGCAGTGCTTTTGAGGTGACACAAGGACTGATCCTCAAAGCGAGCACAGATTGAGGTTGTTGGAAGGTTAAGTAGTAGAAAAGAAGAAATGTAATTTATAAGGATATCATGCTTGCTGGTACACATTGGAGGTCATTCTGTGTACTCCTACCATAGTAATTTAAAAGTGTACTGAGTTTGAGATGAGGTCACATCTCCTGGAGTGAGTAACAGTCGACTGATTTAGCAGCTAGCTTAGGGTTAGCCAGATTTTACTTACTAATATCTCACATGTGGAATAGTCTGACATAGTACATTTGTTGATAGAACTCTATCAAATGTATCCCCGAGGTCTTTTTCTTTCCTGTACATACAATCTCCCCTTATCCCACATCCCCTCCTTTTTTTGGTGCCTCTGCAGCACAGGAATTTCTATAATTGGTTTGTTACCCCCTTTGACCCAAGTGGTTAGCCAATATTTGGGTTCTTGTTTATTTTAGGGGGATAAATCAATGTGGAGTCAAGTATTTTTGATGCAATCTTGTTTGTTTACAAGTCTCAGTTCCCCACTCACAGTAGGAATAAAGTAACAGAAGGCAGCTTATTTACCCACAGTTCTAAGCCTCTTTCCAGCCAACACTTTTCCCAAAATCTCTCTTTAATAGCTTTTTCTCAGGGTCATGCTATGAGAGCTTCTCTGTCTGCCTGTCAGGCTTCCTTGATGCCTTCCCATGTGCATCAGTGGTGTTTTCTGCTGCCTCTCACTCCCCCTCCCTCACCCATCAAATAATACCCAGCTTGCTATATTTGCATTCAGTTCCTAGTGAAATGCTTCCACCCACATTGCTTAGGTTCCTAACTGGCCTTGCATGTGGCTTGTATTTTGGACAGTGACTTCTGCAATTTAAGCTCTCTATTCCAGAAAGGAATTTTTACATTTATCTTGAATGACGGGCAGCTGTTACATCCACCAATTCCAATAAGATTTTACCCTGCTTCCATCATAAGATGTTTTTTTATTCCACCCCCCACTCCTTTTTGATGCATTTGCAGCACAGACATTTCTTTAATTTGCAATAATATATTAAAAGAGAACTCCAAATCTGCATCTGACAGGTTAATTTTATGCAAAGTAGCAAAACACATCCAGACTACTTTAATTGCTGAAGTTCATACTTGTGTTTTTCATTTAGTACAAACTGTAAGTCATTTTCACAGTAGTGTTGTTATATAGGTCTCCTTGGGAAAACATGGGTATGAAGCAAGAAGATTTGAACTATTCCACCACTTGCTTGGTTACTTTCCTTTTTTACTGCATTAGTGCTGCCCACTAGTGGGCATCTGAAACACCTGTCATTCCATTATTCCTGAACAGATGTTTACTATGAACCACGTTCATTAGGCCAGATGCTTTTGAAATAAATATAGTACTTATATTTCAAGTTCTTTCATCACTGGAACTAAATTATTTTACCTTTAACTTACTTTGAGGTGGATGAATTTACACAGAACATAAGCATAGACTCAAAGGATCATTGCACATTCTTGATTTAGGACAGTGACTCCATGCAAGGGTAAATTCATTCATTGTGTCAACTAGGAGACAGTTGGTTTCCTGCAAACATTTCAGGAAACATTAAGGGCCTATTCTACAATAAACCAGTTCCAGTTCACCATCAAAAGCCTTTGCCTCTTAAGAGCTTATAATAATTGGAAAAGACATGATCACATGTTAATCTTAAAATCCTATCACTGAAAAAGAAGCATTGAGGGAAAGGCATGTTTATTCTGTATTCCCCTTCTGCTGTGTGACAGACTGGGGAGTTTTAGTCTATTCACTCAACAGCCATGCAGGTTTCAAATGACTATTACAGGGCTGCTACCACAATCCAAATTCCTATTTGTGCTGCTGTTATACTGATTATCTAATATATGGGGTTCTTTAAACAGTTACTTCCTCCTGCTGTTTCTGTTTATGCTATCATGGGCCAAATTCCTCTGAAACAAGCCTCAGTCCAGGCCTGAACTGCCTTTTAAATAGAATGCTGTAAGGCCATAGAAGGAAGAGAAATCCATGTGGCTGTGCAAGTAGCCACATTTAATCAAGGGCCACAATAGCATGCCCCTTGCATAGACCCATTTCTAGAAAGTGCCAAGGCAGGCTTGGCTCTAAGAACTTGGTCTGGTTATGGAAGTTAACCTGGAAGTCTCACTGCCAATGAAATTAAAACTCTCAGTTGTACCAATAATCCCTATGTGGTAAGCTTTGAAGAAAAGAAAAAGTCCAGAATGATTAGGAACTTGAAACAGATGAGATGAACTAAGCATGTTGTTTTTCGACCAAATTCAGCAAAGTACTTAAGCTTGGGCCTTACTTTAACTATGTTGGTAACCTCTGTGTGCTTGAAGATAGGGACATGCGCAAGTGAACTGGGCCTTTACACTAAAATGATGACCTTTTATCTAATAAAGTTCATCCAAAAGTTTGCTTCATTACCTTTATTTCTGTTTTCTTGGAGTAGAATATGACTTGTTCAGTATTTCTCCCCTTACACCCCATTCTAGACAGCATGGCTTGTTGCCACCAACACTCAAACAATGAGTACACAGAATTATAATTTGAATGAATATTGCAGGGAGGGAGACCATTGATCAGGGTGCACAAACACAGTGTACCCCTTTTGTAGCAGTCAGTTTCTTCACATTACTTCACTAAAAATAGAGATCCACTGTAACTGGGACTTCCATGTACCTCATAGTAAATGTATTTTCTCAGCATGACTCCAATCCATGCCTGTTGAGAGCAATGGAAGTCCTTCCATTTACATCAGTGCACTTTGGATCAAGGCCAGTATGAGATCATTATGGACCTGTTCCTGTCTGTGATCTGTACATCAAACTCATTTACTTGAATGAGAGTTCCACATACGGTGCTTCTCCAGTGCCTGCAAGTGGTTTTTATGGTCACTCTCTGCCTTTCTTTGTTTACTGAGAGCCACTGCTTGTCAAAAAGGAAGCATGTAGAAATTATTAGCCAACAGGTATCTTGGGGCACATGATGCTAATGGAATAAATACTATACAATTTATTAGAGGCATCCATTTGGGAATTGTCGCAAATAGCTTAACAAGCTTGAATAGCATATTTAGCAACCTCTAACAAGTTTCTTGGAGAGAGATTATTTTGTGACTCATCAGGATCCTTTATATACTGCCTAAATTAGACAGCATGTTAAAAAGTAATGCCAGGGACACTTTCCTACACTTATACGTGTATCTGGGGGAACAGTCTGTTCCTTGTTTGCATGATGCTAGTGCTTATTGGCTGCATTCTTATTTACTGATAACACTGAAACCAGTTAGCCAGTGAATTCTTTTCACTCATGACCAGGTAAATAAAACTGTTGTGTCTGGAATGGCACAGATCGAAAAGTGCATCTGAGAAATTTTAACTCCAACGACCACACCAGGGCAATTTCCAAAGACAGCTGCCAATGCAGAGATTCTAAAAACTTACGAGGAGACAAGCAGAATTTTGTACAGTAGTACCTCATCCCTCATTGTTATAAGTTACTTCATTTATATGGTTGAAGGCTAGATCTGGTCAGAATTTTTTCATTAAATCATTTATTTTGAGGAAAATTGCCATTTTTGTCAAAATCAAAATGTTCTAAAAATGTGTCAATTTTGATTAATTTTCATTTAGAAAAAATGAAAAAGCATTTCGTTTCAACATTTTTGGAATGGAAAGTTTCAATTATTCACTTTGATTTGAGTTTTGGAAAAAAAATAATTGTTTTTATAGAAAAAGGATTTTAAAAAGTTCAAATCAGACCAAAATGTTTTGACTGACCCAAAACAATGTTTCCCCCCTCCACCCGACTTTTCTTTCACAGGAATTTTTAATAAATTTTTAAATTTATTGTTTTTATTCCATTTTGGAAAAATACATTTCAAAATCATGGATTTCCATCCCCCCTCGCCAAAATGGAAAATTTGGTTTCCACCCACATCTATGGAGGGTTACTTTACGTCAAATGTAAGGATATATACTATGTAAAAGTACAATACTATACGAAGTAGTTTGGTCTAGTGGGCACTGGAGAAACTGCGTTGCTCAGTCAGGAGAACTGAGCAGATTGCGTCAACCTTACTTCAGCCGAGTAGTACCTTACTCACCATGCAGTCCTAATGAAATCAGTAGAGCTATTTGAGAAATAAGGTACTATTCCACATAAGTAAGGATGCACAATCTGATCCTTAAATTGTTAGCTCTTTGGGAGAGAGATCTTTTCTTACTGCTCCTGAGGTGGCACAGCCAGGTCTTAAGGGAACAAGAGTCTCATCTTCACTGCTAGAGTTTCAGCCAATGATGATCGCATCAGCACTGCAGATGCAGAGAGAACTTCATCCCACTCTGTGCATTGGATCCGTGCAGTTGATGGCTGGTGAAGGCCAGTGGGTAAGTACTAAGTCTCATACTTGTGGAGAATGTCAACACCTCTCTGAGAGATGGCAGGCTGCCTGTTGCTTTGAAGGAAGCACTGATGTGGCTTTGCTTAATAACTTATCAAATGACACTGACAACATAGCAAATTTTCTACCAGCTGCACATCTTCCATTCTTGGGTAGTATTGTACAGAAGGCTGTATCAAGACAACTTTCAGTATCTAGATGACTTTGAGCTCATTGACTCTTTTCAGTCTGACTATAGACCGAGCTTTGGCCTAGAGACTGCACAGGTCAATGATCCCCTATCGGGTGTCCATGTTGCTATTATTAGCTCTATCAGCTGCCTTCGGTTCTGTTGATCATGAGGTGTTGTTGACTCACAAGTGGACCTTTCAGGAAGTGGATGGGGCTGCTCTTCAGTGACTTTGTTGTTTTCTCTCAAAGATCTCAGTGGGTAGTTGTGAACAATTGCTCCTCTTCCCAAAGATCTTTCAAGTGTGTCTTTTGTCACCCTTCCTGATCATTGTCTATAGGGGTCCATTAGGAGGGTTAATAAGTAGCCATGGGGTGATATACTGATGGCACCCAACTGTACGTCTATCTTGTCTGACTCGGATGATGTGGTTGAATGCCTGAGCTAGTGTCTAGTTGAGATTGGGGCATGGATGAGAGTAAAATGGCTGACACTCAATCCAGACAAGATTGAAATGATGATGGTGGATTCCTAGAACCAATCAAAGGAGACGGCAGTACCTTTGACTGGGAGAGCACACCTGCCATTAGTTACTAGCCTTCATAACTAGTCATGGTTTAGGACCCCCCGAAACTCCTGTTTGACAGTTACAGCAGTAATCCAGTCTTTTTACCAACTGCAGCTGGCTAAGATGTCACAGTCTTTTCTTTCAGATGCAGACCTTATTGTTATCCATCCTTTTGTTACCTCACGATTGGACTATTGCAATGTATGCTGCACCTTAAAACCATTCTGAGACTGCAGCTCGTGCAGAACATAGATGGTCACATATTAGAATAATAGAATATCAGGGTTGAAAGCGACCTCAGGAGGTCATCTAGTCCAACCCCCTACTCAAAGCAGGAACAATCCCCAACTAAATCATCCCAGTCAGGGCTTTGTCAAGCCTGACCTTAAAAACCTCTAAGGAAGGAGATTCCACCACCTCCTTTGGTAATGCATTCCAGTACTTCACCACCCTCCTAGTGAAAAAGTTTTTCCTAATATCCAACCTAAACCTCCCCCACTGCAACTTGAGACCATTACTCCTTGTTCTGTCATCTGGTACCACAGAGAACAGTCTAGATCCATCCTCTTTGGAACCCACTTTCAAGTAGTTGAAAGCAGCTATCAAATCCCCCCTCATTCTTCTGCAGACTAAACAATCCCAGTTCCCTGAGCATCTCCTCAGAAATCATGTGTTCCAGTCCCCTAATCATTTTTGTTGCCCTCTGCTGGATGCTTTCCAATTTTTCCACATCCTTCTTGTAGTGTGGGGCCCAAAACTGGACACAGTACTCCAGATGAGGCCTCACCAATGTTGAATAGAGGGGAACAATCACATCCCTCGATCTGCTGGCAATGCCCCTACTTATACAGCCCAAAATGCTGTTAGCCTTCTTGGCAACAAGGGCACGCTGTTGACTCATATCCAGTTTCTCGTCCACTGTAACCCCTAGGTCCTTTTCTGTAGAACTGCTGCCTAGCCATTCGGTCCCTAGTCTGTAGCAGTGCATGGGATTCTTCCATCCTAAGTGCAGGACTCTGCACTTGACCTTGTTGAACCTCATCAGATTTCTTTTGGCCCAATCCTCTAATTTGTCGAGGTCCCTCTGTATCCTATCCCTACCCTCCAGCGTATCTACCTCTCCTCCCAGTTTAGTGTCATCTGCAAACTTTCTGAGGGTGCAATGCACACCATCCTCCAGATCATTAATGAAGATATTGAACAAAACCGGCCCCAGGACTGACCCTTGGGGCACTCCACTTGATACCGGCTGACAACTAGACATGGAGTCATTGATCCCTACATGTTGAGCCCGATGATCTAGCCAGCTTTCTATCCACCTTATCGTCCATTCATCCAGCCCATACTTCTTTAACTTGCTGGCAAGAATACTGTGGGATACTGTGTCAAAAGCTTTGCTAAAGTCAAGAAATAACAAGTCCACTGCTTTCCCCTCATCCACAGAGCCAGTTATCTCGTCATAGAAGGCAATTAGATGAGTCAGGTATAACTTGCCCTTGGTGAATCCATGCTGACTGTTCCCGGTCACTTTCCTCTCCTCTAAGTGCTTCAGAATTGATTCCTTGAGGACCTGCTCCATGATTTTTCCAGGGACTGAGGTGAGGCTGACTGGCTTTTAGTTCCCAGGATCCTCCTCCTTCCCTTTTTTAAAGATGGGCACTACATTAGCCTTTTGCCAGTCGTCCGGGACCTCCTCCGATCACCATGAGCTTTCAAAGATAATGGCCAATGGCTCTGCCATCACATCCGCCAACTCCTTTAGCACTCTCGGATGCAATGCATCCGGCCCCATGGACTTGTGCTTGTCCAGCTTTTCTAAATTGTCCTGAACCACTTCTTTCTCCACAGAGGGCTGGTCACCTCCTCCCCATGCTGTGCTGCCCAGTGCAGTAGTCTGGGAGCTGACCTTGTTCGTGAAGACAGAGGCAAAGAAAGCATTGAGTACATTAGCTTTTTCCAGTCTTCTGTCACTAGGTAGCCTGCCTCATTCAGTAAGGGGCCCACACTTTCTCTGACCTTCCTCTTGTTGCTAACATACCTAAAGAAACCCTTCTTGTTACTCTTAACATCTCTTGCTAGCTGCAACTCCAAGTGTGATTTGTCCTTCCTGATTTCTCTCCTGCATGCCTGAGCAATATTTTTATACTCCTCCCTGGTCATTTGTCCAATCTTCCACTTCTTGTAAGCTTCTTTTTTGTGTTTAAGATCAGGAAGGATTTCACTGTTAAGCCAAGCTGGTTGCCTGCCATATTTACTATTCTTTCTACACATCGGGATGGTTTGTCCCTGTAACCTCAATAAGGATTCTTTAAAATACGGCCAGCTCTCCTGGACTCCTTTCCCCCTCATGTTATTCTCCCAGGGGATCCTGCCCATCAGTTCCCTGAGGGAGTCAAAGTCTGCTTTTCTGAAGTCCAGGGTCCGTATTCTGCTGCTCTCCTTTCTTCCATGTGTCAGGATTCTGAACTCGACCATCTCATGGTCACTGCCTCCCAGGTTGCCATCCATTTTTGCTTCCCCTACTAATTCTTCCTGGTTTGTGAGCAGCAGGTCAAGAAGAGCTCTGCCCCTACCTGGTTCCTCCAGCACTTGAACCAGGAAATTGTCCCCTACACTTTCCAAAAACTTCCTGGATTGTCTGTGCACGGCTGTATTGGTGTCCCAGCAGATATCAGGGTGATTGAAGTTTCTCATGAGAACCAGGGTCTGCGATCTAGTAACTTCTGTTAGTTGCCGGAAGAAAGCCTCGTCCTCCTCATCCCCCGGTCCAGTGGTCAGAAGCAGACTCCCACCACGACATCACCCTTGTTGCTCACACTTCTAAACTTAATCCAGAGACTTTCAGGTTTTTCTGAAGTTTCATACCAGAGCTCTGAGCAGTCATACTGTTCTCTTACATAAAATGCAACTCCCCCACCTTTTCTGACCTGCTTGTCCTTTCTGAACAGTTTATATCCATCCATGACAGTACTCCAGTCATGTGAATTATCCTACCAAGCCTCTGTTATTCCAATCACATTATAATTCCTTGACTGTGCCAGGACTTCCAGTTCTCCCTGCTTGTTTCCCAGGCTTCTTGCATTTGTGTATAGGCACTTAAGATAACTCGCTGATCGTCCCTCTTTCTCAGTATGAGGCAGGAGCCCTCCCCTCTTGATCTCTCCTGTTCGTGCTTCCTCCTGGCATCCCACTTCCCCACTTACCTCAGGGTTTTGGTCTCCTTCCCCCAGTGAACCTGGTTTAAAGTCCTCCTCACTAGGTTAGCCAGCCTGCTTGCGAAGATGCTCTTCCCTTTCTTCATAAGGTGGAGCCTGTCTCTGTCTAGCACTCCTCCTTCTTGGAGCACCATCTCACGGTCAAAGAATCCAAGGCCTTCTCTCCAACACCACCTGCGTAGCCATTCGTTGACTTCCACGATTCGACGGTCTCTACCTGGGCCCTTTCCTTCCACAGAGATGATGGATGAGAATACCACTTGTGCCTCAAACTCCTTTATCCTTCTTCCCAGAGCCACATAGTCTGCAGTGATCCGCTCAAGGTCATTCTTGGCAGTATCATTGGTGCCCACGTGGAGAAGCAGGAAGGGGTAGAGATCTGAGGGCTTGATGAGTCTTGGCAGTCTCTCCATCACATCATGAATCCTAGCTCCTGGCAAGCAGCAGACTTCTCAGTTTTCCCGGTCGGGGCAGCAGATAGATGACTCAGTCCCCCTGAGGAGGGAGTCCCTGACCACCTCCCCCTCTTGGGATTGGTGGTCATAGAACTCCCATCCCAAGGACAGTGCATCTCATGCCTTCCAGTCGGCGGAGTCTCCTTCTGTTCCCTTCCCTCAGATGTATCATCTAGTCCACTCTCCGCATTAGTACCTGTGGAGAGAACATGAAAACGGTTGCTTTCCTGTATCTGCATTGCTGGTACATGGATGCTCCCCTTTCTTCTTCTGGAGGTCACATGCTGCCAAATTTCTTCACTGTCCTTCTGTCCCCTCTGCGAATCTTCAGAATGTTGTGTCCATAGAAGCATATCCTGACGTCTGTCCAGGAAATCTTCAGTTTCTCTTATGCAACGCAGGGTCGATACCTGTTGCTCCAGACCTTGAACCTTCTCTTCCAATATGGAGACCAGCTTGCACTTTGTACAGACAAAGTCGCTTCTGTCTTGTGGAGGAAAGACAAACATGGCACATCCTGTGCAGGTAACAACAGTTGAATATTACCTTCCTTCTATGAGCTTCCTCAGGAGTTGTAGTAACTACTCAGAGAAACTTGCAAGATGTAAGCTTCAGTGGGCTCTCCTCAGGCAAACTCCCTCTGTTAGCCTCTCCGCTGGTCGCCACTGACTCGCTTTTTAGAACAGTCAGGCCCACTCAAGGCTCACTTGGAATAAAGCACTCCCAATTCACACTTTTCAAACAATCAAGTACATGGTCAAACCGACAAACTGTCCCTGCAACAGACACTCACCCACATAGCCCTCCAATGCAGCACTTAGCGTACCTCCTCTCAGACAGATCCCAGGCAAACTCCCTATGTTAGCCACTCTGCTGTTCACCTCTCTGGGAGCACATGACCCCAGCACTCTGGGATCTACACTAGAAGTCCATTGTCTCCACGTAAAAGTTAAAGTGATTAAGGTTGAGACCTGAATGGCCAGGAACTAGAGATGACAAAAGAACAAAATTTCTGTTCTGCAAGAAATTCTGGTATATCAACTTTATTTTTTCATAACAGGTCAGGATGAAAAGTTGAAATATTGAAATGCTTCTTGGAATGAAAAGTTCCGAAAGCTTTGATTTAGATATGAGCAAATGTTTAGTTATTTTCAGTCAAGAGAAAATCTTTTGATACTTCCAAATCAAAATATTTGTTTTGGTTTGTTGAACTGCCCAGAATGTTTTGTGTTTGGCGGGTTCAATATTAAACTGCATTTCCCTCTAGGCCAGTAGTCATGTGATTCCCAGGATGCACAACTGGCTCAGTCTGATTGGAAACTGCATTGCAACATGAGTGGTATAGTTTGGCCCATACCTGAAGGATTCATGCAGGGTTCATGCACTTGGCAACATTCAGAGAACACCCTGAGTGTTGTGTAGGAGCAGTACACACACGGCTCCTCTCAAGGGCATGAACCTTGGAAACTCGCCCAGAGGACATGAACCGTGGGAAGCCTCCCAGGACTGGGCTCAAGGCCCAAGAGCAAGGAATGCGGTAGATAGATATTGGTAAATAAGAATATTAAACAAAGCCAATGTATTCCTTTTATCTGTTGGAGTATGTAATGCGCAGGAGGAGGGAGAGAATAAAAAGAGAGGGTGGAAAGCTGATAAGGCAGACCAGCCTGCTTGCTTGCTTAAAGCCTTGTTCTGTCTTGTATTTGGACCGCAACACATACCAAAGTGGGAGCATGAGATTCCTGGACGTGAAGCAATGTCACCCACATGTCCATGCAGTTTTATATTGAACTCATTATAAATTAAACATTTTGGGACAGTTTAACAAACAAAATATTTATTTTGTTTTCCCAACCAACACTACCTGGGTCCAGCCTGTCTGAGGGATCACCTCTCACTCCATCACTGTTCTGTACTTGTAAGAAAAGGTTTCCAGGGATGCCCATATTGAATGAGTGAGGGGAGGAATAGCTGATTATGCTTCTGTCTGGTGCTGACTGGGTAGTAGATTTTATGCATGTGACCAGTTCCCTGATTATAGAAAATAACTCTCAGTGGGAAAAAAAAAACATCAAAAAACAAAACCTGAAGTTTGATCAGAGGAGCAGTCTTTCACATTATTTTATGTTAAATATAACCCTAAATAGGACTGGCCCAACAACTATTTTAGATAATTTCATTTATAAAAATATGAACACATTTTTATCTATTATTTTGCATATTTAAGATTTTAAACTTGAGTATTTTTATTTGTTTTTTCTGTCCCTCTAGAATATGAGTTGCATGGAGTATTAGAGATCAAACCAAACAAATCTTACTGAAAACATTATACTTTCAAGACATTTCAAGACAAAGTAAGTAAACCTGAATGTAATAAAAATGCCACAAATGAAAAATAACTCTCAGGTGAAGAATTTTTTTGAAGTATCATAGAATATCAGGGTTGTAAGAGACCTCAGGTTGGACTAGATGACATCCTGAGGTCTCTTCCAACCCTGATATTCTATGATTCTATGATACTTCAAAAAATTCTTCACCTGAGAGTTATTTTTCATTTGTGGCATTTTTATTAGGTTCAAGTTTATTTACTTTGCCTTGAAATGTCCCATTTTAATTAAAATGTCTGGCATCTCCTTGAGTTTTGCATGTTCAGTGAAAATAAAATCTGAAATGACTCAGAGAAATTTGAGGACAGGTTACACAAAATTAGTGAATCCCTGCTTGCCTGGCAGGGATTCCTAGGGTTCATGAGAGTACTCTTAAAAGAGGAGAGGGGAAAGGGGGCAGTGTTTCCAGATGCATGTGATGGCTGGTTCCTCTCAGCTGGAAGAAATGACAGTTAAAAAATACAGTAAAATAAAATGAAGGGAAGATCTGATCCCCCAAGGCTATTCCCTGCTCCAGTGTCTGGCTAGCTCCCATAAGACTGGGGGAAAGCGCTAAACATAGCTGTAAGAGAGGCCAGTGAATAGCAGTTGGCAGAGGAAGTTGCTTCCACACTACAAAAATGTTCTCTAACTGGAGCTGATCCTAAGAGGCAGAAAGTGATTGTATGGTCCTTGTAATTAGAACTGATTGAAAATCGGAATTGTCATCTTGTAGGCAATTCCAATATTTTCACATTTGTTTCCATTCCAGATAGGGATGAAAAGTTGAAATATCAACATTTTCTGTGGAATGAAAAGTTCTGACAAATTTCAATTTGGAAATATCAAAAGGGTTCATGTCAGATGGGTTTGATATGAAACTGCATCCACCTGTGCTTCCACAGTTCTTCAGTTCCCCCCCACAAAAATTCCCTTCTGTGGATTGGACTTCCTGGACAGACTACAGCCATTTAGCAGACACCATGGTTTCCATTGAAAAAAACATGTTGATGGAAAATTTCCAACCAGGTGCTCACTCAGTATGTCTGTCCTCTGCTCCTGCAGGAGAACACAGGAAATGCAGGCACTGGTGTGACCAATTCCCACGTGTCACTTATACAACTAAAAATCAGCGCTAACTCCACTGAAGTCAATGGCTTTAAGCCAGTGTAAATGTAAGCAGTTTGTGTGACAGCATTATTATTATAACTGCTACTCCTATTAGATGTCCAAATCAGGACTGAGACCCTATTGCTCCTAAACCCAGTACTAACACAAAGCAAGAGACTATTCCAGCCACAGACCTTACAATGTAATTCTCAGACAAGATATAATAAGCAAGTTCCACAGAGAATAGGCAGGAGGGTGAGAGAAACATCAGACATTTTGTCTATACTGGAATTTTAGCAACCAGTGTATTTATGCTAGTGCAAACCCCTAGTGTAGATGTATTTTGTGCTGGTGCAGTTTATTCTGGTTTGAAGTCTGGGGAAATTCCTTTATAGCAAGGGGATGGTGTGTTCCACAGCCTAGCTCCACATTTGGGATGCAAATATCAGGAAATGTAATGGAAAAATCAGTTGTCCTGTGCTCACTAACAGAGCTGAGCAAGAAATGGTGCAATAGGAGTAGGAGTCTCACCTGATGGAACATCTAGGGAAGAAGATGGGAGCTCAAGTGCTGGCAAGTAGGAACTTTGGCATAAGTCTGAAAAGTCCTCAGAGGCAAAATAATAACATATAAATGCCATATCCTCAAAATGCATGTCCACTCTAACTTTCTGCTCTCCACACTGTGGTAAGGGTGGCTCTGCATTGACCAAAATACCTTCAGTTTGTTAGGACCTGCAATTCCCTGTGGAATCAAAAGTGGAAAACCTATAGGCAAAATTCTCTTTGAAGACAACGGAATTTCATCATGGGTAAGGACTGCTAATTCAAGTTCCGCATTTTGTACGTGTTATTAATGATGCAAAACTCACTTCAGATATGTAAGCGTAATTGCTAATGTAAGAGAGCAGACTGAAAAAGGCATGTCTAGCACTGACATCTTAATGCCTTGCTCTTTCTGAGGTAACTCTACTGGTATTTTTGACAACCCAGCCAAAATTACTTCTTTAGTTTTCTTTTTTCAGCATAAAAATATGGCTGCTGTTGCAATCAGTGTTGAATTTACAAATGGCTGCATGCGAAGGAACCATGTTATAGTGTTCCACAGGGATGCCCACTTCAAAAATTAATGGCCAGACTGACAATATTTTTTCCTCTCTTAATATCCATATGTAGGAGACAATGGTGGCAGAATTGAATATTGGCCTGTCCCTAAAATGCTGTGTGTGTTTTCAAACCGCTCATTTTGGAAATGATGGAACACCTGAATATTAAAGCCTTGTCCCATATGATTGTAAAAGCTTGGTTACTAGCCATTTACATCAAAAGGGAGTTTCTACTGAAGCAAAATGGGATTTATTATTTTTTATTGCTGTCTACATACTCATCATTTAAGGTTTCCTTCTAGACTGCCACATTCCCATGCTAAATAATCTTGACTATAGCTTATTAGTGAGTTGCATCAGTATGTAACACTAGATGTCTTAAGATGCATCAGGAGAGGTATTTCCAGTAGGGATAAGGAGGTTTTAGTACCATTATAAAAGGCACTGGTGAGACCTCACCTGGAATACTGTGTGCAGTTCTGGTCTCCCATGTTTAAGAAGGATGAATTCAAACTGGAACAGGTACAAAGAAGGGCTACTAGGATGATCCGAGGAATGGAAAACTTGCCTTATGAAAGGAGACTCAGGGAGCTTGGCTTGTTTAGCCTAACTAAAAGAAGGTTGAGGGGAGATATGATTGCTCTCTATAAATATATCAGAGGGATAAATACCGGAGAGGGAGAGGAATTTTTTAAGCTCAGTATCAATGTGGACACAAGAACAAATGGATATAAACTGGCCACTAGGAAATTTAGACTAGAAATTAGACGAAGGTTTTTAAGCATCAGAGGAGTGAAGTTTTGGAATAGCCTTCCAAGGGAAGCAGTGGGGGCAAAAGATCTATCTGGCTTTAAGATTAAACTCGATAAGTTTATGAAGGAGATGGTATGATGGGATAACATGGTTCTGGAAATTAAATATTCATGGTAAATAGACCCAATGGCCTGTGATGGGCTATTAGATGGGGTGAGATCCAAGTTACCCAGGAAAGGATTTTCTGTAGTATCTGGCTGATGAATCTTGCCCATATGCTCAGGGTTTAGCTGATCGCCATATTTGGGGTCGGGAAGGAATTTTCCTCCAGGGCAGATTGGAAGAGGCCCTGGAGGTTTTTCGCCTTCCTCTGTAGCATGGGGCACGGGTCACTTGCTGGAGGATTCTCTGCTCCTTGAAGTCTTTAAACCATGATTTGAGGACTTCTGTCATTAATGTAAAGGGAAGGGTAAACTCCTTTGAAATCCCTCCTGGCCAGAGGAAAAATCCTCTCACCTGTAAAGGGTTAAGAAGCTAAAGGTAACGTCGCTGGCACCTGACCAAAATGACCAATGGGGAGACAAGATACTTTCAAAAGCTGGGAGGAGGGAGAGAAACAAAAGGGTCTGTGTCTGTTGGTATGCTGCTTTTGCTGGGGATAGATCAGGAATGGAGTCTTAGAACTTTTAGTAAGTAATCTAGCTAGGTATGTGTTAGATTATGATTTCTTTAAATGGCTGAGAAAAGAATTGTGCTGAATAGAATGACTATTTCTGTCTGTGTGTCTTTTTTGTAACTTAAGGTTTTGCCTAGTGCCATTCTCTATGTTTTGAATCTAATTACCCTGTAAGGTACCTACCATCCTGATTTTACAGGGGTGATTCCTTTACTCCTATTTACTTCTATTTTTATTAAAAGTCTTCTTGTAAGAAAACTGAATGCTTTTTCATTGTTCTCAGATCCAAGGGGTTGGGTCTGTGGTCATCTATGCAAATTGGTGAGGATTTTTAACCAAACCTTTCCCAGGAAGTGAGGTGCAAGGTGTCATAAATATAAAGGGAAGGGTAAAACCCTTTGAAATCCCTCCTGGCCAGGGGAAAGCTCCTCTCACCTGTAAAGGGTTAAGAAGCTAAAGGTAACCTCGCTGGCACCTGACCAAAATGACCAATGAGGAGACAAGATACTTTCAAAAGCTGGGAGGAGGGAGAGAAACAAAGGGTTTGGGTGTCTGTCTGTAGTCGTCTTGGCCGGGGACAGAACAGGAATGGAGTCTTAGAACTTTTAGTAAGTAATCTAGCTAGGTATGTGTTAGATTATGATTTCTTTAAATGGCTGAGAAAAGAATTGTGCTGAATAGAATAACTATTTCTGTCTGTGTATCTTTTTTGTAACTTAAGGTTTTGCCTAGAGGGGTTCTCTATGTTTTTGAATCTAATTACCCTGTAAGATATCTACCATCCTGATTTTACAGGGGGGATTTCTTTATTTCTATTTACTTCTATTTTTTATTAAAAGTCTTCTTGTAAAACACTGAATGCTTTTTCATTGTTCTCAGATCCAAGGGTTTGGGTCTGTGGTCACCTATGCAAATTGGTGAGGCTTTTTATCCAACATTTCCCAGGAAAGGGGGAGTGCAAGTGTTGGGAGGATTGTTCATTGTTCTTAAGATCCAAGGGTCTGGGTCTGTAGTCACCTAGGCAAATTGGTGAGGCTTTTTACCAAACCTTGTCCAGGAAGTGGGGTGCAAGGTTTTGGGAAGTATTTTGGGGGGAAGGACGCGTCCAAACAGCTCTTCCCCAGTAACCAGTATTAGTTTGGTGGTGGTAGCGGCCATTCCAAGGATAACGGGGGTAATATTTTGTACCTTGGGGAAGTTTTAACCTAAGCTGGTAAGGATAAGCTTAGGAGGTTTTTCATGCAGGTCCCCACATCTGTACCCTAGAGTTCAGAGTGGGGGAGGAACCTTGACATGGTGGCAGCGGTGGGATTAACCTGAAATCATTTTGAGATCCAGTTGAGATTTTTTGAACTAGAAATACAGATTTTAAAAAGGAATTTTTAGGAAGTCCAGAAGGCAGCTTTGAAACTGAAAGCAGCTTGGTTTCTCTCTGCTTTGTGGCCAAGCAGAGACAAAAGGGGATTATCTTGTGAATTGCAGATTTTCTTTGCCTGGAGGCAGGGTACTTAACTCCTGCAGGGAAATTCACAGTCTTCCAACCCAGAGGTTTTTTTTTTTTTTTTTTCTTTTCTTCCTAAAAGTAAATAGGGGGTGTGTGCTCTACCCATTTGCCTGGAGACAAAAGTGGCAGGGTTTTTTTTTTTAGGATTTTGATTTTTTTTTTTTGTTTTACAAGGAGCACAGGTTTGAAAAGAAATTTTTTTCTTCTTTGGGCTGGGTAAGCAGGTTTCCAAGTAGTTGGAGGTTTTTTGCTTTAATTTGGGCCCAGAGCAGAGACAAGGGAATTGTCTTTTTCTGTAGGCTGACAATCACTATCAGAGAATAGGTATTCTATTCCAGCACAGCAAAATTTTACAGCCAAGTTTTGTTTGTTTATTTCTAAACCTCGGGTGTAAAGTTAGTTAAAAACAGAGAGGTTAGAATGGCCAAATCCTCAGCTCGACTACAGCTGGAATTAGCCAAATTTCAGGCTGAGGAAAAACAAAGGGAACATGAAAGACAGATAGAACTCATGCAGCTGAAGAAGGAACAAGAAAGGGAGGCAGAACAACACCAAGAGGCTGCCCACAAGAGGGAAATGGAGGCAAGGAAGCATGTGGAGGAGGAGAGGGAAAAAGAGAGGAAGCATGTGGAGGAGGAGAAGGAAAAAGAGAGGAAGCATGTGGAGGAGGAGAAGGAAAAAGAGAGGAAGCATGTGGAGGAGATGGAGAGGATAAAGGCCCAGCAGAATATACCAACAAACCCTAGCAATCCTTCTCCAGGTACCACTTCCCATCCCAGAAAGTTCCCCACCTACAAGGCAGGTGATGATACTGAGGCCTTCTTAGAAAACTTCGAAAGGGCCTGCCTTGGGTACAACATCTCTACTGACCAATACATGGTAGAGCTGAGGCCGCAGCTCAGTGGACCCTTAGCTGAGGTGGCAGCTGAAATGCCTAAAGAACACATGAACAAGTATGAACTGTTTAAATCCAAGGCGAGAGTCAGAATGGGGATAACACCCGAGCAGTCTCGTCGGAGGTTCAGAGCCCTAAGGTGGAAACCAGACATGTCATTTACCCGACATGCCTACCACATTGTAAAACATTGGGATGCCTGGATATCAGGAGCAAGTGTTGAATCTCCAGTAAATTTGCCCTTCCTAATGCAAATGGAACAATTCTTAGAGGGTGTTCCTGAGGAAATAGAAAGATACATCCTAGATGGGAAACCCAAAACTGTAATTGAGGCAGGAGAGATTGGAGCCAGATGGGTGGAGGTGGCAGAGAAGAAGAAAACTGGTCGCAGTTGGAGCGGAGACCAGAAGGGACCACCCCAGACCACACCCTATTACCGGGGGCCGCCCAAAGCCCCACCTACCTCCCAAAGAACCCTCCAGACCCCTTATCGTCCCACCACCCCGTTCTCCAGCAACCCTCCTCGCCCCAGTGACCCGTCAGCTGGACGATGTTTTAAGTGTAACGAGCTGGGGCATGTAAAGGCCAACTGCCCCAAGAACCCCAACAGATTACAGTTCATTGCACCGGAATCACACCAGAGGTCCACAGGCCCAGATACCTCCCAGATACCCTTGGAGCGGAGGGAAACTGTGAGTGTGGGTGGGAAGAAGGTCACCGCGTGGAGGGACACCGGAGCACAAGTGTCAGCTATCCATGCTTCCTTAGTGGACCCCAATTTAATCAACCCAGAGATCCAAGTGACGATTCAACCCTTCAAGTCCAACTCTTTCAATTTGCCTACAGCCAAGTTGCCTGTCCAGTACAAGGGCTGGTCAGGAATGTGGACTTTTGCAGTCTATGATGATTATCCCATCCCCATGCTGTTGGGGGAAGACTTGGCCAATCATGTGAAGCAGGCCAAGAGGGTGGGAATGGTCACCCGCAACCAGGCTAAACAAGCCGTGAGGCCTAGCTCTGTTCCGGAAACTTCTATCAGGACCCAGTCAGAGGTGATGGACCTGGACCCCAGGCCAATGTCTGCAACAGCAGTAGTGGATCCAGTCCCAGAGACCCAGACGGAACCAGTCCCAGAACCGGAACCAGCCAAACAACCAACACCAGACCCCGTGTCAGCACTGAATCCAGTACTTGCAACCTCAACACCAGAGGGCCCCACCGAACCTGAACTGGCAGCAGCCGATAACCCTACACAAGAGGCTCAGCCGGAGCCTGAATCCCAACATAGTGCACCAGCGGAGAGCGGTTCACAGTCAACAGAAACAGCTCCATCCCCTATATCGCTTCCAGAGGGACCAAGCCTAGGTCCACAATCCCATGAGGAACTGATGTCTCCAGCATCAAGGGAACAGTTCCAGACCGAACAGGAAGCAGATGAAAGCCTCCAGAGAGCTTGGACGGCGGCACGGAGCAACCCACCGCCTCTCAGCTCTTCTAATAGATCCAGGTTTGTTGTAGAAAGAGGACTTTTATACAAGGAAACTCTTTCTGGGGGACACCAGGAAGACTGGCATCCTCAGAGACAGTTGGTAGTTCCAACTAAATACCGGGCCAAGCTCTTGAGCTTAGCCCATGATCACCCTAGTGGCCATGCTGGGGTGAACAGGACCAAAGACCGTTTGGGGGGGTCATTCCACTGGGAGGGAATGGGCAAGGATGTTTCTACCTATGTCCAGTCTTGTGAGGTGTGCCAAAGAGTGGGAAAACCCCAAGACCAGGTCAAAGCTCCTCTCCAGCCACTCCCCATCATTGAAGTTCCATTTCAGCGAGTAGCTGTGGATATTCTGGGTCCTTTTCCGAAAAAGACACCCAGAGGAAAGCAGTACATACTGACTTTCATGGATTTTGCCACCCGATGGCCGGAAGCAGTAGCTCTAAGCAACACCAGGGCTAAAAGTGTGTGCCAGGCACTAGCAGACATTTTTGCCAGGGTAGGTTGGCCCTCCGACATCCTCACAGATGCAGGGACTAATTTCCTGGCAGGAACTATGAAAAACCTTTGGGAAGCTCATGGGGTAAATCACTTGGTTGCCACTCCTTACCATCATCAAACAAATGGCATGGTGGAGAAGTTTAATGGAACTTTGGGGGCCATGATACGTAAATTCGTAAATGAGCACTCCAATGATTGGGACCTAGTATTGCAGCAGTTGCTCTTTGCCTACAGAGCTGTACCACATCCCAGTTTAGGGTTTTCCCCATTTGAACTTGTATATGGCCGTGAGGTTAAGGGGCCATTGCAGTTGGTGAAGCAGCAATGGGAGGGATTTACACCTTCTCCAGGAACTAACATTCTGGACTTTGTAACCAACCTACAAAACACCCTCCGAACCTCTTTAGCCCTTGCTAGAGAAAACTTACAGGATGCTCAAAAAGAGCAAAAAGCCTGGTATGATAAACATGCCAGAGAGCGTTCCTTCAAAGTAGGAGACCAGGTCATGGTCTTAAAGGCGCTCCAGGCCCATAAAATGGAAGCATCGTGGGAAGGGCCATTCGTGGTCCAGGAGCGCCTGGGAGCTGTTAATTATCTCATAGCATTCCCCACCTCCAACCGAAAGCCTAAGGTGTATCATATTAATTCTCTAAAGCCCTTTTATTCCAGAGAATTAAAGGTTTGTCAGTTTACAGCCCAGGGAGGAGACGACGCTGAGTGGCCTGAAGGTGTCTATTACGAAGGGAAATGTGCTGGTGGTGTGGAAGAGGTGAACCTCTCCATGACCCTTGGGCGTATGCAGCGACAGCAGATCCAGGAGCTGTGCACTAGCTACGCGCCAACGTTCTCAGCCACCCCAGGACTGACTGAACGGGCATACCACTCCATTGACACAGGTAATGCTCACCCAATTAGGGTCCAACCTTACCGGGTGTCTCCTCAAGCTAAAACTGCTATAGAACGGGAGATCCAGGATATGTTACAGATGGGTGTAATCCGCCCCTCTGAAAGTGCATGGGCATCTCCAGTGGTTCTAGTTCCCAAACCAGATGGGGAAATACGTTTTTGCGTGGACTACCGTAAGCTAAATGCTGTAACTCGCCCAGACAACTATCCCATGCCACGCACAGATGAACTATTAGAGAAACTGGGAAGGGCCCAGTTCATCTCTACCTTGGACTTAACCAAGGGGTACTGGCAGGTACCGCTAGATGAATCTGCCAAGGAAAGGTCAGCCTTCATCACACATCTCGGGCTGTATGAATTTAATGTACTCCCTTTCGGGCTGCGAAATGCACCCGCCACTTTCCAAAGACTTGTAGATGGTCTCCTAGCGGGATTAGGAGAATATGCAGTCGCCTACCTTGACGATGTGGCCATATTTTCGGATTCCTGGGCAGACCACCTGGAACATCTACAAAAAGTCCTTGAGCGCATAAGGGAGGCAGGACTAACTGTTAAGGCTAAGAAGTGTCAAATAGGCCTAAACCGAGTGACTTACCTTGGACACCAGGTGGGTCAAGGAACTATCAGCCCCCTACAGGCCAAAGTGGATGCTATCCAAAAGTGGCCTGTCCCAAAGTCAAAGAAACAGGTTCAATCCTTCTTAGGCTTGGCCGGTTATTACAGACGATTTGTACCGCACTACAGCCAAATCGCTGCCCCACTGACAGACCTAACCAAAAAGAAACAGCCAAATGCTGTTCAGTGGACCGGAAAGTGTCAGAAGGCCTTTAACAAGCTTAAAGCGACACTCATGTCTGACCCTGTACTAAGGGCCCCAGACTTTGACAAACCGTTCCTAGTAACCACAGATGCATCCGAGCGTGGTGTGGGAGCAGTTTTAATGCAGAAAGGACCTGATCAAGAATTCCACCCTGTAGTGTTTCTCAGCAAAAAACTGTCTGAGAGGGAAAGCAACTGGTCAGTCACTGAAAAAGAATGTTATGCCATTGTCTACGCTCTGGAAAAGCTACGCCCATATGTTTGGGGACGGCGTTTCCACCTGCAAACCGACCATGCTGCACTAAAGTGGCTTCACACCGTCAAAGAAACTAACAGAAAACTTCTTCGGTGGAGTTTAGCTCTCCAAGATTTTGATTTCGACATCCAACACATCTCAGGAGCTTCTAACAAAGTGGCTGATGCACTCTCCCGTGAAAGTTTCCCAGAATCAACTGGTTAAAATCGTCCTTGAGATGTGGAAAATATTGTTAGTCTTTATGTACTTGGTAGTATATTTAGAGATGCATGTGTCTTATTAACTCTGTTTTCCTAGAGCTCCAGGAAGAAATCCCAGCCAGTGTTTCACCCTAGCTGAGATTTGGGGGGCGTGTCATAAATATAAAGGGAAGGGTAAAACCCTTTGAAATCCCTCCTGGCCAGGGGAAAGCTCCTCTCACCTGTAAAGGGTTAAGAAGCTAAAGGTAACCTCGCTGGCACCTGACCAAAATGACCAATGAGGAGACAAGATACTTTCAAAAGCTGGGAGGAGGGAGAGAAACAAAGGGTTTGGGTGTCTGTCTGTAGTCGTCTTGGCCGGGGACAGAACAGGAATGGAGTCTTAGAACTTTTAGTAAGTAATCTAGCTAGGTATGTGTTAGATTATGATTTCTTTAAATGGCTGAGAAAAGAATTGTGCTGAATAGAATAACTATTTCTGTCTGTGTATCTTTTTTGTAACTTAAGGTTTTGCCTAGAGGGGTTCTCTATGTTTTTGAATCTAATTACCCTGTAAGATATCTACCATCCTGATTTTACAGGGGGGATTTCTTTATTTCTATTTACTTCTATTTTTTATTAAAAGTCTTCTTGTAAAACACTGAATGCTTTTTCATTGTTCTCAGATCCAAGGGTTTGGGTCTGTGGTCACCTATGCAAATTGGTGAGGCTTTTTATCCAACATTTCCCAGGAAAGGGGGAGTGCAAGTGTTGGGAGGATTGTTCATTGTTCTTAAGATCCAAGGGTCTGGGTCTGTAGTCACCTAGGCAAATTGGTGAGGCTTTTTACCAAACCTTGTCCAGGAAGTGGGGTGCAAGGTTTTGGGAAGTATTTTGGGGGGAAGGACGCGTCCAAACAGCTCTTCCCCAGTAACCAGTATTAGTTTGGTGGTGGTAGCGGCCATTCCAAGGATAACGGGGGTAATATTTTGTACCTTGGGGAAGTTTTAACCTAAGCTGGTAAGGATAAGCTTAGGAGGTTTTTCATGCAGGTCCCCACATCTGTACCCTAGAGTTCAGAGTGGGGGAGGAACCTTGACATGGTGGCAGCGGTGGGATTAACCTGAAATCATTTTGAGATCCAGTTGAGATTTTTTGAACTAGAAATACAGATTTTAAAAAGGAATTTTTAGGAAGTCCAGAAGGCAGCTTTGAAACTGAAAGCAGCTTGGTTTCTCTCTGCTTTGTGGCCAAGCAGAGACAAAAGGGGATTATCTTGTGAATTGCAGATTTTCTTTGCCTGGAGGCAGGGTACTTAACTCCTGCAGGGAAATTCACAGTCTTCCAACCCAGAGGTTTTTTTTTTTTTTTTTTCTTTTCTTCCTAAAAGTAAATAGGGGGTGTGTGCTCTACCCATTTGCCTGGAGACAAAAGTGGCAGGGTTTTTTTTTTTAGGATTTTGATTTTTTTTTTTTGTTTTACAAGGAGCACAGGTTTGAAAAGAAATTTTTTTCTTCTTTGGGCTGGGTAAGCAGGTTTCCAAGTAGTTGGAGGTTTTTTGCTTTAATTTGGGCCCAGAGCAGAGACAAGGGAATTGTCTTTTTCTGTAGGCTGACAATCACTATCAGAGAATAGGTATTCTATTCCAGCACAGCAAAATTTTACAGCCAAGTTTTGTTTGTTTATTTCTAAACCTCGGGTGTAAAGTTAGTTAAAAACAGAGAGGTTAGAATGGCCAAATCCTCAGCTCGACTACAGCTGGAATTAGCCAAATTTCAGGCTGAGGAAAAACAAAGGGAACATGAAAGACAGATAGAACTCATGCAGCTGAAGAAGGAACAAGAAAGGGAGGCAGAACAACACCAAGAGGCTGCCCACAAGAGGGAAATGGAGGCAAGGAAGCATGTGGAGGAGGAGAGGGAAAAAGAGAGGAAGCATGTGGAGGAGGAGAAGGAAAAAGAGAGGAAGCATGTGGAGGAGGAGAAGGAAAAAGAGAGGAAGCATGTGGAGGAGATGGAGAGGATAAAGGCCCAGCAGAATATACCAACAAACCCTAGCAATCCTTCTCCAGGTACCACTTCCCATCCCAGAAAGTTCCCCACCTACAAGGCAGGTGATGATACTGAGGCCTTCTTAGAAAACTTCGAAAGGGCCTGCCTTGGGTACAACATCTCTACTGACCAATACATGGTAGAGCTGAGGCCGCAGCTCAGTGGACCCTTAGCTGAGGTGGCAGCTGAAATGCCTAAAGAACACATGAACAAGTATGAACTGTTTAAATCCAAGGCGAGAGTCAGAATGGGGATAACACCCGAGCAGTCTCGTCGGAGGTTCAGAGCCCTAAGGTGGAAACCAGACATGTCATTTACCCGACATGCCTACCACATTGTAAAACATTGGGATGCCTGGATATCAGGAGCAAGTGTTGAATCTCCAGTAAATTTGCCCTTCCTAATGCAAATGGAACAATTCTTAGAGGGTGTTCCTGAGGAAATAGAAAGATACATCCTAGATGGGAAACCCAAAACTGTAATTGAGGCAGGAGAGATTGGAGCCAGATGGGTGGAGGTGGCAGAGAAGAAGAAAACTGGTCGCAGTTGGAGCGGAGACCAGAAGGGACCACCCCAGACCACACCCTATTACCGGGGGCCGCCCAAAGCCCCACCTACCTCCCAAAGAACCCTCCAGACCCCTTATCGTCCCACCACCCCGTTCTCCAGCAACCCTCCTCGCCCCAGTGACCCGTCAGCTGGACGATGTTTTAAGTGTAACGAGCTGGGGCATGTAAAGGCCAACTGCCCCAAGAACCCCAACAGATTACAGTTCATTGCACCGGAATCACACCAGAGGTCCACAGGCCCAGATACCTCCCAGATACCCTTGGAGCGGAGGGAAACTGTGAGTGTGGGTGGGAAGAAGGTCACCGCGTGGAGGGACACCGGAGCACAAGTGTCAGCTATCCATGCTTCCTTAGTGGACCCCAATTTAATCAACCCAGAGATCCAAGTGACGATTCAACCCTTCAAGTCCAACTCTTTCAATTTGCCTACAGCCAAGTTGCCTGTCCAGTACAAGGGCTGGTCAGGAATGTGGACTTTTGCAGTCTATGATGATTATCCCATCCCCATGCTGTTGGGGGAAGACTTGGCCAATCATGTGAAGCAGGCCAAGAGGGTGGGAATGGTCACCCGCAACCAGGCTAAACAAGCCGTGAGGCCTAGCTCTGTTCCGGAAACTTCTATCAGGACCCAGTCAGAGGTGATGGACCTGGACCCCAGGCCAATGTCTGCAACAGCAGTAGTGGATCCAGTCCCAGAGACCCAGACGGAACCAGTCCCAGAACCGGAACCAGCCAAACAACCAACACCAGACCCCGTGTCAGCACTGAATCCAGTACTTGCAACCTCAACACCAGAGGGCCCCACCGAACCTGAACTGGCAGCAGCCGATAACCCTACACAAGAGGCTCAGCCGGAGCCTGAATCCCAACATAGTGCACCAGCGGAGAGCGGTTCACAGTCAACAGAAACAGCTCCATCCCCTATATCGCTTCCAGAGGGACCAAGCCTAGGTCCACAATCCCATGAGGAACTGATGTCTCCAGCATCAAGGGAACAGTTCCAGACCGAACAGGAAGCAGATGAAAGCCTCCAGAGAGCTTGGACGGCGGCACGGAGCAACCCACCGCCTCTCAGCTCTTCTAATAGATCCAGGTTTGTTGTAGAAAGAGGACTTTTATACAAGGAAACTCTTTCTGGGGGACACCAGGAAGACTGGCATCCTCAGAGACAGTTGGTAGTTCCAACTAAATACCGGGCCAAGCTCTTGAGCTTAGCCCATGATCACCCTAGTGGCCATGCTGGGGTGAACAGGACCAAAGACCGTTTGGGGGGGTCATTCCACTGGGAGGGAATGGGCAAGGATGTTTCTACCTATGTCCAGTCTTGTGAGGTGTGCCAAAGAGTGGGAAAACCCCAAGACCAGGTCAAAGCTCCTCTCCAGCCACTCCCCATCATTGAAGTTCCATTTCAGCGAGTAGCTGTGGATATTCTGGGTCCTTTTCCGAAAAAGACACCCAGAGGAAAGCAGTACATACTGACTTTCATGGATTTTGCCACCCGATGGCCGGAAGCAGTAGCTCTAAGCAACACCAGGGCTAAAAGTGTGTGCCAGGCACTAGCAGACATTTTTGCCAGGGTAGGTTGGCCCTCCGACATCCTCACAGATGCAGGGACTAATTTCCTGGCAGGAACTATGAAAAACCTTTGGGAAGCTCATGGGGTAAATCACTTGGTTGCCACTCCTTACCATCATCAAACAAATGGCATGGTGGAGAAGTTTAATGGAACTTTGGGGGCCATGATACGTAAATTCGTAAATGAGCACTCCAATGATTGGGACCTAGTATTGCAGCAGTTGCTCTTTGCCTACAGAGCTGTACCACATCCCAGTTTAGGGTTTTCCCCATTTGAACTTGTATATGGCCGTGAGGTTAAGGGGCCATTGCAGTTGGTGAAGCAGCAATGGGAGGGATTTACACCTTCTCCAGGAACTAACATTCTGGACTTTGTAACCAACCTACAAAACACCCTCCGAACCTCTTTAGCCCTTGCTAGAGAAAACTTACAGGATGCTCAAAAAGAGCAAAAAGCCTGGTATGATAAACATGCCAGAGAGCGTTCCTTCAAAGTAGGAGACCAGGTCATGGTCTTAAAGGCGCTCCAGGCCCATAAAATGGAAGCATCGTGGGAAGGGCCATTCGTGGTCCAGGAGCGCCTGGGAGCTGTTAATTATCTCATAGCATTCCCCACCTCCAACCGAAAGCCTAAGGTGTATCATATTAATTCTCTAAAGCCCTTTTATTCCAGAGAATTAAAGGTTTGTCAGTTTACAGCCCAGGGAGGAGACGACGCTGAGTGGCCTGAAGGTGTCTATTACGAAGGGAAATGTGCTGGTGGTGTGGAAGAGGTGAACCTCTCCATGACCCTTGGGCGTATGCAGCGACAGCAGATCCAGGAGCTGTGCACTAGCTACGCGCCAACGTTCTCAGCCACCCCAGGACTGACTGAACGGGCATACCACTCCATTGACACAGGTAATGCTCACCCAATTAGGGTCCAACCTTACCGGGTGTCTCCTCAAGCTAAAACTGCTATAGAACGGGAGATCCAGGATATGTTACAGATGGGTGTAATCCGCCCCTCTGAAAGTGCATGGGCATCTCCAGTGGTTCTAGTTCCCAAACCAGATGGGGAAATACGTTTTTGCGTGGACTACCGTAAGCTAAATGCTGTAACTCGCCCAGACAACTATCCCATGCCACGCACAGATGAACTATTAGAGAAACTGGGAAGGGCCCAGTTCATCTCTACCTTGGACTTAACCAAGGGGTACTGGCAGGTACCGCTAGATGAATCTGCCAAGGAAAGGTCAGCCTTCATCACACATCTCGGGCTGTATGAATTTAATGTACTCCCTTTCGGGCTGCGAAATGCACCCGCCACTTTCCAAAGACTTGTAGATGGTCTCCTAGCGGGATTAGGAGAATATGCAGTCGCCTACCTTGACGATGTGGCCATATTTTCGGATTCCTGGGCAGACCACCTGGAACATCTACAAAAAGTCCTTGAGCGCATAAGGGAGGCAGGACTAACTGTTAAGGCTAAGAAGTGTCAAATAGGCCTAAACCGAGTGACTTACCTTGGACACCAGGTGGGTCAAGGAACTATCAGCCCCCTACAGGCCAAAGTGGATGCTATCCAAAAGTGGCCTGTCCCAAAGTCAAAGAAACAGGTTCAATCCTTCTTAGGCTTGGCCGGTTATTACAGACGATTTGTACCGCACTACAGCCAAATCGCTGCCCCACTGACAGACCTAACCAAAAAGAAACAGCCAAATGCTGTTCAGTGGACCGGAAAGTGTCAGAAGGCCTTTAACAAGCTTAAAGCGACACTCATGTCTGACCCTGTACTAAGGGCCCCAGACTTTGACAAACCGTTCCTAGTAACCACAGATGCATCCGAGCGTGGTGTGGGAGCAGTTTTAATGCAGAAAGGACCTGATCAAGAATTCCACCCTGTAGTGTTTCTCAGCAAAAAACTGTCTGAGAGGGAAAGCAACTGGTCAGTCACTGAAAAAGAATGTTATGCCATTGTCTACGCTCTGGAAAAGCTACGCCCATATGTTTGGGGACGGCGTTTCCACCTGCAAACCGACCATGCTGCACTAAAGTGGCTTCACACCGTCAAAGAAACTAACAGAAAACTTCTTCGGTGGAGTTTAGCTCTCCAAGATTTTGATTTCGACATCCAACACATCTCAGGAGCTTCTAACAAAGTGGCTGATGCACTCTCCCGTGAAAGTTTCCCAGAATCAACTGGTTAAAATCGTCCTTGAGATGTGGAAAATATTGTTAGTCTTTATGTACTTGGTAGTATATTTAGAGATGCATGTGTCTTATTAACTCTGTTTTCCTAGAGCTCCAGGAAGAAATCCCAGCCAGTGTTTCACCCTAGCTGAGATTTGGGGGGCGTGTCATAAATATAAAGGGAAGGGTAAAACCCTTTGAAATCCCTCCTGGCCAGGGGAAAGCTCCTCTCACCTGTAAAGGGTTAAGAAGCTAAAGGTAACCTCGCTGGCACCTGACCAAAATGACCAATGAGGAGACAAGATACTTTCAAAAGCTGGGAGGAGGGAGAGAAACAAAGGGTTTGGGTGTCTGTCTGTAGTCGTCTTGGCCGGGGACAGAACAGGAATGGAGTCTTAGAACTTTTAGTAAGTAATCTAGCTAGGTATGTGTTAGATTATGATTTCTTTAAATGGCTGAGAAAAGAATTGTGCTGAATAGAATAACTATTTCTGTCTGTGTATCTTTTTTGTAACTTAAGGTTTTGCCTAGAGGGGTTCTCTATGTTTTTGAATCTAATTACCCTGTAAGATATATACCATCCTGATTTTACAGGGGGGATTTCTTTATTTCTATTTACTTCTATTTTTTATTAAAAGTCTTCTTGTAAAACACTGAATGCTTTTTCATTGTTCTCAGATCCAAGGGTTTGGGTCTGTGGTCACCTATGCAAATTGGTGAGGCTTTTTATCCAACATTTCCCAGGAAAGGGGGAGTGCAAGTGTTGGGAGGATTGTTCATTGTTCTTAAGATCCAAGGGTCTGGGTCTGTAGTCACCTAGGCAAATTGGTGAGGCTTTTTACCAAACCTTGTCCAGGAAGTGGGGTGCAAGGTTTTGGGAAGTATTTTGGGGGGAAGGACGCGTCCAAACAGCTCTTCCCCAGTAACCAGTATTAGTTTGGTGGTGGTAGCGGCCATTCCAAGGATAACGGGGGTAATATTTTGTACCTTGGGGAAGTTTTAACCTAAGCTGGTAAGGATAAGCTTAGGAGGTTTTTCATGCAGGTCCCCACATCTGTACCCTAGAGTTCAGAGTGGGGGAGGAACCTTGACATGGTGGCAGCGGTGGGATTAACCTGAAATCATTTTGAGATCCAGTTGAGATTTTTTGAACTAGAAATACAGATTTTAAAAAGGAATTTTTAGGAAGTCCAGAAGGCAGCTTTGAAACTGAAAGCAGCTTGGTTTCTCTCTGCTTTGTGGCCAAGCAGAGACAAAAGGGGATTATCTTGTGAATTGCAGATTTTCTTTGCCTGGAGGCAGGGTACTTAACTCCTGCAGGGAAATTCACAGTCTTCCAACCCAGAGGTTTTTTTTTTTTTTTTTTCTTTTCTTCCTAAAAGTAAATAGGGGGTGTGTGCTCTACCCATTTGCCTGGAGACAAAAGTGGCAGGGTTTTTTTTTTTAGGATTTTGATTTTTTTTTTTTGTTTTACAAGGAGCACAGGTTTGAAAAGAAATTTTTTTCTTCTTTGGGCTGGGTAAGCAGGTTTCCAAGTAGTTGGAGGTTTTTTGCTTTAATTTGGGCCCAGAGCAGAGACAAGGGAATTGTCTTTTTCTGTAGGCTGACAATCACTATCAGAGAATAGGTATTCTATTCCAGCACAGCAAAATTTTACAGCCAAGTTTTGTTTGTTTATTTCTAAACCTCGGGTGTAAAGTTAGTTAAAAACAGAGAGGTTAGAATGGCCAAATCCTCAGCTCGACTACAGCTGGAATTAGCCAAATTTCAGGCTGAGGAAAAACAAAGGGAACATGAAAGACAGATAGAACTCATGCAGCTGAAGAAGGAACAAGAAAGGGAGGCAGAACAACACCAAGAGGCTGCCCACAAGAGGGAAATGGAGGCAAGGAAGCATGTGGAGGAGGAGAGGGAAAAAGAGAGGAAGCATGTGGAGGAGGAGAAGGAAAAAGAGAGGAAGCATGTGGAGGAGGAGAAGGAAAAAGAGAGGAAGCATGTGGAGGAGATGGAGAGGATAAAGGCCCAGCAGAATATACCAACAAACCCTAGCAATCCTTCTCCAGGTACCACTTCCCATCCCAGAAAGTTCCCCACCTACAAGGCAGGTGATGATACTGAGGCCTTCTTAGAAAACTTCGAAAGGGCCTGCCTTGGGTACAACATCTCTACTGACCAATACATGGTAGAGCTGAGGCCGCAGCTCAGTGGACCCTTAGCTGAGGTGGCAGCTGAAATGCCTAAAGAACACATGAACAAGTATGAACTGTTTAAATCCAAGGCGAGAGTCAGAATGGGGATAACACCCGAGCAGTCTCGTCGGAGGTTCAGAGCCCTAAGGTGGAAACCAGACATGTCATTTACCCGACATGCCTACCACATTGTAAAACATTGGGATGCCTGGATATCAGGAGCAAGTGTTGAATCTCCAGTAAATTTGCCCTTCCTAATGCAAATGGAACAATTCTTAGAGGGTGTTCCTGAGGAAATAGAAAGATACATCCTAGATGGGAAACCCAAAACTGTAATTGAGGCAGGAGAGATTGGAGCCAGATGGGTGGAGGTGGCAGAGAAGAAGAAAACTGGTCGCAGTTGGAGCGGAGACCAGAAGGGACCACCCCAGACCACACCCTATTACCGGGGGCCGCCCAAAGCCCCACCTACCTCCCAAAGAACCCTCCAGACCCCTTATCGTCCCACCACCCCGTTCTCCAGCAACCCTCCTCGCCCCAGTGACCCGTCAGCTGGACGATGTTTTAAGTGTAACGAGCTGGGGCATGTAAAGGCCAACTGCCCCAAGAACCCCAACAGATTACAGTTCATTGCACCGGAATCACACCAGAGGTCCACAGGCCCAGATACCTCCCAGATACCCTTGGAGCGGAGGGAAACTGTGAGTGTGGGTGGGAAGAAGGTCACCGCGTGGAGGGACACCGGAGCACAAGTGTCAGCTATCCATGCTTCCTTAGTGGACCCCAATTTAATCAACCCAGAGATCCAAGTGACGATTCAACCCTTCAAGTCCAACTCTTTCAATTTGCCTACAGCCAAGTTGCCTGTCCAGTACAAGGGCTGGTCAGGAATGTGGACTTTTGCAGTCTATGATGATTATCCCATCCCCATGCTGTTGGGGGAAGACTTGGCCAATCATGTGAAGCAGGCCAAGAGGGTGGGAATGGTCACCCGCAACCAGGCTAAACAAGCCGTGAGGCCTAGCTCTGTTCCGGAAACTTCTATCAGGACCCAGTCAGAGGTGATGGACCTGGACCCCAGGCCAATGTCTGCAACAGCAGTAGTGGATCCAGTCCCAGAGACCCAGACGGAACCAGTCCCAGAACCGGAACCAGCCAAACAACCAACACCAGACCCCGTGTCAGCACTGAATCCAGTACTTGCAACCTCAACACCAGAGGGCCCCACCGAACCTGAACTGGCAGCAGCCGATAACCCTACACAAGAGGCTCAGCCGGAGCCTGAATCCCAACATAGTGCACCAGCGGAGAGCGGTTCACAGTCAACAGAAACAGCTCCATCCCCTATATCGCTTCCAGAGGGACCAAGCCTAGGTCCACAATCCCATGAGGAACTGATGTCTCCAGCATCAAGGGAACAGTTCCAGACCGAACAGGAAGCAGATGAAAGCCTCCAGAGAGCTTGGACGGCGGCACGGAGCAACCCACCGCCTCTCAGCTCTTCTAATAGATCCAGGTTTGTTGTAGAAAGAGGACTTTTATACAAGGAAACTCTTTCTGGGGGACACCAGGAAGACTGGCATCCTCAGAGACAGTTGGTAGTTCCAACTAAATACCGGGCCAAGCTCTTGAGCTTAGCCCATGATCACCCTAGTGGCCATGCTGGGGTGAACAGGACCAAAGACCGTTTGGGGGGGTCATTCCACTGGGAGGGAATGGGCAAGGATGTTTCTACCTATGTCCAGTCTTGTGAGGTGTGCCAAAGAGTGGGAAAACCCCAAGACCAGGTCAAAGCTCCTCTCCAGCCACTCCCCATCATTGAAGTTCCATTTCAGCGAGTAGCTGTGGATATTCTGGGTCCTTTTCCGAAAAAGACACCCAGAGGAAAGCAGTACATACTGACTTTCATGGATTTTGCCACCCGATGGCCGGAAGCAGTAGCTCTAAGCAACACCAGGGCTAAAAGTGTGTGCCAGGCACTAGCAGACATTTTTGCCAGGGTAGGTTGGCCCTCCGACATCCTCACAGATGCAGGGACTAATTTCCTGGCAGGAACTATGAAAAACCTTTGGGAAGCTCATGGGGTAAATCACTTGGTTGCCACTCCTTACCATCATCAAACAAATGGCATGGTGGAGAAGTTTAATGGAACTTTGGGGGCCATGATACGTAAATTCGTAAATGAGCACTCCAATGATTGGGACCTAGTATTGCAGCAGTTGCTCTTTGCCTACAGAGCTGTACCACATCCCAGTTTAGGGTTTTCCCCATTTGAACTTGTATATGGCCGTGAGGTTAAGGGGCCATTGCAGTTGGTGAAGCAGCAATGGGAGGGATTTACACCTTCTCCAGGAACTAACATTCTGGACTTTGTAACCAACCTACAAAACACCCTCCGAACCTCTTTAGCCCTTGCTAGAGAAAACTTACAGGATGCTCAAAAAGAGCAAAAAGCCTGGTATGATAAACATGCCAGAGAGCGTTCCTTCAAAGTAGGAGACCAGGTCATGGTCTTAAAGGCGCTCCAGGCCCATAAAATGGAAGCATCGTGGGAAGGGCCATTCGTGGTCCAGGAGCGCCTGGGAGCTGTTAATTATCTCATAGCATTCCCCACCTCCAACCGAAAGCCTAAGGTGTATCATATTAATTCTCTAAAGCCCTTTTATTCCAGAGAATTAAAGGTTTGTCAGTTTACAGCCCAGGGAGGAGACGACGCTGAGTGGCCTGAAGGTGTCTATTACGAAGGGAAATGTGCTGGTGGTGTGGAAGAGGTGAACCTCTCCATGACCCTTGGGCGTATGCAGCGACAGCAGATCCAGGAGCTGTGCACTAGCTACGCGCCAACGTTCTCAGCCACCCCAGGACTGACTGAACGGGCATACCACTCCATTGACACAGGTAATGCTCACCCAATTAGGGTCCAACCTTACCGGGTGTCTCCTCAAGCTAAAACTGCTATAGAACGGGAGATCCAGGATATGTTACAGATGGGTGTAATCCGCCCCTCTGAAAGTGCATGGGCATCTCCAGTGGTTCTAGTTCCCAAACCAGATGGGGAAATACGTTTTTGCGTGGACTACCGTAAGCTAAATGCTGTAACTCGCCCAGACAACTATCCCATGCCACGCACAGATGAACTATTAGAGAAACTGGGAAGGGCCCAGTTCATCTCTACCTTGGACTTAACCAAGGGGTACTGGCAGGTACCGCTAGATGAATCTGCCAAGGAAAGGTCAGCCTTCATCACACATCTCGGGCTGTATGAATTTAATGTACTCCCTTTCGGGCTGCGAAATGCACCCGCCACTTTCCAAAGACTTGTAGATGGTCTCCTAGCGGGATTAGGAGAATATGCAGTCGCCTACCTTGACGATGTGGCCATATTTTCGGATTCCTGGGCAGACCACCTGGAACATCTACAAAAAGTCCTTGAGCGCATAAGGGAGGCAGGACTAACTGTTAAGGCTAAGAAGTGTCAAATAGGCCTAAACCGAGTGACTTACCTTGGACACCAGGTGGGTCAAGGAACTATCAGCCCCCTACAGGCCAAAGTGGATGCTATCCAAAAGTGGCCTGTCCCAAAGTCAAAGAAACAGGTTCAATCCTTCTTAGGCTTGGCCGGTTATTACAGACGATTTGTACCGCACTACAGCCAAATCGCTGCCCCACTGACAGACCTAACCAAAAAGAAACAGCCAAATGCTGTTCAGTGGACCGGAAAGTGTCAGAAGGCCTTTAACAAGCTTAAAGCGACACTCATGTCTGACCCTGTACTAAGGGCCCCAGACTTTGACAAACCGTTCCTAGTAACCACAGATGCATCCGAGCGTGGTGTGGGAGCAGTTTTAATGCAGAAAGGACCTGATCAAGAATTCCACCCTGTAGTGTTTCTCAGCAAAAAACTGTCTGAGAGGGAAAGCAACTGGTCAGTCACTGAAAAAGAATGTTATGCCATTGTCTACGCTCTGGAAAAGCTACGCCCATATGTTTGGGGACGGCGTTTCCACCTGCAAACCGACCATGCTGCACTAAAGTGGCTTCACACCGTCAAAGAAACTAACAGAAAACTTCTTCGGTGGAGTTTAGCTCTCCAAGATTTTGATTTCGACATCCAACACATCTCAGGAGCTTCTAACAAAGTGGCTGATGCACTCTCCCGTGAAAGTTTCCCAGAATCAACTGGTTAAAATCGTCCTTGAGATGTGGAAAATATTGTTAGTCTTTATGTACTTGGTAGTATATTTAGAGATGCATGTGTCTTATTAACTCTGTTTTCCTAGAGCTCCAGGAAGAAATCCCAGCCAGTGTTTCACCCTAGCTGAGATTTGGGGGGCGTGTCATAAATATAAAGGGAAGGGTAAAACCCTTTGAAATCCCTCCTGGCCAGGGGAAAGCTCCTCTCACCTGTAAAGGGTTAAGAAGCTAAAGGTAACCTCGCTGGCACCTGACCAAAATGACCAATGAGGAGACAAGATACTTTCAAAAGCTGGGAGGAGGGAGAGAAACAAAGGGTTTGGGTGTCTGTCTGTAGTCGTCTTGGCCGGGGACAGAACAGGAATGGAGTCTTAGAACTTTTAGTAAGTAATCTAGCTAGGTATGTGTTAGATTATGATTTCTTTAAATGGCTGAGAAAAGAATTGTGCTGAATAGAATAACTATTTCTGTCTGTGTATCTTTTTTGTAACTTAAGGTTTTGCCTAGAGGGGTTCTCTATGTTTTTGAATCTAATTACCCTGTAAGATATATACCATCCTGATTTTACAGGGGGGATTTCTTTATTTCTATTTACTTCTATTTTTTATTAAAAGTCTTCTTGTAAAACACTGAATGCTTTTTCATTGTTCTCAGATCCAAGGGTTTGGGTCTGTGGTCACCTATGCAAATTGGTGAGGCTTTTTATCCAACATTTCCCAGGAAAGGGGGAGTGCAAGTGTTGGGAGGATTGTTCATTGTTCTTAAGATCCAAGGGTCTGGGTCTGTAGTCACCTAGGCAAATTGGTGAGGCTTTTTACCAAACCTTGTCCAGGAAGTGGGGTGCAAGGTTTTGGGAAGTATTTTGGGGGGAAGGACGCGTCCAAACAGCTCTTCCCCAGTAACCAGTATTAGTTTGGTGGTGGTAGCGGCCATTCCAAGGATAACGGGGGTAATATTTTGTACCTTGGGGAAGTTTTAACCTAAGCTGGTAAGGATAAGCTTAGGAGGTTTTTCATGCAGGTCCCCACATCTGTACCCTAGAGTTCAGAGTGGGGGAGGAACCTTGACACAAGGGTTGGGAGGATTTTGGGGGGAAAGACGTGTCCAAAGTACGTTTCCCAGTAAACCCAGTTAGAGTTTGGTGGTGGCAGTGGTTATTCCAAGGACAAAAGATAAAATTAATTTGTACCTTGGGGAAGTTTTAACCTAAGCTGGTAAAAGTAAGCTTAGGAGGTTTTCATGCAGGTCCCCACCTCTGTACCCTAGATTTCACAGTGGGGGAGGAACCTTGACAACTTCAATAGCACAGATATAGGTGTGAGGTTTTTTTTGTAGGAGTGGTGGGTGAAATTCTGTGGCCTGCGTTGTGCAGGAGGTCAGACTAGATGATCATAATGGTCCCTTCTGACCTAAATATCTATGAATCTATGTTCTCTAGTAGACTGGAGTATGGCATTCATTGTCCTGTAGACTGCAGGAAGACAAGACACTAGGAATGTAGTATAACTAGGCTGCAAATTTATTAACTTAAAAATCTAGGCACTATCCACCAATAACTCATCCACTGCAGGTCATTGTTCTTTTGTAATCCATTATACACACAGAAGGGCTGCCATCAGCCCCTACTCTTCTATTTCACCTGGTCCCAGCACCATTGCTAGGGTCCCCTTGCTTATGATGATTAAAAGAGTGAGGGGAAGAGGAGTTTGTCTCTTCAGTGTATCAGACATTAGGGGTCCCAACAATCCCATTGCACACCTTCTTTATGAGACACTTCTAATCTTCTTCCAATTTTGTTTTATTTGGGAACTGGACCCCCTACTGAACAAGCACCTGCACTAGGCACCTGCTCCCAGGAGATACCAGCTATTTGCTTGGTGATCTTCCCCTCACTCCTTCCGGATTCTCAGACTGTTAACAATTCCTACAAAGACTAGCCCAGGGGGGAATTTGTTGTTCTTTTGTGGGTTTGCTCTCTATTTTGCATCAGCTCAATGCTTGTGCAAGCAAGAGAGTAAAAACACCTTTTTCTCTTTTCTGTTCCTAATAGCTACCAGTCCAAAGGAGAAAATGCCAGGCATTTGCTCTCGACTTTTGCTCCATTGTCTGGATCACGATATTTCAAAACCAATAGCTGCCTGTGATGGAGAAAAGCTTTATTGTAGTACAGTGACCACCAGCAGTGAGCCCAGAAAAAAGCACCACAGAAAAGGAGCCTTTTGGTTGCCTATATGGTGGATTTGTTCACATGGGGATGCAGTTTCTATGTAAAGGAACAAAGTAGTGTGAAATCACTTTTGTTGCAAAGGGGAGAGTGGAAGAATTCTCCAAGCACTTTGTAACTGCTTCCTCAAAAGCCCATCTGGGGGAAAAAAAAAAAGAACTCTTAGTTGAACTTGTTCTTTGCCACTATTTGTTAGCAGCAGAGTGAAAAGAATGCAGATCAAGCCAATATTTCTGCAGGTAATGGCACGGAGGTCAGGCTGGATAAGATGATTTATGGAATTGTTAGTAACCCTGTGTGATTAGGATTTGCCCTACTCCTCCTCTCTCTGCTTTTTTCTACTTTTGCTTCTCAATTTCTCTTTCCTTATATAAAGTTAGACTAAAAACAGTGCTAAAGGGACTTGCACTAGAGAAACACAGGCTGTATACCAAGAAAAGATTGAACAGCTCCCATTTAATTAATATGATTTATTAGGTCTGAAACTAAAACAATACTGCTCTAGTTTTTGTATTTCTCTCATTATGGGTTTCCTTTATTGAATCTCCCTTTCTTATTTTCCTTGTTAACTTTGATAAACCTCTCAAAAAGCAGTAAAGCCTTGTGGAGTGGAGCACCTCAGCGTTCTAAACCTATTTATGAGGCTGTTCACTTTTACACCCTTATTATGACAACAGTTTCAGGAGATAACGATATAATAAGGAAGTTTATTATAAGGAGAATAAAGGATAAGGTGGTTATTTTTGTTAGAATTCAAGGTAGCCATTGGCTTCTATCAATGTGTCACTAAACCATATTGTTTTCCTAATTAATGGAAAAAATAAACCAGCTGTTTTGTTTTGAGAAATTAATCATATCCTAAGCTATTTTACAAAGAAGTGTTACACCTGATCTGCAGTGTTGCAGTGGGGGAGGTTTAGATTGGATATTAGGAAAAACTTTTTCACTAAGAGGGTGGTGAAACACTGGAATGCGTTACCTAGGGAGGTGGTAGAATCTCCTTCCTTAGAGGTTTTTAAGGTCAGGCTTGACAAAGCCCTGGCTGGGATGATTTAACTGGGAATTGGTCCTGCTTTGAGCAGGGGGTTGGACTAGATGACCTTCTGGGGTCCCTTCCAACCCTGATATTCTATGATTCTATGATTCTATGCACCCATGCAACTCCACTAATTTCAATGGAGTTACACTGGGAGAAAACTGAAATAATGCAGTTGTGAATCAGACCTGAGTCTCTTCAAATTCAGCCTGGAAATAAGGCATAATTTTTTTAAAAAGTGAAAGTAACTAACCATTGGAACAATTCAGCAAGGGTCATGGTGGATTCTCCATCACTGACCATTTTAAAATCAAGATGGGATGTTTTTGGTTGCTCTGTGAGGGATCTTTTTATTCTCTAAGGAGACAAAAATCAGAGCCCTCCTTAACCTTAATTCCTGGGCAGTTTCTGCTATCAGTTTTTTGAGATGTCTGAACTAGAACTATGGGTCAGACTTCAGTTGTTTTTATTCCAAATTCAAATAATTCTCTTGAATTTTGCATAAGCATTGCTCGTCGGGAAAATTTGCTAGATAACACTCTTGTGGGCAGATTTCCAGTAGTACTTGATTTTTGGTTTGGCCATAAATGCCAAGAGACTAGTCTCATGGTATTTTGATATTTCCAATCTGGTTCTGAATAAGACTGGGAAGTTTGGAGGCACAGGAGCTCTCATTGAGTTAGTATAAGCAGAAGCAGCAGTGTAGCTGTATCAGTGCAGGTAATTTCAGTGGAGGCATGGCTGAGCTGTACAGAGTACAACCACCCCCCATACCCGCCGAAACTGGTGGGTATGAACTCAGCATAGCTCATATAGCTCTCTGCTGCCACTTCGCATGCTACCTTGGCTATGCTGCTATTTATTCTCTCACTAGCTTGATGAGAACTAGCGCGAGCCTGTGTACACAAGGAGGGGAATCACAACCCTAACTCAGTGTAGACATAGCTTGTGTTACACCTGATTTGCAACCGTGTAACTCCACTAATTTCAATGGAGGTATACTGTGAGAAAACCGAAGTAAAGCAGTTGTGAATCAGACCTGAGTCTCTTCAAATTCAGCCTGGAAATATGGCATACTTTTTAAAAGTGAAAGTAATTAACCATTGGAACAACTCAGCAAGGGTCATGGTGGATTCTCCATCACTGGCTATTTTAAAATCAAGATGGGATGTTTTCTAGAAGCTATTCTCTGGAAATTATTTTGGGGAAGTTACATGGACTGTGTTATACGCACTGTATCATCAGACTAGATGATCGCAATGGTCCCTTCTGGCCTTGAAATGTAGGAAAATTCACTTCCATTCTTCAAGCAGACTCTGGAACTGGCAAAGACTAAACAAAAGTTATATCTAGAGCTATTTTATTTGGCATGAGCACATGAACACTTAACATGTTGAGGTAAGCTAGGGTACACTTATTTAAAAGTTATATCTATTCTTGTAGATCAAGAAACATTCTGGAGAAATTACTCATTCTTTTTAGCTTTCTTTGTAATTTCCTCCCCTGAAAATCAAAACAGAAACAAAAAATAAAATAAACAACACATTTCCCTTTCCCACAAGCCCAATTCCTCATGCACAGTTAGCTCACTCCTGTCTCTGCCTGTCCTACTGTGACTATTCACACAAAAGCAGGCCCAAAATAAATATTTGCAGCTTAAACACTCAAAATGTATTTGCTCATGCAAAAATACTTTTTGCAAAACCTGATTTAATGCATTAGTGACACAAACCTACAGCAACATTTACCCAGTGATTATTCCTCTAAACTTTTTGTAACTGGAACTCACTGCATTTTAAACAAATATATTGACAGAAAGGTTGATTTAGAAGTTGTTAATGTTTTCATACAGCTGTTTTAGGGAAATACTTTTAATGCAGTTAAAATCTTTTCAGTTTTTTCTTATTCAGAATGACATTACCTATTACACTTTCTGTGTAAGCCCCTTTATCTAAGATGCTTGTATGGCCCCCATTACTTTAGTCTCAAGCACCTCACAATCTTTAATGTATTTATCCTCAGACACCCATGTGGAGTGCTATTATCCCCATTTTACAGATGGGGAACTGACACACAGAGGACATGAGTGACTTGCTCCAAGATAAACAGGAAAGCCTGTAAAGGAACAGGGATTTGAACCCAGGTCTCCTAATGCCTAGGTTACTGCCCTAACCATTGCATTATCCTTCCTCTATATGTAGAAGGTGATAGCTTGGATCAGAGGAAGAGTTGGATCTGATTCTGGATTCTCTACACCCTAAACCAAAAAGAGACAAACCTGTTCCAGTTGACGCTGAGTCAGCATGATCATGAGTGTCCCCGCTTACTATAAACCCTCCCTTGCCCTAAGAGAGACTGGGAAAGTAATGGGCAGGGAGGTAAATTTCTGCACAGAGCTTAAAATCATGTCCACAGTGTACATCATGGGCAGTAGGGCTATGCACTGGTGATTTCCTCTGAGGATGGAGGGGACAGAATCCTTCCACCAAATTGCAAAGCAGAAATTGAATGGTCTGTGGGCCTTACTTTCCTGGTTCAGCTGGGAGGCTAAACTTTGCCCCCAACTTCGTTGAAATCAATGGGACTCCATGGGAACAGTATAGAAATTAGGCCTTGAAGCTGCATACACAAAACTAAGACCAGAATTTGGTCATAATATTTATGAAGTAGTCTCACAACTAAAGAGTATTTTCAAGCAAGAAAGCAGCTGAAAAAAAATCAGTAAGAACTAATTACAAAATATATATATAAATACAGATCTTAGAAGATGTTTCCATAATTAAAATAAATGGATAATCTTAGCAAGCAGACAATTACCATATTTCTCACTATAAAAAGGAACAACCATATAATCAACCATTTCTAGGCCTGGTCTACGCATAGAAGGCAGTCACCCAGAGTTCAGCTGTGCCAAGAGTGGGGGGAAAATAGTCTGAGTATTTGTTCAGATTCAAGAGAACATCTATTTGACCATATTTTAGACTCTTTCATGTTTGTTTCCTGCAAATATTATAGTACCCAAACTTTAAGAGCTAGAATTTCAATGAAAAGTGAATTTGAAGCTCAAATACTAAAATATGTTTCAAAAGCACATTTTGAATTGAACATCCAGTTGTAAATTCACAATTTGTAGCTTCTGCCTTTTGGTAAGTTATACAAGGTCATACAAATCAGGGGACAGAAGCAATGCCATGTTACTTATGTAATTAACCAGCACAGCGCAAATTGCACATTTTCTTAATGAACAAGCTACAAAAGTTTCCATCAAGTACAAAAGTACAGATCAAAAGTTACTAATCTGAAGATCTTGCCCAATGCTTCTGAAAAAATAAATTTGCGAAGATGACAAAGTATTTGAATCCAGACAAAAAGAGAAGACAAAATTAATTGGTTCAGTTGTCATGAATGATGTGCTTAACTCTAGTATTCAACACATATAAAGGGTGTATATATATCCTATACAGAGTTACCAAAATGTAGTTCTATATATAGACATTTGTTAGTGGCACTGATGACACAGCTTTCATCACTGTGTTTTAGAATGGACACACTACCTGATTCATTTTCCATTGATAGCGATAGAAGGACTCCCGTTGACCTGAACGGGAGCTGGATCAAACCCTTCTACAGGTATATTCCTCACTCCAACCTTATGCCTTTTCTTTTATAATAGATTGAACATACTATTTTAAAGCAAAAGTAATGCAAGTAATCATTTGTCTATACTATCACTTGCCATTGTCTGAAGGCAGAAAACCATTTACTGTATTTTCCTAATTCAAAAATCCATTTATTTTATTTTAATGAATGTTTACTGTAGTACAAACAGTCATACATTGCACGAGATAAATTTGGTCATGATAGAAGGACCACAAGATGTTGACGGGGGTAGTCGGGCTCTTTTTTATGACACTATTCCCCACTGACTAGCTTTACAAGCAACTGAAGCAGATGGATTTGTATCCCAGCTTTCATGACAAAGCTAACCCTGATACTATTTCGTTTGGATATCCGGGAGGCGGGAGGGGGGCAAAACAATAAGCTGAGACGACTCAGATGTTGCAAGGCTAGGAAGATGCAATGTTCTGCTTTGTCTAGTCATGTACCTAGTTTTCTGAATGGTATAAATGATGGAATATAACTTTGTGAGCAACATGCTCATGCTACAAGAAGAGTAATAGCAAGCAGTGGTCACAAAAGGGTTAGTGCTCAGTTGCAACCAACTGGTTTCATTTTCTAGAAGAGCATTCCATAAACAGCTTATTTAAAAGCATCCATGAAGAAATGGTTTTAATGAAATGATGGGGTAGCAGGATTATATTTAATATTGGTGAAAACCAGACATTTTCAATGGGAAGCTAACCCGTTACTATCTTTAGTTCCAATCACGTTAAGAGCTTTCATGAAAGGGCAGAAGCTCATTACTGGATCAGTGTCTTCGTTAATCTTCTCCCTCAATGCCCTAGTGTGGTAGTTAAGCTCATAAGGGATGCAGCACCTGGCAGAGTCCTGGGTGAAGCTTTTGGAAGCTTAGAGCAAGGTGGACTTAGTAGAAGACCATCAGTCAGAGAATTCCTCATCCCCACAAATAAGGATGAACCCAAACCTGACTATCTTTCAGGCACAGTGAAAGCAAACCTCCCAGCACTAGCAAAGACAAGAGAATGGTCCATCATTATATTCTCCTGGATATTTATAAAAATTAATTCTTCTCTCCCAGGAAATAACAGCCAGTGGGCAACAGTAAGGGTATGTCTAAGGGTGTGATTCCCAGCTCGCATCAACATACTCACGCTAGCACTGTGGTAAAAATAGTACTGTAGCCACAGTCACGTGGTCAGTGGCAGCATAGGCTAGCCACCCTGTGTATATAGCCCTGGGGCTGATGCAGATTTATACTCAAGGAAGCTAGTCTATGCAGCTGCTAGGGTTGTCAACTGTCCGATTGCAAAAACCCAAACACCCTTGCCACGCCCCCGCCTTGCCCCTTCCCCAAGGCCATGCCCCTGCCCCGCCCTCTGCTCACTACATCCCCCCTCCCTCCATCGCTCGGTCTCCCCCACCCTCACTCACTTTCACTGGGCTGGGTTAGGGGTGCAGGAGGGGGTGCAGGCTCTGGGCTGGGGATTGGGGCTGAGGGGTTCAGAGTGTGGGAGGGGGCTCCGAGCTTAGCCTGGGGCAGAGGGTTGGGCTGCAGGAGGGGCTGCAGGGTGTGGGCTCTGGGAGGGAGTTTCAGTGCATAAGGGGGCTCAGGGCTGGGGCAGGGGGTTGGGGTGCAGGAGGGGGTTTGGGGTGAGGACTCCAGCTGGGCGGCGCTTACCTTGGGTGGCTTCCGGGAAGCAGCCAACCTGTCCGGCTTCTCTTCTTGGGTGTGGCCAGGTGGCTCTGTGTGCTGCCCCTGCCTGCAGGCACCACCCCCGCAGCTCCCATTAGCTGGGAACCAAGCACTGAGGGACGAGGAATAGAGAACAGACAAGTTCCACAAGGTAGCTGGGAGTGAGTCCATGGTGGGTTTTGAGATCAAGGGCTACAGTTCTGCCCTCAAAAACTGGTTCCTACTGAAGTCAATTTATATGTTGAACCAGGATTTTTTTCTGAACAATTTGTGTCACTAAGTTTAGGAAGGCACCTTTACTAGATGTGTGCCCTTTTCCCCCTTGTCTCAGGGATGGATGCAACACTATTCTATCACTGTTCTAACAGGAGAGGTGCTGTGTTTATTATGTTTTAGAGATCCTAGTTAGCTTATTCTGTTGCAGATACTCTTCTATTTAACTTTTAGCAATTAATTTCATAATCTAGTTCAAAACTTCCTTCTTTGGGCCAAGTTCTACAGTCAGTTATTTCATGTGACTCCCATGGATTTAGGGGGAAGCAGTATGGATAAAATAAGATTCTCCTCCTGCAACAAAAATAAATGAAAGAATTTCCTCCCTGAACCTTCACTTGCTGAATCTTCACATATGCCCTTATCCCTTCAGATATAGTTCTTCCAATGCAGGTTTATTCTACATGTTCATTTGTGCCATTCAAATGAATAATTGTTAATGAGGAGTTGCTCTAGATGTTAAAGCCATTTAATATGGGTTAACATAGGAATAAAGTTAGATGTTTGCTGGCCCACATTCTCTCCCCTGGTGTGTATCACACTTGGAGGACAGTAGGTTCCTCATACAGAAAAAGCTTTATTTACTTATATAACTCCATGGAGAAACCAATTAACTGTGCTGTTTCTTCCAAAAGGATTAGGTCCTGTGAAAATGTCTAACGTGCCAAACTAAACATAGCTGACACTTCCTTACTTTGATAAACCTTTGCTTATCTTTGTGCAGCGCCTTTGTGTCATCACTGATATTCTCATTATGTCACATCTGTAATGAATTATTTAAACATTTTAATAATGAACTACCATACATCTGAACAAGAAAATAAACATACTCCTTCAGACTGAAAGTAATTCAACACATGAAGTTAGCTTTGCTTCTAGAAATAATATGGGGCTGGATCAAACTCCCAAGATCTGAATGCATAGGGCTCTGCCTGTGCACGGATTACCCCTCACCTGTGTGATATCAGCAACCTCCACTGCATTGTTCATTCCTCCTCAGCTCCTCTTCCTCAGGCCTCATGGAGAGCCCTCTGTGGGGTCAGGATATGCAGGGGGAAAATCCAGGCAGTGAGTGATGCTGGGATGGCATTGTTTTCCTACCAGTCCTGTTCAGAGTATTCAGAACGTGATACAGCCGCAAGCTATGGAGCCCCTCACTGCTGGGGAATCTCCTCATTATGGGAAGCCCTGGCAGCATGGCTCCAGGGAACTCATTCTGCTCTTATATACACCAGTGTAAATGAGGATGATCTCCAATAAATTAAGTAGAGTTACACCAGTGTCAAACTGGTGTCAGATCAGAATAGGGACTGTATGCTTTCACATAAATGTACCTAAAGGAATGGAAATCAATGTGGTTCCTTCTCATTATATTAATTAATATTTGTACAGTGCTTTGCAACTGAAAAGTGCTTTAGAAGAGATCAGTATTAATAACAAAGAATAGCTTGACACATTGCCCAGTGCTCTGAGATCATGTAATTAATAAGAAGCATTTAATGAAAATATAAAGCAGAGGATATAGAAGATACTAATTTAGTGGATTAGTATGAGATAACATGGCAACATTACTGTGCAGTTCGCTGTTGTTTACAATACAGTACTGCATATTTATTACAAATTACTACTTTTGCCCCCACAGTAGCAACTCAGAAAGTAATTCACATCAGTGCTGGAGGTTACAAACTACTACAGAGAAATATTGCACAGAGACATCATTCACAGATGGCATAGGCTTCTGGCTCTCTGCAAAAAATGGGCATGCTGCAAACTGGCAAAGAGTAGCAGCCAAATGCCAGCTAGTTCAGACCGTGCTGTTAGTTCACATGCTTCAGCTGGCATCCCTAGCTGGAGACTAATAACTTGGTAATGACATTCCACTTGTAATTCTGTCCAATTGTTAAGTTTGTCTCAGTTTCTTTGCATTGTTGGTTATTGGGCAGCCCAAATAATAAGAACAAAATACTCTGTTGGCTTTCATTTGCTTAGAACAAAACAACCTAAGAAGGCCAGTGAATTAATGAACAACAATTAGATCTTGGACGTAATTCAAGATTTATATTGCATTTAATTCAGCTCGGTAATTTTAATTGTTCGGCAATGCATATCAATTAAGCAAAACCTTAGATATTTAATGAATCAGAAAATCCAAGACAGTAGCCACATTTTTCAAGTAAAAACTGCAAAGAAAGACTAATGCCAAAAAAAAACCAAAAAAACCCCAGCAGCAGCCATGTTCTTGCACTGTAGAGCGGCAGCAAAGAGAACTATCAGAGTACTGTACCTTTGATTCAGCATGGCCCCAGTGCTGGTGCTAACAGTGGTTGTGACAGTTTGGTGAATTATGTGCGAAACATGAATTCTGGCTGATTTTATGAAATTGCAGTATGACTGAATCCCTCAGTGTATACTGAATCACCCATTTGCTACTGGGGTTGGTGTCACTTATCTCCCAGACTAGGAACAATTGAGAATCATTAACCTTTATTAGCTTTCTATTCAAATGGGAGCACCTTAGAACAATGGGATGACTGCAGCACAGGTGAAAACCAGTTGTACTTAGGCTTGTTACAGGAGGTTTGGCAGACTGTCTCAACTGATGTTCAATAACCGCAACATCAGAACACACACTAGACTTTTAGTTTATAAAGCAGTGGTAATCCCAACTCTCCTCTGTGGCTGCAAGATTTGGGTGATTTACAGAAAAGACCTGAAAAACCTGGAACATCAGCACTTTCTCCGGAAGATGGTCAACATAAAGTGGGAGGCTAGTTGCACTAACATCAGTGTCCTTACAGAGGCCAACGCCTTCAGTATTGAGGCCCTGATTATCCAGCACCAGCTGAGGTGGAGCGGGCACTGTGTAGACGTCTCTGATGCACGCCTACCAAAACAATTGCTGTACACCCAACTCACAAAAGGAGAAAGGAAATGGGGAGACCAAAAGAAACGCTTCAAAGACACCCTCCAGACATACGTCAAGAGATGTGGCATCAATACCATGCACCGGGAGACAGTAGCCCAGGACAGGGCTAACTGGCAAAGACTTGCCAGAGAAGGAACAATTATTTTTAAGGAAAAATCACCTTGCCCTGGTCACATAAAAACTCCAGAAAAGCAAGAACAGATGACTGTCATGCAGCAATCGTGACCCAACCCTGCCTTCCAACATCACCTGCAATGTTCGCCAATGAGTTTGCAGTTCAAGGATTGAACTCCTCAGTCACCAAAGGACCCATAAAAAATAGAAACTTGTGGAAGAGATCATCCATCCTCAAGCTTGAGGGATCACCACTGTTGACTACAGGAGGTGGGGTTGGAACAATGCAAAATCCCATCAAGGAAGAGGGAACAAAGAAACCAGGTGTTAAAACTGGCTTTTACAAACAGAGACTCTGGGAGGTTCAGGGTTCTGCTCTCTGACTGAAGGGAACCTTTTGACTACTGCATCTGAACAAGCTCAGGGGAACTTCCTGCATGAGTCAGAGGAGAGAGTCTGTGAGCTGGAAGAGAAGACTGAGGCAAGGGAGAGGGGACCTAAGACCCCTGAAGGTATTGACTAAAACCCAGAGAATGCTCAAAAGCAGTGAGGACTCTGAGGGAGGGAATTACATCCAGGTGTTTTTTACTTTGTCTGGATCTGTGTATCTCTTGTGATTTCTCTGAATAAAGTGCAATTGGTTCAGTAATTCCTCTGCAAAATCTATGCATTACTTGATTCAACTATCATGTGACTCTAAAGTGTTGATCTATAAGCCAAAGTACCCACAAGAGGTGGAATTCTGGGGAGGGTGTGCTTAAGCTAACTGGGAGACGGGAGGAAGGTCAGAGAGGGACCAATGGTCCAGGGGGACCAAGGTAGCTGGAAGACAGGGTTCCATTCCCTATAGTTGGTACCAGACAGTTTGTGTCCACAAGAACAGAGCCTATGGCTGGAGACTGCCCAGACACCGGGGAGCTTAGAAGTGCCTGGATTGAGCACTTGGGTCCAAAGAGCTACCTGGTGAGCAGCCTCAAAGAGAAGCTCAGCCAGGACTGTGACATTATGTGCCACTTTGGGCCTGATCCAAGTGAAAATATACATTGCCTCTGAGCTGTCTGATACTGAGGAGGCTTCAGACTCTAGCTCCACACTATGCCACCATGTTCAAGAGAGAGAGAGCTCAGTAAGACACAAACAGCTCAAACCAATTCCAGGTCCCCTGTTACACACCCATATAGTCCCCGTTTTACGGTGATGAACTGCAGAACCACCTGGGAAGTAAAGTGATCTTGCAAATGATCTTTCCCATTCCTGTGCTTCACTGGTCCCAACTCCCAGGACTTTCAGTCCACCATGTTTACCCACCAATTCTCAGTCAAACACAGTGAGTCCGTATCCAAGACAGAGTAAATCTGCATGCCTGGGAGAAGACAGATTTTGCCTATCTTCTACTGCCATATTCTTAACACAAAAAGGTATGTGGGAATGGGGCCAAGGGTGGGAGATCCCCAGCTCCATGGTCACTAGAAAAGTACTGGGGGCAAGATGAGTGTTGGAGACAGAGCTCTGCTCACTGTCATTATGCTGGTGCCTCTTTTGCTCTCTTCTTAGATTCTCATATCTTCCCCCTTTTTCTGGCTCATCCTTCTTTCTCTCTCCTCTGCCTATCTTTCTATACCCCCAGCCCTGTATCTTCCCTTATTTTCTGGCTTCTGTCTCCCTCTCTTCCTTTCAGGACACTGAGGGAGCTGTATACTCCTTGCAGGCACATCTGCAGATGAAGGCAAAGCATAGCTTTAACACCCAGAACCTCCTCCACTGTACTGATGTGCTATTAGGGCTCTTGGAGGTTCTTGGAAGCCCTTATTAAAATTCTGCCACAAAATTGAAAAGAAGGATGTGATGACTTCCCAGTCACTGATGGAGTGCAACCTTTCTTTGAATACTGCTGAATAATCCCTGCCAGAGCTGACCATGCCCTGAGACTCATACAAATACTACTGATGCACTTTGCTTTAGAATGCATCAGATTGCACTGAAATGTTGACAGCTTTCTAAAAATATGTCCCTGGGAAGAGACTCCCAAAACCCATTCCTAAATGGGTGTTTAACCTCAGTCTTCACTTCACTGTGCTGTACTAGAAATGGACTTGATAGATTTTTCAGGAACCAATGTATAAATACTTGTAGCAAAAGTACATCTTACCATAAGCCTGGATGCCAAGATGTGTTGCTTCCTTCTATGGCGATGAGAAATAATTTAAATCAATGCATGGATTCCCCAGAATTGCACCCTCTTCCCCATAAGCACAGGCCCTGCAGGGGGTTTCTTCAAAAAGGAGAATTTGTGGAAGCTCTTGGTTAGACTCTTGGCAGCGCGTCTCTGTTCCTGTGACTTATCCAATGCAAGCAAATTCCAATAGCCGTAGTACTGGCCTATTGCCTCTGGCACTGGTGCACAAAGCTGGATCAGTGTGAGAGTCTGACATTGCACATCCATTCTACTGTGAGAAAAGGACTCTCAGTCACAGCCAGACAATTATGACAAGCTGAATATTATGTATTACTACCCCCAAGTTATGGAAAGTGGTATGAGTGTGAGCACCTGTTGTACAGCGGGCAACACCAAAAGCACTGCTATAGTTTATTGTGTTGTACACTGTCTTAACCATAAGCTGTCAAGATAGCTGCAATTGTCCAATGTTAGAGGGGTTTCATGAGTGACTGAGGTAATGGCTACTTGAGTTTCTTTTAAATAACACAAATGGTTTTAGTTTTATGGCAGCACTGTTGCTCCCAGGCAGCTGACGAGTATCAAAGTGCTAACGTAACCCACACTTGTTAAGTATCATAAGATGCTGCCAAGGTTTTTGTTGGGTTGTTTCCTTCTCCCTCTTTCCTCATGGTTTATGTTATTGGTTTGGGCAATTATAGTCCAAATACATACACCTGGGAAGCAGCTATTGTTACTGCTGAAGACTGCCGCAGCTACAGAAGGTTAGTTTATTCAGGCAACAGGAAATTTCTCCTTCTCTTGCCTAAACCATGTGGACTTTTGGAAAGAAACTCCAGTGGGGAAGCCAGCCAGAGGCTGAACCAGGCTCAAGAGCTGCAGCAAGTAGTTCAAGCAGGGGAAAATCAGGCTGGTTTCACTCTGAACATTCCATCCCCAGTCAGGCTGTTCAGTTCATAGAATCATAGAATATCCGGGTTGGAAGGGACCTCAGGAGGTCATGTAGTCCAACCCCCTGCTCAAAGCAGGACCAATCCCCAACTAAATCAGTTCAACCCTTCCCACCAACTCCTTCCCTCCTTTTCATCTAGCTAATTCCCTCCTAACATAACTCCACTGCACGGATTTAAATAAGAAAACAAAAACCACATTGTTCACTCTGCTCCCACTTTCCTGTACCCTGCAGTGGGTGACTTTTCATGCCAATTGAGCAGAATTATTTATTAAAAGAATCCCATTGCATTAAATGACATTACTGGGCAGGCCTATGCGGTTGGGAGGAAACCCAGCTGCCCTGAGCTAGCATTTGGGCTATGACCTGCTGCCTACCTAGTGATGGGTGGTTATGAGATGCCTGGCAGGAAGAAGTAAGCTATCAGCCAGGAACAATCAATCAGTTGTGGAGCATATCATGGCACTTCCTGTGCATATCATCACTAAGTAGGAAGTGAGAGATGTTACCAGCAGAGGAAGAAACAGAGAATAAAAAAGAGACAAGCACCACTAAGTCGCCTAGAGGCACCCACTAGCCTCACTAGGTCCTTCTGAGGTAGGTATTTATTATTCCTCTCATTTTACAGGTACGGAAACTGAAGCAGAGAGATTAAGTGACTTGCACAGTTCTGTGCATTAAATTACAAGACTATCCCACCCCAAGTGACATGGTTGTCCTAATTATGCATCACTAGGCTTTTGATGGGAACACACTGATGTGGAGGATATTGGATGATGATAAAGAAAATGCAAATAAGATTTTCCAACTTCTGTGTGCATTTAAAAAACAACCTGGTGTTTGCCCTGAGACTTCTAATGTAACATTGACAAATGTGATGGTGAAGAGTAGATTTAAAAAAGTTCTTTCAAGACTTTGCAATATGCCAAAAGAGACAACTTTTCAGAATTGATCACCACCACAGAAAAGCCAGCTGAAGACCTTCAAAGTGACCTGGTTTAGTGTCTTTAAGTTAGCTTCTTCAGAAAAAAAAAAACAGATGACGCAGCAGGTATGAATCATTTCTCATAGGTGCACAGCTTGAACTGTTCAGCTTTATTTGTTGGTAGAACATTTCTCTTATCAGCAAGATCAGCAAGTTTTACCCCAGTCTGATGGCCCTGTGTTGTATGACTGATCTGCTGCCACAGAGAACATGCAATAAACAAACTATAAAATTCATAGAGAAAGGTACACAAAGGCATAAAGATCACTTGTAGATGATTGCTAATAGGCAGTTTGGAGAGGCTGAGAACTCTTTTTTGATCTGGGAGTAGAAAGAAGAGTCTTCCCCTATAACTAAAGAAGGTGCATTGAACTAATGGACCTATCACCACTGAAAAAATGTTATTCAGGAGTGAAAGTGTCCATTAAACTGCTAAGTTAAAAGGGCTTTAAAAATGTCCTCCATGAAAAAGCAGCAGGATGCTGACAGTAAAGAGCACTGCAACTTATGGCAAATGTAAATATTGCCCTGCTTTGGGCCATCTTACTCCATTTAAAAGCTCCATAACTGCAGCCCAAGCAATTTTGATTCCTCTTAATCAAGCTTCCAATGGAAATTTGATTAATTTGTGAATAAGCTTGTCAAAATAATAATACTCTCAGGTATGAAGCCATTGTAATTAATGTGATATTGGAGAAAAAAATAAGCTATACTGTGTTGGAATTATTCATATTTGGAATTATTAATATGGGAGACCAACAGACACTAATTTCACAATAAATTCCTTTAGTACGCCCAAAGGTCAAGTGTTATTTTATACAATTGCTCTAAACATTCCTAACAGCCTAAAAATAAACAATCACTACATCCAATACAGTAACAAAGTATTCATAAGCACGTATAATCAGGGTCTAAATGAACTCTCCCCGACAGCTAGCGGGGGAGGGGGAGAGACTTTGGGAACAAACTGTATTTACATGAACACACCTACTCTGCATAGGTATACAGCAGACAGGAGCTGTGTAGCTCCAAGTGATCAACTTTGGCTGGTGCTGAGTTACAAATCACTTTAGTACTGAATGCAGGGGTAGTGAAATGTTGTTATCAATGTTGTTGTCTTTATTGTATGAGTAAAGGGGAGCAGAACTGTGCTTAACCTGCCCCAAATGAGGAGGTCACCCTCAGCTGAAAGGACCTAGTTAAGCCAGGAACTTGAATGCCAGACCCCTGTTAAAGTAAGAGGAGATGGGGACAGGTGTCCCTGTCAGGAGGTATGACTTCTCCCTAAGGGTATGTCTACACTTACCTCTGGAGCGATTGATACAGTGGGGGTTGATTTATTGCATCTAGTGAAGACGTGATAAATCGACCGCCGAGCGCTCTCCCATCAACTCTGGTACTCCACCAGAGCAAGAAGTGTAGATGGAGTTGACGGGGGAGCATCAGCCATTGACCTACCACAGTGAAGACACCATGGTAAGTAGCTCAGTATGCTATTTTCGTAGATGAAGTTGCATAACTTAGACTGACTTAGCTCGCCCCCGACCCACCCAGTGTAGACCAGGCCCGGGGTCCTCAGTCTGGTTTAACTGGTTCCTCCCCACTGTTCAAAGATAGAGCTAAACAGGCTCCATTAGGAGTCTCTTGTTATTTAAAGTACTCAATAAGCTGAAATCACTTGTGGTGGGACAATGTTTCTGCCCAGCTTGCTAAGAAAATCACTAAGTGCTGATAATCTGTGAGAAACTGATCTGCAGAAGTCACAGCAGAGAGGCAGGTGGCAGCAGAAGGTAACTGATGGACAGCCAGCGGGAGCTGGCCAGAGCAAGTGCCTGGACACTGGAGTGAGCAAGGTGGCTATTACCCTGTCCCTCACTCCACCATTGTGGGAGGAGAATTCAGGTAGATGCACCTCTGAACTCTGGGTCTTCACTGACCATGGACAACAACTGTGAGTGGGTGTTGTATCAACCAGGCAAGGTACTAACAAGCTTCAACAGGACTTTATTTTCAAAGTGGAAACCTCTTTACCAAGCTGCTGCTGCACCCTCTGTAGCTTTCTCCAGCCTCTCAATGCCTCCCGCCTCCTTCCTGTTTCCTGTCCTTTCAGACTCCCAACAGCCAGTGCTCCCAATTCTAATAATTACAAGCAACATCTAAACACCACATTCTCTCCACTCTTAAGAAACTTTCCCAATTAAAATAAACATTATTGTTCTAACCACAGGAACAAATATGAAACAAGACACTATACTGTTGGCAGAAATATTACACTGAAAACACTGTAGATACTACATAACATAGTCTCTAGTCCAGACAGGTGGTCATCTGGGTCTGACAGGCCATCTCTTAAGCCCCGGTTCCAGTGCAATGTCTTGTTGTGTTGGTACTACAGTGAAGTCATCCAATGCAGACTGGGTAGCATAATGCAGGTTGGATTTTATGAATGTTTCAGTTTGAGAGTCCATTCCTGGCCACCAATACAGATACCGTAGTTGTTGTTTGGTTCGGACAATTCCTTGATGAGTATTGTGTGCCAGGTGTATGAGTTTTGACTGTAATTCTTCTGGCACAAGGAGCCGGTGTGTACCTTGTAGCACACAGCCAGCAAACAAAGAAAGTTCATCCCGAACACTAAAATAAGGCAGCAAAACTGGGTCAAGTTTTTAGGGTGACTGGACCATCTCTTTGTCAGAAATTCCTGTAGTTTTTGTTGAATTGGACACGCTGAACAAGCAGCTTGAAATTGCTCTCTTGTAACTGCAGTAAGAGTGCTTGTAATAAGCGCAACCACTACATCCTTATCCTCCAGTGGACCATCTGGTGAAGGCAAAGGCAGGCAAGAAAGGCAATCAGCGACCACATTTTGGTTTCCAGGCTTATAGTCAGTTCATAATTGAAAGAGAGTAGTCTTGAAGACCATCGAGCAATACGGTATCCTGCTCTTCCCAGTCCTTTCATGGTGAGCAACGTTGTGAAAGAGCTGTGGTCTGTGTGCAACTTGAACGTGCAGTCCCACAGGTAAGTTCTCCATTTTTCAGTAGCCCAGACACAAGCAAGTGCTTCTTTTTTGACTGTAGAATATTTTCTCTCAGCATTACTTAGTGTCCTTGAAGCAAATGCAACAGTCCTCTCTCTGTTGTCCTCATGCAGTTATGTGAGAACAGCTCCAAGTCCATAATCAGAAGCATCAGTAGTTACAATTGTGGGCAATGCAGGACTGAATAGTGCAAGTATTGGACTATGTACAATCAAGTCTTTCACTGTTTCGAAACTAGCTTCAGCATCCATTGTCCACACTAAGGCTGAACTTCTCCATAGTAATTCCCATAATGGTTCAGTGACAGAAGCATAATTGGGAATAAATTTTGCATACCAGGAGGTAAGACCCAAGAAGGAAGGTAAGGTTTGCAAATTTGAAATTGCCAGGATATGAGCTGGATCAGGTTTCAGTCCAGCCTGTGAGATTGTATGCCCCAGAAAGGAGAGTTCAGTTTATCTAAATTTGCATTAGGACCTATTGAGCTGGAGGCCTGCTGTGCTGATGCAGTTTAGTACAGACTGCAGGTTATTGTCATGCTCCTCAGAAGTATTTCCAAACATGATAATATCAACCAGATAGCACCGAACTCCATGTTGGTTCTTCAGAATCAATGACATCATTTTTTGAAAGGCACTTGGGGCAGATGCGAGTCTGTATGGAACACATTTAAAACGAAATAGTCCCTCATGTGTAATAAATGCTGTGAGATCTCTGCTATCTTCATGCAACATAACCTGGTGGTACGTGCTCTGCAAATCAAGAGCAGAAAACATCTTTGCTCCACAGAGTTCTGCAAATACTTCTTCTATGTGAGGAAGAGGATGGCTGTCAATCACAATAGCTTTATTTGGATCCCTTAAGTCCACACAAAGGCGAATGCCTCCACCCTTCTTCTGCGTCACTACTATAGGTGAAACCCATTCTGAGGACTCAATCTCTTCAATAATGTCCTTTTGAACAAGTTTTTTAAGTTCCTCTGAAACAGCTTCCCCGACTGAAAATGGTAAGCGCCATAACTTCTGTCGTACAAGCATCACATTGATCCGCATTTTAACTTTATGCAGAAACCCATAAGCACAGCAGAGTTTCTCCTCAACCTGGTGTTGGGTCCCAGCTGAAACTGGTGTGTGTACCACAAGAGTGTTTTGCTGAGGAAGATCAATTCGTCCATTAACTACCCTGAGATTTAAAGGAGCCAATAAAACTCTGCCAAGGATAGGAGTGCTTTTGTGGACAATGTAGAACTCTGCAGTTACACAGCAATCACCAAAAGTAACTATTGCTGGCAGGCAGCCGTGTCCTGGAATATGGTTTTTCAAATAGCACACCAAGTGAAGTTTGGGTTCAGAAAGAGGCACATCTTTAAAGTAATGCAGATAGATGGAATCAGGTAGTATAGATACCGCTGAATAGAGTGTGGTTTGCCTGAGGGTATGGCGGAAATGTTTACAGTGAACTTTATCTGTTCTGGAATATGTGCAGTTGTAATTTTGTCCATGCTCAGCACAGTAACATCTGGTATTGTAACTGCATGCACCTGATGATTGAACTGGCTACTGTGACATACTTTAGCAAAATGTCCAATCTTTTTGCAATGATTGCACTGAGCTACTTTTGCCAAACATCCTGTGTAGCTTGCAAGGTGTTGTGGGGATCCACAGCAAAAGCATGCTTTTACTGTATTTTGAAAATGATGATTCGGTGGTTTTTCATTAGTTTTCCTCTTGCAATTGTGTATCTTCAGTGGTAGTGAACTTTTCTGCACAGGAGTCACAGCCTGGACTGTGCCTCCTGTATCCATGCTCATTATTTTGGCATCAGCTGTAGCTGACTCAATCTGAGTAGCAATGGTTATTGCTTTTTCTAGTGTAAGTTGTGGTTCTAGAAGTAAGTGTTCTCTTACATGAAGCATGTTTTTTTTCTCAATGAGCTGGTCTCTAATCATCTCATCTGCCATATTCCCAAAGTCATAAATTACAATCAGACTCCTCAGGGAAGCAATATACTGCATTATAGTTCCCCCTGGTTTCTGCTCACACTGGTGAAATCTGTAGCGATTAGCTACTACGTTCACTTTTGGCACAAAAACATTCTTTAATGCAGTGAGTGCAGTCTCATATTTATCATCTGCATGGGGAAAAGTGTAAAATATACGCTGCCCTTCTGCTCCAAGGCAGTGGATTAGCAGAGCACGCTTTCTTACTTCAGAAATCTCTGTAGCACTGATTGCAAGCAGATAAGTCTCAAACATATGGATCCAGGTAGTAAAGCAATTAGAGGCTCACCTGGGCTTTGCAGAAAGGGTACATGTGGGTTCAGAGGCAGAAGATTGCCAAAATGTTGTATCAACCAGGCAAGGTACTAACAAGCTTTAACAGGACTTTATTTTCAAAGTGGAAACCTCTTTACCAAGCTGCTGCTGCACCATCTGTAGCTTTCTCCCAGCTTCTCAACTCCTCCCCCCTCCTTCCTGTTTCCTGTCCTTTCAGACTCCCAACAGCCAGTGCTCCCACTTCTAATAATTACAAGCAACATCTGAACACCACAGTGGGGTGCTGAGGTGGGAGGGGCAAGCTAAGGAAGTTTGGTGTTGGATTCAAGAACCTGAAGCAAAAGACACTGCCCATACTCTGGGGTGGGTGTTTTGCTCATGCTTTTCATGAATCCTGCTTGTGCTATTTTCCCAGATTAATGCCAAATTACATTTATTAAAGAAAACCTCTTTCTACCTCAGACTCTGTGCTTGTGAAAGGACAAGTATTGCTCTTAGAGGCACCCAGAGGGTAGAATGTAATTTTCCTAGGCTACCAGGTTGGGGCTCGAGCCAGTTTTGTGTTATATTGTTGAAAAGGGTCCCCTAGATATTGAACCCGGCCCTTCTCAATGCCCACTTCAACTGGCAGATTACACATAGGATCATTAAATTTACAAATATGCCAGACCTAGGGAACACCGGCTTATCCTGGTGTGCTCTGGTAGAATCAGGTAAGGCCTGACAAAGAATCTTCAGATTCCTGTCTCTCTTTATATCCTTCAACTAACTTGCTAGCTTTAGCAAAAACCCAGTTTGAAGCAGTTTATCCTTGCTACTTTCCCTCCTCCGAGACCTTCCTTTCTTATCTCCTCCCACTCCATGCTTGTCAGCAGAACAGTGGGAAAGTTTGTGCTTGTTTCTTTTAAGAGAGGTTCTCTTTGTCTTGCTACTGCAGCTCTTTATTTTATTAGTTACTTTTTGAACCACACATCCTGCCCGCACTATAAGTAATACTACTTATTCTCAGATTGGGACCTTTTCCTTACTAGCCACAAACAATAGAGCAAATATACTGTTTTCTTAACCAAATTTAAGCTAACTTTAATTCTTTTAATGTCATAATTATCCCTACACACTAACTTCACAGCTGCTGTTGAATGGTCTTCATTTAATTCAAGCTATTTTAAAAGAAACAAGTCTCATACACATTGAAATCTCATTGACCATCCTAAAGCCCAAAAGACAAAAATAAAAAAGGAATAATTTGCACTAAAGAAAGCTGAATTAATCCTTAATCCCTACAGCAATGAGAGAAGTCAGAGATTTAAAAAAATTAAGATTTTTCATGCTTCAGCAACTGAATAATAGGTTATTTAAACTAGGGTATATAATGTTAGGAGTTGCTTTTTGGTTTATTATCCAAATGTGTCTGTAGCTCAAGGTTTATATATAAACTATAAAACAATCCATAAACTTTGCCATAATTTATCCCATTGATATTGAATTGATTGCTCCAATCTATCTTTGTTTATACTGCATAAGCATCTATGTTGTGTACTATATCACTAATATTTAGAGGAGGATGAATGTGTACAAGGTGAACTGCTAAACAAGTTTCTTTTTAATCTGTCTCTTATGGCTCCTTTGTTGTACAAAAGCAGCTTCAATATTTAAAATAAAATGTTTTATTTTTTCATTTACATTAGAAATAACAGTAATGTCAGGTTCTGAATTCCCTCTTGCAGTCAGATGATTCTGGCAATCTGTGGAGAATATGGACAATGACAGTTTGAAGTGAAAACCTAATCTGAAATATAAAGAGTGCCGAATGTAACCTGGGATGAAGTGTCATTTTCTGCCTCATTAGGAAGCTCCTTTCAGGTTTCAGCCACCAAATTGTGACATTGCCAAAAATTATTAATGTCATTTGGAAAAAAAGAAAAGTGAAATCATGACCTTGCACTGTGTATGAAGTGCCAGTGTTAACTGTACTTTGCATTTAGGATTTCTGTAGTGGCATTACCTTAAAATATTGTGAATGAAGTTAACAAATCCCAATCTAAAACCACCCTCACAACAACAAAGATTCCCATGCTGATGTTACTACTTGAAAATCGTATCTTGGTTCTACTGGAGTCAATTAGTTTTTGGAATCTAGTCATTATGTACAATTTACTCATCAGCTATGCTCCTTGTTCTGTTTTCAAAATATCCTGAATTTGCTCATGATTTATTTTGATATGTTTGGACCTATTTGTTTTTCATGAGCTGTTCACAGCCAGTGCTCCTTAGAATATCTGATATGCAGAATTTGTTTCCTGGATCTGTGATTGGTCACCTAAATCACATTGTATGATTTCCGCTCCCTGATTGGATTACCTTATCTTTAGAACAGAGCACTGCCATATAAATCACTGGGGGTCAATGGGCATTAATCCTTCACTAGGAGAGCAGCCAGTGAGCACATTAGGGACAGTAACAAAGCAGGAAATAAGCAGAACAAGGAAATTTAAGGTGCACTAAATTATAGATTCAGGTCCTTCTCTTGCAGCTGTAATGACTGTTCTTGTGGTTCCCCCTTCCTCCCTGACTGTTGCTATTACTTGCTGGCTGCCATATCTCCCAGATGACTGGAGAAGGTAAGGTTCTGCTTGTCTTCCTCACTGTGACAGATGACTATCTGGCCACAGGAGTACATGTCTCTGCCTATGCTGTATGTATACGTGGTTGTCCCTATGTGTTGATCCCTCTGCCTAGCTGTTTGCATGGAAGATACTCCAGTTCCACAATATGGAGTAAAGTATATGTAAGTGTTTCTATAGCTCCAGCCTCCTAATTCCCTATATTCTCCTTTTCTCCTTCTGCTGCTCCTGCAGTATTTATTCATTTCAGTAAAGAAACCTGTAAGTTTATAAACACTCTCTCTGCCCTAATGTCATCTCACAAACGTACAAAGCCAGTGTGTGTGTATATATATATATATATGGGGGGTGCCAGCCCTTCTGAAGAGAATACTAAGAACTGCACACGGATGTGTTTCCTTCTCATGAATCCATCTCCGGTAATTTGCAGGCCTAATTATACCTCCCAATAACACCTCTGAAATCCTATTTTACTCAGATTATGCCTTGGTGACATCAGTATAATCCTGTTGCTGCCAATGAGTTTGCACAGGTGTAGCAGATTGATTTTGTAACTGGAATTTAGTAAAGTGTTTCACTGATGATTCACCAGAAGAAATAGATTTAACAGTAAAAAGAAAAGGAGGACTTGTGGCACCTTAGAGACTAACCAATTTATTTGAGCATAAGCTTCCGTGAGCTACAGCTCACTTCATCACAAAAGCTTATGCTCAAATAAATTGGTTAGTCTCTAAGGTGCCACAAGTACTCCTTTTCTTTTTGCGAATACAGACTAACACGGCTGTTACTCTGAAACCAGATTTAACAGTGCAAATCCCACACACAACTAACAGGACTAAGAAGTGTAGTTTTCTTACTAAAGTCTACAGATTGAACTCAATACACATGAGCAAAAAGGTACCTTTTTTACCTCACCATTTTTCATAGCTGAATTGTACTTTACCATAATCTATACTTTGAGATGTCTGGTAAAATTACTCCAATATGCGTCAAAATAATTAGAACTTTCAGAATAGCATAAATAAATTGCTGCTTAATTATGCCTAATTTAGATCATATAGATTTCATTTTCAGAAGTAGGAATAAACCACTACTGCATATTCAAATTGTTAGAAAGGAATAGAAAATAGTGAAAATTAAACTCTCTTTATAAAAAATATTTGTAGGTGAATAATATATTTGTGCCACTGTTGGTTAAATATGTATAGAATTGTTGTAAATCAAATATGTCAGGCAGTTTAAAAGGAGAAACTACAAGCATTTACAAATAATTCCTATTATAACACAGGTTTAAAAATAGTGAATTATGGATTAGCTAAAGGAGCCACATGACAATGTAGTTAGTTAACACTAAAAGAATTTGGACATGCTTTCCAAATAAGGAACCCCATTTCAATTATAAATGAAATTATGGATAAACTACATTTCAGTGCTGTCGCTCAAAAGCTATTATCTCCAAATAAGGATGTTCCCCCACTCAAAAATCCACCGAGGGCAGTTACAGGAAGGATGTGTTTGACTCATGCGTTTTCATAGATTTTTAAAATGAGAAACAAATTACCGCCACTGATAAAATTGTGGTCCTTATTTCTAATAAGAATTTGGCTTGATTTCACTTCCAGTCACTGGTTCTTGTTATGCCTTTCTCTGCTGGATTGAAGAGCTCTTTAGTTCCCATATTTTCTCCCAGTGAAGATAGTTATACACTGTAATCAAGTCACCTCAATCTTTTTAATATGCTAAACAGATTGTGCTTTTTAGGTCTCCCATCCTAAGGCATTTTTTCAGCCCATTTTTGTAGTTTTTCTTTGTAACCGCTACAGTTTTTCAACACCCCTTTTAAAATGTGCATACTGTCTTCCTTCCTGTTTCCTCTTTGTATATTTAATCTTGCTTTCTGTCCAATCTCCTTATCTTTATTCTGCTCTCCCTTAAAGCTCAGCTCTCTATGTTAAATGCTCCAAGTAAAGAACTGCACCCAAGAAGCCATTCACAGTGCTCAAGCAGAAGGTTTAATTGTCTTTAAAAAACCCAGGAAGTATGTTACATAGTCTTGAGCATGATCTACTGCCACTTTATTGTGATATTGTTGCAAATATCTGTATTACTTTTATGAATGTTACATCTCTGAACATTAGATGATTCTGTTGCTGCCTAAAAGGTAACAAAGGGTTAAATCAGTCTTAAGTAGCTTTGATCTGCAAGATAATGCCTGTAGACAGTCCCAATTACCAGTGTTCAAATGGACAATACAATGAACCCACTATTGGAAGTCTGCTTCCAACCCACCTGGGAGGATGCATAAGCCTGATTGACCAGATTCAGGTGTCCAAACCCAAAGAAAGGGACTCTGAAATAAATTTCAAATGAAGGCTAAGGTTTAGGTACAACAATATACATACAGGCCTTTTTGTTATTTAATCCTTTTATTTGCTGTTGGATTCCCGTGGATAAATAAATGCTATGTTTTGAACAAGTTGTTCTCAGTCACTGTACTTTCACAATGGTCACAGGCTACCGGAAGAAATCCCTGGCAGAATCAAATGCTGTTGGATGGCTGACAACACCGCTGGTGAACAGGGAGGCTTAAATCTGGAGACCCAGTCTAAAAGTGGGATGAATCATGAGATTCAATCCTGAGAGAAGTGATGGCCCATGGCTGTACTTGGAAAAGGTACCCACAGAGAGACTGAGAGTCAAAAGGTACAACTCACACTGAAACCATAACACAACTATTTACACAGCACCCCTGTAACACTCCCCTCTTCCAATGCTGGAGTGCTCCTTGTGCCTCACTTCTGGTCACCTGGTTTCCTCCAACCTTATGATGCTCAAGTGCTGTAACTTCTTGCTTGGCAAGCAGTCTTGCATACAATGGCAAGCAATCTTGCATACAATGGGTATATGTACACTGTTTTAAAACCCATGGCAATGAATCTCAGAGCCTGGGTTGACAGATTTGGGCTTGTGGGGCTTATGCTAAGTTGCTAAAAAGAGCAGTGTAGATGTTGTAGATATCTACACTGCTGTTTTTAGCACCATATGTGAGCCCCATGAGCCCATGTCTGTTGACCTGGGCTCTGAGACTCACTGCCACACGTTGTAAAATGCAGTGTAGACATACCCTGTGTGTTTAGGAAGTACAAGGATCACTTTGTGATTAGCATTTCCTTCTTTTCTCCAGGAAGCTCTCCTCTCTGATCCCCGCCCAATGAGGTTGCACCCCTCTAACCCCTGATTCTTCCACTCAATTACATTTTGGCAAGATCTTATCTTATTTTAGAAATTGGATCAGGGCCTGCTGCTTTGGCTGTTGTGTGGATGGCAGAGCAAGGGGTGGAGAGGTGTTTCATTCAGCCATACTGTCTGTGCCTCCACAGGTCGGAAGTGACAGAAACAAAGCTAGAGGACATTCCATACTCTCCCCACTGCCAAACAGTTGCCCTGGTTTCTGCCACTGCTTGTGGGGAGCAACTGTTTGGCGGTGAGGAGTGTGTGGAATGCTGGGAAATCCTGTAGCTTTGTTTCTGCCATTTCAAATCAGGAGAGCAGCCAATGAGCCAGGCTCCACTCTACTCACCCTGTCAATCAGCTATCTAGGTTCTCTTTGTACTGAAATATTCAATCAATCAGGAAATGCTTGTTTATATTAACATGTTCAAGGTAAAAGGAAATTAAAGCAGATGCTTGAGCCATGTGAGAAGCTGGGATGGGGATAGTTGGTTCCCCCAAAGGCACTCCCCATGTGGTACTGGCACCTGTTTGTTTTCATCTCTTCTCCTCATGCCTTCCTACATACATGAAGTGTGCATTAATCAAACATTATCACATGGACTATTTTGTCTCATTTTTTCAATATCTTCTCTATGTAATCCCGGGGGGGAAATATTTCTTGCTCAGAATGTGTCTGGTTTTTTTACTAATCTATTTATAAAAAATCAGTTTCCTAAAAGAAAAGTTAGTGTTATCAGTTTGACACTAGCATCTGCCACTCCTGTCTAACTGATTGTTCCTGGATCAGAGAAGAGGATGTATTAGACAGGCTTGCAGAGTGACATTATGAAGTGTCTCCAATGTTCCATTTCATTATTACAAATGATAGCTGTAAAAACATTTTGCATCACAGCATGAATGGAAAAAAGTTGTTCTGTAGGAAGTCTGTCTCAGGCTGAATAATACTGGCATGAGCATCAGGGTCCCAGCGATGATTCATAAATCCTACTCTTTAGAAAAAATTCTGTTTATATTGAAAAAATGAAGAAAGATACAAATATTCTATTTCTCGGGATATAAGAATTTATCACTCAAGTGCTCCATCTGTTCCTGCTGCTCATTCTATGCAGGTCTAAATTCAGAAATGGCAGTTCCTAGAACAACAGTATGCGTGCTCTTGCAGTAGGAAGTCTAAAATGTTATACTGCAGTTGGGTTTAATGTTTCATTTACCTGAATGCCCAGGAGATAGATCTTGGAGAAATGCTTATTGTTAGTTGTGGTTTTTAGAAGCTGGACATATTGTCAGTCAAGTCTGTTCCTTGTCTGAATCTCTAACACTATTTTTCTCTTTTATTTGTACCTGTTACTTATATATTAAATAAGCAAACGAAACATTACATGATGCCAAAGCGTGCCAAATAGTGGAAGTGTGTAACTGGGACAGAAGCAAGTTTAATAAGAATTACACCAGTTTATATAAGGAACTGAGGAGTGTATGGATTCAATTAAAGAGGGGGATGGTTGAGTGTGCCTGATCAGTGTCAGTACCTCTAAGTTGGCACAAGTAGATGTTACGGTGAAGCATAAAGAATTATGTAATGTAGGTCCCAATTTACACAAGTGGTCTCTGGTTTTGCACACAGCAATAATTGTGCACACAGTTAAATGCAGGTGCAAAAGCTAGTATTTAGACATCCAACTACATGACTGCATCTAATCAGGTAACTAGATAGCTAAATGCCCACATTGAACCTGCAATTGAATTTAATAATTTTACAACGCAGACAGAATATTGTTCCCGATATTAGGGGCCAGGTTGAGGCCCTTTTCAAAATCTCAGGCTTGTCTGCTTTGAGTGAATGTAAGGAGTTACAAAGCATTGTTTCGTTTGCTTGTTTAATACATAAGTAACAGGTACAAATAAAAGAGAAAAATAGTGTCAGAGATTCAGACAAGGAACAGACTTGACTGACAATATGTCCAGCTTCTAAAATTCATGGCAACAGGCAGCAAGTACATTTGACACTGGCCAATCAGCTACTGTACCATAATCAATAAAATCAAAGATATTTTCAAAGGAAAGCAGTATAGCACTGCACATTAGTGGATCCCATGTTGTATCTTAATACATTTTCTCTTTAGAGTCTTTATTTTAATAATATGTTTTCACTACATCTTGCCATTTGTAGACACTAGTCACCCACTACAAAACCTAGGGCCAAATAGTAACTTGAAAGCACTGGCTTGCATTAGGGACTGTGCAGAGCTATAAATTCCTTGGGAACTTCTGGGACAGATTATGCCTCCCTAGCCCAGGTTAGTTCTGAGCACATTCATGAAAGTGTATTCACAGGAGGTATGCCTGGGTCATGCCTTTTTCCAGCCTACTTTAGATAAACGCTCCAAGGGACACTTGGAGGGAGCAATACTTGTTTGAAGTAGAGTGCAAGAACTGCAATTCTGTCTAGCTGGTCCACTGTTTGTGTGCAGGTGGGGGGGGGGGGCGCAGTGAGAGTGGGACAGGGAAAGCAGTGAGGGAAAGCTTTTTGCACTCTTGTCGGTCATAACAAAATCCTCAGCATCTAAAGGAAATTGGGGCACAGATGGGTGTTAGCTCCCTGGAACTCAGGACAACTGAAGTCCTATTGACAGAATGAGGAAAGTAAAAATAAAGCAGAGATTTGATCTTCACCTTTAATTTGGGGTGACTGCCTGCCATTTCCACAGCTTCTCCGGGATATCAAGATAGCAGCACCTGGCTGGAATGCTTTTAACATTTACCTGTGTGCTTGGCAAGGAGATTGTTCTTTTCTTCTAGATACAGACATCACACTCCATCATCTGTGCCTTTAACACAGTGTTGGACTGCTCTACATGGGACTGCACCTTAAAACCATCTGAACTGTACTTAGTACAGAATGCAGCTGCCATTTGATTGGTGGCTTCTCTCGCAGGGAGCACCTTGGAATTGTGATCTTTGATATACTTTGGCTAACAGTCAATTTCCAGATGAAATCTAAGGTTTTGTCCCATACAAACCTATTGCAAATGGTTTGGGTTTGCTTAGCTGGGAAATTGCTTCTCCTTGTGTGATGCCAAAGAAGCTGCAGTGAGCTGAAGGGGTTGTTCTGGGTTAAGGGGTACTGAAAATGAACTCATTTCCTTGATCTGCCAAAGCCTGCATTTGGTGACCTTCAGAATGCACTGCAAGAATCACTTATTTTTCTATTTTTCCCCAGGCTTTTGGTTGGTGGTGGAGGAGGTTGGTTAGAAGATGGTTGCTGGAGGTAAACTTAATAGTGAGGGTTGAGGAGATAAGGTAAAAAAAAAAAGACCAGAAGTTATCTTATTGTTTTATACTACCACTTATCACCATAGTATCTCAGTGCCTTCTATGTAAAATCAATAGTAATTGCAATGTTTGTAGTAAACTTGATTGAGTCTTTGGCATTTCTCCCCTTCTGGGGTTAAAACCTTTCAACATTGTTTTATTTCCTTGTGTGCTTTTTTTGGGGGGAGGAGGAGGGAAAGGTAGGCATTTAGAGAGAGCTGGGGGTGTCACTCAGTGTTCTGAGTGTCATTCTTCTGGAATTGCTGGGGGACGTACAGCACCCAGACACCCTGGTGGAATAGTTAAATGGGAATAAAAAAATAATGCCTTCAATCTGCCATCAGCCCATAGCATTAGAATGGTATCACTGTGGTACACACATCCATATGCTATTTAGACAGCACGTTGCAATACATACGACTTATCAGCTGCTGCGCCACCATACAGAGTAATTTCTGTAGCAGTATCTGTGCTGTAAATTTTGTTTTCTCCTGAATTCTGTTACATACTTGCATCACTCGAGTAGAGTATCTCAGACTTTAAATGCCTTTCAGGATACACTCTGAATCTGACTCATAATCCTCAATTTGAAATATAACAATGAGCTTGTGTGAAGAGGATTTTGCTTTCACAAACGATGTCATATGAGGAGTAAGCAGCAGGAACAGATAAATTCATAAACAAAGAACCTGTCTTTATGCAAATGTTCTTAGTAATTGAAACAAGAAAGAAAAGAATCCAGAAAATATATCATCAGAATTGTTTTTAAATAGAATATGCAAATTTTCCAAGAAGCATAAACTATGAGTGTGCAATGAATTCCACACTGGCATGCGTATGCTGACTGAACAGGGTCTGCTTACTACATCCCTTGCCTGTTGCACTGTGACTCAGCCTTCTGCTGGTGGTGGTGGTGTGAATGTTGGTGATTTGAGTGCATTGGTTGATGTAGCCATCTTGCTACGTAAAAAGTTTTTCCTCTCTGGGGATGAAGAGTCAAAATTATTAACATTGAAGCTATATACAAAAGCTATCTTACTACTTCATTTTTATCGCCTGGTATTTGTATTCCTTTAAGAAGGTGTTCAATAGCTGACATATTGTAAAATTAGCATTTATCAGGGCATTTTTTCTATGAAACCAGAGTAAACAGGTTTATAATCCTATACTAACTGCCTGTATAGAATTGACTGCTATCTTGGGTCTGCAGTCACTTACACATTTCCCTGGCTGGCATTTACCCGTATTTCTATCTAGTGCTGTGAAAGTTTGGAAAAATGCATTTGATTTGTGTATCTACGGAGAGCTTAATTAAAAAGTCATTTGAGTTAGTCTGTGTACATCAGATACTCAAGAGCATAGGTGCGGGAACTAGGGGTGCAGGGGTTGCTGCAGCACGCCCAGGTTTTGCACGGGGTCCTGGCTGCCAGGCCAGCTGCTGGCCCTGGTCCTGGCTGCTGGCCTGGGGCCTCCGCTGCCGCCCCCGGGACTCTGCTCCTGGCCTGCATGCAGGGTACTGGCTGCCAGCCCCACACCCAGAGCTCTGCTCCTGGCCCCATGCCCAGGGTCCAGACTGCCAGTTCCGCGGCCAAGGCTCTGCACTCATCCTGAGCTGTAGCCCCAGCTTCAGCCCCTTTATCCCATCCGCATCCCCCCTCCTGAAGGTATGGCCCTGCTCCCAGCCCCAGCTCTACGGAGTGGTGAGGGGTGTGGACAGGGATAAGAGGGGGTACAGCTCAGCACCCCACTCTAAAAACTGTTCCACTGCCACTGCTCAAGAGAAAAATGGATCGAACAGTACTCTTTTGGGGATGAATTGATGCCCCTTATTTCTCTACTCAAAGCCTCTCTGATATGCAGAATACTCTTCCGGGGCACTGCCCACACTCTCACTCTTTTCTTTTTCTCTTAGCTGAAGAAAGCAGCCCTTTTCTGAGGCTCAGTCTAAGCATACTGTCTCCCTTGCTGCCTTTCCCACAGTCAAGACAAAAATCATTTGAAAACATTCCTTCGGGGCTTAATCAGGGATGTTCTCAGAGATGAGATTTCAAAAGAAGATGAACTTTCATTGAAGTATAGGGTGTGATTTTGTAAAACTGGTCTCCAGGGTCACAGGTACAATTTTTCACCCTCAAAATAGTTGAAGGCACAAGTTACACCAAGTATGTGTCTAACTACCTGGTTATGCAGATAGATACCTAATTATAATTTTACCTCAATTAATTATGGGCACAGTCTTAGAAAGGTACAAAATTGTGTCAGAAAAATTAGAGATTTAGAGCAAATTAAGCCCCAAATCTATCAGCTCATTTTTTCCCTCCATTTTGTCCAAATCAAGTTATCCACTTATACAAAAGGTTCCCACACAGAATCATACCACAGTGTAGTAGTTCCATTCTTTTACAACACTATGAAGATCCACACTCAAGAGTGTACTAAAATTTCTTTGGGAAGGCTGAGGTGCCTGTTCTGAAATCGTGAATGGTAGTTGCCAAATCCCTGGCTAAACTAAAAGCCATATTCCTGTTATTTAGTCTAGTACAGTGGTTCCCAAACTTTAACAGCCCGCGAACCCCTTTCACTAAATTGTGAAATCTCATGAACCCCCTCCTAAAAATGAGTATTTCTAGGGATTTAAGTTTAAATTTCCTCCACACTCCATGGGGCTCCTGCTGCTGGATCCTGTGGACTGCCCCATCAGCTGAGCTCCACTGAGCTTGGGCTGCAGGTCCTGCTGACCACCAGGGGTTGGGCTGCCAGTTCCAACTGACCGGCCCCACTCTTCCTGGGGCTTGGGTTGCCACCCCGCACAAAGTGCTGGAGTTCGGGCTGCTGGCTCCCCCACTAATGGGGCAGGACTCAGGCTGCCAACCCAAACTGCCCTGCCCCGCTCTCCCTGGAGTTCGGGCTGTCTGCCCTGCAACCGGGTCTCACCTGCAGCCTCCAATGCCCAGGTCCTCTGGCTGCCATTAGTGAAATTTTTCTGGCGAGCCCTCTATAACATTCTGTGAACTCCCTGGTGTTTGCGAACCCCAGTTTGGGAACCACTGGTCTTGTATATCAAATCCTTAGCAAAGCTCTAAGCATCTTTCAGAAATGTATAAAGCACATACAGAATATTTACATACAAAGATTTCTCCATAAACAAAAATATTATCCTCTTCAAGCAATTCAACATCTCCAAGAGCATCCCGCTCAAACAATAAAGCCCCTCTCCCTTCAATCTAATCAATCCTCCACAGCAAGAAAGGCCTGGGAAAACAAATAAGCCTTGCAGCAAGACAAAGTCAATACAGCTAGATTCTATCATACCACCAAGGGAGCAAATTCCAGAAGCACGACTCTTCTACAGTACCTGAAATGTCACCAGAAACAAACTAGAAACCAGTACAGACTATGGGATGCAGGTATAGAGTTTTCCCTGCATCCCATAGTCTGAAATGATTATGAAAGACTATTTAATAAGCAAGCAACTGAATTGCCAAAATGGCCTTCAGGTGTAGCTCAATGTAGAGTGCATTGCAGTAATCTAAACGTGACAAGGGCATGCAGTATTGGAGTGAAGCCCATATCCAGAATAAAAAGGCCCAGTCATCTGAGAACCCCAGAAAAATAAATCGGTCAGTATCAGCTGAACTTCCCAGCCCACATATGCAATCCGAACAACACATGCAGATTGTCATAAATATGAAGGGAAGGGTAAACACCTTTAAAATCCCTCCTGGCCAGAGGAAAAATCCTTTCACCTGTAAAGGGTTAAGAAGCTAGGCTAACCTTGCTGGCACCTGACCAAAATGACCAATGAGGAGACAAGATACTTTCAAAAGCTAGGAGGAGGGAGAGAAACAAAGAGTCTGTGTCTGTCTGTATGATGCTTTTGTCGGGGACAGAACAGGAATGGAGTCTTAGAACTTAGTAAGTAATCTAGCTAGATATGCGTTAGATTATGATTTCTTTAAATGGTTGAGAAATTAAGTTGTGCTGAATAGAATGAATATTCCTGTCTGTGTGTCTTTTTGTAACTTAAGGTTTTGCCTAGAGGGATTCTCTATGCTTTGAATCTATGGTTTCAGAGTAGCAGCTGTGTTAGTCTGTATTCGCAAAAAGAAAAGGAGTACTTGTGGCACCTTAGAGACTAACCAATTTTTAAAATAGAGACTAACCAATTTTTAAAATTGGTTAGTCTCTAAGGTGCCACAAGTACTCCTTCGCTTTGAATCTAATTACCCTGCAAGGTATTTACCATCCTGATTTTACAGAGGTGATTCTTTTTACTGTTTCTTCTATTAAAATGTTTCTTTTCAAGAACTGAATGCTTTTTTCATTGTTCTAAGATCCAAGGGTTTGGGTCTGGTCACCTGTGCAAAGTGGTGAGGATTTTTACCAAACCTTCCCCAGGAAGTGGGGTACAAGGGTTGGGAGGATTTTGGGGGGAAAGACGTTTCCAAACAACGTTTTCCCAATAAACCCAGATAAATGTTTGGTGATGGCAGTGGAAGTCCAAGGGCAAAGGGTAAAATAGTTTGTACCTTGGGGAAGTTTTAACCTAAGTCGGTAAAAATAAGCTTAGGAGGTTTTCATGCAGGTCCGCACATCTGTACCCTAGAGTTCAGAGTGGGGGAGGAACCTTGACACAGACATACTCCCTCAATGGAGGAGCACATGTAATCTCTGCCATATCCTTCAGCTGCTTTCCCCAGCCGGGCAAGCAGGACCTCAGTTTTATCCAGATAGAGCCTCATAGCAATTATCTATTCCTATGTCTCATCCAAATACAAGGTAAGTCCAACTACACAGATAACATAGCCCACACTCTCTTAGAATGCTCTTTATTAGCGTCATAACTGATAAACAGGAGAGGTGAAAGAAAATAATCTTGTGGAATCCTCCATGAGGAGGGATCCTGCAGGCAAAGGGGTAGTTACACTACTGATTCCTGGAACTCTCAATCGGAAGAGAGACAATTGGTGGTGGTCCAGGAGAACCAGCGTGTGTGGTGGGATCACATTGTTTTGGAAATCCGGAGTGGGCAGCACTGGTGTCAGAACTTCATGAGAAGCTTGAACCCTCCAGTGCCAGAACATTCGATCCAGGGAAGCCATACTGCTGCAGAGGCAGCTGGCTGTCACTAGGATCTACAGATGTGAGAACATCACTGTTGTATGCGATCTCAAAGGAAACGGATGAACCCAAAAGGATCAGAATGAAATACTTAATTTTCTTCTGTGATAGATGAAGATGGATCAATGCAGTTTCTATGCAATTCACAGAACTCAAAATAATCTGACTAGGGTCAAGTTAATCGGAGGAGTACAGATATTTCTGGAGTTGCCTTCTCAATGGTTGATAACTGGTAACACTGCTAACATGGAGGCAAATATTTCTTGAGCTATGCCAAACAGTCACCTCTTCAAGTGAAGCCAGGGCCCTGCTTTTCTGAAAGGGATTTTCTAACAAAGCTGATACCTCCCTGCTGGCACTCACCAACCAAGGGCATAGGTCTGGATCTCAAATAACCTGAAGCACCTCCATCACCTCCAGAACCTCAGTGAATGATACCATCTGAGGCTGAAACATAGAAGTAGCTGAGACTACTCTGCCACCATGGAGGCAGATAGCCCATTCTGGGCCTTTATGATTCTTTTGCACAATATGCCCAGATGCATCAGCCTATTCACCACTGAGAACATTTTTGCTGATTAGGATTTAGAAGGGCTAGGGGTAGATATTAATAACAAAACCTCTTTGCCTCCTCTACTGCCACAACATAGGATTTAACAAGTCTTAATGTCTTCAGTTCTCTAAACCATCTTCCCTCTGACTTTGTCACAAGTCATCTGCAAGAAATAGAGTTGCATACCAGTGGCCCATGCAATACAGCCAGGAAGAGAGTGTTTAGGAAACACTGTATTGAGAGGTTTCAGAGTAACAGACGTGTTAGTCTGTATTTGCAAAAAGAAAAGGAGTACTAGTGGCACCTTGGAGACTAACCAATTTATTTGAGCATGAGCTTTCGTGAGCTACAGCTCACTTCATCAGATGCAAATGAGATGCAAATCCGATGAAGTGAGCTGTAGCTCACGAAAGCTCATGCTCAAATAAATTGGTTAGTCTCTAAGGTGCCACAAGTACTCCTTTTCTTTTTACTGTATTGAGAGTAGAGGACAAAAGATCATTATGATTATGATACACTACTAAGGCTACATCTACATTTGCGCAAATACTTTGTTATTTGGCCATGTATATGCTCATGCACATTCCCCACAGATATGATGAGTGTCCACATATGCTGTGCTAGAGATGGGTATAATGCTGCATATGTCCGCATCCACACCAGTGGTGGGCAACCTGGGACGTGCTGGCTGCCACTTCCCACAGCTCCCATTGGCCGGAAACGGCGAGCCATGGCCACTGGGAGATGCGGGCAGCCATGCCTGTGGACGGTCAATGTAAATACTGTCTCACGGCCTGCCAGCGGATTACCCTGATGCACCATGTGTGCCCCGCAGGTTGCCCACCACTGATCCACACTGATGCTGTTATGCAAAGTAAATGCTACTATGTCAGGGATGGTGTCCCTGGGTTCTGTGCATCACAAGAAACACTCTAGGAACTACTTTGCTGTGTGTTCTTACTACTGTCGCCCACCTTTGCACATTGACGTAGTTATACTGATATAGTTCTTTAGTGTAGACAAGATCTTAATGTTCACACTTAGCACAGCCAACAACAAATGGTGTGTGGGGGGAAGGAGGGGGGAAATGGGTGAACACTCTCCCATCTCAAACCAAGCTTATTGAGATTAAGTGCTCCTGATAATAGAGGTTTGTAAACAAGTGTGAACATTAAGATCTTGTCTAAACGACAGAACTATATCAGTATAACAAACCTCCATTATCAGGAGCACTTAATCTCAACAAGCTTGATTTGGGATGGGAGTGTGTTCACCTGTTTTTTTGCCCCCACCATTTGTTGTTGGCTATGCTAAGTGCTCTCAGTGGCATATACCTCAAGGATGAAACTGGTCAAGGTTTGGAGGAGGGAAGGAGAGGGGCCTTTTAGTCACCGGGTAGTGGCAGATTGTGTTTAGTTGTTTAGTTAATTGTGTTTAGTTCTACATATGAACCAAGCCACAAAGATGTTTATCTATCCATTTTCTGTGCTGTGAGTTCTGATGCTATTAAAACTACCAGTGCTCTTGAAGCACAAAATAATGCACTTTCCCCACTCCTCCTGAGTATCCTTGGGACTTCAGATATTAATTGGTTTTGGAGGTGGGGGTCCAAGTGGACGTGGAACAGACAGGACAGACAGAAAAGTGTTTGCAGTGTGATGGCACCAGACAGTTATGGTTCCAATTCATGTGCTGTGAATTATGGGGCCCAATCCTGAACCTGAAAATATCTTGCGTTCCTCATACTTAGGAAGGAGGGTCCACACACAAGTCAAGGAAATTTTAACATTTATTAAAACTAGTATATCGAATGTGTAACTGAATTTTTTTAAAAAGGAAACAAACTAACAAAACATAAAGGGATTGAATCCCTGACCCAGGGCCAAATGTCAAGGTCTGCACCCTCCTCCTTGCCCTTCCCCTGACTGGGGGGTAGGGGAGAAGAACCACTGTGGAAAATTGTTCTTGGGGACAACCAGGGATGTCTCCTGCACAGGGTTTGAGGGTTTCACTTGGTGGGCTTCAGTTGATGGTGTTGTCCTGGGAGTCCTGCAAGCTTCTGCCAGCCACTCTGGGGGGTTGGGTCCTCCACCTCATCACCCTGGGTGGCAGCTGGAGGAGGAAGATATCGTGCTAGCTCCTGAAGAGGTGCAATGGCCATGGCAGCAGACAGATTCTGAGCTCATTTGGCCACCAGTTCTATGAGCTGCTCCATTAGGACATGCTCCCATTCCCTGTAGCGTGCCTCCTTCTCCAGGAACTGGTTCATCAGTGTCTCTCCCTGCTGAAGAACCCAATATTCCTGTGTCCTGAGGAACTCAAACTGTTCCTGGTTCCTCTGGTCCATTCCAATGAGCACTGCAGGTCCTCCAGGGTCCTCCTCTGTCTGCCTTTGCTGTCTCTATAGTCCTGCTCCAGACTTCCTGGCAGAATGGTTTCACCGTCAGGAGTCAAAGGTCCTGCCAATTCAAAGACATGGGTAGCATTTTTTTCTCCTTTGGAAGAAGCTGAGAAATCCCCCCACATAACAAAACTTTGCTCCTGAAGGCCACAATATTGATGCTCCTCAGCATTGCAGCAATACGGGTGTTGGACTATCCTTGGTTCTTAAGCAACTTTTTCAGCCCCCCGGGAAGGAGCAGAGGCTTCTAACAGTCAGATATACATATGAAAAATTTAAATTTTAAAAAACAATAGTATCTCAAGAGGGTGGAGTGGCAGTTACCAGTTTGCCATTTCTTCTCCAAATGTTGGCCAGCCTTTGACGAACATAGTAGTTTTCAAAGTATCAGAATGGAAAAGAGAGGTGTCTCTCCAGTCCTGTGGGGGAGATTCAGCAATTTGTGCCTCACAGATGTTTCTGCAAATGATCACCCCTCTACATATTGCTGAATGGAGGGGTTTAGTCAGCTAGGAAGGACCAAGCACATTTGCACTGCAATGTAATCGAGACCCAGCTAGAGTTTCTGCTACACCAGGAATTTGCTGAAATATGCTTACAGGACTGGGAGGCAATTAAACTGGAAATTGACTACAATCTCAACTAGTATATATGGCATTTCCATGGAAAGGGAGAAATGAACGTGAAAGTCCTACCCCCATCACCAGAAAATCCTGCTCCTGTTCATGGTTAACAGTGGTGAAATGGACAGGGAAAGGGAGAAGCACTGGAACTTCATTGGGTTCCCTGAAGTTTCAGATCAGCACCACAAGCCCCTTACCTCTCCACAGCAAAGGGACATTGCACTGGATTTATCCCACCTCCAGACGAGATTCTTCTCTCACCCCTACTTCCCCTGGATTGTGCAACAATGCTCAGTGTGGGGAGGCCAGACACCAGGTACAGGGACGGTAGCAATATCTGTAATCTTCCAAGTGAGAAGGACTGCTGTCATGAGCCTCAGACAAATAAAGGGTTCTTTTTCCCTTTGTGGACATAACATCTGCTCCACCTCCATGCTCTCCCCTTTTGCGCAGCTCCTGTTTGTAAAGGGATGGTAAGATGTAGGGGGCAGATGCTGTGTAGTTTTCCAAGGAACATAAGTCAGTGGTTAGTAACTTTTACAATGAACTATACATTTTCTACAACTGTCCCATCCCCAGCCAGGGCCTTTTAGACCCCCCTTCTCCCTTCATCCCATCTGTGACCCCTCCCAACTTTCCCTGCCTATGCGCTGGCTGCAAAACACACAGACAGAGCAGCACAATGATTGTTACTTAATAATCTGTTTTATAGCTTCCACCAAATGCATAATAGTGGTCATGACAATTCAATAAAATCATCAATTTATAGCCATGACTTGCTCAGGACCATTCTGGGGTAGAGCTCAGTGGGGGCTGAGCTTAAAATCAGGAATGTCACATCAGAGCAAGAGGTGGGGTCCACTGTTACCTACCAGCCTTGGATTCTGGTTTCTGCTGTCATTTGGGATACTTCTCATGTTTGTCACAGGGGCTTCCTCAACCAAGTCCTTTGGGTGGGAGGTACAAAATATTCCTCTTCCTCTGGGTCTTCTGGGGCATCTTCTGCGGTCCCCGCTGCCTCCTTGCTCTGGCCCACATTGGTATCCCATGGGACGACGTTGGTAGGGCTAAGCAGGGGGTCTTGAGCCACTTCAGGTTCATGAGCACACAGTCAAGCTCGTAGTAGAAGGAGTATATATGACAATCCCTCCTGGAGCGACTGTTGGAGTCTTTTCCCCTATTGTACAGGAGTCTCAGCCTCTTGATGTGTTCCTGGTACTGGGCCAGAATCCGCTCCAGCCTCCATGAAGTTTCCCAGTACAGCTGAAAGCGCCTGCTGCTCCAGGAGAAGCTGTGGAGGAAAGTGTACTCCAATCACATGTTGATCAGCACTCGAGTGTGGTTGGTGGACTGGGCAGCTGCTCTTGGAGCAGGATCCATGTTCACCTATATTGAGCTGTAAAGTGTGCAGTGGAAAAATGTTCTGATGTGGTCAGCCCAGATCACTACTACTGGTGACAATGCAGTGGGGCAGGAACCTTTATAGATGGCATAAAGGTCAGGCAGAAAAGGGTTTACTACATTGTGGAAATAGGTCGGGGAGGAGAATTCAAACTCAAGACCTGGAAGGTGCCCCTTGCATCATCCACACAGCACAATGGCATGGGTACAGGGCCATGCCACAGGCTCAGGTGTGCACTTACCCATATACCTCAGGTGTGCTGGCTTACTTGACCTCTACTTTCCTTCAGACATATGCTTCAGGGCTTTAGATGTGGACAATATGGGGGTTATGGCACAACCATGCGCATGGACACATACAATCGCTCATGTAGCGGTACCCTCAGGTATTGACAGCAGACTCTATAACCGAGTGTGTTGCCACATAATGCAGCAGGTGAACAAAGACAAAGATAAATCAAGTGTGATTGTGAGATGTATGTAATTATGCCTGCATTCATCCTGGCATGCACTTTTGTGGGGGTCTGTTACTATTGGAATCTCACAGAGATAGTTTGCCAGTATATGTCCAGCACTGCATGGACCCCGTAGGGTCTGTTCTCAGGGGCTTGCCCATGATCAGCTATTGATGTTCCACTTGGAAGCTTTCTTGTTCACCTGACTTTGGCTGGGTCCTCTAGGAAGATTTTGCACAGCCCTATTTGTGTCACCTGCGGAATATTATACAAATTAGTAACCAGTGACACTGAAGTGGCTTGGAGGTCTGGTTCAGTGTTGAAAAGAATGTATGAATTTGTTTCTCTCTACTTTATCTAGGTATTTCCTATTGTTGTAGTATCTGAACACCACATGGTTATTCCTTATCTGAAATTTACTCATGCTCATCCAATGTGGAATCTGACTGACAGCTCTTGAACTATTTCAGCAACCGAGCACTGGAAATCAAAAAAGACAAGCAGGGCTGTGTAAGATAGTTTGATAAATGATGGTGAGCTGTATGGACCACAGGTAAAGGTGGGGATTATTGGAGGTATCTCAATAAACGGGGATCTATGCCATGAATTAGGAACCTGAAGATTCTCCTTTATAGAAAGGGTTGCCTTTTTCAGAGTATTTTATCATACTTGCCATAAATTATAATATGCTACTTTGTGTGTTAATTAGCTGTACTAAAATTAGCATTTTTAATTTGTTAATCTGCTTCCTAAACTCTGAAATGCCACTCACTTCCTCATGTCTTGGATCACATAATTAAATTTGAATGGGAGCCAATTTTATTTGTCTCTTGTTGAAACACTGAAGGTTTGTCTGCTCCACAAACATGGAATATTTTTATTTTTGTGTGTTGACAATAAAATATTCATTAATTTTAAGCAGGGTACCAAAGCAATACAAATGCTGCCATTATAACTATGATTGCCTAGTAACAGCATGTTCCTAAATGACAATGTGAAGTAACTGAATAATTATGACTGTGTTGCTGCCCACATTTTTTTTTAAAAGTAGTCCTCATCCCCAGGTGACTGTTGGCTGTAAAGTGAAGGCATTTGAGCTAAATATTATTCTACTCCATAAATTGTCAATGTAATCAGTCAGACCCACATCAGTGTGTGATTAATCACATAATAATTGGATCATTCCTTCATTGTCAATACATTACAAACTGCATGCTAGGAATTCAATAAGACCGTCTACTAAATCCCAGTTTCTCTGGAGAAATTTCACATTTGACAATGAACACCACCACCACAACACTTGTTCTCTATTCTAATTAGAGATTTATATCTAGATCTTAAATGTTTACTACTTGTTTTATCTATGTTGGGGAAAAAAGCAAGCAATTAAATCTATTAGGGCCCTAATTCCATCCTTAGACAAACTTGCACAACCCTCACTGACTTCAGTAGGAATTGATCTGTGAGGACAGAATTTGACTCAAAACAACATAGCTCACAAAGATTAGAGTTTACAAAATATAGTGATCAAATTTCTCACATTGAGCCTTTGATTTATCTGCAAACCTCAGCCCATGCTTACAAAATTTGAAGTACATGAGGTAAGGTGGTTTGTGATAGTATATCTGTATCGAATGGCAAAATGTGTGTGACAGAGGTTGGAGTTTGAAACCAAGTTCTTAATTTCTTTGACAAAGGATTTGCAGACCTCCACTTTTATAATTTACTATTTTTGTGTTAGTATGTTCCATTATTATGGAACCTTCTTTGTACTTAAGAATAGTTGAGTGGTCCGAGTATTTAGGTAGCTAACACTGGATTCTAAAATATTTTAATAAAAGCAGGATCAATTTTGCACCTCTTAAAAAACAGGATTTTATTTTCAGTTAAACTCAGGTGGGATGAGTTCAGTGAAGGTGTAATGGAGTGTTCACCTCATATTGGGCCAAATCCAGGGATCTTTATTTAGGCCCCATTCTTGAAAATTACAACATGTGGCAGACCCCTATATCCACATGAAGCCTCATTGATTTCAATTGGGATTGTTTACACAGAGGACCTCAAGGGACTGGTCCTTAGTTTTTACTCCAGGCAAATCTCTGTCAAGACATGATATTAGTAGACATTTATAGTTGAGATTTGGACAGCCAATTCCCATTAGAAATGAATGAGAACTGGGTGTCCAAATCCTCTAACTGGCTTTGAAAAATCTCATCCTATGTCTGTGGGTGTGCATGCCTCTGCATAGAAATACATTGACCAGATGCGCATTGCTGGTAGGTACACCTGCAACATGGAGACTGAATGGACATCATTCCCAAAATGGGGAAGGAGGAAGAGGACTGTCCATTTAAAAAGAAGAGCTCAGCCTAAGTCCCTCATCTAGCTCATTGAGACTATTATATACTTCCCTAAATAAAAAATAAAGGTTTGCTGTTTTAATCCCCATTGATTTTAACTAGGGCTGTCAAATTGCAGTTAACTAAAAAAAAATTAATTGCGATTAATCGCACTGTTAAATTTCAATTGGTATTCTATTGTTTATTAAATAATTTTGGATGTTTTTCTACATTTTCAAATATATTGATTTCAGTTACAACACAGAATACAAATTGTACAGTGCTCACTTTACTTTTTTTATTACAGATATTTGCACAGTAAAAATGATAAGTTTTTTTCAGTTCATCTCATACAAGTATTGTAGTGCAATCTATTGTGAAAGTGCAACTTACAAATGAATTTTTTTGTTACATAACTGCACTCAGAAACAAAACAACATCAACTTTAGAGTCTACAAGTCCACTCAGTCCTACTTCTTGTTCAGCCAATCACTAAGACAAACAAGTTTGTTTACATTTATGGGAGATAATGATGCCCACTTCTTAATTACAATGTCACAGAAAGTTAAAACAGGCATTCGCATGGCACTGTTGTAGTTGGCGTCGCAAGACCTTTACATGCCAGATGCGCTCAAGTTTCATATGCTTCTTCATGCTTTGGCCATTGTTTCAGAGGACATGCTTCCATGCTGATGACGCTTGTTAAAAAAAATAATGCATTAATTAAATTTGTGACTGAACTCCATGGGGGAGAATTGTATGTCTCCTGCTCTGTGGTTTTACGCACATTCTGCCTTATATTTCATGATATAGTAGTCTTATCTGATGACCCAGTACATGTTCGTTTTAAGAACACTTTCACTGCAAATTTGACAAAATGCAAAGAAGCTATCAATGTGAAATTTCTGAAGATAGCTACAGCACTTGACCCAAGATTTAAGAATCTGAAGTGCCTTCCAAAATCTGAGAGGGATGAGGCATGGAGCATGCTTTCAGAAGTCTTAAAAGAGAAGCACTCTGCTGCAGAAACTACACAACCCAAACCAACAAAAAAAGAACATCAGCCTTCTGCTGGTGGCATCTGACTCAGATGATGAAAATGGACATGCGATGGTCTGCACTGCTCAGGACTGTTATCAAGCAGAACCTGTCATCAGCATGGACACATGTCCTCTGGAATGGTGGTTGAAACATCAAGGGATATATGAATCGTTAGCGCATCTGGCATGTAAATATCTTGTGACGCTGGCTACAACAGTGCCATGCAAACACCTGTTCTCACTTTCAGTGACATTGTAAACAAGAAGCAGGCAGCATTATCTTCTGCAAATGTAAACAAACTTGTTTGTCTGAGCAATTGGCTGAACAAGAAGTAGGACTGATTGGACTTGTAGGCTGTAAAGTTTTACATTGTTTTATTTTTGAATAAATGCAGGTTTATTTTGTACATAATTCTACATTTGTAAGTTCAACTTTTTCATGAAAAAGAGATTGCACTGGAGTACTTGTATTAGGTGAATAGAAAAATACTATTTGTTTTTTTACAGTGCAAATATTTGTATTCAATAAATAAAGATAAAATGAGCACTGTACACTTTGTATTCTGTGTTGTAATTGAAATCAATATATTTGAAAATGTAGAAAACATCCAAAAATATTTAAATAAATGGTATTCTATCATTATTTAATAGCGCAATTAATCATGGTTAATTTTTTAATCGCATGATTAATCACAATTGATTTTTTTAATTGCTTGACAGCCATAATTTTAACCCATTTCCTCATATGAAAAAGTCCAAAAGATTTGCAAAAAAAAAAGTTATAGAAATCTATTCTCAAGCCTAACTCTGTTTAAAACAAAGATTTTTCTCCGAGACTATCTGAACACTCTCACTGCATTTATGTCACTGAGCTGTTAACATCACAACTGTCACTTTGCTGGAAGATCTAAAAGATTAGCAGAAGGTGCTAACTGAAGCAGCCAGAAGATAGGAGAGATGCTGGCACAATTAATTGAAGTATCCAGAATTGATGAGAGCTGTCAAGAGCTCTCTATGAGAGGCTACCAAGGGAGACTAATAAAGTGACTGGAAGAGATTAAGGACATTTTGGGATCTCAGGAAAATGGCTGGAAGCAATGAGAAACAGTGGGAGGGCACAGTGTGGCATGCAGAAGAGCAAAAAAATACTCAAACCCAATTATGAATTCAAGAGTGATTAGGGCACTAGAAGGGATTAAAAAAATCCAGAGTAAATACCTCTCACCGCTTATCAGTGATCAAGCCACTGCTAGCTTGTTAAGATAGAATCAGCATTCTTAGCTTTGTTATACAATATTCCATGTGATTCCCTTATGTCTAATCAAAACTGTACTAGTAGAGTGGTTGCTTTTTTCCCCCCTTTTCTTTTTAGCTGAACCTTTGAGACGTATTAAAATAAACCTTGCCAGTTTTATTTCTAATAATACCATGCTGAGCATATCCTTAAACTGAATTTAACAAGCTGAGATTTTACTGGAAAATGTACTTGGCTGAGTAAAGAAATAAATACTGTATATTTTACAAAAAAAGAATTTAAAATGGAAATATGGGCAACTTGTGTAGCATTATCACACAGCGAGACTTACCAAAGACACTAATCCTTTGGATGAGCACAAAAAAACCATTAGCACATTCACTGGGGGTCTGAAGACTGATTATGTGTCCTAGTTCCAATGCAGTACTGGTGCTGAGAATGTCTTTTTAAACTGCTGATTTCACAGTCTATGAAGGCTCTGAAGAGAAGAGGCATTGACTATGATCTAGATGCAAGAATGAAAGGTTCAGAAACCACCTTGAGAACATAAACGTTTCTACTTCTCCCTGGCACTGCAAGGAATTGCAGGCACAAGAAGTTGCAAACTTCTTGATTGATAAGTAGCTCTAGCAATATACTTCCAAGCTTTGCAACAAAAATTAAAGATCTATGAAACTAGAGGTCCACACTAGTCGATGAATTTTATCATTGTTAATACGTTATGCATTAAAAATGTCCCCATTATTTGCCCAGCTTAAAGTTCACGGGGAAGAGCCTCAGTGTTGTGCGTAGTCCGTGTAAATTGTCCATGTGGCCAACAGAGTTATGACAATTTACAGCAGCTGAGGATCTGCCCCCTAAGTTATATTTCTTGCGTAATTTGACAAATACTGTCTATTTTTAATAAAATATTGACTTTTTCCTATTCATTCTAAATACTGGTGTAACTGACAACATTTGGATTTTTTATTTGTTTTGCCTTTAGATTGAATGACAGTGTTAGATTTGCTATGGCACTCTCTTATTAGATTCTGTAGGCATCATTTTAACAATATTGCAGTTAACCTGTTAGATCAACATTCTGATTAGAATTTGTGATTGTAATTACATCCAGAGAAAACAAAGAAAATGAAAGGTACAACATTGCGCTGGAAAAGGAGCTATCCATCAAACTAAAATCTTCCAGGCAACCAGTATCTTCCAGGCAACCAGTACACCTTGTAATGAACTATGGCATAAAAAGTGTTATACTATTCAGGGTCCTACTGATACAATTTTGTGTGTGTTCTGACTTTCCATTTCTGAATGTTACTTGTGCCTTTAAGACTCTCCCTCCGAAAACCTAAACACCAGATCTTCAAAAGGTGCTTAGCACTCATTGTTAGGATCAGATTTTCAAAAAAACTCCTGCTCCCATTTAGGCACCTACAGGTATGTGTCCACTGCAAGTGAAAAGTGTGATTGTAGCCTGGGTAGACATACCCCCATCCTATCTTTAAAGTAACGAGCACAGGTAACAGTAGAAGTGCAGACATTATGGTAGAGGCTTCAGCACATGCTAGCAACTTCAGTATGTACCCAGGAACCCTGGAAGGCTTGTAGCCCAGATTTTTGCCTAGGTCATCTGTGGGATTTGATCCCAGGGTCTTCATTTCCAAAGCAGAGGCCACCACCATTTAAGCTAAAGGAGTAGTTTCATTAGCTGGTAGTAGGCTGTTAGCATGTAACAGACCAGCCCCTAAAGGGGAATGAGATACACACTGTCAGGCAGCAGCACAGACAGCTGCAGCGGCACAGGAGCTAGCAAACAGGGGAGTTTGAGTGGGAGTTTGTCTTATGGTGCTTGTTGTTTGCTGTGGGTGGTGGTGTTTTGGTGTGGTTTGTGTTTCCCAGATTAACAGGATTTAGGTGGCAAGGCTATGACAGAGACAGAGGCAGCAGTGGGAGTGACCCATATAGCAGAAGACACAATGAGGATGACTGGATGTGGAAGCTGCGGTATGTACATGATCCTGGAGGGGGCACCTGGTAAGAGTTTTGTCTGCATGAAGTGCCGTCTGATAGAGCTGATGGAGGAAAAGATCCGAAGTTTGGAGATGCAGGTGGAGTCTGGTGGAGTTTAGGAAGGGGTTTGAGCAGATTATGGAGCAAAGACATGAGGTATCTGAAGGGAAAAGCTCAGACTTGCAGATGGAAGCAGGACTGGGGAATTCTGAGGGGAGACTGGGTGAAGAAAGTGGTCAGTGGAAGCATGTGACTAAAAGGACCAGGGCTAGTGAAGGAGAAATAGAGCTTAAGAATAGGTATGCAGAGTTGGAAAATGAAGAAGGGGCTCAGCAGGTAGTCACTGAAGGTGGAAGGGCAAGGAAGAAGAGAAGAGCGGCTAGTCCTATAGGAAAAGGGGAAAAGTTAATGGAGATTGCACCAAATATGAGCCGCAGGAGGATACAGGATGGGTTAAAGAGGATTACAAGGGAGAATAGGAATGGAAAAAACTTGCAGCCAGAGGGAACAGGGGATAGACTGGAGAATAGCACCGTCACTAGGAAAAGTCAGGTCTATGTGATGGGGGACTCTTTACTGAGAAGAATAGATAGGCCTGTAACCAGAGCTGATCCAGAGAATAGGAGGGTGTGCTGTCTTCCAGGTGCTAAGATACGGGATGTAGACCTGAGGTTGAAAAGGATTCTAAAGGGAGCGGGAAAGAATCCCCTAATTATCCTTCATGTGGGAACAAATGATACGGCTAGATTCTCGCTGGAAAGTATTAAGGGAGACTATGCTAGGCTGGGGAAGACGCTTAAGGAAATTGAGGCTCAGGTGATCTTTAGTGGGATTCTGCCTGTTCCTAGAGAAGGGCAACAAAGGTGTGACAAAATTATGACTATCAACAGATGGCTTAGGCAGTGGTGCTATAAGGAGGGCTTTGGGATGTATGGCCACTGGGAGGCATTCATGGATAGAGGACAGTTCTCTCGGGATGGACTTCATCTGAGTAGGGAAGGAAATAGACTTCTAGGATGGAGGCTGGCACAACTGATTAAGAGAGCTTTAAACTAGGAATTAGGGGGAGATGGTTGGGAGATGTCCAGATAATCTCCACGCCAGAATTTAGCATTGAGATGAAAGAAAATGAAGTAAGAGTAGATACAGCCGTGGGTAGGAGGAAGGGCAGTGTAGATACAAGTCTAATAGGTTATACTGATAGTAAAATAACCGTGCCTAATAGGGTACAGAATGTGAGTGAGGCCAAACAGCAAAAATTAAGATGTTTGTACACTAATGCGAGGAGCCTAGGTAACAAAATGGAGGAACTAGAGCTACTGGTGCAGGAAGTGAAACCAGATATTATAGGGATAACAGAAACATGGTGGAATAGTAGTCATGACTGGACTACAGGTATTGAAGGGTATGTGCTGTTTAGGAAAGACCGAAATAAAGGTAAAGGTGGTGGAGTAGCATTGTATATCAATGATGAGATAGAATGTAAAGAAATAAGAAGCGATGAAATGGATATGACTGAGTCCGTCTGGGCAAAAATTAAATTGGGGAAGAAAACTATTAGAGCCTCCCCAGGGATAGCGCTTGGGGTGAGCTATAGACTGCCGGGATCTAATTTGGATATGGATAGAGCCCTTTTTAATGTTTTTAATAAAGTAAATACTAATGGAAACTATGTGATCATGGGAGACTTTAACTTCCCAGATATAGACTGGAGGACGAGTGCTAGTAATAATAATAGGGCTCAGATTTTCCTAGATGCGATAGCTGATGGATTCCTCCAGCAAGTAGTTGCTGAACCGACTAGAGGGGATGCCATTTTAGATTTGGGTTTGGTGAGTAGTGAGGACTTCATAGAAGAAATGGTTGTAGGGGATAATCTTGGCTCAAGTGATCATGAGCTAATTCAGTTCAAACTGAACGGAAGTGTCAAGGTTCCTCCCCCACTCTGAACTCTAGGGTACAGATGTGGGGACCTGCATGAAAAACCTCCTAAGCTTATCTTTACCAGCTTAGGTCAAAACTTCCCCAAGGTACAAAATATTCCACCCGTTGTCCTTGGACTGGCCGCTACCACCACCAAACTAATACTGGTTACTGGGAAAGAGCTGTTTGGACGCGTCCTTCCCCCCAAAATACTTCCCAAAACCCCACTTCCTGGACAAGGTTTGGTAAAAAGCCTCACCAATTTGCCTAGGTGACTACAGACCCAGACCCTTGGATCTTAAGAACAATGAACAATCCTCCCAACACTTGCACTCCCCCTTTCCTGGGAAATGTTGGATAAAAAGCCTCACCAATTTGCATAGGTGACCACCGACCCAAACCCTTGGATCTGAGAACAATGAAAAAGCATTCAGTTTTCTTACAAGAAAACTTTTAATAAAAATAGAAGTAAATAGAAATAAAGAAATCCCCCCTGTAAAATCAGGATGGTAGATATCTTACAGGGTAATTAGATTCAAAAACATAGAGAACCCCTCTAGGCAAAACTTTAAGTTACAAAAAAGATACACAGACAGAAATAGTTATTCTATTCAGTACAATTCTTTTCTCAGCCATTTAAAGAAATCATAATCTAACACATACCTAGCTAGATTACTTACTAAAAGTTCTAAGACTCCATTCCTGGTCTATCCCCGGTAAAGACCAGCATATAGACAGACACACAGACCCTTTGTTTCTCCCCTCCTCCCAGCTTTTTAAAGTATCTTGTCTCCTCATTGGTCATTTTGGTCAGGTGCCAGCGAGGTTACCTTTAGCTTCTTAACCCTTTACAGGTGAGAGGAGCTTTCCCCTGGCCAGGAGGGATTTCAAAGGGGTTTACCCTTCCCTTTATATTTATGACAGGAAGGATTAATAAAAATAAATCTGCAGCTAGGGTTTTTGATTTCAAAAGGACTGACTTTCAAAAATTAAGGAAATTAGTTAGGGAAGTGGATTGGACTGAAGAATTTATGGATCTAAAGGTAGAGGAGGCCTGGGATAATTTTAAATCAAAGCTGCAGAAGCTATTGGAAGCCTGCATCCCATGTAAGGTGAAAAAATTGATAGGCAGGAGTTGTAGACCAAGCTGGATGAGCAAGCATCTCAGAGAGGTGATTAAGAAAAAGCAGAAAGCATATAGGGAGTGGAAGAATGGAGGGATCAGCAAGGAAAGCTACCTTATTGAGGTCAGAACATGTAGGGATAAAGTGAGACAGGCTAAAAGTCAAGTAGAGTTGGACCTTGCAAAGGGAATTAAAACCAATAGAAAAAGGTTCTATAGTCAGATAAATAAGAAGAAAACAAAGAAAGAAGAAGTGGGACCGCTAAACACTGAGGATGGAGTGGAGGTCAAGGATAATCTAGGCATGGCCTAATATCTAAACAAATACTTTGCCTCAATCTTTAATAAGACTAAAGAGGATCTTAGGGATAATGGTAGCATGACAAATGGGAATGAGGATATGGAGGTAGACATTACCATATTTGAGGTAGAAGCAAAACTCAAACAGCTTAATGGGACTAAATCGGGGGGCCCAGATAATCTTCATCCAAGAATATTAAAGGAGTTGACACAGGAAATTGCAAGCCCATTAACAAGAATTTTTAATGAATCTGTAAACTCAGGGGTTGTACCGTATGATTGGAGAATGGTAATATAGTTCCTATTTTTAAGAAAGGGAAAAAAAGTGATCCGGGTAATTATAGGCCTGTTAGTTTGACATCTGTAATATGCAAGGTCTTGGAAAAATTTTTGAAGGAGAAGGTAGTTAAGGACATTGAAGTCAATGGTAAATGGGACAAAATACAACATGGTTTTACAAAAGGTAGATCATGCCAAACCAACCTGATCTCCTTTTTTGAGAAAGTAACAGATTTTTTAGACAAAGGAAATGCAGTGGATCTAATTTACCTAGATTTTAGTAAGGCATTTGATACCGTGCCACATGGGGAATTATTAGTTAAATTGGATAAAATGGGGATCAATAGGAAAATTGAAAGGTGAATAAGGAATTGGTTAAAGGGGAGACTACAACGGGTCCTACTGAAAGGTGAACTGTCAGGCTGGAGGGAGGTTACCAGTGGAGTTCCTCAAGGATTGGTTTTGGGACCAATCTTTTTATTACTGACCTTGGCACAAAAAGTGGGAGTGTGCTAATAAAGTTTGCAGATGATACAAAGCTGGGAGGTATTGCCAATTTAGAGAAGGATAGGAACACCCTACAGGAGGATCTGGATGACCTTGTAAACTGGAGTAATAGTAATAGGATGAAATTTAATAGTGAGAAGTGTAAGGTCATGCATTTAGGGATTAATAACAAGAATTTTAGATATAAGCTAGGGACACATCAATTAGAAGTAACGGAGGAGGAAAAGGACCTTGGAGTATTGGTTGATCATAGGATGACCATGAGCCGTCAATGTGATATGGCTGTGAAAAAAGCTAATGTGGTCTTGGAATGCATCAGGAGAGGTATTTCCAGTAGGGATAAGGAGGTTTTAGTACCGTTATACAAGGCACTGGTGAGACCTCACCTGGAATACTGTGTGCAGTTCTGGTCTCCCATGTTTAAGAAGGATGAATTCAAACTGGAACAGGTACAGAGAAGGGCTACTAGGATGATCCGAGGAATGGAAAACTTGCCTTATGAAAGGAGACTCAGGGAGCTTGGCTTGTTTAGCCTAACTAAAAGAAGGTTGAGGGGAGATATGATTGCTCTCTATAAATATATCAGAGGGATAAATACCGGAGAGGGAGAGGAATTTTTTAAGCTCAGTATCAATGTGGACACAAGAACAAATGGATATAAACTGGCCACTAGGAAATTTAGACTAGAAATTAGACGAAGGTTTTTAAGCATCAGAGGAGTGAAGTTTTAGAATAGCCTTCCGAGGGAAGCAGTGGGGGCAAAAGATCTATCTGGCTTTAAGATTAAACTCGATAAGTTTATGGAGGAGATGGTATGATGGGATAACATGGTTCTGGTAATTAAATATTCATGGTAAATAGACCCAATGGCCTGTGATGGGCTATTAGATGGGGTGAGATCCGAGTTACCCAGGAAATAATTTTCTGTAGTATCTGGCTGATGAATCTTGCCCATATGCTCAGGGTTTAGCTGATCGCCATATTTGGGGTCAGGAAGGAATTTTCCTCTAGGGCAGATTGGAAGAGGCCCTGGAGGTTTTTCGCCTTCCTCTGTAGCATGGGGCACGGGTCACTTGCTAGAGGATTCTCTGCTTCTTGAAGTCTTTAAACTATGATTTGAGGACTTCAATAGCACAGATATAGGTGTGAGGTTTGTTATTTTTTGTAGGAGTGGTGGGTGAAATTCTGTGGCCTGCGTTGTGCAGGAGGTCAGACAAGATGATCATAATGGTCCCCTTTGACCTAAATATCTATGAATCTATGTTTCAGTGAACTTCTTTAGTTCAGTTCTATGGCAGAGGAAAAGATAGACACATTTCCAGAAAAACTGGATTTTTGCATGCCTGAGGAGGATCTGAACAGAAGCTGATGTAAATGAGTTTTGTGGACAAATTTGGTGACACAAAAATCACTTACAGGAATTATGTGAACAGTGACTCTAAATTCATAGAGTCCAGACTGCGAATATTTTGGAAAGTCAGAAAAGAACTGCCATTTGACGAAATTTCAAGTTAGAATAGAGTGACCATAAGTTGATGCCAGATGGCCACACATACTTCACATTTATCAGCATTAGTTTAAACCAGTTCCGAGATATGCAGGTTTTTAATCTCAGACAGGCAACTTGACAGAGATTGATGCATCCATTTGAGAAGAATAAGAATATAAATCTGTCTTATTATGAGGAGAATGCAGGCAGCAGATAGGGATGAAGCAGTGGACATAATCTACACAGGCTTCAAAGAGACAATCGACACAGTATTGTGCAATAATACATCTTCAGGTTAGCAAGTAACGCACAGAAGACACCATACCCTTCAGTCTGTCAGAGCTTCCATATGGGATCCTGAACTCTGAAGTGGAGCATATATGTTCTTCCCCATTACTTTTCTTTTCATCCCTCTTGTCCTTTAGCCCCTTGTTCCCTCTCTTTTATAAATTATCATCCTTTTACATCTGTCCTGTACTATAAATGTCCTTCCTTCTTTATTCCCACTTGACTTCTCCTCTTCCTTCCAGTTCTCTATCCCCTCCTACTTGCGGTGTGGGAGCCAGTGCTTAAAATGCTCTAAAACACAGTGTGTATAGAAATGGGGGGGTGTCTATCATCACCCCCATATCTGCTCATTGCTGCAGCTACGCATTCATTCTGTCTCCTTCGGCACCCAGTCCGTTCTGCCCCCTCCCAGCCTCCACTTTGCACCTGGATTCTTCAGTCCCCTCTCCCATATCTGAGGGGTGGGATAGCAATAGAGTCTTCTCTTCCCCCTTGCCAGGACAGGTATTTCAGGGAGTGGGAGGGGAGGGGACGGGAGGAGCCATCCATGTTGCTCACAGGAAGGGCGGGGGAGGAGGGAACAAAGCTGCCATGCTCTTTCTGCGCCTTCCTGAGACTGGAATTGGAGTCTGAGGGGAGGAGAGAGCTCAGCTTGCTTCCTGCAGCTACCCTGAAGATCTGTTCTTCATAGTGTTATCATAGAATCATATCATAGAATACCAGGGTTGGAAGGGACCTCAGGAGGTCATCTAGTCCAACCCCCTGCTCAAAGCAGGACCAATCCCCAATTTTTGCCCCAGATCCCTAAATGGCCTCCTCAAGGATTAAACTCATAACCCTGGGTTTAGCAGGCCAATGCTCAAACCACTGAGCTATCCCCTTCTCTTAGAGGAAAAACTGAACAAAGGATTAATTGAAATGGTTACCTGAAACAGATTTATAAATTGACTAGAAATGAAGGTCACAAATGGCTGCAGCTGTAGTTATGCAGCTGGGTTATACCAAATCAGCTCTTGTTCCTACTTTTTAAGATTATGTGCTTATAGATTATCACTGATGTGCTCCAAATGCGCCCCTCCCCCCAAGACAGTGGTGTTTGATGCAGAGAAAGTAAGAGTCATTGAGGCCACAGAGCAGCAGCAGAGACTCCACAGCTGCAACTGTGCTAAGGAGGCCTCAGTAGGCCCCACCACTGAATAGTGAGTAATAGTGGATTTATTGGCCCCAGTCCTATTCCCCCCTCCAAACCTGGCTTTACACTCAGAACATGTGTAGGGTCAGAATACACACCCTATATTCCTCACAGTTGCACTATAATGCAAAACCTTCACTCAGACCTTGGCAACATTAATACATTTCTGTAGAGTACCGGTGTTATGGCAAAGTGCATGAAATGTTACTTTAGTACCAGGAAGTATGAAGTCATTGTTAGGCACTGATGAGGTACTGTGTCACAGAATGCCAAGGGAGGGGTGATGGAGATCTGTAGGAATTAATTTTTATATAAATGTGAAATATTTTGGCTTTGATTATGTTAAAATGATATTTTTCTTTCCTGGATTTTATTAGGCAAAAGCATTTCTGGAGCTCCCAGAAAAGAGGGTGATTGAGTCCTCTGTTATTTGGGGAGCTTACAGCTGGCAATTGTCATTCTCATGTTTTAGGTGCTTTGTAATTTTAGTTGTAAAATGTCCTTATATTAGTATTGTTACATTAATATTGTCAGCAATGGTTAGACTGCTTAGCTGTCACAGTGATGCAACATGCCTTTATGAATCTTCTGTGGCCTTGAAAAATACACTCCTCAGAACTGTGCCTTGAGAAATATAAAGATCTCTTTCCCTTTTTACAAATACTGGCATATGAGTACCAGCATTTGGCAAGGAAAAAAATTTGGCCTTTCCGGAAATAATGCATATGAACCTCACTATCAAGCATCCCTTTATAATAATTAGTGCCAATATAGAATCTATTTTAAGAATGTCCCTTAATGCATTAAATCTGCCCTTTGAAAAATGGTAATTGGTAAGTGAGATAAAATTCTACGAGTTTGCCCTTTCCACTCCTGTCTATCAGATAGTTGTCAAGAGTTTTATGTAATGGAATGAGCTTGGAGTTCCTCCAACAGACAGTATAATGACTGAAACAACTCACCACCTAAAATTGCTGTCCACAAGTGTATAACTAGTTATAACCACAGTGACCTACTCTCTTATGCATTGTGGTCCAAGTTCCGCTCTCATTTACACCAATGAAACTGTGTTGGGATTTCCAGAAATGTGAAAATGTCCAGAGATGTTTTCTTTGGTTGGTTTGAATGAAGAAGCAGTTAGACAATGAACATGCGCAACAAGAAAGTAAGAGAGCAATATATCAAAGATAGAATAAGGAAACTATAGATGAATTAAAGTCTCTGATGCGGCTCAGGAAGTCTGGATTTCAGTTATGAATAGAAAATTCAAATGTGGGTTCAGTTCACATAGGCACATCCATTTCAGAACAATATTTTCAATGGCACAGAAATATGATATTTATTGCAATGCTTAGAATATCTTAAGTGAATAGATTATAACAAATGGTAGATACAGGCCCAAGGTCTGCTCTCAGTTACATTGTTGTAAATCTGGAATAAGGAGGTGAGGGAAAATGGCAGATGGCATGGGAAAATGCCATAGAGACACACACTCTTAATCTGAACACTGGGAGTTTCTCCATGGATTTATTGGAGTTACTCTGGATTAACAACAGTGTAACTGATAGACGAATATGACCAATAATTCATAGAAAGGACCATTTGATCATTTGGTCTTACCTCCTGTATAACACAAGCTATGGAATTTCCCCAGAATAATTGTTAGATCATATGCTGTAAAAAAAAAATCCAATCTTGATTTTAAAATAGTCAGTGATGGAGAATCCAACATGCCCCTTGGTAAATTGTTCCAGTGTTAAGTACCCTCACTGTTAAAAAATGTATGTTATTTCCAATCAGAATTTGTCTAACTTCAACTTCCAACAATTGGTTCATGTTATATCTTTGTCTGATAGATTGAAGAGCCCACTAAATATTTGTTCCCCATATAGGTACTTATAAACTGTAAGTCTGTCAATCTTCTCTTTGTTAAGCTAAATAGCTGGAGCTCTTTGAGTCTATCACTATAAGGAATGTTTTTTAAATCTTTAATAATTCGTGTGGCTTTTCTCAGAAGCGTCTTCAATTTATCAATATCCTTCTTGAATCGTTGACACAGGAACAGGACACAATAGTCCAGCAGTGGTCACACCAATCCCAAATTCAGAGGTAAAATAACCTCTCTACTTCTACTCAAGATCCACTGTTTATTCATCGAAGGATTGCACTGGCCCTTTTGACCACAGCATCATAGTAGACCACTGGAAGATCATGTAAAAGTGCCATATTATTAACACAAACAAAGTAATGTATGCAGGACAGATTTAATGTGGTACATTTAATTGGGGACTTATTCTGATCCACATCTCTAGTAAACCTCTGTGTCCTTAAAAACCCAAACAATTTATAGTTTCTGCATTCCATGAGTGTTGTTAAAGTAATGTCATCCTTGGCTGAGTTGGGTTTTGTTTGCTTTAGCTGAGTAATAGGCTTTTTCTAGGAGATTATATTTTTAATATCCTTTATAAAAATCAAAACATTGGAGAGGGATATGCTGGGTTTCTTTTAGAATAATTATGTTTTGATAGGAGACAGACCAGTGTACAAGTTGCTATCTTGTAGGTCACTTGTGAGGAGATAGAGGGAGACCCACAACCCTGCTCACATGATCTACTTTTATGCCCAAATAAGAAGTAGGTACAGCACAGAAAGCAGACCTCATTACTACAGAGCAGATGGTTTTTGTAGAAGCTATACTAACGTGTGGACTACTAAAATATATGCAGCATATTCAATCTGTAATTATTCATAGAAAAATATATATGCTTCTCATTCCAGCATAGCTTTCTTATTACAGATTTCATAGCTTCATGTTCTACATTATAATTTCTGCCATATACAGCAACTACACTAAGGACTAAGGTGAGCGCCTCTTAATACCAGCTGTGTGAAGTGTTGAACATTAGTGAAAGATGCTGAGCATCTTTAATTCTCACCAAATTTGCTTAGGGTACTCAGCATTTCTTCGGATTGAGCCCTTCGATTAATGCCACAGTTCAGTGGACTGGGGTTATAAGCGACACCACTGAAGTAGCTTTAACAGGATATCAGACAAGATGGTGGAAATAAGGAGCACATAGACTGACTAGGAAGGCTGATGTGGAAGAAGAAACTATGAATGTTAAGCTCTGTACTTCAGATTAAAGAAACACTTAATTTTGCTCACTGAGCTGCATGAGGCCTCTGTAGCTAGTACCTTTTTGCACAGTTCTGGCCATTCTTGGAGTAAGCTGACACAACTCCCAGTGACTTCAGATATTGACTTCATTGGGAGTTGCACATGCTTCGATGAGAGCTGTGTTTGACCCATTATGGATCCCTTGATTGTATACAAAGTTGGAGATTCAATATTTAGAATCAGTGCCCTCCCCCACCCACAGCTCACAGAATTACTGTTTCCTTTTCTTAAATGGAGGTTATTCTCCCTCTTCCCCCCACATACTATTCTCCCTCTTCCCGCATTTCAATAGATCCATTAAGTGTGGACTCATACACCAAGTATTTGTGACATTTTAATACCAATTGGCTGTTTGACCATGTCCCTGTATAGTAATAAGTCCCAGCTGAACAACTGAGTTACGTAATTTGACAGTGAAAAAATCACTAGTGTCCTTTCATCCCACTGAACAACCCTGTAATGAATATGTAGGAAGGAGAAAGGTGCTGTTATCTGAAACTACAGCGAGAAAGGGCACTGATGTGCTCCAAATGCACCCCTCCCCCCAAGACAGTGGAGTTTGATGCAGAGAAAGTAAGAGTCATTGAGGCCACAGAGCAGCAGCAGAGACTCCACAGCTGCAACTGTACTAAGGAGGCCTCAGTAGGCCCCACCACTGAATAGTGAACAATAGTGGATTTATTGGCCCCAGTCCTACCCCACCCTCCAAACCTGGCTTTACAGAGAGCTCCTAAAGCACTGGTTTCCTTTGGAGTTATGGAACTGAACCTGCTCCACTTTGTTTGGGATCCTGTGAGAGAGAGGTGAGGATTTGCTCCCTAGTACGTGTTCATTAGTAAAGGCTGAAAGAAAACAGAATGGAGCAATTGTTTAGTCATGATGTAGAAGAATGAATATGGGACTGGAAACAAAGGACTTTTGAATTCTAATCCTGGTTCTGCCACTAACTCGCTGTGTAGCCTTGGATAAGGCATTGATCCTCCCCATGTCTCAGGTTCCTCATCTGAAAAAATGAGTTAATCCTATTTCACTGAGTGCTGTGAGGGTTAATTAGTCAACTTTTGAAAACCACCTTGAAAGTGCCAAGCACTATATAACGGCTACATATTTTATTTCAAGCTAGAAAGCAGTAGAGATGCCAGTTTTGCTTCTGAGTTTTTATTTAAAGGGAAACAGAACTGTTGACAAGTTCTTTTCTTATATAAGCAGCTATATGGAGGGCATTGGATGTAATAAATAGGTGAATATAGCAATTTGAGGTAGCTAGTTTTATGATGACACATTAAGAACCTGAACTGGTTATATGAGACACCTGAGAGAATGTGTAGAATGGACATTACTTCTTCAGTATAGGCTGACAATTCCACACAGCAGGGAACTTAAATTGAGATGTTCTGGGATCTGACAATGTAAATAAATTCTGGACAAGAGTATGGCTCCTAACCTTATTAAAGGCTGCTAATTAAGGTGGTCTTCTATTCTGGATTCTTGTTTAAGAGAAGTGTCATGAAATATGAGAGTCACGTCTGGATTATACGTATTCAATAAAATGCAAAGGGAAATAGAATTTTATGGAATACAGTCCAAAGATACTGTTTTTTGTTTTTGTTTTTCACCTAGCCGGCGATAGACCACTTGAGCCATACATCTATGTCCTGAGCTGTAAAGGGGGCACAGGCTGCACTACTCTCCCTTCACATTCCTTGTGGTAGTGAGGGAACATGGATAGTGGCCAACAGAGCTGGCTAGAAACAGAAAGTTCTGTTCTGTTGGAAATTGTGACATTTCAAAGTCATCTTTCAAAATCTGAATGAAAAGCTGAAATTTACTGAAAAGCGAAAATTCTGAAAAAAATTCAATTTGGAGAAATCAAAACATTATTGAAACAATGTCAAAACAATATAAAATTTTAATACCCTATTAAATTTAATAATATAAAATGTAAAAGTCAAAAGTAAATTGAACTAATGTAATGTTTTGATATCATAGAAATGATAAAACCAGAATAATTAGTTTAGACTTTTTCCTGTCAAAAATGTCATGGCAGTCCTGAGGCTCTTCCTCCAGGTGGCAGCAGTATGCTTCACACAGTGCTGGTCAACCCAGCTCAGAAAATACTATTTTCTGACAAAAACAATTTTTCTCAAAATCTTATACCGAAATTGTCTAGTATTTTCAAGAATATTTCAAAAGTGAAAATTTTCCACAAAAGTTACATTTGCAGTAAAAACAGCCATCTTTTATTAAAAAAATTCAACCATAAATCAGTCATCCATCTCTGCTGATGTTTGAGAACGTAAAGGATGATGACTTAGGAGGCTCAGGAGGCCATACCCATTTGCTGGTCCCTTTCTAGGTGAGAAAGATGCCAGCTCTTTCACGGGAGAAGGAAAGTCCCAGGCTGGGTGTCCTTTTCCTCAAGCATTTAAATACTGACACAGCAGGGGAACAAACTTCTTCCCACAATTACAGAGGCTATTTACAGAAACAGACTACATCTTTCTTTGGTTATTATTATTGTTCATATCCTGGTTGGGTCCCAAAAAAGGATCAGGCCCACACTGTGGTGGGCACAGACACATCCGAAAATATAGGCCTGCCCCAAAGAGTTTACAGTTGAAATAGCCAAGACAGACAAAATAATAATACACAGGTTGTCAGGACCAAGAACAAACACATGGGCTATAACCTTGGTTGGATGGAGGTGTTTTTTTTTTAAAATGGCAACAAAAGATTCTGGTGAATTAGGATAGTCCTGATAGAAAATAAACTTTGAGGCAAGGAGCATCTCTTATGTTTGTGTGTCTATAGTGCTCAGTACTATGGAGGCACAATCAGGATGCTACTGTACAATTCAAAAACAGAACATTAAGGTTGCAAAGTGAAGCATTGAAAGGTTAGGAAATGCCAGTTATAAGCACTCATAACTGCAACCTTATTTGGCCCCTGGTGTGTATGCATTATGATGTAATTTTTAATTACATGATCACATACTATTTTTTCCACGAGACCTCTGCCTCAGTCAGTGCACTGGATGGACATAACTTAATACAAGTGATATCCATCCAGGGTTATATTTCCCACCCTGAACCTTAATTCTTGCTTTTCCTAACTTTTGAGTGCTTCATTTTGCAATCTTAGCGTTCTTTTAATGTATTATTTTGCTGCTAATTTCCTACATTTTTTAAAAAAAGCAAACAGGAAAATAACAGTTACAGCATATGAAAAAATATTGACTTCCACATGGTTCATTAGCAGTGTTGGGATCTTCAGCATAGATTTACCTAGCAACTTGAAACAGAGTAACTGATAACAGATTATCTTCTGGATTGATCAACAAACACCGGGAGATGAACAATGCTTAATTTATAAAAAATTGCTGGGGCTGAAGCAATAACAATGGCATCCTCCCACAGGGTGACCTTCTACACTCCATATGTGTGAGCTCACGCCTTGCATGTCACTCACAAAAGAGGTGCTACAGCTGAGCCCCTGCAAGCCCTGGCACAAATTAAGCTCTGAGTTTTGCAGATATTTGGTGCCAGCAAAGTGATGTTGAGACTCAAATCCCTGGTTCAGGTTCTTGAGGGGAGTGGGTACAGGTTTTTCCACTTCTATTATCCCCAAACATGAGCTTTTCTACTCATGTTTCATTGTCCCTGTCACTACAATTAGCTGATATGACTGTGTCAAGAAAACTGAACGTAAAGCTCACAGGACAGTTAATGAATCTGCCTTATATCCACATCTGTAGCCATCTAACAGTCCTCTTCTGCAAAAGAGAAGAGAAAAAAAAATTAAGTCTCCTAACGTTTTCTACTCCAGTGCGAATCAGGTCTGTCAAAAGACCCTAACCTGAAGATTCTGCTCTGCCTCACAGCTCGGTTGGATTTTATTCAGCAACAATGAGCAGGAGAAAAATAGCTATTGCATACTGTTCATAATACATGTTAACTGTAGTTTGGTTTTCATTCCTCACACCCCAATTAAAGAAAATCCCATTAAGTCTTGTGCAGCTATGGTTGTCACATATTTTATGAGTTACTTGTACCTTCCTGCACTTAGGTCTGTAGAATGGCAGTAACAGCTGGTCTCTGCTACAGAGGGTTCCTGCAATGTTTTAAACCAAGCATATGTGTCTAATGCTATTGTCCCACCTGAGTCCAACTCCCTTACAACTTGAGTTGTCATTGGGTTTATGAGCACAAGAGCTGTTGAAATGGTCTATGAATCCTCTCTTGGATATACTCCAGCACAGTCAAACTCTCTGGAGCCTAAGGAATCAACCTTCCCACTTAGTATCTGAGAGATGTCCTAAGTAATGAGAAAGAAGTCTCCCTCCTTCCCATCTGTCAAGCCCAGTGTGTGCCAAATTAGTTATCTGCTATAGACAAGATTCACCCTACACCAGAAATACAGCTTGTTCCTAGCACTGCCTGTGTAAAAGGGTAGTGGTCATACTGATGCCAGAACACATCTCTTCACTAGTGTGAGCACCAGCTCATCTCCTGTGAACTCAGAAGGGCTCATCTATGACAGATCAGCTAAACTCAGAGCCTGGAGACACAAGTAAATATGGTTTTCAGCTCTCCATCTCTGCACAACTTGGTGCTGTGTGTCCTTCCACAAGAGGTTATATTAAAAAGCTACAGCATCTTTATCATTGATATTGAGATCAACAGATACTAAATTTATTTGGAATAAAGGGTGAAGTTTTTTGAAGTTCTATAGTCTTTGACAGTCATGGTCCTATGGCCTTGATCGTGGGAGAAATAGCTGACCCCTCTTTTTTCTATAAAGTTTTAGTTAATTTAAACAAGATTACATTTACATCCCTGGTATACTGTATAGAATAAAAATAAAAACCTACCAGCACTGAAAGTCTCCTGCCTGGTTATGCATTCAAATCACAACTGCAATTCTTGGAATGTGAGCTAATGTGGGTTTATCACACATTCAGTTACCTCTGAATAACAGGGCATGTAGAGCAAAGGGCAGTTTGTCCTTATTGTGTGGAGTAGCTGTCTTTTTCATACAAGGATATGGGTGTGGCTATAAAGATCAAAAGTTATCCTCTATATGGGAAGATGGGGCCTGGACAGCATGGGGGCTGAACAGAGTGTGCTGGCTACAGCTTACAGCAGGTTGGTGTTGCTGTTTTATGTATGTATAAAGAAAAGTAATTTTGTTGTGAAATACAACCCCCCATTTTAATGCAGAGACCACCACATCTATTTCTCTCCTCCCTAATAAACTAGCAGGAGCACTGGCCCCTAATGTGTAGATGTCCCAGGATCTTCACAACAAGCAGAAGCATCTTCACAGCAGCTCAGAGCCTTTATGCAGTTCCCATTTTAGGAGCCATAATGCCCTGGGGATCCTACTGCTATAAGCTGAATGCTGAAAGCCACCTGCATTACATGTTAGCAACAACAGGTATTTTTGAACCTACTGACTTGCAGACAACGATACAGATTCTTATGTGCTAGTAGATGGAACTCCTGCTAACTATAGCCCAATGCATAGGGCACTGGGATCTTGCTGGAATTCCCACCTCTATCATGCATCTGCTGGGTGACCTTGGGCAAGTCATTTCCCTGCCTGTGGGTCAGTTTCCCTATCAGTAGACGGGAAGGGGTGATGATGCTGACTTCCTTTGGAAAGTGCTTTGAGATCTAAAGATGAACAATGCTACATAAGAACGAGGTATTATTACATATGGATCTCTCTCTTTTACAGAGAGCTATAGTACCTGCCAGTGACTGATCCCCCGTCAGGGGCAGTGATGCCAGCAGTCATCGAGGGAGAAATACTGCTATTGCAGCCAGCAGTACCTCCCAGATTTGTGGGCTCCGTAAAGACACAATGCCAGAGTCTCGTATTCCTCCCTGACCCCTCCCTGCCACTCTCTCCACTTCCCTTACAGTTCAGAGCCCAGGCCAGTGGGGTAGCTTTCAGTGGGATCTGGGGGATGGGAGAGGAATGTAGCAGAAGCGATACTCTTTTACATGGTCTTGGGGGCTTTTGAAAAACCTTGCGCAAAGTGGGAAGTGTGAGAGATGGCAATTTCCTGAAAAAAGAAAAGGAGGACTTGTGGCACCTTAGAGACTAACCAATTTATTTGAGCATAAGCTTTTGCTCAAATAAATTGGTTAGTCTCTAAGGTGCCACAAGTACTCCTTTTCTCTTTGCGAATACAGACTAACACAGCTGTTACTCTGAAACCTGTCAATTTCCTGAAGTATCCTAATTGTATTGGAGACCATGCTGTATTGAGTATTACTGTGTGCCATGATTGTATGTAAGCTCTCTAGGAGGCAGATGTGATATAAGGCCTAGATAATTGAAGAACTATATATTATGTGGGGACCTGCATGAAAAAAACCTCCTAAGCTTATCTTTACCAGCTTAGGTCAAAACTTCCCCAAGGTACAAAATATTCCCCCCCGTTGTCCTTGGACTGGCCGCTACCACCACCAAACTAATACTGGTTACTGGGAAAGAGCTGTTTGGATGCATCTTTCCCCCCAAAATACTTCCCAAAACCCTGCACCCCACTTCCTGGACAAGGTTTGGTAAAAAGCCTCACCAATTTGCCTAGGTGACTACAGACCCAGACCCTTGGATCTTAAGAACAATGAACAATCCTCCCAACACTTGCACCCCGCCTTTCCTGGGAAATGTTGGATAAAAAGCCTCACCAATTTGCATAGGTGACCACAGACCCAAACCCTTGGATCTGAGAACAATGAAAAAGCATTCAGTTTTTTACAAGAAGACTTTTAATAAAAAAAATAGAAGTAAAGAAATCCCCCCTGTAAAATCAGGATGGTAGATATCTTACAGGGTAATTAGATTCAAAAACATAGAGAACCCCTCTAGGCAAAACCTTAAGTTACAAAAAAGATGCACAGACAGAAATAGTTATTCTATTCAGCACAATTCTTTTCTTAGCCATTTAAAGAAATCATAATCTAACACATACCTAGCTAGATTACTTACTAAAAGTTCTAAGACTCCATTCCTGGTCTATCCCCGGTAAAGACCAGCATATAGACAGACACACAGACCCTTTGTTTCTCTTCCTCCTCCCAGCTTTTGAAAGTATCTTGTCTCCTCATTGGTCATTTTGGTCAGGTGCCAGCGAGGTTACCTTTAGCTTCTTAACCCTTTACAGGTGAGAGGAGCTTTCCCCTGGCCAGGAGGGATTTCAAAGGAGTTTACCCTTCCCTTTATATTTATGACAAAGGCCTAGATAATTGAAGAACTATATTGAACTCTGCCCAAGAGAGGTGACAGCTGAAGAGCTAAGAACCTAGAGCAGGTGGACCAAGGAGGGGGAATACAGGTGAAGTTGCCCTGAATTGTGACAGGAGATAGCAGGTGAGGTCCCTGTGTGCTCTTTTATCTTTCTAGGAACTATCAGTAAAGCACTAGATCTTATTGAGACCATTCACACCCTTCAGTCATGGCATTAACAGATCAGTGACTGATCTTTATTGAGTGTTTTGCAAACGTTTTTAAATACATTCTCACTGAGTAAATATTTAACTGAGGTACCACAACCAATCAAAGTGGTTTGCTGTTAATTGCAGTTTGATAAAAGATTTGACACTTGGAAGATGGGCAAAATTGGAAGGAGAGAAAGAATGTAAATTTAATTCTGCAGCCTGCATGGATACAACAGATGCAATCTGACTATATTGTAGCTTCATGGAAATTCATTTGGCAACAGAGGGAAGGTGCTGTACTGGCACTGAGGAAATCTTAGCTGTTTGATCTTTGGAAATGATCTTTAGAAGGCACAGAGAGTGAGGGTAAAATACTATTTCATTGGTAATCTATTTAGATTGTAAAATCTTCAGGGCACGGACTACGTATATGTACAATATGAAGCACAAGGAGTTCCTGATCTCAGCTGTGACCTCCTGGTGCTACTGTAATACAGGGGGCAAGACCTTACAGCATCTATAATAAGCATGCAATATGTACTTCTTGGCTACGGCTACACTTGGCAGAATTTTTTTTTAAAAATTGACAAAGCATTAATAGTATCAATTTAAATGTTCACAGTTGTGAGAAATTATGGGGGTAGGGAGACAAATCAGACAATTATTCAATTACAACAAATCTTGAGACTCAAAGTTACAACTTTATAACCATTAAAACACAAACTATCAATGTCAAAATGTTAGCCTTAAATCAAACTCTAATAAGTTCACAAGCAGCATTTTTCTTATGTTGTCCATCAGTAAATTTTGATTATCAATGGAAATACTGTTTCATTGGTTTCTGTTTATAGGGTAAAAAACATTTACCAATAAAAATCTAATCCTTCCAAGTCTAAGTACAACAATTTCAGCGTTGATATGGAAATCATTTGTGACTTCATATTTCACAGCTCCCAAACCTTTGTTTCCCTCTTCTACCCCCATGAAGCAGACAAATCTAAATGTTTCTTGGACTTAATTCTGACCTCACAAATTCAGCTTTATTGCAGTTACTCTTGCTTTACGCTGCTATAAGATCATAGGCTCCTTGGGCGAAATCCTGGTCCCACTGAAGTCAGTAGGAGCTTTGCCATTTAATTTAGTGGAGTGGGATTTCACCCCTTGTAATTTAGGGCTGTATAGGCACTTGATATCTTGTTTGTGATATAGATACTGGGCCATTTAGAAGCAACGTATCAAATAACTAAACTTGGAAGGTTTAGAATTTTATTGGTAAGTGTCAGTAAACAGTTTCACCATATACACCCAAACTGATAAATATTTCCATCAATAACTATAAAACAGACAGGCAAAGTAAGAAAAATGCTGCATGAGAACTTAGAGTTTGATATAAGTTTGATGTTGACAATTTGTGTTTTAACAGTTACAAAAATTTAACCTTTTTAATCTCATCTGTCATTAATGATCTGAACTCCTCCTGTAATTTCCTGTAACTGAACATTTAAATCAATATCAAATGCTTTAAAAACATTATCTGACAAAATTATTTTTGAAAAAAATCTAATTCCGCCATCTCTACAAATAACTCATCTGTTTTGAAAAATATGCTTTTTCTTAATCAGAAAGCGGCTTTCTCCTTTACACTAATTAGTTTACATATCCCATAATAAGTGGTACTGATGTACAACAATGCAAATAGTATATAGGATTTAAAAATATTTGACAGAAACCACATTTAAGATGTGGGGGGAGGACTTACAGGGCTACATTTTCAAAAGAACACCAACCTGGCCTCTAATTTCTCAAACTGCAAGCCAGTTTCTATCCCACAGGGGCAATCAGGTAGTCCGTTATCTAAACACTGTTGACCCTGAAAAGTTAAAGAATTTTTAATGAAAGCTCTAAAGTTTGTATTAAAAGATCAGAAGCGTTTTTGGAACTTGTATATAGTCTGTGTGGTACCATGAGTGGGGGGAATGTTTTTTGCATAGTACACTTTAATTCAAGCAGTGGCTGCACTGCAACAACAGGGGGCAATATAATTCTAAGTTTTCTTCTCCCAGTTAAGAAGAAAGGAAATAAATGTTGATATTCTATTTTTTTTCACACATATGAATAACAGATTCTGAAATGATTAACTCATTTGATTACTATATCCAGCACAGAAAGTAAGTTCTCTCCAGTATCTATTCCCCCCTAAATCTTTCAGTTACTTTTTAAGTGCAGTGCATCAAAACAAGCGATCTGTAGAAGAAGAAAAGCTGTGTCCCATGACTGTCAGGAAGTTATACAAATCTAAGAAGTTGGTCTTCGGTAACGCAGGCAGCAAAAAAGCCTCTTTTCTTGACACCAAGGCCAAGATTTTCAAGTGTTCAGTGACTCCGTGCATCTGTGGTCGGGTACCCAATCGGAAGCGTCTGAAAGGGATTGTCTGCAGGGCCGCCCCTAGCCATTTGGGTGCCCCACTCAGCCCCCTGCGCGGGGGAGGGGCTGCTGTGTGGGGCCCCAGGCCTTTCCGCCCCAGAGTCTGGGAGGCAGGAGCTGTGGGAGGGGGCACTTTTGGGGGCCCCACAGACCCAGAGTGGCCCACGGGATTAGCGGGGGGCCGGGAGCAGCCCCAGCCATGTCGCTCGGGGGAGCGGGCTTGGGGGGAAGGGATCTCCTCCCACACTCACCAGCAGCGGCGGGAAGCGGAGCAGCCCGGCCCCAGCCGGCTCTACTTTGCCAAGTCCCAGCCACGGCGCTCCGCTTCCCGCTACCGGTGAGTGCGGGGGGACCTTTCCCCAACCCCACCGAGTGACACGGCTGGGGCCGGGGCCGCATCGGTCCGTTTCCTGCCACCGGTGAGTGCGGGGGGCGTCCTTTCCCCAAGCTCCCCGCACTCACCGGCAGCGGGAAGCGGAGCGCCGCAGCTGGGAGCTGGCGGAGTGGAGCAGGCTGGGGCCGGGTTGCTCCGCTTCCCGCCGCTGCCGGATGAGTGCGGGGTCACTGGGGGGGGAAAGAGGTGGCGTGGGCGTGGGCCGGGGGCAGACCGGGGCGCAGGGGTGGGGGGGTAAGAGGTGGGGCGGAGGGAGTTGTCCAGGCCCCCTCTTGGGACGGCCCTGCCTCTTGCAGTGGGCGCAGACCGCGTGGGGGCGGCCGAGGGATAGGGCTGGTGCTGACACGTATGCAGCACGCAGCTGCTAGGGCGCCCGTCAGTCAGTGTGGTGCCCCAAATTTCATGGTGCCCTATGCAGCTGTGTATGCCTAAGGACGGCCCTGATTGTCTGAGAGGGTGGGTGCGATGTAAGGCTGGCCAGGAAAGAAGAATTCTGTTTAAAATAACTTAATCTGCACATGGTTACTCAGAGCAGAACGTTATCATTTTAGGAGAAAGCTGGTTACACTTTTTTTCGTGTAGAATTCTAAAGCTAACATGGTGCATGGGAGAAGCATCAGTCTACGAATAAATGTAAAATATATATATATAAAAATCCCAAGCCTGGGATTGAAATCAAACAGGCAGACTGCTGTGACCAGGTGGAACCCCACAGACCTCAATCAGTTGGGGCATAACATTTTATCTTCTTGATACCTGTATCAGATCTGGCCATTTTCCATTCGGTTTATACAATCACAAGAATAAGATTTAGTACTTAAATAGCAGCCTTTTTGGTGTTTAAACCATTATGATAAACTCCTATCATCTCTGCCATTAAGAACTCAAGTCAAAGATGTCACATTTCCACAAAATGATCCCAAGAAGAAGTCAGAAATGCCAGTTTAGTTAAACCATGTAAATAGGTTGCATACAAGGTTGTTGTAGCACTGTTGGTCCCAGGATATTAGAGAGACAAGGTGGGTGAGGTAACATTTTACCAGACCAACTTCTGTTGGTGAGAGAGACAGCTTTCAAAGCTTGTCTCTCTCACCAACAGATGTTACTTCAATAAAAATATTACCTCATGTAAATAGTCATTTACAGTTGTTCTGCATGTGTGGCAAGTTCTTATCTTGTGAGATCGCTAGATGAACAGCTGAGCAAAATTAATGCAGCCTTCATATAAAAGTTCTGTGTCTCCTAATTCCAAAATACAATGAAAATATTTGCAAAGCCATTGTAACTAATTGAGTTAGCTATATACATATGATTCTTCTCAATTTAGATTTTTTCAAAACAAAGAATTAATAGATATATTTTTATTTATATTTAAAATTTCCTGAGATACTTGGCATTCATTATGAAATACGCTATCAAAATACAGATATGGAGATCAGCTCTCCGAAAGGAAAGATGCACTGAGTGATAGGGCCCTTCAGGACTCCCTTGCCTCCTCACATTTTAACAGTTACTATTAGCTTTCTCTCAAAATCTATTTTAAAAAGATATTAATCAGCTACAGCATACAATTCATATGGGTACAAACAGACAAAACAGACAATTCTGATAGCTCCAAATGATAAGCATTGTATTTCAGCTATAAAAAACTGAGCTGCTTTAAAAACAGCTTGATCTATTCTATTCTAGTTTAGCATTATAGTCAGGAAAGTATGTTGATAAAATGGCATCTTCTTACTGTAGAGATACGAGTACTGAGACAAAAATATATTGTCACAGCTCTTATCACTGGAGAGTCATCATAGAATCATAGAATATCAGGGTTGGAAGGGACCTCAGGAGGTCATCTAGTCCAACCCCCTGCTCAAAAGCAGGACCCATACCCAATTAAATCATCCCAGCCAGGGCTTTGTCAAGCCTGACCTTAAAAACTTCTAAGGAAGGAGATTCCACCACCTCCCTAGGCAACGCATTCCAGTGTTTCACCACCTTCCTAGTGAAAAAGTTTTTCCTAATATCCAACCTAAACCTCCCCCACTGCAACTTGAGACCATTACTCCTTGTCCTGTCCTCTTCTACCACTGAGAATAGTCTAGAACCATCCTCTCTGGAACTACCTCTCAGGTAGTTGAAAGCAGCTATCAAATCCCCCCTCATTCTTCTCTTCTGCAGACTAAACAATCCCAGTTCCCTCAGCCTCACAGCTATTGAAGAGTGAGCTGGATTTTTTAGCACCCTTATGATCAGTGAATTGCTATGCAAGACCCTGATCTTGCAATCAAATTTGTGCAAGTGAAGCCTCTTATGCCTACATAGTCCCATTGAAGTCACTGGGGCTGCACATGGATGGGACTCACCTCATGGAGCTCCCATTGCAGAGTAGGGGGTTTAAGACATATAGTTATTTTCACTTCTGCAGGCTGAAGTGAGGCTGCACTGCACATCTGTGTTTGGAGGGTTGCAGAAGCAGCAGGTACAGGTCTCCACTGAGATCTTCAGTAATTTATGATGCTTCTCCCTCCAAACTGTGGAACCTCTCCCCACTCTTACAGGATCCCAGAGAGGCCAGGAGTCTGGAACCATGATTCATGAAGAAGATGTACTATCCAAGGATGTGCGGAGGCAAGAGGTACCTTAGCAGACGTTCCTTCTCTCTAGCACATCTCCAGTGATCTGAACTACTACTTGTCTCATCCCTGGAGTGACAAACCCCCACACCCTGGGGGGAGAGTTATGTAAAGTTAGTGACTTGGCTCCTAAAGTTTCCACTCCCCTGTGTGGGTTATTCCTTGGTAGAAAAGAATATAGCTCTATGTTCAGTTTGTAGATTCTGAAGTATCACTGGTGCTGCTTTACAAGCCAGTGAGCTGCCTATTAAGAGCCAAGGAACATGAAATCACACAGAGCTATATTTTAGAAAAAAGAACAGGAGTACTTGTGGCACCTTAGAGGCTAACAGATTTATTTGAGCATAAGCTTTCGTGAGCTACTTTTCTCCTAGAACTGCACTTTAAGAGATTGTATTTGAATATTTCAGTTAAGGTAATATTTTAAAGAATCTATAAAGTAATTCATTGATCACTAAAGCTGTTAGATAATGAAAAATGTGATTTTGAATAATTTCATGTTCAAACAAAATATTTGAGCCAGATATTATTCAACCTCATTTAGACATGAAAAAATTATCTATGAATAATCTAGTAAATGAAAACTTCCTAAATGTGTTGAATATTTTGTTCACACCAAGTAATTCAGCCAGCTCTGACAAGTATAGCACTTTAAGGGGATCTTGCATACTGCATGAAGAGATCATTCAAAACTCTCACTTTGTTCACCGCTCCTGCCATCCTCCTCCTTTGCAATTCCAATAAGGACATTACTGCAACATAAACAACATTTGCACTCTTATTGAAAAGGTGCCAACCTTGCTGATCTGCCTACAGCATGCAACATAAACCAATATTTTAATTACATTATTAAAGGGACATTGGAACCACATTGGAGAAAAGAAGTTACTGCACCTATAACTTCTCCACAAAACTTGAACTTCAAACCAAAACTGTCCTGTTCTTAGAGTTTAAGAAATTTAACTTTATTTTTCAATAAATAAGGTCCACTTTGCATTCTTATAGTATTCTGCTGTGAGACACTTAAGTGCTGTTATACCTGTTTTACAGACAGGAAAACAGATAAATAATTTGCCAAGGTCACAAAACAACTTTGTACCAGTGCCAGGAATAGAACCCCAATCTCATGATTCTCAGCCTTATGCTCTAACTGCTAGATCATATTTTCTGCCTTTTCAGAAATCAATGTTTGCAGGTCTCTAGGCTTCCTCACTTTAGTGCAGCAGAATGAGAAGTATAGAAGCTCCGTGAGAGGTAATTTTGTCATTCTTTGCTGCCTGAGAAATCCCAGGAAGTACTAGAATTGACCAAGATAATGATTTCCACATCAGATGTTTAGAGAAATTCAAGTGATTGAACCAAATCTTCAAACTAGGGAATGTCCCTGAATTGCAAGAGCTTGGTGGGGTGTTTGGATTTATGGCATTTCAGGGATAGGACTCAGCTGAGAATTTCCAATCCAGACTTGAATGTAACTAAAGTGAAGGCAGTTTATGGATCTGTGGTTCTGATTCAGTTCAATCTCTACAGCAAATGTTGAGGTCTGCCTATCACTAGGCTCTGTATTGAACAGTGATTAGAAAGAAAAATCAGTCAGACACTGAGTTTTTCCTTAAATATTATCAGACAGTTTAAGAGGTCATTTGTTACAGCATAGGGCTGCTCATGCCTGACACATTACGTCTGTCAGCTGCGCCATGCCCCTTCAATCTAGCTTGTCTCCTGGCCTCATTGCATTGCTAAGCTTAACAATAACCAATCTGCACATTTATTAATATTTCCACTTTGTACTGCCACTGCTTCCCAGCTGACATTCTATTTCTCCTCCTGACACGCTACTTGCTATTGACTATTAGTAAAAAGGACAGAATTGGCAGCCTTGGCATTTCAGTTGTGAGACGTGGGATGGTGACAGATCAGGTGCAATTCCACATATTGTGAGAAATTAGCTGTTACTCAGACTTTGAGAGCAGCTTTCTGAATTCTTACTAAGGATATCACTTTAAATGTTTGCTGATTTGGGGCCCACTCCTGGAAAAAATGCAAGTGAGGAACTTTAGTCATGTGAATGTTAGCAAGATTGGGTTTTCTTTGTATGTATGAGACTAGTGAGATTGCATCTCAAGGCAGAACTAGCATAAGCTAGGCTTTGCCTCCCAATGGCAATGTGTGATTTGTGATGTGCTAAAGAGGATAAAGCTGGTACAGAATGATATAATAGCCAGCCATTATATCAAAGAATATTTACTTTTCCATGGTTATATTTGTATCTTTACTGTCAGTGCATAAAATATTGCACTATGTAAAATAGCCTCTGTGGTTGTAGAAAATTATAGAGTAGCAGTTGCCATAATTATTTAGAAGCTGGCTAGCTTCTAATAGGTCCAATTTTCTGCCCTCTCCTTCCTCCCCCGCACTCAAAGAGAGTCATTTACATTTCATCTCACAGCAGAATTTTTTTGTCTGGGAAGTTTGAGGACAAAAAATAATATCAGAAAGGAGTTTTAGTTACAGGTTGCAGTCCTGTTCCCATTAAAACAATGGCAAGACTCCCATCCACTCCATTAGGGCCAGGATTTCACCTACAGTATTTCAAATAGGGTTGCTAGGCATCCAGTTTTTGACCGGAACAGCTGGTCAAAAAGGTATCCTGATGGCTCTGGTCAGCAGAGCTGACCGGGCTGCTAAAAGTATGGTTGGCCACAGCGGCCGGCTCTGCACGGCTCCCGGAAGCAGCTGGCATGTCCTGACGTCTCCTAAGCATAGAGGCAGCCAGAGGTCTCCATGCCCTGCCCCGGTCCACAGGCACCGCCCCCACAGCTCCCACTGGCCATGGTTCCCAGACAATGGGAGCTGTGGAGTCTGTGTGCAGGCCTGTGCCAGGGGCAGGGGCAGCACGAAAAGTCCCCCTGGCTGCCCCTGCACCTAAGAGCTGGAGGGACATGTTGCCACTTCCTGGGAGCCACCTGAGGTGAGTGCTGCCCAGAGCCCACACCCTGAACCCCTTCCCACACCCCAACCCCTGCCCAAACCCCTTGAGCCCCCTCCTGCACTCCAAAACCTTCATCCCCAGCCCCACCCCAGATCCTTCACACACAGCCAGAGCACCTACCGAATCAGGTCCCGTTCAAAAATCCAGCTGGAGGAGGAGACTGTCCCCTCCGTATAACTCTTATCACAGCAGTTAGAGCACTCATCTAGCATGTAGGAGCCACAGGTTCAATTTCCACTGCACCCCCCAAGAGAGGTGGGGGACCCCTGTTCAAAGCCTTTCTACCTCTGGCACAGAGGGGGGTGAGAATTGAACTTGGGTCTCCCCCATTCCAGGCAAGTGCTCTAATCATTGTGCTAAAGGTGGGCACCGGCAGCACCACCACTACCTCCTCCCAGTTATGTGTGGAGTAAGGCAGGCACTTTCAAGAAACACCTTAGGCACCTGAGAGGTCAGACTCAGGGAGCAGGTTCCTATTCATGGGTCACTAAGAGCTCAGGCGTAGGCATTTACCTCAGAGAGGGACAGGGGTTGGCACTCTCTTCCAGTTGTCATCTCCAATTGGCTGTCTTAGGCAGGTCCCTACCTAGTGTGCTGACTTTGTGGATCACATTCTCACAGCTCTCTCTCTCTGTTCATTGTTCAGGGAATCTAGACACTTCACTCAGCTTTGGGAGTGCAGTATTGTTCCTGTGACTTTCTAGGCAGCATGATGCTCAGCATTGCAATGCTTAAGTCCCCTTGTGCATCCCCTCCACAGGACTTACAAGAGTGAGGTTTACTGTCAGTCACATTGGAAACAAGGCAGGGTTTTTTTTTTAAGTAGTGAGGGTAATTACCCATTGGAGCAATTCACCTGGGGTTTGCAGTGGATTCTCCAGCACTATCAATCATTATATCAAGATTGGATGTTTTTTCTAAAATGGTATGCTCTAGCTCAAACAGGAATTAATTCAGGGAAGTCCTATGTCCTCCATTACACAGGAGGTCAGACTAGATGATCATAGTGGTTGCTTCTGGATTTATAACATGAATTTATGGGAATGTCTCCCAGACTACACCTCAAGTGATAAAGAGCCCAGTCTCAGGAGAGTCTTAGCACCTTCAGGGTGTTGTGTGACCTCAGGCAAAGTCAGTATAAGAGGAGGGTGTTCAACACCTTGTGGAAGATTCTCAGTACCACATACGATCAGGCCCAGAGATTCACTTGGCTAGTACTTATTTTCTCACTGACACTACAGGCAATGCTGCCTTCCCTGCAGTAAGCACACTGAGGCAGAGAGGTCTGTTAGATCACAGCACTGCTCTCTGGGAATTGAGGAAAGATTGGCAAGAGAATAACTGTCACATTTCTGTATATTTGTCTTTTGCAGCTCTTTGTGCTGAAAGAAACAGTTGGGTTATATCTCCATAGTCCTCATTTCATCTAGCAATTGAGAGACACTAAAGAGAATCTAAATGAACTGAGACAACATTCCTGAGGTTCTGAAATATTTTTAATTTTTGTTTACTGCTTTTTCAAGTTATATGTTTATAGATGCAATATAGATCAGAGTTATTACAGAAATCTCATTCCCTGCAATTGTTGACTGAACAGCTATTACAGACTGTTCTGTGAATGCAACTAATCAGAATAAAAAAACTGTCAAATGAAACCCAAGTAACTAGTCTGTTTTTTGTAGGCATCTTGTGACTGAAATCAAGGTTTAAAAGTCAGTTTAAATAAATAAATAAAAAACCCACACACAACTCATTAACAATGTGAAAAAATCCTTCTCATTTCCTTTCAATGTATGCCCCTACCTCTTCAGTTTCACTGCTGCTAGTGGTAAATATCCCTTTGCAGTGCTTGGGGAAGAGTGTATAGATGTTAGGCCCCCCCCAGACCAGTGCATGAGAGGGATATTCTCATGCTAATGCATGAGACAGAAAAAGTTTATCTAAACATCAAAAGAGTGAAACTGGAGTGCTGTCAAACGCACAGAACAAGCAAACTGAAAATTCTGGACCATATATGATTTTGTACAACAAATAAAACATTGTGAGATGCTATTCATGTAGTCATATCAAGGCCTCTCCTAATGGTCACTACTTCTTGACTTTCATTATTTTGCCAGGCAAAAAGTACACACCAATCACTACACCTCCCTGTTCTCAGTATCTTAGCCCTGCCATATTCTGACACACTCAACTTTCAAATCTTTGATACTTCCTCTACCTCTTAACCTGTGTACGACATGCTAAATGGCTAGGCTAGACGGAGAACTCAGCTATCACTCACCCTCTTCTACTTCAAAGTTAGAGGAAGGCATCTAGGTGGAACAGAAACTTCAACGAGTACTGGCTAGCACAAACAGAACTAGTTTTAAATGAAAGTTACATATTCAGTGAAAAATAGACCATTCCATTTTTATGGAGAAGCACAGGCAATCTTGAACTGCAGTCTCCTTTCATAGGATCTAGTCTGACTACCTCAGACTTTGCACCATGGTAGTTAGCATTCATTGAATGAAACAGTTTTCCTCCAGGACCAAATATTGGATAAAGATTTCTACATCAGCCACTATTCAATAATCTAATGAGATTTCCATAGGAAGAAGGCAGGACTGCAGTGGAGAGTACAACAACAACAACACCAAGGCTGTTATAGGAGCAGGAAAGAGAGGTACCTACAAGTCTTCTTCTCTAAAAGCAGCAATATTGGTTAATGATGCTGTTCATTAGGAGTCAGATTGTGACAGACCCTCATGTGGGTCTAATAAGCAGGGAGTGCACAAAAAGAGCTTCACTTGTGCCCTCCATTCACTGGCTATTGAATTGCCAGCACTAGTCTGGTGCCCACTTAGACATATAGCACTGTGACCCGGTCATGGGTAGGCTCACAACAAATCAGTGCTGGATCCCCTGGTAGGGGGCAAAGGTTTTTTATTTGCCTATCACCACCCCCCTCAGGAAGGGCCCCACCTGCAGCTGTTCTCCTCAGCAACAGACAAATCACTGGTAGCAAATCCAAACCAATAGTCCCACACCAGGCCTACCTTCCCTCAGGAATGCTCTGGTAGGCAGCTGCCTCTACTCAATTCTTGACCCCAGGCTGGCTGGCTGGCTGGCTGGCTTGCTTGCTTGCTTGCTTGCTTGCTCTCTTGCTCGCTCGCTGGCTCGATCTCCCTCCCAACCAGCCCCTAGCTGAGTTGGACTCTTGCCTTTTAACTCATCCCTCCAAGGGTTCCTATAACACGTGGGTGTAATCCCCCCCACCCCAAACCGCCTACCCCGCAGCCGTGCCCATCTTGTCGGGCACTCTCAGGAGAGGAATAATCGGTGACTCTGGGTTTGGCACTAGGTAACTCGAGGGGGTGGAAGACCACGAGTGTCGAGGAAGCCCCCCCCCCGGCTCTGGGCCCAGGCTAGCCTGAACACTTCTCCCTCCTGAAGGCTGCTGTGTTATACCTTCTGTTTGCTTTTGTTTTGTTGCATAGTTTTGCTTTATCCTCTTTGGTGATTCTTTGTAAGTGTTACACAAATAAAATTCTTTTCTGCTTTAAAAAAAAACAACTCATCCCTCCAAGCCTGACACCTAGTGCAGGTGTAGTGGGGTGGGGCTGACTGAGCCCACAAAGACTCATTAACCCTTTCCTAGCCAATGTGGGGTCTGTATATCCCATCACAGGCACTGTAGCCCTATTTAAACTATGTTCAGAAGCAGAGGAGAAAAGAGATGTGTTTCCATCTAATGATTCTGTGATTCTATGTGTATATTGAATAATGGACTGTGATAAGGAATGCATGCTTTTGGGTAAGGTGAATTGGTATGTCCCATGCACCAGCTCTCCCTTTGTGAGCACCGTGGTTCACCATGACAATTGGTGTATGATGGTATCCCCTCACATAGATATGCTGCTGTGGTGATCACACACATCATATTTTTTACCTACATCACGACGTTGTGCCAACTGAATTGTTGCTGTAACTGCTGGCAGAAATGATATTCCACCAAGTTGTTCTTGGGTGCAGTCGTATGCCTGGGTGATGCAGATCTGTCTCACTGTTTGCATGATCTGCTCCACTTCTGAGCTTCTCAGATGGATTCTGCAACATGAATATATATATCCATGTCTGTATCACAAACTCTACCTTTTCCTGCTGGTTACACATCCTCTTGAAAACACCACCTGTGGAAGTGACTTACCAAGACCTTTCAAGTGTGCCAGGAAACCAGCTTGATGCTTTCTCATGCTCGGCTCATATTTGTTATTTTTACAGTGGTTGGACCTGAAAACCTTCCAATTTTGCTTTTGATAATGAAACAATACTACCACAGTATTTGCAGTATCCCCTACGCTTAGCACAGGGAAGAGCTATGTAGTACCACGCAGTACCAGCTGCCTTAGAAAACCGATTAATAACGTTTTAAGCAAGACCACATCTATACTGTTTTCTGAAATTATGCCCATAGACATTCCCAGCCAGGATTTGGCCCTCAGTACCATTATGGTTAGGCTTATTTTAATTCTACTGCCAACAAGCCATATGAACTGGCTTGAAGAAGTTCAAACAAACAAACAAACAACAAGGTATACATGGAGAAGTATTTTTTACAGCATAGAAAAATAGCTAGTGATTCCTGGAGAGAGTAGCAGTGCTAATACCGTTTCTGCTTTACCATCAATCACGCTGGCTTCTTTTATAGTTTCCCCCCTAGCCGTAAGTGAAAACTGAACTCTGAACAGAGGAAAAATCAAGATAAAATGAGGAAGGTTGCCCAGAACTCCTAAAGCTCTGTGAAACAACTTTCATGCAGTCATTTGTGGCTTAGCCTCTATTTTACATCAGCTCCGAGTTACCTCAGGAGGGAAAGCATAGATTTTTTTATAACAAAGCTCAGGGTGACTTTGTGCTGCAGGTTATTATTACATTTTAATCTCCAGATCAGATGCTCAAAACCTACAGCAACAAAAAATGAAGAGATGAACATTGTTTAGAATAAGTGATCAGGGAGCTAAAGGTTAGTCAGATGGAGTTAAAGGAATTAAACGCAACTTTCTATGATTCACTGCTTTTCTTTACAAATAATTGCCTGAAATAATGAAAAATGCATTAGATGTGCCAACTACTTTCTCTCTCCACTCACTGCACTAGTTCATTTAAAATTCCCCCCTCACATGGGAGGAATTGAAATTACAGTAGTGGCTCTTAATAGTACCAAAAGGGTTCTAAAGTAATTTGTCACTGGTAGGGGATCAAAGTCCACAACTTTTTCCCCAAGTAAGTTCCCTTTGAGTAAATTAGATGAAATAGCGCATCATCTTGAATTTCAAGAAGTGAGCAATGGCCACTCATCTACTAATGGTAAAAGAGGCAGGAGATAGTCGTGCACATAAAGCAGCATGAAATCCTAAGATCACAGTAAAATTGTTATAAAAGTAGTGGACATAACACTACAGCCACTCTTGAAGACTTCCAGTTACTTAATTGCAGCATCTAGACTGGCAGATTGTTGTATTTTCATTCGCTTTTTGAATAGATCTTTTCAAAAAGCACCGCATATTATGACATTACTCTAACATTCTCAATAAGTAGCTTCATGTCAGGAAGAGGGTAACTTGTAATTCAAGTGTATAGCATAGTAAATGTTTATCATCTGGTTGTAAAGAAGAGTAGGGGACACAGATTTATAAGGCATCCTAATGGATATTGATGTGTAGGAAAAAACTGAGCTGCAGAACTAGACAGTCTGTCAGATGTTGCCCATTATTATGAGCCGATTCTATATATTTTCCTGCTGTGATATCCAGGAGACATAACAATTCTTCTAACCATGATTATGCACTATCCAATAAAAAGATCCATATTACTAATATGATGGTAACTGATTCCCTCCCTTAACATTTCAGATTAAAATAATCTGCATCCTGAAACAACCAAACACATGCACACATCTCTTATAAAATATATGCTGTCTCCTAAACTATAGAAGAAATTTACCATTTACTGTGGTATCACAGATAAAATGATGTTCATCTCTCCAAGATTTAATTCATGAATATTTTGAGATAACACTTTATTTATGACTTTAATACTTTCTTAGCTGGTTACAGGGAACTTTTGTTATTCAGATTCATGATATGAAATCAGGATAGTTTCTTCCATGGAAACATTTTACTGCCTATTCAAAGATGTAAAATGAATATTAACATATTACATATTAATTTGCAGGATGAAACAATTTATAAATTGCACTCCACATTTGAGATTTTATAAAGTAGCTTCCAAGATTCACTTGCAATATAAGTAGAAAAAGATATCTGACTCAAGAGTGCAGTTTATGAAAGCTCTACTCCAGTCTACAGACATATCCTTTGCCTCTGTCACATCTAACTTCAAAACTTCTTAGTCACAGATGTCCTTATTTGTTTCTCTTAATAGAGGCTTCTGCAATCATGGCCCAACAGGAGGCACTTTAGAGGGCTGGAAAAAACCCTACATTTTAGGAAAAAGCCTCATTAAAACAATTCTGTCCCTTTGAGCTCTTCCAATTTTATCATGAAAGATACTTCTCTTCTTTGCTGTTGAAAACCACCCCAAAAACTGTTTGTACTTTGCATGTACTATTTACAAGTTTTGGTTCACCCAGAGGAAAAAAGTATAACTAGAAATACAAACCGATCCTACAAACACTAATGTGTGTGCTTAATTGCACTCACACATAAATAGTTCTGCTGAAGTCAAGGCCTAAAATGAGCCTGCATTGAAAGAACCTGGCATCAGCTGACATCAGTGTGAATTCATATTAATGGATCCTCTCCAGGGCTGGCCTTATGGTTGGATGCCGTGGTCAGGAGGGCACTGTAGTCAAGAGGCAAGGAGAGGGGTGGGCCTAGGGTGTGAGGCTGCAGAAGGGAGCTTGGGATAAGGGGGGCAGTGGAGCCTGGGGAGGCAGCATGGGTTGGGGGGATGGGTGGGGTGCCCAGGGAGGCAGTAGGGTCCAGAAGAGATGGGGAGTTGGATGGGAAGGCAGCAGGGGCCAAGTCAGATGAGGGGTGGGGAGCCCAGGGAGGCAATGGGGACCAGGGGCTACGGGTGTGTGGGGGGGCTCAGGACCCCAGGGAGGCAATGGGGGTCAGGGGAATCAAAATACAGGTTCGCCCAGGGCACCATTTCCCCCAAAGCAGGCGCTGACCTTTCATCTGCGTGGATTTTCACAGCCATTCATGGAACATGGTTTCTGCATGGGAGTCCTCGGTTGGGGATCCAGTTGTAAGACTGGTCCTTAGAACTGGGGATGGGAAATCTGGCTTAATCTGCCAGCTTTGATAAACCTGTTCTCTTTTCTCTATTTTAGGTATGGTACTGAGCAAGAGTCTCTAAAGTTGGAAATCTGATGAATGTGGGGAGATTATTTTTTTTCCATAAAACTTAACAGTAGAGGTGGTCAGAAAAACTTTCATTGGAAAATCCAATTCCATCAAAATCAAGACACAAGATCCAATCATGGATCTTCCATACCGTGATACCAATTTGCATATACATTAGTGTCCTTCCTCCAAATAAAAAGGAGTCATCAGTACTTATTATTTCTAAAATAAACATTTCAATCTTTGCATCAGGGATAATTTGGATATTGTTGGAATTCCCTGAAGATTTCTCTTGTTCCTTGGTAAGATGATGTACACACACTTTAAAGGTTTCTGATGACATCATAATAACCACAAGAGTGAAGTTTCAGTGCTTTGAGGTCCTATGTGTGCTGGGCTTACAGGTCTGAGCAACAGTGATCTTCTTGTATTAACCCACCAGTCTTTCTGTTGACTACTTAATAAGATGTCTAGTAGATAAAGCATGGGAATCTGACTCAGAACACCTGGATTCTGTTGCTGATTTTGCTGCTAGTCTGCTGGGTGACCTCAGAAAACTCATTTTACCTCTCTGTGCCTCAGTTTCTAGATCTGTAAAAAGGAGATAATAGTAAAGAGTGTTGAGATCTACTGATGAAAAGCAGTAGATATTCATTATTGATATTTTAAGTTGGCATTGCTAGTATTCAGAGCCCTGAATGCATTAAGACCTTCTCCATTAGCCTCATCCTGATGAACATCAATACAGAAACCATATACTTTTATAGACTCCACCACTGCACCAAGGACCAGCAAGTGATTAAGTCTTTCCTGATTGCCCCTGGAGTATGGAACTCACTGTCTAGACATGTGATTCTGCCTACTCCTCCCCATTTAAAAAAATGCATAAAATATTTCTTCAGCTACTTTTTAATGGTGATCATTTTCAGGCTTTTGGTAGGACAGCTCCCTCCCACATTTAAAATACACTCTGTCCTTGGGTACATTTGTCTTTATAGTAGGGCTGTCAAGTGATTAGGCTCATTACTCAATCGGGCGGGGGGGGGGAGATAATAACAGAAAATGTGGAAATGGCAGAGGTGCTTAATGACTTCTTTGTTTTGGTTTTCACCAAGAAGGATGGTGGTGATTGGATGTCTAATGTAGTGAATGCCAGTGAAAATGAGGTAGGGTCAGAAGATGCTAAAATAGGCAAAGAACAAGTTAAAAATTACTTGTACAAATGAGATATCTTTGGTGAAAGACCAGAGCCTGATGAAATACATCCTAGAATACTCAAGGAGCTTACTGAGGAGAAATCTGCGCCATTAGTGATTATCTTTGAAAAGTCATGGAAGATGGGAGAGATTCCAGAAGATTGGAAAAGGACAAATATAGTGCCAATCTATAAAAAGGGAAATAAGGACAACCCGGGGAATTATAGACCAGTCAGCTTAACTTCTGTACCTGGAAAGATAATGGAGCAAATAATTAAGCAATCAATTTGCAAACATCTAGGAGATAGTAAGGTGATAAGTAACAGTCAACATGGATTTGTCAAAAACAAATCATGTCAAACCAACTTGATAGCTTTCTTTGACAGGGTAACAAGTCTTGTGGATGGGGGGAAGTGGCAGTTGTGGTATATCTTGACTTCAATAAAGCTTTTGATACTATCTCACATGACCTTCTCATAAACAAACTAGGGAAATGCAACTTAGATGGAACTACTATAAGGTGGGTGTAAACCTGGTAGAAAAACCATTCCCAGAGAGTAGTTATCAGTGGTTCACAGTCATGCTGGAAGGGCATAACAAGTGGGGTCCTGCAGGGATCAGTTCTGGATCTGGTTCTGTTCACTATCTTCATCAATTATTTAGATAATGACATAAAGAATACACTTATAAAGTTTGTGGATGATACCAACCTGGGAGGAGTTCCAAGTGCTTTGGAGGATAGGATTAAAATTCAAAATGATCTGGACAAACTGGAGAAATGGTCTGAAGTAAATAGGATGAAATTCAATAAGGACAAATGCAAAGTACTCCATTTAGGAAGGAACAACACACAAAATGGGAAATGACTGCCTAGGAAGGAGTACTGTGGAAAGGGATCTGGGGGTCATAGTGGACCACAAGCTAAATATGAGTCAACAGTGTAATGCTGTTGCAAAAAAAGGGAACATCATTTTGGAATGTATTAGCAGGAGTGTTGTAAGCAAGAAAGGAGAAGTAATTATTCCGCTCTACTCCCTGCTGATTAGGCCTCAACTGGAGTATTGTGTCCAGTTCTGGGCAACACATTTCAGGAAGGATGCAGACAAATTGGAGCAAGTCCAGAGAAGAACAACAAAAATGATTAAAGGTCTAGAAAACATGACCTATAAGGGAAGATTGAAAAAAATGGGTTTATTTAGTTCAGAGAAGAGAAGACTGAAAAGGGACATGATAACAGTTTTCAAGTATGTAAAAGGTTGTTACAAGTAGGAGGGATAAAATTTGTTTTTCTTAACCTCTGAGGATAGGACAAGACGCAATGGGCTTAAATTGCAGCAAGGAAGGGCTTAAATTGCAGTAAGTGGCCATTAGGAAAAACTTCCTAACTCTCAGGGTGGTTAAACACTGGAATAAATTGCCTACAGAGGTTGTGGAGTCTCCATCATTGGAGATTTTTAAGAGCAGGTTAGACAAACAGCTGCCAGGAACAGTCTAGATAATACTTAGTCCTGTCATGAGTGCAGGGGACTGGACTAGATGACCTCTTGAGGTCCCTTCCAGTTCTATGATTCTATGATTTAAAAATTAATCATGTGATTAAAAAAATTAATCGTGATTAATCGCTCTGTTGAACAATAATAGAATACGATTTATTTAAATAGTTTTTTATATTTTCTACATTTCCAAATATATTGATTTCAATTACAACACAGAATACAAAGCGTACAAAGCTTGCTAACTTTATATTTATTTTTTATTACAAATATTCACACTGTAAAAAAGAAAAAAATAGTATTTTTCAATTCACCTAATACAAGTACTATAGTGCAATCACTTTATCATGAAAGTTGAACTAACAAATGTAGAATTATGTAAAAAAAACTGCATTCAAAAATAAAACAATGTCAAACTTTAGAGCCTACAAGTCCACTCAGTCCTACTTCTTGTTCAGCCAATCACTCAGACAAACAAGTTTGTTTACAATTGCAGGAGATAATGCTGATCACTTCTTATTTAGAATGTCACCTGAAAGTGAGAGCAGGCATTCTATTGTAGCCAGCATCGCAAGATATTTACATGCAAGATGCAGTAAAGATTCATATGTTCCTTCATGCTTCACCCACCATTCCAGAATACATGCTTCCATGCTGATGAAGGGTTCTGTTCAATAATGATCCAAAGCAGTGCAGACTGACACACATTAACTTTCATCATTTGAGTGAGATGCCACCAACAAAAGTTTGATTTTCTTTTTTGGTGGTTTGGGTTCTGTAGCTTCCGCATCGGAGTGTTGCTCTTTTAAGACTTCTGAAAACATGCTGCACACCTTGTCCCTCTCAGATTTTGGAAGGCACTTCAGATTCTTAAACCTTGGGTTGAGTGCTGTATCTATCCTTAGAAATCTTACATTGGTACCTTCTTTGCATTTTTTCAGATCTGCAGTGAAAGTGTTCTTAAATCAAACAACATGTGTTGGGTCGTCATCCAAGACCATCATAATATGAAATATATGGCAGAATGCAGGTAAAACAGAGCAGGAGACATACAGTTTTCCCCCAAGGAGTTCAGTCACAAATTTAATTAATGCATTATTTTTTTACGAGCGTCATCAGCATGGAAGCATGTCCTCTGGATGGTGGCCAAAGCATGAAGGTGCATACGAATGTTTAGCATATCTGGCACGTAAATACCTAGCAATGCCAGCTACAACAGTGCCATGCAAACACCTGTTCTCATTTTCAGGTGACATTGTAAATAAGCAGGCAGCATTATGTCCTGTAAACGTAAACAAATTTGTCGTAGTGATTGGCTGAACAAGAAGTAGGACTGAGTGGACTTGTAGGCTCTAAAGTTTTACATTGTTTTGTTTTTGAGTGCAGTTATGTAACAAAAAATATTTACAATTGTAAGTTGCAATCTCACAATAAAGATTGCACTACAGTACTTGTATGAGGTGAATTGAAAAATACTATTTTTTTTGTTTGTCATTTTTAGTTTGCAAATATTTGTAATAAAAAGTAATATAAAGTGAGCACTATACACCTTGTATTCTGAGTTGTATATTGAAATAAAATATTTGAAAATGTAGAAAAACATCCAAAATATTTAATAAATTTCAACTGGTATTCTTTTGTTTAATGGTGCGATTTTTAATCGTGATTAATTTTTTTGAGGTAATCATGTGAGTTAACTGTGATTCATCAACAGCCCTACTTTATAGCATTGTGTGTTTCTAGGCATTGGAAGGTTGTGATTTGTTTTAATATTCTAAGTATTCCGAGGGCTAAGTGCTTTGGCAGAAGAGGGAGCGAAGGAGTGTGCTTTAAGGATTAAAAATGGTAGTCCATCAAACCCTGAGACATGTAAAACCTCATTCCATTTCCTTGTGCCAGGCTGTATGTAGAATGGTGAAGAATACTCAAGTTTTTAAAAGAAAAAAATGTGTTTGTTAACATTATAGTAGGATGTCCCCTTGGGAAAGATGCGGGATCAGATAGATGGGAGATAGGCAACCCTTGGGGTCCTGGAAAGAGTAGGGCAGGAAAGAGGCTGCCTCAGTTGCTCTGGTAATCTTCTCCCCCACGCTACCCCCAGAACACACATTCCAGTGTGGGGTACGGGAGAAGGAGAAGAGTTTTTTTCTACTTCCTTTGCTGTCCATTAGCCAGGCATTTGAGGGAAGACGAGAGCTCACTGGCTGTCATACCCTCAACCCTGTTGTGTGTAAAGGTCTTCCAGGCATGCAGCAGCCATCCTGCTGGTTTCTGCACTGCATTCTTTGCCTTATAATTAAGGTATAATTTGAACTATGCTTCCAGCATGCTGTGGGTGACACTCTGCAGATCAGTAATTTTGGGAGTCAGGAAAGAATTCCCACTGAGACCTTCCTTTGCCTTCCTAACAGCATCCTGGAGACCCAGTTTTCAGTTAATAAAGAATAAGGCACCACTTTAAAGGAATATACATTTATAAGAGGAATTTGTCATAATTTTAATCACAATTTGCAGCCATCATCCAGTGTAAGTTTGGGACTCAAAAGGGACCAGTTTCGAGAAGGAAACATGAGAAAGAGGCCAGGAGATAGCTGGTGGACCCTGCTAGCCTGTAGGGGAAGGGCAGACCTTAATTCTTTGCAGACTGGGGGACCCTTCCTGTGTACCTTCATTCAAACTTGTGGGAGGAGGATAAGAGGATTCAGAGATGGACCGAGTCATAGGGTTTAAGATGAAGGGGGCCAACCATGAAAATTATTTTTATGTCATAAGGTCATTTAATACCACAGAGGACCCAACTAAATGCCTGGTATTTTGGGAGGAGTTTAGTACCACCCCTACTCTCCCCCGCAAAAATGTAAGGTTGATTTTGTAGAGATGCAGCCTGGCACTTTAAATTCATCCCTGTCTGTGTGTCTTTTTCCTGCATGTCCTGATCAAATGGCCCCTTTTGCTATAGAGAGCTGTGAAACAGGTAAGGTTTCAATGACAAAAGTCAGGGGGGTATGCAAGTTAAAATTTGCTACTTCATAAGACAACTGAAGTTCATCATACCTTGAAAGAATTGCACTTGATACCACCCCTGCAGGAGCTCCAGAGGCATTTTGTGCCACCTTTCTGAGGCCAGGTCAGCCTCCTAGGTTAGAGAAGTCTGAGAGCTGCTCTAACTTGTGACCCATTGCCTGTGGCCCCAAGGGGCTGCTCCAGCTTCCAGAAGTGCAGCAGTGTTTAGCTATGTCCCAGGAACATCTCCCAATGTGCCACCTTCCCATGTGGCTCAGAGTTGTTATCCTGGCTCTTCTCTGCTTACTGAATTCCTTTACTGTGGAGTAATTCTGGAGGGGCCAGAGCTACCAGCTTCAGCCTAGCTGGTGTAAAAGGAATGCTGAATCAGGCTGTGACATTCTATACCTTGGGGAAGCATGCTGTAACCCCCATATTCCTTGTTTTCATATAATTGTGGTCTTACTTATAAAGCATGCTTTTTAAGGTATCAAGGGAAAGGTTATGGTCTGCGGAAGTCATTTCTCAATCCATATATGTGTATCATTCATGCATACGAAGTTATGAGAATTGTGTTGTATGGTTGTCACTAAAACATGCTGTACGTTGTGGGAATCAGCCAGAAATTAGCTCCCCAGAGGCAACAGCAAGGAAAGTAACCAACGCCCAGGCGGGGTGTTAATCAATCCATCAACAGCCGTTGTCCAACAAGGGAGCTACAATGTGATGACTCACCTACATGAGGCCACACCAGGGAAATTGCTCAACCTTGCTTGGAGAGACTCAGTAATGTTCACCTGACTCTGAAGGGGGTGGAGGCAAAGCCATGAGGGAAGAAAGGACATGATAAAAGGAAGAGACATTTGCCATGCTGTCTCTCTCTCTTCCACCTACTTGGACTGACACTACCACCACCAGCAAGCGATTAAAGCGCTGATCAAAGGGGAGAGCCTGGCTGAAGAGCAGCCAGTCTGTGGTGAGAAGCATCTAAGTTTGTAAGGACATTGAAAGTGTTAAGATCAGCTTAGAATGTGTTTTGCTTTTATTTCATTTGACCAAATCTGACTTGTTATGCTTTGACTTATAATCACTTAAATCTATCTTTATAGCTAATAAATCTGTTTGTTTATTCTACCTGAAGCAGTGCATTTAGTTTGAAGTGCGTCAGAGGCTCCCCTTGGGATATCAAGCCTCATATATATCAATTTCTTTATTAAATTGATGAATTTATATAAGCTGGCAGTGTCCAGCGGGCATCACTGGGCACTGCAAGACGGAGGCTCCCAGACGGTTGTGTCTGCGACTGGAGATATTGGCTAGTGTCATTTGCCTGCAAGTAGCTGGGAACAGCTTGCATGCCAGAGGCTGTGTGTGAACAGCCCAAGAGTGGGGGTTCTCACAGCAGAGCAGGGTCAGGCTGGCTCCCAGAGTCAAGGATTGGAGAGGCCTAGCAGATCACAGGTCCAGATAACACCAGAGGGGAACGTCACACAGGCCATCTGCGTGTGTGAAATTGAGTGCATGTTGTCCTCTGTTGCTTGACTGCCACTGAGAAAGAACATGAGCATTTTTAGCTCACAGCCAAAAAGTTCTTTGTTTAGAGTAAGTGGGAGAGGCCTGCTTTTTTTTTTGTCCTGGATATTTCAATCACAGCACACCAACCTAAACTTTAACCCCCAGACTATTCTTTCATTCGTTATCTCAGAATCTAATCACAAATCCATCTAAAAATGAAACAAAATTGCTATATGTATACATTAATAACAAACTGATCAACTTTGAAAGAAATTCACATACATAATTTTACAATAAGTTTATACACTTTTCTGTTAAATTATATGTACAACCTTATTCCCAAGAAACATCAATTGTAAATGCTTGCCCAAAAGACTGATGTTGATGGATAAATATTTTCCCTAATAATTCTCATTTAGCAGTACTCCTTCAGAGAAAATATTTAGATACCAAGTTAAAAATCAATATATAAACAAATCCCCACAACAATTCATGGATCAGCATTAAGATAGTTGTGTTATGATGAAATATTCATTTCTTAATAAACAAATTAATCATACACAGTATTAACCAAGTAGTACAAGATTTATGTCCTTATCTATTCATTTCCATGTTATTAAGTTATTGGGTTTTGCAAAGAATGCGGTAACCAAATAGTCATTTAACAATGTTAGCTGCAGGTTTTTAAACAGTGTTTTGGTAAGTGTTTGAGCACTGGTTGACCAAATGAAGTAGATTACACAGACTGAAAATCCAGAACTATTCCCAACCACAGTGTAACATTGTTTCATAAATAACAATCTTATTTTGTCAAAGCCATGTCAGTTCTTTATGGTGGAACGCTATGATGGCAGTCTATTGATTTAAAAGGGAGATTGTTTACTAGGTTGGGCTTTTATAAGCTCTCATTAGTCTAATGCTGTTTACAGCCCCTTTCAGTACGTTTCTTTGAATGGGGGAAAATTGCACCACATTGTGGGACTATGAAACATGCCTAAAGGAAACATTTCTACTGCCACAGATCATGCTACCATTGACTTCACCCATTGCCTATACACATTTCTGACAAGTTAGAGGGGGAAATATCTTCTTCTTTGGTGTCTCCTTAGTTACTTGCAATAAGGCTGCAATACAAACAAATATGACACAATCTTTGATTAATAATTTAATTGAGGGTGGACAGTTTTTTCATTTCTCACCCCCCCTCCATTCCATTGTCAATATCTTCCCAACTGCACTTGCCTGTTTTCACTCCAGCTCTAAATTATTAATGGTAAGAGTTTGGAAGAGTTTTCCCATTGCTTAGTGCCAAATACAACAAGTAATGTTAGCTCTTTCTTCTTTGCTGTATTTCACCATTCCCTGCTTAATTTGCTTATTAATTCCTTTTTATTATAAGCTACCTACCTACCTACCTACTCTCTCTCTCTCTCTCACACACACACTTTGATAATGTTAACATTAGCAGGAGGGGAATGAGATAGGGGAAACTCAGTAATTGCCACCCTTTACTAAATTATACAGCATTAATTAGTTGACTTGGTAGTTCAGAGATAGCTTCTCCTATCGGAATGAAGGCTTTGGGTTCAGAATGGCATCTGTCTCATAGTGTCAGTGCAACAACAACAAAAATTAATAATGTATGGCTTGTGTCACAAAAGCAGAAGTGCTGCATTCATCTGTCTCCTTGCCATCTGAATGTCAGAAATGGAGAGAAAACACCACTCTGCTGCAACCTCTGGGGGATCACGGAAAAGCTGAAATAGATATCACTGTTTAGGGCTGTTCTAAATGTAATATTTCTGATACATTTGGAGGAAAAAAGGTTAATTTATTTTTCAAGGATTGGACTGCTGTGATACAATTGCTTTGTCCTAGAGCAAGCAGAAAAAACATGAGCATTGCAACCTGTGAAACAAAAGGCCTTTTTGCTGGATTTAGGAGTAATTTGCAATCCATCAAAACACAGACCATTTCTCATTCTGCTGGAAAGAAGCTAAACTGTACACATTTCACTTATTAGGAAATACAAATGTTGATAGAAAGAGAAGTGCAGCCATGGGCTTCCCTCTTGACTGGTAGTTTAAGACCCTGATCCTTCTATCGAATCTGTGTGAATTCCATTACATGATCAAGGCTTAAAAAGCTAATATAGCTTGTTTGTTAGGTTTGGGAATTAAGCTTCAGAATGATAGAGGTGAGATGATGCTACAATACATAGTCATGATAGATAAAAAGTTAAATATTACTTCATCACAAAACAGCTGGATTTTTCTCCAGCTGTCATCATTTGAAAATGTGTATGGCTCTCAAAGAAGCTTCTTAAAAACAGGTTTTAGAAAAAGAAAAAAGAGAAGGGAAGAAACAGAATTGGGGGGAAGGGATCTAAAATGCCCTTTAAAATATTATAATACTTTGCTATAATTGTCCAAAATATTACAGTTTACAAATATATTAAGTAATATCAATGTGTTTTACAAAAGCCATCAAACATTGAGTGTTTTGCAGAATACCATAATACTTTTTTTAAATGAATGGGAAGAGAGTAACAAACAATAGGATCTGAAACCTCAAGGATAAAGGGCCAGGTTCTGGTTCCTTTACTCTTGCTCCTGTCAAATAGCATCTTTTTCCAGGACTGGTCCCTTTGATTTCCTTCAGACTACTTGCACGGCTACTGAGTATATTAGAATCTGAATTAGAATACATCTCATTTGGTATTAACACCATTTAAATATTAAACCTTGTAAACAGGAAACCTGTTTTCAGTGATTCTTAAAACAAAACAAAAAAATCCACCTTGATGATTTTCATTTCAGTAAGGGGAAGAGCTTTGGCCGCTTGGAAGGTAAAATAGTCTTGTTGTTCGCCGATAATCAGGATGAAAGGTTTAGCCTTGGTTACTGAAAGTAACAGAAACATCTTCCTGCCACTTCATTTTGATGAATTTTGAAATAGGTTAGCTTAAACTGATGCTGGTTTTCTCTGCCTAACTCCTCATAGAGAACCTGTGAGATGAGAGCAGAGAGTGTAATTAGAATAGGTAGCCAATCCATCCCCAGTGTGAGCAAACTTCTTCACCCACATTCTTTCACGCTAGTTAAAATCTTTAAGGGAACTCCCAGCACTGTAACTTCAAGGAACACTCTAGTCCTCATTATTGTCAGAGATTCCATCACCCGCTCTGCAACTCCTATTAAGGAATCTGAATGCTGCCTGCGGCTCTCCCTTTTACATGCTAGTCAGCTTCCTGTTTAGGCAGGGAAAATAAAAGGGGTTGAGAAATGTGCAGAACTTCTGTAAGTCGTTTGCATTCCACTGAAATATTTCTTTAGCTGAAGGGGATCAAATCAATGAAATATGATGAAACCATATGCTCATTTTTTTCAAAAAGAGAGCAGCTGCTTCAGGGAGTATTGAGAAGATTTATTAATTCTACCAGTACTGCTCATTAAGACTAGGTGTCTCTATACCTGGCTTCCTCAACAAAAGCTCCTCAATAGCAAAATCACCCCCATGGAGTTCACACTGATGTTCATCTTGGCAACATTCCCTGTATTCTTGCAGGACACAGGAGACAATATGCTGAGCTGATGCTATTGGAGAAGTGGAACACTCATTTCTCAGGAAAAGCTATATAGCACAAGTTAAGTTTGGAAATGCCATAGGAGGAATGTGTGCTGGCAAAGACTGATTCTGCCTGCTATGGACCATATGTGTATTTAATTGAGTTTGCAAGTTTCCAGGCAGGATGCCAAATGGACAGTCTACTGCCAGGTAAGAGTGAGGAAGTTTTCCCCTCTTGTTCTCTGACAAGCTTTGGGGTCACAAAGATTCATGAAGCCAAAAGATATGTCCTGCCCAGGACTGATAGTGGTGTATGTAGGTCAGCAAGCAAATAAGCTACAGGAAGATGAATTATTGTTGCATCAGTTGTACTTAAAGGTTATGGCTCAGACTAACTTTACAGCCTGAGTAAGAAGTGGTGCCACTCCAAGAGCTGACCAGGGAGGGAATTGTAACTCTCGGAGTCTCATCTGGTCACAGTTTCCCACCATGGATCCCCTCTTACTCTAAGGGAAAGGTAAGAGAAGTGATTTGCTACTGGTATAGACCAGTGATTGTCAATTGCTGGACTTTGGACCAATGGGTTGTCAGCAGAGCATTTCCAGGAGGTTCAGGAGGCTAAGTTCCATTAATAGTAAAGCATGCACAAATGGAGCAGGGGACAGTCATCATCCTAGAACTTTTCAGTTGTGCATTCAGTCTTCAAGTAGAGCTCTCTTTAATTCATGATAGTGTCCCATGAAAGCCTTCACTGGCTTGGATTGCTGTCCTGGAGTTGAAGTCTGTGGAACAAGTCCCTGTCTTGCTGACAGATAAACTTTCAACCATAATCAAATTTGTTGACAACACTACAAATGAAGCAGTAATAAGAGAGGCATGAATCAAACTACTAGCTTGGAAAAATCAGAGCAGTGGGATCTGCATAAAATGAAAGAAAATCAGGTGTTAATAAATATATAAAATCCTGCTTCTACCAAGAGAGGAAATAAACAACAGATGTACAAAACCAGGGGTCAGTGATAACCATGCAGCTGCACCCATCCATTAAGCTGAGTTTATTTTCATTGTGTCTTTGTGATATTCTGTTGTAATATTATATTTATATTTTGCAATACAGTTGTAACAGGGAGGAGAGCTGCTTCGTGACAGGTGCTATGCCTTAAGAAGTGGTCCAGGATTTGAGAAAGTTGTGAGGTCTTGATTTACAGTATCCTTGTGCCTCGTTTTCGGAAACACAGTCACCTGTGATAAACATCTATCTTAAACAGCTGCTTTAAACTACTTTCCTGCTTTCAGATACCAAAATAAACTTTAACCCACCTTATTTTAGGTGCTTCCCTATAGAGCACTTGGGACCAGAAACATTGAAAAGTAACTGAATTGCTTCTGTACTGTATATGAATGAATTGAATGTGGTGAACAAAAGGAAATATGTAACACATTCAGGAGACAGGTTTCAGAGTAGCAGCCGTGTTAGTCTGCATTCGCAAAAAGAAAAGGAGTACTTGTGGCACCTTAGAGACTAACAAATTTATTTGAGCATAAGCTTTCGTGAGCTACAGCTCACTTCATCGGATGCAGTAGAGAGACTGCTGAATTGGAATTAATTTGAAAACTGGATACAATTAACTTAGGCTTGAATAAAGACTGGGAGTGGATGTGTCATTACACAAAGTAAAACTTTTCCCCCTTGTTTATTTCCCCTCCTACTGTTCTTGTAAAGTGCTGGAAATGGCCCACCTTGATTATCATACAAAAGGTCCCCCCACCTCCACTCTCCTGCTGGTAATAGCTCACCTTTCCTGATCACTCTTGTTACAGTCTGTATGGTAACACCCATTGTTTCATGTTCTCTGTGTACATAAAATCTCCCCACTATATTTTCCACTGAATGCATCCAATGAAGTGAGCTCTAGCTCACGAAAGCTTATGCTCTAATACATTTGTTAGTCTCTAAGGTGCCACAAGTCCTCCTTTTCTTTTTAGTAGAAGGAATAGAAGAGCTGATGCTTTTCATTATGCATTTCTCAACACGCATAGGTTGGCATGTGACACCATAGGTGCAATAACAGGGTCATGCATTAAAAAATGAAAAGCTCTGTCTGCTGAACTCTGTCCAAACAAAAGAGGAATATTCACAACAAATTCATTATTTTTCCTCAGACACGTCACCTCTCTTCCATTAAGCTTTGTTCCAGTAACGCTGTCTGAGTTTGCAGCAAAGCTAATGAACCTCAGGACAGCTGTGGTCATCAAACGTTTACCATCCCATGACCACAGGTCCGGCGCAGTCAGATTTCCATCCTTACTAAGGGGAAAATATGCACCTCTTTCTCTTACAACTGCTATGAATAAAATAAACTGAAACTCAAGTTTGCCTGGAGTTTTCCCAATTAATCAACACAGTAATTGAGAAATCACAATAAACCACTCTCAATAAAATGTATTGTTAAAAGAGAACAAAGAAAAATTCTTGCTGTCTACACTGAAAATCTGCAGAAGATGAGCTGTTTGATACATTATCTGTAGAATGAATAGGAGTTATTTTTAATCATTTCAAGAGAATATAAAGGTACATCAAAAAGAAAAAAGCTACCTTGTCATCCCAAGGCAGCAAGGGACAGTACAGTGTGATTGACGTGGCTAGTTCACTTATTGTTAAGGCCAAACCCATACTCCAGTTTGATCCCTTCTCACAGGTGCTGGAACTAGGGGTGCTGCTTCACCCCCCCAGCTTGAAGCGGTTTCCATTATATACAGGACTTACACTTTGATTCAATGGCTCTCAGCACCCCCACTCTACAAATTGTTCCAGCATCCCTGACCCTTCTAACTAGGGTGACCAGATGTCCCAATTTTACAGGGACAGTCCCAATATTTGGGGCTTTGTCTCACGTAGGCCCCCACCCCCTGTCCCAATTTTTCACACTTGCTGTCTTGTCACCCTACTTCTAACAGAGAGAGAGAGAGAGAGAGAGAGAAAGAGAAAGTTCAAGCAGCTTTAAGTTGCACCTTTGCCAGTCCATCTATGGACCAAAGCAGACATCAGTACCAGTGTAAGTCCTTGATCCTTGGATGACTCCAGGAACGCGGGATGTATCAGTCTTCATATAATGTAATATCAGACTCAGATGGATGTAATATATATTTCATATTGAAAATACAGATCAAGTGGTACATTTATGGATGGGGAGGTTCAGATGTGTGTAAATTAGTTGAGGGCACTGAAGGAGGAGCACCAACCCTTTCCAAAAACATCATTATTACTGCAACGGGTTGAAAATCTCTCTCAGTTTTTTTTGTCTAAATTAATATTTTCATGAAAGAAAATCAGTTTTCATCAGGTTTTTTTTTTTTTGGTCAAACAATCAAAAACATTTCACTTTTTGACTGGCAAACCCAAAACATTCTGCATGTGGAAAAAAAATGCCATTTCCCACGCAACTCTAATTATTATTTTTAGAGATCCCAGAAAAGTGCTAGATGTCTCACAACAAATGCAGGTGCACTCTCTGGCCTGAAGATTTAATTTGATACTGATGGTGATGGAGTCTCATGCTGCTGTCAATGTACGAAGATTCCGCAAACACTCCAGGTGAACATGTACGTGGGAGATCAGACCAATGTGAGAACTGCCAATATCGTTACATGTGGGACAGGATTTGATTTGATACTACAGGTGAAAGTTATAACAGAGAGGCTGGAGAGAAAAAAGGTAACAATAATAAAAATAAATGATTGAGTTATTCAATTAAGCTATACACTCAGATTGATGGTTTAGTTCCCTTTATAAAAATGTTTTTTCTCCCCCCACATTTCACATAGCTTTTGTAGGGAGGCTTTTGACTGCAGAGAAGGAAGTGGTTTGTTAATATTATATTCAATATTTATTTGTACAGTGGTCCCCTTTATAACCTTGGCAATTATGCCTTAGCAATACAGGTGAGCTTTGAAGTACTTACCTAAACTTCACTATAGCAAATAGCTCTCCAGTTATGATTTGTGATGGCATAAGAGCAGAAGTTCTTTTTACTTCCATTATTACAACAGCATAGTCCTGCAGTCAGACTTTGTGCTACAGAGGAATGACTTTGTGCTATCGCTTCCATGAATTTGGAACAGTTTTAAGACATCACTGATGTCCTATTTGTGTATAGTATATGGGAACTATGCCTGCCTACTAGTGGAATTATAGGAATTCCACAAACACAGAGGCAATGCTACTCAGATAACTAAACTGGTTGGCATATGTAAGGATAAATACTGCAGAGTACCCAACATGTGTTAGTATAACATAAGCCAAAAGCCCTGGCAGAAATCCAGCAATTGCAGCTTCTCAATGAACGTACCGGGTTCTTGTCCTCAGCAAACATTGTGCAATTTTTTGGAAAATTAATAAATGTTATAAAGAAAGCTCTAGTTATACCATTCAAAATGCCACCCAAGTGCTTTAGATGCAGATGACTCATGTAATTTTCTTCAGTACCTATGGGAGAAGGATGTGGGAGTTAAAAAAAAATGGTCTGGTCTATGCAACAATACCTGAGATAAAGTTAAAGATGTAGGGACAAATTCACTGCTGACATAGAAGAGTGAATTTACCTTGACATCAGTGGGACTCCATTGGCCCAGAAATGTAAAATTAATGCAATATGACATTGTTACATGAGACATATTAGATTTGATTTTAGCGGTGTCTTGTGTCTTTAAGGTAACCAGGGGCTTGGTGGTGGTGTTCTCATGCCCTAGTTAGCTTTAAAACACGTGTTGGGAATATCCAATCATTAATGCTTACACAGGAAGAGATCTTAATAACATTTTTTTAGTTACTGGAGGAAGAGTTTATTGAAAATAGGGTCTGCTGTCTCAATTGTGTTTTATTATTTTAATAGCCCACCTGAGTTCCAGATGTATCAAAGAAAAATCCTGTAAGCCTTGTGGTTGGTAAAACAAAATTTACTCAGTCATTGAGAGCGGAACCAAGACCAGCTGAGGAAGAAAGGATTACAGGTTTAGCAAAAAAAATATTTCTATGAAAGACTAATATCTAAACTGCATGAGGACACGGACAAATTGCAGGACCCTTTATTTTGGAAATTAATTAATTTATAAATACTAGTGGTTGGAAGAGCCACTGCAAACCTACCATTGGTGAGTGAAAATTGGATGCAAATTAACTCAGGAAGTCAGAAATTTGCATATTATTGAAACTATGCACTTTTGTGAAAAATGACTCCCTTCTTTCCTTCCCCATTTCCCCAGAATCCCCAAGAGAAGATAGAATATGTAATGGCCAGTCTCTGATCTCCTTTCTCCTGTTGAAAAGCTGGAATAAATCCATCCAAGTTACCCCAGATTTCTAATGGATTCCCTGAGATCAGAAATGGCCCAAAGAATGCAAGATTGACAAAGCCCTGGCTGGGATGATTTAACTGGGAATTGGTCCTGCTTTGAGCAGGGGGTTGGACTAGATGACCTTCTGGGGTCCCTTCCAACCCTGATATTCTATGATTCTATGATAAGATGTGCTCAGAAATCGTTTTTTCATTATTATAAATAGTTGTGTGAATAATTGATTTTTTGGTTCACTGGTCTAACTGGAAAAAAATCATTTTGGACTGACCCAAAACACAAATTTCAGTTTCCTCAGAAAACAAAAAAACAAAACAAATAATGTGTTTTGGGCTGATATTTCAATGGTTAGACTAGTGGTTCCCAAATTTGTTCTACCGCTCGTGCAGGGAAAGCCCCTCGTGGGCCGGGCTGGTTTGTTTACCTGCCACGTCCGCAGGTTCAGCCGATTGCGGCTCCCAGTTGCCACGGTTTGCTGCTCCAGGCCAATGGGAGCTGCTGGAAGCGGCACGGGCCGAGGGATGTACTGGCCGCCACTTCCAGCAGCTCCCATTGGCCTGGAGCAGCAAACCGCGGCTGCTGGGAGCCGCAATCAGTCGAAACTGCAGACGTGGCAGGTAAACAAACAGGCTGGGCCCACCAGGGGCTTTCCCTGCACAAGTTTGGGAACCACTGTGTTAGAGCATTCACCCAGGATGTGGGACTTGAACGTCAAGTCCCTCTAGTGCCCCATGTGGAGCAGGAATTGGAACTTGGGCCACCTACATTGCAGGTGACTGCAGTCAATGCGAGAGACCCTATAAATCACAACTGCAATGTTGGAGACTAAAGTTTAAGTCCTTGCTCCATGACAGGCAGAGTGGGGACTTGAATCGGGATCTCCCATATTTTGGATGAGTGCGCTATCTACTGGATTATTGGGGAAAAACAAGTGATATCATTATTATTTTGTGAATGGCACCTAAGTCCCTCGTGAATCTATCCAAAAAACTTTTTTTGTCCAAAACTATTCAGGGACTTTTGACACTGCGGCACTGCACCACCCCTTTGTGGCAGGGGTGGGATGGAGTGTCGGAACCTCACCACTCCCAAATTCACATGCTCGCCTCTTTGTGGGCAGCCTGATGTGGCCTAATGGCCTTCCTACACACAATCACCCCTTGGTTGGGTAGTGTGCCCTAACAGCCAGAGTCCATATAACTCGCTCCCAGCGTTGGACCAGTGCGGCCCAATGGCCAGAGTCCATATAACTCCTCCCTCACAAGTGGGGTAGAGTGGCCTAGTGGCCAGAGTCCATGTAACTCACCCCAAGTGTTAGGGCAGTGTGGCCCAATGGCCAGCATCCATATAATCACCCTCCTCAGACAGGGTAGCATGGCCTAGTGGCCAGAGTCCATATGATTCCCATGGTGTGATGGGATGGTAGGGGGACCAGGCCCACCCTCTCCACTGGGTCACAACCCAGAGCCCTGGTAGTGGCAAGTTCCCCTTGCCACCAGCTCAGTGGGGATCTGCCCAAAACATGCCGAGCCTCAGTGCGGCTCTAACGCCGGTTTTCTCTAAAGTTCCCCTGGGTCACTTCCTAATATAACCTCTGGGTTCTCCAATTCGGGGGGTCCTCTGGTCTGTTCCCCTCCTGTGACATACTCCATCTGGGCATTCGGGTGCATCCTGGCTTGGCTGGCCTCCGCATCCTGGAGTGCAGGCTGTCCCTCCTCGGGAGCTGGCAGCATGCCTCCTTCCCCTCCAGTGGTCAGCCCCAACTGAGCAGTTCTGCAGGCTTTTATACCTGTTCTCCAGATGGAGCATGCCCAGCAGAGCCTCAGGGTCGTGGCTTCCTCTGCTAGCAAGGAAGGGTGTACCAGTGTGGGGCGGCTCTGCCCCTTCACTGAGACAAATTAGCAATTAGTTTTGGGTAGATCAAGAATGCATTTTTCAGTGAATACATTATTCATTCAAAAATTTAACCAAGCTCTAATTATAAACACAGGAAAAATACATTTCCTGCTATTAATTTACTTTGTTTCTTTTATGAGATAAATGACAGATCTTAGCTGGCAGATAAGAGGTTGATTTTTTTCCTTATGTGTGATGATGAGGAAGGTTGGAAAAAATATTGATTGTACTAGAGCATGTTTCATATCCTTTATATTATCCAATTACTATGAGCTTTTGCTCAGAATAACAGACTGCATAAGGAATTATTGATTTCACTATATAACTTTACATATTTGTGCGGAGGTTGATTCCTAATTCCTCATTTATGTGCATTTATTTGCATTTTGGGTCAAATCCTGACATTCTTACTCAGAGTAGCTCTCAGAACTGCTGAGGAACGGAAAGGGTGGGGAGTTGAAAGGTGACTGAGTCATCTTTGCGCACTGTGATCCCCAGGCCATTTTGCATCCATCTAGCCCTCCACTGCAAGTAATCAATAGCATAAAGAGTACCCTGAAATTCTATTAATGACAACCAGTCTTGTATTACTGTATTCTTTCTTAGAAAGTTCTTTTCATGTTTGGCTTTCTGAAAAGTAGGAAAAGAACTCTTCACAGTGGTTGGTGCTTAGGTCTGATGTTTGGATTATAGTTGACTTGGTCATTGGGGTTTTTTTCACAAAAAATAGCTTTTTGAATGATATATGTTTTTTGAATGACACACAGTTTTTCACAAAAACTGTATTATTTGAACTTTTCTGATATTTTTCTCAAAATGAAAAATTTTGTTTCAATTCAGCTCAGAATGGAAAATTTCAAGTTTTCATTTTTAGTTCTCCTCCCCTCTTTCTCTCCTTTTTCTGACCCTCTGAAAGAGAAAGGAGGTAAATAAACAAACAGCCTTGAAAATCAGGGTGTTCAATTTCAACTGAACATCCAATTTCCCTTTTGATGAAAAATCTCTATGAAATTTCAAACAGAATTGTTTGCAGAAACAAATTGCCATTTTTTGGCCAGCTCTAAATTATATGCAGCATGGTCTGATTACCATCTCTCTATGGCTAATAACTCTGCCAGCTGTGATTCTGTGGCTGTTATGACAGAGAAAAACGTTCTCTTTATTTCATTTGCTGCAGTGGTGCAGTTTAGCCGCAAGTCTTTGTTTTGCTAGAGAATGGTTTTGTATTCTATTAATCTGGGGCAACTTTACAGCATTACTGTCCTATTTATTTCAAAGGGACTAGAGTTTCACCCCAGTATCTACTGATGTGTTTTATAAATAACAGATGACTTCAAAACAGGTAAAATAAATCACAGGGCCAAATCCTGACTGGCTCCTCTATAGGTGAGGGCACATTGCTCCCAGTAAGGGTGTATGCTGCCACCCCCCTCACCCCAAGAGCAGCATCTAAAATCCACAACTCAGCATGTGGCTGCTGCTCATGCTTTGATGGCTGTAGAATTGTTTAACTAACCTGGGTAACTTTCACTGTCTCACAAGTTCTGGTACAACTTTCAATCACACTCACCCCCGCCCGCCCCCCCCCCCATTTGAGCATCTCTAGCTTAGTATTTATTAGGCACCCTGCTTGCTTTTTCCTTCAACTTCCTCTTTTATTATCATTTGGACAAGTCTCTGGTAGTCTCTTCTTTCCTACTGAGTCATTTGCTTTTGAATTACTCAGCTTCTGTCTGCTTTCAGCTGGGCTCTATTCCAGACACTTTCATGGAAATATGTTCCTTTGATTTAATAATGATTTGTTTTCCTAGGCTTGTTATTTGAACTACTGGTAGTTTATTGTCTCCTGATTTTCAGATAAATCTACCATGTAGCTATAGCAATCAATTGGAGTTTGTGAAGCTTAGCAGTATAATAGTGTGGGATCATAGGCTAAGGTAAAGGCAGATGCTACTTATGCAGGGCTTATTACTGTGTTAGTGTAGAGGCTGATTGTTATATGATAGGTCTTCAACCTAAACTAGGCAGGGCTGGCTGCCCAGAAGGTCCAAGGTATACATCTAGCCAAATATCAGAGAGTGGGCCAAATTTCAGCCCCAGCGTAATTTCAGTTGTATGAATGGACTAACAACAAGGATGAATTAGGCCCAGCATCAGGGGTCACAAAAGTCACTTAGGTTACAGATCATGTCAGACTGCCTTCTGCTTCCTAATATGCACAGCCAAAGAAGAGCATATGATTACTCCTAAGCATGTACCACATCCCCTTCTTGGGGAGTCGATGCTTATTACACATAGAATTTATTTGAGTTTATTCACGCTAACATTAATACTAGCTGTTTTATTTCATGTCTTTGTTAGTATTCCTTTATTACAATTTTCTCTCTGCTTCTAACGTCAGCTTTTTTCCGTTAGCATCTGGAAACATGAACCATCATTCAATGTCCTACTTCCCCTTTTCTGTTCCGGAAGGTATACCCAACCTTTGGAATCTTAAATCAGACATCCTAAATTGGTGATCATCCTTAGAAATTCACCTTGTTACCCCATCACTTTTAGGCCATGGTGTGATATCTGTCCTTTTCCATAGGCATAACAGATCCTGTAATGGTCCAAAAATGGTTCTCTTGGAAAACAAACACCATAATCAGTCACACAAGATTTAAGGAAGGGTGGAGTTGGTACCCTGTTCTGACAGAAGTGATGCAATCAATAATAGACATAACACTCTGACATGTAAGTCAGAGACATAGCAAGCCAAAAAGGGGAAAAAAACTACTTTCCAAAATATGGCTTAAATATCAGTATCATGGAGTTTAAATACTACAGTCAAAGGCTTTTTAGGATAAGGTAAGTTGCCCCTTGAGCGGCCTAACCTTAGTGCAGACCAGCCTCCCTCAGCTAAAGTAAAATTGTATCTGGTATTTTTCTTCAGCCTAGTCCCAAAGGAAACCCAGAATGTCATTCACCTTGCTGGTTTCCCCCACAAAGAAAGAAAACCTTCCAAGTTATTCCTATAACTTCTACCTTCTGTCTCTGATTCCTGTGGCTAGTCACCACCCAGCTCCCTGACTTTCCCCCACAGCACCCTTTTTCCCCCACAAAGGTGAAATTGCATCCAGCTCTGCTATTTATAGATCTCTGCAATCAGGAGAAACAGGTGCAGCTGTCATCTGTTCAGAGGGAGAGGACTAGTCCCTTCCTGTCCAACTTCTGGATGGTGTTTATAAACCCCATCGGAAGCATCCTGATACCAAGTGCATATTAGAGAAGCCACTGTGGACACACAGTACCCATGACTACACCCTGTCTTGTTGGTGATGTAGGGGAGTTATATAATACTAGGTGGCAGCAATTTTGCTTGGGCATGCTTTTTCAGCACTTGGATCATGGATCAAAACTACCATTGTAACTGCTTTTCAGACACTCACACTCTCATCTTGCTGGCCTAGATGCAGCTGATGCAGGTCACCAGGTATCTTTGATCAAACATAGCCTTCTCTTTCACACAATGTGTGGTTTTCCCTACTGTGGATAGAGTGTGCTCTCACAATATGCCAAAATTTGGTTGGGTGAGTATACAAGGGGAGGGAATGGGGTTGCTAGTTACTGCTCAGGAATATCTTCAATAGGTTTAATTTAATTTGCTAGGGGTACCAGTTCCTATGGGTACAGGTTGCATGCCAAGAAGACAGTTTCAAAGAGATTAACAGACTTTTTCAATAGTCTTATAGTTAGGACTTTTCCTTAAACCTGCTCATTGTTCTGTGGTGTTCTTCAATCTTGATTAGATCTATATTGTGAAGAAAGTTCACAGAGACCTAAAAGGTCCTGTAATGAGCACAAATATCTCTGGTACTCAGCGTAATGCAAACATTGACTTTTGGCTAGCTCTCCCTACATCTGAGTCAATGGAGTAGAGGGTAGCCATTTCAATGAATTCAGAGTAATAATTAAGGATTGATATTTTTCATGGCAGTTTTTAAATTAAAGTGATTGTTCAAGCAAAATTGTGGCAAGTTCTAGTAAGTCTTTTAGTTTAAAATAACCTTTTTGTAATCTTTTACCTTTCTACACGTATTGCTCTCATTCTTGGTGCTCTGACAGTGCAGGAGTAGTTGTAACACCATTTTTCCCTGTGTGTCAGTGGCTGACTATGTTGTCTCACGTCTCCTGTTGCAATGTGTAAAGGACTAAAATAAAAAGTTAAAGAAAAAACCAGTTAATGTTGTGATGAACTTTTATAAGCTGTTATTGTAACATGATGTATTTCAAGGATGGTGGCAGGGAACTAACTAGCAGGGGTGAAGTGGAGGGCTGAAAAATAAGGGAGCTGGGGCCAGTAGGAGGGAGTATCGAAAAGATACAAAAAACAAAGAAGGAGACAAGAAAGCCAGGTTAATGGACGCTAAATATGTGTGGTGAGTGCAGATGGCAAGGAGCTAGTTGGTGTGTACTCATGGATTTTGGCAGGTCAGGTAGGAGACTTTTTTTGTCACAGCCCTGGGATAGAGACACAAAGTGAATGTAAAAAGAACAGGAGTACTTGTGGAACCTTAGAGACTAACAAATTTATTTGAGCATAAGCTGTTGTGAGCTACAGCTCACTTCATCGGATGCATTACAACTATTACAACTAATGGAGATTGTGTACAATCACAACACAGCTGATGCAGAAGATCCCTATAGACAGCATACATTCACATTCTATGCATCTGATGAAGTGAGCTGTAGCTCACGAAAGCTTATGCTCAAATAAATTTGTTAGTCTCTCAGGTGCCACAAGTACTCCTTTTCTTTTTGCGGATACAGACTAACACAGCTGCTACTCTGAAATTTATTAGAGCATAAGCTTTCGTGGGCTACAGCCCACTTCATCGGATGCATAGAATGTGAATGTATGCTGTCTATAAGGATCTTCTGCATCAGCTGTGTTGTGATTATATACAATCTCCATTAGTTGTAATTATTCACTCTGGAAAGGTAGAATGGGTGTGAGCAGTCCATAGTAAGTCATGCACAGCAGACATGTTGGTGGCTACCTGGGTGCCAAAGCAATCCAGACATTTTAAGAGGCCTACTGCCTCACTTTCCAGGCAATCCAGTAGAGAGATGTTTGCAGGTCAGTAGTAATGATTCTTTACCTTTCATCACCAAGTGTCTTGAGAAGCAGCAACCCCCAGAGTGGTTGGTACTGTCCTAGTTCTGTTGCACGTGGAGCCCTCCATAGCTTCATAGGAGACTTCCACTATGAGAGAAGGTTTCAAGTATTGTACACACAATTTCTTAAAACTGAAATACAGTTTATAGGCAGTTTTTTTCTTTTCAAACTATCTGCATTTGATCCAACACGGCAGATACCATGGGCTATATGTTAGTGTTTTACATTACAAAGCAACATTGCAAGCAGGGGGAATCTGTACCTTCAGGCTTCTATTTGTCCTTAAGCAGACTGCTTTTTCTGCCCTCTCATTCCGTGGATTTTTCAGCTGGCAAAAAAAAAAAAAAAAAGACCTGCATCCACACTGAGACTTAAGGGAATCCATTTTTATTAACCACACGCTTCTCCAGGAAGAAAAATATACATAAGAATTATTTTGGTTTGCTAGATGCTACCCTTAAAAAAAAAAAAACATACCAATGACAAACCAAAAAAACCTTAGCAGTGACCAGCCCTTGGATTAAAAACATTGTATTGATTTCAAACTACAGTTTTAAGAAGACCCCAGATCTGTGTTAACTCACCTACTTTGTTTTCTCTTAAAATTTCCTGGCGTGCTAAGAGGGAAGAAGAACCAAAAAAGAAAACTATTTGATGTGGTGAAAACAGCCCACAAGAACAAATCTAAAGATTAAAGTTTACTGGATTAGCAAAGTAATAAGGAAATGTGGAGAACAACATATTTTAAATGTGCAGTCATTAATTCGAAGAGGCAAGTGTGTTGTCCAGGACAATAGTACTCTCATGCAACCATTTTTCTGCTGTAAATACCAAAGTACTTCATAAAGAAAGTACAGATCCAAGGTGCCTGTTGGGCCTTGGGCCTCCATTGCCATAGTATCTGAATACCTCACAATCTTCAATGAATTTATCATCACAACATCCTTGGAAGTATGTGTGTGTGTGTGTGTGGGGGGGGGGGTTGTTCCATTTTACAGGCACAGAGAAATGATGTGATTAACCCAAATTCACAGAGGAAATCTGTGATCTAGCAGGGACTTGAACTCAGGTCTCACAACTTTGGGGCTAGTTCCCTAACCACTGGACAACCCTTCCCCTCAGCTGGGTAAATAAGGTAACTGAGGCAGAGAAGTGAAGTGACTTGCCCAAAGTCACACAATGCACCAGTTAGTGCAGCAGTTGTGGAACCTCTGACACAGCAACTGCTAAATCCTCTCACTATGTTTCAGAGAGTGAGGGGAAGAGAGGAATTGTTTCTATTTGATTTATACCAAATGTAAAAGGTATTTGCCTCTGGAAAAATGTAAACGAATTAGTGGGGTTTTTAACTGTATTGTGAGTCCAGGATTTCCAAAGTGTGTACTTGTTTGCACATTTTTAACTTCTTAGTTACATGTTATTTATTCACAGTTGTGTTCAGTGTGGAATTTAGCACTGTTAGCAGTCTAAAGACTCCTAAAATGCCTAACCATATGTTCTCTTGCTCTTCAACATTTAGTACAAAGTTCAAAATGTGCATCTTGAAAATATTCTTAGACTCATAACGACATGTTGATGCTACATTGTAAATACTGCATGGCAACATTAAAAGTTAATTTGTCTTAGAAGCCACAGCATTTTCATATTAATAGAGAAACAATAGCAAAATAGCAGGTAGGAAAGCAGGAAGAAACATATGATGCCTATTTTCTTGTCATTTATGCCCATTTATTTTTCCCACAGATACATTATGATTATACAAATACATTACAATTACATCAGATTTCATAAGCTAAGCAGGGTCAGGCTTGGTCAGTACTGGGTCAGTGAGAGAGATCTTAAAAAAGAAACCCAAGGGCTGCAAGACGTTGTGTTGATGATTCAAGACTTCTTCCTCTGAGTTTGTATTTATCCAGCATGGTGTATAGGTGTGCTGTGCTGCTGGAGTTAGCAGTTCAAATGAGACATAAATCCAAGCTCCAAATCCCTTGGGGCCATTAAGAATATCATGACTTTTTCTTTATTTTATTTACACATGAATCCATATTTAACTTTTTATTCAATTTATATTATATTTGAACTCTTTAGCTTCAATTTATTTACTTTCATTCTGCCTCCTAAAATATTATGTAGAATTGGCCTAAGATGGCTGGAAGAAAAAAGCAAGAACTGCTGATCTTGCAAAAACAAAACAAAACAACAACCCATCATCTTTCTCACAAAATCAGCGGCTTGGATGAGATTTCTACCACGTCAAGCAAAAATCAAAGATAATATTTTTTTACAAGGTTTTGGTCATCTCTGAATTGGAAATGGCCCTTTCTAGGTTTGAATCTGAATTAAAGCTGTAGAAAGTACAGTTTGATAATTTCAAAACATTTCATTTCATTTTTTACCTTGTTTATTAATTTATACTAAAAAAGGTTTAAAAACCTCAAATTTCAAAAACAGGAAGTCATTTTGAATAAAAAAATGAAACTGTTTCAGTCTGGAGATTTGTCAGAATTAAGCCTCTCTTCTCAACTGTTTTCATTTAGAAGAATCAACATTTTCCAATGAAAAAACATTTAGTTGTAAAATTCCTGACTAACTCTAACTGAACTCTGTTACACTGCTGACTGTTCTAGTGTCCAGTCGAAGTAACAATCTAATATCAGTTATACAGTCAGAACAGATGGATTCCAACTAAACCAATAAAATCACAATATGTGGAACTATGGATAAGCAACACTAGAATTCATAGAGTTATAGAGTTTAAGGCCAGAAGGGACGATCAGATCAACTAGTCTGACCTCCTGTATATCACAGGCCAACAACATCACCCAGCACCCACACACTAAACCCAACAACTGAAATTATACCAAAGTATTACAGCCCACAGGAAACCAGACTACTCTATGCCATCATGAGAGAATAGACCGGACTGAGGTGCACCAATGCCTGAGGCTTTTGCCATGGCAGAGAAATGATTCAGTGAGATATACCCAGATAATCCAGGCAAGTGACCCACAGCCACACTCTGCAGAAGGTGAAAAAAACCCAAGGTCACTGCCAATCTAAGCTGGGGGAAATTCCTTCTCAGCCCCACATAGGGTGATCAGTTTGACCCTGAGCATGTGAGCAAGAACCAGCCAGTGTAGCAGCTGAGATACAGAATGCTCAGTGCCACCTTAGTACAGGCACACCCCATCTGTGAAAGTGAGGCTGGCCAAATCTGGCTTGCCCCCACTCCCCACAGAGGCACCAGATAGTTCCATCCCTCTAAGTCTTCTAGCTCTGGGGTTTATACAGGTCTGTGTTTTAAAAAATAAGCTCTTTGGGATAGGGACTGTCTTTGTCTTGCACAGTGTCAAGCACATTGCAGTAGAGGGGATTGAAATTTGAACTTCTGGCTTATGAAAAATTCCAACATTTGGTTTCATCTCAACTCAGAACAAAAAGTTGAAATTTTTCACAGATTGGAAATTAAAAAAAAAAATTCCAAAATGTTGAAACATTTCATTTTGGTTTGTTGGGCTGACCCAAAGCATTTAGTTTTAAACCTGTTCAACATTAAACTGCATTTTCTCATTGTGATTCATTGCCTTATGGAATTGTCGTTTGGGGAAGCCAGATACCGCGTTCTCCCTAATAAACCAGAATAAATCTCCCATAATGCACCCATCATATAACTCCCATGATATACCAAGCAGCCTGGTTAGAGGGGAGTGCCCACATTGCATTATGGGAGATGTAGTGCTCCAGTTAGCTTGGCCCATACAAGAGAATGGGTGTGTAAACTTCAACACCCAGGAGGCAATGCAGTTCAGTGTTCAGTTGAACTGATTCAAAACGAAATGTTTCAGGTCAGTTCAACAAAATAATTCTGATTTGGCTCAAACTGAACTGAAACAAAATATTTCATTTTGGTTATTCCAATGGCAGACTGAAAATTTTCAGCAAAATCAAAATTCCTAGGGGAAAATTTTGATTTGGGGGAAACTGCATTTTTCATCTTAAAATTCCCAACCCAGCTCTCCACTGTAGGCCCTTAAATAATATTGCTACACCATTAATGAATTTGGCAATAGACCGCACTGTTCAACATCATGGGCTGTATTTGTGCCGCCAACATTAACTTTAGCCTCTTCTTATCTAAATGTATATGAAAAAAACATTACAGGGATATCCATTCTTTAAAATTAGTAATTTTATATGGTGGTGAAAATACCATTAATTATGCAAACTTATTCAATTTCCCCTCATCCTCTCATGACATTTGGATAAGTAAAAGTTGTACTGTATAATGGTCATAAATGACTCCTCTGCTAATATAATGGTTAAAATTGTGTACACTTAAAAAGAAAACACACATTCCTACTTTTTATTAAGGTGAGTGCAAAGCCTCTAAGTAAACCAGTACATTCTTCAGTCCCACTCTTGCAATTTATCAAATATTCATGATGATATGTTTTTTCACCTACTGTATAGAAAATCACATTTGAGTTGAAATACACAGAAGGAATTCAATTTAAATTACAGTAGAAAATGAGTTATGTTTTGGGGAAATGGATAGAGAAGAAAGAACTTCTTGGTTCAGGTGATCAGTAATGGGATATGGAACCTTTCACCTCTAGGTTACCACCAGTTCAAATTTGTTTTAGGTGAGTAGAGACCAAAAGTTACTGCAATCCAAAGTCTGTTCTGCGACCTATTCCAAAGGTCTCAATTCAAGAGAGAATTCTCAGCATTGTAAAATCACGATTACAACTGGAAACTGAATTGCATCTTTGCGCTTAGAGGTGGTCTCTATAGAACAAGGTTGAGACAGCAGCAGAAAGAATTCTGTGCTCTATAACATGACTAAATATAACATTTAATTCCCAAAGTCCCAGTCTAGAATCTTTATGGGAGCATTTTAAAAAAATGCACTAGTGACCTCAGTGAGAACGTGGCCTACTGGTTAGAGAAAAGGAGAGGAAAGCAAAGCAGCCAGGGTTTTATTTCTGACTCTGCTACTTGACTTGCACTGTGACTTTGGCACGTCATTTCATCTCTCTGTGCCTCAATTACTTCATCTGTAAAATACGGTTAATAATTATCCACGTAAGTAAAGTGTTTGGAGATTCTCAGATGAAAGATGCCATTAGAATTATAAGTATCATCATTATTATTATTATTAAGAAGAAGTTCCGATATTTTATACATAGCATACCTACATCTAACCTGTAAAGAACAGGTGACAACTAACTGGTGAATAGATCTTACAAATTAAACCCCACCATTAAACTCCCTGGAAAAAATGCAAAGAGAAAATATTAGAAAAAATGTCAACCTTAGTTCAGCTGAAAGAAAAATCAACTCTATAGTACTTTGTGTATTTTTTAACAAAAGGCTAAAACACTGTCATCACATCTGTGCACTGATCTGATCCCAATTCTCAAAAGTAAAGATGAGCCATATGCAACTTTAACAAGCTGTTAAGAGAGTAAAGGAAATATAAGCATGTCAGCTGTCAGTTCTATCCCTGACTAATATATAATCTTAATTTTATGGCAGAGCTTTGCTGTCTTACTGATTGTAGTTACTGTAATGGCAGTGTAAATATAATATAAGCAACTGTCTCCCTTGATGGAAACAGTAGCGATAAATAAATACTTTTTTAAAAAAATCAGAAAAGCATAAAGAAAGAAAAGGAAGAAAAAATATCCCTGGAGCTAGAATGTTCCATGATGTCAAACCATGGATCAGCAACAAAGGAACAAGTTACTCAGGATTTGAACTGACAAGCTTTCTTCCCCCAAATAAAATAGCAGCCAAATCTCTCAGCCAATAAGCAAGAAATGAGGACAACGAAAAGTACTGATCTACAGGTGCACGGAATACTATCTTATGGAGATCCAGACCAGGGAAATTGTTTCCAGTCATCAAATGACTGCAATCTATAATCATAAAGAAGCTGTACCTTTCTGTAGTAAAATACATTGAACACCTGAAGAAGGCAAGAAAGTTTATTTTCACTTATGTGCAATGACTTCATGGCTTACTTCTTGTTATAACATACTTTGCTACTAGCGAGTTATACATAGACTTGGAAAGATTAGATTTTCATCGTAAATGTCAGTTAATGTCAATTTCACCAAACACATACAAACCGAAGGAAAAAAATATTTCCACCAATAATAATTGACATTTACAGATAAACAAAGAAAGAAAAAAACGCTGCTTGAGATTAATTAGAGTTTGATTTAAAGGTATTTACTTTGAATATTTTGATACAAGATGTTGATCATTTATCTTTTTTACGGATAAAATGCTTTGACTTTTTGAAACTCAGTGTTTACTATCATTAAATAATTATTGTCTGACTGCTCCATTGTCTGACCTCCCATGCAAAATTTCCCACAATGGTGAACATTTAAATTGATAAAAAGAAAAAAGCTTAAAACCCATAATTCTGCACAACTGTGAAAATGTAAATAGAAAAATTCATACAGTAAACATCAGTATTATCGGTCAAAATTATTTTTTAAAATATCTAATTCTGCCAAGACTAATTATAGGTCATGAGAATAGAAGAACTACCACTCTGGAAAAGGTCAATTGTCACTCTTGTCCACTGACTTGTTCCTGACTGTGACTAATGATGGGTGTATCAGTGCAAAACATTAAATCCCTATATATAAAGAAACTATTTACCTAGCCCACACCACACAATTTTCACCCTTTCCAGGCCCTTTGCCCAGAGGACCCAGCAGCAACAGCCTGTCTCAAGGGAGAGGACCACAGCAGCTTCTGTTCCTTAGGTGCATCTGACTCACGATTAAAGGATTATTATTCCTGTCCCCTTTCTCAGCACACACGACTGCAAGTTCTACAGTTCCAATGTGCGCCCTGGGGAGAACTATCAGTCCCACAATCCTTCTCAGCTGTGCAGAAACCAGGCAGAAGCTGGTCTTTGAACCCACCTTAAAGGGACAGGTCACTCTGTGACAATTAAGTGAAACCCTGACTCCATTGAGATCAGTGGCAAAAATCCCATTGACCCTTATGGGACTAGGATTTCACCCATAATTGGGCTACTTAAGCTTGTGAAATTATGTAAGTGGTTATTTTTCAAATGGTGTCTTTCTGATATCACTGGAAGACCACTTTACAGAGGACTAATATTTAAAAATGTTAAATATTCCAGTGAAAGGCCATATGCTTTTGTTGTAACTCCTGCACCAAATAGAGGGGTTTCTTTGTCAGAACTGATTGTTCTATTTGAAATGTATTTGAAGGATGACAAGAATTTTGTGAAAATTAACCAAAGAATGTACACATTTTTTAAAGAATCTACACATTTTAAGCTTTCCTGACAAGATGTATATGACAGAATCATTCAGCCTTGTCCCACATCATTTATACAAATCTTAACTGTAAACAAACATGTATGATGAACATGTTTACGTTTAATGGGACTCATTTGAGTACCAGCTCAGCAGACTAGTTGGTCAAAAAAGCCAGGAGCACCTGGGAGAGACAGTCTGGATAATGACTAGGATGAGCACTGATTTCAGGTCCTAGCTGGCATACTAATTAAGGGAACACATCCAGTGCAACACACACAGTAACTTTTAGTATATAAAACTACATAAACAGTACTGTGGAAACAATTGTCTAGGAACATAACTAGTGCCTTATCAAATTCATGGCTGTGAAAACCTATCATGGACTGTGAAATAAGCCCTCCCCATGAAACCTAGCTATTGGAGGGGTTGCAGAGGGGCAGGGCTGGGGGCTCTCCAGCCATGGACTTCTATCATTCTCCGGGCTCTAGCTGCTAGTCCCCCAGCTGGGGAGGGACGGGATTTCCTCATCTCCTGCATGGCCTCTCTTGGAGGGGAGACCAGGCCTAGCTCCAGGGTACCTACCCCTGCTGCAGGAAGCTCGGTGGCTGGGCAGGAGGTTCCCGGAGGTGGAGGTGGATCCAATTTCCCAAGTGCTGATTCTGTAACCTGGGTATATGTATTATAGGACATGTCTACATTGCAATAAAAAATCTACAGTACTGAGTCTCGGAGCCCAGATCAGCTGACTCTGGCTCACAGGACTTGGGTTGTGGGGCTACAAAATAACAGTGTAGACATTTGGGCTCAGGTTCTAAGACCCTGCCACCTCACAGGGTCTCAGAGGCTGGGCACTTGCCAAAGCTCAAATGCATATACTGCAATTTTATAGCCCCATGAACCTGAGCCAGCTGACTGGGGCCAGCTGTGGCTGTGTTGCAGGTCTTTTATTGCAGTGTAAACATACCCATAGACTAGAGGCTCAAACTTGGGAGGTTCTGAGTGCCTTCATCTCCCACTGATATAAGCATTGGGCCCTAAGAAGTAAAATTCCATAAGAAAAGGAAGAAAAGTAATGATTGCATAGACATTCTTTGTCTGCCTTTCTAATATCCAAAGGCGCTAGCGTGCATTGCATAATATTGGCCTGAAATTTTTCTTCGTGTGTTGTTTTTTAAAGCTACAGAAGAGAAAACAAATCTGAAAATAGAGTATCTTTACAACTGTTAAAGAGAGTCTATCTACCAAGTTTTTATTAAGAGAAAAACGCCAAGACACGTCATTAATCAGAGCAGCATACATGGTTCTAGATATATAGTAACACAGTTGGAGGCAAAGTGTTTTAAAGTTACTAGAACTGTCAGCAACCAAGTGTAAAGCCAAGAGTCTTACTTCACTGACAGACGTATTTACAGTCCAAACTGACCTCTTTGTATGCAGGTAAGGGATTCAAGGTAGGATTCCCAGCTATTATAGCAGGATATAAAATTATACGCATGAGGGCTGACCTTACTCTCTCAAGGTGAGACAAAAAATGAAATTGCCAACAAACATATTACAATTGTGATTAAGTAGCATTTTATAGACTATTGGGAACATTGGGACAGACAATTCTGAGGGCAAAGACAAGATTTCTTCTGATTACACTGAACTATTTGTCTCACTGCAGAGGTCTGATACCAGATTTCAATAGAAAAATGGTTACAATAAATACATGAATTATATATCATGTAACTATCATATATATCAATGACTACAATAAAATTGAGTTACATATCATGAACAATTACACATAGGATTGTCCCTCTGAAAGGTGATTTTTTATGCTTATTTCATTTAAGCTATAGATATGACTTATCTTATGATTTTCAACTTATGGTTATCAAAACTCAGGCATGAAAAAAATATTTAATTAAAAACCACCATCTACAAATAGAGAATGCATTCAATTTTGCTGTGCATTAGATTATGTAAAGCAAAATCCCATCAGAATAACGTTAATTATACTGGGATAAATCCGCTGCTGAACACTGTGCCATTGCAGGCTTGGAGAAACACGATATGGTGATTACATTTTTTGTCATTGTGAAAAGGCAGAGTTCGTAACCAATTATATGTGAGGCCTGGGAGCCTTCTTAGTTTATTTCTTTGTGTATTAAGACTTGCCATGCTCTCAGCCCAAAGTAAGTACATTGATCAAATATTGGTACTTTGAAAAGCCCCATGATCATAGACATTTAGGGACATTAAAAGGAGTTCATAGAATATGGAAATATTTACGAGGCTGAAAACGAAGGCCAGAACTCTGTCTCTGCTCAGCACAACTAGAGCATGTACATGCAAAGGTTCATCACGATTATTAAGAGTGACATAAAATGGAAACCAGTGGATTCAATCCATGCACTTGTCAGATATGTGAAATAGCATATGGTGCTTTATTTGGGTGGGGAATACACAGCAACTCCCAAAGTTGTCTGGTCAAAGACCTGATATTTATACAAATGAGCAGACAAGAATCTGGACCCAGTAAAGACCATACATGTATATACACAAGCACAGGTATTTAACCTGAATGTAAAATCTGCTCTGCAACCCCATAGTTCTGGCCTACAATATTCTCTCCCCCTTATTTTGGAAGAAGCCCAGAAACATTCAAATGTGGGCTCCAACTACAGAGCTAATTAGAATGCTCTTTCTGATGTGAGAGAAGACAGGAAAAGATTCAGAATATCCTAAATGTCTGCCTACCTGCCCATCTGTCCAATCATCTTCTGTGATGATCAGTCACAGCCTGGTTCTTGCCCATCTCTTGGGGCTGCACTTACATGCTGCCCTTTACTTGGGCTGGATTGTCAGATTACAGTGTAGCCATAAATCCATGGGCATTCTGTCAGACTGAAAGGATGCTTTGCTGACAATTCATATACAGAAACTTGACTGACTCTTAGACCATAGTGGCTGGGTATATTTTTCTACATTATCAAAAGTACTGTTTAATGCTTGCTATGGAATTTTAAAGTCTTTGAGTTCATATCATCCAGCTTGCAAAAGATTTTATATAATTCTATGCTGTTTGAAGAAAGATGTACATTTAGAAGCTGGTGTGGTGTGTGTGTAACATATTATAAAAATTAAAAGAACATAGGCAAAAAATACATCAGAATAAGCTATTAATTTCTCTCTATATAGTCTGATGAATCAGTACTAGGTTACTTGGGAGAACTGTGTTCCACTTTGGAGAAAAGTATGTACAGTTTTACAACTGAATTAAACCTTTTATATTCAAAGTTATACAGTAATATCACTACCCAGAATATATATAGGGTTCTCTATCCTTAAGACTGCAGCCATCCTGTGGGAAGGGAATGTTTAGAGCAGGGGTTCTCAGAGTACCGCCGCCAGCTCTTGCTGGTGGCCACACTGACAATTTTCCCTAAAATACTTAATTAACTTTAGGAAAAACAAATAAATATGCACGTATACACAGCCAAAACCTGTGGCCAAAGGACACAGTAGGGGCCAGGGGCGATGGGTGCTGAGCCTGGGGACCGAATCCCTGCAGTTGCATTGCCTGGCACCAGGGCCGGAGGATCCACTAGGGGTCAAGGGTGATGGTTGGGGTGAGGGGCCAAGGGAGGCAGCAGGGGCCAGGGGTGATGGGTTGTGAGCCTGAGGACTGGGGCCCTGCAGCTGCATGGCTGGGGACCAGATCCCTAAGGCCAGGGACCAGGGCCAGAGGACGTAATGGGGTGAGCCTGCTGCCAGCACCCTCATGGCAGGCAGACAGAGCATGCAGCTGAAACCTGGGGCTGGAGGACACAATAGGGACCAGGGGCAATAGTGGGGGAGGGGAAGGGAGGGGAGAGGCCGGGGAGGACGGAGCATGCGGCCAAAACCTGGGGCTGGAGGACATAGCGGGGAAAAGGGGTGATATGTGGGGGGGGGCAGAGAGGGGGAATTCCAGGGCCAGCACCCACCACCATGTGTCTGGGGGCCAGGGCTGGATCGCACGGCCCTGCAGCCAGAGCCCAAAACCCTGCAGCTGGGGGCCGGAGCTGGCCTCTGTGTGGCCAAATCCTGGGGCTGCAGCCCCACGGTTGGAGCCCATGGCCGGAGCCTGAAGCCCCGCGGCTAGGGAATGGAGCCTGCCACCGCATAGCTGGAGCCCACCACCCCAGGGCTGGAGCTCAACCTCACTGCCCCTGGGAAGGTGGGGAGCTAACTAGCTGCCTGCTCCTCAGGCACTTGTGGCTCCAGCAGAAGGCAAGGCCCAAGTCCTGTTGGCCCCTGGCCACTGCTTTGCCCCCACCCCCAACAATCACCGCCCCAGAGGCTGTGGCTGCATGAAAAGCCCCTGATGGCTGCATGAGGCCACTGTGGCTACATTTGAGAAATGCTGGTCTAGAAGCCCAGTTCAGCAGTCCCCATTGATGACATTTATTACCATTGGTAAATTTCACAGGAGAGATAAAATTACTGTCCGTAATGAATGCAGTTGCATCATTGTTGACAACGGTTTAAGAAGCACTACTGTGGACAGAGCTAAACTTCTCTACATGGTGCAACGACGTCCCCCAAACAAGTCTTTCTGACAAGGTGTTGATGACAGTTTAGCCGTATTTAATTTAACCCTTACTTAATTTTCAAAACCACTGCTGACAGTAGATGAGAAGATGCTAGTATAGAAAAGCTAGGAAATGGATTTCAGCTTCCATCATTTTTCCCATTGACATCAATGGCAAAATTGCTAAAGCAGGACAAAGGCATTGCCCTTTACTTGGCTTAATTCTGTTTGGAACTTCAAAAATGGACTTGGAGATTGATCCTGGTTTTATTGAAGTCAATGGCAAAACTTCCTATGGGAGCAGTCCCTTCAGAAGTTGATTATCTGAAGTTCCTGGATGGAAAAAAAAAGATTTTTCTTATCATTTTCCAGTATGATCCAGGACAACAAGAGCTTGGATCTACTGGATCAGAGCCCAGTTCGGGAGATTAACTTTGAACACTGAGGGAAACTGGGATTCCAGATTGTTCAGATTGAGAATTCAGGCAGGCCATTCTATCCATCTGAGATGACTTTCTAACAATCTTTTGCCCTCCAGTATCAGCTATGGTGGTTCTTACATGCCCCAGCTGCCTCCTCACAGATTCTTATATTAAGAGCCTGCAACAGGCAAAGATATTAACTGTCATGTGCCAAATCTGAATAATCATTTCATTAAGATTTTTTGAAATCTTATGCTGCAGCTAGGAAAAAAAAATTCTTAGCCTCCTCTATTGTATCTGCAAGTCCTGAAGAATGGAACCATTCCAACTTGTGGACAGCCTAATTAGCCAGAGGTGAATCCACTGATTCACAGAGTCAAGGTTTTATTACTGTGAGGAATTTTCATATTGCCTTGCACAGAGGACCCCACTGACCCAGACGGTGCTATCATTCTCCAGACAGACTATGAAAGGTAAAATGCAAGTTTGCTTACATCTCTACTGATGTCACTCTCTCAGATTCTGGAGGTGCTGGGGAAACCTTGGGCTACAGCCTGAGAGTTGGATCAGTAAGACCAATGAGGAAGTGCTGCATTTGCACCTGTGGAGGAGTTTTCAGGAGGAAAAGTGCCTGCTTCCCTTCAGGAAGCATTTCTTAAGACAATCTCTTGACGAGGTCAATACTGCCAGGTATCAGGCTCATTCAAATTTCCCTTTGCTGATAAAAATAGTTGACAAAATTGTGGTGAGAAAGCTTTAGTTCCCAGCATCCCTTGAGTGCACTTCTCTGGGGGGTCCTCAGCTCAGGAACTTATTTCTTTCACCATCACTGGCATGAGCTTCTTTAAGTTTTTATATTTTGCTCAGTGACAGGGGGTTGCCAAGTCTATTTGTATTTTAATTTTCATATGAATGGCACAAGTCATTTCCTGTGCTTTTCTGAAAGATATCCATACTGAAAAGTTGTCATATTGGGGAAAAATATCATGCTGTGCATGGTTACAATACAAATAGTTCTGCTTATTTGGTGCAGAACCCATGGCCAGTGCTTTAAATAGGTAAATGCTGCCAGATTTCCATGGTTCATAGTGCAGATCTGATGGCATCACATGACTCTGTTATTCAATCTTCATAGGAAAGACAAGAACATAGAATTCTCATCCCTCCTAATACTGTTCAGTCCCTGGATAATATTTCTATTATAACAACGTGCTATACTTCAGATTTTCTTGGCTTACTGCAAGTTAATACTGCAAACAAAAAGATATGTGCAGACTAATGAGGACTGCTTAAACTTGGGAATTATATGTCTGTTTCACTGCCTTCCTGTCTCATCAGAAAACTGTACAGTGCAGCCTTTAATATTTAGACTAATTTGCCACATCAAAAGAGTCTGGCAATTTATATCTAGAACATATTCTGTTTTACCACCCGTTATGCTTTATATAGACAAGAAAGACAGATATATTTTAATTGCTTTGTGCTCAGGTGTGTCTAGACCATGAGTCAACTTTACAAGATGATGTTGAAGAAGAAAGGCTGTCTAATATAGTTGTAGAGATTTACACTGAAACATATGACTCAATGTACAAAGTGTGAAGTCAGTGGGACTCATTGTCTAATTAAGCTAACAGTATTTTGTCCTAGATCAGTGTAGAAGTAGATTTGACAGTGCAAAAACTCCAATTCTAAATGTCTTAGTGCTTTGAGGGTTTCACAGCATGAACAATGGGCATATTTCTTTTCTATTTTTGCAGGTTCAGATATCTAGTTTAATATCACAGTATTTGGGGTTGTTTTTTTAAAAGTCAAATGTATTTTTCCAACTCTATGTCATGTATTTGTACTAAACCTGACAGTGCAACTCACTGAAAAACATGCAGCACAAGATGACAGCCTATTTTTATGAAAAAAGGGATGTTACTTAATGTGTAGTAATTATTATTTGTTGAACTAGTGCTTCTTTAATTATACTGATTCTGATCACAGTAATGGAAGAAATAAAGGATACCGAACATCTCTGTATCTTTTAGAAGCATGTTATAAATTATAATATCAACTATTGGCAGAAGAATCTATGGGCACATACATTTCTATCAAATTTCATGACAGCAGGACCAGGCTTTCTTTTAGGATTTCTAAAACTGTTGATTGGTACATACCGTATAAGGTCCAACACAACAGAAATATTGAGCTTAACACAACACAACAGGAGTATTGAGCTTAACAAAAAGCAAAGTATTTCTCCGCCTCCCCTAATAACTCAAATATCTCCTGCAAAAGGTGAAGGGCTAGAAGTTGCTTCATATACTATTCACACAGTTTTAAAGTTTTAAAAATAATACAAGAATGAAGATAAGTGGTTCATATTTTGGAAGTCAAATGTACTTACAGGACTCAGATTTTTCTATGAAAAAATTTCTCATATCTTTGATCAGCTCTAGTAAAACTGGTACAGCGTACTCCACTTTACATTGCAAGATTGGGGTCTTAGTTGATTTCTAGGCCATAGCCAATTTTCCAAGTAATCAGCCAGCCACATGCAGAACCAATACATTTTACATGAGTTAATCTGGGAGCCTGGATTATTTTTTATCTATAAATTATGGGTAAGTTTTTCAAACATGTCTAAGCAATTTAGGAGCCTGAGTACCAGTGAAAGTCAGTAGGACTTAAAAGCCTAAGTGTCAAAGTCACTTTTGCAAATGGGACTGAGTCTCCTACGTCACTTAGAGTATGTCTACACTGCAATAAAAGAACCATGCCATGGCTGTGGGTGGCCTGAGCCAGTTGACTCAGGCTGGCAGGGCTCAGACTATGGGGCTAAAAATTGCTGTGTAGACATTTGGATTCAGGCTGGAGCCCTGGCTGTGAGACCCACATACTTGCAGGGGTTTCAGAGCCTGGGTTTCAATCTGAGCCTGAATGTCTACACAGGAAATATTAGTGCTGCAGTCTGAGCCCTGCAAGCCCAAGTCAACTGGCCCGGGCCAGCCGTGGCCATGGTGCAGTTCTTTTAATGCAATGTAGATGTACCCTTAAGCACTCTTGAAAATGTTACCCTATGTTACTTATGTCTAGCAACAAAGTGCAAGTAAGAACAAGACAGTCTGAACATACAAAGATACCTTCCAGATAATCAGCCTCATAAAGACAACCCTTGAACCACACTCTAGGTTAGAAACAATTACGATAACAGCTGGTTAACGCTAATGAACAAGTTGAACCAGTGGCAAGTATCAATTAGCAAGGAGAAAAGCAGAGTGTGTCAGGAATAATGGGGATGAGCAGGGAGACCTCTGGCAGCAAGCAGGGAAAGGACTGAGATATAATGCTTTGGACAGCAAGCCTGGAAAGGGAATTAGGCCTACCCTGCAAAGTTAGGCAAATGTAAACTGTCTTGCATGAACCTAGTAGTAAATTTGTCTGCATTTAAATTTGTTTCCCACAGTTGTAAGTGCCCTGTTACGGGAACGCATTAGCACCACCTCCCCGAGTGGTGTTTGAGCCATGGTTGATGTATTGAGGTCAACACATTGTGAGTGTAGACAGTGTGTTACCTACGCTGACTCTAACAGTCCTCCAGCAGCTGTCCCACAATGCCTGACACTAACCGCTCTGGTCACAGTTGTGAACTCCCCAGCCCAGAGATCACATAGATTAGAAGCCCCCCACTCTTTAAACCCCCCAAATTTTTCAAATGCCTTTTCCTGGTTGCCCAGCTTGGTGAGCACACTTAGCATCTCTCCATGGCTGTGTGCAACTGCCAAGCTGACTGTGCCAGCTACATGTTCCAGACACAATCCAGCCTGGAGCAGACAGGAGAGATTGGAACTCCTGGGCCTATGCAGAGAAGAGGCTGTGCAGGCACAGCTCGGGACTCGTCAAGGAAACGTGGACATCTATGAGCAGATTGCATGGTGGATGCGTAGGACAAGGATCAGCGGCAGTGCCGTATGGAAGCGAAGGCACTGTGGCAGGCATACCTGAAAGCCAGGAAGGCCAACAGTCATTCTGGGAGCCACAGATCTGCCACTTTTACAATGAGCTGCATGCCGTACTTGGCGGATATCCCACCACCACCCTGCAGACCACCGTAAATACCTCCGAAGAGCATGAGACACAGACCCCAGCTGTGAACAGTGAGGATGAGGATGCGGGACATGTGAGTGGCAGGGGGTCCAACTATGCCAAAAGTCAGGGCCTGTTAGAGAATCCATAGCAGTCCAGTCAGTCCTGGGGCAGTTGAGCACAGGTGAGCCTGATGCAGGGGAAGGAATCCCAGGTAAGTGTGTAATTGTATTTTCCATTACAAAGATGTACTGATGGCACCACCAACTTAACAGGACACAATTATCGACTTTGTATTAATTTACTGGTAACAGAAGAGGTAGAAGCACAACAAAGAGAGGTAGCAGTGTTATCTGCTGTACGTTACATGGAGAGAACGCAATGAAAGCTTCCTGGAGGTACTCTGCAATCCTCTCCTGAAGGGTTCTAGGGATGGCAGCCTTATTTCTTCATCTGCGGTAGGACACTTTCCCACGCCACTTCACAATAACTTCGGAAGGCACAATTGCAGTATACAAGCTAGCAGTATACGGGCCCAGGCGGCTTTGGGACACCAGTAGCAGCTGTGCTCTCTGTGCTTTAGTTATCCTCAGGAGTGAGATATTAGCTAAAATCACCAGCATCTGTGGAAAATGGTGCCAGTCTTCAGTGCCATTTCTTTTTACTCATAGTTTCATGCCACAGAGCAATTCTGTCCCCATTGTCCTCACTCCTGGTTGCCACACTTAGCATGGCTGGTGCAGTGGTGGCAATAAGCAGAAGTGGCAATAAGCATGCCTTGTTTAAAACTTGAGAGGAACAAAGGAAGGGAGTTCTGAATCTTGACTTTCACTTTCCGTTGTGACTATACTGACAAATGGTACTTCTGTGTGTTTTATCTGCAGCTGTTGCAATTGCAGCCTGGAGGGGTTCCCCACCACACCTGCAGAATGCCTAAGCCAGATAAGAAGAAGAAAGAAGAGGACTCAGGATGATATGTTCAGCGAGATCCTGAAAGCCAGTGCAGCATCAGACCATGAGAAGACGGTCTGGAGGGTGAGTATTTCAGACTGTATGAAGAAGGAAAAAGTGGACATGAGAAAAGCCAAGGAGTCCCAGCAGGAAGAGGAGAGGGAGATGCACCAGGATATAATGGAGCTTTTCCAGCAGCAAACACAGACATTGCAGACTCATGTGAACCTACAGGTTCAACAATCATGGGCTTGCCTCCCTTTGCAGTTCATGGAGAATTGCACTGCAGCACATCCCTACACCCTCCTCAACATTCCACGTGGCATCAGGGGCCACATCCCTACATCTACCACTCCTACCACTACCAGGGAACATTAAGGACAATTCACACTGACCTGTGAATCAATGCTGTATGGGTAGCCAAAATGGACATGAATGTTCTTTCCCCTTCTTGAGCTCTGTTCCAGAAATGTATTAGGTTTTTAATATATTTGCTTTTAACCTGTACAGATTTTTTTGCATTGCTTTTGTTACTCAATAAAAATCATTTTTTGGGGGAAAATAATTAATCTTTCTTAGTTTCCAACACATGCTGCAGAATGCCTAGTGATACTGAAAGTACCCATTTACTTGTTATTATATATTGTGACCCAACTCATAGGATCAGTGACAAACAGTGTAATAATCATAAATGTACAGCAAGCACCACAAAATTAGTAGATGCATTGACTGTGTTATATTCATAGATGCGCACCAAGCACCACACAGGCCCCTAAAAAGCACAGTCAGATAGAGCATAGCATACCACAATGCATTACTGTGGTTCAGAGTTAAAGTGCTCTGTATAGCTCTGCTTTGAGCTCTTCTAATAGCCCGTGTCTGGCTGTTCAAACTCAACAGTCAGCCACTCTGTCCTCCACCCCAGCAGCAACGTTTTCCCCATTGCTTCACAGACATGCAGGACACAGCAGCAGCTATAACCATTGGGATGGTTTTTTTTCCAGAGATCCAATCTTGTGAGTAAACACCACCAGCATCCCTTCAATCTGTCAAAAGTGCAATCAACCTGTCATTCTGCACCTGCTGAACATGTAGATGAATCTTTCCTTTGTGCTATCCAGGTGGTTGGTGTATGGTTTCATGAGCCAGTGGAGCAAATAGTAGGATGAGTCCCCCATGATCACGATTGCCATTTTGGCATCACCAGTGGTAATCCACCAGTTGGGAAAGAAAGTCCCTGCTTGTAGCTTTCTGAACAGATCTGTGTTCTTAAAGATGCAAATATCACTTACCTTCCCAGGCCAGCCAACACTGATATCAGTGAAGCATCCCTGGTGATCCACCAATGCTGATATAACCATAGAAAAGTAGTCCTTTCTGTTGATGTAACTGTGGTGAGGTAGGCTGGTGCCAAAATGGGGATAAACATGTTGTCTATCGCTGTACTGAAATTTGGGACCTTTACTGCAAATCCATTGACTGTGTCCTGCACATTGCCGAGTCACTGTCCTGCATAGCAGGAGATGATTGCTGGCCCTGACACTTGCATGACTATGCCCCCCACAGTGGAATTTCCAACTACAAATTGATTTCCCACTGACTGGTAGCAATCCGGCATTGCAAGTTCCACATGTGATAGCCACTCACTTCTCCATTGTCGATGTAGTTCTCATTCTGGTGTCCATGCACTGGAGGGCTGGGGAGAGCTCAGCACACAGATCCAGGAATGTGGCCTTGCGCCTCTGAAAGTTCTGCAGCTACCATTCATCATCCCAAACTTTAATTCGATGCGATCCCACTAGTCAGTGCTCATTTCCCTCACCCAGACACAGTACCCCACCATTTGCAGCTGTTCCATGAATGCCACCAACAATCATGAATTGGTTCTTGCTATGTCCCACAGCAATCTGTCCTCCACCAAATAGTCATGTTCCCCACTGATCTGGTTCTTCTTGTGACTGCAAATACCAGAGAATCACACATGCTGTGCTTGAAATGCTCATGACAATAGTGCAGAACTATGCAAGTTCCATGCTTCTGTCAGAGATGGCAGACAGCAAGGAGGGCCATGTGGGTTCATGGGATTTTTTAAAAAGGCACAACAATTATGGGATATGCATGACATTATGGGATGGAGAAAGTTGCATGATGGGAAGTTGACCCCTTGCTCCCTCTCATCCCTGAGCTACTCATTTCTGCCCCACTTTGCATTGCCAAAGCTTCCCAAAAGACAGTACACTAGATGGTGGTGAGTTGCACTCTGGGATACCTACCCATATTGCACGGCACAGTGCAGCCACACAAACACTGGTTAGTATGCACAGTGCTGAGGCAAGGTAGTATAGTCTGTAAGTAAAAAAAAAACCCACCACATCATTTTCTTCATGTTTATTATTCTTTAATAAGCATTGACAATATGCCCAGCCCTGTACATTGCACAACGAGACTAATCAAAAGCCTCTTGAAATTCAGGGGAGTCTTTGCATCAGATACAAGTTCTTCTAAAAACAGTGGCTCCAACAAAAATGAATACACATATGAAGTATGTCGTCAAGTATCAGGTGGTAGCCTTGTTAGCCTTTATCCACAAAAATGACAAGGAGTCCGGTGGCACCTTAAAGGCTAACAGATTTATTTGGGCACAAGCTTTCGTGGGTAAAAAACCACTTCTTCAGATGCATAAATAGCTCTTAAATAGCTCTTCTCACTCCCTGGTGTTTACCCTCTAATGTATTTATGGAGAGCAATTATATTCCCTCTCAACCTTCTTTTAGTTAGGCTAAATAAGCCAAGTTCTTTTAGTCTACAGCATCCTTGTCGTTACTTATTGCCTTATTTTTAAAACTTTTAATACAATATTTCAGTTCCTAGAATCTATGTTTAGTTTCCAGATGAATAATGAAAACATTTGAAAAATACCTATGTCCTCTAGGACCAGACTTAAAACAAAATTAGATATGCAATTATCACACCTGAGCATCCACTTCGGTGTTCACAAATGACTGGCTATATATCTAAGATACATCTATGGCCTCCTTTATCATAATATCTGAGCACCTCACAGTCTTCAGTGTTCTGTTACCTCATTTCACTGAAGGGGAACATGGGCACAGAAAGACTTAGTGATTTGCCTAAGCCACAGAAAAATCTGTAGCAGAGCAGGGATTTGAATCCATTTCTCCCAAATTCTGTGCTACTGCCATAACCTCTAGAATATCCTTCCTCTGCCTTAACTGTGGTATATTTGCATACCTGATATTCAGATGAATTGCACAAGCAATTGAGGCTCGCAGTTTGGCATCTAACTTGTTTAAATGTAAGGCCCCTAGTATTTAAGCACTAACAAAATTGAACTATACTAGGAAATATTCATGAGTTTTACAGTTATAAAGTACGTTATTGCATCATCATGTTTCTTTCAATAAAACCAGGGTTAGTGTCGGAGCCTGTGCGCACCACTGTATTGTGATATACTAAACTCCCAAGTGTTGTTAACATATAAACAGCTTGGTCAGTGAGATCCAACACAACTGCTAGGTTATGCCACTTCTGACCTAGGGAATAATCAAGGCTGTGATCGGGAGGAACAATTAGACTAAGTTTGTAAAAGGACTTCTCACTGAAGAAGAAACACACTCTACTTACAGTACTGCAGGCTCAGAATGTACTTCTTTATTCAACTACATAACAAGTAGAGTGTGTGGAGAGGAATTCGCTAGTAACTAAATAGGGAGGGCTAGAGCATGCCTCCAAACCATAATACTCTTAGTAACCCAGTTGACCCCTTGATGACCACTTTATTACTGCTAGGATAGGATACCTGGCATTGGCATACTCCCATACACATAAATGGTGTTGGTTACAGTACAATATGAAATTATTATCAACATCTGTGAACAATGTGGAGAATCCTGCCTCAGAGTCATAACAACACCACTACCACCTAAACTCATCTGTGGTGTTGGAAATAAGAGTTGTGTCACCTACCCTGTGATATCTCAACTTTGAATTTTTTCAAAGCTGTTCTAATATATTTTTTAGTTTATCTCAGAAAGATTATCCCAGGCTGGCACATTAATAAATCTTCTTTTAACTTTGTTGCAAAGCTGCAGAATGTCATTTCATGTGCATTTAGAATTCCTTTATTTCTGCATTTTGCATGTAAATTCTCATCCTGAAATTCTTATGGCAGCATGTCTTATATCTGTGTAATTTGATAGCAGAAGTTTCTAGCATCAGCCAGATTAATTTATAGCAATATATGCTTATGGAAATGAACACAGAATTTAAATACACAGAAATGGCTACACATCTTCACCAATCCTAAACATATTGTTTAAAATAAGCAAAATGAAGAGTGGGATATTTTTATTTCTGTAGCAATTTAAAGCAAACTTATTTAATGTTCAGCATCTGATAGTGGAAAAGATGCTGCTGATATGGGAACAAAATTTCATCTGATGTATATCCATAGTATTCCTGTGGCGAATATACCATAGTTAAACTTAATTCCAACATTTAAATCCTCTAGAAACCTCAGGCTGTTTCTCACCCAAATCTCTAGGCCCTGGTCTACACTAGGACTTTGGGTCGAATTTAGCAGCGTTAAATTGATGTAAACCTGCACCCGTCCACATGATGAAGCCCTTTATTTCGACTTAAAGGGCTCTTAAAATCGATTTCCGTACTCCACCCCTGACAAGTGGATTAGCGCTTAAATCGGCCTTGCCGGGTCGAATTTGGGGTACTGTGGACACAATTTGACGGTATTGGCCTCCGGGAGCTATCCCAGAGTGCTCCATTGTGACCGCTCTGGACAGCACTCTCAACTCATATGCACTGGCCAGGTAGACAGGAAAAGAACTGCGAACTTTTGAATCTCATTTCCTGTTTGGGCCAGCGTGGCAAGCTGCAGGTGACCATGCAGAGCTCATCAGCAGAGGTGACCATGATGGGGTCCCAGAATCGCAAAAGAGCTCCAGCATGGACTGCATGAGAGGTACGGGATCTGATCGCTGTATGGGGAGAGGAATCCGTGCTATCAGAACTCCGTTCCAGTTTTCGAAATGCCAAAACCTTTGTCAAAATCTCCCAGGGTATGAAGGACAGAGGCCATAACAGGGTTGCTCCAGTGTATGGTTGAGCTGCAGCAAAGGCAGCTGGAGCACAGACTGCCACTACAGCCCCTGTGTAACCAACCGCCCTCCTCCCCAAGTTCCATAGCCTCCACACCCAGACGCCCAAGAACGCGGTGGGGGGGCCACCGGCCAACCAGCCACTCCGCCACAGAGGATTGCCCAAAAAAAAGAAGGCTGGCATTCAATAAATTTTAAAGTTGTAAACTTTTAAAGTGCTGTGTGGCATTTTCCTTCCCTCCTCCACCACCCCTCCTGGGCTACCTTGGTAGTCGTCCCCCTATTTGTGTGATGAATGAATAAAGAATGCATGAATGTGAAGCAACAATGACATTATTGCCTCTGCAAGCAATGATTAAAGGGAGGAGGGAAGGGTGGTAAGCTTGCAGGGAAGTAGAGTGAACCAAGGGGCGGGGGGTTTCATCAACGAGAAACAAAGAGAACTTTCACACCGTAGCCTGGCCAGTCATGAAACTGGTTTTCAAAGCTTCTCTGATGTGTACCGCGCCCTCCTGTGCTCTTCTAACCGCCCTGGTGTCTGGCTGTGCGTAACCAGCAGCAAGGCGATTTGCCTCAACCTCCCACCCCGCCATAAACGTCTTCCCCTTACTCTCACAGATATTGTGGAGCACACAGCAAGTAGTAATAACAGTGGGAATATTGGTTTCGCTGAGGTCTAAGCAAGTCAGTAAACTGCGCCAGCGCACCTTTAAACGTCCAAATGCACATTCTACCACCATTCTGCACTTGTTCAGCATGTAGTTGAACAGCTCCTGACTACTGTCCAGGCTGCCTGTGTACGGCTTCATAAGACATGGCATTAAGGTAGGCTGGGTCCCCAAGGATATGTATAGGCATTTCAACGTCCCCAACAGTTATTTTCTGGTCTGGGAATAAAGTCCTTTCCTGCAGCTTTTGAAACAGACCAGAGTTCCTGAAGATGTGAGCGTCATGTACCTATCCCAGCCATCCCATGTTGATGTTGGTGAAACTTCCCTTGTGATCCACCAGAGCTTGCAGCACTATTGAAAAGTACCCCTTGCGATTTATGTACTCGCCGGCTTGGTGCTCCGGTGCCAAGATAGGGATATGGATTCCGTCTATGGCCCCACCACAGTTAGGGAACCCCTCTGCAGCAAAGCCATTCACTATGACCTGCACATTTCCCAGGGTCACTACCCTTGATATCAGCAGATCTTTGATTGCATGGGCTACTTGCATCACAGCAGCCCCAACAGTAGATTTGCCCACTCCAAATTGATTCCCAACTGACTGGTAGCTGTCTGGCGTTGCAAGCTTCCACAGGGCTATCGCCACTCGCTTCTCAACTGTGAGGGCTGCTCTCATCTTGGTATTCATGCGCTTCAGGGCAGAGGAAAGCAAGTCACAAAGTTCCATGAAAGTGCCCTTACGCATGCAAAAGTTTTGCAGCCACTGGGAATCGTCCCAGACCTGCAACACTATGCGGTCCCACCAGTCTGTGCTTGTTTCCCAAGCCCAGAATCGGCGTTCCACAGCATGAACCTGCCTCATTAGCACCATGATGCCTGCATTGGCAGGGCCCATGCTTTGAGAGAAATCTGCGTCCATGTCCTGATCACTCACATGACCGCGCTGATGTTGCCTCCTCACCCGGTATCGCTCTGCCAGGTTCTGGTGCTGCATATACTGCTGGATAATGCGTGTGGTGTTTAATGTGCTCCCAATTGCCAAAGTGAGCTGAGCGGCCTCCTTCCTTGTCTTGGTATGGAGTCCGCACAGAAAAAAGGCGTGGAACGATTGTCTGCCGTTGCTCTGACGGAGGGAGGGGCGACTGACGACATGGCTTACAGGGTTGGCTTCAGGGAGCTAAAATCAACAAAGGGGGTGGCTTTACATCAAGGAGTATTTCAGGCAGGACTTCACGGAGGGTTCCAATAAGAAATGGTGCACCTAAGTTATTGTTCTTATTGGAACAAGGAGCTTAGTCTGGCCTCCGATTGACACATGGCTAGATTTACCTTGCTGCACTTTCTCTGTGAGTGACTGCAGTGTGACCTAGAGGAATGAGTCCCCTAGACAGGGGAGAGGGGGAAGCAAACGAGTGCAAAACAAATCTGGTCTATTTCTTGTTTTGATCCACTCCATCTATCTTTTACATCTTTGGCTGGCAGCAGACAGTGCAGAAGGACTGCATGCCATCCACATCTCATGGCTGCTCGGCAGAAGATGGTGCAATATGACTGCTATCCATCCTCATCTCTTGCCTGCCTGACAGAAGATGGTACAGTACGACTGCTTGCAACCCGTATCACCTGCCTGCTCACCATAAGACGGTTCAATAGGACTGACTGCAGGACTAAAGAGAATGACCTGGTCAAATCACTACAAATTTAGTCCCTGCACCCATGTCTGCCCAGGCGCTCCTGGACGACGTGGCCAGGAGCACCTCGGACATGACGATGACGGCTACCAGTCATATTGCACCGTCTGCTGCCAGAAGGCAATGGGTTTCTGCTACTGTGTAGCAATGCAGTACTGCGTCTGCCAGCACCCAGGAGACATACGGTGATGGTTACCTGAGCGGGCTCCATGCTTGCCGTGGTATGGCGTCTGCACAGGCAACTCAGGAAAAAAGGCGCGAAACGATTCTCTGCACTTGCTTTCACTGAGGGAGGGAGGGAACAGGGGCCTGACGATATGTACCCAGAACCACCCACGACAATGTTTTAGCCCCATCAGGCATTGGGATCTCAACCCAGAATTCCAATGGGCAGCGGAAACTGTGGGAACTGTGGGATAGCTAACCACAGTGCAACGCTCCGGAAGTCGACTCTAGCCTCGGTACTGTGGAAGCACCCCGCCGAGTTAATGCACTTAATGCACTTAGAGCATTTTCTGTGGGGACACACACTCGAATATATAAAAACTGATTTCTAAAAAAACGACTTCTATAAATTTGACTTAATTCCGTAGTGTAGACAAGGACTCAGATCTAAGCATTCAAATCCATCCCTAAGAGTTTTTTGGTTTCCTAATGCCTGAAACTCACTGAACTCCTGAGTTTGGGTTTTGCCCCCCTGGCCCTAATAGGAGGATTTCTTAGCATGGGTAGCTGGGCCTTTACATTTGGGAGAGAAAACCAGCTACAGATGTGGAGTGAAACCCTGGCTTCATTTAAGCCAGTGACAAAACTCTTGTTGACTGAAGTGGGCCCAGGATCTTATCTTTGATATGGTCATTTTCCTTGGACTGATGCAACTCCCTCTCTTTCAGCTAGTATTGTTTCTTCCTCACTGTCCTCCCCTCACCCCCCTCCAACACCTTGTCCTCTCCTCTCCAAAAGATGGCATATCCTACTTTCTTTTGCCCCTGAATGTGACCATGCTTGACTTAACCCACAGGTTAATTGTTTTGCCAATTTATGCAATATCAGTTTTTGGCTAGTGCACCCGGTTAAAAACAAACCAAAGCCAAAAAAAAAAAAAACCCACCCCAACCCACAAAAACACCCTCTTCCCTGCATGCATTTTGTAACAATTAAAAGGAGGGAATTGGGGAGTGTAACGGAGCCCTCAGAGGGCCAGGTTGCCTAGTGAGTAGTGCATCCCATTTCCAGTCTCTTGCCTCCCAGCAGGAAGGGTTTTCAATCCAATTCCCAACCTTTGCATGTAGCTTAACGTCACCTCAGGGTTTTTAAAAATCCTTACCCTCTTCTCTGTAGAGGAGTGGTGGTGGTGTGGAAATCAGACTTATGCCCCTTCTACAACAAGGGCAGTTGGTAGGGGAGCCTGGGGCCTCCAATCCAGAACCCTACGAGAGACAACAGGGTCAAGCATTCTGGAGCTGACTCCCTGGGCCACTTCCTACCATCTATCTTTGCTTTGCGAACAGGGGCCACTAACAGGGAGTTTCAAGAGGGAGCTCTCCAGGTGAAGGAGGAGCAAATAAGGGACCCTTGAGGTAAGTGGCTGTCTGTAGTGTGTGTTTGTGTTTGGGGGTTACATGCTGTGTGCTGAGCTTGTGTTTGTCTGTTTGTTTGTTTGAAGGACCGTATGCTTTGGTCAGCAGTTGGAAGCTGTGAGCTTCTAAACAAGGTTTGAAATCTAGAATCATTGGCTGAGCCTTAGGCAGGGGGCAGGGCTATCAAAGAGGCCAGGGCTTTGTAAAGCAATGATCAAGCGACCAGGGAGCTTTGCAACCAGGGGCCGCTAACAGGAAGTTTGGAGAGGGAGTTTGGAAGGAGGCAAGGTATACTTGCCATTTTTTAAAACCTTTACACTATACTATAATCAAAACTTCTATCATTAACCTAGGTAGCTGTAGGAGAAAATTCAGGTAGAAGCCCAGCAGCAGAGTGAGGGCTATCCTGTTTATTGCACTCAGTGTAGTATGTATGATTACCTACCATGTAGGCAGGTGGTGTATGTGTGCATTCGGTGCAAGGAGCTCCTGGCCCTCAGAGACCGTGTACGGGCTTTGGAGGCCAGGGTTGCGGAACTGGAGGAGCTAAGGGAGACAGAAAGGTATGTTGATGACGCTTTCCAGGACACTGTAGATTTGTCCCACCTCCGGTCAGACAGCCCCTGCGCTGTTAAGGAGGATGAAAGGCCCAGAGAAGGAGAGCAGTCAACAGGAACAGAGGGAAACCTTCCCATAGCTGGGACCCTCCTTCCAGATGATGTGGGGGTATCCTCTCACACTGAAGTTACCTCTCCGGGGGACGGAACTCCAGTAATTAGGAAAAGGCAGGTGTTAGTAATGGGCAATTTGATCACTAGAAACATAGATAGCTGGGTTTGTGATGACCGGGAGAACCATATGGTGACTTGCCTTCCTGGTGTGAAGGTTGTGGATCTCGTGAGGCATCTAGATAGACTTATGTGTAGTGCTGGGGAGGAGCCGGTGGTCGTGGCACATGTAGGTACCAGTGACGTAGGGAAGGGTAGGAGAGAGGTCCTGGAGGCCAAATTTAGGCTTCTAGGAAAGAGACTGAAATCCAGGACCTCTACAGTGACATTCTCAGAAATGCTTCCAGTTCCACATGCAGGGCCAGGTAAGCAGGCAGAGCTTCAGAGTCTGAATGCGTGGCTGAGATGATGGTGTAGAGAGGAGGGGTTTAGATTTATTAGGAACTGGGGAAACTTTTGGGATGGGGGAGCCTATACAGGAAGGATGGGCTCCACCTAAACCAAAGTGGATCCAGACTGCTGGCACTTAATATTAAAAAGGTTGCAGAGCAGTTTTTAAACTAAGAGCTGGGGGAGAGCCGATTGCTGCGGAGGCGCACGTGGATCGGACAGAGACTTCTCTTAATGGAGAGTCTATTGATAGAGATTCTCTAAGTTTTAGTCAGGAGGAGGGGATGAAAGAGGAGAAAGTATGGGCCAGATCAGATGAGAAACATTCACATAAAGAATCTGACACATCAGAAAAGGGCAGACAAATAAACAGTGACAAGTTTTTAAAGTGCTTGTACACAAATCCTAGAAGTCTAAATAATAAGATGGGTGAACTAGAGTGCCTCGTATTAAAGGAGGATATTGATATAATAGGCATCACAAGAAACCTGGTGGAGTGAGGACAATCAATGGGACACAATCATTTATATCGGAAGGACAGAACAGGTCGTGTGGGGGTGGGGAGAGTGGCACTATATGTGAAAGAAAATGTAGAATCAAATGAAATAAAAACCTTAAATGAATTCACAGGTCACATGTTCCATAGAATCTCTATGGATAGTAATTCCATGCTCTAATAAGAATATAGCAGTAGAGTTCTATTATCGACCACCTGACCAGGACAGTGACAGTGACGATGAAATGCTCAGGGAGATTAGAGAGGCTATCAAAATAAAGAACTCAATAATAGTGGGGGATTTCAATTATCCCCATAGTTCTTGTGCATTTGTCGTCTATTTGCTTAAATAGCTCTTCTCACTCCCTGGTGTTTACCCTCTAATGTATTTATGGAGAGCAAAAATGAGGAGGTTAGTTAAACCGAAATTAAAAGGTAAGGTGACTAGAGTGAAATCCCTGCAAGCTGCATGGACACTTTTCAAAGACACCATAACAGAGGCTCAACTTAAATGTATACCCCAACTTAAAAACACAGTAAAAGAAATAAAAAGAGCCACCGTGGCTTAACAACCATGTAAAAGAAGCAGTGAGAGATAAAAAGGCATCCTTTAAAAAGTGGAAGTCAAATCCTAGTGAGGTAAAAGGAAAGGTGCATAAACACTGCCAAATTAAATGTAAAAATGTAATAAGAAAAGCCAAAAAGGAGTTTGAAGAACAGCTAGCCAAAAACTCAAAAGGTAATAACAACATGTTTTTTAAGTATATCAGAAGCAGGAAGCCTGCTAAACAACCAATGGGGCCCCTGGACAATCGAGATACAAAAGATACTTTTGTCTCGAGATACTTAAAGGTGATAAAGTCATCACAGAGAAACTAAATGAATTCTTTGCTTCAGTCTTCACAGCTGAAGATGTTAGGGAGATTCCCAAACCTGAGCCATCTTTTGTAGGTGACAAATCTGAGGAATTGTCACAGACTGAAGTGTCACTTGAGGAGGTTTTGGAATTAATTGAGAAACTGAACAGTAACAAGTTACCGGGACCAGATGGCATTCACCCAAGAGTTCTGAAAGAACTCAAATTTGAAATTGCGTAACTATTAACTATGGTTTGTAACCTGTCCTTTAAATCAGCTGCTGTACCCAGTGACTGGAAGACAGCTAACATAATGCCAATATTTAAGAAGGGCTCTAGAGCAGTGGTTCTCAAAGCCAGTCCGCCGCTTGTTCAGGGAAAGCCCCTGGTAGGCCAGACTGGTTTGTTTACTTGCCACGTCCACAGGTTCGGCAGATCGCGGCTCCCACTGGCCTCGGTTTGCCGCTCCAGGCCAATGGGGGCTGCGGGAAGGGTGGCCAGCCGCTTTGAGAACCACTGCTCCAGAGGTGATCCTGGCAATTACAGACCGGTAAGTCTAACGTCAGTACCGGGCAAATTAGTTGAAACAATAGTAAAGAATAACATTGTCAGACACATAGAAGAACATAAATTGTTGCCCAAAAGTCAACATGGTTTCTGTAAAGGGAGATCATGTCTTACTAATCTATTAGAGTTCTTTGAGGGGTCAACAAACATGTGGACCAGGGGGATCCAGTGGACATAGTGTACTTAGATTTCCAGAAAGCCTTTGACAAGGTCCCTCACCAAAGGCTCTTACGTAAATTAAGTTGTCATAGGATAAGAGGGAAGATCCTTTCATGGATTGATAACTGGTTAAAAGACAGGGAATAAAGGGTAGGAATAAATGGTAAATTTTCAGAATGGAGAGGGGTAACTAGTGGTGTTCCCCAAGGGTCAGTCCTAGGACCAATCCTATTCAACCTATTCATAAATGATCTGGAGAAAGGGGTAAATAGCAAGGTGGCAAAGTTTGCAGATGATACTAAACTGCTCAAGATAGTTAAGACCAAAGCAGACTGTGAAGGACCTCAAAAAGATTTACAAAACTAAGTGATTGGGCAACAAAATGGCAAATAATATTTAATGTGGATAAAGGTAAAGTAATGCGCATTGGGAAAAAAAACCAACTATACATACAATATGATGGGGGCTAATTTATCTACAACTAATCAGGAGAAAGATCTTGGAGTCATCGTGGATAGTTCTCTGAAGACGTCCAAGCAATGTGCAGCGGCAGTCAAAAAAGCAAATGGGATGTTAGGAATCATTAAAAAAAGGGATAGAGAATAAGACAGAGAATATCTTATTGCCCTTATATAAATCCATGGTACGCCCACATCTTGAATACTGTGTACAGATGTGGTCCCTTCATCTCAAAAAAGATATACTGGCATTAGAAAAGGTTCAGAAAAGGGCAACTAAAATGATTAGGAGTTTGGAAGGGTCCCATAAGGGAGAGATTAAAGAGGCTAGGACTTTTCAGCTTGGAAAAGAAGAGACAAGGGGGAATATGACAGAGGTATATAAAATCATGAGTGGTGTGGAGAAAGTGAATAAAGAAAAGTTAATTTACTTGTTTCCATAATATAAGAACTAGGGACCACCCAATGAAATTAATGGGTAGCAGGTTTAAAACAAATAAAAGGAAGTTCTTCTTCACTCAGCACACAGCCAACCTGTGGAACTCCTTGCCTGAGGAGGTTGTGAAGGCTAGGACTATAACAGGGTTTAAAAGAGAACTGGATAAATTCATGGAGGTTAAGTCCATTAATGGCTATTAGTCAGGATGGGTTAGGAATGGTGTCCTTAGCCTCTGTTTGTCAAAGGGTGGAGATGGATGGCAGGAGAGAGACCACTAGATCATTACCTGTTAGGTTCACTCCCCTCTGGGGCACCTGGCATTGGCCACTGTCGGTAGACAAGATACCTGGCTGGATGGACCTTTGGTCTGACCCAGTATGGCCGTTCTTATGTTATCTCCCCTCCTCCAAGTCCAATATGATATAGCAAAAGAAAAGACACCTAAACCTTCAGCCCCAACTGGGCTCAGCAGGAAATCAGACTTCTTCCTCACAGAGAGGCTTCTTCAGCACCCTTGTTCAGGAGGCCCTAGACTACTTGCTTCCTTTTAAGTTCTCTCTCCAGTTTGAGCATGCGCTGCATGTCTGGAGGGGCAAGGCGACGTGGGCCCACTAGTGTCTTTTAATGCCTTCAGGCCTACAGGGGGTTTGTACACCTCAACACAGGAAGGTGTGTGTGTTCACAACCATGCTTTCTGGCTTGCTGTAAAGTAGATGGTAAATTGTTTGGGGGTAAGGATTGTGTCTTTCAGATTTTTGTACTGTGCCTAAAACAATTGGATCCTGATCCAGACTTCTAGGTATTAATGTAATCCAGACAAATACACAGATGCTTACAAAAATTATTCTAAATGACTTGGAAGCCTGAATCCCATTGAAAATCAACAGGGCCTAGACTTCTGAGTCACATAAGCACTTTCTAAAATTGTAGTTCTAGTATACAAGTTTGAACATGAAGTTTTAGTTTATAGTGTATCATTTGACCAAGGAAGTACCTCATTTTTAAAGGCATAAGACTGAGGAAACAGGGTTGAGGTTGAGTTTAACTCTACCTAGCCCTATTGGTGAGTGCTTAATTGCTTAACCTTAACATTGTATTAATGCTCAGTTTGTATATAGATTATAGATTTTGGTAATGCACCTTGTGATAAACAACATCATGGAAATAGCCGGTGTTTGTTTTGATTATCGCTGTAGCTAAAAACCATCCTTCAGTTATGAAGATCTAATGCCTCTTCAACCTATCAGAGTACACTAATGCAATGACAAATGCTGCTTTAATGGAAAAACTAATTCAGATGATGAAACAATTAGAAAGCACGTGTGCATATATAAAATATGGTATTCATTTTCCTGTAGCTCATAAGGAAGTCTGAAATCTTTGAAAAGTCATTAAACTCCAGCTGTTGATATTCAACAGCCTAAATTCCCAAACCACTGGTTTCCAGACGAAGGTCTAGCTCCCAAGCTTTTAAATAACATATTTAGGTTATACAGTACCATTGAAAAGTGTTACCAACTTCTATTACTTCCTTTTTCTTAGGTTTTCTTTACTAGTCTGGTTATTTTGAATATCAGTTAATTATGGATGGGGCTGGTAGCTCAAGCACACAATTCTTTGAGGCAAGAACTTGAAATTTAGCAGGAAGATGGGAATTAATGCCTTTTACCAGCACCACAAACATCTGACCAAACTGGGCCAGGTTACAAACCTTTGGGAAAAATATCTGTTTGCACATACTCCATAGGGACTTTTTAGACTACAGCTAAATTCCCTGAAGACTCTATCCTCCCTGAACATGGTGTTGGGAACACTGGGGCATGGCCACTAGGTAACTCGAGGGGATGGAAGACCACAAGTGTCGATGAAGCCCCCTCGCACTAGGCCCCTGTGTCCTTCCCCCCCCCCCCTCCTGCCTGGAGGCACTCGCAGCAGCTCTGCGTGCTAGGCCCAAGTGTCCTTGGCCCCCCCGCCTGGAGGCACACACAGCAGTTATGCTGAGAATCTGCAACAGTATGTTGCAGAGTCAGACTGCCTGAAACTAAGCAAGGCCAAACAGGGGAGATATGGAAGAACAATGCTGAATAAAGCAGCTTTATGTATAGTTTAACAAATGATACAGAGAATCAGGGAACTAGCTGGGAACTGGATTGGCTGGCTATATGGATACTTGGAGCAGCTTGCTATTGGATAAGTATGCTGGGAAAAAGGATGTATAAAAGCCTGTGTAACTTCCTGCTCTGTTGTGCAGGATTTGAGATTTTATTCTCCCTGTACCTTTTTGAAGCTTCAAATAAACTTTTCTGCTTCTCCACCCCGTTGTGATTATTGGGTGTAGCACACCGGGTAACGAACCAACTCAAGCTGTTGTTCAGCCTCTCGGCACTGGGTGCCGGCAACAGCTTTTGGCGTCCCTGGGTGGGCTCGAGGCTGCAATTTAGCCTTGCCCGGACCCCTCCTGGAGGTCGAGGATTGCGGCGAGAACCGACGCCCAGCGCGCACCGGTGAGTTCATCGGGGGCCTCGGAGAAGACGCGATTTGATCGACCCCAGAGGGCACAACGGTGCAACGCACTCATATAGTGGAGAAGCTGTTGTGGACCACGGTGAAGAACCGGTCCCTTGGACGTGGGGGAGGAGCAGCTGCAGGCCACGGTGAAGAACCGGTTCCTTGGATAAGGTAGGATCCTTTAAAATCCGGATTATATGCTCTGTTGGAACCTGGGGACACCCAGAGTTACCCTGTAGGTATGGGACAGGGACAGAGCTCAGAGGTTAGGGCACGGTGTACGCCCCTAGAGTGCATTCTAGCAAACTGGAAGGTATTTGGTGCGGATCCGATGACTAAGAGCCAATTAAAACGATTCTGTACAGTTGACTGGCCTCAATATCAACTCGAGGACCAGGAGTGGTGGCCACCAGGAGGGTCAATTAATTACAACACGATCCTTCAGTTACTCCTGTTCTGTCAGAGAACAAGGAAATGGAATGAACATATGTATGCGCATTTGTTTCTGACTTTATGTACTCGACCAGATATTTTACAGCGCTGTAATCTGACTCCAACTGGTTTGGTAGCAGCTAATGTTAGTCCCCAGACCCCCACCCCCACTGTAATGGCAGAGCCGGTGTCCCCTTCGGCCCCTACACCCACACCTTGTAAGTCCCCAATGGTTGGCCTATACCCCTTAATCACTGAAACTAAAGTCGCCCGGTCTGGATCAGACAGGCGTCCTGCCACAACTATGCAGGTTTATACTCATGTGCCCTTTAATCCTGTGGATTTGGCTGCTTTCAAAGCACAGGCAGGAGAGTTTTCCACCAACCCAAGCAGGTTTATATCAGTCTTTGAGGGGTGCCTCAGTAGTCACAAGCCGGACTGGGATGATTGTAACGTCCTCCTGCGAACCCTATTGTCTGAGGTTGAAAGACAACAGGTTGTGTCCAAGGCAAGGGAGGAGGCACAGAGACGGTACGACCGGGATCGTATTAATGTCCCTGACCCGGATGCACAAGTCCCCCGAGCAGACCCCAGGTGGGATCCAAATGATCATGGGGATATGACCCACCTTACCTCCTATAAGGAGTTGCTTTTGCATGGACTCCGTCACTCGGCTGTCCGACATAATAATTGGGCAAAGCCATATGAAGTAATGCAGGATTTAAAAGAAAGCCCAGGGGCCTTTCTACAGCGTATTCGGGACACCATTCGACAGAACACTAATGCAGACCCCGATGATCAGGCAACTGAGTCAATTATTAAGGGAATTTTTACGAGCAGAGCAGCCCCTGATATTAAGAGAAAGTTACAGAAAAAGGAGGATTTAATGGGTATGACCATGGCACAAATTTTAGAGACTGCAAACCGAGCTTATAGTCTGAGAGAGACAGAGAAGGAGAGAAAGCAAGTGAGATTGATGGTAACAGCGGTACAGGCCGGCACTAAGAGAAGTGGCCGGGGAGGAAGGGGCCGTGGACGCGACCGTCCGGGCCTGCAGGAGAGACGACTGGGTCGCAACCAGTGTGCCCTGTGTCGACAGGAGGGACACTGGAAAAATGAGTGCCCAAAGAGGAAAGAAAAGGGGGGTGCCCCTATGATGGCGATGGTGGAGCAGGAATAGGGGTGTCAGGGGAGACGGACCACCCTACCCCCGGAACCCCGAGTAAAGATGCAGGTGGGAAGCTCAGAAATAGATTTTTTAGTGGACTCTGGAGCGGCCCGAACTGCCGTAAATCAGCCTCTTCAGTTGCCAGTAGCAGATTCCCTTACTGTGGTGGGAGCCACAGGCAGGGACACCAAGTGCCCAGTGTATGCCCCAGCGGAATGTGCTTTGGGAGACAGGACTATATCCCACAAGCTGGTATACCTCCCTGAGTGTCCAACCCCTCTGCTGGGACGGGATCTACTTTGTCGCCTCGGTGCCACCCTGCATTTTACTGAGGACGAAATAACCCTTACCTTACCCCCTGAGAATGCCTGGATCATGACCCTTGCAGTTGAGCCCTCAGCCATGCAAGCCCCAGAATGGAGCCCATGGGAAGATCAGGTGTACCCCCTCGTGTGGGCATCAGGGATTCCAGGAAAGGCCACCCACCAGACCCCTATTACTATTCAGCTCATACCAGGGAAAGGCCCAGTGCAAGTAAAACAGTATCCAATCAAGAGGGAAGCCAGAGAAGGTTTACAGGAAACTATAGATTGATTCCTAATGTATGGTATTCTCCGGGAATGTCAGTCAGCCTGGAACACTCCCATTCTACCCGTACAGAAGCCTGATGGCACGTATCGGCTGGTACAGGACCTAAGGGCAGTCAATGAACGGGTTAAGACTCTGCACCCTCTTGTCCCTAACCCGTACACCTTATTGGCTTCTATAGGGGGACAGTATACCCATTTTTCAGTCCTTGATCTGAAAGATGCTTTCTTTACCATCCCAGTTGCCACCCCATCACAGGAGATCTTCTCCTTCGAGTGGGAGGACCGAAAAAGGGTTAAAAAGCAACTTTGCTGGACAGTGTTGGCCCAGGGATTTAAAAACTCTCCCACCCTTTTTGGCCAGGCTCTGGCCAGGGACCTACAGGAGTGGGATAATGAGGAGGCTCTCCTTCTGCAGTATGTAGATGATTTGTTAATTGCCACTGTGGGCCAAAAACCCTGTCTTAAAGCCACCGTGAGCCTCCTGAATTTTATTGGACTTCGGGGATATCGTGTAGCACGGAGTAAGGCTCAAATTGCCCTCCCAGAGGTACGGTACCTCGGGTTTCACATACGGCAAGGGGAGCGTCAGCTTTCAAGCGAAAGAAAGGAAGCTATCTGTCAAGTTCCTACCCCAAGTAACCGTAAGCGGCTCAGGGCATTTCTGGGTATGGCAGGCTTTTGCAGGATATGGATCCCAGAGTTTGGACTGTGGGCTAAACCCTTGTACGACTGTAAAAGGAGCAGATCATGACCCCTTCTATTGGACCCCAGAGGCTGACAGGGCATTTAAAATCCTGAAAAGAAAATTGATGGAAGCCCCGGCTCTGGGCCTGCCAGATCTCTCTAAGCCGTTTCAGTTGTATGTACATGAACGAAGGGGGGTGGCCCTAGGTGTGCTTACACAGCTGTTAGGAGCATGGAAGCGTCCTGTGGCTTATTTTTCTAAGCAATTGGATCAGGTTGCAAAGGGTTGGCCGGCATGTTTACGGGCGGTCGCAGCTACTGCCCTATTGCTTGAGGAAGCCGAGAAGCTAACATTGGGAGGGGTTATGCAAATCTATACTCCCCATATGGTCCGAGCCTTATTGGATGCAAAGGGAGGGCTTTGGCTCACCCAGGCTCGGATTGCTCGGTACCAGGCTAAGCTGTTAGAGAACTCTGAAGTCACCCTACAGCCTTGCCCCTCCCTTAACCCAGCCACTCTCTTGCCAGAAACAGAGGAACAGAAACATGACTGTTTAGAGGTCATAGATGTCCAGTACTCCAGCCGTCCGGATTTAAAGGATGTACCTCTCCCAAATGCAGATTATGAGTGGTACACTGATGGTAGCAGTACTGTAATAGATGGGCAAAGGAGGGCGGGTTATGCTGTTGTGACCCTCCATGACACTGTGGAAGCTGAAGGTTTGCCTGCTGGGACCTCTGCCCAGCTTGCCGAACTAATAGCCCTGACCCGTGCACTTGAACTGTCAAAAGGAAAGCGGGTCAACATTTTTACTGATTCAAAGTATGCTTTTGGTGTGTTGCATGCTCATGCTGGCCTATGGAAGCAAAGGGGAATGCTGACAGCCCAAGGCTCCCCAGTCAAGTACGGGCCCCAAATCCTCCAGCTCCTAGAAGCTGTACAACTCCCCTCGGAAGTGGCGGTGGTACACTGTAAAGCCCATCAAAGGGAGGATCAAGATGTGGCCAGAGGTAACGCCCGGGCAGATAGAGAGGCTAAGCATGCTGCCACCCTGCCATCCCCTCAGGCTGAGAACGCCCATATGCATGCCCTTATCCCATCAGTAGGGGAGCTTCCAACCCCTCAGTACTCTGGGGAGGAGAGACAGCTAACTGACAAACTCGGTCTCCGGGAAAAGGAGGGATGGCTCCATTCCCCAGAAGGGAAGGTCCTCTTACCAAAGGGCCTAATCCGGCCAGTGCTGCAGAAACTACATCAAACCACTCATGCTGGCAGGGAAGCACTTATCCAGCTAATGGGAAAATACTTTATCACTTCCGGACTCCGACCCCTGGCTGCCCAGGTACAAGCGGACTGCTTAGTCTGCCAAAAGAATAACCCCCGACCGGGACATCCTGTGCCACCAGCTGCCCTAGAACCCACTCCGGGCCCCGGACAAGTGTGGCAAATAGACTTTACTGAGTTTCCCCGGACCCAAGGGTTCAAATATCTCCTTGTTATAGTGGATCGGTTCAGCGGATGGCCAGAAGCCTTCCCATGCCGTAACTGCACTGCCAGGACAGTGGCCCTCAAGTTCGTTAAGGAGCTCATTCCTCGCTTTGGACTCCCCCTGTGGATGGAATCTGACAACGGGACACACTTCACGTCAAAAATCATTCAAAGCATCTCACATGCCTTACAAATCCCCTGGAAACTCCATACGCCCTGGAGACCGCAAGCCAGTGGTGTAGTGGAGCGTACCAATCAGACCCTTAAACGGCATCTCTCAAAAGTGTGCCAAGAAGCCTCACTGCGATGGCCTGATGCTTTGCCCCTCGTCCTACTCCGTACCCGCGTTCTCCCAAAGGGTAGATTAGGGCTCAGTCCCTTTGAAATTATGTTTGGAAGGGCATGGCCCATGAATGGCACCCCGGTTCTGTCAGGGGAATGAGAGTTGGGTAATGTTTTTTTGTCACAGTATATGTGTTCCCTGTCTGCTGTTCTCTTGTCTCTTCACAGGTATACCAAGGATTCCCAGCCTCTCCCCTTGGACTCTCCCGTTCACTCCTTACAGCCCGGTGACTCTGTGCTTGTTCGCACCTGGAAAGACGAGCCTCTCCAGGAAAAGTGGAAAGGACCCTATACCGTCCTGCTGATCTCCCATACAGCGGCAAAGATTGAGGGACACAAGAACTGGATCCATCACTCTCGTCTGAAGGCAGTACCTGCCCCCTCGTCAGCAGAACAGTGGACCGTCCAACCTGCTGACTCCTCATCTAGTGACGATCTCGGGCTAAAGCTACTGTTTAAAAGACACAAATAGCGGGCACCTTAATGCTAAAATGGGCCCACCCAGGTACTGGAGACCCTGGGTTGGGAAGACTCTGGTAATAATTAATTGGGTAACATTGTTATTCTTTGTATTGGTATTTCCAAATTGTGCATATCGGGAGCATAACTTCTTTGTTTTGCTTGCGCACCATGTTGCTACTTTAACAAACCAGACTGATTGCTGGGTGTGTGCTCCAACTCCACTATCCCCCAAAACGGGAATGCCCCTTGACATGCTGCCCTTGACCCTAGCAGAATTAGCCACCACCAAAGAGCAGGAAAGAACGGACTCACCGTTCTGGAACAAGACCTCTTTACAGCAAGCCACCTATCAGGACCAGGAGTATTCAGTTGCAGTACTCACTGAGGGAGTGTTATGTTTTACCCGAAACCAATCTGATCCCTATGGGCATCCTGTGGGAAAGAGCTCCTGTGTTATTACACAGTGGGCTGATGGGTATTGGATAAAGACCAACAGGGGAGGCCAACGGTGTGGGTGTAATGGTTCCTCCCCTTTTAGGGAAACACTTACAAATAATCTTACCACAAAAAAGGGGTTTGGAAATGTAACTTGCTGTCCAGTTAATATCTCCAATGTAGCAAGCCAATGGTGGGTTTGTAGTGGTCCCTATGGCGAGTGTAATTTGAACGGCACAATTAGAAATGCCCCCACTTGTACCCAATCAGGAGGATGGGATGCCCCCCTAGGGGCATATGAACTGTTTGGAAAAGCAGCCTTAAATATCCCAGGAATCCCCTTAAGAAACAGTCCTTATTGGGCCCTACAGGGTCACTATTTTGTATGTGGCCGAAAGGCTTACAAGGTGCTGCCAGCCAACTGGACAGGTAGCTGTTATATAGCTCATGGAGTTCCTCATCTTTCCATAACTGCCACACTGCCCAAAGGAAAGATTAGAAATGCCCGAGACACCTCTGTTGAGTCACGAGAAAAGACCCTGCGGTGACTGACTAAGGCATTGGCGGGCAATATGAAGAATCCCCTCACAACCGAGAAGCTGGTAGGGTGCTCTGTACTGGGAATAGCGCCACTGTTTACCGGGCCAGCCCTGGCATGCATAGGCCGCTATACTGTAAGGCTGTAGATGGTACTTGAGAAAGTGGCCTTAGAGTTAGAGGACTCGGTTAGTGATTTAGGGTCAGCAGTAAAAACATTAAATGAAGAGGTACAGCAGCTCAGGACGTTTTCCCTCCAAAACAGGCTGGCTTTGGACTATCTCTTGGCATCCCAAGGAGGGGTTTGTGCCCTTATCGGGCCCCGATGTTGTGTATATGTAAATGATAGCAGTTATGAGATCTATGAAAAGGTGGTACAGGCTGAAGCCCATGCCCGAGCCGGAGCACAGGTTGCCTATACTGCCCCAGAGAACGATTGGTTGCAAACCTTGTTTTTAGGCTGGGGTTTGTCGTCTTGGCTTGGTGGTTTCTTTAGCCTGCTATTGAAATTTCTCTTTCCTGTACTGCTTGTATTACTGGTATTATGCTGTGCGGTATCATGTGTCAGGGCCCTTTTGCAAAAGTTAATAAGTCATTCTCTTCAGGGCTATCACAAAGTGCTTATGCAAAGTCATATTGTAAAGAAATAAGTAGCCCAAGTGAGAAAACTCAGAGCCAAGGCTGTTGAGTGTTCTCAAAGGGGGGAGTTGTTGGGAACACTGGGGCATGGCCACTAGGTAACTCGAGGGGATGGAAGACCACAAGTGTCGATGAAGCCCCCTCGCACTAGGCCCCTGTGTCCTTGCCCCCCCCCCCTCCTGCCTGGAGGCACTCGCAGCAGCTCTGCGTGCTAGGCCCAAGTGTCCTTGGCCCCCCCGCCTGGAGGCACACACAGCAGTTATGCTGAGAATCTGCAACAGTATGTTGCAGAGTCAGACTGCCTGAAACTAAGCAAGGCCAAACAGGGGAGATATGGAAGAACAATGCTGAATAAAGCAGCTTTATGTATAGTTTAACAAATGATACAGAGAATCAGGGAACTAGCTGGGAACTGGATTGGCTGGCTATATGGATACTTGGAGCAGCTTGCTATTGGATAAGTATGCTGGGAAAAAGGATGTATAAAAGCCTGTGTAACTTCCTGCTCTGTTGTGCAGGATTTGAGATTTTATTCTCCCTGTACCTTTTTGAAGCTTCAAATAAACTTTTCTGCTTCTCCACCCCGTTGTGATTATTGGGTGTAGCACACCGGGTAACGAAACAACTCAAGCTGTTGTTCAGCCTCTCGGCACTGGGTGCCGGCAACAATGGCTTCTAGTGCTGATTAGACTGTGCATACACCATCCCCACAGAGAGACTGAGCATGCTACCTCCAGCCTAGGGCTACAGAGACTCAGAATAACTTTCCCTGTAATTGTTGTTCCCAGCTGCTCTGGGCCAGGCTCCCTGTTCTCAGTAGTGGTATGTCTCTCTTCTGTGCTGTCAATGGCTCTCCTGTTGGCATCCAGGCAGCATAGAGGAAGAAGGTGTCTGGTTCAAATGCAGAGGGGGACAAAAAGTGGATGGGGAGGAGTGAAAGGAGTAGGCTGGGGTAAGAAATCTGATGACACTGTAAGCCACAATAGGGAGGTTGGGACTGGACATGGATGAGGGAAATGTGGGGAAATGGGAGCCAGTTGGCTGCAGCAGGGACACTGAGATCAGACAAGGCCCTGGAGGGAAGACTGGGTCTGGCTGGAGATGGAGATGGACTAGGAACTAGTGAAGGAATGGGGACAGGAAAGAGATCTGACAAGGAGCTGAGGTGTTAGGGGGAGAGAACTGGGACTTGTGGGGAAAAGGGACTAGGACAAGAAGCCAAGAAGAGTGTGATGGGAGAATGAGACTTGATGAGGAGCCAGTAGAGGGAGACTAGGACTAGTGCCAGCAGTGTAGGGGAGGGGAGAAAGAGGTCAGACAAGGAGCCAGAGAGGGTGTTAGGGGGCTTATTCCTTCACCCACTCACTTCCCTGGTCCTTCTCGCATGAACAGAGAGCAACAATACCCGAAGTCCGAAGGTGCAAACAATTCGATGTTTATTGGGGTGAACTTCCAGCAAGCTTAAATACAAGTTCCTTTTTTCCTTATTTTCGAATCCCAACTTACTTCCTGTTTGCCCCTAATTTATATAGTAATATTTCTTAGCTATACCTTAACCAATCATTCTACTAAAATTTAACTAACCAATCCTAACATGGATTAGCTAACCAATTATATCCCACCACCTTAATTAGTTTACACCCAGCAAAATTAATTATACAGCAGACAGAAGCAATCACAGAACCAGACAGAGATCATGCCAATAAACAATAGCAAAGTGGGAACTATAATGACAAAACAATACAGAAGTGAGGATTTCACAACTACATCTGTAAAGACATAAGAGTTTCCCAGCTGTGTCTATTGATAAGTGAGTTCTTACCAGACAGAAAACTATCAACCTCAATTTCCTTTTACAGCTTCTAGGCACTTCCCTTTCTCTGGAGGTGATAGGCACTATAAGGACAGGATTAAATTCCTAACAGCCCAATAGCACCTTATTTCAATGTGACTAGTTTGGAATGTGAGGATGTGACCATTCACTTCCCAGCTTATGGCTGCCTCTGTCGCTTAGCCAAAGGCCTTAGCCTAAGAACAGGGCCTCAGACTGTCACAGTAAGAGAAGGCCCTTACACTGGCAGACAGTGATTTTGATTCTTTCTTTTATACCTCTATAACTAGCCAAGTGATAGGAATACACCTAAATTCTTAGAGTATAGGCCTTTACAGACAGGCCTGAATATCTATATCCTAACAGAGGGTGACTGGGACTGGCTGGGAAAGGAGACTAGGATGGGGTACAGAGAGAGGGAGAGACTGGGAGTCAGTGGGGAGATTGAGACATGGACAGGAATCCTGGAGGTGTGAGATGGGGACAGCAAGGAGAATGTGACTGGGACAATGAGCCAGGACCAGGGAAGAGTCAGGACTGGGACAGGGGAAGGGCTCAAAAGCTTGAGGAAAGGGGCAGAAGAATCTATGCCCCTGGAGCACGCTCCCCTCCAGAGCCTGAAATGGATTCCCAAGATTTGAGTTTCAGCATTTTTCTGCTGTCAGCAAATATCTGTGACACACACTGGCAAAGTGTGTGTCCCATCCCCCTCTCATGCTGGTCCACACAGATGACAATATACTCCTGCTATCAGGTATTCCATTAGCTTAAGTGGCAGAAATCTGTGCAGTGACTAATGGTTCCAGCCCTGCTGAATAACCATGTGGCTGTCAATAGGATGCCACATGATAGAATATGTTTCATCAGAAACAATGAGGAGTCCTTGTGTCACCTTAAAGACTAACACATTTATTTGGGCATAAGCTTTTGTGGGCTAGAACCCACTTCATCAGATGCATGGAGTGAAAAATACAGTAGGCAGGTATATATATTATAGCATATGAAAAAATGGGAGTTGCCTTACCAAGTCGGAGGTCAGTGCTAACAAGGCCAATTCAATCAAGGGGGAGTGACCTATTCTCAACAGTTGACAAGAAGGAGTGAATATCAACAGAGGGAAAATTACTTTTTGTAGTGACCCATCCACTCCCAGTCTTTATTCAGGCCTAATTTGATTTTGTCAAGTTTGCAAATTAATTCCAGTTCTGCAGTTTCTCGTTGAAGTCTGTGTCTGAAGTTTTTTTGTTGAAGAATTGCCACTTTTAAGTCTGTTATTGAGTGTCCAGGGAGATTGAAGTGCTTTCCTACTGGTTTTTGAATGTTACAATTCTTAATGTCAGATTTGTGTCCATTTATTCTTTTGCACAGAGACTGTTCTATGGTTTGGCCAATGTACATGGTAGAGGGGCATTGCTGGTACATGGTGCGCCCCTCAGCCAACGGTGTTTCTACCAAAGAACTGAGCTAGCTACAGGGGGACAGAACTAGTTCTCGTGTTATTTTCACATAAACCTTGACTATAGTAATTGCTGAAAATGAAGAAAAACTCAAGCTAAGATTAGTTCAGCTCCTATGCTCAAACAGCACTTTAAAAAGTCTGCGATTTCAACTCCACTCTTATAGTATATTCAGGATTAACTACAAAATGTGTTTTGCTCTGTTAAAAGAACTTTGAAGGTCACAATTCAAGTAGAACTGTCTGGTAAAATATAAGCACCAGATTGTGACTCAAAACCAGGCACAAGGGAGCCACAAAATAGCATAACTAATTAATCAGATTCTAAAAGCATATTAACTCAGGAGTACAGCCAGTGCCTCACACAGTCATGAAGCTCTCAATTTAAAAAGTCAATGTCTGTTTTCTCTAAAACAAGGGAAAACACATTAGATAGTACTTCTGTCTAATTTGTGCAGTAATGTTAACTCAAATTTACTGTACATAAAGTGCAACAGTGTGGAATATTCTAATTCCAGGAAATATAAGGAATTCTATTTTAAAGGGGGTTTCAATTAACACCAGTGGTTTGTAACGCTGCAGTAGTGAAAAAGAACATTCTATGTGACCAACACCTAAAAAAAGATTATTCTGTTTGTAGTTAGAAATAGACAATGGCTATTGTGCTATGAAAGTGGGGTTGTGCTTCATGCTGTCAGATGCCATCTTGCATAGGGCAAAATACTCCTGGAATGCGACGGTGATTTCAGATGACTGATTTTTCTAAACATTTGTTTGCACTAGAAAACGAAAATGATCATATTTGAGACCAAAGTCTAACACAATATGAACACAGTTAATATCTTATGGAGGTAATTTACTAGGAAGTCTAATACTTGAAGCAGCATCACCCAAAAAAAGCTAAATAGGATTACTGATTTTTTTCCCCTTGGTTGATCATTTAGTTGTGCAGTGCTGCTGTCATCAGATGAGATTAATCACAATAATGATATGGTTTTTGCTAAGAACATTATCATAAGTCATTTGAATATGGCCCAGGAGAAAAGGGATTGTAAGATAAATTGTATAAACACTGAAAAACAGTATAAAGCTCATCTGCTAGAAATAGGGTTTAATTTGATTTTATTTGTTTGAAAGAAGGGAATAGCAAAGTAACCATACCACCATGGAGCACCCCAACAAATAAGTGTCACAAGTCAAGCAGTAAGGAGGAATTTTTTGATCATCTCACACAAAAAATCTGCGTTGGAGAGAAATTAGAGGATAATTTTGCTCCATTTAGTTTAATTATAGCTATATGCTTTGAAGATAAGAACATAAGAATGGCCATAGTGGGTCAGACCAAAGGTCCCTCTAGCCCAGTATCCTGTCTGCCAACAGTGGCCAATGCAAGGTGCCCAGAGGAAATGAACAGAACAGGTAATCATCAAGTGATCCATTCACTGTTGCCCAATCCCAGCTTCTGACAAACAGAGGCAAGGGACACCATCTCGGCTAATAGCCATTGATGGCCCTATCCTCCGTGAATTTATCTAGTTCTTTTTTTAACCCTGTTATAGTCTCAGCCTTCACAACATCCTTGGGCAAAGAGTTCCACGGGTCGACCATGTGCTGTGTGAAGAAATACTTCCTTTTGTTTGTTTTAACATGCTGCCTATTCATTTCATTTGGTGACCCCTAGTTCTTGTGTTTTGAGAAGCAATAAATTACACTTCTTTATTTATTTTCTCTACACCAATCATGATTTTATAGACCTCTATTTCCAGCCCCACCCCACCCCACTCTCCCTTAGTGGTCTCTTTTCCAAATGAAAAATGCTATGTAAGTGCTCATTGTCATTTTACTAATGGGTTTTTGGGAAGGGCTGAGAAGGTCACATTTTAATCCTGATCCATAATTTGTTTAGGCTACCATTCAGGTTAGAAGCCAAATTAAGACAAGAATGTGGGTTCAATGGCATCAAAACCTTGTGAGCCATACAGGTGAGATTTTACCAGCTAATGGCAGAAGTCTCATGAGATCAGTTGATCTGCCAAAATTTCCACTATCCTGAACAGTTTAAATGTGAGATCAGTCATTCTTGTGAGATTTCTGCCATAACCAGAAAATAATAATCTTCCCATTTTGGAGCCAATTCTCAATCAGCAGTATTGTGTGGCAAATTTGGATATGGGATTTAATGTATAACCCCATGTTTGACAGGCTGAGAAAAATTGCTCAATGGCCAGAGTTTAGTGGGTGAAGTTAAGGAGCCATACAACTTGTCCCAGTTTTGAAGCCTTGGAGTGTGGTTCAGACAGAGTCCTAGCCAATGTTTGGAAGATGGCCAGGAAGTTTGGTTTAGGCAGAAGCCTGATTTAAATTTGAAAGATGGAGATCAGTTCGGAAGCCTGGCTGAGACAGAGGCGTGCTCCAGTTATCCAGAACTAAATCCAGAAGAATTGATAAATCTTGACCCAATATCACTTCATAACTAAGGTCAGGTATGATACCCATTACTAACAAAGAGCACTAACCCTTCCCTGCCAAGTTAACCTCTGCAGTAGGATACTCATATTCATCCCCATATAGACATCAGATTAAAGTTATTTTCATGATTTCCAAGGCCAGAAGGGATCACTGTGATCATCTAGTGAGACCTCCTGTATAACAGGCCATAAAACTTCCCCAGACTAATTCCTATAGCCGATCTAGGAATTTTAACTATAGTAATAATTATATAGTTATAATATTTTAATCATAGTTTATAAGAGATGGGTCTACTGATATCTACTTAAATAACAGTGCACTTCTTGTGTAGAGGCAGAGATGTCATGCTTTCCCATGAACACCAAACTCAAGAACTTTAAAAATACAGGAAAAATATACTTTAAAATGTCAGGTCCCATAGGAATGGAAATAATACATACAGGGCTCAATAAGGCACAATGCTAGTGACTTTAAAGGGACTACTCACATGCATAAAGTTAAGCATGTGGTTAAGTGCTTTGCTGGGTTGGGGATACAGTGTTCAGCACTTTGCAGAGCTAAGATCATGGTGAGGTGGAGTTTATAAGAACCCGTATGAGGGAACAAATATCTGATAATGGACTGTTCAATCTAGCAAGACAGACAAAGGCATAAAAAAATCCAGTGGCTGGAAGATGAAGTTAGACAATCAGACTGGAAATAAGGGGCAAATTTTTAACAGTGATGATAATTAAGCACTGGAACAATTTTCTAAGAGTAGTAAATTGCCATCGCTGGCCATTTTAAAATGAAGATTGAATGTTTTTCTAAAAGAGATACTCTATGTCAAATCAGAATTAATTCAGGGAAGTTTTAATGCACGTGTTACACAGTTACCAGATGAGCACAGTGGTCCCTTCTGATCTTATAGTCTATGAATATTGAGAACAATTTATATTTTAAGTTTAACAAAAAACAAAACAAAAACAAAAATCAAACAACTAACAGCTGAGGAGAGCTTATATTCAAACAAAAAAAACCCCATCACCACTTTTCCCTATCACACACTTTTCTTGTAAATCCTTTGGGCTTCTGAACTCACAGGGAGTCTGGCAGATGGTGTTACCTTGCTATTCTTATTGAAGGGTTGGGGCTGTAGTTTGTGAGCTCTTCAGCACTAGGGCTGTTTTCTTCCTGTATTTGTAGAGAGTCTAACGCGGATCCTAGCTGGAACCGTTGGCTTCAATGGCAATACAAATTAGTATTATTAGTAAGTCTATCTGAGGTCATTGCCCAAAGTTACAAAGCTGTTGCTTATTGTTGAACAAAGTAATTTATCAGCCAACAGGTGGCACTGAAAGTACTTAACATTTATAAATTTCTCTTAGTTTCTTTAGGAAACTTTATGTTTTCCAGAAGTAAATGGTATATCATGCATACAAATTATAAACCAAGGCACATATCAAAGTCTTTAATTAAAATATTACATATTTTAAACAATTGTAGAATTATTGAGAATTAAACAGAATCACAGCTAATATGAACAAATGCATTGCATTGTCATAACCAGATTTAAGGCAGGATATTTTATAATGAAGCTGGAAACAATGACATTGAAGAGAGCATCATTGTTACAATACTGAAAGTCTGAATATCTGGGGGAATCTGTAGCATTCCAGCAACTGGTTTACATTATAGCTTTTGATGCCAAGATATCAAGTTGTGATTTTTCCCCCCAACCGCTCTTCATTGCAATCGTGTGAGAGGGAAAAAAGAACATACTGTACAAGTAACAATGTAATTTTTAATCTCTAGTGTTCACCAGAATTAATACACAAAATTTTCATCAAAAAATGCTTGTGAATTGTTCTAGGATTAAAGTAAATGAAATATTTCTGATCACATTTCAAAAGAAACAGATATTCATAGGCGGGTCTAACTCTCCTCAGTAATACTTTGCTAACCAGACAAGGTTGTTTGAGCAAGTGTGATCCAGAAGTTTTTTAACTTTTGCTTTTTCTGGTTATAGGGTTGCCAATTTTGTTTGGATGTATTCCTGGAGCTTTCATCACATGACAATCTTTAATTAAAGATTAATTTTTAACTCCTGGAGACTCTAGGACAATGCTGGAGATTTGGCAACCCTATCTGGTTATATTGTACAAGTATAATCCACTGCTTCACACACAGTCAGGCCTGTGCACATACATGCATTGTCCTGGACCACCTTATCCAAGTCTTTCCATTGATGTCAGTGGACTTTGGATGAGCCCCGACAGAGAAATATGAGTGGTTTGTTCTCAAGAGTGCAGTACTAACAGCATGGTGCAACATCAAGCATAAAAATTATTCCATCTTCAGACTGCATCCTGGCCACCTTTACAAAGCTAGTAGCGTTAAAGTCATTGTTTGTGACATAGCTTCTTTCATCTATATCAAATCCACATGCAGTAAGTCCTGGTGTAACAACATCCATTACAATATTATATGGGAAAGAAGCAAGTGATGTAAGTATGGAAGAAATAAAGCAGTAAATGGTGAGAAACAGTAATTTCTATGGTAATTAATTACTGCTACCACCAACTGTTACCCGACCATGGGATTTTAGTACCTAACAAATACTAACATTTGCCTCAAAGGAGCGGAATTTCATTGCATCATATGTTAAAATAATTGTACTTTGTTAACAAGAGGAGCTCCATTTGTAAGATATTGTTGCTTACTCAGCTGTACTGTTGCACTGTAACTACCAGAAGCTAGGAACTTTTCACAAATTCCTGCCTGCATCATTCCCTGCTAGCAGGAAAATTAAAATGTCTTTAATTTGCAGAACAGCAGCACCTAATAACGCACTGTTACTGCACTAACCCATGCAAGGAGTAAGTTTAATACCTTCCCACATTACCAGAATGGCTTTAAGGGAGTGATGATGCCGGCAGGTGAGTTATGGGAACTAATGCGCCAGAATCAAAGACTGTTTCAGGTTAAAAATTAGAAACATAAATGTAAAGTTAGCATTTGTATTTCTGCTTAGGAAACACAGAGTATCACCATATCTAGGGCAAATAGAAGGTGTGTTAAGTTACCAAGAGCTTGTATGACAAGCTCTACTGAGAACATTATATAACATAGCACTGATCCGAAACACAATAGGTCTAATTAAAAGTCTTTGTTTGCATTATCCACATTATCCTAATAACCACCTTCGTATCTCAGTACCTTAATGAGAACGAATGGCCAGAGGTGGGCATCAGTATCAGTATGTAGATCAATAGAGATTTGGGGCCAAAAACGTACAAAAATGGATTTGTGCATATTTTATGGGATAAAAGCAGGATTCCAGCTTGTTGCTCTTGAATAATTACATAGCCACAGGGTATTCTCAAAGTGTTTGCAAATCTTGAATTTTTCATAAGCTTTTTGTATGAATAATTTGTCCAAAATTTTGTACCCAAAAATGCATTATTCATTATTTGCTCTTCACCGTTGATTTTATTGTTTACAAAGGTTTGTTCATGGATCAGAAACTGTCTCTGACACATGTGACCCCCTATTGCCATAGCATATGAATGCCTCACAATCTAGAACATATTTCAGAGTAACAGCCGTGTTAGTCTGTCTTCGCAAAAAGAAAAGGAGGACTTGTGGCACCTTAGAGACTAACCAATTTATTTGAGCATAAGCTTTCGTGAGCTACAGCTCACTTCATCGCATGCATCCGATGAAGTGAGCTGTAGCTCACGAAAGCTTATGCTCTAATAAATTGGTTAGTCTCTAAGGTGCCACAAGTACTCCTAATCTAGAACATAGTTTTCCTCACATCAGCTGGGAGGCAGGAAAGTGCTATGTCTTCATTTTACTCACGGTGAACTGTGGCACAAGTGACTGAGGTCCAGCTGCTGAAAGAACTTGGGCCCCTGTCTTCCTCTTTAGATGCCTAGGTCCACCCTTTAGGTGCCACTGACATTTTCAGAGCTGTCACTCAGCTGCCACTTAATCCCTTAGGCATCTAAGGGTATGTCTACACTGCAATTAGATACCCCCAGATGGCCCATGCCAGCTGACTCAGGCTCACAGGGCTCAGACTCTGGGGCTGTTTAATTGTGGTGTAGATGCTTTGGGCTCGGGCTGGAGCCTGAGCTCTGGGACCCTTCCACCTCAGAGGGTCCCAGAGCTCAGACTTCAGCCCGAGCCTGAACATCTACACTGCAATTAAACAGCCCCTTAGCCCGAGACATCTGGCACAGGCCAGACACAGAGGTTTTTAATTGCAGGGTAACCATACCCTTTGTTCCTATTGCACCTAAGTTTCTACCAGCTAGCATTTGCGAAACTGCCCAAGCACGGATGTTGCCCCACAGCTCTTGAGTAGCTCAGAGCCCTAGCTCAAGCCAAAGCCCTGGGGGCCCTGAAGCAGGATTCTCAGATTAGGCAGGGAGAATGGCTATCTTACCAGTGGGAAATGATCTTGTAGATATGGTTGAACATGTCTGGCAGTTACCCGGTCTTAGGCCCCACAGCAGGAGGCATGGATGCAGGCCACTAATAGGTAGGTAGCTCATGACCTAAACAACAGACACCAGGAGCACAGAGAAATGCAGGGAAAGTGTGAGAGAGGTATCAAATGTGAACAGGCAAGACAGATGGTTTGGGCTGCTAAAGCATTGGCTACTTATGTGACTGACGCGGCTTAGGTGCCTAACTCCAAGAGGAGGGCTTGCAATTGAGCAATCCATTCCTGAGTGGACAAAGATACCTGTCTCTGGCCATTACCCAGGTGCACCAGGCTGGCTGCTTAGGTGCCTAAGCCCTTCTCACCTCCCCATCATTTCACTTGTAGTTAGCTTAGATGGCTCCCACTCAGCCTGCTGGCTTCTGAGGGTCCCTTTCTTTGGCTCTAAAAATCCTCAAGCATTGGGCACCTAACCTGGGGCTGAGGATTCTACTTGGTAGCAGGCAATGTATGGTACATCTACCCTGCAAAAAAACAACAACAAAAAAACACACCTGCAGCAGCACATCTCAGAGCCAAGGTCAGTTGACTCAGGCTCACAGGGCTCATGCTCTTAGACTAAAAACAGCAGTGTAGATGTTCCCACTCGGACTGGAGCCTGGGCTCTGAACAGTGAGAGGGTGACCTTAGAACCTGAGCTACAACCCAAGTTGGACTGTTCACACAGCTATTTCAGCCCTGTAATGCAAGTCCCATGCGTCTGAGTCAGTTGACCTGGGCTCTGAGACTTGCTGCCGCGGCAGGGGAAGAGGTTTGCCTTACCGGTTAGCTGTTATGATGCTGAGTGCAGCAAATACTTTTGTGCCTAAGTGACTTGTTGAATGTCACACAAGGAAGCCTGTGGTGAAGTAGGGAACTGGGGTTGGGTCTCAAGAAATCCCATGTAATATATCTCACCAAACACACACCACAAATAAATAGCAAAAGTGTTAAAGTGAACAGCAGACATTTCACAGATACTTTGAGTTACAAATACATCTGACATAATCAGGATTGGTTCATAAATAGATAAAAAGATTAGGGACCTGATTCTTATTTACACTAAAGGCCCTTATAGACTGCTCTGGCATCATAAAGGGGCCCTTAAAGTTATATGACTTTAAGTTCCTTTTACAGTGCTAACAGTGTCTCGGTGCAAATGAGAATCAGGCCCTACATTTGCAATGAATATTATTCATAATAAATAATCCAGCCAGCTCTAATTGGACTTGGATGCTAGTCTAGAAAGTCTAATGTCATCACTGGTTCTTGGATATTTGCACCACAAATAGAACTCTCCTAGTTAATGAAGAAAATCACATTCTTTCTCTAATGAGGAAGCCAACAAGATGCAGTCTAATGGGAAGACTTGTTAAAACATCGCCTGCTGCTAACAGGCTTGGTAGGCATGAATTAAAGACAGTAGCTGTTCTAACCTGCCAAGGCTCTTTATGATAGGATGGTCATGCTGATATACAGAAATACTAAAGTGAACAAATGAAAGTCTCCAACTAACTGCCAAAGATGAGATTTCATCTTATGCTTCAGTGCATTCATGCTCCAATTATCTATGGGCAATTTAAAAAAAAATGGAATTCAGATGAAATTTGGATAAGTAGTGAAAAGCCCAGGTGCTCAGAAAAACAGGGACAGATTTTGTGAGTGGGGATACCCTCACCTGCTTAGGGAGAGCTGCTGCTTTTTGATTTTACACAGAACCGCAACAATCGTTAGGGAAATTAGAATTATGCCCAATACAGGTGCCCTGGCTCTACCACAGCAGTTCCCTATCACACTGAAAAGAGGAGAGCATTAGATGACATTGTGTTGCCTCTGCCCCTTTCTCACATCTCTCTGCAGTGTCACTGCTTCTCACTTGCTTTCACACTGCAGAACAGAAGCAAAAGAGACAGTCACTTGCATTCCGACATAGAAGTAGCTGCTGCTGCTGCCCCCTTCACCCACTGTAGCTGGTGGGGTGGACAAAAATGTCAGAGGAGCAGAAAAAAACAGGCAGACTGGAAGGATGGGGCAGAGAGGAAGGGGAGAATGAGGTGCCCAATGGCATATAAAATGGAATAGGAGCATGTTAGATTAACAAAACATGGAGAAAGCAAGCAAGAGCAATCATGGTTTTCTTACTTAATTCCACTCCAAAAACTGCATTAAAAATGTTATGGTTGCAAAATGATGCACTTAAATGCCTCATGTTTCAGTGCTTCATTATATGGCCCCATACCGTTTCTTAAATAATAAAATGTAATATCATGATTATATTACATACAAAAACTAAATAAAAGGGCTGTTAGGTAGCAAAGTCAGCGCTCAAAAGTCAGGAAATGCCAGCATTAAAACTGTCTGTGCAACCTTAATTCCACCCCCTTGTGAATCTGCCTTATGCTACAGTCACATAACTATTTTTTCCACCTGCCTCATTCAGTGCACAGAAGGGACAGTGCTCACTTAATGAGCAGCTCTTCAATGTTGTGTTTTCTCCTCATTCAATGTATGGCCCCAGGCCTTCCATACTGCACATAATCAAACCTTGCTCTGAAGACAGAATTATGAATGTCCTCCTGGGCTTTTTTAGGTCAGTCATCCCTGTAGTATCTGAGTGCTTCATAAACATTAAGTTATTTTCACAATTCTCTTGGGATGTGAGTGGTGGCATTATTATCCCCATTTTACAGTTAGAGAACAGAAGCACAGAGAGATTAAGGTCAAAAGTATCCTCTATTTTTGAGTGTCCAACTTGAGATGCCTTCGGCTTCATTTTTCAGAGTACTTAGAAGGTGATATATAATAGTGTGTTGAAAGCACAACTCCCATTAACATCAGCTGAGGTTGTGAGTGCTGAGCATTTCTGCAGATGAGACTCTGGGGTCTCAGATTTGGCATCCAGAATATGAGGAACACAAAGATAGGGATCACCTGTGAAAAGTTTGGTTTAAGTGACTTGCCTGCATCACAGAGAAACTCTGTGCCAGAGGCATGGTTTGAATCCAATTCTCCAGGCAGCACTCATCTTCCTACCTGTAGTCCACTGCCTCATTCACTATACACCATCCAAAGCAGCTGTCAAGGGGGAGGACCTCCTCATGGAACCCCTGCTACACAACCCCATCTATGTGTGCAGGTGGTGAAGTCCCCCTTGGTGTGCTGGAGCTCGGTCCTGGCTGGTACCACCAGAGTCTGAAACCATGGCTCTCAGCCAGTGGTGCACGGGGTTGTACACCCCAGGTCTTCAGCATCATGTGCTCCAGGAGGTGGGGGCAGCTTTGCCTCCTGTTTCTCTCACATTCCTTGAGCAAGTCCTGCAGGAGGGTGCTCCCCGCTGACTCTCACCCGAGGACCTTATCATCAGGCCCCCCTGAAATGCCACCTGAGACAGCTGCACAAAATCCAGCCGGTCCACCTGAGAACCACACCCAGGAAACATCTGTACATGCTCATGCTTCATATTATTCACTTCCTCGCCCTTGTGTTCCACCCCAATGCCAAGTGGCAGTACCTGTTGCCACCCAAGGAGGGTGAGGAACCCGCTGCTAGGCCAGCCTGTACTCCACCCTGATCCCATGGCCCACCAGGGACCTTAGTTGGCAGCTCCTTCATGGAACCATGAGCACAGGTGTATACCTGGCATGGCTCACTAACTCCCATGACACTAACTCCCATGACTCCTATTTTGCAGTGAGAGGGAAATTCTACACATCTATATAGGGTGTGTCAGGTTGCAGCCTCTCTTCTAGCTCCTCCAAAACCTCTCACTGAGGTTCTGGCTGCACTTTCCCCCGCACCTACTGATCCACTCTTACCCTATCTATGGTCCCACAGAGTTTCAGGACCTCCTCCTCGAGCTAGCCAAGATGGCCATCCACCACACCAGGAGGAGGAAGTTGGATGCGGAATGCTCTGCAACTGTGGGGCCTATTTCCAGTCCCTTATCCAATCATGCTTCTGGGCAGAGTTCCACTAAGTGGTGTCCATGACTCCTTGGATGCTTTTGAGGAGCAGTGGGCACTGTCAGCGGTCCTCTGTTCAGTGTTCCCCTCTGGATCCCGGACACTTAACTTCTGACCTCTCCCCAGCTCCTGTTTTTTCATTAGTTGTCCCCTGTAATCACTTGATCCCTGGATACAGTGGTTCCTCCCTACTTGAGGGAAACAGCCTTTAGATTTGGGCAGGCCTATGCCTGCCCATGCCCAGTACTTCAGATAGTACACACTGTCCAACTTCTGTAACAAATGAGGCAGGCAAAAGCCTTTGTCACACAGCCCTGATTTACCCCTAGAGCACAGTCCATCCTGAGCATTGAATGAGGCAGGGGTCCTACGGAAAAAATAGTATGTGATTATTTAATTAAAGACTATTTTAATGCATATAAACAAAGTTGCAAATTAAGGCTGCACAGGCAGCCTTAACAGTGGCTTTTCCTGACTTTTGAATGCTTGACTGTCCAACCTTAATGGTTTTAACTTAGGGTTATATACAATAAAATAAAAAATAAACCCTCACACACTGGGAAGTTACACACACAACAAACTGGAAAAGAAACAAAAAATCCATCCTGTGGCAGCACATTGACACCCACATGGGTCATTACCAAGACTAGAACCTTTAAATCCACACCACAGACCTCTACCTCTTGAGGTGACGAAGTAACCAAAACTAGTAGTAAATCCCTGATCCACAGCATGGAGGTGCCAGAGTTTCTCAACAAAATTGTTTTAAGATTTTTTTTTTAAAAGGGGCAAAACAACATTTTTACTTAATCTTATTCCATGAGATGGCGGGACTGTTTTCAATGAAACTGTCCAGAAACCATCAGGCTAAGGCCGTGGAAACTTTCAGCCAGTTAAAGTTTGGCAAAGTTATAAGGAACAGAAAACAGGGACTTATAATGCAAAGTGTCAGGCAACCTTAACTACAGGCAGCACATCCAGATCCATCAATAATAAGATTTGGGTTGATAATAAGATCAGGGTTTGGTTTGGATCCATGACTCATTTTTATAAAAGATTTGGAATGTGTTTATTTCAAGTAGATTTTTTAGCTGCCATGCAGATTTTCCCTAAGAAGGTGGCTCCATGGAGGAGGAACCATTCCTTCTAGTCTGTCCAGGAAGCAGCTAGCACATAGCGAGTGCTACCATCAATACATAATGGATAAATTCAGAAGTGACATAAGATTTCATAAGCAAGACATAAGCAAGACACACTTTGTGCATGTTGACATAAACTGATTTAAGTCGGCCAGATGCTCTGACATTGGCACAGACAGGTGTGAATTCCATCTCCCAATATCAGCAAATCCCACTGTGCTTCAGAGGGGATTCACTTTGAGAGAAGGGAGCTGCTTGTTCTCCTTAGGGATTCTCCCAGACGAAGGCACGTTTAAAGGTCACTAGGAGTTTTAAAGTAGACGCTGCTCAGAGGACACAAAATGAGCTTTGCAGCAGATCCTAAATCATCTCATTACTTGGCTGCCCACACTCTTGGCCAATGCCACCTAAATTTTTTAGTACAATGGTCCTGTCACAGTTTCCGGGTTAGCTGTACCTCTCCCCTATCCAGGTTTCTCCAAGAGCACCCCCTTTATCCTCCTAGGCTTTTTCCCCAGTGTACACAAATCATGACCCCTCTGCTCAGATTGGCATGAAGGCTTCCCAGGAGGTTGTGTAGCCATTAGGGCTACTGGTTTTAGCAATATTTCTTAGTGACTCGAGTGGAATCCCTTAGGTGACTATTAGAAAGGGCCTTCTCTTTCCTCTCCTGAGTAGACTCTGCTTCCTAGCCACATCCCTAGGGTGAAATATTCGCCCCCCATAAACAGTACAAAAACAGAGTTAATGACACATCTAAATACTGTATTAAAGAGTACCCCTACATTCGTCACAGGTCCCTTACAGCCTACCTCTTCTTTTGGGCTACAATGGCCTTTATAGATGGGGAAGAGTTTGCTGCAATAGCCCTTATAGGTGGACAGGAGTTTGAAGCCAACATTGCAACATCATTGTAGCGGACATTCTATCTTAGGGTTCTGTGCCTACTTTACTGAGCTTAGGATTCTGCCAACTTTTGCCCTGCAGAAACTGGGGCCATAACCGCATGGTATAAGTTTTGGTAAAGTTATTGACTAGGTTGTGGTGAGACAACTCAGAGTACCAAGTTGCTTCAGATCTCCCCAGTCCTTGTTAGTCTGCATGCCAATTAAGGCCTGACAAACTTGCTACACCTTCACACATTGCTGTCATGGTATTTATCTATAGAGAACATCACATGAAGTATTAAATGAAATGTAGTGAAACATGGGTAATTAGTATCTTTGTGAAGTGTATGTATTAACACTATCTGATGTGGTAAGTCACCTCCTTTGCCTCAGTGGCTCCAGCATTTCTCCCTCTGGCAGTGGGGGCCTGGAGTAAATCAGTTGTGCTTTGGAGGGATTTTATTCTTTACTCTGGTTTGTTTTTACAAGGTAAGCCCAAGTAGTTCTCTTAAGTAACAGGAAAAAAAACCCCAACAAACTCACAACATTAAAAGCGAATACCTCTCCCTACCCTCTCTCCAGGTGTTACCATGTTATGCTGGCTTTCCCTAAACAGGTAGGTAGCCTGGTTCTTTCCCCTGTGGGGAAGGAGGGCAGCCTTCCATCCAGGAGAAGCCTCTTCTTCCCTGCTGCTAATGCAGCTTGTTTCTCATCCTTCCTTCTCACCAGAAGAGGGGTTTTTAAAAGGTCACTGGCTGCCCTTAATTGGACTCAGGCATCCCTAGTTGACCTGAATTGACCCTTTTCAGTTCACAAGGAAAAGGGCCTTCACCATTCTAGGGCTGATGTACCTGCATTCCACCACTCTCTGGTAGCTGTCAGGTCTCACTTTGTCACACTGAAGAATAGGTATGCCTGCTAATATAGGGATTTAAGGTCTGTAACCAAACAAAGGGAGAAACAGGTTTCTTCCAGACAGGGAAGATAGTTATCAGGGAAGATAGTTATCTCACTCAAATGTGAATTGAGATCTGAAGCCAAAAGCAATGGGAGCTTCATGTGCATGTAAAGTCAACAGGAAGAGGGGGGATGTGAACTCAACATGGCACTAGCATACAACAGGAATGCATTTCAATGGTTTACTGGATTGTAACAAGGGGTGCAAAACCCAGAGTCTGTTATCGTTCCACTGAGGAATCACCCTGGGTGGAAGGGGATGATTAATCAAGGAATGGATCCTGGACTGACTCAAAATCAGTGAGCTCTGCAGAAAGACTGAGGGTGAGAAATTGCTTTAGACAAGGGTTGTAACACATTTAGTTTTAGTCTCTAGAAAGCATGTTATAGTTTTGTTTTATTTGTAACCATTTCTGTTTCCACTGTTCTTTCTTGAATCTGTGATTTTCTGTTCTTTGTTAATAAATTTATATTTGTTTCCACTATAAATAGATTAGTAATTACACCGCTGTGTTGTTATAAAGAACCTGATCCTGAGTTGTAACCTTCCAACTGTGTGTATACAGCTTACCTGGTAATTTCTGTGTCAGTGACAGGGCTGGAAGCTTTGCTCTTCAAATGGGGTTCGGGGACTGGGGTACACCACGGGTTAACCTGCAAGGCATAGTAAGGGCTGGTGGAGCCTTAAGGAGTTTGTCTGGGTGGCTAACTGACCGGGAGTGTCCGGAAACTGACACCAATTTAGCACCAGCAAGTCTCTCTCTCTTACTGAGGCAGGGAGGTAACATGGAGACCTATGGAAACCATCACAATCACATTGTCATAACAGAATTTACACACAATTGACTGGTTAACTAGAGACCCCTCCTCAAGCATGGTAGAGTAGATTTGTAAGAGATTGACAAGAGAGAAGATTGGGAACAGACAGAAAAAATTAGAAAAAAAGAAACTGTTCATTTCTGGTGATAGAAATAGAACAAAAGAAAGTATAATGATGCGTAAGCATGCAGAACACCAAAAAGAATAATCTGATCTATCAACAGGGCTGGAGGGCAGAGACTCAGCTCCCAGTAAGACATCCATTCAACTCAAAATGGCTAAGATAGAGAAAGGAGACAAGGAAAGTGAGGACCAGAGGTGGGAAGCTGAACAGTCAACGAAAGAGCCAGAAAAGCAAAAGCTGCACATTGGTTAACCTTTGCAACCAGAAGATATGGCAAGAATTATCCCTTAATTATTCCGTTTATCTATCATTTGTTCACTGGGTTTGTAATCTAGGAGCCCTGGCTGGACTCCTACCTGTTCTAGGTCAAAGAGTAGCAACAGTGAAGTCATCTTTATCATACATATGGCCAGGAGGTGTGACTGTGCCTTTTGGAATCTCACACCCATCACCTATTACTGTGTCAACTCAAGAGTACAGAAACGTGCTCTATGTGGAGCTGTTCCTTAATACCATCCACAAACTGCAGCTGGTGCTTAATGCACTATATTCAACCAACACTCTACAATAGGTACTGGCTGTGTGGGATTTCTGGTGGTGTTTAGGGTGTTAGCTAGGACCTATAAAGCCCTAAATGGCTTAGGACCCATTGCTTTGGAGGGTAGCCTCTCTCTGCCTGCCATACCACACAGTTGAGATCAGCAAAGACTATTGAGCGGTAGTCCTACTGATATAAACAAAAAGGCCAGCTAGCTAGGCATTCCATGAAGGCCCCATGGTTCTGGAATTTTGTTCCTTCCTAGAATTGGTTGAGATTTTTTTAACAAAACATTTATTGGTTAGAAAATGCCACTTCCTTGAAAGCAAAACTTTTCAACAAAATGTATACTGGGCACGTTTCTTAGGTCCAGCGTAGAATTTCTGGTGAAAATGAGAGACAGGAGAGAGGAGGAGAAAAAACCCTAAACACCACAGAATAGCCAATAGCTCAGTGGTTAGGGCACTCCTATGGGACATGGGAGGCCCAGCTTTAAGTCCTTACTCAAGGTCTGTTTCATTCAAGTGTGTCATGAAAACAAATTTTGAAACCTGAAAACATTTTATGAAACAGAATTATTGTTTTCCAGCCAGCCCTGCTCCCTTTGTCTAAAATATGCCAAATCTGATAACTTTCATGGCATATTACAAACTTCATCTTTTTGCCCAGGCAATTATCACCTTGGGGAATTGTTAGAGAAGGAGGGGGACTGGAGCTCTTGAGTTGCCTGGTTTGCTGGACATGGGCCATGGTTATGCATGGTGGTTATGTTTGGGTATTAGTTTTGTGTTTTTAAGTTAGGGCAAGGACAATTACGGAATATGATTTGGTGCCTTTTTTATTGTGAATATAAAACTAAATACATAACTTACCTTCAGGGCGTGAAAAGGCAGGAGTGTCAGGGGAAAAGCAGAGGTGTGGATTTGCTTCATCTTATACCTCCTACTGCAACATACCCTCTCTTTCACCTTAGCTTATATGTGCCATCATTTTACACTCACACCAGTTTACAACAATTTACCAATGTGTAATTTACATAGAACCAAATGTGGAGGTAACATAGTATCTTATATTTCCAGTTCCAGAATCAGAAAATTTTCATTAGAAGCTTCTCAATTTGGTTTAATCCTATTTTGTACTCAAGGTTTATGAGTTTGGGTCTTTTGATTCCTTTTATGACATCCACAAATACCATCATACAATACATGACCAATGTATCTCCATTCTTCTCCTTATCCCCAGCTGTACCTGTTCTTACAGACAGAATTATTAACTTATTTTCCCTCTAAAAGCAAGATAGACCTTTATCATTAATTAAATGTATATTATTTTCACACATACTGTGATACAGCATGGCCAGAGGGCCGCAGGAGAGTGGTTTTTTTTGTTTTGTTTTGTTTTTTGGAGCAAAAAAAGTGTTTTTATTTGCATAACACACTTACAAAACAAAAAACAGCATATGCAATGTGTAACACAGCAACCATCCCGATGTGTCGAAAGAATAGTAAATATGGCAGGTGACCAGCTTGGCTTAACAGTGAAATCCTTGCGGATCTTAAACATAAAAAAGAAGCTAAGAAGAAGTGGAAGATTGGACAAATGACCAGGGAAGAATGTAAAAATGTTGCTCGGGCATGTAGGAATGAAATCAGGAGGGCCAAATCGCACCTGGAGCTGCAGCTAGCAAGAGATGTTGAGAGTAACAAGAAGGGTTTCTTCAGGTATGTTGGCAACAAGAAGAAAGCCAAGGAAAGTGTGGGCCCCTTACTGAATGAGGGAGGCAACCTAGTGACAGAGGATTTGGAAAAAGCTAATGTACTCAATGCTTTTTTTGCCTCTGTCTTCACGAACAAGATCAGCTCCCAGACTGCTGCGCTGGGCAACACAGCATGGGGAGTAGGTGGCCAGCCCTCTATGGAGAAAGAAGTGGTTAGGGACTATTTAGAAAAGCTGGACGTGCACAAGTCCATGGGGCCGGATGCGTTGCATCCGAGAGTGCTAAAGGAGTTGGCGGATGTGATTGCAGAGCCATTGGCCATTATCTTTGAAAACTCATGGCGATCCAGGGAAGTCCCGGATGACTGGAAAAAGGCTAATGTAGTGCCCATCTTTAAAAAAAGGGAAGAAGGAGGATCCTGGGAACTACAGGCCAGTCAGCCCCAGCTCAGTCCCTGGAAAAATCATGGAGCAGGTCCTCAAGGAATCAATTCTGAAGCACTTAGAAAAGAGGAAAGTGATCAGGAACAGTCAGCATGGATTCACCAAGGGAAGATCATGCCTGACTAATCTAATTGCCTTCTATGATGAGATTACTCGTTCTGTGGATGAAGGGAAAGCAGTGGATGTATTGTTTCTTGACTTTAGCAAAGCTTTTGACACTGTCTCCCACAGTATTCTTGTCAGCAAGTTAAAGAAGTACGGGCTGGATGCATGGACTATAAGGTGGGTAGAAAGTTGGCTAGATTGTCGGGCTCAACGGGTAGTGATCAATGGCTCCATGTCTTGTTGGCAGCCGGTATCAAGTGGAGTGCCCCAAGGGTCGGTCCTGCAGCCAGTTTTGTTCAATATCTTCATAAATGATCTGGAGGATGGTGTGGATTGCACTCTCAGCAAATTTGCGGCTGATACTAAACTAGGAGGAGTGGTAGATACGCTGGAGGGCAGGTATAGGATACAGTGGGACCTAGACAAATTGGAGGCTTGGGCCAAAAGAAATCTGATGAGGTTCAACAAGGATAAGTGCAGGGTCCTGCACTTAGGACGGAAGAATCCAATGCACCGCTACAGACTAGGGACCGAACGGCTCGGCAGCAGTTCTGCAGAAAAGGACCTAGGCTTGACAGCGGACAAGAAGCTGGATATGAGTCAACAGCGTGCCCTTGTTGCCAAGAAGACCAATGGCATTTTGGGATGTATAAGTAGGGGCATTGCCAGCAAATCGAGGGACATGATCGTTCCTCTCTATTTGACATTGGTGAGGCCTCATCTGGAGTACTGTGTCCAGTTTTGGGCCCCATACTACAAGAAGGATGTGGAAAAATTGGAGAGAGTCCATCGAAGGGCAACAAAAATGATTAGGGGGCTGAAACACATGACTTATGAGGAGAGGGTGAGGGAACTGGGATTGTTTAGTCTGCAGAAGAGAAGAATGAGGGGCGATTTGATAGCTGCTTTCAGCTACCTGAGAGGTGGTTCCAAAGAGGATGGTTCTAGAGTATTCTCAGTGGTAGAAGATGACAGAACAAGGAGTAATGGTCTCAAGTTGCAGTGGAGGAGGTTTAGGTTGGATATTAGGAAAAACTTTTTCACTAGGAGGGTGGTGAAACACTGGAATGCATTACCAAGGGAGGTGGTGGAATCTCCTTCCTTAGAAGTTTTTAAGGTCAGGATTGACAAAGCCCTGGCTGGGATGATTTAATTGGGGATCGGTCCTGCTTTGAGCAGGGGGTTGGATTAGATGACCTCCTGAGGTCCCTTCCAACCTTGATATTCTATGAACCAATCACAATTGTTTTCTCATTAGCGTCAGGGGAGGGAAGTGTCCAAGCTTGCCTGGGCCGAGAGCGGGGGGGGGCTTCCTCGACTCTCGTGGTCTTCCACCCTTCTGAGTTACCTGCTGGCCCAGAGCGAGGGGGCTTCATCGACTCTCAAGGTCTTCATCCCCTCGAGTTACCTGGCACCACGCCCGAGTAACAACAATTCCCTCCTTTGAAAGCACCCAACAAGAGGGGCAGGCTGTGGGGTCGACAACCCGGGGAGGGCACGTGCACCCACGTGTGAAAGGACCCCTCTAAGGTGGTGGTGTCTGCAGCAGCAATGGCTGGGGCTGGGGTCCCTTACTCTCTCCCCCAATCAAAGGGTCAAACAAAGGGAACCGGACGGGGACATTGAGCAGAGAACCTCGGACAGTGCCCACTGCTCCTCAAAACATCAAGGGAGTCGGTGGACGCTGCCCAGAGGAACTCCGCCCGGATACATGAACGGACCGAGGATCGGAAAATGGCCCCACAGTCACAGGAAACTCCATCGGCCAACCTCCTCTCTCTGGTTTTATACATGGCCGTTTTAGCCAGGGCAAGGAGGAGGTTAACTAGGAGATGCCGTGACTTTGTGAGGCCACGGATGGGGAGTAAATAAATAAAAAGGTGAGGGGGAAAATGCAACCAAAAACGTAATAGGAGATTTGTGAGGAGCCGGAACAGGGGCTGCAGTCTGGCGCACTCCAAATATACGTGCGCCAGGGTTTCCCTCACACCGCAAAAGGGACAAGTATCTAGGATGGGAGTGAACCACACCAAGTGCGTGCCCGAGCTCACAGCTCCGTGAAGGAGCTGCCAACTGATGTCCCCAACAGGCCTGGGAACCAAGGTGGAATATAGGCTGGCCCACCGGGGCTGCTCAACCTCCAAAGGTGGCAGAAGGTCTTGCCACTTTGTGTTGGGGCGTGACACAAGGGTGAGGGCGTGAAGGGTGTGGAGCACGAGCATGTATAGATGTTTCCTTGGCGCGGTTTGGAAGCATACCGGCTGCAGTTCATGCAGCCTGCTTGCCGTAAAGGGGTGAGGGGTCGATTGGGTCTATGGGACGGGGTCCAATTAAAAGATCTGGTGGGCCTGGGGTAGAGGGTGGGCGGGACGTGCCCTCGAGCAGGACCTGGTCGAGTTAAGCTCTAGCAGCGGGCAGCAAAGCGGCCTTCACCTCCTGAAGTATGTGCCGGGGGGGGGGGGGGGTATGAGGTCTGGAGAGCCCCATGCGCTGAGCGTCAGGGGATCCAGCCAGTCTCCCCGGTCATAGACCAGGAGGTCTCCGACTCTCGTGACTTCTGCCAGGATCAAGCTCTGGCGCACCGTGCGGGACTCCTCCACCTGCACATGGAGCTGGGGGTTGTGTAGCAGGGGCTCCGCAAGGAGATCTGCCCCCTCGGTGGCCACCACGGACCTGGTCGTTAAAAACAGTTTCCAAGTCCGGAGGAGATCCTGGCAGAAGACCGGCAGCCCAGAGAGGTCTCGCGGAAGACCTCCCAGATGGAGATAAAAGAGCTGCCGGTCATATCGGAGCCCTCGGATGTGGCGCAGGATGGCGTGAGCCAATATGCTCCACGCCGAACTGCCTGCACCATAGAGGAGCCTCTGTAGGGCCTGGAGGCGTAAGACGCGGACCTGAGTGTGCAGACACTTCAGGCCCTGTCCTCCTTCCTTCAGGGGTAAATTAAGAACCCCTAAAGGGGCCCAGTGCATTCCTGACCAAAAGAACCCCAGAATCGATGTCCGGAGGTTGGTCAGGAAACCCAGGGCCGGGACCAGGGTGTTGAGCCGGTACCAGAGCATGGACAGGACTATTTGATTAAGCACCAGCACTCTCCCTCGGAGGGAGAGACATCGGAGTAGTCCTGCCCATTTCCGGAGCCACTCTGTCACCCCGCCCTCTAAATTTTCCCAGTTCTCTGGCGGAGAGGGATGCGTGGCAGAAAGGTAAATGCCGAGATAGAGCAGCGGACCCACACTCCACTGGATGGTCTGAAGCGCGGGTGGGAGGGAGCTCGCCTGCCGCCAGTCTCCTACCGCCAAGCCAGAGCTTTTGCCCCAGTTGACCCGGGCGGAGAAGGCTGCCAAATAGATGGCCTGGCAAGCCTCCTCCCGCGCCAAGTCGCCCGGATCCTGGACCACGAGGAGCATGTCATCAGCGTACGCCGACAGGACCAGCTGCAGCTCTGGCTCCCGCAGCACCAACCCTGTCAACCTCCTGCGGAGGAGACAGAGGAAAGGCTCGATCGCCAGAGCGTACAGCTGGCCCAAGAGGGGACACCCCTGCTGTACTCCTCACCCGAAGCTGACCGGTTCGGTCAGGGTCCAGTTGAGCTTAACCAGACACTCTGCGGAAGCGTACAGCACCCGGAGAAAACCCACAAACTGGTGTCCGAAGCCAAACGCCTGCAGAGTGCTCAGGAGGTACCCGTGGTCCACCCTATCGAACGCCTTCTCCTGATCTAGGGACAGGAGGGCAAATGACAGACCGTCTCTACGCCCGAGTTTCAAAAGGTCCTGAACCAGAAATAGGTTATCAAAGATGCTGCAGTCCAGGACGGTGTAGGTCTGGTCTGGGTGGATCATGTCTGCCAGCACGGAACCTAGCCGCAGCAAGATTGCTTTCACTACGATTTTGTAGTCCATGCTGAGGAGCGAGAGGGGACACCAATTTTGTAAATCGCGGAGGTCCCCCTTCTTTGGCAATAAGGCGAGCACAGCTCGCCTGCACGAAAGAGGGAGGACCCAGCTCTGCAGAGAGTTGGCCCAGACGGTGACTAGGTCTGGGCTGAGGATGTCCCAAAACACGCAGTAGAACTCCACGGTCAACCCGTCCATGCCTGGAGACTTATTAGTGGGCATATGACGGAGGGCTTCCGAGAACTTGGCCAGAGTGAGAGGCAACTCTAGCCGGTCTTGGTCACTCGCGCTGAACGTAGGGAGCTCCTCCCAGAGCACTCTGCAAGCGCTAGGGTCAGTCAGATCCGGGGAGCAAAGACTTGCATAGAAGGCTCAGGCTCTCCCACACATCTCCGCCGGTTCCATGAGGAGGGTGCCGGCTTCTGCCAGGAGGCAGGTGACGTGTTTCTTGGCCCCCCTCATTTTTTCAGGTCATAGAAGAAGCGGGAGCCGCGATCCATCTCCCGAAGGAGATGGATGCGGGATCGAACAAAGGCGCCCCTGGCCCGATGGTCCTCGATGGCCCGGAGCTCCTCCCACTTCTCCTGGCACGCTCCACAGAGGAGCGGGTCCTCAGGGCTGGCGGTCAGACACCTCTCCAGCTCTAAGACCTCCCTTTCCAACTGCTCTATCACCGCATTTCTCCATTGGCTGGTGCCCCGGGTGTAGTCGCGGCAGAAAATCCTGGCACGCACCTTCCCCAGGTCCCACCATCGCCACGCCGAGGGAAATGCACGCCGTTGCCCTCACCAGGCCAACCAGAATTCCCGGAAGGACGTCATGAAGCCCTCATCCTCCAACAGGCTGTTGTTAAAATGTCAGTAGGCCGGCCCCGGCCTCTCCGCACAGAGGGAGGCTGTCACAGTGGCTAGGTGATGGTCAGAAAATGGGGCCAGCCGAATGCTGGAGGAGTGGGCTCGTGAGAGATGGAAGCGTGATAAATAAATGCGGTCCAACCAGGAGTGGCTCGACCGATGGGCCTCCACCCGGACAAAGGTGAACGTGGAAGTGTCATCCGGGTGGTGGTCACACCAGATGTCCACTAGGGAGTGATGTTCCACTATCTCCCGGAGGGTGTCCGCGGCGGCCGGGCTCTGCTCGGTCCCCGAGCAGTCCCGCTCCTTGAGGGTGGTATTAAAATCCCCTCCCAGGACCAGGCACTCATGAGAATCTAAGGTGCTGAGGAAGGCGGATGCCTGCTGATAGAATTGCAGCCGCTCTGGGCCCGATGTCGGGGCATAGACGTTAACGGGGTTTACCATGAGCCCCTCCATACGGACCTGGAGATGCAGCAGGTGACCTGGCACAGCCTCGGCGACCCCTAGCACCTCAGGCCGCAGGTCGGGGGAGAACAGGGTCGCCACTCCAGCCTGTCGAACCATGGAATGGCTAAAGTAGACCCTGTCCCCCCACTCCAGCCATCAACTGTCTTCAGCGATCGGGTCTGTATGGGTCTCCTGCAGGAAAACCACAGAGTACCCTCCCTCCCGAAGGAAGGAGAGCACCTGGGACCTGCGGAGAGCCATCCTACAACCCCGGGTGTTCAACGTTGTGATAGTGAGAGGTGTCATGGGGAGGGCCGGGGGGGGCTCCTCACTGGCAGGGATGCTCGCATCCCCCAGCGGGCCTTGACCCATCCCGTAGGTGAGTAATTGTTCACGGAAGACGCGGACCCGCCAGTAGGCTGCGGCATCCCGCTTCCCCGTCCCTTTACTTTCCCCCATTAGGGCTCTTGTGGCCCAGAGGATTTGAGAAAAGTTCCCCCATCGCTGGAGAGCAAGCTGTACCTTGTTGTGGGAGCCACGGAAATCCTCTAAAAACTTCTGCAATGCTCCTCGTAGCTCATGGGGGGATGGGGTTATGGTTTCCCGGTTATTCCCCGGCAGGGCCCTTGGTGCAGCCCCGTGGCCCACTAAAATGGGCAAGCAGGGTGCGGACCCCTGACAGGGTGCCTGATGGGCTGATGCTTCTAGGCCCGCCTCAAACCCTGGGGCAATAGGGGGCGGTGGAGGGAAAATAGCAGCCCCTAATGGGTCGGGGCAGGAGAACACAAAGGCCGCTCCCTGGGGGTCATCAGTTGGAAAAGGGAAGGAGACAGCCCCGGGGGTAACATTGCAGGAGGTAAACTGGATAGGGGTAGGGGCAGGGGCAGAGGCGAGGTTCTGGGTTTCGGGAGGCAGACAGCTGGATGGTGACGCCTCCCGATCAGGCTCGAGGGTTAAGGGGGTGGGGAGGGAGCTCTCAGTGATACCGGGCGCGGGGTCTATGATGGATTTAGCAGCCACAGCATCAGGAGGTGGATTATTTTCTGTAGGGTCCCTGCCCGGGAAGGAAGTCGATTGCTCCGCACCAACGGGGGGTGCCCCTGGCGACTTGTGTCCCAGCCACGTGGCACCAGCTGTCACCTGAGCAGGCTCGGTGGTCATCAGCGGGGTGCCATCAGCGGCCAGGTCGATGGAGGAGTCCAGGGGCTCCTCGGAGGTGGGAGCAGAAGCAGCAGTTAGGGGGAGGGAACATGGGGAAAAGAGGGGTGGAGTGAGGTCGTCCAGATCGAGATTTGCTGGCAAAAGGTCATCCTCCCGCTGGGTGACCGGGGTCAGATCTAGGGCCTTGATCTCCTCGAACATGGAGGAGAGGACACTTTCCGCCGCTCCGGGGTCCTCCCCGCTGGCACCCGCCACGACAGTTGCCTCAGGGTTCACGGGGGCTTTGGGTAGTGTCAGGACAGAAGGGGCTTCCTCAAGGGTCTCGGAGGGGAGGGTCTCTCATGGAGGGGAGATGCTACCTTCCAGTGCTGCCACGTCTCTCCCGGCTGACACCGGTGGATGGGACGCACTCGTGGGCAAAGTGGAAGGCTCAGCATCAGTGCCTCTCTTCCTGGTCTTCCGGGGGGCCTCCACTTCGGGTAGATGAGGCGGAGCTCAAGCCTTCTGCTTGCCTCTCTTCCCCTGGATTAGGGCCCGGCCCTTCATGGCATCATCTGGGGGCTGGTTAGCAGGGGTCGTGTCAGGAGGTAAAGGCAATGGCTCAGGGACTTGGCGGGAGGGAATGGTGGGGCAGCATAAGGGAGGGAGGATTCTCCCTGGGACAGGCTCTCTCCCATGCCTGGTGGTATCTCTGCCACACCCTTCTCCATAGGCCCCGCCAGATTGTCAGCAGCAAGGGCAGGGCTCTCCTGCTTGTCTGGGCATTGTAGGGGAGGTGCCCCTTGGGCCTGAGCAGGAGTGTGGTGGTCAGAAGAGGAGGGGGGGCGGGTTCGGGTACTGGGCGGCCAGGGGCGTCGGCAATGACGGGGCCGATGTCCTGCTGGGTCTCGGGGATCCCAGGTGCCCCTCCGGACATGCCCTCATGCCCGGCAGAGGTAGCACCGAGCTTCCCCCGTGGAGAAGTACACCTGGTAACGGGCCCCCTGGTGGGGGACTAGGAAGGACCCCTCGAGCACCTCTCTGTCACACACCGCCGACAGCAGTAGAAGCTGCACTTAGAATATCAGGGTTGGAAGGGACCTCAGGAGGTCATCTAGTCTAACGCCCTGCTGAAAGCAGGACCAATCCCCAATTTTTGCCCCAGTTCCCTAAATGGCCCCCTCAATGATTGAACTCACAACCCTGGGTTTAGCAGGCCAATGCTCAAACCACTGAGCTATCCCCCCCCCCCCACTTGCTGGTGGAAGGAAAAGATGTGACAGTTGCAGCCCAACGGGAGAGGGCTGATAACAGAAACAGGTTTCCCCAGGGTGGAAAGGGCGGGTAACAGGGCAGAATTGGGGAGAAAAGGAGGGACAGAGGTCAGGACCAGGTGGATGCCCAGGTCCTCTAGTGGCTCTAGGGGGACAAACACCCCCCCCCCACCGCCAGGCCCCTCTCCGCTGCTTCCTGGGTGGCAGCCTCCGAGGCTAAGAAGAAGACGACCTTCCCGTACATTTTGGAGGCTGCCACAATGGCCGAGTGCCCCACCACCCTTGCCAACGCCCGCATGTAGGTCTCCACGTGGGGCGAGGTGGGCACCTGGAGGCATCGGACACCATGCTTCCTTGTCATGGTGGGAAAGGGGCCCTGGTCGCTATTGATGGTGGCGGAGGTGGTGGGCGAGAGAGATGACGAGGCGGCAGGTGGGGGGGCTGCCGCCGCCCAGGTGTACATCCTGGGGGCTGAGGGAGGGACACCCACAGAGCTGGTGGAGGGGGCAGTGGGGAAGGATGCTGTGGTCGGTGGTGGGGCCACAGCAGTGGGGGTGGCCCCTGCCATGGAGGGCCCGGTGGTTGTAGCGGGGCCCTTCCCCTTCTTCTTGCCCTGGCCTTTCCCACCGGCTGGGGGGGCTCCCCTAGAGTCTGGGGAGGCGATGGGCATGGCAGTGGCGGAGGTCACCCTGGTGCCCTCCATTGCCGATGACCCAGCAGGGGTGGTGGCAGGTGGTAACAGGAGTTGGGGTCAGGTAAAAAGGGACAAACTGTGGGATGGACAGTTCGGGGGGGGGTGCACATGAACCAACGTACGCTCGTACAGAGAGTCCTGTTTGGTTGGCTGGTGCTTCTGGAATCAGGTGGAATCAGGGTGAGCAGCTAAGTCCAGAGGCAGATGTTAAACAGCCAGCAAAGACAGTGGAGGGGGCAGTGGTGAAGATAGTAGTGTGGGGGTTGGGAGGACACAGATGGATCGGGGGGTAGCTCCGTGCCACACCCCCTGTGTCCCTACAAACACAGTCAAGACACAGTCAAGCCCTCCCTCCACACGAGACCACAGTTCGGAAGTTACTCAGTTTTAAGGCCCCCTCCATGGCGATTTGTAGATTCCCCGGGCAGTGTTCCTCTGGTGGACGGCTTTTTCCCTTTCTTTTCCGGGCTTTCTTTGCAGCTGTAGCATTCCAGGGATGTCGAAGCAGATGACAAGAGCCTCTCTCGGCCTGATACGGGTCCACAAATATACAGCAAGAGGCTGGGTCTGGCGGCTGGGTCCCTCCACTTCCCCCCTCTGGGGAGCGGGTCAGCAGGCCCCCCCCTCTCTCCGGGGACCTCAGTTGGAGTGTCCGAGGGCGGGCCGGGGGGTGGGGGTGGGGGCTGACAGCCAGCAGCCAACCAGCACTCAAGCAACAGCAGGAAAACAAAAAAAAAATAGGGGGGATAAAGGGGGCAAGTGTCTGGCCCGGTCGGGGGGGAAGCTGAAAGCAGGGGCAAAAAGCAAGGAAAGCCCAGGTCAGAGGGCAGCAGGAGAGGGTTAGAAGGGAGCCTTGTTCCCTGTATAGGGAAGGAAGTTTGCTATAGATTAATTAAAGCACCTGAAGGCAATTAAAGCACCTGAAGCCAATTAGAGCACCTGAAGCCAGTCACCTGATAAAAAGCCCTTGCTTCAATCAGACAAGAGGAGGAGTTGAAGCAGAGTGGATTGGTGTTAGAGCAGAGAGCCATTTGGAGCGGAGCGTGGAGAAGTGCTGTGGTGGGCTAAGATGACTAAAACCCTAGGTAAAAGGACACCTGGTTTGTGCAGAAGGAGGGCAGGAAGCCCCACAAGCTGAAGGGCAGGAGTGGGAAGTAGCCCAGGGGAAGGAACTGCTAGTTCAAGTGGTTTACTGCTATCCCTGGGCTGGGACCCGGAGTAGAGGGCAGGCTGGGTCCTTCCCTTTCCATGCCTCTTCACTAGGACACTAGTGGGGCAGTTAATACCCCAGTTCAGGGGCAAGAAATGGTGCCCTGAACACCCCCCCCCCACACCCAAGAAGAGACCATGTGAGACCCATCATAGTAGTGTTGGCAGTTTGCCACAATACACACAAACACACACCCAGAAATAAGTTCCCAATTATGATCATTCCATCTGAATCAGATTGCTAAGAACTCTTTTGAAGCATTTGTAATTTGCATAACTTAGTAGAAGTAGGGCATAACTCAATTTTTTGAGTCTAGTTTTTCTATTATGTGTGGTATAAGCATCCATTTTGCTTCTGCATACCAAAAGAAGGAGGAAAAAAAAGATTAATAATAGATGAATGAGGCTACCCACATGACACTGTGTGACCTGTTGTAAATACCTTGTTTGCAGGGCAGATTTACACTTCCAACCCATGCAGTATGATTCTGTGTATGAACACCTGATAGTCAAACAAACAAATTAAATTTCTATTGTCACAGCAGCCTTGCAGCCTCACACAAACATTCTCTTTACAAGGCAGCTTTGGTGTAGACTTTGTAAGACTCCTCAGAGTCTAGCCTGAGGAATGGAAATTGCAGGATCTGGCAGTGTAAATAGAAATAGCAGGAGGAGGTAATGGTATGAAAATAAATATTAAATATAATCTACCCAGCAGAAAAACAAGTAGGAAGTTAGATGGGGGCAACCAATTTCAAATCTGTCTCCTGTGCAAATATCAGAAGTGGGAGTCACATGTCTCTAATGTACATAGCTGATATCTCCTGAGTAACTGATCAGCAGCCATTGAAAAAGGCACAGTGAAAACATTTGAATCAGAGAGCAGACTTGGGAAAATTAATGTAAATATTTTAAGATTTAATTTCTTTGGAAGATCCAGCTGCAATGGAAAATTCAAGTTCTTAGTTGTCCTCCCCCCAGTGTTTAATAAATGAAATGTCAAATTCCTGATCTCTCAAAAAGTTGCTGTCACTGATGATCCAGGCATTACTTCAGATCCTATAATGAGCTCCACCGGCATCTACCAAGCCTTAGAAACATGGAGACCCCCTATTGCCTTCAGTGGTGTTCATAGAATCATAGAATAGAATCATAGACTATCAGGGTTGGAAGGGACCTCAGGAGGTCATCTAGTCCAACCCCCTGCTCAAAGCAGGACCGATCCCCGACTAAATCATCCCAGCCAGGGCTTTGTCAAGCCTGACCTTAAAAACTTCTAGGGAAGGAGATTTCACTACCTCCCTAGGTAACGCATTCCAGTGTTTCACCACCCTCCTAGTTAAAAAGTTTTTCCTAATATCCAACCTAAATCTCCCCCACTGCAACTTGAGACCATTACTCCTTGTTCTGTCATCTGCTACCACTGAGAACAGTCTAGAGCCATCCTCTTTGGAACCCCCTTTCAGGTAGTTGAAAGCAGCTATCAAATCCCCCCTCATTCTTCTCTTCTGCAGACTAAACATCCCCAGTTCCCTCAGCCTCTCCTCATAAGTCATGTGTTCCAGTCCCCTAATCATTTTTGTTGCCCTCCGCTGGACTCTTTCCAATTTTTCCACATCCTTCTTGTAGTGTGGGGCCCAAAACTGGACACAGTACTCCAGATGAGGCCTCACCAATGTCAAATAGAGAGGAACGATCATGTCCCTCGATCTGCTGGCAATGCCCCTACTTATACATCCCAAAATGACATTAGCCTTCTTGGCAACAAGGGCACGCTGTTGACTCATATCCAACTTCTCGTCCACTGTAACCCCTAGGTCCTTTTCTGCAGAACTGCTGCCAAGCCATTCGGTCCCTAGTCTGTAGCAGTGCATTGGATTCTTCCGTCCTAAGTGCAGGACTCTGCACTTGCCTTGTTGAACCTCATCAGATTTCTTTTGGCCCAAGCCTCCAATTTGTCTAGGTCCCTCTGTATCCTATCCCTACCCTCCAGCGTATTTACCTCTCCTTCCAGTTAATGTCATCTGCAAACTTGCTGAGGGTGCAATCTACACCATTCTCCAGATCATTTATGAAGATATTGAACAAAACCGGCCCCAGGACCGACCCTTGGGGCACTCCACTTGATACCGGCTGTCAACTATACATGAGCCATTGATCACTATCCGTTGAGCCCGACAATCTAGCCAACTTTCTACCCACCTTATAGTCCATTCATCCAGTCCATACTTTTTTAACTTGCTGACAAGAATACTGTGGGAGACAGTGTCAAAAGCTTTGCTAAAGTCAAGGAACAACACGTCCACTGCTTTCCCTTCATCCACACAACCAGTTATCTCGTCATAGAAGGCAATTAGATTAGTCAGGCATGACTTGCCCTTGGTGAATCCATGCTGACTGTTCCTGATCACTTTCCTCTCCTCTAAGTGCTTCAGAATTGATTCCTTGAGGACCTGCTCCATGATTTTTCCACGGGTGAGGCTGACTGGCCTGTAGTTCCCAGGATCCTCCTTCTTCCCTTTTTTAAAGATGGGCACTACATTAGCCTTTTTCCAGTCATCTGAGACCTCCCCCGATCGCCATGAGTTTTCAAAGATAATGGACAATGGCTCTGCAATCACATCCGCCAACTCCTTTAGCACTCTCGGATGCAAAGCATCCAGCCCCATAGACTTGTGCTCGTCCAGCTTTTCTAAATAGTCCCGAACCACTTCTTTCTCCATAGAGGGCTGGTCACCTCCTCCCCATGCTGTGCTGCCCAGTGCAGTAGTCTGGGAGCTGACCTTGTTCGCGAAGACAGAGGCAAAAAAAGCATTGAGTACATTAGCTTTTTCCACATCCTCTGTCACTAGGTTGCCTCCCTCATTCAGTAAGGGGCCCAAACTTTCCTTGACTTTCTTCTTGTTGCTAACATACCTGAAGAAACCCTTCTTGTTACTCTTAACATCTCTTGCTAGCTGCAACTCCAGGTGTGATTTGGCCTTCCTGATTTCACTCGTGCAAGCCCGAGCAATATTTTTATACTCTTCCCTGGTCATTTGTCCAATCTTCCACTTCTTGTTAGCTTCTTTTTTGGATTTAAGAGCAGCAAGGATTTCACTGTTAAGTCAAGCTGGTCGCCTGCCATATTTACTATTCTTTCTACACATCGGGATGGTTTGTCCCTGTAACCTCAATAAGGATTCTTTAAAATACAGCCAGCTCTCCTGGACTCCTTTCTCCCTCATGTTATTCTCCCAGGGGATCTTGCCCATCAGTTCCCTGAGGGAGTCAAAGTTTGCTTTTCTGAAATTCAGGGTCTGTATTCTGCTGCTCTCCTTTCTTCCTTGTGTTAGGATCCTGTATTCCTTAAAGTGTTATGAAGTTCATTGTCAAATGAAATGGAGTGATTTAGTCAAACAATATCTTTACAACCACAGTATTTGATTCTTTTAAATCTAATCAATCTTGTAATTTTTGTAAAAATTATATCATCTGGAGTCATCCATTAACTCAGGTATATTGAGGTACTGTAATTTGTTGGCCCTGAAGTAGTGATTGAGCCAAACTCACTTCATACGAATGGGGGTGATGTGGTCTGGATTGCAACTTCATGCCTGTGGCCTATGTTTATAAGAAGCTTTCAAATCTGGACCCAGCTCCTGGACTACTCACAAGTGTGCAGGTACACACAGAGACTCACTAAAATCCAAGTGTGCACCCACACCAGTGGGGCTTTATACACTAGATTCAAATCCATTCAGACTTTAGGGAAATTCAGACCCAAATGTTGAAGATCTGGCCCACGTTTAATTATAAGAGGTAATGTTTGCAAAAAGAAAAGGTATCCCTTTGTATCAACATGAGTGTGCAAACTTAGTAAAACAAAAACTATTTTTAAATTGGTGAAAGAGAAAGACAGAAAGCAAGAATATAGACTTCTCCAGAACAGAATGAGTGTTTACTTAGCTGTGTCACAATTGGGAGTTAGACATTCCTAGCCAAAGATCTACTAGAGAAATTGACCTCCCATCATGAGTGTCACAGTTCAGGGCAATTGCAACTATATTTTCCTCTTGAGTCCAGCGAGGAAACCCATTTTTAGAGTCCCAAGGTCACCTCTCTTGGGTAGAGACCCACATTTCTCCCCCTCCTGAACACGTTTTTTCCAGGCTGTGTAGCTCCCTGCCTACATTGCGAGTTCCCCTGCAAGTCAGACTGCTTAAGCAGGCCTGCTTTGCTTTTCTCCTCAAAGGTCATAAACAGAATAATGGCTGTTATAAGGCATCACACAGCTCTTCCTAAGCAAGCACATTTATTCTTAGGTGAAAGCATTACATAGAAAACATAGTAAAACAATAAAAGAACCTACAGGCATGCTAATAAGCTCACCAGAGGTCACCCCAACTCCATCAAGGGTTTTTGCAGGTGATCAGCACTTCAAACTCCACACAGGGTTTTTCTGTGGTTACAAGTTCATAATAGCCTAAGGTGAGAACAAGAACCCCCATGAATCTGTGAATCCCTCCTTTATACAGTTTGGGGCTCCGATGTTGTCCTCATGAAACAGGTGATCAGAAAAATCCTCTCCTCAGGTTGAAGTTTCAAAAGACTGAGTTCTTGCATAACTGGAGGGGGTATATTTGCATACACCTGCCGTTAGAGATTCCTGGGAAACACACTTAACTTGAAAAGTTCATTCTTGTCTGGAACATTGTTTCAACTAGGCCTTTGAAGTTCCTAACAGTTCCCAGTAGGGTGACCAGAAGTCCCAATTTTATAGGGACAGTCCTGATATTCAGGGCTTTTTCTTATATAGGCGTCTATTACCCCGCACACTCAGTCCCAATTTTTCATACTTGCTATCTGCTCACCCTACTTCCCAGGTTTACATTAGTCACATCTCCCTTCTAGAGATGTTGCACATAATTACTCCTGAGGGAATTCTGCACCACTGTGCATGCACAGAATTCATGTCCCCCACAGATTTCTTTACTTCCCAGAAGAAAAGTGACTTTGATAGGGAATCAAAGAGAAGCCACAAGAGTGGTCATGCGACCCTCCCCAGCAGTTTGTTTTGGGTGCTCAGGGCAGTCGGCAGAGAGGTAAATCAGTGTGGGGAAGGGGGTGGGACTGAGGAAGACCCTGCGCTGGGCTCAGCTGCTAGTCCCAGCTGGGCTGTGGAGTACAGGACTTACTCTTCCCCTGCACAGCATCCAGGGCTGAGTCAGACCCACCCCTAGATTTCTCCCCAGCTCTGAAAATGCTGTCTCCTCCCACACTTCCTGCATCCATTGCTCCTCAGCTGCAGGGTGAGTGATCACTGTATGGGGAGCTGCTCCCCCATCTGCCTGTGCATCCAGACCACCTAATATCCAGACGCTCCCGCCAAGCCTTGCCTCGCCCCACCCCACTCCACCTAGACTCCCGCCCCTTCTGAGCTCCAACCAGGTTCACCTGGACTCCCCTGCAGAGTCCTATTACCATTGCACCCAGAACCCCCCTAACAAACCCTTGTGCATACAGATCCCCCTGCACACGGATCCCTCACGGAGCTGTCTGCACCCAGATTGCCCCTCACAGAACCCTCTCAACCCATACCTGGCTGCCACCACACGAAGCCCCTCCCACTTGGATCCTGCAGGGCTGAGCCTGGTGCACCTGGCACAGAAGGACAGGACTGTGGGGTGTTTCTAGGGCAGGCCTGGTCCTTTTACTGTGTCAGGGTTGGGTGCAGCCTCACCACTGAGTCTGTGTCCTGGGGGGAGCTGCACAGTGATCTCCCACCTTTGTGCAGCCAGTGGCTTGTGCTCCCCAATGCCATGCTGGAGCCTCCACATTTCTGCAAATTTTATTTGTCAAATTTTAAAATATTGTGCACAGAGTTTTTAAATGTTTGTTTGGTGCAGAATTTTTAATATTTTGGCACAGAGTGCCCTCAGGAGTAACACAATCCAACAATAATAAATAAACATTTTCATTTTTAATATCATGAACACCTAAGATACTTTGGTATAATTTGAATGAAGGTTTGAAAGATTATCTGCCATTATTAGTGAACAAGACAGCTGGAGTACCAAAAAAAAAAAAAATTGAATTCTTTTTTTGGGGAAAAACCATCAAAATAAACAGGCAGTGAAAAAATAAAATCACAGTACTCATGAGGAGTAACCTGATTGTAGAAAGAATATAGTATAACTACAAAGTTGCTTAAGGGATTTAGGCATTCATTCATCCCTTCATTCAACTTGCCATAGGATATGTTGTTATACTCAATAGACATGGTCGGAAAATGCTCTATAAACTTCCTTACACAATCTGTTCCCATTTGTATTTGAGGGAGTATTTTGAATTATGAATGAAATTTCTTTGTTACGCTTTTCTTTTTCTTCCACTGTGCAATATAATGTGCTTATATTATTTAGGAAGTTGTTCAAATACTGACCCGGCAATTGCTGGGAATACAGGAGTTGAAAGTACATGTACTTTTACTTATAAGTACTATTTCCACATCATACTTGTACTTGTAAGTACTTCTGTAATGGTGTGCTTGGCACTTACACTTAAGTCCTTTTTATCAGTACTTACAGCAACAGGGCTCACAGAGTGGCTCCTTTATTCAGTGGGTACTGCTGGATTTCAGTGACAGAAGTAGGCCTGAAAAGTGTGAATGGAGATACCATAACAGTAACATTGCAGGGACTGTGAACACATCTCATGAAAGGTTACAGTTGCAACAGATTTATATTCTGATGGTATTTCCCCCTCCTCCTCCCCCCGAGTCAAACTCAATGATCCAAACCATGAGGAAGGAATTGAATTAATTAAAGGAGCTGTAGGCTGAAGGCATGGATGTTTCACTACTTTTTCAGGCAAAACCTCAAGTAATTTATTAATGTAAAAATATTTTGTGCAGGAGGGAAGAGATCTTAAGGTAGGAGAAGAATTCAAAAATAGAGCACAGAGCAACACAGACATTGACAGTCTGACACTGACTACTCACATAAGTAAGTGCTCACCAATGTGAGAAAATCACCCTGTCGCATTGACTGTATAGTTTAGGCACATCCCAGAGTAAAGGGTGGTGCAAAGTCTATATCAGGGAGGCAAATGCTTCTTGGAGATTCATGGCACACAGAGGGAGTACACAAGCTTTATGTGGTGCAATTCACCACTACACTGGTCCCTTAATACACCAAGATTTCTTTGGCATTGAAACTATAGTGATTACACTCAAAAGTCCTTAGGCTCTGCAGGCATAGAGACGGCTGAAGAAGACTTATTCCTACAGTTTCTGGAAATGTGTAGAGTACAATTCCCTGAAGTGTGGTTGTGAGCTGTCACACATAGTCCCTGGCATTCAGCATTATTCCTTTTCTGATTCAGATAGCTTCAGCCCCTTCAAAACTGAAGCACTGTATTTTTAAAGAAATTTCTGAGGAGATTCTGCAACTTGGTAACAGAGAAATAAAGTTTAGGAGAAGCATCTGCTGATCAAGAATAAGCTTTTTGATTCTCAGGGCCAATAATGAGTTTGCCAATTTTTTTCCCTTTGGAAAAAATATTTTTACTTGTAAACAGAGTATATTTAATATGTATGCAGTTTTGTTGTAGCTGTGTTGGTCCCATGGACATGCAATAAACAGACATCCATAACGCCATTTTTACAGTCATTTATCAGAGTAGAAATGCAGTTTAAAGGTATTAGAAACTTAGACAGACTTTTTATTGTTTAGTTACCATTGTTTTTAGAGATAAAAGGCTAAAAAGGGCTAATTCCAGGCTACCAAAGGGGGCAATATCGATCTCAAACCAAAGCAGGCATAAAAGGCAAGTTATATGGGCCCATGGTGCCCGTGCTCCACCAATATTCAGGAAGGTGGGCCTGGCTCCACCAATATTTGGGCTTATCTTTTCAAAGCCATCCTGAAAATGGGGCAACCGCCATGGACCCCGCGCTTTGGGGGCCCCCACTCTTCAGAGGGACCCAGGGTCCTGGGGAGTTAGCAGGGGGCCTGGCGCCAGCAGCAGTGAGCAACCCAGCCCCAGCCCATGCCGCCCCACCTCTTCCTGCCCCTTCCCTGCCCCCACTCCACTCCTTCCCCGTCCCCTGAGTTATGCCAGGAACTGGCGAGGCAGAGCAGGGCAGGCAGGGGCCTGGTCACTTGCTGCTGCCGGCGCCAGGCCCCCCGATAACCCTGCAGGCTGCCCTGAACCCCACATCTCCCTGAAGCGTGCGGCCCCTGAAAGTGCAGGGCCCAGGGCGGTTGCCCCGGTCCGTCCTATGGATGGGACGGCTCTGCGTGGACCCATTCCAGGCACCACCAAAAATTATACAAACCTGGCACCCATGAAAGCGGGTAGTGATTCTGTGAATGTATGTTTGTTTCATTGTTGTTCCAGAGATCTTTGTGAGGGGCACTCATGTGGGTTGTTTTGCTTCTTGTCCTCTTTGTTGGGATATTCTGCTCACAGTTGTGCTGCCAAAGAAGAAGTTATGCCTTTCCTAGAAGTGGCAGCTCTTATTGTGTTACACAAGATGTAATAAGGGTGAATGTTGGGAGGCCACCAAAACGTATCACACTCCATCACTCCAGGCAGACACCACGAAAATGAAGGCTCTTGTCTCCAATGATGAATGAATAGGGCAGGAGGGAATAAATACTACACACAGCTGAGAATTCTAGAGAGAGCTTGAGGAATATAATTCAGGGAAGGAAGATGATAAATAAGATACTGAGCACTACTTAATTTGAGCTGTCTTGAATAAATAATCAAGTTTTATACTAAAAATTACTCATTTGCTTCAGTCAAAATACAACAAAAGTGCTGTGGAGAAAATGACAATGAAAACACACCTTACTTCAATAATTTCCTACATTATATACTCCTGGCCCTACAATACACAGGCAAGGAGGATCTTGACGATACAAATTGTTCCTCTCTGGCTGCAGGAGCACATCTATCCTTTTCTCTTCATTCTCACTGCTAAAACCTTGTTCTTGCCTTATCCATTGCAATTTCTGTTTCTCTCCTCCCCTCTGTTCATCAGTACTCCCCCCATTATTGTCCAAGAGAGAATTACCCTCTTGCTTTTACAAGGGCCTCCTAAACTCTCTTAGGCAAACCTCTGAGAATTATCCAATATTGAAATCCTCCTCTTCCTAATCAAGGAGGATTACATGTTAAGGAGCCTATCAATTCCACTCCTAAATTGACTGCAGTCGCTGTTGTTGAGTAATTTAAGAAACTCCCTTAGCCAAGGGGATATGCAGGTCTGAGGCCCAGATCCACAAAGGTACTTAAATGCCTAAACCCCAGATTTAGATGCCTGCATTCCAATTTATGCTGCAGTGCAATCCATGTAACTCCTGCTCAGCTGCTGCTTTATCCTGTAGGTGCCTAACTCCCCTGGCATCCAAATTTTCAGAGTAAAAGTTCCTTAGGGCATGGCTACACTTGCAGATGCAGAGCACTTTGAGTTAAACCCGCCTTCGGAGAGCACAGTAGGGAAAGCGCTGCAGTCTGTCCACAATGACAGCTGCAAGCACACTGGCGTGGCCACATTTGCAGCACTTGCAGCGGCATTGGGAGCAGTGCATTATGGGCAGCTATCCCACAGAGCACCTCTTCCCATTCTGGCGCTGTGGCTTGTGGGAAGCGGGCAGGAGGTGTGGGGCATTCTGGGTCCTGTCCCAATGCCCCAGGATGCATTGGTTTGCATCCCAGCAATCTCTGTGCTTCCATCCATGTTTGGCACCATCTTTAAACGGTTTTTGTACTGCACGCTCTGTCTTCCCTTTAGGTCTGTGGGAATGGACCCTGAACTGCTGAAGAGTATGCTGATGAGTTTCGCAAGCACATCACGTTTGGCAGTTGAGTTACTCCTTTTGATCCAAAGTGACAGTGAGGGCTCCAACGATGATATCAACTCAAGTAACGCATATGACACAAGTTTGCTTGTGGCATTCACAGACATGCTCACCACCCTGGAATTCCGTTTTTGGGCTCGGGAAACAAGCACTGAGTGGTGGGATCACATCATCATGCAAGTCTGGGATGATGAGCAGTAGCTGCAGAGCTTTTGGATAAGAAAAGCCACTTTCATGGGACTGTGTGAGGAGCTTGCTCCCACCCTGTGGCACAAGGACATGAGCTTGAGAGCTGTCCTGATGGTGGAGAAGCGGGTGGCTATTGCAATAATCTGGAAGCTGGCAACTCCAGACAGCTACCAATCGGTCGCTAACCAGTTTGGAGTGGGAAAGTCGACCGTTGGAATTGTGTTGATACAAGTTTGCAGGGCCATTAATCACATCCTGCTCAGAAGAACCGTGACTTTGGGTAATATGCGTGACATTGTGGATGGCTTTGCACAAATGGGTTTCCCTAACTGCAGAGGGGCACTAGATGGCACGCATATTCCAATTCTGGCACCAGCCCACCTAGCCTCCGAGTACGTTAAATGGAAAGGGTATTTCTTGATGGTTCTCCAGGCTCTTGTGGATCACCATGGGCATTTCATTGACATTAACATAGGCTGGCCTGGAAAGGTGCATGACGCACTCATCTTTCAGAACACTGGCGTGTTCAGAAAGCTGCAAGCCGGGACGCTTTTCCCAGACCAGAAGATCACCACAGGGGAAGTTGAAATGCCCATTGTGATCCTTGGAGACCCCGCTTACCCTTTAATGCCATGGCTCATGAAACCCTACACAGGGAGCCTTGACAGCAGCAAGGAGTGGTTAAACAGGCTGAGCCGGTGCAGAATGACTGTGGAGTGTGCTTTTGGTCGTTTAAAGGGCCATTGGTGCTCTCTGGGAAGAGCTGGACCTGACCAACGACAGCATCCTCCTGGTTATATCCACATGCTGTACCTTCCATAACATTTGTGAAGGGAAGGGTGAATGGAACTCGAAGGTTCAACACCTGGAGGCTGAATTTGAACAGCCAGAGAGCAGGGCTATTAGAGGGGCCCCGGGCGGGGCTGCAAGGATTAGGGATGCCTTGAGGGAGCAATTTGAGGCTGAAAGCCACCAATAATGTCTGGTGCCCTGCACAGGAATGAAGTGAAGTGCTTCCAATGTTAGTGGGAATCTGTGTTTGCTACACTGACTTGCGGTGCCTGTTTCTTTCCTGGGCTAAGGTATCATTTACTTTATGCAATAATAGAGAATGTTTTCAAATAAAACAATATCCGTTTATTGAAAAGAAAATTTATTGAAAAGAAACACAACTGCTTGGGAAACAGAAAGAGCAAGGGGGTGGCATGGGGAACGGTACAATCACAGATTTGCATATGTCCTGTTATTATACTCAGCCTTCCTGTCTGGAGTGCGGTGCAATGAGTGCTGCACTTCAGGATGGCTATACTGCATGGTGATGGGGGTTGAGTGCAGTGGGTAAGGGTCGTAGTTTTCAGGGCTGGGTGGTGAAGCTACAGGTGTTGGAGGCAGCTGGTGGTGGTAAGAACCTGGATGTTGGGGAAAGTGGGTTGGAGGTGACATGGGGGCACAAGGGAAAGAGTTTTGGGACCAGGGCTGCAGGGGGGCTCAGGCACGGTAGTGCTCCGCCTGCATGGCTACAAGCTCCTGGATAGAGTCCGCTTGGCACTCCATTATGCTGATCAGCCGCTCCGTGCCAGCGCTCCTCATTCTGCTGGCGGATCCTCCTTTCACTGTCCCACCATTCCTGCACTTTTTGATTTTCATTACTTGAATGCTGCATTACTTCATACACATGCTTCTACGTGGCTTCTTTCTGATACTTTGGAGTCTTTTGGCCAGTGATAGCATGGATGGCTGAGATCTCAAGGTTGCATCTGTAAAGGCAAAATGCAGCACTTAACAGAGGCAGCATTGTTCACACCAGACAGAGCAATGATTCCCCCGTACTTAAGGGCAAACACAGTCTACACAATAGCATAATTTTCCCATCCCAAAGAGAGTGCACATAACCCACGGGAGCCCCAAAATGGTGAGTAAGCACAGGGTCAAGCGTGACTGATTGTTTCACGGCTGTACAGTCCTTGGGTTTCTGTGCCTTGGGGAGAGCCAACAGCAGCAGGGGCCCCCTATACTGAACACTGTCCCCACATTTTCCACAGGAGTTTGTCCTGGAAGATCTCGCTGCTGAGGGTGAGCTGGGAAGCAAGGGACGGTCTTCTACCACACTGCGGCTTCTCCCCTGGATCATATGCAGCTTGCCTATGTGCAGCAATGGTCCCCCTGCCCCTCACGGCACAGTGGCAAGGACAAGTTAGCCTTACTGGGCCAAGGACCACAGTGGCTCTCCCGAGAAACCTGCGCAAGCGCATTGCCCAAATTCTGGATGAGACCTTTGAAGAGATCACTGAGGCCGATTGCCATGATGTGAGAGAGCACATCAACGCCTTATTCCGCATCTAGGCATGCATGTAGCCCTAACCCTCCTTGCCCCAAGAGTCCACACCGAATAACTTCCTTCCCAAAAGCTGCTTACCTGGAGCCTCCTCTGGTGTTTGTCCTTCCCCAAGCACCGGCAGCCATGACGGGCTACCTTCCTCCTGGCTTGAGAGCAGCTCCTGGCTGCATGCAGCTAAGGATTCAGGGGTGTCTTCCTCCACCCTCAGCACCTCAGCTCCCACTTTGCTCCTCCTCCCACCTTGTTGAACTGGACTCTGAGGTGTCCATGGTGGTTCTCGGAGTGGAAATGGGGTTGCCCCCAAATATTGCATCCAGCTCTTTGTAGAAATGGCAGGTCACAGGGGCAGCACCAGAGTGGCTGTTTGCCTCATGGGCTTTGCAGTAGGCATTCCACAGCTCCTTCACTTTAACCGTGCACTGCAGAGCGTCCCGGTCATGGCCCCTTTACATCATGTCCCTTGATATCTGCCAGAAGGTATTGTAATTCCTCAGCTGGGACTGGACAGCTTCCTCCACCCAAACACTGATGAGGTCCAGCATGTCGCCATTGCTCCATATTGGGGATCACCTGGTGCATGGAAGCATGGTCACCTGGAAAGATTCGCTGAGAGCACTCCATGCCTCACTGAGCAAACAGGAAAGGGATTTTCAAAATTCCCAGAGAATTTAAAGGGCAGTCTGACGGTTGGTTACCTGAGGGCAGGGCAGTAGAGTTCAAAGTGATGACCAGAGTAGCTAGAACAGGCATTGTGGATGTTTGCCAGGCATCGGGATGTCCATAGGGGTGTCTGCCAGGTTCTCAGAGTCTCTGGCTTCCGCTTTCAGGGTCTTCCACAGGTCTGAGGCAAGTTCCTGCAAGAGATATCCTTCCTTTCCAGCAGTCAGCCCCAACTGAGCTGGGCTGCTCCCTCTTATACTGGTGCTACACTTCGAGCATGCCCAGTAGTGACATGGGGGCGTGGCTTTCTCAGCCCACATTGAGGCATTAACTTCTCCTTCCCCATCCAGTGCGGGTGAGTGCATCCTGTCACAGGTGCCTATGCCACCTGACTCCAGGAGACGGGTTCCTAGATGTGGATTGCTAATAGAGATAGGTGCCTCCCTGCAGCCCAGACTTAGGCACCTATCTCTGTGAGAGGGGCAGGGCTTAGGACACATCTCTCTTGTCAGCATCTCCCATTGGCTAGCTTAGGTGACTCCCCCCTAGTGTGCTGGCTTTTGTGGATCCCATTCTCAGGCACCTGTCTCTCTTCATTCATCATACAGGGAGCCTCGGTGCCTAGCTCAGGCATTGCGGATTGCAGTCTTGTTCAAGGGCTTTTCTAGATGTCTAAAAGTTAGGTGCTGTGATACTGAGAGTCACCACTCCTAAGTCCCTTTGTGGATCTGGGCCCAAAAAACTCGGGCTCTAGGAAATAAGAACCTCCTATTCCTGCTTTTGTCCCTTTACACTGGCTAAAAGGGCTGGAGTGTCTTAAAGAGGTCCTAATAGTACTCCTTTCTGACCAGGGGAGGATTCCCCAGAGCAAGCACTCAAGAGACTGTCCTCCAACGATTCCCTTGGAAGCCCTGGTGTTGGGGGCATGACAGGCCTGGTGTCACAGCAGTTAGCATTGCAGCCCATAGGGTAGCCTGGGGAGGCTCCTATAACCTGAGGGCTTTTGCCATCCCTGGAGCAGCCCAGGAACAGTAAGGCACAAAGATGATTTAAAGTTTCCTTAATCCCTCCTCCCTGTGTACTGTGAGTTCTGTGTTGTACCTTGTAGCGGTACAGCAAAGAATCTCACCCCACGTCACCATGCTCCAGGGTAAATCACTGGTAAATAAAAATCTTTGTCTATTCAAATGTATGTGGTTTCACACACTTAAATGGGTTATATAAGTAACCCTACCTTTTACTATTTAGGAGATAATATTTCTTATGTATTGCAAAGTCATCAATAAATGTATGAAAAAATGTTTCTGCTACTTAAGTCAAATTGTTTTTCATGCAGGGTTGTGATCTCAGTTACTCTGCTATAAGTCTAGGGTATCTTCACTGAAAACAATGGAGTTAGTTACTCTCATATAAACTAGTGTAAGTGAACTCAACATCTGACCCTTCATATCCATTACATTTAGCTTCTCAGCAACTTTAATGATTTTTGATCTCCAGATACTTCTAAAACACATCAAAGCTCTGTGTGAGCCAAGCTTTTAGTTTCAATGTAGCTCTGCTCTAAATTCTACTTCAATCATTTAGGATGTTTGGGACTTTCTGGCCACTAACCAATACATATTACTTGTTTAGCTTTCATCAGAAGTGTTGTACAATCTGAAGTTTTCTTGGATAACTGCAAATACATTGACAGAAACAATGCCAGTCCTTATATGGACAGCTGTTCATCCTGAAACCTAGTTCAAACCTGTTCCATTGTGCCATGTTATGCAATAACATGATGTAATGAAATGTCTTATTCCAGAATTAAAGAAAATTTATACTAGTTTTAGAACTGGGATGCTGTTCATTTGAATACTAAATATAGTATCATATCTGAAATGCAAACAGGGACTTAGGCTGGGAAAATGTTCCTACTTTAGGGCATTGGCTGTACAATTATGACCTAAGGTAAATGCATTTCACAAGAATTTATCAGAATCATATCTTCTTTTCAATCTCTGTTTATTGACAGCTTTACAGTAGGTCTCAGTAACATTATCTCTGATTTTTTAATGAAACCAAATCACTTGTTAAAATTCCTTAATGGAACCTTAACGTTAAAGGATGCCTCCTTCTCTCCCACCTGCAAAAACTTTATTTCTGTATGAAATCCTGAACTGTGTCTGTCTTTGCTACTTAAAATGAAACAGAAAATGCTTTCTTTGTTAATGAGACCTCTGAAAAACATCACAGATGTAATAAACCAGATTAAAAACTGTAGGAAACAAGTAAACCAATAATTTCAGCCTAGAACACGGCATATAAAAAGCAAAAATAATATGGGTAAATGACCACAGTCAGTTTAGTCTAGGTTCTGAATTTTTTTTTTAAAGCACAGGAGGAGGTAACAAAATCTAAACTGAAATGTGTTTGTGATATTTTAGAGTTTCAGTTAAGTTCTTTTATCAATATAATCACTGAGCTTCAGTACTTTAAAACAAACACAACAGTATTGTAAGAGTGTACAGGAACTGATTATGACACTGACTAGCAACTAAAGTGAAACTGAACATTCCAGGTTTATTGTCCAAGCTAAGTGAAATCCAAATAATAAACATTATGGATAAAAAGTGGTGTTATGGCAGGCACTTTCCTCTAGAATGCCCCCTTGTATCAAAGCTGCTGTGTCTGCCCCCATGCTCCCTCTTGGTCCAGTGCAGAACTGTGGGTATGACCCTGCCTCTGTTTTCCCCACCTGAGTCCAATCTGTTTCTTTAGCAAAGCATGAAGTTGAATGTAGGTTCAACTGAACAAGTGGAATTTAATTAAAACCTGTGGACTGCTCTGTCCATATGCCTGAGTTGCTTCCATCCTAACTCCACCTGTTCCCCTGGTGTCCTTTCAATAACAGTCCTTCAGGGAACATGGACTCCAGTTCCTCTGATCATGATACATCTTTCCTAGTTTGGAAACATTTTAATATGAACATTAAAAACAAATAATTGATGCCCAGACTGCTATCCCATGTCCCTTCAGACAGAGGTTGCTAGTACATAGCTCAGTTTGTGTCTTGTCTTTACCACAGATTCAACTGGTTACATCATCTTAGAGATCATTTGTGCTCCTCAACAGGTCACCACACCATGAGTGACCTATCTCAGTCTCCAAATCTAGCAAACTATCTCTCTGCAGAGTATGCTCCCTCCCTGGGGAGTTGCCCACCAGATGGTTCTCCATATCTCCATTCTGTGATGATCTCTGTAAAATCTCGCTGGGTGTTGTGTCTGCCAGCTCATAAGTGTCTGCTGTTCTTTAAGATCACTTGACCCTCTTGAGTATTCCCTGCCTATGACCTGGGTGCCACTGTGCCCTTCACAACTCCTTTAGTTCACTCCACTCCTGGTATCTCTCTAAAGGCTAGATCCTCACAACAGTGCCTGTCTCCAGTGCTGGTAGGTCCTTGGCGGATGTGTCATACTCTAGTGCCTGCTTCCTCTGCTTGCTGGCCACCTCCTCTCAGTGGTGTCTCCATCCTTCTGGCTGCAATAGGTCTCCCCTCATTGATAGCAGGGTTTTGATCAGGTGTCCCATCAGTGCCTGCTCTGGACTGTTTCAGCACCCCTGTGATGCGGTATTTCTGTGTGTCAAAAAATGCTAAAAAGGGCTCTGAATCAGAAGAAACAGCCTTGTGTGACAGTCTCTTAGCTGTTTTCACAGCTGATTTCCCCTTACCATTATTCTGGGTATGCTGAAAGGAAGTGTGATGGTTAAACTCCCAAGTGTGCAAATTCCTTGAATTCTTCCAAGGCAAATTGTGGTCTATTGTCAGTCACTACAGTCTCCGGAATCCAAATCTCCCAAAGTGAGCCAATCACTGACTTGCTTCTTGTATCAGGCCATGCATCAATCTCCTAAAAATGCATGGAGTTGTCACTATAATTAAATATTAAATATAGTGGTGTCTGCTAGGGGTCTGTACTAGAACCAGTACTATTCAACATACTCAAAAATTATCTAGAAAAGGGGGTAAATAGTGAAGTGGCAAAATTTGCAGATGATACAAAACTATTGAAAATAGTTAAGTCTAAAGCAGACTGCAAAGAGTTACAAAGGAATCTCACAAAATTGGGTGACTGGGCAACAAAATGGCAGATGAAATTCAATGCTGATAAATGCAAAGTAATGCACATCGGAAAACATAATCCCAACTATACATATAAAATGATGGAGTCATGGATAGTTCTCTATCTTACTGGTGTGATATTTATGTATACCTCTTTGCAAGGTGAGGTGTGAGTTGATATTTCAGATGGGCCCACTGACATTAGCTTCCATGGAAGAGTTCCTGGAAAAGGAGAGGAAGTAACAGAGGCACATCCAATTTCAATATGGGTTGGGTTTGTGCCTGGCCCATCTCCTTTGGAGGTGAGAGAGGAGCAAAAACCATTGAGACTGTTTGGAGCGAATGAGTGAAGGAGTATGCTGGTGAATGTTTTAGCTAATGCTATGGTGGGAACTGGAAAGAGATTGTGTTGGGTGTGGGAATTATGCTACCCCAGGAATATTGTTAATTGTAGTTACTCGAGGTATCACAGAATCCAATATGTCAGGGGCATGGGGTATCAGTGAAAGGGCTATTGTGTAATGACTGTGAGGATTCTGCTATCACTGTTGGCTACAACTGTTTTTATTTTCCATGTAGGGACATGTTGCTGTGTATCAAGGAGCCGGGTTTGTGTCCGGGTATTGGGAGAATGCTAGAAGCAGAATCTTGAGCACTATGCAACTGATGCTCTCTGAAGGTATGGAGCACCTGTTATGGGACAGAGTGAGAACTACCAGTTGTGATTGACTTCTCATTTGACTGGACTTCGGATGTCAAAGGAACTGTATTTGGAGGATGTGGCAAAGCTTCAGTGCCAACGTTCTCTTGCCAAGGGGGTTGTGGACATTGGAAGGAGGGGGTAGGCTGTGCTCTCTGGCATCAGTTTGGTCTTGATTTTTGACTTTGTCATGTTCATATTTCGGTTGTGTTGTCTGGAATTTATTATTTTTACATTGGTTGGTGTGTTTTAGAAAAGGTCTCAGAGGACCATCTATCCTCTGACAGATGGATTTTTAAAAAGTAATGGTATTAAATATTAGCCTGTTTTCTCAGTATTGTAAGTAAGGAATTACTTATTTAAATATGATTTTTGACAACATCCCATGAAATAATAAATGGTCACCTTTTGTATGGGAATGAATAAATAAATAGGCCGTATTTTGAAAAAAAATTGTTTCAAATACCTAAAGTTGTTAAGAAACCTAGCCTCATGGATTGTAATGTGTGCAGAGCTATGCTACTGAGAACATCCTGTACATTACAGTGGTATAGCAGTCCAGACTGGAAGTAAGAAGAGCATACTTTATCTATACTCCAGGGTTTGCCTCCGAAAATAGAAGCTGAAATCCTACAATATTTTTTTAGTTGGGAGATCACAATTCTGACCAAACAAGACAAATGTTCAAAAGACAGAATTGGGTCTAGCATTACAACCAAATCCCTAACAATGTCAGTGATGTTTGTATATTCACCATCAATCTGCGTGTCACAAGAAAAAATCCCCTAGAATTAACAACTTTTTCTCTGATTCATTCAGAATTTCGCAACATTTTGTCACATCCAATTCTGAAGCTCTATCAAGGCAAAACAGTATTTAGCATCACCCCATGTCATATCATAGCTACAATATCAAAGAGAAGTGGGAATAAGTCATAATTCAGATTTATACCACTGAAAAACTAAAATCAAAGGGTTTATGTACATTGAACGTAATCTGAGATCTGAAAGTCAAGCTGAGTTCTTACCTTGGCATACATCATCATCATCATCACCACTAAATGATTCTTCAGGCCTAATTATGAAGTCAGTTACACCTGTGCAACCCATTAGCTTTGACAGCTGGTGAGACAAGGTGTTACCTGGGGTTCTTTCAACCCAAAGCTCTTGGTAACTTTTACACTGTGCGAGGAAATAAATCAGGGGAGACACGGCTGTCCAACCGATAGATGGCTGGCACAAACAGGACAACACAAGAGTGCTTTCTTTAAAGCTAAACTTTACTTAGTCTCAAGCACTTATACACACGTCGTCACCAGGTTAGTAAAACACCCCCAACCCTTGATAATTACCAAAGCTGTGTGTGGCTCTCGAGTGGCACAATGGCAGCCTGTCTGCTAGTGGGGAACACAAGGATCCAGAGGGAGAGTCCAGTTCTGAAGAGTCCCCCTACCTCAAACTTTTTCCCCTTATTTATACATTAGTAATAGAATGACATGTCCCTTAAAGCAAACTTGTTAAGTAAGCAGTTTCAATGGTCAAGTGAGAGGTTCCTTCTGATTATCGATTAACCATGTGTGGGTTTTTCCAGCGTTTGCAGCCTTGAGGCCCCAATAGACATTCCTGGAGCACATCCTGCTCTTCTAAGTTGCATGTATCAGCAACTTCAACACAATTCTTATCAGGAAGGACGCAGGGTCAAGCTGCCCTCTCTGTGGCACCCAAAAACCCGCTTCCCCTCCTGCCTTGGTTAAGCTAAGCCTGCTGACTTGGCTAATTTACAGCCTGCTGACTTGGCTGCTTTTAGCAATAAGCCATAGTGGTTTCAGGCACTTTACTGGTTTGCCAAAGTCTCCCCGTACAAAGATGGGTGAAGTAATATCTTTCATTGGATCATTTCTATTGGCGAAAGAGACAATCTTTGGAGCTACACAGTGTTCTTCTACGGGTCTGGGAAAGATACTCGGAGTATCACGACTAAATGCAAGGTGGAATAGATTGTTTAGCATAAGGGACCATTCAAGGTGAAGTATCCTGTTAACACCTTTGTAGTCATAGGACAAGAAGGAGGGTGAGTGATTAACAGATTAGTGTAAAATAAGTCATAAATTTGGTGTCTTTATTAAGACCATGATCTTTAGTGTCTAGCAAAGTTATGAATTTAAGATCCCAGGCTTGTCTTTTGAAGGTGTTGGGCAGGTTTCCTTTGAGGACAGGGACTGAGAGGTCATATATGGAGTGATCATTTTGTGAAAAGCATTCACCCACAGATGATCTGACATTTTGACAATCATTGATGAAGATATATTTTGCCTGCAGAATCTGTTAATGATGATGCATGAGAATGAAAACACCTGAGACTAGTAATAGCTTTTGGCAGACAGGGAACGGGAGCAGCTGCCTAAGAGGGTTGTATTTAAAAAAAATTGAGGAAGGTGTTGGGAGCAGCTTAGTGGAGTAAGCCTAAATAGATTGAGAAGCATTGTAGGCCTGGGAATCAGTGGTCTGAGGATGAGTGTAGACATGCCCTCATGATGTAAAGTCCTAAGGCTAAGATCCAAAGCAGAGCGACATGAGGGGTACCGCTATGATCCTGCCTGCAGAGCTAATGTGGCTACTTCTGCAATGGAGGAGTGGGAAACTTTATGAATTTATGGGACAAGGCCTGTGCTGGAACTCCTGCAACCCAAAGGCTTGGCCCAGGGAAGACAAGCAGTTTGTGGATGGGAAGCCTTTTGATAGTGGGCAGGGATGAAAGACTAGTTTGTCTTGAAAAGGCAAAGGGTTTGTATTGCTCTGAATTTGGCTGAGGAGGGAGGATGTTTGACTTGGGCAGTGGGCCAAACGTAGGTGCTGGAAATATGGGTGTGGGGACGTGTTGCTGCACTCCCTGGCTCAAAGTGGTTTGCATCATATACAGCATTTACAGTTTGGTCAATGGATATCAGCACCCCATCTGTACAAATTGTTCTAACACCTATGAGGCCAAATCCCTGACTAACTGAAATCACCTTACTGAGCATAAGAGGCATCCTGGCAGGAAAATGGTAGCATAAACATGTCAGGATATTTGAAAAGAACGCCATAACCTCAGAAGCATAAACAAAATATGAATATCCAAATAGCCAAAATCTATTTGAAAGCAGCAGACTAGTTTTTCAGCTCCTGGAATTTGCCAAAATTTAGGAAGTAAAAGAGTCACAAAGGTTGGCAAATCAAAATACTACAAAAAGAAATAGTAAATTCAAAAAGCTTGAAATAATCTCACTGGGCTGGTCATCCTGAAAATAATAGACAATAATAGCTTGGTCTATCCCCCCTCCCCAACCTACCTCCCATGAAAGCTAGAGGCCTAGTGAGGAAAGCAGTGCAACTTTCAACATAGTTCCACAGCCCATCTGGAGGTCATGAACCCCAGTTTGAGAACCACTGCTCGCTATTTTTCTCATTAAAACCTCCACTTGCCTTCTTGTACTCATGCTGAGATTGTTATGGCCCTAAACCCACTGCTAGGAGGGTTGAGAATTTCTGTTGGGACTTGAATGTTGCTGTTAACAGGAGTATGTGTATACTGAAGTGAGCTCTGATGGCCAAAGGGGCTGTATGTTCATTTATTTTACATGACATTTTGTACAACATATATAAAATGTTGAAAGTACAAATCATACATACAAATTTTAGCAGGAGCTCAGCTTCTGAAGTTAAGGCTGAAAAGCAGTTTCCATTCTAGGTCTTCTCTCTCTCTCTGTTTTTAACTTCCAAGCAAATTCCTTTGTGGAATTTTGTTTGCCCACACAGAGATGAATTTTTGGTTGGTTAGATTTTGGAAAATGTATGTAATAATTGAAGTAAGCTGATTGCATATATAGCAGGTAATGCCAGAAGGAGAGTCATAAGTTGGAGAGACAAAATGGTGGAGGTGTTATTTTTCATGAGCTGTCTCACACAGAGAACCCAATTTGATTTTACAATCTGCTTGCTAGCTCCAGTCCCAATACACTAACATTCTAGCAAAATCTATTCAGACTTTAAGATGTGTGGGTTTAACAATACAAACAAAAAAAACACAGCTGTCCCATATATTACAATAAGAAATGTGATAACCTTCCAACTCCCCCTCATTCTCGCAGTTGTGCTCATTTGAGTTGGTCTAGAAACTCAAAGGAAACTTTTCTAGTTGCAAACATTAGCTGTTCATAACTATAAAACTACAGAACTGATTTTCTTAAAGCTTGGTTTCTGTTGTAGACCTCAATAAAATTTTAAATCAAGCTAAGGGGTGGAGGGAAGGTTGTATAATTTTCATGTTGTATAGTATAACTTATAATAGAGAGACACGTCTTAAAGCATATACAGAAGACTTTAACGGTAAACTTTCAACTTCACTTGAAATCAGGCCAGGCCTTAGGGAAAATGGCATCCTGGGCAAACTTGTATTTTGGTGCCCCAGCCACCATGAGTATGGTGCCCCCCATTGCCCCTGGCTCCCATGGATTCCACAAGGCCCAGGTGCTCAGCATGATGGGATTGCTTGCTAAATGATCACTTTTGGCTGGTGTTGGATTCCCAGTCTCCTTATTATTGGGGCAGGAGTAATAAAGGTTGTTATCTTTGTTGTGTGAATCCAGGGCAGCAGAACTGTACTTGGCATTTCCCAATTGAGGGACTCACCCTCAAGTAAATGGCACTCGCTAGGCAGGGGACATGGGTTCTAAAGCCCAGTGAGTTGAAAGAGGGTGGGGATAGGTACTTGTACCTGGTGGTGTAGCCCTGTCTAAGGGCTCCAGACACCACCTGAGCCTTCCTCTATCCACAGTGTAATAGTGGAGCTAATTTAGACTCACTTGAGAGTCTTGTTACATGCTGTAGAGTTGAAATCAGTAATACCAAGGTCTAAGTATTAGACCTGCTTCAAGCCAATATCTCTGATGCAAGAGACTATCCAGTGTACACCAGCAGTGAGGTTCCCCCACTAACAGCTGAAATCACTGAAAGCTGTGTTAAGTGGTGGGCCCTGAAGACATCTTTGTGAGCAGCCAGCAGGGTGGAGGGCTGCAGCAAGCGGCCAGCAGGGTGGCTGGTGGAAAGGTGCAGCCAGCATGGTGGTTGGCAAAGAGGGCCAGAGCAGAGCCTGGCAGAGAGGGGTGGCAAGTGAGTGCCTGAGCAAAGAAGCGAATAAGGTGTCTCCTTACCCCCTCCACCCAGGGTGCGGGGTGAATGCTGCAGAAGCATCTCTGAACTCTATGTCTGCACTGCCCAAGGACACTAACTGTGAATTGGGTGCAGAAAGAGATGGACATGTTAAAGGGACTTTTGGATTGCTGGAATAAGAACCTCAGGGGGAAAGGACACTGCCCAACTTACTTGGGGGTGGGTCTTTCATTCATGGTTTATGTTTATGAGCCCTGTTTGTGGTGTTTCCCCGAATTAATGTTGAGTTATTTCCCTCCTTTTATTAATTTTTTTTTGCTACACTCAGGCTCTGTGCTTGCGAGAGGGGAAGTATTGCCTCTTAGAGGCACCCAGGGGGTGGTGTATAATTGTCCCAGGTCACTGGGTGGGGACTCGAGCCAATTTTGTGTTATATTGTTGAAAAGAACCTCTAGATACTGAACTCGGCCCTTGTTGCTGCCAACTTTGACTAGCAGAAGGGTTACATTAGTGGAGAAGGGTATTGTACATCTTGATTTAAGAACTGCTTTCTAGCTTGGTGGCTCATCTAATAGAGGTGTCAATTAAATAAAAATATTAGTTATTTCTATCATCATCTCAAAGCTGAACTTTGGAAATACAAAATAGAACAAAATCCTTCTTAATAATATTGAATATTCTTTCCTTAATTTATAGGTGAGAGGAAATCAATAACTTCTTTTAAAGTTCCAATTCTTGTGGGGCTGACAGGCCATTTCTTAATAAAGAAATCTTCTCCTGAATGTGAAGAGATAATACATAAAATAGCTGCCATTTTAGTACTATCTAGTTACAATTCTTTACAAATGAAATTTGTAGCAAAATTACAATATCTAATTTTGATCTTTATTCACAGATTTTAAAGGACCATTACAATGATCTAGTCTGACTCCTCCATAACGCAGACCATAGATTCATCACCTTAATTTAGGCATTTGGTGCAACAATTTGTGGCTGAACTAGAACATGGGTAAAACATTCAAAAGTGCCTAAGTGCCTATCACTTTTGAAATGGGGACTGAGGACTTCAGAATCCCATATCTTTTAGAAAGACATCCAATCTTGACTCCAAGTGATGATGATTTACACTTTATTTCCAGTTTGAACTTTTCAGACTTCAGGTTCTAGCCACTGGATCTCAGTACGCCACTGTCTACTAAATTAAAGAACACGCTAGTATCATCTTCTCTCTGCACAGGGATTTACAGACTATGGTCAACTTGTGTCTTAACCTTCTCTTTGAAAAGCTAAATAGATTGAGCTCCTCTAGTGTCTAATTCTAAAGCATGTTTTCCATGCCTTGAATCATTCTTGTGGCTCTTAAATCTTTCAACATCCTTTTTCAAGAGTGGACACCAGTTTTGAACACTACATGATTTAGCTACATGGTCAGTTAAAATAGAGTTTCATATTACACAGCTTGCATGAACCTGTTTTATCAGCTCTTATGGATGAGTATAGAATATACCCAGTAGCTCATTTTATACAAACTTTGCATAATACAACTACACATGAGAACAGAATCAAATCACTATTTAACTTTGGCTTTTGGTTTCACAATATTCAGCTCTAAAGCTAAGCAAATATTTTGCAGAAACATTGATTTATGCAGTTATAATAAATCTTTCATGGATTCAGGCAAACTTGACTAGTAAAACTCAGTATATATGCCAATAAGATTTGTGAATCACCAACTTACTAGGCCTTGTTCCTGTTTGTTTGTAGCTTTGAGATACTGAAGAAATGCAACATATTACTATGATATGCCCTGTAATAAATGATTGCTATAAAGACTTTCAAGAGTGTCAGAATGCTAAATGGGATGTGAACCTTTGAGGTTTTAGACTGTTTGAAATATTTTCCACAAGCTTTGTGCTGCCTAAATCTGGGGGTTAGGTCCTAAGTACCTTTGTAGAGCTGGGTGTCTTAGACAAAAGCTAGTCCATCAGACTATGATGTGATGACTCTCATAATAAAGTGAAAGGGTTAGATCAATTGCAAAACATTAGCAAAGGTAGAAAAAGCCAGGGGAATGAGGGGTAAGGGAAGTAAAATATATGTGGAATAGAAGTCCTCAGGTCCAAGCTAGAGCAGTGTTCTAGAGAGTTTTTTATACTTGGAGAAAAGGATCTGGCTGGAATTAAGGAGAGAGAATAGATTGAATAATGAGACTGGGCTGAGTCCAGTTACATAGAGGGACTGGATACAGAAAATGAGGAGGAGGAGGAGAATTTGAGATGCTTCATATAATCTGAGTACATTCTGAATTGTCATTTGATTCAGAAAAACCCTAACCTTTTGAACCTTATCCAGATCTAGCCATTAATACTGTATTTACCAAGCACAAATGTCCTCTTTAACATCAAGGATGTACATGTTATTTCACTTCCAGTCAAAAGAACTGCAAACATATTATTGTAGTCAGTACAATGACTCTCTCTATGTCCTGCTAATATTTCCTAGAATGATAATATAGCAGAGGATGCTCCATATGAATTCTTTGCTTCAGGCATCACCTTCTAAGCTCCAATTACATAATGCAACTGGTGGTGTTAATGGTGTATCCTAAACTCGTGTATCATATAGATTGAATAAAGTTCTAGTATTTGCCCTCTGATCTTCTGCAGAAGGGTAAGCAGTGGCACAAATAGTATTAAAATTTTTATAAGTGTCTGTTTAAGGGTCCATTTGAAGTCAAAGTAAAAAAAATTGTAATGACTTGCAAAGGACACTTCTTTTGGCAGTACTATTCAAATTATTCATAAACAATCTGGAAGAAGGGGTAAACAGTGAGGTGGCAAAATTTGCAGAAGATGCAAAACTATTCAAGATAGTTAAGACCAAAGCAGATTGTGAAGAGCTACACACGGATCTCACAAAACTGGGTGACTGGGCAACAAAATGGCAGAAGAAATTCAATGTTGATAAATGCAAAGTAATGCACATTGGGAAATATAATCCCAACTATATATAAAATGATGGGGTCTAAATTAGATGTTACCACTCAAGAAGGAGATTTTTGAGTCATTGTGGATAGTTCTCTGAAAACATCCATTCAATGTGCAGCGGCAGTCAAAAAAGGTAACAGAATGTTGAGAATCATTAAGAAAGGGATAGATAATAAGACAGAAAATATCATATTGCCTCTGTATAAATCCATGGTATGCCCACATCTTGAATACTGCATGCAGATGTGGTCGCCCCATCTCAAAAATTATATATTGGAATTGGAAAAGTTTCAGAAAAGGGCAACAAAAATTATTAGAGTAGGAACAGCTTCCATATGAGAAAACATCAATAAGATGGGGACTTTTGAGCTTGGAAAAGAGATGACTAAGGGGGGATATGAATGAGGTCTGTAAAATCATGACTGGTGTGGAGAAAGTAAATAAGGAAGTGTTATTTACTCCTTCTCATAACACAAGAACTAGGGGTCACCAAATGAAATTAATAGGCAGCAGGTTTAAAACAAACAAAAGGAAGTATTTCTTCATACACAGTCAAACTGTGGAACCCTTTGCCAGAGGATTTTGTGAGGGCCAAGACTATAACAGGGTTCAAAAAAGAACTAGATAAATTCATGGAGGGTAGGTCCATCAATGGCTATTATCCAGGATAGATAGGGATGGTGTCCCTAGCTTCTGTTTGCCCGAAGTTGGGACAGAGCGACATGATGGGTAACTTGATGATTATTTGTTCTGTTCATTCCCTGTGGGGCACCTGGCATTGGCATCAGAAGACAGGATACTGGGCTAGATGGACCCTTGGTCTGACCCAGTATGGCTGTTCTTATGTTCTAAGAAGGACCATTTTATCCCAAAATACTACATATTCACAGATTATTTCTAACTTGTTATGTATTATGAGAAATGTATCAGAAAACAGACCATCTAACAATTGGGAATCATCATGTATCCAGATCGCAGCTGAGTCTAACCCTGAGTACTACAAAAAATACCCACTAATCCACTATGTTGTAAGATCTCTTCTTCTTCAGAAAGCAAGAAGAAATTTGCCACTTCTAGCTTTAATTTCCAGTGTACGGCTCTCCAAAATAAGGCATGAAAAATAATAGCAATGTAAAAATCATCACAAGGTAAAGGGACACATCTATCCTACCTGCAAGTTGCCGTATAATATTTTGAAGATACCCAAATCTTGGCAGGGTACTTCCAGAAATCTAAGATTTTAGGTCTATTCCCCCCCAAAAATACAACTTTCCTTACATGACCTCTTCCTTGCACAAGAGTGTGGTTTCTCAAACCATGCCAAAATGTATGTTCAGTAATTCTTGAAGGTTTCCCCCTGAATCCCATTCAGTCCACATAGTTGTCCAACTGCACCTCATGTAATTTACAAGACTAAACTAAAAATGCACAGCATGAAAAAGCTTTAGTAAATATGGCACTCTATATACATGTTCTCCAAGTAGCCTATAATTTCCCAATGGATGTCTGATTGTTTTATTCCCTCATAAAATATTTGTTAAACTATGGAAACATAATGATTATGCAGACAAATATATACTTGGGCCTCTTTCTTATTAATATAAAATTTATACATTTCTAGATCTGTTACATTAGGTTCACTTTTCTCCATGACAGCAGATGGGTAAACAAAACAAAAGCTAAACAAAAAGAACAACCCACAGTCGCTTTGGGAGGTACAGTTATAACTTATCTCTACAAAGTGCTGTATTCAATACTGAAATCTGCAAAAGTATGAGCTAGCCTTTTATGATGGCTAAAAACTATGTGTATTCTTTGAGGCATACTTTATTTCTGAGTTAACATCTTCAAGCTTACTTAGGGTTTTTGTCTTCTCGTTTTGTGGGAATTCCTATTAATCTTTGGTAACTGTTGTTTAAACATAAAATCATTCAAATCATTGCAGCTCTTGTATATTTTTTTTTATTTATCCAAACAGCTTCTTAAGGTTTCACACATAATTTTATAGTAGATGGAACATAAGGATTTCCCTTCTCTTTTAATTCTGTAGCACTCCTTTGATCTGTTTTTTGAGCATCTGAACTTTGAAAATTATGATTATATCGCATATAACATATTGCCTCCTTAACTTTAGCAGTATTTTATCAGCTGAATACTAAACTTTAATACCCAAAGAGAAGTGGAATTCTGAAAATAAAAATGTATTTAAAGACCTACTGGGAAAGGGGATTTTGCCACTTGTCTCTAACACTACATTTGAAATGCTAATGGCTTTTGCTAGCATGAAGTTTTATTATGATCTTTGTAGTTTTCATATTGATGCTTTAGATGTAGTAAGAAGTTGCTCTTTTTCAGTAGAGTTGTATGTTCCATAATTTGAATTGGCAGATGTGGAATAAAATATCACATAAAAAACCAAACACTTGGGCTTAAAGATCAGCCAGCATTTCTAATTCACATTCTTGTTGAATGTTGCTAATGTAGAATGATGAAGCATTACTTTGATTTGAATTAGATCTCTTTATACATACAGCCCCATTTATTCATAGAAAAGTCACCATAATCACAACAGTAGTCCTAAGTTATGTTTAGGATCTAAACGGATGTTGCTAGTAACAGATTTCCTTTTAGTTTAAATTTTGCTAATAATGACTTTTCAGAAAGAAAGTAGAAAACTGACACTTTGACACTGTAACTAATAAAAAGATTAGAAATTATGATGATCTCTAATGCAACCATTCAGGGAACGAGAGAGGAATAAGCATTCCCCTTTGTGTGGTCTTATTAGGGTTACCTGGATGTCTGCTTTGGGGATATGTGGGAGAAGTTTAAGGGTTGGATTCCAGATGATCCTCCCTTCTTCCTCAGCAGGGCTGGCTGACCACTGGGAGGGGAGTAAACTGCATTCTGAAAAGGGATGTTTTAAATTACTTTCCTCTCCCAACCTGATGAATAGGGAACTCTAGACTCTGCTTAGTCTCTAGTCCAAAGCTTATGTATCTTACCACTATGGATGAAATCTACATTTTGAGTTTTCTTTTGGAGAGGGCAGGACACCTTTTACTCATTAGAATAAAACTTGCAGGGTTCGTCAAGTACTTAAGTTGTAAGAAAACTGCTATTTTGTTCTCATATTTGGCTGATTTGCATCATGGACATGGAATAATGAGATCAGGGGAAGAGTATCCAGCAAGACACATGGATATGAAAGGAAATGCTTGAAAAATAAGTAGAAATGTCAGGTGTTAAGTAAAAGCTTTCTCTATGAAAAGCTTTAGCAAATGGAATTTTGCTGACTCCAGATACTCTAAACACTCAGAATAAACAAGAACAGTGCCACACTGAAAACAAGAAACATGGCACGGGATGCACTACAGCTTATACATGTGGGGTAAAATGATATACAGTAACATGTTAAGATGAGCAGCTTCCATTGTTTTCTCTCAGTGGGTCCAATTCTATAAGGGGTTGAGCAGCCCAGCTTCTTCTGGCTTCACTAGTTTAGTAGTATATGTATTATCATGTCACCCAGGAGCCTCAGTCCTTACTGCTAAACACTTATGCAATCAGGCTTGTATATTGTGCTGGAAGACACTGGAGACAACTGTAGGCATTTATTTAACCTTGAAGTTATAAAACATCAGGCTAAGGTAATTCATCGACAGTTCTGAAAAAAGTCATAGTACAGGATAAAATACATGTTTTCTTCGATATTTAGAAACAAAAGGGATTACTATCTTTCTTAATGCATTGTATTGTATTTTTGCCTATATTTAAGTTCATATTAACTACTTTGCTTTTCTACCGTTGACACAATACTATGCTCTCACTGGACCTGAATTGCTTTACAGGGGATCTCTCCATTGACTACAGAAGGAGTTGGATCCGGGCCATAATCTCATTGCATAACTCATAAATAAAGAATGAAATGCAGATTTATAAAGTACATTTCATATCAACTTCACAAATCAGCTTTGAGATAAATAAGTCTCATTTGAAAAAGAATGAAGTGGCGTGACAGGATGGGGGGACCCGGTCTAGTGCACCCCATCCTTCGAGCAGCCTTCTGTCTCTAGGCAGAGAGACCTAAGGGCTAAAGTCAATAGAGTTGCCCTGATCCACAGGGCTGTGATGCCTGGTGGCCAGAGTCTATATAATCACTCTGATCCACAGGGCAGTAGGGCCCAAGTCAATGAGGTTGCCCTTCTCTGCAGGGCAGCATGGCCTAGTGGCCAGAGTCCATAGAGTTACCCTAGTTCACAGGAAAGTGTGGCCAATCAGCCAGAGTCAATAAGTCTATTCTGGTTCTCTGATTCACTGGGCAGTAAGGCCTAGTGGCCTGCAGAGAGGTGGGTCACCACCCGGATGGCCACGGTAAGGGGACTCAGGTCCTCCCTGCTCCACCGGGTCTCAGCCCAGGGCCCTGGCAGCGGAGAGTGAGTTCACCACTGAGTTAGTGGGGAGCTAACTGCAAGACTCTGACTGTGCTTGGGACTATGGCTAGTCCTTGCCCAGTGCTACTTCTTACTGTGACTCCTGCATTCATGGTCTGGGTGACTTCGGGATTCCTGGGTTCCTCTGCCTGGAATGATCCCAGTGGTTCCAAAGTTCCAAGGGTGTTCGCAGGTATCTGGGCATCTGCCAGGGTTTCAGTACCTCTGGCTTCCACATTCAACAGCTGCTGCTGCTCCAAGGCAGGATCCTCCTTAATGCCGGGGGAGCTATCCAAAGAAAAGCCACACAAAAGGTGCAGTGACGGATATGTGGATCGGGACTGATGTGAATCGGAACACATTCCCCTATTCATGAGCGACGGATAAGCAAAACGACAGGGGGAGATGGATACCAGGGACCCCCTGCACTGACTCTCTCAAACAAAACAGACACTGGAAGGAGATGTGTATCAGAGAGGATATGCGGCCTCTCACCTTGAGTCTGCTGATCTAAATTTATCCTAGGTTGACAGTAACAGGTTCTTATTGTCATCTGATGATTGTTTTGGGACTCAAAATTCTGAGTCAAGTCATATTTCCAGTTCTCAAGACAGAAGTTGAGGTAGCTGAAACCCACTTTGTTATTTAATAAGGATGTGGTTCTAACTTATGCATTTCAGTCTGATATTCGTAAATATATTTGTCCCATCTGTAATTTTGTTGTTGTTCTTTACAAGCCTGGGATCAGGCTATTGAATAATTCACAAATAGAAAATGAAATAAAACTCAACTGAGTTGTTTGTTCAGATCTAATCCATTGCTAATGAAAGTACAGTAAAAGCATATTTCATGGCTGTCCCCATCTGTATACCTGCCTCTGTCTTTTTATTGCTTTTATTACCAGTCTGATACCAATGCTGTTTCTATAGCCTGGCTTCATTATCATATTAGTGAGTTTAAGCATAAAAGCTGTTATAAAAATTAGTAACTCTGTGGTGTTTTATATGAAGGTTGCCAATATAGCGCATTATAAAATTTCCCAATATCCTTTTACAATCGCTCACAGTGATAGAGCCTGTCTCCGTAGGAATTATTAGCCTGCTAACTTAAACAATTAACCTTTGTCATATTAGTTATTGATTCTATTACTTTTGTGGTTTTATTAAATAAATGTAGCCTCAGATACCACCACTTTCTTTATATTTCTTTTAATAAAGAATGGATCTGTAATTCAAGTCTCAAAGTGAGGGAGATTCTAATGAACAGTGGTGGATTTATTATTCACAAGAAGAAAGGAAGAAGACCTTTTGAAGGGCAAGGTTAACTTGAACGAGAAATAAAATAATGCTTAATTTTAAACAGATGAGCAGTTGCACTGAAGTCAAGAGGTTTCATCTGAGGCTTAGCTGTCAGCATGTATTTAAGTGATTTGCTGAGTTAGAGCAATAAAGCATAAAAATCAAGTACTCTCAAAATTGAGCAGACTTATTAAGTGACATAAGAAAGTTGGGGTACACAGTCCCAAAAGCAGGAAAAATGCTGTTATACTTACAGCAACTGGCCACAAATGATGTCTGAGGTATCCATTAATCAAGGAAAGTGTCTGCAGTCACATGTTTATTTCCAGTGTGTGCAACATGACACTTGTTCAAATAAAATTAGGGACCAAATTCAGTTATGGCACAACTACACTTGACATAGATGCAATTATACATGTAATAATCTTTTCTACATCAAGGATCCTCTTCCCCAAGACTTATTACACAGTTTTGGCCACATAACTGTAACATGACTTCCTGTCTCAGCAAGGCCCTATTGCTGATTCATAAATCAAAGTTGTGCTCCTTCTCAAGCCCCTTGGAATACCTCTCAAAATGGTGTAGACTCCTTAAGATGCACTTGGCTGTGCTCATGGGGGGAATCACCCCATCCACTGTGCCAAGAGCCAGCAAAGACCTATGCACCAGTAAATTTCATTTAAGCCTTATATAAGTGGGACTTAAATGGTGCATAGGTCCTGAGTGGCCCTCTGCACTGTTGGTGAATTTAATCCACAGTGAGATTATTATTTGAACTCCTTACCTAAGCATGCTTAATGACTCTTCAAATATAAATACAGAAGATGGTTTTTCAGAGACTGTCAATTAATGGCACTTGTAGGGAGTTACTCTTGGCAGAGAAAAGGCTAGGAGATGTGTAAAAACAGGGCTCTGTTTTTAACCGAAAATAAACATCTGCTTGGCAGACAAGGGCTTTTGTAGCAGTTGGTTTAGCTCCAGGATAGATTACCTTTTATGCAAAACAGAAAAAGGTGCTTTCACAGTCATGTAGGCCAGTATTCACCGCTGCTGACAGAGGGAGAGAGCTCCACACATGTGCAAATCTTTGTTTAAATTGTGTTGCCTCTGGGATTAGGCTCTTCATGGAAGGCATTTGTAATACAGCAGAAAATGGAATCTGCACTCAAGCCAGGTTCTTACTAAATTACCAGACTGGAAGGGAAAGGCTAATCTTCAACCTTTCAGAGTCTTCACTGTGCAAAAGATCAGATCTCTCTAGTGAATAGAGCTGGAAGAGGTTTATTACTCAGTGTATGCACCCTGTCCTGCAAACAAGTATGACATGGCAGGGCTTCTTACCAGCCTGGCAGCACATGTGGTTGTAATTCGTGCTTCTGTCACTGTTTCTTTTAAAAAGTACTGGTCAGTTTTGCTTTGTTTTTGCCAAAAGAGTGGAGCAGCTGTCTACTGACTCCAGCTAGTCTGGGACTAGCAAATAAGCAAAGGCAAAAGTTCATAAACAATTTGAGTATGATCAGTAGGGCATCTTCAAGGGTGGGGCCAATTTCACTCCCACACATAAGGAAAAAAAAGGTGCCAAACTCTTCAGTTAGTCCAGCCAGATAGCCATACCAGAGGAGAGGTGAAGATCTCTGCCCTAAGTGCTGATACTCACAGGCCTGCTTTTACTATTTGCAGCAAGAAGATAAGCACAAGGAGATACCAGCCTATTTAAAGAACTGGGCACTTGCTGTTTCTTCAGCTCAGGACAATGTGGTGACATTAACGCCAGATCCGTGCTGCATACTTTCAAAGGATTTGTGGCCTGTGTGCCTTTTGGTACTGAAGAAATCTATATGTTTGATACAATTAGTTTTTGTGTGTGTGCAGAGCATTTGCTGTAATGATAAGATTGTGGACGCAGAACTGGTGGGGCGCCAAAATGGGGCAATGCAGGATCAGGCCCAGTGGTGTCTGCTCCCTCCCCGCCCCCGCAGGATTGGGCCTAGCAGTGTCAGCCAGAGTCCATTGGCGTAGTTTGTGGTGGAGTGGAGGGGGCAGTTGGGGCAGGGCAAGGGGGGGATATGGGGGAAGATGGGTGAGGTGGAGGGGAAGAGGCAGTGGGGCAGGAAGGGAGATGGGACAGAGTAGGGGGAGGGGGGGATGGAAGTGGGAGGAGGGAGATGGGGCAAGGGATGGTAGGGAAGAGGGATGGGATGGGGAAGAGAAGGGGATGGGGAATGGGGGTGTGGAAGGCATGCAGCACCCGCTTGGCAGCAGCTAGAGCTCCCCCATTAAGCCAGCCCATCCCTGCCCAGTACTGGCAGCCCACCTCCAGTGGGTACCCCTGCCACATGTACCCCCTCCAGTGCCATCCAAATATCCCTTCCAGTACACAGACATCCCCTCCAACCCCCTTCAGTTCCTCCTCCCCCATCCCACCCAGTAGTGTTTTCTATTTGGGAACCTGAAATATGGTAACCCCAGGGATTGCTCCATTCTTACAGCCTTGGTTTCCGGAGCAGGCGGGAGCGAGTCCATCCTGCCAGCAGCCGCCTCCCCCGCTCCTGGGTTGGGCACCAAGCTTCGTGGCTGAGTTTGGGCTGTGTGACCACAAGCCCGGAAGCAATGGGGCTTGGTCAGGACAGCCAAGGGGAGCAAGGGGAAGTTCTGCTCTGTGTGCAGGGAGTGTGTGTAAAGTGACCTGGCTGCAATGGCAGATCCCTGGGCAGGGACTGGGGTGTGACCGGGTTGCTGAGAGGCAGGAGCCCAAGGGGGATGAATGCTCTAGGGAGCACCTCAAAGAGCAACTCATGGCAGCCAGGATCCATTGGCAGAGCCTGGCTTCAGGGGGTGTTGCCAGCCAGCCCCAGGCTCCTTCAAGGCAGAGGCGAGAGCATGTCAGGAGCATAGCTTGGAGCTGTGCCGCCTGCCCTGCCTGGGGAGCACTGGGCCATGAAGAGGCAGCCGGCTTGGGGAGCAGGGTGGGGAGGGCTGCTGAGCAGCCAACCAGCACCTTGGATCCTACAGCAACCAGGAGAGCCAGGAGCCCGAGCGGGCCAAGCAGCTCCCACCAGCTTCCAATCTGCCCCTGGCCCCTGTAACTGTGAGGTACATCCCCCTAGGGAGGCGTGTTCCACAGTTTGATAACCTCTGTGCTAAATGGCGTTAGGGGGCTTATTCCTTCACCCACTTACTTCCCTGGTCCTTCTCACATGAACAGAGAGCAACAATACCCGAAGTCCTAAGGTGCAAACAATTCAATGTTTATCAGGGTGAACTTCCAGCAAGCATGATTCCAGTTTTCTTCCTTAGTGTCCCCCTTCCCAGCTCTGACACCACAGAGCCTTACCTGTGTCCCTGTTCCCATTCCCCCCCCAAGCAAAACATGATTCCAATTTTCCCACCCCCATTCCCTGTGTTATACCAATAAAATAAAAAACAGCAGGATCTTATTAAAGGGGAAAAGGCAAAATGCCACATTTATTGAGAATACAGAAAGAATCATAGTAAGCAGTTAGTTATAGATATAACATTCCATTCAATTTCATATTTATTCACACATTCATTCATAAACACACACACACACACAGGTTCTGCAAGGTTGTTATCATAGTTACCAGCCTTAGAGTTGCTCATGCCAAGCCACTGGCCAGGTGGCCTGGACACGAGGATGGAGCAGGGCCTTGTCAGATACTCATCTGATGCTTCTGGAAGTTGGTTTTCAGAATCAGACCCCAAAGTTCTCACTTTCTAGAGTCCATTTTTATAGGAATTTATTCCTATGCCAGATGACACAATTCCTGATGGCTCTGTGCTGCCAGATGTTATCTTGTTCTTTGGTTCTCCCATCCTTGAGGCTGTTGGGTGGATTCCAGTCTGCCCTCCGGGGATCCTCTGGTTATTTCCACTTGACGCCTTCTTCAGTCGATGGACACTGGATTCTTAGGCTGGCACCTCCCTGATCATTCAGTTATTATCCACACCAAGCATCCATCCACATCCATCCTCTATCTCTATTTTAATCACAATTGTTAACAAAGCGAGATGAATACAACAAAAGGGCGGGGAGTCTCTGGGTGCTGTTTCTGTTGTTACAGAGTATTGCTTTGAGTCTCTCTCTGTGTGAGCAGTTGTTATTACAAAGAATTGCTTTGAGAACAGACTCTGTCTTAGAATGTACTAACACAATTAGCAGCTTGCAAGTTTCACACAGAGAGGGAGAGAAACAGTACCAAAAACTAAGAGACCTCTTAATTAGTAATACCCTGGAATTTAAACTCTGGGGAATCAAACTCATTTGTGATTTTAATACAGAACTTCTTTAATATGATCCAACACCTGTTCCCATTTCCCCCCCCCCCTTACTTCCAGATTGACTGCAGACTATATAGTAAAACTTGAGTTCTGCTTAGCTATACCTTAACCAATCATTTTCCTGAAATTTAACTAACCAATCCTAACATGATTGTAACATGATTATTTATCCAATTATATCCCACCACCTTAATTAGTTTACACCCAGCAAAATTAATTATGCAGCAGACAGAAACAATCACAGAATCAGACAGAGATTATACAGACAAACAATAGGGAAATGGGGACCACAGTGACAGAACAGCAAAGAAATGAGGATTTCACACCCCAGCTATTGATAAGTGAGTTCTTGCCAGACAGGATGCTATCAAACTAAGTTTCCCTTTACATTTGCTAGGCACTTCCCTTTCTCTGGAGCCGATCGGCGTTATCAGGACAGGACTGTATTCCTAACAGCCCAATAACACCTTCTTTCAGTGTGACTAGTTTGGAATGTGAGGATGTGACCGTTCGCTTCCCAGCTTATGGCTGCCTCTGCTGCTTAGCCAAAAGCCATAGCCTAAGAACAGGGCCTCAGACTGTCACAGTAAGAGAAGGCCCTTACACCAGCAGACAGTGATTTTGATTCTTTCTTTTATACCTCTAGAACTAGCTAAGTGATAAGAATATACCTACATTCTTAGAGTCTAGGCCTTTACAGACAGGCCTGAATATCTATATCCTAACAAATGGGAGGCAGAAATTGCGAGGAGGGCTATGTGCTCCCCCTCATGTTGCCTCTAGGGGGCACAAATATGATTGCTCTTTCCAGGCACTAAAATGCTTTGTTACAGCTCTCGTCCCAGCCAGCTCTGTAGCTCCTCTGGAACACCAACTCCAGGACAACCTTCCTGAGCATCTGGCCTCTTGCTCCAGGGACCCACCACAGGAGTTAGCTCCATTCCTTTATGATTCATTTCCCCAAGCACAGCCTGTTCCAATCACTCTTCCCTCTTCCACTTCCTCCCATCTTACAGGCCTTTATATCCCCAGGTGTAGCCATGCCCACTTTAAATGGCTCAGCTGGGCACACCTGCTCCGACACTGGGGCACTGGACCTTCTCTGTTTACAGTGACCAGTTGCCCTGTGACACCAACTTTACATGTTTTTTTTGCTGGCAGTGTGCTACCAGAAAAAGCAATACAATACTCTCTCTCTCTCTTACACTAAAGGCCTGGATTTTTCATATAACTTATCAGTGCAAAATTGCAATCTTTCCAGAATTCATATGAAAATCAAATGAAACTCGGGGCTAAGTCCTGACCCCAGGGAGGCCTCAGCATGGAGCCCTTAAGATATATCTGACCCACAGAGGTTAATGCAGAACTTGAGGAGACTGATCAAACCTCCTGCACTGTCAATCTTTGCTCCAAAACAAAGCCCCTGACTCTGTACCCTAGCAGTTTTATATGGAAGCTAAGCACCTAAAGAACTATATGGGTTCTTTCCAAGCAAGTAGGAGGCGTTATAGTTGGTAAACAGTTGAAGGGACACAATGGGCTGATAATACCTCCCCATCACCACCACCCACCCAACTTATGCTCATGCTTTCTCAGCAAAAAGCTTCTATCATTCACATGAAATGATGATTTATTCATCCCTCTGAAAAATCAGAGAGAATATTGCTCAGGCACACTATAAAACTATGTCTATAATACTCTAAAAACATCAGGGTGACAATTTACTTTGCAACTAAGTCTATGTCATCATCTTCTTCTTTCTTCTTTTTCCTTTATGCTGCTTTTCCTGTTGAGAGTCGTGGCGGCAGCATGGGGAATAGGAAGGACCAGACCTCCCTTTCCTTTGCAACAGGTTCCAGCTCTTCCTGGGGTTTTCCCCAGCATTCCCAGGCAAGCTGTGAGATATAATCCTTCCAGCCTACCCTGGGTTGGCTTTGGGGCCTCCTACCATGGGACATGCCCAGTAGAGTTCCAACGGAAGCCTCCCAGGGGGCATCCTTATCAGGTGCCCAAACCACCTCAACTTGCTCCTCTCGATCTGGAGGAGTAGCAGCTCTACTCCGAGGCTCTCCCATACAGCTGAGCTCTCACCCTATCTCAGAAATAAGTCCTTCCACCCTGCGGAGAAACCTCATTTCCACTGCTTGTACCCCCAATCTCGTCCTTTCAGTCATTAGCCAAAATTCATGACCATAGTTGAGGATGGGGATGTAGACTGACATGTAAACCGAGAGCTTTATCCAAGAACTCAGCTCCCGCTTCACCACCATGGATTGGTACAGCACCCGCATACCTGCTGCCGCTGCACCAATCCGCCAGATGATCTCACGTTTGCCATCACTCATGAGCAAGACCCCTAGATACTTGGAGAATAAGCCCAGACACCCTACGGAGACCCCTAGATACTCCTAGATACCCCTAGATACAAGATCCCTAGATACTCAGAGAATAAACCCAGCCACCCTGCAGAGAAACCTCATTTCCGCTGCTTTTACCTGCAATCTCGTCCTTTCAGTCATTACCCAAAATTCATGACCATAGGTGAGGATGCGGATGTAGACTGACATGTAAACCGAGAGCTTCGTCCAAGAACTCAGCTCCTGCTTCACCACCATGGATTGGTACAGCACCCGCATACCTGCTGCCGCCGCACCAGTCAGTCAATTGATCACTCGTGAGCAAGACCTCTAGAAACTTGAACTCTTCCACCAAGGGTAGCTTTCCCCCCCTCACCTAGAGAGAGCTGTCCATTTTCTTCTGGGAGAGGACCATGACCTCCTATGTGGTTCTCATCCCAAGTGCTTCACACTGAGCAGCAAAATGTTTGAGTGCACATTGGAGATTGCAGTCTGAAGAAGAAAGAAGGACAACATCATCTGCAAACAGCAGTGATCCCACGTCTGGGTCCCCATACCGGATGCACTCCAGAAGCTCAGCTGTGCCTTGATATCCTGTCCATGAAAATCACAAACAGGAGTGGGGACAAGACACACTCTGGGTGGAGTCCAATGTCCACTTTGAACGAACTCGACATAATGCCAAGAATATGAACACAACTCTCACTCTGAGAATAGAGGGACCGGATAGCACACAAAAGTGGCACCGGAACTTCATGCTCCTGCAGGACTTGCACAAGACATCTCAGGGAACGTGGTCATATGCTTACTCCAGGTCTACAAAACAAAGGTTGATTCGATTAGCAAACTTCCATGACCCCTCGAATATCTGCGAGAGAGCAAAAAGCTGGTCCATTGTTCCACACATAGGCACCAACTTCTCCTGGCGCTGGTGTCACAAGATGGCTGCCCCCCCCCCCACACACAGGGGGTCCCCTGGGTAAACACCAGCCTCATATATTGCTAATGCTGTTGTATGTTTTGGAAAGAATTTCGGGAAGGGTTAAAGGTATGAATGCAGAATGAAAGGTTTCTTTACAGGTGGTGAAAGACTGAAGGGGGAGGAAAGGAGAAAAGAATGGTTTAACTTGATGTTCCAGCTAAACCCGAAGATAAGGAGCTGACTCCAGCCCAAGGCCATCGCGCACACTCTGATACCTGCCAAGACAGAAGGGGGGAGTCCACACCCCCTCCACCCCCTGACCAGCCATGAGAAAGGAGAGTTGCTGAACAAAATTGCAGGTGCCACGAAAAGGAGTGAGACAACAAGGTCAATGAGAGAAAAACAAGCATCTCACGGCCCTGAAGCTGGTCTGTTTTGGGAAAGCTGAGGAAGCCACAGGCGGCCGGTTTGAACTGGTACACAGAGCTTGGGGAACAAAGGTCCCGGAAGAAGATGCCCCCAAGAGACCCCAGGGACTTAAAAACCCTCCTGGGAGCTGAGGCAAATCAGAGATCAATAGCAGACCCTGGACGACCCGTGCACAGGACAAGAACTCCCGTCCACCCCTCTCCCTCTTCTTCTTACATTACACCCAGCCTTGGCCAGCCTCGGGTAGTGCAGGTATGAGTATGAAAGTGGGTTAGGGCTTGGGGCACTAACGCTTTCTTCCTTCCTTTGAGTGACGTGGGGAATGGAATCCCCAGCACTCTCCATTGTCATTTTATTATTTTATTAATAAAGCTTTAAAACTCAGTTACTTGGTGTGCTCCATCATCTCCTCCCCTAACGATCCTGCGGCCTCAGCCTGATCACCTGATGCCTCAGGCAGATTGGTAACAGACCCCCCTGGCCCCACCTCGACTCCACCCCTGCCCTGCCCCCATTCCAACCTCTTCCCCAAAGTCCCCACCCCAACTCCGCCCCCTCCCTGCCCCTATTGGACTCCTACCCCAAATCCCAGCCCTGGCCACACCTCTTCCCCACCTCCTCTCCTGAGTGTGCCGCATTCCCACTCCTCCCCCCCTCTCTCCCACAGCTTGTTACGCTGGCATAAGCTTTGCCGGGGACGCTGAGGAGCGTGATCCCCCTGAAGTTGGAACACACACTCTGCAATTAAACACCCATGGCTGGCCCATGTCAGCTGACTCAAGTTCGTGGGGCTGTTGAATTGCAGTGTAGATGCTCAGTCTTGGGCCAGAACCTAGGCTTTGGGACCCTGCAAGGTGGGAAAGTCCAAGAGCTTGGGCTTCAGCCCAAGGCCAAATGTCTACACCACAATTAAACAGACTCATAGCCCGAGCCCCACAAGTCAAAGTCAGCTGACATGGACCAGCCAAGGGTGTTTAATTGCAGTGTAGATGGACACTAAAGGGCCTGATCAGCACCTTTCCACATCAGGCCATTACTTTGTAGAGCTTCTTCCACACAAACTATCCAAAACACTCATAAGAGAGTTGAAGGGATTACTTCTTGAAAGGGATTACTTCTTGAAAAAGGCATAGTGCAAAAATTACTTAAATATCCAATACACATTTTTGAGGGGTAACTGCTTTTCTTTTTCTGAACATTGTTTCAATATTGAACTATATTGTATTGAATACAAAATAATGTGGGGGGTTTTTTGCTTTAGATATTACCCTACACTATCTCCTGTTACTTTTTATGTTTTGTCAAGAAGTCATTTGAAAATTCTGGTATCTGTCACCATTAACTAACTTTCTACAATCATTTTCTAGCCAACAATATACAAGAGAATGACAATATGTTTCTGTAACTCTCTCTAAGAACTGCATTCCAAAATAATGTGCTAATTTTAAAATCCCAGCAAATCAATAAGAAATAATTAAATTGTCATCCTTCCAGGGTTTATATTTTCACTTGGCATATATAGTTTGATATTACAATTTTATTGTGCTTTACAGAGGTTAGTATGCAATTGTTTTTACAAGAAGAGAAGTATAATTAATAAAAATAGGGCGACATTTATTTTTGTAATTTTAAGACAAATATATGTTTGACAACAGACCTGACAAATTTTATGTTTATATGTACACATATATTTGTCAGTTCTGTTGCCAAAATATATATTTGTATTAAAAACTACAAACCTAAATATATATATATTAATTTAATATGCTGTTCTGCTGTGCTCAGAATTCATTATTCTATTCATGTGCTATCAAAAATAAAGTCCTGAACAAGATGCTATTCATAGCATTAACAGCTGCTTCTTTTCTTTTTTTTTTAATCTCTACAACTATATTACAGGACCATGGTCAAGGCACCATTGGTAAGGCTGCAACCTTCGTTATATTGTGAAAGCCCTATTTTAGACTCCCCTCTACATCCTCCCTCATGTTGTAGTTCTTACCATAGTTTCACTTATGTCTTCACTCCTCTGTGGTTCTCTTTCTACTTCCAAGTTCGGCTTCTGTCTTGATCTCCTCCCATTGTTACTATCCTATTAAATTCCACTCCACTGGCACTTGTAGGAAGTGAAAAGGACTAAAATTTAAAGGCTTAATAGCTTGGTGAAGAGAAGAGTAGAGGAAGCAAAGGTTTTAAACCACCTTTCTCCTCTCCCGATCCTGGAACTGACCTGGTGTTGTCTGGTTCCCTCTCCTTGTCTAGTTGGTTTAGAACATCTTTTAGGATCAGGAAAAAGAGACTCCAGTAATGAATCTCTGGGTTCCAGATGGTGCCAGGATAGTGATACTGGCTAATGATCCCTGCTACTAACAACATGTAGTGTAATGACTCCAAAATAAGCTGCCCAGCAGCTCCCCTGAAAAACATGTTCAAAAGGGGTGGTAACTTTGTTGTATCAAAATGAACCAATCAGAATAAATATCGGGTGGTTCCACATATGCACTTCCCCTTTTCATTTTAACAAAATCTTAGTCTATTACTAAGACAATTGTCGTTGGAGTCTGTTGCATCCGATGAAGTGAGCTGTAGCTCATGAAAGCTTATGCTCAAATAAATTTGTTAGTCTCTAAGGTGCCACAACTACTCCTTTTCTTAAGACAATTCTATGGCTTCACTATGAGCCTTGAAATGCCACAATCGGTAGGTCTTTTAAACAAATATAGTTTACATCATTTATTTGATTCCATTCTGTACTTTCTTTCAAAAACAAGTTTCTGTAACACATTTTATAGGTTAAAATGACTTCTTGCTGTTTTTTATCCACTCTTATTTCAGCAAGGCTCCAACTCATGATACAGACCTCAACATAACAGGATATGTAGGCCCAACTCCTCCCTACGTTCTTTGGGGTGATTTGTGTAACAGTAGTCGCTAGAGGGAGTGAATAGTAATCCCTGCCATGTGATAAGAATATAACATATTGTAAGTCATACAACTGGGGCTCTGAAATAATAGGTGATCCCTGTCAAAAGTAAACAAAATCTTTAACAAAAATGGAACAAATGAAGCCCCCTAAATCTATCAGTCTGAAACGGAGTAGGGGAGAGAGCTATAGGAGATGATTACAGCATCTGGTTTCCAGGGTCATGTTTTGGAGTGTGTACTATTTGAGTGCTCTTTACTAAATAACTTTCTTCCTTTTTCTGAATTTCTGTGTCTGTGTTCAATTTTATTTTTATATCCAAAATTCCATCTGTTGTTTCATCTGGGCTGCAAAGAAATTAGTTCCACCCACAAACTCCAATGATTTAACAACTTTGCCAGACAAAATGACATAGATTCAACTTGTTGTAAAATAAGTAGACACAACTGTGGTGTGTATCAAGGAAGGTAAATCAGTCTAAACAATTAGGTCCTGATTCACTGACTGAGGTACTTAATCATGTGCCTTCAATTAAGCACATGAGTATTCCCACTGATTTAACTGGGATTACTTATGTGTCTAAGAACAGTGTGAATTGGGATCTATATTTCTTTTTTAATATTGAAATTTGTCACAAGTACCCTTAGAATTTGATTTACTTGGGATTGTAAACAGTAAAAAGGTACTCATCTGCTATTCTGAGTGCCTTTGACTTTATTTATACAAATACCACCATCAGCAGCAAACTGTTGGAAAAAACTTCAGCAAAACTCCACCCTCTACACAACCAAAGAGGCATAAGGCCACAGAGCTTACACATTGTTTATGAAGACACATTAATTTGTTATATAGAACTATTACAAGCATGTATCCTGTTGACTAGCTGCAAATCAAACTCAAAGTGGTTTTGGGTGGGTTTTTTTCAATACAAGTGCCTGCATTACTGCCGTCATCAGAGCTTTCTTTTAAGAATTCCCACTAGGAAATGAATAGAAATCAACAGAGCTCAGGTTATGTAAAATTCTATTTAGCCTACTTTGAAAATCATGCCAGATTTTATTAGACATTGCTCAAGTGATCTGTACCAGTGCTAAAAGACTGCAGGTTGATCTTGTTTAACAAATATTGCTTTCACTGCACATTTGTTGTAATATGAGAAATTACTCAGCAAATGCAATTGCATTAGTGCAAAAAAATTGCCATTCAAAGAACCATAGAATTGATAATTTAAGTAAATAAGATGCACATGAACTTCACTGTTATGTGATATGTAGCAAAAGCCAACACATCCTGCAAAGCAATTAGAGCTAACTCTGGTTAGCTAAGCATTTGATGAAAGTTGTAAGAAACAGTAACTATTGTTTTAATATTCAGGAGGAAGAAAATTTTTTCCTTGTCAAAACAGAAAATAGTTGAGTACCACATCTTCTTACCTGTGCCAAGCCTGAGTAAACAGTCTTGGCACAGGGATGCCCTATGCAGAAAAGAATCCTCCTTTAGAATATCAAGGCCATGCTTCAGTGCGTACAATAACCTCTGTGGTAACTGCAGCCATCACCTCTGCCACAAGGAATTTGTGAATATAATAGCCAGGTCCCCATCCACCCTCCCACAGCTTGCCCAGACCTACAAAACGCCCCTACTGGTGTGGTCAGAGATCCACAGAACCATGTGGGGGATGCAAGGTGTCTGCATTGTATCCCCTTTTTACACTCTGTGATGGGGTTTGTACCCCCCATACAGGTAATGAAAGAGATAACTGGAGACAGACAGCAACCAGAACACCTGATTGCACCAGCAGATGCCAGGCCCAAGTACAGATGACGCTTAGCTGTGGGCAGAGCTGGGGTGAACATAAAGGGAGGAAGCCTAGATAAGAAGGAGGTTGGAGGAGAGAAAGAATAAGTGGTCTTCTCTGCTTCTCTGGTGCTAGAATGTGAAAGAAAGATCTAGAGAGAAGTAGAAGTATAATAAGCCTAGGGAGGAGACATGGTTACGGGGTCTGAAGGAAAGTCAAGATAGGAAGAAGTCCAGGGAAGCACCAAGGTGTCTGAAGGAGCAGATGTTAGTTGTTTGCCACAGGGTCCCTGGACTGGAACCTGGAGGAATGGGAGGGCATGGATTCTCCCACTGGTCCACTGGAAAAAGTGGTGAGGAAACTGTCTGACACAAGAGGGAGAAGGAGTGTTGAATTTGGAGCCCTGGTAGGTGTTGCTCTGCACAAGAGCAGGAGAGCTACCCTGCTGAGCCCAAGAAGGGGTCGAGGAATTATGTTTATTTGAGTTTAGTTTATTTGACTCTTTGTTTTCCCTGGAAGGGGTAAAACTAATGTCCCTGGCCGTAGGGCTCAGTCATGAGGAGAAGTAGACCACCACAGAGCTCAAGCGGCTGTCGGCAGAGGGTGCCAGTGGAGGATAGGCTGCTACACCACATCCAGTCATTAGGGGAAGCATCAGCAGTGAGTTTAGTCTATCACACACTCCCTCCTGTTCATCACCCAATATACTGAATCCTCACTGGTTTTGCTGTCTATTGGGTACTTCACACTCACAGAGCAGGATTTACCCCTGAGTACACTTTTTAGAAGTGTGCATGGATAAAAATATAATTTGCTGTTACAGAACACTAACTAGAGTAGTAATTTTTGAGGACGAGTCCTTATACTAGTCCTTATGTTTCGGGGCACATGTTGATCAGCAGGTAGTATCAGGATAAATTTCCCCATGTCATAATTAGGGACTTTATAAGAATGGTGGAGACTATACCTTCTTCTGACTGTCTGTCATTGTTCAGTGTCAGACACTGCATTAAACAGACCACAGGTCTATTCTAGTATGGCAGTTCTCAACTTCTTATCTAACTTACTGCATATGTCTCTTTTTTATTTTTTTCAAGCCAATTTCTATTTTTATTTAATATTCACATTACCATATTACAGAGGCATCAATCAGGATTGAGGTGCCATTGTGCTAGGTACTGTACAAACACTGAGATAGGCATGTCCCCTACCCTGCACAACTTGCAGTTAGGGGACAAAGTTACAGACTGTGCTGAATAGGCTGAGTAGTTATTGGAAATAAATTCCCTAACAAGTTTGGTAAGGTTTACCATGATTCAGTTTCCACAAAGCAGTCCTTTATTAATTCAAAGGCCACTCAGTGGTGTTTACATCCAAATACAAATATAAGTGCCTACACACTTATACTCTATATCCTAGCAATAATACAGTTATAAGTACTGGCCAAATACTCACAACAGGATCAGGATCAGGAGATACCTTCCCATCGTGGTACCCAATTAACTATGTCTTCTTTATTTTTATTATCTCAGACCAAACCTTAAATATGATAGCACTGGTATTTCAAGGATTGCTACAAGTTTAACACAAATTACTATTCTTTCTCATGCTGTTATTCGTTTTTGGTCACATGTTTTGGGCCTATCTTTCATGCTAACATCCAAGCTCAATTTAAAACCATATTTTACCAACGTCTAATGTGGGCCTATGCTCCTATGGTAATCAAAGATCAATCAAGGGCAGCGTGATAAATCTGCAATGAGCGAATCAGCTGCTCTTCTCCCTCCTGTTCTGCACAGAATAGGACAGCAGGATGGGGAAGGTTCTAGACAGCTGGGAGGCTGATTGATAAGTGAATCCCAGCTGGGGTGTGTGGGAGGCCCTGGGAGGAGAGTGACATTGAAGGCAGTTTGCAGAAAGCTGAATGGGACCGAACAACATTGTAGCATATCTGACTTAGGGCGCTTGGAGTGCCTACTGAACTGTCTCTGAGCTCATGGTGCACAAAGCACACTACTAGACACTTGCCAGGGTCTGAGGTACACAGTATGCCAGTAAGCCCATGGGATCAACGATTAAAAGATTAAGAATGGGAAGAGAGGGATATTGCCAAATATACAATATTTTTTTTCTGTGCAAAGATTGTTAAACAATATCATGTGTTATTTCTTAGAAAAATTCTCTTATCAGGAACCCTAATTCTGTAATACCCATTTAGCTCCAATTTTTGAAGATGCAGGTACTTAGAGGATTAGAGTCCTGATGAAGCTGTACTCAAAAGTTTGGTCAGTCTAACTGCAAAGATTGTCAGATGTTCCTGCAATTTTTTTAATGACCTTGCTGATTTTATATAAAACCCATATACATTATTAAAAAATGTGTAGATCTCTTTGCTGGTTAATGGGAGTTAAGGCATAATGGCCTGATTTTAATTCACTGACTTCTTCCAAAGCATGCAGCTTTCTGTGCATCTTATTACTAATAAAGAGTTAAACCAGTTCACAGGGAAACTCCCATTGAACTTAATAGAAAATGATAAATTATGTTGTGACAGGATATACAGCATGGAAGAACCAGCATGGAAAGAATTAAGGAGCCGCTTTGGGCTGCAGTGGCCCTACTCCTCCGTTCCTGCAAATCATGCCAGGACTGGAGGAGGAGTTAAAAGGAGAAAACTTCACTCAGACAGGGCAACCTTGGGAAGGGAACAAATTGTGGAGCTGCCCAGCTCCCAGACAGAGGTCAGACAGCCAACAGAGCCCCTGTCCTCACAGAAAGGAAAATACGGACTTCCTGGACTAAGGAGAGAGAAACTGAGATTTACCTGGACACTGGAGTGGAATGTGATACTTCCAAGGACCTCTGAAATAAGAGTGGCCAATATCCTCACTGAAACCACCTATAGGTTTTCTTTCTTTTTCTTTATGCTTTAATTTAACCTCATTTTCTGACTGTGGACTGTTTTGTTCATTTCATCTGGGACCAAAAGGCCTCAGCCGGAGGGTTGAACACCAGCCCTGCTAGACTGGCATTTGGGGGCAATTGGAGATGCACGTTGGTGCTTCCCATGTAGTTCCTGAAGGGGGCACTCTGCCAAGGACCAGTCCATGACGTATATATTTTAGAAACATCCTGTAGGACTTAACAGAAAAATATATACTTGCTATAGTTCTACAGGATGATTTAAAACTTATCAGGAAATAGGTTTTACAGTAACTTCTATAGAACCCTATTGGTTTCATTCCTGTGTATTTCTATAGCACTTTTCCATAAGGGAAAAATTCAAAGGATTCAGAGGATGTATTTTGATGGGCACCCAAAAGTTAATCTACTTATCCATAACTAAACTATCTCCTGCCTACCAAATTGACCTTTGAATTTGAATAGACTCCCTCAAGAGACCTTTGTATACGTCATCCTGTCCCTCACCCTTTATCTGTTTTATTGTCTTTTTAATTGCTCTTCAGAGCAGGTACAGTGTCTTCCTATATGATGATACCATACTTAGCACATTATGGATGCCATCAAGAAACCCCTTTGAAGGATGGAGATCTTTGCTGAATCAAGCCCTTAATTTTTTACAGTCACAATGTCATTCAGTGTAAGAGGATAGCGGATAAACAATTTGAATAGAAAATACATTATACTTAGCAGATTTCAAAAGCCAATGTTTCTTTAAGGACTTCAGTTATGAGAATTCCTGTTGAACAGTGTTGCTCTAAAAAACCCTGCCTCTTATTTAAAGAAAGAAACATCAAATTATCTAAGGATTTCAGTTAAGCAACAGCAATTCTCCAGTTATGGATGCTCCCAGTATGGCTTTATAGGTTTCAGAGTAGCAACTGTGTTAGTCTGTATCTGCAAAAAGAACAGGAGTACTTGTGGCACCTTAGAGACTAACAAATGTATTTTAGCATAAGCTTTCGTGGGCTACAGCCCACTTCATCAGATGCATAGAATGGAACATATAGTAAGAGGATATATACACATACAGAAAATATGAAAAGCTGGAAGTTGCCAGACCAACTCTAAGAGGCTAATTAATTAAGATCAGCAGGAGAAAAATAAAACTTTTGTAGTGATAATCAAGATGGTCCATTTCAGACAGTTGACAAGAAGGTGTAAGGATGCTTAACATGGGGAAATAGATTCAATTAGTGTAATGACCCAGCCACTCCCAGTCTCTATTCAAGTCTGAGTTAATGGTATCTAGTTTGCAAATCAATTCAAGTTCAGCAGTTTCTCCTTGGAGTCTGTTTTTGAAGTTTTTCTGTTGCAAAACTGCCACCTTTAAGTCTGTTAATGAGTGACCAGAGAGGCTGAAGTGTTCTCCTACTGGTTTTTGTATGTTATGATTCCTGATGTCAGATTTGTGTCCGTTTATTCTTTTGCGTAGAGACTGTCCGGTTTTATAGTTACTTTACAGCACATTTTAAATCTGATCTGAACAGTTCCCGTGATTTATGATGTATTCCTTTATCTTAATACCAAATCCTAAAGGGACAACCTTAACCTATGACTGCCAGAATCCAAGAGGGAACACACTGGTGCATCCCTCCAACTGCCCTGTTCTGTATACTCCCCTGAAGCTGTGGTACTGGCCAATGTCAGAGACAAGATACTGGGCTAGATGGGCTATTGATCTTATGATCTTAATATGCACGGGCAACTCCCATTAACACTGATGTGTGAATTACATGTGAGTTTCAAGTGAAGAATAATGCTTTCTGTTTTAAAAATATTTGGTATGATACTTCTGTTATTGTTAGGGTGGTCTTTCTGTGCAGAAAGTGGTACGAGATGCCTTTGCAGCACTGCCCTTACTGTTTCATGTATAACACGATGAGTACTATGAAAGGACTTCAGATTTCTAAATGAAACTTGCTCTTTATTATAAAAACTTTTTACAGAGATGCTGCATCTGCAGATAGCATTCCAATCATGTGCTCACAAGATTGGCCCCCTGATCTTCCTTCAAATTCTTCCCTCTTGCAACCTGTACTCTTCCCTCCAAATTTCATGCAGGTTGCTACTGTGATGCTACAATCCATATTCTTCATAGAAATATTGTTATAATATGACTACAGCATAACTAAGGTGTATTTTATGCAAGATGGGTCATATGAGATATAATTAGAAAGGTTATGATTTACTGAATATGATTATCTTATTTGTACCCATTTATCATTTCTGTATCTGAAGTTAGGAATATTGACTATGTATCCATTACTAAAGTTTTGCACCTGGGGAACATCCACCAGACAGTAGACAATCAGCCTGGATGGGCCATTAGGAAGGAAAATAGGACTGTGAAGATGCTAATCTCTCTCCTTCCTGAGAAGTTTCCTGGGATGCTGCTTTGACACTGCAGGGTCAGGTGATCATGTCATCTAGTACTGGACACCATCCTGCACTTCTAGTGTTTTTCCAGTAAGAGGGGCTGGTGGTCAAACTGGGAAACAAAGAATTCCCAGCATATGCAAATCCTATTTAAGGCTGGGGAGTGAGTTAATCTTGGTTCATTCTTCATTGACTCTCCACCCAGGATATCCACTGGAAAAATCTAAGAAACAAAGACAAAGGGGAAGCAGTGGGTGTACTGAACCCAGGCTAGAAATGGTGTCTGACCCTTGAAGGATATACCTGGAGTTTTAAGCTGCAAGCAAGAGCTGTCTGTCCACAAAGAAATTTTATAACCTGCTTAAAACAACATTTAGGGTGAGGAATTACTATTTGTAGCCAGTTTCTTTAGTTAAGCTTAGTTTGCCTGTTTGTTTTATTTGCTCAGTAATCTGCTTTGATCTGTTTGCTATCCCTTATAACCACTTAAAATCTATCCTTTGTAGTTCATAAACTTGTTTTGTTTTATAAAACCCAGTTTGTGCAATTCATAACTGGGGGGGGAGCTGTACATATATTTCTCCACATTGAGGGAGGGGGCATATTTCATGAGCTTACGCTGTATAGATTTCTGTGCAGTTCAAAACAGTACAATTTTGGGTTTACATTCTAGAGGGGATGTGCCCTTGAGTGCCGGGCAATCCCCGAGCTGAGTCTTCCCACGTGGAACTGATCTGAGTGTCTGTGTCCTTTTGCAGCTGGGTGTGGACCTACCTGTGAGTGTTTGAGTGGAGGCTTGAAGGCTTGGCACAGCAGGACAGGGAGAGGGAGCCCAGGCTGGTGGAATGGGTGGGCTCAGTAGGACCCCAGTGTATCAGGTGGCACCCTGGAGTGGGGGGCAACCCATCACAATTACACTTTCCTTTTAACAACTACTGTTATGTTTTCTGACCTGTTGGGGTCACAGGTTATTAGTACATAGCCCATCATAGAGACATAGTCCTTCAAGAGTGCTGGTCTTCAAAGCAGTCTCCCACTTCTTGTTTGTGTTTTTGCTGTTGATGGGAGACTTGCCTCCACCCCGTTGCTGCCTTCGTTCTGCTGATTGGCATCCTGTTGGTCCTCTCTCTTGCTAATATTCTTACTTTTTTCTGACTTTGCTACATCAGGCCAGATGATGGCTCAGGCTGATCTTAATCATGGCCCCGGTCCATCTGTCCAGATGTGCCAGCTGTCTGCTACTACTACACAGTTATCTTTGATTTAATTTCCACGGCTGTTTTGAGTCTGTAGCTGCCACATATGACCTGTGTCCTGCTGAAGCTTGGATGGTTGCCTCTTGCCATTGCTTTGTGTGGCTATTTGTTGGTTGAATCAAGACCTGCTCATCTGTGCACAGTGGATTCAGGTCCTTGGTTTCTTTGTTGCAGTTTGTGCTGATGTTTTCTTAACTGATCCTGTGTACTGTCCGTCATTCCTCTGCAGGGCTGCAGCATCCGTCGTCGGTCTTGGTTCTCCAGCCCATAAATCTCTGTGCTGGACTACTATCTGGCCTTTGGAAGGATATGTTGCAATGGTCCAAAACTGCTATGTAGTGACTCCCTTCCTGTCTGTTTTGCCTTTTCCATCAGACCCTGGGCTCTTTTAATTGAAAACTCTGCCTACCTGTTGTTTTGTGAATACCCAAAAGAAGACATCTTGCGCTCAAATTCCTATTTGGCATTGAATCGTTTAATTTCTTCTCATTGTACTGTGGCCTGTTGTCTGAGCACAGCATGTTGGGCATATCATACCTTGCAAAAAATGTGCCTTCATTTCTGGATCACAGTTCTTGCCTGAGTTTCCTCCAGACAGTCCAATTCCAGAAATTGGACTAATAATCTACTATAACCATATACTTCCTGTCATATAAAAAACAGTGAACAGGTCTGTTCTGACTTTTTCTCAGGGTTGAGTTTGAAATTTAATGAGGCTATACAGTTTCCTTTCATTGTTCATCTAAAACTATTTCACGTGCACTCTCAGTTGGGCATCCATGCCTGGCCAGTAGATACATCCCTTGCTCATCTCAGGCTCAGGTGTGAAGCATGTATCTGTCTCATGATGTCAGCTTTTAAATCTGCTGGGACTGATGCTCAGTTATTTGTAAACAAAATCCCATCTTGCACACATGAAGCTAATCACTCTCCTGGTAGTAGGGGGTAACCTCCTCTAGCATTTGCTCTTTGCAATGTGGCCAGTCCTGGAGTATGAACTGTTTTATTGACTGTAGCACCTCATCATGCTGGGTGTTGCAGAGGGAAAGCCTTAGATCTGGGATTAACTCTAGGAAAGCAGAAGACTGGGTGGACCTTGGACTGGGCAGATGGACATCATCCGTAGCCCCACAGATCTTCATGGCAGAAGGTTTTTCACAAAGCACACCCCAGGAGTCCTGGCAGCTGCTGTGGCCATGGCATGTCCCTGGTAGTGCAGGTTCAATAGAGCCATGTTGCCAAAGATTAGGGAGGGTGCAGTGGGGCAGAAGGATGCCAGACACCAGAGCACCTGCAGAGGCACAGGACTTCAGAGCACATGCCCTACCCTGCTGCATATCTCTTGGAAGGCAATGGGTTTGGGTGAGTAGCCTGCCGCTTGCCCCACAAGGGAGGTTAAACTCCACTCCTGTTATGCCTCACAATGGAACAATGTGGGGAAACTCCATAAGGAAGAACTTTACAGAGATTTCTTCTCCAGAATTCACCCTCTGGGGGTTCTTCTGAAGGAAAAATTTAAACATTTTGCTATATCTTAAATCTCTTTTACAAACTCGTGACTTTTAAATTACAAGAAAACTCCATTTTCTTGACCTCACCATTAAGGAAAACAAACTCATGTAAGGTTGAGACTGTTTGTTTGAAGTGTGCAAAATATAGTGAGCCAAATATGCCACATTTCAAAGGAGCTACATCAGTTTACATCAGCTGAAGATTTGGCCCACTATTTTATGAGGGGGGAAATTGTGATTATCACCCAGTGACTTGTGGGGAAAATCATGAATTTAAATAAAGACATGGAGGCAAGATGTACAGTTCCTCTCTCTATGATTCATTTTATATATTATTGTACTTTGAATGCAGTGAATAAGAAATTTAAATGTTCCCTTTGAAGAATGATTGTTTATAGCAGATGTCCTAATTAGCGTTTATTCCAAGTTACTTTGAATTTGAGAGTTGATTTATCATTCCACTTGTTACCTTGATGAGTCAAGGATATTGGGTGCATCAAAAGAATAATTTGCTCACCTTAATTAGGAGTTTGGATTAGTGTATGTGCAAACACTCCTTTGTTAAAGCTTTTGCTGTTGTCAGGAGGAATAAAAAGGGAAGACACTTGATATGGAGTCATAGTGTTTCACCCTAATATCTTGCACTGACATTATTTATCTACTTTGATTTCTTAAAAATGAAAAGGGTCTTTCCTAGGATAAAGGCACATCTGACAATTTAAAATACATATAATTCTTATTAATTGCAGATCCAATAATTTCACTTACCCCCTTTAGGAAAAAATGACCAAGCTGAAAATAAACAAAAATCCATACTGGCAGCACAATTGTCCCTTCCCCAAAAGATTAGACAGATAGATAAGCTTTACAGTGTGTTCAGATGTCAAGAGACCAAGGCAGAGAGGGATGAAAGAAAGCCAGTCAGACATTTTGACAGAATGTTTTTCTGTCAGAAAATGGTGATTTGTTGAAATCTTTTCCGGGACTGTATCAGTTTTACTGGATTGTCCAGTGGATCTAGGCAAGTTTTCTGAAAGCTCTTCTGCTCAGCACGCTGCCTCTGAGCTGTGACCCTGGAAGCCCTATGAGCACTAGGGCTCTCAGGGCTTCCACACTCCCTGCTATGCAGCTGGAAGCCCGGCAGCACAGGCTCAAGCTGGGACTGTCAGGGTTTACAGGCTCCCAGCTGCTGCATACCCCACCAGGTGGGCAGCCAGACCTCTGGGAAGCTTGGGGACTCTCATCCATTTTTTTTTGAAGTCTAAATGGAATGTCACTTCAATTTTTCAAAACAAAAAAATTTGGAACCCCCCCCTCCCCATTCTACAGGAAACTTCAAAATCACAAGATTTTGTTCCAATGAGCAACTTTCTGTTGTTGAAAGTTTAGAATTTTCCATGGAACGGAAATTCTGTGTTGTGGCCAGCCCTAATAGGGGATCCAAAGTTCAGAGAACATCCTGCCATCAGCTTCCTTGCAATTAAACTGGGACACCCTGCTGAAGTGTCTCTGCTGATGTCAATTACAGCGACAGAGCACAGGGAGAGAGACCTTTGATTTTACTTCTTGAGTAGTTTTGGTCTCTGTTTAATCATAAAGTATCTCAACAATTTGTATAAACATATTGTTACAACTCTAAGCAGAGTATAAATGTAGAGTATCATTCTGAAAATAAAAAAAAACCACAGGAATAGCCCTTGATGCCACTTTCTCATGTTTAGCTGTTACATATGTAATCTTGATTCACCATTATAGTGACTTATAATGGTTAAAATTACAAAACAATTACTACTAATCTTTGTAGCTTTGACAAAATATTCACTTTTGGGGCAAAGAATTTCTATGGCTGGAAATTTTTGCTTATATTTTGAGTGGAGAAAAAGTTAGCTGGAATGCTGACATATTTTAAAAAATAACAACTTTTTCCTGTACAAAAAAGGTTAGCAAAAAGAAAAGGAGTACTTGTGGCACCTTAGAGACTAACAAATTTATTTGAGCATAAGCTTTCGTGAGCTACAGCTCACTTCATCTGATGCATGCAGTGGAAAATACAGTGGGGAGATTTATATACACAGAGAATATGAAACAATGGGTGTTACCATACACACTGTAAGGAAAGTGATCACTTAAGATGAGCTAATACCAGCAGGAGAGACGGGGGGTGGGGGGAAGAGAGAAAACCTTTTGTAGTGATAATCAAGGTGGGCCATTTCCAGCAGTTGACAAGAACATCTGAGGAACAGCCGGGGGTGGGGTGGGAGGAGGGGGGATAGTTTTACTTTGTGTAATGACCCATCCACTCCCAGTCTGTATTCAAGCCTAAGTTAATTGTATCCAGTTTGCAAATTAATTCCAATTCAGCAGTCTCTCGTTGGAGTCTGTTTCTGAAGTTTTTTTGTTGAAGAATTGTCACTTTTAGGTCTCTAATCGAGTGACCAGAGAGATTGAAGTGTTCTCCAACTGGTTTTTGAATGTTATAATTCTTGACGTCTGATTTGTGTCCATTTATTCTTTTACGTAGAGACTGTCCAGTTTGACCAATGAACATGGCAGAGGGGCATTTCTGGCACATGATGGCATATATCACATTGGTGGATGTGCAGGTGAACGAGCCTCTGATAGTGTGGCTGATGTGATTAGGCCCTATGATGGTGTCCCCTGAATAGATATGTGGACACAGTTGACAATGGACTTTGTTGCAAGGATAGGTTCCTGGGTTCGTGGTTCTGTTGTGTGGTGTGTGGTTGCTGGTGAGTATTTGCTTGAGGTTGGGGGGCTGTCTGTAAGCAAGGACTGTCCTGGCTCCCAAGATCTGTGAGAGTGATGAGTTGTCCTTCAGGATAGGTTGTAGATCCTTGATGATACGTTGGAGAGGTTTTAGTTGGGGGCTGAAGGTGATGGCTAGTGGTGTTCTGTTATTTTCTTTCCTACTACAGGACAGGCCCAACAAAGAAAATGAATATGACATCATGTGCCAGCAATGCCCCTCTGCCATGTACATTGGTCAAACTGGACAGTCTCTACGTAAAAGAATAAATTGGCAAGATTTATTCAGAGAATCAGCCCCCAAAATATCAGCATAATGTAAAAATTAAGGTTTCTACTTTCATGTTAACTCTGATTTTTTGGCATTTGCTTATTTAAATTGGTCATGCAATGAGAAGTCTAGGATAAAACATCTTTAGTCAATATTTGAAAATATGAATGTACATAAACATAGTATTTATTTATTGTTCAGGGGTATACAGTAACTCCTCGCTTAACATTGTAGTTATGTTCCTGAAAAATGCGACTTTAAGTGAAACGATGTTAAACAAATCCAATTTCCCCATAAGAATTAATGTAAATAGTGGGGGTTAGGTTCCAGGGAAAGTTTTTTCACCAGACAAAAGACTATATTGTGTGTGTATATATGTGTGTGTATATATATATATATATATATATATATATATATACACACACACACACACAGTGTAAGTTTTAAACAAACAATTTAATACTGGTACACAGCGATGATGATTGTGAAGCTTGGTTGAGGTGGTGAGGGGGAGGGATAGCTATGTGGTTTGAGCATTGGCCTGCTAAACCCAGGGTTGTGAGTTCAATCCTTGAGGGGACCATTTAGGGATCTGGGGCAAAAACTGAAGATTGGTCCTGCTTTGTGCAGTGGATTGGACTAGATGATGTCCTGAGGTCCCTTCCAACCCTGATATTCTATGATTCTATGAAGTCAGAGGGTGGGATATTTCCCAAGGGATGCCTTACTGCTAAATGATGAACTAGCAATCAGCTGAGCCCTCAAGGGTTAACTCATTGTTGGTAATGACAGGTTTCAGAGTAACAGCCGTGTTAGTCTGTATTCGCAAAAAGAAAAGGAGTACTTGTGGCACCTTAGAGACTAACCTATTACAGCATAAGCTTTCGTGAGCTACAGCATCTGAGGAAGTGAGCTGTAGCTCACGAAAGCTTATGCTCTAATAAATTGGTTAGTCTCTAAGGTGCCACAAGTACTCCTTTTCTTTATTGTTGGTAATGTAGCCTCACACTCTACAAGGCAGCAGGGATGGAGGGAGGGGAGACAGCATGGCAGACAGAGACACACATCCTGTGTGTGAGAGAGAGACGTGCATTGCTCCTTTAAGTATGCTGACCCCACTCTTAAGTACACTGCCTTTTTAAGTTAAAAAGTTGTTAGTACAGCAATCACAAAAGAGTATTCATGTCACAGAAGTGTTACTGATAATGATCCTCAGAGGAGCACATGATATCATCTGTTCTTGGTGTAACTCGCATTCTTCTTCTTTAACTTTTTAAGCAAGCTGAGATGGCAGCTACTGCCAGGAAGCTCCCTCCATCCTAAGCCCTGTCGTGTGCCCCCCCTGCTCTATGGAAGCTGGGGTAAGCGGGGTGCAGGAGCAGGAGGGAGGAGGAGACCCTGACATTAGCCCCTCTTCTTCCCCCCTCCCCAGCAAACAGAAGGCTCAGGGAGCAGCTCCAAGGCAGAGGGCAGGGGTAGCATATGGCAGTGGGGGGAGGGACAGCTAAACTGCCAGCAATTGATAGCCTGCTGGGCGTCTGCCATACAGGGAACTTAGGGGAATGGGGAGCTGATAGGGGGGCTGCCGGTCCACCCTGGTTCCAAGCCCCCACCAGCTAGCTGCAATGGGCTGCTCTTCCTGCAAGCAGTGGAAAAAGCAGGCGGTGGAGTTACTGTATTAAAGATACATTTAAAGCAATAGGCAGTAAGCAACTAGGACTTTCCCCAATTTGGAGTATGTAAATGGGTTACTTTTTATACATGCCATCCTCTTTGGAACTACATATGGAAGTAATTAAAGCATATGAAGTCTTTTTAAACACCAGATACTCTTACATAATTGTTAATTTGTATTGTGTCTGATATAAGATACAATGCTATTTTTGGTTAAGTGTTCTTCCTCTGAATAACAAGAAAATGACACAGGTTAACATTTAAAATATATTTAACTGATATATCTCCAGATTATCATCCTTCAGCATAAATCTACATGATTCATAACTTTTTTATTGTACACATAGATTTTTAAAATCACTTTCTAACAAATCGGGCAGTAGTCTTTTATTTTTTGTTCATCTCCACAGAATTTTGCCATTAAGTGTTCACATCTCAGTACCTTCAGCCAGTTTTTGGTGTCCACCTGAGTGGATTAACAAAATAAAGACAGATGGCAATGGATTCATTCTCGCACTTCTTTATTGGAAGGGGGCCATTTACAGACTTTTCTTTGGCACTCACTCTCATTAGAACTCTCCTAACTTTATTTCCCTACAACTCGGTCATGCCATCTAATGATCCAGCAAGATTATTTATCAATGATTCAGTTGTTAAGAATGCATGTGTGAGATCAGTGTTCTTCATAGTCAGAGATTTTGAATGGTGATTGAATATATGTTGTATTACTCTTTTAACTGTATAGTTAATACCATCAGATTCTTCTAATCATCAAGGAGAACCTCTTGCTTTTGTGGCTCACACTGGGGAAAAAACGAAGTTATACTCAACTCTCTGAAGAAGAATGCGAGTTACACCAAGAACAGATGATATCATGTGCTCCTCTGAGGATCATCATCAGTAACACTTCTGTGACATGAATACTCTTTTGTGATTGCTGTACTAACAATATGCATATAATAAAACTTGTATGCCTTGGGTTGTGTGTTGTTTTGTATTCTATCAACTATAATTGAGTGTGGGGTCACTGTGATTGAGATTTTGGTCAGATGTCATTTATGGGTATGATCCTTCTTCACTTTACTGTGTCAGTGATTTTTGTAATTGAACATGTCAAACAGCATTTCCAACAGTATGTTGAATATCATTCTAGAGCTGACAGGCATGAACAGTAAAACTGCTGCTGTCCTTTCAGCAGTAGATGTAACACAGAGTTGTGGAATTGAGTTGATCAGTGACCTACTTGAGTGACCTACCTGAAGGAGGTTTACTATGTCTCCCGGGTTTCTAGATTGCTTTTCTATTTATCTTCCATACTTCTATTGATGGTCTACTTGCTTCAGCTGACAACTGGCAGCTGCCTCAAATTCTATGTGAGGCAGGAAACACTTTTTTTTTCACATTTAAGTCTATTACTGTGGTTACAAGCAGTGTGCTGTGTTCTGCACCTCCAAGAGCTGTAAAAACATGTTTGTATGGAATCTGGAATAAACATTTCCTGTTCCTGATATAGAACACTGACCTAAATAAAACCACTCCCACAGGTTAAATTTCATGTGGATTTGATGACATAAGATGAAATGTATCATTTGACAGTAATTTCCCCTTCTGTGTGGTTTTATTTATTTTATTCTAAACAGGACAATATTTACCTACAGAATCACGATTCAGACCCATTCACGCGTCAGACAGTACTTCACGGTACCAAATACCATGGCATAAGACAAAGTAAAATGCTGCATTCTTTTTTACTTAAAATAGGATTTGTTTAGGGATTTCACAATAGTATTCAAATTCTGGCTCATCAGTGTAACCTATACAGTCAACAAGCAAAATGCACATAGAAGTTCACTGTGGGCCTGACTTCTGCTGCATTTACCTGTTCTGAAAAATTTATTCTACAGGGATCCCATTACTTGTCTTAGAATCTTTTAATCCCAAACTTACATTCATTTAGTCTTGATACACCTACAAGACATCTCTCTCGAATATGATCAATGATTCCAGGCTAAATTGAAAGCAATGGGACTACTCATCTATAATTAGGTTTGGAAGGACTACATTTTTATTTGTAAATGTAGATTTCACCAAGCACCAACCAACAAAATATTTTCATTGATGATTCTCAAAATTTACAGATAAGCAAAGTAAGAAAAATGCTCCTTGAGAACTTAGAGTATAAGGATTTTTCAACATTTTGACATACGATTTTTGACAATTTGTGATTTAAAGGTTATAAAGCTTTACATTTTAAAATTTCAATGTCTACTGTCAATAACTAGTGATTGTCTGACCCCTCCCATAACCTTCCACAACTGTGAAAATTTAAAGAGATATTTTTTAAAAAAATGCTTAAAATAAACATTGATATTATCAATGTCAATTATATATTAAAATGAATTATGCCAGTCTAATCCACAAACACACACACTGAGTGGAGGCACCAATTGAAGCTCTATATTTAAAGCTGAGTTTTGAACTTAACCAAGAGGTTGAATCACAGCTATATATATGAAAAATAGTGTCTCCTTCTCAAAATTACAGCAATGGACTGAACTAAATACCAAATAATATGGCAGTGCAAATCCAGTGACTTAAGTACATTTTTAGTTGTAACTGAGGGGGGAATTTAGCTCTAACACTTTGGCTTCAGGGCCACTGTATACCCGGATAACCCAGGGCATGAGATCTTTCAGTATATCAATTGCTTAGAACACCTATAACATAATTGTCTGTGTCAAGTGATGCCTACCACTCAACTCAGTGGCATTTCTCTTTCTGTAACATAACATTTGAAGACTGTGCCCGATCAATTCCAAACTTTAAGGGAATATTCTGGGCATCAATGGGAAGAACTCTTGATTTGGGTGACAATCAGAAAACCAAAACATTGTAAAAGCCTGACTTCCACACAGCGCTCATTTCATGTTGCAGAGAAAGTGACATTGTGACATCAGCAGTAACTAAACTAAGTAGAAAGAACAGGAGAACTTGTGGCAATTTAGAGACTAACAAATTTATCTGAGCATAAACTTTCATGGGCTACAGCCCACTTCATCGGATGCATAGAATGGAACATACAGTAAGAAGATATTTATACATGAGACAATGGGTGTTACCATACACACTATAATGAGAGAGATCAGTTAAGGTAAACTAAGTAGCACTTTCTGCCTCCAATTCATTTGCATACTTCAATCCCATTGGTTGAAATGAGACAGCAAATGAAACTTCAGTTCAGCATAGAGGTGCTTTGACAGAATGGCAGGTGTATGTTGGATTTCAAGCCTGGAGTGGGCAAATACTGCAGATCAGGAGTTATACTGGCTGAGTAGGAATGATACTGAAGATTTGCACTGGAGCTCCCGCCACACTATACCTGGCTCAGGCAAGGTCATTTACCTTCGTCCAGTGAAAGCTGTTTTAGTTAATCTAAATGATGTCCACTTGGTGTTACAAGCAGAGAGATTCCTCTGCCTGGAGCACCAAATGGGCACTTTTAAGAAGAAACTGCTGATAAAACAACAAAGAGAAGGAGAGAAGTGGCTTAGATGACATCACAATAAAAATTTAGATTTAGTGGCAGTGTCCTGAAAAATTGCTACATGTTCGGGAGTAGAGACTGTATTCCAGCTCCTCCCAGTTTGACCTTCATAACCAATGAAGTGTGCAGCCCTTTAGTAAATAAAGTGTCTCGTATGAATGTATGTGTATATATATCTTTCCACCATGATAAAGTTGGGACAGGTGTAAATCTAGAGTAACTGAGATAAACCACCATAAATGCAGCCACTCAGGGGTTAAAGAGCAGAGCCAGCCCCTCTGTGTAGAGACAGGTAGAACGCAGCATTACAGTTTAGAAGTGGAAGTGAAGAATGTTGTAGTCAAATGAAACTGCAGGATGAATTTAACTCAACAAAATAGATTGACCTAGGACAAGATTTAACTAGACCCTTGGGACTAATTATCATAATAATTATGTAACCCTTCTGCCAGGTGGAGTTGGCAGCAACAAGGCCAAGGTTCTAGGGGATTCTCTTAACAATACAATGATTTAACTGGGCAGCAGGAAACCTCACTGCCAGTACAACCTCTGCATTTCCTTTCATTTCGCTACTAGTCCCTACACCAGGTCTAAGGCATAGCCCCTAGAGCTGCTTGTCAGTGATTTACCTCTGGTAATCACTGAACAGAAACTGAAACATAAACACCACCCTATACCAGAAACCTACTGACCGCTATACTTACCTACATGCCTCCAGCTTTCATCCAGACCACACCACACGATCCATTGTCTACAGCCAAGCTCTACGATACAACTGCATTTGCTCCAACCCCTCAGACAGAGACAAACACCTACAAGATCTCTATCAAGCGTTATTACAACTACAATACCCACCTGCTGAAGTGAAGAAACAGATTGACAGAGCCAGAAGAGTACCCAGAAATTACCTGCTACAAGACAGGCCCAACAAAGAAAATAACAGAATGCCACTAGCCATCACCTTCAGCCCCCAACTAAAACCTCTCCAACACATCATCAAGAATCTACAAGCTATCCTGAAGGACCGACCCATCACTCTCACAGATCTTGGGAGACAGGCCAGACCTTGATTACAGACAGCCCCCTAACCTGAAGCAAATACTCACCAGCAACCACACACCACACAACAGAACCACTAACCCAGGAACCTATCCATGCAACAAAGCCCGTTGCCAACTGTGTCCACATATCTATTGAGGGGACAGCATCATAGGGCCTAATCACATCAGCCATACTATCAGAGGCTTGTTCACCTGCACATCTACCAATGTGATATATGCCATCATGTGACAGCAATGCCCCTCTGCCATGTACATTGGTCAAACTGGACAGTCTCTACGTAAAAGAATAAATGGACACAAATCAGATGTCAAGAATTATAGCATTCAAAACCAGTCGGAGAACACTTCAATCTCTCTAGTCACTTGATTACAGCCCTAAAAGTGGCAATTCTTCAACAAAAAACCTTAAAAAACAGACTCCAACGAGAGACTTCTGAACTGGAATTAATTTGCAAACTGGACACCTTTAACTTACGCTTGAACAAAGACTGGGAGTGGATGTGTCATTACACAAAATAAAACTATTTCTCCGTGTTTATTCCTGCCCCCCCCCCCCCACACACTGTTCCTCACATGTTCTTGTCAACTGCTGGAAATGGTCCACCTTGATTATCACTACAAAAGTGTTTTTTTTTTCTTTTTTTCTCTCTTCTGCCGGTAACAGCTCACCTTACCTGATCACTCTCATTACAGTGTGTATGGTAACATCCATTGTTTCATGTTCTCTGTGTATATAAAATCTCCCCACTGTATTTTTCACTGAATGCATCCGATGAAGTGAGCTATAGCTCACGAAAGCTTATGCTCAAATAAATTTGTTAGTCTCTAAGGTGCCACAAGCACTCCTTTTCTTTTTTTGAACAGAAACTGTGACTCTCAGTTGAGTCTAATCAACTATGTCTTTAAACACCGGTAAGGGGACAGTCAAATAGTGTCTAGGACTCTTTAGGCACCATCCACACTCCCATCCCATCTCTATCAGGCTTTGACATACCTACTCCCTGCTTTGTGGATGAGGTTCAGTTTAAAATGATCCCCTCAATCAGAGCAGGCTAAGTACAGTTCTGCTGCCTTTTACTCAAACAGGGTGGCTCCTTTATGAAAGATACAGTGCCAGCTTCTGCCCTTATGTACATAATTGCAATCCCATTGAAATCAATGGGGTGGCATGCCTGTAACTGAGATAATTGGCCCCACGTGTAAGTTTCTTTCCCCTCATTCCCACCAATCATTGCTTATTTTTTCCTGTTCATTGCATTCTGCCAGGCTGGCATTTCTTCCTAGTTTGTTGACTGTTTTTAGAGTATACTTCCAACCCTGCCCCCCCCCTCCACCCCCCGAAACCCCACACACCCAGCCACTTTAGCAGCACCAGGAGTATTGATTATTGTCATAAATAGATGCTGAGGTACTCAGCCTGTTCCAGAAATAAAAGCAAGTATCACATGACTAAAAGTGACTCTTTATATAAGTCAGCCTTACTTAGTCTTAGAATCTAGAGGTAACCCATTTTTCCCACTGTTGTCTGTCCAGAGCTAGGTGCTTGACTCCATCATAAGTCATGTCCATGACAACAGCATCCTTTTCAATCATCTTTCAATAAGTCATTCTTTGTCCTCTATGCCTTCTTTTCCTACCATCTGCCTTGGAGTAGCCATCTCTGTCTGACTGTTGAGTCCACAGGCTGCTGACCCATAAATGCCCAAGTATTTCTTAAATAAAGCTGGTGAAATGCATTCATCTTCCTATTATGGACTTCCACTATCTGCCACATTTCTGAGGTGTAGTGTTGGGAAGACAATAAGTGTTGTTTAATCTCATTTTAGTGTATAGGTGTATCTTATTACTTTTCCAGATATTTGACAAACAGGAAAATGATTCACTGGCTTTTCCGATTCTGGCTTTCACTTTGTGAGCTGGCCATTAGCAGATATTGTACTTCAAAGACAAAATCATCAACTCTTTCATACTCTTCTCGATCAATCTCAAATCTGCCACAATTGACAGCATTCTCTCATATCTCTATGATCTTACTTTTCTGGATACTGATGCAAAATTCCACTTTAGCAGCTTCTGCTTGTATACTTATAAAGAGTCTTTTCATTCCACCCAACCTGGTATCCAGTATGACTACGTCTAGCTCTCAGAGCTTATATTTTGCCCATACAATACCAGTGTCTTCAGCAGCAGCCATGGCTCTTCTCACCAGCAAGTCAATGACAATGCAGAAAAGAAGTGGGGATAGCACACAACCTTGCCTTATATCAGTGACAATCTTAAACCATTCCAGGTTTCCACTCTCTACCCTGAAGCAGCACACAGTCTCATCATATAACACTTTTATCAAATTAACAATCTTTGCTAGAATTCCAAGATGTCTCAGGATTTTTCAGAGGCTTCCTTACCTAACAGCAGTGCCTCGATCTGCAATGAGGACCCATTGTGTTAGGTATTGTACACATGATAAAATAGTTCCTACCTGGAAGAACTTGCAGTCTAAGTACACAATACAAAGCAGTGGATAGCAACAAATAAATAAGAAGGAAAATGGAGATGGGAGGATGAAGGTACAATAAAAGGTCACATCATTCAGGTTTCTAGTGTACATATCTTGTGTTTAATGATATTAATACCAGTTGTAAAATAAATCTAAATGTTTCTCAAAACCCCACTCATTAAAAAAAACTCCTTCTTTCTCACTCATCAGCCACAAAACAGAATATCCACCCATCCTCAACCACAGTACAGTCCCTATTCCTTTACCCATACTCCATTTATACATATAATTTCAGTTTCAACTCTGTTCCTAAAGGGAGAGCTCCCTTTAACCAAAATGCATGTAATACAAATACAACAACAAAATTAACACATTATCCACATTTAAACACGTTTAGCAACATAATTTCAACAGCTACAATTTTTCCAGGCTTCTCTCACTAATTTGTGAGAATTTTATATGTTACATTAAACTATATTAAACAGTAAGGTTTTAAAATCAAGCAACTGAAAAGTTAGAAAAGGGAAAAAAATAAGATTCCCCATGCAATCATAATTCTTCCCTTGTATATATCCATTATAACACAGCCTTTATTTATATACAATTTTTTCCTTATAAGATGGTCAGTAGGGTTTGAACCAAGGGTCTTAAGAACCTCAGCACAGGCTTAATCTACTTGGAGAAATCAATAGCAGAACTAGGCTGTTATCCTCTGTGTGGACCAATCCACAGAGAGGGACACAACACATACTTTGCCAATGGTAATATAACTATACAAAATGACTGGAGGATAGCTAACGTGACACCAATATTTTAAAAAGGCTCAAGAGGCGATTCTGGCAATTACAGGCCAGCAAGCCTAGCTTCAGTACCAGGCAAACTGGTTGAAATGATAGTAAAGAACACAATTATCAGATATATAGATGGACACGATATGTTGGGGAAGAGTCAACAAGGTTTTTGCAAAGGAAAATCATGCCTCTTCAACCTATTAGAATTCTTTGAGGGCATGGTCGTGAAGGGTGATCCAGTGGATATAGTGTATGCCCCCATATTCTTCATAGAGATATTGTTGTGATATGAGTATGGCATAATTATGATGTATTTTGTGCAAGATAAGGCATGTGAGAGATATAATTGGAAAGGTTATAATTTACTGAATATGATTATACTACTTGTATGCATGTATCATTTCTGCATCTGAATATTGAGTACGTATCTGTACTACAAATTCTGTTTACACATGGGGAACACTCACCAGACAGAATGCAATCAGTCCAGCGGGCTGGCTGGAAACAAGTCAATGGACCATTAGGGAGAACAACAGGTATTAAAAGATGCTCATCTCCCACCGGGGAAGCTTTCCTGAGAACGTTACAAACAGCCTCTGAGTTATGGGACATGTGGGACATGTGACCAAGTTACCTGGTACTGAACTCCATAATAATATTAGTGTTTTTCCCCTGACCGGGGTGGTAATCAAACTGGGAGACAAATGATTCCCGCCATATGCAAAGCCTATTTAAGGCAGAGGAATGACATCATCGGGTTCATTTTTCACTAACTCCCCACCCAAGAAAGAAGGCTGCTGGAAACACCCAAGAAACAAAAAGACTGAGCTGTGGTGGAAGGGCTGAGCCCAGGCTAGAGGGTGTTTGGCCTGTAAAAGGAATATCTGGAGTTTTAAGCTGCAAGCAAGTCTCTGCAATCTGCCTAAAACATCAGTTTGGGTGAGAATTTGCCACTTGTAACCAATTTATTTAGTATATTAATCTTAGATTGTGTTTTGCTTTATTTGCTGGGTAATCTACTTTGATCTGTTTGCTATCCCTTATAATCATGTAAAATCTATCTTTTGTAGTTAATAAACTTGTTTTTGTTTTATCTAAAACCCAGAGTGTGGAATTCATAACTGGGGTGCAAAAGCTGTTGCATGTCTCTCTCCACATTGAGGAAGAGGGCAAATTTCATGAGCTTACGCTGTGCAGCACAAGATGGTATAATTTTGGGTTTGCACTCCAGAGGGATGTGTGCACTTGAGTACTGGGAAGTTCTCTAGCTGACCTCAGCATCTGGTGTGTAAAGCTGCAGATGGGTGTGTCCTTACCTTTTTGTATGCTGGTTAAGTGCAATCTAAGCCTGGCTGGCTTGCCTCATCAATACAATGAAACGGCCCAGGCTGTTGGATCAGGCAGTCTCAGTGGTACCCCAGTTCCAAGTGGCACCCTGGGGGAACCCGTTACAGTGTACTTGGACTTTCAGAAAGCCTTTGACAATGTCCCTCACCAAAGACTCTTAAGCAAAGTAAACTGTCATGGGATAAGAGGAAATGTCCTCCCAAGAATCAATAACTGCTTAAAAGACAGAAAACAAAGGAGGGAATAAATGATCAGTTTTCAGAATGGAGAGAGGTAAATAGCAGTGTCCCCCAGAGATCTGTACTGGAATCAGTACTGTTCAACATATTCATACATGATCTGAAAAAGGGGTGTCAGGGTTCCTCCCCACTCTGAACTCTAGGGTACAGATGTGGGGCCCGCATAAAAGACCCCCTAAGCTTATTCTTACCAGCTTAGGTTAAAAACTTCCCCAAGGTACAAACTTTGCCTTGGCCTTGAACAGTATGCTGCCACCATCAAGCGTTTTAAACAAAGAACAGGGAAAGAGACCACTTGGAGACGTCTTTCCTCAAAATATCCCCCCAAACCCTAAACCCCCTTTCCTAGGGAAGGCTTGATAATAATCCTCACCAATTTGTACAGGTGAACACAGACCGAAACTCTTGGATCTTAAGAACAATGAAAAATCAATCAGGTTCTTAAAAGAAGAATTTGAATTAAAGGAAAGGTAGAAGAATCACCTCTGTAAAATCAGGATGGAAAATACTTTACAGGGTATTCAGATTCAAAACACAGAGGATTCCCCTCTGGGAAAAACCTTAAAGTTACAGAAAACAGGAATAAACCTCCCTCTTAACACAGGGAAAATACACATAAAACAAAGGATAAACTAATCCACCTTGCCTGGCTTACCTATACTGGCTGCAATATTGGAGACTTGGATTAGGATGGGTTGGAGAAGATGCATTTCTGCCTGGCCTCTCTCAGTCCCAAGAGAGAACAAACACGTAAACAAAGAGCACAAACAAAAGCATTTTCCCCCACAAGATTTGAAAGTATCTTGTTCCCTTATTGGTCCTTTGGGTCAGGTGCCAGCCAGGTTAGCTGAGCTTCTTAACCTTTTACAGGTAACAGGATGTTGCCTCTGGCCAGGAGGGATTTTATAGCACTGTATACAGAAAGGTGGTTACCCTTCCCTTTATATTTATGACAAGGGGTAAATAGTGAGGTGGCAAAGTTTGCAGATGACACAAAATTACTCAAGATAGTTAAAACCAAAGCAAACTGCAAAGAGTTACAAAAAGATCTCAAAAAACTGGGTGACTGTGCAACATGGCAGATAAAATTCAGTATTGATACATGCAAAGTAATGATATTGGAACGCCTAATCTCAACTTTACATACAAAATGATGGGATCTAAATAAGCTGTTACCACTCAAGAAGGAGATCTTGGAGTAATTGCGAATAGTTCTCTGAAAGCATCTGCTCAATGGGCAACAGCAGTCAAAAAAGCTAACAATGTTGGGAACCATTAGGACCGGGATAAAAAATGAGACAGTAAATATGACACTATACAAATCGATGGTATGTTCACAATACTCTGTGCAGTTCTGGTCACCCCATCTCAAAAAATATATATTACTAATGGAAAAGGTACAGAAAAGGGCAACAAAAATGATGAAGGGTATGGAACAGCTTCTATATGAGGAGAGATTTAAAAGACTGGGGCTTTTCATCTTGGAAAAGAGATGACTAAGGGAACGATATGATAGAGGTATACAAAATCATGAATGTTGTGAAGAAAGTGATTATGGAAGTGTTATTTACCCCTTTACATAACACAAGAACCAGGGGTGTCATAACCATACAGCTAAGGGTAGCCTAGAATTCCTCCTTCCCTTTAAGGGGTTAAGAAGCTCAAATAGCCTGGTTGGCACCTGACCAAAAGGACCAATGGGGAAACAAGATAATTTCAAATCTTGGGGGGGAGAGGGGAAGGCTTTGTTTTGTGTATTCTCTTGGGAAGCAGAGAAGCATCAGGTTAGAAAACTCCTTCTCCTATAAACCATCCTAAAAGTCTCTCATATTACAAAAATTGTAAGTAAAAAGCCAGGCAAGGCATGCTAGATTATCTTTTGTTTTGCTTGTGAATTTTTCCTTTGCTGGAGGGAGGTTTATTCCTGTTTATTGTAACTTTGAAACTAAGCCTGGAGGAAGTTCTGCTGTGTTTTTGAATCTTTTGTTACCCTGTAAAGTTATTTTCCATCCTGATTTTACAGAGGTGATTTTTACCTTTTTTTAAAATAAAATCTTTCTTTTAAGAACCTGACTGATTTCTCTATTGTCCTAAGACCCAGGGGTTTGGGTCTGTGATCACTTTGTAACCAATTGGTTAGGATATTATTCCCAAGCCTCCCCAGGAAAGGCAGTGTAAGGGCTTGGAAGGATATTTTGGGGAACAGGAACTCCAAGTGGTCCTTTCCCTGATTTTTTGTTAAATCACTTGGTGTGGGCAGCGTACCCTCCAAGGCCAAATAATTTGTGCCTTGGGAAAGTTTTAACCTAAGCTGGTAGAAGTAAATTTAGGGGGTCTTTCATGTGGGTCCCCACAACTGTACCCTAGAGTTCAGAGTGGGGAGGGAACTTTGACAAGGGGTCATCTAATTAATAGGCAGCAGGTTTAAAACAAATATAAGAAAGTACTTCTTCACAAAACATACAGTCAACCTGTGGAACTCATTGCCAGCGATGTTGTGAAGGCCAGAACCATAACTGGGTTCAAAAAAGAATTAGATAAGTTTATGGAGGATAGGTCCACCAATGGCTATTAGCCAAGATGGTCAGGGATATAACCCCATGCTCTGGGTGCCCCTAAGCCTCTGACTGCCAGATGCTGGGAAAGAAGAAAAGGGGATGAATCACTTGATAATTGCCCTGTTCTGTTCATTCCCTTTGATGCATCTGACATTGGCCACTGATGGAAAACAGAATACTGAGCTAGATGGACCATTGGTCTGACCCAGTATGGCCATTTTTATGTTCTTATTTGTGAGACAGCAGTGAAATGGTGGATATGATTCTCGGTTCTATTTCTGGCTCTGGGAGCAGTGTGGTCCAGTGGTTTAGAAGCAGAATAACTAAGCTCATGATTTTGGCACATTTATTTTGAAAGGTTGAGTGGAATGGACTTGAGGCTGTAATGTTAGAGACCTGGGTTCTCTTCCTAGCTTTGCCAATGCCCAGGTCTGCCAGACCTTGTATAACCTTTGTTTTCTTATATGTAAAATGGTGGAATGACCGTTTCTGCCTCCGGAGCTGAAGATGTGAGGTCAGTAATAAGACCTGTGAGCTGTACAGAAATATTACCAGCATTCAGTCATTGAGACCAAACCTTCTGGCTCCCAGCCCAGTGCAAGTTTCCCCAGTATAAAGGATATTTGGAATATATCCTTTAAATATATATATTTAATTTAGTTTAAAATTACAATAAAAATACATTAAGATTGCAAAGTCTAACACAAAATTAGGAAATGCTAGAATCAAGATTGCTCCCAGCACCTTAATTTGGCCCCTTTGTGCATCTGTATTATGATGCAGTCTTTAATTATATGATCACATATTATTTTTTCCACAAGACCCTTGTCTTAAGGATGGAATCTTCAGAAAATTTAGCTGCCACTCTAACAAACATCTGCTGAACATATGTGAACTTGAGATTTTTTTAGTGAAGTTTATAACTTGGCCAGATTTGGGCTGATTTTCATAATGATGGCACAAGGCACATCGCTATCAAAAAGGGCACCGCATTGCCAAATTTCTAAGTCCTGGCCCCAAGTATGCAGATGGTAAAGCTCTTCAAGGAAAAGGTCATCAGAATTTATTTTTAGCACAGGTAAAATAATGAATTTTTCTGTAACCTCATTCTCAGAAACAGCTGAACCATTTTAGCTTCCAAACTTTCCAAACTACTTCGGCCTGACGCAGACAACCAGGCATGGAAAATTTCAGCCCTAAAGGTTATAGTGCTGCAAAGATATGAGCAGCTGAAAACTGGATCATGTACTGGGACGTGTCAGGCGTGTAGTAATAAGGGCTGGGAGAGTTTGACACTTTGCCTGCCAAATGCATGAGTGTCATGTGAAAGGTGTCACACTTGACAGGCCTTCATGGGACAAGTGCCCTTGTCCTCTCCTTCTCCACCTTAAAAAAACAAAGCCAAACCACATCATACAATTATTTGGTCCAGGCTTACTGAAAGGTTGGGGGTCTCAGCTTATCCTGTAGATTGGGGTGGGTGAACTACAGTGCCATTTTAAGCTGGCCCGCGAGCTCCCACTGGGGCGCTGGGTCAGGGGCTGCACCATGCAGCTCCCGGAAGCCGCGGCATGGCCCCACTCCAAGGGTCGGGGCTGCTCCACAAGTAGGAGCCGAAGAAGGGACATGCCACTGCTTCCGGGAGCTGCTTGAGGTTAGCGTCGCTTGAAGCCTGCACCCGAGCCTCTCCCCACGCCCCAACTCCCTGCTCTAGCCCTGATCTCCCTCCCACTCTCCAAACCCCTCGATACCGGCAGGGAGCACCCTCCTGCACCCCAAACCTCTCATCCCCAGCCCCACCCCAGAGCCCGCACGCCCTGCTGGAACCTGCTCCCCTGCCTCAGCCCTGATCCCCCTCCAAACCCCTCGCTGCCAGCTCACAGCACCCTCCTACACCCCAAACTCATCCCCAGCCCCACCCCAGAGCCTGCACCCCCAACCAGAGCCCTAACCCCTCCACACCCCAACCCCAATTTTGTGAGCATTCATGGCTCGCCATACAATTTCTATTCCCCAATGTAGCCCTCAGGCCAAAAAGTTTGCCCACCCCTGCTGTAGATACTACATGTATGTCTGTGTGTGGGGCAGGAGCTCTTGCCCAAGTGGAGGAGTGCATAGGTCAATTGATCTTGGAGGCCTGTTGACTCTGGGCATCTAGGAAGTTGAGGAGGCTCTCCCCTCACTACTGCCACTCTGGTATGACACCTGCTCCCCTCCCTCACTACTGCCCCAGGTCTGACACCCGCTCCCCTCCCCCCACCACTACTGCAGCTCTGGTCTGACACCCGCTCCCCTCCCACTACTGCCCCTCTGGTCTGACACCCGCTCCCCTCCCTCACTACTGCCCCAGGTCTGACACCCGCTCCCCTCCCCCCACCACTACTGCCCCTCTGGTCTGACACCTGCTCCCCTCCCACTACTACTGCCCCTCTGGTCTGACACCCGCTCCCCTCCCCCCACCACTACTGCCCCTCTGGTCTGACACCTGCTCCCCTCCCACTACTACTGCCCCTCTGGTCTGACACCCACTCCCTTCCCACTACTACTGCCCCTCTGGTCTGACAACTGCTCCCCTCCCCCCACCACTACTGCCCCCTTGGTCTGACACCCGCTCCCTTCCCACTACTGCCCCTCTGGTCGGACACCCGCTCCCCTCCCCCCACCACTACTGCCCCTCTGGTCGGACACCCGCTCCCCTCCCCCCACCACTACTGCCCCTCTGGTCTGACACCCGCTCGCCCCCACCCCGCCTTCTCGGTCTCCTCGGCGCCCCTCCCGTTCCATCAGGCAGGGCCAGGAGCCCGGTTGGGTAGCCCAGGAGGCGTCTCCGGCAGCAGCCTCCGCCCAGCCACCTGGCTGCTGCTGTAGCGGCCGCAACGACACCCCCTTTGTCACCATTCCCCGGGAAACCGGCGCCTTGTGCTTTGGGCCGCGAGCGGCAGCCGGTCCGGGAGCAGCAGGGGCAGCCGCCTGCCCCAGACAAACACAAGGGCTCCCTCCTGCTGCTGCTGCTGCTGGGGACACGTCATGGTGAATAAATAAATAAATAAATAAATCCACTCACCCAGTGGCAGCGAGAGGAGCCGGCGGCGGGATTAGATCCAGCCCACCGAGCCCCAGCTAGAGACCAGGTAACGTAACCGACCCCTCAGGAGGGAGGAGGCGGAGGCGGCCGCTTATCTCGGCGCTTGCCTGGGCGGGAAGGGGGCTAGCACCCGGGCTAGTGTGCGTGCCCATCGTGCGTGCCGGCTGCTGCCCCCGCCGTGCGGGCAGCGGGCCGGGAGTCGCTCTCAGACACGCGCTCCAGAGCCTCTGCTGCCGACGCTGGGGTGTGAGTGGGATGCAGGCGGCCCAGTGGGCTCGCTTACTGACACCCACCCTGCACAAACAGCGGCTGGCATTGGCTTGTGTGCGGAGAGAGGATGCCCAAGCAGCCTCGCTCATTGCCACAGAACCCCCCGCCCCCCACACACGAGCTGCTGCCCTTGGGTTGTGGGCAAGGGGCAGGTATCCCAGCACAGCCTCAGTCACTGCGCCAGGGGCACACCACAGTTGCTGCTGCCCTTGGATTGTGGGCAAGGGGCGGGTACCCTAGCACGTGACAGCCTCAGTCTCTCTCTCTCTCTCTCACACACACACACACACACACACGGCACCACTACAACTGCTGCTGCTCTTGGATTGTTTGTGAGCTGCAGGTTCCCCCCCGCCCCCCGCCCCACTGCCAGCCGCTGCCGCGGACACACACAAAGAGCGGCGGCCAGTGCTCTCTCCCATCCCCGCAAGCTGAAGTGCCCCCGTGTGGCGGTGGCTTGGGCACCCGGCGCCCCCCCGCCAGTCTCCGGAGCCGCGGAGAGAAGCGCAGAAGCCGCCCCCGCTGCGCGGCCCCGCACCCTGGCGCGCTGTAGGGCGCTGCCGGTGGGACCGCTCCATCCCCCAGGGGATGCGTCTCTGAGCGCGAGGCCGGGGCCATTCCTGTGACTGCCCCTTATTCTGAGGCGCTAGCCGCGTTGGGAACCGCTGCTTGGCAGCGCCGGCGGGAGAGGAGGCGAGCGCGCTTGGCTCACGCCTTTGTGTCTGCGCTGCAGCATCACTACGCGCCTCCTCGGCGCTCTCATCACACAGCCCGGCCCCCGTCTCCTCCCCCGCGCTGGAGCTGCCCCAGGCTGGGCGTGCTACTGGGCAGACCACGGGCCGCCGTGGCCCGTCTCGTCGTCAGCGCCCTACAGCAACTGGCTTGGCCAGGGGCAGAGCCGTGGGGTGCAGCTGCCAGACAGGGACGCGCCCGCGGGCGGCGGCTGGCGATGCACAGCGGGCGTGGCGGCTGCTTCGGCCCCTCTCCTACCGCGCACCCTGCGGTGGCCAATAGGAAGCGGCGCGGAGGCGGCGGCTGGCCGCTGGAGAGGAATGGAGGATGAGGACGGGAACCGGATGCGCCTGGGAGGGGAGGTGGGCTCGGCCGCCCGGCATTGCCCGGTTGGTTCGTTCAGGGGAAGTTGGGGCCGCGTGGAACCCAGCCCTGCAGTGCTGAGTTCACTCAGCATAAGCCTGGCAAGGGGTGGCGGTGATGCCTGCCGCCCGGAGACTGCCCGAGTCTAGCGCTCACTGAACCAAGGCACTTGCACACTGGGGAAGGCTCCAGAGGGAAACGTGGGAACTTCTAATAACAACAACTCGATCAATTTATTATTCTGAGAGGTGGGGCTGAAGGAAGTAGAGATCTGTCTCCTGAGCTGTGGAAAAATTCGGCCAGAATAAGTCTCCCGACTCTGCAGCTCTTATGTATTGCTCTGATTACTACTACAATCATTCTGGTGTTGGTTATGGTGGATGATATTTATTGATCCAACGGTGTCACTGGCACTGTATAGAGGGAGAAGTAGACATGGGGGAGTTCATTTTGTTACTGCAGCTACTTCGTATACTTCAGCATACTTCCAGATACAAGGGGTGCAAAGTAGTCCTAAAGTTCCTTCAGGGAATGCTTCCAATTTAAGGGGCTTCCTTAGCAGGAGGAGCATAATTAGCCCTGCTCTACCACCCTGATTCTGTTGCAGGGTGCCCTGGTACATGGGGCATCAGTGAGGCACTGCCATGCCTCAGCTATTTCTGGCTCCTGGAATGGCTCATATAATGTTACAGCTGAAGCACAAGTTTAGATCAGGTCAAGAAGCTGCCCACCCCTAAACCATGCTAGGTTTAACTGTCCCCAGCAGTCCTAGTATCCAGAAGGCACATTATCTCCTCAGTCTCTGTCCCAGGCATAATATCAACATAGGAATGAGTCCCCCTGAGTTTTCACATCTCTGGCAGGGACATTTCAGACATGCAGAGTGCATCACATGCCCATTGGTGAAGTAGGAATCTTACTAAGATAATTGTTGGAAACCTGTGTGGTTAAAACATCTGAGCAAACTGAGGTCACTGGCTTGTGGAGCCTTCCATATATGTTTCACTGGTCTTAATAGTAATTCTTTGTATTGCTGTAGCTCAAGCTACTTATCAAATAGTAATGAAATAGGTGCATACAGCTTTCTTTGCAGGAGTGGGGCTGTAAACTCAACAGCACACCAGATAAGCCTAGCAACATACCAGCCCAGGTCTAAAGAGAGTTGAATCATATGAAGGTCATGCTTAAACGCAAATATTTTGGACAGACAGAAAAAGTAGGAAGAAATTACAAGAGAGGGCCAATAAAGGAAAGGAAAATGGTTTATGTTTAAGTTAGTTATATTTGGTAATATTAATAAGATACATACTTTTTTTTAAAAAGAGAACCTTCTCCCCTCTCCTTTAGTTCTAGACTGCATATTACAGTTCTTTAATATTGAAGATTTCTGATATTGTTTTTGATAAAGAATGCTGAATAAATGCAGTTTCTCTGACCATTAAAATGAATTTATAAATTAATTTTGAGGGATAGAAACTGGTAAGTATCAGTTTAATCAGAAGAGAGTTGAAGATGGCTTTTTCTATTAGACATTTCTCTTAAGTGTGTAACTTAGTATGGAGTAATAACTGTATGAGAAGTTAGTGGTAGTTTTAATTTAGTATTGAGCTTTTATCTTAGTGATTTTATCTTGTCTGTTTTCCACAATAAAAGCAATAGTTGTCAGGACTGCCCCTAGTTAGAGGTCATTTCCTTTATCATAAAAATGTCGCTCTACTAGAATACCCAGTATCTGTGTTCATTCCACCCATATTTATCCTTCAAAATACACCTTTACATTTCCCCCTTCTGTTTTCTTATCATAGCCTTCAGGGGTTATAGGTAGGCTAAAGAGGAAATGTAATCTTAAAAAAGGGATGACAAACATCAGAGGGTGAAAGGTAAAAGACAAAGTGGAAGGCTGAGTGAGTTTCATCCTGGGGGAAGTATTATTACTTGCAGGGATTTCCTGGACCTTAATCTTTCCAGGTTAGCTAATGTAGAATAGTAGATCAATTTTTCAATGATATGTTTTTTAGTTGTTTTCAGCTTTATCTTATTTTATTGTTTAGGTAGTTACCTTAGCTACCTGTATGCCATTGCAAGGTTGTGCTTATTGATGAATCGTAGGTCATTCCATCACAAAGTTGTTCTTCAGCCCTTGGCTTTGCTATTTTGTAAAACATTGATCAGTTATGATGCTAATACTGATACAATTTTAATGTGCATAAGAGAAAAGTTAATGAACAAGTGAATAACATGAGTCTCAAACTTAATGCAATTTGAAAATATAAAAGACACGTCTCTAGTTATACAATGTATACTTGTCCTAGAACTTGAAAATATATTGAGTTATAGGAATGCTATTTTGACAGGGTCGGGCCAGATGGCTATAGGAGAGTGATTATTTTTTAAGCAAAAAAGGTATTTTTTTATTTGCATAACACACTTAAAAAACAAAACAACAGCATATGCAATGTGTAACACAGCAACCAATCACAATTGTTTTCTCATTAGCTTCAGGGGAGGGAAGTGTTCAAGCTTGCCTGGGCCCAGAGCGGGGGGCTTCCTCGACTCTCAAGGTCTGCCACCCCCTCGAGTTACCTGGCGCCACGCGCGAGTGTCACCAACAATTCCCTCCTTTGAAAGCACCCAACAAAAGGGGCAGGCTGTGGGGTGGACAACTGGGGGGGGGCACGTGCACCCACATGTGAAAGGACCCCTCTAAGGTGGTAGTGTCCGCAGCAGCAATGGCTGGGGCTGGGGTCCCTTACTCTCTCCCCCAATCAGAGGGTCAAAACAAAAGGAGCCGGATGGGGGCACCGAGCAGAGAGCCTCGGACAGCACCCACCGCTCCTCAAAAGCATCAAGGGAGTCGGTGGACGCCGCCCAGAGGAATTCCGCCCGGATACGTGACCGGACCGAGGATCGGAAAATGGCCCCACAGTCACAGGAAAATCCATCTGCCAACTTCCTCTCTCTGGTTTTATACATGGCCGTTTTAGCCAGGGCCAGGAGGAGGTTAACTAGGAGATCCCGCGACTTTGTGAGGCCACGGATGGGGAGTGCATAAATAAAAAGGTGAGGGTAAAAATGCAACCAAAAACATAATAAAAGATTTGTGAGAAGCCGGAACAGGGGCTGCAGCCTGGCACACTCCAAATATACGTGCGCCAGGGTTTCTCTCACACCGCAAAAGGGACAAGTATCTGGAATGGGGTTGAACCGCGCCAAGTACATGCCCGTGCTCACAGCTCCGTGAAGGAGCCACCAACTGATGTCCCCGATGGGCCTCGGAACCAAGGTGGAATATAGGCTGGCCCACCGGGGCTGCTCACCCTCCAAAGGTGGCAGAAGGTCTTGCCACTTTGTGTCGGGGCGGGACACTAGGGTGAGGGCGTGAAGGGTGTGGAGCACAAGCATGTATAGATGTTTCCTTGGCGCGGTTTGGAAGCATACCAGCTGCAGTTCATGTAGCCAGCTCACTGTAAAGGGGTGAGGGGGTCGATTGGGTCTATGGGGCAGGGGTCCAATTAAAAGGTCCGGCGGGCCTGGGGTAGAGGTGGGCGGGGCGTGCCCTCGAGAAGGACCCGATCGAGGTAAGCTCTAGCAGCGGGCGGCAAAGCAGCCTTCACCTCCTGAAGTACGCGCCAGGGGGTACGAGGTCTGGAGAGCCCCATGCACAGAGCGAGCGTCAGGGGATCCAGCCAGTCTCCCCGGTCATAGACCAGGAGGTCTCCGACTCTCGTGACTTCTGCCAGGATCAAGCTCTCGTGCACCGAGCAGGACTCTACCACCTGCACATGGAGCTGGGGGTTGTGTAGCAGGGGCTCCGCAAGGAGATCTGCCATCGGTGGCCCCCATGGACCTGGTCGTTAAAAACAGTTTCCAAGTCCGGAGGAGGTCCTGGTAGAAGACCGGCAGCCCGGAAAGGTCTCACGGAAGACCTCCCAGACAGAGATAAAAGAGCTGCTGGTCATATCGGAGCCCTCGGATGCGGTGCAGGATGGCGTGTGCCATTATGCTCCACGCCGAACTGCCTGCACCATAAAGGAGCCTCTGTAGGGCCTGGAGGCGGAAGACGCGGACCTGAGTGTGCAGATACTTCAGGCCCTGTCCTCCTTCCTTGAGGGGTAGATGAAGAACCCCTACAGGGGCCCAGTGCATTCCTCACCAAAAGAACCCCAGAATCAATGTCCGGAGGTTGGTCAGGAAACCCGGGGCCGGGACCAGGGTGTTGAGCCGGTACCAGAGCATGGACAGGACTAGCTGATTAAACACCAGCGCTCTCCCTCGGAGGGAGAGACATCAGAGTAGTCCCGTCCATTTCCAGAGTCACTCTATCACCCCGCCCTCTAAGTTTTCCCAGTTCTCCGGCGGAGAGGGATGCGTGGCAGAAAGGTAAACGCAGAGGTAGAACAGCAGACCCGCGCTCTACCCGACGGTCTGAAGCACGGGTGGGAGGGAGCTCACCTGCCGCCAGTCTCCTACCTCCAAGCCAGAGCTCTTGACCCAGTTGACCCGGGCAGAGGAGGCTGCCGAATAGATGGCCTGGCAAGCCTCCACCCACGCCAAGTCGCTGGGGTCCTGGACCACGAGGAGCACGTCATCGGCGTACGCCGACAAGACCAGCCGCAGTTCTGGCTCCCGCAGCACCAACCCTGTCAACTCCTGAAGAGGAGACAGAGGAAGGGCTCGATCGCCGGAGCGTACAGCTGGCCCAAGAGGGGGCACCCCTGCCGTACTCCTTGCCCGAAGTTGACCGGTTCGGTCAGGGTCCAGTTGAGCTTAACTAGACACTCTGCGGAAGCGTACAGCACCCGGAGAAAACCCACAAACTGGGGTCCAAAGCCAAACGCCTGCAGAGTGCTCAGGAGGTACCCGTGGTCCACCCTATCGAACACCTTCTCCTGATCTAGGGACAGGAGGGTGAACGACAGGCCGTCTCTACGCCCGAGTTCCAAAAGGTCCTGAACCAGAAATAGGTCATCAAAGATACTGCGGTCTGGGACAGTGTAGGTCTGGTCTGGGTGGATCACGTCCACCAGTACAGACCCTAGCCGCAGAGAGATTGCTTTCGTTACGATTTTGTAGTCCGTGCTGAGGAGCGAGACGGGACGCCAATTCATAAATCACGGAGGTCCCCCTTCTTCGGCAGTAAGGCGAGCACAGCTCGCCTGCATGAAAGAGGGAGGACCCAGCTCTGCAGAGACTCGGCCCAGACGGTGACTAGGTCTGGGCCGAGGACGTCCCAAAACACAAGGTAGAACTCCAGGGTCAGCCCGTCCATTCCTGGAGACTTATTAGTGGGCATATGACAGAGGGCTTCCGAGAACTCGGCCAGAGTGAAAGGCAACTCTAGCCGGTCTCGGTCGCTCGTGCTGACTGTAGGGAGCTCCTCCCAGAGCACTCTGCAAGTGCCAGGGTCATTCGGATCCGGGGAGAAAAGACTTGCGTAGAAGGTTTGGGCCCTCCTGCACATCTCCGCCGGTTCCATGAGGGGGGTGCCGTCTTCTGCCAAGAGGCAGGTGACGTGTTTCTTGGCCCCCCTCGTTTTCTCCAGGGCATAGAAGAAGTGGGAGCCACAATCCATCTCCCGAAGGAGGCGGATGCGGGATCGAACAAAGGCACCTCGGGCCCGATGGTCCTCGAGGGCCCGGAGCTCCTCCCGCTTCTCTCGGCACGCTCCGCAGAGGAACGGGTCTTCGGGGCTGGCAGCCAGACGCCTCTCCAGCTCTAACACCTCCCGTTCCAACTGCTCTATCGCTGCATTTCTCCGTCGGCTGGTGCCCCGGGTGTAGTCGCGGCAGATAATCCTGGCGCGTACCTTCCCCAGGTCCCACCATTGCCGCGCCAAAGGAAAGGCACGCCGCTACCCTCGCCAGGCCAGCCAGAATTCCCAGAAGGACGTCACGAAGCCCTCATCCTCCAACAGGCTGTTGTTAAAATGCCAGTAGGCTGGCCCTGGCCTCTCCGCACAGAGGGAGGCTGTCACGGTGGCTAGATGATGGTCAGAAAATGGGGCCAGCTGAATGCTGGAGGAGTGGGCTCGTGAGAGATGGAAGCATGATAAATAAATGCGGTCCAACCGGGAGTGGCTCGACCGATGGGCTTCCACCCAGACAAAGGTGAACGTGGAAGTGTCATCCGGGTGGTGGTCGCGCCAGATTTCCACTAGGCAGTGATGTTCGACTATCTCCCGGAGGGTGTCCGCGGCGGCCGGGCTCTGCTCGGTCCCCTAGCGGTCCTGTTCCTCGAGGGTGGTATTCAAGTCCCCTCCCAGGAGCAAGCACTCGTGAGAATCTAAGGTGCCGAGGAAGGCGGACGCCTGCTGAGAGAATTGCAGCCGCTCTGGGCCCGATGTTGGGGCACAGACGTTAACAAGGTTAACCACAAGCCTCTCCATATGGACCCAGAGATGCAGCAGGCCCCTAGCACCTCGGCGACCCCTAGCATCTTGGGCCGTAGGTTGGGGGAGAACAGGGTCGCCACTCCAGCCTGTTGAACCGTGGCATGGCTAAAGTAGACCCTGTCCCCCCACTCCAGCTGTCAACTGTCTTCGGCGATCGGGTCCGTATGGGTTTCCTGCTGGAAAACCACAGAGTACCCTCCCTCCCGAAGGAAGGAGATCACCTGGGACCTGCAGAGAGCCATCCTACAACCCCGGGTGTTCAACGTTGCGATGGTGAGAGGTGTCATGGGGAGGGTTGGGGGGGTCCTCACTGGCAGGAACGCTCGCATCTCCCAGCTGGCCACGCAGTAGTCCGTGACCCATCCCGTAGGTGAGTAATTGTTCATGGAAGACGCGGACCCTCCAGTAGGCCGTGGCATCCCGCTTCCCCGTCCCTTTACCTTCCCCCATGAGGGCCCTTGTGGCCTGGAGGATTTGAGAAAATCCTGGAGAGCAAGTTGTACCTTGTTGCGGGAGCCACGGACATCCTCTAAAAACTTCCGCAGCTCTCCTCGCAGCTCATGGGGTGTGGGGTTACGGTTTCCCAGTTGTTCCCCGGTGGGGCCCTTGGTGCAGCCCTGTGGTCCACTAAAACGGAGAAGCAGGGTGCGGACCCCCGATGGGGTGGCTGATGGGCTGGAGCTTCTAGGCCTGCCTCAAGCTCTGGGGCGATAGGGGGCGGTGGAGGCAAAATAGCAGCTCCTAATGGGTCGGGGCAGGAGAACACAAACGCCGCTCCCTGGGGGTCATCAGTTGGGAAAGGGAAGGAGACAGCCCCGGGGGCGGCAATGACATTGCAAGAGGTAAATTGGATAGGGGTAGGGGCAGGGCAAAGGCGAGGTTCTGGGTTTCGGGAGGCAAGCAGCTGTATGGTGGCACCTCCCGATTAGGCTCAAGGGTTAACGGGGTGGGGAGGGAGCTCTCAGTGACACTGGGTGTGCGCTCTGTGGTGGATTTAGCGGCCACAGCATCAGGAGGTGGATTATCTTCTGTAGGGCCCCTGCCCCGGAAGGAAGTCAATTGCTTTGTACCAACAGGGAGTGCCCCTGGCGACTCATGTCCCGGCCGCATGGCGCCAGCTGTCACCTGAGTAGGCTCAGTGGTCGTCAGCGGGGTGTAATCAGCGGCTGGGTCAGTGGAGGAGTCCAGGGGCTCCTCGGAGGTGGGAGCGGAAGCAGCAGTTAAGGGGAGGGAGCATGGGGAAAAGAGGGGTGGAGTGAGGTCGCCCAGATCGAGATTTGCTGGCAAAAAGTTGTCCTCCTGCTGGGTGACCGGGGTCAGATCTAAGGTCTCGATCTCCTCGACCATGGAGGAGAGGACACTTTCCGCCGCCCCAGGGTTCTCTCCGCCGGCACCCGCCACGACAGTTGCCTTGGGGTTCACGGGGGCTTCGGGTAGCGTCAGGACAGAAGGGGCTTCCTCGAGGGTCTCGGACGAGAGGGTCTCCCGTGGAGGGGAGACACTACCCTCCGGTCCTGCCACGTCTTTCCCGGCTGACACCAGTGGATGGGACGCACTCTTAGGAAAGTGGAAGGTTCCGCATCGGTGCCCCCCTTCCTGGCCTTTCGGGGGGCCTCTGCCTCGGGTAGATGAGGCGGAGCTCGAGCCTTCCACTTGCCTCGCTTCCCCTGGACTAGGGCCCAGTCCTCCATGGCATCATCTGGGGGCTGGTTAGCAGGAGTCGTGTCAGGGGGTAAAGGCGATGGCTCAGGGACTTGAAGGGGAATGGTGGGGCAGCATAAGGGAGGGAGGATTCTCCCTGGGACAGGCTCTCTCCCATGCCTGGTGGTATCTCTGCCACACCCTCCTCCATAGGCCCCGCTAGATTGTCAGCAGCGAGGGCGGGGCTCTCCTGCTCGTCTGGGCATTGTAGGGGAGGTGCCCCTTGGGCTTGAGCGGGTGTAATGGTGGTCCGAAGGGGGGGGGCAGGTTTGGGTACCGGGTGGCCGGGGCGTCGGCAATGACGGGGCCGATGTTCTGCCGGGTCTCAGAGATCCCAGGTGCCCCTCCTTGCTGGGCTAAGGGGCAGTCCCTCCGGACATGTCCCAACACCTGGCAGAGATAGCACCGGGCTTCCCCCGTGGAAAAGTACACCCGGTAACGGGCCCCCTGGTGGGGGGCTAGGAAGGACCCTTCGAGCTCCACTCTGTCACGCACCAAAAGTTGCACTTGCCGGCGGAAGGAAAAAATGTGACAGAGGGTGGGGTCCTTGCAGCCCAACGGGAGAGGGCTGATAACAGAAACAGGTTTCCCCAGGGTGGAAAGGGCAGGTAGCAGGGCAGCATTGGGGAGAAAAGGAGGGACAGAGGTCAGGACCAGGCAGACGGCTAGGTCCGCCACGGCTCTATGGGGACAAACACCCCCCCCACCGCCAGGCCCTTCTCCACCGCTTCCTGGGCGGCAGCCTCCGATGCTAAGAAGAAAACGACCTTCCCGTATATTTCGGAGGCTGCCACAATGGCCGAGGGCCCCACCACCCTTGCCAACGCCTGCATGTAGGTCTCCACGTGGGGCGAGGCGGGCACCAGGAGGCAACGGACGCCATGCTTCCTTGTCATGGTGGGAAAGGGGCCCTGGCCGCTATTGATGGTGGCGGAGGCGGTGGGTGGGAGAGGGGGGGCTGCTGCTGCCCAGGCGTACGTCCTGGGGGCTGAGGGAGGGACATCCTCAGAGCTGGTGGAGGGGGCGCGGGGGAGGACGCCGTGGTTGGTGGTGGGGCTGCAGCAGTGGGTTGGCCCCTGCCATGGAGGGCCCGGTGGTTTTAGCGGGGCCCTTCCCCTTCTTCTTGCCCTGGCCTTTCCTGCTGGCGGGGGGGGGGGGGGGCTTCCCTAGAGTCTGGGGAGGCGATGGGCATGGCAGCAGTGGAGGTCACCCCGGTGCCCTCCATTGCCGATGACCCAGCGGGGGCGGTGGCAGGTGATTAACAGGAGTTGGGGTCAGGTAGAAAGGGACAAGCTGTGGGGTGGACAATTCGGAGGGGGGGCACATGAATAGTTTGACTTTGTGTAATGACACATGCACTCCCAGTCTTTATTCAAGCGTAAGTTAATTGTATCCAGTTTGCAAAGTAAAACTATTTCTCCATGTTTATTCCCCCCCCCCCCCCCCCCCGCCCCACTGTTCCTCACACATTCTTGTCAACTGCTGGAAATGGCTCACCTTGATTATCACTACAAAAGGTTCCTCCCCCCCCGCCTCCCCGCCCTCCTGCTGGTAATAGCTCACTTTACCTGATCACTCTTGTTACAGTGTGTACGGTCACACTCAATTGTTTCATGTTCTCTGTGTATATAAAATCTCCCCCCTGTATTTTCCACTACGTGCATCTGATGAAGTGAGCTGTAGCTCACAAAAGCTTATGCTCAAATAAATTTGTTAGTCTCTAAGGTGCCACAAGTACTCCTTTTCTTTTTGCGGATACAGATTAACATGGCTGCTACTCTGAAACCTGCAATAATATACCGTATTCTAGAATTTATGTACTGTATTTGTAAGTAGTGTACCAGAGGTTCAAAGCACAGTTCTGTACCACTTGAGCTGAATATACAGTACAGTTGAGACACATTACAGACTAGATATCCAGAGACTGGCGTCCAATCTCGAAGCAGTGCAGGTATTTTTTTGTTCCTTTCTTTCTCTGACCCCCCACTGATGGACTAACATTGAATGTTTTCACACAAGAAGTATGTTTTAATGAAATATTTGAATGAGGAGAGGATGGTTGTTGTGTCCTACTCGTCTTACCTAAAAGGCATTGTAAGCAATCGTGGTGGGGTCTAGGGAATGCCACAAAGAATCAGTGCAGTAGGTCTGCACTCTCTTTTGCCACAGAGCTGTGCTCTGTCTGGGTGGTCTGTCCACTGTAGCCCAGAGAGGTTTGGGGCATGAAGCGGCTGGAGTGATCAGATCAACTGGCCACTACTGTCTCCCAAATAGGATGCTATTACAGTACACAGAATACAGTAACAGTAGTGGAATATTTCTGCTAGATGGAAGGATACCCTTTGGTTCTTGTGGAACATCCCTGTGCAAAGTTAATGTAGTTAGGTTTTGTGCATTGGAAAGGATTTGGGCCATGATGTACAAGGAAAGGGAAGTGGTTCCGCACATAGGGGCAGCATGGAGCAAGAGTGAAGATGAGAGATAGAGGCTTGTGTGACGGAAAGGAAGAGTGAGTGGGAATGTGATGGGATGTGTGTGTGCCTTGTAGGACACTGAAGAGGTTAAATCCCTTCAGTATGGGATAAGCGAAGAGATTCTCCTTCTTCCACTCCTCACAGTGACCACATCTGCTGTCAGATTTTGAAGGATGGCTCTTCAGCTGGGTCTTAGTAATAATACTAGTCCCATAAGAGTTAAGGGCTCCAGCAAGCGAGGAGGTGATTATTCTTCCAGTCTAAGCAGAGACGACTGTGTTTCGTAGAGCCACATAGCTGAGATTGTTGGTCTGTTGGTTATTGCCACTGCTACAGAGGAGAATTTGAATTGTTTAGTTGATCCCTACCTAGATTCATTAACTGTGTGTGTTTATTTCTGTCACCTCGCTGAGAAGAGGACTCTTCATATTTGTTTTCCCGAAAGGATGGACCGGAATTGTTTAGCTGAACCCTACAGAGAAGGGAACATTTTTTGTATTTGGTTAAACTCTGGACCAAGGGTGACCCAAAACTGCTCCTTTGACTCTATCATAAGGGAATCCCCCTGTTTATTTCCCCACCTACTTGAACGGTTTATTTTGATGCTTCTGGGGAGAAAAATTGACTGTATTTTCCTGCCAAGAAATAGACCTGAAGAACTGTTGCTTGACCTAAAGAGAGAGGGACTTGTTAAAATGTGTTTGAAATTTTGTTTCCTTCAAGGCATTGGTGATTCTTTGTTCCAGGTTAGTGTATTGTTGACATTTTCATTGGGGGTAAGCAGAGTGATACGAGAAGAGAGAAAGGGAGGAACTAAATGGTAGAGAGCCTTGAAAGTGAAGACAGGACATTTATTTTACATGGGTCCTAAGGTGGATTTGCTTCTAATTTTGGGTCAATCCAGCATCACATTCATTGACTTTCTGATTTCTGCCACCCTGGACGCCTTGGTCATAACCCTACAATGAATCAATAGCTCAAGCTGCCTGAAACCCCTTTTCCACTGGATGGCTTGGAAGAGACTGGCACACTCCAGAAATTAGGAGAAGCTGGGCTGGGAAGAAAAGTTTTTGGCCTGGAACCTATAGTCAACCATAGTTCTCTGGGAGTTGGTGCTTTGCCCTTGTAGACACAGTGGATAGAAATTGAAACCTACCTCTTTATGACTATGGGGTAAATCAGGCACCTGTCTATAAACAAAGTCACTATTTCAATTTCCAAATATTCTGCAGCATCATTAGACTTATATGTTTAAAACATATCAAAATGAAGCCCTAATTCTTAGTGTAGTGTCCATTTACATTTTTTTTTACTATCTACCTTAATCAAATCAAATCAAACTTTTCTCTGGAAAAATTTGACACTGCCTCCCACAAACACAAGGCTGTAAGCTATTTAGATTCAGATATCTCAGTTTAGATTGTAAGATTCTGGGGCTAGGGACCATCTCTCTTACATGTGCTGTACAGGGCTGAGAATAGTGTTAGTGCTTAACAAATAAATAAATTCACACCCATAAACCTTGCTCACTTATCTTTAAGGATGCTGAAGTGAATTTCAGAACAACACAGCCATTAACAACCAAGGAGGTTGCCAGTAAAGACAGTGTTAACATCCCACCCAATCTCAAAATTTTAATTCACCTCCCTCTACCACCCACACATCACAGTGCCAGCCAAAGGAGGTTTTGAGTCCAAGGCCAGCAGTAACACCATCTAGTGCAGGGATTCTCAACCTTTTTCTCTCTAAGCCCCCCCCTCAACATGCTATACAAACTCCAGGGCCCAGCGGGGGTGGGGAGAGGGTCTCAGGGCATGGGTCTTGGGCATAGGCATAGTTTGACTTCTATTTGTGGGGGGTAGGGGCCAGCGGGGCTTGAGCCACCTCCACATGGCGGGGTCCAGGGAGGGAGTGCCACCTCCAACCCCTGACTCACCTCAGCAGGCTACCTGGGTTGCGGGGGATGGGGGGAGATGTAACCAAAAATTATAACTCAAAGGTGGGGAGCTTAGCTCAAAAAGTTTGAAAACAGCTTAGTGTGCAAGGATGGGGTACCTAGGGGCTGTGTGTGGGCAGGGGGGTAGCTCAACTTGCAGGGAGGAGGTAGCTGGGGCTGTGTGCACACAGGGGGTGTCTGTGGGTGCAGGGACAGAGGTGGCTAGGGGCTGTGTTCCAGCAGGGGGTAGCTCAGGGTGCAGGGAGGGGGGTGGCTAGGTGCTGTGTGTGGGCAGGGGGTAGCTCAGGGTGCACAGAGGGCATAGCTCAGGGTGTAGGGAGAGGGTATTAGGGGCTGTATGCTGGGAGGACTCCCCTGCAGTCCCTGTTTCCGGAGGGGTGTGCCAGCCACAGAGCCGGGTCTCCCTCCCTGGGGCACTCTTACCGGCTTCCTCTGTGGGAGCAAAGTGGGCTTGGAGCTGAGAAGCAGCTTCAACCTGGTGCCCCAGCAGGAGAGGAAGGAACGCTGCTGTTGGCTGCTCCATGGCACCAACCAGAGCAGCAGCTGCCCCGCACTGCCCGGCTCCGGCTTCCCGCCTCTGACCTGGCCAGAGGGCGGGGAGAGGAGATGAGGGGGGAGGCATGGAGCTGCCCCTGGGACTGCTGTGATCTTGCACTACAGTTTCGGGGGTGGGAGGCAATGCCCTGCATGTCCCCAACTCTGCCCATGGGCTCAGGGCTTCTGCCCCACAGGGAGCACCAGGGCTTGGGGCTCAAGGGTTCAGCCCTGCACCACCCAGTTTCAGCCCCGCAGGGGGCACCAGGGATCAGGGTTCAACCCCATGGGGGCATCGGGGATTGGGGTTTCATCCCCACGCCTCCCAGCTTCAGCCTTACAGGGGACACTGGGGATCATGGCTTCATAGAATCATAGAATATCAGGGTTGGAAGAGACTTCACGAGGTCATCTAGTCCAACCCTCTGCTCAAAGCAGGACCAACTCCAACTAAATCATCCCAGCCAAGGCTTTGTCAAACTGGGCCTTAAAAATCTCTAAGGATGGAGATTTCACCACCTCCCTAGGTGAACCCCTGGGGATCAGGTCTTCAGCCCTGCACCTCCTGGTTTCAGCCCTGCGGGGGCACCGATCATTAGGCTTCAGACGCGGGGCCCCACGGCCCCCTTGAAAAGGCTCACGGACCCCCAGGAGGCTGTAGACCCTCTGGTTGAGAACCGCTGATCTAGTGGCTATACTCTAGTCTGGACTGTGTCAACCAGTAGCAAGAGTCAGTGGCTGCTTAACCCAGCAGTAGGATTCAGCAGCTGTGTCACCCAGTGGCCAGGGGAAGGGGAACCCAGCCCCCTCTGCTTTACCAAGTTCCAACCCAGGGCTCAAAGAAACAATAATTCAAATTGCACAGCACAGGAGATGGGCACCCCTACCTCTGCTGTCTGGGCTACTTCCTATCCCAGCTTCAGATCCTCTTCTGGTATCACTGGTCTGTCTTGGGGTCCCCCTTGGAGTTCTTTGGGGCCACTGTCTGGATGGTTTCCCTCTTTCTGTGGCAGTTTGGCATCCATGGCTGAAGGATCTGCAGCAGCTTGACTGTGAGGCCTAGTCCCAGCTCTTGGAAGCCCCAGCAGCTCCTCTGCAGAAGGCTGCAGCACCCACCTTCTCTCCTGCTTAGTCAGCCCAGATTGAGGTGAGTTGCTCCATTTTGAACCCTCACTCCATCTGGAGCAACTCCTTAACCCTCACCTCATCAGTGTGGGGTTGGTACACTCTGTCACAGGGCCCAAATGTGCTCACTGTCTCCTTGCTTCCATAGCAAACACCCTTTCCTTTCTAATATGCAATCATGTCCAGGGAACACATTCAGTTCCTCAGAATCATACTCAAATACACAATCTGAACTTTGAGCTAAGAAAGATATTTACACTTCTCTCTCTCTCTCTCTCTCTCTCTCTCTCTCTCTCTCTCTCAGTTAAAGTGAAATGAAAGAGCTCTGTTACAATGGTGGTGGTAAAAGAATCCAGAAAGGACTGAATAGACTAGAAAAGTTGTGGACACATATCAATGGCCTGAGTGTATGCTACTTTGCAAGAATTACACTGTTTAGAAAATAAGTTAGAAATTTAGAGTTTTATGGCTTCCCTTTTCAGTTGAGGCATTGGCTTACATTCAGATAACAACCACACCTTTAGCTCTGCCCTAATAGAGTTACATCTATGAGGTCATCTCAAAATGACTAAGAAAGCACTTTGTTTGTGTTTGTTTATAGTTGGGCTTTAGGGAATCTGTTCATCTGGATAACTTTAAAAGAGAAAAGTTCATTAAAAGATGAAAAATTGGGAAGACTGAGGGAGAAGTAGAGCTGTAGCGGAGTCATCTGCCATGGAGTCTTGTGGTGATCAGGGCTTCACATTCAGTTGTACAGGAGTCTCTGTTTAGCATGGACTTCGTGTGGTGCTGTGCCGTTGAGGCACTGGCTGGATGGCGACAGTTTTAGTAGGGGGAGATGAGGCAGCCAGCATCTCAGGGTGGGTGAGATTGTGAGACAAAAGTGAAGAGAGAAAGGTGGGCGACAGGAGTACCAGTGGCAGAGGCTTGAGCAGAGGTGGGGTTGATTCTAGGGATTTGTGGGGAAATGGTGGTACATTGTTGGTTGGGGGATCAGAGACATTGGCAGCTGGTTTGGGTTCAGCTGGGGGATACTGAGGGATCAATTGCAGGGAGTCATGAGGAATCTCCTTAGGTAGTGTACCCACTAATTCCTCTGTCTGTGGGCTGTAGTTTACCCCTCCCATGTGGTTGGTCAGTCTGGCGAGCTGTAGAGTGAGGGGGTCAAAGCTATTGCCCAGCTGCTTCCCCATTATTTCCTGTTCCTTTGGGGGCACTGTGCAGATGAAGAAACTCTCTTTGCCTCTTCAGGACCCAGGTGCTGTAATTCTGTCTGGTCTTTATATGGGCTATACAAGATTCTTTGTCTTTGCACCCCAGTGCAACACAACACAATGCATAAGGGCCAGGGCACACAACACTGGGAAATATGACATATTGTTTAATTTTCAGACTTAAATTTTTCTCATATGCAACACACTCAAACATATTGTTGTTGAGTGATGTCCCACCCCCTGTCAGATCTTATTATTTGGACTTGGCATCTCTGGCTATTTCTACCCTACAGACTTACAGTGTCACAGCTGTACCGCTGCCTCTGCTCTGCTGTAAGGTCTCCCGTCTAGCTGCTCTATGCTGGGTGGCAGAGAGTTCTCCCATCGGCATAATTGAACCACCCCCAATGAGTGGCAGTAGCTCTGTCGATGGGAGAATGTCTCCTGCCGACATAGCACTGTCCACACCAGCCCATCTGACGGTGAAATTTGTGTCAATCACACCCGTGATCGACAAAACTTTTGCCAACAAAAGTGCTAATGTAGACAAAGACTCTGCTGTTGTCTTCATTCCTAAATGTTAGAACTGGTAAAATAATTCATAATGAACATTTGATTGGATGAATTTTACCTCTTTTTCTGAGAAAGAATAAACTAAGGGATTCTTGAATTTGTTGTTAAAAATGTGTCTTCACCAAATAATTCTTGTATTGCGAGTCAGTTGTGAGCAGTTCATTGTGAATATTCCATGTACATGCCATTACAAAAGGCAATGGTTATTGTTCAAGGGTCTGATTGTTGCCCTCTTGGATGACTTATACAGTATAGCAAACAGTGTGAATTTTGAATTGTATTTACAAGTCTAAAATTAGAAATTTCTGCTGTTGTTGGTTAACTAGACAATCAAAATTTGTGTTTACCAAAGAGTACATAAAATTCAGTTTTCAAGAGTACTTGCATTAGTAAAGCTAGATGGCTACCATATTAGTAGAAAGCAGGACCCAGCCTATACACAGCATCTATATACTTTCCATGACATAGCTAAAATTAGCTGGACAGATATACAAATTGCAGACTTCCTGAGTTGCACATTTTACAAGCATAGCAAAACAAAATCCTGAACACAATGTACTGTGCTGCATGTGATTTTCAAAGGCTCATAACTCGGTCAAATTGAAATAAATTTTCTCTGCAGCACATGAGAATGCTATTCCTATGCCAAATTTCAGCTTTCAACACCATGCCAATGTGACTGTGGGTTTGCTTCAAAGAAAGTCATAAGAATATGTTTATTGTAGAAAATATTCACTCTCCTTTCACATCAACAGGGCTATACTGATTCTGTTTAAACTTAAAATAAATAAATAAATCTTAAAGCAGAAAACAAGTTTGAAAAGAATCAGCCCAAAAGAAAATTGTGCGTGTCCAAAAGCAGGTAGTTAGAACATAAATGATTATACAGCATTAAGTATAGTTAGTATACAGCTGCCACTCCTGCTGTAATGTATTATGACGATTAGTTATCTTATTAGTGACATAGCTGGATTGTGACAGAAGGATATGATATGGGAAAATAAGAATAAAGGAACTAATATGTCAGCTCTGAGCACCACAGTCTGAAAATTAATAGTATCTATGAATAAATCATGAATTGTATAGAACAGATAGTAGTGAGAAGTGAACCTCATCTGGTTGGGAGGTTCAGCTGAGTTTCTGAAAGTCTGAATATTTACTGGAAACTTATTTAAAGATTTCTCATGATCTCCCGGACACCACCTCCACTTCTTTCTCGAGTCTCTGTCTGTCTCCCACTATGACTTCTCCAACTGGCTGTCCCTCTCAGTACCCCCCCTTCCAGTGACTCACCTCGTCCTTCCTAGTCTTGCTTTTGCTGACCTTATCATGAGGTTGTTCTCTTCCTTCAGAGGAGGCCTGCTTCTGCTTTTTGCTTCCTTCTGTGGGCATCAGGCTCACCTTCAAGGGTGGTGCCTGCAGCTACTCCCTCACCCCACGTTTACCTTTTATGGACGTGGAAATCTTCAGATGAAGGCCCTATTTTCTCTCCTCCTGATCCCCCTACCTGCCCAACAAAAAATAAAATAAAAATAAAGACAGCAAGTAGGGATCCTGTGAAAGGACGTGTAACCCTCTACTGAAGGCCACTGCAGGAGGGGATTATGTTTGCTGACACAAATATATAGGAAAGGATATTCACAGATATAAACAGAAGTTGTTGAACTGTGACAGAGAATCCAGCAGGAAAAATAGCCTGTTTTCTATTTCTGACCAAAAAAAAGGAAATAGGCTATCGTTCCTGCTGTGTCAGAGTTCAACAACTTGTGTTTACCACCCCTCTGTGTTTTGTGTTTACCACCTCTCTGCCTCTTCCTTATGTACTTATGTCAGCAAACATAATCCCCTCCTGCTGTGGTGTTCAGCAGAGAGTTGAACACCCTTCTACCGGATCCTTTCTACTTCTTTGGTAACTGAGGCTTACCTATCACTATTCCCCTTTATCTTCAAGTACACTTCATCCCTTCTAAAGGAACCAGGTCAGATACAAATTAAACTTTCAGACGTCACAGAGATTAATTAAATGATTATATTTTCTCATTATTAAACAAGTCTTAAACAGGAGGAAAAAAACGATTTCTTTATTTAAACAAACTCTTATATTGGGTTTGCACATACTAGTCCCATAACTAATTTCAGTGTTTTAGCAAGATAACCACCAGGCTTAGAAATGCCGATTGTAACTAATTGTTATTTTCAGATACATTTAATTCATAGTGAAAATTGCTTCTTACCCTGTGAACTTTCAAAAAGTGCTGGGCAGAGCAAAATGGGAAGTTTTTTTATAAAATCTGTTTCAGACACTGGCGAAATTCACATATCAAAGTAGTTGATGGTGTGAAACCTTGGAGGTATTAATATCAGTTGTGCAGTGAATATTTAGGGCAAGTTTAGGTTTCAATTTATTTCTGTACCTTAGGCTACAGAATTTGTTTTCCATGTCATTTAGACATGTAATGTCAACTCTTTCAGCACTGAGTCATTCTTATTGTATGCTGAGTCAAATGCACATAGAGGACTGTGAAAAACAGCATTTTCACTGATCTCATGACATTAAAAACCATTTAATCTTTTTTCTTTATTTTTCTATTTTTCACAGAAAAAATGTGGTAATTTTTGCAATCAAAAAGGGAAAAATCCTTCTGTGTGAAAATGGTGAATGCATTTTTACATGGGGCTAAAGGGTGAAAAGTTGTAACTTGTTTTGGATAGATTTTTGCCTCTTATGCATTCATTCATTTTCCCACATATATTCAAAATGATTAGATTTCAACCATCTTCAAAACTGAGAGTTTTTGGAAATAAAATAAAATAAAATAAAAACCATGCAGCTCTAAAGCAAAATCTGTAGTATACATGTGGGAAGATATCTTTTTAATTAATGCAGCAGATAATAGTGGTTATTAACACATATAATGTTCTAATTATATTATAAAACCTAATGTGAAATGTCTGTGAAAACTTAGTATGTCTGTGAATTAATCTGACTAAAGAAATCTGTGAAATATAAATCCATATTTATAGTTAATTGCTGGATAATTTCATGTACATCAGAAAAAAATACATTTTGGTAACATGGTTATTGCAATATGAATGTCTATTTCATGTTTTCAAGAGTATGCATGTGATATTTACTGCATAGTTGGCTTTAGTGTTTGTTTGATCTGTCAACTGAAATAATAACTAGTGATGATTTTCACTCATTGTACTTCTTCTTAAATGACATAAAAGACCCATGAGCTCTGTGTGTGGAACTCCTATTAACATTATCAATAGACTGAAAACCCTAGTTGCCCCTAAATGTGGGCGTTCATGTTGGATTCTTGTCTGAATTTTTTCCACGTTTTTAAAACTATTGCTGTTCATGCAACATGAAGAATTTATAAAAGGTAGATTTTTATAAATTTTAAGATACACAGTGACAATCAGAAAAATCCTCTATAGTAGATGAAGAAGCTTTATGAGAGATCCTAGGTGGACTTGTATAAGTATTAGGGAAGAACAACAGTTTTACTGTGTAACTTTCCCTCTTATGAAAAAGCATCGAGACGGAAGCACCATAACTTCATACATGTATGTAATTTGAGATGCCTGTTCCTTTGGCTATTGGTTGTTAGAAATAAACAATAAAAACATTATGTTGTCATAAACCAATCAGGACTACAAAGAGTCTTTAAATGCTCAGACTATCTGAAGTCCCTATAGCAATCAAGACTAGATTATTAGCTTGGACAGCAGCCCTCTTCCAGGTAATGTATCACTTTCTATTTTCTTTTACCTTTGCTTACTGATAATAGATAACTTGCATGGATTTATCTAGTAGTTTGAAACTAACTGAACAATTAAAGGTAACAAGCCAGTGTTATACAGAATATTGTGTAATGCTAAAGTATTATGATTATTTCCTTATATAACACCACTGTAAAGACAAGTATGAAGACAAGGATCCTGTCCGAAAGAGTTATAACAAAAAATAGCATGGTTGAGTGACGGCACTCACACATTCCTTGTTCAGACACTTTTCTTTGTATATTTTGTTACTATTTCTGTGAAGAGAAAGTGTTTATCGAAGATGAGTCTTGTGAAGAGGAACTTGAAAAAAAAGGGAAATAGCACTGCAGATATGGTCAGGAAAGGGGCTTCAGAATTAGTGGACACAGAAATAAGTTACAGAGGCAGGAGTGAGCTTTCATCTACTGTGGAAAAGCTGAGAGGGGCCAGTAAAAAGATTTGGACATGGTTGAATCAGATGATTTTTGTGCAAGTGTGGAGAAGGGAAGACCAGAATCAAGGATGGCAAAGAGGATCAACTCTGTACATCTTCAAAGTGTGCAAACATTTTAAAGAGACAAGATAGGTAATATCTTTTATTGGACCTATGCTGCAAACAATCATTTTAACATATTCACTTAAAAGGTCTTACTGGGACGGGCTCTTGAGATAAGCATCTTTATTTTTATGAGGGTTTTGGGCAGACAGCAATAATAAAATCTGTCTCTGGCATAAAACAGAATACAAAACACAGTAAAACAGAAACAGCGAGTGAAATGCAGGACACTGAGCAACATTGGGCAGTTACACATTCAGTTCATTTAAAACTTTTAAAATAAGGGACTATAAGTTTCTTGAAAGCAAACAATATGAGAGTCTGTTTTAATGACATTGTCTCCCACCACTAGTTTTAGCTCCAGGCATTTTAAAATTAATAGACTGGTTTTGAGTGAAGCACGTGTGACAGCAGTTTTCAACTTTTTATTCATTATGTAAAAAAGTAATTAATTTTTTTTGCTAATAGCTAATGCACCAGTAATTTTCAAATAGCTGTTTACACACAATTTAAGGCAAAATGTTGACTGAGTTTTTCATGAAGATAAATTGATGATTGTTAGGGTTGTCTTTGTGAAATCCATATTATAACAGTTTAGAGACAGGTTTCAGAGTAACAGCCGTGTTAGTCTGTATTCGCAAAAAGAAAAGGAGTACTTGTGGCACCTTATAGACTAACCAATTTATTTGAGCATGAGCTTTCGTGAGCTACGTGAGCTGTAGCTCACGAAAGCTCATGCTCAAATAAATTGGTTAGTCTATAAGGTGCCACAAGTACTCCTTTTCAGTTTAGAGACAGAAAGCCTGATGCTGAATCTCCCATTGACTTCTCTAGTGCAGGAGTAGGGCCTAAGAGCCAGCTCCTCAGGTAATATAACACAGCTCCTTTGAGGTCAATAAAAGTGTGCTGAATTACACCAGCTGAGGAGCTAGCTGTAAATGTATCAAAATATAAAACTGAAAATATGGGTAACTTCAATGGTTATCAGAACACTATGCAAAAGTAAGACAGTTAATTATAATGTTGTGAAACTTGCATTACACTTTTTTATTGATCCTCCTTATTGCTTCTGTACTGAGAATCACTGATATAATTTAGATTTTTGCGGGGGAGAGGCAGGATGTTTTGTTTGTTCTTAACTGGACAGGAAATAGTTTTTTCTGTGTGATTGACACATGTTTAAATTAGAAACTGCTTTGTTTCTGAGCAACTGCCATTAAGGCTGCTTAAATTAAGTTTTTGCTGTGATACCCATGGCAGAACCAATGTCGCGTAATGAAGATTTCAATGCCCCATGCTTTGGTGATTGTAGCATACTAACAGATTTTAAAAGTATGTTAATAAATGAAAAGTTTAAATAGCTGGTGTTCTGTACATAGTGCTGAGTACCAGGCTGAAAACGAACACTTGTGGTGTAGGATCATATTGACACACTTGAAGCCTCAGGTTTAATTGCGGATCTGGGTCTAGATCCTTAATTTTGGAAGGCTTAGATCAGCGGTACTCAAACTTCATTGCACCGTGACCCCCTTCTGACAATAAAAATTACTACACAACCTCAGGAGGGGGGACCGAAGACCAAGCCCACCTGAGCCCCATCTCCCTGGGTGGGGGCCCAAAGCTGAAGCCCAGAGGCTTCTGGCCTGGGCGGGGGGCATGTAACCTTAGCCCGGGCAGTGGGGCTTGAGTTTGGGCTTCGGCCCTGGGCCCCATTAACTCTAACTCCAGCCTTGGTGACCCTATTTTGCGACCCACTTTTGGGGTCCCTGAACTAGGACAAGTAGTATGGCTCTTCCTGTCTCTCCTTGAAAGATCCTTCTTTTGCTTTAAGCGTCTGCTGTTCTTTTGTTAAGTCAAGTGTAGGCTCCAGGTTGGCCCCTGCATTTTCAGTACATGCAGGTGTATTTGCATAAGATGTGAAAATGGCCCTCATTGTTCAATGCCCAGCAGAGCAAGCGAGGCATGATGAAAAAGGGCAATAGGTCAAGATTTTCAAAAGTATCTACATTGACTTTGTATGGGACTTGGGCTCCTAAGTGATTTAGGCACTTTTGGAAAAACCCCTCCCTGCTATTGACAGAGGCTCTGGAATGACATGGGTAGCCATCTCAGTATTCATAAATAAGCAAGGGCACTGAGAGCACAAGCAACAGCCTTCGTCCTCCTGGGTCCTGTAAGGCAATGTAGACCTAGATTCATAGGGGAATCACGAATGCTATAGGCAGCAAGGGACATTTCAAGGGAGAGTGGCCCATTAACACCTCTGCAGTCAGGACAAAAAGAGAATTGCAGAGTCAGGCCTTTTATTTAAAAAAAAAGATGTTATCTACTACGAATATACCATATCCATCGATGTAGTATTTGACTACTGTAAGTGGGACTCTACCAAATTCACGGTCCATTTTGGTCAATTTCACCCTTACAGGATTTTAAAAATAGTAAATGTCATGGTTTCAGATGTTTACATCTGAAGTTTCATGGTGTCATAACCATGGGGATCCAGACCCAAAAGAGGGCATGGGGGGGGTTGCAAAGCTATTGCAGGGGGATCACGGGATTGCCACCTTTACTTCTGCGCTGCTGCTGGCGGGAGTGCTGCCTTCAGAGCTGAGCTGGGCTCTGAAGGTCAGCGCAGCCACGGAGCTTCTTGCAGCCAGGGGAGGTTCCAAGAAGTGGGTCTGACCTGGCCGGAGGAGCAGCCCCTGCAGGGGAAGAGGAAGTCCTGTCCTTCCCCAACCAGGCCAGAACTAGAAGCTGGGGCCTGGCATGCAGTAGGAGCCCCCGGCAGGGGCGCCCCAAGTAGCGCAGAGGAGATCAGACTCTCTTCCCCTACAATAGCCAGGTAGCACGCGAGAGATCAGATTTCACAGCTGTGAATTCGGCAGGGCCCTAACTATAACCTCTTCCCCTAATAGATTTATGGCTTTGTCTACACGGGCAAGTGAAAGACAAAACTTTTGTCGCTGAGAGGTTAAAAAAACACATGCCCACAATAGCCAGATATCACGCGAGAGATCAGATTTCACAGCTGTGAATTTGGCAGGGCCCTAACGATAACCTCTTCCCCTAATGGATTTATGGCTTTGTCTACACGGGCAAGTGAAAGATAAAACTTTTGTCGCTCAGAGGTTAAAAAAACACACGCCCCCGAAAGACAAAAGTTTTGTCTATGACAAGCACTTGTGTGAACAGCACTTTGTTGGCAGGAGCACTCTCCTGCTGACAATGCTAACGCCGCTCATTGGGGATGGAAGTTTTTTGTCAGTGCCAACAAACAGCGGCTACGCTGTGCTCCTTTTAGCGGCAAAGCCATTTCACTAAAAGCTGGATAGTGTAGACATAGCCTATGCCAGGGTTTACACTGCAAGATGTCAGTATAAACTACTATGAAGCTAGCCAAGGGTGTGAATATGCAAAATATAATTATGAAGTTAAAAGGGGATTGACAGGCCCTCAAAGAAAACCCTCACATTCAAAAGACGAGCCTAGGAACTTAAATTCTTTACTCAGTTAAACACAATCATAGACTGAACAGAGAGACTGGATTTATTGCTTATGACAACACTCTGTAACCCACTAACCCCTCCCCCCCTTTGTCCTATGACTGCAAAGGTGTTAATGGGTCACTCTACCGTGCATGGTCCCTTACAATATGTGCTAACTACTTATGCTAAACAATCTGTTCCACCTTGCAATTTACTGTGAATCTGGGAGTACCTTTCCCAGACCTGAAGAGCAATGGGGTGTGGCTAGACAATTTGTCTGTCTCTCCAACAGAAGTTGGTTCAAAAAAAGATGTTACCTCTCCCACCTGGTCTCTATAATATTCGGGGATCAACACGGCTCCAAGTAGACTGCAAAATTACAGCACTATTCAGTTGCAGCTTTGTTTTTTGGGTTTGGTTTTTTTGCACAGTTCCAAAGTGACACGGACAATATTGCAACTTAAAACTCAGTAGTATTTTGTAATCCCCTTTTAACTTCATAATTATATTTTGCATACAGTACTCAAATACTACATTGATTGCCATGGTATAGATAACTATATTCATAGTAGATAGTATCTTTGTTTTAATTGAAGGGTCTGACTCTTCCAGTCCTTTTCAGGTAAAATTACTATTAAAGTCAGAGTTTGTCTGAGGACTTTTCTACACTTGCAGTGCTGCAGTTGCACTGGTGCAGTTGTGACGCTGTAGTATCTAGTGAAGACACTACCTATGTTGACGGGAAAGTTTCTTCCATTGGCATAAGTACTCCACCTTCCTGAGAGACAGTAGCTATGTTGACGGGAGAAGCCCTCCCATCGACATAACAGTGTCTACGTTGGGAGTTTGGTTGTTATAACTGCATTACTCAGTCAGGGGTGTGGATTTTCCACACCTTTGAGTGATGTAGTTATACTGACATAAGTTCGTAGTATAGACCAGGGATGAGTAAGGACCCCAGGACTAGGCTCAAGCACTTTAATAATAAGAACTCAGGGATACGGAAAAGTTTAATTTATTTGTTTCTCTCTGCTTGGACAATCAAAATGAATTGGTCAGTTTCATTTTTATTTAGAGGCATTTTCAAATCAGTGTTACTTTTTGGTTCTCATGTATTATTTAATTTAATTAGGTGTATTAAAAGCAACAATGAAAATTCCAAGTTTCTATGCAAAACTAAAATAAATATTAGGGCTGATAAAAAGTTAAAGAGGGATGGGGGATGTAAATAGTAAGGTTTGTGATACATCATGGCCAGAGGGCAGCAGGAGAGTGTTAGAAGGGAGCCTTATTCCCTGCAGAGGGAAGAAAGTTTGCTATAGATTAATTAGAGCAACTGAAGTCAGTCACCTGATAAACCCTCCTGCTTCAATCAGATAAGGGAAGGAGTTGAAGCAGAGTGGATTGGTGTTGGAGCAGAGAGCAGTTTGGAGGAGAAGAACACAAGAGTGACTAGGTGCTTCCTATCCCCGCAGATCTTCCATTTCCGGGTACAGCATAGGGCCGGAAGCCAACACGGCAACGCTGATGGCCTATCACGACAGCACTGCCTCTTGTCCCAAGTAGCCCAACCCCATGGTGTTGAGTGGGGGGGTGGGATATGTGATACAGCATGGCAGGAGAGTGTTTTTTTTTTTTTTTTTTAAAACAGAAAAGAATTTTATTTGTGTAACACTTACAAGGAATCACCAAAAAGGATAAAGCAAAACTATGCAACAAAACAAAAGCAAACACAAGGTATAACATAGCAGTCTTCAGGAGAGAGAAGTGTTCAGGCTAGCCTGGGCCCAGAGCAGGGGGGCTTCCTCAACACTCGTGGTCTTCCACCCTCCTGAGTTACCTGGTGGCCTAGAGCGGGGGGGCTTCCTCGACACTCATGGTTTTCCACCCCCTCGAGTTACCTAGTGCCACGCCCAGTGTCACCGATTATTCTTCTCCTGAGAGTGCCCGACAAGATGGGCACGGCTGCGAGGTGGGCGGTTTGGGGGTGGGGGGGACGTACACCACGTGTGATAGGACCCCTCCTAGGTGACAGTGATGATGGTATCCACAGCGGCAATGGCTGGGGCTGGGGTCTCTCGCTCTTCCCCTCAATCAAAGGGTCAGACGGAGGGAACCGGATGGGGTCACCGAGCAGAGAACCTCGGACAGCACCCCCTGCTCCTCGAAGGCGTCAAGGGAGTCGGTGGACGTCGCCCAGAGGAACTCTGCCCGGACACATGAATGTACTGAGGATCAGAAAACGACCCTACAATCGCAGGATGCTTCATTAGCCAACCTCCCCTCTCTGGTTTTATAAATGGCTGTTTTAGCTAGGGCTAGGAGGAGGTTAACCAGAAGATCTCGCCATTTTGTGGGGCCATGGATGGGGATTGTGTAGATAAAAAGGGGAAGGGAAAAGTGTAGCCAAAAGCGTAATAAAATATTCGTGAGGAGCCGAAAAAGGGGCTGCAGCCTGGCACACTCTAAATATGTGTGCGCCAGGGTTTCCCTCACGTTGCAAAAAGGGCAAGTATCCGGGATGGGGGTGAAACGCGTCAAAAACACGCCTGTACTCACAGCTCCGTGAAGGAGCCGCCAACTAATGTCCCCGACGGGCCTCGGGACCAAGGTGGAATACAGGCTGGCCCACCGGGGTTGCTCACCCTCCAAAGGTGGCAGGAGGTCCCGCCACTTTGTATCGGGGCGGGACACGAAGGTGTGGGCGTGAAGGATGTGAAGCGTGAGTGTGTATAGATATTTCCGTGGCGCGATTTGGAAGCTGACCGGCTGCAGTTCATGCAGCTGGCTCACAGTGAAAGGGTGAGGAGTTTGTTGGGATCTACGGGGTAGGGGCCCAATTGAAAGGTCCGGCGGGCCTGGGGTAGAGGGTGGACGGGGTTGAGATAAGCCCAAGCAGCGGACGTCAAGGCAGCCTTCACCTCCTGAAATACGCGCCAGGGGGTATGAGGTCTGGAGAGCCCCATGCGCCGAGCGAGCGTCAGGGGATCCAGCCAGTCTCCCTGGTCATAGACCAGGAGGTATCCGACTCTCATGACTTCCACCAGGACCAAACTCTGGCGCACCGAGCGGGACTCCGCCGCCTGCACACGGAGCTGGGGGTTGTGTAGCAGGGGCTCCGCGAGGAGATCTGCTCCCACGGTGGCCGCCATTGACCTGGTCGTTGAAAACAGTTTCCAGGTCCGGAGGAGGTCCTGGTAGAAGACCAGCAGCCCGGAGAGGTCTCGCAGAAAACCTCTCAGACAAAGATAAAAGAGGTGCCAGTCGTATCGGAGCCCTTGGAAGCGGTGCAGGAAGGCGTGCGCCAATATGCTCCACGTCAAACTACCTGCACTATAAAGGAGCCTCTGCAGGGCCTGGAGGCGGAAGACACGGACCTGAGCGTGCAGACACTTCAGGTCCTGCCCTCCTTCCTTCAGGGGTAGATGAAGAACCCCAACAGGGACCCAGTGCATTCCTGACCAAAAGAACTCTAGAGTCGATGTCCGGAGGTTGGTCAGGAAATCTGGGGCCGGGACCAGGGTGTTAAGCCGGTACCAGAGCGTGGACAGAACTAGTTGGTTAAGCACCAGTGCTCTCCCTCGGAGGGAGAGACATCGGAGTAGCCTCATCCATTTCCGGAGCCTCTCTATCACCCCGCCTTCTAAATTTTGCCAGTTCTCCGGCGGAGAAGGGTGTGTGGCAGAAAGGTAAACACCTTGGTAGAGCAATGGACTCACGCTCCACCGGATGGTACGCCGACAGGACCAGCCGCAGCTCCGGCTCCCGCAGCACCAATCCTGTCAACCTCCTGCGGAGGAGACAGAAGAAGGGCTCGATCGCCAGAGCATACAGCTGGCCCGAGAGGGGGCACCCCTGCCATACCCCTCGCCCAAAGCTGACCGGTTCGGTCAGGGTCCAGTTGAGCCTAACCAGACACTCTGTGGAAGCATACAGCACCTGGAGAAAACTCACAAACTGAGGTCCGAATCCAAATGCCTGCAGAGTGCCCAGGAGGTACCCATGATCCACTCTATTGAACGCCTTCTCCTGATCAAGAGACAGGAGGGTGAACAACAGACCGTCTCTACGCCCGAGTTCCAAAAGGTCTCGGACAAGAAATAGGTTGTCAAAAATGCTGCGACCCGGGACAGTATAGGTCTGGTCTGGGTGGATTACGTCCGCCATCACGGACCCTAGCCGCAGCGAGATTGCTTTCGCTACGATTTTGTAGTCCGTGCTAAGGAGCGAGATGGGACGCCAGTTTCGTAAATCCTGGAGGTTCCCCTTCTTCGGCAACAAGGCGAGCACTGCTCGCCTGCATGAAAGAGGGAGGACCCCGCCCTGCAAAGACTCAGCCCAGACAGTGGCTAGGTCTGGGCCAAGGATGTCCCAGAATGCGCGGTAGAACTCCACGGTCAGCCCATCCATGCCCGGAGATTTATTGGTGGGCATGTGACGGAGGGCTTCCGAGAACTCGGCCAGGGTGAGAGGCAGCTCTAGTTGGTCTCGGTCACCCACGCTGACCGTGGGGAGTTCCTCCCAGAGCACCCTACAAGCAGCAGGATCGGTCGGATCCCGGGAGAAAAGGCTTGTGTAGAAGTCACGGGCCCTCCCACACATCTCCACCGGATCCGTGAGGGGGTCACCTGTCTTCTAGCAGAAGACGGCGCCATGTTTCTTGGCCCCCTTGTTTTCTCCAGGGCGTAGAAGAAACAGGAGCCACGATCCATCTCCCGAAGGAGGCGGATGCGGGATTGAACAAAGGCACCTCGGGCCCGATGGTCCATGAGGGCCCGGAGCTCCTCCCGCTTCTCCCGGCACACTCCGCAGAGGAACGGGTTCTCGGGGCTGGCGGCCAGATGCCTCTCCATCTCTAAGACCCCCCATTCCAACTGCTCTATTGCTGCATTTCTCCATTGGCTGGTGCCCCGGTTGTAGTCATGGCAGAAGAGCTTGGCGCGCACCTTCCCTAGATCCCACCATCGCCACGCCGAAGGAAAGGCACGCCGCTGCTCTCGCCAGGCCAGCCAAAACTCCCGGAAGGACGTCACGAAGCCCTCATCCTCCAACAGGCTGTTATTAAAGTGCCAATAGGCCGGCCCCGGCCTCTCTGCACGGAGGGAGGCTGTTATGGTGGCTAGATGATGGTCGGAAAATGGGGCTGGCCAAATGTTGGAGGAGTGGGCCTATGAAAGATGGAAACGGGATAAATAAATACGGTCCAACCGAGAGTGGTGTGACCGATGGGCCTCCACCCGGACAGAGGTGAACGTGGAAGTGTCATCTGGGTGGTGGTCACGCCAGACGTCTACTCTGGAGTGATGTTCGACTATTTCTCGGAAAATGTTCGCAGCGGCCGGACTCAGCTCGGCCCCTGAGCGTTCCTGTTCCTCGAGGGTGGTGTTAAAGTCCCCTCCCAGGACTAAGCACTCGTGAGAATCTAGGGTGCTGAAGAAGTCAGACACCCGCTGATAGAATTGCGGCTGCTTCGGGCTCGTTGTCGGGGCATAGATGTTAACAAGGTTGACCATGAGCCCCTCCATACGGACTCAGAGATGCAGCAGGTGGTCCGGCACAGCCTCAGTGACCCCTAGCACCTTGGGCTGTAGGTTGGGGGAGAACTGGGTCGCCACTCTAGCTTGTCAAATTGTGAAGTGGCTGAAGTAGATCCCGTCCTCCCACTCCAGCCGCCAGCTGTCCTCGGCGGTCGGATCCGTATGGGTCTCCTGCAGGAAAACCACAGAGCACCCCCCCTTCCCGAAGGTAAGAGAGCACCTGGGACCTGCGGAGAGCCATCCTACAGCCCCTGGTGTTCAAAGTTGCAATAATGAGGGGCGTCATGCGGAGGGCTGGGGGGGTGGGGATTCCTTGTTGGCGGGGGTGTTCGCAGGCCCCGGCGGGTTGCGCAACAATCCGTGACCCATCCCGTAAGTGAGTAAATCATCACGGAAGCTGCGGGCCTGCCCGTAGGCCGCGGCACCGTGCCTTCCTTTCCCTTTACCCTCCTTTATAAGGGCCCTTGTGGTCTGGAGGATTTGATCAAAGTCTCCCCATAGCTGGAGAGCTAGCTGTACCCTGTTGTGGGAGCCACGGATGTCTTCTAAAAACTCTCGCAACACTTTTCACAGCTCATGGGAGGGTGGGGTTGCGATTTCCGGGTTATTCCCTGGTGGGGCTCTTGATGCAGCCTCGTGGTCCACTGAGGCGGGCAGGTAGGGTGCAGACCACCGACGGGGCATCTGACAGGCTAAAGTTATTAGGTCCATCTCAAGCGTTGGGGTAGAAAAGGATGGCGGAGGGAAAATTGCAGCTCCTAATGGGTTGCGGCAGGAAATGCAAAGGCTGCTCCTTGGGGGGGATCCGCAAAAAACGGGAAAGAAATAACCCCAGGGGCGGCAATAGCATTGCAGGAGGAGGTGGATTGGGCAGGGACAGGGGTGGGGGTGGGGGCGGGGGCAGAGGCGAGGCTCTGGGCTTCGGGAGGCAAGCAGCTGAGAGGTGGTGCCTCCCGACCAGATTCGAGGGTTAAGGGGGTGGGGAGGGAGCTCCCAGTGATGCTAGGCGCAGGCTCTGTGGTGGATTTGGCGGCCATGGCGTCAGGTGGTGAACCACCTTCTGCAGGGTGCTCGCCCGGGAAGGCAGTTAGGGGGAGGGAGCATGGGGAAATGGGGACTGGGGTAAGGTTGCCCAGATCGAGGCCAGCCGGCAGTAGGTCATTCTCTCCCTGGGTGACCGGGGTCAAACCTAGGGCCTCGATCTCCTCATACATGGAGGAGAGGTCGTCTTCTGCCACCCCGGGGATCTCCCCTCTGGCACCCACTACGACGGTGGCTTCGGGGTTCACGGGGGGTTCGGGTGATATTTGGGCAGAAGGGACTTCCTCAGGGGTCTCAGAGGGGAGGGTCTCCCGTGGAGGGGAGATTCTACCTTCCAGTGCTATTTTTTCTTCCCCTCCTGACACCGGCGGCTGGATCTCACTCATGGGCACAGCGGAAGGCTCAGTGTCCACGCCTCCCTTCCTGGTCTTCCGGGGGGCCTCCGCATCGGATGGGTGCAGCGGAGCTCGAGCCTTCCGCTTGCCTCGCTTCTCCTGGACTAGGGTCCAGCCCTCCATAGCATCGTCTGGGGGCTGGTTAGCAGGGGTCATGTTGGGGGGCAGAGGCGATGGTTCAGGGGCTTGGGGGGGGGAACGGTGAGGCAGCATGGGGGGGCGGTTCTTCTTGGGGCGGGCCCTCTCCTATGCCCAGTAATATCTTTGCTGCACCCTCCTTCATAGGCTCTGCTGGATTGTTAACAGCAAGGGCGGGGCTCCCTCACTCGTCTGGGCGTTGTAGGGGAGATGTCTCTTGGGCCCGGGCAGGAGCAGCGGTGGATCGAGCAGGAGGAGAGGTGGTTTCAGATGTCGGGTGGCCAAGGGCGTCGGCAACGACGGAGCCGATGTCCTGCCGGGTCTCGGGAGTCTCGGGTGCCACTCCCCGCCGGGCCAAGGGGCAGTCTCTTCAGACATGCCCCGCTGATCAGCAGAGGTAGCACTGGGCCTCTCCTGTGGAATAGTAGACCCAATAGCGGGCTCCCTGGTAGGGGACTAGGAAGGACCCCTCGAGCGCCTCTCCGTCACGCGCCGCCGGTAGCAGTAGAAGCTGCACTTGCCAGCGGAATGAGAGGACGTGACGGAGGGTGGGGTCCTTGCAGCCCTACGGGAGAGGGCTGATGACAGAAACGGGTTTCCCCAGGGTGGAGAGAGCGGGTAACAGGGCGGCATTGGGTAGAAAAGGAGGGACGGAGGTCAGGACTAGGCGGACGCCCAGGTCTTCTAGCGGCTCCAGGGGAACAAACACCCCCCCCACTGCCAGGCCCTTCTCCACTGCCTTCTGGGCAGCAGCCTCCAATGCTAAGAAAAAGACGACCTTCCCGTACATTTTGGAGGCTGCCACAATAGCCGTGGGTCCTACCACCCTCGCCAACACCTGCATGTATGTCTCCACATGGGGCAAGCCGGGTACCAGGAGGCAATGGACGCCATGCTTCCTGGTCATGGTGGGAAAGGGGCCCCGGCCACTGTTGATGGTAGCGGAGGCGGTGGGTGGGCGAGATGACGAGGTGGCAGGCGGGGGGGGGGGCTGCCACTGCCCGGGCATACGCCCTGGGGGCCGGGGGAGGGACGCTCGCAGAGCTGGTGGAGGGAACAGCGGGGAGGGACGCCATGGTCGATGACGAGGCCACAGCGGTGGGGGCAGCCTCTGCCATGGAGGGCTTGGTGGTTGTGGCGGGGCCCTTCCCCTTCTTCGCACCCTGGCCTTTCCGGCTAACCGGGAGGGCTTTCCTAGAATCTGGGGGGGCGGTGGGCATAGCAGTGGCAATAGTCGCCCCAGTGCCTCCGGCTACCAATGCCCCAGCGGGGGCGATGGCAGGTGTTTTGGCAGCAGTGGTGGGGGGTGGAGACTTGGGGGTTGGGCGGGGGGTAGGTGGGGGAGGGGCAACTGAGGTTGTTAGAGGGGCCTCACCCCTCTCATTCCCCGCCATCGTGAGCAGGGAGAGACGGGGAGACACCAGAAGGAGGAGGGGGGAGGGGGAAGCAGATTAACCACTTCTCCCTGTTGGGCTGCAGGCGGGGGGGGGTGTGCAAATGGGTCGGACTGGAAAGGGAAGGAAACAGGAGTTGGGGTCAGGTAGTAGGGGCAAACTGTGGGGCGGGCAGTCCGGGGGCGGGGGGGGGGGAATGCGGACTCACGCGCGTTTATCCAAAGAGTCTTGTTTGGTCGGCTGTTGTGTTTGGTCCGGATGACAAAATTCAGAGCAAGCAGTTGAGTCTAGAGGCAGATGGCAAGTTGCCAGCAGGGACGGACAGCGGGGGGGGCCGTGACGATTGTAGTAGTGTTGGGGGGGGCACCGATGGATCGGGGGGCAGCTCCGTGCCACACCCCCTGTGCCCCTACAAACGCAGTTAAGATACAGTCAAACTCCCCCCACACGAGATTACAGTTCAAAAGTTACTCAGTCTTACAGCCCCCTCCACAATGATTTGTAGCTTCCCTGGGCGATGTCTTTGTCGGCTGTCTTCTCTCCCGGTCTTTGTGGAGCCATTCCAAAAATGCCAAGCAAAGATAAGAAGACGATTTATCCACAAACGAACAGCAAAATGGTTGGGTCTGGGGGTGTCCACTCCCCTCCTCCTCTGCTTCAATCAGACAAGGGAAGGAGTTGAAGCAGAGTGGATTGGTGTTGGAGCAGAGAGCAGTTTGGAGGGAAGCAGCGGAGAGTTTGGAGAAGTGCTGTGGTGGGCTTAGAAGACCAAGACCCTCGGTAAAGGGACACCTGGTTTGTGCAGAGGGAGGCCAGGAAGCCCCACAAGCTGAAGGGCAGGAGAGGGAAGTAGCCCAGGGAAGGAACCACTAGTTCAAGTGGTTTACCACTATCCCTAGGGCCCCTGGGCTGGGACCCGGAGGAGAGGGCAGGCCCAGGTCCCTCCCTCTCCACTCCCCTCCTCTAGGACATTAGTGGGGCAATTAATACCCCAGTTCAGGGGCGAGAAATGGTGCTCTGAACTCCCCCCCCCAAGAAGAGAAAGCGTGAGACCCATCAAAGTAGTGCTGGCAATTTGCCACACGTTACAGAAAGGTGTTTTTTTTTCTTTTTTTTTTTCCTGCCTCTTAACTTTCCCCACTGGAAAATCTTGTAAAAAGTGGAATTAAGGAAAACATACTTTTGCACAGTTTTAATTTTTTTTCCACTGTAAAAGTGTGAGAAAAGTAAAACCCAACTTAAAAAACATATATATAGCCTTTCCCCTCACTTTTCTAGTGGAGAATACAGGGAAGAAATAATGGTGAGAGGACAAAAAAACCCTAAAAATTCAAAATGATTTTTTCAAAATATTTCATTTAGAAAAACTTTGTTTAGATTTATTTTCTTTCAAAAATGGGGGGAAATTTTCAAAGGAAATGAAAACATTTTTTTTCTAACTAACTAATATCAAGACAAAAGATTTTTCTGCTGAAAGGCATTTTACAATATAGCCCATTAATATTACAAACTGCCAACTTGACAATTAAGAACCCAGCAAAAATTAACAGCCTGCAACTAGCCACCCAAGATATGTCAAGTCACCCTGAGAAAGCCCAAGAGAACACAGGCCCCTTATAGCAGGCTTTGGAGCCAACAAATGTGAGCTCTGTCAGATCACATAAGCTTTATTAAAAAAAAAAAACTTTTTACAAAGTTGGGTACCACAGGGAAATCTTTAGTAGTTTATTTTAAAACATTTCCATTATGGGAGAAAGTGCCAGACAGCATTTCTCCTAGTTTTTTGGTTTGTAAAAGTCCATTTACAAATAGTAAATTGTGGGTCAAGAGAACATGAAAAGGTGGAAGTTGCCATACCAACTCTAAGAGGCTAATTAATTAAGATGAGCTATTATCAGCAGGGGAAAAAAACTTTTGTAGTGATCATCAAGATGGCCCATTTCAGACAGTTGACAAGAAGGTGTGAGGATACTTAACATGGTGAAACAGATTCAATTTGTGTAATGACCCAGTCACTCCCAGTCTCTACTCAAGCCCAAGTTAATGGTATCTAGTTTGCAAATTAATTCCAGTTCAGCAGTTTCTTGTTGGAGTCTGTTTTTGAAGCTTTTCTGTTGCAAAATTGCCACCTTTAAGTCTGTTGCTGAGTGACCAGAGAGGTTGAAGTGTTCTCCTACTGGTTTTTGAATGTTATGATCCTGATGTCAGATTTGTGTCCATTTATTCTTTTGCATAGAGACTGTCTGGTTTGGCCAATGTACATGGCAGAGGGGCATTGCTGGCACATAATGGCATGTATCACATTGGTAGATGTGCAGGTGAATGAGCCCCTGATGGCGTGGCTGATGTGATTAGGTCCTATGATGGTGTCACTTGAATAGATATGTGGACAGAATTGGCATCGGGCTTTGTTGCAAGGATAGGTTCCTGGGTTAGTGTTTTTGGTGTGTGGCTGCTGGTGAGTATTTGCTTCAGGTAGGGGGACTGTCTGTAAGCGAGGACTGGTCTGTCTTCAAAGATCTGTGAGAGTGAGGGATCGTCTTTCAGGATAGGTTGTAGATCTTTGATGATGCGCTGGAGAGGTTTTAGTTGGGGGCTGAAGATGACGGTTAGTGGCGTTCTGTTATTTTCTTTGTTGGGCTTGTCCTTGAGTAGGTGGCTCTGTCAATCTTTCTTTTCGCTTCAGCAGGTGGGTATTGTAGTTTTAAGAATGCTTGATAGAGATCTTGTAGGTGTTTGTTTCTGTCTGAGGAATTGGAGCAAATACGGTTGTATCTTAGAGCTTGGCTGTAGACAATGGATCGTGTGGTGTGTCCTGGATGGAAGCTGGAGGCTTCTATACCTTTTAGGCAACAAACTAGCCACTATGGCATGAAATTCTTGGAAGTGGATAACAGACACACAATAAGAGCTTATTTACTATTTGTTTATGCCTTTCAACACTATTAAGAGCAATAGAGTAGGAATGAAACAAAGAGCATGCTATATATCTATGAAACAGAAACCCTGTTAATGTAATTATTCCTTTAATTATAAATGGAAAGGCATATATTTGAGTTATACTGGAAATACTATTTATTGTCAATTTCTCCTAATAATAAACCTTTAAATTTGAAATAGCTTGGCCTTTTCAGAAGTCAATTGATGGTCAAACCCACTGTGACAGAAATGTAGAATAATTAAGAGTAATACCCTCAGTGGTATTGTAATAGAGGCCTTTTTGCATTTTATCATGTGATTATAAGGAGTACATGCTCCTTCAAGGGCAAGAAGGTTGAGAGAAGCTATCAGCAGCTGTATCAGGTTCTGTTTATAAAACTCTGAAACATTATGGTGCACTGTCAACAGGCACACCTTCCCCTGCTACTAAAACAGAAAGGCATTTAAAGAACTGTCAGATTAATTTCCTGCAAAAACTGTGTGATGGGTTGGGTCACAGAAACCCCCTCGGGGCTGCCAACTGATGTGCCAAGACTACTTCTGCCTCTGCTTTCCCTGCCAGTTTGGGACTCCAGCACCCTGTCTTGCTGAACCAGACATGCCAGTCTGCTCCAACACAGACCCAGGGTCTGAACCATGTGCCCCAAAGCTGCAGCCTTAATTGAAAGCAACTTAAGAAGTGTTCCTGCCTTTAACACTCAGATGCCCAACACCCAATAGTGTCCAAACCCCAAATAAATCTGTTTTACCCTGTATAAAGCTTACAATAGATAGAGAGGTATGCACGGCTGTTTGCCACCACACCCCCCTCCGGGTATTAATATATACTCTGGGTTAATTAATAAGTAAAAAGTGATTTCATTAAATACAGAAAGTAGGATTTAAGTGGTTCCAAGTAGTAACAGACAGAACAAAGTGAATTACCACGCGAAATAAAATAAAACGCACAAGTCTAAGTCTAGTACAGTAATAAAACTGAATACAGATAAAATCTCACCCTCGGAGATGTTTCAATAAGTTTCTTTCACAGACTGGACGCCTTCCTAGTCTGGGCACAATCCTTTCCCCTCATACAGCCCTTGTTCCAGCTCAGGTGGTAGCTAGGGGATTTCTCATGATGGCCGCTCCCTTTGTTCTGTTCCACTCGCTTATATATCTTTTGCATAAGGCGGGAATCCCTTGTCCCTCTCTGGGTTCCCACCCCTCCTTCTCAATGGAAAAACACCAGGTTAAAGATGGATTCCAGTTCAGGTGACATGATCACATGTCACTGTAAGACTTCATTACCCGCTTGCCAGCACACTGGTATACAGGAAGACTTACAAGTAAATCAGAGCCATCTACAGTCAATTGTCCTGGTTAATTGGAGCCATCAAGATTCCAAACCACCATTAATGGCCCACACTTTGCATAATTAAAATAGGCCCCCCAGAGTTATATTTTATATTTCTAAAAAAAAAGGAGTACTTGTGGCACCTTAGAGACTAACAAATTTATCTGAGCATGAGCTTTCGTGAGCTAGAGCTCACTTCATCACAAGTACTCCTTTTCTTTTTGTGGATACAGACTAACATGGCTGCTACTCTGAAAGCTGTCTTTATATTTCTAGTTTCAGATACAAGAATGATTCATACATACAAATAGGATGAACACATTCAGTAGATTATAAACTTTGTAATGTTTCAGAGTAGCAGCTGTGTTAGTCTGTATCAGCAAAAAAAAAAAAAAAAGGAGGAGGACTTGTGGCACCTTAGAGACTAACAAATTTATTTGAGCATAAGCTTTCATGAGCTACAGCTCTGGTGCATCCGATGAAGTGAGCTGTAGCTCACGAAAGCTTACTCAGATAAATTTGTTAGTCTCTAAGGTGCCACATGTACTCCTAAACTTTGTAGTGATACCTTACAAGAGACATTTTGCATGAAGCATAACCCAGTTACATTATATTCACACTCATTAGCATATTTTTATAAAATCATATAGAGTGCAAGTCACAAACTATAGGAATAGGTAATCTACTTAAGGAATAGGTAATCTACTTAAGAAGCATTTATAACTCTAGGACTAGTTTGTGGCTTAAAGCCAGAGGCCAGGCCCCACTTGATGGGCTGCATTGACTTAGAATTCCTCCTGGGCATCATGTGTTGATGCAGAAGCTCTTCCACCCTTGGAGAGAGAACAGCGTATGTTTCCTTCTGTCACTGGCCAGCCGTACCACCGTCTTGCTTCTTTTGGGGAGGCAGGCATTGCTTGTGTCAAAAACAATGTTTATCAACTACAATGTGGCTGATCTGTACACAGGAGATCAAAAGGAGGATGCAATCTTCAACTCAGCTATGTTGCACCCCTAGAGTTCCATCTTGTAAGATGCTGAGCAGTCTGGCTGTGATCCAGAAAAGCACTTAAACACATGCTGAACATCAGGAGGACTTTACACTGAACCGTTATTATATCTAGAACCTTTGAGTCACTGAAGAACTTTGCTCCCAGCGTGATTACCCATAGCTGGCTCATTTTTATTCAGTGTAGCTAATAATGGGGTGGGTTTTTTAAAGTATTATTTCTTATTTGACCACGTTTTATTTTTTTATCTTTTTATCTATTAACCATCATTTTACAATATACAGCTTATAGAAATATTTTACATTTGATTAATTTTACAGTTGTCTTGAGTCAAGGAAACACTTTTTTACCTAATCTTTCAATATTAACTCATATTTGGGAATAATACATAATTTCTCCTTTATTAGCTGGTTAATCTTATATCATATTAAAAATAAAATGTTGAGGACCTCTGACACAGGTGCAAGAGTATGAAGGGTCATTGTAACCCAAGAACCTCTTAATGCCAACTGAGAAAGGGGTGTAGAGTGGCTCGAGAAATCTCCTGATTCTGGTATGTGCCTTCTGATTCACCAAAGAAGGTCATGCAAGGTCTTAAATAAAAGCTGGTGTCACACTGGTCATCGGTATCATTGTAAAATGTATGTACAAATACTATGAAAGGAGTTATGTATGTACACTGAAAATATGGTCTTAAAATCTGTAGGCATTGATCACCACCAAAGGTGAAAAACAGGATTTCTGTCATACAAGAGAGGTTCATTCATCTACCTGCTGTCATGTAAATAGAGTATTGTCTCATTTACAATGGGCTTCCTATCAACAGTCTAAACTGAATGCAAATGAAGGATTGTGGGAACTTCAGAAAGATCTAACAGGAAGAGAAGAACAGCAGGGGGAAGGGAATGCTGTGTGGTAGGAGCACTTCAAAGGTTTGTTTGACTATATTTGGGGGAGGTCAAAGAAGACACCAAGGTACTGAGGAAGGAAAAGGACAACAAGTTTGCATCATGAAAAAGGGGTCTGAACCAGGCTTGGTTGAAAACAGTGAAGAGAACTTTGGGTGAGAGAGAACTTCTTTAGACAAGATTGTAACTTGTTAAGTGTACTCTCTAGAAAAAGTGTCATGATTTTGATTTACATGTAACCATTTGTTTGCAATAGTCTTACTCTCTCTAATTTGAATGTTGAAATTTTTGATAATAAACTTATTCTTGTTTTCACAATAAATATTTCTTAATGCTGTGGTGTTAAGCAAGGTGGTGGTCCTAAACTGAATTTTACAAGCTGGTATGTACTGTTCTTTGGGAACAGCAGATCTGGTAATTCATAGACTTTAAGATCAGAAGGGACCATCGTGATCATCTAGTCTGACCTGCACATTGCAGACCACAGAACCCCATCCACCCATTCCTTAAATAGACCCCTAATCTCAGCAGAGGTTACTGAAGTCCTCAAAACATGGTTTAAAGACTTCAAATTACAGAGAATTAATAATTTACACTAGTTTAAACCGGCAAGTGACCTGTGCCCCATGCTGCAGAGGAACGCGAAAGCCCCCCAGAGTCTCTGCCAATCTGACCTCTGGGAAAATTCCTTCCTGACCTCAACTACGGTGATCAGTTAAATCCTGAGCATGTGAGCAGGACCCACCAGGCAGATACCTGGGAAAGAATTCAGAGCCCTCCCCATCTAGTGTCCGATCTCCACCCCTTGGAGATTTTTGCTCCTGACAGTCGCCGATGGGCCATATACCATCCTATGCAGTCCCACCATACCATCCCCTCTATAAATTTATCAAGCTCAGTCTTGAAGCCAGTTAGTTTTTTTCCCCCACTGCTCCTCTTAGAAGGCTTTTCCAGAACTTCACTCCTCTGAGGGTTAGAAACCTTCACCTAACTTCAAGGCTAAATTTGTTGATGGCCAGTTATATCCATTTGTTCTTGTGTTCACATTTGTACTTAACTCCTCTCCCTCCCTGGTATTTTTCCCTGATGTATATATAGAGAGCAATCATATCTCCCATCAGCCTTCTTTTGGTTAGGCTTAACAAGCCAAGCTCTTTGTCTTCTCTCATGAGGTAGGTTTTCTATTCCTCAGATCATCCTAGTAGATCTTCTCTGTACCTATTCCAGTTTGAATTCATGTTTCCTAAACGTGTGAGAGCAGAACTGCACACACTATTCCAGATGAGGTCTCACCAGAGCCTTGTATAATGGTACTAACACTTCCCTGTCTCTACTGGAAATAACTTGCCTGATGCAACTTAGGAATGCATTAGCCTTTTTCATGGTCTCATCACATTGACAGCTCAGTCATTCAGTGAGTGTTCAGTGGATAAGGGGCTCAACATGGCAGGAATGCTTGGAAGACTCAGGGGTTGGTGTATGCCTATTGCTATCTGTACAGAGAGAACGAGGCCTGGAAGGCAGTGCTTGTTTTGCCAGAGGCTGGTGTAATCAGGGAGCTGATCCACAGCAGGCAGAGACAAGGCTGCTTCACATTAAGGGCTGGTTGTGGGGAGATATCTGACAGCCCTGGGTCCCCATGGGGAGCATCACAGCCATACTATATCTTTCTACAGATAAACCTATTGAAGATGAATAGAAAGCTCAGAAAATGTCTACTCCCTCAGCGGCAAAGGTTTGAGGATTAAGGAGAAGGCATGGGCTGTGACATTCAGGTTCCACCTGTGTGAAAACAAGGGAGTGCAAGTCTGGAGCAAAAGTATGTGTGGTACAGAGCAACATTAGCTCTAATGCAGATAACCATTACAGCCTTGGGATTACAGTACTGTTCACTTGCTCCACCACCACTGTTCACTAAGCCACAAAGTCTTGACCCTGTGAAGTTGCAGTCCAGAGGCTTCTGAATGCTTTCAAGAAGGGGAGAAGCATGTTGTGGGAGTGCTGCTTCCCCCACTTTGAGTTTTAAAGCCCTATCTTTCTCTTATTTGCTCCCTTCCATTCCTACCAGCTGGATGATCTTTAACCTCTTCAATTTCTCTGCTCTTTTACATAGTCAACCACTCCATCTTGGTTCTCTTTCTGAGAACTCTCTAACAAATCCTTTAGTGTCTCCTTTGTTGGTTTCTTCTACCTCCCTCTCCACCAGATTGCCTATATTTCTGTACGTAGCCCCTTATTCTAAAGATTACATCTTATTCCTGGGTGATTTTTTTATCCATTCTTCGGATCAGTCTAGTGCTTATAAGAGTATTTTATCTACATATATCATATATGCACTGATGACTCCCAAATCAACATCTTTATCTTGGCTTTTCCTCCTCTTCCAGTTTCAAAGCTCTAAGATATCAATTCCTGGATGTTTGTTTGACAGTTCAAGCTCAACATTATGAAAAGAGAACGCCTCAGCCTGCCCTTCACATCCTAGATTTGTGCATCCATATCAAGCACCTGCGTGTATGCCTGATTTATATATACAAATATACATTGTTTTTTAAAAAGTAATTCTATCCCTCATGCAAATACTTTTGTCTATTACCTTGTAATTTCCTGCCTATATTGCTTCAACCTCTTATTCTTTGACCTACTTGACTCTCACCTTGCATCCTCTTGTCTCTGTAAAATGCCAGTGCTAACCTTATCATCTACTCATTCTTTAATTGCGTCTCTCCAGCCCCTCCCCCACTCCAAACACTACCTTTTTCACTGGGTCTTCTCCTCCTACATCAAAAGCGAACTCCTCAAACTCACCTTCATACGTCTAGGGAATCTCTGACCCTATTTATATCTGAGCTCTTTTTTTTTTTTTTACCACGCCACCCCCTCATGCCCTGCTGTCTTCCAATTCTGTTCTATTTCCCTTTATGCTTCCTTTACATCCTTTTGATATACGTTCCTCTGTACTTTTTCCTGCACTGCCCTCTACATGTCATCCTGCACGTTGTGCAACTATGCTCTCCTTCTGCAAGTCACTCCTGAAATATTACTTCTTTCAGTTCTCTCGTGTCACAATGCAGACTGATGCTCCTGCATCAAATTAATAAAAACAACATATATAAAAATGTATGAATAAAACTTACTAGCATGATGCATATATTCACTGCAAACACAAAAGAGCACATGATTGTATTTAATGTAGACCTAGAAGCTCTCTCACCTGCCCGTCTTCTGTGCTGTACATTATCTTGAGGTCATTTGATTGTAAATTCAAGATTGTGCTCATGAGATTGTAAATTCTTCAGGGCAGAGGCTGTGGTTTTCATTTGTCTGTAAGACATCTGTATAAACAACAAAAGTCATAGTAATAAAATGGGAGCAGAGGTTCCTCTACTGAGCCCACTGCAGGGTGTCATTTTGACTGCTGTGGTACACAATTTCTTCTAGTTATTTGTCAGGGTGCTCTGTGTACCACAGGCTGGTGACGAGCACTATGGGCATGCCAAGCACTGGCCTCTACAGACTCTGTCCATTGGTGGAATCCTACTATGCAGTAAAAGAGGAATCTTCACAACAGTTGACAGGAAAGAAAAGAAGCAAACTTATTCGGTAGGATTCTCACACATTAGCTGTAAAAGGAAAGTAGATAATTTCCAAACTACACCACAATAAGTATGTCTGCACTGCACACTTCTTTCAGCAGCGTGTAGAGGACATACCCACATAGCCGCCCAGCATAGGTATGATTAGCCAGTAAGATATGGCTTAGGAGACAAATAGAGGAAAGAGATGCCTGAAGGGTGTGGGTATGTACTCACATGCACACTCTGAGGGAGAGTTGGTAGCAAGGAAAGGCTCCATCAGCTCCCCTACCACAGGAAAAGGCTCTGGCAGGGAGGAAGTGCTCTGGCAGCTCCCTGCTGCTGGCACATTTCTCCTCTAGCAGCAAGGACGGCAGTGGGAAAAGCAACTCTCTGCTGCTGGAGCCCTTCCCTGCCGCAGTAAAAGACTCCAGCAGTAGGAAAAGGCTCTGTCAGCCCCTCATTGCAGGAACCTTTCCTCACAGCAGGGAGAAACTCCGGCAGTGCGGAAAAAGGCTCTGGCAGGAGGGAGGCAACAGGGAAGGGCTGAGGCAGAGCCTTTCCTTGCTGCAGTGAAAGGCTCTGGCAGCAAGGAGCTTTTGAAACCATCCCCCCCTACCACCCTTCTGTCAGAGTCTTTCACTGATATCCATAGCTACCCACAGCAAGGTGGGCCCAGCCTGCTTTTCACTAAAGCATGTATCTACATATACACTCCGTGCTGCCACCAGTGGTTTGTAGTGTAGATGTAGACTAGAGGACATCCAAATAAAGAGTACAAGCTAACCTCTCAGAGTTCCCTGGGTCTAAGATCCAAGGAGCTTCATTATGTGCACCTCTCTATGAGGAGATAAGAGTCCTACTAGGCCTTTGGTCTCACAGGCCTAGTCTTCAGTTTCTGGTGTTCTAGGCATCTTCTGACTGTCACACTGAGGATCTCTCCCTGCCACATTGCTGCACAGTAGGTCCCTATGCTGTTCTGGACACAGTGCCTGCTCCAAAATCCTTATAGTGCCTTTATTTCCTCTTCCCAGGAACTCTGTATCATACAGTTCCTGCTGCTGGCTAGATGCTAACCTGAGTCCTGCTCATCCTAGAATGATTTATAATAACCCAATGCTTTCCCTTTGGGTCAGTCCAAAAGAGCAGGGGTACCCAGTATTGAGCCAGAAGTTTCATTATTATATTTAAAAATTACACAAAATTGACAAAATTGATTTGCCAAAATCATGATAATTTCAGTGGGAAAACTACAGACTTACAAGTGTTGGGGAAAGTACAGACTTATCAGTGTAGAGTAAAAAATGTGGGTGAATATCCTTCCTTTAAGACTTGACCCAGGAAATGTTATAATAGGAACAATACTGACATCCTTAATGCATCCCTTTAAGCTTTTTAACAGAATTTAACAGGAATACCTGAGTGTAGCACTGAATCAGTTAGGATTCTAGTTTCATTGGTAATTTATTTCTCTCTGAGACTTCTAGTTTTGTTAAAATATTCAAGAATGCTGTGAATTCTGTGCATTCTGTGAGATCAACAGTGCCCTGGGTTGCCACAAAACCACAGGTATTTGCAAAGTCAGAGAATGATGCATTCTGAATAAGAGGAGTTCACAGAATAATAATAATTGTAAACAGTTCATGTTACTGCCTGGATACTGAAAGCACTCAGCCCACATTTCTGGGCTTAGTTTTCATATTTCATGTTTGCCTTTACTGGTCAAAGCAGGCAGGGAGGACTAATCATGCACCATTAGAATTCAGGCCAGCATTTGGAGTGAGCACAAGGATCAGTGGGACACAGCAACCAATAGTGGGTCATAATAGAGCAGAGAAGCAACAGTAGGAGGTACCTCTTATGAATGATTACTGCTGGCTGGTCTTGTGCTTCCAAGAGACCAAAATTAAAACTCAGTGGAGAAGAAGCTTGCCAGAAATTGGGAATAGTTGACTGGGGATGGATCACTTGATGATTACCTGTTCTGTTCATCCCCTTTGAAGTACCTGGCATTGGCCACTGTTGGAAGACAGGATACTGAGCTAGATAGGCCAGTGGTCTGACCCAGCACGGCTGTTCTTATGTTCTGAAGAAGATGCATATACAATATTAGATCATATTGTAACCTGAGGGCAAGGGTCATGCGGGGAGAATCCAATAGCAGGTATTATTTGCTAGTTGCTTCAGAGGAGGAACTAGGAAAGCCAGAACTGAAGAGTTACTATGGAGGTGTGAGGTCCTCTAATGGTCCTCATGCCCTGTCACAATGTCATGTTACATTACCAAAGGAAAAGTGTTGGGGGAGCATGGTGGTTAGAAAGGATAGCTATGCTTTCCCGGTGTGTGTCAGTGATGCTATGACATGTTGTAGGAAGGGAGGAGGACTGAGAAAATGTCTAGAATGAAGACGACAGCTGATTATTACAGCATGGGGAAGGGCACACACCATGAAAGTGAGCAGCAAGAATTCGCACAGCCACAAGTCAGTTTTCTAAAACTTTCTGATGCTGGCTGGGCAGAGAGAAGATTGATGAGGCCAGTATTGGCTCACTCTAAGAGAACGAGGACTAATCTGTTCATGATAGGCTTGGCTACATGGGATTGGACTGCGTAAGTTTAGATATCTTGTCTAAACTGGTGGAGAGGTGGAAATATCTAACCTGAGAAGTGTGAAGCAGCATGGATGCATCCAAATCCCCAGAGAGTCTTAATATAAAAAAGCAAAGTGAAAATATATATGAAAGCAAGTGTCTTTAAAGATCTGTTTGATGAGGACAAACTGATGTCTTTTTGAATCTTAAGAGTATATATGGTCTCAGGGACAAATAATTGTTATTGTTATGCAGCTGCACACCAGCCTGACCCAAATACATGTAGTGACAAAATAAGGAGGAAAAATGAAGGAAAAAAAAGAAAAGAGTCTTTACAAATTATTTTAATCTACACTGGGACTACAAACACAATTATACACTAATCATAATTGTCTGGTCATTGCACAGCATCAGTACAGAATGGAGTTAAAGGTGTTTGGGTGCCTTACGTGCATTTCCTTATCTTAGTAGGTTTGGATTTCTTTTAAGGTTATCTTCAACTTTGAATTTCCTGGAGTTGTAAAACTTGTTTTAGGGATAATCACATCATCTCTGAAATGTTTTTACCATGAAATAACTGATACATACTCAACCTTAATCTTAACTCCAGTTTAATTTAGATTTTTTTAAATACAGGAATAATAATAAAACATGAATGTAGCTTTCTTGATCAGGAATTTCTGCAATAAGTAAAATAAATAGCCCCAATATTATTATGAAATTCATTTGTAACAATCAATCAGTTGATCAAATGCTGTATATTATGTCTTTTAGCATAACTAAGCTCTCATAGTGTTTAACCTTATATTACTTAATACCTCACCTCCGATCCTTGATGAAGGGTTGCAGTATTGTGTGAAAATGTGAAGGGGTTAATTACACTATATGAAAAAAGCCTTGTCCAATGTGTTTTACCTCTCACTTAAAATGCACTATATTTTGTTTCTTGGTAAGTAGTGTATTTGTACACAATGATCTCATGTTATTCATTTCTAACTTGGCATGGATGATTTAGATCAGCAGCATGTACTAACATCTGGCTTCATAGTCTGGCTGAACTACTTGTGCAATAGCAGCATGCGATGAAAATGCAAGCAGTGTACATAATTTTAGGCTCGAGGGCCTAGTTTCCTTGTGCAAAGCTGGTTAAGCAGACTGAAAAAGCAGTCAGTCTGAGATGTTTATGTAGGAAAATGTAATTAGCTTCATAATAAAAGTTACAGCAATTCAAGAAGTGGATATAAACTGAGGAAAATAGTGCTATTACTGTGTAATCAAACTGGTCAGTTGGAATGCTGGACATTGCTAGCAATCACAGTGGTCTGTATTGCATAGTGGAATGCATGGGTTTGAGAGGAAATTACAGGGGCAAAGCCCTCTTTGCTGTGAGTATCATAGATGTCACAAAGTACAGTCTCAAGGGGAGAGATGAAGTTTCCTGTGTTATCACAACTGTCCCTATGGTCAGATGTTTGGCTGTGTGTGTGTGTTTTCTCAGTGTGCCATCCCAGCTCTGTGCAGATAGCAGATACAGCAGACTTCGATCGGACTGCCCAATAAATCCACAGACTCGGTTTTTAGTGAAGGCACCCGGCCACGTTTACTGCCAACGAAGCACGATCCTAGCTTCCTGGATCAGTGTCTGCAAGTGGCTCAGCCACTGCCCCCTGAGGCTGGCCAAAGACACTCCCTCTCAGACACCACATTATATACCAATACAAACATGTTACATATTGCCCCACTGACCTAGTTAATTACTGCCCCCTGACATGATTTGTTGCCACCCATTCATTACCTTGTGCATGTTGGTTTGATCAAAAGATGTCTATCCATCACACTGTCATCCAGATCTTATCTTTAGGAGGGGTCAGTCTGCTCTCCTTATCTTTGGGGAGTGTGATTCAGTACAACCGTTCTGGAATATGTTTGCATGAGTGTCCTGTGCCTGGTACTTAGGAACGTGTGTGTGTTTTTGCAACACCAGTCGTATTCTTGCCAAGTTCATGTATTGGACAATGAGCCTGCAAGCAGGCATCTGCTTTGTAACAGGACAGGTCCATTACTTGGCCTGACTTTTGCTAACTCTGCTTTATGTCAGCCGGGCTTGACTTTAGTTCAGGCCTGAGGCCTTACATCAGGCCCCTTGTCACAGGCTCTCTCTTTCTACTACAGTCCCATCAGTCAATTCACAAAATTGGAGCTAAAGAGAAGGGTTAATTTGCACTGCAACCTACAATATGAAGTGACAGTTTGGTACCTTCTCTGTAGGAGGGCTAAGGTCAAAGAAAGAAAGAGAAATCCCTGAAAGGCATTGCAACCCTTCCATCATACAAAAGTAGGTATGCCTCAGTTTCCCACTCTTAATAGACTAATTTAGTTTTGCAGCTACATCAAGAGTTTCCTCTTCTAGGGTAACAAAAATCTGAAACATCTACCCTGTCTTATCCTTGTGCAACAGCCCCCCATCAAGAGCCTATCAGTTTTCCTCCTTCTCCAGGTATAACTGCATCTCATCCACTCATTTTCTCTTTCTCTCTCTGGGTCACATTCCTCACTTAAATCTTCCACCCATCCAAAATAACACACCAACATCCCCCGGTGGCCCTCAGAATCAGAAAGGAACTCACAAGCACAAACTACAGCTGTGAGACCAGCCAAAATAAAATCCCTCCCTCTGGGTGTATTTTACCCAGCCACCTGGCTGTCTTTTTAGGCCCTCTTTCCAGGTCATTTTACTAGAGAGAGACAGAGTCTCTGCCACTCTTAGCAGAGATGTCTACATTAGGCCTTACTCCCGCCCTGCTCTCTCATTACTTATCTGGGCACGGAGTTTAATTATATTCCTCCCTCCTTTTTTCCAGAATTCCTGGCTATTGCCTACAGTTTTCATGGTCCCTTTGGGAACCACAACCTCCAGAATGCCTTTGTTCTGGGCTGAACTGGGAATAGAGCTTTACTGGGTTAGTAGCCTGTTTTAAGCAGTCAGCATGCCCTATTGCAGGCATTAAACACAAGGGGCCTGATTCTGCTCTCACACCAATTTTACAGTGGTGTAACTCCATGAACTACAATGGGGTTAGAAGTGTGAGAGTGGAGTCATGTAGAATGTGATACTACGAAAGTAACCGTGCACCTCTTGAGAGGGTTTTATGATACATACATTTGCAACAACTGCCAAAGGTCGTTGTTGCAAATGACCTCGGATTGAACTATTTAGTCATATGAGACATTGCAAACCATCTACATCATAGGCTGTAATTTCCACTGTCTCTCGCAGACAAAAGGATGCCAACATCTCTGATCAGATGAAGTTGAGGCCACTCATTGTGTCATAGGAATGCTTAGCACCTTGAAGAATCTAAAGCTCTAACCATCCATTTTCATTTTTTGTAACCAAAATATTTTATTAGCTTATTTTCATATTACTTTCTAAGGTTCTTATTGTTTTTCAACTCCTTCTGCTCTCCCACAATTTCTTTGCTGAATTCAGCATGTTAAACTTCTATGCCTTCCAACATTCCTTTATTGTTTTCTTCATTTCTCCCTCTCCCGCAAGCACATGGTCTTTCACGTTCATAACTAAAATCACTGTACTTATTTAAACACATATATGGCTCCAGACCTAAGTTCCCTGTAAGCTGCGTGGCTGCGCAGCAGCCCATTTAGCTCCACACATGCGCTCAGGGAACTTGCCCAGCTGGGACCTGCCACGGCTGGGGGAGGGGCACCCCTTCTCCAGCCCAGCCCCCAACCTGCCGCGGCCGGGGGAGGAGTGGCCTGAACCCAGCCCCGCCCTGGACCTACTGCAGCTGTGGCGCCCCTCCTCTGGCCCCAACTCAGCCCCAGACCTGCTGCGGCCGGGGGTGGGGTGCCTATCCCGCAGCCCCAGCCTTGAAACTGCTGCGGCGGGGAGAGGAGACTCTCCCCCACAGCCCAGGTGCTGCTGCGGGTAGAGAGAGCTGGGGAGTCCTCTCTCCCTGCCACAGCCCCGGAGCACCCTCCTGCACCCCAAACCCCCGGCCCCACCCCGGAGCCCACATCCCCAGCCGAAGCCCTCACCCCCTGCACCACACTTTGCCCCAGCCCTGAGCCCCTCATCCCCAGCATCACCCCAGAGCCCTCACTCCCCCACACCCCAAACCTCTGCCCCAGCCCTGAACCCCTCATCCCTGGACCCTCCCCAGAGCCTGCACCCCAGCCAGAGTCCTCACATCCCTGCACCCCAACCCTCTGCTCCAGCCCTGAGCCCCCTCCCACACTCCGAACCCCTCCCCCCCGACAAATGTTGTTATGTGAACCAATATGAAAATGATGTGTCACACATCACTTCCATATTGGTGCACATAACAAAATTCATTCCACACATGTGTGGAACAAATTAGAGGGAACACTGCTCCAGACATGAAAATACAGTATTTTTGCTTCTTGGAAATTTCAGGAGACATCCAATTTTGCCTCCCTCTCACCAATCCTATCATCTTTGTGCATGGAAGGTAAGATTCCAATCACTCTTATATCACTGTAAAGGAGGAGGAACTCCACTGAAGATAATGGTATTACAATAATATGAGATAAGAATAAGATCTAAATTCCATTCTAGTCCAAACCTTGTTTTTCAAAACCTGCATTAAAGTGCTAGCCTCCTTTTCTGACAACTTCCAACTGACTGAAAATTTACATTTATTTCATTTTCTTTACAGTAGGAGTTTTAATGTTCCCTGGTAGTTTCAGAAACTGTAATAGAAATCCTTTTACAAAACACCAATAGGCCCGAGAGTTAAAGTTCTGTGAAACAATTATAAATCAAGTCTTTCCTTATAACTTCTGTCATCTGTGACTTTCACACAGTATCTCTGAATGCCCTATTCAGTTGCTATAACAACATCTGTTGTTGGAAACTTAAAGTTGTATTTGTCACATGCATACCACCTGAATGGAAGTAGGAAAATTATACGTTAGCTTTGACATAGTATCACATGACATGCTTAATTTATCTGGATGTAACTGGCTGAGAGTGGTTCAGCCTGTTACTCAGCTGGCATAAATTTACTTCCTTGTTGGCTTTGTGGACCATTAGTCATTAATTTTAAGTAGTAGCAAAGTGCTTTGCAGTTTGATTACAGGAGGAACTAATTGTGTAAGGTATGGGATTATTTACAATGGAAAATAAATTAAAATGAAAGTGTAGATGTTTTTAAAATTCTTTTTGGCTTCATTTCTAATGTTTGTCACTGTAATTTAGTAATATCTTTGTTGTTGGGACATCTTTCAAAACATGTTATGCAATATGTATGAAATATTACAGGAGTTTTCAGAATTCCTTCAGAGCTGGAAATTTGAGCTTAAAGGAAAACTCTTCAAATTGTAAAATATAATTCATGATGCTGGCTATCAAATAGTTTGGGTGCATATTTATGTAGTTTGTAACACTGATTGAGCTCATATGTTTCTCTATAAAATATGAAACCATTCTTGAAATCACTGTTCATGTTATTAACAAAGAGTCTGCTCCTGCTCCAGTTTAAATCAATGGAATTTTTCCTTTGGCTTCAATGAGAACTGGACTGGATCATAAACTTGGAAGATGTATATGTAGTAAATATTTAAGGTTTTGTTTTCTTCATTTCTCTAGGCTGAGCCAACTGATTACTGTCAGTGATCAGACATTGTTCTGTAGCACTTTCCTTAAATACCCTTGTAAAAGCACATTTTTCTTCAGGTATTTAGATATTAATTTATTCACAGGTTAGAAAGGATCATTAAGGGAAGAAAATTGTTTTGCATTTTTAGTGGTACCTAAAAAATTTAAATTTTAATTAAGAAACAAATGGTAGTATATTCCAAGAATAAAACTTTACAGTACCACAAGGTTTTGAAATATCTGTGAAAGAATGCTTCCATTGCTGCTTTGTTAATTCTGCATTAATTTATAACTACTGAATGAAAACCTCCAGCCTCATCAATTAAGAAAACTACAAATAGTTTGAATTGGTTTATCTTCAAAATGTTACTCAGTAGCATAAGATGTTATTTACTACTTACATCATGGCAAAACCCAAGGGCCACAGTTAGAATCAGGAGTCCAAGGTGCTGGGAGCTGTACAGACATAAAATAAGAGTGTCTCTGTTCTGGTCTGTGCTTCTAATATAAATAGATGGAGACTTAAACTCCAAGTGCTACATTTTCAAAAGGTTTCTAATCCAGTCTCCATTTCTGTGTGTGCAACTTTGTATGTTCAGTTTTTGTTCACTGTCTTGCACACACAAGGCCTGATGCTTCATTTTCCTCCACCTTATGATTTACACCTGTGGGAGAAATTACTATTGAGCTGATGTGGTGTTTAGATGTTGCTTGTAATTATTAGAATTGGGAGCACTGGCTGTTGGGAGTCTGAAAGGATAGGAAACAGGAAGGAGGGGGAGGAGTTGAGAGGCTGGGAAAAAACTACAGAGGGTGCAGCAGCAGCTTGGTAAAGAGGTTTCCACTTTGAAAATAAAGTCCTGTTGAAGCTTGTTAGTACCTTGCCTGGTTGATTCAACATTTTGGCGACGAGGATGGATCTTCTGCCTCTGAACCCACTTGCACCCTTTCTGCAAAGCCCTGGTGAGCCTCCAATTACTTTTACTACCTGGATCCATATGTTTGAGACTTATCTGCTTGCAATCACTGCTACAGAGATTTCTGAAGTAAGAAAGCGTGCTCTGCTAATCCACTGCCTTGGAGCAGAAGGGCAGCGTATATTTTACACTTTTCCCCTTGCAGATGATTAATGCAGTGAGTGCAGTCTCATATTTAAGAAATTTTTTGTGCCAAAAGTGAATGTAGTAGCTAATCGCTACAGATTTCACCAGCGTGAGCAGAAACCAGGGGAAACTATAATGCAGTATATTGCTTCCCTGAGGAGTCTGATTGTAATTTGTGACCAGCTCATTGAGAAAACAACCATGCTTCGTGTAAGAGAATGGTTACTTCTAGAACCACAACATACACTAGAAGAAGCAGTAACCATTGCTACTCAGATTGAGTCAGCTACAGGTGAAGCTAAAATAATGAGCATGGATACAGGAGGCACAGTCCAAGCTGTGACTCCTTTGCAGAAAAGTTCACTTCCACTGCAGACACACAATTGCAAGAGGAAAACGAATGAAAAACCACCGAATCAGCAAATTCAAAATACAGTAAAAGCATGTTTTCACTGTGGATCCCCACAATACCTTGCAAGCAACACAGGATTTCCGGCAAAAGTAGCTCAGTGCAATCATTGCAAAAAGATTGGACATTTTGCTAAAGTATGTCACAGTAGCCAGTTCAATCATCAGGTGCATGCAGTTACAATACCAGATGTTACTGTGCTGAGCGTGGACAAAATCACAACTGCACATATTCCAGAACAGATAAAGTGCACTGTAAACGTTTCAGCCATACCCTCAGGCAAACCACACTCTATTCAGCTAATGTTGGACACTGACTCAGCACTATCTATACTACCTGATTCCATCTATCTGCATTACTTTAAAGATGTGCCTCTTACTGAACCCAAACTTCACTTGGTGTGCTATTTGAAAAACCATATTCCAGGACATGGCTGCCTGCCAGTAATAGTTACTTTTGGTGATTGCTGCATAAATGCAGAGTTCTACATTGTCCACAAAAGCACTCCTATCATTTGCAGAGATTTATTGGCTGCTTTAAATCTCAGGGTAGTTAATGGACGGATTGATCTTTCTCAGCAAAGCACTTCTTTGGTACACACACCAGTTTCAGCTGGGACCCAACACCAGCTTGAGGAGTAACTTGGCTGTGCTTATGGGTTTCTGCATAAAGTTAAAATGCGGAATAATGTGATGCCTGTACGACAGAAGTTACGGCACTTACCATTTTCAGTCAGGGAAGCTGTTTGAGAGGAACTTAGAAAACTTGTTCAAAAGGACATTATTGAGGAGATCGACTCCTTGGAATGGGTTTCACCTATAGTAGTGATGCAGAAGAAGGGTGGAGGCATTCGCCTTTGTGTGGACTTAAGGGATCCAAATAAAGCTATTGTGATTGACAGCCATCCTCTTCCTCAAATAGAAGAAGTATTTGCAGAACTCCGGGGAGCAAAGTTGTTTTCTATTCGTGATTTGCAGAGGGCATACCACCAGGTTATGTTGCATGAAGATAGCAGAGACCTCACAGCATTTATTATACATGAGAGACTATTTAGTTTTATACATGTTCCATACGGTCTCTCATTTCAAAAAAATGTCATTAATTCTGAAGAATCAACATGGAGTTCGGTGCTATCTGGATGATATTATTGTGTTTGGAAATACTTCTGAGGAGCATGATAATAACCTGCAGTCTGTACTAAACTGCATCAGCACAGCAGGCCTCCAGCTCAATAGGTCCTAATGCAAATTTAGACAAACTGAACTCTCGTCTCTGGGGCATACAATTTCACAGGCTGGACTAAAACCTGATCCAGATCATATCCTGGCAATTTCAAATGCTCCTCCTCCAACAGATTTGCAAACCTTACATTCCTTCTTCAGCCTTACCTCCTGGTATGCAAAATTCATTCCCAATTATGCTTCTGTCATTGAACCATTACAAGAATTACTACGGAGAAGTTCAACCTTAGTGTGGACAATGGATGCACAAGCTAGTTTTGAAACGGTGAAAGACTTGATTGTACATAGTCCAGTACTTGCACTGTTCAGTCCTGCATTGCCCACAATTGTAACTACTGATGCTTCTGATTATGGACTTGGAGCTGTCCTCACACAACTGCATGAGAACAACACAGAGAGGACTGTTGCATTTGCTTCAAGGACACTAAGTACTGCTGAGAGAAAATATTCTACAGTCGAAAAAGAAGCACTTGCTTGTGTCTGGGCTACTGAAAAATGGAGAACTTACCAGTGGGGCCTCATGTTCAAGTTGCGCACAGACCACAGCCCTTTGACGACGTTGCACACAACTAAAGGACTGGGAAGAGCAGGATACCATATTGCTCAATGGTCTGCAAGATTACTCTCTTTCAATTATGAACTGGAATATAAGCCTGGAAACCAAAATGTGATCACTGATTGCCTTTCTTGCCTGCCTTTGCCTTCACCAGATGGTCCACTGGAGGATGAGGATGTACTGGTTGCGCTTATTACACGCACTCTCACTGCAGTTACAAGAGAACAATTTCAAGCTGCTTGTTCAGCGTGTCCAATTCAACAAACTGCAGGAATTTCTGACAAAGAGATGGCCCAATCACCCTAAAAACCTTGACCTAGTTTTGCTGCCTTATTTTAGAGTTTGGGATGAACTTTCTTTGTTTGATGGCTGTGTGCTATGCGGTACACACCGGCTTCTTGTACCAGAAAAATTACAGTCAAAACTCATACACCTGGCACACGATACTCATCAAAGAATTGTCCGAACTAAACAATGACTATGGGATCTGTATTGGTGGCCAGGGATGGACTCTCAAACTGAAGCACTCATAAAATCCTGTGTCACTTGCCAAATGCATGATAAGACAGCAGTGACATGTACCCCTCCATTACAGCCTGTTCCTCTTCCTGAATCTGCATGGGGAAAAAGTGGCGATTGACATTGTAGGACCCTTTGATACTGCTCCAAGTGACTGCCATTATGCCATCACTTTAATAGACTATTTCAGTAAATGGCCTGAGGTAGCGTTTACATCACAAATCTCTTCTGCTACAGTAATTAAGTTCCTCTCTTCAGTTTTTAGCAGGCCAGGTAACGCCAAAGAACTGGTTTCAGATAATGGTAGTCAACTTACTTCCCTGGAGTTTGAAACTTTTCTAGCACAGAGGAACATTTTACACAGAAGGTCATCCCTATATTACCCTCAAGTCAATGGGGAAATCGAACGGTTTAACAGAAATTTGAAAGAGTTGCAAATGGCTAAACTGGAAGGGCGATTGTGGATACCCTTCATTACTGATTTCTTGCAAGCATACCGGGCTACACAACATGCCACAACGTGAAGATCACCCACAGAGTTACTGCATGGGAAACAGATGAATACTAAACTGAACATTGCTGGATTGTTAAAGGCACGACCTGATGCCCCAGCTGAGGATGATGTGAGAAAACCAGTTGAACAGAACAAGCAAAGTCTAAAGCTTTCACAGACAAGCGGTGGGGTGCTAAGGAACCAAAGTTTGAGTGTGGTTCCTTTGTTAGAATACGAAAACCTGGAATTTTACGCAAAGGGGACCATAAATTCACAGCTCCTCTTAAAATCATAGAGAAGAAGGGACCTTACCCCTATCGACTTGCTGATGGGCAGGTATGGAACGCTTCTTATCTTGCAACTGCCTATGCACCAAGAGGAGATTATGCCAACACCCAGTCTGCATTGGATGACTACACAGTAGTACTAACACAACAAGACATTGCACTGGAACCGGGGCTTGAGAGACAAGCTGTCAGACCCAGACAACCACCTGTCTGGACTAGAGACTGTTATGTAGTATCTACAGTGTTTTTAGTGTAATATTTCTGCCAACAGTATAGTGTCTTGTTTCATATTTGTTCCCGTGGTTAGAATAATGTTTATTTTAAGTGGGAGAGTTTCTTAAAAGAGGAGGGAATGTGGTGTTTACATGTTGCTTGTAATTATTAGAATTGGGAGCACTGGCTGTTGGGAGTCTGAAAGGACAGGAAACAGGAAGGAGCAGGGAAGCGTTGCGAGGCTGGGAGAAAGCTACATATGGTGCAGCAGCAGCTTGGTAAAGAGGTTTCCACTTTGAAAATAAAGTCCTGTTGAAGCTTGTGAGTACCTTGCCTGGTTGATACAACACCTGACCCCTTCCCATTCTGTGGCACAATCTATGCAACATATGCATGAGCTGTAATGCAAGAGGCCTACGGCATGTATCCTGTAAGACTTGGCTTAAGCTAAAAGCATTTACGTATGCTGGGCTGTGGCACTTGACCCAGATAATGGACTAGGCCAATCTCTAACTAGAAAAGAACCAAAGGGCCTCTGGAAGAGTTGCTAGCCATCCATTATATGCGCTCTCCACCCTGCAAAAGTCCGTAGTCAAAATGCTGCCACAGCAAACCGCAGATCTTGATAATAACAAGGTGTGTCAGCACAGTGCTAATTTTGAAACTGTCTTTGTTATCTGCTTATAAGGCTTTATTAATAGTGCTTAAGTGGTGAAAAATAACTAATAAGGAAATGTATCATTTGGCTTGGATTTGGACCTATATAAGACTGGTATTATAGGAGCAGGGTAGAGAGAGACCAGGGTGGCACCTGCGCATGACCATCTTGGTCTCCCTCTCCCTGCATGCTTGTATCTAATAAAAGGCCTCAGGCTCTTTGAACCAAACAGATGGTGTGTCTCATTTTCCACAACACACCTGTGCAAAATACATGCAGAGCAGGTCAGAGTCAGAGCATAGATGCTCAACAAGTTGATTTCACAAAAACAGAATTCTGAAATATCAGTAATCAGTTTTGAAAATCATGGCCTGTGAGTCCTGGTTCAGTGCTTAAACAACAACATCATTCTTCCTTTCTAGACCAATCCTCCTCTTTATTTTTTATGATATTACTCAAAAATTTAGTGTGCCCAAATAAAGGCCAAGTTTTGAAAATTCATCCATGGTGGGTTTTTTTAAGACTCCATTTCCTCTATCCATTACCTAAGTAGTTGTTAATTCACCTTCCCCCATCCACTACATCTTCTTCCATTATTCTGATGTTATCATTATCATTTTATATCACTTTGGGCCTATGAACCATACTAAAAATGGGGTGGGGGAAAACCTCTCACATTTAGCTGTTTGTAACTACAACTAAGAAGGTCTATGAATAGTTTTGTATAGTTTGTCAGCAATCAAGAACCCTTGATTTTTCTACCTTTGGAACATGGACTACTTTAAATTAGAGAGGGGAAACAAAGTTTGGGGGAGATTATGCAGCTCCTTGAGTGCTACATATAAATAGCTTTTTTGCCCCTGCTAAGTAATTTGTTCCAGAAGGTGAGCTGTTGCTATAAGATAAATGCCCTTTTGGCTGCTCAGTTTTCTGCATTGTTTCTGATCCCTACAGTATCTACAATGATCTTACTTTCTAGCTCTATTTACAGTAAGGGGAAACTTGGGTGGGACCAAGCCCATGAGACTGCGTATTTTGCAGGAAACAGTGAATCTCACATAGCAATGAGGGGACTGTAGCAATGAGCTCTTGGTGTGTGCTGAATACCTAGACAAGAAGTTAAGGGTTTGGGAGGCTATGAAAGGGAATTTAAATGATGTAAAAGTTTTCAAGAATCATAACCCTACAAGAGAATAAAAGCTCTGCTTCTAAGGTGAAATTTCTGTGCAATTCTTTATTGATGAAGAGCTATAAAATATAATCCAGCAGTTTGTCCTAGAACTATTTATTGCCCTTTCCAAAATTTGTTGGATGATTTCACAGTTGAAAATTGTTATATGCTCCAGTTCTTTTCCAGAAACATTTTGCACTCTGCACTGCTTAGTTTGAGGAGAGAATGGAGATTGGAAGAACTGAGGGATGACCCCATCTATATCCATACAGGGCTTTAAAAAATAATAGAATAAAAAGATTATTTTATACTACAGTTCCATATTTGCAACTGCATATTCTATTGGACCTTTCCGACTCCCACTAGAGTTAATGGAAGTACTTCCATTGATTTCAATGGGCATTGGATGAGGCTCAATAGGCTGCAGCCAATCTGAACAGGTCAACAGTTTCTTCCTGAAATACAAAGAAAAAACATATATTTTCAGCAAATTTCAAAATATGATTTAGGTCTCCCCCCCCTTTTCAGCTTCATGAAAAATGAATAACACTATCTATTATTCCTTGAGAGACTCAGAACGTTTCCTGTGGAACTGTTAAAGTTTTCAAGGATTTCTGGTTGCTTGTCACAGATTATTATCATCATGCTGAGGACTAGTTATGAATGTTTTTTATAAAAAAATTCTCTGAATGCTATATATTGTACACTAACAAAAGAAGCCTACCCTGGCTTCACTGATTTCCGTGAAAAATATAGAATTAGGCTTTCTCTGAGTGAACAAAAGCGAACAAACAACAAAAGCCAAAGAAGCCATAAGCTAAGTGAGAAGTAAGAATCAGAAAGGTGAAAGTTGATTGCCTATTTTGTAACAAGTGTACAGGTTTAACATGAATCAGCCTAGACTTTCTTGCATAAACAACTCTCCTTTCCCTACTCTTGCTTGATTGACACAGAACATAAGTGCATGCAGGGTCAATGAGGGTGAACCAAGGCTCTGGTCACAAGGATACAAAGGTGACCTTGCTGTACTATGATATCAGATATTTTATCTGAATCCTCAATCGAGTCCTCTAGCTGTATCCTTGAGAGAGCTAGCATAGATATTAAAATACTGGAAACATGAAGGACATAGGTTAAATAAGAAGTGTGTGACAAGTTCAGTGGACTGAGTGAATGACAAAATTCAATCAAAGCTTCAAGAAATGTTTATGTACACAGCAGTCTGATGTATCAGTGAAATAAATGTATTGCTTTCCTGTGTTGTCTGTTGCAACTATTCTGATTTTTCCATTATGAACAAATTCTGTTTTGACACTGTTCCCCTATCTATTTAACAGGCATATATACATACTGCAAAATACAGACAAACATTAATTGGGCTTGTGCAGAATTCTTTTTGTTGTTTATCTCCGCTAAGCAATGTAAAACAACACTACTCCAGATATGTCACAGGCTTTGATTTCATCTGTAAAGCCCTACCTGTTTTGCGTCCTGAACCCTGGCTGACTTACAACCCACCTCTCTGTCTCTGGTCGTTTGCAGCACTTAAAACAGAGGTGGGCAAACTACAGCCACCAGGCCACATCCGGCCCGCGGAACCATCCTGTCCGGCCCCTGAGCTATTTCCCCTCCCCCTGCAGCCTCAGCTTATTGCGCCGCTGGCGCAATGCTCTGGGCGGCGGAGCAGCGAGCTTCTGAGGCAGCGCAGCTGCAGAGCTCTGCCTGACTCGGTGCTGCGCAACGTGGCTGCCTGTCCTAGTGCAGCTGCACTGCCTGCCACCGGAGCTCCAGGCAGCATGGTAAGGGGGCAGGGGGCGGGGGTTGGATAGCATGCAGGGAAGTTCGGGGTGGTGGTCAGGGGCTGGGGGTGTGGATAGGGGTTGGGGCGGTCAGAGGGTGGGGAACAGGGGGATTGAATGGGAGCAGGGGTCCCGGGGGGGCAGTGAGGAAGGAGAGGAGGGGTTGGATGGGGTGACGGGGGGTGGGCAGGGGTTCCGGTGGTGGGCAGGGGACAGGGAGTGGGGGGGTGGATGGGACAGGGGTTCCAGGGGGGGCAGTCAGGAAGGAGGGGGGTTGGATGGGGTGGTGGGGGGCAGTTAGGGGGCAGGGTGTCAGGGGGCAGTCAGGGAGAAGGGATAGTTGGATGGAGCACGGGTCCCTGAGGGGCAGTTAGGAAGGAGAGGTGCGGGCTGGATGGGGTGGGGGATTCAGGGGAGGTCAGTAGACAGAAAGCAGTGTGGGTGGATGGGGCAGGAGTCCCCGTGGGGCTGTCGGGGAACGGGGGGGATGGTTGGGGGGGGCAGGAGTCCTGGGGAGGGCCGTCAGGGGATGAGAAGCGGGGGGAGGGTCAATTAGGGGGCGGGGGCCAGGCCATGCCTGGCTGTTTGGGGAGGCACAGCCTCCCCTTACCGGCCCTCCATACAATTTCAGAAACCCAATGCGGTCCTCAGGCCAAAAAGTTTGCCCGTCCCTGACTTAAAATCAGCTGAGCTACGTGTGCATCCTGGACTCGAACTCTGGGGGACTAGATGCAGGGCATTCTTGGTACCAGGCCCTTGGTATTGGAATCTGCTTTCTGTGTTGGTCTCTTGAATACCTAATTTGTTGACCTTCAGAATATAATTGAAAGCTCATCAGTTGACTTCCATTAGGGAAATACAGTGGGATGAATTTTACAGAGGTGGTTGCTTCCCATTATCAAGGTTGCTACTAGGCTGCCCTCCACTTTGGTTTGGAAAATGTAATTAGCCTGGAAATGGTCAGATTTATTTTGAAGACACGGGAGACTATTTTTGCAAAGCCTGAAGAATTTGCTTTAATCATTTATGAGCTAGATCCTTAAAAATTCTCATGATCTGAAATGTTGCTTTGCCTAATGTTTGTCTCATTCTGTAGCTCAAAATGGCTTGTTACTGTTCCCCCTTTGAAATTTCCACATACATACATCTTGAAAACCTGTGTCCTGGACCAAAACTGAAGAAAATAAATTACCATTAAACCAAGTTATTAATTTAATTTCCTTTGGATAGTTTTAGGCTCAATCCTGTTCCCACTGATTTCAGTGGAAGTTTTTTGCTGTTTACTTTAGTGAGAGAAGTCTTGGACACTATGGCCTAAACTTTCAAAAACATGAAATCAGTTTTCTACAATTTAGAAATCTTCTTATTTCTAGGTTTAAGTCATATTGAATTTGTTCTGAAAACATTGAATAAACTAAATATTTCTTTTGAAATTAAGCCTTCAAAATAACTCTTTGAAAGTTTTGTGCAGAGCCTAGGCTTTCTTGTGTCTCTTTATCAGCGCAGTGAAACCCCATTATATCACAACACTCAAAACACGAATAGATTTTACTGACTATCCCCAGGCAGTCTTACTGTCAGTTTTTAATCTTTATACAGTACAAGAGTGATAAGCACTTTAAAAATGCAGATAGATTAGATAGATTTTGACATTGGCTTGTGCAAGACTCAGTTTTCAAGGGCAGAAATAACAAAATGTTTAAGGATTTTCTATTGAAAAACTAGACACAATTCTCCATCACTGAAAATGGATAGAGAAAAGAAAAAGCCAATAGGGAATATATTCCGCAATAGCCCCCCTCATCAGTGATTTATTTCAGTGGCCAAACAAAGATACCAGAGTTGGTACTTATCTAAAATTCATTCTCTTTGAGAGCTTTTCATGACCCTTGAAAACATGCTGGGGTGATATTTTCCTTGTAGACGGTGCATTTTCACTGACAGATTCTTTCTACAATTTCCAAATAGCTAGAGGAATATGGATTTTGTTGTATAGCCATTATTAGTTTGGTCAGCTCAGCTCATCCCTTTAATTTAAAGAGAGGGTGACCCCGTATTCATACCATATCAAATAACTTTATCTTTATTTACCTATGTAATAGATAACGACAAAAACAGCCTAGGGGAATTCAGAAACAATCAAAATGATCCCAAAAAATTGTTTAAAAAACCTAGTTAAGGTTGCTAGATGATTACAATAAACTCAATTATCTACGTACTTTTATTTATTTGGATTTAAATAATAACTCTAAAGATGCCTATCCAAGGCCCACAGGACACTAACATTATACGTAAATCTCAACAGAATTAAAACAATCAATTCAACAGGACTTCAGCCAGCCAGCTACAGAAGCTCCTTTACACCTGTTCATCAATATGGGATATATACCTTCAGCACTCTCCAGAACCCAGCTCAAGTTTATTTTTGGAGAATGCCTGCAAGGTCACCACATTTGGGCTATTTCAGATATGGTGAGCAAATTCCAGGGTCTCAGAGCTGTCACACACAATGCCCTGCCAGTCACTTCCTCTCTTTTATAACAAAGAGGATCTATCTTGATCATTCTTGCTGACTGTAGCTGTGGCAGTTTGGCATGGGGAGAGAGGCAACCCCTCACATAAGACAATCCCAGGCCCTTTAGGGCGCTATAGGTCATAACCAACACCTGGAATTCCACTGGAGACGAGTGGGCAATCTAGGTGGCTCCTAAGTTGTGAAAACTAGTAACTGATGGCAAACACACTCTCAATCAAAGGGGCTGATATTACCACCACCATTTCCTCAAGCTGCTTGCCCCACCCCTCAACCATCATCTCAGTCTCATGTGCATTGAGCTTCAGCCAGCTTACTGTCATCTATGACCATATGACCCCCATGTTTATAGTATGTGAGCACTTTGAGCATTAATAGATTTAGCCTCACAACCCCCTAAATGATGATGAAGTAGTACTACACCAGGGGTTCTCAAACTGGGGGTCGGGACCACTCAGGGGGTCGCTAGGTTATTACATGGGGGTGGGTCATGAGCTGTCAGCCTCACCTCAAACCCCACTTTGCACTCAGCATTTATAATGGTGTTAAATATATAAAGAAGTGTTTTTAATTTATAAGGAGGGGTCGTACTCAGAAGCTTGCTATGTGAAAGGGGTCACCAGTAAAAAAGTTTGAGAGCCACTGCACTACGCCATGATTCAAATGACTGACTGGCAGAAAGGCTCCAGTTCTGCAAAGCACTTAAACGTAAAGTGAACATGAATGGACCCACCAAAGCACTTGAACATGTGCTTAAGGTCACACAGAAAGGCTGTATCAGAGCCAGGGAATGAACCCTGATTGCCTGAGTCCCAAGTCAGTGCCTTTAAACACTTCTTTTCATCTTACATGACTTACAAATCGCAAGTACTTAAAAGTGCACAAATGTTTAAAAATCATAGAATCATAGAACTGGAAGGGTCCTTGAGAGGTCATCTATGATTGCTCTCAATAAATATATCAGAGGGATAAATACCAGAGAGGGAGAGGAATTATTTAAGCTCAGTACCAATGTGGACACAAGAACAAATGGTTATAAACCAGTCATCGGGAAGTTTAGACTTGAAATTAGATGAAGGTTTCTAACCATCAGAGGAGTGAAGTTTTGGAATAGCCTTCCAAGGGAAGCAATGGGGGCAAAAGACCTATCTGGCTTCAAGATTAAAGTCGATAAGTTTATGGAGGAGATGGTATGATGGGATAATATGATTTTGGCAATTAATTGATCTTTAAATATTCATGGTAAATAGGCCAAATGGCCTGTGATGGGATGTTAGATGGGGTGGGATCTGAGTTACTACAGAGAATTCTTTCCTGGGTATCTGGCTGGTGAATCTTGCCCATGTGCTCAGGGTTCAGCTGATCGCCATATTTGGGGTCGGAAAGGAATTTTTCTCCAGGGCAGATTGGAAGAGGCCCTGGAGGTTTTTCGCCTTCCTCTGTAGCATGGGGCATGGGTCACTTGCTGGAGGATTCTCTGCTCCTTGAAGTCTTTAAACCATGATTTGAAGACTTCAATAGCTCAGACATAGGTGAGAGGTTTATCGCAGGATTGGGTGGGTGAGATTCTGTGGCCTGCATTGTGCAGGAGGTCAGACTAGATGATCATAATGGTCCCTTCTGACCTTAATATCTATGAATATATGAATATATGAATCTAGTCCAGTCCACTGCACTAAAGGTAGGCCTAAGTATTATCCTGACCATCCCTGTCAGGTGTTTGTCCAACCTGCTCTTAAAAATCCCCAGTGATGGAGATTGCACAACCCAGGGCAATTTATTCCAGTGCTTAACCACTCTAACAGTGAGGAAGTTTTTCCTAATGTCCAACCTAAACTGCCCTTGCGACAATTTATGCTCATTGCTTCTTGTCCTATCCTCAGAGGTTAAGAAGAACAATTTTTCTTGGTAGTTGAAGTCTCCTCCTTGTAACAAGCATTTATGTACTTGAAAACTGTTATCATGTCCCTTCTCAGTTTTCTCTTCTTCAGACTAAACATACCCAATTTTTTCAATCTTCCCTCACAGCTCATGTTTTCTAGACTTTTAATTATTTTTGTTGCTCTTCTCTGGATTTTCTCCAATTTGTCCACATCTTTCCTGAAATGTGGTGCCCAGAACTGGACACAATACTCCCGTTGAGGCATAATCGGCACAGAGTAGAGCGGAAGAATTACTTCTTGTGTCTTGCCTACAATATTCCTGCTAATATATCCCAGACTGATGTTTGCTGTTTCTGCAACAGCGTTACACTGTTGACTCATATTTAGCTTGTGGTCCACTATGACCCCCAAATCTCTTTCCATAGTACTCCTTCCTAGGCAGTCATTTCCCATTTTGTATGTGTGCAACTGATTGTTCCTTCCTAAGTGGAGTACTTTGCATTTGTTCTATTAAATTTCATCCTATTTACTTCAGACTATTTCTCCAGTTTGTCCAGATCATTTTGAATTTTAATCCTATCCTCCAAAGACTTTCTACCCATCCCAGCTTGGTATCATCCCTAAACTTTATAAGTGTACGTTCTATGCCATTATCTAAGTCATTGATGAAGATATTAAAAAGAACCGGACCCAGGACTGATCTCTGCTGGACCCCACTTGTTATTCCCTTTCAGCATGACTGTGAACTACTGATAACTACTCTCTGGGAACAATTTTCCAACCAGTTATGTACCCACCTTATAGTAGCTCCATCTAGGTTGTATTTCCCTAGTTTATTTACTAGAAGGTCATGCGAGACAGTATCAAAAGCCTTGCTAAAGTCAAGATATACCACATCTACCACTTTCCCCCATCCACAAGGCTTGTTACCCGGTCAAAGAAATCTATCAGGTTGGTTTGACACGATTTGTTTTTGACAAATCCATGCTGACTGTTATTTATCATCTTATTATCTTCTAGGTGTTTGTAAATTGATTGCTTAATTATTTGCTCCATTCTCTTTCCATGTATAGGAGTTAAGCTGACTGGTCTGTAATTCTTCGGGTTGTCATTATTTCCCTTTTTATAGATGGGCACTATATTTGCCCTTTTCCAGTCTTCTGGAATGTCTCCTGTGTTCCATGACTTTTCAAATATAATTGCTAATGGCTCAGATATCTCCTCAGTCAGCTCCTTGAGTATTCTAGGATGCATTTCATCAGGTCTTAGTGATTTGAAGACATCTAACTTGTCTAAGTAATTTTTGACTTGTTCTTTCCCTATTTTAGACTCCGATCCTACCACATTTTCACTGACATTCACTATGTTAGACATCCAATAGCCAACAACCTTCTTGGTGAAAACCGAAATTAAGTCATTAAGCACTTCTGCCATTTCCACATTTTCCCCCCTCATTGAGTAACGGGCCTACTTGTTCTTGGTCTTCCTCTTGCTTCTAACATATTTGTAGAATGTTTTCTTTTTTTCTTTTATGTCCCTAGCTAGTTTGATCTCATTTTGTGCCTTGGCCTTTCTAATTTTGTCCCTACATACTTGTGTTATTTATTTATATTCATCCTTTGTAATTTGGCCGAGTTTCCACTTTTTGTAGAATTCTTTTTTGAGTTTTAGATCATTGAAGATCTCCTGGGTAAGCCAGGGTGGTCTCTTACCATACTTCCTATCTTTCCTACTGTAACTATGCTGGTTCTGGCGGGACACAACTAAGAGTGCTAATTTAGGACAAATTGCTTAAAGCAGGGCAGTTACAGCCCAAGGCTGGGGTTCCTTTACCATTAAGGCAAACCAAACCAGCCAAACAGAGAGGACTTTGGTTTTACCCCACTGGCTAACCACAAGTCACACAAGCAATTCCTTTAGACACTCCAGTATCCCAGTATCACCACCAGTGCCACTCGTTATGGGGATGAATGGTTATGAAAACCAATACCCCAGTAAAAGATAAAAGGTTCTCTCGATCCCAAAGGACCAAGCCCCAGACCTGGGTCAATATACAAATCAGATCTTACCCATAAATCATGCTGTTCCCAATCCTTTAGAATCTAAAATCTAAAGGTTTATTCATACAAGGAAAAAGATATAGATGAGAGCTAGAATTGGTTAAATGGAATCAATTACATACAGTAATGGCAAAGTTCTTGGTTCAGGCTTGTAGCAGTGATGGAATAAACTGCAGGTTCAAATCAAGTCTCTGGAGGACATCCACAGCTGGGATGGGTCATCAGTCCTTTGTGTAGAGCTTCCGTTTGTAGCAAAGTCCCTCCAGAGATAAGAAGCAGGACTGAAGACAAGATGGAGGAGCTGCAGCAGCTTTTTATAGTCTCTTGCCATGTGGTCTCTGCTTTCTTTGTCCCAAAGACAAGCTGTCCATCACATGGCATGGAAAAACCTCAGAGTTCTGTCCATAGGCATGTCGCTGCATGCCTTGCTGAGTCACAAGGTGTGTCTGCCTTCTCTCAATGGATCAGTTGTATAGCTGATGGTCCTCAATGGATCAGTTGTATAGCTGATGGTGTCAGCTCTGCCATTAAGCAGGGTAGGCAGAGCTGACACCAACTTGTCTGGGGTATCACCCAGAAGCATAGCATAAGTTTGAAATACAGACAGTACAGAGCCAATATTCATAACTTCAACTACAAAATGATACACATATACAGATAGCATAATCATAACCAGCAAACCATAACCTTGTCTTAGATACCTTTTTTGACCCCCTTTATACAAGATTTGGTGCTGTTACAGGACCTTGGTTACAACAATGATCTATGTGGTCCCAGTTCATGTCAATAATGTTACACCTATGCAGTGGGATAGTTTGCTCTTGTGCCCTTAATAGTAGCTCATTGAAAAACTGCCAACTGTCTTCAATTGTTTTTCCCCTCAGACTTGTTTCCCATGGGAGTTTATCTACCAACTCCGAGTTTGCTGAAGTCTGCCTTCTTGAAATCCATTGTCTTCATTGTTCTCCCTCCTACCATTCCTTAGAATCATTAATTCTACCATTTCATGATCACTTTCATCCAAGATGCCTTCCACTTTCAAATTCTCAACCAGTTCCAAACTATTTGTCAAAATCAAATCTAGAACTGCCTCCCCACTAGTAGCTTTCTCTACCTTCTGAAATAAAAAAAATGGTCTCCAATACATTCCAAGAACTTGCTGGACAATCTGTGCCCTGCTGTGTTATTTTCCCAACATCTGCTTGGTAGTTGAAGTCCCGCATCACCACCAAGTCCTATGCTTTGGATGATTTTGTTAGTTGTTTAAAAAAAGCCTCATCCACCTCTTCTTCCTAGTTTGGTGGCCTGTAGTAGACCCCCTACTATGACATCATCCTTGTTTTTTACCCTTTTTATCCTTACCCAGAGACTTTCAACAAGTCTGTCTCTAAATTCTATCTCAACCTCAGTCTAAGTGTGTACATTTTTAATATATAAGGCAACAGCTCCTCCCTTTTTTCCCTGCCTGCCCTTCCTGAGCAAGCTGTATCAGTCTATACCAATATTCCAGTCATGTGTATTAGCCCACCAAGTCTCCGTGATGCCAACTACGTCATAGTTGTGTTTATTTACTAGCATTTTGAGTTGTTCCTGCTTATTCCCCATACTTCTCGCATTAGTATACAGACATCTAAGATACTGATTTGATTTACCTCCACAGTTCTGTCTTGTCTCTCCCTTATTTCTGCTATAACAGCCCTTGCTCCCCCCAGATTCCGACCCTTCTTCCAGGTCTCCATGTTTTTGACTTATCTGTGGGCTTTGGTCACCTGCCCCCATCAAACCTAGTTTAAAGCTCTCCTCACTAGGCTAGCCAGTCTGTAGCCAAATATGCTCTTCCCCTTCCTCGATAGGTGGACCCCATCTCTGTTTAGCAGTCCTTCTTCCTGGAACAGCATCTTGTGATCGAGGGAGCTGAAGCTTTCCTGGTGACACCATCCTCGCAGCCAGGCATTCACCTCCAGGATGCATCTGTCTCTGTCCAGACCCCTACCCTTGACTGGAAGGACTGAAAAGAACATGACCTGCATTCCCAATTTCCTCACCCTTACTCCCAGAGCCCTGTAGTCACTTGTGATCTGCTGAGGGTCATACCTCACAGTATCATTAGTGCCCACATGGATGAGTTGCATGGGGTAGTAGTCAGAGGGCCAGATGATCCTCGACAATCCCTCCATAACATCTTGGATATGGGCCCTTGGCAGGCAGCATGGTTAAGGATCTCATAAATGTGCCAGTAGGATAAACATAGACACAATATTCGTATCAAACACAAAGAAATGCATATTTCATCACAATACAGCAACATTAACACAGACCTCAAATCAATACTATTATTTCATTAGGAATCTCAAAACATACACACAATGCAAAATACTTCTTGAAAAAGACTGTGGAAAGAGAAAAATGATACATGTACCCTCAAATACATTGATCAGCTTCATATAGAAATCTACATGCATGAGAGGAAGGATGGGCTTGTGGTTAGGGTTCTAGCCTAGGATTTGACAGATCTGTGTTCAGTTTTTTGTTCTACTACAGACTTTCTGTGTGACATCAGCCAAATTACATAACCTCTCTGTGCCTCATTTATCCAGCTGTATAAAATAGAGCTTCCCTACCTTACATCATTAATACATTAATGACGGTGGGGTGCTCAGGTAACAAGGTCATAGAAGTACCTTAGACACATACTTCAGCCGTGCTATATGCTTTTTTTTTACTCGACGATTTAAACAGCATTATTATCAAGAAATACCAAAATCTATTATCAGTTAATATATTAATTGATATTACCTACTTAGCAGTGTCCAATAAAAGGAAATATTTGAATAAAAAAAATTAAGATAATAAAAATAATGCTATTAAAAACCACCATTTGGGGGTCAAATTTAAGGTTGTTTTGTTTCGATGAAATATATATTTCTTTCTGACTGTTAAGAATAAAGTCCTCATCCGTGGTTGTAGTAGGGTCTCTGTGGTGCAAAGCTGCCATAAAACCATCTTTTCTTATCTTTTGTTTAAAGAAGCACTCCATTTCAAGTGCTTTATTGGCAGTTAATGATTTTGCTGTCACATGGTAGCATGTGCAAGAACTTTCACATTAGAGCAAATATGCATGGTCAGTTAGAGCAAATCAATAGATGCTTTGCTGTGCTTATAGACAAATTAAAGGTCTTCTTACAGTGACGTGCAGTTAAACAAATATCTCTGTTATGAAAGCTTTTAGATATGTTGTGTACCTGGGCTATTTAACTATAATTTATCATTTTTCTGTCTAATTATGGAGGAAGCACAAGTACAATATGACTGTCTAGTCCAAGTAAATAACATTGCTGTTTCTAGGCCATATTTATCGTTTTGCAAGATTCGTTCCATATTTCATGAATGTTATTCATAAAAAGAGTCTCAAGGCCTACTCATGTTTCTTTGGTTTTCAAGAGTGGTTAAAAGGTAATTTTTTTTCCTAACAGAACATAAACATATTTTCCTTCTGAATCATGTTAATCAGAAGATAATTATATGCCTGTTATGCTTTTTTAGGGAGTCAAGCAATTCTTGATTAACTATATTAAGCAATTTGTCTATTATAATGAACCTTGGAGATGTTATTAATGCAGATAAGATCAGTGGTGCAGTAGGGCAGTATGGTCCAGTACGCCACACCAGTAAGCTATTTATAGCTGGTACAGCGTACTGAAAGGACACAGGAGGAGCAGAACGTGGGGCCGCCATGCGGCCTCACGCCAGCAGCTTCACTGGCATGATTATACTGCCCCCAGCCCTTCGACGCAGGTGCGTGTCTGCATCCCCTGTCCGGGGTCTGTACAGCAGCCCCGCAAGAGGACAGGGCTGCGGGAGGTACAGCTGCATGGCAGGAGCTGCCGGCGAGGGCCGCCCGGTGGCTCCACATTCTGCTCCCTTCACCACTGCGGTTTCTGGGAGAGCCCTGAACCACAGGCATTCCCAGGAACCGCAGCGGCAAAAGAAGCAGAACGTGCAGCTCCTCCGGTGCGGCTGTACTACCCCCCAGCCCCGCCCTCAACCCTTCCAGGAAGCTGCGTGCCTGCGTCTCCTGTCCGGGGTCTGTACCGCAGAGGACAGGGCTGGGGGCGGGGTTGGGGGTGGTGCAGCCGCGCTGGAGGAGCTGCCAGCATTGGGCTGCCTGGCGGTCCCACGTTCTGCTCTTTTCGCTGCTGCAGTTCTAGAGAACCCTACAGTTCAGAAGTCTCCGTCGCAGCAGGAGGAGGACAGAGGTCCCCCTCCTCAGGTAACGTGGGATGGATCATGGGGTGGGGGAGGAGAAGAGCCTGGGGCGCTGGGCTCGGGATGGGATCACGTGAGGAATCACATGGGGAAGTCACGTGCCCCCTCCCTCCCTTTTAGCTGGTGCAGCGTACTGGTAAGAAGTGAATTCTTCTTGCACCACTGGATAAGATCCAGGCTACAGTAACGTGTAGTGAGTGACTGAAAAATTTTGATTGGATTACTGAAGTCTCTTGTAATAGTCAATTTAGCCTTTTATGTGTAGGTTATCCAACTGGAATTTAACAGCCCATAGCAATGGGTTATGCTGATAGTTCTTGTCTGTAAGAGCCACCTCCCATGCTGTATTCATAATGAGGTCTTTTATTGTAGTTTTAGAGATACTTAATTGTGAAGTGGCACAGCAAAGTGGCTGAGATCTACGTATTACAACTAAAAGTTGTGAGCAAATCTCTTAGTTTTCCTCCTGAGCTCATCAAAATCTTGGGTGATCACTTTGTCTTGCACTTAGCTTTATCCCACATGCCTCAAAGGAGTTGCATGTTTTACTTTCAACGATTTCCCCCCCCATCTTACAGAACTGAATGTTGAAAAGATATGCCATTTTGATTATGTTGGGTTTTTGTTTACCCATGATGGTTTTGGTCACAAAAAAAGTCAGATTAGGAAAGCTCTTGTGGATATCTGGAGGGTATAAGCTGTAGACAAAAGCTGATTAGTTACATCTAATACAAATCTTCTGAATAGAACAGTGCTCTAATTGGGTTAATATAATACATACATATTTTGGTAATTATGTTTCCCCACACTCTCTTACCTAAACATATGTGATATATGCTTAGGCATGTTGATACATATTTAATTAATATTAAGGGCCATATTGTGTCCCCAGGTGCACCAAGTGCAACCACATTGACACAGTACAATGGCACAAGTACTATACTGAATGCAGAACTTAACCCTAGTAATATTAGACAGCGAATATCATAGTATAATGCTAAAATTACAGGGCCTGATTTTCAAAGAAGGCCTCACCCCCGCTCGAAAGGGTGTTTAAACAACTGAATGTGCATTTTTCACAATCCAAAACCCATAGGAACCCTTCTGTTGACTTCAGTGGGTTTTGGATTGTGCCGTAATGCTTGAATTCACAGGAGATAAATTTTACACATGCTAACTCCATTTGTTAAAAGCTCTTACTTGCACATACAGATATTGGTGTTACGAAAGGCTTTTGTATGGATGGTTAAGTGTGCACAAAAGTTAGTCACCTTCTAAAACCAGAGCTTTACATTCTACTTTAAAATTATTCTAGTTTCTTATTGAAAAATTTATAATTTTTTATATCTTCACTGCTCCTCTTATAGGTTTAGAAATCAATTTTTATATTCCAGTGACTAATTCAGAAAATACTTTTAATCTTTTAATTATTTTTAGAGTTAGTATATCAGTGGTGCATTTAAGTGGCCACTTTCTGGATTGTTTTAATTTGACCAAGTATAAAAGTAGATGAAAAGACACATAAAAATAGTCTATGAAATTATTTATCTAGGAACCCTGCTTAGGATAGAGAGTAAGAAGTTTTCCTTGACTCAGTGAAAGATTCAACACTATTAGTTCAGTGTAATTACAGGTAATAACATGAATTATACTGTAAGTGTATGCCACACTTTAAAAGTTCACAGCAATAGTTCAGATGCATAACTGGTGGAGACTGCAGCCAATTGAATACTGCATAATAATGTCTCCAGAGCTATGACAAATGTAGCATGTGGATGCTAGGATGTGGATGACATATGTAGCATTGACTCCACCACACTGCAGCCTTGCAATCACTTCCCATTGTGCAAGAGAGTTTGATCGTGGCCATATCTCTGTTATGCCTTGGAGAGGAAAACAGCACTAATTGCCCCACTCCTTTGCAGGAGAACTGGGTGGGTACAAAGACTCTCTGTACATTTTCTTTCTTTCCCCTCATCTCAGCAGACTCATAAATGGGAAGGCTTAGTAAAGGCATCCTGCATATCCCCTTACCTTGCACAACCATACAGAGACTAGTTACAAGCCTATCCATAATGTGCATAATTATAGTTTTCCTCATGACAAACTTTGAATTAGTTTGTCTCTGTTCATACTGATTTCTAGCCTTCTATTTCCACACACTATCTTGCACTACACCTCCCATCATTTCATTCACATTCTCATTCACTCACACACAAATCTGCCAGTCCATTTCCCTCCTTCCAGTCCCTGTGCCTTCCTCAACTGCAACACTCCCCTCATTAAAATCTTCTTCGCTCCATGGTAACCCCAGGCTCAGAGCCCCTTGCCACCCAAACTCAGACCCCTCCCCTTCAGGTAGAGAAGTCCCCATTTCCTAACAATCCCCGACAGCTCAGAACCTCCCTCCACATCAACTCCAAACTCCCTAATTCAGGGCTCTTCCCCTTTCCACCTGAGCATTCCCCCCTACCCAACTCCCCTAGTTGCAAGCCCACCAGCAGTCCCACAGGGCAACCATGTGTACAGTGGCCACTGGGGTTTCCAGAGTTCGGAAAAGCCGCACCCCCCCCCCACCAGGAGTCCTGGCTGTCAGGAGGTGATGCTGTACACTGCAGTACAGCACCCAGACCATAGATGCTATGCAATAGTATAATGTATACATATATAGCCTACCCTATATAGTATAGTATACCATAGTCACAGACCTTATATACTATAAATCAGATATTCCTCTCACTTACACTGGTGTAAATCAGGACTAACTCCATGACAGTAAATGGTGTAAAATTAGTATGGAATCAGAATCTGTTCTAGTGTGCATAATGTGGCTCATAGAGGGTGCCTTATTGATATGGTTTAGTTTCACCAGCCCCTGGTGACCTGCCATCCCAGCTTATTTCCCTGACCAAGACAAAACAACTCCCTGATCACAATTCTCCTCAGATAATGCTGTCATTGTTCATAATAGGAAAATATTCTCAAACTTGAATTCACAGTAAAAATAGCCCAGCTGTTTGTGTACTTTAAACACACAATATGTGCAAGATTCAAATCAGACTCACAGTACACAGACATATAAAATGATAGTGTTCGCATAGTGAGCAGTGCTCGCCCATCAAATGTTTCCAGTGATATTTCTGCTATTAGACAATGTAACTGGGTGTGATAAGATGTCTAGTTCTAGCACCCTGCATGGAATTATTTATTTATTTCAGTTGGGTGTGGAATTTCTTTTAGAACACGTTGGTGCCTATCCAAGGCTGTGGGTGTTCTTGACATACGTTTAAATACACAGTGAGTTACAAAACATAAATGGTCAGAATCAGTAACCCTTCCGTTTCATCACACATGTCTTTAATCACCAGTCATGTGACCAGTTCAGTTTAACCTATCACCAAAGTTTTTCACTAGACAAAAATTTCATCTTCATCTGCCAGAACAGGGGAGTCTCATTAGCTCCAATCCAAGAGTATAAATGGTTTTGTATATCTCTTTTAGTCAGCAAGGACTAAGGGGCAAGAGAGGAGGGCTTCTGGGAACTACTCAAGTCCCTTGTGATTCCGAGACATACAAAAACTTTTAGGCTCCTGAATGGAATATCACCTGGTCTGGCTCACTAATGAAAACCACTGGGTCTGCTTCTGCCATGAACCAGTAGAGTTGCCCCATAACTCACTGTAGGGTCCTAGAACATGACTAAGTGCTATCGAATGTGCTCTAGGGAAGAATCCTACATGAGAAGGGAGATTGACTGGTGACTTAGTAGGCCTTTTCCACTTCTGACTTTGATGATGTAATGCTTTTCTGCTTCTTTTTTTAAGTTACTCAGGCTATAAGAAGCAAAATATAAAGAGAAAAGAAAAATAATGCAAAAATAAAAGAAATTAAAATATTTGTAAACTTCCTCCAGGAAGACCAAGATGGGTACTCAGCAGCATTCTGAGTAAACATGAAATTTAAAAATATGTGTGAGAGGCGGAAACTGGAAATGGAAGAGATGTTCACTTACATCCTACTATCCAAGATGGTTGCTGCTATTTCAGCTGGAGCTGTGCTATTAACTGAGAAAGTCACTTGACCCTGTTAGGAGATGTTACTAAGAGTCCAATCCATGAGCCATGAGTGATCATGGACAGACGCCCCCACACTGAGTCCCATGGAGATCAGTTGGTCTGAGTGTGGAAGCAGGAGTCCATGCACACTCATTACAGGATTACAGTTTAAGCTTTCAGCATGTTTAAGGCAAAAATATATTTATAAAGATTATAATAATACATACATATTCTAGAGCTGAGATTTTTGTATATGTAGAAATCTATTATTGTTTTGTGGGATGAAAGAGTGACCTTCAGTGGACAATGATGCTCTCAAGGTGTGATTCCAGCATTGTATTGTATTGCATTGCATTGCATTGTCAGTTACTTGCAAATGCAAAAGATCTTCTATTATAAACCTCTACTGTAGCCTCTCTGTCTCTCTAATTCATACACACAAGATATATACATGTATAATATATTTTGCATGTTTTAACACATTATGCAAAATTTCATGTATAAAATATTCTGATAAAATCTTGTTTTTATGTATAAGCTGACCTTCAATAGGAATTATAAACACTTTATGGCAGCAGTCTACTCTCTATATGTATCTATATGTCACTTGAGAAAAGCATGACTCATGACTTTTTGCTACTGAACTGATTAAACTTCTATCCTGAAACTGACAGAAGACTCATTGTTCAGATTGATGTTCTCAATGTCCTACATTCAATAGAGTTTACTCTTGATTTATTAAGCTTCCAGGTAAACATGATTTACCTAGTTTCTTATGCACATATTTTTACTGTGTCCTTTTGCTAATTGGTATCATAGAAATATTATGAGTGTCTTTATATTTCTGTTCCCTCCAACCTCACTATATGTAAAAAAAGCAAAATGTATTTCATTTCTTATTACAGCTATTATATTGGATTTTTGTGATTTGAATTGTTTTGATCTATATTTTCTAATGATGATGGAAAACACTTGTTTTGCTATATATTATCACATTTGACAGAAAAATAATCTGGAGTATAAAACTTTTTCTCTGATTATGTAGAAATATAGAAAGATACCTTCAACTAATGCATATTTTTGTTTCTTTGGTTTTGGTTTTTTGCTGATTGACAAAGAAAGCTTAAGAGGAATAAAGTAATTCAGTTATCAATATAGACTTTAGTTCATGATTGCTATATGTTACAATGTTACAATAACTGATTAACATATGATACATTTTGATTAATGCAGAGTTACAGGGCTATTTTTATTTAAAATGAATCCATATTTGCATGTTAAGATCATCCATTTGAGTTATGTAAAGGAATTCCCTCTATTTAGTTGTTCCAAAGAAGATTTGTAACAAGCTATGGAGGGAGTCCTGTGAATTCTAATTAAAAATGCTTATATGCTAAAGAAGAACTTAGAGAGAGAGCTCTGCCTGTGTCTTTATTGTGGACTTTGGGCATTGGAGGTTGATCACTGAATAGTGCCAGGCCTGGTAGAAGTGTCTCTTGAGGGGTGAAAATGGGGATTCAGGGAAGTAAATAATTTAAATGCATGGTTCCTTAAGATTTGGGGTTAAAGCCCAGATTCTCCACCATATCCTAAATATTTATTGTGTTCAGTGCATGTGAATTGGCCTGGGAGGGTCCCCACTCTGGAATTATATAACATTCCTCTTGCACACTTTAGTGGGTTGGTCTGGACCTTCTTGGGCTCCTCAGCTATTCAGTGGCACTGTGGTCTTGAGGAAGACCACAACCTTAGCATGGCATGTAAACTTTCTCTGTATCACTTCCCTCTGCATCCCTTGAGGCTATAGCAAGTTACAGAAAAAAAGAGAAAAATAGAAAAGGAATGTAAATTGATACGTGCCTACATAAATAATGAGAAACGAATCTTTACATAGGCTCTAAACTTTGTTACAGAACATCCAAAGATTATCTTATCTGTACCATTGTAGAAATGTCAGGCCTCACCATGACTGTGAGAGATACAGCAACGTGATATGCTCATAGGAGGATGTGTCCTGTGTTAGTAAAAACTTCCTCCATTAAAGAAAAGGGGGATTTTTGATCTCTCCAGGTCCAGTTTTTTACAATGGGTGGCAAAATACACATTAGCATTTGATTAAACCATCTTGTCCTTTAAAGTTAGTTTGTATATATATCACTGCGTCAGCTCATTAACACTTGGACAAAGTACATAGTAAGTTTGTAATTAAACATCCTCTCCCCTCCTATGGAAGTCAAACACAATCCTAAGTTCTTCCTTCCTTGTATTTGTTTATGATAAAGCCTTGTCATTGCCCCCAAATTATGTTAGTTTTGTTGCATACTTCAAGTGAATTCTTTTATTGTCATGGTTCAGATAGAAAAACAAACATTTTTGCATATACTTAAATGTTCTTTTATTCAGCTACCAGTTCCAGGTAACACACCATGCAAACAAAAGTCAGTTCTTTACCACTGATATAACTCAGTTAAGAAATATTGAAACGTAAGTACAGACATGACAGAGATTAAAAATTAAATGGGCTGGACATAAACAGCAAGTCCACTGTGGTGTTATTATGTGGCTGGCATACTTCGCAATAGCCAGGCAGAAGATTTTTAAAAATGGCAACATGTCATAAACAGATATTATATTAACTGGCCTTTATCTTGAGAAAACATTCTGTTTGAGCCAAACATCTCCCACTCTTGAAATAAAATGTGTTGGAGTTTTAATATTTTTTATGATTCTGAGGCCGCATCAGTTCAGTTCTCTCATCCTTTTTTAATGTAAGTAATATTTCCTACCTCCACTAATATCAAGTCAAAACATATGGCTGAAATACCCATTCTATTTACTGTAATAACATAGTATTGTAATTCTCAGATTACCTCAATGTGTTTTGAATTCAGTAGTTCATAGTGTAACCTTTACTGGTAAAGGGAACAACATATTTGTCCTCTCTTGGCGATTTATATTGGTTTGATTTTTCAGCTCAAATTATCTGTGTCATTTTAATTCTAGTTTTCATATCAATAAATGGGCTCACTCTCTTTTATTTCTCTGATCTTATGAAATATACACAATTCAGACAATTTTTCTCTTCTGATCAATGTCACTTGAATTTTGTTCTGTTCAGACTGAACACATATGACTGAAAGGCTTCCTCCCCTCTCCACCCCCACTTAGTTTTAGTAACTCTCAGGTAATTTTTTTTTCAAGCCTACTTTCTCCTTTTGTAAGTAAGTTTTTTTTTCACTGTTTCTTTAAACCCTTACTACTTGCCTTCTTTTCTGTGTAATCTAGCATTAATGTCAATTCCTTTTATTGGAAGGCAAATAGTTCAGTAGGATTTTCCAGGGCACACTTAGAAAGTTTCTACCGCTTTAGAAGATCTTACCATTTCTATTTGTTTCCCCCACTATCAGTAAATGGTTAAAAATAGACTAAGTGGATCAGTATCCTTGCAGTGCATACTGCCTCCAGTTTGAACTGTAAAATGTGGGTTCACTGACCTTACTAAAGCAAGTGTTGTGGAAAGGCTGGCTGGTCTGAATTTTTCCAAAGGCTAGAGGGAAAAGTTAAACTTAACAGAAGAACCAGTAGAGTGATTAATTTTAGCAAAGGGGCTGGCACCAGACTCGATCACTTTTATTGCCAAAACTGATTAATTCTTCAGATTTAACCAGTTACATTTCATTTAGATACACACACTCTGACTTGGCTGTGGTGTTGCATGTTTAAGGCTACAGATAGTCTATAGGATGATTTTCTTGAGGTAATTTAAATGGAATTGCTGACACTTCATGGCAAGCACCATGTCTTCATATATGTTTGTATTGCACTTAGCACAATACAGCCCCAATCCTGAATGCAGTATAATATTATAGAGTTGGTGTAGACCAGGGGTAGGCAACCTATGGCACGCGTGCCAAAGGTGGCATGCGAGATGATTTTCACTGGCACTCACACTGCCCGGGTCTTGGCCACTGGTCCGGGGGGGGGGGGGCGGGGACTGCATTTTAATTTAATTTAATTTTAAAAGAAGCTTCTTAAACATTTTAAAAAACTTATTTACTTTACATACAACAATAGTTTAGTTATATATTATAGACTTATAGAAAGAGACCTTCTAAAAACTGGAATGCGAAACCTTACATTAGAGTGAATAAATGAAGACTCGGCACATCACTTATTTACTTTACATACAACAATAGTTTAGTTATATATTAAAGACCTTCTAAAAACGTTAAAATGTATTACTGGCATGCAAAACCTTAAATTAGAGTGAATAAATGAAGACTTGGCAAGCTGCTTCTGAAAGTTTGCCGACCCCTGGTGTAGACTTTACATTTGTATATTAACAAAAGAGATGATTTTCCAAATTTGATCTATTTGATGAAGTGTCTAATACTTGTGAATTTTCTAATTCATTGTAAACAATTATTACAAATTTCAGTGGTCTTACACTGTCTGAAAATCATTGAGATCTTCTAACAGAGAGACTGATATCTTATTGTGAATCAGCTAATGTATGAATATCAATGAGTGATAAGCAGTTTTTGAAAGTGTTTCTGATAGCTCTTCATCACAAATACTGAGTCAACATGGCACCATTTCATGGTTGGATGTGAGGTGAAGAAAAGTAAAAACAAAATCCAAGGAAAATAATTAAATTAGTTGAGAAAAGATTAATTAGTTGAGGAAACATAAATAAATTATTCTATTTGACAGACTGAGTGCAGTAATGTGTCTTTAATTTCTAACCTTCTTGCTTAATTGTTGGTTTACTTTTTCTCAGTTTTCCTTTGTTCAGAGATCCATGTGTCCACTTCTTAATTTGATTTGATATTAGGGGTGAAATCCTGGTCGCACTGAAGTCAATGGCAAAACTCCCATTTTCTTCAATGGGGCCAGGATTTCACCTAAGATCTCCCCAATGTTCATACAGTCATTCCAGTGCTACTCTTTGCTGGCATGTCATAAAACTTCAAAATATGCTGACATAATGTCCTAGAAGATGTGTTATTGCTGTTGTTATCAGTCCTAACAGAACCATGAAACAGCTAAAAAGGAGACTGAGACTGACCTAAAGAATCACCCCAAGTATAAGCTGAGGTGAAACTTTGGGTCACTTACTGTGGTGTAGCTGCCCAACAAATGTGGACATTTCAATAAAGCTTAAAGTCACTTATAAAGTTGAGTTTGGTGGCCAGAATTTGATCTCACTTACAGAGGGTTGCCAACTTTCTAATCACACAAAACCAAGCGCTCTTGCCCTGCCCCCTGCTTCACCTCTTCCCCAAGACCCCACCCCTTCTCTGAGGCCCTGGCCCCAACTCACTTCATCCTCCCTCCATTCACCCTCCTTCCACCTCTCACTCTCCCCCACTCTTACTCACTCACTCATTTTCACCAGATTGAGGCAGGTGTTTGGGGTGCGGGCTCCGGGTTAGGGCTAGAAATGAGGATTTTTAGGGTGCAGAAGGAGGCTCAAGGCTGGGGCAGGGAATTGGGGTGCAGAGGAGGAGGGTGAGGGCTCCAGCTGGGGGTGCAGGCTCTGGTGTTGGGTGCCGGATGAGGGTTTTGGAGTGCAGGAAGGGGCTCTGGGCTGAGGGCTTGGGCCGAGGGGTTTGGAGTGTGGAAGGTGGCTCCAGGCTGGGGCAGAGGTTGGGCTGTGGGGAGGAGTGAGAGCTCTGGCTGGGGGGGGGGGGGTTGTGGTACAGGAAGGGGCTCAGGCTGGAGCAGAGGGTTGGGGTGTGGGAGGGGGTATGGTGTGTGGGCTCTAGGAGGGAGTTTGGGTGCAGGAGGGGGTTCTGACCTGGGATAGGGGGTTGGAGTGTGGGAGAGGGTTCGGGGTGTGGGCTCCAGGCAGCACTTATATTATGTGGCTCCCAGAAGTGGCCAGTATGTTCCTGTGGCCCCTAGGCACAGGGGTGGCCAGGGGGCTCCCCACATGCTCTCACTCGCAGGCGCCACCCCTGCAGCTCCCATTGGCTGCGGTTCCCGGCCAATGGAAGCTGCGGAGCCAGTGCTTGAGGTGGGAGCAGTGCACAGAACCTCCCTGGCTGCCCCTGCACCTAGGAGCCAGAGAAACATGCCATCACTTACAGGAGCTGCGCAGAGCTGAGGCAGGCAGGGAGCTTGCATTAGCCCTTCTGCGCCACTGATTGGACTTTTAATGGCCTGGTCAGCAGTGCTAACCAGAACTGCCACGGACCCTTTTCAACCTCGCATTCTGATCGAAAACCAGATGCCTGACAACCCTATTTACACTGGTGTAACAATACTGATTTCTAAAAAGCTGCTTCAGATTTGGCCTCAGTACTGCTAAGCACATAAGCACTTGCTTGTATGATCTGCTGAAAAGGGATGTGTGACAGGCTGGACCCTTGGGAAGCCACCTGATGTGCTGAGATACCACTGAGTCTACCTGTTCTGCCAGTATGGGCCCCCTTTTACCTGTCTTGTTGAGCCAGGCTATTGAAGCCTCCTCTAACACATACAGGCAGGGCCACACCCAGCTGCAGATCAGCTCTGGGAAGACTCAGTTTAAGGGACTTGCTCCAGCACTCAGATGTCCACCTCCTTTGGAGTGCAAACCCAAAGATAGATTATAAAATGTGTCCACTCCCTCAATGTGGAGAGAGGTGTGCACACTTCTTGCCCTCATCCATTAGAAATTACAGAAACTGGGTTTAATAATTAACAAAACAAATTTTATTAACTAAAAAGGACAGATTTTAAGAGGTAAAAGGGGTAACGAACAGAACAAAGCAGATTACTAAGCAAATGAAATCAAACATGCAAACTAAGCTAGTTTCACTAAAGACATTGGTTACAAATAGTTTTTCTAACCCTAGATATTGTTGCAGGCAGGTTGCAAAGTTTCTGTGGTTCAGAGTTCCAGTTATATTCCTTTTCAGTCTGGACTCCTCCATTGCCTTCCCTTCAGATGGCTTTTGCAGACTTTCTTCTTGGGTAGACAGCCATGGAGAGGAGGAGTCCTGTTTGCCTTCCTCCCCACCCTTAAATAGGATTTACATAAGGCGGGAATCCTTTGTTTCCCAAACTTGACCCCCCCCCCCCGCTTCCCTTACAGTGGAAAGTTACAAGAAGTCCCAGGTAATGTTTTAGCATCAGATGATAAGACCACCTGACTTTGTAGGATCACAGCGTCCATGAGTCAGTTGCAGTATGGAGCGTCCACAGGAAGGCCAAGCTTTTCACAGTCTATTGTCCTTGTTGATGGGCCATCCTCCCTGTCTGGCTTTTCCATTGTTGTACCTGAAGTGTTAGCAGTGGGCATCACCCAAAGTAACATAGTTGAAATACAGATACATAGTCAATATTCCTAACTTCAGATACAGAAATGATACAAATTGGATAATCACATTCAGTAAATCATAACCTTTCCAATGATATCTCACATGAGCCCTCTTGCATAAAGTATATCTCAGTTATGTAATATTCATATCATAAGCATATTTGCATAAATAATATGGACTGACACATCACAGGATGGACTTAAGCACATGCTTAAAGTTAAATATGTGATTAAGTGCTCTGCTGAATCGGGGCCTTACACCGATGTAAGTGGTATTTGAATCATGCTCTCTGGTGAACTTCACCCATGTGCATAAGGCAAGTGTAAAGCCTAGGCATCACTTAACTCACATAAACCCTATTTTGAAATATTAAATGGGGAATGGGGTTTAAGTGATACCTAGGCTTTGTGTTGGTCCCCTGAACATGGGTGAATTTCACCCTAAGTGCATTCATCCAATATTCCCAGTGACATGAGGATTTACATCTGAAATTATTGTTGTTTAGCTCACTGAACGGGATTCTTCCCTTACATTCCATGTGTGCTGGAACTCAGCATCAGCACATCCCAGCATCAAACAGACAAGCTCTTTAAGCAGAAGTTTTTTGGCCTTGGAACTTGTCCCCCTTCCCCCCCCACCCACCATTGGTCTTCTGGAGCTTGACTTTGTTAACACTCTAGGCATAAGACATAGCTCATCTTTCTCACACTCATTTGTAGAGGGGTTGGGCTGCAGAGCAGAGAACCTTTATTATTACACCTGTTTTGAGTGGATGTGTGTGGATGTCTTATTTAACTACAAAGCCTGCTGGGGCATATTTGTATAGTTATTGCACTGGAGTGAGCAGTCTATTACCATATATATTGCATAAAACAAATGGCCTATGGGTGTCCACAGTGTGGGCTGGGTGCCTCTTTATTTAATATGTGTACAATCATTCTCTCCATCATGAAAAGAAAAGGAGACTACCTTAGAGACTAACCAATTTATTTGAGCATAAGCTTTCATGAGTTACAGCTCACTTCATCGGATGCATCCGATGAAGTGACCTGTAGCTCACGAAAGCTTATGCTCAAATAAATTGGTTAGTCTCTAAGGTGCCACAAGTACTCCTTTTCTTTTTGCGAATACAGACTAACACGGCTGTTACTCTGAAATCTCTCCATCATGTCTTCAAGAAAAAGTACTTTATATTCCAGGGGTAGGCAACCTATGGCACACGTACCAAAGACGGCACGTGAGCTGATTTTGAGTGGCACTCACACTGCCCGGGTTCTGGCCACCGGTCCGGGGGGCTCTGCATTTTAATTTAATTTTAAATGAAGCTTCTTAAACATTTTAAAAAACTTATTTACTTTACATACAACAATAGTTTAGTTATATATTATAGACTTATAGAAAGAGACCTTCTAAAAACTGGAATGCGAAACCTTAAATTAGAGTGAATAAATGAAGACTCGGCACATCACTTCTGAAAGGTTGCCGACCCCTGTTATATTCCTTCCTTGCTCTTCTTCAACAAAGTATATTTCTATACTTAAAGCACCTTTAGTATAACACTTCATCCTTACAATATGTTATGCCATTGGAAGGAAGAGTATTTTTACTATTAGAAAACACAGATGGGCATAATACAGTCAGCCATAATTTGGTACCTTCCAAATTCATTTCCCATTTGAGGGAAAATCATTTAAGCAAAGTCTGGGTATTTTTTTTTAGTGTAACTTGTTTCATTTACTTTATATACCTTAGTCCTTAAAAAGAAGTGGTCAAACTGCATGCAAGTGTAACGCCAACAGACCCTGGTTGTCGGCGGGCAGGATCGAAGCTGGGACCTTAAATCGCCGGCCCCAGGGCAGCTACCCCTTTTGCCCCCCGCTGTTGGCGGCCCTTTCGGTAGGGTTCCTATCGGCAGGGCTACTGACAGAGGTGGGGTGGGGGGCAAAAGGGGCAGCGGTGTTAAAGTGCTGCCGTGGCAGTGCTTTAAGGAAGGTCCTTTGCCATGACAGAACTTTAACATCAGCTGTGTACGGGCTGGTACCAGCTTCTTACTAGTACACCGTACTAGCCCACTTTCACCCCTGTTTGTGGATTATGTACTTCCCCTAGCTGAGGAAGCACATCCTGAGTGTCAGAGATTTTGCAGTTGAAATCCTGGATAAGCTGCCACTTGTAATGCTGACAGACCCCAGCTGTTGGACAGGACTGAACCTGAGGCTTTTAGAGCTTAGTGCATGAGCTGCTACTGCATGAGCTAGAAGCCAACTGGCTGCTAGCTAATGCTGTAGAGAAAACTCATTTTGTCTCTCTCTCTAAGTGGTCTCACTGCCACTAGATGGGACAGAACACCACACCCAGAAGGTGTGTGGGTTACACAAGCAATTCTCTTCTTTGAGGCATCTTTGCCAAAATATATTGCAATGCCCAGTGCCCTGAGTAACTGCCCCTAGAATTGGCTGTATTTATAAAGATTAAGACAGAGCACAAATTCTCCTGCTGCTTGCAGCAGCCTCCCTCAAAAGAACCTTCATCACAAAACTAACAAAAATACAACATTTCTTCAAAGACTGAACAGTGTTCACAGGGTAATATAAAGAATGTGTACAAGTATGCCTGACCATGCTATCTGGTGTCTCCTGCCATAACAAGAAATTACCCAAAGCCCAATAAACAACAGTTTATAAAAATATCAGAAAACTGTACTTTCTGCAGAGTTTAAACAAGACTATTATCCTCTGTATTGCAGAAAGTGTAATTCCTGTGCAGTCAATTCTTTTGGACTGGTGCAACCAGCAAGCCACTGATTTTAAATGTGGTAGACATGCCTAGTGATGAACGAGTTTGGGATTAAGGTATATCATTAGATTATTCAAATCACTAAACCTAAAATTTCTTTTTGACTTGGGTCCCAATTCTATAATTTAATCCATGCCAGCAGACCCCTGTACAAATCATTGGGATTTACTCTCCTAAATTATGTAGGTGCTTATGAAAACTGCACCCTTACCACATACTTCACTTAGACAATGATCCTTATCCCTACTCTGTCACTGATTTACTGTGAGACTTTGGCAAGTTATTTATCCTCTCTGTACATTAGTTTCCCCATCTGTAAAAGGGATAACGAGGCATTGTGAAGCTTAATGCACACATTTTTGCAAAGCCCTTTGTTATCCTTGGCTCATCCTACAGGTTTGGAATGCACTGGACACATGCCAAGTATTAATGTTATTGTACCTTAATTAAGGGCAGATTTTTCATGTCCCAACTTCTTTCCACCACAGATGAATGGCTACCTAATCAAACACAAAGGAGTTGCAAGCCTACTTTGGTTTAAAAAAACCTCCCAAACTTAAAAACATTTACTGTTAGATACACATGAAAGCAAAACTGCAACTCACCATAAAACTAGAGTCTCTGTAAACATGAGAAAGACAAACCTTTTCAAAATATTTCTTGACAAGCTGTTGATGGTTCATATTGGCAGTGGGCAACTGCAGAATATTAATAAAGTACTGGGAGAAGAACAATCTGAACATGTTGGTCATGACTGACCGAAAGCTGAAGTGCATGATATCAAGATGCATTATTTTTCTCTAGTTATTGGTCTTAATTTGTCCTCGTTACTGCAATATTTTCTCTTTCTTTCTCTCTTTCTCTCTTTCTCTCTTTCAGTGGCTTTCATTGGCACTAACTTTTGACATTGAACCATCCACAGAGATGGACTGAACTTTTGCCCAGTTGATTTTCTTCGTGGCTAGAAATTAGATTCCAGTGAGCAAAGTGAAATCTAGATAACTGTGCTTAGCACAATAGGGTCCTGGCCCATAGGGGCAAAGAACAGGCAGAGCCAGCCCAACACCTGGTGGAAAAGCCTATGCAATGGATGAATTTCCTGGGGGTTTATGTTTTTGTAGGGTACGAAAACTATATTTGTTCAACTTTTTCTCAGTGATGTGATGGTAGTGATCTTTAAACAGGTATATTTTATTTTTTTAAATGGAGGACTTACTCAGTTTATCACTTTAAATTGTGTTACATTATGGACTTAAAAGTTGATGGTGTATAGACTGCATTGGTATAATTTTAGTTTGGGATAAAATGTTGATACATTAATCTGAAATATCTTCAGATCAAACTGATGAAATATAGGAAAATAGATTCATGTCTGAATTTTTTTAATGTGTATTTGTAGGATCTGTCCAAAAAGTTTGTCAGCAGAGGAAGGAAATTGTGATCAGTGGCAGGTAGGAATCTCCGCAATTACCCTGTAGTACACCCTCTGTTGGTCTACCTATAGGAATGAAGTAGTGTATTTAATGCTAAACTGAGTTTGTTTTCTGGATGCTTAGAAGTGGGATTAATAAATTAGCATGTCTTCTGGATGGCCAGGAGAATTTTTATTTATTTATTTATTTATTATTTTAGCATTTCAGACCCTGATTCAACAAGGCACTTAATCATAGGCGTAAGTGCTTTGCTGAAGTTAAACCTCAACTAGCAATCTATGAGGTTAGAAAAAACTCTTTGTCCCCATTGTCCAAATTCTTTATTTCTTTCAAATAAAGGACCTGATTCTCCTCTCACTCCAGTGTAACTCAGTGGAGTGACATGAAAGTAAAACAGGATAAGTAAGATCAGAATAAGGTCCAAGGTCTTGTCTTGTACTTTGTGTATATTATGTGCTGTATGTTTGTAACAGATACCTATTCCTGCCAAAACCAGGCATGTCTGATGTGATGCAAAAGCCAAATTATTTGGGCTTTTCCAGCTTTGCATAGGAGCCAAATATATTTTTGTTCGATTTAGCTCGTGGAGGTCTGTTATTACAGAGGTGATGTTTACAATCATCTTGGAGAATCTTGGAGTGCTGTGACTTTATGTATGGGCTAGGCTGGTAATAGGTAATCTTAAAGACAACCCTATGTTTTTTTTCTAACATATACTGTATGCATTGCTATGTGCACTTTACTATGGGTGTACTCAAAGCATACTGCAGAGAGATTAATTTAAGCTAACACAGTTCATTTTTTACTTTTTGCTAAAGGTAATCATATCATTGCCACCACTGATACAATTTGCTATGAGAAATCTGAGCAGTCTTTAAGTGGCATGGAAAAAAATCACATGGAGATCCATTGGCAAAAGTATGCATAATGGAAACCTACACATAGTTCTGGGTTCGTAACTTTGGTTGGTGGTACAGAGATGATCACTTGAGCTTAAAACAGAGCTGAAATGCCCAAAAAGGAACAGAAGGAGAGGGTGGAAGCTTTATTGCATGCTCTCTACATGTTCTGGAAATGCACAGAAGTAAACACTGAATGACTGGTGCTCTATGTTTTTAGGGTCGGGAGATGCCTGGTGGGAGGATGGCAGGACTGGGAAGCAGACACTCTATCCAACATGTTCTCCACTGACACAAGTTGATTTCTAAGCAGGATGTGGATGGTCTTAGTGTTCAGATACCAGATGAGCAAAGTATAAACCTTAATTGGACAGGGGGTTGATTTGATTTGTCCATTAATTCTTGGGCTCCATAGTGTTTGCTGGTTGCACCTGTTATCCCTCCCATAAGAGGAACATGAAGTGGTATATCTGTAAGATTTGACTCCTGAAGCTTTCTACAAAATAAAATTATTAGTTGTTAAAAGTTTGAGCCATTTATTCTCTTGGTGAAAAACTTTGCTCTGATATCCTCACAGCAATTGACTTTAAGACTCTGCCACCTATACATGTTCAGAACGCTCTTTGACATCAGTAGGAATTCTGTGTATGTAAGAAAAGCAAAGTATTACAGTCAAGTTCTGTAATGTGCATCTGAAAGAAGCACTGTATTCTTATGAGTTGCAGCATACATCAAAGTATGCCAACAAACCTGTCTGAAAACTTCAAAAATAAACACGTCACAGAATCATAACTTTTTAAAACTTTTATGATGGATACACAGAGAATTTAAATCTGATTTGAAACTTAAAAAAAACCCATTTGCAGATAGTAAAAGTGAAGGAGATTTCAAATAGTGTTCAATTTAATAAAAGCATTTTTGGCAATTTGTTACTTGGTATTATTTCCCAAAGGCTTGTAAACTTTGAGTAGATGTTATTGAAATGGCATTTAGTAACAGTGGATTGCAACTTTTGAATTGAACCATCATTTACTATAGGGGTGAAATCAAGATTTACTTTATATTTTGACACCCGTGTTTGAATTAAAAGGGCAAATCCTTAAGACACTGGAGCTATGTCAGTTCCCACCAGCTGAGAATCTGGCCCAAAATGTCACTTTTCTATAAGTGATTAATTGCTAAATATAACTTCAGTGATTGGAATCAATAATCTGTAACAGTTACAAGGTACTTAATGGGATTCTCTGACTAACTATTGCCAAGTAATTCCCCCCCTCCCTCTAGGGTAGATATGGGTTTAAAGGCAAGTATTCATGCTATGTCATCCCAAGCCTTCTAGTACAATTTGGGAGTTTGTTCTCTATTGTGATTATGATTTATAATCCGTTGCCATTATTATCAATAATATGCATTTGTTAAATTCAGTGTGCTAAAGCAAAAAGGTCGCTATTTGAAACATTATTTCTACTTTTCATTTACAGCCTAGCTTGAAAAGAAAGCCTGACAATGCCGCCAGCAACAACAGCACCACAATACGCACCCCCAGATGGAGGATGGGGCTGGGTTGTGGTCTTTGGGGCTTTTATCTCCATTGGATTTTCCTATGCATTCCCAAAAGCCATCACAGTGTTCTTCAAGGAAATTCAGGAGATCTTCCACACATCATATAGTGAGATAGCTTGGATATCATCGATTATGTTGGCTGTTATGTATGCAGGAGGTAAGGCATTTGAGAAACTAACAAATGGTATAGCTCTTTAGCGTTTTGTGTAGTCTTAAATAATGTAAAGTTAATTCCTGTTGCCTGCTTACACACTCACTCACCATACCCTGACTTATGGCATAGCTGTATCTACTCCACAGTTAAGGTTGCATCTATGTTTCCATCATGAACCCAATTATTTCACCAACCCCTGATCCTTTCTTAAATCTAAAAAGTAATATATGTCAGGGTTGGGTCTGGAACCAAGGTAAAGTTGTTCTACTATATTTGTCCATAACTGGACAAAAGGTTCCAACTTTGTCACTTTTTAGCCAAAAATACCTCCAAAAATCAATCACTCAATCAATCACACTAAAAACCATGCGCATAAAGGAGGGCAATAAAATTTAGTCTACCTGATTCATTGGTTCATCTAGTTCAAATGTAGGGCTTGATATTGCCAGGTGCTGAGCACTACAATGGGGTGCTGAGTGCTCTCATCTGCCAATGATGCTCAGGGCCTCAAAGTGTTCCCAGTACCAAACATTAGTTGATTGCACTTACATTTAGAAAATTCTGATATTACTATCAAGTTTATGAGGCTAGCTGGCCCTCTGTTCCCCCTGTGGTCTCTCTGAGGGCACTTCCCCTGAGGTGTTAGACCTCTTGCCCTTACCTGTTTTGGATGGAATCTCATGATTATTCCACTCTTAGGCCAAGATCCAGAGCAGTCCCCATGTATACCAGCTGCTTATCACCCTGCAGGTCCTACTGGGTTTCCGGCACCTCCATTTCCTCCCTTTGAGAATGGAATGGACAGTGAATAAATATTCCAAGACACCATGTTCTTGAAAACAAACAAATAACTGTATTTAAGATTAGAAAAAGGTAATTATACATTAGGAAAAAAAGGACTAAAAATAAAACTTGTACACATGCCTATCTTATCTAAAGAACTACCATCCCATAATGGCACCCCTGTGGGTTGCTCTGTCTGAGTATCTCTCCACACCCTGGAGAGTGTGTTTTAAAACCCTGACTGGTTTCTTCACTCTCTTGGAGGCTTCTTTAAGTGCTAGTGGTCTTGGCCTTCCCAATCAAACCGCTACTGTAGGCTGTCCAGGGGACTAGTTCAGGGTTATCAGGGCCAGTAATTCTGGTATTGTCATTTAATGGCAATGGAAGCTGATAGGTGACTATCATAAGACATCTCCTCCTTTGTGTCTGGAATGTTCAGGATGGTTCTCTGTTGGGAAACACTTAGTCAAAATATATTTGCCCTGAAAATAGGCCAGAGGCAGATTAAGATATAGTATTCATAATTATTAAAGAGCACCCACATATTTCTCACAAGTGACACCTGAATAGTAATACAGCATGGTAATATCAGGCCCAATAAACTTAAAAAGTGATTGCTGGAGAGATACACTTTCATGTTTAACAAAGTAAGCTCCTAGTCCTTTTCCTTACAGATGTAGACCTCACAGCCTCTGGCCTGGGATGTTCAGGGGCAGTGCTAGGGCAGGAGATGGAGTATAGTCCTTTGTACCAGGCCTATTCTGGGCAAGGCTAGAGGCTCCTGTATTAGCCCCTGCTCCATGCAGAATCTGGGAGGTGCAAAAGTGTCTTAAAGCCATTTTTGCTTCCCTTTCCTCTTAGCTGTGCCTTCTGTCCTGGGCCTCCTGAGGGCGTGGAGTCTAACTGTTTGTAACATGCCCCTCTAATCACTGCAAAGTTTTGTAAAGGCAGATTTGTCCTGCAACCTTAAGTAAGTGTTTTGTTGCCTGGGATTAATGTTTAATTTACACAACCATCCATATAATCTCTCAGTTTGGCCCTTAATTATTAATAATTTGAATGCTAATTATATAATATTCAACAATGGAAGAGTTCATTTTAGGAGACCACAAAACAGAAAGAGTTTGTTTATGATACTTGTTAGGGGGCTTATTCCTTCACCCACTTACTTCCCTGGTCCTTCTCGCATGAACAGAGAGCAACAATATCCGAAGTCCAAAGGTGCAAACAATTCGACGTTTATTAGGGTGAACTTCCAGCAAGCATGATTTCAGTTTCCTTCCTTAGTGTCCCCCTTCCCAGCTCCGACACCACAGAGCCTTACCTGTGTCCCTGTTCCCATTCCCCCGCCTTAGCAAAACATGATTCCAATTTCCCCACCCCATTCCGTTCCCATTCCCTCTCTTAGCAAAACATGATTCCAATTCTCCATCCCCATTCCCTGTTCCCATTCCCCCCCCTTACTTCCTGATTGACTGCAGACTATATAGTAAAACTTGAGTTCTGCTTAGCTATACCTTAACCAATCATTTTCCTGAAATTTAACTAACCAATCCTAACATATTGTAACTTGATTATGTAACCAATTATATCCCACCACCTTAATTAGTTTACACCCAGCAAAATTAATTATACAGCAGACAGAAACAATCACAGAACCAGACAGAGACCATGCAAATAAACAATAGCAAAGTGGGAACTATAATGACAAAACAACACAGAAGTGAGGATTTCACATCCCAGCTATTGATAAGTGAGTTCTTGCCAGACAGGATGCTATCAAACTAAGTTTCCTTTTACATCTTCTAGGCACTTCCCTTTCTCTGGAGGCGATAGGCATTATCAGGACAGGATTGTATTCCTAACAGCCCAATAGCACCTTATTTCAATGTGACTAGTTTGGAATGTGAGGATGTGACCGTTCGCTTCCCAGCTTATGGCTGCCTCTGCTGCTTAGCCTAAGCACAGGGCCTCAGTCTGCCACAGTAAGGGAAGGCTCTTACACCAGCAGACAGTGATTTTGATGGTTTCTTTTATACCTCTATAACTAGCCAAGTGATAAGAATACACCTATATTCTTAGAATATAGGCCTTTACAGACAGGCCTGAATTTCTATATCCTAACAATACTACCTATTTTTTATTTAGTATTTCTTTAAATCCAGTGTCCAACAACCTGATAATTTGCCATTCAGTCTAGACTAACCAACGTATACCTCAGTCAATGTAAATAACATTAGTACAAGAAAACTGTGTAAAGTTATTTTGATGTCTTATTACAATGCTAACTGTGAGCAACCCTGCCCAACATAAACTTTCTTTGAAGCCACAGCTACTGTATAACTGCTTCCTAAAAAATAAGCCATTTAGACAATCACTGGAAGAATATGAAATAGGCAAGAAAAACATTTGAGAAGGAAATCATTCTATTGTTTTTCCTTTCTGGATATGGCTATGTTTGCATTCTAGCATTTGATGTACTGTAATCTGAAATAAGTAGGAGGTACAAGCTGCACTGTTTACTATGAAGTGCACTAGGTATATCTAAAATGTTACTGGTACACTTTGTTCAGCATACTGCTAATTGAGGTAACCTGAAAAAAATCTTCTTAAGATCTGACATACTCATTATGGCTTAGCATTCTGCCTACTAATCATCTCAGTGGGGTCTTTGAGTAAGTTTGAATCTATTCAGAGGTTCTTTGCTTAGGGGCTGCACCCTCTTGCAGTAATTAGATGGCATCTGTGTCTCAGTAACAAGATATTAACTTACCTTTCAATGTTTGAAAAAAAATGAAAGTAATAAAAGACATCCAGTAAGGAGCTAAAAGAATGTTAATTATATTTATCACTTACTTCATACTTAGAATAAATGGCATTAAATTGCAGCAGACCATCTGGCAATCCGTATGGTCTCCTGGAGTCCTGGTGAATTCCAGCAAAAAGGTCAAGCACAGTGTTCACCCTGTTAGGAAAGCACTAAGCAGAGGTGGCAAATAGTATAAATTAAATCAATATGAAACCCTTTTCCCCTCTCAATCCGATATAATGCACACTTGTATGCTTTTAACAATGAGCACATATATTGTGTTTCTTTTTAGTTAGTAAGTTATTTTCTGTTTGTTCAAGTTGATTAAATTGCCAACTCTGAAAACAATGTCTTCTGTGTGATCATCATGGTACATGGACAATGGGCAGCCAGTGGCAGTGAGAGCTCCCCATATTGTTCAGCCTGTGCAGACTGAATCATTCTCTTTGGAGAGGAGCAGTAATTCAGTCGCCATGGCAACTCATTCTTCTGCCTCTCTTGAGCAGAAACTGTCAATTGTGTTAAATTAAAGGTGATGGTTTTGTGATGGATTCCTGATCACAAGGGACTGAGATTGAGACCACCAAACTTATTTTACTGGAGGCCAAGACACAGGATGTTGTAGGGTTTATGTGTCAGTAGCTATAATGCAACTTATTTCTATCTACCTACCTACTTTTATATTTATATAACTATAGATAAATATATTAAACTTTGCTCTCTATTTATTTCATAAATTCACTTTTTACTTTACACAGCATTAACTGCCAAAAAGTGGCTGCAGTAAAACAGAAGGCTTCCTCCAAATGGTTGCCTTCTTAGGGGTCAATCTACTTCCCATTAAAGTCAATGGAAAGATTCTCATTGTCTGCAATAGAAGTTTGATAGGTCCCTTCGTGACAACTATGAAGCCAGTTCCATGTGACAGCTCAGTACACCCCAGACAAGTCTGACCCAATGTGTTAGTTTTCCTTGGGAAATAATATTTGTTTTTGCTATTAGATTCTGCTTTGCTACTGTTTTTTTTTTTCAGTGATAAGTTCCATGGTGGCCCAATAATGACTATTTAGGGTTCAGCACAGCACAATGAAACATTTCTCTCAAAGAAAAGTGTTTTGGTATTTTATGGTTGTAATAGATAAATAAATAAATAAAAGTATGGCCATTTCTATGTACAACTTCAAAGTCCCCTTCCATTATTTGATAACTTTTCACAAGAAAACAGACAATACTATTGAGAGTAAGACAAAATGGTATCACATCTTTATTAATTAAAATATTCTTCCATCCCCACTCCCCACAGGTACTGGCACTACTTAAAATTAAAGACCCACAGGCATGATAGAAAGGAATTGCAATAGATCATGGTGTCCTAGCCCAAACCAGAGTGGTGCTAAGTGCCCTTAACTCCCATTGTCTCAACTTCTACTTCAAAGGGAGTTGAAAGATCAGCATTTAGCAGGACTGAATCCCTTGAAGAGTTGCCCTAGTTCATCCAGAGAAGGATCCATTTCCATTCTAAGTGAAGTAATTTTTCGAAATAGATCATTTAAAAAGCACTTTATGATCCTTCTGGATGAAAGATGCTATAGAAACTTAAGTAATAATTGTGACAATTTCACACTAGATGAGCTCTGACAGTGGACAAAAAGTACAGTAGTTCACTTTTCTCATCTCTCTTTTCCCCATGTCTTAAGATATGTATGTTTTAGGTTACTTATTTTTATATAGCATCAAATTCTGAAAAGGTTTGTTCAGATGACAATTCAAAAATAACCTACAGACAAGTGCTCATCGTGTCTTTGTCAAATATTAATTGGGAAAATAACTTTTCATATGGTATGTTCAAAATAATTGCAATTTTACCTCAGTGGGTGTTTCAGTGATATTGCTGTGAAGACGAAATGGCATGCTCTATGGAAATGACAGTTTGCAAAATCCATGTAACACAAACAACAGATGACTGCATTTTTAACTTTTACACTAGTAATAGGTCCCTGTGATTTTTCTGTTGAAGTACTGAGAGGTTTTTCCTGATTTTTATAGAGCTTGGCACACAAATCTGAGTGGATGTGAAGAAGGTGATTGAGAAACTTTCCTGTTCTGACCTATATCCCTTGTTGTGAGGGACAAACCTATATTCCCCACCAGAATATGCAAAGTGTTGAATTTTAATAACCTAATTTAAAGTGTCATTGAAAACAGAATGTATCAACTTTCCAAATGCCTCATGGGCATGAGGGAATAGTTCACATTTAGTTTAAAATATATGTACAACATCTATGTCAAGTTAATTTGAGACTGCAGATAAAGGAAAGGGAGTCATAATGAGCTGACACAAGAACAGAGAATTGTGAATCTCATTAACAAACTGAGACAAATACAAGAAAAGAAGTTTCAAGAGTAACAAAAATAGTATAAACTTACAGTAGCTTAATTTTAAAAAAAAGACTTGCAGACAATGAGAAGCCTGAAAAATCCTTCATAGGCCAGTATAACCTCTTCTTCCTATGCCACTTCCAAGACTTTGCTAATAAGATTGAGGGTGTACTCTGTAGGACAGTTTTCTAAGTACTGTCATAGCAATCCTCCTCCGAAATCCTCAAGCTTTCCTAATGCACAGAAAACACTTATTTAACTGGACGCAGGAAGAAAGATGCAAAAAGGGCCCTCACTGGTGACTTTTTTAATGTTGCTGTTTTCAGACTACTCTAAACATGTGGATGAGCTCAGTCTACTATTTTTCCTTTCTTGTCAGTCTTCATGTTGGGCTCAGATTCAATAATAATAATTTCTCCCTGGGGTCGCTTGAGCTTCCCCTGGGAAGCCAGCCCCACAGTTAGGAATATGCTGCTATGGAGAGAAATACCATTTGATTTCATATTATAATGTTATAATTATAAGTATTATAATGTTTACCATAATTCTAAATAATTGCTTTAGAAACATTAAAATGTCACAAAACTATCTCCCCCGCAACCCTCCTTCCCCCAAATTTGTGATAAATGACAATATAGTGTATACCATAAAATATATTTTCAAGTTAAATTCTTTACGTGGCATGCATTATTCAAACCACTCACATTTAAATACATCCATGTAACATGAATTATTTTATTTATCATTCAGCAGAGCAACTACTTTAATCTCTAACCAGTTTTACTTGCTTTATATTTTTTTCTTTTTTTTTTTTAAAGCTGGGCACTTATATCAGCAAAGCGCTAATACTATCAGTGTTGCTATCCAAAAATAAAGATTCTTTATTCCTGCCCCAAGTTTTTCGGAGTAACCAGTCACTGAAAAACAATAATAAATAGAATACACCATAAAGTACAGTCTCTGAGGGACTAAAACCTTTGGTTTGTTTAAGATAGATATCAAGGGACAAATTTTGTCCTTTGATATGTGCATTCAACTTGTAAAGCATGCTTACTTTGTGTGTACTAATAATATTGGATTAGTTCCCACAATGGTTCATCATATCAAGGATCATACAATGCTTATATTTATGATAAGTGTGTCATAGGACTCAAAAGGTCAAGAAACAATGGTGTAGCACATATGGAATCCTGAGATACTTAGGCAGACACCCAAGAAAGTACAATGGGGAAGGAAAAGTCTATCTAGTCCTGCTGTGTATACTATTGTAATCATATTGCCACACTAAATGAAATAATAAACTTAATGTTTTACAATGTACCTATTATAAAGCATAACTATTCCATTGTTTTGGAATTAGAAAGAAATATTTGTCTGTTTATTTTTCAAGCGTATATTCCAGTGGAACAGAGTTGAATAGAGGCTCATTTGTAAGATATTTCCAAGTCAGAGTCAAATAGCAGTTATTATTCAGAAGAATCCTACTGTAGTTCATAAATATATGTGGTTGATAGTGGAAACAAGTAGATTATGGACTTATTAGCGAGAGATGGGTACTGATCCTAAGGGAACTCCAAAATACAAACAATGAGACAGTGTTGACCTGGGTTCTGAGACTAATGTATCAGTTAATTTAATTAACTAGTTTTCAAGCTCTGTGGGGAGGTCACATGCAGTATCTACTGCAAAAGGTTTCTCTATTCAATCAAAACCTTCTTGTGTCGTTTATTTAGTACTCTGTTAATTTTAAATTCACCTTTGCCAAACGATCAATTATAACTGCTTATTTAAAAGCAAATTTTGCATTTTTTTCCCTCTCAGAATTTCAGGAGTAACAGGGAACATGACCAGTCCCCCCTCCTCCCCCCACTAATTTTGGCAAGCTATTTTTTTTCCCAAAGTCAAAAACCAGTGAAGCAGTTGCACTACAGATTTGCATTAAGTTTATTCAGATGAGGAAATATTTCTTCTAGCTATATTAGCTTTGACAAGCAGATCAAAGAATGTGATTAAACTAGACGACTTTGTTGTGAAAAAAGATGTTGATTTCTTCACTTAATTCTAACACCCCTTACAACAGCTTCCCTCCTGATAACATCTGCGAGCAACATGCTCTGTTCTGATATCTCTGTATAAAACTTTGAAGTGATTATAATCAAATGCATTGATTTTACAAAATTTACAATTTAATTGTTCTCTTTAAATTCCCGCTATTATGATGGTTTATATTACATTACCAATAGAGACCCCAATTGATATCAGGGCCTCATTGTGCTAGGTGCTGTACGCTAAAAGACAGACCCGTCCCCAAAGACCTTACAATCTAAGTAGGACAAGACAGACGCAGGGGTAGAAAGGAAGTATTATTATACCCATTTTACAGATAGGGAACTGAGGCAGAGATTAAATGGCGCAAGGTGCCACAGGAAATCTGTGGCAGAACAATGGTTTAACCCAAATCTCCTGAGTCACAAAGTTTTGTCAGCATAGCTACATCAGTTAGGGGTATGATGAGATGTGATTTGTGACTGACATCATTGTGCTGGAAAAAGCCCCTTGGGTAGAAGCTGTTATACTGGTAAAACTGCACTTTTGCTGGTATATCTTATTTTGGCTGGGGAGCTGGAATAAGCTATACCAGCACAAATGCAGTTTTGGTAGTATAAGCTGTATCCACCATAGGAACAGTTTGCTGAGACAGCATATGAGTATAGCTATGCTGGCGAAGCTTTCCAAGTGTAGACCTGACCCTGGTCTAGTACCTTATCCACAAGACCAACTTTTCGCACTGTGAAGTTCTGCACACATTGTTAGCAAGCAGAGCTTCTGGTGCATTAAACAATAATCAAATATGGTATTTGATACTACATTTTGTATCCTGCATATCATTTAACAATGTTTCTCTGTCAATGCCACAGCTTTATCAATTGTGAGACCAGTTGTGGTGCCATTACAATTTGCTAGCGCTCATAAAGTTATCCACTTATATACATTTTTTTTTGCTGAAGTTGTTCACTGAGCAGTTGTTCTTTACAAATATAATTTCCCTTAATATAGCTTGCCTAAATCACATCACCCACTAAATAATATCTCAACTGGATGTATTTCCTGATTAATCCAAATGAACTGCCAAGTTTACACTCTTTTGTAGTTGATTGATCAACTGAAGCTTGAAATCTGTGGATCTGTCATCAGTTCTTCTGCTTACTGTGTGCTTTAAAAGTTGAATATACTTCAGTTTTTTTGCAGCAGGTCCCCAGGCATTTCCCTGTAAAAGTCACTATCCGCTGGCCATATTAACTCTTCTCTGACGGTATGAGGCACCCTACGTTTTGCAGTTCTGTGTGTCGCCTTCTTTGCCTTTCCAGAAACAGGAATGGATTGAGTGAACATTTTCTTCCTTTATAAGAATAAGCTTTTTACCTCTGTGGAAATACTAATTTGACTTGGATTTTATCTCCACCTTGTATATTCCTTAATGCTAGAATGTGTTTGGCCCTTAAGCATGTGAACAATAGAGGAAGGCATAATGAATTTCCTCACCATACCCAGTCTGCATAAGAGCCAGACACCATAGACCAGAGGTGGGAAAACTACAGCCTACGGCTCACGGCCCACATCCGGCCTGCGGAACCCTCCTGCCCAGCCCCTGTTCTCCTGGCCCAAGAGACTAGCCCTCGGCCCCTCCCCTGCTGTTCCCCCTCCCCCGCAGCCTCAGCTCATTGCACTGCTCACTGCTCTGGGCAGCAGAGCTGTGAGCTCTTGCTGGGCAGTGCAGCTGCAGAGCCGCAGCCTGACCTGGTGCTCTGTGCTGCATGGTGGCGTGGCTGGCTCCAGCTGGGCGGCGCAGCTGCCTGTCCTGGTGCTCTGGGCGGTGCTGCTGTAGCGCCATCAGCCACCGTTGCTCCAGGCAGCACGGTAAGGGGGCAGGGAGGAGGGGCGGGAGGTTGGATAGAGGGCGGGGAAGTTCGGGGTGGTGGTCAGGGGCAGGGGTGTGGATACAGGGTGGGGAGGGGTGGTCAGAGGGCAGAGAATGGGGGTTGAATGGGGGCAGGTGTCCTGGGGGTGGGAGGCAGGAATGAGAGGAGGGGTTGGATGGGACAGCGGGGGGCAGTCAGGGGCAGGGGTTCCAGGGACAGGGAGCGGGGCGGGGAGTAGGGGGTGCATGGGGCAGGAGTCCCAGGGGGGCCATCAGGAGACAAGGGGGGTTGGATGGGGCAGGAGACCCGAGGAGGAGGGCATCAGGAGGCGAGAAGCAGTGGGGGGTCGGATAGGAGATGGGGTCCGGGCCACGCCTGGCTGTTTGGGGCGGCACAGCCTCCCCTAACCGGCTCTCCATACAATTTCAGAAACCCGGTGTGGCCCTTGGGCCAAAATGTTTGCCCACCCCTGCCATAGTCTCTGTGACCAGGGGAGCACAGGGATTGCTCCCTATTTTCCAAGGGGCACACATTGCCCTAAATGGTCAGAGAGAAAGTGGCACAGCCCTTTTGCAATGGCCTGCTTGGCAGGATTGGCACAAGTGAGAGAATGAGCTTGAAGCGGTGTAGCTGTGGGTGTGCCCTCCCCAGGTGTAGGAGAAATCAAGGAAGCATTTTGTCTCCTCAAGGTAGAATCCCTCCCTGAACTTCTCCCAGGGTGGTTTTGCTCTGAACTACTCCTTCAGTTGGTCTGTGCCTAAACGGCACAATTAATCCCTGCAGCCACATTTTTCAAACGTGAATGTCTAATGTTAAGCATCTTAAATTGATGTTTACACATCTAATTAAAATGGTTCTGATTTTCACAGGTGCTATGATTTAATTCCCTAATTGCTGCACAGAGATGCTATTTGTAGAGATATTAGAGAATTCCTTTGCAGAAACCAGGCAGTTTAGGAGGGAATGGAGACACCATAATTTCTATGCTGGAGATGGGAGTGAACTGCATAAAGTTTTAAAGGTAGAAAAGAACAAACATAGCTTTATTATGGTGAGACTACGGTCCTTGTTTGCTTTCTGGACCTCTGCCCAGCAAAGAGCAGTAAAAGGAAAGAACCAACACTGGGATATAAATACTCTATTGATGGTGAGTCTGGCTGTGTGCTATGTTTGATGAATCTGCAGGTGATTGTCAAATTGAAACCTATGCATTCTGGGATATTTAGTGCTGGGTGGATAAAAATCAATTAAAAATAAATTAGATGTTTTTGTTTGTTGAAATGGGATTTTTTAAAATTTAAGTTAAATACGGGTTTAGTTTTTAAAAAATAAAACTATTTTAAAATTAACTTGGAAATTCACAACCCATGTTAAGGCCTAAACTTCTTATAGTATATTAAAATAATTTAAATTAAATACAAAAATAATATTAAGTAGTCCTTGTTTGCCACCAAGTTTTCCCACATTTCCCATCTGTCCTAGAGCTAATGAAGAGCTCTGTGAGGCTTGGAAGTTTCTCTCTTTCACCAACAGAAGTTGATCCAGTAAAAGATATTACCTCACCGACCTTGTCTCTCTAATATCCTGGGACCAACACTGCTACAGCTACAACAACCAAGTTTTAAAGTCAAACCACTGAACTGGTGGAAGTCATCAGCTAAGTGCCTGGAGCCAGAGCTCATTAGTGCTAAATCAGCTTTAGAAAGCAATGGCCTCTTCTGAGTTATAAAGAGAATATTTTCTTCATTTCATCTCAGTAATGTAGTTCAGTTCAATGTCTAGTTAATTCAAAGATAAGAAACCAATTGGGAATTGAAGAAAGCAAGAATCTATGAATAAAAACTAGATGTGAGAGGATGAGGTCCTCTAGTTCTGAAATCTTGAAGGACATAGTGACCAGAAACAATCATTTTCCTTCACTAACAACAGATAATCCTTCCTTTGTTCAGTAAATGAGTTCATTTTAAATACACAGCAAGTATCAGGGCTGGCCTTACCATGAGGCCAACTGAGGCGGCTGCCTCAGGTGCCAGACTGTGGGGGGCTACCACTAGGACCCAGAGTGTAGAAAATGGTGTCTGCTGCTGGTGCATATGTATTCTCTCTGCTCTAGATGCACAGAGATGGTGGAGTGCTGTGCTGGAGGAAGGAGGGCTTAGTGTCATGACATACTGTTTGAAATAAATGTTGTAAGCAAGAGACTCCAAGGTATTGACCTTGATCTATCTGGAGCAATGGAACAACTGGACAAAGCAAAGTCATACCTACAGTCTTACCGGTCAGATGAGGGATTTCAAAACGTTCTGAAGAGTGCACAGAAGTTAGCAGAGGAACTTCACACTGAAGCTATTTTCCCACCCATTCAAGAATACAAGTCACTGAAGAAGACAACATTTTGATTACGAGGCATGAGATAATCCCATAAGAGACCCCAAACAACAATTCAAAGTTGAATTCTTTAACCAGGTGCTAGATTATGCAATACAGTCAGTTGAAGAACGTTTCATGTAGCTCAAGGAACACAGCAGTGTATTTGGGATGTTGTATGATATTCCAAAACTCCTCATTATACCTGAAGAAGACCTACACCAGCAATGCAGGGCACTAGTGACAGGGTTGACACATGATGACATGCGCGATATTGATGCGAGTGATTTAGGTGATGAACTAAAAGCCCTTTCAAGATACATTTCAGCAGGATCAAATCCAAAGGCTGTTCTGAAATATATGTGCACAAATAAGATGACCACCCTCTTTCCAAATGCTTTTGTTGCTCTGCGCATACTTCTAACACTTCCTGTAACAGTTGCCAGTGGAGAATGCAGCTTCTCCAAGCTGAAGTTAATAAAAACGCTCCACAATGAGACAGGAGAGGCTGGTCGGCCTTGCAACCATCTCAGTAGAGCATGAGCTGGCCCAGACTGTGGACCTTCAGGAAGCAGTTCAAATCTTTGCAACCAAAAAGGCACGGAAAGTACCACATTGATTATTCAAACAGATAAAAATGCCAGTGTTTACTATGCGGACAAGAAAAGTTACATTTGCTGCTCAGGCATTTGAAAGTTAAGTGTTACTTAATTTTTGAACAAGGCATTTTAAGTTGTTAGTTCTTCTTTATTGGGGTAGGTAGCAGAGCAGTATGATGAGAGGAGTAGAACAGGAAGAAGGCAGAATTGAGACCTTCCAAAGTTTTGGCCCAAGCGAGGGGATATGGGGGCATCATTTGAGCTCCCCGCCTCAGGTGCCAAAATGTTGTGGCCCAGCCCTGATGAGTATGGTTAAACTTTTTATCTTATGTACTCAGAACATTTAAGGTAGTTTTATTTAATTGAAAATGTAAAAAAATAGCATTGTTCGGCTATACCGAAAGGATAGGAGACAGTGGATATGGTTTAATCAGGCCGCAACTTTATTATTAGATGTCTGGGACTACCTGGCATATAAAAGTGTACAGTGCATGTAACTCCATGATCATTTCCCTGGGGGCTTCTGCCAGGATCCCCTTCTTCTATTCTGGGATCTTACCATCCCCTACCCCTCAAATGAGGGTTACGGTGGGCTATAAAGGAAGGGAGGGTTGGCTCCCTGCTGCGCCAGTCATAGGTGCCCCACTCCCATCCTCTGTCCCCCATTCTGCTCTTTTAACAAACACTTCCTTTAAATCCTTTACCAAGCTATGTATCTGGTCACTGTATGCTTTCCTATGGAGTACCTGCACTGGACATCAATCCCATACTTACATAATGAGTGCTCACCATAACAAAGCCCCCTTGAGACTGCTGTGAGGAAGATGAAACTGCCCCCAGCCCCACCCCACACTCCAGGCCAATCTGGTGGTGAGGGAAAAATTCCTTCCCAGCAACCCAAGAAAAGAGTGGTTTGTGTGATACTCACAGCAGGTCCTGACCAACCTGGCATTTTGCCACTTCCAAGGGCAGAGAGGGTGGGTGCTGTTCCATGTGGTCTGGGGAAAGGGGGCTTCTCCTGCCAGGCTCACCCAACTGCCCAGCCCTTCCAGTCCCTGGGGGATGTCAGCGTTGCCACACTGCACACTATATGTTTGAAGCAGCTTCTGTGTCTCTCTCTCACCCCCCACCTGCCCCACACCTGTAAAGCCCTACACCCCTTTCCCCAGCAAGCTGGACACAGCTTAAGGTATGAGGCAGTCATTTTAATTTTTTTCAATTAAATTTTAATTTTCATCCAAATAGAGCTTGACACAAATTACAAGTAAAAGATTAATCATCATCTAGTAAATAAGAGATGTATTGTTCACCATTTTCTACACAATAAAGAATGTAAACATTAAGAATCTGAATAAATGTAAGTTAAGCTATATAATTCCATAGATAAACATATCTGGATATACAGTATCCTCCTGGTTAATAAAAAGAAGCACCTAATTTCATTTAAAGGCTATATTATATTGCAAATCAACATGTTTTAATGGTTACCAGGTAAAGAAACAATCTTTCTTTAGAAAATAAAAAAGTACAAATACAAAACACAATTAAAATTGATGATTTAAATCAAGGTTTTCTGTTTGCTGATTTAAATCATGATTAAAATTGGTGCCTTAAATTGCTTTGATGCAGGCTATGTCTACACTAACAAACTTACAGCATCACAGCTGAACTAATACAGCTGTGCTGCTGTAAGATCGTTCCTGTAGCCGCATTATGCCGATGGGAGAGACCTCTCCTGTCAACATAATAAAACCAGCTCATGTCCCTGAGTGACAGAAGTGCTAGTGTAGACATGGCCTTAAATAAAGCCACCGTGGACTACTTGCTACTGAAAAAGATTGAGGTGAAAATAAGGAATCAGACAAGTGGAGCCATTGGGACACACGTTGATGAATGACACTCTTCATCTGCAGAGTTGTGCTGGTGTTTCAAGCATGTAAAACAGCTTCCTGAGACTGAATCCAGACTGTGGGCCTGATCCTGAGATCACTATGCCTCTGACCCTGCCAGCATTTAGGCATGTGTTTTTCTTTAAGCATATGTGTAGAGTAGAGCCATTGATTTCAAAGTTATGATCGACTACTCAGGTGCTCAAAGTTAAGCAAGCCCATAAGGGTATGTTAACACTAGAAATATAAGTCGACCTGTATTAGGTTGATTTACAGCCACTGCAGTAATTACTGTGGTGATTCATGTCCACGCTGTCCTCCTTGAGTCAGTGGTAAACACCCACACCAGGAGCACTTCCACTAACCTAAAAGGGGCAGTGTGAGGAACTGAGAGTCCAGTCTCTCAGCTCCACTGGCAGCTCCCTGCCAGGAGCCTGGCTGCCCCACGGGCTCACAACCTTCTGGAGGGCTGCCCCCAATCAGTTCCCCATTCCCCTCTGGGAGTGGGGGAAGCTGCCCTGGGCTTCTCACCCCAAGGGAGTGGAGTCTCACGCTGGCTTCCTGCTGAGAGCGGGGTCTGGCCACCCGTGTTTTTCATCCTGGCTCCCAGCTGGGATCGCTGGCTGCCTGGGCTTCTTGCCCTGGCTTCCAGCTGGGAGTGGAGTCCATTCTCCCCTGGCTCGAAGCTGGGAGCAGGGTCCAGCCGCCCAGCTCTCCAGAGGAGGGGAGGGTAGCTGGGCTGTAGCTTCCAAGCTTTCTTGTCAATTCCACTGCAGGAGCCATGACATTGACAAGACATCCAACAGCCCATGTAAGGGATGCAGTGTCTACACGGACACTGTGTCACCCTAACTACACTGACATAAGCCTTATGCCTCTCGTGGAGCTGGATTTATTATGTTGGGGTAGTAGGGCACTGACATCTCCAGGAGGAAGGCTGTAGTGAAGACACTGACATAATTAGGTAGACAAAAGCTGCTTTATGCTGACCTAACTGTGTAGATCAGCCCGTAGTGTCTTCAGGATCAGGGTCTTAAACCAGTTTAGCTTCAGTGGCCTACTTCCCTTAGGCACTCTTGAAATCTCATCCTTAATTGTTATTTATTCCCACATGTTAAATGAAGTAACATGAAATTATATATAAAGTATTAATCACCTCTCTCCAAAGCAAAATATAAATAAATAAAATAGAGAGGATTAACAGCTAAGATGGAGTTGAACTCCTCATTTAGATAACCACTTGCCTAAGCTCTTCAGTATAAGACCTATTGCTGCTAAACTTATCTCTGTTTCTTATTTTGCTCCCATTTATATGGGTTTTAAGTCTTGAAAGGAAATGATCTTTTCCACGTAAAATGTACTTTAAAATTTTAAATCATTACATTATCTAATGTGATTGCTCACCATCGCCTTTTTCTTTCATCACTGTGCTATAAAATGATGCAGTTTGTCATTATGATTTAGAAGGAAGAGAAAAATCCTGCTCTGCATGCATTGGGGTTCGGCCTAGGCCAATAAGGCATTGTGTCACTGCCTGCCCTACAACTCTGGGTGCTAGCATGACCCAACATCCCGATATTAGAGACTTTGTCTTATATACGCAACTATACTTCTCCCACCCTGAAAAAAAAGTTTCCTGATTTTTCACACTTGCTATCTGGTCACCCTAGCTGCAGCTCACAGTCCTGATACCAATAGACCACAAGCATTCAGGTCACACCCTGGTTTACACAGCCCACATCCTTTTTGCAGAGTGACCCCAACACCCTCCAAGTCCTGAATTTTCCCCAAACTGTCTGTGCTGTAATGTCCAGCCCTCTTGCTGAACACTTACAGAAGTTATTAAGTTCACTGCTCCCTTAAAGGAACAGGACCCAGCAGCTCTTTACCTTGAGTGAGGATAACAAACATTCTAATTTAATCAAAGCACTGAATTAGTTTATAGTAAAAGTAAAACAAGTTTACTAAACAAAAAGTCATAGGTTTAAGTAATACCAAGCATAAGGAATAAAGATAGAAAGGCTTATAAGCAAACAAAAGTAAAAATATACTTCTAACATGAAAACAATTTTCAAAAGTTACAATCTTTGTCTAAGGAGGTTTCTCATATACATTCAGTTACCAGAGACTTCACCCCCGTTGTATGAAAGACCCACCATTCTCTGATTTCAAGAACTCTGGTCCCTTTAATCTTTCAAGTGATGGATGTCAGAGTGGTTTCTGTCCTTGCTTATATTTCCCAAAAGTCAATGACCTTGCTTCAGGAAACAGGAAGGTTATTTAGTGCTGCAGGTTCTGTCCCCTCTCAAGATTGTTAAGTAGTCATTTTCCCCCACTTCCTCTCCTGATGGCTTTGTTTACTTTGCATATAAACATGATTTTCTTTGACTTTGGTCACCCCTTGCTTAATTTACATCAGAGATACATTCAAGCAGATAAAACCACATTCCTTTGTCTGGAACAGGTGTGGCTTAGCACTGCTTGCCGAATACATTTTAAGAACATATTTGCAGTGCATATCTAAAAAGTGCTTTGTGGGTTTCTCACACATGCATTATGCAAGAATATTAATAATCAGTGAGTTATTAGTTTTCCAGTGATATATTACATCCCATCTTTTGGGTATATATCATGACAACAGTGTGCCAACTGCCATTGTGGTGCTCTTAGGATCACACCTACCAGGAAACTTCAGAACTGTTACTTAAAAAAAGAGAGAGCACTATTTAAGGATCTTTAGTTAAATATAAAAGACTCCCACTATAGAATTTATTGCAAACTTACTTCTTAACATCATAGTTCAATAAAGAAATATTTATCTGATTAACAATTGCCAGGAGTCCATGCTACTTCTAACCTTTGAGTCAGAAGTCTTTAAAAAAGTTCCCTGGAGATATAAAATTGGAATTTGAGGACACTCTGCAGCTCAGCTTTAAGAAATATGAGTCTGATTCTCTTCTTCCTTACATAGGTGTAGACTCAAAAGTAACTCTATTGATTCCCTGGAGCTACACCATGCAAAAGTGGTGTAAGTTAGAGCAGAATCAAGCCCCTGGACTGTAGTGAATTATTCTAGTCAGGTACTGAGGTGGGACAGTAATCTGGTGTGATAAACCAAGGCTGGTAGTGATCTAAAACAACATGACTCAAACAAAAAGGCAAAACAATATTAGAGCAGGTGGGGTTAAAGGGCTTCAGCAGAATTTTAGATGAAAACATGTTTTGTTATTGTTATTATAGAATTTTTCAGAGGAGCATTTTAACTTTGTTCAAAAAACAGTTTTCTATAACTGAAAACCAAAATTTTTTGTCCAAAAATTTCCAAAATCCAGAAACATTCAGTGTCCTGCAGAAAATTTTTGGGTTCTCCAATTAAAACAAAATCATTTTTTCAAGGAAAGCAGACACTTCCTGCAAAAAAATTTATTTTGGTGAAAAAATTGACAGAAAATTTTTGATCAGCATTTTTATCCATTATTTGAGCTATTACAAACTCCTTTTGAAGTCAATGGTACTTGTGCATGTGTCTGCAGACAGAATTTGGTTCGCATCTTATTTAGAAGCCATTAAGTTTTAAGCTGGTGTAACTCCATTGATTTTAATGAAGTTTCACCAGTGAAGGAATAGCAACTATCTCATCAAAAACACCCAAACTGTGTTCACTGCTGTATAGGACCCAGCTTCTCCTTCACGAATCAGGGAGAGTGCTGCTTCCAAAACAGAGATAAATGTAGCTTTAGGCACGTCACTCTTTGTGTCTCATGTGTAAAATAGAGGTGATGCCTATCTTGCCAGGGTTGTAAGGATAAATACTAGAACTGGTAAAGAATTTTCTGACACAGTGATTTTTCAACAAAAAATTTAGTTTCCACAAATTTAAAAAGAAATAGATTTTGCTGAAAATATTAGTTTTCTGTCAGGTAAATCTAAATGAAACATTTCATTTCAGGTTGTTCAACCCCAAATGAAAACATTTTAGTTTGTTGACATGAAATGCTTCATCATGAGTTGTTTCAACATTAAATTGCATTCCCCTATCATGAATGTATTGCCTTGTAGGAGTTGTAGTTCAAAACCCAATTCTCTCCTATGGGCTGAGGTTCCTGGAGGACTCCTATAATACAATGAAGGGACTCCCCTCTGACTGAGCTGTGTCGTGTCACATGGGGGTCATATGAGTCTGGTTGCTTTATGGCTGCTGTAGTCCTGCTAGGGAGCCTCTTTAGAGGAAACTGGGAGCATCAGGCTTCCAAACTACAACTACCATAAGACAATATGGAAATGAGAATGGGAATGGAAATTGAAACAAAACATTTCAAATAATTTCAACAAACCAAAATGAAACGCTGATTTTGGAAATGTCAGAATGTTTCATTTCAAATGAAAATGTTGAAACAAAATATTTTTTTTATTTTCATTCCATCAATAATTTTGAAATTTCAACTTTTCATCCTAATTTAGGATGAAAACAAACATTGAAATGTCAGAATTCCTGTGGGGCAAAAATTCCAAAATTCACTCACCTCTAATACATACGTTTAAAAATTGCAAAATACTTAAATAATACATTGATGGGGCCATATAATTCACTGTAGTTAGATTGCAAAACAGTTTCCATTATATCCTCTGTTTCCACGAGTAAATTGGCTGTGCAAGGGACAGAGAAACTAAAATTTTCACCCTGTATGGGCCGTGAAGTTGCAGCAGAGCCATTTCTCAGACAACTAATAAAGAGTCAAGCTTTCAGTAGCCTTTATGGCAGCTGTGACCACTGTGCAGAGGAGTTTAGGCACCAGAAGAACAGTAGTCATTAAACAAAATTCTTTTAAAAGAGTTCTGAAATCATGACTGTCTGCCTTGTTCCTTGAAACTCAGTCTGAATGCCACAAAACTTTTGCCTGCTAATTAACTATACAGGAGAGTACTTTGTCCCACTAAACAACTAAATCCACAATGTGTGGGCTAGATTCTCCAGTTTTGCACCTCGTGTCATCATTTACACAAGTACAAAGTGTATGCAAAGAAGATGTACACTACTGCCATTCTGATTAGTAACTTTGTAGTAACTTTTCACAGCTGTAAATAATTATTGAAGTACAAGGCAGTGAAGATTCATGCCCTGTGACCACTGAGAAAGCAGAGTTTATCTAGGATTAAAGGAAAATGGCAAAATACAAATTTGTTTTGATCACCACCTGTTGCTACATGCTATAAAAATGTAAGTAGCAAACTGTTCAAATACATACATCAGTTAGATCAGTCAGGTTACTGTCTAGTCAGTCCTCATTGAGACATATTAATTCATACTAGAGAATCATAGTTCTTCCTAAAGGAATAAAATAATTCGTTTACGAGTAAACCTAAATAATAATCTCATTACAAGCACACATGCTAAATTCTTGCAGAAGCTGGTATATTTCACTGGATCATTTTAATATGTTCTGGCTGAGTTATCAACATAACTCCTCAGATGAAAGGTGGTTCTGGTAATGCATGATGTCTAGGCAGCGTTTGTAATATAAATCATGAGAAGCTTGTGGTTTAATGGCCATTAATTTATTTTGAACTTGTGATACATTGCAATCATTAGAAGTAAGCTACTTTACAATAGCTCATGGAGAATAAGGTTTCTGCCAGTAGTGTGTTGTTTTATTTCCTGATGCCAGTTAGGAAAATATATTTCTAAGGCCAAATAAATTCTGCCACTAACCACAGTAAGACGGCACTTCGTCACCACAGGTTCTGGACCTAGGGGTGCAGGGGGTGCTGCAGTACCCCCTGGCTTGAAGTTGTTTCCATTATATACAGGGTTTACAGTTTGGTTCAATGGCTCTCAGCATCCCTACTGTAAAAATTGTTCCAGCACCCCTCTTGGTCGCTAATTCTTTCCAGCAAAGTTCACTTGTTTCCCTACTCACGTGAGCAAATTTCATCTATATATTTTCGTTAATATTCAGAAGAGCCCGAGTATGGTTCTCTATGCTCCATTGCTATATGGGGGAAAAACACACCACAGATTGTCACTGCCCTTCTAGTCCATGCAAAATTCAGGTGCTAAACATACAATTCTTTGGCTCTCTCTCTTGCCCTGTCACCTTCACTGTCTCTTCCTCTTCTAGTGCATCATATTCAGGCTTTTCCTCTTCACTCTTCATAACTCTAACCTTCCCTATTTGGCCACTTTATGGTAATATTTTTTTTTTTATCAAGGACAATACATTTTCCTCACAGAAAAAAACAAGTAAAAATGGCTTCTGTTGGCTCTGCAGCACACAGGCAATGAATAAATTCAGCTAATCCAGAGAAGAAACACTATGTGAGTTCAGCCATATGACAACACCCAACAAACCCAGCTCAAAGCTGGAAATCGCACCATGAAAAGCTTCATTGACATTTTTGCTGAAATCTAGGAAGTGTGTATAACTTTAACAAAATGTATGCTGACTTGAAAATTCCAAGGGCAAAGTTGCATTTTCATGGAAACACTATGTAATGGCCTCCTGGGAACATCCTCTCCATATACTTGGGTTGGACCATAGATGTTGGAATTAGCAGTGATGGGGGTGCAGCAGCACCCCTGGGCTTGAAGTGGTTTCCATCAGTTTGGTTCAATGGCACTCAGCACCCCTACTATAAAAATTGTTCTATCAATTGTACAGGACTTTAGAACAACCTAAAAGACATCACCCATTGAGAATCCAGCACTGGTTTACGATTAAACCTAGTGCATGCTGCAACAGGACTTTGGGAGTAGTGAAATTTTTCTACTGATAGTAAAATCACCAAAAATTCATTTATTAGGGGACTGAAAATTCAGGCAATATTTGGCAAAAAAGCTTCCAGCTGAATTAAAAAAAAATGGAAATGTCTAAATGTTCAAAATTTTCTCTTTTATTTTGACATTTTCAAAATGAACAATTTCAACATTTTTAAATGAAATTTTCAAAATAAAGTATTGTTTAAAATCAACATTTTTCAAAACAGAATGTTGATTTGAATTGTAAGAGACAAGGTGGGCGAGGTGATATCTTTTATTGGCCCAGCTTCTGTTGGTCAGAGAGACATGTTTTTAAGCTTACACAGAACTCATCTTCAGGTCTTCAGCTGCTCTTCAGATTTTAACTGTTGTTTAATTTTGTTGTTTCAAAATGTCATTTCAAATCCACATTTGAAATGTTTTCATAGAATCATAGAATATCAGAGTTGGAAGGGACCTCTGGAGGTCATCTAGTCCAACCCCCTGCCCAGAGCAGGACCAATCCCCAACTAAATCATCCCAGCCAGGGCTCTGTCAAGCCTGACCTTAAAAACTTCTAAGGAAGGGGATTCCACCACCTCCCTAGGTAACGCATTGCAATGTTTCACCACCATCCTAGTGAAAAAGTTTTTCCTAATATCCAACCTAAATCTCCCCCACTGCAACTTGAGACCATTACTCCTTGTCCTGTTGTCTGCTATCACTGAGAATAGTCTAGATCCATCCTCTTTGGATCCACCTTTCAGGTAGTCAAAAGCAGCTATCAAATCCCTCCTCATTCTTCTCTTCCGTAGACTAAACCATCCCAGTTCCCTCAGCCTCTCATCATAAGTCATGTGTTCCAGACCCCTAATCATTTTTGTGGCCCTTCGCTGGACTCTCAGCAATTTTTCCACATCTTTCTTGTAGTGTGGGGCCCAAAACTGGACACAGTACTCCAGACGAGGCCTCACCAATGTCGAATAGAGGGGAACAATCACGTCCCTCGATCTGCTGGCAATGCCCCTACTTATACACCCCAAAATGCCATTGGCCTTCTTGGCAACATGTTCTTGTTTGACTTGAACACATTTGTTTTTGTGTTTGTTTCACTGATGACAAACAAAATAATTCAGTTTCAGTTTGAAGTGAACTGACTCTTTTTTCAACCACTGAACCAAAAAAATAAACTATTCAATCAGCTCTATGTGGGTGTATAACCAGTGTTGTGTGACTCGTCATACAGTTAGATAGGAGCAATGACATTCAAAGTACTGCCAATCCTTAGCATTCAAAAATCATGAGTCAGGCCCCCAGAAATCACAGATTGCCTTTAATAAAATGAAATTAATAAATAATAATAATTAATAAATAATGAATGGGGGTTATTTTAAATCTTTTGGGGGTATACCCAGGTACATGTTTTCAAGTTTTTCTCCACAACCATGATTGTTAGATACTTACTTGTTTTTTTTTTTTTAAATGAAAGCTGAGACCCTCATGTAATCACCGGACTCTAAGAGCTTTACACAACACCAGATATTGTGAGACTTTCAATGAAATTGAAAGAATTGGCAGTAGTGGGTTCATCAATACACACACTTTCTTATTGAGTCTTCCTTGATTAAAGGCAGTCCTAACCAAGATCATAACAAACTGCACGTCTTGACTTTCTAATATTTCATGTCAGATATTTTGCACAGATTTACATATATACAAGAAGTTCTGCAAAGACTAAAATGGGATAAAACCATGGAAAGAAATGGAATATGGAAAATATTGAAAGATACTATGCACATAATAATGTGCTAGTCTTCTGTCTGTCTGTCTTTCTTTACTAACATTGCCCTTTACTCAATGGAATATTATCATCAGGCCTCCACAGAATGATCACATCTCTCATTACTGCAGCATGTAGATAGAAAGACAACAGAAGAGGGGAGAGAAGAGCAGGAAGACAAGAAGAGGAGCAAGAGAGCAGAAATAAATTTCTGTTTTCCCAAAACCTAATTCAGTAAGAAAATGTGACTTGTGGTAAATGATTTTTTAAAAAGATTTTGATAAAAAATTCAGTGTAAAATACTGTTGAAATGTTCATTAAAGAATGGGGAAGTATTCCATTCTGAATCCTACAAAATGGAATCTTCCCATGTTTTGCTCAGCTCTGAGCTGGAGTAGAGGTTAGTGGTGCAGAGCTAGATGAAATGAATAAGTTTTGAAAAGGATTTGAAGGAGGACAGTGAGACCACTTGGAAAACAGAAAGAGGGAAGCTGTTACAGGTATAATAAATATCTTTCAAGCATGTTAAGATTCAATGCACCACATAAGTGCTAAGTGTTGTTATTACTACTGCCAACTCAGGAGGATGGACCAGTATAGGGCTTCTGGCTCCTTTCAATCTTAAATCTCCTGTGTTTCTAAGTATTTAACAGTTATATTGCTTCAAGACTTTTTGATCCATAAGGAAAAGCAAACAGTGTAACCTTTAGATGTCATCCTGTTATTAAACGGACCCTGTCAATCCCCATAGGTCTCATTTTTAACTTGCCTGAAAAAACAAAGATTCTCAGAGTTGTTTGATAGCAGAATTTATTTGTGGTTTTTCTGGTCTTGTCAGCTTGCTCATTTATTAAGTATTCACAAGGAACAACAAAAGCGATCATGCTGGCATAATCACATTGATATACTAGCCTGAATTTCCATGCTTAAGATCATGGGGGTAGAAACAAACACTTATAGTCTGCTCTGTTTGCACCGCATAGAGTGTCCTGGCATTTGTAATCTACCATGTGTATGTACAACGACAATAGGCCAGATCCTCAGCTGCTGAAAATTGGTATAGCTTTGTTGAGTTCAGTGGAGCTGGCACCGGCCCTTTATTTTGATCTTACTGATAGTTTTCTTCTTTTTCCAAATCATTTTTTTAAAAATTCATAAATAGAAGCATACAGATGTAGGCATCAATTCTGCATTCTAGTAGTCCAATAATTCTATCCTCAGACAAGTAAAAACTAAGATAATCTAGTTGGGAACATCTTGTAATCTACTAGGACACATTTAATTCATATTAGGGGGTTTGAAAGGAGACACACCAGAAGATCATTTACTGGTTAGAGTATTTTGCAGCATCTACAGCTTCTAAAAAGCTCACACCGTAATTGCCAAGCGTGCTATTTAGATTTAGGCATTGTATCACCATATGTACAGTTTTATGCACCTCTCCTGTAATAATGAGGCAAATCTGTGATTCACTTCTAACAATTACAGTACTTCAGCACCCATCTCTAAATACTAAACATAGCAGTGTTAGCCAATTAATCTTATAGCCAACATTTATTTCAGCATGCATCTTGTTTTTATGCAATTTAAAGGCTGTCATCTTCATTGTACAGACAGGGGTCCTCACAGATTAACAGTTTTTCGTTACCATTGTTCCCTGACTCACTTCACAGTTTAGCTGCCAGTGCTGAGACTGTCTGACATTGATTAGTTCTTAGTTAGGGCTTGTATACACTGACAATTTACAGTGCTGCAACTTTCTTGCTCAGGGATGTGAAAAAACACCCCCCTGAGCACAGCAAGTTTCAGCGCTGTAAAGCGCCACTGTAGACAGTGCCCCAGTGCTGGGAGATACGCCCCTCATGGAGGTGAGGGTTTTTTAGAGCACTGGGAGAGCTCTCTCCCAGTGCTGCGCTGTGACCACAAAGGCATATTAAAGCGCTGCCGCGGCAGCTCTTTAGAATTGCCAGTGTAGACTAGTCGTTAGTTCAGAGGTGGGCAAACTACGGCCCATGGGCCACATCCGGCCCACGGAACCGTCCTGCCCGGCCCTTGAACTCCCGGCCGGGGAGGCTAGCCCCCAGCCCCTCCCCCGCAGCCTCACCTCACCTCACCGCGCCACTAGTGCTCTGGGTGGCGTGGCTGGCTCCAGCCGAGCTGCACGGTTGTGAGCTACTACCGCTCTGAGCAGCTTGGTAAAGGGACGGGGAGCCGGGGGTTTGGATAAGGGGCAGGGAATTCCAGGGAGCAGTCAAGGGACAGGGAGCAGGGGGGTGGTTGGATGGGGCGGAGGTTCTGGGGGGCGGCGGTCAGGGGACAAGGAGCAGGTGGGGTTGGAAGGTGTGGGAGTTGGGGGGGCTGTCAGGGGGCAGGGTGTGGATAGGGTTTGGGGCAGTCAGGGGACAGGAAATGGGGGTTTGGATAGGCGTGGGAGTCCAGGGGGGCTTGTCCAGGGGTGTGTGTGCAGATAGGGGTCGGGGCAGCCAGGGGACAGGGAGCAGGGGGGGTTGGGTAGGGGGTGGGGTCCCCGGGGGGCGGTTAGGGGTGGGGGGTCCCAGGAGGGGGTGGTCAGGGAACAAGGAGTAAGCGGGAGGTTGGATGGGTTGGAGGTTCTGAGGGGGGCAGTCAGGGGGCAGGAAGTGGGAGGGGGTAGATAGGGAGCGGGGGCCAGGCTGTTTGGGGAGGCATAGCCTTCCCTACCAGGACCTCCACATAGTTTCACAACCCTGATGTGGCTCTCAGGCAAAAAAGTTTGCCCACCCCACCTTAGTTAGTGTTATCCTGACAGCACTCTTATTTAATAGTTTACTCAAGTAGTGGAAATTGTCTTTCCAATTAGACACATCTATTGTATTATGATAAAGGAATAAGAACAGTGAAGCATACTGTTCAGTAAATAATATCAATAGATGGTTATTTTATAATATTAATAAATGCTTATTTGTTAGTAAAATGATCTGGACAAATTGGATCAATGATCTGAAGTAAACAGGATGAAATTCAATAAGGACAAATGCAAAGTACTCCACTGAGGAAGGAACAATCAGTTGCACACATACAAAATGGGAAATGACTGCCTAGGAAGGAGTACTGCAGAAAAGGATCTGGGGATCATAGTGGCTCACAAGCTAAATAGAGTCAACAGTGTAACACTCTTGCAGAAACAGCAAACATCGTTCTGGAATGTATTAGCAGGAGTGTTGCAAGCAAGACACAAGAAATAATTCTTCTGCTCTACTCTGCCCTGATTAGGCCTCAGCTGGAGTATCATGCCCAGTTCAGGAAAGATGTGGACAAATTGGAGGAAGTCCAAAGAAGAGCAACAAAAATGATTAAAGGTCTAGAAAACATAACCTATTGGGGAAGACTGAAAAAAATTGAGTTTATTTAGTATGCAGAAGAGAAGACTGAGAGGGGACATGATAACAGTATTCAAGTGCTTAAAAAGTTGTTACAAAGAAGAGGGAGAAAAATAGGATTTGCAGCAAGGGCAGTTTAAGTTGGACATTAGGAAAACTTCCTAACTGTCAGTGTAGTTAAGCACTGGAATAAATTGATTAGGGAGGTTGTGGAATCTCCATCTTTGGAAGTCTTTAAGAGCAGGTTAGACAGACACCTGTCAGGAATGGTCTAATACTTAGTCCTGCCAAGAGTGAAGGTTACTGGACTAGATGACCTCTCAAGGTCCCTTCCAGTCCTACGATTCTATAGTTTCTGAAATCAAATATATAATTTACAGGCCATATAGGAACATAACTAAACTGACTTGGATTTGTTCCCAGTCTGTTGACCCAATGAATGGTACTAGGGAGTATCTCTGAATACACATTATTGTCTTGATAACAATGGGGAAAAAATCCATATCCTTTGGGTGGTGAAATTGTTCAGAAAGTGAATATTAGTTGTCCAGAAAGTGTGTATGGGGTTTCAATGATGAATATGGATGAAATACCAAAAACAGAGTTGGGAATAAACTAGGGATAAGTATATTAAGTTAACAGAGCAGAATTCACCGCCCCAATTTGAATTTTTATATTTAGATGTCCCACGCATATAGACAAAGCTATCAGTCTCCAAAAAGGAACTGCAGGCAGTCTTAAAATCTCAGCTGATTAACTGGGAAGAAAGCAACAACAAATGCAGGATGAAGCATTGGTTGGAGGCACAATCGTGCACATCACATTGACGCTTGACGCTCTTGCCAGTGAAGCCCCCAGTGTTTTTGATTTAGCTCTTTTCACATTTTCTACCTAGTTGTCTGGCTTGTGTTGTTCCTCTCTTGGGCTCTGTCCCTGTGGTCAGGTGAACTTCAGGGGTATATTTAATTCTTACTCCACGGGTGGCGGATGAAGAGGTAGTTGGGGAAGGCTAGGCCCCTCCTCTTCTACCAGAGGCCATGCCCCTCCTCCACTGCCCCCTCCCCTGCTGGAGCCCAGAGCCCCACCGCAGCTGCTGCCCCCCCGCCCCAGGCCCCGCCTCCTGCCCCCCAGCCCCAGAGTACAGAGCACCCGACCCCAGCCTTGGAGTGCGGGGCGGGCGGCACCGCGACAGCACCCTCGACCCCGACCCAGTGTGCGACCACCCCTGACCCCAGCCATGGAGCACAGGGCAGGCAGAGCCACTGCAGCGCCCCCAACCGAAGCACCAGGTGGGAACCAGTCCTAGCTTCCCCAAGTCCTGGCGGCAGGCCATCCGAACCCAGACCAGCCCCAGCCTGGGCCACGAAAGAGTGGGAACTCACAGGCACTCCTGGGGGCGGAGCATGAGGCGGGCCATGCCAGACTGCTTGGGGAGGCTCAGCCTTCCTCAGGCTATGGTACCCGCCATCCATGTCTTACTCAGTTTAAAATATTTGGCCTGGGCAAGAGGACACTTGAAAGCCCTTGATATTAATTGGCACGGGTCTCCAGCTTTAACTGAGTGGTTTCATTGTGCAGGCAATCTTGAGGATTCCATTTTTCCCATGAATTGCCATATTATTTTTAAAATCAGAATTACACTTGTGTTGCTCCTGCACACAGTTCTTTTCCACAACAGCAATAGGAGCAGCACAATTAAATGAATGTGATCCACAACTTCTAAAGGGGCTTGTGGGATGACATTATGTGGAAGGGCAGCAGAAGAGTAATCTTCCATACTGGGGGTTGGTCTGTGAGGAGTGCACCCCCACAAGCAATGGAACATCTCCTCTCTGCCCCTGCTGCTCCTGTTCATAGAGGTGACCAAAGAAAGCACTTCAGTGTAGAACTTTGAGGATTGCATTAGTTTTGCTATGTTGCTCCTTCTGAGGAAACCCTGAGAAGAGGAGCACTAAAGGCAGCCCTGATGGTAATGTGGAATAGAAGGAAAGAGTTTAAAGCTCCAAACCTCCAAACACATATGTGCATGCCTAACTTTACACAAGTGACATGGTACCATTGGAGATAATGCGACTTCCCATGTGCACCAAGTTAAGTGCATCTGTAAGTGTTTGCACAATCGAGGCCTTCAGGGGGAATAGGAGAAACAAGAGGAGGAGAAGGAAGGATAAAAATAAATGAGTGAGCAAGATGCATAAATAAGGATTATGTATATGACAGGGTCTGTCAGGCTGTTCCGACCCCTGCTGGAGGCATTAGTGCCCTGACACTCCTGCTTAAGAAAAACCCTCTCAGGCCAGGCTATCAGCAAAATCTAGACCTCCAGAGGCCTTAGAAGGGCCAGGAAGTGAAACAAACCACTAAGGAGCCAGCAGACCAGTTAAAAAGGCTTACCTGATTGTTCTGAGGGTAGTGCGGAGTGGGACTTGGACAGAGGAGGAGCTCCCCAGAGTAACCCAGAACCTCAAGTCCAGGTTGGATCCTGGATTAATGAGCTGCAACAAAGCTCCTGCCTTTATGTTTGTTTGTTTAGGGACACAGATTGTCAGATTCTGAGTTGGTTATTAATTAGCTATTTAAAGACTGTATGCCAAAGCTTATGGCACATGCTGCCTTCCTCTGGACCAGCTCCCACACCTTGTAAACTGAGGGAGTACCTGTATTACCATGTCCCAATGCAGGGGAGTACAACAGTGCTGAAGGGAGCCACTTACAATTTATTTTTTATAATTCTTTGAAATTACAGATTATATATATATATATATATATATATATACATACACACACATACACAAATGTGTGTGTGTGTATGTAAGAAATCATTTCTAATTGGGTAGGATGAAACTCTTTTATAGAAAAAATAAATAGATACTAGGCAAACAAGGAATATTATAAGACAACTAATATGATGGGAAATTTGCATCAGTCAAACAAATTCAAATGGCAATAATAACTAGAGCTGGTTTACTTCATAATGAATACATTAGCTGACAAATTAAGTCTTTTCTATTTGCAAATTGCTAGTGAACTTATCCTAGTTTCAGGTAATATGTTTCTTATTCATAGATATTTGTCAAATAGTGCATGTGGGGTCTTCATAAACTGTTCACTTTGACTACTTGCTGTCTGAGATATGTGGTTGTTCACCTGAATAACAAAGTATTGTTTCTGCTCCCTGACAGGATGACCAAAGATTTTTAAACAGAATAAGAAGTAGTGAATGATGAGCAGAGAATAACAAACAGGGAATAATGAATAGCTAATACTCTTGTTCACACTTACATGCACGTGAGCAAGGGTATACGAGTATTGTATGAAGTGTAGTCATTCCCCAAGCATGTGTTTAAAAAACGTCTGCATAGAAACATTTGACAATAGCTAATAAAATGAAACACAGGCAGACAAAGAATTCATTCAGAATTCAAACAAATGGTTGCAAACATTGTTTTTGCAATATTCAGACGGATCTAAGCTTAAGAGTAAAAGATATGTTACTTCAACAATTTGAATTTCAATTTACTATCATTTACTATAATAATGAGAATTGTTATAATTTTAATCACTCTCTTTTCTTTAAATCTAGCATTCCTAAGAAATAATATTGAAAGTAAGAACAATAGCAAAGAAGGAAGAATGGCTAAGGAGGAAGATATCTAGGACTCTAAGGGTCTGTCTTAGACAGCAGCTGGGAATGCATTCCCAATACAGGAAGATGTACATGCTCTAGTTCTGCTGGAGCTAACGGCTAAAAATTGCAGTGTGGCCACAGTGGCACAGGCTAGCCGCCTCAGTATGTCCCTAGGGAATCAGGTGGGATTGTTCTCAGGGGGCTAGCCTGAGCCACCACCTGTGCTGCTGTGGCTGTGCTTCTATTTTTAGGTGCTAGCTCAAGCAGACTAGTGTGTGTATGTCTACCTGTGTTGTGAATCACACCTCCCACCTGCTGCACAGGCATATCCTAAGGGGCTGATCCTTCACCCCCTGAAGTTAATGGCACTACTCCCATTGATTTCAGTGGTGCAGGATCAGATCTTAAGAGAAGTCCCAACTAGTAGACACAATATATGCAGAATAAGCCTCTGAGCTCTTTATCTTCATTTTTTGAGTATTATATTCTCTGCCTCTTTGAAACAAATCTGAAACAAGAAAGAAGAGATGTCACCCCACTATGCCTTTTAACAGGCAAAACAAAAATAATGGCAGGTTTTGCAATTTGATTTGCATATGGAGCACTCATCTTTAAAAATAGGTTTTATAGTTAAAGATGATTATCATCTGTCAAGCATGGCATGATGCACAGCAAAAGCCAGGTATTGCACATTCTGGCCATTTGTCATGCATTTTGAAGTCTTGTGTCACAGACTAGCTACTCTGGAGACTGAAAGGTAACAGTGAGTGTGGTGGGCAATTCCTTTCATTTGTAGGACCATACACTGTCCATGATCCTAGAACACTATGCCCATAGTTTATTCTATGTCTTAGCAAAAAGGAGAGAATAGAAGTTGATAAAGTACAGGTAGGAACTGAAGAGAAACTGTCAAATGAAAAAGAGTCGCATTCAATTATATCACATGAAGGCAAACAACTAAATATTGACACATTTTATTAGTGCTTGTATATAAATGCAAGAAGTTTTAAATATTGATGGGTGAACTTGTGTGCCTGGTATTAACTGAGGATATTGATAGAATAGGCATCACAGAAACGTGGTGGAATTATGATAACCCATGGGAAACAGTAATGCCAGGGTACAAAATACATAGGAATGACAGATTAGCTCTTGCTGGTGGGGGAGTGGTACTATGAAAGGAAGCATAGAGTCAAATATAATAAAAATCTTAAATGAATCAAACAGTACTGCCTAATCTCTATGGATAGAAATTCCATGCTTGAATAATAAGAGTATAGCAGTAAGAATATACTACCGAACACCTGACCAAGCTGTTGACAGTGATATTGGGATGGTCGGGGAGATTGGAAAAAACAGAACAGAAAACCCAGTAATAAACAGGGTTGTCAAATATCCCCATTTTGACTGGTTATATGGAATAGGACAGAGGTGTGCAAACTACAGCCCGCGGGCCACATCTGGCGCACAGGACCCTCCTGCCTGGCCCCTGAACTCCTGGCCTGGGAGGCTAGCCCCCCGGCCCCTCCCTCGCTGTTCCCCCTTCCCCACAGCCTCAGCTAACTGGGCCACCGGTGCAATGCTCTGGGCGGCGGGGCTGCGAGCTCCTGGGGCAGCGCAGCTGCAGAACCGGGCCTGACCCGGTGCTCGGTGCTGCACGGCGGCATGGCTGGCTCCAGCAGGGTGGCACGGCTGTAGCACCGCCAGCCACTGGTGCTCCAGGCAGCGCAGTAAGGGAGCAGGGAGCGTTGGATAGAGGGCAGGGGAGTTTGGGGTGGTGGTCAGGGGGCGGGGGGGTGGATGGGGTCAGGGCAATCAGAGGGCGGGGAACAGGGGGGTTGAATGGGGGGCAGGGGTCCCGGAGGGTACTCAGGAAGTGGGGGGATTAGATGGGGTGGCGGGGGGGCACTCAGGGGCAGGGGTTCCGGGGGAAGTCAGGGGACAGAGAGAAGGGGTGGTTGAATGGGGGTAGGGGTCCAGGGGGGCAGTTAGGAAGGAGAGGAGGGGTTGGATGGAGTGGCAGGGGGCAGTTAGGGGACAGGGAGGAGGGGGGGTTGGGTGGGGCAGGGGTCCCGGGGGGGCAGTCAGGAACGAGAGGAGGGGTTGGATAGAGCATTGGGGGGCAGTCGGGGTGGGGGTTCCTGGGGCAGTCAGGGGACAGGGAGCGGGGGTGTGGATGGGGCAGGAGTCCCAGTGGGGGGGTGTCAGGGGGCGAGAAGCGGGTGGGGGGCAGATGGGAGCAGGGGCCGGGCCACGTCTGGCTGTTTGTGGAGGCACAGCCTCTGCTAACTGGCCCTCCATACAATTTCTGAAACCCGATGCGGCCCTCAGGCCAAAAAGTTTGCCCGCTCCTGGGATATGAGGACAGGATGCAGAGATAAAATTTTTAGACACCATTAATAAGTGCTTCTTGGAGCAGCTAGTCCTGGAATCCAGAAGGGGAGAAGCAATTCTTGATTCAGTCCTAAGTGGCACATAACAGGTGAATATAGTTGAACCAATCAGTAATAGCAATCATAATGTACTTAAATTTAACATCCTTATAGTGGGGAAAATACCAAAGAAATCCACAACAGTAGCTCTTCACTTCAAAAAGGAGAACTACAAAAAAATGAGGAGGCTAGTTAAATGGAAAATTAAAAGGAACAGTTACAAGAGTGAACTTCCTGCGAGCTGCATGGAAACTTTTAAAAAACACCATAATAGAGGCTCAAATTAAATGAATACCACAAATAAAATAAAATAATATAAAAAACAGTAAGAGGACCAAAAAATGTCACCGTGGTTAAAGAACAGAATAAAATAGGCAGTTAGAGGCAAAACAATATCCTTTAGAAATTGGAAGTCAGATCCTACTGAGGAAAATATAATACTACTAAGGGATATAATAGAGGACTAAAAATCATGAATGGTGTCAAGGTTCCTCCCCCACTCTGAACTCTAGGGTACAGATGTGGGGACCTGCATGAAAAACCTCCTAAGCTTATCTTTACCAGCTTAGGTCAAAACTTCCCCAAGGTACAAAATATTACACCCGTTATCCTTGGACTGGCCGCTACCACCACCAAACTAATACTGGTTACTGGGGAAGAGCTGTTTGGACGCGTCCTTCCCCCCAAAATACTTCCCCAAAACCTTGCACCCCACTTCCTGGACAAGGTTTGGTAAAAAGCCTCACCAATTTGCCTAGGTGACTACAGACCCAGACCCTTGGATCTTAAGAACAATGAACAATCCTCCCAACACTTGCACCCCTCCTTTCCTGGGAAATGTTGGATAAAAAGCCTCACCAATTTGCATAGGTGACCACAGACCCAAACCCTTGGATCTGAGAACAATGAAAAAGCATTCAGTGTTTTACAAGAAGACTTTTAATAAAAAATAGAAGTAAATAGAAATAAAGAAATCCCCCCTGTAAAATCAGGATGGTAGATATCTTACAGGGTAATTAGATTAAAAAACATAGAGAACCCCTCTAGGCAAAACCTTAAGTTACAAAAAAGATACACAGACAGAAATAGTTATTCTATTCAGCACAATTCTTTTCTCAGCCATTTAAAGAAATCATAATCTAACACATACCTAGCTAGATTACTTACTAAAAGTTCTAAGACTCCATTCCTGTTCTGTCCCTGGCAAGAGCAGCATCCAGACAGACCCAGACCCTTTGTTTCTCTCCCTCCTCCCAGCTTTTGAAAGTATCTTGTCTCCTCATTGGTCATTTTGGTCAGGTGCCAGCGAGGTTACCTTTAGCTTCTTAACCCTTTTACAGGTGAGAGGAGCTTTCCCCTGGCGAGGAGGGATTTCAAAGGGGTTTACCCTTCCCTTTATATTTATGACAAATGGGGTGGGGAAAGTAAATAAGGAAGTGTTATTTACCCTTTCACATAACACAAGAACCAGGGATCATCTAATGAAATGAATAGGCAATAGGTTTAAAACAAAGAAGAGGAAGTACTTCACACAATTCAGAGTCAACCTGTGGAATTCGTTACCATGGATTGTTGTGACGGCCAAAATCATAACTGGGTTCAAAAAAGAATTAGATAAGTTCATGGAGGATAGGTCTGTCCATGGCTATTATCCAAGATAGTCAGGGATGCAGTTCCATGCTCTGAGTGTCCCTAAACTTCTTATTGCTAGATGCTGGGACTGGATGACAGGGCTGGATCACTTAATAAATTGCCCTGTTCTGTTCACTCCCTCTCCAGTATCTAGCACCAGCCACTGTTGGAAGACAGGATACTTGGCTAGATGGACCATCGGTCTAACACAATATGGCTATTCATAAATTCTGATGTTTTTATTGATATCACTGGGAGCTCCACTGTCACATGAGGACAATGGCTCTTAATATCAGCATAACAAACATCAAGACTTACACTAAAGTCTTTGGAGTACTTGTGGCACCTTAGAGACTAACAAATTTATTTGAGCATAAGCTTTCATGAGCTACAGCTGAACTGAGTTGTAGCTCACGAAAGCTTATGTTCAAATAAATTTGTTAGTCTCTAAGGTGCCACAAGTACTCCTTTTCTTTTTGCGGATACAGACTAACATGGCTGCTACTCTGAAAACTAAAGTCTTTGGCATTACAGTGAATGTGTTTCAGCAAATTGTTTAAAACTGAGAAGATTATTTTCTTAGTGATATGCATTTAAGAAAAGTGTGAATGCATAGTCTTAGTCTGTGCATACCTGTTTTCTAGTAAGATTATTCTGAGGATAGAAGAACTACTATAAATACTGGTTAGTTATAGATAAGTACTATATTGCTAGGAACAGTGAGAAATTTGTCCATGACACTGGATTACTTAATATGCCTAATCTTTACTATGAGGTTAATAATAATTTTTCTTAGTTCTGTGGAAGTAGACAAATTAGATAGGGTCCATGTTAATCTTTTCAAAAATACAATACTCCTATCAGCACAACTGCATAAGGAAAGATATTGCCAACCTGTATTCAATCTTTCACCTGCAACCATTCACACAGAAAGAAAAAGAAACACCTACTGAGATGAATAGATAATATTTCAAAGAAGTGGGCCTCAGCTGGAGAACTGTTAAGTGTTTTACTTGGGGCACTGCTAAACTGAGAATCATGCCTCCTGAAATCTCCTGTGAAGCATTAAAAATAGTATATATTTCATGAGGTTTATCATTAAAAGAACAGTCCTGTATTTTTAATTTTAGATTAACAAGTTAGTGGTTCCAGTTTGGTTTCTCATTTGAAGAAGGAGCAATCTTCTGTGCCAGTGGTTCCTTGTTCAGGTCACTAGTAATAATGTTTAGATGAGATCTTTGAAAATTTTAGAGATGAAAAAACTATGTTAAGTTTAGATTCATGGAAGCACATGAGCCCCAAGGGAATTGAATTAATCACTGTTAAATGCTAAGCAGGAAAAGTTCAGTCTGTCTTTTCCTCTGATGGAAACATTTATTAATTCTGCAAAGCACCTTGCATTTGCCAGTGAATTTGCTAATGTTCGCGGTGACACATTTACCACTTAAATTACAAGCTGCTGGTTTTCCAAATGTTATGGTTTTCTGAGAAGAGTATTTGCAATTTACGTATCATGTGCTGATTCTGTTTCTAGCTATCTTCATTTCAATAGCATGAGGGACCCTTTGTGTAAAATATGTGCCCTGTGTTGCATTATATCTATTTATATAGATCGCTTTCATAGATATTTTGGCTTCATCTCATTACTACCTATTTTCCCCCACTCTAAGGATTAGAACCTGCAAACATTTATCATGTGTATGGCTTTACTCATGTGAATAGTCTTATTTAAATCAATGGAAATATTCATATGAGTAAAGTTAAGCAAGTGCTCAGATGTGTGCAGGATCTTGCTTAAATCATTGCAAGTGTGACCTGAAAAAATATTGTGCCATCAGTTTTTAAACAGAACTTCTCCTTTGAAGTCAGTGGAACTAAAGCAAACTGATTCTGAGGCCATACAACCCTTACATGGGAGATGAGAATTGGGCCTATTTTTGACTACACTTGATAATGTTTTCTCCTGCTGATTTACAAAGAAGTGTTACAAACTGTATTAATTAATACTTCCATTTTGTGAATCCACTGTGCTACCTTGTTGTAAGAAAAAAGCTCCATAGCAGGGCATACAAGGGATAATAAATATTATTGACAGCTATCCATATAAATGACAATCAACGTGGATATATGCTTCTTAAAAACTGGGACAATTCCCACACTTTAAATTTTTTTTTGGCTGGATTCACAACTTCTACTGTGTCTCTGTGTATGTGTGTGTGCGCATGTATAAAACTGCATTAATTTTAAGTTAAGTTTTCCAGAGCACATCGCACACAAATCCACATCAAGGCACACAAGGAAACAGCAACTAAGACATTCAGCAAAGTTTTCTACGTAAATATAACCCATAGCCCACAAATTTCAGCCTCATCCTGAACCAGCCATCAATCTTAACTGACCACATCTCTACTTCCCCAGTGCACACAAATATGCAGATTTCAATCCTGTAATTTTGATTTAAAAATATCATATATAGAGCAATCATTAGCAATATCGCTCACCCATTTGTATAGCTTTTTTATAAACACTGCAGAAAAACATTACACAGCTACCATTTGCAATCTGACATAACACCTTGCTAATTTACGTATACCAGTACAAACCCATATGCAGTAAACTGTTAGGGGAAGAGGCAGTTTTTTCATTATGTGTTTGTACAGCACTGTCAGGAATAAAGCCATGCAGATATGCCTGCTCTGTCTCCTAACAACCTAATTAGCCTGACAGATCTCCCTGCCTGATTGGCTGAAGAAGCTATCAGGCTTGCTCTTAAGCTCAGCAGTGGCAACAATTTTCTGGCTGCACAACACATATGCCTGTGGTTATGCTTCTTTCCTGTGCTAATCTTGTTCCAAGCCCTGCTTTTGCTCCACCTTGCTCCAGCCTGGACCCTGTCCAGTGTTGGGACAGTGCTGAATTATTATGAATTACTGTCGTTGATATGAATAAGTGTGATAACCCTAACCCTAAGCAAAGTAAATTAGTTAGTTCCCCAATTAACATCTGAAGAGATCTGTGATGCTGTGAGACAGAGGGCCTTGGGGTAACCCAGACCCTGCTACGAGGGGCCTTTGTGGGATGTTTGAACCAGAAGGCCTCAGGGTAACTAAGACCATGCTTCAGGGGACATTTGATAGACTAAGTACCTGAGAGAGAAAAAAGGAGAAGAAAAGAAGTCCCCATCTAGGACTGGTAGCTATACCTGCTTTGTTTGCCAATCAGGATACTGTGTAAGGCCAGCGTAGTTACTGAGGGTTAATGCTTGGGGAAAAGAGGATTATTAGGGAGATGTGTATTATGTAACTTTACTGCTTGTGCGATTCTTTCTCAAATAAATTACTATGCATTAAGCATATTATTTCCGAATTTTCACTGGTACCAGTAACAGTCCGCCCAGCTGTGGGCCATTAAGGATCCATTTCAGCATCTGGCACCTGCTTCTGCCTTGGACCTAGCCTTGCCCCTGCGTTGCCTCACTCCAGGTAACCTGGTTCTGACTCTTGGCTTCGATTCATGACCTCTGACTTTGATTCTGACCCTTGGCTCTGGTGTCTGACTTCTGAGCTCTGGTTCTGACCACACTTTCCAGTTCTTGTCATTCCCTGACTCACCACCCACAATCCATGCGTTCATTGGTGAGCGAGCACAGTACAATTCAGCTCCCTGTATTTCCAACAATTTTGTCTCCTGAAACCTGACTATGGGGACCACAGACCAGGAGCCTTTTACATTTTGGTTTGCCTTCCCCAAGATTCAAGTCTGAGCAGGTTAATCCACAGGGAATCTCGGCACCCTCCAAGACCCCTATCACTGCCTCTGAGCAACCTCCCAAATATAAGGACTTTGTCGCTGTGTGTGTCAAAAAAAATACAAACACCTTGCCACCCCATTGACCTCCAACCTGGTGCAGAAGCCCCTTTCAGCTACATCTACTCCCTGAATTGCAGGCTCTCCATGACTACCTCCAGGAAAACCTACAAAAGGGTTTATTAATCTTTCCATGGGGCTCCGATTTTCTGTGTAAAGAAAAAGGATGGATCTCTAAGGCCTTGTGTTGACCATCAGGTGTTAAACAGGGTTACAATTAAAAATGGATATCCCCTCCCTCTCCTTATTGAATTCTTTGAAAGACTCCACTCCACTAAGATTTTTACTACACTGGACCTTTGCAGGTCTATAGCAGGGGCGGGCAAACTTTTTGGCCTGAGGGTCACATCGGGTTTCCAAAATTGTATTGAGGGCCGGTTAGGGGAGGCTGTGTCTCCCCAAATAGCCAGATGTGGCCCGGCCCCCACCTCCTATCTGAACCCTCCTGCTTCTCGCCCCCTGACAGCTGTCCCGGGACTCCTGCCCCATCCAACCCCCCATCCTCTGACGGCCCCCCCGGGACTCCTATCCCATCCACCACCCCCTGCTCTCTGTCCCCTCACCATCCCCGGAACCCCTGCCCCTGACTGCCCCCCACCGCTCCATCCAATCTCCCCTCTCCTTCCTGACTGCCCCCCCGGGACCCCTGCCCCCGTTCAACCCCCCTGTTCCCTGCCCTCTATCCACGCCCTGGCCACCTGACCACCACCCCAAACTCTCCTGCCCTCTATCCAACCTCCCCGCTCCCTGCCCCCTTACCGCACTGCCCAGAGCACCGGGTCAGGCTGCGGCTCTGCAACTGCACTGCCCGGCTGCCCAGAGCATTGTGCCAGTGGCACGGCACACTGAGGCTGCAGGTGAAGGGGAATAGCAGGGGAGGAGCCGGGGACAAGCTTCCCGGGCGAGGAGCTCAGGGGCTGGGCAGGAGGGTCCTGTGGGCCGGATGTGGCCCATGGGCCGTAGTTTGCCCACCTCTGGTCTATAGCTTGGTTCGGATTGGAAAGGGATATAAGTGCACACAGTACGGACACTTTGAATATTTGATCAGGCTTTTCGGCCCAGTGACTTTCCAACACTTCATGAATGATATCTTCAGGGATGTGCTAGACGGCTTTGTAGGCATTTATCTTGATAATATCTGCATCTTTTTTGACTATCAGGCTCTTCACGATCACCACATGTGCAATGTCACAGAAAGACTTCACCAACACCATTTATGTGTGAAGCCTGAAAATTGTGAGTTTTACCAGGATATGATATAATTAGCTACATTATCCCAACAAGCTAACCATGGACCCATGCAAGGTTGCAGCCATATCCAGCTAGTCTGTGCCAAAGAACATCCTTAGGGCACATCAATTCTTAGACTTCATTAATTTATACAGGCAGTTCATTGAGGGTTTTCAAGTCTGGTTTGAGCCAGACCCAGGTCTGAACTACATCCCCTAGCAGCTGTAGGCTTAACTGAAAGCAGCTTAAGAAGTGTTCCCGTCTCTAACACTCAGATGCCCAACTCCCAGTGGGGTTCAAACCCCAAATAAATCAGTTTTACCCTGTATAAAGCTTATGCAGAGTAAATTCATAAATTGTTCGCCCTCTATAACACTGGTAGAGAAATATGCACAGCTGTTTGCCCCTCCACCAGGTATTAATACATACTCTGGGTTAATTAATAAGTAAAAAGTGATTTTATTAAATACAGAAAGTAGGTTTAAGTGGTTCCAAGTAGTAACAGACAGAATAAAGTGAATTACCAAGTAAATAAAATAAAACATGCAAGTCTAAGCTGAATACAGTAATAAAACTGAATACAAATAAAATCTCACCCTCAGAGATGTTTCAATACATTTCTTTCGTAGACTGGACGCCTTCCTAGTCTGGGCACAATCCTTTCCCCTCGTACAGCCCTTGTTCCAGCTCAGGTGGTAGCTAGGGGATTTCTCATGACTGCCACCCCCTTGGTTGTGTTCCACCCCCTTATATGGCTTTGGCACAAGGTGGAAATCTTTTGTCTGTCTGGGTCCCCACCCCCACTTCTAAATGGAAAAGCCCCAGGTTTAAGATAGATTTCAGTACCACATGACATGGTCACATTTCCCATGTGACTCCAAGCCTTCATGCCTCCCAGCCTGATTCACAGAAGGCCTGCCTGCAAACAGAGCCATCCACAGTCAACTGTCCTGGCTGATGGGAGCCATCAAGATTTCAAACCACCATTAATCACACTTTGCATAATTACAATAGGCCCTCAGAGTTATATTTCATATTTCTAGTTTCAGATGCAAGAGTGATACATTTATACAAATAGGATGACCACACTCAGTAGATTATAAGCTTTGTAATGACAAGTTTCAGAGTAACAGCCATGTTAGTCTGTATTCACGAAAAGAAAAGGAGTACTTGTGTACTCCTTTGTGCATATGCTCAAATAAATTGGTTAGTCTCTAAGGTGCCACAAGCTTTGTAATGATACCTTACGAGAGATCTTTTGCATGAAGCATATTCCAGTTACATTATATTCATACTCATTCATACTCATTCACAAGTGAGTGCAACGTCACACACTGCTTCTTGAATTATGATCAGGACAATTTGTTGTCTCTGCTTCCATATGCAAAGCTTGCATATAATAATGCCATCCATGCCTTCACCCAGCAAAACCCCTTTTTTGCACACTAGGGGTTTCATCATGACTTTCATTCAGATGTCCCCATGAAGTTCCAAGTACCCATTGTTGCAGATCTAGCTATCCATCTCTGCCATGAGCTCAGGGAGCAATTACAAATAACTAAGAAAGCATATAAGCATCACACTGACCAGGAATGCCAGGTCAGTCCCAACCTTGCCATAGAAAGGAAGGTCTGGCTGTCCACCTGCAATCTTAAATCGACTCACTTCTTGGCCAAGCTGGACCACCAATATCTGGGCGCTTTCTAGAGTAAGGCATGGGTCAACCTGTAACATTCAAATGGCAATTACCCAAGTCTCTGAAGATTCATTCCATATTTGATGTCTCCCTCCTGAACCTATATACCGAAAACCCCTTCCTGCACCATTCTAGCCTTCTGCCTCCACCTGTAACAATCCAAGGGTAGGATGAGTGCATGATGAAACAAAGCCTTGACTCCCTGTGTGTTAGAGGACAACTCCAATGCTTGGTGGACTGGGAGGATTACAGCCTTTATGAATGGTCCTGGGAACCAGCGGAACACATCCACACCCCAGGTCTGCTCTGAGCTTCTCCCAGAAACTACCCTCAGAATCCAGGCATGAGGGTGCCTGCGGGGTGCCCTCAAAAGGAGAGGGTACTGTAGGAATAAGGCCCTGTAGCTGCTCCTACTCAGTCTCTCTACAGCCTAATGAGCACAGCTAGATGACATCAGTCAAACTGCCTGATGGATCACATCTTCTGATTGGCTGAAGAAGCTAGCAGGCTTGCTTTTAAGCCCAACAGCAGTTCTCTGGCTGCTCATCACATACACTTGTAGTTATGATTCCTACCTGTGTGTGTCTTGTTCCAAGCTCTGCTTCTGCATTGCTCCCACCTTGCTCCAGCCTAGACCTTGCCCTGTATGCAGCCTTGCTCCAGCCCTGCTCCTTCCTTAGACCCAGCTTTGTGGCTGCCTTGCCTTACTCCAGGTAACCTGGCTTTCACCCTTGGCTGTGATTCCTGACTTTGGCTCTCACCATTGGCTATGGCACCTGGCCTCTGACTTCAACTCAGATGCAGGGCTCTCATTCCTGGCTACTAATGCCTGTTCTAATCACTTGGCCTGCTACCTGCTACAACCACTAGCAACCACATCCTCCTGCCAAGTGCCTAGTGTACTGGAGTTCTGCTCTGTGATTGGGGCTCCTAGGAGTTACTGCAGTAAAAATATAATAAATAATAATAATTACTATTACTATTATTAATAACAAGAGCCATGTACAGTGTAATACATGAAAGCCAAACCAACCCTATATTAATCAACAGAACTCATGAATGAATAACCAGTAAACATGGTTAGAGTTCAAAAGTTATTCAGGGTGGAGAGGGAGGTATGTGGGCTATGGGTGATAGTGAGGTAGTTTAGCTTAAGATGAGGAACAGATGCATGGAGTGCAGATGGGATACTGAAAGACTTAACTGCTTTTTCCTTGTTTTATAATGCTTTGTGCTAATGAGCTGTGCAGTTTAGCAACCTTAAATCAACATTAACCCCCCTCCCCCATTTTTTTTTTGGAAGGGAGGGAGAATATGTAGATATATGTACTGCAAATTTTGACAAGTTTTAAATCTCATGTATCCTTTTTTAGGTTCCCTTCCTCCATGCTGTGTTGCCCCCCCCCCCGTCCTACCCTTCCCTCCAACCCTACAGAAGTGATCAAAAGCCTTTGGAAATAGAAATTGTATCACCTCACAAATCCCTTTGGTCGCATTTAGACCTATCAAAAATAGATTTTAAAGCATTGTCCAAGGATGTGAACAAGTTTTAAATGTGTTCAGACTAAAAATTTTACGTTTCACCTGATGCCACACAAGCCATTTTGCAAGCAGTGTCAGGAAATTACAAAAAAAGCATTTGTTGTTGAGCAAGTAGCTTATACAGGAAAGGAAAAACTAAGGTTTTGTTTTAGCAAACTAACCTAGGTCACTCAAACAAATCAACTCATCACATGCAAATAGGTTTTGTAGGTAGTAAAATACGAAACTAACATTAGTAGATGTGGTTTTTTTTAAGATTGTAGAGTTCCTCAGACATTTCCAGTCTGGTAGAAAACAGAAGTAAGTCTAAATCCAGACGGAAAAGAGCTACACTGACTTTTCCAACCATATGGCCAATCTTGTAGTTGTGTTTTTATCATTGGACTTGGCAGGCTGCCATCTATAACAGTATATTACCACAAGCTAAAATAAGACTATTGTGCTTATTTTCAATTTCTTTCATGACTTTTATGTTATGTACAAATGTCACATTGTTCAAATTGATTTGTTTCAAATGCATGGTTTCAAAGGGATTAAGTATGATGTATGAAGTATTTATTGTTAACATTTGTTTTAAATGCTATCATTGTATTAAGCAATCTTTAGTGTAGTCAAGACAGAAGAAAATTCAAAGCACAAGTGGGCAGTACACTAAACACAATATGGGCATGAAAGAGTTTTAGTTCCAGTAAAAATTATATCAATGAGAAGTACATATACATAGGAAAGACTTGAAGATGACCTCTATGTAGAACTGAAGGTCGTTGGTGGCAGTTTGATACCTGTACCAGCTGGTGTTATCATCTTTGCAGTCTGATTAGCTATCATCCAGTTAAGTTAAGTTACAAAACATTTTTCTTCTATCAGAAAGAGTGTTACCTGTTTGTGGAAAATCTGTCTAAGAGGAATATACTGGTTCTTAGTATAAAAAATGATGGAACAGAGAGAAGAAAGCAGGGATTCTACTGTCCTAGATTCTCTTCTTCTTATAAATTAATGGCGTATACCTAATATATTTGGACTCATAAATGTTATTCTACCTGAGAGCTCTGCAGGATATAGATTTTATGCCAACTAAATCTTCCTTTATTCTATTCTGTGGCCTTAAAACTGATCTGCCACTACCATTACCTCTAGGTATTATGAAATGGAAATATCTAGGTATTATGAAATTGAAATATTATCTGGTTTGCATCCTTTGAACTCTTAGAAACCTTCATTAGAAAGCTGTTTCATTGTCTTCAGAGTTAGGTCATTCATGAACTATGTATTCCTTTTAGGGATGATAAAAGATCAGAACAGGTAAGTGTGTGAGTGTGTGTGTATTAAACATATAACACATAAAATGAGTCCTAAACATTCAGTTCAGCAGAAATATCATGTTATGATTTTTAACAATAAAATATTTTACTGGTAAAGTTCTTTTAAGATCATATTAGCCCACTTAGTATTTTTTAAGAAGGTAAAAGTGTCATTCCTTCAAACATCTGCTTTTTATACCTTATTATTCAGTCATGTGTAGTCTTTTTTAACTGCTGCTCATGTACAGCGTCATGGCTTAGCACGAGAGGAAAGATTCAAATGGTGATTGAAAAGAGAAACTAGCAAGTGAGAGGATAAGAACAACATAGATTACTGGTACCTTTTTTATTTAAAGGGAACAAAAATATATTCTATTTCTACACCAGAGTCGTGTTGTTCACCTCTGGCCAAATCTTCAGCTGGTGTAAACTGACTGCAATGGAGCTATGAAGATTTACACCACCTAAGGATCTGCCCAATAGGTTTAAATTTACCACTGTGCTGAGGGGCCAGCACAAGGTGAATTGCACAGCAAAATCTCATGTAAACACTCAAAATGGAACCTAAGTGTGAATTAAGTGGCATGTAGGCTTTGTACAGAGGTGATATTCATCCTTATTCATTTAAGAGCTTTCAAGTGATAGTCATAGAGTTTATCATGCCACAAGTTTAGGTTACCCTTCCTATATATAAAGGTACTTTATATAGAGCCAAATGCATTGAACAAATACTAAAGCACCTGCAAAATACAAGTCAGATTAATTAGTGACTTAACCAATGATGTATATTACACGCTGGGTGTACGTTAGTGAAAAAAATAATTTAAATGATTAAAGTAGTGCCATTTGCGTCAACCTGGCATCCTGTGATGTGTAAGATAAGTGTAATTTACATAGTGAGAAAGCAATAAGCCTGAAACTTTGTTGCCCTGAGCCTTTTGTAGTCATTTACATCAGTGCAAAGTGGATGCAAAATGTTCCCATGCTTTTCGGTAGCATTAGTGTAAATGATTAATTAAGCTGCAAGGCTACAGGGAATCAGGCCCAGAAGATGAGAAATACATAAGAGGAAAAACAACTGAAAAGAGGGTATACAATAAGCCACACAGGAATTGGGCATGATCACAGGATAGAGAATGCATGGGATCATGATGAAGAATTTAAAAGTGCTGATTTTGAGAGCTGGCTAATATATCCAGCGTTAGTGTTCCCACTGGTGACAGTTTAAGAAAAAAGCTCCAGATAAAAATCCAGAGTCCTTTGCCATTTGAAAAGGCTTCAACTGTTGCCATCTCTCTCCTGATAATCTGCTGAATAGTCCATCTTGCTTTGATAAAACTTCTAGACTTTTATTATCAAGCTGGTCATCTACTGTGACCAGTGTTCCTCCCAGTTTAGTCAAGCAGGATGTTTCTGTGATGTTTCCTCTGTGTGATCTGAGGAATGTGCAATGTGTTGAGAGTTTTAGACTGCTAGAAAGGATAACTTTATATTGAGAATGGGAGAAATTTTGCTAAAATATCTAGCAAAAATATTTCCATTTTTCATCAACATTTTCACTCTTCCATTTCCATGATTTCTGAAAAGGGCAAGGAGTGGAGTAAGAGGAAGTTGGAAACCATATTTTCCTGTATTTGTTATATACCTCTGGCGTCCCCCATAATAGTGAGAAGTTTTTAAAGAGAAAAGCAAGGAGAAGAACTATTAGAAACATCCAAGAGCATCCTTAAGTATCTTTGGGAGGCCAAGGGAGAAGACATCACCGACTGGCACATGTTTGTTATGAATTATTCCCTTTAGAGGCCATATGTTTACCATCTCAAGGGATGAACTGTCTTCCCTCAAGATGCAGCAGGAGAGGTGGAAGCTAAAGCTTTATGGTGGAGCTAGGACTATGGCTCCTTTTTACAACATTTTGCTTGGGACTGTGACTTTTCCAGCCATGGACTTCGGGAAAACTCCTCCCTTTCCCCACCCTTAAGTATGACAGTATTGCAATAGGTCAGAGTCAGAGCCTGGAAAAAAAAACAAATCTTTGGGAAGAACTTGGTCCACTCCAATCTGAGATAAAACAGAAGTATAAATGGCTCTCTGGAGAGCAGACATCTGGGCTAAGCAGTCCTGATGTAAGAAGTCTAGTCATGACCAAGCATAAAGAGAAGGCTTTAGCAGAATCATATGGTATTGTTAGTTCCTCTGTTGATCAAATCAGTCCCCAGGAAGAAGAGTTTTGACCGATCTCAGCATCCTTGTCAGTTTTACTAAAACAGTGTTTTGCCTCAGTTTTGTACATTCCTGCAGACTGGCTACCTCAGAAAGCATCTAGCCACAAGGGCTAGTGGAAAGAACAGCACACTAGCTGAGTGTACATGCACCTTCAGAACCAGCTTGCATCAGTCCTCTTACATGTTGACTCACTGGTCTCATACATACAAACAAGACCACCAGATGATCCCACAAATGTATGAGCTATGGAGCCAGACCTCCCCTGCATGTAGAGCTGAATCTACCTTTCAGTGAGGCACGTGAGGAAGAAGGATGGAAAAGGGTCCTCAGCTACCAAAAGCCACCTGTGTACAGCTCCCTGACCCTCTCCCAAACCATCTCTCTGTAACCCTCTTATCCAGGTTGACACATACACAGGTGAGAATTGTTCCCTTCTTCCCTTGAAAAGTCTGCCCACCCTGCCAGCCAGAGAAGAATTAAGTGAAAATCCAGGCAAGGATAGAAATAGAAAGTACATAATTTTCCCATTTAGAGTCAAGAAGTCTGCATATTGAATCAGAATTTATTTTTACTTATTTTTTAAATATATATACATATATATATTAGCAAATGGCATGATTTTGCAACTGATTTGTTTCTTGAAGTTGAATGGTTGAAATATGCTTTATATTCAAAAGAAGAATTTGCAGCAGATATCAATACATGCTTGGATGTGAACATTACTTAAATGATTTTAGTTGCAGTTAAATGTAAAATCAAATTTGTGCATGCCTGTGCAAGGCCTGATTGCATGCTCACAATTAGAATTTATGCAGATTCGTAAATCCACATACACTGATGAATATGTGGTAGTTTATGAGACTCTAAAAACAAAGTATATGCAAAGACATCAGCAGAAAATGCTTAATCCACTTATTAGGTCTGATTGAAACTGGGAAATATATGGAATTTCCTCATGCAGTGGCTTAACCCAACATTATGGTTTATATGACAATTAACATTCCCCATATGTTTGTATTTTAAACTGAAGTACTGGAATATTCCCAGAAAACAAAATTAAACTGGAGTTAAGGTGGTAAATACATGTTGATAACTTACAGGAAAAACTTTAATAGAATGTTGTAGTTAAAAAGAAGTTTGAAAGTCAACAAATTGATTTAAAAGTTGTGCTTAAAACAACATTACACTCAATGGCCATGCAGAGCACAGGTGCCTCCAATTCTTCCCTTTTATCCTCACCTACCACCCACCCAAGACCATGGGATCTCAAATAGATCAATGGCTCTCTGGGATCTGCACTGGTTGCCTTCTAGTTGGAGTTTAAGCCAGTATTGGCTTTGACCTAAAAAGTGCTAAATAGCCTGGGACCTGCCTGTTTACAATATCTTCCATTGTTGTACGCAGTGTAGTTGTAGCCATGTTGGTTCCAGGATATTAGAGAGACAAAGTGGGTGAGGTAATATCTTTGATTGAACTAACTTCTGTTGAGGAGAAAGAGACAAGCTTTTGAGTCACATAGAGCTCTTCTTCAGGTCTAGGAAAGTGATGTTTGGAGTACCTTGTCTCTCCACTTATGAGATATTTATTTCCCCATGCATTACTGCCATAATTTAAGACCAGTAGACATGGGTGGCACATAATGAAGGCTGGAGGAGGCTAAGCGTCCCCAAACCTTGTGCCACCAGGAGGAGGAGGGCAGTGGCGGATTTGGAGCCCCCAGAAAAATCTCCCCCCGCCATGGTCCCAGGGCCAGGGTGGGGGCACGTAGCTTTTCTGGTCTCAGGGCCACAGCGGGGAGGGGAGAGGGGCCTCAGGGTGGAAGAGGCAGAGTGGGGGTGTGACAGGGGCAGGGCCACTGGGGAAGGGGTGAAATGGGGTGTGGCCTTGGGTGGGTCCAGGTGAAAAGGGCTAAATTGGGGAGGGGCTCCAGGCTCAGAGCTTGAGCCAGGGCTGAGAGCTCCTCTATGAACCCGGCTGAGAGCTCAACCCCAGCCGGGACCAAGCTCTCAGCCCTGCTCCTGTGGCCCCAACCAAGCTCTTCTCTGTGGAGGAGAGAAGGGGGCTGAAAGCAGCGGAGGTGTGGCCTTGGCTGGAAGAGTCTGGGCCTCAGCTGGACAAAGCAGGGTAGGGGGCTAGCCTCTCCAAGGGGAAGCGTCACTTGCAGCCCATGCCAGTAGAGATGCTTGAGCTACAGTTTCCAGGGAGATGCTGGCAGAACTTTCTCCATGAATCTTCTCTTTCCCTTCCCTTTCCCATTCTGAAAAAAAAGCCCCAATATGTTAATCTTCAGGATACTTTTTGTTGTGGGGCTTCTGAGATGAAGAATGTTGTTTTAAAGGTCATTTTTAGGGAGGGTGGGGGTATTTGGCTAATTATTTTCTTTAATTAGTTTCTGTGGTGTATGGTGAAGGCTATTCAGGTTTTGTCTCCATGTTTGGTTGTTCTTTTAAATAGTTGGTAGTGGTGCCTAGGTGGCTTTTTGGTGTTTGTATTAATAAATCTGAGTCAACAATTTAATACATGTTGTAATGAAACCTCTCTCGGGTGCCATCCCCATATCCTTCCAACACTCAACACTCCACGCTCCAGTATGTGTGCCTCCCATCCATTCTTCCATGGCTCTTCGAACCCATTCCCTATTCCTGATTCTTCTTCCCTCATGAGAAGAGGTCCAAGTTGCTAGAAGTCCATAACTCCAGTATTCCATAATCTTGTACACCTCTACATGCAGCTCAAGATGTTGTTTATAATGTACAAAGCTTTAAATGGCTTGGGACCCAGCTCTCTGAGTGCTCACCTCTCCCCCTCTCTCCTAGCATGATGGTTGTGATGGGGTTCCTGAGGTACAACCTGAACTGTGGGACTGCTGAGCCCTCTGTCGCACCAACTTGGGGTATCCCTCTCACACTGTGATGCTGTGACAAGTGGCCAACCTCTGTCAGGTACTGCACTGACATAGACATCCACAGACAGGGACACACCCAACTGAGTTACATGAGTGCTTCTCCCAGCCACTCATAAACCAACAATAGAGAGGATCCAGCCAATTGCCCCCAGTTCTCTAGCCTGGCACCCTTGGAATATGCCATCTTGTCCTTGTTAGAAGCCTGACCAGTGTAAGTTTATTATCCAGTCGATATGGAGAGGACACACACTCACCTTTGTAACCTGAGCTGATATTGTCCAACCACTTCAACCAAAACACACTGCTTTAGGTAAAATGGAAAACAGATTTATTAACTACAGAAAGGTAGATTTTTGGTGATTATAAATAGTAAGCATAGAGCTCAAAGTTGATTACCTAATAAATAAAAGTAAATTCACAATCTGACTTCTGTAAACTGAATAGGATTTGAATCAAGCAGTGTCTCATCCTGATGGATGGTATAAACAGGTCACAGGTACATAGGCTAGAACTCTGGTCTGGGACCACCCTCCTCAGTTCAAAGTCTTTGTTCTCCAGATGTGTTTCCAGGGGTTGAGTTGTGGGGGAGTGAGGCCAAGTCGTGATGTCACTTCCCCTCTTTATAGTTTCTTCCAGCTTCCTGAAAAGATTTATGCTTGTCATGTGGAGGTCCACCCCCATTGGTCAAGGAGCCTCCATTGTCTAGATGCTCTTTCTGAAAAGTCTTCTGGGATGGCCTTTGGGCAAGTGAATTCACCTTTAATTCACCATCAGCATGTCTGGCTACTCCATTGTAGTACCTGAAAGGCTGGTTGTAGGTGTTCCCAAACTCACAACATATTTTAGTAACACACACATCAAAACTTCATAAAACTTCAAATTCAATGGTAGTACATACAATCCAACAGGATATTAATGTTCAACAGATCAAGACTTTTAAGATGATACCTCATGAGGCTTACTTTGTACAAAACATATCATAATTACATGACAGCAGTGAATATAGGGGTTTCAGGGTGCTGGTTTGAGGTACACAGTGCAACAATGGTTTTTTCCTGGAGTTGTACATCCCAGGACGGGCAAAAGGGTGTTCTCAGTAGGAGTCTTCATGGTTGGATCATGGTTCATGAGAGCATAAATTCAGTAAGCTTCAGGTCACAATTCAGGAAGTATCTGGTCAAAGCTTTGAGTTTGATTTCTCAGTTCCATGCTTCTCAGTATTTTTTTTTTTATGCTTAGTGCTGAAAGAAGACATGCCAATCTATCACATAGTGAACTGTTCCCAAAGTATTTCTGACCTGACCAGAAATGAAAAGTATTGTATATCTCATGAGAAGGCCTCTCATCCAAATCTCTTAAAAACTGTGCTGGAAACCTTTTGGAAAGTATCCAGACTTCAGTGTGTTTAACGAAACTAAAGACTGTATCATGCCATTGATTTTTAAACTGCACTTCCATCTAGGGCAGTGTTATTCAATCTGTGGGTCGCGACCCAATACTGGGTCGCGGCATGTCATGCACTTGATCGCCTTGCTCTGGTCAGCACTGCCAACTGGGACATTAAAAAGTCCTTGTCCAACACCGTGCTGGGCCCCAGAAGTGGCCAGCAGCAGGTCCGGCTTCTAGGCGGTGAGCCATGGGATTCCGTGTGCTGCCCCGACTCAAAGCATCCTGTGGGCAAGAGTCGTTCAAAGCTGCTTGCGCACCACCACCTAGGAGTGGGACTCATTGTTGGCCGCTTCCAGGGTGCAGCGTTATCCGTGCTGCCAGGAGGAGGCGGGAAGCCTGCTTCTGCAGCCCAGCTGCGCCGCTGACTGGGAGCTGCCGTAGGTGAGTCTGTGCTCCAATCCCACGCCCCATCCCTTGCCCCAGCCCTGAGCCCCCCCAAACCTGGAACCCCTTCCTTCACCCCAAACCCCTCATTCCCAGCCCCACCCCAGAGCCTCCACCCCCAGCCCAGAGCCCTGACCCCCTCCTGTACCCCAACCACCTACCCTAGCCCAGAGCAACCTCCCACACCCTGAACCCCTCATTCCTGGCCCCACCCCGCAGCCTTCACCCCTGCACCCCAACCCTCTGCCCCAGCCCTGAGCCCCCCACACCCCAAACCCCTCATCTCCAGCTCTGTTGGGTCATGGGCATCAGCAATTTTCTTCAATTGGGTCCCCAGTAAGGAAATTGGAAAACCATTGATCTAGGGTGACCAGATGTCCCGATTTTATAGGGACAATCCAATTATTTGGGGCTTTATGTCTTATATAGATGCCTATTACCCCCACCTCTGTCCCGATCTTTCTTACTTGCTATCTGGTCAACCTACTTCCATCATATTCAGTTGAGACTTATACTTAAAATATTGATGGCATGGTATGGGCCTAAGACTTTTGCATGTAACCCATCACTAATAGTATCAGTTTTAAGGTAGGTCAAACATTTGGACCCAAAGTAGGACATATTGCAAACAATGTGTATCTCCAATTTTGTTGAACTTGATTTGTGTTGCCAATGAAAATGCTTATGTATATTTCTTTAGGTGTTTATTATGAGAAATTTGTACTTGAGCCAATACACAGTAGGAACCAGAATGATTTGCAGTAAAACCAAATGTAATGCTTGACATTTCACTTTATATCTGGTTTCTTTTATCACCAGTTCTAAATCTAACACCCCCCACCCTGCTTTTTAAATGGAGTGAATATAGTGCTTAAAAAAGTAAAGCTGTTAATGATGGTTAGGGCTACATATAGTACAATCAGGTGTAGTGCAAGCTTCCTAAAGCAACTCTGACAGCTTCTTAGTCTTGATATGCCAGACACCATCTATTCCTGTTGTGGGCCTTTAAAGAACATACAGTGCACATCATGACAGATTGCATGCTGGTTCTTTGTTTGGTATGGACAAAATGACACTGGAATAAATTTCATTTGAAACTAAAAAACAGGTTTGTAGCCATATTTTCAAAGTTTCTAGGCCATTATACCAAGCATACTTCAGAAGCCTCAGACTACAGAACAAAATGATACTGTCCATTATCACTCTCAGTCAGATCTGGACAAGGAAAATAGATCTCAGCTGTGAGTTATTTATGCACAACTTCAACACTTTAAACAAGTGAGTAGTCCCATTGACATAATTAAGTGTGTTGCCCTAGTCAACAGCAGCAGTTATAGGGAGTTCAGAAGAGCTTTCATTCTATCAAAAGGTGTAATCTGACTCATTTAGAGATCTCTTCTGCTCTGTTAATTATAGTTTTGATTAAACAACTTCCTTCCATTTGAAATTCTGAACTAGACTGCAGACAGTGGGCCTAATCCTCCATTTCTTGCATACCCAAAACTTCCATTGACTGGGCCCGTTGTTGGTTCTCTGAGAACTGTAATTAACAAGCTTGCTACACTCATGCCTTACATCCTTTGATCCACTTCCATGATCACAGGTTATTATGTAGGGCCAGATTCTTCAAATACACCCAGGAAGGGTGAGTAGTTCTTTTGACTTCTACTATGTAAGTTCTTGTGCTGTCAGACTCACAGGGAGGGACTTTTAATCACTGAAAACGCTCAACTGCAAATATATTTATCACTGCATGATGGATCATTTATCCTTTTCCTGCCATTAGGTCCCATAAGCAGTGTCTTGGTGAACAAATATGGTTGCCGGCCAGTGATGATGGCAGGAGGTGTATTGTGTTCATTTGGAATGATTGCTTCCTCTTTCTGCAATAGTGTCCTGGAGCTTTACATATGCGTAGGAATTGTTGGAGGTAAGTAACTGGTTCAAAAATGGTAACTAGTCCAGTTAATTTCAGCTATCCTGCACTGTACTCCTTTAAACTGATTTTTAGGATATTAAATTACTGCTTGGGATATTTCATGCACCTCTGATTATTTTATTCAATAAATGCCCTATGTATGTGCCATACTGTACTGCACTATAATTACAATACCGGAATTGACTGACGCATGACAGCACTTATTAGAGTAATTTGTATTGGATTTTGCATTGATTTTTTTTTAGCTTTCAGTCATACCATACTATGAATAAAACAGCAGAGATGAGTAGTGGTCTAGTAGACATGCAAACTCTATACTAAGCTCTATAGGCTCACAAACTATATATATATCCATATTCGGCAAAATAGTATGCTGGGCAGGGTCCAGCTGGCCCCAGAATAAAAATATTCCTGTCTGAAAACAAATGCTAAATCACCAAAGCTCTAGGAACTGATCAAAGGGTGGGAATTAAAGTAATAATAAAATCACTAGATTAAATTACCTCGCTACCAAAGGGATTCTAATTTTTTAAAAGCATCTCTTTTGAATAAAGAAAAGGTGAGCTTAGAGGTCATATAGAAGCATAGAATACACAAATGAGATCTTATTCTGTCACTACATCAAAGCTTATGTTTATCTGTAATTGACTTGAGTAAAAGTTAATCATTTTGAAAGAACCCTTTCTTACTGAATGTGGTGGGTTTCTTGTTTGTTTTGTTTTGTTTAAGACCTCACCTCTCTACTTTTTAAGAGTCAAATGCAAGGAGTGAGCTAGGTACTGGGTTTGCCCATGGGAGAAGAGGGAAGGAATCCTTCCTCTGAGACTACACAGCGGGTGCATTGCTACTAAAACTCAGCGGTTCTGGTGTATCCCCACCCAAAGAGAAGGACCACAGGTGGATCCTCTGACTGCACATCTGGCCCAACTCTGCCTCACCCCTGTGCTCTGCTGTGCAGGGAGCTGGGGCTGTGCATCCCCACACAGCCCCTTTCCCACCCCAGTGCAGTTGCCACTTAACGAGTGATTCCACTACCAGGACCTTCAGAGCTGTGGATGTGGGGCTGGATTTCCTGCAAAATCATTATTTATTAATCATTTTACCCCTTACTTTGGATACATGTTCAACCTTAAAAAGGGATAGAGGGATAAAAGCCAGTGGATTTATACTTCTAAATATAATGTGCTCTCTTTTGTAGATGAAGTGACATTTAATAACTTTTGTGAAATGAACCAGGAGAGAATTGTCTTGCAGCTTAGTAAAATACAAAAATGGTGTATTCAAGGTCTTGATACCATTGTTCCTCTGTCACTCCATTGTCTATATAATTGCTCAAATGCTACTATGAGTATTTACTTTTATTGCAATGCAATACCAGGAAATGACAGAACTCGAGTGTGACATAGTGCTGACATTAAAATGTGTGGAAAGCAGTGAAACCACATTTCATTTTCCAGTGCTGATAGCATTTTATCTTCATTTGGAATTTCTGAATGGCATTTTAGCTTTTTTGAATGATTTTGTCTGCTTATCGTGAAGGGTTTTCAATGTATTACATGCAATAATGCTGTGCTCTTTTGTTGTTTAGGTCTTGGCTTAGCCTTCAACTTGCAGCCTGCCTTGACTATGATTGGCAAGTATTTCTATAAGAAACGTCCCATTGCTAATGGACTGGCCATGGCTGGAAGTCCAGTGTTTCTAAGCACACTGGCACCTCTCAATCAATTTCTCTTTAATGCATTTGGATGGAAAGGAAGCTTTCTCATTCTGGGAGGACTTCTTTTGAACTGCTGTGTGGCTGGGTCACTTATGAGACCTGTTGGACCAAAACCAGTCCCTCCTGTGAAAAAAGATGTTGAGAAGGGATCAGGAGATTCAGCCTTACACATGAATAACAAGAAGTCGTCATTCTGGCAAACCGTGAATAAATACTTAGATCTATCCCTCTTTAAACACAGAGGGTTTCTGGTTTATTTGTCAGGAAATGTTATTATGTTTGTTGGCTTCTTTGCCCCAATAGTATTCTTGGCTCCTTATGCCAAACACAAGGGAATTGATGAATATTCTGCTGCTTTTTTGCTGTCTATTTTAGCTTTTGTAGACATGTTTGCTAGGCCTTCAATGGGACTTGTAGCAAACTCCAAATACATCCGGCCAAATATCCAGTACTTCTTTAGTTTTGCTGTCTTGTACAATGGCATCTGTCATATCATGTGCCCACTGGCCGAGGACTACACAGGCCTGGTGGTGTATGCTGTACTTTTTGGGTTTGCTTTTGGAATGGTTAGCAGTATCCTTTTTGAGTCATTGATGGATCTCGTTGGTGCTGCCAGATTTTCCAGTGCTGTGGGACTTGTCACAATTGTGGAGTGCTGCCCTGTTCTCCTAGGCCCCCCTCTAGGAGGTAAGGATTCTTTTTTATTGTCCTTTCTGATGTCACTGGGCTGAGTGTAAATATTTAAGTTATTATTTATATGTATCTAAAATATTAGACGCGCACATGTTACTTAATGTTGCCAGAAGAACTGTCATGTTTTTTTCACCGCTTGTTCTTTTGAATTTACCTTTTTTTTTCCCCTTTTTCTTTTTGGCATATCACAGATTTAGATTTATATGCAGATTTATATTGCCTGTGTGTGTATGGTGTGTAGCCACCATGGCTATGTATGTAGCTATATAGGTAGAGATACATACAGAGATAAGATACAGTAAGATGGTATTTGCTCTCATTGCTAGCCACCCAGTCCTATTTTTCATGTGCTTTACTCAGCAGTTAGAAGTGCTGAGAGCATCTCTTCCGTAGTGGTGCTTCCACTACCTCCTGGCCAGCACAGCTCCCTCTCTGTCAAATTGGCTACATTCATGGGACTCCACTTCATTCCCCATAGCAAAGAAGCTACATCTATAGTTGCTACCTCACAAAATGGCTCCTAATTTCCCTAACCAATGGCTGCCAAACCAGTGGCTGCTTAAAAATAAAATGATACATATATAAATTGTCATTTTAAAGCTCCCCACATGCTACTTTGCTACCTTACTGCTTTAATCCCAAGTACAAGGGAGGTTATTGAAATAAGATTGTTTCTCACAACATGGCTATGTAAGGTGCACGCACAAAAAGGCTCTGATGGATGCTGCCCCTCAGAGCATAAGCAGAGCATTGTCCCTCATTATGAAAAGACAGTGCTAGTTAATTTTCACATACTGATCACCACTAGAATTCTGATAATAGAACTGGGATTTTCAAAAGAGTTTTAGTGAATTAGGTGCCCAAAATCCAATTTTAAAATCCCTGACCAAATATTATTTTGAACTAAAAATATACAAATATATACATTTGAGCTAAAAAATATTAGATGTTATAGGTGTGAATTATAAATGTAGATCCTAGTACTGCAAACTCTTTCCTGCACGCTGACTACTACAGGCAGGAGTACTTCCTTTGAAGTCAATAGGACTACTCAAGTGAGTAAAGTTATATAGGTAAATGTTTGCATGACCCAGGCTATAATTTGTACTAAAATAACATCTGTTGAACTTATTTGTTAATGAAAATGTAAATGATGCCAGCTGATTATAAAATGTACACTTTATTTTATTGAAATTAATATTTAACAGTTATACAAGTCATTCCAAATGATCTGATCTCATCTTATTTTCATAGATGTTGGAACACAATAGATTCCTCTAACATGGACAGTTGGCATGCCACCTAGTGGAGGGACTGTGCCTATGACTAATAAAATCCCATCACCTCAAACATTGAAACCTATATTAATATTAAATCTAATATTAATGGAGTAATAAAGTATACAGCTATTTATTTTTCTTATATTTGTTATGTGGATTTTTTTAAAAAGGATACATTTTGGATATAATCACCTTTGGATATAGTCACCTTTGTTAATATCTCTACTTGAACAGAGAAAACAAAGTAGGGATGAATAGGCTGAAAAGCTCATATTCCAGTTTTGATCTGTTCAGGTCTCTTAAAGTATTATGATGATCTCATGCATGAACATTAAGTTAATTTTTGTTAATAATTCTTTGAGACTGGCACCATTACAAACTAGCAAATTGCCTGGGATATCTACCTAAGTTGCAACAATATATTAATATTTTTGTAGACTATATTATTATCTCAACATATAAATTATTTTAGTATTCCCCAGTAGTAAGCATAGGGAATACTGCCAATACTGAGGTAAACATTTCTATTTGTTTAAGGCAAAAACTACTAACTTTATAAAGGGTAGCCACTGTGCATTACCTTCAAAGGTCTTATTGCATTAGATAAAACATTACTGCTTTTAAATGCTTTGTAAAATGTACTTAAGTTTAATATTAAAGCAGGTCAACAAATTTCATATGGAACACTTTTCCAATGGAAAAAAATTAAAGGAAGCGTTTTGATAAAGTGAAATATTTTGACCTTATCAGAATAAAACATTTCATTTTTTGTTTTGAAATTATATATATTCTATTGTTTTCTATCACATTATATTATAAAGTTCATTAAAACACAATTTTAAAATATACAAAAATTATAAATATATAGATAAATCAAAATAGAAACAAAACTGTTAGATTGACTCAAAACTCCCCCCCCCGCCCCGAAATTTCATTTAGCAGGATATTGGACGTTTTTCAACTTTATTCTGATTTGGAAAATTTGTGATTAAATGTTGGAGTTTCCCACAGAAATTCTAACTTTTGACCAGGTCTAACTGGTATGTCAGTATTATGGCCCCAATCCCGCAAAGCATTTAAGCACATATTTAAATTATGTGAATCATCCCATTGACTTCAATAAGACTACTCATATGTAAATTAAGTATGTGTTTTATGTGCTTTGCTGTAATGGGAGCCCATCTTTTAATTTAGAGTTTAGAAAATGCAACAGAATTACAAGACTGACACAATGCGAAAAGGCAGTCAGAATACATTTTTCTTTGATCTAAATGGCTTATGCACGTAAATCATGCTTGCTCATTGTGGCACTCCCCTTCTGGTAGTGGCAAGGTCAACCTGAGATTGACGAGCCTGATACAACCGGGACTAACAGAGCAAGTTCTTTTAGCTCAGACGGTAGAAGTTCATGCGTTAAGATACAGAGGTACCACATTTGATCTTTGCTGCCAATGATCCACCCCGGAGAGTAACCATTACCCATACAAGTTTGGGAACACACTTCAGCGTGTGAAACTCAGTTTTCACGACAGGGGTGTCTGCACACCAAGGTGAAATATTCTGTCTTTGGGGACAGAAGAAGTGGAGCACAAATAGCAGCGGCACAATGAGACATAGTGACAGCAGCTGAGAAGGCAGACACCTTTCCAGACTCTTGTCTGCAAGCAGCCGCACTGAGTGCTAGGCATTCATTCCAAAACAACAGTAGAAAGACATTAGGAGGAGAAAAAAAAAGACAGATTTGAATAGAAAAGTATACAACCTACTATTGTTGACTAGGCTCTACTTCATTAGTCTTTCAATTATTTTACTACAGATGATGAATGCAATAACTGCCAATCTAACTAATATAAAATTTGTTACAGCTCCACTGTACATCTGTCTGTGAAAATGCCCAATATAGGACAACTTTTATCATGTTGAAAATACTTTTTATTGCAGGACATATATTGATAATACCAGTGGAAGGATCTGGAATTTATTTCTGTCTACAGTCGGAATATTTTCAAGTGTGGTTTTGTTTTGTTTCTGTCTTTCAGGTTGGTTAGTGGATATAACTGGAGATTATAAATACATGTACATTGTCTGTGGATCAATTGTGATTGTGGCAAGTATTTGGTTGTTCATTGGCAATGCCATTAACTACAGGCTTTTGGCAAAAGAGAAGAATTTAGAAGATAAAAAACAGAAAGCACTAAAGAAGGAAGCAGAACCTTTGACCAACAGTGAGAATGAGGAGGCTGCCAACAGGGCTGACAAAGTACTCAATGATTCTTCGGAAAGGGAAACTAATATTTAATATGAAATATGGCTCAGACATCAATGTTTTTGACTTCCATTACAAGTATTTTGTCAAGATACAGGCCAGGTTTTGTAATAATAATGATCAGTCACAATATTGGATGAGAACAGAAATTTGCCAAAGCCAAGATTCCAGACAAATTACCACTGACTGTTTGTTTGTTTGTTTATTTTGGTGATAAGAATTTTAGGTTTCAGAGATAGCGACTCCATGCACATGAGTCCATTCCAACTATGACTATAGACAGTATGAGTCAGGGAGAGTTAAACTTTAAGGTCCTCCATGACAAATTTTCTTGTTCCAAAATAACTTCTAATGCAACAGTATCTGTTTAGTCTTGTTACAGAAGCCATCTGTCTTAACCCTCTTGACTGCCAGTGCCTGTTGACTTCTCCCCACCACCATATTTTGGCCTCTAGTATTAAAGAAGGATATCAGATTATGGGTTAAGATCTGAAAAGGAAGACAAAATACTGAAATGTCCTGAGTAAAGTGCATAAGAAACTGCCTGCCCTTTTATAATGTATGCCCACTACATCAAAAGGATGTATTTATACATATAACTACAATGGGATGTAAAAGATAAGGTTAGAAGAGAAAAAGGTAGATTTTTTTATTGCTAAAATGCAATAAATGTTTCAATATAATAAATACAAGTGTTTGTTTTGTCCAGTGATAGCTAGCCACATCTTTAAACATTTACTTTTGAACTGTGAGAACACTCAGGCAGCATTAATCCAAATTAGCTTAAAAAGCTGTTTGTATTAAAAAAAAAATAAAGATGAACATGTCAGTGGTACATAGCTTGTAAGGGTAGCTACCATATCATTCATCAGATACATAGACTTAAATTAACAAGAAGGACTAACTGGTTCAGGGGATTGGAATGGTTCAGCCTTTTATCTCTAGTGACCTAATCCAATACCCAATGAAGTCAAAGTGAGTCTTTCCATTAACTTCAGTGGGCTTTGGATCAATCAGTCCTTTGGCAATTAGTTCAAATCAGAGCCATATGTTTATTCACAGAAGGTAATTATCCTTTGATAGCCTATGTGAAAGGAATTTTAAGATTTAACCTCAGGTCCTTGTTCACAGGTAACCTCATTACAATTCCCATCTACCCACCCAACACATTAAGCGTAAACTAACTCCTTTGTTGACTGTATGAGCAGAACGGCCAAGAACTGAGACCTCTGTAAAACAGATGAGACATGTTGGGAGCGCAGGGTGAGAAACCTGGCATTGCCACTGCCTGTGGGACGCTTTTTTTTTTTTTACTGGATTTTGGTGTTGTACCTACAGTATTTCAGAAATACTCATTCAATTTCAACTGAAAACATTACAGGTTGTTTTCTTAAAGGAGGACAAAAATACAAGCAAATACCAAACAGTATCTGCCCCTATGATTACTCTTGAAAGCTAATGCTAAAAGCTAATTCCAGGCTTGCAGAAGTTTCAAAGTGATGGTGTGTTAAATGAAAATATTTCTGTTTTATTTAGGTAAGGGAAGGTGCTATTCATAAATGTTGAAGGGAGGTACCTATGTATAAATGCATCTGAAATTGAGAAAATTAAGGGTCAGATTCATGAAACATTTATGAACTGGTTATGCACCACTCAGACATGATTCAGGAAAACATACTATTGTGCAGTTAATTTGGCCTCCCTCCCCCTTTTTTTTAAGCTCTGAAAGGTGTGAACATATTTACATACTGATAAACTAAGCGGAAGATGAAATCCCAATTTCTCAGATAAAATAAATAAAGAAATCCGTGAAAAATTGGACAGATGTGTGTGCATTTAAGGTAGACTTGCCCCAGTACTCATGTTCAATTTGATCATTTACATCAGGTTTTTGTTTTTCTTTTGATGTGCTATTATATTTAATGTACAATGAATTGCCATAGCAGATGCAACACTTTGTCATTCCTTTCAAGGCTCAGAGTTGTTTTCAGTAATATATTGAATCCACTTCCAAAGCTGTGCAGAAATGTAAATTGACATTTACCAATGGTCTTGCAGCAAAGCTGGACCATTTTGAGAAAAATCTAGTGATTCTGTAGGAATCTCAGCAGTGTCTAATGCACAATACAAGCATTTCTGGCAGAGAAAACACCTATTGTTGCTCACTTTGGGCTGGATTGAAAGTAGGCTCAGTGCTGCGTAATGGGCAGTCCAGAGTTGTGTCACCACAAGGCTCGGTCACAGTTCCTGCCCTGCCTTGCCTTGCTTCAGGGAGAACAAAACACTGAAATAAATAAAACTGTGCCTATGGGCCACATTGTGGCATCCTTACTTATGCTAAGAAGTACCTTACTCCTTAAGCAGTACCATCAGCAACTTTCTTTAGTGTTCTCCATCTCTTTTTGGGGCCCTAATTCTGGGAAATGCTAAGCAACTCCCTCTTTATTTATGGAAGTAAAGGGTGTTTAGTATAGTATCTCAGACAGCTCTCAGCACCTTGCTGCATGAGGCCCTTCGATTCTATGATTAACGACAAATGGGTCATTTGGCATTTCCTATTAATATTTTCTCCCTCCACTTCCTTACAAATTCCTTACTAATCAAAGTAGTCCTATGGTGTAATGTACAGGAAAAAGGTGTTTTTCATCTTTCTGAATGGCAAACTCAGTATTGGCAGCAAATAGACAAGCCCTTTACTTGGTGAAACTGACTCTGCAGCACTGGACAATAGTTCACAGAATAAACATGTGGGAATTGCTCTCCTATAGGAGTTATGTTAGTGCTGACCTCAGCCTCTTTTTGTCTGACCTCAGCCATAGAGTTTGGGCCTCATCCTCTTCTTGCTTACACCTGGTTAATATAAGAATAACACCACTGAAATTTTATAGTAGTGTGACAATCAGGCGCACTGCATTATGTAGTGGTGTTTTTCCCATTCTACTATATGGTTATTTTTTAAAATAGCTTCTTAGAGCATATCTTCACATGCAGTTAATTTCCTTTTATTTTTGTGACCTCCCTCCCTCTGTACTGTCCTTTTTAACTACAAAGAAAGACTTCACACCAATGAGTCAGGTTAGTTCTTTTTTTCAAGCTTTTAATGCATGTAGATGTACACGAACCCTCTCATCTGCTCCTCACTGAACTGTTTGTAATGGTCTCCACTTCTGGATTATCCCCAAACTCACAAAAATACCTTCTGACATTACACCTTCTGGCATAAGGAGTCACATACCAGAGCCCTCCTCAGTACAGAGCATGAACTGTGAACTATCCTGGTTGAATTCAGCAAGGTCTTATTTTTCCCAATCAGCCAACTCTGGAGTAACAGAGACTTGGTGGGATAACTCACATGACTGGAGTACTGTCATGGATGGATATAAGCTGTTCAGGAAGGGCAGAAAAGGTGGGGGAGTTGCACTGTATGTAAGAGAGCAGTATGACTGCTCAGAGCTCAAGTATGAAACTGCAGAAAAACCTGAGAGTCTCTGAATTAAGTTTAGAAGTGTGAACAACAAGGTTGATGTCATGGTGGGAGTCTACTATAGACCACCAGACCAGGGGGATGAGGCGGACGATGCTTTCTTCCGGCAACTCGCAGAAGTTACTAGATCACAGGCCCTGGTTCTCATGGGAGACTTCCATCACCCTGATATCTGCTGGGAGAGCAATACAGCGGTGCACAGGCAATCCAGGAAGTTTTTGGAAAATGTAGGGGACAATTTCCTGGTGCAAGTGATGGAGGAAACAACTAGGGGCAGAGCTCTTCTTGACCTGCTGCTCACAAACTGGGAAGAATTAGTAGGGGAAGCAAAAGTGGATGGGAACCTGGGAGGCAGTGACTATGAAATGGTCGAGTTCAGGATCCCAACACAAGGAAGAAAGGAGAGCAGCAGAATACAGACCCTGGACTTCAGAAAAGCAGACTTTGACTCCCTCAGGGAACTGATGGGCAAGATCCCCTGGGAGAATAACATGAGGGGGAAAGGAGTCCAGGAGAGCTGGCTTTATTTTAAAGAATCGTTATTGAGGTTACAGGGACAAACCATCCCGATGTGTAGAAAGAATAGTAAATATGGCAGGCGACCAGCTTGGCTTAACAGTGAAATCCTTGCTGCTCTTAAATACAAAAAAGAAGCTTACAAGAAGTGGAAGATTGGACAAATGACCAGGGATGAGTATAAAAATATTGCTCAGGCTTGCAGGAGTGAAATCAGGAAGGCCAAATCACACCTGGAGTTGCAGCTAGCAAGAGATGTTAAGAGTAACAAGAAGGGTTTCTTCAGGTATGTTAGCAACAAGAAGAAAGTCAAGGAAAGTGTGGGGGCCTTACTGAATGAGGGAGGCAACCTAGTGACAGAGGATGTGGAAAAAGCTAATATACTCAATGCTTTTTTTGCCTCTGTCTTCACAAACAAGATCAGCTCCCAGACTAATGCACTGGACAGCACAGCATGGGGAGGAGGTGACCAGCCCTCTGTGGAGAAGGAAGTGGTTCGGGACTATTTAGAAAAGCTGGACGAGCACAAATCCATGGGGCCGGATGCGTTGCATCAGAGAGTGCTAAAGGAGTTGGCGGATGTGATTGCAGAGCCATTGGCCATTATCTTTGAAAACTCATGGCGATTGGGGGAGGTCCCAAATGACTGGAAAAAGGCTAATGTAGTGCCCATCTTTACTGGGAACTACAGGTCAGTCAGCCTCATCTCAGTCCCTGGAAAAATCATGGAGCAGGTCCTCAAGGAATCAATTCTGAAGCACTTAGAGGAGAGGAAAGTGATCAGGAACAGTCAGCATGGATTCACCAAGGGCAAGTCATGCCTGACTAATCTAATTGCCTTCTATGACGAGATAACTGACTCTGTGGATGAAGGGAAAGCAGTGGACGTGTTGTTCCTTGACTTTAGCAAAGCTTTTGACACAGTATTCTTTGCCAGCAAGTTAAAGAAGTATGGGCTGGATGAATGCACTATAAGGTGGGTAGAAAGCTGGCTAGATTGTCGGGCTCAACGGGTAGTGATCAATGGCTCCATGTCTAGTTGGCAGCCGGTATCAAGTGGAGTGCCCCAGGGGTTAGTTTTGTTCAATATCTTTATAAATGATCTGGAGGATGGTGTGGATTGCACCTTCAGCAAGTTTGCAGATTACACTAAACTGGGAGGAGTGGTAGATACGCTGGAGGGTAGGGATAGGATACAGAGGGCCCTAGACAAATTGGAGGATTGGGCCAAAAGAAATCTGATGAGGTTCAACAAGGACAAGTGCAGAGTCTTGCACTTAGGACGGAAGAATCCAATACACCGCTACAGACTAGGGACTGAATGGCTCGGCAGCAGTTGGGCAGAAAAGGACCTAGGGGTTACAGTGGACGAGAAGTTGGATATGAGTCAACAGTGTGCCCTTATTGCCAAGAAGGCCAATGGCATTTTGGGATGTATAAGTAGGGGCATTGCCAGCAGATCGAGGGACGTGATCGTTCCCCTCTATTCGACATTGGTGAGGCCTCATCTGGAGTATTGTGTCCAGTTTTGGGCCTTACACTACAAGAAGGATGTGGAAAAATTGGAAAGAGTCCAGCGGAGGGCAAGAAAAATGATTAGGGGACTGGAACACATGACTTATGAGGAGAAGCTGAGGGAACTGGGGATGTTTAGTCTTCAGAAGAGAAGAATGAGGGGGGATTTGATAGCTACTTTCAACTACCTGAAAGGGAGTTCCAAAGAGGATGGCTCTAGATTGGTCTCAGTGGTAGCAGACGACAGAAGAAGGAGTAATGGTCTCAAGCTGCAGTGGGGGAGATTTAGGTTGGATATTAGGAAAAACTTTTTCACTAGGGGGGTGGTGAAACACTGGAATGCGTTACCTAGGGAGGTGGTGGAATCTCCTTCCCTAGAAGTTTTTAAGGTCAGGCTTGACAAAGCCCTGGCTGGGATGATTTAGTCGGGGATCGGTCCTGCTTTGAGCAGGGGGTTGGACTAGATGACCTCCTGAGGTCCCTTCCAACCCTGATATTCTATGATTCTATGAACTTTTCCCTTGTCATTATTTTAAACACTGCTCTCATTTAGAGGGTGAAATCCTGGCTCTGTAGAAGTCAATGACAATACTCCCATTGACTTCAATAGGGCCATATTTCATATCAAGTCTCTTCCTTGTATGACTCTTTTACACCTGGTTTCAGAGTAACAACCGTGTTAGTCTGTATTCGCAAAAAGAAAAGGAGTACTTGTGGCACCTTAGAGACTAACCAATTTATTTGAGCATAAGCTTTCGTGAGCTACAGCTCACTTCATTGGATGCATGCGATGAAGTGAGCTGTAGCTCACGAAAGCTTATGCTCAAATAAATTGGTTAGTCTCTAAGGTGCCACAAGTACTCCTTTTCTTTTATACCTGCCAACTTTTCAGTGTGGATAAGAGAGATTTGTCTCACTGTTAACATAACGGGTCAACCCTTGCTCCCAATGATGATGTCAATGGTAGTTGTGCAACTGAATTTAGTGGGAGCTGGTCAGTTCCAAATGGTTCATGTACAATGTTGCATGGTGAATTAATGAGGCAACAAAACATGGGACATTGAATCAAGGTGTTGCCATGTAATTTAGTGTGTGTTGAAAATACTATTACAGCAGTTTTTAAAAGGCTGAAAAGTGGGGTGTTTTCACATTTTGATGCAAGTGCTCTCCAAAATCACAGATGCATTTCATCAGGTGGAAGATGGAAGATCAGGACTCTTAGCCATACTGGAATGGGTTAGCAATATGTCCTTGTAAGAAACCCATACAGTGCTTTAGGTAGGCTCACTAGCTGCTTCCTTCACATTACCAGGTCACACAGCATCAAGAAGGGCACAATCTTTTCCTCTTGTTTCTTTCAAGATTCTTTTACAAGTTTCTATCATACAGAAAGGATGGGAAAAACATTGTGAATACAAATGTGTGTGACTGCATAACAAGATGGTCAGTATGTGTAATACCTGTCACTCCTTTCACTCTCTGACCCATTGTCATGGCTGCTCATTAGTTTCTGCAGTGACTTCATTTTGACTTTGAGCCGTACTTTTTCTCTGTTACCCTATCACCTCTCTTTACTGCATTGAGACTGTTGCTAGTATTGGCTCAGAAGACATGGTCCTCCGCACACCATGGAGAAATAGGAGCCCAATTGTTCAGTCAGTCTATGTGCAGAACAGGCCTAAAGAATACTGATGACGGTTCTCTCTTGTTCTTTGGCCTTTAAACAAGAAACATTGAAGTTTGGTAGTTTTACTGTCTTTATTTCTCTTCAACTACTCTTATCACATCATTTATTTTCCTCCTCTCCTTTTCCCCTCTCATTCTGTTGTTTTCTCTCTACACTGATGTAACAGAATAGAAGTAGTATCTGGTATATTGTGACTTCTGTGAAGTGTTTTCTTCTGCTTTTTTTCTTTAAATACTTATGTGACTTTCCACAGTCTCCCTGTGGGGGCTGAGACTTCAGGGGGTTGAGATAAGTAATGTTTAGATCAGTGGTTCCCAAACTCGTTCCGCCGCTTGTGCAGGGAAAGCCCCCGGTGGGCCGGGTCGGTTTGTTTACCTGCCGCGTCCGCAGGTTCGGCCGATCATGGCTCCCAGTGGCCGCGGTTCACTGCTCCAGGCCAATGGGAGCTGCTGGAAGTGGCAGCCAGTAGGTGCCTCGGCCCATGCCACTTCCAGCAGCTCCCATTGGCCTGGAGCAGTGAACCGCAGTAGGTAAACAAACCGGCCGGCCCGCCAGGGGCTTTCCCTGCACAAGCGGCGGAACAAGTTTGGGAACCACTGGTTTAGATCATATATAACAAACCATATAAGTCACATGTAACCATCAGTTCTGTCTCTGACATGATGCATACCTCAGGGTTTCAGTAAGCAAAAGCAGTGACAGTTATTTTTAGACTACATTGCTGTAAATTAGGCTGACATTTTTGCCTAGTACAAAAATGGAATTAAGGCAACTTTTGCTAATTTCTCAATAGATAAACTATTTTTCTACTCATATACAGGTTTATAAAGGGAGCTTTTATTGGTTTTATTGGTTATTAGCATTTCAATTTTAATAACTGCTTTCTATATAGTCTTTATTTTTACTGTATTGATATTAGTGTATACCTCTTTGCATTAAAAGTGTAGAATATATTTTTCAGCATAAATTGCATATTCTTCTTTTGCAGTTCAGTAGATCTTCTTTTCCTGTCATCTACCTCTCAATTACAGTTTAGAAAAGTACATGGCCACAGGAGAAAGTTAGCAAATGTATAACAAAACCCATAAAATTAATTAGAAAGCCTCCCAAATATTTTAAAAGTCAGTCATTGTAATATTTTTATTTTATTATTATTTTAAACAAACATTGCAAATTTAGGGCCAGATTCTCAGAAATCTGTGTTTGCAATGTTGACCTGCAGCTGAGGAATTGGACTACCAGGAGAAGATTTGACCCTTGACTAGCATGGGTATTTACACTTTAATACTCACTATGGTATCATACATACATGAAGTGTCCTATTGACTTTTGCACCTAATACACCATGTTACCATATATATAATTACTAGAATAGAGGGAATCAGGGTCATGGAAACAGGTTACAGGAATTTTGGTACATACATACTATACATTTCTCAAAGGGAGAATGTTACAGTAAACTAATGGATTTTTTCAGGTTTGAAATTCACCTGAGGGTGAAATCCTGGCCCCACTGAAGTCAATGGCAAGACTCCCATTGACTTCAAAGGAGCCAAGATTACTACTCTTTAACTATCTACTCTTAACTATTTCTACTCTTTAACACCCTACTCTTTAACTATCTATTCCTGTCCTCAAGGGTACCATATATAATATAACAAATACTAGCTATGTGACAAGACATAAAGTAGGTTGTGCCCGCATAATTTTCCTAATGAATCAGTCCTTAAATTTTCACACAATGTGTACCATTTTAATAGTCTATGAAGTAATGAAGACATGTAGATTATTAAATGTAAAAGGCATATTTAAATAAATACCTGAACAAATCTTATTTAAATCCAATGGAAAGTTACCTAGCTCTTTTTAAGCCTTTCTTCAGCAGATTGTAGTCTTCATTATTCATATCTATTTGGAATGTGTTTTATTTCTTTATGGATTTTATATATAATTTTTAATCCACTTACAGATGTTTTACTTACCAAGCACAGTTTGTAACTCACTATATACATAGTGATTATTCTGTGCTTGGTAAGTAAAACATTTGTAAGTGGATTTCAACAAATGAATGAAACTGAAAATTTTCTACAGGAATATATTTCATTATTTTAAAATTTCTTCCAGGTTTTATTTATATTAGAAATTCATTCAAAGAGAGAATTGAAATATTAAATATCACTGGTGTTCTACCATGTCCCACATCTTCAATATGGCCTCAAATACCATCAAGTATTGTAACTGCTATTAAAAAGGGGATGTTTTAATAATCTAACTGTAGAAATATTGTATAGATCAGGGGTCGTCAACTTCATTGCACCATGACCCTCTTCTGACAACAAAATGACCCCAAGAGGAGGCAGGCGGAGCCTGAGCCCCACCACCCTGGGTGGGAAGGAGAGGGAGCCAGAGCCCGAGCCCCTTTGCTTCGGGTGGGAGGCAGAAGGGGCTGGAGCCCCAGTCCTGCTGCCCTGGGTGGTGGTGGGAGAGAGAGTTCCGGAGTTCCAGCCCCTCTGCCCTGGGTGAGGGACAGGGGAGCTCAGGCTTCAGCTTCAGCCCTGGGTCCCAGCAAGTCTAATGCTCGCCTTGGTGATCCCAGTAAAATGGCGTCGCGACCCACAGTTTGAGAACCGCTGGATAGATGATCTCTGAACAAATGGTACAATTTCATCTAAAGTACTCCATACATTGATGGCCTGATTCTCTGAGGTGCTGAGGGCCATTATATATACTTATATATATATATTAAGTACCTTTGAATTCAATGCAGCAGCCACCAGAAGAATAATAGAACCTTGAAAAATTGGGCCAATACCAAGAGTTTAGAAAACCTTAGCAAGTACTTACTGAAGTTTAATGAATGTCAAAGTTAAAACATCATGCTGACGAGTTATCTTTTTGTACTTTTTGTACATGTGTTTCAATCTGCCTGAAGGTACACAATACAGAGAAAAAACTGCATTAGCCTATGACCCAAGGGAAAGTTTCATCCGGAAGAATACCGTGCATTTTCAAAATAGTGTGTGAAACGCATCCTTTCTTAAGTGAGACATTGCTGCATTTTCCACCCATGGCCTACTTTGAAAATGCACCACTTCTGCTCCCTACCAACAGAATTTGCTATGCAATAATTAAATATGTAGTAGCCACTCTTATAGACTAACAAGATTTTTTTAAAATTTGCAATACTGTAATTTTTTTACTTAAATATATTGAATAGAATTTTTTTGACAATCATTTATTAGTTACAGGTGCTATTCAGATTCCAAAGATGGTTAGGCTGATGTCTACATTCAATAAGTTTTTTTGAGTTGACAAAATTTTGCTGTTCATACTGTATATTAACACTGTACAAATTCTTATACACTATATTATGTTGTATTTATATGTATATTTATTTCTTCTTGCTTATTAACTCCTATTCCAGGCCTGTATTAGAGACTAATGTGTCCAGTTTGTCCATATATATTTATGGAATTACAAGAAAAATTATGTATGATAAGCAATTTAAGAAATGAAAACTGAAAATAAAGTTATCATGTAAAGATTGTGAAAGAATGTCAGCTTTATCTGTTCTTTGAATGTATGCATACAAATTTGTTTACACTCATAAAATGTACTTGTATTTAGTAGTTTAATAGAGAAAGATAAATTAGGTGTGATAGTCTTCTCTTGCTACATATATGTAACTCCCATTAATAATTATGGGAATTATTCATGTCCATCGATATGGCCCAAATCCTCAGTATTTAAGTGGCTAAAGCCCCTGTAAATCAATGCACCAAATACCTTTGAGGATCTGGGCCTATGCCCCTAAGACTTGAAATGAGTGGGTGCGGGTTTTTGTTTCCCTTGTCATCTTCTAACCTTTCTCAGATCACCTATGCTAATCAATTGTCCAAATTCTCCTCTTACACCACTGTTAGATCCATTTGCCTCAGTGAAAATAGTGCTAATTTACAGTGTCAGCGAGATCAGACTCAGGTCAGTTATTTTAAATTCAGGAGCATTATTCAACATTGTTATGATTTTTCAGCATAACACCAGGATATCAATGTGCATCTTCTGCTGGACAGGGGAGCCATGGGATACTGGACGACAAGTGTGTATAACTTTAGAAAGCAGAAAACTGGTGAATATGCCTCAGAGGAAGAATTTGAAAGCACATAGTCTTTATTTTTAGACCTTTATGGTTGATTTAATCTAAAATTGAGATTTCTGTCACTTTTGCTACAGCCTACTGAGTCTGCAAAGATTGATTCAACTATCAGAAACTATGTAGAATTTTGTTTAGACCCCATTTTGTTTAGACTGCCGCCATATTACTCAGATTCTTAAGAAATAAAATATTTTAAAATATACACCTTAAACAGTAAGAACTGAGCTCAAAATACAGGAATGAAAATGTTGAACTTGGGATAACTGAGATAAAGGAATGAGTCCAAAGTGGCTTCCTGCAAGTTTTGTTTTGTTTCCAATGAGATATTGCTATTAACCCTGTTTATTGCACGCTCACATTCCTAACTAAATGTAAGATGGTCCCATTAAAGCCAATGGAACTACTCATATGCTTCAGTCCCTTGCTGAATCATGGCCATTCTGAATACAGTCCAAACTTAGCCCCTTGCCAGGGTTAGGAACTGTCTTGTTGGGAATTCAATAACAACAGAATGAAAACCTCAGCCTAAGGTTTCTCCCTAAGATTGGCTGTTAGTATGTTACCCATACAGAAGCTATTCTGTCCCACTGAACAAGACTTTCCAATCTCTTATACTCCTGGTTGGCGTTAATAAGTTGCACCTGTCACTCTGTTTCAGCAGTAATTACCCTGCACCTTTATTCAGGGTTCAAACCCCTGACAACTGGATGACTTAGAGAATTCCTGTGCACAGTCCTAGAATCTGCCATCCAAATACAGTTCATATGTAATTATCTTTAAAACAATAATTATGAAAACATTTGCTATTTTCACAATGCCTCTCTCACCTAATGGCATGTAGTTCTCAGCATTTCACTTCCAGTACTGCTTTTAGCTTAAGATGTGGCAACGCCTTGGAAGCTCAGGGACACTGAATTTTATGTTTAAAGATGTATTCAGAAGCATAAGCAAAGAAAATAAATTGAAGACATAATGAACTAATAGGTCACATAATGAGCAAATGTAGTGTTGTGGTAGCCATGTTGGTCCCAGAATATTAGAGACAAGGTGAGTGAGATAATATCTTTTATTGGACCAACGCTCACCCACAGAAGGTCCAATAAAAGATATTACCTCAGCACCTTGTCTCTCTAATAATCACCTAATAATATTCATTGTTAAAATAAACACTTCATTTGCAATAAGAAAAATTCCTAAGTTTGAAGATGTCTCAGGACCCGTAAGGTAGCAAGTACTTGTTTAGAATGACGTAACCCTTTGGGACCTTGGATTTTCCCATAGAAAGTGCCTTCTATCTTGACCACTTATGAAAGTTTTAAAGACTATTCAGATCCCTCACCTTTCCTTCAGTACCCCTGACATTCCACACATCAGACACCACTTTAACAGTGAAGCATATTGATTAATACCTCACTGTAACTCTTTTAAAAACATCCAAATTAGTCCATAAGAAACCTGATTTTCCGAGTGGACTGTTAGGTCCACTGAAGTCATCTGGTTTTCACAGGTGTAGGCAGCTACTTCACATGGAAATATTCCTGGAAATATAAAAAATGTCAAAATGGGGGGAGGGAGGAGAAAGCCTACTATATCTGACATTGGTAATTTAGCACTGGAAGGGGAAACAAATCCACTGAGAACACTTGGAATGCTACTTCATTAAACTCAGTTTTAAAATGGGTTTCAAAGACATCTTATTTGGGGTTCTTCATGCCCAGATTTCAAGTGAGTCACCAAAAACCCAGACGTGCTCTGAAAACATACTACTGACATCCAGTAATTTGGTAGCATCTGTCCCAAGTGTACAATTATGGCATCTAAAAGAGGCAAGAAAACCCTTTAAACCTATTTGCCTTTTTTCATGTGCATACCTTCTTCATCTCATCGTTTTAACAGTGGACATGTTAGGAAACTATCCAAGCATGTAAAATGTGTAATATTTCTACTGGCTGCTTGGATGAGCGACATTCTCTTCAACAGATTACAATGATACAACAAAACAGCCCATTGTTTTAAACTTGGGAAAAATGAAGTAGAGCAGGTCATGTTGTGAGACTCCTGGCCACACAGTATGTAATGTTCATGTCATGAAAAGTTGACTCTCAGTGGTTTGAGCATTGGCCTGCTAAACCCAAGGTTGTGAGTTAAATCCTTAAGGGGGCCATTTAGGGATCGGGACAAAAATTGGGGATTGGTCCTGCTTTGAGCAGGGGGTTGGACTAGATGACCTCCTGAGGTCCCTTCCAACCCTGATACTCTATGACCATGGAGTGCCTCATAAGATGCATAAATGAAAAAAATGCTACTCAGCTTCCCAGCCACCACCCTAAACATAGTGTTGAAAATTATTTGGAATAGTCACAGAATTAGATGCCAGAATTATAATTTTGGAAATCCAATGTGGTAGATTCCAGGAGGTAAGATTTATTAATGTGATACAAGAAATATTTTATTTTTAACTATAAATCTTGGATTCTAATATACTTTAGACTTCTCTAATTGGCTCAGAAATTAGTTATAAAGAGTTCTCACACCAGAAATGGTGTGAATATACAGAATTTTAATAGTTCTGGGCAAACTAAGATAGATTTGGAAGTTTATTTCTGTAATGAGTTAGAAACTTACATACATTTTTCAGACCTCTGGTGTCTGTGAAATTGGGATGGGAGATTTTCTCATGAAATGTTCCCTACTTGCTATTTTTGATCAAACTAGAAAATCTCCAAAGTCAGCCTGTGCAAAATATTTATCTCAACGGTTTTAGGCAGCTAAATACCTTCGATATTTCAGTCTAAGGTTCTCGTTCAAAGCCCACTGAATCATATAGAAAGACTCATGTTTAGTTCAATGGACTTCAGATCAACTCTCAGTGCATTGCGTTCCTCCTGGAACTCTGAAAAGAAGAGGCATGTGAACATTAAAAATAATGAGGAAAATGTGAATTAACCAAACTTCTTCAGACCTGCAAAGGGTTCCATTCAGGTTTAGTGCAAGTTTTGGACAAAGGTTTGTGGTTATGAAGAAAGGATATTTTATCCAATGTGATTCAACATGCCCTAACTTGTATATTTCATGGACAGTACTAATGCAATGTATTTCAAAAATGATTTCCTAAGTTAGACTCCTAAATCCATAGTTAAGCTACCAAAATAGATAGCTGCTCAATCAACACTTTTGAAAATCAGGCTAAAAGCTCCCATTGACTAATACCTGAGCAATACTGATTAAAAACAATAACAAGAAGAAGCAGAACACATTTTAGTTCATGTTCACAATTCCAGTATGGCATAATTGGTATCTTAGTAGTATCAAGGTAGTGCCCAAAGCCCTTAATCAAATCAGAGCCCTGTGATGCTCTGTGCTGCATAAATACAGAAAAAGAGGCAATCTCTGTCCTAAAGATTTTACAGTCTAAGTGTGGACCAAGAATTTGGGAAAAGTCCCCAATACTGAAAAAAAAAAAAAAACCCCACACACACACACCAAAATAAACAAACAACAAAACAGGATTAAGTAATTTTCATTTTAAATCACACGCATAGTTAAATAATTTTAAAATATATTGCTTGGAAATGCCTGCCAATGATTTTGCATCAGTTTGTAGTTTGTTTTTATCCCTGCTTTCTTCAGTTTGCAATTCATTGATTTCAAAAGCTAGCACAGCATTTTATCTTGATAGAAAAAATAAATAAAAAAACCACCCAGGCAGATTGACATAAATGATCTGCTCTTCTTTTTTTTTTTACTTTGAAACAGCTCATGTTGATAGCAAACAAACAAATCCAAGGTTTCATACTAGATATTCATAAAACCCACGATCTGTTGCTTCTTATTAACATGTATCTTGGATTTGTTAGATTAGAGATACTGGCTGAGCCCAGTTTGAATTATTCCTAATAGGACAACAAATTTGTACTCCAACCCTGAGATCCAAAGAGAGCATGAAGACAGAGACACTGTTGACTCATTGGTAAAAAAAGTAACTGAGAATAGGAAGTAGTGCTCAAGGCTATAGGCCATGGCATTATTGCCCAATATAGATCACTACTGTAACAATATTTCCCCCATGCATTAAAAGTACCAGTCAATGGGCCAGATGCTGAGATCCTTATTAAATTTTGACTTAGGCAAACTTTTATCTTAAAATTGACAAGTAAAAATTCATTTAAAATGGGGGCCCAGTCTTGTCTTCAAGACAAAAGAGAGGTTAATGAGGAGAGATTAATAAGACTGGGACTTTTCAGCTTAGAAAATAGCATGAGTATCTCATACCCTCAGCTCCAGGTATAGAAGTAATTTTACGCAGATGCAAGTTAGAGCAGCCACAGGGTTGCGCTAAATTACACTGTCTAGCATAATCCCCTAGGGACTGTTCCAACAGCAGGAGAGCAGCAGAGCCCATCATGCACCTGCTCTGCCCCCAACCAACTGTGACATACCCATTAATAACTAAAGATAATGGAGCAAATAATCAAGCAATCAGTTTGCAAACACTTAGAAGACAGTAAGCTGATAAGTAATAGTTGACATGGATATGTCAAAAACAAATCATATCAAACTAACCTAATATTTTTTTTGAGTGTAGCAAGCCTTGTGGATAGGTGGGAAGTGGTAGATGTGGTATAGCTTGACTTTAGTAAGGCTTTTGCTACTGTCTTGCATGATCTTCTTGTAAATAAACTAGGGAAGTACAATCTAGATGGAACTACTATAAGGTGGGTACATAACTGGTTGGAAAACCATTCCCAGAGAGTAATTATCAGTGATTCATAATCAAGATGGAAGGGCACATTCAGTGGGGTCCTGCATGGATCAGTCCTGCATCCAGTTCTGTTCAATATCTTCCTTAATGATTTAGATAATGGCATAGAGCAGTGGTGGACATGCTGGTCGCCGCTTCCTGAAGCTCCCATTGGCCGGGAACAGCGAACTTCACCACTGAGAGCTGTGGGGGGCCGTGCCTGTGGACTGTCAACGTCAGCAATCAGCAATCAGATTACCCTGATGGGCCGCATACAACCCGTGGACCGCAAGCTGCCCACCATTGTCATAGAAAGTACACTTATAAAAGTTTGTGGATGATACCAAGTGGGGAGGGGTTGCAAATCTGTTGAAGGATAGGATTAAAATTTAGAATGATCTGGACAAATTGGAGAAATGGTCTCAAGTAAACATAATGAAATTCAACAAAGAGAAATGCAAAATACTCCGCTGAGGAAGGATCAGTCAGTTGCACACATACAAAATGGGAAATGACTGCCTAGGAAGGAGTACTGCAGAAATGGATCTGGGAGTCATAGTAGATCACAAGGTAAATAGGAGTCCATGGTGTAACACTGTTGCAAAAAAAGAAAATATCATTTGGGATGAATTAGCAGGAGTGTTGCTAACTGTTCTCAGTGGTAGCAGATGACAGAATGAGGAGTAATGGTCTCAAGTTGCAGTGGGGGAGCTTTAGGTTGGATATTAGGAAAAACTTTTTCACTAGGAGGGTGGTGAAACACTGGAATGCATTACCTAGGAAGGTGGTGGAATCTCTTTCCTTTGAGGTTTTTAAGGTCAGGCTTGACAAAGCCCTGGCTCAGATAATTTAGTTGGGGATTGGTCCTGCTTTGAGCAGGGGGTTGGACTAGATGATCTCCTGAGGTCCCTTCCAACCCTGATATTCTAAGATTCTAAGACACGAGAAGTAATTCTTCTGCTCTACTCCACACTCATAAGGCCTCAGATGGAGTATTGTGTTCAGATCTGGGCACCATATTTCAGGAAAGGTGTGGAAAAACTGGAGAAAGTCCACAGAAAAGCAACAAAAATTATTAAAGTTCTAGAAAATATGACCTATGAGGAATGATTGAAAAAATTGGGTTTGTTTAGTCTGGAGAAGAGAAGACTGAAAGGGGATGTGATAATAGTTTTCAAGTACATAAAAGGTTGTTACAAGGAGGAGGGCGAAAAATTGTTCTCCTTAACTTCTGAGGATAGGACAAGAAGCAATGGGCTTAAATTGCAGCAAGGGGGGTTTATGCTGGAAAATAGGAAAACCTTCCTAACTGTCAGGGTAGTTAAGCACTGGAATAAATTGCCTAGGCAGGTTGTGGAATCTCCATTATTGAGGATTTTTAAGAGCAGGTTAGACAGACACCTGTCAGGGATGGTCTAGATAATACTTAGTCCGGCCATGAGTGCAGGGGACTAGACTAGATGACCTCTCGAGGTCCCTGCCAGTCCTACACTTCTATTCTAATTGTCATGGCCTCAGCAAGGTCACTTTATGGCAACCTCTGGGCATGTTTTCACTAGCAATGTTGAAGCGCTGGCTGTGTAGGGGCGGCACTAGTGCTGGGAGAGGGCTCTCCCAGCACTGTAAAAAACCCACGTCCACGAGGGGAATAGCTACCAGGGCTCGGAGCACGGCTCCCAGCACTGCTGCACTGTCTACACTCGCACTTTACAGCGCTGAAACTTGCAGCGCTCCGGGGTGTGTTTTTTCACACCCCAGAGTGAGAAAGTTGCAGCGCTGTAAAGTGCCATTCTAGACAAGCCCTCCGAAGCACACTTGAGTGGCTGAGTTGCTATTCCTGGTTTGCAGTAGGAATAACTGAAAAATCCTGTTTGTTCCACATTTTATTTTCATCTTCTGGATGTATTTAAGTATTTGCAATAATCCATGGGCATGCCCTGTCTCTGTTCCCATCACATCCACTCTCCCCCACTCCCCATAGCACTCAGTTCAGTGGAGGTTATAAAGGAATGCTATTATGCAGAGTACTGTGCAAATTCTTCCTCACCCTGGGCTACATCATGCAGAGGCACCTTAAACAGATGATGGAGCAAGTTAAGCAACTTCCAAGTAAGTTTATCTTAGCTCCTCACTGCTCTAGATGCTACAGGCTGAAGTAAAGTCAAGTCATTTTACTTAACAACTGTGGTGATCTGCAATTTATGGCGGTGTATTCAAGTGGCAGGGAAAATGGCACAGGTGCTGCAGTGTAGAGTTTCCCTTGAGTTGTTTGCACAATGATTTAGAATTTCTTTTATTATGAACACTATTCCTTATGGCTCAGTCATACAAACTGATAAGAGTCTGAGAACAAATGCAGGCTGTGGGAATATGATTTGCAAGAAAAATGAAAAGAAAACCCTCTCTAACTTAGGAGCACTCCACCTGATAGGATTGTATTAGTCCCCATCTACTGTTAAGGAGCCCACGTTCTAGAACTGTATCTACACGCAGCTCAAACAGATCTGAAAGCAAATACTTCAGCTGCAAACTATCGCTCCTTGGGAGAGATGCATCTTTGACAAGAGTTTGGAAAACTATACCTATATTTCTACAGGTGTTACCCTATAGAAATCTTTAATGCACAAGCATAGCAATACAAGTATCATAGTGTAAACAAAAGCAATACAATAAGCACCATGGTCCCTTTATCCTGCAGACCTTTCTCCAAAGCAGCAGACCAAATCTCTTGTTGCAGTACAAGCATTCTTAGAAAGCGTTGCATATTTGAAAGCTTATCTTCTGGACAGGCAGTATAGTATAGAGACTACGAAAACAGTATTCTAGCTGGAAGATGGGAGTTCAATTCCTAGAGCTACCTCTGACTTGTTGGGTGAATTTCATCAAGCTTATTCTAGTTGATTTCTCTCTCCCTAATATAAATATTGGGCAAATGATGGCCAAAGACCTTTGTAATTAATCCAAAATGCTGAATCAGTGAGCATTAATATTATTATGGTCTCAAAACACCTGCTATTTTCCTGATTGCCCTTGTAACACCTGAACACTGTCACATACATGTATGCAACAAGTTCTCAACATGAGGTGCTAAATAGAATGTGGCAGAGCAGCTACTCACCACCTCTAATATGCTGGGGCTGTCGGGTTAAGCCAATAGTTAACAGAAACTCTCAGTCACACACTAAGTTAAAAGCAAATGTTTGCTCAACATAGTTGCTGATTTCTAATGAGAGCTTCTAAGCAGTTAGTGATAATACATATGCACACTTGCAACAGTGCTAATAGATTATGTGTTAGGAATTTTATACTACGGAAATAGTATGTAAATCATAATTGGTGAGAGATATATTAGTATACCTCAGCATCTCAAAATGGGGTTTGATGTTGGAGGGCCTATGCTTCAGTGTATTGTTTTGAATTATGTAAATAAAACTACATAGTTATAGGAGAAAGGAGATTCCAATCAGAGAGTGATTGTGTGATTTTTGTCTCTTCTGAGTTAGCTATTTATACTTTATGATACAGAGAAGATCAGACTATATGTGACTTCAGCTAGCCAGTCCTAAATTATATTTTTGGTTTGAGTGCTCTGACAGCTGTGATAAGAGTATGTATGCAATCATTAAACGAGCAATGTTTTCAGGATATTAGCTCCAGATGTTTACTCTCACCCAGGCTTCATTTTGATTAGGGTGTCTTCTACTGCTTTGACCTATCTCCCCAAACGTAACTGCAATTGCAAAGGTAAACTGTTATTGTAAGATAAAGTCAAATAAACCTAGGGCTATGTCATTCTGTATACTGCTGCAGGCCCTTGTTTCTATTGACACTTTCATTAGGGACATAAGTAGGTTTGTAGCTCAGGTAGTAGGCTAAAGTTTCCTCATTCTCTATTGCCCTGCATCTTGTATAGTCTTTTATACCTATAAAGCAGTAATGGAAAGTAGGTGTACAACTACCAGAGAAGAATGCTACCTACTTTGCACTGGCTAGACCAGGTGCAGGATAATGCAGAATCAGGACCAATGTATTGAGGGAGCTCCCCAATACGTGCTTTAGATCTATATATTTATTAAGAAAGCTACCTGCTGGAATACAGAAAGAAGAGGGGCCAGACTAGCAAATAAGGTGGGTACCTGACCTTTGCTATTTTACAGCTCAGCTATATTTAATGAATGTTTAGCTGCTGATTGGAGCCGTTTACTGCCTTTCTTTATTGTTGTAGCATTCCCCAGGTCCAGCTCAGGATTGGGACCTATTGTGCTAAGCAAGGTTAAAACCAGACAGGGAGACACCCTGTACTGACAATCTTTAATTCAGAAAGTGAAGTAAGACATGAGGGGAGGAAAAGGGTACGACATGCAAGCAAAGGCAGAAGCACACCAGGTTCGTTCAATCACTTTGTCTATTTCCTTACTTATTTATGAGGAGCAGTGCTCAGCAGCCATATGTGCTAGTCTGGGGGGTGGGAAAGTGCTTTCATTACAATAGACTGTTTGGCGGAGGGCCTGACTCTTCATTGAAGTAAACTGATATAACTCCATTGATTTCAGGATGTACATCAATGTCGGATCTGGCCCAGAAATTGTATGCAATACCCCTACACTAGGGAGTGTACTTTTAAATGGATTATTTACATTAAAACATTACTGTTTAAAGGCAGATGCTGTGCTTGTGAGAGAGCCCCAGGAAGTGGGCTAAGAAGGGTACTATTAAATTAGCCTGCCTGACAGCCTAACTGACACACAGGGGGAGGAAACCTGTCTGCTCTAATGGCATTACCACTTTGGCCTAGTCCTGCAATCAAATCCAGGCAGGTGGACCTTTTGCACATGCACAGAGTCCCATGGACTTCACGAGAGCTTGCAGGACTGGAGCACTATTTGTAATGGACACAGCTGAATAAGTTGGTGGTTCATGGCTACAGGACAGCAGCAGATGTTAGACTCTATTGGATGTGCAAGTGAGCACTGGAAAAGTAGTGAGGTGCCATTGAAAATCAGTCCCAGCTGAGATGCCAAGGTATCTATGAAAAAAGCCTTCTGGGCTACCGTATATTTGTGCAGGTTGTCTTATCTCATTTGTCTATACATTTTATTTAACCTTCTATAGCTGCTAAGTGTCTTCAGGAAAATGTAATTTATACCAGAAAGTGATTATTACTTCTGGCTGTTTACTCAGTACATCTTACATTTAATGAAAGCTGGGATGTAAAAAGGTCAATCAAGTTTTGTACTGGCTTCAAAGTAATGGTTCTTAGATCAAATAATAAAAAAGTCCATTATTGTATTTAGTTTTTACATTTTACCTGCACTTTCATTTTTCACATCATGGAAATGCAAAAGTTCAGAGGAATCTCCTGTATTCAGCATGAACCTCCTGTGGAGTTCTCCAGGTAACTTTCAGCTGAATTTCCATCTAATTCGTTTCCATTTAAAATATTAATGATTAAAATCATTTTATATTTCAACATTTTAAAGCTCTCCCTGCTCATAGGGAACAATCCTCATTTAATTCAAACAGTTTCTTCATATACATAATTAACTGTCTATTTTATATTTCATCTCCTTAAGCGCTTCTTGTTAGGAAGATTATTTAAAAACTGGATATAAAGGATAGGGTCAGAAATGTCTGGTTGTACTGATCAGTAAATGGGATCTCTCCTTGTCATCGAAGCTATCAGGAGATCTCTCCAGAAACTAAAAGGAATGGCCCTGAAACATCCCTTTAATCAAAGCCAGAAATGTAATTTCTACTCTGTACATGAAGTCTGCAATTTAACAAAAGAAATGAAAGGTACTCATAACCCTCTCCTTCAAGACTCTACAGCTGAGTAGTGAACTGGAGAAAATAAAAACTCAGGTTGGAGCCTTCAGTGGAGATGATTCCTGTCTCCCGCTCAGAAACTGAGTCCTTGAGGGGAGAAAAATCTTTTTTACTTTTTTAAAATAGTAGGTCAGCCTCATTTCTCAATCTATCCTGAAATGACATTTAAAACCCATTACAGGCCAGCTTGGCATGTCAGAGCAGTCTTTTACACTGCCATCCGAGAACTTTAGGTCAAGACCTGTTCTTGGCTTTCCTACCGTTTTGGTGTAAGAATCACTGGGCCTAAGTCTCCATTACCTTGTATGTTCTGTAGCCATTTACACCTGTGCAAGATGGTTCTAATATGCTACAAAATCAGAATTATCCCTCATTTCCTTACACGCACTTTGCACAGATATAAATAATTATGCAAGTTGCAAGGCATTGGTGAATGAGGACAATTAGGCAGCTGTATTGAAGGCAACAAGAGGGAAAGTGAATTCAGATCCTCCAATTTTCCTTCACTTCATCTTTAATCAAGGTTTCATTTTTATAGTGTTCTCATCAAAGGTCTCCTTTAACAGTATCTCCACAGGAACCTCTCAGTGATAAGTAAATTCTTTCAGTGTCCATAAAGTTTCCAGAGTTACTTCTGCTAGAATTTTGGACTCAGTGCTAGTAGGGACAGATGGGCTGGTGACAGAATGGGACAGAAATTTTTAAAAAAATATGAATTTCCTCTCAGCACTAAACAGGCTCTGACTGGCAAAGAAATGAGATGTTCGTTATGTCACCTGATGACTGATCATTTTATTAGCTCTCCATGTGAGTCACGTGCTCTCTAGAGCATTCCCAGGCTTGGTATTAAGAGCTGTAAATTTGTCATGAATAATCCTGGGGGATGAAAGATTTTTTTAGTGCATGTGTCTAATCATGAAACTGGTTGAATAATGATAGGGGAAGTGCAAAAAAAAAAAAAAAAAAAAAAAAGGGACTTCAGCAAAACTCAGTCCATACCACTTTATGAAATGATGCTTTATTTGCAATTGTGGACCAAATCCTCACCTGGTGTAAATCAGCATAGTTCCATTGATTTTTATATTTAGTGTAAATGCCAATACAATATTCAGGCAATGATGACCTCAATAGAGCTATACCAATTTACACTACTGAGGATCTAACCCTGTGTTCTTCACAGGAGCAGGGGAGATTGATGAAGGGTTTGTTTTCAGTCATAATGCTGCGAATGAAGTGTTCCCTGAGCTACTGATTGATTAGATTCAAACTCCACTTCTAACTTCCATGCCACAAAGAAAACAAGGATTATGTTATGGGCTGGTTCAGCAGTCCTTACACACAGTGGCTTCAATTCATCCCTGCTTTCCATGACTGCAAAAGGGTGAGTAAAATACTTCTATTGTGATTTTATAGCAGTTTACACCCAATTGCACTCATTTATCCCAGGGGTAAATGGCTACACAAGGTATGCCCAATCTAAGGCTTAATACTTATTCATTCATTTTTTCCCCCACCAAAAAAAAAAAAAAACATTGTTGAAAAATCATTTCCCCCACTTTTTCCAACCATTTTTAAAAAAAAAAAAATTGGTTGAAAAATTAATTTGTTAAACCTTGTGGATTTTTTTTTAACTCTCTCTAGATTTAAATAATTGAGAGCATCATATTTGTCTCTGGTGGTTCCTGGGGTGTGGCTAGCCGGTCAGTGTAGTAAAGTGCTCATGACTGGAGTTGACTGGCTTACCCAAAGTATGACGTGATGGAGCTTTGTCCAGGGACCAAACATCTTGAGGACAGAAAACGGAAACATTCTCTCTAGATTATCCTTACCCTAGGTGAGGAGAGTAGGTTCTGATCCTGCCTTTATAGCAACTCTCAAGAAATTGGCTACAGGGCCCAATCTCTGATGTATGCCATCAGCTAACCTAGGTCCAAAGCTACAGCCACAGTCTTTTTGACCTCCCAGACTCCCATGGTCAAGCTAACTTTGGTTGAAGGGTAGGGCCGTACATACACATGAATGCAGCCCACAAATACCCACTCATTCCTGAGGTTCCACGGGATGCAATCAACTGCTCCTGTATGAATGTCTGCCCCGAACCTGAATCCACTAGACCCAGCACCTTGGTTCCACCAGTCAGAAATGGGACAACATATCTCTTCAGACCACAGAGTCTTCTTGAGCTTCTGAAGCATAGGTGCTGACATAGTCACACTGCATATGGGGGCAATCTTTATACCCATGGCCTTCCTGTCCACAAGTAAAGCAAATTATGGGATCCCTCCTTCCTTTCCACCAAGGACCAATCTGCTGCTGGCCCTTCACCCATCATATCCAGTCCACTGTCTGGTTTATTCTGGATTTTAATCTCTTTGGGTACTGTAAACATATGCCATGGGCCAGTGATTCTCTTCCTGGAAGGAGTCTTGTATCCTGCATCCACCCCCTCATAGGCCCAGACATGAGGGAATCCTACCTCTCAGGTTTTTCCATTGACTCACAATCTAATTTTGTTTCAAGAAAGTTCTCCACAAGGCATACTGTCTCCTCCAGGCAAGTTGGTCAGTGGCAACAGACCACTTCTGGGTCCTACTGGCAGGATCTAGCAGAATTGCTCTATATTAATCAGCTTAACTGTTTCCATTGAAGAACATGTCTCTGGTTTCAACCAATGGAAGCAAAATTCTCTCAGCTGCTGCCTATTGCTGTAGGCTGAGTCTGGGGAAAATGGTACCCATCTGAATCACCATTGATGCCTTTCCTCACTGAGACTTAGACAATCCAATATGGCAGCCTTAAGCATCCCATAGTCTATTTTCATACTTATACCCAAAGCATAGTAGATAGCACAGTATTTATTGGCCCACATTTTCTGGGGCCACTAATGGGCCTCAGCCACCCACACCAAGGTTTCTAAGAAGACCTCATGGTCATCTTGTGTCCCCATCTTAGGGAGGACTCCTCCCCACCGCTCACACCAATCTGGGCATCCTGTATCAGCAGGCAAATCATGAACTGCTGCTAGTCTTCCTGTTCCTGATGTGTTTCTTGCTGCTGTAACGGCTGCTGCACCAGGACCTGCTGCAGCTATTGGTGCTGTTGCTGTCCCATCCATTTTATTAGAGCTTCAGGATCCATAGCTACCACTAGGTAGTGCCACACTATGCTCATATTCTACACCTCATGTAAACTGGGACAATCATCCACCCCTACTTCTATTTATAGACCCTTTCCTCATGGCTGTTTATTCTCTAAAACAGAACAAAAGGAAATGTAGAACAATACCAAAAGCAAAAGCCCTGTTCTTGGCTGAGAATGTGGGGCCCCTTGGCCTCTGGAAACCAGAGGGTCTGGACCTCCCCATTCTGGGGAGGAGAGGTAGGCCACAGGACCAGCCGGCAGGCCTGCCAGTCTGCTTCCCTCTTGCAGCCTTCTGCTGCAGCCATAGGGGAATGTATTCTCAGCTGTCTCCTGATCCTCCACCCCCTCAGAGAGCTGGGGTCCTCATTTATATCCTCCAGTCTGGAATGAGACCCAGTCATGAGGTGCTATTCAGTTGGGTCAGCTAATTCCAAGCACCTACCTTCTGGGCTTCCCTCCATAGCAAGAGGAGCTGCTTCCTTTTCTTCCTGGCCCTTAAAGGGCCAGACCTTCTGTTACACCTACATTTTATGTCTGTGCTGCTTTTGCTACATGAAAACTAAACATTGCATGCATCATTAAAAGGGACACTCAGTGTCAAACAAACAAGCACATTTAAGTAGCCACCAATAAGAATATTTAGAGCTGGAAGTCTGAGCTGACTCTCCCACTTTACCTCATGCTGCTTTATCTTCTTTGACTGTAGTATTTATGCTCAGTGACACAAGAAGGCGCTGGAGTGTCAGCCCACATAGTCTGCCTCAACTATAAATTTGAATGAGGTTCCTAGCATTTTTTTTTACATACAGTGTTTGTAATTGAGCTTATACTCTGATGATCTAGAGACAAGCCTATCAGTAGAGATGGCCAAAGGTCAACAGATGAGAAATGCTGTATCATATGTGTTCTGAAAGTAACCTGTCTAATTGGCTCAGGGAATCTTGCTCCAAGTGCTTTTTTGTAACAGAAGACACATAATTATTAGGCATCAGACACTGGTCAGGTTTAGTGAGCAGGAGAAGGAAAAAACAAACAGTTGGCTTGCATCATATTTCCTCTTTGTCAATAAAGGCACTTCTGTGAGATCTGCTTGATTTTTTTGTTTAAATTCTTCCAAAGCTGTAAACATTTTTTCCTTCCCTCCCTCATGTTTTACAAATGGATTGCTCAGCAGCTGTTGCTATGCTTGCTTTCCTTTTTCCTCTCCGTTTTTCCCACCTCTCAAGTCATGATCCTACTTGTCTTCCTTTCATCTCAGAGATAAAAGAGTAAACAATACTAATTATTTTCCCTTGACCATCAGGAAAAGGAAGACAAAGGGATGCCCAGGACAGAGCAGAACTGAATTATTGGTAAGGCCTAAAAAACAAATGTTGGAATCAATGCACAAATTACTTTTTTGTATTTATATATTTTTATTAATTTTTCCAAATACAAAAAATATACCAAAAATTATTCTGAAAGAGTATTTGGCTTTGAAAATTAGACTTAATGTCTTTTTAATTTCCTAGTTCTAGACATTTTAAATGTAGTTTTGTCTTCTCAGTTCATTCTCTTCTGCAAATAGGTCTCTTTTCCAGGATCCTCTGTCCCAAAGAAATGTTTTTCTTGGCACTTGGAGATATTCTTGGCACTTTGAATATACCAGGCTCAATATTCCTCTGGCACAGGAGCACAAGGAGAAAAAAGGGGGGTGCAGGATAGCTTGTTCCCAGTTCTTGATGAATGACAGTATTCTGCATTAGGATACATTGGCAGTCTAGCTCTGCAAGGTATGTGGAGCTGTGCATCTTGGCCTATGTGAGCATGGTTCAGAGGAAAGGGAGCAGGGATAAAATGGGGCATATGAGTATCTACCAAAGGCAGGCAGGAGGTCTAATAAGCACATTGTTCCTTCTGAGAAGAACAGAAACATACCTCCTTCAGAAATGATGTACCAGTCACAATGTGGATGCATAGAATCAGATTCTGCTCTGCCTGGCACTCACATATGCACAAAGGGAGTGTAAAACCACTACTGTTCTGCTTGGCAGTATTTTACCCACACTTTCCATAGATGTAAATGACTGCACCAGTTGCCAGGCTGTGAATAAATGAGTAGAAATGATTCATGAGCTTGTGCTGCATTTGAACAAATAACCTAGAGGAGAAAGACACTGTATCCGATGAAGCGAGCTGTAGCTAATGAAAGCTTATGCTCAAATAAATGTTAGTCTCTAAGGTGCCACAAGTACTCCTTTTCTTTTTGCGGATACAGACTAACACAGCTGCTACTCTGAAACCTGTATCCTATGATTGATTCCTGAGCCATCCCATCTTAACTTATTCCAAATGCAAAATGGAAAAGAGAGTGGACAGTTAAAATTTTATATCTGATGCAGGAATAGTGGCATTACTTATGAGATTTGATGTGTGTTCCTTCTGTAGCAATCAGAAAGGAATAAAACTGAAATTATTGCCAGCTGACAAGATAATCAAAACAAGGACTATATTCCTTATTCACTTAAAGAGTAAGCAAGACTGGATATCTTGCATCCAAGAGATTTAAAAGAGCTGGGTGAGGAGCTCCCTGGACCACTAATGTTGATTTTCAATAAGTCTTGGAACACCTGAGAAGTTCCAGAAGACTGGAAGAAAGCTAATGTTGTGCCAACATTTGAAAAGGGTAAATTGGATAAACCAGGTAGTCACAAGGCTGTCAACCTGAAATTGGTCCTGGGCAACATAATGGTGTGGTTGATATGGTACTTTATTGATAAAGAATTGAAAGGAGGGTAAGGTAATTAATGCCAATCAGCAAAGGTTTATGAAAGACCGATTCTGTCAAGCTAACTTGATATATTCTTTAATGAAATTACAAGCTTGATAAAGGTAATAGTGTTGAGGTAATAGACTTCTGCAAGACATTTGACATCATCGCAAATGACATTTTGATTAAAAAACTACAAAGATATAAAATTAACATGGCACCCATTAAATGAATTAAAAGCTGGCAAAGGAATAGGTCTCAATGTAATTGTAAACAGGGAATCATCATCAAACAGGTGTGTTTCTAGTGGAGTCCCGCAGGGATTGGTTGTTGGCCCTAGCTATTTAACATTTTATTAATGACTTAGAAGAAAACATGAAATGACTGATGAAGTTTGTAGATCTGGATTGCTTAGTAAGGAGGGTGAAAGCAAACAATATGCATTTTATTATAGCTCAAGGTAACTGTATATGTCTCAGAACAAAGAATATACGGGCATACTTACAGGATGGAAAATTTTATCTTGGGGAGCAGTTCCTCTGAAAAATATTTGGTGGTCATGGGGCATAATCTGGTGAAGATGAGCTCCCAGTGCAATGCTGTGGCCAAAAGGGCTAATGCAATCTTTGGATGCATAAACAGGGGAATCCTGAGTTGCAGAGAAGTTATTTGACCTCTATATTTGGCACTGTGGCTGGAATGCTGTGTCCAGTTCTTGTGTCCACAATTCAAGAAGGATGCTGATAAACTAAAGAGGGTTCAGAAAAGAGCCACAGGAATGATTCAAGGATTAGAAAATATGCTTTATAATGATAGACTCAAAGAGCTCAGTCTATTGAGTTTAACAAAGAGAAGGTTAAGGTTTAAGGGGTGACTTGATTACAGTCCATAAGTTCTTACATGGAAAACAAATATTTGATAATGGGCTCTTCAGGCTAGCAGAGAAAGGTATAACACAACCCAAGGGCAAGAAGCTGAAGCTAGACAAATTCAGACTAGAAATAAGACCTACATTTTTAACAGTAATTAACAATTGGAACAACTTATCAAGAGTCGTGGTGGATTCTTCTTCACTTGCAATTTTTAAATCCTGTTTGGATGTTTTTTCTAAAATGTATGCTCTGGGAATTATTTTGGGGAAGTTCTATGGCCTGTGTTATATGGGAGGTCAGACTAGATGATCAGAATGGTACCTTCTAGCCTTGAAATCTATGAAAGAGGATATCCTTTTTTGAAAACCCCTTTCCTAAATAGCTCCATTTGATTTTTGTTTTTCCATGACTAATATAACATTGTTCTGGATGCCGTTCTTAACAAATCCTTGAAGGTCTTTCCCTGGCACATGAAAACTGTCAGTAAAAAAAAAAAAAAGTATTCATTATTAGTCAACTAATGAATAAGGGATCAGCCATCACTGGAAGAACCTGAAGGGATGAGGTTACTTATTTTATTCTAATGAACAATACAAGAAGTGGCCGCTACCTTCATATTCAGTACTTTTGACCTGAATATCTTATTTTGAATATATAGTTAAATTTCAAGGTTATTTTTCTCTTTCCTTCTCTTATACAAAATATCTGCACATTATTCATTATTTTTAATATGAATTTTAATACTTAGCTCCTTAAAGAACTTATCACAACTTGAGAAAGCTTCTTACTTTAGTTGATAGCAAGTCTACAGTGTCCTTGCCAGGGTATGGGGCACAAATAAACCCACATTTAATAATAATAAATTTTAATCAAAATTCCTGCAAATCGGAAAAAAAACCCTAACCGGGGAGGGGGGAGACAAAAGGTGGGTGAGGTAATACCTCTTATTAGACCAGCTTACCCACCTTGTCTCTAATAACCTAGGACTGACATGGCTACAACTACACTGCATGTAATTGAGGGGGTGCATTTTAGTTAGAAAAGCTTTAGGAAAACACAACTCCGATACAGCATCTCAAGGGATATATAAATGTTTATGCATTAAAAATAGGCTTTTCATATTTTAAAAGCACTTTTAAAGTCCCAGAAAAGGCTTTATGTGAACTCTCAAATATGAGCATCTTGGTAAAATTCTATCTTGGCAGCTACGGCTGATGGAACAAACAACAGGTGTTTCGAAGACAAATGACTAGAGGACATTTCCAAACTATTTGTCTCAATGTTTCTAAATGTACTAGGTGAAATCACCATAGTGAGGATAAAGCCGGAATATTGTTCATTTATTGCCATAATCCCACAACGTCTACCAAAAGAGTACATTTTAACAACAATCAGACACACTCAGATGCACATTGAGAAAGTCAGGAGACAGAGGTATTTATGATTGACATAAAAGAGATGTAGAGCCTGGTGACATCCATGTGCTGTTGGCACTTACATTGTCTCACCAGCTCTCCCGATCTTTGTGTTGATACTGAATAATATTGGACAGAGGGCTGAGCCTTGCGAGGCTACAGAAGTGAGTGAGATCTGGAGGCAGAGCTGAATATAGTCAGAAATAAATCAAGCCATTTGATTAAAAATGGCTACTTTTATTTAGGTAGCACTACAAAGTATGAGGCACTATACACAAACACCAGGTGATCCTTGGAGGCCAGATAGATATATTTGGTGGTGAATAATATCAGTATCACAGAGAGGTCCAGTTGGAGGAATATGGATGTACTGCCTTTGTTTATGAAGAGAGAGAAATAATTGACCAGAGCGATAAGTGCTGAAGCCTGACTGACAGGGATCTGGATATTTGACTAGTATCTCGGTTACCTTGCTTAGATAAGGGAGCTTAGATACTGGGCAGCAGTTTGTGAGGTCACTAAGCAGTGACCACTTTTTTTTTTCTTCCCTTCCCTAATACTGTTGGTCAACTAGTTTCATGCTTCAGGATGTGAAGAAGGTTCCCCTCTTTGAAAGAGGTGATGACAATCTCTCCTTTGTCCAACATAACCTCCACTCCTACACCGCCGTCCTGTAGACCACAAGTCAGGGCTGAGGAGGAGACATTGCTACTGGGTATAATCAACTCCATTCTCACACAACAGCCTTCCACCAGCACAGGGGTAGTCAAGGAACACTGAATGATTTAAAAATAAATGAAAAAACTGGCCCCAATCCAGAACCCATAAGGCGTACACTCTGGAGAAACACTAAATTCTAGCCATGTCTACACTACATTCCATTGACTTAATGTAAATCATGGCGACAATCATAAGCCCTCCTTATTTACATCAGTTGTGCACATCCAGACAGTGCTCCTTGTGTCTGTGATGCACGTCCACAGTCGTTACTCTTGCATCGACAGAGAGAGTGTTGTATTGTGGGAAGCTGTCCCACTGTGCAACTCGCCACCCAGTATCACCCTCTGCTGCTGGAAGCTCTGGGAACAGATCGTGGTGCATCGTGGGGGCATGCTTGCCATCCATGATGCAGTTCTTTCCGTCCCATCATTCCATGGGCTCCCAACTTCATTTTGTGCTGTTTTTCAACAGCCTTTTTAAACTGTGCACCCGCCATCTCTGCCTAACAGCATGGATCCTGAACTGCTGACGAGTCTGATGAACGTAGCTGCTCCTGCACTATTTCATGAGCTGCGAAACAGAGTGAACTGGTGATGCCTACCCTGCTGTCTGCCGTAGAAACAAACAACTCAAGATTTCTGCTGGCATTCAAGGAATAGCTGCACATGGTGGTCCATTGGTACTGGGCTCAGGAAACAAGCATTAAGTAGTGGGATCACATTGTGAAGCAGTGGCTGCAGAACTTTCGGATGCACAAATCCACCTTCCTGGAACTGTAGGCACAAGGACACCAGTCTGAGAGCTGCCCTCATTGTGAAAAAGGGTGTGGCAATCACTGTATGGAAAGTGGCAACTTCAGACTTCTACTGGTCAGTCGTGCATCAGTTTTGAGTTGGAAAGCCCACTGTGGGGGTTGTGGTGATGCAAGTGTACAGGGCCATTAATTGCCTCCTACTATTAAGGACTGTGACTCTCCGTATTGTGCGGGAAATAATCGATGACTTTCAGACAATGGGATTCCCTAGGTGCAGTGGGGCAATAGATGGAACACACATCCCAATTTTGGCTCCAGACCATCTTATGATGGAGTACATCAACTGAAAAGGGCTACTTCTCCATGGTCTTGCAGATGCTGGTGGATCACCGGGGCCGTTTCACTGACATGAATGGGGGTAGTTAGGGAAGGTGTGTGATGTACGCATCTTTCGGAATACTGGACTGTATAGAAAGCTGCAAGCAGGGACTTTCTTTCCAGGCCAGAAGATTCCAATGAGGGATGTGGAAATGCTCATAGTGATCCTTGAAAACCCCATCTATCCCTTGCTCCCTTGGCTGAAGAAGCCTTACACTCAGAACCTAGACAGCAGCAAGGAGTGCTTCAACAGGCTCAGCAGGTGCCGAATGACCGTGGAATGTGCCTTTCGCTGATTAAAAGGCAGCTGGTGCTGCCTTTTTGGCAAGTTAGGCCTCAATGAGGGAAAATATTCTGATGGTCATTGCTGCCTGCTGTACTCTGCATAATATTTGTGAACCAAAGAGGGAAAAGTTTCCCCAGGGGTTGACTGAAGAGGCTAATCACTGGCTGTTGATTTTGAGCATCCAGATACCAGAGCAATACAGCGGGGGGCTATTCGAATCAGGGAGGCTTTGAAGGAGCATTTTGACAACAATTCCCAGTAATGTGTCTTTATGTGATGCATTCAGATAGGCAATGTTTACTTGCCACCTTGAATTACCTCTGTATCACTTGCTTCCTGAGTGTTAATTGTATTGAGCAAATATTCCTACCTATAGCCACTGTGTTTGAATGTTAGCACTTTATTTGTGTCATACACACGTCATTAAGACTTATTTCAGCCTTAAGTTTAATAACAGGACAAAACCAAAAATTTAGGTCAAACGGGGCATAGCAATGAGGAACAGTCTCGTGGTTAGGACTTTCACAGTGGTGTGTAACTCCAGCTTTTGTCATGAAACCAGTCCCTAGGTGTGGAGAGCATGGGGTACTGGAGGGCCCGGGAACACATGAGGAATGCGGTGGGGGAGTTTGAGGAGGGCATGTGTCAAGGCTGAATACCCACTCTGGCACTTCGAGTGCAGAAGGTGGAGGCTCACAAAGATTTTAAAAAAATAATAATTACCACTCTAGGCTTGTATTAAACTCCCAAGGTTACAGCTTTTTTTTTTTTTTTAACCTTGGCTTGGTAAAAGCCCCCACCACTCAAATGCTAACCCCTCCCCCCCGCCCCAAACCAGGAAGGAGCACTTTGGAATTCCTCCCTGTAGGATACCCTCAAGCCCTTTCAACCCCCACCCCATCTGGGGAAAGCTGAGAAAGAAAACAAAGGAAATTAGCTGTTGCCACTAGCTAATTAAACAACATATGCACAAACCTCTTAGGACACCAAAAATCCAATCCTGTCCTTAAAGGTAAAATTTATTAAAAACAACAACAAAAATACATCTGGAACTTAGGCTTTTGCTAGATTTTAAAAGAGCAATTCCAAAAATCAAGCACCCAAAATAGCTTTCTTGGGGGTTCAGCTTAAAAGGTTACAAGCAAACAAAAGCATCTGGGGTTAGCACAGAGGAGTCCAGAAGCCAATAAGAAATAAAAGAAATAACCCTAATTGCATCTTTCTAGACATTCCCTAATTTTACTTACATCTCTGATGCTTCAGATAAGTAGGTTCAAGGTATGAATTGATCATCTATAATCATACCTGGTTTAAAGCTGCTTAAAGCATTGCTGCTCCGTGTCCCTGCAGCCCAGAGAGAACAAAAGACAAAGGGAATGTTTCCCACACCCCCAATTTAAAAACGTTCTACTTTCCCATTGGCTCTTTTGGTCAGGTGCCCACTTCCTTTTCTTTACCTGGGGGACTTTTAACCCTTTACAGGTAAAGCAAGAAGAGAACAGCTACCTAGAGGGATTTTACAGCTAACTGTCTGGTTGAGTGTCCATAAAAGGCAGCTACCCCCCACTTCATTTATCGTAGCATGGAACAGAGTTCTGTATTGGCTGCAGCAGGAGTCATGCATGGATGTGCTCAGACTGCAGTGTAATGAGGGACTTCACCATCTCTGTCTGGCCCTCCAGTAGCTTTATCATCCACTCTTGTCCATCTGTCCTCTGCTCCTGCCCTTATCTCCTTTCCAGGCTATCCAACCTGAGCCTATGGGTGGCGGGTATAATTGGCCAGGGAGGCTCAGCCTCCTCTGGTGCTGCCACAGCTGCTTGACTCCTGGTTGCGAGGGTTTGGGTGGAAGTTTTTGATTTATTATGTCCCATGCAGGTTCCAGGGTGGCTGAGGAGGAGGTATGTGTTATTCAGCTTCCCAGGTTCAGGTGCAGGCTCTGGGAGGGAGTTTGGGTGTGGGAGGGGGCTCAGGGATGGGGCAGGGGAGTGGGAAGGGGTTTGGGGTGCAGGCTCCAGCTGGGTGGAGATTACCTTGGGTGGCTCCCAGAAGTGGCGGCGTGTCCGGCAGCAGCTCCTAGGCTCAGGGGTAGCCAGATGGCTTTGCGTGCCACCCCCACCTGCAGGCACCACCCTCACAGGTCCCATTGCCCGTGGTTCCCCATTCCCAGCCAATGGGAGCTGTGGAGTCGGTGCTCGGGGCAGGGGCAGTGTGCAGAGTCCCCTTGGCTGTTCCTCCATCTAGGAACCGCTGCCAGATATGCTGGGCGCTTCCAGGAGCAGCACAGAGCCAGGGCAGGTAGGGAGCTGGACTTTTAATAGCCTAAAATCTCTCAGTTTGGCTTCAGTAGTTTCTGGGAGATTGAGCCTGATTTCAGGAGACTCCTGGCCAAATTGGAAGGGTTGGCAATCCGCTATAGGTATCAAAGTTCCTATAGCTGGAGCAAAGCTGCAACTGCACAGCCTCCTCTCCCCATGGATTCAGCAGATCCAACAGCTCCAGTGTACTACGTGGGAGACTCTCTGCTGTGGAAAGCCGGCATGGTCAGCTGGGAAGATGCTGCATGGACTGTGCACACTCAGCGAACAGGAAGAGGCATTTCAAAAATTCCTAGGCCTTTAAATAGGGGAAGGGTGCATACCTGTGTACCTTCAGTTCAGTAGAGTTCAAACCGCTGACCAGAGCGGTCAGGGTGGGCATTGTGGGACACCTCCTGGAGGCCAATTAGGGCAAGGTAACCAAGTGCACTGTCTCCACTGACACTGCATCGACCTAACTACAGCACAAAGAGCTCTGTGCCGCTCGCCGAGGGGTTTTTATTATGCTGGCGTAGCAGGGGGGGTGACCTCAGTGGGAGGAGCATTTCAATGTGTGCTGCTCCGCTGCTTGTCGATGAAACCGTGCAGCGGAGGCAATGCCTATGCGTACCATAGCAATGGGTGTGAATTCGGTCTCTGCACAGGCTTTTTAATCTGGAGGGAAGGGACTAAGTTGGTCGCTGTGAGAGTGGCATTGCTCTCACAGGCACAGACTACCAGGGGAGCAGTAGCAAGTTCTGATATCATGGGGAGATCAAATTGTTCCACCGGCCCTAATGATACGAGGAGCGGCTTTTACGTTTCGGAGAGAATACTAATCAACCAGGTAATCTGAATAATTCATTTAATGCTGTGAAGTATCTTTAGGTTCTATGTCCTATATTTATAAAAATATTTCAGTGCTGTTGACACAAATCGATTTTTCTTCAGTAATCGTTAGAGATATATTTGTTTGTCCTACAGCCGTATCACCTTGGGTCATGATCCTGCCAAATCTGATAAACTAAATGGGGTTGAGTTTGGATTGGAGACCCCCAAGGAAAATCTACATGTTGCAGGAATTAGTACTGATGATTCATTAAGTGGCACTTTTCCCTCTGTGTCAGAAGCTGAACAAATGTCTCACTATGTTGCTAGAGGGCATAGTGCTGCTGTTGGAAGTGCTGTCTCTTAGATTAAATTAAAAAAAAGATCTCCCCCCCCCCTTTTTGCTGTGGAAGCAATGTTAACCTCAATGACCTTCTAGTTAATTGCACTTGGTTATATTATGCCCATGTAAATTTCCTCCTTCATTTTCAGCTGAGTAATGTATTCACTTTCTGTCCTTAGCTAAATTGTACAATACTGTTTGAGCATTGCCACCTTCCACCTCAGAGCTGGTTGCATTTTAGAGGTAGGGGGGGAAAAGAGAGGTTCTTATATATTCAGTGTACCTTGTAAAATGCTTTGAACGCTATAGGATTTTGGAAGAAAGGTGCTATGTGAATTTCAGTCACTCATCTACTTTAGAAAGCTTGGTAATTATGTACATCTGGACCACCACACCACACAACCCATTGTCTACAGCCAAGCTCTGCGATACAACCGTATTTGCTCCAACCCCTCAGACCGAGACAAACACCTACAAGATCTCTATCAAGTGTTCTTACAACTACAATACCCACCTGCTGAAGTGAAGAAACAGATTGACAGAGCCAGAAGAGTACCCAACAAAGAAAATAACAGAACGCCACTAGCTATCACCTTCAGCCCCCAACTAAAACTTCTCCAACGCATCATCAGGGATCTACAAGCTATCCTGAAGGACGACCCATCACTATCACAGATCTTGGGAGACAGGCCAGTCCTTGCTTACAAATAGCCCCCCAACCTGAAGCAAATACTCACCAGCAACCACACAACAGAACCAGGAACCTATCCGTGCAACAAAGCCCGTTGCCAACTGTGTCCACATATCTATTCAGGGGACACCATCAAAGGCCTAATCACATCAGCCACACTATCAGAGGCTCGTTCACCTGCACATCTACCAATGTGATATGTGCTAGCAATGCCCCTCTGCCATGTACATTGGTCAAACTGGACAGTCTCTAAGTAAAAGAATAAATGGACACAAATCAGACATCAAAAATTCTAACATTCAAAAACCAGTCGGAGAACACTTCAATCTCTTTGGTCACTCAATTACAGACCTAAAAGTGGCAATTCTTCAACAAAAAACCTTCAAAAACAGACTCCAACGAGAGACTGCTGAATTGGAATTAATTTGCAAACTGGATACAATTAACTTAGGCTTGAATAAAGATTGGGAGTGGATGGGTCATTACACAAAGTAAAACTATTTCCCCATGTTTATTTCTGCCCCCCCTTCTCCGCTGTTCCTCAGACATTCTTGTCAACTGCTGGAAATGGCCCACCTTGATTATCACTACAAAAGGTTTTCTCCCCCTCCCCCCCCCCCGCACTCTCCTGCTGGTAATAGCTCACCTTACCTGATCACTCTTGTTATAGTGTGTATGGTAATACCCATTGTTTCATGTTCTCTGTGTATATAAATCTCCCCACTGTATTTTCCACTGAATGCATCCGATGAAATGAGCTGTAGCTCACGAAAGCTTATGCTCAAATAAATTTGTTGGCCTCTAAGGTGCCACAAGTCCTCCTTTTCTTTTTGCAGATAGTATGGCTGCTACTCTGAAACCTACACATATTGAATCTATTTCCCAAAGTTAAGTATCCTCACACCTTCTTGTCAACTGTCTAAATGGACCATCTTGATTATCACTACAAAAGTTTTTTTTCTCCTGCTGATAATAGCTCATCTTAACTAATTAGCCTTTTACAGTTTGTATGGCAACTTCCAACTTATCTTTGTGTGTGTGTATGTATGTGTGTGTGTATATATATATAGACAAAGCTCTGCCCTTTCCTCCGTGGGTCCCGCGTTTCCTGGCAGATTTCTCTAGCCTCAGAGGCTCACTGTGACCCTCCACATAACCCTTCTCTCTCTAGAGACAAGGGTCACAGTCTACTGAGCCATTTTCATCATAAGCCAGCGAGGGAGGTGAGGAGAAGTTATCCTTCCTTGCACAGTCCCTGTTGTCTCCCAATCTCAGTGATTAATCAAGGGGCAAAGGTGGGGGGGAGCCCGGGCCCACCCTCTACTCCAGGCTCCAGCCCAGGGACCCTAATAGTATCAGCTATGGTAGCTGACCTTTTAGAAACATGACACGTACAATTCCCTGGGCTACTTCCCCCACAGCAGCCCTCACTTCCTCAAGCTCCACTTCACCCTTACCTCAGGGCCTCCTTCCTTGTGACTGATATGGTGTGTACTACTCAGTCTCTCCAACAGCACAACTTCCTCCCACAGCTCCTGACATGCATACCCACCTGACTAACTGGGAGGCTTTTAGCTAGTTTCAGCCAGCCCCTGATTTGCTTCAGGTGTCCCAATCAACGTAGCATTCTGCCTGCCTTCTGGAAAGTTCTTAATTGGCCCCAGGGGTCTTAACTGACCTGGAGCAGCTGCCATTTCACTTATCCTGGTACCAGGGATTTGTTTAGCCTGGAGCTAATATATCTATCTCCCACTACTTTTCTATAGCCATCTGGCTTTGCCCCGTCACAGTAGCTATATTAAAACTAATACCAGACAATGAAATCTGTGACTTTTGTATTAATTTGACAGCCTGTTGAAGCTTCAGGGGTGCTCAAAATTATTATTAGGCCAAAGCAAATCCATTATTTTTTTTAAGTAGAATTTCAGGAGGAGGGTGTGGATATTAGAATTGAACACTTTTAACCAGAATAAGTTACAGCTATAGTTCTCCGGAAAATTAGGGGGGAAAAACCTGTACTACTCAATAGCAATAGCAACAAAATAAAGCCAAGACTGAGATCAGTTCATTAGTAAGCTATTTTCTCAAGTTTTTATCAGTGTTGGTACAGATTTTAATTCAATTTGATTATCAAAGTAATCCTCAAGCAAACATTTGGATAAACAGTGAAAAAGAAGCTCAGATTGTTTATACCAATTATTCAATTTTTGGGTTTAGTACTAAAGCTTCTTCAGTAGAATGCAAATATTTTAAATTAATTTAGAACATAGAGTTGGAGTTACTGGTAAAATCACATGTCATACAACTAAATTCACTTAAGAACTATTAACTTTGGTATGTAAGAGATTGAGAAAAGCTCTTTATGTTTATTTACATTCCTCACAGGAGGTACTGTGAGGAGTAAGGCTTAAATTTTTAAAGGGATTTAGGCATTGTGCTGCATTACATTGCAAAGGCTAACTGATTTAGGAGCCTACATCCAACAGCATTCCTGCTCTGAAGTGAGGGTGAAAACCCTTTTTAAAAATTAGATTTAAGCTCCTAAATCAGTTAGGCACTGCAATGCTGAGCAATGCAATGCCTAAATACGTTTAAAGATCTGGGCCTAAGGGCCCAATCCTGTAAACATGCACCTGAGTAACTTTACAAATGTGTTTAATAGAGTGTCTCACATGTGTGATTACAAGATTGGGGCCTAAATCATGAATGTTTGTAAAGTGGTTTGAAATCCTCAAATACAGATGTTTTAGATGTATATTTTTATGATAATTTGATTGTGTTTTCCTGACTATCCACCTGATTCTGCCACTCTTACTCAAGATGAGTCGAACCTCAGTCTCACTGGTAGCGCTCAATGGAACTACTTTCATAAGTAGTGTACTATTCTGCATGAGTATTGGTGGCAGAACAGAGACTTATGTCAGGTACTCATTACCTGTTGCTGCTATTTTTATTAATTCTGAGACCATTCAAAATTGGTTCATACATACAGGAAGATACAGAACCTCAGAATTTTAGGCTCTGATTAAGTGAGCAGTTAAGTACATGGTTATGCCTATCCCTGTTCAGGGATATTTACAAACATCCCAAAAGTTAGTCACTTATTTAAGTGTTTGTCTAGATAGGGTTGGACTGCTGAACCAGGATTTTAGAAACCTGTTTGATAAAAGGAGAGAAAGAAATGGAAAGTATTATTTGCATCCACCGTATGTAGAGTCAAAAAGCCATTATTGAGAAATATGGAGAACAGCTAAAACTTCCCCTGCTGGCAAGCATCTTGAGGAGAAACAATAACATTTGAGCAAAGTAGAAATCCATAGCAAATACACATCTTCTCATGTCAATTAGCCTTGCAGACATCCCTGTACTATTGATTGTAGCTGCAGATAATTCAGATCAAAAACTTGGTAATGCATTTACCAGCCATTAAAGATCTATAGCAAGTCACCCCACAGCTCCTATGTCCTTCCTGAGAAACACTCCATTATCACATGGACAGCACTCACATCACAGGAACCAGGACTTCCTGGTGTTCTCAGAGTGTCACTGTGCTGATGTTTGGAAGCAGTGAAGTAGCTTAAAAGCATCGTCTTGAAGTGCATTTTCTACTGAAAATGTAAAAGATGCTTTTCGTAGGACAAAACCTTTTGAAAGGTTACATAGTATGAGATTGAATGTGTTTGAAATGTACCCAAATGCCTTCAGGCACCTATTGTGCAAAAACTGCTGAAAGATAAAATAACGTGGACCTGACCAAGTCAGGCACACCGGTTAGTAAGTAAGAGACATTTAGCTTATTCTTTTCCCTTCAGTTCACAAACATGGTTGGATGAGCCATGAACGCCGCACATTATTTAAATTATCTACTGATGAGGCCTGCATTTTTATACGTTATCATTATAATTCTTATTTAAAAATTATGAACACACATAATTATACTCACTGACAAAAAATGGTTACCTTTTGTTTTGATTTTTATCTGCCAGCATTATGACATCAGGCAGATGAGGTGATATGAAAGTGTCCACACTGTGATCCAACTTCTTTCTTTACCAGTATAAATCCCATTAACTAACGGAGTTAGTCTGCTCTTCAGGCAGTACAAATGAGATAAGAATCTGTTCCAATAGTATATATAATGTTGCATTTAATTAACACTTTGTGTGCAGTAGATTTTTTATGTTTCTCTATAAAATTGATCATACTGTTAACACTTTCACATATCACATAATCTGCCTGGAGTTATGATGCCATCAAAGTCAAAATACAGTGTAACTATTTTATTAAAAAAACAAACATGTCAGCATTACCCTGCACTTAAACGTTTGTACCTGATGTTAGAATATGAAATGTTATGCTATCTATGTCAATAATTTTGATTTAAATAAGTAATATTACTAAAGAAAGCCCAAAAGATGGGGGGGGGGGGGCAAAAGCATGTGAGAGTCATTAATACCAGCATTTCTTAAGTGAATTGGTTCATTTCTAGGGAAGAAGCATGTTCACAAACGAGGTGATCCAACTGTTCTCTACTCATTTTCCTTGCTGAAAACCTGTCATATCAAGTCTACCATGGCCTTTCAAATCAGAACACTGGGCTTTTTGGGTATGTCTACACTGCAGCTCAAGGCTAACTCATCTGTGCTTCTACTCTGCAATTACGCTAACCTAGGGCTGAGACCCAGGTTTCCAGGATCCTGCAGGGCTGAGGAGGGTCTGAGATTGATTTAAGACAGGACCCAGGGTCTGACCCCTATTGCTTTGCAGTGTAGCTGCAGTTCCACTTGACTCAGGTCCTTGGAGTCACCCCAAAGTATCCCACAATTCCATGGGACAACTTCCTTAGTCCTCTCTATCCCAACAATCTGCAATCCACTCTATTGAAAATAGAAGTTTCCCTCCTTGGAAAATGATTGCAACTCAGGTCAATGTTAACACTTTCTGTTCTGATCACTGATCTGCAAGCACACCATCAGAGAGCCTCCTGGTTTGTCAATGGAGAGCAAATCGATCAAGTCTTTTGCAAAGCGAGGTGCTTCCTGGTAACTTGAAGAGCAGGCAGTAAAGTTTTCCCACAGTGCACCATGTTCCTAGGGTGGTCACATTTTGAGGCAGGGGTGCTAGGGAATCTGGGATATGGTTACATTGACTTGGGTTTTCACATTGCAGTGTGTACACCAGAGCCCTAGGTTTGAGCACAGGTCAGAAGTCCTTAACTTAGTGTTAAAATACAAAGCAGATGGTCAAGCCCAGGGTTAACTAACACACATCAGCTGACTCAAGTCCCACTAACCTGGGTTTACACTGCAGTGTAGACGTACCTTTTAATGCCAAATATGATCGGCTGCAGTAAGTCATTCTGTGGATTATCCGTATGAAATGTGAACCTTAGTGATGTTTTTCCTGACCATGTCATATAAAGTGTTACAATGTGGGAGACAGAGCATATTCCACTCTCTTATCTGAGAGGTAAGTAGACAACCAGAGTTTTAGAAAAGAATAAACTCAGCAATACTAATAATAGGTTATTCTTGTTCTCCAAAGGTAATACCACCATAGAGCTGTGAAGTCCCACATTGTTTGAGTCATGTGGCCATAAAACTTATTTAAGCAGTACTTGACAGCTACAGGATGGCTGCACCTCTCTCAAGCCCTGTGTCCTTTAAATACCTTATGCCCTTTTATAGATTCCAAGGCCGGAAGGGACCACTGTGATCATCTAGACTGACCTATTGTATAACACAGGCCACAGAAGTTCACCAAAATAATTCTTAGAGCATCTCTTTTAGAAACACATCTAATCTTGATTTAAAAATGGTCAATGATGGAAAATCCACCACGACCCTTGGGAAATCATTCCAATGGTTAATTACTCTCACTGTTTTTTTAAAAAAAAAGGCTTATTTCCAGTTTGAATTTGTTTAGCTTCAACTTCCAGCCATTGGATTGTGTCATATCTTCCTCTGCTAAATTGAAGAGTCTACTGTTAAATATTAAATATTTGTTCCCCAGTGTAAATACTTACAGACTGTAATCAAGTCAACCGTTAACCTTCTCTTTGTTAAGCTAACTAGATTGAGCTCTTTGAATCTATTACTGTCATGTTTTCTAATCCTTTACTCATTTTTGTGGCTTTTCTCTGAACCCTCTTCAATTTATCAAAATACTTCTTGAATTGTGGGCACCAGAACTGGACACAATATTCCATGAGTAATTGTACCAGTGCTAAGTATAGAGGTAAAATAACCTCTCTTTCCTACTCAGGATTGCCCTGTTTATGTATCCCAGGATTGCATTAGCCCTTTTGGCCACACAGTTGCACTGGGAGCTCATGTTCAGCTAATTATCCACCCTGACCCCCAAATCTTTTTCAGTGTCACTGCTTCTCAGGATAGAGTCCCCCATCCTGTAAGTATGGCTTTCATTCTTTGCTCAAAGATGTATAAATTTAACTTTAGCCATATTAAAATATATATTTTGTGCTTGCACCCAGCTTATCAAGCAATCTGGATTGCTCTGAATCAGTGACCTGTCCTATTCATAATTTACCACTCCCAATTTGTGTTTTGAAAACTTTATCAGGGATGATTCTGTTTTTTTCCAGCTCATTGATAAAAATGTTAAATAGAATAGAATTAAGAACCAGACCCTGTAAGACCCTCCTGGGAACACATGATGACCATTGTCCATTTACAGTTACTTTTTAGACCTATCAGTGTGCCAGTTTTCAATCTATTTAACATGTGCCATGCTAATTTCATATTATTCCAATTTTTTAATTTCATGTTGTGCAGTACCAAGTCAAATGCCTCACAGAAGTCCATTACGTCCACACTATTACCTTTATCAACCAACCTTGTAGACTCATAAAAAAAAGATATCTTTAAACTGTTGCTTAGTTCTTCTCTGCATCCAGAAGCCTTAGGACTTGAACTCCAAAGTACACGGGAGGTGCGAGATTCCCAAGATCATTTAGTACATAAAGTGCTTGAGAGATCTTGCTTTATTCTGCATCCACTCCCAGCTGGCTGTGCATAACAAGAACTTCATGGTGCCCACTCAGAATTTCTAGGAAGACATAGTCCCAAATACCACATCTTTCCTTCCAAGCCAAAATCTAATAACTACATTTACTAATAATGCTTCAATTAGTCTTTAAGGTGCCTTGTGCTGTCAGTTGGACCTATGGGGTTCCCCTGCAACATCAGGCTACTGCTCTCAGGAGTCGACAAGTCCACTTGTTCTGATTGTGTCACGTCTCAGGTGTCCATTATCTCAACCTGGTTTCTATTGTCTCAACCTGGTTGTTGCCATGGTTGTTGCCTGTCAGAGATCCTCTTGGGTAAAATAGCATACCCAGTGCCATTTATCTCCCCCCATTCTGTGATTTGGAGAAGGTGTCACCTACCCTTCCATAGTGTTTGCCTGTCTGTGGTGACTACCTCAGGATACATGTCTTTGTGGGTTCATACCCCACTCCTGGTACCCTGAGATGTTCAGTGAGAACTCCATGCTTAAAGTGCTTATAAAAGATCTGTTTTATTCTGTGTCTGGATCCAACTGGCTCTGGTTACCCAGAGTGTTTCTGGGAATCTCAGCCCTTAAAGACACAGTCTCCAATACAACAGGAGAAGAGAATGTCAGCAAGGCTGTGGAGGCAAAACATTAAGATAACGAGAAAAAAACAACCCCTTTTTTCCTTCTTGCCTTTGCTTCACTGTGCCACTCTGTAGGAGACTAGCCATCAGTGACATTGTACAGGAGATGGACTCTGGAGCGCCATTAGTTGAACAATGATTTATTATCCTCCTAAAAGCAGAAACTACTCCTGAGCTTAGATGACTGCAAATGGTCTGATAGATCTTTTGAAAGACTCACTTGTGCCTAAATAGCATCTGACAACAATCTTTGCATCCAGGATGTAGATTCATAGATTCTTAGGCTGGAAGTGTCTACTGTGATCCTCTAGACAGACCACCTGCATAGGGGTATAGGTGCTCCCTAAATTAATTCCTATTTGAACTAGACAATTGCTCTTTGAAAAACATCCTGGCTTTTCCAGGAAACTACAGAAAAAAACTATATGGATTGATTTAGATTAAAATCAACACCATTTTCATGAGAAATATTGGACGAGGCTTCAGACCCCCCTGGTTCTTATAAAAAGATCATAATTGGTGTTTTTGCCTTAAATGACTGCAACTCCTAGATCCTAAGGCAGCCACTAAGAAAGACCTTCAGTAAGAAGTTGGTATATCTTAAAGGCTCAAAGGGCTCATCCATAAGCCCATTCAACTTTAAATTTAAAACCCTCAGCTCACTAGGCTTCTGAATGGGAGGATATACATCTGCAAAGCCTTTCAAATATTGTTTTACCATGGGATGAACAAATTCAAATGCTCCTTTCATGGGGACATAAGAAGAAATAGCCACTAGCTATGACTATGACTAGTGGTGGCCAGAGATGATTTTTAGACATGAATAGAGCAAATAGATAATTATAAAATACCTGGGAATGAATTGTGCTGTGCATATATCACTAGAACAAAGATGACTTCTATCCATCCAGGTTCTTACATGGTTACCCACCCTGTAGTAGCTTTAATGGTATTGGTCAACATTTTGAAAGTTGCAGTCATTAAGAAAGACAGAGAAGTTATTTGGAGAAAAAAATCATGAAAATGTTTTCCGTTTTGCATCCAGTTGTAATCTTTATCTTGTTGAATCTTTTTCAATACAATAGGGATAAGAGGGAAGGAAAGATACTTACAGGGAAGCCCTTTTCCCGTAAAGTAAAAGAAAGATCTCTAATAAGCATTTTGAGTCCTTATTTAAAGTGGAACCTTTGATAAATTCATGTTTGGGAGACTTTGTTTGGCAAGAGTCAGATGCTGAGGGATTGAATGGCAACTCAAGCTGATCGGAACTTTCGAAACATTGATTATTGGCCATGGTGGTGTTTGGAGGGGTGTGTGTGTGTCAGAAATAGCATACATGAGATCACCTGATGTACCATTCCCACAGATGGATTACTTACTGAGGTAGAGTGAGGAGAAGAGCAAGATCTCCCCTTGCCTGCTCAGATAGTATATAACAGCCATGTTGTCTGTAAGAATCTGCATCTGTTTCCTTCCCTTCTATGCAAGGAAAATTTGAGAGCCAGTCTGATGACTACAAATGTGTATGTGAAACCTCAACTTCTGGAGCTGCCTATGAGCAGGCTAAGGTCCCAAATCAACCCGCGGACTATGTTGAGTCATCTGTACTCCTCATTCTCCAAGGTAGGGGTTGTAAGAATAATTTTCCTTCCAAGAAATTATCTGGCTGCATCCACCACACATCAGAATCTTTGAACTTCTTGCAGTGGGAAACAGCCATGACCAAACTGTTATCAAAAGGCTGTACAAACCAATTCTACCATACGATCAAAGAACACATTCAGGGCCTTTAGAAGCAGTGAGGAAAGTACAGGATGCAATCAGGCCCAGTACCCCAAAGTAGAGTCCAACTAGTCCATCTAGTCTGGACTTAATTTGGCCCATTACTTGGAATATATCACAAAACCTTTCCTGGGACAGGCAGGCTAGAGTTCTTGTGGACTCAAGGGTCGATCCTCTGCATGCAAGAACCCCTACATACCAGAGTATCCTTCTTTGTATTTATTCTCAGGCCAAGGATTTTGATAATACAGAAGCACTCCAGTAGGGTATGACCAACAAAGTTGTGAGAGAGGGCTCTTATTATTTACTTACACTATCTATGTGTAGAGCCAGTCATCTAAGTAAGGGTACACCGGTATGCCCCAATGAAGATGATGACTCTTGACCACCTCCCAACATTTAGGCCCTGAGTCAGCGAAGCACGTAAGCCCAGGCTTAAGCAGGTGAGCAGTCCCATCGACTATGCTGAGAGTACATTGAGTAAACTGTGGTGGGGTGTTGCCTCTAGAGATTAGTACCTTGTACTGGCCGTGATGGGTGCCACTCTGAACTTGAAGTTCTTCCTATATCTTCAAACTACTGCACACAGTAAGTCCATTTTGAATTATAAAAGATAGGGCAGTTGGTGTTTCCTGCTTCTTACATTTGTTGAGAAATCAGTTACAAATTGCATCACAAGTCTAATAATACACTCTGTACATTAGTCCTTGGAAAACCAAATGGCAGGAACTCTTCATTTCCTCACATTAACAATTATTATTCTGGGGTCCTTAGAACAGGCCTATTTCATAGCCAGTTTTAAGAGTGAGAAAAATATATAGCTGCAACCTACTCTGGATGGTAAAAACTCAGGTGCTGCTGGACAAATTTAGTCAAACAGTTTAGTAAGAAACCTAGACAGTCGTAAGGAACAGGGAGAAGTGTTATACTCAGATACTGTAGCATTAAGACCAAAGAAGTCTATGGGCCATTAATTTATATTTACACACTACACTCCCATCAGATCAATAAAATATTCAGACAGTATTGGCACATACTTTTGACCGATGAGATGCTGGAGGGAGCATTCTACCTTCCATTTCTCTTACACAGATGAGACGTTTGAATCTTACTGACTCAATCTGCCAGTGATTCAATGACACGATGACCCTCCTGACTCAGCTGAGTTAACTATTAATAATGCTAAAACCAGGGCTTTCCCAAGGAGTGGTAGTTTCTCCTACTCAAAACATGCACAGTGCTAAGGGCCAGATGGCACAGTCAGTCAGTGCACTGTTCTTTCATTTCTGGTGGGTTTTGTTCACATATAGCCACAGTGCACAAGTAAAAATGAGGTTAGTGTTTTCATCCTGGTCATCATCACATAGCTACATCATAAAAGCCTTAGCCATTAAACCCTTGCATGGCTGGCAGCCTCTTCTCTAGGGAGATTTCAAGAAAAGGGTACTTCGGAGGCACGGTCACAGGTTTGTGGGAGCCCTGTCTGCACTATGCATTGATCCAACCAGTGTTGTGAGTTCTTCATTTTCATATGTGCTAAATTAACTAACATTTTAAAAACATAACAAAAATAAGACAACACATTCCAATAACAAGATAAAAGCAATCTGTCCAGCAGCATTACTTATTTAAGTTTAACATCTGGCACAGAACCACAGATTTTTCTTTTTTTCAGTCCAGTGTCTCCCTCAATTCTGGACGTCTGGGCTGCTCTCCTCTTGCTGCAGCTCATGGAGACCAATCAGTGTTTTGGCACCACAAGGTGTGGCCATGCCACCTCTGCTCCCGCTTGCTGCCAGATTCTCTGTGTCTGCGGCAGCAGACAGTGGTGGTTTCTTTTGCTTCCTCCGTACTCCTTCTATTTCAACTTTTCTGCCCTATTTTTGAGGCACTGGGGAGCAGTGTTCTCTTCCCTCAGCATTCCTCCTTCCACCAAATAGCTGCGACTCCAACCAGGGAAAAATGGACCAGGAACCCCAGTGCAGAGCAGGGAGAGGTTCCAAATGTGAGGAGGACGCTGACCAGTCGACTCAGAGAGTCAGTCTGAGGAGACCCCCACAGAACAAAGAGGGGAGGCTTGTGACATCATTAGTACCTCCCACGTCTCAAAGTGGGTACTGAGCACTCTGAGAAAGAAGCAGGACTTCTAATCAGGTTCCCGCCCTCCTGAGCCAACCAGGAGGACTCTGACAATGAATTCCTCCTTCTCAGGGGGAATGGGACATGGTGGGGGGAGGATTCTGAGAGGGTTCCAGGCTCTAAGGAAGGCAAACTGCAAAAGGTCTCCCCAAAGCTGCAATGGAACTTCTGAGCTCCCAAAGCATCCAGAAGAGTTTAAAAATCTAAAAAGGGAAAGAAAAACTCTAGGGAATCTCAGACCTCTGACTCCTCTCCCTCCTTCTCTTTCTCCACTCCCTCCACGGTGGAAGCTGAGCTGTCTGGCTCTGACTCCAAGCAGGACGGTGGGAAAATGACGCAATATTTTTTTTTCTCCCCTGAGAAATTTCAAGCCGTGTGTAGCAAGGTTGTCTCCACACTTCAAATCCAACCTGAGCAGGTTCCTGAGAATAAGCCTCAGAGTAAAATTTCTTCCCTGAAACTTCTCTCCTGAAGCTTCAACACCCCTTCACTCCTCTTTTGTAGGAAGTGATTAGGGATGAATGGATCAAGGCTGATAAGGGCAAGGGTATTAACAAGAGTGACCTCAGGCTTTATAACATTCAAGAGCTAAAGGGCTCTATTGTGGTGACACTGAAGGTTGAAGCTGCCATAGCATACTTTGCCAGGGATATGGTTATTCCCTCAGAAGGAGAGTTCTATCCTAAGGGCTCCACAGATGGAAAAATGGAGGCCACTCTCAAAAAGGCCTTTGAAGCTTCCTCCACCACCTCCTGAGCGTCCCTGCCAGCTACCTGCTTTGCAGGAGCATCTTTTGCCTCACTGGAAGATCTCGAAGCCCTTAAGGACAGAGATCATCCTGACTTTAGGTCCATTTTAAAGACATTCCCCCTAGCAACAGTATTTGTAGCTGACACCTCAATGGATTCAATGAGGTTCTCAGCCCGAGCAATGGCTTCCAGCTCACTAGCCAGATGCCCCTATGGCTCTGACCCTGGATACCATCTCTAAGCAGGTCCTATGCTTGGCCAAGTTTACAGGCTTCCTCCTTTTTTGGAGATAAACTGGATAAGGTGGTGGCTGAAAATGCCACAAAATCCAGTTTCTCCCATCCCCACTAAGTGTCCACTTCAGACAGAGGAGCTGCTTTCTCTCCCCATCCTCACAGAGGTACCAGCAAAGGGACAAGAGATGCCCTGGAAGAAAACACCACAATCAAGGTCCAGAGGAAAATCCAGAGGGACCTCAGGACCCTCCTCCCCTAAATACACTTTATGACAAAGATTACATAGGCCTCCATCCTGAAGTGATGCTAGAGAGCAGGATTTCCCATTTCCCAGAGGAACGGTTTTCTTAATTCACAGATAAGTGGGCCTGGGAAATGGTAAGCAGGGATACTCCCTCAAGCTGTGTGCTCCACCCCATCCGTACTTCATCCAGTCACGCAGCTCCAACAACTCTGTCAAACACAATCTGATCCAAAATGAAATATCTCATTTTCTGGATATCGAAGCGATGAGAGTTTTCTGTTCCCTCAGAAGAAAGCCTTTCTGAGTTCTACTCCATCTTCTTTTCATTGTACAGAAGTACACAAATGACTCCACAAGTGGATGAAGAAAATGAAGTTTCAGATGGGCTCTACAGTGACACCCCTGTTATCTTGATTTCAGTAGACCTAGCAGACCTGTATCTCTGTGCCTTTGCAAACTATTGAGGTTCACTTATGGCAGGAAACATTGTCAGTACTGAATGCTACTGTTTGGCCTGTTGCTGGTCCCCTGGGTTTTCACAAAGATATTGGTGTTGATATAGCCAGACTCAGTTCACGGGGAACTTACCAGTACCCTGATCAGAGCTCCGGTCAGAGTGCAAAGGGCCATGTCTCAGACCCTGAATCTCCTCCAGGCACATGGCTTCATCATCAATGCCAGGAAAACTCTGGTTCCATCCTCCAGAATAACACACCTTCAGTGGAACTAGACACTTCAGTAGCAAAAATCTACACATCATTAGAAAGATTTCAGAAAATCCAGGAACTTATTTTCTTGCTCTCATTTTTCTTGTTAAAAATTAACAAATAAACGATGGCTGAGGGAGATGACTCCATCATATATGGGTATTAAGAATGATAAAAAGAAATCAATGTGTTTTGCTATGATTTACCTGATTACTTCATCATTTCATTATTTTTTCTTTAATAAAATGAGCTCTCTCGCTCAGATAATTAGGCAAATTGGCTCAATCTTGTCTGTTAATCACACAAGATTAAGATCATTATGTTTTCATCAAGAAAAAAACCCTCTGTCTTAATAAACAATTGGAAAAAAAAATAATATTAATGAGATTAATATTTCCCTCCCCTATCGCTCTTTATAAAAGAAATTAGGGGTACACTTTTGAAAAGTACCTAAAATACTTAGGAACCTAAGTCCCGTTTTCAAATATGATTTAAGCACTCAGGAGCCTCTATTTCATTGAAAATCAGTGAGAAATAGAGCTTGTTCACACAGAGATGTAGGGCTTGTCTAAACGTAAAACGCTGCACTGCTGAAGCGCTTCAGTGTAGAAGCTACCATCACTGATGGGAGGGATTCTCCCATTGACATAGGTAATCCACCCCCCAGAGATGCAGTAGCTATCATGATGGAAGAATTCTTCTGTGAACCTAGTGCTACCTACACAGGTACTTAGGCTTAACTATGCTGCTCAAAGGTGTGGATTTTTCACACCCTTGTGCAATGTAGTTTTGCAGACCTAATTTTCTACTGTAGATCAGGCCTTAGTGCACAGAAATCTGGGGTATAAATGTGTGAAGCATTAGCCTGTCACTCACTAAGTCTCCAAGTGGACAAGTCCTGAGGCTCCTAAATCCCTTGGGGGCTTTTGTAAATGTCACTGCAGATGTATTGTAATTCTTTAGTTTACAGACACCATGTTGTAAACTTGCAGTGCTCACAAAATGAAGAACTGGCAACTAGGACTGGCCTTAAGTACCCTATACAAAATTCTTCTACGGCTGTGCCAATACACATTCAATCTAGTGATGTATCTTTAATATTCTAATCCTGGGCCTTTTCTGATTAGAGACCGCAAACTGTTCTAAATTATCGTGTTTTTCTGATGGCAGCTACATTTTTGTTGCAAAAATCATTTCACATATGATGACACCAGATCTACCTCCTTGACCCACTTCCCCAGTAGTATGCATTTCATGTTCATTTCATACAGTATAGCAGGAAACTAGGTGGAACATTAATTCGGGCATCATTGCAAGTGAACTGAAAACACTGCTGAAATTTAAAAATACAAGTAAATGTATGTACTTTTATTGTCTTTTTTCCTCTGTAGCCACAAACCTTGCAACCTTTCCTTGGGTACAACTCTAGTTATAGTCAATGGGAGTAGTGTCTTCATAAGGTCTGCAAAATTTCCATTGACTTTAATTGGCGTGTTACCTGAGTAAGGGCTAGGATTTGTCTCTCAGTGACAAAAGATCTTGAGTAAGAATTGAAAATCTTAAATTAACTCGTAGTACAGTACAAATCTCAGACTCATTGAAAAAGAAAACTCATTAAGGGCTCTGTCGTGAGAAGCTTAATGTGCCCATACAGGAAAGTAAGAGGGAATAGGTGACCCCCCTATACTTTTGGAATATCCTAGATATTTCATCTCTACTCTTGGGATATTTAATTACATAAGTTATCAAAAAGACAGAACAGCTTGTTACACCTGTTTCGCTAGCACCGTATCAATACTCCACTCATTCTCTTCAAAGGAAGAATGCCAGCTATGAAATCAATATCAAATCTTGCCATATCTTGGGTTATCCTTGGAATTTCCCCATTCACATACTGGACAGACTAGACCAGTGGTTCTCAGCCAGGGGTACATCAACTAATCTAGATTGAGGTCTTCCAGGGGTATGTCAACTCATCTAGATATTTGCCTAGTTTTACAACAGGCTACATAAAAAGCACTAGCGACGTCAGTACAAACTAAAATTTCATACAGACAATGACATGTTTATACTGCTCTGTATACTGTACACTGAAAGGTAAGTACAATATTTATATGCTAGTTGATTTACTTGATAATTATATGGTAAAAATGAGAAAGTAAGCAATTTTTCAGTAATAGTGTGCTTGACATCTCTGTATTTTCATATCTGATGTTGTAAGCAAGTAGTTTTTAAGTGATGTGAAACTTGAGGGTACCCAAGACAAATCAGACTCCTGAAAGGGATGCAGTAGTCTGGAAAGTCTGAGAGCCGCTGGACTAGACAATACTTAGCTTGTGAGAGCTAATGAGATTGTGGCTCAAAGTGCTATGACTTCAGGCTTCTATGCTCATCTTGCTGGAAAGAATGACTGTAGAATTTTGCACATATTTAATTCAAAACATACAAACGTGTCTGGCTTTATGCTGAAGCTGACATCAAACAACACCTCAACTTGAAGGATGCATTTTAAAAGTACAACATTGCATCCAAAACAATAAACAAACAATGAAGTCAGTTTTTTAAACGTTGCCTTCTTTTCTGAAACAATGCTGCTACTATGTAACTGCAATGTTCCAAGTGCAAATGTCTTAACTCCTGTGGCTTTTATTTCTTTTGATAATGGCAACTTGTCCAAAGCCTTTTGAACCTAAGAGTGAAATCTCTCAGACAGTGAATCCATCCTTCAGACAGCAGCACTATTTAATGTGCACTGTTCATTCTTCATAGCAAAGAAAGGAGCACAGAACTGTTTGAACAGTGTAATCGATAGAGGAAGAGATATTATTGTACAATGCAACTTGGTTTTATGGCTGGTATTATCATGACCAATGTACCCACTATCTCTTTGTAGAGGAATTCTTACCCTGTTATTTTGCCTTAAGTCTGCAAAGTATGCTTACAATATTTTGGCCTGTCAGATGTTGGAAGGTTTGCTTTCTATCTACTGAGCTTTCTCTCTTTCTTTTAATTCACTTCCTTTCATCTGTAAGAAAATGGCAGGTTTCTTGACGTTAAAGGTAGGAAAACCTTCCTCATAAAGTGAACATTCCGTGTATGGAGTAGGGCAAAAGGAGTTCAGTTCAGTGCTTTTGTGGAATCTGTTCTGTTTCTCTGAAATATCATCCTTCTCATGTGTGGTTCTTCCACTTCTGTGATGTTCCCGTGCTGTAGGATTTACCCTTCATTGTTTGCAAGTGGAACAGACAGTGTGAAGAGCATGCAGAAGGACCAGAAGTTTTGCACTCAAGTCAGTGCTGTTCTAGCCAAGTTATTTATGCGTCCACCATTACCATAGTATCTGAATGTCTTACAGTTGTTAATAATGTGTTGTGAGGATAAGTATCTTATCTCCATTTAACAGTTGGGAAACTAAGGCACAGCAGCAGTATGTGATTTGCTCAAGGTCACAAAGGAAGACTGTGATGGAGCAGGAAATTGGATACCACTCTCTTGAGTCCCAGGATCATGCCCTGATCACCCATCATTCCTGTATAATGCCCAATATGTAGAGAGGGGATACCAGTAGAAGCGTCTCTGTTATTATTATGTACTGTATATGTTAGATGCTTAGGCCAAGCCCCTCCTCAAGCTATGGCTAAATTCTACTTGCCTTACTCCTGCAAATAGACCCATTGATCTAAATGGGGCTAAGTGCATGGGTGAAGCAAAGTAGGATTTGGCCCTCAGTGTTGTATCACTTTCAATAAACCTTTGCAACCTGTTTGTTTTATTTTACTGCCTTAGTGACCAGAGGTGGAGCTCAGGTACTATGCTGGCAAAGTCATTACATTTGGAGGGTAAGCTAATTACTAAGGTGTGCCAAATAGGAGGGTTATTGTATGACAGGCTGCTAGAAAGTAAGCTGGAATCATCACATTCATTTCACTTATACAAATCCAAGCTGGCAGGAAGCTAAAGCAGCACTGGAATGAAAGGCAGTTGCCTAATTAGTTCAGCAACACAATTTCACAGATTTATTAAAATTTTTAAATGTCATAAGTTGTGAACCATGAGCATTAAAAGCTTTCCAGTTCGAAACCTGGTAAAGGAAAGTGTTGTTACAGAAGTTTGTGTAAGTGGCTGAATGTTTGCTCTGTGAACGATACTTCTGAATTCTCTCAGCATTGTTTGAGAAGTAGTGCAGTATTACTTAGAAGCCCATTATGGGCCCGATTCTTGGTTGTGCTTCAGACATTTCCACCTCCCAAGGTGCATAAAGGGGCCAGACAACAGCCCAAAGTGACCAACTGAAAATTCTCCTGACTTGGGAATTCTGAGCTGGCAGTGAGATAGCACACCTAGCCCCAGCACCACCATCCCAGTGCAGGGGCTGTGCTCTGGTTAATCTGGTTATGCTTAGCTGGCATATGGTCCATCTAGGCTGCACTAACGTAGGGTTTAGGGTGATGCAGCTGATACTAATAATACCTAGGTCTTATATAGTGCTTTTCATCCCTAGATCTCAAACTGCTTTACACAGATTGCTATCATGATCCTCATTTTACACATGGGAAAACTGAGGACCTAGGTCCCCCGGCAGGCTAATAGCAAAGCCAAAACCAGAACCCAGGACTCCTGACGTTCAGTTTAGGAGGTCTACCCCGTAGTCCACATTGCCTCCAGATCTACCTTGAAAATCAGGGAGGCATAACCAGATTCCTGAGGCCCTCCTTCTGCTTACTGCAAGAGAGGAGAACCTTGGCACGGCAGGGACTCTGAACTTATATCTTCAGAGTACTCTACAAATACTAACTAATCCTCCCAACACATGTGTGAATAATGTAAATTTGCTCCCCATTGAAAAAAAACAGATAAACTAAGATAAAGATAGCATAAGTAATTAACAATGCAATACATTGATGCAGTAGAGGATCCAGGATTACTTCTGCCCATTTTGTGCTTGATACACTGTACTATAATAGTCTTATATAGTGCTCTTTACAATTTATTTTGCATTTCCAGTAGCAGATGCAAAAAATTTTCAGAAATGGGTATGTAACATTAGGGGCCCAAGTTCATATTTAGGCACCCAAATAAGTGACCTACTTTTCAGGAGTGCTGAAATGCTGGTGCAAAAGAGAGAAATCAGATCTACTTAGTACCCAGCAGGCTTTATATTCAATTTTCTCTTGTCACAATTCACAAATAACTGTTATGTCTGTTTCTGTGGCCACCTTTCCTCCTGACTAGAGCTGCTGCTTTCTGACTTCCGTATTTCTTCCTGGATAAGGAAGTAGGTGTGAGATCTTTCCTCCTTGTTAACCCCTCAACATCATGCCAGCAGCTGAGCCCATGACTATTACCCCATGTCTGTGTAGAGGTGGTTACGCAGAGTAGTTGTAATCAGTTGGAAATCTCTTATCCCTCATCCTGCATTAATATTTGGACACTTTGCCCCAAGTTCTGGGTCTCCAGGCATACAACTCTTCTACAGCTCAGGCATGAACTTCCTTCCCACTCCTCCTTGCTGTTACCTATGCTTAGTGATCAATGATGGTATAAATATAAATATGTTCATCAGTAATATTTTCCCCTCTCTCACTATCCTTGCCATTGACAAAAATGTTCTTAGCCTTCAAAATGAATTACTGGTTATTTGGTTTATGGGATAGGTACAGAACCAGGAGCATGTGAGGTCTTGTTTATTGTTATCAGACTAGTTCTTCAGCCTTAATTCCTAGTTCCTAACACTTTGCTCTATCAAAAAAACACAAATTTCCCTTGATTTCCTGTTTTTCTGTCCCCCACTATCAAGATCGTGCCTAGCCTTGCTACTCCTTAATTAGCCAGGGAGGGGTGTCCATGAAATAATCAAATTTTCCTTGAATCAGCAGGATTTCTGGCTTCTTGGTTACCTAGGAGAATGAGAATTTCTTGACTCCAGCTTGATATCCAACCGTTCTGCAATTGAGTATGACATGCTCCATTGGTGAATCTGTAGCTACCATTGGTTTTCTTTGTGGGAAAACCAGTGAATCACTTACATGTTTCTCTTCTAGGTTAATCTCCCAGAGATCAGTCTATTTCCTTTTTATGACAGAAACTTGCAGAAAGTATTGTTTTCATGACATTTCTTTTCAAACATCAATGAAATGTTGTGTTTTTGTTAGCATTCCAATGACTGTAATCTTCAGATTAAATCATGAGCATAGAAATTTAGTTTCTTTAACATTTCAGTGATCAAGATGAAAGTTTAAAAACAAACAGAGATCCAAATTCCCACTTTGTAATGTGGTAGAACTTCATGAGGATATATATCAAATGTTATTTTCACAGTATCACCTAGAGCAGTGGTTCTCAAACTAGGGCCGCTGCTTGTTCAGGGAAAGCCCCCGGTGGGCTGGGTCATTTTTGTTTACCTGCCGCGTCCGCAGGTTCAGCCGATCGTGGCTCCCAGTGGCCGTGGTTCACTGCTCCAGGCCAATGGGAGCTTCTGGAAGTAGCGGCCAGTACGTCCCTTGGCCCACACCACTTCCAGCAGCTCCCATTGGCTTGGAGCAGAGAACCGTGGCCACTGGGAGCCACGATCGGCTGAACCTGAGGACGCGGCAGGTAAACAAACTGGCCCGGCCCGCCAGAGGCTTTCCCTGTACAAGCAGTGGGACAAGTTTGGGAACCACTGACCTAGAGGTTCCAGATAAGTTAAGGACCCCATCGTGCTAGGCTTGGTACAAAACCAGCCCCTGACCCCAAAAGCTTTCAAACTAAGTTGATCAGACAGAAAATAATTATAATTATTTTTTCATCTTAGGGATAAGGAAATTCAGGCACAGAAATACAAAGTTACTGGCTTAAACTCACAAAGGAAATATAAGGGTAGAACTAGGAATTAAACCCAAATGTCTCCAGTGTTGTTAACAAAGACCATCTTTCAGTGTCAGCTCTCATCTGTTTAGGAAGAATTTTGAGCTGTCTCTTATCATTACAAATGAGTTCTGTAATTTCAGGAATTTTGCATCTGTCAGAAACCAAGAGAAGTATTGCCTTGTAAATCAGTGTCCTGCTGAAAACTACCTGACCTTCTGCTTTCGAGCACTATGAATTTAATGACATGTACACATTTGTGTTCAGCATAAGCTGGCCTGTCACAGGAATGTTTTGCTTCATTGTCAAGGTGGCTGCATGCTATTAAGAGAAAGGAAAATGGAATCTGAGTCCCTGTACACTGATTGAGCCAGAGGGATGCTGCTTGTCCTAGAACAGATATGATCAAGTAGTAATCATAGGGGAAACCACAGCTGCCTGGAGTCTCTCTTTTTTGGAGTCAGTCCATGTGCATTATGCTGAGGACACTTAAAGCAACAGGACAGGGATGAAGCAGAAAAATTATATAAATCACCAAAATAATGTTTTTTTTCTTATGCTTGAATCCTGCTACCTGATGAAAAGTTATTCCCATTAAAATAGGTGCTGGCCCCTCCTCAGCTGTTGGAAAATGTAACAAGCAGACAATGGAGACTGGCATCATCAGAGGTAAGCATCAACATCTCAGTAGTAAATGAGAGATGATAGGTCAGGTGATGGGTCTGCATGATGTGGAGTCCAACTGTGCAAGAGCTCCATGCGTGTTGGGGCTGTGTCAGACTAGCTAAGAAGGATACAGAGGAGGGATGGACTTGTTGTAAAGGTGCTGGACTGTGCCCATCACTCTCAATCGCCAAGGCCCAAATGTGTGTGTGAGAAACCCAAAATGAGGGTACACAATTTGTGGGACTCATTCTTCTAGGGTAAATATTTCAGTAACGTCACTCGTTGTTAATCTTTTTGTTTCTGCAGTAAATAATTTTCAACAGTGAGTGACAGGACATGGAATGTCTATAGAACATAACTAATTTGGAGACTAAAGTGAATAATGTCCCTCAAAGCTAAGGGCATGACTTTGGTTTAGGAGATCTAGGTTCAGGTCCTGGCTCTGCCACAGACTTCCTGTGTGACTGAGGACAAGTCTCTGAATCTATCTATGCATCAGTTCCCCAGCTGAATATAGAGAGGATAATTCTTCCTTTCTCCCACCCCTTTTCTCTCTTTATGCACATTGTAAACTATTCAGGGCAGGGATTATCTTTTATTATCCTTATACAGAATGGCATAGTGGGGCCCCTGTCTCAGTTCAAGCCTTTAGCTCCTACCATGATATAAAGACCAGTAAATCCAGTAGGGTTGGAGGTGGTGGATCTGAAATATGTGGATCAGCCAGTCATTTCTCACAGTGGAAAAGGCAGCATTAAGATTACTGCAGGCTCATTCCACACTAGGGACAACAAAGCACTTCCAGTGCCAATCTCTAACCTGGAAAAGAAGAATTTTATCCCACTTCCATCCACATAGATTCCTAGCCCTCAGCCAGGTGAGCTGAGCACTGGGAACAAGATTTGGTCTGTTTTCAGCAATCAGAAGCCATATAGACAAGGCACTTGTATCCATAGGTTCAGTGAAGAGCCCATTCACAGACATAAGGCCAAATCTGACAGCCTTCATTCAAATGAAAGTCACATCAAAGTCCTTACTTTGTAGATTTTTGCTTTCTAAAATCTTCTCTTTCCCATATCTTTAAGTTTTACACCTTGGGATGTATAGGTGATGATAGTATATACTGGAAAATGTAAGTTGCTTCAAATGAGCAAAATTGGAGGTTTTTTGCTTTATGACTAATTAGCATTAGCAAGCTCTTGTCTCATAGCAACACAGATCTGATGATGAACACCTGCCAGCCCAGATGGTTTGGGGAGGAATTTGCTAGTTTAATAGAATAAAGTATTGTTGCTGAGCTGCCTGGAACCATTATTTAACAGGAAATTTGCAAGAAGTCTGAAAAGTGATTATTGTGAAATTTCAACAAATAAACCTCTCCAAAGTTGTCATGTTCAAATGTCATCACTTGTAGAGGCATGGCTTTTCAAGATTATATAAATAATGCATGTCTGCTATGGCTTCCTCCATCCACATGTGTTACAAACAGTATTGAATTTCAATGGCATGAACACAGTAATACTGCAAAATCAATAGGGTCTGCAAAATTACAAAACAAGGCTTTATATTGTAATATTTTTCAATAATCGCAATCCATGTTCTAATGAACTGGATGAGTTCCAAGAGAACATCTTGCTAAAAGCACAGACTAAATGTTCAAATAAGTTAATCCTGAAATATTTACCAAGTTGAAGTTTCTAATCTATGGAAATGAATCAGGGAAAGGAGGGCTGAGTGCAGAGCACTAAAATATACCTGAAGACAAGAGTTGCTGCTTCATACAGGTTGCATCAAGCCTGGAAGTCAGTAGATGAAATCCTGGTTTCACTGAATGCAATGGCAAATTTCCATTGACTTCAGTGAGGTCCGGATTTCACCCACTGAGTGTAAGGAGTCTTATAAGAATCTGTACCATTTAGAAAGTACAAACTTCTCCCAAGCTCTTTTCCTAGTCTCTTTAGAGTTCAGTCTTTTTAATATCAGTTAAAACTTCATATTTCCAACACACCTGTATTGTAAATAGCACTAACACCTACTTTCATGCACTTAAAAATTCCTCTTTTACTCAAAGACTATTTAATCTGTTTCAATAATAACATATATCCATTGTCTCCATCAGGAAAAAAAAAAGAAAAGAAAATGTAATAGTATAGACTGAAGGAAAATCTCTTTTGGAAATCCTGGAGAATATACATTCACTGTATTTTCTCTGATGCTACTCAATATTTAATTTCAGGGGAGTGAAACAAATTAGGGATAAATGTTAAGTGCAGATATGGCAGGAAAAATGAGTAGTTAATTAAGTGTCCCACGTTTGAACTCACAACTGTGGGTTTAGCAGGCTAACGCTCAAACCACTGAGCTAGCCGTCCTCATTTTTCCCCTGCATTTCATATCCAGTGGGTTAAGCTTACAATTTATTTTTAAAATAAAAGAAAAAACCCTGTGTTCTTTCTGTTTTGAACATCCCCAATCAGACACTTCCTATTCAATAACATTCTCAAACTGGAATTTAGTTGGCAATTTTATTGATGTATAAATCAGATTAAAAACTAGCTTCAGTTTGTGATGCTGTATTGACTCTAGTGCTGACAACAAAGTCTTGATTTTTTTGTCAGTAATCTAAACAAAGATGGCTGAGAAAATATACAAGGAGCAGCTAAATGTAGTAACAAGGCATCATTTGTACAGCTTCTTCTCTAGTGGTATCTACACTTTAAATTATGTCTAGAATTTGAAAAGAGAGTATTTCACCCTTCATTTCCCTTTCATTGCACATCTGTTATACAGTATATCTAAAAGGTTACTCACACTTTGCCCAGGTTCATCAGCTAAACAGATTAGAAGTGAGTGTGAAAAAAGAACATATAGTTGTCCCTGTCCATTTATGATTGGGAAAACAACCTTTCATCATATTGGGAAAAATCCACATTCTGACTTAAAAATCAAACCACAGGACAAAAGGAAGAGCTACCTAGAAGGAAAATGTAGTGGGCTAGCAAGAGGAGCAGCAGGACAATTCGTAGAGTCCAAAACCCATTAATGGACACTTAAATGTTTCAATCAATCTGGATAAGTCAGTCACTGACTAACCTCCCCTCATTTCCAAGCACATATACACATATACACAAAGCACACTCTCCTTTTGCTGATAAAATTGCTGGGTCCAGAAGTTGTGAGAGCTGGGATGTGTAATTTGTCTGGAAATCTTACAATATCCAAATGCAATAGACTTTGTGATGATCCCAAGAACATTAATATTTTTAATTCAGAGTTTCAGAAGATTGAGAACGAGATTGTCGTGGCTTCTAGCCCTTTCAGTTTACTAACAAAGGTAAGAGTTGTGTATGTGTGTGTGTGTGTGTGTGTGAGAGAGAGAGAGTGAGTGAGTTCTCACTTCCTCTCCCTGCCAAGATGGCTGCAGGTGAAGCTGAAGGAGGCTTTGTTCCCTGAGTAAGTTTTCTGAATGTGATGGTAGAGGAGTTTGTCTGTTTAGAGACTGATGCAGAAGTTACTGGGCATGGAGTGATGGATCCTATGGCACTATGAGCCAACATTGTGAGCCTTTTTCATGTGGTGCTTGAAGGTACCTGTGGGGAAGCTGACAGGAACTGCACTGGGTTGTGAAGAAGGATTTGAGGTGGAGAGACAGGTAATAGGAGTATGTGTGCAAAAGGAAAAAGAGTTTGCTTGCTACTCCTTGCTGTTATGGAGCAGTTACAAAAGGGGCCCTGGGTATGGATGGGATGGAACAAGACATGGCATGTCCTCCATTTCAGACTCTGCCTGGGGTCTTGAGGAGGGGCAGAAACACAGTGGAGCTTTACCCCTACGTTACTGATAGAGCCGCACTGTGGCAAAGGGCTGTTTAGTGGCCACACTTGTGGTCTTCTCTTCCCTTGTAAGTGGAAAGGGAGTAGCACTGAGATTTCCTCTGTTGCAGGGCTCCATTCACTTTAAGGGACTCCACCCAGGGGATTATTCAGCGTCTGAGTTGAGAAGATTCAGAGTAGCAGCTGTGTTAGTCTATATCCACAAAAAGAAAAGGAAGACTTGTGGCACTTAGAGACTAACATATTTATTGGAGCATAAGCTTTTGTGAGCTACAGCTCACTTCATCGGATGCATTCAGTGGAAAATACAGTGGGGAGCTTTATATACACAGAGAACATGAAACAATGTGTGTTACCATACACACTGTAATGAGAGTGATCAGGTAAGGTGAGCTATTACCAGCAGGAGAGTGCGGGGGGAGGGGGAGAAAACGTTTTGTAGTGATAATCAAGGCGGGCCATTTCCAGCAGTTGACAAGAACGTCTGAGGAACAGCCCCGGGGGGGTGGGGGGGATAGTTTTACTTTGTGTAATGACCCATCCACTCCCAGTCTGTATTCAAGCCTAAGTTAATTGTATCCAGTTTGCAAATTAATTCCAATTCAGCAGTCTCTTGTTGGAGTCTGTTTTTGAAGGTTTTTTGTTGAAGAATGCCACTTTTAGGTCTGTGATCGAGTGACCAAAGAGATTCAAGTGTTAGCCAGAAGAGTACCCAGAAGTTACCTACTACAGGACAGGCCCAACAAAGAAAATAACAGAACGCCACTAGCCATCACCTTCAGCCCCCACTTAAAACCTCTCCAACGCATCATCAAGGATCTGCAACCTATCCTGAAAGACGACCCATCACTGTCACAGATCTTGGGAGACAGGCTGTCCTTGGTTACTGACAGCTTATCGACCTGAAGCAAATACTCACCAGCAACCACACAACAGAACCACTAACCCAGGAACCTATCCTTGCAGCAAAGCCTGTTGCCAACTGTGTCCACATATCTATTCAGGGGACACCATCAAAGGCCTAATCACATCAGCCACACTATCAGAGGCTCGTTCACCTGCGCATCTACCAATGTGATATATGCCATCATGTGCCAGCAATGCCCCTCTGCCATGTACATTGGTCAAACTGGACAGTCTCTATGTAAAATAATAAATGGACACAAATCAGATGTCAAGAATTCTAACATTCAAAAACCAGTCGGAGAACACTTCAATCTCTTTGGTCACTCGATTACAGACCTAAAAGTGGCAATTCTTCAACAAAAAACCTTCAAAAACAGACTCCAACGAGAGACTGCTGAATTAGAATTAATTTGAAAACTGGATACAATTAATTTAGACTTGAATAAAGACTGGGAGTGGATGGGTCATTACACAAAGTAAAACTATTTCCCCATGTTTACCCCCCCCCCCACTGTTCTTCAGATGTTCTTGTCAACTTCTGGAAATGGCCCACCTTGATTATCATTACAAAAGGTTTTCCTCCCCCACTCTCCTGCTGATAATAGCTCACCTTACCTGATCAGTCTCGTTACAGTATGTATGGTAACACCCATTGTTTCATGTTCTCTATGTATATAAATCTCCCCACTGTATTTTCCACTGAATGCATCCGATGGAGTGAGCTGTAGCTCACGAAAGCTTATGTTCAAATAAATTGGTTAGTCTCTAAGGTGCCACAAGTCCTCCTTTTCTTTTTGAGTTGACAAGAGGCATTTTTTAGAGTCTGAAGTGTGGTCTTTTGTTTTTCTTGACCCTGAGGTTCCCAGCAACACAAAGGGAAGCCCCCATGTTGAGGAGGGAGCACAAAGACCTGTCGTGGGTGAGGATCAGTGACAATAAGGAAGGACCTGAGGTGTCTGTTTCCAGTCAGGTGTCCCTGAGAGTCCACCTAGGAAGAAATCCTATGCAGCAGTCTCAGCCCGTCAGGATTGGGTTTCTAGGCCTCAGCAGAGATACATAGCTTGACTGTGCTACACAGGGGACATAGACAAAGATCCCCCTAGAGATCTTCTTGTTGGGATTCTTTTGTTAAAATCTTTAAGATTCTTTCCTGCATGTCTCCACACTGTGACGTACTTGCCAGGCAGCAGAACATTCAGTGCTAGCTTTTACTCTTATGGTGAAGAGGATTTTCTGTGGGAACAGTTTGGAATTAGGAACGGGACTAGAGATTTGGTAGCCATTCTTTATTCCAATCTGCCATTAAGCCTGTGACTATTTTCTTTCTCAGTGAAAATATACATGAAGTGGATGTTCTGCATTGAGTTTCAGATTACATCAAAGGATTGCAGCCTCCAGTTAAAGTTTGTGATCGAGTTAGGGTTTGGAATGGTGAATATAAAGGCACCCATGAACATTTCCAGGTAAATAATATCGTACGATATCTCCCGAGAATATTTTATTTTGGTTCTGAGTGAGGTTGCTCTTTGTACCCCAGGCAGCCACACTCTTGTTTTACCTGCAGTTCTATATAGCATTTTTGTGTGGACTGTCGGCATGCACTGCGGCTCTAATGCACACAACACTGAGGACTGCAGGGACCTCGTTAGAAGAAACCTGTGTGGGAAAGCTGGACATGTTTACAGGCAGTACCTGGAGGCCGGTTCAACAGGGAAATAATTGTTCCCAGCCTCCCAAGGACCTTTCCTTCTTCTCTGAGCCAGGGGTCAGAAGATTTAAAGCAGCCCTGCAAGGATTAATTAAAGTCTCATTTTGAGTAGCAGGACCTCTTTTCTTCTGGGGTAAGGATGGACTCTGTCCTTTACTCGTGCAGGACTGGGAAGGGATCAGGGAGTGGGAACCATTGAGAGCCAGTGTGATACAGATGGGGACACGAGCACTGGTAATGTCGGGGAGACTATTGCCGATGGAAAGGGTGGGAGGGGAAATAGAAACTGGGGCTGGAACATCCACAGGCACAACTCGTTATGCAGGAATCCCGGTCACCAGGCAGGAATTGGCAGGCTATGGCTATAATAGGCCCTATAGCTGGGGTGCTCAAGGCTTTATGGGTTGGAGATTGTGATGAGCCCTCCTGGGGTTATAGATATTTTGGGACTCCTGGCAGATTAAGGTGATGAGGTAGAAGAGATGGTGCTGGTGCTGCCCAGAGTGAGTGAGAAGTGGGGTCCCTCCCAACTTCCCCCCGCCTTCTCTCCATCCCACCTGGAGGTTGCATTACCTGAGGTGAACCCAAACGGGGTTGTGGCCTGAAAAAGTTTGGGAACCACAGCTCTGGCCAATATGAACATGTAAGGATGTTGTAATGTTCAGTGCAGACAACACCAAAGCTGTATCTTAATCTTAGGGTTAAGTTGTTGTCTTGCTTTGATATTATGTGTTGTCTTGATTCTGGGGGGTTGGGATGTATGTGTGGAAGTTAAGTCCAGCCTGTTTATGTGGAGTTGTTATTTGCAGTGTTACAAAAATTAGAGAATTTATTAGATTATATTTTGCAATGTAGCCAGCCTATACTATCAAATGTTTCCAATAGCTTCAACATCTGCCAAAGTATGACTTCATGGATCCTGTGTCACCTTTCTGGATATGTTTAGATTTAATCTGTTTCTGCTCACAGTAAAAACAAGAGTAAACCTTCAATAACTGGCATCTCAGAACACAGAACTTTGGAGCCATTAGACCTTGCATTTCAAAAAGTACCTTCCCCTCACAGGATTTCAAAGTACTTTACAGACATTAACGAAATAAGACCCACATTATAATACTAATCTTATTAGGTAAGCAATTATTGCTGTATGAATAATAATGAATAATTTGACTATGGCATCTTTTTCTGTAAAGGGATTCTTATTATCTCTAATATATTTGTTATTCAACATGATTCACCAAATACATTTTTCAAATTATTGACTGTTTAAAATTCTGGCTATTCTGAATGATGACATAAGGTCAGATGGTATGATTGGCTGAGTGCAACTTTTAGAATCAGGTTTCCAAAGCAAATGCTTGCATATACAAACACTAAATTCCCTTTTTGCAAATATTAAGCAAAAATGGCAGAAAAATCACCGTTTTAGTGAACATTCTTGCTAGAAAAAAGGGCAAAGATGATGCTCTGTGGCAGCTGGCAACTAGCTTTAGCACAGTAGCACTGGTCCCAGCTCCCTGGCAGCCTGCTCACTATATCTATCAGCCTTTGGTAACCTGCAGGAGCCAGCTCTATCCCCTGGCTCCTGTGTCTGCAGAAGACAAGAAGCAACTAGTGCTCAGAGTAGGCTAGGGAGCCTGCAGTCCATCAGAAGAGGAGTTCATCTCAGAGAGAGAACATAACATTTTCATGGGATGATTTTTCAAATAGGTGGGGATCTGGGGACTGCTGGAATATTTTCTCTCTATTCTGGTAAATATGGGGTGTGTTTTGTTTGTTTTTATCTTATTTGCTGTTTTTCTGGCAACAATCTAAGAAAAAGAGAACTTACAATTCACCCAAATGCATATATGGCACTCCAGCAGCCCCAGCAACTTGGAACAAGTATTGTCCTTGTTGCAATGTCTCACATATTGGGAACTATAGGTTTAATAACCCCTTTACACTCTGCAAGAAATCAAAGTACCTGGGCTTCACAGCGCAGTGCATGAGGAGGGCAATGTGGGCAGGTCAGGGTCCTATGCACAGCATAGTGGATCTTAGGCAGAGCACATGTTAGCCCCCCCAGCCTGGGATTTCTATATACCAATGTAACTGCAGTCACATGAGACATACTGATTCAACTATTTTTGGTAGAGCATCACACCACTAACCAAGATGTTATATCAGGACAAACACTGTGTGTAGACCAGGCCTTAGGGTCCTTTGGAAATTAGTCTTCATAGGCAGAAACAGTAGGCCCACGTTGGCTGTTTAGTCTAGACCTTCCACTATTGGCAATAGCCTGGATGACTGGGACCTGAAGATTTTGCCTCTCAGCCTCAGTGTTTCATCCTTGGATATGAAGAAGTGAGCCCTTATATTTGGGTTTTACTTCGTTTCCCAGGACTTGGGCATGAAATTGTTAATTTTTGTGTAGAGAAATACTTGGGTGGCAATTGTTCTAAAACCACTCCACCCCTTCCAAAATAGTTTTATCATGCTTGATTTTGGGGAAGTCATATGTATAGGAGCCACATGTTTTCTGTGTCTAGGATCCCATTTGCCTTAAGTTAGCCCTGGTTTCCCAAACTACAGTACCATTTGCAAAAAGAAAAGGAGTACTTGTGACACCTTAGAGACTAACACATTTTTAAAAAAATCTGTACGAGTTTTTTCATGCAGTTGATAGATTTCCACTCCATACAGCTAAATTCAGTGCCTTGCATAATGACAGGTTTCAGAGTAGCAGCCGTGTTAGTCTGTATTCACAAAAAGAAAAGGAGTACTTGTGGCACCTTAGAGACTAACAAATTTTTTAAAAAAAATCTGTACGAGTTTTTTCATGAAGTCTTGTTTGTCTTTAAGGTGCCACATGTACTCCTTTTCTTTTTGTGAATACAGACTAACACGGCTGCTACAGTACCATTGTTCTTTTCATCATTTAAAATAACTGACAACAAATATAATTTTGCGTGAGCAATACTTCTATTGTGTACAGTATTGTGGTTTTGCTCTAGAAGTTGTTAATTGTAGCTTATGTATGGCATTCTCTGTATTTATCACACACAATTTAAAAACAAGGATATAGTACCAGGAATCCGATTTACAGAATAATCAGTTTTTCTTCATTTATTCATTAATGAGCTGAGAAATACCTCAGATGCTGTATCTCAGTGGTTTAAGTTGCACAGTAATCACTGGTTTCAAAGTAGCAGCCGTGTTAGTCTGTGTTCGCAAAAAGAAAAGGCACCTTAAAGAGTAACAAATTTATTTGGGCATAAGCTTTCGTGAGCTACAGCTCACTTCACCGGATGCATTCAGTGGATTCAATCACTGGTGGATCATACAAGTACAGCTATTGGTTTATCAAAAAGCAAAGCAAAGATAAGAAAAAGATGAGACGCCCCAACAGTGTGCAGTTCCTGTAAAAAGAAGGAAAAGGAGGGAACTTTCCTAAGTGAAGCCCTGCAGTGCAAATTGGGACATTGTAATTAGCCAACAATTCATTGATTAGGTTCAGTTTTGCTGCAGTTCTGATAAAACTGGATTTTCATCTGAAGTTTGTCCAAATCCAGATGTAATGAGTTTTGCATAGGGTTGCCAGGTGTCCGTTTTTTGACTGGGACACCCGGTGGAAAAGGGACCCTGGTGGCTCTGTTCAGCAGCGCTGACCGAGCCATTAAAAGTCCGGTTGGCAGCACAGTAGGGCTGGCAGGCTCCATGCGTGGTTCCCGGAAAGCAGCCAGCATGTCCCTCAGCTCCTAGGCAGAGAGGCATCCCCAGGTACTCCATGCGCTGTCCCTGCCTGCAGTTGCCACCCTGAGCCCTGGCTCCTCAGCTCCCATTCAGGAACCAAGGCCAATGGGAGTTGCATGGGTAACACCTGTGGGTGGGGACAGAGTGCAGAGCCCCCGGCTGCCCCTCAGCCTAGGAGCTAGAGGGACAAGCCGCCGCTTCCTGGAAGCTGCCTGAGGTCAGCAGTGCTGCCCAGAGCCCGTACCCTGAACTCCCTCCTGCACCCCAACCCCCTACCCTAGCTTGGAAGCCCCTCCCACACCCAAACTCCCTCCTGGAGGTCGCCCCCTCCCACACCCTGATCACCTGCCCCAGTCTGGATCCCCCTCCTGCATTCTGAACCCTTCAACCCCAGCCCAGAGCCCCCTCCTGCTCCCCAAACCCTTCATCACCAGCCCCACCTCAGAGCCTGCAACCCCAGCTGGAGTCCTCACCCCCGCACCCCAAGCCTTTGCCCCAGCCCAGAGCCCCCTTCTGCACCCTGAACCCCTCATTTCTAGCCCCATCCAGACCCCACATCTCCAGCACAGAGCCCGTACCCCCTCCAACACCCCAACACCCTGCCTCAGTCTTTATCCCCCTACCACACTCTGAACCCCTCAGCCCCCTCCTGCACTCCAAACCCCTCATGTCCTTACCCCCAGCCAGAGCCCTCCCCCTCCTGCACCCCAAGCCCCTGCCCCAGCCTGCACCCCAAGCCTCTCATCTCTCACACCACCCCAGAGCCCACACCCACAGCCAGAACCCTCACCCCCTCCTGTACCCCAATTCCCTGCCCCAGCCCAGTGAAAATGAGCGAGTGAGCAAGGGTGGGGGGAGAGTGAGTGGCAGAAGGAGCGGGAATGGAGTGAGGAGTGGGCGGGACCTTAGAGAAGGAGTGAGGCAAGGGCAGGGCAGGGGGCAGGGCAAGGGTGTTTGGTTTTCTGCGATTAGAAAGTTAGTGCAAAACTACGGTTGCCATCTACAATCTCTTGGGTATAACCCCAGTTTCCCTTCCCTCTGATCACTCCATATGCCCCTAGCACCTGTTAGCCTTCTCTCTGTGTGATCCTTCTTCAACAGCACTTCTGCTCTCCCTTCCAGCCACTTCTCACATCCTCCTAGAAAATTGTCCTTATAGTTCTCTTAGACACCACCATCCTGAGAGACGTGGAGCATCTTGCCATTCTTTTTCCAATTCTTTCTAAGGCCTCCAAACATGACAAATCCCTTTTCCACAGACCTCAACATTCCATGGACCCACCTCCCTCTGACCACCATTAATAATCTCCCAGTTAACAGACTTTAGGCTTCTATAGAGAATTAGCTATAGGCTTCTAGCTACTCCCTGTCTCAACTATCCACTGGTTAGTTCTGGCCACATTCAGAACGAATCTCAGATAAAAAAAAATAACCATCCAAATCCGGTGCACCCTCTGCCAACTAGCATTCCACCAACCTCATTCGTTTTTTCTCCGCCATTGCCCACCAGTGACAAACTGCACAGATAATGTGAATTAGAGTTTCAGATGTGTCATTCAGTGCCTGAAGACAAGCCAAACAGCAGTTCCACCATAGGTAGTATAAAACCACTGAGTTGACAACTGCCAGAATCTCAAAGAAAATACATGGCAAATGTCTCTCCTTCCTTATCAAGGCAGATGCTCTGGTGTCTGAAAGAGGCCAAAAGCCAATTGATCATAAGTCTGGCTATGCAACAGCAGGACTCTCCATTTGGAAGCCAGCAAATGCCAAATGCAGACATTAGAGGAGCAGAATAGTGAAAAGTGGTCCATTGTCTCCTCTGAACCAGAGCTTGCTTCCTGGGGGCACCTCCTTTATAGGTTACTTCTAACGTACAACTTACCATGAAATATCTGCCACTATATATCACTGTACTTGAAGGGAACTCTGTTATTTTGAAGGTACAACAATGCCCCAGAGAGACAATCATATGGGCTAATGGTTCCCAAAGTTTTCCAGGTCATGACTCCTTTTGGGCTCACTTCTGGTAATGTGACCCGCAGGCTGGAAAATGGGGGGGAGGAAGTTTGAAAGGGAGCCTTCCCCACACTCACTCCTCAGGTGTCAGTGGTTTCTATACTTTGTGGGAAGGGGAGTGGGGAGGGGGTAGAGAGGGAGCCAACCCTGCTCTCACTCGAGGAAGCGGCAGCTCCTGTGTGCCACAGGGGTGGGCTCACCTCCCCGCTGTGGGCATTGCAACCTGGAACACATTGTTGCAGCACCATTCAGATTTGGGCCATCTTCCCCTCGGGAGATGGAGGAGCAGATGGGCCAAACATCTCGTGACCCCCCTGGTTCCCGTTGCAAACCCCAAACCACAGTTTGGGATACACCGGACGAGAGAATTAGATCACTATTGGATGTTGGAAATCCTTTGGTGGAATAATGCAGTACCCAGTGCAGTTTGTAGTTAACAGTGAAAAAATAGCAATATAAGTACCAAAATGAACTTTTTTCATATGTTTGGTTACAGGTAGTAATTTATATCTGTAAAGTCTATACAATTAGGACCTTTACAATTATGCGTAATAATCATTTATTTGTGGTTGGTATATTTCATTCATCACCCACTATGGATTTGTTTGCTACAGCATTTGAACTAAGTTTGCATCTGTTCTCTATTCCAAATATTGACAGTTACCTTTGCTGATCATAAGCTTTGCTTATATTTTGTAATCATAAAATGGTTCCTTTTTTATGGCAATACTCTAATATTTTCAAAACTCGGCTCCCAATGAGGAAGAAAAACACATCAGTATTTTCCAGAGTTGTCATCTAATTTGTTACATTCCTCTGTCTGGCCTGTTTCAGACTTGTGAATATTATAAATAGAGTCAGCAATGCAATTTGAAGTAACAGATTAATTGCACTTCTTCTGTCAAGTTGCATGAAGCATAGGGCACACATTCAGTGTCCTTGTGGAGGAAATGATTAACTCTTGATTTGAATTCTTCAGTTAATAATCAAAAACCCAAGAATAGCATGATTTGTAACAGGAGAAACTACATCAATTCATGAGTCAATCTGAACAGCGCTGAAACTGTTTTCATTTGGTATCACCTCTTTTGGCATTTTATCAGATGACATGGTAGTTTTTCAGCAAACTTGGAACAGACATCAATTCCAAAACCTGGCATCACAAATTGCAGTCACATGTTCTGTCCCTTGAGCCACAGGTAACACAATCAACATGTAAAATCTGCAAGGTCTGTAGTATCTGCAGTTCATTCAATTTTCTCCCTTTGTTCCCTACTTTCATACAAGTGCACAAGATTATATTGAGGAGCAAGTGTTGTCAATATAACCAAGCTGAAAGGGTGGAATAAACTCTCTCCAGGGCCATTCTTTTAGGAAGTTAATGGATTCTAAAATAGAGTGTTAATTTTACACAATATGAAAAAAATATGTATTGGAAATGAAGAGCAATCTAAAGGATTCTTGTAAAGAAATTAATTTAATGTTAGTTACTAGAACACAGATGTTTTGTATGCCATACCTATACAACCATTTCACTAAATTCAGATCACTAATTAACCAGCATCTGTTTCTTGTTCAGCAGTAAAATGATTCATTGGAACCATTTTCAGAAACAAGAACATTTATATTAAAAATGTATCCAACCTTTCTATCTTTTCCTAAAATATTTAAAGGGGTGACTGAGTGGTCCAAACCTGAAGAAATGTCCCAAAGAATAATGTAAGCTTGCCTCTTATTCCAGCCCTGAGCCATGTTTCAGCTGCAGTGTGTAAGAGGTATCTCATGAGCCAATAGAAATTCTTAAAATTAAGGAAAGCAAAATGAGTCATGCAAAATATTCTCTGTGATTATTCATTTGAATGATAAATTAATTCACTTTGGCTAAGTTCCACTTCTGTTAAGGTTTGTTTTCCACAGACATTCCAGTAATGCAGTACGCTGGCTCATGGAAAGCACATTTTAAGTGAATTTTTGTATTTGTGCTTATTGGAGCTCTTATCCAATCAGTGAATAGAAACAATTCCCTGTAATTTAGCTGACTCATCACAACTAAGCAATAAAGCTTGAATTAAGAATATTCTTAATTGATCCACTGAGAACAAAATTCAGTTATTGGTTCAATAGGTTCAAGGCAACAATGCCAGGAGAAAAGACATACATTTATCAAATAAAATCCTACAAATTATTTGCTCTGCTCTAAATTAAGATATTAAAGTCTGTTTTCTGCATCTTTGCTAACCTGGGGATAGGAGAAATAATTTATCTGAACAAGAGGAAATGAGAGAAAGTTTATGGATATATTGTCAGACTCGAAAAATCAGAGAATCAAAGTCAACCACAAAACAGTAAAATGATAGCTCTTCAAATTAGCCAATTGTTCAAATGATCAATGATTGTTTAAGTATTTCTGCACTTTTCCAAACTCCCTTGTGGGAGCCAATGTAAAAATTGCCTCTCTATATAATCAAATCAAAATCTGCATTATGGCTACTAGCTCTATGCACTAAATGAATTTGGGCAAGAGCAAAAGTTCCAGGAGACACTGTCATCATTTGGTAAATAGGGATTGGGTGAAATTCAAAGGCTTTGAAAGTTTCTTTTGAATAATATTCCAAAATCTGGGTTGCTTCTCTAATGCATCTCTAGACATCAAAACTCTTTGGTCTGCAGCCCTGAAATACAAATTTCACAGAAAATTAGATTTTGGCAAGATTTCCAGTACCGTTGCTGGTAAGACTGGAAATACCCCAGAAAGGGGAAACATCTGAGAGCTGCAGGAAGCCATGAGCAGTCTGTTTTTAATACTATAATGAAGAGAAGGGGAAAGGATTGTAACCGCTTCCTCCTTGCCCTTCAGATAGCTTCTGTGTACAAAGGTGGTGCACAAGGGCAACCGTTTTGTGAAATATAGATTTGTAAATGCCTTCCCTTGAGATAAGATCATCTGTCTTGGGCAGGAAGGTTGTATGTGAATCAAGGAGTGGACCTCTGGACAGGCTAACGTTAGGGCACTAGAAATTAAAGGGCTTTCATTTTGCATGGCAGTTTAAAAAGAAAAGCCAGGAGAGTAGAATTTGGTGAAGTCTTTGGGAGATTGGGATCCCACTTAGCCACATAGCATATTATGAATAGAGATGGGCTCACATTGCAGAAATTAAGGTCTGCATTTCAAACACTATAATCTGTGGGCTGTTCAAATCTGGAGTTTTGGTTCAGGTCATTATTCATTACATGGATAGCACAATTATTGTTTCTTTTTGGCTTCCATGGTTTACATATACATTTGGACTGTTTATTGTTTTGGTATCTGTTTACAAGTGGACCTATGCAGCAAAGTTTGGGCATGTACAGATGCAGGGTTTTTTTCTGCAGTCACCTTCTATGATTCAGATGCCACTGCAGCCCTCATGACTTCTTTAGTACACTCCTTCTGGGGTCTCTCTAATGGCTGGATCCTTACAGGAGTGCCTGTCTCCTGGGACAGGTCCTTAGCTGACCTGTCAGACTCCAGTGCCTGCTTTTGACCGCCATGCTAAGAAAGGTAGTAGGGAAATAAGAGTTCCCTGTTCCTCCATAAGAGACAGAGTAGGAAGAAGGCTAGATCTGTTATGGGTCTCTGTATAGAGAGGGACCTGGACAAAGCAATACTGACTGGGATGGGTGAGGAATGTCTCTCTCTAAGGTAGGCATGAAAGACAACTAAAAAGTGTCTAGAGAGAGAGCTGAGGAAGAAATCCAAGAACAGGGGAGATCATTTGTTTTGGGGATTTTGTTGGAGAGATGTCTGGGGAAGGGAGCAGGGGAAAGGATGTTACCCTGGGCATTGAAGTAGTGCTTGTAAGGATTCCTAGGATAACTCTCTACTTCCCTTTACGGTTCCAGAGTTGGGCTTCCAGTATAGAGTGAGGAAATGCTCTGGCCTAGAGAAGGTGAAGAATGGCTGGTGGGAACCATTATTTGTTTTGACCTTTTTTTGGACTTTCCGAATTTATACAGAGAGCTAAATTTTATACTAACTTACCAGCTGAAAGGGAAATTGAGGAACAGTTGAAAGGCAGTACCAAGCCATAGGTGTTGCTGGAGAGGAAAGCCACACTGTGATAATGGGGTATGAAATAAATAGCTTTATTTTGTAAATGATGGGGTCTAAATTAGCAGTTACCCCTCAAGAAAGAGATCTTGGAGTCATTGTGGATAGTTCTCTGAAAACATCTGTGATGGGTTGTGTCACAGAAACCCCCTTGGGGCTGCCTACTGATGTGCCAAGACTACTTCTGCCCCTGCCTTCCTTCCCAGCTTGGGACTCCAGCACCCTGTCTTGTTGAACCTGACATGCCAGTCTGCTCCAACACAGACCCACGGTATGAACCACGTGCCCCAAAGCTGCAGACTAACTGAAAGCAACTTAGGAAATGTTCCTGTCTTTGACACTTAGATGCCCAGCTCCTAGTGGGGTCTAAACCCAAATAAATCCATTTTATCCTGTATAAAGCTTATACAGGATAAACTCATAAATTGTTTGCCCTCTATAACACTGATAGATATGCACAGCTGTCCCCCCCCCCAGGTATTAATACATACTCTGGGTTAATTAATAAGTAAAAAGTGATTTTATTAAATACAGAAAGTAGGAAGCAAGTGGTTCCAAGTAGTAACAGAGAGAACAAAGTGAATTATCAAGCAAAATAAAATTGATCACGCAAGTCTATGTCTAAGAAAACTGAATACAGATAAAAACCTCACCCTTAGAGGACTTCCAGTAAGCTTCCTTTTACAGACTAGTGTCCTTCTAGTCTGGGTCCAGCAATCACTCACACCCCCTGTGGTTACTGTCCTTTGTTCCAGTTTCTTTCAGGTATCCTTGGGGGTGGAGAGGCTATCTCCTTAGCCAGCTGAAGACAAAATGGAGGGGTCTCCCACGGGCTTAAATAGACTTTCTCTTGTGGGCGAAGACCCCATCCTCTCTCCTATGCAAAGTCCAGCTCCAAGAAGGAGTTTTGGAGTCACATAGGTAAGTCACATGTCCATGTCTGACTCAGTTTTTACAGGTAGCAGCCATGGGTCACATGCTACCTTGAACGTCCTCATGTAGACTTCTTATGTGGATTGGAGCATTCCTAGATCCATTGTCCCTTATGTGCTTCTTGATTGGGCACTTAATTTGCACATTCCTTTCTCAAGAAGCTGACCAAATGCTTTACAAAGGCTACTTAAAAATCAAGTCAGTACAGAGCCGATATTCATAACTTTGAATACAAAAATGATGCATGCATACAGATAGGATTAATAGACTCAGTAGATCATAACCTTTACAGAGATATGTTACATGGCATATGTAGCATAAAACATATTCTAGTTATGTCATATATACATTCATAAGCATATTTCCATAAGCCTTACGGGGGGCACCGTCACAACATCCACTCAATGTGCAGCAGCAATCAAAAAAGTGAACAGAATGTTGGAAATCATTCAGAAAGGGATAGATAATAAGACAGAAAATATCATATTGCCTCTATATAAATCCATGATATGCCCACATCTTGAATACTGCATGCAGATGTGGTCGCCCCACCTCAAAAAAGATATATTGGAATTGGAAAAGGTTCAGAAAAGGGCAACAAAAGTTATTAGGGGTATGGAACAGCTTCAGTATGAGGAGAGATTAATAAGACTGGGACTTTTCAGCTTGGAAAAGAGATGACTAAAAGGGATATGATAGAGGTCTATAAAATCACGACTGGTGTGGAGAAAGTAAATAAGGAAATGTTATTTACTCCTTCTCATATCCCAAAAACTAGGGGTCACCAAATGAAATTACTAGGCTACAGGTTTAAAACAAACAAAAGGAAGTATTTCTTCACACAGTCAACCTGTGGAACTCTTTGGCAGAGGATGTTGTGAAGGCCAAGACTATAACAGGGTTCAAAAAAGAACTAGATACGTTCATGGAGGATAGGTCCATCAATGGCTATTAGCCAGGCAGGGATGGTGTCCATAGAAGCCTCTGTTTGCTAGAAGCTAGGAATGGGTGATGGGGATCGATCACTTGATGATTACCTTGATGATTACCACTGGGACACCTGGCATTGACCACTGTCGGAAGATGGACCTTTGTTCTGACCCAGTATAGCTGTTCTTATGTTCTAAATTTGTAAGGGACAACTATACAGGGTTGGGAGAAGAGTGTCTGAGCCACTACTAATCCATAGGTGAAATATTGTTGATATACAATATCATGGTGTCAGTTTGGCAAAATGTACTTTTTCACATTTTTATATAGGACATATGTACTTTTGTCAAAAGTACAGTATAAAGTATATGTTGTAAGAAATCTAGATAAAATTAGTCAAACAGAATTATTATGCTTTGTAGCTTAATAGGCCCCATTCAGTGATCATAGTATCTGCAATGTTTTGAGGGAAAAAAACTGAAGAAAAGGACCTGAGGATGATTTTTCTACTTATACATGCTTAAGAAAGTGGCTAAGTGAGATTAAAAAAGAAAACATTTTCTTCAGTTGGAGCTGCAGGTACTCAGTTTAGGTGTCTAACTTTAGGCACCTAAGTTTCAATTTTTGGCCTAAGGTTCTGATCCTGTAATCTACTGAATGCCCTCACGTCCACTGACTACATGGAAATTATTTGAAGGTAGTAAACACCATTCATGATGCAGTCCTAGCTGATGTATAGAAAGTCACACAGGGAGTCAGTGTCAAAGGGGTAGCCATGTTAGTCTATATTATTATAGTGGGAATAGAACCAAGATGACCTCTTTGTTTGTTTTCTCCCAGTCCTAAGCCCCACGCACTTGGGCATATTTCCTTATCTGGAGCACAGGTGGTATTGTGATATTTCAAACGTCATGACAGCAAATGTTGTGATACCATGATTCAGATGAAGTATGAGAAATTTTGTGGCTAAAACCGAAATCATAACCCAGACTACTAATTACCCTAAAATTTTCTAAAACATTCCTGTCTAACACACTGTTTTTAAGAGTGGAGAGGTGGCCTTCTAACTTCCTTCAAGACTCTCTCAAATGAAAGCAACTTTTTGTGCTAGTTTTTATAGCAATCTTGTTCCAGTTTTTTGCTCTCTCACTGAAGTCTAAGAGATGACAAGCTCACTTTGACAGGGTTTTAATTAGTTTCCATATGTGATCTATTTGTACCATGTGGCTCTGAGATTTTCTTTGTTGATGGAAAAAAAAGGCAATTTAAACTGTTTCAATTATTTACCTGCATCAGTTCTAATGTTCCCAAAACAGATGGCTTTGACACTTTTTGTTTTTATTTCGTGTCTTTTGGATTTTTTTCCTGTCATTCCAGCTTGTTTAGATAGACTATTTTTCTCTCTGAGCGATTGTATTAGAAGAAGAAACAAAGATAGACAGGAGGTCAACTGAAGGATTTTTGGCTGTTAAACTCAATTACAAGCAATGAAATGAATTTAAAAATGTCTTTCCTGAAGGATAAATGTATGCTGTTCTCTGATATCTGACATGACAGTGCTTGAAGGTCCTTTTTGAGATGAACTGAGCTCTATTTTTATTATTATTATTATTATTATTATTTTATTTGTGTGTGTGTATGTGTGTTTTGCTTCAGCTGCCTTCAATTTTCATGGGTGCACTAAAAAAATACTGTCTAGTATAAATCACTTGCTATATTCCCATGATGAGCTGTTCATCTGACAGGAGCAATTTATTTACAACACACAATGTACAAAAATGTTTTATTCAAAGTTGCAACAATATTAAACAGCAAAATGAAACATTGACGGACAATTTGGTTTACATTGAAAGGAAAACAAAAACCCAATACCCCAACTATTCTCAAGGAAAGTTGATTGATTGCTTTATTTAAAAATAAATAAATAAAAAGGAAGATGTTTTACTTTTCAAGTCCTTTCTGTGATTCACTCTTAGTTAGCAGGTATGTTTGGGAGTTGACACATTCCCAATTATGTAATTATCTACTTTGCTCAGTCTTTGGGGTGGCAGGTTTTTTTCATGCTGCTCATTATACTATTTTTGAATAAGCACAAGAAAATATTTACATCTCTGTGTTGAATTCATAATTAGATATATTCAGAGTTTCTTCTAAAACCGTATTTATTCATTACAATTAACATTTTAGGGATCTAATCTATGATCAATGTAAAGAATATTTTACAAGGACAGATTTATAACAACAAGTATAGTGTATACTGTCTATAGAGATATCCTGTATTTGCAGATAATTGGGCTCGATAATTTAGACCCTGATTAAGGAAAACACTAAGTATATACTTAAGTGCATCCCTATTCAAGACAGCACTTAAGCATGTTCATTGAGGGTAGACCATCTTGTCTGACCTCCTGTATAGCAAAGATCATATAATTTCACTCAGTTATTCTTATATTGAGACCAGTAACTTGTGTTTGGCTATAGGTAATCTTCTAGAAGGGTATCTAGTCTTGGGATTTAACCCTTGGGATTTAAGCATGTGCTTATTAATGTTAGGGAAATATTGAATCTTGCCTTTCTGAATATAGATGTTTTCCTGAATCAAGGCTTTAAGTTTTAAGCATGTGAATAATTGTTTGAAGGATCTAAACTTTAATTGAGAGCCTGAGGCCTCAATCCTGCTCTCACTAACATCAGTGGAAAAACTACTTACTAGAATGAGAACAGTGTTAGGACCCAGGGAAGTATAATAAGATAAGGAGAACTCAGAATATCGAGAGCGGGAGGAAAGCAAACTGAGAACTGAGACTCAGGGTCAATGAAACCTTCATTCTGAGGGCCTCTTTCCAACTGTTATTGGAACATTCTTATAGAAGGAGATCATGAGTATTGTTAAGCCAATGGCATGATTTTTGGGAATCTGACTTGTGATTTTTGAATGTTTCAGATTGGAAATGAATCCAGTATTGCCAGTTTCCCTGAGGGATCTGGTAAATATAAAGACCTTTTCTTCTTATATGGCTAAAAGTTATAAGCAGGTGGAGGGGGAAAGGGGAGGAAAGAACCACCTCTACATCCTCCTCTGGCTGTTTTATGTGAATTTAGCTGTAACATGGATTGGGCCCTGAAGACCACATAGGCAAGGAATGCCTAGTTTGTGAATCCTGCTGGGGCTTACCCTTCAGTAGGCAGTGAGCTTCTGGGCAATGTCAAATCTGAAGCAGCTGTGTACATGCCCAGCTGCTCAAATTTAGGTTTCTTGGGAACTTTATTGATGGAAGCTTAGTGTAGGAGCCTATAGGGTTAGGCAGCAGCTGAGCCGGGGTTTTGTTAATGCCAGTGGCACCCTATATGTTTGACTTAAGGTGTCCGTCACTTCATGTGTCTGTCCCCTTTGTGAATCCCACCCCGAAGTCCTATCAATTATGTTTTGAAAACCTTGAAAATGCTGCCTTCTGTGAATTTCACAATTTCGAACAAACCACTGCACCATTTCAGAAAGAAACTGAAACTTATTAGTAGCAACCTCTTCATTCACAGTCCACCAAACATGCCAAACATTCACAGGATTGGAAATGAGGCTTTCCTGAAGAATGCTAAAGAGAACAGCAGAGATTTTGTATACATGACAGTTAAAGCTGTCAATTCCACTGACTGAGTTTGTTTTTCTCCTCCTATTTCATTTCAGAGCACAGTGAAGGGAAGTTAATAAGAGAGCCATTTCTGTGGCTTTCATGGCAAGGAGTTTCCAAAGCTATTGTGAGGGGTTGATCCTTAGTCCATTGAAATCCGCAGGAGTTTTGCCATTAACTTCAATGGGAGCAGGAGTGCGCCCTTAGTAAAAGGTTTATTTGCTTGCTTGTGTTCAAGTATTTCTGTGATGATGATAATAAAAATAATAGCCAAGAATCATTGGTATGATGATATCTAGGTGACTGAGCAAAATAGGATCAATTATGGTTTGAATTGAAGAACATGTGATGTTAGAAATAAAAATAAAAGCTTGGTAGAGTGTGTAAAAAATTCCCATGTAATTAATAGCATTCGTTTTACTGTGGTAGTCCCCCAGGTCCCAATAAGGATCAGGGCCGATGTGCTATGTATAAACACAGGGAGATAAGGTCCCTGCCCTGTAGCATTTCCGTTGTAAGGTAACAAGCACTCTGTGAGAGGCTGGGAAGAGGGATACAGTCAGAATCTCTGCAGGCTTGATTCTCCAATGTCGATAAGCCTATGAGAAGAGAGGCTGACAGGGAACTAATGGAGACTTCCTGATTCTTGGGCACCTGTCTCTGACATATATTTAAATTTGCACAGGGGCAGCTTTAACATTCACTGTGACTGGCAGGAAGTCTCTCAGGGATCCAAGGCCAGCTGGCAGTTGGCTGCAGTGGAGTCTGACCCTGTAATGCCTCCTGATCTCCCCTCTCCTTCCTACCTCCAACATGCTATCTGCCGCCCCTTATGCCAATCAGTAGAGTTCCCAAAGCTCGCACTGGCATGTGACAAAAACATTACAGGAGGTAGCAGAGTCACCTCTTCCGGGTTTATGTTAATGGAGATACCCTCAACACAGTGGAAATTCTCAAGGGCAATTCTCCAGCTGTTTTAAGATCCCATTGTGCTATGTAAGCTACACAAAATGAATTTAGTGGACTGAAGAATTCAGCCTTATGTATTTTAGATATACATGTATGAACATTTTTAATTATAAGTTGATATAACTAGCAAGTGTATCCTTCAACGTGTCCTTCATTGGTTGGCTAACTTTGTGTAGGTGTCACCAAAAAAAGTGGGTTGTGAGGAGGGTTTGGAAGGAGTAGAAGTTATTGGCCTTAAGTTCCTGGAGAGCGTTCCCCAAGGGAGTGGGGAGGTAAGGTGTGTCAGTAAAGATGGCTGTGGGAAATGTGTACAAGGCTAGTGTCAGTGGTACAACAGAGATTGGGTGGGAGAGATTCTCAGAAAGAGATGTGCCAATCAGTTATTTCTTTTCATTTGTTTTAACCTAATACTGAACATCTTTGTCTTGGATGCTTTGTGAAAAGTTAAAGGCAGTTACATGATCAGAAAACTGTCATTTCCTCAAGAAATGCAATCCTCACAAACAAACAAATATGCAAAAGTTTTCTTCCATGCTGGCAAATACCACTTAAGGGATTCATATAAATGGAACTTTACCAAGAGTGTGGAATTTCACCCAAGGTTACTGCAAAATTCTGCATTTCCTGGTGAAAATTACAAAATCTTGCTCTCAACAAAATTCAAGAAGTCTCCCCCAAGTATTGAGGTTTTTGTTTCATATATAAATACTCAGAGTGAAAATTAGAATTCCTTGCAATCACTGTGCATTCTTGTCTTTCCATTTGGAAGATCATTATAATATAAGGGGAAAGGGATTTTTTTTTCTTAATGGTATGGGTTTGGTAATTTTGAAGGAAGATTTGTGTAGTAATTCTGAGCCTAATCCAAAGCCTATTCAAGTTAATAAAAAGAGTCCCACTGACTTAAGTAGGTTTTCTGCTCAGGCCTAGTGCTCATGGAAGGTGTCAAGCTGATAACCCAGGAAGCAGGCCTGTATGTATAAATGTATCTCACTAGGATACTTTTATAACCCCTATTTCTTTAATGACTAAGCACCTCATGATATTTATCCTTGCAACATCCCTTTGAGGTAGGGAAGTACTGTTTTACAGCTGAGACCTGAAGCAGACTAAGTAACTTGCCTAAAGTAACAGAGAAGGGAATTGAACCCAGATTTCCTCAGTGCTAAGTTAATGCCCGGAACTACTGGACTATCCTTGTTCTGGGTATATGTGCCTGTATCTTTCTCTCTTTCTCACACACACATTCACACTGACTGTTAAATGGAGAATAATCCAAAGTGTCTCATACCCCAGTCTGTAATATGCCTTAGTGAATAACCTGAGCATATGGAAGAGTGGACCGTCTTCTGCTCTTAAGTGGGCTGAGGAGGAGGCTAGCAGCACAGTCTCTAGAAGTTGCCAGGGAATTGGAAGGGGAGCAGCGCTTCTACGCTCTCGCTTAAAGAAGGTGGATTTAGGCCAATGAGTCACCCTCCACAAAGCACGTTAAGTGTAACAAGTTTCCAGTGGTGCAACATATTTCTGAATGGTAATTGGCTAGCACTGAGACATTAGCTAGCTCCTGAAACAGTTGCCTATCAAAGGCAGAACTGCTGGGAAAAATGTCCAAAATGCTGTAATTCTGAAAACCCATGGTATGTTATGATACCATAGCTGCTAATGTAAGTTACAGACACAACTTTTCTCGTGTATTGCTACAGAGTATATGACTTGTGTAGCCCACGCTCAGTGGCTTTGTGCTTGGACCACATAGAGGTTTGAGTCTGCTGCTGCCTTTGGGTTAACAGTCTTGCATCTTTTAGCTAGAGAGGGACATTGGGTAAGTGTGGATTACCCTTATTTTAAAATTATTTTATTGAGAATATTTTCAATATAATAAAATTTATTTTGGGGTGATAACGCAAAGATACAAATCCTATCTCGCCCTCCAACAATGTCAGTCGATTGAGAACAATGACTAAGGTTACCTCTAAACTCTTGAGTTAGGGGTGTGACTCCCAGTTTGCATACACATACTCATGGCAGCTTGATGACAGCTAGCACAAGTCTAAATAGTAATGCATCCAGAGTAGCACGGGCAGCTATGGCATGGCTTAGTTGTGCTGAGTACATACCCACAGCATTCAGGAGGTTTTGCACTCAGCATGCCTAAGCTGCACTATCCCTGCCTGTGGTACTCTGGCTACATTACTCTTTATACTCATGCTAGCTCTCATCGAACTACCGCAAGTACGTACAGGCGAGTTGGGAACCCACCCCAGCTCACAGTACAGGCAGAGCCTGTCAGACTCAGTCAGGTGCAACAACAAGTCTGATGTAACCCTGACTACTCTGACTTTTCTTTATCAAACCATACCTTGTAATCAACTGAAATTCTGAAAAACATTGAGAGCATACTTGATAAACTTCCACACACCAATATTGTAGGTAACTATTTGCAAGGTAAACTACATCAGTTCTTTATTAGTTTGGTATTTCCACATTGAGTCACATAAAGGTTTTTTTAGAACTACTGGATTTGATACCTGGTGTGGGGGAGCTTTCGGCAATAAAATTCAAACTCTAATGTTTCAGTCTTCACCCTAGTGTTTGTTATTAAATTGCGTAGATCAGATACACAAGAAACCAGCTTTGACAAACAGAGGCAGTTGAACCTTGGCAAATAGAAGTGGTTGATATCTGATTTAAGAGTTACTTTGCTTATCCCTAACAGGAAAGTTGATTTCTCATTTTGAAGTTTGTTGTTCTCCTCTTTAATTTATGGGCAGTGTATTCCACTCTCATTTATATGAGAACTATCCTTCAGAACTAGAACAGGATATTTATGGTGGTTTTTTTTAAAGAATCCTGTTTGTGGTTACTAGAGCATAGAAGGATAAAAGACGCAATAAAACTAAATATGATCCTGGATGATGTTCTCCTTATATACATCCCAAGGAAGACTCAGCAGATAGCATGTTAATTTCAATCCTTCCTGCCTCTTGCCACTGCCTGTTAAGGAGTCAGCAATATAAAGAAGAGTATGTATAACCCTTCTACTTTTCATTAATCCATCTGTTTTTCTTACCTTTCTTACCTAATTAACAAGCCGGACCTACACATTTTAGGTCCTGATTTCATCCAGCCACAGAACCTGGAGATGTTCTGATCTGGGATGTTGTTTCAACCTTTCATGACAATGGTGACCTCACAATTCAATTCAAAATCCAGGTTAGGAATCCAGTAGTTCAGATCTGGGATTGTATTTTTAATTATAGTGCTAGAAATCAATTGAAGCTAGAAGTTAATTTTTAAATGGAAAATGCTTTTTAAAGCTGGTCCTTAAAGACAGAGTATAAGTTCTGCGAAGAGAAGCAATATTGTCCTTAATGTACAAAGACAGTCCTTCTCCGCCTTTGATACAGTGTAATTGGAAGAGAAAAACATTTAAAGGATACCCTCCTCATGCATGAGCATATAGAAAAAATGGAATCAAGCTGCACACTTGTTTAACTATTTTGATGGGTTTTTTTTGTATTAGAAACTCATTAGAGAACTATGCAGATTTCAGTTTCTTTTCTTTTTACAAAATATTATAGTTACCTTCACATCTCTGTATCTCTTAACCAATCTCATCTGGAAGGAATTGTGAATACGATTCCTGTAGCATAAATTAGGTGATTGTTTGCAAGTTTTTCTGGTTTCTCTGGTCTAGACATAGGCAATCGGCCATCCATGACATCCATAATTCAGTTCTTGGGTCACCATGGGCTAGTGTTTGATATTCTCAGCAGCAGTTTCTAGCTTTTGAAAATCTAAAATCTAGTTTCACAGTGGTGGTGGTGGTAAATATCAGCTATCATAAACAGTGAATTCAGAGACAAAATGTGAAATCCTAAACCCACTGAAGTCAATGGCAAAACCCCCATTAACTTGAGTGAAGCCAGTTTTTCACCCACAATCTGTACTTTTTACCCTCTGTAAAGAAGTTTTGGTTAAATAAAGATGGTGACATTAGAACACTAGTGACATTAGAGCTTAGTGCAGAACTGATTTTTTTTCAGTTCCCTGGCAGTTCAGAAACAAAATTAAACAAAACAAAAATTCAGTTTGACGCAAACCAAATTCAAAAATCGCAAAAAAAAAAAAGCTCACTCTCTCCTTTTGAAGCTGCTCCATTTTCTATGAATAATTAAATACTCATAAGAGCAAGGGGACTAGAACTCAGGTGCCTCCCCACTAGCTATAGAAACATTCTCATTCTCTCTCCCCCCTCTCAATGACTCTTTATTGTCATTATCGATGACTATGAATTGCTTTTATGAATGATAGTGGCTAGTTATTGAGCCAGAGCAAACCAGAGTGGTGAGGGCAATGTGGGAGACTCTTCTCCATCTTAGGGGGAAGATGGTGGTGGAATTGAATCCAGGTGAGTGCTCTAACTACAGACTTAAAAGTTTATCCTCCTCCCACCCTCTGATTATTATCATTATTATTTTTGGCCAAAGCTATTTGGCAAATTTGTGTCAAACTCACAAATAGTTTCTGGTTGATCAAAACTACATTTTTCAGTAAATAAACTATTCATCAGAAAACGTTGCCCATCTCTAAGTATCCTAGGTAAGGTGACCATATTTCCCAAAGGGAAAATGCGATGCCCTTCCCCCCACCCACATGCGGGGTTGGCCCGAGCCGCTCACCCAAGCCCCACCTCCACACAGAGCTGGCCCAAGCCGCTCACCCTAGTCCCGCTCCCCACGCCCGGGAGCAGGCAGGACTTGGATGAGCAGTGACACACATACTAGATAGGATGACCATATTTCCCAAAGGCTGGGGCTGATGTCGCTGCTCGCCTGAGCCCTGCCTCTTCCCTGCGAGACCCCTGCCTCCCACCCCCACATGGGGCTGGCATTGTCGCTCACCTCCTGCATGTTCCTCTGCATCCCACTTTTTTGACAAATGCCCACTTTTGCCAAAAAGTTGGGACAGCCATGACAGGGCTTAAAAAAGTGACAGTCCCGACTCTCGGCCAAAGCGGGACGCATGGTCACCCTAATCCTATCACGTTATTGGGATACTAAACATAATCATGACAGATATTCTAACAAGTGTAGTCAGTCATTAGGGAAAAAAATCCACAACAAAGAACCACTGGTTGAATCAAGCATTATTCTGTTAGTGATGGATTGCGATTGAAGGTTCGGAAGTCAATTTCCTTTTAGTTAGTGGCCAAAAGGTTTGAATGCTTAGCCAAATTATCCAGATTATTGGGTTATGACAGAGTATCCATCCTTCCTTTTAAATCTGGATGTTTAATTCTCAGGAAGCACCAGACTTGTACAGAATGGGACTAAGGTAGATCGTTTTCAAGTATGGTGCTCAACTGTAGAAAAAGGCAACTGAGACTTCAATATGCGCACACAAGAGTGGGATCTCTCACTTCTTAGTGAAGATCTAATGGCAGAGTGTGACAGTGCAACTGAATGACTAAGAATTCACTAGTTTTACAAACTATTCTGTACTACATTTTCTAGTAAATTATGAAGAGTTATAAATTAAAACTAAACTAGAGTTGTCTAAGACAAATGATCTGGGTACATGTGATGGTATATCCCTTGTTTCTTCCATTGTTTATGTACTCAATTTGCTAAATTCAGTAATTTGCAACGTCTTCCATTATTTGTAAAAATTAGAGAGGTTACATCATATAAAGCCATGTTGTTATATGCACCACATTTTAGTGAAGATAACATTAAACAGAGCCTGAATTATTCTTCAACTCACTAAGAAAATTTGCACTACATCCAGGTAGTTATGGTTGGTCAGAATCCTAGTGTAGATTAATGGCACCATTGCACAATGGGGTTTAAACTACTAAAGTTTACTTCGGTATGCTACCACGTGCCAGTGTAGCAGATCTGCATTATGTGTTTGCACCAATGTACTTACACCAACGCAGATATCCTTAATGTAGACAGGGCCTATTTTTTATTAGGTTAGTGAATGCAGAAGATGGAGTCAGTGGACTATGCCTCTATAGCTGACTGCTGGAAAATGACAACCCCTAGTGGGACGCAAGAAAAAACAGGCCTGAAGCAGTATGTTGAAAGACAAAATTCAAACACGCAAAGCTAAGACACATCATGCCATGTGTCAAATTAATAAAACAGAACCCAACTTGGCAGACATTGGTGCTGGCAATCCCAGGAGCATCTTGGAAACAGTCAGACAGCATGATTGTGGAGATCAGGGCCGGCCCCAGACCAAATGGCACCCAGGTGAGAAGCATCTTTGGTGCCCCCCCTCCACTTGTTAAACTTTTGAATACCTAATTTTTTATTGCCTTTGTAGCCCATTTCACGACTTCGATTGCACAATTTACATGCATGGTTTAATTTTGCATGCTAGGATCTGTAAATCTGTATTTATTCATGCCATATAAAAGCAAATAAAAAAACTCATTTCCTCTAATCTTATAAAAACTTCTTAATTTTAAGAATAACTGAAATGTACTAACATCAAGAAATTGAACTGTGCATCAACATTGGGTGGACCAGTATTAAATCGTGTTACAGTTGGTAACAGCCTTAGAATATTAACGCTAGTTCTTTAGTTCAAAAGGTCGCTTTTCTCACCTTTGCCCTCACAAACTGAAGCATAGTGTCAGAGAGATCCACAGACTGGCCAATGGCATTTTCAAGTGATAAAATAGCAAGTGATGTCAATCTTCGTCAACTGAAGATACGTTTTAATGACTCTGAGCTTCTAAAAGCTGTGCTCCCCACTAGCGTCTGTGACCAGCAGTATAAGCAGAATCCCCAAAGCTATCCACACATTAGGAAAAGTGTCCTTCAGCTCTGAACCATGAATGAATTGAAGAACTTAGAGTGGTGAGTGCTTCTCATGTGACAAAATGTGACGGATGTTGTCTAAATCAACAAAGAGGTCTTTATTATTAATGTCCAAACATTCCCCATGTGTCAGCGTCTGGTGAAGGTCCCAACAATTGTTCAAGAGTGTGTTCCTGTACATCAGCAGCTTACTAAGATCACATAACCCCCCCTCCCAGGTGTTTTCACGGTGCTTCATTTGTTCGAACCTTTCTTCGATGGACACTCGAGCAGTGTCAATGAGCAAGCAAAAAAAAACTTCCTCATGAATTTTTCTTCCAAGTTTCCCATCACCTCATCTCTGCCCTTGTAAGCAAACCACCCCTTCTTCCGATGAATACAAGTTTCCTAGAAGACAGGCTCAACTCCTAAGTTTTCCACCATTTCTTTGGCAGCAGTGATGACATCTTCAACAGTAGTGTAGCTGGGGGGGGAGCGGGGCAGCGGCTGCTCCCCCACCAAGCAGAAGTGACGCCTTTTTAATTCTTTGGCACCTTTTACATTTTTACTCACCCAGCGGCGCTCTGGGTCTTCGGCGGCGGGTCGGGGGAACGGAAATTAAAAAAGGTGACACCCCCCGGTACTCACCCGGCAGCGCTCCGGGTCTGCAGCAGCACTTTGGCATCGGGTCCTTCACTCGCTCTGGTCTTTGGCACTGAAGGACCCCCCCCTCCCCGCCACCGCAATGCTGCCATTTACAAAATACTCGACATAGGTGCTCATGCATGATGTCGTCATATTTCCCAAGGAGCTCTACCAAACTGAGGAAATTATGTTCATTATGTTCAGTGAACAACTTATCCAAGAGCCCCAGAAAGCTAAAATGTTCTTTGCAAGGAAAAGGGTTATTGAGATCAGACATTTCTGCACGTTCTTCCAATGCTGTATTCCTATATTAATAATGTGCTGGTTTTCTGCGTCTGTACATTTATTCAGCTTGAGCCTGGACTCAACCTCCATCCATTTGGAGTAGGCCATAAAATGGCGGGGCGAGTTTTCATGTTGCTTCAGAGCATCAGCTAAGTTGTGCCAGTAATTGTGCTCAGCAAGCACAAGCTATGATTTGGTATTCTTGTCAAATATTTTACAACAAAAACAGAATACTTGGTCAATTGATTTTGAGTAAACTAGCTAATGCCAATTCAGTTTCTCACCATCCTTGAGCACTCTTCGCAGTGTGACTTTAAGTGTCACTTCCGCTCATTTACTGGAAATGTAATACCCTCAATTTTGTCCGGCCTGTTCAAAATTGTATGATCAATATCGGCAGAGTTTAGGATCACCAGCCATAAAGCAGGATCTGATGTATCTATTTAAGGTGTTCAATTTTTCTCACTGATGTTTCTGTCATAATGAGAGGCTGATTCTTCTTTATCGTTTCTCTCCTTTTCATGTAAATCAGATTTTTCCTTGTCGAACAGTTTGGATGGGAAATCCCAGCTCATTAGAGCCAGATATGTTAAACAAAATCTCAGACACTGATTGTAAATCAGTGCAACAGACAGTGTCTTGATGTCAGGCTAGCAACAAGATGATGAGATGCAAAAAGGCATCCCTAATGTTCTAGGTGACACATCCAGAAACAATTGATGGTTATGACAGGACAGAGATGTAGGAACATATGCAAAGACTAAAGAAGGATTAAAAATTCTGTGGCGATCACCAAAGAGGAGAGTTTCCCATCACCCCTCAGTAGAAATAGAATTCTTATTCTTCTCAGCAGCCAGCAATATCCATGATGTTACCTGCTAGCACTCTTATAAATTGCATGTTAATGCTTGAAATGCTGTTTTGACTACCACAAGCACCAACTGGAGCAGTTCTGCCTTCCAGAGACAGTGTCCTCAAAAACTGACATTTCAGAGTATCAGCTAAGAGTGGGAGGGAGGTATTGGTTGGTAAGTGCCATTTTATTATCTGAACACCTCTATTAACATGTCAACTGAGAATGTGGAAATAGTAAGTACTGTGTATTAAAAAATAAATGACTTGTTCTTGCTGTTTTAAAATAAGTTACTTTGAATGACCCCTTTTAAAATATAGATCCCATTCTTAACCTAATTCTGAATGGATGATTAGCAAGACTGTATTACCTAGAGAAGATGAGTTATTTTTCAGTTACCCACTGGGAATTAGCTAATAAGGATCTAGACAACTGAATTTTTAGATTGAAACTCCTAATTAAAGTTGCCACAGCATGTGTCACATCACAGTACGGCACAAACTTGTTAAACATACTACCTAATGTAGGGTGTCAGAATTTTCTATGGCAGTGCACTAATCCAAAATGTATTAATGGTAAAACCATGGGAGATCCAATACAGCTAATGCCAAGGGATACATAGGGTTTGTTCCTTTAACACACTTCAGAGAGTCTTTTATGAAAACATAATTGTAAATATTGGGGGAGAAGTAATTTTAAAACCCCAATCCCTGTAATTGGTTCACTGGTGAACAAAAGTACTGGCCATATCCAATGTAGCTGAATGCACCTGGCAAGTCCTGATGATGTGTTTCTTTTATTATATTGGGCATTCAGACCCAGATCCACAAGGAGTTGTGACTGAGAATTGCAATGCCTAACTTTTAGGTGCCCAGAAAGTCTCAGGGACAACATTGCAATCAATTAGATTAGGCATCTAAACTCCCTATATAATGAATGGGAAGAGGTAGGCACCTAAAAATATGATCCACAAACACAGCATGCTAGGCAGGGAGATGCCTAAACTAGCCAATGGGAGATGCCAATGAGAAGGGTGTGTCTTAAGCCCCACCCATCTCACAGAGATGTATGTGTAATTATGACCTGCGCGGAAGTGCCAATATCTGTTTGTGATCCACAACTGGGAACCCCTCTCCTGATGTCAGGAAAGTTAGACACCTAAATTGTTTCTTCTAAGAATGAGTTAGGCTCCTGCCTAACTCTATGTAAATGGCTGGAGGAAGAGCTGACCTTATAACTTCATGCTTAGAGCACTCCCGTGGGGGTGTGGGAAACCTGGATTCAACTCCCTCTCTGCTAGAGAGGGAGAAAGCATTTGAACAGGGAGCTCTTATGCTTTTTTAGTGGGAGAGGGGATGTGCTAACCACTGAGCTATGGGATATTATGATCTGGTTCATCCTCAATGTCACCTGTTGAAGCAGTTCCACTTTAGATAAAGCATTAAGAATAACTGGAGTGGGCGGGGTCTGGCTCCTGGGTTTTCCATGTAGATTCCATAGCCACCAGATTATAGAGTCACTCTCATTCTCTGGCCCAATAACTCTTTAGTTAGTTAGCTAGCCACAGTGGAACAACTTCAACAGGAGAGACTAAGGGAGACCTACATCCGACCTGTTTGTTTGTTTCCCTTGCTGCAATAATAAAATAGTAATGGTCTGTTCTTCTGCCTCTCCATCTCCTTTTCTGTCCCTCCTCATGCACCATACTTTCATGAAACATGGCAATGACAATCTCCCATAAAAAGTCAATGGATGCAAGTCTGACCTTCACCTTGTCATCCAATGTTTGTGTCCCAACTCTGTTTACTTTCATAGAATCATAGAATATCAGGGTTGGAAGGGACCTCAGGAGGTCATCTAGTCAACCCCCCTGCTCAAAGCAGGACTGATCCCCAATTAAATCATCCCAGCCAGGGCTTTGCCAAGCCTGACCTTAAAAACTTCTAAGGAAGCAGATTCCACCACCTCCCTAGGTAACACATTCCAGTGTTTCACCACCCTCCTAGTGAAAAAGTTTTTCCTAATATCCAACCTAAATCTCCCCCACTGCAACTTGAGACCATTACTCCTTGTTCTGACATCTGCTACCACTGAGAACAGTCTAGAGCCATCCTCTTTGGAACCCCCTTTCAGGTAGTTGAAAGCAGCTATCAAATCCCCCCTCATTCTTCTCTTCCGTAGACTAAACATCCCCAGTTCCCTCAGCCTCTCCTCATAACTCATGTGTTCCAGTCCCCTAATCATTTTTGTTGACCTCCGCTGGACTCTTTCCAATTTTTCCACATCCTTCTTATAGTGTGGGGCCCAAAACTGGACACAGTACTCCAGATGAGGCCTCACCAATGTCGAATAGAGGGGAACGATCACGTCCCTCGATCTGCTGGCAATGCCCCTACTTATACATCCCAAAATGCCATTGGCCTTCTTGGCAATAAGGGCACACTGTTGACCCATATCCAGCTTCTCGTCCACTGTAAACCCTAGTAGTTCTGCAGAACTACTGCCGAGCCATTCGGTCCCTAGTCTGTAGCGGTACATTGGATTCTTCCGTCCTAAGTGCAGGACTCTGCACTTGTCCTTGTTGAACCTCATCAGATTTCTTTTGGCCCAATCCTCCAATTTGTCTAGGGCCCTCTGTATCCTATCCCTACCCTCCAGCATATCTAACTCTCCTCCCAGTTTAGTGTCATCTGCAAACTTGCTAAGGTTGCAATCCACACCATCCTCCAGATCATTTATGAAGATATTGAACAAAACCGGCCCCAGGACTAACCCTAGGGGCACGCCACTTGATACCGGCTGCCAACTAGACATGGAGCCATTGATCACTACCCATTGAGCCCGACAATCTAGCCAGCTTTCTATCCACCTTATAGTCCATTCATCCAGCCCATACTTCTTTAATTTGCTGAGAAGAATACTATGGGAGACCGTGTCAAAAGCTTTGCTAAAGTCAAGGAACAACACGTCCACTGCTTTCCCTTCATCCACAGAACCAGTTATCTCGTCATAGAAGACAATTAGATTAGTCAGGCATGACTTGCCCTTGGTGAATCCATGCTGACTGTTCCTGATCACTTTTCTCTCCTCGAAGTGCTTCAGAATTGATTCCTTGAGGATCTGCTCCATGATTTTTCCAGGGACTGAGGTGAGGCTGACTGGCCTGTAGTTCCCAGGATCCTCCTTCTTCCCTTTTTTAAAGATGGGCACTACATTAGCCTTTTTCCAGTCGTCCGGGACTTCCCCCGATTGCCATGAGTTTTCAAAGATAATGGCCAATGGCTCTGCAATCACATCCGCCAACTCCTTTAGCACTCTTGGATGCAATGCATCTGGCCCCATGGACTTGTGTATGTCCAGCGTTTCTAAATAGTCCCGAACCACTTCTTTCTCCACAGAGGGCTGGTCACCTCCTCCCCATGCTGTGCTGCCCAGTGCAGTAGTCTGGGAGCTGACCTTGTTCGTGAAGACAGAGGCAAAAAAAGCATTGAGTACATTAGCTTTTTCCACATCCTCTGTCACTAGGTTGCCTCCCTCATTCAGTAAGGGGCCCACACTTTCCTTCACTTTCTTCTTGTTGCTAACATACCTGAAGAAACCTTTCTTGTTACTCTTAACATCTCTTGCTAGCTGCAACTCCAGGTGTGATTTGGCCTTCCTGATTGCACTCCTGCATGCCCGAGCAATATTTTTATACTCATCCCTGGTCATTTGTCCAATCTTCCACTTCTTGTAAGCTTCTTTTTTGTATTTAAGATCAGCAAAGATTTCACTGTTAAGCCACGCTGGTCGCCTGCCATATTTACTATTCTTTCTACACATTGGGATACTTTGTTTCATGAATAATTTAAAACAGGAAAATAAGTCTTCTGATTTTCAGATCATAGATTTTAAGGCCAGAAGGAACCATTAGGATCATCTAGTCCAGTGGTTCTCAAAGCCAGTCCACTGCTTGTTCAGGGAAAGCCCCTGGCGGGCCAGACTGGAAGGGCGGCCAGCACGTCCCTTGGCCCGCTTTCCGCAGCCCCCATTGGCTGCAGTTTGCCACTCCAGGCCAGTGGGAGCTGTGATCGGCAGAATCTGCAGACGCGGCAGGTAAACAAACCGGTCCGGCCTGCCATGGGCTTTCTTTGAACAAGTGGCGGGCCGGCTTTGAGAACAACTGATCTAGTCTGACCACAGAATATAGGTTCACCCAGGATTGCCTGCATCAAGCTCATAACTTCTGGTAAGGTAAGGCACTTATCACTCTTGAAAGTTTTTTTTTTTTTAAAGGCTTTATTTAGTAGCTCCTTTGAGACTTTCCTCTACTCTAAGAATAGGCCAAAGTATACGTCGGATAACTGTTAAAACTATCTTAGCCTACTGGATCTCCATATTTGCACTGGAAATCTCAGGTGAACCAGTTATGAAGTTTCAAATACTTCCTGCTTGCAGTCAGCCTGGAAATATCTTAGAAGTTATCCCTGGACATTTTGCTATGCTGCTATCTGGCCACTAGCGTAAAAAACAAAATGGAAGGGAAGTCTTTCTCTTTGTAAAAAAGTGCTAGCAGCTTTCAGGGGAAAAATCTGTTCAGTGTGGGTGGACCAATGGTAGGAAATATAAAATATAATAAAAACTACACTAGGAGACCTATAATGAATTCTCTGAACAGCTGAGGAGATTTATTAATAGGTGTGTTTTAAATTTAAAGAACATAACACTCATACAGGAGCTAATATGATTTCCGATGTTAAATGTGAATTGGAGGTTTTATGGGAACCATTTTAATGGGCTTCAACTAAAACCGGATTTTTTTTTTGTAAATTGGAGTTACTGTCACCAACTCCTTGAATGGTCTAACAAACTGTGAAAAGTCTCTCAGCACATTCTGTATATTAATTTAGACATCATAGTAGCAGGCAAATTTATCTCCTCCTTTCTTTTTCTTTCTAGTGTCAGTAAGCTTAAAATGAAGTCCCAGCCTGAAGTCAGCTGGGGTGACTGGAATTAGAGCTGTAGGTCAGATCTGTCCATGAGCTGAGTTTGTGTGTTTTTATTGTTGCTAAAAGGTTTCTTTTTAAAAGTGTTTGCTTTGGCAACTGAGTACCAGGTCAATAACCATGTGCTGAGGTATTCCTTATTAGAATAGAATATTAAAATGTGTATGATTTATTATGTCCCACCTAAAACCATCAGTCATCAAGCAATCTTTTCTCATTTTTGGCTTGGTTCTGCACGGTTCAGAATGATTCCTTTGAAGCAATGAGCATTCACAAATCCCACTGTACCCAATGGGATTTAAGGTGCTCAACGCCTTTATTGAAATGCTTAGCACCTTCGAGGATCAAGCTCATTGTTCTTATTTTAGGGCCTGATCCTGCAGCTGCTCCATATATGGAACAGAAGTCAAAATGAAGCACTAGTGGAGTGGTTTAAATGAGTCGACAACTATAGTATTGTCACAGAGATTGTGCAGCTGGGCTGACTTATAACAAGATGCTACAGACCAGTCAGGGTGAAAATAAAATATATTTATCTTCAACATTACCACCCCATACACATGCACACTCACTCCCTCTCTCTCCCTCTCTCGCCAACAAAAGTTACCATCACAGCTCAAATTGAGGAGGGAGAAGATTACTAGCCATTTGCAGCTGTAGGTCCCCTTTCCAGGTCTGGCCTCCTTTTCCCAAAATTCCCATTTTTATTTACTATTGATATTAAAAGAGGCAGGCTTCACAAGCATAAAGAATATATAGTATTTAGACTCCTTAATCAGTTGTGTGTTTTGATGTTGAATACAGCAATGCCTATATAGCTTTTAAAATCTGGGCTTTAGTGACTGTGCATTTGCAGATATCTAACTGATGAGCACTTCATGTGATCATGATACAATATTCTCAACACATTGCTGTGTCCTTTTATGAAAGCTTCATCTGGACTATGTAGCGTTTCTGATGGGGAAATTGGTATGTTAGATATCTATCAGTTTCTAACTGGAGATGTGCCAGATTTGCATTTCCTTCTACCAAAAATTAATGGGGAAAATAAGGGTATTTGGAGATATCCCTAAACTCTAGCATACGGAATCTTGTGGTACTATATAATGATACCACTGTGAAGGTCTTTCTGCCCTAAGGAGGACTATCTAGTTTCTTTTGATGAAATAAACATTTACTAATAATTTAATATGAAATCTTCAACATGGACTTTTTTTCTTATGTGATGCAGTATAGTAGATAGCTAAGGAAACTACGCATGAAAAAGAAACAGCTATTTTGAAAGAGATTTTTTTAAAATCATTTAATGTTTAGAAAGGGGAAAGTAGCCAATTCTGACTCTTTGTGTTATACACGCTTGATTCAGCCTAAATTACTGCAATGCTTCATTCACCATCAAAATTCACAAGATAAAATTCCTAACACAAGTGCTTGTTAAGCAAAAACAAACAACATAAATTGTATCTATGCTGAGTAAATGGATTTCTGAAAATGCTTTGTACTTGGCTCCTAGTACCCTGTGCCGAGCAAAGTTTACTGCTGATTCTGTCAGGCAGCTGGAGCTAAGGTCAGAGTGGATAATCTGATTGATAACTATTAGATTTACAAACAGGATACCTTTATCACACGCCTCCCAAATCACAGATGGTGTTGGCCAGCCTGGTTCAGCCCTGTTTAGACCTATTTGACATTTTTTGGCCTTAACGGTTAATCTTGCCTCCCTTATGCACTGGAAGACAGCTTGGAGGTGTTCCAGATGGTCTGCACATGAATCTGAGAATATGACCACATCATCAAGATAGGTGACTGCAAATTCCCCAAATCCAGCCAGAAGGTTATTTACCAGTCTCTGGAAGGTGGCGGGTGCATTTCATAGTCCAAAAGGGAGCACATTCAATTAATACAGCCCTACATGGGTGTTGAAAGCTGACCTTTCCTTGGCTTGGTCATCTAGCAGCACTTGCCAGTACCTCTTAGTTAAGACTAAGGTGGAGATGAATTCGGCACGTTGCAGTTTCTCCGATAGCTCATCTGTGCATGGTCTTGGAAAGTTCTCTGGGAGACTAACAGCATTTAGTTTACGGTAGTCTACGCAAAAGCAGATTTCCCCATGGGGTTTGGGAACCAGAACTACTGGAGAGGCCCATGCACTCTCAGAGGGGTGGATTACACCCATCTGTAACATTAGAAGAGCTGAGAGGCAGTGGGTCGTTCCATGCCACCGTCCAAGCTCCCTTGAGGCCTTCATCCACTTCCTGCTCCCTTGATGCTGGAGACATTAGTTCCTCACTGGGTTGTGGATTTGGGCTTGGTCCCACTGGAAGTGATGCAGGTGATGGGGGTGTCTCTGTCGACTGTGAACCACTCTCTGCTGGTGCACTAGGAGTTAGGTGTAGAGGTCTGTTTAGCCTGGCTGCAGGTGACCATCCTCACCCTTTTTGTTAGCCTCACATGGTGGACTAAGTCTTCTACGAGCAGCATGGGAATGGGATAATTATCATAGATTGCAAAAGTCCATATTCCTGATCAGCCCTTGTACTGGACAGGCAACTTGGCTATAGGCAAGTTAAAAGAATTACCCTTAAAGGGTTGCACTGTTGTGGTGTTTAGATGCTGCTTATAATTATTAGAATTGGGAGCACTGGCTGTTGGGAGTCTGAAACAGGAAGCAGGGGGAAGTGAAGGAGGCTGAGTGAGAGCTACCGAGGGTGCAGCAGCAGCTTGGTAAAGAGGTTTCCACTTTGAAAATAAAGTCCTGTTGAAGTTTGTTAGTACCTTGCGTGTTTGATACAATATTCTGGTGATGAGGATGGATCTTCTGCCTCTGAACCCACCTGCAGCCTTTCTGCAAAGCCCAGTTGAGCCTCCAATTGCTTTTACTACCTGGATCCATATGTTTGAGACTTATCTACTTGCAATCACTGCTACAGAGATTTCTGAAGTAAGAAAGCGGGCTCTGCTAATCCACTGCCTTGGAGCAGAAGGGCAGCGTATATTTTTCATATTTATCATCTGAAAGGGGAAAAGTGTAACTGCACTCACTGCATTAAAGAATTTTTTTGTGTGCCAAAAGTGAATGTAGTAGCTAATCGCTACAGATTTAGCCAGCATGAGCAGAAAACAGGGGAGACTATAATGCACTATAGTGCTTCCCTGAGGAGTCTGATTCTAACTTGTGACTTTGGGAATATGGCAGATGAGATGATTAGAGACCAGCTCATTGAGAAAAGAACCATACTTTGTGCAAGAGAATGCTTACTTCTAGAACCACAACTTACATTAGAAAAAGGAATAATCATTGCTACTCAGATTGAGTCAGCTACAGCTGAAGCCAAAATAACGATAACATGGATACAGGAGGCACAATCCTGGCCGTGACTCCTGTGCAGAAAAGTTCACTACCACTGCGGACAAACGATTCCAAGAGGAAAACGAATGAAAAACCACGGAATCAGCAAATTCAAAATACAGTAAAAGCATGCTTTCACTGTGGATCCAAACAACGCCTTGCAAACGACACAGAATGTCCAGCAAAAGTAGCTCAGTGCAATCATTGCAAAAAGATTGGGCATTTTGCTAAAGTATGTCACAGCAGCCAGTTCAATCAACAGGTGCATGCAGTTACAATACCAGATGTTACTGTGCTGAGTGTGGACAGAATCACTACTGCACATATTCCAGGAAAAATAAAGTGCACTGTAAACGTTTCAGCCATACCCTCAGGCAACTCACACTCTATTTAGCAAATGTTGGTCACTGGCTCAGCACTATCTATACTACCTGATTCCATCTATCTGCATTACTTTAAAGATGTGCCTCTTACTGAACCCAAACTTCACTTGGTGTGCTATTTGAAAAACCATATTCCAGGACATGGCTGCCTGCCAGCAATAGTTACTTTTGGTGATTTCTGTGTAACTGCAGAGTTCTACATTGTCCACAAAGACACTCCTATCCTTAGCAGAGATTTACTGGCTGCTTTAAATCTTAGGGCAGTTAATGGAAGAATTGATCTTCCTCAGCAAAACACTCTTGCGGTACAAACACCAGTTTCAGCTGGGACACAACACCAGGTTGAGGAGAAACTTGGCTGTGCTTATGGGTTTCTGCATAAAGTTAAAATGTGGAATAATGTGAAGCCTGTATGACAGAAGTTATGGCACTTACCATTTTCAGTCAGGGAAGCTGTTTCAGAGGAAGGGCTTAGAAAACTTGTTCAAAAGGACATTATTGAAGAGATGACTCCTCGGAATGGGTTTCACCTATCGTAGTGACGCAGAAAAAGGGTGGAGGCATTCACCTTCGTGTGGACTTACGGGATCCAAATAAAGCTATTGTGATTGACAGCCACCCTCTTCCTCACATAGAAGAAGTATTTGCAGAACTCCATGGAGCAAATATGTTCTCTACTCTTGATTTGCAGAGTGTATACTACCAGGTTATGTTGCATGAAGATAGCAGAGGCCTCACAGCATTTATTACACATGAGGGACTATTTCGTTTTAAGCGTGTTCCATACCATCTCGCATCTGCCACAAATGCCTTTCAAAAATGTTGTCATTGATTCTGAAGAATCAACATGGAGTTCAGTGCTATCTGGATGATATTATCATGTTTGGAAATATTTCTGAGGAGCATGACAATAACCTGCAGTCTGTACTAAACTGCATCAGCACAGCAGGCCTCTAGCTCAATAGGTACAAATGCAAATTTAGACAAACTGAACTCTCCTCTCTGAGCATACAGTTTCACAGGCTGGACTAAAACCTGATCCAGATCATATCCTAGCAATTTCAAATGCTCCTCCTCCAACAGATTTGCAAACCGTATCTTCCTTCTTGGGTCTTACCTCCTGGTATGCAAAATTCATTCCCAATTATGCTTCTGTCATTGAACCATTACAAGAATTACTACGGAGAAGTTCAACCTTAGTGTGGACAATGGATGCACAAGCTAATTTTGAAACGGTGAAAGACTTGATTGTACATAGTCCAGTACTTGCACTATTCAGTCCCGCATTGCCCACAGTTGTAACTACTGATGCTTCTGATTATGGACTTGGGGCTGTCCTCACACAACTGCATGAGGACAACACAGAGAGGACTGTTGCATTTGCTTCAAGGACACTAAGCAATGCTGAGAGAAAATATTCTACAGTCAAAAAAGAAGCACTTGCTTGTGTCTGGGCTACTGAAAAATGGAGAACTTCCTGTGGGGCTGCATGTTCAAGTTGCACACAGACCACAGCCTTTTGACAACGTTGCTCGCCATGAAAAGACTGGGAAGAGCAGGATATCATATTGCTAGATGGTCTGCAAGACGACTCTCTTTCAATTATGAACTGGAATATAAGCCTGGAAACCAAAATGTGGTCGCTGACTACCTTTCTTGCCTGCCTTTGCCTTCACCAGATGGTCCACCGGAGGATGAGAATGTATTGGTTGTGCTTATTACAAGCACTTTCACTGCAGTTACAAGAGAACAATTTGAAGCTGCTTGTTCACCGTGTCCAATTCAAGAAAAACTATGGGAATTTCTAACAATGATGGCCCAGGCACCCTAAAAAACTTGACCCAGTTTTGCTGCCTTATTTTAGAGTTCGGGATGAACTTTCTTTGTTTGATGGCTGTGTGCTAGGAGATGCACACCGGCTACTTGTGCCAGAAGAATTACAGTCAAAATTCATACACCTGGCACACAATACTCATCAAGGAATTGTCAGAACCAAACAATGACTATGGGATCTGTATTGGTGGCCAGGGATGGACTCTCAAACTGAAGCACTCATAAAATCCTGTGTCACTTGCCAAATGCATGATAAGACAGCAGTGACATGTACGCCTCCATTACAGCCTGTTCCTCTTCCTGAATCTGCATGGGGAAAAAGTGGCGATTGACATTGTAGGACCCTTTGATACTGCTCCAAGTGACTGCCATTATGCCATCACTTTAATAGACTATTTCAGTAAATGGCCTGAGGTAGCGTTTACATTGAAAATCTCTTCTGCTACAGTAATTAAGTTCCTCTCTTCAGTTTCTAGCAGGGAAGGTAACCCCAAAGCACTGGTTTCAGATAATGGTAGTCAGCTTACTTCCCTGGAGTTTGAAACTTTTCTAGTACAGAGGAACATTTTACATGGAAGGTCATCCCTATATTACCCTCAAGTCAATGGGGAAATCGAACGGTTTAACAGAAGTTTGAAAGAGAGTTTGCAAATGGCTAACCTGGAAGGGCGACTGTGGATACCCTTCACTACTGATCTTTTGCAAGCATATCAGGCTACATGACATGCCACAATGCAAAGATCACCTACAGAGTTACTGCATGGGAAACAGATGAATACTAAACTGAACATTGCTGGATTGTTAAAGGCATGACCTGATGCCCCAACCGAGGATGATGTGAGAAAAACAGTTGAACAGAACCAAGCAAAGTCTAAGGGATTTATGGATAGCTGACACCTGTGCTCCAGTGTCTCTCCACACCGTAGTCTTCCTCCAACCCACACTCACAGTTTCCCTTTGCTCTGAGGGTATTTGTGAGGTATCTGGGCCTGAAGGCTCTCGGTGGGATCCCAGGGTGATTAGTTGCAGTCAGCTGGTACTCTTGGGGCAGTTGGCCTTCACATGCCTTAGCTCATTACATTTAAAGCATTGTCTAGCTGACTGTGGGCGGAGGTGAGGTGGGTGGTTGGAGAGTAGGGTCGTGGGACAAGAGAGTATCCGGGATCTCCCTGGCTGTGTGGAGAGCTCCTCCTTGTGAGGTGGGGTCTTGGGCTGACTCTGATGGTGGGGTGTCATCTCGGGTTACCCCTTCTGGTATGCCCACCAACTGCTACTAGCTTTCTTCTTCTCCGCTACCTCCACCCATTTGGTTCCGATCTCCCCCGCCTTGATTACAGTTTTAGGCTTCCCATCTAGCATGTACCTTTCTATTTCCTTAGGAACACAATCTAAGAACTGCTCCATTTGTATTAGGAGAAACAGATCTTCCAGTGTCTTAACATTTTGTTCCTGATATCCAGGCATCCCAATTTTTTACAATGTCGTAGGCGTTTTGGGAAAATGCCACATCTGGTTTCCACCTTAGGGCTCTGAACCACCAACGGGCATGTTCAGATGTTAGCCCCATCCTAATTCTGGCCTTTTATTTAAAAAGTTCATATTCATGTGTTCTTTAGGCATTTCAGCTGCCACCTCTGCTAAGAATCTGTAGGGGTGTTGTACCCAAGACAAGCCCTTTCAAAAAATTGTAAGAAGGCCTCTGTATCATCACCTACCTTGTATGTGGGGAATTTCTTGGAATGGGGAGTGGTACCTGGAGGAGGACTGTTAGGGCTACCTGCCTGACCCAGCTTAGCCCTTCCCAGCTCTAAGTGCTTCAGCTCTATTTCCACCTCCAAGCGCTTTGCCTCTCTCCTTTCCTCTGCCTCCAAGCACTTCATCTGTAGGAAGAAATTCCTGTCTTCCGCAATTGGAACTCAGTCTGGGTTAAGGGCCTTCCTCCATCTTAGCACCTGGATCTTGGGTTGGGGAGGGCTGACCATTCTCTCCGGGGAAATCTCCAGTGCCCCATCCCCTCCCTGCATTTCTGTCATGGAGTTGGATGTCTGGGCTTGATCTGGGTCTGTCTTCTCCATGGTGTGCTGCTTTGGAAGACTGGTTGCTCTAGGGTTTCGGTGCCCGTATGCAACCTCATGCACAGGGCTGCCCTACTCTAGCCTAGCTATTTCATTCCCAGGAAGATAAAAAACAAAAACAAATCTGCTTGTTGGACTCCCTGGCTTTGCAGGCTGATCCCTTTGTGGGCCTGTTCCCCCTCAGGCAGCAAAGGAAAGGAAGAACAAACAACTCCCTGGCTTTGCGGGCTGCCAAAAGGAAAAATGTGTCCTTTTAAAATCCTGAGGTCTGTGCCTCTGGTTCAAAATGATCCCATGCTCTGCCAGCGTGTCAAGGCTAATTACCCACTCTGGCACTTCGAGTGCAGAAGGTCTGGGCCCGCAAGGATTCTAAAAATTAATACTGGTCACTCCAGGATGGTATTAAAATTCCAAGGTTACAGCTTCTCTCTGATCTTGGATTGGTAGATGCTGCCAGCACCCAAGTGCAGAACCCCTTTGAGAGCCCAAGAAGGTGCACTTGGGAATTTCTTCCTGTGGGGTACCCTCAAGCCCTTTTACAGCCCCTCTGGGGAAGAGCTAAGAAAGAAAAAAAAGGAAATTAGCTGTTGCCACCAGCTAATTAAACAACATGTGCACAAAAATCCAATTCTGTTCATTAAAAAGGTAAATGTTATTAATAAAAAAACAGAAAGAAAATTCATCTGGGAACTCAGGCTATTGCTAGATTTTAAAAGAGCAACTACAAGGATTAAGCACCAAGAATAGCTTTCTTGAGGTCCAGCTTAAAGGTTACAAGCAAAACAAAAGCACCTGGGGTTACCACAGAGGAATCCACAAGCCATAATGAAATAAAAGGGATAACCTAATTGCATCTTCCTATACATTTCCTGATCTACTTACATATCTGGGGTTTTAAATGAGTAGTTTCTAGATATGATACTGATGGTTTCTTCATACCTGGCCCAAGCTTCTTACAGCATAGCTGTTGCCCTCTCTGCTTCTCCCCAGGAGAACAACCACAGACAGACAAAAGGGGAGTCTTTTTTCACTTTTAAAAAGTTCTAGCCTTCCCATTGGCTCTTCTGGCTATGTGCCCACTCACTTCCTTTTACCTATACATAGCTGTGAGACTTTTTAACCTTTTACAGGTAGAGCAAATAGAGAACAGCTACTAAGAGGGATTTTATAGCTACTAGCTGTCTGGGTGTCCATAAAAGGGAGCTCCCCACCCATAGGTGCCAACTCCGTGGGTGCTTTGGGGCTGGAGCTCCCACAGGGAAATATTGGTGGGTGCTCTGCAACCACCAGCAGCCAAGCTCCCTGCCCCAGTTCACCTCTGTCTCTGCCTCCTCCCCGGAGCGCGCTGTCCCTACTTCTCCTCCCAGCACTTGCTGTGCAAAACAGCTGTTTCACTGCATAACAAGCTGAGAGAGGAGTGGGAACATGGTGCACTCAGGGGAGGAGGTGGGGCCAGGGCAGGGATTTGGGGAAGGAGTCCAATAGGCGCAGGGAGGAGGTCGAGTTGGGGCAGGGACTTTGGAGAAGGGGTTGGAATGGGGGCAGGGCAGGGGTGGAGGCGGGGGATCGGGGGCGCGAGCACCCACCGGAACCAGGAGGAGTTGGTGCCTATGTCCCCCTGCCTTCATTTATCACAGGGGCACAGGGAGAAATCTGGGCAAACCGGCAAATCGCACAGACTAAGGTACTACCAACATAAAGAATAGTCTCATGGGAGAATGAGTTTATTGGATCAAGACCTGTGGCTGAGTGTAGGTGGGATTCTTATTTTTCCATTTGTCCGTCCCTAAAATATCCAAAAGAGATGGTATTTACATTACTGTGTAAACTGAATTTTTGTCTGTTAATTTGCCAATTAAAGGAATCCATTCTAAGCATTCATGTGATGGAGTGTTCACTCCACACTGGTCCCTGAAGGGGTTAATGTAGCTAGGTGGGCCAATTAACTGCCTAGGCAGTACCTGGAGGAGGAGCCAGGGAGCAATGAGGACTAATTAAAGAATGAAGTTCACATGGACAGGAACAGGTGGGGCTTAAATAAAGCCAAGTAGCTGAGGGAAGAATGGGGCTGCAGTGAGGATGTCTGCTCTCTCTCTGAGGCTAGGGAGAGAAGGGAGCTTGGCCAGTAGGGAAGGGTGTACCTTGAGGAGGGTGGAGAGGGAGACTGAGACAGGGTGTAGGAAGCAGTCCAAGGAAACAGCATCAAGGTGTGGTTCAGTGCAGACCTATCTAGGTGGTTGTAGGGTCCCTGGGATGGAACGTGGAGAAGAGGGTATGCCTGTGGAGAAGTGGTTCCATTCAGGGAGAGTGAATTTGAAGACTGCCTGGGACAGCTTGTATAGAGAGATTTTGGTACACACACCTCTCAGAAGTGAGAAAACTACAGCGAGCTGGCTGGAGGGTCAAGCCATAAAGAGGGAGCAGTCAAGTCCTGAGTGCGAGACCTACAGGAGGAGGCATCAGCTAATCCCTAGCTTTGGCCTCAAGGAGGTCCCCGAGCAGTGAATAGACACTCCTGCGACAATTCATTTTAAAATTGTTTCACTCTGTCTGAACTAAAATCACTAACTTTTTTGTTAAATAAATAAATAAATAAATGGAATTAATGGTCCTAAGAAGTAAAATGTTGCTTGTGTAGCTGGGTTTGTGGAAAGTATTAATTGAGTCTCTGAGAGGAGATCAAAAAAAATTTTCACCAGAAGGACAATTTTAATTGAAGAAAAAATACAAATTGTCAGAAAACTCTTTAATCATTTGTGGGGTGTCGTATTCCTGTGTGTCAAAAACAAAGCTTTTGCTATTTTTAATTCTACCTGATCTTCCTTCACCAGAAGAGACAGAAAGAGGGAAGTGTGACACTTTTTCTACCTAACTAAGAAAACTGTTTCTTGATCCTTTTCATTTAAAGAAAAAAAATCTATAAATAGTTTATTTGAAGCTCTCTGTCTGCTCCTCTGACTGCCTGTGACGGGGTTGGGACTTACAACCACAGCGCCTACTGCTGTTCACTCTGGGAATTAGCTCAGTTCATGCAGAGCTCCCTCTGCCGCTTGTGTCCCATCCATCTCTCACCCTAGATTGGCATCTCAACCCACATTGCTCCCAGCTCTTCAGGACACTGCCCTCTGGCAGCCCACTGCCCCGGTCTCACCCCCTTCCAGGGGTGTGGTGTTATCAGCAGTCCTTCTCTCCACCCAGCCACAATGGCCAACCACACCCCAAAGTCTAACCCCTTTTGGCAGGGGTCTGGGACAGTCTGTGATGGCCACTCTAAATGGCCAGGTGGAAGTACAAGGGGAAATGGGGGGACCCAGGCCCGCCCTCTACTCTGCGTCCCGACCCAGGGACCCTTTGGCAGCAGCCTTTCTGCCTGCCCTCCTTCTCTCCCTTTGTCCATCTCTCTCCCTGGGCCATTTCCCCTTCAGCCCCTTTGCACCAGCTAGGCCCTTTTTCTCAGGGCCCGCAGCCCAGCAGGTACTGGGCAGGAGTTCCCTTCTGCTCCCCCTGCCTGCCTGCCAAGCACTGTGCTGTCCCTGGTGCTAGTCTTCTCACACAGGAGACAAACCTTCACCCTCTGAAGGCCTGGGAGAGACTTCCTGCTTCCTTCCTGGGCAGCCTTTATATAGGCCTAGACTAGCCTTGATTGGCTGCCTCTAATACTGGCCCTGATTGGCTCTCTAACAGGCCCCCCCTGATTGGCTGTCGCCTTGCGCAGCCGCTCTGGGCTGTTGTAGCCCAATCTGGCATGGGGGTGGGGCACCACATTAATCATACTTGCAAAGATTGGAGGAAAACATGGAGGTGGTTAGGTGGAATTGGTGTTTAAATGCTAGAGTCCAGAGTACAGATGGTGAAAACATTTTTTCATGAATAGCTTATGCACTGAAAAAATGTAATTTCAGATCTACTGCAATTACTCATGAATTCAATATGTTCAAATCTCTGCTCTGGAACAGGAATTGTGAACCCAGGTCTTCCCTGTTATCCTAGCGGTGCGTGTTGGTGCCTACATCACTAGGCTGTTGAATTATCTAGGGTTGGAAGGTTGTTCTCAATCTCTCCTGTTGAAGCTGTTCCATTTATTATAAAATATTTGAATAGTCACTGGGCCAGAGAGATGGTGAGAGTGATTCTATGGCCTGGAAAAGAGAGAGCTCCTTGCTTTCCTGAGGCCAGCTCTTGAGTGTTCTGCACTTTGGGTCTCAGGGACGGGAGCAAAGGTACAACTGTCTGTTTTTACAGTGGTTACCCCAGAATAGATTGTGCTCGGAGACCCCATTTTTTGAAGTATGCATAAGAGACCAGCTTTGAGTTAAACAGCCAACCGCACATGCCTCTGAAGTTGTTAACCCTTAGATTCTAGTAATGACCTTCATTATACTTAATAATCTTCATGGAGGTGCTTCATCTCCAAAGCCTGAAGAGCTCTCATGGTCAGTGCCCATGCAAATATAATGTGATATAAATTGAGGACTGATGATCAAAGTTGTTTTAAATAAACAAGAAAGAAAAAGAGGAAAAGTCTGTTAAATGTAATGTATGTTTAAATTCAGCTACACATAATTCAGTTGAGGATAATCCATTCAGAGATTGTAAATAGTAGAGAGCTCACTGTTCATTGTCTCTAGTGAGATGATCTGTCTGAAGAGTGCTGATTAACATTCTTCTAAAGAGCTCAGCTTGTTTCAATGAGAATCGTGATTGCTTTTTGATATGGCAGCCGCTGAGAGTATTTACACTTCTTCCCACTTTTAGCTGTATGCTGCAGGAGGCTTTACACTTGCATCCAGGCGTGACTTAAGTGGCCAGAAGCATTTCTCACATATGCTGGAAAAATTAGAAGTCTGAGTGTAGCTAGATTTGAGTGAATAATTTGTGATGAATAATTTATTCAGCAGATTTAACCTCTTTCCTTTTGGAATTATCAGTGAACAAACGATTTTATGAATATTGTTTACTGTTTATCACAGTTTAATCTTTTGTGCAAATAAGTTCCAGCTGATGGGTTGCTTGAGAATTGTTTAAAATGAGTACTCATTGCTCGTGGTCAGCTGTTCATGCTGTGCAACTGGTCTTCTTGGTCACATGCTGGTGTTTCTACTTCCTGATTTGGATGACCTAAGACCGATGAATTGGAGCCGTGCCTGAAAAATCTCTTAGACTTTGATTATCTCCAGGATAAGATTTGATTTTCCTTTAAAAAAATAATTCCATCTACCTGCTGTTTGTTTCAAGCAGTGTCTTATTAGGAACTGGATGAAACTTGTACTGGTCATGCACACTGTTGGATCTAAAGCTGAAACCAATGGGAGCCTTCCAGGTCCATAATGAAAGAAGGAACCACAGCAGAAGTGTAAGTAAGGAGGTCTTTCTTTCTTTCTTTCTTTCTTTCTTTCTTTCTTTCTTTCTTTCTTTCTTTCTTTCTTTCTTTCTTTCTTTCTTTCTTTCTTTCTTTCTTTCAGAAAGACATTCTTAGGCCCTGTGCAGTAGCTACAGGGCAGGCCTCACACATCTGTCTAGCTAGGTACTTATATAACATCAATTACCAATTTTCACTTGAAGGGCAATTTTAATTGAAAAAAAAATACAAATTGCCACAAAACTACATAATCATTTTCCGGGTGTCGTATACCTGGCTGTGGCTTTCTTCATCGGAAGAGATGGAAAGAGGGAAGCATGACACTTTCTCTACCTAATTAAGAAAATTACCATGTTCTTTGAGTTCCTCACAAAGATTAATGATTTTAATATAAAAACACCCCTGTGAGCTAGGGAAACATAAACCCCCGTTGCACAAATGGAGGACTGAAGCAGAGAGAGTTAAGTAGCTTGTTTAACATCAAATGGAAGCCTGTCACAGCTGGGAATGGAACTCAGAACTCATATGTCCACTGTATTAATCGCAAGAGCATCCGTCCTCTCATGGGTGCTCCCAGGTTAGCTTTGTCTCCACCTGTCATAAATATAAAGGGAAGGGTAAACCCCTTTGAAATCCCTCCTGGCCAGGGGAAAGCTCCTCTCACCTGTAAAGGGTTAAGAAGCTAAAGGTAACCTCGCTGGCACCTGACCAAAATGACCAATGAGGAGACAAGATACTTTCAAAAGCTGGGAGGAGGGAGAGAAGCAAAGGGTCTGTGTCTGTCTGGATGCTGCTCTTGCCAGGGACAGAACAGGAATGGAGTCTTAGAACTTTTAGTAAGTAATCTAGCTAGGTACGTGTTAGATTATGATTTCTTTAAATGGCTGAGAAAAGGATTGTGCTGAATAGAATAACTATTTCTGTCTGTGTATCTTTTTTGTAACTTAAGGTTTTGCCTAGAGGGGTTCTCTATGTTTTTGAATCCAATTACCCTGTAAGATATCTACCATCCTGATTTTACAGGGGGGATTTCTTTATTTCTATTTACTTCTATTTTTTATTAAAAGTCTTCTTGTAAAAACTGAATGCTTTTTCATTGTTCTCAGATCCAAGGGTTTGGGTCTGTGGTCACCTATGCAAATTGGTGAGGCTTTTTATCCAACATTTCCCAGGAAAGGGGGGTGCAAGTGTTGGGAGGATTGTTCATTGTTCTTAAGATCCAAGGGTCTGGGTCTGTAGTCACCTAGGCAAATTGGTGAGGCTTTTTACCAAACCTTGTCCAGGAAGTGGGGTGCAAGGTTTTGGGAAGTATTTTGGGGGGAAGGACGCGTCCAAACAGCTCTTCCCCAGTAACCAGTATTAGTTTGGTGGTGGTAGCGGCCAGTCCAAGGACAACGGGGGGAATATTTTGTACCTTGGGGAAGTTTTGACCTAAGCTGGTAAAGATAAGCTTAGGAGGTTTTTTCATGCAGGTCCCCACATCTGTACCCTAGAGTTCAGAGTGGGGGAGGAACCTTGACACCACCTAATAATGCTTCTGGTAATGTCAGGTCACAGAAAAGTGCTCCACCCAAATCAGACCAGCCCAGTTTGACTGAGAAAAGAAGAAAGTCAGGGACCAGAGAGACCCATTTAAGTACAGATAATTTGGTGAGGGCTGTTGTTCCATCACTAGGGCAGTGTATCTGCAGGTTTTAGGTGTAGATGCGCTTTTTAAATTTTAAATGAGATGATGGTGATGATAATGCTACAGTCGTATCAGTTATTATGTCTCTGCAGCAGGAGAAGTACAAAGGTAGGACGAAAACAAAGTCTGTGGGAATCCCCTGCTACCATTCGTGGTGACAGTAGTGATGGTTGCAACACCACCACCTCCTTACTGTGCTTCTCAATAATTTAGTTACGTATTGCCCTCCTGCTCCTGTACAATAGTCTTAATTCTTCCCCTCCCGTTTTAACTCTCAACTTTCAAAATGGCTTCAGGACCACTCCCGGTGCATGAATGCAACCTCACATGTAATAGAATGTGTGACACATTAGCTTTCTGTGAATGCGATTGCTTATCAAAGTTGCTGGCCTGAATGTTTATGAATAAAAGTGTTCGTTCCTCTCCGGCTGCCTAACTTCAAGTGTCCCCAAGAGAAATGTGGTGTTGCTAAGGAAGACAGAATAATGCTGTCATGCTACTATAATGACCTAGCTGCAAAACTACATGGAAATATGTAACACAACAGATACAAGCTACAACAGATCGGAAGTGAAACAGAGTAATGTTGGCTGAAAAATGCAACCGATGCGTCATACAATGCCAGTCTCAATGAACTCAGCAGTTTGCTGTGTAGACTAATGTTGGTATGTTTTGTTTATCTCAGTCAGGACCAGATTTTGACACTCTTCTGATGCTGAATAACTTTATTTCACAAATTGTCCCCCTTTTTGGTGCTAGTCATTGCAAGCAAGGGTGTTAGGATCTAGTCTCCACTGATTTGCTTGTTTCACCTAGTGAGAAAGTGCATGTGTTATTGAGAAAAGCGCTGTCATCCAGGCTATGTATTTTTAAAGAGTTCCTCTCACATTGGTGTTTCATGTTTTTGCTGAACAGAGATATTTTTTCTCCCTGTGGGATTAACATTGCCCAACCTTTGAGTGAAGAGATGGAGCAAATCTAACGTATTTGCATCAGTCCTTGAAAATATTTCCATTTCTCTTATATTAACCCTTAGAACAGGTTAACTCTCCACTACTGCCAATCCACTGAAAGCGACTATAATTTTCAGGGGTTTCCCTTTTCCTTCTCCCCTCCCCAATGGGAGCCCCTTCCTCCCACCTGCTTTCTCTTTCTCCCCAAAATAAAACTAATCCTGTCCTGCTCCCCACATGTGCACACTCTCTCGCTGACACTCACAGATATCTTTTTTAATCCAACTCTCAATTTACTCATCCTTCCTACCCATTTCACACTGCTATCTCCCCACTCTGGTTGCTGTTGGTTACCGTGCTGACTGTTCCATTATTTTATTTTTATTATTTATTTATTTTGTCTCCATTGATTTAGGAGCCCTAGTCACAGATCAGATCCCCGCTGTGCTGGGTGCTGTACAAACAAAGAACAACAGACAGTCCCTGCCCCAAAGAGCTCACCGACCAAGATTAAGACAGGAGACAACATGTGGGGACAGCTAGATCCGGCGGGGGGGGGGGGAAGCGGGAGATACAAGGAAACAATGGGGGCTAGTCAAGATCTGCTTTCTGTTTTCCATCCTGAGGGACAAATCAGGAGCTAGCTTTAAGGGAGGTAGTATGTAGCAGGAGAACAGGCCAGGAGATGAAGAAAGATTTCTCTCAGCAGGATAGTGGGTTGAGATGGGCCAGGACTCTGTTGAGACAGATAGTTATGTGAGCCCAATCTGAATCTCTAGTAATTTCCTCATCCCTGAGACTTTCTGTCCCCCTAATTCTAGAACTGATTTTTAAGAATTTCATCTATCTGGTACTTAGCTTAGTCTACATTATAGAGACTCAATCACAAAAAAAGATACTTTTATTTAAAATCACAAATATAAGATAATTCAGATTTAAAACAGAAATTTTATGTCTACCTCACCTCATTGGTACCATACAATATCTAATAATGTACAAAAATGTCAATGAACATAACACAGAATTACACTCATTCCTACAAAAGCAATGCACCTGTCAGTTTTGTTCAGCCAAAATATTATCTGTGCATCGATATTTAAATGTGGCTTGTATGATACAGGGAAGTTAGCAGTTAGAATAGGAATGCTAATAGGCATATTTTATTATTTCACTGTGTACTGCTGTTATCTTACCCTGGTGGTTATTTCACTATTTCTGTACGTGACTGAGAAAAAGGGACAAATTTTAATTCTACTTTAAATCAAATTCCACTATTATATCTGCAAGATTTGTGTGTTACCAAGATGGCAGGCCAAACTATATAAAATATTGTAATACATGTTCTTTCATGTATTCCTGCTTACATTTTTGCTGAAATACATGGCAGAGTTTGGATTTTTTCCCCAAAAATCATTAGTCAGCCCAGGGTTATTGTACTTAATCAGATGTAAATTAAAGATTAAATAGCTTCGCACTGCCTGGAAAGAGAATACCACATATCTGCTTAATATAAAAAAAAATTGCATTTTAATATAAACAAAACAATCATTTTATTTTAAATGGTACTCTTTAATATTTTTTAAACAGAAGGTGTTAGGTAGTAAGACCTCAAGCATATCTTTGTTACACAGCTTTCCAGACTCTTTACAGCTGGAAAGTGCATATTCATGGATTTGTAAAATCTGCATCACAGTACAGGGTTCTCAGCACAACAGTCATACTCCATTTTTCACAGACACATATATACAAAATCTTTCCCCTTTGGTTTTCTCCACTGACTATTTTACTCTAGGGAGAGCCTAAAATGTAGTGTCATAGGAATCTTTTAGAACTGGAATGAAAACTGCAGTGTGCTGTTCCATATCCAGGCCTTCTACCTTATCAACAGTCAGAAAAGCCTGGTCAATAAGGTTTGTTTGCTAGCAGTATTCAGTGGTCTGGTAATGGTTAGCTTGCTCTCCTTGGTTTGTCTGAACAGGCAGGAAAGCTTACTAGTAGCCAAAGTTTATAACATCAGCACATAAAATAATTAAAGCCTGGTAATTCCACTTCATGAAGGATTTGTGGATTTCTGAAGGATGATTTCATTCCAATTCAATGTGGGCTAGACAAGTGGTTCTCTAACTTTTTTTTTTTCCACAGACCACTTGAAAATTGCTGAGGGTCTCTGTGGACCACTGAATGATCTTTCCAAATGTTGTTTGTACCGTTAGCTACCTATTGTAAAGCGCTTTGGATAAAAGCACTATATATAAACAATAATAATTAATGTATTTTATTCTACAAATAAAAGCACACAACTCATATTTTAATATCAGTAGTGTTACCTTTCTAATGCAATGGATGTGCCCTCTCTCCCCTACCGTGGCAGCCCCCAAGCTGTGGCTGGGAAGGGGGATCATCTCTCCCCAGCAGCCGCAGCCCTGGAGCTGGGGAAAGTCACCTCTTTCTCTGGTCGCTGCAGCCCTGCACATCCCAAATTCCCCCCACCACCTTTTCTCACCCCACTGCCCCCTCCCACCTACCCCTTATTCCCCCCAAGGCCACCACCTCACCTTACATCTTCTCTGGGGTCCAGGAACCTAATTAGTGGAACCATGCCTGAGCAGCCTTCATTCTCTTGTGTGTGGCCACCAGGCACGCATCTTAGAGGGAACTATCCGCAGACCACCTGAATGGAGCTTGTGGACCACCAGTGGTCCGCAGACCACAGTTTGAGAACCTCTGGCCTAGACGATAAAGCACTAGGCTCAGACTCTGGACACTCTGCCACTGACATACTGGCTGTTGGGTAAGTCACTTCCTGTTCCTATGCTACAGTTTCCCATCTGTAAAATGGGAATAATGGTGCTGACCTCCTTTGCAAAGAATTCTGAAATCTACCAATGAAAAGCACGATATAAGAGCTAGGTATTATATGTATCGTTGTCTTACTGTAGAAATCGAGATTTGTGGATCCAAATGAAGCAGTTGTCTGTCTGTCTATCTGATCTACATATACTGTGACTCAAGAACCTCTTAATGGCAACTGACAAGAGGGTTAAGATGTGTTAAAGGGATCTCTTGATACTGACATGGACATTCTAGTTCACAAAAGAGTGTCTTGTGAGGTCTCAGATAAAAGCCAGTGTCACAGTAGTCATCAATAGCATTGTGAAATGTATGTTCAGATACTATTTAAGGAGTGTGTATATACATAGTGAAGATATGTTCTTAACATCTATGTCTAGGTCCTGGTCATCAGCAAAAGTGAAAGAGGTTTTATGTCAGAGGAGAGGCTTATTTGTTTACATGTAAATTGAGTATTAGCTCATTCACAAGGGGTCTCCTATCACCAGTCTGAACTGAATGCAAATAAAAGATTGTGGGGACTTCAGGAAGAAACAAAGAGGAAGAGGAAAAACAGTAGGGTGAGGGAGGAGAACCCTATCTGGAGGTGCACATCAAAGGTTTGCTCCACTATATTTGGGAGTCATAGAAGACATCCTGGCACCCTTCACTGGAAAAGTAAAAGGACAGCAATTTGTTCCATGAAAAAGGTGTCTCAACCAGCCATGCCTGAAAACGCTGGAGTGGACTTTGGGTGAGAAGCTTCTTTAGACAAGAGAATGACTTGTTAGTTAAGTTTAATCTCTAAAAAGCGTATTATGATTTTCTTTTATATTTGTGGGTTGGTATGTGCCTATTGCGAGCTGTACAGAAAGAGCAAGGCCTACAGGTGCCTGGAAGTGCTCATTGTGCCAGACGCTTATGGTTTTAGGAGCTGTGCAGCAGGCACAGATGAGACTGCGTCACACTAAGGACAGGTGGTGGTGAGGTGTAACCCCGGGGAGTGTGACAGATACAAATACCCATTGTTTTTTTAAAAAGCAATCTCTGGAAATTATTGGCAAATTTATTTTCTTTCTGTTATACTTGTTTTTAATATAAAGGAAACTAATTGAATGAAACAGAGAAGAAGTGCCTTTTAAAAATTATCGTCTGGGAGCATGAGTAATTCTGTGGGCAAGTTAATGATAAAAAGGGAAGAGAGATTTCATTGGATGCACAGAATCAGAATTTCAATGGTGTCATACTGTGTGGTGTGGCAGGGGGACCCCCCACCCTGATCCAGGTTCTCTGGTTGGTGGAAATCTTGATAATACAATATTGTCAGAAATGTGTTGGGATGGTTACCATTGGAAAGCCCTTTCTCCCATGAACACAATGGTACCAAACATGACAAACCTAAAACAATTATGTATGCCAGCTGTCTTGGATGGTTTAGACACAACAAATCCTGCAATTTGTTAGGGGGTTTGATTAGATGACCCTTGCGGTCTCTTCTAAACCTGTGGTTCTATGATTCTATGATTGAGAATATTTTAAAATCTACATCTTTTAATTATACAATCATATCAACATGCAGCCCTCACAAAGTTAAATTGTGGCCCTCTACTGACAATATTGTGTTGTCAGCTAATGCTCAGAATGTGATACCTGACTGCCTTTTTTGTTAATGTTACAGATTACTGGAAATCGAAGGAATGCTACAAGTTGGCTTGCCATAATCCTAAAAATAAATAAATAAATAAAAAGACGAAGAAGCGATTCAGTGGTACTGATTATTAGCCTTGTCTGTTATGCCAAAAGAGTTGTAATGAGTCACTGGTTAAGATGTCAGCATCCAGTCAGAAACTACTGTATCCATCCACAAACAGTATGCACATAGTTACATAACACATTACATACTTTGGGATTGTAAGTTAATTTATTATAAAATTTGTGGGGAGTTACATCTAGTCTGCCTGGTAGGTGCCATCAGAGACACACAGGGAAAACCCCCAAACCACAAGCTTGCAGGTGTTCACTGACAGAGACAGATAAGTGCTGAATAATAAGCCCTTATATGGCAACAATGGTCATGAGTGAAGGTAAACATAAACAAGGTCGGAGAATTTAGCAGGGAAATTAGATGACAATTATTGGGCCAAGACTGAGACCAAAACTGCCCACCTGGGGAAGGGAAGGGTTGATGATTACAGTGAAGGGGAAAAGCAAAAGGATGTCAGTTCTCACTCCTCAGGATGTGGGGGAGGTAAAAGTGTGGTACTGCTTTGCTTTTGCTTCTGGCTAAGTCCCTACAACAATAAATGGTCATCTGGTAACCAAAAACTCCGATCTCTGTCTGGTCCTGTGTGTCAGCTTGGCAAGCCCAACAATAGTGGGATCCTGGGCACCCCCGACAAAATCCTTGGTTTTACTTTTGGTCTTGATCATTTTTAGGCATGAAAGGGGAGATGAACAGTATTGACTAATAGCTGAATCTTTAGAGAATATTACTATGGAGGACCTTGTTAAATGTAATGCTTGGTGGCACTTTACATGCTATACAAAGTTCACCCATAATTTGAATTTGGCAAGGTTGGAGAAGAAGTACATTAAACAACAGGGAAAAGCTGAAGATGCTGGGCCAAGTGCTAGGTCTGAGTGAGACCTGTCTTATTCTAGGTATCATGGCATGCATTTTGAGAACACTTGGTTCTTCTGCAGTAGGCCAGAAGCCCAAAAGCATCCATTAAGCACAGTTTCAACATGTGAGGCAGGTGAGAAATTGTATGAAGCTGTCACCTGTCGCAAGAACATTGCATGGAAAGTAAAGTGGGTGCATTGACCCAAACGATGCCCACACATATCACAGTGCATATCACATTGAGTGCTACACCAAGGATTTCATCAAAAGATGAAAACAACAGAAACAAACTGATTTTACTACCGCAAACTGTGACTCAGCTGGAGTTCATAAATTGCCTCACAGGTGCCAATGGATGGAAAAGTGGTGGCAATGGCCAGTGCAAAGGCTAAGTACCAAAATCCGTACCAAACTTATGCAGCTTGTGCACAGCACTGACTGCTCCATTGACTACAATAAAGTACTCTGGAGATTGCAATGCCAAATGACATTCCTCTCTGCATGGAACTGAATGAAGGGTTGTACTTTTCCCCCAGACCTCATCAAGACTTATATTTTGTCCTGCCAATAACTTAGGCTTCCTTGAAGATGCAGCAGATGGTGAACATACCCTTCATGTTACCGTTTTGGTCTGTTAACAGGAGTGTATTAATGGGGATCAGTGCCCCTTGGTCGACGCTGTCTGGACCAGCAAAGAACTGTTTCTTCAAGGAGCTTCATGACTCACTAGTTTTCTTACCAAGGTCCAAAATTCTGAAGCCAAGAAGTTCAGTTTTCAGAGAAGCAGCAAGTAAGTTGACTATAGTAGAACTTTCTTTATTCACGAACCTTGATCTCATTTGGTTATTCTGCAGAAGTGGGATGCACTCCAGGGGTAAAAAATCATTGAGTATGGCTTCAGCTGAAGAGAGAGAAGCAAAAGGCCTGGTATGATAAACATGTCAGAAAGCGTTCCTTCAAAGTAGGGGACCAGGTCATGGTCTTGAAGGCACTCCAGGCCCATAAGATGGAAGCATTTGGGAATGGCCATTTACAGTCCAAGAGCACCTGGGAGCATTTAATTATCTCATAGCATCCCCCACCTAAAGCCTAAAGTGTACCATGTTAATTCTCCAAAGCCCTTTTATTCCAGAAAATTAAAGGTTTGTCAGTTTACAGCCCAGGGAGGAGATGACGCTGAGTGGCCTGAAGGTGTCTACTATGAAGGGAAAAGTGACAGCGGCATGGAAGAGGTGAACCTCTCAATGACCCTCGGACATATGCAGCAACAGCAGATCAAGGAGCTGTGCACTAGCTTCACGCTGATGTTCTCAGACACCCCAGGACTGACTGAACGGGCATACCACTCCATTGACACAGGTAATGCTCACCCAATTAGAGCCCAACCTTACCGGGTGTCTCCTCAAGCCAAAACTACTATAGAACGGGAGATCCAGAACATGCTACAGAAGGGTGTAATCCACCCCTCTAACAGTGCATGGGCATCTCCAGTGGTTCTAGTTCCCAAACCAGATGGGGAGATACGTTTTTGCATGGACTACCATAAGCTAAATGCTGTGACTTGCCCAGACAACTATCCAATGCCATGCACAGATGAGCTATTGGAGAAACTGGGATGTGCTCAGTTCATCTCTACTTTAGACTTAACCAGGGGTACTGGCAAGTACCTCTGGATGAATCCAACAAGGAAAGGTCAGCCTTCATCATCCATGTGGGGCTGTATGAATTTAATGTGCTCCCTTTCGGGCTGCGAAATGCACCCGCCACTTTCCAAAAACTTTTAGATAGTCTCCTAGGGGACTGGGAGAATCTGCAGTCACCTACCTTGATGATGTGGCCATCTTTTCTGATTCATAGGCATAACACCTGGAGCAGCTGCAAAAAGTCTTCGAGTGCATAAGGGAGGCAGGACTAACTGTTAAGGCTAAGAAGTGTCAAATAGGCCTAAACAGAGTGATTTACCTTAGACACCAGGTGGGTCAAGGAATTATCAACCCCCTACAGGCCAAAGTAAATGCTATCCAAAAGTGGCCTGTCCCAAAGTCAAAGAAACAGGTCCAATCCTTCTTAGGCTTGGCCAGATATTACAGGCGATTTGTACCACACTACAGCCAAATCGTTGCTCCACTGACAGACCTAACCAAAAAGAAACAGTCAAATGCTGTTCAGTGGACTGAAGAGTGTCAGAAGGCCTTTAACCAGCTTAAAGCAACACTCATGTCTGACGCTGTGCTATGGGCCCCAGACTTTGACAAACCTTTCGTAGTAAGCACAGGTGCATCCGAGTGTCATGTGTGAGCAATTTTAATGCAGGAAGGACCAGATAAAGAATTCCATCCTGTCATATTTCTCAGCAAAAAACTGTCTGAGAGGGAAAGCTACTGGCCAATCACCGAAAAGGAATGTTATGCCATTGTCTACTCTCTGGAAAAGCTACATCTATACGTTTGGGGGCGGCGTTTCCACCTGCAAACTGACCATGCTGCACTGAAGTGGCTTCATACCGTCAAGGACAATAACAAAAAACTTCTTCAGTGGAGTTTAACTCTCCAAGATTTTGATTTTGAAATACAACAATTTCAGGAGCTTCTAACAAAGTGGCTGATGCACTCTCCCATGGAAGTTTCCCAGAATCAACTGGTTAAAATTGTCCTTGAAATGTGGAAAATATTGTTAGTTTTATATAGTCAGTAGTATATCTAAAGGTGCATGTGTCTTATTAACTCTGTTTTCTCCTAGAGCTCCAGGAAGAAATCACAGCCAGTGTGGAACAGGCTGTCCAGCACTGTCTGTGATTTGGGGGGCATGTCATAAATATAAAGGGAAGGGTAACAACCTTTATGTATGCAGTAAAATAAAATCCCTCTTGGCCAGAGGTTCAGAATCCCCTTACCTGAAAGGGATTAATCAGTTCAATTAACCTAATTGGCACCTGACCAGAAGGACCAATGGGGAAAGAAGATACTTTCAAATCTGGGGGGGGGGGCTTTGTTTTGTGCTCTGTGTGTGTCCTTTCCAAAACAAAGAGAGAGACCAAACAAGTAATCCAGCTCCTTCTGAAATGATACATCTAATATTACAGAAATAGTAAGTAATAGCAAGGAATGCGTTAGATTATCTTTTGTTTTAGCTTGTGAATTTTCTCTGTGCTAAGGGGGAAGTTTATCCCTGTTTTTTGTAACTTTGAAGTTTTGCCTAGGAGGGAATCCTCTGTGTTTTAAGTCTTATTACCCTGTAAAATTACCTTCCATCCTGATTTTACAGAGGTGCTCCTTTTACGTTTTTTCCTTTATAATAAAGTTCTGTTTTTTAAGAATCTGATTGGGTTTTAGTGTCCTAAAAACCTAAGGGTCTGGTCTGTTCTCACCTTTTTTACCTATCTGGTTGGTAGATTATTCTCAAGCCTACCCAGGAAAGGGGGTGAAGGGGCTTAGGAGAATATTTTGGGGAAACAGGAACTCCAAGTGGTCCTTTTCCTGAATCTTTGTCTAACTCATTTGGTGGTGGCAGCAGTATTCATCCAAGGATAAGGAAGGATTTGTGCCTTGGGGAAGTTTTTAACCGAAGCTGGTAGAAATAAGCTTAGGGGGTCTTTCATGTGGGTCCCCACTTCTGTACCCTAGAGTTCAGACTGGGGAGGGAACCCTGACACCTTACAAATGGAGAACCAATGTTGAAGGCCAATTCAGTCAGGGTGGCCTTCAACATTGGTTCTCCACTTGTAAGGTAACTCCCTTCTCTTCATGTGCCAATATATATTTATGCCTATGTCTATAATTTTCACTCCATGCACCTGAAGAAGTAAGTTTTTTACCCATGAAAGCTTATACACAAATAAATCTGTTAGTCTTTAAGGTGCCACTAGACACCTCATTGTTTTTTCAGATAGAAAATCACTCAGCACTCAAGAGCAGCTCCCCTCTGGAAAGTACACCCAAAATAATATTGTCTTGTGCTGTAGAGAAATCTATACAACATAAGCTCATAAATTTACCCCCTCCCTCAATGTGGAGAAAGACGTGCGCAACTTGCCCCCCCCCCCCCAGTTAGAAATTGCACAAACTAGTTTTAATAATAAACAAAATCAAGTTTATTAACTACAAAAGGCAGATTATAAGTGATTACAAGGGATAGCAAACAGAACAAAGCAGATTACCAAGCAAATAAAACAAAACATGCATACTAAGTTTAAGATCTTAAAAAGACTGGTTTCAAGAAATAATTTCTCATCCTAAATTTTGTTTTAGGAAAGTTGCAGAGTTTCTGTAATTTCCAGTTATTTCTCTTTACAGACTAGACTCCTGTCTTAGTCTGGACTCAGCCCTTGTTTTCCCACTGCTCAGTTTCTTTGTCTCTTCAGATACTTTCAGCTGTCTTTCTTCTTGGGCAGTAAGGCAAAGGAGAAGAGTCCTGTTTGCCTTACTCCCCAGCCTTAAATAAGATTTAGATAAGGCAGGAATCTTGTTTCTCAGTCTTGACCTCCCCCTCTTTTAGTGGAAAGTTACTAAAAGTCCAAGGTGGTGTTTAGTACCAGATGACAGGACCACTTGATCTAGCAGTGTCACAGCTACGTCCCAGGACACCTCTCAGGAAGGAGAGAGATTAGTATCTTCAAAGTCTTATTGTTTCTTCCTAATGGCCTGTTGTCTGATGGGGGTCTCCCAAATACACACACAGTTGTAATAGTTACATAGTCAATATTCCTAACTTTAGATACAGAAATGATACATGCATACAAATTGGATAATCACATTCAGTAAATTATAACCTTTCCAATGATACCTTACAAGTCCCATCTTGCATAAAATATATTTCAGTTATGCCAGAATGTTGTATCAAGCAGGCAAGGTACTAACAAGCTTCAATAGGACTTTATTTTTAAAGTGGAAACCTCTTTACCAAGCTGCTGCTGCACCCTCCGTAGCTCTCGCCCAGCTCTCAACTTCTTCCCCCGCTTCCTGTTTCCTGTCCTTTCGGACTCCCAACAGCCAGTGCTCCCAATTCTAATAATTACAAGCAACATCTAAACACCACATTCCCTCCTCTCTTAAGAAACTCCCCCACTTAAAATGAATATTATTGTTCTAACCACGGGAACAAATATGAAACTAGACAATATACTGTTGGCAGAAATATTACACTGAAAACACTGTAGATACTACGTAATATAGTCTCTAGTTTAGACAGGTGGTTGTCTGGGTCTGACAGGCCGTCTCTCAAGCCCCGATTCCAGTGCAATGTCTTGTTGTGTTGGTACTACGGTGAAGTCATCCAATGCAGACTGGGTGTTGGTATAGTCTCCTCTTGGTGCATAGGCAGGTGCAAGATAAGAAGCATTCCATATCCGCCCATCAGAAAGTTGATATGGGGTAAGGTTCCTTCTTCTCTATGATTTTAAGAAGAGCTATGAATTTATGGTCCCCTTTGAATAAAATTCCAGGTTTTCATATTCTAATGAAGGAACCACACTCAAACTTTGGTTCCTTAGCATCCTGCTGCTTCTCTGGGAAAGCCTTATACTTTACTTGGTTCTGTTCAACTGTTTTTCTCACATCATCCTCGGTTGGGGCATCAGGTCATGTCTTTAACAATCCAGCAATGTTCAGTTTAGTATTCATCTCTTTCCCATCCAGTAACTCTGTGGGTGATCTTTGCATTGCGGCATGTTGTGTAGCCCAGTATGCGTGCAAGAAATCAGTAGTGAAGGTTATCCACAGTTGCTCTTCCAGTTTAGCCGTTTGCAAACTCTCTTTCAAACTTCTATTAAACCATCTGATTTCCCCATTGACTTGAGGGTAATATAGGGATGACCTTCTATGTAAAATGTTCCTCTGTGCTAGAAAAGTTTCAAACTCCAGGGAAGTAAATTGACTACCATTTTCTGAAACCAGTTCTTTGGGGTTACCATCCCTGCTAAAACTGAAGAGAGGAACTTAATTACTGTAGCAGAAGAGATTTTCAATGTAAAAGCTACCTCAGGCCATTTACTGAAATAGTCTATTAAAGTGATGGCATAATGGCAGTCACTTGGAGCAGTATCAAAGGGTCCTACAATGTCAATCACCACTTTTTCCCATGCAGATTCAGGAAGAGGAACAGGCTGTAATGGAGGGGTACATGTCACTACTGTCTTATCATGCATTTGGCAAGTGACACAGGATTTTATGAGTGCTTCAGTTTGAGAGTCCATCCCTGGCCACCAATACAGATCCCATAGTCATTGTTTGGTTCTGACAATTCCTTGATGAGTATTGTGTGCCAGGTGTATGAATTTTGACTGTAATTCTTCTGGCACAAGTAGCCGGTGTGTACCTCCTAGCACACAGCCATCAAACAAAGAAAGTTCATCCCGAACTCTAAAATAAGGCAGCAAAACTGGGTCAAGTTTTTTAGGGTGCCTGGGCCATCATTGTTAGAAATTCCCATAGTTTTTCTTGAATTGGACACGGTGAACAAGCAGCTTCAAATTGTTCTCTTGTAACTGCAGTGAAAGTGCTTGTAATAAGCACAACCAATACATTCTCATCCTCCGGTGGACCATCTGGTGAAGGCAAAGGCAGGCAAGAAAGGTAGTCAGCGACCACATTTTGGTTTCCAGGCTTATATTCCAGTTCATAATTGAAAGAGAGTAGTCTTGCAGACTATCAAGGAATATGGTATCCTGCTCTTCCCAGTCCTTTCGTGGTGAGCAATGTCATCAAAGGGCTGTGGTCTGTGCGCATCTTGAACATGCGGCCCTACAGGTAAGTTCTCCATTTTTCAGTAGCCCAGACACAAGCAAGTGCTTCTTTTTTGACTGTAGAATATTTTCTCTCAGCATTGCTTAGTGTCCTTGAAGCAAATGCAACAGTCCTCTCTCTGTTATTCTCATGCAGTTGTGTGAGAACAGCTCCAAGTCCATAATCAGAAGCATCAGTAGTTACAATTGTGAGCAATGCAGGACTGAACAGTGAAAGTACTGGACTATGTACAATCAATTCTTTCACTGTTTCAAAACTAGCTTTGGCATCCATTGTCCACACTAAGGTTGAACTTCTCCATAGTAATTCCCGTAATGGTTCAATGATAGAAACATAATTGGGAATGAATTTTGCATACCAGGAGGTAAGACCCAAGAAGGAAGGTAAGGTTTGCAGATCTGTTGGACGAGTAGTATTTGAAATTGCCAGGATATGATCTAGATCAGGTTTTAGTCCATCCTGTAAAATTGTATGCCCCATAAAGGAGAGTTCAGTTTGTCTAAATTTGCCTTAGGACCTGTTGGGCTGGAGGCCTGCTGTGTTGATGCAATTTAGTACAGACTGCAGATTATTGTCATGCTCCTCAGAAGTATTTCCAAACATGATAATATCATCCAGATAGCACTGAACTCCATGTTGATTCTTCAGAATTAATGACAACATTTTTTGAAATGCAAGACCATATGAAACACTTTTAAAATGAAATAGTCCCTCATGTGTAGTAAATGCTGTGAGGTCTCTGCTATCTTCATTCAATATAACCTGGTGATATGCGCTCTGCAAATCAAGAGTAGAGAACATATTTGCTCCACAGAGTTCTGAAAATACTTCTTCTATGTGAGGAAGAGGATGGCTGTCAATCACAATAGCTTTTTTTGGCTTCCGTAAGTCCACACAAAGGCGTATGCCTCCACCCTTCTTCTGTATCACTACGATAGGTGAAACCCATTCCGAGGAGTCGATCTCTTCAATAATGTCCTTTTGAACAAGTTTTCTAAGCCCTTCCCCTGAAACAGCTTCCCTGACTGAAAATGGTAAGTGCCGTAACTTCTGTCATACAGGCATCACACTATTCCACATTTTAACTTTATGCAGAAACCCATAAGCAAAGCCAAGTTTCTCCTCAACCTGGTGTTGGGTCCCAGCTGAAACTGGTGTGTGTACCACAAGAGTGCTTTGCTGAGGAAGATCAATCCATCCATTAACTACCCTGAGATTTAAAGCAGCCAATAAATCTCTGCCAAGGATAGGAGTGCCTTTGTGGACAATGTAGAACTCTGCAGATACACAGAAATCACCAAAAGTAAATATTACTGGCAGGCAGCCATGTCCTGGAATATGGTTTTTCAAATAGCACACCAAGTGAAGTTTGGGTTCAGTAAGAGGCACATCTTTAAAGTAATGCAGATAGATGGAATCAGAAGGTATAGATACTGCTGAGCCAGTGTCCAACATTAGCTGAATATAGTGTGGTTTGCCTGAGGGTATGGAGGAAACGTTTACAGTGCACTTTATCTGTTCTGGAATATGTGCAGTCGTGATTTTTTCCATGCTCAGCACAGTAACATCTGGTATTGTAACTGCATGCACCTGTTGATTGAACTGGCTACTGTGACATACTTTAGCAAAATGTCCAATCTTTTTGCAATGATTGCACTGAGCTACTTTTGCCAAACATCCTGTGTAGCTTGCAAGGTGTTGTGGGGACCCACAGCGAAAACATGCTTTTACTGTATTTTGAATTTGCTGATTCGGTGGTTTTTCATTAGTTTTCTGCTTGAAATTATGTCTCTGCAGTGGTAGTGAACTTTTCTGCAAAGGAGTCACAGCCTGGGCTGTGCCTTCTGTATCCATGCTCATTATTTTGGATTCACCTGTAGCTGCCTCAGACTGAGTAGCAATGGTTATTGCTTTTTCTAGTGTATGTTTTGGTTCTAGAAGTAAGCCTTCTCTTCCATGAAGCATGGTTGCTTTCTCAATGTGCTGGTCTCTAATCATCTCATCTGCCATATTCCCAAAGTCACAAATTACAATCAGACTCCTCAGGGAAGCAATATACTGCATTATAGTTTCCCCTGGTTTCTGCTCACGCTGGTGAAATCTGTAGCGATTAGCTAATACATTCACTTTTGGCACAAAAGCATTAATTAATGCAGTGAGTGCAGTCTCATATTTATCATCTGCAAGAGGAAAAAGTGTAAAACATACTCTGCCCTTCTGCTCCACAGCAGTGGATTAGCAGAGCACTCTTTCTTACTTCAGAAATCTCTGTAGCAGTGATTGCAAGTAGATAAGTCTCAAACATATGGATCCAGGTAGTAAAAGCAATTGGAAGCTCACCTGGGCTTTGCAGAAAGGGTGCAGGTGGGTTCAGAGGCAGAAGATCCATCCTCATCGCCAAAATGTTGTATCAACCAGGCAAGGTACTAACAAGCTTCAACAGGATTTTATTTTCAAAGTGGAAACCTCTTTACCAAGCTGCTGCTGCACCCTCTGTAGCTTTCTCTCAGCTTCTCAACTCCTCCCCCTCCTTCCTGTTTCCTGTCCTTTCGGACTCCCAACAGCCAGTGCTCCCAATTCTAATAATTACAAGCAACATCTAAACACGACACATATCCATATCATAAGTATATTTCCATAAACAATATGGGGTGTAACATCACACTTCCCTTATCATTCCATCACTAATGTACCCTCTAAATGAGATTTTACTACACGGTGTTCCCACACTATTACTGTAAAATGTCTGTGTCAACAAATGTGCTCTTACTGTGTATTCAGAGTTATATCTTCTTTCTTCAATGAAAACAGAGGGGGTAATAAGGGATTAATTCTCCACTGAGTCCATACAAAGCTGAGGCGTGATGGAGAAGTGTGTGGGGTGGGTGGGGGGATGATAGGAGGCAGAATCCTTCTCCCTGAATTTTAACTGCTTGGCCCAGAATAAGTTAAAGCTGCAGGTCATTTGCCCTCAGAGAAGTGGATGCTGTGGGCCTTCATCCACTATGTCTCACTAGCTCACTCCTGCACCAAGTGATTCAGCTCGATTCTAGGGCGAATCTCTGGCGCACGAAAGTGACTCTGAGACTTTATTACCTTTCACTTTTGTCAGCTCTGTAGAGCCATAACTGCTTTGAAAAATTGAAATGGATTCCTCTGGCTTGTGCGTTATCAATGGAATTGGAAGATAATTTCTACCTGTGTAGCCACATTGTCAAAGAATGATGCTGTCAGTTAACTTGTGCAGTCTCAGCAGGGTTGCACAAAATTGTTTTAAATGATCAGTTACTAAGCGATTGCTTGGCATTGGCCTAGTAAGAGCTTGGATCATTCATTTTTGTTCCATTCTTCACTGAATTTTATTTGTGTAATGATTTGAAATACAGTAATTTTACTAAGGAGTGTTTTTGATTGTCTGATTGATACACAGCAATAAAGTTTAAAAGAAAACTGATCATAATCTGACCTTAGCTGAAGTCCAGAGACATTTGTATGCCTGAGTTATAAACCTCTTTGCACAGGGATTTGCAATAGAAACTCTGACAGTCCCTTAACCACAGCTTCATATGAGGCACAAGTATATTATTTACTGCATCTACATTTGCAGTCATATAAAGCATATGCAGTAGTCAGTAGTGACATGAATTATGCATAATTATTGTGAAATATCAAATTCAGTATTATTTAAAGGAAACTAGGCAGTAATTACACAGCATATCCACTGGAAATAGTATCTTGTGTTATTTGTCCTGCTTTATCTCAGGATAACTGAGAATAACTTTTGTCAATACTCCAATAACACCTAGAGGCCCCAGGTGAAATTGGAGAGCCATTATGCGAGGCACTGTACAAACAGCTGGCGAGACACAGTCCCTGCCCTAAGGAGATTGTAGTCTAGCAGGCAATACAGGCAAACGGAGGGAGGGAAATCTGTGCCTATTTCAGTTTTAAAAACATGAATGTTAAAAGCACCATCTCATCCTCTGAGCTTTGCTTACAATAATTGACATTATACTAAAATGGTAAAATTCACTTTTGCTCTAATCATAGTTCATTCCCCCTCCATACATCACAACTTTCAAATACCCCATCCTCTTGAGTGAAAAGGTGAACCTTGCAATATGCCTGGAAGACTTATCAATCTCAGCTCTGGCAGACCAGGGTAGGCTTGGGTGAGAGAGTTAGGGCCTGTGTCATGTTCCAGAGTCAAGAGGCCCTCACAAAGAACCTCTTGCCCATAGATGCCTCTCATCTGTGTTGGGGGAACTCAGGCTTGAGCAACTTTGCTGATTGCAACTGTGGAAATATGGGGTGAGAAGAGAGGTCTCTCAGAAAATACAGACCAAACCCATTTAGGTCTTTAAATGTGAAAACAAACACAGGCAGCCAGTGGAAGTCATATCACCAGTGTTACGTGCTCCCAGTGAAAATGCTGCTTGAAGTCCAGAGCATGGCAGCCTGTCTGACATTTGTTTTCTCATGGACCCAAAATGTAGCCCAATAGAGCTATCTACAAGCTTGAATCTCTACCAAATGCTCCAGTGTTCCACTGCATATGTGGTATCAGACATGTTGGAGCTGTATAACTGGGTATTTTACACATTGAATAAGGGGGTGGGAACACATAGCTAGGCAAAACACTCCTCAAGTATGAGTTGTAATTGTTGGATGATCCCAGCATGGGTTCCAGTGTGGGGGTGGCAGGTGACAACTAGGTGTGTGCTGTCAGAGAAGGTGGGTGAATCCAGACAATCACTATGGTCTCGAAGATCCTGTATGAGTTCATATCAGTCCTCACCCCTACAAGAAATGTGTTAACGATTTATGGTAAACAATCTGTTCCACCTATTATTTAGCTGTGTCACAGACAGTTTAACTGACAGCTGTGACCAGATCTGAAGAAGAGTTCTGTGCAAGCTCAAAGGTTCTCTCTGTCACCAACAGAAGTTGGTTCAATAAAAGATATTACCTCACCCATCTTGTCTGTGTTTTAATATATTGTGTACATATATGAAACAGACTATTATAAATGAAATTCCTGAAGGCCCGAGCTGAAGTCAGTATTTAGATGGACAGTGAACACCCATTATGAACATTTGTATCACTAGTCCCCCTCAAACCAAATAACTTGTCCTAAAAATCAAACGCAGTCTTTATTTTCATGTTGGAATACATCAACGTTTTGATTTTATTTATTTATTTTAAACGGGATAAAGTGAACTGGTATATCCCCCCGCCCCACACACACACCTCAGTTTGATATGTGTGGGATATTTTGTGTATTCATGTGTATTCATGTTTTCCTCTGATGTGGAGAGACAGAAGTGACTTGGTGTTATGGGCCTTCAAGATACTTTTTGCATCTTAGAAATTCATGTAAACACTAATAAGGACCACCTATGAATGTCAATGTAATTTTTTTAAAAAGGTTTGGTTTTCTATAATAAAGGATAATGATACTAATCTTTTGTAGACCACATTGAGAGCTAAAGATGAAAAAGTGTTTAAAAACTAGGTTTATTTTATTTGTATTTATTCTAAAATGAAACCATAGTTTCTAGTTTCTCAAGCATAATCTTTAGGCAAAGTTCATATGAGAATAAGCACTGAACACTTTAGAAAAACAAACAAGAAACCTTTCGCCCTTTTCAAAAATTGCTTTACTCAGCAATAATTTCTTTTGAAATAAGAAACATTCTTTATGAATCTGTTCACTGTGACCAGAGAGTTGATACTGCTAAGCAAAAATGTCACCTGTTCTCACGTCTTGTTTTACTTCTGAAGTGGCCTACGTTCATTTACGCAGTGCACTTACTGTTTCTATTTCTTTTCTATCAGCCAAACATCAAACTGACTTCTTAAGCATCCAAAAATGCCTACTTAGTACTACATATCCTTTCTTTCTAAACTCTTATGTGCCATTCAGGTACTGATTGCATGTGTGGAAAATGAACAAATTGAGCTTAACACACCCTCTTACTCTGAGAAACCTATGTTAGAGAATATCTATAACCCTGGTGTGTTTGGAGGAAGAATTATTGCCTATGAATTACAGAATACATGTTATTATGTTATAAGTTTCATATACTCCGATCCTCATTTACGCATCTTAGCGCTAAATATTTTGCAGTGGTGTAATGTGATTTCTGGTGGGAATGCTGTACACCAGATAACACTTTTTGTTGATGGTTTACAGAGAAGACATGTATTGGCAGTTGATAGAGAGTGGGAAAGAGAAATACTAAATCATCCAGTTATCCGGAGTTAAAAATGGAGTGCCTAGTCGATCCATTTGGGATGTTAATATTTTTATTAAGCTCATTTAATTCACTTAATTTGAAGGTCACAGGTTCATGACTAGTAGATAATCTGTAGCTAAATTATGGGAGCTTCACAGAATTTAAAATGTCTCCAAGGTAATTTTGAATTCTATTGTCAATATCTTCCCAAGCAGACGCCTGTATGATAACTGATTAAACATTTTATATAACCAGTCCATGGAGCTAAGTGAAGAAGCAACTGGAAGATTCTCAGGATGAAAAAATAAAATGAAAACAAAACAAAATAAAGATCCAGGGAGGAGCAGAGGTGTGAGGATGAATAAATTCTCTGTTTTACACGAACATTATCTAAAATATATCGAAGATCAGTTGAAGCTTAGATCTTGCAAATCCAATGTCAGATATGCAGATGATACTTTTATTTACCTGATATGACTGTTATTTTTTATTCAGAAAAATATTTAGTCCCATGTTCTGTGAGTTATTGCACAAATACTTTTTCCATTGACGTGATAGAGGAGAGAAATTTATTCCTGAAGAAGTGGAGAGCTTGGTAAGCAGGTTTCATTTCTTTCTAAATTCAGTTCTTTAAATTAAAAAAATTAGAACTAAGCTTAAATAAATTGGCACACTGTCTTGATCACATATATTGTAAGAAAGAAAATATCATTTAACATGTAGATAGCATTTTATATCTTCAATGTGCTCTGAAGTGATCAATTTAGTATTAGCTAAATTGACAGTATCACTAATCTGCACTTCTTACATATTATGCACCCTATACTTTGCTCCAATTTGGTGATTTTCAGTTCTAAACAAAGATTTAATATTAGCATTTAATGAGATTTCATACACAAATACTTCATTATCTCTGCAAAATATATATTACCCTACAATAAATACTACTGGCCAAATTCTGATTCCCTTAATTATACCAAATAATTTCTTATTGCACAATTAGTCCCATGCAAGTCAAAGAGTGCTAATTCAAAGTACCTTTCAATGTATGGCTATTAGAATCTGGCCCTAAATTAGAATTCACATAAATAAAACAAAACTGAGTTAAACAAAACGAGCAAAAATATACCTTGTGATGTTTATCTTCATTTTTATTCACTTAATCTCAAATTAATAAATTTATTATGATGAATTAGCAAGATTATATTTTATATATAGTTTTGGTTTTCAATAATTCTATTTCAAAATAATACTTAGCTTGCACATCTCAGGATCTCAAAAATACTTTACAAAGTTGGGTAAATATTGTCTTTCATTTACAAATGAGACAACTGAAGCCGAGGCCAAAAGAGATTAAAGGCCCCATTCTTATAACCTTACATCTAAATTCCCTGTAAACTGCATGGCCGCAGCCTATTTCATGCCATGCAGGTGGTCAGGGAACCGGCCTGGAGACCTGCGCCCCTCCTCCAACCCCAATCTAGCCCGGCACCCAACCTGCCACAGCTGGGGTGGCCCCCCCGGCCCCAACTATGCTGCAGCCTGGACCTGCGGGGCCGGGGTGCTCCTACCCCAGCCTGAACCCCTTTGGGGTGGCACAGCATGGCTCAAACCCGGGTGGCCCGGCCCCAGCTGCAACCGGAGCAGTCTGAACCCAGGCAGCCTGGCCCGGCCCTGGCTGAGGCACCCCGGCCCCGACCTGTCATGGGATGCCCCTCCCCAAACCCAGCTCCAACCCTCACCTGTTGCAGCCGGGGAGCCCACAGCCCCAATTTTCTGCAAAGCCCCAACCACACACTATTTATGTTGTGTGTAACAGTACTTGCTGGCCCTTTAAGGGAGGGTGTCTGCTGGCCAGGCATGGCCCTGATCCTGGTTCAGCCTAGAACAAAGGAATTTTGAGAAGTGTAGTTGAGGGACCCTGGAGACTAGAAAGTAGGCAGCAATGTATGCTGGCAAAAGGAGCAAGGAAATAGATCATCTTTTTGGCTCTCTTTGAGTAAGATCAAGGAGGGAGTAGGACCTGTATTGGCACTCTGTTTGAGACAGTCTGGAAAAGTTGGGCTAAAGTCTAGGTAATGATCTTTTGATCTTTATACAACAAAAAACATGTGAAGAAACCACATGGGCACCCTTGGGTCCCAAATAACCATGTTTACTAAATATATAGAAACGTGCCAAGTCTGGCTACGTATTGGCTGCTGCTTTGACTGGTTTCTGGCAGTTTCTAAAATATAAAATATGGTGAGTTCAACTGCAGCACTCAGAAATTATGTCAAGGGATGCTACCCTATTCCTATATACTGCCTCCTGGGAAGAAATTAGCTCTGGGTCTGTCTACTGAGGCAAAGAGAATTAAAAAGAGCAGCATATTTGAATATCTTCATAAAATAGAACCCAGCATGTGAGAATGGTGGATAGAATTTGGTCTAGATAGGACCTGTAGATAGCTGCCCAGGAAGGACACTGAGAAGAAGCATGAAAAAAAGGATGACGAGGAGGCCTAGAGAGGGACCAGCAAAGTGAAAGAAGAGGCTGCAGGCAAAGGGAACAAAGAGTGCTTTGGATGTGTGCTAAGCTCTAACTTTTTGTTTTTAGGCCCACGGCTGGGCGTTCCAAGGGATGGTTCTATGTATCGAGCGGAAAGCAAAGAAAGGCTAGTGGGAGCTATTGTTTGTTTGGACTTTTTATTTACCTCAGGAAGAGTGGAGTTTTCCTAATATAGCCAGGACTCAATTAAGTTACTATACTAGTGGAGAGTGACGCTGAGGTACAACCAACTGTGGAAATTGAGGAAGAAGCCATGGGATAAGGTGAGAGCTCTGTGACAGGCCATTTTAATGGCAAACATGTGATGCTGTTAATGCAACTATCAGTTTGTGAGTTTGGCTCATTATTACGAGCCTCGCCTGCTCCTTTGCTTCTCTTCATCATGTGGATAGTAATATCTAGGCCATTTGGTTTTCTTTAAACTGCAGTAGAAAAGGGTACATTAAATTGTAGAGCAACATTATTAAAAGAAAGCCCAAACTTATGAATGTTAATATATTTGGTTTCTGCAACTAAATGCTTGTGCTTAACCTGCATCAAGAGACTCAACCCTTTATTTGTTGCATGCTGGTCTCAGAAGCAATGTCTCTTATGCTGAGGAGAGTATAAACCACTCAGTGATTTATTCAGGTATTGTACATCTATCTATACTGTCAGATTAGTGTTGAGATCTGCCAGACTTAGAGGTCCCTCATGTCCACTCTGCCTTCATGTAGCTAACCTCTTTCATTTAGCCAGGAAGCCTAATACTGTACTTTGTCTTTTGTACTTTTGGGAGCTGTTGCAAGCTGTTCACTCAGATTCAAACAAGCTCCCATAAGCAGTCTTGGAATAGATTTGGCAGCCAAGGGTCCTGATTCATCAAAAAAATATCTTCGGCTTCTATGCTGCACAAGGACTTCATCTGCCATTTCATGGTTTGGAACATACAGTAAACATATGTTTTGCACCGTGTGGTTTTCCAACCTGTGCTAATGAGGCAGGACGATTTGTCACGAACAATCTATTGACAAGATCTTATTTCCACCTTAGTTTCCTAATGTCACATTGCTTTCCCTCCTTTGCTGTTGCTCTTCAGTAAGTTCTCTCTTTTATATATCATAAAGAAATACTGGAAGTGGCAGAGACATAAGGGAGAAAGTCAAAACTGAAGCAAAACTGCATTTGTAAATTATAGTTGTGATGTTTTCCTTTATTTGGGCAGCAATTTCCTTGATCTCTGACTTAAACTTCCAGAACCAGTTCAGAACATTCAATGGAAAGATACTGTGCTGATCCAAGAGGAGAATTTAGCCCATTCCCAAGAGCTGAACAGTTACTGTAACTAACAATCCAGAATTTTGTCTCAGTTTTGGCAAGCTTCTTTTTTGGCCTTCCCATCAGGAAGTTTCTTTATCCTTTTTTTTTATCCTTTATCCATTTCTTTATCCTGTTTCATGTAAACATTGGGCACTAAGGCCTAGATACTTTGCTAGTGTGTATTAGCATAAATCCATTGACTTCAGTGAAGCTTCACTCATTTACACCAGCTGGCCCTAAATTAGATCTGATAGAATTTTTCTCAATACTTTTTTTGGGGGGTGTGGTATGAACATGGGCTTTTAACCACAATGAATTTTTTCATAGATTTATTTGGTTTTTAAACCCCCCTCCTTTTTTTTAGGTTCTCCTCCCACCCTTTTCTAAAGTGGGAAAAAAGAGACAGACAGGTAGAAGAAAACCAGCTTTGTGAAATAAACACATTCTGTGCACTTTTGAATGAAACAAAATTTGCTTTGTTAGAAATTTTCTCAGAAAATAGAAAGCATTTTTCAACCTGCTCTGTCCTCAGTATTCAATTCAGACCCTCAATGCTACAGAAAAAAAGAAAAGCAAATTAATAACTGGTGAATGTGAACAGCAGACATTTTGCATCTAATTAGTTCATACATAAAGTATGTTTTGACTGTCAGTGAACTGGGGGAAATCTATAAAGCATCTAATTTGCATCTGAAGTAGCTACTTTTTATAAAACATTCTACTATATTTTTCGTGATATGCAAATGAGTATTATTTAAAGCACATTAAAATTTAATTAATTTGAAGGGGCCTTTAACAGAGCATGCATATTTAGAACAAAATAATCTGTAAAACTCAGTAAATATCAATGTATTCATTGATGTGATATTGGGTTGAATGGCTCCTTTTATGCCACACAATGTCAATGAAATATTGCTTTTTATATTGAACAATACATTTAAAAAATTAACACTCATTTAAATAATGTTATGACAAAACAATTACAAAACGAACTTAAAATAAAGTCTCACTTTAGAATTAACATGTTATGAATATAAGCATTGTAGTACTGGCTATGTGGGCAATTTTAGTACCTGTTCATTGTATTTGGTCTAATCATTCTGTAATGCTTGAATGTTGTTCCTCATTGCAGGCTGATGGGAACAGAAACATTTCTTTGAGATCTTTCTCCTGTTAACAAGGAGTTTGCCCATTTAGAATCATTGGTTGGCTTTATATATTATATATATATATATATGCTAGCCATGTGACCTGAACCCCTAGAGAGAAAAGAACTCACTATTCACCCTTGTTGGTGAATACAAAGAAGAGTTCCCTAAAGTTCCTTGGGAATTCTAGATTGGCAGGGCTCTGTAGGGGAGGGAGCCCTTTACTGGCACCATTTGGTGAGCAAAGGAAAATGACTGAATGGGCCAGGCCACAATTACATTTAAATTTTGTAACAGTTTGGGGCAATTTGGTTAAAATGCAGGTAAATTTTGAGTTTGGGAGCAATAAAATGCTTTTATTCTTGTAGGGAAATGTAAGGACTATACTAAATATGCCTGACGCAAGGGTCACCCTGACTGTTACTGCAGTCACATGCAGTTGGGTAAGGGAGCGTGTAGTAGATTAAAGGTGTTTTTCAGCTCTGTTTGCTTCTCTGGTGGTAAGGACTCAATTGGGGATCCTATATAGGAATCATTTCCTGCTGATGACTCAGCACATAGGTAGCTTTAAGACAGAGAATGGTTTGGAATGGTGGACAGAGTTGAATCAAGGCAACTTTGAAATGATGCGCAGAACTAAGCTTAGCTGGTGGACAGAGCTGGGCAGAGGCAAGTGATGGTACTGAGGTGGGTTGCACTTAATCTACTGAGAATAGCAATCTCCCTCAGAGACTTTAGTATGAGTCTAATCAAAACTGAAATCACTTCAGGTGGGTCAGGAAGTAGGGCCCTACAGCAGCCCAGGAAGGATTTTCCTTAGGGGGTGGAAACTGACCTGCCAGCAGTCTTGGATTCCTCCGTCCCTAGCCAACAAATGGTGAGTGGGGAGTTGGGCAGGAGGGAAGTGGCTAGAATGTATTGGGTATTCATAGCTTCAAGAGGAGGATGGAGATTGTGACAAGTCCTAAGACACCTTGGAGAGGCTTACCTAATCAATATTGTTTGTTTATTAATTGCTGGCAATTGCAAATTTATTCTTTTGACACCTTTCCTACCAGCCCTCCCCCCAATAACATTATCTTTGTTTTAAACCTCTGGACTCAGTGCTTGCACATGGGGATGTATTATCTAGTAAGGGTGCCCCAGGATGATGTATGCAGTTTCTGAGTGGGGGCTCATGTTGTTTAAATTTTCAGATGGAACCTCTAGAAACTTGAACCTGGCTACTGCTGACACCCTGGCAGAAGGATTGCACATATATTGACTTAATGTATGAACACAGAAACAGTATTGCCAATTCCAAAGATTCGATAATCATGAGACCAGTTTAAAATTAAAAAAAAAAACCTAGGGGTTCTCTTTGGGCATTGCTACACTTGCAGATGTAGAGCGCTTTGAGTTAAACCAGCATTCATAGAGCACAATAGGGAAAGCGCTGCAGTCTGTCCACACTGACAAGTTCAAGCACACTGGCGTGTTCACATTTGCGGCACTTACAGTGGCATTGGGAGCAGTGCATTATGGGCAGCTATCCCAGCATGCAAGTGACTGCAATGTGCTTTTCAAATGGGGTGGGGTGGAGTGTGACAGGGAGTGTGTTGTGTGTATGTGGGGGGAGAGAGAGTGTGTTTCTGGGGGGCTGAGAGCATGTCAGCATGCTCCCTTGTAAGTTCAGACAGCAGCAAACCCCCCCCCACCTCTCTCTCTCACACACAGATATCCACACTAATGGCTTGCTTTGTCTCAGAGCAGATAAGCAGCCAGCTGTCAGAAACGGAGCTTTCAAAGGGCATATCCGCATTCCTACAGTGAGTTCAAAACAATGACAAGAGTGGCCACTTGACTTAGGGGGTTATGGGATGTTTCCGGAGGCTGAGCAGAGCGCAGTAATGCAACTCCTTGTTCACACTGATGCTGTGGCTCTCCAGTGGGGGCGCAGCGAACGTTATTCCACTCGCCGAGGTGGAGTCCCAGAGCGCTGTAGCCGCGGAGTCAGAGCGCTCTACGTGCCTTGCCAGTGTGGATGGATAGTCAGCTAGTGCATCCTGGGCTCCTTTATTGTTCTGTAACTCGCAAGTGTAGCCAAGCCCAAAGGCTTTGTCTCTTGAGTTTTGAACTATTGTAGGCTCATACTTTCAAGGTATTCTCTGCAACCAATGAGGTGTACAAAATTAAGTTGTATTTCAGTGAAAGCTGAGATCCTCAGAGAATCACTTGTCTTTAAGAGCTGGAGCTTTAAGTGAAACACCTCCTATCACAAGCCTCGAGGTATAATTGTCAGGGTTGGCAACACTTAGTTCAAAAAGCAACATCCTATTCAAAACAGAGCCAAAAGCTTTTGGAGGTTTTCTCATGCTTTCAGGGCAGCCCAGTGCAATGTCAGGAGGCCACAAGCTCATAGAAGCAGATGAAAACATTGGGAATGCAATGACAGCATCTCTTCATTAATGGGTCCACAACACAATTAGTAATGTTTGGAGCCCTTATGGGTAGTCTCCGTAGTCATGCCAAGCCCTGAATGGGCAAGGAGACAGATTCCCCTTCCTCAGCCCTAGAAGTGGTCATTCAGGCCAGGATAGCATGGACACATCATTTCAGAGTCTCTATTCTAGAACGTCTACGATACATGCAGAATTTCCATTTCCAGAGCTGTCAATCCAGCCATTTTTAGCAGCACTAAATTATTTTTTTAAAAAAAGTTGTATGTGTCTGGTTTGTCATTCTTTCTTTCAAAAGACTTTCTATTAATACTGAGAGAAATGAGCAAAAGCATTTAAGGAAAAGATTTTCCAAAACAAGAGACTAAATTTAGGCACCTAAACAAAGTGACTTAGTTTCAAAACTGTGGTACATCAACGACTCCCATTTACCTTAAAAGGAGTTATTGGAAGTTTAGCGTTTTTGCAAATAGGTATTTAGGTGCCTAAGGATGGATTTAGAAGTCTGACTCCAGACTCCTGTTTTGGCAAAACTTGACCTATAGTGTTTTGGTTTAATACTGTGTACTTTAAAGTTTTTTTAAATACTTTTTATCTCACAACACTTTTTGGTCAACTGCAACAGTGCTTTAATTTCGGATGTCGCTCATTGATCAGCTATTTATGTATATTTTCACTTCAAAATGTTACTAACTAAATTATTTTGGCTGCTTGCTGGTTATGCACAAACAAAACCATGGCTGTCACTAGGTTAATTGTCAGTTACCCAAATACTGCCTTCTGGAGGCACTACTTCCGGGAAATGTATTACAGCGTATGGTGTTTTACCATGTCAGTGGTGAATTCAGTCTTTACGAATCATTTTTGTATATTCTTAAATCAGAGTGAAAGCATCACAGAGTTCTGCAGCTGTGCTTGGTCTCACTTTTATGAGTAGATGGAAATTTCTATATGCAGTTATGTTTTCTTGGTGGTACTAACTGTGAATCACCATTTTTGCTCAGAACAGGGTCTGGTAAATACAGGTTTGTTTAGAATAAAGGTATAAGGCCAAAATGGCAACATTTTTGTGTGCCTCAGGTTTGGCACTGAAGATCTGGCTTTCAGAACTGTTGAGCAGTATAGCTGGTAGAAAATAAAAAAAAATAAAAACAAAAACAAGAAAAGATGGGAAGAGAGAAAGTTCTGTCCAGTTTTATAGTTGAGGAAAAACCTGAAAAAAAATCATGATCACTTTGTTTAGTCAAATATATCAAGATTCAGATAACTTTAACTATTTCTTCTGACCATTCACAGTGCCTATTGCTGTCAATTGAGGCTGTAGGAGTTAGGCACTTCTGAAACTATGAGGTGAGGCTCCCACCTCCACTTTAGTCCCTCTTTACAGGTAAAGTGGCTTGACCAGCATAAAGGCTGTAGATCATAGGAGTGAGAATGGCCTTGGTGCAGGACTCCCTCATAAGTGACAGTACAGGGAATATTCCTGGGGCAAGGTTGTAGGTGAAGAAGTGAAGAGTTTGGACAACAAGAGGCTACCATATTTAGGCTTTCCTCCAGGGGCTACTCCAACTCAAAGTTGGGAGGGTGCAAAGGGCTCTTAGGGTATGTTTGTAATGCAAACCCACATCTATGGGACCCAGATTTGTGGGCTCGGTGTTTCCAAGTCCGGGCTTGAGTGTCCACACTACATTTTAAACCTCAGTTTACAATTGTTGGACCCATGTCTCTAGGCTGTGCTAATGCATCCATATGCAGACCTTCTGACTCAGGCCTATGGCTTGAGTTGTGTTCACACTGAAAAATGACAGGCCTTGGACTTGAGTCACAACAAGACTCGGGCTCTGACCCATGCATGTAGCAGGGTCCTAGTACCCAGTCCTGAATGCTTGCTCAGCTGTGTCAGATTGATTTGTGTGTAGATGGATGGGGTGCTTGGGCTCATATCTGAGCCAGAGCCTGGGTTTACCATGTAGTGTAGACATACCATTAAAGTCTCAGCAAGAATCTAACTCCAGTTTTTTTTTAAATTAGGCAACCAAAAATTGAGGCCTCTTTTCATAATTTGGGACACAGTATCTATTTACTTATGTTGTGTCTTTATATATAATGTATATTATAAAGCACTGGTAGTTGCACTTTTCAGGTTAAAGTTGCAATTTAATTTCCTTATATGTACCATAAACAAAAACTTCATTTTAAGGGGAACTAAGGTTAGTTAAGTCTGAAATATATCCTATAATACTTAAGGAACTGACTGAAGAGATCTCTGAGCCATTAACGATTATCTTTGAAAACTCATCGAGGATGGGAGAGATCCAAGAGGACTGGGAAAGGACAAATACAGTACTTATCTATAAAAAGGGGAATAAAGACAACCCAGAGAAGATTAGACCAGTTGGCTTAGCAGTGGTACCCAGAAAGATAATGGAGTAAATAATCAAACGATCTATTTGTAAGCACCTAGAAAGATAATAAGGTGATAAGTAACAGTCAACATACATTTGTCAAGAACAAATCATGTCAAACCAACCTAATATCCTTCTATGATAGGGTTGCAAGTCTTGTGAATAGTGGAGAAGCTGTAGATGTGGTATATCTCAACTTTAGTAAGGCTTTTGATACTGTCTCACATGACCTTCTCATAAGCAAACTAGGGAAATAAAACCTAGATGAACCTATTATAAGGTTGGAAAACCATACTAGGGAGTTGTTATCAATGATTCACAGTCAAGCTTTTCCAGGCATATCAAGAGGGGTCCGCAAAGATCCGTCCTGGCTCTGATTCTATTCAATAGCTTCATAGATGATTTGGATAATGGCATAGAGAGTAAACTTATAAAGTTTGGGGATAATACCAACTGGAAGCGGTTGCAAGTGCTTTGGAGGATGCAATTAGAATTCAAAATGATCTTGACAAACTGGAGAAATGGTCTGAAATACAGGAAGAAATTCAATAAAGACAAATGCAAAGTACTACACTTAGGAAGGAATAATCAGCTGCACAAATACAAAATGGGAAATGAATGCCTAGGAAGGAGTAAAGAAGACTGAGACAGGAGCATGATAACAGTCTTCAAGGACAAAAAAGGTTGTTATAAAGAATAGGGTGATAAATTGTTCTCTTTATCCACTGAGGATGGGACAAGAAGTAATGGTCTTAAATTGCAGCAAGGGAGATTTAGGTTAGACATTAGGAAAAACTTCCTAACTGTCAGGATAATTAAGCACTGGAACAAATTACCTAGGGAGGTTGTGGAAACTCCGTCACTGGAGGGTTTTAAGAACAGGTTAGACAAACCCCTGTCACGGATGGTCTAGAATCTAAATAATACTTAGTCCTGACTCAGTGCATGGGACTGGACTAGATCAGTGTTTTTCAAAGGTCAGGTCACGACCCAGTAGTGGGTTGCGGCGTGTCAGGCACTGGGTCACTCTGGTCAACACTGCCGACTGGTACGTAAAAAGTCCCATTGGCGGTGCTGCCCAGCTAAAGCACCGTGCTGAGCCCCAGAAGTGGCCAGCAGTGGGTCCAGCTTCTAGATGGGGGGGCCACAGGGCTCTGTGGACTGCCCCTGCCCCGAGCACCAGTTCCGCACTCCCATTTGCTGGGAACCGGTCAAAGGGAACTGGGGGTGGGGGGTAGCGCCTGTGGGCGAGAGTCGCACAAAGCCTTTGTGCACCTCCGCCTTGGAGCCGAACCTGCTGCTGGCCTCTTCTGGGGCACAGCATGGTCCGCAGTGCCAGGATAGGTGGGAAGCCTGCCTCTGCACCCAGGCTGTGCCACTGACCAGGAGCCGCTGGAGGTAAGTCCGTGCCCCAACCCCATGCCCCAATCCCCTGCCCCAGCCCTGAGTCCCGCCAACCTGGAACCCCTTCCTTCACCCCAAACCCCTCATCCCTGGCCCCACCCCAGAACCTGCAACCCCAGCCCAGAGCCCTGACCCCCTCATGTACCCCATCCCGCTGCCCCAGCCCAGAGCCCCCTCCCATACCCTGAACCCCTTATTCCAGGCACCCCACAGCCCTTACCCTCGCACTCCAACCCTCTGTCCCAGCCATGAGCCCCTCCCAGACGCCAAACCCCTCATCCCCAGCTCTGTTGGGTTGCGGGCGTCAACAATTTTCTTCAACTGGATTCCCAGAAAAAAAGTTTGAAAACCACTGGACTAGATGACCTATTAAGGTCCTTTCCAGTTCTATGTTTCTATGATTCTATATTGCCCCTCAACAAAAATTCCTAAGAACAAGGAAATGCCAAGTTAGGAATACAGCTTTACCTTACGCTAATGCCGAGGCAACATGACAGATGGCTTCTTCCCAAGGAAATGTAATCGGCTTCAAAAAAATAAACAAACATACAACACACAGTAATCTCCCTTAGAGTATAACACTAAACTTCAGGGAAGGTGATAGTCATTTCACTAAAGCCATCAAGTTCAGGATAAGTTTTGTGAAATGTGCAGAGAATTCATTTGTGCATATATGTTGCACTTAATTAATGGGCATAAAATTAATGCCATTAAAGGTTTACATTTATCACCTGCAATAGTTACATTCTCAGGCATTGGCACCCTGACAGCAGGATTGTCTGGCTATGTAGACTCCCTCCTCAGGCCCTATGCTACCAGCACTCCCAGCTATCTTTGAGACACCACTGACTTCCAGAGGAAACTAAGATCCATCGGTGAACTTCCTGAAAACACCCTCCTAGCCACTATGGATGGAGAAGCCCTCTACACCAACACTCCACACAAAGATGGACTACAAGCCATCAGGAGCAGTATCCCTGATACTGTCACGGCAAACCTGGTGGCTGAACTTTGTGACTTTGTCCTCACCCATAACTATTTCACATTTGGGGACAATGTATACCTTCAAATCAGCGGCACTGCTATGGGTACCCACATGGCCCCACAGTATGCCAACATTGTTATGGCTGACTTAGAACAACACTTCCTCAGCTCTCGTCCCCTAATACCCCTATTCTACTTGCGCTACATTGATGACATCTTCATCATCTGGACCCATGGAAAAGAAGCCCTTGAGGAATTCCACCATGATTTCAACAATTTCCATCCCACCATCAACCTCAGCCTAGACCAGTCCACACAAGAGATCCACTTCCTGGACACTACGGTGCTAATAAGTGATGGTCACATAAACGCCACCCTATACCAGAAACCTACTGACTGCTATGCCTACCTACATGCCTCCAGCTTTCATTCAGATGACACCACATGATCCATTGTCTACAGCCAAGCTCTACGGTACAACCGCATTTGCTCCAACCCCTCAGACAGAGACAAACACCTACAAGATCTCTATCAAGCATTCTTACAACTACAGAACCCACCTGCTGAAGTGAAGAAACAGATTGACACAGCCAGAAGAGTACCCAGAAGTTACCTACTACAGGACAGGCCCAACAAAGAAAATAACAGAACGCCACTAGCCATCACCTTCAGCCCCCAACTAAAACCTCTCCAATGCATCATCAAGGATCTACAACCTATCCTGAAGGACGACCCATCACTCTCACAGATCTTGGGAGACAGGCCAGTCCTTGCTTACAGACAGCCCCCCAACCTGAAGCAAATACTCACCAGCAACCACACACCACACAACAGAACCACTAACCCAGGAACCTATACTTGCAACAAAGCCCGTTGCCAACTGTGTCCACATATCTATTCAGGGGACACCATCATAGGGCCTAATCACATCAGCTACACTATCAGAGGCTCATTCACCTGCACATCTACCAATGTGATATATGCCATCGTGTGCCAGCAATGCCCCTCTGCCATGTACATTGGCCAAACTGGACAGTCTCTACATAAAAATAAATGGACACAAATCAGACGTCAAAAATTATAACATTCAAAAACCAGTCGGATAACACTTTAATCTCTTTGGTCACTCAATTACAGACCGAAAAGTGGCAATTCTTCAACAAAAAGTCTTCAAAAACAGACTCCAACGAGAGACTGCTGAATTGGAATTAATTTGCAGACTGGATACAATTAACATAGGCTTGAATAAAGACTGGGAGTGGATGTGTTATTACACAAAGTAAATCTATTTCTCCATGTTTATTTCCCTCCCCGCCCCCGTTCCTCAGACATTCATGTCCACTGCTGGAAATGGCACACCTTGATTATCACTATAAAAGGTGTCCCCGCCCCCCCCGCTGCTCTCCTGGTGGTAATAGCTCACCTTACCTGATCACTCTCATTACAGTGTGTATGGTAACACCCATTGTTTCAAATTTTCTGCGTATATAAATCTCCTCACTGTATTTTCCACTGAATGCATCCGATGAAGTGAGCTGTAGCTTACGAAAGTTTATGCTCAAATAGATTTGTTAGTCTCTAAGGTGCCACAAGTACTCCTTTTATTTAGCAGGTATTTACAGTATTACTCCTTCTAAGGAGAATGATATTGAAAATATCCAAAATGTCCACGTTTTACTGTTACCCACTGTATTTTCTGTTGGGGTCTGACTTTTCAGAGGGCCTGATCCAGAGCATCTCCTAGTCCAGCACCACTCAGGCCCAGTCCCAAAAGTTGTATAATAGTGATGTAGTGAATTGTGAAGATAGATTAAGACCATGGTTTTCTTGCATGCGTTTTTACTGTAAATCAATTGCACACATTTTTACATAGTGATTTGCAGGGCTTGTATTCTCGCAGATATTCATATGCCTTTGAATCACTCCTCAATAACAGAGTCACCTTTGGCTGATTGATTCAAGAAATTTTGAATCACATATAGTAATTATATTTTCAAGCAATAAAGTGTTTATCAGAGGGTAATGATTTTTCATTTTAAGGTGGGTTAAACTAGCACTGAGAAATAAAGACATTTAACAAGGCTTAATAAAATGCATTCATGGTTTTCAAATGCAGCTCTGTATCTAAAGCAAAGAAAATATTTGATGAACATCTATCCTTAGAACTGCAACTATAAGTTGCTATTTGAAGTGAGCCTGTTAGTAAAGCAGTTGTGGATGATGTTATTTGTACTGAACTATGTAAGGTGGTGTGGGGGCAATGACACAGATGCTTTGATTTTCATAGAGAAAACTAAAATGGTCTCTTTTGTCATTATTTTGTCTGCCAATCCTTAAGTATAGATTGGTCTGCCTCTCTAAGGACCTCAAGACAGTAAAAACTCAGGCATGAATCTGGCCACTAAGAAGAGCCTTTAAGGTCTCAATAGAAGAGAATCATAGAATCATAGAATATCAGGGTTGGAAGGGACCTCATCTAGTCCAACCCCCTGCTCAAAAGCAGGACCAACCTCCAATTAAATCATCCCAGCCAGAGCTTTGTCAAGCCTGACCTTAAAAACTTCTAAGGAAGGAGATTCTACCACCTCCCTAGGTAATGCATTCCAGTGTTTCACCACCCTCCTAGTGAAAAAGTTTTTCCTAATATCCAACCTAAACCTCCCCCACTGCAACTTGAGACCATTACTCCTTGTCCTGTTCTCTTCTACCACTGAGAATAGTCTAGAACCATCCTCTCTGGAGCCACCTCTCAGGTAGTTGAAAGCAGCTATCAAATCCCCCCTCATTCTTCTCTTCTGCAGACTAAACAATCCCAGTTCCCTCAGCCTCTCCTCATAAGTCATGTGTTCCAGACCCCTAATCATTTTTGTTGCCCTTCGCTGGACTCTTTCCAATTTATCCACATCCTTCTTGTAGTGTGGGGCCCAAAACTGGACACAGTACTCCAGATGAGGCCTCACCAATGTCAAATAGAGGGGGACGATCACGTCCCTCGATCTGCTCGCTATGCCCCTACTTATACATCCCAAAATGCCATTGGCCTTCTTGGCAACAAGGGCACACTGCTGACTCATATCCAGCTTCTCATCCACTGTCACCCCTAGGTCCTTTTTCGCAGAACTGCTGCCTAGCCATTCGGTCCCTAGTCTGTAGCTGTGCATTGGGTTCTTCCGTCCTAAGTGCAGGACCCTGCACTTATCCTTATTGAACCTCATCAGATTTCTTTTGGCCCAATCCTCCAATTTGTCTAGGTCCCTCTGTATCCTATCCCTCCCCTCCAGTGTATCTACCAATCCTCCCAGTTTAGTATCATCCGCAAATTTGCTGAGAGTGCAATCCACACCATCCTCCAGATCATTTATGAAGATATTGAACAAAACCGGCCCCAGTACTGACCCCTGGGGCACTCGACACCAGCTGCCAACTAGACATGGAGCCATTGATCACTACCCATTGAGCCCGACAATCTAGCCAACTTTCTACCCACCTTATAGTGCATTCATCCAGTCCATACTTCTTTAACTTGCTGACAAGAATACTGTGGGAGACCGTGTCAAAAGCTTTGCTAAAGTCAAGAAACAATACATCCACTGCTTTCCCTTCATCCACAGAACCAGTAATCTCATCATAAAAGGCGATTAGATTAGTCAGGCATGGCCTTCCCTTGGTGAATCCATGCTGACTGTTCCTAATCACTTTCCTCTCATATAAGTGCTTCAGGATTGATTCTTTGAGGACCTGCTCCATGATTTTTCCGGGGACTGAGGTGAGGCTGACTGGCCTGTAGTTCCCAGGATCCTCCTTCTTCCCTTTTTTAAAGATTGGCACTACATTAGCCTTTTTCCAGTCTTCTGGGACTTCCCCCATTCGCCACGAGTTTTCAAAGATAATGGCCAATGGCTCTGCAATCACAGCCGCCAACTCCTTTAGCACTCTCGGATGCAACTCGTCCGGCCCCATGGACTTGTGCACATCCAGCTTTTCTAAATAGTCCCTAACCACCTCTTTCTCCACAGAGGGTGGCCATCTATTCCCCATGTTGTAATGCCCAGCGCAGCAGTCTGGGAGCTGACCTTGTTCGTGAAGACAGAGGCAAAAAAAGCTTTGAGTACATTAGCTTTTTCCACATCCTCTGTCACTAGGTTGCCTCTCTCATTCATTAAGGGGCCCACACTTTCCTTGGCTTTCTTCTTGTTGCCAACATACCTGAAGAAACCCTTCTTGTTACTCTTAACATCTCTCGCTAGCTGCAGCTCCAGGTGCGATTTGGCCCTCCTGATTTCATTCCTACATGCCCGAGCAATATTTTTATACTCTTCCCTGGTCATATGTCCAAACTTCCACTGCTTGTAAGCTTCTTTTTTATGTTTAAGATCCGCTAGGATTTCACCGTTAAGCCAAGCTGGTCGCCTGCCATATTTACTATTCTTTCGACACATCGGGATGGTTTGTCCCTGTAACCTCAACAGGGATTCCTTGAAATACAGCCAGCTCTCCTGGACTCCTTTCCCCTTCATGTTAGTCCCCCAGGGAATCCTACCCATCCGTTCCCTGAGGGAGTCGAAGTCTGCTTTCCTGAAGTCCAGGGTCCGTATCCTGCTGCTTATCTTTCTTCCCTGTGTGCATAATAGATTTTTTTGATTATCTGGTAGTTTAAAAAATGGAACTAAATAATTGCTTCAGGTTAAACCAAACCCAAACATTTTAGAAATTTTTGGTTTACTGAAAAGCTGAAGAAAAAAAAAATCATTTTAGGTGGAACCAAATGCTTCACTTTGATAAAATGTAAACATTTCATTTCAATTTTTAAATATTTTTATGTTTTTTAAATAAAATTAAAGGACATTTTGAAACAAAGACACTTTGAACCCCCCCAAAAAATCAAAACGTTTCATTTGGTAAATATCAAAATTTGTTTTAGGGTGATTTGACTAAAGCAATTTGATGAAACTGACTCAAATGCACAAAACATTTAGGTGTTGCTGAATCTGCAATTTTTTAAAAAATTTTTTTCTGAAAATTTATTTGGCTATATAATTTCACCTAGCTGTATATAATAACTCTGTTTTCTTAGGAGGAACATGGCAGCTAGAACACCTTAATTTTTCTTTTAGAGATGAGGAAAAGCAAGAGTATTTTTGGGGGGAGGGGACCTTTTGTTTTTGTTTTTTTTTAAACCTAGCTTTGGGGGATTTTTTTCAATGATTATCCACACTGATTCTTTCCCACTAAAGAGAGTATTCTTCTTCTGTATCGTTGCAATTATGCCTGGGCATTGATTATTTGTCCTTGTTTTGTAGCTTTTGCAAGGCCCAAGTAAGCAGGCTTTGTGTATGAGAAATATGAAGGAACTGTGAGATCTGGACTCCAAACCAGCAAACTTGTGTGAAGGATATTGAACAATTGTGAAGCTCCGCCACAACTGCTGCTGTAGCTCTTTGTCATTCTAAATGTGGGGCTTTGGTCCACTAAATCATTGACACTCCCTAGGCTCATCACTAAAACCCAACACCCCACTGGCCTAGGCCGAGTTAGCACGGAGTGCAAACATGAACATGCAGGGATTGTGCATCTATGTTACCCTAACACAGCACTATTGAGGTATGTAACAGAGTCATTGGTAATTTTTCCCTCAGGGGGTTCGGTTAACTCACCCTGACCAGTTATCTACACTGGGTGGTCACAACACAGACCCTGCTTCCCTACTGTTTGCAGGAGTTGTGGGTGTTCTGCCCTTTGTGGGCCACTTTAGGTCTCTCTCCCTGGGCCTGGGGGATCAAAATGAAAGTCACAAAACCCTGCATTCAGGGATACTCACTCCCTGTGGTACCAGCAAATCAGGGAGGGGGGCTGTGGATGAGTCTATAGTGCTACCACTAATTCATCCCCAACATAATGGGTTTGGGGAAATTGCTCTGGCTGGGTCTAAGATGAGCTAGGTCTCATCCTGGGAATCCTCTGTACTCTCCTCAGGGATGGGGTGAAGGTTTCCTGTTTAGGAGTTCCTTCTGAGCTTTGGGAGTCACTCCTGCAGTCTGCTCCTTCTCCTCCCCCCACTGCTGACTGCAGTTTCCCACTTTTAAAGGCCTCCTTCCTATCATGCACAATTGACAGGACCAGAGGGGTGGGACTAGCCCTGCCACCAGACCTCTCTGGCCCCTTCCTCGTGCATATGGGGCCAATACATGCCATGACAAACTGTGTGTGTGGTGGGAGAAAGGAGGGGGCGGGGGAAGGATTGGGATACACTGTTGATAGGTTAAGTTCACCAATAATGTGCAAAGTTTTAAATATGTAGTCGTTACTGTATTGGTAGTAATGTATACGGTATATGGTTGTCAAGATTTTGGTGCATAGTAATTTATACATTAACTCTTACTACATTATCCAAGATACGCATATGGTAAATCAATCTTCCTGTGTGGCTCTTATTACTAAATTAAACTAGCAGTTTGTTAGTTTCTATCATCTTTTGCTAACCCTCACATAGTTCTGTTTGTGATTTCATACTTCTTTGTGTGAAATCTTCCTTATTACTGCTATTTCTACATACCATTTTTTTCCTTACATATTCTAACAAATCATCAGTGAGAATAGGTTTTTTCCACCCTTTGCAGCTATATTTGTTTTTTTGTTTTGGACAGGTTTCTCTTACTTCATGTTGACAATTTTTATTTTTTCTGTGCCAATTTCCTTTGGAATCTGTGAAGTATTTTTAAAAATGCAATTTAGATTTGCCTGTTCAAATAGGCCGAGTGAATATGCTAACCAGTTCTGAACATGGAGTTTGCATAAGCAGCTTGTACCGTATGCACTTTTTTATTTGTATTTTTTATTCACAGTCACAGAATCGTTCAATCATAGCTGATAGGTCTGGAAAAGACCTCTTGGGTCATCCATTTCAATCCTTCTGTGCACAGCAGGATTTTTCTCACTGCTAGTTTCCTGAGTGTTTATAATCGTCTTTTAAACAACTGTAGTGATGGTACCTCAACTCCCTCCCCAGGCATCATTTCATTGTCTAATTGTCCTTGCTATTAAGAAAATTTTCTAATGTCAAACTTATTTTTTCCCTTTCTGTAGTTTCTAGCCCAATTATGCCACTTCAACCACTGTCTAGAATTTATCCCTGTTCTTTAGAGAATTACTTCAAAAATATTCATGGCTCTTACCGTAGCCTCTCATACAGACTGAAAAACATTTCATTTCTATTTGTCTACGCTGTTTTTCTATCTTTTTCTCATATTTTAATTTCCCTTAATCTCGCTCATAGATAACTGGGCCATGAGGAGAAGTTAGATGGAACTTGGAACCTGCCTGAAATCAATCTGTGTGTGGATATTTTATTATATTGACAAGAATCAACCCAGATTCACAAACAGTTTGTAAATCTGAGCTGCTGCTGCTGTTTGCACAGCAGACATACTTGTGTTTAGATATTTTCAGGGTGTTCAGGTGGCATCTCCGGCTCTGATCAGAAATTAGATGGCCCCTTCTACACTGTTAACGTAGCTGCTTTCATTTTGTCCCCACCCCAGTCGAGGCTTTGGGATGGGGGGGTGCATCGTCAGCCATAGGCCAGGACTTTTAGAAAGGTCTTTGGGAGGACACAAAGTCTTACTTCCCATTTTAAGGAGCTGTTTAGTGAGCAAAAAGCTAGGGATCCCTGATAATCCCTGTGCAGTAGTTAAGGGACCTCAGGAGGAAGGGGGAGGGGATTTCCCTAGCAACTTGTACTTGGAGCTGAAATCCCCATAATTCCTAGCACAGATTCTGTAATGAACTTCCTCTCTATTATGGGGCATCTCTGTGGAGGCTGTCCAGCGAACGTCTCTGTAAAGACCCTTAGGGGTCAAGGAAGCCAAACCTGAAAGTCTTTCAAGAAACCTGATTGGGGATGGCCATTCAGTCATCTGGTCCTGCCTGATGTTCAGAAGGAGGCAGGAAAAGTCTATTCAGCCCAGTGACAAAATGGGTGTGGGCTACCACATTCCCCACAAGATATTAAAGGTAACAGGTGTCTCGGGGTTGGAGAGAGGCAGGGGTGCTGAGGTGTAGGAAAGGTGTTTCTGTGGAAATGCTGCTTAGAATTTCTCATTCAAGTGGAAATAGAACTTTAAGGCAAATCTGCAGTGGTTGTTCTGCTGCCAGTTTTTGCAAAGAGTCTTTGCCGGGTTCAGTTTGTACGGACCATGCAAACACTGCATCATTTGCAGTGGTGGGTCCTTGCACACACAGCCTTTCTTCCATACCCTCATTGCAGCTTCTTAGCAGTTTGAGACAGACAATATTTTAATCTATATTTGGACAGCGCCTAGCACACTGGGGGTGACAGTAGAACACAAGTAATAAAAATAACAAAAGACTTTTACAAGCCCCTAACCAGTATACAGGCTTTGTCATATTCAGCTTTAATGTTAATTACATCCAAAAATAAAACTACATTAAATCAATGTTAAGGTTACAAAGTCAAGCAATTACAAGTTAGGAAATCACAAAATTAAGGCTCCTTGTGCATCCTTAATTCAGCCACCTTGTGCATCCATTCCATGCACTGACAGGTTTCAGAGTAACAGCCGTGTTAGTCTGTCTTTGCAAAAAGAAAAGGAGTACTTGTGGCACCTTATAGACTAACCAATTTATTTGAGCATGAGCTTTCATGAGCTACAGCTTACTTCATGCTGTAGCTCACGAAAGCTCATGCTCAAATAAATTGGTTAGTCTCTAAGGTGCCACAAGTACTCCTTTTCTCCATGCACTGAATGAAGCAAGGTCCTGTATGGAAAATAGCATGTGATTATGTAATTATAGACTGTATCATAATGCATATGCATGGGGGAGGGGCAAATTAAGGCTGCATATGCAAACTTAATGCTGTCACTTAGGCACGTCATCACCAGCAACATTAAAGCATGACCACAGCAGCGCTTTAACGTGGCTTGTGTAGTCGCAGCACCAGCACTGGGAGAGAGCTCTCCCAGTTCTCTAAAAAACCCACCTTCACAAGGGGTGTAGCTCCCAGCACTGGGAGCGCGACTTCCAGCCCTGGTGCACTGTCTACACTGGCATTTTACAGTGCTGAAACTTGCAGCGCTCAGGGGATGTCGACAAGCCCTTACTAACTTGATGTTGCAACTGTAATGCTGTTTTTAAATGTAATCTCCTACATTTAAAAAAAAAACTTAAACGTTGAAAAAATAAAAATTACATCATGTGAGACCATAGTCACCCTCCACACTGGTCACCAGCAGGGCTGGGATCTCTAGATCCATAGCACAGACCTCTACCACTTGAGCTAACTGTAGAAAGCTTTGGGTTATCTTTTGTGTGGTCCCATCACTAGACGGGGTTGGAGACACACACTTTACAACTGAGTTTCACAGTTATTTGTCACATAGCAAAGGGATGCTGAGACTCAGGAAAACTAAGTTTAGTTTCAGATTCAATAGGAAATTTTCTCTAGGTTGCAGACTCTTCTGTGCCTATCTCTTATCCCTGTCCCCTTCACCTCCTGCCCTTGCCCCTTCCCCTTTCCCCTCAGCTCTTGCTCATGTTTCTCCCCACCTTCGTCTCCTGCCCTTTTCGCCCCTGGAGCTCCTGTAACTCTTTTCTGCCCAGGTTCCTATCTCCCCTACACTGCATCTTGTTTCTCTCTCTCCCTATTTCTCACACTTAGCCTGACTCAAATGCAGCTTCCTTCTCCATGCTGTACGGGGGCTATTGCCTGCTCTCAGTTCCAGTGCTTGGCATCATCCCAACCCGAAGCAGCAATTACAGGGGAAGTCCAGCTCATCCTGTCAGCCTTCGGGTGAAGCATGCTCAGTTGCTCTGTGGGGATGGTGCATGTGCAGACTAGCAGGACTGGGCACTATGAGGGGATGGAGCATGCTCAGTGAAGATGGACTCCTCAGATAATTTAGCTGACAAAGTTGAACAAGTCTCTCCTGAGCATGTGAACTGCTTAACTTGGAGGCTTAACTTGGGTGGATTTTGACAGAGAGGCAAAAGGCAAATCCTTGACACTAAAGCAACTTTTGGCAGAATATCAAATTCTTGCTCCAAAGAATGGAAACATTGGAACTTCTTAACAGTGGTAAGCATTTTTAACGTGGCAAAATAATGTATATTTCCCTAACCACATTCTCAGAAATGGCTAGATGATTTTTGCTGAAACTTTGTCAATTTGTTGAAGATCTAAGCAATGCCTTTCAAAGAACATCCATGGACAGTTAACAGCTTTGTCCATCAAATGATAACTCTGTGTATTAATAATCTCCCTATCCTACAACTGATACCCCACTGTGACATGGGGCCAGAAACGGTTAAGCAACTTGCAGGCTAATTGACCCTGATTCAACCTTTAGAGACATATTAGTAGATGATGTTTGTGTTATGTGTGTTTACATATATATTGTTAGAGGTTAACAATGTAACCAAACAGTTTGTGTCTATGTTGTATTATGTTAGAGATCAAAAGAAGATCTTAACATTTAAAAGTACTAATATCACTGTCATAATTTCTTTTTGAAGTTTGTGATAAATCACCTGTAAAATGGTGGGAGATAGGCAATAGCCTGATGTTAATCCATGTCGTTAATTACCGGTGGTGCTTAGGAAATAGATCTACTTCGAAGTCACAATGATAACCTATTGTTCACCCAGGACTGGCGCTGTCAAAGAATGCCCAGAAACTGTATAAAGGATTCTTGGGTTAGGGTTTTTATCTCAGATCTGTTTACGCTTTATTCAGGGGAAGTTCGAATCATAAGACTGAGATCTCCAGTCCCATCTGTACTGCCCTGATATTGAATATTTGGACACTGGACAATAACCTGATGAACTAATTCTGAAAAGGGTGCTTTGCAATTCTAAAGCTTACCATCTCTACTATGAAACTGACTGAAGGACTCTATTCATATCTGTATGTATAATGATCTTTTATCCAATACTCTCTCTCTTTTCTTTTTTAATAAATTTTAGTTTAGTTAATAAAAATTGTCTGTAAGTTTGTATTTGGGTAAGATCTGAAGTATTCATTAATCTGGGAGGTAATGTGTCAGAGTTTCAGTAATCTCCAGGATATTTGACTTTGCTGTCTGGGAGGAAACCCAAGGCTGGGTTGCTTTAAGAGAACTGTGTTTTGGCTTCTGTGTAACCAGTAAGGTATTGTAGAAGCTGTTCTGTTGATAGCTTGGTGGATCTAAATATTAGAACAACCACAGCTTTGGGGATTGTGTGCCCCATTCTTTGAAGTTTGCCCTAATTGAGCAATCTCAGTGTGGCCCCCATGGGACCTCAGTCACACCCATCTAAACATCTTGAATGAATCCCAAAAGTGACTCTGCCTCCTCTTTCACACCTACCATGCCATATTTGGAATGGCCTCTTTGTGATGGGTTCCCCCCAGGGTGGCACCTGGAACTGGGGTACCACTGAGCCCCCTGCGCCAATCTCGGCTGAAACTCACCAGAGTTTCAAGCTGCAAAGCCCTCCAGCCTGCACTTTCACCAGTATACATACAGGTAGGGACACACCCCGCTGCAGTTACATGCAGGCCCGTGAACTGAAAACTGCTAAAGGACCCTAAACAAAAGCTAATGATCAATGGCAAAATATTGAGCAGGAAGATACATATTGGAGTAGAGGAGGGATTTGTATTTTATGTTGACTTATTTCAAATCTTTAATGAACTAAAAAGGGGAATAAAGAACATTTTCATTAAACTCATTGATGATCAGCTTGATATTTAATTGGATGGAACAATGAATACAATTGAGACAAACATAAAACAAATTGATGGAGAATAGAAACATGGCAGTAAATAGTAAACTAAGATTTTACTTAAAAAATAAAACAAGCTAATACATATAAGGCCAGATTGCAATAGACTCACTCATGTTGAAGTATCTTATATTATGAGGAATCCTATTACTAATTTTTTTTTCTGAGAATACTTGTGAAATACGATACTACTCAGTGTGAATAAGGGTATCCCAATCTGGCCCGTAGAAACAACCAACATATAATCCATGAAGGAGTGCAGAGGGTGGGGGAGATACAGAAACCACTGTTTCTGAAAGAGATGTGGGAACAATAGTGGGCATGAACGTTTACCTATTTATTTGTTTCAGAGTAGCAGCCGTGTTAGTCTGTATTCACAAAAAGAAAAGGAGTACTTGTGGCACGTTAGAGACTAACCAATTTATTTGAGCATAAGCTTTCGTGAGATACAGCTTATTATAAACATAATTATATTATCACATAAACACCACTCTATACCGGAAACCTACTGACCGCTATTACCTACATGCCTCCAGCTTTCACCCAGACGACACCACATAATCCATCGTCTACAGCCAAGCTCTGCGATACAACCGCATTTGCTCCAACCCCTCAGACAGAGACAAACACCTACAAGATCTCTATCAAGCATTCTTACAACTACAATACCCACCTGCTGAAGTGAAGAAACAAATGGACAGAGCCAGAAGAGTACCCAGAAGTCACCTACTACAGAACAGGCCCAACAAAGATAATAACAGAACACCACTAGCCATCACTTTCAGCCCCCAACTAAAACCTCTCCAATGCATCATCAAGGATCTACAACCTATCCTGAAGGACAACCCATCACTCTCACAAATCTTGAGAGACAGGCCAGTCCTTGCTTACAGACAGCCCCCCAACCTGAAGCAAATACTAACCAGCAAACACACACCACACAACAGAACCACTAACCCAGGAACCTATCCTTGCAACAAAGCCCGTTGCCAACTGTGTCCACATATCTATTCAGGGGACACCAACATAGGGCCTAATCACATCAGCCACACTATCAGAGGCTCGTTTACCTGCAAATCTACCTATGTGATATATGCCATCATGTGCCAGCAGTGCCCCTCTGCCATGTACATTGGTCAAACTGGACAGTCTCTATGTAAAAGAATAAATGGACACAAATCAGATGTCAAGAATTATAACATTCATAAACCAGTCGGAGAACACTTCAATCTCTCTGGTCACTCGATTACAGACCTAAAGGTCGCAATATTACAACAAAAAGACTTCAAAACCAGACTCCAATGAGAGACTGCTGAATTGGAATTAATTTGCAAACTGGATACAATTAACTTAGGCTTGAATAGAGACTGGGAGTGGATGTGTCATTACACAAAGTAAAACTGTTTCCCCATGTTTATTTCCCACCCCCACTCCCCACTGCTCCTCAGACGTTCCTGTTAACTGCTGGAAATGGCCCACTTTGATTATCACTACAAAAGGTTTCCCCCCCCCCCTCCGGCTCTCTTGCTGGTAATAGCTCATCTTAAGTGATCACTCTCGTTACAGTGTGTATGGTAACACCCATTTTTTCATGTTCTGTGTGTATATGAATCTCCTCACTGTATTTTCCACTGAATGCATCCGATGAAGTGAGCTGTAGCTCACGAAAACTTATGCTCAAATAAATTGGTTAGTATCTAAGGTGCCACTAGTACTCCTTTTCTATTTATCTGTGTTATTTTGGTACCTATGCCCCCAGTCATGGACGAGGATCCCATTGTGCTAGGCATTGTACAAACACAGAACAAAAAGACAGTCCCTGCTCTAAATGATATGGCCACAGAGGATGCTAATACTGTTTGGATCTGTATATGCAGAGACGTTCAGTCACACAGCATGGAGTGCTAATGATATTGTCAAGTCATAGTGGAGAAATAATTGGTTTGATGGATGGGTCACTAGAGCAGTTGTCAAGAGAACTGGTTTCTAGTACCAGTTCTAGCTCTAACTTGTTGTATGACCTTGGGCAAGCCACTTCCCTATTCTGTTCCTTTGTTCCCCTTCCCAGAGTCTGTCTACCTTATCTATCTATAGTAAGCTCTTCAAAGCAGAGATTGTGTTTGTTCAGAGGCTCCAACTGAGATCAGTGCTTGAAGCAGCTATTGTACACTGATGACTACAGACAATAATAATTTGAGATTTCAGATTCAGGTGGGAAGGTCAGAGGCAACGATTTCTCTATTCATACTAGATGAAATTCCCTATAACTCTACATAAAATTATTCAGCCTTCTGCACTGGGATACATTTCACCCACTGTAACTTGTTGATATTTCAACATGTGAGATATTGCCACCATCTTGTGCTTGTTATGACTATTCTGTATATTATCCTATCTATTTAGATTATGAGGCTGCTGGACTGTTGAGAACTAAGTTGTTGATGAAAGAACAATGGTAGACAGCATTTTTAACATTTTAAGAACATTTTTTCAACCCCCTAAGACTTCCTTGTTTGCTATCGTTAGGTAGAAAACATTCTCAAAACAATGAAGAGAGAGTGGAATAAAAGGGCACAATCCTGTTGTCAATGGTAAAACTTCCATAAGCTTCAACTGATGCAGTGTCAGACCCATTAAGATGATACAAAATATATCTATCCGTGTAAAAACCTGTTACAATTTTCACATAGAGTTATGGATACACTTAATTTTCTTATGATCTGTTCAGATGGATCCCATTGCTTTTAAAACATTTCATGAGTGTCTTTTTGCTAGATGAAATCTATTTAATACTTTGTGTAACAATGCTAACCTTTGCAGCCTGCTTTTTGGAAAACACTTGAGTGATTGCTTTACAAATGTATGTAAAGTATGACCCGTAGAAGCCCACAGTCAGAAAAAAATGAGTGGCTAGTAGGCAAGGTTGAAGTATTTGCTACAGTTTGCATTTCATTCAGTCAGAATTCTGTCTGGTTATTCTAAAACTAGCAGTGTTTGTGTGGGGGAGTGCTAGTGGGACAGACATAATCTGGAAAGCAAATAAGGTGTTATACCTTCAGAAGCGCTGTGGCCTAGTGAATGGAGGACTGGAGTAGGACTCAGGAGACATAAGTTCTATTCCTAGGTCTGCAAATGATCTACTGGGTGACCTTTGGCAAGTCATGTTGTTTTTCTGTGCCTTGGTTTCCCTTTTCTGTAAAACAGGGATAATGTTACTTGTCTCCTTTGTAAAGTGCTTTGAGCTCTAGTGATGAAAATCTAGGTGGTGTTGTTGTAGCCAAGATTCTCCAGTGGGAAACATTACTAGAAATGCAGGTTTTTGTCAAAGGCCTGGTCTACACTGGAGTGGGGGATCGATCTAAGATACGCAACTTCAGCTATGAGAATAGCGTAGCTGAAGTTGACATACTTAGATCTACTTACTGCGGCATCTTCACGGCAGTGAGTCGACTGCTGCCTCTCCCCCATCGCTTCCGCTTGCACCTCTCGCAGCAGTGGAGTACAGGAGTCAATGGGAGAGCACTTGGGGATAGACTCCATCGCGTCCAGACTAGATGCAATAAATCAACCCCCGATAGATCAATTGCTACCTGCTGATCCGGCGGATAGTGTAGACCTGGCCTTAGACATGTTTTCAAACTATTACTCTAAAATGTGCAGGAAACTTGTTATCTGGATCATTGCAGGAATCTGGAATATGTTCTTTCCTTTAAGGAGGATTAAGGAAAGCCAGTCAGAATGCTATATGTAGATACTTAAAGGCAATCTTTATTTTAAAAGTTTGAAAAAATTTTCTCTCCTCTTTCAAAAAGAAAAAAAATCCCACTAAATTTACATCAGAGAGACCTGTACAGATCAGAAGCTGCCAGTGGTAAGAGGGTGAAATCCAGTAGCCAAAGAAGGATCTGAAACTGAAAAATACATCAGAAGCTGTCAGTGAAAGAGGCAGGGAAGCAGGAAATTGAAGTTCAGAGGTGGCCATAAACCAAGCATCAGTGAGTGGAATATAGTACAGATCTTGCAGCAGTGATGGACTGGAGAGAAGTGGGTAAAATGTTAAAATTTCTGCCACCAAATTCAAGAGAAGACTGAAGTGATTCTGCTTTGTGATGGAGTGCACTATCTCTCGATATCACTTCATATCACTGGCAGAGGCAATTTACCATGGGCTAATCTGAACAACAGATTTCCAGTGTACTTACTATACATTTGCTTACTGTATTGCCAAGCCAAATTTTATTGGCCTAAACTAGTAAATGTTAAACGTATATTCAAGTGGCACTACATAAGGCAGGGATGAAAGACATATATATAATTATATATATAATTGCTCAACAACCAGAGAAACCTGGCAGATGTCCTCCAACATAAGCCTAATCAACTCTCAGACCAATGTCATTTCTGAGGGTTGGTCTACACAACTGCTTAAGTTGATGTAACTTTCATCGCTCAGGGGGTGTGAAAAAAGACACCCCGCTGAGCAACTGAAGTTACAGAGACCTAAGCTCTGTCCACACCAATGCTGTGTCAGTGGGAGACACCCTCTCACCAACATAGCTTCCACCTCTCACAGAGATGGAGTAATTATACCAATAGGAGAGCGCTCTCCTGTCAGCATAGCACGTCTTCACCGATGTACCGCTGTAATGTAGACTCACACTGAGTGTTCACAATTCCCTTTGCCTTCTCCCCAAAGTGGAAGTAATAATAATTATAAAAACTCTTTGTTAGAATACTGGCAGCATAATTACTGACTCAGAGAGTGGGTAAAACTTGCACTGATGTTTCCAAAACACTTTGAAAAGCATGTCTGGCAGCAAGGCTAACAGAGAAAATACTTCAGTGCTTTGATACCACTTAAAGAAAAAGACATTTATACTAAGTATGTGCTATCTTTATAATATGACTTTTTAGGCTCAGCCCAGAGCAAGGGGTAGTGCTAGGAGTAACAATGGGAGGAATATGCTTCAGACTCCTCTCTGAGTCGCAATTCCTCTCCTGGTCCCTCTTGGCTTTCTGGAAGGCTCTTCTACCCAATGTGCTGGTTCAGCTGGTAAGGAGCCCAGGCACCTGCCTATTCCCTGTCCACTTGATTTAGGTGGGGCTTACTTACTTCATAAAACTGCAGCCAAGGTCCAGCAAAGGGTGTTACTTACCCCTCTCAGTCTCTTGAACAGGAGTGTAGTCTGTCTATTTTAGAATTTTATACTGCCATCTGTCAACATAATATCTGAGCATATTCTACATAAAATCAGTAGCAGAAGCAAAGTCCCTAGTGGACTTCATGGGCTCTCTGGCTCTCAAGTCAGAGTCCAGATGTAACTCTTTGACTTGTGCACAATTGTATAATGAAAATGCCTGCATAATTAATAGGTCCACTGCCATTCCATGTAAATGCATTTAACATGTTTTAGACATTTTGCACAAAGATGATAATAGTTGGTCACCTTGATACTAATGGGTTAGAGGAAAAAGTGATCCTAATTTTCAAGCTGACCTGCAGTAGCTCTAGAAAAGAGGATGTATTTTAACCCTGTCCTCACTCAACAACAGCGTGTAATGTATCACAAAATCTACTTCCGTGAAAAACACTGTACATCTGCTAGTTGATGCAGGACAGTGAGATTCAGAGATAAGGGAAAAAAACTATTCTGGCAGTGGGTTATCTTCATACCATTTCTCATACTCATTGCAGTCATTGTCACAAGAAAGGATTTGTTCTGTTTCTCTTGCACTTGTTACAACCTCTGTCATGAGGATGATGAATGTGAATTTCAGTGCCTTGTATATTTCTTGAATTATAGTGGTGCGTCCACCTACTCCGACCTTTCCAGTGTTCCATCATTTTTGAGTGTCTGGCTATTCCTTTCCCCATTTTGTTACAGCTTTACATCCTTAAAAAGTATTGCAGTATCTCAGCTCCTCTCTCCATAAAAATGTGAGGGTAAGGATTGCCCACTGCTTAATGGTGACCTCATTTAAAATAATAATTTTTGAAAGGTAGGGTTTAAAATGCTATTCATACTGTGCTATCTGCCACAAATTTCCTTAGGTGTGTTTTTGTAAAGGGGACACAGAAGGAAGAAACTCAGCCACTGATGCATCCAATGAAGTGAGCTGTAGCTCACAAAAGTTTATGCTCAAATAAATTGGTTAGTCTCTAAGGTGCCACGAGCACTCCTTTTCTTTTAGCCACTGAAAAGAACAAGATAGATGGGAACAGGACCAGAAGACACCTACAACTAACATGGAGGACAGGATGGGCAAGAGAATCAAGTGCGCAGAAAGGAGAACAAACATATTGTGTTTTTCATGTAAATCAAATAACAAGCCATAACAGTAGGTTCTGGAGTTGCATTGACAGCTGTACATATTTTGGTCGGAGCTGTGAAGTTCAAAACTTACCACTTTTTCAGAATTCCACATAGAGGATCTCTTACAGACTGGTTGAAGAGAGCTGTCCAAGTCAACTTGTCAAAGTTGTTGTAATCCTCCTGTAAAATGGGCTCAGTCAGTGCTGAAAGCAGAGCCTCTGTTGCCCCCCAGCTTTTGCTGTAATCAGACGCTGAATCTTTCTCCACAGCTGGAGATTCTGGTGAAGTGATGGTTTTGGATGAACTGTGATTCGTTACATGTGTCATGATAGTAAATTCATGTCGTCTTTTACAGCTTCTTGTATTTTCCAAATTTTGTTTGACACAGAGAAAAAATGAACAGTGAACTCTTATTGGCAGAAAATCACTCACTTTACTCTGGCTGCAATTTGGTACTGATGCTGTGCTATTTTGGAGGGATTCAGAGCTGGACATTTCCAAAAGATGATGGAAACAGTGGCAAGAACAAGCTGCATTTTTATTACAGGGGGAGCTGTTGGCAACTCCTGTATTTTGGTTGCCCTAAACATTTTCAATTTCCTTTTCTTTGAGGAGGGGAAAAACCTTCACTGTTTACAACAGTTCTTTTATATTCAGGAGGGAGAATCCCCTCCAGGAACAGAAGAGCCTTTTCTTTATCCCATGAAATTCTATTGACAATATCTGAGCTATAAAGTGTTAAAAATCACCATTTCCTTCCTTTCTTTTGTGTTTTTTAGGAACCTTATGGCAGCTTGTGAAAATCACTGAATATTCTAAAGAGTCTAGTCCACACCACTATCAAAGCTGCGTGGGGATGCCTGGGAACTGTCAAAGCAGCTATAGTGGGAAGGGGTGGGAGAAAGTCGGGCTGGATTTTGTCACCCAGACAAACCATCTTCCTCATCCAGACCAAGCATATGGCCCAGCACCCTATTCCCCCAGACTGGGGCATGAAATCAGGAAAGAAGTTCCCTAACTCCCTTGGTGGGGGGAGGGGAAGGGAAGGGAGGAGACAGTGAAAGTGAGAGAGAGAGATGAGCTGGTTAGGTTAGGTTTCAAAAGCTGCAGCTTGGACATCATCATCGTCGTCATGTTCCCATAACGCCTCTGGCATTTAGGGCAATGACAAAGCTCCTCCACTCCTGTCTGTTTCTGGCAAGGCGATTGTGACAGCTCACTCAACTAGGGTGCAGGAGTCATCAGCAGCTTTCCTCACTCAGGTGCTGATCCAGGAAACCTGCCACACCTCGATCTGATCATCCATCCACACATTTGCTTCGCACAATGCGCTGACCCAGCAAGCTTGGACTGATGCTGGTTTCAGCGGAGTGGGTAATCCAATCTGCAAGACTGTGAACTCTGAGCCCACCTCCAGGGATTCTGCTTGTGAGTCACCTAGAAGGGAATCAACATAAACAAGCACTGGAAGAGAAAAAAAATGGTTACCTACCTTTCATAACTGTTGTTTTTCGAGATGTGTTGCTCAAGTCCATTCCATGACCCACTCTCCTGCCCCTCTCTCGGAGTTGTCAGGAAGAAGGAACCGAGAGGGCGCGGGGCAGGTGGCTCCTGATATACCACACCATGAGTGTGACACTCCAGAGGGTGCCACAGCTGGCTCTACAGGTACCACTCAGACAAAGTCTCTGACAGCCATGCTCGTGGGCATGTGCACACCTACAATGGAATGGACATGAGCAACACATCTTGAAGAGCAACAGTTATGAAAAGTAGGTAACCGTTTTTAATTTCTTGATGCTGACCATCTTATTGACAACAGTGCTGGGGTAGATGAAATCACCAACAGCCTTGAGTGGGTGTCAGCTGCCAAGATGGTAGAGTCTATAGTGTGTTCAAAATCTCCAAATCGAAGAATTTTGGTTGTACCTCAATTAATTTTCAGGCCGATATATATTTTGCTGCTGAGCTTTCCAGGGTTTTAAATGCCACAACCAGTTCATTCTTTGATTTGACAACTGGTGCTATTTTGTTACAAAAATCAATGTCAGTGAGGTTCTTATCATCAAGGAGTATGCCCACAATGCATATATTTAGTGTCTGGTCAAACATATAGTCTATGACAGCATTAAAGAGTTCTGGGGCAGCAATGCATGCTGATTGAATGCCCGACCTTATTCGGAAGAAGGTTGTTGTTTTCCCATTTATAGCAAAGCAGCTTGAGGAGTCATTGTATAGAAGATGAACATTCTACAGTGCTTGACAGGGAAGCCTTCAAGTTTCAAGATCAGCCAAAGCGATTCTCTGTCAACAGAATCAAATATGGCCTTTTTATCCACAAATGCAATGTGAATGAGGCACACTGTAAAGATTTCCTCCATTGTGGAACGGCCAGGAGTGAAGCCAGCTTGTTGTGATCTTCTGTTGCTCCTTAAGATATTAGCAGCTTGGGCCAGCAAGACAGAATCAAAATCTTTCCCTGGGACGGATAGAAAAGTAATGCCACAAAAGTTACTCATTCACTGCCTGTACATTTCCAAAGCAGTACAGTAATGCCTTTTTGCCAGTCAGACGGGGCCGACTTTGTTTTCCAGATGATATTGAACAGCATCTGCAGTCACAAAATAATAGCTGGTCTAGCACTTTTTAACATAGATTCCTCCCACCTCATTTCCTTTAAGCTTCTTTACATCTCTATGAATTCTGTAAATAGTGAATTTGCCAGGATTAATTTGTGTGGAGTGAGACAACTTGGCAGTGACCTTAATGTCAGGGTCCAAAGAAATTGAACATGTGTTTAGCAACTGGCTGAAAAATTCATTCCAGTTTGCCATGCAGTCTGCTTCTGTATTGATTAGGTGATCAGAACTGGAGCAGACTGCACTGAATGAATGAGGTCATACAAATGTTTATCAAAAGGAGGTGATATCATTCCTGGTGGAAGCTTCCCTGAGTGGCTTCCATAAAAACTCTTCAGTCAGCATGTATTGCTTTATTATGAGCATCACTTAGCTTATGATGTGTGACCATACCACCTCTCAAACAAGTTGTGCAACACTGTTCAGTGATATTGTTAACCTATCCAACTATACTCTCAGCCCAGCAGAAGCAGCTGTCCTGTCTTGGGGCCTCTCCTTCTGCCCCTCCACCCCCACGAATATGATACAGTTCTGTGGTGACCTAGAATCCTATTTTCGACGTCTCCAACTCAAGGAATATTTCCAAAATACCTCTGAACAACATACTAATCCACAGAGGCCTCCCTACCAACATTACAAAAAGAACGATTCTAGGTGGACTCCTCCTGAAGGTAGAAGCAACAGACTGGACTTCTACATAGAGTGCTTCCGCCAGCGTGCACAGGCTGAAATTGTGGAAAAGCAGCATCACTTGCCCCATAAACTCAGCCGTGCAGAACACAATGCCATCCACAGCCTCAGAAACAACTCTGACATCATAATCAAAAAGGCTGACAAAGGAGGTGCTGTTGTCATCATGAATAGGTCGGAATATGAACAAGAGGCTGCTTGGCAGCTCTCCAACACCACTTTCTACAAGCCATTACCCTATGATCCCACTGAGAGTTACCAAAAGCAACTACAGCATTTGCTCAAGAAACTTTCTGAAAAAGCACGAGATCAAATCCGCACAGACATACCCCTGGAATCCCGACCTGGGATATTCTGTCTACTACCCAAGATCCATAAACCTGGAAATCCTAGGCGCCCCATCATCTCAGGCATTGGCACCCTGACAGCAGGATGGTCTGGCTATGTAGACTCCCTCCTCAGGCCCTATGCTACCAGCACTCCCAGCTACCTTCGAGACACCACTGACTTCCTGAGGAAACTACAATCCATCGGTGATCTTCCTGATAACACCATCCTGGCCACTATGGATGTAGAAGCCCTCTACACCAACATTCCACACAAAGATGGACTACAAGCCGTCAAGAACACTATCCCCGATAATGTCACGGCTAACCTGGTGTCTGAACTTTGTGACTTTGTCCTTACGCATAACTATTTTACATTTGGGGACAATGTATACCTTCAGATCAGCGGCACTGCTATGGGTACCCGCATGGCCCCACAGTATGCCAACATTTTTATGGCTGACTTAGAACAACGCTTCCTCAGCTCTCGTCCCCTAACGCCCCTACTCTACTTGTGCTATATTGATGACATCTTCATCATCTGGACCCATGGAAAAGAAGCCCTTGAGGAATTCCACCATGATTTCAACAATTTCTATCCCACCGTCAACCTCAGCCTGGTCCAGTCCACACAAGAGATCCACTTCCTGGACACTACAGTGCTAATAAACAATGGTCACATAAACACCACCCTATACCGAAAACCTACTGACCGCTATTCCTACCTACATGCCTCCAGCTTTCACCCTGACCACACCACACGATCCATCGTCTACTGCCAAGCTCTGCGATACAACCGCATTTGCTCCAACCCCTCAGAGAGAGACAAACACCTACAAGATCTCTATCAAGCATTCTTACAACTACAATACCCACCTGCGGAAGTGAAGAAACAGATTGATAGAGCCAGAAGAGTTCTCAGAAGTCACCTACTACAGGACAGGCCTAACAAAGAAAATAACAGAACGCCACTAACCGTCACCTTCAGCCCCCAACTAAAACCCCTCCAACGCATTATTAAGGATCTACAACCTATCCTGAAGGATGACCCAACACTCTCACAAATCTTGGGAGACAGGCCAGTCCTTGCCTACAGACAGCCCCCCAACCTGAAGCAAATACTCACCAACAACCACATAGCACACAACAGAACCACTAACCCAGGAACCTATACTTGCAACAAAGCCTGTTGCCAACTGTGCCCACATATCTATTCAGGGGACACCATCACAGGGCCTATTAACATCAGCCACACTATCAGAGGCTCGTTCACCTGCACATCCACCAATGTGATATATGCCATCATGTGCCAGCAATGCCCCTCTGCCATGTACATTGGTCAAACTGGACAGTCTCTACGTAAAAGAATAAAAGGACACAAATCAGATGTCAAGAATTATAACATTCATAAACCAGTCGGAGAACACTTCAATCTCTCTGGTCACGCAATTACAGACATGAAGGTCGCTATCTTACAACAAAAAAACTTCAAATCCAGACTCCAGCGAAAAACTGCTGAATTGGAATTCATTTGCAAATTGGATACTATTAATTTAGGCTTAAATAGAGACTGGGAGTGGCTAAGTCATTATGCAAGGTAGCCTATTTCCCCTTGTTTTTTCCTACCCCCCATCCCCCAGACGTTCTGGTTAAACTTGGATTTATGCTGGAAATGGCCCACCTTGATTATTATACACATTGTAAGGAGAGTGGTCAGTTTGGATGAGCTATTACCAGCAGGAGAGTGAGATTGTGTGTGTGTGGGGGGGGAGGGTGAGAAAACCTGGATTTGTACTGGAAATGGCCCACCTTGATTATCATACACATTGTAAGGAGAGTGATCACTTTAGATAAGCTATTACCAGCAGGAGAGTGGGGTGGGAGGAGGTATTGTTTCATGGTCTCTATGTATATAATGTCTTCTGCAGTTTCCACAGTATGCATCCGATGAAGTGAGCTGTAGCTCACGAAAGCTTATGCTCAAATAAATTGGTTAGTCTCTAAGGTGCCACAAGTACTCCTTTTCTTTTTGCGAATACAGACTAACACGGCTGTTACTCTGAAACCAGTTAAGATATTAACAGCAATTCAGGGCTTCTTGGCTCTTTTTGAGGGGAGGGACCTGTGATGGTTTTGGTGGCACTGACCATCTTGGAACTGAAGTCCATTGAGGTAAATTAAGAATTAGGATGCTTTGGTGGGGTCTCAAACCTGTTCAAGATTTCAGCTGCATACTGGTTTTGAATGCTACCAATTTTTAGGTTAGATCATTCCAATTTTGGAAACTCAGTTGTCACTTTGCCTGTGCTTTTTAGTCTAAGAGACTAATTTATTTTACTAAGCTCAGCAAGCTGATAAATTCTGCAGTTGCTGATGAACAATTTCCAATGATCAGAAATTTCCAGTGACAAGAGATTATCCTGTAATCGATCATCTTCTTTGTTTGTCACTATTTGGCCAAGTAAATTGGTGAATTTTCTTTCTGTGAAACCAGATATTTGTAATGACAAGCTCAAGAGAAATACACAGCTGTAAAAGGCATTCATCATTGTTATTTAAGGTATCTGGGATAACAGGTCCATTAATATTTTTCCATGGTCCATTTGAAATATCAGCAGTAGCATTAAAGTTCCTGAGGAAAGTGATGTCATGATTCAAGATAGTTGAAAGAAGAGAGCTGAGTTGATTGTAGTACACTGTGTCTTCATTAGCTGGTGCACAGCAAAGAGTAATTGTCCATCTTCCATGCTTATGCTGGAGCTGGGCTTTAAGTAGGAGACTGGAAATTGGTTGAAACCATGAGATTGATATAATGTTTAAAAAGAAGTCCCACTCCTTCCTTTCTCGTATCTTGAGCACCCAACCATAAGATGGTAGTTGCTTATTCCTTTCTCACCACTATCTTTTAAGTTGTGGGTTTCAATAAGGCCTATGACTGATGTCTTTAACGTGGACATTTTTCTGATGAGCAGCTTTTCTGCACCTTCTTTATTTAGGGTTAACATTTTCCAAGTTCCAGTACATAAAAGACACCTATTTATGAGATTAATTTTGTATATCATGAAGCAGGTTAAACCAAGGCAAATACATTCATGGCTTTCAGAGCAGTTGGGGTTTGGGTTGGAGGGTGGGAGGGGGGTCACTCCTGTCTGACCCTATGGTTGGATACAGCAGGAAGGCATGATAACCCTGAAGTGAGCTCCATCCACTCCAATGAGGTTGGAACTGCCCTCTATGATGCATTGAGTCCAGGTGGTTAGACAAGCTGGGCTCCCCCCATAAACCTCCCTGAACCCAGCACATAGCCCCCCCCCCCACTTCTGGGGGCATTATCTTGGGGCAGGGGTTAACTGAACTGCTGGGTCTTGGGTGGGGGGGAGAAAAAAAACATACTCCATCTGTAAAGTACCCAGACTAAGCACATGGTTACCACAGTCCAATCCACTTTTAGGGGTACCACATAGGGACAGGAGCCTCTGATTTCATGGAGTGGGGAGGAGAGAGAGCTGGGCAGGACTCTCCCCAGTCATCCTTTGTATCCAGCACATGGTGTCAGCAGCCCATCTCCCAATTCTGGGATAACAGCCTTCTTCTGCTGTCAGTTAATGTAGTCACTGCTCTAGCTTGAGCAGGAGATGTCAGCACTTCAGTTCTGAATGCTCAGAGTTCAAGTCATGATGATGTATAATTGGGTTGTTATTATTTTTTACTTATATCCATTTAAATAATTCCAAAGAAATTATACAAAAGCTACACAAAAAGGATGTTTTTAGGTTGCAAGATCAAGCACTTCACAGATAAGAAATACCAGATTTATGGTTTCACTGTGCCCCTTTGTGTGGCTGCATTATGTTCTTTTTAATTGCGTTATCATACACTGTTTTTTTCCACAGTACCCTCACCTCATTCACTGTGCAGGTTGGCCGCACAAGGGGGCTGAAGAAAGATTGCATGGGCTACTGTAAATCTGGCATTTCCTAATTTATGTGGAATAAAAAACATATATAGAATAGAATCTTCAAGTGCTTGATTTGGTAACATAAATAATGTCCTTTTGACTAAGTATTTTGTATGTAATTATAGTTGTGGTTTCCTCTTCCCATTTTGCTACCTCTTGTCCCACATCTTCCAACACCAAAGGGAGGAGGAAAGTCAATAAGGTGAAGGCCTATTGAGAGGCTGCTTAGAGGGAAGGAGTTATAGTTATGCTAAGGATAGGTGAGTAGAGGAGTCTTGGGTTTTAAGAGTTAAGTGAAGGTTTAAATTGGGTTCATATTTTTTCACAATTATCTAAAGATCTCCTACTGAATAGCATGTGAAAGTAGGATAGTGGAAGACTTTCTCCATCTTTCCCCTCTAGAAATTCCTCAGTGCACCACTCAGACCTGTAAGGATTCATGTTCTTGTTCTCTTTTTTGCATTACCTTATCATTGACAAAGGTCTGGACAGGGGGCCTCTGGATTTCCCCAGTCGCTTTCCCCCTCAAATTTGAGGGAAAGCTCCTTCTTTCTTATTTTATCCAATGTAAAAGGAGCACATTTCTCAGCAAGGTTTGACCACAGTTGTATGACCAAGATTTTATAGGTCTACATACCAAAGCCTCGTAATTCATACATGCTTCACTTTCACTGTGCAGTCTCTTGCACTCATAATTCACTGGATATGGTCTTCTGTTGCAAGCAAATATGCTATTACATCTGAAACCTTTTAAATGTTAATTGCGGGATTTAAAAATGTGTTTGTACATCCATTTTCACACAAATAACATTTCCATTTTTTATGTCAAAACATGATGCTTGACTGGATATTTGCAATTAACAGATTAACAGCCTCAAATTTAAAATTCCATTTCATGTCCTGCTTATAAAATCTTAAGTCTTCTTTGGTTTTATGGAACTTGACCATAAAATTGTCTGGTAAACAAGGTAAGAAGGTAATTTCACCTGACAGATAATATGGTTTAAATTTTTAAACCAGTAAGTTTCATTGATTGTCAAAGATTAATATTTCCTCAATGCACTCTCTGGAACATAGAGGGCACCATTACATTAAAGAATATAGCATTTTACAAACTGAAGCAGTTAGAACTGTTTTTAAAGCTAGGGAGTAAAGCACCAATATGGGATGATGATGAGGATAATCATAGGTAGGTGGTTTTCATGTCTGTCAAAAGGCACTTTTCACAAAATATAAATTGAATTACATATGGAATTCATTCATTCTGAATGGGGCAAAAATAAAAAAAATCTGCATATTCAGGGATGCTTTTATTTATTATTTCTTTCAATATAACCATATACTAAAAAAGCCTATTCACAAGTTCTAGGCAGTCACATAATGATTACATTGACAGTTACATAAGGATATTGCTGTACAGAATACCATGATTGTCCCACAGTGGTCTATAAATACTGCTGCAAAACAAAGCCCGACTCCACTCCAATCCCACACATCATAGCCTTAGTCCTCCTCAGAAGATCAATCCCAAACATCTGAAAATGTGGACTACTTCAGACCAAGCAGAGGAATGAGTTTCAGAACCAAGTTCTAAGTAACAGTAGCTGATAACTAGAACTGGGAGGAGAACAGAACTGTTTCCTAGAGGATTTGAGATTTAAAATTTTGTTTTAGTTCCGAGTCAGAACAAATCCTCAAAGTTTCAAATTTTCTCCATGGAAAAAAAAATAATTAAGAAAAAAGTTTGATCAAAATATTGTATTTTGATTTTGTCTTTTTAAAATGTTATAGATTATAATACAATTTAAAAAAATGAAAAGTCATTTTAAAAGGAAAAATTGAAATGTTTCATTCTGACAATGTCAGAACTCCCCCCCTACCCCACCGCCATTTTCTCCAAAACAAAATGTCCACAAAATCAATGTGATTTTGTGAAGCTTTTCTATTTCAATGGATCTGTGTGTTCCAACAGAAAACGGTTCTGTTGAAGTTTTCCTACCAGGTCTACTCATAATGATACTTAAAAAAGCTTTTTACACTGCTACTGGGATTTTGGTAATTAATTGATCTTTAACTATTCATGGTAAATAGGCCTAATGGCCTGTGGTGGGATGTTAGATGGGGTGGGATCTGAGTTACTACAGAAAATTCTTTCCTGAGTATCTGGCTGATGAATCTTGCCCATATGCTGAGGGTTTAGCTGATCGCCATATTTGGGGTTGGGAAGGAATTTTCCTCCAGGGCAGATTGGAAGAGGCCCTGGAGGTTTTTCGCCTTCCTCTGTGGCATGGGGCACGGGTCCCTTGCTGGAGGATTCTCTGCTCCTTGAAGTCTTTAAACCATGATTTGAGGACTTCAATAGCTCAGACATAGGTGAGAGGTTTTTTGCAGGAGTGGGTGGGTGAGATTTTGTAGCCTGTGTTGTACAGGAGGTTGGACTAGATGATCATAATGGTCCCTTCTGACCTTAGTATCTATGAATCTAAGTCTCTCAGCCCCAGTAGAGACACTTGAGCAGCAGCACTCTAACAAGCATGCTAAAAGTAGTAACGTGCATGTTCTGGTTCAGGTAGAATCTACTGGGTTCTCACACTGGGGGTCACAAAGTTATTACGTGGGGGTCGTAAGCTGTCAGCCTTCACCCCCAAATCCTGCTTCAGCTCCAGCATTTCTAATAGTGTTAAATATCAAAAAATGTGGTTTAATATGGGGGGGGGGTCGCACTCAAGGCTTGCTATGTGAAAGGGGTCACCAAAAATTTGAGAACCACTCAGGCTCTCAAACCCACCTGACCCCTAGATTCAGAAATCGAGCTCTAGACCGAGCTGGAACATCCACATTATGATTTTTAGTGTGCTAGCTTGAGACCCACTATCACTAGCTCAAGCCCTGCTGGTTCAAGCCAGTATTCTGGCTGGCTCCCAGCTGCAGTGTGAACATATGCCAGGCGTGGCCAAACTTATTGACCCTCCAAGTCGCATATGACAATCTTCAGAAGTTCAAGAGCTGGGGCGCATCTGTTAGGGCTTGGCATTTCAACCCTGTGAGGAGGGGGTGTTTGGGGTTTCAGCCCCATAGGACATGTCTGCCTGGGCACAGGGCGTCAGCCCTGCTCTTGCTGAAGCTCCGAGCCCCAGCTGACATGCCCAGAGGGACTGAAACCCGGAGACCCCCCTCCCCACAGGGCTGAAGCCAGAGGTGACACATGGGGGGCCCCCAGATTTTTCCAGGGTTTGCTGACCCTGCTTAGTCACATGGTGCTGCTGGGCCTCCTCCCTGCAGGGCAGCTGCTAGAGCTGGCAAGCTGGGAGCTGCAGCCATGGGGAAAGGCAGCGGCAAACAGCTGGGAGGGCCGCTGGTTTTGCTGCTTTCTCTCCATGCAAAGTTAAAGCAGCAGCCCCTCCCTGCAGCACCTAGCTGTTTGCTGCTGCCTCTCCACACGGAGCTAACACCTGAGAGCTGCAGGAAAGGGCTGCTGAGGGTAAGAGGGGTGTATGTGCTTGGGGAAGCAAGACTCAAGCTGTTGAGGGGGTAGGGGGATGAACCTTTAAATTGTGCCCCCCTGCTCTCAGCAGGCACCAGTCATATCTGGCAGAAGCCCCTAGCCCCACCACCCCACTGCAGGCCAGAATGAGGGTGGGGGCTTGGGGCCTCCAAGAGTCGCACTTTAACTGTAAAAGAGCCACATGCAGCTCACAAGCTACAATTTGGCCACCCCAACATATGCCTTGTAGCTAAATAATGCATAGTGCACAGCCCAAATACAAGTGCTGCATTGCGAATATTTGCCTGACAGTTGGCTGGGTAAGGAATTCCTGCTCTTGCAAACTGCAGAGCAACAGTGGGTATAAACTGTGGAGCAGTTACTGTAGGTTCACAGTTGCAAAACCCCTGAAACTGCTTTGCTGCTCCAGAGGAGAGAATGCCATTGGAGCTGTGTAGTCATTTGTCTATCAGCCCTCTGCTTACTTTAGTTTGCTTCTCAAATTCTATCCAGGCATTAAGGTGCAGTGAGATGCTACAGAGATATGGTGTGTCAGGGATACTCCCCCTTCCCACTCACAGCAGCACAAGTTCACTTCCTCTGTGGCTAGGGGGCTTGTTGAAGTCAAGGATGGGGGTAGAATTTGTCCTTAAGTAATATTTAATATGTAATAAAACATCAGTCTGGACACTCCCTGTGGTAATCAGTTGTAATGAACCAAGAGACATAAAAGTAACACAGAAAATGACAGGTTTCAGAGTAGTAGCCATGTTAGTCTGTATCCGCAAAAAGAACAGGAGTACTTGTGGCACCTTAGAGACCAACAAATTTATTTGAGCATAAGCTTTCGTGGGCTAAAACCCACTTCATCAGATGCATGCAGTGGAAAATACAGTAGGAAGATATATATATACACAGAGAACATGAAACAATGGGTGTTATCATACACACTATAATGAGAGTGATCAGGTAAGGCGAGCTATTACCAACAGGAGAGAGGGGGGAAAAAACTCTTTTCTAGTGATAATCAAGATGGGCCATTTCCAGCAGTTGACAAGAACGTGTGAGGAATAGTAGGGGGGGGAAAATAAACATGGGGAAATAGTTTTAATTTGCATAATGATACATCCACTCCCAGCCTTTATTCAAGCCTATTTAATGGTGTCCAGTTTGCAATTAATTCCAATTCAGCAGTCTCTCGTTGGAGTCTGTTTTTGAAGGTTTTTTGCTGTAATATTGTGACTTTTAGGTCTGTAATCGATTGACCAGGGAGATTGAAGTGTTCTCCGACTAGTTTTTGAATGTTATAATTCTTGGCGTCTGATTTGTGTCCATTTATTCTTTTACGTAGAGACTGTCCAGTTTGGCCAATGTACATGGCAGAGGGGCGTTGCTGGCCCATGATGGCATATATCACGCTGGTAGATGTACAGGTGAACAAGCCTCTGATGGTATGGCTGATGTGATTAGGTCCTGTGATGGTGTCCCTGAATAGATATGTGGACAGTAAGATGATACATTTTCATGAAATGCTAGTGATGTATCTCTAAATGTTCTGTCATATAAAACTTATACAATGTATGGAGTTACCTTTTTCCTTTGAATTGAGACCAGTCTGATATCTGCACATAACAGACATAGTGTTAGTATACTCCAGTGGTCACCAACCCATCGATTGCGATCAACTGGTTGATCCTGGAGCCAATGCCAGTCGATCGTGATCTCCGGGCTGCTAAAAGTCCGGTAGCGCAGCAAGGCTCAGGCAGGCTGCCTGCCTGCCCTGGCCCCACTCCACTCCTGGAAGCAGCTGGCTGCTGGCATGTCTCTGCGGACCCTGGCGGGAGGGGAAGGGGGCAGTGAGGTGGCTTCACGTGCTGCCCCCACCGCCAGCACCATCCCTGAAGCTCCCATTAGCCGGGAACCATTAGCCGGGAACCGGCCAATGGGAGCTGCTGGGGCAGCGCTTGTGGGAGCAGGCAGTGCACGGAGACCCACTCCCCCCCCCCCCGAGGCAAACAAAAAGTACACACTATTGATACACTTGTAACAAGAGTTGAATCAAATTATCAGTTACTGTGGGTGACAAATGACTAATGGAAGTGGTGGGCCCTCAGCATCTCTGAAAATCAGGTCATCATAATTTACAGGCAAATATGACCTGAATATTATGCAATTTATTCTCCATTCCCTATTTCACTATTAATGTTATAATGGTATCCCTCTGGAGACCAGTGCACCATGTCACCATGGAGTCTACACACTACCTACCAGCATTATTAGAAGCATTATTAAAATCCAGTTAAGACTATTCTTTGCCCCACCCTCTTTTCAAAGGATTGCTTTTGAAGTTGAATATGAAGGATATCTGAGATCATTTCTATAATTAATTTTGAAGGTTTATATTAATTGAAGAAAACATTAGCAGACACTCATTTTTAAACAAATTGAAATTAAAATTGCTTAAAATTGAGTACAATTGATTTGAACTCTGTCTGCTTGTGTCAATCCACTAATCATGGTCCCATTGACAATGGGAACTTTACCAGACCTACACTGGAACAGGATTGGGCAGTTAATCAGTAGATATTCGTTTAGAAAGGAAATGGATGCCATTTCTGTTTCATTCTGTGCAGTATATATCCTTCCAGTTGCATCAGTTTAGAAAGTTAGTCTGTAAATCAATTAACTTTAATTGAGCTATCTTCCAATTTTATCTGAATTTCCCACGTAATTTTGTGTCTACAAGTAGGATCTGTAGGATCATATATAGTACTATTAATTTTATAGTTGCCAGCTCTTGTGATGGTCTGTGTCTTTCTTATGGCCCCATCTCCCGAAGTCAAGTGACAAAAAATGAAAGCTGAGATTCTCACATTAAAAAAGTTACTAGCCCTTGTAGTTTCAGAGTAAAGCTTAAAGCCATTCTAACAGGTCCATAGAGAATCAAAACAAATCAAGTAAAAAGAATCCAAAACGTATGTTTTCTAAAATCTCATGATTTTTCAGCCTGTCTCATGATGTTGGAATGCTTAGGGTTAGCAATACTGATTATGCACATGTGGGAACTGCTATCAATGTGACAGGTACAGGGCAATGTGATAAATCACAGAAATGTGGTATCAATATATTTGTTGTATGGCTCTGGATTTTATTACATGGTTCCACAATTTATCACATGGCTCTTCCAACTCATCATCTACCTTTGACTATCTCACCATCTTCTGGCTGCTAAAACATTTTGGGGGGACTTATCTTTAAAAAACAAAAATCAGCCTTCCACAATAACATTCCCTTCTCTCCAAATAACACTTATTCAAGATCCAGCATGGTAGGGATTCAGTTGTGGGTTACTAGAAAAGCTGTCACTGGCCTATCTTAAGGGAATGGTCTTTTTATATCTATGAACACTGAAGGGATAGAAATAGAAGCTTTATACTGTTGGGAAGGGAATATTCCCAGTTCCCAAGTAGGACACAGCACTTGCTTGTATCTTGGAAGGCTGAGAAATATGTGTTGTCAAAGTGTTGTCTAAGAGAGAGTTTTCTATACCTAAGAAGGTCCACTGGAACTTTAAGAATCTGTATTGCCAATAGTAAAAATTCTTCTATTTCTAGGCTTGCAAAACTGCAAGATATCAGATGTCAAACCTGTCACTGGTATAGCACTGTATATTGATCCTGAGTCTCAGGCCAGTGAGGAAAAGAAACATTTCTCAGGCAGCTGTTTAAATCTGATCAGTCTTAACATATTAGACATAACCTGTGGGAGCTGGATAAGTATGCAGAAGACCAGTGAAGTGGTCTGGTTTGCATCATAAATTGTGAGACCATGTGATAAATTTTATATTTCACATACTTTTGCAGTTTCACACTGATAACTCCTCTGCATATGTATCTGCACCCATTTGAAAATTAAGGTAATTTATGTGCCATCAATAAAGACCCCAGATGTGGTACACACATGTCTTGCATGTGTTAGCAGCACATATTTACATCATGCAGCATGCTATTTAAATGTCACTTCTTCAAGTCATCAGATAATTACAGAATTGTATTATGGGTGTGTACCACAGAATTTATAATTCCTGTAGATTGAGATGAAGAAATGCAGGCTTTATGTCAGCTCATAAGTGAATGTCTTCTTTTTAGCTTCTTTCTAATGTTAAAATAGGCAAATGAAAAAAGATAGTTAAATGTTTGAGTTAAGTGATCCCAAATGCGTTCATTTTAGCTGACTTTCCCTCATAATGAGAAGGCAGACTTTTCTCTTTAGGGTGACTTGTCATAGTTGATAAATCTTCTGGGACAGTCCCCTAAGACACATGAGTTCTATTCTCCTTCTGGCAAGCCATAATAATGTCACATTCAGAAAACCTCAACCCTAGCACCACCATTATCAATGTTTTTCCTTTTCAGTTTGGTTCACAGCTCTCTTAACCCAAATGCTTGCAAAAGACCTCTTCATGAGACAGCCTTCCTCTCTCTCTCTTCTTTCACTTCACTGCCAAGAGCAGACTTTTCAGAGCTGGTAAATGGAAAACGCTGAAGAGTTTTAATCATAAATCAAACTGAAGATAAGCCACTTCTGCGATGTTCAATTTTTTAGGGGAGGGGAAGGTCTCATCTGCAACAAACCAATTCTAATGTACAAAATGGAACTTGCTGGTACAGTAAATGAGAGATGGAAAATGAACTTTCCAGGACAGGTTGTGTATGTGCTCCTATATTTAATAAAGAGATGTATTTTTAGAATCTAACACTCACTGTATTAATCAGGCTGAAATATTCCTTTAATTTCCTAAATTGATTCTTTCCCCATTTAGCTCCAAATTCGTGAACTAATTATATCTAATGTTTAGCTCTTCTTGCTAGACAAATCTTTCCAAAAAAAGGAAGACAACTCGAGCACTTTGCTTCCCTTGGGTTATTTCAGAAATCTAGTGAGCTGCTACTGGAGAGAGCACCTGCAGTTAATAAGCTACCTCCTTGGGGAAATGCTACATGCTCTGTGATGTTTCCATGAGTTCTACAGCAGACCTGTTCTGTTGAACTGCTACACTTGCAGAACCTACTATTTCTGGAGAAACGAGGGATAGAAGGACAGTTTCCTGGCAAAGAATATCTTTAAAACAAAAATCCTTCTTCGAGAATGTTGAATCTTATACCAGTTAAACTGTCTGTCTGTGAAAGCCTGGGCTATGATGCCGCACTGTTGTGGGAAGAGATTTTTCAGCTGTCACAGTTTCCAGTTGTTGGTCAGTGGTCAGCAGTTATTGATCCATGTTTCAGTGCATTTGACCACCTTTTCTTTCTTGGTCCTTTACAGACACAGCACAGAAAGCCTTTCCTTTCCTGTGTTGGGGAGGAAAAAAACAAAACAAGATTATGTTTTGTTTGTGTTATTCACAGCTCATTGTACTTGTGGACAGAGATGACCAGAAATGCGACTTTTTAGACAAGCAAACTCTAAACCCTCTGAGCCACTGGTCAGCGTGTAATATGCTAGCACCATACTATGGGTCTCATGTTTCCTTTATAAAATGTAATGGTCTCTGGGCAGAAACTAAGTTTTCTTATAAAGCACTGAGCACAGTGTTGGCCCTTAAGTAATAAACACAGATATGCATACTCCTAGGTCCTTTTCCTTTGCACACCTACTTACTAGAACATAGACCTCTCGCATTGTGAGAAATATTAATCAGGTCTGTAGTGAGCTAGCAGCCTACTAGAAATATATATTTTTTAAAATTACAAAGCTTAGAATAATCTCTTCTAATAAGTCTGTTTTTAGCTAAACTTGGGAAGCAGTGTTATCTACTGGTTAGAGCAGATAGCGAGCAGCCAGGATTCCTGTATTCTGTTCTTGATCGTGTCACTGATCCCCTTTATTACTTTAGAGAGACCACAAAGGGATCTGGATAAGGCCCATAACCTCTCTGTATCAATTTGCCACATGCATAAAGTGAGTATATTACCTACATGATGGGGTTGCTTAGACTTAAATACTTGTAAGCCCCCTGAGTTCTTCAGCTAATTGCAAAGTTTATTTTAATAATTATGTACCTGTCTACATCAAATGTGCCAGCATCTCATAACCACATATCCTGTCTCATGAATATTTTGCATTGATGTCTATAGCAGACCAGTGTTTGATTAATGTACGTTACCTTGTTTTTCATATCCTGGCATTGTTCATAGATTTACTGATGTGTATACTGTTACTATCAAAAATCTAATTAAAATATTTTATCTCAAAACCCCTCTGTGCTAGCATCAGTTTTCAAAGCACTAAGGAACATATATTTTTGCTCTACTCTTTTGTCTGTCTGTTCAGTTTACATTCACTTTCCATAGAAGGCACTTAGATATCACAATGAGGGGTCTGACATTGCAATCTGGATACAATCTGGACTGTTGAATGGCTGTGTCCCCTCAATTCTCCAACCTGGAGTGCCTTTTATGCTGCTTCACTGTGAGAGTAACCACTCCTGGTCTGCCCACACACAGCCTCCAGCATGTAATTCACCCCAATCTATACTGTATGAGTGCTCTAGCTAGCCAACCAGCCACTCATGAATTATGTTACAGATAAACATCAGCAAATTCCTAGTCCCAGACTTTTCTCCAAAAATATGTATCTTGTACTGCCCAGTACTCTCCTGCACAATATAAGCTCATACAAAGTCTATCATTTCACAAATAGAAAATGATTAATTATCTCAAATGGAGTTCCCCAAACAGTTCAATCCAATCACATTGGCTTAGATAAAACAATAAAACAAGTTTATTAATTACAGAAAGATAGATTTAAAGTGATTACAAATAATGAGGCATACAAGTTAGAATTGCTTACAAAGAAATAAAAGGTAAAACACAAACCAATATGTAACTTAACCACCTAAGTGAATTTAAAGCAAAATGTTTCTCTCACCACATGGTTACAGTAGTCTGGCTGGATTTCTTTCAACCAGGACCCCTTCCCCAAGTTCAATTATGCTTCTTTTGTCTTTCAAGTGTTTTTGATGCTGTGAGTAGAGATGAGGGGAGAGAGATAATCTGGGCACTCTGTTCCTCATTTTTATATCTCTCCCTCCCTTTGAGAATCATTTCAAACTGGGGTTCAGGCAGCAGCCAGCCTGTTTGCATAGGAATCTCCAGCTGTTCCATTGCCAAGATGTACATTTCTTGCTCACACCCTTCTTCTTGCCAAAGAATGGCCACTTAACCAGGTGATTGTCCATTTGATTATGTTGACACCTGCCTGAGGTGTCAGTTTGCCTTTTGTCTCTGAGGAAATGGTTTGTGCCTGCTTTTCTAAATTTGAACATGTCTTATACAGTAGAATTTTATAACTTCACATCCAATGTTGCATATTTTACCCAGATAATGATGTTCAGCAAATCATGAGTTTTCAAATGCTACCTCACAAGGCATACTTTGTACAAAATTTATCATAGTCTTGTAAAAAGGATGAACATAAGGGTACTGACTGTCACAATGGGTGACCTTACAAAAAATTAGGAAGGTTTATTTTCAGGGGAGTTCCCAGTAAGGGGCTCCCACTGAAATGCAGGTTACAAAGTAAATGAAGGGAGTGCTAGAAATCATACATGAACAAATTAACTAACATGAGTAGTAGCAATGAAGACAAGGAGACATTCGTTATTGAATGTGGGTTTCTACTTCCTGTCACAAACGATATGTAGACTGTTGATATTTTTAAGAATGTGCTGTAGCAACACTTCTTTAAAGCCCACACTGCTGACATCTCTTCGGGTTTGGGGTTTGTTTGTTTGTTTGTTTGTTTGGGGAGGGGAGGGAGATTTGGCCAGGTGATAGGTATAATGGAGCATTTGCCTAATTCACTTTTTCAGAAAATAAAAAATGAAACGTCACCAAGAAAATAGCCCAGCTGTTGTTGTATTACTCATTTTAAAATGAAGGTGAGCTTGGAAAGTGATTGCACATGTTTCAGTTCACTGAGCAACCCACATAACTCCATGAAGACTGAAGTAACCACCTGAATTGTCTGCTCTTCCCACAACACACCTTGTTTCGTGAGCAAAAGCCATTACCAAATGCCTACACATCAAGTTATTTACTTTGAAACGTGCCTGAGTATTAATGAGTACTTCTGTCAAAATACTCATTCGTGCCACTCAGAAGACATGCAAACCACCCCCACACATCCTACCTACCCAAAGATTTGGATTTGAACAATACAATAGGATGCTCTATTGTAAAAGAAAAAATGATCTGGGAAATGGTTTCCCCCTCTTTCTAAGCTGAATATGTCACTGGATATTAACATATTCTGCTTTTGAAATGATCAGCAATGGTAGTACAATGTAAAGTACAGTACTGGAAACTGAAGCAACTTAGTAACATTTCCGTGCTACTGAATATCTTGAAAAAGTTTAGTAAACTATTTTATAGAACAAATAAATTCCACTTTGCTGTAGGTAAAGTATACTAAAGGTGACTTGTTTGGATACTTAGTTTCCTATTTATATTGAGCTCTGACTTTCACATCCAGGTATCGCTCTTTATTTTTTCACCAGTGTAGCCTCATGATGATACATGCCTGCTCTCTCAGATGAGCACTGGCCACAGACACCGTTCTTTCAGACACCAATCCTGTACTGGCCAAAGAGATCATGGTAGAATGACGCAATGTACTCTCCAGAGTTGGGTCTATCTATCTCCTTTCAGTGTACTAGCATTGAAGTTCCAAGCTTAGATTCCTGAATGTTGCATTTTGCAAAGACAGCCAGACTGCTCCATTTGGTCTCCTTTTGTATTTTCCTGCTTGGTAAATTTTTAATGTGAGTGCTGACACAAATGGGAAATATAGCAAGGGTTGTTATATCTGCCACTTTAATGGATGATTCCCTGATTAGTAAGGTGGATATTAGACCAATTCAAGGGTGTGCATGGAAGGAGGGAAAAGGATCTAGTAACAGCTATCAGTCCATGTAGATCTTGTTGGAAAATGGGGGGGGGGGGATGTGAAACATTTCAAAAATGTTGAAGTTATTTTCATTCCACTGTTTTGGAAAGGGATTGGTTTTTCACAGTTTGAACTCCTTTTCCCAGTTTCCCTCTCCTGATAACACACATGTTCACTAATAAACCCATGAGAGCTCTGGAGGAAAAAGAAAAAAAACACCTAGCTGGCAAACACATTATCTGCTTTTAAGAGCTCAACAAGATTCTGAGTCTAGGGAGAGCTTCATTACAGTTAATATAGGAATTTCATTGTATTTTATCGAATTTCATTGAAATCTTGCTCCCTTCCAGACATTCTCTCAGACATGACTACTGCACTTCAATATCTCCAATAGTTTTCTATAACTATTGACAACTTTCAAGCTTGCTGTTCATTCTGACACTAATTGGTGATAGACAATGAGTTGGTAAGTTTTTTCCAAGCAAGCACAGAGCTGTTTGTTTGCCATCATTCAGATCTCTTCCAGACATCTCTTTTCTCTGTGAGAAAGGCTGCCAAGGGACTTTTAAGGACAATTCACTGCCACAGTTTCCCAAATTATGGGGACTTAAGAACTATCCCTCAAATTATAAATTTCTACTTACATCTAGGTACCCATATTTTAATTCTACCAAAGTTTAATAAATCTGGTGGCTCTGATTAATCCATAATTTTAGCCAGTTCCTGATATTCATCCCATGTTCCTTATATTGCATTAGATTGTGAAATCTGTGCAATTCCAGAGTATATCAAACTGTAGATATTTGTCCAATTATTTAAGTTTCCATGATATACCCATTTTATTTTCACTCTAAGTCTCTAAGCAGAGAAGATACATAATGATGGAATACTTTAGAAATAGGATAACACAATTTTAGTACTCCCACCACCCACCAATGCTGATCTTGTATAAGAGGACTAAAGTATGAAAAAAACACTTTTCTTTTTCCAAGAACAATAGTTCTTTACCATGATACTGGGAAGGGATCATATATATTTTAGAATGATCTCATTTTTGTCAAGATCTTGGTAGCATTAAAAAACAACTACTGTATTTCAGTGTTAACCATGACTTGTGCAAGCCTCTCTGCAAAGGCAATACTATATCTGAACAGAGTCCCCCACTTTTCCAAAAAACTAACCACTGAGGGGAGGCTCTGAGTGGGAGTCAGGTGGAGCAGATGGACATTGCAGTATGAGTTCATACCATATTCATAGCACCGTGGCAGCTCCTGTCCCATGGGTCTGGGCCTGGCTCCCCACTCTGGGCATTGCTGGGTGACAGTGCCGCTCAGGTTTGGGGGCCCTTCAAACAGGAGGCTGAGGGCACACTGCCCCTTTTTCCCCCATCCCTGGTCAGTCCTGGCTGGAGGCGGCTGATATAAATAATGAGAAGCCAAAACATGTGTTTTCTATATCTTTAGGAAACTGTATATAAGTGGAAAAAGGCTTTTAAAGGATTTACAGGAGAAAGACAGAACCATTACAGTGTCTATGAGGACAACCTAAGTGCCAGATGCATTGGTCAGACAGATGATTTAGAAAGCCTACAGAAAAGCTATGGCTGCTTGCATCCTCGTGACCATTTGAAGAGCTTGCTTCGGACTGATCATATGCAGTGTAGCTTTATCTGAATTCACATCCCTTTAATCTGAAATCCCTTTATTTGAATGAAGGTGTTGTCCCTGATTTAGATTTCAAACTTCAGGTATAGAGCAGGTTCTGTGCTACATCCAGCTATTGCTGGAGAGGTACCATCAGGGAACCACTTATGATTCTATGCCCCAGCCATGATTCCAGTTAAAGCATCCTGAAGACTTCTCTAACTTCAGGCATAATGTGGGTATCTCGAAGGATCATACATGAGCAGGTGACAATGGGTTCAAAGCACTCTGTCCCCAACATATCCCTCTCCACCTCCTGCACCAGGGGCTATGAAAATAGTTATAGCAGCCAGCTCCACTTGTTTTAAGCCTGCTGCCCTGTGGAAGCTGAACCATGCTAATGAAGTGAAGAGAGGAGCAGGCTAAGACATGAAAAGGGATCATCCACTTCTATGGGAAGTCTACACTGGCAACTGTATGTGACGTTTCCATGTGTGTGGTTGTACCATAAACCTCATATTGCCCACATCTAAACTCCAGAAGCATGTGTCTCAGCTAGGTTTGCCAACTGTCTAATCGCACAAACCCAAACCCCCTTGTCCTGCACCCTCCTTGAGGCCCCGCCCCTGCCCTGCCCCTTTTCTGAGCCCCTGCCCCCATTCATTCCATCCCTCCTACCTCCTTTGCCCACTCTCCCCCACCTTCACTCACTTTCAAAGGGCTGAGGCAGGGGGTTGGGATGTGGGCTCTGGGCTGGGGGTGGGCCATGGGATTCAAAGTGTGGGAGGGGGCTCTGGGCTGAGCCCGGGGCAGGGGTCGGAGTGCAGGGGGGTGTTGGGATGTGGGCTCCGGCCAGGAAGCACTTACCTACCTGCAGGCCTGCCCAATGGGAGCTGTGGAGCTGGCTCTCGGGGCGGGGGCAGCACGCAGAGACCCCCTGGCCATTCCTGCACCTAGGAGTCGGACATGCTGGTCGTCTCCAGGAGCCGTGCAGAGCCACGGCAGGCAGAGAGCCTGTTTTAGCCCCACTGCACCACTGACCAGACTTTGAGCAGCCTATCGAAATCTCCCAGATTGGTTTCAGTAGCCGCCAGGAGATTGATTCCGATTTTGGGAGACTCCCAGCCAATCCAGGAGGGTTGGCAACATTAGTCGCAACACAAATAGAGAGTGAATAAGCGAACACGCCTGAAGGGGGTGAGTAAGTCCATGCCTAAGGCTGTAGCATGGCCCCATCTGTGCCAGTATGTAGTGCAGATGGGGGGCAAAAGGTGGCTACCAAGTTTCAACAGTCCTCCACCTAAGTCCCACAATGCACTAATGCTTTTCTGCCTGACCCTTACACAGTCTATAAAGGTCCCTGTCCCCCCATTTTCACTGTTCCACATCAGAACAGTTTTCCAACTGTACTCTTTTGATCAGTACAGGTGAACATGATTCCTGCTCTGAGAACAGTCACCTGGCCGACTGACTGCACCCAGGTCCTGATCAGTGTGTGGTCAGAGTACACCATCTTCCACAAAAAGAACAGGAGTACTTGTGGCAAGTACTTTTTGCGGATACAGACTAACATGGCTGCTACTCTGAAACCTGTCATTTTCCACGACTGGAGTGGCAAGAACATTCAGCTCACCCAGGAAATTTCAAAGGCTGGAGCAGATGGCAATCAGTGGGCTCACGTCCAGTGCCATGAATGCATCAAGCACCTGAGGCTCCTGTACTGGAGGGCAAAAGAACAGTCGCTCTGGAAGATATCATTGTATATGCCCCTTCTACAAGGAGGAATCAGGAGCATTTTGAGTTCCTCGGGGCATGGGAGGTTCAGGCTCTTCAGCAGGAAGAGACACTGATGAATCTGTTCTTGGAGTAGGAGAAATGCCTTATGGAATGGGAGCATGCCCACAGGAACAGGGAGCATTCCTTGATGGAGAGGCTGATGGAACTGGTGACTGAATGTGTTTGGGTCCACCTGCTGATGTGGGCCCGGCACCACTTTGCGAACTGGCACCACCAGCACCTCCCACTCCTTCTCTGTCTGCTGCTGCACAGGGCGGAGGAACCTCTGCTGAGGCAGAGGAACCAACTCCCCTGAGTGACTGGAGGGAGCCTAGAGGATTCCTGTGACCACACCCTCCACTCAATATTCAAAACCCCTTGCAAGAAGATCCTCCTGATTACCCATGAGGGGAACCACGAGCCTATGGGAGTCCCCAAATGGCCACCCTCCAAACCCTGCACAAGTGATGTCCCCAGCTGTCCTCAAGGACAATTTCTCCCCACCGCCCCCGTTGCTCTCCCCTTGTCAGGGAGTGGTGTAGACCATGAGGATAGTGTTTGCTTATGTTCATTGAAAATGTGTTGAAATGAAAGTAAGGAGCAAGCCTTTAGGCCTAAAGTGTAGGCTTCATATTAGACAAATTTTAGTTTGTTAGTATGTGTGAATAAGATGTATTAATAGAAGTGACTCAAGGCATAAATTTGGGTTATGTAGTAAATATGTTTTTGTTTTAACTGGTTTTAGCAAGTGCTGGGGGAGAATTTTTGGATGTTTTGGAACATTGGTGACTGCAGAATTTGCATTGATGCAGATGATTATAAGAATTATGTTTGATATTAATACTCAATAAAAAGTAGAAGTTATTTGAGGTTTGGGGTACAGAAGATTAAATAATGGTAGCAGAAGATTAGATATGGTAAAAAGGTGGATGTAATGTTATTTAGATTATTATAATTTAATATAAATAGGGTAGCTCCCAATTTAAGGGGAGCTCCATACATCATCATACAGAGCTTAAAGGAAGGACCATACACCCATTCCTTCATCAACGGACTGATCATCCCTTCATGCTATTTCATTTTAGGAATGTGAGTATAAATGTGGAGTTAAGTTGTTATGCTGTACATTCTTTTATGCATGCTTGCTTTAGTTTTATCATATAATACATTTTGAATTTCATCAAACCTGTAATTGAACATAAGAATGGCCACACTGGGTCAGACCAAAGGTCCATCTAGCCCAGTATCCTGCCTTCTGACAGTGGCCAATGCCAGGTGCCCCAGAAGGAATTAACAGAACAGGTAATCATCAAGTGATCCATCCCCTGACACCCATTCCCAACTTCTGGCAAACAGAGGCTTCTAGGGACACCATCCCTGCCCATCCTGGCTAATAGCCATTGATGGACCTATCCTCCATGAATTTATCATAGAATCGTAGCATATCAGGGTTGGAAGGGACCTCAGGAGCTCATCTAGTCCAACCCCCTTCTCAAAGCAGGACCAATCCCCAACTAAATCTAGTTCTTTTTTGAACCCTGTTATAGTCTTGGCCTTCACAACATCCTTTGGCAAGGAGTTCTACAGGTTGACTGTGTGTGGTGTGAAAAAATACTTCCTTTTGTTTGTTTTAAACCTGCTGCCTATTAATTTCATTTGGTGACCCCTAGTTCTTGGGATATGAGAAGGAGTAAATAACACTTCCTTATTTACTTTTTCCACATTAGTCATGATTTTATACATCTCCATCATATCCGAACTTAGTCATTTCTTTTCCAAGTGGAAAAGTACCAGTCTTATTCATTTCTCATCATAAGGCAGACGTTCCATACCCCTAATCATTTTTGTTGCCCTTTTCTGAACCTTTTCCAATTCCGATATATCTTTTTTTAAGATGGGGCGACCACATCTGCACGCAATATTCAAGATGTGGGCGTACTATGGATTTATAGAGGCAATATGATATTTTCTGTCTTATTATCTATCCCTTTCTTAATGATTCCCAACATTCTGTTCGTTTTTTGACTGCCACTGCACATTGAGTGGATGTTTTCAAAGATGGTCCCTTCTGACCTTAATATCTATGAATCTATGAACTGTTCACAGTGACCCCAAGATCTCTTTCTTGAGTGGTAATAGCTAATTTAGATCTCATCACTTTATATGTATAGATGGGATTATATTTTCCAATGTGCATTACTTTGCAGTTACCAACACTGAATTTAATCTACCAACTGATTCAACTGAATCAAGGACTGAACCTTCGGCTTATATTGTTTTTTACATTTTGCATCTAAACATAACTAAATGTTAGAGAGGGCAAGGAAATGGGTGCAGAGACATTAACATTTGGCCATTGTTCACAGATTCAGTCTTGTTATATTTTGTTTATCTACATTGCCTTTTAAAAATATTTCAGTTACACATTCCATAGTATTTTCAATAAATATTATTATTTCTTTGAGTGTTGTGTGGACACACCTTCCCAAGTATGATGAACATTAGATGTTTTCTGATTTGGGATTAGGACTCCACAATTCACAGCACATGAATTGCAATGGTGTAACTGTCTGGTGCTATCACAACCCCACTGCCCGGGTTAAAATATCTGAAGTCCCACGGATTCATGGGAAGGATGGGGAAAGTGCAGTTAGTGTTATGTGCTTACAGAAAGTATTGCTACATGCAGATAACTCCCAACACAGAAAAATGGGTAGATGAATATCTTTGTGTCTTGCTTCACATGTAAAAGAATTAAATATAATTAAATTAACAATTCAGACCTGCCACTACCTAGGTATAAAACAGCCTTCTTCTTTCTCCTTCCCCCAATCTTGACCGGTTTTAACCTTCAGATTAGTGCTTCCTAACAGCTGCTAAGTGCAGTTAGCATCACTGATAATGAACTGTTAAAAAATGTGCACATTCACCCCAAACCCAGTGTTTATAAGGTTAAGCAAGCTTGAGTGCCGCTGATAATAGAGGTTTATAAACAAGTGTGAACATTTAAAATGAAAACATTGCATAAAGTGTTACAACTTGGCCACCTTTCTCCACAGCACAAATTCAACCCTATGGTGATAACCTAGTGGAGATTCCTCATGATAATTGTCTGTAATGGGTGAATGTTCACAGGAATGTCTGTCATGGGTGAATTGTCACAGGAATGCATGATTAATGACTGTTGGGTACAGAAGAAGACGTGAGTGACATTGATGGCCCCTGCACAGTTCGGACACTCCATCCTCTGAAATCCAACTATTATTTCTGGAATTTTGCTTATGCCAACCATCTGTGGGTACATCACAATGTGAATTGCCTGGTAAACCGGCAGTTATGACCCCAATATTGGACTCTTCAATCCCAGAATGGTATGAAACTGATATCTCTAGTGTTACCAGCTTCCACAGGGCAATAGCCACCTGCTTGTGCACCAGTATGGCATCCCTGACTCAAGTGTTCTGGTGCTGGAGGTTTGATGCAAGATCCTCACACAGCTCCATGAAAATCTGTTTCTTTATTTGGAAGTTCAGAAGTTGTTGTTGGTCATCCCACCACACCGTGCTCATTATCCTGCACCAGAAATGATGGTCCACCCATGGGTGCACTGAAGCAATACCAGGATTCACGATATCTGTTTGATAGGACCTGAATGGAGTGTCATTTCCCCCTCAACATCAGCCATCTTTGTCATGTGAGAAAGTTCTGCCCAAATTCCACCCACCTCGTCCACTGCATGGACATTTCTCCTGCAATAAGGAGTAGGAGCAGAACCACATCATCATCCCATTGCTCCATGTCTTCTTTGGCAGGAGGAATATGTGATCAGGAACTGCCATCAGCAAATGTATGAAGGTGGGGAACGGTACCAACAACACACATAGTAAAGGGGTTTCTAAAGTGTCTTCCTGCGATGCACAGAACCCTGGGATTATACCCCTAAAATGGTAACACTAACATCTCACAACAACAGCAGCAAGGTGGATGTGGGGGTACACATTTACCCAAGTCTAGCACAGCATATGTGGACACTCAGCACGGGTACAGGGAACATGTGCAAGCGTATACACAGTCTAGTATGTGTGCCAGTGTAGCTATAGCCTAACCAAAGCCAAGGTGAGTTGCAAAAAATTTCTGCACCCTTTGCAAAACCTGAGCAGTGCAAAGGAAGTAATCAGACTTTCTGCCCCAGTATGTTTATGACTGCTTGGCTCTGATGAGAGCCCCTGATCAGGATGTACCAATAATTAAGGCCAAAGCAGAGCTGTAGCCCCTTAAGCCCCTGACACCCTGTAACAGACTGGTCTTCAGGAAAAAGATAGCATCTAATTTACAATTACTTAATCTCCCTCAGCTGCAATACTGGTTCTAAATACTATCTAACGATCTGACTACTGGCTTCTAACCTGTGTGGTTATTGGAAAATCAAACTGTCTGCACATTTTACTTGTAAAACATCTAGGTTCAAAGTCTGAAATGGAAAAAATTCCTTTAATAAAACAAAAAGATCCCAGACTGGGTATATTTAAAAAAAAACAACAACCAAACAATAAGGCACTGTATTTTTTAGTTTAATTATTCCATCATAAATGAAAGTGGAACAAATTTTCTTGCTACTCATAGATACTGCACTGAAATAACTAAAAAAAAATATTCTCAATAGCACTCACAGTGCTTTTGCTTCCATTGTAATTTTCTCAGTGCTTTTACAGCTGTTCCCTTTGATCTAAGAGACTTCAGTGTCCCTTGTTCGGATGAACACAACTTTTTTTATCTGTTAGATCTGTTCCTTACGTTTGCGAATAAGCCATTATAGTTTTTGATGTTAGATATCAGTTTGCATACTGTAGAAGGAGCATAATCACAGTGACCGTCATTCACTGGAGGCCCAAATTAAGCAAAACAAGTCTCTCTGTGGAGACTCTGGTTTATTTACAATAGTGTTCAGTCAAATAACCTGAACCGTTTCTGGCCACCTTCAATTCATGCAGATTAACCAACTGTAAATTTTAGTTAGAAGTGGAAGATCATGTTTCATATCTGGGCCACCTCCTCTCTTCACTGCAGGAGCATGGGCCAACTCTACACAGAGTGGGATTTTGCATTTTTTTACTACCCTGGCAGAAGACAGTTCCTCAGCCCCACCAAATGACATCTGGAGGTGCATTGTAGACAAAGAGTGGTGGGGGTGGTAGGGTAGCAATAATCGTCTTTGCTGAGCAGTTTCTGTATGCAAAATGTCCTTGTACTGTAGCTTGAGGTGTTCTTTTCTATCAATGAAATACAACTCCTTTTGAAATACGTTGAAGTAAATTAGGACTTTTATTTCATCCAAGGTAGTTTCATTGTGAGTTCCTTTTAAGCAATTTCCTCCTCCTTCAGATCAATGTGTAGCTCACTATTTGCCTGAATGTGTCCTGTCATAAAATGACTAGGCAACAAAAGAAAACTAATTTCTTTTTCTTTTTCTCTTTCTTTGAAGGAGCACATAGACATAGAATATTGCAAAATCAGGTGAAGACCTTTAATTCTTAGGCAGTGAAGCCAAAACTAGAATAGTGCTTTTGATAAATGAGATTAATTCAATATTCCCTATTCAGTGCCCCTCAGGTGTTTTCTCAGTACTAAAGAGAGAGGACAGACAGAATAATCTAACTAATATATAGAAGTGGTGCATTTTGCAGTGCTGCTGAAGACTAGAGATAGGATAAAACTGAACCATTTTGAGATGCAGTTTGGAGAACAGGAAGCAGCATCTAGGTGTTATGGTTGATGCCCACTCCTGTCTCCTCCTGCTGCTGCTTCCAGGGACATTTAATTCCCACCCCTCTCCTCCACAGGCTGAAATGACATCTGGAAATCCAGGGTGAAAAAATCTTACTCTTTTCTGTTGCTGCTGGCAGGGGCACCAAGTCCATCCTGTTTTCCATCCCCTATCACCCTCCAACCCATTGCCATTGGAAGTGCAAGTGATGTCCATGCCCTGGGGGTGAAACCTCACCACCCCCTATTTCTGTCATCTTTGGTTCTTTTTACAGGTGAGGTCTTCAAGGTTTGTTTCATATTTTTTAGTGTGGGGGGCGGAGGGTGCGGGGTGGGAGTTGGTCTTGTCAATCTATTATCTGTAAATATGTTTTATGCTTTAGGAGCCATTTAATTGGCTGTACATATTGCTGATGCAGCCCATCATGAGACAAATAATTCTTGGTTATAAATATTCAGAATTCCAAAAATGTTGCTTTTTTTTAATTGAATATACAGACCTCACTGCATGATTTCTACTCCCCAAATGGGTAAGCATAATCAGGTACTTGCATTCATGAGTTCAGGACATACTTCTGTGAATATTTTCGAATATACTCTTAAAATGTGCTGCTGTTTGAACTTTCCTACTGGAATGTGCATTCAGTGTGGAAAGTAAAAGGGATGGGAACATAGCTGAAGTGGATTCAGTTTTATTTGAGAAAATATTTATGTGGGGAAGTGTTGATATTTGTGCTCAACTATAATTTTGATCCACACGGATTATGGAATATGTGGCTGATCAGCAGCAGCTGGGGAGTCAGTCATAATATCTTGGGCACATGTCTCAAATGTGTTTCCCCTGGGTTAATTTTGGCACACAGTTTTATCCTCAGTGGCCATTGTCTGACCCTGAGGCAACCTCTATGCAAATATTCAAAGTCGGTGGCAATATTAGCACAGCTCTTGCTAGCAGAGGTGGGTTCTTCTGCAAAACATGTGCATAATTATCAACAAAAGACAACCAGTTGCGGGTGGGGATTACAACTGTTCTGAATTAGAGCTCCCTTATAATGCCAGGAATTTTAAAATATTTTTAATGTATTATTAATATGACAGCAGCATTCAGTTACTATATTCATATTGGGGCCCCACTGTTCTGATCAATATTCTAACACATAGCAAGAGTCAGTCTTTGGCCAGAAAAGCTAACAATCTAAGTGAAAACAACATGAAACAAGTGGATGAATACACAAACAAAGGGAGTGTGAGTGGGAAGATGAAGGTAACAACAGTAGGAATGTGCAGAAGTTTACAACTTTTGATTATTTTTAATTATTTTACAAAAAAAAAAAACCCAAGAAGGTATTCCTGATGTCAGTAATCCCTGCTTCTGCATTGAGGATGTCCCTGCAAGCTCCTGTAATAAGACTTTATATATAATTGGATAACTGAGCAGCTACTCAAGGCCCCTATAAAACAATAAACTTCCATGTACATATATGCATCACACAGCAATTTTCTGGAGTTCCTCTGTGTTGGCAGGGAACCCTCCCTTCCATCATCTCTCCCCTTCCTGTGTATTTTCTTGTTTTACTAGTCTTACTGTTCCTAGAAGGTTGCTTCTCTGAGCCACTGTTCCAATACTACTCTGCCTTGTGGCCATGGCCATTTTATTAACACTAGAAAAAGCCCAACATTTACTAAGCATGGTTGTTTTTCTGGTTTTCTAAACTGTACTGCCAAAAGCTCTTTAAAACATCCACACACGTATTTTGCTTTTATTCAGAACCAAAACCAACAGGGCAAATTCAGATCTGACCGTCGAGGTTGTGCATCTCCTCCAGGATTTTCAGACTAAACAAAATCAAATTTTCAATTCTGGTGTGTGTCTCTTTATTTTTATCTGGAATTGACCTCAGAATCTACCCCATACCATAGAAAACGTCCCATCAAAAATAAAGTTGGTATGTCTCCAGAAAACAATTCAGCTTCAACAAAACAGCATTCTCTGATGAAAACCCATTTGGTTGAAAATGTTCCATCCATCTCTAATTTGGATTTGTCTTGTTAGTTCAGACCAACCTTTAATGTTTAGTATGCTTGCGGTGGCAGAGAGGTTCAGGACTCAGATTAATAGTATGAGTTTCATAACCCTTCAGTGAAACATAATTTCTCTTTGAAACTCCAAATAAACAAGGAAATGAAATTTTATAGAAAGCACCAACATTAAAATAACATTCATTTTTGACAAAATCCATCAACAATCAGGGCAGCTAGAGTGAACGTTGACATTCTGCTCTATTGTGCCAGGCACAGTTCATTGCCTAAATTAAAGATGGGATGTCAGCCTAAATTTTCAATATGCTGGATTTCATCAGATAATATAATAGTGTAATATTGATATTGTTTTCTATTTCTCTTCAGGTCCGCATGTTTAAAAAGACTGTGGGAGCAATAAGACATGCAAAGCATGTATTAGGCTGAAATGTTGCAATACTTGAAGTACTTTTTTTGGCATTATGACAGCCTGCCTGCAGCAAGATGATTTATACAGCGAGCTCAGTGTCAGTCCTTCGATGGTCAATTAAAGTTGAACTCAAAATGTTGCTATGTTCACCTTTACATTTGCAAATAAACACAGAAAAGTAATCACTTGGGTTGTTCACAGCACTTAAGCTTGGACCTAGGCTCAGCCCTGTGTTCTGGTTTACTATCCCTAGAGCATTGCAAATCCACAGATATCTGCTTTATATCCGTGGAACATTTTTGCAGATCACTGACAGATGTGGATCCAAGTTTTAGATGGAAAGCCCTGCAAATCTGCAGATATGTGCTTTATATCTGCAGATCTTTTTCGCAGATCATGGATCAGATTCAGATCCAGATTTTTGTGCACAGGGCTCTACCTATTCTAGCATTCCTCTGAGGTGAAGCAGGCAATCCTGTGGGCCCTTCTAGATCCCTGAAGGACTAAGACTTGTTACTCCAACCTGACTGTGGTATTCCTAGGCAGGGAGGTATCAGGGTGCTGACATGTCCAGCAATAGACAGCGAAAGACTAATAGACCTCCATCACAGCCAGGCTTTGACACTGGAGAGGTAGCAATGATCAAACACATTCACCATATGAGTTTATGATTATGGTTATGTACAAACTTTCTCGAGAGCTTGCAACCAATACTAATGAGCACTATTCAGCTGCTTTCTCCATCTAAAGTGATCCTTTTTCATTGGAGCTGGGCAAAACATTAATATCAAGTCTTAAATTCACTCAAACTGGTCCTGGTGCCAAACGTTCATATATGCTAAAAGGATGTTTTCACAACAGAGAAGTCTGTGAACCCTATTTCACACCCACATACATAAGATTATACCCTTGCTACAAACAGCCAATCTTTACCATCCCCAACAATTTCCTGGTGCCTCTGTGAGCTGATTCTGTCTTTAAGGAAATTGAGTAGCTTCCTCGTCAGCCTGGCATCATCCTCAGATCTTTGGGGACCAGAGAGGGGCAATTTCCCTCATAACCTACATTCCTTGAGTCACAAGTTTGGGCCACTGGGAAGGTGTCATAAATAAAAAGGGAAGGGTAACCACCTTTCTGTATACAGAACTATAAAATCTCTCCTGGCCAGAGGCAAAACCCTTTCACCTGTAAAGGGTTAAGAAGCTGAGACAACCTCGCTGGCACCTGACCAAAATGACCAATGAGGAGACAAGATACTTTCACAGCTAGGGGTGGGGGAAGACAGAAGGTCTGTCTGTCTGTCTGTCTGTGTGATGCTTTTGCCAGGAACAGATCAGGAATGCTCTTCAGAACTCTGTAAAAAGTTAGTAAGCAATCTATCTAGAAATGCATTAGATTTTCTTTTGTTTAATGGCTGGTAAAATAGGTTGTGCTGAATGGAATGTGTATTCCTGTTTTTGTGTCTTTTTGTAACTTAAGGTTTTGCCTAGAGGGATTCTCTATGTTTTGAATCTGATTACCCTGTAAGGTATTTATCATCCTGATTTTACAGAGGTGATTCTTTTACTTTTTCTTTAATTAAAATTCTTCTTTTAAGAACCTGATTGTTTTTTCATTGTTCTTAATATCCAAGAGTTTGGGTCTGTGTTCACCTATGCAAATTGGTAAGGATTTTTATCAAGCCTTCCCCATGAAAGGGGGTGTAGGGCTTGGGGGGATATTTTGTGGGGAAGACGTCTCAAAGTGGGCTCTTTCCCTGTTCTTTGTTTAACACGCTTGGTGGTGGCAGCATAGGGTTCAAGGACAAGGCAAAGTTTGTACCTTGAGGAAGTTTTTAACCTAAGCTGGTAAGAATAAGCTTAGGGGGTCTTTCATGCAGGTCCCCACATCTGTACCCTAGAGTTCAGAGTAGGGAAGGAACCTTGACAGAAGGTAATATGGAGGGCAATAATAATATAATACACTGAACTTACAGGGCTCAGATCCAACACCAACTGAAGTCAATAGAAGATGTTTCAGGCCCCATGCAGTGTTTTTCATCCATAGATTTCAAGCACAGAAATACGATCACCAATCAGTTTTAAAAGAAGCAAGAAGGTGAAGCCTTTTCTCCATCAGCTGCACTAAACTTCAATGCTACATATCACAATAGGTAAGGAGTGTTTTAAGGTTTCTTTAGCAAATGCAAGTCGAAAATCAAAGTCTGTTAATGTAGATGAGTGACGCCTTTCTAGTGTAAATGAGTTAAATATTTAAGGTTACAGTACAAGTTTAGATGAGCATGAGATTTAAACATAGATGATTTTGAAGATACCACTTCAATACGTTCTATACAGTAATGAAGGGTTAATGTCTAGCTATTCCACCTGGAAGCAGGCGGGGCACACCCTGACTGTTTCCTAGGAGCAATGCACACATTGCTCTATCCAAGGACAAGGGCTAGATATGAACCCTGAGAACTTGATTGCTTGGACAGCAACTGTGGGAGGTTTCTTTAGCCTGGGCTCAAGGCCTGAGAACCAGGATTGTAGTAGATAGAGGATGGTAACTAAGCATATGAATCAACGTCATACATTCCTTTGTGTAGCAGTGTGTAATGCTTAGGGGGAGAAATATAATAAAAGGAGAAGGTGGAAGGCAGGGGGGGCAGAACAGCCCATCTCCGCTGACCAGCCTGTTTGTTTGCATAAAGCTGTGTTCTGTCTCATCACTGAACCGCAATAACTGGCGCCCAAACGTGGGGCCCTCAGCACTCACCTCGCCCGGCAAGGGTTTCAGACGCGTCACTCATCCACTTCGTGGATCCCGGTGAGTAATTTTCATTGTGGTAAGTATGGGAAGCTCCCTCTCTGCTTTGCAAGTGCAACACCGCAATGAGCTGCAGTATTTGCTGCGTAAGGCTCAGCATGACTGCCCGGCTCGAGAACTCACTCTCCTGCTACAGGAGGTGCGTGCCAAGTGCCCGTGGTATCCTGAAGCTGGAAGCCTTAAGCTAGCGGACTGGGAGCGATTGGGCCAGACATTGCACAAAGAGCCTCGGGCACCCGTGCAGGCTTTACATGCCTGGCACCTCTGCCGCGACGTGGTACAGCGTGTCGCCTCGGACAGACCCTCCCTCGCGAGGCTGGTGCTCTCGCCGCCCCCGTCCGCCCTGCAGCCATCCCCCCTCCTGGCGATGCGACACAGCGTGTCGCCTCGGAAAGGCCCTCTTCAGCACCAACAGAGGAGCTGCCGATCCTGCCACCCCCGTCCGCTCCTGCAGCCATCCCTCCCCCTGCTTCGCCCCCAGTGCCTCTATTACCACCGCCTCCCTGGCCTTCCCCACCGGAGCCGGTGTGTGATCACCCTCTCCCCATGGGGCCCCCCGGAGAGTCATCTGCATCTGCTCAGAAGCTTTCGCTGGTGCAACAAATGGTTCACGCAGCGAAAGCTCAATCAGATCTTACAGCAGAGGAGCTGGCTGATCTGGTCTCCGTTTGCCCGGTGACCTGGCAGAATGATGACCAGGGCAACCCCGTGGGCACCTGGACCACTCTGCCATACTCGGTGGTTAGAGAGATAAAGAAAGCAATTCGTGAATTTGGCCTGACTAGCACCTTTGTGCATGGTCTCATTGAAGGGATGGGTGCTGGGTACTCCCTAATCCCTGAGGATTGGAAAACGCTGCTGCGCATGATGTTGTCACCCAGTCAGTATGTTATTTGGCTTAGTGAGTATCGGCAGATGGCAGAACGCCAAGCCCAGGTATATAGAGAGCAAGGTATCATTTATGAGCATTTGGCAGGGGAGGGCCAGTTTGCTACTATTGAGATGCAGTCTCAACTCCCTCAGGCCGTCTTCCCCATTATTTCCACCTGTGCCCAGCATGCTTTCAAGAAGGTCCCGGATTCAGGCAAGCCTACCAAAAGCTTTGTCAGTATCCGTCAGGGTGCCTTAGAGTCCTTTTTGGATTTTACCAACAGATTGCAGGAGGCTATCCTCCGACAGGTGGATAACACTGAGGCAGCTCACGAGCTCCTGTTAAAATTGGCAGTTGAAAATGCAAATGAGGATTGCCGCCGTGCTCTCCAGGCAGCACAAGTCTCTGGTATTTTAGAGCTCTCAGACATGCTGCGGGCATGCCAGAACATTGGCACACAAGCCCACAAGGCTGGAGTTCTGGCTGCCCCCCTCAGAAAAACTGGGAAGGAGGGGAAGCGCTGTTACCGCTGTGGAAAGGAGGGTCATTTTCAGCGGGAGTGCCGCTCATCTAAGGCACCAGCCCGACCCTCAAAGAAGTGCCCCAAGTGTGGGAAAGGTTATCACTGGGCTAATCAGTGTCGTAGCGGGTTGGGAAACCGCGCGACGGGTCCCCCCCGAACCCAGGGCCAAACGGGGGTGTTTCCTACTCAGGCAATCGCTCCTCTGCCTTGGAATCCGTAGACTCTATGAGGGCAGCGACTGCTGGAAGTGCAGGGCTTGATTTGATCATGCAGGAGGACACTGACTTTCAGCTGCCAGGGGAGGTCTGTGCCATACCTACACAGGTGATGGGACCTCTCCCTGCCGGCTTTGTAGGTCTTGTTCTCCCTCGCTCACATGCTGGGAAACAGGGCTTTTTTGTCATTCCAGGGGTCATTGATGCTGATTACACTGGCATTATTAAGGTTCAGGTGTGGACTCATCTTCCACAGTCGCTCCCGCGTGGACGGTCAATTGCACAATTGATTTTAGTCCCCTATCAGGTGCCAGCTGCCGAGGATCGAACTCGGGGCGGAGGAGGCTTTGGATCTACGTTGTCTCACTCGCCGTCTCACAGCGCGTCTTCTCCACTTGTTGCTCTGACAATGTCAGTCCGCCCCTCGAAACCTCAGTTAACACTTCTCTTAAATGATGTTCCTTTTACAGGGCTGGTGGACACTGGAGCTGACGTTACAGTGATTCGTGATCTGGAGTGGCCGGTTAGTTGGCCTACGGTTCCTTCTAAAGAGTTGTGGGGGATTGGGGGTAGCAAACCCGGGCGCCAAAGTTTGTCTTGGGTCACGGTCTCTAAACCAGGAGGCCGTGCCCTTGCTACAATCCGCCCTTTTGTGCTCCCTGTCCACCTCAATATTTGGGGCCGTGATTTACTTACAAAGTTAGACACCACCCTCGATATTAACATCTGATGGCTCTCCCCACCGAGGTGTAGTCACTTATCAGTTGGGTGACCCCCCTCGTTGGCATTTTCGTTTTACACTGCCTCAGCGTTCTGCACAGCGTTCAGAATTGGCTGCTGTTATGTTGGCCTTTCAACTTTTTGCTGATTGTCCCTTTAATTTAATTGTGGATACCCATTATGTTTATCAGGTAATTGATCATTTACCCCTTGCCCTCATTACCCCTCAGATTGATGCAGACCTCCTTCACCTGTTTTTGTCTTTACAGCATCTTCTTGCCACTCGTCATTTCCCTTACTTTGTTGCTCATATTCGCAGTCATACCCCTCTGCCTGGGCCACTCACTGAGGGCAATGCACGCGCCGATCGCGCGTTGCGTGGTCAGGTAAATTCCCTTTTTTCTGACCCCATTGAAAGCCATGCCTTTTTTCATCAGTCTGCCTCTGTTTTGGCCCGGCAGTTTCACATTCCTGCTGATCATGCACGTTCCATTGTTTGTTCCTGCCCCCACTGTGCTGCTGCTGCTCCTACTTTTTCTTATGCCATTAACCCCCGAGGTACCGCAGCAAATCAGCTGTGGCAAATGGATGTTACTCATGTGCCACAATTCCGCCCCTATTCATTTTTACATGTTTCCGTTGATACTTATTCAGGCTTCCTTTGGGCAACCCCACAACGTGGGGAAGCCACTAACAAAGTTATTCACCATTTGCTGGCCTGCTTTTCTGTTATGGGTTGCCCTTGCCAAATTAAAACAGATAATGCCCCAGCCTACTGCTCTGCAGCCCTCTCCACCTTTTGTGCCCGCTGGGACGTCCGTCTTAAACACGGAATCCCTTATAATTCCACGGGCCAAGCCATTGTTGAACGTGCCAATCGCACACTCAAAACCTTGCTAGATAAACAATTAAAACAAGGGGAGCTGCATCTCCGAACCTTAGGAGACATTCAACAATAAATGTATATCCTCTTGTTTACTTTAAATAATTTAACACTGAATGCAGATCAGCAGACCCCTGCGGATCGGCATTTTCACAAATCTGAGGTACTGGAAAGACCGCGTGTCTTTTACCGTCAGCTGCCCGATCCACAGTGGCTGGGCCCAGCACCTCTAATCACTTGGGGTCGGGGATATGCTGCTGTGTCTCTCCCTGCAGGACCGTTGTGGGTTCCAGCCCGGTGCGTGCGACCAGCACTTAAACAACATGGCATGGCACCAGGGGCTGTCGAATCCCATACCAGAGTTTCAGCTGACCTTGGAGGAGACCGCGTTGCCCCCCGAGTCGACAACGGCGGGACGGAAACGGAGGAGGCGTAGCGTCCCAAGCCAGCCCGTGACATGGGGAGCAGTAAAAGCATTGGTCGCCACGGCTCAACGAAAACTGGCAGCAGATCAGCAGCCAGAAACTCCTAAGACTTTGTTTGTGGCGATTCTCACCCAAATCACTGCTAATTCTGTGATGATTGTGTGACTTTTGTGCCTGCTATTTTCTGTGGGGGTTGGCTCGGAAGCGCCTCCCCCGTTATAAGCCCGAAGGAGAATAAGATACTGCTCTTTGCTTATGCTAATCTTTTCTCCCAGTACTTTAGCATGGCTAATTGGGGCCCGGCCAACTATACTCTGCCTCGCACGGCTATATCCCTTCACACACCGTACCCGGCCGGGGCTCACAATGTCACCTGTGCGCGTGTAGTTAACTGCACTAGTACAAAGGTGCCATTGGGCTGTCAAAAAATTTTTCAATCCCTTTTAAATTGTTCCCATGCTGTTAATGTTTCATATAAGTATGACCATATCATCCTACCATCAGGATGGGTTTTTACTTGTGGTTCATGCACCTTTAATAATATTCCTGCAAATTTAAGTGATGGCACCCTTTGCTGTCTTAGTAGAATGATACTTATATTGCCTTTTGCTGGTCACAATTGTAAAAGCCTGCTGCAGTTTCCACGATATGCATCTGAGGAAGTGAGCTGTAGCTCACGAAAGCTTATGCTCTAATAAATTGGTTAGTCTCTAAGGTGCCACAAGTCCTCCTTTTCTTTTTAGTAAAAGAAGTGTACCTCTTTTAGATGATTATATTGCAGATGTTAAGCTTTTGGTTATTTTGTGTTTGTAATCATTGGGCTTATTTTTTTGTTGCTGCTGTGTACAATGTATTCCTTCCTTGTTAAGACTTTGTAAAATTTTTGCCCTGGAAAGCTCCCCAGGTTATGTCCTTGTCTGTCTGGGAGTTAAATAGCATGATAAAACAAATTGGCGGCTACCATGAGATGGCCAACTTCAATAAACAAAAAAAGGGGAGATGAAGGGTTAATGTCTAGCTATTCCACCTGGAAGCAGGCGAGGCACACCCTGACTGTTTCCTAGGAGCAATGCACACATTGCTCTATCCAAGGACAAGGGCTAGATATGAACCCTGAGAACTTGATTGCTTGGACAGCAACTGTGGGAGGTTTCTTTAGCCTGGGCTCAAGGCCTGAGAACCAGGATTGTAGTAGATAGAGGATGGTAACTAAGCATATGAATCAATGTCATACATTCCTTTGTGTAGCAGTGTGTAATGCTTAGGGGGAGAAATATAATAAAAGGAGAAGGTGGAAGGCAGGGGGGGCAGAACAGCCCATCTCCGCTGACCAGCCTGTTTGCTTGCATAAAGCTGTGTTCTGTCTCATCACTGAACCGCAACACAGTAATAAACCTGATATCAAAGTTCACCACTATAAAAATACAGATTGAAATAATCGGAGTGGTTTTACTATAATACTCTTTTGAACTGCCATTATGTCAGATATCAGAACAGTAAATGATCAAACGTTTCTATCAATAAATATAAAGATGAAAATACCATTTCCAATGGGTATGTATTGTTTACCTCCAAGCGGCACATGAATTGTTGGTTAAGAATCTATAGAGAGAGTAAATTTGGTCTTACATTACATAAATTTAATTAAAAACAACAATGTTACATTTTAAATAAGCTAGTAGTGAAAGATTCTAACTTACACTGGATAAATGTGACTCAAGTTAGGGAGAATATGGACATATTATTACATAGCTGTCCATTGAAGGTCTCTTTCACCAGTAACAAATGAGAGAAAGCCCCACTTCTGAAACATGGACCCACCTTCTGTTGCAGCAATACTTGACTTGTCTTCCCTGTCATACCATTTGCTGTAGATTCAGGTTCAGTGACAGTTTGGGAATTTAATCAAGAGTGAGTTCTTATTTTTCAAAATAGTTTTGCCCATCTATGGACTAATGAGATAGATGTATTTGACTTCCTACTCTTAGGGAAATCTTTGGAATTCTTCACTGATAAATTATGGCTCACTAACTGATCTTATCTCTTCAGGTATACTGTCATGCCTTGCTATGATAGATGTTTTATGAGTGATCCCAGCATGTCTTTAGATGCCCAAGAGCTATGCTATTTTAAAGTAGCCTTAGCAGTAATATGCTTTGAGAAATAACCCACTCAGACATTTGCATGTGACCAAGCCTTTCTGAGAACTAACCTTGAGTGATTTGATATTAAATTTTTGTCTTCCTGTGATTTAACTCATACAGATTTTTGATACCTCACTGATAGATTTTTAAATGTAATGTGTAATTCTCCTCCATTTGTACTCTAATCTTTAAAATCTAAGTTTTATTTTAAAAGAAAATTAAAACCAAATAGAAATTCTGAAAGACATTGGGATACAACAAAACCATTTATGGATATTGATGGGATAATTCCCAAATAATATCATCTAGTATTAATTTCAGGGTGAAACAACCCCATTGTAAGTCAAAGGGAATTTTGCCCTTGACTTTAGCGGACCAGGATTTCACCCAGATGTCCTTTCCGGTGAAATATATAGGAATGAGCACAAAAAAGTCCAAAATTTCTTTATTTCTAAGGGGAGACACAAGTTTAATAATTTTAGCAATGGTAATTCCTACAAAGTAAAAGAGGATGAAATCTTCTGCATTCAAAGTAAAATTATGTAATTCCTGGTCACAGAAAGACTCAGGATTACTTTTTTTATGGGTATCACAAAGAAATGTCTAAACTACTATGTTAATTTGAAGAGCATATTGATCATGCCCAACTCAAACAGGGTTCTGGATAGAGGCTTAAATAAATTAAAAATTGCCATAGAAATTTGTGACTCAATCCAAAATAGAAGTTGCATTATGGAATTAGCACAGCACCTTGTCCAGACATGGTAGAGAATATTTTCTTACTGCTGAACCATCATTAAATAAAGCACAAGACATAATTATATATATATATATAAAAGGAAAAGTGAGCCTGCCCTCCTACATGAAAGGTTTTAGCTATTTTAACTATTAACTATTTTAGCTATTTCATTCTTCAGGATAGATATGAATCTTTCAAAATCTTTTTATGTCACGTTTAACATACTAGACCATATCTATAAATTAATTAATTAATTAGATATAGTCATAATACCTTTTCAAATGACCTATCCCACCAGAAAGAAGCAACACAAGTGATAGAAGCCAGTTCCTCTGACTTTGCAATATTAATGAAAAATCCTGAGAAAACCCTACATATTTTGCAGGACAGAAAGTGGATTGAAAGACTCAGGAAATGAGAGATACCTGCATGCACTCTGGAGCCAGACAAAAAAATCTAGGTTTTTTTTCAAATAAAAAAACTGAACGGACTGTGTTCCAGAGGTCTAGAAAATGAATTTATTGGCAGGGTTTTTGCAAACACTTATGATGTTAAATGAATATCAGAGAATATTAGTGAAAAATGTAAGTGTAACCCATAACACAGTTTGACTCACTGTCTCCCTCTGTAGCTAAACTTTGTATAGAAGTTCATGAGGCTGCTACTGCCTCAGAGCTAATGGTCTTGATATGTTAGCTAAAGCGATAGAGGCTCATGCTTTTTAATCCAGGGGTTCCAGACAATGACAAATCAAAGGGTGGTGTTATAAAAATATTAGACCAGACCATCTGATTAAGAGAGTCATATGGAGCTCATCCAGTCAGATAACAAAAATAGTATATTTTGACTTTTGTTTCTAATGAAGAAAACTGGAACCTCCATGCTCCATCCAGATGCCTGTGTTGCTTCTCTCACCCTCACCCCACCGTCTCATGGGCAGAAAGTGAGGCCATGTGGGGAACTAGCATTTTGTGCTTCTACGCCTTTTTGCAGGAGCAATGCTCTCCCCTGCTGGTAAAAAACACTAACCATAACCAGCTCTTGACAAAAACTTGTCTTGTAATATCTAAAATGTCAGTGCAGAAACTTCCTTTATTTTGGCCACCCTTATTCCTCTTGCTCTTAGAGAGCCTTATCACTAAACTTCTGTAAAGAAACCATCATGATTCCACATGCTATAGGTTGAAACCCTAATGTAATGCAAACTAAACTGAACATAAACTCCTTGGGCCTGACTCATTGGTCCATAAACTGTAGTTATAGAGTAGAGAAACAAGCCCCTTTTGTGCAAAATTTTATTTTATGTGCTGAAAGCAATATTGCTTTTTTTCTCCACAGAAGTAAAATACTCCAGGTAATTAATTATCTGTGAAGGAGTTCTTCTCTAACTACCAGCCCTTAGCGATGGCATGGCTTCTGCAAAATGAGGTATCTTCATTAACAAGAGGTGATATTCTTTCTAAATATATATAATATTCTTTAAAAAGGGAGTTTCTTAATTCCTCCACTTTATTTTCTAATCTACCTCATGTATTTATCTAGATATTGCTACAGTATTCATCACCATTGTGTCTGAGTTCCTCCATCCATTCAACTTTCCCTGAAATAAGTGCTTGCCTTTGTAGACATGAAATGATAGTACAGTTTTGTTGGAAAAAGAGCTGAGGTTTTCTAATAAAATCTTCTAAAAACAAATCTTCCATATAATATATATATTATCAGTACATAAAGAAAACAAAAGTACAACCTGTACTATGAGGTGCCAAACATATCCAGGTACAACTTTCCATCATACGACATTAATATTACCATCTGCAGGGCATTCCATTTTCTATATACATAAGGTTGAATAGGTTGTCAAAGACGAGTATACAAGTTTGTTTCTTTTAATTTTATTGTTGTTGTTGCTTGGACTGTACACATCTGGCAATGGGAGATACAAGTGATCTCATGCCCACTTTTGCAATGAAGGCATATAAGAAAAAGCTGACCTTTCTCATGGTTCAAGTGGATTCACCGAGCCTTTAGTTAGACTTTAAATCTATGCTTCAGTTTTTCAACTTGCATGATCCTAAGCCTCTCATCTCTTGATGATTTTTGTGCAGTGCACTTTTTACTCTGAGGCTAGGAAAACAGCAATTAAGACATGTTTTTTTCCAGTGATAATCCCTGATGCTGTCCACAAAGACCATTGCCACACTAAAGAAATATTCATGTTGCGGACCATCTCTTTAGACATGGATTCAACTAATAGAGGTAAATATCCTTTTCTGGGTCATTGTGGATCAAGCAGAAATATATTAAGCCTGTTTTCCAGGCTGGAATATGTTTTCATTTTTATATTTATATATAAACCCACGTAATGTTATTTTATATAACTTCTGCTGCAATCTGCTGAAGCTATTAATTAGCAACACAGTTTAGTGGATTCAAACATGTTGCTATCACTTTTCAGAATCTAACACTGTACCATTGTGGAAAGTTGTTCCTGAAATCTAACAGTTTTGCCGTAAACCTAAAATTATCTTTCATTTTAGTCCTCACAGACTGATATCTTCACCCTCTTTATCTCCTTTCTTCTTAAAAAAAAGGGGGCCAAATCCTGTCTCCTCTTCATGACCTAATGGAAATTGTGTTGTTCCAATAGTGAATATAATTTGGGGACCTTCTGTGTAAGGACCTCCTGAGATATGGACCTTGTATAAGACCTGCACCATAGCAGACAATACATTGGCAAATAGAACAGTGCTGGCCAGGTAAAGGATAGGGTAGGGCTGGTGGATTACATTGCTTTATGCTTCACTGGAAGGTGTTTAGATACTGTACCATAGTGATGGATGTTGTATAAAAACCTGAAGAAGATAGAATAGAGTGATTAAAACAATTTATAACATTTACAAAAGAAATTTAAAAAGTAGTTAAGGGTCAGATTTTCAATGGTAGTTTGGTACCTAAGTAATGAGCTGAAGTTTTCAAAAGTGCCCACTGAAATTAATGTAATTTGGGTGCCTCTGTACTTCTGAAAATCCTACTGAAAATCCATATCCTTGGGTGCCTAAATATCTTTAAAAATCTGGCTACACATCTCTTAGAAAGTCAATAGGATTTAGGCTTCTAAAGGGCTATGTGACTTTTGAAAATGGGATTTAGGCTTCCAAGTCAGTGAGTCAGTCACTTTTGAAAATTTGGCTCTGAGTCCCTTATGACCCCAAATTTTCAGGTCGGTGGAGACAGGAACTTAGTTTGGCTCATTAAAGAAGCAGGCCTGAATCACAAAGTTCTGATTTGGATCTCAAAGTCTGGGTGAGTATGATGAAGTCTACAGGCCCACACTGAATGAGGGCTGGAAGGAGAGTAAGGTGACCAGATAGCAAGTGTGAAAAATCGGGACACTTTTTTTTTCCAGGGAAGTATAGTTGCCTTTATAAGACAAAGCCCCTACTATGGGGACATCTGGTCACGCTAAGAGCAATATTGGGCTAGGGAGGCTCTGTACTTCAAAGATGCAGGGCACGTTTCCCATGAAGGAACAGTTTAAAATAATACTGGTAGTCCAGGAAAAGGGGGGAATGGGCTGCATGTGGCACCAGGAAGCAAGGTTGATGCTGAGAGCTGCCTCAGGAGTCGCAACAACTTTGTAAAGGCTGCTCTATCAGCAGTGCCTTGAACTCTCCCCCTCTAGGGGTGCTGGAACAATTTGTATAATGTGTGTGTGGTGGGGGGGAGGCTGACAACCATTGAAGCAAACTGTAAACACTGTACATGATGGAAACCACTTCACGCCAAGGGGTATGGCAGCACCCCCGTATCTCTAGTTCCACCACCTCTATCCCCCTCTTTCCCCTATGCGAGCTGAAAGCCCTACAAAGAAATTCAGTGAACCACACTGTGTTCACTAAGAGACCAAGGGAAGTTTTCTAAGCCAGTAACCATGCCCCAAGCTGAGGAGCACCAGATTGCTGGGAAAACATAATTTAGGGTATTTCAGTAACTGGACAGAATCTTTGCTAAATTTCTAGGGCCCTGGGTTGGGACCCAGTAGAGTGAATGGACACGGCTCCCCCTACATTGCCCCCCTCAAGACCCTCATAGTGATAGAACCTGGAGGAGCAATCAGAGCACATGGGGGTGATTGAAGCCGAAGCTGGGGCCCCCTTCCGGACATCTATGATGGCAGAGACCATAACACCGCAACCTGACCACTATCTAGCTGGTCATTGGACCATCCCGGTACAGGGAGTTTCACTACAGTTTCTTGTGTCGTTCAAACATCACATTCAAGTTTAAGGGTTGTATGTGGATGCTAGCGTTCAAACCCCTTTCCAATTTAGCTCATTTTATCTTTCATGCACTGTAAATGTGCCTTACAGTTATCAAATACAAGAGGTGATAGATAGGTGTACAAGTCTCTTGAAGAGAATGGCTTTTTAATGAATAATTGAAAATACATTTGTGGGTCCTTATTGTGTATCTGCTTTTGGTACATGAGCGGGAGGCGCTCAAGACAAAGAGGGAGACTCAAGCAGAGCCAAAGAACCAGACAGCACATTAAAATGACTTTAAAACATGATCTGTGCTAATAATTTATAAATCTACTGAAGAGATCTTGCTAATAGAACTAGAGCTCCAGCCCCATTCTGTGAAACTGGGTCAGTGGAATCCTAAGTAGCCCTGGAATGCTCTCGCCAGCCTAGTACTTCTCAGGATCTCAAACAAGTCTGTTAGTGTGCATTCAAAACTTTGCTTTCATGCTAATTATTTTCTTTTTCTGTGTTATAGACTTATTTAATATGCTCAAAGGCACTATAAACCTTAGCCAAAGTTTAAGGCTGCCTGTTGAGAATTAGCAAAGGCAAACGCTAAATAGGAATGCCCACTATTAACTCAAACATAATTTGAATGTTAAAGCATGTGTGGGTCAGGCTGGAGAATAAAATAAAATAAAAATAGCAGAAAATACATCTTATCAATTCAGCTGAGACTACAGCTTCAGAGCCTGATCTCCTAGTGAGCTCTCCTCTCAAGATGTTTGTAAAAAACCTGCTTACATTCTGCTACTTGAGGTGATAGCTCTTAATGAAGAGCTTATTATTATGACAAGATAATAGGTACTGGATTTAATATGAGGGATATGGGGGGAGTGTTTCACTTTAAATTCCTGTCAAAATAAACTGGTCCAGATTCATGCAATTTCACTGATCTATGTCATTGTTTAGATTAGGTAAAAATGCCTCTGGAACATACACTGAACCTGAGCCATGCAAATAAGTTCTGCCTATATAACTACAAATCTAGTGCAGAGACACTGTTCCCCATTTTAAATAGCCTCCCGCCGTCACCCAGATGCACACTGATATGATGTGGACATACTGGAGCAGGAGAGCTAACTTATAGGTAAGGAAGGATTCCTGTGCATTTCTAATCTGAGCCCCTGTTTTCAGTAACTCCCAACATGCTGAAAATTCTATCTTCTAAGCTGAAGTTTTCAAGGCCTAGTCACTGCTAGATATATTTTTATAAGGCTTGGAAAATACCAAACAAGTCAGCCATTAATGACTGCGGGGAGACAGGGGGAAACTACAGTTCCTCCTTTATCAAAAGGGTTTTTTTTTGTTTATTTATTTTTAATTTTTTTAAAAGCTCTAGCACTGAAATGGCTGGCGAGACATTGCTGACATTTGACAGGGAGAGAAGCTTCATTGCAGAGATGCCATTTAGTGTTGGTTTTGATTTTACTGAGTCATGAGCATTTGAATATACATTTCTCTCACAGTTCATATTTTCTTTAGCACTTTTGGAAGGCTTAGACTGAAGGGAGGATGAGCTTCACATCTGTAGGGAATGCTCAGCTCTCTGCATGTGCAAAGCACTAAAGCTTAGATTCACAAAGGTGCTCAAGCAGTGTGATGCCTCACTTTTAGGCACCTAGAAAATCACAGGAACACACTGCGATTCACAAACCCTGAGTTAGGTACCTAGGCACCCTATATAATGAAGGATGAGAGGCACTTTAAGGTACTATACACTGCACAGTCCTGTCAGCCGCATGTAGAGTACACACACTGTGCACCTCCCTAGCATGGGTATAAATAGCATTGTAGATGGCGATGCACTGTTTAGTTGAATAAAGATGTGCTAGTACCTTAGGGTATGTACCCCACACTGCTTTCTACACGTCCAAGCAGCTCCTTCCCCATCTACACTGCTATTTTTAGCAGGGTAATGTCCCACTCCCTCCATGCTGCTGGAGTCTTTCCCCACCATAGGGTGGGGCTCCATCAGTGGAGAAAGGCTTTGGCAGAAGGGAGGGAGTGGGGAGAGGCTCCAGCACTGTCTGAGCCTTTCCCTATTCCCTCCCCTCTGCCAGAGCCTTTCACTGCCATGTGTAGCTAAATGCCACAATGTGGATGTAGCCTGCTTTTCAGTGCGGTGTGAAGCTACACATACCCTACATGCCACAGCCAGTGGGTGTGCAGTGTAGACATACCTTTAGATTGTGATCCACAAAAGCCAGCTCACTAGGTGTTGACCCACCTAAGCTAGCCAATGGGAGATGCTGATGAGAGGGATGTGTACTAAGCCATGCCTATGTCCAGGCTGCAGGAGGCACTTATCTCTGCTAGAGATTCACAGCTGGGAACTCTTTGGGGTTAGGTGCCTATGCCATTTTGGCAAGAATCGAGGAGAGGGGACAGAAAGCCTGCCTTGTCCTTTAGCCCAGTGGTTAGAGTATTCCCATGGGATGCAGGAGACCCATAGTTCAAGTCCCCCTCCACCTGATAAGGAGAAGAGGTTTGACCAGAGATCTGCTCCCTCTCAGGTGAAGGCCCTAATCACTCAGCTAGGGGATTCTGATGTAGAGCTCCCTCAGTCTGTCCTGTTGAAGCTGTTCCACTGTGGATAAATAATTTAAGAATCATTTGGACCAGACAGCAAGAAAATAAGAGAGAGCCCTACCCTGAGAATGTCTCTATAGCCCGCTGGTCAGAGCACACACCCAGGAAGTGGGAGATCCAGGATCCAGTCTCCCTGCTCTAATGACTCTTTAAAGTGCGATAACTTGAACAGAAGAGACTGAGATTGCCTCACATCAACATATCCCATAGCCCAGTGATCATAGCACTCATCTGAGAGATGGCGGATCCTTGTCAGGTGGAGGGGGGATTTGAACAGGGGGTCTCCCTTATCCAAGGTGTGTACCCAAATCACTGGGCTAAAAATTATGAGGGAGGTTACCTTTGAGGCCCAACATGTGACTTAGTCTACACTATCTTCCCTAGTTTGGGAATCTCTCTGGGAGTTAGCTGGGAGATAGGCACACAGATGCCTAGAGGGAGGCAGAAGTAAGCATGCTCAGAGGCAGAAACGTATGTGCCTAGGAAGCTTTTTGTAATGGAGTTAGGGGTATGGATATTGTAAAATGGGACCCCACTCCTCTCTAAGTTAACTCAGTGGGATGAGAAACAACCCATCTCTCACCATTGTGGCATTACACAGAGGAAGAGGCTGGATATGGTTCCCCTCCTGTGGGAAGGAGTGAGACACTAGTAACTCCAGGGGACTTCCTTTCTCCTGATCTACCTTATGAGGCTACACCAGTAGGGCCTTGACTATTGGATCCCTACAACACTCTAGGATTGGGTGTAAGGCTGCAACCCAACCATTGTCCCTCCTGAGGGATGTCACAGCTGCTCGTGAAACCTAGGGATTGACCCTGAACACTGGAGACTGTGGAAAGGGAGTTTCCTAATCTCCTCACCAACTCATCACAGTACCTCCTCCACAGTTGCTCTTCTTACACACATTGGGTCTGTCTGTGAGGTACAGGTGCTGGCTTCCTCTGGGACCCAGGGGTACTCAAAACCCCTGCTCTGCCCCAGCCCTGGAGCACCCACGGAGGTGGTGCCTATGCTGTGAGGGGGAGTGCTCCCACCCAGTTACTGGATCTGTTACTTATTGGGAACTCATCCCTAAAGGGGGTGGTAGCTTTATCTTGAGCTAGACTGTTAAAAAGAGCACACACACAAAACACCAGATCAAGTAAAAGAAATGTATCTATCTGAGGAACAGCCTACAAATGCCACCCCGCCCCTCCTCCCCCACCTTTTACATTCTTAGGCCTCCGTGGTCCTCTCCAATATACAAATACATAAAGGGAGTGGCCAAACTTACTGAACCTCTGAGCCACATATGATAATCTTCAGAGGTTCGAGAGCCAGGCACACCTGCCAGGGCTTGGGACTTCTGCCCTGTGGCAGGGTGGTGAGGCTAGAGGCTTCAGCCCTGTAGGAAGTGCCTGCCTGGACTTGGGCTTCAGCAAGTGGGACTGAAGCCCCTGGACCCCCATCCCTGCTGGGCAGAAGTCCCTAGCCCCATTATTCTGCTGCAGGGCAGAAGCCCCAATTCCCCCACCCCAACAATCTGGTATGTGGAGAATGGGGGCCGTGAGCCGCACTTTGTGAAAGAGCCGCATGTGACTCGCAAACCGCAGTTTGGCCACCTCTCACATAGAGGCTCACAAAGCAGTGACACATCCTTGAAGGATCCTTAAACACATGGTCTCTGGGCCTCATTCTTCAATAAACCCCACAGGACTGCCACAGCATTCCATGGGCAGGAGATAGGGTCAAGAATGGGGGCCTTTGATTCCCCTGCACACTACATTTAGCTGCCTCCTGCAACGGCAGCATTCCTAATGGGGGTGCGAAGCTGGGGTTAGCTACAGGGCCACCTCTGTGCACAGTGAGCTCTCCCACTGTGCTGACCTAGAGCAGAAGGGTTAGTTAATGCCTGCTTTTTTCCTGTGATTTTGCTCCTCTCTATGCCATGCAGCAGTAGGGTACATAAGGGAAATAGTGCATACAAATTATAAATACCAATAGATAAACCATAGGCTGGACAGACTGACAGAAAGTAGGGATAATTTATAGAGCCACTGCGTAGACTGGGAATCCTAATTTCCTTGCTCATTTATGTAGGAATAGTTGTATGCAAGAATCCTCACTGAAAATGGAAGATTTAAAGAGTTTTTTATTACAGCAGCATCTGCTAGCAGGCCTAAAGCAATTGCTATTGACAAGCACTGATTATTTATGTGTGTGTTTCTGGAGGGGTGCATATACTTACATATTTATAAATTTGGGTCTGTGTTGTTTCATGTTAATATGCAGAGGAGTTCAACATTTAGATTTTGGGTGTGACTTAATTTTTTTATGGAAACATCAAGTGTCTATTGATCAAGACAAAACTAAAGTGAGATGGCTATCTTAAATGTTAATAGCTCACTGTTTTAGAAACCTTCAAAATAACTTCAAAAGCTGCCTTTTATTTTCCTTTACTTCCTCCTAATTTTCTAATACAGCAGGTATGTAACCTGCCACTGTTCACAGTACATTTGGAGCAGAGATTCATGGTTGCTTTAGTTAACAGAGTACTCCAGGTATGGCTATTCTTCTAATAAAGCAAGCCACCACTCTCATATTGACAGATGATAATCACTCTAATTAGATTTAGACAGGGATGGACATGTCCATTTTAAGTGTATTTAACATTATGATCTTTTCTATTTTAATGACAAATTGACACTAGTTACTGATCAGAACAATCACCTTCACCTGTTCATGTTCATCTGTTCAGCACTACAAAGGATTTAATAGAATTGGAAAAAAAAAGTTTGCTTTTAAAATGTTGAAAAATAATGGAGAAAACAATTGTGAACAGCTCTCTTTGCAATTGTAAGTGTTGTCCATATGGCCAATAGTGTCATTTAGTTGTGTCCTATTATTCTGCTGCAAACGAGGTAATGTATCCAACTGGTTCAGACAATCTGTAATAGCATTGTAGGGTAAATTTATCCACATGGTACTTGAGAAATATGGGTACAGCTGATATTAATAGTAATAGATACTGTATATATGATGGTTCACTCTATGTTAGAGAATGAATTTTGGATTATGACTAAATAACACAATGTTTTTATTTTACCAAGAAGGACACTGGTCTATTTTAGTAGGGAAAGTAGAGTCAATACTCCTAGCAGCAGTCAACATTATTGTGAAGTAGTGCAGAGCAAATGGATGCAAATTTTAAGTTTGGCAATATTCACCCTGCAAATTAGTGACCTTATAATAGAAAAAGTCAAAAACATCTTGTACTCCTATAAGACACACTTTTCTAACACATTTAAAAAAATACTGTTATAAAAACACTTCAGAGTTTTCTATTTCTACCTTTATGCTGGGCTCTTTCTGCTTTTAATGTACATGAAGATGCATTTTCATCGTTCTGCTGCTAGATTTGGGAAGTCCATGCAGGTGTTCTGCATCTGAGCTCACATCCAAGCATTGGGGTGGTGCTGTAGTAGCCACATATGTATAGAGCCAGAGTTAGTAGCTCAGTGAAATCATCAGCTTCTTGCTTATCCTTTAACTCCCTCAGTCCTGGTCTACACCTAAAAGTTTTACTGGCATAGCTATGTCAGTTAGGGGTGTGGGATTTTTTTTTTTTAGTGACATAGTTTGCCAGTAAAAATCCAAATATAGATGCAGTTATACTGAAATAACTGAGTCTACACCAATATGGCTCATGCCAGTTCAGAGAACTGGCATAAGCTATACCCGTATAAGCACTTTTACACTGAGATAACTGCGTCCACACTAGAAGCTTTTGCAATATTGATATTCTGGTATATGTATACCAGCAAAACCTTCCTTGTGAAGACAAATCCTAAAATATAGGTCAGTGCTGTCAGGTCAGTGCCTAAAGCACAAGTATGTCTACACTGCAAAAACAAAAACAAACAAACAAAAAATACCCCAGCAGCAGCAGCGAGTCTCCAAGCCAGGGCCAAAGGACTTGGGCTCACAGGGCTTATGTTACAGGGCCAAAAATAGCAGTGTAGATGATCCCGCTGGGAACGGAGCCCAGGCTCTGAAAGGTGGTGGGCGGGAGGGGGGTTGGCTCAGAGCCCAGGCAGGAATCTACACTGCTATTTTGAGCCCCATGGCCCCGAGTCAGTTGACCCAGGCTCTGAGACGCGCTGCTATGGGGGTTTTCTTGCAGTGTAGACATCCCCCATGTCACAAAATCCACTCTCACAATTGCCACTTTGGATATTGGTCTCATCTGAGAAGCTAACGACTCAGGTACAATAGTGATGGACATAGGAAACTTGCACTGAGGCTGCCAATGCTGGCTCTCATCAGAAGATGACCAGAAAACTTCAGCTTCTAAGATCATCAGTCTCTTTTAGTTCATGAACAATAAGGTCATTTAAATCACTTAAAATATTTTTCTAGTGGCTGAACCAGACCCACCAAGTCTGGCAATGCTTCAGCAAAGTGTGAGAAACCTCAGGGTAAGCTGAACTCATGGGGTTGAAGTATAACATTGTGACTTTCAGATTTTCAATCATTATGCACGATGATAAATTTCTGCACTGCACATGCCACCTCATACAGAGTGAAATTAAATTGCAGAAATGCCAGAAAATGCTGATTTATAGCCTATTTCCCATACTCTAAAAGCTGGCTGAGCTCATGGATGAAATAACTAACTAACTACAACTACCTGTTTTAATTTAATTTAATTTTTGTTTACTCTTTGAAACCAAATGAAATGAGGTTTTAGGGGCAAAAATTTCCTAAGTGCCTAAGGGCCAGATTTTTAAAGGAAATTAGGTGCCTAAATACCTTTACAAATCTGCCCCTTAGTCAATGAGACTTTGTGGATGGTTTGAAAAGGTTAAGAAGTTCTTCTCTGGTTACTTCTATATTGTGTAAAAAACCCCTGTGTCAGCCAGTTTCAGAGCCTGAGTCAACTGACTGGGACTTCTGCTATGGGGCTAAAAGAAGCAGTGTAGACATTCCTGCTGGGGTTGCAGTCCGGGCTGTGAAACCCCTCAAAGGGAGGAGGGTCTCAGCGCCTGAGGGAATGTTTATACAGCTATTTTTAGCCCTTTACTGTGAGTCCCATGAGCCCAAGTCAGTTGATTTGGGCTCTGAGACTTGCTGCCACAGGGAGGTGGGGAGCGGGAGAGGTGTTTCAGTGTAGATGTTCCCATTGCCGCCTGCAAAACTGTAGTGAAAACTTGGACCTATGGGTGAGCAAGTAGCCTGCAACAGGGCAACTGGAACCAACCCTTTTAAGAGGGAACAGGATCCAATGCACCTGGTCTGCTTACTTTCTGCCCAATTGGGCTTAAAAGAAGGGCCTTATAAAGGAGGAGACAGCTGCAGGTGGAGTTTAGCAGATGCTTGCAAAGAGTAAGAAGGCTCCTGCAAAACTCTGAGTCAGCAGGGAGAAGACACCAGAGGGGAAGGCCAAACTCCAAGCAAGAGGCACCTGGAGAGCAGGAAAATAGACATTCATGGATGAAGGGCTGTGCCTAGCTTGGGAGTGGGGTGAAATAAATTAGCTTTAATGTAAGGAGAGACCTTTAGGAAGGAGGGGCTGGGCCCAGTTGAAACTGATGAAGACTTTGTAGCTTTGAGTTCTATGTTGAAATACTTTGTGCAGAACTTCATAAACTAGATCCCAGAAAGGGGAATGTTTAGCATATCTGGACTATGTGGATTTTTTAAGGGGCCCTGAGTGAAGGGGAAACTGAGGCCATGTCTACACTACAAACTGTGGTTAACAAAAGTTACATTGGCACTATATCACTCAGGTGCATGCATACATGGCTCCTTATACCAACTCCATGCATACTTATTAGGAGTGCTTATGTCAATGCACAGTGCAGTACACCTTGGGTAGGTATCCTGCTGTGCAATTAGTCATCAACCAGCACATTGTCTTGTGCAAAATGTGAGCAATACATGGTGGGCAGAAATGAGTCATGCAGGGGTGACTAGGAGTGAGGGGTCAATCTGCCATCTCTGCACGATCCATTGGTATTTGAAGAGCCACAAGAAGAACTGCAGCAGTGGGGAACATGACAATTTCAAGGGGGACTGATTGCTGTGGGACAGATCAAAAATCAGTTCCAAGTGGTTGGTGGTGTTCACAGAGCAGCTGCAGATGGTGGAGTACCACATTTAGGCATGAAAAAGGAGCACTGACTGGTAGGATCACATTGTAATGCAGGTCAGGGACAATGAGCAGTGGCTGCAGAACTTTCAAGTGCGAAAGGCCACATTCCTGGATCTGTGTGCTGAGCTCACCCCAGCCCTCCAGTGCATTGACAACAGAATGAACACTGGACTGACAGTTGAGAAGCAAGGGGCGACCACATGGTGGAAACTTTCAATACCGGATTGCTACTGGTCGTTGGAAATCCAGTTTGGAGTTGGAAAATCCACAGGGGGGCTGTTGTCATGCAAGTGTTCAGGGCCATGAATTATCTCATGCTATGAACTGTGACTCTCAGTAACGTGCAGGACATAGTTGATAGATTTGCAGCAATAGGATTCCTGAACAGTAGTGGGGCAATAGATAGCATGCATATCCCTATATTGGCACCAGCCCACCGTGGCACAGTATAGATCAATAGAAAGTGATACTTTGTTAAGGTTATACAAGCATTGGTGGATCACTGAGGACACTTCACCAATGTCAGTGGTTTCTGGTCAGGGAAGGTGCATGATGCTTGTTATCCTGAAGAACATATGACTCTTCAGAAAGTTGCAGGTAGGGGCATTCTTTTCCAACTGGCAGATTACCATTGGCAATGTTGAAATTTCAGTAGTGATCCTGGGATACACAGCCTTTCCCTAGCTCTTACACTGACCACCCGACAGCACCAAGGAGACATTCAGCTATGGGCTCAGCAAGTGCAGAGTGACAGTTGAATGTGCTTTTCGTAGACTGAAGGGACATTAGCATTGTTTACTCGCACAATTGAATCTCTGTACGAAAAATATCCTAATGGCGATAGCTGCCTGTTGTGTTCTGTATAATATCTGTGAGGTAAAGATGCCACCAGGGTGGAGGTGGAGACGCTGTCTTCTGAGTTTGAACAGCCAGACACAAGGATTATTACAAGAGCTCATGGCTGAGGGAAGCCCTGAAAAAGTACTTTAAGAGACAGCCACAGTATTGTGGTGTGGAGGATTGCACTCCACCTGGCCATGAGTTTTGGGGGCTATTAGGAATTGTGTTGTGCTTGGTGTTCATTTATGATAACACCATTTGTTAATACACCTATTAATTTTGTGGTGCTTTCCATGACGTTATAATTAGTACGCTGTGTTTGTCACTGATTCCATGAGTTCTGTTGCCCTGATAAGTACACGTGGTGGGGCATTTCAGTAGGACTAGGCATTCTGTATTATATGTTGTAAAATAATACCGATACATTATGTGCCCCAAAATAGATTTTATTGTGTGCCAAAACTGGTGCATAGAAACCATGTGCAATAAACATAGACTAAAAACTTCTGAAATAAATTAACGGAACAAAACTAAACAAAGGGAAAGGACATTCCTGTCCATTTCAGTCCATGTTGGCTACACATACAGCAACATGGCACTCAGAGGTCACTGTATGTGAAGCTCTGGTTGTCCTTACTGTCTTCCAGGGTGGAGTGGTAGGGATAGGGATGTTTTCCCTGGCAGCGTGTGGAATGTTGGGGGATATAAGGAGGTGCTGACATGCAGTTCTTCATGGACTGCAAAGGAAGGCGAAGCCATGCTTGCTGAACCTGTAGGAGAAGCCCCATTATGTGCTGGTACATTTCCCACTCCTTTTCCTGCTGGAACTCCTGGGCCTTTCTCCTGTCCACTCTTTTCTTCTCCTTACTGTCAGCAATATTTACCCTCCTGACCCTCTGTTCACATTCCTGCTGTGTGGAGGGGGGAACCCCTGAAGGCCACAATGGGAGCAGGTACTAATAAAATGGTATCATTGTAGGTAGGGTCACAATGGATTACAAAAGTTTAAATTTCAGAACTCCCTTTCACCACTCTCCTAAAGTTTTAAACAAATCATGCTTATGGCTAAGATTTAGTCATGGGTATTTTTATTAAAAATAATGGACAGGTCACTGGCAATAAAGAAAAATTCATGGGCCGTGACCCATCCATGACTTTTATTATTAATACCTATTACTAAATCTCTGCTCCAGGGTCCCGCTCCCCTGGAGGATCCCTGCTCCAGTGGTGGGGGTTGACTGCCCCCAGTGGCTTACTGCTCCAAGGACCTGGGGCCTTCTCTCTCACTAGCCTCCAGCCACTCCCCCGCCCCCAGGGCTGCTGCTCTGGCCACTGCCAGGACCGCAGCTGTTTGGGTGCTCCCTGGTGCCAGCTACCAGGGGCTGTCCGAGTAGCTGGCCCCGGGGACCACCCGAGTGACTAGCCCCAGGGCCACTCCAGTGGCAGCCGCTGTGACTGGCCCTGGAACAGCCCCCAGGATCACTGCTTGGATGCTCCCCAGGGCCACCCTCGGGGCCAGCTGCTAGGCCGGCCCCGGGGTCAGGCACACTGGCTGCTGCAGCTGTGGAATTCACAGAGTATTGCGGAAAGTCACAGAATCCAAGACTTCTGTGACCTCCATGACAGAATTGCAGCCTTAATCATGCATATTGACACTTCAGCTTCAGAGCGTTGGATATTTTGTTGTATGATCACATGCTACTTTGCTTGCAGGACCTGTTCAGCGGACAGGATGGCCAGTGCTCAGTTAACAAGGCAGATATTTAAAATTAACTTTTTATTTCATCATTCCTCTATCTTATTTACTGCACAGCATCCAAACCTTATAAACTTTTCTATGGTGCTCATCCAGGTGCTTCCCAAGAGTGCATCCTCACAACATCTGTATACATTTGGGAAATATTATTATCCCCATGTTGCAGATGGAGATCTGAGGCATAAAGAGACTAAATGCTTTGTTTCAAGATAATTTAGGAAGTTGGTGACAGAGAAAGAAAAAGACTTAGGTCAAGATTTTCAAAAACGGCTAATAATTTGGGCTGCCTCAGTTTTTGAATGCTCGGCATGAGCCCAGTTTAAAAGAGCCCAGTTTTCAGAAAATAATGAACACCTGCCATCTGAAAATCAGGTCCCTTTAAGATGTCCCAAACTGGGCATCCAAAAACCATGTTTGAAAAAAATAGCCCTAAACCTCCTGGGTCCCAGTCCAGATTCTTCCAACAGCGCATTCTTCCTCTTCCCAGCAGATCCTTCCTCATTTAGTAAAAACACTATGAATCTTCTGTAGAGTCTGTTAAAGTGTGCTAAGGACGTCTTACATTATCTGTCGGTCTCAGGTGGGAAGCTAGTAGACTTATTGTACTTTAAACGGTAATGTTCCATTTTTCCTCATTATTACTCAGTGGGATCAGTAGTTTTAAGTATGTTTCTGCACTTGCAATCAAGGTCAAGTATCTTCTTTCTGAAAGAAGACATTTAAACTCGTGCAAATGGTTGATTCTCTGTAACTTGACATCTTTAACCATAAAAAGGGCTTCAGTAACTCAGCCTGAGGTTATGAGTCTATTACAGGAATTGGTTGGTGAGGTTCTGTGGCCTGAGATGTGCAGGAAGTCAGACTAGATGATCACAATGGTCCTTTCCAGCCTTAAAGTCTATGAGTCTATTTAACCTGTATTTCATTTCAGACTGCCATCATGTATCTTCACAAAGGACTTGATCCTGCACCACTGAAATGTATGGGAGAGTTGCCATTGAAATGTATGGAAGCATGATCAACCCCAGAGAAAGTAATGGTATCTACTTATAATAACTAATTTTTCATGTTTTGGTAATTTTGTGAAGGACAGATTATTGGGGTTAGGATTAAAGTAACTGGAAAATGAGACTGTTGAAAGGAACAGACAGGATGAGAAAAGTGCAGCTTTATTTGCCAACACAGTTACCACTAACCTACCCCTCCTCCAAAAACACAACCCATCAAAGTATTTTTAATTAAACTTAATAAAACTCTTTGTATGGATTTGCTCCCCCATCTGCATTGCACAAGAAAGATGACGATCAGTCCCTTTTGTTCTTTCCAGAAATATGCTGGTTGAAAAACAGTATCAATTTCACAATGTAAAGTATACTAACCAGTGCTCTATCAGAAGAGATTACACATCTTATTATTCTTCATGTTTCAAAGGACGAAATTGTCTATACTGATAGATAAGAAATATGGGAAGAACATTCCTCAGTAATACCCTGATCCAGCAAAGTCAGAACATTTAAATTATCTGCTTAAAGTCAAAAGATTATTTTTTTAGATCAAGGTTTATCAGCTAAATCCTAGTCCAACAGACATTTGCCACTGAAAATGGAATGGTTCTATAGGACCAGGATTTCACTATACAATCCAGATCCTACGCATGAGTAAGACTTGTAGGATCAAATTATTTTCAGCTTATTCTGATACAGTAGAAAAACTTAAGATGAAGATAGTCAGTAGTAAGCAAGTTTTCATCTATTGTCCCAGATGCCTCGCAAACAGCTTACAAACTCTCTGAATATGAATTCAATTTTAAATTTACAGTGGCTTACAGAAGTGGGTGGAGGTTACTTTCAACTGCTTCAATTATCACCTTTATAAACATTTCATTTTTATTTTCCTTGAAGAAGCAGAAAATGAAAAGAGCAAAGATTTATGTCATTGAATGTCATAGCTGATTACCTCCAGAAATGAAAAAAAATGCATTTTTTATGACTTTATTTAAAAGTCAGCTATTTTTCATAGGGAAACATAATCTGGTTAGACAGTTTTAATTTTTAAGAATGCCTGGTACATTGTGGTATGAATTTCTAAATTAAGTTGTATCTTTGCAATGATTATTTTCCTAAATAATACATCAACAGTGTTCTAGTTATGTATGATATTTCCATTCTAATTTTCAACCACATTAGAATAATAATTTTCCCTTGTAAGACACAGAACATCCAAAATAATTTGAAGGACCTGTTCACTAATAATTCACCTCCAGTGATGACCCACAACCAGCCTGTGAAGTCTCATAAGATTTATTGTGAAATTTAATGAAAGCATCCTATTGTTCCATTCGGTAACGTGGAGTTAGCATTAGGTATATGAAGATTTTCTAACAAGCTATTGAGATCAAGGGATGACACTTGTAATAAATGTATAATGATTTGGTGTCACCAATATTTATTTATGTATCTTTATTTAGACAAAATACTTAGGTGTGCTGTCTGCATCAGACTCAGCACCATTGCCTCCCCAAAACAGTGGCTGCTAGTGTTCCTTGAAAATGTGGGGGTCAATTTAATAAAAAAACATTGTTGAAATTGTCTCCCACGCTTTTCCCCATTTTGAGGAGGTCAAAATTTCAATGAAAATGTTTGTCAATTTCAAATTTTTGAAAAAAAATTGACTAACTCTAGTAGCTACATATTCTTGTGCTGCAAATTTAGGTACTGAGATACTGTGGTCCAGTGACCCGGCTCAGAACCGGGAGTGTTCTGCTCTCTTGCAACTTGTGCAAGTCACTTAACTGTGCTATGCATCTGTAAATTGAGGATATTTGTACTTACCCTCCTTTAAAGAGATCCATGATTGATCCATAATTATTATTTTTCCTCAAGTACCAATATTGTGACTACTAAAAAATCTTTCCCCCTAGGTTGTTTGATACAGAAAAGGCTAGCAACAGATGATAAAAAAAAGGAGAAAAAATTTAAAGTGCTCATTCTGAGGCTGATGGACTGTGACCTCATCTTTAGCTGATTCTAACTTTCTCAGTATTTACCCTTCAAAATGAAACTTAGCCCAGGAGTGAATAGTTATTAGAAAGTTTGAGGAAAAACTGTTCAGCTATCTTTGAGAGAGAAGAGAGAGTGTGTGTGTGTTGGGCGGGGGGGGGGGGGGGAAGTCTGCTGCAAAATTCTTACCAAAAGCCAAACAGACGACAGAGACAGACACTCTGATTATTAAACTGCATACAACTGGGACAAATGCTTTTTAAAATTCCAATTACATTGTGAATGACACATGACGTGAGCCTTACCTCTTCTGGGACATTTCAGAAATATAAATGCATAGCAATATATTTGTCATCATTTATTTAAATTAATACAGAACTATGCATATCCAGAGCTTAAGGTCTTTGTATAATTATAGTTTATAAAAATAATTATAGACTGAAATGGTATTATTATTTAACATATTTTAATTAATTTTATTTTGAAATCTATATAGCAGTAAACACATTGTTTTAAATTGTAATTTTGGGAATTAAAAATATTTGACCCAATTTTTCACAGTTTAATAATCAGGAGGGTGGGAACATGGGCGAGGGGATGCTCTTGGGTTCCCTAACCCCCATCCCCACCCAGGGCAAGTGGAGGGTCCAGGTCTCCCCACATTGGCGGCTCTTACCATGGCCCCATGCTGGCTTCTGGCCTGGCCAGGGGAAGGGGCCCCACAGGAAAGAGGAGGCACGGGGGCAGCATGCCGTTCTGGCACTGTGCCCCCCCCCACTTCTACCCAGGTTCTGGAGCTCCTACAAGAGCCCCACCAAATTGGTCAGGTGCATTAATCTGCCACAGAGAGAGAAAGGCAGCTAAGATTGGGATCCGCAAAAGTTAGCATACTAGGTGGGGAGCCACCTAAGCTAAGGGTAAGGTAGCTTAGGCCCCTAAGCCATTCTTGCAAAAAGTGCTGACGGAGGAGGTGCTGGTGCCATCATTATAACTTTCATGCCAGTGGTTAGACCACCCAGGATGTGGGAGTCAGGGTTCTATCTCCCCACCCTCTGCCTCATGGGGAGAAAGGATTTGAAGTGGGGTTTCTCACTGCTCAGGAGCATGCCCTAACCATTGGGATCTTGACTACTCCGCTGTGTGTTATTCTCAGTCTCTCCTGTTGAAGCTGTTTCACTTTGACTAAATTATTAAATACTTATTGGCGTAGAGAGACTGGACCATGGGTCACCCAAATGAGGGCCTTAACCACCAGGCTACGGAGTCACTCTCTTGCTTTGGCCCAGTGAGTCTTTAAATATTTATCCAAAGGGAAACATCTTAAATAGGAGAGATTTGGGGAGTTCCCCTCCAAATCAGAGTATCCTCTCTTGCAATTGTTAGGGCACTCTCCTAAGAGCAGGTAGACTGAATCTTTTCTCCACTTCAGGCAGAGGGGAGAGTGCCCTAGTCACTGGGCTAAAAGTTAAAAGGGAAGGAACCTCTTTGGGCCTGGTCTGTAAGGCATGCTCTGAGCTAATGTCCTACATCTTGCTTGCAAGAAAGTCAGGGGAACAGCTATCTTTCCTGTTTGTTGATCACTTTTACAGTGAAAATTTAGGCACATACATATTTAGGCAGCAGCTGAGTGGAGGTTTTGTGGATTTCAGTGGTGCCTAGTTCTGGGGTTTAGGTTCCTCAGTCCCTTTTTAGATCTTTTACCCCTTACCACTTTCAGAATCCTACTGGTGTCACAACAGTCACCTTGCTCTCAGTACAAGATGCTTTTGTATACCATTACTGTACTTAAGATTATATGCATGACTTGAGCATGATGGATTACATAGGAGTGGGTATGTATTGACTGACAAACTCCAATCCTGTTGTGTTGTTGCTTGCTTATATAAATATAAAAATACGAACCATGAACTGACATTGTGAATGAATACAGTAGACATACTTTGTTTTGAGGGTGAGGATAAAGAAGTCTGAGTGTGGTGTGTATATGCAGAAGTCTGCCTATGGCAGCAAAATTCCTCAGGCTGGCCCTGAGATGATCCTCTCCCTCACCCACCCCTAACTTCTTTCTGGTTTGTTCTGTTATTTCTTTAAAACCTCCTTAAAAGCCTCTTTACTTCCCCTTGCCAGCAGGAAGCAAGGTTACATCAATATCATCCTACTATGAAGCGAGGAAAAAGCAAAACCACAAGAAAACTAAAGACACTGAAAGCGTATGCTGCATTTCTGTTAGGAATTGGTGATGTGTGAGGCTGTGAGGCCCTGGTCCTGCACCATGAAAGCTTGCACTGACTTTAATGGTGCAGGATCAGGGCCTAAATGAGGAGCAAACCTCAGTTCACCCTCTTTATTCAAAATGGTGGCTCTGCAATAAGTAGGCTCTGCTGATTTTGTACATGTTCAGACTGATTAAGAGTGCTGGAGGGGATTCCCTCTTTTGGAGACTACAATACTTCCCTAAGGTCAGAGAATACCCAAGACATTATTCCTAAAGAAAGGAGGGTCAGTTTTGCAGTTTGCAGCCTGCAGAGACTTCTTCCTCTTTTATTTCTCGCTCAGGTCTCTGTATCTCAGTACAGCAGTTTAATACAATTGGGGCATCCTGTTCAAAGGTTCTCCCTTTGTCCTGCTCCCCAAGGTCTCAATTTGCTCAGTGATAGATTGCTCTTTTGAGATCATGCAAATATTTGTTATTCCTTCACCATACTGTTGCTAATGCCTTCATGTTATCAGGCAGAACCTTTCTTTAATTGCACAGTTGAAACTTTGTATCTATTTATTAAAGGCTATTATGCTTTATTACACTTCCCTACATCTATCATTTCTTTACAATCAGGTTTCTGAACCTCTTGACGTGTGCTATATATGTGAATTTTTGCCATGTGAATTCCTTAAACAATAACAACAGTTAACTCATAGCTGAAGACTCTGTGCTTTAATACTACATTGCCATTAGTATAGGCAACCCATACATTTCACGTAAGATGGTTTGCAGTTTTACGAGCACGCATTTTATGAATTTATACCAAAGGGGATAATTTCAATGTTTATATAGATTTCTCACTGACACACAAACTGTTTGTATAATGATGTGGAATGTATTCAAAAGCAAAGAGTGTTTTTGAATACATTCCACATCATTATATAATCAGTTTGTGTGTCAATATCTAGTGGGTTAGGCAGTGGCTGCTTATTTGTAGAGATCATCCTACATTCTTGCAAATAGACTGGGCGTGGCAGTCACCTTGATTAGATGTGATTTTTCAGGGTACTAATATGCGGAGCATTATCAGTGAGTACTATGTTCCCGATCTTCTATAAGACAAGACAAGCTGATACAGGAGAGGCAGTGGGGGAAAATGTGGAAAAGGAGCCATTAAAATAGAAAAATGCAGCTGGTAAAGGAATAAATGGCAGACATTAGGCTTCCTAGCAATCTCTCAACCCTGGGAATAAGATCAGGATGAAAAATGTTACTCTTGTGGAGTCTTCTCTTAACTGTTACATTCTCATGTTACACATAATGAGTAAGGAATTCCTATCAACCTGAAAACCAATTACTAAGGAATGCACTTTCTATGCTGCAAATTTATAAGGTGAAAACATTTAACCTGGAGACGAAATTTCTTAAAAAAATAAGAGGCTATTAATTTTCTCACTAAAGGGCCACAGTTTATTGGTTGCTAGTAGTTTCTGACAGTCCTATAATCAGAGGTGTAGAAGATGTGTGTGAAAGATTCAGTTAACCAGTCTATGTGGCTGTTATCTTTTAGTGCTGCAGTTTATTGTGTACATATATTACTAGATAAAATCACAGGGTTTTGTTTTGGTTTAGGTTTTTTTTTTTTCCTGAGACTGATATTTCTGTTCAGCTCTATACTAATGCACCTGACACCTTCCTGGAACTTTAATCAACCACAGACAGAATGGAAATCAATAAAGCCCTGAAACATAGCCTGGCAATACCAAAAATAAGTGAGAAAAAAGACAGTCTATGCAGCGTAATTCTAAATGTTTCTGAGGATTGTGCTAACTCTGCAAAGAATAAGTGTTATTTTTTCTCTCTGTAGACAGCTATGGATCTGAATTTTATATGACACATTTAGTGGTAGGTAATATATTCCTAAAATAATATTATTGAAGTCTTATGGCCTACTTCTGATTAGTTATATTAATGAATATCTGGAGTAACTCCATAGAGAATCTTTGACGTTATTCTGGATTTACAGTGGTGTACAGAATCTGGCCCTGAGGTGCCCTTCTCCACCAGGTGTTTATGGGAGTGTCTTGGTGGCTAACAAAAACTATATGCTGGTAGATAATGAGGTTTGTTTCACCTATGGTTCTAAATAAATTTTGTATAGAAACAGGAAAAGGATTTGTTTATGTTAGAACAATACACCTTTTGGGAGAACCTGTGAGAGAAATACAAAATTCCATTGAATGCGAGAGCATTCTCTTGTATGATTTGATTGAGTGGGCTCAACTAATAAACCATAATCTTATGCGTGACAGATGGTAGCCACTTTGTTCTAACTGAATAAGAGGAAGCAAAGCCTTCCACTGCAGAACAAAGCACATTCTTGGACTACTACCCAGACTCTAACATAGTGGCTGTCCTATATCCAGCTTGTATTTAGATGCTTGCTTGGCTGTTGTTTTTAAAGGTTCACTACCACAGTCATCAGTTTTTTTCTAGATTTCATTTCTGAGGAGAAAGTGGGAAGGGTAACATCTACCAGCATATTTTAGAGCAGGCCATGTTTGGAATTGAGGCACTGATCTGAAAACTCATAGCAGTACTGGATTCTGCTCACTATTTAGAAAATGAAGGCTAGTGATCTGTTGATAGATAAAGACACAGTTGTCTATCTCCTTTCTCATAATTATCCAGTCCATTAAAAATCTAAAAATTTGGATGAAGCATCCAGTTCCCAGCTCATTGACTAAATACTGTCTCTAGAGCCTGCGGGAGGATATTTCCACAGGAAACAATGCCACCTGCAGCATTAAATATTCATCCAGAACAACTGTTCACAGTTGGCAAGATGGGCAGGGAATAGCAAGTTTTTGCTCATGCAGCTCTAGATACCTGCTGCTGTTTTCACAGTAAATTAAAGAATCTTCTCTTTGTATTTATAGCTCTGTCAAATGGAAATATTTTTCCGTACAGGAATAATACTCTGACACCTTTGTAGCATCTTCTCATCCTAGGACATAAACCAGTTTTTAAACACTAGCTAATTAACTGCCAGAACACCACTGGGACTAAATAGTAATCTCATTTTCAAGAAGTAGTGTTGCCAACTCCCACAATTTTATCACAGGTTTTGTGATATTTGGGGTGTTTCTTAAAGTCTCATCATGAACCAGTAGTCATGTGACTGTGAAAATCTCAGCTTTCATTGATGTAAGCAGGTGTCCCCTGACATTCAGTGATAGCTGAATGAGCTCTCCTCCGGCATCTAGTGATGAAATGGGGTGGGGGGAAGACTTCAAGAGCAGGGCATATTTGCAAAGACAAACCTACTCTCCTTGGGTGTACAGCAGACAGAGATGCCTTGCTAAAGTGATCAAATTTGGCTGGTTTTGGATTACAATTCACTCTTTTGAATGCAGGGGTAATGAAATGTTATTTTCCATACTGTATGAGTAAAGGGCAGCAGAACTGTACTGAGCATGCTCTGATTGAGGGGGTCACCCTAAACTGAACCTCATTCGCTAAGCAGGGGGAGGGATGCCAAAGCTTGACAATTCTGCACATGGAGAATCTGAGTCACAGATTAATTGCTGTACTGAAATTTACACAGGAAATCCGTGAAAGAGCTGGAATTAGAACCTAGATCTCTTGACTTCTGTCATGGATGAAAAACAGACCCCACTCCCCCAGCACTTGCTTCTCATGCACTTATTCATTATTAACAACATAGAATGTCCATCCCCTACAAGGTAGTAGTCAGTCTCTCTCTAGTTCTGCGCATCACTGCTATACTAGGTTTTAATAGTTTGGCTGGAAGGAATGAGATACAGGAATCATTGCCCCATGGAAGGTTAAATGTGAAAATTTCAGCATTAGCAATCCAGAATTTATCTGGCCCTTCTGTGAAATAGACTTAGAGATCCTCAAAGGTATTCAGATGCCTAATTCCCATTAAAGATGTGGACCTCACTTTCTAGAATATTCAAAGAAATGACTCATGTTTGGAACTTCTTGTCTGCTATGCAGCCTCAAAATAAGCATTGTCCCTATTAAGTTTCCATCCAGGTTGGATTCCACTTGGTTGTATCCCTCAGTCATGTAAGATTTTCAGTCTGTCATCCCTGGATTTCATGGAAATTCCCTTGCAGCCAGACTCCTAAAATGTCTTTTAACAACCCTTCACCAGTTGCTTTTGGATTTATTCTAATCAGATAGTTTCCCATCTCACATCCTAGCCTGATTTAAAAGTAGAGTTGGTGAGTGTCTGAAATATGTTGCCCAATGGCTCTCTGTCTCTTAATTATTATGAATCAGTATCTCCCTTTGGTTGAAGTAGCCAGTGATACCCTCCTGGTATCAGGAACACAATCCTTAGGTTCTATTGCTAGTCTCAGAATAGCAGGCTTTTCGTTGTAAACAGGATGTCATCTCTGTTTTCTTAAAAATAAGAAGCAAAATAAGCCCTAATGAGATCTTAAATATCTACTTGAGAGTGGTGCGTTATTCAGCAAATAAACTATGAAATTTCCAGGGTATTTATCTGTCTCTCTGTTGGTCAACCCACACCATCATCTGCTGCCAAGTGTCCAAGCACTTTTCTTGGTTTTCTTTTCTATTTTCTGGTCCTTTTCCTGCATGTCCTGGAAGCCAGAATGAGCTAACCTGACTCAGTGCTCTCTCTTCCAGCATCCTCAGTGCCCAGCTTTCTGCTCAGGCTCTTGTTATATTACATTTTTCTTTTGTTCTGTCTCTAAAATCATACACAATAGTGGGCTTTTAATAACACTAGCTGCATATTTCCCTAGGTGGATTAAACAATCAAAGCCACTTACAGGCCTGGCAAATTATGTCAATTTATACGAAGACTAAAAAGACAAAAACTAAGGAAAAAAACCCACATCTGTTTTTTTTTTCTCAAATGTCATACTCTTTGTGAAATCCGTTAATGAATTGAGCTTCAAGAACCAGCCTATAATAAAGTAGCACCATGCCAGCCTGTAATAAAATAGCACCATGTCTCTGTATCATCCTAATAATAAATTCTGTACAAAAGATACAAGACAAAGTAGTCTTTGTTTTTTTTTTATGTAAGTACATTAAATTTTCTTTTTCCTATTCAGTAAATGCCTGATTTATACTTCACCTTTTGTAGCCTACTGCCAGTGAGATACCATATTTTCTGGTACCGTACTGTGCACAATAAACATTTGACAGTATGCTTCATGCATCATGTGAGATAAAAGTTGTTATATTCTTACAGTCAATAATCAAAGGGTAATTCTAAATTTCTGTAACAAAAACTGGCAATAATAAAAAACCATCGACTCATGCACATTCCAAAAGAAAATTAAAAACAATAGTTCCTGTAATTTCAGGAAGGTCAATATACCACGGTCATATTATAACTTTGCACAATTTCTTTCGTTAAGCAGATTAATGTTCCCTGCAGTTTTCTATTTAAAAGTTAAATTGTTACTTGCTTCTATCTAGCATGATGCTAAAAGAGATAGAGAAGAAAGGGAACTTTCTAGAAATGTTCATTCCAATCATCACAGCTTTCATGGGCTGCATGAACTGGAAGATAAACTCCTTTCTGAGGCCTAATTCAAAAGACTTTCACTGTGTTCTCCCTTTCATCATTCTTCATTAGAAAAAATAGTGTTTCAAACCATCATGTTGCTTATTGTGAGAAATAAGAAGGCAAAATAGTTATGTAAATCTCAAGAGATGTAGCATTTACACAGATTTCCTAGTAGTAATTGTAGGAATATTATAGCATATGTTGTTATCCACATGGCCAAAATCCCTATTCTTTTGGGGCCCGACCTAGATTCTTACCTCTATTTTAACCTTCCTGTCCACAGTATTCTATGACTTTGATATACAGTCTAAACAGTAAAAAGACTCCAGTTTCTAAGTTTCTTGGTTAGAATGAAGTCTCCTGGTAGGATTCTATGTTATATCTGATAGATTAAGTTAAATTTAACTGTTTTCCTTTGAGATTCCACTTCAAGGAGACAAAGGTCAGATTTCAATTCGGGTCTAGTTGATGGTTCACTGTTCCAAATAATAAAAGCATGTTAGCAAAATAGGTACAGTCGGTTTTTGGAAGGAGAGAGAACCAGGGGAGGAGTAAAACAACTCCTCATTGAAGAAAGAGACCTGGGCCCACATTTTGCTATCTAGCGTGGCTGAACTGCACTGTGCAGTCAGTGCAAAGAGAACCTAAAAACCAGGTAACCAGCCTTGGAGGATTCCACACATGTAAACAGCCCTTGGTGGATCACATCCTATGTTAGCAGCATCACTGTTACTGTGAGATCTCCTTCCCAGCTGTTGGCACAGGCAGGTGTTAGGATATTGATATTCAGGCCTGTCTGTAAAGGCCTATACTCTAAGAATTTAGGTGTATTCTTATCACTTGGCTAGTTATAGAGGTAAAAAAGAAAGAATCAAAATCACTGTCTGCCGGTGTAAGGGCCTTCTCTTACTGTGACAGTCTGAGGCCCTGTGCTTAGGCTAAGGCCTTTGGCTAAGCAGCAGAGGCAGCCATAAGCTAGGAAGCAAACGGTCGCATCCTTACATTCCAAACTAGTCACATTGAAATCAGGTGCTATTGGGCTGTTAGGAATACAATCCTGTCCTGATAATGCCTATCGCCTCCAGAGAAAGAGAAGTGCCTAGAAAATGTAAAAGGAAACTTAGTTTGATAGCATCCTGTCAGGCAAGAACTCACTTATCAATAGCTGGGATGTGAAATCCTCACTTCTGTATTGTCTTGTCATTATAGTTCCCACTTTGCTATTGTTTGTCTGTATAATCTCTGTCTGGTTCTGTGATTGTTCCTGTCTGCTGTATAATTAATTTTGCTGGGTGTAAACTAATTAAGGTGGTGGGATATAATTGGTTACATAATCATGTTACAATATGTTAGGATTGGTTAGTTAAATTTCAGGAAAATGATTGGTTAAGGTATAGCAAAGCAGAACTCAAGTTTTACTATATAGCCTGCAGTCAATCAGGAAGGGTGTGGGTGGGGGAGATGGGAACAGGGAATAGGATTGCAGAAATTGGAATCATGTTTTGCTAAAGAGAGGAAATGGGAACAGGGAATGGGGGTAAGGAAATTGGAATAATGTTTGGCTAAGGGCAGGAATGGGAACAGGGACACAGGTGTAAGGCTCTGTGGTGTCAGAGCTGGGAAGGAGGACACTAAGGAAGGAAACTGGAATCATGCTTGCTGGAAGTTCACCCCAATAAACATCGAATTGTTTGCACCTTTGGACTTCGGGTATTGTTGCTCTCTATTCATGTGAGAAGGACCAGAGAAGTAAGTGCGTGAAGGGATAAGCCCCCTAACAGCAGGAACGCTGGAATAATTTGTATAGTGGGGGTGCTGAGAGCCACTGAACCAAACTGTAAACTCTGTATATAATGGAAACCATTTCAAGCCAGGGGTTTCTATCACATACAAGGTTTACAGTTTGGTTCAATGGCTCTCAGCAACCCCAGCACCCTTAGTTCCAGAGCGTATGGGCACAGGGACCAGAGAGAAGTAACACGCAGCTTTAAGTTACACTAGGGAGTAATTAGCCTGGCACATGTCTGCTCAGGAACAAGGAAGCACAAAAGTGGGTTTTATGTCACCTTTGCATCATTTTCCTCTGCTGCAGTGTGAACTTCAATTGCAATTGAAGATCTTTTCCCTAATGTTTCAGTGCTTACCTCTAATTTTCTATTCCATTTACAAAGGACACATTGAGCACATTGGTCCTTCTTATTGTCTTTCATCTCATTTAGCATGTGTTTTTCCTTATTCTTTTCTCATTTTCTGGGGGGTTTTTTTGTTTTGTTTTGTCTTCCTACAGTTTGACGCCTATCCTTTCTTCCTTAAGAAAGAAAAATAACTTTTTGTAGCTAATTTGCAATGTTCATTGATATACTAGAGACTGGAAAGCTTTCACAAGACAAGAGATGATTTTACTGAGGTTTAAAAAAAATGATTTAGTATTTTTGTGTGGTGTCCAAGGTATCTCCATCCACTGTCAAGTATTCCCTTTATGACAGTCTACTCTTAGAATTTTGTGGGAAACATGGGGTCTACATTTCAGCTGTGGACTTCAGGCTCTCATTCAATTTGAAATAGATAAATTCATGGTTTGGGAAAATGTGAAAACTGTCCCTTTTTTATGGTGAAAATGGCAAAACTAAAATGGCATTGCAAATAAAAATATCATGAATGGCAAATGTACAAGTTTTACTGCAGGTAAACATCCCTAAGGCACAATCTTATTTTACAGTGTAGTGTGGGATGGTACTGAATTGTGCTAAAGCCATGGAATTGTGGAAATCCTTTATCATCTCACTTCATGTTGTGGAGCTTTCTGATGTCATCATTTTAAGGAAGATAGAGCCTGGTCAGTTCTTCTATAAGAAGACTCCAAAGAAAATGCAGAATAGTGTAGAAATTGGCGTTGGTGATTTAGCATGTGGCACTATTTTCTCTGAGCCTTTATCAAACCTTTTCTCTTGCATGGTGTGACAGGGTGCACTTGCCCGCACTGATACTGTGAGCGTTAACTCCACTCTCTGGGCCGAGGAGGCCGCAGCCCTGCTGGGCACGCTGGGTACGCTCTGGCTGGAGACTAGGTATAAAAAGGAGCAGCTCAGCTCATTCAGGGCTGACCGCAGAAGAGAGAAGATGCACGCTGCAAGCTCCAGCCCGGGAACCACAGAAGCCCCAGATGGCAGAAGCCAGGGACTCTGAGACTCTGGAGGACATCCAAGGAGTGGAGGAGCCGTTTGAGAGACTCACTGACTGAGGAGCCCAGAGACCCTGAAGATGCCAGGACCATGGCATCAGGAACTGGATAGGAAGTAGCTCGGGGAGACTAGTTGTGGGCCCCCGAGTGGGGTCAGCGTGTTTTGATCAGATTCCCCACTGACCCTGTGGCGGGCATGCTTGCCACTGAAAGGGCCCTGAGCTGGGACCCAGTGGAGCAGGAAGGGCCCGGGTCCCACACATGGCTGCCGCCCACCCCAGGGTGGCTGCCCACTCTCCTGATAGGCCACTAGGCCACGCAGCCCCACAGAAGGGGCAGTGATACTGACTCTGGTCACTAGATCACGTGGCCCTGAGAGAAGGCGACCTTACTGACTTGTCCACTAGGCCATGCAGCCCCAAGAGAGGGCGACATTACTGACTCTGGCCATTGGGCCATGCAGCCCTAAGAGCGGGCAGCCCTATGGACTCTTGTTGCTAGGCCATACTGCCTGGCTGAGCCAGGTGGCCACACTGACTCTGACCACTAGGTGATATGCCCTGGGCAAACCAGGAAGCCATATTGACTCGGGCTATTGGATCCCACAGCCTTGTGTGAATGGGCTGACACCCTGACTCGGGCAATTGGGCCTTTAATGGAGAGGCAAATAGCTGCAGCTCCCAGCTATTTGCCTCTCCATGCAGAGCTAACAACTGGGAGCTGCAGGGGGGCACTGAGAGTAAGAGGGGTATGTGAGTTTGGGGGAGCATGACTCAAGCTGCAGGTGGAGGCAAACCTTTAAATTGTGTCCCCCTACTCTCAGCAGGCACCAGTCGTCTCTGGCAGAAGCCCCTAACCCCACAACCCCTCCGCCAGGCAGAAGCCCTGAGCTCTCCTCGCCTCCCCCCGCTCTCCCCCCAGTCTGGTAGGCAGAGAGTGGGGGGGACCTGTGGGACTCTGCAAGCTGCACTTTAACTGTAAAAAAGCTGCATGTGGCTACAAGCCACAATTTGGTCACCCCTGATTTATAGCTTGTAAAACAACTTGGCATCCTTTGGGGATAAAAGGCTTTGCACAATGTAAGGTATTATTTATTATTAATATAGGCTTCAATCTTGCAAAGAACTCTGCATGGGCAGATTCCTACTCATTGACTTCAGTGAAGCTCTTCACAGGTGTCACTGCAGGTTCAGGGTTATTGACTCTTAGAAGAAACTGAAAGAAAGTTTCAGTTATTAGGATTAAGTGCAGTTAGTTCATTCCAGCTGTGGTGCACCAGTCCCAAAATACCAACAAAGGATTCACCTACTATAGCTGCACTCACCCTAACTTAAAACTTTTTAACTTCCCAATAGAACTGAAATAGACATTCACAGAACAGGTATAATTTTGTATTCTACATTGCTCTTGGACATCTCCTCATGACCACATTAATCCTCTGATGATCTTTTTATTTCAAGAAGCATAGCTCCTTCTGTGCCGCCTCTAAAAATAACAAATCTGCTGAGGAGACTAACCTCTAAATTATTTTTGCCTTACTAATCAGAGACAATAAATAAAAAAGCCCTTGCTCTTTGCTGCATCTCCAAACTCTGGCTTGTGCAAAGAATATTCTTCTGTGCAATCCAAATCTTTGTTTTTTTTTAAAATGCCAGTATTGAGTGATATCTGTATATTTAACATTTATAAACTGTCAGGGATTTCAATAAGACAGTTCTATTTTTCCCTGGTCCCTTGACATTTTCCCCCTTCTTTTTTAGAGAAACTAAAGGGCTTTAGTTTTCATTGCCTTTCCTTGACAGAGATGCCACAAGGTATCTATACATCTTGAAGGCTAACACAAAATCAATCTGTGTGATTATGCAATTTAACTGCATTTGCAGTGCTAATTTATCTACTAGCATCTGTAAATTACTTTATTATAAAAAATTCAAAGGCTTTCCTGAAAGCCAAATTAGGCCTGGTAGCAACACAAAACATTATCAACAAGGGAAATTTCTAAAAGCACCAGCAGACAACAAAACATCAAGTGATGTGTAGAAAGACATAAAATGTGATATAAATTTATTAAGTGCTGACTATTGTTGTTTTAGTTGACATCTGAGTAAAAGTGCACTGCTGTTGGGTTTGCCAAGTTGCCCTACAGGGAGCCAATTTACTTTTCTTTCCTTTTTTACCTGTTGTTTTTGAACACTTTATCCTTAAACTCATGTTTACCAATAAGTTATAGTCATCCAGTTAAACTGAAGGGAATGTCCTGGACTTTTGATGAACGAAGACAAAAACTGTCATCCCATTATGAGATTTGGTAGCTAAAAGTCTTTAGTCTGCATGGTTTTAAAATGAAGGACACTGAACCTCAGGTTAATCATTTATGCCAAGGAGCAGCACAAATAAATAAATAACTTGGTAGAAAACTAATGAACTTCAAACATCAAAGGTAAAATTCCTATCCATTAGGAAGTCAGTGTGCTAAGGTTGCACAAAACTGCACAGTAATAATTTGTGATGCCAGATCTAATACTGAAGGAAGTACAAATTCTCAATAAAGTCAAGACTAGAAAAGATTTCCCACCAAAGGCTAGAGCTTGCAAAAATCTCTTTCTTTGCCCTCATGAGTACTACTCAAGTTCTTTTTGCAACCACAGGGATTCTTGTGTTCAGCTAAAAGCCTGGTGAAGGGAAAAAGCCCTTTAATGGGAAAAAGACGTTTAATGCAAAAGACCCAATAAATGCAATGACTTAACAAAATGGTGTTACCTTTGTTTGTTTGTTTGTTTCTCCTGTGTCCTTCATTCAAATAACCAAAGATAATATATCTTCTAATAAAGGGCCAATCACTTTGAACATACAATTTGCAGGCAATGGGTAAATCATTGTTAGGTCAGATTTGCCTCATGTTTATTCAAACCTATGCAAATCTAATGTTTGCCCCCTGATATCACAACCCAAACAGATTTAATTGTGTCTGATGTGCTTCCTAATATCTTATTTTAGTTTTAGATGACTTCATAATACTTTCTTTGCCTTTAGCAATCATATTGGTGGCATTTTGCGCCAAAACACTCAGGAAAAACTTCAAAGTGCCTGATAATATAAAAGTTCACTTTAAAAAATAAAATACAATTAAAAATCCCTTGTAAACATGCAATCTTAGAGAAACACAACTATTATCATGTAGCTGAAGAAAACTATGCAAATTTTTGTTTTAAAAATATCTTAAAGTGATATCTTGTCAGATTTAAGATTATACCTAATTTGTGTTCTGAAATATGAGCATATGAGTGCAGTGTAAAATACTCCAATTATTATACCACATCATCTGTCATCTAATGAGGTAATAACTAGGCATGTGGCCACCTCAAAGTATTTCATGAATGTATCCTATTATTTACCCCCATTTTACAGATAGAGAACTAAGGCACATTGAATTTGGGAAAATGTTTCAAATTTCATACAAGAAGTATGCAGAAGAAGCAGGAATTGAATCCTCCTGAGTCCTAGTCCGATACCTTAACCAGGAGATCACTCTTCCTGTACTCATTGTGGCAGCTGATTGCTTTCAGAACATATATTCGTTAAACACTGATTTCCAACTGAGGTGAACTTTCCAGAGGTTCCTTCTGGCTTATGTGGTGTAACTACTAGTAGATCAGGACTCTTTTGAAGTCAACTGTGGTAAACTTCAGAACACATGCTGATGTTGGGGCCCATACCTGTTATGTCAGGTATCTATAGGATATGAAAAACATTCCTATATATATTGAAAAAGAAAGGGAAAAACTAGAATTAAATGGTCACTTCTGAGAATAGTGAGACTTGAGAATGAAGGATGAAAAGGGAAAACTGAGAGAACGTGAACGGAGAGGAAAATATAGCAGGGATTGAAGAAAAGAGATACTTTGGACTAAGAAGAGAAGAGGAAAGGGACAGTAGAAAATTGGGGAGGGCACAGAATGTGGCATGAGACAGAATTAGGAGAATGGAAATGCATCATCAAAGTAGAAGAAAAGTTGAAAATATTTCTACAGAAAGAAAAGCAGAGACAGCGAGGAGAAAAAAGGGAAAAATCACTAAAGAGAAATGAAGAAGAATAAAAAAAGGAAGAGCAGCAGACAAGGGAATAAGGAAATGGAAAAGGGAAAATAAAAGGTAAGAAAAGCTTTTAGATGTGGGGGATTTTTTTTTAATTTTTTTAATTATTCATGTTCGGTACATTTTATTGTATTTCCCTGGCAGAGATTTCACACCCCACATAAAAGGACGACAGAATGTTTGTTACTGTGGGGATTTAGAGGTGAGCTGAAAATATAAACCATAGTATACCATTACAGGTCAAACATCAGAAATAACAAGGGCAAGAGAGGTTTCAGAGTAGCAGCCGTGTTAGTCTGTATTCGCAAAAAGAAAAGAAGTACTTGTGGCACCTTAGAGACTAACACATTTATTTGATCATAAGCTTTCGTGAGCTTTTTAAGAGCAAGAGAGGCATTCAGCACATCTGTCATTTAAATATATACTACCTCCCCTACCCTTTTACAAATACTGAATTGCAGTTCATATAAACCTTTGGTTTCTGCTTTTTTGTGACTATCTAGTACGTTCTGTGTTGGAACATGGGAGGGAAGTCCCTTTCTGAGATGCCAGTCCCTACAACATCCCCATTCCTGTAGGCAAATAGGCAGTGGGGTCAGACTGTTCTGGAATGAAGCCATCTCTGGGAGTAGAGAGATTTCCTCAGTACAAACCAGGATAACAATATCAAGAGTCTGTCAAGGTACATTTGGAACCCCCCTGGACAAAATGGATGTCATCAGACTCTGCCTTCTTCAGCTTGGACTCAGGATATTTTTCTCCCATTCTGATTGGCTGTTTGCTCCAACATCCTCCCCAATTAATAGACCCTCCAGTGCTGGCTTACTTTCCCAGACCCCCTGTCCTATCAGACAGGGACAGCCAGGAGCCATACTGTGGTAGTGTGGGTTGCAATGATATTTTCCAGCCATCCCTTTGATCATTCTCCTTACATGTTGGATCCATTACCTTTTCAGGGCAGAGACAGTTTCTTTTTATGTAATTATATATCAGTTTGCACCATGAATCCCATTCTAGAATGAGGCCTTTAAGTGGTGCTATTGTAATACAAATAATATAACAAAAAGGCATGATATTAGTCTACCTGGATATCTGAACATGCTTTTCTTAAATCCAATAAACCCTGACTGAACACAAACCCTAAAGAGTATGAATTTTCCTGTTTGGGAGAACTATAACCTTAATCAACTGAAATCTTACATTGGTTTTATTTTGTTACAGATTTAAAGGATTTAGAAGGTCTATCGATAAAAGCATGGCTTAGATACCATCTATGAAACAGATAGAGAGGTCCCTGCAAACATGTTATAGCAACAAAATCAATGTCCGGGGGAAAAAATCACACATGAAAAATGCATATTTAAATGCTTCTAACTTTGGTGCAGATGCCCCTCTAAATTGAACCTCTATCAGTAAGGGACACATCTCTATAGTGCTATCTGCAGAAAAACCATCTGTTCCTTTGACTTTAAGAACAAATAATACTGTTTATTTGACAGGAATAATGACATACTATTTTCCCAATACAAATATAATAACTAGAGAAATATGTATATATATCTTCCAACTTTTCATCATACCACCTTCAGCTCAACAAGAGGATTAAATGAGAGAAAGGCAATGTCTTCAAAGAGCCCAGACTCCTGCTCAAAATGGGATAAATATCCAGCTACCTGAACCAGCTGTGTACACTAAGTTTCTGGAACACTTATGCTGGACTCTTTGGCATAATAGAGGTGAATCAGGCCCAAATGAAAAGAGAATCTCTATGATCTGTCCCTTATTTCTGCAAACACACTGCCACGAGGACAGCATAACTTCTCTGTCCCCTTGCAATTGTTGCTGTGTGAGCTGCTCCTTCTCCTGCCTGCACCATGCAACTCAAGCTCGGCTGGCCACCAGGAAGAAGGGGGAAGACTGTGAAAAACTCCCCTTCCAGAGAAAGATTAGTGGAGCTGATGGAGTTATCACAGGACAGGGTCTGAGCTCAGGTGAGTGCAAGCATTTAGTGATAACGTGAAGAAGTAAGGCTAATATTTACAATCATGTATACTTTTGCTATTAAGTTAGTGAAATATACATGTGCTGAAAGAGACAATAAATAAGAGGCACTGAAACCAAATAGTGTGTTTATGAACCAACAGTGTTTTTAGACTTGAACACAGAGTGGATTAATCAGAAGTGTAACTGTTTGATCAATAATGCACAGACTCAGCTCAGACATACATACCAAGGTCCCACCCTTGTTAAAACAGAACAGAAATAAAGATTTATACAGCTGCTCTGGCTTGCTGGAGAATTACAGTTTGCATTGTTTAATGGACTGTTAAAACAAGTTTAAAGAGCATCAACGAATATGGAGGGAACTTTGAATTGGAGATTTCATCAGTTAAGAGAGTGTTGATGGAAAAAATGCAACTTAAGCAAGCATAACTGCAAAGTTGGCAAAGGAATGCACTGCAAAGAGGCCCAGGGAAAGCAGCTTAGAGATGTAAGTTGCCACCAGGGGCAAATCAGACAGTATTCGAGGTATGTCCCAAGATTGTTGTACTAACATCTGTGGCCTAATTTGTTGTACACAAGCTGGTGTGACAAGATGTATTGCACAAAATGACTGGAAAATTCCATTCCCAGTTGGAAGAACTCAAAGCTGATATCTCATTCCATGATTGGATGGTGAGAGAGGATGTCTATAATTTTGGTTGAACATTTTACAACTTTTGGAAGAAATATGGGTCACCATCTGATTGGCCCAGGCCAGCACCTCCAAGAAGAAAAACCAAGTAGGACCACACAGCAGAAATAGGATAAAATGGCCTGTTTCCTTCAGCACATCACCTCCTGAAAGCCAAAGATACCTGGAAGGGAGAAGACTGAGGTCCTGGGCCTGCCACCTGGGAGTCTTCCTGGTGACACCAAGTACCTATCTTTAAATGTTTAACTTTAACTGTTAAATCTTTAACTGTTTCCTTCTATTTTCCAACAATTTGAGTTGCCTGCTAGTGCACAAGGGAAGATTATAGTCCTTTACTCCATTTGTGTTTGCAGTGTCAACTCCTGCTGTGAACAATAACTGAGCTGAGTGAAAGTTGACAGCTGTACAAAGATCTGGTGATAAGTAACACTCTGTCTTTTTCTTGGGTGAGGACCCAAATCAGTCAATTTACTACTTCCTGAAACAGGGTACTTAATTAGTAAGGAAGTATACATGCTTGTGTATGTGTTTTAAAGATTGTTACATTCTGTCTGTTTTGTAACAGGTTCCAGTCAAGATTACTGTAAAGTAGCTTTAAAACTGAACAAGTTACTGTTGTTAACTAAGATTATAGAACACTATACATGTGCTATCATAGTTAATGGTTTCATACTGCCTTTCAAGTTCTAGTTGTACACAGACATAAAATGAGACCAAGTATGCACGCTTTTTGAATTGCACTCACAGTATGTCATAAATTAGATCAATTTACCTATGTTGCTCAGGGCTGTGAAAATTTTTGTGCCCTATTCACCATAATTATGTCAACCCAACTCCTGGTATACAGGTAGCTAGATCGATGACAGAAGAATTCTTCTAATCTACCCACTGCCCCTTGGAGAGATGGATTAAGTAGATGAACGAAAAACTCCTTCTGGTGATGTAGGAAGAGTCTATGATACGGCATTACAGTGGCACAGCTGCAGCACCATAGCTGAGCCACTGTAGCATCAGTAGGCTAGACTTGCCTTTAGATAGTTAGGAGTATTTGTCAGATCCCGAGGCTAATATTATTCACTGGGAAATAAGTTAAAAGGGTTGACTAGTATAGATCCTTTGGAAAGCAGGCCTTGATTAATTGGCATGCAAGTAATTGACCAAATTATTTTGTGATCTAGCTTTGGATTGTTTTCCCTGGAGTTGATAAACAGTTGGCACAAGTGAGGCCCTATTCTGAGGGACTCGGTCAAAAATCTGAACAAAGTTACCTTCCCTAGATAGCTACTGAGTGTAAGTGTTATTTTCAGTTGTGGTTGTGTGATTTATTCCAAAAACATGAACAATTAGATTGGCCAGCTTTCTAATTTATGCAGCCAAATCATAGTCCAATACAATACTTGCCTTTTATATTCTATACTACTGCTGTTAAGGTTAGTGAACAAAGTTTTGTGAAACTAAATTCAACTCCAGTCCTTTTCTTTAATCAACAACTGAAATTAAAAGAAGCCTAAAAAGGTGTTATAGGTAATCAGTTAAGCAGTTGCTTAATTAAGCTTGGTTGTATACCCTGTCTTTCTGACAAAGCACTCTGACCAGGAGCTCCAGAGGATAAGGTGCTCTTTGCTCTCATCTTTTGGTGAACTGGGGAAAGAACGGTCACAGAGCTGCTTCATCTGTGTAAGTTAGTTACCCAGAACTCCAGATGGACAAAAGCTCCAAAGGAGCAGGAGCTCTCTTCTCCATACATTGGTGAACAGGTGGAAGTATGGCTACATAGAGTTTTATTTGCATAAGCTTTCTACCCTGGATTCCTCTGGTGACATAACTGCACACAAACTCAGAATTGGTTGGGTAGTGGAATTGAACGGAGAGATAGAAAAGGACTTCTTACCTTGGGGCAAGGACTCTGCTCCAGGGTCCTTTTATGTTTCTGGTTCTTTTCTGCTGAAGCTCCTGTGCCATGGGGAGGACTCTTCGGCAGGAGATGATGCAGAAATGTCTCTTTGTTGAAGCTTTAGAGCTGCAGAGCTGAGTTAACTATGGTAAGGCTCCTTCTGTCTAGCCACTAAATGAGGCTGAAATATCTATGGTTGGCTTAAGAGGTAGAGCCTCAGGACAGGACCAGGCAGCACTTTCCAAAGAATTGGAGACAGGCTTGCCTGATATGTTAACTTCACCCTAGTTATTTGGGGCATTCAGAACATAATGCTACAGTTTGATTCGGAAAATAGGTGTTTCTGGCTTGCGCTGCCTCATCCTATTCTGCAAGGCAGAGCAAGGGTAAAGCTATGTCTTCCACCTGAGCTGTAGCTTCTGTCTGCTGCTGCATCAGCTGCTGTCGATTCTAGTGGAGTGGGGGGCTTCCCTGTACAGTGGTGTCTGCTGCTGTTGCCACCTAACACAGGCCCCTGAGAATGTCACTTGTAAGAGGAAAGAAGAATAAGACTTTGAAGGTGAGGGTTGGTAATACTACAGGTTACAGTGAGTTTTGCAGCTGATATGAATTTTTGTTTAAATATATATACATGAGGAGGGATGAACATTATTTCAGGTTAAGAAAACCCACAATTATGGAACAAACAAATAAAAGTCTCCCTGAGAGAGTATATAATGTGCTACTCAGAATTAGGGAATCTCTTCGCATTAAAATGGGTAATATATTACAATGAAAACAGAATTTCTTAACATCTTCCTTAATTGTACATAGTTGCATACAACATGGGGTATCTTTGTGCTACTGTGTGGTTTGTTGAAGTGGAGATCAATTGGTGTCATTCTTGGGGATTTTTTGGGGGGGAAGATTCCTTTGCCCTCCTGCAATTTTTTGACTCATGGACTGATTTGACCATTTGTCTTTTTTATTTTAATTGATCTTTGCAAGAGAGTTATGATGGCCCAAAAAGAGAGGTGATGAATCCTTTAAAGGAGACTCAGGAGCAGGGATTTAGGGGTAAGTGTTTATTTTATTTTATTTTATTTCTATTTGTGAACCTGAGATGGAAATTGCTCAGAACTTAGACTCCATGTCCTTCCCATAATAGGTAACTTCTAAAAATGGTCACGTGGTAAAGGATTCTGAGAGTCCTGATTTCAAATGGTGGCTTGGAGTTATTCCATTGTTCCAGACTATTAAAGCTCTTGCAGTAAAGTTGGAATCTAAAATAGACCCATAGCACAAGCACTGACTTTTCAAAGTGCTGGAGGGGAGGGGGAGGGAGGTGCTCGATCCCTGGCTCAACCCCAGGCCCTGCCCCCACTCCACCCCTTCCCCCAAGGCCCCACCCATGCCCCGCCTCTTCCCGCCCCCTGCTCCACCCCATCCCACCTCTTCTAACCCAGTTCCGTCTTCTCCCCCAGCACGCCGCGTCCTCACTCCTCTCCTCTCCCCCCAGCCCACCCAGCCTCCTGCATGCCACAAAACAGCTGTTCACAGCAGGCAGGAGGAGCTGGGACGGGGGAGAGATCTGCAGGGACCACGGGCGGGCAAAATGTGCCGGGCGGTGAGGGGGAGCGGATAGTGGAGCTGCTGGTTGGTGCTCAGCACCCACCATTTTCCCCCACGGGTGCTCCTGCCCCAGAGCACCCATGAAGTTGGCACCTGTGCCCTGTGGATCCTCATTTTGATAAAAAATATATATTTTAAGGAGGAATAAAACTCTGATGCAGCTAATATACATAATCTGAGACTTTCTAAAACTTTCCAGTTTGTGTTGATTAAAGATAAGGTTTTGCACTTCATAGAAAAATTTACGTCTTTGGAAAAAAATCTAAAAATTATAACTGAAGAATATTTGGAATAACTGAAGGTGCTAAAAGGGATGATCTATCATAGAATCATAGAATATCAGGGTTGGAAGGGACCTCAGGAGGTCATCTAGTCCAACCCCCTGCTCAAAAGCAGGACCCATACCCAATTAAATCATCCCAGCCAGGGCTTTGTCAAGCCTGACCTTAAAAACTTCTAAGGAAGGAGATTCCACCACCTCCCTAGGCAATGCATTCCAGTGTTTCACCACCCTCCTAGTGAAAAAGTTTTTCCTAATATCCAACCTAAACCTCCCCCACTGCAACTTGAGACCATTACTCCTTGTCCTGTCCTCTTCCACCACTGAGAATAGTCTAGAACCATCCTCTCTGGAACTACCTCTCAGGTAGTTGAAAGCAACTATCAAATCCCCCCTCATTCTTCTCTTCTGCAGACTAAACAATCCCAGTTCCCTCAGCCTCTCCTCATAACTCATGTGTTCCAGACCCCTAATCATTTTTGTTGCCCTTCGCTGGACTCTCTCCAATTTATCCACATCCTTCTTGTAGTGTGGGGCCCAAAACTGGACACAGTACTCCAGATGAGGCCTCACCAATGTCGAATAGAGGGGGACGATCACATCCCTTGATCTGCTCGCTCTGCCCCTACTTATACATCCCAAAATGCCATTGGCCTTCTTGGCAACAAGGGCACACTGCTGGCTCATATCCAGCTTCTCGTCCACTGTCACCCCTAGGTCCTTTTCCGCAGAACTGCTGCCTAGCCATTCGGTCCCTAGTCTGTAGCTGTGCATTGGGTTCTTCCGTCCTAAGTGCAGGACCCTGCACTTATCCTTATTGAACCTCATCAGATTTCTTTTGGCCCAATCCTCCAATTTGTCTAGGTCCCTCTGTATGCTATCCCTGCCCTCCAGCATATCTACCACTCCTCCCAGTTTAGTATCATCCCCAAATTTTCTGAGAGTGCAATCCACACCATCCTCCAGATCATTTATGAAGATATTGAACAAAACCGGCCCCAGAACCGACCCCTGGGGTAATCCACTTGACACCGGCTGCCAACTAGACATGGAGCCATTGATCACTACCCGTTGAGCCCGACAATCTAGCCAACTTTCTACCCACCTTATAGTGCATTCATCCAGCCCATACTTCCTTAACTTGCTGACAAGAATACTGTGGGAGACCGTGTCAAAAGCTTTGCTAAAGTCAAGAAACAATACATCCACTGCTTTCCCTTCATCCACAGAACCAGTAATCTCATCATAGAAGGTGATTAGATTAGTCAGGCATGACCTTCCCTTGGTGAATCCATGCTGACTGTTCCTGATCACTTTCCTCTCATGTAAGTGCTTCAGGATTGATTCTTTGAGGACCTGCTCCATGATTTTTCCGGGGACTGAAGTGAGGCTTACTGGCCTGTAGTTCCCAGGATCCTCCTTCTTCCCTTTTTTAAAGATTGGCACTACATTAGCCTTTTTCCAGTCATCCGGGACTTCCCCCGTTCGCCACGAGTTTTCAAAGATAATGGCCAATGGCTCTGAAATCACAGCCGCCAGTTCCTTTAGCACTCTCGGATGCAACTCATCCGGCCCCATGGACTTGTGCACGTCCAGTTTTTCTAAATAGTCCCTAACCACCTCTTTCTCCACAGAGGGCTGGCCATCTATTCCCCATGTTGTGATGCCCAGCACAGCAGTCTGGGAGCTGACCTTGTTCGTGAAGACAGAGGCAAAAAAAGCATTGAGTACATTAGCTTTTTCCACATCCTCCATCACTAGGTTGCCTCCCTCATTCATTAAGGGGCCCACACTAAATGGGGCATATTTGATTCTAGGAAACCACTTTGGGTCACAAACCTTAAATCTGTGTGTTTAAAGGTTATTTTTAGATTTCTACTAAGAGTAAAAATTCTCAGTTCCCTTAGGTGCTTCATTGGCAAGGGCTGGAATATATTCAATATTCCATTCCCCATGATTTCTGCTGCAGGAGGAAGTACTTTTTCAAATATGGTTCTTTTAGCATGAGCTAAATTTCATGGCCTAGTGGTAAGGTGTATGGGTGCTATCAGAATACCTGCATAATCATATTAAGAGTCCACAGGAGTCCTACCAATGGAGATTGAATCAGTGTATGTAATGGCTAGCATGGGCCAGCCCAGGTCTTCCCTGGTCAGCCCTACCAGCTCCAGACCCTCTGGAAGATCCAGTGTTGGGTGTCTCAGTTGCTGATGAGTGCCACAACTGGTGGAAGTACTACCACGGTGTGGCTACAAAATGGACTGTAACTGCTTTAACCAGCAAAAATCAGACTGATTCTTCACTAAGACTTCGCTAATACTTGAAAATATTTTGGAGTCCTCGGATACAAAGTGTTAGAATTAAAGCATTTTGTCACCTCTCAATTGCGAATATCATTGAGAAGTCAAACTCACTGCTGGGATTATTGTCAGTGCCTTCTCTTCAGATTCAGACACCTTTTCCATAAATCTCTATCTTCCCATATAACTTTCAAACATATCACTGCTGAGTTTTAAGGTATGAAAGTTTTTCTCTTTGTTTTAGTTGAAGTAATGCATGTACAGTGACATGTCAAATGCCCAGTAACACCAGAAACTTCAAGCCAGAGGTTGCTCTCAGTTAAGTCGGTGTATGTGCAGTGTAATTCAGTATTATTTATTTATGCTGGTGTAACTGAAATCTGAATTTGGCCCACAGAATGTATTTAACCAGACCCTATTAATTGTGTGTGTGTTGGCTGGATAGCTCTTGGCTGTGAATGGTGACTCTATGGAGCTAGAATATTAAGGCTCTGGTCTATAGCTGGTCGTAATTTATGAAAAAACATGGGCATGAACTTAAAATATAGAAAACAATATTTCACTGGTGTATAGGCTTGAGAGCAAATATCCAGCAATACCAGTGTGTAGTGACTCTATTTAGTGTTTTTCTAAGCTATTTATCCATCCAGCGTCGTTGAAGAAAGCTTTTGCTCTGTCCTATATAAATCCTGTGGTGGATCCCGGTGTAAAATGATGTGTAGCTGTTTAAATTCTATTAGTGGTATTTGCACAGTCACAAGCTGATCCTCTGAGATAACACCAAAAGGCTGCAGTGCCTCTTATCAGATACCACTGGAAGAGGGCAGAGGTCAAGATCCCAAGGCAGCACTGTTATTCATAAATGTTTTATGAGGCAGATGAGTAATGGATGGCTCTGATTTACTCTCAGCAATGGTGTTCTAGTATTTTTTTTTTCTTACAGGGCAAGATAGATAATCAAGCAACCGTGAGAGATCATTAGGCTTTGCAAATCCTTCTTACGTGCCAATCTGTACATAAAAACAGGATTTTCTGGGCTCAACTCTAGCCCCATATAGACTCAAAATGTTTAACATACTGAATAAGTTAAAAAGAAAGAGCATCTCAAATCTTTTTAAAAAGCATCTGTCTAGTTTATGGTGCTTTAGTCACAGTAGACTGAAAAATCAGGGGACTTTTTAGAGCTAGGAAGCTTTTTTTCTGATCTTTTTATTTGCTATGTAACAAAACATTGGGCTTTACTGAAATAATGTAGTAATCTTTCATAAGGAAAGAAGCATTGCCCAGTAGAATCAGGAAATGTTCATTCCTTACCTGCCTCTGTAGTTTATTCACAAAGTGATCTTGGGCTCACTTACGGTCCCTGTATCTCAGTTTCTCTATGTATAAAGTTAAAATGACATTTATGCGCCTTTGTTCCATGGATGACAACTAGTGCATATGTGCATTATAATTACTTTATTATTAATAATAATAACTTTCTGTTTGGTAATGCCAGACCAAAGGGTGAGCATTTTTAAGTGAGACTATACAACAATGTGTGGTCATACTTGCTGCCATTACAGCAATGATACCAGCTTTGAAAATCACTCCGAAAGGTTCAACTGTTTTGAAATAATACCGTTAATAGTGGGGAAACAATTAAGTGGCTTTGGTACCTAATATACTCATAGCTGGAGAAGATATTTGTGTTATCAATAGGCCTCACAACATGCTGGATATTTCACTGCCTGTTACGAGTAAGTGGGTCAGATTTACTATATTTGGTTGCGGAACGTACAACATGGTTCCATTGCAACTCATTGGTCAGTGGAGACCTCCAGAACAGTTCCAGTTCAAGAAATGCTGCTTCTCTATTCTGAGATAAACTTTTAGGCTGGAGCCATTAACGTTTTTAGCAATGTTCTTCCAGATAAATCTGATAACTTTCTCATGTAAATGAGACCAAGCACCACAACTAGAGATGTTGTAGACAGAAGGCAATAGTGTCTAAACTTCATCACTTTCTAGTAGTCATGTGCTCAAACTTATAAGACCTGGGCACTACCCGATTCTTTAGGCAAGTCCCCAAATAGGAAAATTCTAGTAAGGAAGCTAAAACGTTATATGTAGCATATTATTTGGCCAATACTTAACACCCCTGGTGATGGTGCTTTTAGCATGAGTTCAGGGCATGTTGGTGAGGTTTATGGGTACTATTCGGGCACTACTTGCAGGTAGATTCATCTATTGTACAGTAAAGTCTTGTACTTGCTCATTTCAGTTCTACCATTGGTAAATACATAAAGCATATCTGTGAGTTTGGTTGTGACTTTGACACCTGAGCAGCTTACATCAGTTGATCCATGCAGATGTATTCAATTTCCAGTTTTGAGAAATGGCTGCACAAATTGAGGTGATCAGTTGACAATGTCAGAGGCAAATTGTCAACAAAAATAGGTTATCTGACAAAAACAGACCCTTGTTATCCAGATCGTGGACTTAGCTAGATCTTTTTGACTTCAGATACATGCTTGGCAGCTCTTCATTACTGTAAATGTTTGAATTTGGTTCATTTTGTGTATAACATTTAGATCAGCTTTATTTCTCCGCGTCCCCCCATACCACTTCACACATCACCAGTATGAGTGATATGCATCACCTCAGAGCAACTTTCTTTTCTTTTTCCAGACAAAAAGTAAAGGATGGTTCAGGGGAGGGGGCACTCACATGCAGTGAAGAAATTGTGTTTAAATTTGGACCTGAAGGTTTAGTCTACAAAAAACAATATGAAGGATTTATACCAAACATTCTTGGATTTGTTGATCCTATGGATAGAGGCTTAACTTGTTAAAGAGTATAGATATTCAAAACATTTTTACTAAAATAAAACTATATCATTTTATTTTATTTGTATTACCACAGGCATGGGGCAGGACCCCATTGTGGGTAGGTGCTATATTAACACAGAACCAGAAGATGGTTTCTGCCCTAAGGAGGTTTTGTTTTGTTTTGTTTTTTACTGCTGAAATTGTTCTAGTTTGCAAAGTTTATTGAACGAGAGTTGAGAGAAAAAATGCTAACCACAGAAATGCCTCAAGCTGCTAGTTTTGATGCTCTGGAGTAATTCAACTATTGAGAGAGAGGAGAGGACATTGAAATTCCTCAATGGCTTTTTCGGTTGGACTTCATTAAACTGAATGAAATGGGATCAATTTCAGAAGAGTGATAGGGCAGTAATAAAGAGGCCCAGTGCTACTGAGAGCATCACACATCTGATGTTTTTATTCTGAGGCCTGTTCCATGGGAACATCCTTACTCCTAAGATGCGGTTCTTTGTGTAATTATCATCTTCAGTGGTGAGGACAGGCTGCACATCATTTAATCATTCCATCGGCAAAGAAGTCCTTGTCTATGACACCTACAAGCACACGGGAAGGAGCTGCTAAACGGGGAAAGGACACAGGATAATTTTGCAATCCCATGAAACAGAATCAAAAGCTCTTGTGTTTCCTTTCAGATAACATGATAAATGAAGACGGATTAGAGAAGCTGGCAGAGTGTCACTCAATCTTTTTAAAAATACGTTTCTTTAAAATACTGGATGACTTCAAACCTTTCTCTTTCAAATTTCTCAGATAAGACTACTTGAAATGCTATTAATCTTTTAGCTCATGTTGCCTATTCATTTTGTATTTATTTAGTATTACAAGAGGCAGCATGATCCAGTTGTTAGGGCACTGAATTGGGAGTCAGAGTTTAATTCTGGCTCTGCCACCAACCTGCTGTGTGAGCTTGAATCAGCCATGCCATCCTGTGTCTCCATTTCCCCTCAAGTTTATTTTGATTGCAAGCACTTCAGCGCAGGGACCGTCTCTTTCTCTGTGCTTCTACACACTACCACAATGAGCCCTTGATTTCTATGCCCTCATAGTAAAACAAATAAATAACAATAATTTAGCTGAGGTAGGCTTTTCATAAAATACTTAAATGTCCAACATACTGCTTATCTAACATGAGTTAGCAGTCTGGGAGTGGTAACATCAAATGAAGGATACAATAACTAACTACATTGTTGGGTTATTCCCTAATACTAGAGTGGGTCTGGAATGACAAAAAACTTGTTGGAAAATGTCAATCCATCAAACCCGAAACTTTTTGAGAAAATGTATCTGTTTCAACAATACTTTCTTTGGGAAGGTTTCTCAGATCAAGGATGGAATGTCTGAAGGGAGAGGGAACCATCACAAAATAGCCAACAGCTCATGGGTATGGCACTCACCTGGAATAATGGAGACTCTGGTTTGAGTCCTTGCTTTGAATCAGGCAGCGCAGGGACTTGAAGCTGGGTCTCAGGTGAGCACTATAACCACTGGGCTGTTCTGAGGTAGGATGGTCTACCTCATTTTTTCATAAACAAAATTCAAAAAGTCTAATTTTCATTTTGATGCAGAACAAAAACAAATTTCAAACCTAAAAATATTTTATGAAATTGAATAATTGTTTTTCCAGCCAGCCCTACTTAATACCTAGGGCTTAAATTCTCATAGAGTATTTCCCAGAGCCCCAGGACTTCTGCCCCACAGCTAACGCTGGGGCTCGGAGCTTCTGCCTCATGGGTTTGAAACCATTTACTAGAGCTCCATTCCAGACAGCTCCACTGAATTCAAACCCTGCTAATACCCATGAATATCTCCCAATATACCGATCCTGAACAAGGATTCTCTGATTAGTCCCTATGTGGCATTTAGTCCTGGAAATAAGAGAGAATTACTAACCAGCCTATGTTCTTCAGCATTGCACCATCATTTCAATAGAGGATCTCACCTGTTCATAAAGACTTCTGCTCCCTTATAATTCCCTCTAATCAACAGGCTCTGTAGCAGACTTTTGCTTGAACAACATAGTGTCCTCTCCTTCTGATGTTATGTTGTAGGAAATGACCAATGGAGTGTACCCCATTCCCACTTCTTTGGATGGGTTGCTCTCTCTTCTGGTTTCTTTGCCAAGAAAGGCACAAGATCCTCTCCAGCACAGAAAGTCTTCTGAAGTATGCACCCCTTCATCAAATCCCCAGACTTCAGGAGGAAGCAGCAAACAGTCACTTCCTGCTGCTCACAGAGATGGAAGACAGAGGCAGGCCCACAGCTCTCTTAACAGTTGCTAGGGAAACCCCAAAGCTGAAACAATATTTTTTCCCTGTTTGATTAACAGAGAACCAAAAACGTAGATGCTTCTCTGCATCATAATGACTTATGCCAACCCTCCTGGCCACACAGGATAAACTCCACTAATCAAGGAACTTATTGCTAAACAAAGACACAGGAAGATATAGATTAAATAATAAGGCTGCGATTTTCAAAAATCGCTTGGTTTTGAAACCTGAGAGGGGCCCAGGCCTAGGGAGTGCAGGCTTAGCTAATTCAAAAAGCAACACGTCTGCTGCAACATTTTCCCTAGAACCAAGAATATTTTCATGCAGTTCCATTGAATTCTTGTTTGAAACCTCTCCAGTTTTGCAAATATTTTCAAATTCATAAAAACAGGCCAATTTATTTCATTCAAAATGTTTCATATAGTTCTACTCTGAATCTCCAGGAACAGGTTATTGTCACAAGCAGGATAACTATAACTAGGATGAGCTATCGGTCCAATTCAATAAGGCAAATCCTATATTCCTACATGAATATAAGTGGTCTCATCCTAGTCCCTGGGTGAATTTTCCCATATTCTAAGTTAATATAAACTTGTCCTAAGAGACAGTTTCTGCTTTGGTCCAGAACTGTAAAGTTCTGCTGAATTTCAGGCATAATATAAATTCTGTCTGTAGAAAACTGCTGTAGGTAAAAGCCTTGGCAGTTCATCCTTTTATATATTATTTGATTTATATAGTGTGGCTGTTTAATAAGCTGGTGATTATATATATATATATATATATATATACACACACTAACATGCTGTAATAAAGGGAAGGGAACTTCAAGTTACTTTTTGTTCTTAATTCATTTCTGCCTCATTCTTTATTTATCACTTTCCTTTTCCAAAAATGTGTAATTATCACTCATTAAAGTCTGCAGACTCGGTCCCTCTGTAGAGAAATAATACTTAGCTATGAAAAGCAGTTTTTGAAAGTGACTGCTGACTGAATGACTGAGCACCCACTCCCTGGAACTGGGTGTCAGACATTGTGGCCAGAGCATGTGGCCATGCCTAGTGGTCAGAGCAGTGGAAGTGAGGTCTCATCGTCAGAGCCAGGGGGCTCAGCAAGAATCTGGAGTCAGTGAAGCCAGAGTGAGAGGAAGTCTGGCATAGGATTGGGAACAAGGCTGGAGCAGGCTTGAGTAGTCTGTTGTCCCTATCAGGCAGAGAAGAGTTCTAAGCCTTCATCAGTGCATATGGCTTAATCAGGCTCCAGTTCAGGTATGACTTATCACCTTACACTGGGCCCATTTAGGGTTTCAAAATTGAGACATTTTTCAAAATGACCTTATTACTTAATCTGTATCTTTCTGTTTTGGATATTTTCCTACTATTCTACCTATTTACTATTTTCCACCTGTCAGGCTAATATCCAAGCAATATGTACTACCCAGTCAAGACTTTAATTGCTTTAGTAGAGAAAAGACCTGGGGTGAAATCTTGGCAGCTCTGACATCAGTGGGAGTTTTGCCACTCAGTTCAGAGGGGTGAAGACTTTACCCCTCATTCTTTATGACTTCTGGAATCAGTTGTGTTTACTTAGAATTTCTATTTAGTTTATATTAATGAGTTATTGGGATAACGGACTTTCATGAGTATCAAAGGTATGCTTTTAGAGATGTTGAGAATGGGTGCAGAAATGCAAGGAAGGGAAAAAAAAAGAGTAAATTGAAATTCCCTTCCCTGAAAATGTATTGACCACTGAAAGGGAAATTTCAGCCAGAACTATGGTGAGTATTAAAGAAGATAAATGAGTTATGACACTTTCCAGTTATGTTGTTTTCTCTGTCCTATGTCTCCAATATGTAGCTGCTGTTCTCCTAATATGACAAAATCCCATTTCTTACAGAGCAGTAATTAAAGTGCAGTAATACTTCAGACGACAAGAACATGAAGAGACATGTTTTATTTGGTTTTAGATTTGGTTGGTTTTTTCATTTTCTCCAAACATGGAAATACTGATCCCTAGTTAGCCTAGAAAGATACAAGGAGAGTAGAACAGCATGAATATGGTACGCGCTTTTAAATTAAAGGTCACTGCCGAAAGAGTAGTCATCTTTAATTCCGTCAAATGCAGCAGAAAGTATATACTGGAGTCCCTAGAAAGTCTATTGGGGCTAAATCACATTCAGACTGGATCAGATATGTTTATTTAGAATACATAATGCATTAAGGAAATGTGGTGGCTGATATTTTTGCAAAAAATGAGTATTTCTTCCACTAGAAAAGCATATCAGTGAACATATGTAATCTGACTTCAGGAATTTCTCTACTGATATGCAGTCGTCACACAAATTCTCACCGTTTAATCCTATAGGAAACAATATGGCTGTAATCTTTTATTGGATTTTCCCTCCCCTTTATCCCCCCCCCAAAAAAATAGTAAAACAAAATATCTTATTCTAAGGAAAACTACCCATTTTATATTGCATTCAGTTCATGTTTTTAGGTCCAGTTCCTCCAATATGTTTTCTTTGGGTTAACCTTTATATGCCAACAGCAGAATTCCAGAGAAATAAATGAATGCTAAAAAGGTTTGCCTGCAAGATCAGGGCCATTTGCAGCACCTATAGCAAATATATGTGGACACTGAGCAATAGTGATTAAATATATACAGAGTTCAAAACCAAATCAAGCAGTCCTGTCCTCCATAAAAACTAGAGCTGCTCAAAGACAGAAAACAAAACTATGAAAAAATTCAGCATAATGTTTCTAAAGTTTGGGGACTATGCTTGTTCATTTCTAAACAAGCAATGTATAAGGATCTGTGACAAGGAGTGAGATAGATCTGTCCATTAAATATGCTGACAGTGGAGAGAAAGGAGTTGCGGTGAAAAATAGTTGGCAATGCTCTCAGCTCCTGTTGTGCTTTCTCCTACGAGTTTGCTTTTGGAGACCTCTGATATCTCTGCAACTAAGGAGGAGCAGAGAATTGCCTCTAATGGAAGGGGCAGAGTCCTCTTATTGAGACCTGATGATGTGGGTCTTAACTTGATCTCCTAAGGTGTTATCTGGGCCTGGGTGTTTTTTTCCCATATGCCACACATTCATACCTCCCTTAGTTTCAATGGAAATGGCAAATGCTTAGCATCTAAGAAAATCAGGATGAGATTTTTTGCTACAAGGGTCCAAATCTTCAAAAGGCAGGTCTGAAGGGGGAAAAGAGGGGATCTGTGGGGCCACAGGTTTAGCAGTGCTGCTGAATCAGCTCTGCTTATAAACATGGCTAAAAAGTGTGGTTCTGCAAACACACACACAGCTTGTATTTCTATCCCGCTATATCAGGTTTGAAAGAAAAATAACTGGTAACTGAAACATATTTGGGGTTCATTTTCTAAATGCCTGTTACACACAACTGCAGCTCCTCCCCTCCCACATCCCACCCCATCCCACCCACCACTACTTTGAAATTATATCCCCTTTTCTTTGATCATCATTATCTTTAGGCTTGGTTTGCTTAGGCATCGGAGGAGATACATTACAGGTTTTTTATTAGGCATCCAGCCAGGCAGCACAGCAGCGGAAATTATTATTTTTTAACTGAATGCACTGGTAATGATGCACCAAAATGCCCCAAATTAGTTTTATTTTTCAAAGTTTCCACAGGAGCAAAATGCAGAAACCTCACCATAAATATTAACAGCACCAATTATCCAAGTGACTGCTGCTTTTCTCAACCTCTGTATATTTCAGCAGCTATGGTTTTCTCTCCCTCTCTTTCTCTCTCTCTCTCTCTCTGAACTCTCTGCCCAGAGTGTGAAATCTAATAAAATAAAACAGAGATAATTATTAGTAAGATAATCTTCCAGGGTTTTATAAGTACTTCCCATTGGTTCCATCGTGATCATTAATTCTAATGCTGAACACATATTCATACTGGAAATGGTTCCTGGAGTCATATTGCTGGACTTGCATTTTTAGGGTTGGGTCTGTTGGGTTGTGCTGCTGTTACTTTTTTCTATATTTTCCTCTTATCCCCATTAACTCTCCTACAAAGAGCAGTAATTTAAGATGGAATATCTTCTTGTTCTCCCGCCCTTTCTCCATCCCAGCCGATTCTTAGAGTGGCATTGATAACAGCTTTAGAGGGAGCTGCTTAGTAGCTTGCTCTCTCAGCCACAAACTCATTTTTCTTCACATCACTGTACACTTCCACTGGATGTTAAGGGCCCTGATCACAGTTAATAAATAAATGAGAGGAAAAAAAGGTCAATAATTTAAAGAAGCACATGCATAAAGGATGATAAAAAACTGTCTCCTTTGAGGGATGAAAATGAGTATAAGGTCTGGGCTAGATGATAATGCTCAACACAATTTGCCTGGTCTACACTGACCAGTTAGTCATAATCAGTTTATGGTGGCAGCTATTTGAGCGTTTGTAATGCAGCTTGAACGCACTAAAATTTTGCAGTGTGCACATTCCCTATGAGATTGACCGCCCCACCCCTTTAAGTGGGGGGAAATTCAGCTGGCTGGCTGAATGAAGGGAACAATGCTTTAGGGCTGGGGAGAGGAAGGGGAGAGAGAGGTCAAACTGCTGCAAATGGAGACAAGGGGACAGCATGGTGACACTGACTCATCCCCTGGAAACCAGATGAGCGAAAGGGCTTAAAAGGGGCAGGCCCATGTGGTTAAGCCTCCTTTTACAGGGAGTAGGCTGAGGCAGAACCCCCCCTCCCTCCCCTTTAGGTGGTGAAATACCAGGTTTTGTCAAGACCTGCTGTGAGTATTGCGCTAACTGCCCCTTTTTATGGGAACTGGGGAGGAATTTTTCCCTCACCACCAGATTGGCCTACATGGAGTTGGGGTTTTTTTCGCCTTCCGCAGAGAAGGTTCCGGGAGGGCTTTGTTGGCATGTGGCATGAAGGGAGTTTGGCTGTATACTGTGACTCATTATAAAAGTGTGGGATGGATGTCCCATGCAGGTACTTCACGGGGAAGGTATACAGTGACTGTATAAATGGCTTAGAAAAGGACTAAAAAGGAGCTGTTGGTTAAAGGAACAGAACGGAGTGGAAGGGGTTTGGGGCCCCTATGAATGATACGGAACGGCGCCAACCCCCCTTTCTTATAGCCCACCTTAACCCTTCTATGAAGAGTGTGTGTGTATGGATGGTAAGGTCCCAGCAATATGTTGGCTCAGGGATGAATGGAAAAAAGAAGGGCGGCTGGTGGAATCCCCTGGGTGGTTATTGAATGAACTGGGGCTACCCACACTGTACACTTTTATCTGCTGGGTTGCTACAGACATCTAATAATAATGGCCTGATTAAAACCATATCAAATGTCTCCTGTCCTCCTTTCAGTATAGCCAGACAATTACATAACTTCAGCGAGGGGTTCTGCAGCTTTCAAGGGAGGATTCTCCCTTTGAGCTAAGACTTGTGCCTGCGTGAATACTGAGCCATTCTGAATCTTCACTTGCTATAACAGGTTAGAACACCAGATTTGTGTTCTAATCTTGATTTCTTTACCATTTACATGAAACTAACATTGCAGAAATCATTTACCTTGTATGATAAATAGGAAGCATTTCTTTTTGTCTTGAGTCTCTCAGTTTGGATCTTTGTTCCACATTTGGACCTTTCACTCCACTATCTGACCATAACTTGATCAGTGTAGACCTCAGAAAGAGATCCTTAAATGTTGTGCTTTTAAATCTCAAGAGTTACACTTCTGGATGCCTTTGTTATCCTTTTATTAAGACATTATATATAAATGTATTGCAATGGACATGGATCTAATAAAAATAATTGAATACCTTCTTAACTAAATTACTATACATTAAGTAGCTTTGTTGATTTTATAATAATCAGATCCTTATTTAAGACATTTAATTTAATGTGTTGTCAAAATTTGTTTGCTAGGAATATCGTATGGAGACCTCCTATCACGTTTTCAATATTATCCTGAAGCATTGCCAGTTAGTTACAGCTCAGATCTTTCATTATAAGTACTAAACATCAAGCAATTTTACATGAAGCTCCACAATTACATACATGCTCTAATCAATTTACCTATTTCCTTTTTAAAACCAGTCATTATATCAAGCAGTTTAAGATACTTAAGTAATTCATTCAAAGTTGATGGCCCAGCATATGCAAAGAACATCTTCCCTAAATCCATTTTAATTGGCGGACAATAAAAATTGTAATTAATCAAGAAATCTTAATGCACAATTACATAGTATTGGTTTCATATAAATGATCACCTCTGATGCATTTAAGTATTTGTAATGGATGGACCTTGCTCCAACTTCTAGCAGATACCCAGCCTATTAATTGTGTTCATAACATTGGCAATAATGTTTTGCTATTATTGCATGGGCCACAGTAAAACTATATAAATCCATTAAAGGACCAGATGTGGGACTTAATGGAATTAATTTTATAGGAACTGATATTCCCTCAGCTCTGGTTAGAAGGTCTCTTCTAGGAGAGAGGAATTTATTCTCTCCATTCTGATGAGTATTTCTCAATTCAGTTCTTTGGGTTGGGGGTGTACTTCTGAATTTGCCCAACCTTTGTGTAAGGGTACTTGCTTTTGCTTCTAGCTCCCTTCAGCTCACATAGAAAATGTCTTAGAGAACCTGTATTTAATTATAGCAATGTGATTGTGACTAATACTGTGTATGTAATTTGCAACAAATTGTTTTTCTTCTACTCATGGTGTGCCATGATTTCCTCATTTGTGTGAATATACTTACCAATTGTTTTACTCTATAAAACTGATCATAAACAGTTTGAGATACTCTAGTCAAAATCTGAATTATGTAATTTTGTTATGGGTCAGCTAATCACATGGTAACAAAGTCAGTGGGACTACTTGCATGCTTAAAGTTAGGCATATGCTTAAGTATCTTACTGAATTGCAATCTCTGTTCCTGGATTGGATGACAATACAGGCACTTCTATCAGTAATAGCAATGCATGCAACTTTGAAATTGCCTTTCTGCAAACTTTCATTCCAGTAAAACACAATCTTCTAAGTATACTCAGAAAGTAAATGTGAAGGGTACAAGTATGTCCAAAGACATTCAATTTTAAAAATCTGAGTAGATATTAATGGGAAAGTTTCTGAAGTATTTACCAGGATAGTATGGTGACCTTGCAAATGATTAAGATGCACATTCCATTTGAAGGCCCTATTTTACTACTGAATTTTGTTTCTATTTGTTCTCAGTCCAGAGGTAAATATTGAAGGGAGTGCTGAAAGAAAATATGTTTAGCTATTTTAGGTTCCAAGCTGGGGGTGGGGGTGAGCATTTTTCAAAGGTTACATTTTCCACACACAGACTTCCAGATACTACATATACCAGCAGGTATACATATTTGGAAAGCTAGAATTTAGCACACTTGAATTTATTGCAGTAATTAAACATTCACAGCTTTGCTTTTTTTTCCAGCATCCTACTTTCTCTTTTTGAAGTATAGCAAATTTGTGTATGACAGTTTAGATAGATGGCACTTCTTTAAAAGATGCTCATAGTACCTGGCCTTGTGAGGGTCTGATTACTTTACTATTGGACATCAATACATTTCTTCCAACAATGTTGACATCTCATTAATCGTGATTGTAAATTTGTGCCAGGTCTTGCAAGAATTGTAATTGATACCCAGTGGCATTGAACCAGGCTCTTAAATTGTTCATCAATAAAATATCATGTAAATTCTGTCCTTGAGGAATAATACACCTACTTTGTTTGGCCCAAAGCTGGGAATCCCTACATCCACTTCAGAATTTCCCATTTAACATGCTTTAGCTGCATGTTAAAATGATCCTTTAAGAAATGTACATACATTTCTTATCTCCTTCCATAGTTCCTGCCTTAAACCAGTGTGTGGTATTCTTACTATATTCTGTTGTAGTACTTACAAGGGGGACCAATCCTGGTAGGCATTACCAGACTATATTATTTAAAATACTAAATCAAGGAGTACAATGTTTTCTGCATGGGAAAAAAATGTAGATTGCTAGAAACTGCACTGATTTGGAGGAAGGGGGTATGGAAAGAGCCAAAGTAAAGAACAGGCTGCAGGTTGATTAATAGGAGTCACGTTCCACTAAAATTACTAAAATCTAACAGTGAAATATAAACAGGCAAAATAATCCCCTGAAGTGGAACTAAACTCTTCTAAGATTTATTTTTGATGCATGTGAGCGGGTGGAAGGAAATATCAAGAAAAGGGAGTAAAATGGACAAATACATTCTGTTTTTTCCTATATTCCAATATTTTAGTCTAAAAACCTGAAATTCAAAGAAAGCTTTTACGAATTGTTTAATAGATTTTAGTAAAATAAAAACTGTGAAAAATAGTTACCCAATATATATCCTGTTTTTATTTTACAGCTTGTTATACGGTAATGCAGGTTTACCCTACTTCCAGACATCCCTTATAAATAATACATTATTGTCAATATCTTACAATACAGTTGATTTAAACAGTGAACAATACATTGAACTATGAATAAATAATACAGATTTAAAATACTATATTCTTTGCATAAATCTTCCTAAATAAATGGGAAAATATAGGTTATGGCAGGAATGACAAACTTTATGAAAATAAAGCAAAAACACTTAAAAACCTACATATACCTGTGTTTTTGTGCATAATTCATTAATGTGATATCAGTACTTGCTACAATGCTACCGATCAGACTAACCAATAAAATCTGAAAATGTGTTTAGATCTAATTTAGTAACTTTCCTTATTTATACTATTTTATAGTTTTTAATTCTGCTATAGAAATTAAGAGGAAAAATTTGCATTTCACTGCCAATATTTGGTGACCTGGAATTTTAGGATTTTAAATAATATTTCTGGGCCTCTACACTTAGATTTATTTTCTCCTTATTTCAGAAGGCAGCCAGTGAAGACCACACTGGGAATGTTGTGTATTTGCAACCCAAAATATTAGTGTAATCCTTTTTGAAAATATTGAATCAAATGTTATTCTACATCTGTTAGATCTCTAGGAAATATGACATCCATGCTAAATCTATCCTTTTACTCTCCTATAGTTAACGTCCCCTTGTAGAGAAATAATTGTGTAAGGAACATAATCACAGATCTTCATGTTCGTGGTCCGTGCTCAAATGTGGCACTTACTTACAAAGGTAAATTCACAACTAGACATGGGTGCTGAAACAATTTTTATAGTGGGGGTGCTAAGAGCCACTGAACCAAACTATAAACCCTGTATATAATGGAAACCACTGCCAGCCAGGGGGTGCGGCATCACCCCTATTTCCGTCACCTATGGATCTAGAACAAATCCAGCAGTGAAATCCTAGCTCTGTGAAAGTCAATGATGAAACTTCCACTGCCTTCACCTATTGTTCCAGGATGTCACCCCATGTGTATCAGCCGTATACTATCTTTCAGTGTGTACAACTACATTATTGTACTACCAAATGGAGATGGCTTCTGGTTCACAATCCGATCAGCAAGACACACAATGTAATTTGGTGACTCTTTTCCATAGAGAGTAATATCAACTAGGTTTTTCTGCCTCCAAATTAACCCTCGTTTTCAATGTTTAAATTTATCAGGGAAAAGTGTGTCTCCTCTATTTCCCCTTTTTGTGTATCGCTGTTAGTTCAAATAAAATTGTCTCCATATGGTAGGTGAAAACAACATGTTGTAAAGGGGGGAGGGATAGCTCAGTGGTTTGAGCATTGGCCTGCTAAACCCAGGGTTGTGAGTTCAATCCTTGAGGAGGCCATTTAGGGATCTGGGGCAAAAATTGGGGATTGGTCCTGCTTTGAGCAGGGGGTTGGGCTAGATGACCTCCTGAGGTCCCTTCCAACCCTGATATTCTATGATTCTATGATTCTAAGGGCTTTCTACAGGAATAGGAAAAAATAACTTAACTGGGCTTAAACCCCCCACAAGATTAACCAGTAAAGGAATCAGCACTGTCCATAAATACCTGCCTATACAATTATTCTGAATTACAAATAATTGCATGCCTGATTCTCCTCTTGTATTTACATCAGTGTTTATGTAGTTACACTAATGAATGCAACCACATACCACACAACAGAACCACTAACCCAGGAACCTATCCTTGCAACAAAGCCTGTTGCCAACTGTGCCCACATATCTATTCAGAGGACACCATCACAGGGCCTAATAACATCAGCCACACTATCAGAGGCTCGTTCACCTGCACATCCACCAATGTGATATATGCCATCATGTGCAGCAATGCCCCTCTGCCATGTACATTGGTCAAACTGGACAGTCTCTACATAAAAGAATAAATGGACACAAATCAGATGTCAAGAATTATAACATTCATAAACCAGTCAGAGAACACTTCAATCTCTCTGGTCACGCGATTACAGACATGAAAGTTGTGATATTACAACAAAAAAACTTCAAATCCAGACTCCAGTGAGAGACTGTTGAATTGGAATTCATTTGCAAATTGGATACAATTAACTTAGGCTTGAATAGAGACTGGGAGTGGCTAAGCCATTATGCAAATCATATAGAACCGTACACCACTGATACTCCTTTTGTCACACTCATCAAGTACCCATTGGTTCAATTACGTGTTAGATTGTGGCTACCCAGCAGTTCCTACAGTCAAAGCTGATTCAGTAAAGGCTCTGAAAGCCCCAAGGGGCCTAAAGTCCACATCCAGTTAACAAAGACTTGGATCTCTGTGCCACAATCCCTGACAGTTTTTTGAGGTTCACCTCCCTTAGAAGATTCTTAATGAGAGACTTAAAATTCCCTCTCTAATATGAGAGATTTCCTGCCCTGCATATAAAATTCCATTGGATGAAACATATATTCCACACCTATAACAGATTGTCATTTTGCCACTTCTATGCATTCTTCTTCCAAATCTAGCACATGGTCCAAACCAGAGAACTGGAAATCTCTCTCCCCACCATCTAGTCACCTGGCAGGCCACCTGCTCCAAAGACCACCAACCAACCTGGTGACTTAACTTGAGGAGGGAAACGTACCTGGGAGCCAGTGAGTCTGGGACTGAAGGTGTTCAAGCCCCCTGGGGAACAGGATATAAACGGCATGTCCTTACTAGTTGCTATTATGATACCTAACCTCTCCTTCCTCTGTGACACAAGCCAGCCAGACCAATGAACTGTGGGAACCTCCTATTTCTAACGCAATACAAATGTATATATTCAATTCTGGTAAAATATCTGAAACAAAACATATCAGATAAAATTTATTTGATAATCTGGAATTATATGTCCTAGTTTTCTGCCTTTTATCCATATAAGGAAACACAAGTGAAAATATTTTTCAGAATGTATATGACACCTGCAAGATTAAGTAAGATTAATGATCCTATTTCCGCAGACTGTTGGAAAGCTTGCCAAGACAAAAAAACAAAAAACAGAAAGATCCATATGTGGTGGCATTATCCTTATATTGCCCAGTTCTGGCTCATAATCAACAGGATAATTTTTAAACACAACCGGACTAATGCTTCAATTTACTCCAGATGCTTTTCTACTCAGATTATTCCTGAAAATACCACTAATGGGCTTTTACGAAGATTTATTCAGACACATAATCCTTTTTAAAAAGAACGGTATTGCTAGTGCGAAAAAGCCATTCACCACCAATTGAGGCTGAATAGTTACAAAGAATTTTGTATAGTCATACAACAGAAAACTCTTTATTCACCATTTACAAATGTATTGGTCTCTTCTAGGGCCAGATACTTTTACTCCTATTGAATAGGGCCCTCCCACAAGAATAGTCCCACTGAAGTCACTGAGAATACTTTTGGAGTAAGCTGTTACTCAGTGGTAGAAAGGGTGTCACATTCTGGCTGTGAAAGAATATTCACATGCCATTTGAGTCACTAATACCACAGTAAGATAATCATCATGACAAAGTTTTGCTAACAATAACCAAATGGTTTTTATAAGATTGCAGTACTGCTTTTCCCTAGAGATAGAATAGATGATAGCGGCAGCAAAGGATGGTAAATGTTGACATTCTAACGGCTTGTGCTATAGTACCCTTCCGATCTCAAATAATATGTTAGGGGAGAATGTGTTTTAATATTAACCTATCAAAATATTCAGCATTATACCTAGTCCTGCAGTTCTATAGCACTACATTCCATACAAAAGTACTGTGGCATCAAACTTTTTTCCTTTGTTATCTCTCCATTTGGAAAATACCTATGTTCATGGCAGAGACAAAATGGGTGAGGAAATATCTTTTGTTGGACCCATGGGCGGTGAGTATAATAGGCCAAGGGAGGCTAAGACTCTCCTGGCACAGCCACTGCTGACCTGTGGCCAGACCCCTGGGCGATGTTGGTCCCACCTATGCTCCTCCTCTTCTCCCTCCCTGCTCTGCCTTTCCCCGAGACCCCAACCACTTTCCACTGCCTGGAGAATCTGTCCCTCTTCTTCTCTACTCCACTCCCCGACCCCCTGGAGGTCCCTGCTGCTCGCTGTGTCCCTTCTTTCCTCCATGACTACGCTAATCCTAATGAATAAAGCAACATTTTTTTGGTGGATTTACAGAAGTACATTTTCTCCAGTTCCTTGTTTGTATATGTGATTCAATATTTATTAAGAACATGTGGCAGGTGTGTATTCATGGCTGGGCTTGGGAGAGTCCACCCAAATCTGAGTCTGGGTGAACACTAAGTTCAAGTAAATTTATTAAAAGTCTTTTTAAAAAAAATGTTCTAGACAAATAGGCTATTTTTAAAATATGTAGCAAACTCGTTCCAAAGACAAAGTTATTGTGGAACAATGTTTGAGTGGGATCTTTCTCTAACACAACAAACTGCAGGCAGCATTTGATTAAGACATTGTGAGGCATGTGATGTGAATGTGCTGGAAGCCCTGACTAAATTACAACTGCACAATATGCACCCTCATTTATTATGCCCAGAAGTTTGTGTGGAGATTTTCTTGTGCATCTGTGTGTGCGTGTGTGCATGTATATATATATGCACACACACACATATATGCCTGGCTTTGAGTACAAAAGGGGTGCATATATATAACTGAGGCAGAGAAAACTTAACTCATAACATAAAAATTGTATTTAACTATATGTACCATTCTATCAAAATTAGAAGAACCCTAATTGGTTGTCTGTTTACTGATTTTCCTCACTATACTCATAATTATGGAGACGGGTGCATTTCAATTAATGATTTTATGCCTTATTTAAATGGCACTTGAGACCTTCTTGAAATGTGAGAGTCAAATATGCAATTCAGAAATTTTATCAAACTGTATCATACGTGCAGCGAGAGAGCTATGTTTGGAATAATCCCTGCACTGGTCGGCTAGATATGGATTTATGTGTAACCAATCATATCTCTCACAGTTCTAAAGATCAATAAAATCTCAGAGGCAAAAGTACTGACATGCTAAACCGCTGGGAAGCTAATTTTATCATACCAGAGATCAAAATGTTCAAGAACAACTATATGGGCTTCCAAAATCTTGCTTCCTTATTTGAATTTTCGTGTTGGTCATCAAAGCCTTATCTAATTTTTAACTCAGGTTTGCTATGAAATTTTAGTTTTTGCTAGAATTGTCGAATAGTAGGTCAAGAACACACTAGTGAATATAGTACAGAACATTCCAGTTTGCTTTCCTTAGAATAAAAAAATCACTTTCAATCATTCAGTGCATATCTCCCCACACCCATCAAAGAAACCAAAAATAAGCAAGTGAAGTTGGTTCATACATGTGCCAGCAATGCCCCTATGCCATGTACATTGGCCAAACAGGACAGTGTCTGTGTAAAAGAATAAATGGACACAAATCAGACGTCAAGAATTATAACATTCAAAAACCAGTCAGAGACTACTTCAATCTCCCTAGTCACTCAATTACAGACCTAAAAGTCGCCATATTACAACAAAAAAACTTCAGAAGCAGACTCCAACTAGAGACTGCTGAATTGGAATTAATTTGCAAACTGGACACCATTAAATTAGGCTTGAATAAAGACTGGGAGTGGATGGGTCATTACACAAAGTAAAACTATTTCCCCATGATTATTTTCCCCCCTACTGTTCCTCACACATTCCTGTCAACTGCTGGAAATAGCCCACCTTGATTATCGCTACAAAAGGTTTTTTTTTTTCCTCTCTCCTGCTGGTAATAGCTCACCTTACCCGATCACTCTCATTATAGTGTGTATGATAACACCCATTGTTTCATGTTCTCTGTGTATGTATATATGTATATCTTCCTTCTGTATTTTCCACTGCATTCATCCAATGAAGTGAGCTGTAGCTCATGAAAGCTTATGCTCAAATAAATTTGTTAGTCTCTAAGGTAGCACAAGTACTCCTTTTCTTTTTACTTTAAATATGCTCAGTAAATCTTGAACTCAATATCAAAATCAAGAACATCTACAAGTAGGAAAAAGGAATAAGCAAGCAATAAATGAGGAGATAATGCAAATAAAGCACTTTTAAAAATTACTTCAGACAAGAATAGCCTCAAAGAATTAATCATAAAAACATTTTATAATATGCAAAAAGAACTCTTAAACTTTAGAATTGATTAGATTATTTCTTTCAGCTGCTATTTTCAGCATGAGGAGTTGACCTTTGCTGAAATAAGTGTCTTAGTTGATTACTCCCATCAAATTTAAGAAATAAAAAACATAAAAGTGAATGATAAAGTGTGCTATAGACAAAAGAAATAGAAATATAGCAGGAAAAAAAATCAGGACCTAGGAAGAAAATAGTAATTTGCCTGTGTAACTTGGCATCTGTATCTCATCTGTACCTTAATGAGAGTTTACCGCTACTTTTTCTGGCCTCAGTTCAGAAGTCCATCTCTGTTCAGCATGGCACTTGAACACATGCTTAAAATTTCCGTGAATATGTGAAGGACTTGATTATAAATATGCAAAATATTAATACATCAGCCTTAATACCCATACATTGCAAGTCTTAGAATCACACTGATTTGTGCTAATAGGTCCATAAGTTGAGATTTTGTTTATACCACAAATAACTGGGAATCTTAAATAATGTAACTCTCAAAGTACTGCTCTGCTCTCCTAATATTAGGATCACTCGGGGTGAAATCTGGGCACCACTGATCATAGAATCATAGAATATCAGGGTTGGAAGGGACCTCAGGAGGTCATCTATCCAACCCCCTGCTCAAAAGCAGGACCCTTCCCCAATTAAATCATCCCAGCCAGGGCTTTGTCAAGCCTGACCTTAAAAACTTCTAAGGAAGGAGATTCCACCACCTCCCTAGGCAACGCATTCCAGTGTTTCACCACCCTCCTAGTGAAAAAGCTTTTCCTAATATCCAACCTAAACCTCCCCCACTGCAACTTGAGACCATTACTCCTTGTCCTGTCCTCTTCCACCACTGAGAATAGTCTAGAACCATCCTCTCTGGAACCACCTCTCAGGTAGTTGAAAGCAGCTATGATGTCTATGTCAAACTCGAACCAGCTCCAGTATGGCCAGATTTGCAGCCTAAGACTTCTTGTTATGAACATGGATAACTGATCTTTGAAGGTGGTCCCAAATAAGATTCTGCTTGGCATTTAAAGTGTCTGAAGTGTTCAACTGTCCAAATACATCTCTGGTATACTTGACAGAAGTAGTTCAAAATATGCTTGTTGATTATGCATTAAACAAATTAGATGTGCACTATGTTGCTTGCCCAGGGTGCCCCCTAGAGCCCCAGGTCAGGCTTTTGCACTCACCAGCCTCTGGTTTGCAGCATTCAGACATCCTTCCATGTCAGTCTAGTCATAAGAGACTGAGACCCAGACAGTCAGTCTGTTGTGGTGCTGTCAACAAACCAAACACAAATGAATTGTCCCAGAGGTATGAGCAGGCCCTGTTTTTCCACAAGGCTTCTGGTAACCTTGGCCCCAGCTAGGCTTCCAAATCCAGGCTAATATAGAATAGTCCCACCAAAAGTGGATGAGTATCAGGCCCTCCTTTCCTTCAGGGAGGGAGCAGTCAGTCACTGGTCATCTGAGGCATTCTTGCCTTCAGCCAGCCTTTCTCCAGGAGCTGAGGACTGGAGGTCTGAGCTTCTCTCCAGTCTGCCACCAGGTATGATGTGTATTCTTCCCTTTTAAGCTCTTCCTACCAAGTCTGACATCTCTCACAGTTGTGGCAGGTCAGGGCTGACTGAGCCCACAATAGCTCATTACCCACATGTTGTGCAGTGTGGGGTTTAGACACTCCATCACAAATTACATCATATTGCTCCAAGAAGTCTTGAAATCAGAATTAAAAGGCACCACACACAAAATCCATCTCCTGCATCGTTGACTGGACAGCCAAAAATATCTTATATGGAAAGCTCAGAGTGGTCCTCATCACAATGTACCCAGTTTAGTAAAGCATTTAGGCACATGTTTAGGGCCATCTCTATTCAGCAAATCACTTAAACATGTTGTTGTTATGCAAGATTCTTGACAATTTGTTGTACGAACATAATGTGAAGTGGTCCATTAGTGAAACTCATTTTGATTCTAAATGTTGCAACACATTAGGGTTTTTTAGGTTGATGTATTAATATTTTATATATTAAGAATCCTTCACGTTCCTTAGAAATATTAATATTAAGGTACAAAAAGATCAGTAAGACTATCAAATTTAAATTCTGTGTTTATATTATTAAATAATAATAAATTATTCATATTATTTTATTGAATTCACCTTGTACAAGTGATTTCTAGGCAATTATACTATGTGCTCCATCTCACACATTTTTATATATAATATTACAAATAATTATGCTAAAGTAACATCAAGGTTGGAGGGACAAGGCAGGTGAGGTAATATATTTTATTGGACTAATCTCTGTTGGTGAGAGAGACAAGCTTTCGAGCTCCACAGATTGCATCATGGAACAGGCCACTGAGATACCTCAAGAGAACCTGCATTAATACAGAAATAAAAATGCCTCTGGCCACACACACTCGCTAGGTGTCACCTACTACCCTACACTGGAACCTATACAGGGAATTGTCAAACAGCTACAACTCATACTTGATGGGGATGAGTCCTGAAAGAAATATTTCCTGAACCTCCTCTTCTGGCCTTCAAACAGGCCCACTCTTTCCAAGGTCATCAGAAGCAAGCTCCCCACAGACCAGAACACACCAGCTCAAGTCAGCCCCAGACCCTGCCAGAACAACAGATGCAAAACCTACAGACACATATCTCCACTGCTACAATGATCAACACCCCCCACAACACACCTTTCAAGATCCATGGCTCCAACACATGCCTATCACAACATGCAACGTGCCTCATTTAGTGTGCTAGATGTCCCAACAACAATCAGACAGTCAGTACGCTCTCAAATGAACCCAGGCAAATGATAAAAGACAAAAACACCCTATCCCCTATGGGTGAACACTCTTCACAAAGCAATCACTCTAAATCCGTCCTACCAGTCCTCATCCTCAAATGAAACCTGCACAACATTTTCAAAAGACAAGCCTCAGAGCTTAAATTCATAACTTTGCTAGATATTAAAAATCATGGTCTGTCAAGGTTCCTCCCCCACTCTGAACTCTAGGGTACAGATGTGGGGACCTGCATGAAAAACCTCCTAACCTTATCTTTACCAGCTTAGGTCAAAACTTCCCCAAGGTACAAAATATTCCACCCTTTGTCCTTGGATTGGCCGCTACCGCCACCAAACTAATACTGGTTACTGGGGAAGAGCTGTTTGGAAATGTCTTTTCCCCCAAAATACTTCCCAAAACCTTGCACCCCACTTTCTGGACAAGGTTTGGTAAAAAGCCTCACCAATTTGCCTAGGTGACTACAGACCCAGACCCTTGGATCTTAAGAACAATGAACAATCCTCCCAACACTTGCACCCCCCTTTCCAGGGAAATGTTGGATAAAAAGCCTCACCAATTTGCATAGGTGACCACAGACCCAAACCCTTGGATCTGAGAACAATGAAAAAAGCATTCAGTTTTCTTACAAGAAGACTTTTAATAGAAATAGAAGTAAATAGAAATAAAGAAATTCCCCCTGTAAAATCAGGATGGTAGATACCTTAGAGGGTAATTAGATTTAAAACACAGAGAACTCCTCTAGGCAAAACCTTAAGTTACAAAAAAGATACACAGACAGAAATAGTTATTCTATTCAGCACAATTCTTTCCTCAATCATTTAAAGAAATCATAATCTAACACATACCTAGCTAGATTACTTACTAAAAGTTCTAAGACTCCATTCCTGGTCTATCCCTGGCAGAAACAACAATCACGAAAGCTTATGCTCTAATAAATTGGTTAGTCTCTAAGGTGCCACAAGTCCTCCTTTTCTTTTTTTAACATATAGACAGACACGCAGACCCTTTGTTTCTCTCCCTCCTCCCAGCTTTTGAAAGTATCTTGTCTCCTCATTGGTCATTTTGGTCAGGTGCCAGCGAGGTTACCTTTAGCTTCTTAACCCTTTACAGGTGAGAGGAGCTTTCCCCTGGCCAGGAGGAATTTCAAAGGGGTTTACCCTTCCCTTTATATTTATGACATGGTCTTAAAAAAGATACTGCATTTATGTCTGATTACAGCAATCTGTAATGCCTAATCTCTCTCTTTGTCCTATGACTCCAAGAGGATTAACCGGCCACTTCACCTTGAATGGTCTCTTAAAATACGTGCTAACTACTTATGCTGTTCAATCTTGTATTTAGATGTGACACTCGGAGTACCTTTACCAGACCTAAAGAAGAGCTCTGCATAGCTTGATAGCTTGTCTCTCTCACCAACAGAACTTGGTCCAATAAAAGACATTACCTCACCTACCTTGTCTCTCTAATATCCTAGTACCAACACAGCTGCAATAACACACTGCATACAAGCATTAAGGTTGCAGTATCAAACAATCAGAGGTGCTGGAACAACTTTTATGGTAGTGGTGCTGAGAGAGCCATTGAACCAAACTGTAAAGCCTGTATATAATGTAAACCTCTCCAAGCCAGGAGGTGCGGCTGCACCACCAGCATGCCTGCTTCCAGCACCTATGCAAACAGTTTATCCCCCCCCCCCCAACCTTGCACTCAGAAACAGCCGACCCCTTTTCTCTGAAACTACAAAGAAAAAAATTTCAATCCATTTTTTTTTTGCAAAGCTATAAGCAACAGTGATCAGTGTCCTATAATGGGATGTGTTGGGCAACTTAACAATAGGCAGCGTTGACAGCTTTGCCTATAACAGATATAATTATTTTTATAAAGAACAACCTGAAATAATGTCAATGAAAAGTATTCCATACGTTTAAAAAAATACATTTTTTGCTATTTATTAGTAGGATTATCTACAATAGAATTAAGAAAAGGAAATATTAGGCTGAGTATCATGGATAATTCCTTAGTTAAAATCTAATGTAGTGGAACAATATCTGAAGTATAATGTTGGTTGAGTCATTTCCTTGAATGTTAGTTGAATCTGGAGTTATAAAAATGATCCTGTCTGAAGGGGGGGTCATTTTACTATCCCAGACATGCTTGATTTTTTTAAAAATAGTTTGGACAAAATCTGGAAAATAGGTCATAATCACATAATGGAGGGGGTATGCATCAAATTAAATCTTTCCCACCTCAAATCTCCTTTATTTTTCTGTATGATAATTGTACATTCAGAATTATGGAGTTAAAGCTGCATTGTGTGAATAGTTTACTTATGACCATAAGGTCACTTCTAAATTATAAGGCTCTCTTTTCACATTACAATTTCCAATAGTAGGAAAATGGATACATTGCTTTTGGGGCGCGGGGGGGGGGGGACAAGTTTAAGTCCATTTTTACCACCACCTCAAAGATGAGAAACAACCCATCACGTAACAGAGTTACTGCCACCTGAGCACCCCCTTCTGGCCAAGGGTGCCTCTGCAGTGTTCTGCCCATTTCGCCTTCTTCAGAACCCATTAAACAAACCTCATGCAGTCTTTCTCCTTCAATCACAGCCTTTCCTGGGGTCTGGTTTCTTTGTTTAAAAAGTTCCAAAAAGCAAGCACAAACAAAAAAAGAAGTTCCCTAATTACTTAAAGGCACCAAAAAAATCTGTTTCAGGCCATGACTCATACCTCAGAGCTTTGGGCAGTAGAAAAAGGTTTCCCTCACATAGCCTCCTTATCACTGCACAGCTTCCTTGTGCAAATTGACTCCCTTCTCAGAGACAGTCCCTTTCCCTATGCCTCCACCCAAACAGCTTCAGCTTTCTTATAAGGAACAGAGGCTTGAGGTTCCTTCCCTGCCCCAGGCATCTCTGGTTGGGTGATTTAGCAAGACCCTCCAAGTGTCTTGCAGGCAGCTCCCTCCCTGCTTCTGACTCCCTTTGCTCTCTCACATATCTCTACAGATATATTCACACATGTATAATTGTGAACATAAGAACATGAGAATGGCTATACTGGGTCAGACCAAAGGTCCATCTAGCCCAGTATCCTGTCTTCCAATAGTGGCCAATGCCAGGTTGCCCCAGAGGGAATGAACAGAACAGGTAATCATAAAATGATCCATCCCCTGTCACTCATTCCCAGCTTCTGGAAAAATGAGGTTAGGGACACCTTCCCTGCCCATCCTGGCTAATTGCCATTGATGGACCTATGCTCCATGAATTTATCTAGTTCTTTTTTAAACCTTGTTATAGTCTTGGCCTTCACAACATCCTCTGGCAAAGAATTCCACAGACTGACTGTGCATTGTGTGAAGAAATACTTCCTTTTGTTTGTTTTGTTTGTTTGCCTATTAATTTTATTTGGTGACCCCTAGTTCTTGTGTTATGAGAAGGAGTAAGTAAAACTTCCTTATTTATTTCCTCCACACCAATCATGATTTTATAGACCTCAATCATATCCCCTCTTAGGCGTCTCTTTTCCAAGCTGAAAAGTCCCAGTCTCATTAATCTCATATGGAAGCTGTTCCATACTCCTAATCATTTTTGTTGCCCCTTTCTGAAACTTTTCTAATTCCAATATATCTTTTTTGAAATGGGGCAACCACATCTGCAAGCAGTATTCAAGGTGTGGGACTGCCATAGATTTATATATAGGCAATATGATATTTTCTGTCTTATTATCTATCCCTTTCTTAATGATTCCCAACATTCTTTTAGCTTTTTTGACTGCCACTGCACATTGAGTGGATGTTTTCAGAGAACTAAGCACAGTGACTCCAAGATCTCGTTCTTGAGTGGTAACAGCTAATTTAGACCCCTCATTTTATATGTATAGTTGGTATTATCTTTTCCAATGTGCATTATTTTGAATTTATCAACATTGAATTTTATCTGCCATTTTGTTACCCAGTCACTCAGGTTTGTGAGATCCCTTTGTAACTCTCTGCAATCTGCTTTGGGCTTAACTATCTTGAGTAGTTTTGTATCATCTGCAAATGTTGCCACCTCACTGTTTACCCCCCTTTCCATATCATTTATGAATATGTTGAATAGAACTGGTCCCAGTACAGACCCCTGGGGGACGCCACTATTTAACCCTCTCCATTCTGAAAACTGACCATTTAGTCCTACCCATTGTTTGCTATGTTTTAACCAGTTACTGATCCATGAGAGGACCTAATCTCTTATCCCACAACAGCTTACTTTGTTTAAGAGCCTTTGTTGAGGGAATTTATCAAAGGCTTTCTGAAAATCTAAGTACAGTATATCACTGGATCTCTCTTGTCCACATGCTTGTTGACCCCCTCAGAGAATTCTAGTAGATTGGTGAGGTGTGATTTCCCTTTACATAAACCATGTTGGCTCTTCCCCAACAAATTATGTTTGTCTATGTGTCTGACCATTCTGTTCTTCACTATAGTTTCAACCAGTTTGCCCAGTACTGAAGTCAGGCTTACTGGCCTGAAATTGATGGGATCACCTCTGGAGCCCTTTATAAAAAGTGGAGCTATCCTCCAGTCATTTTCCACAGAAGCTGATTTAAATGATAGGTTACAAACCACAGTTAGTAGTTTCTGCAATGTCACATTTGAGTTCCTTCAGAACTCTTGGGTGAATACCATCTGGTCCTGGTGACTTATTACTGTTTATCAATTTGTTCCAAAACCTCCTCTAATGACACCTCAATCTGGGTCCATTCCTCAGATTTGTCACTTAAAAAGAATGGCTCAGGCAAGGGAATCTCCCTCCATTGTTAGCCATGAAGACTGGTGCAAAAAATTCATTTTGTTTCTCCCGATGGCATTATGGTTCTTGAGTGCTCCTTTAGCATCTCTATCATCCAGTGGCCCCACTGGTTGTTTAGCAGACTTCCTGCTTCTAATGTACATAAAACAAAAATAGCTATTAATTTTGAGTCTTTGCCTAGCTGAAATTCTTTTTTTAAATCCATCTATTACAAATACTAAGGCTGAAGACTGTATCTATTTTACCACCAAACAAAATTGCTATATTTCCCCATTCTCGTCTTAGAGCAGTCACTATATTTGGAAGAGACAACTATCCTCTGGTCTTAGGTCATCTGTAATGCTTTCCATTATGAGAGTATCCCATATATATCTCCTCAAGCACAAGATCACATCATGGTTTCCTCTTTCATCAGTCTACCAAGACACACTTTGATAGTACTAGATGGTGTGAAATCAATTTTGTTCTAAGGGGTGGATAGATCTCTTTACCAGGAGTCCCCAAAGGGGCTTCTTTGATAATATAACTTTTGTAATAACCAGTGAAGAAATTTAAGTTCCTTGACCAATACTCTGTGCTTTGGGATATGAGTAAAATTACCTTTCATTCCACAATCTGTCCCACAGTCATCTAATGTGTCTCTCAGTTTGGCAGTACATTTAATGTTACTTTTTGCAAGATCTGTCTTGAAAGGATAAACTGGGTAGGCAGCTGTAGCATGAATATCTTCCAAATGAAAATTAGAGGAGACATAAAAGATTTCTCAATTCTGATGTAATTTTAACTTTCTCTCTAATGGCTCCTCCAGCTAACCTGACCTATACTGCTAAATTAAAATGTGGAGAGTGAACTCCAAAGATCAAGCAATGCTGCACACTTGTTTGATTTTGGCCTTCTTGGGTAATCATATTATTTAGGTAGACATTAACCACAGGTTTGTAGGTTGGGAATAGGCATGGGTGGGCTAATTTGGACAAATAGAAAGCTAATTTAACTCTCTAACCATATGTGATCCAACAGTTTTTGAGGTTCAGGAAGGAAAACAATTTGCAGGGTGGAAATTGTGGCTCCTTAAACCACATTTTTTTTCTGGTGCTGCTCATGACTCGGTACAGCCACTTGCTCCTCCCTTCACCCCAGTTACTATGGGCTGTGTTTTGGGAACGTAATCTAACTCACTGTCTGTGTACCCAGACTAAGGTGTTTGACATCAGCATTTAAATACATCTTCATCTTTTTTTTTCTGTCAAGGAGCTTTGGAAAGTCCATGTGATAGCACAGGTTGTCTAAGGTGGCTGATAAATAGCAAAGTTCTGTGGCAGCTTGAAGAGATCTGAACTGACTCCCTGGTGAAATAAAAAAGCCAAGCTGAAGCTCTCTGGGTTCTGATGTTTTCCAGTTTTAGAAAAGTGGCAGCCCTTAGCTTGAACTCTCTTACTTTCCCCATATCTAGCACTTTAAAAGCATGTTTCATAATACTATCACTTGAAATGACACTTTAAAGTGGTGTAGGTCCTAAAATTTGACCAGTCTTTAAAATTGTCACAATCCTGTGAGGAATGTTTTCCACATTCTAAATACATTAAATAATCCACAAAACAGTTCACCGCTCCATCACTCAGAAATGACTAAAATAAAAACCGTGTGGTCTAGAAAAATGTCAGAATGGCTTTGGTTTTTTTTAGGCTACAAACCTGAACATATTTTTTCCTCCCCAACCCTGCTAAGTGTTATATGATATGCTGTTTTTGACCCAGATTATCACCCTAGATCAACACAGAGAACCATTTCATGCAAAAAGGAGATGTGCTATCTCCCTTGCAATAACCCCTGTGAAATTTTCTGGAGAGAGCTTGAGTACTTGAGAGGATAGGTGGTGGCTAGGTGGGGCATTATGTCCCATGGGAATCCTGGAGAAAGTACAGTGTGGCCCCATGTTGTTGTAGTTATTACTACAGTATTGCAGGAGTTGGGGTAATGGATATTCCCTGTGGAGAGGGAATCAGAGAAAAGAGATTTCAGGTGTGTTGGAGGGATCCTATTGGAGAGAGGTTGGAGGGTGATCATGGTGGCTGAATAAAATGAGTTCCTAGAGGGTGAGGAAGGGAAGCAGACCAAGTTAGGGGGTTAGTTCTGGGGAAACGAAATAAGGGAAGTAGAGAGGAAAGGTTTGAGTGATTAGACTAGAGAGGAACATGGACTTAGAAATGGGGGCGAGGTAAGGCAAAAGTAAAAGAGGTGGGTGCTGAGTAAAAGCGAGGGAAAGGAGAATGAAAGGGAGGTGGGATGAAGTGGAAAGCAGAGGGCAGACCGAAGGGAGGGAGAGAAAGGCACTGGGAAAAGAGGGGAAAATTGAAAGAGCATGGAAAAAGCACACATGGTTGGTGGGGCATTTATTATATATTTGTACAGTGCCCAGCATAATGGAGCCCAGCTGGTTGTGGCTTTTAGGCTCCACCACAGTGCAAATGCTCAATAATAATTACAGACTGGTTGAAAGGTGACCTGGAAGTAAAAAGGTACAGTTAAGAGAACCATTGAATTATGAGCTAATCAGGCTGTGGATGACTTTCTATACAGAAAATTTACATAAACATTAAAAAACAAATAATCAACCCTCTGTCCCACAGAAATAACCCTGGTGGTGCCAGGTTTGCTAGGGATGACTCAGAATATATCAGTCTGGGATGTTGGATACCTAATCTGATTAAATACTTAGCCACTCCACAGGGCTAAGTCATGCTGTAAAACCTGACATTATTGTTGCTGTCTGGTGCATTTCTCGTACAGTACACTTCTAATATTATTTTATACATGCATTTTAAAAACAACGTAATCAACCAGTTGATGAAAAAGAAATTACCTAAGCCTTATGCATTCATTCAATGGTATAGTTGACTAGATATCTCCCAACCTGCTCTAATACTGTCAGATAGCATTGATAGAGTGTGTGTCTATTTGAGGTCCAATAGCATGGTGTACATTTCTTTATATTTTGGAGTGTGTGTGTGTGTGTGAGAGAGAGAGAGAGAAACAGAATACAGCATAACTTCCCATTGACAAGTAGATCTATTAGGCCCTGTTTCAGCAAGGATATTTAAACATGAGTAGTAGTCCCAATGACATCAAAGGGAATACTCATGTACTTAAAGTAAGGCACATGCTTAATTAAATACTGAGAAAGTCACGTAAAAAGGCTGACTTTGTTAGGATTTGGTTTTGAATGTTTTACCATTCTCTTTCATTTTGCTTCTCCTGTTCTCCTGCTCCTCCTCCCAGGATTTTTACATGGTTGCACCCCTGAAAGTGGATTCAGTTTGGAGAATCTTTGAGAGGAAAGGTAATAGAGAGTGTTGACCAAATTCTGCCCTTATATACGCATGTTCACCAAGCGGAGACACTTCAATGAGACCTGTGCCAGCACCTCTGAGGACAGAACTTGGCCCTGTGTATCTAACCTAAAATGTTTTAGTGGATTTTCACCTAGACACAAAACTATAATTCTCCCCCCACCCCATCCACGATGAACCTGAACCAAAGTCACATTTCTTGCAATATGGTGTATTCCCTTAACTCTCTTAGATATAAGTAGCATTTATGGCTGCCCAGTACCTCAGTGAATTAGGCAAAAAATCTTCAAGGAACAAAAATCAAGGCTTAAGTACTTCCCCTGAAATGTTCAAGGGCAAAATAATATCTCAGTGTTTTGAAAAGTACCACTTACAAGAGCTTCCCTTCTCTCTTTAATTCTTGTTTAGAGACCGATGAAATAAATCACTTTGCATTGGCTGCATTGCTCCTTATTTCCTTTTGATGCTCACAAGGTAAAATTAAAGTAAATACATTGTAGTTTTAGAGACCAGGGGCTCACTCCGTATTGCTCATTTCCTTCTAAATAGAGCTCTCTCTATGACCAAGCAACTAGCTTATCTGTAGATCACTTCATGCCCTTCCCTTTCAGAAGCAAAATGCCCATTATAAAGGCCACGAATCAAGACAGATTGATCTTATTCACAGCATGATCCTTCATGTCAGAAACTCACTCATTTCCACTGTTTACAAGATTGATAGAGATATAGATATAGATTAGATATAGGTATATTTCTTTTTGACATTGATGCTTTTTGACATTGAGGGGAAAATGTTCATGTTGTCTCCAACTTCCCTCTTCACTAAAGGAATTTCAGGGTTGAAGTCAGGTTCCCAGCAAAAATAGAACTTACCAGGCAAGTGGCGCTAATTTCATGTATTTGAGCTTGTCTGTTGGCTGAGCAGTTCACCCTATCTGTAAAATAAATTAAATGCCACTAAAAGAGCCCCATTCACCACTGCATTACTCTAGTGTAACTCCAGTGATTTCAGCTGAATTAACCAGTGTAAAACTGGAGGGGAGAACTGGGCCCAGAGTGGACAGTTTATAATGGAATTAACAGTAAAGGCAGTGAAATCTGAACTAGCATTTTCTGAACGTTTGATTTAAAAATGCAAGGGAGGTTGCGCAAGCCAGGAAACAAACTACTGTCGTTTATGGCCTATGTTATGCTTTATATATATGTAATCCTGGAAATATAGGCATTGATTTTGAAGTTATTATGCATACTGAATTGTATCCATTTTGATTGTATTAGCGCGTAGCTCTTTTGTGTATTGACATCTTTTCTATATACGGAGACTCTATGGAGATTATATTTGTTATCTATAAAAATGAAAGCCAGACACTACATAACGTTTTCCCGATTGTGGTGTTTTTTGCTTTTTGATTAAGTTTTGAATTTGGGGTTGAGAGTTCCCATCTTCATTACATCAAAATTTCTTCCGAGATTTGGAGATTTGACCTTTAAGTCGACAAAACCCTTCAAAGGTTTACTCTGCAGCTCTACTTGAAAATAAATTATTCTATTTAATCTCACATGTTACATTGGGAAGAGAAGATGGAGCTGCTTAAGGATGATTGAGGTGTTAGTCGAGTGAAAGGTGATTAAAGGAATACACCAGTTAAACACGTCTGTGAAAGTCAGAAAGCACCTCATTATAAAAAAAAATTCATATTATTGTCTGACTGATGATAAATTCCATGTGTGCACAGTTTGCTCCTGCAAGAGTTTGACCCACATTGTTGCAACTGCAATTGAACTGTGGGTACAGCTCTGTGTACTTGTCCTTCTAAACACTGATTGTGGGCATAAATCAGGCAGTTTATAAGAGCTGGGTGGACCTTATAAGTTTATTCCAAACATTATGCAAACTGGAGCTTTGCCATTGACTTCAATGGGGTCATTTCCCCATATGTCATTAATGATTTTGGGTACCTTAATGAGGCTTGACTTTCAGAAAGTGCTGAGCTCCTACCCTTTGAAAACTAGTCCCTCCCCCCAGAAGGCATGTCAAATTGAGTATCCAGAATCATTAACATGTTTGAAAATTCAGATTTGAGTTTCAGAGATATCCCCTAGATTTGAAATGGAAAATATAGCACTAGATATAGTAATCTTTATGAGTATATCTACATTAATGACTATATACATGTCCATTCATGGGCTTGAGCTATAAACCCCCTATTGTTCACACTTAAACCTCTAGAAATACAAGTCGGAAGGAGAGTAAAGGGCGAGGAAGGTAGCACGCCTGAGAAGTGTGGGTAAGTACATGCCTTGGGTAAGTAACCATGGCAGTTTACAGCATGGATAGGACCAAGGGTATGTACAAGGTCTCATTTCCTCCTCTCCCCCTTCCCACAATGCACTGACCCTTTTCTTCCTGACCCTTACCCATTCTGTAAAGGGTCCTGTTGTCATTGGTACTAGTGAAGTGTGCTGACCACATCAGGACAGCTTTTGTTGCACTGTTTACAGATCAGTACAAGTGAACGTGGATCCTGCTCCAAGAGCAGCCACCTGGTGCACCAACTACATGTGGGTGCTGAACAATGTGTGGTCAGAGAACACTGTTCTCCTGGAGTGGCAGGAATGTTCACTTCTATCAGGAAATTTCACAGAGGTTGGAGCAGGTGGGCATTCAGCAGACACCCGCACAGTCCTGAGAAAGCATCAAGCACTTGTGGTTCCTTTATAGGAAGGTAATGACTGAAATAACAGTTGCTCCAGGAAGGCTCATCATACACGCCCCTTCTATGAAGAGCTTGGCCAGGTGCTGTCAAGCGCTCTCACTACAGAGCCTGAAGTGGCTCATGACCCCTCCTGAATCCCACCAACCTCATTGTCCAGTGGCATGCTGATGCATGTCAGGACAAGGAGGCAGCAGGGCATAATTTCTGCCAGGGCCATCCGGAACAGAGCTCCAGTAAATATTTTCAAATCTGCGTGAGCCCCAGCACCTCTCACGGGGCTGAAGGCCTGAGCCCCAGTGCCTGCCCCCCCTGCAGGGTAGACCCCCGAGCCCCAGTGCCCTCCCATGGGGATAAAGCCTTGAGACCACTCACCCCACAGCTGAAGCCCAGACCCCCAAATGGGGGGCAGTGTGGGGGGCAGCGTGGGGATTTCTGGAAAATAATCTCTGAGAATATAAACCTTGATGCCCCACAAGCCCTGGCAGATAAGGAGCATGTGATTCTGCACCTCTACCCAGAGGAACTGGTTGAGGAAGCCCCCCAGTGAACACAAGGAAGACCCCCAAGCCCAGGCCAGACCAGAACCCAAGGCTGGTAAGATACAATGGATGCTGCATGTCCCTTCCAATATCCCCTCTTGCTCTGTGTAGGGCTGGCTTAACTGACACGGGCAGGGCCAAGTTAAGACAAGACATGTTGTAACTGCTGAACAAGCCCGAACAAGTAACTGCTGAAACTATTGTGAATAGGTTAATACAGAAAATAAGGGAGGCAGAAACTAATTAAACTAACTATTGTGAGTATGTTTATACTAAACAAAGTAGGCAGAAATATCCTGAACTGGTATGGTTGCCTTACACAATCTGCAAAGTGATTGGTCTGTACATGCAAGAAGTATAGACATTAGTAGCTAGGAAAGATGTATATAAAGTGTGTGGCGTGTGAATTATAGTATCACCCTGTACCTATACCCCTGGCATCTGGGCCTGGCCAGTGTGAGCAAAGAGTTGTTCCATGCCTAACAAAGTAACCTGAGTGACGAGCTGGAACCAAAGTGAGGTTTTTTTGGATCTCAGAGAGCTGGATGAAGAGTTGTCTCAGAACTGGACAAGGTGTTCTGGATAAACTGTGTGAAAAAGGTCTTGGAGGGTGCTAAATTCCTGATTTTAAGATCAAAAGCATTCGAAGTACTGTGAGACTGACTTTTGCTCCCTGGATAATATGCCAAGCATTGCTCTGTCTCTGTGTGTTTGAACTGCAGTGCTGAAGCCACAGCATTGTCCCACTCCATGCCTTTACCAAATCCTACAACTTTCCTCTTCCATCCAGTCCTCACTCTGTGCCATCCCGAAATAGTCCTCAAGTGAGACAGTGTTCTAAATCAATGATTATATTGATTTCCAGTGAAATCAATCACAAATATGCATTTGGCTTTCAGAGCTATTTTCCCAAACACATTATAAAGGCAAAATCATTGTGCCCCTGTGTGTGTGTATTTCTCAGCCAGCAGTCAGGGAGTAATGGTCCCAGGGCCATGGGGGATCAGGGAGGAAGGGTCTGGAAAGGTCCCAGTTGGAGAAAGGAAAGAACAAAGTTGTAGAAAACTTGGTTGTGTAAGGAAAAGTTAGTTACAGCTGTTTTTTTCTCCCATGCAAGATTACAGTTTCTGTTCAGTGTCTGTTGTCTGAGGCAAGGGGTTGTGGTGCTCAGCTGAATCTTCAGAAAACCCAAGGAAGTTGCAGCGTTTCTCTTTTTTTATCTGTCCTCTTCACTGTTAGGAAGGCACAGGGCCAGGATTTTCAGGGGCAAATGAGGGAGGGGGAAAATGAGGGTGGTGGTTCAGAGTTCAGATCTCATTTTGTATGAAATTTCCTTCTGATAGCTGAATTTGAGGATAATTTTCAATTGATTTGCCTCCCACCCCTGTAAGTGTATTTCAGCAAATTGCTGTTGCAGCAGAACCTCCAGATATTTCTTAATTTTCACCAGCAGTACAATCTGCTTGGTCCAGCCTTCAAAAGTGACCAAACCCTTCTATTCAGCAATATGTAGAGGGGAGACCATTAGCAGAAACATCTCTGTGGCACAGATTGCTGGATCCCCTCCACGAGACTGGAAAGCCACTTTTATTTTCCACTGTTGTACTTAGCAGTTTTCAATTTTCTCCTAGTTGTAGGCCAGCCTTAAGGGACAAAACTGTAAATTGATAACCTAGCCCCTAGAAGAAATTATCCCACCCCTCCCACCCATGCTGAGACATTATGAACATTTTAAGTTGTTAAAAACATTAATACAGTTTTCTTGTCATTACTAGCCTCTGCTCATTCCTCATGGGCTGCAAAAGTTGTCTGGGAATCAAGAATAGTGAGACAGCTAAATTCCTAGGTCCCATGAGTGAAACCATGCCACCAAGAGGTCTGGAGCAGCCCCCCAAAGACAGCAGAGGCAGACGGAGAAAGACCTTGGAAGAGCTGCTCATAGGGATGTACAAGAGAAACCAGGAGCAATTTGAATTCCTCGGGGCACGGGAGAAGTGGTTTCCTCAGTAGGAGCAGATGCTTATGAACCGGTTCATGGACACAGAGGCAAAACTTCAGGAATGGGAGTATTCCCTAATGGAGAGTCTCATTGAACTGGTGGTCAAAAGAGTGTGGCACCTGCCTGCTGCTGAGGCCCCAGAACCAGCCAATCAGTCACCATCTCCTCCTCTGACTGCTGCTCAGGGTGCTGCCGAGCTGGAGCATCCTGTTACAGTGAGACTTCCTGACAGACTAGGAGGAGAACATGAGCCTTCAGGAGTACTGGAACACCACCATGTATTGACCACTTACACCCAGCACGGGAGACATCTCTGCTTCTCACTGAGCCTATGTGTACACTACAGCTTTAGTGGGTATAAGTTATGTCACTCAGGGATACATAGCGCTATGTTGGCAGGAGAGCTTCTCCTGCCAACATAGGTACTAATGCTTGCGGGGGCTGGAGTAATTAAGTCGATGGGAGAGCTCTCTCCTGGTGGCTTAGCACATCTGCATTAGCCGTACTGGTGCAGCTGCACTGTTTAAGCCATAGCCTGAGAGCCATTTCCCCTATTTTTAACCCCTTCTGGTTAGGAGAGGAAGGAGATGGGTGGAAAGACATTAAACTGTTGGCAGCATTCCTGATTATAAACCGTCACTTTCATAAAACTGTTGTGAACATATTCATGAACAATACATTAAGTTATTTCTATTAAACCATCTCCTCATACTTTTAGTAAAATGGTATGCTTTGTTTGCCTGTGTGTAGGTCCTTCTTCCTAATGATGAACTGAAGGTGGTTTTTTTGTTCCTGAACGGGCCACAAACTTCCTACCTCATGCAATGGAATGTATAAAATCTGGTGCCATAATAGTGAAAATGTTTTTGATTCTTCCCCTCAAGGTTCAGAAATATCTTAACTTATAAGGATACACAGGAGTGATTGGGAAAGTTCAGTGTATGGTATTATATTCTTTAAAAAGCACAACTATTTTTCTACGTTGCAGATGTCTAAAACACACAAAAGCATGACCCCTTTTCTCCTCAGTGTCTTTGGAGTTTTATTACATTTGATGAAAATCAAAACCTAAGAACAATTCAGAGATTCTAAGGGTAGAAGGGACAATTGTTATCATCTAGTCCAACCTCTTCTATAACACAGACAATAGGACTTCCCCAAAACAATTTCTACAGAATATCTTTTAGAAAAACATCCAATATTGATTTTAAAAATTGTCAAGTAAGACCCTTGGTAAATTGTTCTCAGGGTTAATTACTCTCATCATTAAAAATGTACACTTTATTTCCAGTCTGAATTTGTCTAGCTTCAGCTTCCAGACATTGGATTGTGTTCTACCTTTCTTTGCTAGATTGAAGAGCCCACTGTTAAATATTTGTTGCCCATGTACATACTTATAGATTGCAATCTGATCTTCCCTCAATATTCTCTTTGTTAAACTAAATAGATTGAGCTCTTTGAGTCTATCACTATAGGGCAGGTTTTATAATCCTTTAATTGTTTTCATGACTCTTCTCTGAACTCTCTCCAATTTATCAACATTTTTCTTTAATTATTGGCACTAGAACTGGACACAGTATTTCAGCAGCAGTCGGACAAGTACCAAATATAGAAGTAAAATTATCTCTGTACTCCTACTTGAGATTCCCCTGTTTATGCATCTCAGGATCACAGTCGCTCCTTTGGCCACAGTGTCACACTCATTTTCAAGTGATTATCCACCACAAGGCCTAAATATTTTTCAGAATCACTGCTTCCCAGGATAGAGTCCCCAATCCTGTAATCAAGGTCTAAATTCTTTGTTCCTAGATGTATACATTTATATTTACCCATATTAAAGTGCATATTGTTTGCTTGATCCCAGTTTACCAACTGATCTAGATCACTCTGGATCAGTGACCTGTCCTCTTCATTATTTACATCTCTCCCAGTTTTTGTGTCAGCTGTAAACTTTATCAGTGAAGATTTTATGTTTTCTTCCAGGTCATTGATAAAATGTTAAATAGCATAGGGCCAAGAACTGATCCCTGTTGGACCCCACTTGAAACACTCCCACTTGAGAACAATTCCTCATTTACAATTACATTTTGAAACCTATTAGCTCACCAGTTTTTACCCATTTAATGTGTGCCATGTTAATTTTATATTGTTGTGATGGGCCCCCTGCTGGAGTCCCCCTGAGGCCTCCTGCTGGAGTCTTTATGGCCTGGCCACACACCCCACCCCAGAAAAGGGCAATGGAGAGGGTCCTCCAAGCTGCCTAGAGTGGCTGTATGGGATACAGTCAATCAGAAAGGGGTTGCAGGGAGCAACCAACCAGGGCCCAGCAGACTAGTATAAGAAGAGCTGCAGGGCCAGAGTGAGGTCAGTTCCTTGTTAGAGCTGGAAGAGAGTGGATGACTTGCTGAGGGAGCTACAGGACCTTGGACAGAGTAGTGCTGGCAGAGGCCAGTGGGAATGTGAAGGAGCTCTGGGCTGGCTGCTGGGATTCAATGAGGACAAGGGTGAAGAATGTACTGAGGCTGTGGGGAAGTGACCTGGGGAATTGTAGCAGTGACTGTTTATTTAAAGGTTTGTGGTGGATGGCTGCTTGCATGCAGCCCATCAGGCTAATCTGATTGTGGGCCGTGAGACATTTTGCTGAGATTGACCATCTGCAGGCATGGCCAATGGGAGCTGCAGGAAGCAGCGGTTGGAAGGGGTTTGCTTTATCTCACATGTAGACAGTCTGTGACTTGGCCGGTGTGCTGGGTTGCTGAAGACTCACCAGAAAGCAGAGAGAAAGTGAAGGGGCATGCACTCAGCCAAGAGGGTGCTCATAAGAGGTGCGTGTACCCCATTACAGTTGCTCTAGGTTTTTTTATTTAAAATGTCATGTGGTACCAAATCAAACACCTCACAGAAGGCACAACACTTCCTTTATTGACCAACTTGTAATCTCATTAATAAAAAGTATGACATTAATTTGATGAGATCTATTTTCCATAAACCTATGTTGATTTTTACATATTACCTCCTTTGAGTTTTTATTAATCAAGTCACACTTCAGCCACTTTATTATCTTGTCCAGGATTGACGTCACACTGACAGGCCTATAATTACCTGGGTTGTCCCATTTATTCTTTTTAAACATTGGCACATTATCTTTCTTTCAGTCTTCTGGAACTTCCCCAGTGCTCTATGCTTATTGAAAATCAACATTAACAGTCCAGCGAGCTTCTCAGCCAGCTCTTTTAAAATACTTGGATGCAAATTATCTGGACCTACTGACTTTAAAATTAGACATTTTAAAATAGCTGCTGTTAATATCCTCCACAGATACTAGTGAAATGAAAAGTGTTATCATGATATGGTGAGCCTATATCATCTCTTCCCCCCCCCCAAATACATAACAGATATATTTATTGAACATTTCTGCCTTTTCTGAAGAATGTTGCTCTGCAAATGCCAAACTTGCCATACACACACGTGAGAGAGAATTGCTCATTCTACTATTTCTATCTAGCTATGCACTAATACTATTGTCCAGATTATTTTAGTTCCTGTTTTTTTTTAAACCCTCCTTCTGATTGTCCTTAACTCTGCTGGCCATAAATTTCTACTTGTATCCCTTGCTTCCATTATCAGTTTTCTACAACTCCTAACTTCTGATTTATATTCATTACTGTCAACTTCCCCTTTATTCCATTTGTTATGTCTTATTGTTTCTTTTATAGCTGCCTCACTTCTCCTCTAAGCCAGGTCATTTTTTTAAGCAGCACAGTCTTATTCCTTGATTGTGGATTTTGGGGCATCTGGTAAGGTGTTCTTAAATGAGTCTCAATTATCATTCACTTTTTTCTAATTAAATTTTTCCTCCCAGCTGATTTGGCTTATAATTGTTTTCAGCTTTGTGAAATTGGCCCTTTAAATAACCAAGTATACATATGTATATTAGAATTATAAAGAAAGAGGGAATATACCGGCAATAACAGCATCTGCCAGAACCAAATCTCCCCCTTCCCGAAACCTTTAGGAATTTCAGCTATCCCAGGGATTATCTCTAACAGCCACTAATTGCATTTTTCACTGCAGACAATAAAAAGTCAAAAATCACAGTGGGTGCAGTACTCCCAACCCAAAGCAAACCTTCATAATTCTCATTAAAGTTTAAGTGCTCCCAATAGCAGAGCTAAAGAAGCGTGAATAGCAAAGACAAAAACATTGCACAGTGGCCCCATAACAGTTTAGCCACCACACTCCACAGCACAAACCCAACCCCAAGGTGATACAATAGGGCAATGCCACTGGATTAATTGTTTTGAATGTGTGTAATGTCACATGAACAAATGACTTTCTGTTACAGGGGAACAAAACTTTCACAAAGCTATGTACCCTGTAAGTATGAGCCGATGTTCCTTCATATACATTTCCAGCAGCTGCGTAAGTTGTGAAGGTGTCCCTCCGTTCAGGCAGATGCCACCCTCTGCATCCCTGGGATGCCGAGATGTGTGCACATCCCTTATTTCCTTGCACACTGGGAACCAGGACCAGTGTGTATAGGGGTCAGATCTGGATGCCTACACAGAATTGTAAAACAGACTTGTCCTGAGACCACTCGGGATGGAAACACTCCCCTGTACCCTCACAAATGTTATGCAGCAAGTGATTATATAAATGGCATTTGCTACATGGGCATGCAGACAGGTGTGTAGGCAGTGCCAATTACCTCTCAGCCTACCAAGTGCACACTCCATGACCATTCTGCAGCTACCTAGCTTGTAACTGAATTCCATTTTTCCACTGTCATTGAGGTCAGGGTATGGTTTCATAAGCCAAAGCAGAAGCAAGTAGGCGGGGTCACCCAAAATAACAGTTGGCACAGATATGCCAAAATACAGAACAAATGCAGAATTTTATCATTTCTGGGGAATAAAATCCTTTTCCCCCTCTTCAGATACCATCCAGATCTCCTCAACAACCTGCTGTCATTAAGTTTTCCAGTATATCCCACCAGTGCTGTATTCAGGAATCTACCTCTGTGGTCCACTATGTGTTGCAGAATGATTGAAAAGTAACCTCTTGTGGTAGGCAAAGTATTGGGATATAAGTATTTGGATACGGATTCAAACCCCATCTTTTGAAATCCAGCTATTATTTCTGCAACTTTTCTTATGACAAATTACCTGTTGGTAAAGCACATTAATTTCCTCAAACCTGTCATAACCACAACAGTGGACTTTCCAAACCGAAAGTGGTTTGCAAAAGATCTGTAGATGTCTGGTGTAGCCAACTTCTACAGGACAATGTCTACCCATGTCTGAGCTTATAAATATAGCTTCCCTGAATCAAGTGCCCTGGCGAGCTCCTCTCACAATCAAGCTCCATGAAGGTCTATTTCCTCATTTGGAATTCTGAAGCCACTGCTGGTCATCCCAGATTTCCAAAATAATGAGAGATCACCGTACCATGCAGAAGTAACAGTGAACAAAAGGGCATATCATGACAATACCAGCATTCACCTAATCTGTATGGTGTGAGCTGAATGAATTGTCAGTGACCTTTAAGGTCAGCCATCTTTGGTGTGTCAGAATTTTCTGCCCAAATTGTATCCATGATCCTACCAATCACCTACTCATCTGAATAACCATGAGTGCCACAACTAGGAGTGGGAGCAGAACCAGATCACCCTATTACTCCATGTCTGTCTTCATGTTTTGCAGGGAATAACAGTGAGAGTCTGAGACATTTCCAACGGGTACTCTGACTATTTCTTAATTATTTATTAGCATTTGGCTCAGACAACAGATGGAGGCCCATTGTGAACCATTCTATGCTTAACTGTAGACAGACAGATTGACAAACATTACTTGCCTGAAAGAAAACCTGTTTTTCACCTTTCTGATGACCAGTCCCTAGTGCTGAACATAATTTTTAGTGTATATACAGAACTCCTTACATAACATCCATACATATGTTTTGCAATTATTATCATGTGACACAAGCTCTCATTAGAGGCCTTACAGGACATTCTTTTGGCGAATCCAAGTGATCACTGTACTCCTATGTACTACTGTGTCTGCTACCTGTTGGCATCCAGATGTCCTTGAGTCATAGGGATAATGTGATCAGGAACTGCCATTGGCAAATGTGTGCAGATGGGACAATACCAACAAAACACAGTAAAGTGGCTCCTTGAGTGTCTCCCTGTGATACTGCCTCTGAAATGGCAGCAGTACCATCACATAAAAGTGGCAGCGTGGAGACAGGTATACATGTGTACACAGCATTATACGCTTGTCCAGCATAGCCTATGTGGACTCTTGGGCCTTGGTATGGGAAGCGTGCTGTAGCATTACATGATCCCCCTACTTGGATATGTGTGCAAGTGCAGACAGCGCCTACATCTGCAATAAACACTGTGCCCACTGTGCTCTGAATTACATCCACAAAAACATTTTTGGTGAAAAAATTGTTCCCCCCCAACAGAAGTGAGCCCTTATGAAAAGGTACCCCTTGCTATTAATTTATACATAGCTTTACATACCCCCACCCTCCCCACACACATCATCAATGTAAATTATACATCAGAAAGAGGTTCATCTTTTAAACACAAGATTGTGATCTTCTCAAGCTATTGGCTGTTTTTTTTGGTCTGGGGATTAAATGTATCCTCTACAATGGTCCATGATGCAGGGAAAGATTGCAAAGAAACTATTTCAGCAATGGATAATTCTTGGATAAATTAGCTGGCGCTTTATCTTGATAAGGCTTTTATTCTGTGTTCCAAAGAACCTTAAGTAGGTGAATCCCACAGTCAATAAATTCACATTTAATTGAAAACTGATCTTCCCCGCAAGGGAAATCTATAGCGGACCAATTCCTTTAAAATATAACAAAAATGTTTAACTTCACAATGCAGACACACTGAGCCAGATTCAACTCCTGTGCATGCAGGCTTATGGATCAAAATATCCTCACGGGTTCTGTAGCTTTAAATTCCATATGGAGCTTTTGTCAGCAGAGGACCCATGAGAAATTCTGTCAGTCAGCATATACAATAGCCATCGTGGCTCCTCCTCTTCCCCAAATGGTCCCACACAATTTGACTTTGCCTGCCAGTCCAGGGTACCTGGCGAAGTGAGGCTTGTGCACAGTCTTCCACCCCAGGGGGTCTTTCTGGTGCCTATATTAACAGCATGGGTTCTTGCAATGGAAGAGATAAATCTGGAATTTAAATGATCAGTTGTACTTTGGGCTAGAGGTTTTCAAAGGTCTTTAGGTACCTAAAGATACACATAGGTGCCTAATTGAATTTTCAAAAGCCCTTATGCAGCTTAAGCGCATGACTCCAACTAAGCAGACCGTTGGAGAGTAACCCCTCCCCACGCTGACATCTCCCTGACTACCGCTGAGTCTAATTTAACCTGTGAGTGGGGTTTAGGTGGGGTGGGGGGATTGTTTATCACTATGTTCTGAAACTCAACAACTGAATACTGAACAATACTGAAACATTGATTGGGTTTTGCTCATTTTATCATATGTAGATATAAAAAAGAGTTATTGTGCTTCTTGTTTTGTTCAGTTTTCTCCTCAAATCAAGGGTATTTGTTGTTCCACATTCCCAAGGGCTGCTGAGTGCTTGTGAGTGGAGAAGAACTCCCTGCAAAGCTGAGAAGGGAGGTTCTATTTTAATTTCTTAAAGCCAGAAGTAGAAGTTCTTATTTCTATTACTTTCTCTTCTTTTAGAGAAGGGCCCTGGAATAGATTGAACCTGGCCCTTGTTGCTTCCATTGACAGAAGGGCTACAGTCTAAGAAAGGTGGATGGAGGGGAATCTTTTTATTTGATATTGTTAGAATCCTGTAACAATAATATTTATAGTAAGAACAAAAAATGTGTCTTCTATAGAACTGCAGGCAATGTATTAGTCCCAAGAGATTTGGTCAAGATATTGTCATCACCAATGCTCCACTCACCACACCATAATAATAATATAGTGATATAGTAATCTTATATACATGTTCTAATTAGGCCATTTTCTTGACCTTGTTCCATAATTTTATCCCAGTGGATATGTTGTAATTTGGGATTAAATAGAAATTTAGGAAAAACTCAAGTCAAAATAAGTTTGAATGGATCTTTCCATTGTCTCGAAATGACAGACTCATCAAAGTACAGAAAATTCCTTTTGCTCTTTCGGGTGCCCCAGTGGATTACTGGGTAAATTCTGAGTATCTGTTTTTGGTTGTTTGGACACTTGTCTGAAATATGGGAAATATATTTTCCTCTTTAAAAAAGAGCATTCTGAGTCAATACATTTTCATTTAGATTGTTTTCTGACTGTAAGAGATTTGTGAAACTTGACAAGCTGTGGAGCCTGGCAGTTATGGTGAGTCACCAGAGAACCCATTAACCATGGAATCCAGGCTAAATATTTTCAGGATTGCTTTTCTTTAAGTAGATTAGATACATTAACTGAATGAACTGAGGCTAAAAGATTTATATCTATTTTCATTTCAAATTCAATGGACATTTGATTTTTTTAAAAGTAGGTTTAAAAACACATGGTAATATATCATTTAGCCCTGACTTTTCCCTCTCTACTCTTACAAGGTTACATGGATCAGAAATATGTCTGGAAACTGTCTTAATTTTCAAAGAAACACTTTAACTCTCTTTTGAGTAATAAGCACAATTTTCAATAATAATTCCCATTGTAGCCCAGGCACTAGCAGGAGACAGAAATGACAAGCAACACCACCAGGAACATTCCTTCAGTTATATTACATGAGGTCAAGTGATCCTTTATAGACAGACTATGGTACATGTACCAAGAGTTTAGATGGTCTTCTCATATGAAAACTACTATACATGAAAAACTATTATTTACATTTGAGGGTCACCATATTAGGAGAGAGAAACTTCCTGAGCCAGTTGTCACATATAGAAAGCCACTATATAAATAACATAGGTCCCGATGCTGCAACCACTCACACATATGCAGTGGCATGCTGTCTATGTATGCAAACCATTCATTCCATGCCCTGTATGCCTGATTGGCTGCTCCTTGTCCAACTGGTGACCTACAGGCTAGATTCAGTCTACTGGATCATTCCGTCCAGCCCCTTTGGAAGATGTCATTTTGTAGAACAAAATGGTATCCTCCGTGCAGCTTGATCTTGCATTCGCCATACATGTGAGGCCATGCTGCATGGAGAATGCCATTTTGGACCACCTAAAGCATGCAAGCAAGTTGTTGCATGCCTTACTAAAACTGTAACGGTATGCCACTGTGCATATGTTTAATTTACACACTTAATTTAATTTACAGGCAGGTGAAGCTAAGTATGGGAATAAGTGTTTACACGATCAAGGTCATATAGCTATAGTACATATTTTCAACTGAATCATAACAGCTGGAGAAAGAACAGATCTATCAGGTTCTTTATTCTTCTCCTACTAATTCAAGCTTGTTCCTTACAATGTATTTTCTAGCGGTAAATAATCAGATCTTGTTTAAATAGCCAAAGTAACAGGACTTCCACCATTTCTTTTGGAAGACTAGCCTTCAGGGATCAATCAGGGATTTGTTCCTGATATTCAGTCTCAATCTTCCTTTCCTTTATTTCATCCTGTCATGCCTAGTTATAACTACAATCACTCTTCCGTTTTTGTGGGTGCTTATTTTTAAAATCTTGAATATTTTCTTTTCTGTTTGACCATTATCAAATGGTCTTTTACATAGATCTTTAAAGCTTCCTCATATTCCTTTTTCTTTCTGTGTGTGTGTGTGTGTGTATGTTTTAAGTCTCTGCCTTTTAGTTCCCCTCTTTTTCAAATGTGGCCATCTCTTGGCATATTCCTCCTTTTTCTTTTTTAGTATAAAACTTAGTTTAAAAATATCATTTAAAACAATTCTCATTCATTCTTGCTAGTCAACAGGTTGCCAGTTTTTATGAAACTCATTTCTTTTCTCCTACTTTCATTCCTATGATTTCCCACAAGAGTCTGGCAATATCTCTCTGCCTCATGAAGCAAACTGCAGAAGCTCCTTCTCACTCTCCTGTGGAAGAGGGGTGTTAGCAGAACTCCTGTCCTTGGGCCAAGAGGAGGAGGTCTGATTCAGGCTTGAATGGGAGTGGGGTACTTTCCCAGTCTTCACATGCAAGATGAGTTTTGCCTACTTGAGATACCAAAATAAGAGGCCACTTGAACTAAGTGTAACTGATGCAAGGAAATTTACCTGGGTCTTCAGAGAGAGGGGCAACAACCACTAGAGGCAGGAAAGATTGCACCTGGCCCCACACCAACCTATATGAATGGCTTCCAATGCTCTACAGTAGGGCTCGCTGGTGGTACTCTTGAATGTTACACTAGGCTTTGTGAGTTAAGGTCCTCCTCAGCAGGCTGAGGTCTCTGTGCGATTGGCTTTCTTTAGATGGGGCTCTGTGATAGGGTATATAAACCCCACAGTGGGCAACACAGAGTTAATAAACTATTGTGGGCTCAGATGGACCAGCCCTGCCACACCTGTGAGAAATGTGAGATCTGGAAGGAGGAGCTTAAAAGGGAAAAACAGCAGAACAGTTGATGGTAAACCAGGGAGGACAGCAGACTGCCAGTCTTCAGCTCTTGGACAGAGGGCTGGCTGAAGGTAAGGCATGGATAGCTAGAGGGTTGAGCCTCTCATGACTGGACAAGTGTGGTGGAACACTTGGATGTTGCAGACCAGAGGCCTAGGTAAGTGCAGGGGCTCAGCCCAAGACCTAGATGGTGCCCTGGGGAAGGAAGTTGGTGATAGGTTCAGATGCTCCTCTCCTCCCTTTTGGCTCTAGGGGTGAGAGTGGAGGGAGGAAATAGTAACCTTCTCTAAAACACCTTCCACTCATAGCACCAAAATGAGACCCCACTCACCGTAGATTGTATAGATCTGTAATCCTCCCTCCCTTTTATTTGATTTGATAGACACTGCTATATAGGTTCATGCTTGCCTAACATTTTCATATTTTCTCCATAACCATAAAGTCTAGTGATTTTATTTGTTTTAATAAAGGAAAGAAAGAACACAGAATAAAATGGTGGTGTCACCTGGTGCAACCAAGTCTAATCTGAACCCATGGTCTTGTATTCTTGTCTCTTTGTGCCCCATGCAGCAAATCCCAAATAAACTATAGAGACTGGAAAATCTCCATGTTAATTTAAGCACAATGTATCCTCATCTACTTATTTATGATCAATCTTGTGCACTGAACACATCCTATCTTAAGAACTTTATATATATGTTATATTCCAGGGATTTCATCTGACATTTCAACTCAGACTTTTAAGATATATAAATAAACCAGACTTTACTTTATGGGGGCAAGGAGGGGGAAAAAGAGGGACACATTGTTAAATAGAAGCAATAAAAGGTCAGTTAACACATTTAAAGAACGAAGTGCAAATACAATGCATCCGATGAAGTGAGCTGTAGCTCACAAAAGCTTATGCTCAAATAAATTGGTTAGTCTCTAAGGTGCCACAAGTACTCCTTTTCTTTTTGTGAATAGGCCGAGTGTTTACCAGGAAAAACATAAAGCGCAGTTATCATTAGATCTTTTCATAAAGCGCAGTTAACATTAGATCCATTTCACTTTTGGAGTTAAAATATCATTGACATTCCTGTTGAGGAGCATACTGAGATATGGTATATTTCTGTCTATCAGGGGAACAATAGTAGAAAGCTGAATTCAGAAGAAGTCAGCTTGGAAAGTACTGTTCTGCACTCCAGCTGTTAGCAAAATTGTTTGAGTGACTATTAAAATGCTCACATTATGCAGCTTAACTGCGACTTTTAATAACACGATCATATTAAATTTTGCTAGTGCCTGGATTAAACTGAATAGCAGAATTCTTGGGTTATTCTTGTTACAACACTTGTTTTTAACATCATCAGTACAGTGAGTCTGGAGTGCCTGCTATTACCAGTTATATATACCCATCTCAGCTGCGCCCCTTGCTTGGTGGCCACCCTTAGTTTTAGACTGATATTTAGCTACATCCATGCCAATTGGACATGTTCATTATTCATAGGTGATCAGCTATTTTCTGAATGCATTATTTTTTTCAAACATTGTCATCTTTCATTTTAAAAAAAGTACTCAATTTTTCCCTCTGATTCAATTGCCATCTTTTAGAGCTGGTTATACAACTCAAATTGTTCAAGGAGACCTGGCACTGTTCTGCTAAACCATTTGACAGATAGCTTTTCTGATATTTGACCAGCTCTTCTGTTTAATTATGGGTGGGACAGATAGCACTGCTTATTAGTAAAGTTGCCCAATGCTTTCCATTATAAGATTTTGTTTTCAGATTATTATAATTTTGCCAAACTTCGACTGTTTGCGTTGAAATTTTCCATGGTAGGTGCCGGGCTGGACTTAGGGAAAATGGCACCCAGGGCAAACTTGTATTTTGGCACCCATGGCCTCCACTGCCTTAAAAAAATCTCAGTTTGCATGTGCTCAGTATAGCCTTCTGAGATTTTAGCAGCTAAATTCTCTGAAGATTCCATCTGCACTGAGCATGTTCTACTTCAGGACACAGTAGACTAAGCAGGGCTTCCCTACAATTGCAGCTCTGGGATGTTTTATGCCATACTGGGTTTTGTCTGGGCACTTGAACTGAAGGCAGGGAACCTGTGTCTGCTATACTCTTAATGACCCCTTGCTGAGCCCAGGCAGTGTGGCAAGGGAAGCTGTCTGATTCAAATGTAGAAGGGACAATAGCTAGAGCTGCAGGAGGGGTGGGATTAGTAAACTGAGACTCAGAACCTGGGCAGGTGAATACTGAGATTGGACAATGGGGAGGAAGATTTGGTACTGGGAGCCAGTAGGGATGGGAAATGTGGGCTGGGGTGAGTAGAAACCAGGGTGAGGCAGAGACAGACTAGAACAGGAACTTGGAAGAGGAGAATTGGAACTGACTGGGAAAGGAAGCTAAGAACAAGGATCTGGTGGGGTAGGAAGACTGGAAAGGGAAAATAACTGACTAAAATATGCTAGTCAAAGAGTCTTGGATTAGGATGAGAGGCCTGAGAAGCTGGGACTGGCTAGATGAGGAGAATGGAATTAGGGTGAGGTTTCAGGGGTGGAGAAGAGACAAGGCCTGGAGAGATTGGAGGGGGTGGAGCAGAAGGGGTCAAACTTAAAGAGACTAAGCAGAAATCTGTACCTACTAGCATACCTTCACCTCCAGAGTCTGCAATGGAACCCAGTATTCCTAAATTTCATCATTCCTCTGTTGTCACCAAATACTCTTTTACCAAACAAAATCTAGTACTGAGTATTTGATAGCAACCCCTACTTAACTCAGTGACCAATAAGTAGGTTTTAGATTTAGATACAAACTTTCACAAAACAAAAAGTGTAATTTTGGAATTTTGTCTGAAAATGTTTCCTCTACTCTCCTTTATGCCTGCAGTGAAGCATCATTCCTGGTTTTGCTGTCAGAGACAAGAAAAGCAGTGGTAACTATTTCATTGACTGATCAGTGAGGGTGCTTGTAAATTGTGGAATTTATCTTCTTCCCTTGATACTTGTATCAATACTCATTACAGATTAAATTCACCTCTGTGTAGAGAGCCAGCACAAGTTCTGAGCACCACTTAAGCTCTTAAAATAGAGATGGATTTTCAGCCTAAAAGTATTCAGTAGCTGAGCTCAAGATTAATAAATTGTGTTAATCCCTTTTACAGTTCTGGGCCAAATCCTAAACATAGTTCCACTGAAGTCAATAGAACTATGGCAACTTATATCATTTGAGGATCTCTCCTTCATTTTTATGATACATTTTGGATCTTGCAATAAGTTCCGCCTTTTCAGAGGCGCACACACAAATGGTGAAATTCAGATTTAGCAGAAGATATTGGAGGGCTTTGGAAAGAGAAATTTAGAACCTAAACAAAGTATCTGAGACTAGTTACTTGTCAACAGTTTTGAACCTTTTTTCTTGTTTTCAGGGCTGTGATCTCTATTTAATGGGTGCACTTGACAGTAGCAATCCTTTACAAGTACTCTAAAAGTAGACATAAGTAAAACAACCCAAACCACATCCATTGTTAATAATTGATGTTTGTTCAGCATTGATTATAGGCTTAAAAGGAAGTTCTTTGCAGTATTGATTTTGATGCTTTTGACTTTCTACATAGAAACTGAAAGCAGCATGCACTTAATGGAAGTTGGTCATATTCCTTAAAAAATTAAGCAGTCATTAAGCTTGTGATTCAGTACTAGTCACTATCCTGTTTCTGTGGTATAGATGTCCTTGAAGAAATGTCAAAAACATTGTAGATTTTTTCAGCCTTTGTAATGGAGTATTATAATTAATAACTACAACATGTTGTTGATGCCTTGATTGCAACTTTCAGTCAGCTCTCAAGTTCTTGCATTTGTTGTGAAAGATAGATGATGACTTCAGTAGCAAGTTTTGCAACATAGCTAGGAAGCAAAACACTAAATATTACAACTTTTTTATTTTGCTAGTAGGGTTTTATTAATAATGTAAAAGGGCTGTGCTGATTTAGACTATGGCAAATATGGGACTAGAGATGAAGATGATAAAAATAGGGAAAACACATTTAATTTGATGAAGCAGATGCTTGCTTGAGTACTGTTATGTTGGAGAAGTAGTGTACATGAATGTAAATGAGTTATAGATTTCCAAAATGACTTTTTATGCAATATGAGTCAAACTTAAACCAAGATGTCCACCTATCATTAACATATATTTAAGAGATTTCATCTTGCTGACTTTCCATAGACTTGTGGGATTTCTTAAGAAATGGACTCTCCCCTTTTACCTTCAAAGTAATAATGACAATTTTCAAAGGAAATCCACCCATAATTGATCTTTACAAACTTCTGAAAACTTGTTAGGGGGAAAAGTTAATGGTTGACATTTTCTTTGTAACTTAGACGTATTTGAAAAGAAAAAATATTTAAAGAGAAAACCCACATTTGTTAGTTAATATACTATGTGAAACCAAAGAAATACATTTGCCATAGTTATAAATAGTCAAGTCTTTCTTTCTTCGGGCAAATGAGGTTTCCAATGGGAGTTTTAACAAACAGAATTTGGCCTTATTGAAGGCTCTTGGTGAAGAGCCAAGGAAAGTCTACCTAAATATTTATCTTTATCTTAAAGAGAAATATTTCTCTTTATCTTAAAGAGAATTATTGCTTAGCTGCAACGCAAATGAGCTGAAAAGCTTATAGCTTGCAGATAGGGTTTTACCTACGCTTATTCAGTGTGAAGCAATATTCAACCTCTACTAACTCTGATCTCTGACTGTTCAGGTCAGCCCTTCTTTGAAGATTACCCATGATCATAGAATCCTAGAATCGTAGGACTGGAAGGGACCTCGAGAGGTCATCTAGTCCAGTCCCCTGCACTCATGACAGGACTATGTATTAGCTAGGCCATCCCTGACAGGTGTTTGTCTAATCTGTTCTTAAAAATCTCTAATAATGGAGATTCTACAACCTCCCTAGGCAATTTATTCCAGTGCTTAACCACCCAAACAGGAAGTTTTTCCTAATATCTAATGTAAACCTCCCTTGCTGCAATTTAAGCCGATTGCTTCTTCTCCTATCCTCAGAGGTTAAGGAGAATAATTTTTCTCCTGCCTCCTTGTAACCACCTTTTTATGTACTTGAAAATTGTTATCATGTCTCCCCTCACTCTTCTCTTCTCCAGACTAAACAAACCCAGTTTTTTCAATCATCCCCCATAGGTCATGTTTTCTAGACCTTTAATCATTTTTGTTGCTCTTCTATGGACTTTCTCCAATTTGTTCATCTTTCCTGAAATGTGGCACCCAGAACTGGACACAATACTCCAGTTGAAGCCTAATCAGCACAGAGTAAAGTGGAAGAATTACTTCTCGTGTCTTGCTTACAACACTCCTGCTAATACATCCCAGAACGATGTTTGCTTTTTTTGCAACAGTGTTACACTGTTGACTCATATTTAGCTTGTGATAGACTATGATCCCCAGATCCTTTTCTGAGATACTTCTTCCTTGGCAGTCCTTTCCCATTTTTATGTGTGCAACTGATCCTTCTTAAGTGGAGTATTTTGCATCTGTCCTTATTGAATTTCATCCTATTTTCTTCAGACCATTTCTCCAGTTTGTCCCGATCATTTTGAATTTTAATCCTATCCTCCAAAGCACTTGCTTTTTCATCTGTGTAGGAATACCATCTCCCCGAATTACATAAGGTACATCAACAGAAGCCTTGTTGCATCAAAGTACTTGTGACTATAGTGGCGAAAGGGGGGTTATGCTGGCATAGCTACATTGGGTGCAGTTTTAATACCACTGACTAGGTATGACAATATAATTTAAGGGTAGACTGAACCAGAGATGGGCTAGCAGCATAGGGGCATAAGAGCTTGTAACTAATAGAGCTCATTTTCCCCAGAGAACCTGAAATAGAACCAGCAGCCCTCTGCCTCTACACTCCTCTGCTATCTGCAAATAGCAACAGCAAAGTTTGTGACTTATCCCCCATCAAGCAGCTGGTCCACAGAGAAGATAATAGAAGACAAATGTTACCAGTTACAAAGTTAGTCCAGGTGGTAGAGGTTTATACTGTGAATCTAAAGGTTTGAGCGATGCTGATAAAACAAATTAAGGGTTAATATGGTTCTATATGATTGAATTTGTTTGTTTTTTTTTGTGGGCGTTTTGTTGTTGTTGTTTTTTCTCAGTCTGTGTGATGCTGGGCATGGGCAAGTCACTTTCAAAAAATGTTTTCATGGTTGGTTTCTCATTGTGTTTTCTTTATTTTTCTGTCGACCCTACATGAGACCGCTAGAGCTGCAGAAAGACTGAGTCCTCACAACTGCAACAGAAATCAATCACAGCTGCCCTTTGAACATAAAGTGTTATAAAAATTCTAAGTACTCTGAAAAATCAGGCCTTTGGTGTCTCATGGTGGGCTCCCAAAATAATGCATACTTCTGATGATCATGGCCTTAATCTCTCTGTGCCTCAATTCTCCAGCTATAAAATGGGGATAATACCATCAGCTAATCTTGCAGGGGTGCTGTGAAGATAAATTAATTTGTGCTTGTGAAGCACTCAGATACTATAGTGCTATGATTTTGAAATGGCCACAAGGTAATTAATAATTTTGTATTTAGTCAAGGTTTGACTGATGTGCAGTAAATAAGACCTATGGTCACACACTAAATGTGGAGGATAAAAAGACATATTAACTACTCATTTACTGAGTGAAGTGGGGATCACATTAAAAATAATTAGTAATCATTATGCATATGCACCAGGGGGCTGAGTTAAGGTTGCACAAGCAGCCTTAATTCTGGCATTTTCTAACTCCTGTGTATTTGATTTTTGCAACCTTAATGTGTTTTTAACTTAGTATTTTTAAAATGTAATTATCAATATAAATAATACAATTTTGTGTCTAGACTGAATCAATGCATTAGTTGATTCCAAGTCTCCTGGCTCCTAGTCCTGTTCCTGAATCACAAAACCCTCTTTAGTCCCCATTAAATAATTTTACTTTTTAAATGTATTGAACAAAGCATATGACTAATCCAAAATGCTAACTTGCATATAAATGACTGTCACCACATGCCCTTGCAATTGCTTCTGCAATCTCATTTAGATGCCTGGTACTTCCTTTATTAATAAGTACCAACAGTCTGAATGTCCATTTGCTCTTGCTGCTGGTTGTTTTTAATAAATATTTATACTGCAGTAGTACCTAGAGATCCCAGTTAGGACCCCCATTGTCCTAGGCACATATAATGTCAAGACTGCCCCTACCCCAAAGACTTTACAATCCAAGTATAAGCAAACGGGGGGAAAGTGGAATTACTATTTACAGTCCACTACACGTGCTCTGAATTTCTTTTAACTTTTCAAAACTTAAGTTCCAGGTATGGAAATAGTAAGGGGGGATTACTTCTTGCATTCAAAAAAACCCCAGCAAATGGTAAAAAACCATACTTAATACAAAAATGTATATCAACCTTTATAGTTTATTCTGATATTTTGAATTGGACAGAAAGTATTTCAGTTTTCTAAATTGTATTGGCCTAGAATATTAAACACTTCTAAAATAAAAGTAAGTTTAAAATATATGCAGGAGGAGGAGGAAGACAAGAAGAAAAATAGAAGAGACATTGTCAATCGTCTCACCATTACAGTAGAAGTTAGGTGATAAGAAGACCCAGGTAAAATAAGAGATCCAGATTCTCTCTAAAATTTTACCCTTTGAATATAACAGCAGGTGGCTTTACAACAAAACTAAATCAAGCTAGGAGACATAAAATTATTTTTAGGATGGGAAACATTTTAAATAGGAGTGGTGGCTTCTCAGTCTGAAAATTCATAAGCATATCTATTAATGAACGGGCTAGATTATGACTTGAACTCTGGGCCAGATTTTAAAGGTATTTAGGCCCCCACTTGCTGCCTAGCTTCCATCTTTTTTAATAGGACTTAGGTGTCTAGACACCTATCTGCATGTTTAGGTGCCTAAATTTGACTCTGTGCCCATACAAAGGAGTAAGAACTCTTCTTACTGCCCTGCAGCGCAACCTGAACCTAGGCTCTGGTTGATGAGAAATAAGCCTGTGTTGCATGCTGCTTACTAACACCCAATCATTTGCTCTATAGCAAGGGAGAATAAAGGGGCAGGGGATGAGTAGATGGGGTGAGGGCTAGGCTTCGATTACCATTTGCTGGCCAGAGCTGATGCCGGTAGTGACATAGGCTTGCATCATATGTGTGTGTTTTCAGGCTAAAAGCCGTAATTCGCCCCTGCTACCCTTAGAAAAACCCCTCTATCCGAGTTGTATGTCTACACAGCAAAAGTGCTTCACAGACCTAGATAGTGTGGGTAACAATCAGGACCAGCTCTACGTTTTTTGCCGCCCCAAGCAGTTAAAAAAACCCCAAAACCTGCCAAATATGCCGCCTCCGGAGAGAACAGGAACATCGGAGGGAGCTGCCACCGAATTGCCGCCACGGGAAACAACGGAGAGGATGCAGCATCTGAAGAAGTGGGTTTTTTACCCATGAAAGCTTATGCCCAGATAAATCGGTTAGTCTTTAAGGTGCCACCGGATTCTTCATTGTTTTAGTGAAGACAATGTTGCACAGATTTCAGAGAAGTCCAGTGATCTGAGTATGTACCCAGGGTCCATGCTGGCTTTGTGCTACTTGTATTGTTCGTTGCTATTGTTTCCCACGGTAACTGAATTGCTTGGTCAGGCTAGCCCATGCACAAATTTTGCTGTATAGCCTGAGTCATTATGCTTCCTAGGTCTGCTCCTGGAGTGGTACAATTTAACACCCCATCCTTTGAGCAAGGCTGTGTCTAAAATTACAATCTAAACCAAAGTTCCTTTTATTTTTTAAAGCTGATGAAGCACGTTGTTATAAAAAGAAGTAGACCGACCACTTTTTTCATTTAGGCTTCAGGTACAGCACCAGTATTTTTGACATATTGGTCTGCTGGAGTCATCTCAGAATTATTTCCTAAACATTCCTCCTAGAAACATACCATACTGATGCTGTTCTCAAGCAGTACTGTCATGGGAGCAGCAGAGGCATTGTCATCCTTGTAGGAAAAAAGAGATTGAATTTATGGTTTAATAACCTGTGATACTGCTTGTGAGGTATATGCAGAATGTCCCTGCAACCTCTGGAATGTTGTAAAAACATTCAGCCCATTACAAATGAGAACCTTTGAGCACAAAACAGGAATGAGGTCACATGACAATTATCTTGCAGTTCACCATTTCATTAAAACAACACATTTTATTACAGCCCTTAAACTTCAGGAAGGGTCAAACATGTCATGCTGCTCAGATAGGGGAAAGACAGGAAGAAATTCACTTTAAAGTTATGGATTGGCTACATCTCTAAACATCTTTAAGAATATGCGGTCAGGTTTTAATTTGGATAACTGGTACTTTTACTAATAGGTCAAGATCCCTATCTGACCTTGGTTGATAGTGACTGAAAGTCATTCTCTGATTACTGTAGTCAGCTATATGGGATGAAGAGGTGCTTTCAGTCTAGATCCTAGTGCACAGATATCCATTTCACAAGGGTTAATGACACTAACTGGCCTCATTGTTGATGCTTTCAGGATATAGAGAATTTGTTGCAAACAAGCTCTTAGGTTTAGGTACAGAGGCTTCAGCCTGTTCTAGACAAGCGCTTGCCATTTGCAATTACAATTTTGCATACACATTTTAGGCATCTCTATTTAAAAATTTGTTCCGGAAAAGTGACCATTGGAGACAGGTACTTTGATACTGAAGATATACAAGGATTTATTGATTTAGATTTTTTTTTTGTTAGAAGTACAATCTGGATTTATATGAATTTTGCATTAATAAATAAGTAGCTTAGTGTCCTTTACTATGGGTGAAATTCTGCACCTCTGGAGGTCCAAGGCAAAACTTCCATTGACTTCAATGGGGCAAGATTTCACTTTGTATCTTTGTGAAATTTAAAAATGGGATGTTTTGGGCTCTGATCCTACAAGCTGTTTCTTGGGCCATTGCAGACCTCCCTGGAGCTCAGATATTACTGCATGAAGCATCTTGCAGAAGACAGTCCTGGTAGCAGATCCTTAATCCTTCACCTTTGCTCCCATTCTTCATTACTTTCTGTAAAGGAGCTATGGAAAGAAGTAATTTGCATGTATTTGCATTCTGGATAGACTTACAGAATGTATACACACACTAAAGTTGGATGGTGCTGGCAACCATTTGCTATTCAACACTGTCATAGCATCACAGAATATAAGGGTTGGAAGGGACCTCAGGAGGTCATCTAGTCCAACCCGCTGCTCAAAGCAGGACTAATCCCCAACTAAATCATCCCAGCAAGGGCTTTGTCAAGCCTGATCTTAAAAACCTCAAAGGAAGGAGATTCCACCACCTCCATAAGTAATGCATTCCAGTGCTTCACCACCCTCCTTGTGAAAAGGTTTCTCCTAATATCCAACCTAAACCTCCCCCACTGCAACTTGAGACCATTACTCCTTGTTCTGTCATCTGCTACCACTGAGAACAGTCTAGATCCATCCTCTTTGGAACCCCCTTTCAGGTAGTTGACAGAAGCTATCAAATACCCCCTCATTCTTCTCTTCTGCAGAATAAACAATCCCAGTTCCCTCAGCCTCTCCTCATAAGTCATGTGTTCCAGTCCCCTAACTATTTTTGTTGCCCTCCGCTGGACATTTTCCAGTTTTTCCACATCCTTCTTGTAGTGTGGGGCCCAAAACTGGACACAGTACTCCAGATGAGGCCTCACCAATGTCGAATAGAGAGGAACAATCACGTCCCTCGATCTGGTGGCAAGGCCCCTACTTATACAGCCCAAAATGCCATTAGCCTTCTTGGCTACAAGGGCGCACTGTTGACTCATATCCAGCTTCTCCTACACTGTAACCCCTAGGTCCTTTTCTGCAGAACTGCTGCTTAGCCAGTCAGTCCCTAGTCTGTAGCGATGCATGGGATTCTTCCATCCTAAGTGCAGGACTCTGCACTTGTCTCTGTTGCACTTGTCAACAAGTTGGAAGTTATAAAACAATTTGGATAGGTGGAGAAGATAACTGTGTTAACACCTTTGTTCCTTTTACTGTGTGTACATCATTTGTATATCTTAATCACTTTTTATTATTTGATTTGTGGTACTGCCTAAAGGCCCAAACTGAAATCGGGACACCATTGTTCTATGCAATATACAAGCACATTAAAAAAATTATCCGTAGAATCAACTAACAGATGGACTAGGCTATAGATCAGTAGTCTTTGTACTGTGGTTTCCATTCAGTTCATGATACAGATCAGAGCCAGCCTAGCAGTTGGGGATCCAAACTTCTCCAGCACATCATAGCCTGTAATAGGGTCTTTGCATTTGAAATTGGGGCAGGTTGAAAAGTTCAGGTTCAGAATGTGGCTTAACTAAGAGGTTTGTTTTTAGAGTTTTGGTCATCCCGAAGAAAAGAGTGCTCTACCCTGAGGAGTGCAAAAGGTGGTTGCAGGACTTGCCTGTGTCTTGTCCCCAACATTCCTGAGCCTAGTTGCCACTACCCTAATCCCTGACGCAACCTAGAGCTTCCTGAAAGCTGCTGTAAATTGTTCCAGCTGCCAATTGCCCCCAGGGACCATTACAGCAGCTGGGGTTCTGTGTCAACCATACTCAGAGGCTGTCAGATGATTCCTACCCAGGTGGATCTTCCTGTGGACACTTAAGGTATTCAAATACACTGAAAATCCAGACCAGTGTGTCTATAGGCTAGGAATGAAGTACTCTAAAGAAAGATCCTTAAAACAAAATCCTCTCCTCTTTTGTTATCTTGGAAGTCTGATAATTCAGTCTGGACTCAGTCAAACATACTGCAGTTATGCACTGTTCAGGCTTCCACTCACACCTCTTTACTAATGCACTCCAGGCTTTGAGGCTTGACCTGCCCACTTTTCTATTTTACCTATAGATCTTAGTTTCCCCAGGGCAGACACTGCCAATTATTAAATGTGTCATGGTTTTGTGATGTGAACAAATCACTATTGAGATTTCCAGTCATGGGTGATCAAATACTGCAGTGATGATTGTGATATAACAAGAACTTAAATACACAGAAATTCAAGTCTCTGGCGTGAAATGTTAGCACAATGTTATTTAGCCTACCTGCTGTCGGCTTTTGCATTCTTCTGTAATAATTTTTTTTTCATAGAACCTATATATGATCTGAAAAACTGCAATTCTATCTGCAAAATATGCACTGAAACTTCAGACAAACTTTTTAGTATTACCTATATCTCCTATGTGAAGAGTCCCTCAGTTCTCTTAGTCCAAAGGTTTAGTTTAAATTTAGAATAAGGTTATCTAAAAAAGGGTCCCAATACTCCTTGGTGATTAATTGCTGTTATGAGTAGTCCTTGATTTCAATGGGACTACTCGTGCAGGAAACTTTTTACTAACTGGAGTAAGGGTTTATTTTTTTCTTTGTAAAAAAACTATGAGTTAGAGGCACACAACAACATCTGATTCTCACATGTATACATTTGTTTTACAATATTTAATGAAATCATTTAATGGCAAATGTGTGCTCTTTCTAGTAATGATCACACATTTAATCATGAAAAATGACACCATCTTGCTCTGGATAGAATCTTACAGTTCCTCTTTTTTTGATTTACAGCTGGCAGAAGTTTGTCATTTTCACAGCAGTGTTTCTCAAGTTTTTGTAGAATTTATTTATAGTACAATGCCCTTTTTCCCTTTCCAAAAATTGTCAGACTTGTATGGCAGATAGCAAGCAATCTTATTCAAAAAGGTTAAATAGATCTACTTTCATAATATTTTTCCAACTCTGAGATTCTTTTCATGTAGTTCTAGTCAAATAAGTATAAACACTGATTAAATCTTTTCTAATTATATGTGATTTCATTAAATTGTTAAACTAATAAATTGCATCTGTACTAGATTATCTTGAGGACAGACTTAGCTGTTGAAGGACTTGACCCTAAAATCTTATCTATTTCCAATTCCTGTTTAATGAGCACATTTATTGCTTAATTACATCACACGTCAATGAATTTTGCACTTTGATTAGGTAATAGTTTTATGTAATTCTCTGGATCATTTGAGGATACACCCCGGAAACATCTGAACCATAGTAATGAGCTTCAAGAGGGCAAAATACATACTGCGGACTCATTAGAGTAAGCTTTCTATCCCCACAGCAATGTTTGCTTTTTGGGCTATGCCAACCTAGTCATTTTCACTGTAGTTCCCATGATGCTATGCAATGAGTTTTTGTTGCTGAAACTTTATTTATGAACTCAACATGACTTATCTGTCTCACTAGGCAATAGCGGCTGGAGTAACAGCTGTATCATTCTGATAAGGTCTCATAAGGGATCATGGAGATCATTAGTCTCTGTTCTGTATCTTAGTCTTTTGATTGTTATTTTTGATCATGTTTAAAAAAAAGTACTATTCTGAACTGACTTTAGCAGCTCTCACTAAGTGTCTTTCGCTGTTAATCTGTTCTTGATTTCTACCCTCAGCTGCACCCCCAAGATATTAGCTTTCTTTTCCCTAGACCTCACTGTTCTATTCATGCAGGTATGTTACCCACACACAGTTCATTTGACAGACTACAATCTCAGTGTGTGGTTGCCGCTTGGTAAAACTTGCAGCATGAAATACACACATCAGAACAGTGGAATACATAACATTGGATTTCTCCACTATGGAGACAGTAACCACTATAAGTGAAACCAGAAATATATGGAATGTAGAACATGTGAAGGAACATAGAGACACAAAAGGAGGTGTCAGACACAGCTTTTGCTTTTTAGGCAAAAAATTCAGACTGCAGATTCAATTTTTAAAAGAGCAATATGAAGACTACCTTTTTAATGAGGTCCGACTACAGGATCAGGCTAAACATGGAATACTTTACAGGAAGTACAAAGCAATGAATCTCTTAGTCTTTCTTGAGTTTATAAATTAAAAGGCACTCATGAAAAGATTACCACACAGGTCCACAAAATCTGCTTGTGAATTTCCTATATGTATAACTATGGGACATAATACTCAGTATTGTGAGTTATCACTTGCAAACATTCCTAACCTCTGCAACATCCAACACACCCCATGGTAATCTCATTTACATAAATCACATTATGCTCTCTGTTGCACTTGTATTGACATGCAAATTTAAGTGCAATTTAGGATAGTGTGTGGTACTCAAGTGGCTGCAGTTGGTTCATGCTATCTCCTTTAAATGGATATACATACCTATATATGCACAGGTGTATGTATCTTTCACACCAATGCATTTCTCTTTCACCCCACAAACCATGTCTACTCAGATATAGTTGCTTCAAACTGTAATATTTTCCCCTTTCTTTTAAGAGGTGGTGGTGGTGGCATCACGTATGTTGTTGGAAAGATGAGTCTTATATTTGAAATGTTTCATTATGTGTCTGTTGCCTAATGTGACACCTTAGTGCATGTAAAAGTCTATTAGAGAATCTCTTACTAGAAGATCACTAATAGCAGTCATTGCAACTGTCAGCAATTTTTCACTTTTCTCAGGAGGATACACTTGCTAATTGGATTAAGTCTGTCTCCAACTGTAATTTCTATGAGTAGCAGTTAAAGGAAGAACTGCAATGTCACACCTGGCTTATATGCTAGGAAGTGATGAACACAGCTAATAAGAGTAATTTAAAGCACAACCCATGCACATAATTAACTATGCCTTATTTCCTTGATTAACAACCTGTTCTTTGAGACTGGAGTAAATACTTGAGTTACCAGAATTAGATGTGATTTAAAGGTACTGAAAAGGGTGGGTGAGGGATTGTCACCGGGCCTCAGTGGGTCACAGCTGAGAATGCCAAATTCAGGACAAACTGCTGAGAAATGGGGCAGGTACACCCCAAAATTGGTGGTTATTCTAGCATTAGATTATCCCAAGCCAGTAACAAAAGTGAACTTTTGTATCACCCCATTGGCTAACAGAAAGTCAAAGATGCAGTCTCCTTGGACATTCTAGCCCTTGTCTCGCCACTCAGACACTGGACTCTATGATGAGTGAGTGGTTACTGAAACCAATTTCATCAAACAAAGGTTTCTTCTATTCCCATGAGATCAGCCACATAGCCAGGTCAATATATAACTCAGATCTACCCAGTAATAGAAGGTCCTCAGCCCATAGTTCAAAATGCTCCTTTTTGTTGTAAATCCACAGTCCAGAGAATCAGGGCAGAAAAAGAAGCAAAAATGGAGGTCTCAGGGGTCTTTTATATCTTTTGCCATGTGCCTGGAAATATACTGTCTCTGTGGAAAGATACTGGCCTAAGATGGAGTCAGGGCTCACATGAGCATATGACATGTCCTTACATGTTTTGATGGCTCACAGGGGGTAGCCATTGCCTATATTGTTGCTGAGGCATTCAGGGGAAGAGCTATCGGGCTGGAATAAGTTTCTTCTATGGAGGATTGTGACAGCTAAGTGTCCTTGATGGGTCATCAATACCTAGCTGCCTGGCCTTAATGTAAATTTTACCTGGTGGGTGTTTCCCGGGAATAACTTGATGATCACTTTAGATAAGCTATTACCAGCAGGAGAGTGGGGTGGGAGGAGGTATTGTTTCATGGTCTCTGTGTATATAATGTCTTCTGCAGTTTCCACAGTATGCATCCGATGAAGTGAGCTGTAGCTCACGAAAGCTCATGCTCAAATAAATTGGTTAGTCTCTAAGGTGCCACAAGTATTCCTTTTATTTTTGTGAATACAGACTAACACGGCTGTTACTCTGAAACCAGCACATATGTATGATGCCGGTACACAGCCAATATTCAGAACTTCAGATACAAAAATGATACATGCATTTAAACAGGATAATCATTCTAGCAGGAGTAGCTCAGGAAGAGTTAGTGGAAGTGGAGGAAGCATGCAGATATTGGATTTCCAGCAAATTTTTATATTGCATCTTTAATTGTATTTGAGTTCCTGATAGGAACCAGATTTGATTTCTGGGCAAGGAATCATGCCCTTTCTCCCCTTCTCCCTCCCACCCCAAAAAAACCCATTAAAGGTGCAAGTTTGATTTCATTTTGGTGCTTACTTTTAGGTTTCTCCATTCCTAACAATCTAGCATTTCAAAATACTTTGTAGAGATAGCTACATAATGATTTTAAAATACTATATATTTACCTATACTGAAGGGAGATTTGTAATTGTTGTTTGTTGCTGTGATATCCATTACAGGGCAAGGGACAGGTAATAATTGTAAGAATCTGAATAACCAAATTCCTCCTTTTATTCCAAAATGTATATCTGGCCACATTTAAATTGGTACTAAAAATTAAATTTGGGGTATTTTAAAAGTTTCAGAGCCCTAACCTTTTCCTTACCATTGTAATTCATTTCTGTGATACTCATCACTGTAGGGTTTGAGTAAATTCCAACCCTTGCAGATAAAAGTTTTAAATATTTTGATGACTTTGACTTTTGATTCCACCAAAATGTTTTTACATAAATGACAAAATACATTTTTAAAGTCTTGGACTGAGCCCTTTTGATAACTCAGCTGTTGCAAATGCTTTGTTTATAGACCATGACATGTAATTTTGAGCGTACTGTGTATGCAGCAATTTTACAGGTGCTTGTCAATCTGTTTTACTATATTCCTTGTCCTTGCTGTTTTTCCTCTATTTCTGGCATTACTTTGTTTTAGTCTCCAGATTATTTCAATTTTTTTATTAAAAAGTTAGATCTACAGTCTAATAATTTGATGGATATGTGATTCCACAGTCCCTGTTTTACATACCACGAATCCTTAGACTGCAAAAATTGAAATTGTTGAGTTTCTGATTTATTTTAGAAATGTAATGAAAATTCCTCAGTTGTTTCACTTCTGTATTATTATTATTATACAAGAGTCTCCACATAATATATGTTTCACACATGTAGAATGAATTGATGCACGGTATGTATCAAGGTGTATCAGTGAGGACAGTCTGATTACATTATGATACAGATTAGATATAGGGCTGTCAAGCCATTAAACAAATTAATTGTGATTAATCGTGTGATTAAACAAAAGAAATACCATTTATTTAAATGTTTTTTGTTATATTTTCTACATTTTCAAATATACTGATTTCAATTACAACACAGAATACAAAGCGCACAGTGATCTCTGGTTACAGTTTAGAGTCTCTGGACCTATCAGAGTTTACACAGTGAAAAGAGATGGGAAAATTTTCCTGTTACTTTGTTTTATTTCTTTCATTCAGCTTCCAAGTCCACAGGATCAGTTTCTGTGCACATAGCATTTCCAAGGTGCAATGGAGCCATTAACCAATCCTTTGTATTGGGATGTTCCTTGATGGCCCATCTGATTCTAATAGTCATTCTGGATGGGAAAGTGGGGTGGGTGGGGAAGAGAAGAAAGGAGGAGTCCCATGCCTGGGTTCACAAGTTCAGAGCAAACATTTTCAAAATTAATAGTGATTAATCACACTGTTAAATAATAATAGAATACCATTTATTTAAATAATTTTGGATATTTTCTACATTTTCAAATATACTGATTTCAATTACAACACAGAATACAAAGTGTACAGTGCTCACTTTATATTATTTTTTATTACAAATATTTGCACTGTAAAAAAAAAAGTATGAGATGAATTGAAAAATACAAGAACTGTCGTGCAATCTCTTTATCATGAAAGTTGAACTAGCAAATGTAGAATTATGTTAAAAAAGTGAACTAAAAATAAAACAATATAAAACTTTAGCGCCTACAAGTCCACTCAGTCCTACGTCTTGTTCAGCCAATTGCTCAAACAAGTTTGTTTACATTTGCAGGAGATAATGCTGCCTGCATCTTGTTTACAATGTCACCTGAAAGTAAGAACAGGCATTCACATTGGAACTGTGGTAGCCAGCGTCACTAGTTATTTACGTGCCAGATGCACTAAAGATTCATATGTCACTTCATGCTTCAACCACCACTCCAGAGGGCATGCATCCATGCCAATGATGTGTTCTGCTCAATAACAATCCAAAGTGGGGCGGGCCAATGCACGTTCATTTTCATTATCTGAGTCAGATGCCACGAGCAGAAGGTTGATTTTCCTTTTTGGTGGTTCAGGTTCTGTAGTTTCCACATGGGAGTATTGATCTTTTAACTCTTCTGTAAGCATAGCTGTAATCTCCTCCCTCTCAGATTTTGGAAGGCACTTCAGATTCTTAAACCTTGGGTCAAGTGCTGTAGCTATCTTTAGAAATCTCACATTGGTACCTTCTTTGTGTTTTGTCAAATCTGCAGTGAAAGTGTTCTTAAAATGAACATGTGCTGGGTCATCATCCGAGACTGAGACATGCAATTCTCCCCTAAGGAGTGTGGTCACAAATTTAATTAACACTTTTTTTTTTTTAAACAAGGATCATCAGCATGGAAGCATGTCCTCTGGATGGTGGCTGAAGCATGAAGGGGCATACGAATGTTTAGCATATCTGGCATGTAAATACCTTACAATTCCGGCTACAAAAAGACCATGAGACTGCCTGTTCTCACTTTCAGGTGACATTATAAATAAAACGGGCAGCATTATCTCCTGTAAATGTAAACAAACGTGTTTATCTGAGCAATTGGCTGAACAAGAATAGGACTGAGTGGCCTTGTAGGCTCTAAAGTTTTACATTTTTTTTATTTTTAAGTGGAGTTATGTAACAAAAAAAATCTACATTTGTAAATTGCACTTTCATCATGAAGAGATTGCATTACAATATTTGTATGAGGTGAATTGAAAAATGCTATTTCTTTTGTTTATCATTTTTTACAGTGCAAATATTTCTAATAACATAATGTAAAGTGAGCACTGTCTACTTTGTTTTCTGTGTTATAATTGAAATCAATATATTTGAAATGTAGAAAAACATCCAAAATATTTAATGAATTTCAATTGGTATTCTATTGTTTAACAGAGTGATTGATCACAATTAATTTTTTTAATTTTATTTTGAGTTAATTGTGTGAGTTAACTGTGATTAATTAACAACCCTAATTATATCATACCTCGCTGTATCCTTGCTATCAAGTTCTCTGTTAGAATATTCTTTCTATCCTAAAGCCATATCTCTGTAAAGACACATGACCATATCTATTATTGTATTTCAGAAGTCTGGAAGTACTTTTCATTTTTGGGGAAAGAGTTAATTAGGAACCTCTACTATTTAGTCTTATATCAAGAAAAATGCTGCATCTTCTGTTAGAAACATGACAGTGGACTTGGCCATATATAGTCCATCTAGCCTGGTAACCTATTTTGAATGGTAGCCAATGCCAGCTACCTGTAGGTATGAAATGCTCATAATCCACTCGAATTAAGTACTATAGCACGCAAAAAAAAAAAAATTCCCCTGCTGTTAATTGGCTTACCTCCCCCTCTCTCCCTAGAAACATGAAGACAACTAATAGTCTTTTTTGTTTTTATCCTAGTTGGTGCAATGGTAGATGCTATTCTTCATATAGAGGACTAATCCTTTCTTGAAACTTCTCTAGAAATTTGTCTCCATAAAGAGATAATAAGCTCCACATTTTAAAGAAAGTAGAGTTGGGCTTAATATGCCATGTTTGGGATGGGGGTGGGGGCAACCATATTAAAAACATAAAAAGGGACACCACCTGGACATGGCATAAATTAGATCTGCAACTTCAGAGCAAAAGGTTATCAAAGGGACGGTAAACATTTAGAGGGAACCTGTCCCCTTTATGCCTCTGAACAGTTGCGCCTATGCCATGTTTTGGTTTAACAAAACCTCATTAGTTGGATATGAGTTTGCAAAATGCTTGAAGTGCTGGGATATTACAGATGAGCATCACAGAAAACCCTCTAAATAAAATATGAGCAGAGTTATCTTGAGGATCAATTGATATCTAAATGCTTGGATGTATTCCAATTATTTTTGTAACTTACACTTACCTACTATTTCATAATGGGTAGGTTACAGAAGATGGAGAAATCAGTTTTTGAACAGTTAGTAGATCATCCCCATACATGCTTAATTTGTATGCCAATTTCCCTTCCCGAATGCCTTCAATTTTTTGGTGAACTCTGATCATTGTAAGAAGAGTTTCAGTGAAACTGAATCACAGATAAAATGAAGGACAGCCATAAGTGCTCATGCCTTTCTCATCAGGCTGTAGGAATTTTCTGAGAGGACTGATGCCTTAGGTGAATTATACAATTTCTCATTTTATGAAGCCTCTATCCAATCCCAATTTTTTTCCTATACCAGTAGCATACTTCATCTATTGCATTACTATATAACCTCACAAGATTTTATCTTGTTTTTTTAAAGTAAATTGTTTTAAAAATGTTCTCTAATATTTTCTTGTTCTCTGTTCACTTCTTTCTTTGAGATTCTTTATTTATTGGAGGTGGTTGAAATTTTTCCAAATTTGAAATGTAATAAAAAAACAGAAAAGAGTCCTGTGGCACCTTATAGACTAACAGATGTACTGGAGCATAAGCTTTCATGGGTGAATACCCACTTCGTCGGATGCTTCTGAAGTGGGTATTCACCCACGAAAGCTTATGCTCCAATACGTCTGTTAGTCTGTAAGGTGCCACAGGACTCTTTGCCGCTTTCACAATTCCAGACTAACACGGCTACCCCTATAATAAAAAACAGGGGGACAGAAAGTTTATGATTTCCTCCACCACCATGGTTTAATCATCTCTAATAAGTATAGGGTCAAAGTCTGCTGTCCCTACTTAGGCAAAACTCCCATTGAAATGGTCAGAAATATAAAGGGAAGGGGTTAAGAAGCTCTGATACAGTACTATAAAACCTTCTTACCTGTAAAGGGTTAAGAAGCTCAAGTAACTTGGCTGGCACCTGACCAAAATGACCAATAAGGGGTCAAGATACTTTCAAATCGGAAGGCTTTGTTTGTCTGTCTGTGTGATGCCTCTGCCAGGGACAGATCAAGAAAGCAAGCAATCCAACTCCTATAGAGTTAGTAAGTAATCTATCTAGAAAATGTGTTGGATTTTCTTTTGTTTTTGGCTTGTGAAATTCACTATGCTGGAGGGTGTATCTTTGTTTTTGTGTCTTTTTGTAACTTAAGGTTTTGCCTAGAGGGATTCTCTATGTTTTGGATCTGACTGCCTGTGAGATTATCTTCCATTCTAATCTTACAGAGTGTTTCTTTTATCTTTTTTTGTTCTTCTAATAAAGTTCTGTTTTTTAAGAATCTGATTGGATTTTTAGGGTCCTAAAAACCTAAGGCTGGTCTGTGCTCATCTTGTTTATTCTCAAGCCTCCCCAGGAAAGGGGGTATAAGGCTTGGGGGGATATTTTGGGGGATGACATCACCAAGTGGTCTCTTCCCTGATTCTTTGTTAAATTGCTTGGTGGTGGCAGTGTACTGAATCCCAGATACGGGGAATTTTGTGTCTTGGGGAAGTTTTAACCCAAGAAATAAGCTTGGGGGGGGGGTCTTTCATGCAGGTCCCCACACCTGTACCCCAGACTTCAGAGTGGAGAAGGAACTGACAGAAATCAGTGGACGTTCAGTGCCTAATGTGCTTAAGTACCTACCAGGATTTTCAAAAGCACATCTCTTTGTCTTTAGACCCCTAAATACCTTTGAAAAATCTGGCGTGCTTAAATTATATTTGAAAATAGGACTTGGGCTCCAAAGTCACTTAATCGCTTTTGAAAACATTACCACTAGACTGCTTCTTTTTGGAATCTTCACAGGGCTACTCACCCAGTCTTACTTCTTTCTTTGCAGGGGGGCAACTGCCATGTATGGAAAATAGAGAAGGGGTTGGAATGGTGTTGCAGAGCTACCATAGCCCCATCTGTGGGGAAAAGGGAGATCCACATAAAGAGATTAACTTCCAGGTTGCGGCAGGAGTGGGAACAATCCTACCTCCTGTTTAACATAATGTGGTGATACCACAGTAAAACTTTATTTGGTATGTTGCAGGAATGGGGGGTGCTGGTTGATCAAAAAATCCGGTGAACTAAAAGTTATACTTACCAATGTAATACCAATTTTCAAAGAATTAGAATACAATAAAAGAAGTGAGATTTCTTTGAATTCATGCTACATTATGACACTCATTTGCTTTTTGTAGAAAAGCCCAAAAGGAATAGGTCTTCAAGTCTAGCTTTGATCCCTCCCTCCTGCTCATTTGTTTCCCTTAATGTTTCAAACAAAAATTGTTACACTCTTTTTAAACTGAGCCTTGTTTAAACCACCAACCCTGCATTTTAAAGGCTGTTCCTTCTTTGGGGTCTAAAGACCTATGACCCTTATCCAATAAGAAGTTAATAAGAATCTGACAAGATTAAGAGTTTGTTTTCATGCAGCATTATGCAGAGGATTGGTATATAAGAATGATTGTATACTTTGTCCATTAATTTTAATTTGTATTTTTTTTCTATTTTGGGTTTGGTTTGTAACTATCATAAAATATAATTTGTTTCAAGGATTTCACAGGATTGGGTCCATAGTACCAGATATACACTTAGAAGCATTTGGTATTTTCTGTTAATACATTTTTAAATTTCTTATGTTTGTATTTTTATGATCAGAGGACTCTTTCAAGCATTATAAATAATTTTGCTCTTGCAAGACCTTATGGCAAGATTTTAAAAAATATATAAGCTTCTTGACAGATACTTAAAATGATAGGTGAACTCCCAGGTCTATTACGGCACCAGATACTAGTTTGACTCCAGCGCAACAAAAAGTATATCACTTCTGGAAAGAATGCCCCTTTACAGAAACAATTTTTTTCATCAGACCTAAAGCCACTTGCAGCTATTAATATGCAATTACAATTTCATAAGCTGCAAAGCCTAGAATTAATTACCATTTTAATATTTGATCTTGCCTTCACATATTCCTTATAAATACATTATTGAAACTTTTCCTTTAGGTACAATAGATAAGCTTTATTTGAAAAAAGAAAACCTGCCATGTTAATTAGTTAAGCAGAACCAAGACAAGCATTATCATTAAAATCAGAGGAACCGAACAATGTTAATTTAGTCCTGAATTCATACAAATCACAGTATAAATGTTCTGAAAAGCAGTTTTTTTAAAAGCCATGAGGGAGATCTGAATTAAAATGCTTTTTTTGTCATTCTCTTCAGCATAATTGCACTGTGATAAGAGAAATATTATCTCAAATGCATATATAGTAGATGAGGGACTAGACATGAAAAACAGGGTTTCAGAAATGACTTAATTGATGTCCTGAGGTCCTTGAACATCTGGAGGTCTCACTACATACAGTTCCTACTTAAAAATGCCAACTAAAAAGGAGTGGGTATAGCTAGCTGGGAAAAATACCCACTCCTCACTCCCTGCTGCAGAGCTAGTCCTAATTTCCCAACTTGTATACTCAACACTCGTGAATAATTATCTGCTTCTGAAAAATAGTGGGAATTCTTTGAATATGGGAGGCAGCGTGTGGCCTGCACGTTGAGCTGCCTCTCAAACTTAGAAGCACCAACCTGTCCTCTGAAGTGAGATGCTGCAGCCACCATGGACAACAAAATCCCAAATTAACCAGATTTACTTATACTTCATGTGCTGAAACTAAAATTAATGCCATCTACTTTAGTTAGCACATGGGATCACAGCAAGCACAGCAAGGAAACAAGCAAGGTGGTATTTCCTGCATTTACTGAGAGATCATAAAATCATTTGAGAAGGCAATCAAAAAATGTGCATGCTGCTGTCATACAAAGTATACATTCTAAACTGAGCAATAACTTCCCTGATGTTCAATTTCTCTCACTCTGCTTTCACCCAAACAAACCAATACAGTTCCCCCATTGTTCACTGCAGCAACATTTTTTCCCCCACTCAAGCAATATAAAACAAGGTAACTTTGTTTGTAGTCCTACGTGTGTGGGAGGAGAGCGTTGGGGGATTATTTGAGAACAGCAGTTTAAGACAATGATTTGGGAGGCTGAGTCTATGCATTTTTATAGGCAAAACAGCACAACAATGTTAACATCACTTACCATATAATGCAGGTGAAAAGCAAATATGCAATTTTTGATCCCACAATATTTGTCAACAGACTCCTGCAATAGGCCACTCAGTTTCAGTCTTGCAAACGATTGCAGCTGTGCAATGCTCCATTCAAAAATTAAGAGGTACCTTTACTCACACATTTACATTGCAACTAAAGAAGTAAGAGCACGTCTTAGGGAAATATGTATTGGGAATAGGAAACATCAGTCACATGGAAATATATATGGTATATAAAATAGGATAGGCTTTTAGTTCTTATCCAAACAAACATAAGAATGGCCATACGGGGCAGACCAAAGGTCCATCCAGCCCAGTATCCTGTCTACTGACAGTGGCCAATGCCAGGTGCCCCAAAGGAAGTGAACCTAACAGGTAATGATCTAGTGATCTCTCTCCTGCCATCCGTCTCCACCCTCTGATAAACAGAGGCTAGGGACACCATTCCTTACCCATCCTGGCTAATAGCCATTAATGGACTTAACCTCCATGAATTTATCCAGTTCTCTTTTAAACCCTATTATAGTCTGTCAAGGTTCCCTCCCTCCTCTGAACTCTAGGGTATAGATGTGGGGACCCACATGAAAGACCCCCAAACTTACTTCCACCAGCTTAGGGTAAAACTTCCCCAAGGCACAAACTTTTTGCCCGTGGGGGTTACGCTGCCACCACCAAGTGATTTAACAAAGAATTAGGGACAGGACCACTTGGAGTTCCTATTTCTTCAAAATATTCCCCCAAGCCTTACACCCCCTTTCCTGGGAGGCTTGAGAATAATATCCTAACCAATTGGTTACAAAGTGATCACCTGGGTCTTAGGATCATACAGAAATCAGTCAGGCTCTTAAAAGAAACATAACTTTATTAGAAAGAAAAAAGGTAAAAGAAGCACCCCCGTGAAGTTAGAATGGAAGATAATCTCACAGGCAGTCAGATTCAAAACATAGAAATCCCTCTAGGCAAAATCTTAAGTTACAAAAAAGACACAAAATCAGAAATACACATTCCCTCCAGCACAGCAAATTTCACAAATCAAAAACAAAAGCAAAATCTAATGCATTTTCTAGCTAGATTACTTACTAACTCTATAGGAGATGGATTGCTTGCTTTCTTGGTCTGTCCCCGGCAGAGGCATCATACAGACAAAAAAAAAAAAACCTTTTTCCCCACACCCAGATCTGAAAGTATCTTGTCTCCTTATTGGTCATTTTGGTCAGGTGCCAGCCAGGTTACTTGAGTTTCTTAACCCTTTACAGGTAAGAGGATTTTATAGTACTGTATCAGAGCTTTTTAACCCCTTCCCTTTAAATTCTGACATAGTCCTAGCCTTCACAATGATAATCAATGGATATCAAAGGATGTCTTAGTAGGCAATTGCTTTCAGCATCTGTTTGTGCAGAAACACACAGCCTAATTTTGTTCTTAATAGGAATGTCTACACTAGAGCTTATGTCGGTACAACTTATGTCAGTCAGGGTTTGAATAAGCCACCCCCAGAGTGACGTAAGTTACACTGACCAAAGCGCTGGTGTGGACAGTGCTATGTTGGCAGGAGAGCTTCTCCCACCGACATAGCTCATTGGGGATGAATTAATTGAGGCTATGGCACCAATGCAGCTCCGCCAGTGTAAGCTCTCTAGTGCAGCTATAGCCTCAGTTTGACCACCAACTAAATTAAACAAAACTTTTACTAGACTAGGGTGAACTGGATAATACTTGCCTGCTGAGTCATTTTACAATACTAAAAAACAAACCAAAAAAATCCATTTCAAAGTTGCTGAACTCATGATGCTTAATTAAAAATCAGTGAAGAATGTAGTGCTTTTTTTTTAAAGAACCTAACAAATGATGCATGCAAACTAAAGAATACTAGCTCTTGACATCAATTCTTGAGAAGGCAGATACAGAACCAACCCTGACTGATTTGGGGGTGCGATATAGCAAAGATGGAAACTGCTATGCATTTTAGGAACTAGTGCTGGGCTTAGATCCACCCCCCGATCTGAACACCCCTTTACTTAATGCAGGTTTCAGTCTGGATCCAGCTTCATGACTTATCATGACAGTGATAAGAAATAAATGAGGAAACATCACACCCAGGAGTAAATCCATTCTTCCATGTATGCAAAGTGTAATGTATATAGCTGTACAACTATGCTCGATCAACTGAACTGACAGATTAGTAGTAGTGAAAACTGAAAACTATTGTACTCCAGTCACCATTACTTCGCATGAATCATATGGAAGCCCCACACTGTATTCCCATTCCGCCTCATTTCCATAGTTATCACTTGCTTAACAAAATAAACTCAGCTTACTGAGGAGAAAAATAACAGGAAGCCTTTTATTCCCTATTTAATAATGTCTGAGTGGCCTGCCAGACCTTTTTGCCAGTCCTCTCCCAGGCAAGGTAGTTAAGTATTTTCGAGTGCCAAGAATTAATTACCTACAAATAATTATTTTCAGCTGGACCAAATCTCTACAGTATTTAGCACTACTGCTATGGCATAAAGCATAAAAAAGAAGCTAAATGATAAGTATTAAAGTGGGAACATTACTTCATTATAAAAAATTGATTTTCTAATGGATCCAAAAACCCCTATTCATTGGCAATATACATGTAAGGAGTTTTGTGCAGTTGTAAGTATTTACTAATTTAAATAATAGACAAAGTCTGACTTAATTTAGCAGCAAATGTATTTGTAGTATGCATTTTACCATTAAGTTAAGTTCTTCTGAAAGGATACATCAACCTCATTAAAATAGTTGGAAAGTGCTATGCTCAGTAAAGATAGGATTTTTTTAAATAATTTTTCATTGAAAAATATTGATTTTTTTTTTTCAGACTGAAACTGTTCATGAAAGAGGACTGGGTTCAAGTTTTCCAACTTGAAAAACTGTTGAAGTTTAGAAATTCTGTTTCATTTTGACAATGTCAGAAAAATTCTGGTTTTCCAGTTTAAAATGATTTTTTATTTAGAAATTTTAAGATTAGACTGAATGTTAAAGATCAAAATTGAAACATTTCAAAATTATCAAAATGTTTCAGTTGACCCAAAATGAAAAAAGTGTGGTTTTGGTTCATGAATATTTGAGGAGTTTTGTCCTGACTTGGGATGGGAAAAACAAAACTCTCAACTATTCAAGGGAAGAGAAAATGTTTCCCACACAGCTCTACATTCAGTAAATTGAACAGCAGTTGCAAAACAGGAGTTTTGCATTGTAAACATCAAAACACAAGTGCAGCATGAAGCAATCCCATCATCATCATAGCACATTCTCAAGGGATGTGGCCAACTTCTAAATTGAGAGCTACCCAGATTGATTTCTGGCGAGATGTTTAAGGTGATCTGATGATATATTCATAGATCTCACAAACAAAACAGAGCAGTGCTGTTTAGTAAAGCATAGATGTACAGCTACATACATTACTTAGTACTTAAATGCTCTGTACTGTAAGGAATACTTAAATGCTGCTGAAAGTGCTGTTGGTTATTCAGAATGGAGTATTCTTCCCTCTGAGTCAGAGCAAAACTGTCCCCCCAGCAGTGGCAGTGGGCATTATACTGCATGGAAGTAAAGTTGTGTAGTTATCTGTGGTGCAGTATTAGTTGATTTTTGTGGGATAGAGGCAGATAGGGTTAGAGTGCTCCAGAACTGAAGCAAACCAGAAAACTGGTATTAGTATTGTCCTACACTCAGAGCATTGCCATAGAAAAGAATCCTCATGCCAGAGTTACTAAACTTACCTTTCCACTGTTGTCTTAATGAGTGTCTGCATTGTTTAGGAGTATGATAGCTTCCCATTACATAGCTTGAGCTCTCTAGAGGCACTCACTATGTTTTAAGTTAAGAAGTCAATATAAACTAGTCATCGTAGCAGTCTGTATGTAGATAGGCCTTCCATGTTAGTGCATATTTAGTAAACAATTATCTGGATCCGATTGCCTATGTGGTTTCTTCATGTTTTTTGTAATCTAAAGTTCAAAAGAGACAACAGTATCTGATTTTTCTGATCTTCTCCAAAATGGGCAGGAAACTGTTAGGTGGATTTAAATGATGAGAGATAGTAGCAGTAGCCCTATTTGGGGCCTGGAGGCAAGAGTTTCATCCAAAGAATAAAATCTGTGAACAACAACGTTAGCCCTGCCCTTTCAAGCGGGATGCTTAGAGTGCAGAAATTGACTAAATATAACACACAAAGGCAGTAGTAGCAGTGAAATAAAGTGCTGTTCAAATTGACAACAGCATAAAACTGGTGTGAGATTTAAATAACAGAATTATTGCCATAATGTCTCCTGGTCAGTTTACAAAGATATGTCCACTCAAGCTTGTGTCTCCATTAACAGTTTGTCTCTGTTTCAGTAATTCTCTCTCACACTCTCTTTAACTACCTAATCATTATAATTAATGCTGACACCAAATCCCCGTATAAGAAACTCCCCAGAGCTTCACGATAATCTGGCTACACACTGGGTCGATCAGACCCATCCCTAGTTATAACAGACATTGATTTAGAGTCTGCCATGCCAAACTAAATGGATTCAGGTTTTGTTAGAAACCTGAAACCCACAGCTGAGCATCTGTGGAAGCTGTGGTTCAAGGAGGTGCTGTGATGAGGAGCCATCACAGGACGGTACAGACAGAAAGGAAACTCCTCCAGGGACCATACAGGGGGTCAGGCCTGTAACCTGGATGGGGAAGAGGGGCAGCTGCCCAGGGTGCAAAGCCACAGGGGGGGCATGACAAGGGTCATTGGGGTCAGCCCCGCATTGAGACTGGGGAGGCGGGCAGGGTTTGCAAGCTAAATACTGGTTCCAGCGCTCCACAGCCTGCCAGAGCTGAGTCCCCTCAGTGCGCAGCGGGAGGGGAGGGCAGCTGGGTTCCAGGGGCTCCCCCCTGCAGCTGGGCTCTCCCGCACCCCTGCATCTCCAAGCATCACTTGCAGCAGAGTCAGATGAAGTCCTGGGGGGGGGGGGGGGGGAGGGGAGAGGGGCTGTCCAAAGGCAGGTGAAACTTCCTCACAAGATCTGGGCAGCCAGAGCCTCCCTGGGAACTCTGGACAGAACTTATTCAGCAAGCGGATCCATGTATTTTTGTTTGTGAAATATAGACAGATCATAAATTTCCTCAAATTTATTCAACAGGTACCTTGTCATAATGTTTCTAGCCAGTCTGGATTGCCCAAAATTAAAAAAAAAATCATGATGTTATTTAATAATGAGCGGTAATTGTCTCTGTTCTGTGATTATGCACATGCACTTGTGTGTCTAACTTCCATATTCTCTATCCACAAACATTTTTATTAAGCCCTATGTCCCCTATGGGGCCAGGCCTGTATGGCCAGGTTCTGGAGGGAGTGCCACCTCCACCCCCTGATTCACCTCAGTGAGCCACCCAGCCTGTCTGTGTTGGAGGGTGCAACCAAAAAATATGGGGGGACACATGATTCTGTGTGCTCTCTCCCCCCATGTATTACCTCTGGTATGGGGCGCAATTATGCTTGCTTGCCCCAGGCACCAAAATGCCTAGTTACAGCTCTGGTGGGGGCAAGTTCCAGAGGAAGGAGTTTGAGGAAGTCCCGCTTAAGGAGAATCTCTAGGTTATTGGAGAGGTGCCTGAGCTGGACTGCTCCACTCAAACTAATCAGGTGATCCAGAGTTTCATTTTTCTTAGGTAGGTGTCAGGCACAGGGCGTCTCTCAGCAGGCACTAGCCATTGCTCGCTTGGCTCCCTGTCACAGTGGCAGGATGGCTGACACAAGCCCAGGATGCAACAACGGCCATCAGTCAGTGCCTCCCTCAGTGGCGGATTTAGAGTTAGTGCGGCCCTGTGCTCAGCTTCATTTTTGGGGCCCCCCTTGGGACCCAGCCAAGAAAAAGAACATTCTCTCTTATCTCCCTCCACCCCCATTTTTCATTCTTTTTTTCCTTCAGCCTCCTTCTACAGGTAATAGGAAGTAAATGAAAATAAAGTGAGGTACCTTGATTGTTTTTGTAGTCTAACTTATTTTTCCACAGACCACTTGAAAATCGCTGAGTGTCTTGGCAGACCACTTAATGATCTTTCCAAATATTGTTTGTGCCATTAGCTAACGATTGTGAAGTGCTTTGGATAAGAGTGCTCCATTAAAAAAAATGTAAAAGAGCACTGGGGTGTGAGGTCTGGCCAGAACTTATGGTGCGGGAGGGGACTCAGGGCTGGGGGTGCAGGGTCTGGGAGGGAGTCAGGGTGCAGGAGCAGGCTGGGGGTTTGGGTGCAGGGTCTGGCCAGGAGTTAGGATGCAGGAGGGGGCGCAGGGTTGGGGCAGGCATTTGGGGTGTGGAGCACTTACTTGGGACAGCTCCCATTTGGTGCGACAGGTGCAAATGTCTGTGTGTTGGGGGGGGGTGCAGGAGCCCCCGTTTGGTGCTCAGGGTGGGGGTGCAGATGTGGAGGGTGCAGGAGTCAGGGCATGGGGTGTGGGGGGCTGGGTATGTGTGGGGGGTGCAGGAGTCAGGGCTGCAGTCATGGGTGTGTGTGAGTGGAGTGCAGGGGTCAGGACAGGTGGCTGGGGGTGTGGGATGGGGTTGTGGGTGTACTCCCAGACCCCATGCCCTGAGGCTCATGGCAGGGGGCTGGGAGGGTATGTGCGGGGTAAGTGTGGGGGCCCCGCCTTTGCTCTGCCCTGCCCCGATTCCACCCTCTTCCCCAAGGCCCCGCCCCTGCCTCTTCTCTGCCTCCTCCCCCAAGCACACTATGGCCCGCTCCTCCCAGAGTGCCCTGAGCACTGGCAAAGAGCTGTTTGGCACTGAGGGAAGCGCTGAAGGGGAGGGGCAGGAACGCGGTGCTCTCGGGGAGGAGGTGGAGGAGAGGTGGGGGCGGGAGGAGCTTGGCTGCTGGTGGGGACAGAGCCTGCAGCAGGAGCCCAGGAGCTGGTAGGACCAAGTTTTTGCCCCCGCAGCTGCCTGGCCCTGGGGTCCCCTGTTGTTGAGGGGGGCCCCCTGTCATTGGCCCCATGCCAGGGCACCCTGTGTTTCACTGTAAATCCACCTCTGGCCTCCCTGCAGGACTCCCTCCCCAGGACTGAGAACTGGCGCCTGGGTGGGCAGGATCCAGGAGCTGTGGATTGGAGGGGAATGGACCAATCAGCTGCAGGGGGAGGGACCAATTAGGGATCTTTCTCAGCTACAGTTTGTCTGCTCTGCAAAACTCCTGGACATTTCCAGTTATTTTTAAAATCCCCCTGGAGGGAGAAAGAAGGCTCACAAAAGAGGTTATGCCCAGAAAAACCCTATGTGTATGAGATGAAGAGAACCGAAAGATAAATATTATGCTGGCCTGGGCTTGACTGGAGTTGTTGTCTTAATTTAGATGGAATATATATATAGTGCTCAACCAAATTCACGGCCGAAAAATGCATCACAGACCTTGAAATCTGGTCTCCCACCATGAAATCTGGTCTTTTGTGTGTTTTTACCGTATACGATACAGATTTCATGGGGGAGACCAGCGTTTCTCAAATTGGGGGGCCTGACCCAGAAGGAGTTGCAGGGGATTGCAAGGTTACTTTAGGGGGAGTCACGGTATTGCCACCCTACTTCTGAGCTGACTTCAGAGCTGGGTGGCTGGAGAGCGACGGCGGTTGGCCGGGCGCCCAGCTCTGAGGGCAGCGGCCTGCCAGCCACAGCACAGAAGTAAAGGTGGCAATACCCCACCATGCCACCCTTACTTCCGCGCTGCTGCCTTCTGAGCTGGGCAGCCGGAGCGTGGCGGCTGCTGACTGAGGGCCCAGCTCTGCAGGCAGCAGCGCAGAAGTAAAGGTGGCAATACCATACCGTGCTATCCTTACTTCTGCGCTGCTGCTGGTGGTGGTTCTGCCTTCAGAGCTGGGCTTCCGGCCAGCAGCCGCCGCCCTCCAACAGCAGTGCATAAGTAAGAATAGCAGTACTGCAACCCCCGCTACAATAACCTTGTGAACCCACCACAAACACAACTCCTTTTTGGGTCAGGACCCCTACAATTATAACACAGGTACAATTTCAGATTCCAATAGCTGAAGTCATGAAATTTATGATTTTTAAAATCCCATGAGTGAGAAATTGACCAAAATGGACTGTGAATTTGGTAAGGCCCTATATATATAGGCTCAAAGGTGTAACATTCTCCAGAAAATGTCCAACATTAAGCAGTTTCAAACAAGGTTCACATTTTATATACAGAGACCTCAGGCTGTTTAGTATCATGGCAAACATTAAAAATATTTGTAACCTTTTATTAACAATAAGGAAAAAAATCGAAATATAAAGTATTCAGTAAGGCTTTTGTTGTAACAGCATCCCTTGTTTCCTTTCCCTTTAGCTGGAGAGAGTTGCTAAAAGGAAAAAAACCCAACAACCCTGTGTGACAATGTTTTAAATGGTTTCAAAGGTGGTAATAAGTATCCTTTTTGGGGATGTTGCACATTGGCTGGCTGTTTATTACCTCCTGAGCACCCTCCCGGCTAGAGCTGCCTCTATGGCCATCCTCCTTGGTGCCCTTTAAGAACTCATTCAGCCTCTAATGACCTAAGCTGAGTCCTTTAATTCACTTGTCACTAGTTCTTCTCATGCTGGTAACAGAGTCTATTAAAAAAAAAAAAAAAAGCTCAAAAGTCCAAAACAAACACCCACATTTGGAGCTCATTTTCCCTTCTTTAACTCCCACTCACAGGCTTTAGCTGGCTAGGGCTCTGCAAGGGCCAGTCTTGCTTCTCACAAGTTCTTCTTCTACTAGCTCCACATTCTCCTGAGCTTCCCATCCCCACCTTATTGCCTCTGCCAGTCCAGCTACTCTCTCAGCCACTCCATCCCTTGGAACGTCCTGCTGCCTTTTATATTGGAATCACCTGATTCCTCTGAGGAGTGGATCATTTTATAACCAGGGCTGATTTAGCCCCAGGTTCTCCAGCCCACAGGCAGGGCAAAGGGAAAAAGAGAAGAAGTTAACTGAGATGGGCTGGAGGTGTTGTTGCTGTTTCAAGTTCACTTCCATTTCTTGGAAGAAAAAACAAACACACACAAAAGGAGAAAGAAAAGAACAGCAAAGATTAAAAAATGCAGCTTCTTTCTCTGGTGTTAACTTCCACTTGCAATCTCATTGCTCGAAAACCACAGGCGTGGCATAGGGTCTTATAAACCACTGGGAGTCCTAGCAAACTGAAACCAGTTGTTCAAGACACTGCCTTTAGCAGCATATTTGGTCACAGACTCATGGCAGCATTGCAAAATGCAGTTTTGGTCAGCTCAGTCAGAAAACTCCTATTAGACATTGTCAGAAGACCAGGTGGTGAGCTGGGGCGGGAGAAGATGCAGGCTGAGTAGGGGATGGCTATGTTCAGTAAAGATAGTCAGGAAAAAAAGAAGAGGGATATAAAAGAAAAAATAAAATGGGGAAGGAAAAGGGGCATGGGGAGACAAAAACTCATAACCAGGTGGCATTTGTGATTCAGCCAGAGCTAGTAGTAATGATGTCATCTGGGTCCTTCTCTTGGCCGAGTCTGGTCAGGACCTCGATCAGGATCAGGCCCAAGAGTAACATGGCAGATCCCAAGGTCCTCAGCGATGGTGGAGGTGGGAGCCATGATGGTGAAGTTCACTCTTTCCTGTTCTCTTGTCTTTCAGTCAATATCAATGTTCCTCTTGTCCTCCCCGATCCCACCAAAGTCTTTTCTTTTGAGAACTCCAACAGGGAAAGATGGATGGAATAGTTCATCCCCTTATTTTGTCCACAAATTAGGCCTAATTCTGATGCCCTAATTCTGGTTCATTTATTTTTGTTCAGTCCTTGACTCACATCAGTAGACCTCTTTGTTTGGACTAATTCAGTTTTTGTCTCTGCCTTTTGCACCTTTTCCAATCATCATTTATCATTATATGTGATTGGAACATTTCATAAACTTTAATCCACTTTCCCACAGTTCAGATCACAATTAGGGTACATTTGTAGGCCTAATTATTACAACAAGAGACAGAGTATGTATGCTCTCTTCAGCTACTTCTAGTACCACAAACAGCAGCAATGGGTGCCTGACTTCAAGTCAAGTCAGGCTCCTCAGGTGTTTCCCACTCTTCCTGGCCAAGGGCAGAGTAGTGGAAGGGTCTAGTAAGAACTCTGGCAATCCAGCAGGCTAGTGCCAAAGGGCCCTAGGGTAACAATGTATAGGGAAACGGTCCTATCCATTTTCCCATTCAGGGCGGAAAATATTTTGACAGCAACCCACCATAAAATCTGAAGAAAGTTTGAACAGACATGGTAAAGTGAGAAGAGAAAATTGAACATAAGTACAAAGATAGCTACTTCAGGAGTCTATGACTTCTCTGGAAAAAAGAAACTATAACTTCTTTTAAATAGAACACAGCTAAGTGCCCTTATTTTACTCCAAAATGCTATACAGTAACCATAGACTTAGCTTGACACGAGTAATTGGACATGGATTAGGCCTTATTTCTTGGGAGACAGAGTTAGGAAGGTAAATGGATCAACAGGTTGGAAACTGAATGTCTGTACTAGCTAAGATAAGAGGGAATGCCCAGGGAACCATTTACAATGGATAAAATAAGCCGAGAATGTGAAGATGATGAAAAGAGTAAGTCATATGTGGACAGAGTATGTTGTACTGGGATTGAATCCTGAAAAGTAACCAAGCCAAGCCCAAAGCATGTAATGTGAAAATGTACACAAAGGAAGAGGTTTGTTGTGTAACTCTGGATGTGTGATATACCCTGGCCTATACCCACCCCCTACACTTAAGCTTGATCAACTCAAGTTTAGTTTGGTTGTATGCCAATAAAGAAACCTGAGTGACAAGATGGAAGTCAAACTGAGTTCTTGGGGAATTGAGTGGAACAGGCCTTGGGGAATCACCAACATACTGGTGTCCATGACTCAGAGTTGCGTGTCTGAAGCAGGTAATGTATATACCCTTTAGTGTGAGGGTTGCAACCTAGCATTAAGGAAATGGCATTGGAAGGGTTTAAATATGAGGAAGTTATTACCATACTGGGGAAGTGGGTTAAATGTAGGGCTGAACCCTATGGGTTTCCCAGGGAAGTATCAAAAATAGGCTGGACCAGGTGAAAAAGGAACTCCAGAGAGAGGTATTAGACTTAAATAAAAAAAAAAATGTTTGGCACAGCACAGCAAAGGTCTGTGAAATGTCACTGAAATTCCCAAAAAATTGGCAGCCAAGAAAAAAAAATCTAGTTTTTTCCCCACTAAAGCGAAGAAAGCTCAAATTAAAGCATTAGTTTCACAAGGATTATTTCTGGTGGCTAAAACTTTACAGACAAAACATGCCACCTTGAATGATGAATGTAAAAAAAAAACAAATTAAAGTTGTAAAGAAGGAAACAAACTAATGAGAAAAAATTCTTAAAACTTCCAACAGAAAACAATGTCTGTTATCTATTGGCATAAATCCAAAGTAAAAAGCAGCCATCCTTCAAGAACTGTAGTTAGAGAGTATGGCTGTTCAGGCAAAGTGTACCAAGCTAAGAAAAATAAATGTAACAAAGAAGCTTACAGCAGCTGAAAAAAAATCAACTGAAAAATGTGTCACTTTTAATAAATAAATTGAAGGTAGGAAAGTGAAGAGTTAAAAAGAAACTTTTGCACAAATGAACACTGCAAAGTTGAGAGGGAATTAAACAGTTCGGAGCTGCAAAAATGTTTCAAAGTGTTCAAGTTAAAATGTTAAAGAATGAATGCTTGGTTTAATAATGAAACCCAGTTATGGTCGTATAACTTGGTGCAGTCATGCCCAATAAAACCCTTTATAATAAAACTAATTATGCAAAAGGAAGGTCAAGGAGTAACAACTACCACCACTATAAGCTTTTTTCCCCAAGAAACCTTTACAGCCTGAACAAAATGAGCCCTTCCAAATAAATATTTCTGTAAATAATCAATTGTGCTGGCTGCTGCAGGTAGAAAAACAATTTAAATCATTGGACTATGGACAATTGAGGCAAAATCGCGAAAAAGGACATAGGGATTTCTATGTAGCCTGACTGCTTCCAAACGTACTAGTGGGGGTGTAATCTGGGTACAATTATGTAACAAAATAATTTAAAAGTGATGAAGGGGTGTTAATCAGCTCAAACAACAAATTATGTAACACAAAACAAATAAGGGGGGGGCACTTAGTGAGCTAAAAAAGAAAAAAAGTATAACAATTAGCTTGCTAAAGTCTCAGAAATATTTAGCTGGAATATTTTTTTAAAATTGTAAAAAAAAACCTGCCAAGAAATTTCAGCCTAAATGGCTAAAGTTTGGCAAAGTCACCACCTGCAAACAGGGTCTTAAAATGGAAAGTCTTGGGCGACTGTAACTGTAGGTGGCACTACCAGCTCCTCTTGTACAATGGGCTCCACTCCGTGGGATGTAATGGTGGTGTTATTAATTTAACAGGCGTTTTTGCCTTTGGTTTAGATCATGTATGCAGTAGAGTTTAATCATCATAACAACATAAGAACGGCCACACTGGGTCAGACCAAAGGTCCATCAAACCCAGTATCCTGTCCTCTGATAGTGGCCAATGGCAGGTGCCCCAAAGGGAATGAACAGAGGTTATCATCAAGTGATCCAGCCCTTGTCACCCAATTCCAGCTTCTGGCAAACAGAGGTTAGGGGCACCATTCCTGCCCATCCTGGCTAATAGCCATTGAAGGAACTATCTTCCATAAATCTAACTAGCTCCCTTTTGAACCCTGTTATAGTATTGGCCTTCACAACACCCTCTGGCAAGGAGTTCCAGAGGTTGACAGTGCGTTGCATGAAAAGATACTTTCTTGTGTTCGTTTTAAACCTGCTACCTATTAATTTCATTTGATGGCCCCTTGTTCTTGTATTATGAAAATGAGTAAATAACACTTCCTTATTTACTTTCTCTATACCACTCATGATTTTATAGACCTCTATCATATTCCCCCTTAGTCACCTCTTTTCCAAGGTGAAAAGTCCCAGTCTTATTAATTGCTCCTCATACGGAACCCATTCTATACCCCTAATAATTTTTGTTGCCCTTTTCTGAACCATTTCCAATTCCAATATATCTTTTTTGAGATCGGGCGACCACATCTGCAGGTAGTATTCAAGGTGTGGGCTTACCATGGATTTATACAGAGGCAATATGATATTTTCTGTCTTATTATCTATCGCTTTCTTGATGATTCCCAACATTCTGTTTGCTTTTTTGACTGCCGCTGCACGTTGAGCGGATGATTTCAGAAAACTATCCACAATGACTCCAGGATCTCTTTCTTGAGTGGTAACAGCTAATTTAGACCCCATCATTGTATATGTATAGTTAGGATTATGTTTTCCAATGTGCATTACTTTGCATTTATCAACATTAAATTTCATCTGCCATTTTGTTACCGAGTCACCCTGTTTTGTGAGAGCCTTTTGTAGATCTTCACAATCCGTCTGGTACTTAACTGTCTTGAGTAGTTTTGTATCATCTGCAAATTTTGCCACCTCACTGTTTACCCCTTTTTCCAGATTGTTTATGAATATGTTAAATAGGACTGGGCCCAGTACAGATCCCTGGGGGACACAGCTATTTACCTCTCTCCATTATGAAAACTGACCATTTATTCCTACCCTTTGTTTCCTATCTTTTAACCAGTTACCAATCCATGAGAGAACCTTCCTTCTTATCCCATGACTGCTTATTTTGCTTAAGAGCCTTTGGTGAGGGACCTTGTCAAAGGCTTTCTGAAAATCTAAATACACTATATCCACTGGATCTCCTTTGTCTGCATGCTTGTTGACCCCCTCAAAGAATTCTAGTAGATTGGTGAGGCATGATTTCCCTTTACAAAAACCATGTTGACTATTTCCCAACAAATTATGTTCATCTATGTGTCTGACAATTTTGTTCTTTGCGATAGTTTCAACCAATTTGCCTGGTACTGAAGTGACGCTTACTGGCCTGTAGTTGCCAGGGTCACGTACGGAGTCCTTTTTAAAAATTGGGGTCACATTAGCTATCCTCCAGTCATTTGGTATAGACTCTGATTTAAATGATAGGTTATAGATGACAGTTAGTAGTCCTGCAATTTCACATTTGAGTTCCTTCAGAACTCTTGGGTGAATACCATCAGGTCCTAGATGGTACTGTTTAGTTTATCAAATTGTTCCAAAACCTCCTCTAATGACACCTCAATTTGGGACAGTTCCTCAGATCTGTCACACAAAAAGAATGACTCAGGTTTGGGAATCTCCCTCACATCCTCAACAGTGACGACTGATGCAAAGAATTCATTTAGTTTCTCCACAATGGCCTTATCGTCTTTGAGTGCTCCTTTAGCATCTCGATCATCCAGTGGCCCCACTGGTTGTTTACAGTCTTTCTGATTCTGATGTATTTTAAAAAAAAATTGCTATTACTTTTGGAGTCTTTGGCAAGCTGTTATTCAAATTCTTTTTTGGTCTTTCTAATTATATTTTTATACTTCATTTGCCAGAGTTTATGCTCGTTTCTATTTTCCTCATTAGGATTTATCTTCCACTTTTTAAAGGATGTCTTTTTGCCTCTCACTGCTTCTTTTACTTTGTTGTTTGTTGTTTTAAATTGGGGTATACACTTAAGTTGAGCCTCTATTATGGTGTCTTTAAAAAGTTTCCACGCAGCTTGCAGGGATTTTACTTTTGGCATGATACTTTTTAATTTCTGTTTCACTAAGCTCCTCATTTTTGTGTAGTTCCCCTTTCTTAAATTAAATGATACAGTGTTGGGTCTCTGTGAAGTTTTCCATACCACAGGGATGTTAAATTTAATTATATTATGGTCACTATTACCAAGCGGTCCAGCTATATTCACCTCTTGGACCTGATCCTGTGGTCCACTTAGGACTAAATCAAGAATTGCCTCTCCTCTTTTGGGTTCCAGGACTAGCTGCTCCAAGAAGCAGCCATTTAAGGTGTCAAGAAACTTTATCTCACCATCTTTTCCTGAGGTGATATGTACCCAGTCAATATGGGGATAGCTGAAATCCCCCATTATTATTATTGGGTTTTTTATTTCAATAGCCTCTCTAATCTCCCTGAACATTTCAGAGTCACTAACACCATTCTAGTCAGGTGGTCTGTAATGTAGCCCTACTGCTATATTCTTATTTTTCAAGCATGGAATTACTATCCATAGAGATTCTATTGTACAATTTAGTTCATTTAAGATTTTTACTTCATTTGATTCTCTGCTTTCTTTCACATATAGTGCCACTCCCCCACCTGCACGACCTGTTCTGTCTTTCTGATATATTTTGTACCCTAGTATTACTGTGTCCCATTGATTATCCTCATTCCACCAGGTTTCTGTGATGCCTATTATATCAACATCTTCATTTAATACTAGGCACTTTAGTTCACCCATCTTATTATTTAGACTTCTAGCATTGGTATATAAGCATTTTTAAAAATTGTCATTTTTTGGCTGTCCCCTATAGCATGATGTAATTGAATGGGATCTTTTTTCATTTGACTGTTTCGCATCAGATCCTCCCTGTATTTTATCATTTTCCATCCTCTCCTCCTTATTAGGACATAGGGAATCTCCATTTGTAGATCCACTCCTAAGGGATGTCTGAACCACATGCTTCTCCGTACCCGTCGGCTTTTCCCCAGCCCTTAGTTTAAGAACTGTTCTATGACCCTTTTAATTTTGAGCGCCAGCAATCTGGTTCCGTTTTGGTTTAGGTGGAGCCCATCCTTCCTATATAGTCTCCCCCTCTCCCAAAAGCTTCCCTAGTTCCTAATAAATCTAAACCACTCTTCTCTACACCACCGTCTCAACCAAGCATTGAGACCCTGCAGTTCTGCCTGTCTAACTGGCCCTGCGTGTGGAACTGGAAGCATTTCAGATAATGATACCATGGAGGTCCTGGACTTCAATCTCTTACCTAACAGCCTAAATTTGGCCTCCAGGACCTCTCTCCTGTCCTTCCCCATGTCGTTGGTACCTACATGTACCATGACCACCGGCTCCTCCCCAGCACTACACATAAGCCTATCTAGATGTCTCGAGAGATCCGCAATCTTTGCACCAGGCAGACAAGTCACCTTGAGGTTCTCCTGATCATTGAAAACCCAGATATCTATGTTTCTAATGATCAAATTGCCCATTACTAATACCTGTCTCTTCCTAATAACTGGAGTTCCCTCCCCTGGAGAAGTATCTTCAGTGGAAGAGGATGCCACAACATCATCTGGGAGGAGGTTGTGGGAGGAGGTATTTTTTTCATGCTTTGTGTGTATATAATAAGATCTTCTAAACTTTCCACAGTATGCTTCCGATGAAGTGAGCTGTAGCTCACGAAAGCTTATGCTCAAATAAATTGGTTAGTCTCTAAGGTGCCACAAGTATTCCTTTTCTTTTTGCGAATACAGACTAACACGGCTGTTACTCTGAAACTATGGGATCGTTTCCCTCTGCTCCAGTTGGATGTTTTCCTTCTCTGAGGCTTTCATCCTCCTCAACAGCATAGAGGCTGTCAGACTCTGGGTGGGACCGTCCTACTGTGTCCTGGAAAGTCTCATCTGTGTACCTCTCTGTCTCCCTTAGCTCCTCCAGCTCAGCCACCCTGGTCTCCAAAGTCCGTATACGGTCTCTGAAGGTCAGGAGCTCCTTGCACCGAATGCATACACATGCCACCAGCCCATAGGGCAGGTAATCATACATGCTGCATTGGGTACAATAAACTGGGTAGCTCCCACTCTGTTGTTGGACTTCTGCCTTCATTATATTTTTACTCCCGAAGTTTGTTCCCTTGCTGGTGCTTTGTTTTTATCAAGTGGTGTTTTGATCTTTAAGTGCAAAGAATGTTAGGTGTATCTAGCCCCTGCTCACACTCCCCCTGTCAACTTCCTCACCAAACTCCCCTGTTAGCTGCTCCTGTTCGCTAGCTCCTCTAGTCACTTAGGAGTGGGCTTTTTAAAGCCCTGCTTTGCATGAGTAGCCCCTCCCCCTGGTTAAGGGTTGATTGGATGCTTCGTCAAGAAGCTACTAGCTCTCAGCCTCGCCTAGCAGGCTGCTAGGCTCAGCACACACACAGTCAGCACACGGTCCCCCAAACAAACAGACCATATCACAAACACAAAACAAAAAATAACAAACTTACCCCAAGGGTCCCGCAATCTCTCCTCCTTCACCTGGAGAAGTCCCTTGCCAAACTCCCCTGTTAGCTGCTCCTGTTCGCTACCTCCTCATCAATCCTCTTGTTCTCTGAAGATTGTGGTGTGCAGTATATTTAAGCTGTTAGCAGGTTTATTAGTCCACAATAATGTTTCATAGTGTAAGAAATTAAATGCATTTTTCAAAGCTTTACTTAGTTTTTGTCTCAAACCATTATGATAACTGCTGTTGCAATAATGCTGAATGAATTCATAATGACTGGACACTTAAAATAATGACACAGTTGATTTTAAGTTTTAATCTTTAATTATTCATTATGAATTTGATCTAATAATACTGATCATAATGTATTCATTAGGTATTCTTGTGAATATTGTATGTACTGAATTTGCATAGGTACTTGCCATTTGAATGCTATAGTATTTAATAGACACTTTCTACAGCTGGGGTCTGATAGTGGTTTTTATCTTAAAAAAAAGATTGTATTGTATTGTGTTGTATTTTTATATACAAATATTTCCAAGTCTTTATCTTAGACAGTGCCTTCCAGGTACAGCTCTAAAGTACCCAATGTAGAGTTCAAAATAGCATCCCAATGGATGTGCAGAATAATATAAGCCCCTAAAACTGTTTTGTTGCCATTTACCACATTAGTGCCTACCAATCTTTGCCTCTGGTATCAAAGCAGGGACAGCCATTACAAATTACTCTAAATGCCCTTACCCACTAGTGCTATTGTCAATGATAATTACCATATTTAGGCTTAATCTGGCTATTTTGAAGTCAATGGCAAAACTCCCATTGACTTCCATGGAGCAGATTCATGCCCTTTGTGCCTAAATAAATTCCCATGAAATAAAACCACTTTAATGCAAAAGATTAGCATGCAACTCCCTTCCTGTTACAACACTGCACAACAGGCAAGTTAGGAAACCTCTTCGTGTCCAAGAACCCTACTTTGTTTAAAATTACCATATGTGTGATAGTTTCTTACGAGCACACATAAATAATGAAGGTGACTTTAATGTAAAAGGATCATTAAACCATGATTTGCTTTACAAAATCTTCATCTGAATGTGCTCAAAATGTCATTGCTGTTGCATGCAGGCAACAATCCTATTTTTCTGAAAATCTTGGGAAGATGAAAGGGCAGTTTTAGGAATTAAAAAAAGTTCAATAAAAGTACATCTTTGATGCATCTTGTATGTATGTGTTAGTGCTTCATATTGATTATGTGAATATTGGATAACACAGATTCAGCAGATTATGTCTGACCTACAAATGTGCTAAAGCAGCAATTATTACTACACAAATTACCACAAAGAATGCACTGAGGCCGGGGGCTAGACTCTGATGTCATTCATAATAAAGAACAAGCTTAGCAACTGCCCAAAAGGATGGTAACCAATGTTCTACTTTAAATTGTTATTTCTATTTAATGGGGAAGTTTGTGTTTATACTGGATGTGGTGTCTCTATCTGTTGTCATCTCATCTCATGACATACAGTATGTGAGCCAAATTCTCTGCAGACTTACACCTTGTGTAACTCCATTAGTTTCAGTGGGGTCACACAGAATTTGTTCTTCTGTCCCTTTGCATATCTATGTAGTTGGATATACTTATAGTGCAGCACCCCAGGGTTAAACCAGCATTGTTGGAGTTAAGCCTTCCAGACTAATTATTGTTGTCTACAGATATGATAACAAAGTTTGAGTAAAAATTATAGGAAAGTGGAACCAGAATAGGATTCTGAAATTACAGACCTGTAGATGGATTCATAGTATTAATGCTACAAAATAGTGGTAAAATCCTCCACTGAACTCCTACAACTCATACCAAAGAGAATACAATAAAAATATCCCAGAAGTCCAGGGGGCACTAACTGAATTTTCACCTCAGAAGTAAGAGAGTGCTATAAATGTTAGCTTACATACAGCACAGAAAGTCATTCATTTGGTAAAATCATTAAGATGGATTTTTCAAAAATCTGGATCTTCTATAGCTGGAACTCCAGTTTTTTATTTTGGAGCCTTTTGTCTTTGCCATACTACTGACGGTTACTTTCATTTATAGTGGAGCTGGCAATCTCCTATTAGTTAAGGTTGAGAAACCATTCCTGATTTAAAGAATGACTAATCTAAGTACTCAGTTATCATGCTTGGATTTACCATCTAAATCAGAGCCAGAGCTCTTGCTAATCAAAGCGTAGCACTGGATATTTTCCACACTGTACTGTATGCATCCAAAAGAGTGAACCCACATGTAACAGCATGGTCTGTCCCACTACAGGCTGGGGGCTCTGGGTCTGGCCAGCCCTGTTCAGCTATCACAACCAGCTGGGAGGGGGTCAGATAATCCCGTTAAAGAGCTGCAAAAGGAGCTGCAGGTGGGAGATGGGATTATGTTAGTGCCAGAAGCAGGGGGAAGGAATGTGTCTTTTTGTGTCATCCCTTGAGCATTGAGAGGTAAGGGAAAAAAAGCTTCTGGAAGCAGTAGCCCATACTAGGAACCGCTTTTTGTTTTGATATTTTGCCTAAATTTTATGTTAAGGAATAAAATTGTGCCCTCGTGGCAGTGAGTCCTTCCTGGGAAGGATGGTGATCCAACTTGAGTGAGAGAAAACTGAGGTAGTAGCTAACCTAACGCCAGGCTGGATAAGATGATACTGCTGCACCATGTGAAGACCAGTAAGTGCAAAGCCCAAGTCTGGTGATTCTTAGTGTGCATTCCAATACATTTAATGTAGTCATTTTTTTTCCTGAGGCAAGGTGGGTGAGATAATATTGTTTATTGGACCAACTGCTGATGGGAGAGACAAGCTTTCAAGCTTCACAGAGCTCTTCTTCAGGTCTGGAAAAGATACTTGTCAAGGTTGCTCCCCCACTCTGAACTCTAGAGTACAGATGTGGGGACCTGCATGAAAACCTCCTAAGCTAACTTTTACCAGCTTAGGTTAAAACTTCCCCAAGGTACAAATTAATCTTATCTTTTGTCCTTGGAATAACCACTGCCACCACCAAACTCTAACTGGGTTTACTGGGAAACGTAGTTTGGACACGTCTTTCCCCAAAAAATCCTCCCAACCCTTGCACCCCACTTCCTGGGAAAGGTTTGGTAAAAATCCTCACCAGTTTGCATAGGTGACCACAGACCCAGCCCCTTGGATCTGAGAACAATGAAAAAGCATTCAGTTTTCTTACAAGAAGACTTTTAATAGAAATAGAAGTAAATAGGAGTAAAGGAATCACACCTGTAAAATCAGGATGGTAGGTACCTTACAGGGTAATTAGATTCAAAACATAGAGAATCCCTCTAGGCAAAACCTTAAGTTACAAAAAAGACACACAGACAGAAATAGTCATTCTACTCAGCACAATTCTTTTCTCAGCCATTTAAAGAAATCATAATCTAACGCATACCTAGCTAGATTACTTACTAAGAGTTCTAAGACTCCATTCCTGGTCTCTCCCCAGCAAAAGCAGCATATAGACAGACACACAGACCCTTTGTTTCTCTCCCTCCTCCCAGCTTTTGAAAGTATCTTGTCTCCTCATTGGTCATTTTGGTCAGGTGCCAGCGAGGTTACCTTTAGCTTCTTAATCCTTTACAGGTGAGAGGATTTTTCCTCTGGCCAGGAGGGATTTTAAAGGGGTTTACCCTTCCCTTTATATTTATGACAATACTGTAACGAATTATACCTGATAGGACACGCACACAACTGCTACGAATTACACCTGGTAGGACACGCACACAAATGCTACGAATTACACCTGGTAGGACACGTACAGTTCGAATCTAGGCTGAGGCACATAAACAAAGTCCACAACTGCCAAGTTCACAAAAAACACCAAGTTTATTACGCTCGAGCTTGGTGCCCCCCTGCTAGCCAGGAGGGAACCCCGAATACAGATTATACAAAGGTTATATACTTTTTAGCAAAGCATGTTGCCCTCGTGCATTGGAAACCTTAGCCAATAAACAAACCCTTTTCTTATCTACCACCTATCCCTGCTTGGTGCATTCCTCGTGCTAAACTAGTATGTTAATTACACAGCACGGTCCTAAAGCCATGCATCAGTAACTTTTATTATCAGGATGGGAGGCCTCACATCAAAGGCCAGGAGATAGGGAGTTTAGGGACTGACAAAGAACAGATACCGGGAGTCAAGGCAGGCTGGAGACAAGGAGGAGGATTTTCACAGGAATGCAGTATCTAAGGAACACTCCTCCTGGTGCATGATGTACTTGCTTTTAGACAATGGTGGGCCCCAAACCAAAATGGAGTCACATGTGCTAACTTTTCCTTAACAATACTCAGAGTCTCACAGCTACATATAAGGTGGAACACATTGTTTAGCATAAGAACATAAGAATGGCCATACTGCGTCAGATCAAAGGTCCATCTAGCCCAGTATTCTGTCTGCCGACAGGGGCCAGTGCCCTGTGCCCCAGAGGGAATGAACAGAACAGAACAGGTAATCATCGAGTGAGCCATCCGCTGTCATCCATTCCCAGTTTCTGGCAAACAGAGGCTAGGGGCACCAGCGTAAGTAGTTAATATATATTCTAATGGACCACTCAAGATGAAGTGGCCCATTAATATCCCTGAAGTCATAGGACATGAAAGGTCTGTTAGTGTGTTACAGATTGTTGAAATGAACCCTAAATCCAGTATCTTTGTTAAGACCATGATTTTTAGTGTCTATCAGAATTATGAATCTGAGCTTCTCAGCTCATCTTTGAAGGTATTGGGTAGGTTTCCTTTGAGAACAAAGACTGAGGGCAAGTCTACACTACCACGCTATATCAGCACAGCTGCACTGATGCAGCTGAGACACTGTAGCACATCTGGTGAAGATGCACTGTGCCGATGGGAGAGCGCTCTCTCATCAGCTTAATCACTCCACCTCTGTGAGAGGTGGAAGCTACGTTGGCGGGAGACACTCTGCTGCTGACATAGTGCTTAGGTCAATGTTACTTACATCGCTCAAGGGAGTATATTTTCACACCTCAGAGCGATGTAATTTGTATCGACCTAAGCTGTAGCGTAGACCAGCCCTGAGAGTGGAGTTGTAGAGTGATTGTTTTATAAAAAAATGTTCTCCATGGCTTTTTCCTGACATTTGGACATTCAGCTGAGTTGGACAGGTTTACCGGAGTGTGGGAGTGGCTAATGATGTATCCAGTTTCATGTTAGTTTGTAGATAACACCTATGTGTCATAAGTCTTGCATGGTTTCTGAGTGCTAAGGTATTGGCCACAAGAAGATGACTTTATTTTCTATATTGATTTTGTGTGTATATGGTATATGAATAATATTGATTGTTTTTATGTAGTAGTATATATAAGTTATACAGTTGGTTCAGTCTAGCCGCATTCTGATCTTATGAAGTATTGCACATGGTAAAAGAAAAGCAAATATATTATGTCATTTTAAGCATATAGTAAATACTTAAGGAAAATTTCTATAAATGTTATATAAGAAGTATTTGTATAAACCTTCTGTGTTTCTTAGAAAAACAGTAATCATGCAGTTGTATACTGCTCAAAGCTATTAGAAAACTTATGACAATGTCAAACACAAGTTCCCGTTTTATGCATGTTTAATACTCTGTAACATTCAGCTGTAGCATTTCATTTATGAAGCATGTAGGGGAATACATTAAATGTGCTGGAGGTGTCATCTACTTAGTTATCTTTATGTAAAGGGCCACAGGGTAAAATTGTGGCTCTGGTTCAACTACTAATTGGAGTCTGGCCAAGATGGTGGAATCTAACCAAGTTGTGCATTGAGACAGCCTTAAATATACCCTGCAGGGAGGGGAAACTTTCTCATGGGTCGTCATGTAATTATTCAATACTATCCAGCTTCTTTCCTTGCCCAGAGGTTGGAGTCACAGATTCAGAACCAACCAGGCTTTGGGAGAAGTGTCATGGAGACAGTGAGAATGGGCTGGGCCCCCGACCCATTTGGCTGATTGTGTGTGTTTATATATAGCAAGATATTTAGATTAAAATAATAATCTATAATTCAAAATGACTAGCACCTTCCTCTTACCCAACTGCCTTTGCCACCCAACTTCTCACTGTCACTCCTCTTTTCAGTGCACTTTCCTGTCACAGCTTCCCTCCCCACATTCTTGTTCCCTCCACTCTCCTACTTCCCCCTTTCCAGACAATTATAGAGTGCAATGATAGAGTGCTATCAGCAATGGAAGTCAATGCTGGTAGTACTTCTCTTATCAGATGCAAGATGGGACAGCATACTTTGCTGTCTGAGGAGGATAAAGATCCCAATCCTGACTTCCATTTATGTAAGTAATCCATTCTTTCTTGAGTAGTCAAATTGGCTTCAATGAGGCTACTTGCATGTGTAAGATTTATTAGATGGCTGAAGTTTGTAAAACTGGCCCAGAAATTGTGGGGAAATAAAAACATCCACTCTATACTGGTTGACTGATTGTCCTTGAATCCCCTTAGCTGAATTTATATTGGACAACTGGGCACACATATTTAGGAATATTGCACCAGAATTTGAAGATGTGGCATATTCTACAATCTCTGAATAAGATCTAGATGATCAGTAAAAGCACCTATATAGACATTTTATATCACCTTTTTTCTTTAATGTAGAAATACCAAGCATTGGGGAGAGGGTAGGAGAAAGGCATGTTCAAATATTGTGCACCAGAAAGTATGTGTTAAAGCAGGGGTGGGCAAACTTTGTGGTCTGAGGGCCACATCTGGGTGGGGAAATTGTATGTAGGGTCAGGGCAGAGGGTTGGGGTGCGGGAGGGAGTGCAGGGTGTGGGAGGGGGTGTGGTGTGCAGGAACAGGCTCAGGGCAAGGGATTGGGGTAGAGGAGGGGTACAGGGTGTATGAGAGGGCTCAGGGAAGGGGGTTGGGTGCAGCAGGGATGCAGAGTGAAGGAGGGGGCTCAGGGCAGGGATGCACGAGGGGTGCGGACTGCAGGAGGGAGCTCAGGGCAGGGGTTTGGGGTGCAGGAGGGGTGCGGGGTGTGACAGGGGCCTCAGAGCAGGGAGTTGGGGTGCACAGGGATGCAGGGTGCAGCAGGGGTTTCAGGGCAGGGAGTTGGGGTGCAGGAGGGGTGCGAGGTGCAAGCAGGGAGTTGGGGGGCAGGGTGCAGGAGGGGTTTGGGCTCTGGCCTGGCGCCACTTACCTAAAGCGGCTCAGGGGTGGCAGTGGCGCACACCAGGGCCAGGGCAGGCTCCCTGCATGCCTGCCCTGGCCCCACGCTGCGCCGCTCTGGAAAGCGGCTGGAACCACGTCCCTGCGCGGCCCCTGAGGGAGGGCAGGGCACAGGGCTCCACACGCTGCCTTTGCCACACCTCCAGGTACCTCCCCCAAAGCTCCCATTGGCCGTGGTTCCCTGTTCCTGGCTAATGGGAGCTGCGGGGGACAGTGCCTGGAGGCAAGGGCAACGCACGGACCCCTATGCCCCCCTCCCCCCCCGGGGCCCCAGGGACGTGGTACCATCTGCTTCTGAGAGCAGCCAGGCCCTGCGGCACCACGAGGGGCTGGATCCGGCCCGCGGGCTGTAGTTTGCCCACCCCTGTGTTAAAGGGTACATGAAGGTATGTGACATGTCATAAAATAGAAGTCTATGATTAGAAGAACTTAAACCTTGATTACTAGTCAGACTTCCTCTGCACTTCCAAGGGATGATCCAGTTGGAATCTGATCAAAGTGTTCTGTACAGAATATAAAAGAAACAATGCACTCTTACTTATACATTTATGTTGATATAAAATGAAGTTAACACCTCAATAGAAGATTTGTATTCTTTAGTAAAAGACCTATTAGTCTATATTAGAATATCTACTCTGATCTGCCCTACTTCTTTTTGCAGATGTAATTGCACAATGCCATTTGACAAGTGCATCTTCCGCTTGACATGAAAGGTTGAAGATTACAAGCCTAGTCAAAGTCTACCTTCTACATGCCTGCATATTATCACAAGACTCTGTAACTGTATTAGAGATGGACAAAGGTTAGGTACTTCAGAGCATAGTAATCTCCATATATTGCGTGTATTCCACTCCTTCCTCCTATTACTTATTGAGCAGTTTGGTTTAATTTACAAAGCTCAGAATAAACAGGGAGAAATGTGTCAGAGAGAAAGAACCCTTAAAAAAATTAAGACTCAATTTACAAAATTGTATACAGAAGAAGTATACAGATGAGTAGTACAGACACTGAGTTAACCTCATCTATTTGTCTTAGAGATAATTTGCAAGTTTAAGATCCATCACGATACAACACATACTTGAATCCTTACCACTCTTATCTAGGATGAGTTCTACTGTACTTATGCCTACAATTTTCTAATTTGAATAAATTTCCCATACAGATAATTTGCATATATATATGCATATATATATATATTAAAGCTACTAATAAAATAAAATGGCCTCACATTGTTGTAAAAGGAGCCTATAACAATGATCTAGATTAGTAGTTCTCAAACTAGGGCCACTGCTTGTTCAGGAAAAGCCCCTGGTGGGCCAGGCCGGTTTGTGACATGTCCAGTGCAGATGCTCCCTTTGTGGTGGTATTTTCCTGGGCAGCAAAAAGTCAGTCCCATAGCACCAGACCAGCCAAGTAGGGGTCTTCAGCACTGTATACTAAGCCACATGCAGCACCTTCACTTTGAGAATGTATTGATGCTGCCCTAAAACACAAAGGCAGGAAGAAAATAGAAACATTGAGAATTTTTTAGTGCGGGAGGTCTGGGTATGATCCCAGAAGATGAAGTTTCCATCATAGAAATCCACAGGGCTACTGCCCGACTGTAGTGGGGCAGTTACCCTGCTCTGGCTCAGAAGAGGTTGGGGAGGACTGAGGCTGACAGCCAATCAGAGAAGGCTGGGAGGCAGCCAATCAGGGCCAGGCTGGGCCGTATAAAAGGGCTGCAGGACCATAAGGCTACCCAGCCTTGGAGAGGGAAAGACTGGCTGCCTGCCTGCAAGCAGAAGGGGGTACCTTGGACAGAGCAGTGCTGGGACAAGCAGAAGGAGCTGAGGCGCTCCAGCCTGGCGAACTCCCCAGCTGAGGCATTACTTCCAAGGCCTGAGGACGTACTGGGTCTGTGGGGAAGCAGCCAGGGAAGGAAGAGGCAGCCGGTTCAACTTCCTTGCCAATGATGAGTGCCCACTTCAGACTGCGGTTTGCCCCTGAGGGATGGGGCTAGATGAAGACTGGCAGTGGGTCACTGAGATGAGGTGGGATTGGGGTTCCCCAGGGAGGGGAACTTTTGCAGGGCAGTACCCCAGAGAAGGGGTACCGTTGGCCAGGGGGACGTGGGGCCTACACTGATGCCTGTGGTAAGACAAGTAGGGACAGCAGAAGAGACACCAGCCAGCAGAAGGTGCTCTGGAGCTGGGAGAGCTAATTCCTCAGGTAACGAGCAGAAGGTGCTGCAGCGGTGAGTGCACACCATGCTACATCAACATTCTCTTAATATATTCATTCAGCTCTACTCTTGCTCATTTTGGCATGTAGATCTGATGCTCACTTTGGGGCAGTTTAATCCTTAACTAATACTCCTCATCCCATGATCCTGAGAATTGTACTGCTAGCTAAACTTCCACAAGTGGCCTTAGCCAGAGGACACCTCAAACAGGAAAATAAGTTAGTTACTTATAGTAATACTTGTTGTCATAAATATAAAGGGAATGGTAAACCCCTTTAAAATCCCTCCTGACCAGAGGAAAAAACCTTTTACCTGTAAAGGGTTAAGAAGCTAGGATAACCTCCCTGACACCTGACCAAAATGACCAATGAGGAGACAAGATACTTTGAAAAGCTGGGGGGAGGGAAAAACAAAGGGTCTGTCTGTGTGATGCTTTTGCCAGGGACAGAACAGGAATGGAGTCTTAGAATTTAGTAAATAATCTAGCTAGATATGAGTTAGATTATGATTTCTCTAAATGGCTGAGAAATTAAGCTGTGCTGAATAGAATGGATATTCCTGTCTGTGTGTCTTTTTGTAACTTAAGGTTTTGCCTAGAGGGATTCTCTACGTTTTGAATCTAATTACCCTGTAAGGTATTTACCATCCTGATTTTACAGAGGTGATTCTTTTTTTCCTTTTTACTTCTATTAAAATCCTTCTTTTCAGAAACTGAATGCTTTTTCATTGTTCTTAAGATCCAAGGGTTTGGGTCTGTGGTCACCTATGCAAATTGGTGAGGATTTTTACCAAACCTTCCCTAGGAAGTGGGGTGCAAGGGTTGGGAGGATTTTGGGGGGAAAGACATTTCCAAACAGCGCTTTCCTAATAAATAAACCCAGATAAAAGTTTGGTGGTGGCAGTGGAAGTCCAAGGGCAAAGGGTAAAATAGTTTGTACCTTGGGGAAGTTTTAACCTAAGCTGGTAAAAGTAAGCTTAGGAGCTTTTCATGCAGGTCCCCACATCTGTACCCTAGAGTTCAGAGTGGGGAAGGAACCTTGACACTTGTGGTGGTCAAGGAAGCTGTATCTGCTTATTTATACTGCTCTACCACCTTTTCCTCCTTCCTCGCAGTTCTGCTATAGGACTCTTGAGTTCAGGGGAAGGGAACTGAGGCAAGTGGGGCTTCAGAAGACTTTTTATAACCTCAGCTCTGTATGTTTGGTACCATAAGAAGTTACTTGTGGTCTCAATGGGCACCTCTTTCCAGAAGATCTGCAAAAGTTGGTCGTGTAGACAGTGTGGAAACCACATCCCAGAAGTACAAATATACAGAGATAACATTCTCAAAGAACTCGGTTGCCACTGTAAGTAGCCATTCTTTCTATATAATTTAGGCAAGTCCTCAAGAAAACAGAATTGCTGAATTAAGGTTAACATTCCTTGGAATACAGTTGATCACTCTCCCTGTTTATAGTGCCTATAAAGAAAAGAAACCTTTAGTTATCTACACACCACTTCTGCATCAAAGCACTCCCCTTGGGCAATGCTCAGAAGGAATAGAAAAATTCTTTGTTTATTTTCACTCTTGCTCTCTGGAGTGCTTCCTTATCTGGCAGAATGTCTTCCTTTTCCTTTATATCTTTTGCAGACTTGTATTCTCCTCTTTTTCTCTTCCTTGCCTTTGTGTTCCCCCTCCCTCTCCTAGCCCCAAATAAGGTATATTTTGTTTAAAAAGAAAATTGTACTTTAGCACTGTCACTGTTTTAAAGTGCTTCTGCAGTTTGAATTCCTTGTAGGTTGTTTAGGCCGTGACAGTAGTATAGTAGTGCAGTTCAGCAACTCTATCTATTTGAAAAGATAATAAAAACCTTATTTCCTGGGAAATCTCAAGGTTGGGAAGGTCTCCTGTTAGAAAAAGGATAGATGACTCTCGGTGGTAAAGAAAAAGCTGTTTAGCTAAGTTACAGAAAGGAAAAACCTTAAATTGTCTGACTTTAGCTAATGTCCCAAATTCAGAAATTAGGTTAGACAGTTTTGTTAAGGTCCAACTTGAACCAAATATTAGGTGACTTTGGAGTTATCACTGACATCCAGTAAGCGTGCATTGAAAGGGAAGGAGACTGATTATGTTGTAGGTATCCCCCACTTTTCGGTTTCTGAGATTTGTACAATTTTGACATGATCCTGTTTTTTATTAAAGTTTCACTTTTAATTTCCTGAAACCCAAAACTCAGTGCAAAAATTGTTAGGGCAGCAGTCGGGGGAGGAAAGGTTGATGAAGCCATACAGTTTGAAACAAGCAAACAAGATATATTTGCACAATGTACTCTCGTCTTTAAATTATTTTTCTGAAGATACAAAATGTCCCTTTCTGGGAATAAGAGGTAAGGGCATCCTACTTCCTTAGGTGAGGCTCAACCTGAAAGCTGAGTGTATACCATCAATATAGTATTCATGCTGATAAAAGAATGCCAATTATTTGTCACAGGAAAAAAATTGAATACATTTTTTCTAAGTTTCCCACAAAACCATCTTGGTTTTTCATCACAAGATAAATATTTTTCAAAATTCACTTTTCAAAAACCATTTCAGGTTCAAAACTGGATTTTCAGTGAAATATTTTGGTTTTCAGTTATGGCTTTCAGTAAGCATATGTATTGAAAACTTACCAAATTTTTTTTCTGACCCCCCCCCCCCCATCAAATAACTGGAAAACTTCAACCAATACATAACTTTCATCAATTATTTTATTTTTGCTAAAACACTTTTTTCAATGAAAAGTTATTGACTTCATCCAATACTGATGCAGAATCTTTTTATTTGCTTTTGCAATTCTTATGTAATACTCTCCCTGGGGAAGGTACTATTTGTCATGAAAAGGAACTGCATGGAGAATAATTTTAAAATTATGGGGTTTTGGGGAGGTGGGATAAGGAAGAAGAGAATGAGTTACTGGTTCCTGTAAAAGTCAGTCAGGCACACTGAAATTCTAGGCATGAGATTCTCGTATGTTGTTACAATGTATTCTTTCGAATGAATGTTTTAGAGCAGTGGTTCTCAAACTAGGGCCGCTGCTTGTTCAAGGAAAGCCCCTGGTGGGCCAGGCTGGTTTGTTTACTTGCTGGGTCCGCAGGTTTGGTCGATCGCAGCTCCCACTGGCTGCGGTTCGCCGCTTCAGGCCAATGGGGGCTGCAGGAAGGGTGGCCAGCACATCCCTAGACCCATGCTGCTTCCTGCAGCCCCCATTGGCCTGGAATGGCGAACCACGGCCAGTGGGAGCCGCGATCGGCCAAACCTGCAGACGCAGCAGGTAAACAAACCGGTCCGGCCCACCAGGGGCTTTCCCCAAACAAGCGGTGGCCCTAGTTTGAGAACCACTGTTTTAGAGTAACTAATTATTGTGAGTTGATTAGTTTCTGTTGTGCTTCTAATCCATAGAAACACCTATAAATAGATTAATGAGACAGCATTGAGGTAACTGACTGAACAATAGAAGGTTCATCTCAGTTGCTTACATAGTCCCATATCCTGTCATTATGTTTAGTAATGACAAGATAAGGTCGTACACCTTACCAGGACACTCAGTGAGAACTTTTAAACCTTCATTAATAAGGATTAAAATAATCATTATTAAGGCTAGGAGTTTCTTTTACTCCATTTCTTAGATAGTGCAGCTATGACTTAGTATATTGAGTCAGAGCTGCACATTTAAGGGCTTAGCTTCACTTGTGAGTTACAGCGCATTAAAGGAGCCCCAGGCGCACTAGCTCACTACCTGTCCACACTGGCAAGGCATGTAGAGCGCTCTGACTCCGCAGCTAGAGCGCTGCTGGTACTCCACCTTGGTGAGTGGAATAACATTTTGTGTGCACCCGCCGGAGCATCGCGGCACCAGTGTGGACACCCTGGTCTGTTAGCACGCTCTGATCGGCCTCCAGAAGTGTCCCACAATGCCTGTTCTAGCCACTCTGGTCATCACTTTGAACTCTACTTCCCTGCCCCCAGGTGACCAACTGTAAGACCCACCCTTTAAGTTCTCTGGGAATTTTGAAAATCCCCTTCCTGTTTGCTCAGCCAGGCATGGAGTGCTCTTAGTGAATCTTTCCAGTTGACCACGCCTCCACGTGCCAGGCAAGCCCCAGTATGGAGCAATGGCGATGTGCTGGACCTTATCAGTGTTTGGGGGGAGGAAGCTGTCCAGGCCCAGCTGCGCTCCAGCTGTAGGAATTACGATACCTTCAGACAGAAAACAAGGGACATGATGGAAGGGGGCCATGACCGGGACGCACTGCAGTGCAGGGTTAAAGTGAAGGAGCTGTGGAATGCCTACCACAAAGCCGGTGAGGCAAACAGCCGCCCTGGTGTTGTCCCTGCGACCTGCCATTTCTACAAAGAGCTGGACACGATACTTGGGGGCAGCCCCACCTCCACTCTGAGTACCACCATGGACATTTCAGAGCCCAGTTCAACAAGGCAGGAGGAGGAGCAAAGCAGGAGCAAGGGTGCTGAGGTGGAGGAAGACACCTTGGAATCCCTAAATGCATGCAGCCAGGAGCTGCTCTCAAGCCAGGAGGAAGGCAGATAGTTGCAGCAGCCAGTGCTTGGGGAAGGACCAACACCAGAGGAGGTTCCTGGTAAGCAGCTTTTATTTTGGGTAGGAAGTTATTCAGTGTGCCCTCTTGGGGCAAGGAGGGTTAAGGCTGTATGCATGCCTAGATGCGGAATAGGGCATTGATGTGCTCTCTCACATCGCGGTAATCTGCCTCTGTGATCTCATCCAGAACTTGGGCAATGCGCTTGCGCAGGTTTCTCAGGAGAGCCACTGTGGTCCTTGGCCCAGTAAGGCTAACTTGTCCTTGCCACTGTGCCATGAGGGACGGGGGGGACCACTGCTGCACACAGACAAGTTGCATATGGTCCAGGGGAGAAGTCGCATTGCAGTAGAAGACCGCCCTTTGCTTCCCAGGTCACCCTCAGCATTGAGATCTTCCAGGACAAACTCCTGTGGAAAATGTGGAGACAGTGTTCAGTATAGGGGGCTCCATGCTGCTGTTGGCTCTCCCCAAGGCACAGAAACCCAGAGGACAGTACAGCCATGAAACAATCAGTCATGTGTGCTTACTCACCATTTTTGGGGCTCCCGTGGGTTATGTGTGCTCACTTTGGGACAGGGAGATTATGGTATTATGTAGACTGTGCTTGCCCTTAAGAATGGGGGAATCATTGCTCTGTCTGGTGTGAACAATGGTGCCTCTGTTAAGTGCTGCATTTTGCCTTTACAGATGCAACCTTGAGATCTCAGCCATCTGTGCTATCACCTGCTAAAAGACTCCAAAGAATCATTAAGAAGCTACAGAGTAGCAAGGAAGACATGTTGCATGAAGTAATGCAGCATTCAAGTAATGAAAATCAAAAAATGCAGGAGTGGCGGGACAGTGAAAGGAGGATCTGCCAGCAGAATGAGGAGCGCCAGCACAAAAGCGCAGTGCTCCGGCAGCAAAGCACGGAGCGGCTGATCAGCATAATGGAGCGCCAACCAGACTCAATACAGGCGCTTGTAACCATGCAGGTGGAATACTACCGCGCCCGCCCCTTCTGCAGCCCTTGTCCGAAAACTCTTTCCCTTGTGCCCCCATGTCACCTCCAACCCACTTTCCCCAACATCTGGATCCTTATCACCAGCTGCCTCCAACACCTGTAGCTTCACCACCCAGCCCTGAAAACTACGACCCTTACCCACTGCACTCAACCCCCATCACCATGCAGTATAGCCATCCTGAAGTGCAGCACTCATTGCACCGCACTCCAGACAGGAAGGGTGAGTATAATAACAGGACATACGCAAATCTGTGATTGTACCGTTCCCCATGCCACCCCCTTGCTCTTTCTGTTTCCCAAGCAGTTGTGTTTCTTTTCAATAAATTTTCTTTTCAATAAACGGATATTGTTTTATTTGAAAACATTCTCTATTATTGCATAAAGTAAATGATACCTTAGCCCAGGAAAGAAACAGGCACCACAAGTAAGCGTAGCAAACACAGATTCTCACTAACATTGGAACCACTGCACTTCACTCCCATGCAGGGCACCAGACATTATTGGTGGCTTTCAGCCTCAACTTGCTCCCTCAAGGCATCCCTAATCCTAGCAGCCCCACCTGGGGCCCCTCTAATAGCCCTGCTCTCTGGCTGTTCAAATTCAGCCTCCAGGTGTTGAACCTCTGAGTTCCATGCCTGTGTGAATCATTCACCCTTCCCTTCACAAATGTTATGGAGGGTACAGCATGCAGATATAAGAGCAGGGATGCTGTTATCGGACAGGTCCAGCTTCCCATACAGAGAGCACCAGTGGCCCTTTAAATGGCCAAAAGCACACCATCATTCAGCACCATCTCAGCCTGTTGTTGAACTGCTCCTTGCTGCTGTCAAAGCTCCTTGTGTAGGGTTTCACGAGCCACAGCATTAAAGGATAAGTGGGGTCTCCAAGGATCACAATGGGCATTTCAACTTCCCCTACGGTGATCTTCTGGTCTGGGAAAAAAGTCCCAGCTTGCAGCTTCCTGAACAGGCCAGTGTTCCAAAAGATGCGTGCATCATGCACCTTTCCGGGCCAGCCTGCGTTAATATCAGTGAAATGCCCACAGTGATCCACAAGTGTCTGGAGAACCATCGAGAAATACCCTTTCCATTTAACGTACTCAGAGGCTAGGTGGGCTGGTGCCAGAATTGGAATATGCATGCCGTCTATCGCCCCTCCTCAGTCAGGGAAACCCATTTGAGCAAAGTCAGCCACAATGTCATACATACATACAATATCAGGGTTGGAAGGGACCTCAGGAGGTCATCTAGTCCAACCCCCCCACTCAAAGCAGGACCAATCCCTAATTTTCTTTTGCCCCAGATCCCTAAATGGTCCCCTCAAGGATTGAACTCACAACCCTTGGTTTAGCAGGCCAATGCTCAAACCACTGAGCTATCCCTCCCCCCAAACATCGTACACGTTATCCAGAGTCACGGTTCTTCTGAGCAGGATGCGATTAATGGCCCTGCAAACTTGCATCAACACGATTCCAACAGTCAACTTTCCCACTCCAAACTGGTTAGTGACTTATTGATATCTATCTGGCATTGCCGGCTTCCAGATTGCAATAGCCACCCACTTCTCCACTGTCAGGGTAGCTCTCAATCTCTTGTCCTTGCACTGCAGGGTGGGAGCGAGCTCCTCACACAGTCTCATGAAAGTGGCTTTTCTCATCCGAAAGCTCTGCAGCCACTGCTCGTCATCCCAGACTTGCATGACGATGTGATCCCACCACTCAGTGCTTGTTTCCCAAGCCCAAAAGCGGTGTACTGTGGTGGTGAGCCTGTCCGTGAATGCCATAAGCAAACTCATGTCATATGCGTTACTCGAGTCGATATCGTCGTCGGAGCCCTCACTGTCACTTTGGATCATAAGGAATAACTCGACTGCCAAACATGACGTGCTGGCGAGACTTGGCAGCATACTCCTTAGCAGTTCAGGCTCCATTCCCGCAGACCGAAAGGGAAGACAGAGTGCGCAGTATAAAAACATTGAAAGATGGCGCCAAATATGGACAGAAGCAAAGGGATTGCTAGGATGTGAACCGATTCATCATGGGGTGTTGGGACAGGACCCAGAATGCCCCGCACACCACCCCCCTTCCCACAGGCCACAGCGCCGGAATGGGAAGAGGTGCTCTGTGGGATAGCTGCCCATAATGCACCGCTCCCAATGCTGCTGTAAGTGCCGCAAATGTGGCCATGCCAGTGTGCTTGCAGCTGTCAGTGTGGACAGACTGCAGCGCTTTCCCTACTGCGCTCTCCAAATGTGAGTTTAACTCAAAGCACTCTACATCTGCAAGTGTAGCCATGCCCTAAGAAATGGAGTAGAGGAAACTCCTAGCCTTAATAATTATCTATTTTCCTATCAAATATATCTTTGTGTTTTTAATTAAAAAACCCATGGTTCACAAACTGTAACCATCTCCAAAGACTGCTTTCTTGTTAGAATCCAAGGGAAGTCTATACTTGCATTAAGGGCTCAAAGTTTAAGGACAGAATCAATGAAAACTCAGCTCCCATCTCTTTCCTCCACCTCTCTCTATCAGCTCTTCCTCCACTTCTTCTCCTGCTAAAGGAACTTTTTCAACTAATGGCCCTGTACGCATCTCTTTCAGGAACTTAAATAGGGCCCATATAGTTCCTACTCCCTAAGTTACCTCTTCCACTGGCAACCTCCTATATGGAGCCACTTCCTGGCTACTAGTTGAGAGAGATGCCAGTTCATCCTTCCCCACAGCTTTAGGCAAAGTTTGGGGCTTGAGAGTCCAAGAAGACCAGAAAGGGAGGCCAAGAAAGCAATGAGAAGTTCCTGCCCACGCACAGTGTCTGACCTGACTCCTCTACAGATGGCTATACACGCACTCCTTCCTTCTCCAGCTCTGTCTCCCCCATACTTGCATACACGGGGCAGGACCCTTCTATTGGCCTAATGAAACTACACAACGTTTTTATCATTGGGATTTGCTAGAGTCCTGAAGTGTCGCTGTCCTCTAATTCAATTTTTAGTTAAAACAGCAAAACAAATAATAGATTTTGAAATACACATTTTGATGAATGTTGAATAAGTAAACTTGGTTATTGTTATGTTCCTTGAGGTATAAAGAAATTGCTTTTTAGTAGGAATCATGTAGAGGAGACTGTGCTTAAAATTAGCATTTTATCTATAATTTCACTTTATGTTAATGCTTCACGTTTTTTTGTCAGATTTCCATGTTGTTCCACGTGTTATTTTAATCACTTTTGTTTAAAGCCCCTTTAACTGTGCTAAATATAAATTCAGAACCAAAGCTATATTAAGTGATTAAAAGCTAACAGGTGTACATTGCAGGCAGCGTATAGTGGGAGGGGATAACTCTAATAGCTCTTGGACCAGTTTTCAGAGATACTTCATATTGCAGCCCAACATGAAGCCATTAGACCATCACACCATAGGTAAGAAATGAGAAATTTTTAGGTCTGTTGACCATTGTGAATGCTTCACAGTTGATTAGATTAAAGTGCTGAAGCACAGGTGTTTCTGTCACTGTGATATACTGAAAAAATCCAGCGTTCAATGGCCCTCAAATTCACCCTTTCACCTGTGCAGCATGATGGTATAGTGAATAATGCAAAACACACGGGCTAAGTTAAGACCCGTGGTCTCACTATGTATGCTGCTTTGTTTATCTAAGCATCTTATTACCAAACTTAATAAGAGAAGGAAATTTCTAAAGTGGGAAATGTTTTATAAAATCAGAATAGGGAGGTTTTTAACTAGAAGGCTCCCATACTATATCACAAGGACACTGCCAACGTGTAGCCAGTAGACACTAAAACTGTAGAAGAAGGATGTGTTCAAGCAATGAGATGACTAAGTCTGTGCAAACCCCTGCAGGGTCAGTTCAGAGGGACTGGCACTAAGCTAACCTCTGGAGATTTGTGTGAAACAAACACAAACCTCCAAGAAAACAACTCACAGATAATCGCACTTGTTTACGTATTTATGTCTGTAAGAGGGACTTCTACATTGTTGCCAGTACTACTGGTTTGTCACTGAGCAGGAAATATAAGAAAACAGCCTTTTTCTTGTGGTATTTTGAAACTCTTGTTTCCAGTTCTGAGAGGAGCAAAAATAGCAGTCATTGTTGTCCAACCATATGAAAGCCCTACGTGAGGTGCCCAGGTGAAGGTGCCAACTTCAGAGGAGCATAAGGGAATCAGGGAACAGCAAGTTTCAACAGGGATGCTCAACTTCTAGGCATGTGAGGAGGAGTTTTGTGTGCTCCATTCCCAAAATACTCCTCCCATATGCTTCTGCAGCAGCAGGAAGAATGTACAAGCTTTGCATGGTGTTCTTGTCCAGCATGGACATCACAAGCTCCATGTGCTTTCTGGACCTGGCTGCTCTTCTCTTGGGGAGACTGCAAACTTTGGGGATAGACCAGCCCAAAGCTGATGCTGAGCCGGTAAATCAACATACTTCTGCAAAGGCTCAAAGCTACCCAGGAGTACAGTGGAATGGGTGAATGAAGACTCCATAACCACCAAGTTGGGGATTGAGCAGCCCATTTGGCAGATACTCCTCCAGCTTCCTGGCCTCAATAGCGACTCTGTAAACACTACATGTTTATGTGTGAACTAATCAATCTTCTTAGAGAATGTTTAAATGTAAATTAAGAGACTGGATACAGGAACATAACTATAAGAGAAATGCTGACAAAGATGAAGGGCCACCTGAACTATTTTCTAGTGGAAAAAGGTTGGTTTTGTTGTTGTTGTTGTTGTTGTTGTTAGTTAAGAGCTTTAGTTTATTTCTGTTTGGATTTATATGTTTTTCTTCATTAAAATAAAGATACCTGTTGTATCAACCAGGCATAAAGTAAGTATTCTCATCCTGAAAGATAGTAAAGAGGGAAATCAATGTAAGATTGCATAACAAAGGTAGTGAAATGACCTTGTGGAAGGGATAAGGTGGACTTCACACTTTTTTTTTTTTGTAATGGCTGGGAGAGAGTAAAAAGTTTGGTTTTTACCCTGTGAGTGGTCTGCCAAAAATAGCCTACTGTTTTTTGTATAAAGTATAGATATTTTTATTCTGATTCACTTCTAAGTTTATTGGTGAAATCAATATTTATAACTAATGTCTGTTTTGGATATAGCAGGATGATTTAGCTCATTATGAATGTGGAGAACTTGTTTACACAAGAATGCAGTGTATTAATAATTCACCTCACTAATACCCAAACAATATTCCTTACCACACTAAATGATCATGTCTAGAAATATTGGCCCCTTGGAAACTCCACTTGTGAAAGAAAATTTCAGTATCATTCTCTTGAGACTGAAATATTATTTGTAAAAGTGCCAGCATTTCTAGAAAGTTAGCTTTGGGTACTGTCACAAAATAACGATAAAAGTCTGGGGCATCTTTACATCACCTATTTCATTACCCAAACACCAAAACTGTAGAGTTTAGAGTTCATGTTTCCATTCCGATATGCTCAGACTCTTGTAGTAAATCAGCTTCTCTTTCGTGAACTTGCTTACTAATCTTGAACCACAGGCCACAGTTCAAACTATTTTATTTTCAGTAGTAATCAAGGTAGAAGATATTAAATCATGTACTCTAATTTCCCAAAGTGCCTGAACCCTGTAGGGCTTATAAATTACCTTCAACCTTTTGCATTAACTTCAAACGTGAGATTCAACATTCATTACTGCAGTAGTTTCATTTTGTACATTAGCTGTATTGATACACTACTGCCATTTGGGGGATGGGTATTATTATTTTTAGCTAAGAGCTGAGCTAGCTGTTAGTATTCCCAGAAGATCACAATTTATAGCCAGGCACATGCTGCTAGCAAGTTTTGCTTTAAGAAAAAAAATGTCTGTCCAGCTTGGAGATTTCAGTTATTTTCCTGTTGAAAGCACAGTGATTCAAGCAAGTTTGAGGGGCTGGATTTTGGGGGAGAGGAGTTTGAATATAAATTTTGCTCTGCTATTTGTAAAAGGGAATAGAAGAAATAATGAATGAATTGACAGCAATTGCTATCATACAGAGCTTCAGAAATAATACATCTCCTTCCCACAAATACACAAACCTAATAGGTCCTTCATGTACTCAAACCAGGCTTCAGCCATTACATGCTGCAGAATGTGATGTTTACCTACCAAATTCATTTTCTATCTGCTGAGTTGTACTGATCTGAAGATAAATGAATGGAATGCCTGGGACCATAAGCACCCTAAAAACCATTGAGAATCCTCACAGTGAGAGTACAAGAATTACAAAGCTAAGAGCAGACAAGCAAAAAGAGGGGAAATTGTTTAGCTGGAGAAATTGCTGTGAGTGTTTAAAAGGCCTCCAGCACACCCCTTTAAGCTACTGTCGTTATGGTCTGTTTATTGTTTGTATTCTGTGTATTGTTATGTTCTGTGACTTGTTTAGGCTGGCATCTTGTTTTAGTTTTATTTAGATGGTCTAGAATAGATACCACCATTTACTCTATCTACTTAATCTAAATTCTGATAGTAATTAGAAATTAGTCATATAGTCGAGATAAAATAAGAAACTGATTAAAACTTCCCCAAATCTTTGTCAAGGTTTGAAAATCAAGTTTTTTATTTTTTAAAGTTCATTTTTTTTGTGTCAAAACAAAACACTCCATCTGACCAGGTACAACATTTTTCATTTCAATTTTTGTTGAAACAAAATATATTGTTCAACCCAGAAGTAAATGTTTCATTTCATTTGGGCTTTAACTTTTTTCCTCTTTTAAATAAATTGACGCACATTTCAAAACAGTCATTTTGAATTGAAAAACTGAAGTGTTACATTTTGAAAGTGTCAAAATGAAACATTCTCATTAAAAAAATCTGTTTTCAAATGCAACATATCAGCAAATTTCACAAATTTGCGAAATGTTTCTGTTGACTCTAATCTACATTTTTTTTATGGTTGGGGGTGGGGGGAAGGTTTTGGACAAAAAATTTGCCCAGCTGTACAATATTGTCCTCCCGTTATCCATTCCATTTGTAATCTTATCAAAAAGCTAAGTGGCTTTTTTTTTGCAAGACTTAATATATATAAACACAAAGCACTTTGCATTGCCTCAATTCTGTGTTCCTGTTTGAAGTCAATGGCAAAACCTCCATTGACTTCAAAGGGAGGAGAATTAAGCCAAGGAAATTTCTGCTTTGGAAATTTCCATCCAATATATTTATCGCTCATTGATCTGTCAGATCCTTCATACTTAGTGGGTGGTTTTGCTTTCTTAAGCTATAATCATTTACTAGAAATAGATATGACACTTGCAGAGTGGTGACTGCCATAAATACTCTTTCTTTTTCCTGATTATCAGTAGAGCATATGCTTTCTTTCAGTGTGTTCCCATTTGTCCACAATTTTTCAAAAATAATTCCAGTGGTTCAGTCATGTTGATTGCCAATTCTCTGTACACTTTAGGATTCATCTCATCTGGACTAGGTGATTTGTATAAGCTCTTACTCTCAAGTACTGATTCAGCTGTTCCCCCAAAAAGCTAAAAATAGTGTAAAATTAATATTTCATTTAGTGTATTACATAAAAAAATGTCCAAATGTTTGGGCATTTTTCAATTACACTGAATCCTTATATCCCAAATTTATTTTCCTAAAGATGAGACGTCATCATGGCTCTTTTAAAAAGACTAAATTATGTTAATATGATCAGGAATACTGTCTCTCTGAAGCGTTTATCAGTCTTCTTTATAATAACCATATACAAAATCCATTCCCCTTTATCATCCTTTTAATCAAAGAAGATGATGGTAACTCATTTTTAAGCACAGTGGAACACTGGTAACACAGTGTATTTATTTTCATGCCAGTGTTGGTTACATAATATTATTGTGGTTCATTACAAATAAAAAGTAGTGAAATGTAATATTTGACAACACATTAATAGGTAAATGCTAATGTGTGCTCAGCCCTGTACAAAACATGGGAAGACATACACCAGGCCTTGGGAGTTGTAATCGTACTCTCCATCCTTTTACTACAATAGGGCACAAATATATGACAGTGGCTATAATGAAGAGCTGGACAGGGTCTTTTATTTCAGTGTGGAAGTACCCTAAAAGAGCTCTGGAAGGGACAACTGAGACTGAAAGGCAAATTAAGCAGCTTTTATAGCTGTTAGTGTCTACCAGTCTCTATCTCCAAATTTAACTCAAAGAGGGATAAAAGAAAATATTCTTAAGGTTAGGATCTCAGATAAGGAAAGAGTTCATGTTTATAGACTATCCTAAGGCATGGTGGCTGTTGGATTGTTTTGTTTCTTTGTTTTGGTTTTTGTTCCTCTGTATTTGTACTTTAAGCATAAGTTCTTATAACATTAATATTGTGGTTGGTGTTGATAGTTGTCTCTGTAAGAATCCCAGAATTAGTTTAATCTTCTAAATATGTTTCATATTTGTAATTGTTTCCTGACCTAGTGGTAACAGTTAAATGTAAATAACTCTACTAATGTAATAAGGAATAGGAGTTAATGCTGACCACCACCAAAGCAAGGTATTCAATATTTAAAGAGGAATCAAGAGTAAAAACCACTAGCCACCAGGAATATAAAACATTTTTGTTCTTCAAAGGGTCCATTTGCTAAACACTTAAATTACTTTGCTCTCCCATAAAGAAATGATCCATTAATTGTACTGTGAGACTGTCCCACTGGAGACAGTTCATGGGTTGTTGCATTAAGTTCTTTTATCAGTGCCCTAGCATTTCCATTTGACATGGATCATTACAGTGTAGACAAAACAAATACGCTAATTCCTTGATGTATATCTTCTCTAAGTGTAAGAAACTGGTATTAATATATTTCAGAAACTTTTTTTCTGGCAGTAAGGGTGGTTGCTATTTTAAAATGCCTGACAAATGTTTGTATTATCCAATTAACTGGCGTTAAAATGCTGATTAATCACGGGAAATGATGGTTCATAAATTTTAAGACCAGCCCAATGTACTGTAATATACTTATCATTAATACCTTGACAAATTTAAATGGTGTTGCCCCTATTAAATTAAAGCCATTGTAAGCATTTATTTTAATCATCACTGCAGAACTGAGGCTGCAAATAAAGCTGTCAGTGCATAAATAGAGAGAGGGTTTGATTTTTTGGTTGTTGTATTTTTTTTGAGAATCCAACTTGGCTCTGAGTTTTATTCTTCTTCTGTGTTTGATAAGCAGCATCTTATCAGATATTCACAGAATGTCCCTCTTCCAGTATTCCCCCCACATTGTTTCTTGTTTGTTTGCGAAAACCTACCTATAGAAAGAACTAAAATAATTGTGTCTGTATCTTAAGATGCTTTTGTTAAAAATACTTAAACATTCCATTAAAGAATTACTCTGTGATTTAGAGTGTCTTAGGGTGGAATCCACAAAGGGACTTAGTTGTTGCAATGCTGAGTGTAGTGACACCTAACTTAGCATTATTCCTGTGATTTTTGTAGGCACCTGTGATCCACAAACCCAAGTTAGGTGTCTATCTTCCGTGTACAAAGAATGGGTAGAATAGGGTCAAAGAATGTGAGATGCACAAGCCAGCATAGTAGGCTTACAGATGAGTTAGGCACTAGACTTGTTCCACTTAGGGTTGCCAACTTTCTAATCACACAAAACAAAAAACCCTTGCCCTGCTCCCTGCCCCTGCCCCTGTACCAAGACCTCGTCCCTGCCCTGATACTTCTTTGAGGCCCCAACCCCCCTCCCTCTAGCCCCCCTCCCTCCATCGCTCGCTCTCCTCCACTCTCATTCACTTTCACTGGGCTGGAGCAGGGGGTTGGGATGTGTGAGGGTTGAGGGCTCTAGATGGGGGTGTGGGCTTTGGGGTGGGCCTGGGGATAAGGAGTTTGGGTTGCAGGAGGGGTCTCTGGGCTGGGGCCAAGGGGTTTGGAGTGCAGGAGCAGCCTCGGGGCTGGGGCAGCGGCAGGGGCAGGGGAAGGGCGTGCAGGCTCTGAGAGGGAGTTAGGGTGCAGGAGGGGATTCTGAGCTGGGGCAGGGGGTTGGGTGCGGGTGAGTGTGGGGGAGTGAGCTCCAGCCAGGAGGCACTTACCTCAGGTGGCTCCCAGGTGGCAGCACAGTGGGGCTAAGACAGGCTCCCTGCCTGCCCTGTCTCTGCCCTGTTCCCAGAAGTGGCCGGCATATCTGGCTCCTCGGCACAGCCAGGTGGCTGTGTGTGGTGCATGCTGCCTGTACCCACAGGTGCTGCCCCCGGAGCTCGTGCTCAGGGCGGGGGCGGTGCACAGAACTTCACTGATTGCACCTGTGCCTAGGGGCCGCAGGGAAATGCCGGCCGCTTCTGGGAGCTGCGCAGAGACAGGGCAGGCAGGACTGGACTTTTAACAGCCCGGTCAGTGGTGCTTACCGGAGCCACCAGGGATCCCTTTTTGACTGGGTGTTCCAGTAAAAAAACAGATGCCTAGCAACCCTACCTTCACACAAAATGGCTGGAGGAGGAGAACAGGTGGTGCTGCCCACATTGGAACTTTCATCTCAGTGAATGTGGGCACTCAGCTGGGATGTGGGAGACCCACATTCAAATTCCCCCTTCTCCGTCAGCATACTCTAGCCACTGAGCTATGGGATATCCTAACATGGGCCTCCCTCAGTCTCTCCTGTTGAAGCTATTCCACTGGAGCCAGGCTCTCCCACCTCCTACATGGATGCCCTAAACACTGGATCACAGAATCATGCTATCTCTCTGTCCCAACAATTGTTTAAGTATTTACCAACAGTGGAACCGTCACTGGGCCAGAGAGAGTGAGAGAGAGAAAAGTACTCTGAAGTCCACAGACATCCCAGATCCTCCACTCCCAAAGGAACAGTGTATGCTAGGTTTACCTTAGCCCACTACTCCTGTATTCGCACACACAGCACTTGAGTTCAACTGTAGTAAAACAACAGGAAATTTATTTAACAAAGAAGAGAGATTCAAATAGAAACAATTGTGAGTGATGGAAACAAATGGTTACATGTAAAATGCAAACCCGAGACTAGTCTTATTAACAACAGCCTTTCCTGTCTAATAGAGTAGATTATCACCCCCAAGTTCAGTCTTTGGCAGTGCTTGCTATCCCCAAGAAGCTAGGACCCAATCTTTCATGAAGATGAAAGCTCATCTTGATGAAGCTCATCAAGGTACCTCCTCAATTAATGGTTCCAAAGTGCTTTCTTCATCTTGAGATATCCTGAATCAGTCTTTTGTCTGTATTCAAAGGCAGGGGAATCCCCTCACTCTCATATTGTTCCTTTTCATTTACAAGTGGTTTCAGTGTGTGTCTCTTCACTGCTGTGTGTAACTACACATACCCTACATGCAGCAGTGTTGTGCAGTGTAGATATCACCTATGTTACAGGATACTGGACTAGTTAGACCACTCGTCCAATTGAGTATGGTGATTCCTATTGTCAAGGTTCCTCCCCCACTCTGAACTCTTGGGTACAGATGTGGGGACCTGCATGAAAAACCTCCTAAGCTTATCTTTACCAGCTTAGGTCAAAACTTCCCCAAGGTACAAAATATTACACCCGTTATCCTTGGACTGGCCGCTACCACCACCAAACTAACACTGGTTACTGGGGAAGAGCTGTTTGGACGCGTCCTTCCCCCCAAAATACTTCCCAAAACCTTGCACCCCACTTCCTGGACAAGGTTTGGTAAAAAGCCTCACCAATTTGCCTAGGTGACTACAGACCCAGACCCTTGGATCTTAAGAACAATGAACAATCCTCCCAACACTTGCACCCCCCCTTTCCTGGGAAATGTTGGATAAAAAGCCTCACCAATTTGCATAGGTGACCACAGACCCAAACCCTTGGATCTGAGAACAATGAAAAAGCATTCAGTGTTTTACAAGAAGACTTTTAATAAAAAATAGAAGTAAATAGAAATAAAGAAATCCCCCCTGTAAAATCAGGATGGTAGATATCTTACAGGGTAATTAGATTCAAAAACATAGAGAACCCCTCTAGGCAAAACTTTAAGTTACAAAAAAAATACACAGACAGAAATAGTTATTCTATTCAGCACAATTCTTTTCTCAGCCATTTAAAGAAATCATAATCTAACACATACCTAGCTAGATTACTTACTAAAAGTTCTAAGGCTCCATTCCTGGTCTATCCCTGGCAGAAACCAGCATACAGACAGACACAGACCCTTTGTTTCTCTCCCTCCTCCCAGCTTTTGAAAGTATCTTGTCTCCTCATTGGTCATTTTGGTCAGGTGCCAGCGACGTTACCTTTAGCTTCTTAACCCTTTACAGGTGAGAGGAGCTTTCCCCTGGCCAGGAGGGATTTCAAAGGGGTTTACCCTTCCCTTTATATTTATGACACCTATGCTGCTGAAAGTTGGTTAAGAACAGAAATAAGCATTGAATAACCCCAGAAAGCAGTCTATAGGAATTCAGCACATTAGTTTCAACTTCACCTTTTAAACAAATAAAATAAGATCCTGCAGATATGGCTGACTGAGTTGAGGCCACAGTAGAAAGAAATCAGTGCTAGGAACCTTTCAGAATACATCATTGTGGAAGACTGGAGAAAGTGGGAAAGTGGATGGCTGCATTAAGTCAGCCCCCAGCACCACAAGTCTGTCATCATGTATTGCCTTTAGCTGCAATAAAAAATTCAATTTTCTTCATATGAAAATCCATAATTTTAAAATAATTGTGTTTTAATTAAAAGTTAGGCTCTTTAGGTCATCTGTAAAGTGTTGAACCAGGAAAGAAAAGCTTAAATTACCTGTTCTAGAGCCTGATTTTTTTTTTCTTCAATAAACCCCAAACCCAACAACAATGAATCTTAACAGTTACCAAAGGAGAGTGATAAAAGGATCTCTTCTACCCTCAGGCTCAAATCTAGTTTGATTAGCATTCCCTGTATCTGAATTGGAACCAACTTGGTTCACAAGAACCTCATAGTCTGTAAATTCCAAGTTCAAATTCTCTTTAATCACCATATTCTTTTTTTCAATTTGTATCCAAATTTATTATAATTATGTGAGAATTATGCTTGTCACATTTTCTGGCTTTGAACACATCTAAAAGGAAAAAAGGATTAATTATCTAGCAGCAGTGTGCTTCTGAAAGGTGGGCATAGTCAGAAAAGTGATGCTGTTTTATTCCATATTTAGATTCTCTCTGACTCTGTCACATTCTCTTTCCTTCTGTTCTTTCCATACTTGGCCTCTGGTTTGTGACTATCAAGATATACTGTAACATTATTTATGTCTGATCAGATTAAATGTATCCAGAGTATAAATGTAGACTGGGACCATTTTATTTGTTAGGCACTGTTTAATTTTTTTGTTGGTCCAAGCAATAAATTTAGGCATAACACGTTTGAAAAACTGCATTGCTTTCACAGTTCTAAACACCTACATCCTGCTCCAGCCATTCTGTGCCTTCCTTAATTACTATCCTTCCTGCCCTTTATTCATCATCTGCATCCATAACATTGATTATGTATGGCACTGTGCCTTTAATCTAGGATATCTTTATCAAGAAAATGGAAGTAGGTGAGAGAACATACAAAAAAAGTGCAGAAGAACTCAGAATTGTTCAACACTGTATTTACTAACAGGACACAGTGCAAAATAGTTCTCAGGATTCTTATTCTGCAGCTACTAACCCATCTGCTAAACATTTACAGAAGTTAACAACCAAATATTCTGCTTATACTTGTGCACAATAATATAAAAAAAATGCAACCAGCTCATCTTTAGTCATCAGTTATTGGGCAACCTGAGGAGTCAACAAGTGTGAAGGGAAGCTCTTAAAACTAGTCAAATTCCCCTTTTTAAAATTCCATGGGCCAGATTCTCGACAGTTAATCATCATAATTCCACAGACTTCATTGGAGTTACATTTATTAACACCGACTGAGAATCTTGCCTATATGTTGATATACATAGATCTAGATCAGGGGTCGGCAACCTTTCAGAAGCGGTGCGCCGAGTCTTCATTTATTCACTCTAATTTAAGGTTTCGCATGACAGTAATACATTTTCATGTTTTTAGAAGGTCTCTTTCTATAAGTCTATAATATATAACTAAACTGTTATATGTAAAGTAAATAAGGTTTTTAAAATGTTTAAGAAGTTTCATTTAAAATTAAATTAAAATGCAGAGCCCCCCGGACCAGTGGCTAGGACCCGGACAGTGTGAGTGCCACTGACAATCAGCTCGCATGCCGCCTTTGGCACACGTGCCATAGGTTACCTGCCCCGATCTAGATTGTGGTCAGCATGTGCGTGTGTGTTAGAGAAAGAAGTATGCAAGCAGCCAACACAAGTGCAGAGCACAATATCAGTTTCTGTGAGAAATGACCGAATGGGTCCTTGATCCCTTTGGGGAGAAAATCTCCTAGAAAGAAGAGGGACAAGGAGGAGAAGGGAATTTGCCCCCTCCTCTCCCAGCCTGTGGAGTGGGGCTAGAGTACGGTGGGGAGAAATCTATGCTATGCTCCTGTCTGACAGAGTGAACTTCTGCCCTCAAAACTCCTCAGAATAATGGGTATGTCTGCACTGCAATCAGACTTCTGTGGCTGCCCCATACCAGCTAACTCAGGCTTGCGGGGCTCAGGCTAAGGGGCTGTTTAATTGTGACGTAGGTGTTCAGGGGTAGGCTGGAGCCCAGGTTCTAGCACCTTGTGGGGTAGGAATGTCCCAGAGCTCAAGCTGCTGCCTAAACACCAACACTGCAATTAAAGAGCCCCTTAGCTAGAGCCCAGCAAGCCTGAGTCATCTGGCATGGGACAGCCATGGATGTCTAATTGCTGTGTACACATATCCAATGTCTCCTGGTGTTCTGTCAAAGGATAGTGTAGTGTCATATGACTCAACTGAACAATATTTTGCAATAGTGTTCAGTCAGTCTCAGACTCACTGAACAGTGATTCCATAGAACTTCAATTAAGTGTCCAGATATTTATGACAGCAAATGATTATTAGATGTATCTAAATCAGACATTAATTCTTTAGCATTGTAAGGATGCTCCACAACTTCATACCGATCACTGAATCCATTCCATATTCTTGATTTACAGAGCTGAGAGATGTCGTTCTCTTTAGTAGGACAAGCTAGAATCACTCCTCTTGTGAAATCATGTGGCAGCACAGGATTACAGTACACACCAGATTCCTTTTGTTTTTAATTTTATTTTGTATGCATGTAGCCTGTAGAATGCTAATCAAAAGTCCGACTCTGAATTCTTCATGCACCCAATCTCCCACTGAAGCCTATGAAGTGAAAGATGTGCAAAGACAACAGAAAAGTGCTGTGTGAAAATACTTTGTGTTCAAAATATAACAAATGGAAATACAACATGATCCCTGGCTGGAAGTACCCAAGATATCTGATCATTTCCATGCAGCACATAAACACCTGTTTTGTTGCATTAAGATATTAGTTATTTTCACGCTCTTATAAAAAGCTTTCCACAGTATTTATCTTAAACAGCATGTAATGCTGGTCTGTGTGGTGCATGATACAAACTGGTATTATTTTTGTAATTCACAAAAAGATGTTGCATGTTAGTTATTTCATTTTATGCCATGTTTCTACTTAGATAAAATGGTTAAAGTAGTCAGAACAGCACTGCATCTTCTGAAACCAAAGTACAAAGTGACAGGTAAACACCTAGAAATGAATGGCTAGTATTTTTGAAGTGTTACTTAGATGCCTTTATGCTTTCTTTACATAAATATTTTACTGATTGTTGCTAATCATTATTGCAGTTAGGTTTAATAAATTGGGAATTTCACCAGCCTAGGTCTTTTGGGTTACATTTAGCCAATAGGGAATGGGTGTTAATTTCTCTCTCCTTTGTCCGTAATTAAGAAGATTTCATAGGTTTAAGGAAACAGTAATTAAACAAAGTGTTAGAGCAATTTGCATATTTTAATAAGTCAAGAAGTCTGGGATGTTTAGAAAAAAATGTTTTCATTACTAAGTACAATTAAAACCCGAAAAGGCCTTTCAGAATAACACTTTGTCTCCAGAAGCATAAGCTTCTGGGTGCTAAGAACCAATGCAAGTGAATGTATTATTAGTGCTTGGAAGCTGATTTGTGATTCAAAAACTTTGATAAGTTTAAATTAAGAAAAAATGGGTAACAAACTTGCTACTACTTACATAGAACCAAATAGTTTCACCTTGAGCAGCCTGGTGCATAGAGGGTCTACCTAACATATTTCTCATCTACCTTTCCTATTTGAAATAGTGTATTACCAGGTACATATAGGACCCAATTCAGCAAGGTGATTTAAGCACATGTCTAACTTCAGTCACATGAGTAGTCCCATTAAAGGCAATGCTTAGAATTAGGTACTTATTTAACTACCATGCCGAATAGAGATGCCAAAAGTTTTTGTGAATTAGTGGGACAAGCTCTATGTTTTTTTGCAGTGTCCCATCAGACCTGCCATATTATTACCTCTTTGGAATACGTTCTTCAGGGGGCAAGCAAATACTTTTATCAGGATTACTGCTGTTATTTAGGAGTTGCGTTCCCTTGGAAAATAGTTTGTTCATTTCAGGGCTTAACTGACTTTAGCTAAAACAGCTAAAATCACATTGATTCTTAGTTTGTTGGTGTAAGTGTTTCTACAATACAGTGCACTCCATCAGCCAAGCCACTAACACACAGCCACTTCATTTACTTTAAATCTGATAATTTTCAATGGCTTCTATTTTCCCTTATTCACAGAAATACCTGAACATCTTTCCTGACAAAAGTGGCAGAATAAAACCCAAAAATCATGTCTTTAAAAAACAGAATTGTGTCCCCCTCAATGGAAAGGAAGTGTGAGTGGATCTCTCTTATTTCCACATGATGTGACTACTGCTGCATAGACCTACTTGTGGTGTGCTGTTGGTTTTCCAGCATTGCCATAATGAAGGCCCAAGAGGGTGATTCAAAGACTACTGAAGTCAATGGAAAAACTCCTATTTTGATTTTGGTGGGCTTTGGATGAGGCCCCTGTCTCATGAAGAGAGTAAAATTGTACTGCCTATTAATGAAGGTCTTCTTGAACCTGCCAAGGGTTTATAGTTCTCTGGTTTTGAAGCTCTATGTGGCCAAAAAGCTGATTGCTACTACCAAGTGCTATGGCAGGGCTGGTTTACTTAATCCTACCTCAGTTCAGTGAAACACATGACCTCTTGAGGTCCCTTCCAGCTCTACATTGTTATGATTCTTTCTACAAAAGTCTTATTTATAGCTATATAACTATTATACATTTTAAATGGCGGGCATCGGTAGTCATAGTAGTAGAGGAAAGAGCAGAAGGTGCCAAATCGTCATGTTCAGAGCCTCAGGAGTGACAGTCTAGGCAGAAGGCCTACTCTTCTACAACCTCTGTGCTCCAAATCGGCAATTATCATACAATTAACTATCCTGAGGAGTTTCTATGCAGCAGCACAGCAAGAATAGACATGACCAAAATAATACTTCATGAGGTTAAAATAGTTATCACTTTGTGATGGTGCACACACTGATTGATAGAAATAGTACAAACCCCACTGCCTCTTCCACAGGCTTAGCCGTCTGCTGATGCTGAAGTTACTGCACTATTCCTTTGTGAGGCCTGTGCCTTCTCAAATATAATAATACAATTGTTGTATTTGGAGTGGAAATTTTGCCAAAGGAAAAACAGCAACAAAAACTACTTTCTATTCCGCCAGTTCCTCCTTAACAACACAAACTGTGCTTCTTCTGTGTGCAGTCACTTTTCAAAAGGGACTTTAAAAATCAAGCTTTCCTTAAACTGAGAAAGAGCAGCTCAGCAGAGATTTCATCTCTCAGAAACCACATTAAAATGCCTTCTGCTGACCCTCCGGATCAAATGCAGTGTGCTCAAACAGGGGCACTGGTGTGATAACATGTTCCCTTTCCTAATGAACACGGTTTGAAACTGAAATGCACTTGCAAAGAGCAAGCTCAAAATAGTCAAGGATGTACAAAAAGAGCCAAAAAGTTGCTTCCAGTTTCAATGAAAGACTTTCAATCATGAAAAAAAATCAAGTAGACGGATTGCTGCTTTGCAAATGCAGATGGAACTTTAACAAGGCTGATTTCAAGTGTGGTTTGCATGTTGTCTAATGTTTTGCATAGCTCTAATACTTAATATGTGACCATTTGAGTGTATTTATAAGGAAGTGAGTGTTCTGACTTAAAGCCCTGATCCAAAGCCTGTTGGGAAAAAATGGAAGTTTCATGTAACTTCAGTGAGCTTTGGAATAGGCTCTAAGTGCCCACATTTTAAAAATGGGCCTTAGTGTGCACTTTCCTGAATGTCACTGCACCTTTTTAGGCTCTGCCCTTCCATCACAAACGAAGACAGTGACACAAGGTTTTTTTCAGAACACTTCTTTACAGAGTAGAACAAAGAACAATTAACTTATACATTTTTTTTCTTTATTAGGAATATCTTTTAAAGGCATTCAAACTGCAAACACACCACCATTTGTTAGCCCCAAATTTATATATAATAAATCTCCAAGACTAATCTAATGTTATTTATAACAGCAAGAAAGGGATCTTCTATGAGGAGCAGGTGCTTTTAAAATCTCAATAGCAAATTCCATGTATTTACAGCAATCCCAGATTATGAGGAAATCATCACCTGTCTGCAATACTGTCTCAGGTGGTATCCTAGAGTTCAGTATTTCTAATATGCAAATAGGATTTATTTTCTGTTAACACTTTCCCAAGATTTTCTTCAAAAATATTCACTGTTAGCTGCACCTTATAGCACCTTCTACTGGCTTTTTTCTCCTGTCTGAGTTGGAATAGATAGCCACTTTTCTGAATGCTGTTTCCTACATCAGAAAAGAAGGGTGATCCTGTAGTTAAGACATTGAACTACAATTCAAGAGACTGAGATTCATTCTCAAGCTCTGTCACCAATTTCCTATGTGACCTTCCTGTGTGATTGGGTAAATTGCTTAATCTCGTCATGGCTTACACCCTCATCTGGAAAACAAGGAGAATAATGCTTCCTTTCTCCCATATTTTTTCTGTCTTTTCTGTTTAGCTTCTGAGATCTTCAGAGTAGAATGTGTTTCTTCCTATGTGCATGTACAATGGCTCAAACAACAGGGCTCCAGTATTGATGAAGGCATCTAGATGTTACTGTAATACAAATCATTAATAGCATGCTTTATAAAACTTAAAATCCTATATTAAGAATACTTGCTAGACTATCATCTTATGCACTCCAAATTCATTTTATAACATCCTTAATAATGAGTTCATAAAGACTGTTATTGCATTTCTTAATTACATGCGTAAAAGGCAACATTAGTTGTTGTGTTTTCTAATCTCTAATGGGAATCAAAGCTTACAATAATTATTAAAATAGTTAGCTCCTAATAGTGTGCTATGTGTTGGAAGATGTAAATGATGCAGTCATTGCTCCGTAGAGCTTGCCATCTTAATAGACATGACAAAACAAGCCAATACAAAATAAGCAAAAGCAGGGCAAGATTACAGCAGCAAAATCACGTGATTCATTAAAAAGATATACTTACAGCTTGATGAATTTGTACTGCTTTGAGAGGGAGATAGGTGGTGCTGAATTACATCATACTGTTACAAAGCCCCACTTCTACAGGCTGGTCTGTGTTGCTGGCCTCCTGCACTAATACAGAGACCATCTGAAGTCAGTAAGACTCTGCATGGGCAGAGTCGTCTGTCCATGTAGAACAGCCGGAAGGATCAGGACAACATATTTTAGAATTTAGAATGTAAGCCTTGTGGGCAGGGACCACACTATCAGGGATTAAATAATTTTATGTTTCTTTGAAAACCTTAGAAGCCAGGTTTTGTTCTAACCTACCCCAAAATCAGTTTCCTAATATGTCCAATTGACAGAGCTATATTTTCAAACATGAACACCTAAATTGCATATGTAAATTGAGCATTTGAACATTCAGTGGTAAATTTCATCTGTACTTATAAAGCACCAATCACCACATTATAAAGTTGCTGAAGATACAATTAAACTAGTATATAACAGCTTGTAGTTTGGGTGGACACAGCTATCAACATCAGCATCTGTGACACGCTTGTTCATCTGACCATTTTCTTGGCTAAAATCCATTAAATATAGCTTGTGATGTGAGATGAAGGCTTCACACTTATGGAGGCTGCACACAATCTCACACAGATTCGAGGCTTCACCCTTATGACCATTTCCTGCTTGGATTTTTTTTTTTTTTTTTTTTTTTTGCTAAATTGTTAAAATGACCTTTAGTGACCTGTGATAGAAATGTCAAATGTCATGTTCCTTCTCTTTTGCAGTCAACAATCCACATGTAATGTGTACTAAATTTCAAGAATGAATCTTAAAAGGGTACTTGAATAGTTGAAATCTGATAAGGAAGAGAGATGACCTTTAGATAACCTCCAAGAGAAAGGTCAAAAGTAGGATTTGTTCCCCTGCATGTCCTGGCTCATAATGAGGCCTGGAAAGATTAGATTTTTATCTGTAAATGTTGGTAAACTTTGATTTCACTGTACCAGAAACCATGTGAAACATATTTCTCTGGATGATAATCAAAATTTACAGATAAGCAAAGTGAGAAAAATGCTGCTTGAGAACTATAGTTTGATTTAAAGACATTTACTTTGCATATTTTGATGTGATGTTGACATTTTGTGTTTTAATGGTTATAAAGTTTTAGCTATTTGAATCTCATTAAATAATTGCCTCCCATAATTCTACTGTCACTGAAAATTTAACTAGATAAAAACTGAAAAAAATCTTAAAAGCCAAAATTTTGCAAAACTCTGAAAATTTTGATTGATAAAAATAGAAAGAAATTGCTTATGTGAATCTATAAGAAATACCACTGCTTCGGAGTCAGAGGCCTGCAGTTGGCTGGCTGCTTACCCTTCCCACTGCACCTGAGAAAGACCTAGAACTTAATTAGCTGATCTTTATCAAAGAGGGCAGCAGCAAATGAGGGGGCTGGACTGCAAAACCCTATGGAAAGATTAGGGTCAGTGCCTGCAATGGACTGCTGCTGGAGCTACTGCAGAGAGGAACTGCTCCAGAAATCAAACAGACAGAAGGGGAGATTGTGTGGAGTCCTTTATTGATGAGGCTCTGAGGGAAAAAACAGGAAATTTTGGTTACTGGAGTTAATGGCATGAAGGGCAGACTTGAAGAAGGGACTATTTGGACTGGACAGACTCTTGAGGGAAGCATCTGCAAGGTTTTGATTTTGTTTGTTAAGAAGGATTAAGTAAAACAATTAACCTTGCTGAAAACTGATTCCCTAGGTTCCTTGAGAGAACTCGGACAGAATTAGCCCAGGGAGTCAGCTGAGTTAGCAAAAGCAAAGACTGGTCTGATAGGAAGAAGTGCTATAAAATAGGTCCTACTCCTTTTACAGCTTAAAAATAAACATCAGTATTAGCCATTGAAATTATAAATAATTAAATAGAATTCTGCCAGTCGTATGCTACTAAATAAACATGCTAAGGTTCAACAGTGTAGCTCAGTATGAAAGTTGCATTAGTCAATTTAGCCACTTACAATTATTTAAAAAATAATACATACAATTTCTGTCTCCAAAGACAATCTTTGTCCCTCCCTCACTGTAAATTTGACTATAATCTGCAGTTTCCAATAGTTGTCTGTTTCTGTGAGAAATATCCCCAGACTGTAGACCGGACTTGTGTGTTTCTAAAGGAAGATGTGAGTAGACGGTATTTTATTGTATCTTAAAAATGGCAAGATTTGGGCTCATTCTGGGCTCCAATATAGAGAACTTACATAATCATGAGTCTTTCAAATAGTCTTTCATTCAAAAAGTGGTTGTATAGTGCTTCCAATGGCACAAGTAAGCCTAGGTAAGGCCAAGTGCATCTTCTAAGAAGTGTGCCCTTAGCAATACTAACAAAGAAATAATGACCTCTAAAACATATAAAACGTTTTCTTTGAAATTATCTTTTCAGATTTAATCACGCTACACAGCTTGTTAAGTTTGTTAAATGTCAAGGTTTTTTTTTTTCTTTCCGTGGAATAGAAACACAAAACAAAGCCAATCAGAGAGCTTGAAATTAGGGTAGGGATGAAGCAAAAAAGGTTCCTCTTCTTTCTAAAGGTAAAGGAAGGCCTTTTCGTTTTTGTTAAATGTTTTTAAAAGAAAAAGACTCAATTGCAATATGGAAAATAACAAGTTCAGCTGTTAAATCTTTTCAGAATTCTTCATCCTTGATATTCAAAGCATGTGCTCTCAACGGGTGGAACTGACAATTGCATTTACATGCAACACCTTTAAATTACTAGCATGCCACACAAAAAGACCTTATGCGCAGGCAAAGCCCCCAAGCCATTTATTTATGTATCATTTTATCAAACTCTTATTATTGAGGCACTCATGTTCACCTCAGTCCTTCTTCATCAATCATTCAGAGATGTAAAGCACTGCCTTAGCAGTCTGACTTTTGTTTGTTTTAAATTTTGTTTTTGGAAGGATGCCATGCTTGTTACTGACCAAGAAAATGTGCTCACATTTTCAGTGACAAAGCCACATTATGGAAGTTAGGTCAATTTGGAAGTGTTTGACAAGTGACAGTACTAAAGCAGAAAAGAAGGTGAATGAAAAGAAACCTTTACAGAAAGAGATAAAATACACTTTTTTTGGCTGCTGTACTGGAAATGTTGCCGTAACAGGAAAGTTTATTCCAGCAATTCAAAAGATATATAGCAGAGGGGAAAGGACATAGTAAGGAGGAAAGTTCAGATTTAAATTGAGCTTGTTAACAAATGATGTCTTAAATGTGTACAATTTCTTTATCCCAAGTGCTTTATAAACTTCCTTATCAACTGGATTCAAAAGACGAATTCATCCACCAGGGAATGATAAGAACCCTGATGAAAAACACATCAACTGTATAAGAGTGCACAGCAATTCTACACAATAGTTTAGTAAAGGATCTAAAGAATGCCATAGTCATTTGGAACTACTATGGGCTTGGTGGCAGCGGGAGGGAGATGGTGGGTTGGTAGGCAGAATGTAACTGTCCAAGTTAGGATTTGGCCTTGACATTAACTTGCTGCCTCATGGCAGAAGGTGCCATAGGATTCTTAGTATTCACAAGTAATTAATAGCAGAAGTAGGACTGTGATTTTACATTTAATTAAAAAAGGGGGTGTTGCTTGAGATCTCATTAACACTGTTCTGGTACACTGATCCAAGATCTGATGCTATCAGTCAACAGTATTGGCTGTGACATCATTTAGTCTCATTTCATATGATAGGCAGCTGCCATATATTGTCCTTTGGAATAGAGGTATAAAGAGCACATAGGTCCCGATTCAGTGAAACAAAGAAATCCTTTTCTTGTTTAACAATCTTTATTATTAAAATCACCGAGGAATGTTTTCTTTTCTTGGCGGCAGAAGAAGCGAGGAAAAGAAAACTGGGCCATAAACATTGTTTCCAGGGAAACAACTTTCTGGGAACTTATAAAATTTCTTTGAATGAGAAAGGGTAAAGAGAGGAGCAGCTGGAAACAATAACAAAACAAGAAAATGCAATGGAAAACATTCCCCCAAACTTTCTCTAAAAGGGTACAGAAAATTAGGAAGCAGTAGCATTGTCTTATATTGTGGATCTATCCATGGGTCCATCTCCTTCATTCAACTGAATGATACTACAAAGACAGAGAAGAGATGAACAGGACTAACAATTCACAATGTCACGGAGGTTGGTGATATCGGAAGCTGTTGCACTATGCTCTTAATTATAGGATGAAGTAATTAATCAATGAAGTAATTCCTTAAGATCTTTTGTCATGTAATCCATCAAAAGCAGATGAGGAGTTGAAGTTAAAAAGCTTAGAAATTGTACTTTTGCTCTGGATGTGCTTTTTACTGATTAGCGCTTGCTACTAAAAATGGGACTGTTTCCTGGAAAATAATAGTCCACTCATTTGTAACTCCCTAGGATTAAATCAATTCAGCTAAACTTTCAAAAGTGTCCACTGATTTTGGATGCCTTCATTTTAGGTGCCCAGGCTGAGACACCTTGAACCTCATTCTCAGAGGTCCTAACCAGCTGCAGCTCCCCCTGTCTTCAGCTGGAATTTTAGGTGTTGTTCAACACTACTAAAAATCAGTTGCAAGGGGCCTGATATTCAGTCAGTGTAAACTGTAATATTGTAACTCCACAGAAGACAATGGAGCTACATCAGTACACCACACCCCCCTGAGGATCTAGAGGATCCTCAAGAGGAATTCTCAAAAATTGTGGCACCCTTAACTGCTGGACACTTTTGAAAATGTTTACCATTGTAGATGTCTGAAGTAGAACGAGTGTAGTTAAAAAGATATTTCTTTTTTTTTTTTACTAGTAGAGAAGAAATGATCAGTTCTGAGAGTACTCATCATTATAAGAATATGGGAACAAACTTCCCACAACAGGTAAAATTACCCATCAGTAAAGAGGTACAGTTGGTGCACTTAAAATAAAATCACTGAGATTTTAGATTTCAGAATGGTAGCCGTATTAGTCTGTATCAGCAAAAATAACGAGGAGTCCTAAGGTGCCACAAGGACTTCTCATTATTTTTGAGATTTTAGAGATGTTACTAGTTGTAGTGGTATTCTCCATTTTAAATATAAGGAATATGTTCAAAATCTTTGCTATCAGAATGAACTTTCAAGCATGCCCACTGAAAAAAAGAACTTCTAAAATGTTTGCCACTGTATATATATTCTTGACTATTGAGTGTAGGGCCCCCATTACATTGTTCCAGCTAATTTCAGTTTCATTTACAAAAGGTAAAGCCTATTCTGAATTTTGGTTTCTCAGAGTATTGAATGGGCACATTTACTCTTTTCATGCTCCCACTGAAGGATTTTTCCATCAGCCACCATCACACTTTTTTCAGAGCAGGAGGACCCTTCACATCTGTATTTAAAAATGAAGGGCCAAATTCTGTTTTTGGTTAGACTTGTGATTCAGATGGTTTTGCACAGATGTAACTGAGGTCAGAATGTGGCTTGTAACATGCTACACTCAAGCAAGAGGATGTCAAGTTCTGCCAACTCTAGCAGACGTTCACCTTCTAATGGTAGATTAATGCTATAGGCTCAAAGTAATGCTGCTATGATAACATCATAGTTTTCTCTCTCACCAATGGCACTTTCTCAACAAGTACCAGAGTATGTGCTTAATTTTAAGGATTGACTCCAATGAGACCTACTTGCGCTAAGAGTTAAGACATGTGCTTAAGTACCTTGCTGAATTGGGGTCCATGTGCCTTGATTAAGCCATTTTTCCTACTGCTTTTTTTCTTGATGCCTACTTTACTATTGGGCACTCTGTCAATGAAATAGGTTATTCTACCTTTTTTCTGTCTCAGTAATCCTTGCTGACACAGACTTGGCAACCTAATTAAGGAGAATCTTTATTTTTTTTTCTTGTAGTAGCTTCACCCCATGGGAGAGAAACAGACATGATATATTTGAATCTAGGTTTTAAAACTGTAGCAATCTTCTCTGCCTCTGATCTTAGTATAGTTTATGCAAAGACTTTTCAGTGTGGCTACCCTCCTGTCCACCAAATGCTTTCCAAACATCCTTATCTGTCAAAGGGGATTACCTGGCAGAGAGAAGCAACATGATTATTCATGCGTGTGTGGCCGCCTCAAGATTTTAAAAGAATGACACACACATTTTGATGTTGTTCATCTGAGTGCCATACAGAAAGCTGCACCATCTGGAAGGTCATCAGTGACCTTATGTTACTCAAAGATTTTGGAGGATAGGTCTAGTGGAACATCACAAGTTTTAAACTGAGTATCTATTACTGAAAGAATAATTGTTTTATATCTTTAAAGGGGCTGACGTATAAAGGCCAACATTTTCAAAAGCGGCTAGTGGGCTTGGGTGACCTAATTTTCAGAAAGTGCTGAGCCCCATCCTCTAAAATGTAATCCTCTCTTAAAGGTGTCTCAAGTTGGTCATCCAAAGTTGAATCATCCAGAATTGCTAGTCATTTTTTAAAATCAATCTATCTTCTGTGGGGTTTACATCACCACCCATCACCATAGTATCTGCATACCTTTCATGTAAAATCAGGCTGCCAGACTCTTTCCATGCAGCAGGGAAAGGCTGCAGCAGCAGGGAGCCACCAGATCCTTTCCCTGTGGCCTTCCCCCTGCCAGAACCTTTCCTTGCTGGAGGAGTCTTTTCCTGTGGAGGGATAAGGCTCCAATAAGAGGGAGGCATTACAGTGCAGAGGTATCCATAGAGAAAGACCTGAAAGACCTGAAAGTTAGGACAAATCAAATGAATTAACATGACTCTATTGAGGGAGGTCAATGAAATTAGTTTTATCAATGCAAGTAGCAAGTAGCACAGGTAAAATAGGCAAGATTATTGCCTCTTTTACCTGTGCTATTTTTCAGCACTAGTTATGAGTTAGGCCTCAGTTTATGTACTGTTTTCTGGGTTGGTCGCTATATTTATAACTGGCATAGACAAATTGGGAAAAGTGTGAAAGAGGTAAACAAAAGGGCCAGGAGTTTGAAGATAAGACCCATGTGGAGAGAATAAAGGATTTGGGCATATTCAATCTAGAGAAAATACGTTTAGGCAAACATTGCTCTACAAATCCAAAAAGGGATGTTTTAAAGACAGGGTTCATGTATTCTGATAATTCAGTGAGAAAAGAACAAAAAATAATAGCTCTAAATTACATTAGACAAAATGGAGATTATACAATAATGAGGGTGGGGCCAGATTATATAAAACAATTTACGCTATGGAAAGAAGATGCCAACAGGTTACAGAATTACGATCATGGAAGAGATTTGTCATAACTGTGGGTCTTATTTTTCAGCTAGCTACAACTATTAATTTAAGGTTTAGCAATCATTGATTAATATTCATTCTTTTAGATTCCTATGATCAGGCACATACAAATATATAGGTTGTATCTAAAGTGGGATAAAAAGAGAAAAATAAAAGTAGAAAAGGAAAACAGCTATTCAAATAAAATGCATGAATTACTCCTCTCTTAAAACAGTTTAAATCTAATACTTGTTTCTGTTTCAGTGCTAAAAAACCTATGGGATGTAGTTTTCTGGTAGAAATCAAGACAACATTGCTCACTGCACATTGTTAATATGAACAAAATATTATAGTGATTCATATCCAATAACTTATTAACTATGTTTGCTACAGTTATAATTTTTCTGGCTAAGTTACAGTTAGTTTAAGGTCACATTTTCATGATAGTTTAAGGTCACCTTTCATTGCCCATTTTAATGAGCATTTTTTTCGAACAGTATCACTTTTAAATTAAGCTCCTTTTTCTTCCTTCTGACTGGGATAGTCATTCCTCATTTTTTAAAAAAAATGGTATCACATTTCGTGCTCATGAAAGGTACAAGATTAACAGCCTGAAGTTCTCTCTACCTGTAGAATAAATACCACACGGACAGCACCAGTCAAAGTTTTCCCACATTGTTCCCCCAGAGGTTTTCCTATCCCTATTGGCAAATGTACATATTTTTGTGTGATTTTTGTTAGTTAGTTTGTTTGTTTGTTAAACTACTGGGTCACCCTAGACCTGTGTGGAGGGGGAAATGATGGTTACAGTTTGTTGAAAACTGGAGAATTCTTAAAATCTAAATGATTCAGGGAAACAAAAAATGTTATAGGAATTATTTTACAATGCAGTATGGAAAGCTTTTCTTTTTTCCTCATGAATTATTATGTCCTTTGTGTAGGCAGTTCTATTTTCTGGTTGGCCAAATATACAGTTTTACCTGTGGACACTTCTTCTGATATCAGAGGGTTCTAAAATGTATTCTTCAGAATAACCTGTGATCAGTAACTCAGGTCAGTCTGATCATCCCAAATTTTTATCAAATTGAGGTGTACAGACAGTATCCTAATCTGTCAAGCCTCTTCCTGAAACTCGAAGGGCTACACATTTGCTTTCTTGATGAATTTTTTTAGATATTTTGTAATAGTAATAATTGTAGTACAGTCTTTGATGCCTTCCAGTGTAATAAGAGAAATAAATGTGGAGGGAGGAGACCTGGATAGTTCTAAGATAGCGTGTGTTACTACAGTCATTCCCATTCTCTAGATAGTGGATTTGTAGAGGTTATTTCAAGCTTTTGCCACTGATACTTGGCTGGAAGACCTTGTTTCAACACTAGCAGTTGCTGCTCCAATCTCTTTATTTAGATTTAGGTTTAAAATTGGAGTTTTATCACTAATAGTCACTAGGGAGGAGCACCCCCCCAAAACAACACATAATTTAGTTATGACTAACAGCCCCTAATCCAGTGGTTCTCAACCACGGGTACACACAGGTCTTCTAGGGGGTACATCAACTCATCTAGATATTTGCCTAGTTTAACAACAGGCTATATAAAAAGCAGTAGCAAAGTCAGTACAAGTTAAAACTTTACACAGACAATGACTTGTTTATACTGCTCTCTATACTATACACTGAGATGTAAGTACAATATTTATATTCCAATTGATTTATTTTATAATTACATGGTAAAAATAAGAACGTATGCCATTTTTCAGTAATAGTGACACTTTTGTTTTTTTATGTCTGATTTTGTAAGCAAGTAGTTTTTAAATGAGATGAAGCTTGGAGATACCAAGACAAATCAGACTCCTGTCTGGGGTACAATAGTCTGGAAAGGTTGAGAGCCACTGCCCTAATCAATAGAAGTCCCTCAGAGCCAATGAATGCAGATCACCTTGAAGTGAATTATTAGAGCTACATGGAGAACTCTTTATACATGTAACCTCAGAATCAGCATTAGAACTTATCTTCCTTTGAAACTGGCAGATTGTTCTCAAAAATGAAACAATATTTGACAATTGCTCAGAGTGACTTTTTCACATATTTATCGTTGGTGTCACAACCTTAGGATACCTGACGTTTGTTTCAAAATTGAAATAATTGCGGTGGTGTCATTGCACCAAATCCACCTGTGGTAGAGTGTGCTGCCAAGAATGAGTGTATATTTTTAGGGAATTAATTCTCTATTTAATTCTTACAACATTTGATCAAGAGAAATCCAGAGATCATTTTGTTCTATATGGCCTTAAATAACCACTGGGCATCACAAACTGAAACGTATCCTATTTTAAGATAAAATGAACAGTTCTGACAAATACTACACCCTTCTACCCAATCTTCAAGAGGGCTCTCTGAGAGCTATGCATATCGGGTAATCGTTTTTGTTCTGACAGTTATTCTCTAGCTGCATTAGTTCTGTGGGTTTTCCAGCTAAAATGGGACTATACCTGCTGGGGGGACTAGAAAGGTGTTTGAAGAATTTGCATTCAGAGCCAAAAAGAGAGAGGTGCCAGACAAAAGACTTTCCCATGCCCACCCCAAATTTAAGGTGATAAAAGACTGGCATTCAGGGTGTGGGTAGAACTTGGAGGTAGATGAACTAAAGGATGAGATTCGGTGGCAGAAGAAAAAAACAAGTGTTTGGCTAAATTCAGATAGACTGTAATTAACAATGTAGATGTTCCTGGGATTAATAAAGCAACCTTGAAACTTTTGGGGTTTGCCTCTGACTAGTAAATTCATATACGAACTGAATAAGGATGCATGTTGTGTTCGAGCAACTTACAAACAAGTTTTGCTCCAGATTTATTGGGAACAAACTTGTAATATCAAATGATAGATCACACCAAATGCCAAACGTTCAGTAACATATCATGACACACACCATTATAGGATTTAAAATAAGCCCTTTCTGTGAAATGCTTGCAAACAGATCAGACATACAGTTTTTGTTCTCTTAACCGAAGTAGGAAGATCACGTTGCAAAAGCAGAGTTATTTCCTTTGGTTCTGTCGGTAGACTAGATGGGAGGAGACAGGGCTGATGCACAATATCTCTGCTTTGCAGAAAAAATAGATTTCAAAATGAATAACTTGTATGATGTACCTACTTCCACTACATATACAAAGAATGTTGCTCCTGAGTCTGCAATGCTCCAGTACAGTGATATGGATCTTCAGAATTTGAAGGTATGCTACAAACGTTCTGGGGTTCTGGGAATAATTCTCCCTCCTGGAAAATGTGGTATTCATAACCAAATTTGTTTTATCTTGATTAAATAGCATTTGTATGGCTGCAGTAGCAGATAGAGGACTTAAGCTGCTCTAAAGTAGTAGCTGGTAATTCCACTGAGGTATGGACTTTATTCCACCCACTCTAGAGGCTTGTCAGGTCAGACAGAGTGTGTAACAGGGACAAATAGATAAGGCTAGAATATGTTGTGATCCAAGGATCCTATTCGCTATAACTCAAAGCAGCCATGTGGCTGCTCTAACTTATGCCAGGGCCCTGGTTAGCCCTCAGACCAGAGGTAGGTGGAGAAGAATGGAAAAGTTATATAGTTATTTTTGCCTCTTTTCCCCTGCTCAGGCCCTGCTATGTCAAGCATTGTAGCTGAGGATGCAGCCATCAAGATTAATCATTACTTAAATTTTCTCCATGAAAGCATCTTCTTTCCCATAACATTTTATTTCTTTAAGACAAATGTGAAAATGCTCCTACACACACTCTTTTCTCCACTTAAAAGGGGGTTGCTCTAGCCAAGTGTACCCTGTGCCTTTTTCTAAGGTGCCAGAGAATTAAATAGCTAGATGTAACAGCCAGAGGACACACAGGAATCTTTCATGTAACATTGCTGCGAGAAGTTGATGGGCAAACAGCTTCCCAGAAGATATCTGTTGGGATTGATGAAGAAAAATTGCCAACTAGTTTCTTAAAGAAGGAGGATCTGGGGAAATGGCCATCTGTACACACTTTCAACACTGAGCATTTTCCTTTCCCACCCTTTGGTTGTCCTGAGTAAGGTAACTTTTGAACATACAGGTGTCTGCCAAAGATTGACACAAATACCTACATGAGTAGCAAAAAACAAAAAGCAAACAAACCAATCCATGATTTTGTGTTTTCTTGATAAAGATTTTAATTATTTTATTTTATTTTATTTTACTTATTCCTTTGTATAGACTTCTCCAGAGAGTTTGGAATAATCTGAAATGGGAGCAGCTACCTTGGCCTTGTGTAAGTCAGGAAGAGAGACAGCCTGTAGCCTGTGCTGACGGTGGTCAACCAGCAGAGAGAGCCCAAGTATAGCCAAAGGAGGGAGTGTGCACCCTGCCATGTAAGCACACAGCCATCTGAGGGAGATCAAGCACAGAGTTCAATTTTTTTTTAAAGTTTCCTCTGTGGAAGAAAAGACATCTGGGAGGGCACAAAGTCCAACAGGTAGAAGAGAAATGGCAACTTTTGTGGGCAATGTTGAACTGGTGAACCAGAGGTTGTGTACCTTGAACAATCTGAGCAATTTGTGGCTTGCAACTCCATCTCAGATGGACAGCAAGTTTGAACCTTGTTGACAGTGTTGGGTCTGAAGGCATGCAGACTGCTGCATGACTTATTGTCTCCAGCTGCACCTGGGCCTGCCACATATGCTGCAATTACTGCAGGAAATGCAGGAACATTTTTCTTCTACCCCATCGATGACAGCAGAATGATATTAGTTCCATCAATGACATCAGGAAAGTGGAGAGTCAGTAGCACAGTTTGTTGCTGCTTTAAGTAGTTATGGCATTGTCAGTTTGGATGACCAGATCCAAAAAAAGTTATTGACAGTCTCAGCACTCACATTCAAGAAGGCTGTCAAGATAGTTATTGCCATGGAAACCACAGAGAAGGAGTCTGTAATTTGGTGTGAACCAAGAAGTTCACCTTCTGAATCAGCGAGATAGAGGGCCTAAGGAATTTCCTTGTGGCTGTTGCACACAAATTACACACGCTGAGAAGGATTGCTGGGGATGCCGGTTCATTTGCAGGAAGGGCCAGAAGAAAGGACACATTGTTCAACAACCAGCAACACAAAGTAACCATCCATCCAAAAAGACCCCTATGAAGAAGTCAGGAATTCATAATGAGGAAAAAGACAAAGAGTTCTAGTGACACAGATCAAGATCTAGCACTGCATCTGTTGTGGGAATCTGGGGTCAGAGATGGCATCTGAGTCACACCCTTGATCCCCAGGGAGTTCCTACAAGAATGGAGCTTGATACCAGAACTGTCATCTCACTGATTTTTGCATTTACCTGTCACCAGACTTTGTCACAAGTTCCTCTCGTACCTCCATAGTTTTGAAGACTTATACCAGAGAAAAGTTAGCCCCAAAAGGGATAGTCGGATAAAAGTTCAAGTGGTGTAAGCTGTGCTTGACATTGTAGGCCTTTCTTAACCTGAGTAAATGGATATGGAAGGGGCCTCATTTCTCGGAGATAGGATTAGAGCGATGACTGGATCATCTAGTTGGAGACAAGATTTATGTGCAATGCAGTACTAACTGAGATGAGAGGGAACACCCTGGTTCCACATACATGGATGAGAGAACTGTAGAATGTAGGGAGGCAGAGAGCAAATTAGGTATGCATAGTACAGAAACAGAAGTATATGACGTACATGATGCAATGTGTAGTAATGCAATGTTTGTACATAAAAGGAGAAGGTTTGCTGTGTAACTTTGGATCTCTGGTATGCCGTATACCAACCCCTTGTGTTAAAGTCTGATCAACTCTGCATAGTCTTTGCTGTATGCCTAATAAAGATACCTGAGTCACGGAATTGGGAGTTGAACTAAGTTCCTGGGAAAGCTGAATGGAAGAGGTCTGTGAGGGAATCCCAATATAGGGACAATCAGTCATTTTATCCTGGTATGTAATTGAAGGAAATTATCCACTATTAATTGGCAGGACTTGGCTTGAGAAGCTGAAGGTGAATTGGACCAAGGTCAAAGGGATCACCAAAGCCCCTTAAAATCTTCAAGGAATACTGGACAGACACGTCAAAGATTTTGAAAAAGAACTTGGACAGAAGTGCTACATGTCAGTGAAGCTCACTGTTAAGTGTGACAGCCAGCTAAAATAAAATAACATAAGATACAGAGTTGTACCTTATGTTCTGAAGCCTCTGGTAGAAGCTGATTTGGGCCATTTAGTGAACATTGGAGTCTTGTCACTGGTTTCACTCAGTGAGCGGGGCTACACCCATCATACAAGTGATCGAGAAGGATGGCTCCATATGAATTTGTGGAGACTTCGATGTGACACTGAATCCAGCTTTAGGTACAGATCAGTATGAGGTATTACTGGAATACTGTGTCCAGTTCTGGTGTCAACACTTCAAGAAATATGTGGACAAATTGGAAAGATTTCAGAAAAAAAGCTACAAGGATCATTCTGGAAAAAACCTGTCTTGCACTTAAGAACCTCAATCTACTGAGCACATCAAAGAGAATGTTAAGAAATGACTTGATCACCGTATATTTACCTAAATGGGGAGACGATTTCTGATTGTGGCGGTCTCCTTAATCTGGAAGACAAAGGCATAACAAGATCAAATAGCTAGGAACTGAAGCTAGACAATTCAGAATAGAAATAAAATGAGGGTAATTAACCACTGGAACAACTTGCTAGGATTATGGAGGGTTCTGTCTCGGCGATATCAAGATTGGATAAGTTTTCTAAAGATGCACTTTATCTCAACCAGAAATTATAGATTTGATGCAGGAGTTATTGGCTGAAATTCTAAGGCCTCTGTGATGCAAGAATTCTGACTAGATAAAAATGATCTCTTCTGGTATTAAAAATCTGTGAAATTCTTGCTCATAAGTACAGGTTAATCACTCCCCTTCCCTTCCATCCCCTCTATGATTAAGACATGTGGGTCACAGAGGACAATAATAATTTTTTAAAAAAACGTGTTTTTCCACCAGCTTTCTCACCGTGGTATATGACTGGCCACCTCCAATGTGTGTGAGAGCATCTCAGATTCAAATTTCAAACTTCAGTGAATTTCACACACATGTAAACTTCTTCATTTGCTACTGGGAGGCATTTCCTCTTACCTTCTCCTGTCCCCTGAGGTGTGGAGACTTGCCATTCATTTCTAGTCCCTTCTGTACCTAAACAGGATAAACACCTGCCCCACTGGTATTCTCCCTCCATATACCCCCACAGTCACCTACCCACCACATTCTCCATCCCTGCCATGGCACATTTCTCCACAGCTCCTCCATCTGCCTCCTAGGCTTTCCTACATTTCTCTGTCTGCTGCTTCCTGATTTCTTCTGCATTCTTCAGTCAGCCTCTGCTACCCACATAGTTTGAATCCTCATAGTTTTCTGTACTGTTTTCTAACACATTCCCTCTTCCTATTGCTCCCATAATTCTCATTACCTGAACCTCAGCATTTTCTTATCCCCAAGTAGGTTCTCAACATAGTGATTAAGGGGCTATCATCTTTTCTGGAAGTAGCATGGCTTCAAATCCATTGAAAACCATAGGAAGACTGGCCATCTCTGTTGTGGAGCCTCAAATTCAACTTTAAAAGATAAAGGGACATTGCCCTCAGTGAAATGGCTGCAATCTATGGTTTGAATCCCATTCACATTAAATGGCAGAGGGTGGTCATTTTGGGCAAGGGCAAAACTCCATGGAAATAAAGGTAAAACTCAGAAATTCATGCAAATACATTAAAAGGGAACCAAATATTATGAAACTGGGAATAATAATGCAAGAGTTGGCAATACTGAGATCCTCAGTACTGACTTCAACAGAGGTATGTTGATTTACATGAACTGAGAATGAGAGTCAATATTTATTTACAGTTACCATACAGTAGCATCCAAGATAACACTGTTTTCACCTATAACTGGAATAGGAAATAACTGTGGTGACTGATTGTCTTGCAAATGCTTACTTTTTAATACTGTTCACTGTACCTACTGATTCAATGTAACATGATACTATTCCTAGCAGCACTATTGTCAGAAGGTGACATTTCACAAATGACATTATAGGGCTAGTGAATCAATGTTTCCAATGCTGCCACGTTTGACTGATAACCATGATACTCTATCCCTGTAAATAGTGGCCAGAAATGTTGTGAATTGCTTGGTGGAATTTTCATTAAAGCTGGCGGGGCGGGGTGGGGGGGAGGGAGAGTTGCTATTTTGATCAATGTATTATTATGTGCTTGGGTTTTATTGTTAAGTGTCAGTTACTATGATGGAGTCAACTTTGAAAATTCATAATTAATCTAATTGCAGATGTTCTGTAATCAAAACATTCACACTGCAAGTCAACATTAGTCAAAGTAATTATAATAATTGTGTTGATTTGTTAGAAAATATTCTGTATACATTTACTTTCAAGTGGACAGATATTTACTTTCAGATGGAATATATGCATGTAGAAGACTAAGTGTTTACATTTGAATATTACAACCAGTATATGTAAAGTATGTTTATAATTGTTTCTTAAACAAAATGCAAGATATGTTATTAATATCTCTTATAAGTAATGGACTGAAGTTTAAATTTCAGTTGCATAACTTATTTTTCTTTCTCTAACGCTCTAGGTGCACTCAGATAAACAATAAAACATTTGGGTCCTAGTCTTGCAATTTACAAAATGCTGATAAAAAAGGATACGATTAAGTCATGGAAGTCACGGATTCCATGACTTTGCGAGATCGCCATGACTTCGGCTTCAGCTGTCAGTGGCTGTGGCAGGGCTGCTGTATTCTCTTTCCTACATTGTTTAACGTTCTGATAGACTATCTGATGACAAAAGCTGATTGAGCAGGAGATGTGCAATTTAAAGATTTGTCTTTACAGGATCTCGAGTATGCAGGTGCTATTGCCTTATTTGGAGGGACAAGTGAGCAAATACAACTAAGAACTGTACAAAAACAACAACAGCAGAATCTATGGGGCATAAGATCAATGGGGATAAAACCAAAGCTATGCCTGCCTTCTATAGAATGGAAAGGAATGACCTGCCAATGCTGCATGTAGATGGCAAAGACATTGAATGGTGAATACTTTTATCTATCTGGGTAGCTGGTTATCAGCTGTGGTTTCTATTACTCTAGAAATCACATGTTGCCTCAGTTTTGCATCAATGGCAGTTCAGTATCTTCAAAGGCCTATGTTTGGATAGCAGGATATTGGTGTTACAACTAAGATATGAGTAATGACACTCTGTTGTATGGAGAAGAAATCAAGCCATTAAAAGCAGCTGAGGAGAGAAAACTTTTCAGTTTTCAATATCAAAAGTTACGGTGTATTCATAACATCCTTTGTGTTGATTTTGTCACAAACAAGTCAATACTTAGATGATCCCGGCAAGTTGCAGTCTTCCACCAGTTGATAGCAAGACTGCAATGGTGCGGTCATGTCCAACATGCAGAAGGAGGCACACTTTTACAGAAGTTTTATAGAGCTGAGGTCAAAGGACCATGAATGAGGTCAGAAGATGCAATTTTGAGAGATTTAAGAAGCCTAAATCCTCCCATACTGACTTTCGTGGAAGGAAGAAAATTTGCAAGGGACTGTTCAAGATGGAGTCCATACTGCATTCCAGAGGCTTCAGAACATAACACATGTTGGATGTCAAAAATGACTAGCATTTCTCTGTTGAAAGTTTTCTTTTTCCTAGTAAATATCCCAAGCCTAGCTTGATTTAAAGATCCAACTTTTCATAGAAATTTCAGGCTTCAAGGCACCCAAGACGTCACCTAGTTCATCTCCCCACACTGAGGTAGGACCAAGCATATCTAGATTTTCCCTGACAGATGTTTGTCTAACTTGTTTTTAAAAGCCTCCACTGATGGGAAATTCCATAACCTTCTTTGGTGACCTATTCCAGTGCTCAACTATTTTTATAGTTAGAACATTTTCCCTAATATCTAAAATAAACCTCCCTTGCTGCAGATTAAGCTGGTTATTTCATGTCCACTGAAGTTAGGACAAGGAAAAGAATTGACGGCTGTCCTTTTTATAACAGCCCTTAACATATTTGAAGATTGTTATCAGGTCCCCTCCTAGTCTTTTCTTTCTTTCTTTCTTTCTTTCTTTCTTTCTTTCTTTCTTTCTTTCTTTCTTTCTTTCTTTCTTTCTTTCTTTCTTTCTTTCTTTCTTTCTTTCTTTCTTCAAGACTAAACATAGACAGTTTTTTAACCTTTTCTTGTAGGTCATGTTTTCTAAACCTTGCAACCTTTGTTACATTTTGAAAGCCCAAATGATAACTAGGACATAGGGGTATATTGAGCTATAATGGACACATTGTTTGCTCTGAGAGAACAAGGAACATTTGAGTGCTATGTGCACATATTACTTTCAAGAGTATTCCTGGTTATCTGATAAATTCTTCACAATTAGAGTATGGGTAGAATTCCTATGCAGTTTTGAAACTCTGCAGGAGTCCTGTCTTAGTTTCTTTCTGCTGTAGTTATAATCACTCCACTTTATTAGAATATTATGATCTAGAGGTACCCCACCAATATTAGTAAAGTTTACCCTTTCAATTACTTATGTGATTCAACGGAAGCAGTCCTGCAGTCCACTTCAGGTATGGTGGAAGACAAAAGAGGTAAGTATCAGTGGCTCCCAGAATTTCAAAAGTATGGGAGTTCCAGCCAGTCATGTGTCTTGGAGTTATTACAACAAATTCTGGAAAACAAAAGTTATAGATACTGGATCTGAATTTTATTTTCATATAAGTGTATTTTGGAGAGAAAGTTCCTGCACTGGACACCTACTTTGGAATCCCAGAAACAATAAGTAATAATAATAATAGTTAATACAGAGCTCTTATATAGCACCTTTCATTGGTAGTTCTCAAAGTGCTTTATAAAGGAGTTTCTGCTGACAGTATAATTAACTTGAGAATGTTCCCACGAAAATTGATTCTGACCGAATTATTTGCAATATAGTTAAAAGAAATGTGTTCTTAAACATTGATTTTTAATGTGTGTGCTTCAGGCAACGTATATTTTTGAAGCTCTAGTCCCATACTAATAACCTCAATGAATGTTATCCTTCTATTTATTCCAGGTCTAGTTAAACAAGCACAGATATTCATTATTTACAGTTATGAGACAGCCTTGTCTGGTAACAAGGGTATCACCTGGCTAACATTTCAATAGCATTTTGTATTAGTTAGACATATCATGCTTAATTCTATGTGTATATACATGTAAATATATTCCACTTTAAATTCAGACAAGCAGGATTTGGGGAAAAATATTCTTGTCCTTGCAACATGAGAATTCTTTTGAACTTTGCATTTGCAGTCTTCTCTCTCATAGTAGACAAGGAAAGAATTTTACAGTGAAGTCCTGTAGTGAAATTTGCCTCAATTTCCATTTCCTTCAAACTGTTTTAATGGAACAAATAAACTGATACCGTGAATAAATCAGCTGTTATAGTGAGAGATCCTAAGCAATATAAACTATATTAAAAGAAACACCACTTTAAACTCGCCTATAACCATCTGTTATAGATTCCAATTTAAGAAGATCATAATTTACTGTTGCTTGAAATGTAAGCTGCACATGATGGAATGCATGCTTCTATTTTTTATCCAATGCAACATACATCTGTTCTATTTTCCATGTGTAAGAGCCAATAATCTGGAGGAAAATATTTTTCCTGTGGGAATATTTTTCATGGGAAACAGGAATCCCTCACAAGAGTTTTGCTCCACGTTGAAGAATGGAACTAGATTTAATCCATTTTGTATGAGTTTCAATAAGTCATGGCCAATATTTTTGATCCTAGATGAGGAACCAAAAGCAATAGTTAAGCACCTAACAGCCTAAAAGCAAATTTTAACTTTCATGTGAGAAGCAGACATGCTTTCAGCACTTATAGTGTTTTGAGCGGCAGACACTTAAATAGCCTCACATTTCTAATTGTATTCAGCACAGGGAAATCCTGCCCCATTGACTTCAGTAGGCCCAGGATATACCTGAGCATTGCGTAACATATTTAATATTTCAGCTTTTCTGTCTAGGAGACTATCTGTAAATCTACACCTTAAGAGAGGCAAATGTAAGGCTAACTGACAAACACTATGAAGTGTACTACTTTTAGTAACTGATTTAGATTCTAGGTTCTTCTACAAAAGTGACATCTTAGAATAATTATCCTTCATAAAAGATCACTGTTAATGACAGATTGAGTAAAAAAACAAAAGGATACATAGGCTACCCAGGTTTGAGAATGTATAGGACTGCATTGTTATGCTGGGGACTATGGGGGAATAAGGTCCTGTGAACCCACCACTCCCACCATATGTAGTCATGTAAGGTCCATTAAGATTTTGGGTTCAGGTCTGGTGTGGAGCACAGCCCCCATACATTGTGGATATGCCTCTCCATCTCCCTACCCTATTGCCACCATCATGAACAAGTAGGCAGAGAAGCATGGAAAGTAGACAAAACCGTGGTTCATCACCTTAATGTAATAGCCAGCAGAGATGACCTGTTCAAGATGGGAAATAGACTGTAATCTGTAATGGGTTGCCATAATTTGTTTCCCCCAGGTACAGGAGGGAAGTAAAGAAGGAAATAAGAGTCTTGGATTGGTTCAATTATGCACTATCCATCACTTGGGGCTGAGCCTTTCAGTTCATTCTAGCCCATAATATATGAACAAATTCTCATGGTAAAGGAATCTGAAGCCCTCAACTCACTCTGCCCAAAAAGGCCCATGAAATAAGATGAGTTGTCCAATATGCCCTGAGGTCAGCCACTTTGTATTGCTGTCAGCCAAAGGAAGGAAGTGACTTTCAGAAAAAAGATTCTAGAATGGAACATTCTGCCAGCAACTCCTTGTTTATATTGGAGGTTATTATTATATTATGATATTATTATATAATATTATTATATTATATTATTCAGGAACCTCTGATGGTACCTGTCATAGTATTGTGATGCAGGCAAACCAGGTGCCAGATCTTGTCAAGACTTCAGGCATTAGCTAATAACTAATAAACTCATAGCTGGAGATCAGACCAGATCATCTGTATGTTAGTTTTGCTCAAAATAGCTATTTGTCCTATAAGAATGTATTTAGTGTTTAGCCTCTCTGAAATGCTTGTAAATGGCTGAATGCATTAATCTCACACATAATGTCGGTATTCCATGCTATAGAAATATGTAAGTTTTGCTTTATACTTTTGAAAATGTTTGCTCTGAACTTGTGAATCCAGGCACAGGAATCGTCGTCTGTCCCACTTCTCCCATACACCCATCCAGAAGGATTATCAAAATCAACAGGTCCATCAAGCAACATCACAATACAAATAATTTGTGAATGGCCCTACCACATCTTTGAAATGTTACCTGCAAGGAAGCGCATACTGTGGACTTGGAAGCTGAATTAAAGAAATAAAACAAAGTCACAGGAAAAATTTCTGTCTCTTTTCACTGTGTAAATTCTGACAGTCCAGAGACTCTAAACTGAAGCAGAAATTCAAAGTGGTTACCCCTGGGTCCACGCTGAAAGACACTTTGAACTGACAGATCATTACAACTCTGTTACTCTTAGGATTTACCTAATAACTCATTTGTGTGTATTCACTTGCTTCCTTTAACCTGTAAATAACGCTCTTATTTCTTTTTCCTAGTTAATAAACCTATAGATAGTTTATTACAGAATTGGCTACAGGATTTCTCTTTGGTGTAAGACCAAGGGTACCAGTTGATCTGGGGTAAGTGACTGATCTCTTGGAACTGGAAACAACTTGAATATTGTGTGATTTTTTTAATGTAAGTAACCATTTATCACTAAGTTCAGTTTGTTTGTGTGGCAAGATAGATTGGAGAGTCTAAGGGGACTGTATGCAATTCTATGGTAACACTGTCAAGGTGATCCAGGAGTTCAAATTTGTTAGTGGCTTGGTGAAATCTAATTATAGAACACATCACCGGTTTGGGGCATCTGCTCTGTTTTTGACAGTCTGCCCTGCAGTAGGTACACACAGTCATGAGCCACTCCATGACGGGTCTGACTCAGGAATAGAAGCAAACTCTGATAGCCAAAGCCCAAACAATTTAGGGCTTTATATGTAAAAGATCACACCTTAAATTACACCCCAGTATTAACGTGTAGTTCAGAGCAATGGTGCAATATTTTCTCTGCACATAACCTTAACAAGCTGACAGCTGTATTCTGCACTAAGTGAAGTTTCCAAATGACACTGAATAATGTAGCCCTATGCAGAGTGTATTACAATAGTCCAACTGAGCTGTGACAAAGGCATAAATAATAATCAAAGTTCCCCTGAGCCAATAGCTCACTGGACTGATGCAGTTAAGGCACATCAGGTTCATAGCCAACAGAACCCAATGAAGCATACCGACCACCTTTGATCACCTTACCCTGATGGTTCAGGTATGCATTTTGCAGCTGGGTGAACTGGAGGTGGCCTTCCAGTGTGAGATGGAGCAAGACTCAAACCTATGACTTTTAGGACTGTAGTTGATTGCCTTAACCACTCAGCCACCATAAATAATAGCCCCCAGCCAACAGAAATGGTCAGAGCCTTTTTGACAAGTGCAGATAAATGCCGTCTTAGCAATAGCTGACATCTATAATCTTTCTGTAGGTACTTCCAAGACTCCTATCACAATGCTATCTAAATGAACCTAACTGTTAAAGTGTTACTTGGTTGTCCAGGAGCAGCACCTCTTGGTTGTGAGCAGGAAAAACAAATAGCAGATGCACTGTCTCAAGGTCAGGGACTCACATAACCTCTGCCTGTTCCTCTGGTTGCTACCCTCACACTGCAAGCTTGACCTCAGGTTTTTTTTTTTTCTGGGTTGAGCCTCAGCCACCTAGCCTTCATCCAAGCCCCAGTCTCATTTTGAAACTAAATGAAGAAAACAGCAGCACAGTTAACTGTACCTTTCTGCTATAATATACCAGCTGAAGCAGTGATACAGAGCGAAGTGAACTCTGCAAGATCCATGTGGTAGAACAGTGTCAAGGAAACCGTTTATTCTGTTGTATACATTTATTTCCCCCAGGGTCAATCTCTTATTTTTCCAAAAGAATTTCAATTTCTACTATTCTTTCTTGTCACTTCTAATATCTTCCTTTGAGCTGATCCTGGCTGTACTTGTAACACTGCTTGCTATTTAAAAAAAATGATTCCAAGCTTTTCCTTTTTTTAGTATACATTTCACCATCTAACCGGTAACCTTCTGAAGCTTCATGAATTTTTTTGGATGAGGTGACAGCTGGCTCTTACAATATCTAGTGCCAATTAGCAGTCAAAACTCTTATATGGAAACAATTATCTTAACATATCTTCTAATCCCCAAATGAATATGGTTTTCTATCTAGTGGAATAAGAAATATTTTCCCATTAATTTGACTTCATATTGATTCAGTTCAGTATAGCAGATAGTTGAAAACATGTTTAAGAATCACAATGAGACATGGCAGAAAACAAGGCCAGTGAATATAAGCATAACGGAGCATTGTGGCAATAGTCTCTCTGTAGAAAGTACTTGTGTGAGTATGCATGGAGCATTATGTTCTTTTCTGGGTACCTCACTGTAAGAAAGATATTGATTAGGGAGGGAGGAAATTCAGAGATAGTAAAAATGATCAATTTCACACTGTGTGATGTCCCTTTAAGTGGTAGGACTCAGCTGGACAAGTGACAGGTGTAGCCCATCTCCCCAGGTGAAGAGAATGAGAGGACATGTGGTAGGAACATGTGACTAAACCAAGCCTTCTGCAAGATAAAAGGCAATCTGTGGTCATTTGGGGGCACAATTGACTCTCTCTCTCTCTCTCTTTTTTTTTTTTAAGGGAGTAGGTAAAAGCATTTTAAGGGATATGTTTTAATAGAGGAGCTAAGCTAGCAAAGTATAGTGAACTTGGAGACAGGCAGTCTACTGAAGCCAATTTCTAAACTGACTAATTCACCCTAAGGAAAAGGCCTGTAAGTGTTTGAGTGTTTTATGTTAATAAACCGCACCCAGAAGGAGAGCAGTATTGAGAGTCCACACAGTATGAAGTTTCCTTAACTGAGGAAGATGGGAAAACTGAGGCAGTGACAGGGCCTGAAGTCAGACTGGGTAAGGTCCTGCTACAGTCAGGATGTGGAATGATTTATGAGGATTTTTTTTTAAAAAGTTAAATATATGCAAATTGCCTAAGTGACAAACAAGAGCAAGAGATTAAATCCTAGCCTTCCATCTTTATGATCCTTCATGGGATAGGCTCTTGGGGCCCAGAAACTTGCTGCCTGCCCCGACTACAGAGTGGCATTGAGGAGCAGCCTACACCAAAAGAAACAATCACCAGGCTCCTCAGCAGGCAGTTACAAGTTATATTTTTCTCCATATACTTTCAGAATGCCTTTTATTCTGGATGGAAGGATGCAACAAACAAGAGAACAAATGGCAAGTGTCCGAGTGAGAGCAGTGTTATCTTTGATGAACTAGGCCAGTGATTAGTGGTGGCTGAGTGAGAGAGGTTGAGACATCCATTCCAGCTGTGTGGGGCTCAGGCTTTAAAAGGCACACAGGCTCCTTGCCTAGGGGCTAATAAGATGAAGGCAACTAGTGGCTAGGAAAATTAAACTAAGAGAGCTAGTCAAATGATGAGTACTTCTGGGGCACTTCTATCGTATTGTCTATACACAAATGCAAGGAGTATGGAGAATGAACTGGAAGGATTAGTGCACAACCTAAATTATAATTTAATTGTATCTCAGAGACTTGGTGGGATAAGACTCATAACAGGAAATATTGGTACAAATGAGTATAGCTTGTTTAGGAAGGACAGATAGGATAAAAGGGAAGAGGTGTTGCATTATAAATAAAGAATATATGTACACATGCACACTTGTTCCGAGTACAGAAGGAGGTGAGAAGCAGACCAGTTGAAAATCGCTGGGTAAATAAAAGGGGTAAAAAATAGTGGTGATGCCATAGTAGGAGGTCTACAATAGATCACCAAATTAAGATGAGGAGGTAGATGAGGCATTTCTAGAACAAACAACATAAATATCCAAAACACAAGACCTGGTATTAATAGGGGACTTTAACTACCCAAACAGCTGTTGGAAAAGTAAAACAGCAATGCACAAAATTTGCAATAAGTTTTTGGGGACAACTTTTTGTTTCGGAAAGTGGAAGAGGTAACCAGGGACCCAGCCATTTTAGATTTGATTCTGACATTCTGACCAACAGAGAGGACATGGAAGTGAATCTGCAGGTAAAAGGCAATTTGGTTGAAAGTGATCATTAAATGATAGATTTCATAGTTCTAAGGAAAGGAGAGAGTGAGAGCATCAGAACAAGGACAATAGACTTTAACAAACTCAGAAAGGTTCCAAGGGAAGAAAATCTTAAGGATAAAGGAGTTCTGGAAAGCTAGCAGTTTCTCAAGGAGACAACATTAAAGACACAAATGCAAACTTCCCTATATATACAAACTATTCCGATGTGAAGGAAAGATAGAAAGATTAGTAAGAGGCCAATATGGCTCCATCAGGAGGTCTTTGGATTATCTGAAATTCAAAAAGGAATCCTATAAAATTGGAAACATGGGTGAATTTCTAAGGAGGAGTACCCATGAATACCACAATCATGTAGGGACAAAATTAGAAAGATTAAGGCACAGAATGAGTTACACCTAGTAAGGGACATAAAGGGCAATAAGAAGAGGTTCTTTAAATACATTAGGAGCAAGAGAAAGATGAAGAAACATGTAGATCCTCTACTTAGCAGAGAAGGAGAGCTAATAACTGACGACATCAAGAAGGCTGAGGTATTTAATGCCTTTATTTTGCTTCCATCTTCTGTAAAAAGGTTAATGGTGACCAGACAATCAACACAATTAATATTAACAATAAGGGAGATGGAACACGAGCCAGCATAGGGAAAGAACAGGTTAAAGAACATTCAGATAACACAGATGTATTCAAGTTGTTGGGGCCTGATGAAGTTCATCTTAAAGTGTTCAAGGAACTAGTTAAGCAGTTCAGAACCCAGGCCTGATGACAGGGGTTGGGGGGCAAATGGGGCAATTGCCCAGGGGCCCGGGAGATTTAAAAGGGTCGGGGACCCCCTGCAGCCCCTTGGGAGGGAGTTTCTGTGTGCTGCCCCCACCCTTAGCGCCAATTCTGTGGCTCCCATTGTCCAGGAACTGTGGCCAATGGGAGTTGCGGAGGTGGTACGTGTGAGCAGCGGCATGCGGAGACCTCCTGGGTCCCCTGCCTAGAAGCCTCTTCCAGAGGGGTGTGCCGGTCACTTTCGGGAGCTGCCTGAGGTAAGTGCTGGCCTCCTGACCCACTCCTGCACCCCAACCCCATACCCAGCCTAGATCCCACACTCCACACCCAAACTTTCTCCCAGAGCCCTCACCCCACACCCTCTCCTGCACCCAAACTTCCTCCCAGAGCCTGACCCCTTACCCACACTTCTATCCAAACTCCCTCCCAGAGCCTGCATCCCGCACCCTAACCTCCTGCCGCAGCCTGGTGAAAGTGAGTGAGGGTGGGGGAGAGTGAGCAATGGAGGAAGAGGTGGGTAGAAAATTGGCTAGATTGTTGGGCTCAATGGGTAGTGATCCATGGCTCCATGTTTAGTTGGGAGCCGGTATCAAGCGAAGTCCCCCACGGGTCGGTCCTGTGGCCGGTTTTGTTCAATATCTTCATTAACGATCTGGAGGATGGTGTGGATTGCACTCTCAGCAAGTTTGCAGACGACACTAAACTGGGAGGAGTGGTAGATACGCTGGAGGGTAGGGATAGGATACAGAGGGACCTAGACAAATTGGAGGATTGGGCCAAAAGAAATTTGATGAGGTTCAACAAGGACAAGTGCAGAGTCCTGCACTTAGGACGGAAGAATCCAATACACCGCTACAGACTAGGGACCGAATGGCTGGGCAGCAGTTCTGCAGAGAAGGACCTAGAGGTGACAGTGGACGAGAAGCTGGATATGAGTCAACAGTGTGCCCTTGTAGCCAAGAAGGCCAATGGCATTTTGGGATGTATAAGTAGGGGCATTGCCAGCAGATCGAGGGACGTGATCGTTCCCCTCTATTAGACATTGGTGAGGCCTCATCTGGAGTACTGTGTCCAGTTTTGGGCCCCACACTACAAGAAGGATGTGGAAAAATTGGAGAGAGTCCAGCGGAGGGCAACAAAAATGATTAGGGGACTGGAACACATGACTTACGAGGAGAGGCTGAGGGAACTGGGATTGTTTAGTCTACAGAAGAGAAGAATGAGGGGAGATTTGATAGCTGCTTTCAACTACCTGAAAGGGGGTTCCAATGAGGATGGCTCTAGACTGTTCTCAGTGGTAGCGGATGACCGTTCTGCCCTGAGGCTGGAATTGCTGTTGGTGAGCCTGTCAGAACCATTACCAATTATCCTTGAGAACTCGTGAATAATAGGTGGGTTCCCAAAGGACCGGGAAAGAGCAAACTGTCCTACTTTGACCAGGGGATTGGACTAGATGACCTCCTGAGCTCTCTTCCAACCTTAATATTCTATGATTCTATGAAACATAGTACCTATCTTTAAAAAGGGAAACAAAGAGGATCCAAGAATTATAGACTAGTCAACCTAACTTCTATTCCACGAAAGGTACTGGAACAAATCATTAAACAATCAATTTGTAAGCACTGAGAGGATAATAAGGCTATAAGGAATATCCAGCATGGATTTGTCAAGACCAAAGCATGCCAAACCAACCTAATTCCCTTCTTTGATAGGTTACAGGTCTAGTTGATAGGGGAAATCAGTAGACATGATATATCTTTATTTGTCACAGTCCCACTTGACATTATCATAAGGAAACTAGGGAAATGTGGCCTAGATTAAATTATTATAAGGTGGGTGCACAACTACTTGAAAGACCCTATTTAAATTATAGTATGGTTCAATGGTTCACTGTCATACCGGGAGGGTGTATCTATTGGAGTGCTGTAGGAGTCTGTCCTGAGTTCACTACTAGTCAATATTTTCATTAACGACTTACATAATGGAGTGCAAAGTATGCTTATAAAATTTCCAAATGACATCAAGACAGGAGGGATTGCTAGTGCTTTGGAGGACAGGATTTAGAATTCAAAATGATTTTGACAACTTAGAGAATTGGTCTGAAATCAACAAGATGAAATTCATACAGACAAGTGCAAAGTACTACACATAGGAAGGAAAAATCAAATACATTCTTACAAAATGGGCAATAACTAGCAAGGCAGCAGTACTGCTGAAAAGGATCGGGAGGTTATAGTGGATCACAATTTGAATATGAGTGCTGCAGTTGTGAAAAAGGCTGATACGTTCTTGAGTGTATTAATAGGAGTGTTGCATGTAAGGCACAGGAAATAATTGTCCCACTCTACTCTACACCAGTGAGGCCTGAACTGGAGTCTCTGTCCAGTTCTGGGGCCATGCTTTAAGAAAGATGTGGACAAAATGGAGTGAGTCCAGAGGATAGCAACAAATATAATCAAAGGTAGTGTCTCTCCACCTTTCCAGACTATTGTACTCCTTTCAGGAGTCTAATTTGTCTTGCGTACCCCTAGTTTCACCTCACTTGAAAACTACTTGCTTACAAAATCAGAGGCTGAGAAGAATGGTGTAGAAACAGATAATGGTGGGTCTGCACCACCTGGAGATCTACTGCCCTAGAGGAAAGTGCAACTGACCAGTTAAGCCTGCTTTCTGTCTGCTTTGTGTTGCTAGAACAGACAGAATATGGGGGCCAATGTCCAGCCCATTGCTTTCACTGTAGTCACATACATCTGTAAAATGGGCAAAAGATACTACTAAATCAGAATGGCATCTTTTTATGCCTCTTTAACAAAAGTGTAAGTGGCTATATAAGGCAATGGAGAACGAGGCTTTTTTTTTAAATTGATTGGCCTTGGTGGGAATGAAATGACTAATGGAAAGGTTTGCCAAAGAAGGTCTGGACTGTATTCTGTAAGATTCAGAACATCTCTTGGAAAGTGCTGACTGAGATCCTTTAACTCCCTCTGAAGTTATCAGGAGGGGAGGGCACCCATCATCCCTTTGAAAACAGCAGGAGTTTGCCTGGGATCTGTGTTGGTGAGTATCTGGTTATCTGAGTGTGTGTTTGGTGAGAGGATCGGAGTGTTTGTAGTGAGGGCAGCTTGAAAGTTTGAGCAAGTGCTTGATTGATTGTCTGAAAAGGACGGGAGTCGGGAGTGTTTTGTTTCAGGTGAGCCTGGCTGTTTAAAAAAGCCAGTGCTCCGCGAACCAGCTGAGCAGCGGGGAACCAGCTGAGCAGCAGGGGACAGCAGAGCAGCAAACAGCAGGAGTTTGCCTGGGAGTTCGCCTGGGGTGAGCCCACTGAGGCTTACACCCTAACGACTTCTCTGAGTAATTACTGCATCTCCTGAGGAAGCTCATAGTACGATGGTAATATGGATGGGGAGTGTTCAGCTGTTGTGACCTGCGCTGGATGTGCCATGTTTGTCTTTCTTCCACAGGACAGAAGCGACTTTGTGTGTACAAACTGCAAGCTGGTCTCCATATTGGAAGAGAAAGTTCAAGGTCTGGAGCAACAGGTATCGACCCTGCATTGCATAAGAGAAACTGAAGATTTCCTGGACAGATGTCAGGATATGCTTCTATAGGCACAAGATTCTGAAGATTCAGAGACGGCTGCGCAGCGGTGACAGGAGAACGGTGAAGAAATTTGGCAACATGTGACCTCCAGAAGAAGGGGAAACATCCATGTACCAGCAACGCAGATACAGGTAAGCAACCATTTTCATGTTCTCTCCACAGGTACCATTGCGGGAAGTGGCCCAGATGATATGTCTGGGGGAAGGGAACAGAAGGAGACTCCACCATTTGAAAGGCATGAGATGCACTGTCCTAAGGTTGGGGGTTCCACGACCACCACTCCCAAGAGAAGGAGACAGATGGTGGTGGTCGGGGACTCTCTCCTCAGGGGGACTGAGTCATCTGTCTGCAGCCCTGACCGGGAAAACAGAGAAGTCTGCTGCTTGCCAGGGGCTAAGATTTGTGATGTGACGGAGAGTCTGCCGAGACTCATCAAGCCCTCGGACCACTACCCCTCCCTGCTTTTCCACGTGGGCACCAATGATACTGCGAAGAATGACCTTGAGCGGATCACTGCAAACTACGTGGCTCTGGGAAGGAGGATAAAGGAGTATGAGGTGCAAGTGATGTTCTTGTCCATCCTTCCCGTGGAAGGAAAAGGCTGGGGTAGGGATTGTTGAATCGTGGATGTCAATGAATGGCTACACAGGTGGTGTCGGAGAGAAGGCTTTGGATTCTTCGACCATGGGATAGTGGTCCAAGAAGGAGGAGTGCTAGGCAGAGACGGGCTCCACTTAACGAAGAGAGGGAAGAGCATCTTCATGAGCAGGCTGGCTAACCTAGTGAGGAGGGCTTTAAACTAGGTTCACCGGGGGAAGGAGACCAAAGCCCGGAAGTAAGTGGGAAAGCAAGATACCGGGAGGAAGCATGAGCAGGAGCGTGTGAGAGGGGAGGGCTCCTGCCTCATACTGAGAATGAGGGGCGATCAGCGGGTTATCTCAAGTGCCTATATACAAATGCACAAAGCCTGAGAAACAATCAGGGAGAACTGGAGGTCCTGGCAAAGTCAGGGAATTATGATGTGATTGGAATAACAGAGACTTGGTGGGATAACTCGCATGACTGGAGTACTGTCATGGATGGGTAAAACTGTTCAGGAAGGACAGGCAGGGCAGAAAAGGTGGGGGAGTTGCACTGTATGTAAGGGAGCAGTATGACTGCTCAGAGCTCAAGTATGAAATTGCAGAAAAACCTGAGAGTCTCTGGATTAAGTTTAGAAGCGTGAGCAACAAGGGTGATGTCGTGGTGGGAGTCTGCTATAGACCACCGGATGAGGGGGATGAGGTGGACGAGGCTTTCTTCCGGCAACTCACAGAAGCTACTAGATCACACACCCTGGTACTCATGGGCGATTTCAATCATCCTGATATCTGCTGGGAGAGCAATACAGCGGTGCACAGACAATCCAGGAAGTTTTTGGAAAGTGTAGGGGATAATTTCCTGGTGCAAGTACTGGAGGAACCAACTAGGGGCAGAGCTCTTCTTGACCTGCTGCTCACAAACCGGGAAGAATTAGTAGGGGAAGCAAAAGTGGATGGAAACCTGGGAGGCAGTGACCATGAGATGGTCGAGTTCAGGATCCTGACACAAGGAGGAAAGGAAAGCAGCAGAATACAGACCCTGGACTTCAGAAAAGCAGACTTTGACTCCCTCAGGGAACTGATGGGCAAGATCCCCTGGGAGAATAACGTGAGGGGGAAAGGAATCCAGGAGAGCTGGCTGTATTTTAAAGAATCCTTATTGAGGTTACAGGGACAAACCATCCCGATGTATAGAAAGAATAGTAAATATGGCAGGCGAACAGCTTGGCTTAACAGTGAAATCCTTGCTGATCTTAAACACAAAAAAGAGGCTTACAAAAGTGGAAGATTGGACAAATGACCAGGGATGAGTATATAAATATTGCTCAGGCATGTAGGAATGAAATCAGGAAGGCTAAATCACACCTGGTGTTGCAGCTAGAGAGGGATGTTAAGAGTAACAAGAAGGGTTTCTTCAGGTATGTTAGCAATAAGAAGAAAGCCAAGGAAAGTGTGGGCCCCTTATTGAATGAAGGAGGCAACCTAGTGACAGAGGATGTGGAAAAAGCTAAGGTACTCAATGCTTTTTTTGCCTCTGTCTTCACGAACAAGGTCAGCTCCCAGACTACTGCACTGGGCAGCACAGCATGGGGAGGAGGTGGCCAGCCTTCTGTGAAGGAAGAAGAGGTTCGGGACTATTTAGAAAAACTGGACGTGCACAAGTCCATGGGGCCGGATGCGTTGCATCCGAGAGTGCTAAAGGAATTGGCGGATCTGATTGCAGAGCCATTGGCCATTATCTTTGAAAACTCATGGCGATCGGGGGAAGTCCCGGAAGACTGGGAAAAGGCTAATGTAGTGCCAGTCTTTTAAAAAGGGAAGAAGGAGGATCCTGGGAACTACAGGCAGGTCAGCCTCACCTCAGTCCCCGGAAAAATCATGGAGCATGTCCTCAAGGAATCAATTCTGAAGCACTTAGATGAGACGAAAGTGATCAAGTCATGCCTGATTAATCTAATTGCCTTCTATGATGAGATAATTGTCTCTGTGGATGAAGGGAAAGCAGTGGACATGTTGTTCCTCGACTTTAGCAAAGCTTTTGACACAGTCTCCCACAGTATTCTTGTCAGCAAGTTAAAGAAGTATGGGCTGGATGGATGCACTACAAGGTGGGTAGAAAGTTGGCTAGATTGTCGGGCTCAACGGGCAGTGATCAATGGCTCCATGTCTAGTTGGCCGCCGGAATCTAGCGGAGTGCCCCAAGGGTCAGTCCTGGGGCCTTTTTTGTTCAATATCTTCATTAATGATCTGGAGGATGGTGTAGATTGCACCCTCAGCAAGTTTGCAGATGACTCTAAACTGGGAGGAGTGGTAGATATGCTGGAGGGTAGGGATAGGATACAGAGGGAACTAGACAAATTGGAAGATTGGGCCAAAAGAAATCTGATGAGGTTCAACAAGGACAAGTGCAGAGTCCTGCACTTAGGACGGAAGAATCCTGTGCACCGCTACAGACTAGAGACCGAATGGCTGGGCAGCAGTTCTGCAGAGAAGGACCTAGAGGTGACAGTGGACGAGAACCTGGATATGAGTCAACAGTGTGCCCTTGTTGCCAAGAAGGCCAGTGGCATTTTGGGGTGTATAAGTAGGGGCATTGCCAGCAGATCGAGGGACGTGATCGTTCCCCTCTATTCGACACTGGTGAGGCCTCATCTGGAGTACTGTGTCCAGTTTTGGGCCCCACACTACAAGAAGGATGTGGAGAAATTGGAGAGAGTCCAGCGAAGGGCAACAAAAATCATTAGGGATCTGGGGACTTATGAGGAGAGGCTGAGGGAACTGGGATTGTTTAGTCTACGGAAGAGAAGAATGAGGGGGGATTTGATAGCTGCTTTTAACTACCTGAAAGGTGGATCCAAAGAGGATGGATCTAGACTTTTCTCAGTGATAGCAGATGACAGGACAAGGAGTAATGGTCGCAAGTTGCAGTGGGGGAGATTTAGGTTGGATATTAGGAAAAACCTTTTCACTAGGAGGGTGATGAAACACTGGAATGCGTTACCTAGGGAGGCGTTGGAATCCCCTTCCTTAGAAGTTTTTAAGGTCAGGTTTGACAAAGCCCTGGCTGGGATGATTTAGTTGGGATTGGTCCTGCTCAGGGCAGGGGGTTGGACTAGATGGCCTCCAGAGGTCCCTTCCAACTCTGTTAGTCTATGATGATTCTATGATTCTAAGATTCTGAAAACCTCAAGGATTTACCAGTTTTGAAATGCAAATAGGGTGTGTAATGGTCTTATACTATGCCTTTCCCTATGTTGAAACCACTAAGGCCCAGATCCGCAAAGGGACTTAACTACCTAGCAAATCACTGAAACAATAATGCTCGCCACAAAGTCTGAGTTAGACACCCTAGGCTTCCTATACAATGCATCAGCTGAGAGAGGCACCTTAGAATGCAGTCCACAAAAGGAAGCACGCTAGATAGGGAGCCGCCTAAACTATCCAATCAGAGATGCTGATGAGAGGGGTGTGTCCTAAATCCTAACCCCTCAGAAAGTTAGGCACCTACCTCTGCTAGTGATCCATGACCTGGAACCCCTCTCATGGAGCCAGGTGGCTTAGGCACCTAAGTCATTTATTGTGAGAATGAATTGGGCACTTGCTTAACTCAAAATAAAATGGCTGGGAGGAGGCATGGTGGTTTTGTGGATCACAGTGGCTGGGATTAGGCACCTAAGTACCTTTGTGGCTCTGGGTTTAAGTGTTTCAAAACAGGTATTCCCTGAAAATCAAGAGTGCAATACATCAAGGGTAAAATAAGAAAACATTACAGGCATTCTTTAAAGCTTCCCTATGTATTCAGCTTGCTTATAAACTGTATAATACACTGTTTGCATGGCCTGCTAGGCTAAATATTGCACCTGTTGTATTTTACACATACAGCCTTTCCAAATTGGACACCACAGAGACTACAACATTCACAGTAAAATATAAGATTGTCTTTGTACATTAAACAAATGTAATCCAAATACACAGAAGGCATTTTAACCCTGTTTAGATTAGGAAAGCAGCACCAGACTCAAAGCACCAGAGGTATGAACAGTACCTTAGTTCCACCATCTTGCTCTGTGACCTTGTCAGATCTGAAAAAGTAAGCACGGTTCAACTGGGTCAGTAGTTGGATGGGAGAGCTTAAGGGAAAGCTTAGGTGTGGGAACTTTGAACACTTCTCGTTCAGGATGTTCATACAACTGTGCATATTTTCTGCATGTGAGAAGAGCTCTGAATGGGTTCATTTTAAATAATTTTCTCCTGTACTTGTTCCAGTTAGGGTGGTCCTCTTGTGACAGAACGTTGATCACTACAGCAAAACTTCAGCAAGATACTGAGACAGAAAGCTACTCCATCACGGAGCACGTATACTTAACCTTTGAATTACAGCTTTCTTCCCAATCTCACTGTTCCATGAGCTAAAAGCATCTCTTGTCAATGAGGATTTTTTTTTCAAATGAAACACAGGGCAAAAAATGAATTTTCTTGCCCATTGGAGAAAACTGATAAAGGTTAGTTGCTGTGTATGAAGGTACTTGTGCCAATCTGCTCTAAATAAAGACACCACAGTGTGACTGGAATTAGCTAAGCGCAGACTGTAAGCATTCATGCAAACACCACCTGCAAGCTGTTCAGTTTTTGTCATGTCTACAATAGGTCTTGGCTATCTTTTAAAAAAAATAGTTTAGTCATGGAGAAGAGTTAGTATTATCCCTGTTTACCTCAATTTGGCAACCTGAGCTGACACTATGTTGCCGTCTTTGATGTGTTGAGATGTTAGTGCTTGAACTGGAAAATGGTGATGATATCTATATCTCTCTTTACCTTGAATAACTACTTGCATTCCTTCATGTCACCAATACTGCTGCCTGCAAATAATAAATAAGTTAGTGCACACATGTTCATTATAATCTCAGCCAAATTCTGGAAATGCTAAATATAAGGTTCTAATTTCACACTGTATGTTCGGTACAGGGAATCATGACAGCTACAGAGAAACAAATACTAAACTTTACAGATTTCTTTAAAAAAAAAATTAAAATGCTTCAAGCACTATCCTCCTGTATTCCTATTTTCAAGCCATTTAATAATTAATCACAGAACAGATCTACAAGGTCAATGTGTGTTCTCTTCAATTCCTTTCTCTCTAATGCTTTGGATCATCTCACTTCTGTAATATGAATAATCTATAACTGTACAGACAAAAATACATTGATAAAGCAAGCACAGGACGGAGAGTCAGGAACTTTTGAGTTCCAATATTTTTTAAAAAGTGGCCACTAATTTTGGTATCAGAGGGGTAGCTGTGTTTGTCTGGATCTTTAAAAGCGGCAAAGAGTCCTGTAGCACCTTATAGACTAACAGATGTATTGGAGCATAAGCTTTCATGGGCAAATACCCACTTTGTCAGATGCATGTAGTGGAAATTTCCAGAGGCAGGTATAAATATGCAAGCAAGAATCAGGCTAGGGATAACGAGGTTAGTTCAATCAGGGAGGATGAGGCCCTCTTCCAGCAGTGGAGGTGTGAACACCAAGGGAGGAGAAACTGCTTTTGTAGTTGGCTAGCCATTCATAGTCTCTGTTTAATCCTGAGCTGATGGTGTCAAATTTGCAAATGAACTGAAGCTCCGCGATTTCTCTTTGAAGTTTGGTCCTGAAGTTTTTTTTGCTGCAGAATGGCTACCTTTAAATCTGCTATTGTGTGTCCAGGGAGGTTGAAGTGTTCTCCTACAGGTTTTTGTATATTGCCATTCCTAATATCTGATTTGTGTCCATTTATCCTTTTACACAGGGACTGTCCAGTTTGGCTGATGTATATAGTAGAAGGGCATTGCTGGCACATGATGGCATAGATTACATTAGTGGACGTGCAGGTGAATGAACTGGTGATGGTGTGGCTGATCTGGTTAGGTCCTGTGATGGTGTCGCTGGTGTAGATATGTGGGCAGAGTTGGCATTTGCAAATTTGACACCATCAGCTCAGGATTAAACAAAGGCTGTGAATGGCTAGCCAACTACAAAAGCAGTTTCTCCTCCCTTGGTGTTCACACCTCCACTGCTAGAAGAGGGCCTCATCCTCCCTGATTGAACTAACCTCGTTATCCCTAGCCTGATACTTGTTTGCATATTTCTACCTGTGTCAAGGTTCCTTCCCCACTCTGAATTCTAGGGTATAGATGTGGGGACCTGCATGAAAGACCTGCTAAGTTTATTCTTACCAGCTTAGGTTAAAAACTTCCCCAAGGTACAAACTTTGCCTTGTCCTTGAACAGTATGCTGCCACCACCAAGCGTGTTAAACAAAGAACAGGGAAAGAGCCCACTTGGAGACGTCTTCCCCCAAAATATCCCCCCCAGCTTTACACCCCCTTTCCTGCGGAAGGCTTGATAAAAATCCTCACCAATTTGTACAGGTGAACACAGACCAAAACCCTTGGATCTTAAGAACAATGAAAAATCAATCAGGTTCTTAAAAGAAGAATTTTAATTAAAGAAAAGGTAAAAGAATCACCTCTGTAAAATCAGGATGGTAAATACTTTACAGGGTAATCAGATTCAAAACATAGAGAATCCCTCTAGGCAAAACCTGAAGTTACAAAAAAGACACAAAAACAGGAATATACATTCCATTCAACACATCTTATTTTACCAGCGATTAAACAAAAGGAAATCTAACACATTTCTAGCTAGATTACTTACAAACTAACAGTTTTCAGAGTAGCAGCCGTGAAGTGAGCTGTAGCTCACAAAAGCTTATGCTCAAATAAATGTGTTAGTCTCTAAGGTGCCACAAGTACTCCTTTTCTTTTAACTAACAGTTGTAAGGCTGCATTCCTGATCTGTTCCCGGCAAAAGCATCACACAGACAGACAGACCCTTTGTTTCCCCCCCTCCCAATTTGAAAATATCTTGTCTCCTCATTGGTCATTTTGATCAGGTGCCAGTGAGGTTATCTTAGCTTCTTAACCCTTTACAGGTGAAAGGGTTTTGCCTCTGGCCAGGAGGGATTTTATAGCACTGTATACAGAAAGGTGGTTACCCCTCCCTTTATTTTTATGACAACCTGCATCTGGAAATTTCCACTACATTCATCCGATAAAGTGGGTATTCACCTACGAAAATGCCTCCAACTGCTATATGGCTAGCATAAATCACACAAAATCAAGTGCTTTTACTTAAAACCTTAAATTTATTAGGGCTTGTCTACACTGGCAAGTTTTGTCACTAAAACTAATGTCTACAAGAATAAATTGATAAAAGCAAAGTCACCAAAGCATGTCTATGTTTGCTCCCTCTGTCAACAGATCATGTCTAGATTTGGGGCACCTTTGTTGACAGTGAGAGCAATGGACTGTGGGTATGCATCCCACAGTGCCTGGTGACACCATCCGTCACTAGGTGTTGTGGGAATGCAAAAACGGAGTGTGGCGCATCCTGGGATGTGCACAATATACTGTCATGTACAACTTTGTGTCCCACCCCTCCAAAGGTCTCTGGCTTCCTTTCATACCATTTTTCCAGCTGTCATTCTTTTGTAGTGCATGCCAGCATCTGCAGTGAGAGAGGATGGATCCCACACTTCTCTAGCGCTGTTAGCTGTCATGAGGACATCGCACATGGTGGCACAGTTACTCACAGAGTTACTTGCAAAGTTAGCAGAGGATGAATCGTAGGCACCTGAGTGTGATATGGACGGCAGCAACTTATCAGTGCTTTGTGCATTCACAGGGCAGCTGTGTACGGTAGACCGTCGCTTTTGGGCTAGGAAAACAAGCACTGATTGGTGGGATCACATTGTCATGCAGGTGTGGGATGATGACCAGTGGGCACAAAACTTTAGGATGCCAAAGCTATGTGCTGAGCTGTCCCCCAACTTGCAGCATGAGGACACCAGATTGAGAGCTGCCCTTTTGGTAGAGAAGCGTGTTGCAATTGCTGTGTGGAAGCTGGTGAATCCAGACTGCTACTGGAGAGTTGCAAATCAATTTGGAATAGGAAAGTCCACTGTTGGGACTGTATTACTTCACGTGTGCAGGGCAAGAAATCGCATCCTGCTGTATAGGACCATGTCTCTGGGAAATGCGCATGAAATAGTGGTTGGCTTTGCATAGATGGGTTTCCCTAACTGTGGCGGGGTGATTGATGGCACACACATTCCAATTTTAATGCCAGACCATCTTGTGTCGGAATACATCAATAGGATGGGATTCTTCTCCATGATGTTGCAGGTGTTTGTGGATCACCGGGGTCATTTCACGGACATCAGTGCAGGCTGGTCTGGAAAGGTGCATGACATACGCCTCTTCAGGAACAGTGGCCTGTACAGAAAGCTGCAGGAGGGGACTTTCTTTCCAGACTGCAAGTTCACAGTGGGGGATGTGGAAATGCCCACAGTAATCCTGGGAGACCTGGCTTACCCCTTACAGCCCTGGATTATGAAACCTTATTCAGGGCACCTGGACAGGAGCAAGGAGCATTTTAACAACAGGCTGAGCAGGTGCCGCGTGGTAATCGAATATGCCTTTGGCCTTTTGAAAGTTCACTGGAGGTGTCTCAATGACAGGCTAGACCTTACCGAGAATAATATTCCCATGGTCATAACTGCGTGCTGCACTTTGCATAATCTGTGTGAATCTAAGGATGAAATGTTTGCTCAGGTGTGGAGCACTGAGGCAGAATGCTTGGCTGCATAGTTTGAACAGCCAGATGCTAGGGTGTCAGAGGAGCCCCGAGGGCTGCTATTAACATCAAAGAGGCTTTGAGGAACCATTTTGATAATGAGGGGCAGTAACACATGTCTGCTTTGGAGTTGCTTCCCTGGTGCATCCATGTATAATATTGGGGCCCAAGATCCATGCAATAAAATGCTTTAGAAGCCTGTTCCTGAGAATGAATTGATTGCTATATGTTTTTTGTATAACACAGAATAAAAACGCTGTACCATTAAATACCTTTGCCTTTATTTAATTGTTAAAAAGGGTAAAACCTCACAACTTTGTGTAGCTCCAGCTATCATTGTGCAGGCTGTGAGAGGGGGTGGAGTGATGGGGAAACTCAGAAGTGCTGTGAAGTGAAAAGGAATGTGTGAGCATAGAGGAGGGTGGGGTTGGCAAAGAATTGTACATATGCATGTGCTGCCGTGGAGGTCGACCACAGATCTGCTCAGCTGCAGCTGTATCAGAGACTTGAGCATCTCCATCTGATCCTCCATCACTTTTATCATCTGCTCTGTCGCTTGCCTAGCAAAAGCAGCATTCTCTTTTCTGTCCTGCCTTTCAGGTTCCCAGAACTCTTTCCATTCCCTGGTCTGTCTCTCATCACGCTGCAGCACCTCCCAGATCATGTCTTCTTCGCTGCACCAAGAGTTTTTTCTTATCTGCCGAAGCTGGTCCGCGGGGGTACGTGGCGTGTTCTTCAAGGTCTGTGCTGAACAGAGGAGGGTTTGTTACATTTCAGCAAATGACTGAAACATTTTAGTAAAAAGGGCATTTTGCTAGTAGAAATCACTTTCTCTCTGAGATTCTAGGCAGGCACACAGCTCCACGAACACCCGAGTAATGGTGAGTGTCGGGAATGGGGGGAAGGTTATTGTGTGCATGGACAAAAAGGTCACTGCTTGCAGGGCAGCTTTGCAGGGAACTCATTCTAAAAATTATCCCACACTTTTTCACAGGCGGCCAACCTGCTGGATGACATCTCGCTGCTGTGGGTGACCAGAGAAACCAGGGCACAGCGGCTGAATGCTTGCAGCTTTCACCCCAGTCTATATACAGCTCAGCTATGTGCTGCTTTGGTCCCAGCTCCAGTGTCTGCTAAATGGCAATTCCTACAATGGGGGAACTAACAAGGATGCAATCCCTTGGAATCTGCGGCAGAGGATTAACAAGTACCTCTTTGAAACTTTCCAGAGCCTCTGTCTGGAGGATTCCCTGCAGGTCTTGATGTCCATTGACACCCTGCTTGGCCATGCAGATTAGCTACACAGGGCAATGTCCAGCTCACAGAAAACACTACCTGCCTCCCACTTTTTGATTCCCTACACAAGCCACAGCAACTTACCCAACTTCCTGCTCCCTGTTGAGCACTTCAGTAGTGGAGAAAAGTTCCTGGCTGCCTACCCCATCGGGCAACCCCGCTGGGAGCACCACATCCTTTTCTAGCTTGACTTCTTGATCCAGAATTTCAGCCTGTGGGTTACCCCCTCTTTCTGCTGCCAGCGAAGTATCCATGGGGCTATCAGCAATGGAGGTGGCATTCAGCTTCTTATAGAAGCGGCAGGTCTTAGGTGCACCACTGGAGTGACGGTTCGCTTCTGGCGCCTTATGGTACACCTGCCTCAGCTCCATTATCTTCACTCTGCACTGCTGCTGTGTCCTGATCATAGCCCTTTTTGCACAAGCCTCAAGAAATTTGCCCACATGTGGCCGGATTCCTATGGGTCACTCGCAGCTGTGACTGAACAGACTCCTCTCCCCATATACTGATCAGACCCAACAACTCAGCAGTGGTCCAAGCGGGAGCGCGTTTGGTGCGAAAGCCAGCCATGCTCACCTGGGAAGCTACCTGGGAACCTCCTCTGGGAAGCCAGAAAGCAGGAAACGAAATTTAAAATTCCCAGGGCTTGCAAGGGGGAGGGGTGGTCAAACCGCTGACCAGAGTGGCAGCAGGGGAATTGTGGGATACTCTCTGGAGGCCAATAAAATAAAATAAAAACCTGTGGTGTCTACACTGCATGTTTGTCGACAATAAAGGGGGGGGGGAAAGACAAAAGTCTCTCGCAGAGGTGGAAGTTTTTTGTTACCAAACTAAGAGTATTTTTTCAAAAAAGTCACATTGCAGTGTGTACGCTATCGCTGTTTTGTCACCAAAACCCAGTTTTTGGTGACAAAACTTCCCAGTGTAGACAAGCCCTTAGTCTCCAGAACTCTCAGCAAAATGCTTTTCTCAGATTCTCTGCTTTATTTAGTCTTAAGCACATACAAACACAATAGCTATAAAACACTCCCAAACAATAATTACCCATGGTCTGGAGGGTCTGGAGTAGTCAAACAACAAGGTTCAAGTGGCCAGCTATCTGCCTTCTGCCAAGGATTCTAAGACTTGTCCAGAAGATCAAATCCAAATTCCTCAGACCTGTCCTCCTTTTGTGTTAGTAACTGCTACAATTACATCAACAACAAAGAAAAACCATTAATTAAGCACTTTTTAAGCAGTTAGTTATACAGATGTGTTTTTGTAGAGTCTGCAATCTCATGGGCCCCGAGACACACACGCACCAGAAGTCAAATATAGATAGACTTACTATTTTTCACAGATGCTTACCCCAGTATTATCAGGGAGGATGCAGTTAGGCCCACACCTTGTGATTGCTGTCCCTGCTTTCTCCTGCTTTTGCTTGAGTGATGCTAAGGCTTGTACAAAGGTTTTTCAGGGGCTACTCTTAGTAATAAGCAAAATAATTGATATTCCATCCCAATAATTGGCAGCGCCTTGAGCAGAGGCAGATTAGGGATTTATGGGACCCTGGGTCAGAGCAATTGGAGGCCCCTCCCCACTTCTTCCTCCTAGAGTTCCCTCCCCCACACTCCCCTGGCGAGACTGCCAGGGAGTGGGGTGCAGGGGCTTACCCCAACCTGTCCACCCGGTGCACCTGCCTGGGAGTGGGGCAAGGCCCTGCGCCCCGACCCTGCTCCCCAGCAGGAGCAACAGGCAGGCAGAGTGGATCAGGGCGCAGGGGTGCCCTTTTTTCTGGGAGCCCCCCAATTGGCCAGGGCCCCTGGTCACAAGCCCCGTTGACCCAGTGGCTAATCCGCCACTGGACTTGCACACCTGGCTGGTTGCTAAAAATGCCCCTCATCACGAAGACCAAAGTACATGTCTCTTTGACCAATGGAATTGTTGGATATAGGAGAATTTGGTGTTTTTGTTTGAAGCTTTGGGCTTTTTTCTGTATCTTTTTCTGATGAGTACTGGGCTGATGGATAATTTTCTATGTGGCTCTCTGAGTGTGAATGGGTGCAGGGACATTAAAAAGTGTATGCCTCTCCGTGAGTACCTGGTGGACATTTCATTTTGGCAAGAGAGAGACACAGATGCAGGCACCCAAACGAACTAACTTGTGTCTGGAGAGGGGAGGCTACCCTGAGTCATGGTTCCACTGCAAGCACAGGGCTTGCCTGTCTCTTTGTGGACAGGGTGAAGCTGATTCAGCGGTTGTGCAGGAAGCTGTTCCAGGCTGTTTAGTGATGGTTCAAGCCATTTTTGAACAATATCTCTTTCTCTGTCTTGGTTTTTGTTTGTTTGTTTATAACTAATATGTATGCTTCCCCGTAAGGAAAGATGGTAGGGTTTTTTGGTTTTTGATTTTTTTTTCAGAGCTTAAGTGCTTTTTTGACAAATTGTTTGACAAGTGATATTTTAATTTTGGGGGACAATTTTAATTTTACTGGTAATAAAAGATTGGAGAAGAATCATTTGAAACCACATCCACCGTCTGTTCAGTGACTTGCAACTTGTTTACAGGCTTCCTACTTGACTGATGTGTGTTGACATTTTCACCCTTATGAGCAGCAGTACATCTGGTTGAGTACTTAGTGCCAGCGTGTTCTACATTGCGTTTTTGGACCATTTTTAATGTTTTTTACTCATCATTTGTCTCATCTGCTTTCTAGTTGAATTGTACCTACTGGATTTCAGATCATGGTTCGGTCTTATTTGTGTTGTTTCGTCCTTCTGTTCAAGACCATTATCCACATTGTCATTTTAAAGCTCACCTTTTACAAGATGTTCAGTTTTGGGACTCTGTCAATTATGTTTTGTGGAGCCTGGGGTGCTTCAAAGGATATTTTTCCCTACTTGAGGCAATGGTGGGAGGTAAGGCTACATATTAAATGTTTTGGTCAGCAGACAACCCTGCTAGAGTTAGAGCTGAGGATTACGGAAATTGAAAAAAGCCTTTAATGGCAGTTAGGATGCTGGGTTACATGAGAGTTTAGGATAAAAAAAGCAGCTTTGGGCCTGTTGGATAGCAAAGTTCAGGATGCACGGGCTAGGGCCCAATGTCAGGGCCTTTCTCAAATAGATACACCTACTTAGTTTTTATTCAGCCTGGAAAAGGAACATGCAGAGCAGAAGATGATTGGTCATATCAAGACATCTCTGGGTCGAGTGCTTTCAGATCCTCTGGGGATTGGGAACTTTGCTATGATTTCTTTCTCAGACCTGTATACCACAGAGTCTGTATGTCCATCTGAGACATGGCAGCTCCTTGTGGCTCTTCCTATGATCTCAACGTTGTATGTGGACAGACTTGAACAAGATCTGATGCTCTCAGAATTGACTTCTCCCCTAAATGTTTTTGCTCCAAGGAAGATACCTGGTGTTGATAGTTTGCCTATTAAGTTGTATAAGGCCTTTTGGATCCTTCTTGGAATTGAGCTGCTCCAGGTTTTTAAGGAGAGCATCAGAGAGAAGATATTGCCACTCAGTAATCATCAAGAAATTCTTACTCTACTGCCAAAGAAGGGGAAGCTTGGGAAAGTGAAGAATTGGAGACCAGTGTCCCTGCTTTGATCCAACTATAAACTTTTTTCAAAGGCTTTTGCAAATAGACTGAAAATTGTGATTGATTCAGTTGTTCACCCTGATCAGACCTATTACATCTCCAACAGGTCCATTTTGATAACCTTTTCCTACTGAGGAATGTAATTTCAGCCTCCAAAATGTTTGATTTGTACATTAGGTTGATTTCCCTTGATCAAGAGAAGGCTTTTCATGGATATTTCATAGAATATCAGGGTTGGAAGGGACCTCAGAAGGTCATCTAGTCCAACCCCCTGTTCAAAGCAGGACCAATCCCCAATTTTTGCCCCAGATCCCTAAATAGCCCCCTCAAGGATTGAGCTCACAACCCTGGGTTTAGCAAGCCAATGCTCAAACCACTGAGGTATCCCTCCCCCTCTTTGATTCACACCCTTTGTGATTTTGGGCCTGGGCCCAGGTTTGTCTCCTGCATTCAGTTACCATATAATAATTTTATATGAATGGTGGTTTGAATGACCCCTTTCCAGTTTTCATGGGAATCAAACAGGGTAGTTCCCTGACTGACTTAATGTATGCTCTTTCTATCAAGCCTCTGTTATGCACATTTGAAAGCACCTTTCTGGCCATTCTCTCCCTCTTCCAGCTTGTGCTGGGGTGAAAGTCTCTGCATATGCTGAGGATCTGACTGTGTTTATTACTCCTGCTTATGATGTCTAGGTTTTGACTGAATGTCAGCATTTTTTTTAGGCAGGCTTTCTCAGGGCACATAAATTGGGGGAAGGGCGATACTCCAGCTGGGTGCTTCAGTGATCTCCCTCCCCGTGACTTGCCGGGGAGGGAGGGTTAGTGTGGAGCAGAACTGGCATTAAGACATTGGGAATTATGTTGGGACTGGCTGATATTTTGGGTCAGTATTGGGAGGGAGATAGGGAAAAGTTGGAGGGGACTGCTTCAGAGGTGGAAGTGATGTTTGCCTTGACTCTCCTTCAGAGGCTGAGTGTTAGGGGCAAGTAAGTTATTCATGACTATGTTGCACATAAGTGTATTATTTCAGATCCCTATCCTCTCATTTTAGAAAAAAATTCGGAAGACTCTTTTGGACTTTTTCTGGCATGTCCATCATTGGCTGAGGCAGAATATTTTTTATCTGCCTCTTGTGGCAAGTGGGATCAAGGTGTCATTGATCTTTGGCGCAGAGTCGTCACTTTTCAGTTACAGTCTCTGCAGCAGCTGCTGTTTGTGGATGAGCCTGTTCATTGAAAGCCTTTGCATTTCTATAGTGGGTAGGAGGTTTGGGTTTTGATCAGGAACTTTTTTTGTTGGACCCTGGGTGGCTCAATTTTGAGGTGTTATCAAAGCCTTTTTTAATACTTGGAGGTTTTTTTTTAAGCTGAGGCTGCAGGATAGGCAGCTGGAATTCCCAGGGTTGCTTGCTGAATCCCTTGTTTATAATTCTGCTGTGAGGATTCCTAGTCTTGTTTCTAGAGTCTTACCTCTTCCCGTATAGCAACAGGTATAACAAAACTGGTTCATTTAACTGATATTACAAATTTTACATGGGTCTCAGTGGCTATCTTGGCTGTCAAGCTTGGTTTTCATTCCAGTTGCTGGATTTCTCAGTTTTTGTCAGGGGTGGAATCATTCCTGCCTGAGTCAGTATTCCCAGTCTATACAGCTGCCTCCTTGAGCAACCCATTCCTAATTATACTAATGGTTCTATTTTCTTGGCTATTCCTCCTGCTGTGGATTGTGATGTTGCCAACTTGCTTGCCTTCAATGGGTCTTCTGAATTTACTTTTCAGAGCTTTGGTCATTAGTCATTGTATGTACTTGCATTAAAGATTCATCATTTTTGAACACTTGTTGATTATCCCAATATGGTATGAGAAGACAGCTTCTGGCGATGCACTCCAGCCTGGCCAACTGTTTACAAGCCTCCAATTGCAAAGAGTATGGGTGAACTCCAATGGAGAATTCTTCATAGGACTATTGCCACAAATGTGTTTATGCAGCATTTGACTCTGTGTCATGTCCTTTTTGTGACATGGAGACTGCTTTTCATGTGTTTCTCACATGTTCCAGGTTACAGCCATTATTTGTTTTACTGCAGGGTATTTTTCAGTTATTGTCCCTTTATTTTCCTCCTACAGTGTTTTTTAATGTTAAGTATAGGTTCACAAATAGATCTGTGGTATGCCTTGCAAACTTCAGTTTGGATCAAGCAAAGACAGTGTAAAAGTCAACAATGTAAATTTTTTGGTATTGGAATTGCTAATGTTCTTTGTGGGGGGGAGGGTGTTAGGGTTTTTTTAGTGATTTTACACCTTCATTTGGAGTTTAAATATTATATTCATAAGAAATTTGGATCAATCTATTCAGCAATGGACTGAATGCACTTTGTACTGTTTGGGATGGGAAATTATTTTGTCATCTGTAATTTCATAGAATATCAGGGTTGGAAGGGACCTCAGGAGGTCATCTAGTCCAACCAGTCCCCAACTAAATCATCCCAGCCAGGGCTTTGTCAAGCCTTACCTTAAAAACCTCAAAGGAAGGAGATTCCACCACCTCCCTAGGTAACGCATTCCAGTGCTTCACCAAAAAAAACCAAAATGCTTTTCCTAATATCCAACCTAAACCTCCCCCACTGCAACTTTAGACCATTACTCCTTTTTCTGTCACCAGCTACCACTGAGAACAGTCTAGATTCATCCTCTTTGGAACCCATTTTCAGGTAGTTGAAAGCAGCTATCAAATACCCCCTCATTCTTCTCTTCCGCAGACTAAAAATCCCAGTTCCCTCAGCCTCTCCTCAAAAGACATGTGTTCCAGTCCCCTAATCATTTTTATTGCCCTCCACTGGACTCTTTCCAATTTTTCCACATCCTTCTTGTAGTGTGGAGCCCAAAACTGGACACAGTACTCCAGATGAGGCCTCACCAGTGTTGAATAGAGGGGAACGATCACGTCCCTCGATCTGTTGGCAGTGCCCCTACTTATACATCCCAAAATGCCATTGGCCTTCTTGGCAACAAGGGCACACTGTTGACTCATATCCAACTTCTCGTCCACTGTAACCCCTAGGTCCTTTTCTGCAGAACTGCTGCCGAGCCATTCGGTCCCTAGTCTGTAGCGGTGCATGGGATTCTTCCATCCTAAGTGCAGGATTCTGCATTTGTCCTTGTTGAACCTCATCAGATTTCTTTTGGCCCAATCCTCTAATTTGTCTAGGTCCCTCTGTATGCTATCCCTACCCTCCAGCGTATCTACCTCTCCTCCCAGTTTAGTGTCATCTGAAAACTTGCTGAGGGTGCAATCCACACCATCCTCCAGATCATTTATGAAGATATTGAACAAAACCAGCCTGAGGACCGACCCTTTGGGCACTCCATTTTGACACCGGCTCCCAATTAGACATGGAGCCATTGATCACTACCCGTTGAGCCCGACAATCTAGCCAGCTTTCTATCCACCTTATAGTCCATTCATCCAGCCCATACTTCTTTAACTTGCTGGCTGTGTCAAAAGCTTTGCTAAAGTCAAGGAACAACACGTCCACCACTTTCCCCTCATCCACAGAGCCAGTTATCTCATCATAGAAGGCAATTAGATTAGTCAGGCATGACTCTCCCTTGGTGAATCCATGCTGACTGTTCCTGATCACTTTCCTCTCCTCGAAGTGCTTCAGAATTGATTCCTTGAGGACCTGCTCCATGATTTTTCCGGGGACTGAGGTGAGGCTGACTATCCTGTAGTTCCCAGGATCCTCCTTCTTCCCTTTTTTAAAGATGGGCACTACATTAGCCTTTTTCCAGTCATCCGGGACTTCCCCCGATCGCCATGAGTTTTCAAAGATAATGGCCAATGGCTCTGCAATCACATCCGCCAGCTCCTTTAGCACTCTCGGATGCAGCACATCTGGCCCCATGGATTTGTGCTCATCCAGCTTTTCTAAATAGTCCCGAACCACTTCTTTCTCCACAGAGGGCTGGTCACCTCCTCCCCATGCTGTGCTGCCCAGTGCAGTAGTCTGGGAGCTGACCTTGTTCGTGAAGACAGAGGCAAAAAAAGCATTGAGTACATTAACTTTTTCCACATCCTCTGTCACTAGGTTGCCTCCCTCATTCAGTAAGGGGCCCACACTTTCCTTGACTTTCTTCTTGTTGCCAACATAACTGAAGAAACCCTTCTTGTTACTCTTAACATCTCTTGCTAGCTGCAACTCCAGGTGTGATTTGGCCTTCCTGATTTCACTCCTGCATCCCTGAGCAATATTTTTATACTCTTCCCTGGTCATTTGTCCATTCTTCCCCTTCTTGTAAGCTTCTATTTTGTGTTCAAGATCAGCAAGGATTTCACTGTTAAGCCAAGCTGGTCGCCTGCCATATTTACGATTCTTTCTACACATCAGGGTGGTTTGTCCCTGTAACCTCAAAAAGGGTTCTTTAAAATACAGCCAGCTCTCCTGGACTCCTTTCCCCCTTTCCCCTTCATGTTATTCTCCCGGGGATCCTGCCCTGAGGGAGTCAAAGTCTGCTTTTCTGAAGTCCAGGGTCCGTATTCTGCTGCTCTCCTTTCTTCCCTGTGTCAGGCTCCTGAACTCGACCATCTCATGGTCACTGCCTCTCAGGTTCCCATCCACTTGAGCTTCCCCTACTAATTCTTCCCAGTTTGTGAGCAGCAGGTCAAGAAGAGCTCTGCCCCTAGTCGGTTCCTCCAGTACTTGCACCAGGAAATTATCCCCTACACTTTCCAAAAACTTCCTGGATTGTCTGTGCACCGCTGTATTGCTCTCCCAGCAGATATCAGGGTGATTGAAGTCTCCCATGAGAACCAGGGCCTGTGATCTAGTAACTTCCGTGAGTTGCTGGAAGAAAGCCTAGTCCACCTCATCCCCCTGGTCCGGTGGTCTATAGCAGACTCCCACCTCGACATCACCCTTGGTGCTCACACTTCTAAACTTAATCCAGAGACACTCAGGTTTTTCTGCAGTTTCATACTTGAGCTCTGAGCAGTCATACTGCTCCCTTACATACAGTGCAACTCCCCCACCTTTTCTGCCCTGCCTGTCCTTCCTGAACAGTTTATATCCATCCATGACAGTACTCCAGTCATGTGAGTTATCCCACCAAGTCTCTGTTATTCCAATCACATCATAATTCCTTGACTGTGCCAGGACTTCCAGTTCTCCCTGGAAAATTTATTTTCTTGTTTTCATTATGTTTGTTTCCTGAGTGTATTGTGTTTTAAAAGTCAATGTCTCGCTCTCTCTTTCTTTTGCTGAGCCAATGACTGTGAAAATCTCTTTCATCATGTTTTGCTTTTCCTATGGTTTTATGCATTATTAGAAAAATGTCGTATTCTCCATTTTCCAAGTTTTATTTGCTCACTTGTGATAGATTCAAGCTAAAATAATAATCCCCTTTTCTCTTTTACTAATTATTGCCCTGTTTCTAGGGCCTGTAGGAATAAAATTGAAAGTTAGTGGGAGCTGGGTACTTAACTCCTCTCTATGCCTTTGAAAATGTATCTCAAAATTACCCCAATCTTTGGAAGCCACCTTCAACCAGTGTTGTTGAGCATCCCTACAAAATTTCAACCACCTCCATGAAACATATCACACAATAAGTAATCTTATTCCATTCTGAGACACTGGTTAGCAGCTGGAACTAATACATTTGAGCCAGCACCATATATGGTTAAATTAGAGTTACAGTAGCTGTTGACTGAGCCGATTGTTGGTGTTTAATCATGCACCTATTGAAGTCGAGAGAGATTTTATCATTGACTAAAATGGGAGCATGATACAGGAGAATATATTTTAGCCTTCCTCATCTAGGTCAATGCACTGAGGTCCACAATGCATATATATGGAAGGAGTTGGATTAATAAGAGAAGTGGTATAATCTAGTTCATAAAACACAGGACTACAAAATGGGACCTGAGTTCTTTTCCCAACTCTGTCACCAACCTGAGGTATAACTGACCTGGAGAGAAATCACTTCACCTCTGTTTCCTGTTATGATAAAGTGGGGGGGAGGGGAGGGAGAGAGCTCCCTTTTATGGACACCCATTTGGCTATAAAGTCCCTCTTAGTGGTTGCTTGCTTTACCTGTAAAGGGTTAAAAGTCCCCAGGTAAAGAAAAGGGAGTGGGGACCTGAGCAAAAGAGCCAATGGGAAGTCTAGAACTTTTTAAAATGGGAAAAAAGCTTTCCCTTTGTCTCTCCGTTGTTCTCTCTGGGCGGGAAGGACAGAGCAGCAATGCTGTAAGCAGCTTTAAGTCAGGTATGATCATAAATCAGATCATACCTAGAACTACTTTTCTGAAACTCCAAATGTGTAAGTAGATCAGAATGTTTAGCTAGATGCGATCAGGTTTATTTCTGTTTATTTTTTAAGGCTTGTAGATCTCTGTGCTAACCCCAGATGCTTTTGTTTGCTTGTAACCTTTAAGCTGAACCCCAAGAACGCCATTTTGGGTGCTTAATTTTGGGAATTGCTCTTTTAAAAATCTAGCCAAAGCCTAAGTTCTAGATGTATTTTCTTCCTTTTTGTTTTTAATAATATTTACCATTTTTAAAGACAAGATTGGATTTTTGGTGTCCTAAGAGGTTTCTGCGTATGCTGTTTGATTAGCTGGTGGCAACAGCTAATTTCCTTTGTTTTCTTTCTCAGTTCTTCCCTGGAGGCTGGTGGAGTGAAAGGGCTTGAGGGTACCCCCCCTAGGGAGGAATTCCCAAGTACTCCTTCCTGTGTCCAAGGTTTTTTGGGGAGTTTTGCATTTGGGTGGTGGCAGCGTTTACCAAGCCAAGGTCAGAGAATAGCTGTAACCTTGGGAGTTTAATACAAGCCCGGAGTGGCAAATATTAGTTTTTAGGATCCTTGCGGACCCCCACCTTCTGCATTCAGAGTGACAGAATGGAGATTCAGCCTTGACACCTGTCCTGCTTATTTAGATTGAAATCAATGGCATCTTACTATACATGTACACAGTGCAACTCCAATTTACTTTGGGGCTTCTAAGAACTAATGTAATACAGATAATATATGCTGACTTGCTTACTTGGAAAGATCCAAAATCAAGAAATCAGCATATGGATCAGATAATTGAATTTACCCCACAGACATATTTTCATAGTTGTGCCAACTATAACCTCAATAGTTTCTTTATATTTTAAGAGTTTGTGATTTTATTGCACTATATACATCCAAAGAGCTAAGATTCCTCTCTTCAGTATGTCAGGAATAGATCAATACATGTCCATTTATACTTTATATCAAATGATATATACCTGTTTTTACGTATGTATCTATAAATATCAGAAAAGGGAGAATTATTGGGTATTATAAATGGAATTAGATTCTTATTATATCTTTAGTATTAATTCCCCAGTGATTCCCATCTATCCCTTTGCATACAGTAGTTTTACCACATGATTCAAAATCTTTTCAGTGTATCCCTTGCATTAAACTACTCAAATAATGCGGCCTTTTCTATTGCATACTCAGTCTTTACTATTACAATATACCTAACCCTCAAAAATTAAGTATAGGGGAGACCTCTAATAATAAATTTTTGATAGAACCTAAAGACCAAAACAGAATTCTTTCAATCTATTTCTTATATAGTATGGGCTGTATTTTCCCCTTTGTTACACTTACTGTAGCATCCTGACAGGTTTCAGAGTAACAGCCGTGTTAGTCTGTATTTGCAAAAAGAAAAGGAGTACTTCATTGGATGCATGTAGCTCATGAAAGCTTATGCTCACATACATTGGTCAGTCTCTAAGGTGCCACAAGTACTCCTTTTCTTCTAGCATCCTGTTAATCTATTTTCACAGGACTAAAACCACAGTCACTGTAACAACCTCATATATAAGGTGAATATATCCTGTATATTTCTTTAATTCTGAAAGCTCTTTCTCAATAAAATGCTGTCAGTTTATCTGCACCAACTTTCCATATGTTGGGCAAAATTATTTCCCTATAGTGATTTCAGTACTCCACCTGAATTGAACACAACTGACATAGGAAGGCTGCAATTGCTGGTCAATACTGGACCAAAGTCCAGGACTTTCTGGCCACCATGCCTTAACAGAGTACACTAGAAACCAGTAGAGAAAAGTGTTAGCAGGAACAGTGTATGACCTCTAGTGAGAAGCACAAACACAATGGAGGCAGATTTCCTGCATACTGTCCATCCAGGTCTTCTATAGTACCTATCATAGCAGTATCTGAGCACCTTTGTTGGAGGTAGCTTGCTTCCAGACAACAGACTAGAGCTGAAATATCAAAAAGATTAGAAAAACATATGTTCCCACACATCTGCCAGCTCCAGTATCCCACTGAGATTAACCCCATGCTAACATTCTAGTATTTAACCCTTTGTAAGAATTAGGTTTTACAAATTTAAGAGTATTTATGTTTAACAAGAGCGGATTAACTCTCTGGGGGCTGAATGGTAAAAAGGAATGTGTGTCATGGCATAGGTTGCTTGCCTGCTCAGATCTGAGTGTCAACCCACTGTTGAGTAAAGTCAGTGTTTTCCATTGTTCACTTTAACTGAAGTGATTTACATCATTATTCTCCAGATCAGATTAGCATACACAAAACCAGAGAGCTGTTTTTATCCTAGTACTGTAATTGTACATAACTTTGCCCATTTCAGTAACCAGCTCAGCTGAATACTATCCTAATGGGCATGGTCATAGTACACTATCATGCTGTGAATTTCACTTGTCATTTTTCTCAGCCCAAATTCAAAGTCCTGCTCCTAGCAAAGTCCCAAATGATTTGAAACTCAGTTATTTCAGAGATCACCTCATCCTCTACAGTCTTCCAAAGCAGCTGTGTTGAGCAGTCATTGTGCAGCTGGAGAGAACAAGGTATAGTGTATTGGGTGCTGAGATAGAGCACTCTCTGCAGTTTGTCCTCAGTCATGAAAGTCCATGCCAGAGAAAAACAGAGTGAGCCTGAGCCTAACTGTTTTAGACTGAAACTTGAGACATCTTTTTAGTATAAAAACTAAACTACAGTAATAGCAACAGATTCTCGGGCCCTACATAAATCTTGGACACCGGAGAGAGAAAAACACATTTGTTTGGATTTATTATGCTTTCTTCATACACAATGTTTGACTTGCACCCATTTCATTCATTTCCAAAGCTCCCATTAAAGTCAATGAGTCAGAATCAGGGCTCTTAGGGTTACCTAAAACAGAGATTTAAAAATATCAGTAAACACAACATGCAGTGAGTCCATCATTAACTCCTACTCTGATGATAAAAGGTTCCTTCCATTTTGAAATCTCTCCTCTTCAGAATCAAATGGGCAAGGTCAACTCTAAAATTAAGTAATGGTCCCATATGAGCTTCATGTTATATATTGTTGCGTGGTAGCAAGCCTTTCACATGCATGCACTAACAATGAAATTGTACATCAAAGCCAGCATGGATGTTTTGCCATGGACTTCAATGCACTCAGCTAAAATGATCTCACATCTATTCCTCTTATCTCAGAAAACTCACTGAGGGAAACTAGTGACAGTGTTCATATTAATCCAAACTAATAACTGATGACCCTTTCAGCCATACATAAAATACCATTTTTATTGATAGTTTTTCTGTTGGAAAAATATATCTTTGTTAATCCAAATTTGATGCAATACTTCTCCCTTATATTTAAAAGGTGGATCCATAATTAATCTCAGACTGTCTACTTCATCATTTTACCCTCTTATTACCTTGTTCTTATATTTTATCTGATAGATAATTGATGTGGATCCCACTGTGTCTACCAGATATATAATGATTACTCCATCCCTAGACAAATTACACAGGGCTGTCCTTTCTCTCTCTGTTAAATTAAAAAATACTTTTTGTTTCTTCATTTCTTGTAATATTCTGAGATCTCTAGCCATTGACTGTAGGTTCCTCTGCCATGGCAATTCCAAATGGACAGTTTATTTAGTAAAGCTGGAACCTTTTCCTATTTAAATTGTTCCTGAACAGACTGATTGTTTTACACATCCATTTGCTAGTTGAAACTGTTCAATGGATATGTGGGGCAAATATCTGTAACCTATGTATCTCTTTTATACTGTCTGCTGCATTTCTTTTTGATTTTGATATTTAAGTGAATATCACTCAGTGAATTGTCACTTGGGACCAGTTTGTGACTCCCTTATGCACATTGTCAAAAGGTTACTCAGCTAAGTATTCCCATTGAAATCAACAGGGGTGGGGACTTGGCGGATCCAGCACAGTTGGGGAAGTAATGTGCTTCTTGTGTGAACCATTAGTAGATTATTTCCCCTCTAGCACAGGGAGAGAACTACACAAGGAATTGTGACTATTGAGGTGCAGCAGCTATATCTCTGCCCCTTACTGAGGATAAAATGTGAAATGTTTTTCAAACCCTCATTCTAATTAAGGGCAAGAAATACTCACTGGGGCTTTGAGTCTCTCAGGAGGTGGTAGCATTTTTGAGAGAAACAGATGCATGATATTAGGAAATTTTAGAAGATTTTAAATCTCTTTGGGGGTTATATGGCTCTTGGATCATTACTAGAAATGATTCAACTGCTGCAAGATGTGTTGGCTGAGTACAGAGTTACATTTAATATTCTCTCCTCACAATGTAGTTGTATGTGCAGGTGGCCTGGCTATGAAAGCTTTGATCAAATCATTTTAATGATTGTTTAATTACCTGTGAAGCAAGGTTCTGGTGAGGCATGTTGGAAACCCTGTCCTCATGCTGTGTCCAGCAGTTTCTTATCTCATGGGAAGTATTGTACCTTCAGTGCAGATACACTGTTGCAAGCTTCAGATTTGCCTTCTGCATTCATTTTATGCAAACAGAACTCACATACAGTTGTGTTAATTTTGATGGAATAAAAGGGCCCAGAGAGTCAAAGTTGTTACTATAATCCTGTCACAACACAACATTAAACACTTAAGCTTCAGGGTTTTGAATACCAAGACCTTTTCCTGCTTAGTATAACACACAATTAAAAATCTATTTCACCTTCTATTAAAGATACCTATAAAAGAAAAACAGTTGAAGCAATTGAAATGGTAAGTATTAAAGTTTTCATTTTAACAATATTCCTTCCCTTTTCCTTTAGCTGTAGTTTTTAAAAAGAAAAAGAAAGCTGTGTAAGAGACACTTACAGTGTGTCTACATGGAAGCTGGAGTAGTCATACCCCCACTAATTCTGATCATGCTACTGCATTAAAATAGAAGTGTACCCATGGTGGGAAAGAGAAAGAGAAAAAGGTTATTTGAGATGGCCTGGAGCTTTTGATGTTGCTCTGATCCTGTTTCCTAAAGGACAAACACATGCAAAAAGGGAGAGAAAAAGAACAGCAAAGTTAGAAAATACAGCTTCTGTCTTTGGTACTGACTTTCACTTGCAACCTCAGTTGTGGAGAACCACAGAACACACTCTTATCAGCTTCTCCAAGACCTGGAAAACTTGTACCAGCACTAGGCTGGTTAGGGCATTGTTTTTACCAGCCTTTCTGTTTGCAGGCTCACAGCCGTGTTGAAAAATGTGCAGTCTTGGCCAGCTGATCCAGACTTTTACTAAACAGAAGACAAAAGGAGAGGGATAGGAAAGAGAAGAATAAAGTGGGGAAGGAAAAGGGGGTGACAGCAGGAAGTTAGGTCTCACATCCCAGGTCATGTTTGGGATTTAGTTGAGATTTAGTCAATTTCATCCGGATTCCTCTCTCTGATCTAGTTTGGTCTGGACAATGCAGTGGTCTCTCCTGTGACACCAGATTCCATTGTTAGAGGTGGATTGGCAGCCATGATGGTGAAGCTCACTTCTGACATTTCACCCATCTCCCAGCCAGCGGTTGTCAGTTAGTTTGATTCTCCAACTGCTTTTTTTTTTTTAAAGGATTCCAAAAGGAAGCGGTGGGTAAAATAGTCCACCCCCTCATTATTTTGTCCACCAGTTAGGCTAAATTTCTGATACACTGTGATGGGGTAGGGTAGGTCTGTAGGTCTTGCAGCCACACCCATCCCAGAAAAGGACAGTAGAGAGGTCCTCCAATCTACCTAGGGCAGCTGTATGGGAAGCAGCCAATCAGGGCCCAGCATGCTAGAATAAAAAGAGTTGCAGGGCCAGAGTGAGATCAGTTTGTTGCTGGAGCTGAAGCAGTGTGGCTGGTGTGAATGGCTGGCTGATGGAGCTAAAGGACCCTGGACAGAGCAGTGCTGGCAGAGGCTGGGGGAATATAGAGTTCTGGGATGGCTGCTGGGACTTAACCCAGACAAGGCCCTGAGGTAAAGGCAAAGAATGAACTGGGGCTGCAGGGAAGTGGCCCAGGGAATTGTAGCAGCATTGTGGTTTATTTAAAGGGACATGGCAGATGGCTGCTATCTATAGTGTCCTTGGACTGGGATCTAGACTAAAGGGTGAGCCCTGGTCCCCCCACCAGCCACTGGGAAAATGGCCTGGGAACTGAACTCTTTTAGTGGCCCAGTTGAAGAGCTGGGCCCAGAAAGGCCAGAGAGGTGAAGAGTCTCCAGGGAGGGAGCCCTAGGGGATGTGGCCCCACACCAGGGCTGGAACTGCTTGAAGAGTAGGGACAATTTGAGGGAGCCCAGAAGGGGCTGAGAGACACTTCAGACCAGGGTACTGTAATGGGCTTGTTCCTCAATCAGTCCAGCAGGGCCTAAAGATAGGGCTGCAGATCAAGGGACTTTACAGAGGGCACTGAGATACCTCCAACAGGTGACATCCCAAAAGGAGTTTTGATTTTTATCCTGTGTACAGACTTTGTACCTTGGCCAGAGGGCGGAGTCACCAAAAACCCACCACAGAGAGGGAGAGAGAATGCAGGCACACACACTGAGATGGGGGGCACTCCTGAGAGGTGAGTGCACCCCATTACACACACCAATTTTGATTACACACACCACCATTGATTTCCGGTCCCACACTCCTCTTGTTTACCATCTTAACACAGTCCTTCAGTTATATTCATAGGTCATTTTGTTCGGATGCATTCAGTCTGTTTTCCTTTATCTCTTCCAGTCACCACTTAGTGTTCAAAGGTTATTGTGACATTTTATGAACCTTTACCCACTTTCCAAAATTGAGCTCACAATTGGGGTACATCCTTCATGCCCCCATTATTACAATATCAAATCTTTATAGAAAGTGAACTATGAAGGGGGTAAGCAGTAAAGTCCACACTTTTAATTCTAGCAACTACTACAAAAATATTTTGGGGAATATTTGCCTCTCTAGTAGTGACTATAACACAATGCAATATAGAAGAATTTAAGACTTCAAAGTTTTTCCAAAGGCAATTAATAGATTCCCTAGGCCAGTGGTTCTCATGTACCCCTGGGTACACAGAGGCCTTCTAGGAAATACATCAACTCATCTACATATTTGCCTAGTTTTACAACAGGCTACATAAAAAGTACTAGCAAAGTCAGTACAAACTAAAATTGCATACAGACAATGACTTGTTTTTACTGCTCTATATACTAGACACTGAAATGTAGGTACAATATTCATATTCCATTTGATTTATTTTATAATTATATGATAAAAATGAGAAAGCAATTTTTTCAGTAATAGTGTGCTGTGACACTTTTTTGTATTTTTATGTCTGATTTTGTAAGCAAGAAGTTTTTAAGTGAGGTGAAACTTGGGGTATAGAAGACAAATCAGACTCCTGAAAGGGGTACAGGAGTCTGGAAAGGTTGAGAGCCACTGCCCTAGGCAATTGGTTTCATGGATGACCCAAAAGAATCCAAGATAATTGAGACATTAGCAACCCTGTTATTTCTTATTCTGTCCCCATAACAAAATGTCTGTATAAGATTATAAAGTTTGCCACATTAATTCTAGCAATAATTATTTAAAAAAAAAGCCCACAAGTAAATGATAAGCTCTCACATAAACATGCTTCTTGTTCCAGATTTCCTTATTCCTAGTTTCTATTTCCCTATACAACCAATATCCTTCTCTCTTTTAAACTTATGAAATTCTTTCATTTTGTAAGAGATGGTAATTTCTTAGTCAACACCCAAAAGCAAATAAATTAAAAATATTTGCAAAGTAAATTGATGTTAGCTTTAATTGTGTAAAAATTTGCATCTTTTCTATAGGTAAAATTCACACTACCTATCACTGGATAGTCTTCAATTTACAATCACTCATGGAAGGCAGGAAGGAATATGAAAAACAACATTCCAGTAGAATCTATCAAAAATCGAGCAGCACATAAGACTACTGTTTTGTGCACACTAATTGCTTTTTTTGAAATCTGGTTTTAATCAATGTTCATCTTTATATAACTTAGCCCCCCAATAGGGCCTTACTTTATAGAATTTCTTTATTCTGCTGGTTGGAACTTAACACTAAATGTAAATAGCTTTTATTGATTTGCTTGGAAATAGTTTTGTTTGCCTCCTTAGTGCTTCTTGAGCAGCAGGAACAGAGAACTTGGTGTAAGAAACTGGATTCATGCAGCGAGTCCAGACGAGCAATGCTTTCAGGAATCAGTTGCAAACAGGACAGAACAGTTTTCCCCTCAGTTCAGCTGTCACCATTCTGCAAGTTACTCATTCTCCATTTTTTTTCTAAAAGTTGTATTGTATTGACGTTAATAAAATGAGTTAATAGAGCTGGTTGGAAACATTTTTTCCATCACAAAATGCTGATTTGCCAAATGGAAACTTTCCAGTGAAACACGTGAAATATTTTTAATTTATTTGCTTTTGGGTGTTGACCTAAGAAATTACCATCTCTTACAAAATGAAAGAATTTCATATGTTTAAAAGAGAGAAGGATATTGGTTGTATTCCACATGTCGGTGCACATGCATGCCATGCACCTGAGTCCAGAAGTGTTTCTTAGCAGTGTCTGACCTGCACATGCATCGTGCATTTCCTCATGCTTCCAATTGACATCCCTCCAGTTCTCTTTCTGCCACATGGCCTGAGTCAGAACCCCTTGTTCCTTCACACTTTTAGTCTTCTAAGAGTTATTCTTGTTTGTACATAACTGTAAAACTATCTACAGGCTAAGTTTGCTTAGTGTAATTAGTTTAGTAGTTCTTTCCCCATTCGGAGACAGCACCCCCAGGGACTATGCACAGGATCCCATGCTTCAAAAACTGTCTCTCCTGCCTGGGCTCTTTCTCTATAAGCCACAAGTACCAGTAATGCCTCTACTGCCTGGCACACATTGCAGCATGCTGTGCCATCTGTAAGGCCTTCCCACTCAGGCACAGGGAAGCTCACCAGCTCTACCTCCACAAATACCTTATGGAGGAGGCGATGCAGCCCCTGGGCACACTCAGATCTTGGCTCAGGAGATCCCTGTACAGCTGGCACTACCAGTGCCTCTTCAGCACCTTGCATGGCTCAGAACAGTGGTACCAAGGGGAAGGACAAGTCCTGGCATAAGAGCAAAAAATACTCACGGGCATAAGAGCAGGTCCTGACAGAGGACTGCTCACAAGCAGTTTGTTTCCTTCCCTGAGCCATGGCAGGTCAGGTGAGACATTGTGCGAATCTGGCCAGACATGCACCAAAGATGCCATGGATGGAGGGTAAAGCCAAATGCAAATGGGACCCAGTGGTACCCATGATAATATTGGTATTCAAGCCTCCATAAGGCTCACTGGCACATGCAAGACCACCTGCTCCACCAGTACCCACCCACCTGTCCAAAACGCCTGCCACACAGACACCACCAGGTCCCTTCTGCATTTTCATGGGTGCTCCATGAGCACCTGGGAAAATGGACATATTCTTTATGGTGGAAGGGTTAAACCTTTCCTGCCCCCAGCTCACCCATGACATCTCTACACGAGAGGATGAACCCCTGCTGCTGCTACCAGATAAGCTCATCCATTTGCCACTGTACTGCAGCCCTCCAGTACCAATGGTCCCACCATTGTTGGAACCATTCTCTGACTCCAAGAAATTCTCTGAGGCAGAACCATCATTTTCACAAGTGCCATGCTGGAACCCAGATATGCAATCTAGATTGCCCTGTGCTGTGGTCTATGAACCAATAAGAGAGGTCTGGTACCACTTGCTGTGGGGCCCACAGCATCCAATGGACCCCTCCTTCTGCCATACTGGGGATCCTGGGATCCATACCACAGATGCCATGCACCATCTCAGGCATCCTACCAGACATCCCCTCTACACCCACATCGGTGTATGAAGAAGAGGGAGATATTGAATCAGTACTGCCTGCTAAACTGGTCCCACCCAGAGCATCCTTTTCCCTGGAAGAGGCAATATCCCCATCCCACTCTCTTCACCAGATGATCAAGAGATGTTAAGAGTAACAAGAAGGGTTTCTTCAGGTATGTTAGCAACAAGAAGAAAGTCAAGGAATGTGTGGGCCCCTGACTGAATGAGGGAGGCAACATAGTGACAGAGGATGTGGAAAAAGCTAATGTACTCAATGCTTTTTTTGCCTCTGTCTTCACAAACAAGGTCAGTTCCCAGACTGCTGCACTGGGCAGCATAGCATGGGGAGGAGGTGACCAGCCGTCTGTGGAGAAAGAAGTGGTTTGGGACTATTTAGAAAAGCTGGATGAGAACAAGTCCATGCGGCCGGATGCGCTGCATCCGAGAGTGCTAAAGGAGTTGGTGGATGTGATTGTGGAGCCATTGGCCATTATCTCTGAAAACTCATGGTGATCGGGGTAGGTCCCGAATGACTGGAAAAAGGCTAATGTAGTGCCAATCTTTAATAAAGGGAAGAAGGAGGATCCTGGGAACTACAGGACAGTCAGCCTCACCTTAGTCCCTGGAAAAATCATGGAGCAGGTCCTCAAGGAATCAATTCTGAAGCACTTCGAGGAGAGGAAAGTGATCAGGAACAGTCAGCATGGATTCACCAAGGGAAAGTCATGCCTGACTAATCTAATTGCCTTCTATGATGAGATAACTGGCTCTGTGAATGAGGGGAAAGCAGTGCACATAGTGTTCCTTGACTTTAGCAAAGTTTTTGACACAGTCTCCCACAGTATTCTTGCCAGCAAGTTAAAAAAGTATGGGCTGGATGAATGGACTATAAGGTGGATAGAAAGCTGGCTAGATTGTCGGGCTCAACGGGTAGTGATCAATGGCTCCATGTCTAGTTGGCAGCCTGTATCAAGTGGAGTGTCCCAAGGGTCGGTCCTCGGGCTGGTTTTGTTCAATATCTTCATTAATGATCTGGAGGATGGCGTGGATTACACCCTCAACAAGTTTGCAGATGACACTAAATTGGGAGAAGAGGTAGATACGCTGGAGGGTAGAGATAGGATACAGAGGGACCTAGACAAATTGAAGGACTAGGCCAAAAGAAATCTGATGAGGTTCAACAAGAACAAGTGAAGAGTCCTGCAGCAGTTCTGCAGAAAAGGACCTAGGGGTTACAGTAGACGAGAAGCTGGATATGAGTCAACAGTGTGGCCTTGTTGCCAAGAAGGCCAATGGCATTTTGGGATGTATAAGTAGGGGCATTGCCAACAGATCGAGGGACGTGATCGTTCCCCTCTATTCAACACTGGTGAGGCCTCATCTGGAGTACTGTGTCCAGTTTTGGGCTCCACACTACAGGAAGGATGTGGAAAAATTGGAAAGCATCCAGCGGAGGGCAACAAAAATGATTAGGAGACTGGAACGCATGACTTATGAGGAGAGGCTGAGGGAACTGGGATTGTTTAGTCTGCGGAAGAAAAGAATGAGGGGGGATTTGATAGCTGCTTTCAACCACCTGAAAGGAGGATGGATCTAGACTGTTCTCAGTGGTAGCAGATGACAGAACGAGGAGTAATGGTCTCAAGTTGCAGTGGGGGAGGTTTAGGTTGGATATTAGGAAAAACTTTTTCACTAGGAGGGTGGTGAAGCACTGGAATGTGTTACTTAGGGAGGTGGTGGAATCTCCTTCCTTTAGAATTTTTTAAGGTCAGGCTTGACAAAGCCCTGGCTAGGTTGATTTAGTTGGGGATTGGTCCTGATTTGAGCAGGGGGTTGGACTAGATGACCTCTTGAGGTCCCTTCCAACCCTGATATTCTATGATTCTATGATCACCAGCAATCCCAGGACTTGTTTCAGAAGGTGGCTGCAGACCTGGGAATCCCATTTGAAGGAGATTCAGGACCCTCAGCATCAACTGCTGGACATCCTCCAACTCCAAGTGCTGTCCAGTGTGGCCCTCTGTATCAACAGGGTCATTCTAGAACCGGTGCAGGTGGTGTGGCACACACCAGCATTGTATGCACCCCCCACACCCAAGTGCGTGGAGAGATGATACTTTGTGGTAGACAAAGGGAGACTGGTCACCAAGGTGGCCATCCAGACAGCTGTTGATGTGGCCGACATATCCTCTCAGTCTTTAGCCACCAGGGTAGTTATGTGCAGGGGTTCATGGCTACGATCATCTGGCTTCCCCAGGCAGGTCCAAAATATGATCAAGGACCTCCCTTTGATGAGAGTAAACACTTCAATGACAAGACAGGTGGCTCCCTGCACTCTGTGAAGGATTCCAGATAGACAGACACTACGGTCCCTTGGTGTATATATACCCTGGCCCCTAGATGCAGGCAGCAGAAACAACCCTACCATCCACAGCCACCCATACCTTACCCTGCCTACTATCAGCACCAACCAGAGCCCCCACACCGATGACAACAGACTCAAAGGACCTAGCTTCCCTGCCTCTGCCACAACCACCTCCTCAACCCTATCCCAACCACCAGCCAAAGGACAATTTTGACAGGCATGTTGAGACCTGTGAACCCCCCCTCAATTCCACCCACAGCATCCCATGTCATCACAATTGGGGCAAGGTCACCACAGACAGTTGGGTACTGGAATCATCCTCCAGGGATATGCCATAGATTTCCTCTCCTTCCCAGCCCACCCCCCACCCCCCGACTGACCTCCCTCCCCCAGGGATCCCTCCCACCACCTGCTCCTCCAACAAGAAGCAGACACTCTGCTTCTCAATGGGGCAATAGAGCCATCCCGCCTCAGTACAGGGGAAAGGCTTCTACTCACCATATTTCCTCATTCCATAAAAGGGTGGAGAACATTGCCCCATTCTCGATCTTCAGTCACTGAATACATTTATCAGGAAGTCCAAATTCCACAGGGTGACACTGGAATCAATTATTCCCTCCTTACACCGGGGAGCCTGCGTCACAGCTCTTAACATGAAATGATTACTTCCATGTGCACATCCACTCATTGTATCACAAATTCCTCCATTTCTGCGTGAGGCACCACCATTTCCAATTTCAGGTCCTCCTATTCGGCATAATGACAGTGCCAAGATTGTTCCCAAAAGTATTTGAAGTGGTAACGGCCCAGATTCGATGCCTTGGCCACTCAGTATTCTCCTATCTCAATGACTGACTCCTGGTGGTACTATCTCAAAGGGAGTTGCTCTCCGGGATCCACTGGCTTCATGGCCTCCTAGCATCTCTGGATATCTGTGTCAATGAGGATTAGTCAGTGACACCCACACAGACAAACTTAATTGGGGTGTAGCTGGACTCTCTCTCAGCATCAGACCCCTTCACAGTGATAACTACCTTCATCATGAGTCTGCATCACAAACTGCACATTATGGTCCACTGATGTCTCTGCCTCCTTGGGCATATGGCAGCCTGCACTTATGTAATGCTGCACATACAGCTCCACATGCACTGTCTAGAAACTTGGCTTTTCTCCATCTACAAACTCAGACCATATCAACTCCAGGGTCACCATCCCAATGACTGTGCTGTCTCCCTCACATGGTGTTCTGATCCCTCCAAGGTCATGATCAGCACTCCCTTCACCCCACCCACACCACAGGTCACCATCATGACAGACTGCCTCCCTCATGGGATGGGAGGACCCTTAGCCCCCCCCACAACATCAACAAGCAGGATGGTGCCAGGTCTCCCTCGCTCTACTCCAAGTCAGTCTGACTCTGGAACTGGTACATCTGGAACTACCAGGCACCCAGAATCCCCTGGCTGACAACCTCAATAAAACTTTCTCCCTTGATCACAAGTGGGTTCTGCATTATGCCATACTCAACAACCTCTTTGCAAAGTTGGACAACCCCTCCCTGCCCCGCAGTGTGATGTCTTTGCTGCTCAAGGGAATTGAAAGTTCTCCCTCTATTATTCCAGGTGATGTCGCCTATTTAGAGGAGGAGGAGAACCTCCTCTGTGCCTCCCTCCCCACTCCCCTCTCCCCAAAAGTGCTATGCAAGATTCACCAGGACAAGGCCAGCCTCATCCTCATAGTGCCTTTCTGGCCCCAGCAGTTCTGGTTCACAGACCTCCTCAGACTCTCCAACTGGCCACCATTCTGCCTCCAAACACTCCCAGATCTCCTCCCTCAATCTTGCATTAGACTCTGACATCCCAATCTGGACCCTCTTCACCTCACAGTCGGCATTTGGATTGGTGTTGAGTGGGTGACCATCATGGTAACTATTGCAGGTGAGGTTTCACCATTGCCTTGTACAACAACATTAAATACTTCCTATCTTTACTGGAAATATGTCACCTGATGCAACCCAAGGATTGCATTTGCCTTTTTCATGGCTGCTTCAGACTGGTGGTTCATAGCTATCTTGTGATCAACTAATACAGGTCTTTTTCCTCCTATGTTTACAACTAATGATCACCCACCTGTAGAGCAGAAATTCTTATTATTAGCCCCTAAGTGTATGATCTTGCACTTTGAACCATTAAATTCAATCCCATTTGTATTACTCCAGTCCTCTAAATAATCCAGTTCTTCCTGTATAATATTCCAGTATTCCAATCTTCCTCTGTGTTGACAGACTTCCAATTTTGTCATCAAATTTTATTAGCAAGTTTGTACTTCTTGTAAAAGTTAATAAAAATATTTAATAAGATTAGTCCCAAAACTAATGCTTGAGGAACTTCACTGGTAGCCTCCCTCCAGATCTCCTTTCAGTTCTGCCTGTTATCTCCCCTTTAGTCACTTCTTTACCAAACTTACAGTTCTTGCACTAATCCCCATCTACTCCATCTTAATTAATGGTTTCCCATGTGGTCCCATATCAAATGTTTTACTGAAAACCAAGTTGGAGCTATTGCATTTCATTTGTCTAAAAACTCAGTTTTCTTATCAAAAATGGTATCCGGTTAGTGTGGCACAATCTACTTTTGGTAAACCTATGTTGCATTTTCTCCTATTTTCGGTTTACCTCTAGCTCTTTCATTATTCTTTCCTTCAAAATTTGTACTGTTCTTAATTTGTATTACTGCAACATCTAGGAGTCCCAGTCGTGGACCAGGACCACATTGTGATAGGTGCTGTACAAACACAAAACAAAAAAAGACAGTCAACTGAGGTCAGACTAACATGTCTGCAGTTACCTGGATCACTTCCCCCCCCCCCGCCGCCCCTTTCTTAAATGTAGGTACTACATTTGCTATTCTCCAGTCATATAGCATGCATCATCCCTGATTTTGACAGTGTTATTAAAAATCCTTACTGCTGGATTTGCAATTTCATGTTCCAGTTCTTTCAGTGTTCTGGGATGGAGATTATCCAGCCCTCCCTGACTTGAGTGCACTAAACTCTGAATTTTGCTTCCACTGTGGATGTGGACACATCAATTCCATTAGCCACCCTGCTTTCCCTATTATAATCTCTATTGAAAAATGGTTGTTGGGCCATATCTGGATGATCTTTAATCTCTACCCCATCTCTGCTCTATAGATATCAAACTACCCACTATTAAAAGATATCCATCTCTGTGGTAAAAGTTCATCAGGCATTCTAAACCAAAACCACTCCTCCACAATGTTTTTAGGAGCTAGATGATTATTATTATTTCTGTAGTGCCCAGAGGCCCTAGTCAGGGTCAGGGCAGACTAGGAGTTTGGTTTATGCTATTAACTTGGTACTGAGACATAAGGAGATATTTCAAGTGAAGAAGATGTTTGACAGACAGGCTAAAATGAGAGATTGGTAGAGGGTGCTGGGTCAGGAATAGAAAGAGATTTGAAAATGCTCAGTATAAAGATGATAGCTGAGGCCATATGAATAGATAAGGCCAGTTAGCAATAAGATAGCAGGAGAAGATGAGGCATCCTGTTGGACTCCAACTGAAAGTGTGTGAGAGAGAAAAGGAGGATACACCAAAATGAGACCCCAAAGGAATAATTGAAGAGACAATAGGAGAACCAGTAATGAAAAGAGTTGCAAAAACCAAAGGAGGACTAGATTTCAAGGAGGGTAGGTCAGTGGTGTCAAAAGCAGCTGAGATGTCAAGGAGGATGAGGATGGAATCGAAGTCGAGAGATCTGGCCGAGAAAAAAATCATTGGAGAACTTGATAGATGTTTCAGTGAAGTACAGAAAGTGCAGAAACCAATTTGGACAAGGATTCAAGGCAGTGGTTGTAGGTGGCACACTCAAATTGTTTGGAGAAGAAGACAGATAAGCATTAGCTGGAAAGGGAGGACACTTACAATGGGGGAGAACATGATGGGAGGACGCTTCATGAGGGAGCAAATTATTTATCTAAATATATGAATGAATATGAAAGTGAATAACTTATCCACTTGAAATAGATAGCGAATGTAAGAAAGCAGAATGTAATTACCTGAATTGGAATTTGAACAACATTTCCTTTATCTCCTTCTACAGCTTTGACCTTCCTCAGGAAGGACAGGCAGGGAACAAAGGAGGAGGTGTTGCTTTATATATTAAAAATGTATACACCTGGACTGAAGTTGAGATGGAAATAGGAGACCGACTTGTTGAAGGACAAGGATAAAAGGAGTACTTGTTGAAGGACAAGGATAAAACAAGGGTAATGTCATGGTAGGGGTCTACTGCAGACCACCTAACCAGGAAGAAGAGGTGGATGAGCCTTTTTCTTTTCTTTTTTTTTTAACAACTAACAAAATTATCCAAAGCACAGGACTTGGCACTGATGAGGGACTTCAACTACTCAGATATCTGTTGGGAAAACAACACAGCAGAGCACATAGATTATCCAACAAGTTCTTGGAACGTATTGGAGACTTTATTTCAGAAGGTGGGGAAAGTTACTAGGGGAGAGGCTGTTCTAGATCTGATTTTGACAAACCGGGAGGAACTCTTTGAGAATTTGAAAGTGGAAGGGAGCTTGGGTGAAAGTGATCATGAAATGATAGTTTGATTCTAAGGAATGGTAGGAGGGAGAGTAGCAAAATAAAAACAATGGATTTCAAGAAGGCAGACTTTAGCAAACTCAGGGAGTTGATAGATAAGATCCCAAAGAAACCAAGTCGGAGGGGAAAGACAATTGAAGACAGTTGGCAGTTTTTAAAAGAGACATTATTAAGGGCACAAGAGCAAACTATCCCACTGGGTAGGAAAGATAGGAAGTATGGCAAGAGACCACCCTGGCTTAACCAGGAGATCTTCAATGATCTAAAAACCAAGAGTCCTACAAAAAGTGGAAACTAGGTCAAATTACAAAAGATGAATATAAACAAATAACAGAAGTATGTAGGGACAAAATTAGAAAGGCCAAGGCACAAAATGAGATCAAACTAGCTAGAGACAAAGGATAACAAGAAAACATTTTACAAATACATTAGAAGCAAGAGGAAGACCAAGTACAGGGTAGGCCCATTATTCAGTGGAAGAGTGGGGGAAATAATAACAGAAAATGTGGAAATGGCAGATGTGCTTAATGATGTCTTTGTTTCGATTTTCACCAAGAAGGTTGGTGGTGATTGGACATCTAACATAGTGAATGCCAGTGAAAATGAGGTAGGATCAGAGGTTAAAATAGGAATAGAACAAATTAAAATTACTGAGACAAATTAGGTGTCTTCAAGTCACCAGGGCTTGATGAAATGCATTCTAGAATACTCAAGGAGCTGGCTGAGGGGATATCTGAGCATTAGTGATTATCTTTGAATAGTCATGGAAGACGGGAGAGATTTCAGAAGACTGGAAAAGGGCAAATATAGTGCCCATCTATAAAAAGGGAAATAAGGACAACCTGGGGAATTATTGACCAGTCAGCTTAAATTCTGTACCTGGAAAGATAATGGAGCAAATAATTAAGCAATCAATTTGCAAACATCTAGAAGATAATAAGGTGATAAGTAACAGTCAGCATGGATCTGTCAAGAACAAATCATGTCAAACCAACCTGATAGCATTCTTTGACTGGGTAACAAGACTTATGGATGGGGGAGGGAAATGTCAGACATGCTATATCTTGACTTTAGTAAAGCTTTTGATACTGTCTCGCATGACCTTCTCATAAACAAAGAAGGGAAATGCAACCTAGATGGAGTTAGTATAAGGTGGGTGCAAAACTGGTTGGAAAACCATTCACAGAGAGTAGTTATCGGTGCTTCACAGTCATGCTGGAAGGGAATAATGAGGGAATAATGATCCCACAGGGATCAGTTCCAGGTCTGGTTCTGTTCAATATCTTCATCAATGATTTAGATAATGGCATAGAAAGTATACTTATAAAGTTTAAGGATGATACCAAGCTGGGATGGGTTGCAAGTGCTTTGGAGGATAGGATTAAAATTCAAACTCATCTGGAAAAACTGAAGAAATGGTCTGAATAGGATGAAATTCAATAAGGATAAATACAGAGTACTCCATTTAGGAAGGAACAATCAGTTGCACACATACAAAATGGGAAATAACTGCCTAGGAAGGAGTACTGTGGAAAGGGATTTGGAGATCATAGTGGACCACAAGCTAAATGGGTCAACAGTGTAACACTGTTGAGGGAAAAAAAGTGAACATCATTCTGGGATGTATAAGTAGAAGCGCTGTAAGCAAGATACAAGAAGTAATTTTTCTGCTCTACTCTGCACTGATTAGGCCTCAACTGGAGTATTGTGTCCAGTTCTGGGCACCACATTTCCGGAAAGATGTGGACAAATTGGAGAAAGTCCAGAGAAGAGCAACAACAATTATTAAAGGTCTAGAAAACATGACATATGAGGGAAAATTGAAAAAATTGGGTTTGTTTAGTCTGGAGAAGAGAAGACTGAGAGGGGACATAACTGTTTTCAAATACATAAAATGTTGTTACAAGGAAGAGGCAGAAGAATTGTTGTTCTTAACCCCTGAGAATAGGACAAGAAGCAATGGGCTTAATTTCAGCAACAGAAGTTTAGCTTGGACATTAGGAAAAACTTAATTGTCAGGGTGATTAAGCACTGGAATAAATTGCCTAGGGAGGTTGTGGAATCTCCATCACTGGAGATTTTTAAGAGCAGGTTTGACAAACACCTGTCAGGAAAGGTCTAGCTAATAGTTAGTCCTGCCATGAGTGCAGGGGACTGGACTAGATGACCTCTCGAGGTCCCTTCTAGTCCTATGATTCTTAAATGCCAGGCTAACCACTGTTCAAAATCCACCCTTCCTTCTTTCTTTTATATTCCCTGTATGATTGTCAACCTAATTTATCTCTCACTCACCATATTAAAATATATTTAAAAGCAGCTTGATTTACCTATTGTACCTAGCCCTCAGCATCAAGGTGCTGAACAATTACTGGCTAATTTGTTCAAAGATTTATTTATTTGAAAAATTCAGGTCTGTGGGGAAAGCAAACATCAACTATTTGATATTGGTCAATAGGCTACAACTGCATTTTTGTTGTATTTTGTCATCCATAGAGTTAACCATGATGTCCTGTTGACCCAGTTTGAATCCTGTGTTGAAATTATGAGATACTATATTACTTGGATTTAAATCCTGTTTGGGCAAGACAGTTTCCAGTTTATGCAAATTTTTAATTCGGTTTCCACAGCTGTTGACTAGCTGCCCTCCAAGGTCCATATCCTGAGTCAATTTATTATGTTCCATTTCCTCTTGGCTCTTTTATTTAGTGCCATGGAGTGGGTTTTGCTTGTAAGCCAACATTGCAAAAAATATTTTAAACTTCTTACTGAAACCCAGAAGATTTATTCTTCATCCTACTGGCGTCTCAATAACCCACCATGGCAGGCACGCAGATGTTTTCAGCACTATTTCAAATCCATCTCGAATTACAAGGTATAACAATGGTGTTATACCATTCAATATATACAGTGGTTACCATTAAAATTTAACATTTAACCGTTACCAGACAGTTGCATATGAGATTATCACAATTTTCCCCTGTACTTAGTATCAAAGATCTCTGCTATATGGTAACAGTTGGCAAGAGTTGACTTTTTAACAACTATTGTTGTACAAATGGAATTAAAACCAGCTAATTTGTGATCCGTGCAATCTGGTCCAAGGTAAGAGGTGAAATACCAGCATAACTATTTATTCTACCAAGAAGTCTGCTGCAATTACAATTTACAAAGCAATGTTTTCTGTAAGAATATTATGTGCTTGTTTATTTTAGATTACACAGATATACATGCAAGTACAAAAGATGGCTATTTTCTATTTGGCAGCTTTGCCAACTCATCCTGGGATCTGAAGGTTAAATTGCATTCAGTCTGGCTTGCACTTCACCAAAATCAATATAGCTTTTGCAATTGGAATTCATTTAACAATTCTCTTGATGCTGCATGAGCCAAAATCTAGCTCAGCCTGTGATAGCTCCTATTGGCACTGTAGGACTAACACTACTGAAATGTAATAACTTTTACAAAAAACTAGTCATATGACTTGGAACACTTACAGTGAGCAGATCTGTTGAATAACAAGGTATTACATCCACACCAGTCTAACTTCAGTGGGACCTATGCATGCGCTTCCCTGAATAGGGATGGACTTAAGAACATGTTTTAAAAAATGACCACATGCTTGACTGTCTCTCTGAATTCAGGCCTTCATCAGTCACCTACATCTGATTATTTATATTTGACATCTGCTATATAATTGTATTATTTCACATTATTGGTGTGTGAAGTAAGGAATGTAGAAGTTTAACAAAGGGTTTTGTATACCAAATGTATTCTTTTCTAGGTACAGTCTCTAATATAGTTGCTTAACTGTACTCCCAGTTCCCTGGGGGAACTGTGGTGAATTAAGTACTGTAAGCTTGTTGTTCCACACTTGCCAGAGTGAGCACATCAGGTCTGCTGTAAAAAGTGTGTGCAAAAATCTTTTAAGGGGAAACAATAGCCAAAGAAATATAAGACACTTTCCAGTTCCTTAATCAAATTTAAAATATGAATGATTTCTATTAAAAAAAACCTCCTATATGATGTGGAAGTATGAGGTGATGCACTAATGTTATCAGCCTGATGCATCATGAGATGGGGTGATGTTCTGTGCTTCTCCTTCAAAGAGGGGCAGCACAGAATTCACAGCCCAGGATGAGAGGGGGCTAAGGAAGTTTAAGCCACCTTATGCCCTCCTGATCCTGGGCTGCTTTGCCCCCTGATGGAACTCAGACAGCCTTGGGGGCCTAAGTTACAAGCCTCCCCAAGCTGCCCTATGGGCCACAGCACTGCCCAAAACCTCCACATCCCTGCATGATACATGCATGGCCTGACATAGAATCATAGAATATTAGGGTTGGAAGAGACCTCAGGAGGTCATCTAGTCCAATCCCCTGCTCAAAGGAGGACCAACACCAACTAAATCATCCCAGCCAAGTCTTTGTCAAGCCAGGCCTTAAAAACCTCTAAGGATGGAAATTCCACCACCTCCCTAGGTAACCCATTCCAGTGCTTCACCACCTTCCTAGTGAAATAATGTTTCCTAATATCGAAACTAGGCCTCTCCCACTGCAACTTAAGACCGTTGCTTCTTGTTCTGTCATATGCCACCACTGAGAACAGCTTAGCTCCATCCTCTCTGGAACCCCCCTTCAGGTAGTTGAAGACTGCTATCAAATCCCCCATCACTCTTCTCTTCTGCAGACTAAATAACCCCAGTTCCCTCAGTCTTTCCTTGTAAGTCATGTGCCCCAGCCCCCAAATCCTATCCCTCTTGTCCCCATTCCTTTCTCATCCCATCTCTAGCACATCACCTGTGCCAAGGATTGTGATAGGGTCCTTGGAAGGCAGCCTTATGGCTGTTTCTGCAGTGCCTGCACCAAGAAAATCCTTCCTTGTCAGGAGAGGGAGCTTGTAGGTCATCGTTGTGCCATTCCAGCTCTTACTTGTGCAAAGGGACCAGAGTGGGGATGAGGTTTCACCCAAGAAACTGACATCTGTGGCCAGAGATACCAGGAGACTTCCACTGCTCTCTTTTTAAAATATGTTCTATGTTTTTGTACATTTTATGTTTGTTTCCTCCCCCCACACTAAATAAAAATTAATTCTCCTGTTGCTCTGGTGCCTCTGGCTTCAGTTCTGATCTTTCTATCTTCTGGCCTGATTCTACAAATTGCACTGCACACTGACTTCAAATGGAGTTCAGGGCTTCCAGGACCCGCAATGGATCGGAAAGCTAGCCACATGTCAGCTGTGTATCCTGTTGGAGTTAGGCAGGTTCTAAGAATTACGCAGCTGCCCACTTCTTAACAATGAAATTTGTCGAATGTTTTCAGGTGTCTTGAATTATTTATTCTTCGACAGTCAGCTAAAAGGCAATACACAGAATCTAAACACTGGAGTTTTTCTGTATCTGTTACTCCAGTAAAAGGGAGGAAAGTTTGGATATTGACTTGAGCAGAAATTACTGAAACCATTAGTAGTAACAATTTAATCTCATGATACCACAGTCCCTTTATGACACATAACTTTTAAATAAACCAAATATTGCATATTTAAATTATAGTAATTGGAGAGTGGGTAAAATAACATTATTTCAAATCTTGTGTGTGCATTATATATAGTTGGGTTTTTTGTTTGTTTTTTTTATTACATTAACATTAACAGCATACCACAAACTAGTGTTGCTCCTACAAATCTCAATGTAATTTACACTCAATTAACAGTGCCCTGCAAAATTGTATATTGTTTTTAAAGGTTGGCTCAAAGACTATAATAGAGTATCACTAGTATATTTCGTGTATTATTTACACCACCACATCATTACAGGAGAACTGATGCCATATAAACTTCAAGTCATCCTAACATCTATAATTCACATCAAACAGATAATTCCATTGTAATCTATTTAGTATGTATTAACAAGAATTACTAAATTAATGTGATGCATAAAGCTTTACTGTTGCAATAGGACTCTAAAGCCTATAATACATTGGTTTATGGTATACAGTAAATAGGAAAAATATTAGATTTCCTCTATTGCTTTTTCTGGGGTATCTTTTATTGATCTGAGGGAGGGAAATGGAAGTACATAGTTCTGCATTAAGTGGCTGTAAATATATTACACACACATAAAACAAACTTGGAACAGCCATCTATCATCAGCCACACTATGCTTACAATCCTACCCATTTTATAAAGCATACAAGAGTGTATGGTGTCTAGAGAGTCTTCATTACCATAAAATTGTGGTGACAAATTATGCACACATCTGATGAAGTGGATTTTAGCCCACGAAAGTTTATGCCCACATAAATTAGTTAGTCTCTAAGGTGTCACAAGTATCCTCATTGTTTTTTACACACATGGCAGAGTCACAAGTGAGCTATGCAAATCCCTTCAGACAAGTGGCAATAAAATCTTAATAGCACCCTATGTCCGCATATATTTGGTGTGATTTTTTTTTTAATGTAGTTGTCTTATTTTGTTCAGTTTGTCCTTTTAGCTAGACTTCCTCTGCTTTTTCCCTTTTGAACTGTATTAATTACTATTACTCTGATTCAGAAAGCACTTAAGCACATGAATTCAGTGGGCCTGAGTTAAGTTCAGGCTTATCTTTCCTATTTAAGTGTTTTACTTTAAGAGGGCCCAAGAAAATTAAACTATGTGCTATGGACAAAGTGATGTCCCCATTTACTGAATTAAGTTCATTTTTGTAATAGTTCCACAAATTTATACAAATTAAAGATTTTAGGCCATCTACTGCATCTCTCCTCAAGAAATTTTACAGTGACTAGTGATCTATACTGAAGAAACCTTGACAGCTTTCATTAGTACATACAGTATATGTTAACATTTCGACCATGTACAATAAGTGGGATCATATAATCAGTAGTTATTGATTCTTATCTAGACTTTTTTTGTTGTTGTGAAAGCTTTTCTTTTTTGTGTGCTTTTCCCTTGGGTGTCTTTTGCAAAATGTTTCAGCAATGACTCCTGGAGTAATGACAGCTGCTGTGGTCTCCTATCTGCCATAATATGATAGTAATTTAACCTGCTAAGCATATGAATTATTAATTGATTCAGCACCAGTTATCAAGCAAATTACACTAGTAGGCTGTGGCATGGACAATTACTGGATAACTGAGCAAAGTACAAGCAAAGATTACCACATTAATTAATGTGAGAATTATCACCTTTATATCGATAAAGTTTTAGAGCTGAGAAAATAATGAAAAAATATTCTAAATATTTAACTATAGACGAAAGCTTCATCTTGACAATATACATGACCCCTGTGGCTTATCTAATCAGCAACAGAGCACACATTCTGTAACTAACCAACAGAGTGTGTCTGTGAATTGAGAGTGTTACAATACAACTCAAAATTTGCACTGTGTTGCTGGTTACATAAGCCATCCAACTAAGAGAGAAAAATGATTAGTTTGCTAAGAAACACAGTGTGACTATTCGCAATTATCTGTTTGTGAGCAGTCTGAAGCCAGAAATATTAAATGAGGAAATGTGTAGATAATTTGAAACAAATACATTCAAGACTTTTTTGAACTGTTAATCTTTGTGACATGTTTGAAGTTCACTGAATGAGTTCTCTGTGAATTATTTGTTAAGCTCTAGTTTCAGGTAAGAATACTGGCCAATGTTTTATATAAGGGAGTAATGCACCCACATATCATACAATGGTATGTAGGTGCCTAATTCTCTTAGGCTCCCTTGGAAAAAATCTCACCCTTAAGTTCTTTTTTTGGCATCTAAACAAGTGACATAACCTTTAAATATGCTGTGCTCATTAAAGTTAATGGGAACTTCTGGGTGCTCAGCACATTTGAAAATCAGGCCACTTGTTTAGAGGTCTAAAAGTTGATATTTTGGCTCTCATTTTTAGAAGTATTTACAATTATGTAAGATATGTAATATATATACTCCTGAATAAAATGCATCAATATATCTAATAATTGAGCACCAATCATGGCTATGAAATGCTTTGAGCTTATTCTCAACAGATAAGGATATTTGTGGGTAGTACACTAGAGGAATAACCCAGCTTCAACCTGAACTCTAATTTTGGAAATGTATCATCAAGTTGGGTACCTAATTTAAGATGCCTATATTTTGGGGTACTCAGACACTGGTCTGTATATGCAAATATACCCCACACACCTCCTGGGTGTGGTGGTCTGTCCCATCTAGTGGCACTGAGGCCATTTAGAGAAAGAGATTAATGAGTTTGCTCTACAGCCATAGGTAGCAACCAGCTGGCTTTTAGCTCATGTGGTAGAGGGTCATGCACTGAGGTCCCAGGTTTGATCCCACCAACTGACGACTGGGGTCTGCTGGCATTACACAAACAGCATTTGAAGACAAACATTTAGTGATCAGACATCTAAGTGCTCAATTAGTGTGCACTACCATATCATGTTTGTGAAAGAAATCAAAAGTTTGGAGCACACAAAATATGTCCAAAATTGGCCTTCCAAAGCAGTAGACTGATTTCAGAATGTAACCCTATGAATACACATGCAGTGCAAACTCAAACAAGCTGCAAACAAATGTATTTGAATGTGCTTTGAGGACTTAAGTGGTAGTGTAGACTAAGCCTATGTCGGCATAACTTATGTCACTCGGGGGTAAATAAGCCACCCCCCATGATCTATGTAAGTTACACCAATCTAAACAGCAGTATGGACAGCGCCATATCGGTGGGAGAACTTTTCCCATTGACATAGCTAGTACCTCTCATAGAGGTGGTTTTATTATGCTGATGGGAAAGCTCTCTCCCATTGACATAGAGCATCTTTACCGGATGTGCTGCAGCAGGGCAGCTGCGTTGGTGCAGCTGCACCACTATAACGCTTCTTGCATAGACTAGCCCCTAGTGTGCTTGACCCAATGCCAACATTTCTTTGTGGTAAGCTCTTGAGGGCAGGAGAAGTTTCTTTCTATCCCTACATATAGCACTTAGCACAGTGTGGCCATGATCTTGGTTCACAGTACTACTGTAATACAAAAAATACTTTAAAAAAACCCTCTTTCTAGACCTAGAGCATTTAATGGAGAAGTATATTCCCTGGTATAGGATTCTACAGGTTAGTTCAAAAACATCATCTAGAAAGGATTTGTTCTCTATTCAATTTTCTAGTGCCTTCAGTGGATTTGTGCCAACTGACAGCAATAAAGAATTTGGCCCTATAGGTTTTTGGTTTAATTTCTGAGGAAATCCATTTAATTTAGGTAGATCCATATTAGTTTACTTCCTAATAAATCTCTAGGAACTTTCCGTAAGCAAATGACATTAATTAGCAAATCTGTTTTCAGTCTCAGCAGAGACACCAAATACTGAAGAGCTTGGAGACTGAATTATCTTCTCTTCCGTAGGTTGGGGAAACACTGAGGTAATGCAGACAAACTTTGACTCACACTATCCAAGCCATTTCTGCCTGACTTCAGTAAATAGTAGACTCTAGTTACCAAATAATTTTAATTCCAGCATCTGTCATTAACTTAAAAACCAAGCTGTTAAATATAAAAATCAAACACATACACTTCTCTGTAAAACATAAATACATCAAACTGGAAATTTTTCTAGCACCAATGAGTTGTCTATCTTCTGCGTGAGGGAGGCTTTGATCCTGTAAGATGATTTACAGTCTCTGTTTTTAGTTTTCAGTGCAGCATAACCACATCTTTCCGAACAAGCTGTTCCTATACATTTGGGTAACTATTGCTTGAACCAAATTACTTCTGTGAATTAGCAAGAACCAATGATACATAAAAGCTGATTTTCCTCCCTCGTGCTGTGCATGAAGCATAATGAATATCAATGTGCAAAAGGCTTCACTGCTCTAAGATGAAACAAAGCTGAAAGAAATGACAATGGGGGCATAACCAGTGGTGAGCTGGAGCTGGTTTGCACTGGTTTGCTGGAACCGGTTGTTAAATTTAGAAGCCCTTTTAGAACCGGTTGTCCCACGAGGGACAACCGGTTAAATTTAACAACCGGCCAAAAGTGGCACCTTAGGCACTGACTCCGTTGGTGCTCCAGGGCTGGAGCACCCACTGGGAAAATTTGGTGGTTGCAGAGCTCCCACTTGCAGCTCCCCGCCCCGCCCCAGCTCGCCTCCACCTCTGCCTGCTCCCCTGAACGTGCCACCCCACTCTGCTCTGCCACCCCCCCCCAGCTTCCTGCAAATCAGCTGTTCGCGAGGGAAGCCTGGGAGGGCTGAGAAGCAGGCGGCGGCTTCATGCTCAGGCCCCTGGAGGCAGCGGTAGAGGTGAGCTGGGGCGGGGGGACGTGAGGAGGGCTGCCTGTGCCGCAGCAGGTAACCCGACGAGGGGTGCTCAGGGGAACCACTCCCTGCCCCAGCTCGCCTCCGCCTCCCTGGGCCTGAGCGTGAAGTCGCCGCCTGCTTCTCAGCCCTCTCCGGCTTCCTGCACAAACAGCTGATTCACGGGAAACCTGGTGGGGAGGAAAAGCAGAGCAGGGCGGCACGTTCAGGGGAGGAAGCGGAGGTGAGGTGAGCTGGGGCTGGGTGGGGAGCTGCCGGTGGGTGCTCTGCACCCACCAAATTTTCCCTGTGGGTGCTCCAGCCCCGGAGCACCCACGGAGTTAGTTGCTCCCCGTGCTGCCCCCCTAGCTTTGCTACCCCGCCCCTAGGAGCCAGAGGAATCTGCCGGATACTTCCCGGGAACCACCCCAGGTAAGCCCCACCGGGACTCCCCACCTCGTTCCCCGGAAGGTCCCTCTGGCTCTTAGGGGTGGGGCGGGACGGGCACCCACTACCGTAGCCCACAAGACCCTCCAGCCCTGTTCCAGGGCCAGTCAGCGGACAGGGGAGGGGAGTGGATGGGGCGGGGGGGGGCGTCAAGGAACGCAGGGGGTTGGATCGGGTGGGGGAGTGTCAAATAATGCAGGGGATTGGATGGGGCAGGAGTCCCGGTGGGCGGGGGCGGGCCACGACCCCCTAGTGGGGTGAGGAGGGAACCAGTTGTTTAGATTTTGGTAGCTCACCACTGGGCATAACAGATTGGACTGACACATAAAGTATCCTGTATATGTCCATAGTGACACAGCTGAACTTCTGCATTCTCATACATTACATAACAGTCAGTTCAAACAAGCTGCCAAACCTGCAGCTGTAGGGGAATGTGTCTCAGAAGGGGCACATCTCACTAAGGATATGCTGCCATGAGTTGTATATACTGTGGTGTGCTATGATGTAGTGCAGAGGTTCTCAGACTGTGGTCCATGGACCACCAATGGTCTGCGAGCTCCATTCAGATGATCTGCGGATAGTTCCCTCTAAGGTGCGTGCCTGGGTAGCCGCACACGAGAGAATGAAGAGCCACCCACCGAATTAGTGGAGCTGCGTAGGCATGGCTCCACTAATCAGGTGCCTGGACCCTGAAGAAGACGCACATGTAAGGTTAGGGGGTGGCCTTGGGGGGAAATAGAGGGTAGGTGGGAGGGGGCAGTGGGGTGAGAAGAGGGGGTGGGGGAAGTTTAGGACATTCAGGGCTGTGGCGGCCAGAGAAAAAGGTGACTTTCCTCAGCTCTCGGGCTGCGGCTGCCAGGGAGAGACGACCCTCCTTCCCAGCCTCAGCTCGGGGGCTGTTGTGGTGGGAGAGACCCCCCACTCCTTTGGAGTCCCAGCTTGGGGGCTGCCGTGGCGGGATAGAGATGGCACATCCATCGCATTAGAAAGGTAACACTACTCATATTAAAATATGAGTTGTGTGCTTTTATTTGTAAAAGAAAAAATGTTAATTATTATTATTTTATATATAGCACTTTTATCCAAAGCTCTTTACAATAGTTAGCTAACAATACAAACATTTGGAAAGATCACTAAGTGGTCCACCACGACCCTCAGCAATTTTCAAGTGGTCCATGAAAAAAAAAGGTTTGAGAACCACTGTAGTCGTGCACTTGCTGGTGTGTCAGCAGCATGTCTCTTTGTGTCTACCCCTCACTAAACACAAACTAGAGTTGGGCACATTTCCAGTTACTCACAGCCTCTTCCACCTAGAGAAGACTGCACCCATTCATTTGCAGCTGGCATGATAAAGTTACATGTAGGGAGGTGTTAGATACTGAATCTTGGGCTTTACATCCAATGATAGGTGACCCAAATGAAAGACTTTGCAGAAGACCCTAATTTTGCCTTAACTGCTCTGACAAGGTGTTGTAAGTAGCTGCTGGCATTTGAAGCATTAAACTGATGGTGTACTAACAACCACTGTATTTTGACTTTTGCCCAAAGACACAAATGAACTGTTCTTTATAGAAAAGGTTGTTCTTGAATTTAGATGGAAGGGAGAAGGCAACTGGACTGAAAAGACCCCACCCTCTGTCACGTTCTCTCGTTTTGTCAGCAAGTGCAGCTTCAACTGCCACCAGCGGCACGTGATGGAGAGGCGCTCGAGAGGTCATTCTTGGTCCCCTACCAGGTGGCCCGTTACCGGGTGCATTATTCAATGGGGGAGGCCCAGTGCTACCTCCGCCAGGCGATGGGGCATGTTCGGAGGGACTGCCCCCTGATCCCGCAAGGAAGGGCATCCGGGACCCCCGAACCCTGGCAGGGCGCCAGCCCCATCATCGCCAGCGCCCCTGGCTGCCCGGCACCCGGAGCCACCCCTCCTCCTTCCTAGCCCACCACTGCTCCCGCTTGGGCCCATGGGGCACCTCCCCCAGCATGCCCAGATGAGTGGGAGAGCCCCACCTCCGCTGCCTGCAATCTGGCGGGGCCTGTGGAGGAGGGTGCAGTGGGGATACCACCAGACATAGGAGAGGGCCCACCCCAAGGAGAATCTTCCCTCCCTCGTGCTGCCCCACCGTTATCTCCGCGAGTCCCTGAGCCATCACCCGTGCCCACTGACCCGACCCCGGCTAGCTAGCCCCCAGATGATGCCATGGAGGGCTGGGCCCTCGTACAGGGAAAGCGGGGCAAGTGGAAGGCTCAAGCTCCACTCCTTCCATCCAATGTGGAGGCCCCCCGGAAGACCAGGAAGGGGGGCACTGATGCCGAGCCTTCTGCCTTGTGTATAGGTGCGTTCCATCCACCGGTACCAGCTGGGAAAGACGTGGCAGCACGGAGGGCAGTATCGCCCCTCTCTACGGGAGTCCCTTCCCTCCGAGGCCCCTGATGGAGTCCTTCCTGCCCCGTTACCATCTGAAGCCCCTGTGAGCCCCGAGGCAACTGTCGCTTCGGCTGCCGGCGAGGAGAACTTCGGGGTGGTGGGAGGTGATCTCCCCTCCATTTATGATGAGATCGAGCCCCTGGGTCTGACCCCAGTCACCCAGTGGAGGATGACCCTCTTCCAGTGGGTCTCCATCTGGGTGACCTCACTCCAGCCCCCCTTTTCCCATGCTCCCTCCCCATAACCATTGCTTCTGCTCTTGACTCTGAGGAGCTCCTGGACTTTTCCACCAACCCGGCTGCAGATAGCACCCCGCTGACGGCCACCGAGCCTGTTGAGGTGACAGTCAGTGCCATGCGGCCTGGACCTGAGCCACCAGAGGCACCCTTTGTTGGCGTGGAGCAATCGACCTCCTTCCCAGGCGGGGGCCCTACAAAAGATAGTCCATCTCCTGATGCCGTGGCTGCCAAATCCACAATAGAGCCTGCATCCGGCATCGCTGAGAGCCCCCTTCCCACCCCCAAAATTGCTGAGACTGACCAGGAGGTGCCACAGCCCAGTTGCTTGGCTTCTGAAACCCAGAATCTTGCCTCTGCCCCTCTCCCTGACCCTGGACCTGCCCCTGTTCCTGATCCCGGCCCTGTCCTTGATGCTGACCCTGTCCCTATCCCCTCCACCTCCCATGATGTTATTGCCGCCCCTGGGGTTGTCTCCTTTCCTTTTCTAGCAGATGACCCCCAGGGAGCGGCCTTTGTGTTTCCCTGTCCCAAACCAGGGGCTGCTATCTTCCCTCTGCCGCCCCCATTTGAGCTGGGGTTTGAGGCAGGCCACATGGCGCCGGTCCAACAGGCACCATGTCGGCGGTCCGCCCCTTTCCTCCCCATCTTGGTAGGCCATGTGGCTGTGTCAGGGGTCCCTCCAGAGGATAGCTGGGGGCCCGGGACCCCAGACCCCCATACACTATGAGAAGAGCTGTGGGAGTTCCTTAAAGACGTCCGTAGCTCCCGTAATAAGGTGCAGCTCACTCTACAGCAATAGGGGGACTTCCATCAAATCCTCCAGGCTGCAAGGGCCCTCATGGAGGAGGGTAAAAGGACCGGAAAGCAGGCTGCCACTGCCTACCAGTGGGTCCACCTCTTCCGTGACTCCTTATTCACCTACGGGGTAGGTCACGGTTTGTTGCGCGGCCCAACAGGGGCCATGAGCGACCCTGCCGGCGAGGATCCCCCCAGCCCTCCTCATGATACCTATCATCATAGCAACATTGAACACCCGGGGCTGTAGGAATGGTCTCCGCAGGTCCCAGGTGCTCTCCTTCCTTCGGGAGGGTGTTACTATATGGTTTTCCTGCAGGAGACCCATATGATCTGGCCGCTGAAGACAGCTGGAGGCTGGAATCGGGGGACATGGTCTACTTTAGCCATCTCACAGTTCGTACAGCTGGAGAGATTATCCTGTTCTCCCCTGACCTACAGCCCAAGGTGCTGGTGGTCAGCGAGGCTGTGCTGGGCCAACTGCTGCACCTCCAGGTCCATATGGAGGGGATCATGGTCAACCTCATTAATGTCTATGCCCCGACATCGGGCCCAGAGTGGCTGCATCTGCCTTCCTCGGCACCTTGGATCCTCGCGAATGCCTGGTCCTGGGCAGGGACTTTAACACCACCCTTGAGGAGTGGGACTGCTCGGGGATGGAGCAGTGACCGGCCACCACGGACTTCCTCTGGGAGATAGTCGAACATCACTCCCTGGTGGATGTTGGCACGACCACCACCCAGACAACATCTCAACGTTCACCTTTGTCTAGGTGGAGGCCAATTGGTCGCACCATTCCTGGTTGGACTGCATCTATTCATCACGTTTCCACCTTTCACAGGGCCACTCCTCCAGAATCCGGCCAGCCCCGTTCTCTGATCATCATTTAGCCATCGTGAAAGCCTCTCTGCGTGGAGAGGCTGGGGCCGGCCTATTGGCATTTCAACAACAGCTTGCTGGAGGATGTGGTCTTCGTGGTGTCCTTCTGGGAGTTCTGGCTGGCCTGGCGAGTGCAGCAGCGTCCCTTTCCCTCACGCGGCGGTGGTGGGACCTGGGGAAGCTGCGCTCCTGGCTCTTCTGCCGTGACTACACCAGGGGTGCCAGCCGTCAGAGGAATGCAGTGATAGAGCAGTTGGAACGGGAGGTCTTAGAGCAAGAGAGGCACCTGGCCCCCATCCCCGAGGATCCATCCCTCTGCAGAGCATGCCAGGAGAAGCGGGGGGAGCTCCGGGCTCTCGAAGACCATTGGGCCTGGGGCGCCTTTGTTGGATCACAGCTCCCGCTTCTTCTATGCCCTGGAGAAAAGGAGGGGGGCCAAGAAGCATGTCATCTGCCTTCTAGCAGAGGAAGGCACCCCCCTCACGGATCCGGTGGAGATGTGCGGGAGGGCCAGGGCCTTCTACACAGGCTTTTTCTCCCCGGATCCAACCGATCCTAATGCTTGCAGAGTGCTCTGGGATGAACTCCCTATGGTCAGCGCAGGCGACCGAGACTGGCTAGAGCTGCCTCTCACTCTGGCCGAGTTCTCCGAAGCTGTCCGCCGCATGCCCACCAATAAGTCTCCGGGCATTGATGGGCTGACAATGGAGTTCTACCCCATGTTCTGAGATGTCCTCGGCCCAGAGCTAGTCACCGTTTGGGCCAAGTCTTTGCAGAGCGGGGTCCTCCCTCTTTCGTGCAGGTGAGCAGTGCTCGCCTTATTGCCGAAGAAGGGGGACCTCTGCGATTTATGAAATTGGCGTCCCGTCTTGCTCCTCAGCGTGGACTATAAAGTTGTAGCGAAAGCCATCTCGCTGTGGCTAGGGTCTGTGCTGGTGGACGTGGTCCTACAGACCTATACTATCCTGGGCCGCACCATCTTTGACAACCTGTATCTGGTCCAGGACCTCTTGGAACTCGGGTGTAGGGATGGTCTGTCATTTGCCCTCCTGTCCGTGGATCAGGAGAAGGCATTCGACAGGGTGGACCACAGGTATCTCCTGAGCACTCTGCGAGCATTTGGCTTTGGACCCCAGTTTGTGGGTTTTCTCTAGGTGCTGTATGCCTCTGCAGAGTGTCTGGTCAGGATTAACTGGACCCTGACCGAACCGATCAGCTTAGGGCGAGGAATATGGCAGGGGTGCCCCCTCTCGGGCCAGCTGTACGCTCTAGCAATCAAGCCCTTCCTCAGAATCCTCCATAGGAGGTTGACGGGGTTGGTGCTGCGGGAGCTGGGGTTGCAGCTGGTCCTGTCGGCATACGCCGACGATGTGCTCCTCGTGGTCCAGGACCCAGGTGACTTGGCATGGGTGGAGGCTTGCTAGGCCATCTATTCAGCAGCCTCCTTCCCCCAGGTCAACTGGGTCAAGAGCTCTAGCCTGATGGTCAGGGATGGGTGGCAGGCGAGCTCCCTCCCACCCGCATTTCAGACCATCCGGTGGAGCACGGGTCCACTGCTCTATTTTGGCATTTACCTTTCTGCCACGCATCCGTCTCCACCGCAGAACTGGAACGATTTAGAGGGCAGGGTGACAGAGCAGCTCTGGAAATGGACAGGACTACTCCGGTGCCTCTCCCTTCAAGGGAGAGTGCTGGTGCTTAATCAACTAGTCCTGTCCATGCTCTGCTACCGGCTCAACACCCTGGTCCCAGCCCTGGGTTTCCTGGTCAACCTCTGGACATCGATTCTGGAGTTCTTCTGGTCAGGACTGCACTGGGTCTCTGCGGGGGTTCTCCATCTACCCCTGGCGGAGGGAGGGCAGGGCCTGAAGTGTCTAAATGCTCAGGTCCATGTCTTCCGCTTTCAGGCCCTGTAGAGGCTCCTTTATGCTGCAGGTAGTCCAGCGTGGAGCGTACTGGCACATGCCTTCCTGTGCCGCTTCCCAGGGCTCCGATATGACCAGCAGCTCCTTTATCTCCATCCGAGAGGTCTTCCGCGAGACCTCTCTGGGCTGGCGGTCTTCTACCAGGACCTCCTCCGGACCTGGAAAGCGTTTTCAGTGACCAGGTCCATGGCAGCCACCGTGGGGGCAGATCTCCTCATGGAGCCCCTGCTAAATAACCCCCAGCTTTGTGTGCAGGTGGCGGAATCCCCCTCGGTGCTCCAGAGGTTGGTCCTGGCAGAATCACAAGAGTTGGAGACCTCCTGGACTACGACTGGGGAGACTGGCTGGATCCCCTGACTCTTGCTCAGCGCATGGGGCTTTCCAGGCCTCATACTCCCCGGTGTGTACTTCAGGAGGTGAGGACTGCTTTGCCGCCCACTGCTTGGGTTTACCTTGACCTGGTCCTAAGAGAGGGTATGCCCTGCCCACCCTCCACCCCAGGCCCTCCAGACTTTTTCATTGGGCCCCTGCCCCGTGGACCTGACCACCCCCCTGCCCCTTCACTGTTAGTCAGCTGCACGATCTGCAGCCGGTCCGCTTCCAGACTGCGCCAAAGAAACATCTATACACGCTCATGCTCCACACCTTTAATGTCCTCACCCTCACATCCCGCCCCGTCACAAAGTGGCGGGACCTCCTGCTACCTCTAGAGGGTGAGGAACCCTGGTGGGCCAGCCTGTACTCCACTCTGGTTCCAAGGCCTGCCTGGGATATAAGTTGGTGGCTCCTTCATGGGGCCGTGAGCACGGGCATGTACTTGGTGCAGTTCACCCCTATTCCGAACACCTGCCCCTTTTGTGGTGTGAGGGGAAACCCTAGCACAGATTTACTTAGAGTAAATGTCCTCTTAGACATTTTGTTAAGGTTTTGGTTGCACTTTTCCCTTCACCTTCTTATTTACACACTCCCTATCCATGGCCCCACAAAGTCACAGGACCTCCTGGTCAACCTCCTCCTGGCCCTGGCTAAAATGACCATCTACAAAACCAGGGTGAGGAGGTTGACCGATGGAGTCTCCTGTGACTGTGGGGCCTATTTCTGATCCTCCATCCGTTCACGTATCTGGGCAGAGTTCCTCTGGGCGGCGTCCACTAACTCCCTTGATGCCTTCGAGGAGCAGAGGACGCTGTCCGAGGTTCTCTGCTCAGCATCCCGTTCTGGTTCCCTTCGTTTGACCGCCCTCCTGTCCCTGTTACTTCATTAGTTGTGGAGGGGGCCTCTAGAACTGAGTAACTTTTCAACTGTGCTCTGGTGGTGGGGTTCTAAACTGTGTTTGTGGGGACATGGGGGGTGCGGCGTGGAGCCTTCCCCCGGTCCATCCGTGTTTCCCCCTTTGCTCCCCCCCACCATTATCATCGCTGCCCCCTCCACCACCTCCAGTGGCTGTTAACCATCTGCCTCAGCTCCTGCCTCTGGACTCAGATGCTTTCTTGGCTTACCACACCCTCTTTCCACCATTTGGGCCAGAAGCAGCAGCTAGCCCACACAAAACTTCTTTTGCAAGCGCATGTGGGCACACATGTTCCCCCCTTGGACTGCCTTTGAGGGAGGGCACTGGTGCTCAATCAACTATTCCTGTCCATACTCTGGTCCCGGCCCTGGACTTCCTGGCCAACCTCCACCCCAGAGCCTCAGACCGTTTCATCAGGCCGCTGCCTCATGGACCTGACTGGCTCGCCCCTTCACCATGAGCCAGCTGCATGTTTTTCAGCCAGTTTGTTTCCAGACCGCGCCAAGGAAACATCTATACACGCTCGTGCTCCACACCCTTCACTTCCTCACCCTCATGTCCCGCACTGACACAAAGTGGTGGGACTTCCTGCCACCTCTGGAGGGTGAGGAGCCCCAGTGGGCCAGCCTATATTCCACCCTAGTCCCAAGGCCCGCCAGGGATATCAGTTGCTGGCTCCTTCACGGGGCCATGAACATGGGTGTGTACTTGGCATGGTTTACCCCTGTGCCGGACACCTGCCCCTTCTGCAGCATGAGGGAGACCCTGGTGCGTGTTTACCTAGAGTGCGCCAGGTTGCAGCCCCTATTCCGGCTCGTCTTAGATATCCTGTTATGTTTTTGGCTGCACTTTTCCTCTCACCTTCTTATCTACGCACTCCCTATCCATGGCCCCACAGTCATGGGACCTCCTAGTCAACCTTCTCCTGGACCTGGCTAAAGTAGCCATCTATAAAACCAGGGAGAGGAGGTTGGCTGAGGGGGGGCTCCTGTGACTGTGGGGCCTATTTCCAATCCTCCATCCGTTCACGCATCCGGGCAGAGTTCCTCTGGGCAGCGTCCACTGGCTCCATTGATGCCTTCCAGGAGCCGTGGGTGCTGTCTGGGGTTCTCTGCTCGGTGTCCCCGTCCATGATGGGATCTTCAAAAAGTTAAGTGTGGTTTGTCTAAAAGTACCTCTAATACCTGCTAGTCTTGCAAGGTATAACAGGTCCCTCAGGGCAGAGCCTATTCATTGTAATGGTGATTTCTACAGGACTTCCTAACCTTCTGGTAAGGCAGGAGAAGACCGCACTCATTTTGACCTTACTGAATGAACCCAGGATTCACCATTCAGCTCAGTCTATCATGTTCAGTATCCTACATCTAGAGAGTCCAGTCCATGCAAGAATGGTGGGCCAGTGGTAAAGATGCTAGTCTAGGACTTGAAAGCTGGGTTTGAACTTGGGAGATCTGGGCTTGATTCCTGGCTCTGCCATAGTCTCCTGGTGTGATTTTTATACAGTCACTTACTCTTTCTGTGCCTCAGTTCACCATCTGGGAAACAGGGATAGTAGTACATCCCTATCTCACAAGAGTGTTGTGAGGATAAATAACATAAAGATTGTAGATCACTCATTTATATCAATGGGAGTGCCATATAAGTCTCTTAGGCAGATAGTGGCTTCAGAGGAAGGGTTAAAAAAGAAAATATAATTCACCCAGAAAATTTTGCAATGCTGTGTATGATGACAGTGGACGGTTTTGAAGATGCAAATGAGGTGGGTATCATCCTGACCTCTACAGCAGTAACTCCTGTCCCATGAGGGTGGTCCTGGCTTCCCGTTCTGAATATTATGACCTGCATATGGGGTCACAGCATCACCTAGGTTTGCCCCAGCTGCCCCTCTGTCATGCTGGAGCGGCCAGTGGGCCAAATTTGTGTGAGTAGAATTGTGAACTGACTCACAGGTTTGAAGCACCCTGCTTTGGGGGCCTTCTCAAATGGAGAAATGAGAGAAAACTGCTCTTTTTACCCCTTGGGTGGATCTGCCCTAAATTTATGCTCATGGCTCACTCGGTCTTGTCAGGGAGGCAGGCTGGTAGGCTGCGGCAGTCCATCTGTTGTCTAGTAATGGTCTGCCATGGAGAGAGAGAACAAGCCTAGGATCTTGCCCTTAAATAAGGTTTCTGACCCCCCCCCCCTCTGTCATGTGATCAGGGATGTCCCTAGGCGGTGTGGGGCCCAAATCCATCATGTCCAGGATCGACCCATCACTTCCCGGACTGACAGTGCCAGCCAATCACGCTGGCCCACGGGGCCCCCCCCAAAGCTCGGAGCCCGGAGCGGTCACCCTGATTCTCTGTACCCAACTTCAATATCTCAGTCAGGTGGTTAGCCAAGAAATCTCAGCACCCCCAAAGTACAAGCTGGTAAAAAACAGTTTCCTTCCATCCAAGTACTCTGTAGGAAATCCATTGCTGTAGGTATGGACTTCTTTGTCTGGAAGACAGTCGCAGTTCATACTCTTGTGTTTGCCCCTTAGGGAGATGTAACACATTACAATAAACTGCCTTTGGCCTGTCCTTGACACCTCTAGGCAGTTACAGTTACACACTCAATATGTGGTTACAGTGTCAATTAAAAATAACAATTTGATACAGACATTATACCAATCTGTCACAATTATTTCCTCAGATTCAGACATTGTAGTCAAATCCAGTTTTATAGTAGCTAAAAAAAGAGTACTACTGGATTTAGGTTTCTATGAAAGAGCATTACTGGATAGTCAGAGCATTTTTTTCTCATGGAAATATGATTATTATGCAGTTTTTTCATCTTAACAGAGTGAAAAACCAGCTCCTTGAACAGAGATCCATCAGATCTCACTTTAGGCTAAGGCTTTTGTTTCAGATACTCAGCTGATATAAATTGGCATGACTCCATTGATTTTTGAGCTCTGAAAAGCAGTGTTGTCTAGATTGTGCAACTCTTGCTTGCTCGGGTGAACCTTTACACAGCTAATCCCACTAAAATCACACTTAGTATTAACAATCTGTCAGCAGTATTCATAGGTGCTCCTTGGTAATTCTACCAGCCATGATGGACTTGGTTCTGAATCCAAGGTGATGAGATTAGATTTTTCCCCACCACTACTTACAAACTTTTGTTTCATGAATGCACCAAATTTTATGAAGTGGTAAGGTGTATTTTCCATCCTGAGTACAGATTAATAGATTATAGCTCCAGTTGTCCAGACAGGCATCCCAAATATAGTCAACCTTCACTGAGACATATCTTCTTAATAATAGCAAGCCTGATTCTGCCAGCCTTACTCATGCTGAAGAGTACCTTCCTCTGCAAGTATGGCAGAATCTGGCCCAAAGTGACTCATTATATTCTCTCTCACATCACAGACAAAATACACTTACTTCTCCAGAATGTGTAAACACCTTTGTTGAAAGTAATGAGATTTCCAAGTCCCTGTTCTCCAAAGACAGTCTCTGGCATGGAAATATGCAACAATGATGTCAACCTACCACCTAGCTAAGAATTTCTATATATTGTCCTTTCACTCTATGCCAGGGTTAGGAAATTCCATTATTTCCTTCAGGAAATCTTTTAAAGCCCTTCTTGTAAGTGGCGCATTGTATTATGCAAGAGGCAGATCTCCAAGGGAAAGATAAAACTTCTCTATTTGGACTTCTAACAAAGACTGGGAGCAAGCTTTCTCAAAAAGAAATGTAATCATGAAGCATATCAGTTCCAGCTGTAATGAACACCTGAGACCTTTAAATCCTATGGAATGAAAATGGTTATTTGCCTCCTCCTGTAACAATGTGAAAAATGGGGCTCTCTCTTGGTGCGCTGTCTAACTTTAATTTGATTCCTCCTTAAGCATACTAATCCATACAAGAATAGTTCTAGTCTTCAGCCCTTGCCTCCCACTTCCTGGATACACGAGTATCCAAAGTAGCCCTAGCTGATTATTAAAGGATTACTTTAATTTCCTTTAGTCTATGAACACCATATCTATTCATGCAGGCTGCTATTAAAGTGACACATTATGCTGGGTTTGGGGTTAAGATACTTCTTTTCACTGCAGGCAAAATTGTAACGATTCTTTATAGGCACAGTATGATTCTCACTTCATTCACTACCATAGTATTGAATAACGATCCAGTATTTTTCCTTCCACTTATCTGTTTGCCCCAGTTCTGTCACTGACCATAAAAGACAATATAAGAAAGTGGGACTTGTTATTGGTAAATGTATAGTGAAAATTGATTTTTGTTCCCATCTTGAATATAGTAACTTCAAGTGCATGAACAAGCAAAAGAAGCAGAATAGTTTATACTTTTGTCTTTGAGATTTCAGATTAGCTTTAGTATGCTTTCAGTACTGGATGCAGAGGAAGAGAATAAGGAAATTTACTAAGAAAGAATTCTTCACCTTGTTAGCCATTCCTCAATTACTGGCATACAGAAATGTGAGAACTGTCATCCATTAGCTCTCTCCATTCATGCTTCCATTTTAACATCTAGAGAGAGAAATAGAAGCACATTAGAAAGGGAGTGTGACCTGAGCGCAGGACTGGGAGACAAGAACTCATGTATTAATCCCAGTTGTGACTCCATATATGACCTCTCTTCTTGAAGTTTCAAATCTGTTAAAAATGAGATGATATTGATTTAATTAATATATTTTTACAGCATTCATCAGTCAGAGTAGTGTGCATAGCTGACTGAACTCCTAAGTGTATTTCTGAGAATTTGTTAATAGCTGTAAAGCATTTTGAAGGGATAAAACACTCAGTCAGACTATTTGAAGTACTGGTGCAGGCAGATCTGGGCCCACCCAAAACTAAAGAAGGGTGACTAGATAGCAAGTCAGAAAACTGAGACCCTAAAACAGAGCCCCTAATATTAGAATGGTCCCAATAATATTGGGATGTCTGGTCACCCTAAACTGAAGTTGCTCCACCTCAATTCAGGGATCCAGAGGGGGATACCAAGCAGAGAGCCCATGACAGCTCCCACTGCTTCTCAAAGGTGTCCGTGGGCACTACTAAGCAGAAATCTGCTTGGAGACATGACTGAACAGGGGAATTGAAATAGGCCCCATAGCCGCAGAATACCCCCGTCCAACTTTCTTCTCCTGGTGTGATGGATGGCAATCTTGGCCAGCACCAGGAGGAAGTCATGACTATGTGGAACCATGGATGGGGTGTGCCAGGATCAGGAGGTGCAGGCAAAAGTGCAGCCAGAACCTCAGTAAGCAATTTTGAAGAGGGGCTACAACCTGACACACTCTACTGCATGTGCACTAGAATCTCCCCCTAGCTGCAAAAGGGTCAATTGTCGGGGCAGTTCATGAACCTCACCAGGTGCATGCCTGTGATCATGGCTCTGTGAAGGAACTGGCAACTAATATCCCTGGTGGGTCATGGAACCAGAGTGGGGTACTTACTGAACCAATGGAGTTCCCTGACCTCCTTAGGTGGCAGCAGGTCTCACCGCTTGGTGTTGGGGCAGTATACGAGGACAAGAAGCTGGATTGTGTGAAGCATGAGTGAAAACAGATGTTTTCTGAGAGCAGTTTGGAGACAGACAAGCTGGGTAGCATGCAGTCAGCTTGGAGCTGAGGCCCAATGACAAGTTCCAGAGAGCCAACGGTGAGAGTGGGAGGGGGGGAGCACTCTCCTGCATAACCCACTCAAGGAAAGCAAGCAAAGCAGGAGGCAAGGCTACCCTCACCTCCTGGAGCACACAACATTGTACAAGCAGGGTGGACAGCCCTATGCACTGGCCAAGCTTCTTTCATATGGCATTTGAAAAGAAACAGGCCGGGATTAAAATTGAATCTTGATATTTGAAAGCCATTCTAATGCTTCTGGGGTAGGTAGGTGGATCCCCTTTGTGCCCCCACAGTGAGCATGAATGGGGCACTTGCTTATGATGTGTCACATGTGTCACATAGTTTGTACTTCACCTCACTGCAGTCACAATTTGGTGATTCTTTGGTTTTCCATTTGTGGAGGAGATATCCACACCATCTTTCCAGCTGAATGCAGCTGAGTGCCTATAGGGAAGACAGAATTCTGGGACTTCTTTTTTTGAATCTTGATTAGGTCTTTGTTTAGGACATTACATGTGGCCCACAATTTGAGCCAGTGAATGCTGGCATCCTTTCCTCTTACCTGTAGCATTGAAACGTCAATCCAGGAAGGCCACCTTACTTTGAGTTGGGAGAGTGGCAGTGAATTGAGATCTTGGTGTATTGACAGGTCCAGAGCAGCCAGGATCTTGTGGTGTTGGTCAGAACAATGCCCACAAAAAATGATAGTCACAGTATTAGTGTTGATTTGAGAGAGCCATTAATAGTCCTGAGCATGGCATTGATTTCAATGAGATTGGTGTGGGAGCTGTTCCACCAAACTGGCATGCAATACTCTGCTATTGGCAAGGTCAGGGCTTGTACTGACATTTGAAGCATGGATGCATCACTTCCCCAGGATTTGCCAGTGAGCTTCTGGATGAAGTTAATCCTCGTCTTTATCTTCCTTTTGGTGTTGTCAAGGTGTTGGTGATAGCTCAGCATCTGATCTGGGGTAATTCCAAGACTACCACTTTCCCAGGTTTAATGTTGGAAAGACTCTTAACCACCGTGGATTGGCCTCAGGATTATTCAAGGGGAAGGGAGAGATAAGGGTTTTTGAAGCATTGGGTTTCAGTTGCCAAGCTTTGAAATATGCCTCCAGTGCCCAGAGATTGTTGCCTATGACCTTTTCTGTGGCCATCAGAGAAGATGCTTGTGTTTCTAGTGCATGGTCATCTGCATAGATGAATTTATGGGATGATGTGACTGGAAAGTTGTTGGTGTGGAGATTGAACAGTGCAGGTGCTGAAACAGATCCTTGTGGGAGGCCATTGTTCAATCTCCATAATTTGCTGGCAGGTTCATCAAGGTGTATGATGAATATTCTGTTACTCAGTATCTTGATAATGAGCCTGATTGTTGATTGGCATGGGAAAGCTCATCAGGAGACCTTTGCACCATACAGTTTTTTTATGTAGGAGAAAGATCAATGAATGCAACAGATGTTTTTAATTTTCACTGGTAGCCAGATTCTATGTATCTGGTTAAGGCCAGCACCCGGTCATAACAGCTGTGAACAGTTCTAAATCCAGCCTGATCTTTGGGGACCAGCTGCTCCACTATTGGCTGTAACCTTAGAAGTAGGAACTGCTTAAACAGTTTATAGCAACTGCTAAGGAGGGATATGAGCCAGTAGGTTTTTGGGTCAGGGGCCTCTTTTCCAGGCTTCAAAGTGGCTATGATCTAGTCTAACTTCCACTCTTTTGGTATTATGCCAGAAGAGTGGATGTTGCTGAAGAAGTCTACCAGTGACCTTCTTGCCTTTGTACCAAGGTTCTTCAGGAATTCTGTCCATTCCTGCTGCTTTCCTAGGCTTAGTGTTGGAGAGACCCTTGTCCACTTCATCTAATGTATAGGGGAAGAAAGGTGCGAAGACAAGTGGCATTGATTTAGTGCATGGTGTAGTTGTTTGTGGACTTGCCACCTGATGTTTTTATCCATCAGCACATGAGAGTTGGCAACTAACTGTGTGGAGACAGCACCTGCATTGACTTGAGGTGGTTTGTAGGCTGCTGGAGCTGCACTACCTAAAAGACAGAGGAGTTTCCAGGCTTTGTGATTTGATCTTGTAAAATCAAGTGCAGTGCCTCTCTCTTTTCTGTCCAGCAAGGAGAGAATGCTTTTATGAAGCCCCTTGCAATGCATGATTTAGTGGTCAATAGTAGTAGGCCTACAAAGTGGTGGTAATGAGCCAGATATGGTGGGATCTGGCTTACTGAGCCCTCTACAATTGCTGAACAACAGGACCAGTCAGCCGCAGTTTTGGGTGGGATCAAATGAGTGGAACTTGTAGACCTACACAAATCACAACTGGGCAGTGTTCACTGTTGGGAAAGTCATCAAGAACTGACCTTGTGGATGGTATTGGGTGGCCACTGATGTTGCACAACACAAAAAAAAAGTCAGTAATATAGCACGTCCTCCATTGGACCAACCTGAACATGCAACAGTCTTTGGCATCATAGAGGAGGTCCTACTCTACAGTGAAAGTCCAGGATGTCAGCTGTTCTCCAGCATAGCCATTTGTGTTATACCTCCTTAGGCTATGGTGGCTATTGAAATCACTGACATGGGTGGTAAGATGGCTTGATGTTGGTAACAATGGCCATGGCCATTCCAGTGACAGTGGTTTGTACACATTTACAACTGCCACTAAGTGCCACAGGGCCTACAAAGTCCCTCTGATTGTAGTCCAGGAGGTTTCTGACTCTGGTAGCACCAGCCAGAACCAACCTCTGGTGCACCAAGGGGGATTGCACCACCTGCACAAATTGATGGGATTGTGTAGCAGGGGTTCTGTGAGGAGGTCCTCCCACTTTGGAGCTGCTATAGACCTAGTCATGGAAACTAGCTTCCAGGTGCTCAGGAAGTCCTGGTAGAAGAATAGCACCTCAGAGAGGTCTTGGGGGAGACCCCACAGGAGCGGAGATAAAAGAGCTGCCAGTCTTATCAGAGCCCTTGGAGGCGATGGAGGGAGCTGTGCACAAACATACCCCAAAAGGGTCTACTTGCACTGTAAAGGAGACTATGCAGGGCCTGGAGGTGGAGGGCATGGACCTGGCTGCAGATGTAGAGCAAGCTGTGTCCACCCTTCTCTAGGGGGAGGCTCAAGATGCCTGCAGAGACCCAGTGCAACCTTGGCCAGAAAAACTCCAAGATCTGGAGACTGACCAGTGTTCCCAGGGCTGGGCTTAGAGTGTTAAACCAGTGACAGAGCATGGGCGGGACCAGGTGGTTGAGCACCAGTGTCCTCTCCCAAAGGGAGATGCACTAGAGCAGCCCCGTCCACCCCAGCAACCAAACAGACTCCGTAGCTTCCAGATTGACTCAATTATCCAGTAGGGAGAGATCAGTGGCAGAAAGGCAGATGCCCTGATAGAGCAGAAGACCTGCACTCCACCAGATGTCATGGAGCATAAGTGGGAGGGAACTCACCTGCCACCCATCCCTGACCATCAGGCCAAAGCTCTTGACCCAGTTGACCCAGGTGCAGGAGACTGCCAAATAGATGGCTTGGCAAGCCTCCACCTGTACCAGGTCTCTCAGGTCCTGGGCCACGAGGGCCATGTAGGCATATGGCTACATGATCACCCACAAGACCGGCTCCCAAAGCACCAACCCCATCACCCTCTTGTGGAGGAACTGGAGAAAGGGCTTGATGATGATGGTACAGAACTGGCTGGACATCAGGCAGCCCTGATGCACACCTCTACCAAAGGAGATGACTTTGGTCAAAGCCCAGTTGAGCTTGACCAGACATTTTACAGAGATTTACAGCACCTGGAGAAAGCCAAGAAACGGGGTACAAAGACAAATGCTCACAGAGTGTCCATGAGATACCCATGATCCTCCTGTCAAATGCCTTCTTCTGCTAGAGGGACAGGAGGAAGTAGGCCTTGGACCAAATAGAAGTTGTCAAAAGTGGTCCAGCCCAGGACACACAGGCAGAATGGAGAAGGTGATGGTTCGCAATCTTCATATTAGTTTTACATTTGTTTTTCCCTTTGGATTTTGTTTGTTAAATGATTTGAATGAAGTTCTGTTAGCTGGACATTAGTGGAACAGAAAGAGAAAAGAATGGGTGAGGTGACATTGAAGGAAAAAGATTAGAGGAGGGGAGAAGCAGGAAGGAAGGAAAGAGTGAAACAAATGGGAGTGAGGCTGAGGTGAAGAGACTGGGCAGGGTGGGGAGATTTGGGACAAAGCTAGTCAGCAGCTGAAAAAGATGTTCAGAATAAAAAACTATAAAAAGCACTGATGACACCATCGGTGACTGAAGGTCCCTGTAGAAAGTCTTCTATGTAGGCTCCTGCCAGGTGAATCTCTGCCTCTGTGCTGGCTCCATCCTTGAGTTCTCTCTACCTAAGCTCACAAGGCTAAGGGAGGAGTGGATCTTGGTGTCCCTGGAAAAAGGTCTACCCTTCACAATTCTGGGTCCAGGAGGTGCTGGGGGGTGGGATAGAGTGGACAGGAGGAGAAGATGCCCTATCTGAGGTCTAATATCCCCACTTCCCCTCACAGTGCATCTGTACCTGCTGGAGCTGCTTCTGTGATAGCAAAACTTGCATAACATATATGTGGACAGTTTGGGTTCTGGATCTCTGTAAGCAACGGATCCTCTAGTCCCTCTTCTGATCTACCTCCCTGTGGCATTCTGTGCCTCCAAACAGCACCCTGGAACCCTCATATTCACCACTATCATGTAATTATGATGTGTTTTCTACGAAGTATAACTTGTGATGCATCATTTTGAAAGTCTTGATCTATTGAACATGAACATCCTATTGGATTGTATGTGCTATCATGGTATGTGAAGTTATGAAGTTTTTCTCTATGTGTATTACTGAAATATGTTGTGAGGTTGGGAACACCCACAAATAGCCTTTCAGGTGCAATGACAGAGGAGCAGACACACTGATGGCCCATTAAAGGGAATCCACACTCCCAAGGACTATCCATAGATTCATAGATTCATAGATATTTAGGTCAGAATTATGATCATCTAGTCTGACCTCCTGCACAATGCAGGCCACAGAATTTCACCCACCACTCCTAAAAAAACCTCACACCTATATCTGTGCTATTGAAGTCCTCAAATTGTAGTTTGAAGACCTCAAGGAGCAGAGAATCCTCCAGCAAGTGACCCGTGCCCCATGCTACAGAGGAAGGCGAAAAACCTCCAGGGCCTTCCAATCTGCCCTGGAGGAAAATTCCTTCCCGACCCCAAATATGGCGATCAGCTAAACCCTGAGCATATGGGCAAGATTCATCAGCCAGATACTACAGAAAATTCTTTCCCGGGTAACTTGGATCTTACCCCATCTAAAAACCCATCACAGGCCATTGGGCCTATTTACCATGAATATTTAATTACCAAAACCATGTTATCCCATCATACCATCTCCTCCATAAACTTATCGAGTTTAATCTTAAAGCAAGATAGATCTTTTGCCCCCACTACTTCCCTCGGAAGGCTATTCCAAAACTTCACTCCTCTGATGGTTAGAAACCTTCATCTAATTTCTAATCTAAAGTCTAATCTATCCCAGGAACTGTATACAATGGTGACTTCTTAGAGATTGCATATAAACAATGGAGACTGCTTGGACCACATCACAGCAAAAGATCTTTCCAGCAAGCTGAAAGAAATTATGAAAGAGGGGAAGTAACATCATCACTTAGCCCCCAGAACTTAACACCTGGAAACACAAGCGGAGATCTGTAATGTGCTTCTACTATCCATGAGGGTAAGACACTGTTTGATTTGAATCCTCTTTAGTTTAAAGAATTTAGATTGTGTTTATTTTTATTTTCTTTGGTAACCATCTCTATCCTTTATGCCTACCACTCATAATCCCTTAAAATCTATCTTTGTGGAGTTAATAAACCTCTTTTATGTTTTACCTAAAACAGTATATTTTTCTTGAAGTGCTTGGGAAACCTGAGCTCAGGAACAAAAACTGGTGCATGTCATCTCCACATTGAGGGAGAAGCAGACTGGGTTATAAACATATACTGGTCAGGCTTCTGACCAGGGCCGGACAGTACAACTCAGGGAAGCAAAGTTGGGGAGCTGGGGGAGAGTTGGCTGGAGCCTCTTTGTTGTTAGTTCATGAATGGCTGGAAGAAGCACTCACGTAACTCCGCTGGGTGTGTCCCTGCCTATGCATATCTGTGTGAGTGCAGTATCTACCAGAGGTTTGCAGCTTTTCACAGCACCACAACATGAAAGGGATCCCAGGTTGGGGGGACAGAGGGCTCAGCAATACCCCAGTTCCAGGATTCACCCAGGAAAACCTGTCACACTCCCACACTAGCTAAATTAGGATTTACACACACACTTACTCCTTGGCATGAAAAGGTCTGTACCATCACTCTGCCCATACCCACTCAGTCAAATATTTTTTATGTTTAAACCAAATTATAGTAATTTTCAGCATTTCAAGTATGAAGTTTTCCCCTATGTTGTCCGATTAGAGATTTTGCTCTCAGATTACATAAATAAACAAAATAAATAATTAAATTAAATAAACACAAATCTACTGAAGCTAGAAACTTCAGAGAAGGCTTGCTTTGTAGATCTCATTGATGCCTGAGATTCAGGCCAAGTATGAAGAAAAATGATTGAATGTTTTTAAATTATAAGGATTTAAAATCTTCATGATGAAGCGTACTAGAATTTTTCTTTTCATTTCTTACTCAATTTTTAAGGTTGTCCCAGTCCTGCAATTACTTGTCTTTTCTTAATTCTTATAAATTCAGAAATTCTCAACTGACTTTCTTCAAATATAGTCTGATTGTTAGGACTCAATAGCATTTACAAAACAAGCCAGAACTAAAGAAAATTGGTTCATTAGTTTTAAAGATATGAACATCTGAAGTTGGCAAATGAATCCTTAAATGGAACAGCCCTAGAATTCCAGGAAGGCACATAATTAGATATTATTGTGTTTGTAATGGCCCAGAGTTCAGGTTATGTAAAATTCTCGGATGACCTAGATTACTGAGGGGGACATCAAGCCCAAACGCTCTGGATCAATGAAATTACAATTCCTGAAAGTTATATAGCTTGGGGTTGTTGTCTTTTAAATTTTTCCTTTTTCATTGTGTTATTTGACAAATTACATATAAAGATATGAAGAGAGGCCACATTTTAAGACCAATGCACAAGGAAGCATAGTTAAGGATAAGTTTAATATCTATGCATGGTAGGGTACTTATAACAGGTAGTCTTATTATAGGAGAATATATATATATAGATATATAAACACACCTTGTTTCCTGCACATACTATTTTTTTAATCTGTCAGAACATTTGTTACCTCAATAACAAAATGAAACTTGCAAAATGAAAAGAAAAATCTCTCTTTTTATTTAGGAACAAATTAAATCCCCCCCCCCCCCCGAAAGTAATGATTTTTACCTTAAACCTGTGATAACTATCTTGTCACAGTGTCAGGTTTCTCACCTTCTTATCTTACAACTGTTAACCTTAATAGTCCCCTCACTTTCAAACCATTCCCAATTTAAGGCTCTTTAAGCACTTCCGTTAAGCTTGATCATTTACTTGCATTTGGCCTCTAATAGAGTCAGTGTCACTTTGAAGATTGTAAATGGATTTTGCTGAAGAATCAAGTTCTTCAGATACTCTCAGACTAATAATTTTTCCTGTAATTGATATCTTTGTTTGATGAATTTTCGGTGTTTTTTTTGTTGCTCCTACTCAGTAATTCTAAGTAATGCACAACTCAGTACTGTATTGGGAGGTAAATGAATAGTTTTGGACAGTTTTATCTAAAAATGTATCCACAAAGCTTATAAATGGCGGACCAAAATTGTTATGCACTTATTTCAGGGAGGATCATGTCTTACAAACCTTTAGGCAGAATTATCAACAAAATATTTTAACTATATTTTCTGGCCTGATATTGGTTAAATTCCACAGGACTTCCCAGTTCTTTTAGACCTTATTAAAGGCTTCCTAGTACTGGTGTCATGATTTCATTTCTACATCCTCTGAAGTTCTTATTTACTTCCTTTATTTCACAGCTAGAATGGATTTGTAAAGTGTTAGTTTTCCAATAATTTAATATTAAAGGGCCTGGTCCTGTTATGAGATCCATGTCAGTACATGAGTTCATTTATGTAAGCGTATTGTAGAATTCAGGCAAAGATGTATCTCATATTTATGTAACACATTTCATCCTGAATAATCTCATATCACTTTGTGAAATATTTGTAATCACTTCACTCATTGCTGAAATAAATTAAATAGTACAGAGGAAGAAAAAAGGCCTTAGTCAAGGAATTTTTTATCGTTTCATTTGTTCTTTGACTAGAATCTGGAGTTCTTTTATTATAAATCTTTAACATACGCCACAGATCAGGTATCTGTCTCTCTTGCATTTCCTTTGCTGCCTTTTTAAAAAAACTTGAGGTTATGCGATGTCTAACCTATGGCCACTGCTCTGTATGATGAAAGTACAGAGCTAATTTCAGAAGGACATTCATTCCTGCAGGCAGTGGCTCTGTAGTACAAGTATTGTGCTTATCACACTTCCAGAATCCCACTTAAAAATTGTAAGAAGAAGATGTCCATTTAGGATGTTCTCTTTATTTGGTATAGAAAATCAGTTGTTTTTATAACAATACTTTTCAAGTAAATAAACACCTGTGAATGAGATCATCCTTGACTCAAGGGATTGCCACTATCGCCTTTCCATGTGAAGGATGAGGACCAAATATTTTTCTTTCACAAGTTGCTAAAAAAGGAAAGTATTTTTAAAAGTAGGTCGGTGAGTGAAAACTGTTAGATTTGGATGGGCCTGTAACATTACCAAACATATTGGCTTTGCCTTCTGAACCAGCGTGCTGGGGTATTCTTTTTTAGGCGCTGGCTCTGTGTACAACATACCGCTAAATATGGAAGAGTTAGAAGTATGTAAAAGAGTTCTACATTCTCTGTTAAAGGGTGTAGTAGGCTAATGCAATGCTTAAGATTCCAGAGAACTCAGGCAGTGGAGATATAGTTTACATATTGATTGGCTGATTAATTATCCCATGAAGAGATTGAGTAAACAATGATAGGTCACATTTATTTCAGTCTACTCACATAAGCAGAATTTGACTCATTACCTAATTCATGTAATTATGTTGATTAAGTACTAGTTTATGTTAGTTCAGCATATACTGGGACATTAACATATGTATTTTTAGTTTTAGGCCAAACACCAAAAACGTATACATTCTTTATTGAAATCAGATATTCATTAATAACTCTCTAGTTTGAGAAAATGTACAAAACATTTTGAAAAAAGCATTTGATTATTATTTACTTGTTTGTTAATATCCAGCTCCTTCCTAGATAAGCAGACCTGACATGTTACATTTTCCAAGCCCAGGATAAAACTTTATGTTTGGAGTGAAAACAAAATAAAAATATGAACTTTATCTAGGCAAAGTAATAAATTATTTTATGTCCCAGTTTAGTAGCAAGTTACTCTGTTTGACTAAATTGTTGAGTCATTCTTTAGAACAATCTAGAATTTAGCCTGTTCTGCCTAAAACAAGCAGTCAATTTTAATTAACTCAGTGTGCAGAAGTCTTTGGCATTTGTGGAAACTGGGCACACAGCCAATCCTCAAAGCACCTCTGATCAATTTGCCTGGAAAGAAGTAAAGAAAAGGAAGATATTTGCCTAGAGAATTTTAGACTGATAGCCTGAAATCTCAACAGCTGGGAATAAAAAAGAAGTGCATAGTCCTGTGTTGTGAGTAGCCCCATTTACTTCAATGGAACTATGCACCACAGTAAAGGTTGGACAGTTTCTCCTTAAATTTTCACAGCAGTTCTTTGCTAAACAAAAATGATAGCACATCCTTTAAATATTCCTATTTTTGTTGAACTTCAGTTTGTTTTCAATGCAAAGGAGTAATAAAAACTATGGTATTTAAAATCTGTTTTCTTGTGCTGTATTCCCATGCAAATAGCATCTACAAGGGTTTAATGGAATAATTTCTGAGGTGAGTATGAAAGAGCTGGTAGGAATTTTATTCTATATTTTTGGAATAACACTGTGAGACATCATTAAGGTGGTAGAAGATGTACATTAAATTTTCAAAGAACCAGGATCTTTTATTCTTTTCTTGAATATGAAATACTGAATCCTCCGTATGTGCAACCTTTCTGCTACATCTATTATAAAGCAGCATGTGTACGAATGATAAACCAGCATGTGTGTGAATATAGGTAATTTATTTTACAATTGACTAAACCTAGGAATAGCAAGGTAACCTTTTAAGATTTTCAGTGAAAGCTTCTAAAAAAAATGGTGTATTTTATCTAACTATTCAACTGCTCAAATTTAGCCCGCTACTTTGTGTTCACGTCTAAGAAAGGAAAGTTTGTTTGTCCTCCTTAAAAAACAGGGAAGAAGCCAGTGGGCTAAAAATATGCTCTGCACTGAACATTTGTTGTATTATTCAAACCTATGTTAAAATGAGTACTGAAAACTATTCCGTTTTTTTAAAAAGGATAAAGAATTGTACTTAGTTATGATTAAATAGAAATTTTATAGGGCATTTTTCTAGGTAATAAAGGGAATTTTAAAGCAAAAGTAAAAACTAGGTTAGTGAAGCTCATTTGAACCAATGGGACTTTTGTCATTGATTTCAATGGGAGGAGTGTCAGGCCCGATACCCCAGATGTGTAAATATTTTATCTTGATTTTGTAAAATCACATTAGATGAAGAGGACTTTTATCACTTTACAGGTAGGCGAGAAATGTGAAAATATTAGGCCCTATAGTGAGCTCTGCAAAAGCAGACTCTCACACCCAACTACATTGGGCAGAAGTGTTCACCTCTAAGAGCTCACTGCAGGATAGGGCCCTTATTTTTCACTTCAGAAGATTTGCAAGGTAAAATCTGATCTCCCAGTGAGCATTCTCATGCTGAAATTTCACTGTTTTGGCACTTCTGACAGCTTCCATGAGCAGCAGTGAAATTTCTGTCAAAATCTTCTATTGCTCCTTTACTTGGCTGAAAAACAAAATAAGGTTTGGGCCTCGTAGCTGTTGCAAAGCTTGTAGGTCTGAGCCCAAACACAAATGAACCTTTCTCTCTCTTGTGATCTTGTAACCTCTGACCTCCTTCACTCCATATCCTCCCTAGTGTTTGTTACCAGAATCTTTTATTCTTTTCTTGAATTGGAAGTACTGAACCTTTATTATGTGCAACCTTTCTACTACTTCTGTTTTAAAGGAGCATACATTTCATCACGTCTAAATGTATGTTGTAAGCTCTCAGGGTCATGGACTTTGTATCTCCACACATCTCCGTGAAAGACATAGCACGCCAGTGGGTGCCATAAAATAGTAAATAGTAAATAAAAAGTGTCTTACATTTCCAGTATCTGCTCCCTAGTCTGTCTGAGAATGAGTTCTGCTACAACTTCCAGCACCACACAGCTGACAGTATGAGATAGGTAACATAACTCATGCCCAGGCAACCACTCAGTATGTAGCAGAATTCATGCCCACGAACTACTTATTACTATTAATTATTATTATTATTTATTTGTAAAATTGTAGTGCCCAGGAGCCCCAGCCATGGACCAGGACCCTATTGTTCTGGGTGCTGGATAAACACAGAACAAAATGACCATCCCTGACACCAAAAACTTACTCTTCAGAGAGAGTGAGCTTAAGACTCAAGGTGTATCTGGATAAGTTGGTGCTATGCACTCATTCAAGTTTCTTGTACAAGATGGTAGCAGAGTTTCATTTGAATTAGCGTGTTGTTCTGCCAACATTTTTCTGACAAACATAAGACCATCTCAAGGAGGTACTTCTCCATAAGCTCAAGCTAAAAGATATACTTGTGAAAAGTCCACTGCTCTTTGTTTCACTTGACACCAATCCCCTGGCCAATGCCATCACTAAGAAGACCACATCAGGTAGCCTTGGTCAACACATTTGCAAAGTAGCAGCAGAGCAAGGTATTATTTGCTCAACAAGATGAGGAAAAGGAAATTCCTCAACAGGGGATTGACTTGGATGTGGGGAGCCATTGGGTGGCAGAGAGCAAAGCAGAGAGTCTCGCTGGGGCTCCTGAACACTGCAATCACCCTCCTGTTCCCACCTCCAAGTCAATCCCTGCTGATCAATTTCCTTTTCCTCATCTTGTTGAGCATCTTGCTCTTCTGCAACTCTGCTTAGTAGCTTCCCCTCCTGTTCCTTGTACTCTTTTAAAAGTCTCCCCACCCACCCTTCTTATCTCCATCTTCTCTCATACACTATGGTTGTGCCAGGAGCCTCCAGCTCCAAAGCATCACCAGGGTCTGGATTCTTCCTCTCCTGCTGCATCTCCCGGTGCATCTCATCATAGTCTATTAGTTTGAAAGTTCTCCAGGTCAGGGAAATTGAAATTGTCTAGAAATTTGTGTGTGGTGCAGCTCCAAGTGCATTCCCTGTGATTGCTTATTTTCAATGTAGAAAAATTCCTTCTGGGAAAAACAGGCAAAGATAACAGGTATGGGGGTTTGGTAGTGGCTGTGGCAGGACAATCATTACAATCCCATTAAGGAGAGTTCAAAAGGGGGGGAACAGCCCTCTCATTATCCATATTACAAGTTTCTTCTCAGTCTCTTCTTCCAAGAAAAAAAAGTTGCAATAGGCAGCTCAGGAATTAGCAATATGACATAAAGGAAATGGTCCTGGCAATGGCATTATTTCTCTTCTTCTCTCACATCTTCCCGCCAAAAAAGCTAAGAGAAGAAGCAGACCCAGCAGCTATAGTATACCTATTAGGTTCTCAGACCTCTGTGATTATGACTATCCTGGATTGTTTACAAGCAGCACTACTCACAGAAGGGAGCCTTTAGTAATAATAGCCTCAGCCAGTGATACTGTTTCTTCTTCCCCGATTATTAAGCCTAAATGTATGCCACATGTATGGTGCATTCAGCTTTTCCTGTCTTCAGAAGTGACATACATATATAATAACTATAATAATAAACAAGGGTGGAGCCTGACAGGGGGATCAGTTAGTTGTGAGTCTGCTGAACTCTTGGCTAATTCTGAAAACTTTAATTCACCAAAAGCTTTAAAACAACTTTTGGGTATTAATAGTTGGAAGAGGAATATTGTGGAACCTGGCTGACTGTGCCACTGCTAGGCTTTTACTATCCATTCTAAGTCTCACACAATCATAACTGAGTTACATAATCAACCATTAAATCTTTTACTGCCCCTCATACTTGCTGACCTAGGTGATCACTGATTCCTCACGTAGAGCCTGCCATACTCCCTTCTTCTAAAATACCACCCACAGGGCTCAAGGGCAACGATGTAAGGGTAAGAAAGTAAATTTTTCAAGTGGCAAATAGGAAGTCACACTGCAATGCCCGTAATATACCATTCGGTAACTTTCCTTATGGAAGTTCCATAGATTATATAAAAGAATCACTTTTCTACGGTTTTTTTAAATAATCTTATACAATTTATAAATTATAGTCCAAGTATAGAATTCCATGAAATGGTTAAAACCAAAGCTATAGTAAACATATCATTCTCTGTTGAACTCTGCAGGATTTTGGAGTGGATTCTACCTTAAATGTTCATAGATCCCTTTTGTTTTTATCTCCATTAAATTCTATCAATCCAGTCAATGTCTATTTTTTTGGTCTCCTCAACCTTAGCCTACCAGAGGGAAGCTGAATTTTAAACTTTAAACTTTACAGAACTCTCTTCTGTACACACGACATGTATTCTCCTTTGAAGAAAACTCTGAAATACAGTACTTTCCATGAAATGTGATAACTTGGATAGGAAAGTGACAAATTTAGGGAAAGGAAAAAATTGTGAGACGGTTGACTGGGGAGAGGTCAATTTAATAATGCACTGAAAAATGTTTGTCTTTAGAGGGCATCTGCAAATAATAGTGAACAAAGTAGTGCCCAGAACCTCTAAGTTAATGCCTTTCATGATTACATGGACAAGTGGGCAATGATGCACACATTCTTGTGCAACTCTTAAACGTCATTATGGGGGATAATTCATTATATATCAACTGATACTGGTGGACAGTCTTCAGCAGAAAAAGGAGAAACATCCTATAACTTTGAGTATTTTGGGCTTAATTGGAGGAGAGAGGCAGACTGCTGAATTTTGCTTATGAACAGCAGGAGACCCTGTATAAGGGAAACTGTATTCTTTCTTCTATTGCCTTATTTAAACCCAACCATTTAGAGCAAACTAAAAGAGGTTACTGAAACCTGAGAATCTTTCCACAAGTGGAGATGTTGAAGCAGATGTCTCGTACCAGCAAAGTTATATGTTCATATTTCTAAAAAAAAAATCTTCTCCTTCTAGAAGGATGCAGAGTGAAAAAAAATAGTTTTTTAATGGTCTTCTCTAATGATGTCTATAAGAGTGTTTCCAATACAAGGACAAGGCCTGCATGCAGTTTCAGGAAATGGATACATAGTCCCCAGCAGTTCCTGATTTATTTCTATCAGTCTAGGTTTTATATATCACATTTCACAATGGTATCTGAGTGATAGAGCAGGCAAAAGGACCCAGGGAGTGAGGCAATATTCTATGCAGGCAAATTAATTCTCAGCCCGAAATGTGATGATCCATTCATTTCTTTGCTTTAACTCAGGAATAATCATGGTGGAGTATGTAGGACCTGATTTCAGTCAGAGATACTTCTTGAATCTCCTTCTAAAGCCAATAAAATATGTATATGCAGAAAATATCTGAGAGCAGAATTGGGACTATAATTCCAATTAGCTTCTGAGATACCATTTATATTGATATATAATTATAATATTATGAGGTAATGACTGTCCGTTTCTCCATCTTCAATTTCAGAAATGTAGATTCTGCAAGTCCCTTCTAGGAAGAAAACACAAGCACCTGCACACACACACACACACACACACAATACCTACAAGGCAAGTATTAATTATTTTGTTTACAGTTTCCTAGCTTGTGCAGAACAGAAGATTAAACATCTTTTTCCAAGTTGATCCAGCTCCTATTCCCCAAGATTTGAAGATATATAAATCATTGTGGCGAGTCTGCCATCTGCACGCTTACCATCTTATATCTTCTCCTTGGTCTTTGGGCTTTCCCTTTGGTGCACCTGTCTAAGTGACACACATCCTAGGAAAAGAAACCTCAATGCATGTCCCTTTGACTAAAACCTCAAAGGGCTGTTAAGGCTCCAGACAATTTGAACCCTTAGTACTTCTTTTTAGACATTGAGGGATTTTGCTCTCTTTAGTGTGGTCAGTGAAAAATTACCTAACCAACAGTCCATGGGTCAAATAATAAATTACAAAGGAAGATTTATTTAAAAGAAAATGAAAATGTTAGTAAAACAACATAAACAGTTTGGATATGTATCTAAATGCAATCTTCTCATAAACTGAATTAGTCAAGGCATTCTCAGCTTAGTTGCTATAAAAAGAACAGAAAATGTTACATCTCTCCAAACCATGTTCCCCTGACCATTCTGCGGTCAACTTTACACAGCGTCCCTTTTGCTCTTATTATTTATTATTTGTAATTTCATAGCACTTAGGAGTCCTGGTCATGAACCAGGACCTCTTTGTGCTAGGTGTTGTACAAACACAGAACAAGAAGACAGTCTATGCCCCCATACAGATTATAATCTATGTATAAGGCAAGAGAAAAACATAGCTTGGACAAAAGGAGATGGGTCTGGAGTAGAGAGGCAGGTGAGACTTCAGTATAGAGATGGTAGTTGAATTTATGTTTGCAGATAATATTACCTAGCGATAAGGTGTAGAGGAAGAAGAGAAGGGGACAAATCACAGAGCACTATGGAGCCACCACAGATAGCTGAAAGGGGGATGAGGAGGTTCCTCCAAAGACCATGCTGAAGGAATGATTAGAATGGTAGAAGGAGAGCCAGGAGAGGACAGAAACATGGAAGCAAAGGGAGAATAAGATTTCAAGAGGAGGAGCATGATCAACTTGCTCTCTCCCTTCCCCATACCAAGACTGTTTCAAACTCCGTAGTCCATGTTTGATGTTTGAGGTTTCCAGAGTTCATTATCATACAATACAGTCCCTCATATCTATGAATTGCCTTTTCCTCAAGAAGTCTTTTGAAGATAGATGCACACAAATGCTGAATGTAAACTGTCACAGCCTCCCATCTTCGTCAAGATGTTATACTTTATAGATGTTAATTCACCCTCTTTCAAATATTTAGCATCTTAATGCAACAGAAAAGTGTTGTGCCTTTTAGATGAACCCAATTCCCTGTCCCTATGTCTAGGTTTAGCAAAGTAATTTACAGACATCCATTTCTCAGGTTTTGTCCACATAATTTTTCTACATGTTAAATATCACTTACTGACAGATAACAGCCTTTCTGCCATGAGAATTTGTTTCAAATTTTCAATAATGTACATACAGGTTCAATTTAATTAAGAAATGGCTCTAAAATGTTCCCAAAACTCAAGGTTCAAAACATTCAATTAACTTTTTCTTTGTTTTTAAATGTCTCTGATAATCCTATTTGCTGTGTGGTTGTTGCCGTGTTGGTCCAAGATATTAGAGAGACAGGTAGGTGAGGTAATATCTTCTATTGGACCAGCTTCTGTTGGTGAAAGACAAGCTTTTGTGCCTGCTTCAACACTCACTGAAGTCAGTGGGAGTATTTCCATTGACTTCATCATGATTTACATATTCATTTATGTATTTATTTTAAATATTTGTTTCTAATTCTACTCAGCTTAAATTTTATAGTAGTTCCTTAGGGGAAATCCATCCCTCTCAGCATCCAGTTGGGTTATGACATTAAGTAACAAGAGATTTAACAGATTTCCTGGTTGCAAATGCAAACACATTGTTAAAATATACCTCAAAATCTTAAGGAAAGAACTTTCCTGATTAAAATAGTCTTGAAGTGTGTTCAGTGCCAAAATGCAGAGATAAGGTAAAAGATATCTAGTGTCTGAGCTTGCAGAGTGATGAGTGCCTTCAGTTCCTGTATTTATCAATGGAAAATTAGGGTCTGCTGCACCTTGCAATACTGGGCACCTAGTGATGGACAGCTTCCTCACCCCCACTATAGACCTTGCCAATAATGCCCCTCCTATTTCTCTCTCTCTGCTCCCCTTCCTCCCCCTCCCCCAATATTTTAAGCTTTTTTATTCTTTCATGCCTCACCAGGACCCAGTCTTGTCCTAGCACAGGTAAAATTCCCCATTGAAATCAATGGAGAGTTTCTTTTGAATAATGGCTACATGATCCAACACATAGTGGTGTTAACTATGTAAGCAAATTTGTCAGGCATGACCTCCTATTATTTATTCATGCTGAGTGTCTCTTTTATTAAATAATGCATCTTTAAATGGTTTGTGATTTTCCTTCTTCTCAGTGCTTTCAGAAACTACCACAGTTTCCAGCAAGCTATTTAAAGTCTTCAAAAAAGAACACTCTTCCTAATTCCTTCAAAATTCTGAAATCTAGGTTTCTTTCATGACAGCTTACTGAGTTCCATCATTTATAAAAATCTACCACATGCTTTAATTCTGAAATAACTGATGATTAGATTTTATGGAAAGTCATATGTAATCCATACTGATTTGGCATATAAGGCTGTTGGTCATTTTTAGAGCCAAAAAAAGAGTCAAAGCTGTATGAAAGTAATTGGAAAATAGGTTTATAGAGGCTTACAGGTGGAATTTCCACTCTTCTCTCAACAGAATACATGCACACTATATATAGTCCAAAATTACTCTTTTCTTGGGGTTTACTTTTATAGCTAACTTAAATAAAATCAACAAAGCATAACATTTGCCTAAGCTTTCTCTCAAGCTTGGATATTCCTAGAGTTTCTGTAGCCAGACTCAGCCCCCATCCATGGCTTGGCTGCCCCAGGCAGCAGCAGCTCCTGCTCCATGGGGAGGAGGGGCAGCCCATGGCCTCCCCCGCATCTGCCCTTTTAAGCAGTCTAAACAGCTTCCTTTTATGCCAGTTACCTTGCTCTTGAGGTGCAGATTGCACAGTTTCCTGTCTGAACCACAAACACCAGAGGAAGTCCTCGCTGATGTGAGGGGCTTGCTTAAAGTTACATTACCGGTTGTATTCATGCTTATGAATATGTAATCAATATGTAAGAAATAAGTGAGATAGTATGTGTGTAAGAAATCAATCGCAAGGCTTGAACCAAAATATTACCGTGTAAGGATAATCAAGGTGTATATGGGATTGTATATAAACCTATGGCAGTAGTGGCCAGAGAGAGATGTAACTTATGACAGCAAGAACTCAGGACCGGACTGGAAGCAGTATAGCCCTCCTGCAGACCTGAAGTGGCTGCGGAGACTCTCGTGGCCTAGTGGTTTGATCTCTGGGAAGCTGGAATTTGAGCAGTCTCAGTCACCAAAGTTCGAAAGCAAAATCCGCACCTGCAGCCTGCCAGCAGTATAAATGGAATGTGTGAGTGAGTATAACTGCACAAATAAGGAAAGCAAGTAACAAACCAACCCTCAGTACTACTCGAGTTCGACCTCTGTTTGTGGTTATTTCTTGGTCTGATTCCAGGGAAGGGGCAACAGTTTCCCCTGCAGATCCCATTTGTCTTAACGCTTTGTTCCCTTTGCCTCAAAGAGAGACTCAAACATTTTATATCCCTGGATGGAGTTACAGTAACAAGACCTGCCTAATTTGACCTGAGTGAGTTTACAAAAACACACCTACACCTCTATGTCGGACTCATGGGCCTGGCTTTGGAACGACTCAACATATGTAAGCAGAGTCAGAATGAGCTCTCCCCTGACATCTGGTGGTGAGCTGTGGAAAATGACTTCAGGGGCTGATCTCGTTTGCATGGGCACACCCACCCTGCCTAACATACATGATGGACTGCCTACCCAAATGGTCACTTTGGCTGCTGTGGGATCCCCAGTCTCTTTGTTATTGGGGCAGGAGTAATAAAGGGTTGTTATCCTGGTTATGTGAATCAAGGACAGTAGAACGGTACTTGGCATTTTATGGTGGAGGGACTTGCCCTCAACTAAGCAGCACTTGCTAGGCAAGGGGCATGGGTTCCAAAACCCAGTGAATTGAGAGAGGTGTGGGACAGGTATGTGTACCTAGTAGTGTGGGTGCCTTCTGAGGGCTCTAAACACTATTTTGATCCCTTCTCTCTCTACTGTGTAATAGCAAAGCTAATTTTTGACTCCCTTAGGAATCTTGTTACTTGCTGCAGAGCTGAACTCACTGATACCTAGGCGTAAGTATTAGACCTGCTTTGGGATAGTGGTGCACCAGTACTGAGTTTACCAGCTAAACTCACTGGGAGCTGAAGTTAGTGAGAGCTGTGTTAAGTGTGTGTGGGGGGTGGGCTGAAGACAAGTTGGTGAGCGGCTAGTGGAGAGTGGAATGGAGTAGATAGCAGGGCGGCTGGTGGAGAGGTGCAGCTGGCAGTGAAGATTGCAACAGAGCCCCCTAGAGAGGCGTGGCATTCAGCCGTCAATCCGAGCAGCGGAGCATGTAAGATGCCCCCCATACCTACCTCCACTTCCACCCAGGCTGGGAGGTAAACTCTGCAGATGAACTTCAGAACTCTAGGGGCTGCACTGACCAAGGACAGAAACTGTGGGGGTGGGGTGACTGTTGGGTTGCTGGACTTAAGACCCTGAGGGGAAAAGGACAATTACTTGGGGATGGGTTTTTTTCTCATGGTTTGTGTTATGAACCCTGTTTGTGGTGTTTCCCCGATATAATCCCGCATTGTTTCCCTCCTTTATTAAAAGGCTTTTGCTATACTCAGACTCCGTGCTTGTAAGAGGGGAAGTATTGCCACTTAGAGGCACTCAGGGGGTGGGTATGTAATTGTCCCAGGTCAGTGGGTGGGGGCTCGAGCTGGTTTTGCATTGTGTTATTAAAATGGAACCCCTAGATACTGAACCAGGCCCTTGTTGGTGCCAACTCTGACAGGCAGAAGGGTTACATATAAATGCTTTGTATTCCTATGCAGGGTGCTAGCAAATACTAGCCTATTATAAGAGTCAGCATATTTGCCAATTTTCAAGCATAGGCATTTAAAATTAGGCACCTACTTTAAATTCATATTTGCCACCTAAATAAGAGTCCTGGTTTTCAGAGGCACTGAGCACCCAGTACTCGAAAAGAAGTCAGATCTGAGACTGCTCAGTATCTTTGAAAATAAGGCCACGTAACTATGGATTTAGGTGCCTAGCTTTAAAATTCTACAGTTGAAAGTTTTGACCATTATCATTACTTCCAACCTCACCCCTAGGATATGAGTACTTAATTATTGTAGCCTCATATTCATTTTTGCATTCCAAAGCAGACCACTAAGCTTTGATTTTGGCCCTTGGCAAGTTCTGCACCTCACTGTGCATCTTGGAAAATCAGTTATTGTATGCGCATGATTGCTCAAGAACAAAGCAAAGCAAGCAGTAATTGATACTGCATATCAGAGTGGAGCATTAGACCCATTAGTATACATGTAATCATACTGAATAAGCACACATTGCATTTGTGTTTCTGATATACATTTGTGGGCACATTTTTGTTGTGTTGCAAAGAATTAATTTAATAACCATTTTATATTTACAGAAAGCCTTCTTTTTATGTAATAATGTAGAGACACTTGTCCAGGCCACTCATTAAAAATACAATTAATTTCCATGCTCCTGCTGAGCTAGAAATTTTGGTATGTTCGCTCATTATGGACCACTAAGTACAGAAAAATATTCTACTTGATCTTTCCACCAACTCTTCTTCAGTTGCATTAATTAGAATTCAACTTCAAATGCCCTTACAGGAGAACCTCAGTAACAGACACCTTAGGAATGGTTGTTGTTCATAACTCTGAAATGTTCATAATTCTGAACAAGACAGTATGGGATGCTTCTCAGGGGGTGTGTGTGTGCGGGGGGCTCACAGTTGTTCCTGCGAACCGCAACATCTTCACCGCATATCTGTAACTGTCTGCCCAGGGGGTGGGGACAGGGACAGGCAGCTGATTTTAGCTCCCTGGCTACAAAGGTGATGACTGAGGCACCCTGGGGCACTGCGGTGTCAGTGGGCATGCCCTTTAAAACTGAGCTGCTCCTCCAGAGCACAGCATTCAGGCAACAGAGCGGGCTCCGGCTCCATCAGTTCATACTCCAGGTCAGGTTCCAGCAGTAGCTCCTTCCCCAGTGCTGGCACTTTCCTTTCAGCATCAACAGCTGGGCTGGAGAAGCTTCTTTCCCTGGCTCATACTGAGTTTTCAAGCTTGTCCCCTCCCGGCTGGGGGCGAAACAGCGCCCGTGGCTTACAGGAAAACATCGCAGGACCCAATGTTGCTCCTACTCTGCCTTCTTGGGGGCTCACAGCTGTGCCTGTGAACCTCCATATCTTCATCTCCTATCTGTAAGTGGCCACCCCGCATATAGGGAGTAGGGGTGGGGGTAGGGACAGGCAGCCCAGATGTGCCTACCTTTAAGATGCAATACAGGCATGGTACAGTACAATACTAGCTGGGTTTTTTTGTTTTGTTTTTTGATTGTTGGGTTTGGTTTTTTTGTCTCCACTGCTATGTGATTGCTTACTTCTGGTTCCACATGGTGTCCGGTTGACCAGTCGATCTGGAACTCCGGTGTTTGTATCTTTGAGGTTCTACTGCACATATATTTTAAAGCATGTGAGGCCTCATATTTGAAGAAACAAACATGAGTTAAGTTACCCATTGATTTACTGATTTTTGTCCAAGAACATTGCTAAAGAGTGGACTGCTATTAACACCACAAACATTAAGTGCATGGTGTGTCACATGAGACCAAATGAAATGGTATTAAAACAATTCTTCTAGCATCACCATGAATCCATTATGGGATGGTGGTGGAAACAAGAAAATGGATTCCCATGTCAGATTGGTCAGGCGGCATTGCCTCCTGTGCGATAGGTCATGCTCCAGCTAATAGTCAAGCATCTGGGAGGTGATGGCAAGAAGGTGGTTGACTGGTTGACATGATTTAGTGCCAAGTGCAACACATCTTTGTTGGAGGCAGTGCAATCAGTAAGTGAGCAAAGACATTTGGCAGACCTTCACTGTCTACTGTGGTTGGTCCTGATATACTCTATAAAAAGTAGTGATTGTCCTTAAAATACTACTATGTATTACTGATTTTAATGTAACATGGTATATATTGACAATAACTTAGCTAATATACTGATCTACTATGTGACAATGATTTAAATAGTTTTATGGCCATATGGGTGAGGTTAATATGTCTGATTTGATTGTGAACAAGATCCTGGGATATCGCAGATTCCAACATCCTATAACTTGGTGCTGCAGTAAAGAAAACAAAAACTTAAAAAGAGGAATAGAAAAAATAGGGGCTGCTCAGCTGGGACTTATTGGTGTCAGCACAATAGCTGTAAAGATAAAAGGGCTGCAAGGGAGAAGAGTGTAGTGGCTGCCAAAGAGATGGAGGGACTACAGAGAGGAGACCCCTTCAGCAGCTGCAAGGAGCCACCAAGGAAGTCTGCCTTCTAACTACTTCAAACAGGGTTTCTGAGCTGGAACACAGTGCAGTGGGTAGGCCTGAGTTCTCCTACCAGCTCTAGGAGAGAGCATAGTAAAGACTTTGGAGCAAGAAAAGGGCCTGGAGCTATCTACTCTTCACAAGGGCCATGGAATTATTACCCCAAAAGGGCAAAGACTAATAACGGCCTGGCAAGAGGTCTGGGGTCATAACAAAAAAATGGACAGACATGGAACTAAATGATTGACAGTGTGAAAGGGAGAAACTGAGTCAGACTCAGTGGAGCACCACACAGCCAGAAGATGGTGCCAGCTGGTGAAGGCAGCATCAGATAAGTACCAATCACTGTGGATGCTAACAGAGGCAATGAGGGGAAGCCAAGGGAAGCAAAAAAGAGGGGAAAATAGGAATTGAAAAAAACAGATAAAGGAAGGAGCATAAGAAAGGATGAAAGTAAACAGAAGATAATACTGTACAAAGAACACCACACTGAAGCAAAGCACGCATGCACACACACACACGTACGTGTAACAGAAAAGTGATGGGTTTGCCTGGCATAAGTATAGAATTTGCCATGTTGTAGCCCTGTTGGGCCCAGAATATAAGAGAGACAAAGTTGGCGAGGTATTTTATTTTATTGGACCAGGTTCTTTAAAAGTTCTTTGTGGCTTGAAATCTTGCCCAGAAGTTGGTACAATAAAAGATATTACCTCACCCACCTTTTCTCTCTCATAAGTAAAGAATGAGACACAAGAAAGCAAAGTATATATGGGAACCAGAAATGCAATGAAATTTAATTATATTACTATTTTGGATTAACTGATATTAGTTATTTTTACATGTATCATTTTCTTAAGTTATAAAGTCTTGGGTCTGGCCTCCAGTTCTCCATTTACAGGATATAAGCAATTTCCATTGACCGAATGGGAACTAAAGCGTGGGATTCACAAAGGTATTTAGGTTCCTAACTCCTATTGATTTCAATGAAAGTTACATACTTAAGATGAGATTCACAATAGTATTTAAGTGTATCTTTTAAAGAGAAAATGAGGGCTCTGGAGCTCAGTGGGTTGAGATTCTCACCCTTTATAAAATATTGATCAGCTATGTACAGCTCTGGAATTTGTCTGTGATGCTACCAAAGGAATTAGTACTAGGGCATCAAGGTTTACTTACAAAGTTAAGCATTTTTTATTTTAAAGTCAATTAAAATCCTCCCAAATTCAGTTTTACTGCATTGTGCTGTAATCTGTTATCTAGTGCCCCCCACATGCTATATTATCAGTGACACTCTACAGTGATTAATTTCAGAAATTTAATTAAAATGTAATTAATTTTATGCTTAGCTTGTTTAGGAGATATACAGTGAAAATAAGCTATTAGATTTTGTATCTTACCAGTTTTGTATCTTAAATCTATTAAATATTCTATACATTTTTGCCATTCTACTTTGACAGTAATTAACAGGATCCTCATGAATGGCCTCCAGGGGTGCTTGTAATGGAAGAGACAAAGGACCATGGTTTAGTCACTCATGGAGTTTCCAACAGCGATTTAAAATCTCAGATTGAAAGACAATTTGTTACAGTATTTGTGCATCTTCTGATCTGCGGAAAATACACTATGATCATATCAGTTGTCTCCGTATTTTATTTATTCAGCCTTTTTCTGTGTGCAAGAGTATTAGATCCCATTTTTCAGATGAGATATAAAATGAAGTCCTGTCCTCTTGTACTCATTAAAGATCCCATGGCTCTTTTCACATGAATAGAAATGTTAGCCTTAGTGTCCTGGCAAAATTCCAATTTGGGTAATTACTTTCTGCCTACTTAGATAATTAGTGTAGGCAAGTAACTGGGCTAATGCTGTACACTTTTCATTATACCTCAAACAATATCTGATCTGATCCTGTATGCTTTTCCAAATGCATCTGAGTTAGTCATACACATGTGCATTGCAGCTTTCCTTAGTTTTGCAAATTCTGAGTTTAGGCCCAGATCCACAAAGGGACAAAAAATTACTCAAAACTCCACAAAAAATCCCAGATTTAGGTACCAATGAGATCCATAAAAGCATTGCTTAGCTGCTGCTTAACCGTGTAGGCACCTAAAATTACTCAGCACTTAAATTTTTCCTGTAAAAATCTCCAAGGAGCCCTAGTTTCTGCCTCTGGGCTTGTGCCCAGTGCCTCACTCTCGGCACCTGGATCCTTATGTCATGCTTCAGCCCCAGCAGAAGCCTTAAAGCAGGTGAACCTGCAGGGCTCAATCAGGAAGGCATGCACTGGGGACATTCAAAATCCAGCAGAAGAGGCAGTATTGTCACCACTGTTGTCTCCTTTGTAACTTTTAGCTCAAGTGGTTAGGGCACTCACCTGGGAGATACAAATTCAGTTCTCCCTTCTCCCTCACAGAGAGAGAGGATTTGAACAAGGGTCTCCCATCACTTAGGGAAGTGCCCTAACCATTGGAGAAGCCTTATTCTCATTTATCCTAAGCCTTAAGCATAGGGAAGTGAAATGACTTGTCCAATGTCACACAATGAATCAGTGGCAAAACTGGGAATAGAAAGGTCTCCTGAGTCCCAGGCCCATCAATGTTCTATCCACTAGACATTGCCAAGATCATAATTCCTCCCTACCTAGGTATTAGGTAGTGTAAAGGTTCAGACTCACCCAGCAGCATCTCCTGCTGGTAGTCATTAGGAAGTAGCTCGTCCAGCCACCAGAGTGCCCTCTGCAGGCTGGTGATCTGCCTTACCACCAGCTCCTGTGTCCCTCCTAGAACCCACTGCCCCTTTCTCTGGGGGTGCTGTCCCCCTAGCAGTATCCCCACACTGTCTGGTTCTGGGTCTCCCCACCCAGGGAAACCCCACCCTCTAACCCCACCTCACCTCAGTCTGGGCTACTGCCAGTCCCCACTTAGCCCCTTGCATCAGGGGCAGACTGCAGTGTATACACCACTCATCACAGACAAGGGGGTTTTGAACCTGCTGCATCTGCCTACTGCTGGGCTGCCCCTCTGCAACCCTGCACCTATTCAGCCTGTAGTCAGGCCTGCAGCCCGAGGCTTTCCAGGCTGGAGCTCCCAGCTCCTCTGGCCCTTCCCCAGCCCTGCTCCAATCTAGGTGTCCTGCTCAGCACCTTGCAACCAAGCCCTTCTCCCTCTACTGGCAGAGGGAGACTGACTGGGCTCCTGGCTCACAGCTTTTTATAGGGGGCCAGCAGAGCCTGATTCAGCTGGCTGCAGATGCTCCCTTAATCAGCCTGGGCTTTTCCCCACAGCCCCAGCCTTCTCCCAGGGCTAGCCTCAGCCCTGTCAGGGCTGGAGCAGGTAACCATCCCGCTGCAGGTGGTCTCAGGGCCTGCCTAATTGTTGGTCCTCTGAATAGATCAAGGTGTAGATAGAGTGGTTATCCAATGCCCTTAAACAACATGGCTAGGTGTAAAGGGGGATGCCCAGCCACAGGAGCGAGCCAGGAGCAACCTTCCTGGAGATGTCTAAAGGTAATGCTTATTAGGGGTCATGGGAACTATGTAAAAAGGGCAGCTACAGAGATTGCAGAGAGGTGTCACTCTGAGAAAGGATAGAATGGGATTCTTAGGATGTACAAACAACAGGTTCAGTGCAGAGCCACCAAATTTTCTCCGTTTTGTAGGCTACCAATCCATATGTTGGGTTTAAAGTACTACTAAGATTATAAGATAAATGATAGATGTTATATATGACCAGTCTGTGGGACTGTGTAGAGATGCTCGTTAACATAGTCACATTTCAAACAGGACTACATTAACACAAACTAGGTATCCTTTAGTTTGCCTAGAATAGTCTACATGGGGCATTTACCAGCACAGTACTTATAGAATCATAGAATATCAGGGTTGGAAGGGACCTCAGGAGGTCATCATCTAGTCCAACCCCCTGCTCAAAGCAGGACCAATCCCCAATTAAATCATCCCAGTCAGGGCTTTGTCAAGCCTGACCTTAAAAACTTCTAAGGAAGGAGATTCTACCACCTCCCTAGGTAATGCATTCCAGTGTTTCACCACCCTCCTAGTGAAGAAGTTTTTCCTAATATCCAACCTAAACCTCCCCCACTGCAACTTGAGACCATTACTCCTTGTCCTGTCATCTTCTACCACTGAGAATAGTCTAGAATCATCCTCTCTGGAACCACCTCTCAGGTAGTTGAAAGCAGCTATCAAATCCCCCCTCATTCTTCTCTTCTGCAGACTAAACAATCCCAGTTCCCTCAGCCTCTCCTCATAAGTCATGTGTTCCAGACCCCTAATCATTTTTGTTGCCCTTCGCTGGACTCTCTCCAATTTATCCACACACCCCCACTTGAGCGCATGCTGCAAATCACATCCCTGTGGTCAGCACTGCAGGCCTATATAGCCAAGCGCTTAGTAACTTATATTTCATAATAAAGACCATGCCATATAAAGAATGAAAAAAATGCCAGAGAAAAAAGTATGAGGTGAAAATACATTGACTCACTCTTTTGCATTCTATAAAATGGCAGCTGTCTGTCATATTGCTTTATCTCTGTTGAAACATAGATATTAGAAACATATTTTTGACTTAGCATTCTGAGATTTGCATATAAAGCTGTGTTTGGCTGTGAGAATGCAAATATTACAGAGGCTACAGTAGATAGCCAATGACCCTGGACTCCCATGTCTGGCTATGAGCCCTTGATAACATTGCCTCTTTGGAATAAATGTCCTCTTTTTTTATGTGTTTATGTTTGAAGCTACTGCTGCTGTAACTTTTGTAATGTGGGAATATGTGATGATGAAACAGATACAAAGTAGATGAGCTAAATAGAAAATACTACCCCTTGTAATTTAGGAATTACTACAGTTACTATGGGAATGTACACCTCTGCTGGAAATATACAGAAATTAATGGTTTCAAGTCTGAGGCTACAGGACTGTCATCTCCAGAAATTTTTCTCTTGTGAATCTATGATGTAAATAATAAAATAATTCCCACTAATTGAGAGACTTAAGAATGTAATAAAATATTCCCTTTATAGTTGTTCTACTTATTCCTATTTTTGTTATGCTGTCTAAATATTCCTTTTCATCATTTCATGCAATGGATTTGATTTTTAACCAAAATGGTTTGCATCTGGAAATACATTTGGGTGCCTAGTTTGTACACACAACGACCCAGTTTGCATATACAGTTCTGGCAGATACATACATAAATAATCCATGTAATTGTGTACCTAACCTGTTTAAAAATCTGGTTTATTAGCTCCCAGTTATATACTGAGCTGGTGTGAAATGCATACTTTGAACCTCAAAGGTACTCAGACCTTGTCTACACTACGGGGGGAGATCGATCTAAGCTACACAACTTCAGCTACATGAATAATGTAGCTGAAGTCAACATACTTAGTTCTATTTACCGCAGGGTCCACGCTATGCTCACCCTCCTTGCACTTCTCGTTCCGGTGGAGTACAGGAGTCAACGGGAGAGCGATCTGCTGTCAGTTTAGCAGATCTTGACTAGACCTGCTACATCAACTGTTGATGCATTGATCGCCGTGTGTTGATCCCTCGGTAAGTGCAGACAAGCCTTCAGTCAGCCTTGGTTTGACTCTATAGATCAGTAGTGGCTTTTATCAAAGTTTGACACAGACATTTTTATTCTATCTGGATTTCAACAAATATTTAGAAACTGTTATACATGGTGCATTTCTAGTTCAAGGCAGGTTCATTACAAAATTTAATATAAATTTAAAATTGTGTCTGGCACAATGTATGTTTCCTTGTCTGATACAACTGAGTCTATCATAATTATATAGGTCCTGATTCAGTACAGTACTTAAGCAGATGCATATCTTTAAACTCCTCATAGAATCATAGAATACCAGGGTTGGAAGGGACCTCAGGAGGTCATCTAGTCCAAACCCCTGCTCAAAGCAGAACCAATCCCCAACTAAATCATCCCAGTCAGGGCTTTGTCAAGCCTGACCTTAAAAATATCTAAGGAAGGAGATTCCACCACGTCCCTAGGTAATGCATTCCAGTGTTTCACCACCCTCCTAGTGAAAAGGTTTTTCCTAATATCCAACCTAAACCTCCCCCACTGCAACTTGAGACCATTACTCCTTGTTCTGTCATCAGCTACCACTGAGAACAGTCTAGATCCATCCTCTTTGGAACCCCCTTTCAGGTAGTTGAAAGCAGCTGTCAAATCCCCCCTCATTCTTCTCTTCTGTAGACTAAACAATCCCAGTTCCCTCAGCCTCTCCTCATGAGTCATGTGTTCCAGTCCCCTAATCATTTTTGTTGCCCTCCGCTGGACTCTTTCCAATTTTTGCACATCCTTCTTGTAGTGTGGGGCCCAAAACTGGACACAGTACTCCAGATGAGGCCTCACCAATGTCGAATAGAGGGGAACGATCACGTCCCTCGATCTGCTGGCAATGCCCCTACATATACATCCCAAAATACCATTGGCCTTCTTGGCAACAAGGGCACACTGTTGACTCATATCCAGCTTCTCGTCCACTGTCACCCCTAGGTCCTTTTCTGCTGAACTGCTGCCAAGCCATGATGTCCCTAGTCTGTAGCGGTGCATGGGATTCTTCCGTCCTAAGTGCAGGACTCTGCACTTGTCCTTGTTGAACCTCATCAGATTTCTTTTGGCCCTAATTTCCTGATTAATCTGAAGTCAATTAGACTATTCAAATGATTAAAATTAGGCACATCCCTGCTCTTCCTGATTTGGGTGATAGAGTCAGTTTGTCTCCTTTGTGGGTGCTGTTCAGCTTTGCATAAAGATTCAAGGGACCATAGGGAGACACTAGCTCTATAACCAGGTGATTATAGCACTCACCTGGGATTTGGGAGACCCAAGTGCAAGTCCTTGCTCCAGATCAAAGAGTTGAATCAGGGTCTCCCATATCCAAGGTATAGGTCCTGGCCATTGACTGTTTCAATATGAGTCTGTCTCTCTCATAGAATCATAGAAATGTAGGCCTAGAAGGGACTGTGAAAGAATATCAAGTCCAACCCCCTGGGCTGAGGCAAGACCAAGTAAACCTAGACCATCCCTGATAGGTGTTTGTCTTACCTGTTTTTAAAACCTGCCATGACAGGGATTCCACAACCTCCCGTGAAGCCCAGTCCAGATCTTAAGTACCGTTAGAGTTAGAGGTTTTTCCTAATATCCAATCTAAATCTCCATTGCTGTAGATTAAGCCAATTACTTCTTACACTCAGTAGACATAGAGAACAATCAGTCATAATCCTCTTTATAGAATCCCTAGAACTGGGGTGTATTTGACCTTTGGGGCTCCCTGATGGGGCCCTATGGTCCTACTAAACCCCACTCAAAGAAGCACAAAGTGAGAGGGAAAGAGAAGTGAAAGTGGATCCTCCAGGATTGCACAAACCGGACTCTCAGGAACAGCCATTTTGGAAAACCACAGAGACCTGGTCCTCCAAGAGCTAGAGAGGCCAATAAAAGATCATTAAGCTCCTGCTTGCCAAGATAAATGGTGCTTCCTGGCCTTGACGGTTCAATTTGTGGCTTGAAGCAGAGGAATGAAGAAGGGTGCTCCTCTCTGGCTAAAGTAGTCCATGAAGTACTCAGAGTTTATGGCTGAATTTACATAGCTGAGATTGTAGAAGGAGATGAACCTGAGGACATTGGCCATGAGATGAGGCTGGACGTAAAAGGGTCTTGTGGGAAGAGGCTCAGGGAAGCAGCAGAAAAGTATTGCAGTAAGCAGTATGTGGCTGCTGAATATAGGGTCCTTTGGTTGGAACCCAGTGAAGTGGGTGGGCCTGGGTTTCCTCTCCAGCCACAAGTAAAGTGATGCATAGCTCAAGATGACAGGGCTTATTGGGGAATCCAAACAAAGGGCTGAATTTAAAGGTCCCAGAACCAGTGCAGAAAACCTTAGTCAGGGCAAATAGACTGTTGATTTATTGGACTCTTTAATAACCCAGAAGGGGTTCATTTGGACTTTGTGACATGGCAGGACAGCCAAGTCACTGAAGATCTGCTAAGGTGGGCGGGCAGCCTGCAGGCAGTTGCAGGGGTGAGAACAGTCTGATGGTACTACATCCAGCCACTAGGAGGCTCTCCAGAGCTGAGTGCCCCTTTACAATCACTTAATGTATTTAAAGACTTATGAGTTCCCTAATAGATTCCTAGGCAATTATCACAGAATCATAGAATTGTAAGACTGCAAGGGACCTTGAGAGATCTTCTAGTTCAGTCCCCTGCACTCATGGCAGGGCTAAGCATTATCTACACTATCCCTGACAGGTGTTTGTGTAACCTGTTCTTAAAACCTCCAATGATGGTGTCAAGGTTCCTCCCCCACTCTGAACTCTAGGGTACAGATGTGGGGACCGGCATGAAAACCTCCTAAGCTTACTTTTACCAGCTTAGGTTAAAACTTCCCCAAGGTACAAATTAATTTTACCCTTTGCCCTTGGAATTTCCAGTGCCATCACCAAACTTTAACTGGGTTTACTGGGAAACGTAGTTTGGACACGTCTTTCCCCCCAAAATCCTCCCAACCCTTGCACCCCACTTCCTGGGGAAGGTTTGGTAAAGATCCTCACCAATTTGCATAGGTGACCACAGACCCAAACCCTTGGATCTTAGAACAATGAAAAAGCATTCAGTTTTCTCACAAGAAGACTTTTAATAGAAGTAAAGGAATCACCTCTGTAAAATCAGGATAGTAAATACCTTACAGGGTAATTAGATTCAAAACATAGAGAATCCCTCTAGGCAAAACCTTAAGTTACAAAAAAGACACACAGACAGGAATAATCATTCTATTCAGCACAATTCTTTTCTCAGCCATTTAAAGAAATCATAATCTAACACATACCTAGCTAGATTACTTACTAAAAGTTCTAAGACTCCATTCCTCTGTTCTGTCCCCGGCAAAAGCAGCATACAGACAGACCCAGACCCTTTGTTTTTTCTCCCTCCTCTCAGCTTTTGAAAGTATCTTGTCTCCTCATTGGTCATTTTGGTCAGGTGCCAGCGAGGTTACCTTTAGCTTCTTAACCCTTTACAGGTGAGAGGATTTTTCCTCTGGCCAGGAGGGATTTTAAAGGGGTTTACCCTTCCCTTTATATTTATGACAGATGGAAATTCCACAACCTCCCTAGGCAATTTATTCCAGTACTTAACCACCCTGATAGTTCAGAAGTTTTTCCTGATGTCCAGCCTAAAACTCCCTTTCTGCCATTTAAGTCCATTGCTTCTTGTCCTATCCTCAGAGGTTGAGAACAATTTTTCTCCCTTCTCCTTGTGTATTTGAAAACTGTTACCATGTCCCCTCGCAGTCTCCTCTCCTCCATACTAAACAAACCCATTTTTTTTCAATCTTCCCTCATAGGTCATGTATTCTAGACCTTTAATAATTTTTGTTGCTCTTTTCTGGACTTTATCCACTTTGTCCACACCTTTCCTGAAATGTGACACCCAGAACTGGACACAATACTCCAGTCAAGGCCTAATCAGCATAGAGTAGAGAAGAAGAATTACTTCTCACATCTTGCTTATAATACTCCTGCTAATACAACCCAGAATGATGTTTCCTTTTTTTGAAAAAGTGTTATAATGTTGACTGATATTTAGCTTGTGATCCACTATGATCCCCAGATTCCTTTCTGCAGTACTCCTTCCTAGGCAGTCATTCCCCATTTTGTATGTGTGCAAGTCATTGTTTCACAGGCACTGACTTTTCAAAGTGCCCCGGATCTGCCCCAGGCCCTGGCCCCACTCCACCCTTTCTCCAAGGCCCCACCCACGCCCTTCCTCTTCTCCACCCTTGCTCCATCCCCGCTTCACCTCTTCCTGCCCCCTTCCATGACCATGCCACCTCCTCTCTCCTCCCCCCTCCCTCCCAGCCTCCTGCCCACACATCACAGAACAGCTGATTGCGGCAGGTGGGAAGCATGGGGAGGGAGGAGGAGGCGCTGATCCACATAGCCCACTGGCAGGCAATTGGCACTGGGGGCGGGGGGGGAGCTGGGGGGGGGCTTCCGGTGGGTGCTCAGCAAGCACCATTTTCCCCCCATTTCCTGCAGCCCCCATTGGCCAGGAACGGTGAACTGCAGCCACTAGGAGCTGCGGGAAGCCGTGTCTGCAGATAGTCAATGTCAGCAAAATGTCTCGTGGCCCGCAATCAGATTATCCTGATTAAAAACCATTTTTAATCCTAATCCTGTCCTCCAAAGTGCTTGCAACACCTCTCATCTTGGTATCACTTGCAAACTTCATAAGTAGTAGTCTTCACTCCATTATCCAAGTCATTAATGAAAATATTGAATAGCACTGGACCTATGACAGACCCTTGCAGGACCTCACTAGATACATCTTTCCAATTTGACAGCAAAACATTGATAACTACTCATTGAGAAGTTATGTTTTTTGCAAAAAAAAATATCTAAAGTTCCAGGTTTTGTTCCACTATAGACTGAAGACAAACACTGAAACTTTAGAATTTTCCTGAAATAGAGCTCTTGTTTTCAGGCCTGCCCTACTTGGAAGTTAAGAATGGGCATTTCAATAAGCACCACCTGTTTGGTTTGTTTCTCTATTCCCTGTGTTTAGTAAGATTCTTATATTGTTAAATGCTGCACTCCTGCACCTTTAATCTTGTTTAAAATAACAGCAGTTATATAAACCTGTTTAAAGTCATTGTGTTTTGCCATGAAATTCATTGGATCAAGTCCTATATCACTGATGCCCTATATAACTACACTCCCCTTTATTTTTACTTTTTTTGGGTTTTTTTCGGGGGGAGTGTGAGATTTAGGTGCATTCTCAGACGTTTGAGAGACAGAACCATTTTCGCAAAAGGTAAACTAGGGGATCAAAGAATCTTTAAGTATCCCCGTAGCAGAAACATTAAACACAAATCAAATACAATGGTGCAGCATCAGACATAAATTTGATATGGCCATCTGTATGTGAATTCTCCATCTTCTAAAAGGATTTAAAAAAATGGAATATGGTGGTTACCAATAATCCGTCTAAGTGGGTCTAACGACAATGTCTGTGTGGCAGGGGGTATTTATGTTTTTATTATTCTCTAAACACTAAGTTTTGTCTCTTGAGAGTAAACTTGATTGAATTTTTTTGCTGAAAAGTTTCTTTTGTCAAAAATCAAAACTTCATTTCTGAACACACTTTCATTGAAAAACTGAAAACTTTTCAGCTGAAACCAATACCATTAGATTTTCAGTTGCTGAAGTATATTTTTAATAACATTTCTCACTGCAAACATTTTAATGACTTTTTGTTTCTGTCAGCATTTTCATATGAAAAAAAAAATCATTTCCTGATCAGTTGTGCTTGAGAGCTAGGAAATTGTAATATGTTGGGAACACCTTCAAGAGCTGAGTATTCTGAAGGGAGGACACTATGCTTATATAAGGTGTAATGCCTTCTGTGTGTTGGATGTGGGGGATGGAGAGATGCTGAATATCCCAGAAGTGCTCCCTCACTCATCCTTTGCAATGCCCAGACACCCAGCTACTCCACTGGGACATGGAGCACTGTAGGGCAGCAATCTCTAGTCTACCCTCTTTGTGCTCTTCAGTGATTTGCAGTTAGATTATGGCTGCACTGTGACTCAGTGTGCTACTCCTCCCCACTCTACCACACCTCTGATTTTGGAAGTGAGAATTGTTATATACTCCACTTTTCTACATCTATGGAAGTGCTGGGTAGTGGGTATCTCTTACAAAGTGTCCTATGTGCAGGGTAGATCTACAATGAAAATGGGACTTTGACCAAATGGATGGATGGATGAAGCTTCCTAGTTATGGGCATGATCCAAAGCCTACTGAAGTCAATGGAAAGATTTTCACTGAATTTAAATGGCCTGTGGATCAGCACTTACATGAACTGCACTGTTTGCCACTACCTTATCTGTACACAGCCTCCATTGTTAATGTATTGACTGTTTTGACATGTTTTATAGTCCACTGAGCATTTATTTTTTATCTCCTTTCTCTGGAAACCCAAGTTAAGTAGCAAGAAGTGCTGCTTTCTGTAAAGTTAATTTTGGTTCATATTCAGATACTTAAACTTATTTAACACGTATGGATGGCTTCTATTTAATATTGTCTGATGTTTTTACCATTTTGATTATCTTCCCTTAATAAAAGTATTAATTGTAATTATATATGATTAGAGTACTATTTTAATATATTTAAAGTCTATTGAGTAGCAGCCACTTAATGACATTAGATTTTGTTTCAGATTATGTTGCGTCTGTTCAGAGTTTTTCATTTTGAGCTGCCTATCATCTAATTATACTTGCTTGATTCTCTGTTAAATCTTCTAGAGCTGAATCAATTGAAGCTATCATCATCTTCTCTACTGGAGTAGATTTTTGGTACTAATGAAAATTTAAAACCTCAGTTTAAGCCATTAAATTCCTTTTCACTTATTTTTTATGACCAATGTTACAACTATTTTCATAATTCTAGCATGACTAATTATAAAGTCATTCATTCTTTGATTTTAATCAACTTTTCAAAGTTGTTACTGACTGCATTTTACTTTCCTCAAACACTGTCAGATGCCTGTTTACACAGTCTAGCTGAAGCCATAAAATTTTCTTAGCCAAAGTGTTTTTTCAGCTTGGAATGTAGCTGCTCAGTCATTCAGCTATTCATTTTGTGCTCACTGGTTCTGCATAATAACTAGATGCCATTTCATTCATCTGTTCTTTTAAGAAATTAGTTGAGTGGTGACAACAGAAAAGCAATGTTGTAAACTCATACTACAGATGTGTCAAGGATACATCTTTTGTCAATCATTATCATCTCCTGAGAAGTTTGGATATGCTGACTTCACCATCTAAGGAACTTTACCTTTTTTTAACTCTGGTGTGGCCTAGTTCAAAGCCATTGAAGTCAATGGGATTTTTTTTTTCACAGTGACTTTGTCAGGCTTAGAATTGAGCCATTACTGCTTGTGGATATTTATAGGGGTAAGCCTGCTCTTCAGGAAAACTCTATGTAAGGGAGTTGCTGTGTAGCTATAATGTCCATATTATGATCATTATAAGATCAGTGTTTACTTGAGTGTGCTGCACAGGATGCCCTCTTTATAACCACAATCCAAGTTTTGTTGAACCATCAGTTTCCATTCACGATGGTTTACAATGAGGGACTAAATGTCAGACTACATGAACTGAAGGGCTCCTTAGTAAACTGCATGTAAGAGGTCTAAAGTAATCCTTTAAAAGAATCTCTAAAACAACTGTATACAATAATTGTTAATCTTATGATCGGATTAGTTTTTAGCTGTATGAATGGTTGTTCATTATTTTGGGATCTTTTCAGAATCAGTGCTCTTTTATAGCTGTCCTTTGACCACTTATTTCATCAACTCAACAGTCCCATCTTTAGCAATTATAAAATTTAAAGCAAATTCAATTAATGATTTTTACATACATTTGTGGTTTTGTAGTAGTCCCATTTTAAAAAAAGGTTTCAGAGAAAAAATATTTATTCTATTATTTCTTAAGATCAACTAGACTATAGCTCATGTATCCAGAATTGTTAACTTTAGCTGGGCTATTGCTGGTGTATAGTATGCTGTGGGTATTACATGGGTGTCCACTATACTGACAAGAGGAGAAGGAGCCTTAAACTTGTAATAAAGTCTCTAACAGCCTCAATATCAGAAAGACTTGCAGCAGAAATAATTTACTGCATCATTTTTAAATAATGCTTATGATCAGGGAATTGAACTGCCATGATTAAAAAAATGTGAAGGTATAATCTTTGGAGCTAACAATAAGGGAAAGTATGAGCATTGCTACTAGCACTTGCAGCCTAAAACATGAAACAAAACCCAGCAAATCAGACACAATTGCCGAAATGCGAAATAAAATTTAAACCCAAAATTTGCTAAGTTTGCGTACCCTGAGCAGCTCACTAAAAAGAGTTGATGGCCAATGCAAGGGCCATCTGTGGATTGAGCACAGTGAGGGAAGCATAACACTCATCGGGGGTTATACCTGCACATCACAGTGTGCAGGGGTGGGAGGGGAGTGATTCTCTTTCCTCACAAACTGACACTGAGTAAGGTTCTTCCAAGTGAATCTTGCTACCAGCCATGATTATTTGTGTGAAAGACTGTACCTCTGTTGCCAAGGCATCCCAGTTCTGACAGAGCTGTGCTTCCATGCCATGGAGAGCTTACCCAGCGGACATCTGGGGCTATTTCTAATGTCCTCGTGTGAATGGGAGAGGAGGACCGCGTGGAAGAACTTCCATCTGCAGGTTTTTGCTGTCGCTTTGGCTACTTGAACTGCTTTTGAGTGCTTAGCTGTTTCACAGTATTGCCTACTGCAATGAACTTTTCACTTGCTTGGTCTCTCCTTCAGAGCTGACTATAGGTCTTCATCAGGATGGGTGTGTAGATACTCGCTTAAAGAGTGTGTGAATAAAAACACTACAGTTTTAGAGAAGATGGTGGTGAATCCTCCATGGGAAAGGTTAGTACAACTGTCTTTTCCAAGCACTCTTTGTCTTCTCCCTGCCATAGATTATGAGCCCTTAAGTTGACTTATTGATGGGCTTTCTTGAAGCCTGGGGTAGGGTAAAAGGAAACAGCAAAGGAAGAAGTGATAATTTTGTCTCTTTATATTAAGCAGTGACATAACTTATGTATTTTACCCCTTGGAAAATAGGTTTCTAAAGTGCTGAAATTTATGGCAACTTACTGTGGATCTTGATTTGTCAGAAATTATTTTGCTCAAACAAAGTCTAAAATTGCTTTGTGCTTTTGCAATTTTATTTTAATTGGGGGAGAAATTAATGCTGTCAGGCCTAGAGTATGATGGATTTGTAAATGTTCTGACACTAAGAAATATATTGTACTGAAACAGTTGGTGTAGTATTTTTATCCTGATCTGTTCACACATCTTGAATGAAATAATTTACACTTATTCAATAGGTATTGAAGAAATATTCAGAAGCTCTGATCCCTAATGTTAACAAAGCTGGCTTAACCTTATTGTTTTATAAAAAAAATTAATTACAGCCAAGACAATATTTTAGACAATTATATTTTGTCACACTTCCATAAATATAGCATTTTTGTATTATATAATTAGAGACATACATTCTGTATTATAAATAAGGGTGTATATTAAACCCATTAAGGAGCCTTTATTCTGCATTTCTATTTTTCTCTCAATTACACATGGGAAATGCATTATTAAAAATAATTAATCCACTTAAATATTTTGGGTTTGAAAACACTCAATAGATCTTACCTTCTAAAGTTCAAGTTCTGTTAAAAATTGCTTTAAAACTGCCTTCATGAGCATAAAAACATTGATGATATGGAACATGCAATACACTGGGCCTGATTCTCTGTTGGTATAAATTGACATAGCTCCAACGTGCACCAATTTAGAATCTGTCCCCTTTTAAAAGAAGATTAACTCACTTTAAAAGAACAGTAACTTTGTATCTGCATGTTAATAGCCTTCCTCATGTGATGCTATTCCCATGAAATCCTTATGATGTTTTAGCAGAAGAGACACAGGTAATCTTCTACCCCCATTGTAATCAAGTCATTAATTTATATGTACCTTTTTTTAGAAAACATACCTCATCAATTACAGACTTTACTGGTCTTATGTGGCTTTCTATTTGATCCTGTTCTCCAATTCCCATAGAGTTCCCAGTACAAAAAACTATCTGATCCTGAAATGTAGTTCACTGTTCCATTTTTATGCAAAAAGAAAGAATAGATCTTCTGTTAAAAATCTCCGAGCAATTTTGTTGATCTGCTATTCCCACTCTGCCAACTACATCTAGGCCTTGGGAGACTACTATATATGTCCACTGAAAATGTTAGCCCCATTTTCAATACATGAATCAAATTGGGGATAAATAATCCAGGATAGCTGTGTGTGATGAGGTTTTGTGCAAGAATGATATTTCTGTTGATCAATCAATTGATGCTTGTTCTTTCAGATGCTGCCCAACAAATTGGGTAAAACTGGTATTTAGAAGCAATAGCCATAGGGATGGTATGTTCTACTTTCTTTTGGTCATAAAAGCTACGGTGGGTCGTCAAAACAAATAATCTTTTTAGGATTAACAATATGCAAAAGCCATAGACTAGCATAATCAATAATGAATTAGGGACATAAATCAAGCCTAGGTCATCCCCATTTTCTATACTGCAAAAACCCTGCCCTATATATTAATGTTCCTAGATTTGATCTAGACAATACAATTTCTGACCTCCTTTTTCCCCCTGGAGTCTGTAAAATCAAATATGCTGCTTGTGTCACTTGTTGCACAAAGAAAGAACCAAAGTTAACCAAGTGTAACTCAAACAAAACACAGCACTTGAACTGTAATTTATAATCCCTATTAGCACTGGATTATTTTCTCTCTCTTTCTCTTGTAAAGATGCATCATTCTGTGGTACAATGGCAATCAACAGATGGATTATATTTAGTGCTGGAAATGCCTTTGCTGATTTCTTGAAGAAATCTCACCAGTTCTTATTTCCTCAATTTTCAAAGGTCTTCACTCTACTTTTTATCAGAAGAGAGTTTGTGAGTATGTCTGGATGGGTGCAAACATTCAGAGCTATTAAGCAATGACATGATCACAAAGCACCTGGAGAAATATGGACTGAACAAATACTGGTATACTAAGTTCCATAAACCTGATAGAATGTTATAAGAGGGAAAGCAATGGTTATAATTGATCTTCATCTCAAAATACTGTTCTGAATGTTGTCCCAGATGAGGTTTTTGCAAGTACGGCATCGAAGGCATCATTTTAATTTATTAGAAAGTGGTGAAGAGCAGGAGGGCATATTGTAAACGTAAATGGTCAGGGGAGAAATAGCTAATTAATGGTATACAACTGTGACTGGTGTTGAAGCTGATTCTTTTCTTTCTCTGGGTGGCCTAACTAACAACAAACATGAGACTAATTGGCTAAAACCCAAACAGCATAATTATTAGTGGTATGCTGTCAAACATGGGAAGTGGCACTGAGTGGAGTCCCCAGGAGTCAGTCCAGGGTCCAGCATAATTTAATAAATTCAATAACAACCTAGAAGATGGAGTATGAAGAGAATGCTGAAGCAATTTGCTGATGATAAAAGATTTGGAGGGACAGCCACTGCCTTAGAGAATAGAGCTTAAAATAATGCATGATCTTGAAAGATTAAAGGCTAAAATCAATAAAATCTTAACTCAATAGTGACGAATGCAAAGTGGGTCATGTGAGGAGAAATAAATGTGCACAAGTACTACTACACGGTCAGTGTTCTTCCATTCTGCAAAGCACAGATGGATATTAGGACCAGATCCAGTAAGAAGTTCAGCACCATCTCTGGCAAGTTACTGAGTGCTCTCAACTGCTACTAAAGTCAATAGGAAATGAGAGTATACAGCACCTTGCTTAAGGTACCCAGTACCTCAAAGGATCAGACTCATAATATGTGCTAGAGCTGATAAGTTAACAACTCTACAGTGAACTGTTTCTTCTAGAAACAGCTTATTCTGTTTTGTGGACTGGGCAGTGAATCACAAGGACCTGAGTTCTAGGACTTGTGGCACCTTAGAGACTAACCAATTTATTTGAGCATAAGCTTTCGTGAGCGACAGCTCACTTCATTGGATGCATACTGTGGAAAGTACAAAAGATCTTTTTATACACACAAAGCATGAAAAAATGGGTGTTTACCAGTACAAAAGCTTTTCTCTCCCCCCACCCCACTCTCCTGCTGGTAATAGCTTATCTAAAGTGATCACTCTCATTACAATGTGTATGATAATCAAGTTGGGCCATTTCCAGCACAAATCCAGGTCCCCCCCCCCCCAACCCACTCTCCTGTTGGTAATAGCTTATCTAAAGTGATCACTCTCCTTACAATGTGTATGATAATCAAGGTTCCAGCACAAATCCAGGGTTTAACAAGAACGTCTCGGGGCGGGGGTGGGTGTAGGAAAAAACACGGGGAAATTGGTTACCTGGCATAATGACTTAGCCACTCTCAGTCTCTATTCAAGCCTAAGTTAATTGTAACCAATTTGCAAATGAATTCCAATTCAACAGTCTCTCGCTGGAGTCTGGTTTTGAAGTCTTTTTGTTGTAATATCGCAACGCAATAACGCAACACAACGCGATATTACAACAAAAAGACTTCAAAACCAGACTCCAGCGAGAGACTGTTGAATTGGAATTCATTTGCAAATTGGTTACAATTAACTTAGGCTTGAATAGAGACTGAGAGTGTGTCATAAATATAAAGGGAAGGGTAAACCCCTTTGAAATCCCTCCTGGCCAGGGGAAAGCTCCTCTCACCTGTAAAGGGTTAAGAAGCTAAAGGTAACGTCGCTGGCACCTGACCAAAATGACCAATGAGGAGACAAGATACTTTCAAAAGCTGGGAGGAGGGAGAGAAACAAAGGGTCTGTGTGTCTGTCTATATGCTGGTCTTTGTCGGGGATAGACCAGGAATGGAGTCTTAGAACTTTTAGTAAGTAATCTAGCTAGGTATGTGTTAGATTATGATTTCTTTAAATGGCTGAGAAAAGAATTGTGCTGAATAGAATAACTATTTCTGTCTATCTTTTTTGTAACTTAAGGTTTTGCCTAGAGGGGTTCTCTATGTTTTTGAATCTAATTACCCTGTAAGATATCTACCATCCTGATTTTACAGGGGGGATTTCTTTATTTCTATTTACTTCTATTTTTATTAAAAGTCTTCTTGTAAGAAAACTGAATGCTTTTTCATTGTTCTCAGATCCAAGGGTTTGGGTCTGTGGTCACCTATGCAAATTGGTGAGGCTTTTTATCCAACATTTCCCAGGAAAGGGGGGGTGCAAGTGTTGGGAGGATTGTTCATTGTTCTTAAGATCCAATGGTCTGGGTCTGTAGTCACCTAGGCAAATTGGTGAGGCTTTTTACCAAACCTTGTCCAGGAAGTGGGGTCCAAGGTTTTGGGAAGTATTTTGGGGGGAAAGACACGTCCAAACAGCTCTTCCCCAGTAACCAGTATTAGTTTGGTGGTGGTAGCGGCCAGTCCAAGGACAACGGGTGGAATATTTTGTACCTTGGGGAAGTTTTGACCTAAGCTGGTAAAGATAAGCTTAGGAGGTTTTTCATGCAGGTCCCCACATCTGTACCCTAGAGTTCAGAGTGGGGGAGGAACCTTGACAGAGTGGCTAAGTCATTATGCCAGGTAACCTATTTCCCCTTGTTTTATCCTACCCCCCCCCCCCGCCCCGAGACGTTCTTGTTAAACGCTGGATTTGTGCTGGAACTTTGATTATCATACACATTGTAAGGAGAGTTGTTAGGGGGCTTATTCCTTCACTTTCCCACTTCCCTGGTCCTTCTCGCATGAACAGAGAGCAACAATACCCGAAGTCCGAAGGTGCAAACAATTCAATGTTTATTGGGGTGAACTTCCAGCAAGCTTAAATATAAGTTCCTTTTTCTTTATTTTCTAATCCCAACTTACTTCCTGTTTGCCCCTAATTTATATAGTAATATTCTTAGCTATACCTTAACCAATCATTCTACTGAAATTTAACTAACCAATCCTAACATATTGTAACATGATTAGCTAACCAATTATATCCCACCACCTTAATTAGTTTACACCCAGCAAAATTAATTATACAGCAGACAGAAACAATCACAGAACCAAACAGAGACCGTGCCAATAAACAATAGCAAAGTGGGAACTATAATGACAAAACAATACAGAAGTGAGGATTTCACAACTACATCTATAAAGACATAAGAGTTTCCCAGCTGTGTCTATTGATAAGTGAGTTCTTACCTGACAGAAAACTATCAACCTCAATTTCCTTTTACATCTTCTAGGCACTTCCCTTTCTCTGGAGGTAATAGGAACTATCAGGACAGGATTGTACTCCTAACAGCCCAATAGCACCATCTTTCAATGTGACTACTTTGGAATGTGAGGATGTGACCAGTCACTTCCCAGCTTATGGCTGCCTCTGTCGCTTAGCCAAAGGCCTTAGCCTAAGAACCGGGCCTCAGACTGTCACAGTAAGAGAAGGACCTTACACTAGCAGACAGTGATTTTGATTCTTTCTTTTATACCTCTAACTAGCCAAGTGATAAGAATACACCTAAATTCTTAAAGTACAGGCCTTTACAGACAGGCCTGAATATCTATATCCTAACAAGAGTGATCACTTTAGATAAGCTATTACCAGCAGGAGAGTGGGGTGGGGGGAGAGAAAACCTTTTGTACTGGTAAACACCCATTTTTCCATGCTTAGTGTGTGTAAAAAGATCTTCTATACTTTCCACTGTATGCATCCGATGAAGTGAGCTGTAGCTCACGAAAGCTTATGCTCAAATAAATTGGTTAGTCTGTAAGGTGCCACAAGTACTCTTTTTCTTTTTGCAAATACAGACTAACACAGCTGTTACTCTGAAACCTGAGTTCTAGTCTGACCATTGACATGGACCGCTCTTAATGTTTTGCATTCATACAGTGCTAGGAGCTATATGAATATTATTCACATGATATTGGCCCTTGGATATCATGGTATGTACACTTTAGGAATGTACAGATGGGTAATTGTTATTTAGTTATGATGTAGTTTGATAGCATTATCCACACTATAAATGGGGGAAATTATGTCCAGAAAAAAGTAAGTGACTTGCCTAATTTCACACCCTAGAATCCAATTTCTCTGACTCCAGAGAAATATCCCATTTATCCAAGCAAACTGCCAAAGCAGGGCTATAGAACAAGTTGAGTTAGATGGTGTCAAAAAGCGTGAGAGCACTCTGGTGAGATATTGATAAAAATGGCCAAAATCTTATGTGATCAGCTGTTCATGTGAGATACCATAGATTTTAATTTCAGAAGGGACCATTAGATCTTCTAGTCTGACCTCTGTATAGCACAGGCCAATGAATGTCATCCACATACAAGTATTGGGCTCAATACAGAGGTATTTGACTACAGCATATCTTCCAGAAAAATGTTGAGTCTTGATTTGAAGACACTGAGAGATGAAGAAGCTACCCCTTCCTTTGGTTGTTTGGACCAGTGGTTAAATGTATGCCTTTTTCTAATTTGGCTTTTGGTTTTTACCTTTCTCTACTAAATTAAGGAGCCCTATCGTACCTGATACTTGCTCACAGTATAGAAGTACTTTCACAGGCAGAAAGTCACCTCTTGAGCTTCTTTTTGATAAGCTAATCCAATTGACAGGTTTCAGAGTAACAGCCGTGTTAGTCTGTATTCGCAAAAAGAAAAGGAGGACTTGTGGCACCTTAGAGACTAACCAATTTATTTGAGCATAAGCTTTTATGAGCTACAGCTCACTTCATCGGATGCATACTCTGGAAAGTACAGAAGATCTTTTTATACACACAAAGCATGAAAAAATGCGTGTTTACCACTACAAAAGGTTTTCTCTCCCCCCACCCCACTCTCCTGCTGGTAATAGCTTATCTAAAGTGATCACTCTCTTTACAATGTGTATGATAATCAAGTTGGGCCATTTCCAAAAACCTGGATTTGTGCTGGAAATGGCCCAACTTGATTATCATACACATTGTAAGGAGAGTGATCGATAATCAAGTTGGGCCATTTCCAGCACAAATCCAGGTTTTTGGAAATGGCCCACCTTGATTATCATACACATTGTAAAGAGAGTGATCACTTTAGATAAGATATTACCAGCAGAAGAGTGGGGTGGGGGGAGAGAAAACCTTTTGTAGTGGTAAACACCCATTTTTTCATGCTTTGTGTATGTAAAAAGATCTATACTTTCCACATTATGCATCCGATGAAGTGAGCTGTAGCTCACGAAAGCTTATGCTCAAATAAATTGGTTAGTCTCTAAGGTGCCACAAGTACTCCTTTTCTTTTTGCTAATCCAATTGAGCTCTTTAAGACTCTCATGGAGACATTTTCTTCAGTCCTCAAATCATTTTTTGTGGCTCTTTTTGCACCCTCTTCATACTTTTGAAGGCTGTGGAAAAATTGGATGCTAGAACTGTGTGACATATTTCAGTATTGGTCTCACCAGAGGTAATATCATTTTCCTACTCCTAGTCAGTACTCCCCTCTTCATACATCCAAGGATTGTATTACTCTTTTTTGTCATAGTGCCACACTGGGAGCTCATGTTGTGGTGTTTTCCCACTATGATCCCAGAGCCATTACTCCCTAGGATTCAGTTCCATATTCTGTAGGCATGGCCTGCATTCTTTGTTCCTAGATGCATTAGCTTGCATTTGGCTGTATTAAAACAATTTTTTAAATGAGCCCATTTTACCAGGCGTTGCAGATTGTTCTGTATGACTGCGTAGTCCTCATCAATATTTTGTACTCCCCCTATCCATCATCCCCAAACTTTATTTTTCCAGTGATTTTTATATTTATTTCCAGATAAGTGATAAAAATATTGAAGAGCATCAGGTATAGAACTCATCCATGCAGAACCCCATTAGAAACACCCCATTCAATGTTTCTTCATTGTCAACTATGTCTGAGATTTGCCTGTCATCCAATTATTAATCCATTTCGCATGTACTTCATTGATGTTGTATATTGCTATTTTTATCAGAATATCATGTGACAGTAAGTCAAATGCCTTACAAAATTTGTGTTACACCTCAGTTGCCTTTATTAACAAAATTTATCTCATGAAAGAATGAAATCAGGTTTGTTTGACAATGCCTTTTTTCCATAAAACCATATTGAGTGTCAGTTATATTCACCTCCTTTAATTCTTTATTGACTCCTGTAAACAAACTAGGAATGAATACATTTCTTTCAGTTTTGCATCTGAACTGGAATCAAAGGAGTGCAGTTTGGTTTTGATCTGTAAGTTTTAATGAGAACTTCCTCTACTTCCAGAAATTTGAAGAGGTTCACATTACCCATTCTGATTTTAGTTCCATATCTAAGTAACATCCATTTTCCTGTTAAATACAAACTCACTTTTAGGGGGGCCTGTAACCTGAGCTCCACTGCCCAGGGCTGAAGCCCTTGGGTTTCGACCCTGGGCAGTGGGCCTTGGACTTCAGCTTTGGCCATGAGCGGTTGGATATGGGCTTTGATCCAGGACCCCAGCAAATCTAAGCCAGCCCTGGCAACCCCATTATAATGGGGTCGCAACCCACTTTTGGGGTCCCAACTCAGTTTGAGAATCGCTTAGTCCTAGCACATGATTATCTCTAAACCAATACTACTGAAATATCCTGGCTTACTATGTATGTGATCTTGTCTCAGTTGTCTCTGGCCTCAGAAAAAATGACGGTGCTACTTACAGATGAGTACAGCTGGCTAGGAAACTGTTTTCCCATCCTGCGAGAATTTGAGACTTTGAATTGTTTTCCTTTCGTAAAATGGGACAAAATGTCAAAAGCTGAAACTTTCACAAATCAATAATCCAAAAGCACTTCAGACGAGGTCATTGAATCATTGTTTCTATTTTGACCATCTACAATTTTTAACCATTTTTTAGTATGAATTTACTAAAATTTTGAAACAAAATCACTTTGAATGGGGAAAAACAAGTTGAAACTAATTTGTTGAAACTGAGCCTTTTCTAGGTGGTGTTTTTGGTTTGGACGAATAAACATTTTCCAGTGAAGAAACATTTTGTCAGAAAATTCACAACTAGCTCTACTGATAATCGACCAAATTACTTCTTTAGTCCAGTTGGCAGGTGCTTGTGCTTTTGGTGAGAAGGTCCTGGGTTTCAATCCCCTATAACAACCAGGGTGTCAGTAAGTATTCTGTCAAGGTTTGTTAAACTTGTTTCTATTGATTACCTGTCACCAGTGGCCTAAACAACCTAAATACAAAACAGAAAATTCATCCAACTTAGTCCCCTGTGACCTTTTTTATTAGGAAAATATTAGTTGGACAACAGCCTATCATGTCAGTCAGAAATAGTGATAGGTAATGCATTCATGTTCAAAAGTCATCTGTCTAGATAATAAAAAGTAGTGATCTAGATTCAATCTAGCTAATTAGTTATAAGAATTCTCCCATAAGCAGAAGTGAACAGTTGCCAGTTCGTTCCTTTGTGTAGGATCAGGAAATGGAATCTTCAGCCTCTAAACATGCTGTCATAAATATAAAGGGAAGGGTAAACCCCTTTAAAATCCCTCCTGGCCAGAGGAAAAATCCTCTCACCTGTAAAGGGTTAAGAAGCTAAAGGTAACCTCGCTGGCACCTGACCAAAATGACCAATGAGGAGACAAGATACTTTCAAAAGCTGGGAGGAGGGAGAAAAAACAAAGGGTCTGGGTCTGTCTGTATGCTGCTTTTGCCGGGGACAGAACAGGAATGGAGTCTTAGAACTTTTAGTAAGTAATCTAGCTAGGTATGTGTTAGATTATGATTTCTTTAAATGGCTGAGAAAAGAACTATGCTAAATAGAATGATTATTCCTGTCTGTGTGTCTTTTTTGTAACTTAAGGTTTTGCCTAGAGGGATTCTCTATGTTTTGAATCTAACTACCCTGTAAGGTATCTACCATCCTGATTTTACAGAGGTGATTCCTTTACTTCTATTAAAAGTCTTCTTGTATGAAAACTGAATGCTTTTTCATTGTTCTAAGATCCAAGGGTTTGGGTCTGTGGTCACCTATGCAAATTGGTGAGGATTTTTACCAAACCTTCCCCAGGAAGTGGGGTGCAAGGGTTGGGAGGATTTTGGGGGGAAAGACGTGTCCAAACTACATTTCCCAGTAAACCCAGTTAAAGTTTGGTGGTGGCATTGGAAATTCCAAGGGCAAAGGGTAAAATTAATTTGTACCTTGGGGAAGTTTTAGCCTAAACTGGTAAAAGTAAGCTTAGGAGGTTTTCATGCAGGTCCCCACATCTGTACCCTAGAGTTCAGAGTGGGGGAGGAACCTTGACACATGCTATAAAACAGCACCAGCATAATTATTCTTACCAAGTACGTACATAGTTCTAAACAGATGCTTGCTTTTATTGATTGCCTGACATCACTGTCCTTAGCAACTAAATATGGGAATAGAAAAGCACCTTTAGAAATATGACCCCAAATCAACTAAGCAACCAAAAGTGGAAACAGTTCATTAAAGATTATGGCCCTAGACAAGAAGATTTATGCTAAAGCTATCCGCCGATACAAAAACAATAAGACTGACACTTCTCCAACTGCCAGTGCAACATTTGAAAATTGTAAATACCTCTTTTTCATACTTTTTGAAAAGCTGTTTGTTTCAGCTAATCATATAAAATGTCATGTAGTGTTTTGGCAACGGAATCAGTTGGAAAAGGCTTAGAGACAATACCCTAAAAAATAAGATGATTTAGCAGTGACTATAGCTGCCTCAATATCAGGTTTTGGCATGCAATGCCTCTTTAAATAACAATGCTACCATATGTTGAGTAATTCTTCATTTGGCAGACTGGTGTCCATTGTTAGAGAATCCATTCTGATACCAAGACAATGTTATCACCTGTGATAGACCTGCATGTTCAGAATTTGAGGATAACACTAATTCACTTGTCATCTTTTCAAATGCATGTAAACATTACACACAAGAACCATACAGACCGGGCCTTCATCCAAGTAGGGAATCATCTAGGGCATGCCTACTTGCCGATTTACTGGACAGATTACAAATATGCGGTAGTAAAGACATCAAAGCTGCACATTTAGTAGAACCACACAAAGGCACTGTTTTGTCAGAATAAAACTGTCCATTGACATGAAGAACCTAATAACTCTAAATCCCTTGATCCTGCAAGTAGTGAGTTGACTTTTAACCGACTGTCCTTTTTTGTTTTTGTTTTTTGTTTTGTTATTGTGTTATAATTTGAAATACATCCAACAGTCATCCCATCCCAAAGCCACTGACCAAGATTGTCACAGTGGTGGTATAATTTACTCAGCAGGTGAGAGCTGGGCGGGTGTTGCACTGTGATAAAAGTGTAGACAAAAAAATTGCATAACTGGGATTTTATTTAACCTGGCACAAACAGAACTGGATTCCACCTACCTTCAGTAACACACACACATACACACATCTCTGCATCTTCAGGCTATGATCTTATAGGTTATTATTAGTTCTAATTTTCCTTTTCCCAAATCTCTCACTGGGTTCTGTCTAATACCCAAGTCAGTCTCTGAGCCTCAAGCGCCTCTTGTACTTTACTGAAGAGATGGACTCAGTGCCAGTGTGCCTACTTGCAGGGGTGGATATTAAACCAGACCCATGGGATCTGAGGGCCCTTTGGTTCTCCTGTTCTGGATCTCTGGGACAACATCAGTCACTGATAGGAAATGACTGGAACAGATGCTCAGGAACATGCCATCAAACACAGAGTGACTTGACCTGCCAGGTTTTAAAGGAAGGGGCCTCTCTCCTGTCTGTTGTGCCCTGTCTCAGCCTCTCCACTAACTCTCAGTTTCTTTCAGTCCCGGTTTCCCTCTGCCCCTTTGGCTGCCCCATCCTCTCGCCCTGTTTCTTTCAAGTTACTCCCAGACTCTCTATTTCTCTCCCTCAAGTTCCCCTCCTGCCTGCCCGTGCCCTTCAACTGTCTCCCTCTTCTCCACCAACTGTCACTTCCCCTCCCCTGATGGAAAGGGCCACCTCCTCCTCCAGGTTTGAGTCCCTTTACCGTATTTAGACTATTACTGTTTGGAAACAACAGTGAATCAAGAAAATTGCTGTATCCAGTGCATATTAAATACTGGAGAGAAGATTAGGATCTATGAAGATATTAAAAGAACTACCTCTGGAGTATAATAAATTCAGAAGCAACCTGATTTTTTGGTGGCTTTCAGGGGGCTTAATGAGGGCTATACTTACATTAGGGGAAAGACTGCCTATAATTAGGGTACCTTCTTTACCCATATCAATCAACTTGTGTACTTTCTGTGAAACTATTTCACTAATTTTTAAAGCTTGTCTTAAAATTTAGAATCATATGTATATAAAGGATTGAAACTTTTCTCCCACACTGTCAATATATGACAGTTGCCATTTCCATACCTGCTTCATTTCATAATAGTTCCTAAAAAGGAACTATTCTAGCTTTAGTGTGACATCTTATAATGTCACAAATATCACCCTAATGACCCTGGCTCCACTCTCTATCTTCTCTTCATTGCTCTTTGATGATTCCACACAATGTATTGTGTTGAGCTGTTACGCACATTTAACAATCATGCCTCAAATAGAGACAACCATTTCTCTTGCTAATTCCCCTCAAAACAATATTCCTAACCAGACATAGGCTCTTTTAGCATCTGCCAAATATGGATTCAAATGAATTCAAGTGTTTCTTGCCTACCTAGGTATCATTACCTCTCCTACAAAGCATTTGATAGGGGGCTTATTCCTTCACCCACTTACTTCCCTGGTCCTTCTCACATGAACAGAGAGCAACAATACCCAAAGTCCAAAGGTGCAAACAATTCGATGTTTATTGGGGTGAACTTCCAGCAAGCATGATTCCAGTTTGCTTCCTTAGTATCCTCCTTCCCAGCTCTGACACCACAAAGCCTTACACCTGTGTCCCTGTTCCCATTCCTGCCCTTAGCCAAACATGATTCCAATTTCCCTAGCCCCATTCCCTGTTCCCATTTCCCCTTTTAGCAAAACATGATTCCAATTTCCTTACCCCCATTCCCTGTTCCCATCTTCCCCACCCACACCCACCCCCTCCCACCCACACCCACTCACTTCCTCATTGACTACAGATTATATAGTAAAACTTGAGTTCTGCTTAGCTATACCTTAACCAATCATTTTCCTGAAATTTAACTAACCAATCCTAACATATTGTAACATGATTATGTAACCAATTATATCCCACCACCTTAATTAGTTTACACCCAGCAAAATTAATTATACAGCAGACAGGAACAATCACAGAACCAGACAGAGATTATACAGACAAACAATAGCAAAGTGGGAACTATAATGACGAGACAATACAGAAGTGAGGATTTCACATCCCAGCTATTGATAAGTGAGTTCTTGCCAGACAGGATGCTATCAAACTAAGTTTCCTTTTACATTTTCTAGGCACTTCACTTTCTCTGGAGGTGATAGGAATACAATCCTGTCCTGATAGTGCCTAACAGCCCAATAGCACCTCATTTCAATGTGACTAGTTTGGAATGTGAGGATGTGACCGGTCACTTCCCAGCTTATGGCTGCCTCTGTCGCTTAGCCAAAGGCCTTAGCCTAAGAACAGGACCTCAGACTGTCACAGTAAGAGAAGGGCCCTTACACCGGCAGACAGTGATTTTGATTCTCTTTTGTACCTCTATAACTAGCCAAGTGATAAGAATACACCTAAATTCTTAGAGTATAGGCCTTTACAGACAGGCCTGAATATCTATATCCTAACAGCATTTATTATTTGTTATTGTTTATTTGAATTACCATAGTACCCAGGAGTCTTGTGATGGACCAGGACCTCATCGATCTAGGTACTGTGCAAACGCACAGCAAAAAGACAGCCTCTCTTCCAAGGGCCCATTGAACTACATCCAGGACAGATGAGGATAGAAAATATGGTACTCTCTTTTTCTACTAGTTGGGGTTGGGGAATATTCACTTTGTTGCCTGTTCCAGGGAAATAAATAAAATTTAAACTACTAAGATGAAACACTCCATTTTTTAAAAATTACATGTATTTTTTCACATAATGTGGTGTTATGCATTATTTATTTATTTTGTTATGTTTATTTAAAAATTATATTGACAATACAACTTCCATCTCAGCAGCATTAAAATGATCACTTTGGGAAGACCTCAGCTAACCACCTACAAAAACCTTTCTGCTCTTTCCTTGTGGTGGGATGCATACCTTTAGGCTTCTCCAAAAGCTCTCAAACAGATGGCTTTTGCAGCATGCCCAGAAAGTCATGAAATTCAGCATATTTCAGAGACGTGGAAGCAAAATTCAGATTTCTGGAGCCCTCACAGAGAATACCCTGCCACCTGTCGCCTTTCCTTTTAAAAGAGGGATCCAGATTGAGCATCCCTGCTGACAGCAGCATGCCATATTAGGCAATATTAATAGCATACCCTTATATTTCAGTACTATGTTGTTTAATGAAACAATGCCTGCTTTCTTCCTATTTTAGTATGTACAGTTAAGACTGAGTTCACAAACATACAGTGGCATTAGAACAAAAGAAAACATGCTCCATCATAGAGAAGCCAAATTATATCACCACAGTAAATGTGCAAAATGATCAAAGCCAACACTCATCTGTATAAGGTACTGCAGCTGTTACTTTTAATTGCTTACTTAGTCAAAGGAAACATTTCACTACTTTATCCGCCTCTTTACTGTGTTAAGAGGAGCAATCCTCAGGCTAAAACTTTGTAGAGGTTTCCTATGCTAAATTGCTAGATAAGGCAATGTGTCTTCCCACTTACTCCAGTCAGGGAATAGACCTTATGCAGTGTGTGTCAGGACAAAATATCCAGAATATTTTTTTGTTCAAAATTGAGACTATTTAAGCAAAATAGCAGTGAGAGACGTTGTTATGAGATGAGAGACAGGTACACATGAAAAATAATTGGACTTTAAAAAGGACTAGAGGGCACAATGGATATGAACTGTAGTTACTAGCAAAATATTTGGACATGGGATGCAGTTGCAGGAAGCGTGAGCCTTAGTCCTCCTACTTTGTAAATCACATACAAAACATACTGGGTCAGGCGTTTAATATTCCACTCAGACCTTACACTAAAATGAGAGAGAAAATTCCATTAATTTCTATACAAGTTAGAGGCCTATATGCCACTTAGAATGCTCAACACTTCCACAAATGGCATCTGTACATTACTATTCTTGTGCCATCCCACAGTCCTCCTTTCAATTGTAGATGCTCATTTATATAACCTTAACCCTCGTATAACTGACTCATTGCCTCATATGTGTGAGCAAAAATCATTCTGCATATAAAAAAGTGCACATACTATCAAATAAAAGTAATATTGTGCATGGGATGGAAATGTGTGATAGGTGTACAGGGTGGGGCATGCTGGCAATGCACACTGAGAGACCGAGGGGAAACTCCCAGATAAAAAAGATACCTTTATGCCTTTGTTGTCTGCCTTGTTTATCTAATTAGCAAATTGAATTATTCACAGTAAGAACAGGTAGTAGATAAATTATAATCTGAGGATCTCTAGAATTCCAAAGCCACTAGCCAAGCTACTGTCTATTCTCAGTTACATTAATAGTAAATGGAAAAGTGAGTTGCTATTTTGAATCGACAACTACTTCTCAGTATTACAGAAAACAAATCACTAACCAACTCAGGATTAGGTTTATTTTAAGTAATGATTTAAAATTGTTAGTTTATAATTACCTAACTTCAAAAAAGCATCAGTGATTTTGTGTCACTCAGTGTATGACAATCTGTCCTTTGCCCTAGGGTCAAAGAAAGACAAGATGCAAATGATGTCGTTTAATTAGGCCACAACTTTATTAACAACTCACCTGGGAACTATCTGGTATTAGCTCATAAAGGGCAGGTCATGAATCTGTCCTTAATGGTTTCCTCCTGGTGGACAGCTGCTATCCATCCTCTGCCCGTCCGCAGCTGGTCCCCAATCCATTGCTGGGACCCCCATCGTCCTCCCCTCATATAAGTGTTAAGGGGTTGGGGAAAAGGGGTGTCTCTTCATTGCACCAGATAGTAAGACCCCCAACTCCATTCTTCAGTTTCTTTAGGGAATGCCTTCCCCTAAATCCACATTAGCAGGGAATTCCAAATTAGGAGGGAACTGGACTCCACATGGAATAAGAAACTGCACTGGACAGCAGCCACAAAGAGATACCAGCAATTGGCTTGGTTGATTCCCCCAGCCAGGTTCCAGATAATTAACAGCTCCCTACTTAGCATAAGCCAAAATATATCTGCTTCCAGCAGAAAGGTATACGCCATCATCCCTGAATGACTCATGCACTATATAGAGAGTTGCCTGGCATCCAGTTTTTGACTGGAACGCCCGGTTGAAAAGGGACCCTCGCGGTTCTGGTCAGCACCGCCAATCGGGCTGTTAAAAGTCCAGTAGGAGGCACAGTGAGGGACTGGGACTAAGGCAGGCTCCCTGCCTGCCTGCCCTGGCTCCGCAAGGCGCCTGGAACTGCAGCCCCTAGGTGCATAGGCAACCAGGGAAGCTCTGTGTGCTGCCCCCACCCCTACTACCGGCTCTGCAGCTCCTATTGGCCAGTAACCATGACCAATCGGAGCTGCGGGGACAGCACCAGCAGAAGCAAAGGCAGCGTGCGGAGCCTCCCTTGCCACCCATGTGCCTATGGGCAACAGGAATCTGGTGGCTGCTTTCTGGGAGCCACAGTAAGCGCCACCAGGACTTTGCACCCTGAACCCTCTCCCACACCCCAATTCCCTGCCCCTCCCACACCCAAACTCCCTCCTGGAGCCCCACCACACACACACACACACACACATCCCAACCCCCTTCCCCAGCCCTGAGCCCCCTCTTGTATCTCAAACCCCTCATCCCCAGCCCCACCCAAGAGCCCACATCCCCAGCTGGAGTCCTCCCCCCAGCACCCTAACCCCCTGACCCAGCCTGGAGCCCTCTCCCACACCCTGAACCCTCATTTCTAGCCCCATCCAGAGCCCGCACCCCCAGCCCATAGCCCTCTCCTGCACCTCAAACCCCTCATCCCTGGCCCCACCCCAGTGTTCTCACCCCTCAACCCCCTCCCGCACCCCAACTCCCTGCCCCAGCCAAGTGAAAATGAGTGAGGGTGGGTGAGAGTGAGCAACAGAGGGAGGGGGGCTGGAGCAAGTGGGGGCGAACCCCAGGAGCAGGGCAGGGCCTTGAGGCAGGGGTGTTCCACTTTCTATGATTAGAAAGTTGGCAATGCTAACTATATATGATATTTTGATGGGTAATTACTTATCCTCCCTGTAGTGTAAGGAAACAAACACAAAGAGCCATGTTTTAAGCAGCAACTAGAGAACTCCCTGACCAGGCAGCTCCTGTGTTTCTTAAGCTCCCCATTACAAACTGGTCCTCTCTGGTAATTGTGGAGGACCAGGAACTCTATCACCACTCCACACACCCCATTCCAGATTTTTCATAAATCAACTGATCTTGTCAAACTGTGAAAGCCTGGCAGCTCCCTGCCAGCATTTCAGACCAGTTTGCAAACAACCCTGGGAAAAGGTCTTAGTTGTACCCTGACTCTTTCTTGAGACTCCCTACAAAAACCCAAACAATTTTCACCCAGGTGTACAACAATCTGTTAATCTTTACCTTATTATAATAGGGCCCTATCCTGAGGTCCTGACTTGTTCTTTATGCAGACAAATTCACTTGACTTTCTTGGGAATGTCCCAAAGTAAGGAGAAAATACAAATGCATGTGCCTGAGTATGCCTGAAAGAGAAGTGAGCAAAACCCCAGTAAGGACCCCAAGATTGGTCCCATAAAATATATATATTTTATTCAGAATTTATTTCTGTTGATTTACTTCATCTATTGCTTTAACAATTAAAAACAGATAGGAAAAAACATTTGAATTTGATGACTAACTTGATTTATTAAATTTCAAAAATATGGCTGGTTCTCCCCATTACTAAGGGCTGAAATTATACCTGGGTATCAACAGAAAGCCCTTCTCACCCAGACAAGTGAAGCAATAACAACTGAGCTGGCTTTTCAGTAACAGGAAGACAGTGGAATAAATAATGAAAACTAAAGTTATAATATTTCTAGGTGTATAAAATATTATAGGGAATGAATTATCATGGCTTCGATAAGCCCCGACATAATCACTTGACAAAACTAATGAACAAAAACTAAAAGAAAAAAAACTAGTGGATATATAATATTTAGATTTTAAGAGGCAAATTTTCAGTCTGACCTTAAACAGTCCTTCCTTTTAGAAACCACCAAAACTGCAATTTGCTCAAATTGCAAACACCTGCATTTGCAATTTCTATCCATAATTATCTGTGGATTAATTTTTTTCCACTTGAAATGTTAAGTAATTGATAATGCCACTAAATGAGAAGCCCAATTTGAATGCTTGAAGGTTACAATTTTCAGTTACTTTGGTGCAAATCAGTGAGGCCTGCTTTTGAAAATCTGATCCTAAAAGTACTTCACAACAGGCTGTTAAAGAAACTTGATAACCATTGTGCATTATCTACTATGGATTTAAAGTAGTTTTAATACATAAGAAACTAAGAATAAAAATAGGAATAAATAGTCCTCCACTGGTAAAATGGTTAATGCAGCTTCCAGGATGAAGCTTCTAGCAGTATTTTTGGAATTTCTTTTACTACTTTGAATTCAGTAGTGTTCAATATACTGATTAATTATCTGGAAGACAGAGTGCATAGGGAGGAGAGCAACTTTGATAATACAAAATCATTTAGTCAAAACTAATCTAAAGTAGATTCTGAGGACCTAACACAACCAGCTAATTGGGCAACAAGATGGCAAATGAAATGATTGTACAAATATGCAACATAATGTAAAATGGAAGGAACATTTACATTTCCACACACTAATGCATTTTACTGAATTAGCTGTAAATTCTCAGGAAATGAGTTGGTTGCCATCTTGGGCAGCTCAATACAGCTGTCTTCAATACTGGACAAAAATCAAATAAGATACTAGGCTATATTAAGTATAGGATGGAAATACTAAAGAAATATTATACGATAAATTAATTATGTGTCCCCATTTTGACTACCTGATGAGAGAGCACTTTTTGTAGCAAAAATAGAAAGCACTTTATTGGATCGTAATTATTATGGAGGCTCCAATTGCAGCTACCTAGTTACAGTTGAGTTTAGTTTTGCAGTTAAAGTAGGGATTCAATTTCTTGTTACATATGAAAAATGTGGTATATCCACCTCAAAATTATAACTCTTGCTCTTTGAGTATAGAATGAATTCTCAGAGTTTGAAAGCAGTTCTGTTAAGCTTTAGTTTAAAATTAATTTTGAAAACAAGTCTTTTAGGAAATGTAACAACTTGTATAAGACCTTTTCCCCCTTTCCTGATGATTCATAGATACTAAGGTCAGAAGAGACCATTATGATCATCTAGTCTGACCTCCTGCACAATGCAAGCCACAGAATCTCACCCACCGACTCCTGTGATAAACCTCTCACCTATGTCTGAGCTATTGAAGTCCTCAGATCATGGTTTAAAGACTTCAGGGTGCAGAGAGTCCTCCAGCAAGTGACCCAGGCCCCACACTGCAGAGGAAGGCAAAAACCCCCCAGGGCCTCTTCCAATCTGCCCTGGAGGAAAATTCCTTCCTGACCCCAAATATGGTGATCAGCTGAACCCTGAGCATGTGGGCAAGATTCACCAGCCAGATACCCAGGAAAGAATTCTCTGTAGTATTAATATATGATATTAATAATGTTTGTGATTCCATAGGCTACATTTGAAGGATTTTTTTTTAAAAAAAGAATTTACTAATTCTTCAGTAAAACTGGAATATAATCTTCTCAGAGAATTACATGAAGAATTGCCCATTTTCAAGATGGTTGATACACCTAGCTGCCTTTAGTAAGATGCCCTTGCTAAAATGGCCACCATCTCCCATTGTTCATAATGGAACTGAGGCCACAGGCTGCTGTTAGCAAAGCTAAGCTTGGTTAAGGTGAAACTGAAAAGAAATCCAAGTACATGTAGGTATGAAAATACACAAATAACCTTAACGCTGCCTAGGAGAGACATACAGAGGAAAAAGCAAAAAGCTACTATGCCTTTAAAAATCAGTTCTCTAATATTTTAAAATGGTTTAATCTTATTCATATGCCTATTGCATAGTGTCTCAACTGGGTAGTGTTAAATTTATCTGATTATCCGAACTGCATTTTCACACCTGAACGTATCTGCATTTCTTTGACGTTTTACCTTACATCCTGGATATATAATATTCATTTTGGGGATAAATGCAATAGTCTTGTAATGTGTTTTGTCCTAAATCACTGATATGTACTATTGGTCTTAACTCTCTCTTGGTGTAGTTTTTGTCTGGGAATATTATATTATTGTAATACAACAAGATCAGATCAAGGCTCATTGTGCTAGGCATTGTTCAAACACATAGGGAAACATCCCAAAGAGTTTACATTCTAACTTACAGTTTACCTGTGATACTTGCATGCAAGGAGCAATTTTGAAAGTCGAGGATGATTGAAGTCTTTTTCTATGTTTGTTTTTGTGTTCCTCTGAAGCATTATGTATAAGCTACTAAAGGAGGCAGAAAGAAAAGGAGTACTAGTGGCACCTTAGAGACTAACCAATTTATTTGAGCACAAGCTTTCGTGAGCTACAGCTCACTTCATCAGCAGGGATAGTATTTGGTCATATATGGAAATTCCTAAATATTTTTCAGATCTATAAGTGTCTCTTTCTGAGAGCTTCTTAATACTCCCTTAGTATTACATTGGAGCACCATTCTTTCCAATAGGGCCAAAAATGTGCCATATCTGGCTGCATAATCTTTTTAAAATGGAATTGCTGTAGTGAGAGCATATTTTTTTAGTGTAGATGCAAATGCTCTGCACAGACCATTGCTTTCACATTTCTGGATTGGAATCTTGTGCCCACTAGTAACTTGATGAACCTTCTTGTTCAACAGAATGGCTGCATTCATTCGCATCTGTTACTATGGTATTATGCCCGCTCACAAGATTGTATGTCAGTTTGAGGAGGAAGTAAATGCTATTGATGAAAATAGGTTCAAAGCAATAATTTTTAGAAGACCAAAACTGATACCTAACCTTTCAAATCCCTAAACTTGGAATTTCTCACCTTTCAAACATTTTATAGTGACAATGTATGAAGAAGGCATAATTGACCATCTGAATTCAGCATTACAGAAGTGTTTGTATGTGAGGGTTATTAAAACATCATGCTCCACAACTAAATCAGTGTGGCTAAGTGTGGCTCAATGATGCCTTAACTCACACAGACACACGCACACAAATCCATTTTCACTCACTCCAGGGCAACAGGTACTACTTCAGGAGTAAAAGATGAGGGGAAAGGAGGCAGCTGTATCTTTTCTTCTGTACCCTGTGGGATGGCCTGGTTGCTGCTCCTCCCATGTATGCTTTTCAGATTAACTATTTTTTCTTGCATGTGTGGTAGACAGTAAGGCTTCCTTCCATCAGTACTGCTGCCAGAAAGGATCAAGAGTGGCAGCTGGAGAATAGGGAGTGCCCTGTAGGGTTTGTCTACACTGCAGTGTAAGGCCAGGGATGATAGAACTCAAGTCGGCAAACCTTGGGTTTGAGAACCCAGGACTTGGGCATCTACACTGATTGCTGATGATAGGTTGAGAATTTTTGAACCTGGGCCCAAACCCAGGGCTCCAGTGTCCACACTGCAGCATGCAGGGTGGAGTCCAACCAGCCAACTCCCAGACTTCCAAGTGCCACCCTAAAATATGGCTAATCTTGACTTTGTTCATGATGCAGTGTGGAAAAACTTGACTGTCCATCTGTGCATGTCACAGGAAGTTTGAGCAGCCTGTCAGCACATTCTGCTGAGCTATCATTTTGATTCTTATGCTCCCAGAAACTGGAGCTAGCAACATGGAGACACTGGCAATGGAACTGGGAGGAGGGCAGGGGGCCCTGGTCATCCCCCACAATTTTGAAAGTGGGAGGGCCATGTCCCTCCATTTTTTAACAAAAGAAACATAAGCGCAGAATTCATGGCACCTGCAGATTTTTTTCTAGTAGATTCTGCCAGGGAGGCACTGCATTTACACCTGTCACCCACCAGGGCCTGCTGTGGTATTAGAAGAAAGGGCTCTCACTACTGGGGCAGCCAGGTGGGGAGAGGGTGAGGGCACTTTGGCCTTGCCCCCCCTCCACTTCTACAAAGGTTCCCGAACCCTTGCATGGAGGAGTTGCCATTTGAAGGACTGCTCTCCGCTTGCACTTTCACGCATGTTTAAACAGGCAGAGCTTCTGTGAGATTCTGATGAACATTCCAGAGGTGTTTTCCCACCCACAGAAGGTACCTGACAGACCAAATGATGAAGGAAGAGGAGGACACAGCCATGGTAGACTTGGACTGCTTGATGCTGCTCATGATACTCAGCATAGACTCTGATCCCCCTACTTAGACCAGTGCTTCTGGAGGAGGGCCACAAGTACAGATTGGTTGGACCACATCATCATATGGACCTAGGTTGGCCAACAGAGGGTCCAGAACTTTTGCATGAAGGAAGCTACATTTTTGGAGCTTTGTGAGCAGCTTGCCCTGACCCTGTAGCATCAAGACATATGCATGAGGGTGGCCAGGCTAGTTCAGAAGCAGGTTTTTATAACCATCTGGAAACGGGCTACCCCAGGCTGCTGCAGTTCTATTACCAACCAGTTGGGTGTTGAAGTGACCGCGGATAAAGTTGTAGTCAAGGTTTCTGAGGCAATCAGGTGTGTGATATATCCAAATATAGCAGACATAAAAGATATTGTTGAAGTAATTTCTGGTTTAGAGAAAGTGGGTTTTCCAATCTGTGCTGGGGCCACCGATGAGCAAAACTACTCAAGATAGTTAAGTCCAAAGCAGACTGCAAAGAGTTACAAAGGGACCTCAACTGGGTGACTGGGCAACAGAATGGCAGATGAACTTCAATGTTGATAAATACAAAGTAATGCTGTCACAGGGTCCACACAGGCTTCCACCTTCTGGTGCCTGTGCCGGCCGGTCAAATAAAGAGTCCCAAAGTCTTCTTTGGTGCTTCATCCTTATGTCTTTATTTACAGTGCAACCGTGTAGTCCCTTTTAGTCCCCCAACAGCTATCCCCATTCAGGCCCTTCCCAGGGTCTCCTGGCCCATGAGGCTCCTTGCCTTTGGTGAGGAGACAGAGCTATAAGCCTCCTATCCCCTCCCAGGCTAGCCTCCTGACTGAGCTTTCTCCAGAGCTTTTATAGCCCTTCCCTTCTTCTGCCTAGCTGTCGCTGCTTAGCTCACTTCATTGGTGTGAGCTGGCCCTCATTAGGGCCTGCAGCTGGGCTCTCTGCTGGCTGTCTGGGCTCCTGCACCTGGCTTTCCTATCAGATAGCAGGGCTTAGCCAGCATTATGGCAGGCATTCAAGGGGTTTTGCCCCTGCCCTGCCACAAATGCACATAGAAAACATAATACTATCTATACATATAAAATGATGGGATCTAAATAGCTGTTATCACTCAAGGAAGAGACCTTGGGGTCATTGTAGAACGAGCCTCTGATAGTGTGGCTGATGTTATTAGGCCCTGTGATGGCGTCCCCGAATAGATATGTGGGCACAGTTGGCAACGGGCTTTGTTTCAAGGATAAGTTCCTGGGATAGTGGCTCTGTTGTGTGGTATGTGGTTGCTGGTGAGTATTTGCTTCAGGTTGGGGGGCTGTCTGTAGGCAAGGACTGGCCTGTCTCCCAAGATTTGTGAGAGTGTTGGGTCATCCTTCAGGATAGGATGTAGATCCTTAATAATGTGTTGGAGGGGTTTTAGTTGGGGGCTAATGGTGATGGCTAGTGGCGTTCTGTTATTTTCTTTGTTAGGCCTGTCCTGTAGTAGGTGACTTCTGGGAACTCTTCTGGCTCTATCAATCTGTTTCTTCACTTCGGCAGGTGGGTATTGTAGTTGTAAGAATGCTTGATAGAGATCTTGTAGGTGTTTGTCTCTGTCTGAGGGGTTGGAGCAAATGCGGTTGTATCGCAGAGCTTGGCTGTAGACAATGGATCGTGTGGTGTGGTCAGGAACCTATCTATTCAGGGGACACCATCACAGGGCCTAATAACATCAGCCACACTATCAGAGGCTCGTTCACCTGCACATCCACCAATGTGATATATGCCATCATGTGCCAGCAATGCCCCTCTGCCATGTACATTGGTCAAACTGGACAGTCTCTATGTAAAAGAATAAATGGACACAAATCAGATGTCAAGAATTATAACATTCATAAACCAGTCAGAGAACACTTCAATCTCTCTGGTCACGCGATTACAGACATGAAAGTTGTGATATTACGACAAAAAACTTCAAGACCAGACTCCAGCAAGAGACTGTTGAATTGGAATTCATTTGCAAATTGGATATAATTAACTCAGGCTTGAATAGAGCCTGGGAGTGGCTAAGTCATTATTCAAGGTAACCTATTTCCCCTTGTTATTTCCTACCCCCTTCCCTCCTCAGACGTTCTTGTTAAACCCTGGATTTGTGCTGGAACCTTGATTATCATACACATTGTAAGGAGAGTGATCACTTTAGATAAGCTATTACCAGCAGGAGAGTGGGGTGGGGGGAGAGAAAACCTTTTATAGTGGTAAACACCCATTTTTTTCATGCTTTGTGTGTATAAAAAGATCTTCTATACTTTCCACAGTATGCATCCGATGAAGCGAGCTGTAGCTCACGAAAGCTTATGCTCAAATAAATTGGTTAGTCTCTAAGGTGCCACAAGTACTCCTTTTCTTTTTGTGAATACAGACTAACACGGCTGTTACTCTGAAACCAAAAATGTAAGTTGGCCAATGGAGTCAAACCTGCACATGCCCAATGCAGAACTATTTGTGGGTTAGACCAGGGGTGGGCAAATTATGGCCCGGGGGCCGCATCTGGCTCTCCAGACATTTTACTCTGGCCCTTGAGCTCCCACTGAGCAGCAGGGTCCAGGGCTTGCCCCACTTCATCTGGGAAGCAGGGAAGAGGGCTTGCCTCTCTCCTTGCAGCTCCGGAAAGCAGAGGAATGTATAGGGGGCTCCTACACATAGGGGCAGCCTGGAGGCTTCGCAAGCTGCCCCCACCCCAAGCACTGCCCCCACAGCTCCCCTTGGCCAGGAACCATGGCCAATGGGAGCTGCAGGGGTGGCACCTGCGGATGGGGCAGTGCGCAGAGCCACCTGGCTGCACCTCCGTGTAGGACCCAGAGGGGGGACATGCCTCTGCTTCTGAGAGCTGCTTGAGGTAAGTGGCCCCCCAGAGCCTGCACCTCTGACCCCCTCCTGGGCCCCAACCTCCTATCCCAGCCCCAATCCCCCTCCCACCCTCCGAACCCCTCGGTCCCAGCCTGGAGAACCCTTCTGCACCCCAAACCCTCATCCCTAACCTCACTCCAGAGCCCGCGCCCACAGCCAGAGCCCTCACCCCCCGCACCCAACCCCCTGCCCCTGCCCGGAGCCCCCTCCCACATCCTGAATGCCTCTTTTCTAGACCCATCCCAGAGCCCTCACCCCCTTCCACACCCCAACCCCCAATTTTGTGAGCATTCATGGCCCACCATACAATTTCCATATCCAGATGTGGCTCTCAGGCCAAAATGTTTGCCCACCCCTGGGTTAGACTCTATGCAGACAGATGCAGTTAATTAAAATACGACTATGTGTATCTATTGTACCCCAAAATCAATCATTTCCCTCAGAAACATAGGACCAGGGATTACAATAGCTGGGGCATCTGGCCCATCATCTTCCAGTTTCTCTAAAAGATTTGAGTTGAGAGAAAATCTTCAAGATCAAGTATAGGATACTTGCCCCAAAAGTGTGGGAGATCCAGGTCCAGCTTCAGTCAAAATACAGGAAAAGCTTTGTTATCCAACAAGCTGGGGTAATGTGGGGTGGGGGCCAGTGCCAGTTAGTCAAAAATTCCAGTTAACTAAGAGTTATACTTACCAATGAAGGGAGGGAGTTTGGGTGTGGGAGAGGGCTCGGGGCAGGTGATTGGGGCACTGGAGGGGGTGCAGGATGCCAGATCCGGGTGGTGCTAACCTCAGGCGGCTCCCCAGAAGCAGCAACCTGTCCCTGCTGCTCCTAGGTGGAGGCGCAGTGAGGCGGCTTTGTGTACTGCCTCCACCCATAGGCGCTGCCTCCACAGCTCCCATTGGCCATAGTTCCTGGCCAATGGGAGCTGAGGAGTCAGCACACGGAGCGGGGGCAGTGCACGGAGCCCCCGTGGCTGTTCCTCCACTTATAAGCAGCAGGGACAGGTCACTGCTTCAGGAGAACCAGGTAGAACCAGAACCAGGAGAACCTGTCAGCCCCGCACCAACTGGACTGTCAATGGAGATATCAGAAATGCTAGTTACTAGAGTTTTACGGTTGGTAAAGTGCCAGGTAACACAACTTTTACTGCAATTAAACTCTATTTAACATATGTCTATTTTTTTCATTTCATTCAAATGTCTATCTAAAACTTCCATCATATAACACCTATAAGAGGGTTTAATATTAATCCTGAATTGTATAGTGCACTGGGAGTTAGAACAGATAAGATTTTGGAGGTGGGGGAAATGATCCATTAGAAGAAACAGAATTTGTATTTTCAGTCCTTAGCATATATTGGGTTCAGTTTTGCTTTGCTTTAATGGGCATAGTACAATCAGAAATGAAGCTTCATTAGAATGCTATTTTCCCTGACTTTATTGACAACTTGCAGCTTCAAAGGAGCAACGAATCTTTGTCTCATTTTTGAGCAGCCATATCATATGTTTGAATATGTTGGCCTACGGATGCAGCTCCATCACAAACAATTTAAAGTGCAATGTTGTTACTGCGCTAATGCACCATAGCCATGATGGCATTCTACTACTTTACTCTAATTTCAGATATTGAAACAAAGCTTGCTTTTAGTGCTACTTTAAAATGTCCTATCATTATTATTTAGTTGGGTGGTTGAAATAACAGCACTGATCATAGATCTTTCATATGATATACAAGTGTTCAAAAATTGCAGAATAAAATATGATCAGTTAATTGACACCAATGGAGAAGTGTTAACATATTTCACAAGCTTGCACTGAAATAAATAAAAATAATGTAAGTAGGGTATGATAGCTGTAAACCTGAGTTAAACCATATAAGGTTTTATGTAGTACTCAGTGAATAACTTTACATTGCCTTTAAAACTAATGTTATCTCTAAAAAACTTGTACTTTGGATTAAGGTATAACTTTCCATTCTACAATGAAAGCAATGACTTTATAAAAATAAATTAAATTCCCTACAAAACACAACTATTATGTTTTACAGGGCATTGATCAGTTCTAAGAAATATTATTTTAAAAAATATGGTGTTAGTGGACTGATAACTGAGACTCAGCCAGTGTAAACTGGCAAAAATCCCATGAAAACAATGGGCTTGAGCTGTTTTACACCAGATGAGGGTCTAGCCTATAATGCATCGAGGGCCTGATCCATTTCCCATTAAAGTCAGTGGGAGCCTTTCTTTATTGGCGTAGGATTGAAGACTGAATATCCAAATATGTATACTACCTCCACTAAGTGTGAAGTTCATTTGAGGGCTTAATTTAAGAATATTTTTCCAATGCATCTAACCTCATGCATGTAAAGCCCTGTAAACTCTAGAGCAGGGGTTCTCAAACTGGGGGCCAGGACCCCTGAGGGGGTTGTGAGGTTATTACATGTGTAGGCCACGAGCTGTCAGTCTCCACCCCAAATCTTGCTTTGCCTGCAGCATTTATAATGGTGTTAAATATATAAAAATGTGTTTTTAATTCATAAGCAGGGGGGTTGCACTCAGAGCCTTGCTATGTGAAAGGGATCACCAGTAGAAAAGTTTGAAAACCCGTGCTCTAGAGTATGTGAACTAATATTGGATGTACACTTTACAAGTTGCTTTTTTAAAATGAATCAAAATATGGGACCAAATCTTGATATTTTTTATTCAATTTTATCCAGTTTGACTTCAGTGGGAATTGGTCTTGATTAAAGACCTCAGGATTTCGCCCATAACGAGTAATTAGTCCCAAAGAATGCAGTAACCACTTTATTAAAATGCAATACTTTAAATAACACATTAAGTACAGAAAAAAAATTATGAGCAACCCTGAACTCCTTGGCTAAGATTTTTAAAAATAGGAGCACACATTTAGCGACTAGGACCTGTTGGGTGCTCAGCTATTTTCAAAATCAGGTAGGTGCCTGAGAAATCTACGTCTAGGCTCCTGATTTTGAAAACGTCACCCCTACTCTTCTGATAAAAATCCCATTAATTTCAGTGGGAGTGTTGCCTAAGGCCTGATCTACATTACAAAATTAAGTCGGTATAACTATGTCACTCTAGGGTGTGAAAAATCCACACCCCTGAACAATGCAGTTAAACTGACCTAAGCCCCAGTGTAGACAGCATTAGGTCAATGGGAGAATTATCCCTTTGATCTAACAACCGCCTCTCAGGGAGTTGGAGTAGCCCTCCTATCGGTGTAGGTAGTGTCTTCAGTGAAGCACTACTGCTGTGCAGATGCAGCTGCGCAGCTATGCTGCTGCAGTGTTTTGAGTGTAAACAAGCCCTCATTAGTGCAGGGTTACAGCAAAGTGGGGACTGGGCTTGCTTCTCTATGCCGAATGCTTCGTGGAGCTGTTTACATCTGTGCAAAATCAATATAAAACGCTGCCATTCCGATTTTGTACCATTTTATGTCCACTTTGCACAGAGATAAATGACTCCACATGGTACAAAGCATGAAGAATCAGGCCCAGATTGGTCTATGGACTGAAATGCAAAACAAAGAAGCCTTTTGTCTTAATAATGTAGATAACAAAGTACATTCTCTAGGTGATCAGCGTTAAACTTTTCTCAACATTTTGTGTTTTTCATTTTTGTGTAATTCTTTCACATTGGCATCCCTGTACATACCGTTGAGGCTCCCCCTTGACCTTTCTCCTCACCAACAGGATGAGCTGTCTTGTTTTTTGTAATCCACACCAGAGCAGCAAGCATAGGTATAATCAAAATAGTCCAAGTCATCCACATTGGGGAAAATATAAAATTGGCTAAGATGGTGGGGTAGGAAGGAAATATTACAAAATATAGTCATTGCAAACAAGATATTGTTCATATTAAGACTTATATATGGTTCCTAACTAATACATTATGTCTTTTTCTTAACTTTACTGAGTAATGCCAAAGCAGCTCCATATGTGACTAGGTAGTGTGGGCTTGAAGCTTTCCTTTTGCCCCAGGCCCTATCATTCTCAGGAACTCCTGGGCCAGTGCTGAGCTAACTTAGATAGGAGTAAGAAGTTAATGGACCCTCCCACTTCATAATATTTGAGGATTTGGTCCATTATTTATGTATATACTAGAGACTAACAAATTTATTTGAGCATAAGCTTTCGTGAGCTACAGCTCAATGCATCTGATGAAGTGAGCTGTTGCTCATGAAAGCTTATGCTCAAATAAATTTGTTAGTCTCTAAGGTGCCACAAGTACCCCTTTTCTTTTTGCGAATACAGACTAACACGGCTGCTACTCTGAAACCTATGTATATACTAGGAGTCAGATTCTGTTTTGGCTGTATATAATCAGCTACTGTTCAAAGTTAATGCTAGCCACGTAAGCCCTGCAAGTGCAGAATTCTGCCTTACTTGTGTAATGAGGATTTAGAGCATAAAGAGCTTATCTTTCCCCCCTAATAAAAATGTAAAATGAATATTGTCAACATAATGATTTTTTCCTAATGTGGAGAAATACATTTTACTAACGTTCCAAAAGGCAGCCGTGTCCAGCTCCGTAGTAACCACCTTTGATATGAATGCACCTTAATACATTGTCTTATTGACTTCATAGTAGACATGTTTGTTAATGGAACTGGAACAGTTTAAGGTAATAACTTATCAAATAAAATCAATGCTGTTTAAATTCAATGAGATTTCTTTAAAGGTGACTTGTAAAGACTTTTTAAAAAATATGCTTGTAAGTTTTCTTGACTTTTTTATGATATATAAAAAAAGCCTGAACACGTTTTGTTGGTTATATTTAGTTTTGTTGTTTTTCAGGGTGGTTATTTTTTCCCTTAGAAATATTAATAATGTCACTTTGGTCACCCCTGATTTTACTGTAGAATTTGCTCTAAGTCACAGAGGAGTTACACTGTTAGTGTTCACTAACACATTAATTAGAAGGGGTTGGAAAGTTGAATGATTAACAGTCATCCTTTCACCATAATATTAAATAAAACAAAGAAAAATAGTCTTAAAGAGTCTGACTAAAAATCCCTTCCCTTCTTAACTGTTCTAATAACTTCAGACTTCTTGTCTTTTTTTACTAGTTCCTTAGTCATTGTGAGCTTTCTACACTAGCATTTATCTCCAAATTGCTGACCACTTCATTGCTACTGATGTACTTCCACCAGTGGTAGCAAAAAAAAAAAGCATAGACAGACTATACTAACCATATAATATAATGAACCCCAGAGCAGATCTAGATGGCCACCACTAGCTCACACTGTTGATACTATCTAGACAGCTGCATTGATATTAGTGTAAAAGAGTGAAATTTTAAGTTAAATGCTAGTATAGGAAGACTACAGAGTTTTGTTATTTAAACAGAACCAACATTTCTAATATAAAAAAACAAGTGTGTGAGGGGAGGAAGCCCCCACATCCTACTCCTTGCAAGTCACCTTTAGGAAAACTATTCTTACCTCCTCCAAAGTGATTCATCGTGAAGAGGATAGTTGGGATTCCTGTTGACATTTGACAAGTTTTTCATTGATGCAGTAATTTCAAAGGGCATCTGTTGACTGATTTACTATTGTTCACTGACTCGTAAGGCAACAATGTGCTTGGCACTGGCTAAGTTAGTATAACCGGCTGACCCACTTGATGTACAAGCAGTAAATACTGCACGAGACGGAGCATTAATGGGCCTTTGGAGTACACACAGTCAGAAATAAAAGACTCAATAATTCAGAGAGACGAATTATGTTTTTTTACATCATTTGTCAGTTTATTCCAATTCAATCAAAGGTCATAAACTTGAACTGTCTTTTGTGGTCTTTTTAAGTTAATTTTCTTGAAATGACTCACTGTTGCTGTGACTAACATAGGAGTGCCACTATTACAGATGAGACTTCTGTATTCACTGGGAAGGCTTCAGTATATTATTAGCTCTGATCAAAAGAGAGGGGGAAAGTGGTGTCTGAGAGAAATCATCCCTGTCAAATAGGGAATGGTATATCCAATAAGCATCAAAAGAAATAATTTATCCTTGCTTTTGACAGTATAAGAAATGAATAAATAATTTCCTGTATATTTTATATCTTATATTACAGTAGAAAGGATGCTGCTGCAACTGTCACCACATTTTTGGGTTACATCTAAATTTTTAGTTTTGAATGTGAAAAAGAAAAACAAGTTAAAAATACTCCACTATAACCTTACTATTAATTATTATTTATTTTTATACAGTAGTATCTTAATCAGGATTGATGTCCTATTCTGCTAAGTCCCTGATTCAGGAAAACACTAGCGTTTATATTTAAGTCCATCCTTATTTAGCAAAAGAAATTATGGATGTGCTTAACTTTAAGCATGTGCTTAAGTCTCATTGACTTAAGTTCTTTCGTTCCAGCAAAGAATTTAAGTAAGTGCTTAAGTGCTTTGCTGACTCAGGGCCTATGTGTTGTACAAGTACATAAAAACCAATCATTTCTTTCAGATATTTAGTTTTTAACTTTTTATTCCTTAGTGAGATGTTTCTCTTAGTACTGAATAATCTCTTAGACTCCATCACCCATAGGTTTTTATTATGTTTAAAAAGCCAGGAGTTTTCCTTTAGTAGAGTAACAGATGGCTTGTCTGCATTAGACAATAGTGCTGTTCCAAGTACTAAACATTACAGCTAAGACAGAAACATAGGAATTGACATACTGGATCAGACCTGTGGTCCATGTAGTCCAGTATCCTGATAGTGCCCAGCACCAGATGCTCTTACAGCAATTCAGTGGGTTCACAATAACCAGACTGGCTTGTAAAAAACAGTGAAGTGAATCCACCCATGACTTTCCCTCCAAGCATTATTGTACCCGTCCATTGGTGCACCAATCCCACAGTTCCCTACACAGCATCAAGAATAGCAGGTGTATAGTTGGCAGCAGTGTAATGAATACATCTTGCCTTAATTATAAGTCACAGATAGCAGCTGGTAGGGACTAAGAAGAATTCCACTTTGGGAGTATTTTGAAATGGTTGGGAGCAGTGAGGCCTGAAAGAAGCCCCCAGTCAGGAGAAGCAGATAAAACAACTTCTAGCTAGACAGGTCTCCCCATCACCACCATCCACACCCAAAGACCAAATATCTTCTTCCCAGCTACCTCTCAAGCCTGCCCATGCCTCAGAGGGAGCGCAAGTAGGTTTTGCAAGTGCCAAGTAGATCTAAATGCAGGACAGGACCTGTGGGATAAGCCATTATCAGTTCCATGAGGTCCATCAGGACCATCAGCACTTTTACCCTCACAGCTTATATGGTGTGCAATCTGTGGAGAAGGAGTGAAGAGAGACTTACGGAGAACTCTATCTCCTTGAGGGGGTGCCTCACAATGTGGGACCTACTGTGACCAGAGGCACTGCCGCCTGTCAGAAGCATCCCTGCTTATAACACTCATACTTAGGTCCCTACCAAATTCATGGTCATGAAAACCGTGTCACAGACCATGAAATCTGGTCTCCCCCCATGAAATCTGATCTTTTGTGTACCTTTACCCTGTGCTATACAGATTTCACAGGTCAGACCAGCATTTCTCAAATTGGGAGTCCTGACCCAAAGATAGGGTGACCATATTTCCCCAAAGGGAAAACAGGACACCCCACAGGTCAGCCAGAGCCCTCCCCAGTGCCCACCCACATGTGGGGCCAGCCTGAGGTTCCCCTCCCCGGTGCCACCGGTCCCCTCTCCACCTGAGCCCTCCTGTGCCCCCAACCCCAGGGATGGCCTGAGCCCTCCCTGCCTCCTGCCCACCCGGGGCTGGCCTGAGCCCCCCAAGCCGTTCTCCCTAGCCCTCCCTCCAGCCACTCGCCCTCCCAACCCCACTGCATGTTCTTCCACACCCTGCTAAGGGTCACATCCCACTTTTTTTTGCAAAACTGCGTATTTGTTGAGTTTTCTCTTGACAACTGATGATCAGTTGCCAAAAATTGGGACGGCTGGGACAGGGCCTAAAAAAGGGACTGCCCCAGTCAAAACAGGACATATGGTCACCCTACCCAATGGGGAGTTGCAGGGGGTCACAAGGTTATTTTAGGAGTGTTGTGGTATTTCCACCCTTACTGCAGAGCGGCAGCTGTTGGCCGGGTGCACAGCTCTGAAGGCAGCGCCCTGCCAGCAGCAGCACAGAAGCAAGGGTGGCAATATCATACCATGCCATCCTTAATTCTGTGCTACTGCTGACTGCAGCTCTGACATTTCAGATTAAATAAGTGAAATCACAAAATTCATGATTTTTAAAATCCTATGATCGTGCAATTGACCAAAATGGACCGTGAATTTGGAAGGGCCCTACTCATACTGTATTAATATATTTCTTTGGGAAGAAGCTCTCTCTTTTACATTTCACACAAACTATAACTTGCTTTTCCCTTTTCAGTGGTTCTTGAAACTTTTTCAAAGGCAGCTCAGAGGTCTAAATGTTCCTTGGCAAACATTAAAATGTCATTTCAGTTCTTGTTTAGACATTATTGATTTTATATAACAAGCAGGTGAAAGTCTCAGTTGGAGAATAGTGCTGTGTAATTGCTTCAGTGACATAGCCAGCCAATACCACCCTGGACAACAGTTTGATCATCATCAATATAATGTCTATTTTTTTTCATGCTGAAAGCTCCAGTGATGGAATATGGAGATGGGTGATACCAAATATTCAAGTGATGATATTTCCACTTTCCTAATATCATCTCACTGTTAAGTGCTATCTTTGTAGTGATCTACACATTTTCCATTCTGCCAACTTCTTTTTATGTGATCAAACACTTATAACTTCCTGAAAGAGTCATCTTTTTAGAGGAAATATTCTACCCTAAGTTGATTTTTTTTTTTTAGAGTTTGATCGAAATTCTTTAGTCTTCTTTTCAGTTCTAGAAAAAGGTGACAAAAGAAAGGAAGGGAAGATTCTTCCATTATAAAAATTCTAACCACAGCTTTTGAGCAGGGCAGCAGTAATAACAGCTGAATTTTTATTTGGGTCTTTGCATAGGTAGTCCTTGACGAAAAGCAAGGGTAAATAACTGATCTCCTCTCACATACATCAGTGTAACTCCATTGGCTTTCAGCAGAGTAACTCCTGATTTATAGGGGGGAGGGATAGCTCAGTGGTTTGAGCATTGGTCTGCTAAACCCAGGGTTGTGAGTTTAATCCTTGGAAGATCTGAGTAGTTATCCCTATGGATACAATTGTGTCACGGTAAAATTAAGCAAAATTCATGGAACAGTCATGGGGAAAAAAGGACAAAATCAGGGCACGGTCATGGCAGAGCTGAAGCTGAAGCCAGAGCCCCACTGCTCAGGGCTGAAGCCAAAGCCACAGCATCACTGCCCAGGCTGACAGCTGGAGCCAAGCCACTGGGGGCTGAAACTGAAGCCAAAGAAGTCACAGAGTTCTGTTACTGTCATGGAATACGTGACTTCTGTGACCAAATCATATTCTTAGTTATGCCCTTCAGTTGAGATAAGAAGAATTACAGATTGTGATAAGTTTCAATGGACATCACTTCAAATCTTACGAGGGAAAAAAGGAATGGAGGACCAGATACTTCTAATGTGAAAAACAGAAAGCTGAGTTAACGATACTGCTGGAACTTTAACTTTTGTTGTTTTGTGGCTATAGGGTGTGCAAGTAGGCATGTGTATGTTGGGCAGCAGGGAAGTCAGGTATTTATTCTACCTTATTAGTTATCTCCAAACTAATGGCCACCTCTTAAGTACAACCATCCCTGTAAATGTAAACACATTACCATATTCAAAGCTATGCTTCTGTGGTTTGCTGATGTTACAAGATCCTTCCTGAAGGTACTGCCTCCTCAGTGTGATACTTCCAGTTCTGTTCAAAGATGACACCTGCTGACAGAAATGGTCAAATAGAGTTTGTATAATAATTTGAGAAATTCAGAGATTTTCTGATTTTTCATTTATTCTCCCAACTCTACTGTAATGCATCCAACAAGGCTGGATATCTCTCGAGTATTCTAGACACCACCAACAACCAAATGCATTATTAGAAGGCACCAATGCTGCAGCTACTTAATTGCAATACTCACAATTCAATAATCAGTAACACTATGTATAATAAGCTAGACGTTATTCTTAATTTCTTTGCTTCCATATGGCCGTTCAGCCTAACTTTGGTGTTTCTTTGAGTAAAGTTAGGAGGTGGGAGGTCTGAATGAATTTTCAATTTTAATTCACTCCTTCCCAGCAAACCTGGGGAATGAGACAAAAAGAAATTTTCAGGCAAGTTTGAAATTCCCTAGAACAAGTTCCTACCATCTTTAAATCCAGCAAATTCAGCAATAGAAAATTTCTCATAATTAAGTGCTATTTAGTGCATTAATTCCATTGGGGATTGGTGATAATTATATCCCAGTATGATTTCCTCAAAGATATCTCACAGGCCATTGATAAACAGCTGAGAAGAAAAATCAGGGGATTAACTGTAATTATAGCAAAGTGGTTTGCTATTAAACTAATTGAATAAAAAGTAATTGGATTATGTACGATCTTCAACAGCTCCTAGACTTTAAATTTTAATTAAATTGTCCTACTCGTCATTCAAAAACTGAATAGTAGAGCATCAACTATTTTTAAACTACAAAAATAGTAGAAATTAGCGAGATCTGTACTGACAACGTAATGTTCAGAGCTACCAGTACTAAGATTACTAAACAATCCTTTGTTCTACAAATGTTAAATCACTGGGAAACATGTTGAACTTGTGATTCTTCATTCAGGAAGTTTTTAAATATTACTACTTGATGAGAAATCCATGAAAATTGACTGAGAATCCATTCTTCTTAAGCAATTAACCATTTTGTATTTATTAAACAGAACCTAGTAGCTCAATTTTGTCTGGAACATTTCCTAGTAGTGCTCCATTAGCTAATTCCTAACTGACATCATAGCAAAGGTATTAAATTAGCTTTTGCAAAAGCAAAATGCCAGCTATTTCATACCAGTTACAATCTTAGATATAAAATTCTTCATTAGGGCATTGAAATTCACTGTACTTAAAAGAGTAAATGAATAATATCTCTACTAATTTATTTTATAGTGTGTTCCCTACATGGTCTCAAAGGCCATATGGTGTGCTTTGCATCAAAAAAAGAATTGAATGAGCAGTTGATAATGAGTATAACAAAATATTTTTTTAAAAAAATACAGTTGTGAAAGTACAGAATAGTCCCATAAAAGCACGGCATTTTTTTTTCAGAACAGAAGAACAACAGTAACACTATTTATTAAATGATACACCAGGGCAAGCTCTCACCTAATAAAAATGCAGAGCTACAGTAAGATAATTCCCTTATATCCAAAACAGAGGGTGAACTTGAGCATTCCCGGGAGCAAATCTGTTGTGTGTGCATTATGAAGTTATCTATTACTGTTCATGGCTACTGAAGTCTGTGAACCAAGCAGATGTTCTTCTGCATTTATTATAACAATATGCTGTGTTTTATATTGATGTCACTAAATGGTAAAACATGTTTTCAAAAATTCTAAAAACGACTGCAGCTGACCTAAGATCCCAATCCTGGTCCCCTTATGGGCCCTACAAGATTCTACCAGATACAGTAATAAAACTAAGAGTGAAAGATAAAACTAAGGATTACAGGGTGGGAGCCACAAAGGGATTTAGGTGTTGTGATACTCAGCGTTGCAATGCCTAACTTTTAACCTAGAATATCATAGGAACAACACTGCACTTCACAAAGCCAAGTTAGGTGCCTAGGCTATAAAATGTATGGGGAGAGAGGCTCCTTATAATGTGATTTACAAAGCAAACAGACTAAGCAGACAGCCACCTAAGTTAGCCAATGGGAGATGTAAATGAAAGGAGTGTGAGTTAAGCCCCACCCATCTCATGCAGATAAGTGCCTAAGTCTGGGCTTCAGAGTGGTGCCTATCTCTGCTTGTGTTCCATGAACAGGAACAGACAGCCTGGAGTGAGGCAGCCTAGGTGTCTAAGCCACTTCTTGCAGGAATGAGTTAGGTGCCTGCCTTGCTCCACACAAAATGTTTGGAAGAGGTGCACACTTTATAACAGATAGATTAGCAAACTCACTTAGGATGTGGGAGAGCCAAGTTCAAGTCCCTTCTCAGCCAGAAGGGAAAAGGATTTTGAGAGGGAGTCCCCCACTTCTCAGGAACATGCCCTAACCGTTGAGCTATGAGATAGTTTGCTGTGGGTCTCCCTCAAACTCTTCTGTTGAAGCTGTTCCACTGTGGCTAAATAATGAAAGAGTGAGGGGAGCAGGAGGACTGGACTGAGAGTCACCCTCCTCTGAGCTAGGTGTCCTAACCATTGAACTACAGGAGCCTCTTTCATGCTCTCTCTCTGGCCCAATGACTGTTTAAGTATTTATCTACAGTGGAGCAGTCACTGAGCCAGAGAGAGAGCAAGGGAGGGAATGACTTTGTAGTCCAATGGTTGAGGCACCCACTCCAGGACCTTGGCTCCAGCCCTTCTGCTCCCTTTAGTCACAGTGGAACAGCTTCAACAGGAGAGACTTAGGGAGCCACATATTGGACTATCATAGAACACAGTAGCTAGAGCACACCCCTAGGGGATGGGAGAAACCCTGGCCAAATCCTTTCTCTCCTCTAGCAGACAGAAGGGAAATTGAAGCTGGATTTTCCATACCCTTAAACAGGGACCACACCACTAGGTACAAGTACCTGTCCCCACCCTCATTCAACTCACTGGGCTTTGGGACCCATCTCCCCTGCCTAGTGAGTGCCATTCAGTTGAGGGTGAGTCCCTCCATTGGGGTATGCCAGGTACTGTTCTGCTGCCCTCAGTTCGCACAGCAAGGGTGACAATGCTTTACTACTCCTGCTCCAATAACAAGGAGACTGGGGATCCAAAACTAGCTACAAGTGATCATTTGGGCAAGCAATCCCACCATGCTGAGCACCTAGGTAGGGTGGGTGTGTCCATGCAAACGAGATCAGTTCCCACAGCTCGCCACTAGATGTCAGAGGAGAGCTCATTCAGACTCTGGTTACACAAAGGTACGTAAGTGCCTAACTTCCAGTGGGAGTTAGGTGCCTATGTACATTTGTAATTCCCAGCCTAGGTGCCTATGGAATTTTTACAGTGGAAATTTAGGTACTGAGTGAGTTAAGGCACCTACAGTTTAGGCAGAAGCCAAATGGGAAGTTTGAGGATCTCACTGGGGCCAAACACGATGTTTTAGGTGCCTAAGTTGCTTTGTGCATCTCATCCATAGTGCCTAACATAATGGAGCTGGACCCCCTCAGCACTAACACAGTAAAAATAATAGATAATTGGGGATCAGAGTGTGTGTGTGTATAAGAGAGTGAGCATACATACTGCCTAAGAAGTAATGAACACTCTCAACTCCTATTGTTTTAACCTAAAGTAATTGGTACTCTGCCTCTCATGTGGTTGCACACAAATGGATTTTTAGGATTTACAAAATTCCTATTTATTATAGGAGGGGCATGCTTAGATGCACAATTGGGAGGAGGGTATCCAACTCCTATTGACTTTCAGTGGAAGCTCAATGCCCTGTTACCTTTAAAAAAATCTCTCCCTACAGCCTATATAAGGACTTTAACTTGTATGAGGTGTTCAAGATCAAGAATCGAGACTCTTAATAGGGACACCCTGATGGGCCATCCATCATGTCAATTAAGTGGGTTTCCCAATTAAGAAAAAATTCTTTAAAAAATCTTTAAAAAAAACTTAAAAATGAAATAAAATACTGCAATAAATATAATTATGTAATGTACCTCGGCTTTACTTGAGCTTCATATCTTCTTTTAATCTTTATTAAAAGCCAGGAGCTTAGAGTTTCACACCTGGGCTAAATCAGTTCCCTAGAGAACACCCTGCAAAGCAGCCAACCTAAATAAGTGTTTCCCAATTAAGTGAAGTGAATATAGTAAAAACGGGGCACATTCCCAGAGCTTCTCAGCTATAATTCAATGTCCTAATAGGATTAAACTACTTAAACCTTCATCCCTCTAGTTTATCCATCCACTCCAGACCATATTATGGTCTTCTAAAAAAGGCCAATACTGTCATCTATTAATCTATTAAATGATCATTATAGACACGTGGCTTATATAGAACAACAGTGACATCAGCATCTTTTTATAGACATATGCCATGCATCTTCATGGTATACTGAAGTTTGAGTGTTAGTTCTCTGGCTTCTCAATGAAAAACTAGTTAAGTTTTTTTTAATGTAACCATAGAAAACTATCTAAACACTTTGGTGAAAAATACTTAAAAAGCAAGACATGAAAGTTAAATTTCATTAGTTAAAATCAAATAAGACATTACTAGCAATCAAAGAGTGCATGACAAACTGAGATGATAAATCTTAAATTGTGATTTAAGAGTCAACTGAGTTTACTGCATGAATATAAGGAGGAAAGATAGTCCATCATGCTGAAATACATAAAGCTTATTTTATAGGGTTAGGTGATTCAATCTTGGGAAAAAAATAATTGTCCTTTATCATTTAACTAGTCGGCAGTCCTGTAATTAACTGAGGATCAATTTGGCACTATTCTCTAGAGTTAGATTGTCTAATACTTTAAACATGAGCAATAAGATTTCAAAGCTTGTACTGTATTTAAAAGGAAGGAAATTTAATGAGGCTAAAATTGGAAAAATATGCTCATGGTTTTGGTTTATTAGCCTTGCAGCTGAGCTCTGAACCAATTGAAGCCTATTGATCAACTTGTCTAGTAGACACTGCTAAGACAGTGTTACAATAGTCCAACTGAGACATAATAAAAGAGTGCATTAGCTTTGCTGAAGCATGTTTGAGAGACATAGTAAGACCTTTGCAATGTCTCTCTGAGGGTAGAAGGCAGATTTAACAGTTACTTTGATGTACTCTTCAAAGATGAACTCTGAAGAAAAACAGCACACCTAGATATCTAACAACACTTCTAGGTGTCAGATAGCATTCATCAAAGTCAGTTCCAAAAGAAGATGTAGTTCCTAGTTGATTTTTAGAGCGCAGTAGAAGCACCTTTGTTTAATTGAGTTTAACCACAGGAAACCATAGGAAGCCAAAGACACCAGCTGGTCTTTAAGTAAACTTCATTTAATTCAGCTACCATTAACATCTGACACAGGGCACTTCTATCTACAGTAATTGGACAAAATGATACTTTAAAACATGAGTTCCATAAGTATCCTTTGTAATTTTCCTCTGATGCTGCTGTCCTTCGGTCTTTAAAAGTTAGTACCCATTGAAGGGCCAGGTCTTAGTAGGAAACAGCTACATAGCTGCTACAGGAAGCAACAAAAATATCACAGAAATACAATAGAAGTGTCTGGCATATATAAATCAAAAGAATGTTATTTCCAGATTTCAAGGTCAAGTTATATACTTGTTTGTCTACTAGATTGAGTGTGTGGGTTGGCCCATTTCATGACATCTCCATTTGTCATTGCGCAGTACCAAAGTAATCTGAGAGATGGATAAGATGTTCTTACAATAGAGCTAAATAATAAACATTGCTATATGTTACTATATTTTGCACCAATGCTGTTAGTGAATTTTGCATTGTGAATAATTACTAATAAGAGCAGTAAATATGGTAATACCCTTATACTTTAAAGGATAAAGAATAACTAGAGACAGGCCAAACATGCAAAATTTGTATCCAGATCTGAACACCTTGAAGTTTGGGGATATTCTGATGAACCATTTTTGGTTTAGACTATTATAGTAATGGGGCCCAGTGCAAAATTCAGATCCAGATAATTTAAGTAGTCTTAATTTAATAGTGACGAGCCCAAACTGTAAAAGTTAGATACAGATTTTGAACCTTGGAAAGAACTGTCAGATATGTAGATAAGCCTATAACAAAACACTCACTTCAAATATCCGTTTTGATGGGTGGAGGTAGGAGGGGGAAAGGAGTAACTGAATACTGAACCTGGATCCAAATCTGAATTTTCCAACCAAATTAAACTTCCAATATTGAACCCCAAATTTCAGGGATTTTGACTGGTCATAGAATCTGGAACTGAATCCAAATATGGTTCCAAATGCCACCCAAAGTGTAGGGGTGCTTGAATCCATTATTTGGGGGTTTTGCCCTCTCTACATATTTAAGAAGGCAGATTAGAGAGACAAGGTGGGTTAGGTAATATGCGGCTACAACTACATTGCATACAAGAAGGAAGATCTCGGTTTTAAAGATGAGAAGGATGCTGCTGGAAAGACATGCTTATGAATGAATAATATCTGGGCACAATTTAGTATCAGATATAATCAATGCATATTTCAGCCATGTCTCACTGAGGCAGAAAGAGATCATAATTGTGTGCAGTCATAATGTTCAAGTAATTATGCTTTTAGTCATGACAGCTCTAGCTTTAGGTAAGTCAGAGCCATCCAATTTGGTTTTCGAAAGCAAAAAGAGAGATTGTGCTGATTGAAGAAAGACTTTTTAAACGAAAAAAACATGATGATTTCCATTATTAAAATATTAAGCAGCTATGGCAATTATCTTAAATTAATTGTTTTCAAAACATTTCTGCCAGTCCTGAAAACTAAACAGGAGGAAATTGCTACATATTGAAAAGAAATGTGATCCATTTGTCATAGCTGCTGCAGTTCACAGCTGCCTTACTCAGGGAAAGCACACTTCAGCAACCCCCATCAAACTAATTCAGAGTCAGTGCTCACTTATCGCACTCCACCACATGGAAACAACACCTTTTTCATGCTGGCTTCTATGCCTCAAGATTCCCTCATTCTGTGGTCACTTACCTTCTTTAATGTCCTCTCCAAAGCCCACTTCTTTCAACTAACATTCCAGCATAGTTCATTTATCCAGTCACAGCACATTCCTGCCCTCAAATCTAACTCTCAAAATGAAATGCACCCAAAACCATATTGTCAATAATAAAAGTGTGGAGCTAACAAGACACTATTAAAGCAAATGTTCATTATTTGTGTTGCTGTTGTTGATTCTTTCTCTCTCTCCTTCCTTTTTCTGTTAATCATCCACATTGCCTAGTGTGGAGTGTGGATTGATTCTGTCAGTTGCACATAGCTCATAGTGAGGCGTCATAGAATTAGATTTTTATTGTTGTATAATTTCATAGGATAACACCAATGTTTATTTTAAGCATTTTTTTCATTTTTTATAGATGTAAATATTCAGTTGCACAAATGTATAGGCTTTAAGCATCTTTTTTTCTGATTTTTCTCCATTCACATTTTCAAAATTGTGAGTAATTATGGAGGAGCCTGGCAATAATTATTGAATGATAGTGGACATTGAGATTCAAAAAGTTAAAGTTGTCTAACCATTAAAACACCAAGTATCAACATCATGTGCCAAAATACAAAAAGTTTTCTCACATTGCCTATCTGTACATTTCTAATATTATGATGGAAATATTTTACCTTTTGTGTGTGTGTGTGTGTGCACAGTGAATTGATGTTTATTGGCATTTACCAATAAAAATGTAATCTTGCCAAGCCTACTCATCTGTCCTCTGGTGTCTGTGCTTTGTCATGGCAGGACAGCTTGCATGCTCTAACAATCCCCAGAGTCTGTGTTGGTGAGGGCTTTTTGCTCCTGGTAGGTTAAGCCATGTTAGATTGGTTTGTGGGGTCCAGACAAAACAGACACTCTGGTCCTCCAGGTTGGGGGTTAGGCATAGGGCTAACAACCCTGTCCTGTAAAAAAAACAAAATACGTTACAGAATCAGTGATGGAGAAATCAACCATTACTCTGTGTGACGGCCTTCAGGAGTCAAAGACCCGCATGACTGCCAATGGAAGCTGGAAGCTACTGGCATGAAGACTGAAGTGCTCAACACCAAGACAAAAACCAAACTTGTTTTTTGGAATATATGGACATTGTACCAAACAAAGAAGCTAGCTCAGGTCACAGCAGAGATGAGATGTTACAGTTTACACATCCTGGGAGTCAGTCAGAGCAGATGGACGGGATCAGAAGATTAACAACAGCCTCAGGAGAAACTTTGCTGGATTCTGGATAGGATAATGGACAAGACCATCAGGGTGTTGCTATCGTTTTGAAGAAGGGTGTGGAACATTCCCTGCTTGAATGGAAGTCCATCATCAGCAGACTTATGAGAGGCAGATTGAAAGGGAAATACAATAATATCACCCTGAGTCAGTGCTATTCTCCAACAAATGACAGTGATGAAAAAGTAAAGGACAAATTCTACCTTACACTACAGGTGGAGTTAGAGAGAGTACCATGGTACGACCTAACCATCATCATGGGAGACCTGAATGCCAAGGTCAGTAAGGACAACACAAATGACAGAGCAATGGGAAGACATGGGTGTGGCACCATGAATGAAAACAGAGAGAGGCTTGTTAATTTATGTAATATGAATGACCTAGTCATCAGCAGAACCCTATTTCAGCATCGAGAAATCCACAAGCTGACATGGTGTTCTCCAAATGGCAGAGATAAGAACCAGATTGACCATATCATGATCAATAGCAAATGGTGATGCTCATGGATAGATGTAAAAGTGAGAAGAGGTGCAGATGATGGCAGCGACCACCACCTTGTGACAGCCTCCATCAAGCTAAAACTGAGAAGTGTGGGTCCACGAAACAAGGGACATAGACGTTATGACATTGACAAGCTAAAGTCCCTTGAAATATAGAAAGCCTTTGTTCTACAGTTAAAGAACAGGTTTCAGGCATTTGCAGACCTTGATCAAGAGGAGGGGAATGCAGATGAGGAGATCAACAAGAAGTGGGACAAAGTAACAGCAATTTATAAACAGAGCAGTGAAGCCTTAAAAAATGGGATAGCTCCTGGCAAGGATAACTTGAATGCAAAATTGTTCAAGGTAAATCCTGAGTTAGCAGCATCTATCCTGGGCCCTCTATTTACATCAGTCTGGGAAAGGGAAAAAGTGTCACATGAATCGACCAATGGGGTTATAGTGAAGATACCAAAGAAAGGAACTCTCAATGATTGTAATAACTGGCATGGTATCACACTTTTATCTGTGCCAAGCAAAGTATTCTATAAGATCATAGTCCAATGTATATAAGAGGCAGTTGATAGCATTCTCAGAAAAGAGCAAGCCAATTTCGGAAAGGGCGTGGATGCACAGACCAGATCTTCAGTCTATGAAACATAATAGAACAGTGCTTAGAATGGCAACGGCAACTCTACATAAACCTCATAGACTTTGAGAAGGCTTTTGATAGCATTCACAGGACCAGCCTATGGCACATTCTGTGGGTAAATGGAATCCCTTGCCGTAAAATCAACATAATCAAAATCTTTTATTTCAACTTTACATGCAGAGCTGATTACAGTGAGCTCAGTTTTGAAGTCAAAACAGCAGTACATCAGGGGTGTCATGTCTGCAATCCTCTTCAACATTGCCATTGACTGGGTAATGCAGCATACAACAGAAGATATGCCAATAGGCATTAAATGGACACCCTTCTCATCCCTTGAAGACCTAGAATTCGCAGATGATCTCACTCTCCTATCACATACCCAACACCGTATAAAATAAAAAACAACTTGACTCAACGCATTCAGCCAGCAAATTGGACTGAAAATCAATTGCAATAAGACAGATATCATGACCTTTAATATTTCCTCACCATCACCAGTATGGATAGAGGATTATGTTCACACCAATGTAGAAACATTCACATAATTGGGCAGCACCATCAGCCAGGACTGTGGAACAAGCCAGGATATCCGGAACAAAATCAGTAAAGCCAGAAACACTTCCAGGAGCTTAAATAGAGTCTGGAAATCATCAAAATACAACACCAAAACCAAGATTAACCAGAGCTGCGTACTTTCAACAGTACTTTATAGTGCAGAATGCTGGGGAATGAGAAAATATGCGATGTCTAAACTGTCTTCATTCCATACAACCTACCTCAGAAAAATCCTCTGTATCTTTTGGGCCAGAACAATCTAAAACCAAGATCTATTGACATAGTGTGGCCAAAAGGATATGAGCACCATCGTTGCCAGGAGGCACTGGAGATGTATTAGCCATGTGCTTCAGATGGAAACTGATTCCATCACTAGAGTAGCAATAAGATGGACATCTGAAGGTAAGCAAAAACAAGGCCACCCAAAATCAACATGGTGAAGAGCTGTGGAAGCCAAGCTGAAAAACCTGGGGCACAGCTGGGGAACTATTGAAAGACTTGCCAGAAACAGACAGGAGTGGAGGAGCTTCGTCACTGCCCTAAATGCCAGAGGAGTAAAGGGAACATGATGATGATGATGATGAAGAAGAAGAAGCCTACCCATAGTCAGGAGTTGTGAAGAGTCATATTGCCCAGAGGGGGCACCTGGAGGCATTCTCCCAGTGCTGCCTGGTGCCGAAGAGGAGAACACACACACTGCTCCTCCTCTTGTTTGATGGGTAGAGCCATAACTCCACTTCCTCCCTTCCCTGCCCACTCTTCCTCTTCACATTACATTGAACCTTTATACATCCCCTTCCTGTATACACACACACACACATATATATTACGCTACAGCGTTACATCCCAATTTTGCAGATACTGATATATGTGAGTAAAATTACTCAATGAGCATAAGTACTGATGAGATTAGGCCTCCCAAAAGTAATGTTTTTCACAGCAATTAATTTATCTGCAATGAGAATGACTATAATCATGATAATCTGAACTGTTACGAGTAGTCATAGGTCATAGAGTTTCAGGCCAGAAGGGACCACCAGATCACCTAGTCTGACTTCCTGTACATCATAGGCCACCAACACCACCCTGTACCCACATGCTAAACCCAACACCTGAAATTAGATCAAAGTAACATAGTCTATAGTATAATCAAATAAAGTAGGGCTAGATTGTGTTAATAGCACATAGTCTATAGTAAGGGGGGGGTGCAGAATGCCTTCTGGGCTTCTGCAGTGTGTGTGGGAGAATGCAAACTGCTACACTTCTTTCAAGGGAGCAGTTTACTTCCCACCACCACTACATTATTGGGTCATCCAGCTTTGTTAGCCAGAACATACGGAGTGGTCTTTTTCCTTCCCTACCTCTGTGGGATGATGTATGCCCTTGAGGGAGTAATCCTGGAAAACACTCCGAGTCTCATTTGCAGTTTTGCCTGGGGCTTATGCAGGCTGCTTACTCCTTTCACTTCCCATCTGCATAGGGCTTAGCAGAATTTGCTCTTAACAAGGAAAATCTACAATCAATTTATAATTTATAGTAGGGCCACACCATCACAAATCTGTGACCAAAATTTCACATGCATAACCCCCTCCTCAAAGATGCTTCAAACTAGTGAACTATTAAGTAATCTGGTAGCCTTCTCTAGATGGCATTACTATATGAGAATCACAGCTGAACCATTCTGGGCTGCCATGTACTTGGAATGTGCAATAATATGAAAATTATCAATTATAATATTTTATATGTCAATATCTCAATCACTTTTTTATTAAAAGGTAATTTGGTGGATTATACTTTGGGGAATCCTATAACATAAATCATTTTCTTAATTCCAACCTATTTTTCAATCAGGTGACCAAAATAAGGGCTTAATACTAGGTTATTTATTGCCTTAACATAGTTTAAATATTTAAACCATTTAAAAAATCCCCCAAAAATGGCTTCTAGGGCTGTAACCTTAAATGCCAAAACTGAGCTCCTAGCCAATTTTTACAGCTGAGTTATAAACCATGGAAAATTGGGATTATAATAAAAGTGCTGACATTACCTTTGCTACAGCAGTGCGGCTATAATAAAATTTACAAGGGGCAGTCAAGTATCTGGGATGTCTCAGCCTGTGTCATCTCTTGCTGTATCTCTTGGAACTATAATGGATCAAGAGAATGACAACTCTGACGATTATATTATTGCAATAGGTTATCAGAGCAATGCTGGCAGGAACACTGAAGCGATTTCATGTTGACTATCCTTCCTTATTCTTATGGTGAGAACAGAATTATATAATTCTTGGGGGGGAAATAAAAGTTAATATCAGAACTGTGATGGAGAGGAATGATCACTGCAAATTTGAAACTCTTAGTATCTTTCATTATTGTAAAATTACCGTGGCAGAAACCAATATATTATAACAAGATCAAATCATGGTGAATTTTTTTCCCCAGGTGTAGTCAATGATGTAAATATCACAGTATATGTTGAATTGAGAAAGGAATAGACTCTCTGAAAAAGAATACAGAAAATGTTAGGATCCTATTAAATACATTGATGATCAAGTCTCATCTTGAGTACTCTGTTCAATTTAGTTCACTATATCTCAAAATAAGAAATAGAGAAGGCCCAGATAGAAATACTGGGGTATGAAATAGTAAGGAAGGTGCTTTGTCTTTATGAAGAAAACCTAACAAGATTTGGGGGCAGATTCACAGGTGATGTAAACTGCCATAGCTTTGAATTCAGTGAAACTATGGCAATTTACATCAACTGAAGATCTGCCCCTAGGATTATTCAGTATGGGAAAGAGGAGATGAGACAGAAGTATGTAAAAAGAAAAGGTATAGACAAGGCCAATCAGATGCTCCAACAGTGATCAGCACAATAAAGTAAATAGTGCAGTGTTCCAATTCTACTGGACTATTGCAGTAATGATCATTTTCTAATGACACGCACTTTTTTCCACTTTTTCGTGAATAAGGCGGCCCCCAGAATAAAATGCCATACATTCCACATGGATGAAGAAATAAGTTTATATATAATTATAATTAGCATTGGAAACTGTCCAATGTGGAATATTATTGAGGCAAGTAGTAAGGCTATTTAAGCATGTATAAGGAAACAGAGAAGATCCTAGATGAAAACCCCAGATCCAAACACTCCAGACCTTGGGGAAATTCAAATTCACATTTGAACTTTGGGTCCATATCTAAGTAACAGGAGCATTAGCAGTTACAGTGGTTTTCAACTTTAGTACATAAACTGAGCATCATGCAGACTCAGAACAAAACCTCCCTCCCCAGGTGGTATATTACAGAGCTGTTAGGTGCACTGGGCCTGATCCAAAGCCCTTTGAAGGCAATGGGAGTCTTTCTATTGGTTTGAATCAGCTTTGGACCAGATCCAGTATGAGAGGTTTGTTTCTTCCTCTGAAGTATCTGGTATGCTTTACTTTTGAAGATATGGTACTGGATCAGCTGAACCATTGTTAGGCATATTATATATTATGTGTATAATTTATAATGCCTAAATATTCTCTGGACACATTGACATAATTTAATGCACAATGTACTAACCAATGTCAGCCCTAAACAGGCTCTCCCAGGATAGGATAGGCACATCCCCATCAGCAGCCTTTGAGGCAAAAGAAAAAGTGTTACACAATGTCCATCTCTGAGAACTATTTCATGTGGTTACTAAATATTTTGTTTATCTTGTATTTTGTGTGTCTGTTTTATGTATAGATACTATATAGAGTATGTTATATGTTTCCTACCACTGTATGTTTTGAATGTGATGATGCAGGCATCTCTCATAAGCCTGCGAAATGTACAGTAATTTCAATGTAAACTATGGTAGAAATCAGTGCAACTGCACTCTTTGTTGCACAACCTGTATCACATTCTCTAGCTAGAGGTGCATGGAAATGTTTTCAGACTATTTGAAACTGGCATGATTGACTGATTACTTTTTTAAAAATAAATAAATTTCACAAAAAGCTGAAACTTCCATTTTGGCAAATTAAAAGCATTTTCCATGCCTAGAAGGCAAGAAGAAAACTGAAATGACAAGAGTAGAAAAACAGTAAATTAGTACGCATAAAATAGACTCCAAATATAGACAGAAAATAGGACCCGTTGTGTGATGCAATCTGGATAAGTTTTGCTGGTGGCTAGATTAATACAAGCAATATTGTATAAAGGTCAAATATCAAGCATATAGGTGGACTTTAGCAAGAAGATTAAACTGCAGGGACCTTATTGCTAATCAACAAATAAACAATAAATAAAATTAAATGTGTGTGCATGTTTAAACAAACACTCACGTAAATATATGTATTTATATGATAGACATGTCCCCACATGGGTATTATAGTCTGGGATGGTAGCACTTCTTGTTATTAAAGTTGCCCACTACTTCCTATTGCAAGGACCCGTTTTCATTTGCTTATGATTTTGCCAAATGTTATCTGTTTGGGCTGAAATTTTCCATGTTGGTTGTTTGCCAGCTGGCAAAAGAGACAATAACTGGTAGCCAAGGGAGACTGGGACAGGATGTAGGTGAGATATAGGAGACTGGGATAGGGAACTGAGAAATAATTGGAAATAAGTGTGGTGGGGGAGAGGAGATACAGGTCTGATGAGGGGCCAGGTTGTGTGTGTGTGATGTGGAAGAACTGGGACTAGCAGAGCATGGAGACTGAGACTGGAATGAGAGGCCACAGGAGTGAGTTTGGGACTGTAGGAGGAGGATGAAACTAGAACAAGGACCCAGAGGTAGGGATTAGCTATAACTGGGATAGGGACAGGCTGGAGGGGGACAGGGCAGAAGAGTTCAATCTATAAGTGGAAGGGGCAAGTGTGACCACTAGAATACTCTCCCCTCCAGACCCTGGAATGGAACTCATGATTCCTGAGTCTCATAATTTCTCTGCTGTCAGACAACATCTGTGAAGTCCAGTAGCAAAATATCCCATCCCCTTTTAGTGCTGGTCCCCATCGAGGATGATAACCTACTACTATCAGATACTCTGTAATGCTTATAAGAAGCACACAAATCTTTTTAAAGGGGATAAGGCAATATGCCGCGTTTCTTGATAGTACAATTTAAGCATTAAAATCAGCATATGCTTTCATTCTCACACACACACACCCCAAAAGGTTCTGCAGCTGGATCTTATAGTTACCAGTCCTTAGTGTTGCTTGGTTAGTTCCAGTGGCCAGCTGAAACTGCACATGAGGGAGGGGAGCTGGGCCTCTGTTGAACACATTCAAAGCTCCGATGTTGATGCAGAATGAACCCAAAGTCCCATTGCAATACACCCTTCTCTTATAGTAATAAGTTCCCATGGAAGTCTGTGGACCTTGCTGTGTCACACCAGAGCTGTTAATCACAAGGAAGTCAAGGTTGCTCCCAATCAGTATTATTTGGGTTGATACTGGGAGTATCCGCAGCTGTTTCTCATCTCATCCCTCTGGCTCCACTCTTTATTTTGTCCTTGGGATGTATGCCTTTGCTTTAGGGTCATCAATCTACCATCTGGGTGATTCTGATAATAAAATTGGTGCCTCTCAACTCCTCAACTTCCTTTTTGACCATCCGGCCCAGCTGTCTTTTCTCAGTTAATTACCAAACATTCTTCACTCACATACCAAACAGTAAATAAGGTAATAATTACAGCCATAAAACTTCTATCCTTCTAAGAACAGTCATTAACACAATCAACAAAGAATAAACTCAGAACAATTTCTTCTTACTAATTCAAGGCTACAATTTCTTCTTAGGTTTCAGAGTAGCAGCCGTGTTAGTCTGTATTCGCAAAAAGAAAAGGAGTACTTGTGGCACCTTAGAGACTAACAAATATATTTGAGCATAAGCTTTCGTGAGCTACAGCTCACTTCATTGGATGCATTCAGTGAAAAATACAGTGAGGAGATTTATATACATAGAGAACATGAAACAATGGGTGTTACTATACACTCTGTAACGAGACTGATCACTTAAGGTGAGCTATTACCAGCACGAGAGCTGAGGGGGGAGAGGAACCTTTTGTAGTCATAATCAAGGTGGGCCATTTCCAGCAGTTGACAAGAACGTCTGAGGAACAGTGGGGGGTAGGGATAAACATGGGGAAATAGTTTTACTTTGTGTAATGACTCATCCACTCCCAGTCTCTATTCAAGCCTAAGTTAATTGTATCCAATTTGCAAATTAATTCTAATTCAGCAGTCTCTCGTTGGAGTCTGGTTTTGAAGTTTTTTTGTTGAAGAATTGCCACTTTTAGGTCTGTAATCGAGCGACCAAAGAGATTGAAGTGTTCTCCACCTGGTTTTTGAATGTTATAATTCTTGACATCTGATTTGTGTCCATTTATTCTTTTACGTAGAGACTGTCCTGTTTGGCCAATGTACGTGGCAGAGGGGCAATGCTGGCACATGATGGCATATATCACATTGGTAGATGTGCAGGTGAATGAGCCTCTGATAGTGTGGCTGATATGATTAGGCCCTACGATGGCGTCCCCTGAATAGATATGTGGACACAGTTGGCAACGGGCTTTGTTGCAAGGATAGGTTCCTGGGTTAGTGGTTCTGTTGTATGGTGTGTGGTTGCTCTCTATGTATATAAATCTCCCCACTGTATTTTCCACTGAATGCATCCAATGAAGTGAGCTGTAGCTCACAAAAGCTTATGCTCAAATAAATATGTTAGTCTCTAAGGTGCCACAAGTACTCCTTTTCTTTTTGCGAATTAAGGTTGCCTGTGCAACCCTGTGTCATCCCTCTTGAGCATATGAATTATAATATGGTCTTCAATCATATGGTCACATACTATTTTTTTCCACAGCTACCCTGCCTCATTCAATGAACAGGATGGGCAATGCTCTGGATATGAATCAGAGTTTGCGTAGTGAAGAAGGCTGTTGTGTGCAGGACTCCTACCTCATTTGTTGCAGAAGTTGCCAGGTGTGTACTGAATGAGGCAGGGGACAGCAAGAAGAGAAAGGATGGTCTCATGGTCAAGGCAATTCATAGAATCATAGAATCATAGAATATCAGGGTTGGAAGGGACCTCAGGAGCTCATCTAGTCCAACTCCCTGCTCAAAGCAGGACCAATCCCCAATTAAATCATCCCAGCCAGGGCTTAGTTGAATGCTGCCCTGAAGATTTGGATCCTATCCCTGCCTCGACCACAGAATTCCTCTGTGATTCTGGGCAAGTCACTTAAACTAAACCTTTCAGAAATGATCACTAGTCAAGTGTGTTCCTCATTTTCTGGGTGCCTGATTTAAGAGTCTGATTTGCAGAAGTGCTAAGCACTCAGAGCTGCAACTTGAAAACACGGCAAGCTGTGCTTGAATGTAAAATGCTATATAATGCTAAGTACTCTGAAGAATCAGGTACTAGGTGTCTCAAATAGGATGGATACTTTTGACCTTACTCTCTCTGTGCCTTCATTTCTCATTTGTAAAATAGGGATAATGTCTCCCCCTCATCTCACAGGGTGATGTGAAAATAAATTCATGATTGTTTGTAAAGCATTCAAATACTCTAGTGATGACCACCTAGAAAAGACCATGAGGAAATTAATCATTCTGTCTTCAGAGCAGGGTTTGAAGAGCAGTAAATAAATCCTGGGCCACACACTGAACAAGAAGGAGAAAACAAAACACTGATTATCTGCTGATTACTAGGCACAATCCATCCTATGCACTGAATAAGGAAAGGGTCCTGTGGAAAAAATAGTCTTGAATTACATGATCAAATACTGTATCATAGTGCATACACACAAGGGGCTGCATTAAGGATGCACAGGTAACATTAATTTTGGCATTTCCTAACTTTTGTGTGTCTTACTCTGCAATCTCTGGAGCTGGTTTGAAGGCAGAATTTCTGGTGTGTGGGTGATGCTGATATTTCAATATTTATTTTCATTTTAAATAGGAACAAAAAGGCAAATTTCTCCTGGAATGGAAATACTGAAAACAATTGATTCAGAAACATTGAAATGTTTTGTTTCAATAATTTTGAATCTTCTATAATATAAATATCCAATACCATACATATATAATACTATATATAATATTAAAATTAGTATTTTAGTATAATATAAACATCAAAATGAAAGAACTAAAAGACATTTGAAACTAAATGAAAGAAACTCTTTTGATGTTATTGAAATAAAATGATTCATTTCCACTTTTTCCCCAATATAATTTCATGAAAACATTTTGGTTTTAACTAAGCTGCATTTTCTGACAGAAAACTGTTCTGCTGAAAAACTTTCAACCAGCTCTATTTAATAATGTTCTTTTAATGTTGTTTTTTTTATGTTTAATATATATAGTTCAAATTGCCAATAAAAGGGCTCTTCCCTTTCCCCTGGGGCTACACGTGCCCAAACACGCTCTTTCTCCCTTAAAGGACTTACCTTTTTGATTTTTCCTTTCTGCCAAACGACTAGAATAAAACATAAGAACATGAAGAAATATAAAGCAATCTTAACACTGTACTTCTTTCTCTTTTCCTCTGCTCTATTTAGTATCCCTTTCTATTTTTCTTCTTGCTCTCTAGCCCTCAGTGGCAATCTATGTAGTTTATAGATAGGTGTTCAATCCACCTAGGATGAAGAAAATGTTATACATATATATATTCGGGCTGTCAAGCAATTAAAAAAATAATCACGATTAATTGCACTGTTTAACAATAATAGAATACCATTTATTTAAATATTTTAGATGTTTTCTATATTTTCAAACATATTGATTTCAATTACAACACAGAATACAAAGTGTACAGTTCTCACTTTATATTTACTTTTGATTAGAAATATTTGAACTGTAAAAAACAAAGGAAATAGTATTTTTCAATTCTCCCTTTACAAGTACTGTAGTGCAATCTCTTTATCATGGAAGTTGAACTTACAAATGTAGAATTATGTACAAAAATAACTGCATTCAAAAACAAAACAATGTAAAACTGTAGAGCCTACAAGTCCTCTCAGTCCTACTTCTAGTTCAGCCAATTGCTCAGTCAAACAAGTGTGTTCACATTTGCAGGAGATAAAGCTGCCTACTTCTTATTTACAAAGTCACATGAAAGACAGAACAAGTATTTGTATGGCACTGTTGTAGCCGGCATCACAAGATATTTACATGCCAGATTCGCTAAAGATTCATATGTCCCTTCATGTTTAACCACCATTCCAGAGGACATGCGTCCATGCTGATGACGCTTGTTAAAAAAATAATGCATTAATTAAATCTGTGACTGAATTCCTTGGGGAAGAATTGTATGTCTCCTGCTGTGTTTTACCCACATTCTGCCATATATTTCATGTTATATGATAAAGAGAATACTTTCACTGCAGATTTGGCAAAATGCAAAGAAGTTACCAATGTGAGATTCTAAAGATACAGCACTCAATCCAAGGTTTAAGAATCCGAAGTGCCTTCCAAAATCTGACAGGCACTAGGTGAGAAGCATGCTTTCAGAAGTCTTACAAGAGCAACACTCTGACATAGAAACTACAGAACCCGAACCACCAAAAAAGAAATCAACCATCTGCTGGTGGCATCTGACTCAGATGATGAAAATGAACATGCACTGGTCCTTGCAAAGCTGGCTACAAAAGTGCCATGCGAATGCCTGTTCTCACTTTCAGGTGACATTGTCAATAACAAGCGGACAGCATTATCTCCCATAACTTATTTGCCTTAGCAATTGGCTGAACAAGAAATTGGACTGACTGGACTTGTAGGCTCTGAAGTTTTCAATTGTTTTATTTTTGAATGCAGTTAAGTAACAAAAAAATCGATATTTGTAAGTTGCACTTTCATGATAAAGAGAATGCACTACAGTACTTGTATGAGGTGAATTGAAAAATACTATTTCTTTTATCACTTTTACAGTGCAAACATTTCTAAAAAAAAAATAAAGTGAGCACTGTATGCTTTGTATTCTGTGTTGTAATTAAAATCAATATATTTGAAAAAGTAGAAAAACATCCAAAATATTTAATAAATTTCAATTGGTAGTCTATTGTTTAACAGTGCGATTAAAGCTGTGATTAATCTCAATTATTTTTTTTTAGTTAACTGCAATTAGTCCACAGTCCTAATATGTGTGTGTGTGTGCACGCTATGTGACATCCAACAGCAGTCCTTTCCCCCATGGATTGTAATTTTTATTTGCATTGTCATCTCTCTTCCCCTTAATACTCTATTTTCTCATATCACATAATGTATGATAAGATCTTGAGGGTAGACACACAATTCTGACCACTGTCACTAACACATGCCACCTCAAAGAGGCTCTGGCTTTGCATTCCACTTCTCCTTATCTTCTCCCTGTATATAGATTCTATAGATCAAGGTGACCAAGAAAGCACTCACATTCTGCAAACAGAAATACATTTTGTAAATAATTTCTTTGTTGGTCAAATATCGTAGAATTTAATGAGTTTTAATGGCATTTTGTGAATCTGATGTTCTGGAGCATGTGCCTGAAATGTTCTGTTTCACTGACATCATGACCGTTCTGGATACCCATCAATGTTACGACACAACTAATGAAATTAGGCAAAATTTTGGAGGTAAAAAAAAATTCCAATTTGGATTGACTGAAGCTTTTTCTGAATTTGTTTCGAATTTGCCAAATTGTTTTGGTCAAAATTCACCCCCACCTCCAACCCAAAAACAAAAATCAGAAAAAGATGAAATGTTTCATTTTGCCATTTCAAAATGAGAAGTTTTAGTTTTCTGATTTTAAATGACTTTTTGTTTTGAAATTTGCTTCAATGTCATTGAAAGGAAAGTTAAAAATGAAATAAGATGTTTCATTTGATTTTTTTTTTTACATTCAAAACATTCTCAGGGTGACTCCAAATGAATTTTTGGAAAATTGTTTTTTTATATCAGTCTGCAAACCAAAAAAACATATATTCATCCAGCTCTGCAATTCAACCAGCAGGCTAACATTAGTATGGGCTGGACTAAGCCAGAATAAACAAAGTATGTACACAAGTGTACATACTTGCTATGAATGCTTCACATTTGTTAGGGCCAACAGGCTGTCGTAGCATCTATATTCCACACAGGATTTGACTGATGGTCATTAATCCCCTTTTTGGCTCCTGTCTACAAATGCCTGACACAGTCCTCCATGATTGGGAACAGGGAACCTTTTGTGGACTCTCTGACATGCAGTGGGTGCTGTTCTCCATGCATGAACATTTTGCATCCTGCACAGAGGTTTGTATCCCTCTGCACAGAACCCCACCTGTTCTGTTGTGATTAGGTTCTTCCTTGTAAAAGGAGCACAAGTTTTGCTCTTAAGAGAAGAAGCCACAGCTAATAATTGTAAGCTGCAAAGGCACTGCTATTACGGAGCATTTCAACTAGCACTAATGACAAGACTGTTTTTCTGATTAAGTTATTCTAGATTTCCCTGAAGAAGAGGTAACAAACACATTAAATTAATCTACTGTGGAATATAGACTTTATAGACATAATATCACATTAAATAGGTTAATAATTATAAACACCTCTTTACTGAGAGTCAAAAGTATTAATGAATAAAAATTCTAAAGATAGGGAGAGGTCCAGGAAGTTAGTTTCCTGTTTATAGTGTAAGTCCTCTGGCAGCTATAAAGGATGCCAAGCTTCCAGTTTTGAGAATTTGATTTTTGATGGATCTGTTCTTAAAAAAAACCTTGAAATGGCCGTAGAGTAAGATCCAGTGAATGAGGCTTAGCCTGTTTGTGTGCAAAGCTACCAAAATAAACATGCCCCCTCCCGCCCCTGCAAGTAAAGTATTGTTTGTGAAATAACGCCTCAGAGATATCAGGTAGGCTAGATAGATCAATCACATGTAAATGAAATTGGGATCTTTTGTATATTAGGGGTCACACATTAGGAGTCTCTAATGTTTGGATTAAAGCAGGGATATGTAAGAGAAACCTTCCTGGGAAACTAGCTCCATGTTGTTGTTTTTTAAATTAAAGTTAACTAAGTAAATCAGGCTTTTGAGCTGCGAGGATACCAGGAAAAGCTTCCTTCATTAAAGTAATACAGAAACAAAAATCAAGCATTTATAAATTTTGGTTTGAGCTGAAATCACTGGGAATTAGGTCTGAAGAATTGAGCCCTTGTTTTGCTGATGATGTGGTTGCTATGACCCAACTGTTTGGGGATTTTAGTCCCAGGAACCAGATTGTGCCCCTGAGATCTACGCACAGACAGAATACTTCCACTCATGCCCCATGAGAAAGGGGGCAGCACCCATCCCCCATTTCAAGAACCAAGTGGAGGGCTCTCCATGGCATTAAGATCCATGTGATTGGAGTGATTTGGAAGTCTGCAGGAAATGATGGATAGGTGGAAATACGTTTAGAGAGTTGGGTCAGGAACAGGGTTGGGGAGATACTATCCCCCGTGCAGCCCATGGAATAAATGAGAAAAATCAGTATTCCACAGACAGTACCCCACCTCCACCCTCTACACAGTGGAAGCTCCTATTTCAGCTGTTGTTGGGGAGGTCCTGATATCACAGGTCCAATGCCACCATGATGGCTGAGAAGGCATTCCTGAGTTTTCAAACCTGGGCCCAGAGAATCCACACCATACCATGGGGCAGTGGGAGGCATGTGAGTCTGGGAATATCTACAAGTCACTGCAAAAGGATCCATGGAATGAGTTGCTGTTCCACTCCCAGGATCTACCAGCTCTTCAGCAGAAAAGTGCCCCAGGCAATGCTGGGCCCAGGTTTGAAAACTCAGAGCTGTCTTCTCAACTGTTATAGTGGTTTTGCTGGATCTTGTACTAAATATAACAAAGACAATGGACTTGATTCTTCTCTCACACTGGTTTTACTCTCTCTTGATTTACCGTAGACTGAGAGGAGAATTAAGCCCAGTATTTCATTGCATGCTAAGGGTTTGATCCACCACCAAAAAGCAACTGGTGGTGTAGTCTCACCTGTGCAAAGCAAGTACAAATTTCTATAACTAGTGCAAGTAAGTGGAGCATAAAGCGTAGCTGTGTTCACTACACTTCATTAAAGAAATCAGCTTTTGGTCCCTGCCTGGTAATGATTTTCCACCAACTCTGCAGAACGTATAAAAGGTGCAAGGCACTGGAGGGTCAAGTTCCAAGTGTGAAACTTTGGGAAATTATATAAAAAATAGAAATATGAGAGAATTGGGCCTTCCAGCTGGAACCAGATCATCCTATAACCACTTTTTTTGCAACAATAATATTGCTAGCAGCCCTGAAGTTCAGTTAAAATATAGATGTTGAACTGGATAGAATTTATCAAAGTAAAAATCAAAGAACTGGAAGAAACGGTGGCAACTTAGGCTTTCTGCACTATTATTTCCTCTTTATTGTTTCACAAAAGTATTGTTGCTTTAACATTTACAGAGAGCTAAAAGTGCCTTTCTAAGAGTTAATAATTAAGTGATTTTGAACGCAGCTAAGGTTTACACTGAGGCTAAGGCTACACAAGACCACAGAGATTTATGTATTTCAAGAAAGAATTTATGAAAAAGGATGTTGTTCCCATACATCATCCTGCTAAGCTGTTCACACTGAGTTCGAAATATTTCTTCTTTCTCTAAACGGATTATCTTCACTCCTTTGACTCCATTTGATGGCACATTGTTACCCACAACAAAGCTGTACAAGCAGTGTGACATCAACACTGGAAACATGTAGAAATGCCTCATGCAACATATTAGACTGTCCTCCCACTCTTTCTTCCTTTTCTGAGCATTTGGGGGGCCAGGGGAGGAAGAAGGGAATAATCCCTGTTTACATGATTAAAAAGTAGTCATTTTACCTTGCCTGTGCTTCCCAGGGAATTCCATGCACATAAGCACTCTCCCTCACACAGATCACACCTGTCTTGTGCAATGAAGTAAGTGTGTGTGCGTGTGCGCTGCATACTTAACATTATCATTCAAGAGGGAGAAGTTAGGGATTGAGAAGGCTGGAAGTGGAGATGGAGCAAGATTTGGAGGGGGCTGCAGCATTTCCTCCATTTCCAGGAAAAGGCCATATATCTTCAAACTGTTTTACTTTTTCTGCATCACCCACTCTTTTTAAAGGGTGGGTCATCCCTTAGACAGGGAGGCCTAATTTGAGCGGCACTGCCAGGGAATGAAGTGGAAGATGCCAGATGTCACAGAAAGCCCTTCTCTCCTGGGATATGTGGGGCATGAAAACAGACTCATGACTCTCCCAGGTCATGATTTGCTGGGAGATGCATGAGAGGATTTTTTCAAAAGTTTATTTTCCCATTACTCTCTTCCCACGATTTTTCTACTGGAAGGGGCAATGCAGATAGTGGTTAGTTTGTCTCAGGTTATTCAAAAGACAACAAGCAGAAATGTATCAATTAAAAAGTGTTATTCTGAGGTTTGCAAAGCTTGAACACATCCAGATAGGCAATGCGCATTATTCTGTGTTTGTGAAAATTCTTTCTGACACAGTCAGTGACTTCAGTCACACCATCAGTATGTTTGATGTAAAGATGCTTCAGCGGGAGCTCGAGCCAATGGTGTCCTGCCATTTTAAGAGGAATCCCTAGATATCTGAACCCAGCCCTTTTTGCGCTGACAGCACCTGTCAGGAAAAAGAAAAGGAGTACTTGTGGCACTTTAGAGACGAACAAATTTATTAGAGAATAAGTTTTCGTAAGCTTCACCTCACTTCATCGGATGCATACAGTGGAAAATATAGTGGGGAGATTTTATATACACAGAGAACATGAAACAATGGGTGTTACCATACAGACTGTAACAAAAGTGATCAGGAAAGGTGAGCTCTTACCAGCAGGAGAGTGGGGGTAGGGGGGAGGGAACCTTTTGTAGTGATAATCAAGGTGGGCCATTTCAAGCAGTTGACAAGAACAGTAGGAGGGGAAATAAACAAGGGGAAATAGTTTTACTTTGTATAATGACACATCCACTCCCAGTGTTTATTCAAGCCTAAGTTAATTGTATCCAGTTTGCAAATTAATTCCAATTCAGCATCTCTTGTTGGAGTCTGTTTTTGAAGTTTTTTGTTGAAGAATTGCCACTTTTAGGTCTCAGGCATTGGCACCCTGACAGCAGGATTGTCTGGCTATGTAGACTCCCTCCAACCAGCACTCCCAGCTATCTTTGATACACCACTGACTTCCTGAGGAAACTACAATCCATCGGTGATCTTCCTGAAAACACCATCCTAGCCACTATAGATGTAGAAGCCCTCTATACCAACATTCCACACAAATATGGACTATAAGCCATAAGGAACAGTATCCCTGATAATGTCACGGTAAACCTGGTGGCTGAACTTTGTGTCTTTATCCTCACCCATAACTATTTCACATTTGGGGACAATGTATACCTTCAAATCAGCGGCACTGCTATGGGTACCCGCATGGCCCCACAGTATGCCAACATTTTTATGGCTGACTTAGAACAACGCTTTCTCAGCTCTCGTCCCATAATGCCCCTACTCTACTTGCGGTACATTGTTGACGTCTTCATCTGGACCCATGGAAAAGAAGCCCTTGAGGAATTCCACCATGATTTCAACAATTTCCATCCCACCATCAACCTCAGTCTGGACCAGTCCACACACGAGATCCACTTCCTGGACACTACAGTGCTAATAAGCGATGGTCACATAAACACCACCATATACCGGAAACCTACTGACTGCTATGCCTACCTACATGCCTCCAGCTTTCATCCAGACCACACCACACAATCCATTGTCTACAGCCAAGCTCTACGATACAACCGCATTTGCTCCAACCCCTCAGACAGAGACAAACACCTACAAGATCACTACCAAGCATTCTTACAACTACAATACCCACCTGCTGAAGTGAAGAAACAGATTGACAGAGCCAGAAGAGTACCCAGAAGTTACCTACTACAGGACAGGCCCAACAAAGAAAAAAAACAGAACACCACTAGCTGTCACCTTCAGCCCCCAACTAAAACCTCTCCAACGCATCATCAAGGATCTACAACCTCTCCTTAAGGACGACCCATCACTCTCACAGATCTTGGGAGACAGGCCAGTCCTTGCTTACAGACAGCCCCCCCCAAACTGAAGCAAATACTCACCAGCAACCACACACCACACAACAAAATCACTAACCCAGGAACCTATCCTTGCAACAAAGCCCATTGCCAACTGTGTCCACATATCTATTCGGGGACACCATCATAGGGCCTAATCACATCAGCCATACTATCAGAGGCTCGTTCACCTGCACATCTACCAATGTGATATATGCCATCATGTGTCAGCAATGCCCCCCTGCCATGTACATTGGCCAAACTGGACAGTCTCTACGTAAAAGAATAAATGGACACAAATCCGACGTCAAGAATTATAACATTCAAAAACCAATTGGAGAACACTTCAATCTCTTTGCTCACTCGATTACAGACATAAAAGTGGCAATTCTTCAACAAAAAAACTTCAAAAACCGACTCCAACGAGAGACTGCTTAATTGGAATTAACTTGCAAACTGGATACAATTAACATAGGCTTGAATAAAGACTGGGAGTAGATGTGTCATTACACAAAGTAAAACTATTTCCCCTTGTTTATTTCCCCTCCTACTGTTCTTGCCAACTGCTGGAAATGGCCCACCTTGATTATCACTACAAAAGGTTCTCCCCCTCCCCGCCCCACTCTCCTGCTGGTAATAGCTCACCTTTCCTGATCACTCTTGTTACAGTCTGTATGGTAACAGGTTTCAGAGTAACAGCCATGTTCGTCTGTGTTCGCAAAAAGAAAAGGAGTACTTGTGGCACCTTAGAGACTAACAAATTTGTTTGAGCATAAGCTTTCGTGAGCTACAGCTCACTTCATCAGATGCATACTGTGGAAAATACAGAAGATGTTTGTTTTTATATACACAAATCATGAAAAAATGGGTGTTTATCACTACAAAAGGTTTTCTCTCCCCCCACCCCACTCTCCTGCTGGTAACAGCTTATGTAAAGTGATCACTCTCCTTACAATGTGTATGATAATCAAGGTGGGCCATTTCCAGCACAAATCCAGGTTTTCTACCCACTCCCACCCCCTCCCACACAAACACACAAACCCACTCTCCTGTTGGTAATAGCTTATCTAAAGTTATCACTCTCCTTATAATGTGTATGATAATCAAGGTGGGCCATTTCCAGCACAAATCCAGGGTTTAACAAGAACGTCTGAGCCTTGTTAAGAGGTCCCATATGATTAAAAACTAGTATAATAAAGCAAATAAATAAGACTATAGACCAGTAATCCTTATATCAACATAACAGAGAAAACCTTTCCAAACTATTCTCTTTTAACCAATAAAAAGATGGTGGAAAACTATGCAATACACTGATTAAAATTAATAAAACTGAAATAATTCAAGAATTCCAAACATTTCATCAGCCAGGTCTCTGGTAATCACCCATCTGTCTTCCTATGGATTTTACTGCATTCACCACCATCTAATCATAGAATCATAGAATCATAGAATATCAGGGTTGGAAGGGACCCCAGAAGGTCATCTAGTCCAACCCCCTGCTCGAAGCAGGACCAATTCCCAGTTAAATCATCCCAGCCAGGGCTTTGTCAAGCCTGACCTTAAAAACCTCTAAGGAAGGAGATTCTACCACCTCCCTAGGTAACGCATTCCAGTGTTTCACCACCCTCTTAGTGAAAAAGTTTTTCCTAATATCCAATCTAAACCTCCCCCACTGCAACTTGAGACCATTACTCCTCGTTCTGTCATCTTCTACCATTGAGAACAGTCTAGAGCCATCCTCTTTGGAACCCCCTTTCAGGTAGTTGAAAGCAGCTATCAAATCCCCCCTCATTCTTCTCTTCTGCAGGCTAAACAAGCCCAGCTCCCTCAGCCTCTCCTCATAAGTCATGTGTTCCAGACCCCTAATCATTTTTGTTGCCCTTCGCTGGACTCTCTCCAATTTATCCACATCCTTCTTGTAGTGTGGGGCCCAAAACTGGACACAGTACTCCAGATGAGGCCTCACCAATGTCGAATAGAGGGGAACGATCACGTCCCTCGATCTGCTTGCTATGCCCCTACTTATACATTCCAAAATGCCATTGGCCTTCTTGGCAACAAGGGCACACTGCTGACTCATATCCAGCTTCTCGTCCACTGTCACCCCTAGGTCCTTTTCCGCAGAACTGCTGCCTAGCCATTCGGTCCCTAGTCTGTAGCTGTGCATTGGGTTCTTCCGTCCTAAGTGCAGGACCCTGCACTTATCCTTATTGAATCTCATCAGATTTCTTTTGGCCCAATCCTCCAATTTGTCTAGGTCCTTCTGTATCCTATCCCTCCCCTCCAGCGTATCTACCACTCCTCCCAATTTAGTATCATCCGCAAATTTGCTGAGAGTGCAATCCACACCATCCTCCAGATCATTTATGAAGATATTGAACAAAACCGGCCCCATGACCTACCCTTGGGGCACTCCACTTGATACCGGCTGCCAACTAGACATGGAGCCATTGATCACTACCCGTTGAGCCCGACAATCTAGCCAGCTTTCTACCCACCTTATAGTGCATTCATCCAGCCCATACTTCCTTAACTTGCTGACAAGAATACTGTGGGAGACCGTGTCAAAAGCTTTGCTAAAGTCAAGAAACAATACATCCACTGCTTTCCCTTCATCCACAGAACCAGTAATCTCATCATAAAAGGCGATTAGATTAGTCTAATCATTCAGTTAGATAAATAGTTCTTCTCTGAATTCCCCAAATGTATCCCACTCTTGGTGGTGTGCAATGCAATGCACCCCATGTGCTCAAGATCAGAATTTTTTTTTTTTGACCAGCAGCCTCTTCTGGTTCTAGGCACGTGTCCTGAGTGTCCTTTTGTCCGGTATCAGGAGATAAAGGGAAGAGTAGGCCCAGTGCTCTGCCAGTTCTCTGTTAGTGCCCATGGCTGTAAGATGTAACCCCTGCAGTGTCCATGCCAATGCACTTCTCCAAACTCTTATTTCTTGTAGACAATTGTATTTAGTTTCTTTAGACATATTGTGTTAGGATTAGGAGTTAGTATTGTTTGCCCAACAATTTAGTTATTCTTTTATATTTTTCTTAGTCAAGGGGAAAAAAAATTTCTGTACTATCAGGACTTAGTCATGACTGAATCTACATTTCCTGGCTTTAAAACTACCCATTTTGTGAAGCAGCTATGACACTTAATGACACAAGACACCTTTATGTCTTGGGGAGGCACACATCTCTGATAAATGTACCCACCTGTAGGTTCTTTTCAAAAGAGGCCCAGAAGGCAAGGAAGACTTACCTTAAACTTTTTTCTTTTAGACCACTCTGTGGGGCCTGCCATGGATCCAGGCAAGCAAGGCCCTCCTGGACAAGCTCCACCTGAGTCCAGAAGTGTCCCTAGTAAACTCCAGATCAACAGTTAGCTCCCGAACCCCATCCTCTAAGAAGACCCCAGCTAAAGATTCTGGCAGGGTTGTTAGATCCTTAAGTAAGACTTTGGACAGGGTCTGAAAGGCGCATCGCTCCTCTGCGAAATATAGGGGTAGATCCTCTTCAGCAGACCTGAGCAAAATGAGGTTGAAATCATTCATCAGTCCCATTCTAAAGGGATTTATGGCCCAGACTGAGTACTGTTGGAGACGTGAGGAAGCACGGTACTTGGCAGTCAGCACAGTTTGAAGACCCAATATAAATTGCCTCTGGTACTGATTCTGCAGCACCACTCAGTCAGCAGCAATCATGTCAACAACATCTACTCCAATACTGTCAAACCGCATGCTGCTTTCCATGGCACTATCTTCTTTGGTACTGAGATTATTGTCTGTATTTGTGGATCTACAAGCATCAACAGAGCCAGAATCATTGCTCTCCTCAATGCTTAATGTCTCAATTATCACTTAATGCCAGCTATCACTACTCCTTAGGTACCAAGTGTCTCTTCAATACCGACTAGACCACAGTCAAGCATGCTTCCTGGGTCCCCAGTTAGGACAGCCTCTTCTCTGGATCAAAACTGTTCAGAACAGATTAAGGGGCTGTGCCCTGATTATTCCCCAATATTTCATTCATGTGACCCTTTTGGCTCAAATAGAGACTCCTCTATAGGAACTTCTAGGGGTTACAAGGACAGGCACTCAAAAGGCTGTTGGGTTTTGTAACTGATGTAACAGCCTCTCCCATAATGCTTCATCTTCCAGGGCTGAAAAATGCCCTAGCAGATCATCCAAGCAGGCAAATTTCAATAGATCACGAGTGGACAAACAAAGATTCCATTACCCAAGACATCTTTTGAAAATTGAATCAACCATCCAGTGACCTTTTTGTTATGGACAGGAACAACAAGTGCCTCAGATTCTGCTGGAGAATTGCTGTTGGAAAGATTCCTCATTTTGCGGGCGCCAGGGATGATGTATGCTTATCCTCCCTCATCTTCTGATTCTAAGAGTATTAAGAAATATCTGACAGGATTTGGCCGCAATCATCATAGCTGGCTAAGACATGTTTGGTAGCCGGACCTGATGAGCTTGTTAACTCATCCTCCAAAACCCTTACCTCTTCTTTCTGACTTTATCTCACAAGGCAACAGAAATATCCTGCATGCACAACCTTGGACCTCATAACTTGGATACTGGCTGGATGAATGATATGGAAAGATCCTGCTTTCATCACACCCAGAACATTTTGGTTGAAAGCAAAAAAAGATTCCACGATATTCATATATGCAGCCAAGTGAAAAAGATTCATTATTTGGGTTCAGCAATGCCATTTATCCTATTCTAATGAATATCCCAGCTATCATGGACTACTTGCTGACTTTCACGATCTCAGGATGGTCTATTAGCTCTATTAAAGCTCACTTGGAAACCATCATCTATTAGAGCTCACTTGGAAACCATCATCCCCCTATCTAGGGCTACACAGCTTTTCTCCACCCTAGAATGGCTAGGTTCCTAAAGGATTTCATATATGTTTTCCTTCCACTCAGGCAGCTTCCTCCTCCCTGGGACCTCAATGTAGTCCTAGTGGGTTTGAACTCTTGGCAACTTGCTTCCTATTGCACTTGTCTATGACATTTTAATGGTAATTACATCAACCAGAAGAACTGGGAAAATACAGGCATTTATAGTACCTATATAATATAAAGATAAGATTATCCTCATACTAAATTCTTGTCTAATTTAGTCTTGGATTTTCACTTGAACCAAATGATCCATTTGCTGGTTTTCTTCCCTAAACCATATTCTAATCAGGGTGAGGTGAGGCTACTCTAGATATCCTTAGGTCCTTGTAATTTTATCTACATAGAACCAAGTCATTTAAAGTCTCTCTTGGCCTTTCAGTAGAATTTTGAAGAGCCAGGGTCTCTCACAGGGTGTCTATTTTGATAGAAAGCTATTATGAGAGAGTCAGTTTAAATTCCCCAGCTCTGATTAGGCTTCATTCCACTGGAGCTCAAACAGATTGTCTGGGTTTTGAGAAGCATATTTATCTCAGAGATATGCAGAACAGCTACATGGGGTTCAGTCCATGCCTTCTATGAGGTATTCCTCCCTTTGGAAACAAAAAAAGCTGTGCAATCTTTATTTAAGTAGACTCCAGGCACCATCTGCTCTAATCAGATCACTGCTTGTGCATCACTAAGAGTGAAATATTTGTGGTGGAGCACTCAAGGAAGGAGAAATAGTTACCTTATAGTAACTGTACTTCTTTGAAATGTGTTGTTCATATGTATTCCATAACCCACTCTCCTGTCCTACTACTGCAGTCTTATAACCTCTGGAGTCTGAAGTAGTGAAGGATTTGAATAGCAATTAGTCTGGCTCTGCCCTTGGTCCGGGGCATAAGGACACTCAAAGTGCATGAGTGGCCCCACTGGACATCATTGGCCTGATCTTGAGCATCTGGGGTACATGCACATCACCAAGAGCAGAATGTATATGGACAACTCATCTCAAAGAACCACAGTTACTGTAAGGTAAGTAACCATTTATTTCCAGTTCTTCTGGTTCTGAACACAGCCATGATGACCATCTAAACTAATGCATTTTTGTCTTGTTCAATTGGTAGACAGAGAGGCAGACCTGACTTTAGAGGAGTTACACAGGCCCAGTTACTTTCTCAGTTGCACAGGCCTCTTAGATCACAACCAAATTCTCTAAGTAGAATTGTTCTTAGTTAAAATATAATTTACCCAGAACCTTTACAGTGCAGCCCCTGCCTACAACTAGTCTCTCAACTCATATTACTGTTTCATTAGCAACCTATGCTCTGCTTACATGGCATGTCTTTATGCTCTCCTTGTTTTCTTTTCCTACATACAAGCACCTTCCTAGTTCAGCCCCCTATGCTTGGAATAGCTTCCTGTTCCTGTGTATTATTCGACCTTACTCCTCTTCATATCTGTCCTTGACTCATTTTTTTCAATCCACCTTCCCCTGAAGTCCAGCCTTCACTCTAGAAATTGCCCACAAACTCTAGCTTTAATGTATTCAAATAAATTATCTGATAACATTAAGCACACCACCTGAGTTGTAATCCCGGGGCCCAGTGTTGCCCCCTTACTCATACTGAATAATACCTATTCCACCAGCTGCCCCATTTCAATCAATGGGACTAGTAGTCAACGAGCAGTGTACTACACAGTGTCAGAAGGGGGTGGCAGAATCAGTCCCCAAGGGTTTATTGCCATTCTTATTGTGATGAGTATGATTGAAGCTGTATGTTCCTTAGGATGGGTACCTGTCACATGGCTTGTCTATGATACTCCTCACATTTCTTCAATAAAAATAAGGAGCAGAATTTGAAATGTTCAGCAACATTAATGCAGAAATTTTATTTTATGAATGGGAGTGTAAGACTGGATTGTTCATATTTAATATCATCTCTGACCTTCTGCTGCCCTATTGAATCCACAGCATTTCCTACTCCTTTCGCTGGCTGATCCATCCCAGAGCTACAGACCTATTACTTGACCCTTCCTTCTCTATCTGTCTCTGCCCAGCTGTTGCCTGAAGGAAAGAAGAACATTTGTTTTTAACTCTTATTATTGTGCTACCTCTCCCACCATTAGTCCCGCTGAAGTACTATGCTGAGGCAGCTTTCTGCCACATACACTGTTTACGTAACACAAGATGCAGTGCAGTTGTGGGAATTAAACATACTGTTTGAAAGAATCGTGTTCTTCTTTCAGTCACAAATTGGGGAATGCTGACAGAAGGAAGTTGAAATTACAGAGCAAGAAACAAGCATTTTATCAGTCAAATACCTTCCTACAGTATTCATCTAGGCTTTCCATCTATTTTTTATGAATTGCTGGATCCATAAATTATAGCAATTAATTTAAAACTGGTAAAATCCTAGGGAAAAGGCCTCCTGCTCCGACCCCATAAATTCAAATCATAAATGTGGAATTTGGTATTTTATCCACCATAAATCTGTCTCTTCACATAGCTTAAAGCATTTGTCAGTTAAAAGAATATTGCAGAATTAGGACCATCACAATTCTTCATTCAGATCCGATATGTGCAGTATAATTGTGTTACTGAACTCTTCAAGGCTTTTGCAGATTCTTATGAAAGTCTCAGTAAAATGCGTTTATTCAAACCCAACAAGCTGTCTTTCTTGAGACTGTTGTATGACTAGCCTCACATGCCTGTAAAGGATAAGTAGGTAAAAGATACCCAAACCATAACAAGACCAAGTTCAACCAGAAGTATTGGAAGGTTATGACATGGCAGGGCAACTAGCTAGGAGGATGTGTAGCAGCACCTTGGTATTTCAGACCTCCTTACAATTGGGTCTCGCTCTCAAGATGCCAAGAGTCTGATAAATGTTGCTTTTAATTTCCAGTATTATTGAAGTTACAGATCATCCGAAGAACACAGTTTGAAAGCTAGATAAAGTAATAGTAAAAGATGCTATTAACATGTATTAGTCAGAGGTACCTGTTGTCAAGGTTCCTCCCCCACTCTGAACTCTAGGGTACAGATGTGGGGACCTGCATGAAAACCTCCTAAGCTTACTTTTACTAGCTTAGGTTAAAACTTCCCCAAGGTATAAATTACTTTTATCCTTTGTCCTTGGAATATCCACTGCCACCACAAAACTCTAACTGGGTTTACTGGGAAACGTAGTTTGGACACGTCTTTCCCCCCAAAATCCTCCCAACCCTTGCATCCCACTTCCTGGGAAAAGTTTGGTAAAAATCCTCACCAATTTGCATAGATGACCACAGACCCAAACCCTTGGATCTGAGAACAATGAAAAAACATTCAGTTTTCTTACAAGAAGACTTTTAATAGAAATAGAAGTAGATAGAAGTAAAGGAATCACCCCTGTAAAATCAGGATGGTAGGTACCTTACAGTGTAATTAGATTCAAAACATAGAGAATCCCTCTAGGCAAAACCTTAAGTTACAAAAAAGACACACAGACAGAAATAGTCATTTTATTCAGCACAATTCTTTTCTCAGCCATTTAAAGAAATCATAATCTAACACATACCTAGCTAGATTACTTACTAAAAGTCCTAAGACTCCATTCCTGTTCTATCCCCGGCAAAAGCAGCATACCAACAGACACACAGACCCCTTTGTTTTTCTCCCTCCTCCCAGCTTTGAAAGTATCTTGTCTCCTCATTGGTCATTTTGCTCAGGTGCCAGCGAGGTTACCTTTAGCTTCTTAACCCTTTACAGGTGAGAGGATTTTTCCTCTGGCCAGGAGGGATTTTAAAGGGGTTTACCCTTCCCTTTATATTTATGACACCTGTGTTGAAGGGTATTAGGTGCACAAATACCTCTCCCATCTTGGAGAGGAGGGCGGAGTTTGGCTGAAGCAGCAGGTGGATGGTCCAGCTCCTGGGGAGAGGAGGTGGAGAACTAATGCCAAGATGTGCTGGAGCCATTGGCTAGTCAAGAGCAAAATTGATTGGCTCTCTCAGCCCTCCTTCTCTCAATTTAAAGCCTTCTGAGGCATCCAGAGGCCATCTTGCCATGTTGCTGCCCTGCCTCATCCCTTGCTGTAGCTGAGGATGCTGTGGGTCTGACCATTTACCAGTTTTCAGGACTAGGAAGGATTTTTTTCCCATTGGGCCAAACTGGCAGATGTCTAGAGGGTTTTTTGCCTTCCTCACAGAATTGAAGAAGACACGATTTAGGTTATAAAGCAAGAAAGAATAAGAATTTAATGCCGGGAGGAATATAAAAAAGTTAGTTTGCCACAACCTGCAGCTGGTGTCCACTGCAGATAAAAAGTAAAAAAGCCAGTTCCCACAGATGAGTAAGAGCAAGGACATGGCTAATGGACCTCTTTTCTTAAGGAGAAGGGGAGGCCTGAACTCTTAACAGACTGAGGTCCTCCTTGATACTCTTTATCTCCCCTCACAAGAGGAGGGGTCGGAAGAATTCCAAAGTGAAATTAGTCCTAGGGCCTAGGCTTAGAGCAGAGCCACAGGAGTTTTTTAAAAAATCATTTGGGGGGTTGAACAAAACATTTTGTTTGTCCCAAAATTCAATGTTTCTTTTCATTGTCATGTCTTTTAATTTTTAAAGAATATATACAATTGAAGCAAAATTCAAAATGTAAAGTCATTTTGAGTTGAAAAATGTAAATATTTCCTATCAAAAATTTCAAAACAAAACATTCTGATTTTTTCTCTCCCCCCCCCCCACCAAAACAATTCAGCAAAAAAAGGTTCCATTGACCTGAATCTGGATTTTTTTGGCCAAAAAATGTTTAAGCTGAAAAATTTCACCTGAAAAATGTCACCCAGGTCTAGTTAACTGAGGATGGTCTGTGGTCATATTGTAGGAGCCCTGTAACCCTGCACTGGACACAATTAAATACCTGGTAAATGTGGGAAAGAGGAGAGGCACATACCGAACCTCCCCTTTGTTAAGTTAATAAAGTTGCAGCCTACCACTTAACTCCATACCTGTGTCTGCTTTTCATTCTGTGTGTCCTGATCAATACTAAATAAAATCAAAAGCTGACATACCTATGTACTACCAAGAGAGTTATTACACAAAGTATGTGTCATAAATATAAAGGGAAGGGTAAACACCTTTAAATCCTTCCTGGCCAGAGGAAAAACCCTTTCACCTGTAAAGGGTTAAGAAGCTAAGATAACCTCACTGGTACCTGACCAAAATGACCAATGAGGAGACAAGATACTTTCAAAGCTGGGGAGGGAGGAGAGGAGAAACAAAGGATCTCTCTGTCTGTGTGTTGCTGTTGCTGTGAACAGAGCAGGAATGCAGGTCAGAGCTCCTGTAAAGAGTTAGTAAGCAACCTAGTTAGATATGCGATAGATTCTGTTTTGTTTATATGGCTGATAAAATAACTTGTTCTGAATGGAATGTATATTCCTGTTTTTGTATCTTTTTTTTAATTTAAGGTTTTGCCTAGAGGGATTCTCTGTGTTTTGAATCTGATTACCCTGTAAGGTATTTACCATCCTGATTTTACAGAGGTGATTCTTTTACTTTTTCTTTAATTAAAATTCTTCTTTTAAGAACCTGATTGCTTTTCATTGTTAAGATCCAAGGGTTTGGGTCTGTGTTCACCTATGCAAATTGGTGAGGATTTTTATCAAGCCTTCCCCAGGAGAGGGGATGTAGTGCTTGAGGGGATTTTTTTGGGAGGGAGACGTTTCCAAGTGGGCACTTCCCGTTATTATTGTTAGACACTTTGGTGGTGGCAGTGTTTAACCTAAACTGGTAAGAATAAGCTTAGGGGGTCTTTCATGCAGGTCCCCACATCTGTACCCTAGAGTTCAGAGTGGGGAAGGAACCTTGACAGTATGTATTATTGCTCTTTTTATTAGAGGGACTATACCTTGCACTACTTACTTTCCAAAAGTAAGAATTCTGTGAGATGTCTTCAAAGAAGCATAATTACAAGATAAATAATTTTCCCTTCTTGCCATCAAGTTTCTGGATAACTGATTCAGTTGTGCCTTTGGCTGGTGTTACATTTGAAAACATTAACACTTAAAGATATTTCAAAACATGGTATGTGTCAACTTGAGATCACGTTGGAGGCTATTAATAGGCCACGGATTTGGAAGCCCATCTAATGACTTTTTACATTATACCTGGCCTATAGCCAAACATCATTCATTCATCTCTGAAGCAACAGGTCTCAAGTTTCATAACTGTATTTGCAGGAAAAAAGAAAAGTTCTCACTGTTTATTAACCAACTGTAGAAATGGTAAATTTAATTAACTTGTGAATCAATTTATGAACATCAGTCAATTTCCAAAAACAATAAACCCATTACGCATTGTGGGACTAGAAGATGGCTGTCTTTACACACATTTACCATCTTTAAATCAGAAGTATTCACATGGAATATATTATGCAGAAAAATCAATACACTCTTGTTATTAACCTAAGTGGCCATTAGATGTTATTATTATTGTTATATGTGAATACTGTTGAAATTGGTCTTGTAAGGCAATAAGAAACAGGACAGTCTATGGCTTCAAAAGTGTCAGAGCTGTAGTAATCTGTCTGCTTTGGATATCTTTGAGGGCAAACCCAGATTGACCTTGTGGATCTCTGCTTCTGTTTCATAGCTCCGGCCCTCTGAGGGTCCAAACAGAAAAAGAGATGCAACATTTTCTTGTCAGCTATTTTTATTGCCTTCTTCTTGAATTCAAGCTGATGGGATAAGCCCTTTTGCATGTAGCCTCTTCCTGGCTATGAGGGGGCAATTAACAAAGTATTTGTATTGTGATGTCCCGCAACAGTCCATTTAGTTTTGATCGGCCACTTTGATGGGCAGGAGATGATCCCTACTGAGTGGGTTCATAGTTTCAGAACAAACATTTTTTACAATTACAAAGCAAAAACTTAAATATTACCTAATAGCTTGTGATAAAGAAATTATAAGTGAGGTTAATGCATGCAGCAACTTACAAGTATTTCACAAAATCTAAAACTAAACACATTGTTATAAGTCCAATACCCAACATAACCATACTAACACACAGGTGTATCAGACTAGTTTCCAACAATGAATTTGTCAGTGCTCAGCTAGGGTCTAAAGCCTTGGCACCTAGTCTGCCAGTGTCACAACAACTTCAATGTATTGAAACACATCTAGCGGTTTTAATCATGCTTACGAAGGAAGATGATTTGAGGTCCTCTCCTGGAATCCTTACTAGGCCAAACTTTGGTCCTACTGAAATTGACAGAATTTGTGCCACTGACTTCAGTGAGACCAAGCTTTGTCAGCCAGCCTTTATATGGACAAAACTCACATTGACTTCAGTGGATGTCTTGACTAAACTAGAATTTCAGGATTGAGTTTACAAGAACAGCCTGATGCTCTCATATGTAGGAAAACCACACAGAGTGGGTTTGGAATCTCCAAGGCTCTGATTTATAGCTGTGTCCAAAAGGAGTGAGGGAGACAGTCCTTGGGCTGGTGGCATGTAGAGCCTCTGGCTGCTCTTAAATATTCTGGCCTGGTACAGCCTTAAGAGGGCTATATGAAACCAGGCATTATGGGAGTACAGTGTCACTTTGGACATGCTTCCTGTCTTCCAGACATCTCAATACACTGTTATGGTGAGAATTAGAGCATGGCACAGGAGCTGGAACAATGCAAACGTAACTGCTTTTCTGGTTTATTTGCACAGCAAGAGCAAGGGTCAAAGATCTGCCCCTAAGAGTTTCAATTCATTGAGTATTTTCCTAATGATTCAGACAGAAGAAGGGCCAGCAAAGCTAGATCCAAAATTGTATGAATGGTCCTACAGGGAGGCAGGAGTTGCTTTTAGAGAACAGAAGGTGAAAAGCTAAACTTTACAGCAGGAAGTAATATTACCAGTATATTTTTTACTATGAGAGGTCCTTGTGCTTGTGGAGAGAAGAAGCTGCATCCGTTTCTTTCCTTTCTATCACCCCACGGAGAGTGTTATATCAGGTATCCGAGGGAGGTATCCACAGAGCCTCTGTTGTCCCCTTTCTGTGCTCTTCCACCTACCTGGCTGCTTTCCACTGAGTTTGGATCCCCTCTTACTAGTGGAATATGACCCAGAAACTAGCATATTCAGAACTAAGCTGCAAATTTCAAAGCCAAGGCTTCTGCTCTATTGTGGAAAGACTGAATCATTTTCCCATACATGATTACTGGCAGACCATGTGTGCTGAGTCTAAACAGAAGTTAGACTGTGAAGGGCCTTATATTCTTCAGTCTTATTCGCTCTTCAGAAAGCCAGTATCTCAGCTGAAAAAAGGTCACCCAACTTGCATATGCATCTGATGCTCTTCAGATTTTAGTTTTGTATCAAAATGTCATGTCACACTGTACTCTTTGTAAACCTCAAGATGCTCCTCAGGTCATTGCCACCAGAACACTGTATTGCACTTCACTGAAATTGCTGTAGCTTAAAAAAACTGCACTGAAATTCATTATGTCACCCTGAAAGTTACAGTTCACGTCAGACATATTTTAAAAATTTAAAGGGAATTCTTTGGCATTGTTGATAAACACTATCAATTAATCTTGCTATTTCTCACATTTCCATGCCTCTGGGTGTCAGTTATACACTGCACCTGGGATTTTCAAAAGGGTCTGAAGGAATTAGGTGCCCAAATCAAGGAGAACTGGCTGTCCAATGCCTTTATTTTCCTTTGAAAATCCCAGCCAACATCCAGATGTGATATGTGTTGGCCACCATCTTAACAGTGGGCCAACCAGTTCAAATACAGTAAGAATTTCTTCAAACTTGGGCCAACACATAATAAGTTGCAGAATGAGGACCTGTGGTCTTTTCACCTTTATAATAATAATAATAATGGGTTTGGAATTGGTCTGATTCATCATCACATCAGACCAGCTTTGCACTGATGTAACTTCATTCAAGTCAATAGAGTTACCCCCAGGGACAAATGGTATAGGGCAGTGACAAAGCAGGTTCTGTATCCGTAATTCCCCTATGGAAATATTTACCATTATAATGAAGCTATAACAATGTACTTGTCTATATTTTGCATGATGGCTGATCTTAATGTCTGTTCCCTGTGCTGGAGCCAGCATTTAAAATATGAAGCAAGGCTGTACCTGATGTAATACCTTTTCAATTTAATGTTTGTGGATATTGTCTTTTTCTATTTATTTAGTTTATTAAGATGAAACGGGCCAGCCGGAAAAAAAAAAAGGTGGGAGATCAGCCAGCGGGTTTGCCAGCTGCTTTATGGGCGCTGTGAACAATTTTCTAATGTTCTGCTCATAGAATAAAAAAGTCTGCTTCATTAAATTTGCCTCGGAATGATACCACATTATGTGGAACTATTCCACATATCAGCTGGAAAGTAAACTCATGCCGCACAATGGACTGGTATGAAAAAATTAAATTTTCTTTAATTAAAATGTAAAAAGCACTCAGCTCTTCTCCCTGGCATATATTTTACATTTATTCCTAAAGCAGGCACAGCACAGACAGAAGCAGTGTAAGTGTGCCCATGCTACCCCACCAGTCTGGCTCCGCCTGCTGTGGGGGCACCGCGTCTGATGGGGTTCCAAGGCCAATGCAGCCCGGGGGCACTTGGCGAGGACTGGCAGCTGGGATGTCAGCTACAGAGGCGTGTGTGGTGGAAGTTGTGTTTGTTTGTCATACGGACATCAGTCCAGTGTGATCTGCACCAAGAGTCGACAGTCTACTCATTTGAGATAGGCCACTAAACAGTCATTATCTGGGTGCTTCTTCTAACACAATCACATACTGGCCCAGATCATCCCTGTGGAAAACCCAGAGAAGGTGGTCTTGGGACAGGAAATTCCTGTGAAGATCAGCATCAGTGGTTCCATCCAGCTCACTATACCAGGATCAGGGTTTGCCTCCCTCTCATCTTTGTCCATGGAGCAGGCTGTAGAGCAAGTGCCCAACCTAACAGATGTTCTTCCTGATGCTCTCACCCTGTCCCAGCTGCCTCTAGCTGTAGTAGCTCTGGTACTCTGACAGCATCAGCAGAAAAAATAATAAAGCTCCAAGCTAAACCTCCACAGGGCCAGAGCAAGAAAGAAACTATGAAGTAAAGCAGTTGTGCAAGGGTGTGACACGTGCTTCTCTGTCATCTACAAGAGGCCTTTGCAAAAACTGATCTTAGAATGATAGAATCATAGGACTGGAAGACTCAAGAGGTCATCTAGTCCAGTACCCTGCACTCATGGCAGGACTAAGAATTATCTAGACCATTCCTGACAGGTGTTTGTCTAACCTGTTCTTTAAAATCTCCGATGATGGAAATGCCACAACCTCCCTAGGCAATTTATTCCAGTGCTTAACCTCCCTGAAGATATGACTTTGGAGACATCTTTGGAGATATTCTCATTTAATTTCACATATACTCAGTTTGACTTTTTGGCTACTGGGAAACATGTGATCACTGTAATGAGATTAGGCTTTGTGAACATGATAAAGAGGTAATCTGCCAGGATAATACAGTGAGATTTCTGTAGCAGTACTATGTCCTTTTTGAAAGTAGGAGTGTATAAAGGACATCTTTGACAGAATCACCTAAGACCTCAAATCAATTTCCATTTAAAGGAAAACCAGTGATGCAACAATTGTTTCAAGCCAAATAGTTATGCTGCTCCTACTACTGTGACAGTTGAGACTGACTCTCCACTGCTTTCTACCTTTTGTATTTATTTGCACTAACACACAATGGATACAGAATTCTACCCCACCAGTATTGTAGTGTTTTTCATGCCGTTTGCACATGTGTAAAAGGTGCAGAGCAACTGAGAACCTGCCCCAGGGTGGGTTGTTGTTTTTTGGGGTTTTTTTTGCTTTGCAAAGTGAAGGAGGTGAGAGAATACAATCACAGTTCACAGTTAGGATCATTGATGATTCTCTCAGCAAAGGAACCAAAGACTGAATCGGCATGGATGCTGAAGTACTCTGTTCTTTTACTAGTAGAGCTGTCCTTCCATGGCAAGGTTGAAGCACATTGGTGGGGTGAGGTGGAAAAGCATACACAGATGCTTCCAAGTTCTGATTCTCTATCCACTCTGTGTAAAAGTTGCTGCAGGATTGCTAAGGATGCTCATGGCACTGGCTCTAAAGAGAGAATGCCACAGCCCCTATGGCCCCCATACATCTGACCCCACTGAGCCCTGAATTCACTACTAAAAAAAATCATGGAAGAAGTCATCATTCCTTTCACAATGCTGATCCAGACAGAGTCCCCACAGATGCAGTGCTTTCAGGCATGCTCGTTTGTTTTCCCTGAAGTAATCTAACCCAGGGCATGCAGTACCTTTGTAAATTTTACAGTGGCAGGAATCAGCAAATAGAAAAATATGATCTCATGTAGTGAATAGCGGGTGTTTGATTTCCTGCATATTTTTGTCTCCAACAAGCTGTTGTTTCTCCATGGCTTCTTTTCAGCTAATAACGTTCACCACCTGTTCAAGGTGATGCTACAGGGTTTTTTCCCCTCCTGTGGCTCTTTTTTTCCCAAGCCTATATAGTATAATAAATTATATCTAAAGTTGGTGATTAATAATGAGACAATTCATAGTGAAGCCTCTGCAAAAGAGGAAATTGCACAAACAGGCAGAGTTATCTGTCACCAACTGACAAAGTTCAAGTTTAAGAAGCTGCTTGTCAAACGCAATCCACTGAAGAGTGATAGATTAGATCTTAATAGCAGTAAAAGTAAGCTATAAACCAGTGCCTTTCCTTGCAACATAAAAGCCTCTCCTTTAAACACTCCATGATGAAATGCAGTAAAACAAAATAAAAATGGTACTGGAGAAACTAGTGATTTTTTTTTTCCCTACCAGGAGCACGATGCACAGGGTTAGTATTTTTAATGCACAGTTCCTGTCAAGGTCAATTTGATCTTTTTCTTATGAAAAAGCAACACAAATATAAATAAATTGTGCTACTTTCATAATTTCTATTGGGTTATAAACATCTCAGAAGCCTTATTCCCTTCTCTGGATCATAGAGCTGGGCAGAAACCTGACTTTCTGTTTCAAGGAAATTTCCACCCTGAAACAATAATGAAACCAAAACAACAACAACAAGACACCCAAAATTTCCCATGAAATGAAGTTCATCATCAAAAAGTGTCTATTGATTGAAATTTTCATTCTGATTCAGACTTTTTTATTTACTATGTTATGTCATGTTACATACATTGAAAAAAAAATTAAAATGAGAAGACATTTAAAAATGAAAAATCAAAATGCTCTGGTTTTTTGTTTGTTTGTTTTTTGCATAATGGTCCATTTGACAGCTAGATCTTTCTGTGAAATGTTTCACTTTAGACAAATCAGCATTTTTCAAAAGGAAAATATTCATCTGGGAAATTTCTGATGCGCTCTACAGTACAATTTGTCTCTTCTCGTCTCTCTTTCTTCCCCTCCCACGATGATCATAGTTGATATTCCCAAAGAATATTTGGGCCTCTTTAAACAATATAAGATCTTTACAGATTTCTTCACTGATCAATTTTTCTTCCCCAGTGAGTCCACACCACTGATAATCAGCTTGCTTGGCATACTAGGTCACAGGATTCATTATTACTCTCTGTGGTTGCTATTTTTAACTTGATTGTTAGTTCGGAGTATATCTGAATGCAAATATCAGTGTTCAGAGTATATCTGAATGCAAACACCAATTTCTTTAGCTTAATAACGCACAGTAATGTAAGGGCCAGATTCTACAAGCTTTTTCTCATGCATGTGATCCATATGCAAGGCATCCTGCTGAACTCTAAAGGAATAACTTATGTGAGTAAGCATTTGCAGGATCTGACCTTGATCTTATCACTTTTAAGCATAATATTGTTGTTTGGTGTATGTTATCATTCTTTTCAGCACATTCATTAATGGAGTTTTATCTTATTGTTGGTATAACTTATTTTTAATATGAATTTTATTATTCATTGAAACATTATACTGTTGTCTTTGTCATACATTTATTATTTGCTGGAAACAAATGAGTTTTAGTTACTGTAGAAAAGAGTCTATCAAGTATATTGTCTTGTATATACATTACTATAGTTATGAGAGTTCTTGTTTTATTATCCCTATGGGCTTGGAAAAAAATGCCTCGAGCAAAATGCTTGCTTGTTAAATGCAAAAAGCAGCCTGACTGACATATTTCATTCTTCACTGAAGTGATTTAGAACTCTGGGCCAGAGTGTTTATCTGTCATTTTGTAGGTAAATATGAAATAATGTATGAACTCAGGCTAGTAAAGAAAAGTCAGCATAGCATGGTGGCAAGCACTCAGGAGACATGTACTCTATTCCCAGCCATGCCATGGGATTGCTGGATTTTCTTGGGTAAGCCTCTTCACTGCCCTGGGCCTCAGTTTCCCATTGAAGATAATGAGGTTTGCCTCCTTTTAAGTCAGTGGATGAAAAGAGCTGTATAAGTATTACCATAACAACAAATGCAATTTGAAAAAAAATTGAAGTTCCTACTTAATTTTAGAAATGGTGCTTAAACGGTTGCACATCATTTTCAGTATCTCTGCTTTTCAAGCCCACCGACCCTTGAGCAAGACAAATTATCATTTACAAGCACTCTGAACAATAGTTTTCAAAGTTTACTGTGTTTAAATAAAGAAATATCACACTGTTGTAGTGAAAGTACCAGTAGGTAAACTGTTGGAATTAAAAATTAAAATACATAAATATATTTAAGAATGGTCCAATCTGACTTTAGCTTGCATGTTGTTTATTCTAAAGCTGAATAATTGCTTATAAAACTTTACTGTAGTTACCAATAAATTTGAGGTCTGAATTCTGAGGTTTTTTTGCCACTTTAAAAAGTAAGCTGAAAAAATAGGTCACTGTCAGAAGTTATAATTGTAACCAGAGAGGCTGATTTCAGAAGGGGATAGAGATTCCCCACTAACTGAAAGCCTAGATAAAGCTAGGCCTTTGTTGGCTGGTTTATACATTGAGCTTGAGAGCCTTTTCTAAAGCTCCAATACAGTCATCCTTATTCGTTATCATTGATTGAGCGTGTCTGAATGATTCCGCACTTCTCAACATTGTGTGGCTTCAGACCTGGAAAACAGCAGCAGAGGCAGCTGTTCCTGATGGCAACTCGGGGTCACTGAGCTGGTGTTTCCAGACGTGGCTGTGTAGGATTGGCTCTGTCTCAGCACAAGAACAACAGGAAAGCAGAGGTAAGAGTGAATACTTAGTGTAAACAACAGATTACACCATCCCTGACTCTAGGACTTCAATTTGTCTTCAACAATGGAAACTGACCTGCTGCAAAACCGCCCAGAATGAGCGCCTCTTGGCTGAAGAGAAACAGCATTAAGGTATCTAGAGATTCTACGTTGACTGGATTCTACCTCTTTGGCCTTGTGCTTCTATATGAAATAGGTGGTGACTCCTCTCCTTTTCCAAGTGTTTCAGCCCTTTGAGACACCCAAGTTGTGTCTCACGCACAGACCAGTCACCAGTGCTTTAGTGCCCTCTAGAATGTTCCACTTTCACTCCCTTCTGAGTATGGTCAGCAAACAAGTTCCCCCAGAGACCTGCTTGCTTGTGTCTGGATGCAGCACTTCATCTGTCCTAGGGACTTCAGTGTAATTTTGAGCAGACCTCTGTATCCTCTATCTGTTTAGCCTGGTTCCCAGTTGGTTATATAATTTCTGGAGTTATTTCTCTAATCACTGGTCTCTGTCAAAGCCCTTTGGTACTGAGTGATACATCAAGCCATTGATACCCATGTTAAGTTAGGGCTATGAGTTTCAAAGTTTCAAAATAACCCTTAGTAATTCTCTTAATGTGTAGTTTATCTGTTGTCGTAATGGTGTTCCCGTGGAAGCATGATTGGTATCAGCTCTCTTATTCTCAGCACTGCTTCAGTAGTTCTAGGTGCATTGCACAAGGCCAACTTGCACAGGGCCAACTTCCATCAGTGCATTGAGGTTATTCTTTTGAGGGCCACTGTGCATTCCTATTTGCGGGATGGTGCTTCCCTGATGTCTTGAGCTCACTGCGAGATCAATGAGCCAGAGCAGCACCATCTCATAATCTGCAATACAAAGAGGCAACTCTGAAAGGATAACATAATAAGTAAATCTTTCTTTTTCACGTTTTGTCGTCTTTCATCTCTTTGGTTCAGCTTGCCATTGTCAGACCATAATGCTAGGACACTGGAGCAGAGTAAGCTAATATTTTACACCACAATATGAACAAAGTGTGACCTTAGCTCAAAGACTGCCCACACTGTTAGAACTGCCAACTCAGCTATGCATGTCTGCCTTTGCCATAAGTTTTAATTTGTTTTGTGCTCTTTCAAAAAAAAGCTCTACTGGCAAAATAAGAGTTTAATGCAGAAATTTTGATTGGATCAATTTTAATACATAGTTCACGCATGTTAAACAGCAGCGCCTGTTTAAATTGTTAATATATCACAGTTCTTGAAAGAAACAGAGTTAAAGAAAGGAAACACATAGACAAGGTACTGTTCACGAATGTGTTGTCATGTATTTTCTTGCTTAACCTGGTTGAAATGGTAATTCTGAGTAGATACAGTGTGCCGTGTAACTAAGGTCAGCTAACAATGGGATACTCCCATGTGTTTTGTCAAAAATAGACATTTTGGGTCTATTTTTCAGGAAGGTAGGTGGATATAGGAAACCATCATGTGTGTTGCAATATATACTATGTGATCATTACATGATTGTTTTCCAGTGTTCAGTGTGTGTTGACTGTATGCTGTGTTTGTAAATAGCACAGATACTAAAGCAACAGATGCTTATGAATCGGGCTGATGTCGGTACACTTTGTCATTGCTTGATACAGGGTTCTCATGGCTTCCAGAGTCCCTGTGTTGGAGCTGGAAGCTAAGCCCTGGTCAGAACTGGAGCTCCCAGACTCTGTACTAGGGAGCCTGGAAGGCTTGGGATCCCTAGCCCTCAGGCAGTCCAGAAGGTAGGACTGTCCCAGAGCCACAGATCTTGGAGGTCCTGGATCCCAGCAGCCTGCCAGGTGAGCCAGCAGGATATCAGGCACATTTATGACAGAATCCTGCCTGTGGATCACTGAAAGGGTGATGTTTCCAGGAAATTTATCAGTTTCAACAAATTGGTGTTTTCTGATAAAACCCTGTATTGTTGGAAAATTTGTGACCAGTTCTATTATTGATCCCCTGGTCTAATGCATGATTATCCTCCAGTTCCTCTAATCCCAAACATAGTCAAACACAGACAGGATTCAGCCAAAATGAATATGCTGCCACCAGCCTGTCCGTGACAGTTTTGGTTCTTGGATCTAATGAATGTCTCAAATTCAGTCTCTAATCCAGTTGCCTCCTCAGCTGGATGTAATATCCTAGAGTGAGGTTCAGATGCTCCATCCAGCTGGGCAGGCAATCAGAGGTGGAGAGAAGCTGCTTATCCAAAATAACAAAAAGGACTCTACCAGATCTACCTACTCTGCCAAATGGAAAAGGTACACTATCTGGGCCAACTAATGCCAGCTACATCCATTAGAGACTCACATTCCTGGCATACTGGAATACCTATTGTCTTAAAACAAACAACAACATGACTGGTCATGTGTCCACTTAGTAGCCATTTCAGCTAATCACCCTCTGATTCAGAGGTACTCCGTTTTCTCTTATTCCACAGTTGATAGATTTCTAAGGGCCTTATCACAGTGTCACAATGTACCTGGCCTATAGCACCCCCTTCTGGCCAAGTGTAGTGTTGTGGTGCCCCCTGCCTCAGTTTCCCAAAATGTGTCATCAATAAGTTAAATGAGGCTTTATGTAGGGAACAATGCCCTTTAATCAAAGGCCCAATGAAAATACAAGCAAACCTTCACCTCAGTGTCTTAGTTAGGCGACAGAGTCATTCTTAGTTTATGGATTTCTCCTAAGTGCATGCTCTCCTCCATCCAGGCCCTTTACCACTAAGGTTCTATCAGCTTGGGTCCCTTTCAGGGAGTTAGGACTCTTGCCACTGGAAGAGGAGAATCCATCCTTCCCTGGAGCCAGGGATCTGCAGAGATCTATAAACTGCAGCTCCTCTCAGGGCAGCATCTAGTTCCTGACAGGCTGCGCTTCCAGCCAGTTTGGGAATTCCCTGTCACTCAGATCTCACCTTCTAGGCCCATTGCTCTAGTGAGCTCCCCTCTTAGCTGTCCTGGGAGCTCCTCTTTTCAGAAGCATCCTCTGCCCTTGTGGGCTTCTTGCTCTGGTGAGCTCTCTTGGCAGCTCTTACCCTCAGAAGCCTCTTGTCTTTAGGAACCACCTCAGCTGAGCCCTGGTAACCCTTTATCATTCAGGCTCATTAGCTAATAAGCTGCCAACCACGCATCTAGGGATTTAATTATTTCTATGTGGGGTCTGAGTTGACTGGTTCTCCCTTACAGCCTGTCACATGTAGGCTGGTCCATGACTCCCCTCAAAGAGCCAGCCCGTGACACATAGTTTACTCCCAATCAGACAAACCCCACCCCTCTTGGGAGCTAACCACCATAGTGTCAGGACTGATGGGGCCATCCTTTGAGCTTCCAGCTACATGTTCCCTTTTTCAACTAGTCATCAAAGCAGCCTTTTGGTAGCAGTAATATCTGCAAGGAAGGTAGGAGAGATTCAGGCTCTCTTGAGACCTCAACTCTAGTTTCTGCCTAAAATATTCTCTGATTTCCATCTGAATGGAGTAATTCACCTCCTGATTTTCTTTTCCAAGCCACAATCCCACAAAGGGGAAACTAAATAACACACTTTAGATGTGCTTAGGGCACCGTAATTCTATCTTAACCATTTAGGGGATCACTTAGATTATTTATATTTTATGTAGATAGGATGAACAGTCAAAACATTTCAGCTCAAACTATGCTATGAACTAACTGATGCAGACCCACTGGTAAGAGTCACAGTCCATTCAACTAGGCTCAGGCAGCCTCAGTGGCTTCTTTGAGAAGGATCCCCATAGCAGAAAGCTATAGGGCAGCTAAATGTTCTATTCATGCATTTACAACACCTCACTCTGTTGCTTGTTTTGTAATTAGTTAAACCCCATTAGCACCCACCTCCATCATATTAGGTCACTGCTTCAGAGTCACCATCAATGGAATATATATGAACAAGCACTGAAATAATAAATGTTTACTTTCCTTACAGTAATTATAGTTCTTTGAAACGTGTTCTTCATATATATTCTATTCCCCCTCCTCTTCCTTCCTTTCCCGCTACTGTGGAATCTTATAATAGCTGGATTCTTTATTGGTGAAGAAACTGAGAAATACAAGGGGTCAACCCAGCCTTTTGCCCTCATCTGGGCACAAGTTTAATCCCCAAATGAAACTGATGGCCAAAAAGTATCCAAACTCGAGTGCACAGGGTACAAATGCACCCATCATTGCAATACTTTTGGACAACACATACTGAAGAACCAGTATGTGAATTTGTGTGGGGGGGTGGAGGGTGAGAAAACCTGGATTTGTGCTGGAAATCACTTTAGATAAGCTATTACCAGCAGGACAGTGGGGTGGGAATAGGTATTGTTTCATATTCTCTGTGTATATATAAAGCCTGCTGCAGTTTCCACGATATGCATCTGAGGAAGTGAGCTGTAGCTCACGAAAGCTTATGCTCTAATAAATTGGTTAGTCTCTAAGGTGCCACAAGTCCTCCTTTTCTTTTTGCGAATACAGACTAACACGGCTGTTACTCTGAAACCTGAAGAACCACAGTAACTGTAAGGTCAATAACTGTTCCTTTTACAGAGACAAGGTGGGTAACATCTTTTATTGGATCAATTTCTGCTGGCGAGAGAGAGACAAGCTTTTGAGCTTACCCAGAGCTCTTTTTCAGGTTTCTTTTACTATCAGTTGCAATGGGAACAGTTAGGACAATGCTGAAAGCTTTTGAAAATCCTACACTATAGACATATACTTTCATTTGCATAAAGCATAGATAGAAACAGAACCTTGTAAATAGTTTCAGAGTAGCAGTTGTGTTAGTCTGTATTCGCAAAAAGAAAAGGAGTACTTGTGGCACCTTAGAGACTAACCAATTCATTTGAGCATAAGCTTGTAAATAGATGAAAAAAGAGTGTGAATTTGAAGTGTGCTGACTAGATCTATATTAGCACATCTATAATTGTTACATTCTTCAATGGTGGAGCAAGTGAGAATAAAACCCCAAGAGAAAAAGAAATCTCCAAAATATCAAACAACATATTTAGATGAAAGAAGAAAAGGAGTACTTGTGGCACCTTAGAGACTAACCAATTTATTTGAGCATGAGCTTTCGTGAGCTACAGCTCACTTCATTGGATGAGTAAGATGAGTAAGAGACAGCTTTTAGTATTTCTGTATTTTCTCCTTCAGAGCGAAAAAAAGAAACTGCATCTTCACAACACCATTTCTTGATGGCACTCTCAATGTTTTCCTCTCCAGGTTGCTGTTGTGATACACCACCCCTGAATATTTTAGAACCCAAGACATCTTCCTAGTCTTCTTGGTTTTAATAATGAAAATGCTATTGCTTTGTAAAACCTGTAGCTTAGAAATTCCTATCTTGCAATTATTTTTTCCACCAAATCACCCCCTGGACAAAGTGACTTTGTGTGAGTTCAGGATTTTAGGTCAGAAAGGGTAATGGGACAACATGGTCACAGAAGCAGATAAAATGCCTAAGAAAGAAACATCTGTAAGCAGAGTCAGGATGAGCTCCACCCTGACATCTGGTGGTAAGGTGCGGCAAGTTGTGGAAAAGAACTTCAGGGGCTGATCTCATTTGCATAAGCACCCCCCCCCCCCGCCTAGAATAAGGCCATAACTGCCCAAATGGTCATTTTGGCTGTTGTGGGATCCCCAGTGTCTCTGTTATTGGGGCGGGAAGAATAAATTGTTATTACCCTGATTATGGGAACTGTGCTTGGAACTGTACTTGGCCTTTTGTTATGATGGAGGGACTCACCATCAACTAAGTAGCACTCGATAGGCAAGGGACATGGGTTCCAAAACTCTGTGAATTGAGAGAGGCTTGAGACAGGTATTAATACCTGGTGGTGTGGGCCTGAAACACCAATTGCACCTCTGTCTCTCTCTACTGTGGAATGTCAGAGCTAATTTGGGGTCTATTAAGAGTCTTGCTACAGGTACAGTGCTGAATTCACTTAGGGCTGGTGCACCCTAAGGCGCCAAAGGCTCCCACTACTATGAGCTGAAATCACTGAGCACTGTGTCAAGTAGTGGGGAGCCGGAAGATCTAGAGTGCAGTGATGCTGTTCGTAGATAGGCTTGCGGCGTGTTCGTGAGACGGTGAGGTGAGCTGTGCAGAGCAGAGCCATTCGTGAGATGGTGAGCGGAGCCGGTCGTGGTGAAGCAGAGCAGAGCCCTGTGGGGCAGTCAGCTTCAGGACATGTAAGGTGCCCCTTACCTCTTCCCCCCCACACACAGGCACATTTTAGCCAAACTGGGGAGTAACACTCTGCAGATGAACTTTTGAACTCTGGGGCTGGACTTTTTGGACTTTGGGTGATTTGTGGATTGCTGGACTCAAGAGATGTTTGGGTTCTGGGACTCAAGAACCCGAGGGAAAGGATGTGGCCCAATTTGCTGGGGTGGGTCTTTGCTCATGGTTTGGTTAATGAACACTAGTTGTGGTGTTTCCCCAATCTAATGCTGATGTCGTTTACCTCATGTTATTAAAGATTCTCTGCTACACCGAGACTCTGTGCTTGCGAGAGGGGAAGTATTGCCTCTTTGAGGCGCCTAGGGGGTGTGTAAGATTTTCCCAGGTCACTGGGTGGGGGCTTGAGCCAGTTTTGCATTTGCTTTGATGAGAGGGAACCCCTGTGTACTGAACCCGGCCCTTGCTGCTATCAACTTGGCCTGGCAGAAGGGTTACATTTCTGGGGGCTCGTCCGGGATAAGACTGGGTCAGTACCCCTCGCAAGCACATCTTAGGTGAGTCATTAAATTGGGAAAACCCAAAATCTGGTTGTTGTTTTGATCTGTTATATTTGGGAAAGAAATTACAGTTTGTATAATGGCCCTACACTTGCTAGAGGATTTGTGCAGGGGGATGAATATTAACCCTAGGAACTGTGTGCTGGTGACCGGGTGCGGGAGGCGTTCGATGAAGGCTCAATACAGCCTGCCTTAAGGGCATCCACTGAGTACCTCAGTAAGTGTAAAATGCGTGGGCGCATGTTTGCGAGGGAGGACGGAAATTTTGCTGTTCTGTGTGAGCTGTTGATGGCTGTGGACCCTCTACAGGTTCCAGGCACAATATCAGTGAAATACTATCGATTCAGCAAAGACTTCAGGGTACAAGGAACCCCCTGTTACCACGGTCCAGAAGACTACATTTAGAACCTCTGTCCCACCCCGGCAATGCGGAAAAGGGCAATCCTTCTTCTGCTACTGGTGTGGCCAGGATGGGCACATTGCTGCCAGGTGTCAGAATGCAGTGGAAGATGGTGAGTGGAAGGTAATAATTACTGGGAGCCAGCCCTCACCAGCCTCTGACTCTGAAGTGGAATTTTTTAAAGAAAATGTTGGCCTTTTTGGGGAAAGAGGGGAAGACCTTGGCTGATATGCCGGGTCTGTGGGGCCTTGACCCAGGAGTCCCACCCCGGGAGGCTGCTCCATCACCTGATGAGTGGGTGAAGGCTTTGGGGCAAGCATTAGAGAAGGTTGTGCCACCCCACCCTGAGTCGAGCCCATATCGTAACCTGAGATTGTTTTCTGGGGGTCCCACCCCAATACCTGGGGAGGAAGCATTTGAACCCTGGCTGGAACACACCACTGAAATGCTGCAGGAGTGGGTAGTACCTGATGCTGAAAAGAGAAGGCGACTAGTAGAGTGCCTCAGGGGGCCAGCCCTAGATGTGATTCGCACCCTGAAGCTCAGTAACCCTGGGGTCAAGGTAAAGGACTGCCTAGAGGCCCTTGATCATGCCTTTGGGAGAACCGAGGGCTCAGAGGATGTTTATTGCAAGTTCCTCAATGCCAGGCAACAAAAGGGAGAGAAAGTTTCTGCCTATATACAGAGGTTGGAGAAATTATTACAGAGAGCCATTATGAGGGGAGCAATAGCGGTTGAGCAAATGGACTGGACTAGATTGGCTCAGATCGTGAGGGGAATTCAATATCAGAACCCAATCCTTCTCCACCTTCAATTAAGGGAACGCCAAGACAATCCACCGGGTTACTCTCGGCTGATAAAAGAGGTCCGAGAGGAGGAAGAGAGGCAGGCAGCTGGTGAGGTTTGGGAGTTCAGCCACCCCAGGCAACTGCCACAACATCCATACGAACGCCCAAGGCGCTGATGGTGAACCCTCAAGAGGAACTTACCCAACGAGTGCAGGTCCTGACACAGAAAGTGGCTGAACTAGAGAATACGATCGATTCAGCAAAGACTTCAGGGTACAAGGAACCCCCCGTTACCATGGTCCAGAAGACTACATTTAGAAACTCTGCCCCACTCCGGCAATGCGGGAAAGGGCAATCCTTCTTCTGCTACTGATGTGGCCAGGATGGGCACATTGCTGCCAGGTGTCAGAGTGCAGAGAATCCCCCGCTATAATACCAAAAGCTGAGGACCACCTGGGGAAAGTCGGGAAACGGCCCCAGGGCCTGAGAAGGGAGCCGCCTAGGCCTGCAGGGTTTGGAGGCTCCCCTGCGAAGAACCATGCCACCTGAATCTCACCAGGATTGATAGGACCTTGAGCAGAGGTCACTGTAAAGGTTGAAGGGACAGAATGTAGAGTAGTGCTTGACACGGGATCCCAAGTGACTATCATATTCCAGACTTTCTACCAGCAGATGCTTACGCATCTGCCTATACAGCCCTTGACAGGGCTTGGCCTGTGTGGTCTCAGCATGGATGAATACCGTATCAGGGGTATGTCATTGTACACCTGGAATTCCCAGAAGAGATCGCTGGGGTAAGACAGGAGGTGGACACTGCAGCTTTAATATGCCCTGACCCTAAAGGTGTCTCTAATGTGTCCGTGCTAATAGGGACCAACTCAAGCCTCTTTAAGGTACTTGCAGATTACTGCAGACAGCGAGCAGGGGACCAATACCTGAATACCTTGGTGATACACACACATTGTGCCGCAGCTTACAGAAAAATTGAGGACGTAAAAAGAGTGATGCCTGATTTGCTGGTGGGAGCATTGAGGTATGCAGGCCCGGTCTCCTTAGTGGTGCCTGCAATGAAAGAAAAGGAGGTGATTGTCATGAGTACCTGCCTGAAAGGCAGTAAGAGAACATTAGCAGTGGTAGAGCAGCCGACCGAGGGAGGGCTCCCTGAAGGAGTGCTGGTTCTTAGTGGAGTCATAACCCTACCTGCTGAAGCCCAGGAAGAGGTGACTATACTGATTGCTAATGAAACGAGTCGTGATATTTTTGTGAAGCAAGGACAAAAGATAGCAGACCTCTTTGAGCCCGAGTCAATTGTAACACCCCAGTGTGAAAGTCAAGTTCTGACGATAGACCCAGCAAAGTTTGACTTTGGAGATTCACCAGTGTCCGAGGAGTGGAAAGATCGCCTGAGGAAGAAACTTTGTGAAAGATCCAAGGTGTTCTCACTGCATGAGTGGGATGTGGGATGTGCAAAAGGAGTAGAACACAATATCAGATTACATGACTCTCAACCTTTCAGGGAGAGATCTAGGAAGATTGCTCTCTCTGAGATGGAATATGCGACATCATCTTCAGGAGCTGGCTGCAAAGGGCATCATTACAGAGTCCCGCAGCCCATACGCCTCACCCATTGTGGTAGTCTGTAAAAAGAATGGGAAAATCCGGATGTGTATTGACTACCGCACCCTAAACAGCCGTACTGTGGTCGACCAGTACACTATGCCTCGAGTGCAAGATACCTTAGACTGTTTGCTGGGAAGCCAGTGGTTCTCTGTGTTGGATCTTCGAAGTGGATACTACCAGATCCCTCTGGGAGAAGAAGATAAGGAGAAGACAGCCTTCATCTGCCCATTAGGGTTTTATCAGTTCGAATGCATGCCCCAAGGGGTTTCTGGAGCACCTGCCACCTTTCAACGTCTCATGGAGAAAGTTGTGGGAGACATGAATTTACTGCAAGTGTTAGTTTATTTGGATGACCTGATTGTGTTTGGAAGAACCTTAGAGGAGCATGAAGAAAGACTTCTTAAAGTGCTTGATAGGTTGGAGGATTATGGTCTGAAGCTTTCAATGACAAATGCCAGTTCTGCAGAACCTCAGTGAAGTATGTGGGTCACATCGTGTCCCAAGAGGGTGTGAGTACTGATCCTGATAAAATAGAAGCACTCACTAAAATAGAAGCCTCCTGTGCAGAGACACTATGGCCCCTTTGAACCATTTCGGCCATGGTGGGATGAGAGATGTAAAAGGGCTTTTCGAGAAATCATTACTTGCCTAACTGATGCTCCAGTCCTAGTTTTTGCTGACCCAAGCAAACCATTTATCCTGCATACTGATGCCAGTTTGGAGGGTCTGGGCGTAGTCCTGTACCAGGAAGTGGAAAGCAAACATAAACCTGTAGCCTTTGCCAGCCGAGGATTGTCTGATGGTGAAACTCGCTATCCCACCCACAAGCTGGAATTCTTGGCCTTGAAATGGGTCATCACTGAGAAATTTCGAGACTACTTGTATGGTGCTCAGTTCCAGGTGTGGACAGACAACAATCCACTGACTTATGTGTTAACAAGTGCTAAGCTGGATGCTACAGGGCAGAGATGGGTGGCCGCCTTGGCTAGCTATGAGTTCAGCATTCAGTACCGATCAGGGAGAAGCAATGTAGATGCAGATGCATTGTCCAGGCGTCCGCAGGCTCCAGAAGTTGCTGTGATACCCACAGATGGAGTGAGAGCTATTTGCAGTGTGAGTCGCCGAGAGCCAGAGGCCTGTGAGAGCCTTCAGGGATGTGTTGCAGAAGCTTTGGGCCTGCCCCCTGAATGCATGCCTTCTGCTTCAGTGAACTATATTACATTGGACCAATCTCCTTTGCCCATGCTCAATGCGGCTGACTGGCAAGAAGCCCAGCGGCAAGATATTGACATTCGTGATACACTACTTGTCAAAAGGGAGGGGCGAAGCCCAGCTGCGGTTGTCCCACCTAACCTGGAGGAGAATGGACCAAACTAAAACTGATTCAGGGAGTGCTACACCAAATGACCACCGACTCTTTACAAAAGCAACGAACACAACTAGTACTGCCAAAAAAGTACAGAGCCCTGGCCATGAGGGCCCTGCATGATGACTTTGGGCATTTAGGGATGGAGAGGACCCTGGAACTTATTCGTAGTAGGTTCTATTGGCCCCAAATGGCTGAAGATGTTTGCCAGAAATGTGAGACTTGCGCTCGATGTGTTCAAAGGAAAACTCTGCTCACGAGGGCTGCATATCTCAAGAACATCACCAGCAACAAACCTTTGGAATTGATATGCATTGATTTCTTGTCTGTAGAGGTAGACAAGAGGAATGTTGGGAACATTCTAGTAGTGACTGACCATTTTACACGATATGCACAGGTATATCCCACACATGATCAGAGGGCCACCACCATCGCTCAAGTATTGTGGGACAAATATTTCTCAGTCTATGGATTCCCGGCTCGGATACACTCTGATCAGGGGCGGGATTTTGAGAGTCACCTTCTGAAGGAGGTGCTGAAGATAACAGGAATTAAAACGTGTAGGACAACGCCTTATCACCCCCAAGGTGATCCTCAGCCAGAGAGGTTCAACCGAACCCTATTAGATATGTTGGGAACTTTGCGACCAGAGCAGAAGGCAACCTGGAGCCAGCATGTCGCATTTCTGGTGCATGCCTACAATGCCACAAAGAACGATGCTACAGGAGTCACCCCATATCTCTTGATGTTTGGGCAAGAACCAAGATTACCCATAGACTTGTGCTTTGGTGTATCAGAGGATGGAGATAGCTATGAAACTCATCAGCAATATGTATCCTGACTAAGAGAAAAGCTGCGGGATGCTTATCGCTTAGCTACCGCTGAGGCTCGGAAGAACGCAGACCACAACAAACATCGATATGATGCTAGAGTGCATTCGCAGGAGCTCCAGCCGGGGGACAGAGTCCTGCTGCGAAATTTGGGTATTGCTGGCAAACACAAGATAGCTGACAGATGGAAGGCAATACCTTACCTGGTGATGGAAAAGCTGGGAGATCTGCCGGTCTACAAGATCAAACCTGAAGACAGTCCAGGGCAAATAAAGACGGTGCATAGAAACCTTTTGCTCCCTGTGGGGGAATTGGTAAGCACCCCTTATGAGATGGGCCATGACAGGGCAGCCAGGCAGAACAGAAGTGCTAGACCAAAGCCGCCATCCAACACAGACAGTGGGCCCCCTGCAGCTAACTTACCCCTATTCTGCACATCTGAGAGTGAGTCTGAGGAGGAAGACACAACCCGGTGTATCCTGGGATGGAGACAAGATTTCAGTCTCGATCAGCTGAACCAAATGACAGTTCCCCCTCTTCCACCCTAAACCCCATGGCGGAATTATTTAGGCCCATTTCTGACACCCCTGTGCCGCTGATGAGACCCCTGTGTGATGACACACACAGGTTATTAGCCAGTGGAGACACACAGGTAGAGGATGTCCTGGGCACCTTGGACCCTCCAGCATTAGAACTAGGAGTGCAGGGGCCTACGCCAGTAGCCAAGGGACCCTCAAAGGAAGCCTCTCCATCCGTCACTCAAGAGGATGTTCCCCCTACCTCGGCAACAGAGATTCTCAATAGATGAGACAGGGTGATAAGACCAGTAAAACGGTTAACTTATGATGCACCTGGGCTGACTAGTGAGGAGCCAATACATTTAGCACACAGGATTGTGGAAGTTAAAGTGGGCTTTCTGAGGCCCTTTGGAGGAAACCAATGAGTTGGTATAAAGGGAGTATGATTTGTCGGGATGCCAAATTCTCGGCTGGGGGAGGATGTAAGCAGAGTCAGGATGAGCTCCACCCTGACATCTGGTGGTGAGGTGCGGCAAGTTGTGGAAAAGAACTTCAGGGGCTGATCTCATTTGCATAGGCACACCCACCCCACCTAGAATGAGGCCATAACTGCCCAAATGGTCACTTTGGCTGTTGTGGGATCCCCAGTGTCTCTGTTATTGGGGCGGGAAGAATAAATTGTTATTACCCTGATTATGGGAACTGTGCTTGGAACTGTACTTGGCCTTTTGTTATGATGGAGGGACTCACCATCAACTAAGTAGCACTCGATAGGCAAGGGACATGGGTTCCAAAACTCTGTGAATTGAGAGAGGCTTGAGACAGGTATTAGTACCTGGTGGTGTGAGGGCCCAAAACACCAATTGCACCTCTGTCTCTCTCTACTGTGGAATGTCAGAGCTAATTTGGGGTCTATTAAGAGTCTTGCTACAGGTACAGTGCTGAATTCACTTTGGCCTTAGGGTGCACCAGCACTAAGGCTCCCACTACTATGAGCTGAAATCACTGAGCACTGTGTCAAGTAGTGGGGAGCCGGAAGATCTAGAGTGCAGTGGTGCTGTTCGTGAGAGGGCGAGGTGAGCTGAGCAGAGCTGTTCGTGAGACGGCGAGCTATGCAGAGCGGAGCCGGTCATGGTGGAGATAAGCCGTTCGTGAGACAGCAGAGCAGAGCCCTGTGGGCAGTCAGCTTCAGGACATGTAAGGTGCCCCTTACCTCTTCCCCCCTCCCCACAAGCACATTTTAGCCAAACTGGGGAGTAACACTCTGCAGATGAACTTTTGAACTCTGGGGCTGGACTTTTTGGACTTTGGGTGATTTGTGGATTGCTGGACTCAAGAGATGTTTGGGTTCTGGGACTCAAGAACCCGAGGGAAAGGATGTGGCCCAATTTGCTGAGGTGGGTCTTTGCTCATGGTTTGGTTAATGAACACTAGTTGTGGTGTTTCCCCAATTTAATGCTGATGTCATTTACCTCATGTTATTTAAGATTCTCTGCTACACCGAGATTCTGTGCTTGCGAGAGGGGAAGTATTGCCTCTTTGAGGCGCCCAAGGGGTGTGTAAGATTTTCCCAGGTCACTGGGTGGGGGCTCGAGCCAGTTTTTGCATTTGCTTTGATGAGAGGGAACCCCTGTGTACTGAACCCGGCCCTTGCTGCTATCAATTTGGCCTGGCAGAAGGGTTACACATCTAATCCTCACTGGGTCCTGGCAACAGTCAGACCTCACAATTATCATAGAGCTCCTATTATTTTCCCTGTTTTCTCACCAGCTTCTGCATTCCCACACTGGAGCCACCCTTTCAAACTCCCTAATGGGGGAATGGAGTAACTGGTGCTCAGCTGCTTCCCTCTGATGAGTGGTTTTCCACCATCTTGTGCCCTTGATGGTCACAAAGTCATAGAGTTCAAGGCCTTAAGAGACCATCAGCGTATCTTGTCTGATGTACCGTATATCACAGGGTACTAAACACCACCCAGACACCCCTTCACCAAGCCCAACAACCAAAATTAGACCAAAGTATTATAGCCCTTAGGAGACTAAACTATTGTGTGTCACAGGCAGAGAACAGGAGGGACCTTGGTGGTGCTCTGCAATGATTCTCCCTGCAGCACTGGCTGCTGCCTCCACAGTAACAGCTAGTCCTGCACAGAGGACTTCGTAGCTTGCATTCTAAGATGGGGAGGCAGCGGCAAAGAGAACACAAGTTGAGCCTGGCTGGAAGGGAGGTGATATTTCCTGTCAGGAACAAGAGAGGAGATGATTCAAGGTCTGTTGAGAGAAAACTGGTGGCTGACTCAGGCTGAACAAAGAAAGGAAGATTAGAGAAGAAGGAAAAATGTTAGGGAAAGTGCCTGTAGGAGTGAAAAGTTAAGTAGAGACTGTGTCAGACATGCAGCTACTATGTAAGAATTTTATAAACACTGTATGTGACTGGTCAGTGAGGTGAAGATACTGTATATTGGGTTATTAGACTTTCCTGTATGAATGTATTGGTCTAGCTTGGAAAAACAAGCACAAAGTCAACACAATGGATTGCAAATAAGAACATTGTAGCACAGACGTGAAAGAAAATGTGTAAAGCTACTAGCTTGATGCTTCCTACATCCTGCCTCCAACAAGTTGCAAACCTTATTTGCCAGTGCTGGCAACTAACAGATCAAAGGATTATAAACAGTTAAAAAGTGACTTGTTCTTCGAGAAGGTGGGTGATGAAAAAGATTAAACAACTTTAAAGGATTTCCTGAAACAGGGGAGTGAACTGTTTTGTGGGTTAAGGGAACAGATTAACCCGCCAAGACCCTAGCAGATACTTGGACCTATCAGAATCTCCATGTGGAAGATGGACAGACACCTGGTAACCCAGTGCTGTTGTAGCCATGTTGTTTCCAGAATATTACAGAGACAAGGTGGGTAATATCTTGTATTGGCCCAAATTCTTTTGGTGAGAGAGAGAAGCTTCTGAGCTTACACAGAGCTCTTCTTCAAGACCCACCTTGTCCACCTGGTAAGCTAGACATGTGTACAGCCGATGGATTGTTTTAAAATCTGTTTTCTCTTAAATGTTTTTGCTCTAAATAAATAGTACTTTGCTTTAATATGGCTGCTTGTTTACTGTGTTAGCCACTGGTCCCATAGGAACAGAACTGCAGGGCCTGACCCTAAATTGAACCTGAGATAATCATGGTTAGCACCAGGAGATTGCAGCCTAAGACCCAGTCTGATTCCATCCCAGGGAAGAGGTGATGGCTGGAGGTCCATAACCTGAGGGGGAGAGAAATCCAAGAGACCAGGAGAGGTCAGAGATACATGTTAGTCAATAACTGTGACTCATTTTAAACAGCAGGAGTTTGCCTGGGATCTGTGTTGGTGAGTATCTGAGTGTGTGTTTGTTGTGAGGACAGTTTGACAGTTTGATTGGTTGGTTGAAAAGGGCGGGAATTGGGAGTGCTTTGTTCCAGGTGAGCCTGACTGTATAAAAAGCCAGTCGGCAGCGAACCAGCTGAGCAGCGGCGAACAGCAGAGCAGCTAATAGCAGGAGTTTGCCTGGGAGTTCGCCTGGGGAGAGCCCACTGAGGCTTACATCTTGCTGGCTTCTCTGAGTAGTTACTGCATCTCCTGAGGAAGCTCGTAGAAGGAAGGTAATATGGATGGGGGGTGTTCAGCTGTTGTTATCTGCACTGGATGTGCTATGTTTGTCTTTCTTCCACAATAGAGAAGCGACTTTGTCTGTACAAAGTGCAAACTGGTCTCCATATTGGAAGAGAAGATTCAAGGTCTGGAGCAACAGGTACCAACCCTGCATTGCATAAGAGAAAATGAAGATTTCCTGGACAGACATCAGGATATGCTTCTACGGGCACAAGGTTCTGAAGATTCAGAGCAGGCTGCACAGCGGGGACAGGAGGCTGGTGAAGAAATTTGGCATCATGTGACCTCCAGAAGAAGAAAGGGAAACATCCATATACCAGCAACGCAGATACAGGTAAGTAACCGTTTTCATGTTCTCTCCACAGGTACCAATGCGGAGAGTGGACCAGATGATACGTCTGAGGGAAGGGAGCAGGAGACTCCGCCAGTTGGAAGGCATGAGATGAACTGTCCTAGGGTTGGGGGTTCCACGACCACCGCTCCCAAGAGAAGGAGGCGGGTGGTGGTGGTTGGGGACTCTCTCCTCAGGGGGACTGAGTCATCTGCCGCCCCAACCGGGAAAACCAAGAAGTCTGCTGCTTGTCAGAAGCTAAGATTCGCGATGTGACGGAGAGACTGCCGAGACTCATCAAGCCCTAGGATCGCTACTCCTTTCTGCTTCTCCACATGGGCACCAATGATACTGCCAAAAATGACCTTGAGCGGATCACTGCAGACTACATGGCTCTGGGAAGAAGGATAAAGGAGTTTGAGGCGCAAGTGGTGTTCTCGTCCATCCTCCCCATGGAAGGAAAAGGCCAGGGTAGAGACAGTCGAATCATGGAAGTCAACGAATGGCTACGCAGGTGGTGTCGGAGAGAAGGCTTTGGATTCTTTGACCATGGGATGGTGTTCCAAGAAGGAGGAGTGCTAGGCAGAGATGGGCTCCACCTAACGAAGAGAGGGAAGAGCATCTTCGCGAGCAGGCTGGCTAACCTAGTGAGGAGGGCTTTAAACTAGGTTCACTGGGGGAAGAAGACCAAAGGCCTGAGGTAAGTGGGGAAGTGGGATACCGGGAGGAAGCAGGAGCATGTAAGAGGGGAGGGCTCCTGCCTCATACTGAGAAAGAGGGGTGATCAGCGGGTTATCTCAAGTGCCTATATACAAATGCACAAAGCCTGGGAAACAAGCAGGGAGAACTGGAAGTCCTGGCAAAGTCAAGCAATTATGATATGATTGGAATAACAGAGACTTGTTGGGATAACTCACATGACTGGAGTACTGTCATGGACGGATATTAGCTGTTTAGGAAGGACAGGAAGGGCAGAAAAGGTGGGGGAGTTGCACTGTATGTAAGAGAGCAGTATGACTGCTCAGAGCTCCGGTATGAAACTACAGAAAAACCTGAGAGTCTCTGGATTAAGTTTAGAAGTGTGAGCAACAAGGGTGATGTCGTGGTGGGAGTCTGCTATAGACCACCAGACCAGGGGGATGAGGTGGACGAGGCTTTCTTCCGGCAACTCACAGAAGTTACTAGATCGCAGGCCCTGGTTCTCATGGGAGACTTCAACCACCCTGATATCTGCTGGGAGACCAATACAGCGGTACGCAGACAATCCAGGAAGTTTTTGGAAAGGGTAGGGGACAATTTCCTGGTGCAAGTGCTGGAGGAACCAACTAGGGGCAGAACTCTTCTTGACCTGCTGCTCACAAAATGGGAAGAATTAGTAGGGGAAGCAAAAGTGGATGGGAACCTGGGAGGCAGTGACCATGAGATAGTCGAGTTCAGGATCCTGACACAAGGAGGAAAGGAAAGCAGCAGAATACAGACCCTGGACTTCAGAAAAGCAGACTTTGACTCCCTCAGGGAACTGATGGGTAAGATCCCCTGGGAGAATAACATGAGGGGGAAAGGAATCCAGGAGAGCTGGCTGTATTTTAAAGAATCCTTATTGAGGTTACAGGGACAAACCATCCCGATGTGTAGAAAGAATAGTACATATGGCAGGTGACCAGCTTGGCTTAACAGTGAAATCCTTGCTGATCTTGAACACAAAAAAGAAGCTTACAAGAAGGGGAAGATTGGACAAATGACCAGGGAAAAGTGTAAAAATATTGCTCGGGGATGCAGGAGTGAAATCAGGAAGGCCAAATCACACCTGGAGTTGCAGCTAGCAAGAGATGTTAAGAGTAACAAGAAGGGTTTCTTCAGGTATGTTAGCAACAAGAAGAAAGTCAAGGAAAGTGTGGGCCCCTTACTGAATGAGGGAGGCAACCTAGTGACAGAGGATGTGGAAAAAGCTAATGTACTCAATGCTTTTTTTGCCTCTGTCTTCATGAACAAGGTCAGCTCCCAGACTACTGCACTGGGCAGCACAGCATGGGGAGGAGGTGACCAGCCCTCTGTGGAGAAAGAAGTGGTTCGGAACTATTTAGAAAAGCTGGACGTGCACAAGTCCATGAGGCCGGATGTGTTGCATCTGAGAGTGCTAAAGGAGTTGGCGGATGTGATTGCGGAGCCATTGGCCATTATCTTTGAAAACTCATGGCGATTGGGGGAAGTCCCGGATGACTGGAAAAAGGCTAATGTAGTGCCCATCTTTAAAAAAAGAGAAGAAGGAGGATCCTGAGAACTACAGGCCAATCAGCCTCACCTCAGTCCCTGGAAAAATCATGGAGCAGGTCCTCAAAGAATCAATTCTGAAGCACTTAGAGGAGAGGAAAGTGATCAGGAACAGTCAGCAAAGATTTACCAAGGGCAAGTCATGCCTGACTAATTTAACTGCCTTATATGATGACGTAACTGGTTCTGTGGATGAAGGGAAAGCAGTGGATGTGTTGTTCCTTGACTTTAGCAAAGCTTTTGACACGGTCTCCCACAGTATACTTGCCAGCAAGTTAAAGAAGTATGGGCTGGATGAATGCACTATAAGGTGGGTAGAAAGTTGGCTAGATTGTCGGGCTCAACGGGTAGTGACCAATGGCTCCATGTCTAGTTGGCAGCCAGTATCAAGCGGAGTGCCCCAAGGGTCCGTCCTGGGGCCGGTTTTGTTCAATACCTTCATAAATGATCTGGACAATGGTGTGGATTGCACCCTCAGCAAGTTTGCAGACGACACTAAACTGGGAGGAGTGGTAGATACTCTGGAGGGTAGGAATAGGATACAGAGGGACCTAGACAAACTGGAGGATTGGGCCAAAAGAAATCTGATGAGGTTCAACAAGGACAAGTGCAGAGTCCTGCACTTAGGACGGAAGAATCCAATGCACCACAACAGACTAGGGACCGAATGGCTAGGCAGCAGTTCTGCAGAAAAGGACCTAGGTGTTACAGTGGACGAGAAGCTGGATATGAGTCAACAGTGTACCCTTGTTGCCAAGAAGGCCAATGGCATTTTGGGATGTATAAGTAGGGGCATAGCGAGCAGATCGAGGGACGTGATCGTTCCCCTCTATTCGACATTGGTGAGGCCTCATCTGGAGTACTGTGTAAAGTTTTGGGCCCCACGCTACAAGAAGGATGTGGAAAAATTGGAGAGAGTCCAGCAGAGGGCAACAAAAATGATTAGGGGACTGGAACACATGACTTATGAGGAGCGGCTGAGGGAAATGGGATTGTTTAGTCTACGGAAGAGAAGAATGACGGGGGATTTGATAGCTGCTTTCAGCTACCTGAAAGGGGGTTCCAAAGAGGATGGCTCTAGACTGTTCTCAGTCGTAGTGAATGACAGGACAAGGAGTAATGGTCTCAATTTGCACTGGGGGAGATTTAGGTGGATATTAGGAAAAACTTTTTCGCTAGGAGGGTGGTGAAACACTGGAATGCGTTACCTAGGGAGGTGGTGGAATCTCCTTCCTTAGATGTTTTTAAGGTCAGGCTTGACAAAGCCCTGGCTGGGATGATTTAATTGGGGATTGGTCCTGCTTTGAGCAGGGGGTTGGACTAGATGACCTCCTGAGGTCCCTTCCAACCCTGATATTCTATGATTCTATGAATCTAAAGAAAATTGACCAGAGACCCCGAGCTGCCCTGTGCTCTCTGGCTGTCTGACTAGCAGGCTACTGAGAAGCAGGGAGCCTAGAAGCACTGGCTCAAATCTGGTCTTCTTACCACGGCTCTGCAGCAGCTCCTGAAGCGAGTGACCTGGCAGGGAACTAGGCATGTTTTCCTTGGAAGCCTGCCTGTGATCTGTCAGAAGATTTGATAAAATTGGCACATTCCCGAGAAATGTCTTCATTCTGAAGAATCAGCATTTTCCAACAGAAAACTGTTTAGTCAGAAAAATTACAGACCAAAGAGAATAGTAACTTTTTAAAAGTTAACAATTTTAGAACAACTATGGAAGCAAAAATATACACAACACAGATTAGGGAAATTCAAAAGGGGGAAATATCAATAAATGGGTCATGGGTTAAACATAGTAAATCCAGTTAATTCATCTCTTTCCTTGTAGTTTGTGAAGAGCAACATCATTTTGCATATGTTGGGAAAGTGAAGTCACAAATTCTAGAAAATGTTCATGCAGTGTGTGAAATGTAGGCTTGTAAAGATGTTGAGAGAGAAGAAATATGGGAATTCAAACATTGAGGAAAAATACAACTAAAGAAGGAACAAAGCACAAACATACAATGTTTCTAGAGCATAACACTGTCTGGCAGTACAGATTTAGTAACAGTTCTCAACACTTACATCAGTATATCCAGACTTCTATCTTACAACAAGGGATCGATAGGCAACGTTCATTGATCATTCAGTCCATGGACTTCACCTTTCGCTCTGGAGTCTGTTATTTGATAAGTAAAGTGCAATGTTGCTCTTCTATTTCCTATGATAATACCTATCAAACATGTCACTATCATGTTTTACTTCTACCTAAAAGCCTAGAAAATGGTGGTTGGTTTAAAAAGAGGCATACACAACAGGGAAAGAAATCAGCTGTCCAAAGAACCAAAGGGGGAATAAAACAGATCACTATGAGCCAGGCATCCAGCTGAAATGGTTGTAGAAAGCTATTCCACTTCTCTGGTGGTAATAATTTACCACAGGAGACTCTGCTTAATGTAGAAGTTGCTGAGGTTCCCCATTAATTTTCTGTAAATACTTTCCAAGTGAACTCCATAAGGTCCTCAGGGGTGATATATACAGGCTCAGAAATGACAATGTGCTATTCACCATTTGAGAATCTTAGAAGCTTAACATTTTAACGAAGAAAGTACTAAATCACAGACAGAGGCTTCCCTCTGAGACAGTGGTACTCAAATTTTCATCTCTAGAGCCCTCCTTGGCAACCCACAGAAAGAAACATTTTGAGACTCACATAGCGAGCGTGGAGAATCCGTAAGAGGAAACTTATCATACAAAGCTGTCAGTAGAATGGCAGAAGCTAGAGGAATACAGGTCTATGTTATTTCCCCATCCTGCATCGTCTGCATCATAACTGAGGCTGGCAAAATTGGTGAAAATATTTTTGTGGAAATGTGTAGCATTTTTCACCAGTTCCCTTCCCTTTAAATTACAACCACAAAAGTACATATTTCATGAAGATTCCAGGACACGGAATTTTTTTTCTGCAGTGAAGCATGCATTAATTTGGAAAGCCACATAAATTTTAAAACAATCATACTTGGATATCAAAGGATATGCTCCCACAAACAACATGGTTGAGTGGATTTAGGACAGTAGTAAGAACCAGGAGAGCCTGAGTTCTCTTACCACATCTTTAACTGTCTGCCCATAATAATGTGTTATATATACTGTACTCACATCGTTTAGTTATTAAGTAGATAAATATCATTAGCCCTAGTGACTTAGAGAAGTTGTGCATTGTCCAAAGTCACATGGTAAGGCAGCCTCCATGCTAATTCTAGTTATAATGTGGTGAATTCATATTTCATGGATTTTTAAACATAGGTAATGCGGAGCACCAATGGAAAAGTCCTGCTGCTCAGTCAGAAAATGGTTTTAGAAGATCAAGGTCCAACTCGCTATTCTGGCTGAGCCGCATTCAACACAAGAATGTTTGCACTACCCATATTCTGGTTTGCACTACCCAGCAGTCTCCTGGCTGTTCTCAGTTACACCCCACGGCCTATGCCTAAGTGGTCATGCCAGCAGCCAGTACTGGTAAAGAATACAGATGCACTTGCCAGACCACCTTCTCAATGGGAAAAAAAAAAACATTGTTTCCCTATTTTGGATCAACCCAGAATGATTTTTTTTTTTAGATTTTTCATTTTGGCCAATGAACAAAAAAATCAATTATTCATTTAGCTCTAGTTAAGATACCATACTTTGCAAATAGATTTTTCCAGCAAATAAGCTGATAAAATAGGAAAATATTTCTATACTTCTCTTGCTAAATTCTTACTTGTAGAGCTGCTAAAAAATGGTGGAGCAGTTTTCCACCAACGGAAAAATGCCATTTTATTGAAATCAAAATGTTTTGTAGGACCATGTCGATTTAGACAAAAATTTTAATCTAAAAGTTTTGAAATGATTCAAAAACAAACTGGAGGTTTAATTTTGACTTTCTGATTTTGACTTTCTTATTCCCTTTTCACTTTCTTGCTTTGTTTTATTCCAATTTTATATTTTGTTTCATTTCAACTCTTGTTTTGACTCTCACATCATTCTGACTCATTTCACTCCAAATTGATGTGAAAATGTTTTCACCTCAGTGTGTATAGGGATGGTCTTGTCACATGTTATCCTGTGTGCTATTTCACTGGCTGACTGCACATTCTCTCAGATTGGTTCAGTATATGCACATGAAATCACAAGGTGTGCAGCAGCATTCTGTCAAAGGCCAGGCTCAGTTTTGGGGATTGAAGTTGCATGACTGAGAGCCTGCATCACTGGTGAAAGGAAGCAAGGATTGTCAGGTGTTTTCTCTGTCTCTTACCTCCCACAACTGCTGTGTGCTGCTGTGAAGCAGGACATATTCATTGATTTCAACTTACAAAGCCCCGCCCCCATTCTGAAAGATTAAAAGAGGGAATGGCAGCAATTCAGGTCAGACTCAGCAATTGTCGGACTCCCAGATAACAATTCTTTCTGATGCTGCTCCCACTATAAGCAATGTTGCACCTTCCCTCACACAGTCCCTGCCTGAGAGCTGTTAGCTGAATTGGCAAGCCCTAGCATGAGGGTGCTTGGAAACATCATTCTCTGCTGAGCACAGATGTCTCCTGCTCCTTCTAGTTCATGTAAATAACTGCTGTGCAGGGAAATCTCCATAGAGGAGCTTGCTGACTTCCGGCTCTCCCTTTCTGCAAGCAACAAGGCTGGAGAGAATTCTTCTGTTTAAGGAATGGGGTCCCAAACAGAGCACTTTTAAAGTATTAACACATTTTTGATACTAACACCCATAGTACTACTGTTAAATAATTGTTGGTAATCCTGCTTATATTGCCATTTTAGTAAGCCTGAAAGAGGTACACTGAAGTGGCACACCCAGAAAAGAATACACAAGTTGCTTTTTGTATCTCTGTGGATAACACTTTTCATGTCAGTAATCAGCTGGAGGTCAGGTTAATGTTTCATTCTGTTTTATCCAATTCTTCTTTTTTTTTTTTAAAGAAAATGTTAGTGATTGAACTAACCCTTCCTTAAGAAGAGCTTAATACAGCTCTTGGTGATATTTTACAATTAAGATATAAACATTTTTGTTCACACTGTGTTTTTGTTGTTTTGTTCCTGTTGATTGTCCTTCAGATTGTTGTTGATGATAGCACTGCTCCGCACTTCAAAGCTATTTCTAATTTAGGCACTATATGTTAGACTAGAGCTGGTCAGAAAGTTGAGTTTCCATCCCACAGAAAATTCTGACCTTTTGAAATTTGTTTTCTTCACAAATCAGGAAAAAAAAGTCAAAATTTTCCATCGAATGGAAATTCTAAAATGCTCTGATTGGAAACTCATCTATATTAAACATTTTGATAATGTTGAAAAAAAATGTTTTGACCTTTTCCAGCCTGAAACAGGTAGTCCACGGGTGGCCATTTTGAATTCAATTTTCAGTGCACCAGTTAGAGTGGTGAGAGGAGGCTGGGTGAGAGAGAGTAAGATTGATACTCACACTAACTAAAACCTTCCAGGAGGGACTGGGTTGGAGATGAGGGGAAGTGGTGGGAATGAAGCAGGGTGGGAAGGGAAATGAAAGGTGAAGGAGGGAGTAAATTCAGCCCTCACCATTCAAGACGGACATGCTCCAGCATTTGGGAACATTTCTCAGAGGTGACAGGGCAGCCTTGAAAACGGAGACCAGATCTGGCTGAACCTGTAAGCTGAGAGGGAGTAGGCTACAGGACTGCTCTCTTCTGTGCGTAGCAGAGGCAGGAGCTGCAGACTGCAGGGTATGGACTGTGTTGGAGTTGCAAGCTATCACTTTAACTAAGAGTACGTAGGGGAGTGGTTCCTTGCTCTGTGTCAAGGTTCCTTCCCCACTCTGGACTCTAGGGTACAGATGTGGGGACCTGCATGAAAACCTCCTATGGTTACTCTTACCAGCTTAAGTTAAAACTTCCACAAGGTACAAACTATTTTACCTTTTGCCCTTGGACTTTATCGCTGCCACCACTAAACATCTAACCGGAATATTACTGGGAAAGATTCTGTTTGGAAACATCTTTCCCCCAAAAATCCTCCCAACCCTTACACCCCCTTTCCTGGGGAAGGCTTGATAAAAATCCTCACCAATTTGCATAGGTGATCACAGACCCAAATCCTTGGATCTTAAGAACAATAAAAAAGCAATCAGATTCTTAAAAGAAGAATTTTAATAGAAGAAAAAGTAAAAAGAATCACCTCTGTAAAATCAGGATGATAAATACCTTACAGGGTAATCAGATTCAAAACATAGAGAATCCCTCTAGGCAAAACCTTAAGTTACAAAAAGACACAAAAACAGGAATCTACATTCCATTCAGCACAGCTTATTTTCTCAGCCATTTAAAGGAATCAGAATCTAACGCATATCTCGCTAGATTACTTACTAAGTTCTAAGACTCCATTCCTGTTCTGTCCCCAGCAAAAGCATCACACAGACTGAGAGAGAGCCTTTGTTTCTTCCCCCACCTCCAGCTTTTGAAAGTATCTTGTCTCCTCATTGGTCATTTTGGTCAGGTGACAGGGAGGTTATCCTAGCTTCTTAACCCTTTACAGGTGAAGGGGTTTTCCTCTGGTCAGGAGGAATTTTAAAGGTGTTCTCCCTTCCCTTTATATTTATGACACTCTGTTTGCAGGCAAGGGAGTTCTGTAGAGGAGCATATGAACTGGGTCTCAGAGGTCAGTTTTCAAGAAGCTAGCCTGCAGCAAACTGGGCTGAGTAGTGCCTTGCTGCCTTACGGAGCAACCTGCTTTCTCATAAACTTTAAGGTGAGGAGGGACCATCATGATCATCTAGTCTGACCTCCTGCACATTGCAGGCTACAGAACTTCGCTCACCTACTCCTGTAATAGACCCCTAACCTCTGACTGAGTTACTGAAGTCCTCAAATCATGATTTAAAGACTTCAAGTTAGAGAGAATCCACCATTTACACTAGTTTAAATCAGCAAGTGATCTGTGCCCGGTGCTGCAGAGGAAGGCAAAAACCCCCCAAGGTCTCTGCCAATCTGACCCAGGGGAAAATTCCTTCTCCACCCCAAATATGGCAATGAGTTCAACTTAGAACACATCAGGAAGACCCACCAGCCAGACACCTGGGAAAGGATTCTTTGTTGTAACTCAGAACCCTCCCCATCTAGTGCCCCATCTCCGGACGATGGGGATTTTAGCTACTAGCAGTCACAGATGGGCCACATGTCATTGCAGGCAGTCCCTTCATACCATCCTTTCCATAAATGTATCAAGCTCAGTCTTGAAGTCAGTTATGGTTTTTGCCCCCACTGCTCCCCTTGGAAGGCTGTTCCAGAATTTCACTCCTCTGACGGTTGGAAACCTTTCTTCTAATTTCAAGTGTAAATTTCTTGATGGCAAGTTTATATCCATTTGTTCTTGTGTCAACATTGGCACTTAACTTAAATAATTTATCTTCCTCCTTGGTATTTATCCCTCTGATGTATTTATAGAAAGCAATCATATCTCCCTTCAGCCTTCATTTGCTTAGGCTAAATAAGCCAAGCTGGTTGAGTCTTCTCTCAAAAGTCTGGGGGTGGCTGGCTCACTACAAAAGCGATTTTCCCTCTCTTGGTATTGATACCTCCTCATCAATTACTGGACCATGTCCACTCTGACTAAACTGGCCTTCAACATTGGTTCTCCACTTGTAAGGTAACTCCCTTCTCTTCATGTGCCAATATATATTTATGCCTGTTTCTGTAATTTTCACTCCATACATCTGAAGAAGTGGGTTTTTTACCCATGAAAGCTTATACCCAAATAAATCTGTTAGTCTTTAAGGTGCTACCAGATTCATTATTGTTTTTGTGGATACAGACTAACATGGCTACCCCTCTGATACTCTCATGGAAGGTTTTCCATGCCTCTGATCATTCTGCTAGCTCTTCTCTGCACCTGTTCCAGTATGAATTCATCTTTCTTAAATATGGGAGACCAGAATTGCATATAGTATTCCAGATGACGTCTCACTAGTGCCTTGTATAATGGCAATAACACTTCCCTATCTCTACTGCATATGCCTTGCCTGATGCATCCTAAGATTGCATTAGTCATTTTCATGGCTGTATCACATTAGCAGCTCATAGTCATCCTGTGATCAACCAATACACTCAGGTCTTTCTCCTGTATCATTTCCAACTGATAAGTCTCCAACTTATAGCAAAAATTCTTGTTGTTAGTCCCTAAGAGCATTACTTTGCACTACAATATTTCACCCCATTTCTTTTAATCCAGTTTTCGAGGTCCTCCAAATCTCCTTGTATGATATGACATCCCCCTGTGTAATGACAGTACCTCCTAACTTCCTGACATCTTCAAATTTTGTTAGCACACTCCCACTCTTTGTTTTTTGTTCTTCTGTGTTAAGGTTTGGAATTTCACAAAATAAAGTAGTGTTACATTGCAACTTTCCAGACAGAGTATTGTATGTTTTTATCTAATATCTCTGTTTGTATGCCATGAACTTTATGGAGAAAAACTGGTGATAAGGATGGGATATTTTAAAAAAGGATAAAATGGTTATATATGGCAATATGGGCAGTTCCAAATTATTGAAAAAGAGGAAGTTTTTGCAACATATATTCAGATAATTTGAGCAGTATTTTTATGCAAATGATATAGAAGATACTGATAAAAGGCTATTTTCCTAATGCGGGCAGGAAAAACAATACAGGACTTTAAAACATACGTTTTTTCACAAGAACCTGGTAAACTGAAGAATAAGATGTAAGAGAGATTCTAAGGAAGTACGTAATGCACACCTGTAGTGTCCAGCCACGTGGTTCCTTTAGCCTCCTGCATCCTATGGTGTTTGTGACCATATTTTTGTCCTCTCTGAACACATTACGCTATGTTCTGTGGAGTGACGGTGGTGGAATGAGCTGATGGAATGTACGGATGGTGTCAGCTTGTGTTCTGTAACAAGATAGTGCCTGTTTGCTTTCCTCTTGACCTAGTCTGCTGCTGTTTTTGGTCACCATGTGTTTCACTATGCCTGATGTCTGCAGACTTTTGGGTATGGGACCCAAATTGATCCTACATATACATAGCTGGCAAATGGCAATGTTATTATCCACAGGATCAACTCATTGCCAAGCCCTGCAGGATATCGGCCTAATACATTTTGCAGGATGGGGCGGAAGGACAGAAATTGTTGATGGTGATGCAGTGTGGGAGAACTGCCATCCCCCTAGTATTCCCATCAAAACACTATCAGTAGAGATGGAAACAGTTACAGCTCTCAAGTGGGAGGAAAAGTCACTAATAACCATATCTTTTCCAATACTAAAGTAGCAGAGCAAAGTTTTAGCGGGGGCTATAGCTGATCGTCTCAGGACCTGTTGGTGTCAACCCGTAGAAGAAAAGCATCCTGCAGGATTCACTGGAGTGGCACTAACCTCCTCCTCCTCTCTTAACTGCTAGCACCACCTCCTGCTTCCTGATTAGTCAATAGTGCCCCAGGGAAATATTCCAGGGAGGAGCTGCCTGCCTCAAGCAAAATAGAGTCTGTGGACTCTTCCTCCTGGACATCTGGTTCCTACTCCTTCACTTCCTGGGATCAGGGCTGATGGGGGGCAGGGGGAGTAAAATTATACAGGGGTTCAAGGTCAGCCCTCCCCACCCCTCAAAAAATGTCAGTAATATCTGAGGAAATAAAGTGAAATGGGAGGTGATGGGTCCCCAGCAAACATGATGTACTGGAGCCCCAGATTTCTCTCAAGGGGCCTGCCTAGATTCATGGTGCAGAGCTTCTCCATTGAGGAAACCCATGTCTTGAGAGATGGTCTTCCTTTCTCAGACTCTAAACTGCTCCTTAAAAGTAGTAGATCTGGGGGAAAGTATCAATAGACCAAACCAATCACCCCTAAACATTACAGAAATGAAAGGTGGTAAAAAGTCCCCTTCTCGCAGAAGATGGTTCACAGTTAGTTGGAAGTCCATGACAGGAGTTAAAGGGATTCTCTGGAGATGATGTTAAAATGTCATCAGAATATTCAAACACCTGGATTCAACTATCAGCCTACCTACCTTTAATATTTAAATAAACTGCATAAAAACTATATATAAATAGGATATATATTTTCCTGATGTCCATATATATTTTTCTTATTGGGGAAATTTGACAGTGTTTTTAATATTATAATTATAATTAACAGTAACTATTAACAAGCATATTGCAATGTCAAAAATACTGTATAACACGGTTGTCACTTTAAAATCCCTCCTGGACAGAGGAAAACTCCTCTCACTGTAAAGGGTTAAGAAGCTAAAGGTATCTATCTAGCTAAAAGTATATATCACTGGCATCTGACCAAAATGACCAATGAGGAGACAAGATACTTTCAAAACCTGGGAGGAGGGAGAGAAACAAAGGGTCTCTGTCTGTCTATATGCTGCTTTTACCGGGGATAGACCAGGAATGGAGTCTTAGAACTTTTAGAAAGTAATCTAGCTAGGTATGTGTTAGATTATGATTTCTTTAAATGGATGAGAAAAGAACTGTGCTGAATAGAATAACTATTTCTGTCTGTGTATCTTTTTTGTAACTTAAGGTTTTGCCTAGAGGGATTCTCTATGTTTTGAATCTAATTACCCTATAAGGTATCTACCATCCTGATTTTACAGAGGGGATTTCTTTACTTCTATTTACTCCTATTTCTAATAAAAGTAAGAAAACTGAATGCTTTTTCATTGTTCTCAGATCCAAGGGTTTGGGTCTGTGATCACCTGTGCAAATTGGTGAGGCTTTTTATCCAACATTTCCCAGGAAAGGGGCGTGCAAGTGTTGGGAGGATTGTTCATTTTTCTTAAGATCCAAGGGTCTGGGTCTGTAGTCACCTAGGCAAATTGGTGAGGCTTTTTACCAAACCTTGTCCAGGAAATGGGGTGCAAGGTTTTGGGAAGCATTTGGGGGGAAAGACGTTTCCAAACAGCTCTTTCCCAGTAACCAGTATTTGTTTGGTGGTGGTAGCAGCCAATCCAAGGACAAAGGGTGGAATATTTTGTACCTTGGGGAAGTTTTGTCCTAAGCTGATAAAGATAAGCTTAGGAGGTTTTCATGTAGGTCCCCACATCTGTACCCTAGCGTTCAGAGTGGGGTGAACAAGCCTAGGCACTCAAGGGGATAGATTAGATGACCAAATAGCTCTTTTTAAATTTCCTACTTCTAGTATGCCTTTTCTATTTATACAAATATCCTTACAACATTATCTATATTGGACAATATGTATTAGGTGTCATATACAGAAACTTCAGAAATATATCAGGCGTACTTGTAGTCCTTTTGTTTAGAAACCCACTGTGCAGTAGTTCAGCCATCCATCATAAAATTCTGTAAATCTAATCTTATTAGAGAAGTGAAGAGATTCCATTTTCTTTGAAATAGGAACTTTCCAGGCAAGGATATTTCAGAAGTTAGCTGACTTCTATGAGCAGGCAGCACTGTGAAGCTGCAGGCTAGGCAGAACTTGACTAATGCCTCCTGTGACTGACACTATTAATGACTTCTTCAGTGTGCTCTTCTGCAGATTAGCATGTTCTGCTATGCAGTGCTCTCCACGGTGCCTTTCTCAATGCCCTACATTGATAAAAATCAGATGAACTGCAAAAACCTACTTCTAACCTAGCAAATTTTCTTAAAGAATTCCCTTGCTCAAGCTGTGGGACTTCGCTTCCAAACAAGCTGTCAAGCTATATGCAGAAATGACCCAATTTTGGACTACATGCAACACACTGAGACACGCTTTGGTAGGAGAGGAAAAGTTCTAAGAGCTTGTTACTTTCTTGAAACCACTTAATTGAAATAATTGAATATTTCTCTAAATTATATAACAACAAAACAATAACAGCTCAGGTTCCTCGGCCAATGGAATGACTAAGGCATATGTTTGGGCCCAATCTACAAAATATCATTTGCCACTGGCAACAGTATCATGGTTCTCTCACTTGTTCCCAATCGCTCTTCCATGGGGCATGGGCCAGTGAGGACAGAGACAAAGGTGCAAGTTCTGGCCACGTGGCAGCATCTTTTTTATAATTTGAACAACCCCCAAGCTGTCTTGACCGCTGTGAAGATGGACAGCACCACACAAACCCTTCAACACAGCACATCAAATCTGTATTAACAATCACCCCTCCCCATAAGTCTAACCCCACAAAGGGGAAATGGAGCCCATTCTTCCAGAAGAAATCAGCACAGATGTGGACCCTTTTAAGCTTACCTCGCATATAATACACCATGAGCAAACCTCTTAACCAATTCTCAATGCATGAGAGTATGCCCAGGTTGAAAATATCAGCCTCTTTGTTTGAGAAGTGCACACCATCCACATGGTGGTCATAGGCAGCACTCTCATGCTTCAGCATGTGGCCACCATCAAAATGTAAGTTAGTCCTTACTGGTATACGGTGCCCAATCCATAGGCACCAGTTTGCATGTACTCCACCAAGCACATCACAGTAGCAGCTTGGATCAAACTAACACAGCCACCAGAGACAACAAATAGCCTTATTGCAGCCCAGTCCCGTGCAGACAGGTGAGCAGCTCAGTCCCCTTTACCTCAACCAAACAGCCATTTCAGTGGCATAATCAGGAAGAAAAGGCCCATTGTGAAATACCCCTAGAACAGGGATTTCCCCAGAAGGCACACAATTTATGTAAGCCACCCAAGAACAGAGGAGGTGCTGGGGGGAGAGTTTTGGACCACAGCATTGCCGTGCTTCAGGTATTCTCAGCTGATGCAATGGCTCCAGAGGTTCCTTTAATTTATGCCAGGGACAGGAAAGACCTTTTCTGGCCATGAAATGTTGGTTGAATAAGGCACAAAGCTACCTTTGTGCCCTCCCTCCCCCAACATATTCATACATTCAGTTCCTTTACCATGCATGATGGGCCAGGATGAATCAGGGCCACTGTATGCAAGTACTTTGTTCACACCAAACAGATGTTTTGCCAGCCAGAAAAAATCACATAAATATGAGAAGGAGTGGAGATGGTTATACATCAACCCAAAAAATGGACCTCTTTTAACAGTATCTTTAACATAATTTAGGCAAGTGATGTTCTATTTGTTCAAAAATGTAATAGTCCCATTTTGTGCCTTCAGAAAATCACATTCTGTATTTGGATGTACAACATGTATAGTTGGATATTTATCTTGTTTCTACACCAGGTTGGGTTTTGCATGTGCAAAGTATTGCACATCATGCACATCAAAATTACAGGCACAAATTTAGATGGTGAAGATTTAAGGGCTCTTTGAAAATGTGCTCCAATTTCAGAGGATTATTTGCCTGTTCCAATGCCCACTGAAGTCAATGGGAGTTTATCCATTGCTTGCTAGCTCTGCATCAGGTCATATAAAGAGATCCAACTCTGCATCCTGTATGCATAGCCACATCCATTTCAAAAGGAGCTTTGCAATATTAGATTTCTAGCACAGTTTGTACTACATGTCCAGAGTTTTCCAAATCTGGTCAGCCGGTCTTTACTTAGCCCAAGTATGTTTCAGCTTCTCTATATTACTATATAGAAATTGGTTTTGTTATTCGGTGGTTGAAAAATGTATGTTTAACATTCAGCAACTGCCGGTGTAATGTTGATCTGCAGCCGGAATGTACAATTCTAAAAGGCTGATGTTTGAACACGTACTATAACACAGCAGAATTGAAGGTGAAAGTTCAAGTGCTGCAATTTCAAACAATCAATGGTAATTTTTGGCACCCTTGGGTTAGTCGTGCTGGCATATGGCAAGCAAACAAACCACTAAGGTTAAGTATGAATCATCAATATCAATGTAACTCACCTTATCTATTTTTCATTGGTTGACTAAACTCTTGCCGTTGAGCTCTTGCTCTCTCCTGTTTGCTGGCTTACTTTTTATTACAGCAAAGTGTATCTTGAAAATCTTGTGCCTGGATTGCCTCAGATTAGAGACAAATTCAAATGGAAATCTGTTTGATACTTTCCTTACTAGGTACCTTGACAAGAGCAATGTGTAAATCACTATAGTGATTTCTTTTATTACTCAAGGAAACCCAGACACTTTTCCATCCACCCTCTGTTTTTAATTGTATCGTCAAAAGATCCCCTTATCCTACAACTTTTGCTATAATGCTTGTGTGCCTTGGAATTAACATAATATCTCAGATGTGCACTTATCAGATCCCACTTGTGAAGCATAATTGGGTCAGTTGGCTGGCAAACCTTCCAGGAGTAGTGCTGCTCAGGAATTTTCCATCATTAAAATGATGATCGTCAAAACTAGAATGTTTTGCAGAGATGTTTTGATTTCAGTTACTTGTTGCAGACAGACAGGCAGACTTCTGTGGTTTTCTGCCAGCTCGACAGGCAAGCCACTAGGGACCCCAAGATTTCTATGGTCTGTGGCTCCAAGGCACCTCTGCCATGCACCTCTGCCATGCAGACTCCTGTGATTGGGAACCCAGAGCTTTCAGGGTCTCTGTTGCAAAGCCAGAAGCATGAAAGGCTTATCACTAGCAGGGGCTCTCAGGGTGTAGGCTCATAGTTCCATGGCAAAGAGACTGGAAGTCTTGAGAGCCCCAGCTTCAGATGGGGCTGTCTGGATTTTTAAGCTCCCTGCTCTCTGACAGAGATCCCGGCAGCTCTGGAAGCATTGGCTGAAGCTGCAGCTCTCAGGGTTTATATGCTCAGTGTTCTATATCAGGGGACTCCCCTGATTCCTGGAAACTCTGCAGGCTGCCCCTGACTCCCTGGGAGCAGCTCAGGGAGTCCTCCAGGAGTTGGGGGTAGCCAACTGCTCCATTTTTTCCCCAACAAAATTGAACCAAAATAGTTATATTTTTGCAAAACCCAAAATTTCCCATTGAAAATAAATTCAATATTTTTTGATTTCTAGGTTTTGCTTGGGATTGTAATGAACACTTTTCAAAATGTTGGAATTTCTTGTGGAATAGAAATTGGGAGTTTATATCAGCTCTAACAGTGTGTTGGTGAATCGTCAGCAGGAGATACTCTTTCACTTCAGCCAGCACCAACCCAATTTCCCAGCATGGTACTTTGAGACCACTGCTCTCTTGGAAGTTACTGTTTTTTGGATGACACACAAAACACAGGGATGTCCATCTGTGATCATTAAACAACAGTTTCCAAGAACAAGGATATTAACTCTAGAGATGGTTGGGAATTTTATTATGACATATTTCTTCATCCAAAAATGTCAGTTCATTGAAACAGACACTTTTGTTGACAAGTCAGTTTTGATAAATTTCTTAACTTGAAATTGTTTTGCAAAAATCTTTTTTAAAAGTTGAAATATGCTGTTTTAACATTTTCAAAACAAGAATTTACTATTTTCCTCTTGTAAATGAATTTTTGTTTAGAAATTTAAACCAATTAAAATAATAATAATCAATCTACGTAAAAATGAAAATTTTCAAAATTATTGAAAAATTTTGATTGACCCAAACTGATTTTTTTTGGCTTTTCAGTTCCCAATTTTATTTTTTCTTTGAGATTTCAATTTTCATTCCAATGGAAACGTTTTCTTATATCTACAAAATTTTCGTGAGATGGCAAAAAGTATTTCATGTCCAGCTCTAATTAACTCCAGTGAAGAAAATTACATTTTGATGACCTATATTTCCTCTGAAGTTTCATTTATGTATGATGTTTTTCTTCATTTCCTATCCTAAACTGTTCTATTTGCCATTATAGTTGATGTGTTGCTCTCCCGAGGTAGCTGCATTTCTGTAGTGGATGGAATTATTTCTTTACCAAAAGCTGAACTTAAATGTCTTTCTACCTAATCACTTCATTAAGGAGAAATAAGAGCAGTTATGTACATTATTCATCTAATTATGCACCAGTGAAATCTCATGCCACTTTAAAAATACATCGCTGCTTCTTAATTCAATATTCAAGTGTCCTACTGTACTACTTACATGTTTTGAAACTGTTGCTATGTCTTTGTGAAATGATATCCAGCTTCAACACACAAGTGCATATGGAGTTTGAGGAAAATATCAGGGGTTATGTGAATGAATTTATTTTGAAGGCAAAAATAAAAATGGAAAGCCTTTTTATTTCACCTAAACTACTGGATTGCACAGTTTATAAATACAAAGTAGCACAGACAAGTTGAATAGAAGTATAAGAGAGCCTCTGAGCTGCAGTTTATATTTCAAAGTCCCACTGGAGGCTTCAGGGGACTTTTTTATTGCTCCAATCCTTTCTTCTAGTATTTTGTGTGACATTACAGGAGACTGATTACTGACTAGCACCATGAGTGAGACATGTGCCAAAAATCTCACACAAAAGAAAACCAGAACATTTTGCCTTTGCACAGCTTACTCTATCAAGACAAAAGAAACAAAAACCTTCTACACACAGTCTAGAGTTCTTTCAACACAACAATAGTTTTTAGCAGCCTAAACAGGCTTTTTGCTGAGTAAAATTGAAAGCTATACATCCCAGTGGGGGATGGAAACACCTGAAGATCAAAGGTCAAATTTTACAGTAGCAGAAAGCACTGGCTGCTGGAGGGGGAGGGAGAAGGGGTAAAAATGAGGCCTACATGGGGTGACTCCTTCCCTCGGTACCCCATTGACATGAAAATGTGCAAGGAGAGAAGCATCTCTGGGAGTCTCTTCTTCCTCCAGCTAAATGACCTTTTGAAAAGAAACTGCAGGGGGGAATCAAGCAGAAAGTGAAGCCAGCAGAGCAGCTGTAGGATCTGTTCGAACAGGGAGCTTGGGACACTGATGTCCTCAGACTGCAGACAAACTGTTGTCTGCAGTTTTCTCTCTCAAAATTCTCTCCTCTGGGTTGACTGGCTGTTTGTTCCAACTCCTCCTGCCCCTTCCTCCCTTTTCTGTTTGTATGTTTGAGTATGAATATTACAGATCTTCTCTATGAATGAGAGATATCTATCTCTGTGTAAATAGTTAGGTTCCAGTACGTGGCCCTCAAGAATCTGTAGCATAGCAACTGGGTTGTGTAGGACCAATATAACTTGTTTTTGCAGTACAAATTACTTCTTATGTGCAGTGCTGTGACTGGGGCTGAGGAAGCCACAGTCCCACGGCCCTACTGGGAATGCTCAAAGTGCAACACCAGCATAAGAGGGAGCAGCCTGGCTCAGTCTGGGCGGACTGCCGTAGAGGAAGGTGGTGTACTCCTGGCCCCTGCTGAAGGGCCGCGGGCACTTCACGACATGAATGCCAGCCAGCTGACAGCAACCCTCAATCCCCAGGTGCTGGACGCAACTGAGGGAGAAGGAACTGAGGAAACTAGGAAGCCATGAGATGGGGAGAAGCAGGTAGGAACTAACCCAGAGAGTTTTTGCAGGGACTTGGTTGGACAACTGGAGCCTAGCTCAGCGTCTTTCGGCCGGATCCCCGCTGAGCTGGTGGCAGGCAACCCCGCCACCAGCAGGGTCCTGGTTGGGACCCAGTGAAGAGGGAGCGCTTGGGTCCCCCTATCCTGGCCACCACCCACCCTGAAATGGCAGCCCATCCTGACAGTTTTTGACTCCAGGCACTCAGTCACACAGCCCCGAGTCTGGGGGCAGTTATTGACTCCAGCCGCTTGGCTGCACAGCCCCGCCTGGGGGTACGCAGGCACAACCGCAGGTCTGACCTGTGATAACTTGGTGGAGAATATGGGCAATGATTTGGGCCTGGGGGGAGGCCCATTGAAAGAGAGGCCTGCTACAGTCACCCGTCTTCTTTCCCTCCATTTTTTTTCCTGTGGCCATTCTCTCTTTTGGCCGTGAAGGTCCCCTAGTGACCTATGTGAATGGAGGCCGAGAAGGTCCTAAAATGTCTGCTGGAGAGCCAGCAACAGCTGGCAGCCCAGCAGCATCAGCATCAAGTGCAGCTTTTGCAATAGATGTTGGTTCAGCAGGAGCAGAAATTGGCCCAGCAGCAGGGACAGCAGCAACAGCGACTGCGGGAGGTTTTCACCCTGCACCAGGCCCAACAGGAATGCCTGAAGCAACAGGTGGTAACATTATGGAGGCTCACCCCCCTCCGGATGCCCATGCTGGTGGGTTGGGAGCTGCAGGGGGCCTGACGGGACTACCCCATGCCTGACCAAGATGGGGCCTGGTGACAACGCAGAGGCATTTCTGGTCACCTTTGAAAGGGTCGCCACCACGGCACAGTGGCCAGGAGATCACTAGGCCACCCTCCCGGCACCATATTTGACTTGCTGTGCACAGGCTGCCTATCGCAATCTAGAGCTACAGGATGCTTTAGGTTGCCAGAAGGTCAAAGCAGCTATCCTTGACCAGATGGGCATGTCCTCCGAAACTTACAGACAACATTTCCCTGGAAGCTATACCCACTCGAGGCTCGCCCCAGGGCCGTGGCCCAGAAGCTACAGGACTACTGCTGGCATTGGCTGGAGCCAGAGGAGCATATGGGGGCTTATGGGGCTGAAGTGGTAGTGCTGGAGCAATTCATGCAGATCCTCCCCTCCAGAGGAAGGGAGTGGGTGAACTGTCATCACCTGACCTCGCTCACAGAGGCCATCACCCTGATGGAAGACTACCTGGCTGCTGAAGAGTCAGAGGTGTGAGCTAAAAGGTCTGAGACCCTCAGGGACTCAGGCCAATCTCCGGAGTGAGTCACCCGCCCACATGAACCAAAGGGTGTAAGCCCACAACCCCATCCGACGACAGCTAGGTGGCACCACCAGAAAACAACAGTGACCTGCCCCTCAGTCGCGGGAGGAATGGGCTGCCTGGGAAGTCAGCGTGTACAAGCCCCACCCAAGGTGGGAGGGAGGAAGTGCTATGAGTGTGGCCAGGAAAGGCATTTCCATTGTGACTGCCCTTTTGTGGATTGCAACTATGGCCAAGCATTAGCCGCAGGATCCTGGGCCTGTCAGAGGGGCATCACCAATCTCCTGATCACACTGTGGGTGGAGGGCACTCCAGAGACTGCCCTAATGGACTTGGGGTGTAGTCAGGCACTGGTGCGAGTCGATCTAGTAGGCTTCCCCAGTCCTGCAGGGGATCCCATCCTCATGCTATGTGTCCATGGGGATATACGGTCGTACACTGCTGCTTGGGTACGGTTGTTGGATGCATGCCAGGAGGAGGTGCGCTGGGTTGGTTTGGCCCAGAGATTAGCCTACCGGTGATCTTGGGGAGGGTTCTGCAGGGTTGTCTAGGACTGGAGTCTCTGGGCACCCAAGGAAGACAGGGCACGTCAGATAAAGAGGGGATTCCTGGCCCAAAGGAGGTCAGGACACCCAGAAGGAAATTCTGTTCGAACAACCAGTACCTCCCCACAACCCACCCCCGAGTCAGGGCCAACAGGAGGGAACAACCCTGAATGGCTAGACACTGGGGAGTACTTATGAGGGAACAACAGGAGGATCAAACACTGAGTAGGGCCTGGGAGCAGGTGACAAGCCCTGATGCGGATGGGGGTGCCGAGAAACAGACTCCACAGGGACTCCAGTTTGAGGTCTACAAAGGCCGTCTATACTGGGTGGTCCAGGAGCCCCAGACCCAGGAGGAATTATGGCAACTAGTAGTTCCGCATAAGTACCAAAGGAGCCTGTTACAACTGGCGCACTTGATGCCCTGTGCTGGGCACGTGGGGAGGGAGAAGACCCTACAGCGAGTGGCCCAAAGATTCTTCTGGCCCTGCATTCACCATGAAGTGCAGAAATTCCGTGCAGCGTGTCCAAAATGTCAATGGGCTGGCCCATAGTTGGGGTGCCATTTGAGAGAATTGGCCTGGACCTGGCAGGGCCCCCCAAAAAAGCAGATCTGGCTGCCAATACATACTAGTGGTGGTGGATTACGCGACCCAATACCCTGAGGCAGTCCCGCTCTGGAACACCATGGCACTGACAATAGCAGCTAAGCTCCTGAAAATCTTCTCCTGGGTGGGAATACCCAGAGAGATACTAACTGATCAGGGGACCAATGTCTTGTATAAACTGATGGCAGAGCTATGTCGATTGCTGGATATCTGAGTGCTAAACACTTCAGTATATCACCCACAGACAGACGGCCTCGAGGAAAGATTCAACGGGACGCTGAAGTCCATGCTTAGGAAGTTTGTATAGGTTGACCTAGGCCACCGGGACAAACTGTTGCCAGCCCTGCTGTTCGTGGTGTGGTTGGTTCCCCAGGCTTCTACGGGCTTCTCACCCTTCGAACTGCCCTGGGGCATACTTGACCTCCTGAAGGAGACCAGGGAGGAGCAGGAGTCACAGGCTTTAGTCTCAGTCCTCTACATACTGCAACTCCAGGAGTGGCTCCAGAAGCTCAGAGCGTTTGCAAGAGAAAACCTCCTATGAGCACAGCAGACCCAGGTGCATCACTACAATTGAGGGACATGACGGCGCACTTTTGAACCAGGAGATAGTGTCCTGTTACTACTACCCTCTACGGATTCCAAACTGCTGGCTAAGTGGCAAGGGCCATTTGAGGTGGTTAGGCAGATGGGGCCTGTAGACTATGAAGTGCAGCTTCCAGGCAGATGGAAAGAAGTCCGGACCTATCACGTAAACCTCCTAAAGAAGTGGAAGACCCAGGAGGGTTTACTGATCACCCCCAGAACCGGAATGCAGCCCATTGGCCGGCAAGCCCACAAACCTCACGCCTTTGCAATTGGAATAGGACTGGACACGGGGCAACGGGATGAATTGCGGCAGCTCGTCAGGGCCTTTGCTACAGTGCTGTCTCCTCACCCAGGGCGGACTGAGCTGGTGAGTCACCACTTCACCATCCTCCATGGCCAGAAGGCCCATGATAACCATCAGCTGCTGCCGAAGAAGATGTGGGGGTCGGTCCAGAGGGAGCTCCAGATGATCCTGAACATGGGGGTCATGGACAAATCATGCAGCGAATTGCAGAGCCCTATCATACTGGTCCCAAAACCAACGGGACTGTATGATTCTGCATAGACTTCCGGAAGGTCAATGCAATATCCCAGTTCAATAAATACCCAATGCCCAGAGTGGATGAACTACTGGAATGGCTGGATAACGTGGCATTTATCTCAACATTAGACCTTACGATGGGGTACTGGAAAATACCACTGATGCCCACATCCCATGAGAAGATGGCCTTCCCTACCCCGTTCGGGCTGCACCACTTTGTCACCATGCCTTTCAGCCTGCGGCCACGTTCCAATAACTGATGGACAGACTGTTACAACCTCACCACCCCTACACAGTGGCCTATATAGATGACATAGTGGTGTACTTCCCCACATGGAAAGGACATCTTCAGCATCTCGCAACGGTCTTGCAAGCCCTAGGAGAAGCCCCACGCACCACCAATCCAGCCAAGTGCCATCTTAGGCAGAGAGAGGTAACATATCTGGGGTATACAGTGAGCCAAGGAACTTTATGTCCCCTGGTGGACAAGGAACAATACTTACAAGACTGCCCAACACCTACAACAAAAAGGCAGGTATGCCAATTCCTGCACCTGGCAGGATACTACTGCTGCTTTGTGTTGAGCTTCACAACACTTATGGCACCTTTGGCAGACCTAACAAAGAGCTCGCAACCCGCAAGGTACAGTGGTCAGCTGAGTGAGAGGAGGCCTTCCAGGAATTGAAGGACTGACTAAGTAGGTAGCCAGTCCTATTTCACCCAGATTTTGACAGGCCTTTCATTTTGAAGACCGATGCATCAGAAGCAGGATTCGAAGTGATGTTGTCCCAGGAGGACAAGGGAGAGGAGCATCTACTCCTCTATTTGAGTAGGAAGTTGTTCTCCCAAGAGAAGAGGTATTTGACAAAAGAGAAGGAGGCCCTGATGGTGAAGTGGGCAATAAACACCCTAAGGTACTACTTGCTGGGAAACCCCTTCCAGTTGGTCACCGACCACGCGCCACTTTGATGGCTTAACAGTATGAAGGACACCAATGCCAGAGTCATGAGGTGGTACCTTTCACTCCAGCCATATGACTTTCCAGTTGCCCACCAACCCGGTGAGGCACACACAAACTCACACTTCTTTTCCTGCACAGGAGGGGAAGATGTGGAAGAGGGGCCACCACCGGACACCCTGTTAAGGTGGGGGTTATGACGGGACATGCATGCCCCACACTGGAACAGCGGGGGTTAATCCCTCACTGTGGGCTGAGGAAGCCACACCCCCACATCCCTACTGGGCATGCTCAAAGTGCAACACCAGTATAAGAGGGAGCAGACTGGATCAGTCTGGGAGGACCACCATAGGGGAAGGGTTGTGTTGCTGGCCCCTGATGAAGGGCCACAGGCACTTCACGAGGCAGAGGCCAGCCAGCTGACAGCAACCCTCAACCCCCAGGCACTGCATGCAACTGAGGGAGAAAGAACTGAGGGAACTAGGAAACCACGAGATGTGGAGAAGTGGGTAGAAAGTAACCCAGGGAGTCTTTACGGGGAGTTTGTAGGACAACCGGAGGCTAGCTTGGTGTGTTTCAGCCGGATCCCCACCACTGACAGACCTGGTCCTCATCAGCCTCGAATCCTGGGGAGTCAGGGGAAGGCACATTGATAAGGAGATGAAAAGTAAGAGTGTCAGAAAGTTAGTGAACTGAGAGATCAGAAGGTCCAAATGCAACATGGATAAAAGGCTTAATCCACAGCCAATTGAAGTGAATTGAAGGGTTCCCCATTGATTTCAGTGGGCTGTGGATGAGAAAGAGAAGGCAAGAGGGGGAGGGTCATGGTTGGGTTAGAGGATAGAGAAAATGAAAATAAATGCAAGTCCAAGATTTCATTATTCACTATTTCTATTTTAAAAGTTGGCACCCAATCAGAGATCAGAAACAATAGCATGGGGTTTAAGTAACCAGTCACACCACACAAATAATGTATATTTAAAGTGAACAACTTTTAATCTGAAAATTGTTCAGAATTATTTGGTGAATGCACTCTGCTTCATGATGTTAAGATGGAGTTAAAGTTCAGAGGTAGGGCAACTAGACAACTTTAACTCTATCCTGTAGTAAGTCCATGAGGGAAAAAAAAACAGAAAAAAAGTCAAAGATGTGTTTTTAAAAATCAGTTTAAACAAATCTGAGAGCACAAATACAAAAATGAATTCATCACAATTGTATGACACTTGCACGGTGTCAGAGGACAGAGTTTAAGCTGTTTGCATGCCTTGAATGTGTATTTCCATATCTGAATGTATCTGGATTTCTTATAAATTTAACCTTAATTCTCAATTTCCAAGACTTGCAATGCATAGTTTGGGAATAAATACAACACCCTGGTAATACTCTAGTGTACCAAATTCTATGTAGCTTTCATGTGGGATAAAAAGGTAATTTGAAATGAATTAGTCATTTACTTACCTATCAGGATTCTGAAAAGATGTTGATATATAAATGATACTTCTGTGAGTATAAGGCACCACACAGACCTTTATATTGAGTATACGGAACACATATAAAATACAAGACTTTTGTTCTCATATCCATAATGCAGTTCATGGTAACATCCTCTTAGTTTCTTTGAGAAAGTTTTATTCCCAGTAACAATCCTATTTTGCTTTAACCCTTTCTTCAGTCAAAGGGAAAATATATTTGTCATTTTCTTTCATTAAAATCATCATATCAGTCTTCACGCAGCTTTATTTTAATTTTAAAAGTCCACTATTTTGGAAACGACAAAGAAGAGAGAGGTTTGGATTAAAAAAAGAATTAGATAAATTCATGGAGGATAGGTCCACCGATGACTATTAGCTAAGATGGTGAGGGATGCAGTCTAAACCTTCAACGCCAGAATCTGGGGCTTGAGGATAGGGAATTGATCACGTGATAATCACTTTGCTCTAGTCATTCCCTCTGAAGCATCTGGCACCAGCCACTGTTGGAACACAAGATAAAGGGCTAGATGGACCATTGGTCTGACCCAGTATAGCCACTCATGTTCTTAGGAGCATCCTCTCAGGCTAGATTTCTAAGTCACTTGATATTTGATCATTTTTAAAGACTGCATTTTATAAAGTGATATCTAAATGACCAGCGTAGGCTAGAAGTTTTATTGCAGCTGCCTCATATCAAACCTCTTTGGTGGTCCTGCAGTGAGCCAAATTGCTCTGTCAAAAATATGTTTCCTGTTTACTCATCCTCCTACTAGTATCAACTTCAGTCAACCACTTCCTCCTAGCCCAGTCCAAAGAAATCAATAGAGAGAATTCAGCCTCAATCTTGACAGTTTTTGGTGAGCCAAAATTCCTCAGATGTTACAACAGACACTGAACAAGTGAAAACTCTAATTTGGGATATGTTTGACATGCTAGGCTATTTAGGGCCTACTGGAAGATGATGATTTTCTTTTTTTTTAAAAAAAAGACTACTTTACTATACTGTTTTTCTTTCCTGAGAAGCAAGAAGCACTTTTGGAATACTATGGGAGTAATTCTGTCTGCAGTGGGTTTACAATCATCCAGAAGCTGAAGGTTTTATAATAAAAGATGACTCCCTAGGCTTAAGTTGATGAATGACTATAATTTTACATCGGACATCCTGAATCGGCTAGCCTGCGACAACACTGAAGAGGTTCTCTAATTCTGAATTGACAGTATAATTCTAAAATGTGAAAGTCTACTGTGCAAATTCATGGAAAATGTGTTGACATTCAAATACTGATGAGGGAAAAATATAACATTACTTATTTCCAAAGGACAGAGTTTTGGAATGAATTCTGCAACTTTAATGCAAGGAACATTAATTAATTAATGCAAGGAAAAATATGAGGACCAAGACAAGGTATGGGACAACACAAGCCATAACCCAATGGTGAGCAACTTAACAGATATAACAATTAAAGTCATTTTCCAGCAATACCTAGGCTCTAGCTAACTAGCTAAAATGTATGGACAAAAAATACCCCACCAACCTCCCATTCAGGGAGTGGAGGGGCAGAGGTTTACATGTTCATGTGTTTCTTTCTCACAGTAAGAATTTGGGAACATTCATGCTAAGAGTTAAGAGAATTCCCCATGTATCATTGATCTGGCTAGTCATGTTGAAAAATAATTAAATATGAAACACACAAAAGTTCCACATCAACATGGCAAAAACATGTAAAAGCATTTTATTCCCAACGAAAACCATTATTTGAAACTAGATCTGGGTATACAATCCTAACTAGATGGCAGCAATCAGAGTTTCCATCTGAGGGGGAACAGTAGTAATAACTATGTTTTGCTAAGTAGATGGAAAAAAGACACAGGCTGTGGTGAAGACATTAGCACTTACATAATGTATGGTCAAAAATTGTCTTGTGAAAGGAAAAATGGTTAAGATCACAAACAACAGTCAAACAGGGAACTGAGCTCAGCTTTCCCGAGTTCCAGCCCAGTGTCTTAACACTTCCCCTCAGGCTTGAGTACTCATTGAAGTTTATGGAAAAGTTCACCTTGACAGGAATGTTGCATGATTAAGACCCCAATCTCTCTGCATCAGTTCCCAATCTGAAAATGGGGTGAATATTACTCCCTGTCTCTGTCTTGTCTATTTAGATTTGAAGTTCTTCAGGTCAGGGATTATGTGTATATATAGCACTTAGAAAAATCTGGGCATTATTATTACACAAATTAATCATAATTGTTAATAAACTCAAGAATGATATTCTCATAATATTTTGAGTGCCAGGTGCAAAAGAATCTGGCCTGAGGAAAGATGTGCTCAGAGATTTATCAAGGAACTAAAGAAGTATTCTCCTTTAATGCAGATAGGATGAACCACTTATTTCTGTCACTCATATTATTCAAATGATGGAAAAATACAAAAAATACAAGCAGTCAGTGTCAATGTCTATTGTTCCATTTTGTATTACAAGTGTACAGACACACATTTGTAAAGTTTGCTTTTTAAATAAAGAGAATAAAAACAAAGCCAATATGAACATACTGGGAAAAGACAAGAAAGCAGATTTCTGTAGCTTTTCAACTCCAAATGAGATTTCATTTGGCATCTGTGTTGATATAACAATTCAGTGGAGGAGACTGTATGTCTCTTTTCAGTCACTCTAGAACACCTTTTATATTTAATCCTTACACTAATGCCAGTGATTTAAAAAGCATGATTCAAAACTAGCCCAAAATTCAAAGGTTACAGAATCAAACAATGTAGATTTCAATGTGGTGAATTATCTCTTACCAAGAAGTAAGAGGGTGGGTTTGTTGGACTGCAAGCCAACTGGTCAGCTATTTGATTGATTGACAAAGTAAATGCCAGCTTAAATTTAGTGAATGCAGATGCTCCAAGAGCCTGGCAAGCCAGTCACACTTGGCAGTTTTTTGTACCAGCCTGCGAAGCCAGAGACAGGCAAGCAAGAAAGTGAATAGTAATTCTGTTTCTCCTAAGTACTAAACAGATTATTTGGGGGACGAGGGGGAGGGGAATGTTACAAATTATGAGTCCCAAAACTAGCATATTCAAAATACAATTGCCACTACGGATGTGTAGGTGGGCTGGCAAATACCCATTCAGTATCCTTTTGAGACAAGTGAGAAAATCCTTTGTTCATAAGTATCAATAAGCTCAAGGCCAGCTCTATAAATAAGCACCAAATGGATTTTGTGGGATGATTTGATTTCTATTAGATTCCATTTTCAAATGTTAGCAATGCTTGATTTTCATATTCTCTCTTCCAACAAATTGAAACTATTGTGAAATGTAGACTTAGGATATTGCTGTACTTAACATGGGGGGGAGGGGGAGAGCCAAAAGCGAAGTCCTAAAAGCAGTTTTTAGCTTCTAGGTGACATTCAAAACTGTAGTCCAGCAAGGATCATTTTAGCTGTGGTGTCTTCCCCCTTAGTAAAACAGGTAATTCAGTTGCCCTTAAAGTAGTACTAAAAGTCATTTTAAAATAAAAACATGACCCTAGATCTTGAATCAATCTACCAAGGATTAATAGGATTAGCCTAGAATAACATCAGCACCATTCCTGCCTGTTGAAAAGGCACAAGATTGAAGAGTGGGGTAATCATTCCCAAAGCTGAACTGTATGCTTTCTGCTGTTCTGTCTAAATTGCCTGGTAACTATGTTCTACACTACACAATAGGGCCACCTATACAGAGTAAGAAAACAGCATTTGAAGATACAGTAAAATTCAGAACCAATAGGGAAAACATGTTAAACTGGTTAATCTTTTGCAGCATCTTTGATTAACTTTATAATAGGTTATGGGATGGAAAAATAAAGAACTGCTAAGAACATAGATAAGAGCTATCCTTATTTATATTCAAATTGTAAATCAGTGAACAGCGTTTAGGGCCCAATTCAAAGAGCAGTGTATTTAATCATAGAATCATAGAATATCAGAGTTGGAAAGGACCTCTGGAGGTCATGTAGTCCAACCCCCTGCCCAGAGCAGGACCAATCCCAACTAAATCATCCCAGCCAGGGCTTTGTCAAGCCTGACCTTAAAAACTTCTAAGGAAGTGGATTCCACCACCTCCCTAGGTAACGCATTCCAGTGTTTCACCACCCTCCTAGTGAAAAAGTTTTTCCTAATATCTAACCTAAATCTCCCCCACTGCAACTTCAGACCATTACTCCTTGTCCTGTCATCCGCTACCACTGAGAATAGTCTAGATCCATCCTCTTTGATCCACCTTTCAGGTAGTTAAAAGCAGCTATCAAATCCCCCCTCATTCTTCTCTTCCGTAGACTAAACAATCCCAGTTCCCTCAGTCTCTCCTCATAAGTCATGTGTTCCAGACCCCTAATCATTTTTGTTGCCCTTCGCTGGACTCTCTCCAATTTCTCCACATCCTTCTTGTAGCGTGGAGCCCAGAACTGGACACAGTACTCCAGATGAGGCCTCACCAATGTTGAATAGAGGGGAACGATCACATCCCTCGATCTGCTGGCAATGCCCCTACTTATACACCCCAAAATGCCATTGGCCTTCTTGGCAACAAGGGCCCACTGTTGACTCATATCCAGCTTCTCGTCCACTGTCACCCTAGGTCCTTCTCTGCAGAACTGCTGCCTAGCCATTCGGTCCCTAGTCTGTAGTGGTGCATGGGATTCTTCCGTCCTAAGTGCAGGACTCTGCACTTGTCCTTGTTGAACCTCATCAGATTTCTTTTGGCCCAATCCTCCAATTTGTCTAGGTCCCTCTGTATCCTATCCCTACCCTCCAGTGTATCTACCACTCCTCCCAGTTTAGTGTCACCCGCAAACTTGCTGAGGGTGCAATCCACACCATCCTTCAGATCATTAATGAAGATATTGAACAAAACTGGCCCCAGGACCGACCCTTGGGGCACTCCGCTAGATACCGGCTGCCAACTAGACATGGAGCCATTGATCACTACCCATAGAGCCCGACAATCTAGCCAACTTTCTACCCACCTTGTAGTGCATCCATCCAGCCCATACTTCTTTAACTTGCCGACAAGAATACTGTGGGAGACCGTGTCAAAAGCTTTGCTAAAGTCGAGGAATAATGGAAAGACTTCAATGGTTTTGGATTAGGCCCTTATTGTCTGGTCTCAGGCTTTCCTTAAAAAAAAAAAAAAGATATTTGGTGTCTCTAGAGAAATATTGACATCCATCGTACTTAGAGATTGTCAGAATTTCCAAACCTTTCTGAGAGGCTAAAATTTAGAACACTGGAATAGTTTAGTAAAGAGTAAAGAAAACCCCCAGAAATATGCAAGTTAAATTGTCACAAACAAAATATCCCATGCAGCAGAGAAGTTGCCCAAATTGGCCCTTTACATTCAAAGCCTTGGAGCTCAGATCCTACAAGGTGCTCAGCAACTGGTTTGGATCCATTAGAACACTTGATCATGTGCTTAGCTTTAAGCGCATTAATACCCTCATTAAGTCACATGTGCTTATGTATTTTGCTTAATCAGGATCAGAATGCTCAGCACTTTGCAGGATTCAGCACAGTAGTCTTTCATCTTACACACTCACCCTCTTAAAAGTAATTGTGGCTCTGCATTGAAAGTGATTGCACAAATTAGATGCAGATCTGCTTTGAGTGTGTTTTCAAAGTCATGGCTGCTTACAATAGTGAGACAAAAAGGCATTGTTGAGTGTTACTGCTCCTAGTGCTACAGCCCACACAGCAAAGAGAAAGTGAGATGAATTTCACTCCTTTTTGTGCACCATCAATTGTTTATTACGTCCCTGTAATGAACAGCAATATTTTGCAACCTTTGCCAAATTGATCCAAATCCTGAGGTCCATACAAATTCCTATAACTCCAATTTATCTGAATAAGGACTCAATAAAAACTACAGTATGCCCCACTGATGCAGGATGATCTCCCCCCTACTGTCTGTGGAAGAGGGTCACCTGCCTGCAGAGCACACCTCTCCCCCACCTGCCATTCTAGATCTTATGTAGGGCCTTCAGGGTGTCTGGGAATCTGCATGAGGGTAGTGGATAGACTAGTAACAGACTTGAGAGAGAGGCAGCCTAAGGGGTCACTTTCAGAGCAGATCTGTCAGCTGTGCTGTCAGGCACTCAGCCTACTTGTGACACACTAAGGAGAATGAGCCAACTGAGGTCCACCTGTGAGTTGCTAATTACCTAGTTGGCTGGGCAGCAGTTAATTAGTTAAGGAATACTTGGGCATAATAGGGTGCATCTACATTGCAGTAGAGAGTGAGCCTCCTGTTGCCCTGGATTTGCGGGGTGTGTATACCCCATAATGTGATTAAGTTAATTGCAATCGTATTATGTGCATTCAACCATCCTGAATTAATGAAATAGTTAAGGGTTAATTTGGAGACCCGCTTTCAGAAGCAAGGTCAAAACTAGCTACAGTCTCTGCTAATCAGAATGGGAGGAGGGGGCAAACAAGTAAACAATTGAGACTAAAAACCTTGGTGGTTGGAAAACCTTGAGTCTAGGCACCTTTGATATTAAAAGTTTATTGAAAGTTAGAAAAGTGATGGTACGGTAGGGGTCATTATGACCTATGTGTTTTGTAGAAGTTAGTTAGAAAATATTAGCTAATAGAGTGTACTTTGGAGCAATCTTCTGAAGCCATCTTGAGAGACGTTTTTCCTGACACCCTTTCTCCCCAGTGGGTGAGCAACTGGCCACTGCAAACCTACTTACTCACTCTATACTATTCTAGATGTTCGGTAAATAGCTGGGATGTTCAAAACCTATTGCTTATTTTTGTATGTGCTTGAAACTAATAAACTGCAGTTTTAGATAGGGCACGCTTACTTGCATGAATCTTATCAGATGAAAGTGCTGTGTTCCTATTGATTTATTCCTTACAGCACCTCGAGTGAAATAGTTAAGTTGCCCCTCTAAGTTCTGAAAACCCCGGGTAACACCTCACAGGCTATGTAGACAGATATGACACTAGCAGAGTTCAAGCTAGTGCTAGAGGGGTTTGAGCTAGTGCACTAAAAATAACATGTGGATGGTCTGTAGGTTAGGCTCTGAAACCTAGAGTGTTGGGTGGGCTTTAAAGCCCAAGCTTCTGCCTGAACCAGACCATCCACATTGTTAATTGTATAGTTTGCTAGTGCAAGTCCGACATGTAATAAAACTAGACGTCAATTGTATTTTATCATTATATTTTTATGCACAGGTTTTTGAGGAATGGCTGGTGCTAGGATACAGATATTCAGGCCTGTCTGTAAAGGCCTATGCTCTCAGAATTTAGGTGTATTCTTACCACTTAGCTAGTTATAGAGGTATAAAAGAAACAATCAAAATCACTGTCTGTCGGTATAAGGGACTTCTCTTCCTGTGACAGTCTGAGGCCCTGTGCTTAGGCTAAGGCCTTTGGCTAAGCAGCAGAGGCAGCCATAAGCTGGGAAGCGAACGGTCACATCCCCACATTCAAAACTAGTCACATTGAAATCAGGTGCTGTTGGGCTGTTAGAAATACAATCCTATCCTGATAATGCCTATCGCCTCCAGAGAAAGGGAAGTGCCTAGAAGATGAAAAAGGAAATTTAGTTTGATAGCATCTTGTCTGGCAAGAACTCGCTTATCAATAGCTGGGATGTGAAATCCTCATTCCTTTGTTGTTCTATCACTGTAGTCCCCATTTCCCTATTGTTTGTCTGTATAATCTCTGGTTCTGTGATTGTTTCTGTCTGCTGTATAATTAATTTTACTGGGTGTAAACAGTGATGAGCTGCCAAAATCTTAACAACGGGTTCCCTCCTCTCCCACAGAGGGGGTTGTTGCGCACCTGTGCCCCCCCGGACTCCTGCCCCATCCAACCCCCCAGCGTTCCTTGATGCCCGCCCTCCCAGGACCCCTGCCCCACCCACCCCCCTCCTCTGTCCCCTGACTGCCCCAGAACTGGGCAGGAGGGTCTCGTAGGCCATCATAGTGGGTGCCCACCGCACCCCTAAGAGCCAGAGGTAGCTGCCGGGGGGCGAGGTGGGGACTCCCGGAGGTGCTTACTCAGGCAGCTCCCAGGAAGCATCCAGCAGGTCCCTCTGGCTCCTAGGGACGGGGGAGCGTAGCTAGGGGGGGAGTGGCCGCTCCCCCACTGATCACATCAAAATTGGCGCCTTAGGCACCGACTCCCTGGGTACTCTGGGGCTGGAGCACCCACGGGGAAAATTGGTGGGTGCAGAGCACCCACTAGCAGCTCCCCACCCTGCGCCTGGCCCCAGATCACCTCCACTCCACCTCCTCCCCTGAAAACACCGCCCCACTCTGCTTCTCCGCGCCCCCCTGGCTTCCCGCGAATCAGCTGTTTGGCGGGAAGCTGGGGCAGGCTGAGAAGCAGGCAGTGGCTTCCCGCTCAGGCTGAGGGTGGCAGAGGTGAGCTGGGGCGGGGAGTGGTTCCCCTGCGCCCCCCCCCCCGGGTTACCTGCTATGGCGCGGGCGGCCTTCCTTGTGCCCCCCAGCCCCAGCTCACCTGCACATCCCTGGGCCTGAGCGGGAAGCAGGCGGCCTGCTTTTCAGCCTTCCCCGGCTTCCCGCACGAATCAGCTGTTCGGCGGGAACCCGGGGGGGCGGGGAAGAGAAGCAGGCGGCGGCTTCATACTCAGGCCGAGGGTGGCAGAGGTGAGCTGGGGCGGGGAACGGTTCCCCTGTGACACCACCCCTGGGTTACCTGCTGCAGCGTGGGTGGCCCTCCTCGCACCCCCCCACACCAGCTCACCTGTACATCCCTGGGCCTGAGCACTAAGCCGGCCGCCTGCTTCTCAGCCTGCCCCAGCTGATTCGTGGGAAGCCTGGGGGGGGCAGAGAAGCAGAGCGGGGCGGCGCATTCGGGGAGAAGGTGGAGACAGACCAGAGGTGAGCTGGGGCTGGGGCGGGGAGCTGCCGGTGGGTGCTCTGCACCCACCAAATTTATCCCTTGACCCTGGAGGTGTCACCTAAGATGCCACTTTTGGCCGGTTAAATTTAGAAGCCCTTTTAGAACTGATTGTCCCTCATGGAACAACCGGTTCTAAAAGGACTTCTAAATTTAACAACCGGTTCTAGCGAACCGGTGTGAACCGGCTCCAGCTCATCACTGGGTGTAAACTAATTAAGGTGGTGGGATATAATTGGGTAAATAATCATGTTACAATATGTTAGGATTGGTTAGTTAAATTTCAGGAAAATGATTGGTTACGGTATAGCTAAGCAGAACTCAAGTTTTACTGTGTAGTCTGCAGTCAATCAGGAAGTAAGTGCTGGGGGGAATGGAAACAGGGAATGGGAGTGTGGAAATTGGAATCATGTTTGGCTAAGGGCATGAATGGAAACAGGGACACAGGTAAGGCTCTGTGGTGTCAGAGCTGAGAAGGGGAACACTAAGGAAGGAAACTGGAATCATGCTTGCTGGAAGTTCACCCCAATAAACATTGAATTGTTTGCACCTTTGGACTTCGGGTATTGTTGCTCTCTGTTCATGTGAGAGGACCAGGGAAGTAAGTGTGTGAAGGAATAAGGCCCCTAACAGCTGGGTTGTTTTTTTTTTCCAGGCATAGTGTCCAGTTTTTGATTAATTTTGTGGAAGATTTTACTATGTCCCAGATAATGCACCCAGAGATGGATGCTTTATTAATTAATTAATTAATTAGATGGATAAAAGCATCAGGGTGTGGGGAACACATTCCTGAAAATCTAAATTCAATTTCCACCTTCATAGATTCAAACTTTTACGATGAAGCTGAATTTTAATAGATGTCAGGTCTGTGGTCAAGTGTTTGTCTGTTTTGCTAATTTACAAACTTTGGCTGTTATACATTTCTAACACAAAAAGAAATAGGGGAGTTACCTTATTTAAAAGTTTGAGCATATAATATAATAATGACACTGTCCATACTGTAGTTAAAATCATCAAAGGCAAACAATATACATATATCTTAATTGTTGATATAAGGTAATTATTAAACTCTCTCTCTCTCTCTTAGGCTAGCTGGAAAAAAGGGAATCTGAGTGACAGTTCATACCCTCCTAATGTTGGTGTTATGTGTATAAGAATGAAGGAGAAAATGACTACTGATGGGTAAACCAATTTAAATATTGTTTAAAAATCTGAACCTTTAACATTTTTATTATGAATATTTAACATATACAGTGCCATAGGTGTACATGGCAGTATACAGAGAGGATGAAATCTACTTCTTTGCAGAGGACCAGCTCAATGGCTAGACCTTAAGTGATATATCGACCCCATGTTGGCTCTCTGCAAAGAAGGGGGGAATTTTTCCCAAAGACAATAAGCATATCCAAGGGATGTATAATATATCAGTGGTTCTCAAACTAGGGCCGCCGCTTCTTCAGGGAAAAGCCCTGGAGGGCCGGGCTGGTTTGTTTACCTGCTGCATCTGCAGGTTTGGCTGATCGCGGCTCCCACTAGCTGCGGTTCGCCACTCCAGGCCAATGGGGGCTGTAGGAAGGGAAGCCAGCACATCCCTTGGCCTGTGCCGCTTCCTGCAGCCCCCACTGGCCTGGAGCAGCGAACCAAGGCTAGTGGGAGCTGCAATCAGCTGAACCTGCAGACGCGGCAGGTAAACAAACCGGTCCGGCCCGCCAGGGGCTTTCCCTGAACAAGTGGCAGGCCTAGGTTGAGAACCACTGGAATATATTGTGACATATGGAGCATGGAACCTGGCAAAGGGGAGGGAGCTTTACACTAAAAAGCTATAGGGCTGCTTGAGTCACATGGTAAATGCTATGTTGGTTCCTATTTTAGTGTTTGCATTTTAATAGACTGGATGAAAATAATTGCTGGAGAGATTGAATAAAGATCATGTTTTTGAGGAAGGATTTCAAGAAGGAAAGTTGAGTTTATCTGGATTTTAACTATTGAGAATCAGATTTGGTAGATGTAAATTTAAAACCTTCCTTTGGCTAGAACATAATTTCATGGACCAAGAATGGGTGTGTTTTTCATTGTCCGTTGTGTTACATATATTTATAGCGACAAGGTGGGTGAATTAATATATATTTAATTGGACCAACTTCTGTCAGTAAAAGAGACAAGCTTTTGCTCTACCCTGAGCTCTGAAGAAGTTAGTTGAATAAAAGGTATTATCTCACCCACCTTGTTTCTCGAATATCCTGAGACTGGCCTTGCTACAACAATACTGCAAACAACATATATTTGCAGTGTTTGGTTGGTCTGGGGTAGGTGTGCATCTTATACTTTGTGTCTGTCCCCAATGTTACAGAATCAATTAAATTACCAACTAAGAGGTGTTTTTTTTATTAGTGTCAGACTACAGCTGAGGGAAGGCATAAGTGTCATATATGCTGAATCTTGATGCATACAACTGGATCAAGACATGACTCACTATATTAATAATGGGCTTCAGAGTATTCAAGGTATAGCTTGGAAATATAAATGGATTTAATCATCCTGTCCAAAAAGTAATGGAGGTTTTAATTTTTAAATTCTGCTCAGTATGTGAGGGCACCATTACAAGAGACTCAGTTTTTCCCAGAAGAGATAGAGAAGTTTACAAAGAGATAACTTGGATTCTCCTTTCTCCCGTCTGTTTTACTGAGAAGTCTAGATGGGTTTCCATCCTTACTAAAAAAGCTATGAGATAGTTGAATGGAGCAGAATGTGTCCCTCATATGAGTCATTCCAGATTTGCACTAGTGAAGAATTTGACTCCTTAAGTAATTTGAGGAGGACAAATGTTCTTAAATCAGGTAATTATTTTACAGCAGAAGTATCCTAGTCTTCAGTATTTTCTGGTTAAAGATGACTCTATTTAATCTGTTATGACAAAAGGTTCAAGACCATATGAGATACAATATTCTAACTGGAGGGGATTACAAAGTTGCAATAGACCATTGCCTGGACAAATCTTCCTGGATTTTTGCAATTGATAGGTGGTCAACAGACTCTTACAACCCACATGGTGTTTTATTTACTAATAAAAGACCTGTGATTAATTGAAATCAGAAGCTGCACTTTCTCCTGTAAACTCAACATGTCCTATTCTAAAATGAATCCCTTCCTTTTATCTCACTCTGCACTACATGAAAATTCCTACTGTAATACTTAAAAAAAAAAATCCCACTAATCACATCCAAATCTCAGTAATAGTAGTTCTTGGAGATTATGTCCCCAAACCAACTCATTACTGAACAATGAAAATCTTAGGAAATGCTTAAATGATTATTTTTCATGTTTCATTGTAGCATATCTCTACTTTGATTCAGCTACAATTTGGAGAGCATTTCAAACATTCAGTATATCTCATCTAGAATAATCCATTTATGTCATTAAAAAAATATATTGCCAGAAATTACATAAATGTGAAGGGGGCAAAGGAGAGGGGAAGTTGGCAGAAGGATGACCTAAGAACCTGGAAAAATATTTGCACAAAAAAAGTCCAAGTAAAATCTACTCAGCGATCTCTAATTTATCAAATCTGGGCTAAACGGACTGAGTACACTCTTTTCTAATTGAGGAAAAAGTATTTTAAATCTATGTTACCGCTAGCCTTCCAGGATAATAACAGGATAATTATCACAAGGACTGACTAGACATTCTGAAGTTTGGATGTGAAGCTCTAATTTGGTGGGAATGCCAATTACACCTGTCTAATTTTCCACATGATTTGGAGATGATGATATAAAGTTTGTAGAACTCTAAGAGATTTTCAGTTGATATTTTTGCTAGAAGTTTAAATTCACCCTCTATGGATATGACCCCCCCCAAGAGTATGGATGGATATGTATGGGCAATCACCTCAAACAATTATTAGAGTAATTAACTTATATTCAAAAGAAAAGGAGTACTTGTGGCACCTTAGAGACTAACAAATTTATTTGAGCATGTTAGCATGCCAGAGTCTCGTTCGTCATCAGAATTAACCAGACAAATCACTCCACCAACTAAGAACGGCCAACTAAGAACCATCACCCACAGAATCGAGAAAAAGCTCTCAGTGTGTTAATCCTTTCTGTGTCCGGGCCGGGTAAGGTTTCCCGGGTGAGGTTTCTCGATTCTGTGGGGGGTGGTGCATGGCCGTTCTTAGTTGGTGGAGTGATTTGTCTGGTTAATTCCGATAACAAACGAGACTCTGGCATGCTAACATGCTCAAATAAATTTGTTAGTCTCTAAGATGCCACAAGTACTCCTTTTGTTTTTGCGAATACAGACTAACACGGCTGCTACTCTGAAACCTAACTTATATTAGATACAAACACACATTTAAGGTTCAGAGGGTTTAACAGTATATTTCTTTAAACCTTTGCCAAGGTGGTATTCTGAATGTGTTACTGAAATCATAGAATGAAGACAAGGAAAAGGGTTGCTTCCAATGACACATTACTATTAATAATCTCAATCCATCCGTCAGTGAAAGTGATTAGCTTTCCTACCTGCTGACTTTGGAAAAGGTAATATAATTACTTATTATTTAGAAAGTGCCATATAAATATAGTTATATAAATATATATATGTAAATATATAAATAGTTTCCTTTTGATTCAGCAGAGGATGGGCTTCCTGCAGAAATGAGAGATCCAATGGAATAAAGAAAGCTGCTTCCATCTTCAGTGACTAACATTCTGACAAACACTAATTAGGTATTGTTGGCCATTATAGCCAATGCTGAACTACAAATGGGAATGTACTTGTAAAAGGGGGGAAATGTTGGAGAGGAAAAAAAGAGAGAGAGAGAGAGAGAGAGAGAGAGAGAGAAGTCTGCCATATCAGAAAAAAGTCCCCAAATGACTAAGATAGAGGGAGGAGAACCAGAGACCAGATAAGTCTCAAAACTATTGTTTTTTGTAACTTCACTATTTAAACACAAATTGTGAATAAGTCTTTAAAATGTGACAGTCTTCTTTTATTCTGAATGATAGGTGCTATTTTATTTTAAAAGCCATCTTGTCACTGTATGGTACAGTGTGTTTGTACTGTAGCCACTGCTCTTTTGGAAAACTGAGTTCAAACAACATTCTAGGTCACTAATGGAAAAAAAAAAGTTTGGTTAAGTGCCCATTTGTTCATGTCACAGAACCAACACACATTTTGGTACCTTGGCAATCTCTGCTCAATGGAAGTTATCCAAGAAAAAAATAGCAGGTTGTTGCAATCAGATTGATATGAATTGGCAGAACTTTGTAGAGAAGCTTGAATAGTATTTGCCTTCACTATTCATGGCTCAGGTCAGTGTAGTTTATATATTACACTTTTGAGTACATCAGCATGACATTCTCTTACTTTTTTAAAAAGAGGGAAAATCATTTAAAAACACAAAAGCTCATTGTATAATTGCCTGACTGATATCGGTGTTGTATAGCCAGGAGTAGATGTTGATCTAATCATGCCAAGACTCAATTGCTGTTGATTGGCAGTCTGTACCAATATAAAATTATTAGTTTTCCTGGTTTACACTTGTGACACATCTCTTGGACTATTATTTTCTCACATAGCTGAGGCTGTTATGAACACAAACCCTGACTTGAAGCCAGGCTTTCAACACAATGTTATATGCAACCTGGTAAGTGTTACTCCTATTTAAAAATAATCTATTTTAACTATCAAGCTCTTTAAGTCTTCAGTCCATTCAGAAACATAGATAGTTATCTGAATCTATGGAGACTGCTCCCCTCAAACTCCTAGAGCTTCAATTGACAATCCTGATCACCTAAAATCAGTTACAAACACAACCTTCTTCCAGCTAAGAAAGTGCATGGGCTGAGATCAGCGAAGTGAAACTGAACGTAGGAAAGACTGAAGTGACGCAGATGGGTACCAGGAAGGACTATGAAGAACACATTCACTGAATAACATAACCCTTGACTGAGGGTATCTAACTTGAGTTAGACCTAAACTAGACCTAGACCTAAACTAGAGCTGGTCACAAAACTTCTGAGAAAATATTTTTCCTCAGAATTTGCTGATTTGTTGAAATCAAAATGTTCCATGCAGATTGTTCAATTTTGACAGCATTCCAACAGAACAAAGGCATCAGGGCAGCCCATCATATGGATTGTCCATCCATCTGGCCCACCAGGTGGACATGGCCCAAAGCCCAGCCTCCGTTTCCTTTCATGGAGAATTTACAATTTTTGGATTTTTTTCCAAATCAAAATGAAACCAAATTTCAAAATATCAAAATCCTCCACAAAACAGAATTGTATTTTTCCACCAGCTCTAATCTAAACCTCTGTGCTCACCTGCTCACTGCTTCTAGGAACTGGAATAGCTATAACTGTGAAAAATGCCACTTTTCATCTTTGATTGGCCAGAAGACCACACCCCCTTCTATCAGATTTCAACTTTGCCACAATAATCCACATGTTCATGACCTCCAGGTTTGACTAATGTAATGCAATGCTATAATGATTCTCAGGGAACCCAGGACAGTCAGTCATCTTGTTATCCCCCTGCCTCCACTGAGAGAGAGATTTGCTTGTGCTTAGCTGTGTGTCAGCTTTCTGACTCCACCAGTCTATTGGCCACCAAAAAAAAAAAAAAAATCTCCTCTAGGCTGAGCAAGCCCTTACTTTGCTGCAGGTTAACAACAGGTGTACCCCGAGGCCTTTTGAAGCATTCCCCAGCCCCTTCTCCACTGAACACAGTAATAACAGGTCTGCTATTCCCAAGGGAACAGTGTACATACCTACCTGTATGATTCAATCTTTTCAACAACATAACCACTGACAAGTAGAGGAGAATCATTGTGTTTGTGGGGAGAAAAGAGAGGTTAAGCAGCCATTGCTTAATACATTTCTTCAACACAGTAAGAGTTAAAATGAGAGCTGAATGACATTTTTCATTTTTAGTCAAAAATAAGTTTTGCTTATGAGAAAAGACTATGAAAATTTGTCTTTTATTGTAATTTTCTTTTTTTCATGAAATTTTCTGAAACATTTTAAATGAAATTTATATTGAAATTGTTATCAACATTTTTTATTTGGCTGAAAATTTCATGAACTCATTTTTCCATTTTTGACCAGTTATAGTTATGTTCTACCTCAGTCTCTCTTCTTAGCTCATCAACGCAGACTTTTGATAGTCACCATCTGGGATTATTTTGTTAAAGAGAGCATGCTCTGGCATAGTCTCAGGGAATTTTCAAAGGAATACACTCTCCTAACACATACACGGAGCCAAATATTACTCCCATTGAATTCAATAGACATTTTGGTAGGTTTTCGTGTAATTACTTGGATGCATTACTAAGTGTCAGTCATTGAAGTTATTATACACATATGATGTTCTGCTCTCCCTTTTTAAATATCATGCTTGCAGATCAAAGAGGTATGCGTATTCTAGGAGGTGAAGAATGGGAAAATCAAATTAGGAAATGGCCTAATAACCCAAACTAACAATTTTAACATATTCTCCTCTTCCAAATAAGAACAACAGACTTTCTTATAGCTTTCCTCTTTGAGTCCCATCATCTCTAACACTGTCCTTCAGTTGGATACATACAGCTTTCTAAAATCCCTGTAATTCCCCCTTATTCATGTGCTTTCCAAAAAAACCCCCAAAAAATACCAAACAAAAAAACCCAAACAAACCAATCCTGGAAAAAGTTAAAGGATGAGGAGCAGTGTGACTGGAAGGGAAAAAGGTGCATGTAACTTTTTCTAGTATGCCTATTTCCTGCTTTAGTCTTTGGGTTTATCCTGTTATATATTGGATATAAAACATCAACACAAATAAATTTAAAAGATTTTGATAGAATGACTAATAGAGCCAACATGTTCCCACGAGCTTTCCTACCTTTCTAGTAGAGCATTATATCACGAAAGATAGCTGAACCTATCAATCAGTGAGAGAAGAAGAGGGTGATCAATATATAGATTTATTTTATTCTCAGACATACTTTATATAGAGATACATCTGCATCAGCATTTAAATACTCACACAGCTTTGCTTCACTGGCACACACTTAAAGCTTTATTTATTTAACTAGCATAGATAATCATTATGTATTTTATAACTAAAGATACCACTCATTCATTCATATACCCAGAGTGAGCAATAGTTCCATTACACTAACGTCTGGTACAACAAGCCAGGCAAGACAGTTAGGTTAAATGTTTATACCCCTTCTTATCTAGTAAAGCTAAGAAGGAAAAGAAATGGAGAGAGAAGGGAGGAAATGTATTGACCTCAAGGTTTGTTTCCACATGAGCTGGGAATGATGGATAAGCAGTATTTCCAGTGTTTATTTCTGGCTACAGCAGCCACTTTAGACCACTCACAATACTATTATTTCAAGGAGCACATCATGGCTGTCTTTCTGATAACATAAGGTACCTTTTATAAAACAGCCTTCCTGGAACAGATTGTCTTGCGCACCACACAGTGGCGCAAAGGGATGGTCATATAGCTGCAAATTCTTAACAGAGAATTCACCTGGCATGGGGGAGACTCTAGGCACAGCCGTGCACATATGTGTCATTGTCTCCAGGCCCCCTCTCAATAGTGCTAGTGTGTGAGAGCCTCCTGGAAGAAGTGACCATTTAGAAGGGATTTGAATGAGAACAGGTTTCGAGGTGCTGGGACAATGAAGTGGGATTTGCAAGGCCATCCTATGATTTGGGGAACTACTAAATGTCAATTTTCAGGCTGCCACTCACCTACTTAGGTCTCAATTGCAAAATTGAGCCAATCTAGTTTCACAGTTTTACACAACAAAGCTCTGTATCACACAACACCAGATGAAGGACTCACAATTTAGGGTTCACAAATCAAATCCTAAGAAATTGTGGGAACAAGTGTAATTTAAATCAGGAAACTTTATTTAACTGAAATTGGGCTCACCGAAATTAACAAACACAGAGATAATTGGTGATGTGCTGTTGTCAGTATTTTAACAAATGGCTCCTACAAAATGTTGCCTCTTTGTACCAAAGATGTGTTTGCTCACAAAGAGGCAGCATGAGGGTCCATATTCCATTTGTTCTCCTATTTAAACAAAGGAAACAGCAGTACTTTAGAAACAAACCTATATAGAGTGCACCTGCTGGAAATGTTCAAATGTTTTCCCTGAAAGATACATCCAGGATATTAATAGCTGAGCACAGTGTTCAACTGGTATCATTTGAAAACGAGGAGAAGTGGGTGAAAATCTTGAAAGGGAATTTGGGGATAACTTCCCTGGTGAACACTTTTTGGAAGTACCTGATACTTGGTGAAATCTGGAACATTCCAGTGCAAAATATTTGAGGCTGTGTCGGGTGCCTGCACTGGGCTTTAATGAGAATGCCACACTCAGGGCAGACTGCAATAAATAGGCAGACAATCTCCCAAAATTGGTGGTTTATTCTATAATTAGCATCACCAAGCCAGTAACAAATAGTTTCTGCGGTACCACCCTGGTTAGCCAGAAGCCAAACACAGGTCCCTTAGGCATTCCAGCCCTTGGCTCCCATCCAGATAAACAGGTCTAATATAGTGAGGGGTATTGAAAACCCATTTTACCATACGTGAGGTTCTTACTGATCCCAGAGGATCAGATACATATCCCCAGACTAATATAAATCTCAGCTCTTACCCAATAATCATGCTGATGATGCCAATCCTTTAGTAACTAAAATCTAAAAGTTTCATAATAAAAGAAAAGAAGAAGAGAGTTATAAATGGTTAATACATCATGTACATTAAAATGATTTTCAGTGTTCATAGATCAGGATCATAGCAGTGATAGAATAAATTGTACGCTTGTAGAAGTTTCTCTGGAATCACCCAAACAGATTGGGGCTCATCAGTCCTTGTTTAGAGATTCCTGGTTAGAAATCCAGTCCAGAGAAATGAAGCAGGAAATGAAGACAAAATGGAGATGTCTCAGACGCCTTTTTATATCCTCCGCCATGTTACCAGCTATTTCACCTCTAGCAATCACTTAACAAAACAAAAGCCTCTCAAGTGAGTCTAATCTGCTCTGTCTTTCAACAGTGAAGAGGGGAGAGACAAAATGCTATCTAAGAACTTGTCTACGCTACAGGTTACTTTGGTATAACTTTTATTAACACCCCTGAGCGACATAAGTTATACTGACCTAAGTGTCGATGTCGACAGCGCTACGTCGGCCAAAGGGTTTCTCCCGCCGAGGCTAAAGTTATTAAGTTGGCAGGAGAGCTCTCTCCCATCAGCTTAAAGCATCTCCACCACAAGTGCTACAGCAGTGCAGCTATAGTGTAAACATACCCTAAGACTCATACCCTAAGATTCACATGACTGGAGTACTGTCATGGATGGTTATAAACTGTTCAGGAAGGACAGGCAGGGCAGAAAAGGTGGGGGAGTAGCACTGTATGTAAGGGAGCAGTATGACTGCTCAGAGCTCCGGTACGAAACTGCAGAAAAACCTGAGTGTCTCTGGATTAAGTTTAGAAGTGTGTGCAACAAGAGTGATGTAGTGGTGGGAGTCTGCTATAGACCACCGGACCAGGGGGATGAGGTAGATGAGGCTTTCTTCCGGCAGCTCACGGAAGCTACTAGATCGCATGCCCTGATTCTCATGGGTGACTTTAATTTTCCTGATATCTGCTGGGACAGCAATACAGCGGTGCATAGACAATCCAGGAAGTTTTTGGAAAGCGTAGGGGACAATTTCCTGGCGCAAGTGCTAGAGGAGCCAACTAGGGGGGGCGCTTTTCTTGACCTGCTGCTCACAAACCGGGTAGAATTAGTGGGGGAAGCAAAAGTGGATGGGAATCTGGGAGGCAGTGACCATGAGTTGGTTGAGTTCAGGATCCTGACGCAGGGAAGAAAGGTAAGCAGCAGGATACGGACCCTGGACTTCAGGAAAGCAGACTTCGACTCCCTCAGGGAACGGATGGCCAGGATCCCCTGGGGGACTAACTTGAAGGGGAAAGGAGTCCAGGAGAGCTGGCTGTATTTCAAGGAATCCCTGTTGAGGTTACAGGGACAAACCATCCCGATGAGTCGAAAGAATAGTAAATATGGCAGGCGACCAGCTTGGCTTAATGGTGAAATCCTAGCGGATCTTAAACATAAAAAAGAAGCTTACAAGAAGTGGAAGGTTGGACATATGACCAGGGAAGAGTATAAAAATATTGCTCGGGCATGTAGGAATGATATCAGGAGGGCCAAATCACACCTGGAGCTGCAGCTAGCCAGAGATGTCAAGAGTAACAAGAAGGGTTTCTTCAGGTATGTTGGCAACAAGAAGAAAGCCAAGGAAAGTGTGGGCCCCTTACTGAATGAGGGAGGCAACCTAGTGACAGAGGATGTGGAAAAAGCTAATGTACTCAATGCTTTTTTTGCCTCTGTTTTCACTAACAAGGTCAGCTCCCAGACTGCTGTGCTGGGCATCACAAAATGGGGAAGAGATGGCCAGCCCTCTGTGGAGATAGAGGTGGTTAGGGACTATTTAGAAAAACTGGACGTGCACAAGTCCATGGGGCCGGACGAGTTGCATCCGAGAGTGCTGAAGGAATTGGCGGCTGTGATTGCAGAGCCATTGGCCATTATCTTTGAAAACTCGTGGCGAACCGGGGAAGTCCCGGATGACTGGAAAAAGGCTAATGTAGTGCCAATCTTTAAAAAAGGGAAGAAGGAGGATCCTGGGAACTACAGGCCAGTCAGCCTCACCTCAGTCCCTGGAAAAATCATGGAGCAGGTCCTCAAAGAATCAATCCTGAAGCACTTGCATGAGAGGAAAGTGATCAGGAACAGCCAGCATGGATTCACCAAGGGAAGGTCATGCCTGACTAATCTAATCGCCTTTTATGATGAGATTACTGGTTCTGTGGATGAAGGGAAAGCAGTGGATGTATTGTTTCTTGACTTTAGCAAAGCTTTTGACACGGTCTCCCACAGTATTCTTGTCAGCAAGTTAAGGAAGTATGGGCTGGATGAATGCACTATAAGGTGGGTAGAAAGCTGGCTAGATTGTCGGGCTCAACGGGTAGTGATCAATGGCTCCATGTCTAGTTGGCAGCCGGTATCAAGTGGAGTGCCCCAAGGGTCGGTCCTGGGGCCGGTTTTGTTCAATATCTTTATAAATGATCTGGAGGATGGTGTGGATTGCACTCTCAGCAAATTTGCGGATGATACTAAACTGGGAGGAGTGGTAGATACGCTGGAGGGGAGGGATAGGATACAGAAGGACCTAGACAAATTGGAGGATTGGGCCAAAAGAAATCTGATGAGGTTCAATAAGGATAAGTGCAGGGTCCTGCACTTAGGATGGAAGAACCCAATGCACCGCTACAGACTAGGGACCGAATGGCTAGGCGGCAGTTCTGCGGAAAAGGACCTAGGGGTGACAGTGGACGAGAAGCTGGATATGAGTCAGCAGTGTGCCCTTGTTGCCAAGAAGGCCAATGGCATTTTGGGATGTATAAATAGGGGCATAGCGAGCAGATCGAGGGACGTGATCGTTCCCCTCTATTCGACATTGGTGAGGCCTCATCTGGAGTACTGTGTCCAGTTTTGGGCCCCACACTTCAAGAAGGATGTGGATAAATTGGAGAGAGTCCAGCGAAGGGCAACAAAAATGATTTGGGGTCTGGAACACATGAGTTATGAGGAGAGGCTGAGGGAGCTGGGATTGTTTAGCCTGCAGAAGAGAAGAATGAGGGGGGATTTGATTGCTGCTTTCAACTACCTGAAAGGGGGTTCCAAAGAGGATGGGTCTAGACTGTTCTCAATGGTAGCAGATGACAGAACGAGGAGTAATGGTCTCAAGTTGCAGTGGGGGAGGTTTAGATTGGATATTAGGAAAAACTTTTTCACTAAGAGGGTGGTGAAACACTGGAATGCGTTACCTAGGGAGGTGGTAGAATCTCCTTCCTTAGAGGTTTTTAAGGTCAGGCTTGACAAAGCCCTGGCTGGGATGATTTAACTGGGAATTGGTCCTGCTTCGAGCAGGGGGTTGGACTAGATGACCTTCTGGGGTCCCTTCCAACCCTGATATTCTATGATTCTATGATTCTATGACTCTTAAACAGATCCCACACCTTCAGAGAGGAATACTTACCATTTCTCCCCTCCCCTTTCACTGGGATTTGGAATCCCTACTCCCTCCTTAGGTCAGTTCAGTTGAGGGTGACCCCCTCAATCAGGGCAGGCTAAGCACTGTCTTGCTGCCCTTTACTTATATAATAGGGATAACACCATTTCATTACCCCTGCATTCATATTTAAAAGTTTTATTAAAGCTAATGTTAAAATTATATAATACACAGGTTGAGAAAAGAGTGTCTGTACACCTGGGTATAGTGCTTAGATTATCCACAAATACAAAGTTTGTTTTTAAAAGTCATATGATACATATAGTACATAATCAGCAATAATCCAAATTTAGGTGAATAAATTTAAGAATACAGTTTAGATATTAGCATCCAAGTATTTGGGTACATCATTCATGAAACGTTGTACATAGATTTGATTGTGGAAAGCAAAATAATCAATTAGTGAAGATTGTCCCTCAGTAATTGAGAATACAAGGTAGGTTGTCCATTTAGAAAATACAATCTGTCAGGGAAGTATTTCAGTTACTTTCCGCACTGCGCTTCTCATCGGAACTCCAGCTCATCCCTCCTGGTATGCCGATGATGGTGATGTGTTCTATGTAGATGCCCCTCAACCACCTGATGGCATCCGACACCATGAGTTGCTGCATCAGCTGAGTGTAGCGTTGACCGATTCTGCATTCTCTCAACACTTGCTTGTTATTGAAGTCTCATGCGCCCAAAGCTCCAATGATCAGCGCATGTGTCTGAACCTGGTAACCCCTAGCTCTCAAGGTTTTGGCCAGAGGGGCATATTTCTCCAGCTTTTGAGCTCGGGCATTGTGGAAGACTGGGGTCCTGTTCTTGATCACTTTGGCAACACAGCTCTGACTGCTGGATGCCTACGCAGAGAAGGTGTGTTCACGCAAATACGGTCTGAAGTCTTCTCCTCCCAGCTCATCACTAGATGTCAGTGGAGAGCTCATTCAGACCCTGCTTACACTGTGCTGCTGAACTTCTTAAAAATCAATAAAGATGCTACAGTAGCTAAAGGTTTTTAGGTACAGACTTTGGGTACAGAAAACAGCTGGTTTTCTGAGTACTGGACTCTTCACTGATAAAAAAGAACTCCAAACCTTATGACTTGAAAGCCAAAACAGAAATTATTAGACATTTAAATGTCTTCTTTGAGCTTTGTTCCACCTTTTAGCTTTCAAACTCTCCTTGAATAAAGAAAATTTTTAAAATTATAACAAACAGAAGATAGTTTCGTCATGCTATGTATTTGTACTGTAACCAATACTCTGTGCTGTTGTTGACACTGTTAGTCTATTTAGCTGAATAAAAAATCCCCATAGATAACTTGTTTGACATTCTAATTGAGATTTGATCAACACTGTAATTGAAATTACCTTAGGCAAGCCTCTGTCTTCACTTTTAATGCCTTTTCACAATTTTATTTGCAGGTAGAAAAATCTCTCATATATGCTCATTACAGCTTTAAACCTGCCTTCCAGAGAATGAGGCACAACACACTGTCTAAAAGCTTGTCATGTTTGTAAGCAATAGCTGTGTGCACTATAACCCCAAAAAGAACAAGGAGGACTTGTGGCACCTTAGAGACTAACAAATGTATCTGAGCATTAGCTTTCGTGGGCTAAAGCCCACTTCATCAGATGCATGCAGTGGAAAATACAGAAGGAAGAGGTAGATAGATATATAGATAGATAGATAGACAGACAGAGAACATGAAAAAATGGGGGTTGCCATACCAACTGTAACAGGACTAATCGATTAAGGTGGGCTATTATCATCAGGAGAAAAAAACCTTTTGTAGTGATCATCAGGATGGCCCATTTCAAACAGTTGACAAGAAGGTGTGAGTAACAGTAGGGGGGAAATTACCATGGGGAAATAGAACTGTTACTCACACCTTAGAATCATAGAACCAATCATAGAACATCAGGGTTGGAAGGGACCTCAGGAGGTCATCTAGTCCAACCCCCTGCTCGAAGCAGGACCAATCCCCAATTTTTAGCCCCGATCCCTACATGGCCCCCTCAAAGATTGAACTCACAACCCTGGGTTTAGCAGGCCACTACTCAAACCACTGAGCTATCCTTCCCCCCGTAACCTTCTTGACCTTCTTGTCAGCTGTTTGAAATGGGCCATCCTGATTATTACTACAAAAGGTTTTTTTCTCCTGATGATAATAGCCCATTTTTTCATGTTCTCTCTCTCTCTCTCTATATATATATATATCTTCCTACTGTATTTTCCACTGCATGCATCTGATGAAGTGGGCTTTAGCCCACGAAAGCTTATGCTCAAATACATTTGTTAGTCTCTAAGTACTCCTCAAGTACTCCTCGTTCTTTTTGCTGATACAGACTAACGCGGCTATCACTCTGAAACCTATAACCCCAAACTAAGTCCAATCATTCTTTGTGGCCCTACTCAGCCCTTGAGTCACTACAAAGTGCTATGGTTCAGATTTACATTTGTATGCCAGGGAGTTTCCTTTAATAGATATCACACACAAAATGAAAGTGTGATTAAGTTAACTATGTTCACAGTTCTGTTTTTTATCTTTTACACATTACTTTTCTTGCAAAAAGGATTTTTTAAATGATCCTATTACTTTAATAGCTTCCATTTACACTCTGAATTTTCATTGTGCCAGTTATCTGATCCCATTTAAAGGGTGAAATTTGTGGGCCTCATGGCTATTTTAATGTGATGCCTTTCATACTGTAATTGAGAGGAGCCTCCAATGAATAAAATAAATGCTTTCAGAGGAATCTCAAGCCCTCAACAGACATCAGCTAAAATGCTAAGAGTGCCTCAAACTCCCTCCGGTACTATATTTTCTAACCATAAAAGAAATGTCATTATTGTAAATTCCCAGCCTTTGTCTGAAAATCTTGTACCAGATCCCTTGAGTGTCAGTTCAGTTAATTAATTCAAACAATTTCCTCTCTAATCTCTAAAACATTTTCATATTTAAGACAATAAATGAGACACTTAAGGGGCTCATTTGTTGCTGGCCATTAATGTCATAGAATTAAAAGAGTTATTGCTAGCCTTCAGTGACACGAATAATTTTCCTGTGGTTTTGACCTGTACAAGGTTAAAATTATGACCTCTCAGTTCTCTGAGCAAGTGAATACAATAAAATCCTATTGCCTACATGCTCTCAGGTTAATATTTGGCTCTTCCTTCTTCTCTTCTTGATAATCAATTTGATACGTAGCCACATGATCTATGCCAATGTGGGGATCAAATTATTTAATGATCATTTTAAAATTAGTAATTAATTTAGTAGTGGATTGACTGCATTTCCCTTGAACCAGTGCATAAGGTTAATGCAATTGGCGTCTGATGGGTCTGGTAACTTTGACACTAATTGGTGATTGTGTTACATGTTAAGATAAGAGTCAGCAGGAGAGAATTCCCATGAGATTTGCAGTGAGACAAAGCTGTGTGTTTGCAAATCTATATTTCTTCATTCAAACAATTGGTTTAAATTCAGAACTGAGTTATTTTTGACCATGAGGGTGATATTTCATGAGGTTTAACACAATCTAATGTACAATATCAGACTGTATGAATGTATTCTCATAATTCTATAATATGGAGATCAACAGTACTAGGATTTCTTTTTTTGTGTTCTGATGTAATATGTTTTCCAGATATCAATATGATCTGCTGCCATTATATACAGATATCAGTTTGTTTCTTAATGTTGCTGATGCTCAGATTAAATATTAACATTATGGGTCCAAAATATATAATGAATATTTGTATGACCATCAGCCAATCAGAACCTTTTCTGATGCTTTGGCTTGTACTGATTAGAATTTTCTGTAAAAGTTTAATCAGCAACTTGTGACCAATCAATGACACTGATTAATCAACACCTTCCAGAAATTGATTTAAAGATACAGTACAAAAGAGGATATTTTTGCATTGAATTTTACATTCCTTATTATTCTGGCTGATGAAACTTTTATGGCTATTGATAAGTACTATTGATGTCAATTGATCTATTAGTATGTAGTTTAAATGGAAACTCACAGAATCCTTTTTTGATAATATAACAGCATTAAGACAGTGGAATGGGATAATTTGTTGAATCAAGTAGATTACCCAAAAGACGCCTTCAATTTAGCTGGGTTGCCTTTGAAGCCAGATCATTAGACTGCTTCTGCAGCATATGAATTGATTTGCTACACGTATAGACTCTTTGAAAGATACAGCACTTTTAAGTACATATTGAGTTGGAAATGATAAAGAAAAAAAAGAGTTTGTGTAGTGTACCTATTTATATTTTTAATGGATATAGAGGGATAGCATTTTGAGGGATCTAAAATATTACTCTCCCAAAGATAGCAATCCATTTTTAGGAAGTAATTGTTCTAAACTACTGCCAAGTTTCATGGATAATTTGTTACATATGATTGCCCTGTGCAACACATTTAAAGCCTGATCCAAAACCCATTGAAACCAGTGAAAATATTTCAAAGTGGAAGCCACCAAACTCATTATCACATGGAACATAGTATAGGGAAGGATTTGAACCAAGATCACCAAAGTTTGACCAAAGGGGTCAAAGTAAAGTGTATTAACAGACTATACTGCGTAGATCTCAAAGTGCATCTTTTCATGTATTAGATTAGGCAATGTTAATTACTTCTACTTTATCAGTCACATCATGTTAGATAATGTGATGCAGCATGACATGATGCACTGAAAAATACGATAGCTCAACTAGGATAATTAGAAATAGAATTTAGAAATTTTAAAAATAGAATAATGGGCATTTTCCACATGTTTGAACTACCAAAACTTTAGCATGAATGGGTCCTAGCATTTAGAATATCAGGAATGTGGGAGATTTAGACTGAGTTGCATTGTCAAAGCTAGATCAGTAATCTTGGACATCACCTGTCTTGAAAAGGTATTTTCCTTTTAGTCAGTCCTATAAGGTCTTCATTTTTATGAGCACCAAATCACACATCACTTGCACTTTGCACACACACAAAAACAGACAGAGTGATGAACAACAACAAAAATGGGAGCAGTTTCCCAGACTAGGGACCCTCTCCCAAAATAGTCCAAGTTTCCTCCTCTTTCTTTGACTGTTATTGTTTTCCTGTTTGGACACACCCTAAAACATTTTCAAGCAGATCACAAAGTCTCTTTATCTAGCCTGATTTTTATATTGCTCCTCTCAGTAGAATATCTGACCAGAATGATTAATAGGGTACCACAATGTTTGAAGGCCAAAATTTTATGCCTACATTTAAGAATTAGTCTATACTTCAGTGTTTAATTAAGTGACCTGATTTTCAGATATGCTGACCCCCTGTAGTTCCTCTTGACTTCCTGTTTGAAAATGCTGGGCATGTTACCTGACCCTACTGAAATCAATGCGAGGTTTGCCTTTGCCTTCAATGGAGCCAGGATTTCACCCCATGTATATATTCACCTCTTCTGTTATCTTGATCCAAGCATGTTGAATATGTAAATACATTCTCATCACTGGCTTTTACAGTCTCTGTCATCTTACATTTTTCTTCCTGGGCTATCCTGCAAACTTCCCTGCAAGCATGCAGAATGTGCATTTCTTATGCATACTCAAATATGTGAGCATTTTAAATCACCAACCTACTGTTATTGTACTAGTATAATTTTTGCATAGAGTTATAATGTTAGGGCACCTGCTACAAACTGAAAGGATAAATGAAAGACAATATTTCAGGAGAAAATCATCCAAAAATAAAGGTACTTGTTGTCAGGAAAATACCTGAAAAAGAGACAAATGTTTTCTGGTTAACCAGAAAGAAGCCAACAAATTGAAGGGAATTCAGAGTGCAATAAACCTGATTAAAAGGAAGTAAGAATTTTCTTACGAAGAAGGATTTAAACACTTCAGTAAGTTTAGCCAGGCTATGATGACTAATGGAGTCATGACAAACATGTACCAGAATTTGAAGAGCATAAACACCAGTCATATGAAGGTGGGAACACATTGTTCACTTGCAGCAAAGACATAGAATCAAGTGCTAGATAAGCATGGACATAATAAAGACAACAAGGGAAATCATTGTAATATTTTATGAAGCCATTGTGAGGAGGATCCACCTGGAAAACTGTAGCCAGTCTGGGGTACCTTACCTGCATAGGGACATCTTACAGAAAGAGTTAAGGCAATTGCCAAATTTGGGATCAGGAAGGGCATTTCACTTGCTGTACATCAGCAAGGATTTGGGGAGCTTATTGTATCTTCCTCTGGAGCAATGAACGGGGATCATCTATTGGGATCAGGCAAGTATATGTGTCTCTGATGATTAAATTTGCTGGGATTGCAGGTGGCAAGTATTGGTAGAACATATACTCCTTTCCCTTCTCTCTTCCTACCTTTAAGGATTGGTATGAATTGTTTAGCATGGCTCAATGGAGTTTAACTAGGACTGACAGAATGAAATTGAACAAAGGAAAATTAGGCTGAATATCATGAAAAATCTCTTATTAGTGTGGTCTATTCAACTGAGGAACAGCATCTCAAGGGAAGTGATAGAAGCCCCATAACTTGAGTCCTATATTCCACACTAGACAATCCACACAAGAATACAGGGAACAATCCTGGATTGATGAGATGGATGGAAACATTTTTGTAGCTCTTTTCCATCTCTGACTTCTATAATTTATGAAAAATACAAGTACACCAAAGATAAACAAACTCCATCAAAGGATTCAAAAGCATGAGCTGCATTTTAATAGAAACACGTGAAATGACTATGCAGTTAAATTTTCTTGAGCATTAATTGTGCTGTTTTATCAAACTTCCTTGTAAAAAAAAATCTCATTTTATTTGTACATTAAATGAAAGCAAATCACTAAAATATGCTAGTTGATTCTTTTTTGTTTTGATTCTTTCTGGTCTTTCATGATAATACCCCAAGAGGTGGAGTCTTGGCTCTCTTCCCACTTCCCCAGTGAGCAGAGATGAACCAGAGGTTTTTGGAGACCTGGAGCAAAATCTGAAACTGAGTCTCCCCGCCAGCCCTTCCAAAAAAATTACCACTGGGGGACACTGAACAAGACAGACCCCCGCTCACCCATTAGCAGTGGCTCCTGTCCTGTGGGGCTCCCTTCTCTGGGCATTGCAACCTAGAGCGTGGGGTCACAAAGCCACTCAGGTTTGATTCAGCTGCCCTTCAAATTTGAGTCAGGAACATTGTGACCTGGCATGCAGAATCACAGCTCCACTTGGGTTGGATCTGGTCGCCTCTCAGTCAGTTGAGTGGCATTGTGGCCTTGAGCACTAGGTCACAATACCTTTCACTCAAATTTGTCCTGACCACCCCTCTATCATGATGGAGGGGCTGTCAGGCCAGACCTGAGTGGCTCTGTGACCATGTGCACCCAGTTGCAATGCCACTCATTTTGGGAGCCCTCTCAAACAGGGGTCTTGAGACAACCTGCCCCTCCTGGAGGAGGGCCATAACTCTGGCAGCTTTTCCAGGTGGCTGCTGCTGCTGCAGTGGTGGCGGCAAAGGGCCAGCTCTACAGAATGTTAATTTTCAGTTATCATTTTGGCATGCTGCCAAAGTTTTCCTGAGAGACACAAGCAAGAGATGGAAAATTGTGGTTTATAGCTCAGCTAAACCTGAATGGAGTTTCATGGGACAAAGAAGAGAGGCTCTTCTTTGACAGTATTCTTGTCAGCAAGTTAAGGAAGTATGGGCTGGATGAATGCACTACAAGGTGGGTAGAAAGCTGGCTAGATTGTCGGGCTCAACGGGTAGTGATCAATGGCTCCATATCTAGTTGGCAGCCGGTATCAAGTGGAGTACCCCAAGGGTCGGTCCTGGGGCCGGTTTTGTTCAATATCTTCATAAATGATCTGGAGGATGGTGTGGATTGCACTCTCAGCAAATTTGCGGATGATACTAAACTGGGAGGAGTGGTAGATACGCTGGAGGGGAGGGATAGGATACTGAAAGACCTAGACAAATTGGAGGATTGGGCCAAAAGAAATCTGATGAGGTTCAATAAGGATAAGTGCAGGGTCCTGCACTTAGGATGGAAGAACCCAATGCACAGCTACAGACTAGGGACCGAATGGCTAGGCAGCAGTTCTGCGGAAAAGGACCTAGGGGTGACAGTGGACGAGAAGCTGGATATGAGTCAGCAGTGTGCCCTTGTTGCCAAGAAGGCCAATGGCATTTTGGGATGTATAAATAGGGGCATAGCGAGCAGATCGAGGGACGTGATCATTCCCCTCTATTCGACATTGGTGAGGCCTCATCTGGAGTACTGTGTCCAGTTTTGAGCCCCACACTTCATTAAGGATGTGGATAAATTGGAGAGAGTCCAGCGAAGGGCAACAAAAATGATTAGGGGACTGGAACACATGAGTTATGAGGAGAGGCTGAGGGAGCTGGGATTGTTTAGCCTGCAGAAGAGGAGAATGAGGGGGGATTTGATAGCTGCTTTCAACTACCTGAAAGGGGGTTCCAAAGAGGATGGCTCTAGACTGTTCTCAATGGTAGCAGATGACAGAACGAGGAGTAATGGTCTCAAGTTGCAGTGGGGGAGGTTTAGATTGGATATTAGGAAAAACTTTTTCACTAAGAGGGTGGTGAAACACTGGAATGCGTTACCTAGGGAGGTGGTAGAATCTCCTTCCTTAGAGGTTTTTAAGGTCAGGCTTGACAAAGCCCTGGCTGGGATGATTTAACTGGGAATTGGTCCTGCTTTGAGCAGGGGGTTGGACTAGGTGACCTTCTGGGGTCCCTTCCAACCCTGATATTCTATGATTCTATGATTCTTCTCCAGCCTGTGGGCTTTCTACCTGCCAAATTTCAAATGGGTACTGCTAACACTGAAATATCAAAGCTTCTTAAAAGGTTGCAAAAATGTTTTATAGTGAAAATATATTCAGCAACCTAACTATAACCTAGCTATAAGGGTCATTATAGTAAATCCTCCTCATTCTGCTTTATCCCATTGGCTAACATTAATTAGTTCACCTTTCATTCTCCTGCCAGGTCTTTATGTTTCATTCTTTATTTTTTTATCCTTAAAATTTCACCAACACTCTCTTTTCACACTTATATTATAAATATTTCTGACACATAACATCACCCTGCTTACTTCCTGTTTCTTTTTCATTTCTTTTTTGTAGATTGTACTGATCTATATTGACATTCCAATCAAACTACCCGGTTACAAGTATACCTGCTAGATCACAATTACAATCAATACGATTTACTTAGTAGCAATTTCAAGTCTACTTACTTGTTTCTAGTGCTTCTGCATTCATATATACATACTTTAGTACATTAATCAGACTCATATGTAGGGCTAGAAAGTATTTCGAAAGATCATCTAGTCCAACCCCCTACACTGAGTCAGCACTAAATAAACCTAGACCATCCCTGACAGGTGTTTGTCCAACCTGTTCTTAAAAACCTCCAATGATGGAAAATCCACTAACCTCTCTTGGAAGCCTCTTCCAGAGCTTAACTCCCCTTATAGTTTGGCAGTTTTTCCTAATATCTAACCCGAATTACCTTTGCTGCAGATTAAGTCCATTACTTTCTTGCCCTACTTTCAGTGCATGTGGAGAACAATTGATCAATGTCATCTTTATTACAGCCCTTGACATATTTGAAGACTGTTATCAGGTTCCCCATTAGTCTTCTTTCACAAGACTAAACATGCCCAAATTTTCCTCAATTTTTCCAAACTTTTTATAATTTTTGTTGCTCTCCTTTGGACTCCTAGACTTTCCTGAAGAGTAGATCCCAGAACTAAGCACAATATTCCAGCTGAGTCCGCACCACTGCTGAGTAGAGCGACACAATTACCTCCCAGGTCTTACATACAAAACTTCTGTTAATATACCTCAAAATTATATTAAACCTGTTTTTACAACTGAATCACATTGTTGATTCGCAAAAAGAAAAGGAGTACTTGTGGCACCTTAGAGACTAACCAATTTATTTGAGCATAAGCTAGCACGAAAGCTTATGCTCAAATAAACTGGTTAGTCTCTAAGGTGCCACAAGTACTCCTTTTCTTTTTGCGAATACAGACTAACACGGCTGTTACTCTGAAACCTGTCATTGTTGATTCATTCTATTTGTGATCCACTGTAACCCCCACATTCTTTCCAGCAATACTATTGCCTAGACTGTTATTCCCCGTTCATAATTAGGCATTTATTTTTTTCCTTTCCAAGCATAGTACTTACAGCTTTGCATCCACCTCATAATAATTTCACCTAGATCTACACCACATTTCCCCAGTTTTCTTATGAGAATGTCATGTGGAATTGTGTCAAAAGTCTCACTAAAATCAAGATATATCATGTATACAGTTTCCCTCCATCCACTAAGCCAATAACCCTGTCAAAGGAGGAAATTAGGTTGGTTTGGCATGATGCTCTTGACAGCTTCATGCTGGCTATTCCTTCTTACCTTGTTACTCTCTAGATGCTTACAAACTGATTGTTTAATAATTCAATACTTGGAAAAATACTGCAACATAGTTAGGCTGTCTGGTCTAAAATTCCCCAGGTCCTCTTTGTCCCCACTTTTTAAAGATAGGTACTATGTTTGTCCCTCTCCAGTCTTCTGGGACCTGACCCATCCTCCATTAGTTCTGAAAGATATTCTCAAAAATAATAATCTCTCTAATCTTTATCTTTTGCTTCAGAACATCTTCATCTTCTGTTTTACACCTCGTTGGAAGTACCTGCCAGACTGTTTGAGTTAGACAAAAAGCTCCTTTTCTTCTCTTTCCCTACCCAGTTTGATGCCCACCTCTCTAGTCCTATCAGTTTTGAATGCAATAGGTTGGTACATCTTCTGTCTGCATAGAGACCAGCCAATGCAAAAAGGCTGCCATCACAGAAATGGCTACAATGTTCTGTGAATAATCCAAAATTCTCCCCTCTGCAGCATTATTATAACCACCAGTCAGGTTCTAATAATATCATTTTTTGTTCTTCTTAAGTAGCACAAGGATCTCTGAGAAGGTTACTTGCATTATTCCTAGTATTAGTTGTCTTTCCTAGTTCCTGAATTGGGGGTAGCCGTGTTAGTCTGTATCCACAAAAACAACAAGGAATCCGGTGGCACCTTAAAGACTAACAGATGTATTTGAGCATGGGGGCCCCAGTTAAAACCTCTCCAGCACATTATCAACGATCTACAACCTATCCTGGAAAATGATCCCTCACTCTCGCAGACCTTGGGAGATAGGCCTGTCCTCACTTACAGAGAGTCCCCCAACCTGAAGTAAATACTCACCAGCAACTACACACCACACCACAGAAACACTAACCCAGGAACCAATCCCTGTAGCAAACCTTGTTGCCTACTCTGTCCCCATATCTACTCTAGTGACATCATCAGAGGACCCAATCACACCATCAGAGGCTCATTCACCTGCACATCTACTAATGTTATATATGCCATCATGTGCCAGCAATGCCCCTTTGCCATGTACATTGGCCAAGCTGGACAGTCCCTATGTAAAAGAATAAATGGACACAATCGGACATCAGGAATGGTAACATATAAAAGCCAGTGGGAAAACATTTCAATCTTCCTGGACATTCTATAACAGATTTGAAAGTAGCTATACTTGAACAAAAAAAACTTCAGAAACAGACTTCAAAGAGAAACAGCAGAACTAAAATTCATTTGCAAATTTAACACCATTAATTTGGGCTTGAATAGGGACTGGCTGTCTCATTACAGAAGCAGCTTTGCCTCTCCTGGAATTGACACCTCCTCATCTATTGTCGGGAGTGGACTACATCCACCCTGATTGAATTGGCCCTGTCAACATTGGTTCTCCACTTGTGAGGTAACTCCCTTCTCTTCATGTGCCAGTATGTTTATGTCTGCATCTGTAATTTTCACTCCATACATCTGAAGAACTGGGGTTTTTACCCACAAAAGCTTATGCTCAAATAAATCTGTTAGTCTTTAAGGTGCCACCGGACACCTTGTTGTTTTTCTGGTTACTGAAGATATTCTTACTCATAACAAATGTCTTTTGCTCATGACATTTATTCACATGTGGATTATAAATAGTGGGAATTCCCTAGTGTTCTTTATTACATACAGCAAACAATCCTGTTTTCTTTATCTGGACCAAGCCCAGGTTCCTAACTATGATGAAGTCACCAATTAAAATTACTTGTCTTTTTATTTCAGGTGGCTCCATTTCTCTGTTCAGTCCATGATCAGTAGCTGGTGTCCTGATTTCATCAGGTCCTTCTTCACTTTATCCTTCTATTTCTTTTCCAGGGCAGAGTATCTGTTGTGAGTATCAAGGTTAAATTGCTACATAACTATTTCCCATCTGCTCTTCCTTTGCTTTTTGTCTTCTTTGATACAATGTTCCTCCACCTTCTTTCATTTTTAACCTCTGTCTCATCTCCTGCTTCAACTGTTGTGTCTCTGCTATGAGACTTTCCTTTTACACTACAGTTTCTCTACTAATACAATACCTGTATGATCCTTCCTTTCTCTTTTGGTGATTTAAACCGCCTGTCAAGGCCCTCTAACTTTACCTACAAAGCAGAACTCAATTTGCAGTTAATACATGGTCTGCATTCATAAACAGGAAAATTTTGTAAGTTTCACATCAGACTCCCTTGCATCTTTCAGTTGGAAACTTGATACCAGTTTTTACTTCAGCATTTTCCCCCTCACATGTAGGATCCTGCAAGTGGAAAAACACTTTGCTAAGCTAAGAACTCCCCTATTTACAGCATCCCATTCATTGGTAGATGTTTTGGATATAAATGCCCTTCTCTGCTACTTGCTGTGTTGCAATATGGATCATATAACACAGAGTAACTCCCATTCAGGAAATACAGGAATTTTGTAGGCAAGTTTTCCCTCCCATGGATTATATAATGAAGAAAGTCCAAGGGTCTCCTATCAGAAAATGTCTTAGCTGTACTGAATAAATGCATGGTCTCTGTATAACATTGGAATATAATAATGTGAGCTAAGAAGATAAATAATGTCAAACCTGAGTCCTCTTGAGAAAGTCACTCATATCACATTTCTCTTTGCCTAAGGGAACTTTAAACAAACAAAAACAAAGACAAAGAAGAAAAGGACTGAAGAACTGAAGTGATAAAGAAATGCAAAATGACTGATACTTTTTGGGGAGAAGGGGGGCGGGGGCTGGGCATATATATTTCACAATCATTCAGTTCTGTTTTTGTAGGAACTTTGACATATTCAGTCTTCCAGGGTTATGCATTCATTCAAGTTAAAAATGACAACAGCTCAAAATGTTTTTGTTATCTAAATAAACATAAAGGGAAAAGATAATACTATGCATTCATAATGATTAAGTAAGACATCTGCAGTAACATTTATTTACATTTCTTCAGGACATCTTTGAAGTTGACCTTTTATCATAAAACAAAGCAGTAGATGTGGAAAATAATTTTTATGGTAGCATCATAGCAATACATCCTGCATATTCTGCTAAAGTAGTTTGTATGGTGATCCGGATAAATTGTGTAGTTTCTGTTATTGACAGGAAATGAAATAATCTGAATTGGGAGGAAAAGGAATTGGAGGGCAAGGAGCTCACACACTAATGTGGGCTTTGTATACACCTATGGCTTCAATGTTCATAACACACATTGAGTAATAGCTATTTTCACCTTATTTATAACACACATATAATTAAATACATCTTAAAGACCAGTGTGCAAATGATGATGGCAAAGATTTCTCTTGACAAACTTGAAATGGGGATGCTAATGAAACAGTGGGTTTATAATCACATTCTGGGGCCCTGTGTGATGCTTTGGCATTACATCTAAAGATTTACTGGTCAAGAAGAACAAGTTCAGTGGCCACTATTAAACAGTAAACATATGAATAATAACCATACTGTGGTATCAGAGATCTTGCAGTATTTTTGTCAGTATATCATAGAAATTAACTATATTAGTCACATCACAGAATATGTGATAAGTTAATGTTCTCTTTAAAAAAAGAGTGACCACTTTAGGTATATTCCTTCAACTGTAATGGGATTATTATATGAGAAAATTATGAGATATGTCTACATATATTTTGAAGTGATGTAAGAGAGTAATATAGGTCACTGGTCACTTAATTGCTATCTACATGTGCTGTAGCTTTACAAATATCTTCCTGTTAGCATTCCCTGGTGGGTTTTTTTGTTGTTGTTGTTGGGTTTTTTTGCCCTTGTTGTGGGCTTCTCAAATTTGATGTCAGAAAATAATGGTAGTATCTGACTTTTTGGAAATTTTGGAGTAAGCAAGCATTCTTATTACATATCTGCTTCTTGACTGGGCAACTAACCTGATAATTATGAATTACTGTATTAAGATTCTCAGAATATTCATCCAGAATTCATGCTCTCTATCCCAAACTAAGTGTCTTTGCTATTAAGTATTATTTAATGTACACTGATTGATGAAGGTCTAGCACTTTGGCTACATGTTTTCAGAATATCTATAGTGGCACTGGCTTTCTTACTTCTAGCTGCAGTATCCTTAATGAAATAAGTTTAAGTACCTTTGGGGTCCATTGTACTAAATGCAGAGTTTATGTATTATTGTGAGCTGGGATTGTATGTAACATATCTAAGGGGAAGATGTGATATAAAGCCTGAGTGATCAAAAGACTCTGTTGAACAATGCACCAGCAAGAATAGACTTTTGGGACAATACATGTGAATTGGAATTTTGGGGAAAAATCTAGGGGAAGGTGAATGCAAATTCCCCTCCTCCAGTTATGTAAAACCAGAGCCTTTTGAAACTATACCCTGAATCTGCTGATCACCTGTTATCTGGAGCCAATATCAAAGGCCCATGCCATATAAAGGAAACATTGAATTCTTCATGTTGTTCTGGTTTTGAATCTGAGATAGTTATGAACTTTTAACCCCAGGGAAAACCCAGTTGTGGGTTCTGAAGGACTGACTCATACCACAGACCAAGGGTGGAGTTTGGGGTGACCTCTGATAAGCTTTTTAGCATGTGTATTGGTTTGCTGATTGTTTTTAATAGGTGGTTGCTTATAAATAGCTGTGTGGTTACTTATAACTGTGGGCAATTACACTGTTCATAGCCTTTGAAGAAAAAGCAAAGTGCAGATAGCAGCTTCTTTAGTCAGTCTGACTTGCTGGCAATATCAAAGTGTAGGCAGGGAACTGTATAGTCTGGAAAAACACCAGTCAATGAGCTAGAGAGACACTGGTCTCTACCCAGGAGAGGCGACACGGAGGAACTAGGATCCTAGAGTAGGTTTCCTTGAGGACAGGGAACACAGCTGCAGTTTCCCTTAACTGTTTAAGCTACATTAAAATGAACAAAGTTAATTCTTGTTACAATCACACTTTAGTAAAACTAACCAGATTTTAAAATGAAGGGGGGACAACCTCACGACACTAAATTGGTGAAAATTGATCTTAAAACCAGATATATGTCTATGTAATTTTGAAATAAATTCCACATAGAATAAGGACTTTGGATTTATCCCATGTAATAATTTCTGTAAGAAAAAACACTTTTCAACTGAACTTATTTTAATATGATTGCAAGAATACTGGCAAATATTGTCAGAATCATATTAAAATAAGTTTAATTGCAAGAGAGGTTTTTCTTAGAGAAACTACTATATGGGTCAAATCCAAAGTCCTTATTCTGTTTTCATACATCCCTTATCCAGGCAAACTCCTGCCAATATGAAAAATTCATGGTGGCAATGCAAACCACATAAAACTCTGCTGTTTAGGGTTTTATTACAAAACGAAAGTTCAGGTCAAGTTTGTTAAAAGACTCATTAAGGGTTGTGAACCTGAGCCAATTTATGGTTTCTCAACATAACCAGGTGGAAAACAACAGAAGGTGAATAGCTCTGAAGGGTCTGGTTAATAGTTACCACTGATAAGCTGACAGAGGGCCAGACCATCAGTTGCATGTGTCTGTAAGAAAAATGCTAAGACTAAGTAGTTCATACTATATAGATCATGGATACCCTGCTGCATTTACATGTTAAAAAGTTCAAAAATCCTAGATACTTTAAGGACTGTATCTCTCCTATACATTTGCTAAAATATATTTCACTTTTTTGTAATGATACGTAGATAAGTTTCAATAGCTTATTATCTCAATAAATGTATCCTGTTAAAAAACTGACTTGACTTTGAAATTATAGAGAATGTGTGTATTTTAATGGGAAGTTTAAACATTGGTTCTTTTTTATTTTTATATATAATTAGTTATAGTGTTAAATTTGTTTTACCCTTTGTCTTCAATTAAATATGATAGTGTTTTGGCAGAATTAATAGATGATGTTAAAATAGCTGTAAATTATTGTACTGAAATGCTATACCACTTTATTTCCTTTCTCTGAAGGGAAGTGATTCTAATTTTGTCATTGAAGCTGAGTGGCTGATAATGTAATAAAATAGATTGGAACAAAAGGTGAAACATAGAAGTTTTGACTCAGCCTGACTTTGATGTTTTATGTCTATCTGAATCCAAAGATTAAAGCAAGAGTCAAAGATAAATACATATAACAAAGAAGTGCTTTACATGAGAACCTGGTAACTGAAATCACATGGGATCAGATTCTCTGGCTGCTGTAAATTGACATAGTTCCATTGACTTCCTTCAACTGAGGTTCTTTTACACAGGTCCATTGATTTCTTAATGGACAGAGATTATTCAGTTCAAGTTTTTCCTAAAAACACACACAGCTTACGTGAAGTTTGTGAAAAACAAAAATACCACATTAGTAACTTTGCAGTTTCCAAAGGACAAAAATATAACTAGTACACCACAGCTGGCCAAGGAGAACAGAGTCTCAAAGCTTGGCATTATTACTGCACTAATGGAATGTGCTGATAAAAGAGTCCCTTTAGAAAATTTCTCTCTCTCCCACCCCTCTATTTTCTTGTAGTCATGCCCTCCAATTGCCTGAACTGAATAACTTCTTCTGGCCAACAAGCCAATCTCTAACTACTAGAGCTCCCTATGTCTCTTTCATACTTTCCCAGTAGCAAGAACACAAAAGCTAGTGGAAAGAAAATTGGAATGTAGCAAAACAAAATCAATCTCTCTTTCTCTCTCTCCCACCCCATCCTCATTAAGTTAAGGAGAAAATATAACTTTTATGCTCTGATATACACATACACTCATCCAGGCAACAAACACTTTCTTTAATTCTCCTTCCTTCTCCTGGTTGGCTGTAAAACTACCTATTTAATTTCCTCTGCTCATTATAATTTGAACTAAAGCAGTAACACCTGCTCACTTCCACCTTATCATGATATCACACAGCCCATTCATTTTTAAAGTTCTCTGGTTATTTTTTAACCCCCTGATTGTGAAGGGAAATCATGACTTAATTACGATCAGAGATAGACCCAAAGGGTGAAATAGGGATCCAGCGTCCAATCTATTTTCTGAACCTCTCCAAAATTAGGTGTGTTTTGATCTGGGGTTTTGATTTTGGCCCACCTCTAGTTACAATGGGCCACTCTTATAAGATCAATTAAATCACAAGGTACAGGCCAGATCCACAACTGCTGTAAATCAGTGTAGCTGTACTGAAGTCAATGGAGCTACACTGATTTATGTATGCTGAGGACATGGAACTGCATTGTTTTAGTCAGAACAATAGCATGTCCCTTTTTCAAACGCTTGAATCTCACTCTGCTGGCTAGACAGTAGCTGAAGAATTATGTGCAAGTAACTGAGCTTATTGTATAAGACTGTCCAGCAATGGCTATTGGCAGCAACCTAGCTAAGTAGCTGTAAATACCCCAAATCTAAATCCAGATGGTGATGATAATAAAAGGGTGTGTAACAGGGTAGACTAGGTCTGGAGACCCCTGCTGGAAGCCCCGCTGTCCTGCCTCACTTCACCCCAGAAAAGAGCAGAAGAGAATCCTCCAGGTGGGCTAGAGTGGCTGCAGGGGGAAGCAGCCAATCAGAGGGGCTGCTGGAGTGGCCAATCAGGAACCAGAAGGGCCATATAAAAAGAGCAACAGAGACAGAGCAGTTAACTACTGCCTGGAGCTAGAAGAGGGAAGAGAGGGTTCCTGGCTTGCTGCTAGAGCAGCAGGACCAAGGACAGCTCAGCGCAGACAGGACGGAATCCAAGGAAGATTGCCAAAGACCAGGGGAGTGAAAAAATAGCTCCTGGCTGGCTGAGGGACTGAGCAATGACTGAGCCCAGAGCTTAGCCAGACCAAGCAAGGGTACTGTGATGGACCCTGTTGGTCTGGTTAGAGACTGACACACCAACTCAGGGTATTGCAGTGGGCCTCAGCTGGACTGTTACCAGAAGGCAGTGTCTCCACAGAGGAAGCCTTGGTGGTAAAGCCCCATACCAGGGCTATGAGAAGGTAGAGACATTATACCTCAGAAAGGGTTTGTTGGTTCCATCTACAGACAGTGTGTGTTACTTGGTTGGAGGGCTGAGTCACTGAAGACCTGCAGAAGAAACACCTGACCAGAAGGGGAGGGCACCTGTGAGAGGTGGGTGCTATCCCATTACCACAAACTAAGAACCAGCAGGCTCACACCCAACCAGAAAGGGAGCACCCATGAGAGATGGGTGCCATCCCATTCTAAACAGAGATCGCAGACATGCATCGACCCATGGAGGGTGCTCACAAGAGGCGGGTGCTGACCCCATTACAGGGAGCAAAAGACCATAACACATATACTGAATGATTCCATTTAAAGAATTCCATTCTTTAAATGGAGTCCAGCTTGACAGTATTCCATGTATAGACTTACTCTAATATTTTCAAGGAGCTGTGTGGTGTCTAGACAGGCTGCTGTCATTGATTTTAAAGGAAATATAACTCTTGTGAAATTAGAAATGCAGGGGAAAATTCTGACCTTGGATGCAAACATGTGACTCCCTTTATTGTGAACCTCATGAACACATTGGCAAGCAGAACAGGGATCTTAATTGTCTCTCAGTCATTTAGAGAAACTAAATATAATGCCTCCTATGATGAAGCCTCTCCTTAGGAACATCCCAGAGAGGAGAAAAGAATTGCAAGTTATCTTTCGCTTAAGAGAAAGGAACCAAGCAGTTTGGACTTTGTGGAAGATCCTGGCCAGAGGGAAAGTCAGCCATCTTGTTGGAAAGTAGATTGGTAAAGAAACTACTTTAAACAAAAGTAGTAACTTATTTTGTTAAGTGTTAGTCTCTAGAAAGCATTTTTCACTTTTATTTGCTTTAACTACTTGAGTTATTTGCTCTAACTCTCTATCTTTGTGCTTGAGGTTACTTAAAATCCTATCTCCTTTTGTTAATCTTGATTTACTTTTAATGTAAGCCAATCCAGTGCTGTGTTTGATTTAAAGTGATTATAGCTCACAGCTGCAGTTGGAAGAGATTCTATATGGCAAACTGCTGTGTATTGTATCTTTAAAGGATCAAATGAACCATAATTTCTCTGAGTGGTCCAGGAGAGGGCTGGACATTGCAGAGCACATAGTTTTGGGAAAATTGTGTGAAAAGTGTTGGGGTCACCTCTGCATAATATAACTGTGTGATAGAGACTACAGTGGAGCCACGGTGTTGTAGTTCGACTGTTGGACTTAGCTACATAGCACACAGACACTGCATACTTGTCTACTGGCTGGAAGCCTCCAGATAGGAGAACCAGAGCATTTTGAGGAACTCAGGGTTACACGGCCCCTAACTGGTCTGGATTCCACTCCAGAATGACAGGGCCATCAACTCCTCACATAGGGCCAGATTGTGAACACCTTACTCACACTGATAAGTTTCTATTTGTGTGTGTTCCCATTGACTTCTTTGGGAGTGCTTATATGAGTAATTGCTCTCCCTTGTAAGTAAGGAATTAACAATCTGGCCCTTAGTTTGTATAAATTCTCAGGCAAAGGACCAGCCTAAGGTCCCTCTTCAGTTTGTTGTAACCGTAAAATGTAATGTGCAACAGAGGGTGGGTCACTGTGAATCCAGTCACTCCCCTTATAATCCCTTGTAAATAGAGCTGGCCAAAATTTGGGATTTCTGGTTCATGAGCAATTTAGCATTTCAATACTTTGGTATCATTGTGAAGCTGGAAGCCTTGATGTTCCTAGCCCCAGGTCAGTCTCCATGGCAAAGGTCCCCAGCAACCCATCAAATGAACAGGCAGGGGACCCGGCAGTTTTCTACCAGAACCCTACCTGCGTTTTAGCAAAAGTTCATGAACCTAACTTGCTTCCCTAAGAAATTTTGGTTTTGACAAACTAGCATTTTCCAACTAAATTGTGTTTTGTCAGACAATTTCCAACAAGCTCTAATTCCCTGTAATATTTACAAATAAGTAATGACAGCAGTACAGGAAATAAATATCCTTTTTTATTTTTAATGTAAACTGTCACTATCAGCTAACTAAACCAAATATACAGAAAGCAGGAATACTGTTTACCAGGAGAATCATTCATATGCCAAGAACAATACAAACAAGCTATTATAAATGTTCATCGGTCCTTAACTCTAGACAAACTCTACTTAACAGAAGCATACGTAAACTCATTTGTTTCTGACAAAACACACAAATCCTCTTTTAGTGGATTTACTGGCAATCAGGTCATCTGGAGTGGTGAAAACAGCTATCAACCTTCTCTCCCAGCTGTTTTTGATTCGTTAGTAAAAATGAGAGGGTGTTCCTTATGGTGCTCTGGTCTTGGCAAGTATTTTTGCAACCAGAGACTCCACGTTCTTTTGCCTTAGAGGTGTTTATCAGAGGTTTAATGGAAAAAAACATTCACCATCACATTGCTATGTAAAGCCTTTTTGTTATATGCAAATGACTTAAAATGCTTTGATAACCTAGGGAATTCCCTCCTCCGTCACTCTAGGACAGGGGTGGGCAACCTACGGCCTACACGCAGCCCATCAGGGTAATCCGCTGGCAGGCCGTGCTGCTTCCCACAGCTCCCACTGGCCAGGAACAGTGAACCGCAGCCACTGGGAGCTGCAGGTGGCCATGCCTGCGACAGTTAATCTAAACAAACTGTCTCGCGGCCCACCAGTGGATTAACTTGATGAGCCGCAGGTTGCCTATCACTGCTTTATAGTCTAGTGAACCTTTGAAATGGATTCTTCTGAAGTCTACCCCCAAAGTAAAGTTCATTCAAGCTGTGAAGAAGGTGACATGAAGTTTCCTGGTGCAGGAAGTTTCATGTTGGCTTCTTTCCCTGCTGGTGTTTGCTCAAATGCAAATCATGCCATTTCCTGCAATTTCCTCCCCTGTTGGCATGATGCTGAGTGGTTATTTCCTCCCCTTTTTGACTTAATGACCCTGTTTACCTTCTGTGTAAATTGCATTCCCATTGTCTCTTACCTTGGAAATAAATAACTTGGAAATACATTCTAGATGGCTAAACCACATTGCTTTGTCTAGGGTGAGGTAATTTTATACTTTGACAATTTCCAATGTCTGTAATTTTGAATTTGTTCTCCATATGTACACTACAACTAATACTAATCAGTATGATACTAGTTTTTTATTAATATCTTACATGACACCTTTTAGATACTGGTTATAATATTAGTGAGTTGGGGTACACTGAACTGGTCAGTTCAGCAGAAACTCACTACCAGATATCAGCAAGCCTCTTGCACTGGGATGCTGTTGGGGTCACAGGCTCCTCTAAACAAATATGAACAATCTGCTTACTAAATTCCAGCCTTAATTGGAGTAGGCCATGATATCTACTGACAAGGCTTCTTGGCTCAAGTCACTTTTAGGACATATTGCCTTATGCATGAATGATATCTCTCTACCTATGTTCTGCCTTCTGTAAAGATGACTTAAGCTTATTCTATGGGCATTCCTACACTATAAATGCCACAGCGGCACAGCCACAAGACTGAAGATGTAGTACAATGGTGTGTACACTTACTACAGAGATGGAAGGGGTTCTTGTAATGTTGTAGTAAATCCACCTCTTAAGAGTGGCAGTAGCTAAGTCAATGAAAGAATTCTTCTGTCATCCTAGTGGAGTCTACAGTGGGCCTTAGGTTGACTTAATGACATCATATATGGCATAAAACTTTTCACAGCCCTGAGCAATGTAGTTAAGATGACCTAACTTTGCAGTATAGACCAGCTCTATGACTGACTTTTAGAACAAACATCCTGTTGTGAGAATTCAACCTCATCATGTTCTTGGGATATCCTACAAGTGTTACACACAGAAAGTTCCGCTATTAATCTGATCATAACACAGCACGTAACCAAGCTTCCATTAGCCTCAGGACATCTCAGATATATAAAGCTATCTTCTTAGCTAAAATATCCCAAAGAAAAGCGGGCCTCAGTTCACAACCATGACCACATGAGATCAAGTACAGAATGTTTTCTTATTTGAGGAGTATTTCTTCTTGAATCACCCAGAATAAATAGATTAAACCTAGACCTACTCCCATTGAAGTCAGTAGCAAAGCTCACATTTAACTCAGTAGGAACTGGATTGAGATTGCAAAAAAGATATATCACAGAATTTATTGCATGAGAGCTATGGAAAAGAGTTTGGATCAAATCCAGATCTGAGGGGAAGAAAATACAGTTGTATTAACCTTGGCTGATATTTCTTAAGCATGAGAGCACCTTTGCATTCTATGGAACTTTCTGAGCTCATAGGGCACAGTAAAACTTTAAAAAACCATTAGGAAGACAATTAGCAGCTTGTTAAAACACAGTGCAGTAAAGATCCAATTTGGTATACACCTTTTACTCTATAAAATGGTACTTAAGCCCTCTTAAATATATTGATTTGTATGCAAATTAGAACCATAATAATAAATCTAAGGATTGAATTTAATATTTCTGAGTTTACTAATAGTAAAAAAAAGTTTGCAGCTGACAAATGTTTCACAGAACATTTAATTTAGAAGGATAACAGGACACCAATAAATGCTAATTTAAGAACCCTCCATGATATAGAATCTCATAATTATTTCTTATGAAATGATCTATTGATTTTCAGGATTCTCCAGCAAAATTTAGCCTTGTTAACCTATGGATAATAAATAAATACCTCAAGGCAGTTATTCCTTATTCACCTTTTTCATATAGGCAGAGATTTCATACAAATGTAGTCTTGTGTTCTAAACTGTTGAGTCCTGAGATTCGGAAATACAGATTGCATTGTAAAGTAGTAATATTTACTATTACTTCCTAGAAGTTCCCATCCCCCAAAAGGGGCTATTTCTAAGCTTTCTCTATCGTGTTCTCCATTTCTGAAAACAAAACATTTGAATGCTATCTAATATTTCTTCGATGCACTGCATATTCCTCCATTCTTCTTCAGTCCATTGTAACCTATAGGATTAAATCCTTCAGCTGTCAAGATAAAGCATACGCATACAGGACACTGGTTTTAATCATTAGGCTCAGATCGTCTTTATCCCTTTGGGAAGGATACAAGTGGGGTGAAGTTACAAGAAGCTGTGTTGTCTTGAGCCTCCCCATGCAGAAACGAGCCACAGCTGCAGTCCCTGCCCTCTCCCAAACATAGAACCTTTTCCCAGATAGTACTCATTGGGGTGCCCCAAAAGTGGTGGGAAAGAGCAGAGAATAGGTGGAGCCAAGCTCCTTCACAGCCAGCAGAGCTGGATGGATGTATACGGGAATGGATGCTGCATCCCTTGAAAGGGTGGCACAGCTGCTGTGTGCTGGGGAGATTGGGAAAGCATAGCTGAGGCACAGTATCTTCTGAAGGTGCCCAGGGGTCCGGTTGCTTCAGTGGCATTGAAACAATTGTATAGTGCAGGTGCTGAGAGCCATTGAACCAAACTGTAAACCCTGTATATGATGGATACCACTTCAAGCCAGGGAGTGCTGTTGCACTTCCAGCACCTTTAGTTCCAGCATTAGAGGTTGCTTTTCCCTACTCTGAATGTAATACTGAACAAAATAGGCTGGCATAACTTGGCCCTTAATGTTATTTCATGAGTGAAAGTCAGGTTTTAATTAAAAGAAGAATATTCTGTTTCTGCTTAGGCTACACATTGCAATTTAATAAAAAGAAAAGTTTTCTCAATATTACTTGGTTCTTAAGCTTTAAATAATGTACAGACCAGTGTAGTGCACATTATAACTTAGATTACAAGAATCCCAATGAGTGATACTCTATTTAGCTCTGTTTAACTGAACACCATCCAAAACTTGTTTGTACTCAAATTCCCTGACACACAGAGACAATTTTCAAAAAGGTGTAACCTGACCTGCCCACATGCGTAAACTCCAATGAATGCCAGCAAAAGGATGGATCCAGGGCCTACTGAAGTCTATAGGAATCTTATTTACTTCTATGGGCAAGTACTGGGTCAAGACACTAAATCTTGATTTGTGCTTACATATAAGTATGTCAAAAGAAAAGGAGTACTTGTGGCACTTTAGAGACTAACCAATTTATTTGAGCATGAGCTTTCGTGAGCTACAGCTCACTTCATCGGATGCATACCGTGGAAACTGCAGCAGACTTTACATACACACAGAGATCATGAAACAATACCTCCTCCCACCCCACTGTCCTGCTGGTAATAGCTTATCTAAAGTGATCATCAAGTTGGGCCATTTCCAGCACAAATCCAGGTTTTCTCACCCTCCACCCCCCACACACAAACTCACTCTCCTGCTGGTAATAGCACATCCAAAGTGACAACTCTCTACACAATGTGCATGATAATCAAGGTGGGCCATTTCCTGCACAAATCCAGGTCCACTAAACTTTCTAAATTACTACATGCTACAAGGGGCCACAGCAATGGTTCCCTCAACCCACCCAGCAATATTGTTAACCTATCCAACTATACTCTCAGCCCAGCAGAAGCAGCTGTCCTATCTCGGGGCCTCTCTTTCTGCCCCTCCACCCCCACGAACATAATACAGTTCTGTGGTGACCTAGAATCCTATTTTCGACGTCTCCAACTCAAGGAATATTTCCAAAATACCTCTGAACAACATACTAATCCACAGAGGCCTCCCTACCAACACTACAGAAAGAAGGATTCTAGGTGGACTCCTCCTGAAGGTCAAAACAGCAGACTGGACTTCTACATGGAGTGCTTCCGCCGACGTGCACGGGCTGAAATTGTGGAAAAGCAGCATCACTTGCCCCATAACCTCAGCCATGCGGAACGCAATGCCATCCACAGCCTCAGAAACAACTCTGACATCATAATCAAAAAGGCTGACAAAGGAGGTGCTGTTGTCATCATGAATAGGTCGGAATATGAACAAGAGGCTGCTCGGCAGCTCTCCAACACGAGTTTCTACAAGCCATTACCCTATGATCCCACTGAGAGTTACCAAAAGCAACTACAGCATTTGCTCAAGAAACTTCCTGAAAAAGCACAAGATCAAATCTGCACAGACACATCCCTGGAACCCCGACCTGGGATATTCTATCTATTACCCAAGATCCATAAACCTGGAAATCCTGGGCGCCCCATCATCTCAGGCATTGGCACCCTGACAGCAAGATTGTCTGGCTATGTAGACTCCCTCCTCAGGCTCTATGCTACCAGCACTCCCAGCTACCTTCGAGACACCACTGACTTCCTGAGAAAACTTCAATCCATCGGTGATCTTCCTGATAACACCATCCTGGCCACTATGGATGTAGAAGCCCTCTACACCAACATTCCACACAAAGATGGACTACAAGCCGTCAAGAACACTATCCCCGATAATGACACGGCTAACCTGGTGGCTGAACTTTGTGACTTTGTCCTTACCCATAACTATTTTACATTTGGGGACAATGTATACCTTCAGATCAGCGGCACTGCTATGGGTACCCGCATGGCCCCACAGTATGCCAACATTTTTATGGCTGATTTAGAACAACGCTTCCTCAGCTCTCGTCCCCTAAAGCCCCTACTCTACTTGCGCTATATTGATGACATCTTCATCATCTGGACCCATGGAAAAGAAGCCCTTGAGGAATTCCACAATGATTTCAACAACTTCCATCCCACCATCAACCTCAGCCTGGTCCAGTCCACACAAGAGATCCACTTCCTGGACACTACAGTGCTAATAAACAATGGTCACATAAACACCACCCTATACCGGAAACCTACTGACCGCTATTCCTACCTACATGCCTCCAGCTTTCACCCTGACCACACCACACGATCCATCGTCTACAGCCATGCTCTGCGATACAACCGCATTTGCTCCAACCCCTCAGACAGAGACAAACACCTACAAGATCTCTGTCAAGCTTTCTTACAACTACAATACCCACCTGCGGAAGTGAAGAAACAGATTGATAGAGCCAGAAGAGTTCCCAGAAGTTACCTACTACAGGACAGTCCTAACAAAGAAAATAACAGAACGCCACTAGCCGTCACCTTCAGCCCCCAACTAAAACCCCTCCAATGCATTATTAAGGATCTACAACCTATCCTGAAGGATGACCCAACACTCTCACAAATCTTGGGAGACAGGCCAGTCCTTGCCTACAGACAGCCCCGCAACCTGAAGCAAATACTCACCAACAACCACATACCACACAACAGAACCACTAACCCAGGAACTTATCCTTGCAACAAAGCCCGTTGACAACTGTGCCCACATATCTATTCAGGGGACACCATCACAGGGCCTAATAACATCAGCTACACTATCAGAGGCTCATTCACCTGTACATCCACCAATGTGATATATGCCATCACGTGCCAGCAATGCCCCTCTGCCATTTACATTGGTCAAACTGGACAGTCTCTACATAAAAGAATAAATGGACACAAATCAGATGTCAAGACTTATAACGTTCATAAACCAGTCGGAGAACACTTCAATCTCTCTGGTCACGCAATCACAGACATGAAGGTCGCTATCTTAAAACAAAAAAACTTCAAATCCAGACTCCAGTGAAAAACTGCTGAATTGGAATTCATTTGCAAATTGGATACTATTAATTTAGGCTTAAATAGAGACTGGGAGTGGCTAAGTCATTATGCAAGGTAGCCTATTTCCCCTTGTTTTTTCCTACCCCCCTCCCCCAGACGTTCTGGTTAAACTTGGATTTAAACTTGGAGAGTGGTCAGTTTGGATGAGCTATTGCCAGCAGGAGAGTGAGTTTGTGTGTGTGTGTGTCCCGGAAAAAAAAAAGGGGGGGGGGGCGTGAGAAAGCCTGGATTTGTGCTGGACATGGCCCACCTTGATTACCATGCACATTGTAGGGAGAGTGGTCACTTTGGATGAGCTATTACCAGCAGGAGAGTGAGTTTGTGTGTGTATGGGGATTGGGGGGATGAGAAAACCTGGATTTGTGCTGGAAATGGCCCACCTTGATTATCGTACACATTGTAGGGAGAGTGGTCACTTTGGATGAGCTATTACCAGCAGGATAGTGAGTTTGTGTGTGTGTTTTTTGCAGGGGGGTGAGGGGGTGAGAGAACCTGGATTTGTGCAGAAAATGGCCCACCTTGATTATCATGCACATTGTGTAGAAAGTTGTCACTTTGGATGGGCTATTACCAGCAGGAGAGTGAGTTTGTGTGTGGGGGGGCGTGGAGGGTGAGAAAACCTGGATTTGTGCTGGAAATGGCCCAACTTGATGATCACTTTAGATAAGCTATTACCAGCAGGACAGTGGGGTGGGAGGAGGTATTGTTTCATGATCTCTGTGTGTATGTAAAGTCTGCTGCAATTTCCACGGTATGCATCCGATGAAGTGAGCTGTAGCTCACGAAAGCTCATGCTCAAATAAATTGGTTAGTCTCTAAGGTGCCACGAGTACTCCTTTTCTTTTTGCACATACAGACTAACACGGCTGTTACTCTGAAACCTGTCATATAAGTATGTGTGCACACTGAATTCATGGTTTGGTATGCACATTAGATTTGACACCTATGCAAGTTGGGGGCCTGCAAAAAAGTATTGGATATTACAGGCTGCAGTGCATTTTACACTGACAGGTGCATGACAGGACATGTCATACAGAACTAAAAAGTTAGAAACAATCAGGATGAAGTCTGACAATCTGCTGGCATCTTTCTTATAGATAATTGATAGTAAAATGGCTTTTGTGCCAAGACTGTATCCTTTGCATATTTGCCGCCTGTGTCAATGGTGGTATCTTTTAGCCATTTTTTCCATCAATGTATTTCAACTGGTGATTAGGAAAAATGGCTGCTCCATTTTTTATTATGCTGATGACATCTTTGTTACAATTACATACACAGCTGCTGAGGAAAAGTGATATTTTGCCACGCACATCCCATGCTGCCATTTCCTTTCTTGTGTTTCATTGCCACTCTCTGAACTAAAATCTCCAAACCTGAAATATACAGGGATCGTTTGTTGTTCTGTTTTGTTTAGGGGTCACGAGACAATGAGAACACCATAGAGATGGCACCTACAAACCCAACGTATAACAGCCTAATGGTGGTGGTGATGTGAGAATGAGCAACTACATCTGAGAACCACAAAGCTCATCCTAACCCTGAGGAGCAAGAGAATGTAGTATTGCACCTTGGAAGGCTGCAGTAAAGGTAATAAAAGACTCTATACTAGAGGCATAGACAGTATAATATGCCGTCGTATAATGTAGTCTTGAAAAGTGCATTTCTCTCTTGGGGTCAGATTCAGCATCACTGAAGCCAATGGAAGTTTTGACACTGACTTCAGTGGGAGGTAGGTCAGTGCTGGATCAGCGATAGTAAACAGAGGTAGACAAACCAGGCCAGATTTAGAGGTGATGTAAATTATAGTTAAATTGAACATCGGTAAGTTGTGAATGCCTCTCTTACCATCTTTCCCTGTTTTACACCCTCTTTCTTGTTGCTACCTTTTCTGAGTAGAACCTCACCATTCTAGCCCCTCGGCAAATAAGTTACACCATTTTTACTCTCATACTAACTTATACCAATTTATCATAAGGTAACATATGCCACCAGTTATGCCATCTTTGAATTTGACCTGTTAGCATATGAGAGGAATACATGTTGTAACCAATGATGTCAACAGCAGTAGGATGAAGGGGCTGAATTATGATGTGATATCTGTGTTTTGCAGAAATTGGGTAAGAATCTTGGAGGATGAACCAGAGGAAGTAATCCCAAGAGTATTGTTTCTTGGGAAACAAAAATCCCATAACACTGCCACAAATCTGGTCAATATAATTGAAATCATAATTTGGATTACAGGGACACATACTTTCCCCTCTTCCATCGGTAAAGCAGAACCTCTGCCAGTTCACCCAGTTTGTTTCAACTGTTTAAAGAGAGAATGCCATACAGACCCTCTGGGTGATTTGGAGCCCAGCTCAACAAGGGGCATCCCGCATTCTATTACATGTGAGAATAAAAAGGGGAAGGGTGGCACATAAGAATCCACAACTAGACAGATCTTACTCCTTCTCCACACAGGCTACACATGGCTGTGGATGGTTCTTATGGATAACTGTTTCCACCTCCCCAGCCTGGGAGGGAGGATTATACATGAGAGAGATTACTAGTGCCCAGCCGAGTTATTTGGGCAGGTCTCTGGCAAAATCAGATCATGTCTCATTGAACATGTGATTTTTGCACAAATTTAATGGACAAATTAAATTGCATATACATAAGTCATTTTACTATGTAGTCAGAACACATTCACTTCCTGTACTGAGAATTTAAAACAAAATATCCCGCGTATTGGATCAAATTCTCCCATCCGACACACCCATGCAACTACAGTGTGATTGCATTGGTAGGGGAATCGAGCCCACTGGCTGTAGCTTGTATGTACTTCCTACAGTGAACATGTATACATATTCAGTTGAATTATTATGAGATTTTTAAAAATATCAGTACAGTCTATGGTGGTTGCATTTAATTAAAGAAAGTATATATGAGCTTCCAGAAGACAACCAGAAAAGTTTGATTTTTAGCTATATTCCAAACTTTCCTTACGCTGCAATTCTACATGTGTCAATAAAAATATTGTAGACTTACTCAAAATATTTATCCATTTCTTTAATCAAATTCTTTAGATTTTGCCCAATTTGTTTTAAAGACAAATAGGCAAGTTACGCTTTCAAAGTTTAGGATGCAATCTGTGGAGAAGTAATGCAAATGTACAATCTCAGGCATGAAAAAACCCCACAACAACTAGGGGTAGAAGAGGACAGAACAGACTTCTTTTAATGTCCATAACTCACAGGGTATAAAAGCTGGAATGTATTATACGACAATGACTGCAGGAAAGGGTTAGATGAATGTCCAATTATTGTAATGGTTGAATACACTGCTGTTCCAAGCAACCTGTAAAAAGGTGCTTTTAACTTCCTGCAGTTGCAGCTCTATAACCTGACCTGTCTGCTGCTGTAGCGGAATCATCAGCCTGCTCTCCATTGCATTTCTATAATGATAACAGAATCATCCACACTCAGTGTTTCTTTATATAAAAATAGTTGATAACCATAGCTAATTGGTAGTTGCCAGTATGTGTGTGTCTGTGCATGGACAGATAGAATAACCTGATGTTTTTCAGACCATGCATGGCATATGTCTCGCATATATAGTGACAACTGTGACATTATTGTGCAGGCATGAGTAATGAGCATTCATGGTTCCAACAGAAGAAATTGCTTTATTAAATATAACCCAGAAGTGATACAGATAACAGCTACTTCCAAGTAGCGCTGCCTATTTGTGGGATGTCTCGGATGCAGGGGAAGAAAGAGAGGACACAAGGGATGTAGCCACACCATTATTAATTCATCCTGGAACTAGCCAGCAGTAACTCATGCAGGCAGGGTTGTCATTCTTTCCTTAATTGTGTACACCTGATGGAAGACTACCATCACCTCTACCTCTCCATAGCTGGTCTCAGCCCATTGCTGGAACCCTATTGCCTTTCCCTCATATGAAGGGAAAAGGGTAGTTTCCTTGCTGCACTAGACATTAGGAGCCTCATCTTCATTTCCTCAATATCTGGGCAGGAGAAGGGGCTCAGACTGGAGGCACAGGGCTTACATACCCTTCTGCTGGGTGTACAGAGGCCAATGGCTTACCTGAATCCCACCAGTCAGCCCACCAGTTCAGATGATGCCTTTCCCTTTCCAGCTACCCCATCCCAAACCCTTGGAGGGAAAGATCTTTAAAATAGCTATGACCCTCTCCATCAGTCCAGATAAAGGCCCTCTGCCTTTGTGGTTGGGGAAGGAGGGAGTGGAGGGCTGGGGAGAGGTGGTGTGTTATCATTAGTAAAGTACTACCCTTGCCTGTTGGAATCTGCATACCTCTCTCTGAGTAGTCTGGCCTGCATCAAAACACAGCATGATGTGAGACATAGGCTAGTGTTAAAGATCTCATTATAATCTTGAAGTGAATCTTTTCTGCATGTGGTAGGATCTACAAATCAACTCTTTGAATGCCTTACAGCACAACATCAGTTTTACAGGGGCAGGTTTCTTTAAATTGGAATACATTACGAATGCACAGGAATGTTTCAATCTGAATAAGACATGTAGTTGCAGACAAACTGCCAGATGGCAGAGAACAACCTCAGAGGACAATGAAGCGAAGGATGGGTCCATTCAGGCCCCTTTCTAAAAACAGGAAGTTTCTGAAGACATCCGAATCAGAAATGCACAGCAGGTGAAACTCAGCTCTGTGAAGAGGGCCAACATAAACCATATAAAACACTTAAGTCCCTAAAGGCATAAGTGGCACTTACGTAGCTCATAGGCCTTATGCTGTCCTCTTGCACAGAGCTAAATTTCACCCAGGTAGAACAATTTCCCTGGCTCCATAAATTATTTAACATAACCACTCCTAAATCCACTTCCAAAGTGTTCTGAGCTTGGGAAAAACACATTTCTGTTATGTCTCATTGCAACAAAACAGTTTCCATCTCCCACACTATGCAGCAACATGATATAACAAGATGCTTCAAAAATGTAGAGAATGTCCTGTATTTCATTTTGTGTACCAGCCCAGGACTGAAGCAAGCACATTAGGCAGAAAGAAATATATTGACCATGGGATCAGAATATTCATTAATTACATAGGCACTGGAATTATGGTGCAACAGCATCCACTGGCACGAAGTCATAGCAACCAAATCCTTCAGTCCTGATTTACTCCTTAATCAGGCAAAACTCATTGATTTTAATAGCGGCTTTGCTTGACGACTTCAGAGTTGAAGGAATGGGCCCGTTTTGCTTTTGTGGTGATGAACAGATCTCCCTTTTTTTCAAGGCCAGCAAAGGAGGTTTTTTTGGTTATTATTGTTTTCCAGCTAGTCACAGTATTTCAATGATCTGCTATTAAAGGGTCCCTCTTTGGTAATGGAGAAAAAAAAAATGTCAAAAATAGAAACAAGTGTGCAGAAAACAAATGCATTGTTCAAAGCGTGATTGCAGCCATCTATGTGCAGCAACCATTATTTATTATTATTTTATTACTTGTATTACCACAGCATCTAGGAACCCTAGTCATGGACCAGGATCCCGCTGTGCTAGGCTCTGTACAAACAGAACAAAAAGACTGTCCCCCATGGTCCCCCAACTGCTTGCAATCTAGGTAAAAAGCAAGAGAGATACAGGCTGACTGGTAAGTCCAAGGAAATAATGAGGCAATACAGATCAGCAAGAAAGGCAGTGGTCTCAGCACAGCAGTGGCCTAGCTATCGTCAAGTCTGCATCCATTTGTTGGCATCATGGCAAAAGGAGGAATTTGAAGGAGTCACATGATGTAGCTTTGAAAGGGTTTACTTTCAAGGAGGGAGCTCCTCCCAAATATGAGGGGCAATGTACAGGAAAAGCACAAAGGTGCTTGTTTGATTCCAGCAGTATATCTCCAGTTATTGTTAAAAAGTGCCACCTGAAATAACATGTAATCCTGTTCAGGATCCTTAAGTAAAACTCTTTCCAACTCTTTCCTATTTCTTAATACAATGCACTCCTTTTATAAGAATCACCATCTATCCCAGATGATTTGATTCCTACAAGTGAAGTGTAGGTTAGGTATAGGAATAATTTTGTCCCAGTGGTTTTGATCACTACATGCTGATTCCTATATCAGTGATTCTTATAAATCGAGTGCACTGTGTAACATTCTATTAAAAAGTTATGCAGTTAATTCTAATAAACAGAACATTTTCCATTCACCATGCTCCATCACTCATGCATATGCACATGACAAAACCAGTTTGAAATGTATGCGATAATCAAGGATCTGCAGCATACAAATCAGGTTGATTTGAGCTATTTATTTGCTCATAGATGTTTTGCTGTCAATTTGGACGGATTTCTTTTACTGCTATGGAGCCATATAATTATGTAACAATGTTGAACATAGTTCCATTAAATCACTGATTAATAATTTTAATAGATCATTAAATACATATTCAGTGATCATTTTAAAATGTCTAAATGAATTTATTAATATAATTAAGTTTAAAGTATCTGACAAACATTAGGATAATGCATTTGTGATTAGATGTGAAATTATTTCAATAGTTTTGCCGGGGGTGTTATTTTATGTAACTGTCATGAAATAAGTGCTATTTAATTGCAAATTAGTGCTACAAAATCTCAGTATGGGGAATGAAGTTACAACAATGAAGGTAACTACAACCACATTCTTAAAACATTCACAGAATCTTGATTTAAATATAATATTTGAGTGACAGGTCTTCTATAAAGTCAGGCAAAGTATAGGTTTAGATAGATAGATGGATGGATGATAATGTGGCATACAAATCTTTCAGTCATTCAGAAAACTTCAGTTGTATTAATGAAATGGTCACTATTTCCAGGTCAAAGCATGAACAGTTTTCCCACAATGTTCATAAGAACTACACCCTCATATTGACTGACAAATAGACCCCAGGTAAGTTTTTGACTCTGCTTCCTATACCTGTAAAAGCTCTCTTCTTCCATCAACCTTCAACATCATTTAAAACAAGGGGTCAGAGTCCAGCACTGCTATCTCACATATACACATTAATGAGATTGGTGAAATATAAACCTTTCTTTATGATGTTCACACTCAACTAGTGACATTCTTGTTCATCTCCATTTTCAGCCCTTTCTATGTATGCAGGATACTATTCTCAAGAAAATATATTCCTCAGACTGACAGTTCATTAACTCTGAACTATCTGCCTGTCTTACAGAGAGTGTAAGCTCTTCAGAGCAGAGAAACAAATCTTTGTTTGTAAAGAGCTGAGTAAATTCATAGCACTATAAAAATCTATTATTATTGAATCATAGGACTGGAAGAGACTATGAAAGGTCATCTAGTCCAGTCCCCTGTACTCATGACAGGACTAAGTATTATCTAGACCATCACTGACAGGTGTTTTTCTAACCTGCTCTTAAAAATTTCCAATGATGGAAAACAATCTCCCTACGCAATTTATTCCAGTGTTTAACCAACCTGACAGGAAGTTTTTCCTAATGTCCAACCTAAACCACCCTTACTGCAATTTAAGCCGATTGCTCTTGTCCTAGCCTCAGAGGAGAACATTTTTTCTCCCTCCTCTTTGTAACAACCTTTTATGTACTTGAAAACTGTTATGTCCCCTCTCAGTCTTCTCTTCTCCAGACCGAACAAACCCAATTTTTTTCAGTCTTCCTTCGTAAGTCATGTTTTCTAGACCTTTAATAATTATTGTTGCTCTTCTCTGAACTTTCTCCAATTTGTTCATATCTTTTCTGAAATGCGGCATCCAGAACTGGGTACAATACTCAAGTTGAGGGCTAATCAGCATGGAATAGAGCAGAAGAACTACTTCTCGCATCTTGCTTACAGTGCTCCTGCTAATACATCCCAGAATGATGTTTGCTTTTTTTGCAACAGTTTTACACTGTTGACTCATATTTCGCTTGTGATTCTTATTAATTATTATTATTAATTATTAATAAGCAGGAGTATTGTATTATTAATTATATTAAAATACAGGACAAGAAGCAAAGGACTCAAATTGCAGCAAGGGAGGTTTAGGTTGGACATTAGGAAAAACTTCCTAACTGTCAGGGTGGTTAAGCACACTGGAATACATTGCATAGGGAGGTTGTGGAAGCTCCATCATTGGAGATTTTTAAGAGCAGGTTAGACAAACACCTGTCAGGAATGCTTTAGATAATTAGTCCTGCCATGAGTGCAGGGGACTGGAATAGATGACCTCTCGACTGGTCCCTTCCAGTTCTATGATTCTATGACTCTATAATTATAGAATATCTAGAATATTATATATTTATAATATTAAATATAGGGCTGTCAATTAATCGCCATTAACTCACGTGATTAACTTAAAAATAAATCGTAATAAAAAATTATCGAGATTAATTGCAGTTTTAATCACACTGTTAAACAATAGAATACCAATTGAAATTTATTAAATATTTTCAATGTTTTTCTACATTTTCCTATATATTGTATTCTGTGTTGCAACTGAAATCAAAGTGTATATTTTTATTACAAACATTGGCAGTGTAAGAATGATAAACAAAAGAAATAGTTTTTCAATTTTTCAATTCACCTCATACAAGTACTGTAGTGCAATCTCTTTATCGTGAAAGTGCCACTTACAAATGTAGATTTTTTTTGTTACATAACTGCACCCAAAAACAAAACAATGTAAAACTTCGGAGTCTACAAGTCCACTCAGTCCTATTTCTTGTTCAGCCAATCGCTCAGACAAACTTGTTTGTTTACATTTACAGGAGATAATGCTGCCCTCTTCTTATTTACAATGTCTCCAGAAAGTGAGAACAGGCACATGCATGGCACTTTTGTAGCCGGCATTGTAAGGTATTTACATGCCAGATATGCTAAACATTTGTATGCCCCTTCATGCTTCGGCCACCATTCCAGAGGACATGCTTCCATGCTTATGATGCTCGTTAAAAAAGTGTTCATTACATTTGTAACTGAACTCCTTGAGGGGGAATTGTATGTCCCTGGCGCTGTTTTCTGCATTCTGCCATATATTTCATGTTATAGCAGTCTCAGATGATGACCCAGCACTTGTTGTTCATTTCAAGAACACTTTCACTGCAGATTTGACAAAATGAAAAGAAGGTACTAATATGAGACTTCTAAAGGTAGCTACAGCACTGGGCCCAAGCTTTAAGAATCTGAAGTGCCTTCCAAAATCTGAGAGGGACAAGGTGTGGAGCATGCTTTCAGAAGTCTTAGAAGAGCAACACTCCGATGCAAAAATTACAGAACCCAAACCACCAAAAAAGAAAATCAACCTTCTGCTGGTGGTATTTGACTGAGATAATGGAAAAAAAACATGTATCGGTCCACAGTTTTGGATTGTTATTGAGTAGAACCCGTCATTGGCATGGACCCATGTTCCCCGGAATGGTGGTTGAAGCATGAAGGGACTTATGAATAGTTAGTGCACCTTGCACATAAATATATTGCAATGCCAGGTACAACAGTGTCAAGAGAATGCCTGTTCTCACTTTCAGGTGACATTGTAAAAAGAAGTGGACAGCATTATCGCCTGCAAGTGTAAATAAATTTGTTTGTCTGAGCTATTAGCTGAACAAGAAGCAGGACTGAGTGGACTTGGAGGCTCTAAAATTTTACATTGTTTTATTTTTGAATGCAGTTTTTTTTACATAAATTCTACATTTGTAATTTCAACTTTCATGATAAAGAGATTGCACTATAGTACTTGTAGGTGAATTGAAAAATGCTACTTTTTTGTTTTTTTATAGTGCAAATACTTGTAATCAAAAATAAATATAAAGTGAGCACTGTGCACCCTGTATTCTGCATTTTAATTGAAATCAATATCTTTGAAAATGTAGAAAACATCCAAAAATATTTATATAAATGGTATTCTATAATTGTTTAACAGTGCAATTAGTGGCGATTAATTTTTTAATCGTTTGACAGCCCTAATTAAATATAATTATAATTAATAAACACTTTATTGGTTAAATTATGACCCTTGGAGCCTTTGAAGTTCTGGGAAAAGAGGCAGGCTGAGCAGCTGGAATGACCAAGCTGTGACGTCTGGAGACATTATGCTAGTATACAGCAGAATATGGCATAATGGTGCTAGATGCACAGTGTCTTGTGGAAGTGAATCCAGTCATACACGTAGAGGTACAGGTTTAATGCTGATTTATTAGCAGAGTTGCAACCATCTGCTTCTGAAACTCAAAACTCCAGCACCAGACTTAAGTTTCAGGGCTGGGACGCTTGGCTTACTACAATATGGTGGCCTTAATGGGGCACTCCATTACAAGCTATTGGGAGAAGTGTGCTCAGTGGAGCACTTACTACATCTACAAAAGAGATGTAGTGTTGTAGTGTGTATTCCCCCAAATACCTTCCTTTGTGTGCCATGTTGTTCTTTTTAGGGCAATGAACACCTCAATTATTCTTATTTAAAGACTGCATAACTGATACAACAGCTACCAGACTCAGGTGTTGAAAGCAGCCTGCAGATCTTGGCAGTCAAGGTTCTGGGTGCCTATGCTATAGGTCTCCAGTCCCAGGGTTTTTTTTTTTTGCCAGCTAATCCATCACTTTTTGGTCCAGAAATCGAATTAGCATTTCTCACTGGGACACTTTCAGTGGTCATTCATTTTAGCTTGAAGTTTGACTCAGAAATATTAGTTGCATAAAAGTAGGCAGAAAGGGAAAAAAACTGAATCAAGAAGCAGCTACCTTGGGCTAAATTACAACATACCAGTAATCCTTGTTTTATCAGTTCAAAGCATATTAGTATATTAATGGACAATAGTTTAGCACTTGGATATTTTTATTATCACTAATAAGGTTAAGCAGGCCATTGCTGTGAATTCATATGGTATTCATTCCTGAAGTACTGATCCTAATGAATTAATTTAGTTTGTTGAGATGACATACAATCTGTATTTTTGCTATAAGCTAAAATTAGATAATAGACCCTTAAGAGCTATCTTGTTATTTCTTATTAGAAATCAAAGGTTAGTTGTGACTACCCTGGGAATGTAAGGAAATATTCATTATATTGTACTTACATAAATCAGAGGGCCTTTATAAATTCTACATACATTAATATTCACATTTCATTTTCATGGTTCCTACCGCTTAATACTGTAAGTGTCTAAAAGTCTCCCTTTTCCATTGGGACCAAAAACTGAAGTATTCAGTGATCTTTGAGAACAGTGAAGACAAATTAAATAAATCCTGAATGAATCTTGATGTCACCCTCCTTATATTCACATTTCTAAATAACAAGCCTTGAGAAGAAAAGCATTAGCATCTCTTATGACCCAATTAGGAGAACTCGAGGCCACATTATTTACTATAGCAATTCCATATGGAGAAATACTAATTAGTTTATAAAAGGGTAATAAATGATTAATAGATGTTATAAGCATGTAACACATAAATAATGTGTTTTATAGATGGTTATAAGTACACTTCTAGAAAGTGATATAGCTGGGAATAAGTAACCTATTGATATCTGTAACAACTGATTAAGGTATTAGGGTATCTATTGACCTTTTATTAACCATTTAAAATATATTTATAAATGCATACAATATGAAATGTGACCAAAGAGGATTTTTTCTTTTGCTGCTTTAGACAACTTGGTACTTTGGAAAATGGCATATCCAAGTGTTAGGACGGCAATTGAGGAAAAGACTTGAGTAGTGCGTATGACTCTCACATCTCACCAAAAATAATTTGACAACAGTGAGACTCCAGTCTGAGATTTAGCTGTAATTTACACAGATATACCTACTTAAGCCTAAACTAGTATCATAAAACCTGATCACAGTAGACCTAACATGTTTTACATATAGAAGTCACAGGTAAATTGCACAATGACATTTTAAAGTCAGCAAAGTAGATGCTGGCTTCTGAATTTGTTTTTAAAGGAAAGATCAAACCTATGTATTATTAATATAATTCAGTGAAGATAACAGACAAAGAAATATTTGTCATTTATATTGTGACAGCCTCAATCAAGACTGAAGCCCTCTTTTCTGGTACAAACACATAAGAGGCCACAGTCCCTGCCCAGGAGAACTTACAGTCTAAAGAACAAAACACAGATGAAGGGTGAGAGAAAGGGATATAACAGGAATGCAAATTACACAATAAATGATTCAAATGTGTCCATATCCAGATTCTCCCAGTTAATAAATACCAGGATTTCTGTCTCTTCTGGTCTACAAATCTGGTAAATATAGATAATTACAAGAGGTTGCCATCAAAATCAATGGAATACTGCATTTTCATGGAAAATGCAAAGACTACCTCTCAGATATCAATAGCAGCCTCATGATAAGCATGGAAATTTGAGCTCTGTTAGCTCAGCAGTGCTTTTGATATTTGTAAGCAACTCACAAACAAATCAACATGAAGTCCCTGTTTTATGAATCATGTAACCCATCTCAGTTTGTCCAAAATGTTAAGCAATCAGTTTTTGTGGAAATTGTATAATGTTATATCACATTTTTGCATATTACATGTCATAAGTACATCAAGAGCAATAAAAGGAAACAGACTAAAAAAAACTGTAGCAAAACACAAATAACATGTTAACAGAGATGCAAGTCTCCTGTTTAGCTGCTGCCCTTGATACTATGAAGCAGCTAAGGTTAGTACATATTTAACTACATTAACTGTTGAAAAAGCTTGACAATATAAAGAAAAGGAGGACTTGTGGCACCTTAGAGACTAACAAATTTATTTGAGCATAAGCTTTCATGAGCTACAGCTCACTTCATTGGATGCATTCAGTGGAAAATACAGTGGGGAGATTTATATACATAGAGAACATGAAATAATGGGTGTTACAATGCACACTGTAATGAGAGCGATCACTTAAGGTGAGCTATTACCAGCAGCGGGGGGGGGGGAGGGGTCCAGCAGTTGACAAGAATGTCAGAGGAACAGTGGGGGTGGGGTGGGGTGAGGAATAAACATGGGGAAATAGTTTTACTTTGTGTAATGACCCATCCACTCCCAGTCTCTATTCAAGCCTAAGTAAAATAGAGACTGGGAGTGGATGGGTCATTACACACAGTAAAACTATTTCCATGTTTATTCCCCACCCCACCCCGACTGTTCCTCTGACATTCTTGTCAACTGCTGGAAATGGCCCACCTTGATTATCACTACAAAATAATACCTCGCCCCCCGCTCTGCTGCTGGTAATAGCTCACCTTAAGTGATCACTCTCCTTACAGTGTATATGGTAACACCCATTTTTTCATGTTCTCTGTGTATATAAATCTCCCCACTGTATTTTCCACTGAATGCATCCGATGAAGTGAGCTGTAGCTCACGAAAGCTTATGCTCAAATAAATTTGTTAGTCTCTACGGTGCCACAAGTCCTCCTTTTCTTTTTGCGAATACAGGCTAACACGGCTGCTACTCTGAAACTTGACAATATAGAATTTCATTGACTATTCTTAAGGAAATATTATGCATGTATGCACTGTACAATATTTCAGGCTGGGAACAAGGACTGAGGCAGAGACAAGGATGGCTCAATGTTAAAAAGTTAAACTTGAGTTCATTGGCAGGCTTCGTGCAGTTATACTTTAACATAATTATCTATATAGGAGAAAAAAATGAATTTCCAATTGTTAAATAAATACAAAGCCCTTTATTTAAGAACAGTTTCTTACATGGTTTGAATTTCTCAAAATGGAGAGACCAGAAAACAATTGTTTAATTTGCCCCCCTGCCCAATTATCATTCCTACTGCCACATGTACTACCATGCTGATTTACCTCCCCAATGGATTTTGAGATAATTTGTCTCATATTCTTTATTTATTAACAAATTCTGTGAGCCAGCGGGGCCTAAGTAATAAATAATAATTTCTACTCTTATTTATATTACGATGGCATCTAGGAAACTCAGTCATGGACCAGGACCCATTGGCACTAGGCACTATATAAACACGACTAAGAGACAAGAGCTAATGGATACAGACCAAGGGGGAGTACAAGGCAACAACACTGGTCTGCATGAGAGGCAGTGGTCTCAGCGTACCAGCAGCCTAACCATAGTCAAGTTTTTTGTACGCCTCATGGCAAAGGAAAGTTTTAAGGATAATAATGAGATAGCTGTGTGGATGTTCACAGGAGGTCCTCCCAAGCATCAGGGGCAGCATGAGACAAAGCACAAAGGTGCTTGTTTGAAAACGTAACTGGACAAGGTTAATGGAGGCTTGCATCACTGGCCAATTAGAGATGGGAACTGACATCTCAACAGTGAACGAGAGGTGATAGAAAAGGAATAGGCCATGAAGGGCCTAGCCTGAATAGCAGTCTGTACAGGGGACTCATGGGGAAAGAGTAGCTGCACAGCAACTTCACATAGGCACTTCATTCCACGTAGTGAAGGAACCTGCGACAGAGCAGATCCTTTGGCACTGGCCTCCACTGGTCTATCCCTGCTGTGCTCTCACACTCCCATATGCAAGAAGGCTCCACTGAATTGGGCCTTGAATCATGTTGTCAATGTTCCTCCCCCACTCTGAACTCTAGGGAAAAACATGAAAAACCTCCTAAGCTTATCTTTACCAGCTTAGGTCAAAACTTCCCCAAGATACAAAATATTCCACCCTTTGTCCTTGGATTGGCCGCTACCACCACCAAACAAATACTGGTTACTGGGGAAGAGCTGTTTGGAAAAGTCTTCCCCCCCAAAATACTTCCCAAAACCTTGCACCCCACTTCCTGGATAAGGTTTGGTAAAAAGCCTCACCAATTTGCCTAGGTGACTACAGATCCAGACCTTTGGATCTGAGAACAATGAAAAAGCATTCAGTTTTCTTACAAGAAGACTTTTAATAGAAATAGAAGTAAACAGAAGTAAAGAAATCACCTCTGTAAAATCAGGATGGTAGATACCTTACAGGGTAATTAGATTCAAAACATAGAGAACCCCTCTAGGCAAAACCTTAAGTTACAAAAAAGATACATAGACAGAAATAGTTATTCTATTCAGCACAATTCTTTTCTCAGCCATTTAAAGAAATCATAATCTAATGCATACCTAGCTAGATTACTTACTAAAAGTTCTAAGACTCCATTCCTGGTCTATCCCCGGCAAAAGCAGCATATAGACAGACAGAGACCCTTTGTTTCTCTCCCTCCTCCCAGCTTTTGAAAGTATCTTGTCTCCTCATTGGTCATTTTGGTCAGGTGCCAGCGAGGTTACCTTTAGCTTCTTAACCCTTTACAGGTGAGAAGAGTTTTCCCCTGGCCAGGAGGGATTTCAAAGGGGTTTACCCTTCCCTTTATATTTATGACACATGTTGAGGAGCGACACCCCTGATTGTGCCCCCTCCAAAATCCCTCAACCCACTGTGCAGTGAACTGTAAACACAGAAGAAATAATGAACCCCTTAATGATGTACTATTTTCTAAGAGAAATAATGAAGTAAATTGGTTGGTAAGGCCCTTCCAGATCACACTCAGTCAAAATTTATGTAATTTACAGGCAAATTCTATATTTGATGTCATAAAATTATTTGCCCTCAAGACCCCAGTAAGAGAAGGAATAGGTGTACGTGGAAACTATCTTAATAACCAAAACTAATGAAACATATAGATAGAGATTGCATTGCAATAACCATCTCAGAGATTGCCTGTAGGTATGTCATTGCTTTTTCTTCCACCTTATGAGACCCATAAAGGGCAGCCTTTGTTTAATAGCAACAGCTGACATTTACTGCTCTGCTTCAAATAGCCAATGTCCCTTTCAATTTATGAAGCCATAAGTGCATCACAGCTCTCTTCTGGAGAACAACGTTACCACTAGTGTCCTAACTAAGTCTCAGACATCAAATGCTATGTTTAAGTCACTAGTCAACATACATGAACAAAGACCTGTGCAACCGATTTCCATCTAGTTTACACACTTTTCTAATAGAAGGTTCCTGAGTTTGGCAAAAAGATAACTTGCAAGCCAAGAATAAAGCAGAGTGTTCAAAGTTGACTCAGACAAAAAAAAAAAAAACACCGAAACCCTTCATAAAGATGAGGGACCAAATTCTGCTCTCTCTCAATTACAAGGGTATATTACCTACTGAAGCCAATAATTGCTCCATCCATGTATACCCATTCTATACCCCTCAGGGTAGGTTAGACCCAGAATCATAATTCTCCCTCTATTTTTGAGTAGTTTGTTCAATATTTGAACACAGTATTGCCAGCTCCAAGCATTCATAAATTGTGAGTCAGGCCTCCAAAAACCATAACATTCTAAAAACAAACCAAAAAATATCATATTTTGTGTATTTTCTTTGCCTTCTGGTTTCAGAGACTTTTGGGTGCATTTCAAGTCACACTTGCCAACTTTGCTCTGAAACTTTGAGTGCTGGAAACTTATTAGAATGAAAGCTGAGATTCTCATGTAATCAGTTGTCTTCATGAACTGGGGTTTCAAGAAAGACACCACATATTGTGAGACTTGAGTTAAAACTGTGAGAATTGGTAACACTGAATAATACAGGGAAATGTATCAAGTTAGGGGGAAGGTCTAGTGGGGTGCGTCAAAGTCTGGTTTAATTTAACATCTTCATTAATTATTTGGAACTGTATATCGAAAGCATATTAATTAAATTCTCACATGATACTATACTGGGAGGTGTTAGCAGGAGCAGTCAAGTCAGGTAACTAATCAAGAGAGACCTCAGAAAGGTTAGAAATATGGGTAAGAAATATAACAAGATTCAGCTTGGAAAAATACACAGTGATGGTAGAAAATAATCAGAAGCACAGGTAATCAGTGGGAGTGAAATACCTGGAAAGCAGTGAAGTCAAACAAAAAATAATACTATGTGTGTGGAAAACACCCTTCGATAAACATTTGCAGGGTAACAGGGCCCCAAAAAAGTGCATTGCAGTTGTGTGTATATGTATAATCACATAAAGGAGCAAGAAACTACATCCCTCTTTATGGTCTTGATCCAATGTACATTGGTTAGTCTAATTTTTTATTTCATTTGTCTTTTTGGGGGGAGTGCTAGGGGGTTTATTTGGTATTTTTCAATTCTCTTAAATTTGTTGCATGTATTTTATGCTAATTATTTCTGAAGGCAAGATCTTCGTGAACTGGCAAGAATGATTAATTTTTTTTCCTCCAAGGAGGGCTGGATTCCCTATTATGTTTATCAAAGGAGTCTTCATATTGGGAGTTTATTTGGTCTATTACTCTTTACACAGTTTCACCAATGTCATCTTAGAGATTTTCAACATCATTAGTAAAGGTATGTTTCTCCTAAGAAGCCCTGGTGATCTCTTTTGATGGTGCTGCTGCTTATTATCTTTAATTTACCAATGATTAATTCATCATACAGGTGAGGCAGTTTGTTATAGAAGCAACCCAACACATTTGCCAAGCATGGCTTCATCCATTAGCCCTTGTATTTGGAAACACTGACAATCACTGCAGTAAGTTATTAAGTAGGGGGTATCTCTTTTGAACTGAAGGAGTATCACTATAGTCTTCCCACCCCTTCCTTGCTGCTCCCATTGTACATCAATGACGATATCTGATATATTGGTGTGCTCTTGCAATTTGAACTCCTAGGCCTCTCATCCTGCTCTAAATACACACAGGTGGACCATGTTCCCCATGAAGATCCTGCTGACTTCCCATGTGGATCTGACTGCAGAATCAGGGCCTTGTTTTTCAGGGCAATGGTATGCAATATAATATAGCATATGATTTGACCCAATGAAGTGCAAGAAATAAAGAGAAAGAGACTCCTAAAACTTTAAAATACCCCTAAGTATTTCAAAGATAAAGTAGCATGTATTGGAAAGCATTTCCTGTATTTTCAGCAGAAATAGGCTAATCTCATACTGTTCAGAGCTATACCCAGTCTGGAAACTTTAAGAGGAAATAAGGTTAACAAAACATTTGATTTGAGCTTTTTCAGACCCTCATCTCAGCTGGAAAAACTCTGTGTGAAAGGATATCAGATTACTCAGCAGAAAGTGGATGTATATTGCATTGCTTTTTGTCCAGGAGCTGGCATGTCATTATTTATGTACATTCTATTGTTAAAATGCTAGCTGCTGCCCCCACTCCAGTTCTGGCCCCACCTCAGATGCAGTTGCAGAAGAGAGAAGAGTGTGTTCTTCAGACAACCTGCCTTGGCTGTTTCCAGTATTATGCATTTTCATCATATTAGCATTACACTGCATCTCTGAGTGATGTACTGAGTGGAGATGTAATACACCTGAACAACAGAGCTATGGCTGAAGCAGGCACCTTAAAGCACTGAGGACAGGCGATGCACCATAGGATATGGCTATGCACCATGCCTGGGGGCTTGTCTACCCAAAAAACGCTACAGCTGCAGAACTGCAGTACTGCCGCTGTAGAACAGACACTACAGTGACAGAAGGGGTTCTTTGATCGCTGTAGTAAATCCACTTCTCCAAGAGACAGTAGCTAGGCCAATGGAGGAATTCCTCCTTTGACCTACTGGTGACTACGACAGGGCTTAGGTCGGCTTCACTGTGTCATGCAGGGCATGGGACATCTTTTACACACCTGAGCAATGTAGCTGGGTTGGCCTAACTTTGTAATATAGACCAGACCTCAGAAAGGAGGAGTTTGGCTCTCCAGCTTTCCTTCAGGGCAGAGGGCTTGGGCTGGGAACACAGGGGAAGGAGATAGGGCTGACTTCCCTAATCCTTCCAGAAGTCAAAAGGGGCCCCAGTGCTGCCCTCCAGCTGACTATATTGCCCCGATGATGGAGACCAATGATGGAGACCTCCTCTCAGATGTCATAGGAAAGGTTCCCAATAGTCCCTAACACACACACACACACACTTATTTTAATGTCTGGCATCCATTTTTTCAATCCTCACTTAGTTGCGTAGGTTTAGCTTGTATACTTAATGTAATTTTACTAGAGATATGTGATGTCAGGCAATTTTGCTTATTCCCCATCCCTAATATTTATGACAACCTCTTAGGAATACAAAAACGGTAAAAAAAAAAAAACAAAAAAAACCCCAAACACTATTTTTGTCCTTTTTACTTGGCAAACATAGGTTTGTTTCCCCAGAGTTGAGAAATGAATTTAATTAAATGGAAGTTTTTGTTTAATAACAATTTCAAATCATATAGCTCCTTATGCCAAAACATCTTTGAGTGATGAAGCCTGGTCACAATGATTTCAGCACAACTGTGGGAATACGTGGTTGTTAGATACCTACAAGTTATTATGCTGCTTGTTGCAGAGTGAACAGTGGGAGCACAATACATTGTTCACATGGGCCTTACAGACTTTATGATGCTTTTGTTATGTTTCTTAATTTTTCTGTAGATTAAAAAAAATTAACTAAGTAATTTTACTGAAATCTTCAATTCAGAATAAAATCTGAGTCTTAAAATATTGATAGTAACCTTTTAATTTAGTTGATATTTTGCATATTTATAAAAATCAAAAGTAGAAACAATATACAAATTAAAGAATTACAAAGAAAGATACTTGTATTGATGTCAGAGCCATCAAAAGGCAGCACCAATGTATGAGACATCTCTAAGGACAAAAGTCCTATTTGTGTTGTATGAGACCCAACATTCCCCAGGTCTTGCTAGTGGAAGGTGACAATGTATACATTACATGAGACCCCTACGTTTCTGTGGGCCTGATCGTGTGTGCATTGAACTCAATGCATCACTTTCATTGGCTACAGTGTGTATACAAAATCAGGTCCTAAATAAAAGACTTCATCAGCCAACTGAATATTTACTATTTTATTTAACATCTTTCAAAGTATAGGAATTAGCCGATATTATATGTTAAATGTTCAAATTTAATGTTTTGCCTGTTTGTGTTCTCCCAATACATTAATTTAGTAATGATGCCCACAGTGTCCATGTTAAATAAATCCACCTATTTAAAATGTAGAAAAAGGCAAAAATCTACATTGAGTAAAAGTGCTGCAAAATTTCAGTTTTTAACTTTGGGGGAGACAGATATTCAAAAAAGATTCTCAAACTGTCTCAGCTCCAATTCAAGTTCTCTAAAGTTAATTCTTCATTGGAAATTTCTGGACACACAACATTTTGGAAAATATAGCCACTACATTACGGAGTTTAAATGACAGTGGAGCAATGTTAAAAACCTGGCAGTTTATTTGAGGAGCCTAAATGGGAGCTACTGAGCACTTTTGAGAAAACCTCTAGCTAGCCCAACTAGGTAGTTCAACTGCCCTGTTGAAGTCAACAGGAGTTTTGCCATTGACTTCAGTGTGGCCAGGATTTTACCCAAAGAATCTGCCTCTGGAAAAAGGGTGGCACACAGGATTTAATAGGGTATGAAAGTGACTCATGGAGAGAGATTAGTCTTTGAGGTACTGAGCCCAGAAAGTTGCAGTACTTCCATAGGCCTGCAGATTCAGAAGCAATTTGGATGGCTAGGGACCTTGTGTTTGTGGTTTCAGTGCTTGTTTAAACACACATCACACACACACACACTCTCTCTCTCTCTTCATTCCAATCTGATTGCCTTAATCCATTCATTAGAATCTAGGTAGAAAGCAACCACCTGCTATATTTTAGCCTGAAGCAAGTTTAAATGGTAGACACAAACCGCAGGGGAAAACAAACATCAAAAGAGCTTCAGAACGGAAATTACCACCAAACTCTATTCTTAAACAGCAGCAGTAACAGACAGCTCAGTTTGTCCTGTCCAGTTCAACAAGTCCTCTGAAAAATCCAGCGGGAGAGTTACCAGAAGAAAACAGGCAGAATAAGGCTAAACATCTCAGGATAAGGAAGTCAGTGTTATTCATCACTAACTTTTTGGAATTCTAGGAAGGTATTTCTACCAAGGCAGAGAAGGAGGGAACCAAAAAACATCATATGCTGCAATTAGATTTTCAGAAAGCATTCTGCATCAGAAGCTGATGATCACTAAGATACAGAGTCTCAGAATAAGGAAAACTGTCAGATTGCATTGAAACCTGGCTAGCAGCCAGAAAACAAAAAGATGACTATACATAAAAATGTATAATACAGGGTCAAGTTGTGCTCCTGAAGCACTTCAGGATGCATAATCCCTCTCCCAGCTCCTTAGCACATAATTATGTAGCCAATAAAGCAGCTTTTTCAAAGAGACCAGGCCATGCCCCATCTCCTCCCTGCTGCCTTTGGCATGATTTCAGCTAGATCTGTAAGGTCAGAACATTTGTTTCACAGACTATTTCAAAATTTGGATTTATTAAAAAAAATGTAAAATTCTGGAAAGGAAAATTCCCCTCCCCCCCCCAATCATTTTGGGTGAAGTGAAACATTTTGTTTCACCATTTTGATTTGACTTTTTTTATTTTATGTGATAATATATACTGTAATTGAAACAAAATAATTTCCAAATTAAAAAATTGAATGTTTCATTCCCAAAATAATTTTTTAAAATGGCACATTTGTGTATTGTGAAATGTTTTTTCTTATTTTCTTCTGAAACAAAATTCCATGAAAATCCACCCAGTTTCATGAAGTGTTTCAGTGTCAATGGAAGTGCATATTTTGACAGATTATGATCCCATCAAAGTTTCTTTGAACAGCTCTAATTGCCACCCCTCTAAGTGGTAGGAGGGAGCAGACCCTGTTTTCTCCTGAGCAAAAGGACTGGTGGGTATGGCCCTTGTGCATAAGGTAAGGAGATGATTCTTGCACAGTCACACTCTCCACATTCCCAGGTTAGAATTAGGAACATTCTAGCCCATAAGGAGGATACCGTAAATACATCATGAGGATCACTGCTGGATTGAGGTGTGGAAATTCCCCATAGCTTTCAATTTCAAGCAATACTTTTCCCACTCACTAGCTGGAATAATCCTTAATCTCTAGTGGGTGGTCCCTTATCTGCCCCTGTGCTCAGTGTAAAAGCACTGACAGTTGGAGAGGCATGGTTTTCCCTCTATTTTATGCCTCATCAAGGTATTTTCCCCTCTCACCCTACACATTCCCAAGAAACTGTGTGGTTTGTGGGACATGACGCTTACTTGGTGTCCACCCCAGATAAAATGCAAGGCAGAACAGCTACCCATTGCCACATTAAAAAGCAAAAGAAGGACTAGTCATAATTCATCCAGAGCGAGAGTTGGTGAGTTGAGGCCACCAGCCCACCTGAAGTAGCAATGGACCCAGCCACAAAATTTGTATTTGAAATTTGAACTCTCATAAAGTTCACAGTTCTTCAGAGTCAGGATTTCAGTTTGGATGCTCTCTCATATTGGTGGCTGAATCAGTCCCTGGAAGCCCCACAATTGGAGAAGGGAAGGAAAAAGTGTTCCATAATGCCACCTCTACAGCACAGATCTAGATCACCTGAACAATGAGCCCTTTATATCCAATCTTAAAAAAATAAATTCAAGATGGCTGAAGAGTCCAATATGTGCTTCACAGGTTTTTCCACAAATGTGACAGGTAGTTACATGGCGAGAGCACAACTGCTGGCCGGGATGCTGTACCCTTTCCTTCCTGCTCTGCCATTTCTCAGCCTCTTGAGCAAGGCAGTTCTCTTCAAAAATAGGCTGAAGCTTGATGTCTGATGTGAACTCATTGCAGTCTATTGCCAGCCAGCTCTTCCTAATTCGTGGGGTCAATGTCTCCCTTCTTCAGATATACTTTCGGAGAGTCTTTGTAGCATTTCCTCTTTCCCTCACAGATCCTCTTACCATAACTAAGTTGAGAAAAGAGGACTTGCCTCGGAAGAAGAGTATCAGCCATCCCCACACAATGACCAGCCCAGTGAAGTTGATGTTTCATAATCTTCACCTCAACACAGGTGATGTTAACTGCAGAGAGAATGCTGGCATTGGTGTGATGGTCTTCCCATCTGAAACTGAGAATCTTCCTAAGGCTGCACTGTTGGTACCACTCCAGATGCTTAAGATGGCTTCAGTATGTCACCCATGTCTCGCACCCATAAAAAGTGGGGATGACTATTGCACTGTAGACCAGCATCTTCATTTCCTTTGCAGATCTCTGTCAATAAAGACATGATGGAACAATTACTTCACAACTGATGGAATCAGAGGCCTTAGTTAGGTCAATAAATACCACAAACAATGACTGGTGTTGTTCTCTAAACTTCTCTTGGCTCAGTCATGCAACAAAAATCATGTCAGTGGTGCTCCGGGACAGCCTGAAACCATATTGCGATTCCAAAAGGACATCTTCAGCAAGAGGAAAGAGGTGGTTCAAAAGGATGAGAGCAAGGATCTTCCCTTGCAATGGAGACAAGGGCAATACCTTGGTAATTCCTGCACATTAATTTGTCCTGTTTCTTAAAAATGGTCACTCTATTGGGATTCTTTAGGTCAGGTAGAATTTCCTCATTAACCCAAATTCCAACAAAAACTTGATGAAGTTTTTCCACTAGTGTTATTTCACCAGCTTTGAAGACCTCCACGGGGATGCCATGTGGGCCTGGCATCTTGTTGTTTTTAGGCTGAGTCATGGCTTGCCGAACTTCCTCAGAAGATGGGTGGGTCAGCAAGAGGTTCTATCACTGGATGCTTAGGCATGGACTCAATGGTGGCAGTTGAGTCATCAGATTTACAGTTCAATAGAGTCTCAAAATGCTCCTTCCAACATTGGCTGAGGGCCACATTGTCCTTAAGAAGAATGGAGTTGTTCAGGGATTGCATAGGGATTGATGTTAACACTGTTGGCAGTTGCATAGATGTTAACACTGTTGGCAGATGCTTATGTGTGAAATCTTTTCCCATGAGGAAGCCGATGCGCAGGCAGCAACCTCACAAAACTTGACGGGACCCGGTGGCAGGGGAGTCCGAGACAACCAGAGGTCTCTGTCCTGTTGCAGCCCTCATCCACCTTCACAGCTGCAGAGAACTGAGAAGTCCTCGAATATGCCTGTTCTGCCATTGGATCACGCTTCATTTGGAACCTCAACTCAGAACTGTTCGCCAACAGTGACCCTACCAGGAGTACAAGACTCCAGATGACACAGTTCTGAGGGTCATTGGGACACACTAGCCTCTCCACCACAACAAAGGTAATGGCCCAAAGAGAGGTTTAGACCCCATTACTCTACTCTTGTCTGTCTATGAACTAGCATTAATATGTCTGAGAACATCTTACCCTCTTCCTACTTCTCCATATTCTCCCATTCAACACCTTCCCCTCAACACTCAGAGGCAAATACAATTCCTGGGAATATCTTTCATTCTCTTCCTTCGGACATCTCCATTTCTTATGCAGCCTCCTACTTCTTTTTACCCAACTCTCAGCACTGTCTTGGAATACCAATACCTTCTGAAACCCCATACACCTTTGATCACTGTCTACTTATATTGCAGCAACCATTGCAATATCTGAGCATCAGTTCACATCAGATATGAAAATAAACAAACACAACCAAACAATGGGGTTCTGTGCTCTCTAACTTGAGTAAGGTTCATGAGGCAGATCCTCCGCTGGTATACACTGTCAACAGGCATAAATTGTCATAGCTCCATTTAAGTCAATAGAACTATGACAATCTCCCCCCTCCCCTAATTAAGATTTTATTGTTACCGAGGAGCTCTGCAAGCCCAGTAGGGTCACCACCTTATCTGTGCTTGAAATGGGGGAGGAAATATTTTGTTCCAATATTTTCCTCTGTGTTTCAGCTGACATCGTGAAATCAGTGAGAAGTGGGTACAGCGTAAACATAATCCACTTCCCTACAAAAGCTAGAAGTTCAGCTTCACTTAACAAACACTTTAAAAATGCTAAATAAATTATATATGATGGCAACATCATGAGTAAAAAGGGGTGGGAGAAACGTGTCAGAAGTCCATTTCCTTCATGCCAGTGCCACTGGCAAATGGGAAATGGATCAGTGCAGCTATTCTCGCTTCACCGTCATGGCTCTTCAGTCAGTTTGAAGACTTCATAAGAAAATACATGGTGGCAATCTGTATTGACATTACCTATCCCATGTAAACAGGACACATCCATATCAATGTTACTCTATAATTCAAGCCATTCGAGTAACAATCTGTCATTAGAATGAGTTTCATTCTCTTGTTCCATGAAAAGGTCAGTTATGACAGGGAGAGCTCAGACCACATAACACCCCTCCCCGCCCTGCCCTTTTCAAAGCCAGAATCCATACAAGCTTCTAAAATGCCATGTAAGCCTGAACAAAGGGCTAGAAAAGGATCCAAGGAAAGTGCTGGTTTTCAAAGGCTTTGAAATGAAACATCATTTTGAGAATATTTTTATATGAAGAACATTACCCTTCCTTTCTAATGTGTGATGGACTTTCCTTTTAAATATACTGAGCTAGATCTTCAACTGGTTTAAATGAGTCCTGCCCCACTGAAGTCAATGGAGCTACATGGATTAAAAGTAGCTGAGGATTTGGCTCAGCACTGATTTGGTATATTATGATGATGTTGTGAAATAGATGTATTTTTGAGTGTTAATAATGCAGGGAGAGGAAAGCAGAAATGTTAGCTATTGGCAGACAATATAATTTCTATGTATAAGACACTGAACTGGGGAAGGAAGGCCACCTAAGAAAAAGTAATCCTTTGAGAAAGTGCAGTTGTGCACTTGTTAAGTTTACCTAACCTGGGGAAGGAGGGACAGCATTAGCAACCTGCCACTCTGTCTCTGTTTCCTTTTCAAAGAAAAAATAATCCTTTGAGAAAGTGCAATTGTGCACTTGTTAAGTTTACCTAACCTGGGGAAGGAGGGACAGCATTAGCAACTTGCCACTCTGGTTATCCTGAGAAAAAAATAATCCTTTGAGAAAATGGAAGTGTGTGCTTGCTCCATTTAATTAACAAGGACATGATCCCCTCCCCACCAGTTTCCTTTTAAGTTCTGCTAAACAGAATGAGTTGAAAAACGAAAAGGACTGGAGATTCTTTTTAAAAGACTTAATCTAGGGTATCTAAATGCACTAGGCACCAGAATAATATTGTTGATCTGTACCATGTCTGTTACATGAGTAAAGAAGCAGAGTTTATTCTCCAGTACATTGCTAGAAGTCAGAAGGCTCAGAGTTGTAGTGCTGATCCTGCTATTACAGTAAGCCAATAAATATGACAAACATTAAAAGTATAGAAGCATTCAAATCAACTCAATGTGTGTGTGGGGGGGGGGGCGGGGAATAAACACAAACTAAAATGCAAACTGGAATGCACCCATTAGGCCAGGGGTGGCCAACCTGAGGCTCCGAAGACACATGAGGCTCTTCAGAAGTCAATATGCGGCTCCTTGTATAGACACAGACTCCGGAGCTGGAGCGACAGCCGCCAACTTTCCAATGTGCGGGGGGTGCTCACTGCTCAACCCCTGGCTCTGCCACAAGCCCTGCCCCCACTCCACCTCTTCCCACCCCTCCCCTCAGCCTGCCATGCCCTTGTTCCTCCCCTCTCCCCTTGCCCCCACCCCCACCCCCGAGCCTCCTGCACACCATGAAACAACTGATTGGGAGGTGCAGGGAAGGAGAGGGAGGCGCAGATCGGTGGGGCTGCCGGTGGGTGTGAGGTGCTGGGAGCCGGGGAGGAGAACTGATGGGGGGCTGCTGATGTATTACTGTGGCTTTTTGGCAATGTACATTGGTAAATTCTGGCTCCTTCTCAGGCTCAGGTTGGCCACCCCTGCATTAGGCTACAATAGAAAGCTGAACTTTATAAACATATAACTAAAGTCAGTCTCTCTGAGCCATTAAGAGATTTGAACTCCTTTCACATGCAGCAGATCCAACAGAGCAGCTGAAATGTCAGCAACTGTTCCCAGAAAGATGATCACTGCATCACGATTGAGAATAAATGTTTCTGATATGCATGCGAGATTGGCAACACTGAGACATAGACGCAAAAAAAGAGAAAGGAATGAAGAGAGCAAGGACAAAAAGCCCCAAAGTACTTAAGTAGTTCCTACTCCCCACCCCAAAAAATGTTAGAGGGGATGAAAGAAACAGATCACAGAAGCAGGGCATGGAAGTAGCCATAAAACTCAAATTTTAGTTACTTTTTTTCTGAAGGCATCCAATAGACTACAAGGGAGGGGCAGGATGAAATATGAGGCCCTGCATATGCAGTACAAGCCAATGACAAGGTCAACATTTGCCAAATGTTAACAAAGATATTCTAAATGTTTATAGTTGACAACACCAAATTCTCCCAGTCACAAAGACCTGTAACCTAGGAGGCATCTTCAGCTCCTTCTTTCTTCCCTCACCAGGCTGCATCCAAATCTTGTGCTTCTACCTCCAAAACAATATTTCTAAGAGCTGATCTTTTTCTATCCAGACAGCCAAAACTCTTGTCCAAACGCTCATTATCCAATTTCAGTATGTAGCTTTTTCTATGGCCACACACACACACCTCCCACTGCTCCATACAAAATGGAGCTGCTAACATCAAAACATCAACTTTATTTACTCCTCCAACAATATAACCCTGTCCAGTGCTTCCTCTCTTCTGTCACATCAAGTTCAAACTTCTTGCCCTCACCCTCAAGGTCCATTGCAACTGTGCCCTTTCTATTTGTTCACTCTTATTTCTTCTCACTTGTCCCCTTCCTCTCTATTCTTCCAGTGATGACAGCCTCACCCACTCATTTGTCTGCTTCTCTCACAACCACCTCCATTCCTTGTTCCATGCTGTCCCTTTCTCATGGAACATAGTCCCTAAACTGGAAGAGGCACAAACTGGGTGAGACACAGACTGGAACTTATTGGATTGCTTTGTAGGCAAGCATGTACCCCTCAGTAAAAGACCAAAGGCATTTGCTTCAACAGAGAGAGTCTCTAGAGAAGCCTGCTAGAGGTATTTGTTTTATACTAGCCTACATTCTTCCAATATCTGAAGTATAAGATAATATTTACCAGATGCCACCTGAACGGTTTAGCTTTTATTTTTATCACCTGGATCGTCAGTGGAGTTTGTTGTTCAGGAGGGAGGGAGGGAGGGAGGGAGGGAAAGAAAGAAAGAAAGAAAGAAAGAAAGAAAGAAAGAAAGAAAGAAAGAAAGAAAGAAAGAAAGAAAGAAAGAAAGAAAGAAAGAAAGAAAGAAAGAAAGAAAGAAAGAAAGAAGTTCTTAGTCCATGTCCCAGGATAAAAGCACTAAGAAAACAGACCTTCTTGATAGAAAGGCCCATTCATCTTCTGTGCTATAGGTGAGAATGACTAACTACCAATCCTTTGTGGGAAAATATAATTTTATTTCATGGAACAAAATGCTGCCCATTTTATACCGTTTTCGAGAAATTGTTAAGTAACAGGCACAAACCCTTATAGGGAAAGATTGTTTCACTGTGTGCTTCTACAGGGACTCATGATGCTGTGAACACAGAAGCTGGGTCTGTGACCACTGCAATTACTATGCAGCATACATCTTGGTTTAAGAGCTCTGGCCTAAATTAGAATGTCCAGTCCATTTTAATTAACATCCCCCTTCCTTTTGAATATTCTCCATGCTCCAGGAAATGTCCCTTTCTTTTTGCTAATTAAGATTTTATTGTTACCCAAGAGCTCTGAAAGCCCAGTAGAGTCGCTCCCCAGCTTTCTGGTGAAGTGTAAAAATTCCCCCATACATCCATTTTTCATCAGGATAGATCCTGGAGGGTCTCCATTGAATTACATTATGCCAAGATGAGTTATGTCACATTGGCACATCACTCCATCTTCTGTCAATGGCATTCTGTAACCTGGTATAACCTTCCACAGTTCACTTAGCTGTATGGAGGATTATGAAATATTCTAGTTCTTCCAAGTAAATATAAGCAAAAGTGAGTTTTTAGCTATATTGTAAATTTTGTAAAATTATATAACTATTTTATAAATGTTGTTGTCCATCTTAGGGTTTGAAATTCCCAAATGAAGCACATTACAGAGATGTAATTCAGAATAGTGCCTCCATTTTTAATATGGATTAGGCACCTTCATTTTTAGCTGCCCAAATTGAGGCATCATAAAAAGGCCTGCTTCGTCAAGGGTGAGGGCTTAGTGCTTTCTGAAAACCAGGCCACTGAAAGGCATTTCCAGTTGAGTACCCCAGAACTGAGGCATTTGAAATTAGTAGTTACTTTTGAAACTGATATGTACAGAACAGATAGGACGTGCGTGTGTTGGAAAATCTATACCCTTAAATTGTAATATTAATTGTACATATAATTTTCTAATTTCAAGATACTGAGTAGAAACTACAAAAAGAAAAGGAGGACTTGTGGCACCTTAGAGACTAACAAATTTATCTGAGCATAAGCTTTCGTGAGCTACAGCTCACTGGAATGCATCCAATGAAGTGAGCTATAGCTCACGAAAGCTTATGCTCAAATAAATTTGTTAGTCTCTAAGGTGCCACAAGTCCTCCTTTTCTTTTTGCGGATACAGATTAACACAGCTGCTACTCTGAAACCTGAGTAGAAACTGTACAGCCAAACTGATAATAGCAAAACCACCATATTGTGGTATTCTGTACCATTTCTTAACCTCTTCATGGCATACTATACATTATATCACGTGGCTACAGAAGAGAAAGACAAAAGTTTCAATTGGAGTTTAAAGAGAACCTGGGAAGTTAATAGAGAACAGCTGTCAGCAGATGTATGTAGTTTGGATGAAGAAATACAGGGGACAACTGAGAAAGGGAGATGACCAACAATAATAAAAGACCTTAAATTTAGGTGCCATTAAAACAATTCAGTTTTCCCTGTGAAACTTACTGTATATTAAACACATTTTATTATTTGTATTTCAAAGACATATTTTAAATGATTTTTTTGTATTGTGGCAATACCAAGATACCTCAAGCAAAGATCAAGAGACCACTGAGCTGTTCATGCAGGAAAAAGAAGAAGAATCTTTGACTGGCACTCTATTCCCTATTCTGCCTAATACACTTCAGGCCTGATAGAACAGTAACCATTCACAGATACTCTTAACTACTCAAAAAGAACAGGAGTACTTGTGGCACCTTAGAGACTAACACATTTCTTTGAGCATAAGCTTTCATGGGCTAAAGCCCACTTCATCAGATGCATGCAGTGGAAAATACAGTAGGAAGATAGATATATACACAGAGAACATGAAACAATGGGTGTTATCATACACACTATAACGAGAGTGATCAGTTAAGGTGAGCTATTACCAGAAGGAGAGAGAGAGAAAAAAAAAACCTTTTGTAGTGATAATCAAGATGGGCCATTTCCAGCCATTGACAAGAACATGTGAGGAACAGCAGGGGGGAAAAATAAACATGGGGAAATAGTTTTACTTTATGTAATGACACATCCACTCCCAGTCTTTATTCAAGCCAAATATTTACATTCTTCCATCCCACCATCAGCGTCAGCCTGGACCAGTCCACACAAGAGATCCACTTCCTTGACACTACGGTGCTAATAAGTGATGGTCACATAACCACCATCCTATACCAGAAATCTACTGACTGCTATACTTACCTACATGCCTCCAGCTTTCATCCAGACCACACCACACGATCCATTGTCTACAGCCAAGCTCTGTGATACAACCGCATTTGCTCCAACCCCTCAGACAGAGGCAAACACCTACAAGATCTCTATCAAGCATTCTTGCAACTACAATACCCACCTGCTGAAGTGAAGAAACAGATTGACAGAGCCAGAAGAGTACCCAGAAGTTACCTACTACAGGACAGGGCCAACAAAGAAAGTAATAGAACGCCACTTCAGCCCCCAATTAAAACCTCTCCAGTGCATCATGAAGGATCTACAACCTATCCTGAAGGATGACCCATCACTTTCACAGATCTTGGGAGACAGGCCAGTCCTTGCTTACAGGCCAGTCCCCCAACCTGAAGCAAATACTCACTAGCAACCACACACCACACAACAAAAACACTGAACCAGGAACCTATCCTTGCAACAAAGCCCATTGCCAACTGTGTCCACATATCTATTCAGGGGACACCATCATGGGGCTTAATCACATCAGCCAAACTATCAGAGGCTCATTCACCTGCACATCTACCAATGTGATATATGCCATCATGTGCCAGCAATGCCCCGCCGCCATGTACATTGGCCAAACTGGACAGTCTCTACGTAAAAGAATAAATGGACACAAATCAGACGTCAAGAATTATAACATTTGAAAACCAGTCAGAGAACACTTCAATCTCCCTTGCCACTCGATTACAGACCTAAAAGTCACAATATTACAAAAAAACCCTTCAAAAACAGACTCCAGCGAGAAACTGCTGAATTGGAATTAATTTGCAAACTGGGCACCATTAACTTAGGCTTGAATAAAGACTGGGAGTGGATGGGTCATTACACAAAGTAAAACTATTTCCCCATGTTTATTCCCCCCCCCCCCACACACACACACACTGTTCCTCACACGTTCTTGTCGGCTGCTGGAAATGGCCCATCTTGATTATCACTACAAAAGGTTTTTTTTTCCTCTCTCTCTCCTGCTGGTAATAGCTCACCTTAACTGATCACTCTCGTTATAGTGTGTATGGTAACACCCATTGTTTCATGTTCTCTGTGTGTGTGTGTGTATATATATCTTCCTACTGTATTTTCCACTGTATACATCCGATAAAGTGGGTTTTAGCCCACAAAAGCTTATTCTCAAATAAATTTGTTAGTCTCTAAGATGCCACAAGTACTTCTGTTCTTTTTGCAGATATAGACTAACACGGCTGCTACTCTGAAACCTGTCTTAAGTACTCAGCAGCTATGATCTGGGAGCAATGTGAGGATTTCCCAACACTGCAGGCAGAATCAGAATGTTCAGAGGACTAGATTTGAATAGGAAGAGGTTTATTGCCAGGGAGAAGCCAGAGTTATTTTGAGCTACATTATATTCTCTAAAACTGTGCTCCCAGGGAGCAACAGATCCAGGAACTGTACCTGAGAGGTGATGGTGATGATACATAGCACTTTTTTATAGCACACCCACATAAGGGAGTATGGAAAGGCATTATGCAGTTTAAAAAGCCCCTTAAAAGGCAAGCCTGACTGTACAATGAAAATGCCAATGAATCTTTTAGTATACCTGTTCTGTAAATGCCATATGAGCACTAGTTTGTGTTGTTCCAAAAGTACCACATACTGTATTAAAGTACATTAAAGTATAGTAAAATTAACATATTTATTTATTTATTTACAGGCCAGAAGGAACCACTATCAAAGACTAATCAGACCTTCTGCATAAACATAGGCCAAAAAAAGTCACCTAGTACTTCCTGCAGTGTAGGAAATCATTCTTCCCTACTACATAAGTCAGCACTGTTTGGATCAATAACATGCAGGTGTACTGGAGCATTTTTTTTTTAATATCTAATCTCACTAGTAAGTCGTCAAGAGATGCATCCAATGAAGTGAGCTGTAGCTCACGAAAGCTCATGCTCAAATAAATTGGTTAGTCTCTAAGGTGCTACTAGTACTCCTTTTCTTTTTAAGAGAGGATGACTATCACTTCTCTTGGTACACTCTTCAAATATTAATGATCTCCTAAAACATGCCTGCCTTAAATATCTGATTCAAAAGCTTCAGCTCAGAACTGGAACACACTCTTTTTCAAAGAACATTTTTTCTATTTGTTTTGCATAAGCCAAAGGTTGTTCGCGTTTATTCCTTCTTCAGGGCTCTGGTGGGCTAAGCGCCCAGAGCCACTCTTTAAATGCACTGGCACCAACTGTACCCGGCCTGGCTGCCAGAGTCTTTCAAAATCAAAATTTCTTTTAACTCATACCTTGATAGCAAAAGTCGTACCTCCCAGTGTTTCTTTTAGGTGGAGAGATTTCTTGCTCCTTTCCCAGAACCCAGGATGGAGAACTCAGGTCATCCATTTCCCATTTAGGAGGGGACTGAAGGTTTAGTAATAGAGCAGTTTTTCCCTCCAGGAACATTCACCGTCAAAGAAAGCAGGGAGTCTAATGTCCTGCTCTTCCCCTAGGTCTAGGGTCTTATTTTCATTGTTATGGGGATTGATTAGAAGAGAGGGGAGCCTTGCCCCTATCCTTCACTACAAGGGTCCTGGCCAGGGCTCTTAAAGAGATTGTCATCTCTTCTTGCCCATATTAAGTTTTACCCCAGGATCACTTCCTTTCTTCCCCTGTCTGTCCTGCTGTCCCCAAGATGTTTGTATGGTTGGTATTACTTGGAATGGAGTAGCCTGGACCCCATTGTCTCCAAATGCTTTTATCCATAGGAAGCCCCAGTATCCATACTTTGCGGCACTTTATTGCTCACACTGCTGACGTTTGGATTTCAGTCTGGCATAGAATGCCTGGCTAATGTTCAATTCCTTTGTGACTGACCTCAGTTATAAATGCCAGTACAGTATACTAGCTTTCAGCAGAGCAAATACTTGTCACACTGCTTGAATTCTTCATTTGGAGATATTCAAAACTCTGCTACATTTCACAAATCTTGCACCTATTTCAAATGACAGCGTTTTTGATTTTATTTCATTTTACCGGGAAGAAAATTTGATACGACCTTTATTTACTTTTGTTGTTTATGTTAGTTGTTTAACATTCTTTGCTTTGTGAATTTGGATAGCTAGAATATGAACAAGTAACAAAAATCACCAGAGGAATGTAGAATCTCACAGTACAATAGTTTATTGAACATATTTCTAATATTTCAATAATCTTTTATAAGAAAACAGTGCACACTAGGTCCGGTTATATATATTACCGTTCTATAAATTTGCATATAATTTATTGTGTAATGTTATATTTAATGGAATACTGTTTGCCAGTATTCTTTAATAGCTTTTCTACATTGAGCTAGCTTCATTTATTTTAATATTCTCAGCTGTATAATAGTTCTCGCTGTGTCATTTAGACAGATCTATCCAACTTTATGAAAGGTCGTGAAGAAAGAGGACATGGGGATAAGTGGCTATAATAGGGGAATGTAAATGGTGTCAAATTTACCTTATACCGATCGGTTAATCACGGTTAAATATTCAGCACCTCTGCTAGTTTTAGCGTATCAAGTGCCAGACACAGTTTCACAAGTTACTTGAAATAAAGGTGGGAGGAAGTCCAGTAACAGTGATTGTTTTTCACTCCAGCATCGATGATGCTATGTGGCTAGATGATGAAAATCGGTTAAGACGCAATGTTTGAACAGTTTGGACAACAAAGGCAGGGTTCTGCTTGAGTTAACAACTGAATTTTTTCCTTCTCTTTCTCAACTTAATGGCCTCTTGATATGCTCGGTGAAGACCTATGTTATTTGTTGCTAAAAGGCAGCTATGGCATTGCTAATGAGGTAGAACACAGCACACGAAAATTCACTGTCTGATACCAGTAGGTTAGGTGAAATGGAATCAGTATGAGGACCCTAAAGACACTGTAATTACTGTCAGTTTCTATACTTTCCCTTTTTAGTATTGCAAGATAGGACTTTACCAAGACGGAGGGTATCATGGCTACATTCTTTGCAGCTGTCTGCATTCAAATTTTATTATTTCTCCTGAGATTATCCTGAGAAGAAAATATAAGGGTGTGTTCAAAATACCTCTGTTCCACTAGCCTATGTTATGAAATGTTTTCAGCAACTCAGTAAATAAAATATTACCATTTTGATTTCAGAGTGGCTCAGAAAAATTAGCTCAAACAAAGGGACTAACTCCTAAGGTAGCTGTTGCTTTATAGCCTTCCCATTAACTAATATTTAATCGTGGTTTATGAAGGAAAGGGGTATTGCATGTTTTCATGATAATTAGGATTTATAAATGAATAGATGCTATTGTAAAAATATCACAGATTCTTTATTTTAAGAGCTGAAAGCTCACAAAAATAATCCTCGGATATGTTTTATTAAGGAGAGAGAGCGGGAAAAAAAGCACGCCCTTTAACTAACACCAACACTGCCTTTCCAGAGCAGTGTAAAGTGTCTGGGAAATTCTCATAATAGCTTGATATCTCCTTTTATTTCAAATGAAATTATTTGATATTAATAATGGTAAGCAGAGCTTTAGGACATTTTACAGTGGCTATCATTCCTTTAACCTGTCAGACATTTTATATTACAGGGAGAAATGGTGTGAGGGGGAAATATTCCCAGGCACATTATGGATGGTGAGGTGAGGTGAGGTGAAGAATCTGAGATCCAGTACTAGATAGCCAATTCAAACGTATCATTGCATAGGAAAGTCATTGCTGTATGAACACTGTCATGCACTTATCAATTGCAGCTCTCTTTTATTTTTATTTTGGTGGTTTGGTTTGTTGAACTATTTTACATTTAAATCAGTGCCGTCCTTCTTCATATAATCCATGGAAGCATTGTGTGAAAAATATGCATAAAAGCTGAGGAAGGTAGAATAAAGCCCCAACAACTGTTTACGTCCAAGACCCTTTCCTGAGGGCTGGATTTATTTTAAAGTAGGAGTTTCAAAACGAGAGCAAATAAACTCAAAATATTGTCCACTAGCCCTCCACCCACACCGAAGGCTCTCTCAGCTTCCTCCACTGCAAGGTGAGAGGATGCATCCTTCTTGGCTACCAGAAAAAGACCTTCACATGGATTTTCCTAAACCTTGGTCACCCTGTCTGCCACCCCTGCCTCAGTGTGTTTGAGGAATAGTGGGCACTGTCTGGGGTTATATGCTTAATATCCCACTCTGGATTCCTGATTTTTAACCTTCAACCTTCATTCTAATCCCTTTTTTCATTTGTTGCCCTCAGTATTTACTTGTGGCCTAGGTTCAGTGGCTCCTCTGGGGGCAGGCCGTTAGCTTTGGGTAGACTTAGGCCTGCCATCTCCCAGTAACTACAACAGGTGCCCCTGCCTCAGAGACAGAAAGCCTTATATCTGATTTCTTGAAGGGCACATGACTAGGAAAAAACATGTGACCTGCCACTACAGCTCCCAGTCTTCAAGGGTCCAAAAGCCATAACCCTTTCACTAAGGTACTATTTACCTAGTAAATACTAAAGGCCATGTATTGTAAGCAGACTTTAGAAATCCATGGAGGGGCTTGCCAGGCTGCCAAAATTGTGAAAATTTTAAAAATTAAAATTAGAAACTAGAAAAATAAATGGGGAATGGGGGAGTTGACCACATTTTTCTGAAACCATATCCCTGTTTAAAAAAAACAAAAACAAAAAAACATTATCTGTATAGCTGGCCACGTATCAAATTTTAAAAATTTTCATATCTTGAAAAATAAATGTATATTAAAAAATGTTTTGCTAAATATTTTCCCTTTTTAATTGTGATCAGCTCTAGTGTTGAATAGTCCTTTACTCCACAAATAGTCCTACTGTAGAGCTGAAGAATGAAATTGTTTCTTTTCTTTAATTACTATTATTAATAAGACTCCATATTGTAACTCAAACTCCATTTTGAAATGCTCACTCCATTTTGTAAATCCTGCTGTAACCTTCATTTTGGAAAACCCTGCTGTGACCTTATTAGTTTAGTTCAGATGTGTGAATAAGGTATGCATGGATAATGGAATCAACCTCTATCCCCAGCCTGTCCTGACGAAATAAAGTGTAAATACCAACGGTTGAAAATGCTGACAACTGCCCTAACAAAGTAAGAAAAGTCCACCCTAAAAAGAAAAGAACAAAGGTGCAGTTGAAGGAAGATCAAAGCCAGGTCCAAGGCTGAAAGTCACGTCTGCAATTGACGGGCGATCAATCACACCGAACCCAGAGACAGCTTGACACAGCAAGACCTATAGACTCTTGATTCAAACTAAAGCCAACAAAAAGGATGGGTGAGATGGAAGACCTTGGGTAATGTTCTGCCACCAACATTGAAGGGCATCGGGGTGCACCCGACAGAGACCCAGCCCTTCCTTGTGCCTGGCTTTCCTGGCCAGTTAGCTGCCACAAGCTACAAACCCAAGCTGTGAAATCAAGCCACGGACTCAAGCTATGTTCAGGACTGGTAACTATACAGCAGCTGCAGAACATTTGGCGGAGGTGTGAGTGTAGGTATTAGCTATTAGCTATTGGTGATAGATCAAACTGGTATCATAATAAATGTGGCATTTTTGCCTTGTCCCCTGAAACAATCCTGTGTAGTTTTGTCTGCATAACACTACTGAAACCAATGGTGCTAGTTGGTGGAGTGAGATGCTACCCAACATAAATAAAGTTACTAGACTATAACTGCTAAAAAATGAATAGTTTATTTGACGAATACCACTAGGATATCTCCATGGCTTGCTAAATAGTAGAAAAAATATAATTATAAATAATTACAGGATTAAAAATGCCAAAAAAATCACTATTAATATTATTCACAATAAAGACACTGATGATTCCAGGAAAAGGATGACAAATTTACTCATGTTTATGGAATGTGTTTCGCTTTATACATTACAGTTTATCAAATTATGAAATTTAAAATTTTAATATTTATATAAACATTTGAAATGAAATATAAATAGTCTTGGAAACTGATACTTCAAATTCAGTTGATAGACTGATTAACTTAAACTTCAGGATAGAATTCTGCCTCCATTCCATAACATCAGTGATACTGAGTAGGAGGGGGATGGTCAGGAAGATGGGGGCATAACCCTCTACCATCATTGGAGGTTTCTAAGAATAGGTTGAACAAACACCTGTGGGATGGTCTAGGTTTATTTGGTCCTGCCACATTGCAGGGGGCTGGACTTGATGACCTTTTGAGGTTCCTTGCACCCATCTGTTCTATGATTCCATGCTCCTTATATCCACTTATCCAGTATGTGAAAGACTCAGAACAGGAGGATAGACACAGTGAGCTTCGAAACTGAGGTGGGCTTGCACTAGAGAAGTATATCTTTTATTGGCCCAACTTCTGTTGGTGAGAGACAAGCTTTCAAGCCACACACAGCTCTTCTGCAGGTCTAAGTATATCCCTCTGAATCTTTAACACTGTGGATATACATCAAGTAATTAGAGTCAAGTCCTTGAAAATAACCCTGCCACTAGGTCTGTATGCATAAAATGAATCACAGTGGTAATACTGAGATGGAAGAGAAGAGAGTAGAGCCAAGGTGAAGATCTGCATTCAGTGAGGCTTGGCAATGGCCAAGGTTCATAGATAATTTGCTGCTTCCATTTTGGCAGAGTTCTTTTACTCAGTAACACACTTTTTCTGAAACAATGTTTAAGGTCTTGTTGGTAGGTTAGTGATATTACTCTATCCCAATGATACTCAGTGGTTCAGGAGCCAAATTAGTGATCAACATTACCAAAAAAAGTCACAGTAGTTTCATTTACTATATCGTACTGGTCAAGATTCCTCCCCCACTCTGAACTCTAGGGTACAGATGTGGGGACCTGCATGAAAACCTCCTAAGCTTACTTTTACCAGCTTAGGTTAAAACTTCCCCAAAGTACAAATTAATTTTATCCTTTGTCCTTGGAATAACCACTGCCACCATCAAACTATAACTGGGTTTACTGGGAAACGTAGTTTGGACACGTCTTTCCCCCCAAAATCCTCCCAACACTTGCACCGCCACTTTCCTGGGAAATGTTGGATAAAAAGCCTCACCAATTTGCATAGGTGACCACAGACCCAAACCCTTGGATCTGAGAACAATGAAAAAGCATTCAGTTTTCTTCCAAGAAGACTTTTAATAGAAATAGAAGTAAATAGGAGTAAAGGAATCACCCCTGTAGAATCAGGATGGTAGGTACCTTACAGGGTAATTAGATTCAAAACATAGAGAATCCCTCTAGGCAATACCTTAAGTTACAAAAAAGACACACAGACAGAAATAGTCATTCTATTCAGCACAATTCTTTCCTCAACCATTTAAAGAAATCATAATCTAACACATACCTAGCTAGATTACTTACTAGAAGTTCTAAGACTCCATTCCTGTTCTATCCCTGGCAAAGCAGCATACCGACAGACACACAGACCCCTTTGTTTCTCTCCCTCCTTCCAGCTTTTGAAAGTATCTTGTCTCCTCATTGGTCATTTTGGTCAGGTGCCAGCGAGGTTACCTTTAGCTTCTTAACCCTTTACAGGTGAGAGAGGATTTTTCCTCTGGCCAGGAGGGATTTTAAAGGGGTTTACGCTTCCCTTTATATTTATGACATGCCCCCCCAAATCTAAGCTAGGGTGAAACACTGGCTAGGATTTCTTCCTGGAGCTCTAGGAAAAAGAGAGTTAATAAGACACATGCATCTCTAAATATACTACCAAGTACATAAAGACTAACAATATTTTCCACATCTCAAGGACAATTTTAACCAATTGATTCTGGGAAACTTTCACGGGAGAGTGCATCAGCCACTTTGTTAGAAGCTCCTGAGATGTGTTGGATGTCAAAATCAAAATCTTGGAGAGCTAAACTCCACCGAAGAAGTTTTTTGTTATTTTCTTTGACGGTATGAAGCCACTTCAGTGCAGCATGGTCGGTTTGCAGGTGGAAACGCCGTCCCCAAACATATGGGCGTAGCTTTTCCAGAGCGTAGACAATGGCGTAACATTCTTTTTCACTGACTGACCAGTTGCTTTCCCTCTCAGACAGTTTTTTGCTGAAAAACACTACAAGGTGGAATTCTTGATCAGGTCCTTTCTGCATTAAAACTGCTCCCACACCATGCTCGGACGCATCTGTGGTTACTAGGAACGGTTTGTCAAAGTCTGGGACCCTTAGTACAGGGTCAGACATGAGTGTCGCTTTAAGCTTGTTAAAGGCCTTCTGACACTTTTCGGTCCACTGAACGGCATTTGCCTGTTTCTTTTTGGTTAGGCCCGTCAGTGGGGCAGCGATTTGGCTGTATTGCGGTACAAATCGTCTGTAATAACCGGCCAAGCCTAAGAAGGATTGATCCTGTTTCTTTGACTTTGGGACAGGCCACTTTTGGATAGCATCCACTTTGGCCTGTAGGCGGCTGATAGTTCCTTGACCCACCTGGTGTCCAAGGTAAGTCACTCTGTTTAGGCCTATTTGACACTTCTTAGCCTTAACAGTTAGTCCTGCCTCCCTTATGTGCTCAAGGACTTTTTGTAGATGTTCCAGGTGGTCTGCCCAGGAATCCGAAAATATGGCCACATCGTCAAGGTAGACGACTGCATATTCTCCTAATCCCACTAGGAGACCATCTACACGTCTTTGGAAAGTGGTGGGTGCATTTCGCAGCCCAGAAGGGAGTACATTAAATTCATACAGCCCGAGATGTGTGGTGAAGGCTGACTTTTCCTTGGCAGATTCATCTAGCGGTACCTGCCAGTACCCCTTGGTTAAGTCCAAGGTAGAGATGAACTGGGCCCCTCCCAGTTTCTCTAATAGTTCATCTGTGTGTGGCATTGGATAGTTGTCTGGGTGAGTTACAGCATTTAGCTTACAGTAGTCCACGCAAAAATGTATTTCCCCATCTGGTTTGGGAACTAGAACCACTGGAGATGCCCATGCACTTCCAGAGGGGCGGATTACACCCATCTGTAACATATCCTGGATCTCCCGTTCTATAGCAGTTTTAGCTTGAGGAGACACCCGGTAAGGTTGGACTTTAATTGGGCGAGCATTACCTGTGTCAATGGAGTGGTATGCCCGTTCAGTCAGTCCTGGGGTGGCTGAGAACATTGGCGCGTAGCTAGTGCACAGCTCCTGGATCTGCTGTCGCTGCATACGCCCAAGGGTCATGGAGAGGTTCACCTCTTCCACACCACCAGCACTTTTCCCTTAGTAGTAGACACCTTCAGGCCACTCAGCGTCGTCTCCTCCCTGTGCTGTAAACTGACAAACCTTTAATTCTCTGGAATAAAAGGGCTTTAGAGAATTAACATGGTACACCTTAGGCTTTCAGTTGGAGGTGGGGAATGCTATGAGATAATTAACAGCTCCCAGGCGCTCCTGGACCGTGAATGGCCCTTCTCACGATGCTTCCATTTTATGGGCCTGGAGCACCTTTAAGACCATGACCTGATCCCCTAATTTGAAGGAACGCTCTCTGGTATGTTTATCATACCAGGCTTTTTGCTCTTTTTGAGCATCCTGTAAGTTTTCTCTAGCAAGGGCTAAAGAGGTTCGGAGGGTGTTTTGTAGGTTGGTTACAACATCCAGAATGTTAGTTCCTGAAGAAGGTGTAAATCCCTCCCATTGCTGCTGCACCAACTGTAATGGCCCCTTAACCTCACGGCCATATACAAATTCAAATGGTGAAAACACTAAACTGGGATATGGTACAGCTCTGTAGGCAAAGAGCAACTGCTGCAACACTAGGTCCCAATCATTGGAGTGCTCATTTACGAATGTACGTATCATGCACCCAAAGTTCCATTAAACTTCTCCACCATGCCATTTGTTTGATGGTGGTAAGGAGTGGCAACCAAGTGATTTACCCCATGACCTTCCCAAAGGTTTTCCATAGTTCCTGCCAAGAAATTAGTCCCTGCATCTGTGAGGATGTCGGAGGGCCAACCTACCCTGACAAAAATATCTGCTAGTGCCTGGCACACACTTTTAGCCCTGGTGTTGCTTAGAGCTACTGCTTCCGGCCATCGGGTGGCAAAATCCATGAAAGTCAGTATGTACTGCTTTCCTCTGGCTGTCTTTTTCGGAAAATTACCCAGAATATTCACAGCTACTCGCTGAAATGAAACTTCAATGATGGGGAGTGGCTGGAGAGGGGCTTTGACCTGGTCTTGGGGTTTTCCCACTCTTTGGCGTACTTCACAAGACCAGACATAGGTAGAAACATCCTTGCCCATTCCATCCCAATGGAATGACCCCCACAAACGGTCTTTGGTCCTGTTCACCCCAGCATGGCCACTAGGGTGATCGTGGGCTAAGCTCAAGAACTTGGCCCGGTATTTAGTTGGAACTACCAACTGTCTCTGAGGATGCCAGTCTTCCTGGTGTCCCCCAGAAAGATCCTTGTATAAAAGTCCTCTTTCTACAACAAACCTGGATCAATTAGAAGAGCTGAGAGGCAGTGGGTTGCTCCGTGCCGCCGTCCAAGCTCTCTGGAGGCTTTCATCTGCTTCCTGTTCGGTCTGGAACTGTTCCCTTGATGCTGGAGACATCAGTTCCTCATTGGATTGTGGACCTATGCTTGGTCCCTCTGGAAGCGATGTAGGGGATGGGGCTGTTTCTGTTGACTGTGAACCGCTTTCCGCTGGTGCACTCTGTTGGGATTCAGGCTCCGGCTGAGCCTCTTGTGTAGGGTTATCGGCTGCTGCCAGTTCAGGTTCAGTGGGGCCCTCTGGTGTTCAGGTTGCAAGTACTGGATTCAGTGCTGGCAATGGGTCTGGTGTTGGTTGTTCGGCTGGTTCCGGAACTGGTTCCGTCTGAGTCTCTGGGACTGGATCCACTATTGCTGTTGCAGACATTGGCCTGGGGTCCGGGTCCATCACCTCTGACTGGGTCCTGATAGAAGTTTCCGGAACAGAGCTAGGCCTCACGGCTTATTTAGCCTGGCTACGGGTGACCGTTCCCTTCCTCTTGGCAAGCTTCACATGATTGGCCAAGTCTTCCCCCAACAGCATGGGGATGGGATAATCATCATAGACTGCAAAAGTCCACATTCCTGACCAGCCCTGGTACTGGACAGGCAACTTGGCTGTAGGCAAATTGAAAGAGTTGGACTTGAAGGGTTGAATCGTCACTTGGATCTCTGGGTTGATTAAATTGGGGTCCACTAAGGAAGCATGGATAGCTGACACTTGTGCTCCCGTGTCCCTCCACGCGGTGACCTTCTTCCCGCCCACACTCACAGTTTCCCTCTGCTCCAAGGGTATCTGGGAGGTATCTGGGCCTGCGGACCTCTGGTGTGATCCCGGTGCAATGAACTGTAATCTGTTGGGGTTCTTGGGGCAGTTGGCCTTTACATGCCCCAGCTCGTTACATTTAAAACATCGTCCAGCTGACGGGTCACTGGGGAGAGGTGGGTTGCTGGAGAACGGAGTGGTGGGACGATAAGGGGTCTGGAGGGTTCTTTGGGAGGTAGGTGGGGCTTTGGGCGGTAATAGGGTGTGGTCTGGGGTTGTCCCTTCTGGTCTCCACTCCAACTGCGACCAGTTTTCTTCTTCTCTGCCACCTCCACCCATCTGGCTCCAATCTCTCCTGCCTCGATTACAGTTTTGGGCTTCCCATCTAGGATGTATCTTTCTATTTCCTCAGGAACCCCCTCTAAGAATTGTTCCATTTGCATTAGGAAGGGCAAATTTACTGGAGATTCAACACTTGCTCCTGATATCCAGGCATCCCAATGTTTCACAATGTGGTAGGCATGTCGGGTAAATGACACATCTGGTTTCCACTTTAGGGCCCTGAACCTCCGACGAGACTGCCCGGGTGTTATCCCCATTCTGACTCTTGCCTTGGATTTAAACAGTTAATACTTGTTCATGTGTTCTTTAGGCATTTCAGCTGCCACCTCAGCTAAGGGTCCACTGAGCTGCGGCCTCAGCTCTATCACGTATTGGTCAGTAGAGATGTTGTACCCAAGGCAGGCCCTTTCAAAGTTTTCTAGGAAGGCCTCAGTATCATCGCCTGCCTTGTAGGTGGGGAACTTTCTGGGATGGGGAGTGGTACCTGGAGAAAGATTGCTAGGGTTTGTTGGTATATTCTGCTGAGCCTTTACCTTCTCCATTTCCAGTGCATGCTTCCTCTCTTTTTCCTTCTCCTCCTTCTTCAGCCGCATGAGTTCTATCTGTCTTTCATGTTCCCTTTGTTTTTCCTTAGCCTGAAATCTGGCTAATTCCAGCTTTTGTTGAGCCGTGGATTTTGTCATCTTAACCTCTCTGTTTTTTAACTAACTTTACACCTGAGGTTTAGAAATAAAGAAACAAAACTTGGCTGTAAAATTTTGCTGTGCTGGAACAGAATACCTATTCTCGGATAGTGATTGTCAGCCTACAGAAAAAGACAATTCCCTTGTCTCTGCTCTGGCCCCAAATCAAAGCAAAAAACCTCCAACTGCTTGGAAACCTGCTTACCAGCAGCCCAAAGGAAAAAAAATTCCTTTTCAAACTTGTGCTCCTTGTAAAAAAATCAAAATCCTAAAAAAAAAATACCCTGCCACTTTTGTCTCCAGGCAAATGGTTAGAACACCTCCCCCCCCCCCCCATTTACTTTTAGGGGGAAAAAAAACTTCTGGTTTGGAAGACTGTGAATTTCCCTGCAGGAGTTAAGTACCCTGCCTCCAGGCAAAGAAAACCTGCAATTCACAAAGATAATCCCCTTTTGTCTCTCCTCTGGCTTCAAAGCAGAGAAAAAACAAGCTGCTTTCAGTTTCAGCTGCTTTCTGGACCTCCTTTCCAGCAGCCCAAAGGAAAAAAATTCCTTTTTAAAATCTGTATTTCTAGTTCAAAATATCTCAAATTGATCTCAAAATGATTTCAGGTTAATCCCATCACTCTGCCACCATGTCAAGGTTCCTCCCCCACTCTGAACTCTAGGGTACAGATGTGGGGACCTGCATGAAAACCTCCTAAGCTTACTTTTACCAGCTTAGGTTAAAACTTCCCCAAGGTACAAATTAATTTTATCCTTTGTCCTTGGAATAACCACTGCCACCACCAAACTCTAACCGACTTTACTGGGAAACATAGTTTGGACACGTCTTTCCCCCCAAAATCCTCCCAACCCTTGCACCGCCCCTTTCCTGGGAAATGTTGGATAAAAAGCCTCACCAATTTGCACAGGTGACCACAGACCCAAACCCTTGGATCTGAGAACAATGAAAAAGCATTCAGTTTTCTTCCAAGAAGACTTTTAATAGAAATAGAAGTAAATAGGAGTAAAGGAATCACCCCTGTAGAATCAGGATGGTAGGTACCTTACAGGGTAATTAGATTCAAAACATAGAGAATCCCTCTAGGCAATACCTTAAGTTACAAAAAAGACACACAGACAGAAATAGTCATTCTATTCAGCACAATTCTTTCCTCAACCATTTAAAGAAATCATAATCTAACACATACCTAGCTAGATTACTTACTAGAAGTTCTAAGACTCCATTTCTGTTCTATCCCTGGCAAAGCAGCATACCGACAGACACACAAACCCCTTTGTTTCTCTCCCTCCTTCCAGCTTTTGAAAGTATCTTGTCTCCTCATTGGTCATTTTGGTCAGGTGCCAGCGAGGTTACCTTTAGCTTCTTAACCCTTTACAGGTGAGAGAGGATTTTTCCTCTGGCCAGGAGGGATTTTAAAGGGGTTTACCCTTCCCTTTATATTTATGACAGTACTATGTATTTATATTAAACTGTATGGCAGAGGAAATATTTACTGCAGCTTTTCTAGAATTGTAGTATTTTTATTGATAGGGAGACAGACAGATTCACATTATAGTTATATATTGAATGACACTTGTGTCCCATGAGTTTGCCAGTGATATCAGTGGTACCAGGGTTTCACCTATTATATGTTGAGAAGCCATGTAATAAAAAGATGGTTGTAAGTTACGTGAGTTAAGGTACCTGAATTTCCTGTTTTGTGTGGTTAAAGTTAAATTTTAACACAGATTTTCTGTGTCTTAATGCAACTCTGAAATCCCTACACAGGCAAAAACAAGAATTGGCGTGTAAAGGGAATGTGATTGAAGTGAGAGAAGAGTAGATTAAAGGAAATTTCAGTCCTCAAATAAGATAAGAAAATGATAACTTGAGAAAAGAGCACAGCTTACTCTGGAAGATGTATAATATGTCAGTTCGTCACTCTAAATCAAGACAGAGAAGAGGGCAAGGATTTGTAAAAGTATCTATTTGCCATTGGAATTTGAAACAGGGTAGGTATACCAGTAAAACTATTGATTTATGTAATTCTTACTGTACTCTTCAAACAATTGAGTAGATGGACACTTTTCACTAGCAAAGAACTGTGCTCCCACAGACAATATGATCTAGATTTTTAAAGACCAAAGGAAGTGAGTGTGCTCCTGTGACACATCCTGCACACTACTGTAAAAATCTTTGTACAAAATATGTCTTGTGAGGTATCATTTCAAAACTAAACTCACTGGTTAATAATATCATGATGAAATATGTGTAGTGACATTATATGTAAAGTTATGAACATAAGCTGAAGTTATGTCTGAAATGTGTTGACCAGACAAGTCTGGAGAGAGGTGAAACCAGTTTCTCAAAGACAAAGGACAAGCTGATGCTTCTGTCTAGGTGTAACTGGCAATCACCTGTCAAGTGGCCATTCTTTGCCAACGGAGGAGAGCATGAACAGATTGATCTGCATTTTAACAAACAACAACACAGAACCTCTTTCACCCTGAGACTATGCCTATGTCCTCACAGCTGGAAGGAACTGTATCTAGGAGTAACTTTCTGGAAAATGCATTTCAAAGGGGGACTGAACTATGAAAGTGAGGGGCAAAACACTTCAGGTATTCTGTCTTTCTTTCTCACCCTCTCTCTCTCTCCCTCTCTTTCACTTAAAAAGACAAAAGGAACCAGCATTGGTACTTTGTGAAAGATCCTGACTTGAAAATTTGGTCAGCAATGTTACTGGAAATATGTGGTAAAGGATTTCACCTTGAACCAAGTCTAGTTTGTTAAATTTATTACTAGAAACAGTTTTATCTTTATTTCTCTTTTGACCATTTCTGGCCTTAATGCCTTATACTTGTACTCACTTAAAATCTATGTCTTTGTAGCTAAATAAGCTTGTTTGATTCTTAAATCAAAACTAATCAGTGTTGTGTTTAAACTAAATCGTTTGGTAGTTCCAATTAAAGTAGAAAACTGTTGTACACTGACCCTTTATGGGGCAATGGACAGCTAATAGCTGAACTGTCCAAGAGAGGGCTGGACAGTGCAGTACACACATTTTGGGGAAAATCCAAGACTGGGAGTGTATTGGGATCACCCTGCAAGTGGTAAAGAAGGCTGCTGGAAGTCAAAGCATGGCTGGTATGTAGTTGACGTGCTGCTGGGGTCAGAGTTGCTGGACCAGGACTGCAGCTATACACAGACACTCAGGGTGTGACCTGCATGCTGTTTGGCTATTTTTTAGAGGCCCAGGTTGGGAGCTTGTGACGTTCCCCTGGTGTTGTCTGGACCGGTGATATGCTAGGTCACTCCAATCCTTGACTCTGGTTGCCAGCCTTACCTTGCTCTGCTGTGAGAACCCACACTCCTGGGTTGTTCATGCACAGCCTTTAGTATGTAAGCTGCTCCCAGCTACATGAGTGAGCACTTTTGGCCAGCCACTGCTTGGATTGTGCAACCGAATGAAACTAGCCGATATCTATGGTCCCACACACAACACTAAGAACCTCCGGCTTGCAGTGTCCAGTTATGCCTGCTGGATGCTGCAAGCTTACATGGTTCATCAATTTAACAAAAGAATTGATATGTACCAGGCTTGTTATCCCAAGGGGAGTCTCTGACACACTTTAAACCAAACGCACTGCTTCAGGGAGAACAAACAAACAAATGTTTAACTACAAAAGATAGATTTTAAGTGATTATAAGTCAAAGCACAAGTCAGATTTGGTCAATGAAAGAAAAGCAAAACACATTCTAACCTGATCTTAACTCTTTCAGGGCCCTTACAGACTTAGATGCTTCTCACCACAGGCTGGCTGGTTGCCCTTCAGCTAGCTTCTCCCATTTGATCAGTACTTCAGTAGCTTGGTGGTGGTGTCTGTAGATGGAGATGGAAGAGAGAGAGCATGGCAAATGTATCTCCCTTTTATCATGCCTCATAACCATAATCATGCCTCATAAACATATACATGAAATTGCAACCTATAATATTACTATAACAACAATGCTCAGTGCATCGTGAGCCTTCCAAAGACACCCAACATGACAAACTTTGCATTGGATACCACACAATCATATTATAAGGATGAACAAGGGGGTGCAGGGTGTTCCCTCGAGATACAGAGTGTCACAAACCTACAGTAGCAAAGCATTGTGAGGCACCCAAAGTTGCAGGGCAGGTGGTGACAACTCCTCACTAGTCTGGATTGCACCCCTGAATGCCATAGCTTCCCAGATCTCTCTCTGCATTTGGCTCTCCACCCTACCATACAGACAGTGGACTCAGCCCTCTCTATGGCACCATTACTTCCTTCATGTTCCCTTGATGTGTGTGAGAGAGACCTGGGGTTCTTGTGCTGGAGGAAAGGGCATGGACCAGGGACACTGGGGACAAGAATAGGTAGATTGGGGCTGTCAACGAGGCGGCCATCATAATCTAATTGGCCCGATGGAGATTCTCTGGAAAAGGTAACGCCACTTGTAGCAATCTTATTGTTTCTACAAAGTCTATGGTAGGGATCCCCCTTTAAGGAGGTTTTTACAGCAGATGCAACTAGGAGAGGCCCAGGGGCCATGGCTCATGGAAGTGTTCTCTCAGGAATGGAAGCTAGAGCTGTCATGGGGCTAGAGGTGGCTTAGAGGCACAGAGTTTCTGCCTGAGTGGCTTTGACCTCTAACTCAGACTGAGGAATTGTGAAGTTCCTTGGGGATATACAAGCTTCTGTGCAGGTAGCAAGGCTGGTGTTCAGGGCCAAATTAAGGCAAAAGCAAAACAGGCCAATGCCTAGGGCCCCAGCTCATGGAATTGCATGAGATCAGATTCCCAGCTTTCATATAATAAACAAAACAACAACACACCTATGTTTCTACCCCCTTGAGGATGCAAAAAACAAACAACAAAAAAACAACAAAAACCAAACAAACAAGCAAACAAACAAAGCTTTCAAATGTGAACTGTGTGTAACTGAAGCCTATCTACCTTCAGACAGCCCGAAATATTAGTTCCAAGAGCAGTGAACTGCCCCATTGTGGAAAGTCCCTAGGACCCCAGGTTCTCTTAATTTGCCCTTGCCTGTTCTATGCAGGGGCAAACATGCATTCTCACCCACACCCTCTGAGAGAGAAATTTGAGAGATTTCCATGCCCTGAACTCCTTCCAACAAGGCTATCCAAGATCCAAGATATTAAGGAACAATTGAACATTTAAGTTGAAGTCAATAGGATCTAAACAAATCTCACAGTTAAGCACATACTTAAGTCCTTTGCTGAATAGGGGACTAAAATAAGCCTCCATTAAAGAGGTAAGAAAAGTGAACACTACTGGGAAGACAGACCTTCTTCTCTAATAAATTTGAAGCAGTATAATGGTAAAATGTTATTTAAGTAAGTGACAAACTCATTTAACCTTTCAGCTGAAACAAGAATATATAACTTATAATTTGTACAGTCCAATTTTTGAAACTCATAACTTCATCTCTGGCTTCATATAAAATTTACAAGCAGTAATAAGTGACCAGTGATTGTGAAAATAATTTATTATATTAATTTTATTCAAATTCAAATAAGGCATGTGCTATGCTGTATGAGAACACATAAAATAGAACGAAATAATCCTCATTAGATAATCTTTGACAGGATTATTAAAAGACTGAACAATTTATGATTCCTATTGCAGATACATTTATCCTTACCCCAGACAGTTAATATGAGGTGTAGCATTTTAATAATGCAAACAGCTGAATATTCAGTTGAGTATGAAAGGGAGCCTGACCTTAGATAATAATTCAAAAACTAACTTTCTAAATATCATGATAAGGCATTCATCAGAGTCGTATTGCTCTTTAATTGGGGCTTAGGTTAGTTTGTATTCTTTCACTTGTATTGATTTGTATGCAAGCTGCAAAATAAAATCTCTTAATTTAATACATTAATGAAGTTGTAATCTTGATGGATGGCAAACATTCTGGAAATTATATAAAATTCTTTATGCAGTAAAACTTAATTTACTTCATAACAGATGAATTTTTGTTATATTGCATATATTACAAGGAGAGGTAAACAATGCTGTGTTACAATCGATGTGCACAAGGACCTAAACCTACATTTGGGCTAGTCTTTCAATCAGTAAAATCAAAAGCAAAAATATCTCTTCTACTTCAGTAGGAGGAAGGTCCCAGCAGAAAGATTTCATCTCTATAGGACTATTTTTCAGTAAGTTGCTCTTTTGTTTGAAATGAAGCTGAAAGGAAAGGCAAGGAGCACAAAGCGTTAACTTGTTGCATTTAGCCACACCTCTGAGTAGGTTACAGAAATAATCTCTTGCCCCTCTTTCCCCACACTTATTCCCTGAGAGGAATCTGCATGCTGCACCTTCCCACTCCCTGTTCAGCTTCTCAGGTCCATGCACAAAGGTTTGGGGCCATGATCCATCCCCTCAGCACAAGCATTAGAGCTAGGGAGAATCTGCTCCAGGTATCTGCTCATCATTTATGAAGAAACTTCCACATGATGAGGAGAAATGTGCACTATGTACATTGTCTTTGATAAACAGAATCATAGAATCATAGAATATCAGGGTTGGAAGGGACCCCAGAAGGTCATCTAGTCCAACCCCCTGCTCAAAGCAGGACCAATTCCCAGTTAAATCATCCCAGCCAGGGCTTTGTCAAGCCTGACCTTAAAAACCTCTAAGGAAGGAGATTCTACCACCTCCCTAGGTAACGCATTCCAGTGTTTCACCACCCTCTTAGTGAAAAAGTTTTTCCTAATATCCAATCTAAACCTCCCCCACTGCAACTTGAGACCATTACTCCTCGTTCTGTCATCTGCTACCATTGAGAACAGTCTAGAGCCATCCTCTTTGGAGCCCACTTTCAGGTAGTTGAAAGCAGCTATCAAATCCCCCCTCATTCTTCTCTTCTGCAGGCTAAACAATCCCAGCTCCCTCAGCCTCTCCTCATAACTCATGTGTTCCAGTCCCCTAATCATTTTTGTTGCCCTTCGCTGGACTCTCTCCAATTTATCCACATCCTTCTTGAAGTGTGGGGCCCAAAACTGGACGCAGTACTCCAGATGAGGCCTCACCAATGTCGAATAGAGGGGAACGATCACGTCCCTCGATCTGCTCGCTATGCCCCTACTTATACATCCCAAAATGCCATTGGCCTTCTTGGCAACAAGGGCACACTGCTGACTCATATCCAGCTTCTCGTCCACTGTCACCCCTAGGTCCTTTTCCGCAGAACTGCTGCCTAGCCATTCAGTCCCTAGTCTGTAGCGGTGCATTGCGTTCTTCCGTCCTAAGTGCAGGACCCTGCACTTATCCTTATTGAACCTCATCAGATTTCTTTTGGCCCAATCCTCCAATTTGTCTAGGTCCTTCTGTATCCTATCCCTCCCCTCCAGCGTATCTACCACTCCTCCCAGTTTAGTATCATCCGCAAATTTGCTGAGAGTGCAATCCACACCATCCTCCAGATCATTTATGAAGATATTGAACAAAACCGGCCCGAGGACTGACCCTTGGGGCACTCCACTTGATACCGGCTGCCAACTAGACATGGAGCCATTGATCACTACCCGTTGAGCCCGACAATCTAGCCAGCTTTCTACCCACCTTATAGTGCATTCATCCAGCCCATACTTCCTTAACTTGCTGACAAGAATACTGTGGGAGACCGTGTCAAAAGCATTGCTAAAGTCAAGAAACAATACATCCACTGCTTTCCCTTCATCCACAGAACCAGTAATCTCATCATAAAAGGCGATTAGATTAGTCAGGCATGACCTTCCCTTGGTGAATCCATGCTGGCTGTTCCTGATCACTTTCCTCTCATGCAAGTGCTTCAGGATTGATTCTTTGAGGACCTGCTCCATGATTGTTCCAGGGACTGAGGTGAGGCTGACTGGCCTGTAGTTCCCAGGATCCTCCTTCTTCCCTTTTTTAAAGATTGGCACTACATTAGCCTTTTTCCAGTCATCCGGGACTTCCCCGGTTCGCCACGAGTTTTCAAAGATAATGGCCAATGGCTCTGCAATCACAGCCGCCAATTCCTTCAGCACTCTCGGATGCAACTCGTCCGGCCCCATGGACTTGTGCACGTCCAGCTTTTCTAAATAGTCCCTAACCACCTCTATCTCCACAGAGGGCTGGCCATCTCTTCCCCATTTTGTGATGCCCAGCGCAGCAGTCTGGGAGCTGACCTTGTTAGTGAAAACAGAGGCAAAAAAAGCATTGAGTACATTAGCTTTTTCCACATCCTCTGTCACTCGGTTGCCTCCCTCATTCAGTAAGGGGCCCACACATTCCTTGGCTTTCTTCTTGTTGCCAACATACCTGAAGAAACCCTTCTTGTAGATATGGCTACTTCAATAAATAGTGGAAATATTGACAGGTTTCAGAGTAACAGCCATGTTAGTCTGTATTCGCAAAAAGAAAAGGAGTACTTGTGGCACCTTAGAGACTAACCAATTCATTTGAGCATAAGCTTTCGTGAGCTACCGATGAAGTGAGCTGTAGTTCATGAAAGCTTATGCTCAAATAAATTGGTTAGTCTCTAAGGTGCCACAAGTGCTCCTTTTCTTTTTAGTGGAAATATTGAGACTAATCCAAGTTAGGCCCCAAACCAAACCTAGTGTTGTCAACTCTCAACTTTTTACATCAGAGTCTCACAATTTTACCTCACAAAAATGTTTCTAGTGCTCATAATTGCAGAGAAAAGCTTGAAAAACAAGAACCCTAAAAGTTTCACCACCAAAAGACAAAGGCTATGGCTACACTACAGAGTTTACACTCAAAGCTGATGGGAGAGAGCTCTCCTGTTGACTTAATTAAACCAGCCCCATGAGCAGTGGTAGCTATTTCAGCAGAAGAAGTTCTCCCACCGACACAGCACTATCCACACTGGTGCTTAAGTCAGTGTAACTTACGTCACCCAGAGGCTTATTCACACCCCTGACTGACATAACTTATACTGACATAAACTGTAGTGTGTACATAACCAAAGACAGGAAAGAAGGGACAGTAGTTAGGACATGTTGCTGGGACTCATTACACTCGGGTTCAATTCCCAGCTCTGACACAGTCTTCCTGTGTGATCTTAGGCAACTCACTTAGTCTCTCTGTGCCTCAATTCCCCATCTGTAAAATGGCAATTCCCTACCTCGCATATGTGTTGAGCAGATAAATATATTAAAGCCTGTGAGATGCTCAGGAACTACAGCAATGGGGGCCACGTAAGATAGAAATAAAAAAAACCCACAACTTTTTGTGTGTCTAACTTTCTGATTTTCAAGCTAAGCTAGTGATTTTTAGGGTCCTGATTCATTATTTTTTAATATGTGGGGTAGCAAACCACTCCCACCAGACCAGAAATCAGAGGAGCACAACAGAGGGTTAAAGGTGACCTCCTTCCCCACCACCTGTGCCAAGCAGAGCTGTGACACAGCTGAATATCTGGCTTCCTAGCTCCACCAGTCCTTTCTTTACATATAGTATTTGTACTTATTCAAATATATTCCCCAAGACCCTATATTATTTAACAAACAGATGGTTGCAGTGGGACAACTTTATATCAGATGTAACCCCAGTAAAGTCTGTGGAGTTATATCAGGGAAGGAGAAAAGGAATACTTGCGGCACCTTAGAGACTAACCAATTTATTTGAGCATAAGCTTTTGTGAGCTACAGCTCACTTCATCGGATGCATAAAGTGGAAAATACAGTGAGGAGATTTATATACACACAGACCATGAAAAAATACACATTGTAAGGAGAGTGATCACTTAAGATGAGCTATTACCAGTAGGAGAGTGGGGTGGGGGGAGAGAAAACCTTTTGAAGTGATAATCAAGGTGGGCCATTTCCAGCACATTTCCAATACAGACTAACACGGCTGCTACTCTGAAACCTATCAGGGAAGAAATTGACCCTATATATGTCTGAATTAAAGCACAACACATGTATTTTGTTTTAACTGGGAATTTTCCTTTGCTGCAGGAATTTTACAGATTGCTATGGTCAAATGAATTGCAGACAGCCCCCTGAGGGCAAAGCCCTCTTTTTTATTTAGAAATTTCCATGTATATTATGATCAGCCTTCAAGTAAAGTCTAAATACAAAAGGCCAGGAAGGGAAAATGAGGAGAAAGTTGCCTTTTACTCTGCTCCATTTTTCTTTTTGATCTGAAAGGGAATCAAAACATCATGGCTTCCACTGAGAATGCCTTGTTTGAGATCTAAAACTCTTTTATACTGAACACAATAAGGATTATGGTACAGCCTAATCTTTATGCTGTTGTAGCCAATAGCAGAACTCAATGGTACTGACCTGGATTTCACTCTTAAAGCCACATGGAACAACTACTGCAATATAGACACTATATTCACTATAACCCACCAAGCCAAAAACGTATGCAAAATACATTTTGCAAAACAGATTAATAGGAAATTATAAAATCCCATTTTCTAGTCAAGGGCTCCATGTCCAGTATCATCTTCCACAAATGTACACGTCATTACTTACTACAAAAAATGCAGATATCAGTGACTACAGTACGATACAGTTAAAACTCAGATTTGTATATGGTTCGATAAAACTGTAACACATTTCTTCACTTGAAACAGATCAGACATTTCAATTACATTCATAGATATATGCTCTACTCCATCAACACACTGCACTATGGGGACACGTACAGAACTCTGACATAGTTTAATGAATCCCGAGACTATATTTCTTTGAAATTTGTAGTACACAACACCCCCAAACATTAAAACATCCAATAACACATTACAGAACGAAACAAAAGGGCTAAGTTAAGGTTGGGTGGGTGATTTGTGTCTGATGGGGTGACAGTAAGTGATGAAAGATTAAATGATTGGGATTCTCTATGTGAGTCCCTTCACTCATGCGGGGGAGGAATTATACATATAATTTAGATCTTTGCTTCTATCTATCTCAGTATAAAAAAGGAAATGAAATTTCTGAGCATACAAATTCCTTAGCTGGTACCTCCCATTCTAAATGCCTTTACAAAGAGCGTTGTTAGTGGGGAAATAATCTGATACTGTGAAAAAAGTCTAAATTGCTGAAATTTAATTCAAAGTTAATATCAAACTTTGCTGTCTTTGAAGCCATCTAAATGGATCGCTTTATAGTAGGAAGCTTTGATGCCATATTAATTCACCTATGAGTAGAGGGACTCTGGAAAAAAAAATGTTGCCCTCTTCAGTATAATTTAGTGCACCTAAATTCTGGCTGAGGATACTCAGTGTATTCCAAGAGAGCAGAAACCTTTAGCCACATTTCAAATACTGAGTTTCTTTAAATTTGTGATGTAGCATTAGGAACATGTGACTAGGACTCAGATTCCACTCATCTATATCGTTTCACTTTAGGTAAGAATTAATAAAGTGCTTCACTATTTTGGTTAAGCATCTTTCAAAAACAGAATACACAGGTTGGGTTTGGTTTTCACAAGGCACCTTGATCCAATTTGCCATAAAATCAGCCCCAGACTTCAACAGGGGGACTGAACTAAATGCAACATGCTGGAAGTTATAGTACACATAAGGAGTGGGGAAAAAAACTCTGTGTGATAATATCCCAGGAAAATCTTATTTCAGGTTTTTTAGGATTGGATTGTAATCTTAAAATCCAACCTATGTAAGAGGCAACACATAGCTGCACAGCCCCAGGAGCAGGACATGGACCAGACTGTGGCTTTCATTCTGGCTCCTCTTCCCCCTCTGTTGTGAGGGCTTTGGGGACAGTTATCCACGCATCCTTTAGCTGATGCAGATTACTTCCCCTCCTGAACTGTTGGAGGAGTAGAGCCAATTTAAGGCACCAGCTGCTCTCCCCTTTCCAGCAATGCAGATAGCCTACATAGGACTTTTCAGAGTGCTCCTTAAGCCCCCTTACCTATGCAATTGTGCATCAGGGTTCACGATCAAGCCCTTAGCAGTTGTTCTTTGTAACCCTTCTGTCAGGTACAGTCAGCAGCCACAAGCACCAAATTCCATATTTAGGGAGTCTTCTTAACAATACAAAGCAGAACTGGCTTGGGCCCCCACCCAGCAATCTGTGAAAACTAAACACCACTCCTGGGTGCCTCTAAGAGGCAATGCTTCCCCACTTGCAAGCACCGAGTCTGTGTATGACAAAAGAAAGCTTTTATAAAAAGGGAAAGGGAACCCAGCATTAATATGAGAAAACAGCAAAAACACATTCAAAAGCATGTTAGCACAAGAAAACGCCCACCCCACAGTATGCTGGGCAGTGTCCTTTGTCCCAGTTTCCCACCTTGCGGTGTGAAAGTCTGATGAACGAATGTCCCTTTAACATGCCACTCCCCTTTTCCTCCACTGCACCCCATTCACAACTCTCTTTGGTCAATGGTGCACTCGCATGGGTTCACTTATGACTCCTGAAAAACGGGGGAAGGTGTCAAGTAATGTCTCTGCTACTGCTCTGCACCTCTGCAACTGGTTTATTGCTAGCCCTGTTTTCACTGCCATCTCTGCCACTTTCATAACGGCTGCTTCTGCTTGCTGCTCACTGCCACTTCTGTGATGCTGTGTTCTGAGATTCCACAACTTAGCTTAGCTCTTATATAACTCTTCCGCCAGGTGGAATTGGCAGGGACAAGGACCAGGTTTAATATCTAGGGGTTCCCTTTCAACAATACAACCAGAACCAGCTTGAGCTCCTACCAGTAACTTGAGAAAATTACACACCAGTCCCTGGGTGCCTCTAAGAGGCAATACTTCCCCTCTCAGAAGCACTGAGTCTGTGTGTAGAAAAGAAACTTAATAAAAAGGATGAAAGTAACCCAGCATTAACTTGGGAAAACACCACAGGCAGAAGTCACAGGCATAAAACCATGAGCAAAACACCCACCACAGAATACTTTCAGCAGTATCTTTTGCCTCAGGTTCTGAAGTCTAACAACCAAAAAGTTCCTTTAATGTGCCCCTCCCTTCCCCCTCCTCCACACCCCACTCACAGTTGTTGTCATTAGTCAGTGAAGACCCAAAGTTCAGAAGTGCATTCACATGAGTTCACCTCCCACCCCGTGAGAGGGGCGGAGAAGGCACATTGCTCATTCCACCCGCTGCTCACTCCACTTCACCTTCTGGGATGTTTTGAGGTCCCACCATTTAATACAGCTTTCAGTGATTTCATCTCTCAGTGATTTCAACAAGTAGTAGGGAAGCCTCACTGCTAGCATAGGCTGGACAGGCTCTTTCACAAGAGACAGTGATTTCAGCTCTATTGATGCACAGCAAAAGACTCTCTACTGAGTCTTAATCAGCTCTATAATTACACAGTGGAGAGGGTCAAATGATGCCTAGGACCAATAAGCTGCATACCAAGTACAAACACCTGTCCCCACCCTCTCACATCACTATTAGGCTTTGGCACCTTACCCCTGCCTAGCGAGTGCTGTTCATTTGAGGGTGAATCCCTCAATCATGGCATGCCAAGCACAGTTCTGCTCCCCTTGATTCACACACAGATAACAACCCTTTATTACCTCTGCTTCCAATAACAAAGTGACTTGCAATCCAACACCTGCCAAAAATGATCATTTGGATAAAGCAACCCCATCATGCTGCTCACCTAGGTGTGTCCATGCAGAGTAGGTGTGTCCATGCAAACAAGGTTGGCTCCCGAAGTCCTTTCCCCAGCTCATCAGTAGATGTCAGGGGAGAGTTCATTCAGACCCTGCTCACACTTAGTGATTTCACAGGGTAGCAGGAAACCTCGCTACTAGTGCAACTTCTGTACTGTCTTTCACTGCAATACCAGATCTAAAGCTTAGCCCCTATATCTGCTCATCAGTGATTCAGTTCTAATAATCACTAAATAGAAAAAAAGGACTCTCAATGTAGCCTGATCAGTTCAAGAGATGAGGCAAATAATATATGACTTTTAAAACAGAGGCCATACCACTAACTAGGAATACCTATCCCCACCTTCTCTTTTCTACAGGGATTTGGTACCCCTATCACTGCTTAGCAAGTGAGGTTACAGTTTAGGGTGACTCCCCAAGTAAGTGCAGTGCTAAGTATAGTTCTTCTGCCCTTTACGCATACAATAAGGATAACATTTCATTACCCCTGCACTCAATACTAAAGTGAAATGTAACCCCAAAACAGCCAAAATTGACTGTTGGTAAAGCAGCTCCGTCTGCTGAGCACTTAGGCAGAGTAGGTGTGTTTATGTAAATACAATCTTCTCCTGAAGTGTTTACCCCAAGTTCATCACTAGACAACAGAAGAGAGCTCATTCATACCCTGCTTCCATGTATATATATAAAAGAAACCCCAGAATTTCCAATACTAAGAGAACAACTTCCTTTGTAATTAATGTTATATTACTTACATTACTATAAACTATTGACATGGTGGCACGAACATCATTAAGTACCATTTGATGTGGTGTCCCAAGAGATTTAGGACAGGTTACACAATGAAGGTGTGAAAGATTACACTATATGGTTTCTTTGATGTGCACACCTCTCCCCTGGATGTCAGTGGAACTCCCTGGCTGTAGTGAGAGCTGCTTATGGTCATTATTGAAATGATAGTTTAGCTGTAAAAGTCCTGTCTGAAAGAATAATGGAATTCAACTTAATGTATCTTGTTGGGTTACGAGCTATTATTTCCAAAGGGGTGGGGAAAGGGAGTACCTCTTCTGAATGCTGAAAATACAACATTACTTATGGCAAGAAGTTTACAATGAAGCACAAGATCCTGTGTGTAGTGTCTTATTCCTTGGTAGCTGGGGATATTAATTCACGAGCTCTAGGCAAGCACATTGATCTTCCCAGCTATCCAGAAATGAAATGCCAGGTAGAGCTATTTTTTCATTGCTATTCCAACAGCCTGATTCATCCATGGTACTGTTTTCTTGCACTTAAAACAGAAACTACCAGGTGACTCCTTCAAAAATTCAGGTTCACATGGTTTCAAGTTTTATGAATTCCCATTTGTCCCCAGCCTGATAACCACCCATAAATGGCTTCAGATAATGTACATGTGCTACAAATCTAGTCTTGGGAGTGAGATTGTTTTATAAAGAAAAAAAGTCTTAAAATCTTCTGTTTTGCTCACATTGGGCCCAGTTCTGCATGGCATGTGTCCCCAAAATTCCAAATGAAGTCTATGAGAATGTTGAAAGCACAAGAAATACAGGATTAGGTCATGTGTGTTATACTGTATTCTGTACTGTAATTATTTAAAACAATGTCTACACTATGAGAAAGCTACCTGAGTGACCTAGAAAAATCTAAAAGTGCTTACTAAATCAATGTAACCAGGTTTTAAAAGAATCCCTTAGAAATTCTAAGTGTGATAGGAATATAAGTATTGCCATACCAGCTCAGGCCATGATCCATCCAGTTCAGTATTTTATCTAGCAGTGGCCTTGCCATGTGCTTCAAAGGCAGGTCCAAGAAACCTTACAGTGGGCAATTATGGACTAACTTCCCCACATGAAAAGTTTGTTCCTAACCCTCATTAATTAGAGATTTTTTTTAATGCACTGAAGCGTGAGGATAGGTTTATATCCCTTCTAAAACTCTTATTTTTAAATGATTTCTATTGCAATTCTTGATATTTTCTTCATCCATATAAACATCCAATATTTCTTTGACTGCTACGAGGATCTTGACTTAATTGGTATTATGTGACAGTATGTTCCATGGCTAATTTCAGTCCAAATATCCATAATTCAATAGACAAGGCTGTAAGAAAATCACAGGCTGGTATTTTGTTGTGGAAACTGCAACTGTTAACACACACTGCAACTTCTTATACATGCCACAACTTTGTTGGGTGTTGTGACCCCATGCACCAGGTTGCACTGCTACTCGCCAACATTTGGTCAGCTGCCCCTCCGACATGATGGAGAGGGCAGCTAGGCCACATCTAAGTGACTGGCACTGCCACCTGGCACACGTCACCACACCACTCAAATTTGGCCAGGCTACCTCCTCTGTCATGCTTGCCCTCGAGGGCCAAGATGCACATACAGCATCTCTTCTGTGCTGCTGCCTGCTTTGGAAGGCTGCATGACTTGGAAGACGGTGCTGGAGATTTAATGTGATTGAGCCATTGGGTGCTTGTGGGGGGTACCCAGGTTGAGTAGAAGCCTGAGACTAGACCCCCACAGTAGTGTCCACTGATGTCTGATCACACCTGAGCTGCAACTTTAATAGTGTCTTGTGAGCAACCTTGTCAAAGGCTTTTGCAATCAAATTGTCAACCAGTTCTCTTTTTTGCTGTTTTGCTGACACACTCATAGTTCTATGCAGTGGTATTGTGGTGTGACTTTCTATTTCCATAATTCACCCTAATAATTCTACCTATTTAAGTTTCTTTTAGGTTTTTAAGGTACTTAAGCATATTGCTTACTTTACAACTCACATGTTTAAATATGTTGCTGATTTGGGGTCTGAATGGGCTGCACTGCCCCCCATAGTAACCCAGACTGAGAGCTTTAAAAGAGAGTTCCCCCTTCAAGAAGCCCAGCATATCAAAATATGTCGTGCATCAAAATATGCCTGTCTTCCAGCTTCATTTATGGCAGTGTAATGTATGGTACGTATTTTGATAGGTTTGAGGCCCCCGTCAATGTGTGCGCACCCCCCAACCTTCATCCCAGCACCAAGGACAGCACATTTGGACAAGTAATAGGAGCTCATCAAAATATACCAACTCTCCTGGTTTTCCTGCTTGGGACCTGACCCTTTCATCTCAAATCTGCTTAAGCTTCATCAGGGGAAGTTTGAGCCACAAGAGGGAAGTCTGCAGTTCCATTCTGGATCTCCCTGATATTGGAAATTAGACTGTACCTGTGGAATAATTCTGAAAGAACTCTTTGCAACTCTAAAGCTCACCATCTCTATTATGAAACTGACCTAAGAACACTATTCATGCCTATATGCATAATGATCTTTTGCTTGAAGGGAACTGTATTTCTGGCTTCTGGGTAACCAGTAAAGCATTAGAGAAACTGTTCTGTTGCTAGCATATTGAATCTAAGTATTAGAATAATCACCAGTCTTAGGGAGTGTCTGCCCCATTCTTTGCAGTTTGCCCAAATGAGCAATCTCAGCATTCCTCAATGCCCACCCCGCCGGGACTCCAGTATGGGAGTAATAGATTTTTAATGGTTAGTTTGAGAAATCTGTGGACACTTCTCTCCAGATGATTAACTTAATAATTTTTATTAATATTGTAAAGTAAGTATAAATAATTAGAACTGGTCAAAGAGGTAAGTATTTTCAGTGAAAAAGTTTGAAAATCAAAATAATTTCATTTTGTTCAAAAATTGCAATGAAATTTTCTAATGAAGTGAAAATCGAGTCAGTTTGATTTTAATTTCATTTTGAATTGAACAATCTGAAAACTTTGAAGGAACCATTTTTTAAATTTCCTCTGACAATCCTTTTCTCATTAAAAAAAATAAAAAGATTAAAAATCCAACCAGCTCTCATAAATAAATAAAAGAATAAATAAATAATGTAAATAATTTAAATTAGGTCACATTTTGTAACTAAACTACTACTAAAAGAATAATAGGAGTAGTAATATTTTTCATACAGAATGACCCTAAATCACTGTAGAAATTTTGGATCCAGATTGTACTAACTTTATGTTGGTAAGCACTTACTCATATGAGTATTCCCATTTACTTCAATGGGAGTACTTACACAGGTATATATTCACTCATATAAGGAATTATTTCATCTTCCAGTAAAATGCAGTCAACCTTGGACAACTGTATAACTTTAAACAGTTGTTTAGTACAGGAGGTATCCTTACCCAACTGAAACTGCAGGAGGAATTTAGATAGACACACTGCAATTACCCACATTGAAATTTGATCAGTACACTGGTTCTAACACCCCTACTCTTGTGAAAAGGGTTATGGGGTCTTTGATATGTACAGTTGGCCAGAACCTTTGCTGCAGGTATCTTTCTTCAAAAATGGCAACCTCAGCAACACAGTAACAGAACCATTCTGGAGTAATAAGGGAAGAGTGCCATGATCTCTCTGAACAGTTACTGTTCAGGACTGATGCTACTTAGTTTATGAGGTCTGGGAAAATTACAACCCAAGGTTGTAGTGTCACTTTAAATTTGGCAAGTACAAGAACAAATACTTAAGGCCTGAAAAGTAAAAGTACTAAGGAACTTTATACCTATTTAACTACCTTTTAACAATATCATGTGCATCATTTATGATGAAATAAAATATAGGATATGCTACTTCATAGACAATAATGTGTTACAGGAGAGAGAGAAATCAACATTACTTAAAGCACCTCTATTGGTATCTCATCACTAAACCTTTTAGAAGCTTCTCCCTATATGGAAAAATACTGTACAATTTAGGCCCCAATTTTGCAAAGCACTTATTCTGTGTTCAATCTTAAGCATCTGAGTAATGCCATTCCTATTCAGCAAAGCACTCAAAAGCCTGATCCAAACACTCTGCAGTCAGCAGAAGTCTGCTGACTTCTATGTGTATGGATCAGGCCTTTGAGTGGGTGCCTAAGTATGTGCTTGAATGCTTTGTCAAATATGAATGGGATTATTCACATACATACATACAAGTGTGTTGGTGTACTGGGCCTTTACAAGGATTAAGCTAACAAGATTCTGTAGCAATATAATAGCTATAGGATATTGAGGTAGATGATAGTATTTTTTAGGCAAACAATAGAGTTTTATATTAGGGATATAATTCTCTATCAATCTCTATAGGCAGATTCAAAAACCTAAAGAGAGGTTATCATTTTTGATTAACTTCCACAGGCCTTTGTCATAAGGGTTGTGATGCCAGGCATAGAAGTTTGTTCCCTCCCTGTCCCCGTCACCGCAAAAAGGTACTAAGCTTGCAGGCTCATTAAATTCAGATATGGAAACAGACAAAAGTGATCCTCACGGCTACCTGATTTTAATTCAAGATGCTCTGTGCAACTATAGTATGAGGAGGTCATGGTCTAATAGAATGGTTGCCTTTCCTGCATTCTTATTAGCTAGCTAGGTGCCTCAAAATGTTTTGTCCTGTGCTGTATAATCATTCTTGGATGCCCTTCCTGAAAGGAAACTGCAGTGTCACGACCTGCACACTCACCCACCTTTGCAGATATCTTAAATTATCACTGTTCAATGTATTGTTCTGAATATTCTTCTGTTCCCTTATGGAATAGTTATCATAATTTATTAGAGAATGTTCTTTCTATAGAACGTGTAAACCAATTTCTAGCATGCAGTTCTACAGCAGTGGTTTGATTAAACTCAATAGGTTGGTTTGAAATATTATAGAAAGAGTATCATTCTCTATTAAATACTGTAAACTATTTAGAGTAGTTTCTATCAAAATCTCTTGGTTTCATCCCTATTAAATTCCATAGGTGTTTTCCATCAACATTACATAGGACAGGTCCAAATAGAAAACCACAGAAACAGCCAAACCATAGGTACTGTTTAAGCAGAGAAAATGATTTCAGATTATTACCCCTATGTTGGACCTCAGAGAATAATTTGCAGCAGATGGTATACTCAACCAATTTAGCCACTTTGCCTTGTGGAATGTCAGTGAGCAGACTGGGATTTCCTCAGAGTTATTCAATATTCAAATTTACTTGTGTGTGTGTTTTGTTTTGTTTTCTTTTCTTTTTTTTTGTGAGTTGTAATTTATTATTTGTATTCCCTAGGTTGAAATAACGGGTGGAGCAGACTTACCCGCTCCATTATCTCCCTTGTGCTCTTCCTGGGACTGCGTAACTCTACTCTACCATTTACCCAGAGGTGTGATTTTAAAAGTCCAAACCTAGCCCAGAGTAATTGTATGAACTGACACGGCCCTATTTTCCCTCTCTTTGTGTCTACTGAAGATTCTTTGAGCAGAGACCTTGTCTTCTAATGTGATTACAGGGCACCTCCCATAGTGGAATATAAATATCTGATAATAAATAATAATAATAATAATAATAATAATTAATAGTTGCAAAGGCTGCTGGCACATCCTTGCCTAGCTTATTTAATTGCCTCTATGTCAGGGTGCTGCTAAATGTATTTTTAGAAATATGTCCTCTTATTGTGGCAGCCTATTTAAAAAAATACAGTTTTGGGGTGCTAGCTTCCGATTTATTTCCCTTGAACATTCACAGAAGAAACATTTGATGGGATATTTGTGAACACAAACACTAAAAGAGTGTGAGCATGCCTAAAATTCATTTTAAAGAAAAATTTGACTGAGTACTCACAGAATTTTTTTTCAGTTCTCCTCTGTGACAGAGTCTGGCCAGCTCTTCTTCACCTGCTGCTCACAAACCGGGAAGAATTAGTAGGGGAAGCAAAAATGGATGGGATCCATCCAAAGAGGATGGATCTAGACTGTTCTCAGTGGTAGCAGATGACAGAATGAGGAGTAATGGTCTCAAGTTGCAGTGGGGGAGGTTTAGGTTGGATATTAGGAAAAACTTTTTCACTGGGAGGGTGGTGAAACACTGGAATGCATTACCTAGGGAGGTGGTGGAATCTCCTTCCTTTGAAGTTTTTAAGGTCAGGCTTGACAAAGCCCTGGCTTGGATGATTTAGTTGGGGATTGGTCCTGCTTTGAGCAGTGGGTTGGACTAGATGACCTCCTGAGGTCCCTTCCAACCCTGATATTCTATGATTCTATGATGGCTGCAGGAGCATGATGGATACATTAGCCCCAGATTAAGCAGGTCCCTTTTCCCTGGTAAGATAACGGGGCGGTTCCAGAACAATCAGGAACTTGCTGGAACCAATTAAGGCATGTAGGCTAATTAGGACACCTGGAGCCAATTAAGAAGCTACTAGAATCAATTAAGACAGGCAGGCTAATCAGGGCACCTGGTTTAAAAAGGACCTCCCTTCAGTTAGTGAGGGGCATGCAAGGAGTGGGAATTGAGAGGGCGTGCTGCTGGAGGACTGAGGAGTATGAACACTATCTGGCATCAGGAGGAAGGTCCTGTGGTGAGGATAAAGAAGGCGCTGGGGGGACACCACAGGGAAGTAGCCCAGAGAGTTGTAGCTGTCACGCAGCTGTTACAGGAGATGTTGTAGACAGCTACTATCCACAGGGCCCTGGACTGGAACCCAGAGTAGAGGGCAGACCCAGGTTTTCCCCAAAGTCCCCATCTGACACAGGAGGAGTTGACCTGGTCTGCGAGACACACCTCTGAGGAGAGCAAATCCACCAGAAAGTGCAGGATCCACCAAAGAAGAGGAGGAACTTTGTCACAACTGGTTTTAGAGGTGGGATTAGGTGCACAGCGCTGCGGAAGAAGGATGGTGTTTTAAAAAAAGTAAAGGACATAATTTTTTCCACCACCACAATGGATGACATAGTGCGGGCACTGATACAAGCCACGGTTACCCAGCAGGAGGCTACCCATGACCAGGCAGCCGCCCAAAAGGAGGCAGTGCAGCTGCAGCAAGAAACCAATCACCTGTTGATGGACCAGGCTGTTCAAGACTGTGCTATGTTGTGGGAACTGGTAAACCAGGTAAAGACCCTTTCAGAGCTGAACCACGGCCATGATGGGTCACCTAAAGTATGGACCAGCAATTGGATGCAGAAAATGACACAGGAGGATGATGTAGAGGCATACCTCCTGGCCTTTGAGAGGACAGCCCTGCAGGAGGCTTGGCCCCGAGAACAGTGGTCTGGCATCCTCGCTCCATTCCTGTGTGGGGAGACCCAGAAGGCCTATTATGATATATCTGAAGAGGCTGTGGCAGACTACCCCAATCTGAAAGCAGATATCCTGGCCAGATCTGGGGTAACAAACGCAGTGCGGGCCCAGTGGTATCATGAGTGGAGGTACCAGGAAAACAAAACCCCACTGTCCCAATTATATGACCTCATCCATCTCACACAAAAATGGTTACGAAATGAGTCCCAGAGTCCAGAAGTGATACTCAAGGATACTCATTGACCGATACATGTGGGGACTACTGCCAGACCTTCACACCTGGGTAAGCCAGAACGCCTATGATGAGGTTGTCGCGCTGGTAGAGAGGCGAAGGAAGGCGAGGGAGCTGACCTGACCAGTTAAGGAAGAGGCACCGTGGGTTAAACTAGCAGCACCCAAGCCCCAGAGCTTGGACTACTGGGCACCCAGGAAGGCCCAGGGGGAAAAAGAGAGGGGTTGAAGGCCCACCGGAGTCCACAAAAAGTCAGAGCACTGAGGGTGAAAAGGATGGTGACGTTATACTGCCCAAACCCAGAGATCAGGGAATGCCTAGGGCTCCATACAGATGTTACACCTGCGGGGAGTGGGGACACATAACCACACAGAGCCCAAATGCTGACGAGCCTATGCAATGTAACCTGGGGAACTGGGCGGACCCATGCTCCCTAATCCACCTTGTGGGGGTCACACTAACCTCGCATATGCACACCAGAACAGTGAAACTAAATGGGGTAGAGACCACGGCACTCGTTGATTCGGAGAGTGCTATCATGCTTATCTCAGGGAAGCTTGTGAAGCGTAGTCAGCTGCTGCAGGCTAAACATATGCGGATAACATGAGTCCATGCATATGGGGTTGGTTATTCCATCATCCCAGTAAAAATCGAGATCCACAGGGACGCTACTGAGGTAGCAGCATGTGTAGTCCCTAAACTCCCATACCCGGTGCTCATAGGGAGGGACTTCCCAGGGTTTGGAGACTTGCTCCCAGTAAGGGTATTGGAGAAAGGGGGAAACCCTGAAGTTGGCGAGGCATCCAAGGTAACTGTTAACCCCCAGTCTTCTCTGAAATATCCCCAGATTTGTTCTCCACTTCCAGGCAGGGTAGAAAGATGAAAGGGAAAGAAGGGCAGCTAAGACCTTGGGAACCTGAATAATGACCCAAAGCCAGAGGCTTTCTCTTGTAGGTAGGCAGACCTGAGCAGCTGAAAAGGAGGCCACCCAGGAGGGAGAAGCACCCGAGTCTGACCCCCACCCTAATGCCTCTGAACCAGTAGAGGTGACAGAGACTGGCCTCCTAGATCTCAGGAGACAAAATTTTGGACTGGACCAGGCTGAAGACCCAAGGTATGACAACATTAGAAGGAGGGGACCGAAGTATATGGGGTCCCCATGGAAGGGAAAGCCCAGGGACCAGGACCCTACTTCATAATGAAGAAGAAGGATCTCTTGTAGCAGGTTGCATCAGTACAGGGGCAGAAGGTACAGCAGCTCCTCGTACCTTGAAAACACCAGAACACTGTATTAAGTCTTGCCCATAGTAATCTTTTGGGGGCTGATTTGGGGGTAGAGAAGACCCTAGCATGGGTCCCATGACTGCTCTTCTGGCCCGGAGTATATGAAGATGTGCAGAGGTTTTGTGCATCCTACCTGGAGTGTCAGCTACGTAGTCCCCATCCCCACTTGAGGTCACCTTTAGTACCCCTTCCCATCATAGAGGTCCCCTTCGAGAGAATAGCCATGGACCTAGTGGGAGCCCTGGAGAAGATGTCTTGGGGCCACCAATATATATTTGTTGTTCTGGACTATGCTACTCGCTACCCAGAAGCCGTCCCCCTGCAGAAAACAACCTCTAAAATGATAGCCAAAGAGCTGAGGGGATCTTTGCCTGAGTGGGGCTACCAACAGAGCTATTGACAGACCAAGGAACCCCACTTGTGTCAAATCTAATGAAGGACCTCTGTGCCCTGTTCCATATACATACTCTGAGAACTTCAGTCTATCATCTTCAGACCAATGGGCTGGTAGAAAGGTTTAAGTGAACCCTCAAGGCTATGATAAGGAAGGTGGGAAGTTAGGATGGGAAGGATTGGGATACCTTACCTTACATTTGCCATAAGGGAGGTACCTCAGGCCTCAATCGGGTTTTCCCCCTTTGAGATATTATACGGGCGCCACCTCTGTGGCATACTAGATATCGCCAAAGAGATCTGGGAAGAACCACCCAATGAGGGAAGAAATAGAATTGAATATGTGCTACAGATGCGAGACCGGATAGCCCAAGTCACCCCTATCATATGGGAACATTTGGAAAAGGCACAGGAGGCCCAGCGAACCCGTTACAATCACCAGGCAAAAGTGGGACAGTTCCAACCACGGGATCAGGTGATGGCAAGCTTTTGGCCCAATGGCAGGGGTCCTGTGAAGTGGTTGAACCCATGGGGGAAGTAATCTACAAGGTGCAGCAGCCCGGACACTGGAAAAAAGAACAGCTTTATCACATTAAACTCTTAAAACCTTGGCACCCACAAGAGGTGTGTGTAGTGGCCCAAGAGACCCTGAACCAGTAAATAACCTGCATGGGAGGATCAGGATATCCCCTGATCTGACACAGAACCAGAAAAAGGATGTTTTGGAGATGATCAGCCGGTACCAAGATGTGTTTTCGACTATACCAGACCAGACCACTGAAACATATCACCACATTATCACAAACCCTGGGGCAAAGGTAACCCTGGTGAAAAGTGAGGAGATCAAGGCTGAGATAAAAAGGATGTTGGAACTGAAGAGTCCCACAGTCAACGGTTGAGCCCGATTGTGTTGGTGCCCAAACCCGATGGCACCTCTAAGTTTTGTAATGACTTTCACTGGCTGAATGAGATATCCAAATTCGATGCATACCCCATACCCCACATCAATGAGTTAGTTGACCACCTGGACAAAGCCCAATTTTTGACCATCCTTGATTAACAAAGGGATATTGGTAGATCCCCTTGGCGGAGGACGCAAAAGAAAAAAACTTCATTTTCTACACCCAAGGGACTGTTTCAATATGGACACAGGAGGACATAGTCAATATGGACACGGTCCCCATCCTCCAACACAGGAGGAGTTGACTTGTTCTGTGAGACACACCAGACAGGTGTCTGTCCCCGATCCACTTTTCCTTATGCTGGCTAGTGATGAGGTTAGCTGAATGAATGGCAGGTTTGTGCCACTAACAAAAGGAGCCAAACTGAGGATGGCTGTGACCCTCTGAGGCAAGCAAATCTGCCAGAAAGCGCAGGATCCACCAAAGAAGAGGAGGAACTTTGTCACACCTCCTACACATTTCTACTCGGAGGCAAATAAAACAATTCAAATTTGTTTTTATTTTTTTTTAATTTACACGCAAGTTTACCAGAAAATCAAAAAAAGAAAAGGAGTACTTGTGACACCTTAGAGACTAACCAATTTATTTGAGCATAAGCTTTCGTGAGCTACAGCTCACTTCATCGGATGCTGTAACTCACGAAAGCTTATGCTCAAATAAATTGGTTAGTCTCTAAAGTGCCACAAGTACTCCTTTCCATTTTGCGAATACAGACTAACATGGCTGTTACTCTGAAACCAGAAAATCAAAGAAGGCCATCTCCCTTCTATTGAGAGATTTCCCCCTGCACTCTATTGTAAGGCTGAAAGAAATGTGTAGACAAGCCCTAAGAGACTTAAAGCGAAAGACTGGATAAATGGTCAGTTTTCAACATGGCAAAACAATCTGCCCTCAAGTTCTGTAATGTGCTCAGTGTTACTTCATATATTTATGAATAATCTGGAAAAGAGGAGTGAACAGTGAGATGCCAAAATTTACAGATAACATAAAACTATTTAGGTTAATCAAGACTGAAGACAACTATGAGGAATTTCAGAGAAACCTAACAAAGCTGGGTGAATAGGCAGCACAATAGAAGAAAGCATTTGACATGCAAAAAAGCAATGTACACTGGAAGAAATAATTGAAACAGCTCACACACATTGCTAGGCTTTCAACTGATTTAAATCACTCTGGAAAAAGACCTGAACATTATTCACACAGCTCTGTGAAAATCATGGCCCAACATGCAGCAAGGACAAAAGGCAAACAAAATGTTAGGATGTGTAAGGAATGGGATAATACAGAAAACATCATGTCTCCACCAAATAAATTAGTGGTATACCTGTATCTGGAATAAAAAAGATATAGCAGAAAAAGAAGGGATTCAGGGTTCAGCAACAAATCTGTTTAGAGACTTGGAGATTTCAATATGAAGAAAGACTGGGAAGACTGTGACTGTCAGATTTTCACAAGAAACAAATATGAGATGTGATTAAAAAGTAAAGTAATGAATAGCAAAGAGAAAGTAAACTGGATGGCTCTAACTTATCCTTCTCATAATACAAGAACAAGGAAACATTTGATACAATTGAAAGACAGAATAGTTAAAACTGAGTAAATGAAATATTTTTTATTCACAATGCCTGTAGACTTCATTGCCACCACATATTTTTGAGGACAAGAGGTAAATGTGATTAGAGAAAGGATTAGACATTTATTTAGACATTTATTCAGATAATGAGAACATCCATGGTTCAATTATATAGGATATTTTTAGAAGGTTCACGCTTCAAGGCCTAAACCAACCACCAGGTATTAGGTAGAAATGGGCCCTATGAAGAGGGTTATTCTAACATTCTTCCCCTCTGAAACACCTAGTACTCACCACTGTCAGAGTCAGGACATTGGAGCAGATAGATGACTGTTTTAATCTAGCCTGGCAATTCCTCTGTTCATGTGTTCCTGTGTTGCCATTGCAGGTCGAATATGCACCATGAAAAGTCGCAACTGAAATTCTCATCTATCTAGATAGTAAAAAAAATTGTGCATGCAACTTTGATATTTTTTTGCTGATCTGAAAAATTTCAGTGGAAGTACCAAGAACTCAAAAAGAGGAGCAATTCAAATCTCCATAACTCATAGTTTGTTGGTGTTTTTATTTTGTTTCTTTTATTTTGATAGCATTAATGGAATTTCTCAAGTGTTTGTCGTACTAGTGGATCAACATGATTTTTTTACCCCAAAGTATGTAGTTTTTGAAGCAAATGTCTTGAGAAAAATTTTCCCAAATTGCGGGACAATCCATAGATTTCTCAATTGTTTGTCACTCAAAGGGTTAATTTGAATCCTGGTAGGCACTTCAAAGAATACAAAAGTCTACTAATAGAGCATAGAAGTCTGCATCCATGCAGGTATTTTTATATGAAGGGATACATTTTCAAAGCACTGGAAGGGAGTTATGTGCTAAAATCTGTTCCTGTATAACAGCATTTGTGCTAATACCTCCCACACACCAGTTTGAAACTATACCCCTCTCTGTCTTTAATAGTTTGTAGCCTTGGAAGGATTGTGATTTGGAAGAGGCTGACATTTGTAGAACAAAGAAAATGCTGAGAAAACAAAGCCACAATAAAACTAGTCACAAAAATTGTGTAAAAAATATACACTATAATAATACTCTTAGTGTCTTTCATCTGAGGATCTCAGTACTTTAAAAAATTAACCTGAATTATAATCCCCATTTTACAGGTAGGAAGTCAGTTTGATATTATTTGGTCTAAAATTAAAGAGGCGGATTCTCAGCTGGTATAAACCAATGCTGCTCTGCTGAAATCCATAGAGCTACACTGATTTACACCACTTTAAGAGCTAAACCAAACTTCTGACTGCATCTGCTTCAGTGAAGGTTCAGAAGAAAAAGAAGTACATTTTTACAAAAGCAGTATGTAAATAACACAAAACCAAATACAATATGTAAAAAATCAGTTCTCTCAAGGCATTTTCTAATAAAGTCTTATCTCTTTGTGTGTTAGTACAGCCAGCTGAACCCAAATACGTGACCCATGATAAAGAAAATATTTACATGTGTATATTTTCCACAATAGACTAATGATGTCAGGAGCTGCAGAGTTTAGCTTGGTGGGACACTGGTCACAAGCAAAGGATTATTGAAATGTAATGCCCAAGAAGGAGGCATGAAATGAATGAGGGCAAACAAAAGGAAATGATTATTTGATTGCAGAGTCAGGCTGAGGCACATAAAGCCATGCAGATTACCAAAGCCAAGGTTCCAGAAATCAAACTGAGGAGTCATTTTGTGAAAACAAATAAAAAATATTAACACAGCTTCTTCAGTTCTCAATACCATTTAATTTCTCCAAAGAGGGCAGAGAATATGCCTGCAATTTTCCCACACCCTACCAATACCATATGAAAAGAATTTATTTACTTTCCTATACATTAAGTGTACCTCTAGTGTATCACAGCTGATTTACATCTAATTCCAAATAAAAAAGGACCTATTTGTTTAAAAGAAATAGAAAGATTACAGAATTTATTTCACTCTGAATCATTAGCTTGGGAAACATTGTCAAAATGTATTGAAGGGGGGATAAATGAGCTATAATTTAAGACTGCAAAATCTTCCAGTCTAATATCTAATCTAAGCCAGCCTAGATGTTGGATGACTCTAATTTGGGTGCACCATTTGAGATACCTTTTAAAAGGGTCTTATTTTGCTAAACACCCGTCCTTTGAAAATCAGGCACCTTCGAGGCATCTCAGGCTGAGGGCCCAAATTCACTAATCACTTAAAAATGGAGGTCACAAGGTTGTCTCCCTTGTCCATGGAGATCATTTATCCATATAAAAAACACATGCTGGTCTATGTCTCAGTCTGGAACCTGAATGAAAGAAGCCTGAGATATCTGTAGTCAGTAGCCAGCGTTTTAATTAGTTTATTCAGAAATGGAAGATTTGGTATTGTGTGGTAGATTGCAAAGTGGGTTACATCAACAAGTGGTTTCTTGTGTATTGACTATTCTTTGAGTGGGTGTAGCTTTCCCACCTCAAAGGATGTTCAAATTACAATATACTAATCCAAAGGCATGGATCAGAACTAGAAGATTTCCATGCAGTTTATACTGGGCAGTGGCACAAGACAAGGGCAATCAATGCTTCTTCTTGCTTTCTTGGTATAACTACCAAACCGATACAATATTCGGTAGCTGAATATTGTGCACCGGTATGGAGCAGATGCAGCCACACATGACTCACTGATGCCAGGCTGAGTACAGTGATGCAGTGCATCACTGGAAACTTTAAGTCAACTCCAACACCATGGCTACCTGTTCAGACTAACATCACTGCCCGCCGCTGCTACACTAAACTGCTGCGACACTCCGCAAAGTTCAGTGAACCCAGGAAAACAGATGTCTTCCTATCCACCAAGACCTCAACAACACCCACCTCCAAAGTCTTAAGTCCCTCAAGCCTTCCTGGGATATGTGCTTAGTTTCATGCAAGCAGGCTATGATCAGAAGAAGGCTTGGAAAGCAGATTGGGCTAAACAAGACTTAAAAAATAAGCACTCGGTGCCAGACCCCGCGCAGAAGGTTCCCGGGTTCAACCTTCTATGGTCATCTTGATCAACTCTGAACCAAATCTGAACCAACCATGGAAGATGCAGACATCTAATGCACAAATAGAAAATCAAGGACTCCCCAGAGTGTGAGTGTGGCTCCCCATGACAGACCAATAATCATACCACCACCTACTGCCCAATTTATAAATATGAAGGAGGTGTCACTGCCATAAATTCTGCTATTCATGATGTAGCCATTTGGCTCTATCAACTTGAAGTGAAATTGTAATTGCTGCTCTATATCAGCCATCTAAAAGAAGAAGACGGTAACACTACAACCCACTATTATCTGAATAAAATGTTCAAATTATGGTATAAATTTGGAAAGGATACCACAGGTAGCCTAATATGACAATGTCACTTGCCCCACAGCAACACTAGAAATTATTGTCTTAAAAACAGTGTAAGTAGAATGTGTGCTTGGTGGATTACTTAATGTGTATAATATAGAAAATGAAAACTATTTTCAAAGAAACAGTACTTTAAAAATATTTTTATTGTAGAAAAGAGAAACCATGAATTTCAGGTCCAGGACATCACTATAGTTTCTGACATCCAAGAACCATTGGTGGGCACCAATGATACTGCCAAGAATGACCTTGAGTGGATCACTGCAGACTACGTGGCTGTGGGAAGAAGGATAAAGGAGTTTGAAGCTCAAGTGGTGTTCTCATCCATCCTCCCCATGGAAGGAAATGGCCTGGGTAGAGACTGTCGAATCGTGGAAGTCAACGAGTGGCCACGCAGGTGGTGTCGGAGAGAAGGCTTTGGATACTTTGACCATGCGATGGTGTTCCAAGAAGGAGTGCTAGGCAGAGATGGGCTCCACCTAACGAAGAGAGGAAAGAGCATCTTCGCAAGCAGGCTGGCTAACCTAATGAGGAGGGCTTTAAACTAGGTTCACCGGGGGAAGGAGACCAAAGCCCTGAGGTAAGTGGGGAAGTGGAATACCAGGAGGAGGCACGAGCAGGAGCGCGTGAGAGGGGAGGGCTCCTGCCTCTTACTGAGAAAGAGGGGCGATCAGCAGGTTACCTCAAGTGCCTATATACAAATGCATGAAGCCTGGGAAACAAGCAGGGAGAACTGGAAGTCCTGGCACAGTCAAGGAATTATGATGTGATTGGAACAACAGAGACTTGGTGGGATAACTCACATGACTGGAGTACTGTTATGGATGGATATAAGCTGTTCAGGAAGTACAGGAAGGGCAGAAAAGGTGGGGGAGTTGCACTGTATGTAAGAGAGCAGTATGACTGCTCAGAGCTCAAGTATGAAACTGCAGAAAAACCTGAGAGTCTCTGGATTAAGTTTAGAAGCGTGAGCAACAAGGCTGATGTTGTGGTGGGAGTCTACTATAGACCACCAGACCAGGGGGATGAGGTGGACGAGGTTTTCTTCCGGCAACTCACAGAAGTTACTAGATCGCAGGCCCTGGTTCTCATGGGAGACTTCAAATCACCCTGATATCTGCTGGGAGAGCAATACAGCAGTGCACAGGCAATCCAGGAAGTTTTTGGAAAATGTAGGGGACAATTTCCTGGTGCAAGTGCTGGAGGAACCAACTAGGGGCAGAGCTCTTCTTGACCTGCTGCTCACAAACCGGGAAGAATTAGTATGGGAAGCAAAAGTGGATGGGAACCTGGGAGGCAGTGACCATGAAATGGTCGAGTTCAGGATCCTAACACAAGGAAGAAAGGAGAGCAGCAGAATACAGACCCTGGATTTCAGGAAGCAGACTTTGACTCCCTCAGGGAAGTGATGGGCAAGATCCCCTGGGAGAATAACATGAGGGGGAAAGGAGTCCAGGAGAGCTGGCTGTATTTTAAAGAATCCTTATTGAGGTTACGCATCCCGATGTGTAGAAAGAATAGTAAATATGGCAGGTGACCAGCTTGGCTTAACAGTGAAATCCTTGCTGCTCTTAAATACAAAAAAGAAGCTTACAAGAAGTGGAATATTGGACAAATGACCAGGGATGAGTATAAAAATATTGCTCGGGCTTGCAAGAGTGAAATCAGGAAGGCCAAATCACACCTGGAGTTGCAGCTAGCAAGAGATGTTAAGAGTAACAAGAAGGGTTTCTTCAGGTATGTTAGCAACAAGAAGAAAGTCAAGGAAAGTGTGGGCCCCTTACTGAATGAGGGAGGCAACCTAGTGACAGAGGATGTAGAAAAAGCTAATGTACTCAGTGCTGTTTTTGTCTCTGCCTTCACGAACAAGGTCAGCTCACAGACTGCTGCACTGGGCAGCACAGCATGGGGAGGAGGTGACCAGCCCTCTGTGGAGAAAGAAGTGGTTCAGGACTATTTAGAAAAGCTGGATGAGCACAAGTCCATGGGGCAGGATGCATTGCATCCGAGAGTGATAAAGGAGTTGGCGGATGTCATTGCAGAGCCACTGGCCATTATCTTTGAAAACTCATGGCGATCGGGGGAGGTCCCAGATGACTGGAAAAAGGCTAATGTAGTGCCCATCTTTAAAAAAGGGAAGGAGCAGGATCCTGGGAAGTACAGGCAAGTCAGCCTCACCTCAGTCCCTGGAAAAATCATGGATCAGGTCCTCAAGGAATCAATTCTGAAGCACTTAGAGGAGAGGAAAGTGATCAGGAACAGTCAGCATGGATTCACCAAGGGCAAGTCATGCCTGATTAATCTAATTGCCTTCTATGATGAGATAATTGGATCTGTGGATGAAGGGAAAGCAGTGGACATGTTGTTCCTTGACGTTAGCAAAGCTTTTGACACGGTCTCCCACAGTATTCTTGCCAGCAAGTTAAAGAAGTATGGGCTGGATGAATGGACTATAAGGTGGATAGAAAGCTGGCTAGATTGTCGGGCTCAACGGGTAGTGATCAATGGCTCCATGTCTAGTTGGCAGCCAGTGTCAAGTGGAGTGCCCCAGGGGTCGGTCCTGGGGCCGGTTTTGTTCAATATCTTCATAAATGATCTGGAGGATGGTGTGGATTGCACCCTTGCAAATTTGCAGATGACACTAAACTGGGAGGAGAGGTAGATACATTGGAGGGTAGGGATAGAATACTGAGGGACTTAGACAAAGTGGAGGATTGGGCCAAAAGAAATCTGATGAGGTTCAACAAGGACAAATGCAGAATCCTGCACTTAGGATGGAAGAATCCCATGCACCGCTACAGACTAGGGACCGAATGGCTCGGCAGCAGTTCTGCAGAAAAGGACCTAGGGGTTACAGTGGACGAGAAGTTGGATATGAGTCAACAGTGTGCCCTTGTTGCCAAGAAGGCCAATGGCATTTTGGGATGTATAAGTAGGGGTATTGCCAGCAGATCGAGGGACGTGATCATTCCCCTCTATTCGACACTGGTGAGGCCTCATCTGGAGTACTGTGTCCAGTTTTGGGCCCCACACTACAAGAAGGATGTGGAAAAATTGGAAAGAGTCCAGCAGAGGGCAACAAAAATGATTAGGGGACTGGAACATATGACTTATGAGGAGAGGCTGAGGGAACTGGGGATGTTTAGTCTTCAGAAGAGAAGAATGAGGGGGAATTTGATAGCTGCTTTCAACTACCTGAAATGGGGTTCCAAAGAGGATGGCTCTAGACTGTTCTCAGTGGTAGCAGATGACAGAACAAGGAGTAATGGTCTCAAGTTGCCGTGGGGGGGGTTTAGGTTGGATATTAGGAAAAACTTTTTTACTATGAGAGTGGTGAAACACTGGAATGAGTTACCTAGGGAGGTGGTGGAATCTCCTTCCCTAGAAGTTTTTAAGGTCAGGCTTGACAAAGCCCTGGCTTGGATGATTTAGTTGGGGATTGGTCCTTCTTTGAGCAGGAGGTTGGACTAGATGACCTCTTGAGGTCCCTTCCAACCCTGATATTCTAAGATTCTATGATTCTATGACTCAGCACTTGTTTATGTTGAGCAATGACTATGGTTGCCTAAGGGAACTATTAAGGTGTTTCTTCTAATAAAATCTGGGAGGAAAAAACCCACACATTTAAAACCCTTTTTTATTGTTGTTAACTTAATAAAGCTTTTATGCTTAGATCAGTTATAAACTCAGTCAAGCCTATATTTCCCTTCAGAGGAAAAGCTCTAGAAGTTTTTACTCTTTTTCTTTATATATCCCTGCCTTTCTTCTGCTATCCCAGAATTTCATCTGTGTGCCAGTCTTTCCATCTTCAGTGCCTTGATGAAACATTACAATGTTTTCTACTCATCTGCTTCTGCAGTACAAAATAGATCTCTTGTATATCTGACAATCCTGTGGCCATTAAGCATAACGTTTTGGAGAGTAACTATCCCTTTCCTTTATATTTTTAATTTTCTCATATCAAATATCACAGCAATAAGCATGATATAGAAATCTGAGCAGACAAATATTCATCAGTTCCATCACATTCCAACACATGTATATTCACATTCAAGCTAGAGGAAATTCAAATAGGAAGAAAAATGCTAATTTAGCAGTGACGGTATTACTCACCTGAATATCTTATCCATAGATATGGTAGATTCTCAATCACTTGATATCATTAAGTCAAGACTATATGTCTTTCTAAAAGACATGCTATCGTTCCAGTACCAGTTGTTGGGCCTTCTGTAGTATTTACTAAGTGAAGTTCTATGGCTTATGATATGCAGGTCAAATTAGGTGATCATAATAGTTCCCTCTGGCCTTAAAATCTGTGAACTAATTTTTAGGAAACAAGTGAAATCTTCCTAAGTATTTTCCCATAAACATACATCAATTGATATGATTTTTTTTCTTCCTTTCCCTTTCTCAAAAGGCAGAAAGTTAAACTGAAATCACTTGAACTGTCAGAATCAAAACATCTACTTATCTGTGTTGTGATACTAACCCTGAATGGCAATTGTTCATAATGCCATCTTAACCATTCATGCTATCAACACAGCTTGCATCCATAATACTTCAATTAAAGATTAATTTGAAAGTTAAATGGTTGCAAAGTTTCCATCTCTCTAATGCAAACTGAACTGCCTAGGAGAGAGTAGTATATAGTGTACCTCTAAAAGAAAGTGGCAATGCAACATATTTACTGCAATCCTTCTATCACAAACATATTTGGTTTTTGCTGTGGGAATGTGTTGCCAAACTTTACTTTGTGACCACATGGTTAAGGATTAACCAATACCTAGGGTAACACTTAAATTTGTTTTGTTAGCTCAAATTCTGTATTTTAAGAGTATGTCTACACTACCGCTGAACGGTGTGTAGCTCAGGTAGATGCACCTGTCCCAGCTCTGACTGAGCGAGTATGCTCAAAATAGAAGTGTTGCCATGGCAGCCTGGGTGGCAGGAGGGGAGAGCCGCTTCGAGCATGATCCCATCCAAGAAGCTAGGTACATACTCAGGTAGCTAGCCCAACCCCTCGTGACACTGCAGCTGCACTTCTATTTTCAGCATATTTCCTCCATCAGAGCCAGTGCAAGAAAGTCTACTCAAGATGGAAATTACACCTTCCAGCACCAGTGTCAAAATACCCTACATGTAGAGCAGGCTTTTTATTCACCTTGTAACCCCCAAATTACAATGCTCATTTTACTAATCTGCAATAGTGGTATTTGAAGAAGATTTATATTTCTCCTAAAACAAAAGGTGCCAGTAGACAACTGTGGGCAATCTTTTTAAAACATGCATTTCAAATAGGTCAAGGATCATGTATATTTTTTTGTTGGACCTCCCATTCCAAAACATTTACTGTCTGTCAGTAAGAGGCAAGGATTAAAAACATACCCGAAAAGTTGAGCATCTGCTGGCTCTGATGCAAAAGACTGGTCACATGCCTGCTTTTCAGATGTAGTATACTGCCAAGCCATGCCACATCACAGACATAGCTTCTGGTATGCCACATGCTGCAAAATCTCTCAAACATTTTGTGTAAGAAATTTCACTTCTGCTTATTTTCCACCTTCAGACAATATTGATTAACAGTATACATTTTGCTCATCTCTCCCACCAGAAACTTTCAAAGATGTTGCCAAATTAACAGTAGAAACCAAATAAATTGTGAATCTAAAGAGCTCTTTGTCTGGCCACATCATGCCCTGTCTTAGAACTCCACCATCTATCCTCAGCACACTGGTGCATATGGCTGAATTCCCAAAGGTATCAGTTAATTATTTTGACTCACAAATCTTTCTTAAGGCACTACTAAGGGGAAAGCATGACAACAGATCTAGCAGTAGAATTTTGCCCTAAATAAGACAATTGTTATGTTTTATTTCCTCCCAAGTTCCAAAGAAGAATTATGAAAATATATTTAATGTAATTAAGAAACATTTTTTCAGCATTACATCTGAGTGTTATGGCAATAATTTGCATTATTTTATTACCAGTCCTGTATACGATAGAATTCCAAAATCTTTATGCACTTTCTCAGAAACCTTTAATATGCGTGGGTAATTTGGCTGATTTCTTGATCCTCCTTTGAACAATTGTCTTTCTAACTTGTTCTGAGGTGGCTTATCTTCTTTTATTTGCCTATGGTTTGGAACAATTACAACTCTTATTTTTAATATTCCGTTGTATCCTGTCGATCATTTTTGTGTAAATTCCCTTGTGGTTATCCCTTAACATTACTGGGGAAAAAAGCTAGCCAATCACTAAGTAAATACATCCATGGGAATAGGTGCCTTTTTGAATAGGAATAGTGACTTTTATAGCATGCTGTTGATTCTAGCCCGATGCTTTCATCAGCTTGGCCTGGACAATCCTGCTGAGGGTACAATAACATTTTAGCACATTACATAGTGAACACCTGGGGGCTGCCATAGCACCTAGGATGTGCTAGCTATGATAGTCACCTGATCCTTCTCGTATTTTACTGGAATTACAAATACCTCCAGCCATTCACTGGGCTGAAGATAAATCCCTTCACTGCCAGTCCAGGGGTGGGATCCATGTTATGGATCCTGTCACAGGGGACTGCTGATATGCATTGTCAGTTGTTTTGTCTTCTTGTGTCCTGTTAAACATGTTGGTTTTTTAAACAAAAAATTCCTTTTGGGCAAGGATATCCTGCCATGCTACTTTGATGTTGTTATGGACACCTTATTCTCTAGCACATAGTATCATCCCAGGCTGGTGCATTAATTTGGGCTTGTATTTTAGGTCACAGTAACACTCCAAACCTACCCTGATTTCAACTGATTCCAAATTAGAATGGGAGCTTTTAAAATCCATTTTGCAGAGGTAAATAACTACACACAGTGCAAGACTGTAGAAAATCAGGCTCTCTATACCACTTTGCAAGACAGATCCCAATTAGAATGTCACAGATTGATGCAAAGATCCACACTTCCAGACTCATTTAATTGATTTATTTGTTTAAAGTTCACGATTCACTTTTTAACAAAGTAAAGACCTCATTTAGATGATGCATTTAAGTATCAACCACGCTGACATGAACATCAATATTTCTTTCAATACAATTAGTTAAACTACGTTAAGTTTAGATTGAAGTATTGCCATTTTTTCACATTAATGTAGATCATGTTATCACAGCTGTCAAGAATTTTTATTCTTACCCATTTTATGAAGGGCCAAAAAAGAGGAAGAAGGAAAATGGCATTTTTGAATATTTCTCATGTGCATTCGTGTATACCAATTCTGTTTCCACTGATGTTAGCTGGATTTTTTCTGTTCACTTCAATGGGACCACAATAAGAACACAAATTTAACTCTTATCACAGGAACTGAAAACATCATGAGCACATCATGACAATTCTTAAGGAATTGAAATATTATGTTGACTTTCACACTGTGTTTCCTAATATCCAATTTCCCAGAGCCTTGTAGACAGATTGAGTTCATAGAATCATAGAATCATAGAATATCAGGGTTGGAAGGGACCTCAGGAGGTCATCTAGTCCAACCCCCTGCTCAAAGCAGGACCAATTCCCAGTTAAATCATCCCAGCCAGGGCTTTGTCAAGCCTGACTTTAAAAACCTCTAAGGAAGGAGATTCTACCACCTCCCTAGGTAACGCATTCCAGTGTTTCACCACCCTCTTAGTGAAAAAGTTTTTCCTAATATCCATTCTAAACCTCCCCCACTGCAACTTGAGACCATTACTCCTCGTTCTGTCATCTGCTACCATTGAGAACAGCCTAGAGCCATCCTCTTTGGAACCCCCTTTCAGGTAGTTGAAAGCAGCTATCAAATCCCCCCTCATTCTTCTCTTCTGCAGGCTAAACAATCCCAGCTCCCTCAGCCTCTCCTCATAACTCATGTGTTCCAGTCCCCTAATCATTTTTGTTGCCCTTCGCTGGACTCTCTCCAATTTATCCACATCCTTCTTGAAGTGTGGGGCCCAAAACTGGACACAGTACTCCAGATGAGGCCTCACCAATGTCGAATAGAGGGGAATGATCACGTCCCTCGATCTGCTCGCTATGCCCCTACTTATACATCCCAAAATGCCATTGGCCTTCTTGGCAACAAGGGCACACTGCTGAGTCATATCCAGCTTCTCGTCCACTGTCACCCCTAGGTCCTTTTCCGCAGAACTGCTGCCTAGCCATTCGGTCCCTAGTCTGTAGCTGTGCATTGGGTTCTTCCGTCCTAAGTGCAGGACCCTGCACTTATCCTTATTGAACCTCATCAGATTTCTTTTGGCCCAATCCTCCAATTTGTCTGTATCCTATCCCTCCCCTCCAGCGTATCTACCACTCCTCCCAGTTTAGTATCATCCGCAAATTTGCTGAAAGTGCAATCCACACCATCCTCCAGATCATTTATGAAGATATTGAACAAAACCGGCCCCAGGACTGACCCTTGGGGTACTCCACTTGATACCGGCTGCCAACTAGATATGGAGCCATTGATCACTACCCGTTGAGCCCGACAATCTAGCCAGCTTTCTACCCACCGTGTAGTGCATTCATCCAGCCCATACTTCCTTAACTTGCTGACAAGAATACTGTGGGAGACCATGTCAAAAGCTTTGCTAAAGTCAAGAAACAATACATCCACTGCTTTCCCTTCATCCACAGAACCAGTAATCTCATCATAAAAGGCGATTAGATTAGTCAGGCATGACCTTCCCTTGGTGAATCCATGCTGGCTGTTCCTGATCACTTTCCTCTCATGCAAGTGCTTCAGGATTGATTCTTTGAGGACCTGCTCCATGATTTTTCCAGGAGTTCTTCCCTCCACCCAGCTAAGAAGGACTCTCTTGTGTCAAAACTAAATGGGGCTTTTGAAGAAGCCACATGAAGAAAACTCATGGATTCTGGCTGCTGACTTCCACAGCTTTCCACCTTCAGAACTCTACATTCAATTACTCCTCACTCATACTAAACGCATCTTCCGAAATTTTAGAGATGGAAAAGAACATACATAATTACAGACTAGCAACACACGGCAGCATCACCTAACAGCCCTGTCCGAGGAAGATATCTAATACCATTTAGCTGTCCTTTATTTAAAATCAGGTTTCTGAGAAGATGGGTGCTGTTCATAGTTCCTGTGTTCTCAGTGGAAACCTGGCATAACCTAAGAATAGTATGTGAATAGTAAAAAAGAGCCAGGCAAATAAAGAGCTGGATCCAAAGGAGACAAGGAGAGCAATATTCAGAAGACAATTATTTCTATGGATTATACATGTTAGTATAAAAAACCTGCAAGCTTTTATTATATGGATATTTAAACTAAACCATTGACTGTAAGGAAATGAGAATTCCCTATCCTCTTCAGGTCTGATCTGAATGTCATTCAGGATTGGAAAAAAAAACAGTGGCATGACAGTAAATTCCTGAGTAAACATGGTGATGACGCTGGAGGGTTCCCTGGGAAGGAGATGGTTATGGGGTTTTAAAAATATATTATTTTGAAGGATTAACAGGGGCACTGTGCTGTGATCATAAGGTTAGGCTATAATATAAGCCATGATACAGGGCAAGAAATACAACACCATATAAACCACTCAGGGAAGTTCTAAACTGATTATGCCCCCCCTACATTGAATAAAGTTGCTATGTGCTCCCCAGAAGAGATAAGAATAGCCATATTGGGTCAGACCGAAGGTCCATCTAGCCCAGTATCCTGTCTTCCAGCAGTGGCCAATGCCAGGTGCCCCAGAGGGAATGAACAGAACAGGTAATCATCAAGTGATCCATCCCCTGTTGCCCATTCCCAGCTTCTGGCAAACACAGGTTCAGGACACCATCCCTGCCCATCCTGGCTAATAGCCATTGATGGACCTATTCTCCATGAAATTATCAACTTCTTTTTTGAACCCTGTTATAATCTTGGCCTTTACAACATCCTCTGGCAAGGAGTTCCACAGGTTGACTGTGGGTTGTGTGAAAAAATACTTCCTTTTGTTTGTTTTAAACCTACTGCCTAGTTCTTGTGTTATGAGAAAGAGTAAATAACCCTTCCTTATTTACTTTCTTCACACCCGTCACGTTTGTATCAACCTCTATCAAATCCCCTCTTAGTTGTCTCTTTTCCAAGCTGAAAAGTCCCAGTTTTATTAATCTCTCCTCATACAGCAGCCATTCCAGACCCTTAATCATTTTTGTTGCCCTTTTCTGAATCTTTTCCAAGTCCAATATATCTTTTTTGAGATGAGGCAACCACATCTGCACACAGTGTTCAAAATGTGGGCATACCATCGATCTATATAGAGGCAATATGATAGTTTCTGTCTTATTAGCTGCCTTTCTTAATGATTCCCAACATTCTGTTCGCCTTTTTGACTGCTGCTGCACATTGAGTGGTTGTTTTCAGAGAACTGTTCACAATGACTCCAAGATCTCTTTCTTGAGTGGTAAGAGCTAATTTAGACCCCATCATTTTATATGCATAATTGGGATTATGTTTTCCAGTGTGCATTACTTTGCATTTATCAACACTGAATTTCATCTGCCATTTTGTTGCCCAGTCACCCAGTCTTGTGAGATCCTTATGTAGCTCTTCACAGTCTGCCTATGACTTAACTATCTTGAGTAGTTTTGTATCATCTGCAAATTTTGCCACCTCTTTGTTTATCCTTTTTTCCAGATCATTTATGAATATGCTGAATAAGACTAGTCCCAGTACTGACCCCTGGGGGACACCACTATTTACCTCTCTCCATTCTGAAAATGGATAATTTATTCCCATCCTTTGTTTCCTATCTTTTAACCAGTTACCAATCCATGAGAGAACCTTCCCTCTTACCCCATGACTGCTTACTTTGTTTAAGAGCCTTTGGTGAGGGACCTTGTCAAAAGCTTTCTGAAAATCTAAATACACTGGATTCCCCTTGTCCACATGCTTGTTGACCCCCTCAAAGAATAGTTGTAGATTGGGGAGGCATGATTTCCCTTTACAAAAACCATGTTGACTTTTCCCCAACAAATTACGTTCATCTATGTGACTGGCAATTTTGTTCTTTACTATAATTTCAACCAGTTTGCCTGGTACTGAAGTCAGGCTTACTGGTCTGTAATTGCCAGAATCACCTGTGGAACCCTTTTTAAAAATTGGTGTCACTGGTATCCTCCAGTCATTTGGTACAGAAGCTGATTTAAATGACAGATTACAGACAACAGTTAGTAGTCCTGCAATTTCACATTTGAGTTCCTTCAGAACTCATGGGTGAATACCTTCTGATACTGGTGACCTATTACTATTTATTTTATCTTTTTTTTCCAAAACCTCCTCTAATGACACAATCCAGCACAGTTCCTCAGGTCTGTCACCTAAAAAGAATGGCTCAGGTTTGGAAATCTCCCTCACATCCTCAACCATGAAGACCAATGCAAAGAATTCATTTAGTTTCTCCACAATGGTCTTATCGTCCTCGAGTGCTGCTTTAGCATCTCAATCATCCAGTGGCCCCACTGATTGTTTAGCGGGCTTCCTGCTGCTGATGTATTTAAAAAAAAAGTTTGCTATTACTTTTTGAGTCTTTGGCTAGCTGTTCTTCAATTTCATTTTTGGCCTTCCTAATTATATTTTTATATTTCAGGTCTGATGTTCAAAAGTTGTCCCACCAGAAGTGTTTTATCACAATACATTTCCAACATTCCATATTTAGAAACTTCCTTGATATTCATGAGATACTGGTCTGCTGCTATAGCAATTCAACAAACTCTCTGAAAACCCTTCCTCATCATGTCTTCTAGTCCAAACACAATTAACCATTCACTCTCTTTTCTCTCTCTTTTTGTCATTTTAGAAAACATTTGATTATATTCCCTTCCTTGCCATTTTCACCTAACTGAGTCAATAAGACTTTTCTCAAGATTTTAAGATGGCTGGGTTTTGACGTGAGTACTTTTGACTCCCATGGAAACTAATAGAATTTGAAGGCAATCAACTCCTTGCAGGATCAGACTCAAAGGGGTGGATATGGTAGCGGTTATAATTTGAAGAAGAGACAGGATTTGGCAAGAGTTTAAATGTGGGGAATGGAATAAACGATAATTCTCAAGCGAGCATTAAGTAGGAGGAGAGTACTCCTAGCAAGAGAGAGAGTATTTGGTTTTGTATTTGTATTATTTGTATGTGTAGAGGCTTGTAGGGGCTTTGTGCTGGGAGAGAAGCTGAGCTCTGATTAGGGGGCGGGGCTTCTCTGACTAGGGGTCCAATTAAAGGTAGCCAGCCAGTCAGGCAGCAGCACAGACAGCTGCAGTGGCACAGGAGCCAGCAAACAGAGCCGTAAACAGGGGAGTTTCAGTGGGAGTTTGTATTGTGGTGCTTGTTTGGGGTTTGTTTTTGCTGTGGGTGGTGGTGTTTTGGTGTGGTTTGTGTTCCCCAGATTAAAAGGATTTAGGTGGGAAGGCAATGACCGAGACAGAGGCACTAGTGGGAGTGACCCACGTAGTGGAAGACACAATGAGGATGACTGGATGTGGAAGCTGCGGTACGTACATGAACCTGGAGGGGGTACCGGGAAAGAGTTTCATCTGCATGAAGTGCCGTCTGATAGAGCTGATGGAAGAGAAGATCCGAGGATTGGAGATGCAGGTGGAAAGTCTGGTTGAGTTTAGAAGGGGGTTTGAGCAGATTATGGAGCAAAGACATAAGGCAGCTGAAGAGAAAAGCTCAGACTTGCAGATGGAAGGAGGACTGAAGAATTCTGAGGGGGGACTGCTGGGTGAAGAAAATGGACAGTGGAAGCATGTGACTAAGAGAACCAGGCAGAGGAAAAGACGGGCTAGTGAAGGAGAAAAAGAGCTCAAGAACAGGTTTGCAGAGTTGGAAAATGAAGAAGGGGCTCAGCAGGTAGTCACTGAAGGTGGAAGGGCAAGGAAGAAGAGAAGAGCGGCTGGTCCTATAGGAAAAGGGGAAGAGTCAATGGAGACTACACCAAATATGAGACCCAGGAGGATACAGGATGAGTTGAAGAGGATTAGAAGGGAGAATAGGAATGGAAAGAACTTGCAGCCAGAGGGAACAGGGGATGGACTGGAGAATCACACTGTCACCAGGAAAAGGCAGGTCTACATGATCAGGGACTCTTTACTGAGAAGAATAGACAGGCCTGTAACCAGAGCTGATACAGCAAATAGAAGGGTGTGCTGTCTTCCAAGTGCTAAGATACGGGATGCGGACCTGAGGTTAAAAAGGATCCTAAAGGGAGCGGGAAAGAATCCACTAATTGTCTTCATGTGGGAACAAATGATACTAGTAGATTCTCGCTGGAACGTATCAAGGGAGACTATGCCAGGCTGGGGAAGACGCTTAAGGAAATCGAGGCTCAGGAGATCTTCAGTGGGATTCTGCCTGATCCTAGAGAAGGGCAACAAAGGTGTGACAAGATTATGACTATCAACAGATGGCTCTGTCAGTGGTGCTATAAGGAAGGCTTTGGGATGTATGGCCATTGGGAGGCATTCATGGACAGTGAACAGTTCTCTCAGGATGGACTTCAGGAGTAGGGAAGGAAATAGACTTCTAGGATGGAGGCTGGCACAACTGATTAAGAGAGCTTTAAACTAGGAATTTGGGGGAGATGGTTGGGAGATGTCCCAGTAAGCTCCACGCTGGATTTTAGCATTGAGAGGGAAGAAAACAAAGTAAGAAAGGATACAGCTGTGGGTAGGAGAATGGACATAAGGAGGAAGGGCAGTGTGGATACCAGTCTAATAGGTCATACTGGCTGTAGAATGACTGTGTCTAATCGGGTACAGAATGGGAGCGAAGCCAAACAGCAAAAATTAAGATGTTTGTACACCAATGCGAGGAGCCTAGGTAACAAAATGGAGGAACTAGAGCTACCGGTGCAGGAAGTGAAACCAGATATTATAGGGATAACAGAAACATGGTGGAATAGTAGTCATGACTGGATTTCAGCTATTGAAGGGTATGTCCTGTTTAGGAAAGACAGAAATAAAGGTAAAGGTGGTGGAATAGCATTGTATATCAAGGATAAGGTAGAATGTAAAGAAATAAGAAGCGATGGGATGGATAAGACAGAGTCCGTCTGGGCAAAAATCACATTGGGGAAGAAAACTACTAGAGCCTCCCCTGTGATAGTACTTGGGGTGTGCAATAGACCGCCGGGATCTAATTTGGATATGGATAGAGCCCTCTTTAATGTTTTTAATTAAGTAAATACTAATGGAAACTGCATGATCATGGGAGACTTTAACTTCCCAGATATAGACTGGAGGACGAGTGCTAGTAATAATAATACGGCTCAGATTTTCCTAGATGTGATAGCTGATGGATTCCTTCATCAAGTAGTTGCTGAACCGACGCGAGGGGATGCCATTTTAGATTTGGTTTTGGTGAGTAGTGAGGACCTCATAGAAGAAATGGTTGTAGGGGACAACCTTGGTTCAAGTGATCATGAGCTAATTCAGTTCAAACTGAAAGGAAGGATAAACAAAAATAAATCTGCGACTAGGGTTTTTGATTTCAAAAGGGCTGACTTTCAAAAATTAAAGAAATTAGATAGGGAAGTGGATTGGACTGAAGAACCTATGGATCTAAAGGCAGAGGAGGCCTGGGATTACTTCAAGTCAAAGCTGCAGAAGCTATCAGACGTCTGCATCCCAAGAAAGGGGGAAAAAATCATAGGCAGGAGTTGTAGACCAAGCTGGATGAGCAAGCATCGCAGAGAGATGATTAAGAAAAAGGAGAAATCACACAGGGAGTCAAAGATGGGAGGGATCAACAAGGAAAGCTACCTTATTGAGGCCAGAACATGTAGGGATAAAGTGAGAGAGGCTAAAAGTCAAGTAGAGTTGGACCTTGCAAAGGGAATTAAAACCAATAGTAAAAGGTTCTATAGCCATATAAATAAGAAAACAAAGAAAGAAGAAGTGGGACCACTAAACACTGAGGATGGAGTGGAGGTTAAGGATAATCTAGGCATGGCCCAATATCTAAACAAATACTTTGTCTCAGTCTTTAATAAGGCTAATGAGGCTCTTAGGGATAATGGTAGCATGACAACTGGGGATGAGGATATGGAGGTAGATATTACCATATCTGAGGTAGAAGCGAAACTCGAACAGCTTAATGGGACTAAATCGGGGTCCCCAGATAATCTTCTTGCACGAATATTAAAGGAATTGGCACATGAAATTGCAAGCCCATTAGCAAGAATTTTTAATGAATCTGTAAACTCAGGGGTTATACCGTATGACTAGAGAATTGCTAACACAGTTCCTATTTTTAGGGAAGGAAAAAAAGTGATCCAGGTAACTACAGGCCTGTTAGTTTGATATCTGTAGTATGCAAGGTCTTTGAAAAATTTTTGAAGGAGAAAGTAGTTAAGGACATTGAGGTCAATGGAACCAAATACAACATGGTTTTACAAAAGGTAGATCATGCCAAACCAACCTGATCTCCTTCTCTGAGAAAGTAACAGATTTTTTAGACAAAGGAAACACAGTGGATCTAATTTACCTAGATTTCAGTAAGGCGTTTGATACCATACCACATGGGGAATTATTAGTTAAATTGGAAAAGATGGGGATCAATATGAAAATTGAAAGGTGGATAAGGAATTGGTTAAAAGGGAGACTACAGCGAGTCATACTGAAAGATGAACTGTCAGACTGGAGGGAGGTTACCAGTGGAGTTCCTCAGAGATCGGTTTTGGGACCAATCTTATTTAATATTTTTATTACTGACCTCAGCACAAAAAGTGGGAGTGTGTTAATGAAGTTTGCAGATGATACAAAGCTGGGAGGTGTTGCCAATTTAGAGAAGGACTGGAATATCATACAGGAGGATCTGGATGACCTTGTAAACTGGAGTAATAGTAATAGGATGAAATTTAATAGTGAAAAGTGTAAGGTCATGCATTTAGGGATTAACAACAAGAATTTTAGTTATAAGCTGAGGATGCACCAATTAGAAGTAACGGAAGAGGAGAAGGACCTTGGAGTATTGGTTGATCACAGGATGATTATGAGCCGCCAATGTGATATGGCCGTGAAAAAAGCTAATGCAGTCTTGGGATGCATCAGGGGAGGTATTTCCAGTAGAGATAAGGAGGTGTTAGTACTGTTATACAAGGCACTGGTGAGACCTCATCTGGAATACTGTGTGCAGTTCTGGTCTCCCATGTTTAAGAAGGATGAATTCAAATTTGAACAGGTACAGAGAAGGGCTACTAGGATGATCTGAGGAATGGAAAACCTATATTATGAAAGGCAACTCAAAGAGCTTGGCTTGTTTAGCCTAACCAAAAGAAGGGTGAGGGGAGATATGATTGCTCTCTATAAATATATCAGAGGGATAAATACCATAGAGGGAGAAGAATTATTTAAGCTCAGTACCAATGTGGACACAAGAACAAACGGATATAAACTGGCCATCAGGAAGTTTAGACTTCAAATTAGATGAAGGTTTCTAACCATCAGAGGAGTGAAGTTCTGGAATAGCCTTCCAAGGGAAGCAGTGGGGGCAAAAGACCTATCTGGCTTCAAGATTAAACTCGATAGGTTTATGGAGGAGATGGTATAATGGGATAACATGATTTTGGCAATTAATTGATCTTTAACTATTCTCGGTAAATAGGCCCGATGGCCTGTGATGGGATGTTAGATGGGGTGGGACCTGAGTTACGACAGAGAATGCTTTCCTGGGTATCTGGCTGGTGAATCTTGCCCATATGCTCAGGGTTTAGCTGATCGCCATATTTGGGGTCAGGAAGGAATTTTCCTCCAGGGCAGATTGGAAGAGGCCCTGCGTGGTTTTCGCCTTCCTCTGTAGCATGGGGCATGGGTCACTTGCTGCAGGATTCTCTGCACCTTGAAGTCTTTAAACCATGATTTGAGGACTTCAATAGCTCAGTCATAGGTGAGAGGTTTATCGCAGGAGTGAGTGGGTGAGATTCTGTGGCCTGCATTGTGCAGGAGGTCAGGCTAGATGATCATAATGGTCCCTTCTGACCTTAATATCTATGAGTCTATGAGAGTGTATGGAATGAGAGGAGAGAGGGGGTCTGATTCTTGATTGCCCTGCACTTTATATAGTCACTCGTGCAAAGTGAGTACAAAATTGAAAACACAACCAGATCAGAAGTATAACACCACTGTTCCCTGGTGTAAGTGACTACACAAGCTACAGAAGAACAGAGGATCAGGCCTGGTATTTGTAGCAAGTAGTTAGACACATGAGCTTCTTCTCATTTTTATATGCCCTCCCTTAGTAAGAGGAATAAAATGTCTATTTTAACTTATAATGGATAAAATATCAACATATTTTGAGTTTTATAAATTTTACTCAAAAGACTGAATTGATCTTCAATACAGATCATCCCTCTGGGGAAAAACAGAATAGTGTTGTGTTAATACATCACCATAAATTATCACTGACATATGTAATACACAGCTATTCAACTCACCTCTTATTTTGGTTTTTTGTTTTTTTTTTGTTGCTGTTGTTATTTTTTCTACCATGAGTTGTTAAGTTTCTAATGGCCTTGTCAAGGTTCCTCCCCCACTCTGAACTCTAGGGTACAGATGTGGGGACCTGCATGAAAACCTCCTAAGCTTACTTTTACCAGCTTAGGTTAAAACTTCCCTAAGGTACAAATTAATTTTATCCTTTGTCCTTGAAATAACCACTGCCACCACCAAACTCTAACTGGGTTTACTGGGAAACGTAGTTTGGACAAGTCTTTCTCCCCGCAAATCCTCCCAACCTTTGCACCCCACTTCCTGGGAAAAATCCTCACCAATTTGCATAGATGACCACAGACCCAAACCCTTGGATCTGAGAACAATGAAAAAGCATTCAGTTTTCTTTCAAGAAGATTTTTAATAGAAATAGAAGTAGATAGAAGTAAAGGAATCCCCCCTGTAAAATCAGGATGGTAGATACCTTACAGGGTAATTAGATTCAAAACATAGAGAATCCCTCTAGGCAAAACCTTAAGTTACAAAAAAAGACACACAGACAGAAATAGTCATTCTATTCAGCACAATTCTTTTCTCAGCCATTTAAAGAAATCATAATCTAACGCATACCTAGCTACATTACTTACTAAAAGTTCTAAGACTCCATTCCTGTTCTATCCCCGGCAAAAGCAGCATACCAACAGACACACAGACCCCTTTGTTTTTCTCCCTCCTCCCAGCTTTTGAAAGTATCTTGTCTCCTCATTGGTCATTTTGGTCAGGTGCCAGCAAGGTTATCTTTAGCTTCTTAACCCTTTACAGGTGAGAGGATTTTTCCTCTGGCCAGGAGGGATTTTAAAGGGGTTTACCCTTCCCTTTATATTTATGACAGGCCTTTATAAACATTGTGATTTCCATCTTAAACAACTAGTAAGAAAAAACTTTCAGGATCCTTTCTTTCCTAACACCCATGCTGCAAAGTTAGAACAGCGTTAATGCAGATATACTCTGAGATGCCTTGCTGCCATACTTTATGCTTTGTGAGCATAAAACAAATTAGTTGACTAAATTTTAAGTATCTAAATTTTAGTCAAGAAATTTTTATCCCATAGGTTCACACAGACAGAATTTATTTCCCTAGTGAGTTCAGACATTGTCAGTGAGGAAAGGCAGTTAGTTGCTCTTAGCCTGGGCTTGAATCGCTAAAGAAAAAGGCACTTACTAAAACTATTATCTGAGTCATTTAAGATCTATGGCCTTGACTACCAGAATTTTCTCTATTTTTCACTTCAAATCTGAACAAATGAGAGCTGTTCCAGTCCCAACAAACCCTGAAAACTGTCTGGAAGGTAAAAATAAAACTCAGAGGGGAAAAAATGTGTGACCACTCAATCTTGGGTGTATGAAAAAAGCATCATTTGAGGCAAAGACTTTAAATATCCTCTTCCCTTGTGAGCAAAACAGAGTTAGCCTGAGACTTTTTACATTGTTCGCTTTACAATGAAGTTTCAAATCTTGAGAGAAACTGGGTGACAGGACCATTTCATTATGGTTTGCTTCAATACAAAAGCTTCACAGAAGGAAATATACTTTTAACAGAGTAGACAAAAAGTGTCTGAACTGAGATTGAGGGAATATTTATGAATAAAAAATCTTGGGGCTACCAATTCATCGCATTGCTTTTTTTTCCTCCAAAGCCTCAGAGAAGTGCTACAATTTACTAGCTGGGGAGTAATTTATTTACTGTTGACAGCTAGACCCTGAACAAAGAACCAGTACAAATAATTCTAACCAACGCTAAATAAAGATTACAGGGATATTATGTCTTATTTCATCATATTTGAGGGTGACTAGTCAGGAAGTGACTTGTATTCATGTTTTGCATTGGAGGGATTTGCCAGGGACACTGATTCTAATGAGCTTTCCTAAAGGTTCTTACATAGCCTTGGCTTTCAGGCAAGAAATAACTAGCAATAGACTCCTCAGGTACAAACCTGCGGTAGCTGGCAGGAGGCAAATGACTCTGCGGGAAGACAGAGGAAAATGTCAAAAAGGCCGACACAATTAAAGCACAATGCAGAGTTCCCATATATACAATCTGAGAAAATACAATTAATGGTGTAAAAAATAACAGAATCCCTTCCTTTTTTCACCTTGCCACTGAGGAGAGCTTTAATTGATATGCCGGCTATGCAGTGCTGTAAGCAAGCTCTCATTTAAAACACACTTTCTATATAACAAGGTCAAACCTTCCTGCATTGATGACCCTGAAGCAAGCTTAGCTAGGATCCCTAAATCATGGCATCTGTTGTGAAGAGTGACATCAGGCAAGAAACTTTTCAGGGGGAAAAAAATATAGGCAGTGACAGCAACAGAGTGCATTGCCTACTGCACATATTTATTCCAGTTGTGGATTTCTGTGTATGTATTTATGTTTCTTTCTCTTATTTTTTTTCCCTTAAAGCTGTGCACTGCTGGAAAGTACACTTCTTTTATATAAAAAGTCCACTGTTTGCAAAAGAAAGTGATCATCCTTTATTCATTTTATAGGAAAATAATGATTATACACTGTACTGCATTGCTAAAACATTTTATGGCATGTAATTATTGCCGTTCAGTAATTCTGGTGACATCTTTATTTAGGGCCAAATTCTGCCACCTTTCCTCATGCTGAGCAGTGTCTTACTCCAGGATGAACTCCACCAATATTAAAAGGAGTGGAGGACTTCTTGATGGATAATGTACTAACTCAATATGAATGGAGGCAGCAGAATGTAGCCTTAAATATTTGTAGAATAAGGATTTTGTCAGAAGCAAAACCATAAAATATACAGTAAACTCTTTGCCCATTTACTAAATTACTGGCTCACTCTTCCCCAATCTTATTGTGCTTACAGGTTCTGACTCAAACCATAATGACATCAGACAAGCTTTGGATCAGGTCCATGAAAAGAGAGGATATTAAGGGCCAAATCTTGCACTTGTTAAAAGTGGAGGGACTTGTGCCTATGCAGAAGGCAAGCTACACACCTAAACGGGTAGCAGCACTACTCTCTATCCTACTTACTACCAGCTAACTCAGGTGTAGGTTTCCTGTTACTCCTGAATCTGAACATAAAAGTTGTTCCCAGTCACAATTATGAGCATTGCTGTAACAGTTTCTTCTGGGTATGTTAAGAAAATAAAATCAAAATTATGGCCTGGACTTGAGAGGTTCTGGGGATTCACTGAAATCCAAACTGCAAAGTAGGACTTGTGGGTACTCAGTCTCCTTCTACGTTGGACTTTTGATGAGATATCTCCCCACTTCAATCACTGCTACTTCTACAACAGAATGAGTAGCACTGGGTAACTGTCCACCAAAAGAACAAATCCTGAAAAATAGTCTGGTATCAGTGCAATTTGATACTGGGAACTTATTTCAACTTTATGGCCAGAGCTATGTACTGTGCTTGCTGAGGGGGAAAGACCAGACTGGAGCCCATTCTCATTGGTGCTACTCCACACATAACACCATCTAAAGTGAGTTTTTCCACCACTATAGGCTGGTTGTGTCCAGTGTGACAGAAATAACAGAAATATTATTGAATAACATGAAGGTCACACTGCGTCTCCACTGAATGAACTGTAGAAGGGTTTGTATCCAGTAGTATAAAGGTGGTCTGTATCTCTTTAAATATCAGCATCGTCCTTCTCTATAAAGCCCCTTTGAAAAAGACCAGCAGGAAGACATGCCAAGGGTATACTTGTACTTGTCTGTCAACTAGTCAATTAAAAGTTCATTCTAAAACCTATAGTTATTTATTTTCTTTGACATGCACTTAGAAATACCTTTTTGTAATTTCCAACTATTTGATTTGTATCTTCATCAGTCTCCAAGGAGCCACCCACCTTACTGCCATTGTGCAATTTCTTATTATGGAATGTAAAATCGCCACTGATCTATGATCTTTTCTCCTTAGCTCTGTGCATCCCAAAGAAGGCATTTTATCAGACAATCACTCTCCTACTTTAGAATCATAGAATATCAGGGTTGGAAGGGACCTCAGGAGGTCATCTAGTCCAACCCCCTGCTAAAAGCAGGACCAATCCCCAACTAAATCATCGCAGCCAGGGCTTTGTCAAGCCTGACTTTTAGTTTGGTCATTTTAGAAGAAGAAAATGACCAAAGTGAATAACAGAACTACAATATTACATCTCAAGGTTTGTTCAAAAGTTAAGAAAGTTAGCCAAAGGACTGGGAACCACACTCTTTTCTCATTCAGACATCTTCTGGATTTCCAGGTAGCGGCTGAACCTTTGGGCGAGAGCTTTCCAAAGTTCCTGACCTCCCGCCTTAAGCACTTCTGCTGTCAGAACGTCCTTGCACGGAGCCTTCCTCTCTTTCATTTGACGGAGTGTGTGGTGGACTTTGTATAGAAATCCCTGCAGATTGCCTCCATCTCTGTTCGATCGGTTACTGATTCTCCGTCCCTGTTTGTCAAAGCTGATAATGATGACCTGTACAACGCCAGTTCCCATTCATATTTTTTGAGACTTTTATGATCTTCAGCAGCCTTTAGGAGCTTTTTGGTTGGAAATTTCTCAAAGTCTTCCTTCAACTTCATTCGTTTGAGCTTGCAGAGAAGGGAGTACTCAAGCCTGTTGCTGTCATTTCTTTTCATTGTCCTCCTCTTCTCCAATAAAGTCTTTGTATTCTCCGAAATTCTTCCGCTAGCTCTTCTTGGTCTTTCACGCTCAGCTGATTTCACACACCATTTCAGTCTCTTACTGAAGTTCTCAATCATCGGCGCAGTCATCCAGGAGGCTCCAATCTTCCCTAGAAATGTTTTCCTTCAGGATTGCCTCGTCAAAAGCTATCGGTTGGTGCCTTTTGTTTGCCATGCACAGCGCCTTTTTCTCCGCCTTCACAGTGACTGTGAGTCTGGCTCTCAGTAGGCGATGATCTCTACTAATATTGAATAATGGCACTACTGAAATATCCTGCACAATGCATCATTTATCGATCAGAAAGTAATCGATTTAATTTTTTGTCTTTGTGTTTGGTGTGATCCAGGTCCATCTTCTGTTGGCCTTCTTTCGGAACCAGGCGTTACCAATGAACATTCTCCTTGTCTCTGCCAATATAGTTAGTCGTTCTCATGCATTTCGTTCTTCGATACAGTACCTTCCTATGAACTTTTCACCCTCTCTCCCTCCTCCAACTTTGGCATTAAAATTTCCCATCACAATCGTATATGTAGAACTCTGAGCGAGGGTTTCCTCCAGTTCCTGATAGAATCCTTCCACATCATCATCTTCGCATGCACTTGTGGAGCATAGATCTGGATGATTTTCAGGGTACTATTTCGGTTCAATTGGAGGTAAAGCACCCCGATACGTGATGACTTCAAATGGCATGAGACAATATTCGAAGACCATTCCTTGTTTATGATGAATCATAATCACAGAATATCAGGGTTGGAAGGGACTTCAGGAGGTCATCTAGTCCAACCCCCTGCTCAAAGTAGGACCAATCCCCAACTAAATCATCCCAGCCAGGGTTTTGTCAAGCCTGACCTTAAAAATCCCAAAGGAAGGAGATTCCACCACTTCCCTAGGTAACACATTCCAGTGCTTCACCACCCTCCTAGTGGAATTTTTTTTCTTAATATCCAACCTACACCTCCCCCACTGCGACTTGAGATCATTACTCCTTGTTCTGTCATCTGTTACCACTGAGAACAGTCTAGATCCATCCTCTTTGGAACCCTCTTTCAGGTAGTTGAAAGCAGTTATCAAATCCCCCCCTCATTCTTCTCTGCAGACTAAATAAACCCAGTTCCCTCAGCCTCTCCTCATAAATCTTCACCTTCTTAGGGTAGGGTTTACCAATGCTATGGGGCCTCGGTGAGGGAGCAGCAAATGTCTGGTACACCCTGTCATGATGGAGTTCAGTGTAGTGCAATTATTTTTTTTAAAGGCTACTGGAAAAACCTCCAAAACGGAGCCTTTCTGGATGTCTGCATAGAGCACTGAGGACAAGGGTCAAGAATTTCAAAAGGGACTTGAGATTTGGGGTGCTGAGCACCCAGCCTCTTAAAATTAGGTCACTTTAAGGTGTCCAAGCAAGATGCCCACTTGTCAATTTTATTCTTGGCCAAAAATCTATTGGCACCCTAACTGGTCATATGGTAAGGTGGATAGCTGGGCAAAATGTCTATGAATAGTATGAATAGTCTGCTTTGACCGTGTCCAGAGTCTGAGTTTTCTAGCAAACGAGTTTAGGGTCCAGACGACTTGAGAAAAGAGCAAATTTTAGGCAAACATTGAATATTGTTCATTAAAAGTTTCAGAGTAACAGCTGTGTTAGTCTGTATTCGCAAAAAGAAAACGAGTACTTGTGGCACCTTAGAGACTAACCAATTTATTTGAGCATAAGCTTTCGTGAGCTACAGCTCACTCCACAGTATGCATCCGATGAAGTGAGCTGTAGCTCACGAAAGCTTATGCTCAAATAAATTGGTTAGTCTCTAAGGTGCCACAAGTACTCCTTTTCTTTTTTCATAGAAAGTGAAATTCAGACGGCTAAGTGTGAGTATTGGCACTGGAAATCTAATGCTAAGAGTTTTGTCTTTTTCCATTATTAGGTTCATACTCTACTCTCATCCACAGCTGATGTGTACCACACAGTGGATGGGTGATCAGTTCCATATTGTACATGTATGGAGGACACTGAAATGAATTACTATGATTGATTGCCTGATTCTGAAATTGCATTATCATTGATTACTACATTTTGCTACTCACACGTATGCTGTTATATATCTTTTTTGCACTTTGGAACTCCTCTTAATTTAAATCAGAATTTTATCAAGTAAAGTGGATGGAGTACATACTTCACCACAACACATGCAATATATATAAGTTACAACTGCAAGCAATGTGTAGTGCTTCTTAATCAAGCAAAAAAACAGCCTTATCATAAAACAATATAAATCACAGCAAAGCACCAACTCAGTTTGGTCATTAACTAAAGTAAACAGAAAAGTTTTAACCTTCTCTTAAAGGGCCCAATTTTAAAGCCATCACTGAAGCAAATATCCCATCAGACTTCATCAGAAGTTTTGTCTGAGTAAAGCCTGTTGCATCAGTATTTTTTTAAAGTATTTAAGTATAACCGTAACAGAAAATACATCTTAGTATCAGTCAGTGAAGTTTGATAGTAACAAGGATGATTTTTCCATTAAGAGAGCTTCAGGGTCACATGAGAAATAAGATACTGAACATGAATAACTTTGGGAATGTTCAGGCCCACATCCAAACTTACTGTCTCCATGCACAGTTGTGGAAACTGTCATTTATTTATCAATTACTATTAAATGTTATCATTATTGTGACACCAACAGGTCCCATGAATTTCTGTTCATTAGATCCCTGCTAAAGAACAGGTGGTTGACCTGATGCATTTAATATGATTCTTGACAAGATTAATAGACCCAAATTTTATTGAATTCCAGTTATAAAGATCAGCCAAAATTTTAATCTATCTTTGCAGCATTAGGAAATTAATTGACCATTTGCACATTAAGGAAGAAATTAAAGTGAGGAAGATGTGTCTGAATTAACTAAAGCATTGAGAATGAGCATACAGACATGAGAAGACCTTTCAAAATTACTATATTACTTCTCCCACGCTTGATAATGGGCACTGTAGATGGGTTCAGAATTTAGAGGTCATTCATTATTTTAAACTGACACAGACAAATTCCATATCAAAACACCCCTATGTATCTCGTAATTTTGGATTTGGAGCTGGACTCTGAAGCTCTGGTCAGCCAGCCTGAGAAAGAGGTCAAGCTAAAATTCTGAACATGAATAGTCTCAAACTTTGGAAAGGTTCAGATCCAGATCCAAATCCAAGCATACTGTCTACATGCCCACTTCCCACAATTTAGGACAATGTCACTTACTAATAAATAATAATATTGTTGTTGTTGTAATAGTATCTTCATACCCCATTCAGAATCAGAAAAACTTTGTGCTAGGTTCTGTACAGCAGCATGCAAAGACACAGCCCCCTTCCTGCAGAATTTACGGTCTTAGAACCATAGAACCCTAGGGGTTAGAGTAGACCATAAGGATCATCTAGTCCAACCCCCCTTCCAAGATGCAGGATTTACTGTATACAAACCATCCAAGACATGGCTGTCCAGCCTCCTCTTGAAAACTTCCAGTGAAGGAGCTGCCACGACATCCTTAGGCAGTTTGTTCCATTGTCCTACTGTTCTTACAGTTAGGAAGGTTTTGCTGCAATTTAATCTAAATCTGCTATGCTGTAATTTGAACCCACTGCGTCTTGTCCTTCCCTCCATGGCAAGAGAGAACAATTTTTCTCTGTCTTTTTATGGCAGTCTTTCAAGTATTTCCCCCCCCTTAATCTTCTCTTTTTGAAGCTAAAGATACCCAGGTCCTTCAGCCTTTGCTTGTAGAGCTTGCATTCCGTCCCTTTCATCATCTTTGTTGCTCACCTCTGCATCCTTTCCAGTTCCTCTACATCCTTTCTATACAGTGGTGACAAAAACTGTACACAGTACTCCAGCTGAGGCCTAACCAGCACGAACTAGAGTGGTACCACCACCTGCCATGACTTGCATGCTAAGCCTCTGTTAATGCAACCCAAATTGCATTTGCTTTTTTTGCAACAGCAAAACACATTGTTGACTCATATTGAGGTTGTGATCACCATAACTCCCAATTCCTTCTCAGCAGCGCTGCTGCCAAGCCAGTTATCCCCAATTCTGTATTTGTGCATTTGGTTTTTCTTTCCAAACTGTAGCACCTTACAGCTGCCTTTGTTGAATTCCATTTTGTTGTCTATAGCACAGTTCTACAGCTTCTCTAGATCCCTTTGAATTTTAGCTCTATCCTCCAAAGTGTTTGCAACCCCCCACCCAGCTTTGTGTCATCTGCAAATTTGATCAGGATGCTCTCTGTTCCTACATCCAGGTCATTCATAAAGCTCTTAAATAACACCGGAACCAGAACAGATCCCCGTGGAACCTCATTTGAGACCTCCTTCCAATCTGACATCATTCCATTAATAGTTACTCTTTGTTTGCAGTTGTTTAACCAATTATGTATCCATGTAATGGTGGTTCTACCAAGCTTGCATTTCTCCAGCTTACTTATGAGACTGTCATGTGGGGCTGTGTCAAAAGCCTTGCTAAAATCCAGGTATATTATGTCAACTGCATTCCCCCATCCACCAAACCAATTACCTTGTCAAAGAAGGAAATCCAGCTGGATTGGTATGATTTGTTCTTAGTAAATACATTCTGGCTGCTAGTGATCACCCCTTCAGCCTCCAGGTATTTGCAAATTGAATGTTTTATAAATTGTTCTGGTAGCTTCCCAGGTATCAAGGTCAGGCTGACTGGTCTCTAGTTTCCCAGCTCCTCCTTTTCCCCCTTTTTAAAGATGGGCTCTACGTTAGTCCTTCTCTAGTCTTCTGGGACCTCTCCTGTCATCCATGAGTTTGCAAATATTATTTTCAGTGGCTCTGAGATTTCTTCAGCTAATTCCTTCAGCGTGCTGGGATGAAAAGCATTAAACCCTGTTCACTAGAATTCATTCAAATTAGTCATAAAATTTCTGATATGTTCTTTACTTATCCTGAGCTGCATCTCTCCCTCCCCCCACAATAGTCTTTGATAACTTCGCTAATTATCCCGTCACATGTTGTTTTCTGTGTGAAGACTGAAGCAAAGTAGGCATTAAGCAGCTCAGCATTCTTATCATCTTCCATTACCAGCTCATCCTCTCCACTGAACAATGGACCCACACCACCTCTTAGCCCTGGTCTACACTAGGAGTTGAGGTCGAATTTAGCAGCGTTAAATCGATTTAAACCTGCACCCGTCCACACGACGAAGACCTTTTTTATTACTTAAAGGGCTCTTAAAATAGATTTGCTTACTCCACCCCCAACAAGGGGATTAGCACTGAAATCGGCCTTGCTGGGTTGAATTTGGGGTACTGTGGACACAATTAAATGGTATTGGCCTCCGTGAGGTATCCCAGAGTGCTCCATTGTGACCGCTTTGGACAGCATTCTCAACTCAGATGCACTGGCCAGGTAGACAGGAAAAGGCCCGCGAACTTTTGAATTTCAATTTCCTGTTTGGCCAGCATGGTAAGCTGCAGGTGACCATGCAGAGCTCATCAGCAGAGGTGACCATGATGGAGTCCCAGAATCGCAAAAGAGCTCCAGCATGGACCGAACGGGAGGTACGGGATCTGATCGCTGTATGGGGAGAGGAACCCATGCTATCAGAACTCCGTTCCAGTTTTCGAAATGCCAAAACATTTGTCAAAATCTCCCAGGGCATGAAGGACAGAGGCCATAACAGGAACGCAAAGCAATGCCGCGTGAAACTTAAGGAGCTGAGACAAGCCTACCAGAAAACCAGAGAGGCGAACAGCCACTCTGGCTCAGAGCCCAAAACAAGCCGCTTCTATGATGAGCTGCATGCCATTTTAAGGGGTTCAGCCACCACTACCCCAGCTGTGTTGTTTGACTCCTTCAATGGAGATGGAGACAACATGGAAGCAGGTTTTGGGGATGAGGAAGATGATGACGATGAGGTTGTAGATAGCTCACAGCAAGCAAGCAGAGAAACCGGTTTTCCCGACAGCCAGGAACTGTTTCTCACCCTGGACCTGGAGCCAGAACCCCCCAAACCCACCCAAGGCTGCTTCCTGGATTCATCAGGTGGAGAAGGGACCTCTGGTGAGTGTACCTTTTAAAATACTATACATGGTTTAAAAGCAAGCATGTTGAATGATTAATTTGCCCTGGCATTTGTGTCTCTCCTGGATGTACTCCCAAAGCCTTTGCAAAAGGTTTCTCGGAAAGGCAGCCTTATTCCATCCACCATGGTAGGACACTTTACCACTCAAGGCCACGTACTCGGGAATCATGTAGCACATACTCGGGAATCATTGTAGAACAAAGCATTGCAGCGTATGCTTGCTAGCATTCTAACATTCTTTATCTCTCTGTGTTATCCTCAGGAGAGTGATATCATTCATGGTCACCTGGTTGAAATAGGGTGCTTTTCTTAAGGGGACATTCAGAGGTGCCCGTTCCTCCTGGGCTGTTTGCCTATGGCTGAACAGAAATGTTCCCCGCTGTTAGCCACGGGGAGAGGGGAGGTGATAGCCACACCCTGGGGGGAGGCAAAATGCGACCTTGGAACGAAAGCACATGTGCTATGTATGTAATGTTAACAGCAAGGTTTACTGTGAAAGAGTGTACCCATTGTTCTATAAAATGTGTCTTTTTAAATACCACTGTCCCTTTTTTTTTCCTCCACCAGCTGCATGTGTTTCAAGTATCAGAGGATCTTCTCCTTCCCAGAGGCTAGCGAAGATCAGAAGGCGAAAAAAATGCACTTGCGATGAAATGTTCTCTGAGCTCATGCTGTCCTCCCACACTGACAGAGCACAGATGAATGCATGGAGGCAGACAATGTCAGAGTGCAGGAAAGCACAAAATGACCGGGAGGAGAGGTGGCTGGCTGAAGAGAGGGCTGAAGCTGAAAGGTGGCGGCAGCATGATGAGAGGAGGCAGGACTCAATGCTGAGGCTGCTGGAGGATCAAACTAATATGCTCCAGCATACGGTTGAGCTGCAGGAAAGGCAGCAGGAGCAAAGACTGCTGCTACAGCCCCTGTGTAACCAACCGCCCTCCTCCCCAAGTTCCATAGCCTCCTCACCCAGACGCCCAAGAACGCAATGTGGGAGGGCCTCTGGCCACCCAGCCACTCCACCCCAGAGGATTGCCCAAGCAACAGAAGGCTGGCATTCAATAAGTTTTGAAGTTTTAAACTTTTAAAGTGCTGTGTGGCCTTGTCCTTCCCTCCTCCACCACCCCTTCTGGTGCTTCTCTCCTCCACCACCCCTCCTGGGCTACCTTGGTAGTTATCCCCCTATTTTTGTGATGAATTAATAAAGAATGCATGAATATGAAGCAACAATGACTTTATTGCCTCTGCAAGCAGTGATCGAAGGGAGGAGAGGAGGGTGGTTAGCTTACAGGGAAGTAGAGTGAACCAAGGGGCAGGGGGTTTCATCAAGGAGAAACAAACAGAACTTTCACACCATAGCCTGGCCAGTCATGAAACTGGTTTTCAAAGCTTCTCTGACATGCACCGCACCCTTCTGTGCTCTTCTAACTGCCCTGGTGTCTGACTGCACGTAACCGGTGGCCAGGCGATTTGCCTCAACCTCCCACCCGCCATAAACATCTCCCCCTTACTCTCACAGAGATTATGGAGTAATAACAAGCAGTAATAACAGTGGGAATATTGGGTTCGCTGAGGTCTAACCGAGTCAGTAAACTGCACCAGTGTGCTTTTAAACGTCCAAATGCACATTCTACCACCATTCTGCACTTGCTCAGCCTGTAGTTGAACAGCTCCTGCCTACTGTCCAGGCTGCCTGTGTATGGCTTCATGAGCCATGGCATTAAGGGGTAGGCTGGGTCCGCAAGGATAACTATAGGATTTCAACATCCCCAATGGTTATTTTCTGGTCTGGAAATAAAGTCCCTTCCTGCAGCTTTTGAAACAGACCAGAGTTCCTGAAGATGCGAGCATCATGCACCTTTCCCGGCCATCCCACGTTGATGTTGGTGAAACGTCCCTTGTGATCTACCAGTGCTTGCAGGACCATTGAAAAGTACCCCTTGTGGTTTATGTACTTGCTGGCTTGGTGCTCCAGTGACCAGATAGGGATATGGGTTCCGTCTGTGGCCCCACCACCATTAGGGAATCCCATTGCAGCAAAGGGACCTGCACTTTCCCAGGGTCACTACCCTTGATATCAGCAGATCTTTGATTGCGTGGGCTACTTGCATCACAACAGCCCCCATCGTAGATTTGCCCATTCCAAATTGATTCCCGGCTGACCGGTAGCTGTCTGGAGTTGCAAGCTTCCACGGGGCTATTGCCACTCGCTTCTCAACTGTGAGGGCTGCTCTCATCTTGGTATTCTTGCACCTCAGGGCAGGGGAAAGCAAGTCACAAAGTTCCATGAAAATGCCCTTACACACGTGAAAGTTTCACAGCCACTGGAAATCGTCCCAGACCTGCAACACTACGCGATCCCACCAGTCTGTACTTGTTTCCCAAGCCCAGAATTGGCATTCCACCACATGAACCTGCCCCATTAGCACCATGATGCCCACATTGCCAGGGCCCATGCTTTGAGAGAAGTCTGTGTCCATGGCCTCATCACTCTCATCACCGCGCTGACGTCGCCTACTCGCCCGGTTTCACTTTCCCAGGTTCTGGTGCTGTATATACTGCTGGATAATGCATGTGGTGTTTAATGTGCTCCTAATTGCCAAAGTGATCTGAGCGGGCTCCATGCTTGCCGTGGTATGGCATCTGCACAGAAAAAAGACGCAGAAAGATTGTCTGCCGTTGCCCTGACGGAGGGAGGGGCGACTGACGACATGGCTTACAGGGAATTAAAATCAACAATAGGGGTGGCTTTGCGAGAAACTGAATGGCCCCCTCAAGGATAGAACTCAAAACCTCAAGGACAGAACTCAAAACTGGGTTTAGCAGGCCGGTGATTTCACAGAGGGAAGGAGGGAGGTAGGAGAAAATGAATACAAAACAAATCTGGTCTATTTCTTGTTTTGAGCCACTTCATCTATCTTTATACATCTTGCTGGCAGCAGACTGTGCAGTATGACCGCTAGTCATCATCATCTCCTGAGTGCTCGGCAGAAGACGGTGCAGTGTGACTACTGGCCATCGTCTTCTGCTGGCTGCTGATTAAAAGACAGTGCACTGCCGGTAGGACTCAATCACCATGAGACGAAACTTAAAAGGGAAATGACCTGGCTGAGTCATTCCCATGTTTGCCTAGGCGCCCCGACCTGACTGAGGTTGGTTAAAAGAGCACCCAGGACTACGTCGATAACGGCTACCAGTCATACTGCACTGTCTGCTGCCAAAAGGCAATAAACTGTTGCTGTGTAGCAATGCAGTACTGCGTCTGCCAGCAACCAGGAGACATACGGTGATGGTTAGCTGAGCAGGCTCCATGCTTGCCATGGTATGGCGTCTGCACAGGTAACTCAAGAAAAAAGGCGCAAAACAATTGTCTGCCTTTGCTTTCACGGAAGGAGGGAGGGAAGGGGGGTCTGACGATATGTACCCAGAACCACCTGCAACAATGTTTTAGTCCCATCAGGCACTGGGATTTCTACCCAGAATTCAAATGGGCAGCAGAGACTGCAGAAACTGTGGGATAGCTACCCATAGTGCAACGCTCCAGAAGTCGACGGTTGCCTCGGTACTATGGACACACTCCGCTGACTACGTGCACTTAGAGCATTTGTGTGGGGACACACATAATCGACTGTATAAAAACGCTTTCTACAAAACCGACTTCTATAAATTCGACCTAATTTCGTAGTGTAGACATACCCTTATAATCTAATATAGGTGTGTAATTACAAGTAAGAGACAAATTGTTTTTAAAAGACCTGACATTTAACATAGCTGCTGATGCAATGATAAACTGCTCACAAGAATTGCCAGCAGGAGACTTCACACACAATAACTGCTTTAGAACACAGTGATTAATACTTACCATAAGGGAAAACAATGTGCCATCATTTCTTACTAAGAACATAAAAGAGCTGCTCGGGTCACCAGGAGCAGTGATATGAACATGGCCACACTTGCAGCTGCTTTGCAATGCCCAGAACATTGATGAACATGACTGGCCCAGATGCTATGTAATAAATAATAATCAAAGGTCACAAATGTTTCAACATAGCAAATGAATAATCAGAAGCTCAGTACAATGATTAAAATACAAGTGACAACTGGAATTAGACAGAACAGAAAGATCCTAAAGCCTCAGAAATTTGCCTCAGTTCTCTAGAGCATTGCTTTATGCCTCTGTGGCAAAATAGCCCTAAAATCAGCTCCTTGAGAATTCCTCACAGAGAATCTTTGGCCAGAGTACAGTCAGTAGAGCAGCTTTTACAGCACCTGACGTAGGAGATATGCTCCGGGTGACCCTATATCTTTCTAATTTCCAACACTGGAATAGCCCCTGAGGGCTGTGAAAAACAGAGTGGTTCAAGATGAGACCCAAATTGGGGTAACCCAATGCTGGCTTTAAGACACTTCTTGCTCCCTAACCTTCCAAAACTGTGCCAAGCACAGTTCAGCTCACACACAAAAACTTGAGTTGCTACATTTTATTATTTCCTTGGACTTTTAAGTTCTATAATAATTATATAGCCTCTCTTACCATAGTATCTGAAGCACCTCACAGTCTTTAACATATTTAATCTCACAACATTTCTGTGAGGTAGGGAAGTATTATTAACCCCATTTTACAGACCGCTTAAGTGACCTTCCCAAAGTCACACAAAGTCTTTAGCAGAGGAAAAAATTAAACCTTGATCTTCCAAGTCCCAAGCAAGTGACCTAACCACTGGACCATCCTTCCTCTCTTTTTCCCTTCTGCAGGGAAGCTGTGCCTCACTACAAGTCTGTCTCCAGTATCCATCTGCTGCTGTACCGTCACCAGACGTCGTAAGTTAAAACAGCTCTTTCTTTCAGAATTTGCAGCCTAGAAACGAAAGCAAGACTAATTTTCAAACTTAATTAGATTATATGAATAAAACCCTTGCAGATTCTTTTTCTAGCTTTATTGATGTGTTTGTCTGACCTCTAGTAGGTCCGTATTATCTTGATTTTTCAATTGTAATTAAATGTACTGGTTGTATATTTTACTTTTTATTTACAAAGGCAGTTGAATGTACATTAAATTTCAATTTAATTAATTGAAATTTCATTATAATGGACTTTTGAGGCCCAAATGTATTTAGACCACGTACTCTAATCAGACATCAAAACATATACTAATCAAAGTAATTAGATCAATGGAACAGCAGAACAATGCTGAATCAAAAAGATATTTAAATCCTAAACAATGGGAAACATGCATTAAAATCTCAACTGTCTAGTAGTCACATAACTCTGGGTCTGATGGAATGCCCATTCAAGTCAATAGGAATCCTGGATCAGGCCCTCTTTGCATAGGCACCACATAGGCTACACCTAAACGACAAACTAAGAATGTGATTCTGCTGCTCCGATACACATGCTAGTACTAGGTCTTATTAAGCTATTGACCAGTTTCAAGCAGGTTTGTACTTGGCACAGCTCAGCGTTGCCCCCACTGCCACCACCTGGGCTTCTGTGGTTACACTGCTGTTTATACTCATGCTAGCTTGAGGAGAGCTAGCCTAAGTAAGTGTACACAAGCAGGGGAATCATATCCCTTCCATGCAGTGTAGACATAGCTTACAGTGATTGCACACAAGAGGGGTTTTTTCCCCCCACCAGTGTAAAACTGCTTTCCTGTATATAAAATGGGCAATATTGCTGATGAACATGGTAATTTCTCTAAAAATGGAGGAAACCTTAGATGATCACTGTATGTACCAAATCATGCCCATATTACAACTGAAAAATGACATTTGAAAGAATGTTATGGTCACAAGAAGAAGCACTCAAAAGTTAAGAAATGCCCAAATTAAGGTTGCCCAGGCAACCTTAATTTGGCACCCTTGTTTGTATTCATCATGATGCAGTCTTCAATTACATGATCACATACTGTTTTAACCACAGGGTCTCATTCAGCAAATGGGTAGTTATCTGCCCTTCAACCCCTCTTCCCCTCCTCTCATCCTAGCTTCTGCTCCCCTCCCTCTCTGCTCCTGTCCAACCCCTAACTCCAGCCCCCAGCCCCTCTGCTCTTATCCAGACCCACATTCCCTCACTACCACCCTCCTCCTCCTTTGCACCTATATATTCTACATCATCTGCTCATATCTACCCCACCCTACAAGCTCCTGTCCCTCCTCCCCACCCTCTGGTTTCTGCAGCTGCACCGCATCCCCTCTCTGATCGATCACCTCTCTGCACTCCAGTCTGGCAGCTTCCTCCTCCTCCACAATACCTAAGCTTCAGCAGGAGGGCACATGAGAGACAGTCTCCCTATTCTGACTTGCCACCTTGGACTGCAGCAATTGTCCTCAGCCACCGCAACTCTTGACTGGAGTATACTCAATGCAGATGAAATCTTCAGGGAATGTAGCTGCTGTATTCTAACAAATCTCCCCTGAGCATATGCAAACTGAAACTTTTCAAAAGTTTATAACTTAATCATATTTGGGTCACTTTTCACAGGTATGGCAAAAGGCACATCCCCAACACCAAGAAGAACCCTCTTCCAAATTTCAAGTCTGTACTCCAAAGCAGGGAGACATTAAAGTTTATTCATGAAACTGTTATAATATTTTTTAACATTTTCTTCCAATCTCATTCTCAGAAAAGGCTTGAATAGTAAGCATCTGGTAAAGTTATAAATAATCTTTATTTGGAAGTGTTAGCGACTAACCATAGGCAGCACCCAGCTCCACCTATATTACTAAACATAACAGATACAATAAATGTAGCCATTGTCTCCTACAGATGGGAATAAACTATTTCTTCAAAAATAATCCATTGGATGTTGTTCTATCAGCATCCCTTTCAAACTAGTCTGTTAATGACTCTGAAAGTGCAACATAATGGCAATTTAACTTTACTCAACAGACTATGATGTCATCTGTACTAGTCACTGTCCACTGCCTTGCATTCATTTCTCTTATACACCTGTTGTCAAATTTTCTCTTTTCTTCTCTCTTTATATCATCCTCCATTCCTGTCTCCTTTCTTCTTGCTGTTTCCTGAAATAATCATCAGGCACTCACTTAAGATTTCAGTAGGACTGTTGATATAAATGACACCTAGCATGAGTTGCAGAGTCCATTGGTTAAGTAATCCACCAAATCATAGTAATGAACACATAGGAGCAAATCATCAGGTGGTTTACATTGGCATAGCTCAACTGATGTCAAAGCTGAAGATCCAGGCCTATATGCCATTAATTATAATAATTTCATTGACTGTTTATTGAAAAAGAGTTAGCATATGAAAGTTCATGAGACTAGATAATACGTTGTGCACTTCTTGCTCAATCTTTGCTGGATTACACAATTAAATGATTGAATATATTACAGTTTGTGGACATGGCCCACAGCAAAGACTGGAGTAGAGAGCACCATAAGCATGTAAAAGAGTGTTGTGCAAATTAGCAAGAAGATTTAGAATTACTGTGGGTGGAGTGTATCAGAACAACCTCAGAAATCTCAGGACTTCCAAACATTTGTGCAGCAGCAGCAGTTACCCTGTTGGGTGCCAAAAAATATAGATTTTTCCAGGGGGAAGGTCAAAAGGTGAAACAGCAGAAAAACATTTTTTAACAACTGACTGAACTTTTTAAACAGCAAAACGTGAAAAGGTCTCTGGCACCTGAAATCAGTTAATGGTTTTATGGCAGTGATAAAATCACTTCAGGTGTTTCTGAAGCAACAGCTTTGAAAGCAATAGAGTTCTGGTGTGAAGAAGATCCATCAAAAATAAATCAAACCTAGTTTTCCCTGTGCCACAGGAAGTGCGTGTAATAGAAAGTTATTAAGACCAAAGCTATGTTCAGACATTGCCTCAGAACGCTCTCCAGTTGCCCATGTATTCCCTGATCAATCAACTGTAGGCCTCACTTTATCTTGCCAGCCCTGACAAGAGTCACCATCTGACTACAGATTATGGATAAATGTGGGTTAAAAGTTTTGATTTCTACCCTATTAAATGATTTTGACATTCTGTTCAACATCAAGACAGACATGAAACTGTTGTGAAAAACCTATATATTCTGGAAAAAAATTCTGGAACCAATATAAGGATGTGGTCTGATATCCAGATGAGTGGGTACCTGAAAATGAACAAACAGGTTTGAATCATCAGCCATGTAATGGTTCGAGTAATGACAAAATAGTCAGCCATGGCATGTAAATGAGACAGAAATATGATTTGGACCCATTTAATTACTAGACTGTGTTCAAAATGTCCTTAATCAGGCAGAGAGGGTGTAAACAGACAGGAGAGAGGGCATGATTTATGAAAATAGGGGTACACCCACTCTTTCTGGCAGTAATGTTTCACCAGCAGAGGTAATGGGTGCCAGGATAACTAAGTAAAGTGGACCAGTTTCTGCTCTTCTAATATAGCAGTATAAATCTGAAGTAATTCTACTGGGTAATTCAAAGCACAACGTGGGCCAGTCTCTAAATTAAGGAAGCAACTCCCACACTCAGCTGAGACTAATGCTCATATAGGCCTACATTCCACACATTATGAAATATCTGCACCAGCTCAAACACCCAGATTGGCCATTAGAACAATGTCTCAACAGCCAATACAAAAACATGATATAGGGGGACATAGAAAGTTGGCAAATGTGCCTACTCTTCCTATAACAGGAGCAGCTAATTTAGCAAGTTAGCTAAGTTATCCATTGTGGTGACCAGCAGCATGTCTCCCTTGTCTTGTATGCTCTTTTTGGCTTCATAATTGTCCCAGTTTAAGTGACATTGTTCTTGCACATCTGCACAGCAGTCACTGGCTAATGCTGAGGAATGCCCTATGTGCATACACACTATGCCTTTGAAGTGTGGACAATTTTTAGACTCAGGCCTCAGCCTCCACTCATGAATGCACCAGTACTGCACTTAGCTTGTTCGACACCATGGATGTCAATGAATACCACTGACAATGCAAGAGATGTCTAATTTACCCATAGAAATGCACTTTACTCTCAGTTTTCACATTGGGAACTGAATTGCTCTCCATATAACTAAATATAAAGCAATCACCCTGTAGTCACAGTATTTTAAAACTGCTTTTAAAGATGTGGTTCCAAAAAGTATTTTTATCGGGATGAATTTAGCACAAGCCTTTTGAATGTCAGCTGGATGAAAAACTCCTTGTGTGCATGCAGATAAATCTGCATCTGCAGAAATATTTCATGCACACTGGAAACTGCTTATGGGAAATAAAAAATAAATACCAGTAAATTAGGAGAACAGAATTCATAGTTCATCAGCAAAAACCTGTGATGAACACAGTACCACTGATATACTGTATGTGCACAGGACTGTTCAGATAAATCAGTAATATTCAGACTCAGTGGGAGTCTGAAAAACAGAGAGGATGCTTGTTAAAGGATTTGCACTGTCTATTTGAAATGCATAAGAAGTTCATGTCATCTACTCAGCAGATCCTTATTTAGAGGCAGGCCTGCCAGCTTGGGCTCAGTATGTCAGGCTGCATCAGTGTGTTCACAAAAGTGATTTATTGTGGCAGCATGAATGTCTAATTAGATGCATAGCTTACAGTTTTTAACAGAGAAGAACCTAACCAAGTGAAAAGCTGAAAGGAGATTTATTCTTTGTTACCAGTGTTTGCTTACATGTTCCATTGTTTTGTCTTCAAACTGCATTATTTTTCTGGCCCTCATTCCACCTGTCTTTTCAAAGCTACAATATGGACATTATATTTACTGAACTCTTGTCCTGTTGGAGATATATATATGTACATACACACATACAACAAAAAACAATACTGTACAACCTCTGTACTCCAAAACTTCAAATTGATGACTTTTTCAATATGAATTAAGTGTTAGACACATTCCACATTCACCTATAAGCATCATTATTACTATCACACACAAACACTATATTAAAAGAACATTATTAGGGTAGCAAATCAAGCACTAATAGTTAGCAAGTGCAAGAATTAAGGTTGCCTTAATTCAGCCCCCTTCTGTGTACGAATTATGATACAATCCTTAACTAATAATCACATACTATTTTCCCACAGGACCCTTGCCTCATCGAATGCACAGAATGGACAATGCTTAATGAGCAGCTATTCAATATTTTGTTTTTCTTCTCATTGTTCAATGTGTGGCCCCAGACTTTATTTACCATTCAAACACTGTCCTGAAGACAGAATTATTAAATTTCTCTTGTCCAGTCTTATGGCACTCATCACTGTGCTATCTGAGTGCTTCACAAACATTAATGAATTCCTTTTCACAAAACCCCTGTAAGGTGAAGGATGGTATTATCACAATTTTACAGATGAGGGATTGAGGCATACAGAGATTAAGGTCAAAAGTTCCCACGAATTATGGGTGCCCAATCTGAGATAACTAGGCCCTGATTTTTTAAAGTATGTCATATGTTCAAAGCACAGCTCCAGGTGACTTCAGTTGCAGCTGTGAGTGCTCTGAACTTCTGCAAATCAGACCTCTGGATACTAAATTGCACACCCAGAAAATGAGGGATACAGTATTTGTGACATGAGTGAAAAGTTTGGTTTAAGAGAATTCTTTGCATCACATAGGAACTCTGTAGCAGAGGCACGGATAGAATCTAATACTCTAGGGCAGGATTCAACTGCATAAACCAGGAAATTGTCTTTCTCTTCCTGCAAGCCCCTACATCATCCACTACACACCTTCCAATTTCTGCAACAAATGACACTAGGATTCTACAGATAACAGCCTCCTTTACTACATAGCCCAGATTCATCCTCAGAACCTTATCAATTACCCCCTTACCAGAACCTCCCTCTCCTCTCTCAGCACCTACTACCTGCCATGGATCAGATGTTTCACAGCATCAGGAGACGCTGGGAGGGAGGGCAGAGGAGGAAGGGTGCAGTGCGCTCGTGGAAAGGGGTGGAACTTGGCTGGGAAGAGGCAAGGCGGGGGCAGGGCGAGGATGGGAAGAAGCAGGGACAGGGGTGGGGTGTTGGGGGAAGAGGTGGAGTGGGATTGGGGCCTGGGCGGAGCTGGGGAGAGCACCCCTTGGCAGATTAGCAACTCAGCACCCTATGTCCCAGACCCCGCACCTGCCCTAGGGAGGCTGCTGATTAAAATGTTCTATAAGTATGTCTTTTGTGTCTAATTTCCTTGTTTGTTTGTTTTATAAATAACTATCTGAAAAACAGAAAATCCATCACATGGCACCATATGGACATGCACGTGATTCACTAGCAGGATTGGAATCTTTAGATTCACTTCACAGACTAACTTGAACTAATGGAGTAATGGATAGCAGTAGTAGGTTGTCATCTTCTGTGTAGACCCACACTAGAAGGGGTTGCCAGTGGGTTTCACAGATATTTGTTGACAGAAGAGGAATGCTGAAAACAGCATCTTATTATGGGAAGTGTCAGGCAACCTTAATAATAACAGGCAGTGATATACAACTACAATAGAAAGTAGTTAATAATCTCCTCTCTTACTTGAGGAACACACAGACTAAAGGTGATGGGATTTATTTTGTAATCCTTGCTCACACAAGTAGCCCCTACACTTGTGACAAATCCTGTTCTTTAGAGTTCCCTTAATCCTATCCCTTTTATTAAGAACATTTGGTATGGTTTTCTTGTGGATTGCATAAAGTGAGTTAAAGTGGAGTTTAGTATAGCATATAGATGCTTTCCAGAGTTGCCCTATGAACTGACTAAAAAAAATTTTTAGCAACATACAATGATACAAAATTTAAGATACAGTATTTGAATCTCAAACTGCATATGCAAATCAATGAACATATAACAGTGCACTTTTTTGAATGGTTCCATTCATTTATTTGAATATGTAATCACTTACAGTTCCTTTCTTTGTTTTGGTGCTGGTGGTGTTTTGTTTTAGAATAAAAAACCCTATCTAAATCAAGGGAATCAAATGCAAAATAAACTACAATGCAATCATGGGCTTGAGATTTTCAACACATAAAAATTGGAAAGTCTATTATACTTCTCACAGACGCCAAACTCTGCTACACATATATGCTAAAACATAAAACTTAACAACATATTCAATACAAAATTTTACACATGAGCAAGGGAATCTGAGTTACAATAGCTGCGGGAACCTTAACTTTGGAATGTTCTGATTTAAGGGTGTTTAAAATTTAAACTATAGCAGTGCACTCCTGCAGTGTTTGGCATTTGAGATTTAAAACCTGTAGATCAACATATGAAAAAAAACATATTAGAAAAACTAATAACAAGGATCCCAATATTCAGCTTGTATAAATCAGTATAGTTGCACTGAAGCTATGCAGATTTACACCAGCCGGCCTGTAAAATAAATATGTAAACCTCTGCAATCTGTCAGCCTCAAGGAGCTAAATAGCTCTGGGATTTGGTAACAGAACACCAAGTCTCTTCTCTCTATGCTACCAGTGTGATAACCAGTTGAAAGTTTTCCTCATTCGACAGCTATTCATTAATTATGTGAAATGAGTTGGAGGTGTCAGTCTAGGTTCTATTAACAGGTATCCAGATCACAAACATTGACACAGTATTTTGCATTGATTGGCCTGCTTTTTTGCTTGCAATTTCATAAAAGTGGCCAAAGAATGAATGGCCATGGAGGTTAAACTACTATCTCATATCAGAGGTGCAATCACCAGGTCATATCTGAGGCACCATTACAGGGCAATATGGAGAAGTTTGGTTTATTACTGCTCATGCTGTACCTACTGGGGGAACAGACACATTGGGATGGAGGCTCAGTTCTGGCATAAAGGTTCCAGCACCTTTCAGAAGTTCTAAAGTCACTTTATAAAATGTCAAATTAAAGATTCAGTAAATGGTGTCTTTAGTCTGTGTGCACTTCACCATCAAGCAATAGTATCTCATACACAATGGACCTCCACATATTTAAGGATGGTTGGCACTTTTCAAGCATTAAGTGAAACATCAGTAATGTCTTTCAGTAGTGGAACCACTAGTCTTAAACAATGAAGACAGAACAGAACCATGAATGCTGGACCTAAAGAGACATTGTCAGAAGAGAAATAAAAAGTATCCAATGGATGACAGTCCATTGGGAGCCCACAGATCTGTCAGTGTCCAGCCTTGAGTCAATCTATCTTCTTCATAAAGAATGTCATACATTAATCACAGTGATCCATTGACAGAACTACCATTGAGCAGAGGTAGTCTAGAGTAATTAGGCTGTGGATAACTTGAAAGAGTTCAATTACATGATTCCATGTGGTGTCTGTGCCTGGTGATAAGTAACATTTCTTGGCCTCAGTCATAGCTCTTTTCTGAGCCCACAAATTCCATTTAAAAAAAAAGATCTGAGTCAGGGTAGCTTCTCAGGAATCTCCTGTCTGATCTATGGCACAGATGGTTAAATTCCCAGAGCTCATCACTAAATCACAGTGGCCTCTAGGCACTAGAGACAGGCAGGATAAGGTCCTCTAATAGCGGTCAATGAAAAGGAAACCCAGTTATATCCCAAATTAAGTTTAGTAAAAAGTCTCCAAAATTCATAATTCGCTGAGGCCTTGATGAAATAACTTGGTCCAGTACTGATATGGAATATGAATTATGGAATAGCTACCATGTATCTATCAGATAAGGGGATAGTTAGATTTCTCAGGGCTGGAGTAATCTCAATTTCTGAACTATCCAACCAAACTCCACAGATGAGGTTGAGCATGTGATTAGCCCTGAGGTAGTTCTCTTCATACTTTGGAGATTAGGCAGTCTATCACTTACAGACAGTCCCATGTCAGCCCACTCCAGCAAGTACACTGATATCTCTAAGGACAACAATCTGCATACACTCAATCAATAACTAATATACCAGCTTGAATTGTTGGCAGTGTACCACTCCCCTTAATCCTGGTAGACTGTCCCCCCTCAAAACCATAAACTTCTGGTCCATAAGCACAAGAGATAAATGTGTGCTCGAACAAATTCAGCTGTGCAACTAGTCACCTTATGCACATCAAGAATGATGAAAATAATCAGAGCTGTACCCAGCCTCTTTGCCTGAAAGAGCCTAATGGATGAGTACCTGGCAGGAATCAGTTTATGCCAGAACTGAGCTTACAGCAGCATCTGACAAGATCTCATTGTCACCTTGGATGAGTTTCACCCAACCTGCCACATGTCACTGCTGTCACAGGGTGGCTGGCCCATGTAAATTAAATGGGTCCAGCTCCACTGTGACAGAACAGTTGCTTCCAGTGTGGCCAAATAAGAGGGTGGGACAGGGAGAATCTGCAATGAGGGGGGACGTGATGAGTTGGAGGAGGCCTGGTGAGTTAAGTCTGGGAGAACAGACTGATGGAGACAGTGAGAGTTGCCTGGGAAAGAAACAGTCTGCAGAGAGCAGAAAGCAGAGAGCCAGCTTGTGGGCCTTCCTGAGCTGAAGAGCCAGTGCCAGGAGGCCAAAAAGAGCTGAGTCATGGGACTGTGTTTGTTTGGATAGAAGAGTCGCTCTAGGTGGAATGACCAATCTCTTGACTCTTCTGTTTAAACAAAAACAGTGAATGGCTTCGAGAGTGGGGCCATGGAGCAAGGATAGAAAAGAACTGGGAACCAGGAGCTGTTGGATTCATGGGTGAGTGACTTTTTGTGGTGTCCTTGGAGAGGAGAGGGGAATATCATAGTACCTTTCTATGTTTTACTGTAGGAATTGGGAAAATGGTTTACCAGAAGCATTCTATGAAGTATTATATGTGTATCTTAATAAGTTATGCCCCGAGGGGAGAGAGTTTGTGACCTTTTTATGGCTGGACTGAGGGGAAACTGAGACAAGCATACCTGTTGTGCCATGGCCTGCCACAGGAGTGTGCTTCATGCAGGGCCACCCTATGACATTGAAATTCGACAACAAAATTGTGAAGCATGTTGGCTTTATTCATTTATTCTGGCATTATCTAATTGAAATCTCAACTCCAAGGAACCAAAGTTATCTATTACACCTTGGCTACATATGCTAAGCGGATTAGCTAATGGAATCTTAAGACAGGTGACTTCTGCCATTTGCAGAGAGTTGCCCTGACATGTATCTTCCAGCATGCTGACTCATCTCAATTGTCCACCTAATTTATCCATGTACATCCACCTTCAAAGGAGTCATCTTCCCTATATACCAACACTAAACAATAAAAAGTGGGAAGTCCAACTCCTCTACCACCAAGTCAAGTCAAACAGAGCACACAAAACAGATCAAAAACAAAGCAGAGGAAAGAAACTCTCACTTCCCTGCACTTCCAGCAAAAGCCAAACCAAGAGATGAAATTTCTCACTTCCTTTCACACTGCAGACAAACCAAACCAAAAAGAGCAGAGTTAAAGATAGTTTTCATGAAGCTCAATGAGTTTATAAACAAATATTCAGTAATGTCTTGTTTTATTACCTCCTATTTTCAGCTACTCACCACAAAAAAATCCATGTACATATATTTTGTGAAAAACTGAATAGAATTACTGGAGCCATCACTTAAAGATCAGGCTTTTTTTGGTAACTTGCATTAACATAAAAGAGGAAAATCTTATTCGTATTTACCATCTTCCATTAAAATAAAATAAATTCTCCCATTATAAGCTGGCTCAGTTGCCCAACACGCCATGTATCTCACTACCATGCAGGAAACAGGGACAAAAATACTTGATAATTTGCTCGTTAAGCAGATAGATATTGGAAGCAGCATGGAAATATTTTTTTCAGGGCTGGTGGGGAGGCGGGGAATGTTTTGCAGTGCTAAGATCATTTCTAATTTCTGCCAAATTGGAGAAAAGATGTAAGTTTCTTTTGGAGTACATCAACATTTCCAAGCTTAGGTACATAGAGGTAGGCACCTAAATCCATATATGGTCACAGTTAACAGTGGCCTGGTTTTCAAAGACGCTGAAGACATAAAAACTCTCACTGGAGTCAGTGGACATGCTCAGCACCTCTTACAATTTGTCCACTTTTATTAAGTTAGCTAAATATAGAATTGAGACCTGCTTTAGACACCCAATTTTGTAAATGGATGGTTTTTCTGGAGGGCCATTGCTGTTTCTTCTCTGGCTTGGAAAATTACTCTGCGTGTAAGCAGAAGCAGGTTACAGAAATAAAATGTAGCTTGTCATGAACATATAAGACTAAAGCCTCCAGGAGAAGTTCAGAAGTAATGTGTAAATTAGTCTCCCTTGCACTCAGTTAAGCTCTCTTTAGTACTTCTTAGATGTCTAATGGAGTCTAAACTGATGAAAATTGCACACTGATGACCTAGCAGCCACCTTACACCTTTTTCCACCTCCTAAAGAGAGCTATGTGGAGAACAGAAGTTCCATTTCACAAGGGATTTTGAGATTTCAAAATCTGTCTTAGTTCTGAATTGGAACAAATCCCCAAAAATTCAAAATTCTCCTCAAAGAAATATTCAAAAACATTTGTATCATTTCAGGTCAATCAAAACATTTCATTTTTATTTTGACATCTTTATTGTGTATTATATTATAATATATATTCTTACCCCTTTATTGGCCCAGGCCATTAGGCAAAACTTCAGGGTGTAGTAGGTTGTTCCAGTTGGAAGTAGAAACTGAGTCTGGTATTCTCTTTGTTTATTTACAAGGAGTGTACAAAATCCAGTGTCTCCAAATGCAGAGGGAATCAAATAGCTAGAAACCGCTTCTTTTTGCTTACAGAACCTAGAGCACTCTTTTAGCCTATTCCCCTGATCCAAAAACTTCTAGGATTCCTCCAGAATCAGCTACCATGCTTTCAGCCATTCTTTCTCTCTCTCAGTCTGGTGTCGTCTGCTCTCAGTTTCTGTGTGATCTTTCTCCCCCACATACTCAAAACAATACTCACGCAAAATTTTGCTCTTGGGTTGGGTTCATACACACCTTTTTTCTTAGGTGGGGCTTATGCTTATAGTTATGTTAACTGAAGGATGAGTTTACACCTACCCCCAATCTAAAAATAGGGTTTTAAGTCAACCCATAAAAAGGCTTCACCCAGCTCATAAAAAATAGAAATGAAAAGTTGTTTCAAAATGAAAAAAATCAAAATGAATTTGATTCTGTCAAAAGTTCTCCAGCCAACTCTATTTTAGGCATGTAAGTTACACCAGTGTAGTATCCCTTTAGACACCAGTAGGATGTGTGTGTAAGTAGCTCTAAGGGGATTATGAGTGTAGGGATGCAGGCCTAAATTAGTGTAACTGGGTCTAACTTGTACATCACCTGTGAATTTTGCCCCTGTGAGTCTAACAGAGGCTAAATATATCTAGGGATAATGAATTTAGACTACTTGTAGACTTTCTTAAAGTCTCTTAGACTCACCTCTGAATTAGGTTGTCATACCTAATTAGATGGGCACCCTTTGGCATGTGGCCCGTCAGGAAAATCCGTTGGCAGGCCGGGACAGTTTGTTTACCTGCAGTGTCTGCAGGTTCGACTGATTGCAGCTCCCACTGGCCACAGTTCGCTGTCCCAGGGCAATGGGGGCTGCGGGAAGTGGTGGCCTGCACGTCTCTGGGCCCGCAGCCCCCATTGGTCTGGAACGACAAACTGGGGCCAGTGGGAGCTGCAATTGGCCGAACCTGCAGATGCTGCAGGTAAACAAACTGTCCCGGCCTGCCAGCAGATCTCCCTGACAGGCCACATGCCAAAGGTCGCTGATCCCTGTCATAGTCCATAGTATACTTCCCTTAATTTGATTCCTGCATGCATCTGGCTATCCTGATGTAAGATTCATGTATCCTGATGTAAGATTCGTAGCAGTTTTGTTGAACTGAGAAGCTTTGTGTTGTGTGAGGGCTGGTTTAAAAAACTTCCTTTTCCTCCAAAGAAACACTCTTCAAACAAAGGGTATCCCACCAAAAATAAATATTGAAACTTCAGGTTGTACATATTATCCTTACCAATCCTTACCAATCAAAATAAAATCCTCCCATATTATTCCCATTACCCTGATGTTCCTTGCCCTCCCATTACCTCTTTTTAGTACCATTCATCAGATTATTTTGTCTTAGTTTAGGGGTAGAGACAATGAGTGGGATTTTCAAGAGTGCTAAGCAACAAGACCTGTGCTCCTAAGTGACTTCTGCATTTTTTGAAAATCCCATCAAGTGTCTTCTATTTACGTGATAATCATTATCCGTATTCATACTACTATATTAATAACGACAATGGGCTATATAATAAGGGAGGAGTACACCTCATAAATTTATTGATTTTGTTCACATAATCCCCACCCACATTTCATGAAAGAGCTGGGGTGATGGGGATAAATGTCAGCCATAGAGGAAGGAGTACATAGAGAAGGTTATGGGGTTGCTAAAACACACATCACATTACTTCTGGGTTGGTTGGTCGGTCTATCTTGAAATTAAATTTATTACATTTTCTTTATATGGGTGATTGTTTGAGGGACTATCAGTAAAGGTAAATTTTAGAGAAGAATTTGACAGGAGTGAGGGGTTGTATATTAGCACACTGGTTCCGAGATGACATCCCAGCTAGTGAAGGGGCACCAAAGAAGAAAGTACGGAGCCACTTGTGTGCAAAAGAGATAAAGGGGCATACAGGGAAATGGAATTGGCAGAGTACAGTCACACAGTCACAGCATCAAACGGAGCTGCACTCCTCTACTCACATCACCCCTTTACTGCAAAGTCTGCTGAGTTTTACATGTAACATCTCAATGTCAATATGAGAAACCACATATCCAAACACCTGTTTTTGTACACATCCTGGCTTCCCCTACGTGTTTGTAAATATAAATATATAAAACATTTTATATTAAATTGGAATGTGAGATAGGCACCACTCAGACTGCATACAGTAAGAGATGGATAGCTTAATCCAAGATATTCATGTGGAATTTTAAAAGTTAAGATCATGCCTCTAAGGCTTTTGAAGAAAAAATGGTCCAGCACTGGGGTTTGGTTTGGTTTTTAGTTTTTTAATCCTACTATAGAAGGCTTAATAAAAAAGGGCTCTGATCACTCCATAACAAAACAAAATAAAAATGGCAGCTATTTGGAATCAGTGTAATCTGTCCACTTCCATTTGTTTCTCCACAGGAAAAATTCTCAGAACAGGATTAAAGTATTCCTGGCCTAGCTGTGTTCTCAGGAAATATAATCAGATTGACTTGAATGGGCTAGAAACCTGAGTTTGACAATCCATAAACACTTAGGTTCCAATTGTCATGAATGGATGAGTTTGTGAAAGAAAGCTTCTGTGCACTGGATGGGGGTGGTCAGTCACAACTCTCAGTTCTCCATTCTCAGCCCGTATGGAGGCACTGGAGCAGGAACAGGTCAGGCCAGGAGTGAGGATGGAGTGATGGATCTGCTATGTGCACCATCTCCCCCTCTTCCTGAGGCAGTATATGTTAAACATGGATCCCCCTTTGAGCTTTGGAATTCCATTTCATGGGGGTTCCAGGGAAATCAACCATTTGGAGGAAATTCTGGCAGCATGGAGCCACGGGATCTTAGGGGATCCATTCATTTTGGACAACCGAACTACTTACTTGTATCATGGGGGGAAAGCTCCATAACTTGCCTCAACCACCCAAACAGAACGATCCGGAGAAAACTGTGCAAGGGGAAGCTCATATACTTCCCTTCCCCCTTAGGCCCTGTGCTTGGTTTTTCCATGGGAGGCGGTGTTCTGACCCATCAGTAAACAGAGGATGCATGGAATATTTATTATTGGCCTGGTTTTCAGATTCTATGATGCAGTTAGTCCACTGCTTAATATGAGCCAGGTTTAGTACAATTATCAGAAATCCACCACCTGAGAAAACAAGGAAGGTACAAGGCAGCAGCTCCCGATTAATGTTTTTTTCTTCTGTAGTAAATTACATTTCTTGCTTGCAAAGACAGAGCAGATAATATAATATCAGGCAAGGCAACTGAAGTAATTTCAGAGACAGTCTGGCTGTAATGAGTAACACAATAACAGAAATTTAACTTAATTCCCAGAGGAAGTACTAATTCAATCTTGGACTAGTTTTGGCAGACTCGGAACACTTCATTCTTTTTTGCCTTACGCTGTGAATTATTCTTACAGACATTTTGTACGAAATAAAGTAAAAACACTGCAAGAATCTGAAATAAGGCAAAAAAAATCAAGTGAAACCCTTAAAAGGGAAGAAGGCCACACCATGGCATGTGTCTTGCTCCTCAGTGTTGGTGGGTTCTTTTCCCACATTATTATACTTCTTTGTTGCTTATGATATGTATGTTACAGCACTGGTGTTGGATTAATGATGGCAAGGCAAAAATGTGTGACCATAGGATGTTCTTTTCCAGCTGGCAAGTTCAGGTCCTGATCTTTTAATTTTTGTTTTATTTAAGCATCAGGTGATTTTGGCTTCCTGCTAGCTCACTGATATCTATATAATAAATATGTGTACCAAGGAAGGTCAGATATTTCAACACTGAACCATCAATAGTGATAAGATGATACAAGAACAGAATTAAGTGTTGCCATAGGGCAGCTAAAGGAAATCCAATAGGTCAGAAGATGGTTAAAACTGGAAATATAGTTTTTGATGGCAGTAGCAGTTCACCTCAATTTGTTCATAAACTGCTTTGCTAAAATGACATTTCCCCTGAACTGATGTCAGAGACTGGTTCAGACGTGTAAGCTCTGCCAGAGACTATTTGCCTGTAATATTTTTCTGAGTGCACAACTTACAGGATCTAAAATACATTCAGTGTCTTACATGTAGAAAGCAATCTGAGAATCGGCACTCCCCAGATTCATGAAATGAATATTTTTTTACTGTTTTAAAAAAAAAAACTACAAGTTTTAAATGGATGGGTCTCTTTCATGCACAGAATGACCCTACTTTAATCTTTGTATCTATTGTGACAAATTGCACTTAGTCCAACACAACAGGCTGGGCAGCTGCATTTGTTCATAAAGTAGAATTCTTAGGGGATGCCAGAGCAGCATCTCAGCCATTGCCTCTGTCTGGCAGGGAAGCTGTGTCCAAGGAGCTACAGAGCAAGACAGAAGTAAACACTACACAGGTATATGCCATAATGCTGAGTATCCATAATTCCAGTGTGGCTTTTTTTGTAATAACTTGTACATGTGGGTTTGTAAATGTGGGTATTAGATTTTTTATGAAAGGACAATCTAAGTTAGTGGCCCACAACAGACTAGGGAACAAAAAAGCTCTTCTCCCTATATGCCACTGGGTGGGAGAATAAAGACTGTTATACATTGTGTATCCGGTTTTGAAGAAAAGATGATCCATTTTCCTGATTTACTTGATAAACTGGACCATGGTATTTGCTGGCCAGCTGTAGCTGTCTGCCACCCCACCCCCCAAAATAATGTATTATTATTATCAAGGTGTCACAGCATTTCACCAAAGATGCTGTGGTGTGACCAGAGGCTATAAATGCACGATTGCTTTATTGTTGTATTTAAGTTACATTTTCTGTATCAAGCTACTTTAATATTAGAAATGGTTAATTTTGCCTATACCTCTGACTGACTTCTCTAGAGAGTTTGTCAGAGTTATTAGAGCATTCTATCATTCTGCCAAGTACATAGTTTTTCACAGAGAAAGGAAGAGGTTGCGGGAGTTGCATGGGAATCAAGTAGGTGGTGCTTATGTTTTGCTCTGTTAATATCTGAAGTACAGTCCTTTTTGTTGGCTCAAAGTTCTTGTGATGAAGAACCTTTATTAGCAGTGGGATGCTGCTACACTGTCATCATATGTAACAACTTGGACTTTTGCATATGAATGAATTTAGGGGTTGTGAAAATGAGACTAAAAGTACTAGCTTGGGCAGGCGCTGTACAAGTTGCCCCAAAAGATCTGCTACAACTCCAACCTGAGTTTACAACACTCTGTTTACATCAGCCCTGGGCATCCCTGGAACAAAACTACATGTGGTATTTGCAACAAAAAATAAGAAGTAGGAAAACACCATGCCTAATCATACTTGTTACCTGAAGCACCGTTCAAACTTATATCCCAGAACTATAAAAGGCTGAGGCACTTACCTATTTACCACCTTGCTTATCAACTGCTTAATTCCCTCAAAATGTACAATTCAGAGACGATCTCACATAGCCTCATGGTCATATGCTATTAACTCACTGTTTGCATATTAGATCCTTGTAAATCTAAGTAATTATATACAGAAGGGCATTTATCAACAATAATTAAATTGTACATCTGCTAAGCCCAGAAACAACCTGGTCTGAAACGCTGCAGGAGTTATGCAACCTATTTCTGATACAGTAGCTCTAAACCAAATTTTAGATGACACCATGGTGATGGGCACCCTTTGCCTCATTACTTCTGGGAATGCATATCACTAATTGGCCCAACTGTCTTTCCATAGGATGGAAGAAGTACAGCATCTTACAAAACAGTTTGAATAGAAAACTAATAGCTATTGAACATTGGCTTTAGAGGTGTGGAAATATAAAGGTACAAGAATTACACAATACAGAAAATAAGTTTGAGGAGAAAACAAAAAGAAAAAAGGAAAAAAAATACATCAAGGTACAGTGTCTAGAAGGGAAAAAAAGGAAAGATGAACAAACACAAAGTAGACAGAGTAAGTTAAAATATGTTTCAATAGAAAGCTTGATTCCAGAATGTCAAATTAAATAAATCATTAAAAAAGTAGAACAGACTCAGACAGGATAGTTGATGCGGGCAGCGGTGCTCATACTGAATTTCACCTAAAGCAACACAATGCCTGAGGCTAGCCCAGCATACTATGAAATACATACAGTGAAATGCAAACTCCTTCACCAGATTACAGCTCCAGTGTGCATAAGGAGGCACTGCAAATATACACAACGTACCAGCACTGTAAAATCTGCCAGTAATTGCCACTAAACTACTCCATTCACTGATTACTCTGGAAAATTCAGACCGACTGTCCACTTGCCACAAAGGCTTTTCACGTGTTCGCCTTGGTGTGATACTCCCCTGAGGTACTTAGGATTGCGAGGCACCTCGGCACCACCTCTTCTTAGTGCAAAGAAGTCTCGCCTATGGCTCAACTCCCTGACACCACCAGTTGACCGCAGTACAAGCACTACTTCCAGCCTCCACAGGCCTCGCCTTCTCTGCAGAGGTAGTAATAGGCACACACCAGTCGCCCAAATCCTCAGAGTGTTCCCAGCAGCATCCAGCCGTTTACCCACTGAACACTCTCAACATTACCAGACCTGCTATTCCCACAGGAACAGTACACAACGGCTTGTAAGGTCAGCTCAGGACCACCACTTTGCTTAACGGCACAGCACTTAGATATATTTATAATGAAAACAAGGATAAGTTCATTATCAAAGATTCAAGTGATAGTGAGTAAGAACATTGGAAACCAATGGTTTCATGTAAATCAAAATCACAACACACTTTCTAGAGTCTAAACCTAACTAACAGGTTAACCTCCTGTCTAAAGAAGCTTCTCTCACCCAGAGTTCTCTTCAGTGTTTTCAACCAAGCCTGGTTGAGTTCCCTGCCACATTTCAGCAAGAGCACACACACTCAGGCTCCCAGCTCCCCAGCCGTTGCCTCTTTGGGTGGAGCCCCATGTCTCTTCCTTTTGACCAAGGTATTTCCAGGCTGCATAGTTCCCTACCTTGATTGTGTTATTCCCAGCACTGTCAGGTTGCCCAACAACACTTTCTTGCTTTCTCTTCAGAAAGGTATAATTGACACAGTTATCAGGTATCACACAGCACTTCCTATGCCAACCTACTTCATTCTTAAGGTACAAAGCATTGCAGAGAAAATATATTAAAAACCATAAAAAGTGACACACACATGCTAGTAAGTTTTACTAGAATTCACCCCACCCTTAACATGCATTCAAGCAGGAGAAGTCCTTCAAATCCCCACCCAAGGGGATTCCTTATGGTTACAAATTCTTTAGAACCTCAGCTCAGAACAAACACCCAGTCTTATGGGGCTTCAGCAGGGCCAGTCCTTCCAAGCCTTCTTTAAGCATTGGGGGTCCTCTATGGACCTGGGGTGCTGTCCGTCTGATGGATCAGGAGGCCCATTAGCCAGTTTAAAACCAGGCTATTTATCAAAAATTCCTTTCTTTATCTGTTGGTACTTGGAGAATCCAATTTGAACTAGTTTACGTGCACCTCTCTGGGGGAGGGGAGTGGCTTCAAACAGGAATTACATTATCTTCCCTTCTCCCTGTTAGAGAGGACACATATAATAACAGATACACAATTGTATTTTAATACAATGGACTCCCAAAGAGATTAACCTTAATTCAATAAGATTTAACTTAATTCAGTAAAGTTTATCTTAATTCCATAAGATTTGTCCAGAATATTACAGGATATTGTCAGTCTGTCACAACACTTTTATTCAAGAAGCAAAACCACTGTACTTTTACTTCCTCAGAGAAGGATGCTAGGCTGTCTTCTTTGCCCCCAATATATTAAAGCAAGCCTTTGATCTGCACCTCCAGATACATTTCCACCCTCTTCTCTTTCGCTCTCTCTGATTTCCTCTTTCTGTTAGTTTCTTTCTGAAATCATCATAGTCCTTCATTTGCATGCAGTTCAAACTGGTGATAGGAGACTCTGTGAACTATACAATACTTAACTTACATGTAAATAGCCAGCTACATAAACATCTCTTATCTGACAGGAAACCTGTTTTTCACCTTTATAAGGTCCCTAAATGCAGACCTTATAACATTCAGTGTATATACATAACTCCTTACACAACATCTCTATATACATTCCACAACGGTACTGATGACCAGGGTGACCTCAGCTTTTATTTTAGACCTCACGTGATGTTCTTTGGTCAACTAGAATGCATGTACCGAACTCAGGAGCTTCATGTATTCCCTATGCACCCTGCTCTTTGCACCTGGCCACTAAGAGGTGCTTAGGTGGGTCAGTAGTTGGCTGTATTTTTCAGTCTCACCAGCATTATTGCTATACCATATGGAAGAAACATTAACATACAGCTTGAAATACTGGGGGCCAAAAGTAACAACAAAATATGAGGGCTTTTTCTTGAGATAAGAACATAAGAATGGCCATACAGGGTCAAACCAAAGGTCCATCCAGCCCAGTATCCTGTCTACCGACAGTGGCTAATGCCAGGTGCCCCAGAGGGAGTGAACCTAACAGGTAATGATCGAGTTATCTCTCTCCTGCCATCCATCTCCACCCTTTGACAAACACAGGATAGGGACACCATTCCTTACCCATGCTGGCTAATAGCCATTAATGGACTTAACCTCCATGAATTTATCCAGTTCTCTTTTAAACCCTGTTATAGTCCTAACCTTCACAACCTCCTCAGGCTAGGCATTCCACAGGTTGACTGTGTGCTGAGTGAAGAAGAACTTCCTTTTATTTATTTTAAACCTGCTACCCATTAATTTCATTTGGTGGCCCGTAGTTCTTATATTATGGGAACAAGTAAATAACTTTTCCTTATTCACTTTCTCCACACCACTCATGATCTTATATATCTCTATCATATCCCTCCTTAGTCTCCTCTTTTCCAAGCTGAAAATCCTAGCCTCTTTCATCTCTCCTCATATGGGACCCGTTCCAAACCCCTAATCATTTTAGTTGCCCTTTCCTGAACCTTTTCTAATGCCAGTATATCTTTTTTGAGATGAGGGGACCACATCTGTACGCAGTATTCAAGATGTGGGAGTACAATGGATTTATATAAGGGCAATAAGATATTCTCCGTCTTATTCTCTATCCCTTTTTTAATGATTCCTAACATCCCATTTGCTTTTTTGACTCCCGCTGCACACTGTGTGGACGTCTTCAGAGAACTATCCACGATGACTCCAAGATCTTTCTCTTGATTAGTTGTAGCTAAATTAGCCCCCATCATATTGTATGTATAATTAGGGTTATTTTTTCCAATGTGCATTACTTTACATTTATCCACATTAAATTTCATTTGCCATTTTGTTGCCCAGTCACTTAGTTTTGTGAGATCTTTCTGGAGTTCTTCAGAGTCTGCTTTGGCCTTAACTATCTTGAGCAGTTTAGCATCATCTGCAAACTTTGCCACCTCGCTGTTTATCCCTTTCTCCAGATCATTAAATAGGTTGAATAGGATTGGTCCTAGGACTGACCCTTGGGGAACACCACTAGTTACCCCTGTCCATTCTGAAAATTTACCATTTATCCCTACCCTTTTTTCCCTGCCTTTTAACCAGTTCTTAATCCATGAAAGGATCTTCCCTCTTATCCCATGACAACTTAATTTACATAAGAGCCTTTGATGAGGGAACTTGTCAAAGGCTTTCTGGAAATCTAAGTACACTATGTCCACTGGATCCCCCTTGTCCACATGTTTGTTGACCCCCCTCAAAAACTCTAAGAGATTAGTAAGACATGATCTCCCTTTACCGAAACCATACTGACTTTTTGCGCAACAATTTATGTTCTTCTATGTGTCTGACAATTTTATTCTTTACTATTGTTTCAACTAATTTCCCTGGTACTGACGTTAGACTTACCGGTCTGTAATTGCCAGGATCACCTCTAGAGCCCTTCTTAAATATTGCTGTTACATTAGCTATCTTCCAGTCATCAGGTACAGTAGCTGATTTAAAGGACAGGTTACAAACCATAGTTAATAGTTCCACAGTTTCACATTTGAGTTCTTTCAGAACTCTTGGGTGAATGCCATCTGGTCCCGGTAACTTGTTACTGTTAAGTTTCTTAATTAATTCCAAAACCTCCTCTAGTGTCACTTCAATCTGTGACAATTCCTCAGATTTGTCACCTATAAAAGACGGCTCACATTTGGGAATCTCCCTGACATCCTCAGCTGTGAAGACTGAAGCAAAGAATTCATTTAGTTTCTCCGCAATGACTTTATCGTCTTTAAGTGCTCCTTTTGTATCTTGATCGTCCAGGAGCCCAACTGGTTGTTTAGCAGGCTTCCTGCTTCTGATATACTTAAACATGTTGTTATTACCTTTTGAGTTTTGGCTAGCTGTTCTTCAAACTCCTTTTTCGCTTTTCTTATGACCATTTTTACATTTAATTTGGTAGTGTTTATGCTCCTTTCTATTTACCTCACTAGGATTTGACTTCCACTTTTTAAAAGATGCCTTTTATCTCTCACTGCTTCTTTTACATGGTTGTTAAGCCACGGTGGCTCTTTTTTAGTTTTTTTACTGTGTTTTTTAAGTTGGGGTATACATTTAAGTTGAGCCGCTATTATGGTGTCTCTGGAAAGTGTTCATGCAGCTTGCAGGGATTTCACTCTAGTCACTGTACCTTTTAATATCTGTTTAACTATCTTTCTCATTTTTGCATAGTTCCCCTTTCTGAAATTAAATGCCACAGTGTTGGGTTGTTGAGGTGTTCTTCCCACCACAGGAATGTTAAGTGTTATTATATTATGGTCACTATTTCCAAGTGGTCCTATTATAGTTACCTCTTGGACCAGATCCTGTGCTCCACTCAGGACTAGATCAAGAGTTCCCTCTCCCCTTGTGGGTTCCTGTACCATCTGCTCCAAGAAGCAGTCATTTAAAGTATCAAGAAATTTTGTCTCTGCATTTTGTCCTGAAGTAACACATACCCAGTCAATATGGGGATAATTGAAATCCCCCACTATTATTGAGTTCTTTATTTTGATAGCCTCTCTAATCTCCCTTAGCATTTCATCGTCACTATCACTGTCCTGGTCAGGTGGTCAATAATAGATCCCTACTGCTATATTCTTATTAGAGCATGGAATTACTATCCATAGAGATTCTATGGAACATGTGGATTTATTTAAGATTTTTATTTAATTTGATTCTACATTTTCTTTCACATATAGTGCAACTCCCTCCCTCCAGTCCCGGCCCGCGCCCCCCCTCCCCCTCGCATGACTTTTTCTGTCCTTTTGATATATTTTGTACCCCGTAATGATTGTGTCCCATTGATTGTCCTCACTCCACCAGGTTTCTGTGGTGCTGTCAAGGTTCCTTCCGCACTCTGAACTCTACGTACAGATGTGGGGACCTGCATGAAAAACCCCCTAAGCTTATTTTTACCAGCTTAGGTTAAAACTTCCCCAAGGTACAAATTATTTTACCTTTTGTCCCTGGACTTTATTGCTGCCACCACCAAGCATTTAACAAATATAACAGGGAAAGAACCCACTTGGAAATGTCTTTCCCCCCAAAATCCCCCCAAGCTCTACACCCCCTTTCCTGGGGAAGGCTTGATAAAAATCATCACCAATTTGCATAGATGAACACAGACCCAAACCCTTGGATCTTAAGAACAATGAAAAAGCAATCAGGTTCTTGAAAGAAGAATTTTAATTAAAGAAAAAGTAAAAGAATCACCTCTGTAAAATCAGGATGGTAAATACCTTACAGGGTAATCAGATTCAAAACACAGAGAATCCCTCTAGGCAAAACCTTAAGTTACAAAAAGACACAAAAACAGGAATATACATTCCATTCAGCACAACTTATTTTATCAGCCATTTAAACAAATCAGAATCTAATGCATATCTAACTAGATTGCTTATTAACCCTTTTCAGGAGTTCTGACCTGCATTCCTGCTCTGGTCCTGCCAAAAACACCACACCGACAGAGAGAACCCTTTGTTTCCCCCCTCCTTCAGCTTTGAAAGTATCTTGCCTCCTCATTGGTCATTTTGGTCAGGTGCCAGTCAGGTTGACTTAGCTTCTTAACCCTTTACAGGTGAAAGGATTTTTTCCTCTGGCCAGGAGGGATTTAAAGGTGTTTACCCTTCCCTTTATATTTATGACATGCCCCCCAAATCACAGATAGGGTGAAACCCTGGGATTTCTTCCTGGAGCTCTAGGAGAAAACAGAGTTAATAAGACACATGCACTTCTAAATATACTACCAAGTACATAAAGACTAACGATATTTTTGACATCTCAAGGACGATTTTAACCAGTTGATTCTGGGAAACTTTCACGGGAGAGTGCATCAGCCACTTTGTTAGAAGTTCCTGAGATGTGTTGTATGTCGAAATCAAAATCTTGGAGAGCTAAACTCCACTGAATAAGTTTTTTGTTATTTCCTGTGGCAGTATGAAACCATTGTAGCGCAGAATGGTCGGTTTGCAGGTGGAAACGCCATCCCCAAGCGTATGGGCGTAGCTTTTCCAGAGCGTAGACAATGGCGTAACATTCTTTTTCAGTGACTGACCAGTTGCTTTCCCTCTCAGACAGCTTCTTGCTGAGAAACACTACAGGGTGGAATTCTTGATCCTGTCTTTCCTGCATTAAAACTGGTCCCACACCACGCTCGGATGCATCTGTTGTTACTAGGAATGGTTTGCCAAAGTCTGGGGTGCACAGGGTCAGACATGAGTGTTGCTTTAAGCTGGTGAAAGGCCTTCTGACACTCTTCAGTCCACTGAACGGCATTTGGCTCTTTCTTTTTGGTTAGGTCTGTCAGTGGGGTGGCGATTTGGCTGTATTGTGGTACAAATCGCCTGTAATATCTGGCCAAGCCTAAGAAGGATTGGACCTGTTTCTTTGACTTTGGGACAGGCCACTTTTGGAAAGCATCCACTTTGGCCTGTAGGGGGTTGATAGTTCCTTGACTCACCTGGTGTCCAAGGTAAGTCACTCTGTTTAGGCCTATTTGACACTTCTTAGCCTTGACAGTTAGTCCTGCCTCCCTTATGTGCTCGAAGACTTTTTGTAGATGTTCCAGGTGTTCTGCCCAGGAATCCGAAAATATGGCCACATCGTCAAGGTAGTTCACTGCATATTCTCCCAATCCCGCTAGGAGACCATCTACAAGTCTTTGGAAGGTGATGGGTGCATTCCGCAGCCCGAAAGGGAGTACATTAAATACAGCCCGACATGTGTGGTGAAGGCTGACTTTTCCTTGGCGGATTCATCTAGCGGTACCTGCCAGTACACCCTGGTTAAGTCCAAGGTAGAGATGAACTGGGCCGATCCCAGTTTCTCTAATAGTTCATCTGTGCGTGGCATTGGATAGTTGTCTGGGTGAGTTACAGCATTTAGCTTATGGTAGTCCATGCAAAAATGTATCTCCCCATCTGGTTTGGGAACTAGAACCACTGGAGATGCCCATGCACTGCCAGAGGGGCAGATTACACCCATCTGTAACATATCCTGGATCTCCCGTTCTATAGCAGTTTTAGCTTGAGGAGACACCTGGTAAGGTTGGACTTTAATTGGGTGAGCGTTACCTGTGTCAATGGAGCGGTATGCCTGTTCAGTCAGTCCTGGGGTGGCTGAGAACGTTGGCGCGTAGCTAGTGCACAGCTGCTTGATCTGCTGTCACTGCATACGCCCAAGGGTCAGGGAGAGGTTCACCTCTTCCACGCCACCAGCACTTTTCCCTTCGTAGTAGACACCTTTAGGCCACTCAGCATCATCTCCTCCCTGGGCTGTAAACTGAATCGATTAGAAGAGCTGAGAGGCAGTGGGTTGCTCCAGGCCGCCGTCCACACTCTCTGGAAGCATTCATCTGCTTCCTTTTCAGTCTGGAACTGTTCTCTTGATGCTGGAAACGTCAGTTCCTCATTGGATTGTGGACCTAGGCTTGGTCCCTCTGGAAGCCATGTAGGGGATAGGGCTGTTTCCGTTGACTATGAACCGCTCTCCACTGGTGTACTATGTTGGGTTTCAGGCTCCGGCTGAGTCTCTTGTATAGGTTTATGGGCTGCTGCTGGTTCAGGTTCGGTGGGGCCCTCTGGTGTTGGAGTTGCAAGTACAGGATTCAGTGCTGGCAATGAGTCTGGTGTTGGTTGTTCTTCCGGTTCTGGGACTGGCTCTGTCTGGGTCTCTGGGACTGGATCCACTACTCCTGTTGCAGTCATTGGCATGGGGTCCGGGTCCATCACTCTGACCTGGTCCTGGTAGAAGTTTCCGGAACAGAGCTAGGCGGGATGGCATGCTCAGCCTAGCTGCGGGTGACCATTCCCACCCTCTTGGCTACCTTCACATGATTGGCCAAGTCTTCCCCCAACAGCATGGGGATGGGATAATCATCATAGACTGTGAAAGTACACGCTCCTGACCAGTCCTTGTACTGGACAGGCAACTTGGCTGTAGGCAAACTGAAAGAGTTGGACTTGAAGGGTTGAATTGTCACTTGGATCTCTGGGTCAATTAAATTGGGGTCATCTAAGGAAGCATGGATAGCCAACACTTGTGCTCTAGTGTTCCTCCACACGGTGACCTTCTTCCCGCCCGCACTCTTGGGGTTCTTGGGGCAGATGGCGTTCATATGCCCTGGCTCATTAAATTAAAACATCGTCCAGCTGACAGATCACTGGGGTGAGGTGCGTTGCTGGAGAACGATGTGGCAGGACGATAAGGTGTCTGGAGTATTCTTTGGTGTGTAGTTGGGGCCTTGGACTGCCCCCAGTATTAGGATGTGGTCTGAGGGTGTCCCTTCTGGTATCCACTCCAACTGTGACCAGGGTTGTTCCTCTCTCCTCCCATTTTGTTCCAGCGTGCTCCGCTTCTCTGGCGGTCCGGGATTGCTCGTATCGATCAGCATAAGAAGCAAGACTTTCTGCTGAGTCCATTTCCTTATCCCATAAACACTGTTTTATTTCCTCCTTGGACATATTCAGGAATTGCTCCTGAGCTATCAAATCACACATTCCGTTAAAGCTAGTGACACCACTTCCTTAGACCCATTTATCTAACAGATCCTTTATCTGGTTTAGATAAGCCACATTACTTAGTCCAGGCACTCTCTTAAGGGTTTGAAATTTTACCCTGTACATTTCAGATGTAATTTGAAATTGCTTTAAAAACAAATCCTTGAACTTATTATAGTCAGAAGCCTCATCAATAGGCATCTTATTGAATATGTCCAGAGCTCTTCCAGTCAATTTTGTGACCAGTGTGATCATCTTGTGAGCTTCAGGAATTTTATGGAGAGTGCACAGTCTCTCAAAGGTGAGAAAATATTCAGCAATATCACTGTATTCATAATACTGTGGACATAGTCGCACCCATTTGTGGGTTGGTGGGGAAGGATAGTTAGGGTTATCCAGTAGATTTCGCTCAGCCTTTGCCTTCTCCATCTCCAGTGCATGCTTCCTCTCTTTTTCCTTCTCCTCCATTTCTTTTTTCCCTTGCCTCCATAGCTCTCCTGTGGGCAGCCTCTTGGGCTTTTTCCTTTGCCTCCATAGCTCTCCTGTGGGCAGCCTCTTTGGCTGTTTCTGCTTTGGGCTCTGTCATGTTTGCCTCTCTGTTTTTAACTAACTTTACACCCGAGAGTTAGAAATAAAACAAACAAAAAACTTGGCTTGTAAAATTTTGTTGTGCTGTAACTGTTCTCTGATACTGATTGTCAGCCTACAGAAAAATCCTTTAAATAAACCCTAACACCTTTGTCTCCAGGCAAATAGACAGAAAACCCCTCTAGTTGCTCTTAGGTAAAAAAAAAAACTTCTTCAGGTCTGTGAAAACTTGTGAATTTACCTGCAGGACGTTACCTACCCTACCTTTAGGTAGAGAAAACTCCAGCTCACAAAAGACAATTCCCTTTTGTCTCTGCTCTGGCCCCCAAGCAGAGACAAAAAAAAATTCTAATTGCTTTCAGCTTAAAACCTGCTTTCCAGCAGCCCAAAGGAAAAAAAATATTTCCTTTTAAAAAATCTGTGCTTCTGGTTCAAAAAATCTCAAACTGATCTCAAAATGATTTCAAGTTAATCCCACTGCTCTGCCACCACGTCAAGGTTCTTTCCCCGCTCTGAACTCTAGGGTACAGATGTGGGGACCTGCATGAAAACCCCCCTAAGCTTATTTTTACCAGCTTAGGTTAAAACTTCCCCAAGGTACAAACTATTTTACCTTTTGCCCTTGGACTTTATTGCTGCCACCACCAAGCGTCTAACAAATATAACATGGAAAGAGCCCACTTGGAAACGTCTTTCCTCCCAAAATCCCCCCAAGCCCTATATCCCTTTTCCTGGGGAAGGCTTGATAAAAATCCTCACCAATTTGCATAGGTGAACACAGACCCAAACCCTTGGATCTTAAGAACAATGAAAAAGCAATCAGGTTCTTGAAAGAAGAATTTTAATTAAAGAAAAAGTAAAAGAATCACCTCTGTAAAATCAGGATGGTAAATACCTTACAGGGTAATCAGATTCAAAACATAGAGAATCCCTCTAGGCGAAAACTTAAGTTACAAAAAGACACAAAAACAGGAATATACATTCCATTCAGCACAACTTATTTTATCAGTCATTTAAACAAATCAGAATCTAATGCATATCTAACTAGATTACTTACTAATCCTTTACAGGAGTTCTGACCTGCATTCCTGCTCTTGTTAAATAACAAAAAACTTATTCGGTGGAGTTTAGCTCTCCAAGACTTTGATTTCAACATCCAACACATCTCAGGAGCTTCTAACAAAGTGGCTGATGCACTCTCCCGTGAAAGTTTCCCAGAATCAACTGGTTAAAATTGTCCTTGAGATGTCAAAAGTATTGTTACTCTTTATATACTTGGAAGTATTTAGAGGATTTTTATCAAGCCTTCCCCTGGAAAGGGGGTGTAGCTTTTGGGAGGATTTTGGGAGGAAAGACATTTCCAAGCGGGCTCTTTCCCTGTTATATATGTGTTATATGCTTGGTGGTGGCAGCAATAAAGTCCAAGGGCAAAAGGTAAAATAGTTCATAGCTTGGGGAAGTTTTAACCTAAGCTGTAAAAATAAGCTTAGGGGGTATTACATGCAGGTCCCCACATCTGTACCCTAGAGTTCAGAGTGGGGAAGGAACCTTGACAGCATCTGTGATGCAAAACCCCATCTCCATGGTTTTTTAAAGGGTGCCTACAAGGGCACAAGGGAAGAGAATGATCTTTGATCAACTGTGATGTGATAAAAGCTGAAAAGTGTAATTTTATACTTCAGATATAGTTTGCTTCCAAGATATTGCCATGGGTTACGTAGCACATGAGAAGCCATAGATTTTACTTTATGAGTAAGACGATAGGTACAGATTTATAATCTGTGAAGATTGTGTTGTATACAAATAGAGCATGTAAAATATTAGTCCTTAAAGTTTAATTTATTTTAAATAAGTATAGGTCAACAATCAGAGGTGTGGGGAGGTGCTGGGAAAGCAATTGTCTTTGGGACGCCACACACTCACCAAGCTCTTCTGCAGCTCTCAGTCTAGCCCTAAACAAAGGCAGAAGAGGAGAGGTCCACAGAGAAATGGAGAAATACAAAGGAAAAAAAGACAGAAAACAAATAAGACTATAATGTCTGGCCTCATTTTTCTGCCAGACAGAGTAAAGTGAGTCATATTGGCCCAATTTTTGAATTTGCATTTTATCTATGTATTAAAATATATTACAGAAAACTCATTCAGCCACTAAAATATGGAAAAGTGAAGAATTCTGTGGTTCTAATTGTTCTATGAAGCTGTGAAATAATATTTTAGTAGAGGACTGAGAGATCTTTTCAGGAGCTACATTGACACTAGACTACCTTTTAGTCCCTTCAGCAAAGTACTTGCAGATCCCATCTCAACACTGCTTGAACAAAAATAAATACTAGTGCGAAATCCCATTCTGGAAGGTGATCTTTAAAAATGGCAAATGTGGTCAGTTTTTCAAATCTGAGCTAGTGAAATAAACAATAAGTAAGAACACTATGGCCAAGGCCCTTGGGATTTTTCAGTCACAGCATTTCAAAGGCAAGGGGAGGCTTTTGCAGTAATTATGCACCAATACTGAGGACTGGACAGTCACACCACCTCCTTGAAAGTGTTGGATATGACAGCCACCTTCCATTCAGGCTAAATAAGGGAACAACTAAGTGTCCCTTTGTTAACAATGCTAAACAATGGAAAACCACTGCTCAAGGACTAGACAGCATACAAAGCTGGGCAGTGGCTGGGCCATGCTGCCCAAGGGGTTATAACTGGCTAGGCAGTAAAAGGATCTGTGGGTTATAGTGGATCACAAATTGAATATGAGTCAACAATGTGATGCTGTTGCAAAAAAAAAAATAAAAGATTAAGATCACTCTGTGATATATTAACAGGAGTGTCATTTGCAAGATAAGGGAGGTATTTGTCTTGCTCTTCTCAGCACTGGTTAGGCCTCAGCTGGAGTACTGTGTCCAACTTTAAGAAATAAGTGTATTAATTGGAGAGTCCAGAACAGATCAAGAAAATTGATAAAAGGTTTAGAAAACCTGACCAATGAGGAAAGGTTAAAAAACTGGGCATGTTTAGTCTTGAGAAAAGATGACCACGCCATTGTAACAACCTGTGTACAAAATATGTCTTGTGCAAGCGAGATATGAGGGAATTTGGAATTGATCCGGAACAATGGGAAACCTTGTCAAGTGATCGTAACAAGTAGCACCATCATCTCCATCAAGGTATCAAAGTCCATGACAGGGGCTGGCTCCTATAGCTTGTGGAGAAAAGAACCCATAGGAAGCCATCAGCTCTCAACCAAGATACATATATTTGCAATAACTGCCAAAGATCATGCAAGTCTTGGATTGGCCCATTCAGTCACATGAGACATTGCAAACTATCTCTCACAGATGAAAGGATGCCAACAAATGAATATGATTTTAAAACAAATAAGTCATGGTCAACAACATCTTGGTGAAATGTATGTAGCAACGTTCTATGTAAAGTTATGAATTCTCTCTGCATCATGCTGGTAGCACATGTTCAAAGAGTTGTATCTCTGATTAGGCAGGAGTGATTAAGCAGATCTAGCTTAAACAAAGAATGTGTGTGTGCCTCAATTTACACATAAGTAGTAAACAAGGCATGTGAAACAGCAAGAGGGAGACAAGGTAAATGTGCCTTTCAGCATACACAGAAGAGAAGAAAGGGCCCCCAGACTACATCACCTTCTTTACGGATTGAATAAGCTTTGCTTTGAGGGGTAATCTTCAGGAGAATCCATGACTGGACTGTAAAAGTGAGGGACAAGAACACCCCAAGGTATTAATTTCTCTCTCTCTCTTTCACCTAAGATGACAAAGGAAACAGCCATTTGACTTTGGGAGGGATCCTCACCTGAAGTTTGGTCAGCCCTGTGGTTGGGAATATGTGGTAAGGATTTTATCTGGAACTGAGTCTAGTTTGTTAAGTTTTACCACTGGAAAGCATTTTATCTTTAGTTTTCTAGTAACGGTTTCTGACTTTAATGCCTTGTACTTGTACTCGTTTAAAATCTCTCTCTTTTAGTTAAATAAACTTGTTTTATTCTTTAATCAAAACTAATCCAGAGTTGCATTCAAACTGAATTGTTTGGGTAACTCCATTTGTTGGATATTATTCCCTTGTGGGGCAACGGACCTAAAATATCTGAACTGTCCAGGAAAAGGCTGGACAGTGCAGAATACACATTCGGGGGAAAGGGGTAAATATGGACTGAAAGTGTGTTGGGATCATTCTACAAGTGGCAACCAAGATGGTAGAAGCCAAAGTGTGACTGGAATGTACAAGCAGGCTGCAGCTATACATAGAGACTGAGGATGTGACCTGCACGCTGCTTGGCTGTTTGTGAGGGACCCAGGTTGGAAGCTACAGCAGCAAAGCATTGTGAGGCACCCCAGGTTACAGGGCAGGTGGTGACACAGCCTGTCACTGGTCTGGATTGCATCCCAGAATGTCATAATAGGACAAGAAATAACAGCCTAATCTGCAGCAAGGGAGGTTTATTTTAGATATTAGGAATCACTTTCTAACACTTTCTCATTCCACAAGACAAAATCTGTTAGTGGCTATAAAAACAAAACAAAGCAATACTTTTGAGGCTGGGTGAAAAGTACTTTTCCCTCCCTAAACTGAGCACACGGACTGACCTCCAATAATTCACTGTGGACAACTTCAGCTCAGCAGCACTGCACTGGTTCAAAGAAGCTGAAAAATATTTTGTCTTGGTTCCATCTACCAAAATTTAATCTCAACCTTGTTTTGCAGACATTTCTGGTGACAGGTTGAAAAGTATGTGAACTTTCTTGTTGGAATGAACAAGTTAATCAAAAACCATTGGGACATTTCATTGCATGAAAACAGATCCTGTCAAACAAACTTGATATCCCTTTTTGGGGGGAAATTACAAGTTTGGTGGATAAAAGTAGTAGTGTTGATATAATATACTTAGCCTTCTGTGAGGCATTTGGTTGCTTGGTACTGCATGACATTTTGATTAAAAAACTAGAAAGATGTAAAATTTACATGGCACACATTAAATAGATTAAAAGCTTCCTAACTGACAGGTCTCAAAATGTAATTGAAAAGGGGGAATCATCATTGAGCAGGCTTGTTTGCAGTAGGGTCCTGCAGGGATCAGTTCTTGGCCCTATACAAGTGGTGGGCAACCTGCGGCCCGTGAACCACATGCAGTCTATCAGGTTAATCTGATTGCGGGCCATGAGACATGGTGCTACAAGTACTCCTTTTCTTTTTGCTGACATTGTGCCTGTGGATGGTTAGCCTCCCATGCTCCCAGTGGCTGCAGTTCGCCATTCCCGACCAATGGAAGCTGTGGAAAGTGGTGCGGGCCACAGGGATGTGCTGGCCGCCACTTCCCGCAGCTCCCATTGGCCAGGAACAGTGAACCGTGGCCAGTGGGAGCTGCAGAGGGCCATGCCTGCGGACGGTCAACATCAGCAAAATGTCTCGCAGCCCGCAATCAGATTATCCTGATGGGCTGCATGCGACCTGCAAGCTGCAGGTTGCCCACCACTGCCCTATACTATTTAAAAATTTTATCAATGACCTGGAAGAAAACATTAAATCATCACTGATCAAGTCTTCAGATGAAACAAAAATTGGGGGGGGGAGGGGAGTTAGTAAACAATAAAGAGAACAAGTCACCATCTAGAGTGATCTGGATCGCTTGGTAAAGTGGGCACAAGCAAACAATTTGGGTTTAAATATAGCTAAATGTATACATCTAGGAACAAAGAATGTAGCCTATATTTACACTGTATCCTGGGGAGCAGTGACCCTGAAAAAGATTTGAGATTATGCTGGATAATCAGCTAAACATGAGCTCCCAGTATGATACAGTAGCCAAACTGACTCATGGAATCCTGAGATACATAAATAGAGAAATCTCATATAGGAGTAGAGAGTTATTTTGCCTCTCTAGCTGGCACTGGTGTGACTGCTGCTGGAATAGTGTTCCCAGTTCTGGTGTCCACAGTTCAAGAATGATGTGGATAAACTGGTGAGGGTTCAGAGATGAGCCATGAGACTGGTTAAAGGTTTAGAATATATACCATATGGTGGTAGACTCAAGGAGAAAATCTATTTAGCTTAACAAAGAGAAGATTAAAGGATCACTTGGATTACAGTCTATACATGCCTCCATGGGCAACAAAGATTTAACAGTCTAGCAGAGAAAGGATCAAATGGCCAGAAGTTGAAGCTAGACAAATTCAAACTGGAAATAAGGCATATTTTTTTTAACAGTGAGAGTAATTAGCCATTGGAACAACTTACCAAAAGTTGAGGTGGATTCTTCCTAGCTAACCATTTTAAAATCAAGATTGGATGTTTTTCTAAAACCTATGCTCTAGGAATTATTTTGTGAAAGTTCTATAGCCTGGGTTGTACAGCAGGTGATAATAGATGATCACAATGGTCCCTTATGGCCTAGGAATCTATGAATCTATTGAATGTATGAATCTACAAGACAGTTTTGAAATTAGTCCTTCTAAAACTGATTAATTCTAGTTGAGTTTATCAAATGTTGTATCATTAAATGCATTAGGGCATATTGAATCAACCATGTAACTTCCAGCCTAGATCCCAGAGAAGAATAGGGTTGCCAACCCTCCCGGTATTGCCAGGACTCTCCCAGAATTGGGCTCTATCTCCCAGAGGCTACTGAAGCCACACTGGGAGATTTTAGGCTGCTAAAAGTCCAGCAGTGCAGCGGGGCTAAGGCAGGCTCCCTACCTGACCTGACCTCCATTGGCTGGGAACCCCAGCTCCCCCAAGGGCTGCAAGGACGTCCCAGCCACTTCCGGGAGCGGCACAGGGACAGGGCAGGCAGGGAGCCTGCCTTAGCCCCACTGCGTACCACCCGGGAGCCTCCCAAGGTAAGCGCTGCCTGGCCATAGCCTGCACCTCTCCCCACTCCTGCACCCCAACCCCCTGCCCCAGCCCTGAGCCCCCTCCTGTAGCCAGCATCCGCACCCCCTCCTGCACCCCCAAGCCCCGCAGCACCCTGAAACACAGCCCCAGCCCTGAGCCCACTCCTGGAGCCAGCACCCCAAATCCTCTCCCACACCCCAACCCCCTGCCCCAGCCATGGGCCCACTCCCACACCCAAACTCCCTCCCAGAGCCCACATCCCACACTCCTTCCTGCACCCCAACACCCTTCCCCAGCCCTGAGCCCCCTCCTGCTGTTCTTACAGTTAAGAAGTTTTTCTTGAGATTTAATCTAAATCTGCCATGCTGTAGGTTGAGCCCATTGCCTCTTGTCCTGCCCTCTGTGGCAAAAGAGAACAATTATTCTCCATCTTTTTTATGGCAGCCTTTCATGTATTTGAAGACTGTTACCATGTCCCCCTTTATCTCCTCTTTTACAAACTAAATATACTCAGTTGCTTCAGCCTTTGCTCATATGGCTTGCATTCCATCCCTTTCATCATCTCTGTCACTTGCCTCTGCATCCTTTCCAATTTCTCTATATCCTTTCTATCCAGTGGTGATCAAAACTGGACACAGTACTGCAGCTGAGGCCTAACCAGCACCAAGGAGAGAGGTCATTAATAAAGATGTTAAATAACACCACACCCAGAACAGATCCCTGTGGAACCCCACTTGAGACCTCCTTCCAATCTGATATCACCCCATTAATAGTTACTCTTTGTTTGTATGGTTTCAGAGTAACAGCCGTGTTAGTCTGTATTCGCAAAAAGAAAAGGAGTACTTGTGGCACCTTAGAGACTAACCAATTTATTTGAGCATGAGCTTTCGTGAGCTACAGCTCACTTCATCCGATGCATCCGATGAAGTGAGCTGTAGCTCACGAAAGCTCATGCTCAAATAAATTGGTTAATCTCTAAGGTGCCACAAGTACTCCTTTTCTTTGTTTGTAGTTGTTTAACCAATTATGTATCCACTTAATGATAGTTCTACCAAGCCCACATTTGTCCAGCTTACTTATGAGAATGTCATAAGCCCCTGGAAGGAATTGTGACCCTAATTCCTTGTGATACTAGAACAATTTTTTTTTAAAACCATTAGTACATGTTTCTCACCATTAGTAGCCTCTGCTCCTTTCTCAGTACCACACGTATTTTCTGAGAACCAAGGATAGTCTAACAGTCACATTCCTGGAATGCTGAAAAGTTTCAGAATTGTGGCCTTCCATAGCAAAATTATGTTATGTGAAGGGATTTCTCAGCTTCTTCCAAAGGAAAAAAATATATATAATGCTACCCTTGTCTCAGAATTGGTAGGACCTTTGACTCCTAACAGTCATTTTACCAAGATGGAAGGAGCAGCACCCCAGAGATAGCAGAGGCAGATGGAGAAGGAACCTGGAGGACCTGCAGTGTTTATTGGCATGTACAGGAGGAACCAAGAGCAGTTTGAATTTCTCAGGACACGGAGGGATCGGGGTTTTCAGCAGAAGAGATGCTGATGAAGTGGGGTTCATAGAGGAGGCACACTTTCGGGAATGGGGCTGATGAAGAGGCAGATAGAACTGGTGGCCAACTGAGTTTGGGGTCCACCTGCTGCAGTAGCCATTACAAATTTATGACAAATTTCTGGGTGCAATTGTATGATGGAGTTGCTTATGATGGATGGAGCAGACTTCAACAACTTTGGGGCTCATTTCCAGGTTATGTCTTATGTTCCCAAGGCACATGCTTCACGGTTTCAGCCAGCCACCAGCAAGGGTTAGAATGTTTTTTTCACCCCAATGTATTCTGGGAGGTATTTTTTTCTTTTTTAAAATCTCCTTCTTCTGAAACATCAAGGATGTTCCAGGCTGGAGATGGGACATTGAACTGGGTGGGCCAGAGCTCTGAGTTGGCATCAAACTTTCTCTTTCAAATGCGAAGCTGGCTGGTTTTTGTTCTCATGATCAGGGTCTAATTGGTCGCCATATATGGGTTGGGAAGAAATTTTCCCCCAGGTCAGATCGGTAGTGTTGGGGTGTGGGGGGGCAGGCGTTCACCTTTCTCTGCAGCATGTGTGTGAAGGTCACATTCCAGATAAATGGAGTATATTGCAATTAATGATTTTCCTACCACTTCAGACGCCTCAGGCATTGGTGCACCACAGATCCTATTCTCTTCCTGTGGCACATAATAGTCTAGTCTCCTGTGGTTCCAATTTCAGTTGTTGTGTTTAGTGTGGGGGAGCTGGGTGATACACAGGAGGTCAGACTAGATGATCTGATGGTCCCTTCTGGCCTTAAACTCAATGACTCTAGGACACTTGTTCATGAACCGTCAGCCCCCCCTTCTGGCTGCCACCAAGAGTACTGCTGAGCCAGAGGAATCAACCCCTGACCAGGAGGAGCCTGCTGGACTCCTGGGACCACAACATCCACTGGCAACCAAAACCCCTCATAAGGGAGCTCCTCTGACCATCCAGGAGGGAAACAACAAGCCTGTGGGAGTCCCAGAAGCCCACCAAGTGCCAGCCTCCTAAATCCCATGCAGGATTCATCCCCATTTGTCCTCAAGAACAGGTTTTCCCCATTGTTCCCTGATTGTCAAGGGGAGGGCACAGAGATGGGTTCATAGACATTAACATTTGGCTGTTGTTCATAGATTTAGTCCATTTATGTGGGTAAATCACAGTGTTAGTTGCCTTGAAAACCTGTACAATCACAACCTTAACACTGGACTTTCCAACCCTGAAGTGGTTTGCAATGGACCTATAACTGTCTGATGTCGCCAGCCAGGCAATACCCAGCTAGTCCTGGTACAGCAGAACCCCATCATAACTCATTTGCTCCATGTCTTCCACTCACTTTAGGGGGTGGCAGGAGAGAGACAGGGAGATGTGATCAGGAGGTGCCACTGCCAAATATGTGAAGGCGGGGGTAGTGGCAACACCACACAGCAAGATAGTTCCAGGAGTGTCTTCCTGTGATGCACAGAACCCTGGGATACTGACCTTGAAATGGCAGTGCTAACATGGTATAACAACAGTGGCAGCATGGAATTGAGTAAATGCATGCACCCAGAGTTATACTTGTGTCCAGTACAGCAGGTGTGGACGCTCGGTGCGGGCATGTACATGGTCCAATAATTGCACGCGCACATCAGTGTAGACAAACCCTAGAGTGACCATCTCATATCCTGGCTCTGAGAAGGCAGAACAGCATCCTGTTGTCCACCTGTCCCTTGCAGAATGAGTACTGAATCCCCAACAAGTAAGAACAAGTAAAAGAGTCAGACTGTTGCTAGCTATTTAACGGAGGCAATCTCTGTTGATTAAAGAGAGGGAAGCTATATCATAGGGAAAGAAGATTAATGAGAAAAATGATTTACGCCAGCACTGACTACAAATGACCCAGGAACAATGGAAAGGGCTCGTTCCAGTCCTTTTGCCTCCTGTGCCTGAATGGCTGCCAGGTCTGACAGCTGAGGTTCCCATAACTCCCTGGTGGTCTGCCTTCAGAGATTGTAGCTGCTTGTTGCTATGTGAACCAAAAGAAGTGCCATGAGCATCCCATTTTGTGCTCTCTTGTGGCCTCGCTGCCTCTTTGGGTATCCCATTCAGTGCCCCTGCTTTAATACAGGTAATGTCCAGATCACAACAACAGGATGTTAGCACCTGATAAGTTCTGCTTGGAATAAAAACCGGGAAAGCCTCTGCTTGGAATAACAGCATGGCAAAACTATTAGCAGCCAACACACTTATAGAGCAGCTTTAGCTGAAAAAAGAAACCTGTATTTTGACCAGCCTTTTCAAAACAATATGTGAGCAGCTCCTTCTAATGCTCTTCAAAAGCTCATTTTGAATGAAAACTGGCACACATAATCCTCTAAGGGACTTCAAGCAGCTACTCCTTAAAGTCATAAAAACACAGAGATGTCTCAAAGCAAACCAGGCTGATATTTGCCCATGGTAATGAGCTAACTGCTAGCATGAAAATTAAAATTTAATTTATTTTAAACCTCTTCTGGTTCATCTTGATTATCCAAATAAGCATGAAAAGAAAAGAAAAGAAAAGAAAAGAAAAGAAAAGAAAAGAAAAGAAAAGAAAAGAAAAGAAAAGAAAAGAAAAACTTTGGAAATATACATTGTATTTACATATTGACACTAGCTGTTTCTTCTGCAGTCCACAGAGAGATCTCATTTCTGTGCAATGCTAGCCCATTTAAAAGTAAAATTAAATACAGCTAGAATGTGAGAATAAAGTAAAATAAAATTCATTATAAACCATTCTCTCTGAGGCCAGTACTGAGGGACTTCAACAAAGCTCCAATTTATACACTATACAGACAGTTTAAAGACTAAGGGATCATCTACACCTTGCATCTGTCCACACGAAAGGGGTGTCACTTCCAGTACGCACTAGTGAGCTACATTCTAACTGACCTATGTGTACCCTGCTGGCACTCACTAAAAGTTCCCTAGTGTGCATTAATGTAGTCCAGTTTCACAAATTAACATGCACTAGGGAACTTGTATTGTGTGCCAGCAGGATCTGCACAGGCCATTTAGTGTGCCATACACTAGTGCAGACTAATACACCAGGTACACAAGCCCTTACACTGCTTTGGCTTGCTCCTCTAGAATAATTTGTTAATAAATAGCGACAAGATGGGAAATTGCTATAAGCACATGCATCTTTATAGAGAAGAGAAAGAGAAGAGAAGAGAAAGGGAAGAGAAGAGGGCATGGCTATGGAACAAAATGAAAGATTTCCAGTAACTCAGTTCATCACAATAAATGGAGCAGTTTTTAATCCTAAAGAATGAATTAGAAGTTGCATGTTGGAGGTTAACCTCAATCCAGAAAATACTGGAAAAAATACAGTATACAAATATATAATATATATTGGGGAAAAAAAACCTGAACCAATTGTTTCAAAAAGGTTAGTTCAGGCAGTGTAGACTCTCAGTAAAGTACGATATTCAAATTAAAAATGTCTGGGCCATAACCCCTTCCCCCCCCCCCACTCTGCCTAGCAGAACTGTCTGAGCTGTGGGCTCCGGGTTTGTATAATTTTGGTGCTGCCCAGAACGGGTCCAAGCAGAGCCGTCCCATCCATAGGATGGACCAGGGCAACTGCCCCGGGCCCCGTGCTTTGGGGTCCCCCGCGCTTCAGGGGGAAACGGGATCCAGGGCAGCCTGGGAGATGAGCAGGGTGCCTGGCGTTGGCAGCAGTGAGCAACCCAGCCCCAGCCCACCCCTACTCTGCCCCCTCCCTGCTCCCATTCCACCCCTTCCCCAAAACCCCCACCCCCGCACCACCTCTTTCCGGCTTCTGCCCCCTTCCCGGAGCGACGCAGGGAGCCGGCAAGGCAGAGTGGGCCGGCGCCAGGCCCCTGGTAGCCCTCCAGGCTGCCTTGGACCCCACATTCCCCTGAAGCGCAGGGCACCCCAAAGCACGGGGCAGTTGCCCCAGTCTGTCCTAGACGGGACAGCTCTTCCTGGACCCCACATCCCCCTGAAGAGTGGGGCCCCCCAAAGCGTGGTAAGCCCCAACACTGGTGGAGCAGAGCACACGTTCCTAAATATTGGTGGAGCATAGGCCCCACAGGCCCATATAACTCACCACCTATAGTCTGAGCTACGATCATACTATACCTTCTCCAAGACTAGCTAAGCTATCACTCCTGCATGCATCCCATAAGAGCTTCCAGGAGGAATTCTGTCTGACTAATCTAAAATTTTCTCCTGAGGACTCCAGTGGGAGTGTGGCCCCTTCTTCTTATACTTCTGCCTTCTGCTTGCCTCCACTGTGCAGAGCAGAGTCTTGCCCAAATAATTCTCAAGGATACCCCCCTGTGATGGGGTGTACAAACCCCACACTGAGCAACAAGGGGTTAAGGAACTACTCTGGGCTCAACCAGCCCCATCCCACCCCAACTGTAGCAAAAGCACCAACTGGAGGAGGAGCTAAAAGGCAGGAGAACAGCTCATTTGGGGGAAGATCTGCTAATGGCAGCTCCAGGGAGACAAGCTGAGGGAAGGTAGAATCTCTCCCAAAATAACTGCCCAAAGGCACCTCCCTGAGGGAAGGGAGGGACTGCTGCAGAGACAATCTGAGAGGGAAGCATTGCCCTCTCATATGAATCCTGGACTGGATTGCTCCCCTTTATTTTTTTTGTTTGGACTACTCCACCAGGGGAAAATCTTGGACTGAGCAGGCCCAGGAGTCTGGGCCATACCCCAGGAAGAGGCAGATGATGACCTTGTGGCTAAGGAAATCCTATAGCTCAGTGGTTCTCAACCAGGGGTCCAGTGCCCCCTGGGGGGCTATGATCAGGTTTCCGGGGGTCCGCCAAGCAGGGCCTGTGTTAGACTCACTGGACCTCAGGGCAGAAAGCCGAAGCCCCACCTTCTGGGGCTGAAGCCCAGGGCCCTGAGCCCCGGCACTCGGAGCTGAAGATAAGGCCTGAGCAACTTAGCTTTGCGGGGGGCCCCTGTGGCATGCAGCCCCAGGCAACTGCCCTGCTTGCTATCCCCTAATGCCAGCCCTGGCTTTTATATAGTTGTTGTGGCACAGCTGGGTCATGGAGTTTTTATAGCATGTGGGGGTGTGGGGGCCTTATAAAGAAAAAGGTTGTGAACCTTTGCAGCAGCTGACATGGAGGCTTTGGAATGTGACTGGAATGCTGTAATACACACTATACAATCTGGGGCACAATGGATCCCCATCATGAGAAAATCTGTTCTCTTAAATTCTGTTACGGCACCAATGCAACCTTCATTCTACCCTATAATGACAAGATGAAGAAAAAAATGAAATAAAGAGTCCTTTTAATCTAATCTGGGGCCACAAACATGGTGTCGCCTCAGTGTGAAGTAAAGGTTGTTTGGGTACATTAATTGTATTTCCATGCCTTACTATGTTTGGATTTTGTTTAAGTTTAACCTTAACTCTGAATTTCCTAATGTTTAGGGATAATTATAAATTTTTACCCTTACATTACTGATATCTCAACTCCAGTTTAATGTAGCAATTTTCTTCTGGGAATCTGGTATACTGACATATACGTGCAAAGAAATATCACACTATAACTACCTAAAATGTACACATAGTACTCTCTCTCTTGCAGCTGCACCTACATTCATTCACATTTCCAAAGCAAATCTGCTGGCTTCTGATTCAGCATGACATGACTTGCACCTGTGTTTCACCGTCATGTGGCATGCATTCAGTGAACTAGACAAGGCATCCTCTCATCTCAGCAATTTCCAGGAGTTATCTTCAGTCATACATTTCTTTGAGGGAAGAGAGGGTTTTTCATAAATATTTCTGGCCCCGGGAACCTGGTAACCGCATCCCCATCAACTGAAAGCCCTCTTTCCATATAAATCATTCCTGAGAAACTGGATGAAATTTTGTGCCATCAAATCGATATAACTTCTAACTTAGGCTGAAAAAAAACAACCTTGGTGTAAAGCTTTAGAAACCATCTGCTTTGATAGTCATTAACGGTACATCTGGTCAAAACAATTTCCACATGTTCATTGTTGGAAAGGAAGTTTGCAAAATTATAACCTATGACTCGATGGAATATTAGTAAAGTGTTTCAGTTATTCATTGCCATTTAAAGAAGTCCATGGGGGTTTGTCAGCACAGCTTTTGAAATGTAACAAATTAATATCCTTACTCTATCTTAATTTGTGGACAGATGGTGTGATGAGGGATGAGTGATGCACAGCGCTGTCCCTGAACTTGTCAAGACTTATTTACAGCACAGGAGCCGACCTCTGATGGCTGATTATCTGCTTCATTTAGTAGGAGGGAAATTAACCTCTGGTTTCCATGCTGATGACTCAGCAGGTAGTGTACTACTAATGCAAAAAATAGTACCAGAAAGGCATTGGTCTTCAACCCTAACAAGGCCCATTAAAGAACCAAATTGCTTTATTAGACCCAGGAGATAGAAGCCATCACTTTAGTCCACTGTCTGGAAATAATCAAGCTTGAAAAAAGTGAAGGAAATGAGTTTTCTTTCCATGCATGACCAAAAAAAATGTATTATTTCAGGTGATTTTTAAAACATAATTCTGCAAATTAAATTGGTTGGGGGTAGATCTGTGTACTTGAATTGAAAAAAAAATCAGGACAGACACAAAGCTATACACAGTAGCAGGTCCTCCAGTTTCTGCTTCCTATACTGTGCATTATGACCCGCTCTGAAATACAGTCTATCTCCAGCAGCAGTAATCATAGTTAAACAGCTTGATGTTAAACGCACCTGATGTATAATTCTTTATGCCGGGGAATAATACAAGAGCAGTAATCATCTGCATGCAAGTGCAGATTAAACCCTTTCAAAAACTTAACCTCTTTTGAAAGCTTGTTCTAATGATAACATTAATGAGCTCACCATGAAAAACTGGGTATGGGGGAGACTGCAGATGTGCAGTACTTACCCCATTTAATTGAACTAGCCAAAAAATATGTAAATACTAGGGCAGGGGTGGGCAAACTTTTTGGCCCGAGGGCCACATCGGGGTTACAAAACTATACGGAGGGCTAAGTAGGGAAGGCTGTGCCTCCCCAAACAGCCTGGCCACCACCCCCTATCTGCCCCCTTCCACTTCCTGCCCCCCAACTGCCCCCCTCAGAATCCCTGACCTATTCAACCACCCCCCTGCTCTTTGTCCCCTAACTGCCCTTCCGAGACCCCACTCCCATCCAGCCCCCTGCTCCCTGTCCCCTGACTTCCCCAACCCCTATCCACACCCCCGACCCCTGACAGATCCCCGGGACTCCCACACCTATCCAACCCCCCCGTTCCCTGACTGCCCCAAACCCTATCCACACCCCTACCCCCTAACAGGCCCCCTGGGACTCCCACACTTATCCAACCACCCCCTGTTTCCTGTCCCCTGACTGCCCCCCAGGACACCCCACTCCCCTCCCCCTTACCATGCCAGAGCCAGCCACGCCGCCGTGCTGCCCAGCAAAAGCGGCAGGCCAGAGCGCTGGCAGTGCGCTGAGGCTGCGGGGGAAGGAGGACAGCAGGGGAGAGGCTGGGGGCTAGCCTCCCCAGCCGGGAGCTCAGGGCCATAGTTTGCCCACCTCTGCACTAGGGGCTACCTATCAACAGAGGGATCAGATGGATCCTTAGCATCCACTTCACATCATTCTTCTTCAAGAAAAGTCACCTGTGTTAGTTTCTGATGCCTAATATTAATTGTGTTACATCAGATTCTCACACAATTACTTGATCTGATGTATTTTACTTTACTAAACGTTGTCGTGAATTGCCCATCAATGGCAATTTTTAAATCAAGGTTGGATGTTTCCATGTTTTCCAGAAAGATATGCTCTAGGAGTTATTTTGGGGAAGTTCTGTGTGTTATTTTGGGGAAGTGTTATACAGGGGGTCAGACTAAATTAGCACAATGCTCCCTTCTGGTCTTGAAATCTATGGTGATGAATTACACATAATCTATTATTACAAAGCAGCTTGATGCATCTGATGTATTAAAAAGAAAACCACTTTTTTTTCCTCTGCTGAGGAAATACAAATCCCTGCAAGAAAAAAAGATATTGATTACCCTTGGGTAGTTTTTGAGAGCAGGTATCATGCTTAATATCTGTTCATCTTTAAAAGAGCAAGCACTGGAAAAGAAGAGAGCTATAAACACCAGATGGGAGTTTAAACGTAAATTCTAAAGATTTTCTTGAAAGATTAAAAAATTTGTGTACGGTGAGGAATTTGTATTATGGAAATAGCTTATGTTTGTTCAAAGGCTTTAAGCCATCATACTGGTAGCTTTTTAACCCCTATTTATTTTTGGAATCAGAAGTGTTTTCATTATTGCAGATTGTGTTTCGAAGGAAATGACCAAACTCTCTTGTGTGTTTGTGTGTGTCTGAATGTGAGATTATTTGTTTAGTTCCTCGACACATTCCAGTTTTCTTCAATTCTCCCACACAAATGTCCCAGAGCAACACTCAAGGCAGCCAAACCACAATGGTGCTCTATGCTCCTATAAAGTAAAGGTTATGGCAAAGAAGGCCATTTGATGTGTAACACATGCAGCTCCAGAAGAAGGAAAAAAAAGCATAATGCAGATTATTTTCCCTTATTTTTTTCTTAAGAGTTTCTCGAAAGATTCAAAAATATCTTAAGTCTTTCACTAATTGCTTTGACTGAAGTTCCAAACCCAACAGGCAGTGTTTGGAATCACAGTCTCAGAAGTACGGCAGTTTGAGGACAATTTACTCCCCCGTGAGTTCAACCACAAACAAGCTTTAGGCATCAGCAGAGATACATGAAAATGCACCTTGTTTTCAGGAAATTTGTACAAGGAATAAGAAACACTGTAGCCATTATCTTTGAAAACTCGTAGTGATCAGCGGAGGTCCCAGATGACTGGAAAAAGGCTAATGTAGTGCCAATCTTTAAAAAAGGAAAGGAGGAGGATCTGGGGAACTACAGGCCAGCCTCACCTCAGTCCCTGGAAAAATCATGGAGCAGATCTTCAAGGAATCAATTCTGAAGCACTTAGAGGAGAGGAAAGTGATCAGGAACAGTCAGCATGGATTCACCAAGGGCAAGTCATGCCCGACTAATCTAATTGCCTTCTATGACGAGATAACTGGCTCTGTGGATGAGGGGATAGCAGTGGTCGTGTTATTCCTTAACTTTAGAAAAGTTTTTGACACGGTCTCCCACAGTATTCTTCCCAGCAAGTTAAAGAAGTATGGGCTGGATGAATGGACGATAAGGTGGACAGAAAGCTGGCTAGATAGTCGGGCTCAACGGGTAGTGATCAATGGCTCCATATCTAGTTGGCAGCCAGTATCAAGTGGAGTGCCCCAAGGGTCGGTCCTTGGGCCGGTTTTGTTCAATATCTTCATTAATGATCTGGAGGTTGGCGTGGATTGCACCCTCAGCAAGTTTGCAGATGACACTAAACTGGGAGGAGTTGTAGATATGCTGGAGGGTAGGGACAGGATATAGAGGGACCTAGACAAATAGGAGGACTGGGCCAAAAGAAATCTGATGAGGTTCAACAAGGACAAGTGCAGAGTCCTGCACTTAGGATGGAAGAATCCCATGCACCGCTACAGACTAGGGACTGAATAGCTAGGCAGCAGTTCTGCAGAAAAGGACCTAGGGGTTACAGAGGACAAGAAGCTGGATATGAGTCAACTTGTTGCCTGGCATTTTGGACTGTATAAGTAGGGGCATTGCCAGCAGATCGAGGGATGTGATCATTCCCCTCTATTTGATATTGGTGAGGCCTTATCTGGAGTACTGTGTGAGCCCCACGCTACAAGAAGGATGTGCAAAAATTGGAAAGCGTCCAGTGGAGGGCAATAAAAATGATTAGGGGACTGGAACACATGACTTATGAGGAGAGGCTGAGGGAACTGGGATGGTTTAGTCTGCGGAAAAGAAGAATGATGGGGGATTTGATAGCTGCTTTCAACTTCCTGAAAGGGGTTCCAAAGAGGATGGATCTAGACTGTTCTCAGTGGTAACAGATGACAGAACAAGGAGTAATGGTCTCAAGTTGCAGTGGGGAAGGTTTAGGTTGGATATTAGGAAAAACTTTTTCACTAGGAGGGTGGTGAAGCACGGAAATGTGTTACCTAGGGAGGTGGTGGAATCTCCTTCCTTTGAGGTTTTTAAGGTCAGGCTTGACAAACCTCTGGCTGGGATGATTTAGTTGAGGATTGCTCCTGCTTTGAGCGGGGTGTTGGTCTAGATGACCTGAGGTCCCTTCCAACCCTGATATTCTATGATTCTATGATTAGGCAATTCTTTGTTGTATTAGTGAATTGACCTGTTTTGAACTAAAATAGCCCCAACAGAGAAACCTGTTTCCCTCCTGTTGCAGTATTATTGTGGTTTTCCATATATTTAGTCATACAGCATGAGTAAAAGTTAATGATGCTGATATTACATTAGACGGAAAAACTGGTGCAGTACCTTGAATGGATCCGAGATCTCAAATCCAAGGACAGAGCAGTTCTGGGGTTTAGAGAGCTTTAAGCCTAGGGTAAATGTGTTGCTGGAGCAACTTCTTCACTAGAAGGCTTCCTATTGTGGCGAAATACCTTGTTTGCCTCAGTAGGCTCAGTCCTTTTTAACCTTGGAGACTCAGGTTTGGGGCAAGGCAAATCCTTATAGCTGGCACAGAGTCCTGTTACTCCTCTCTTCAGTCAGTCCCTTGTGCTTGTTTTCCTTCCCATCTGGGGAGCGAGTGCAGCCTCCCTACTGGGAAGGTTTGGTGTCTTGCTGCAAACAGCCTACTGGCAGCTTCCCTGCTCCTCTCACTCCCTCACTCTCCCCCTCGTACTACCCAGGGGAGGGTTTAAAAAGGTCCCAAGTAGTTGGAGTCAGCTGAACCTAATTGGTTCCCTCGCCACCCCTTTTCCAGCTGAATCTTATTGCCCCATGGTTCTCTCTCCTCAGTGGACAGGGAGGGGCCTTTTAATCCCCTGGGACTAATTACTCCTCCTCCTTTGTAGCTGTTTGTCCTGGGTTTACCACATATCCCACCCCCCCTGCTCAACACTACAGGGTTGAGCTACTTGGGTCGGCAAACAGTGCACTCTTGACAGGTCATTGCCATGTTGGATTCCAGACCTATGTTGTACTCTGAAGTGGAAGGGTTCAAGCGACAGGAACCATCTCGTCACTCTGGCATTTTTGTCTTTATTTTGGTGCATCCGCTGCTGAGGGGCATGGTCCGTGACAAGGGTAAACCTCCATCCCGGTAGATAGTAGCTGAGGCTTTCTATGGCCCATTTTACCACCAGGCATTCTTTTTTTTTTTCCGACAACGGCGTATTTCCTTTCCCTAGGCAGGAGCTTCCTACTGAGGAAGAGGACAGGGTGTTCATCGTCCGACCATTTGTGAAAGTACCGCCCCCAACCCTACATCAGAGGCGTTGGTTTGTAGGATAAACTCCTTCTCCCAGTCTGGGGCCACGAGTATGGGGTCAGTGCAGAGGACCATTCATAGATCTGAAAAAGCGTCTTCAGCCATGGTCGTCCATTTTACTATGTCTGGGCCCCGAGCTTGCATTAGATCCATTAATGTCTTGCCCTGGTGGCAAAGTGGGGAATGAACAGTCTATAGTACCCCACTAGTCCCAGGAATGCCCTGACCTGTTTTTTTCGGAGTGGTCGGGGCCACTTCTGTATAGCTTCTGACTTGTTGAGTTGGGGCCTCCCCACGCCCCTTCCCCAGGATATACCCGAGGTATTTGGCTTCAGCTAGCCCGAACGAGCACTTGGAGGGGTTTGCCATCAGCCCCGCCTTCCTCAGGGTATCCAGCACTGCCTCCACCTTCTCCAAGTGTGTCTCCCACTCGGGGCTATATGTGATAACGTCATCGAGATAGGCTGCTGCATACTTGCCATGTGGTCGCAACAGTTTGTCCATGAGCCTTTGGAAAGTAGCGGGTGCCCCATGCAACCCAAAGGGGAGGACGGTGTACTGATATAGTCCCTCTGGAGTTGCAAAGGCCGTCTTCTCTTTAACGGCCTTGGCCGGGGGATCTGCCAATAGCCCTTGGTCAGGTCAAGGGCAGGCATAAACCGTGCTTTTCCCAATCTGCTCATCTATCAATTAGCTCATCTATCTGGGGTATAGGGTACGCATCAAACTGGGACACCTCATTCAGCTTTCGGAAGTCGTTGCAGAACCTCACACTGCCATCCAGATTAGGCACTAAAACCACTGGATTTGACCATTGGCTATGAGATTCTTCAGTGACTCCTAAGGCCAGCATTTTCCTGACCTCTGTCCTGATCTCCTCTCTTTTGGCCTTCAGGATCCGGTATGGTTTGACATTAACCTTCACTCCAGGCTCTGTGAGGATGTAATGGTGAACCTCAGTAGTCCTGCCTGCCTTTTCTGAGAACACATCCTGGTTGCGTTTAATCAGGCTGATCACTTCAGATCGTTGCTCCGGAGTCAACTCCGGGGATATTCGCACTTGGTCGGGCTGGTCGCTTTTAGGGGATGGTGGCCCTAGCGCAACCACATGCGCTTCTCTATCCTGCCATGCTGGAGCAGATCTACCATATAAATCTGCTGAAACCTTCCGGCGACCCGGCTGTCGGACCTTATATTTGACGTCTCCCATGCCTTCTATTATCTCATATGGCCCCTGCCACGTGGCCAGGAGCTTGCTCTCTGCCCTGGGTATGAGCACCATTACCCGGTCTCTCACCTGGAACTTCCGGGTCGTTGCTTGACAATTGTAGTATGCCCAGGTGTTCTTCTCCAGGTGTTCGCGCACAAGGGGTGCGACTTGGGCTATCCTGTCTTTCATTTGCAATACATGTTCAACGATGTTTCTCCCGATGTTCAGCTGTTCTTCCCAGCCCTCTTTGGCCATGTCCAATATGCCCCTGGGGTGGCGACCATATAACAGCTTGAATGGAGAGAATCCAGTGAAAGCTTGGGGAACCTCTCGTACAGCAAACAACAAGTAAGGCAGTAGGGTGTTCCAGTCTTTTCCGTCACGACTAACCACTTTCGGTAGCATGTTCTTCAATGTTCCATTGAAGCATTCAACAAGACCATCAGTCTGGGGATGATAGACTGACGGCCTGAGGGTCCATATATGGAGCATTGTACTTAGGTCCTTCATTAATTTAGACACAAAGGGGGTCCCTTGGTCCATCAGGATCTCTTTAGGTATACCTACTCTGGAAAAAATCAGGACTAATTCTTTGGCTATGGTCTTGGACATGGTGTTCCGTAGGGGTACGGCCTTGGGATATCGGGTGGCATAATCTAGTACTACCAGAATGTACTGATGATCCCGGGCTGACTTCTCCAGTGGCCCTACTAGATCCATAGCTATTCACTCGAATGGGATTTCAATAATTGGTAGAGGTACCAAAGGGGCCCTTAGGTGTGGTCGGGGCCCATGTAACTGACATTCTGGACAGAAGGTACAATATCGCCGGACAGCCGCATAAATGCCAGGCCAAAAAAACCTCTGCAGAATCCGATCAAGGGTCTTATCTACCCCAGATGGCCCTCCCAAACAGATGGCTGTGGGCTAGATCCATCATGCCCCTCTGATGCTTCTGTGGGACCAAGAGTTGTTCTACAACTTTCTCTTGGACCTGGACTTCTCTGTATAGCAGATCACCCTTAATCAAATAATATGGCCCTGGGTCTTTGACTCTCCCCTCCATGGGGACCCCATTTACCCCAACTACTTCTTTACGAATATTGCTGTATGTTGGATCATTGGCCTGATCCTGACCAAAATTCCCGAGTGAGGTCCCCATTTGTCCAAACTTAGGGGGATCTACCTCTGTCTCCCCCTCAGGGAAAACCCCCGGGGAACAAGGTCTGACTATTGGGTCATTGATCTCCTGCCCTGCCCCGCTGTCCGTTGAGCCACCTCTTTCCCCTACAAGCGTAGATTTCTGGTACTGGGTCAAGATCCTTGTTCCCCTCCTTTTATCCGCCCTCCGTTCCCTCCGAGTCTTCCGGGGCTTTTCTGGCGGGGAGAACAAACCCTGGCCAAATTCGTGGAAGGCCGGAGGGGGGGTGTTATCTATCTGGGCCACCCCCGGGTCCCGGGTTCCTTATTTTCTTCCACCTTCTCCCCAGGGAGTAGGCTATCAAATCCCGGGAAGTCTCGTCCAATAAGGACTGGGTAGGAGAGTTTCAGAACTACTCCCACCGTCACCTTAGTGGGGTTTCCGAGAACTTCTATTTTTACGTGGATGGTCGGGTAGTAACTGACATCCCCATGCACACAGGATATTCCTGAGCGTTTGGCCCGGGATAGTTGGTCCTGCCCGACCAGCTTTCCCGAGACCAGCATGATTGCACTTCCCGAGTCTACTAACGTGGTGGTCTCTATACCATTCATCTTAACGGGTCTAACGTATATATGAGGGACCATTGCAACTCCTACTAGACTTATTAGATCACATGCTCCCCCTATATCTCCCAGTTCGCATTGCATGGGCTCTTCTAGATTTGGACACTGGGCAACGATATGCCCCAATTCGCCACATGCATAACATCAGTACCCTGCTTGGGGCAGCCCCCAATTTTTCAGGCTACTGGGCTTTATCCCCTGAGCCTTTCTTCTCCAGTCCTCAAGTCTCTCCAGGACCTCTGGCTGCTCTTCGGCCTCCTTCCTCCCCTCCATAGTCCGGCCTGGTGCTAGGGCAAACCGGGGCCTCGGCGCAGAGACTTGTCTCCGATTCTGGAGCCTTCCTTCCCCGGTGGTCCGCGAAAGTTCTTGGGCTGCTAGGTGTCTCTCTGTGAGGGCAACTAGGTCATCATAGGAGGAGGGATCATTTTGCCGGACCCATCCCATATGTCCAGCGGCAACCCCCTCATGTACCTGTCCAACACAAGGATTTCCACTATCTTCTCCGGCCCATGGGTCTCAGGGCAAAGCCACTTCCGGGTGAGGTAGATTAAATCAAATAGCTGGGACCTTGGTGGTTTGCTCTCCCAGTATTTCCACTCATGGAAGTGCTGGGCCTGTATGGCTGACATCACACCTGACCTTGCCAGGATTTCCGCCTTCAGCTGGGAGTGATCCATAGCTGTCTCTGTGGTCATGTCGAAATAGGCCTTCTAGGGCTCCCCAAACAGAAATGGAGCCAGGATACCTGCCCACTGGTCTTGGGGCCAGGCATCCCGCAGTGCCGTCCTCTCGAAGGTGAGGAGATATGCCTCTATATTGTCATCCATAGTCATCTTCTGTAAATAGTTGCTTGTCTGCAGCGGCCAGATCCCCTGGGGCCCGTGCATCAGCATGGTCAGGGCTTTTAACTGGTTCACTACTTCATTCAGGGTGGCTCAATCTTGGGCCGCCTGGTTCATCAGTAATTGGTTCGTCTCCTGTTGGATGTGTACTGATTCTTGCTGGGCAGCCATCTGCACCCTGGTAGCCTCTTGTTGGGCCACAGTGGCCTGTACCAACGCCTTCACTACATCCTCCATTTTTGTCTGTGTGTGTGCGTGTGTGTGTGTGAGAGAGAGATTGAGATTTACCCTGCCCTGAGATGGCTTGCCACAGAGCCTTACTCACTCACCACATCCCACTTCTCACACCAAGTATGGCAAAATACCTTGTTCGCCTCAGTAGACTCAGTCCCTTTTAGCCTTGGAGACTCAGGTTTGGGGCAAGGCGAATCCTTATAGCTGGCACAGGGTCCTGAAACTCCTCTTCAGTCAGTCCCTTGTGCTTGTTTTCCTTCCCTTCTGGGGAGCGAGTGCAGCCTCCCTACTGGGAAGATTTGGTGTCTTGCTGCAAACAGCCTACTGGCAGCTTCTCTGCTCCTTTCACTCCCTCACTCTCCTGCTCCTACCACCCAGGGGAGGGTTTAAAAAAGTCCCAAGAAGTTGGAGTCAGCTGAACCTAATTGGTTCCCTCGCCACCCCTTTTCCAGCTGAACCTTATTGCCCCCTGGTTCTCTCTCCTCAGTGGATAGGGAGGGGCTTTTAATCCTCTGGGACTAATTACTGCCCCCCTTTTGTAGCTGTTTGTCCTGGATTTACCGCACTATGGATTTCAATAAGCTTTGGGTCAGACCCTATTTGATGGGGGTGGGGGTGGAGGGAGGAAGGTGATGCACTGCACAATGGGGAATCCTCTCATTAAGGTCACACAGCCCCGGAATCCTTAGAACAGCCTCACTACTCTGCAGGTACGGCTCATGCTACTCTATTTAGTGTTATTTCTTTAAGTTAGATTTATTTAAAAGTCCCCATTTAGAGCTCAAGGAGAGTGAACTAATAAACCACACAACATGGAATTAATAGTCACACTATAGATTTTTAGAATAATTTCTATCAAATTGTACTGATGTTATCCCTGTTAAATTCTTAGGGACTCTCCGATTCAAGCAATCATATGCTTCAGTACACTGAAACCTTATCACGGCCAGAAACATTTGGCTCTGTTTCTGAGTAGACACTAGTTCACTCCTCTTCCCTCATAAACCACAACCTTTGAACATTTTCCCCCATGTTCCTTCCCCTGAAGCTAACCACCCCTCACCCAGCAATCTCCTCTCTATACACTCCCTGTCAACCAGCCACCTGCTCCAACCACATTTTCTTATAACCTGTCCTCAATCCATCTTCTTCCCCCAGGTCTTTTTCCCTCTCCATATCAACACTCTTTCTTCCTCTTTTTCCCCTCCTTCCCACATTTCTCTTCTGAGCCAGTGTTCTAGTGACTTACCCTTCATACATATATTTAAGTAACCCAGTAGCCCAGCCATCTCTGTAGGACCCATTTCTGGTGCTATCCCACCTGCTGTTGGCCTGCAGGTTTGATCACACGTGACCACAACTGCAATACATAAAGCAGCATGCAAAAACTTAAAGCACTCACGATTGTGTAAGATTGAAATGCAGTGGCTGAGCAGCAACCTACTCCAGGCTATACATAGTTAATGTTAGGTGCTGCGTCCCAGTAGTCAGGCCTAGTGGTCAGAGTGGAGGTAGAAGCTAGACATAGGGTCAAGAGTGGACGGAGGGTAGTGCTGGAACTGAGATCCAGGGACAGGCCAGGGTCACAACCAAGATCAGAGTTTGTGAAGAAGCCAAATCAGTACCATACCCGAATCCAGATATAGGTCAAAGGTCAACGGTGGGTGTTTGAGTCTGAAGGGGCCCGGAGGGAAGGCTGGAGCGGGTCAGTAACAGAGCTGGAGCAAGGTCAGAGCAGGGCAAGGACAAGACTGGAATAGGGCTCAGGCAAAGCAGGGGCAGAAACAGGAACTGGATCAGGAACAGGCTGGGAGTCAAGAGAGTTTGATTCACTGTGGGTCAGCAAGAAGGGCCCTGGCTCAGTCCAGCTGGGATACAGATTGATCTGTAACTCTGGTTAGGTTGGGGAAAATCTGAGCCTGAGGGCCACCTGACCCAGGCTGCACTCAGGGATAAGCTGTTGCTGCATAGGCTGGGTCACTGCAGGCTCTGTGGGAAGGGTAAATTAATACTGCTGGGTTGTTGCTGAATGCCTGAGTGGTGACTCACCACAGCTCTGTTGGAGGGGCACCTACTGAATTGCTTGGGATGGTCGGGCACAACCCAACACATATCTTAAGCTCCTCCCCCAGCCAAATGGGAGGAGCCTCTGTTGGTGGGGCAACTGAGCGAGCTGTTCTGATTTGGCTGTGGGTTTGCCTCACAATTTCAAGTTAAGAACACAAGAATGGCCATACTGGGTCAGATCAATGGTCCACCTAGCCCAGTACCTTGTCTTCTGACAGTGGCCTGCACCAAAGTTTCAGGGGAGTCTACAGAACAGAACAGTTGGAGTGATCTACCCAGTCTTTACCTCCCAGGTTCTGGCAACAAGAGGTTTAGGGTCACCCCACGAATGGGGTAGCATCCCCAACCATCTTGGTTAATAGTCACTGATGGACCTATTTTCCATGTACTTAACTAGTTTATTTTTTTTAACCCAGTTATACTTTTCGCCATCACAACATCCTCTGGCAATGAGTTCCATAGATTAATTGTGCATTGTGTGAAAAAGTATTTCTTCTTGTTTGCATTAAACCAGTTGCTTATTAATTTAATCAGGTGACCCCTGGTTTTTGTTGTCTGAGAAAGGGTAAAGAACACTTCTCTGTGCACTTTTTCCACACCATTCGTGATTTTATAGACCTCTATCCCCCGTTAGTTGTCCCTTTTCTAAACTGACTAGCCCTAATTTTTTTAATCACTCCTTATATGAAAGCTGGATCATCTTTGTTGCCCTTTTCTGAATTTTTTCCATTCCCACTATACCCTTTTTGAGATGAGGCAATCAGAACTGGACACAGTTTTCAAGGTGTGGGTGCCTCATGGATTTGTATTGTGGCATTATGATGTTTACAATCTTATTTTCTATCCCTCTCTTAATAGGTCCTGACAATTTGTTAGTCTTTTGCACCGCTGCTGAACATTGAGCTGAAGTTTCCAGAGAACTAATTTTCATTATGAAAGTTTCACATATCTCTATTAGTCTCAGCTGGAGAGCAGTCTTGGTTCCAACTTCTAGCCACCACTCCTTCCAATAAATAGCAGGAAAGAAATTAAGTCTCAATAATGATTATACATCTCAGCCTCTTGTGGAAGCCCCAAGAGGAAAATCTGTCATTCCATTTTAACATTTACTTTAGTAATATTGACAATGTGTCCCTATGCCATTTGCCAGAAGCACTGGATAAATGGATATCCTCATAAAACATGTGAAAAAGATCCTAATTCACAGCATCATCTTTAAGGGCCAAATCCTAGTCACATTAGTTAGTAAGAGTATTGCTATTGATTCAAATAGAACTTGGCTTCAGCCCCAACGCAGAAGAGAAAATTTGTTCATGAAGTATAGTTTCCTAGTGGTAAGAAGCATTTCTGTAGCACTGAATATTTAACTAGATACAGTGGGCAAAAATTATCCCTAGTGTTAACTCCATTAATTCCAAGAAGTTACACCGAGGATGGATTTGGTTCAGTATGTCCTTATGAAGTCACATATTGAGTTTCTTTATTTTCATTCAAATCCTTGTAAAAGACTTTTATAAAGTTCCCTTAAGTTACCCCAAAATAATTATTTCTGCCTATTTTTAAGGATATTATCTGAAAGGACGGATATAGTAGATTTTTATTTCCTTGATTGTCATTCAGTGAAAGGCTCCTTTTTAAATAAATTCGGTCTTCAGATTCTTTGCCACAGGGCAAATCTGATGGTCTCTAGTAGTTCAGCCTCTTGAAAATTTAGTGATTTCTTTAAGGAAAAAAGGTTACTATCAACAACCTCTTCCCAGTTCGTATCTCCTCTATGTTTTGTTCTTTCAAGACATCTAGGGTAATTATAGAAAGAGAGATTTCCTGCCTCTGGGACCATCTGAGTGGACTGTTACATTCAGTTGTCTTGAATAATCATGCATGAAAAAGTGGGCATAATACTAACAATTGCACATTGAAAGGATGTTCCTTCATAGATAAGAACAATAAAGACTCTTTAATTTTTAGTCACATATATAAATACAATGTACTTTTGTATACCCAGGACCCTGTATAGTTCATGATTCTGCAACTGTGCAATTGGCCACAGAATTCTGCACCCACATCTAAGCATTCATTTAAAAGAAAAAAAAAGTTCTAGCTTTTATAATTAGCAGCAAAACCTTCAAAGCATGAACTAAATATAAACTGATGCATTGAGTTCTGGCTGAATCAGCAGACAGAGTGAAGCAAGAGCTCTGAGAGGTGTACATTGTTCCATTTATCTTAGTGAATTTTTAACACTGAAGCCTAATGATAACAACTTAACTATCTCACTGCTGATTATTTTAACCAAAATATCCAGCTCATGTGCTTATCCCACAAACCTGAAGTGCCTCTGAGAGCTCCCTGAATAACTGTAATTCCAAAACTTCCATTTTCTCCCGTGACAACTTTTACAGTGCAATTATTCATCATCAAAACAAAACTCATGGCACACTGAAAACATGGGAACAGTATTACAAAGTTTAATTTAGTACTGAATACACATTTACTATCCAAATAAACAGAATAAGAAAATATTTCATTTTATTTCAAGGTAATTTATTCAAACCCTTGGTTTTTATGTTGCGCCGAAGCTTCTCCAGGATTCAAGGGCTTTACCATGGTTTGGTAGGACACAAGTGACTGAGTGAACCTAGTTTCCAGTAATCTAGAAGCAGTAAGAATGTAAGAAAAGTCAAACCTTTAAAAGAAAACATATTTGTGAAATGGACAAACATACTAACATCCCAGAAATTCAGGAAGAACCATCCACAGATTCTGAAGGAGGGGTCAACTAGATTGTTAGACAAAATCAGAGCCATGGAATTAATGGAGATTTTTTCATAATATGTAAATTTCTCTTTAGTACACTCCCACTCCAACATCAACTTCCTGGACACCATGATCAGATTCAGCAATGAACCCTGCAAACAACTATATACAATAACCTATGGATCGCCACACTTACCTTCACAAATCCATTAACCACACCAAGAAATCTGTTACCTACAGCCAGACACTCAGATACTACAGAATATGCACCAAGAAGAAAGTCCACGATACACACCTTAACACACTTAAAAATGCCTTCACTAAGCAAGGACGCTCCACCAGAGAAGCAGATCACATCAGAGAACTGGCCACCCAAATACCCTGAGAGAACCTCCTTCAATACAGACTGCACATCCCTAGTTGTCACCTGCCACTACGAAGTGGAACCTATATGGGGTAAACTATTAAACTATTACAATCCATACTCGATAGAGACCACATCCCAAAATAAATCTTTCCCCAAACCCCTCTTTTGGCCTTCAAACAACTCCCAGCTTCGCCAAGCTCATCATCAGAAGCAAGCTCCTCACAGTCCAGGACACACCAACTCAAAGCAACAGCAGCCCCAGAGTTGCAAAACTTGAAGACATATTGATATGACAATCAATACCCCTCATCACACACCTTTCAAGATTCATAGGTCCAACACATGCCTGTCACAACATGTGGGATTCCTCATCCAATACACCAAATGCCCCAACAATAACTGGGTGAACAAGACAATCGCTGTGCTCTGGAAATAACTGACACAGAAAAATGATTAAAGAGAAAAACACCATATCACCTGAGAGTGAACACCTTTCACAAAAAGAAAAGGAGTACTTGTGGCACCTTAGAGACTAACAAATTTATCTGAGCATAAGCTTTTGTGAGCTACAGCCCACTTCATCGGATGCATTCAGTGGAAAATACAGTGGGGAGAAAGTGAGCTGTAGCTCACAAAAGCTTATGCTCAAATAAATTGGTTAGTCTCTAAGGAGCCACAAGTACTCCTTTTCTTTTTGCGAATACAGACTAACACAGCTACTACTCTGAAACCTTTCACAAAGCGATCAATCCATACTTGATGTCTCAGTCCTCATCCTCAAAGGAAACCTGCACAACACCTTCAAAAGACAAGCCTGGGTGTTTAAATTCATACCTTTGCTAGACATTGCAAGTCACGGAGTAAGGGCCTGTCTACACTTGAAATGCTACAGTGGCACAGCTATGGCACCGCAGCTGTGCCGCTGGAGCTCTTCAGTGTATACACTACACACACCAAGAGGACGTTCTCCTATCAATGTAGGTAATACATCTCCCCAAGAGGTGATAGTGAGGTCAATGGAAAAATTCTTCTGTGGACCTAGTGCCATCTACACCCCTGAACAATATAGCTGGGCCAAACTAACTTTTAAGTGTAGACCAGGCCTTAATAAAGACACTTGATTTATGGCGTATTACAACACTCTGTAACCCACTGTTAGCGGGTTGAAGTCCTAGTGGCAGCAGTCTCAGCAGTAACACAAAGTGACAAAATTCAGTAGCCATGTCACCCTGGGGCGGGAGTCAGTGGCCAGTGGTTGGGGAACTGAGGCTCACCCTGCTCCACTGGGTTCCAGTCCAGAGACCAGTGTAGGGTGACCAGATGTCCTGATTTTATAGGGACCGTCCCAATTCTGGGGGCTTTTTTTTATATAGGCACCTATTTTTACACTTGCTATCTGGTCACGCTAGCCCTGTGAACAGTAGCTCAGATATGTGGCCATAGGGTGGGTGCCCTTACACCTGTTTCCTGGGCCATTTCCTACCCTGGTTTTCGTTCCTCCATCATTGCTACTGGTCAGCTTCTGGATTCCCCCGGGAGTTCTCTCTGAGTGCACTCTATCAGCCATAGCCCATCGTTCCCAGCCTTCCTGGAGTGAGGGGCCTGAGGCAGCTTGGCAGTAGGACCTGGTCTTGGCCTCATATGACCCCGGCAGCTTTTCTGAAGAAGCTTGCAGTGCACAACTGCTCCCCTGCTCTGTCTGCCCAGACTGAACTCAGCTGCTCCTTTTTGAGCCCTGCCTCCAATGTGAGCATGTCCAGCAGGTGTGGCTGGGTGGGCCTTCTTGGCCTAGAACTGTTCTTTAACCCTCAGTTCACCAGAGTGGGATTCATGCACCCCATCACTTCCAATAACCCCCCTTTTTTGTCCTATGGCTGCAGAGGTGTTCACTGGCCACTTCACCTTGAATGGTTTCTTACAAGGTGTGTTAACTACTTGCGCTAAACAATCTGGTCCACCTTGTATTTATCTCTGACTCACTCAGGCCTGGTCTAAACTAGGAATTTACTTTGGTTTAGCTCTATCTTTCAGGGGGGTGAAAAATCTATAAGACTGAGACACATAGCTATGCCAACCTGACCTCCTGTGTAGACCAGTGCTAAGTCAACAGAAGAATTATTTTGTCAACCTAGCTACCAACTCTTGGGAAGATGGATTAACTACAGTGGCAGGAGAAGCCCTCCCATTGTCAGTGGGTAGCGTCTACACTGAAGTGCTGCAGCATCACAGCTGTAGTGGTGCAGCTGTGTCGCTGCAGAGTTTTAAGCATAGACATACCATGAGTACCTCTCCCAGACCTGAAGAAGAGGTCTGTGTAAGGGTATGTCTACACTTCAAATGATACAGCCGCAGAGCTGCACTGCTGTAGTGCTTCAGTATAGACACGATCTACACCAAGAGTATCGGTTCTTCCATTGGCATAGATAATCCACCTCCCTGAGGCCTAGTCTACATGGCAGAGTTAGGTCAATGCAAGGCAGTTTACATCAATCTAAGTATTAAGTGTCTTCAGTAAAATTTTGCTCCCAACAACATAACTCACCTGCTATGCCAACTTCATAACTTCACCTCCATGGACGGCACAGAGTTTGTTAGACATAGGTGGACACAGTGTCAGTGCAGACACTGTTATTTACATGGACTGTTGTTGCTTCCAGAAGGTGTCCCACAATGCCCCTCCTTGACTGGTCACCATTTTAAACTTGGCTGTCCGGTGGCCAGATATACAGGAAGCCATCCCTCCCCTTTAAAACCCCATGAATTTTGGTAGCCCAGTTTGAAAAGCTCATCTAGCAACTCTCTAGCACGCCTAGCAAGTGCCCAGCTGACCATGCAGGCTACCTGCTGCAGATACGTTCAGACCTGGAGTACACAAGGGGGTGCTGGATTTCCTGGGTCTGTGGGGAGAAGTGGCTGTGGAGGTATAGCTCTGATCCAGACGTAGAAATGTTAACATCTACAAACAGATTATTTGGGGCATGGAGGAGAAGGCTACAAGTGGCACTGTGATGGGGCATCTGCCCCACACTGCCAGAAAAGGGGTTAAAAGCAGCCCTAGGGAGGCTGCGCAGGAGGTAGCCAATCACAGAAGGGCTTATTGGAGCAGCCAATCAGAGCTGGGCTGGCCCAAATAAGAAGGGCTGCAGAACAGAGCAGGGGGAGTCACTCCCTGGAGCTTGAGGAGTGAGGCAGAGCAGAGCAGAGCCCTAGGGAGCTAAAGGCAGCTCCTGGCAGGCAGCAGGGATCTGTAGACTGAGGCCCTGACACAAGGGCAAAGAGGGTGCTGGAGCCACTGAAGGAAGGGACTAGACAGCGGATTGCAGTTTGCCACTGAAGGAAGGTGCTAGACCGGGGACTGCAGTTCCCCCTGTAATGGGGGGAACAGAGTGTGGCACAGCTGGAGGGAAGTATCACTGAAGAGGATGCCACAGTCCTGGGAGTGATGTGGGTCCAGGAACAGATGTGACAGCGGATGAGACACCACCAGAAAAGGGTGCAGTGCTAATTCCATGGACAGCCAGCAGGAGGCACTGCAGTGGTGAGTCATGCCCCCATCACAGGGACCCATAGCAATGCAACTTTTCAAATAACCAAAGGCACATTCAACTCTCATTCTCCATCTGCTAAGCCAGTAGCTGAAGTGATCCTTGGTGCTGTTGAGGTGACTGGTGTGTAGTTTCTTGAGGAATGGGATTAAGGGGTAGGCTAAGGTCTCCCAGGATCATTCCTGGTATTTCAGCATCCCCAGTGGTAATCCCCAGTCTGGAAAGAAAGTCCCTGCTTGCAGTCCTATGTTCTTAAAGATGCATGGGCCATGCACCTTCCCTGACTAGCCCACACTGATGTTGGTAAAGTGTCCCCGGTGATTTGCCAGTGCTTGCATTACCGTAGCACAGTAGCACTTTCTGTTGATGTACTCTGTGGCAAGGCAGTCTGGTGCCAAAATAGGGATCTGTTGCCCCACTGCAGTTTGGGAACCCCATTACTGCAAAACCATCCTCTGCACATTGCTGAGTCACACTCCTTCAGAGCAGAAGGCGGCTAATGGGCTTTCAAATTTGCATCACAACAGTGCTCATGATGGTTTTCCCAACTCCAAATTGACAACTGATTGATTGGCAGCTGTCAAGGTTCCTCCCCCACTCTGAACTCTAGGGTACAGATGTGGGGACCTGCATGAAAAACCTCCTAAGCTTATCTTTACCAGCTTAGGTCAAAACTTCCCCAAGGTACAAAATATTACACCCGTTATCCTTGGACTGGCCGCTACCACCACCAAACTAATACTGGTTACTGGGGAAGAGCTGTTTGGACGCGTCCTTCCCCCCAAAATACTTCCCAAAACCTTGCACCCCACTTCCTGGACAAGGTTTGGTAAAAAGCCTCACCAATTTGCTTAGGTGACTACAGACCCAGACCCTTGGATCTTAAGAACAATGAACAATCCTCCCAACACTTGCACCCCCCCTTTCCTGGGAAATGTTGGATAAAAAGCCTCACCTATTTGCATAGGTGACCACAGACCCAAACCCTTGGATCTGAGAACAATGAAAAAGCATTCAGTGTTTTACCAGAAGACTTTTAATAAAAAAAATAGAAGTAAATAGAAATAAAGAAATCCCCCCTGTAAAATCAGGATGGTAGATATCTTACAGGGTAATTAGATTCAAAAACATAGAGAACCCCTCTAGGCAAAACCTTAAGTTACAAAAAAGATACAGACAGAAATAGTTATTCTATTCAGCACAATTCTTTTCTCAGCCATTTAAAGAAATCATAATCTAACACATACCTAGCTAGATTACTTACTAAAAGTTCTAAGACTCCATTCCTGTTCTGTCCCTGGCAAAGACCAGCATACAGACAGACACAGACCCTTTGTTTCTCTCCCTCCTCCCAGCTTTTGAAAGTATCTTGTCTCCTCATTGGTCATTTTGGTCAGGTGCCAGCGAGGTTACCTTTAGCTTCTTAACCCTTTACAGGTGAGAGGAGCTTTCCCCTGGCCAGGAGGGATTTCAAAGGGGTTTACCCTTCCCTTTATATTTATGACAGCAGCAATCAGGCATTGAACGTTTCCACCCAGTTATCGCCATTTGCTTCTCTACTGCAGATCTCATTTTGTTGTTGCTGCACTGGAGGGCTGGGGAGAGCTCTGCACACAGGTTCAGGAACATGGCAAAACAGCCACTGCTTATCATCCCAAACCTGCATGACAATGCAATCCCACCAGTCAGTGCTTGTTTCTCGAGCCCAAAACCAGCGCTCTAGCATCTTCAGCTGCTCTGTGAATGCCACCAACAGCCTTGAATTGTTTCTTTCCATGTCCACAGCAATCTAGCCTCCAAGGAATCACCATGTTCCCTGCAGGTCCTCTGGCAGCTTTGCAAATCCTACAGGATCAGGAGCCACATGCTTGCAACGTTCATCACAATAGTGCAGAGCTGTTCAGGATCCATGCTTCTGGCATAGGTGGTGGGAAGTGAGGAGGGACACATGGGTTTGTGGGGATTTTGAAAAGAGGAGTAAAACATTATGGGATGCAGATGAAATTATGGGATGGAGAACACTGCATTATGGGACATTGAAATGATGCTCCCAGTCACCCCTGTGTGACTTGTTTTGGCCACATGTAGCATTGCAAAACCTTCCCAAAAGACCCTATGATAGATGGCGGCAATTTGCACAGTAAAATAGCTACCCACGGTGAACTCCTCTCTGCATTGATGCAAGTCCTGCTAGTGAGGACGCACACCACTGACACAGGGAGTGTAGAGTAGACACACAAAGCAATGGCTTTATGCTGATGTAACTTAAGTTGACATAATTTTGTAGTGTAGACATGTCCTGACCAATGTTCCCTCTAATTTTTGACAGGCTGTATGTGCAAAAAATCTCTTCTGTGCAAATTGTGGTGCTTTTATGCAAACTTTTGTGTGCGTGATGTTTTGCCGTGTGTGCAGGGATCTGTGTGCATGCGCACAGCTTAGAGGGATCAGTGGCCCTGGCAGGTGGTATCTAGGTTGGTGGAAGAATTCTTTTGTTGACCTAGCACCGTCTATATGGAGACTTAGGTCACCTTAACTAAACTGCTCAGAGGGTATGAATTTTTCACACCCTTGACTGACACAGTTAAACTGACCTAATTTTCAAGTGTAGACTGGGCCTAAGCTCGAAGCTTGTCCCTTTCACCAACAGAAATTGGTCCAATAAAATATATTACCTACCCCACCTTCTCTTGCTAACCTCTATTATGTTGGTCTTTGCATTCATACACAGGAACAAAATACACAAACAGGAGCATAATAGCAGCAGTGATAATCCCCAGAAAACTAGATACCAATATTTGAAAATAGATATGTTCTAAACCCTCCAAATATGGCTACATAATTACTAGTAGAACCGTGACTTTTCTTTTCTTTAATTTATTCTATGAGTAGCATAATGCACATAATTCTATGGGGATAAGTTAATAGAACTAGGTGGCTACATTATGGGCCTTAAAATACTGTGTCCTTATGTATAAAATTTGCCAGAAAAAATTCCTCTCTCATGTCTTCTGTATTAACATTTATACTTTTAACTACGATCTTAGTTTTGATCTAAGCCTTTTCTGTTGCGCATCCCCCATGGTATATACCCAACAAACAGAGATATCCTTGTCTGTTGATTCAGTGCCTGAGTAACTCCTTCTGTCTACAGAAGGAAGGCAAACTCAGTCAATTGATTCATTCTCTCTTCTTTGTTTCCATATCTTCCTATTTTCATGCTTGCTTAAACGTATTCTGGAAGTACTGCAGATCAGCTCAGAAGGATGTCAGAGCTCCCCGCTTGCCCCTAAAATGTCAAAGACATCTTTGGCTCGCTACACACACACATATAGGTCTGATTTTCCACGTCCTCATTTACGCTAGTTCAAAGTGAGTGTAATATTACCATTCTGACTTGATGCTGGTTTTACACCCTTTTTGTGCTGGTTTAGATGACTACAACACGGTGCAGAGCAATAGAAAATAAGGTCTATATGCATGCAAAAAGATTATTTTACCCTGTGCTTGGTAACATACATACTATAAAGGAAGGAAATATTGCCCATCAGACTGTCCTGCTAATCTCATCTTATTTAAGGTTTGTTTGTTTTTTCATTCTTAGCCTGAGCAATTAATTAAGCACGGGAGAGGTAATGAAGTAAAAACTCAAAGCCTCACTTCTCTCATTTTTTATGTCCAAAAGAAAACCTTCATTTAGGCAGAGATTTCAGCCTTCGAATTGTGCTCAAGGGCCATGCTGATTTGGACAGGTGAGTGGAAGACTCTGTGACACAGCACCAGGGGGAAGAGAAGAGTGGCTGCTTTCAGCTCATTAACAATAAAATCAGTAACAGCAACAAACCTCTTCCCAAGGCACAGTGTATTGGTTGCGCTGCTGACACCTTCAATAAAACATAGTTGCTACTGATGTGTTTTCACTGGCACCAAAGAAAGTTCTCCCTTGGAGGACTTTCATCTTGAGCAGGGAGGAGTCAATCCTTTCACATGGAAGAGAACAAGCTCCTTTTAAGATTTCATCTTAAAGTTGCTGCACATGCAGAAGAAACAAGACAGTCTTTCGCAGCTTGTATGTGAGTGAAGCAAAATGCAACAGTAGATCTATGGTAATAAACAGTAATAATAATTAATCATAATAATGCTTGGTACCATCCTGAATTTAGCTGTGTCCCTCAGAGTAGCTTTCCCAGACCTGAAGAAGAGCTGTGTGGCTCAGAAGCTTGTCTCTCCAACCAACAGAAGTTAGTCCAATGAAAGATATTACCTCACCCACCTTGTCTCTCTCTAATACCTTATCTGACCATTCAACAGATATATCTGGGAGTGTATTAAAGTGAACACATTTCTGGTATCTCTCTCTGGGAAGAAAGCTCTGTAGCCAGTCCATATCTGGTAAAAGAGCCTGACCTGCTAGTAGCAGCCCTGAAACTTACCATGCACAAATAGTACATGACGGAAAGTATGTTAGGTTTACCATGAGGGGAAAACATTCTGTTAGTTTCCACTAGGAATTCTGACCTAACACAGCTCAGAGCGAGCAAGCTGTGGATTGTGTTCCATTTTGTGCATCATCAACATAATTGTTTAGTAAATTCCATTCGGCAGCGGAAGCTGGTGCAGAACATGACAGCCTGTTTCTCAAATGAAGTATCTCACTATGAGCACATGACAGCTGTGCTTCATCATTTACAGTGGCTATCTGGTGGCTTGTGGGTGGAGTTCATGGTGTTGATTTTGATCTGTAAACTCAAACTGCTATATGGCCTGGGACATACTGTACCTTCTTGAGAGATCCATAATGCCACCTCTGTGGTCAACAGGGATAGCTGAGCTGGAGCTGTCTTAGGCTCTGATCCTGCTCCCTTTGGTGTCAATTTCAAAATTCCCATTAACTTCATCTTATTAACTGTGGGCTTTAAACAAAGCACAAAGCACATATATATCAAGAAAGGAAGAACAGTTCATTCCTGACACAGTTTTCATCATCATCTGATTCATTAGTCACAGCATGCCAAATCTTGAATATACTGACACTTGTGCAACCCCACCCAACTCAATGCCCTCTTGGTCTTTGCTTTTTGTGGTGCCTAACCCACACCTTTTCTTCCTTCTGTTTGGTAAGGGGTGTATTCAGCAGCTCTCCCTGAAAGCAGAATTTCTCTACAAGGAGAACCACCCTCGTGTATGTAAATGGACAAGTAGTGTTCAGAATTTCTGAAAATGAGCCATCTTCTAATAACAAATAAGGATCTGTAACAAAATTGCCTATTAGCCTAAACATCCATTTAGAACAAGAGTTAAACAAAAATGTCATTTTTTGTCATTTTGACACAACAAAATTGTGAGAAATGTTCTACCATCTCTATTCAGAACATACGTCATCAAAAGGCAGTGTGTGAATTGAGACATTAATCTTATACCAGATCACCTGAACATGACAAAGTTTTGCTGTTCATTACTCAAATGAACAACCTGCAGTATCTAAGGGGTTCAGCAAGGTAACAACATTTCATTGCAGGAATGGATTGTTCAGCCTGTGGCTGTGTTGGCAAAGGAACAATGTAGGTAAGATTTTTTTCCAAGGATGAAATCTATAATCTTGAGTCAAAGACTGCCACTGTCAACCTGGTGGGGAGAAATGAGTGAGGAAGTGGGTCTTGTTGAAGCAGCTGCAGTTAGTGCTTCTGCCAGACCTTACAGAAGATTCTGCTGTGTCTGTTGCTTTTCTGTTTTACCTGTAAATCTCTAACTTTTCTGTTACAGTGCATCTCTTCTGCCAAGACGAGTAGACATAATGGAGCCTCAAACTATTGAGTGTGCATTTAATCATCCGGTTTAATGTGGCATCACCCGGAAATCAGTCAATCATTTTCTGAATCACAGTGCTGCCATGTTTGTATTTCATGTACACTTCACTGATCAAAATGTTTATTAACAGCCAATTTACAATGCAGCAGCCCCTTCCAAGCATTAAATCTTAAGGCCTCAAGGCACCAATATTACTGTCTGCCTCTGCTGCTCCATCGCCAACTCTCATTCTGCCCAGCTCTCCCCCTGCCTCTCTTCCCAAATTCAAGACTGCCACTCCAGCTGCAGCCTTACTCCCCAGCCTCCAGGGGTGTTCTGGAATGGCAGCCAACACCTCCTGCTCCAACTGACCTTTTCCTCAATTCCTCAGTCGTTATTCTACTCTAAACCCAGCCTCCTGCTCCACCCTAATCCATCCACCACCTGGTGATCAATAACCCAGTTGAATCCCGGAAGTGCTTCTATTTCTCACAAATTCATTCATTCCAGAATAATGGAAATAGGCTCAGGTTTCTAATGCAAATATCTGTTTTCCCTGTGTCACTTGAACTCCTCGATCTTCAGTACATGTTCTTCAATCATTCTGTCATTTCCATTGATTCAAATTAAACACTGAGCTGATAATTAATTCACAAGTTCCATCTCCTCCCCTGCTACACAGAGCTGGTGGCTTCTTCATCTGAAAATAGTCATTTCTAGCAGGAATCACCTTCTCTCTATGCCTTTCTGCTTACGAAATTCAGATGAGTTGGAGAACCTTTGTATAAATATCCAAACTCTGAGACCCTTACAACCCCTCCCACCAGAATAAACCTCTGACTCTTATAAAATATACACAGTAATGTTAAAATTCCACCCCATCGCCTGTAATATCTCAGCATGATAGACATCCTTGTCATAATGTATTGCTTAGTTACCTCATTTTTATTTTTATTTTTTTAAACCACTTGAATATTACCTTTTAGTAGCTAAAGTTATAATAACAAAGTGGCCATTCACCCTGGGTGTCAACCAGCACTACCAAAATTAGCACAAAGTGACACCCTTTCATCCAAAGAGTGGGTGGACATGGGCACTCTTAGAGGTGGGTCTCTCTAAGCCAGGATTGAGAAACAGAGGAGTGTAAGGAAACCTGAGCTATTACTATTTATGAAATATTTGTTCCATGGATAAATAGATGAGATGGATAAATTTGGATTCTGAAGATAAATATAGCAACCAGGCCTATCAATTCATTCCCACTAAATTCATTAAAAAAGCTATAAATATGTATTTTGTTTTAGTTTTAGGATCTTGCAAAAGGAATAAAACAAATACTTAGTTTTTATTTATGCAAATTAGATTCACTTCTCACCCCAGTTTTTAGGAGAAAGAGGAATTCTGCTCAGTAACAGAAAACGGCTTTCTGAGACTTTATGTAATGAAGGGCATCCGTTCTTCTTTCAAGGATTCAGTGTGAAGGCATAGTGCTGGAAATACAGTACAACTTTGTTTTCTATAACACTTGCCATACCAACTCACTCCCAAAATGTTTTACAGAATTCAATAATACAAGCAAATAGATGGTACACGCTCTCAGATAATCAGGGATAGACTGTAGGGCAGACAGGAGTGTTCAACAGGGATTGAAAAGTATCAGTTGAGAAGAATAAGGAGTGTAAAACTAAGCTTAGAAAATGATGGGAGAATCTTTAAGGTGCTTAAGTGGTGACCTGGCAGCAAGCCTTGCTTACGAAGGAGGGTTACTTAGGTGGCGACCTGGCAGCGAGCCCTGGCCAAGGAAAGAAGCTAACTCTCCAGGGTTAAGTAAGAGCTGCTATTAAGAGCTTGAGCATCTTTGGAATCATTCTCCTGTTTATAAAATGACAAGGAGGGCTGCAAAGCTGGCCTTAAAGGTGGTGCAGGCTACCAGGGAAGCAGGCAGCACAGTACACTTCCTTTATTCCTCAAAAGGGATTTGCTAACGCAGTCGCTGGCAGTCTGCCAAGCCTATGGTATTTCTTCCTGCTGCAGGGGAGGGAGGGAAGCAAAGTGAAGGAAACTTGAAATGCCTTGTTACAGTCTCCTGTCAGTAAAGTAGGCAGGGACAGAGTAGCAAAATCACAGGGCAGCACAGTGATTTGAAAACCCAGGATCATTTAGCAGGATCTTAGTTGAGTGGCACAGTTTACTAGGGTAAAAGCGTAAGACCCTTTTGGGCTTGCCTCACATTTCCCTATGTAAGAGGGAAAAAAAAAAAGTAGGGAATCTGATTTGTGACTAAAGACAAGGAAGAAAAATGGTGGCCAATAAATCTCAAACTTGGGTGCCTCTAGACACCTAAAGAGCAATGGCTTGACTGCAGAATGCTGAATACCTTCAGTTTCACTTGAAGGTAGTGGGAATTTTGGGGTGTGTAACACTTCTTAAAAAAATCAAACCATTTATTCACATGCCTAAATATGGACTTATGGAGGCTAATTTTAGGCACCCATTTTTGAAAGCTTTGGCTTCAGAAGGCCAATGCCTGTTCTTATTCACATGCATTCAACGCCACAGGCTTCATATGAAAAACTGAGAGCAGAATTTGGTCTGGTATATTTGGTAGATTTTTCAGGCACAACTGTTTCACAGATCTTATACATGTCCATCTAAAATAATCAAATTACAATAGAAAGATAATTGCCACCCTGCACTTAAGCAGGGAGGAGTTTGACTGGCTGGCCGGCAGAAGAAGGCAATGCTTTCTGGCTTGGGGGAGGAGGGAAGACGGAAAGCTGCGGGAAAGAGCAGTCCGCATGGTAAATGACTCACCACATAGGAATGTGGGCTTTAAAAAGGTCAGTTGGCCCTGGCCTCTCCCTTCTTTACTCAGAACAGGTTGGGCAGCAGAACAAAACAGGGCTTGCTACAGGACCACGTGGAAGCATGGTGAAGGGTAAGCTTGAGAAAATAGGAGGACTGTTACCCCCAGCCCCATAGACAGGGAAGGGCAGGCACAGGCAAATTACACAGAAAGGAGAAAGTGGAAAGAAAGGGAACTAGCGTCCCCTACCCCAGGTACTTCCACCCCCTGGCAGGCCGGAAGCTGCAAGCAGGGAGGGTGAATTTGCAAACGAGGCTAGTCAGCACCTGAAACAATCAGTGTTTGCAAAGGAGGCTAGTCAGTGTCTGAAACAAGCAACATGCTTTGCTGGAGGGAGGCAAGGTACTTTAACTGTTTCATGGACCAGCAGCTTGCAGCTCAGGGCAGTCCCAATGGAGACCACGGGCGAGAAGGAGACCCAAGGCAGACACTATTGCAGCAGGGGCAAAGGCGGGGCCCAGGGTGGTGTGTTTAATAACCCAAGGCATTACCCAGGGCAGCCTGAGGGAATGAGGAAGGGAAATGACCGAAAGGAAGCACCCACGCACTGGGCAGGCTGTGTGCCTTAATGAGGCAGTCAGCGGAGCGGTGCAGCAAATGGTCAGTGAAGTTGTTTCTGAGGTTTTCTCCACAGCATTACAGCGCTTCCACAGGGCACAAGGTCACCCATAACCAGGCTGTTCTCTTCCACTGAACACAAGGGACTGCAGTAATGCTAATCCTTGGGGATGGACACATTTCAGGACCTGGCTAAATAGTTGGGGGAACCCCAAGTGAAGGAGAAAACATAAGGCCCTTCCACTACATTGACCTACCTGGGCATTCAGCTGAACACCAGGGAGGGCGTATCTCAGCTCTCTCAGGATAAACTTCGGGAGCTATCAGAGTTACTCCAGAGAGCACTGGGGGCTTAAAATAAAAACAATCAGGCTACAAGAGCTGCAATCTATTTGCTTGCAGGGTTGTTACCCGTTTTGTGTCCAGCGGGCAGCAGCAACGGCCAGCATAGCCAGGCCACACCATTACACACCAGGCACTAGACATATGAAGGAACACTTGTGGGTGTGAAAATTTTTGGAGTCAACTTAATGGGGTATCATTGTGAAGGAAGCAAAGGTTATTACAAAGGGGGGTTAAAATCCAGATGTGGCAGGAGGTGCAGATTTTGGGGTGTTTAATCAAGGCAAATGGTATGCACAAAATGGCCCGCCACCTGGATGCAAAATGGCATTGTGCATGACATGACCTCCTTGGAATTTTTTCCCCATTTTATTTGATGTGGTCATTTGGGGATCAGAGCTGGCTAATATAAGGGTTCGCTTCTGGCAGATCGCACAGAGTTATGAAGTTAGTAAGAGCGTTTGTTCTGCAATGCTTAACCTTCAACATCTGTTTTTTCTTCCAAGCACATGCCAGGCATGGATAATGGTATGTCAGATGCCTTGTCTTGTTTTTAGTTCCACAGATTTTGTGAGCTTGCAGCAGGGTCTAGCAGTGAACCCCAGCAGATGGCGTGGGCTATCTGAAACCTCGGACTGCGATGTGGTCGGCAGAATAGAGATGTTTGGCTCCAGCTTACAAGTTGTTTATTTCATTTTCTTTTAAGGAGTCTTGTTAATTCAAGGATCCAGTGAAGGGGTCACCTACACGGCCCTCCATGGAGGGCGGTTGTTGCAGTACTGGGTCAAGGACAATGCAGCTGCTGGTTCCCCTTAATGATCACACATGGGACAATGGGCTGCTAGGCAAAAGGCCATTTGGAGTGGGAACCTGGCAGGGTGTGGGGGGGAAGCCGACAAGCTAATGGCTGGCGCCTCCTTGTGGTGGATGTTCAGTGCAGGTACTCCATAAATTAAGGCACGAAAGAACGAAAAAATGGTTTGGAAAAGGAATTAAGGAGAGGTGCTTGGTAATTGAGCAAGCCGGGAGCAGTTGGGGAGTCCTGTGACTGGTACAGAAGGGAGCCAACCCCACCATCATTATAGTTCACCTTCACCCCTCCTACGAGGGGGTGTGGTCGGTAAGGTCCTGGCAAGGGAATTGCTGGAGCGACCTGGATAAACTGGGGGGAGCTGTGGAAGGCCCCCTCTCCTGCCCCTGGTGTTGGCTGGAATTGGTAAGGTCCCAGCAGTGAATCTGGTGGAGGGACGTACATTTTTCACCTGCACTACACATTTTATCCACTGTGTTAGTCCCAGACATGTCAATAATAAAGTTGCGGCCCCCACATCTAATGTCTCCTGTCATTCTTTCAGCAGAGCCAGACAATCATTACTGAATAATTGTTTTTAAATTGCTTTGATTGTGTTAAGTCTGTAATTTTTATTGAGCAGACCAGTTAGCCGAACTGAGCTGCAGTTGGTGCAAAGCTGTGATGGTGAGGAGGAGTGTGGCAAATGTGGGTTTAAGACCACTTTCCCTGGGCAGGTTAGTACAGTCATACTAACACCACAAACATACCCCTTACACAAGGGAGGGTGTGAGGTTAATTACAGCCAGTTTAGGGCAGGTTTGCACTATGAAACTGATAGAAAGCTATGCTAACAGACTTGACAATGCTATATGACAAAGGACATTTGAATTATACTCTGTTCTAGAGAAGCAGAAATAAGCAGGAGGAAGACCGATATAAATACATAATAATGGTCATATTACTTATAATGCAACCCCCCCACCAGCAACACCACCACCACACTCCCGGGCCCTGTAAAACATATAAACATGATAAAAAATCCATTCTGAGCTGAAGGCTAAAATGTTACACATTCATAATTTATGAATTTAGACTTGGAAAAAATTACATTGCTGTTATTCTCAAACATTTTTCTAAAATGTTTTATACACTTCATCAGTTACGCTGGATAAACTAAATGAAACAGGACCAGAGAGGTCAAATTCAGCTGTGGCACAAGCCCAATAGGACGCGTGCCTCCCTATGACTGGGCTGAATTTTAATCCAGAGAATTTTAATCATAGAATATCAGGGCTGGAAGGGACCTCAGGAAGTCATCTAGTCCAACCCCTTGTTCAAAGCAGGACTAATCCCCAACTAAATCATCCCAGCCAGGGCTTTGTCAAGCCTGACCTTAAAAACCTCAAAGGAAGGAGATTCCACCACATCCCTAGGTAACGCATTCCAGTGTTTCACCACCCTCCTAGTGAAAAAGTTTTTCCTAATATCCAACCTAAACCTCCCCCACTGCAACTTGAGACCATTACTCCTTGTTCTACCATTGAGAACAGTCTAGATCCATCCTCTTTGGAACCCCCTTTCAGGTAGTTGAAAGCAGCTATCAAATCCCCCCTCATTCTTTTCTGCAGACTAAACAATCCCAGTTCACTCAGCCTCTTCTCATAAATCATGTGTTCCAGTCCCCTAATAATTTTTGCTGCTCTCCGCTGGACGCTTTCCAATTTTTTCACATCATTCTTGTAATGTGGGGCTCTAAACTGGACACAATACTCCAGATGAGGCCTCACCAATGTCGAATAGAGAGGAATGATCACGTCCCTTGATGTGGTGGCAATGCCCCTTCTTATACAGCCCAAAATGCCGTTAGCCTTCTTGGCAACAAGGGCACACTGTTGACTCAGATCCAGCTTCTCATCCACTGTAACCTTTTCTTCAGAACTGCTGCCTAGCCATTTGGTCCCTGTCTGTAGCAGTGCATGGGATTCTTCCAACCTAAGTGCAGGACTCTGCACTTGTCCTTGTTGAACCTCATCAGATTTCTTTTGGCCCAATCCTCTAATTTGTCTAGGTCCCTCTGTATCCTATCCCTACCCTAGTTTTCCTCTGTATCCTACCCCTACCGTCGGTCCCTCTGTATCCTATCCCTACCCTAGTTTCTAAATTTGTCTAGGTCCCTCTCTATCCTATCCCTACCTGAGTTTCTAAAAGCCATTCAACATAAAACTTGTCATCAGACCATTTTTTTCCAAATACACTGACCCATACAAATGTGCTCCCATGTGTGGCTGTGCAGTAGGCATCCTTAGCCACAAAATCACGTCAAGCTAAATTGTACCCACTCCCCGTCATCACCACATCATATCACCTGAAACAGCAGTTCTGAATGAAAAGGAGAGAGCTGCATACCCAATGTTTTCCAAGTGATGCCTTTGTGGAGTACACACCTCTCCATACTCAGGTGTGAGCCTAATGGCAGAATCTAGCCCCAGTTTTTGTCCCTATCAGAATGGAAACTTAGAGAGAACTATGGCAGATCTAAAATTCACAGTGTGTTTTGGTGTCCCAAACAAGAAAATCACCACATGAATTAAAAACATAGCTGAGATTACTAGAAAAATTATTATAATATTCTGCTTTTACATATTGTTTTCCTAATGTTGAAATTCAGATATTACTATATATTATTTGCATGGTCACAGTGCCTAGTTATGGGCGAGGACCCCATTGTGCTAAGCACTGCACAAATACAAAACAAAAGACAGTCTTTGTCTCAAAAAGCTTCAAATCCAAGTATAAAGAAGGAGATGAGAGGTAGATCGAGATGGACAGAGGGGTACAAGGAAACAATGAGATGCTATTGGTCAGCATGATGGGCAGTGGCCTAAGTACATTAGTGGTCTGGAATACAACTAGAGAAAATTTACCACATTTTTATTTGGTTTATGCCTAGTGACTGGACAGTAAGTGGTCATGGTGGCTGGTTGGGTCAAAAGGTAACTAAGTCCAAGTGTTCATCATATATCTAATTTGAATATGATAGACAAAGTTTATCATTTTTATCACTGTTCCATATTGTTGCCTTTTTAGAATATAACATTATGGCATATTAAGAGAGAAGAAAAAAGTCAGTTCCTCCACTAAAGCCATGCCTGAATCAGGTAACTCTGTATGCTGAACAGTGCGGGAAATGAATTCAGGAGTAATAATATATACACCATGGGACAAGAGTTCACAGTGCAACATGAACTGGTTTCCATAAAGTTGGGTCAGATCATGAACCCCTTAATTACAGTGACTCAATAAAGTGAGTGAGAGGTTAACAATCTGAAGGGTCAATTTTTATTCACAGAACCCACAAAGTGGTTTCCAGATCCCACTGTAGTTTCATTACTGAAAGTACACTGTGAGGTAACTGGGAAACTTGTTCACCTTTTATGTGTAACTACTTGAGCTGTAAAGACTAAAAAGGCAAATTCTATTTTAGAAAAGAAGCTATATTCTAGAATAAACTATATAAAGGGGTATTACTTATAGATCAAGGGGAATAATAATGCTGACACATACCACCTTGGTACTGTAATTTGGGAACTTTGTTAGAAATAGGACACTGATATATTTAAAGAACCTAGTGAAGGACAAAAATAAAATTAAAGATTAGCAGTGAGCTGTTGAGGAAACTGAACAAGTCCATAAGCTTCAAGAAACTGAGACAAAGGGAGGAAGCTAACCACCTACAGACAAGTGAGAGGCAATCTAAAAGAGGGAGAGATTATGGATACAGCGACTAAGCAGGGCACCATAACAAGATGCAGTAGTTTGAAAGTAGAAAGACAAAACTTTAAGTTGGTTATTAAAAAAATCATTTGATCCGTAAGAGTAATTAGACAATGAAATGATCTGCCTAATGAGTGTGATCTGATTAAGGCACCATCACTAAAGGTATTTAAGAGGAGACAATTAAAGATTTGAAGGATTTAGAGGAAAACCCTGTTCTGCCTGTGGCCTATGTAAGCCATGAGAGTTCTCCCAGCCCTGCCATCTATTATTTCATGATTCACAAGCTGACTACCATTGCCTGTAACTCCAATAACTATCAATGCTTTTATAAGCAGTGTAGATTGCTTGCAACAAATATTTTTCTTCCCGAACTTCTCTCTGTTCAATCTGTGAATACAATATCCACTGTAAGGAGGTAAAGCAAATGTCTATGCCCATTCATACATATGCTACGAGCATGATGTTACTCCCTTTGAAATCAATGCTAACATTCTCGGTGACTTCAATGGCAGCAGAAATGGGTTCTAAATATGCAAGTAGTGCATATGTATAACAGAGAGGAATGCATTGGAGAAATTAAAGTCCATTCCCAATAATAAATTAAGATCCTAAAAAATCATAGTTTTTAAAATTCCTGAGAAAACCACAAATCAGTGATCACAATTAAGGCTTTGTGTTTGTCACAGAGGTCACAGATTCCGAGACTTTCTGTAACCTCCGTAACTTCTGCAGCAGCCCATACAGGTGGCCCGGGAACCACCTGAACAGCTAGGGCAGCCCCTGGGTCAGCTGTACCAGCCGCTGCTGGGGCAGTCTCAGGCCCCCCAGCAGCAGGTGCTTGGATGTGTGAGAGCTCAGGGGTGGGGATTAGGGTGCAGGGTGGTGCTTACCTGGGATGGGGGCTCCACAGAAGGGCAACAGGAACTCCCCTCCCTCACCTTCTAACTCCACGTGCCACCTCCACCTGCAGGTACCGCCCCCACAGCTCCCATTGGCTGTGGTTCCCAACCAATGGGAGTTGCAGAACTGGGACTTGGGATGGAGTGGAGGCAGCATGTGGAGATAGGAGCTGGAGGTCGCCGCTTCCCAGGAGTTGGGTAGGGAACCTGCCCCAGCCCCACCAATACACACACCTCCTGAGCACCCACGATGCACCCCGGGCCATGCCCCTCCTGAGAACCTGGGGCACCCCCAGGGCTGCTCCCTCCCCAAGCTGGTCACCCCAAGTTTTAGTCAGGGGTATGTAGTAAAAGTCATGGACAGGTCATGGGGCGTGAATTTTTGTTAAATGCCCATGACCTTTCCATGACTTTTACTAAAAATACCCGTGACTAAAACATAGCCTTAATCATGAGTGTTCTGGAAGTAACTGGAAGTGTTCCCAAAAGTACAGTAAAAAGACCTGTTTTAGAAAACCCCCAAAAAATAAAAAAACTATATAGTTGACCTGTTAAAATATTCAAAGTATACAACTGATCTTTTGCCAGTTGGGAAAAATACATTATTATTCCTGCAATCTTATGTAAATGGCTTTAAAGCAACTGCATGATCACTGACTTTACAGCAACTGCATGATCAGGGCTTAACACATCTGGGATTATTCACTTACAGTAAGAGTTATACAGTTGTTCTATGCATTTCCTAGGGAGCGATGATGTGGGAAACAGGTTGCTTTCTCTGCAGTTAATCCAACAAAATAAACTTAGTACTTGACCTCCTAGATTTCAATGGGTCTATTTTCAGAGTAAGGGTAGTTAGTTAGCAAATCAGGATCTGATTAGTTTATGCTGTACTATGTGGGCACGTATGACATACAGTGGAAGCAAACTTTAGTACTAGCAGGATTTAATCAGATCTAATTGCAGTTGGCTCCTTACAATGTACTGAAATTAGAGATGTGCAAATCCATCCAAGTTTAGCTCAAAAGATTCAAGTTCAATGGATATTTGCCCATTCTCACAGATTGGGCCTGAGGGTATACATCCTAGAATAGTCAAGGAGTTGACTGAGGAGATATCTGAGCTGTTAGTCATTATCTTTGAAAAGTCATGGTAGACTGGAGAGATTCCAGAGTACTGAAAAAGGGCAAATGCAGTGCCAATCTATAAACAGGGAAATAAGTACAACCCAAGAAATTACAGACCAGTCAGCTTAACTTTAGTACCTGGAAAGATAATACAGCAAATAATTAAGTAATCAATTTCCAAACACATAGAAGATTATAAAGTGATAAGTAACAACATGGATTTGTCATGAAAAAATTGTGTAAAACCAACCTAATAGCTTTCTTTGACAGGGTAACAAGCCTTGTGGATAGGTGGGGAAGTGGTAGATGTGGTATATATTGAATTTAGTAAGGATTTTGATACTGTCTCTCATAGACGAACTAGGGAAATACAACCTAGATGGAGCTACTATAAGGAGGGTGCACAACTGGTTGGAAAACCATTCCCAGAGAGTAGGTATGAGTGATTCACAGTCAAGATGGAAGGGCATATCAAGTGCGGTCCCAAGGGATCAGTTCTGGGTCTGGTTCTGTTCAGTTCTTCATCAGTGATTTAGATAATGGCATTGAGCGTACTCTTATGAAGTTTGCAGATTATACCAAGCTGGGAGGGGTTGCAAGTGCTTTGGAGGATAGGATTAAAATTCAAAATAATCTGGACAAACTGGAGAAATGGTCTGAAGTAAATAGGATGAAATTAAATAAAGACACATAAGGCAATTACTCCATTTAGGGAGGAACAATCAGTCACACGCATACAAAATAGGAAATAACTGCCTAGGAAGGAGTACTGCAGAAAGGGATCTGGGGCCCTAATGGATCACAAGCTAAATATGAGTCAGTGTCATCCTGTTGCAAAAAAAAGAGCAAACATTATTCTGGGATGTAGTAGCAGGAGTATTGTAAGCAAGACATGAGAAATAATTCTTCTGCTCTATTCCACGTGGATTAGGTCTCAGCTGGAGTATTGTATCCAGTTCTAGGTGCCACATTTCAGAAAAGATGTGGAGAAACTGGAGAAAGTCCAGAGAAGGAGCAACAAGAAAGATTAAAGGTCTAGAAATCATCACCTGTGAGGGAAGATTGAAAAAATTGGGTTTGTTTAGTCTGGAGAAGAGAAGACTGGGTGGGACGACTATTTGTAGTTTTCAAATACATAAAAGGTTGTTACAAGGAAGGGGGAGAAAAATTGTTCTCCTTAATAAGACAAGAAGCAATGGGCTTAAATTGCAGCAATGTTTAGGTTGGACATTAGGAAAAATGTCCCGTCAGGGTGTTAAGCACTGTAATAAATTGCCTAGGGAGGTTGTGGAATTTCCCGTCACTGGAGATTTTTAAGTGCAGGTTAAACAAGCCTGCACTGATCATCCTGTCAGGGATGATCTAGATAATACTTAGCCCTACCATGAGTGCATGGGACTGGACTGGATAATCTCTTCAGGTCCCTTCCAGGCCTATGATTGTATGACTTACATGAGTTCAAGTTTGCCAAAACCTAGGGTGACCGTAGTCCTCAGTTCTGATATATCAACAGAACTCTAACTTCACATGAACAACTTTCCCCTTCAGCGGCTGAGTTGTTATTACATGAACCAAAAAAGAAAATGACGAGACAGTTCACACTGACTAGGGCAATAAGATGGCAATAATGTTCTCGGCCACAGTCTATCAATTAAATAGTTACAGACATTAGCTGAAAACGTATCTCCCCCGGACTCTTCCATCTGGTGCAGTGGAGACAAATGGAGCTCTTTCAGATGGAGGATCCAGGTGGCACAGATATTCTAGGCTCTCGACTATTTACTAACTGCGCATACACTGTAAGGGACTCCAAAGCAGCAGCAAGAGCAGGACCTTACTGAACTGCCTGGTATCCAAAGCAGAAGACTAAACAGTACCTACAGATGACACGTACGTCCATATTTAGGCACCTAAAGGAACAACCTGATTCTGGAAGGTACACTGTACCCATGACTCCTATAGTACTAGATGTTCCTCACCGGTGAAAATCAGGCTATATATAGATACCAAAATATAGCTTTAGGTGCTCAAGTTTAAAAAAAACTAACTGTGCCCTAAGTGACTCTCCAAAGGCCAAACAACAAGCCAATCACAGAGCTAGGAATAGCAGCCAGGTTTCCTGTTGCCCAATTAGTCCTGTTTTGCTATCCATTGGACTGTGCAAGGAAGCAGTGAAATTTATTATCCACACAGTGCTGTCAAAGGCACAGACTAAACAAACTGAAAAATTACTTTAATTTCTTTCAGTTCTCATACTCTTTAGTGTTATTTTCAGAAATATTAAGTTAAAAAATCAGATGTGATGTTAAGTTCATTGCACCCCTTTGAAGTCCATGACTGCAAAGAAATATCTCATTACATTCAGGGGAAGAGTCTTGGTAGGCATAAGTACTTGAAAAATTATACTCTTATATTTTTCTACTATTATAGTATCAGTGTTTAACCTATCCAAATGAGACCAGAAATGTTAATAAATTGGGCATTAATTGACTGTATTTCAAACTGTAATTTGGCAGGATGTAATTATAAAATCTTATGAAAAGTGCTTTTGAGTGAATTGTTGTTAATTCATGGAAATTACATTACAAATTTGAAAAGGTAGGGAAAGGCATTGAACATTATATTTACTGCTTCTATAGCAGTGGGATCACAGTACCACAAAAATGGTAATGAGCCTTGGGAAGAACATTGATCAAGCATTAACCCCCTCCATATTTAAAGTAGGGCTGTCAATTAATTGCAGTTAAGTCATGCGATTAACTCAAAAAATTAACTATGATTAAAAAATTTAATCGAGATTAATTGCACTGTTAAACAATAGAGTACCAATTGAAATTTTAAAATATTTTTGGATATTTTTCTACATTTTCAAATATATTGATTTCTATTACAACACAGAATACAAAGTGTACAGTGCTCATTTGATATTTTAATTACAAATATTTGCACTGTAAAAATGATAAACAAAAGAAACAGTATTTTTCAATTCACCTCATAAAAGTACGGTAGTGCAATCTCTTTGTCGTGAAAGTGCAACTTACAAATGTAGATTTTCTTTTGTTACATAACTGCTCTTAAAAACAAAACAATGTAAAACTTTAGAGCCTACACGTCCACTCAGTCCCACTTCTTGTTCAGTCAATTGCTAAGACAAACAAGTTTGTTTACATTTATGGGAGATACTGCTGCCTGCTTCTTATTTACAATGTCACCTGAAAGTGAGAACAGGCATTCGTATGGCACTTTTGTAGCTTGTGTTGCAAGGTATTTACCTGCCAGATATGCTAAAGATTCATATGTCCCTTCATGCTTCAACTGTCATTCCAGAGGATATGCATCCATGCTAATGATGGGTTCTGCTCGTTAACGATCCAAAGCAGAGCGGACTGATGCATGTTCATTTTCATCATCTGAGTCAGATGCCACCGCAGAAGGTTGATTTTCTTTTTTGGTGGTTCGGGTTCTGTAGTTTCCACATTGGAATGTTGCTCCTTTAAGACTTCTGAAAACAAGCTCCACACCTCCTCCCTCTCAGAGTTTGGATGGCACTTCAGATTCTTAAACCTTGGGCTGAGTGCCATCACTATTTTTAGAAATCTCACATTGGTACCTTCTTTGCATTTTGTCAAATCTGCAGTGATAGTGTTTGTAAATCAAACAACATGTGCTGGGTCATCATCCAAGACTTCTATAACATGAAATATATGGCAAAATGCAGGTAAAACAGAGCAGGGGCCATACAATTCTCCCCCAAGGAGTTCAGTCACAAATTTAATTAATGCATTTTTTTTAACGAGCATCATCAGCATGGAAGCATGTCCTCTGGAATGGTGGCTGAACGATGAAGGGGCATATGAACGTTTAGCATAACTGGCACGTAAATATCTTGTGACACTGGTTATAACAGTGCCATGCGAATGCCTGTTCTCGCTTCCAGGTGACCTTGTAAACAAGAAGTGGGCACCATTATCTCCCGCAAATGTAGCCAAATTTGTTTGTCTGAGCCATTGGCTGAACAGGAAGTAGCACTGAATGGACTTGTAGGCTCTAAAGTCTTATATTGTTTTATTTTTGAATGCAGTTAATTTTTTGTACATAAGTCAACATTTGAAAGTTCAACTTTCATGATAAAGAGATTACACTACAGTACTTATATTAGGTGAATTGAAAATATTTCTTTTGTTTTTTTACAGTGCAAATATTTGTAATCAAACATAAATATAAAGCGAGCACTGTATTCTTTGTATTCTGTGTTGTAATTGAAATCAATATATTTGAAAATGTAGAAGACTTCCCAAAATATTTAAATAAATGGTATTCTATTACTGTTTAACAGTGCGATTAATCACTATTAATTTTTTTAATCGCTTGGCAGCCCTAAAGCATTGAGTGAAAATTTAGCTGCATGGCACCTAGTGACTAAAACCCAATATTAGTTCTGCCAAAACAGAGGGGGTAAAAATCTCTAGACAGATTATCATTGAACAGTATAAATCAGCAGATTGTATGCTAATTTTTTTTAGACTGTAATATGTGAGTAGCTGGAAACTACCCTTCTTCCCCTACCAGGGCAGGAAAACCTACACACAATTTTCTTCCCCGCAATAAAAAAAATCTTTAGCTGAACATCCACTGAAACAGCAAATCACTTCACTGAAAAATTGCAGGTAGCACTTCTCTGTCATTAAAAGTATAGAGACAACAGAGCAACCATGGTAAGAAAAACGAGTATGTAAAAATGGCACCTTCCCTCTCAAAAGATCTGATCCCTGGAGCTATTCAGGGCTGTGTTTGCAACTTTAGTAAAAAATATCATCACTGCTTTTTTACTTCTGTTAGCAATTCACAGCCAATACAGCTACAAGAGAGTGAGTTAGATTCTATCTTGGTTCATGCATCATTGCCCACATTATGTAAGTTTCAATGGCAGGAACATATTCCACCCTCAGGAATGCAGTCCCACTGAAAGAGAGATCCATCTCATATTAGACTATAAATGGCAAATAAACAGTTCTGAAAAAATTATTCTGCCAAGCACACTCTTAAAGAGGAAAAGATGGAAGTTACACAGTCTTAATGATTGAATATTTGCCCGTGTAAACTTGTTTCCACTCAGATACAAAAATACAAAAAGGAGAATGACAAATATATAGTTGGACAGAATGAAGACAATGGGGAAGCTAAAGTATAGTTAAGGGCAGAATATGACCCACCAAATCTTTATTTCTGATGATGAGGTATCAGCTAGAAAGAAGCTGACATAACATTCAGATCCTCGGTTGAGTTTACAAGGATTGCAAGTTAGAAAAGCAGCCTTTTTTCTTACAAATTGAAAGATTATGATGAGGAATTCACTGGGACAGTAAATCTGGAAGTCAGTAATAATTCCTTTTTTCACACAGTCACTTTCCATGCTTTAGAACCATGCTTTAGAATCCTGGAGACAGGCCCCTCTCGTGAAATATTCCAGTTCACGAGAATTGCCCATCTACGGGCTAGTAAAAGAAGGAGTTGCAGAAATTTACTTTAATGTGACTCAACAGTTGGAATTTGCTTAAGTTTTTTCATAATATAAAGCAGAACGGAATCCAGCTCACTCTCTTGTAACTGTGTGCTCTGCAGTGCTAGCCAGAAAGAAAAACAGTTTCTGACACTAAAAATTAGCATATACAACCTGAATACCTACAGAGATCAGATTTGTTGAGTAAGAAGACACCATTTTCATTTTTCATTTTATACAACTCATTATGAAATGCTGGTAACTTCCATACATAGCTGCTTCAACAATGGAAGATCACATATACACTCCTAGCCAGCATTACTGATCTTCAGATACTCTCCTGTCCTTCATGACAGGTGTGTAGATACATTTCCACACAGCTACCTGTTATATTTGGACCCAGCAGAGAAGGAGATAGACAAATAGAGGCAGCTGATCAAGACACACAGCTGTTTGCGGTGGTGATAGCTTTATTGTTCCTGCAGCAAAACTGAAACTAACATGAAGCTGAGTCTTTTCCTAGGGAGGGGGAGAGTGTTCAAACATTTAAAGAGGCAGAGATCACATTCCTCAACCCTACTTTAAAAATTTTCTCAAATATATATACATATTATTGTTTACATGGCTAAACAAAAAATATTATCTAACGTAACTAAAAGTTGTGGGTGGACTGCCTCAGACTCTCAAGTTGCAAGGGGTTATTCTGCAAGGATTTTTACAGAGCCTATCTGACCAGAAGACTTCGGGGAGCCTTACAGGATACCTCCAGCTAGGTCCCCCCTTAAGCCCATCTATCAGAGCTGGAATAAAAGAAACTACCACACGGATATGAACTCACCACCACACTTTATTTACTAAAGGAGAAGGAAGGAAGGGGAGGGGGATGGATTAAGGACACTGGAGATTTGGGAGATAAGCATACACACACACACTCACACTCAATAAAGCAAAGATGTTTTTCTGCCTCCTTCAGGTACTGTTGGTGGCAAGGCTGCAGAATCTGACTAGTGAGATCAGCGATGGACACCAGCCATGGATCACAGGGGTCGAAGACAGTAAGTAACCCTATCTCAGACCCACCCTATCCCTTGCTGCATCGTCTATGGGTGAGCGTCAGATCTAACTAACTGTATCTAATTGCAGAGTACACATCTGCTTCCCAAAGGAAAATAACTAATAAACCCCAAGATGACAACTTCGTTCAGTGAGTGGCTACTGCAGGCCAGTAACCAATGTGGAAGGTGTACCACCCCACCTAGAGAGAGCTTTTAGACACCTGAACCCCAAAGATTCCAGCACTCAAGAGCCCCCGGCTGCTCTCTTCCTTTGTTTATATAGAAACCGGTTACTTAGCAACAACTGGTTCCTGCTCTTTTCACTTTCCCGCCTTTTTCCCAGAATAGGGGAACAAGAAAGTGTCAAAACACAGAGGTCACCTTGTTCTTATCCAGACCAAGATGGCCACCTAATAAACAGTGCCCTAAAATCCAATTGGGTGTGTGCCTTCCTCAAAAATTTGGCAGGGCTGCAATTAACAATTCCACCCTGAAATAGCAAATCACTGACTATACTTATAAGTTCAGGTGCACAACTGGTTTTCACAGTGTCTTGGGATAATGTGGTGATGGTGGTGCAACCGTGTCCTGAACAACTGGAATAGTATGGAGTAAGGAATCAATTGGATCTCATACCAAAGTTTCTGCATACAAGTCATTGAAATTAGTAGTTGTAACAGTAGGAGATTCAATCAGAGAAACAAAGTCCTACTGGAACATGCCCAGACTCCAGTACTTGACATATGGATCAGATGCAGCCTTGACAGTTCCATAAAATACCATTGGATAGTTTTACCATGAATGAAACAGGTTCTGTGCCTTTTACAAGTTTTCCAGGTACCTATTTCACTCCACAACTGCAGTTGCGAGTCCACACTAAGTATCCTACTTGAAAAGGATGATGACGACGACAAGCACCATGCTGTTGATCAATTTCCATAGCTTGGGATTTGGCTACACGTGAGGCAGTATCAGGATGTAGCAGGTCCTAACAGGTATGCAAAGTTCACTTCAAGAAAAGTGTTGCAATTTAATAGCATATTGTGCGATAGATCATGGTGATGTGTCCTTTCTTCTGGAATTTTCTGCAAATACCCTGGTGTGCCCAGCAATCCTCAGCATGTGTCGTTTGTGCACAATGGCCACATGAAAATTCCTGATGTTCCTGTAGTCATCTGTTTTGCCAATTCACAAGATGAACTTCTCAGTTCACACTAAACTCTAGAGAATCTGTCTCTGCAGTCTCTGTGGCAATAGCTATTTCAAGAGTCTTCTTGTGTGTAAGCACTGTATCAGTCAGTACCTTTTTTCTAGATCTACCTGGTCACGTAGGACATCATTTACTATTTGTCCAAACTGACAATGCTCTGACAACCTCCTCAGAGTGACAACAAACTGTGATACTGACTCTCCACTTTCCTGATGTCACTGATGGAACCGATATCATTCTCGGAGTAGGACGAAAATGTTCCTTCATTGCTGCAGTAATTGCAGTGTAACTGGCAGTTCTGGGCACATTTAGCAGTCTATAGGTCACACAGCAGTCCATATGCCTTCGAACTCCAAGCTGTTAGTAAGCCTGAAACTCGTTGTCCATCTGGAATGGTGTTGTGGGTTACAAATTGCTCAAATCATTTGAGGTTTGACAACCATGATTCAAAGTTGTTGAATTCACCAACATGGGCCGCAAAAGTTGCCATTTCTCTGCCATGCTGTTGGAATTCACATCTCGTGGACGTCTTCTCTGAGCCACAGGGAAAGTGTTTTTGTGTGTATGTATTACTGCACTATCTGTGCTTGACTGCCTCTTCTGGCTGCATGCCAATATTGCAGATTGCAGAATTCTTCCTCTAGTTGTACTTGGGCTCCGTCAGTGCAGGCTAACCTGTTTGCCTGCTGCCATGAGGACAACCGATATGGCTGCTAACTTCCCCCTTACTGCTTTGTTTGCAATTGCTCCAGGTAGCAGCCTATTCCTTTGTTCTGTTTTTAATTACCAATTCCCTGTCTCTAGCTGGCTGGTTCATGCTGTCCCAGCAGCAGTCTGTCACCTTGTGCCTACAGATGAACTTTCCCCCTTTTTACAAGTATTTTCTTACTGTTTCCTCTTCTTTTTCAGGAAGAGGCAGCAGAGGACACTCATGGGATAGAAATTGTGCATCACCAAATGTTACATCTGGCCCAGCAGAGAAGGTGTTAGACACCGCAGGAGTTGATAGAAACGCACAGCTGTCTGCTCTGTTGTTAGCTTTAATGTTCTTGCAGCAAAACTGAAATCAACAGGAAACTGAAGCTTTTCCTGCAGAGGGGGAGAGACTCAGACATTTAAAGGGACAGGACACTACCCAGTCCATCTTTAGAAGCTTATAGGTATGAATATCTTCACAGAACTACCACACAGAGGTTGATTGGTTGATTTTTGCATAGGTGCACACACGTATCACACTCAAATTCTACTGATCAGTACTCACCAAACATTGAAACTGCAGATGTGCACACAAGTAAATATTCTCACGCACCCCTATTTTTAACTATTGATATGGCTTTCATGACCAAAGTGCCTGAACACTTCATAATCATCAATGGGTTTTAATGGAAGTATTATGCCCCATTTTTAAATATGGAAAACCAAGAGACAAGATACATTAGGTGAGTTTACCAACATCACACAGGAAGTCAGACTGTAGCTGAGCTGGGATATGAATCTGTATCACCAGAGTCCCAGGGAAGAGACCTTTTGATTTGCCCCCATCCTAACTTTTAAAATCATCACAAAATTCTCATTCTTTCCCTACTCACCAACATACATACACACAGAGTTCTACAGAAGAACAAAGATACTTCCCAATAATCTTCTGGGCCCCAAACTACCTAATTCAGGGTTTAATGATATAAAATGAGCAGTGTAAAAATAAACTTGCAATAATTTAACATAAATTAAAATAAATGTCAGGTTCTATTAAATCATAACAGTTTCTCATATTTGGGGGGGGGTTACAACAAAATTAGATCAATTCCATAATTCTGAGATATACTTTGGAATTTTAATTTTTTGCTTCAGTTGGAATAAATTGAGATTCATAGTTAAAAATGGACATTTTGTTATTAAAGCAGATTTGGAAATTAAGTCTCAGCAAAATTAACCATGAAGCTTTGCTACTTTATTAGTGTTACAAACTGCCATTTATGTTTCTGGTTAAATACAAAGCACAAAATATAAGGTACATCATAGTAGAATATGTTGGTTTAAAAATAGAGGGCTAAATTGTGGTGGTAAGTACTGAGAGCATAGCCCACTGGTGAGTGTGTGTTACAGGTCCTCCCCCACCACACACAGCCTGGGATGATCCACAGAGGATATGAGGTATTACAGTGCCACACAGCAGAACCCAGATCAAGCTCAAACTCAAGCTGTAGCAGCTCACACTTTTAGCTCTAGAAGTTCCCAGTTTTATCCCTGGTGTGTTGGCCAACAGAGAGTGGCCATCATAAAAGCAGAGTGGATACATAAGAAAAATACATCAAAAGGCAGTAAATAAACATATGTGACAGTTAATTACACTAGGTAGATGGAATGGTGTCAATGTACTTATCTTGCATTCAAGTCATTTTAGCTGGAACAATAATATGTTAGATGCATAACTTCAACATGAAGGATCTCAAAGCTTCTTTTAAAGTATATACATGCAATCCAATGAAAATGCAGCTACCTCTGGGAAGGAGGATGGTAGCCTAATAGCACACGGTACAATGCTGCACATCAGTGAAGAGGATGAGGAAAGAAAATGCAACCTACCCTACTACATTACACATGGTACAAATACTGACCACAACCTGATTTCATACCCTTCGTTGTTGTTATTATTAACGTACCACACCAAGCTAGGGATATGATTCCCTTGGTCATGTACACACATTCACAGTAGCTCTCGTTGAGCTAGCGCAAGTGTAACTAGCAGCATAGCTGCGGTAGCATGGGTAATGGCAGGGGAGGCAGGCTGTAGGTGTGCCGGTTACGTACCCACCAGTTCCAGACGGGTTTGTGCTCTCCCTGGCTAAGCCATGTCTCCACTGCCTCTAGCCATGGTGCCACACCTACACGGCTGTTTAAATTGATGCTAGCCCCATGAGAGCTAGCGCGCGTATGTCTATATGAGCAGAGGGAGTACACTCCTAGCTCGTAGTTTAGATGTAGCCTGTGAGGCATTACCTGTGAAAACCTGTCTCCTCTTAAGTCTTTATTTGCCCCTAATATCTGCAACTCACCTTCACTGCAAAGTGCAGATGGGAGCAAAACAGGATGGGAGAGAAAACAGTGTGCAGCCAGTCGAGATGTTCTCCTCGCCGGTTTGTCAAGTCTAGATCTTGTGCACACAAAAGGAGGGGACAGCATGGCCAGAGAACAGCTGCTCTGAGAGCTATGTGGAATATCAGATCAGATTGCCTTACCTGACACAGCATTATCCTCTGCTCTCTGTGTTCTCCACCCCCTGCCTGCACTGTGTCCCCCACCAGTCCCAGCAGGGTGGGGAGATCATGTGGCTTAATGTCAGTACCTCAAAATCCACATGGGCTTTTGATTATTTTGTTCCCCTCTGTGCGTTTTTACATGGGAGGGGAACAGACAGCACTGTGTGTATACTCTACGAGGCTTACAGTTTGCCTTTACTGCCTGAAGTGCTACTTCTGACTCAACAAAGGATTCACTAACCAGGTGCAGGAAGAGTTGAGAGAAATAGAAACAAAGAGAGAGGCAGATTGGGACATGATAAATAAGGGGGAATGCAAAACAAGGATGTACTGTGTATGGCTACCACTGATGGTGGCGTGCAGGGTGTGTGTAGCTACACACCATAACAAAAAGCAGATGCATCCACACTTTGGTGTGTAGCTACATGTGTCCATGAAAGACACTGACATGGGGAAAGGCTACAGCAGCAGGGAACTGCTGGAGCCTTTCCCCACTGACTCTAGCCTGACAGAACCCTTCCCCTGCAGCAGGGACAGGCCCTAGCAGTGTAGATGGGCGGGGGGGAGGGAGGTGGAGGCACTGCTTGGGCATGTAGGGAGCTGTGTAGGGTACATACCCACAGAGTACAGGTGTGTCTCTACTCACCTAAGCAGTGCCTCACCATTTACACACTATTTATACCCATACTAGGGGATTGTGCAGGGTGTATTCTCTACATGCCACTGTAATCTTGGAGCACTCTTGCTCTGGGGATGTCTGGCATTTCATTTCATAGAATCATAGAATATCAGGGTTGGAAGTGACCTCAGGAGGTCATCTAGTCCAACCCCCTGCTCAAAGCAGAACCAATCCCCAATTTTTGCCCCATATCCCTAAATGGCCCCCTCAGGGATTGAACTCACAATCCAGGGTTTAGCAGGCCAAAGCTCAAACCACTGAGCTATCCCTCCCCCCAAAAATAAACTCTCTGCTCCTATTCCCCTGTTTATTCATCCTAGGATTTCATTAGCCCTTTTGGCCACAGCATCACACTGAGAGCTCCTGTTCAGTTGATTATCCTCCACAATCCCCATGTCTTTTTCAGAGTCACGGTTTCCCAGGATGGAGTTGCTACATTCTTTGTTCCTAGATAGGTACATTTATATTTGGCTATATTTAAAGATGTATCATAGAATATCAGGGTTGGAAAGGACCTCAGGAGGTCATCTAGTCCAACCCCCTGCTCAAAGCAGGACCAATTCCTGCCCCAGATCCCTAAATGGCCCCCTCAAGGATTGAGCTCACAACCCTGGGTTTAGCAAGCCAGTGCTCAAACCACTGAGTTATCCCTCCCCCAATTTCCTATGCATTGTCCCATTTCCTATGCAATACTTAATGGAACTCTTTAACCTCTCTTGATTTTGAACCTTATATTTCACATGTGGTGAAAGGCTTTTATACAATACCCTGGAATGTATGAGTACAGCTAGCCTGCTGTGGAAGATGGGGTTGGAACAGGAAGTGTAAACTTTCTAATAGTAACTACTCAAATGAGCACTATTGCTCTAGCAGATTGCTTAATTCAGGGTGTGGAATTGAAGTCTGATTGAGGTTTAAGTTAGTTTATTTTTGTGGGGGTGAAAAAAAGCAGCAGTCATCAGCCCTGCAACATTTTTATTCTTCTTCCCTCTGTTACTCTTCTTTTCTTTAGTCAGCAATCATTTGTCCTGCAGAGCACTATCACTCATCTCACTAGATTCTACATCGAAGCACCACAGTGCCTAACCTTGCAAAACAAAAAGAAAATCCTGTTCCACTGTGGAAATACTAGAGCTAATGGGGTTTGTTTACATGTACTTCAAAGAGCATAATAAATCAAAGCGCAAATGTGCTGAAAACATTTGTGGATCAACTCAATTCCAATAATTAAATGAGGCACATTTATAAAGGAATATGTAATTCAGAGGAGTTTTCAAATGAGACTTTAGTGATAAAAGAACCATAATTAAAGTATAACACTTTAGAAGAAAATCAGATTTTCTTCTACTGTTTGGGGTTGAAATAACTCAGACACAATAAAAATTAAGGCAGCAACTGATGCTAAGTGGGAGTAGGAATGAGTAGTCTAGTGCTATTTCTGTGATCGAAAAATCCCAATGAAAATGGGGTTGAGAGCTGTACCAGAAAATAAGGGGACATGTTTTAAAGACTGAATGAAAAAATAATACATTTAAAAAATGAAAAAACATCAGTGAATCAAGAAAAAAACTGAAAAAATATCAAATTGCCCACCTGCTCCCTACTGACAGGAGGATTTGGGAAGCGGAGTAATGCCCTTTTGAAAACAGAACCTTTAGCATAGCACAGTGTACAGTCTTGGAAGTGGAGGAGCATCTGGAAACACTGAAAGAAAAGGTCATGTTTAGAGAGAGAGCAGCTGCATTGTGGTCTCTCTCAGTCCAATGCGCAAGGGAGGGGAAAAGAATAATACAGAAAAAGAGAGAGAGGTGAGTAAACTAAACACCAAAACACTAGAGGATATCTTGTGCCTAAACCCAGGTACGTAAGGGAAGTGGGGAAGGGGGCAGAAGGAGCACAATGACATAAGATAAAAGTTTAGGTTTTTAAAAAAAATGGGGATGGGAGGAAGAGGTGAAATTGCTTTCCCAATGAATTTTCCAGCATTTGCCCAGCTCTAGTAAAGGCATTTCTGGGCTTTCATCATGCTGCACACAGTTTTGTAGGGGGATTGGTAGCGATGGGAAAGAGCTTTTATAGGGAAATGGAAAGAAGTCTGAAATAGGATGCTGCTGCTGATCCAAAGCCCATTGAAGTCCATGAGGATCTTCCCATGGACTTCACTACTGAAGTTTATAACATCTGAATTTTTCTCCTCTAAGAGATTAGAAACAATCTATCAGTTTAAGACTATATACACCACCTACAGAAAGTCAATGTTGCTAATTCTCATAAGGGAATTCCCTCGGTAAATAGTCACCTATCTGGGTGAGCGAAGAGAAAAGAGTCATGGGGCTGTGGTGGTGTTTGTTTTCAGCCATCAATTTTTCTTTTTACACTTTCAACTGGAAGAGCTAGTTTTTGTAAGACACCTGAATGGAGGGACAATGAAAAGAATAGGGGATAGGAGTGGTGGGTTAAATTTTGAGTCACCAGCTGGATGTGGTTATGGTAACTGTGGGAACTATAAGGAGACGACATGATCTCCATCCAGACACACGTCTCCATCTGCTTCTCATATTTGATTTCTCATCTTAGGCTTATGTCCAACATTGAGCTTTTTAGCGTCTCACCTAAACCATTTTTCCCTTCACCATTATCTCCTTTCTCTATTGCTGTCTATAAACCACATCACCATTTCTCACCTTACACAGTGAACTTCAGCTCCTCTCTTTTCCTTTCCCCCTCACACCCACATATTCTCCAAATTCTCATGATTATCTGAAATTTCCTATTCTCCTGCATCCAACTCTTCCTGATCCAGTCCATTCAAAATCTGCCACCAAAGTTATTTTCCTTTGCCAACATTCTCTCCAGTTCCTGAGTTTCTTCATCCTGAAGGCACCATAACACAGGACCTACCTGCATCTCTGTGTTAATCTCCTCATCATCCCTGCTCCCTCTACTCAGCTTAAGTGTTGCTCTTAAGCACTCACTTTGTCTCCTTCATACGTTTACAGCTTTATGTCATGTTGCATGCCACCCACATGCGCCCCAGTAATTTATGCAGTCAGTCTCCTCCTTCAAAGAAAACACATGACTAAAACCCACCTGTTTTACCATATGTACCACTACATATTTAGGTGGTATTAGCCTGTTCATTTTGTATGGACATAATTTGTGCACTTAAAGTGGTAGGAGCTTTCACAAACTCAGGTGCATTATTTAATAAACAATCAAAATCAAACATTTTCAACTAATCATTTTTTCCATCAGAAAACGCCAATTTGTCAAAACCAAAACTTTGCAGGGAAATGTATCAGTTTCGGTTAAACTTCCATCAGGAAGATTTCTCAGGTCCAGGATGGAATTTAAAAGAAAGAGAGAGAGAGAGCGCGCGAACTAGCCAACCCAGAACAGCAAACAGTCCAGTGGTCAGGGCACTCACCTGCATTGTGGAAGACTCAGGTTTTATGTTACATTTTTCTTGTAGACCTCTAAATGATAGGACAATATTATCTACAAATAACAGATCAATTGTATCTTTTTCACCCAGTGTGGCCTCAGACTATAATTGATTTTTTGTCATCTTGATATTAAGCTTGTTGCTTTACATTGTGGCTCAAGAGTGAAAGTACTGAGTAAAGCTAAATTGTTTTGACAATTTTGACCACTCTTCTTAATCATATGCAAATAATGATATGCTGAAGGATAGCTGAAACTAACTACTTTTTTGTTTTTCAATGTCATACACAATAATAATAGTCCTTAACACTTTACTTCTCATAATATTCATTCTCACAACAACCTGCAAGGTATGGGGGTAAGTATTATCATCAATTTTCTACAGATGGGGAAAAAGAGGCTAAAATTTTTAAAAATACTTCAGTGACTTATCAGCGTAAGTCCCACTTTCAAAAATGCCTTTGTCACCTAGACGTCTCTGCAAATGGGATTTAGGCCTTTAAGTCCTTTAGGTAGCTTTCAAAATTTTCCCTTTAGTGACTTGCTCAAAAAAAAATCACACAGCAGTTCAGTGGCAGAGTTGGGACTAGAACTCAGGAGTTCCTGGCTCTAAGTCCCAGCCGGATTCCATTAACCAATGCAACCTCCTAAATAGTACTTCAGCATTGATTAAGAGATTTAGGAGCACAAGTCCCATTGGCTTTTGATAGGCACTTCGGAAAATCTCTTCCAGTATTAACAATATTTAAGACTTCAGAAAGATTATCATTATTGTGACAGAAGCCTTAGCAAATTCTTTTTAATTGTTGTGTTTAAGTAGGGCTGCAGTTCCCAAACTGTGGGTCATGACCCCAACAGTTGGGAGCACAGCAATCTCTAGAGTGCAGAGGATGACATTATGCTCTGCACAGCATGATCTTACATGTACGGTGCGTGTGAGGTCATGATGCACGGAGGATGTCATTTAGCTCTACAAACTGTATTCCTCTCCATAGCGTGACCTCACATACATCATATGTATGAGGTCAAACTGTGCAGAGGATACCATTTTGCTCTACAAAATGACATGACCTCACTTGTACAGTGCTGGTGAGATCATGCTGTACAGATGATGCCATTTTATATTGCAAAATGGTGGCCTCCATGTTGTCTGGGGTCCTGGCAGGAAATACTTCATTAAAATAGGGTTGTGCCAAAAAAAAGTTGGGAACCCCTTAAGTAGGGGAAAGAGGGAACAATTCAGGCTGCTGAAAAAAGATGTGTAACCACCTGTACAAATTCCACCATTAACCTTTGAACAAAATTTTCATAGTCTAAGGAAGGGACAGTCAATAGGTGGACGCAGGCCAAATCTGGTCCACCAGATGCTTCTGAATGGACCCCAGAATCTCTTTATTTACTTATTATTACCATTGTTATTTTTTTATTATTTACTCTGGTGTCTGGACCTTGGCTATACCTTGACAAAAAATAATTGACTATCCATGGCCCAAGGAATGGTCATGGGATTTCTGTCTTCTGCAGAAAAGTTTCTCTTACTCCTCATAAAGAAAAGGTGCATGCTTAACTTCCCTCTAGATAAGATGCTAAAAAAAGAGAGGGATTCAGACAAATGGTTTTTCTCCCTAAATCAAGTCCTTGGCCTTGAGTCTCACTTGTTTGTTCTAAGATTAAGTACTCAAGTGTCCCCTCTTGTATAAAAAATAGCGCCTCCACGGCAAGTCAACAACTTGGACGTTCCCCTTCTGGTTCTGAGACCCAGAGCGAAAAGACATACTATCTGACAAAAACTATGTGCATTCTCTGGGTTCCAAAACAGATATTTTTCTATAGCTGATGTCACATATTGTTAGGATGTTTGAGTTTAGCCCAGAGGCAGATACTCATGTCCCCCACAGGGAGCCATCTTTGTGAACTACATCAATCACCTAATGCATACCCTTTTAATTGTAAGAAGATACTGGAGATGACTGAGAGTAGTCTTACTGCAAAAATACCACTTATAGCAAAAGCAAGAGTCAGGAAAAGATCACAGATAGATATAATAGAAATTGAAAGCATCTATGTTTTACAGACATTAGGGATAGCTTTACAAAAAAATCAGGAAAATATGAGCATCAGAAGGAAGATTCTTCTATTAGTATTCGTAGCAGCATTCCCAGGCTCCAAGAACTCTCATGCTCCTCCTGCTAGGAAACTGGAAAGACTGCAGTTTGTTCTATAGCAAAACATCTTAATAAATGGTGCTGAATAAGTTCTCCTGGGGCAACACTAATTCCCATGACTGTGAGCAAATTAAGTGAAAGTTGCAGTGAATGTGTGGCAATCATCTGAGCTGGTTGTGTTTTGAAAATAGTTCTGGCAAAAGAAAATGAAAAGCTGTGAAGAAATGTGGGAGCACTGTGTTAACTCTACTTCTGAGGTCTGAAATTGTTAGCAGTTTTGTACAGCCTATTTTGCTATTTGTTAGGAAGAAAGCTTGAAAGAATTGGCTGAAATAATAAGATATCAAAAAAGGCACATTGTTTGTACAGAACTAAATAGGTTTGGAGATACTGAGCCAGATTAAGCTTACCATGCAGTCCCACAATGAACAAGGACAAATTGCCATCCCTGCGCTCCCAGAAGCATAGGAACAGTTCCACCCATGCACTCCTGAGGTGCACATCTCCCAAAAAGGGAGGAGAAAGCCAGGACAAAGTAGAGAGAACAGATTGTGGATGGTGTACTCTACCATAACTCCCCTCCAGACCAAAGATCTCCAGTTATATAGGTATTTCTATGGCCCATATCACCAAGGTACCTCACAAACACTAATGAATTTGTCCTTTCAACATGTTATGAAGTAAAGAAATATTACCATCTCCATGGTATGATGGAGAACTGAAACACTTTGGGATTTTGCAAATATAGTCTGTAGCAGAGCCACAAACTGAACTCAGATCTCCTAAATCCCAATTCAGGATCTTAACCATGGGACCAGATCTCCTCTCCAGGAATTCAGAAGAGGAATTGTATGATGTGCACGCCACACTGCAGCACTGTGTCTCAGTGGCACAATTTTGGCTATTACTGTTCATTAGCATTAAACACCATCATAACTTTCCCATATGCCTTGCACAAATTCAGACATGGTCCTGTCATTATTCAAATTAATATCTTGCTACCAAATTAGTGAAATATATAGGCAATGGGGATTGGCAAAGGAAGGGATAGTGAAAGAAGGAATGAGGGATAAAACAAATAAATAGAATTGTTTCTGATAATAGAATATCAGGGTTGGAAGGGACCTCAGGAGGTCATCTAGTCCAACCCCCTGCTCAAAGCAGGGCTGATCCCCAATTAAAATCATCCCAGCCAGGGCTTTGTCAAGCCTGACCTTAAAAACTTCTAAAGAAGGAGATTCCACCACCTCCCTAGGTAACACATTCCAGTGTTTCGCCACCCTCCTAGTGAAAAAGTTTTTCCTAATATCCAACCGAAATCTCCCCCACTGCAACTTGAGACCATTACTCCTTGTTCTGTCATCTGCTACCACTGAGAACAGTCGAGAGCCATCCTCTTTGGAACCCCCTTTCAGGTAGTTGAAAGCAGCTATCAAATCCCCCCTTATTCTTCTCTTCCGTAGACTAAACATCCCCAGTTCCCTCAGCCTGTCCTCATAAATCATGTGTTCCAGTCCCCAAATCATTTTTGTTGCCCTCCGCTGGACTCTTTCCAATTTTTCCACATCTTTCTTGTAGTGTGGTGCCCAAAACTGGACACAGTGCTCCAGATGAGGCCTCACCAGTGTCGAATAGAGGGGAACGGTCACATAGAATCATAGAATATCAGGGTTGGAAGGGACCACAGAAGGTCATCTAGTCCAACCCCCTGCTCAAAGCAGGACCAATTCCCAGTTAAATCATCCCAGCCAGGACTTTGTCAAGCCTGACCTTAAAAACCTCTAAGGAAGGAGATTCTACCACCTCCCTAGGTAATGCATTCCAGTGTTTCACCACCCTCTTAGTGAAAAAGTTTTTCCTAATATCCAATCTAAACCTCCCCCACTGCAACTTGAGACCATTACTCCTCGTTCTGTCATCTGCTACCATTGAGAACAGTCTAGAGCCATCCTCTTTGGAACCCCCTTTCAGGTAGTTGAAAGCAGCTATCAAATCCCCCCTCATTCTTCTCTTCTGCAGGCTAAACAATCCCAGCTCCCTCAGCCTCTCCTCATAACTCATGTGTTCCAGTCCCCTAATCATTTTTGTTGCCCTTCGCTGGACTCTCTCCAATTTATCCACATCCTTCTTGAAGTGTGAGGCCCAAAACTGGACACAGTACTCCAGATGAGGCCTCACCAATGTCGAATAGAGGGGAACGATCACGTCCCTCGATCTGCTCGCTATGCCCCTACTTATACATCCCAAAATGCCATTGGCCTTCTTGGCAACAAGGGCACACTGCTGACTCATATCCAGCTTCTCGTCCACTGTCACCCCTAGGTCCTTTTCCGCAGAACTGCTGCCTAGCCATTCGGTCCCTAGTCTGTAGCTGTGCATTGGGTTCTTCCGTCCTAAGTGCAGGACCCTGCACTTATCCTTATTGAACCTCATCAGATTTCTTTTGGCCCAATCCTCCAATTTGTCTAGGTCCCTCTGTATCCTATCCCTACCCTCCAGCGTATCTACCTCTCCTCCCAGTTTAGTGTCATCTGGAAACTGGCTGAGGGTGTAATCCACACCATCCTCCAGATCATTTATGAAGATATAGAACAAAACCAGCCCCAGGACCGACCCTTGGGGCACTCCACTTGATACCGGCTGCCAACTAGACATGGAGCCATTGATCACTACCCGTTGAGCCTGACAATCTAGCCAGCTTTCTATCCACCTTATAGTCCATTCATCCAGCCCATACTTCTTTAACTTGCTGGCAAGAGTACTGTGGGAGACCGTGTCAAAAGCTTTGCTAAAGTCAAGGAACAACGCGTCCACTGCTTTCCCTTCATCCACAGAGCCAGTTATCTCTTCATAGAAGGCAATAAGATTAGTCAGGCATGACTTGCATTTGGTGAATCCATGTGGACTGTTCCTGATCACTTTCCTCTACTCTAAGTGCTTCAGAATTGATTCCTAGAGGACCTGATCCATGATTTTTCCAGGGACTGAGGTGAGGCTGACTGGCCTGTAGTTCCCAGGATCCTCCTTCCCTTTTTTAAAGATGGGCACAACATTAGCCTTTTTCCTGGCATCCGGGACCTCCCCCGATGGCCATGAGTTTTCAAAGATAATGGCCAATGGCTCTGCAATCACATCTGCAAAAGGCTTTAGCACTCTCGGATGCAACGCATCTGGCCCCATGGACTTGTGCTCGTCCAGATTTTCTAAATAGTCCCGAACCACTTCTTTCTCCACAGAGGGCTGGTCACCTCCTCCCCATGCTGTGCTGCCCAGTGCAGTAATCTGGGAGCTGACCTTGTTCGTGAAGACAGAGGCAAAAAAAGCATTGAGTACATTAGCTTTTTCCACATCATCTGTCACTGGGTTGCCTCCCTCATTCAGTAAGGGGCCCACACTTTCCTTGACTTTCTTCTTGTTGCTAACATACCTGAAGAAACCCTTCTTGTTACTCTTAACGTCTCTTGCTAGCTGCAACTCCCAGTGTGATTTGGCCTGATTTCACTCCTGCAAGCCCAAGTAATATTTTTATACTCATCCCTGGTCATTTGTCCAATCTTCCACTTCTTGTAAGCTTCTTTTTTGTATTTAAGATCAGCAAGGATTTCACTGTTAAGACAAGTCGGTCGCCTGCTATATTTACTATTCTTTCTACACATCAGGATGGTTTGTCCCTTTAAGTAATTACTATAACTCCTGAGGAAGCTCATAGAAGGAAGCTAATATGGATGGGGGGTATTCAGCTGTTGTGACCTGCACTAGATTTGCTATGTTTGTCTTTCTTCCACAGGACAGAAGTGACTTTGTCTGTACAAAGTGCAAGCTGGTCTCCATATTGGAAGAGAAGGTTCAAGGTCTGGAGCAACAGGTATCGACCCTGCGTTGCATAAGAGAAACTGAAGATTTCCTGGACAGACGTCAGGATATGCTTCTATGGGCACAAGGTTTTGAAGATTCAGAGCAGGCTGCACATTGGGGACAGAAGGACGGTGAAGAAATTTGGCATCATGTGACCTCCAGAAGAAAAAAGGGGAATGTCCATGTACCAGCAATGCCGGTACAGGTAAGTAACCGTTTTCATGTTCTTCCACAGGTACTAATGCGGAGAGTGGACCAGATGATACGTCTGAGGGAAGGGAGCAGAAGGTCCTCCACCGATTGGAAGGCATGAGATGCACTGTTCTAGGGTTGGGGGTTCCACGACCACTGCTCCCAAGAGAAGGAGGTGGGTGGTGGTGGTTGGGGACTCTCTCCTCAGGGGGACTGAGTCATCTATCTGCCGCCCCGACCGGGAAAACTGAGAAGTCTGCTGCTTGCCAGGAGCTAAGATTCGCGATGTGACGGAGAGACTGCTGAGACTCATCAAGCCCTCGGATCGCTACCCCTTCCTGCTTCTCCACGTGGGCACCAATGATACTGCCAAGAATGACCTTGAGCGGATCACTGCAGACTACTTGGCTCTGGGAAGAAGGATAAAGGAGTCTGAGGCGTAAGTGGTGTTCTCATCCATCCTCCCCATGGAAGGAAAAGGCCTGGGTAGAGACCATTGAATCGTGGAAGTCAATGAATGGCTACGCAGGTGGTGTCGGAGAGAAGGCTGTCGATTCTTTGACCATGGGATGGTGTTCCAAGAAAGAGGAGTTCTAGGCAGAGATGGGCTCCACCTAATGAAGATAGGGAAGAGCATCTTCGCAAGCAGGCTGGCTAACCTAGTGAGGAGGGCTTTAAACTAGGTTCACCGGGGGAAGGAGACCAAAGCCCTGAGGTAAGTGGGGAAGTGGGATACCAGGAGGAAGCACGAGCAGGAGTGCGTGAGAGGGGAGGGCTCCTACCTCATACTGAGAAAAGGGGCCATCAGCGGGTTATCTCAAGTGCCTATACACAAATGCACTAAGTCTGGGAAACAAGCAGGGAGAACTGGAAGTCCTGGCAAAGTCAAGGAATTATGATGTGATTGGAATAACAGAGACTTGGTGGGATAACTCACATGACTGGAGTACTGTCATGGATGGATATAAGCTGTTCAGGAAGGACAGGCAGGGCAGAAAAGGTGGGGGAGTTGCACTGTATGTAAGAGAGCAGTATGACTGCTCAGAGCTCAAGTATGAAACTGCAGAAAAACCTGAGAGTCTCTGGATTAAGTTTAGAAGTGTGAACAACAAGGGTGATGTTGTGGTGGGAGTCTACTACAGACCACCGGACCAGGGGGATGAGGTGGACGAGGCTTTCTTCCGGCAACTCGCAGAAGTTACTAGATTGCACGCCCTGGTTCTCAGGGGAGACTTCAATCACCCTGATATCTGCTGGGAGAGCAATACAGCAGTGCACAGACAATCCAGGAAGTTTTTGGAAAATGTAGGGGACAATTTCCTGGTGCAAGTACTGGAGGAACCAACTAGGGGCAGAGCTCTTCTTGACCTGCTGCTCACAAACCGGGAAGAATTAGTAGGGAAAGCAAAAGTGGATGGGAACCTGGGAGGTTCTACATTACAACACTGCAGGATGAGAGTAACTCTGCTGGACTTGAGGGAATTACATCACTGTAAAACTGAAGTGAGATCAAGATCAAAATCATATCCAACAGGCTGTGCAGAGTAATCTCAAATACTAATGTGTTCTACATCAGACAGATAGGGAAGATCATTGGCTTATGGCTGACTCTTCCAATTCATGTTGGCTCCTGCCACTCTGCTTTTGATACTGACTAGTATATTTCCAGCTATGATGTTGCACTTGCAAACAGTAATAGGCAGATATTATGAGGATCTCTAAAAGACTGCATCTGAAGCTGTGGCCTCTTATTCAAAATGCACAACATTAAAAATCAAAGCCAATATATGGCAGAGAGACTGTGGGAGGAAGCTTAAAAAAATCTGGTTCTTCTCAAGTGAAAAAATTTATAAATAAAAGGCAAAATCTGTAAGTAGAGAAGAGTGAGGTCAATATGAGTGGGGAAAATAGATTACAAACAAGAATTAGCAGAAGCAAGTAAAACAAAATAGCAAGAAAAAGAAACAGTATATAATATGGGCAGAGTGCTGTAAATCACAAACTGAGTCAGGTCACACTGTACCTTATTAAATGGAGAGCACAACAAACCAGAATTTTCCCACTAAAGTCAAGTATTTAAAAATGATTATGAAAACAGAATACAAAATCTGGTTTTAAAGTATTTATCCTGAGTGGTTGATGGAAAATAGATTTGTAGATTTTAAGGCCAGAAGGGACCTTAGTTCTTCTGGTCTGACCTCTTTAACAACACCGGCCATACAATTTCACCCAGTAACTCCTGCATTTGTGTTACATAAGTGCATTATGTGGGAACTTCTCTGGCACCCATTCTGCCTAGAAAAGAGGCTCGCCTTCTGAAATGCAACCGTTAACAAGGATATTAATCAACAATGCCAAATAAGTGTGCTCAGAACTGCAACCAAGGTTGGTTGTCACATCTAATTGAAATAACACCTGCCCCCTCTCTATAGTGAAGGCAAAACTCAACCTTAACTAAAGAGAGAAAAACAAAATATTGTTCTTCAAAACATGGACAAAAGATCATTTGAGATTTTAGTCATTGACTAGGGAATTTAAACGAGCAACTCCAATTAAAACCGAACCTGATTAATCAGGTTGGCAAATGTCAATCAACATAAGACATGGGGGCAAAAATTGATAGAAAGGTCCAGAAACAAAGGAAACATAAAACAGAATGACTACAAGATGGCTCCTGTTAGCTTCAAACAAACAGTTATGCACAACCCTACTTCACTAAAACAAAGACACTGCTTTTCATCTCAACTGCAAAATCCGATGTAGACAGCTGAATCCTTTATGTTTATCCAAGGCATACATAGCAGCACATCTTCTCCTTTTGTTTTGAAGCTTTCAGAGCTGTGTTAGGACATCTGTGTACCAAACCATGTGAGCATATCTCTTTTAGCTCTCCCCTGTAGCGCATATTCAGCTCAATGCTAACTTTTTCTCTAATGGATTTATTTCTTCCCATTACTGAAGGAAGGTTACGGCATTCCTTAAGGTGAAATAATAAGTAAGGGACTAAAAGTAATTGCAGAACACATGGAAATCTTTAGGGCTACCAGCCATGGGAAAAAAAGAAGGTAATTTCAAATAAATTACCACACTGCATATGAATAGAGGACACAAAACACACCTGGTTGTGGCTAGGCATATCTATGATAAATGTTATCCTGTTCCTTGTATCTGATAACTGGTTAGTAACCTATATTTACTAGTAGTCTCCCTTGGAGAGAAAAATGCTACTTGTGTTAGGAGGGGAGCAAAATACAAAGGAAATTTAGAAGAGAGGGTGCCAATGAACTGAGATTACATCACACAAAGCCTTATCTCCAAGAGCTCAATCCTGCAAAGCTCTGAGCAGTCTGTCTCCAATCCAGCAAAACACTGAAGCACCTGCTTAACCGTAAACATGTGATCAATCTCCTATTGAAGTCACCTGGCAGGAGTGAGCCTCAATAGTCACAAAAGATGGACCAAAAAACTTTTTACCTGCCAAGGCCTGAGTTTATGGTTCTGCATTTTTCCCTCAAGAGTTCATTATAATGCTAAGGGCCCAGTATTGAACCTTTTGAGTCAATAGGAACTTTGCCATTGACTTCAATGTGAGCAGAATCACTTAAAATAGTCCTGGGAGGTGTATGTCCTTGATCCCCACTGCACACTGCAAAATGATGTAATCAAGACAAATTCTCCTCTAATCACCCTTATGATTTCAGTGAGATTGAGCCATTGTAACTGAGATAATCATTTCCCTTATTGACTACAATAGAAGAAGCAGAGCCCTAAACTTATGTCTGGACAGATAGGTAAAGGATTTTTTCAAATATATTTATTTGTAAATGCTGTTAAATTGACATCTGTTTTTACTAATGATGCGAGATTTTGATTTTTTTTTATTATTTTGATTGCCATTAATTAATCCAATACTATATCCTGTGCAGTATTATTATCACCAAAGATATGGATACATTCAAATCAAGGTGGATCTTGTGAAACCTCACACAGGTGAGTAACTTTACTCACTTGAGTAGTTCCATTGAATTTAATTGGACTCCCATGGATACGTGTTGGCAGGATCAGCACTTTAGAGTGCTGTGATGCATGAAAAACCCTACTGTTACATTTCTGCAGTGTGAAAGTAACACTTATGATCAGGAGCAACTCAATAATTGCTTCTTGCAGCACTAGACTGAAGTTATTTTTTTACTAGTAACCTTTCAGCTCATGGCTAAGGCATCAACATGGGGGAGTTGCAGCGCAGTACTTCAGGGCTCACCCCAAGCTGTGGGGCAGTGTAGACAAGCCCTGAATAACAATAATAAGATCTGGCTTCCAATGAGTACCATCTCCAATCATAATTAATATTCACTGCCCTCAATCTTTGCTTTAATCTTCACCCATCTTAGTTTTAAACCATCCTTAATTTTAATCAAATTCAGTTTTAATTGTTTTTTTTTAATTACAGAAAAATGAAGGAAAAAAGAAGTCTCAGATTAAAAGAATCTTAGAGTAAGTTTCCAAAGAAAGGACTTTTAAGGTTACTGAAAGAGATTTCCATCTGAATTTTATAATGAAGTCCACAAAAAAAATGCAAATCACACAGCACCAATTTGAGGCTGGCTAATTTTAATGCATTAAATTTGCAAGACATCCAATTCTTTCTAAAGAGGAAATGGAACGATCAGAGGCCCCAGTCCTGCAAACCCTTATTCATGAGATTTATCCTTACACATGTAAATACGGGGTTGGAAGGTCGACTACACAAATATTAATGAAAAGAACTGTTCCCTTGGAGGACAATATGTATGTGCCCAGGAGAAAATATGAAACATAAAAGCAGATTTGTATTAAACTGTTAAAATCTAAATCAATATTATCTGATTCCTTTTTTGGAAAATCCCTTTACAATGGAATTATGAACTACTGTACTTACTACATAATGAATCAGTAAATTGTGGGTTTGTAAAAGTTATTTATCTGCCAAAAAGTGAAAGGATAATATTTTTCATAATGAATAACAATTAATCATGTCTACAGGTGATCAACATATATTTTAATAAAAATAAAGTAACTGTAGGATTATGTCCTGAATGCCCCAATTAGTGAGAGTCAGGTGGGCATTTAGCATAGTTTACCTATCACATCTATTTGTGGAGCACTAATCTATGTGTTGTAACAGCAGAGTTCATCTTACTCTTAATATTCTCAGTTTAATTTTGATTCCCTGATGTCACCACCAACTCGTAAAACACAGCAGCACCCCAACAATTACTTGCTTCTGTTACCATTGAGGCATCTCTCCTTAGGAAATCCATGTAACTCCTTAAGCAGAAGGATGGTTTTGTGGTTAACTCACAGTTCAGGATCAAGAGTCCAGGCTTCTATGACTGGTTCTGACACAGATTTCCTGTATGACCTTGAATAAATCACTTAATTTCCCAGTGCCTCTAGTGGATGGAAGGTACCAAGTAATTGCAAATATGTATTATGCTGTGACATATCACAGGTACTATGAATTCCTCTGGTGTGTGAAGTTTGATGCTGCACATACTTTCTTCTATAAGTCATAAGACATGGTGTAGTGTGATATTTTTTTTTTCAAGTCATATGCATAAGTGCAGTTGACTACCTGCCTGATCAGTCCTTCAGGTGGGTAAAGTTTGCCACGTATGGAACAAGCAAAGAGTTTGGGCTCTGAAAAACAGGTTATCCTAGAGTTCCTGCACCTTCACAGCTTCCCGGCCATTGTACCCTGCAGGGCAGCCCGATTTCTGTAACGATCCCATCGGCTCTCCGCAGGTCACTGCCTCAAACACTCAGGGGAGAAGATTTCACATAGCTGTGGGAGAACTGGCACGAGTTAATGGTGACAGGTCATCCTTAACTTAACCTGGGAATCCACATGTTGCTAAGGTGGGAAGAATATAATGGGGACTTCATGTTCCAAGTTCCTCTTGTCCTCTCCTTGGTGCTCAATCTTCACAAAGCGCCCTTAAAAGGGCTTCCATGGGATTGGGGAAAGAGTGGGCTTTCAATGGAGCCAGTACGCTCCCCATTCACACTTCACTCCCCTGAGAGTGCTTCACAGAAGATGCAGAGTCTGGCCCCTCATTTTTAAGCCAATAATGAATATTTTGATGATTGAACATGTTGCAAGAGTTGCATTTTTTTCAAAGTATTTTTTTCCACCAAGCACAGCCTGTTTAGATCCTTTAATAACAATGTATGGATTATGATACGTCTTTATGTTGTCATTCCACCCTCAAAACCAAAAGCTGCAACTGTAAGCAACACATTAATAATAAAATAATAATTCTTAATATAGAACTCTTCATCTGAGGATCTCCCAGTGCCTTACAAAGGTGGGTGCCCATCTAGCTTCACAGAACTCATCCATTGCATTACAAATTTGTTAAAGTGAACACAAGGGGCCAGATCCTCAGCTGGTATAGATCAGTCCAGCTCCACTAAAGTCAACAGAACTATGCTTATTTACACCACTTGAGGACCTGAGCCAAGAACTCAATATCTTTTGCTTCTTTCCCCATTCTGTAGGGAGTTTGGGTGCTTCAGGACAGGAGCTGGAGATTAGGTTTGCGATTTTAAATCTGATTTTGGTGGGGCAATTGAGGGAAGGCTAGGTGAGAGGAAATGAGTATTACATTTTATTTGTGGATACTGAGTTTCATGGCCATTCTGATCTCTTCCAGAAGCAATCTCAGCAATTGAGACCAGACTTAATGAAAACCTCCTTAATGACTCAAAAGCAACTCCCTCAGTAGAGCTGACAGTATGGAGATGGTGAGTGGCTCAGTTTCCCCACAAACATCACCTCAGTCTTTCATGAATAAACTAGCAGCCAGCTGACTTTCATCCAGTTGCTGATCTTGGCCAGGAACTTGGAAAGCTGGGAAGCTGTGGAGGTTTCTCCCTAACATGAAAATGTACAGATGGCTACATGGAATGTTTATTGCTATCTTTTTAGCCCACGCTGTCTTACAGTCTCACCTTGCACCTCCACTGTAATTCTGTATGTGTACAAACACACTCAATAAAAAAGAAAAACACTAGGAAAACTCTGGCATTGCTACTTGAAATTACACACTGCAGTTGTTTACTCGGTTAGCTCAGCAGCTCTCAGGTATTCAGGATGACTTTTTCTTATGAGCATGGTCTATGAATGCCAGCATAATGAACTCTTGCAAAGGTTAAATTTAAAGGATGAATTCTGAAGGAAATGATGATTCTACAATAATCCTATTATCCTCCCACACCTCTAATTTCATTTTATTGAATTTAGCGGTATAAGGGTGAAAGGGTAACCACTTTCTTTCTTCTAACACCCATGTGCCCACCATCCCCTGAGCATGGCACTATATTTAAGTACTACAGTTATTGTATTAGTAATGAAAATATATCATAAAAATAATGATCACCTGCTCTTGTACTCTGTGGACATCAGCAGAAGCTGGACGGAAAAATATTTACTCAGCTGTTCTTTGTCTTAAAGTGTTTTCCCCATTTAAATTCTGTAAATCAAGGGTAAAATCATAGTGTTGTAATGGTTAGCTGCATGTTTTCATACTAGCCTCTGGGTAGGCTGCTGCCTGAATTTTTGCATATTCAGCTAAAGCTGAATGAAGTTCATGGACATATATGTAAGGGAAGAACATACCCATAGGGTGGGATTTTCAAAGGTAATCAGCATTGGCCTAATTTTGCTCTCATTGAAATCAAAGGGAGTTTTATTCCTTCAAAGAGATTGCTATTTTCTTGAATTTGTTAGGGGAAATTATCCAATGACATTTTTTATGAATTTCGTTTACGCTATGGCTTGCTGTTCCTGTTGTTCAGAAGTGCTGTTCCAGTTGTTGTTATGAGCTCTGATTGTCAAATAAATTACACAATATCCTTCCTGTTCCCAGACTGAATGAACAGAACTCTCATAATCATGTTCCGAAGTGCAAATGACCACAAAATATTATTTAAAAAATTACTTTCAAAAAGTGTTTGAAAACAAGTGACCTTAAAATTCCCTTTGCAGGCGTTCTGAGTAGTAAAATTCAACTGCAAGAATGACTGCAGAAACTGAACTCAGAAGTGGCACCAACAGATTGAGTGAATTTGTTTAAATATTTGAAAACACGTGGGTAGAAAAATGGATGCAGTTACTTGCCCAGCAATAAATACCTTGGAACTCATACCCTCCGTTTACTATTTACTTTAACCAACTCCCTTAATACAGAAGTCTTTTAATAGCTCATTAGATAGAAAAAGGAAAAGGAAAAGGACTGTGGATTTTGTGTTGTTCAGAAGTATCACTGATTTTCTCAAAGTGTCTTTGAACACTGAAAGTCATACTATTTTCAGAAGTGCTTTTGCTGGACAATTCCCCAGTGACACTAGAGATGGTAGCACTAGCAACAAAAGAAGTAAAAGCAATATCATGTCACTCTCGCCAGGTTGTTACAAAACTTGCAATGCCTGTGGGACTAGGACCTATTGGAATGGCTGTGGCCATTAACTGGCTCTTTTATGTTTTCATTTTTTTCATTATGTTTGAGTTGCAGCTGAGACTCAGCTGTTCCAGCCTAGTAGCCTATGGCAGTGGGTTGGAGAGATGTGTTTACTCAGATATTGAAAACAGAAAAACTTGAAAACGTGTGAAAAATTGCAATGACAAGGTATTGTTAGTAACTTCTGTCGTAGTGAAATGAAATCCCTGCCCAGTGCACCGAATGTGTCTGCATAGACAATAGATTTGTGCATGGAGGTCATAGTTTGGACTTCAGCCAATTTTCATTGAGCTATAAATATAAATATCAGCCTTCTGTAATCTCTCCTGCCCTATCCTGACCTGGTAGAAAGAATGCCCAAAGCTCCAGCCTTATCAGCATTCCAAATGACACTCCCCACCCCAAACATACGTACAAATAAAAATCCACTCCGAAAAAGTTTCCATTTCCTGGATCATAATTTGAATGGGGAATTCTCCATGCAGTCTTCAGCACCTACTTGTTAGATTTTCAAACAAACCACCTTTCATGCGGATAAAGAAAGCGCACTTCCCAAAAGAAGAGGTGCCCACCTCCAGAAGGAAAAGCCTACAGCTGCAGTTTCTGCTGACTTGCCATGAGTGACTGCAACATCCTTTTGCAGCAGCTGTTCATGCACTTATGTCCTGTGCTGCAGGCCCATTGCTAGTCTCGGGAGAACAATGGTATATTATGGCTGACAGCTACGTCCTGGCAGAGTGGCAGCAAGTCTGGGATAGAGAGATAGACATGGTGATGATCTTCAGAAGCCCTAATTTACATCCACCTGTTTGCAACCGAAGAAGCAGGTCCTGGATTTGGCTTAACAGATTGGCTGCCAGAACAACCAGATTGGCTGCCAGAACGTGACTGCAGGTCAGCAATGCAGATGGTCAGACATGCAGTGGAGGACTGCACAACAGCAGATTGGAGGGCAGGCAGCAACACCTTCCAACTCTTGATGATGTAGCAGGTAGATGGCTGAACAATTTCCATCGATTTGTGATTCATGTGAAAGAAGACAACGTTCATGCTTTCTCACATGCTGTCCCTCACACTTGGGAGAAGCGCCCCATAAACCGCTGTGAAATGATCTCATTGTCCTCCTTTAAACTCTCCTTTGCCATGATGCCTACAAAGATCTTGACAACAGTTAGGTAGCTGATGTTCTGAGATCACCACCTATCACGCTGACCAATATTGTTTCATTCTTTGTCTCCACTTGTCTTACACTTAGACTGTAAGCTCTTTGGAGCATGGACCACCCCTTAATTCTCTCTTTGTACAACGCCTAGTACACTGGTGTCCTGGTTCATGACTGGGGCTTCTAACCACTATCACAATACAAATAATAATAATTCTCAGCAGAGGCCCCTCAGTCCCGGAACTGAAGTTTGCTGCGTCTGTAGATAATACAATGATAGCTGCAGACCAGAGAGAAAGTTAATGCTGCCCATTCCCCACTGTAGTGACGGAGGGTCCAAAATGTAGTGGAACCACCACGCATTGCAGTAGATAGTAAGGTCAAGTGGAGTCACCTTTGCACCCACCTGTGGCCATGAAACCAATCACCACTACAGCTTATTCTACAAGAGAGTAAAGTGGGGACTGTAGGTAAATCAGGAATATGAGCAGTGAGTGCATAAACTGGGCTGATCCAATGATCCCAAACCCCATGTGGACAGGGCAGCCGATGAGTATTCATGGACAGACTACACTGGTGTCTCCTTATCCTCTCTATGGATTGCTGGGAGGATTTCATATCCACCCAGACCCCACATAGTTCCCTAGCACAAAGCTCATTCACTCAGCCTTTCTGGGATGTTGAGAATTTCAGTCACCATGCCTATGAAAATATCCTAGATGCTTCACCATAAAACAATAATTAATGACGGCCTAAATACTCATGTCAGCAGCCAGTCTGAATAACTGAATCCTGCCCCCCCCCCAAAAAAAATTTGGGGACCATCCATACATCCACTCAGCAGAAGCCGTTTCATGCACTATATGCTGACACAGGGTGGAAAGCCACACTGCAGCACATCCTTTGGCCCCATTCCTCCCTTGGTCCAACCTCACCTCCTCACTATACTCTCCTACACAGCTAATTCCTACATAGTACTCTCCTTGAGTAGGCCTCCAGTTCATAACAAACACACCACCACAGACACCCCTGCCCCAGGGGAAGAATTCCCCCAAATGATTAAAATCATACAAGATTTTTTTTAAAAAATGCAAAATCAGACAGTAAATGTCTGATATAAAAACATGAAACTTGCCTTAAGAGGAGCTAATTTCATGGTTCCTTTTAGGTCAAAAAGGAGGGCATCACACAAACCCCAGCTTTAACTGTTCAACAATAGTTTGAGAGATGGCATCATTGGTGGGTTTGTTTTTTTAATCTCTTTATAAGATGGTAGTAAACCAATGTGCTGTACCTTCACCGAAAAAACAGCCATGTTTCATTGGATTTTAAAAAAAATGCTGATAAAAAAAACCTTTATCTGCAGAAACAGCTGGAAAGCACATTGAAGTGTCATTTTTTTCAGAACAGGGCTCAGTTTAAAGTTCAATCCTTTTGGCAGCACTGTGGCCAATTGGATAAAATATTTAATGGCACTGTATTCTGAACTATATATTTTTGACAATGCATTTCATGCCTTGTATGCCACCAAAGTTATGAGATTGGAGTGAATAATGAAAGAGGAGCTCAACATTCTTCATGGCACGGAGCTCAGATTTGTTATTTTTCATTGATGTGCCACTAGCCGAATCAAGCCTTGATAATGCATAACTGGTACTTACTTTGTAGGAATTATATTAAAATATAAGAAGGTCTCAACCTTCTGTCTTTTTCTATGCAATATTAAAATCACATTAATATTTAAAGCTTCAGTATCCATTGTGAGGAATAAAATTTTAAAGAGCATGTACAAATCACTGCTGGAAAAATTTGATTTAAGAGCTTTAGTTTTTCAAACCACTGTTATCTGTTCATAAAACAATCGAGCCTGCAAAGCAAGAATATCAGCATTAGGAAAAGCTTTCAAAAAATTTGTCAGTGTTTGTAGCAACACTGTAATTTTCAAAAGCAAAGATATTGTGGAAATATATACTTTTTCATGGATCTATAAATGGTTTATACACACATTGTTTGAACACAAAGGTTTTGGATAGCACTGACTTAAAAACAATAAAAGGTCGGTTTTTGATTCAAGGAAAAGATCTAAAGCCAAGAAACAAATTTTAAGTTACATAGTAACAAACAATGTTAAAATAATGCAGAGGCGTTTGTGTCTTAAAATCAGACAATCGCAGGGGCATTCAAACAGAAGAATTAAATTGTGAGTGGTTACTCATTTTAAGTTAAGGGTTTCTAAACTCAAATGCCAACAAGCCTGTAGCTGTTGCAGGATTGACTATAAAATGCTGCAATAATCATCATTCTATTTCAGTCCACATGCCAACTGGATATTTTTTTGTTGAAATCACAAAATTTGCAAAGGAAAAGGAAGCATTTGTTGCCTACTGTTAAAAGATTATTTGTATACTACATACTGCTTCTGTTTAACCATCTTGAAATATAGCAGAGTGGTATTATCTCCAAACATCACAGTCACAGCTTGTTCTCATAGTCTCATGGCAGTTATTGTTTACATAGGAATTGCTGGATGATTGATAGTCCTTCTAGTTCAGCATCTAACAGCACCCAATGCTTCCAATAAAAACCCATAATTCTCACAATGGGAATTTTTGCCAGAGTCTATGGAAGTAATGCTTCCTAACCCCATTTGGCTATTTCTTCACTGCAAAGTTAACCTAGGCTCTTACCTGGGTTTTAGCCCAAACCCCACTTCCTTCCACGCAGAAAAAGCTCTGACCAGATTTGGAGATACTTTAAGCCCAGGCTAATTAACCAGTATAGTGATGTGGATTAGAATTCAGGCTTCATTTTCACTCAGTCTGGAACCTGTCCACTTTCCAGTGAGGATGTGGGCAAAATCACTTCAATGCTGATAGGCCTCCAGTGCTCTTCCCACAATTCCCTCTTGACACAGTTGACTAGGAAAGAATCCTAGAGCTTCTCAAAATAAAGAACCATGAGATATACTCCCAGACACACATGGGCTAGTACAGAAACAGCAAGGACACAGTAACATGGGAAGGATTTGCTGTGGAGATGCTCTCAGACAGGCTAGGCTAACCTGGATGCTCAGACTTGGATTAACTGTGTAGTGAAGACATACCCTTAGTGGTTGGCTTTGTTCATATCCCTTATGCATTTTTTCCTGGCTAATATAGTGGCTGCTGCTATCTTTATTCATACAAGTGCCTAATCCTTTTTTGAATCCTTCTAAACTCATGGCCCTCAGTAAGCTCTTGGCAGGAACTTCTCTAGAATGACTGGGTGTTGTGCATAAAATTATTACCATTTTATATGGCTTTAATTTCATGGCTTATTAGCTTTTTCTTGTATTATTAGAACTGGTCAATAGGTGCCCCTAACTGGCCTTTCTTGCCCCCATTTATTATGTATATATACTTCTACCAGGATGCCTCTGCTTTGTTTCTTCTCTAATCTAAATAGTACAAGCTGTGGTATCCTTCACAATCAAGTATTAACAACTAGTTCTGCTCAAGGGGTAGATTCCTTGATTTTACCTGGATTCAGAAATTCTTTATTTTCAGCTGGCTGCAAACAGGCTCTGCTGTCTCAGTGCGTGCCCTGGTTCCCTTCTCTGGTTTTGGTTATGCACATTCCCTCTTGGTTCATCCCTAGCGAGAGCGGCTTCTCAGGTAGCAAAGCTCTTTCCTAGTTCCCTCATTCATGCTTCCTTCATCATTTTTTGGGTACAGCTGAGCAGCTTGAAACACCCCTTCTAGAAACACACGTGCTTCTCTCATTCTGCACGACTTGCATTTTTGACTCCATGTTTCATTTTTCCTGTGTTTCAACACATTTCTAAAATTCCCCATTTAAAGAGGCAACAACCTTCCCAAAGCCATGGGCTTGATTAGTTTTCAGTTACAAGAAATAAATATGCTGATATTAATCTTTTTAATTTGTAGAATTTGTACAGTATTTTCCAAGGGTAATTCACAATCACTCCTCTTTCTGTGTACTTATATGGTACCCGGCCCTTCTCTGACTGAGCCCTCCCAATTTCATCAGAACAATAAACACAATAGCATTCTCTCTTGGTAAAGTGCATGAGAAATAGCTTTATTAAGTTGATTGTTCAGTGTGTGTGAGTGAGTTGGTTGCTTTGTGTCTATGCCATGTGGGAAAAGTTTTCAGTACAAGACAAGTTGAAAAGATGGATTTTGTGTTTATTTTCTAACACGGCGAGGCCCCTGGTCATTTCTCCCTCTTGCGAGAATATGTTCCATAATATAGGTTTAGCCCCTATGACAGATCAGTCTTCCACACTTTGTTGTCTCCCCCCTATTTGCTACAGTTTCATTGTTCCAATGGAATGTAGCGGTCATGGAATGTTGTAACTGTGAAGGCCATGCTGATGGTTTTGAACCAGCTGGATCTTTTCCAGGGTATACAGCATCATTCCTCTATAATAAGTTGCAACTTTCAAGCACGAAGGCCACAAAACACTGGATCACTATGGCCATGGCTGAATCAGACAGCTGCAGGGGCATGGGAGCTATCAAACAGAGCTGTAAACAGGGGAGTTTCAGTGGGAGTTTGTATTGTGGTGCTTGTTTGGGGTTTGTTTTTGCTGTGGGCGGTGGTGTTTTGGTGTGGTTTGTGTTTCCCAGATTAACAGGATTTAGGTGGGAAGGCTATGACAGATACAGAGGCAGCAGTGGGAGTGACCCATGTAGCGGAAGACACAATGAGGATGACTGGATGTGGAAGCTGCGGTATGTACGTGATCCTGGGTATCTGGTTAGAGTTTTGTCTGCATGAAATGTCATCTGATAGAGCTGATGGAGGAAAAGATCTGAGGACTGGAGATGCAGGTGGAAAGTCTGGTTGAGTTTAGAAGAGGGTTCGAGCAGATTATGGAGCAAAGACATGAGGTAGCTGAAGGGAAAAGCTTAGATTGCAGATGGAAGCAGAACTGAGAAATTATGAGGGGAGACTGTTGGGTGAGGAAAGTGGATCGTGGAAACGTGTGACTAAAAGAAACAGGCAGAGAAAAAGATGGGCTAGTGATGGAGAAACAGAGCTCAAGAATAGGTTTGCAGAGTTGGAAAATGAAGAAGGGGCTCAGCAGGTAGTCACTGAAGGTGGAAGGACAAGGAAGAAGAGAAGAGAGGCTTGTCCTATAGGAAAAGGGGAAGAGTCAATGGAGACTACAACCTATATGAGTCCCAGGAAGATACAGGTGCCACATGGGGAATTATTAGTTAAATTGGAAAAGATGAGGATCAATATGAAAATTGAAAGGTGGATAAGGAATTGGTTAACAGGGAGACTACAGTGGGTCCTACTGAAAGGTGAACTGTCAGACTGGAGGAAGGTTATCAGTGGAGTTCCTCAGGGATCAGTTTGGGGACCAATCTTATTTAATCTCTTTATTACTGACCTCGGCACAAAAAGTGGGAGTGTGCTAATAAAGTTTGCGGATGATACAAAGCTGGGAGGTATTGCCAATTTAGAGAGAGACCGGGATATCATACAGGAAGACCTTGTAAACTGGAGTAATAGTAATAGGATGAAATTTAATAGTGAGAAGTGTAAGGTCATGCATTTAGGGATTAACAACAAGAATTTTAGTTATAAGCTGGGAACACATCAATTAGAAGTAACGGAAGAGGAGAAGGACCTTGGAGTATTGGTTGATCATTGCTCTTTACACCAGGTGCAAAATTTGGCCAGGAATCAAGAAAACTGGCTTTTGTTTGCATATTATTGACACTTTAGCCCAGGCTGTAGCATTAGCTCTCCTAATAGCTTCCTATAGATATAGTAATATGGGGGAAAGGAAGAGCCATGTGGTACTACATTGGTAAAGGCTCCGGAGACAAAAAAGTGTGATCCAAAGGCCATAAAAGTCAATGGCATGACTTTTATTGATTTCAGTGTCTTTGGCTCAGACCATAAGTTTGTACCATCCACATCCAGATTTCACCATCTTATTGTAAACACCGTCTTCCAGAACAATATATAATATATATTATATATAATAAAATACTGATTCCAGTGGTACCCCAGAATTAACCTCCTTCCAAGGACTGACCCTTGGGGAACACCACTATGGGTAACTAGTGGTGTTCCCCAAAGGTCAGTCCTAGGATCAATCCTATTCAACTTATCAATTCATATATTTATATTCACATATTTATAATTCAAATATTCACATATTTATAATTCATAAATTATCTGGAGAAAGGGATAAACAGTGAGATGGCAAAGTTTGCAGATGATACTAAACTGCTCAAGATAGTTAAGACCAAAGCAGACTGTGACGAACTCCAAAAAGATCTCACAAAACTAAGTGACTGGGCAACAAAATGGCAAATGAAATTTAATGTGGATAAATGTAAAGTAATGCACATTGGAAAAAATAATCCCAACCATACATACAATATGATGGGGGGTAATTTAGCTACAACTAATCAGGAAAGGGATCTTGAAGTCATTGTGGATAGTTCTGTGAAGACGTCCACGCGGTGTGCAGCGGCAGTCAAAAAAGCAAACAGGATGTTCAGAATCATTAAAAAAGGGATAGAGAATAAGACAAAGAATATCTTATTGCCCTTATATAAAACCATGGTATGCTCACATCTTGAATACTACATACAGATGTGGTCTCCTCATCTCAAAAAAGATATACTGGCATTAGAAAAGGTTCAGAGAAGGACAACTAAAATGATTAAGGGTTTGGAATGGGTCCCCTATGAGGAGAGATTAAAGAGGCTCAGACTTTTCAGCTTGGAAAAGAGGAGACTAAGGAGGGATATGATAGAGGTATATAAAATCATGAGTGGTATGGAGAAAGTGAATAAGGAAAAGTTATTTACTTGTTCCCATAATACAAGAACTAGGGGCCACCGAATGAAATTAATGGGCAGCAGGTTTAAAACAAATAAAAGGAAGTTCTTCTTCACACACCGCACAGTGAACCTGTGGAACTCTTTGCCTGAGGAGGTTGTGAAGGCTAGGACTATAACACGGTTTAAAAGAGAACTAGATAAATTCACGAAGTTTAAGACCATTAATGGCCATTAGCCAGGATGGGTAAGGAATGGTGTCCTTAGCCTCTGTTTGTCAGAGGCTGGAGATGGATGGCAGGAGAGAGATCACTTGATCCTCTCGGCCCTTGCTGCTTCTGGCAGCCCCCATTGGCCTGGAGCAGCGAACCACGACCAGTGGGAGCCGCAATCAGCTGAACCTGCGGATGTGGCAGGTAAACAAAACGGCCCGGCCCGCCAGGGGCTTTCCCTGAACAAGTGGCGGCCCTAGTTTGAGAACCACTGTACTAGAAGAACAGAAGCTATGTACTGGCATTACACATGAATTCAGTATCTAAGGCAGCGATACTCAGACTCAGGCTCAAGAGCTGCAAGTGGCTCTTTAATGTGTCTTCTGCAGCTTTTTGCAGCGCATGATATTAAAATACTATATGATTTAATTATTAACGAATCTAAGTTATTCATCAGTCAAGATGCTTTTACTGTGTTATTAGCCAGTTGTAGTTGATAAAATAATAATACTTGTTCAGTCATTTTGCTATCTACCTATATATATTCTCACAGTATTATTTTATCAACTATATATAGATAGATATAAACAAAATATTTCCCTGTCACACTGTTTAAATATGAATATATAATACTATAGTAAATTAAACAATTAATTCACACTACTCTGGGTCTTTTGGATAATATTAACAGGGTAGTGACAAGAGAAAAGGTCAAAAACATTAAGTAATAATAAAAATAATTGAATTCAATTTTTTAAAAGGGTAGCACTTCTCCCAACCAAATAAACTCATGAAATAAGAACTTTTAAATAAAAAATTATGCTACTTTCAGCAATTCTCTCATGAATATTACACTAAATAAACCTTGTTTGTCCTGCCCACTAGTTAGCTCCCTGGTAAAAATCATTTTGCTGACTTCATCATATGAAGCCTTTGAGTGACTATGACTAATTGTGAGGAATATGCATAGATACTAATAGAGGAGGTGGACAATTCTCCTGTCCATCTGCCTTATGCACATAATTAATCAAGGGACATCTCACATTGATCCAAAAATACTAGTCTGCTGAGATGGAATCATTAACAGATATTTTATCTCTGTGTGAATTAGAAAGCATTGCAAGACGTTTTCCTGATCAGTTTTAAACCATAGACAGCCGGGGTAAACTATAGAATATAATGTTTCATAATATATATGGTGAATGCTGAAGTCATGGTATTAAGCATGGGGACAACAGATTTCAGACAAAAGTAATCCGAAGCAGTCATGACAATATGCTCATGTGATAGCTAGATAACTATGATGTATTCTTGTAGTTGCTCATAGATAGGGCACTATCAATTTCATGGCTGTGAAAAACATGTCATGGACCATGAAATAAGCCCTGCTCCATGAAATCTGATCTCCCCCCTTCCTGCTGGGAGCATCTCAGCCAGGGGGCTCCCAGCTGCATGTCTGGCTGGGCTAGGGAAGGACAGGACTGCATGGCCGCTCTCGCTCTCAAGGGGACATCAGACCTACCTTGGAATGCCTACCCCTGCTATAGGAAGCTCAAGCCCCAGAGGTTCCTGCAGTTGGAGGAGGCTTGTGGAGGTGGATCCGATCTTCTCCTGCTCCTGGGAGTGCCCCAGCCTGGGGGCTCCTAGCTGCAAGTCCCTGCTGGGCTGAGGAGGAACAGGACTTGTCCTTCCCTTGCATGCCAGCTCTGGGAATGGGGAGAGGGAGAGAAATCAGACCCACCTCTGGGTACCTTTTTGGTTGGGACCCACAGAGTTACAACACCATGAAATTTCAGATATAAACAGTGAAAATGTGAAATGTACCAATTTTAAAACCCTCTGGCTATGAAATTGATCAAAATGGACCATGAATTTGGTAGGGCCCTATTCATAAAACCCATGATTTTCAAAAAACCTTGAGTGCCCAGTTTGAGGCACCTCAAAGAAGCCTGATTTTTAAAGCATGGGTGCTCACCAGTTTGTGAAAATCAGGCCTCAGTAAGGTGTTTCAACATGGGTTCCCAAAAATGGAGGCACCAAAAAATAACTTTTCAAAATTTTGACAAGAATGCTAACAGCTGAGACACAGAGGAAGGGATGCGACACCAGAACAAAGTGAAAGAGATAAGAAGTTTAGCACATTTTATTACACTCCATAATTTATTTATTTACAATTTTGATTGTTTAGCTTGTTCACACTCCTTAAAGGAGGGATGGAGTGGGCCCTGCAGGTGGAGAAGTGATGTTATGAGTGTTTTAAAGCCTTAATTAAAGCACACCAACATTACATATGGTACTTTTAATGCAGTGATGGGGTTTTTTGTGACAGTTCTGCTGTAAACTGATGAGTCTTCTCTAACATTCAAGATACTACACATATTGTGGCATTTTAATGTCTGTCTTATTTTTAGAAGGTGTGAATGCTTTTTTATTTCAATATACCCAGAGCAACCATTTGTAGCATGAAGATTCATTGGAAGTTAATGTAACATTATGAGATGAATTGCAATTTTTTAATCTTCAAAAACAAATGATCTGACTTAGCAAGAGCTAAGTGGGCAATATTTTGTGAAGCACCCTTGGATGCGTGTAGTTAATAGTCCCTTCAAATAATGTGATGTAGGATGAAAAATTTGTGTAGAAAATAGTAGGTAGTAGACAACTAGAAAGACGAAAAAAATCCACTTCTGCAACCTGCAGAAGAGCCATGCAGCTTAACTTGTGAGGAGAAAATCCAGACCTGAAAAAGTTATATTCAATGATGTTGTAGTGTGACGTTTAAATACATTTTCCCTACCCTGTCCTTTCAGATTTTTTTATAAACACTTGCAAAATACTTGGACTCCTGTTGGGTCACATAAAACAGTGGCTTTATTGTGGCAGCGCATAAATATTGTCCTGCTGTGCCAGGCTTCACAGGGAGTTGGGAGCAATTCTTTATAGCTTATAAACATATTGGTCATATGACCCCCATGCTCCTCACAAAAGGAAAAAGAAAAGCTAACAAAGGAAGTTTCCATTTTACTGCTGATTCATAAAAGAGAAGTCAACTACTCCTTAACCTGAGTAGACCTCACTGAGATTTACATCAGAAATATGGGCATGGAAAAAACCTTATATTTTCTTAATGTTTTTGAATACGTGCCTACTCTTTTTTATGAATGTAAATGGCACCTTCCACCTTCGATGATCACAGAGAATGGCTAAATCCTGCCTGACTTACTCATCAGAATGGTCTTCAAAAGGAGTAAAGCCATGCTGCTATCAATAAGTGCACAAGGCAAGCAAGATTTGCCCATTGTAAAAATTGTGATAGGCTACATTACAACTAAAACTGTACAAACCATGCCCCAAGTTAAGTGTTTGTACATTTTGATGAAGATGAGCTGAGTTTTAAGAGAGTTTGGGAAGAATTTCAAGAGAATGTAGGCCACATTTTAGTACCAGGTCTTCATGGTTTGAGGTGGAAATGATGTGAAAGTGATTTTGCACTGTTTTGTCCTAAACCAGAAAAAAACTTGGCACTTTTAGGTCTCTACCATGCCTTTATAAGGCACAGCCATGGTACTAGGTCAGGGAATAAGGACAGAGAGGCATCACACTAGTACTAATCTCCAGAAGCATTCTGCCTACCAAGGATTCAGGCAAATAGGGCAGCTCTCAGTCGAACATATTGATGTCACTCTCATACATCCCTTTGGAGGTTTGGTGTTTGCTTGCTAGGGCTGGTTGCACACTACTTTCTAGTAAGGGAGGATATATAGGAGGAAGTAGGCTGTGGTCTAATGTCTTGTCCCTTTGGGAAGTTTGACAAAAGTGCTAACACTCCCTCATTTCTTATGCTTAGAGTCTGTAAATTCGTGAGATTACAATGCCCTCTGTACAGCTATGTAACAAAGAGCAAAGGACGACTCCTCATACGGTCTCCCTTCTCCCTCACACCTGTACACTACAGTGGGCTAACCGTGGACCTGTAATGACAAAGAATGTAGTGACAAAAGATGAGTTCTCTTCACTGCTAAAAAAGGTGTGCTTCTAGTGCAGGTTAACTAACCCATGTTAGATATCCCACTGTAAAAGTCTATTGGACGCACGGCACCTGTAGTTTTACTGTGAGAAAAACTCGGAGGCGTCAACCACAAGTGAGGATATAGTTTTGACCTGCCCTAGATACCTCCTGGTAAAACTCCCAGTGCCTTGTTCTCCACTAGGCTTTTACAGTGGGAGAACTATCACGTCTTAGTTATCTCACTATAAACCACTAACTTTTCTGGCAGTAACTAAATAGCCCCAAAGTGCCAGTTGGAGAGTGAGTTCATATGAAATAGAACAATAGGATTTACACAAAGCCAAATGTCAGTTTGGTGCATCTCAAGATGCAAGAGCATATATTCAGTCACTCATCTCACCATACATAATGGGAACATAGAAAGAACACTTGAAGTAGTATCCGGAAAAGCCTTCTGGACAAGAATATCAAGTTAAATATGTGACAGGTTGGATCTCAGAAACCCCCTTGGGGCTACCAACTGATGTGTCAAGACTTCTTCTGCCCTCACTTTCCCTGCCAGCATGGGACTCCAGAGCCCTGCCTGGCTGTGCCAGACACGCTTGCCAGCCATAAACACAGACCCAGGTCTGAACCACATCCCACAAACTGCAAGCTTAACTGAAAGCAGCTTAAGAAGTGCTCCTGTCTTTAACACTCAGATGCCCAGCTCTCAATGGGGTCCAAACCCCAAATAAATCCGTTTTACCCTGTATAAAGCTTACACAGGGTAAACTCAAATTGTTCGCCCTGTATGACACTGATAGAGAGATATGCACAGCTGTTTCCCCCCACCCTCCAACCAGATATTAATACATACTCTGGGTTAAATAAGAAGTAAAAAGTGATTTCATTAAATACAGAAAGTAGGATTTAAGTGGTTCCAAGTAATAGCAGACAGAACAAAGTGAATTACCAAGCAAAATAAAATAAAACATGCAAGTCTATGCCTAATACAGTGAGAAAACTGAATACAGATAAAACCTCACCCTCAGAGGTGTTCCAGTAAGCTTTCTTTTACAGACTAGTCTCCTTCTAGTCTGCGTCCAACAATCACTCACATCCTCTGTGGTTACTGTCCTTTGTTCCAGTTTCTTTCAGGTATCCTTTGGGGGTGGAGAGGCTATCTCTTGAGACAGCTGAAGACAAAATGGAGAGGTCTAACAGGGGTTTAAATAGACTTTATTTTGTGGGTGGACACCCCTCCCTCCCCCTGTGTAGAATCCCAGCTACATAGTTGGAGTTTTGGAGTCACATGGGCAAGTCACATGTCCATGCATGACTCAGAACTTACAAGTAGCAGCCATGGTTCACATGCTACCTTGAATGTCCTCAAGTAGACTTCTTATGTGGATTGGAGACTTCCAAGATCCATTGTCTGTTAAGTGTTTTTTGATTGGGCACTTAACTTGCACATTCCTTTCTCAAGAAACTGACCAGATGCTTTACTAAGGCTACTTAGAAATCAAGCAAGTACACAGCCAATATTCATAACTTAGAACACAAAAATGATGCATGCATACAAATAGGAGGAATAGATTCAGTAGATCATAACCTTTACAGAGATATGTTACATGTCATATGTGGCATAAAACATATTCCAGTTATGTCATATGTACATTCATAAGCATATTCCACAAAGCATTATGGGGTACAACATCACAAAATACACTGGAGATGAGTGACAGGAACACCAGATTAACACAGAGGGAATATAGTTGAATCTGACATAAACTAAATATGGGGCCACAAGACTACGTGGAAGTGCACCTCAAGCTCAAACAGAGTCAACTTCAAGGAATAAGAGAAATAGAGAAGGCAAATAAAGTGGGAGCAGATACATTGTGTGTGCTCAAAGTTATGAGAATCATAGAATATCAGGGTTGGAAGGGACCTCAGGAGGTCATCTAGTCCAACCCCCTGCTCAAAGCAGGACCGATCGCCAAATAAATCATCCCAGCCAGGGCTTTGTCAAGCCTAACCTTAAAAACTGCTAAGGAAGGAGATTCCACCACCTCCCTAGGTAACGCTTTCCAGTGTTTCACCACCCTCCTAGTGAAAAAGTTTTTCCTAATATCCAACCTAAATCTCCCTCACCGCAACTTGAGACCATTACTCCTCGTTCTGTCATCTGCTACCACTGAGAACAGTCTAGAGCCATCCTCTTTGGAACCCCCTTTCAGGTAGTTGAAAGCAGCTATCAAATCCCCCCTCATTCTTCTCTTTCGTGGACTAAACATTTCCAATTCCCTCAGCCTCTCCTCATAACTCATGTGTTCCAGTCCTCTAATCATTTTTGTTGCCCTCCGCTGGACTCTCTCCAATTTTTCCACATCCTTCTTGTAGTGTGGGGCCCAAAACTGGACACAGTACTCCAGATGAGGCTTCACCAGTGTCGAATAGAGAGGAACAATCACATCCCTCGATCTGCTGGCAATGCCCCTACTTATACATCCCAAAATGCCATTGGCCTTCTTGGCAACAAGGGCACACTGTTGACTCATATCCAGCTTCTCGTCCACTGTAACCCCTAGGTCCTTTTCTGCAGAACTACTGCCGAGCCCTTCGGTCCCTAATCTGTAGCGGTGCATTGGATTCTTCCTTCCTAAGTGCAGGACTCTGCACTTGTCCTTGTTGAACCTCATCAGATTTCTTTTTGGCCCAATCCTCCAATTTGTCTAGGTCCCTCTGTATCCTATCCCTACCCTCCAGCATATCTACCTCTCCTCCCAGTTTAGTGTCATCTACAAACTTGCTGAGAGTGCAATCCACACCATCCTCCAGATCATTTATGAAGGTATTGAACAAAACCAGCCCCAGGACCCATCCCTGGGGCACTCCACTTGATACTGGCTGCCAACTAGACATGGAGCCATTGATCACTACCAGTTGAGTCCGACAATCTAGCCAGCTTTCTATCCACCTTATAGTCCATTCATCCAGCCCATACTACTTTAACTTGCTGGCAAGAATACTGTGGGAGACCGTGTCAAAAGCTTTGCTAAAGGCAAGGAACAACACGTCCACTGCTTTCCCTTCATCCACAGAGCCAATTATCTCATCATAGAAGGCAATTAGATTAATCAGGCATGACTTGCCCTTGGTGAATCCATGCTGACTATTCCTGATCACTTTCCTCTCCTCTAAGTGCTTCAGAATTGATTCCTTGAGGACCTGCTCCATGATTTTTCCAGGGACTGAGGTGAGGCTGACTGGCCTGTAGTTCCCAGGATCCTCCTTCTTCCCTTTTTTAAAGATGGGCACTACATTAGCCTTTTTCCAGTCATCCGGGACTTCCCCCGATTGCCATGAGTTTTCAAAGATAATGGCCAATGGCTCTGCAATCACATCCGCCAACTCCTTTAGCGCTCTCGGATGCAACGCATCTGGCCCCATGGACTTGTGCACGTCCAGCTTTTCTAAATAGTCCTGAACCACTTCTTTCTCCACAGAGGGCTGGTCACCTCATCCCCATGCTGTGCTGCCCAGTGCAGCAGTCTGGGAGCTGACCATGTTCGTGAAGACAGAGGCAAAAAAAAGCATTGAGTACATTAGCTTTTTCCACATCATCTGTCACTAGGTTGCCTCCCTCATTCAGTAAGGGGCCCACACTTTCCTTGACTTTCTTCTTGTTGCTAACATACCTGAAGAAACCTTTCTTGTTACTCTTAACATCTCTTGCTAGCTGCAACTCCAGGCATGATTCGGCCTTCTTGATTTCACTCCTGCAAGCCCGAGCAATATTTTTATACTCATCCCTGGTCATTTGTCCAATCTTCCCCTTCTTGTAAGCTTCTTTTTTGTATTTAAGATTAGCAAGGATTTCACTGTTAAGCCAAGCTGGTCGCCTGCCATATTTACTATTCTTTCTACACATCTGGATGGGTTGTCCCTGTAACCTCAATAAGGATTCTTTAAAATGCAGCCAGCTCTCCTGGACTCCTTTCCCCCTCATGTTATTCTCCCAGGGGATCTTGCCCATCAGTTCCCTGAGGGAGTCAAAGTCTGCTTTTCTGAAGTTCAGGGTCCGTATTCTGCTGCTTTCCTTTCTTCCTTGTGTCAGGATCCTGAACTCGACCATCTCATAGTCACTGCCTCCGAGTTTCCCATCCACTTGTGCTTCCCCTACTAATTCTTCCTGGTTTGTGAGCAGCAGGTCAAGAAGAGCTCTGCCCCTAGTTGGTTCCTCCAGCACTTGCACCAGGAAATTGTCCCATACATTTTCCAAAAACATCTAAAGCAAAAAAGTGGGCACAAAACCATGGCAGATTAAGGCCAAAATATAAAAGATATATGCAGATAGACTTAGACTAAACAAAAAGTGCTGATGAGAAAAGAACAGGAACACACTGGTAATAATGAGGAAAGCCCCCTCCAAAGAAACAAGCCTGAAAGAAATCAAGCAAGACACAAGATGCACTAACAAAATCAGGTACTGTACAACTTCATTACCTTTAGCTAAGACTGCAGTTATATTTCAGAATTTCACCCATAATTACAACCTTCAAGGCCCAATCCTGCCATTTTTTATTATTTTATTTTAATTAGACATGGGAACACATATAGACAACATAATTGAAATAACTTCTTGGAATATTCTACTTCAATTATTGGACCTCACAAACACTCAACCTGAATCTTTGGGATCCTGCAGAAAATCCAGCTTCTCCCCAGTTATCAGCTAATGAACCCATCTGTCTCCAGAGTTTCCTAATTTCCTCACACAATTGAAAAGTGGACCTGTATATAAGGCTTTGAGCCACGGTAGAAGGTGGTGGATATGATCAGAGGGACATGGGAGCAGGAGCCAAGGTAGAGCTTAAAGAAGATAGGGACATGAGTTGAGCAGGGGATGGATAGAAGCAGAGGCAGGCTAGAGACACAGAGGCAGAAGTAGGTGACCATTGGAGCATGACACTCCATATTCTTTATAGAAATATGCTTAAGATATGAATACAGCATAACTATGATATACTTTATGCAATGGCTCATGTAAGATATCATTGGAAAGGTTATGATTTACTGAATGTGATTATCCAATTTGTATGCATGTATCATTTCTGTATCTGAAAGTAGGAATATTGACTATGTAACAATTACAACTGTGTGTGAACTTGGGGAAATGCCCCCAGACAGCAAGCAATCATCCTGAATGAGCCATTTAAGAAGGACAATAGGACTCTCAAGATACCAATCTCTCACCTACTTGAGGAATTTCCTGGGATGCTGCATTGACACTACAAGGTCAGGTGATAATGTCACCGGATGCAAAATACCATCTTGGACACTGCTGGTACATTTCCACTGGAAACAAAGGCTTTCCGCCTTATGAAAATCTTATTTAAGGCTGGGGAGTAAGGCAAATAGGACTCTCCTCCATTGCCTACCCAAGAAGAAAGACTGCTGAAAGTACCTGAAGAGAAAAAGAAACTAATCTGGGGGGAAAGGCGGGGTGAGTCCAGACTGAGACTTGAGAGCCTGGAACAGCAACCCAGTGCAAGGGAAACCTAGGCTGGCAGGGCTGGAGGGCTGAGTGGGACCCCAGCACATCAGGTGGCATCCCAGAAGGGAGGTCCAACCCATCAAAATCATACATCCCATTTTGGTTGGTACAGTCCCTTTTTAAATCCCTGTCCCGGCTGTCCCAACTTTTTTGGCAAAAATGGGCATTTGTCAAACAAGTGTGGAGGAATGTGCGGGAGGGTGAGCAACAATGCCAGCCCCATCCTCATTTGGGAGGAGACAGGGCTCAGGCAAGCAGTAACACCAGCCCCAGCCTTGTGTTGGGGACAGCAAGGGCTTGGGCGAGTGACTCAGGTCAGCCCCATGCTGAAGATGGGGGAGGGGAGGGATCGGGCTAGACCCAGAGCGTGTCCCATTTTCCCTTTGGGAAATATGGTCACCCTAGGCAGAAGGTTCTATAACCAAAATCTGGAAGTTAATTTAGGAGTACTGAGTCTCTATATTCCTCTGCTGACAGCAAATAGCTGTGAAACCCACTGGCTGAATGTGATTGTGTCATACTGCATGTACACAAAGGTTATGGTTTCATAGGCTACCTGAATTCTGATATTTCCAAATTTTTGAGTGCTTGACTTTGCAACCTTAACATTCTTTTAATGTCTTTCTTAAAAATATAAATATGAAGGGTTATAACATATATATGGTCAAAATATGACACTGTTTTAATATCACACGCTAAAAACAAATACAAAGAATCTTTGACAAAATATTCCTTAAAGCAAACTCTAATGTAAAAGATGCTTTTTCATGGATGCTCTTTTTAGTTCTTGGTGCTCACCTCCCAAGAATATCAAGGGTCCTTTAGAAGGCATATTTGATTTGCCTTTGTAGATATAGAGGTGTTGAAAAAAAGCTAAGAAAGCCAAAATTGGGATTGAGGATGAACTGGTAAACATATCCTCACACTGTAGAAGAAATCAGGCAAAAGATTGGTCACACAGATTATTTAGGAAGCAGAACTGTCTTATTTCCAGAATTCATTCAATCAGCCAGAATTTTTATTTTTTGTTGTTAAATATATCAGCAACATTTTTTTTTTATTTTTGCAGCTAACCTTTTTGTAAAATGATCCTACTGTGCTCAATTTGAAGGCTGCTGGTTTTGTCAAGAATAATTTTGACTGCAGCACAAATGGTCCACTTCAGGATTTCCACACAACAGGGAGACCCATTGGGTAATTCTCTAAAGTGCCAAAAGACAGAGAGGAAAGTAGAAAGATGTTAAGTGACATTCTTCCATAGAAATGATAGCAGGGGCCAGGAGGTTGCTGTGAACAAGGGTCTCATTTACACTAGCATAGAGCAAGAAAGGAGAAAGAGGGGACTCAGGTAAAAAAAGGCAAGGGAGTAAAAGGAATTATAACAATGTGCTTACACTGAGTAACTTTATATCAGTATAAATTTCTATGTAATCCACGTTTCAAAGATTCTTTATTCCGTCATTTTTTTCAAAAAGAACAAGTCAGGTTTTAATAAAGGTTCCCTCTAGAATAAGAATATTTAATAAGTCTCTAAGTCTTTCCAAATTGTACTGAAAATGAAAGGTATTATGTGATTAAAAAGCTCAAAGGTTACCTTCAATTATCTCTAAGTCCTAAATGAACATGAAAAACAAACTCTGTTGAGAATTGGGTTGATAGGTTTCTCGGCATTAATAACATCTTCAGCTGCCTCTCTTCTCTTTATGCCCTTGATATACTAAATTAACTAGAATGTGACAGAGATTAAACAATCCAAGAAATCCTGACAGTTCACACATTAGTTGCTGCAAGTCAATTTCTGTGCACTCTCTAGGAAAGGATCTTTCTTCCAGTACTCCCTTTAAATAAAAAGTCTTCAATGATTTGGTACCCACGCTACACTGAATCCCATTTCACGTAAGACTCGTAGTGTACCGTAGAAGAGTTATGAGGCCCAGATCATTGTATAGATCATGTGCTCCACTTAGAACCCACAGGATTACTTTATTTAAATATAGTAAAAAAGCAGTAACAACAGAGTGCACTAACTAGATTATTGCACCTAGATCCACAAAACTACTTAGACACCTAACCTCAGACTTAGACATCTAACTCTCAGTTTTAGGCACCTCTGTGATCCACAAAACTCCCACTTGGCTGCCATCAAACCCTGGAGGTGCCTAAACTCACTTGGCATCTAAGGGTATGTCTACATTGCAATGTAAACCCAGGATTAGTGGGACTTGAGTCAGCTGATCCATGTTAGGGACCCCTGGACTTGAGCAGACTCCAATGAGAGACTGCTGAATTAGAATTAATTTGCAAACTGGATACAATTAATTTAGGCTTGAATAGAGACTGGTAGTGGATGGGTCATTACACAAAGTAAAACTATTTCCCCATGTTTATTTCCCACCCCCCACCGCTCCTCAGACGTTCCTGTTAACTGCTGGAAATGGCCCACCTTGATTATCACTACAAAAGGTTTTCTTCCTCCCCCCTCCCCCGGCTCTCCTGCTGGTAATAGCTCATCTTAAGTGATCACTCTCCTTACAGTGTGTATGATAACACCCATTTTTTCATGTTTTGTGTGTATATAAATCTCCTCACTGTATTTTCCACTGAATGCATCCGATGAAGTGAGCTGTAGCTCACAAAAGCTTATGCTCAAATAAATTGGTTAGTCTCTAAGGTGCCACTAGTACTCCTTTTCTTTTTAATAATCTGGCCACTTATTTTGGAGCTTATCTAGAAGCTGAGGTCTTAACAAGCTGGCCCTATCATAGCTGCTGAACTCTTAAAAAATCCAGCCAGGCACTTTGAGCAGCAGCCAGCAACCCGGTATTATTGCCGCCAATGCAGCTGAAGTAGATCGTAAGCTCTTTGGGGCAGAGAGAGTCTTTTCGTTCAGCTTTTGTAGAGCACCTAGCACAACAGGCTCCATGACTGGGACTCCGAGGTTTTACGGTATTACAAATTATTAATAAATCATAAATAATAGTAAAGTGTGACAGGGCTAGGCCAGATGGCTATAGTAAAGTAGTGAGGAACAGGTATGTTAGCCCCAGGCTAAACAAATCCCTAGTACCCTGGTAACCAAATGGCAGTTGCTCCAGGATAATCAAGACACCTGGGGCCAATTAAGATCCTTCTAGAAAGCAACAGAGATAGCTAGGTTGATTGGGACACCTGAAGCCAATCAAGGGCTGGCTGGAACTACTTAAAAGCCTCCCAGTTACTCAGTGAGGTGTGCCTCCCAGTTACTCAGGAGCTGTAGGAGGAAGCCATGCTGTTGGAGGAACTAAGCAGTACAAATGCATATCAGGTGCAAGGAAGGAGACCCTGAGGTAATGGTGAAGGAAAAATTGAGTGAGGGCTGCTGGGGGGAAGTGGCCCAGGGAATTGTACATGTCCTATTTCCAAAAAGTCAGCTACCATAGCTGCTACTATTAGGGTCCCTGGGCTGGAGCCCGGAGTAGAGGGCGGGCCTGGGTTCCCCCCATCCCCTCCCCGATTAATCACTAAGACTGGGAGACAACAGAGACTGTGCGAGGGAGGGTTGTTTCTCCTCACCTCCCTTGATGGCTTATGATGAAAATGGCTCAGTAAGCTGTGACTCTTGCCTCTAGAGAGAGAAGGGCCACATGGAGGGTCACAGTGAGACTCTGAAGCTAGTGAAATCTGCCAGGAAACGTGGGACCCACGGAGACAAGGACAGAGCTTTGTCATAATAGGTAACATCAACAGTGGGGCAATTATAGCAAAAATCTCCCTAGGATAGACAAAGTTCCATATATTGGTTATCTAATATGAAACTTGAATAAAATCTTTGAATACTTTCCCAAAAGTTTATTAACTAAATGTATTCTTGGGAGTCTTGTACAGGATGAGGATTGAAAAAGAAGATTTTAACGTTTAGGATAATCATAGAATATCAGGGTTGGAAGAGACCTCAGGAGGTCATCTAGTCCAACCCCCTGCTCAAAGCAGGACCAATCCCCAATTTTTGCCCAGATCCCTGAAAGGCCTCCTAAGGGATTGAACTCACAACCCTGGGTTTAGCAGGCCAATGCTCAAACCACTGAGCTATCCCTCCCCCGTGGTGTCTAGGACATGTGGGCTGCCTGCTTAATAATGGAGTAGACCCCTCCCAAAATTGACAAGAAACTACCATTACAGAAAGTTCTTAAATTTCTCCCGAGCACTACACAAAGAAAACTAAGTCCACTTAAAAGATAGGCACCATGTGATCAGTAGGAAAGGTCTCTGGAGTTAGTAGCAATTACTATTGTAGGTTTTAGAAATGGAAACAGTGTGCTTGTTAGTGCCACCTGGGTTTGCACTAAATTTGAAATATCAGATTTAAAACAAATACTTACCATAAACATGGTGGTCTGAAGCAGAATAAATTCTTACTGGGTTAGAGAATGCTTTAATTTTTAAACAAAATAATTTATTTCTAGAAACAATTTTTTAAAAAACTATCAAATGCATTGTTACTTTATGGAAAAGAGTATTCTTGTAATATTTGTTTACAGTTTAAGGTTAGGGTTTATACAGATAGATTCTGAGAAGACAAAACCTTCTCTGCAGAAATGGACCTGAACTGCATTTTTTTAAATTGGGATCCGAACTTCAATGTTCGAGAGTGTGTGAATTCGGGTTTTTTATTCAGGCTCATCTTTAAGATCAGAAATAATAAAATATTTCCTCTACCCTCTGTAGTTACCCACCAATACCTGGGCCAAACCCTTCTGATGATGAAGGGTTGTTGTGCACAGAATGGAGTTCATAAAACTAATGACAACAGAGTCAGCATTAATTTTTCTGAGAAAACCAGTAAACAGAAAAACAGGCTACCTTGCATAATGACTTAGCCACTCCCAGTCTCTATTTAAGCCTAAATTAATAGTATCCAATTTGCAAATGAATTCCAATTCAGCAGTTTCTCGCTGGAGTCTGGATTTGAAGTTTTTTTGTTTTAAGATAGCGACCTTCATGTCTGTGATTGCGTGACCAGAGAGATTGAAGTGTTCTCTGACTGGTTTATGAATGTTATAATTCTTGACATCTGATTTGTGTCCATTTATTCTTTTACGTAGAGACTGTCCAGTTTGACCAATGTACATGGCAGAGGGGCATTGCTGGCACATATCACATTGGTGGATGTGCAGGTGAACGAGCCTCTGATAGTGTGGCTGATTATGCAAGGTAGCCTGTTTCCTCTTGTTTTTTCCTACCCCCCCGCCCCCCAGATGTTCTGGTTTAACTTGGATTTAAACTTGGAGAGTGGTCAGTTTGGATGAGCTATTACCAGCAGGAGAGTGAGTTTGTGTGTGTATGGGGGTAGGGGGGATGTGAGAAAACCTGGATTTGTGCAGGAAATAGCCCAACTTGATTATCATGCACATTGTGTAAAGAGTTGTCACTTTGGATGGGCTATCACCAGCAGGAGAGTGAATTTGTGTGTGGGGGGTGGAGGGTGAGAAAACCTGGATTTGTGCTGGAAATGGCCCACCTGATGATCACTTTAGATAAGCTATTACCAGCAGGACAGTGGGGTGGGAGGAGGTATTGTTTCATATTCTCTGTGTATATATAAAGTCTGCTGCAGTTTCCACGGTATGCATCCGATGAAGTGAGCTGTAGCTCACGAAAGCTCATGCTCAAATAAATTGGTTAGTCTCTAAGGTGCCACAAGTACTCCTTTTCTTTTTAATGAAAAGACAGCAACTCATTATTGCAGGTGAATGACAACATTGCGTTTTTTGATGAGGTATAATATCAACTTCGGAAGGGTGTGGACCCTTTCTGTTTGACTTGGGGGGATTCGAATGTATATGGAACCAAACAGGACAGTTGCATGGAAATACTTCTCTGCAATAACTCTTCTGACTTTGGTTAATTTGCTTGGGAGTTTCACCCAGCAGAATTTGACCTAGTATCTTCCCTTTTGGTTCCAACCAGATGAAGTCCCCCACTTACTTTTCAGTACTTTTGAAACAACTATGAGCACACAGGGAAGTCAAGTGTTTTCACACAATCCATCTCTCCTGCCTACAGAAAAATCCTTCACAGCATTGGGAGATTAGAGGACATAGTGGAACACTTACCTTCATAAAAGTAGCTGGAATGCATATAAGTAGAAGACATGATAACAGCACAAATATATTTGACTAAGGAGGTTCAGAAATTATTTAGGACAGTATAAAGGTGGTATGACATAAAGAGTAATGGGAAGAAATTAAGAATGGAAAATTTATCATGAATACCAGGAAAAGCTTCATGACCATTTATTAGGTTAAGGAATAGTCCCCCCACCCCAAAACAATGGTGAAAGTCCTATTACTTGACAACTAAAACTTGACTGGACAAAATGCTAGAAAATGTGCAACAGTAAACCTGTATTAGCAGGGAGAGGGATTAGATTATTAAAGGGGGGCTTTCCATTTTTAGGATGTATGATTCTATGATAACAGATGATGATTATGCTGAATGTAAGGTATAATTCAAAGAAATTATAGTAGATATAAAGCTTGAGGAAATTTTGGATTGTAAAATCCAGTTCGAGCTAATTCAAAGATTACAGTAGCCATTCAATTTGTGAGTTAATACCACAAGGCAATTTGTTCTATGTACAGCTGACCAGAAAACATTTCTGTCCCACGGGAAATTCCAACACTTTGAAAAAAACATCCTGAATTGGTATGAAAAAAGTTGGAGTCTCCAAATATTTTGTGGAATGGAAGTTCTGAAATATTTTGATACAGAAACATCTAAATGACCTTATCAAAATGCTTCATTTTGATAGTCAGAATATAAAACACATACATATGGCAGTTTTATAACACATTACATAATATATTAAAGTTAAAGTTGAAATAAATGATAAAGTCAGAAGGAAACAAAACAAGAAAGTCAAAACTAAATACCCCATTTCAATTTCAAAAATAATTTTGACTTTTTCCCACCAAAATTGTCTAAATCAATATGTTCCTGCTAATGTTTAAATTTTATTTAAAAACAGCATTTTCTGCTGGAAAACTGTTCCATCAAAATCACCACCTCTCGTTCTATATAGGCAGCCATTACATAGTAATTCTAAAAGTTTTAGCTCAAGTGTAAATGCATAATTGCACTACACCTACATTACACTTGCTTATTCAGTGTTAATTAGATAGTCCTATTCTACATTCCATTAAGAGCACAGCTTTTCAGAAATACCACACAGAAACTGTTACTTTTTGTGGGGGGAGGGATAGCTCAGTGGTTTGACCATTGGCCTGCTAAACCCAGAATTGTGAGTTCAATCCTTGAGGGGGCCATTTAGGGATCTGGGGCAAAAATTGGGGATTGGTTCTGCTTTGAGCAGGGGGTTGGACTACATGATCTCCTGAGGTCCCTTCCAACCCTGAAATTCTATGTCTTGACAAATTCTTCTTTGATTGTTGAACCTCAAGTTTTCTCCAACTAGAGCCTCAACATAGTCTTAAAAATGTCTATTATTTTTGATTAGTTATATAGTGATAGCCATAAATGGTGATTTATGGATATGTAATATTTGCAAGTATTTATTCAAAACACCTCCAGAACTAATAAAGAAGGATCTTGTAATACCCATCTCTTGGCCCCAGAGAACTCTTGCAGTGGTGGGCAAAGTCATCCAAAGGCAAATCAAAGATCTGCACAACATTTGCCAGGCTAACATTACTTCTGATATCTTCTTTTTCATGGGACTAGCGTTTCTTCCGACCTACTGAGTTCATATAATACTAATTATATGAAAGCTTTTCAGAATTACTCCCTCAAGCCATAATGTTTGATCCATACCATTTAACCTTAGCTCAACTAAATTTAGCACAAGGTCTCTCTCTGATCTATTTCAGCCATAGAGTCTCCCCAATATCAGTCTCATAGAAAACTGTATGAGTTTATTTGAACTGAGATGAACTGTTTCTAGGTAGAGCAAGGTTGAACTTATATTAAATACATACCATTTTATAAGCAAACAAGAGAAGGATGTTACATAAAACCTTATCTTATAAAACCTCCCACCTTATCTTATACATTCTTTCTTACTCGTTATTTTTCCTGCTGCTATCCTGCACTTCTACTCTTTCAACATGTACTCTAAATTACACCAGCTTACCCTCACACCACGTATTGTGTCCAGCAGGATTGTATAATTTGCTAATCCATTTATGGAACTTCTGAAGTTGCTTCTTAGGGTCCAAATCAGTCTGGAATAAGTCAGTGTAACTCTCACAGAACCCTGAGGTCCAAATTCACTAGTAATGTAAATAGATTTTATACCAAGAGTAAAAAAAATTATGGAAGTGGTAAAGTAGCACATACCTAATACCAGGTTAGCATTATATGACAGTGTAGATAGAGCGTAATTTGCACATTTAGGGATGAAATGGGGAGAGGGTGTACAGGAAAAGCAACTAGAAGGGCATAACATAAGGCAAGCTACTTCCCACACACTCACTTTATCTTACACCTTCTGTTAGTTGCTTTCCCTCCCAACCCTTATCCCCTTGTAAAATTACACTTCATGTTACAATTTGTAAGCTACATTCATTTCTTGACCATCTCATACTTATGTAACCCTTCTTCCAGGTGTAATCCACAGCAACAAGGGCCAGGTTCAGTATCTAGGGGTTCCTTTTCAACAATAGGACAAAGAACCAGTGTGAGACCTGACCCAGTAACCTGGGAAAATTACACGCGACCCCCAGCGTGAATCTAAGAGACAATATTTCCCCTCTCGCAAGCACGGAGTCTGAGTATAAAAAAGAAACTTTTCAGAAAAAGGAGGAAAGTAACCCAGCATTAACTTGGGAAAACATCACAAACAGGATTCATAAGCATAAGACCATGAGCAAAACACCCACCCCAGAGTACATTGGGCAGTACATTGCATCAGTTCTTAAGTCCAGCAACCAAAAGTTCCTTTAAATGCCCCTCCCTTTTCCTCTCACCACACCCCACTCACAGTTGTTGTCCTTGGTCAGCGAAGACCTAGAGTTCAGAGGTATATCTGCGTGAGTTCACCTCATGCCCTGGGGGTGAGGAAAGACATCCTGCTTTCCCTGCTGTCCAGGCACATGCTCTGGCATCAGCACTCTCTGCTGGCTTCTCACTGCTCCTGCCACTCTGCTGGCTACTCTGCACCCTCTGGAATGTCTGGAGGTCCCACCACTTAACACAGTTCTCAGCGATTTCAGCTGTTAGTGACAGACTTGGCAGTCTCTTTCATTCTAAAGCAGATCTAAGCTTAGACCCGGTTATCAGCAATTTCAGCTTTATTGGTGTACAACAAAAGACTCTCAATTGAGCCTTGACCAGCTCTGTCATTACACAGTGGAGAGAGGAAGGGTCAGACAGTATCTATAACCCATAACCAGAGCCCACAGCACCAAATACAAGCACCTATCCCCACCCTCTCTTTGGCACCCCTGTCCCCTGCCTAGCAAGTGAAGTTTAGCTGAGGGTGAGTCCCTCAATCAAGGTATGCCAAGCACAGTTCTGCTTCCCTTGATTCACACAACAAAGATAACAACACTTTCTTACCACTGCCCCCAATAACGAAGTGATTGGGGATCCAACACCAGCCAAAAATGATCATTTGAGCAAAACAGCTCCATCATGCTGAGCACCTAGGCAGAGTGTGCATGTCTATGCAAACAAAATCAATTTGAGAAGTCTTCTTCCCCAGCTCATCACTAGACGTCAGGGAAGAGCTCACGCAGACCCTGCTTATGCTGAATGTGTAACTTTTACAACAGAGTTGAATTTGGCACACAGAGTAAGTGTGGTATGAATTTGGCCCATGAATTCCTGGGAACAAATCTTTACAAACTTTTTGATTTAATGAGCCAAATTAATCCTAATTTCTATGCAGTGAAACTCCATTGTAGTCAATGGGCTAAACTCACTATTGGCCTAAGCAGATAATTCCACCAAATCCAGTGGAGTGTGTAGTATACTACACTACTAATAAATTTGCTTCAGTCCATTACACAGGGTGCAGGTCAGGACAGAACTTCCACAGCCAACTGCCATTAACGTTTGTGATATTTACTGTTAATGTGCATAGATGAAACTTGGGTTTTGCTTCACAAAAAAGACTACATGAAAATGATTTTTGGGGGGATGGGGAGACTTTTGTGGATCAAAAACAAAATGGACATTGTCAAGGAATTTCACTAACAGCTGTCCTTTGGCCTAAACTTCACAGATGCTTTGGCAACACAACTTGTGAAAATGTTCACTTTACACCAATTTGAAAGGAGTTATATTTGTTGGTAAACTGAGCAAGGTGGTTTGGAATGGAACTGCCAAAAGGTATTCAAACAAACTCACTACAATCACTACAAACTGAGAAGGTGTGTTCAAATATATAATATTGTTAATAATGACCACAATTAGTTACACATTTATTACTTATTTATTTTATTTCACCTTTTCATCAGACACATTATTTGTACCAAAAAGAATATTTAAAAATATTAATTCATCAATTTAACAAGCTTTTTAACATACTACACAAGTAAATCCAAGCTGATAAAAATCTTAATGTCAACATGCCATGACAAAACCCCCTGAAAATACTGGGTGAGGGGAGGAGAGAACGTTCCTGAAAGCCCATTATAAAGTGGTATTCCTGTAGTTTGGGGGTTTTGGTTTGGTTTGGGGTTTTTTGGGGAGATTAGAAGGAAAGACATGCCACAAAACTAGTCTGCAAAATGCCTTAAATGGAGCAGATCTGGTATGGTTCCCATATGGTATGAAATTGGTAAGATACAGAATACTCATGCAATGTCTGCAGCTGTCTCCAGAGGATTGCCATCGGTTGGAAGAGAGATAGTGGCTAGGGCTAAGGGAGGAACAGAGCCAGTAGAGCCAGGACTTTGCAGATTCACCTACCAAACTCCTTTATTGAATTCTACAGCAGTGAGAGCTGGTCCTGTTGCCTTAGCACAGTAGAAGCAAGGAAACAGTTCTTTAAAATACTTGGAAGACACAATGCTAAACCCAAAACTCAGTTTATTCAATAAATAGTCAGTTCACAGGTCAAAGCAGAAGAGAGGTAGAATCTCCTCTGTCTATCCCCAAAAACACTCACAGTGCTGTAATCAACATTAGGTGCAACTGATAAATGAGTCTTTTTGGCAGTCCACAATTAAGTGCACTGCAGGAATCCAACCTGATGTCACAAAGATACACATCACAGGTAAATGTGAGGGAGATGCTTATTCACATTGCATCTTGGGCTCGAAAGACCAAACCCAAACAAAAACTAAATCTTTCCTATTCAAGGGTGTTCAATAGCAAATAGTAAAGTGGGAAAAAGGGAGGCAAGTGGGAAAGCAGGAGCAGCTTCAAAGCAGGGGAAGTAAAGAATCCAGGAAAAGAGGCTTCCATCATTCGGTCTATTGTACTAGTGAGAAGGAAAAGTGATCGCTGACAGGAATGAGGCAACAAGGCAACTACTGTCATCTTTAAAAGAAACTATCAACCTGTGTTTATTATGAGGGTAAGCATTGCCAACGGATCACTCCAGTAATGTGCATATTGTCCTGACAACTTGGTTCTTACCACAATGGTGCCTGAAGGAATTATCCCAAAGAAATTGGAGAACAAAGAGGTTTTTTTTAAAAGTGTTCACAGCACCCCTAATGACAACAGCACCAGCGGCTCCCACCACCATCCCCAGGCATCTCCTCTACAGGGACTTTATAGTGGAGTTCCAAAGCTCCAGTTTCCCCCAGCAGCAGCCACAGCACCAGCAGCCCCTTCACAGCCTCTCCCCATCCTGGTCACATCAGAACCTACATTCTATCAATTCCAGCAGAACACCAACATCCCAGAACTCCAGTCACAAAAGCCAATGATTCTGTATGACCCCCTTCCTTTGCCCTGTTCCACTATGACCTCTGTTCATCCTCCAATCCTAAAGTAAACTTCTCCCTCTACTCAATCCTCATCTTCCTCATGCCTTTCTTCCTCTTCCTGCCTTCCCATGTCACTTCCCATGCTTCTGGTCACCCCAGCTTTATTCCCCTCTAAAAAAAATACCAAAAATAAATTACTGTAAAATGTAATTGGAACAAAGTTTTAGATGTCTTGATAACTTTTAGATTCACACATGATGTAGTAAAGTCATGTGTGCTTATATTTGTAACCCCCAGCCTTCCCCCATTATTAGTCATTCTAACCTGTTTCAGCTTAACATTTTACATTGCAAGAAAACGGGTCTCATTTATGAGGTACCAGTCCAATATTGGGTCCTCAAAATGGAATTAATAATGATCATTTTAAATGTAAAATATTCATACTTTCAGCATGGTAGTATAGATCTATACAATCAAGTGGTTTTTAAAATGTGTCTAGGGATTTTTAGAAATTGCATCTTAATAAACTGCTACGTGAATAAAGTGTGAAAGACAGACAGCAAAGAATCAAAACACAGAAAAGCAAAACTCAGTATTTTAACTGACTTATGCTTAATAAATCAGCGTGTAACACAATATGCATAATTTTCATCCATATAGAATGATGAAAATAAGCATAGCCCATAAATATAGCGATTCAATCAGTAAATGATGTAATTATGTAATAGACACATATTATTACTTTCCCTGACTCTGCAACAGTTACACAGTTCACTTTAATTGCAGTTCTGTCCCCTCAGACATTCACAACTTAAAAGGTCAAGGAACAATATCTTAACCAATTGCTTAATTAAGGTCATGTATCACGTTTGCTGAAGGAAAGAATGCTGGTATCTGGCAAAGTCCACAGTTGTCAGAGGGTGCTTTGCTGTTAGAGGTGCGGCCTTTCAGATGAGAAATAAAGCCAAGTGTAACCATTGGAAAACACCCAACTCCATTAGCATGGGTTGATCCTGCTGGTCAAGGCCTGAGTGGGTTCTGCTGATTCACTAAGGCAGGAAGCTCATTACCTAATCTGGATAGATGAAAGGCGAGAATGTTTTTTTGGGAAGAGTGGATATAGGTTATAGACTGAACAGACCTGGAAAAGGAAATCAGGCAGCTCTCAAGCCTGGAGAAAATATTAGATGAACTTTAATTATTAATTAAAAACATTGTTAATTTGTTTGTTAATAAAGCCAACGCCCAGGAAGCTTGGGTTGGTTTGTTTTTTACTTACATGAGTAATCTACACTCAGTTGAATAGTGCTATTGATTTAACTGAGACAACTCATGATTTAGGATTATTTACATGAGTAAGGGTATGTCTACACTACTAAATTAGGTCAAATTAATAGAAGTCGGTTTTTTAGAAATCGGTTTTATATATTCGAGTGTGTGTGTCCCCACAGAAAATGCTCTAAGTATATTAAGTGCATTAACTCGGCGGAGTGCTTTCACAGTACTGAGGCGAGCATCGACTTCTGGAGGGTTGCACTGTGGGTGGCTATCCCACAGTTCTCGCAGTCTCCGCTGCCCATTGGAATTCTGGGTTGAGATCCCAATGCCTGATGGGGCTAAAACATTGTCGTGGGTGGTTCTGGGTACATATTGTCAGGCCCCCGTTCCCTCCCTCCCTCTGTGAAAGAAAGGGCAGACAATTGTTTTGCGCCTTTTTTTTTGAGTTACCTGTGCAGACGCCATATCACGGCAAGCATGGAGCCCGCTCAGCTCATGGTCACCGTATGTCTCCTGGGTGCTGGCAGACGTGGTACTGCGTTGCTACACAGCAGCAGCAACCCCTTGCCTTATGGCAGCAGACGGTACAGTAGGACTGGTAGCCATCATCGTCATGTCCGAGGTGCTCCTGGTCACCTCTGTGAGGTCGATCAGGAGTGCCTGGGCAGATATGCGCGCAGGGACTAAATTTGGAGTGACTTGATCAGGTCATTCTCTTTAGTCCTGCAGTCAGTCCTATTGAACCATCTTATGGTGAGCAGGCAGGCGATATGGATTGCTAGCAGTCCTCTTGTACCATCTTCTGCCGGGCAGGCAAGAGATGAGGATGGCTAGCAGTCCTATTGTACCATCTTCTGCCGAGCAGCCATGAGATGTGGATGGCATGCAGTCCTTCTGCACCATCTGCTGCCAGCCAAAGATGTAAAAGATAGATGGAGTGTATCAAAACAAGAAATAGACCAGATTTGTTTTGTACTCATTTGCAAACCCCCCTCCCCCCACCCCCCATCTAGGGGACTCATTCCTCTAGGTCACACTGCAGTCACTCACAGAGAAGGTGCAGCTAGGTAAATCTAGCCATGTAGCAATCAGAGGCCAGACTAACTTCCTTGTTCCAATAAGGACAATAACTTAGGTGCACCATTTCTTATTGGAACCCTCCGTGAAGTCCTGCCTGAAATACTCCTTGATGTAAAGCCACCCCCTTTGTTGATTTTAGCTCCCTGTAAGCCAACCCTGTAAGCCGTGTCATCAATCGCCCCTCCCTGATTCAGAGCAATGGCAAACAATCGTGCATCTGAGTTGAGAGTGCTGTCCAGAGCAGTCACAATGGAGCACTCTGGGATAGCTCCTGGAGGCCAATACCATCGAATTGTGTCCACAGTACCCCAAATTCGACCTGGCAAGGCCGATTTAAGCGCTAATCCACTTGTCAGGGGTGGAGTAAGGAAATCGATTTTAAGAGCCCTTTAATTCGAAATAAAGGGCTTCATCGTGTGGACGGGTGCAGGTTTACATCGATTTAACGCTGCTAAATTCGACTTAAAGTCCTAGTGTAGACCAGGGCTAAGGGTTTGTGCAGTAGCAGACCCATAAATGGTAAACACTGGATATTTGAACTCCTCCTGATCATAAATGGGATTACATTAAAAACAAAAATGCAACTTGATTTCCAAGACCCCTAAATCTGGACTAAATACTTGAAACAAGTTGATGCATCCAGATTGCTTGATCGCCGATATTGTGACAGCAATTACTTTATAGTCCTGTTGTTTTTAAAAAAAATGCTCAGGGTCACTTTCCCTCCTCACCTCTGCCCCTCTTTTCATTCATAGTTCAGGCCAGCCTATGTATTAGCAAACTGCTTTGTGTGAGAAATCAGTTTGCTGAAAGGTTCTGGAAAACAGCTTCTCTTTTTGCACCTGACTCAATTTCTGGGTAGTGTTAGTTTTGCTGTGAAAATCTGAGTTCCCTAAGGCAGAGTTTGCCTTGAGGCAACTTTGCTACTCATTACATCTAAATGATTCTTCGCAAATTATTCTTTTCTTCTTGTACCCTCTGAACTGACTATTTTTCATGTCTTGGTACTTGACACATAGGTAGAATGGGAAATCCAGTCTGAATGAGAAACATTATTTTTTGTATCGTTTGTCAAATGGTAAGAAAAGTCCTATATGAGTTCACATTGAATTAGGGGTTCTATGAGTGCCAGACAATTCAAAGACAATGAGCATTTACCCTCAAAGTTCCTCAACTCATTTATAGTAAAGACAACTAACAGAAGACAAAATGTAATGGTTTCTACTATATATTCAAATACTTTAACAGTCAAATCTTCTCTGAATCAGAATGCATTATTTAGTCAAAATACATATTTACAAGTTGGTTTTTTCATGGCATCTAAATTATCTCTTTTTGAACATCTACAAGTTTGTTTATGATTTTTTCAAAGGATCGTAAACCAGACTTCTTTGATAAAGAGCCATTTAATTCAATTGTAATGCTGACACTAGCATCAAATAGTGAGCATTACTGAGAGAAGATTTGTTCAAACCTGTCTATTCTAAATCATACAGAACAAAGGCAATTTTACAAATTTACCAGCATGTCTCAACTGAAGTCTTTTAATGGGGCTCAGCTCTTTTTCATTGCTTAATAATAAAGACTAGCATCTAGATTGCTTTGTATTTAAAGTAGTAGTATACAAGGTTAACAGACAATTTTGATTGGCATTGCCAGCACCATTGGTTAGATTCAATTTACAATACCAGCCCAGTAAAACCTAATTTTATTTAATTTATATTCTCAATTGTGATTACATACATCAGTAGAGGCTATTTCATGTTCTTTCTTGTATTCTTATGTTCCAATACTAGCCAATATTTTCAACCAAAATATGAAATTAAGGAGTTATTTCAAAACATTTTCAGTCCAAAAATGGTCCTGCTGTCACAGAATCTGAGATAACACATGCTTTTGATCAAATGACAAATACCTGAAAAACAGGAAAATGAAACTTTAGATCTGCTTACAACAGACAAAACAAAGGTTACCAAGTTGAAGTCTACTGATGCCTGGTTCTGATATTGGCCCACAGAGAATTCTATATAAACCTTCCCAGAGCTTTGCAAACACAGCACTTAAATTGTCATGATGAATGGCTACAAATCATTCCCTCTCTGAAGACTTTTAGGTGAAATGTGCTTGAATCCTGTTTCTTTTAGATACAGCCCAAACCCAACTCTCTTAACCAACAAATATCACTCAACTTGATAGATTCAGGACTAAAAAGTACAAAGAAAAACTAATAACTATCAGATCAAATGTAGAAATCAGATTCACTTTTGGACTTGATTTGGAAGGGCTGACCTCAACCTCCCCCGTTATGCCTGTTACTATTCTGACACAAATAAATGCAGGTCAGTTTTGTAGGCATATATAAATGTGGCAGAACTGATGTCATTTTGATGAACAAAAACCTGATTTGCAGTTGTAACCATGCAGTTAGATATTTACAGGTACATCTACACTCGTGACTGAGCATGAGTCATTGGTTGGGCTTGGGCCATAACCTCCCTATTGTCAATACCTAAATCCCCAAAGCACATGTCTGAAGGACAGAAGAGGGTGAGTAAACTAGTAGGCATGAGGGGTGTTGGCAAGAACATACTTTGGGCTGTAGTACAGCCCTGAACCCATGCCATTGTGTAGTCTGGACAGCAGTCGGGGCGTGTACCAGGTCTCAAGTTTCAATAGAACTCCACCCCATTCCCACAATGCACGGAACCCTTTTCTGTCTGACCAGTCTATGAAGTTCCCTGTTCCCCCATTTTCAACAACAGTAACAAACTGTGGTGACCACGTCAGAACAGCTTTCCTCTGCACTCTTTAGCTCAATACAGGTAAACGTGGATCCTGCTGTTAGGATATAGATATTCAAGCCTGTCTGTAAAAACCTATACTTTAAGAATTTAGGTATATGTTTATCATTTATCTAGTTATAGAGGTATAAAAGAAAGAATCTGTGTAAGGGCCTTCTCTCACTGTGACAGTCTGAGGCCCTGTTCTTAGGCTAAGGCCTTTGGCTAAGCAGCAGAGGCAGCCATAAGCTGGGAAACATATGGTCACATCCTCACATTCCAAAATAGTCATATTGAAATAAGGCAATCTGGGGCTGTTGGAAAGGTGATCTGATCTATCCCTCTCCAGAGAAAGGGAAGAACCTAGAAGATGTAAAAGGAAATTTGGTTTGATAGTTTTCTGTCTGGTAAGAAGAAAAGGAGTACTTGTGGCACCTTAGAGACTAACCAATTTATTTGAGCATGAGCTTTCGTGAGCTACAGCTCACTTCATCGGAAGCTCATGCTCAAATAAATTGGTTAGTCTCTAAGGTGCCACAAGTACTCCTTTTCTTTTTGCGAATGCAGACTAACACGGCTGTTACTCTGAAACCTGTCTGGTAAGAATTCACTTATCAATAGACACAGCTGGGAAACCCTCATGCCTTTATAGATGTAGTTGTAAAATCCTCACTTCTGTATTGTTTTGTTATTATAGTTTACTATTTACTATTGTTTATTTGCATAGTCTCTCTCTGGTTCTGTGATAGTTACACCCAGCAAAATTAATTATACAGCAGACAGAAACAAATTAAGGTGGTGGGATATAATTGGTTAAATAATCATATTACAATATGTTAGGATTGGTTAGTTAAATTTCAGTAAAATGATTGGTTAAGGTATAGCTAAGAATATTACTATATAAGTTAGGGGCAAACAGGAAGTAAGTTGGGATTCAAAAATAAGGAAAAAGAAACTTGGATTTAAGCTTGCTGGAAGTTCACCCTAATAAACATTGGATTGTTTGCACCTTTGGACTTCGGGTATTGTTGCTCTCTGTTCATTCGAGAAGGACCAGGGAAGTGAGAGGGTGAAGGAATAAGCCCCCCAACACCTGCACCGAGAGCAGCGACGTCGCCAGTTGACCACACCCAGGTGATGATCAATGTGTGATCGGCATACACCACCCTCCACCACTTCTCCTGGAGTGGCAGAAACATTCACCTTTACTGGGAAATTTCACACAGGCAGGAGCATCTGGGCATTCAGCAGACTTTGGCCCAGTGTTAGGAATGTATCAAGCACCTGAAGCTCCTGTACGGGAGTACAAAAGACTCCAACAGTTGCTCTGGGACACGCCCCTTCTATAAAGTGTTTGAATGGGGGCTGCCTAAAGGGCTCATGAGCTGGCCTCATTGTCTGACAGGATGCTGATGAGGGCCAGGGTGAGCAGGCAGCAGGAGGAAGACCTGGAGGATGAGGAGTATGTGATTCTGCACCTCTACCCAGAGAAGCCAGCTGAGGAAGCCGCCTCTGCCCCTTGCCAATGAACCCAGAGAGGACTCTGAGCCAACGCAGGAACCAAAACCCAAGTCTGGAAAGTTACAATGGACCCACTCCCTCCTCGTCAACATCCCCTCTTGCTCTGGTGTTAAATTGCTCTTTTGAAGATCCAGAGCATTTGAAGTAGCGTACACTGACTTTTGCTCCCCAGATAATGTGCCATGCATTGCTAGTCTGTGTGTGTTTAAACTGCAGTGCTGAAGCCACAGCACTGTCATGCCTCATTCCCTTACCAAACTCCTCCAACTTTCCCCCCTCCTTCCAGCCCCCACTCTGCTTCACCCTGAAATGGTCCTTGAGCAAGGCAAAGTTGTACATCAATGATTATACTGATTTCTGATGAACCACAATTATGCATCAGGGTTCTACAGCTACTTCCTTAAAAAACATTGTATGCAGGAAAATTCAGTGAGCCCCTGTGCACTTCTCAGCCGGCAGTCAGGTAGCAAAGTTAGTTCCAGTAGTCCTTTCTGCTTTGGAAGATTACACAGGTTCAGGGCTTTTCCCAGCTCCCTGATCTTCCTGTGCCCTTGCAAACGTAAGCCACAAGGGATGAGAGGGGTGGGGAGTAAGGTCCTGGCCGGGGGAACAAAACACAGTTGTAAATACTTACAGTTGGTTGTCTAAGGAAAGGTTAGTTAACATGGTCTTTTCTCCCTTGGAAGATTGCAAAGTCTTTACAGTCTCTTTCCCAGGTATCTGCCCTCTCCCCACACAGTGCCAGGCCCCAAAAGCGGGAGAAAGCAGGGTTGGAAGAAGGATCCAGACTGGCTGTCTGGTAAAAACAATGCAATGTTCCTTTCCAGTTGCCTGCAGGGGAGACTTGTAGTGCTGAGCTGTATCTTAAAGAAACCCAATGAAGTGTGGTGTGCCTCTTCCTTTCCCTGTCCATTTCACCACTTCTAGTCTGGCACAGGGGCAGGATTGCTGGCAAAAGCTTGGGTCGGGGGGTTCTGGTTCACATCTGCATCTGCATAAAATCTCTGTGTCCTAGATGAAATTGTAGTCAATTTCCAGTCAAATTGCATACCAATCCTGTAAACATATTTCAGAACATTTCTGTTTTTGCAAAAACTCCAGCTAGTTCTTCAGGTTCACCAGCAGCGCAAATCTGCTCAGTCCAACTTCTTAGCTGACCAAACTGATCCATTCAGCAATATGTGAAGGGCTGACCATTAGCAGAAACATCTCTCTGACATAGATTGCCAGATCTCATCCACAGGACTCCAAAGCCTTTCTTCTATTGTTAGACTTTGAAAAATGCTAGGCTTTCACAGTTTTATTGCATTAGTATGTGCTTCTTTTAAAATGTTTCGCAGCATTTCTCTATATGTTTTGATGGATAAAAAATTTATTATTTTATCTGTTTTTGCCTGTAATGGCAAATAACTGTTTAAATGAACACCTGCTGAAGCTACAAGACAGGAATGAAAGGGAGACAAATATTCATATTAACTTCTAACCAATGTTCCCTCTATTTTTTTCCATCCATGTGCAGAATTAATGTTGCACCAATATCAAGGTCATGAGTGAATGTGTGCCACCAGTAGAAATAAAACACCCAGATAAAATCACCCTCACATATTATATAGTATAGTTTAACCCTTTTTTTTTCTATTAATGGTAAGGCAGCAATTTAAAGAAGGGCCAAAGTCTGTGCTCCTCACTGGAGCAGAAAGACCATGGGAGTTTTGCTTAACTATGGCAGAATTTGATCTTAGAGGTGAATACTTTCAAAAATCTACAATCAGCAACATATTTAAACCTGGATTGTCACCTTCAAGTTCAACAAATTTAAAAATTGAGTCCACCCGCTGTCTGGCAACATCAAATGTTCAATCTGTCAAACAAACAAAATATCTGGAGTATAATTGTGCAGTGAAGTATTTGTACACAGTATTCTATTAACGTGAAATCTGCAAACAAAATCCAAATATTTATGTACATGCTGAATAGCCCAGACCTGCTAGCAATGCATGCAATCTGAAAATTAGAATCCCTCTGTCTTCTTTAAATTGAGTGACACACACAGAGCTTATATTTGAAAGGAAATTACTCCAGTTAATAACAGCAGTACATGCACAGTTAAAGTGTTCTCCTCATATTAAAAAATACATAGTACATTTATATTCAAAAAGGAGACGATTACCTGGTTCTAACACAGTGGATTGTGAAACTACATGGATCTTATAGAAATGCAGTATTAATTGTTACATTATATCAATGGGTTGCTATTGCTACATACTGAATTGATGGTCAGCATTTGTCAACTTGTTCAGTGCATCGAAGTTCATGGTAGTTTTTGCAACAGGAGCAGAAGTTAGCATACAATGAAGGACCCAAATAGATTAACACCAAACTCCTTTATTTAAGAAGTGTTTTGAGTGAAGTTTAAAGATTCAAAATCAAACAACATACGTATCCACAAAGATCAGGCTATCCCTGCAGAAATTCATAAGAAACCACTTTCTTTGGATATGCAAGTGTTTATCTAGACTCAAAGATTATCTATAGGTAGACCTTAATTAGTTTTCAAGTGGAAACTTGCAACTATACAGCAAAGGCATTCAGTTTCTTTTTCTTTTAATTCTTCATCTTTTTTTTTTAAAAAAACCAACCTAATCACATGATTTTAAAAAATCACAGACTTGTGCCACTAAAATCTACATAGAAAATAACTGCTGTTTTTTTTGGAGAAGCAACAGTTGATTCTTTCTTAAAGAAAGAAAGAAAGAAAGAAAGAAAGAAAGAAAGAAAGAAAGAAAGAAAGAAAGAAAGAAAGAAAGAAAGAAAGAAAGAAAGAAAGAAAGAAAGAGTCCAGAGTTGAAGTGAAATTAAAATTTTGCTTTAAAAAATCATCCCTAACTATTTCAGCACCCTCCCTCCACTTCTGCGGAGTGCAAACAGTATAATCGGTAGGCCAGAATCAGACCCATGCCTTTGTGCCCACTCTCTCCCCAGCCCCAATACCCCTAAGCCCAGGTTTCCTAGGGTAACCAGATGTTCTGATTTTATAGGGACTGTCCCGATTTTTGGGTCTCTCTCTTATATAGGCTCCTATTACGCCCCACCCCCATCCCAATTTTTCACACTTGCTATCTGGTCACCCTAAGGTTTCCCAGTTTAGGTTCCCTCATGTGTGCCAATCACACGCCTGCCCAGTGTATTGAAGCAAACCCAAAAGTTGCTGGTGCTACTAACTTGGGGTTGCAGCTGCACTAAGCACAGCCTGGGCAACTCAGCCACTTGTCTCCTGATCCCTTTGTTACCACCCTGGACTTCCAGCCATTTCACAGCCATTCACAACTTCAAGTCTCTGCTCTCATCAGTTCTTTCCCAGTAGGGAGTGAGAGGGGCCTAGGAGAGAAGATCATCCCCATCTTGGCAACACAGCACTGCCTGTGGGATGAGGATGGGGAGGGTGTTATGCAAAAATTGAAGGGCAGAGTGCTGGGCAGCAGACCCGCGAGTCCCGGGGCAGGGAAGCAATGGGAGCCTGCCTGGCTCTGCAGGGAGAAGTGCACCACTGCTGGCCCCTCCCCATGAGCCGGGGTGGCCAGCGCTCCCTGCCACCCGGTTCCCCTCCAGCTGCCTGGCCCCAGCTGCCCTCCCCTTACCCTCTTCTCTCCAGCCACCCCTGCCGCTGTTCTCCAGCCCTGCCCCACTCCTGGGCACTGCCCTCCCACCGTCGCTGAGGATGTGCACGCCTGAGCAACACTTGATGGAGTGCGGCATGGCTTAGAGGGAAGAGTGCTTCTAACCCTTTTAATTTCTATCTGTGTGACAGACTTAGATGGTAATAAATGTCCTTTTGGGGGGAAAGAGAAGACGTTAGTTGAGATGGGCTGGAGCTGCTGCTGTTGTTGTTCAAACCCATTTCTTAGAAGACAGTTACTAGTTTTAAAACCCTTAGTGTCCAATCTTCACATCCTTACCTAAGTGACTGATTTTGATTTCTTAGTAAGGATTTCAACACTAGGCTGTAAGACAGTAAAATAATATTTAGTGATTTATAAGAAAAAGCCTATCCCAGATTATATGTGTTTAGAATTCTAATCAACCATTGTACATCTTTTTGGGCTGGTTTACCCTGAAAACGTACATTGGCATATCTACTTATCTCAGGGGTGTGAAAAATCCAGATCCCTGAGAAACCTAGCTATGCCAGCCTAAACTATAGTTTAGCCTTCCACTATAGTGGAACGGGCGGTTGGAGGGGAGGCTGCTGCAACTTAAGCACTAACGAGGCAATGCTAGATGCAGTGAAGGACTGTTGATTAACAAGCTTTGTGGTGGTGGCCTTGCCAGTCTCATGTGAGGTAAGCTCAAAAACTTTTCTGTGTGTGGCATTTTGTGATAAGCTGAAGTTCTATCTACAAACACAAAGCTAAATAAACTACACACTAATATATTTAAAGGATTAGCCCTAGAGAAGTTAATGGGGTTTGGACACTTCTTATGAGTAAGAGGAAGGAGGGCAACTAGGAAGGAGGGCAGTTAGGGGGACCAGACTTTTTAGTGATGGGGAGGGGTATTGTGAATTGTTGGCAGCTGAGAATTGTGATTTGGATGTTGGTTATTAAGATACCAGAAGTGTTGGCAAGCTGGGAGAGAAGTATATTAGTTCCAGGCACTTGTTAAAGGGGAATAGCAGAAGGGTTCTGCAGCTGAGAGGAGCATCAACACGGGTTCTCTTGTTGAGGGGTGTCATAGTGGTTGAGCAGCTGAGAGAGTGGTTGAGGTGTATGAGCAATTACAAGAAGTTTAAGCAGCTAGGATTGTGGAGGGAGGGGGAAGTTGAGCACTTGTGGAGATAGCTATTACACTGCTGAATATATCCAACACTGGGTGGGGGAAGGGCAAAATTCCATTTTTAAAAAATTTAAACAAAATTCTGAAGTTTGAAAATTTTCTAGCAGCTTTATAGAGGGTTGAAAATGGGGGGCAAGTTTAACAAAAAAATTAAAAAACCGTTTTGCATTTCAAATTCGATTTAAAAAAATCAGGAAAATTTTTGACCAGTTCTGTTATTAATTTTTGGTATTTCTAGGTAGGTTTATTAAAGATGAGCACACTGATCAGTGTTCTAAAATGTGAAGGAAAAGGTAAGATTATAAACATTTTTTAATAACAAAAATAACTTTTAGACGGAAAGAAAACTGATGATGAAAGAGTTTACTTCAAATAAACATCACAGGAAACTAAAAAGCTAGAGAAGAAAAAACAATAGATTGCCTCAACCAAGAGCAGAGAAATAATAGAAGAGATACAGTTCTGAAATTAGCTGACAATGAAAGAATGAAGGCTAGAGAAAACTATCACAATGTGTCAGCAAATGGACATGGAGTAGCCTGATTTGTCAGATAAAAAAATGACTGTTTATTTTGACTGACAAATGGTTCATCAGTCAAGACGTCAAGGAACTCAAAGGCAAGAATTAGCCAATGCCCAATGAAAGCTCAATGCCAACTGAACATAAAACTAGGAAAAGAAAGATAAATATTATGAAAAAAAAATGAACTTTTCCCACCAACCTGAAGGGAAAACGCATTCTGTGGAACTTCCTGAGCTTAATTCTATTTTTATATTCCGTTGTCTGCAGGTCTTTTAAGACTAATGTTGATGAAGTTCTTAAGCAGTGGGATTGTTGAGAAACTCTCAAGGCTAAAAAACAACACTGAAAAGCCAGAGTTTTCTAAATTTGTTGCTTTGGGTGTGCAGGACGTGGAAAATGCGGCATCTCCTCAGCCTGCAAAGGCAGAGAGCACCCCATCTAGTACCAAGTGACATGGTTTGATGTGATGGCTTTTAAAGTCCCAAAGAGAAAAAGGAAGGGGAGAAGAAAGGATGGAGAATAGGAACAGGAGGAAACAGAGGTAAGCACAGTGTAACATGGCAGCAAAACTAATCTAAAGCAGTGAATTAAGCAATTAAATAAAGTAACAGGAAGATACTGAGACTGCTCTCCAAAAGTATGGTGATGGGCCTTAGGCCCATGAGATAGGTAAAACCATATGGCCTTCACAGGCCGAGGTCAGACCTTGTGGCCCTCGCAGGTTGAAGTCCTCACCCTTCTGCACCCTCTGTCCCCTTTGCAGCAGGGAGGGAGCTAGGGCTCAGACACCACTGAGGGGGTGGGGAATGGGTAGGCTGAGGACAGCCTACATCGAGTTATGGGTTATATGGTAATGAGCCTTGTAACCCACTCACTGGACTCAATTAAATGGCTGATATAAGCGTGTATGGGTGATGGCCAGGTAGTGCCCCTGGGCTGTGCTAAAGTTTAATAAAAGTTGCAGCCTGCCACTTGATTCCATGCACGTGTCTGTCCGCATTTCACCGCCATGTCCACATCAAAGTACTCAAGTATCAAGAAGGTGACTTGAGGTGACTTAAGAAGGTGACCAGATGACTGGAAAATCAGAAACACAAATGCCTTGGGAACTAGATTTATCATGTGGTTGACTTGAAGGAAATACAGTGCTGTCATTAAAAGATAGTAAAATTAGTTTGTTAGGGATTAATGCTGGTAGAAAATTGTCAAGTATTTTTCATGAAAAATTTCATAATTTTATTTCCAAAATTAAGAACTCCCTCCAACAATGATCCCTGTTTTCCATAGCAATTTGGTTAAATCCCTGCTTTTGATGATTTTTGGTTTTCATAAACCAATAATATTTTAACAGAAACAAACCAATACACAAAAGTTTCCATCAAAGATTTTTCCAGACAAAAAGTTCACATGCCTCAAAAAGCCATTTTACCATTAAAAAAATGCAGGTAGTTGTACTGGGAAAATACATATATAGAACCCCACAGAAAGAGAAGACAAAACTGAGCCAAATAAAGATTAATGATCTGTCTCTGTATTTATAGTGTCTAATCACAGTGTTTTCTACACAAAATATTCTGGTATTTATTCATGATCCTTAGGATCCTCATGATCCCATAAGATTCCTGGGACAGAGACAGCAACTTATATACAGGTAAAAACAAAAGACAATGAACTAATATGTTCTCATTTCCCACCTGCCCCACCCATATCCTCGACTTCTCCCCCGGAACAGATGAAGATTGCTTAGGATGGTCAAGAATACCTATATTTAAAAAATGTAGAATTATATGGAAATTAAAATGAACCATCAATTTTCACCACCTTCCATAGAACACCACATATTTGCACTGAAAATGTTGCAATTTTGCACATACTCTCCCTCTCCCCACTCCTCCACATTTTCTCACGCATGACAAAATATGAAAATATGGGCTTACTGGGACTTATGTTTTTAGAACCAGACCTACAAAACCTTTCTCAATTATACTTCATGAAGTCATTCAACTTTAGGGTTGTATTCTTCCATCTCTCAGGCCCTAACTTGTCTTTCAAGAGGTTTCTCAATTTGGGCTAGTGAAGCATCCAAGAAGATCATTTAGGCCAAGGGTCTATTATTCAGGTCAGAGTTGAACTACAATTCTCAGAAATTACAATAGTGTCAATGACTCCAGAATGATTTCTTGAAACAAATAGGTTGCAAATACAGACCTACCATTTCTTCTGGTTATGGTTAAGCTCCGCTTTCAGGCTTCAGCATTTTCGGTTGTGGTGCATTATTTTACTGGTTGGAGAACCTCAAAGGTTTGGGAGATTTGCTGTAGTTGCACTTAAAATCCTGCAAAATATTTCACACCATATCTTTACTTTTCTGCTTCCCATCCCAACTGGAACCAATGAATCTCTCTACATACTTCTATGATCCCCATCCCCTTGGCATCTGAGCATTTCATAAACACTAATGAATTACCCATATAAAATAGGTGATCCATGTTTATTTTGTGTTCCAGATGTGTGAAATGAGGAACTGTGGTATTTGGAAATTAAGCATCTTGCCGCAGATCACATAGTAGGTCAAGTAGCAGAGCCAGGAACTGAACCCAGAGCTCTTAAGACCTAGTCCAGTGTTTTAACCACATGACCAGAAATGGGACAACCTAAAATAAACCTTTTAAAAACCTAAAATAAACCTTTTAAAAACATGGAAGCCAGTCTTTTTTGATGTTAGTAAAGTTCAAACACAATTTTAATTTCAGCTTGGGGAATAGATCTGAATCTGTTTTGCTTTTATTTGAGCCAATTCATGCAACTCAACTTTATTCTGGGAGTTTCCTTTGTCTTTACATTTTGAAATCTGTGCTACTTCCTGCTGTACAAAATTGTGGATGCTAAGGAATTATTAATGCAGTACATTCTATGGTCCCAGTCCTGAAATCTTTTCTTAGTCCTTTCTACTTATGTAAAATTCCTACTGACTTCAGGACTGTTTTATATTTGGAAAGCAAAAACAACAAATTAAAAGTCAGAAAGAATGTTAAAAGCCATAAACAAAAGAGTTGTAGTAGGACAATTGAGTCAGCAGTGTGCCCTTGTTGCCAAGAAGGCCAATGGCATTTTGGGATGTATAAGTAGGGGCATAGCGAGCAGATCGAGGGACGTGATCGTTCCCCTCTATTCAACATTGGTGAGGCCTCATCTGGAGTACTGTGTCCAGTTTTGGGCCCCACACTTCAAGAAGGATGTGGATAAATTGGAGAGAGTCCAGCGAAGGGCAACAAAAATGATTAGGGGACTGGAACACATGAGTTATGAGGAGAGGCTGAGGGAGCTGGGATTGTTTAGCCTGCAGAAGAGAAGAATGAGGGGGGATTTGATAGCTGCTTTCAACTACCTGAAAGGGGGTTCCAAAGAGGATGGCTCTAGACTGTTCTCAATGGTAGCAGATGACAGAACGAGGAGTAATGGTCTCAAGTTGCAGTGGGGGAGGTTTAGATTGGATATTAGGAAAAACTTTTTCACTAAGAGGGTGGTGAAACACTGGAATGCGTTACCTAGGGAGGTGGTAGAATCTCCTTCCTTAGAGGTTTTTAAGGTCAGGCTTGACAAAGCCCTGGCTGGGATGATTTAACTGGGAATTGGTCCTGCTTTGAGCAGGGGGTTGGACTAGATGACCTTCTGGGGTCCCTTCCAACCCTGATATTCTATGATTCTATGATTCTATGACAATTTGCTTAGTACAATTAATGAGTTTTAACAGGAAAGATGATACCCTGATGCTTTAATATATGTTATACAGCGTAGTAAAAAATGAAATTTATCAAATGTATTTATCCTGAATAGCTCTTTTCTTTTTCCTCCATAACAAAAGACTCTGGACAAACTAGTCACAGCACCAGTGTGATACACTTTAATGAGTGAGAAGCCAAAATTATCCATTTTTGTGGCAAAAGATTTAGCAGTGTTCTAGAAAAATGAAGATATCGTCAATGGCTGAAAGCCCTCATTATTGCTCAAGGAATCAATTGAAACTGATTCAGAAACACCATTTGTTACTTGGAGGTGCTTCTTACTTAGTTCTGACACTGGAACGAGCATTCTGTGTATGGTAAATAATTTCCAAAGGCTCCTGAAATTATCTCTCTTTTCTAATTGAAGCTTGTTGTACGAGCTCTGAACAGACCACTTGCTTCAAAGCTCTGTGGGGACAACTTTACAACAACTGCCTCGTGAGCAGAGATTATAATTTAAAGGGCTTTTAGGAAGATCTTCCCAATACATCGAAGGAAATACAAGGTGTCCATCTGCCTGGGTATCCCCAGGAGAGTAGCTCACACGCGTAGCCAGTAGAAGTCAGTAAGATCACTCATCGGTAGGCAAGAAGAGCTACTAATACTGAAATTAGACAGAGGAATAAAAATGGGCATTGTGCGTTTTATTCCTAGAAGATGTCCTTGATTTTCCAGTGCTATGAGAAAATTGCTGTCCTTGCCCTGAGATGGATGTCAAAATAAATGACTATTTCATCAAATGTTCTTCACATAAAAAAATCAAACTTTTTTTGCTTGTCAAGGTGGCAAAGCCAGTTCCAGCTGTGTGTGTCCATAAGCAGCTTCTGTCAAGTGAAAAGATTCCAAACATTGACCCCTCCTGCAAGCGTTTGTATAGAGACAGTTTCCTTTTTTTGTAAACAGATGGTGAGACATTTTATCTGCTGAGCGACAGCTAAAATGAGATGATTCCTCTTAGCAACAATGTTTCAAGCTCGTGTGACTCTTAATGTGTGATCTTAACATGGTCTAGGGCAGTGGTTCTCAAACTAGGGCCACCGCTTGTTCAGGGAAAGCCCCTGGCTGGCCGGGCCAGTTTGTTTACCTGCCATGTCTGCAGGTTCGGCCAATCGCGGCTTCCACTGGTCGCAGTTCGCTGTTCCAGGCCAATGGGGGCTGCAGGAAGGGTGGCCAGCACATCCCTTGGCCCAAGATGCTTCCCACAGCCCCCACTGGGCTGGAGTGGTGAACCACAGCCAGTGGGAGCCACAATCGGCCAAACCTGCGGACACGACAGGTAAACAAACCAGCCCAGCCCACCAGGGGCTCTCTCTGAACATGCGGCGGCCCTAGTTTGAGAACCACTAGTCTAGGGGATGACCACTTGTTTAAATAATGTTCATTTGAATAGGCTAAAGATATCTTCCTCCCCAGCAAAAACAAATGGGACTTAACTATGTAGGAGATATTTTCTTAAACAATGAGACTTGGTGGCTAGATGTAGTTTGGCAGTTTTATTTTCTGGTTTAGGTGGAGTTCCCTATCCTTTAGGGAGTTGGGGTGGGGGAGAAGTGTGTAGATGAATACATATTATAGTAGACATTATTCATCATTTTCAAATCTTATATGAATTGTTTGCTCAGTCATAGAATTCAGAGTGAAAATGTTTCATTCTCCGACGTTCTGTAGATAGGGATTTCAACAAACAAACAAACATTGCTTTTTGATAACTCTCACTCTGTGCTCTAGCATTTCACTACAGAGACAGTTCTTCAAAGATCACTGCTATGAATGAGAAAAAGATGACAGTGAGATAAAAAGCTTTCAGTGAAAACTTGAGCTTTATGTCAAGATAAAACCTAGGAGATTTTTTATTTTCGTATCAGTATTCTCACTCAGGATATTCACATTAATCTGGATTTATGATTAGCGATGTTGCAGGCATGAAATAGTCACTACCTTTCCAGGCCTTGACACAACCCAATGCTATGTGTATCTTTGCAGATACACTTAACAGCTGTTGCACAGTACCATCCAATTAGTTCTACTGAAATCATAAAATCATTCCAAGAAGAAGTGCAATTTCCAGCATAGAATAAGAAATAGGGCAAAGCGTCAGCTTCAAAAATAATATCCACAGAGCCTTTAATTCACAACTCTCATAAATTTCCATACATGCCTAGCAACAACCACAGGTTTTCCATGAGACACATGCATTCCAAATGAATCATACAGTCACAAAAGAATCACTTGACCATACATGGATTTCTTGGTCCATCAGATGACTCTCAGAATTGTGTTGTACCTTCCTTTCCCACATGCTTCTCCCTGTACTCTTTATCTATCTTAATTGCTTCTTTTAAATCATGTTAGTCTCATCTTCATGCCTTTTTCACACCATCCACTGTGCTTAGAAACTTATTTATAATGTATAGCAATGCAGAGGCCCCAACACGATCAGGGCACCATTATGTTAGGTGGGAGTTAAACAAAGATAGTCCCTGCCCCCAGAGAGTTCACAGTCTAGGATTCTGACAAGATGCCACAGGTGGATAAACACACACACAGGTGGGGTGAGGGAAAGGTAATCATAAAGATAAGTACATTTACACGAGTAGTTTTAGTGATCAAATAGTCACCAGGAGCTGGCAGCCTGACTGATACCAGACAAAAGTGATTTGTGAGCATCAAATCATTGACAGTTTGAGCTTACTTACTCTTGGACTCTAAAAACAGGGTGGGGGAATTCAGCAGTGGGAAAACAATTGCAGTTCTTGACCCCAGTTATGTAAAAAATAAAAAATAGTAAAAAGATCATTTTACCAAATGATCATATAATTTCTTTTTCAGTTTTAAATGTCTTAGAGGCAATAAGCAGACTGTCAACGTTTAGCGAAATGTTGCTAAGTGCTACATAACACTTGAGTGGTGAGATAAGACTGGCACTAGTACTGTATATTAATCATATTATGTCAACCATTGGTAACATATGGTATTGTAATTATATCCAACATGTTTACAAAAAGATGTGAACAGGTGCTAACGTTTGTGTTCCAAATGTTGACAGGCCTTAACAAGATGTTCCCTTTTCCAAACTGTGCCCCATCAACTAAACAAACCTAAAAATCCTATTAAAATAGGACACAGAATACTTCAAATTGTTTCACTGTTCCATAAAACTTTTTGACATGGTTGTTTAAAAGGCAATTGATGACATATTTTGGAAAACGAGGTAGTTAGGGTTGCATTGTCATGGGGAGAAGCTCTGCAGGTTCAAAACTACACAGGAAAAGCAATGGTGAAAAACCTATGTTAACACAGAGTTAAGGTTGCTTGCTGGTATGTTGTCCCATTGCAGAACACTGAGTTGAGCAAAATTCAAACATCTGAAAACTAGGAAATACACAGTTAAAGTTGATGCAACCTTAACTCTGACCTCCTTCAGCAGTGTCCCAATATGACCCATTAACACACATACCTTTAGTCAATCAACCCCACAGTTTCTGAAATGTACAAGTTGTTCTCCTCCTTTTAAAATCCATTTATTCTAACCTACAGGACTCCATCCAACACTATTAAAGGATGAAAAGGAGGGGAAGAAAAAAGGTTGCCCATGCCATCTTCTATCTGTTCCACTGAAGCTGGCAGTAGCCAATGGGAAATATTTGCATACACTCCAGGTGCAGTCAGTGTGGTAGGTGACTTACACTAAAAGATGGAGGCAGAAGTTGGGCCCTCTTGGTAAAGGAGATGAGGATGAAGATGAGGAGATCTATGTTTTGCACCCTCTGATGTGAGACACCAAAGGGAATTGTTGCATGTGCTGAAGGTTCAGGATACAGTATGCATCATTTCAATGAAGAACTGTATACAATATATATTTGGTCGGCACCGGGTTTTATTACAAAGGGTATTGTCAGTAGGGAGCTGGGATACAACAATATTCTAATACTTTAATGATGATTAAGTGAAAGTGTAAGTTGAAATGGTATTCTGTGAGGAAGGGTAAGGGGTTATAAAAGGGTGTGCAGTGATTCTGAAGTTATACATGTCTGATATTCTTTCTGAAGAGTTGGATAAATTTGTGACTATATGCCAGGATCTGGAATCTCTTGAATCTTATAGTTCCAAGCAGGGCTTTGGAGCGGAGCCTGGAACTGGAGCGCGGAGCAGCTCCGGAGCAGTGGAGCTGCAGGTTTTTGCCGGGAGCTGGAGCGGAGCAGAGCTCCAAAGCCCTGGTGCCAAGGGCCAGAGCGAGTGTGTGCTATGTGCATAGTGAGGCATTGCTTGAAAAGATTACAGGGAAGGTGACATGGGCAACCTTTCTTGCTCTCCCTTTTGTCCTTTAAGAGTGTTAGATGAAATGCTGAGAATGAGAGTGAATGGGTTGTAAAAGGTGGTGAAGAGCTTGTACATTTTAGCATCCGTAGGATGGGCAGAGTAGAGGTATGTGTACTAATGGGGGATACTGGGGCATTGCTGGAAAATAGCAGTTAACTGGTCATTTCCTGGCTTTCACAAGTTTCAGTTTTACTCCACTCAGCATTCTGCAAGGGGATGACACACCAATAAGCAACCTTAACTCTGCATTAATGTAGTTTTTGCCATTGGATTTCCTATTTTTTTATAACAGGAAAAAATATGTTGTTGGTAGGAGGTTAGCAATCATTTAGGCAGTTGTACAGATCCTGTCCCACAGTTTGCATATCAGGCCAACCAGCTCTCCTCTCCCCAAGCAGCTCTGCTTTGGTACACCTCTCCAGCCATACCACCCTGACCCATTCACTGCATTCCCCACTCCAACCTGGCCACATTGCCACTACTGTACCCAACCCTATCTCCACCCCCATTCATCACAAGCAGGAAATGTATCTCCCTGAAGTCTTCTTCACGCTCTGACATATAAATGTTTCTATTGCAGTTACTTCCCACCCCCATGCTATAACCCAACTCACATACAATACCTGGACCATGTTTCAGAATGGTTGGCAGGTGGAGTTTGTGGCAGGGCCAACAAGAGAAATCACAGGCAAGATTTCTGTTCCAAATTACTGATTGCTTTATGTTTGAGAGAAAGATCCTCTTACCCCTGTCTAAACACATGTACCCCATCTCTGAAAGACAGCAAGGTGTCAGCTTGCCATACAATACGCATTTCCTGGTCAGCCATGAACCTTCCAATTTTCTCATTAATGTTCTTCTGGCTCTTATTAATAGCATTCATATGGTCACTGTAACAATTATTTAGACACCCAGCCAAACCAAAGAAAACTAATCACAACTCCTGGACATAAATCTCTGAGGTAGTTCAAATCTGCTCTCATACGTTGCATGAGGTGTAAATCAGGAATGAGGCCAGATCATTTCTACCCAAGTGAATCACCACAATGTACCGTAGTCACTAGTTAGACTTTGCAAAGTGTGCACAACGTAATGCCAGTACAGGCCATCTCCTCAATCCAAATTAGCCTGTAGTCAGCAATCCCCAGGTCATGGTGTACTCTTTGCTGTCCTGTAACCTTGTGCCAGGAATCATCCAGAATCCACACATTGGCAACACCTTATAATGCGACCCTAACCACCTTGGCAGTGCGCATATTTCTTTTCCTTCAGTGGTCAAGGTACATGAGCTGCACACTCTGGGTCTTTGGAAATGCCCCATTAATGTGCACTGAGATCAGGAAGGAACCACTTGCTGCAACCCTGCACCGCTCCCTGAGAATTCAGATTAAAATACAGATTTTCTTAAAAACCAAACCAAGGGTTGCCTACCACCCATCTTCATTACCCACCCCTTCCACAGCCATAGCCCTTCTCCTTGTTCCCCTGTCCTGACCTCTCAACACACACACACACACACACACCACCCTCTATCTCCAGCTCCTCCCCACCCAATACAACACATTTGGTGAGACTGCCTACTGACTATTCTGCTGTGTCTCCCCATAAAATAAAAACACGTTATAACAGAAACCAACTGACATTAGTTATTAAATCTATTGTGTAGGTGTTCAAAGTGTTGGACTAGAAAAGTCAGTGGCGGGGTGTTGGCACATTCCCTCAAACAACACAGATAAGCATAAGGGGCTGCACAGAACCCTCTCATGGATTTCTTCTTTATTGGCACATCTTCACTGCATTCCTTCCAGACTGCACATCTATGCAACCAAAGAAGTGAGTATTTCCTTAAATAGTGTTCACAATTTTGGTCCTCTGAATACTTGGTGGGTGCCATGCACTACCCTGGATAAAAACTGACTGATTGAGACCATTTTGACCTGCATCACAGCAATAGTTTGATCTCTAGCTCTGCACACACACACACACACACACACACACAAAATCCATCTAGAAACATTTGGAAAATGGCTATTATTTCAGGACTTATATCTCTGGAACTCCTGGCTCAAATGACCCCACATTTGGGTCACTAACCCTACGCTGCACTTCCTGAGGCACCCTAAATTTCAAAGGAATCTGACTTAGCATGTCAATTTGAGAGGATTTAGAAAGATCAACCTTTAAACAGAAGTCGTGATGCAACCTTATCTATAGTGACACTGCCATGCCCTTGTAATACCCACGTGCCTTCCAAGGGGCATTACCTTCCCATTCATCATGTGACAGAAGAGTACTTAGTTGTAGTAGTAATGTGTTATAACCTAGAGGCCCTGTCATGTTCCCTGAAAGATGGTCCCTGCCCCAAAGAACTTACAATCTAAGTATATAATGAGACACAAACTGATACAAAAGATGGAAAGAACACAAAGTAACAGTTAGACAATTATACCTGCTGTAGAAAACATTGACCTGCCATCTGTACAGCCATTACTTTACACAACAGCAGTGAATACTAGCCTAGATGTTAAAGATACAGTAGAACCCCGTTTATCTGAGCCTCCATTATCTGGCTTTCCCAATTAACTGAACTGGAGCTCAGGCTGTCAGCCCTGGGCAGTGGGGCTCCCATTGTCAGACCCAGGCAGTGAGGCTTGGAGTTCAGATGAAGCCCGAGCCCCGCAGCTCAGGGCTGACAGCTCTTTGCCCATTCTCTGGATTATCCGGGTTTTTAATTATCTGATCTGGCCCCAGACCCAATTAGAACAGACAAACGGGGTTCGACATTATATGTATATTAAACCAAAACAAAGACACCACAGGAGGTAAAACCAGGAAGATTTATAACTAATTAATGCTTGTACAGTTGTTAGAATACAGGCCTTGTTATTGTGCTCTCATAACTGGTACAAAGTCTAGAACCTAAATAATCCTTCTGGTTCTGTTATAAATAATATTTAAAAATCCAAACATAACATGCAGATTGCTCCCTTTATGGAGAAAGGTAACAAGATATGAATATTTTTATGGAACGTGTGAGCTGCTCAGATATTATGGTGATGGGTGCAGTATTATAATCTTTGAATTCTGAAAGTAAAATCCTGGGACCACGAAGCTTATGGGATTATCACTGACTCCAGCGAGACCAGGATTTCACCCCCAGACTCATTGTGCCTGCCTGAAGTTCTATACCTCAGGCAGAAACTTCTGCTCAGCCACTAGTGTGTCTTTGCGCCACTCCTTACCGAGGTCACAACTGAACCCATATTGGATGTAACTGAAGGCATCATTTGTTAATTCATAAATCAGTGTCTTGTATGTTGATCTATCATATGCCAGAATAAGAACTGTCTCAAAATTCTACTTATTTCAGACATCATAGCCAGCCTGTCAGCTGTTTTCAGCTATTGTTATTTTTCTCAGAGATCTCAATGGGTAGTTGTAGGAAATTGCTCCTCTTCCCAAAGAGAGCTGTAAAGTGTCCCATTTTGTCACCACTCCTGTTCAACATGTGTATGGGGTCATTAGAAGAGTTATTACTCAGGCATGGGAAGAGGTCTTTTCAGGATGCTGATGACACCCAAGAGCACGTCTCTATCTCATCGGATTTGGATGATGCAGTTCAGCATCTCAGCTGGCCGAGGCCCAGCCTAGATAAAACTGAGGTGACAACAGTGGCTGGAGGCAGTCAGAGGAGGTGGTAGAAATAGTACAAGCCCCTTCAGTTGAGGAAATGTGTTTGCCACAACTTATTTGATTTTAAACCTCTTCTGTTTGATGATGCTACAGCAGTAACCTAGTCAGCTTTTTGTCGTTTACATCTGGCTAAGAGGTCGAGACCTTTCCTTTTGGATGTGGACCTTACCACCATTATCCATGCTTCTATCACCTCAATATTAGACTACACTGCAATGTGCTCTTCATGGGGTTATACCTAAAAACCATTCAGAGACTGAAGCTGGTGCAGAATGTAGTAGCTCGCTTCTTGAGAGCACAGCAGCTCTTTGGCAGCACATGGCCCCGGGGCTCTGGGATCTGCGTTGGCTGTCCATTGGTCTCTGGATGAAGTTTAAGGTGTTGGTTATGACATATAAAGCCCTGAATGATCTGGGACCAGTTTATCTGAGGGATTGCCTCTCTCCCCATGCCATACTGCCACAGCTGCAGTCAGCAGACACACTTAAGATGGATCTCCACACTACAATGGTGGGAGGGAGTGGCTGGAAGTGTGTTGCCTGTGACAGCCCTGAGATTCTGAAACTTCCTCCCATGTTATGTGCATAGCATATACACATAGAATTTAGATAAAAAAATTATAAATACTCTTGCTGGAAGGTAGCAATGTAACACTGCTTTATTTCTTATAATTCAGACCACCACCACACAGGAACCAAACACAGAGAGAGACAAAGCAGGCTGCTCCCTCAAACTGAGAGGCACAATTCAACCCACCTTACTGTAGGCTGTCTGGCTGCCGACTGACTGCTGCTAGGCCTAGGTGGTGTATGGAGCCTCTTCATCATGATCAGAGGAAGACAGAGAAGTCCACAAGGTTTAATAAAGTTCAGCTTGATCAACTCCACCTGTATTCAGCTTCACTCTGAATAGAAACACCTCCTAACTTAAAAGCAGGACCAGGGACAACCTCTGAACATTTAAATTGATAACTTCAGGTATTCAATACATCTGACCCATTGGTCCAAAATAGCCTGAATTTGGTGACTTACCAGACATGCTGAAAAAGACACCTGATAGAGAGCTGAGGGTATGTTTACTAGATTGTGGAGGAAGTAGATGACTGGCTGGCTGGCCAGTTGAGTTCTGGTAGAACTGAATTCAATGCTGCTGAGGTTTAATTTACTTGTATTTATTCCATGATCCCATGGTAGGGTGCCTAGGCCCTGGGATACGCATCTTTATTATTTTAAAATTAACTAAATATGTTTCTGTTGTACCTAAAATTGATTTAGATTTACTACAGTCACCCATGTAGACAACATACTCTGATATTATCTGACTTGTGCCTCCTTAGCTTTTGTTTGCTCTATGCAGTGATTTCAAAAGGCCACCGAATGGTATCTTATTCACAACTGGTTATCAGTTTTCAGTGAGTGGAGTCCTGGATGGCATTTACCTTGCATGTACCACATAGTGATGCACAACATTCAGTCCCAGGAGATACTTACAGGCACGCTGTCTCCTCTGGAACTTGAAATAATTGATCTGAACCCCAAATGTCATTAGTCTTAATCTCATAGTCAGAATCATTATTATTTCTAGATTATCTGAGCTTTTGCTAACACAATTTGTTCCCTAGACAAGTGTTTATTTGTCTGATATTACAAAACCCATGTCTCCCTATTACTTGTTGGGTTTCTGCATAGTCTGAGAACGGAAAGACTGGGTAACAGGCCTGTGCGTACACACAGAAGTATTTTTATAAATGTAGAGAACACTTTATTATAAATGTCAAGTCATTCCTTCTCTTTCCATCCACTCCTTTATCAGCATCACTCATGCAACAACAGCTAGAAGAGAATTAGTGCATGCAGCAGCCCGTTTAAATCTGGCACTGGGAGCTGGAAGGGAATTCCTTGAAAAATTCAGGTGAAATTCATTAGCACTAATTCATGAGCCCTTGGACTACCTGCTGCCAATGTGTTAATTCACAAACTTACAGTTGGATTTACACAAAAGCTGGGAATTGAAATACCAGCATTCTACACAATGGAAGACTTCAAATGGTTTACACTGTGCTAAATGCAAATTTTAGTATAGCCATATACATGGAAAAACAATACAAAAACAAATGGATATAAACTGGCCATCAAGAAGTTAAGGCTTGAAATTAGGCAAAGGTTTCTAACCACCAGAGGAGTGAAATTCTGAAACATATATTAAAGCATCAGGGTATCATCTTTCCTGTTAAAACTCATTAATTGTACTAAGCAAATTGTCATAGAATCATAGAATATCAGGGTTGGAAGGGACCCCAGAAGGTCATCTAGTCCAACCCCCTGCTCAAAGCAGGACCAATTCCCAGTTAAATCATCCCAGCCAGGGCTTTGTCAAGTCTGACCTTAAAAACCTCTAAGGAAGGAGATTCTACCACCTCCCTAGGTAACGCATTCCAGTGTTTCACCACCCTCTTAGTGAAAAAGTTTTTCCTAATATCCAATCTAAACCTCCCCCACTGCAACTTGAGACCATTACTCCTCGTTCTGTCATCTGCTACCATTGAGAACAGTTTAGAGCCACCCTCTTTGGAACCCCCTTTCAGGTAGTTGAAAGCAGCTATCAAATCCCCCCTCATTCTTCTCTTCTGCAGGCTAAACAATCCCAGCTCCCTCAGCCTCTCCTCATAACTCATGTGTTCCAGACCCCTAATCATTTTTGTTGCCCTTCGCTGGACTCTCTCCAATTTATCCACATCCTTCTTGAAGTGTGGGGCCCAAAACTGGACACAGTACTCCAGATGAGGCCTCACCAATGTCGAATAGAGGGGAACGATCATGTCCCTCGATCTGCTCGCTATGCCCCTACTTATACATCCCAAAATGCCATTGGCCTTCTTGGCAACAAGGGCACACTGCTGACTCATATCCAGCTTCTCGTCCACTGTCACCCCTAGGTCCTTTTCCGCAGAACTGCTGCCTAGCCATTCGGTCCCTAGTCTGTAGCTGTGCATTGGGTTCTTCCATCCTAAGTGCAGGACCCTGCACTTATCCTTATTGAACCTCATCAGATTTCTTTTGGCCCAATCCTCCAATTTGTCTAGGGCCCTCTGTATCCTATCCCTGCCCTCCAGCGTATCTACCACTCCTCCCAGTTTAGTATCATCCGCAAATTTGCTGAGAGTGCAATCCACACCATCCTCCAGATCATTTATGAAGATATTGAACAAAACCGGCCCCAGGACCGACCCTTGGGGCACTCCACTTGATACCGGCTGCCTACTAGACATGGAGCCATTGATCACTACCCGTTGAGCCCGACAATCTAGCCAGCTTTCTACCCACCTTATAGTGCATTCATCCAGCCCATACTTCCTTAACTTGCTGACAAGAATACTGTGGGAGACCGTGTCAAAAGCTTTGCTAAAGTCAAGAAACAATACATCCACTGCTTTCCCTTCATCCACAGAACCAGTAATCTCATCATAAAAGGCGATTAGATTAGTCAGGCATGACCTTCCCTTGGTGAATCCATGCTGGCTGTTCCTGATCACTTTCCTCTCATGCAAGTGCTTCAGGATTGATTCTTTGAGGACCTGCTCCATGATTTTTCCAGGGACTGAGGTGAGGCTGACTGGCCTGTAGTTCCCAGGATCCTCCTTCTTCCCTTTTTTAAAGATTGGCACTACATTAGCCTTTTTCCAGTCATCCGGGACTTCCCCGGTTCGCCACGAGTTTTCAAAGATAATGGCCAATGGCTCTGCAATCACAGCCGCCAATTCCTTCAGCACTCTCGGATGCAACTCGTCCGGCCCCATGGACTTGTGCACGTCCAGCTTTTCTAAATAGTCCCTAACCACCTCTATCTCCACAGAGGGCTGGCCATCTCTTCCCCATTTTGTGATGCCCAGCGCAGCAGTCTGGGAGCTGACCTTGTTAGTGAAAACAGAGGCAAAAAAAGCATTGAGTACATTAGCTTTTTCCACATCCTCTGTCACTAGGTTGCCTCCCTCATTCAGTAAGGGGCCCACACTTTCCTTGGCTTTCTTCTTGTTGCCAACATACCTGAAGAAACCCTTCTTGTTACTCTTGACATCTCTGGCTAGCTGCAGCTCCAGGTGTGATTTGGCCCTCCTGATATCATTCCTACATGCCCGAGCAATATTTTTATACTCTTCCCTGGTCATATGTCCAGCCTTCCACTTCTTGTAAGCTTCTTTTTTATGTTTAAGATCCGCTAGGATTTCACCATTAAGCCAAGCTGGTCGCCTGCCATATTTACTATTCTTTCGACTCATCGGGATGGTTTGTCCCTGTAACCTCAACAGGGATTCCTTGAAATACAGCAAGCTCTCCTGGACTTCTTTCCCCTTCAAGTTAGTCCCCCAGGGGATCCTGGCCATCCGTTCCCTGAGGGAGTCGAAGTCTGCTTTCCTGAAGTCCAGGGTCCGTATCCTGCTGCTTACCTTTCTTCCCTGCATCAGGATCCTGAACTCAACCAACTCATGGTCACTGCCTCCCAGATTCCCATCCACTTTTGCTTCCCCCACTAATTCTACCCGGTTTGTGAGCAGCAGGTCAAGAAAAGCGCCCCCCCAGTTGGCTCCTCTAGCACTTGCGCCAGGAAATTGTCCCCTACGCTTTCCAAAAACTTCCTGGATTGTCTATGCACCGCTGTATTGCTCTCCCAGCAGATATCAGGAAAATTAAAGTCACCCATGAGAATCAGGGCATGCGATCTAGTAGCTTCCGTGAGCTGCCGGAAGAAAGCCTCATCTACCTCATCCCCCTGGTCCGGTGGTCTATAGCAGACTCCCACCACTACATCACTCTTGTTGCACACACTTCTAAACTTAATCCAGAGACACTCAGGTTTTTCTGCAGTTTCGTACCAGAGCTCTGAGCAGTCATACTGCTCCCTTATATACAGTGCTACTCCCCCACCTTTTCTGCCCTGCCTGTCCTTCCTGAACAGTTTATAACCATCCAAGACAGTACTCCAGTCATGCGAGTTATCCCACCAAGTCTCTGTTATTCCGATCATGTCATAGTTCCTTGACATCACCAGGACCTCCAGTTCTCCCTGCTTGTTTCCAAGGCTTTGTGCATTTGTATATAAGCACTTGAGATAACCTGTTGATCGCCCCTCATTCCCAGTATGAGGCAGGAGCCCTCCCCTCACAGACATTCCTGCCTGTGCTTCCTCCCGGTATCCCACTTTCCCACTTACCTCAGGGCTTTGGTCTCCTTCCCCCGGTGAAATCCTAGGGAGGGGAGGTGCCTTCTTCTGACACATGGAGGAAAGGTCACTTGCAGGTTTAAACTAGGGTAAATGGTGGATGCTCTGTAACTTGAAGTCTTTAAATCATGATTTGAGGTCTTCGGTAACTCACCCAGAGGTTATAGGTCTATTACAAAAGTGGGTGGATGAGGTTCTGTGACCTGCAAAGTGCTGGAGGTCAGACTAGATGACCATGATGGTCCCTTCTGGCCTTAAAGTCTGTGAGTTGTATATCAGCATCTGCATACTAGTTCAGGTCAGAAAGAGAAAAATAGAAGCTGGAGGGGAATTTGAGAAGGCAGGATGTAATTATCCATTTTTTAAGTTTGCCAAAACACTGGGGGCTAATACCTACTATTGTGGAAAAGATGCCATGAAGGGAACAATTCAGGTTCTTTCTCCTTTTTTAACCCCACTTTCCCTTTAAACCATAGTAATTCATTTTAATGCATTGGCGTATCTCCAAAAGAGAAATTTAAGAGCAGAGTCTAATATATTTATTGCTCAGCCGAATAACCTCATGAGATGCAAGGTTTCCTTCTGTCCTTCCCCCAAAGCTTCATTTATTTTTATAAGAACTGAGTACAATAGAAATACACATAAGCAAATCCTTGCATGTAAAGCTTAACACAAAGAGCACATAGAATTCTTTTCTTGCCCTAGAAATACAGAAAAAAATAGTGTATAAACACTGACTATATAAACAGCCTACGTTAAAAAAAAAACCATAAAATACCAGTTTTCTTTCTCAATTACGTGAAACTATTCACATGGGGCAAATATGCTGAAAGAAGAAACACCATAAAAGGAAAACTAAATAAAGAGGAAGAAAATGATAAAAAAAGAAAGAAAAGGGGAAAGAGAAGAGATAAAATCAGAGTATAAATAGAAGAGTTGGTGATAAGCAGAAACATCGTATCTGGCCCCTCTATACCAACGACCTGGGAGGGCTTAAGCAACTAAGCAGTAATGTTTTGTAGGTGGTCCCAAGTGAAGTACATCTGGTTCACGTTATTTTTAGCATGAGTGACATTTTGCTTTCTTGCGGATTATGGTGAACAGCAGGAAAGTACACATGCTGCATTGTCTGTATCATATGCTATACGCTTTCTCTCCTCCACAGCAAAAGCTGATTAACCAAAGAACCTACTAGCAAGGCATCAAGAGTTTAATATGAACCTCAGAAGTCTTCAAAATTAGCCATGGTTCAAGCTGGAATCTCATCCAAGTAACACAGTCAATTGTTTTCTCTGCCAAACTGTCTATAGGAACTTTTTGCATCTCTTCCCTCTCTCTCTCTTGGATCGTGACAAACTTTTTTAGACTGGTATTCATAGTGTGTTTTGCCTTTGAAACTTGTTCATTGGGATGTGTCAAATGAGGCAAGTCACAAAGCATTTCTCATATTCCTAACTGGGGGAGTCTAACCATTATGATGAAGCGGTACAGTTCAGCTCTGCGGAAGCCATTTTCAGAGATCATTTCTCAAGAGAGGCAGGCTGCATTTAAACCGATCTCTCTGGTCAGCTAGAAAAAACTAGGAAAAAATAAAAGCATTGTGTCCGACTCCAGCAGGCAATTACCTGCTACATTTGTTACCTTCTGCAATTCCTTTGAGAACTTATTTTATTTTCTATTTACCTTGAGATGAGCATCTCCCAATTTTACAAGGATAAATTTATTTGTTTCACTGATATCTAAATTATCTTGTGGCAGCAGCCTGATTATTACACTGTATCATTCCCGGACAGAAGCTGACACACAGTCAGCTCCTCCTGTAAATCTCCAATCAGAGGGAAGTAGCTTAGTATTCTTACCATTTAATGTTGGCCTAACATAAATGTTTCCTTCTTTTACAAAAGGAAATTTATTGTTTCACTGGAATCTGAATTCTCTTGTGCCCTCAAACTAAAACGTGATGTATTATTCCTGAACAGCCACCCACAACGCACATTGTTGCCTGCTTATCCCCTAGTCAGTGGGAAGTTGACCTAGCATTATCAATTAATATTTTGCAAGAGGTAATTGTCCTCTGCTTAACCAAAGAGAAATTCCCTTGATTATCTCAGTTCAATTGTGCCATCAGACTAAAGGGTCGGACAAGGGAAGAGAAAAAGTCAGAGAGTTTTCCATTTGCATGAACATAAGCCATTTATAAATGCACAGCATACAGTCTGATGGGAAACTTTCCACAATGGTGGATGAGTTAGACTCAGGTGGGTTCACACACCTGTAAAATACAGAATATTTTAATTTTACAACATATTTAGCTTCTCCCTTCTGAAAGCACTTACATTTTTCTCTTTCTAACTGACTGCAAAACTGACGGAATTTACAAAAGTAAAACCACCCGGTAGAATCGAAAGCACTATAATTTCCATGGAACATTTAAGTGTTCCAAGTTCCATTAACGTATATAACCAGTAGCAATCAAATGACAATATCCTCATGTTAAATCCTTCAGAAGACAATGTATAAATCATAATACTTGGCTCTTATCAAGCACTATTCATATGAGGATCTCAAAGCACTTTACAAACCATTAATCCTCACAGCCTTCTGAAATACACATGTATTATTACACTCATTTTATACACATATAAACTGAGGTCCAGTGAAGTGACTTGCCTAAGATCACACAATATAAAAGAATCAGGCATAGAACCCAGCAGTTTTGTGTGATAAATTGGGAGTTCTGTCTGTACCATTTCAGAATTGTCAATGAAATTGTATCATGAAACCATTCTGTCATGGAAAGTTTATGTATGTGGATTCCCCCACTGAGTTTGCAGAATTGTGTCATGTCTCTGCCAAGTCAGAGAGAACGGTGAGTGATCAGAAGACACTTCTTCTTCTTGTCTGAAGGGGAGGCAGTTTGACAAGAACAGAAAATTACTAAAGGCAGAACTTAAGAAGTGGTGATCCCAGCAGGAAACTATAAATGGAGTCCTGAGGGATGGGGGGCAACAGACATTTTGCACCAGATTAAGATAAGGGAGGCTTCTGCGGGAGCAGGGTAGGCAAGAGGGCGGAGGACCCTGCCTGCCTGCCCCGATGGAACACGGAAGATCCCCCAAGGACTCCCAAAGGAAGGGTGAGCTAGTAAGGGACATTGCATTTAGGATGTTTTGTATGATCTGTACTCTCTTGTGCTTTATTGTTAAGTAAATAGCATAAAGGTGTTAGATTGTACAAAGTGTGTGTATGTTGCCTGCTTCACAACTGCTGCATGCCCCTGCAAGAGTGACACTATAAGCCTGGGGTGGAGTTCTGGGGGAGAGGTGTGTTTAAGTACTGGAGAGTTCAGAGTCAACCCTGCACACAGAAGGGCTAGGTGGCTGGACAACAGGTTCCAATACTCAGGGAGTGGGGGCAGAAAGAAGCTCTGTGCCCTAAGGCTATGCCTCGGGATTCCAAGTTTGGGGCAGTGGCTGGACTTCATTCAAGCTCCAGAAGCTTGAAACACCCTGGGGATCCAGAGCCCAGAGGCTTGAATTCCCCTCATAGCAGTCTTCAGGGGTGGAGAGAAAGGGGTGCGCACTAGGACATGGGGCAGCTCCCCACTCAGTTTGCTGGCTTTTGTGAATCCCATTCTGAGGAGTACAATTCTCCCCATTAATTGTAGAGAGAGCCTGAGCGCCTACCGCAAGGTTGTGAAATCCACTAGACAGCAGGGTGCTGAAAGGTAAGTCCCCCCTGTGAATATCACCTCAGCTAATTTTATCCCAAATTGCTAATTGTTCAGACCCTGACACTTACAATTGGTAAAACTTCGATGTCAGACTAGTTTTATCTGATGACATCTCTGGCTACTGGCAGATTATGTTGTTTTGTGGTTAATAGTTGATTGGTCATCTCTAAATTGTGTATGGATATCATTAATAGTTTGCTTATTTATTTTTTGATTCAGTACACTGACCTCAAAGGACAAATGTGCATTACGTATATGATGCTTTATTTTGCAACTTCTGCATTACAAAGTTAGAAACAAGTGACATCTTGCTGAACAGTGTGCTTCTGGATATGTAACTCTAGGCTTTAATTCAGCATTATTAATAAACTTAATATAAACTCGGTGGTTTGAAATAAGCAAGCTTCAGAGGTGTGTGTGTACATGTAGATCTTTGCAAACCTTCTGAACTAACTATTAAATTATAGTAATCCTCAGTTTGCAGCTGCTGGACAACAAGCCACAACAGAAGGCATTCTTTCATATTTCACTAATGAGTGTTCCTCTAGGAAATTTAAATGACTTGTTAGTCTGCTGTTGTGTATATACTGTGTGTATCCACTGGAATGTTTTGTCAGCTCTTGTAGGGTTTTTTATTATTATTACTACTCATATCTTCACTACTTCACATCTACAGTGTGGTTATTGAGTAGAGCTGGTGAGGAATTTAATAAAACTTTTTCAGCAACCATGATGATTCCTCAAAACAATCTTTTTGTGGGAAGGGACTAGTTTTAATAAATTTCTTGATTCAAATTTTTGAGAAAGCCTCAAAATTGTCAAAATGTCCTGTTTGACATTTTTAGAATAAAAAAATATTTTTTCCAGTTCAAAATGACTTTTTGAAGTTTAAGCTAATTATATTACAAAATCTTTAAAACAGTAACAAAGTCAAAATGTTTCAATGGATCTGAATTCAATTTTTTTTTCAGATTTTCAATTTTCAAAAAATCTTCAAGATTTTGATTTTGTTTTGATTTGGAATGGGAAAAACTTCCTAAATCTTGAAAATGTTTGTGGAGCAGGAAAACTATTTCACATCCAGATCCACTATAGGGCTATATAAACAAATATGTTTGGTACTGGCATATCAGATGCCTCATCACCATTGAAAAGAACATCTAATTTTCTAGGAATGTAGACAGGCAAGTGAGCAGCCAGATGTCATAGTTTTTAAGACATTTCTATCATGCAGTGCTTGATAGATTTCCAGTAAAACTGTTATCAAAGACTGGTTTTCTTGACTAGAGAGAAGACACCTTGATTTCCATAGAAAGTGTTGTCAGCTTTGTGTAATTTGGCAATTATTTTCTGTTATAGCCTTCTAAAGAGTAATAAAACACTGTCTTCTTCAGGGCTCCTAAACCGATTCTTATAAATTGCTTCATGATCAGTTTTGATGATTGCCCTCTACATGTACTAGAAGAGCGGACAACCAGAACTGACTGTCATGTTGCTATTGGGCTCCCTAAGTGCATTGCATAGTAAAACACACCCTGGGCAGAATCCCTGCTACATAGACTTCTACAAAACAGTATTCTGCTCCCCTATTACTCCAAAACAGCACCTCTAACAAAATCAGTTTTTTCTTGACTATTCCCTCAAACATTGCCTTTCTTGTGGCATGACTTCAAGATTATGTACTGATTCTCTCATCATCCACAGTATTAATAAGCCTGTTCAGTTCTTCTCTGGGACTTTCAATATACAAGCTACTGGCTGCTAGTAAAGGAAGGATACAAGACTATAGCAGGTCAGGAAATGTTTTTCCCGTGAAGAGTTTCAAGATTTCTTCCTGTTCTACATCAGAATCTTTTAATGAAGGGTCAAGGGGACACATGCACACACCCAAGTGGTTAGAGACCTCCCCTGGGATGTACAAGACCTAGGTTCAAGTCTCTGATCTGGAGCAGGGACTTGAAGCCAGGTCTCCCATATCTCAGGTGAGTTCTCTAAGCATCTAGCTATTCTAGATGTGTGGGTGGGTCAATCTCTCCTGTTGGAGTTGTACCACTTTGTATAAATAAATAAATGTTCATTAAGAGAGACTGATTCTAAGCCCAGTGGTTCGGGTACTCACTTGGGATGTGGGAAAACCAAGCTCAAGTCACTGCTCCAATTAATAGTTAACTAGTTATACAAAGTGGAACAGCTCCAACAGGAGAGACAGAAACACCCACCCCAGAATAGCCAATAGACTAGTGGTTAAGGCACTCAACTGGAATATAGGAAATATGGGTTCAAGTCTCTGCTCCAAATCAGATAGAGCAGGGATTTGAATATGGAGTCCCAATGTCCCAGCCGAGTGCCATAACTATTGGGATATTCTGGGGAGGGTGGATTGGTCTCTTTCGCTCTCTGGTTTTGATTAGAAATTCCATCCTAGAACTGGGAAATCTTTCCTAATGAAAATTTTGTCAGAACTGGTATATTCCTGCAAAAAGTGTTGGGTTTGAGGACTCATCATTTTCTGCCCAAAAACACTGGAAAATTCCCTTTCACCTCTATACAAGACAAGACAGAGAAATACTGCAGGAAGCCATATTTTCCTTAACTCTTCTCTTGCATCCCTCTTCCCTGGGCAAAAGCTATAAGAGATTTAGTCTTCAGGACACCATTCCAGGATGCTTTACTAGTTCAGCAGTATCGTTTCATGTGAGATATGTATGTACTCAATATAGATGGTGATTCACTGCCTATAAGGAGGGCCACAACCTAATCCCATTTGACTGATTATGGATGTCCTCTGCTTCTGCAGCAGAATCGCTAAACGGACATCATCTGAATGTTATCTGAAGAGTCACATTCATAACATTTTCTGCCTTCCCGATGCAATTGATGGAGGGCCAGGATGCTGCCCTCATGTAAATATCATGAGGCCAGATACATGCTGTGAAGTTATCAGATATAATGGCGTCCTAAATAGGTCTACTCAGAGCAAACTGAGAACCTGTATTCACCTTACGCTGAGTTTACCAAAAAACAGATTATGAACCCTTTACTTTTATTCTTGAGCAATTAGTCTTATAAAAACAAATGGGACCACTCAGGAAGTCACAAGTGGGAATAAGAGGTTTACAAATTTGTCCCAGTTGTCACCAACATCTGCATTTATCAGAACAGAGTGTCTAATCTTTAGTATTATTTCTGACATAATGCCTAAGCCTTGTCTACACACAAAAGTTTTACCACTTTAACTTATGCCAGTACAGTTAAAGTGGTACAACTACCCCACTGGTGATTTATAAAGGTGTTTTACATCAAACCTTTCACTCTGTATAATAGAAGGCACTGTAGCTTCCATGAAACTTGTTAAAAATACGCCAAGCTGGTAAGGTCTATTAGATGGGGGGAGAGCAAGGGGAGTGAGGAAGAGGAAAGTGTTTCCTATTGCCATATCAGATTGTGTAGTTGTGCTGGACACCTGCTACATGCACTTTTGCAGAACATCTCTTACTCTCTTTCTCCAAAGCTGAACATCCTGAAAAAAACCTCAAATCTCCAGCCCCAACAACTGTTCCTGTATGCCAAGACAGAGATACAAGACATAGTACTTCCAAAAGGCTAGAACAGATACATAAATCTGTGATTATAAATTAATGTATATTGATGCTGGAATAAATAATTAATTCCTTACTGGAAATAGTCACTCTTCTATTTTTAGCATTAACAAACAATTCAGCATGATTCAAATGCAACACAAAATACATTTTATTTAAAAAAGGGCAACTACTGGCATATGGCTTGCATTCATTTTTAATCACCAAAATAATTAACATATGAGTACCTTAATTATTCCATTATTCTTAAAGTAGCTGTTATGATTTCTGTTTCCTATTTGTACAAGTGTTCAATCATTTCTCAAGCATTCATAGCCACACTGGAAATACATATACATATTAGATCAAAACTTGGAAAAGATTTTGAAAATGAATTTGGAAACTAATGCCCATCTATGAAATTGATTACAATTTGTGGTTGAACTTTAAAACATTACAGAAAAATACTGTGTGTTAGGAGTTTCATCTTTCTATGTGACATTAAAAAGATTATTACCTTTTCAAATTGATTTGCTTTTAATCAGAAAAGGACCTATCCACACAAAGGTTACAGTAACATTCATATTAGTCTTGCATGCATACCACCCATACCTGTTTCTTATACTGCTAGGGACATAAAAGGGAAAAAATATCATTGCAAGTGACCTCTGGCATGCATTTTTCTCATGATTTTATAGCTGTCTAAGAAAATGGCACATTAAAGGTTCTCCAGTTCAAACCTCCTTGTTAGCTAGATGATGACAGTAAATAAGAGGAACTGAGCAGCAAAATGCACACATGACGTTAATAGACACATGATGTTAATAGAGAAAGTAACTGCAAACTGTGGACACATCTGCTGTCTGTTTTACTGTGATGTGCCTCTAATTCCATGCAGGTGCAAGATAAGCCTATTCTCTACAATGGCCTGTATAACTGCATAACTATGGTGAATGCCCATTACTTGTTTAAGGAACAATAATTTGAAACAGCTTAAATTGCCAAAGATTTTTTTCCCAGCATCCAAAAACTGAATATTCAATAGCCGGCACTGAAGGACAATATTAAGAGCTAACAGTCAGAATTAGAGCTTCAGTTCACATTGTAAACCAAACTGGATAACCCACAATGTATTTTCTTTAGTTCCATAAGCACAATAACCAAGCTGTCAAATACAGACAATGGAATTATTTCAGTTTTACACGAGCATAACTGAGAGCAGAATTTGAGACCCCGAGTACATAAAAACTGGACAGTTTGTAATCAGAGATTCCATGACACTTTTCAAAAGATTCAGAACTATGATCCTGGGTACGTTCCAGCTTGAATACTTACATTCTTCCTCTTCAGTTTCCCATACGGATTCAATTGGATGCAATATTCTTCATTGTCTGTCCTAAACTATTGTGAGAGACAAGGTAGGTCATGGAAGATCTTTTATTGGAATGGAGACATCTCCAGTAGAGATATATCTGCACATTTTGCATCTGTTGTCCTGGGAATGCTGCTCTTAGTTGGTGTGTCCTGGTCTGTAGGGAGCTTGCTTCTGATCAGGAGCTTGGTGAGACTGGGGGGTTGTTTGAAGGCCAGAAGAGGTGGGTTGGGTAAAATTTCTTTCAGGATGTGATCCCCATCAAGTATGAGTTGTAACTGTTTGATAATATCCCATATGGATTCCAGTATGAGGAGGTAGGTGACTACTAGGGGTGTGGCAATTGTTGGGAGTTTTTTTCAGTATTGAGGCAGGTTCTCCTGGATTCTATTTGGTTAGCCCATTGCAGAATCTGATCTGCTTCTCTAGTGGAGTGCACTTTATTGTTGATGGCACTTTTAAATGTGTTAAGAAGTGTCTCTAAGACTTTCTCTTTAGAGCATATTCTGTGGTATCTGAGTACCTGGCTGTAGATACTTTTTTGGGCTTGTCTGGGGTGATATCTGGATCTGTGGAGGTAAATGTGGTGATCCATGTTTTCATAGTTGTTTGTAGTATTCCATTGTTGAAGCTGATCATGATGTCCAGGAAGCAGAGGCTGATGTATTCTACAGAGAGTTTGATGGATAAGTGGTACTTGTTGAAGTTGTGGTGAAGGATTAGAAGGATTCGTAATTCTACTGGACACCAAAAACCATGGATTTAACAGAGACACTGGTTTTATGGCTCATTACAACAATTTGTAAGACACCCTACTACCTACTAACCCTCCTTTGTCCTATAACAGCAGAGGTATTAATTGTCCACTTCATTTTAAGTTGTCTCCTACAACACATGTGAACTCCTTATGCTTAAGAATGTGTTCCACCTTGTATTTTGCTGTGACACTTTGGTTTCCTCTCCTTGGGCTGCCACCTTGATGCGGTAGAGAAGCTTCCATATACTAAAGAGCCTAAGGGTATGTCTTCACTACCTGCCGGATCAGCGGACAGCGATCGATCCAGCGGGGATCGATTTATCACATCTAGTCTAGACACAATAAATCAACCCCCGAGCACTCTCCCATTGACTCCTGTACTCCAGCGCCACAAGAGGTGCAGGCAGAGTCGACAGGGGAGCGGCAGCAGTCAACTCACCGGCGTGGAGACACCACGGTAAGTCGATCTAAGTACGTCAACTTCAGCTACATTATTCACGTAGCTGAAGTTGCGTAACTTAGATTGATCCCCCCTAGTGTAGACCAGGGCCAAGAGAGATGCCGTCTGGAGTCCTGTATTCCTGGTAGGGTCACCCATGGCAGTAAGGTCGAAAGCAAGGTAGCAGACAAAGTGCAGCCCAGCACAACACAAACCAGTATAAGACCTCAATGGCAGAACAGGCGGATAAAGCAGGATCACCTGACAGTGGCTGCAAAGGCAGATGAAGGTGGCAACAGACGAGAATACCCGGGTCATCTTGGACCTCCTTGCCACTGGTGCCTCTTCTGCCAATGTTTGTGAGGCTGCTGGTGCGCAACAGTTCTCCCATATTAAATTACTCACACGCAGGCTTCTTTCACAAGAAGAACTTTTTCCCCACACCTACCCATAAAAATCCTGAGGCGATAGGTGAGTGGTGTTGGGGACAGGTGAAGTGATCACCAGGAGTCTCTAGTCACAGACCCACATACAGGCGGTGACCGCAAGATGGTTGTCATGTGCCCCTGGACTGGGATGAGGGACATTTTCTGCAGCAGTAGTCATGACTGAGCAGGCCTTTTTAGGAACCCCTCTGCTCACCCCATATGGGGAAGGGGCTAGAAAAGGTTCCCCAAACATACGCTATCCCACCATACTTGACTGGATAACCATGTCCAGAGGAATCACTCCAAATGTGGTCGAAAACCAAAAATGTTTCTTGCAACTTGGAATATCCCTACCCTACTAGATGAGTCAAAAAGTGAAAGACCGAAACACAAAACAGCAATTGTTGCCCAAGAACTAGCACAGCTGCAACATCACTGCAAACTAAACTATTGTATCATTTTTTATCAAATTGTGCCTAATATAAATACAACTTTGCACTTTGTAATCTGTCCTTTCTGCTCCTATTAATCAGCTCCTACATTTCCCTCCCAAGTTACCTGCATTTCAGTGGCCGAGGAAGTAATTTGAGTACATTAGTGTAAGATCTATTTACATCCATGTAAATGAAAGCAGGAGGTGGCCTGACATTTATAAAGTGTTTGGGGATCTATCAGGGTGAAAAGCACTATTTAAATGTAAGATGTATTTAGTCAGAAAGGTTCAACCTCTTCAAATACAAAAGCAACTGTCAGCTTCATTGTTTAAACCAGTATTATTCTGCTTCAAAGTCCATTTGATTGAGCATTGAAAAGTTAAAGAATCCTGAATGATTCCAATACTCTGGGCTAATTAACAGAGGCTACTTATTGGCACTGCATATGACTGCTGTGTTTTAAGCATGACTGTTAATTATAATGTTAGCAGAATATTTGTAATCACTTCAAAATTAACCTTTGTATCCTCAGGAGGTTCTTCTTTATAAGAGTCACTTGGAGTCTCATAGAGAAACTAATTAGTCAACAAATGATAAGTGCAGAAGGAACACAAATTAGTTCTTTGTTTACTGCTTCACGGCTGAACCATATAATATGTATTGTAATTAAATTTTGTTGTATATTGTAAAAAGAAAAGTGTATAATTCAGGGATAATAATAGTATTTTATAGTGTTGCTGAGACATATGTTGACATATTCATTAGTGCTGTCTATTCCGTAGCAATGCAGAGAATAAGAGGGTAAGGAAAAGGCTTCAGTCAAAACATTGACAAGAAAAGGACTTTTCTTCCTCTTGATACAGTTCAAGTTTTAAACCACCACATAATGAAACAAAGAAACACAGAAGATAGAACAATAGAGTTCCACCATGCCTACCCTGTTCCCACCTCTTGCAATTGCAGAAAACTGAATATTTAGGATTTATCTACCCCATGCTAAAAATGAGGAATAAATAACCAGTTTTAACCATTCAGAAAATGGCACAGTAATTGTTTAAAAATCATCCTATTTAATCTTATTATTTACATTATATGATAGAAAAGTAAATTAAAAATCTGTATAATGTACTTATTATCCATTACATTCTAGCTAAAATGTAAGTATACTTTAATAAGCATTTGTTTTATTATATCAGGGTATGACTCTAAGTCTACAATTAATATTCAATTTTAACACACTTGATTTAAAGCCTGAGTAAAAAGCATAAAAGAATGCCCCGCTATGTCCCCGCAAATCAGTGTAACTAGGAATGGCCTTGAAGCAAAAGTGTGTGAATTTAAATAATTAACTCAGACACATGTGCACAATTCCAATTGACTTTAATGGGATTTGTGAGTGCATGTATTAAGATAGATTGTGGGCTACTATTAGAGATGGTTGGAAAATGGAATTTCTTTTCCATGGGAAGTTTCAATATCTTGAAATGTGTTTTTGTTCCAAATTAGAACAGAAAACCAGGATTCTGTCAGAATTTCTGACAAAAGGTTTTTTCTTTTAAAAAAAAGTCTATTTGGAACTATTGAAACACTTTGGTTTGATAACATAAAATATTATAGTATAGCATCAAATATTAAATACACACAATATGATATTAAAATGAAAAAATAAACATTGAAATCAAATAAAACAAAATGGTAAAGTCAAAACAAAATTTTTATACCTTATCAAAACGTTATCAAAACAAAACAAGAAAGTTGAAATAAGAACGTCAAAATGGATTTTCATCTGTTGAAAATGTTGTTGAGGGCTGCATGTTCCTATGAAACGTTTCAGTTTCAGTGGAAGTACATTCCTGATGGAAAACTGTTCTGTAGATTTTTTTTAAACCAGCTCTATTATTAATGGAGCATCCAGACCATCCAACACACAGGTTCTAAATTATCTACTGCAGAACACATCACTTCCCCCTCCATTCCCTTCACTGGCTTCTCCTTGCCCACTACATAAGGCCTCCAGGAAGTGTAGAGATGCCACACTTCCAATACACTCTATGTAGTCTTTGGTTTTCCCATGACATGTCCTGCTGAGAGCAGAAACACAGAAGCCCTGGACATGGCAGTCACAAGCTGTAGCTACACAGAGTAATAGGAAGTTTGTTACCTCATTTCTATACATAGTAATCATTTTTCTTGACACTGTTCTCCTCATCAGTAAGATACTACCTGATAGCAGCAGCTGAAGGCACAATGTGCCAGAAGACCCAATGAGAGATCAGATTGCAATGGCTGCTACAAAGCCTGTGCAACTGCAAGTGACTCCCCTCACCAGCTCTGAGAATCTGGGGAAATACTGAATATGCCTAGAAACAATTCAATTTGAGCTGTATATGAAAACCACTGGGGCAAATAAACTAGAGGATGAGCAAAAGATTGCTCTATTCCTAACAGTGGCAGGCACAGACAACCTAGATATATACAATGTACTCTATACAATGATGGTGGGGAAAGAGAGGAAAGCTTTGCAGAAATAATTAAAATGTTTGAGGATCACTGAGTCTGTAGAAATAATGTTAGTTACGAGAGATATGCTCAGGATGAGAACACAGAATGAAGGGGAAATGATGGAGAATTTGTCAGAGACTTAAAATTAACAAGTCAGTCCTGTAAATACAAAATATTAAAAGATTCTGTCATTAAAGACCAGATTGTCCTGGGATGTAACAATAAAAGAATCTATGAACAGTTACTAAGGGAGATGGATCTCACACTAGAAAGGGCAATATGTATATGCCAAGCAGCAGAACAAACAAATACATATAAAAAGCCTAGAGAAAGGCACAGAGCATGTGACTCAATACTATAGCTAAATCAGCGAGGGAAACATTAACAGAAATTAAATTGGACAGGGACCAAAAAATGGGAAGCAAGAAACAATGCTTGTGATGCGACAACCATCATGAGTACAGGAAATGCCCAGTATTTAGGCAAATATGTAGAAACATTCATAAACCTAACCATTATGCAAAAATGTGCAGACAAAGTAGGAATGTGCATGTATTATGTGCCAAAATTGATTCCTCAAGTGAAGAGGAAGAGCTGTTCTTAAGCACAATAATGGAGAAGGTTGAATACCGAAAAGATCAGCTAATTAATACGTGCACAAATGGTGCTTATGTGAGACATACAAGATAGATACTGGGACCCAAGTAAATGTAATAACAAAGTGAAAGAGAGAGAGAGTTGTAAGGCACACATAACAATTCAACAAGTCAAAAGTATCTGGGAAAGACTATGATGAAGGAACCATTCCAGTGTTGGGAGAGTGCACACTGACACTTAAATACAAAAGGGAAAAGGATAAGGACTTTACCTAAAGAGAGTCACAATAGGGTAGATCAGGAAGATTGCTGAAACACATTAAGAGACTGACCGAGACACAATGTTGTACTGGAACAACTTAAAAGGTTGTTAAATCAGTTATTGTATTGTAATAGTTTTTAGTTTAATTTTATAGTGTTTTAGTTCAGCAAAGAAATTCGGGAAGAGATCTAAAAGAGGGAAGATGTGCTATAGAACAAATCGTCCAGGAAACGTAGAGATGCCACACTTCCTGTACACTCTAGGTTCAGAATTTGATTTTCTAAGACACGCTTCTTGCTGAAGCCCAAAACAGCACAGGAGCAGACAGCAACTACACAAAGCAGGAATTTTGTTTCCTCATTTCCGTACATAGTTTTGTGTCAAGTAAAGGCTTTATCTTGATACCGGTCTGCTCATCGGGAAGATACTACACCCATCATGCCAAGATTAAACTTCTCATCCTCATCTTTGAGGCCCTGAACAACTTTGCCCAGCCTGGCAATAATTTACAGCAACAGGAGCTTAATCAATATTTAGGTGCATAAATTAGAGACCTGATTTTCAGAAATTCTGAACATCAAGAAGCTCCCATTGACCTTCTATTTTTGAAAACTTTGGCCCCCTATGTCTCCAATCACATTTCTTATCTCCAATCTCACCACTTCTCTTCTCCAAAAATGCTAGCCTAACCTCCTCCTGACCCTCCATTTCTTTAATAGATGTTAATGTCAGAAGGGACCATTATAATCACCCAGAGTGACCTGCATAACAGCAGGTCATAGAACTTCACCTGGTAGCTCCTGCATCAAACCCATAGTTTCCAGTTGAAGCCTTTTAGAAAGATATCTAATGTTGATTAGATGACATCAAGTCATTGAGAATCCACAGCATCAACAGGTAATTTGCTCCAATGGTTAAATGTCTTCACCAATAAAAATGTGCACCTTATTTCTAGCCTGAATTTATCTAGCTTTGGGCTATTTGATATTATGCCTTTGTCCACTAGATTAAAAAGCTCTCTATTTCTTAACCCCATTCACACCTATTTTCTACCTGATACCCTTTATGTGAGAAAGAACCTCCCAATCCCAGGCACCACGCCTGCCTGCTCTCCTCCTCATTCCAAATCAGATAAGAAAATATAAAGACCATAGTATTCATCCAAATTCTGCTCACAAAATAATCTCTGCCATTGGAATGCCATTCACAGTATTTGTGCAGATTTTCAAAACCTGATCACAAATGCTTTTTGGTCTGGGCTTTCCCTCAGTGGGGTCTGAATACATTCATGGACTCTACTGGGCTCCTCAGGGTTGGCTTCCTTCATGAAGCTCATATGGCCTGCTACACTTTTTGAGTTTGGCTTTCCCTTTACTCTGAGCTCTGGTAGGCTCCCTGAGCCTGGCTGCTTCTTGATGCGGTGCTGTGGGCAGTACTCCTCCAGCCCACTCTTTTCTGGAGGCAGAAGAGCAGTCACTCACTGAAGATTCTGCAGATCTTCATAACATGATCCTCCTTCTCCTTGCTAACATGCTTTGATAAATAGGAAAATTGTTAACAATGTTGACTTTAGACATGGCCAGAAAAATTCAGATGAAATAATTTTTCATCTGAATTTGCTCAGATTGAAACTTTAAGTGCTGATTATTTGATTTCAACAAATTTCAACTCTCTGCTTCACTTACACGGAGTTAATCTTTTCAAGACTAATGTAGCAATCAGAACAGCTACAGTCTTACCTTCTGTAATTCTATTTTACCTCTATTGCCAAAACATCCTGTAGCTCTGATAAAATTAAAGGGCCAATTTTTGTTTAAACTAATGTAAATCCAAAATAACTCCACGGGAATTATTTCAGATTACACCAGCGACACAGAGCAGAATTTGATCCCAAAGCTGTAGCACAAATCAGGTGCATTGTTAAAACATGGTTTACTTTTGTGACAACTCAAGCCATAATTTAAAAAATAGTCTTGGGACTGTGGTGTTGTAACCAAGTATCTCTCAACAGGGTAATAGTGTGGCTGCAGTGAAGGACTTGAATGACTAGCTGATAGTCTCATTTAAAGTACTTTTTATCTCTTTATAATAGCTTTGCAATGGAACTCCCTTCCAGCTGGAGCCATTTGTGCATATTTTTATCTATTCAAAGCTGCTTTCACAATATTTTGATTATTTCCCCCCCTCATATTTGATGTTTCTAATTTAGCTGGTTAAACCAGGAATGAAACTAATTGCTTGGTGGAATAAACAGCAATTTAAAGTAATTTTAGTTCCATTTTAAGAATACCTTCAACTATATCTCCTGCACTTTAATGGGGCCACTGGAGAGGTTACTTACAACTTTGTAGATTAATTAAGCAAATTTCATCCATTTACTAATTCTTATTTAGCTTCATTCTATCTGCTGCACTAATTTGGTGTATCTGTAATGAGTTAAAAAAAAGAACCTAAGTTAATGAAAGCAATATAGATGTTTTATTCTGAAGAACAAAAATAGCCATGGGGAAAGCAGGTGAACTCCCTCTGTACTTTTTTCTTTCTCAGACACATGAAGTGGTTTCATTTCTTTGTTAGATGATAAAAAATAGCCTACTTTATTATTAATGAGCTCATTAGCAGACTCTAAGTGACACAGGCAGGCAGATCTTTGCCTGGATGGAAGTTTTAAATGAGCCATTTTCCCCTCAGAGTAATTTCTGATCCGTATGATGAAGTTTGGTAGGCCTGTGAAAATATGAGACTGCCATGAAATTCTAACATATCAGAAATCCGTATCAAGATCATTTTCAGTTTCAAAAGAATTTCTTGAGTATATAACTCACTGTTTTCAATTCATTGGAAAGAAAAACAAAACAAAGAGACCCTTTAAACTTATTCCCTGGTTGAAAACACATTTATACAATTGGACCACCACACTTCTAAGACAAGAAAAATAATTTTACAGATTTTAACTGTCCTTTTTTTATATCAAATTCTGCAGAATTTAGTCTTGCAAAAATAAAATATCTAAGAGCCTCAATTGAATTTCTATTGAAGTATTACTGGATTTAGTTCAAGGTGTCGTCATGTCCTTTTAAGAAGTGGTACTATGGCTAATACACCCCTAAATATGCAATACTCTTGGAAAACTTAATTTGTGAAGCCAGCTCTTAGTAGCTTTTGCATAACAATGTCCTGCTCTCAAGGTAAATTCTATCAGTAAGAACATTCCAATGATGTGATAATTTTGTTTTACATCTCATTGGTTAAGTTCAGTGCCATTCCATATTGTACTGAGACAGGTTTGTGTGTTTTGGGTTCTGCTGGAACCATCGAAACAAGAGTATTGGGCTAAGCCAAAACACCAGATCCAAAGACCCCTGAACTGTGGCAAGGCTTCAGATCCAGCTATAGCCAGAATTCTAAAGATTCCCCCCCCCATCTCATTTATTGCTGTTTCACTTAAGCTTAGATGTTAAATAAAAAGTAGTTGTAATTGTTCTTGTTCACCTTTGGATTCTTAAATGCTACTGCTTCAAACGCACCCATCACAAAGTACGAACAGAATAAGTAACTCCACTTCTGAGCATCATGTTCTGTGTGTTTATTTTTCAGTTCTACTCTTACAATGATAAAAATCATAGATTGTGTTTCATGCACGTGTTGGCCAGCCGTGCAAGTAGGGTGATGCGGTCCGGTACACTACGCTGGACCAGCAAGGTATTTATAGCTGGTACGGCATACCAGGAAGAACAGCAGCAGAACGTGGGGTTGCTGGGTGGCCTTACCCTGGCAGCTCCTCCGGTGCAGCTGTAGCACCGCCAGCCCTTCCACGCAGGGTCTCCTCTGTCTGTACAAGCAGCCCCGCCGGAGGACAGGGCTGGGGGCGGGACTGGACGACCTGCCAGCATTCTGCTCCTGTCAAGGTTCCTCCCCCACTCTGAACTCTAGGGTACAGATGTGGGGAGCTGCATGAAAACCTCCTAAGCTTACTTTCACCAGCTTAGGTTAAAACTTCCCCAAGGTACAAATTAATTTTATCCTTTGACCCTGGATTTCCACTGCCACCACCAAACTTTAATTGGGTTTACTGGGAAATGTAGTTTGGACATGTTTTTCCCCAAAAATCCTCCCAACCCTTGCACCCCCACTTCCTGGGGAAGGTTTGGTAAAAATCCTCACCAATTTGCATAGGTGACCACAGACCCAAACCCTTGGATCTGAGAACAATGAAAAAAGCATTCAGTTTTCTTCCAAGATGACTTTTAATAGAAGTAAAGGAATCACCTCTTTAAAATCAGGATGGTAGATACCTTACAGGGTAATTAGATTCAAAACATAGAGAATCCCTCTAGGCAAAACCTTAAGTTACAAAAAAGGGTACACAGACAGGAATAGTCATTCTATTCAGCACAGTTCTTTTCTCAGCCATTTAAAGAAATCATAATCTAACGCATACCTAGCTAGATTACTTACTAAAAGTTCTAAGACTCCATTCCTGTTCTATCCCCGGCAAAAGCAGCATACCTACAGAGAGACACAGACCCTTTGTTTCTCTCCCTCCTCCCAGCTTTTGAAAGTATCTTGTCTCCTCATTGGTCATTTTGGTCAGGTGCCAGCGAGGTTACCTTTAGCTTCTTAACCCTTTACAGGTGAGAGGATTTTTCCTCTGGCCAGGAGGGATTTTAAAGGGGTTTCCCCTTCCCTTTATATTTATGACAGCTCCTTTCCCCACTGTGGTTGCCAGAAAAGCCCTGAAAGGAGCAGAACGTGGGGCCATGGGGCAGCCCCAAACCTGCAGCTCCTCCGGCGCAGCTGTAGCGCCCCCAGCCCTGTCCTCCAGCGGGGCTGCTGTACAGCCTGGGGAGACCCTGCGTGGAAGGGCTGAGGCAGGACAGCCGCACCAGGGGAGCTCTGGGCATGGGGCTTCCCGGTGGCCACGTGTTCTGCTCCTTTCGCCGCTGCAGTTTCAAAGGCGCAGTACGAGGAGGACAGTGTGAGGGTGGGGCACAGGGTGGGGAGGAGTCATGTGGAGGGTCACGTGAGGAGGTCACATCCCCCATAAGGAATGGATTCTACTTGCACCACTGGTGTTGGCTCAGAGGCGAGCTGCACCTGTGATCTTGCCCTCAACTCTCCCATAGGCCCTCCTTCCAAGTGACCACAATTTTAACGCAAAAATGATATTAATAAAATTAGTAACTTTTTGTCACTAAGCTTGTCTGTGCATCTACTGAAGCTTACAATATATTTATCGTTCACAGTGTTGTTGTAGCTGTGTTGGTCCCAGGTAGGTGAAGTAATATATTTTATTGGACCAACTTCTGACCCAGACCTGAAAAAGAGCTCTGAGTCGCTCAAAAGCTTGTCTTTTTCACCAGCAGAAGCTGGTCTAATAAAAGATATTACCTCACCCACCTTGTCTCTGTAATATTGTTACTTTCATACATATGGTGCTTGGAGGAAAGTAACTCATATACATATATTTTTGTTTGTTTAATTATATGAAATATCCGTGCTAACAAAAGGAATTCCAAGAGACTTCAGCTGTCTCCTCCAAGGACAAACAAATGTTAGGAAGATAACCCATCTTCATCTATAATACCATATTTATTACCCAAAGAGTGTTACACAAACTCAGAAAAGCTGCATCTTAAATTTTACTTTGTTTTAACTTTTATACTATGTTCCTTTGTGCAATGCTTAAAAGATATAATGTTCATTGGAATTTGTGCTTTGTACAAAATATTTAATACAAGTTTAATTGCTATAACAGAGGGAATGTAACTCTAAGGACCTTGGATCAAGAGAAACCCCTAAGAGTGCATTAGCTAGACCAGGGCATCTTCCTTTTGGCAATTTGGTACAAAATCGTATATCAGGAAAACAAACCATATAAAATACTGATGTTGTAGGGAAAGACCTGACTGTGAAAAGGAATGAGATGCCGCAGTTCTGCCTGTCTAACTGGCCATGTGCGTGGAACTGCAAGCATTTCAGAGAATGTTACCATGGAGGTCATGGACTTCAATCTCTTACCTAACAGCCTAAATTTGGCCTCCAGGACCTCTCTCCTACATGTACCATGGCCACCATCTTATCCCCAGCACTGCACATAAGCCTGTCTAGATGTCTCAAGAGATCTGCAACCTTCGCACCCCAGGAGGCAATTCACCATGTGGTTCTCCCAGTCATCACAAACCCAGATATTCATATTTCTAAAGATAAATCCCCCATTACTATTACATGTCCTGACATGCACTCTGCAGAGTGGAATGCCACAGTTCACCCCACTCTAGGCTCTATGATCAGGCTACAACACCCCTATCACCACCATCCTGCCAGAGTTACAAGGTGAGTAGTGCCTTGCACTCTCTCACAAGTGCACCTCCTTGGGTGACAAGTTTCACTCCCTCACCTCTCTCTGGGCAGTCTGAGTGGTTCTAGGAGGAAGCTCTGGGGGAAGCAGCAGAATCATGTTTCCAACATTTAACACAACAGGCCCAGCTACAACTAGTTACCTGCAAGACACCCCTCTTCGAGTACTTGTGACCAGCAGCTGCTTAAAATGACTCAGAACAGTTCCTTCCAGCATATTGACCATTTTCCCAAAAGCACACAGCAAGCAGGGAGAAAGGGTTAAACCCCCAAAGGACCCACACACCTGGGGCTTGCTTAGCTGCAGCTCATCACCTCTCTCAAAGCTTAGGCAAGCCCAGATGTCTCAGGCACATCCTGTGGAGGTGCCTCAGTTCCATAGAACTGCTGCTTGCTGTCTCGGGTATGCCCTGCAAAGTTCCTGCCTTCGTTCCACCACACTTACCCATTTAAAGTTCTTTTGATCATAGTTTCTGGTCTTCACAGACTAGGCCTGTCAGCCTTCTAGCAACAGGCAGGCAGGGATTTTTCCAGTCACTAACTCACACACTATAACTCCTACAGTTCCATGGTATTCTCCCTGGAAATACCGTGTGTGTGTCATTGTTTCATTTCCTGTTTGCTTCCCGTAACAGCCTTCTTTGATTTAACTCCAAACAGTCAATCACAATACTATAAAGTAGGTAAACTGAGGCACATATCCTCTACATACAAAATATAATCTATAAACAAACTACATACATGCAATATACATACATATGTAAATATCTCCCTGGTTATCCAGATCACCTAAATGGGGCAAAATAATATAAAATAATCTTTAAACTTATGTTTAAATGATGATTTAATATTTAATGTTGATGTTTCCAATCAAATGACACATTGCATTAGAAAAATATTATGAATCAATTGCAATATTTTGCCTGTAGAGTTCCAAAACAACAACAGAAGTTTTGAGTTTGGAGTTTCAAGCATATTTAAAAATTAAAAGTAAAGAGAAAATGTATTAAAAAACAAAGGAAATACAAATGAGCTTTTAGAAGCTGTTTCTCATGACTACATGATCTGATTTTGGTTGAACTGTTAGTATTTGTTACCCAAAAGATCTCTGCGGTTCTTTCCAGAAATGCACTGGCAGAAGCATAAGAAACCTCTGTGGTATTAAAAAAAAAAAATCAATAAGAAAGAAAAGAGAAGGATGAGCGGTAAATTCTCATTTATAGACTGTATGCTCAATCCAGAGAAAACCTCAGTGTAAACTGTCAGCAAAACAGGACCTCTAATTTGGGCTGTACTGAACATGGCTTTTTCTGATTTTAAAATGGTTCAATATATTATGTGAACCTTGACATCCATTATAACCCCGACTCATTGTCTAAGCTACGCTGGGAGTTCTTGTTTTCAACAAATGCAAATCAAATCAATGCAAATCAAAATGGGATGTTTATTTACTAAATCTCCTAATCCTCAACACAAATTAGGGTATATTGTTGGATTGGGTCTTTTTTGTTTGTTTGTTTGTTTGTTTGTGTTTGGGTTATTTTTTTTAAGGCTTCTCATAGCTCAGATTTTCATTGGGTCCAGTCCTGCAGCCTTTACCCAGGCAAAACTCCCGTGGCCAACAATATGAATTTTGCCTGAGTAAGAGTCTGCAATATTTGGCTCTTTGTAGTTTATTGTACTTGCCAGTTTGTTTTCTTCTGCAAGTTTGAGGGTGCCCCATATTTTGATTCCTGTAATTGTTCTTTCATTCAAATGTACATTCGCTCTGCTCACATTTTACATTTTTGAAGTAAATGGCTGATTCATTATCAAGACATGTTCCTCACATATGACTCATTTATCTCAGCATGCAGTCTTAATCATGACAACGTTTCAGCTATCATAATATCAGCTACAGTAAAGAGCCACAGTCATTGTCCATGCATCGACAGTTTGGACATGCAAAAGCAAGTACATTTTCACTTGCTCTATTAGTTTTGAATCAATTGTTTTATTTTTTTCAAAGAAATTATAGTTGCTAACACAGTCCCAAATATATATGTTGGTTGTTTCTATGCTGATTAGACTTGTGTTGGCCAGCCAAGAGGAAGGGCAAGAATAGCCTATTTTTATCAGTCTTAAACAGTTATTAAATTTGCAGAAAAATTTGGAGCAATCAATTAGTTATACCCCATATTTCTGACCAGATAATCCAGTCTTCTCATACTTTTATATGGGTATCATCTCATGAAAAGACAAAAGTCTGAATCGCAACCACCTCGCAACTTACATAGTTACAGTATTTTGATATGGCAGCAGTTTAGATACACTTTCACAGATATAAAAACCTTGTATAGATATTTAGAAATCTGCATATCCCAGTCATTTGGCACTGGGATCACTGGAAATCTTCAGTAAAAATTAGAATCAGCTTGACAATTTTGTCCTGTTTCTCAGAGCAACATCCTGGATTGCCCAAACCATTTTTTCCTGGAGCAATGGAAACTGTCGGGGTAATATTAGTATAATGACTTCCAATACTTAGGTATAATAAGGCAAGAACTGCACTACTTTTCTAATGTCCTAATTCTGGAAATAATTATGCATGTGCTTTACTTTACTACCATGAGTAGCCCCATTAAAATGAACGGAACTATTCACAGGGTAGAACATCTTGCCTAGTTACAACATTGGCAATTAGCAGTATGTTTAGCATTTACTTTTAATATCCTTTTGTTTTTCAGGTTTGTGTTAATTGTTCACAGTTATATTCCACCACAAATGTGTTAAACACATTAACCTATGAACTCAAATGAAGCTAATTAAATATGTTGATAAATATGTCAAAGTTTAAAAACATAAATTGTTTCTATAACATTATTGAGCAACAGCTCAATTGAATCTCAATCCACTGTGAGATTCCAGCCAGATTTCACTATAATACTGATTTTGATATCTCAGCTAAGTTTCTGGAATAAAAGCTCCATTTTCCTGGGAATTTCTCATGCCTCCTTTTAGGCCAGGAGAGAAATTTAGGGGAGAAGCTGATTTAATCAGACAAGTTACTTTAGAGTTACAGTACTTTGAAAGGTTTCAGAGCAGCAGCTGTGTTAGTTTGTATCTGCAAAAAGAAAAGGAGGACTTGTGGCACCTTAGAGACTCACAAATTTATCTGAGCATAAGCTTTTGTGAACTACAGCTCACTTCATCGGATGCATTCAGTGGAAAACCTAGTGGGGAGATTTATATACACAGAGAACATGAAAAAATGTGTGTTACCATAGACACTATAATGAGAGTGATCAGGTAAGGTGAGCTATTATCAGCAGGAGAGCGAGCTGCGGGGGAACCTTTTGTTGTGATAATCAATGTGGGCCATTTCCAGCAGTTGTCAAGAACATCTGAGGAACAGTATGTGTGTGGGGTGGAGGGGTGGATAAACATGGGGTAATAGTTTTACTTCGTGTAATGACCCATCCACTCCCAGTCACTATTCAAGCCTAAGTTAATTGTATCCAGTTTGTAAATTAATTCCAATTCAGCAGTCTCTCGTTGGAGTCTATTTTTGAAGTTTTTTTGTTGAAGAATTGCCACTTTTGTTAGTCTCTAAGGTGCCACAAGTACTCCTTTTCTTTTTGCGAATACAGACTAACACGGCTGCTACTCTGAAACCAGAGGTTTTATGTAGGCAATATCATCCACTGGGCATAACTTTGTTGTTTAAAAAAAAAAATCAGTGTTCTGAAAGTGTAATAAAAGTGTTTAATCAGTGAAACCTCATACATGTATATCAAGTTTCTGCTCATAAAATGTTGCTAAGTCACAAACTGATGAAAAAAGGGAATATATAATAGAAACTGCAACCTTCTTAAGTCTTTACTGCGTCATATACAATAACTAGCAGTAACACAGGCCATTAATAACTTTCTGTAAAACTCTGGGCTGAAAAGCAACAATCTTGTTACAAAAAATAAAAGGAGGCAATTATACTAATTATCCAATTATCTTATCTCAACACCTTTATTATTACTCATCTACAAGTAATATATGTAACTAAATGAACCACTGATATCACTGGCATCATAGTCAACACATTTGGTTAGTTAGAATCACTTGGTTTGTTCAGGACAAAATATTTATCCCGATCATAAACTAGGCTTCATTTTTGTGGGCATGAAATTGTGACTGAAAATAATTGCATGCACAGCTTTGCACTTGCAATTTAGACCCACAAAAATGCAAACGTCACACATTGATCTGTGATTACTTCAAGCCCTAACACAAGAGGAGATGCAGTGTTAGCCTTAACTTTGAGTTCTTTTGCTTCTCTTAATTTAAGTCAGGAACTTAATAAGTTACTATTACTTGAAAAAACTAGGGCTGTCAAGCGATTAAAAAAATGAAACAATTAATCACACTGTTAAACACTAATAGAACACCATTTATTTAAATATTTTGGATGTTTTCTACATTTTGAAATATACTGATTTCAGTTACAACACAGAATATAAAGTGAACAGTGCTCACTTTATATTTATTTTTGATTACAAGTATTTGCACTGTAAAAAAAAAGAAATAGTATTTTCAATTCACCTAATATAAGTACTGTAGTGCAATCTCTTTATCATGAAAGTTGAACTTACAAATGTAAAATTATGTACAAAAAACAGCATTCAGAAATAAAACAATGTAAAATTTTAGATCCTACAATTCCACTCAGTCCTACTTCTTGTTCAGCCAATCGTTCAGACAAACAAGTTTGTTTACATTTGCAGGAGATAATGCTGCCCACTTCTTGTTTACAATGTCACCTGAAAGTGAGAATAGCCATTCTCATGGGACTGTTGTAGCCGGAGTTGCAAGATATTTACGTGCCAAATGCGCTAAAAATTCATATGTCCCTTCATGCTTCAACCACCATTCCAGGGGACAAGCATCCATCCTAATGACTTGATAATCCATCCTAATCTACTTGATAACAATCCAAAGCAGTGCGGACCAACGCATGTTCATTTTAATTATCTGAGTTAGATGCCACCAGCAGAAGGCTGATTTTCTTTTTTGGTGGTTCAGGTTCTGTAGTTTCCACATTGGAGTGTTGCTCTTTTAAGACTTCTGAAACCATGTTCCACACCTCATCGCTCTCAGGTTTTGAAAGGCACTTCAGATTCTTGAACCTTGTTTCCAGTGCTGTAGCTATCTTTAGAAATCTCACATTGATAGCTTCTTTACGTTTTGTGAAATCTGCAGTGAAAGTGTTCTTAAAATGAAGAACATGTGCTGGGCCATCATCCAAGACTGCTATAACATTAAATACATGGCAGAATGTGGGTAAAACAGAGCAGGGAACATACAATTCTCCCCCAAGGAGTTCAGTCACAAATTTTATTAATGCATGATTTTTTTTAACAAGCATCATCTGCATGGAAGCATGTCCTCCGGAATGGTGGCCAAAGCATGAAGGGGCATACGAATGTATAGCATATCTGGTATGTAAATACCTTGCAATGCTGCTACAAAAGTGCCATGCAAATACCTGTTCTTACTTTCTGGTGACATTGTAAATAAGAAGATGGCAGCATTATCTCCTGTAAATGTAAACAAACTTGTTTGTCAAAGTGATTGGCTGGACAAGAAGTAGGACTGAGTGGACTTGTAGGCACTGAAGTTTTACATTGTTTTGCTTTTGAGTGCAGTTATGTAACAAACAAAAAAAATCTACATTTGTAAATTGCACTTTCACGACAAAGATTGGTTTCAGAATAGCAGCCATGTTAGTCTGTATTCGCAAAAAGAAAAGGAGTACTTGTGGCACCTTAGAGACTAACAAATTTATTTGAGCTCTTTTTCACTACAATACTTGTATGAGGTGAATTGAAAAATACTATTTCTTTTGTTTATCATTTTACCATGCAAATATTTGTAATAAAAATTATATACACTTTGATTTCATTTGCAACACAGAATACAATATATGAAAATGTAGAAAAATATCCAAAATATTTAATAAATTTCAATTGGTATTCTATTGTTTAACAGTGCAATTAAAACTGTGATTAATCATGATTAATTTTGAGTTAATTGCATGAGTTAACTGCAATTAATTGACAGTGCTAAAAAAATCCCCAGCAAATACTACTTCAGTGAACTAATAGCATATAGTTCAGCAGAACCAAAGAATGAACTTTAAAAGATTCAAATACATGAGTTCCATGCAAGCAGCCAGCCATCCAGGATGACAAAATTGCGATTAGCTGAGAAATCTGGGTGGTGATTTCAGATCCCCACCTTAAACATACTTAATTTTCTATCGAGCCACGCAAAATAGTGCTGTTAAATATTGTGATAATATTTAAGTAGTGTTTCCTACTATTATCCTAATACTTATATATAAGAAATAACACGTTACTGCTCCAAAGGATCCATTGCCGTCTATCACAAATATTTATTTAGTGACTTTTTAAAACACTAATTATTGTCCTAAATAACCATAAGCATTACTTCAGATGTGCTACCATGTATCTATGTAGTTATTGATGCAATATAAAATAATGGAACCAAAGGAATCATTCTGGTCAAGTCTTTAAATACTTCTGAGCGTCCATACCATTGACTCAGGCAGCATCTGCTCCCTGGAGACTTTACACTGCCTCATGGCATAGAAGCCTTGGGAGAATATCTTTATATTTTAAACAAAATATATTATTTTCATCTTTGCACTTCAACCAACTCATTACAAATATGAGCTTCAATTGTTTCCTGAGGAAACAATCATCCTATTATTTATTTATACATCGGTAGCATCAAACGTATGCTAAGGGAACTATCATTCCACTATTATTTAGTTATACATCGATAGCATCAAAAGTGTACATAGAGCTGTACTATGAGCCGATATGATTTTATGTCCTAAAGAGTTTACAGTCTAAAGACACAAATGGGTAAAACAGTTGAATACAATACAAAGCAACACACAGCAGGGTGTGATCTCACAGCTGGAAAGCTTCACGGTACATCCAGGATCTGAGGAAAGAGCTTTGTTGCACTTTCCCATACACTAATATCAAAACGTATTTACAGATTAGATGACTTTTGCGATTAAGAAAAACAGTAAATAAAGAAAAGTAGGAGGCCTTCATGAGAGAAGGCACAGTGACTCACTATGTAACATTCTGCACCTGAATTGAATCTCAGAATGGCAGCTGTTCTTTCAGGTGCAGTATACAGAAAACAGAATGAGATGCCTTTTCAGTTACATACAGTACCTAAACTCTTCAAACTTTAAAAGCATGAGAGATGGAATGAAAAGAAAGCATGAAAGTAGGGTGAACAAAGGAGATAAAAGGAATATATCCACCCCAAGAGATTCTAACCCACAACCAAACCAGGGCAGTTGAGCATTCACGGCGTGGTAAATGACATCACCATAGTGACTATAGTCCACACCCCAGAACCATGGATAGAAAGGTAGAAGGTTGCCTCCTGCCTTCCCATCTCCACATGGAAAAATGGAAACAAACGATTGATCCTTACTTCATGTGTGCAAACACATACACATGCCTCTGCCCCCATGCCACAATTATTCAGCACTTTTCTACAACAACTCTTCCCTTTCCATGAACACCAGGCAGACCCTCTGGATGAAAGCCAGATGCTCGGTATTTGGAGAATTGGAAACCCATCCCCTTCAAGAAACTCAGGACTCAAAATATTGATCACTCTCTCAAAACCCAGTTATGCATGTTATGAGAAGACATCCCCCAAGAGTACACCATAAAACTAGTTTTACAACTACACATGATGACAGTTCCTTTGAGGAGTACAAGAATAACCCAGGACTCCCTGGTGTGCAGACCTCCAAATGAAGATCATACTGATATCCTTGAGCAACTAATGGACCACCTGCCCAGCTTACTGTCAAAATCCCGCAATTTAGCTCTTTCTTTTCAGTCCCAACTTCTACATAGACCATGAAGAGATGTGTTAGCACCTGATCTCTTTTCCCACAAGGAAACTATGTGTTTCACATAGCCCTGATGTTAAAGCCTTTATCAGGTCAGACTCTTACTATCTCAAGGACCACATTTTCATCCATCTTCCACCAAGACAGCTGCCTGATTCTAAGAAAATGCAGTTTACAAAATGTATTAAGTAATTAATAAATGTCAGTGATAAATAATTCTCTATCAAGGAATTTCAGCTATGGAATGATGAAGAGATTTACCTAATCCAGAATAGTATACCTTTTAGACCATGCTGCAATTTCCTCCTCTTTGAAAGAGGTTTTGCAACATAACTGAAATGATGTGTATGTATTATTTAAATAGACACAAACACAATATTTATATAACCCAAGTATAACATCGTATAACCAGGTAAGAGACTTAATGACTAGGGACTTCATTATTCAGATTTTACTTACCCAGGAAGTACTTAGAGTCTACAGTGATAGCTATGGTAAGCCTTAAAATTAGTATGAGATAGACAAGAAGGTTAGGCAACAAAAAGAGAAGATGGAGCACAACATTGAACTTTCTGTGGAAGGAAATTGGAAGGCAGTGAAGTGATTTAAAAAGGAGACAGATATGGTCAGAGTGGCAGGAGAAGAGATGATCTTGATTACAGTATAGCTGATGGACTAAAGTAGGGAAACAATTTGGGTTTGCAATAGATTAGATTCGAGATTAATGTTAATCAAAATCCATGATCCCGATTCCCCTGGGAAAGTTCACATGTGGATACAGATACAAACTTTGGGTCCAATCCTGAAAATACTTACTACTGGGCAAAGACTGCAGTAAGCACTGTGCTCAGAAGCAACTTTTTGCAGAATTGAGCCCTTTGCATTTGGTTTGCACTTTTGTTATGAACTGTACCAAAACTTGGAATCCAAACATCCCTGAATGATAGGAAATTTCAGATCCAAATTCTGATCTGATTATGAACTTGGAGACTCAAGCCCAGCTCTAGTCAACATAAACAATAATCAAGTACAGAGCAGAGGCTTAGCAGTAATGTAGAAGAGAAAGCTGCCATTACATGTTCCCTGTAAAACCAGTTTAGAAAATTCTTAAATCACAAAGAGAAACTACTTTTGGCTTAAATACTGTATGTTACATTATAGCCAGAGAATTCTTTACACCTCAGTTAAAAATGTCTGAAAATGGAAATTTATAATAGAAATGGTGACACAACCTTAAATTCAGCAATATGAACAGCATAGGTATAGTTCAATCATAATCCTTTTAGTTCACACATTATTCCTGGATGACATTTCACTGATGATATTTTTTGTGTGTGCAGACATTGGTTCATTAAGGTCCTTTGAAAAATGGGTCTATAACAATAAACCCATGCAAAAAATCATTTTTAGTTACAATGCTCATTCAATTTCATTTTAAGATGTAACTATAATCAAAAGGGGAGAAAAGCTTTATGTGCCACCATTTACAGAACGGAATTTGACTGCAATGCATTATTAGTTGCCCGCAGTTTTTAAGCTAGTTCCAGAAAAAAGTATTACGAGTCTGTCAGTTTAAGTGACTAAGTAGCACCACTGAGTAATCTGACCTTCAAACAAAAGAAATGGCACTAATACATACTGTAGAATTCTTGAATGAGGCATCCCACAGACTTAAACCCAAAATGCTATAGAATAGAGTAGGAGTTTTTTCATGTAAACTTGGATTATTATATTAGGCAATTAATATGGACTCCAACGAGCCAGAATGTTTTCACTATTTTCTGTCGGTATTAATAAATACTATGTATTACAAGAGTTTTATTTATAGCACATTTGCATGCTGTGTAAACAGACTAAAATTACAAGAGCTGAGCACCAGGACTTGTCCTCTCCTCCAACAAGAGCAATAATGACACTCCTTACTGCTTCAGTAGTAAAAAGGACCAAGGACATAGATTACAAACAGAAGGACTATATACAAAGGTGCATGACAGAGAGAGAATTTAATTACAATGGGGCTAAATTGTGTCTTAAAGTCACGCTCCTGTATTTGGAGGGTTAATAGGTGCACAGAGAGTCCGTGATGTAACAAGAGCCAAAAGAGTAAGCAATTTGCTGGCTGAGCCCTTGGGGCAATGAGAGAGCACATACTAGAGTGGCAGCACACACTACCCACACTCTACCCTGCTCTCAGCCAGCATTGCTTGTAAGAGCAGGACTGGAGTGATGGGTCCATCCTCACTCTATTACTTCCAGTGCCTTTTGGGAGCCTAGTGCCATTCACCTTTTGCATAGCAGCCATCTTATTCTTTACCCTGGATCCTTCCATCGTTATAGAGATGTTTTCCAGGGACATCAAGCAGTGAATGGCTGCCTGGCAGCAGCATCTTTTTGGAAGCACATTGCTGATGGAGTGGAGGAGTCGGTGCCCCCTCAGGCAGTGAAGTATAGATCCCAAGATCTGTGTGGGGCTCAAGTGTGTCACATGTTTCAAGGCCCCACCACTCAAGTTTCCAAGTGTGGATGCAAGCTCAACACCCTCAACAAGATTGATCCGAGAAAAACTTCACAGTGAGGAATGTCATAGAATTTTCCCCATTACTCAGAACCCCATCAGTTCTCTCTGCAGGATGGGGTGGAGGATCTTGCCACCAGTGTCTGAGGCAGAACAACATAGCACCTAGCAATTTATTAACATACCCATGGAACATCTCGATTAAGTAGTATAGATAACCCACTGAGTATAATCTACAGACCCATTAAATTAAGTACTTGTATAGCAAAAATGTAATATCTTTTTCATTAATGCTTTAAATTCAGTTTCCCAGATACATAATTCTCTTATTAAATCTAAATGGGTAAGGGATAATGCTCGTGGTATTAGAGCATACATAGCAGTAAATGGCTCTTTGATTTCGTTAAATGCCAGCGCAAAGCTGAGGTTTTTGATGAATTACAAAAGCTGTTAATTGCAAGTACACTCGATGCTATTAATATTATTGCTATTATACGACAAGCTAAACTAATTTGTTTGCTCTGGTTCTTCGCTGCTTGTTCATCTTTATGGGTTACAGGGTTTTAGTTGTTTTTCTTTTCATCTCACAGTTCAACTTTTTACTGGGACATCTTGCTGATTTTAAAAAGAAATATTTTGGTTTTGCTGGGTTTTTATTCCAGTTTTCCAACAAATGCCACCAAATTAAGACAAAATATTGAAAACAAATAATTGCTTTAGATTAAACTTCTGGCATGTATAACCATCATTTCCCAACCGGCCCTATTGTGATGTGACCTCTTATACCAGGGCTGAATAGGTCCTAGATTCCAGGTCTCCAAATTATTTCATCCATATCTCACCAGGGGGTTCCAAACCTGCAGCAGCATTGACATGGCAGCCTCAGCAAAGGCTAAGAGACACTTTCAGAAACATAACTGCTCTGGCTGGTGCAGCTCTGAATGTGGCATTTCTTGCCAGTATTTCTGTGTCCCTCATACAATGGGAACTAGGGGGTGGGGGAGGGAGGAGCCTTTTAGTCTGCACTGCTTTAAAAGAAGGTGGAAGAAGTAAGGAAGCCATGGACCACCAAGAAGCTTGAGGGGGTAACTAGTGGGGAGGAGTGTGGGACAGTTACTAGAGGGCCCTGAGGCAGGGATTTATATGTAGAAGACTTGAGGAGAGCCTGTAGCAGCCTTCTATGTTCTGCCCACTGCTTTTTTCCCCCTTCAGTTCCTGTCCCTTTCATTTCCCAGTACTGTCTCAGGCATCTCTCTCTCTCTCCTCATCAGAGGAGTAGTGCTCTGAGTAAGCTGACTGTCTCCTATGGGGGTCAGTACTCACCATGTTGCGCGACAGACACTTAAGTATAGTTTAGTGACAGGCATTGGGGGCGAGGGGGTTATGTCATTCAGTCATTCAATGTTTTTTTTAAAATGACCACAGACCTCAACATTTTTACCATGGAGACTTCTGTCCATTTATGGACGTGTTGCTGACCCCTGGTCTCCTATGGCTTCCAGCTCGCTCCAGTTTGCACCTGTCAGTACTGTAAGAGCGGAGGTAGACTGTGCTTTCCCACAGTTCCCATCACAGCAGCCCCTGATGGCTGAAAGGCAACTCTGTGGGGAAAATTTCCCTGCAGCCCATTAACTGTATGAGAATCCAGACAGGAGGTGTGATAGGCAGTATTGCTAACTCAACCATTCAAAAATCCAAATCAGGAGGTTGTCTTAAAACTCTATGAGATTTTATAAAAATAATCAATTATGGGTTCTTTTTATTTGGCTTCTGATTTCAAGGTTCTCCCACGTCACATTAATCAATTTTTTCTCCACAGCCGTGCTTGCTAGAAATCTGCTTTTTTTTTTTAAAAGGAATGCTGAGAAGTCATAAAACCACTTGACTCCCAGAGAAAACCACTGAATTTCATGATTCTCACAATAAAATCATGAGTGCTGGAAACACTAGATAAAGGGCTGCTAGTATGTCATGCAAGATGCATTGATAGTTATGAATAAGTGCCCTGCATTGGGTGCAATCCTGCAAGTCAGTGCATGCTCTCAACTTGCATTGACTTTAGCAGTAGCTGAGGGTGCACAGCACTTCAGAGGATCATGCCATCAATAAGTATATATATCATTTATTGCGCTCCACCCAAAATGTCATTGGGAGTCATTGCTGACTAGATTAAGGGCACACACAAGTGAGGAGAGTTGTTTGCAGCAACCAAAAATGCAGGTCCCTTTTCCTGGGATGAAGGGCAGCTAGAAACATAGATGTGGGCCCTTCACCGGGCTCAGATTTATGTACCAGCCAAACTGGCTATCAAAGGTCTCTGAATATACATAGAAAATGTATTCTGTACTCACAGATCTCCAGCATATAAGCATCAAGGTGGAGTTATGGAAATTTAATTTCTATGGCTACTTGGGGGCCATACATCCTTCTGAAACATTAACCCTCTCAGAAATGGAGGAGGTCACCTTGTCCTCATCACAAATGTGTCTATACTGTAAACTAGGGGCGAGGGCACAATTCTGATTAAAATCAGGATCGCCTTACTTTCATTTCTCCCTACCTTGTTATGTTAAAATAAGCATGCTGTTATGTTCCTGAAATAAGAAACTGAACAACTACCGTGGTAAATCCTGCTCCTGTTACTCAAACAAAATTGCCACTGAAGGCAACAGGAGATTTGCACAGATCAAGTATGCATTTTTTGAGACCAGACCAGACACCATACAGACAGAAAGAACAGAAAAGCAACAGAGAAATGAACAAACAAAAAAGCTAGAGAAAGTGAGAGAGAGAAAATTAAACAAAAAATAGAAATCAGATAATGTGAGAGGTAAAATAATGAAAAGCAGAAAAAGGAAAAGTAAAGTTAAACAGAAAGGCCATAACTGATCAAACCAATAGCAAAATCTGCCCTCTTGGTGTATGCTAAATACCATTCCTACCGTAATAGCATAAAAATATAACTTAGTCTTTTTCATGTTTATGTCTGCTTATTACATTTTATCATGCACTAAAAGAAATTTGCATTTCAAGTCATTTTTGGTATACTACCACTTATACCCATTGTGTTGAACTCACAGTGCTTCCAAAAGACTCCGAGTTGTCAGCATCTAAGAACAGGTTGTGAGCACCCTCACAAGGAAAGCTATTTCCTGCTCATTTGTTTGTTTTTTCTTATTAATTTACACTGAGTATTAATTATTTTTTCTCACTGGAGAGCGGTATTTTTCTGCGTTGCTGTGGATTTAACAGGGGAAAGTTGGGCAAATTCAGAATGCAGTATACAAGCAAAGAACAGAACAGACTAAAGTAAGTTAATGTAAAAGAGAGAAATAGAATGTTAAAAAGATGGAGGGAAGCCTAGAAAAAGATGGATACAAGAATGAATAACAAAAACAGAAATGTTAGGAGTGACAGAAGTGGAAGACTAAGAAGTAGAAAGTGTTAAAGGCAGGAAGCAAAAAGTTAGGAAACACTTTTATTTTGTGTTTATAATATGAATGAGTTGCACTGATTTATTTCTTGTGTTTTTATAGTGAGCTGCATTGGCGTCAATGATTCTAGGTACATGTCAAGGAACTAAACGCTATATTTCATAGGGAGTGAAATTGTATAGGGGGAAAACAAGACGTACTTGACAGCTCAGGATTTAAAAGTTTCTTATTTGAACAGCAATGCCACTCCCTCACTGCACTGCATTAGAGTTTCTGGCACCAGTACCAATGCTGACAGTGACAAAGGGGAAGTGTCTGTCACAAAGACCAAGTGATATGGCAGCCCCAGTGACAAAAGTAAAGATCAGGAAACTGATAACGTACAGATAATTTCACCCAGGTGTTTCCAGCGGTTTCTGTTTTTCAGGGAAATAAAACAGGGATGGATATGTGAGCAAATAGAGGAAATTTATGGTAGTAGAATTTAAACAGTGACTTTTGTATGGGCACTTTTTCTATTCTATTAAATCTGTCATATAGTCAAATGTAATCTCTAAAACTTCACATTCAAAATTGTGCTTCTACAAGTTTTCAGTTCCAAGGTTCTGCATATACAAACAGCCAAATTTGTCATGCAAACTGCCTTTGCATGTGCATATTATGGAGGTGACAAATTCCAGAGGTTGCTTATCCAAAGACAAGTCTGATCCTATAAAATGCTTCCTCACATTGGTATTCCCATTAACTTCTCAATTACAGCAAATTCTGCTCTGGTGGAATCACTTGTGTGATATTATTCCTAATTTATACTGTATTTATAAAAGGAGAAAATAATGAAAGCAGTGAGTGATGTGGTCTTTTCTTATCTAGCCATTGTTGGTCACAGAGTGGTCTGGTGAATGCATGGAGTTGTAAATTACCATATAAAAATATATTTTAATCATGGTGAGGGACACCTAGAACCACAGTTAGGTACTTTTTATATCTTTTTTGTTTATAAAGTAAAATAATACACCAGTAGAAAGAAAACAATAGCAAAAGAATATTAGCACAGTCAATACAAATACAAGACAAGGAGGGTAACAAGCTCTACAGGGAAATAATCCACCTCTGCAGGACATACCAACAAGGAACACATTAAAACAAAAAGGCCATTGTCGACATTAGTATCACTTACAGCATTTCATATAAAAGTACTGGGAAGAATCAGAGAATATTAATTGAAACAATGCAGCTGAATGTGGGAACAACTTTGACCCAATATCCCTAGGCTCACTTTTTTTTTTCAAATTTTGTTTTTTGCTGGGAGCCCATATGTGTATGAAACTCTGACTTATCTCTATCATTTCCTTCCCCCATATTTTTCATCAGTAATAATAATAATCACAAGCAAACACTATATTTATATGACTTATATTCAATAAATTTTCACACATACCATAGCTGTGCTGCGCCTCAGTTTTGTAGATTGTAGATAAAAACCCCCTTTAACTTCAGACTTTCCATACTATGAGAAAAGGTTTTGTCCTCAGGAATAATACTGGGAAAATAAGGGGGAAATATGAGGAGTATTTCTTACTGACTGAAAGAGGATCTCTAGCAAGCAACAGTCAGTTGTAAAATGGCTACTCTAGAGTTGCAGCTGCTCTTCTTTGCCAAATTTAAAGGGACAGCCCCCAAAACGTATGTGTTACAAAATTTGTATAAGGCAGCAAATCTGTAGTAAGGAAGGCTTATAGGGAACAGTCAGTTATCAAGGAAGGTCCTGCTGGTGAAGATGCTGGTCCTGTGTGTTGCATACCACCACTATAACCCATGTTTGTATTTTTTACTAAACTATGTAATGTTCTGGCAGGGTAATATTTACTTGCTACATGGCCACTACTTTATAGCATCAGGTTCCTAGTTCTGAATTTGTAGGGAAGCTGGAAGCCTATAGCCAGCTGGAATTAGGAAATGGTCATTAACATCATATTTGTCGTTATACTAGTGTTCAATGTGTGTCTGTAAATCTGCATGAGATATTAATCATGAAGTAGCACAGAACATAAACATCATGGTGCTTGAGTGGTGAACTCCTAGCCCCTGCAAATACTTACATAACTGTTATTCCCTACATCAACTAGAGGCACAAGGATAGCAAGAGCTCTGGAGGGGTAATGCTAAGGATAGTACAGCAGTAGTACTGGGGAAGGACCATGCTATATTAGTTTGAGCACTCGCTAGGGATCAAGGATTGTCTGTTTTCAGCTTATGTGACTTTTGGCCTCTCTGTACCTCCATTTCCACATCTGTACAATGAGGATAATAATACAAGAGATATTGTGGGTCTTAATGAATGTTTATAAAGTGCATTAATATCCTGGATGAAAGGCCCTACATGATTGCCAAGTAATTTTGTTTTATATAGAATAGTAAAGAATTTGATCAAGAGTTAAACTAATAGGGATTATTTATTTTGTAGTTTAATGGTAGCTTTGTAATTTTTGTTCTTTCCTTTTCTTTGTTTGATATATTTACACAAAGGCAAGATGTGATAGCAGATATCTTTCCCCTTCCTGCCCCCCGGCCCTTTACTATCCTGCGGTGCTTTTAACCAAAATCAAAAAGTGCAAGTTACCAATGAAACACATAGTAAACAACCTCTCATTTATTTTCATTTAAGAGGTTGGACCCAGAGGCACCAATTCAGGTATTTCTTGGAGTCCCCATCCCCAACAGGGACCCCATCTAACTCCTGCTCATCTTCCCAACCCTCTCTCTCCTTGTCTGGGGAGTCTCCCCTTCTCTCTTTCCCACAGAGTGCATGAACTGGTACCACCAGGTGTTGAGTTCTCATCTGGCTCCCCTGTTGTCTGCTGTACAGGAACAGATTCCCTATTTGCTTGGTCGCAATACAATTTAGCCCCTCCACTCCTCCCTCTGGACAGAGGGGCAGGTGGGCCTAATTTGCATGATGTTACAACCCCGTACACCAAGTAACAACACCACTCACTGAAATTTTGTCCTGCTGCCAGTCCATGTGTACCGAAGGGCGACCAGATCACATCTCAGTGGCATTGTGATCATGCCACCAAGGTAATTCTCTGGACCACTCCGGAAGCAGCTGTTCTGATTTAGTAATGGAACAATGCTTTAAAATGATCAGGCCATCTCCACCATTCCTCCCGCCCCCCCATACACACATTCTGACTCCACAGCCTATAGAACTTTGAGTAAGTGCAAAAACCTTGGAGGGGGCATTTACCATCCTCTCCCCCAGTCTCCTGTAATTGGCACCACTGCTAAGTGGAGTTCAAACTCCCTCCTGTTCCTTATCTTAAACTGCAGCAGTAATCCCGAGCACTGGTACCAAAGAGCACTTGCTAGTCCTGACCATCCCAGCAGAGCTAATATGGAGGGCAGTCCTGTGTCTCAGATTACAGAGGAATTCCTTAAATCAAAGTGCTGTGACACAGTAGGGAAATAATAAGATAAGAGCTCTTTCGATCAAGGCTGCACTATATTGTTACATATGAGAATTCATACAGTATTGACCTGGTTCTCCACCATCTTATTCCTTGTGTAGTTGTTTACACAACCTTAAAAGGCTACAGTTAGAAATGCAGTGCTTTACACCAACTTTTCCAAAAGCATAAATGATTATGTAAGCTGCAAGGCAGCGGAGAATGAGAACCCTGCAGTCCTGGCCTCCAGAAACTCAATGTCATTGTCATTGAAGTCAGTGGGGCCAGGACTTCACCCATAGAGTGTACTGGGTTCAGTGTGAAGGCTGAGAATTAATTTTTTGTGGGGAAGTCTTCAAAAGTTCCGAAGTCTTAGCCAGGAGACCAGAGGGGATATCCCCAGGAAGCACAGATGGGAGGATTGGTAGACATGCATGATGGCATGTTTCTGTGGGAAGCCAGGGGTGCTGGGGCTAAGCATTGAGATACCAACACTTAGAGCTGTGTCACAGGCACCATGATTGTCATGAACACTGGTATTATCTTTTCTAATGTGTAAAAGATGCAGCCATATAATTAGGGCTCCTGACAGAAGAATCTCAGTACCATTTAAATCATAATTAGCAGTTGGTGATACAAGTCTCATAGGTTCCTTCTTCACACTAGCTGCTGTGTATGTATTTACCTACCTCACAAGGATATAGTGAAGATTAATGGATGTTTGAGAAATGTTCTGAGATCCTCAAGTGAAAGATGTTCTCTGCGTGCTCTGTTGAAAAAGCTGTACTGATAGTTATTTCAAAGCCTGTGGAGAATGGATTTGCATTCATAAAATATACTGAATAATTTATTCAACAAATTTCACCCCATTTTCTCTTTGCAAAAAAAAAAATCTACCAGAAGATCAGGATTTCCTTAGATTTATTAATTACTCAAAATAATTTCACCAAATAATTCTTGGCCTGTAGATTGATCGCAGGTGGTACATTATGAGTATTTGATGGCTGATATCCCAGCTGACAGGTTAGTTTTAATTAGTCACATTGGTCACATGGTATCCTTCACGTCTCTAACTGGATTCATCTAACTCTTCGAATTCTGTTTCTGGTGAGTGAAAGTAAATTCAGAGAAGAGTTGGAATGGATTATGAGAATGAATGAGAGGAAGCAGGAAAAAAAGAAGAAATAGAAAGTGCCTGCGTATGGGCATACTCATAACTATTAAGGCTCTGATTTAGGAAAACATCCCTGTTTTGGACAGCACTAAGGCATGTGCTTAACTTTAAGCACGTGCATAAGTCCTATTGCGTCTAAAACACATACTTATAGTTAAACGCATTCTTCAGTGCTTTCCTGAATCAGGGCCTAAACTTCTTTTTTTAGCAGTACATCTACACTGTAATAAAACATACACATCTAACCTGTGTCAGCTGACTTGGGCTTGCAGGGCTCAGGCTGTGGGGCTATCAACTTGTAATGTAGAAGTTCAGGCTTGAGTTCTGGGATCCCTCGAGGTGGGAGGGTTGTGAGAGAGACAAGCTTTCACAGAGCTCTTCTATAGGCCAGGGAAATCTACTGTCACCCCAGGCAGCGGAGCTCCAGCTGTCATCCCCAGGTGGTGGGGCTCCAACTGTCAGTCCAGTGGGGCTCAGGCTATCAGTCCCAGGAAGTAGGGCTCTGGCTGTCAGTGCCCCACAATTAAATTGGTTCAAGAGCTCCTGGTAAGCACACGCAACACTAACAAAAGGAGCTAGTAGGACATTCAAAACCGATTTAATTACTCCAGTGGCTGAAGGTTGACGTAACTTAAGTTGACTTAATTTTGCAGTGTAGACCTGCCCTCAGAGTGGCACGGTAGAAGGAGATTGTTAAGCGTAAGTAGTTAACTCATAATTCAAGGGACCATTCAAGGTGAAGTGGCCAGTTAACACTTCTCCAATAATAGGGAGAAAGAAGAGAGAGAGAAAAAGCAAGGATGGGGGTCAGTAGGTTATAGATTGTAGTAATGAGCCATAAATCCAGTGTCTCTGTTCAGTCGATGATTTTTGGTGTCTAGCAGAGTTATGAATTTAAGATTCCAAGCTTGTCTTTTGAAGGTGTTGGCAAGTTTCCCTTGAGGACAAGGACTGATAGGTTAGATATAGAGTGATTACTTTGTGAAAAGTGTTCACCCACAGGTGATAACAGTGTTTTTGTCTTTTATCATTTTTCTGTGTGAGTTCATTCAAGAGTGTATTGATTGTCTCCTTTCACCAACATAATTGGTGGGGCAGTTAGTGCACTGGATGTGTTCCACCACATGTTGTGATACGCACGTGTAGGATCATGCATCATGAAAGGTGTTAAGTGGGGGGGTGTTGATCATTGTAGCAGTGGGGGGTACATTTGCAGGTTTTGCATCTGTTGTTCTGATAGGGTCTGGTGCCACTTAGAGTTGGTGTGTCCTAGTCTATGGGGAGCTTCCTTCTGATGATGAGTTTGGTGAAATTGGGGTGGGGGACAGAAGAGGGGTTTCAGGAAAGTTTTTTTTCAGGATGTGGTCCTGAGTATGGGCTGTAATTGTTTAATGATACCCTGTATGGAGTAATAGGTGACAACTAGGGGTATGTGGTCAAAGGCGGTTTTATTTCAGTATCAGTATTGAAGCAGGTTCTCTTGGGGTAGTTGCATGGCCTGTTCCATGATGCAATCTGCTTCTCTGGTGGAGTGTCCAGCTTTCTCCTCAGAGCATATTCTGTGGTAGCTGAGTGCCTGGCTATAGATGGCAGATTTCTCGGTGTGTTTGGTATAGTTATAGGATCTGCGAAGATAGGTGTGATTTTATCCATTAGTTTCTTGTATGTAGATGTTTGTAGGGTTCCACTGATGAATCTGCTAGTATGGAAATCGTCTAGAATTTAATGGGTGGGTGGTGATGGTTGGGGTGGAAATTTATGAGGGAGTTCAGGTCATCTGTCCAGAGGATACAAAAATATCATGCAGTTGTCCAAAAATTCCGCCTTGAGGTGGCTCATGAAGAGATTGGGATATTAGGGAGCCATCCTGTTCCCATGGTTTAGACAAAATGTTTGCTGTGGAATGTAAAATTGTTATGAATGAGGCCAATGTGACACTAAATAGCCTTGTACTCACACCCTACACACTATTGTAATAATCTTTGTACAAAATATGCCTTGTAATGTATCATTTGAAAACTAATAACTAATCATTAACATTCTTGTGTGATGTATGTACACTGTGGATATTAAGGCTTATGGATATATACTAGAATTATGACTAAAGTATGTTTAAACAAAAGGAAGTATTTTTTTCACACAACACACAGTCAACCTGTGGAACCCCTTGCCAGAGAATGTTGTGAAGACCGAAGACTATAACGGGGTTCAAAAAATAACTAGATAAATTTGTGGAGGATAGGTTGATCAATGACTATTAGCCAAGATGGGCAGGGATGGTGTCCCTAGCCTCTGTTTGCCAGAGGCTGAGAATGGGCGACAGGGGATGGATCCCTTGATGATTACCTGTTCTGTTCATTCCCTCTGGGGCACCTGGAATTGACCACTGTCAGAAGACGGGATACTGAGCTAGATGGACCTTTGGTCTGATCCAGTATGGCCACTCTTATGTTAGGAGGCATTGGTAAACACATCTGCTTTAGACAAAGAAATGTGTATTTGATTCTTTGGCCAGCCCAATCTTCAGGCAAAGACAATAAAGACCCATATTTGCATATAAGCAGTAAACAGGACCATCAAGACAGCAGTAGGAGGAGATGGCAGGAAACAGAACAATTTGCATTTAAACTAACACATGAGAGAAGAAAGAGCACGGGGTTTTCTTCAGAGCCGGACTCCATGTCATCTTCCTCACAGTTTGAATAAAAACTTTACCTTTTCAAACATTTACTGGTATACAAAGACAGGGGGTTCTGAACCTTAGCTAATAACCAGATGAATCAACTGATTGTATACAATACTAGTGTATTATAAAAGTGTATCAAGTGAGATTGTTTCTGAAATCTAACGACACACTGGTGATTAATATCATTGGGAAATTCTTGTATTAATGCTAAATGAGGAAATATGGATATTTATTTAAATTATGTTTTAAAGTCTGTGGCCAAACATGGAGAAATAGGTTCCCGCCCAGACAGAAAAGAAGCTACAGTAACTCCTCGCTTAACGTTGTAGTTATGTTCCTGAAAAATGCAACTTTAAGCAAAATAATGTTAAGTGAATCCAATTTCCCCATAAGAATTAATGTAAATGGGGGGGTTAGGTTCCAGGGAATTTTTTTTCACCAGACAAAAAGCTATATATATATATATATATATATATATAGTCATAAATATAAAGGGAAGGGTAAACCCCTTTAAAATCCCTCCTGGCCAGAGGAAAAATCCTCTCACCTGTAAAGGGTTAAGAAGCTAAATGTAACCTCACTGGCAAGATAAGAAAGATCAAAACAGTTAAGGCCACAGAGAGTAACTGACAGATAAATCCACCTTCCCTGTGGTAAACCGGAGTAAGCAGACTCAGTGCAATGATTCTCCACTGGGCCCGAGGCTGGTCTCCAGGCTGTGGAGCCCTAGCAGACTTACTCTGCTTGTTACTACAGACAATGAACTTGACATATTAGCCTCTGTGAGCCACTGCACAGCCTCATCCTCAGGGATGTTTGGCTAGTGTCACTGAGTCACTGTGCCCCTTTCTCCTGAGCGGCCTCCCCAAATGCCATTTGCAGTATTGCAAATAGAGCCCCATGGAGCACAACTCCATTCTGTGCAGAGGGGTGAAATTCCCCTCTGTGCAAAAAGGCCCATGCACCACATAAGCCCTATCTTGAGGTATCATAGGCCAGGGGAGGCTCTACCTCCCCAAACAGCCTGGAGTGACCCTGCCCGTGCTCTGTCCCCAGGAGGCCCCCTCCTGCAGTTCGCAATGCTCTGCCCTGCCCTTTCCTGGCTGCTGCTAGGGCCGCACTGCCTGCCCAGCATTTGGACCACACCACCCGGCTGCCTGGAGCTCCAGGACTGGGGACGCTGCAGCTGCGCCACCAGGGTGCCCGGCACACCAGAGCTGATGCTCGGTGCTCTGGGATTCTGTGGGGGTGGGGAGTCACAGGGGAAGGGGAGGGGCCTCAGGCAGAAGGGGAGGAGCCAGGGCCTAGCCTCCCCCAATGGCTGGGTCACCAGCCACGCATGTATGCACATATGTAAATGTAATTTGCTCTTTGCTTCTTGGAGTTTCATGGAAGTTATTTTCATTATGATTACACTGATGAAAGGCCCTGAATTATTAAAAATAAATGATGGGTTTCTTGATCTCAGTGAAAGGAGTTTGAAGTCTTATTTCAGTTTCTAATTACTTAGTGAGCAAGCATCCACAAAAAATACAGTCTCTATTGTTGTGTTATTGCTTTCTGCACATTAATAATGATCATAAACCAAACAGACACCATTGGGGTCTAAATAATAGTGTTTACTAACTATATACAAATATACCGGCCTAGCTACATACGTACACTGCAGGGTTATACGGTATATCTACACTGAATGCTTCCCAGCTTAGGTAGACAGACACACACTACATCTGCTTGAGCTAGCACACTAAACATACCAGCGTAGTCAGCGGTGGCATGGGTGGTGGCTTAGGCTAGCCACCCAGTTATGTACACAGAGGGTCTGGGTGGATTTGGACTTAGATGGCAAGCCTGACCCTCACCCTTACCACCCCGAGCTACACGGCTTTTATTAGAATGTTGGCAAGAGCAGAGTTAGTCCATCTGGATTCTTGAGCTGGGAAGCACATTCCCAGCTGCTGTGTAGATGTATCTGTAGTGGCTACAACAGCAGAAGACAAGGAAACCCCCTAGAGGGCTCACAAATTATTTAAAGGGATACTACCCAGTTCCTATACACTATGACCATTGGCACTAATTGTTAGCCCTTTTGGCAATCTTGGCAGAAGAGTTGAGCTTCACTCAGATGAGGGTTGAAGCACATTGACAGGGCAGAGCTAGAAACGCTTATCCTGCCATTACCAATGCTATACCTCTTCTATGGATAAATATTGAATTTCAGTCTTTGAGGCTGCCAATCCATCTGCCTTCCCCAACAAAAGGTCTCTGTGTGTGACACTAAACAGGAGGAGGTGAAACCAAATTTGTCCCTCAACTCCTGTGCCAGCAGCTGCTCTAGAAGACATCCCTTTTATAGAGGCTATTCTGGGTGCAATAGTATCCTGTGCAACTTCATACCCAGTATGCAGGGTGTTAGATCCATGGAATTGTGGATCTGAAAGGTACCTTCCATATCAGCCTGTTCAAGGCCTCTTGTCTAGTACACAGGGATGCAAAGGCTTTTGTGAATGGCCACTCTGCACCATGGGTAAATTGCACCCTTTATAAAATTTAATTAGGATCTGCGCATCCAAGCGTAACTACAAATATATGCTCAAAACATGAATATGATCTATAGAGATGGTAAAAAAAAGGGAAAATTTATGTGAAAAAATTCAGTTTTTTGTTTAAATATGGAATTTCCTCAAAAAACTATATTTCAAAACATTTCAACCTGTTCTAGTGCTATATCACATAAGTCTCTCTATATACATATGTAAATACATGTACACCCACGCATTAATGAAATGATACTCTCCTCACCCATTTCTTTTCTAGCATATTCCACTGAACGTGTGCCAGATTTCTTAATTCTTTAAAAGTATATTTTATAAGCAATATCTGATTCACCTCACACATGTAACAACAATGGTAGGATGTTCTAATTCATATACAAAAATGTCAGAGATGCCAATACACAGGTTTCTCCTACTGTTATTGTTTTATACATAGACAGGGATGTCTGAAGAAAAAAACATTGTTTATTTGCATTTTAATAGAGTGAGAATCCCATTTTGAAAACTGCTACCGTTTCATTCTACTCTAAGCCATGTCTGAATAGACCTATTTCAGCATTTTTAAACACCTCTGTTTCCCATTAAATTGCTATATACATTTGATTTCCTCAATTGAAACTCCAGTATCATAACAATATATTGCATAATGCTTGAACACTGGGTAATTCAGGGAAGAGAGTAATAATACTGTGGTGGTATGGTTCCATTTCAGAGCTCAGAAACGTACTGAATCAGACAAGATAGATTCTTACACTCTTAAATGGTCAGACACCAATGAGCTATGCCCTAGCTTAAGATGACTACAGCATATTACCACTGTTCAGGGATGGAGGGGGAGAATGTTGATTATATCTGCAGCCTTTCTGACTGGCATATCTGAACTAAAATAAATTGATTTTGTTAAATATTTTATTTTGCAAAACAGCTGTGGAAAGAATATTCAAAATGCAAAAGCATATGCACTGCCCAGGCAGGGAGCTATCTTTACAACAGACAGTGCCAGAAAGAGAGTTCATAATTATATTCATTCCTGTTAGAAAGAAACTGGAATATTGGAATTTACTATCAGTCCTGGAAGCACCACAGCATTAATAATATAGTGAAGCTCACTCCAGCTCCCTGTCAGCACTGCTTACTTCCCTCTTCGGGAGACTAATAGATGTACTGTCCTCTTGTTGTGTGCACGTAAGTCACAGTAATAATCATTGGATATATGCATATGTACTGAGGGTGAAATTTACCTCTTAATGAGGCTGTTCTGTTCCAATACCTGTGACCCACCCGGTACAACTGCAATACATATATATCAGGCGATAGCACAGTAAATCTTTCTAGTTGCTGATCTACTGCATGTCACACGTCCAATGCCATTTTTCTTCATGCCAATGGGTAATGCATTCTTACAATGGGAAGTTACATTTTAGTAGGATTGGTCCAAGTAATTATTTAACATCTAATACATACTCCTAATCCAGATCTTTCAGATTAGCAGAGTTCAACTGTGAGGGAAATTCAAGGGAACAATTTGATGTCTGTCCCCAGTACATGGAGCAGCAAGCCTAATGCTTGCCAGGTCTTCAGTCACAGGATGTTACTAACTTAAAAGGACAGCTCAGTGACATGTGCAGGAACCAGATATTCTGAGACCATTTCACATTTTCATAACCCACTAGAGTATACCTATCTGGAGTCATTTATGACGTTATCAACACTCAGAGTTAAGACCAGGTGCTGAATGAAAGTAGCACAATATTTCTCATTAAATAAAAACACAAAAGTGTTGATGTCTGGAATTTTTTAAAAGTGCATGTGAACATGGGTAAATGTACATAGAGAGAGAGAGAGATTATTACTTTCCATTTATAAAGCTCCTTTCAACAGAGAACATTCCAAAAAACTTCACAAATGTATAGTTACTTCAGCCCTGAAATGCGGCTACCTCTGGGGCTCAGGGTATCTACAAACTGGAGTGCAACTCACAGTGCAACAAATGAGATGGGAGATTTTTTGGCCAGATCCACTGGATGAAAACCCTCCTCTTCTGAAAATGCAATGGCATATTTGGATCTGTCTATACAAACATTTAGTTTATGGCAAACTGGGGTATAAATCTACCTTGCACTAGCATGCCATGTATTAACCATGCCCCCATGTGGGGTAGAGCAAAGAACATTATGGATCTGTTAGTCCACAGCAGCAGGGTCTCCATGGATATGTGGTGCACAAGAGGCTAGTGTGGAGTAGATTTACACTCCAGCTTACCACAAACTGAGTGTTCATATACACAAAGCCCTCTGAGTCTATTCAAAGCAGAAAGGACCTCATTTTTAAAAAAAATTCAACTTAAAGACTTCACAACAATAAACAGCATAGTGTGCATATTTATCTCGCTTGGAAAGCTGAGGCACCCTCTTGAAATATATAGTATAGACAGGTGTGCTTTGATAAACCAGAACTGTGGCACAAACCAAGCCCAGGTTTACTGCTCTTACTGAAGTCAATGAGAGTTTTGCCCTATACTTCAGTGGGCAGCTGAGTTATGCCAACGCTGGGCACGTTTGAAAATCTTCCTGGATCCTCACAAATATCTAAATTGCTTGTGAGCCGATCATAATTTTTATGTATTTGTTCATTATTCAAATGTGTTCAACAATATTCTCTGGAGGAATTTCAGCCTATGGATTGCTTAAGAACTGTTGGTTGAGAGGACTGCTTGGAGTATTTGATAGTTGGAATTCACTTTCGGGCTGTGCAATTGGTCACAGTTGGCCACCTGGTATTGGCTTCTTTCCTTGTTGTATGTTTCTAATCAGGATGCATGCCTCAACAGCTTGTTGGGACTTTGATTCTCTCAGGCAGAGGATGGAAGTGTTGCAGGTAGGAAGAAGTAGCAGAACTAGGTGATTTAATTAGATATTTTCAACCTTGTCTTTCTTTTCCTCAAGAAAAAGTATTATATTTTGGCGATGTATATGGATCCCAGACCTAAAAAACACCTGGGTTTCTTCCAGCTTGTGGGAGATTTAGAGAAAGATGTATAACCCACTGGAAACTAGTTATATTGGCTTTGTCTAGCATACTTTACATTCAGTTGCCTCTTGTCACATTCGCACAAAGCAATTGCATTTCCATGCACATGCACAATCCTTTTCAGGGTATTTGAATCCCGTTAATTCTGTCTGCACTCATACTTCTCTGAAAAATAGTATAACTCACAGGCCTGTTCATCACAGGAGTGGCAAATAGATTTCTGAGACGGGTTCTTCTATAGTTGAACAGATCTGCCTGAACAGCACAGCACAATGCAGCTGCTGCTCTCACCCTTCTGGCTCAGTCTTCTCATTTATTTTATCCTCTTCCGAAAAGTACCCTTGGAAAGTTTACACATGGTAGTTTTTCAAACAAGAAAGGATAAGTTTTGGTTTACAGTTCATCTTGATCTTCTAGGCACTTTAACTGATGTAAGTACTAATGGAACTGGGAGTGTAAATAGCTGCTTTCAAATCGGTCAAGGAAGTCTTAATGGACAATGTTTCCCCCGCAATATATAACAGAGGGAGGGAGAGTAAGAAGGTGCACAAATATCAGAGATGAGAGCAAAGAGTTACACAGATAGCACAGAACAGGGGAAACATTCACCATTTCACAGGAAGAGAGGCTGATTATAGATGTCAGAGAAACAGAAACAAAAGATTAACTCACATCATTATATACAGGAAGCTGATGTGGGTATGTGTATAGCTATATGTTAATATATATAAGAGAAGTTCTTCCTCACTTGTATGAAGACAAAACCTCCTCATTTAAGAGAGAAACCTGGCACCTCACTAAATCAATTGGGCCAAATTATAGCCAGTCCTGCTTCAGTTCATTAAAAAGGGAAGAGGGTGCAGAGCCCCTTCCTAACCCAGCTCCATATACTGGCACAGGAGGCAGCCAAAATTTGACTGGCTGTTCAGGAGCTCATGGAATAGGAACCAGCTAGTGCTTACCAGCACTAACTGGTTGTGAATGGGCATACATCCACTGTTCCTACTCATATTCTAGATTGAACCCAAGTCCAGTTAAGTCTGAAGAAGAACTGTGCTGAGAAATGGACAATGCTAGTTAATGGAAGCTTATTTATTTCTAAGGCCCTAATGATTCAGCAAAGCATTTAAGCACATGCTTTACTTTTAATCATTGTATGTGCTTAAGTGCTTTGCTGAATTGGGGCCTATTTTCTTATAGTTTTATTTTGGTATAGAAAATGTTGTACTGAAGTTCCACATAGAACAGCAGTTTTAGTGAGTGAAGAAAGCTGATGTTTTTAGGACTGGACAGCTTTGATTTAAAGTAAAGGGTTGGCTTAATCCTCATTTCCCATTACACAGTTTCACTACACAGTCAGTTCCTAAATTCTCTGTAATTTCCTTTTGTAGGCTATTGCCTTAAGAGGTAAGGCAAACATATTTAACTGGTTCCTGTATTCACCTTACCTATAAAATTGATACTACAATTGTGTTCACAGATTATATACAAATTTATGTTAGATTTTAGAAGGCCTATCTGATTTGGATAGGAGTACTAGAAACATAACACGCAAACTACCAAGGCCCAGATGTGGACCACAATGTGTGATAAATGTGGGGAACACAGAAAAGGAATTGTGCAGGTAACTTATTTGCTGTGGAATTCATTCCTTTAGAGTAAATCTTTTGATAATCTTGGGGTATGTCTGTACTGCCCGCCAGATCGGCGGGCAGCAATCGATCCAGCAGGCGTTGATTTATCGTGTCTAGTTTAGATGCGATAAAATGACCCTCAAGGGCTCTTCCGTCAACTCCTGTACTCCAGCACCGCGAGAGGCTCAGGCAGAGTCAACAGGGGAGCAGCAGCAGTCGACTCACCGCAGTGAAGACACCGCAGTGAGTAGGTCTAAGTATGTCAACTTCAGCTATGTTATTCATGTAGCTGAAGTTGCGTAACTCAGATTGATTCCCCCCATGCTCCCCAGTGTAGACCAGGCCGTGGTTTCATCATTCTTTATTTCTGATGCAAATACTTTTTCACAGTAAAAGTGAGGAGACACCAGATGTGTGTGTTGTATAGGTAACTTTAGTTTACAAAATGAGTGCTGGTCATTGAAATGGTGAAACCATAAGAGGTATGTGGCTTTGGGGCCATTTTGGCCACGAGCATAAATGAGAGCAGGTTTCATGTGGACAAAAATATTTCAGGTAGCTCTAGTTCTAAATGGTTTGGGAATGGTGGGGAACCATCTAGGACTGAAAAAACAGAAGAGGCAAAAATCCCAAGTCAGCACTTGTAAATTCAAATGGTCTTTTATTTCGGTTTTAAAAGCAATAGCGAGACTAAGAGAGAGAGAGAGAGAATAATCCAAAGCATTTTTGCTTGTAGGTGCTTTTTAAAAAAATTTCCCAGAGAGGAATCAAGAGGAAAACTCCTAATCAGCACAGTTAAGATTAAGTGCTAAATGTCAGACACTGAGGGAATTGGGTTGGGTTTTTTTTTTCCTTTTCTTTCAAGGTTTATTAAGTATGTGATCTGACTGTGAGTGATCAGGGACACAGCGGAAGAGAAAAACTTGAATGTGAGTATAGTCCAAAGTTAGAATCATAGAATCATAGAATCATAGAATATCAGGGTTGGAAGGGACCCCAGAAGGTCATCTAGTCCAACCCCCTGCTCAAAGCAGGACCAATTCCCAGTTAAATCATCCCAGCCAGGGCTTTGTCAAGCCTGACCTTAAAAACCTCTAAGGAAGGAGATTCTACCACCTCCCTAGGTAACGCATTCCAGTGTTTCACCACCCTCTTAGTGAAAAAGTTTTTCCTAATATCCAATCTAAACCTCCCCCACTGCAACTTGAGACCATTACTCCTCGTTCTGTCATCTGCTACCATTGAGAACAGTCTAGAGCCATCCTCTTTGGAACCCCCTTTCAGGTAGTTGAAAGCAGCTATGAAATCCCCCCTCATTCTTCTCTTCTGCAGGCTAAACAATCCCAGCTCCCTCAGCCTCTCCTCATAACTCATGTGTTCCAGTCCCCTAATCATTTTTGTTGCCCTTCGCTGGACTCTCTCCAATTTATCCACATCCTTCTTGAAGTGTGGGGCCCAAAACTGGACACAGTACTCCAGATGAGGCCTCACCAATGTCGAATAGAGGGGAACGATCACGTCCCTCGATCTGCTCGCTATGCCCCTACTTATACATCCCAAAATGCCATTGGCCTTCTTGGCAACAAGGGCACACTGCTGACTCATATCCAGCTTCTCGTCCACTGTCACCCCTAGGTCCTTTTCCGCAGAACTGCTGCCTAGCCATTCGGTCCCTAGTCTGTAGCTGTGCATTGGGTTCTTCCGTCCTAAGTGCAGGACCCTGCACTTATCCTTATTGAACCTCATCAGATTCCTTTTGGCCCAATCTTCCAATTGGTCTAGGTCCTTTTGTATCCTATCCCTCCCCTCCAGCGTATCTACCACTCCTCCCAGTTTAGTATCATCCGCAAATTTGCTGAGAGTGCAATCCACACCATCCTCCAGATCATTTATGAAGATATTGAATAAAACCGGCCCCAGGACCGACCCTTGGGGCACTCCACTTGACACCGGCTGCCAACTAGACATGGAGCCATTGATCACTACCCGTTGAGCCCGACAATCTAGCCAGCTTTCTACCCACCTTATAGTGCATTCATCCAGCCCATACTTCCTTAACTTGCTGACAAGAATACTATGGGAGACCGTGTCAAAAGCTTTGCTAAAGTCAAGAAACAATACATCCACTGCTTTCCCTTCATCCACAGAACCAGTAATCTCATCATAAAAGGCGATTAGATTAGTCAGGCATGACCTTCCCTTGGTGAATCCATGCTGGCTGTTCCTGATCACTTTCCTCTCATGCAAGTGCTTCAGGATTGATTCTTTGAGGACCTGCTCCATGATTTTTCCAGGGACTGAGGTGAGGCTGACTGGCCTGTAGTTCCCAGGATCTTCCTTCTTCCCTTTTTTAAAGATTGGCACTACATTAGCCTTTTTCCAGTCATCCGGGACTTCCCCGGTTCGCCACGAGTTTTCAAAGATAATGGCCAGTGGCTCTGCAATCACAGCCGCCAATTCCTTCAGCACTCTCGGATGCAACTCGTCCGGCCCCATGGACTTGTGCACGTCCAGCTTTTCTAAATAGTCCCTAACCACCTCTATCTCCACAGAGGGCTGGCCATCTCTTCCGCATTTTGTGATGCCCAGCGCAGCAGTCTGGGAGCTGACCTTGTTAGTGAAGACAGAGGCAAAAAAAGCATTGAGTACATTAGCTTTTTCCACATCCTCTGTCACTAGGTTGCCTCCCTCATTCAGTAAGGGGCCCACACATTCCTTGGCTTTCTTCTTGTTGCCAACATACCTGAAGAAACCCTTCTTGTTACTCTTGACATCTCTGGCTAGCTGCAGCTCCAGGTGCGATTTGGCCCTCCTGATAACATTCCTACATGCCCGAGCAATATTTTTATACTCTTCCCTGGTCATATGTCCAACCTTCCACTTCTTGTAAGCTTCTTTTTTATGTTTAAGATCCGCTAGGATTTCACCATTAAGCCAAGTTGGTCGCCTGCCATATTTACTATTCTTTCGACTCATCGGGATGGTTTGTCCCTGTAACCTGAACAGGGATTCCTTGAAATACAGCCAGCTCTCCTGGACTCCTTTCCCCTTCAAGTTAGTCCCCCAGGGGATCCTGGCCATCCGTTCCCTGAGGGAGTCGAAGTCTGCTTTCCTGAAGTCCAGGGTCCGTATCCTGCTGCTTACCTTTGTTCCCTGCGTCAGGATCCTGAACTCAACCAACTCATGGTCACTGCCTCCCAGATTCCCATCCACTTTTGCTTCCCCCACTAATTCTACCCGGTTTGTGAGCAGCAGGTCAAGAAAAGCACCCCCCCTAGTTGGCTCCTCTAGCACTTGCGCCAGGAAATTGTCCCCTACGCTTTCCAAAAACTTCCTGGATTGTCTATGCACCGCTGTATTGCTCTCCCAGCAGATATCAGGAAAATTAAAGTCACCCATGAGAATCAGGGCATGCGATCTAGTAGCTTCCGTGAGCTGCCGGAAGAAAGCCTCATCCACCTCATCCCCCTGGTCCGGTGGTCTATAGCAGACTCCCACCACTACATCACTCTTGTTGCACACACTTCTAAACTTAATCCAGAGACACTCAGGTTTTTCTGCAGTTTCGTACCGGAGCTCTGAGCAGTCATACTGCTCCCTTACATACAGTGCAACTCCCCCACCTTTTCTGCCCTGCCTGTCCTTCCTGAACAGTTTATAACCATCCATGACAGTACTCCAGTCATATGAGTTATCCCACCAAGTCTCTGTTATTCCGATCACGTCATAGTTCCTTGACATCACCAGGACCTCCAGTTCTCCCTGCTTGTTTCCAAGGCTTTGTGCATTTGTATATAAGCACTTGAGATAACCTGTTGATCGCCCCTCACTCCCAGTATGAGGCAGGAGCCCTCCCCTCACAGACATTCCTGCCTGTGCTTCCTCCCAGTATCCCGCTTTCCCACTTACCTCAGGGCTTTGGTTTAGTGATTTGAGTGAAAAAAGAAAAGGGGTACTTGTGGCACCTCAGAGACTAACAAATTTATTTGAGCATAAGCTTTCGTGAGCTACAGCTCACTTCTGTAGCTCACAAAAGCTTATGCTCAAATAAATTTGTTAGTCTCTAAGGTGCCACAAGTCCTCCTGTTCTTTTTGCGGATACAGACTAACACGGCTGCTACTCTGAAACCTGATTTGAGTGAGAGATTTATTTATAATAAAGGGACAATAACAAAACAGACAGTTATTCATTGCCTTTATGAGGAGTCCTAATCCAACAGGTTTTGCAGATTTTAATGTTAGGCAAAAAGTAAGATAGCAGGACATAACATCTCTGCTGCTATTGTGACTGTTACATTTGACTTGAGTCACTGAGGAGCTGTCCAATAAAATAGCTCAGAAACACAGCAGTGTCTTCTTTGAATTCCACTAAGAAAAAAGCTACTAATGTTACAGAATAACATTACTAATGGACTACTAGTAATGACTCCTCCACAGGAAGACAAAGCATACCTGATAATTAGAGCTCTGCACGGATACAAAAATTTGGATCTGCATCCACGATAATTAACTTGTATCCAATCTGCAAAGATGGTAAAATATACAACTGCATCTGCATCCATGGATTTGCAGGGCTCTAAGTATCTCCATTTTCATCAAAAGAAATCTGAATGTATTCCAAATTGGTGATTTGCCTGTCTCATTTCCCTTCTAACTGTATGCACCAACACTTAACTTCTTTTGATTTGTTTTTTCTCCATTGACTTTTCAAATACAAAAGGAGTACTTGTGGTACCTTAGAGACTAACCAATTTATTTGAGCATAAGCTTTCGTGAGCTACAACTCACTTCATCGGATGCATACTGTGGAAAATACAGAAGATGTTTGTTTTTATACACACAAATCATGAAAAAATGGGTGTTTATCACTACAAAAGGTTTTCTCTCCCTGCACCCCACTCTCCTGCTGGTAATAGCTTATGTAAAGTGATCACTCTCCTTAGAATGTGTATGGTAATAAAGGTGGGCCATTTCCAGCACAAATCCAGGTTTTCTCCCACACACACACACACAGCTTATCTAAAGTGATCACTCTCCTTACAATGCGTATGATAATCAAGGTGGGCCATTTCCAGCACAAATCCAGGGTTTAAAAAGAACGTCTGAGGAAGGGGCGGGTAGGAAAAAACAAGGGGAAATAGGTTACCTTGCATAATGACTTAGCCACTCCCAGCCTCTATTCAAGCCTAAGTTAATTGTATCCAATTTGCAAATGAATTCCAATTCAGCAGTCTCTCACTGGAGTCTGGATTTGAAGTTTTTCTGTTGTAATATCACAACTTTCATGTCTGTAATCACGTGACCAGAGAGATTGAAGTGTTCTCCGACTGGTTTATGAATGTTATAATTCTTGACATTGATTTGTGTCCATTTATTCTTTTGCATAGAGACTGTCCAGTTTGACCAACGTACATGGCAGAGGGGCATTGCTGGCACATGATGGCATATATCACATTGGTGGATGTGCAGGTGAACGAGCCTCTGATAGTGTGGCTGATGTGATTAGGCCCTATGATGGTGTCCCCTGAATAGATATGTGGGCACAGTTGGCAATGGGCTATGTCGCAAGGATAGGTTCCTGGGTTAGTGGTTCTGTTGTGTGGTATGTGGTTGCTGCTGAGTATTCGCTTCAGGTTCGGAGGCTGTCTGTAGGTAAGGACTGGCCTGTCTCCCAAGATTTGTGAGAATGTTGGGTCATCCTTCAGGATAGGTTGTAGATCCTTGATAATGCGTTGGAGGGGTTTTAGTTGGGGGCTGAAGGTGACGGCTAGTGGCGTTCTGTTATTTTCTTTGTTAGGCCTGTCCTGTAGTAGGTGACTTCTGGGAACTCTTCTGGCTCTATCAATCTGTTTCTTTACTTTGGCAGGTGGGTATTGTAGTTATAAGAATGCTTGATAGAGATCTTGTAGGTGTTTGTCTCTGTCTGAGGGGTTGGAGCAAATGCGGTTGTATCGCACAGCTTGGCTGTAGACAATGGATTGTGTGGTGTGGTCTGGGTGAAAGCTGGAGGCATGTAGGTAGGAATAGCGGTCAGTAGGTTTCCGGTATAGGGTGGTGTTTATGTGACCATCGTTTATTAGCACCGTAGTGTCCAGGAAGTGGATCTCTTGTGTGGACTGGACAAGGCTGAGGTTGATGGTGGGATGGAAATTGTTGATTTGAATGAAAAAAGAAAAGGGGTACTTGTGGCACCTCAGAGACTAACAAATGTATTTGAGCATAAGCTTTCGTGAGCAACAGCTCACTTCTGTAGCTCACAAAGGCTTATGCTCAAATAAACTGGTTAGTCTCTAAGGTGCCACAAGTACTCCTTTTCTTTTTGCGAATACAGACTAACACGGCTGCTACTCTGAAACTTTTCAAGTACAGAATCTTTTCTGGAGGAAACCTGCAAGGAAGTGCAGAGGGGTGATGCAGTGACGATTTCAATTTGTGCTGGTGAACTGACAACACAATCTAAAAACAAAGTGAACTTTCACTGGTTTTAGCTGAATCTGAATAATGATATCCACATTCGATCCGTGATCCACAAAGATGGTAAACAATACAACTGCATCCGTAGATGCAGTTATCCGTGGATATAAAGTGGATATTCATGGATTTGCAGGGCTCTACTGATAATAGTAAGAGATTTAAAAAGTCAAGTCATGTAATATGTAAACTTTGTAGCTGTAGAACACTAGATACATTTGAAACAGCTTCTTGTCTTTTTAATAAATGAGCCCAGGAAAACGAAAAATCCATGGTGTCATATCTAAATATACAGGATGTGACACCCACAAACAGCTTGACTATTCTCATACTCTAGGCAATAACAACTTTTTTTAAGAAGGAATCCAATTACAGCACTGAAGACCAAATATAGCATATCAATTTATTATTGATCCCTAGTAAATTAACTACTTAAAACTCAGCTCTGAATGAATAAATAAATAGCAAAGGCAAAAACGGAAAACTAATGTGAATTAGAACATATATGATGTCCCAAAAGAATGATTTTTATTATAATAATATTTATTTAAACACTTAAGAGAAAATATCTATTGGTGACTTCACAGGTGGGATTATGGTATAATTTCACATGCTAGCCAGCATGTGGCTAAAAGGTAAATCAGGAAGATTATATGATAGAATGTTCACTACATTTTAAAATTAAGATAAAAAAATCCAAAACTTTGTTTATGAAAGAGCAAGTAACTATGGACCACATTGTAGTCAATGTACTTGAACAGGAAGAGGAGTGGGATTGGTGGATCAAAGTGGCCACTAAGAGTGCTACCTCTGTCCTGTTGTTCCCCTCCCTCTCCTCTGTAGAATCTCCTCCATGGGACTTGGGTTCCTAAGGTGTAGAGACATTGGACAAGGATGGGAGGGGGAGTGGTCACAGTCCAAAAGGACAACTAATCACCACATTATCCCTCCCATCAACCTACAGGTTTTCCGAAGTCAGTGCTGACCCAACTTCTCTCTAGTTTAGGATCCCAGGTGAAAGAGGGATCCCCTTAGTAGTCTCTCTGAAAGGGGGTCCTAGGCTGGTAACTAGTAGGACAGCCATTCATAGCATATCTCCAGCCATGAGCAACATAGCTCCAACAGAAGCCATGCAGCTAAGAGATCAGAGGTAGTTCAGGAGGCCCCACTTCAACATTTTCCTAGAAATCAAATATTCAGTGCAGATCACTGCATAGGTATATATTCATAGATTCCAAGGCCAGAAGTGACCACTGTGATCATCTAGACTGACCTACTGCATAACATAGGCCATAGAACTGCCCGACAATAATTCCCAGAGCATATCTTTTTGGGAAAAAAAAATCTTTATTTACAAATTGTCAGTGATGGTGTCATAAATATAAAGGGAAGGGTAAACCCCTTTGAAATCCCTCCTGGCCAGGGGAAAGCTCCTCTCACCTGTAAAGGGTTAAGAAGCTAAAGGTAACCTCGCTGGCACCTGACCAAAATGACCAATGAGGAGACAAGATACTTTCAAAAGCTGGGAGGAGGGAGAGAAACAAAGGGTCTGTGTCTGTCTGTATGCTGGTTTCTGCCAGGGATAGACCAGGAATGGAGCCTTAGAACTTTTAGTAAGTAATCTAGCTAGGTATGTGTTAGATTATGATTTCTTTAAATGGCTGAGAAAAGAATTGTGCTGAATAGAATAACTATTTCTGTCTGTGTATCTTTTTTGTAACTTAAGGTTTTGCCTAGAGGGGTTCTCTATGTTTTTGAATCTAATTACCCTGTAAGATATCTACCATCCTGATTTTACAGGGGGGATTTCTTTATTTCTATTTACTTCTATTTTTTATTAAAAGTCTTCTTGTAAAACGCTGAATGCTTTTTCATTGTTCTCAGATCCAAGGGTTTGGGTCTGTGGTCACCTATGCAAATTGGTGAGGCTTTTTATCCAACATTTCCCAGGAAAGGGGGGGTGCAAGTGTTGGGAGGATTGTTCATTGTTCTTAAGATCCAAGGGTCTGGGTCTGTAGTCACCTAGGCAAATTGGTGAGGCTTTTTACCAACCCTTGTCCAGGAAGTGGGGTGCAAGGTTTTGGGAAGTATTTTGGGGGGAAGGACGCGTCCAAACAGCTCCTCCCCAGTAACCAGTATTAGTTTGGTGGTGGTAGCGGCCAGTCCAAGGATAACGGGGGTAATATTTTGTACCTTGGGGAAGTTTTGACCTAAGCTGGTAAAGATAAGCTTAGGAGGTTTTTCATGCAGGTCCCCACATCTGTACCCTAGAGTTCAGAGTGGGGGAGGAACCTTGACATGGTGGCACAGTGGTGGGATTAACCTGAAATCATTTTGAGATCCAGTTGAGATCTAGTTTTTGAACTAGAAATACAGATTTTAAAAAGGAATTTTTAGGAAGTCCAGAAGCAGCTTTGAAACTGAAAGCAGCTTGGTTTCTCTCTGCTTTGTGGCCAAGCAGAGACAAAAGGGGATTATCTTGTGAATTGCAGGTTTTCTTTGCCTGGAGGCAGGGTACTTAACTCCTGCAGGGAAATTCACAGTCTTCCAACCCAGAGGTTTTTTTTTTTCTTTTCTTCCTAAAAGTAAATAGGGGGTGTGTGCTCTACCCATTTGCCTGGAGACAAAAGTGGCAGGGTTTTTTTTAGGATTTTGATTTTTTTTTGTTTTACAAGGAGCACAGGTTTGAAAAGAAATTTTTTTTTCTTTGGGCTGGGTAAGCAGGTTTCCAAGTAGTTGGAGGTTTTTTGCTTTAATTTGGGCCCAGAGCAGAGACAAGGGAATTGTCTTTTTCTGTAGGCTGACAATCACTATCAGAGAATAGGTATTCTATTCCAGCACAGCAAAATTTTACAGCCAAGTTTTGTTTGTTTATTTCTAAACCTCGGGTGTAAAGTTAGTTAAAAACAGAGAGGTTAGAATGGCCAAATCCTCGGCTCGACTACAGCTGGAATTAGCCAAATTTCAGGCTGAGGAAAAACAAAGGGAACATGAAAGACAGATAGAACTCATGCGGTTGGAGAAGGAGGTACAGGAGGCTGCCCACAAGAGGGAAATGGAGGCAAGGAAGCATGTGGAGGAGATGGAGAGGATAAAGGCCCAGCAGAATATACCAACCAACCCTAGCAATCCTTCTCCAGGTACCACTTCCCATCCCAGAAAGTTCCCCACCTACAAGGCAGGTGATGATACTGAGGCCTTCTTAGAAAACTTCGAAAGGGCCTGCCTTGGGTACAACATCTCTACTGACCAATACATGGTAGAGCTGAGGCCGCAGCTCAGTGGACCCTTAGCTGAGGTGGCAGCTGAAATGCCTAAAGAACATATGAACAAGTATGAACTGTTTAAATCCAAGGCGAGAGTCAGAATGGGGATAACACCCGAGCAGTCTCGTCGGAGGTTCCGAGCCCTAAGGTGGAAACCAGACATGTCATTTACCCGACATGCCTACCACATTGTGAAACATTGGGATGCCTGGATATCAGGAGCAAGTGTTGAATCTCCAGTAAATTTGCCCTTCCTAATGCAAATGGAACAATTCTTAGAGGGTGTTCCTGAGGAAATAGAAAGATACATCCTAGATGGGAAACCCAAAACTGTAATCGAGGCAGGAGAGATTGGAGCCAGATGGGTGGAGGTGGCAGAGAAGAAGAAAACTGGTCGCAGTTGGAGCGGAGACCAGAAGGGACCACCCCAGACCACACCCTATTACCGGGGGCCGCCCAAAGCCCCACCTACCTCCCAAAGAACCCTCCAGACCCCTTATCGTCCCACCACCCCGTTCTCCAGCAACCCACCTCGCCCCGGTGACCCGTCAGCTGGACGATGTTTTAAATGTAACGAGCTGGGGCATGTAAAGGCCAACTGCCCCAAGAACCCCAACAGATTACAGTTCATTGCACCGGAATCACACCAGAGGTCCACAGGCCCAGATACCTCCCAGATACCCTTGGAGCGGAGGGAAACTGTGAGTGTGGGCGGGAAGAAGGTCACCGCGTGGAGGGACACCGGAGCACAAGTGTCAGCTATCCATGCTTCCTTAGTGGACCCCAATTTAATCAACCCAGAGATCCAAGTGACGATTCAACCCTTCAAGTCCAACTCTTTCAATTTGCCTACAGCCAAGTTGCCTGTCCAGTACAAGGGCTGGTCAGGAATGTGGACTTTTGCAGTCTATGATGATTATCCCATCCCCATGCTGTTGGGGGAAGACTTGGCCAATCATGTGAAGCAGGCCAAGAGGGTGGGAACGGTCACCCGCAGCCAGGCTAAACAAGCCGTGAGGCCTAGCTCTGTTCCGGAAACTTCTATCAGGGCCCGGTCAGAGGTGATGGACCCGGACCCCAGGCCAATGTCTGCAACAGCAGTAGTGGATCCAGTCCCAGAGACCCAGACGGAACCAGTCCCAGAACCGGAACCAGCCAAACAACCAACACCAGACCCCGTGCCAGCACTGAATCCAGTACTTGCAACCTCAACACCAGAGGGCCCCACCGAACCTGAACTGGCAGCAGCCGATAACCCTACACAAGAGGCTCAGCCGGAGCCTGAATCCCAACATAGTGCACCAGCGGAGAGCGGTTCACAGTCAACAGAAACAGCTCCATCCCCTATATCGCTTCCAGAGGGACCAAGCCTATGTCCCCAATCCAATGAGGAACTGATGTCTCCAGCATCAAGGGAACAGTTCCAGACCGAACAGGAAGCAGATGAAAGCCTCCAGAGAGCGTGGACGGCGGCACGGAGCAACCCACCGCCTCTCAGCTCTTCTAATCGATCCAGGTTTGTTGTAGAAAGAGGACTTTTATACAAGGAAACTCTTTCTGGGGGACACCAGGAAGACTGGCATCCTCAGAGACAATTGGTAGTTCCAACTAAATACCGGGCCAAGCTCTTGAGCTTAGCCCATGATCACCCTAGTGGCCATGCTGGGGTGAACAGGACCAAAGACCGTTTGGGGGGGGTCATTCCACTGGGAGGGAATGGGCAAGGATGTTTCTACCTATGTCCAGTCTTGTGAGGTGTGCCAAAGAGTGGGAAAACCCCAAGACCAGGTCAAAGCTCCTCTCCAGCCACTCCCCATCATTGAAGTTCCATTTCAGCGAGTAGCTGTGGATATTCTGGGTCCTTTTCCGAAAAAGACACCCAGAGGAAAGCAGTACATACTGACTTTCATGGATTTTGCCACCCGATGGCCGGAAGCAGTAGCTCTAAGCAACACCAGGGCTAAAAGTGTGTGCCAGGCACTAGCAGACATTTTTGCCAGGGTAGGTTGGCCCTCCGACATCCTCACAGATGCAGGGACTAATTTCCTGGCAGGAACTATGAAAAACCTTTGGGAAGCTCATGGGGTAAATCACTTGGTTGCCACTCCTTACCATCATCAAACAAATGGCATGGTGGAGAAGTTTAATGGAACTTTGGGGGCCATGATACATAAATTCGTAAATGAGCACTCCAATGATTGGGACCTAGTATTGCAGCAGTTGCTCTTTGCCTACAGAGCTGTACCACATCCCAGTTTAGGGTTTTCCCCATTTGAACTTGTATATGGTTAATGGTTAAGGGGCCATTGCAGTTGGTGAAGCAGCAATGGGAGGGATTTACACCTTCTCCAGGAACTAACATTCTGGACTTTGTAACCAACCTACAAAACACCCTCCGAACCTCTTTAGCCCTTGCTAGAGAAAACTTACAGGATGCTCAAAAAGAGCAAAAAGCCTGGTATGATAAACATGCCAGAGAGCGTTCCTTCAAAGTAGGAGACCAGGTCATGGTCTTAAAGGCGCTCCAGGCCCATAAAATGGAAGCATCGTGGGAAGGGCCATTCGTGGTCCAGGAGCGCCTGGGAGCTGTTAATTATCTCATAGCATTCCCCACCTCCAACCGAAAGCCTAAGGTGTATCATATTAATTCTCTAAAGCCCTTTAATCCAGAGAATTAAAGGTTTGTCAATTTACAGCCCAGGGAGGAGACGACGCTGAGTGGCCTGAAGGTGTCTATTACGAAGGGAAATGTGCTGGTGGTGTGGAAGAGGTGAACCTCTCCATGACCCTTGGGCGTATGCAGCGACAGCAGATCCAGGAGCTGTGCACTAGCTACGCGCCAACGTTCTCAGCCACCCCAGGACTGACTGAACAGGCATACCACTCCATTGACACAGGTAATGCTCACCCAATTAGGGTCCACCCTTACCGGGTGTCTCCTCAAGCTAAAACTGCTATAGAACGGGAGATCCAGGATATGTTACAGATGGGTGTAATCCGCCCCTCTGAAAGTGCATGGGCATCTCCAGTGGTTCTAGTTCCCAAACCAGATGGGGAAATACGTTTTTGCGTGGACTACCGTAAGCTAAATGCTGTAACTCGCCCAGACAACTATCCAATGCCACGCACAGATGAACTATTAGAGAAACTGGGACGGGCCCAGTTCATCTCTACCTTGGACTTAACCAAGGGGTACTGGCAGGTACCGCTAGATGAATCTGCCAAGGAAAGGTCAGCCTTCATCACACATCTCGGGCTGTATGAATTTAATGTACTCCCTTTCGGGCTGCGAAATGCACCCGCCACTTTCCAAAGACTTGTAGATGGTCTCCTAGCGGGATTAGGAGAATATGCAGTCGCCTACCTTGACGATGTGGCCATATTTTCGGATTCCTGGGCAGACCACCTGGAACATCTACAAAAAGTCCTTGAGCGCATAAGGGAGGCAGGACTAACTGTTAAGGCTAAGAAGTGTCAAATAGGCCTAAACAGAGTGACTTACCTTGGACACCAGGTGGGTCAAGGAACTATCAGCCCCCTACAGGCCAAAGTGGATGCTATCCAAAAGTGGCCTGTCCCAAAGTCAAAGAAACAGGTTCAATCCTTCTTAGGCTTGGCCGGTTATTACAGACGATTTGTACCGCACTACAGCCAAATCGCTGCCCCACTGACAGACCTAACCAAAAAGAAACAGCCAAATGCTGTTCAGTGGACCGGAAAGTGTCAGAAGGCCTTTAACAAGCTTAAAGCGACACTCATGTCTGACCCTGTGCTAAGGGCCCCAGACTTTGACAAACCGTTCCTAGTAACCACAGATGCATCCGAGCGTGGTGTGGGAGCAGTTTTAATGCAGAAAGGACCTGATCAAGAATTGCACCCTGTAGTGTTTCTCAGCAAAAAACTGTCTGAGAGGGAAAGCAACTGGTCAGTCACTGAAAAAGAATGTTATGCCATTGTCTACGCTCTGGAAAAGCTACGCCCATATGTTTGGGGACGGCGTTTCCACCTGCAAACCGACCATGCTGCACTAAAGTGGCTTCACACCGTCAAAGAAACTAACAAAAAACTTCTTCGGTGGAGTTTAGCTCTCCAAGATTTTGATTTCGACATCCAACACATCTCAGGAGCTTCTAACAAAGTGGCTGATGCACTCTCCCGTGAAAGTTTCCCAGAATCAACTGGTTAAAATCGTCCTTGAGATGTGGAAAATATTGTTAGTCTTTATGTACTTGGTAGTATATTTAGAGATGCATGTGTCTTATTAACTCTGTTTTTCCTAGAGCTCCAGGAAGAAATCCCAGCCAGTGTTTCACCCTAGCTGAGATTTGGGGGGCGTGTCATAAATATAAAGGGAAGGGTAAACCCCTTTGAAATCCCTCCTGGCCAGGGGAAAGCTCCTCTCACCTGTAAAGGGTTAAGAAGCTAAAGGTAACCTCGCTGGCACCTGACCAAAATGACCAATGAGGAGACAAGATACTTTCAAAAGCTGGGAGGAGGGAGAGAAACAAAGGGTCTGTGTCTGTCTGTATGCTGGTTTCTGCCAGGGATAGACCAGGAATGGAGCCTTAGAACTTTTAGTAAGTAATCTAGCTAGGTATGTGTTAGATTATGATTTCTTTAAATGGCTGAGAAAAGAATTGTGCTGAATAGAATAACTATTTCTGTCTGTGTATCTTTTTTGTAACTTAAGGTTTTGCCTAGAGGGGTTCTCTATGTTTTTGAATCTAATTACCCTGTAAGATATCTACCATCCTGATTTTACAGGGGGGATTTCTTTATTTCTATTTACTTCTATTTTTTATTAAAAGTCTTCTTGTAAAACGCTGAATGCTTTTTCATTGTTCTCAGATCCAAGGGTTTGGGTCTGTGGTCACCTATGCAAATTGGTGAGGCTTTTTATCCAACATTTCCCAGGAAAGGGGGGGTGCAAGTGTTGGGAGGATTGTTCATTGTTCTTAAGATCCAAGGGTCTGGGTCTGTAGTCACCTAGGCAAATTGGTGAGGCTTTTTACCAAACCTTGTCCAGGAAGTGGGGTGCAAGGTTTTGGGAAGTATTTTGGGGGGAAGGACGCGTCCAAACAGCTCCTCCCCAGTAACCAGTATTAGTTTGGTGGTGGTAGCGGCCAGTCCAAGGATAACGGGGGTAATATTTTGTACCTTGGGGAAGTTTTGACCTAAGCTGGTAAAGATAAGCTTAGGAGGTTTTTCATGCAGGTCCCCACATCTGTACCCTAGAGTTCAGAGTGGGGGAGGAACCTTGACAGATGGAGAATCCACCATGACCCTTGGTAAATTGTTCCAATGGTTAATTACTCTTAATGTTTAAAATGTACTCCTTATTTCCACTCTGATTTTGTCTAGCTTCAACTTCCAGTCCATTGGATCATGTTATATTTTTCTCTTGTAGATTGAAAAGCCAATTATTAGATATTGGTTCCCCAGATAGATACTTTTAGACTGCAATCAAGTCACCCCTTAACCTTGTCTTTGTTCAACTAGGTAGATTGAGCTCCTTGAATTTATCACTTTATGGCAGGTTTTCTAATCCTTTAAGCATTTTCATGGCTCTTCTCTAAACCCCCTCTAATTTATCAACAACCTTCTTGAAATTGCCAGCACCAGAACTGGACACCGCATTCCAGCAGTGGTCACAGCCAATGCCAAGTACAGAGGTATAATAACCGCTCTACTCCTACTCAAGTTTCCTTGTTATGCAATCCAAGAATTGCATTAGCTTTTTTGGCCACCACATTGCACTGGTAGGTCATGTTCAGCTGATTATCCACCATGACCCCTAGATCTTTTTCAGAGTTACTGTTCCCCAGGATAGAGTCCTCCCACTTGTAAGTAGGGCCTACATTTTTGTTTCTAGACATGTAGCCATATTACATGACATATTGTTTGCTTGAGTCCAGTTTACCAAGCGATCCAGATCACTCTTTATTTGTGATTGCCCTCTTCATTATTTACCACTCCCCTAATTTTATGTGGTGATCTGCTAACTTTGTCAGTGATGATTTTATGTTTTCTTCCAGATTATTGATAAAATCTTAAATAGTCTAGGGGCAAAACAGACCCCACTAGAAACACAATCTCTTAATGATGATTTCCAATTTATTTTGAGACCTATCAACTAGACAAGTCTTAATCAATTTAATGTGTGATTTTTTTTATTTTATTCTAGTATTTTAATCAAAATGTTGTGCCAAGTCAGACATTTTACATAATTCTAAGTCTATTATATCAACACTAGTACATTGCCAAACTTGTAATCTCATTAAAAAATAAGATTTCATGTTAATTTGACAGAATCTATTTTCCATAAATCCATGTTGATGATTGGCATTAATTATATTATCGTCCTTTAATTCTTTATTAATTAAACCCCATATCAGATGCAACATTATCTTGCCTGAGATTGATGTCAGACCGACAACCCTATAATTACCCTGGTCATCCCATTTACCCTTTTTAACTATTCATACAATGTTAGCTTTCTTCTAGTCTTCTGGAACTTCACTGATGTTCTAAGATTTATTGAAAATCAGCATTAGTGGCCCAGCAAGCTCCTCATATAGCTCTTTTAAAACTTTGGATGCAAGTTATCTGCACCTGCTGATTTTCAAATGTCTGATTTTAGTAGCTGCTGTTTAACATCCACCTGTGGTACTTGCAAAATGGAAAGAGTGTTGTGATGATATATCACTATACCATCTGTTTTTTCCAAAATATAGAATTGAAATTTATTGAACACATCTGCCATTCTGTATTATTATTGATAAGTCTACCATTTCCATCTAGTAATGGACCAATACCATAGTCAGACTTATTTTTATTCCTAATATACTTTAAATGCTCCTTCTTATTGTCCTTAAGTCTGCTTTCTGTAGAGTTTTCACTGTGTTTCTTTGCTTTCCTTATCAATTTTCTACAATTCCTAGCTTCTGATTTATATTCATTACTATCAACTTCCCCTTTCTTCTATTTGTTATGGAGCTGTTGAAGGTAGCTATTATATATAATGAAGGTAGCTATTATATATATATTATGGGTGCCTTCACTTCACTTCTAAACCAGGGGTTGATTTTTTTAATCAATATGGCCTAATTCCTTGAATGTGGCTTTTGGGCATCTAGTAAAGTGTTCTTAAACAATTTCCAATCATCATTCACATTTTTCTTATTAAATTCTTCCACTCAGCTGATTTGGCTCAATTGTTTTCAGCTTTGTGAAATCGGCCCTTTTAAAGCACCAAGTATATTTATTACTGGTTTGAACTTTATTTTCTTTGCACATTATAAATATGATCAACTCATGATCACTTGTACTTAAACTACCATTTTTAGTATTTTAGAATTTTTAGTTCTACAATCAGTTCCTCTTTATCTGTCAAGGCAAGGTCTGTTATAGAAGTCCCCTATGTTGGATGCAATACTTTTTGGGTTAGGAAATTGTCATCTATAATATTTAGAAATTCCAGACGTTTTAGTACTGGCAGCATGAGACTTCCACCACTCCTTCTGTCACTCAGAGTGAAGTCCTCCATGATCTCACAGGTTTTTTTTTTTTTTTACACATTATAAATAGGTGTGAAACGAGCAAGTCATCCTGTTCCCTAGTTTGATTTGCTGGTGTGTACCAGACACCAACTAATATCCCATCTTGTCCTTTATCTGTTAGGACTAGGGCTGTCGATTAATCGCAGTTAACTCATGTGATTAAATAAAAAAAAATGTGATTAAAAAAATTTATCTTGATTAATCGATTTTAATCACACTGTTAAACAATAGAATACCAATTGAAATTTATTAAATATTTTGGATGTTTTTCTACATTTTCATATACATTGCATTCTGTGTTGTAATTGAAATCAAAGTCTATATTGTTTTTATTATAAACATTTGCACTGTAGAAATGATAAAAGAAATAGTATTTTTCAATTCACCTAATACAAGTACTGTAGTGCAATATCTTTGTCATGAAAGTGCAATAGCTGTACTCAAAAACAAAACAATGTAAAGCTTCAAAGCCTACAAGTCCACTCAGTCCTACTTCTTTGCCAACCAATCGCTAAGACAAACAGGTTTGTTTACATTTACAGGAAATAATGGTGCCCTCTTCTTATTTACAATGTCACCAGAAAGTGAGAACAGGCATTTACATGGCACTTTTGTAGCCAGCATTGCAAGGTATTTATGTGCCAGATATGCTAAACATTTGTATGACCCTTCATGCTTCAATTACCATTCCAAAAGACATGCTTCCATGCTGATGACGCTTGTTAAAAAAAATGTGTTCATTAAATTTGTGACTGAACTCCTTCGGGGAGAATTGTATGTCCCCTGCTCTGTTTTACCCGCATTCTGCCATATATTTCATGTTATAGCAGTCTCAGATGATGACCCAGCACCAGTTGTCCGTTTTAAAAACACTTTCACTACAGATTTCACAAAATGCAAAGAAGATACCAATGTGATATTTCTAAAGTTAGCTACAAACTGGACCCAACGTTTAAGCATCTGACGTACCTTCCAAAATCTGAGAGAGGTGAGGTGAGGAGCATGCTTTCAGAAGTCTTAAAAGAGCAACGCTCTGATCTTGAGTGCGGAAACTACAAAACCCGAACCGCCAAAAAAGAAAAACAACCTTCTGCTGGTAGTATCTGACACAGATAATTAAAATGAACATGCGTTGGTCCGCACTGCTTTGGATTGTTACTGAGCAGAACCCACCATCAGCATGGACGCATGTCCCCTGGAATGGTGGTTGAAGCATGAAGGGACATATGAATTTTTAATGCATCTGGCACATAAATATAGTGCGACACTGGCTACAACAGTGCCGTGAGAACATCTGTTCTCATTTTCAGGTGACATTTTACACAAGAAGCAGACAGCATTATCTCCTGCAAATGTAAACAAACTTGTTTGTCTGAGCGATTGGCTGAACAAGAAGTAGGACTCAGAGGACTTGCAGGCTCTAAAATTTTACATTGTTCTATTTTTGAATGCAGTATTTTTGGTACATAATTCTACATTTGTAAGTTCAACTTTCATGATAAAGAGATTGCACTACAGTACTTGTATTAGGTGAACTGAAAAATACTATTTCTTTTGTTTTTTTACAGTGCAAATATTTGTAATCAAAAATAAATATAAAGTTAACAGTGTACACTTTGTATTCTGTGTTGTAATTGAAATCAATATATTTGAAAATGTAGAAAACATCCAAAAATATTTAAATAAATGTTATTCTATTATTGTTTAACAATGTGATTAATCGCAATTAATTTTTTTAATCACTTGACAGCCCGAGTTAGGACATTGCATAAGCATTCAGTCTTATTTAATTCAGAGTTATTAGTTACTAGGAAACAGGTGATGCAATTTTTGACAAAGAGTGCCACTCCCACTTGCCTTTTGCCCACCCAGTTCTTCCTCAATATGTTATAACCACTGATTTTAACATCCGAGTCATGCAAATTTTCCCACCAGGTTTCAGTAATACCAACTAGATTAAAGATAACTAGATCAAGTATAATGTGCTATCTGTGTAGAACACCCCTTCATATACATTCTGCATTAGCTGCAATTTCCAGATGCTTGAGGATGTTGCCCCATTACTATTATCCAAACTTGATGTAACAGAGACATGAACAATTGACGTGAGGTCCACCTCAGAAATATAAATAAATAAAAGAGGACACAATCATCTTGCTAAGCACAGATGGCAAGAAGAATTTTGGCAACTGCTGTTCTCTGTATACCCAGAAGCAGCAGGGGACCAAGCCCCTCAGATTAAGAAACCTAAAAACATATGGCAGACAAACTCCAACAACTAGGAGTGTTAATTGAAGTTCCAATTATAGGCACACAATTATCATCTTCATAATTTTCAAGATCACATTTTAGTCACCTAGTCACTTGGGAACAGTCCCCTGAAGTCAGTGGGAGTTAGTGGTTGCAGGTTCCCGCCCATTGTTCACACCTGTTGTTTATTAACAATACACATTTGGTGCACAGTGAAATTCCTAGGTTCATACCAAACCTTATCTCTTTTCTACTGTTTCATAACCTAGGAAAAAAACATTTCTCCCCTCCTTTTCATGGCTAGTAAGTAATAAATATACATTTTTTAAAATGTTGTCACTTTTTAAATATATTGAGTATAAATTAAGATGTGAAGCAAAGCTAGATATATAACTGTGCACATAAGAAAATGTATGTTTAGGATTATTTTAAACTGGTAGGTTTGGAGATATATGTGATGTTGCACTCTATATGATTTTATAAAAATATGCTAATGAGTGCGAATATAATGTAACTGGAATATGCTTCATGCAAAAGGTCTCTTGTAAGGTATCATTACAAAGCTCATGATCTACTGAGTGTGGTCATCCTGTTTGTATAAATGTATCACTCTTCTGTCTGAAACTAGAAATATGAAATATAACTTTGAAGTCCTATTGTAGTTATGCAAAGTATGGGCCATTAATGGTGGTTTGGAATCTTAATGGCTCCCATTAACCAGGACAATTTACTTTAGTTGGCTCTGTCACATTTGGGGACAATGTACACCTTCAAATCAGCAGCACTGCTATGGGTACCCGCATGGCCTCACAGTATGCCAACATTTTTATGGCTGACTTAGAAAAATGCTTCCTCGGCTCTCGTCTCCTAATGCCCCTACTCTACTTGTGCTATACTGATGACATCTTCATCATCTGGACCCATGGAAAAGAAGCCCTTGAGGAATTCCACCATGATTTCAACAATTTCCATCCCACCATCAACCTCAGCCTGGACCAGTCCACAGAAGAGATCCACTTCCTGGACACTACGGTGCTAATAAACGATGGTCACATAAACACCACCCTATACCGGAAACCTACTGACCGCTATTCCTACCTACATGCCTCCAGCTTCTACCCAGACCACACCACACGATCCATCGTCTACAGCCAAGCTCTACGATACAACCGCATTTGCTCCAACCCCTCAGACAGAGACAAACACCTACAAGGTCTCTATCAAGCATTCTTACAACTACAAGACCCACCTGCTGAAGTGAAGAAACAAATTGACAGAGCCAGAAGAGTACTCAGAAGTCACCTACTACAGGACAGGCCCAACAAAGAAAATAACAGAACGCCACTAGCCATCACCTTCAGCCCCCAACTAAAACCTCTCCAACGCATCATCAAGGATCTACAACTTATCCTGAAGGACGACCCATCGCTCTCACAGATCTTGGGAGACAGGCCAGTCCTTACCTACAGACAGCCCCCCAACCTGAAGCAAATACTCACCAGCAACCACACACCACACAACAAAAACACTAACCCAGGAACCTATCCTTGCAACAAAGCCCGTTGCCAACTGTGTCCACATATCTATTCAGGGGACACCATCATAGGGCCTAATCACATCAGCCACACTATCAGAGGCTCATTCACCTGCACATCCTCCAATGTGATATATGCCATCATGTTCCAGCAATGCCCCTCTGCCATGTACATTGGTCAAACTGGACAGTCTCTACATAAAAGAATAAATGGACACAAATCAGATGTCAAGAATTATAACATTCATAAACCAGTCGGAGAACACTTCAATCTCTCTGGTCACTTGATTACAGACCTAAAAGTTGCAATATTACAACAAAAAGACTTCAAAAACAGACTCCAACAAGAGACTGCTGAATTGGAATTAATTTGCAAACTGGATACAATTAACTTAGGCTTGAATAGAGACTGGGAATGGATGGGTCATTACACAAAGTAAAATTATTTCCCCATGTTTATTCCCCCCACACCTCCCCACCACTGTTCCTCAGACGTTCTTATTTGTTAACTGCTAGAAATGGCCCACCTTGATTATCACTACAAAAGGTTCTCCCCCCCCCGCCTGCTCTCCTGGTGGTAATAGCACATCTTAAGTGATCGCTCTCCTTACAGTGTGTATGCTAACACCCATTTTTTCATGTTCTCTGTGTATATAAATCTCCTCACTGTATTTTCCACTGAATGCATCCGATGAAGTGAGCTGTAGCTCACGAAAGCTTATGCTCAAATAAATTGTTTGTCTCTAAGGTGCCACAAGTACTCCTTTTCTTTTTGTGAATACAGACTAACACAGCTGCTACTCTGAAATCTGTTTTACTTGTAAGTCTTCCTGTACACCTGTGGGCTGGCAAGTGGGTAGTGAAGTCTTATAGTGATATGTGATCATGTCACCTGAACTGGAATCCATCTTTAACCTGGTTCTTTTCTATTGAGAAGGATGGGTGGGAACCCAGAGGGACAAAGGATTCTCGCCTTATGCAAAAGATATATACGTGGGTGGAACAGAGCAAATGGGTTGGCCATTATGAGAAATCCCCTAGCTACCATCTGAGCTGGAAAAAGGGCTGTACCGGGGGAAAGGATTGTGCCCAGACTAGGAAGGCATCCAGTCTGTGAAAGAAACTTATTGAAACATCTGAGGGTGAGATTTTATCTGCATTCAGTTTTATTACTGTACTAGCCTTAGACTTGCGTATTTTATTTTATTTTGCTTGGTAATTCACTTTGTTCTGTCACTACTTGGAACCACGTAAATCCTACTTTCTGTATTTAATAAAATCACTTTTTACTTATTAATTAACCCAGAGTATATATTAATACCCGGTGGGGAGCAAACAGCTGTGCATATCTCTCTATCAGTGTTATAGAGGGTGAACAATTTATGAGTTTACCCTGTAAAATGGATTTTTTGGGGGTTTGGACCCCATTGGGAGTTGGGCATCTGAGTGTTAAAGACGGGAACATTTCTTAAATTGCTTTCAGTTAAGTCTGCAGCTTTGGGGCATGTGGTTTAGACCCTGGGTCTGTGTTGGAGCAGACTAGCGTGTCTGGCTCAGCAAGACAGGGTGCTGGAGTCCCAAGCTGGCAGGGAAAGCAGGGGCAGAAGTAGTCTTGACACATCAGTTGGCAACCCCAAGGGGGTTTCTGTGATCCAACCCATCACAGTATATATTTAAAGGTTATTTTAATCTATCGAGTCAGTAGTCTGTAGAGTCAAATCTGCTGCTTTAATGCAGTGTCACTAGTTGGTTGAGCCATAAAGCTTCCTGGTTTTTGACAGAGCTTTGAAATTGAAGCTTTGACACTTGAGACTACAGATTGCCTGGAGTAGAACTTCAGTACATTAATGTATTTGAATGTTGATTTAAAGGGACACTGTCAAATTTCAATTCATTTGTAAACAATTCCTTACCTCTGTGATAACACTTTAGATTATTTAAACTGAAAGAATTAAAAAGCATCTCATTTGCTTGTCACCATTTAAGATGTTCAGTGACTTTTTGCATTTTGCTCAGCTTGGACAGTAAGAACAGATGGGCCAGTTTCAGTTTCTGATTTTCATGCTCTAGCAGAGTGTTGCCATTGTTTTTAAGCTCTCAGAACTGAAAGGGAAATATTTAAAATCCAAAATATGAACTGTTTTTATTGACTTAAAAAACACATTTTTTACTTCATTCACCACTGTGTTTTTCTATTTTACATCAGTGTAATTCCACGGAAATTAAACTGGAGTACCACAGTGGTAAAGCAGGTCTTTAATTAGGTTTTGAAAAATCCTTTAAAATATAATGTACATATGATAAATGCATCTAGACAATATACACACTTATATACAGTTGATAGTATCCCTTTAAGAATTAAGCCATTTCCAACTCTAGTCTAAGCATTTTAAATTGTAGCTTGACTTTCATATAATTTCAAGGCTCCAAGTTTTTAAACTAGATATCAAGTTTGAGGTAAAAGTCTACATGTCTGCAATACTAATTGCATTTAAGCAGTTGCTACCAATTTTTTAAGAAAAGGAAATTAGTTACAGATGGCTGGAGAGTTAAAAGCAGCTATATTATATTAAAATGCTAATTTGAGAAAAAATATAATGTCAAAAATAATTATCATCAAAATCTGAATGTGAACAGATTAAGGACCAGTTTCTCAGACACTAGCCTCCATATTTTCTGTACAAATAATTGCAGGCACTATTTGCACCCACACCTAGATAGGCCCACAAAAATGGAGGTTAAGGCCAGCCTGAAGATATTGTAAAAATGATTTTTCTCAATAGCATGATTTCTTGAGAAATTCCATGCCAAGCTGAAGGGAAATGAGATTCATGTGCCATTCAGACAGAACCTATTTGTGAGAGATTGGTAGCAGGAGACCTGATAGCTTAATATCATTACTAGAACCAGGCATCTGCCTATTAGTCTATGGTCCCCTTCCATACATTTCAACTTTCTTTATCAGAGGAGGTTGCCCATGTAAAAGAATTAAAAGTTTTGTTTCAAGCTGAAGTGAACAGTTAATGAACATGTTTGCAGTGTTGTTGTAGCCGTATTGGTCACAGAATATTAAAGAGACAAGGTGGATAAGGTAATATCTTTTATTGCACCAACTTCTGTTGATGAGAGAGACAAGACCTGAAGAAGAGCTCTGTTTAAGCTCAAATGCTCATCTCTCTCACCAACAGAAAGTCAAATAAAAGATGTTATCTCACCTATCTAGTTAATGAACATGTAATGCAACTCATGAGGCAACTATTCACATTAAAAACATCTCTAAATTACCCATTTTATACAATAATGCCTGCAACAATATGTCTCCAGTCTCCTGGAATATGTCCACCAGAACACCCCAAGCCGAGGGGCAGGCGTCACACCACTTTTCAAGGCATAAAATGCCTAGCTTTTGGCTATGTCTCCATTATTCTAAGTCTAAAGATGGCACACAGGTTAAGTAACAGCAGGACTGATTAACCCCTCTACAGGGAAATGAGTGGAAGGGGGCTAATGCAGAGGAAATCTCACTATCTTCTTATAGACATTTCTCCCTGGTAGGGGACTGAGTTTTACACACACACACACACACACCACAAGCAACAGAAGCCCAGATGATCAGTAAGAGGCCGGAAACAGCTGCAGAGAGGCCAGTTCTAAGTTTCAAATGCCTAATGAGTATGTTAATACTAAAACTGGTCAATACTTTTAAGAACATAAGAATGGCCACACTAAGTCAGACAAAAGGTCCATCTAGCCAAGTATCCTGTCTTCCGACAGTGGCCAATGCCAGGTGCCCCAGAGGGAATTAACAGAACAGGTAATCATCAAGTGATCCATCCCCTATTGCCCATTCCCAGCTTCTGGCAAAAAGAGGCTAGGTACATCATCCTTGCCCATCCTGGCTAATAGCCATTGATGGACCTGTCGTTCATGAATTTATTTAGTTCTTTTTTGAACCCTGTTATAGTCTTGGCCTTCAGAACATCTTCTGGCAAAGAGTTCCAGAGGTTGACTGTGTGTTGTGTGAAGAAATACTTCCTTTTTTTTATTTAAACCTGCTGCCTATTAATTTCATTTGGTTGCCCCTAGTTCTTGTGTTATGAGGAGTAAATAACACTTCCTTATTTACTTTTTCCACACCAATCATGACTTTATAGACCTCTATCATATCCCCCCTGAGTCATCTCTTTTCCAAGCTGAAAAGTCCTAGTCTTATTAATCTGTCCTCATACGGCTGCCGTTCCATAGCCATAATAATTTTTGTTGCCCTTTTCTGAACCTTTTCAAATTCCAATATATCTTTTTTGAGAAGGGGCGATCACAACTGCACGGAGTATTCAAGATGTGGGTGTACCATGGATTTATATAGAGGCAATATGATACTTTCCATCTTATTATCTATCCCTTTCTTTTAATTCAAAGGGGTTTTTTTAATGACAAAACTGCTTTTTAAAAAAAAAAAAAAAAAAGAACCTGAAACTGTCATTAAAAAAAAAGGTTTCTGTTTTATTTATTTATTTATTTCAATTTTGCAGCCAGGTGCAGTTACTACAACCAGCCCTTATGATGTCCTTTAGGCAAGGCTCTCTATGTTTAATTTTTCTATGGAGAATTTCTTATCAAGTACATTCCATGTAGAGCAATAATGCACAGCATATGTTTATTACCATTTTTGCCATAATGATGTTCTTGGTGATGGTTTCCTATGAATAGATACAAACTGAGAAAATTAAAGAAATAGATAGGTAGACTCGAGTGAATGACGCTTTAACAATTCAAAAAGAACAGCTGATTAAAACCCAACAATAATGCCATTCTGAGAACAGAACAATAGCATATGTTTCAGGAGAAATGCATTCTTTGGACTGCTCCGTTATGCATCATGGAATTTGGGGAAAAGCAGGATATTATCTTTAGAAATAATAAACAGATGTAGAAATTTAACCAGTGGCTTCATTTATTAAATGAAAGAGATATGGAGAGGTTACTCATCTTGTGCAGTAACTGGAACTCTTTGAGATGTATGTCCCCACAAGTGCTCCTCTTCAGGTGAGCACGGATTCTGTGCACCCTCAATCAGAGATTTTCATTAGCAGTGCCCAGTGAAAGGACATATGTGCCCCACACATCCTCATGCCCTGCACCAAGGCAAACCACCCTCAGTTCCTTCTACACCTCAAACTCACTCAGAGGAAACTCTGAAGCAAATGGGAAAGAGGGCAGGTAGTGGACCACCCACAGGGACACACATCTCAAAGAACTCCAGTTACTGCTCAGGTGAGTAACTGCTCCTTCTTCGAGTAGTGAGCCTATGGGATCTCCACTTCAGGTGACCACTGAGCACTACCCCAACTGGAGTGGGAAACATCAGAGCTGAGTCCAAGGCAGTAGACATGGTTGTATTCCCAAAAGCAGCATCCAATCTGGAAGAACGGATAATTGCATAGCGTCTGGAAAAGGTGTGAACTGAAGTCCAGGTTGCAGCCTTGTAGATCTCAGTGATAGAAGTGCACCATAGAGGTAAAGAGAGACCTTATGGAATGAGCCAATATATCTGCAGATTCATAACAGGAAATGTTACAGCCAGAAATCCACCTAGAGAGCCTCTGGATGGATGCTGTGGACCCTTTAGATCTGCCAACAATTGACACAAACAACCTGGAAGACCTCCAAAATGGCTTGGTCTTATCCAAGTTGAAGGCTAATGTCCTCCTGAGACCTACTGTTGACAGAGCTTCATCCTCCATACTCTGCTGTGATTTAGGAAAAAAACTGGGAGATGGATGACCTGGTTAGTGTCAAACTCAAAAGACACCTTCAGGAGGAATTTAGAATATAAACATAGCAAAAACTTGTCCTTGAAAAATATTGTAAAGGGGGGGGATCTGCCATTTGTGCCCCTAGTACCCTGACTCTTCAGGCCGAGGCGATGGCCAGCAAGAAGCTGTCTACATAGATAAGTTAAGGAGGCTGAAAATATGAAAAAAAAATGAAGATAATTTGGACCATCAACAAAACAATCAAAACATCAGTTTTGAGGATGAGGAAGGCTGCTCAGTAGGGCCAGATGTAGTAGATGGTCTCTTTCTCTGAAACCTCACTTTCTTCCCTGGTGGCTTAGCAGGTTATTGGGACCCATGGAACTGGATGGGTTGGGATCTCTGGTATCTTTGACGAGTAATCCCCAAGGAACAATGAATGCACCGGGAATGCCCAACACCGACCCCGATCACCTCCCAGCAAGTGAGACAGCATTTGAACACACACACACACGAGATGGAGGGCCTTCCATGAGGAAGAGAGGAATAAGAGGACAAGAAATAATCCTTTACAAAAACAAATCTAACTACTAAACAAATAAACACTAATAAGGAGTCAAGACAAGCTTGACCAACTGAAGCTGACACACTGAATGTTCTGTCTCAGGCTGAGGCAGTTGAGAAGGAACTGAAGGCAGTTCACCGCCCACAGTCCTATACTGCCTCACAGGGCCAGCGTTAGGGAGTAGCAAGCAGGGAAATTGCCCGGGGCCCCACACCACAAGGGGCTCCACGTGGCAGGGTGTGGGCATGAGCTTCAGAAACATTGCAGAAATCCAATGTGTGAGCAGGTAAGGGAGGGGGGGTGGGGCCCCACTCCTTAGTTTCTGCTCTGGACCCCAGCAAGTCTAACACCAGTCCTGCAGCCTCATGGTGGAGCATGTGTAGGGTGCAATAGTGGGCCAAATGAGCAGTGCTAATGAAAATCTCCAATTGAAGGCTCCTGGGGAACATGCACACCTGAAGTAGAGCACCCACAGGTTTTTGTGTTTCCTCTTTTCATTTCCCATATAGGGTCAGGTTTTGGCTGACACAGCCATGGAGGACAGTAAGGTGGAGTAAAACCCCCCAGCACACATAGTTTCTTGCATGACCTAACTTGGATACAAACGAAGAAGTGGCGGGATGGGACAGCTGAGTATTTCCTCCACCATGCAAGTAGCTGGAGCGAAGGCAACATGCCATCTTGCAGTACTGAGCTGGTGTGAAGAGGAGAGGGAAGAAACTAATTTCCATATGGTCTGGCGTAAAAGCAGATTACTCATTTCTGGATTTGGAGATGGGAAGGAGTAAGAATTAAGTCCCTGGGTTGGAGTTGCTGAGTCTCACCCTATACACAGGTCTGTTTCTCCTAAAGGCACAGACTATCCCATAATATTTAGTCCTACTGGAAAGCATGCCCGAACCTGCTCCTGGTGTACTCAATGACAAAACTCTCAACAATTAGGATAAGCACATAAGATTTGAGCCAATAACTATATTAATAATGAATACAATAAAAGCCATTTCCTTATTGCTTATCTAAAAGATGTAAACAGGAAGTGGAATCAGAATTTTATTCACATTAGTTTCTTAAAATGAAATTATTCCTGTACAAAGGAGGCTGTATACTCCAAATGGGAAAAATGATCTCTTAGCCTTGCCTGGTTTGGACTGTTTTTTCACTGATGTAGCTACACCAGTGGGGCTCCACCATTGCAAGATGGGATTTGCACCAGAGCAGCTTAGCATGGTAAGTTACTGGGGTAAATTGTACCAGTGAATGGCCTGCTTTGAATTGAAAGTGTCTCTCTTTTAGTGGGTTGCATTAGGTTAGCTACATTAGTGCTGTAACAGAACTTCAAATATCCCCTGGTTTTCTACCAGGCGGGAAAAAGACAAGAATGAATAGTAGAAGGAATACATTGAGGAGTGAAGACTCAAAGAGCAGATATTCTTCATGGTAGAGGATATAGGGTAGCTTCATTTCTCTGCTGTTTATGGGGTCTTTGGAATCACAAATTGTGGGGAGGTGTGCTAAGCTGTGGAGATTGGACCAAGCAGACTTGTGAGCAGAGCCAAAGCTTGCATACATCATCATAGTTCCTTTGATATCAATGGGGCTCTGACCATTTTCATCAGCTGAGGATCTTCCTTTTTGTGACAAATTGGTGGACCTACAGTCATAGAATCATAGAATCATAGAATATCAGGGTTGGAAGGGACCCCAGAAGGTCATCTAGTCCAACCCCCTGCTCAAAGCAGGACCAATTCCCAGTTAAATCATCCCAGCCAGGGCTTTGTCAAGCCTGACCTTAAAAACCTCTAAGGAAGGAGATTCTACCACCTCCCTAGGTAACGCATTCCAGTGTTTCACCACCCTCTTAGTGAAAAAGTTTTTCCTAATATCCAATCTAAACCTCCCCCACTGCAACTTGAGACCATTACTCCTCGTTCTGTCATCTGCTACCACTGAGAACAGTCTAGAGCCATCCTCTTTGGAACCCCCTTTCAGGTAGTTGAAAGCAGCTATGAAATCCCCCCTCATTCTTCTCTTCTGCAGGCTAAACAATCCCAGCTCCCTCAGCCTCTCCTCATAACTCATGTGTTCCAGTCCCCTAATCATTTTTGTTGCCCTTCGCTGGACTCTCTCCAATTTATCCACATCCTTCTTGAAGTGTGGGGCCCAAAACTGGACACAGTACTCCAGATGAGGCCTCACCAATGTCGAATAGAGGGGAATGATCACGTCCCTCAATCTGCTCGCTATGCCCCTACTTATACATCCCAAAATGCCATTGGCCTTCTTGGCAACAAGGGCACACTGCTGACTCATATCCAGCTTCTCGTCCACTGTCACCCCTAGGTCCTTTTCCGCAGAACTGCTGCCTAGCCATTCGGTCCCTAGTCTGTAGCTGTGCATTGGGTTCTTCCGTCCTAAGTGCAGGACCCTGCACTTATCCTTATTGAACCTCATCAGATTTCTTTTGGCCCAATCCTCCAATTTGTCTAGGTCTTTCTGTATCCTATCCCTCCCCTCCAGCGTATCTACCACTCCTCCCAGTTTAGTATCATCCGCAAATTTGCTGAGAGTGCAATCCACACCATCCTCCAGATCATTTATGAAGATATTGAACAAAACCGGCCCCAGGACCGACCCTTGGGGTACTCCACTTGATACCGGCTGCCAACTAGACATGGAGCCATTGATCACTACCCGTTGAGCCCGACAATCTAGCCAGCCAGTCATGGCTTAGTGTGATGTTCTAGATCAATTTTAGCATAGCATAGTACTGTGCTTTAAAATTTAACTCAGTTAAGGGTCAATCAATAATTTCCTGTCTGGTAGAACTCTCTACAGAGCATCACTAATCATAGAGAACACTATACATCCTTAGTCTAATAATGTTTTCTTTGTTATGAGAAATTGTGAGAGCATGCTACTGTGTTTACATAAGGGCATTTCCAAAGAACCCATGTGGGGTAGGAGGCAGTGTGGAGAGCATCTTAGGAGAGCTCCTTGAAACATTGTGCTTCAGTTATTTTCTATTTCTACTATAGAAGCACCTAAAGGCCCAATCAAGATCAGGATCCAACGGTGAGGGCAACGGTGCACGTTGGTCCCTTCTAGCCTCTGTCTGTGTCACATAATAGTCTTTGTGTTTTCACACTAGCACAACATTAATACTATAGTGCGAGATGCCAAAGCATAACTTTACATTGTTTTGCAAATAGTGAGGAAGAAGCTGCTGTTTGTGTGGGGTGCAGAGGGTTTCTAACAGCTGTCGCCTTGCCATTCTCCCTCATTACTAAAAAGGCTAGTGTTTGGGGAAGGATGGTCGCCCACAGCCAGGCTCCAAAAGCTCTGCCACAATGGGGTGCAGTGGCTCCCCACACCACATGGATTTCTTGTTGGATTGAAGTGGAATTTATGCATAGAAATCAAGAACTGGGTCTGGGTATTCCTGGCATCACTGACAGTTTAGAAGACAGCTCCATTTGTGGCAACTTCCAGTGCTCTAAATTCATTTCAAAACATAGCATGAATACACAACAGGGCATGTTTTAGTCAGCCAAGAATTCACTTTTCATTTTCCTGGCAGGTGCACTGGTACATAATCCTCAAAAGGCCAAAGATGAGGGGACTGCCTAGGCTCTTCTAAGATGAAAGACTTAAAGCCTTTTTACACATAATCTACCTAACCTATTTTCTGAAAGTGTTGGGACCTGATGTAACCCTTTACTGCCTATATTTTTCTATTTTAAAGAACCTGTCGTGGACTCTATGTAATCCATACTATATGCAAGCTGAAAAACTGACAGTTCTTCCTTGACCCCTTATGCTCATCCTGGCCTCCTCTGTCTATTCCCTTCTTTTGTCTTGTTTTTAGAGAGTTTGGGGTTTTCAGTTTTCATTTTAAATTAGAAAAAGTATTTCAGAATTTACAGATACTGAAAACCCAAGTAGTACAGAAAGGACATAACGCTGAAACATTAGCAAAGGTGCCTATGTGCAGCACCGTAATTGCACTGCTTTTAAAAACATTTGCTAGTGTATGCTCTTAGCCTGACAATCACAAAGGAACTGGCATGTTTAATTGCTGACTGCCTATCCCACTTTGAAATCCAATCTCTCTGAACTGTCATATTTCAGGTTTAGCTCACTCTCCTCTTCAAATCCCTCCCTTAAAACCCTGGTCTTGAGAAATCCTCCCTACCTCATTTTGTTTACCACCATTTCACCACACCTTTGTTTCCCTAAACTGTTGTCCTATGACATTTTTGTTGTCTGTCTCTTGATTCTAAGGCAGGGAGAGTGAAAATAGTTTAATACAAACGTGTAGCCATTTTTGTCCTAAAGTAAACACTTTGATGGTAATAATGAAGGGCTAGGCTGTGGCTTCTCACAAGAGTCCATGCAGCGGTGGGATGCCAAGTGGCTGCAGGAACTCTCATGGCAAACTCAGTCAGAATTGCTGCATGGACTCTTGGAGTACAGGCAAGGGTGGGCAGCTCCAATGCCAAGAGAGAAAATGCAGTGTGTGTTCACCCTTTGAGCTTTGCTGACTGCTGTGGAAAGGGGATAGGGATTCTCATTCCATCACCCCCTGTCTCTTTTGGGGTGACTAGTGGAGCTGCAACTAGATGTTTACAGGTACTGTAATATACCCCCCCCACACACACACCCTGGAGGGCTAGCCAAAATCTAGCCTTGAAAGTGGAGAAAATAGTCACTTCTATAGCATTTTTAAATATACAATTTATTGTATTAAAAGAGCTATGAAGCACAAATACTAGACAATGGCCCCCAAACATATACACCTCTAACACAGAGGGATACCCTTACTCACACTGAATAGTAATCTACGCCTGGAGTGAGGAAATTGATTTCAAGTAAAAAGCAAAGTACTATTCAAGGTGAGTAAGAGTATCAGAATCTGACCCAAGAGACAGAGAAAGTGGGTTTGAAAGCACTTTACCTACTTCTGCAGTGGTTTACAAGCAGCTGCTGCTGTATGCACCTGCACAGCTAATCTCAGCCCTTGGAAATAATTAAATAAATCCACACACAAAAAACAATTGAGAATAACATATCTATGTTTTAATGGAAAGTGTGAGTGAATCTATTAATGAAAACAAGTAATGAATTTGAAAAAAAAAACAAAAAAAAACCCCACACCTGAATTTCTAGTGCCCACTAGTTGACATGAAAGATCCATCTGCAGAAGTCTAAATATGAAACTCCAAAAGACTGCAAAAACAAACAAAATTCTCATCCAAAAGGTCTCTATAAATAATTCTGCCAGCAGTCTCAGGACAGTGAAACTTCAAACTTGGGCATGTGCTTTATGATCACATAAAAAAAAAAGTTACCCACAAGTATAATTTACAGCTCTTTTATCTTTTCTTTCTTTGCACTTACTTTAGCACAAAGTAATAACATATCCAGTTGGTTAGTTTATATTGCTTTTTCCTTGCGTAAGATATTGTATCATAAGCATGGAAAAGCTTCCGGACTGGAATCCCTCTTTGGATGAGCTGTACTTTCCACCTTGCCTTTGTCATTCTTAATATATAAATTACATTTTTAAATACGTTTTTAAGGCTTCACATAAATCATCTCCAGTTAAATCCATACTTGGAGAAGGAGCAGGTAAAGGCTGGGGTCAAGACATTTGCGAATAATACTGGAAATATTGCATAGCAACTTTATTTAAATGATGTTTATTCCAATAAATATTCCTAAATATGTACAAGTAAATAAAATAGGCAGATTAAATCAAGTGATCTGACTGCTTCATGGTCATGCTAGTAACATGCATGGGTTGGAAATCGTTCACCTAGTCACATACTATATATTGCTGCACCAATTTGTTTGAGCACGTAGGTATGGAATTCACTACCGCTGGAGATCAAACTAAAACCAAACCTTGCTACCTTTAGGGCATAAAAACATAAGAATGCCCATACAAGGTCAGACTAATTGCCCATCTAGTCCAGCATCCTGTCTTCCAACAGTGGCCAGTGCCAGACGCTTCAGAGGAAATGAATAGAACAAGGCAATTTATCAAACTTCTGGCAGTCAGAGGTTTAGGGACACCCAGTTTCTTGACTAATAGCCATTGATGGACCTATGCTCCATAAACTTGTCTAATTATTTTTTTAACCCAGTTATACTTTTGGCCTTTACAACATCCCAGGGCAACCAGTTCCACAGGTTGACTGTGCTTGCTGTGAAGTACTTCCTTATGTTTGTTTTAAACCTATTGCCTATTAATTTCATTGAGTGACCCCTAGCTCTCAGGGTAAATAACTCTTCCTCATTCATTTTTCCCACACCAATCATGGATTTTATACACCTCTATCACCCACCCCCTTTGTCATCTCTTTTCCAAGCTGACCAGTCCCACCTTTTTAATCTCTCCTCATATGGAAGCTGTTACATAGCCCTAATCATTTTTGTTGCCCTTTTCTGTACCTTTTCCAATTCTAATATATCTTTTTTGACATGGGGAGACCAGAACTTCATGCAGAATTCAAGGTGTGGATGCACTGATTTATATAGAGGCATTATGGTATTTTCTGCATTACTATCTATCCCTTTCCTAATATTCTGCTAATTTTTTTGGACTGCCACTGCACACTGAGCAGATATTATCAGAGAACTATGCAGTATGATTCCAACCTCTTTTTCTTGAGAGGTAACAGCTAATTTAGAACCCATCATTTTGTATATATAGTTTGGATTATGTTTTCAGTGTGCATTACTTTGCAGTTAACAACATTGAATTTCATCTTCCATTTTGTTGCCCTGTCACTCACTATCCTGAGTAACTTTGCATCATCTGCAAACTTTGCTATCTCAGTGTTTACCCCCTTTTCCAGATAATTTATGAATATGTTGAACGGCACTGGTCCCACTAAATCCCTGTGACACCCCACTCTTTATCCCTTCACTGTGAAAATAGACCATTTATTCCTACCCTTTGTTTCCTACCTTTTAACCAGTTATTGATCCATGAGAGGATCTTCTCTCTTATCCCATGACTGTTTATTCTATTTAAGAGCCTTTGGTGAGGGAACTTATCAAAGGCTTTTTGAAAGTTGAAGTACACTATATCCAATGGATCACTGTGTCTGTTGACCCCCTCAAAGAATTCTAATAGATTCATGAGGTGTGGTTTCCCTTTACAAAAGCCATGTTAACTCTTCCCCAACAAATCATGTTCAGCTATGTGTCTGATCATTCTGTTCTTTACTATAGTTTCAGCCAATTTGCCTAGTACTGAAGTTAAGCTTACTGGGATGTAATTGCCAAGATCGCTTCTGGAGCATTTTTTAAAACTCAGCATTACATTCGCTATCTGACAGTCATCTGGTACAGAGGCTAATTTAAACAATAGGTTACATACCACAGTTAGTTGTTCTGCAATTTCATATTTGAGTTCCTCAGAACTCTTGTGTGAATGCCATCTGGTCCTGGTGACTTACTACTGTTTCATTTATCAATTTGTTGCATTACCTGGGACAGGTCCTCAGATTTGTTGCCTAAAAAGAATGTCTCAGGTGTGGGAATCCCCCTCACATTTTCTGAAGCAAAGACAAATGCAAAGAACTCATTTAGCTTCTCCATAATGGCCTTGTTTTCTTTGAGTGCTCCTTTAGCAACTTGATCATCCAGTGGCCTCAACTGATTGTTTGGCACGCTTCCTGCTTCTGATGTATCTTTTAAAAATGTAGTTTTTGGGTCTTTTGGTAGTTGCTCTTCAAGTTCTTTTTTGGCTAGCCTAATTATACTTACACACTTGACTTGCCAGAGTTTATGCTCCTTTCCACTGCCCTCAGTTGGATTTCACTTCCAATTTTTAAAGGACAGATTTTGCCTTGAATCACTTCTTTTACTCTCTTCAGCCATGGTGGCATATTTTGGTAGTCTTACTTTTATTATTTGGGATGTACATTTAGTTTGAACCGCTGTTATGTTGTGCTTATATAATTTCCATGCAGCTTGCATGCATTTCACTCCTGTTATTGTTCCTTTTAATTTCATTTAACTAGCTTCCTCATTTTGTGTAGTTCCTCTTTTTGAAATTAAACTTTACTGTGGTGGGTTTCTTTGGTATTTTCACCCTTACAAGGATGTTCAATTTAATTACATTAGGATTGTTATTACCAAGAAGTTCAGCTAAATTTGCCTCTTAAACCAGATCCTGTGTGCCACTTACAACTAAAACAATAGTTGCCTCTCCCCTTGTGGGTTTCAGGACTAGCTGCCCCAAGAAGCAGTCAATAATGGTGTCCAGAAACTTTATCTTTTTATGTGACATATTCTCGATCAGTAAGTTAAAATCCCCCATTATTACTGAGTTTTTTGTTTTTGTAGCCTCTCTAATCTCCCTGAGCATTTCACAATCACCATCACCATCCTGGTCAGGTGCTCAGTAGTATATTCCTACTGTTATATTCTTATTATTCAAGCATGGAATTTCTATTCCTAGAAATTCTATTATATGGCTTGATTCATTTAAGATTTTTACTATATTTGACTCTATGCTTTCTTTCCCATTGTTAGGATATAGATATTCAGGCCTGTCTGTAAAGGCCTATACTCTAAGAATTTAGGTGTATTCTTATCACTTAGCTAGTTATAGAGGTATAAAAGAAAGAATCAAAATCACTGTCTGCTGGTGTAAGGACCTTCTCTTACTGTGATAGTCTGAGGCCCTGTTCTTAGGCTAAGATCTCTGGCTAAGCAGCAGAGGCAGCCATAAGCTGGGAATTGTATGGTCACATCCTCACATTTCAAACTAGTCACATTGAAATAAGGCAATCTGGGGCTGTTAGAAAGGTGATCTGATCTATCACCTCCAAAGAAAGGGAAGAGCCAAGAGGATATAAAACGAAGTTTAGTTTGATAGTTTTCTGTTCGGTAAGAACTCACTTACCAATAGACACAGCTGGGAAACCCTTATATCTTTATAGATGTAGTTGTGAAATGCTCACTTCTGTATTGTTTTGTCATTATAGTTCCCACTTTGCTATTGTTTATTTGCATGGTCTCTGTCTGGTTCTGTGATTGTTTCTGTCTAATCTATAATTAATTTGGCTGGGTGTAAACTAATTAAGGTGGTGGGATATAATTGGTTCAATAACCATGTTACAATAAGTTAGGATTGGTTAGTTAAATTTCAGTAAAATGATTGGTTAAGGTATAGCTAATCAGAACTCAAGTTTTACTACATAGACTGCAGTCAATCAAGAAGTTGGGGCGGGAAATGGGAACAGGGAATGGGGGTGGGGAAATTGGAATCATGTTTTGCTAAGGTGGGGGAATGGGAACAGGGACACAGGTAAGGCTCTGTGATGCCAGAGCTGTGAAGGGGGACACTAAGGAAGGAAACTGGAATCATGCTTGCTGGAAGTTCACCCCAATAAACATTGGATTGTTTGCACCTTTGGACTTTGGGTATTGTTGCTCTCTGTTCATGCGAGAAGGACTAGGGAAGTAAGTGGGTGAAGGAATAAGCCCCCTAACATCTTGATGCCATGACTTGGATTCATCGCATCGGCTAAGTGAGTGGCAGCCTGTAAGTCCCCCTCCCCAACAGTCCATGCAGCTGCTTGGAGGGGGTATAGCAGACACTCGTGATGGTAGTTGTGGGTTCTGGAAAGTCAGGGTAAAGGATTTTTTGGATAAATGGATAAGGAAGAACCAGGGCCTATACCAGGTGCAGGGGTCAACCTGGGATGAGATTAAAAAGGAAATGGAGGAAGTGTTAGGGCACCCAGAGGGAATGGGGAGTGGCTGAGGAGCCCACCCTCCTTGGTATATGGGTAGTGGAAGAAGGTCCCTGCCCATTGGGACTGAATGCCTTCCAGGGAAAGGAGGCACTTCAGTCTGTGAGAGGTTTGAAGTAAGGGCAGGAGTATGGGAGGCTGCCAGTAATCTTTCAAGTTTGGTACTGCTTCAGCAAGGGCTGCTGAAGGGTTGTAAATTAGTTAGGGGTGGTTAAACATGATTTGGCAAAACAGGGTTTAGAGTCAAAAGCAGAGTTAACAGACTACCTTTAGAGACTGGAGCTGGGACTTGGTCCTGGGGGAGTGGAGAGAAAGAAAAAAAAAGAAAAAGAAAAAAAGGGTTTCATAAATGACAGGGTTTGCAGGAGCAGGTAACAACCCCGACTCTTCTCCCAGAGCCAGGATGAGAACCTGGGGATAAGGGTTCCCTACTGTTTCAACCCAAGGAGCCTACTCTTGGCTCAGAGCTAACTATATCCTTTTCTTTTTCTTCTTCTTCTTTTTCTCAGTTTACTTAATTTGCTGCTGGTAGCCTATACTTTAAACTGACCTGACCGGCTTAATTGGTTTCTTTTCACCTCTTCCCCCTTCTCTCCCGCTGCCTTTCCACACTTTTGTTTTTCTGAAGGTTTAATGGAGGGTACTTTGGATACTTATGTGAAATGTTTTTGGTTATTTTGGACAAAGTATGACAGAGGTCTACTGTATTCCACTGGAATTTTTGAAGTAAAAGATCCATGGGCATCCATGGAGACAAATGTTTTACTGCCTTTTTGAACAGTCTCAAGATAAAGACAGCACAGGTTAAGGCAGCTGTGTGGCAATAATTGTACTTGGTGGCTAAGTTGTTACAGACAAATTGCACTATCTTAAAGAACTAAATGTAGGAGTAAGTGATTTAAAGACGTGAATGAAAAGTTACAAATAGCTTTTTCAAAAATTAATAATACAAGGTTTGCAGGAAAGTAAACATTTGGGAGTTGTAGAGATGGTAAAAGGTAACTGTTGTGAAGATGTTAAAGAGTAACAGTTGTGGTGTGAAGAAGGAAGTTTTTGTTTAATGATAAAACCCAGTTATATAAATGTAACTGTACATGCAACTCTGTGCAGTCACATTGGATGGAAGCTCTGGGGGATCAGATTGTCACTTTGGTGGGTGTGCATGAAAACTCTGTGGGCATGGGGGAGGCAGTTAGACTTTGTGTAAAATTAATATGGCTAATATAATGTTATGGAGGTTAAACTATAGAAGGAATGTGAATTTTCCCAGGGTGTGTGCAGTGTATATTAGAGAAGGGGTAAAAGAAATGCAAACAAAATATGGTACTTAATTAAAATCCTATTAGGGCTCCAAAAGGAGCCATAATAGGTTGTGCTTTCTTTTTCAGATCTGTGTGTGTTTTGGAGCAGGAGATGAAAGTGGAAAGTAATCCGAACTCTAGTGGAAGTGGAATGTTTCCCTTTTAAGACAGTCTCTGAGCTGCTAATAGCTTTGGATCCAAAAGCAAGCCAGAAAGCCTCTGTGTAAATGCAAATTACCTAGCTGATGGGCACAAAGGAGCTGCAGATAATGAATACATCTGGTCTGCAAACAAGCTACTAGAAGACTCAGATTATGGCCCTCCAGGAAAGGGAGGTGAAAAAACAAGTCGAGCTTGAAAATAAGGGGAACGGGTTAACCCTAAGGGGGTGGGTGAGTGGGTGTGTGTGTGTACAGTGCTAAAATCTGAAGCTGTGTCTCAGCTATTACCTGAGAATAAACTTAAAGGTTGGTACAGCAGAGAAGCTATTGCAAACTTGGTCTGTTATACAAGAGAGGATACTGAGGTACACCACCTCATGAATTTCATAAATGACCAGTGAGTGGGATAATTCACTAGCCTGACTATAGAACAAAATAAGGACAGCCTGGAGGTAATTCTTCTGTTTTTTCTGCAATTAGCAAGGAAATTTGTAAAAGGAAATGGTATTATTATTAAGCAATAATCTGTCCCCACGTGGACGGGCGGGGGTGGAAATTGGTTTCTTTTGTTTTTCAGACACTCTACAAGCAAGCTGGCACCAGTGGAAAAATAAACCAGAATACCATGAATCTATGTTTTTTGTTGTTTGTCTTGTTGCTAGCTTTATTGTGTTTTAATGAACAAAAAACCTCATGACATGGGTGGGGGATGGCTTCAAAAGGCTAACCTTCGGGGTGGGGAGATGTGTATGGGAATATAAAATGCTCAGCTAGGAGGCCAGCACCTGTGTAATAGCTACCAGGGTACCTGGAAATGAAACTGCAACTAAGGTGGTCCCCACAAGCCCTATGGGAATAATGAGAAGGGGAGGAGATAACTGGGAACCAATGGAGAGGTATGTAAAATGGTGTAAATCAAGAGAAGATGTTTGGATGTGCCCCTCTCCTATGACTATGGAGGAGCAGGATCAATAGGCTATGGCAAGGGGTGAACAATTGAGTGTACTGTGTATGAGGTGTTTTGCTGGGAATGTACATATTACTAGGGGCACAATTACACCAGTCCATAACTATACACATCTACATGCTGCTATCTGGATTATGGTGCACAAATGGATCTGTGAATCTTATTGCTGTAAATAATCAAACCAGGGCATATGGCCTAATTCTATACCAAGTGGTTAAGCTGGGTTGGACAATAACCCATTTCTCTGTGAACATTCAATGGACTTATGATATGGACAAAAGCACGCAAAACCTTCAGGGGCAGCTTGTTGCAACTGCCAGCAACTGGACACATAAGATCTTGACCCTGTCGAAGGAGGAGAGGCAGTGTTTCGGTGGTGGCCAGGATGTTGCACCATACTGCAGTGCTCAGGACTCGGAGTTGCTGTGGATTTTGTATTGTTAACTGTACTTGTGTTACGTTGCATATGGCAATAACCTATAAGTAATGTAGTAAGCTCTCCACACCCTACAGTGTACTAGACAACCACGACCCAACTTCTCGGACCCACTCTAATGGGAAGTCTGGAACACTAATTGGAATAGGTGTGGTATGCCCGTATGAGAGAAGGTGCAGGGCACTATACTACACAAGGGGCAGTGGGACAGATGGAGCAATGACACATTCCACCTTGATGCCTGGCCCTATCAGGAAATGTGTCACCGTATGTGCTATGTTTTTCCAGGGATACCTGGGCAGGAGGATCCAAAAAGAAAAAAAAGCGTGGACTGTTAGGATATAGATATTCAGGCCTGTCTGTAAAGGCCTATACTCTTAAGAATTTATGTGTATTCTTATCACTTGGCTAGTTATAGAGGTATAAAAGGGCCTTCTCTTACTGTGACAGTCTGAGGCCCTGTTCTTAGGCTAAGATCTCTGGCTAAGCAGCAGAGGCAGCCATAAGCTGGGAAGCGAACGGTCACATCCTCACATTCCAAACTAGTCACATTGAAGTAAGACAATCTGGGGCTGTTAGAAAGGTGATCTGATCTATCACCTCCAGAGAAAGGGAAGAGCCAAGAGGATATAAAACGAAGTTTAGTTTGATAGTTTTCTGTTCGGTAAGAACTCACTTACCAATAGACATACCTGGGAAACCCTTATATCTTTATAGATGTAGTTGTGAAATGCTCACTTCTGTATTGTTTTGTCATTATAGTTCCCACTTTGCTATTGTTTATTTGCATGGTCTCTGTCTGGTTCTGTGATTGTTTCTGTCTAATCTATAATTAATTTGGCTGGGTGTAAACTAATTAAGGTGGTGGGATATAATTGGTTCAATAACCATTTTACAATAAGTTAGGATTGGTTAGTTAAATTTCAGTAAAATGATAGGTTAAGGTATAGCTAAGCAGAACTCAAGTTTTACTATATAGTCTGCAGTCAATCAGGAAGTTGTGGGTGGGGGGGGGAATGGGAACAGGGAATGGGGGTGGGGAAATTGGAATCATGTTTTGCTAAGGGGGAGGAATGGGAACAGGGACGCAGGTAAGGCTCTGTGATGTCAGAGCTCGGAAGAGGGACACTAAGGAAGAAAACTGAAATCATGCTTGCTGGAAGTTCACCCCAATAAACATTGGATTGTTTGCACCTTTGGACTTTGGGTATTGTTGCTCTCTGTTCATGCGAGAAGGACTAGGGAAGTAAGCGGGTGAAGGAATAAGTCCCTAACACCCATATAATATCAGTCCTTCACCAGTGTGACCTACTCTGTCATTTCTATATAGTTTGTACCCCCATATTACCATGCGCCATTCATTGTCATCATTCCACCAAACTTCTGTGATATCTATTATATCAGTATCCTCATTTAATACCAGACACTCAAGTTCACGCATCTTAGTATTTAAACTTCTTGCATTTGTATGCAAGCACTTATAAAATTCATCAATATTTAGTTGTCTGCCTTCATGTGATGTAATTGAATGGACCTATTACATTTGACTGTGTTTCTCTTCATTTCCTGCCTGTACTTCATAAACTTTTATCCTCTCCTCTTTAATAGGATATAGAGTATCCTCTTGAATCAATTCTTCCCTAAGGGATGTATCTATCCAAACCATGTGCTCCTCCACACCTGTCAGCATTCACCTACCCCTTAGTTTAAAACTCCTCTACAACATTTTTCATGCCGGCAGTGCAGTTCCATTTTGGTTTAGATGGGGCCCATCCTTCCTATGTAGGCTCCATCTTTCTCTTAAGGGTCCTCAGATCCTAATAAAACCAGATACATCCTCCAAACACCATTGTCTCATCCATGCATTGAGACCCAGCAGTTCTGCCTGTCTCACTGGCCCTGTGCGTGGAACTGGAAGCACTTCAGAGAATGGTACCATGGAGGTCCTATACATTAATCTTTTACCTAACCTCTTCTCTCCTACCTTTCCCTATGTCATTGATACCTACATGTACAGTGACATGCACCTGTACCACACAAGTCTCTCTTGATGTCTTGAGAGGTCTTCAATCTCCACACCAGGCAGGCAAATTATGGTTCTCCTGGTCACTACAAACCCAATTATCTATATTTTTAATAATCAAATCACCCATTCTATTACCTGTCTCTTCCTAATAACAGGGATACCACCTCCCTGAGGGGTATCCTCAGTGCAACAGGATACCATGACATCTGAAAGGAGGGTCCCAACTATGGGGTTGTTTCCCTTCACTCCAGCTTGACATTCTCCTTCCCTGAGACATTCATCCTCCCTCAACAGCACAGAAGCTGTCAGACTGGGGTTGGGACTGCTCTACTGTGTCCCAGAAAGACTTATCTATGTACATCTCTGTCTCCCTTAGCTCCTCCAGTTCAGCCACTCCAGTGTGAAATGCCTATGCTTGGTCTCTGAGGGCCATGACCTGCTTGCACCGAATGCACAAATATGCTACCTGCCCACAAGGCAGGTAATCATACTGCCTGCATTCATTGCAATATACTGGATAGCCCCCACTCTGCTGCTGGACTTCTGCTTGCATTATTTTTCTCTTCCTGAGGGGGTTTTGTCTGTTCTTTGTGTGTGTGTGGTGGGTGGGGAGGGGTGCTTATTACCGAAGTTTAGAGAATGTTTATTAGATATATTTGGCTCTCACACTCCCTCAAAAAAAACCCTCTCCTGTTTGCTACTGCTATTTGCTAGCTCCTTAGGTCAGTTATGAGCTGGCTTTTAAAACCTCTGTTCTCCCTGAATTAGCCCCACTCCCTTATCAAGGGATCCTAAAGGGATTAGGGATCAAATGATGGCAGGACTCTTTGGGAAGCTCTCAGCCTTGCCTATCAGGCCCATGGGCTCAGCACACAACCCCCAAAATAGACCACACTATAAACTTCTATCACAGAGAGACATAAGAAGCAAGCATGCAAGCAAACAATAGACAGACCGACCGACCGACACATCCCCAGGGTCACATAGTCATTCCTCCTTCACCTTGAGAACTTCCTTGCTAAATTCCTGCTTCTGCTTGCTTAACAAGCTGTTTTTTTAAACCACTGTTCTCCCTGAATTAGCCCCACCCCTTTGTCAAGGGATCCTACAAACATCACCTCTGAGCTTTTTAAATCCCAGTCCCAGGGATGCCAGCCATTTAAATTGATAACATTCCAACCTAAAGCGGTCTTAGTTAGTCTAAGGAAGAGGGTGACTTGGTGATGGTGTAGAGCCAATGTAGAGGCTCTGACACCACACACACACACCCACACACACCCCCTGCTTGAGTAGCAAAGGAAAGGGGTGTGGCTAGAGTAGAGCAAGTGTTGTCCTTTTTGTCTTTGCACAACATACTGGCACAGTGGGGGCCAAATAACCATGTTTACTAACAATATACAACACACAAGGCCTGTCCACATGTATATGCTGCTGTGGTGCCTTCTGAAATGACAGTAAGTGGCCACTAGATGACTCACAAATTATTTAAAGGAATACCACCCAATTCCCATACAATACAGGGTCTGTGGCCAGAATGCCCCAACACCACACTGATCCCTGGCTCAGTTTGCAGCTGCTGTTGACTGGGGGCTGGTGACTCCTAGCTAATGAGATATGTGGGTGCCCATCATTAAAAATATTTAGTCACCTAACTTCAGATGCTCCACTGTAATAATTTTTGACTCTGTTACGTCACAAAAATGGCAGTGGGAGTCGGTGTTATATCTAGAATTGGCCCCTTGCTTATTCTGCTAGCCCAGGGGTGGCCAACCTGTGGCTATGGAGCCACATGGGGCTCTTCAGAAGTGAATATGCGGCTCCTTGTGTAGGCACCGACTCCGGGGTTGGAGCTACAGGCGCCAGCTTTCCAATGTGCCAGGGGGGTGCTCACTGCTCAACCCCCTCTCTCTGCCACAGGCCCTGCCCCCACTCCACCCCTTCCCTCCCCCTTCCCTGAGCCTGCAGTGCCCTCATTTTTCCCATCTCCTCCCCAGAGCCTCCTGCACACCATGAAACAGCTGATCAGGAGATGCAGGAAGGGAGAGGGAGGCGCTGATCCATGGGGCTGCCAGTGGGCGGGAGGCGCTGGGAGCAGGGTGAGGGAGCTGATGTTGGGGGGGGCTGCTGATGTATTACTGTGGCTCTTTGGCAATGTACATTGTTAAATTCTGGCTCCTCTCAGGCTCAGGTTGGCCACCCCTGTACTAACCCATGATGCCTCTCACACGATTAAGCTGCTCCCTGCTTGTGATCAGGCTGGCTTCTCAGCAGAGGAGCTGGCTTAGCCACAGGCAGGCAGCAGCTAGTACAGGCTTATTGTGGCTTTAGTTTCTTCAGCTAGGATGGCACAGGCCTACAGCTGTGAACTGATCCTGAATTTCCCCTAAAATCAAGTGACTTAAGGTTATGAACCCCAAAGCCTGGCCCTTACTGGCTGTGAGGGGACTGCAAATCATGGATAATCCTTAGGAAAGATCAGTGACAAGTTTCCAACTCCAATGATTGCTTGCCATCAGTCTGCATTTTCCAGGCTATATTTACATGTCAGAGGGCTAGGAAATTACTTTTGGTGGTGGTGGTGTAAAATGCAAGCTGAGAGTGAATTTGTGGGGGGGGTGGAGGGTGAGAAAACCTGGATTTGTGCTGGAAATGGCCCACCTGATGATCACTTTAGATAAGCTATTACCAGTAGGACAGTGGGGTGGGAGGAGGTATTGTTTCATATTCTCTGTGTATATATACAGTCTGCTGCAGTTTCCACGGTATGCATCCGATGAAGTGAGTTGTAGCTCACGAAAGCTTATGCTCAAATAAATTGGTTAGTCTCTAAGATGCCACAAGTCCTCCTTTTCTTTTTGCGAATACAGACTAACACGGCTGTTACTCTGAAACCTTTCTCTCTATATATATCTAGGTCCCTCAATTGAGTGGGGTGGTGGCCTGCTGCTGTGGTCTTCACTGGCCCACAAAGACCAGCTGTGACTTTTCCTGAATTGCAACAGGTGCTGGCTACATGCTTTAGGACACAACCAGCCTGCATTTGCTAGCTCTTAAGTAAGTGAATTTGAACTTTGATCATCCAGATCTCTGCAGCTAGAAATCTCTTTAGTGCTCCTCTATCATCCATATCAGCCAGTCTCCCTCCACACTTCAGCACTGGCATCCTTCCATAGCAATAATTCTCAGACTAACACAAGTCAGTGACTCCCCTCGATCCGTATCATTTGTCCTCAGACCACTCCAAAGCAACATTCTCTTCAACCCTGCACATGCCATAATGTTATATACCTGCCATGAAAATGTATAACACTTGGTCAATGCCGATTAGCTACAGCATAACAATGAAAGTCACATTGGTTTTCCCATTGAGCTTACCACCACTACTGAATCTAATAAGGATGGTCCTTCTCAATAGTATTGCTTTGAGATTCTTTGTTATTCTTGTTACCGGCGACTTATCAATTAAATAAAGTATCTGAATTCTCGCATAGGTTGACTTTAACATATCTCACTAAACATAGAGAAACCAATTCTGATTCTTAGAACTGGAGCCATGTGTTGCTGGAGAGGAGGTGCTTGACCTGGGTGATACTGTCTGGAGGCATTAAGTGTGAGATAGTAGAATGCCTCCAGGGCTGCTAATGAGGAGGGAGGGGGTGCTCACTGGTGGCCCTTAGTACATTTTGGTCACACCCCCTTTGGGGTATTTAGAAGGCCAGCTCCACTAGCAACCCCCTGTGGGACTCAAGGAATGACATTTTCATTTTATTGCTGCTTCCTGGTTGGAAGGTTGTTGGTAGTAAAGGGGATTGTCTGCACTACTTTCCCCTAACATGGAGAAGGACTTGCCCTTAATTTATTATTGCCTAGTTCACAAGGTATTAGCTACTTTAAAAAACAAAAACCCAAAACCAAAAAAAACTACACTACATCATAGTAACATTAGTGACCAAATTGACATCCACTGTGCAAGATATTCAAACTAACGAGAGAAATTTAGGCCTTAATTTACCCCACTGCATTTGGCTATTATAGCACAGAGATTATTTCTGATTCTTATACTGTAATTTACCTACCATTCAGCCAGCTCATTTTATAGTCTCTATGGTCTACTGGATGAATTCCAGAACAGTAAATTAAATGACTAAAGACCTTGATAGGTCTTAACATCTGTCCAGTGCCAGTGCCTGAGATGGTGAACTGTTTAAAAACCATGCTAAAAATGTCCTGTGGTACACAAGAGATACTTTCATAAAATATATATGTAAGAAGGCAGCCTGCTCCTTTAGAGCCTGGTGGCCAGGGAGCAGCTGGCTCTGTTCTGGAAGGGAGACCAGCAGACAAGTGCTGGGAATCATCTGACCTAGCTGGGCAGCATTTACCGATTAGGGCTGATGATTCCCAGCCAAGGGATAGCAAGGAGAGCCCCAGCAGGGTTGGGAGTGCCTGTTTTGTAGCTGCAGTGGATGGCTGTGAGAGAGCAGGAAAGCTCTGTGGAAACCCTAGACTGGGGGAAAGTCCAGCACAGTACGTTATTGGTGGCCTGAGGGCTCCACAGTCTTAATTGAAGAACAGGACTCTTGCTGTTGTTATTGTTCTTTTTGTGTGTTAAAGAATAAAGCCCTGAAGGAAAGGGCTACAGTCTTGGAGTTGTGAGTGGCTAATTGTTTGTCCTTGGCCTGGCCAGCAATCAGGCTCACCAGCCTACGATCTTTTATTTTTGTATGATACTGCTACATTGATTGGATTTAAAATGTCAGTGTTTTCTGTTTCGTTTGAAGTTATCAAAGAGAGGCCTGAGCCACTGAGTTTGGATAAAAGATTAAATCCAAACCTTCTTAAAGTTCAGGTTTGTTCTCAACTGATTTTTGGTTTGACCCATTATAGATATCATCCATAAACATCACCTTTTAATAGAATTCCCCACTTTCCCAAGGATGGGGGTGTCTGGATCTGAGACTTTTTTTTAAGGGCTATCTCTAAAAATGATAAATGTTGAATTATGTAAAATACCATGTTATACTCCAGGATAAACACTTGCTTTACAATCTAGCACCAGACAAGCTTAATTTGCTCAGAGTCCCTAATTATGCTATATTTCTAATGTTCTATGAATCACACTGGGCCAGATCATCAGCTGAAGTTGAAGTCAATGGGGCTATGCCCATTTAGACCAATGGAGGATCAGGCCCATTACATCTAGATCACCTTTAGCTACACCCTTTTACACAGGCCTCACACTAAGAGCCAAATCTTGACGTATCCTCTTCACTACTGAAATGCCCAAAAGCAGTTTAAAAGCTGCCGGTTGGCTGTTCAGGGGCTAGAAGCAGCTGAAACTCTGTACCGGCAGGGGTGATGAGTTATATGGGCCTGTGGTGCCTGTGCTCCAGCAATATTCAGTGCATGGGGGCCCGGCTCCACCAATGTTCGGGGCTAGGTCTCTCCCCCAACCCCACCTGCCACGCCCCGAGCATCCCTGCCTGCCCCCTGGGCAGCGGGCGGCTTCCCCCTGCAGCTCCGTGCTGTGCTCCACTCTGCCAGCTCCCAGCATCAACTGCCGCTGCAAGGTCCTAGGACCCCCCCAACCACTAGCACCAGGGCAAGCTGACCCTGGCCTTCTGCCTAGGATGGACGGACCCTTCCCTTTTCCAGCACAGGGGGCCCCCCGCCCGCAGTCACCGCTCCTGCCCCACGCTGGGCAAGGGGCATTCCCATCCCCCACCCCCAGTGAGGCCACAGTGAGGGGCAGCACCAGGGCAGGAGGCACACACGTGATGGCAGCCTCCCCCTGCACCCACGACAGGGGAGGTGAGGGGGCTTCCTGGACCTGAGAGGGACACATGCAGTGACTGTGGTGCGAGGTGAGTGTGCTGCTGGGGGTTAGGGGGGCCTCCCCTGGAGCTTGCTGCTGCCAGGAGAGAGAGGACTAGAAGGAGTTGTCCTCTCTGGCCCCAGCCGGGGGCAACCTGCCTGCACCCCAAACTCTTCATCCCCGGCCCTGCCCCACCCCAGAGCCCACATCCCTAGCCAGAGCTCTCACCCTCCCCCCCCCACCCCAACCCTCTGCCCCAGCCCTGAGCCCCCTCCTGCATCATGAATCCCTCATCCCCAGACCCACCCTGCAGCCCTCATCCCTGCACCCCAACCCTCTGCCTGAGCCCCTCCCAAACCCCAAGCCCCTCCTCCCCAGAGCCCTCACATTTTTACATTATTTTAAAAAATATATATCAGCTTACAAGGGGGGAGGGGCGGGACTTGGACCCATTCTGGGTGCCACCAAAAATTATACAACCAACTGGGCCAAAACCCCATATACGGGTAGCAGCCAGTTATGATTCTCTCCAAATCCTGTAGCAGCGGCCAGAGTCTGGCTGCACAGACACCATAACACATGGTTAGGGTTAGAAAGATTAGATTTTTTTTTTAAATCGGTAAATGTCAGTAACGTTGATTTCACCATACATGCAAACAGACTGATGAAAATATTTCTATTAATAATAATTGAAATGTACAGATAGGCAAAGCAAGAACAATGTTGCATGGGAATTTAGAGTAAAAATCCAGTGATTTAGGCTTTTGAATTAGGCATGTTGCAAACAGAATTGCAAATGAACAGCAAGAAGAGGCATGATGTTGATTTAAAGATATTTATTTTGTCTAGGTTGGCAAGTTGCATTAACCATTCATAAATCTTTAACTTTCCAAATCTCAACAGCTGTCATTACATAATTGTCTATACCCGCCTCCCATAATTTCCCGCAACTGTGAAACTTTAAACTGATAAAAATTGAAAAATGCTTAATCATAATTGTACAACTGTGAAAATATAAATCAATAAAAATCTAAAAAAATGCTACAAAGAAACATTGAGATTATACATCAAAATTTTAATGTGGATATATACCTATCTCGTAGAACTGGAAAGGACCTTGAAAGGTCATCGAGTCCAGTCCCTACCTTCACAGCAGGACCAGCCCTTATTTTTGTACCAGATCCCCAAATGGCCCCCTCAAGGACTGAACTCACAACCCTGGGTTTAGCAGGCCAATGCTCAAACCACTGAAATAAATTTCCGCCAAGCCTACACATGCTTTAGTCCCTAACATTTCCATGCTAAGGCAAATTCCTTTTTAAACTGAACTTGTTTTCCACAAATAAGGGTTCCCATTGTACTGCAGTTCACATGATTTCTGTAGTAGACATGAGACTCAATTTTTATACTAGCCTTAATCTGACCTCCAATTTTGTAGTCAAAAATGTAGTTGGAGCATCAGGAGTATCCTTGCCTGTGAGATATGTTGGCATGGAACCAATTTCCTGAATAAAGTGGTGGCAGAAGCCATATTGTGTAGGGAATTTAAAACTAGACTGAACAAATCACTAGACAGTGTACTACAGTGGTCGATCCTGCACTGGCAGGGGAACAGATTAGGTGTTGTAACAGTTTTTTTTTCCAGCTCTAGTTTCTATAATATGATAACAGTAATTTATAGACTTCAAGATCATCCCCTTAGATTCTTGCACTTTTGCGGGTTACATATTGCAGTATTCACTGTAAAATATAGAAATGGAAAATAACTTTTTAAATCTGATCATCAGTAATCTGAAATGCCAATATCGCTACATTCACATATCTATGTAGTTAGATCCTGGTGAAATACCAAAAGCTAAAAAAAGTTGTGGTCCTCTAGCACAGTGGAAAAACAAATTCTATGGGGGAAAACATTCAATAGGACAAATTAATGCTGACCTGCCTTTTCCCATGTTGTTTTATTCCTTTATCAACTAAAAGAGCAGCCAAAGTACTATACTTTATGATCCTTTGTGGAAAAGCTTTGTTACAAAACCTTTATGGCTAAAACATCCAAAGGCAATTTGAATGAGTTTAAAAGTAGATATTATAAAAACAGCTGACAAACATTTTTGGCTCTGCTAATAAACAAATTGTTAGTGTGTTAGCATCTTCAAAAAAGGCACATCTTGTGAGTGGATTGAAGAGGAAGTTTTACCAGGGCAGTCAGGCATACCATTTTAGTGATACCTAATGGTTTCCCCTCAAAATAATCTAATGTCTTTTAATTGACAGAGATTGTATGCTTGCTACCACTTTAGCATTTATGGAAGTCTGCTAATTAATCCTTAACTACTATTCTGGTCACAGGAAATGTAATTGACATTTCTTTAATGTAAGGGCAATCCCCGCTTTTCATATTCTATTAAATGTTTCTAAATCTTGCAAAAGCTGCTGCTTCTTCAAAATAGTCAATGCTTCTGTTAAAACACCTAAATAGAAAACCTGCATTTTGTAAGTTAAAGATGCCATAACATGACTCATTAATCTCTACAATACTGCAGGGGAATGAAAGAACGTGACTTTAAAATGATAGGGTTCCTTGTACCTTGCAAAGGCAGTTTTCAATCTACTCTCAACATCTGCAGTCACTTGACAGCCATTCTTAGATGCATCTGAGGTGCTAATGAATCTAGCCTGATTTAGAAAAATCTAGTGAGGCATCAACCTTAGGCAACAGATATTGATATTCTTGAGTGACATTGTTTAATATCATACACTCTACATAAAAACATTCATCAGAGGAAATGAATACAAAGGAGACACCCATGAACTACACATAGAAGAGATAATGCTCTCTTTTAACATTTCATTCCATTGATCCTCCATAAACTTTTTTTCCTAGCAAGGCATTTGGACACCAAGATGATGACCAATGTCAATGTGATATTTGATAAACCCAGAAAGCCTGGTTTAATCTTTAAAGATACTGGATTTTTTGTGCTAAGAACTTATTCCCTTCATTTCTGATGCAGAGTAGAGAGGAAGAGGAAACCCAGTGGGGAAAAAAAGCCTTGGAAGAGGAGACAACCCCAGAGGAGTTGTGAAGAAAAAAAGCCTGAAAAGACAGGGCAAGAAGCAACCCCAGGAAACAGCAGCATAGAAGTGGACTATGTAGGCCTTGGCTGCTGATTATAGGGTCCCTAGACTGGAACCCAGTGTAGAGAAAGGGCCTGGGTTTCCCTATCAGCCATTGAGAAATGGTGCAGGACTGTTGGAGGTACCATCTGAACAGCTGGTCCAGCAAGACTTCTGTCATAAATATAAAGGGAAGGGTAAACATCTTTAAAATCCCTCCTAGCCAGAGGAAAAATCCTTTCACCTGTAAAGGGTTAAGAAGCTAGGATAACCTCGCTGGCACCTGACCAAAATGACCAACGAGGAGACAAGATACTTTCAAAAGCTGGGGGGAGGGAGACACAAAGCTCTCTCTGTCTGTCTGTCTGATGCTTTTGCCGAAGACAGAACAGGAATGAAGTCTTAGAACTTAGTAAGTAAGCTAGCTAGATATGCATTAGATTATGATTTCTTTAAATGGCCGAGAAAATAAGCTGTGCTGAATAGAATGGATATTCCCGTCTTTGTGGCTTTTTGTAACTTAAGGTTTTGCCTAGAGGGATTCTCTATGTTTTGAATCTAATTACCCTGTAAGGTATTTACCATCCTGATTTTACAGAGGTGATTCTTTTTTACTGTTTCTTCTATTAAAATTCTTCTTGTAAGAACTGAATGCTTTTTTCATTGTTCTTAAGATCCAAGGGTTTGGGTCTGTGGTCACCTATGCAAATTGGTGAGGATTTTTACCAACCTTCCCCAGGAAGTGGGGTGCAAGGCTTGGGAGGATTTTGGGGGGAAAGACATTTCCAAACGGGCTCTTTCCTAATAAAATAAACCCGGTCAGATGTTTGGTGGTGGCAGTGGAAGTCCAAGGGCAAAAGGTAAAATAGTTTGTACCTTGGGGAAATTTTAACCTAAGCTGGTAAAAGTAAGCTTAGGAGGTTTTCATGCAGGTCCCCACATCTGTTCCCTAGAGTTCAGAGTGGGGAAGGAACCTTGACAACCTCCATACCCCAAAAGATGATGGGGGTGGGGGAGGAATGATATAGTGACTAAGCAGGAAGTTTGAGTCATGAAGAGGGAGCATTTTGAATGTCAGGAAGAGACCACTGCAGTGATGGAGTGACCATCAGCATGGGGTGCCATAGGGGAAGAAAACCACCAAGCCACACCTGACCAGAAGGCTTTTGTGATGAGTGATTCCCGTTAAAAGTGTATTAACAGACGTGTCTTACATAAGACATGGGAGGTCACTGTCGTGATCCACTCAGCACTGGTGAGGCCTCAGGTGGTGTAGTGTGTCCAATCCTCGGTACTAATGCTTAGGAAAGATGTGAACAAATTGCAGGAGTGTCTGGAGGAAAGCAACAATAATGATAAGAAGTTTAGAAAACCTGACCAATGAGGAAAGGTTAAAAAAGTGTCTTGTTTAGTCTTGAGAAAATAAGTCTGAAGGGGAACCTGATTAGTCTTCAAATATGTTAAGGGCTGTTATAAAAAAAAAAGACTGTAATCAATTGTTCTCCATGTCAACTGATGATAGGACAAAAAGTAATGGGCTTTATCTGCAGCAAGGGAAATTAAGTTTAGATACTAGGAAACGCTTTCTAACTCTAAAGCAAGTTAAGCACTGGAATAGATTCTCAAGGGAGGTTGTGGAGTCCCCACCATAGGAGGTTTTAAGAACAGGTAAGACAAACACCTGTTAGGGATGGTCTAGGTTTACTTGGTCCTGCCTCAGTGTGGGGGACTGGACTTGATGACCTCTCAGGGTCCTTACAGCCCTATATTTCTATTATTCTACTTTTTAAATCTGTCTTGAACACAAGGAAAGTAAACAGATAATTCTTAAAGGCAATTAGGATATAAGCACAGGGAATATTGGAAAACATGAATATAGACAAATCAGCAAATCAATAGGACATGCACCCTAAAGTGTTAATGCAATTAGCACATGAACATAAACTACTGATACCTATTTTGGAGCAGTCATTCAGAACTCTAGAGGTGCTGGAGGATTTGAAAAAAAGCTCATATGGTACCAGTTTTCAAAGAAGGAAATAAAAGTGATCCTGTCAATTATTGTCTCGGAAAATTGACTTCAGACCCAAGTAAATGAACTGAACAAATATTAAGGTATAAAACTCACTATATAATGGAACTATAAGCATCCTGGGTTTATAAAGATCAGATTTTGCTGGACAAATTTTTGGAGGGACAGAAGCACAAAATTAATGGGGGAAGGAGAGGAAGAAGTAGATTGAATAAATTTTGATTTATATGAATCATTTGATGATGTCTCATGGCATCTTGCAAAATTCAATCAAATGATCCTGGAAATGAGTACTGAAAACTGGCTAAAGGAAAACACCAAAAGAAGAGTGATCTATAGCAATGGATTGAGTTCAGGAGGTGCTTTGGAACGTGCCGCAGTGTAGATACAAACTTTAACGTTTGACCCTCAAAGTTAGAGATGGAAAAGACCTAGGAGATTCATCTTCATTAATGATCAGGAAGATGAGGTTAGACAGCATGATAATTAAATTAGTGGATGATAATAAATTAGGAGATGTAGCAAATGTCCTTTTTCAATAAAGAGAGAAATAATACATTTAACCTAGAAAAGCTAGACATATACACTGGAAATAACAAAATGAGATGCAGCTTGAGAAAAATACAATGAGCATGCCTGTAGAAACAGCATCTGAAACAGATATTTAGTGTGAAAGCAGACAACAGATAGGATAGGAATATACGATGTGATGTTGCAACCAAAAAAAGCCAAGAAATTTTGGGCTGCACATACAGAAAGATCACATCTTGCAGTGGTGAAGTGATAATCCCTTTTATTAGAATCAATAAAACCTAGAATAATTTCTTCAGTTCTGGACAGATCATAATCAGAAAGATGTCGTAAAACTGAAGGAAGTTTGGTTAAAAGGACAAAAGTGATAGGGGGCTTGAAGGGGCCAATTTATGAGGAAAGATTGAGAGATAACTATCCATAGATCTAAGAGGAGACATGCTAAGAGTCTGCAAATGCATGAAGTGTGATACGGGGAGTAAAGGAATATAATTAAGAAGAATTTAGATAGAATATCAAGGGAGAGAAATTGTGGGAAGGAAAGGATAAAATCTATTTGACTATAGAATAATCTCCTCCTAGGAGCCCCTTTGAAAACTTAACTGAGGAAGTCCTGGAGAATACACTGTAGGAGACAATCTTGCCTTTGCCAATAGGATCTCCTCTATCTCAAACTTCTCTGATTCAGGAGCAAGACTGAGGAAGAGACAGCCAGGGAGATAAACCCACGGGAAAAAGTGAATAAACACAGGAAAGGAATCAACTTACTGCCCACACTAGGAACAGGGCTCAGCTATAACCAGAATATTTCTAATGAGGCTTGAGCATTATTTTCCAATAAGGCTAATACTTAGTGTGGCTCTAGCAGAGTTTGCCTCCCCAGGGATGTTGTTTTCAAACAGCTGAACTGCTGGAGACTAGTTTTCCCTTCCCAAGATAATCTAAACCAGAGACTTAGTGTGATTTATGGCCTCCTTTGCTCAGCCCTCTCCTGAGCAGCAGAGAGTGCCCTCAGCTGTACCTCAGGAATTGGCCAAGATCTTTTCTCCTGGCAGTCCTCTACAGGTGCTATCTCTGGAGATGTTCTCCTCACTCCCAGCTAGTAGGACGTGGAGTAGGTAAAGAGGAGAAGACCGATCTTAGTGGGGAAGGGGAACAGAAAGTACATCTAACTCATCCAGTTCACCATGACCATTTTGAACCTTAAGTATGATCCAGCTAGCTTTCTTCATCATCTTCTCCTTCTGCCCTGTCTAGAGAAGTTAAATAAATTAGACCTCAAGCATTAGTACAAAGCTTTGCATCCACACATAAATTATCAAAATGGTCTAATAACCATTTAAAACATGCTGCCTTTAATCAAGTTTAATGATTGGCTAAAGCTTACCTACTTCACTCGGAACTGGTTTAGTGCCAGGGAGGAAACAGACAAGATGAAACTATTCACCTAGTCCTCTTACTACTGTTCCCCAGTGAATTAGTGGCCTTGCAAAATGCACTGCCAGTGTACATTACTTTTGAGAGCGGAGCCAAGAATTGTGGTATAGGTAGCCAGAGGACTGAAATGATTTTGGACAACATACTCAGCACCTACATTTTTGCAGTAAAAAGTTGCCTAGGTACCTGTGCACACTCTGGTCTTGCTCTAGACATCCAGATGCCTAAGCCACAGAGTGATACATGAAGTCAGGGAACATTCCTCTGCCTAACTTGATTGCAGGGCACAATCTGGTAAGTATGGTCAGAGCTTGCCTACCAGATTGGGCCCCCATAGGTGAGCTCACACAAAACAGCCAGGGCTGGGAAGAGGAGGATGACTCCTTTATAACTTTTAGGGTACTCACCTAGGCTATAGGACAGGGGGTCTCCAAACTTTATGAGACGAGGGCCATGTTAGATTTCTGAAGGGGTTTCGCGGGCCAAAACGACTGTGAAAGAAATTATATATGTAAATATATGCAAAATATATGCAAACTCATTAAAAAAATAACACTACTCTACTGTGTCAGGATTGCATTAAATTCTAAATCAGGCTCCCCTTTTTAGGTCTGCTCTGCTCCGTGCCTGCTCCCTTCTCCCTGTGCCTGCTAGGCATGCCTGCTCTGCTAAAGAAAATGACAAAGGATTGAAAGTTGGGCTGTACTTTGGTAAGAGAAGCTCCAGGTTCCCATTGTTGGTTGGGACTGTTTGGTTCTAGTCGTGCTGTAGTTAAAATTTAACCATTATGAAATTGTTAATTTCCATCTTCTTTACTCCATTTATTGGAGATATAATTAAGCATCTGGCTAGTATTTTTACTCTAAGGCAGGGGTCCGTGCCTGCTCGGCTGCAGCAGGAACTATCCCCTAAATTGGCTCCCATTCTGGGGGGACACTGACTCCCGGGGGCACTCACCCCTCTGCACAGCTCAGCTGTGCTGCCACCCCGTGTGAGCTGCTGCCGGCAAACCCCCCCTCCCCCCCGCCTGCTCGGCATGCTTACTCAGCTGTTTGCTTCTCCCCCTCCCCACACACTTTTGTAAACAGCAGGCCAGTTCTTCCCACTTTCGAGAACACGAACTTGGAAGGGGCACAACAAAGGGGGAGTCCAGGGGGTCCAGGCCCCCTTTGGCCCCTGATTGGATCTCGGTGGCATAACAGCAGAGCCCCTTCCCAGATGGTGTAACAGAGGGGCAGCAAGGCCAAATCTGCGTGAGTGCCATTGCGATGTGGTGTACAGGGTCACATCACTCAAATGTGGCCTGTTCTGGTTGTTTGCTCCCCTTCTCCCAGGCTTTTGCAGTTCTTTTGGCACCCAGGTCCTCTCCTCCCCATACCCAGGCTTCTTCCAAAAATTGGGTAGGCACATAACATGAGGGAGGGTTTGCAGTGGAGTATCCCAAGCAGAGGGAGGCACCTAATTCCCTGAAAGCGCCAGAGTTTAAAACAAAGATTTAAGATTAAGTTAAATCTCTCACCTGGGCACCTCCCATTGTCTCATTTAGACTAGCAGCCACCTAGCATGCTGACTGTTGTGAATCACACTCTGAGGCTTGTCTCTCTCCCCATTCATTGTACAAAGATTCTAGGGCCTCACCCAAATTTTATGAACCCTAGTGATTTTCTAGGCACCTAAAAGTTAGGGGTAGTGACACTGAGTGCCACCACACCTAAATTCCTTTGTGAATCTAGCTCTTTGTCTTACACTGGTTCAGCACAAACAGTACAATTCTCTCGTGTGGACAATGTATCTGAGGCAAGGACGAAGTCATCTTAGTATTACAAGCCATTAAATACTCTTTCTGGAGCTGTAAGAAATAAACTTAATAATAAATAATGGGTGAACTTAGCACTGGCTCAGGGTTTGCAAACCTTGAGTTTGCAAAACTTTTTAATCCCATAATTTAAACCAAGGTTTGTTTTTTCAGGGGAGATTCGATTAACCTATGTTCTCTTTCTCACAGTTTCTCTGTATTTGTTTTTCCTCTCTGCTCTAATTTTCACAGTTTCTCTCACATGGAATGAGAACTTGATAATGTTAGTGACCAAATTTCACACCCTGTGATATCTGATGCGGTACAAAATTAAGCAAAATGACTTTGTCCACTCCTAAAAGAAATAACAACTGACGCTAACAAATACACCAAGGCTGTAAGGATAGTGAAAATTACAGTTGAAATGTAACTTACCCTTCTTCTCCATGAAGAACCAGCTGAGCTAAGCCTTGATATCAGTACCACAGTCAAAATGTGGAGCTGTACTGCAGATGGAGGAAGCACTCCATTCAGGATCGTGGTAGGAGAGGAGATACCTCATAACTCAGCAGCTCGTGCTTTTCTCATTTTCTCCATGATCATCAGTTGATGCCATGGTATAAGAATGAAAACCATTGATGTAATGATCCACACTACACTATTTAATTGTCAAATTTCTAGAAGTGGGGGATGCCTATCTTTGAAATTGTTCACTGCTGATGTACAATTGTCTGACTGCTTCAGGGGGGCAATCAGAATTTTACTAAGCAGAGGCTGTCATGACCAGGATGTGGAAGGTCTGACTTAGTGGACAGAGAAGGAGTTGGGAGTCAGCCCAGGTCAGATACCAGAAGATCAGAGTCAGAGACGGGGCAGAGGGCAAACCAAATGTCAGGAGGCAGGCTGGGTCAGGTTACCAGGAAATCAGCAGCAGGTTTCAGGGGAATCATTCCTGAGCAGGGAGAACCCAGTTTCGTGGACAGCTTCCTGTTCCTGTTCTTGTGTTAAATGGCGGCAGGAGACCAGTCAGGACACTCAGGGTTCTACCAATCAGATCTCAGAACTGGAGTCCTCTGTTAGAGTTCAGCTGCTATTCTAGCAGCTGTTAGCAGGTCAGTGGGTGCCATGTTGGAACTACCTAGCTCTTAAGAGTCCAGTGGGCCTGGGTTCAAGACCTGTGCTCCCTGACATCACCCCCTCTTCAAGGCGTGCCCTCAGGGTGATGTGGGACCAGACTTTTTGGGGTGATTCCTATGGAATGCTTGCATACGTGGGAGCATGTAAATTTTCTGCCAGCTCCCAAGTGCACTCCTCAGGACCATATCCCACCCAGCGAATAAGATACCACAGCCTGCTATGTTTAGAGTCCCGGATTTCATGAACCATGTATTCCTCATGGAGCTGGACCTGGACTGGTGGAGGAGGTGGCTGGGGCCTGTGACGGACAGGGTTTTCTGTATAGACTTTCAAAAGTGATACATGAAATACTGGGTGAATCTTCAGAGCGCAGGGTAGTTGAAATTCAAACATGACTGGGTTAACCTGTTGCAGGATCTTAAAAGGGCCAAGCAACCAGGAATCCAGCTTGCAAGAAGATCTCTCAGTATTGCAATGCTTCATCAAGAGCCATACCTCTTGTCCCACTGAGTAGATGGGACCTTGCGTCAATGCTGGTCCACATGCTGTGTATAGTCAGCCCTTGCGTTTCCCAGATGTTGCTTCCTGGGCCCGACAAATCTGCTGCACTAGGTCTGAGGCAGCTGGCTTGGGAGAGGATGGGGGCAACTGTGGGTGGAATTGAAGCTGGTATAGTTGGTTTTTTAAAAAAGTCGGGGGGGGGGGGCTTTGACCTGTAAATGTATGGTCTGCATTGTTGTAGACAAACTCTTCATAAGGGAGAAGTGAAGACCAATCATCCAGGCAATGGCTGATGTAGCATTGCAGATACTGCTCAAGATTTTGATTGGCCTTTTCTGTCTGTTTGGTGGACTGAGGATGGTAAGCCAAGGAAGGACATGTGCAGACCCCCAGCAGGTGCAGGGCCTCGCTCCAGAACCGGGTCTGGGAAATGAGACCCTCAATCAGAGGTGATGTATTCCAGAAGGCCATGGAGGTAGACTACCTGACTAATCCATAGCTGGGCTGTCTCTTCTGCAGAAGGGGAGGCCTATACAAGGAAAGAAGTAGGCCATTTTGGTAAAGTGGTCCATTGCCATCAAAATTATTGCAAATTTGTTGCCACCCAGGGTCAAGATGGGGTGTCCAAGGGCTGGAGACAGCTTCAGGGTTGTGGTGTAGTTTTCTTGGCACAGGCACAAATATTGCAGGAGATAATGAATTATTGTCTTGTCAGTCATATCTGGGGTCACCAAAAGGGGCAGAATGTTATTTGTTGGGACTTGAAGTGTCCCAAGTGTCCTGCTAGGGAAAAATCATGGCATAGTTACAGGACTGCAACTCGTGCAGGTCCAGTGGAATATAAACACAGACCCTCATGTCACTCAATTGCTTGTGGAAAATAGCTTATTCATCAGACAGATTTGATAGTTAAATTGATAGTTAAATCGAATCATAAGACAAATAAGTTCCACCAGAGCTGCCATTGATGTAAGGCTTTTGCCCTACATAAGTATTCCAGATTTTTATCATCAGTGACTACCTGGACCAGGTGGTGAGCTCCTTCCAGGTTGTGCTGCCATTCTACAAAGGTGGTTGTTATCACCAGGAGTTCCTTATCAAATATTTCATAATCAAGTAGCATCAAGTAGTTCTGCAGGACTGAGCTTTCTTGAATAATAAGTGCACAGGTGTAACACTTGTTCAGGACAAAGCCCCTGTGAGACGACAACCCCGATCACCATACTGGAGGTGTCAGCTTTTACAGTGAAGGCTTGTGTGATGTCTGGATGAATCAATATGGGTGCTGTAGTAATGGCGAGTTTCAGCTGGTTGAAAGCATACTGGGTCTCAGGAGACCAATGGATTTGGGTATTTTTCCAGAGGAGAGCGTGAGGGGCTCGATTTTGTTTTGAAAAATGCAGGCTAAATTGTTGGTTAAAGATTGGCAAACACCATGAAGCATTGCAGGTTTTGTACCATGTGGGAATTGGCCAGTCTTAGACGGCTTGATCTTACATGGGTCCATCTGGATCCCTTTTGGGGATAAGACAAAGCTCAAGAACTTGTGGATGCCTAAGCAAAGTACACTTCTCAAGCTTTGTGTCAAGACAATGCTGCTGTAAGCTTTCCAGGACTGTTTGGACATGAATGGTTTGCTGTTCAGGGTACTTGGAGAAGATCAATATGTTATCTAGGTAGACTACTACATACTGGTCCAAGATGGCTCAGAACACATCATTTTTAAAATGTTGGAACATGGCAGGGGCATTGGTCAACCCAAAGGGAAGTATGAGACATTAATGACCATAGCATGTTCAGAAGGTGGTCTTCCACTCTTCACCTTCCCTGATTCACATGAGGTTGTATGCCCCCTAGAGGTCCAACTTAGTGGATTGCATGGGAGCTGCCATGTATTCAGCAAGTTGGAAATCAGGGGTAGCCAGTAACAATTCCTGATAGCTATGATTCAGTGCACGGTAATCAATGCAGAGTCAGAGACTGTTATCTTTCTTCTTGATGAAAAGGACTGGTGCACCTGCTGGAGAGGTCAAATTGTGGATAAACGCTTGGGCCAGATTCTCCTGGAGCTCAGGATCTGACATGCTGTAAATTCACCCAAAAAGTAGTTTTGCACCTGCCTGCAGCTGTATTGGGCAATTGTAGTCCCAGTGCGGAGGTAGGGTTTCCACATTCTTCTTTTCAAAAACATCGGCATAGTCTTAATATTTTGTGGGAAGTTCAGATACGACTAAATGGAAGATTCTGCCTGAATAGTCACCCCCATCTGAGCCTCTCAAGGTTCAGATGCTGGGACAGGAGCTACTGGTCCACAACAGTGCTGCCGACATAGCTCTGATAGAATACAGACATTCTGTGCTTGCCACCAAATGAGCAGGTAGTGGAGGGCCAGCCAGTAAGTATCAAGGATCCGTGGAACATGTGGAGATTGGATCACTCCAAACTGTAATATTTCTCGGTGCCCCGGAATCACGGCCTCCAAGGGAGCTATTTCCTTTGTTACTGGACCAGAAAACAAAGGGGAATATCAATCGGCTCTATTAGATCAGGAGTAGCCTTGCATTGCAGGGGAATCTGCAGGATCCAGGCGGCTGCAGCTATGAAGCAGTTTGCTGTGCCTGAGTTGAAGAGGGCCAGTAGGATGGGAATTTGCAGGGGCACCCCAGGTTTGTGCAACTAGACTGGCACGTGTGAGTGAGGAGCCCTCAGGCGGGGCTCAGGATGTGTTCCAATCAGGACTAAAGTGTGGGGGACTGCTCTTCCCTGACGCCTTGGAGTTCATATGGGGCAGGCAGAGAAGTGACCTAGGTCACCACAATAGAAGCAAAGATGGTGCTGGTATCTTCGTTCCTTTTATATGGGGCTGAGCAGTTGATGGCCCACATCTCTGGTAATGGCTTGGCGAGAGGTGGTGGTGAAAAGATCACAGTACCTGGATTGGCGGGTTGCAAGACCCCTGTTTTTTCCTCCCTTCATTCCTGTAACCAATTGTCTGTACAGATGGAGAGATCCACGAGGGTATCCAGAAGGGCAGGAATCTCTACCCAGGCTAATTCATCTTTGATTTCTTCTTGCAGGCTCCACCAGAATTGGTGGAGCCTGCAATGGTGGTGCCTCATTCCAGTCTGTATCTGCTGTGAGGCAGAGGAATTGTACAGCACAAGAGGCTACGGTGCCCTGCCCCTGTTGGAGCTTCCTTAGGGCAGCCTCCACCATTCAAGTTTGGTGTGGATTGTCCAGTAGTACTGACATGCCTTGGAGAAAGATCTCCCAGTTTGATAGCCCTGGCTGTCACACTCCAAGGACAAAGCCCAGTAAAATGCTTCCCTGGACAGCAGGCTGATGACCAGGCTCACCTTTGCATTGAGTATTATAGGACCGTGGATGAATCATGAACCGAGGAGGCACTGGTTTACAAAATGCCGGAATCACTAGCAATTACTTCAAACTCTTTCAGCAGTGATATCAGGGAACAGGGCTGAGCTGATTCTCGGAGGTTAGCTGGATGACCTGGGCCTGCAGGGCTTAGCTGTCTGCCGGAAGGTGTGCAGCCCACTCAAGCATGTGCAGTGCTCCCAAAGGGTTAGCCAGGTCCATTCTGCTAGCACTGGGGCCACTCCTGTGGCCTAAATGGTCCATGCAAGCTGTCAGTGATCTGACCTAGTGGTCAGAGCAGGGTCAGGTAAACCCCAGGTGTCAGGAGGCAGGCAGGATCAGGTTACCAGGAGATTAGCAGCAGACTGTAGGAGCAGGTATTTCAGAGGAAGCAATTGCAGGGGACAACCCAGCTGCATGGACAGCTTCCGTTCCTATGCTTGGGTTAAATAGAGTCTGGGGACCAATCAGGTCACCAGAGGTTCAGGTTGAGTGTCACTTTGGGATCTTGGGCATGGCTCCAGCCCCTCTGGGTCCCAATCTTTCTTTTTCCACTCCCCTCTCCTGTATGTGTTCAGTTTACCATGACTGATGTGCAGAGGCAGAAAGATTGTTCCCCCTCCCATCCCCCCAAATATTTCCATTCTACCTTCATTTTCTAGCTATTGGGCGCATTTCTGCTAGATTAAACAGCCCTCTGCTAACAGAAATCTTCCCTCTGTATAGTCATTTATAGACTATCAAGTCACCTCTTACCCTTTCCTTAAATAGATTGAACTTTTGAAGTCTCTCACGGTAAGACACGTTTTTCAGAGCTCAAATGATTCTTTTAACTATTTTGTGATATTTTTGACATCCTTTTTGCAACGTGGACACCAGAACTGGACACCGTATTCCACCAATTTCTCATTACTGTCACATACAGTGGCAATATCACCTCCCTATTCTTACTCAATATTTCCCTGCTTACACATGCAAGGATTACATTAGCTCTCTTAGCCCCAGCATTACACTGGAAGCAGAAACATCGAACTAATGTGCTTATGCCATACTTTCTCATGTTCTGAAATTCTCAGCTAACCCCTACCCAGCTGCCAAACCTGCAGCTTCTCCACTAACAACTTTTACATGACAGTTACCATTATCACTACAAAAATACATGGTGCATCAAAAACTGAAATCTACAAAATAAATTGAATTCAGTGTAAAAATGGAAAAACCTCAATGACTACTCTACTAGTTGGATTATTCATGTTCATGTTTAATTCAATAAAAGCTTCCATTTTAAAATGTTAATGAAGCTGATGCAGAATTTGTAGCCTGTTACACTAACGAGAATTCAAAGGCCTGGATGGAGAATTTAGCTCCAGCTTGCCACAAAGGGGGTTTGATGAACACTGCAAAATAAGCAAAACACACAAATATACACACACCATTTAACTCCAACTGAATGAAATGATTTGGGAATTTATCTGAAAGGTTCCCATAAATGATGACACCATGACTGCTTTATGGCTTGTTGTTTTATAATGGGGACGAAGATGGAAACATTCATGTGATGCTCCCTGTTAAGTGCTTCAGCTCGACCAATGCCATCAATGTGGCAATGCAATGCCAAGTGGTGGCATCATGGTCTAAAAAGCAACGCAAGGGATGATCTCGGGCAAAATGGCCCTTTTCATGACAAACATCAAAACACAGTCTCAGACCAGCGTGTGCCAACTCAACATAGGAAGCCTTCCCTCTTGCAAAATGCAATTAGTTGACTAAGCTGCTGTGCAAACAGAAGGTCAATATCCTTGTGCTATAAGAGATTCACTTATTCAATAACAAAAAAGAATCTTAATGCTGCATTCTAGGATACCACTTAGCAGCAAGCCACCACCACCCAAAACACAAACCAGCAACGTTCATGAGACAAGAGCTCTGGAACATCTGCTGTGTGGACTTGAACTGTTCAACATCATACACCATCATAATGAGACCTATGGAGCTCATGGTCACCAACCTCTATAAGTCACCAAATATTGTCTGGCCCACACCAGTTCTACCAACTCACAGCCACCCTTCATTATGTGTCAAAGACTTCAATAGCCATCATATATCCTGAGGTTATGATGACAATGATACCGCAGGCAAACAAGTTCTTGAATGGGCTTCAAATCAAGATAAGCATCTGCTGTTTAATCTGAAGCAGCCAGGAAACTTCCATTTTGCAAGATGGAGAAAAGCCTTCTCACCAGACCTGTGCTTTGTGTCCTGTGACCAGAATGCACACATGTGGAATGAATGGACACTGATGATTGTCCGTATAACCAATAGCATAACCAATAGAATACATGCTGGGCTCTGAGTTCCCCTAATTACCTTGCTACCAAAGCCATGTTGGAAGTTTAGGAAGGCCTATTAGAGGGCTTTCCCTCCACCCTCCCACTTCCCTGGTTCTTGTCACGCAGACAGCAAGCAGCAAAAGACCAGAAGTCCGAATGCAAACAATACAATGTTTATTGGGGTTAGTTTCCAACTGAGCATATTCGGAAGCCCTTCACACCAGTTGGGCTTATCTCTATATGGCGAGAGTCTGTTCCCCAGTGTTTCATTGCCAGCTCTGATGCCACAGAGCATTTACCCCGTATTCCCCTTCCCAGATCTGACACCACAGAGCGTTTACCCCATGTCCCGCTTCCCAGCTCTGATGCCACAGAGCCTTGCCTGTGTCCCTGTTTTCCGTTCCCTATTCCTGTCCCCAACTCCCTCCTTAGCAAGCATAATTTCAATTTCCCCTTCCACTTCCTGTTTGACCCCAGTTTATACAGTAATAATCTCAGCCAGTCATTTTACTGAAATTTAACTAACCAATCCTAACATATTGTAACATAATTCTCTAATTCTCTAACCAATTATATCCCACTACCCTAAATAACTTACACTTAGCAAAATGAATTATACAGCAGACAGAAACAATTAGAGAACCAGACAGATTAATAATAGAAAAGTGGGGCCCATAAAGATAAAACAATACAGAAATTAGGGTTTCACAACCACAATCATTGATAAGTGATTTCTTGCCAGACAGGATGCTATCTTAAGATCTGTTCCTTTATCTGATGGTGATGGACATTATCAGGACTGGATTGTCTTCCTAACAGCCCAATACCACCTTATTTCTGTGGTATGTGACTGGTTTGGAATGTGAGGAAGTCACCATACGCTTCCCAGTTTATGGCTGCCCCTGCTGCTTAGCCAAAGGCCTTAGCCTAAGAACAAGGCCTCAGATCACCCTAGTGAGAGAAGGCCCATACACAAGCAGACTGTGATTTTGATTCTTTGTTTTATACATCTATAACTAGCTAAATGATAAAAATACACTTAAGTTCTTAAAGTATAGGCCTTTACAGGCAGGCCTGAATATCGATATTCTAACAAGACTGATTGGAATAGCTACACAGAAACCATAGAAAAAGTGGTGCACTGAATACCTGCAAAGGAAGAGGACTACAGCAGGTTGATCAGCCTCCTTAAGGTGGCAGTGAGAAGTAATATCCCTTGCAGCTACAGGAAAACTTACATTCCTTGCTGGTTGGCAGTCAGCGAGGAACTCCTAAAGGATTACAGGACAATAGATAACCCTGTGTCTGCAACTACACTCCTGGAGTCCCTGATCTCTGCTAGAAAAAAGTGATAGGCAAAAGCTATGCAGAATCTAGATTTCTCCCACTCAAACTGGAAAGCCTGGAGCCTTCTCAATAATCTTGACAGTGCTAACCCTCCCAAAATGAGAGTGCCACATGTCACAGTCAATGCAATCACCATCTATATCATCCTGAATTCTAAGGCTCAAACAGATTGTCGTCACAAAAGGAAAGTGAAGAGAGAGCTTTACCAACATTATCAAAGCTATTAAAAGAATTGGGAAGGCCATAACACTCAGCAAACTTGGCAAGGCTGCATGGCATCTTCCCAAAATTTCCTGAACAACCTAGCTCAGTATGGCTGCAGCTGATACACTTCTTTTCCAGTGTGCATGCCCTTGGCTAAATGTCCAAGATAAGACAACAGGCAAAGGTCACTGCCTTCCTGAAACTGGGGAAAGCAGCCGATGACCCAAAAAAGCTATTGGCCAATATCATTACTATGCATAATTTGAAAGCTCTTGGAAAGGATGCTACTCCAGAGACTTACACTCATCTTTGAGGACTATATCCTTGAAGAGCACTCTGAGTTTATACCAGGATGAAGTACCTGCAATCAAATGATCACACTGATGACCTGCATCAAAGCCAGCTATCAGGATGGGCTCAAAACAGAAACAGCCTTTGTGGATCTGTGCTTGCATGGTTTGGCAGGATGCCCTGCTTCTGACAGTGCCAAAAATAGTGCTTTGCAAAACAACACTGCGCCTACTGACAGTTATGCTCAACAGCCAGAAATTTTGTGTACGGCCAATGGAACAAACCAACAGACCTTGTTTACTGAACGTTGGGCTCCCACAAGGACTCATCTTGGCACCAGTGTTCTTTAATATTTATATCAGCCACATGCCATCCACTCAGTCGCAGAAGTTTAGCTATGAAGATGATCTTGCACTCGCCATCCAAGCGAATACTTTTACTCAAGAGGAATGCATCTTCACAGAAGGTTTGAAAAATCTGGAGGAGTACTATTGGTTATAGTGAATCCAACCAAACCCTCAAAAAACAGCTGTCTCTGCATTTCACCTGAATGACCACCGTCCAAAGAAACACCTGACTGTCACCTTCTGTGACCCCAAACCCAGGCAAAGGATTTCCTGAAATGTATTGGAGTGGTTCTGGATTGCAGCCTTGTATACTGTCAATATTAGATGAAGACTGCTAAGAAGATAAAGACTAGGAAGGATACAATCTACACACAACCTGGGACCAGCCGAAGAGCAAATGCTCACATATGTGGACAGCCACCTTGGCCCATATCTTCACAACAGCTCAATACTGTGTGCCAGTATGGGTGGGTAGCATATATACAAAAATCATTGGTGTGTAATTGAACCCTGCTATGCAAGTTAGTCAGAGTGCTGAAGTCTAGCTTCCCATCTTTGTGCACCATCTCTCTGAAGAGAAGTAGCAATAGTACAAGAATACAACCACGTGATAATGAGCCAGACTTGCCCTCTATGAAGATCTCCAACCTTCCTCCCCTTATGCCTCCTTGAGTCCAGGAACCCTTTCTAGTTGGCAGCCAAAGTTCACAATACCTGTGGACTATCACCAAAGAATGAGTGGCAGAAGCTGTGGGAAAAATAGGGGAGTCAAGAATTGAGGCATTTTTGCAGATCCTGCAAACCACCCACCACGCTTCACCATGTCATGAAATTTATGGATCACAGTGAACTGTATCAGAACTGCACATGGGCACTGCAATTACCTATCACGCAAATAGAAAATGAAGGGTAGTTTGACCTGTGAATATGGAGAAGACATCCGAACCACGGAACTAGAGAACTGGTGAACTGCTGCCCTCTAAGACTCTACTCCAGAGAGACAGCCTTGATTCATTCCACATCACCAGATGCTATGCAGTGGATGACAAACTTGGACATGAACCTTTAACATTGCTTTTTAATTTGCCATTCAAGAGACGAAGATTTTTTTTAATTAGGAAACAAGGAACTCTGAGGTAATTTGAAGGCTTATCAGAACCATATATTCTATTCTGTTTTATTCAGGTTCATAGACTACTTTTATTATTATCATTTGTATCATGGTAGCCTAATGCCAGGAACTTAAACCCTGATAAGGTCCCCATTGTTCTAGGCATTGTACGAATATAAAGTCAGAGGCAGTTCCTATCCTGAACAATTTACAATATAAACACATGAGACAGACAATGGTTTGGAGGTGGAAGGGATAGTACTCACAAGCCAGGTAAACTGTATGATGGTCTTCAAACATCACGTTAGTTCCACGTTTTCTTTGTTGGTTTGTTTCTTTAAACATTTTTTTTGAGTTGTGGTGGAAAGTAATTAGCTAAACAAAGGGAGGGAGGAGGGTCATTGAGGGAGGGAGATCAGGGGGACAGGACAAAGCAGAAGATGCGGGGGAATGGTGGGTAGGTGGGATGAGGCTGAAGTGAAGTGGGTGTAGAGGATGCCCAGAGTAAAAACCATAAAGACTCATCAGACCCCAATCACCTCCTCAGTGTTCAAAGGTATCTGAAGCAGCTGTCTGTCTCTGTTCCTGAAGGATCACTTTCTGCATGGCCTCTCCCACCAGTTGTCATCTTCCTGGCTTTCACATGGCTGGAATGATGGGTGGGGCCACATGGGACAAGGCTGCCCCCTCTACAGTTTTGGTTCTGAGGGTTATGCATAGTGATTAACCACAGTTGGGTCTCAGCTCCTCCATGCTCCTCATGCTGCAGCTGTCTGTTTCTACTCTTGCCAGCTACGTTTCTGGGTGGCCCCTCCCAGCGGTTTTTCTTTCTTCCCTGAGCTCACATGGGTGGTGGGGAGTTAGACTCTGGCTATGATTTAGGGCAAGTGGGTAAGAGTTAAATCCCACATAATAAATTACTGCTATAAAAGCTGATCAAATTGTTTCACAAGCAAAATAAAATATCTAACAGTCACAATATACATATATATGCTAGCACAAATCAGTAGGCCCAACTGCATAGGGAGTCTTTTTACTGTATTGTTTTGCTGTGACAAAAAATAGATAATTATTCTGAAAGGAAAGTGACCAGAAGATATAATTTTTTATGCGCACATAACGAAGCTCCTTCTAATTAAAGTTGTCATACATTCATTAAACATTGGGTGAAGAATATATTTCACATGCAGATTCTCTGTTAAATAACTTATAACAGCCTGGCCATTATGAATGTAACTAAAAAACAGCAATCTGGAAAATTCCATTAAGGTTATCTTTAAGCATTAACTATTTTTTTCTCTTTTAGAAGAGAGTCACTAATTTATAATCTGTTTCCTAACATCATTAGTTTCACAGGTGCATGCATATAAAATTGTATAATAAGTGATATTTGTTTCGTTTTCAGGAAACTAATAAAAAAGATGAAAATGTCCAACAATGCCATAAGACCAAATTGCTTACACTTAATGTGTTAATATTTTCTATGTACATTGTTAGTGTCATCTGTGTGTTTCTATTCTATTACCATTAATAGTTATACAATTCTTAGAATCATAGAATCATAGAATATCAGGGTTGGAAGGGACCCCAGAAGGTCATCTAGTCCAACCCCCTGCTCAAAACAGGACCAATTCCCAGTTAAATCATCCCAGCCAGGGCTTTGTCAAGCCTGACCTTAAAAACCTCTAAGGAAGGAGATTCTACCACCTCCCTAGGTAACGCATTCCAGTGTTTCACCACCCTCTTAGTGAAAAAGTTTTTCCTAATATCCAATCTAAACCTCCCCCACTGCAACTTGAGACCATTACTCCTCATTCTGTCATCTGCTACCATTGAGAACAGTCTAGAGCCATCCTCTTTGGAACCCCCTTTCAGGTAGTTGAAAGCAGCTATCAAATCCCCCCTCATTCTTCTCTTCTGCAGGCTAAACAAGCCCAGCTCCCTCAGCCTCTCCTCATAACTCATGTGTTCCAGTCCCCTAATCATTTTTGTTGCCCTTCGCTGGACTCTCTCCAATTTATCCACATCCTTCTTGAAGTGTGGGGCCCAAAACTGGACACAGTACTCCAGATGAGGCCTCACCAATGTCGAATAGAGGGGAACGATCACATCCCTCGATCTGCTAGCTATGCCCCTTCTTATACATCCCAAAATGCCATTGGCCTTCTTGGCAACAAGGGCACACTGCTGACTCATATCCAGCTTCTCATCCACTGTCACCCCTAGGTCCTTTTCCGCAGAACTGCTGCCTAGCCATTCGGTCCCTAGTCTGTAGCTGTGCATTGGGTTCTTCCGTCCTAAGTGCAGGACCCTGCACTTATCCTTATTGAACCTCATCAGATTTCTTTTGGCCCAATCCTCCAATTTGTCTAGGTCCTTCTGTACCCTATCCCTCCCCTCCAGCGTATCTACCACTCCTCCCAGTTTAGTATCATCCGCAAATTTGCTGAGAGTGCAATCCACACCATCCTCCAGATCATTTATGAAGATATTGAACAAAACTGGCCCCAGGACCGACCCTTGGGGTATTCCACTTGATACCGGCTGCCAACTAGACATGGAGCCATTGATCACTACCCGTTGAGCCCGACAATCTAGCCAGCTTTCTACCCACCTTGTAGTGCATTCATCCAGCCCATACTTCCTTAACTTGCTGACAAGAATACTGTGGGAGACCGTGTCAAAAGCTTTGCTAAAGTCAAGAAACAATACATCCACTGCTTTCCCTTCATCCACAGAACCAGTAATCTCATCATAAAAGGCGATTAGATTAGTCAGGCATGACCTTCTTCCCTGGTTTTAATTCATCCAGGTTACCATATTGGTACCTACTAGAGTGGCATCAGACACTAATATCACAATAGCCTTCTGTTACGTATTTTGGAGACAGGAATGTGTAGTATGAACTATTCTCTTGCATAGACTTTATTGCTTAAGCTTTGTTCAAACAAGAAGTTTCTTTCTTTCCCATTAATGCAGTAAAAACAGTAATTGTGCCTGATATGGCTTAAAGCAGCAAAAACTGAGCACTTGATTTTGTAATTAAGTGATCAAATAAGTGTTGACACACACAAAGGAATAACCTCAAACAAATGATAGACACATATTGAACAATCATTCGATTACACTCCCTGGGAGAACTACTTGAACGGTATATTAATATGTGAGACATTAGAAACCCATGAACGGGTACAGAATGGCTGCTCAGAAAGTTCAGGGTTTACTGTCATTTCTCTAAAGGGGTTTGGTATTTGGGGGTTTAATGGGGCACATGAAAGTAGCTTTAACACATATTATCTGTCATGTGGATAAACAGCAAGCAGGCTCTACTGTACAGTGATACACACTATCTTACTACTCTTTATTCAGTCCTTGTGCAGAAAGATCCATTGACATCAGCACATGATTATGGGCCTCCATCGGCCATTCCCCAGAGGGAGATGGTCGTGGTTATCAAGGCCAAAAAACTGCAGTAGCAGCTAGGGAGTGTGAATTCCTGTCCCCTACTCTCAGCAGAGAAGTACAGAGCAGAACAGGATCTGACTTGCTGGTGTTGATCTAATTGTATTTAACTCATAAAAAACTATTTTTTTTTATTTTTTTTTTTTGCAAATTTCTGATACAGTGGACAGCTTCAGCCTCCCCCATCCACAACATTGCACAGTGCATGGATCCAGCTTTTGAATGGGCTCTGGCAAGGTCAAGTTAGAAGGGAAAGCCAGACAGCTGCTACAATTTTTGGAAGGTATTGACAAGCTGGTGGGAAACTCTTAACCCACATAATATGCTGTTATAATTGAAAAATAAAAGTGTATTCAGAAAATATCCCTAAAGATGTTCAAGTGACATGACAAATTAGGTGCACTGTACCCAAGTTAAGCATGTCGAGGTATGCTGCAGCCAGGCAGGCTTTGTGATCTCATTAGGGGGAGTACTTCTATCCCTGTGCATATGGTTTCCAGTACCACTTAAATGTCTTACTTCCTAATTATTATCTCTGACTTATATTATTCACCAGCTTATTGTAAGGAACCTGTTAACATATTTTAAGACATTAATAGATCTTTTATTACCAATTATGTTTCAGGATTGCTTTCCATATAAATGCCCTATTGCTAAGTATGTGTCATCCCCTTGATTCCACTCCAATGTGCTGTGAGCAGCAGTTCCAAATGGCTAATAACTCACTAATATAACTTTACAGGTACATTTGGTACCTTTCCCTCCTCCAATCAGAGTCATACCAGCTCATTAAACACTAGTGTAAGAACACAGGCTGAACCCTTCCTTTTAACAAACTAGCAGTGTGAAATTGAAGGCTAAGCTTTTTTCTTTTAATGAGCTGGCAGTACCACTTCCATAATCCGAGAGAGCCAGAAGAGACAGAGGCATAAAACAATAACAGATGCAGTTTCTGATGTCTGATTTCAGGCATTTGTTTAAATGTTCCTGTGTGCCTTTTGTAGGTTGCCTGTTTAATTAAAGATTGCCACATTGCTGTACCGCTCCATGCTCCACACTGAGCAAAATTATTTCCTATTGGTCAAACGCTGGTCACTTAGAAGCTGTAGTGTTATTGATATAATGGCAGACTGACATAGCTAATAGTAGACATTGAAACATAAAAAACAGAAATCTAACTTGGTACAGTGAGATCAGAGAGATGGCTACGCCTACAGCCAATAAGTAACTATATTTCTAGTGGTTGCTAATCATACTTTTAAAATGAATAAAATTAGTCCCCTTTTTTGTTCCAAGTCCAATGAGCACCACTACTGTAGATTATTTAATTGGTACCAATTACAAATACATACATTTCTTCCTAAGTATTTCTTATATCAGCAAACACAATAGTCCCCATCTGACTCTTGGCTGCTGTAACTATTTTCATGCCCAAAGGAAAAAATGAGAAGAGATAACTACAAGAGATGAGACTAACAGGTTTCTCATCCTCTCTTTACTGGATATGTAGATAAAATCCACTTTACAGCTGCCACAAAAAAATTACAGCATATACCACAATTTGTAGTTCCATTACTCCCAATAAATTAGTACAGTAAGACAAAGTTTTTCAACAGACGTACTTTGTTATTATATGTGTTTCAGAGCTACCCAATAAAATCCTGTATCTCAGTGCTTTCCAGTAATTCTGTTGGTGTCTAATACAAAAATGGTTGCATTTGAAATAGATAGGCTATATTGGCACCTCAGAAAATCAGACCACTTAATTAAGTTGTCTATATGTGGCTGTAGGTGTCTTATTTGAAAATATTAGAACTTATAAAGCATTTTTCTTCCAAGGATATTTAATTACTGTACCATAGAGAGTACAGGATCATTATCCCCATTTTACAAATGGAGAAATTGAGGAATAGAAATGTTGAGTGACTAGCCCAAGGCTAAATAGCACATCAGTTGTACAGCCAAGAATAGAACCTTTATGTCCTGAGTCTATACAATGCTCTATCCACCAGCCTCACTAGATCAATTTAACAGACAGGTCAGATTAGCAGAACTTCTTACTGAATAGAAAGCTAATTTAAATTACAGTACCTGTGTTCAACTGTGATGTATTGATATATAATATATCCTTCTTCAAAAGAAGTAGGTGTTGAATTTTTAGCCCATTGATTTGAGATAATGTGTTAATTTAAAAACCTAATTTTCCAATTAAATAGTCTTTTCTGCCTACATAATTCTCCTAGCCATTTCAATCATAAGATATTCTTCACATTCTTTGCTGAATTGTCATGTTGTGATGGTGTGTGCTATTTAAAAACGGTCATCTTCCACTGTACAACAGTTGTATTTCAGTCCTGGGTGAAATAGCTCTCTCAATATATATGTAATGAAAGATGCTACATAAATGGAAGGTATTTATTAGTATTATTCCCTTCCCAGAACTGCTCTTCTAAGGATAGGGTTAACTCTTTTCAGCTGATTGTCACAATGTGGAATATCCTCTTTCCCACTCATTATGTTCAGTATCACCAGTTATCTAACATGGCAGTTTAATCCTGTTCAGTAGTAGCATGATGCCCCAGCAGGAGCACTGAGAAAAACACTCCAGCTCTTTCAAAACTCTAGCTGCTGCATCTATAGCTTTCACAGTTCTTTAAAGAAGAAAAAGGGTCTGATATTTATGTAGGGGAAACATCAGGCAGCTCTCAGTGATTTCAAAACATCTTTTCCCAACACAAACTTTCATGAGTTATATCCAATATGATAATGAACAGAAGATAAGATTTATGCATGCATGCAATCTGGTATGTATGTACGAATGATATTATAATCGAGCAAAATACAGTACAATCTATCAAATTGTGTCACTGTGTGTAAAAGAGTACATCGTCCTCAGAATTCGTTAGTTGACCAGACCAACCCAGTCTTTTGAGTCCTGTATCTGAAACAGTAGCTGCTAGAACATAATTCCTGCCATGATGCTGGTACAGCATCACTGTAAGCGTCAAACCATTATCTGACAAGACTCAGCCCATTTTAAGCACAATAAACCATTCACATGTAAAAGACAAGGATTGCATCGGGGCTTGTTCTTATAATGCCATGCCTAGTTCCTCATTTTCCATTTGGTTTTTAACGGATCTCAGAGCATATGCTATGTAGAGTCTTTAAAAAAGCACAGCTCCATCTAGATGTAGTTTAGTTTAGCGCACATTTTATTAACGGTGACATTCATGATGATAAATAGATCTGTCATTTTTAGGTCAAGGTGCAAGACTGTGTGCATAATCCTAACAAGTCCTATTAATATACAAAGAATTAAGAGAAAAAAACACCTCACTCTCTCAAGAGGCCATTCCAAAAGAAGAATGAGCACCAAAATAATTTCCAATGGAATGATTCTACTTCTAATCATCTGTCTTCTACTTTGAAGTTGTTGTTTCTATATCATCTGTTGCTCCCACAGCAATGTAGCTTGTAATGCAACAGAAAAACCCAATATTACAGCCTCTTGTGTAGAGCTGGAGCATAATAAAGATCCTTAAAGAGACTTGATGTGGACTGTGATGCTCATTTATTATTGACATGCTGAGAAAGGGAGCTATGGGAAACTTCAATTTCAACAGAAAGACCTCTGAACATAGTCCAATTAAAAGAAAGATGGGGACAGAGGAAGAGCACTTTGCCACATGGACAACTGAGGCATGGCCACCTCATATTATTGCATTTTCATCTATTTCAGTTGAAAAAATGGTCAAAAGTACATTCACTTCACCAATCATGCCATACAGAATATAGGGAAGCAATAGAGGAAATAAAGGAGAAAATCACAGACCATGCCCCATCCAGGAGGCCTGGAGAACCTGGAGAACTGGCTGGTTTGACAGAAGATTCTACTTCTTGCCAGAGACTCTAACTTAAGACTGTTTATTTCTCCTACATTTTGGTTTCCCATGACTGGTGAGTCTGCCTGTATTTGGCACTGGATTCTTCCTGTTGGAACCAACCTAGGATACGCCTTGTTCCTATATCTCTGAGAGTTGACCAGAGCAGAGATGTTCTTCATTAAAAAGCTCATGTGTGCATTAAAATGATAGTGTTGGCTTTTGTCATGTTTTTCCTCTTTTTGCTCATTCCTGCCACAACAGCCCAAGGCCTCATCCAGAATGGAATGGACTCTTTAAGACATAAATAATGAAGTGATCTCAGGTGACCAGTTCATAGGAGGTCTGGCCTACTGGTTGGAGCAGGAGGTCACAACTGGAGTCAGAGTACAAATGCCAGAGCCAAGGGTCAAGACGGAGTCAAAGCCAGGAATCAGAGCTGGGTGTCACCACCAGGTTATCTGGAGTCCTAGAAGTCAGGAACGGGGCTGGTTCTGAGGCAGGAGCAAGTCTGGGACAGGAGTGGAATGAGGGCAGGGTCCAGACTAGAGTAGGTCAGAAGCAAGGCAGGAGCATGGGTAGAGGGGAGCACAGAAAGGCAGAGAGTCCACAGGCACATGTGCTGAACAGCCAGTGCTCTGCTGTTCCTGCAGGGCTGATAAAACATGCTGCTGATCCTGCAGCCAATCAGCTGTTATGATTAGGGTGACCAGATAGCAAGTGTGAAAAATCGGGACAAGGAGTAGGGGGCATTAGGAGCCCATACAAGACAAAGCCCCAAATATCGGGACTGTCCCTATAAAACTGGGACATCTGGTCACCCTAGTTATGATTAACCATGCACCTCCAGGACAGGACAGCTGAGCCTATTAGTTGCCTAGCAGTGAAGTTAGCAAAGGAGCAGACCAGTAGCTGGTCTGACCCCTGACAGATGACTGGTGTGTGTGAGTGTGTGGGTGGGGACAAGGGAGAGGGAGTTACAGACTCCTCAAAATGAGAGAGTTTCATTTCTGATGTCAGGGCTCCTCCTCTTCTTAGATACAAAATGAGTAAGCACCAAATGGGAATTTCAAAAATATCATGGATACAGAAAGAAAAGGAGTACTTGTGGCACCTTAGAGACTAACCAATTTATTTGAGCATAAGCTTTCGTGAGCTACAGCTCACTTCATTGGATGCATACTGTGGAAAGTATAGAAGATCTTTTCATACACACAAAGCATGAAAAAATGTGTGTTTACCACTACAAAAGGTTTTCTCTCCCCCCACCCACTCTCCTGCTGGTAATAGCTTATCTAGAGTGATCACTCTCCTTACAATGTGTATGATAATCAAGGTGGGCCATTTCCAGCACAAATCCAGGTTTTCTCTTCCCCCCCCCCAACCCACTCTCCTATTGGTAATAGCTTATCTAAAGTGATCACTCATGCATCCGATGAAGTGAGCTGTAGCTCACGAAAGCTTATGCTCAAATAAATTGGTTAGTCTCTAAGGTGCCACAAGCACTCCTTTTCTTTTTGCGAATACAGACTAACATGGTTGTTACTCTGAAACCTGTCATGGATACTGAAGAAGTAATTTGGTAGTCATCAACTCACAAGCTAAGTAGCGAGACATATGGAAATATTTTCTGTCAAACTTTATTTGGCTGAATGACTCTAAAAGCATGTGGAAACAAGGAGGGGACTGCCTACCCATCTTCAGAGCAGCCACAGCTACAAAAAAGGGAGAAGAACACAGTTGGAGCCTTCGGGAACCAGAACCACAGCACTGGAGATGTCAGCAGGAGACCTGGGACAGACACAGCTCCAAAACACTGCATACAACAGTAGAGAAATCAGGAGTTGCCAAGGGAACCACATCTGCTGGAGGAAGGGGACTATCCATGGGAGGAGTGAAAGAGGAAGAGTTGGTGGCCAGGCATAGGGGAAGGAGAGAGGAAGACCAGGCACCAGTGAGTTGTGGAGGAGAAAAGGACCAGGAGATAGAGGAACATGTACAGGGGAGGTTAAGATAATAAAGATGGGAGGAATTTCTTTAACGAAATGCAAAAGTAGAAGTAGTGGAGGATTGGTTTGTTTTTTTCAAAAAAAACTAAACATCTGTCACATTGAGTAGAGATTCAAACAGTTAAATACTTTCCTACTATTACTCTGCCATGTAAGCAGTTGTTATAGCTGTACCGGACATTGCACAAAGGAGAATGGAAAGAGAAGTGTCCATGACACAGTCTCTCTATTGAAATGAAGTTGACACTAAAACATCCATAAGGTGTGTGAGAGTGGCTACTCGATTGAATTACTCCACCTTCCCAGGGTAAAAATCAGTCAGGAGATAGCAAATGGACCATTAAAAAGAAATCTCAACCCATGATTGAAAAGAACCTTGGGATTCTAAGAAAATAAGATCCACATGTTTATACAATGCTGGAGATGCCTTACAGCTAGTACCATGGAAATTCTGCCAGATGTTTGCCAATTTATGCATACTACATCTCATGGTCCTTTACAGGATTTTCCCTGTAATGGAAGAAAAGCCTCCACACGAGGAAGGTGAACAAAAAGAAACAGTAATAGAAATGGACATTTTGAGCAATAGGAGCAGGAAAATGTCAAGTCCATTTTGTCAGAAACCGTTTCTCTACAGAAAGCTTTTCCATGTAAAGATATAACAACATCACTTTTTATAATTAAACTTCACATAAAAATACCACAGGAAAGCTATTTTTAAAACCCTACATGTCAGAATGTTCAGCTGCACACATACAGCCAGCCAAACAAGCATGCAGATTCCAGGAAATTTGCAAACAGTTCGTAGTAGTGGATGCCATTTTGTGGAGACCATCCTTTCTGAGGGTGGATATGTCCATAGCACAAAGATTAGGGATGGTTCTGTCCACAAAGTCCAGTGAGCCTGAAACCAAACAGTTTGGCAACAAAATGACATTTATGTTATTCTCTTGTGACACAGTGTCACAATACAAATATCACCACATCATGATCTCAGCCCAAGACGGACTGCACTGCAGGGAAAGTGTGTGGGTGGCAGGAAAGAACAGAGAAGAAACCAAGCTCTAAGGATGGGATCTTGGAGCAGCACTTTAGGAGCCTGACCCCAGAGTGGCCGGTTCTACCACCCATGCCCTGGGAACTGGCTTGTAAAGTACTTGATTTTCGGGGTTCTCACTGCAAAATAAGGTTGCTATAAAGCAGATATTTTACTTCTCATGATATTGTTTCAGCTCAAGCTTGAACCTCTGGAGCTTGATTCTGCAGTCTACTTAATCCACTTTCCACAACTCAGGCAGTACAGAATGGAGGTAAACTGGCCAGAGACAGCCAGTGGCAAATTGCCCAGTGCAGAAGACCCCTCTACTAGCAGAAAACTGCTGGAGGTAGCAGAGCATGTCATAAGAAACTGCAACTCCCTCTCACATTGCCTGCGGGAAGCTCATATTCAGATGAGAAGCTGCCTCACTGTGTTTTATATGGCTGGTTCACATCCAGCTAATTCACAATGGTTTATATTTTTCTTTCTAAGCTATCACAGATCTGATTGGGTGCCCTCTGCTGGTCTCCCACCAGGTTACTATGAGCGGAATCCACACCTGTAGATCCACAGATGTTTCAAGTCTCTTGAGCCTCAAGGACAGGGGTGAAAGTAAGTTAGAGGACTTACCGGTACGCCGGAGTCCTGAGCAGGGGTGTATGGCCTCAACCGGAAGAGGCGTGGCCTTAACCAGAAGAGGCAGGGACTTAAATCCCCGGGCCCTTTAAATCCGGCAGGGATTTAAAGGCCTGGGGTGGTAGCAGTGGCTGGAGCTCTAGGGTCCTTTAAATCCCCACCACAGCCCTGTCGCTGCTACTCCAGGGCTTTAAATTGCCGTCTGGGAAAGCCGGTCCCGGTATGGCGCACCGGCTCTTACCAGTACACCGTACCGGGGTATACCGGCTTACTTACAGTGGAAGTCCACCCACTGCCCCAATCCTGGTGTCCCTAGGGATACTTTCAGGGCACAGACCCTTTGTCTAGCATCCCATCCCAAGAGCTGGAATGCTGATGGCTGGTTGCCTAGCCCTGGGCACAGTGCTGTCACTTCAGACTCCCCTACCAAACAGAGAATCCCACCAAAAGATATGAGCCTTCTGGTTTACTGTTTAACTCCCTCAGGATGCATGTGGTAATTGTGAAGCACATAAACACTTTTCCCCGGAGTATCTCACAATTTCTCTTTTTTACGTTACAGTTAAGGCCCCAGAGAATATAGATCGCTTAGAAAACAATCAACATCCTTACCACAGTGCCCCTCATTAGCCCCTGGGGAGTCCTGGGGGAGGGGGGTTTCTGGGTTCAAGAAAGCTGGCAGAGCCCTGCATACTGGGTTGCTTGTCTCTCCTTTTGAGCTGGAGAAAAAGGTCAAAGACTCAGACAGATCAGCACCTCCCTTTCTAAACTTTTATCCCCTTTTTGTCAGATGACTCCTCCCCTTGCCAGTTTACCCAGATGATCACAAACCCCTGCCAAGGGACTTCATTGTCAAGGTGACTGCTCCCCTTCTAAACCAGTTCTCCTGGGTTGGAGATACCTTATTATCTAGAGTGATTACATTTCAGTGTTGGAGCATTTTAAGTTAACCACTCTCTTTTGTTACTCTTTTGCCGTGAGCCTTTGGAATTTGAGTCCAACATACGGGCATACTGGCAATAAAGAAGCCAAAGGATGTCACATTCAAAACGGAGTTTGGTAAAGATACATACAAAAAGGCATTTATGGTACTGCAGTTTTCAGAGATTTTCTAAAAGATCCACTCAAGGAATTATTTTGGGGAGGTTCTATGGCCTGTGTTATGCTGGAGGTCAGACTAGATTATCACAATGGTCACAATGCTAGAAGCTGGGAATGGGCACCAGGGGCTGGATCACTTGATGATTACCTGTTCTGTTCATTCCCTCTGGAGCACCTGGCACTGGCCACTGTCGGAAGACAGGATACTGGGCTAGATGGACCTTTGGCCTGACCCAGTAGGGCCATTCTTATGTTCTTGGAATCTGTGACTCTATGATGACACTTCATTTTCATTTCATAATATCAAACAGAATTCATAAGTTTGTACAGATGGATTCCCAAATCATTGCACAAGGATTCACCAGCCCTAATTTAAATTAATGCAAAAGTGGCAAGTGACTGTGTGTGGCTCTCTCAGTTCGGGAGGTCTTTTGCCACATTTCTTGAAAAAATTAGGAGCAATTTAAATAATCACTAGCAAATCACTTTTTTCCTCAGTATTAAGATATTATATGTATTGACAAGGAAAGAAGAAAGCTGTACTGCTCACAAGAGTGCTGCTTCCCATTCAGGTGAAAAAGAGATGCCCTTTAAAACCAGACATTCATAACACAGGGGAAAAAAACTTCATTCTCTGATGCACACACAAAGGCTGTCAGGATGTTGAAATGCCACTGTTTCTCTGTGAGGACATGAAGCATTTGAAGAGTAAATATATGAAAATTATCTAATGTAAAGTTTGAGGGGGGTTTTTTGAGGCAGTTGTGAAGTTGTGCAGAGAGTAGGGCTATCCTTTCCATTTAGATTGTGATTTAGAGTGATGAAAGGGTTAACTAAGCAACTATTATTAATAAGCATATGAACTGAAGAAGGATAAATTATATATTTCTCTGAGTTTGCTTGCAAGGACATGTAAATGTTGTATAGATCTTCCATCTTGCCTCCCCATTCTTCCTCCACCTGATATGGGCAATGGAATAAAGGCTACAATGGTACAAACTTTCACCTTGTTTTATAGTTGATTATTATGACCCTAAGAAGCTCTCAATAACAATGGTCTTACAAGAATATCTTGATCCTGATATGTACATTCTGGTTCACCAAAGAATATCATGTGAGGTCTTAAATAAAAGCCAGGATCACGCTAGTCACTGATATCATTGTGAAATATGTGTACAAATATTATGTATGGAGTTATGTATGTATGCTATATGTATGCTGAAAATATGTTCCTAAATACTGGAATAGTTGACAAATAGGTTTTCTGCCACACAAAGAATGTTTAGTCACCTGTCTATCTCAGTCCACATGTAAATGAAGCATTATAAGTTAACACTCTGGGGAGTTATTTACATACAAAGTCAACAAGGGGCTTGAAGTCATCAAGGAAGCAACACACTGGAGTATAAACTACAGAGGGTGGGGGATCATCCTGACCCTGCGGTACAGACAGTGAATTTGAGGAGAAGGCAAAGAAGAACCCTGCAGCTAGGAAGGAATTGGGCAGTGTGATTATAGAAAGAAGGTTAGCCTGTTCAGTTAAGTTTAGTCTCTAGAAATCCTGTTGTGATTTTGTTTCATATGTAACCCTTTTGTTTTCATTTATCCTTTCTCACAAGCTCTTGAATCTTGATCCTTTGATAATAAAATTATTCTTGTTTTCACTATAAATATATCTCAGTGCTGTGGTGTTGTACAAGGAGCTGATCCTGAATTGAATCATTGAAGCTGGTGTGCACACTGTCCCATGGTGCTGTGAGTGTTCAATGGATAAGGGGTTGGATACTACACAGGGTTGCTTCAAAGGGACTCAGGGACTGAGGTTACACCTATTGTTAACTTGCATGGAAAAGTAAGGGCAGGAAGAGCCCTGAGGAGATTGTCTGGGTGGCTAATAGGCTGGTGGTGTTAGGGAGCTGGCACCCAGTTAAACTCAAGCAAGTCTCCCTTTCACTGGAGGCAGGGAGGTAACAAGTCGACTCACAGTCCTGGCAACTCAAGAACCCTCACAACTGTACATTTGTGAATTTCATCCCCCAACCAAATGAAAACTTCTTAATCAAGAATATGTTTACTAGGAGGGTGTCAAAGCAGATACACAACACCGACACATCACGATGAAAAGATCAACATGCATTTTGTCTGTTGTGTATCCGTTGCTCTACATCAGTGCCTGTGTGTCTACCTGTCATATGTCTGTCTTCCACACTGTATTATAGACTTTCTGTGTAAACCTCCCAACCATACTCTTCTGCATGTGTTTTAAATCCTGTCAAATCAAACCATTTCATAGTTTCCTTGAGGCTAATTTTTTTCTTGGTTAGTGTCAAATTTATATTACATGTGAGTGGATCAAAGAATGTCATGGATTCAGTTTGTTGCTCAAATGTGATAATTGTTACTAGCTTCACATAGTATTTTCCAATAACATGTATTAGATTACATCAGTTCACTTCATCTAGGGACTGCAGAAATTAACCATTGTTGGGCCCATTGTGCTTTAATTGGGGTCTCTTGGAAGCCTCATTTCTTATGACTCCATGAAGGAAAGCAAGGTAATTTGTAGTAATGGTGTAAAAGAGAAAGAATCCTTTATTTTGAGAGGTAATAAATGTATATTTCTTAGTAATTAACAGTAAATAGTCTCTAATGCACAATTAATTACGGATGGCCCAGTGGATTGAAATTCTCCGTCTATCCACAAAGGAGGTACGTCATGCTTCGTGACAGTGTAAATTTCCCAGTGTTTCACTTAAATGCCTCTGCCCTGACCTAGATGGATTGTCTCAAGTTTCAGAACTTATGATTCCATGCCCATTCCAATCCTCGCCCTTCAAACAAAACACTAGTAAAAAGAATTCTAGAGCTGGGCAAATTTTTTCAGACAACTAGTTTACTTGCTGAAAAATGCAGTTTGGGTAAAACTGATGCTATCCACAAATTTGACACCATTTTTTTTAGGGCTAGATTCACAAGACAGTGGTGGTGGCAGCAGAAGAGTAAGAGGAGCCCATTTTATTACTTTTAGCCCAGTGGTTAGGACACTCCCAAAGAACGTGGAAGACTCAGGTTCAAATTCCTGCAAATAGGGTTTGAACCTATTTTTCCCTGTCCCCCGCCCCCAATCAGAGCCGTAATCACTGGGCTGTAATGTATCTGGCGTGAATATTTTTCCATGCGTCCTGCTGAAGCTGTTCCACTTTATATGAACTACTTGAATAGCCATTGGGTCAGAGAGAGAGAGAGAATGACTCTACTGCCTTGTGGTGAGGGCACTTACATGGAGGGAGGACACTGGGATTCAAATCCCTGCTACAGAGCATGGTCTCCAACAACCCAGCTGGGTCCCCTAACCACTCGGCTAAAAGGTGTAAGGTGGTTGCCACCTCCTCTAGTTATTTTGTGAATCTAGCCCTTTAAAAATGTCCAGAAACAGCATGTTTTATTAAACCCCAAAATGGACTTTTTCTATTTTGCCAAATATTTTCAGAATTTTCAGATTCAGTTTGACCTGATCTGAAATTTTTGTTTTGATTTTTCAGAAGTGACTGCGAACTGAAAAATCAGTTCTTTGACCAGCTCTAGCCAGTAGTGATAGTTTCGTAATGTGGATACAGTCCACTAAAAACTAAACTAAGAATGAACAGATTCACTTAGGCCACCATCAGATGGTAACAACTTTCCAATTCTATTGACCTAGACCAGACTTGAACCAATGACCTAGACGCAAAGCGCTCCATATGTCATTACTGACCTCCTGAGCATCTCACATGTATTCAACTTTCTAATTATTAGCATTATAGTAGCTTTTTTCTCCATCTAAGTGGCTCAACTCCAGCACACAAGTTTTTCTTGAAGGCAATGCCATAATTACATGCTTTTCATAGAATTATACAAATGAAGGGCTGGAAAGGATCTTGAAAAGTCATCAAGCCCAGTCCCATGTGCTGAGGCAGGACCAAGTAAAGCTGATAGGTGTTTTTTAAAACCTCAAATTATGGGGATTCCACAACCTCCCTTGGACAATTGTTCCAGAGCTTAGCTACCCAACATAAACCAACAAGTGTGTTCTCCTAATATATAAGACGGCATCTTCTGGAAAAATGCTTAGTCACTACTGTGGCAAAATAAGATAAAGTTCCAAATTTACTGCCAAGCTGTCATGTACTGGCTAGTGTTTGTGTGTGTGTAGCTATACTCTACTAAATGGAATATCAGGATTGTTCATCTCTCCCTCTAATGACTGGCTGATGGAGAATAGCCCTAATATGACCATGATTAATAAAGATCTTCTCACATTTGCCCAAAGTACTGGACACTGTATTTTTACAGAAGGGCAGAAGGTCTTAAGTTCTATCTTTGTTGAAACTGTGATGTTTATGGAGTCAGTTGGTTAAAGACTTGTTGCAAAACCCATGCGTCCCACATTACAGAGGCCAGCAGTTATCACAGCACAGGGACAAATGTCAATATATATTTTAAGAGCCTAGTTTTTAAATATCCAAAGCATATGAAGTATTTTGGGGGCAGGGTGTAGGAATAAATGCTTTGAACAGCATTAACTCCAACTGGAAATCAGCTTGGTTTGGATAGCATGCTGCATAGAACATTCATGCTGTCCAGTTTCATCTCATCCCACCCCAACATGGCCCTTGCTGGTATGGTCTTCCTTTCCTCCTCCTCAGCCTCCCACAGTTATTGGCTCCCTTCTGCCCATGTAAGTTGAGAAGAACATCTGTCTGCAAGTAAAGAGTTATACAGACCTCAGAGACCACAGATCTTGAACCCTGATGTGCAGAGCACTTAGGAAGTGGTAAGTGCTAGCCAGCCACAACTAGTAGTTACTAGACTAGAAGCTGAACCCTAACAGAGGACTCCAGTCCTGGACTCCGATTGGCAGAAGGCTGTGGGTCCTGATTGGTTCACAGCTTCTATATAAACCCAGCACAGGAACAGGAAGTTGTCCAGGCAGTTGGGATCTCCCTGCTTTAGAGTGTTTCCCTTGCAATAGCGGCTGCTGATAACCTGACATGCTAGCCACCTGACTCCTGGTTTGCCCTCTGGTCTGTCTCAGACTCTCATGTCCTAGTAGCCTGCTTCCTGACTCTTGATTTGCCCTCTGGATTGTCTGGACTCTGTCCTCCTGGTATCTGACCTGACCTGGTTCCTAGCTCCTGTTGTGACCACTAGGTAAGACCACCCATGCCCTGGTTGTGACAGGTTGAAAACCTGGCCCACTGACTTCAGTAGGAGTTTTGCCATTCACTTCAGTGGATCCAGGGTTTCAGCCTGATATAGGGTTATCTTATGTCTGGGTTTTCCAAGACATGACTTCTTCTTTGATCCTTCACCCTCTGCCCAGGCAGATTCTTCAAATAACAAGCAATGTCTGGGATTTTCGCAGAGCAGATATTGCAGCTCAGAAACAGGTGTCTCCATGCCCTGATTGGTCCATCCCCTGCAGCCACAGATGCTGGATCCCAACTCAGGCCCTGGCTCCCAGCCCTAACGCTGAGGAGGGGGAGAGGCTCCCATGGAGACTCCACCTGATGGTCCAGCCCAATCAGGACCTCCAGCCTTCTGCCATCATGACATGGAGAGACACTGCCCCCCACCTTGAGAGTGAGACCACAGGAACCTGCTCCAGCACCCCCCAGAAACCCCCACCAATACACATACACCCCTCCAGCATCCCCCAAATACCTCCTGAAGTACCCCCAAACACACACACTATAACCTGCCCCAGCTGTGTCCTCTTTTTGGGAACCTGAAATAGGGCAACCCTACCCTGATAGTGCAGTAACTGTGTAGGCAAATGCAGCCATTGTGCACTTAGAAATACACATGGTACTGGAAAATTGAGACAAAGCCTTGGGCAACGTAGCCTGTTTACTAAAACTTTGGAGTTGGATCCTGCATGTAGGTTCTTCAATATACACTGCTTTCCTGCTCCTCTCTTCACTTAACACACTGAGTTAAGTGTTAGAGTAACAGAACAGTGTATGCAGCAAGTAAAGAGTCAGGAAGCTCCTCTAAACAATGTTTCATTTCTCACCCTCCATAAATACTTCAGCAAATACATGGAGCACTTTCCAGCTGAGCAGTAGGAAGAGGCAGTTTGGGCAGTGAGAGAAGCAATGCCTCCTGGTTGCAATCACAAGAGGAAAAGGGGACTAGGAGAGCTCCTGGAGATTTATGAAACATGAGGGAAATATGTCAATGATAGAGAGTGTGAGAGAAGCTGACACTGAAGGAAAGGTGTGTCCACCTTTCAGTGGTCACTAACTCATGGTTTGGGGACCTGTATCCCATACAACAACCCCAGGAGATTGACAAGTCAGGTTCAGCCATCTAAAAGAGCTCAGATGAAATTGATCCACACATTTACTTTAACAATTTAGGGACTGATTCTTATCTATACTAAGGGCCATTTAATCACTCTGGGAGTTTGCAGGGGCCTTGAGGTACGGAGAAATTACATATACACTTTCACTGCCAAAGAGGTACAAACAGTACTTCAGGTAAATTTTCATAAGAATGATCACAATGGGTCAGACCAATGGTACATCTAGCCCAGTATTGTGTCTTCCAACAGTGGCCGGTGCAAGATACTTCAGAGGGAAGGAACAGAACAGAGCAATTTGAGTGATCCACCCCTATTGTCCAGGCCCAGCTTTTGGCAGTCAGAGGCTTAGGGACACCCAGAGCATGGAGTTGCATCCCTGACCATCCTGTCTAATAGCTATTGGTGGACCTATCCTCCAGGAACTTACCTAATTCTCTTTTGAACCCAATTATACTTTTGGCCTTCACAACCACCCCGGCAACCAGTTCCACAGGTTGACTGTACATTATGTGAAGAAGTACTTCCTTATGTTTGTTGTAAAGTTGCTGCCAATTAATTTCATTGGGTGACCCTGGTTCCTGTGTTATGTGAAGGAGTAAATAACTAGATTGTTCACTTTCTCTGCACCATTCATGATTTTATAGACCTCTATCACAGTGGTTCTCAACAAGGGGAGTATGCAGGTCTTCCTGGGGGTACATCAACTCATCTAGATATTTCCCTACTTTACAATAGGCAACATAAAAAGCACTAGCAAAGTCAGTACAAACTAAAATTTCATACAGATAATTTGTTTATACTGTTCTATATACTAGCTGTACACCCAACTCACCAAAGGAGAAAGGAAATGGGGAGGCCAAAAGAAACGCTTTAAAAACATCCTCAGAATAAACATCAAAAGAAGTGGCATCAACACCACAGCAGCCCAGGATAGGGATAACTGGCGAAGACTTGTCAGAGAGGGCACGTCCACTTTTGAGGAAAATTGCCCTGCCCTGGTAGCAGAAAAACACCAGAAAAGAAAGAAAAGACAAGTCACGCAGCAATCCTGGCCCACCACTGTCTTCCAACACCACCTGCAACGTCTGCCAATGAGTCTGTGGCTCAGGGATTGGATTCCTCAGTCACCAAAGGACCCACGAAAAATAAAACCTGCGAAAGAGATCATCCTCGACCTCAAGGGATTGCTGATGAAGAGGTACTGTACACTGAAATGTAAGCACAATATTTATATTCCATGGTAAAAATGAGAAAGTAAGCAATTTGTCAGTAATAGTGTGCTGTGACACATTTGTATTTTTATGTCTGATTTTGTAAGCAAAGTGAAGTAAATTTTGGGGGTACACAAGACAAATCAGTCTCCTGAAAGGGGTACAGTAGTCTGGAAAGGCTGAGAGACAGTTTTAACATATCCCTCTTTAGTCATCTGCATCAGGCCCTCATATGCATAATTTAGCTCACATGGCATCAAAGCTTGCACAGTGCTGAACTAGTCACATGACAGTGAGTGCACAGATTAGCACCCTCCGCAGCAGTGCATTCCTTACCCAAGTCTTTGGCTCACATTCTAAAAGTATACTTAAATATGCACACAGCATTTATAGTTGTAGATATGGATCGAGTATACTGGAATTGTAAAGTACAATATTTCAAATTGACACATCTACACACTTAGTGCTTGATCCCCAACCCACTGAAGATAATGGGAAGACTGCTGTTGACGTCAGTGAGGTTTGGATAAGGTCCATACAGATTTATGGAGGTAACTCCCATTAGTATTAATAAGAGTCATGCGCACAAATCATCTGAGCACTGATAGAGAGAAAGACCTTGCAAAGTCTCCATATATTCCATTTGTCTGCAATGCTTCCACAGTCTACTATGCACCATTCTAAAATTTAACTATTCCTACAGTTATAAAGAGACAAAAGGTTTGCCACCAGCTGAGTCTTTCTAATTTCTAATTTTGCTTACTACAAACACATAGTGTCAAGCCTTGCTGTGTATGCTAGAAAAAGGGAATCTTATTATCTTGAAGCAGTTATTCCTTCTTTTACATGGTAATCAGCAGGATCAGAACTATGCTTTCAGAACTTCAAATCTAATAATTTTCTGGATGGCAACTATGTGCAATTTGCTGCACTTGCATAGACACCAAAATTACATCCACTGCTTTTCTCTTCATTTTATTTTAAAAATATGAACTATGATTTTCTTAAAATTACATTTTTTTTGTATGGGAAACATTAACTCTATCTTCTTTCTTTCCACCCCACAAAAAATTATAGGGATGAGAATCTGACCCAACTTCATACTAGTTCAAACTGCTTCATCAGTACAAAGCAGCCATATACCTGCCCTAAAGGCACAGCTGAAGATACAGGGAACCCTGAGGCAACATGGATCCAGCGTCATTAGCGCTACTCCATTTTCTCTATGCCCCTCCATCTCCACATAGTAGACCTGTCATGGGCAGGGAGCATAAGACTAGAGCACATGGCACACTACTGATCTGGGTGAACACAGCAGGTCCCGTGGGACTTCTGAAACCAGCATAATTTAGAGTAACCTTTGTTACTATTGTAAATACTATTCATGCAAAGTTTGATGTATTCTTCTTCATTCTTTATTTGCAAATAAAATGTTTCCAATGTTTGTCCAGCTCTATATAAGTTATTTTAAAATGTAGCTTGCATTTTTATATGTGCAGAAATTATTTTTCTCAAACCTGAAGGCAAAGGAATTAAAATAGCTGTTCAAAGAGCTTTTTTCAAATAATTACAGTATATTCTAATCATTCCCAGAGTTTAGCTATAACTATATAAATTGCATCTTTGCAATTCTAGCTCTTCTGCTCCTTATTACTTGAATTTTATATTATGTGCATTTTAACAACATTTTAGTGATTGTGTTTTCCTATATGTTTCAGTAATGACTGATGGTCAAAACACTAGAGCTGAAGTATGTTAGGCAACATGGTAATGAAGCTTAGAAAGTGTGTTGAGTAAAACATATCAACCCATTTTGAACTTAAACTACATGAAAAAATAAGTTCTAAAAGGCTCCACTATTTGCATATCTTCAAGGTCATGTGAAAATTTCCCTGAAATAAAAACCAGGAGGCAACCTGAATGTTTACAGCAAATAGCTACAGTGGTAGAAGAAATCAAGGACAAAGTAATCATTATTAATGATTCAGCATCAGTGAGAGGGATTGTGATTCCAGAAAGCTTTCCAAAAGAATTTTTAGATTTCAGGACTAGACTGTTCCACTAGGTATAGACTTCCTCAACTTCTTAATGTGACACTATATATATATATTGCCCCTCTTATACCCACTCTCTTAGTGCTCCCTCTCAAATAGCAAAGTGCGTGCTTTCCATCATTCTAACAGTTAAATGACGGAATTGCTCTGTAATTGAAACAGCAGGAAAGGTCACCTTGACACTCCTGTGACTGATAAAAAGTAGCTTAAGGCACCATGGCTTTTTATTGTGAATGAGCTGGCTGAATTTATGCCCATAAATATAGAGATATTCAAATAATCTTAAAGGTGTAACACAATGTAAGAAAAGCCCTTTTGTCATCATTGCACAGGATCACATATAAATATGGGCACATTTTAAAACATAGATTTTTGACCAGACAGACTAATATTTGGAGCTGGAGGATAGTTAAATTCTTGAGAAAAGTTGGCTCCTGGACATGGACAGTAAGAATGAATTTCAAACCTGTGCAGAAGAATATCACAGGCCCATGCAACACTTAAGTACAGCTGAAGCCCTATTTTCAGGGTGTACGTGGGAGTGAAACGCAGAACAGGTGTGAATTTTACCCCAAGCACACGCGATGAGACTCCTTTTACATGTGATTTTACTCTGGAAAGACTAAGTTACGGGAGCTCTAAAGGAACTGGGATCTGTGATCATCATGGTGTCAAGTTCTTCAGTGACAGGGGACAGTGCTGTTGTAGAGAAGATTCAGAGCTCTTTGTAATCTGCATATTGCTGATATCTTAGTTAGATGCTGTTTCAATCTCACATAATTGTTGCACATAGATGTTGAAATGAACTAAATTACATATAGTATTTAAGGCCAGATTCATCCCTGAAATAACTTCACTAAAGAGAACAGAATCACCCAGGAATTAACTGACTCTTAGTTCCTTGTGTACTTCTTTTCCTAATAGCCAAAGGCACTTGACCAACATAAGGTCCCCAGGTGTAACTAAATCCAAGGTTTTATCCAGGCCATTTAGTAGAAGATAAACACAGAGCTATTTAGTCACAGATGACTACGGTCCAGTTAATTCAAGAGTTCAGCCCCCAAACTTCCGGAGTCACCTCTAACAGAGAGACGGAGAGAGATACATATATGGAGATCCAGACTAAACTCCTCCCACAGCCTAAATATGCATATGTCTGTTATTGCCCTGTCCCCATCATTAAACTACATCCATGATTTTGAGAAGTAGTGAGTACACAGAACTCCAGCTACTGCCTCTGGGAGCTTAGGGTTCTCAGCACTTCTGACAACCAGGACCCATGGTAGTACATACGGTTCCATCCAGCAAGAATATCCAGCAAGCACACTATTACTGCTTGATGCACTACTCTACTCTATACACTACTACCCCTTGAAGGGACATGTAGGATCTGAAACAATCAGATTTTATTCAAAACAAGGATTTGGAATGTTATAGATGACGGAATATACCCTCCTTGGTTTACTCATGTGAGTAGTAAGTAACTGCCTTCAGTGAGCAAGATGAAGCTGCATGCCTGAGAGTAATTCAGTGAATAAACCTCCAGGGCTATTTCACCACTTGCTCTTCTAGTTTCTTACCCTAGCACTGATGGAGTGGACAACCACCAGATACTTTACAGGATTAACATCTTTAAAAGTGTTTTTCTTTTATGATTTCTCTTGGGTGCATAGACTGGCAGTGCTTGCTTCTAACTGGTAGCTGATAAAGAGGATACCAATATATTGTAAAGAGTGATTCATCTGTAATACAATGAAGAAAGGTGCATACTAATAAGAAAATGGAAAAAAGTCACTAATATTTTAATATAAATATACCACTCAATTACAGTGCACACAGATGGAAAAAATACAAACAAAAATCAGCATTAGATCATAGCTATTTACCCCTTAATTATTGGAATCAGCTCATTAAATCAGCTCATTTATGTTAAGATAGCATAATACAGCCAATGATTACACTGAGTACTTCTTGAAAAACGTATCTATTTTTTCTGTTTCCACGTTACCATACTGAGCTATGACATAACTTGTGAAAACAGCCATTTTGTTTGAGGAAGAACACCACATAAAACATTACCAGTGGCACTGTTTGCTCATCTAGCATATAATGTGGTTTTCATTTAAAGAACAGCCTATCATTGCTTCCTCTCCCAAAAGTCAGTGTTCTTGCTTTCCCAATATTCTGAAGCCCATTCATTTTATGGTGTGTCATTGTGCTCAATTCTCAGAGAACAGTGAAATGGCACTAACTCTGGTCAATTCTTGACAAAGAATCACCATTGTTGGAATTTTTTTCATGTTTACCAGGTCACTAAACTGCAGTAGCTCTTTGCTCTCTACCCACATACAGCCTGAATATTTGGCAAAAGATGGGAAAAGTCAAGGTTTTATCATGGAAACAACGTGAATAATTCATTTTAATTTTAAAAATAGGAAAAGTCATTGCACACAATATTTTAAATTAGGATTGTATTTTTGTCATGGGAAATGATGAGAAAAAGCAAAATTATTAATTATTAATAATAGTTTACCTTTTGAAAAAAGGTATATTCCTCCACAGTGAATATTCATAAAACTTCATGGAGGCATCCTGTTCAGCAGCTGAGCTGGGTGAAAAAACCTGTAACTTATGACAATAACCTTTTTAGTCCCTGGTTTTGTCACAGAGATCATGGCTGTAACAAACCTACAGTCTATGGCTTACTCCTGCAGGCTGTGTTATGTGAATGGACCCCTGCCTTCACACAGAACTCATTGAAGTCAATAGGATTCCACACAAAGCAATTTGCAGGAACAGGACTTGATTATGACTTTAGAAAAGGTGGACGAAATCCTGGCAAAACTGATGTCAACGGCAAAACTTCCATTGGTGTCAGTGTGGCCAGCATTTCACCCAGTATGTTTATGAGTCCAAACTTTCCCCCTCATGTTTGCTGTGAGCAGAGAGGTCTTTTATAGTATATATGTAAATATACAATCTGTTTTACAATGTTTTCCATCATCTTCCCCTTCCATATGTTCTCCCACTCGGAATCTAATGAGCTCTACATATAAAGGATGACAAAGGAATATGTCTAAGAAATAATTCCAGCAATTATGGCATATGGAGGCATTGTTTTCAAGTCCCTTTTACCATGAACATTAGGCAGAGCATCTGGGACCAAATTCTGCCTACCTGGCCCATGAACATTAGCAAAATAATCTTCATCTGTTTGTAAATTCTACTGAGATCATCTGCCATTACAAGGAGGACCATTCCATCAGCTTTATGAGCAGTGAGCATATTGAAGTACAAATCATCTACATTTAGGCAAAAATATTTTAATGCCCACAGATCAGCCTGCTGGATACCACTTTAGGAAATGATAATGCAGGTAGGTCTCACTACTCCCAGAAGTGCTGCAAATCTTTCTATGTCACTTCCAGGCCACTGCTAATAAAGCACTTACCCCTCTAACCACCACTCTGATTTCTCCGTGATCCTAGTTCCTGCCTGCAAACAATGAGCCATTTTGTCAGAACTGGATGGATCTCAGCACAAGAAAAAAATAAAAGGAGAAAAAAATAAGGAATAAAGAGGAAAAAAATTGAACTCCACATCAGTAAACGGGGGCGGGAGTTACATTCCTTGGTTCCAAACACTGGCACTTCCCTCTAAACAGATAATGCTGCCAGAGCCTACCAAAACAGAAAGAGAAAAGATTATCAGATACCTCTCTCTTATGATGTATCAGAATATCAGCTGGTATGCATTTCTTTGGTGCTCTAGATACCACATCAGGGCCATGGTAGATAAATCTGGACTAAGGAAGTTCAATGCTTCCCATATTTTAATATTTTACAAGGGAGAAACTAGTTCTCTGGGTTACCATTTGATATACATTCGGCCCAAGAAGTGTTTTTCAAGAGAAAGTGAACAAAACCAACATTGGGCTTCACGGATTTAAGACAACGAAGACGTTATACTGATATTTTTTGAATAATCATGCAAGAACATGATGCCACTCTACCTACCATGCTCCAGAGATCTAGAGAGGAAAAAAAGTCAAGTTAAATCCAGAAAAATGCTACATCAGAACAGCAAAAGTGAAGTATTTTCATCACATTTACCCAACTGAAGGTATCAAGTAGTCAGGCATCAGAAGCCATAGTCCCACAGAGATAATGGTGTCTAAACTAGAAAAGGTATCAGTGATGATGCCACATTAGACAAAAACAGTGTAGGCTTCTGGAAGCTCAATAAGATTCACTTGCAGAATTCCCTCTCAGGGTTTGCCTCTCCCCAGCCCATCAAATATGCAGAGAGTTTTAGCCCCTACATCCTGCAGATTTTCAAGGATTCACCACCAGAGCTCAGGGTTTTTCACACACAAAGGCTGTCTGCCTCTGCACTGCCCATGGTGCCACCAGTCCCCTCCTCAGCAGAGCAGCTCCAATTGTATTAGCTTGCCACGGATTTTCTAGCAAGGTCCTTCCCCAGAACTGACCCTAAGTGGTGTTGCCTGCATGGAGGATAGGTGGCTGTAACAATAAACACTTAACTCCAGCTCCATATTAACTTTTGTGAGGATTTCTGTTGCAGTTGGTGGTGGAATGATGCAAATTCTACTGGGCCTGCCCCTTCCCCAAATGTAGATCTCTAATGTTGGGGCCCATCTGATCTGAGAGAAAGGGAAATGATGGGACTAAGCTATCAAAATGGCACTCCCTTCCTTCTACCCCTCCTGGCCTATGAGCCATGTCTATTGTGTCTCCATTCATAAAAGCGGAACAGATGATTTGGTGCCTCCACTGATGTAACAGCAAAGGCCTATTTGTTTTTTAAGTAAAGTTTTGAAAGTATGAAAATGCCTTATAAATGCATTGATATTATGTGGAATAGTTCCCAATACTATTTAGTGACGCAATGCATCTGATTCTGGCTGCAAGTCCTTAGATCACTGCTGAGGTTGATCTGATGAATGATGTTTTATCTGCAAATATTAATGAAAATCAATAAACAAATATGACGACTTCTATTTCGATTCTGTCCACACTACCAGAAAACGTTTCAATGTGTGATGTAGGGAGAATAGGAAGAAATGGAAAATTCCGCATATACTCGTCATTAGCCCATTCGTTTATAAGCCGATGCCCCCCAAGATAGATAGGTAAAAATAGTAAAAACTGTATGACCCTTTCATAAGCTGATCCTATATTTCAGGGGTTGGCAAACTTCAGCTCCCGGCCCGTCAGGGTAAGCTGCTGGCGGGTCAGGATGTTTTGTTTACCTGGAGCGTTCACAGGCACGGAGCCCCTCAGCTCCCAGTGGACACAGTTTGCCATTCCCAGCCAATGGGAGCTGCAGGAAGTGGCGCCATTGGCTGGGAACTGTGAACCACGGCCACAGGAAACTGAGGGGCTCCATGCCTGCAGACGCTACAGGTAAACAATATGACAATGTATTAGATATTCCATTCAATGATTTCATAGAGTTTAAAATCATCAAATTTTGGTGTAGACCCGTTTATAAGCCAACCCCCACTCTTTGATGCGTCACTTTTTTATCAAAAATATTCGGCTTCTGAACAAGTATATACGGTAATTTGAAAAGGAATTTACCCATTTTCCATAGCACACCAGCCCAAAAATTCACATGGCAGTTCGCTGTCTAGTCACATGCTTCTGGCTAAGCATATCCTTAATTACCTTGCTGAAACAGGTCTTACAGGTCTTATCCTGCAAGAGGCTAGCCACCCTCAACTCCCATTGAGGATCTCTTCCAGATCCCACAGAAGTTAGTGGAGGTCTTTCCATTGGCTTCAACGGGGTTTGGATCAGACTCCAAATGCACATTGTTCCTTTGGGAAGTGGAGCAAAATTCCCCACCACCTCACAATGGGATCCGCCCTCTGAACTACACAGTTCCATACAGACGTCGCTTGTAAGTGGGAGGTTAGGATTATCGGAGATCTCTTACACTGCCATACTAGTCCTATGTCCCCAGCCCCTCCAGTGCTGGAGCTGAACTACCAGGGCTTCCTCTGCCTACTGCTGTCCCTGGGAGCCCATTTCACAGAGATCTGACGGACAAAGACAAAGAGCAAGAACATACTACTAATATTTGATATGTCACTGGAAATAGTTTTCTTGTCAGACAGTCTTAAGCTTCTCTTTGCATTGAGAGAAGTTGGCAACATGTGTCATTGGCTGTCAGAACGATGTAACATAAATTCAGATCTTTCGTGTATCACATCTTGTAATCAGCACATAAGTGGTTCAAGCAAACATAGAAGTTATACAACAGAAAGCCAAGGAGGACATTTTCACTAAAATATTTAGACTGACTGACTGTGAAGTGGCAGCAGATAGCTTTTGTAAGCTCTCATAAATGACTTTAAAGATGTAATTTGGGAACATTTTCTAATGCAGTGAAAGAACAAACATTAAGTGTTTTCCAGGAAAAGAACTGAACTGTGAAGCCTGACAGCCATGATTAGGTAATGTTCATAATGCCATTTAATAGCACTGAAATTATGAAGAACTATTTAATTCCATCAGAATGTTTACTTTTGTGGTATTTCTGATGCAAAGCTCAAGAGATTTAACAATTAGCAAGAAAACAAAAAAGATTAGGATGATATTAGCATTGCAAATCAAAACCACGTTCCACTTGCCAGTATCTTGGCTTGCAGCTGATTTGCAATAATTCCAGGCCGAGGAATAAGATAGTAAATTCACAGAATAGGTGTCAATCATAGTTTAGTGTTTTCTATCTGTAACCCTGTAGATGTCAGGATGTTAAATGATAGCTATATAATCACAGCCTGTTAACAAAATACATATGCATTTATGATTCGGCAAATACTTGACAGATTACTTACAAAATAATATACATTATAATATACTTTAGTTTCAAAACAAAATTGTTCTATGCATCTTGTGTAATGATGTAAAGTATTTTGAGATTATGGGAAAGATACTATACAGACAAAGTTGCACTGAATTACGTGTCGTGTCACAATGAAGTGTTGAAACACTGAAACAGAAATAAAATGGTTGTGGATGGACCTTTACTGCCTTGAGTCTCAATCAGGGTCACTGCTTAGGCTAGCATATTGTAATGAATGGTTACAGTGCTATTAAAAATGGCAGTAGCAGCAGTAGCAATATGTGACTTACTGATCAATATTCAACATATTAACGAGACATATGCTTGCAATACTTTTAAGTGTTATTTCATATTTATTAGAGATGGTTGGGAATTTTCTGTTGAAATGATTTGCAGACAGAAAAATACAATTGACGCAGGAAAAATTAGATTTTCCTGAAAATTTACATTTTCTATCAGGAAAATAGAAATGAAATATTTAATTTCAGATCAGTTTGACACTAATTGGAATATTTAATTTTGTCAGCTGGGCCCCATATATTTTGTTTTGAATCAGTTCAGCAAACCATTAAGCTGCATTTTCCTATCGGAATGTTACCTTATGTGAGTTATAGTTTGGGTCCCAATTCTTTCATATGGCTGGGCTCTTTGGAGGACTCCATCTTCCAAAATGCAATTCAGGTTTCCCTCTGACTGAGCTGCATGATGCATTGTGGGAATCACATGATTCTGGAGATGTGGACCAACCAAGTAGTCTGGTCCATAAGGGAAAATGTGGGCATCAGGCTCCTGAACTACAACTCCCATGAGGCAATGCACCACAATAAGAAAGTGCAATTTAGTGTTTAACTGACTCATAACAAAATGTTTCAGGTCAGTACAACAGACCAAAACAAAAATATTTTCTTTTTGGTAGTGGCTAAATGCTTTGTTTTGGTCAAAAATGTCCAAATCAATTTTTTTTCAGAATTTCCCTTCTGTGAAAAATGTTAATATTTTGTCCCAAAACCAAATGCTTATATGTCAGAGTTCCCCACAGGATGGTAATTCTGAATTTTGCTCAACTCTAATATTTATTGTTTGAAACATGACAGTATGTGTTGTAGAAAACAATGCTAAAATATCTCTTCAAACTCCTTCCTTCTGAAAACTGAAAAAGGTAGAATTGCTCCAAGTTTTTCTAAGGAAACATGAAATTAATATAGTCCATGATCTTCTTTTCCACTGGGTATAAAAACCTTTGCTCTATGGGTAAACAGAACCGATCTTCTAAGTGCATATCCATACAGGGGAGTCAATTTGATATCACAATTTTATTCACTTGTTATGAATAGTCACAACATTAATCTACTGCAGATAATCTATTCAGTATATTTGAAAATCCATTTATTTTCACCTATTGATAAGCATGTGTTACACTTGTATATAATACTGTATTTTCAGTGTTGATTCAAAGACCAAAGTCAAAGGAAACAAATATTGAGAAGCATGATACAGTATTTTGACCAAATTAAGGTCAAACTCATATTCTACAAAATAACACATTTATAATTTGTACTGTTCCAAACAAAGGAATTACTTTTCTCCTTAGGATGCTCTTTTAGCACAAATCCATACAATATTAATGCATTTGAAAAAACTGAGCTAGCTAATGGTGCTACAGTTTATCCAAATTAAAATTGAATCAGAAAAGAATATCTTTCCCTGCCAACATTTTTTATTATTTCTCAGCAGAATGATAAGATGTAAATCTCAAATTATTCCCAACAATCATTAATTTTTAGCTCTCCTTTGCAATAACATGGGAGGTTTAATGAAATAATCTTAGAAGAGCCTAGGATACTGTGACTAACCAGAGCACTCCAGTGTGTTCATCCATCATGGAACCCAATTTATATCTAATTAGCCATGTCAATGGCTTGTAACTATAAAAGGACCCCCCATCCCCCTTTTTTAACATACCGATAACCATGCAGGCCATTTGAATGAGACTGCCCACACAATTATTTTCACTAGGTCTGAGTTGCTGTGGTTTTTGTCTCTATTTAGACAACACAGCATACTATATAACTCTCACTCTCTCTTTCCGGTCAACATGCTTATGCAGCATCAGTACAGTACAACAATCAATTAGCAGGGTTCCTTTGTCTTAGTATTACCAGTGGTACTGAATATATTAAATGAAGTATAAAATTATACATTCTGTAATAACTCAGAAACAAAATTCATATATGTTTAAGGCCTTTAAATATTAAGGGTTTTCATAGAACAGTACATCACAAAAAATTGCTACGGAAATAGAAAATAGGAAAATAAATGTTAATTTGGGAAAATGACTATGGAAAGGCCCAGAAGACCTGGACTGGATAACTGTAAACAAAACATTTATGAACTTCAGATTTGGAGGGAAAGATTTTTTTTCCTCTATTAACAGACTGAGCAGACATCTACATAAGCATCCAGATAGTACTTGTGTTCAAGCAAGAGATAGTTTAAAAAAATAAATAACTAAAAGAAACTCTGAATGAATGCCATCCAACCTCAGAATTGTAAAACTTGCATGCATCCCTGTCTACCTTTACAAAAAGGGACTAGCTAATGTCATTTACTGCTTACTGTCAACTTGAAAGGACTTAAGGTTAAGAAAGTAAAGGACATACCAGAAACACCCATCATCTTCAAACTAAATGGAAATGTATATTTTTAAAGGTATAAAATACTTATAATGAAACTGCCAAAGAGCTACAGTAGTAGGATAGCCTTAGGGAAACATGTCAGGCTGGCTATACATTCTTATATGATTGATGTATTCCGATAACTATTACTTGTCAACAATAATTATTAACGATGGATATATACTTCCATTCCTATAACAAAAGCAACTTCAAGATGTTGAAACATGTAGCCTTTCAGAGATCCAAGATTAGAAATACAAATAAAAATGTCTAAAACTGCGCTATGCCAGAGGACAAGTTCTGCAACATAAATTTGATTAAAGTAGCGTGCAGTCCCACCAGCAATTTGTACATAGAACCAGGGAACATTGCAGAGGGAAAGAACCAGTACATTTCAAAGACTGCTTTTGTAAAGATGAAAAGCCGTCAGTCTGGAGTGGAGAACCCGAAAGATTGCGGCCTCTTCTACACCCTCTAAGCATCCCCGCTTTATACTGCAGCCATAAATTCCTCAGCAAGTGCAATTTTGTAAGTGTACATAGTTCAATACGTTGAAATCTCTGTGACAAAAAAGTTCACAATGACTTTCCAGTAGTTTTGATCTCAAGCTGTTGCTGATTACAAGCCAATACCCCCCAGCAGTGTAAACTCACTTCAAGGATTGCCTGGAGGGAGGTATGAAATTCCTGTTATGTTAACATTATCAGCCTTGAGATAGACTTGAGTTGTCTTTAGCTATCGGGTTACCTGTAAAGAAAAAGAAAATTAAAGCATATCAAAACTTTAGCTATAGCATCTGGTTTTATGTCGTGGAAATGGGTTTATGAGACTGCAGTGTAGAGAAGCACTTAAATGTGGGCATGATTATGAGCAAGTGATTAGTCCCACTGATATGAAAATGGGTTACTCATTGCTTAAGTCAGTGCTTTGCCTCACAGGACCTGAAGGAAACTGTTATCTTAACTATGGCTGTGCTTAAAAATGTGGGGTTTTCCGTTTTGAAAAAATTCCATAGGCTACTAAATATCAGGCCCCACACAGTCAGAAGTATTAATTGTTACAGCAGCTCTCTGTGCTACCTCCATCAGCTGTAACGTACGAGGATATCTGTTGTAACAACTCTGATTTCACAACACTTTTATTGGCTGGGCTTGAACAGAAGGGTGATTTGGAGATTTGTTTCTTATTTCTTCATATTTTCATACTGTATTAAGATGTATTATCCTGTTAAAGACTAACTACATTTTAGCAAGCAGCAATAATTTAGTGGGGGGAAGGGAACATCTGAGAAGAAAAGCCCACATAGCATGAGCAAGAGCTAGGTTTACCCTATTATTCACTGTTTGCACAATAACTATCAAAAATTTCACTTGAGGAGTTTCACCCAAGCTAACATAAACCAGAAGGACCACAGGGAAAGCAAGTCAGAGACAAAATATTTCACAGTAATTGGATTTCCCCTATGTCTGATTTGTATTTTAAACATGAAACGTTTAAAAAACAACCCGTCGTATTAAAGAAATATTAATTTGAGGAATATTTCTGCTGTGTCAGTGGATACAATTAATGATCATGTTACTTTTTAATATAAAATTGTGTCAAGGGACACTACCCCTACTCTTCAGGAGCAATGCATTGGATTGGTCACAATCACAGTCTATAACATCAAGGGCCATATGTTTTACATTTTGATTATAGAGAGAAGGGTCATGCTTGTTAATGATGAAGCATTCCTTTGCCCTCAGCAAAATCATTTGCATACAGCTCTTGTCAGCTCTGCAGAGCAGAAACATTGAGCAGAATTTTAAAAGGATTGATTTAGGAGTTTCATTACTTAGTTTTGCCTTCAACATTGGGAAATTTCTAGAATTTGCACTAGAAAAGAAGTACTAAAATGGTGCTTTGTGATTTCTACGATATGTGTTTGTTTATTACACTGCTTTTATTTTACTGAGTTTTCACTGGCTGAAGCAGCCTCATATGACTATTTCTATTCTGCACAATTGTCTGAAAAAATCATCAAAAATAATACAAAAGTCAGGCAACCTGTTATTGTGTTCTGCATTCAAAAAATAAAATGGCCAACACAGCATACCTGCTCCACATCCATTCCCCAGGAAGATTTATGCTACTTTAATTTGAAAAATATATAGGCAATTGTAGTAAATTAAACAGGCCTATTCTCTTGTAGTCAATGGTAAGATGGAATGCCAGGGAAAGTCAAAACCCTAGCAGCAATGCTAGAATCCTCAAAGAGGGTGGGTACTGAATGGCCATGGCTGTTTACACCTTGTGCACCAGGGCCAATGCAGGACAGGTGGGAGGACTCTCCTGATCATGATGCACCCTATAAAAGGATAACCACTCTGATATGTATTCTGTTCTGGCTTCCTCAGCACTGGGAAAACCTTATACTACTGAAAAGACAAGTTCCCAGATTTGCAGTCATACCAGTCAGTGTGAAGCACATTTTTAGCCCTGAAATTCACCAAAGAGGAGTCTTTAAATCTGTTGCTGATCTAAATTGGAATATTGTATATCCAGTACCTCAGACCAGTGTAATCTGGGAGAAGAATTCCATATTATGTGGAATGGGAGATATGGGAAGAGAAGGAAATATTTCTGTAGCATTCTCCCCCCCCCCACCCCCACACAGAGCAGCCCTTTGAAACGGCCGAGAGGTTTGGCATGCAAGGATGAATAACCAGGAGGCAGATCATTGGGTAAAATACAGATGATGTATTAATTTAGATAGAACAAATGGGCCAAGTCAAAGGGTTAATATGACCCTGACACTGTGAACACTGTTAAGCAAGGCTGGGGATTTGATGTACAGAGACCTCAATCTGCTTAGCATCACAGCAAACACACCAGTGGAAAGTGAGTAAAGGGTTCATGAATTGATACAATGGCCTGTTAGACCAAACTGTTTTAAAAAAACATTTAAGAAGGAGACAGAAAGACTGGCTTAACTTAAACTGAGACCACCCAAAGATTGTGTTAAAATTATGACAGGTAAACAAGAGGAGTAGGGAATCGGAAATTAATGGACCAAAATTGATGCTTTGAAAATTAGGCCTAATTAATAGACGAAATAATAAGCGGATGGGACCATTCCACCCATGACCTATTTCTGGGGCCCTAAAAAGAAGCTTGGGGAAAGAAAGAAAAAAAAGACTTCTATCACCACTGTGGCTGTGGTGGAAGGATTTTTGCCACAACACCCAGACCCTGATACTCCTGGGAGGGTGCTCAACCACCACCGTTGCGCCAGCAAGGAGCCCAGCCTGATACTTGTGAGATTCCTCTGTTTTCCTGTCTCTCATCTATCTCTTTTCATCCCCCATTACCTTTCTCCTGTCCCTCTCTCTCTCAGCTTCTCCCCTGATCCTGAAATCAACTATAATGCAAGGCACCGGCACGGGGAGATAAGATGTCTGTTCAGCTCTGCTTGGCCCAAGAAGGACCAGTGAAAGAGAGGAACCTGACCAGACCAACTAGATGATGTTTCTATCCAGTGAGGCAAGCCAGGGTGCACAGCAACAGCTGTTGTGGCCAACTTGCCAGCCCAGAGTATCCATCTACGACTGATCAGCTGATCTGTATCCTAAGGACATCAACAAAAATCATATTTCCCCCAATCTTTACTATCCTGTGTCTTCTCTCCCTTCTGCTTTTGTCTTAAGCCAAAAGCAGGAAAGTGATTATCATTCCCAGCTCGAAATTGAACAGAACTAATCTTTTCTTCCCCACCAAACAGGACTGTTTGACATAATAAGAGACTCTAACCAATATTCACCCTCTCTAAAAAAGAGGATTTGATATATTTTAATTAAGTTTGTTTTGCTCAATCTCTCAATTTCCTTTTCAGTGCTTTTTGCTTGGTTTTGATTTTTTTTCCTTTGTGTGTTTCAGTCAACAGATTTCTAACCACTGGCATGAATTTCCTAGTGTATTTGCCTTGAGACTAAGTATACTAAGGTCCCTGTGTACGAAATCCTGAACCTTGTTTAACACTATTTGCAGTTGGACAGTAGCAGGGTCATGTTTTACACCTTTGACATGGTTGAAGGTGTACAATAATATTAAGTTTATCATGTGGCTCTGCAAATTATCACATGTACTACTCCAATACACGTATATTATATGAGTTGATCTAGAGATACAATGATTTTATAGTCAGATTTCCAGGTCAAATGCCTTTGAATGTGTGTAGCAATGTACATGCAAACTCTAGTTATTATTTTTGTAACACCAAAGGTGTTTAAGGCACTTCATGGACAAACAGGGATATATGTTCAAGCAAAATGAGCATTTTCAGACCCAAATGGTCAGTTACATATCTACATGGCTGTTTTCACAGCAGATGTACAGTTGCTGTAATTGGGCACACAATTGTCTAAAGACAGGCATCAGACTTCTAAAAAAATCTACCACTGCATCTGGGTTGCACCCACTAGCGTTATGATACCGGGATAGACAGTGTTATAATAAATCTTTCTGACAATCAGTTGTACAGTACGTCAAAACACTATTGCACTGGGTGTCAATCATGTTTATTCGGAAGATGAAATCAAGCCTCACTGACCTTATTTTTTTAGTTTGTTTTTCATTACTATTATTTCACGGGCATTTTTAACTGTTTTCCTGTGCCAGCACTGATGCTACTCCACCCGTCCTCCTTTTTTCTTTTAACTTACAGGTCACATCCTGTTAATCTGAGTGACGCACACAGTGGTCTTTATTTCCCTTTATGTAGCATGCAACTCTTGTTATGAGTAAGCACACATCATCCATTAATGTTAATGGAAGTTATACACACACACACACACATTAAGGGGAGAATAGATCCCTTGGATGCTGAAGTCAATTTCCTCAGTAAGCTGTTAAATTTTAGCTCATATCTATCTGTGTTATTTACAGAAATGTTTGGTTTTGGAAAGTGTGCAAGCTTTTCATTTGAGCAGCTGGAAGGCAAGGTATTGTGCCAATATATATTTTTTTATGGAAAAACAAGGTTTGACAGCAGTATATGCTCAATCTTTAAAATCCTAAGAGAACAGTTAAACTCCAAACGGGCACAAATCAATTCCAACCAACTTTTCATTTAATAATAAATCTGAACATTAACTTTTCTACCGCTTAGTGGAAAAAAGGACATAACACCTTTAACACCCTAAATATGTATTTGAATTAATTTGTTCATGCTTGGAACATAATTGCTCCCTTTATGCTAATATCTTTTTTCACACGGTTATTATATTATGAATATAACGAATTAGACTTACTTCATTTCTATGTTCTAAATGAGTAATTAAAATATAATTACTCTGCAGTTGCAGACTTTTTAATTTAAATTGGTGAGTGGCTGCTGTAAGTTGGCCGTAATTGTACGTGAACTCACTTGCTTTATTTTAAAACAACATTATATAATTTAATACAACTGAACTTTAACACATTTCTTCATGTGGGTGGGTAAACGTTTAGGGTCAGATTCAGCCCTAGGTTACACCATCTCTTGCCAGAGTAACTGAGGCCATGTCTACACTACAAAATTATGTCGCTTGGTTTGTGCACACTTGGCTCTTTGTGTCGGCACATCCTCCCAGAAGCCTTTGTATCGATTGTATCGCCAGTGTGGGGCATTGTGGGATGGCTCCTGAAGGCCAGTAATAGTTGACATAAGCAACACGGTGTCTACACTAACATTGCGTCATCCTAATTACATCAGCCATAACCACTACATGGAAAGATAGGCAGTATGCCAAGAGACCACCCTGACTTTCACCAAGAGATCTTCAATGATCTCAAACTCAAAAAGACGTCCTACAAAAAAGTGGTGTTACTAAGTTGACGTAGAGAGGCACTTACATTGGCAGGAGACAAATTTAAGTGAAGACACTTCCATAGCTAAGTCGACGCAAGGCAGCTTACGTCGACCTAACCGCGTAATATAGACCAGGCCTCAGAAGATGCCATGAAGCTGATCCTCAGACTTATCCTGTGTAGCCCAAGAAGTTGGTATTGTTAGCCAGGAGGAGGCACAACCAGTTGATTGGGTAGACTCTGGGCAGATTCCAGCCCTGGAACCTGAATACAAATTAAAGCTGCCTTCCACTTGTGAAATTCCCAGGACTGTGGTATAGAGCAAACAGCATCTTCCCTCCCCTGGGAATGAATCCCCATTATAACAGCTCCTGCTTGCCCAGGACCAAGGCTTACACTTCTCTACACCTGTGGCAGTAAGATCAAGCCCATAAATGCAACCTTTACTCACATGATTAGTTCCTCTTTACTCAGTGAGACAATTTGCATTAGGGTCATTTATTCCTGTGTGTGTAAGGGTTGAAGGATCCAGTCCATATGTGATACAGCATGTTCTTTTATAGAAATACCTATTAATTTCAGAGTGGTAAATACATCTATATGTATTTGCTAACCATAGGGTGGTTTATAGGTGTCATTGAGGCATCTAATTATTCTTACTTAATAGTTTAATAATTTTAGAAGATAAGTAGCCAGACAACAGTGCACAATATTTTGAAATCATTCTGTGTTCATTAGCTATTTTTTACAATACTTTGAACATCTTCAGCTTATTGACAGACAGATCTTTTGATTTTTAATGCATATTATACAGACAATAATTATATTAAAAGTATGTTATTTAGGTTGCAAAGTCAAGCACTCAAAAGTTATGAATTGCCAGATTTAGGATTGCCTATGCAACTTTAAAGCTGCCCCTGTGAGCCTATCCTGTGCATTGAATAAAGCAGATGTTGTGTGGTGACAAAATAGTATGTTATAATGTTAAAGACTATATTATAATACATATACACAAGGGGGCAGAATTAAAGCGGTATATCTCTTTCTCTCTCCGACCCCCCAGGAGTTGGTGGAGATTCTGTGCCACATGCTACTCCCAGGGTGAGGTTTAATGGAATAGTAAGGCCATTTCTGGATCTGGGGGACCCAGCACAGCTCCTTCTCTCCAACCCTGCTACAGCTCCTTTGCCAACCCTCTTGTGTTCCCAAAGGAGTGTGTAGGAACTGCTTCTCCATTGGTCTGGCCTGGGAACGTTCAGTGATTTTGGCAGGCCATCAACAGCTTTCTGAGAAACACAAGTGAAAGGAGGGAACTAGTGATTTTTAATACTTTATTTCTCACTCTAATCTAATTGGAATTTCATGGGACAAAGAAAAGGCACTTGCCTGATATTCTGACAGGGGGTATCTCTAAGGCCTGCTGCCAACAATGGAACTATGAGACCTTCTTAAAAGAAAAAATTGCAAGGATCTCTTAAAATGGATAACATTAGGCAACATAAATATAGGAATTTTTACCAGCTTCCCCTTAAACTAAATAAATAAGGGAAGAGACATTTCACAGAAATTCCTGGCTGTGTACCCCGAGTTTCATGTTATTCTCCGAGACACAATGATAAGGTAAATATGCTAAATTAACCTATTTCTACATATGATAACATTCATATATGCTTGTCTATTGGACCCTCTAATGCCAATCCTTATTCATGTAAATAATGTTTTACAGAACTATGCCTTATTTTTGTAATACTTGGGAATGGAAGCAGAGTTCTGTAATCTTGCAACAAGAAGGACCTCTCTTATGTGGACACAGAACACTTCCTTCCTTTTCTGCTTCCTAATTCTTGTTCATAGTAAGGCATTAACATTTCCCAAAAATATTAATAAAAGAGGCTCAGAAAAACAATTCATTTGTGAACTTTTCCTAACAGGGAATAGACCCAACTGGCTTGTGCTAGTTACACATTTCTATGGGAATAACCATGTTTTTCTTTTAAAAGCCTAATAGTAGTATTAGAATTCAGAATCAGTGTCGGCCCACACAACTAGAAGCATCTGTCAATGGTTTTTAGTTTCCTGCACTCTGCAAATGAAGATCTAGGCTAGAAACAAATCTTCTGAACAGATGAAAAAGCACTGTTTCTTGGAACCCTGAAATCCATACAGTGTGCTTGCCATAAACTATCATTCATATGCGATTCATGAAAGCAGATGACAGTTTGTACTACCACTTGTGCATGTTCATCCACTCTGAAAAAGATCAGCTTATAAGATTGGCAGGCACTCGTTCATATAACCGTACTACTGTGTATTTCTATAATGCCTTGCATCTGAGAATCTTAAGGTTTTTTATAAAGGTTAACTAAATAAGCCTCATAACCCCCACGTGAGATAAGTATTTTATTATTCCCTTTTTAGAAGTGAAAAAACTACGCAGAGATGGATGCAGAGATGTTAAGGACAAAAGTTTCAAACACCGAACTGGAATTAATTTGCAGACTGGACACCATCAGATTAGGCCTGAATGAAGACTGGAAGTGGTTGGGTCATTACAAAACTTAAAACTAATTTCCCCAGTACTAATTTCTCCCTACTGTTACTCACACCTTCTTGTCAACTATCTGAAATGGGCCACTCTCGTTACCACTTCAAAGGTTATTTTTCCTCCCTTGGTATCCTGCTGTCAATTGAATTGTCTCATTAGACTGACCTCACACTTGGTAAGGCAATTCACACCTTTTCATGTATTTATACCTGCTCCTGTATTTTCCACTCCATGCATGCTTATGGCCCAAATATATTTGTTAGTCTCTAAGGTGCCACAAGGACTCCTCATTGTTTAAGTCACTTAGGTACTTTCCAAAATTTTGGCCCATAAATTTGAAAATTTTGGTCTAAACAGTTTCCCTATAATCCCACAGTAAATCAGTATGAGAGAAATCTGGATCTCCTGATGCTCTATTCTGTGCTTGAACTAGTAGATAAAGCTTAGTCTGTATACGAAACAGAACATTTCCCAATACATCCAAATGGCTCTAAAGTTCCCAGTGTCTTTAAAGACACCAAACATCAAACGTTTCCTGTCTTTAATAAATTATTTCTAGTTGGGATTGGTCAAGGATTAGATTTGCACAAATTCCTTTCTTTAGGGCCTTCCATTATGAAGAAAATAGATGTATTGTAGACTGAGTGCACACTACTGCCAACATGACATTTTAGGGTATAGTTCTACTTTTACATATGCACCCAGAGATGTCAATGGGGAAAGTTTGATGTGTAAGGAATGCAGAATTGGGCTCTTGTCTTTAAAACTTAGAACATAAGAATGCCCCTACTGGGTCAGACCAAAGGTCCATCTAGCCCAGTATTCTGTCTTCTGACCGTGGCCAGTGCCAGGTGCCCCAGAGGGAATGAACAGAACAGGTAATCATCAAGTGATCCATCCCCTGTTGCTCCTTCCCAGCTTCCGGCAAACTTGATCCAAATCAAAACCCCAGATAAAAATAAGAGTCAGAATTTTGGGAAAGTTTGGCACCTAACCTGAATTTTGCCACTCAGTCCATCCGTACTTAGTATGTACCAAACCATTGTTAAAGCTGGGACTATAGACAAATCGGTATTCATTTTAGAGCACTGCATATTTTTTCAGGAAACTGCACAGGGCTCCATAGTATTTTATCTAAAATACTGTTTTGAAACAAAAGTAGTCAACATCTACTAGTCTTCAGGAATATAATACAAGCCCCTTATTTGCCTTATGCTAAACTTTTTCTGGAGTTTGAATGATCCAGTGCAGGATGAAGAGCTACTTCCTATGAAAATATAAAATACCTAGCTGAGAATGTCAAGTACATTCTTCTATTCTGTTCTACGTAAGTTCTCAAACTGCTCTCATCTCTGGAGTGCCTGAGTCCCTTCCAGTGGAGTATTGGTACATATTCTTGGTATATTCTTGACCAACACAAATTCAAGGAGTTTGCTCTACCTCTGAGAGCAGGACAAGAGAGGAAAAATCATTAAAGGCAGAGGAAAGACCCTAGAAGGCAGTTGGCTGACACCTCTACACTGTTTAGCAGCAGATTACATCATCTTTCCTGAAGATACACCCAATTATTCAGTAACTCAAGGTTCATGGAGCACTATACACAACTACAATAAAGAATAAGGTACAGCAAATCCTGTTAAGACTGTGGAAACCTGTATTTGTACACACCTGCTGCTGTGTGAGTAATAAACCAGGGCTGGAACACATTTCTGGAGTGGTTTTGACTCTTTATTCCTCAACGAACCTTCTGGCCCTTCCTTAGAATCCGACCAAGCCTAGGATTCATCACAACTAGTGCTCCAGCATGGAGCCAGGATATTTTGTGTGTGTGTAAAAATCAAAAATTGTCATCAGGCACAGCAGAAACCTCCTTTTTCTACTTCTCCATTCGAACTTGAAGAGTTTTACACGTTTGCCTAAGAAACAAACATATGTCAGGTACTACATTGTTATGGAATTAATTACATCAAACAAAACTGGGATTCATGGAATATACAGAATGACCGCAAAAATGTTTTTGAGAAAAGATAGCTTCCTGTATCAAAAAAGGCATGATATCAAAAAATAAGAAAAACCAATCACAGTAATGTTAGGGGGAAAGATTTAAACATACTTAAAATTTAGCAAAATATTCTATTTGTCAGCAAAAGCAAACAGAAATGGATCACTAACATTCATTTCATACAAGTACATCAACAGTTCTTAATTCTGACAAGCCAAATACTTGAAAGGCCTTTGAAAATAAGTAATTATTAAGACCTGTGATATAGAAGAAAGAGACAAGTAAGAATTATTTTTCTGAAAGATGTGTGTTCTTCCCATGTGTAGATAAAGAAAAAAAGCATAAACCAGTTTGGGAATTTTGAACAGATGAATAGTCAGAAGAGAACTCTCCTTACACTCAATTCTATTGTGGCGTATGCTATAGGAAACCCTAAGCTTTATACATATACTTTATAGGTATATGAAGTATTAGGGCAAATTTTCAAAATAGGATGCCCAAAGTTAGGCATCTAGATCCACATTTAGGTATCTAAATCAGTGGCCTGTGGATTGATTTTCAGACACACTGAGCATGCTCAGCACCTCTAAAACTCAGGCCATTTTATGTAGGTACTGCCTAATATACTGCCTGATATTTTTTGGTGTTAAGAATCAAGGTCATACAGCCTGTCATTGAAGATGTTTGCAATGAGATTTAAGATTTGACTTATAAACTCAAGATTTTGGAGTTTTAATTATGTCCCTAAATGTTAAAATACAAGCAACCAAATATAAGGGTGGGGGAAGAGGGGTGGAGGAGTGTTTTGTTTTGTCTCTGATTTGTATACTTGCTTGAATCGGATCATTTACAAAATCACCTTAGCTTGTACAATTCACTGAGATAAACATCCTTCCGGTATGTTCTCTGAAGACAGTGGAGTCACATCAAGGAGGAATCTAACGAATTAATGTTTTCATTGTAACTCATTTCCATCTTCTTCCAGAAAGTAACTCCATTAGAATGTTTCTGCTTTGTGTGAGTACGCTTGTGCACACACACACATAATGGCTAAGTATTCTGTATGTTCCTAGGGCACAGCATACAAATGAAAGTCTCGTAGTAGAACTGTTATGACACATTAGTACTAAGAGCACCTTTTTGGATGACAAAACTGTAAATAAAAATCAATTGTTCAATAAATCCTTCCGTTTTTTTCTATAACATAAAAATGCAACAGTGCAACACAAGAATATATGTGGCTTATGCTGCGATCAGAAGCCCAAAGTAGAATTATAACATTGCATAACTGCACTGTAAAACAGTTAATTAAATGCTAATAATAGTTTTCACTTCTATAGTCCTTTCCCCCTGAGTATCTCTTCAAACTGAAGACAAAGGTGGCAACGTGTTTTCTGCTTTTTTGCACATGGGAACACTGGGGAATAGAGCGGCCTCATAGAGGTACTGAGAGGTCTCACACTGACCTATCCATGGTCACCCAGCAAACCAGTGGGATCAGAACTTGTTTCCTAATGCCAAATCTCTTGCTCTAACCTATAAACAACATTATAATTACATGAAAAATATGTAACATGGGTTGAAGACATCTATTATTCTAAAGGGGAAAAAACAGTTTCAAAACCAGTTGAGAGTCACTTAGTATACTTATTCATTCCTTTTAAAAATAAATTGATGTTATTGTTGCTTTTGGTTTTAACTAAATCCATTACTTCAGCTGAAATCATGGAAGCAGGATTGTGCCCCAAATTATCCCCAATAAAAATTCTGAATCAGCTGGACTTAATCACAGCCTATTTTCTTCAAATATAGATGGCATCACAATTTTGAAAGGAAGTTTCAATGGGAAGTTTGAAAGGGCTGTAAAAAGCTACATGAGCCAGAGGCAGACAAAAATATAAATGGTGTCCTTACCTGTGATTTTAGCTTCTCTGTGTGGGTACCTCCTGGTCTGTCAGTGCAGTATGAGGTGTTTTCTGCCTTTGCCCCAAGCTTCAGAGGCAAAGATTCCTTTTGTGATTTCCCCCCCAACTTGTTTGCCAGCTCCCCCAGCTGGCATTTTGAAGTAGTGCACTCATATTTGGCTCCTGGGAATACTGCCATAGCTGAGGGAATATGAGAACTAGAGAACAAGTTAGAAAACAACAGAGAAATTTCCAGGCAGAAATTTAAAAAACAAAAACAAAAAACAATGACAAGTATCAATTTGAAATGCTTTGATAGTTTGCCTCTGTCTTTCCTTCCAGAGCTCCACTTACGTATGGAAAAAAGAGCTCCCCCTGCTAGAAGGGGAATTTCAGACTCAATCAAGACTAGTGGGTTCTGACAGAGTGGCAGATACTCATTTAGAGAAAATAAAATTACATTAAATGAAACTAATTTCACCTTTCTCCTGCATGGGTATCCATCACTCCATCAGTCTAATATTGATAGGAAGCAGCAAAGGTAGCAGAACATGAAGGTGAACAGAAAAAAAAAACGGTTACCCTGTCCCTGCCCTTCAGGTCCTTATGGAAGAGGACCAAAGGAAGATGGAAGAACTTTCCACCTAAAACTGTATCAGACCATGTAGCTGATCCAAGATGTAAAGATGGGATTAGCATTATTCCACACACACACACAGCACAAATACAAATTCCTCCATATTCCCTCATGTGCCTCTTACTTGGAGGCTTCCTAGAAAATTCCATCCCTCCCGTAACTCTGAACCAAGATCTATGAGATATAATATGGCTCCAGGTCCAAGCAGGTTCCAAGTCTCAGAGAATGGAAAGTTCAGTGTGTGCACACAAGGGGCCCTGGTAAATAAGAATCTGAAAGACCAGCAAAATCCACAGTTGGTTTACACACAATGGATGTCTGAGCAAGTAGAGAGTTGTTAAGATTACTGTTGCTTATTCCAGCCTGATGCTGCTACCATCTCAGCCATTTGAAGGAAGTGAGGAAAAAAAATGTCAGTATTGCCCATGTTAAAAAAAAAGATAACCTATCCACCCTCCATGTTTAAGGATGTGAGTAGCAGACACAAAATCTCACTGTCTTCCTGTCATGTTTTGTTATTGCTTTCCACATGGATGGTCTTAGGTTTTGGTAGTATTCTTGGGAACAGGTTAAATATCACATTCTTTACCACTTAACTTCCAGAAATAGAGGCTGTGATGTCATTCCTGGAATGACCATCTGCCCTAATTAATGTGGTAACCCATCTGAGCGCCACATCCTGACAAGTTGCCATCTCATTGATCATGGACTGGTCAGAGATAGACTCTTACGTAGGTGTTGAGGGGATATCCATGAGGGAAGCGATAATTCTAGTGCAAAAGGAAGAGTGAGCAAATGATCTGACTCCTGTTCTCATAATTCAACCATCAATTAGAAAATTCTGCAGAAGGAGATATGGCCTGGTCTCTGCAGAGGACACTATCATACTTGGTAATGAAAGGCATTGGTGAGGTGACTTCTGTTGTTCGTCACACACCTTGATAAGATTTTCAATCTTGCGGGCCTACGGGCCAGTCTGAGGTTTGTACAAAAGAAATGAATTCAGTTCCGAAACTGAATTCAGGAGTTCTTCTTGTAATTGACTATGAATCTGTGGTTCTTGAAAATCTGGATAATCTTGCAGGTTGGTACAAAAAGCAGCTACCTCTTATGATTGCACTCTGATCCTGGGATGATCCAAGTAATGGTAAATATGGATGCCTTCCTGACTGAGACAAGCTAATCAACATACTATATTTTCTAAACACTTGGCAGAAGGAGAACAGGCCAGAGGGCACTGCCTGAAACTGGATGTTGTCATCTAATTGCAAAGGGCAGGTAGCATCGGTGATGTACACAGATATGACAGTAAGCCTATTTGAAATCAATGGAACAAAGAAAATCTGGAGAGGCAACTTCTTGAGTGATAGTGTCCAACCAGAATTGGGCTTTGCAAACTACTAGGTTCATTCTTGATAAGTCCCAGGCTAGGGGAAAAAACACCTCCTGTTCTCTTTTTGCACTGTGGAAGATCTTGACTAGAAACCTAAGAATTTCTTGAATACTGGCATAGTAATGATGGCCTCTAAGGTGATGAGTTTTGCTGCATTGTCCAGAGATGCCAGTCATTTTGTGAGGTCCTGGGGAAGAGGAGATGACAGGACAGAGAGAGGAGTGGAATCTTGAAATTCTCTGAAGCGTCCTACTGCAACTATTTCAAGAGCCCATCTAGCTGAAGTAGTATTGGCTCGAGGTTGAATAAGTTCTTCTATCTTCCTCTTACAGGGATGAGCTCCTGAGCCAAAGAGCTTCATTCAGAGAGGGAAAGCAGCATGTGGGTTGTGGTTTGGAAAATATTTTCTGGCATCGATGGAGCAAGAGTGACAAAAAGAGAAATGGTTTTGAATGGCTGAAACTTAAAAGTTGTGGTATAAAGATTTATCACTCACTCTGGAGTCTCTAGAAAAGGGTTGATTTGCTGTTATCTTGTTCAGGTCTGAAGAATCGTTAATCATTTTCTCGAACAATTCTCAGAAAAGTTTCACCCCATTGAAGAGTCTCTTGATCATATTGGTCCTGGAGGTCACATACATCTCTACAAACCTGAAACACTCATTCTGTTGCCTTGAGGTGCTAAAGGATGGATCTGGCAAAGAACCTGGTAATGTCACAGGCTGCATAGTACAGAAAACTCAGGATGAGTTTAATAGCTCTTACCTTTATCTAGAATCTTCCTTTAGAAGATCTCTTTCTCTGTGGGTGTAGTGGGGAATGAGTGATGGATAAGGCTGTGCAAGCTGAGACTACAAGATGCTTATAATGCAATGCAGGAGGATTCCAAGCCCATTTTAGAAAGCTCAAACTTCCTTTGGATTTCTAGTTCCATCCACAGGAACTGAGCTTTCTCTATGATGAAACTGGTCTTGACTGAGGTGAAAGGAGGAGTCATCAGCCTTGGGAACCAAAACAGATTTGGTGGTTTTACACAATTGAACTTGGTATCATTTTTGGGTAACACTGATGATGGACCTCTTCTTTTCCAGGTTGACCTATTCAAAGTCCACTATCTTCTCCATCAATTCTGATACCTAAAAGGCACTGTATCCTGCTTTATTTTGCTTCATCTTGAAGAGGTCTTGGACTGAAGGAAGTTGCATGGCTGGGTTAATTATTTTTAATGAACAAGATCCACCAACTCACTGACTTGTTTGTCCGGCAAGAAAAGGCACCTGAATCATCAGATTCAGATTGGTCCAAGTCAGAGCAGGAGAGTTCTCCTCCCTCTGCTGCACTTAGGGGAACTGACTAACTCCTCTGAGTATGAGACAGGCTGAGATTTTCTTTTCTTAGTGACTACTATCTGTTTCCTGGGGAGAAGTCTAACAGGAATGAGGGAGGGTGGTACTCTTGAGGTTTTCTGCAAATAGTGCTAGAGGATAGAGAGCAGTCTGGTGAGAACTGTAGGACTCAGGACCATGGGAAATCATGCATCTTGGACATATGGGGTCCAATTCTCCACTTCATTACATCAGTATTACACTGATGTCATTTCAGTTAAATAGGCATACAACTGATGTAACACAGATGCTGAATGATGGCAAGCACAGTTTGGGTCTACCGTACAAGCTAGGAACACTACCTGGATAGTAGGGGCAAAAAGAGCCTACTGCTATATAAGTCCCACACTTCAAGCATTTTCTTCCCCTCCAACTGACCCAATCTTGGCTCCTGGCTGACATTTCACTACTGGGCAACTCAAGAGGTAGGAGAAGCTGGCAGTGAGATCCTAAAGAGCCAGTTCATTCACTGTAAAAGGCTACTAAACATCACAAAGAGTCTTCCTAGCGTTGCTGCAACAAGTGGAGAGAGACTACAAGTATACGGAGCTGAAAATGGGAGCTGCGACCTCTTTATCTTAGCACTAAAACCATTCTATGGGGAAGTGCTGGAGAAAACCAGAAGACTATGGAAATCCCCGGCTTTCCATTAATGCTTCAGTGAATGAACCAAAACCCTATGTGGAAGCAGAAGAGCCTTCAGGAAGCAGAAGATTGCTCTGCAAACATGTGTACGGTATTTCAAACATGCCAGTGAGGGGAGCTGACAAGCAACTGAAAAAAAATCACAAGAGGAATCTTGTGGGACAAAGGCAAAAAACCCTTCTGTACTGGGCTAAAGAACTGTTGCGTTACCATGTGGAAGCCAGAAACGTTTGACAAAATCACCTAATTAATGACCTATAATTCAAATACCATTTGATATTTTTCTGCACAAATATTCTCCTTTGCTTTCAGAGTAAGTCTGGCAATTTTCAAGCTACACAGATGCTAAAATAGGGCTGTATAATGGTTGCAACCTTAACTGAGGAGAGGCTCCCCCATCTCCAAAATGTATTTAAATATGATACTGTGATAGATATTGTTATTAATAATATAATATTGCTTTAAATGTGATTGGGGCCATGATTCACAAAGGATTTAACCTCTTAAGATTTCTGTAGTATCTCTTCTCCCACAAAAGTGAATTGAGGCACCTCAAAAAAAAAAGTTTGAAGGAGAGTAGCCAAAGGGACATGTCCAAGGACAAGCAGCTGGGTACAAAAATAGAACAGGACAGAACACAAAGAGACAGAGCAACCAGCTCCCAAACAGCCACTCACAAAAAATAACTACAGTCTGTGTGCAGAAGCCCTCTTCTTTCAAGGGTTATGTTGACAAGTTCCTTGTCCTCAAAAAACATTTCATGCTGTTCTATCTCCTCACCATTTCTCTCAGTAACCTCAGCACCTATGGAAACTTGAAATGAACTAAACAGGTAAAGTAAATCGATTTGAAAATGGTAATCTGCATTGGTGTGGACTTTTTAGAACATTTCTATAGTGGTCTTTACTTCTCAAACAAGCTTTCCTGCCCTTTGTGGAAATCTGGCTAAGGCTACACTGTTTCATAGCTTGACATTAGAAATGTATGTCCACAGGGTCCAACATTCAGATTTGGTGTGTGTCGCTCTGACATTTAAACTTACTTGTATTTAGAAACAGATATCTGCATGCCTGATCTATGGTTGCCAACTATCTGTTTGCAGGAAACCGAACACCCTTGCCCCCGCCCCCTACCCCACCCCTGCCGTGAGACCCCTTCCCTGCCCCATCCCTTCTCTGAGGCCCCGCCCCCCGCTCACTACATCCCTCCTCCCTCCATTGCTTGCTCTTCCCCACCCTCGCTCACTTGCTCATTTTCACCGGGCTGGGCCAGGGGGTTGGAGTGCAGGAGTGGGTGAGGGCTCTGGCTTTGGGATATGGGCTCTGGGTGGGGCTGTAGATTAGGGGTTTGGGGTGCAGGAGGGGGCTCTGGGCTGGGGCCAAGGGGTTCGGAGTGTGGGAGGGGGCTCAAGCTGGGGCAGAGGTGCAGGAGGGGGTGAGGGCTCTGGGGTGGGGCAGGGATAAGGGGTTTGGGGTGCAGGAGAGGGCTCTGAGCTGGGGCCAAGGGGTTCAGAGTGTGGGAGGGGGCTCCAGGAGGCAGTTTGGCTGCGGGAGGAGGCTCAGGGCTGCCACAGGGGATTGGGGCACAGGAGGGGATGCGGGCTCCGGCCGGGCAGCGTTTACCTCACGTGGCTCCCAGGAAGCAGCCGGCATCTCCCTCTGGCTCCTAGGCAGAGGCACAGACAGGTGTCTCCGTGCACTACTCCTGCCTGCAGGCACTGACACCGCAGCTCCTATTGGCCAGGGTTCCCAGCCAATGGGAACTGCGGAGCTGGCGCTTGGGACACAGACAGCACACTGAGCCCCTATGGCCACCCTATGCTTACAAGCCAGAGGGAAATGCCAGCTGCTTCCCGGGAACCACACAGAGCCAGGCAGGCACCCTGCCTTCACAGCTGCTGGCAGCCAACTGGACTTTTAACGGCCTGGTCAGCGATGCTGACTGGAGCCAGCACGGTCCCTTTTCGACTGGGTGTTCCAGCCAAAAACCAGATGGCTTGTGACCCTAGCCTGATCCAAACCACAGTGAAGTCCCTGGGAATTGTTCCATTGATTTCACTGGTCTGCGGAGCAGACCCTATGTACTTGTTCCACCTGAAGATCTAGTAAATGTCTAAGTGACCTAAATTGCACCTACAAATAAGTGAGGTACAAAACAGGTGTGAAAAGGAAGTTAAGGCCAGGTTGGAAATCAGGCCCAGTATGTGCCATGTGGCTGAACTAACATAGCCAGTGGAACCTTACAGTTTGCATTTCTGTAGTTTTTGGTATTCAGTTGTATCAACAAAGGGCTTTGCATTTAATTACGTATGTGATTTAGATTCTAGATGTTGCACATTTAAGTAATGAAGATGGGCTGCCTATGGACTCAGTCCTGCTGAAAGAAGTGCAGAGGCAAAGTGCTAAGGCTCAGTCCACACTCTGTAATGAAGTCCTGCTCAGCACTGTCAGCAAACCCCTTTGCATGCCCTCAAGCCAGCCAAGTCCAAAAAACACCATACAAGCAAGTATTACGACAGACAAACAAAACAAAAACCAGTAGAACCAATTAGATAAGAATATAGATTAACAAGCAACCCCACAGTCTGATTCCCCTTTATCCTGTTATACCTGTGATTGTGATTATTGCTTGTGTTGCTTTAGCTAAACTTATAGTGTAAGCTCTATGGGGCAATTATGTTTTTTTCTAGGCTTTGTATACTTTTGGTACTATATAAATAGATAAACAACAACCAGCTCTGGGCCCAAATTGGCCTGAAATAAATTAAGTATTGTAAGTAGAAGGAAGTGGACACACCCAGCGCATAGTAATTTAAATACAATCCATTACATGCAACAATGTGCACAGAAGCTATTTTTAGGGTTTTCAGTTATTCTGATAGCCAGTGAAGACTGGTGGCTCCACAGTAGGGGCTGTACTTGAACAAAATGAGAGTAGGGGTAGGCAATATGTGCAAGAAAACAGTATCTCTTGCAGCCAACTTCCTAGTGCTTCGTGTTGTATGATGGGATCAGTTTTCTTTGGCGCAGAGAAAGTGTTATAGCAGATCAATCCAACATTCTGTCTCTGACAGTGGCTAGTACCAGAATCTAACCTGCACACAGAAACGTTCCACCCTATCTCCATTACTACCTTGTTTATAACATGAGGATTTATATATTTTTCATGAAATGCATTTAATCTCGAAAAACTGTATTTGGTGTACACTGCAATTTTAATGATGAGATACTGGGGTGCCGGGAGCAGCTCTGATAAGTATGTGCTCAGATGACAAAAAAAATTCTTTTAAAAAAAATTGATTGCCCATAGGCTTTGAAAGAAATCTTCTGACAATAATACTGTAATAAAGAGTAATCACTCTTTTCTGTGTCTAATATTTTGCTACAGTATTTGCACATAATTGTGTTATGATCACATTCTTTCTATGAACCACAAAATATTGCTAGACACTGAAGATATGTGTACTGTTTCTATAATCAGAAAGGGAATATTCTAGGTAGGAGCTCTGCAGTGAAGCAGAGAGAGAGAGTAGCTTTAGGGATAACAGTTTTCTCTTTTCTAATAAAGCCCCTTGTTCAGTTTTAGAAGAAAGCAACTTCTAAAATTATTTTACATGACAGAACAGAGTCATTTTTTTAGGCTCTATTGGCTTGCAATGTCAGTAGTTGGACATATTTCAAATTTACCAGTGGCAACAGCAAAGGAAATCAGTGTGAGATATGTGTCCCCACATTAACCGCAGCTACCCTATTAGTATGTAGTCTATCAGTTAAACTGCAGTATACAGTATATGCCATTTTTCAAGATCAAAACCATTTCATCACAAATATGGTGGGCTCTAGTCCGAACCCACCATAACATTTGGAAGAAGGAAGAGGAGGGGGGGAAGGAAGGATAGTCTAGCAGGAGGGCAGTACTTTTTTTCAACCTTAGCAGCAGCACAAACAGCAATACTCATTCTGGTTTTTTCCCCTCAGCTGCAGCCTAAAGTGCCTATGCATCTGTTGTGATTCAGGAAGACAAATCATCAGCCAACATAGCTATCGCTTCACTGTCACTAACATCAGGCTTGGTTTTCCATTTTCCTTTTCTTGCCAGATCTGGGGACTCATTCTCAACCCTCTCACGCTGCTTCTTCTTATTCATTATCATCCTTCCCTTCCAGGATATAAGGATCGTAGAGAGTGACAGCAGCAAAAAAGGAGGTTGTGACTGCAGCAGTAATAGCTGTGGAAATATTAATGCTACTTCCTGATGCTTAACATCTTGCTAATCATCACCCTGGCTCTGGCCTTCATTTTTTAGGATACTTGAGAAGTTTGTGGCAAGGCATCTTTGGCAATAACTGGAGTCCGCAGATTTCACGGACACCACCTGGTGTGGTATTAGACCAGATTTTGGTACTGACATAGCTCTGGTTTCATTGTTTGATGATCATCCCCTAATACTGGACAAAGTCAAGGTACCCAGCTAATTCTTCTAGATCTATCTGCTGATTTGAATTCATTGATTACAACGTGGATAAGGCTTTGGACCCTGCCAATAACAGGGGAAGTAGTGCTGGAGTAGCTCCATTCTTTTGTCTCCAAGAGGACCCAAAGAGAAGTGTTGGGTGATTGTTTTTCTGCCCCCAAAGGTTCCCTGGTGTGAAGTGCCATGAGATTCAGCTGAGTCACTTTTCCTGTTCTAATCACTAGGGGAAAGAGAGATGCTCTCGGCTGCAGTGATATCCAGATGCATCTGTTTTTCATTAGATCTGGATAGGGGTGTTTTTCAGCTTGCCCATTAGTAGTTAAGATTGGGGAGTGGAGGAAAGATGTCTGGCTGAAACTCAACCCACATCAAACAGAGAAAGTGCTGACTGGCAGGGATAAACATACAAAGGAGATGGTGGAGCTTTTAGCGGTCTTTGTAACAGATAGCGTTTGCTCTACTGTTGTTAGTAAAGTATACAATCTCAGGGACCTGTAGATCCCCAGCTGACTTCATCAAGAAGCAGCAGTGGACAAGGATGGAGGAGTCTGTTCCTTTAATTGCCAACAGTGTGTCCATATGTAAAGTCATCTAGCTGATGTATTTTTTATTCCATGTGCCAAGAGAGTTTGTGATAGGCTTATTTTATAAATTAAAATACAAATAAAATTAATGCAGCCCCTCGCAGCTGCTGTAATGAATTTAGAAACATTTCAACATTTGTATGTGAGAGAGAGGGGGAGACAGAGGTAAAAATATCAGGGTCACCGAATACACAGGAACCAGTGTGTTTATTTAGTTTAGTGTGTTGGTCCTGTTGACCACCCTTTGGCATGGCCAGTTGGTGAGTTTGGACATCATGTCTTCTCTTCTTCCACAAACATGATGTTTGATTTTTTTCTTCTAAACTTTGGATGCCATGATGCAAAATTAGATTAAATGGAAAATTATGAATATCTGACTCCAGGCTCTCTCTAATATTGTTTTGGAATGTAAATAAACACACTCGATATGGATTTCTCTCTACCCCTGTAATACTTCTCTTCTATTTCTTTATGTCCCTGCAATATTTATGATTTTTACAGTAGTCGATTTCTGATGTTGGTTTGGAATATAGTTACTTAGTAATATATCCAATATTGATTTCTCTCTGATCTAAAGTATGTTTTCCCCACACATTATTCAAGAATACTAGCCCAATTTTAAGAGTGTTGAGCACTCACAGTTCCCACTGCAAGGTAAGATATGGGCACTCAGCACTTCTGAAAATTAGACCATACATTTACAAAAGTTTGCACCTAATACACTTGCATTTCTACTAGGGCTGTTGCAGTTAACTCACGCGATTAACTCAAAAAAATTAATCGCGATTAATCGCACGGTTAAACAATAGAATACCAATTGAACTTTATTAAATATTTTTGAATGTTTTCTACATTTTCAAATATATTGATTTCAGTCACAACACAGAATACAAACTGTACAGTGCTCACTTTATATTTATTTTTATTACCAATATTTGCACCGTAAAAAAAATTATTGTATAATTGTATTCAATTCACCTAATACAAGTACTGTAATGCAATTTCTTTATCATGAAAGTTGAACTTACAAATATAGAATTATGTACAAAAGAATAACTGCATTCAAAAATAAAACAATGCAAAAATGTAGAGCCTACAAGTCCACTCAACCCTAATTCAGCCAGTCGCTCAGACAAACAAGTTTGGTTTAATTTGCAGGAGATAATGCTGCCTGCTTCTTGTTTACAATGTCACCTGAAAATGAGAACAGGCATTCACATGGCACTTTGTAGCCAGCATTGCAAGATATTTACATGTCATATGCTAAACATTAGTATACCCCTTTATTCTTCAGCCACCATTCCAGAGGACATGCTTCCATGCTGATGATGCTCGTTAAAAAAATAATGCATTAATTACATTTGTGACTGAACTCCTTGAGGGAGAATTGTATGTCTCTTGTTCTGTTTTACCTGCATTTTGCCATATATTTCATGTCATAGCCGTCTCGGATGATGACCCAGCACATGTTCATTTTAAGAACACTTTCACAGTAGATTTGACAATACACAAAGAAGGTACCAAGGTAAGATTTCTAAAAATAGCTACAGCACTCGACCCAAGTTTTAAGAATCTGAAGTGTCGTCCAAAATCTGAGAGGGATGAGCAGAGTGTGGAGCAGGCTTTCAGAAGACTTAAAAGAGCAACACTCAGATACGGAAACGACAAGAACCCAAACCAGCAAAAAAAGAAAATCAACCTTCTGCTGGTGGCATCTGACTCATGATGATGAAATGAACATGTGTCAGTCCGCTCTGCTTTGGATAGTTATCAAGCAGAACCCGTCATCAGCATGGAAACATGCCCTCTGGAATGGTGGTTGAAGCATGAAGGGACATATGAATCTTTAGCACATCTGGCACGGAAATATCTTGCAGCACAAGCTACAACAGTGCCATGCAACCACCTGTTCTCACTTTTAGAGACATTGTAAACAAGAAGCGGGCAGCGTTATCTCCTGCAAATTGTAACCAAACTTGTTTGTCTGTGAGATTGGCTGAAGTAGGACTAAGTGGACTTGCAGCCTCTAAAATTTTACATTGTTTATTTTTGAATGCAGTTTTTTTTGTACATAATTCTACATTTGTAAGTTCACCTTTCATGATAAAGAGATTGCACTATAGTACTTGTATTAGGTGAATTGAAAAATAATATTTCTATTGGTTTTTACAGTGCAAATACTTGTAATCAAAAATAAATATAAAGTGAGCACTGTACACTTTGTATTCTGTGTTGTAATTGAAATCAATATATTTGAAAATGTAGAAAACATCCAAAAATATTTAAATAAATGGTATTCTATTATTAACGGTGTGCTTAATCAATGGCTAGATTAATCAATGAATGAGATTAATCATGATTAATTTTTTTAATTGCTTGACAGCCCTAATGTCTACATATCTTAAAATATTGCTTCATTTACATATTTTATTCAGAGAATAATACATGGCTGGACTTTATTGCTCACATCTCTGATGTGATGATTTTCTAAGAACAAGTGAGCATTTTTTGTTATGCAATGTCAGATTTCAGTTGCTTGCTCCTTCAATAAAGTGATTAGCAATAGTGGTTTGAGCTCTGAGGTCTCTGTTTTTAGTCACTTTGCACATTAAATAAGTTTAATTATATGTCAGCATTGTGGGATACATCTTCAGCAGGTGTGAATCAAGGTAAGTGCAGAATGTTACTTTCACACCTGGCATCAGGCTAACATATTTGATGAGGTTGTCCCCTGTCAAAGTCTCTGTAAGTCTGATTAACACTAGAAGTCCCCTTGTCCTTCTTAGAACCTCTCTCTTTTTGGAGCTCCAAGCACTCAAAATCAATTCAAAGACACCTCTCTCCAACTGTAAGACAACAATCTTGCCTCTCGCTGATCTTCTTTGGCAGATGAAATTCCTAACTAGAGCTAGTCAACGTTTTTTTCAACCAAAGCTTTTGTCTTGGAAAATGGGGTTTCATTGAAAATGAAAAATTTTCACCAAAAAAAATTATTCAAATACATTTTTTTGGTTTTCTGGCTAGAGGGGAAATTCTCACCCTCTCATTTTTTCCCACCTCTCTCTTTCTCCCCGCCACTGGAGAACTGTAGGGGGAAAGCTTTTTTTTTTTTTTAAGTGTTGAAAGGTGAAAGGAAGTATTGCTTTTCTTGTTTTGTTTTTTCTTCCAGTGAAAAAAAATATAAAAGTTAAGAAAAGGGGACGGGAGCCAAAAATTTATAAACAAAATATTTCAAAATGAAATACAAATGTTTACTGCTTTGAAAAAAAAATCTTTTTGTCAACAAATAGGAAAAAAGTGAAGGGAAAAAAAAAGTCATGTTAAAAAAAATTCAACCATCTGTACCTTAACACAATCCTAGAACTGCATCCTGGACCCTATGTCATCGCTGGAAAAATCTCTGCTCTATCTTCATTTCATAGCCTTAATAATCTATTTCTAAACACCCTCTCCAGTTCCAGTGCATTGCTTAGGCAGGCATACACTACAAGATCTCTGCCTAAAAATAAATAATTATTTTAGCCAGAATAGCAATTTTCTTCTCAGACCTCTCTAAATATAGAGACAGAAATTCCACCCTTCCAAATATAAACTCCAACAGAGTAAAAGATGTTAATCAGAGGTAAGTTCAGACCCCTAAACTCTTCCTCTCCACATTTACTTCTTCTCTCTGATTATTCCTTATTAACCCATTAGCCCTCTCCTCTCTGTTAGCCATACCCTGACATTGTAGGGATGGTAATTCCGTTACAACATAATTCCATAATGCCTATTTCTTCATTCTTAGTGTACATAATATCTACCTGAATAGCCTTAAGATTTGAATTCTAAGTACCAGAATATTCATGCTATTCTTCATTCATTATTCATACATATTCTTCTTAGATATCTGCATCTCTGAACAACATACAACACTTCAACCAGGTCACATTTTTCACATGTATTATTGAAGAGGAAAATTTGACCCAATGTTTAGAGGTGAATTGAGACGTAATGCATTATATTGCTTTTAGCAAGGCTTTCACAGAAGTTGCTATGTATTTAAATCACACAAACTTGCTAGCTCCCTTTGGCTCCTGCTGCTTTTACATTATACATGACCATCACATATGGGCTACTTCATTAGACAATAATAAAAGCTTATTATACTTGTTCTCTTAATACTGATTTTTTGCTGTCTCTATTATTTTTCTCTGAATATGGAGTTTACTGGTTTCAAACCCTTCAGAATTTTTCCTTTCACTTAGAACCTTTTAGGATAGACAATAGCTACATACACACTGCAGCCTCCATACATTAGGGATGAGTATTCACTTTTGATAACACGGTACTTTCTTAAGACAAAGAAGACATTCAGCCTCTCAGTAGCAGCATAGGTAGTCCAGGGCTTCTCAAAATCAAGGATACTGAAGATTCAATTTCATGTATATAGAGAGGCAGGATTAACCCTTCAGAGCCCAGATAGCCAATTGTTAGGTGCAAACTTGAAATAAAGTGTGGGATTTCCCTCAGAAAAACTCTGCAGAAGGGGGAGAGGGGGGATCTGGCTGAGCCACTGGCAAGACAGGTAAAACTGGAGGGAACTTCAGGAGGCAGGAAATCCCCTGCTGCCACAGACTGACAGGTCTGGTTCTGCCCCCAAGCTGAAATCAGGCTGAAGCATCCATTACAATGGACCTGTAGGCCTCAGCATGATGATGAATAGAGCTTGGCACCTCTAGAGTGGTTTAAAAGTGTTTGGTGCCCACCAGCAGGGGGGGCAGGAGAGCGGGGGGATATGATTCAGCCACCTATTACATATTGTTTGTTAAGTGCTAACAAGGAGCTAAAAATGTTGCCAAAATGATATAATTGTACAAATAACAACAACCACATTTATACCTAACACTGTAGTATTTGGACAATATAGTGCATGGTACTTTACAAATATATAAGGAGAAAAATCCCTGCCCAGAAATCTTATCTAATTTAGACAATTCACATGTAAACAGAGCAAAACAACATGGTAGGAGGGTAGGGGGAAGAAGCCAAATGCCAAGAGAAGAGGAGAGAGACATGAACTAGTCACATTTTTTCCCAATTTCTTTTTCATTTGAGTGTGTTACTGTTGAATCATTTTCCTCTAACTGGATATATCTCACACACATACACAACATACATAATACTTATCTAGAGTGAGTGTGTGTGCACACCTTAGATATATACATACACACATTTAGCTGCGGGCAGTACTCAAGCAGCGATTAGAGTTTCGAAAAAGGATTTAAGAAGGAAGAATGGAATAAGTTACACTAATGAAGTACCTTTCATCCAAAGAATGCCAAAGTGTTTTACAAACTCAGACATACAGACAGACACCATTCAGCCACATCTGGGATAAACAGGAAGTAGCCAGTTGATATATAGTACACTACGCTACAATGAGGGGAAGGGAAATATTTTGTCCTGTGTCACAGGCTCAAAGAAATGCATACACAGAGTAAAGTTCATTGTAGCCAGTTATGAATCGATCCTGCAAACAATTATTCATGACTAACTTTAACCATTGCTACTCACATAAGATTTCCTTGTGTGTGCATTTAAAGGATGGATCCTTAATTTGCCTCACAAGAATGAAAAGTTGGATTGAATCTGCAGGGATTTGAAGCTGTGGGTTCTAGAAGTCTGAGTATTTAATGCTTAGCATTATCTTAGGTAATTTGTTGGGGGTTGTTTTTTTGTTTTTTTTTTTTGCTTCTGCTAGCAGCTAGAAAGTACAGGTTTACTTTGTTTTCAATGAAGCATGTAAAACAAAAGGTTAGATGGATTTGTACAATTACAATTTTGAACAAATAATATTAAAAGTGTCAAATGGGAAATGGAACCTATTGCACCACTGTCAAAATTTTGTAGTAATTCTCAGTCTTACCAGACATAAATAACCAAAAGATTATTCTGTAATGACACAGTAAATGCTTACCATATTCAACAGTTTCTGTGTAAAAATATAATAATTCCAAGTAATTGACAAAAGTGCATTTGTGTTATACCTTGTAAATCAATGTCTCATGGATTTGGAACATTGCAAGATGGAGATTAGCAGGGTGTGCTGGCTTCTTTATTTTTATTTTATTTTTCTTTATTTTTTTTGCAACCAGTCATAGAGGGACAAACAGATCAAATAAAATATAAATTAGTAGTAGTAGCAGCTGAAAAGGGGGTTGATTCTCTTCTCTGCAATACCCAGACCTGAAAACGACAGGAACAGTGCACTCTATGATCAATTAACTGCAAAGTATGCTGATGGAAGTGTACAGGGTCAGGAAACCCACCTCAATATAACTGCTTACCCACAGCTCCAGGGTCTTTTCTTTTGAGTGTTTACTTAGGGCCTGTGTGTTAGTTTTCTATTGGTAACAAGTGATGCTGGTACTATACCTACCCTAGTTGTTTTCACTTTATTCCCAGAGGAACAGCTCCATCCTTTCCGATCCGGAAGAACTTTACATTCCTCCCCTTCAAGACATGGTTGCATATGGCACCACCATTTCTGTTCCACTATTGAAGCTATGAAAGGGGAAAACATACACATTTACATGTTCAGTAAATGGCCACTTTACATCCCCATTATATGGCAGCATCAATTTTATTCTCCACAAAATGTTTAGAAAAAAGTATGTTGACAAACAGCTACACTGCAAGTCAGAATCTTCCTAAATAAATAAGACTCTATTTGTCAAGGACACTGTGTATGAATTTGGCACCAGCATCTCTTCTTAATTATTATTGTTATTACTACTTTTTTTTTTTACATTTGTTACATTTGTTTAAATTTATCTTGCTTCAAGAACAAATTTCACAACAATCCTTTTCAATCACCAATTCTTCTTTCCTGGTCAGATTTGTAAGTTTTTGGCATAATCTCTTCTTTTGAGTTAATGTATTGTGTTTGAAGTTCTGTACATTCAAGGTAAGATTAAATGTATTCCCTGAAGATGACATACTTACAGCTTCTATGACAGCAAACACAGAAAAAAATAGTTCATGTAAAGGGTGAAACAGGCTTGTCCTTTTTCAGAGAAAGAGTTGTGCAAAATGAGCCAATATTTTCCCAAATAAAACATACAAACCCATGCCAGTTTTGTTTGCAATATTAAGATTGTACTATGGATAGCAAAAACACCATTGGTCTAAAAAACCTAAAAACGAGCCAAACTATGCTCTGCTTGTTTGTTTTCCTTTGTTTTGTGGCAAAATAACAGATAAATAAAGTATGATACTGCAGCATATGAAAATAATATGCTGATGTAACTTATGCATAAACACTTTTAATTAAATTAACTTGATACAACACTAAGAGCATTCTATTATTTAGATCACAGTTTGCTTCTCAAGAGGTCTAGTTCACTGTCATCTACTAATTTCACATAGTGTTTCCATAAAGCATTGGCAAATAATTCATTTTTCTTATCCTCCTCTCCCATTCATCTTGGAGATGCCCTTCAAACCTCAGAATCCTTTCTAACACTTTTAAACACTGCTTGGTTTAAAAGAAAGATTCCCAGTTTAGACACTGCATTACAAAACCCACCAACAAAAATACAACAAAATGAAGTAAGTGAAGTCATCGCACCATCAACACAAGAAGGAGCTGCTCGGGTGGTACCTGCTACCTGCCCAGGAAAGCAGGAGCACTTGACTGTCTGTGACCTTTCTTCTATCTTGTTCTTATTACAACATCTGTGGAGAGCCACCACCTCACAGGTTCCTGTTTTAACATGGTGAGCTGTGCAAACAAAAAGAAGAAGGTGATGATGGTGATAACATTGCTAGGTAGCATGGTACAGCGTTTGTTTTTATTAGAAATATGTTACATTCAGCTCTATAAAGGGATCTGCAATACACACAACTAGAATTACAATAACACCAACTCTATAGTGCAAAGATTATTTCTTTTCTAAACAGAGCATAACTCTCTCTGACAGAAAATGTGTGGTGAAATAAGAACAATTAGAGAAGAATGCACATTGCACCATTTCAGTGGAACAAAATGTAGAGGCACTGAAAAGGCATCATAGAAAATATATATATATTCAGACTAGTATAGGCACCTGCATCTCCGTATAAACCTAATATAATATATTTTCTTAGGGCGACACTCAGAAAATAAAGTGCTTCAACATTAAAATAGCAGCATGAATATATATTTTGGAATGCATACATTATAAATGTAAGATGACCACATGTCCCCAGACAGATCCAGTTTTTTATATGATGTCCCAGGATCTTCCTTTAGGACACCTGAAATGTCCTGGTTTTTCTTTGTTTGTTTTTTTCATTTCACTAGTCAACTGGTACAGATCCACTAAGATGATGTGGCAGGATTTGGGAACCCTATGCATGGAATATGATCTCCCATCATGTCATGGGGGTTGGGGGCAGTGGATCAATGACTACTCAGACCCACTAGTCATTCTCTCTTGCTTCAGGATCAGCTAACCGGTCACAGAAACTACTGCAGCCCTGAGGCTACAGCAGTACCAGGAGAAGATCTGCCTGGGGGAAAGGTTAACTATTTAAGATATAGTAACTAATTATTGTATCATTTTCATTTCATCAGAGCTTGCTGAGACTGCAAGCTGAACCAGTGGCTGCTAGAAATTGTAGGGCAGATCACAGACAGATCGTAAAACTACTGCTAAAGCACCAGAGAGTCACCGTCTAAACACAGAACTTGTACTGTACCCAAATGAGATCGTGAAATGTTACCTTGGGGAGACTGCTAGAAAATATTATGTAAATATATTTCTTCCTTTCCTCAGGTCTACACTGCCTCAGCCTTGGTCAGCTCTATTTGGATCACATGGAGGGGGCACTGGAGAGATAGCAAGTGCAAAATATTTTATGAAATTTTATCAAGAATACAGACTCTCTCCATCCCCTTCCTACCTAAATTCCAAAAATTGGTATGGCGGCAGAAGGTTATCTGAATTGGCAAAGCAAACAAATACAAAATTTGGGTACTCTAATGGGAGACTTGCCATGTAGGACTGGGCCCTTTTACAAGCAGCTTTGACTTTGCTTTTTCTTCGCATGCTACAGTGTATGCGAAATCTATAATCATTCTAAAGCACACTGCCCTCTCTGGCCAGTAGCCTATATTCTTGAAACTAGACTATCAATTTAAGCTTCCGCCCTTAACTTGGGGCCATTGCCAAGCCACAGTAAGCCAAGATGAACACTAAAGAGATTGTACTACCCATAAAGACAAAGCAGATGCTCTCCTCAGTGAGCCAGCTCCCCTCCGTGGAGCAGTGGTGGGGAGAAGCAGAAGCAGGGCCATAACCATACCTCTTCTTTGACCCCTTTTCAGAGTCTTTCTGCCTGAGAGAACAGGGAGCAGGAACAAGCAAATTCCTCCCCTCCCAAGAGTGCAAAGACAACTATTATAAATTGTGCAACCACTTAATTGCCACTCTTACCCATGCACAGCCATAGAGGGGTAGCCCACAATCTGGCTCTTAGTTACCAAAATGGAAGCTACTGCTTAGAACATTGTATTCAAGCAATCACATGTTTTTCACTAGAACAAAGCCAGTCAAATAGCTTGTGATCATTGTAATCACTCTCTACACATTTCAGTTTTAGCATCACATTGTACAGTGTCAGGTTGTATAGTGTTACAGCTGAAATGATATATGACATATCAGGTGAGAAATTCAAAAGAGGTTCCACCTTTTGAAAAACCAAACTTGAATAAATGTTTTTCTCTGTTTTAAAAGCTTTAACTAATGTTAATAAAACTGAGAAAGAGGAATGTTGCTCATACTATCTACCTGAACTTTTCTAGGAAGTTAGTGGGGCAAGTTATCCCAATACCCATGAGATTTTTTTTAAGCAGATATTTTTAGGCCCATTGGTACAAGGTAACCACAGTGAAAATTATTTTACATTGGTTAACATTGCATGTTAACATGTTGACTCAAAGAATTCCATATATTTTTCTCAACTAATCTTTTATGTTTATAGAGAATAGAGCATCTTTATTTGGGTATACAGTAAAATAAATTACCTATACATTATATTTCTTATATATAATATGTAGCATGAACATAGAATAGACACACATACCTGTTCTGAAAAGTTACATTCATTTTTATTATAATAGGCAATTATGCATTTCAAACCCATACACACTAACATAAATTCATTTAACTGAGTTGACATGAGATTCATATAACAAACGTGACACTGAAGCTATAAAGGAAAGTAAATTTAGTGTCAGGTTGTGAATTTGTTCCTGCTTATTTTTCTCTCTATTAGATTTCAGTCCTTATTTGTATTCTGATTTGTCTCATTGATTCTGAAATTTTGTTTGCCTCTATGCTCACCTATTTAACAGTTTTACACAGCTTGACTGGCTCTCTAGAGATTCCATATTACACCTTCTAAGCAGAAATAAAGCATCGCCTACATGCACCAATAGTCATCTGAAATGCAAGCTAGTTAGTAGATTTAAGTTGTAAAATGCTTTGAGGGGAAAAATTACTGCTGAAACAAAAACTTTTCAAGACATCTAATTTTTTACTTTGTAGTCATTAGAGAGAAAATGGAGCATTTTCCAAGAGTACTTATTCCAAAGTACTCTAATTAAATGAAACGATCATTTGTGGTTATGAATGGAAAAGAAAAGCATTTCAAAAGATGCTGTGATATGTGAAGACTAGATTAGAGCAAAAAATAACCAAATGCCAATTATAGCATTTCAGAGACTGTTTAGTAAAACTGTTTCCAATTTTGGAGGTAGAAAAATAAAACCTTCCAGAAAAGGCTACCCTGGCTCTTCAACACATTAAAAATCTGGGGCAACTATCCTCTAGTTTCTATTTACCATCTAAAGTATAGTGTGAATGTTCCTAGAGAGGAAATGTGGGAATTTCAGTTCCTTGTGCTATCAAATAATTAAGTTCCAGTGCAGTAAGTACAATATCTGTCACATTCATGTGAAACGAAAACCTCTATACAGTAGATAAAGGATTTTTCTCAACCTAATACAAATTAACCTCATTAAACCATTGAACCATTCCAAACTGAGATAGTAGTTTATGAGAGTCACGTTTTTGGTTTGTTTCTTCTTCTCATAGCACCCACTTCAAAGTGTTTGGCTTGCTTTACAGAAAGTATTTCTGAAACAATGTTCTTTCTGGAATTCTACAGAAATTAATTATTCAAAAATACACCTTATGGACTCAATCCTGCAACCTTTACTAAAATGAGTAATCCTTATTCACATGTCTAGTTCTATTAAAATCAATGGAACTACACGTGTTAGTAAGGTTGGCTGAATCAGGCCCAAAAGTATTTATGTACATACAACAAAGTGCTATTAATAATTACACATAAAAGTTCCAGAGATATTATGTAACCTTAGTGTGCAACTTAGAAAACAGAAATAATCATGTCATTACCCTGTAATGGCATGAGCTGTAATTAATCTGCCACTTTATGGTAGTTTTTATAGAGTTCAATGGTCTGCAGTTATCATACAAAGGAGTATTTACACAATATTTGGACCTTGAAATTTAATGTGTTACCAGTTATGCTAATAAAGAAATTAAGGCTAGGTAGTTATTATCCTTAATATGTGTAATATTAAAGAATGCTTTTAAATTCAAACAAGAAAAGTTCTGTAATCTATATATACTCTACATTCCGTCTTATACAGAAAAGCCAGTTATTTAGTTTAAAAATATATTTATTCCCAATCATTAGACTCTACCCTCAGATTAATGTGATTTCAATGGGATTTGCATACATGCATCTGGTGGCAAAATTTGTTTAGCTTTTTTGGTTTTATTGATACATGAGATTAGTACTTTGCTTTAACAGACAAGAATATATGCAAATCACTAAAATTATGCATGAGGGTGGGGCTCACGTGAACTCCGCTCTTCAATATTCTTTTTATTACTTTGTACTGCAGTAGCATCTACAGATCCCAATCAAGTCTGGGCTCCATTCTGCTACATGCTGTACAAACACAGAGTAATAGACCTTAAAATCTTAAAAGTCTCAAAGACTTAATCTTAAACCCACATCTGGCACAGAATTACATGCATGCTTAACTTAATGCACTATGAGTAGTCCTATTGAGGTGTATACATTTTTGCAGACTCATTGCAGAATCAGAACCTTAGCTGAAACAAAAAGCAACAAATAGATGACACAAACAAAGGAAGAGGGAAAGGTAAAAGCTTTGTTTTTCCATGAAGTTTAATTCCAGTGATATCTGAAGTAGAGTCTGATCGTATGGACCTCCCAGTCTTCTCTGGCCTACTGGACAAGACATTTTATACAAAATAAATGCAGTGGTCCTGTCCTTCAAACCTTTACGCGTGTGAGCAGTCTTTATTCATGCAACTATTCCTTATCCACAGGAGTAGTTAGAGTAGGGACTAAAATGGGACAACTGTGAAAGCAGTCCCATACTAAATTCATCAGGTTACCAATCTGCCACATTCTTGCATGGGTTACAATGAATGATTATTCAAAATTCTGCCCTGGTAATGTCTAAAGAAGTCTGACTTTTTATTGATAGAGGAAAAAATAAAACAAAATTAGTAGTTTGATTATAATGTCTTCCAGTGCAAGCCCTAAATCAGCATTTTATTAAGTGACCAGAGAAAGCACTGGTATTTTTTACATAGAGAATGTTTGCTTTGTTCATGCTGATTGACACGGAAAGCAAATGTAGGTTAGCTTTCCTCTACACTTCAGCAATTTCAGTATGTCACGTCAGTCTTGCTGTGTCACTCTGGATAGGAAGGATATGAATACCTCTGCAAAAATGAGGGGGGGGAGGAGAATCCTGGTTGCATAGTTTTTAGAAGCTATATTAACAAATGCTAGTAGCTGCAAGAGCACACTGTAAAAGGAAGTATAAATCTGTGGCTGAGACAGGCTTTCAAAAGCCATATTCAGCCTCAGTTTATGTTTTATAACCGTGTGAGGCAACCTTGGGATTCCCATGTCCTCAGTGGTGCGAGTGAGGCATATTGTGGTAGTGCTCTGTCTCCTGAAGGGCAACGGTTACAACACTCATGCTGCATCATTTTCCAGATGTCACACGGAATACGCCATATAACAAAGAATTTCATCCTGCCCTTTTTGCACCCTTCCATACTACTTCTTAAACAGTTATTTAGATATGTTTCCCAAAGATGTGTTACCTCGATGGTCGAGAATCCCTCCTTCAGAGGTCTTCACTTATGTCATAGACAGGAATTCAGCATACCCAGGTAATTCATAGCTACAATACATGTGTATGAAAATGTACATGCATATTTCTCCTGTCAAGTAACCTTTTTCCGCCTTTTCAGAGTCTAGTATCTAGATCATTTATTTTCCAAATAGCTAAAATATACTATGTGCCAAATTACAGTAGCCTTGCATGGAAATGCCAGAGGACAGAGAGGGACCGGGGAGCCCATCCCACCCCTGGAATCCACACAGGGTGCAACCACAAATTGGAGGGCTGCTCACTTGTGAACACAATGAAGGAGGCTAGTCAGGTTTTGTGTCTGGTGGAGAGTGTCATGGACATAGTCCCATTCTCCCATGCACTATTTTGTGACTGTGGGGTAGTATTCACAGAGCGCAGCATTTACCCGAGGAACAAGTGAAGTATCTCCCTTTGGCAAGTGTAGAGAGAATACCAGTGATAGAAAGGAGGCACATGGGGGTATGGCAGGACTGCGCTGCACCTTGGTAAGCCCTACCAGTGTCATGGTGGCTAGGGGTTCATTACAAGTTGGCATCATTGAGGCAGCTCTGGAGGGGGCAAAATGGCCCTTGGGCAATCCTAGTATTGGGGGAGAAGATGGTATAAAGATGGCATAAAGTCATCTCGACTTTTCACTCTTTCTTTATTTGTGCAGCGTGTCACTCTCATATAGCTCATGATTGAGCCCATTATTATTAATGAACATCTGGAAGGAAAAATAAGCAAGGAAGGGGAGAAAGAGAGAATGTTAATGTAAGCTTTAGAAAAAAAAATTTCTAACAAGATCATACCACCAAGAAGCAATAGACTAAGAAATCTACACTGACTAGCAAGGAGAGAGCTTACATTGGAAAGGTTTATGCATCAAGCTCATAAATCAACAGCTATGAAGAGGCGCATTCTAAAATATTCTGTAATAAGTGGAAGAGAAGAATTGCTATACCAAATCAGAATGGTCCACTGTGGCCCAATATGCCACTCTGTATATAAGATGATGATGATTAAATAAACCCATAATGCATGATGTGGGAAATTCCTTTCTGTTCATATACCCTCAGTCCCCTTATAAGCTCATCTTGCTCTCTGGCATATGTGGGTTTATTCTAGGGTTCGACGTTTGACCCGCCAAAAACAACTGGTCAATTTGCCTGTCAAATATTGGTTAAGTATTGTCAAATAATGTCAAAAATGGTCAAATATTTCAAAGGACTAATTTATTCGAACAGTAACAAAGAGTAAGACTCGATCATCTCCAACAGGCTTAGCCTTTGATAGATATTTATACCCAATTACAAAAAAGTTACTGAACTGAATTATTTTAACTCAGAAAAATAGGAAAGGTAATTAAATTAAGTTCTAAAAAAATGAAAGAATGGCACCGTGATGCCACAAAAAAGGTAGGTGCTGTCTAGATCAGAGCATTCTTGCTAGAATATTTGACAATATTTGACCATGGTCAAATAATAGGTGAGGTTGCCAAGTCTACTTATTACACATTTAACATTATCCTAAACTTACATAGGTGCAATGGTTATGGAAAGTCAGTTTTCAAGTCCTGCAACACTATTCGTCTCAAAGACTTCATGCAGCAGCAAAGTCCATGCACAAGCAAAGTAGAATATGCTGTGTAAAGAAACACTTCCTTTTAACTGGCTTAAATGTACAGCACTGTTTTTAAGTTTCCTCTAGGATACCTTTTTTCTTGTATGTCTAACATTATGGGACAGGTTTTGAACTAATCAGTTTATTCACTTGAATCTTGAACACAAATAAAGGAGCAGATACTTGTTTGACCATTCAGGTAGGGTTTGTTTTATTGCCACCCAACAGCAAAAGCCGGTAATGTGTACACATTAGACGCAGCATATTTCAAACAGCAGCCCTACTAGGCTTCTTGGATGGAGCATAGTGCTTCCACAGAAAGCCGTTCTAAAACTCACAGGAGTAATTCTTGGTAAGTGTTTATCCTATAGATGTTAACCCAGCTACATTTGGCAAGCTACCTCTATCATGCAATTAACCTACTTAGTCCAGTTAGACGAAGGATGGTAAGCAGAGGTTCACATGACACTGTGCTGATAACATCCCTGGTAGCCTTTTAAAAACAAAGCTAAAGAATGGTTTGCCATAATCACATTGCCAAGCATGCTTTACTGCATGGTGCCAGATGAAAATTTCATCCATCAGTTGTCTGCCAGCCACCAGTTATAGCCACCTGTGTGGGAAGACTTTTGCCCCCTTGGAAAAAACATCAGGGAAACTACGCTGTAAGCATTCTCTTGAGACCAGCTCACTAATAACCCAGTGAAATCAAGCCCCAGCTATTCCCAAGGCACCGTCTGGGTTCTGAAATGGAAAGCAGATTATGTTCTCTGTTGACTGAGAAAAAGATTTACTGGAATAACACAGCAAACTGGCTTGGCCCCAGCTGGTCACGTAATCTTTACCCAACATAAAACCACAGATGGAGTACTTCATGTAGACTCTCTTAGACCTGGCGAGTTTGGAGTCATCTAATTTTATCCTCCTAGACTTATTGAGGCTAGTTTTATTCAATCAGTCCTTTGGAACTGCTGGCCATGTCACAGATGAGGATTCACTAATAAAGCTATAACTGCATATACAGGAATACAAAAATAATTCATCCTAAAACTATCCTGAATGAGTATTTCCACTCTCTCCGAGAGACACCCTGTTAGCATATATACTTGTCCTTTTGAGGCATCATTTTCAGTTAGAAAATTGCACGTTGGCTGGTCCATGAAACTGCATACAGCTCTGGGACAGGGGTTGTGGGAAAGAGGGTCAGTGATTATTTAGTCCTATCATAGGACTACACACAGGAGCAGGAAGAGAGGCAGGAACCTTTCTACATTTGCCCAGCTCTAAAGACCAACTAGAATTGCCTCTGCTGAGCTTGGGAGAATGCAGGACGGCTAATCAGTTGTAGCCAAGAGTGGCAGCAATGCCCCAAAGAAGATGTCGAGTGGGAACACGTGGAACCATGCTGCTGTTCCTCCCCTGGGGCTAGCCAGCAGAGCTGATCAACTATGTGAGGACAGCGTTGCACCCTTTAAAAGAGGGTCGTAGTTTGTGTGCTCTCCTGAGTATCAGCAGTGGAGCTGAGCTTCATGAGATATTTTGCTTTTGGTAGGCAGAATGTCTCCTGCACGTCCACTCAGTTGGTGTAGCTCAGTGGTTCTCAAACTTTTTGTACTGGCGAACCCTTTATCACAGCAAGCCTCTGAGGGCGACCCCCCCTTATAAATTAAAAACACATTTTTTAGATATTTAACACTACTTTAAATGCTAAATTTATAACCCTCTTATTTAAAATGAATTTACCTTTTCTCACAGCTTTTAAGTTAAGACTAAAATACATTTTTATCAAATTATTGTTATAAGCAGAAAAGGGTTTTTTTAATAGTTACTGTTTAATATTGGGGGGGCATGAAGAAACTTTGTCAATATGTTTTCACAGCAGACTTACTAGTGCAGACTTCACAGCAGACTTTCTAGCTAGCTGGGAGGCTGTGAAACGTGATATTAACAAACATACAAATATCACTTTTCACAGCAGACTTATGAATGCCCCTTTGCATTCAGTGCTGTTGTTGCCAGCAGGCGCTGCCTTCAGAGCTGGGTGGCCAGAGAGCAGTAGTTGCTGGCCAGGTGCCCAGCTCTGAAGGCAGCGCTGGTAGAGGTAAGGGTGGCAATGCCATACCATGCCACCCCACTTCTGCATAACATCTGACCTTTGTGCTGGGAGGGTGGTTACGGGTGGGAGGGGGCTAAGTCAAATTTTAGGGTAGCTATAGACCCCGCAAGCCCCTCTCCCTCCACCCCCCGCAGTGCTGCTCCTGCCTGTCTGTCAGACTGTTAAATTATAAATTACTTTTTTTTCTCATCTTAGTTATCTGATTGGTCTGCGGTTTAATGTAGCTCCTCAGCTACTGAACAACGAAGCCCTCTAATGTTGTCTCAGTCCTAGGGCCCGCCTTAGGGAAAATGACACCCTGGGCAAACTTCTATTTTAGTGCCCTTTCTTTGGAAGTGGAGTGGGACTGAAGACAGAGCGGGGTGGAGATGGAGCTGGGTTTTAGGGACTCAGGCTGGCAGCCTCACGACTGGCAGGGATCGGGCTCTCAGCCCCGCACATGGCGGGGCTCCAGCTGTCAACCATGCTTGGGGCTGACAACCACAGCCCAAGCACCACCATGCACAGGGCTAACAGCTTGTGACCCCATGGGGCATCGTGACCCCCAGTTTGAGAAACCCTGGACTATAGCTTGACATCACCCACAAAAATGGGCTGTGCAGAACAGACACAACTGAGCACAAAACTGGAGCAGTCTGTGAATACTACAGGAGGTAGAATGTCCATTCTTTCCTAGGATGTTATCAAACTTCTTCAGCAAATGATACAAGAAAGTGTTCAGACATTCTGTACATTAACAGATATTCCAACAGATGGAGGTTCAAGATTACTAATTATATAATTTCACGGGGGGGAAACCAATCCAGTTCTCAGGCATTGAAAGGAACACTTGGCATAAAGACTTTTTATTCTCTTCCTCTCTCTCACTTGATGGGCCATGTGCCAGAAATCTTGACTCAGCAAGAAGCCGAGGCACATGTCTCAAAGCAGCCTTTAGGATTTGACAGAGTTAAAAAAAAATCTTGTCTTCTGTACTACAGCAGGTAGCTTCTGGTTTCTATGATAATCTATCTATGAGAAATATGTCTTGAGTATTCCATCCTGATACACTTTTTATTATTATTCTTTTATTTCATAAATGTGACCTGCACTGTGTGAGGGCACATGTGACAAAAATACACAATTCTGAATTGTGAGTCAGCAAAAAGATCTTCCTCCACTTTCTTCCCCTTAAAAAGGAATGCCCATTCTGCACCCAGCTCTACCTCAAATAAAAGCTGGAGAAAAAGAGCCTTATACTGTACCCCTATAGGCTAAAAGTCTCAAGTGCCGTTGGACCAAATGGCGAGGCAAATTTCAGAATCAAGATCTACTTAGAACATCCTGCCTCCAGTACCCACATGGTTACATATACAGAGTCAAGCAGCTCAGCAGATATCAGGTGCCACAGTGGTAAGAGTAACTGAAGTCTAGTAAAGGCAAGCTGTGGTGTGTTGACATAGTTGGAAGTCACCAGACCTGTGCTTTATTCCCAGCGGTGTCATTAACTCACTCTGTGACTGCAAGAAAGGCACTTAGTGTTTCTATGCTCCAGTTACCCTACCTGTAAAATAGGCATGGTGATGCTTACAGACCTTATTTAAACAACACCATGCAAGAATTCGCTAAGGGTGGATGAGTAATGACCCCCAAAAAATCCTCTGGGAACTTTCTGATAGGAGAGAAGAGAACCACATATACTGTTTACCCCACCTAGGGTCTACAGATAGGTCAAGAAAACATTGTGATCAATGGAATCAGATGTTGCTGACAGAGCTGAAAGAACCAATATTGACACCTTCACTTTCTTCTTTACTAGAAGATCCTCAGCTAATGTAACTAGTGCAGACTTTGTGCCACATCCAGAACTAGAGCAAGACTGAAAGGAATCAAAGAACCTGAAAATTCTACATGATACCAAAGTTATCTCAATCCAACTTTCTCAATATCTTCCTCTCAAAGAGGAAGAGTAAAGAGAGGTTGATAACTCTCAAGGTCATCATTTCTTGATTATGATTTTTTTTTAAGGATGGGCCTGAACATCACTTGCTTGAACAGCTGAAAACTTTAATAAGACACCACTAAGCTGATTTAACTTGAATCCATTTTATGGAGCGTGCGCTATCAGAAAGACTTTGGGCTTTATTAATGACCTACATAATTCGCTTAATAAGGTCACACTGAACTTGTGAAAATACTACTGATTTCAAGCTCCATATTGCAGATGATTCTTATAAAATTTTGTTCTCAGACTGCAAAATAGTTCTTTGATATTATGTTCCCCTTACATACACTGAATGGGAGTTTTGTGAAAGGATAATTTTGCCTTCAGTGCATGTATATATGATAAAATATAATCTACGTTCCCCTATGGGCTGAATCCCTCAAATTCTACATTTCCAATCTTTTAACTCACTTCTTTGTTGTGATGTGGGGTTGGGTTTTGTTTTTTTTTTTTAATATCTCAGCAGAGCTGTTTACCTGAACTAATGTTTTACCTTTATAATGCATTTTTACATTCCATTTCACAGCTCTGTAATGCATTTTCCCTTTCTGTAGTCTGTCAACTAAACCAGAATATCAGGGATTTATCTTTGACTTGAAATATACCTCTCACAAAACACAAGCATGTATAAGCATACCTGCTTTAATGAAAACTACAGTACTTTTCTTACCCTCTCAATCCCTACCCTCCTCTTTTAAGAAATCCTCTACTTCAGACCCCACCAACATTATCTCTTATGCTCAGGAGAAACTTTGTAGAACATCCCAAGACTCAGCTCACCCACTGAAAGAAAGATCTTAATTTTAAGTTTCAGCTTCTTTCTGTAGCACCCGAGGCAAACTCTTTGAAGTGCAGAGTCAGGGGAGGAACTTAACTCAGGCCTTTAGAAAAAATAGCTAACAAGGCACATGTCTAGTCCTGTGAAATCCTTTCTTTTAGAATGATCTTACCTGCTACAATCTTCCCTTTACATTATTGATTCCATATAAATAGCAAGTGTCTGAGTCATGGGCATGATGAATCAATAAGTAACTACACAGAGTCCGTCATAAATATAAAGGGAAGGGTAAACACCTTTAAAATCCCTCCTGGCCAGAGGAAAAATCCTTTCACCTGTAAAGGGTTAAGAGCTAGGATAACCTCGCTGGCACCTGACCAAAATGACCAATGAGGAGACAAGATACTTTCAAAAGCTGGGAGGAAGGAGAAAAACAAAGGGTCTGTGTCTGTCTGTGTGATGTTTTTGCCGGAGACAGAACAGGTATGGAGTCTTAGAATTTAGTAAGTAATCTAGCTAGATATGCTAGATTTCTTTAAATGGCTGAGAAATTAAGCTGTGCTGAATAGAATGGATATTCCTTTCTGTGTGTCTTTTTGTAACTTAAGGTTTTGCCTAGAGGGATTCTCTATGTTTTGAATCTAATTACCCTGTAAGGTATTTACCATCCTGATTTTACAGAGGTGATTCTTTTTTACTTTTTACTTCTATTAAAATCCTTCTTTTCAGAAACTGAATGCTTTTTCATTCTTCTTGAGATCCAAGGGTTTGGGTCTGTGGTCACCAATGCAAATTGGTGAGGATTTTTACCAATTTTACCCCCCCCCAGGAAGTGGGGTGCAAGGGTTGGGAGGATTTTGGGGGGAAAAACATTTCCAAACAATGCTTTCCTAATAAATACACCCAGATAAACGTTTGGTGGTGGCAGTGGAAGTCCAAAGGCAAAAGGTAAAATAGTTTGTATCTTGGGGAAGTTTTAACCTAAGCTGGTAAAAGTAAGCTTATGAGGTTTCCATGCAGGTCCCCACATCTGTACCCTAGAGTTCAGAGTGGGGAAGGAACCTTGACAGAGTCTAAGAAATGAACCTGAATGGACAGGGAACAAGCTGGCTATTCTTAAAACACACACACACACAACCAGTTCAACCTTGCAAGGGGAAGCACACAGGACAATGCCAACACGGGTTTTTTTGGTCAGGGATTTCCAAATGATAATATTTTCAGATGTCTCTTCCCACAGATCAGATTTCTTTTAAGGTGTTTGAAGCTGGCTTCCCAGACAGGAAACTTGTTTCTACAAGGAATCCCAATTAATAGAGGAGTTTGCTAGAAACAATAAATACCACTCCTGATAGAAGCTGAAAACATTATACGTGTCACCAGGATTGTATAAATGTGGTTTATTACAATTGTCAGGTAGTGAGAGCCTCTCAAATGTAGCACATGTAAAAATTCATATTAAAATATAAGGTATAAATAATGCCACCTCATATGTAGATTGCTTTTATGGAAGTGATGGCATCCTCTCATCTTTCTCAGATGCCTCATGATCTGAATCTTTCCTGTTTTAATCTAGGACACAGTCTCTCTCAGTCCAACAGATAATAAAATGTGTGGACAGTAAATTGCTCTTACAAGTGTAGCAGAGATTGATAAGTACAGCAGAGACAGCAAAGAAAGATTCAAACAATCTCAGGACACCTAAAATCATTTTTTGTACAGTGCAGTGGTTGAGAAGTATTGCAAATGTAATGAACAGAGAAAATTTTAGTGGCCAAATTTTCATGCACAGGCACAATGAGCATGTATACACCAATGAACAATTTGTGGATCAGTTTATTTCACATGCAAACAAACATTTAGGCACACAGTTTCTCAAATTGTACAAGTAAATGTCCATCTGTGCACACATCGAAAGGTTTTGAATATAATGTGCATCATTTTTGCAGCAACCATTTTTGCTGTGTCTGTGGCTAAAAAATTGGCCTTTAGAACCTTGCAATCTAAGGACACAGGGTTTTTAGTGAAAAGGTCCATGTTCAGACCTCAAAATTCAGACCAGTATGAATAGAATCAGTTTATAATCTCCATTTTAATTTTAAGACCTTTGGACCTATAAGTAACTAGAAAATTAGAAAATTAAATCAACACTTAATTCTTTCAGAAAGCCAAGAACAGGTTAAACAAACAAACCCTTAGATATGATGTCGATGCAAAGTCCAGGTTTCTGCAGTGCCTAACTTGGTTCCATAAATGACACTAAAACATTTCTCCACCTATACACACCCATAGGAACATATGTCACTTTTCTGGAGCACACAAAACTTTTATAGTACAGTAGTTAAATTACCCATGACCTCTATGGGTACCTCCAAGTTACCTTCTGACTCTCAGCAAACACTGTTACTGTTCTAGCCCTGAATTCCCAAGACAGGAGGAATTAGGTGTGTATTAAATAATTCTCCCCAGTCCGTGGTGCTGACAGTTCTGAACTAAGCCAAGAATAATCTATCCTCAAAGCTGCAGGGAAGGTGTCACAGCACAATGCCTTTGTAGGAGAGAGGGGAAAAAAGAGAGCTCCTGAAGGACTCTCTTCCCCCTCCACCAGCCACCTGGAAAAGCAAGGCAGCAAGGGATACAATGCAGCTCTAGCCAAAAAAGCATTCATGAGGTACCTTGTCTGGTCACGTACACATAACTGGTGGGCACCTGATCTTCATAGTCCTTGCAAGTCAGTGAAATCTTGAGAATAATCTTAACACAAATCCTCTAGGTGTAGCAGGGTGTAGCAGAGCGTTGTAAAACAAAGTAAAAGGAAGCGGATCAGACACGGAATATGCAACAAGAGAGCCAGCATTTTCAGACTTCAGGAGTTTACCACTGCTTTAACAGCAAATCGTTTTGTGTCAAAATACTGCAATGCTTAGCAGTTATGCTTCTGGCTGTTCCAGTTAGTATTTGGAAGTAATAAAAATCACTTCACAAAGGTTAAAACATGTACGGTTCACAGGTTGTTATTTCTCTTTGTGGTTAGTGACCACATTTCAGTTGCATGATTAATAACATGAAAGTGCTAACAAGGTATAAAATTTGCTTATTATTTCAGACACTGTGGTCCAAATTTTCACGGAAGTGGGAAATTCAAAGCAGTCTCCATTTTTGTATGTGCACTTTTAGAGCATGAACACCTGTATGTGTGCCTTGCAGAGCCTAGCAGCACATAGGTTTTGCATATATACATTATCACCCGGACCTGCAGATGTCAAATTTATCAGCTGAGCAGGTAGGAGTCAATGCTTGAAAAGTATGCACGGCAGCATTGCACCCACACTAACAGAAGTGACTGCTAAAAAATATCTTCATTTTTATTATTACTCATGTTTTTATACTATGTGCAGTCATTATACATTTAAAAAGTGGCTCCAGCTGGGAGGCAAAAAAAAAGTAACCACAGAAATTTGTCTTGATTTTTTTAATTTAAATTCTTAATCTACATACCATTATTTATTACGAGAGGACCTAAAGGTCCCACCTAACAAGGGGGCCCCATTGTGCTACACAAACACATAGTGACAGACAGTCACTGCCCTGAAATGGTAAAAAGACAAGACAGACAAAAGGTGGCACGGAGATCTGAAGTCATTAGCGCAGTCATACAGTAGGTCAGTAGCAGAACCGGGAATAGAAACCAGGTTGCCTGAATTCCAGTCTAGTGCCCTAACCACTAGAACACACTGCTTCTTTTTGTTTGTTTGCATATGTGCAACACATTGAAAAGACTCACAAATCTAGAATCAGGATATCTAAAATGTACATCCTGAGTGAGAAATTTCATCCTCTCTTTTGCTTGTTGTCCATTTAATTTACTTATTTATTCCTTTGGATGAATAGACAATGAATGGTGATCGTTGAAGTCCCTTTTCTGAAGGACACAGCAAAGTAGATCTAAATGAGTCTGAGCATTTCACACCTGATATAAAGTCAGAGTCTTCCACTGACTTCAACTGGCTTTAGATCTGACTTGAACAGCAAAGGTATGCAAGAAAATATTCAGTCTTGGGAAGACATACTGGGTTGTTAGTTTTTGTTGCATGAGGTTCTGTGTAGAGGCAGTGATCTTTGGAGTGAGAGCTGTGTGAGAAGAGAGGAGAGTTTGATCTCTGCTTTGAACTCTGATTAGGGTCAATTATTGAGGTGGAGTATATCACTAGGAACCAGACTTTAGGGCTGGCTCTGTTTCCTGAAAGAAGCAATTGCCTGTGTGTTATTTGACCACCTGTGTTCCAGGACTGCTGTCAGTGCGCAAATAAAACAAGTTACACTTAGAATAGATCCATACGCTGCTTCCTGATTTCTCCTCCACTGGGAAGCCAATCGGCAGGATCCTGGACCTATGCTACCATTCAGCTCACCAGAGAGGTAATACTGGTGTCAGGATGGGACTCCGGGATGCAAGATGGGACTCTCAAAAAATATGTTGAGGAGTATACTATTTGTTTGTTCTCAGCTGTTACTTCAGATGATTTTGAAATGCTACTAAATATGACAGCAGCATATATCTAGACTGATTTTTAAAGCCTTCTTGTACAGTACACTTTCTCTTTCAGAGAAAAATTTGGAATGTCAAAGATCCAAAAGGTCTGTGGACACGGTGCTTCAATAAATGAACATAGAAAGAGAAGGAATAGTCTGAAGTTTATAGATCCAATTCTATAGATGCAGAATAATATTTTCATGAGTTTTCAGGAAGTGGTCTTGAAGGATGGAATCTCACATGTCTTCTTTATCTACCAGTTTTGGTACATACGTGCCAAATGTATATTTGGTACATACGTGCCATATGCACCTCAGGGGTTTTTCTTTATATATATACATTTATTACATGCGTGCACACGTATATACACACACACACATCCCCCCCCCAAGGGTGCTGAATACAAAACAAAAGTGCTGAATACAAAACCTTAATTTCAAAAATGTTGAGGTTGTGACCCAAACTGACAAAAGCTAGGAAAATTAAAGTGATATTTTACAGCTTAGCAGTCTTCTTCTAATGGATATAATGCTCTGAGCTAAGGATGAAATGTCAGCCATAAATTTGAATTTTCTCATGTTTGTTAGTTTGGTTCACAACCTTAATGTTATTTAAATGTAGGCTATTGTACTCCTACCATCAAGCAAGAGGGAAAATTAGGTTATAGTCACTCCTACAGATACGCTTAGGAAATAGAGTAGAGATTTGTGATAAATCTGCTGGCAGTCAAGAACAGAATAATAACTGTTTTATTAAACCTTAGGTGCATATTCTCATGACAGCATTAAAAGTGCACATAAATCATGGCATATCTATTATTGGATTTTTTGGATGAGACCATAGAAGTGATTGCTTCAATTTTTTAACCCTTGTATGGAGACAATGCAGATACCCAGGCTATGGAGACAGACTAAAGTGGTTGCACTACTCATACCACACAAAGACCCTAACTCTGTAAAGAGTTACCACCCAATATCCTTACTCTGCAAGGATAAGCTATGTGAACAAGTGGTAATGGTTAGAATAGGACCAACAGTGGAAGGGGAGCTAACTGATGATCAAGGACATTCATGCTGTGGGGTAGAGTTGTAAACCTAACGCAATACATGAAAGATGGTTTTGGAACCTACAATATTACAGGGGCTGTGTTTTTTAATCTGTCAGCTTTTTACAACACTGTGAACCATACTTAACATGGGGACCCAGCTGGCTCATTATACAATTTGAATCTATTTCCCCATGTTAAGTATCCTTCTTGTCAACTGTCTGAAATGGGCCATCTTGATTATCACTACAAAAGATTTTTTTTCTCCTGCTGATAATAGCTCATCTTAATTAATTAGCCTTTTAGAGTTGGTATGGCAACTTCCACCTTTTCATGTTCTCTGTATGTATATGTATCTTCTTACTCTATGTTCCATTCTATGCATCTGATGAAGTGGGCTGTAGCCCACAAAAGCCTATGCTCAAATAAATCTGTTAGTCTCTAAGGTGCCACAAGTACTCCTGTTCTTTTTGTAGATACAGACTAACACAGCCGCTACTCTGAAACCTGTCTCTACATTCTAACTGGCTCCCAAGTGTAATTGGAAAATACTATCACACATGGTTTCTGAATGCCAATCCTAGTAAGACACAAGTGTACACTTTCCACCTAAAACACCATCAGGCAAAGCAAAAACTCCAGATATCATGGGATAATATAATCACCAAACATCTGGTGTACCTTGAGGTCACATTAGACTGAACACTGACATTCAAACAGTACATCAAGAAAATAAAAAAAAAGTGAATTCCAGGAATTGTGTACTGCAGAAACTGGCCAGTACAAATTGAACTGCAGAGTTCTGTGCTTCAGTATGGTAATCCTTTGTATGGATACATTCCACCAGTCAAGAGGCTGAAGTCCAGAAACAGATTTTCCTCTGAAAATCCCTTACCTCAAAATACTACTGAGGAAGACTACAGAATAACAAGATGGTGTGAAATGTCAATATTCTTGAGAACCAGATTTCTTCAGAGCAACATCCTCCAGGCACTGATGTCAACCAGAAACATTTTGTGTACTCTAAACAGAGTGAGAGCTGGGGAGGCCAAGACTAGTGAAAATCCAGGAAGTTTTTGGAAAATGTAGGGGACAATTTCCTGGTGCAAGTGCTGGAGGAGCCAACTAGAGGGAGAGCTTTTCTTGAGCTGCTGCTCACAAACCGGGAAGAATTAGCAGGGGAAGCAAAAGTGGATGGGAATCTGGGAGGCAGTGACCATGAGTTGGTCGAGTTCAGGATCCTGACACAGGGAAGAAAGGTAAGCAGAATACAGACCCTGGACTTCAGGAAAGCAGACTTCGACTCCCTCAGGGAACTGATGGGTAGGATCCCCTGGGGGAATAACATGAGGGGGAAAGGAGTCCAGGAGAGCTGGCTGTATTTCAAAGAATCCCTATTGAGGTTACAGGGACAAACCATCCCGATGTGTCGAAAGAATAGTAAATATGGCAGACGACCAGCTTGGCTTAACAGTGAAATCCTTGCGGATCTTAAACATAAAAAAGAAGCTTACAAGATGTGGAAGATTGGACAAATGACCAGGGAAGAGTATAAAAATGTTGCTCGGGCATGAAGGAATGAAATCAGGAGGACCAAATCGCACCTGGAGCTACAGCTAGCAAGAGATGTTAAGAGTAACAAGAAGGGTTTCTTCAGGTATGCTGGCAACAAGAAGAAAGCCAAGGAAAGTGTGGGCCCCTTACTGAATGAGGGAGGCAACCTAGTGACAGACGATGTGGAAAAAGCTAATGTACTCAATGCTTTTTTTGCCTCTGTCTTCACGAACAAAGTCAGCTCCCAGACTGCTGTGCTGGGCAACACAGCATGGGGAGTAGGTGGCCAGCCCCCTGTGGAGAAAGAAGTGGTTAGGGACTATTTAGAAAAGCTGGACGTGCACAAGTCCATGGGGCCGGATGCATTGCATCCGAGAGTGCTAAAGGAGTTGGTGGCTGTGATTGCAGAGCCATTGGCCATTATCTTTGAAAACTCATGGCGATCGGGGGAAGTCCCGGACGACTGGAAAAAGGCTAATGTAGTGCCCATCTTTAAAAAAGGGAAGAAGGAGGATCCTGGGATCTACAGGCCAGTCAGCCTCACCTCAGTCCCTGGAAAAATCATGGAGCAGGTCCTCAAGGAATCAATCCTGAAGCACTTACACGAGAGGAAAGTGATCAGGAACAGTCAGCATGGATTCACCAAGGGAAGGTCATGCCTGACTAATCTAATCGCCTTCTATGATGAGATTACTGGTTCTGTGGATGAAGGGAAAGCAGTGGATGTATTGTTTCTTGACTTTAGCAAAGCTTTTGACACGGTCTCCCACAGTATTCTTGTCAGCAAGTTAAAGAATTATGGGCTGGATGAATGCACTATAAGGTGGATAGAAAGTTGGCTAGATTGTCGGGCTCAACGGGTAGTGATCAATGGCTCCATGTCTAGATGGCAGCCGCTGTCAAGTGGAGTGCCCCAAGGGTCGGTCCTGGGGCTGGTTTTGTTCAATATCTTCATAAATGATCTGGAGGATGGTGTGGATTGCACTCTCAGCAAATTTGCGGATGATACTAAACTAGAAGGAGTGGTGGATACGGTGGCAGGTAGGGATAGTATACAGAGGGACCTAGACAAATTGGAGGATTGGGCCAAAAGAAATCTGATGAGGTTCAACAAGGATAAGTGCAGAGTCCTGCACTTAGGATGGAAGAATCCAATGCACCGCTACAGTCTAGGGACCGAATGGCTCGGCAGCAGTTCTGCGGAAAAGGTCCTAGGGGTGACAGTGGACGAGAAACTGGATATGAGTCAACAGTATGCCCTTGTTGCCAAGAAGGCCAATGGCATTTTGGGATGTATAAGTAGGGGCATAGCCAGCAGATCAAGGGACATGATCGTTCCTTTCTATTCGACATTGGTGAGGCCTCATCTGGAGTACTGTGTCCAGTCTTGGGCCCCACACTACAAGAAGGATGTGGAAAAATTGGAGAGAGTCCAGCGAAGGGCAACAAAAATGATTAGGGGTCTGGAACACATGAGTTATGAGGAGAGGCTGAGGGAACTGGGATTGTTTAGTCTCCAGAAGAGAAGAATGAGGGGGGATTTGATAGCTGCTTTCAACTACCTGAGAGGTGGTTCCAAGGAGGATGGTTCTAGACTATTCTCAGTGGTAGAAGATGACAGGACAAGGAGTAATGGTCTCAAGTTGCAGTGGGGGAGGTTTAGGTTGGATATTAGGAAAAACTTTTTCACTAGGAGGGTGGTGAAACACTGGAATGCATTACCTAGGGAGGTTGTAGAATCTCCTTCCTCAGAAGTTTTTAAGGTCAGGCTGGACAAAGCCCTGGCTGGGATGATTTAATTGGGGATTGGTCCTACTTTGAGCAGGGGGTTGGACTAGATGACCTCCTGAGGTCCCTTCCAACCCTGATATTCTATGATTCTATGAATATAACCAAGTGAAAGCTGCACAATGACACCAAATGTGAATGTGAAGAGCTTAAGTAAACACTTGAACATGCTTGATGAAGTGCCTGTTGTCAACAACCTATATTCCAGAGGAACTATTCAATATAAGTAATAACACTATGTCTTGGCTGTGGTTTTGGAGCAACAAGCTATGATGATGATGATGACGATGACATATCTATGTCTGAATACACTCATTAGGACTGACTTACGATCTAGAACAGAAGAAAGGATTTGAACTGAGAAAGGCATTTTCTTTACATGACATCATGATTTTTAGAAGTTCAGAAAGAGCCAGATCCTGCCATTCCAACTCCCTTTGTGATTAGTACCATTGAATTCAATAGGGCTACTCAAGGAGTAAAGTACTACTCCTCACAAGTAAGGTGGGTAGTATCTGGCCGATCCTAAAATAAATCACAATACCTGAAAAACAAACTGAATGACCAACTAAAGAAAGGTATAGGCTATGATTTAATAAATATCATTTTCATCTATTACAGCAATGCCCTTTGAACTATTCTAGTTAAGTTTGTGTGAGACCTTCTGCTATGAACTGTTGCGAATTATACCTGATAGGTCACGCGCAGTTCGAGTCTAGGCTGAGGCACACGAACAAAGTCCACAACTGCAGAGTTCCCAAAGATATTAAGTTTATTAGGCTCGAGTGTGGTGCCCCCCTGCTAGTCAGAAGGGGACCCCGAATGCAGGTTATACAAAGGTTATATACCTTTTAGCAAAGCATGTTGCCCTCGTGCATCGGAAACCTTAGCCAATAGACAAACTCTTTTCTCATCTACCATCTATCCCTGCTAGGTACATTCCCCGTGCTAAATCATTACTTTAACTACACAACATGGCCCTCAAGCAATGCATCAGTAACTTTTCTTATCAGGATGGGAGGCCCACATCAAAAGGCCAGGAGGCAGGGAGTTAGGAACAGACAAAGAACAGAAACCGGGAGTCGAGACAGGCTGGAGACAAGGGGGGGTCGGGGTTTCCACAGGAATGCAGTATCTAAGGAACGCTTCTCCTGGTGCATGATGTGCTTGCTTTTAGACAATGGTGGGCCCCAGACCAAAATGGTGTCACATATGCTAACTTTTCCTTAACAGAACTCAATTTGTATATGTTTGTAATGTGAACGTATTTGCTCTGGGATGAAACACTATAAATGAGAGTCAGAGCTCAGAATTATTAAAATCATTTTTGTTGTGTATTTCCAAAAATAGCTGACTGATTTTGAACTGTTCTTTGGCACCTGTATAACTAAACAACAGCTGTTCTAAAATACGACACTTTACAGGCAACAATGTTCACTGGTCCTTTTGGTATTTATTTTTAAAAAGCAAATTAAAAGTGTCACAAGATTTAAAAAATCGATTTTTGCTCAAAAATAGATTTTATTTTGGATTTTTATCACCGTGTTTGCCCTGTTTTAATAATATAACTATCCCATCTTTCTGATGAAATGGACAGTTCTCTCTTAATGCTTTCCCTTTTATTCCACATTTACACAAGATGTTTTTCAAAGTAAAAGCTAAGAAATGTTACTAATTGTGAAGTAGAGAGAAGTGCGAGGGAGAAGTAATTCTTCCGTTCTACTGTGCACTGATTAGGCCTCAACTGGAGTATTGTGTCCAGTTCTGAGTGCCACATTTCAGGAAAGATGGGGGCAAACTGAAGTCCAGAGAAAAGCAACAAAAATTATTAAAGGTCTAGAAAACATGACTTATGAGGGAAGATTGAAAAAATTGGGTTTGCTTACTCTGGAGAAGAGAAGACTGAGAGGGGACATGGTAACAGTTTTCAAGTACATAAAAGGTTGTTACAAGGAGGAGGGAGAAAAAATTGTTCTTCTTAACCTCTGAGGATAGGACAAGAAGCAATGGGCTTAAATTGCAGCACTGGAGGTTTAGGTTGGACATTAGGAAAAACTTCCTGTCAGAGTGGTTAAGCACTGGAATAAATTGCCTAGGGAGGTTGTGGAATCTCCATCATTGGAGATTTTTAAGAGCAGGTCAGACAAACACCTGTCAGGGATGGCCTAGATAATACTTAGACCTACCATGAGTGCAGGGGACTGGACTAGATGACCTCTCGAGGTGCCTTCCTGTCCCATGATTAAATCTGTTTTTTTGCAGCTTTCACTTGACCTGTGATCCCCCTGCAAAAGTCTAACACTGACCTTTGGTGCAATAGACTATGGCTGGTCCCCCCTCCATTCACTCCGCCTCCCACTGAGTTCAAGAGATAAATTAATTGATCTTAACAGTCCAGGATCAGGCCCTATTTGATCAGATGTAAACATCTGAAACAATGGTGGGCAACACTGGGAGCTGCGAGCAGCCATGCCTGCAGACAGTCAATGTAAATAAACTGTCTTGCGGCCCGCCAATGGATTACCCTGATGGGCCATGTGCAGCCCACAGGCTGCCCACCACCGATCTGAAACCTTGAAATTGATTGTTTTGAAGATCCTATGACTGTGAAAATGACCAAAATAGACCGTGAATTTGGTAAAGCTCTAGCTATAATACCAAAAGATGGTTCTCTGCCAGGAAATGGAAGATTCAGAGTCCTAGATCTAAAGAGCTGAAACCATCAAGATTATCCATGATAGTAAAACAGTGAAAAGTGACAGGAGAATGGGCAAAATATGAAGACTATTTTAGAGCCCATTTCTGTTTCTTGAAGTCAGCTGCCATTATCGTCAGCAGAATCACAGATGATCTGTTTACTATAAAGCATGTGAGAAAAATAGGCACGTGCCAAAAGTTGGGGCAAACTTTTTTCAAGAGACATACTTTAACTTCACATATGCATAAGAATGCAGTTTTATGGGATAAGCCCATATTAACAATGTTAGCAAGAAATTATATCGTACTCAATGGTTTTATGTACCATGGTATTATGTAAAACAGTATTATTTGTGTAAACCACCTACAGTGGGTATCATTAAAAAATTTGAAATCACTTCCCTAGGTATTCATGGCATCTATGTTATCTCTCTTTATGTGGAATTGGCGATTCCATGGTATTGCAATCAAGGCAGATTACTGATTATTTTTAAAGCTGCTCACCACATTTGAATATATTTCTTTCCTTTTCTAGAATAAAAGGAACGATTAAGATTTATATTTAGGCAGATGACAAGTTTGGAATGTGATTGTATAAAATTGATTTTTTTTTATCCTAAAGTACTTACAAATTAAAAAATGAACAAATGAACTACAGATATATACAAATAATTTCTATATTAATGGAATGTAAACTAGACATCCTAAGGAGTTAACAAAATGGACTGTGCTCTTGAACAAGGTGATAGGAATTTTTATCTTTAAGACAACAGGATTAATTGAATAAATCTGGATATGTAGAGGGTGCTTTTAATTTGTTTTTATAAGATCACTTATCCCTGTATCTGAGCATAACCTACCAGCCATCTCTAGATACAAACTTAAAAGGAATCCCACAGAATATATTATTTAGAACATATTGGACTCTGACTCATAAAGAATGCAGGTATCATCAGCACAAATTATAAATGCGGGAGCTGTGAAACTGGAAAAACAGATTTTATTCCTATATTATGGAAATGTCCATATGTTTAATTATTATAGGAAGAAGTAACAGCAGGGTTAGCACAATATTGGGTTTTTAAATCCTAACATCTTTATAATCTGTTACTAACAAAGAGTGAGGGGAAAGTTTATCTTCCAAAATGGAAATCAGCTATAGAAATTAAAATGGTTGATTGGTATATATGCCTGAGTGATCTAGCCATTCTAGAGAACATAACATTACAAATAGATGAAAAGCCTGAAAATATTAAGATATCTGCTATTGCTTTCTGGAAGTTATGATTAAATGTATAACTAAAAAAGATGACAATCTTTGATGTAGTAATTTTATTGCTACTCTCACTGCATATTTGTATGTATTTAGGCACAAATCTGGCACTCCTAGTCATGGAAAACTGCATGGGAGTTTTACATAAAGATTACAGAAGCTGGCCAAACTGAATAATTTTTAGGTTGTTACTCTTCTTCATACTTATCTTTGAAAAACATTAAGGAGCCAAATTTATAACCAATCATCATAAATTCATATTTTCTTTCAATTATCACTCTAAGGGAAAACATTTTTCATGGCAGCTGTTAACTACTATGGAGTCAACAGCATAGGCAATAAACAAGAAAAGACATAACTCTGCTTTTGTCTTGATTCTTTGTACATAAATCCCAGTAATCTATTGTAGTTATATGGGCATAGTTTTTCGGAAAGAATGTAATTTCTTCTTCTCTTTTATGTAGTAGTAGAAGTCCAGTAAATTTTGATGTCTTTAGTTATTATCTACTAAGCTCTGAATTCTAACAGATATTATATTAAAGTCCTAGACTTCAGTAACATATATTGATAGTAAACTGTTTGATTGACTATCTTCTGGTCTATTCCTCAAATAAATGGTGACCTTTGAATCAGGTTCTGGAATCCTCAAAGAGAGACTTTTGGGTGGAAAATTAGCAGATGTTGACTGAGTTGGGGGAACTGGATAATTTCCATCCCAGAATTAAAGAACTGGAATGTGAGATTGCTAGTCCAGTAAGAAGGATTTTTAATAAATCTATTTATTTGGGAGTAGTACCATCTGACTGGAGAATAGCTAACGTCATTCCTATATTTATGAAAGGGGAGGAAGTGATCTGGGCAATTACAGATGTTTAGTCTAACTTGAGTCATATGCAACGCTTTGGAACAAATTGTGAAGAAAAGAATAATTAAATTAATGGAAGTAAACGGAAAGGGGGATGTAATGCAACATGGGTTTTGCCAGACTAACCTCATTTCTTTCTTTGAGAAAATAATTGATATTTTAGATAAGGGAAATGCAACAGATCTGATATAGTTGCACTTCATTAAAGTATTTGACATGGTAGCACATGGAAAATTATTAATTAAATTACAGAAGATAGGGATCAATACAAGAACTGTAAGGTAGATAAGGAATTAGCTAAAGGAGAGAAAGCAATAGGGTGTGCTAAAAGGTGAATTATTAGACTGGACAGACGTTACTAGAGGATTCCTGAATGTTCAGTCTTGAAACCAATCTTCTTCAATATTTTATTAATGACCCCGCACAAAAAGCAGGAGTGGGCTAATGAAATTTGACTATGCCTCCCAACTTTGTATCATCAATGCAGAGGAGGATCGGAATATTACACAGGAAATCTGGATGACCTTGAAGACTGGACTGACAGAAATGGAATGATATTCAATAATTACAACATGTGAGGTCATGCATTTGTGAGCTAATAATAAGAATTTCTGCTACAAACTCGGGGATTATCACAACGATGAGCCACCAATGCAATGCAGCTGTGAAAAAGGCAAATGTGACTCTTGGATATATCAGGCAAGGGATTTCCAGTAGAGCTAGAGAAGTATTAATGCCATTGTACAAGGCACTGGTAAAACCTTATCTGGAATACTGTGTACAATTCTCATCATCCATGTTCAAGAAAGATGAATTCAAACTGGAACAAGTGCAGAGAAAAGCAACTGTGATGATCAGGGGAATGGAGGGCCTACCTTATGAAAGGAAACTGAAAGAGCTCATCTGGTTTAGGCTAGCAAAAAGAAGGCTGAGCGGGGATATGAATGTTCTTTATGAATACTTCTAGGGGATAAACACTGGCAAGGAAGAAAAGCTATATAAGCTAAAGGAGATGTTGGCACAAGAACAAATGCATATAAACTGGCAATGGACAAATTCAAGCTGGAAACTAGAAGAAAGTTGCTAACTATCAAAAGTGTGAGGTTCTGGAACTGCCTCCCAAGAAGGGCTGTAAGCGAAAACTAATTAGTTTTAAGAGAGAGATGGACAAATTGATGAGAATTGTTTGTGATGGTGGAGGCCAGGGCTCAGCAGCCCTGGGGGGTCCATTCCGGTTTATGTTTTAAGTTCTGAAAGCTCATGCTTCATGGCTGCAGTCAGTCACCTATAGGAGGCCAGGAAGGGATTTTTCTCTCCCAGTGTATTCTAGCAGGAGGGTTGGTCTCCTTCCTTTGAAGCATCAGATATAGCCATGGTGGAGATGAGACACTGATTGGGGTGAGTCAGAGCTCTGAGGTGGCACCGACCATTCTTTCTATCATGTTTGGTTGACTGGGTTTTGCTCACATGCTCAGGGTCTAACTGACTGCCATAGTGGCATCAGGAAGGAATTTTCCCCAGGTCAGACTGACAGTGACCTGGGGTAGGGGGGTTCACCTTCCTTTGCACGGGTACTGGGTCGTGTTGGTGGCCTGTAATATACCAGGTAAGACTAGATGATCTGGTGGTCCCTTCAGGCCCTAAACTCTATGACTAAGAGACAGGAGAACAGAAAGAACTGAGCTTTACCAGATCAAGGTTGCCACCACTAGCACCTCCTGGGACCCTGGAATCTAATGTAAAACCACCGAGCCTTCGTTGTCCTAATCCCAAGAGAAGTCCTGACCAGGTCAGGCCAAAGAGAGGGACACAGATGACATCACCACCTTCCCCTGCTCCTACTGAATCCCAACCACCACATGGGATGTGAGACTGTCTACCTTTGTCCCCTCCATGTGTGCTTTTCCTTCTTCCTCACCTTATTTTTTCTCTTCCTATCTCTCCCTTTTTCTTTCTGTCTAATAAGAGTCTGTCTTAGCTGGCCAAGACAGAACATTTTGCAATATTGCTGTAAACCTGAGACCAGAAAGGCAAGTAAAGCAATACCCTAAGCAGCCTGATGCTGGCACAAATTTGCCAGGTCTTGGAGTGGCTATTAAGATCATGTGCTGGGCCTGTGTTTTTCCAGCAATGAGACAACAAGTGAAAGTCAACATCAAAGACAGAAACTGCATTTTCTATCTTTGCTGTTCTTTTGTCTCCTCTTTTGTGTGTCATTCTGTTTTTTAGGAAATGGGATCAGATGTTAACAACAGTTACAATAGCTCCAGCTCATGTCAACTAACTTCTTCACTTTTCTTCCAAAAGGACAGTTATTATCATTTTGATACGATCTAAAAGACGGTCAAACAAGGGTTTTTTTTCTTTCTAAAGACTCTCTCCGGCTAAAGGGAAAGGGAACAAGATATTCTGAAAGCCTTTCTTAATACTTTACATTTCAAATGTTTTAACTGTTTTTCCTTTTTTTTCTGTATCTTTAAAAAAAGGTTATCAGAATGTTTAATGGTGTGTTTGCCATGGTACTAAGCAGCCTGAGGTCTCTGTATACCAAACCCAGCATTTTTTTTTTAATGCTGTTTAATGCTGGACAGTGACAGGGTCGTGTTAACACTTTAAATTCTTTGGGCCCATATACTCCATCTAAATTAATACAACAGAGCCAGCTGTGAAATAAACTTCCAAAGTAAAATAGATTAATCCCATCTGACCACCTTTAGCAAACTCTTCAAAACCTTCCTACCTTAAGGCTTTTGCACCACAATCAGTGCAACATTCACAACATCTACAACCAACCCCCCCCCCCCAAATCCCTACTCCACATTGTCTTCTACAATAAGAACGGCCATACTAGGTCAGACCGAAGGTCCATCTAGCCAAGAATCCTGTCTACCGACTGTGGCCAAAGCCAGATGTCCCAGAGGGAATGAACAGAACAGGTATTTATCAAGTGATCCATTCCTTGTCACCTATTCCCCGCTTCTGGCAAACAGAGGCTATGGACACCATCTCTGCCCATCAATCCAGTAAGGAAAATGAGCCAGAGATTCCATAAACTCCCCTACAGATTTTGCTGTTACCAGTCTGTTTTATGCACAGGCACTCAGTACAGTGATGTGCAGCAGTATAAAACCTTAAAACCTTGAAATCTGCCTGAATAGGCTGTAACTGTGGAGAATATCTAGGGTTAACTCTCAGTTGTAAATTCCATTTGGTTCTTTCTTGAACTGCTGAAGAATTCTTTTCAGCAAAGAGCCTCTGGTTTTGTATCTTAATGGAATGATATTAGCACAGAAGCACAGGGGTGATACAGTAATCTCCCAGTTTTCAAAAATCCTCTCAAATGGTGGCAACTGTTGGGAGTCATTAAGAAAGGGATAGATAATAAGACAGAAAATATCATTTTGCCGCTATATATATCCATGGTACATCCACATCTTGAATACTGCGTGCAGATGTGGTCACCCCATCTCAAAAAAGATATATGTGATTGGAAAAGGTTCAGAAATAGGCAACAAAAATGGTTAGGGGTATGGAACAGCTTCCATGTGAGGAGAGATTAATAAGACTGGAACTTTTCAGGTTGGAAAAGAGATAACTAAGGGGGGGATATGATTGAGGTCTATAAAATCATGACTGGTGTAGAGAAAGTAGATAAGGAAGTGTTATTTACTCCTTCTCATAACACAAGAACTAGGGGTTACCAAACAAAATTGATAGGCAGCAGGTTTAAAACAAACAAAAGGAAGTATTTCTTCATACAACGCACAGTCAACCTGTGGAATTCTTTGCCAGAGGATATTGTGAAGGCAAAGACTATAACAGGGTTCCATAAAGAATTAGATAAATTCATGGAGAATAGGTCTATAAATGGATATTAGTCAGGATGGGCAGGGATGGTGTCCCTAGCCTCTGTTTGCCAGAAGCTGAGAATGGGCAATAGGGGATGCATCACTGGATGATTACCTGTTCTGTTCATTCTCTCTGAAGCACCTGGCATTGGCCGCTGTTGGAAGACAGGATACTGGTCAAGATGGACCTTTGCTCTGACCCAGTTTGGCCATTCTTATGTTCTTATGTAACTGGGGTTTATGTGTATAGTGCTAACAAGAATTCCTTTGGGACAGGATACATTCCCTTTGCAACTTTCTATTTTATATAAAGTATGCGTACAACTAAAGTTTTATTTATTAACATTTTACTTTTTTAATTTAAATTAAAATTTCCTTGGACCTACAATATTGTCAACAGCAAGCCAGTTAAGCAAATTACCAGAATCAGTAATCAGTTTCTAGAAATATCTGCAATGTGTACTCTTGTTATAAACTGTTAATGTGTGCTTAACTAGGTCAGTATTATGAAATAGTACTCTCAAGAAATATTAATGAGACCCTTAGAGAATATGTCTACACTGCAATAAAAGACCCGTGGCACCGAATCTCAGAGCCTGAGTCAACTGACTCAGGCTTGGGCAACAAGGACTGCAGAGATAAAAATAGCAGTGGCTTAAGCTGGAGCCCGGGCTCTAAGACCCTTCCCCCATCACAGATGTTCAGAGCCAAGACTCCAGTCCCACTCCAAATGTCTACACCGCTCTTTTGGGCCCCACAGCCGGAGCCCGAGTCAATTGACCCAGGGTGTGAGACTCAGCGCTGCAGGTCTTCTATTGCAGTGTAGACATACCTTTAGTGACAGTGCAAATCAGTTATGTGTGTTAAATATTAAAAAGTCTGTGTTGAAGCAGAAATGTGCGTACAGTAGTAAACTTAACACACAGGCCTGGATGACTCAGAGCCGTAGAGTTCTTAAGGGCAGGTCTACACTTAAAATGCTGCATTGGTGTAGCTGCATCAATGCAGCTGTGCCACTGTAGGGCTTAAGTGAAGACACGCCCACTCTGATGGGAGAGTTTCTCCTGTTGGCATAGTAAATCCACCTTCCTGAGTAGCAGTAGTTTATGTTGCTGGAAAGTGCTCTCCCATCGACATAGTACTGTCTACATGGGGAGGGGGGGTTCGGTCAGTATAAGTGCATCACTCAGGGGCATAGGTGCCCGGGGCGGCGAGTTATATTCCCTTGTGGTGCCCGGATTCCAGCAATATTCAGGGGTGGGGGCCCTGCTCCACCAATGTTTGGAGCTGGGTCTCTCCCCCGGCCCTGCCTGGAGCGGACCCTGGTCCGGAGCATCCGCCCCCAGCCCCCGCCTGCCCCCAGAGCGTCCCTGCCTGAGTGAAAGCGGCGCAGCTCTCCCGGGCCTCCGCTGCCGGCAACTACAGCACAGCACAAGAGCAACCCCGGCAGCAAGCTGAGGAGGAGGAGGGAGAAGGGGAGGGGGAGGTACACACGTGCACACACACACGTGCTTGGCAGCCCTCCCCTCCCCTCTCCTCTCCCAGCATCAGACGCCGAGGGGGCTTCCGGCAGGAGACATCTGGAGTGGATCTCCTTGACTCACCTGAGCAGCTGCTGGGGTTTTGGTGAGTGTTTGACCCTGTGATCCACACACACACACACCCCAGCCACCACTCCTGCAAACACTGGGCAAGGGGCAGCACCTGCCCCAGCCCCAGTGAGGCTATGGCAAGGGGGAGCAGGGGAGGAAGGAAGCCACATGTGATGGCAGTCCCCTCCTCTGCACCCCCTCCCAGAGCCCAGCCCCCCTCTCTGGTCCCCAAACTCCCTCCCAGAGCCTGCACCCCCAGCCTAGAGCCTGCACCCAAACTCTATCCCAGAGCCTGCACCCCCTCCTACACTCCCAGCCCCTGCCTGGAGCCTGCACCCAGCCCTCCCCACTCCCTCCCAGAGCCTGCACCCCTCCACCCATCCTGCACCCCACCCCGTTCCCCACTCCAGCACGGAGCCTGCACCCAGCATCCAAACTCTGTCCCAGAGCCTACACCCCCACCCCCTTCCCACACACCCCCTCCTGCACCCAAACTCCCTCCCAGAGCCTGTACCCAAACTCCTTCCTATACCCCCACCCCTTAAGCCAGCCCAAAGCCTACAACCAAAGTCCATTCCAGAGCCTGCATCCCCTCCCTCCACAGCCCATCCCATCCCCAAACTCCCTCCCAGAGCCTGCACCCCCACCCTCATCCTGCACCCCCACCCTGTGCCCCAGCCCGGAGCCTGCACCCAGCACCCAAACTCGATCCCAGAGCCTGCACCCCAGACTCCATCCCAGAGCCCAACCTCTCAACCATCCTATGCCCCAATTCCCTGCCCCAACCCAGGGCCTGCACCCCAGACCTCCTCCCCCAACCCAAACTCCCTCACAGAGCCTTAGGCAGGTGCGGGGTGGAGTTCGGGGGTGGGGCAGGCTTTGAGTGTTCTGGGCACCACCAAAATTTCTACAAACCTGCCGCCCCGAGAGCCAACTCTGTGGGTGCTCCAAGGCTGGAGCACCCGTGGGGAAAAATGGTGGCTGCTGAGAAGCCACCTTCAGCCTCCCTATCAGCTCTCCACCATGTCCCCTAGCACCTCCCGCCCACCAGTGGGCCCTGCGGATCAGTGCCTCCCCCTCCCTCCCTGTGCCTCCCGCCCGCCACGAACAGCGTGCAGGAGGTTGGGCGGGAGGTGTGATACCAGTCAGCTCTGTGTTCTTGGGGAACCAGGACGCAGTATCCAGCCTGTCAGGGCACGCACCCCCAGTCTCTGCTTGAACCAAAATCGATCAGAGAAAAAACTTGCGGAGAGCAGTGAAGGGTGGTGGGAGACACACCTAGACTCCTGACAAGGGTGATAGGATTAAGACAACTCCCCTAGCCTCATCTGCGGCACAGATGGAACAGGGAGGCATCTCCATTAGCATACAGAAAGGAGAACGGATATTCCAAGGCAAGAACTGCACTGAACTCTGGGACCAAAAAAGCAGGGAAGTGCTGCATCATGGGGAATCTCTGCTCCAGATGTTAATGAACCTATGCCTGCACACACCCAGCTCAGCAGTTATCAGACCAATTCTAGTAATGAATCCTTGATTGATATCCAAAATACTGAAGCTGCCTAATTGCATTGTGAGCTCCCTAGAAGGAACAACACCCATCGCTAGGAGTGATCAGCCCCTATTGTCTAGCCTAAAGAAAACCACCGAGTCATCAGTTTATCCATAAACAAATCTAGTGTTCTCCCTTGAACCATTGTTGTTTCCCTACAAAAAACCCCTACCCACTCAAGTAAGTGTTCTGATGCATGGATCCAAACTCTGCAACAGTTCCACTTGGAATTCATCTTCTCCTGACTGATTTGTGCTGGGGCCTCTGCCTGTCTCCAGCACTCAGGACCCTGAGATACCACCGTCACCTGGGAACCCTGACCAGTTCAAGCATCATGGAGCGGTGAGTTCTCTCTCTCTCTCTGTTTTCTTTTCTATCTCTTTTCTATCAGGTATAACTTTCTAACCCTGACTTGTATATTCAGGTATAGTTTTTTATATATGACTTTTGTAACCTTTAATAATGTAGCTGTTATGTTTGTTTAGGCTCTCCTTGTGTAGTTATCACTGTTATTCAATAAATAACTTTTATGGTTAAGCTGCTTCTCTCTCTGAACTTTACTCTTTTGTGTTTTTAGCTTCCCCATTTACTCTGCAGCAAAGCTTCTCTTACCTAAGCTAAAGATCCCTGTAGCGCCCAAAAATACCCTGGGGTTTGCTCATCAAGTGGGTTACTACCAGTACAGCTGTAACATGAAATGCAGATAGGGATGTGCTGAACTTGTGACATACGATGGTGGCAGCTTGGAAGTGCTGCTCGACCCAAACGACTGAGTCCAGGGGCATATAAGGGTGACAGCTTGAAAGTGCTGCTAGACCCAGTCCACTGAGTCCAGGGACAGCCTGAACGTGCCGTTCGACCCAGACTTCTCAGGCTTACTCTAGCCCGGTGCGGTACCTGTGGCATATAAGTGTTGCAGCTTGAAAGTGCTGCTTGGCCCAGCCTATTGAGCCCAGGGGCATACAAGGGTGGCAGCTTGAAAGTGCTGATTGGCCTGGTCCACTCAGACTTGCTCTATTAGTGTGTGTGTGTGTGTGTTGATCTGGTTCTGTGGCTAGAGGAACCCAGCCCTGGGGAACCTAGGTCCTGCAGGTGAGTTCCATTGGGAGGGGACTTGCAGAAGGGAGAAGTGGAGCTCCATATAAAAACACAAGTGACACAAGCAGTACATTGATAGAATTACAGAACCCCTCCCCCACCCCCACCCCCCAGAAGATTAACCCTAATAAATGAGTATACCCCAAAGTAACGGGCAAATCTGGTAATGGGGGGAGGAGCAAGGATGTGGCATGTTCAGGGAGGGGGCAGAACTGGGCAGGGAAAGGTGGGGTGGGGGTAGGGCCTGGGTCAGAGCCAGGAGTCGAGCACCCCCCGGCACGTTGGAAAATCAACGCCTGTGCTCAGGGGTGTGCATTTTTCACACACCTGAGTGACATAATTATACCAATATAGGTCTGTAGTGTAGACCTGGCCTAAAAGTAGAATTTTTTCCCAAGGGAAAAGGCTGCAGCAACAACAAAGGACTAAACTCTAAGACGCAGCCCACATCAGTGGCAGCTCCTAGAGGCATTGTGCCAGATTCACTTGCACGCTTCAGCTGCTTTATGTTGTTCTGGTGATGTAAAGCATCCATAAACCTGGCATAACCCACCACTTAAGCCATATTAACAGCAGCTTTGCATCACAGGAGCAGCACAAAGTAGCCAGAGTATAGCAGTGAATTTGATAGGCACAGTGCAAGAAGGGTGTTGGGGCAATGCACACAGCAGCCATTGTTACACCTTTTAACAAGGTAGAATATTGACTCTCCCCACGAAAACTCATCTGCTGCAGGGTCAGGCTGAATCATGGCCTTGCCCCTCCCTGATCCAATGGGGTTTTAGTGCCACTGTAGGCACTAAAGTTCTCCTGTTGAATGCTGGAAGCAAAGGCCTAAAATTGTATCTAGCTTCTCCGCAAGGTAGAGCTAAAGGTGTCTCCAGCTCTTCCTACAGGACTAGGCACAATCTAGCCCGTATTGGTCTCTTGTACCTGCTTTAAAATTCTTTAACTTTCAAGAGATTTATCATTTAAAAAATTGGAGTACTCCAAATAAATTAATAAAGTCCCCAAACTACGTCTGATTAAATTATATCATGCCTCCTTCAGAATCTGCAGCCTTTTAGCCCATTGGCCACAAAAGCAAACAAAAGACCCTGTACATTACTCAGAAGTTGTTTCAGGGTAAATAGCAATTTATAATCCATTTGTGATGGGTATTACAAACCCTGCATCAGGCAAGAAGGAGCTAAGGAGCAGCTTCGGGCCCAGGCAGCCCCTCCTGCTGCACCTCTGAGGCATGAGAATCTCGGAGAAGGAGCATAAAAAAGGGTGAAGCTCAGTTCAGAAGGCTTCAGTGTGGGGAGGCGGATGGACCTCTCACCCTCAGCTCCCACAGAGGACCACAGCAGAGAGCCCAAGATACACCTTTGCCTGCCTTTGAGAACAGAGCAGTAGGACAGAGAAGCTGGTGCTGCTCTTTATTTCCGTTACTTTAGTTTCTTTTCCTTTGTTCTCTTAAGGACTCAAGTGAGGGGCTTGAGCCCAGGGCAGACCCCTGCTGAGAATGAGTCCCCTGAGGAGAAGGTGGGTTGATGTAGGAAGTAGCCCAGGGAAGAAGCAAGAAGTCTGATCACAGAGACCTGTAACCACTTGCTACAAGGGTCCTTGGGCTGGAGCCCATGATAAAGGCAGAGACTGGGTTCTCCTGTGGCCTCACAGAGTACTAGCAGGAAAACCCTGGACCTAAGAGGCCTTAAGGACTATTTTCCCACAGTATGTGGGCAGAAGGCTGACAGTCTTGATGGAGAGCATGTAGCTCCCCGATGTTTAGATGAGTCCTCGGATCCTGCGAGGGCCACAACCCTTGAGTTTGCAGGGTTTTGACGTGTGCCCTGCAACCCAGGGACAAGGCATCCATGACCCAAGTGAGCATTGGTTGCAGAAAAACAAAGGGATAAATATTCTGAGGGTCTGCCCACCAGTCCAGAGAGGACAAAATTACCTCTGCAAATCACGCTTACCAGATAATGTCGACAGGGGACATACACCAACACTAGCCATCCCTGAGGCCTTCAGAGGCTTAGTCTGGCTTGTTGTACTAAGTAGGTACATGCTGCCATATCCCCAGAAGTCAGAGGCAAGTGTGCACTGTGGTAACAGGATGTGCTTCTAGTTCCAAGACCAGGTCTTGGGGCATTTGGAACCTTGACTGGAGCAGAAATGCTCTGTTTTTTGTAGCATCCAGGAATGCTCCAAAAAAACTCTTTTACACAAGTTTTAGAATTGATCTGTCCTGACTAAGTAATAGCCCCAGTGGATTGAAGGTGGACTGAATGATAGCAATGCTGGACAGTACTTGAGACTCAGTTTGGACTCTCACCAGCTGGTTGCCAGGGAGAGGAATACATGGGTTCTCAATCTCCTCAGATACGCAGCTACAGGTGCCATGAACTTTGTAAAAACACGAGGGGTTGCTGAGAGGCTGAATGGAAATACTGTGAATTGGTAGTGGGTTCTATTCACTATAACCTAAGAAACTTCCAGTGGTTTGGACAGAGTGCCATGTGGAAGTAAGCATCCTTTAAATCAAGGGCAGCATACCAGTCACCCTGTTCCAGGGAAGGAATAATGGAAGCAACAGTACTCATGTGGAACTTTATTTCCTTCAGGTACTTGTGTAACTCTTAGATCTACAATAGACCTGAGACAGCCTTTTGCTTTGGGAATAAAACCTTTCCCCCTACAGAATAAAGGCACTTCCTCTATGGCTCCTACTAGAAAGAGAGATTAGATCTCCCACAGAAGAGTGGTCTCATTAGAATGGTCTCCGAAGAGGGATGGGAAAGTGGGGTGATAAAGGGGGATAGAAACAAATTGAAGGGAATATTCCAGATCCAATGTGACATGAATCCAAGCACAAAGGAAGTAGGATAGATGATTGGCAAAGATATGGGCCAGAGCAGATTGGTCTGTAAGTACTGCTATGCTGCCCTAGACAAATGCATCAAAATGCATGTTTAGACTGGGCTGCTGGTCGACAGGAACTTGCTGTCACAGATGGGAGGGGGTGCTGTGGTCACCTCCTGTAATTCTTGCCCTTTTTCTTGGCAACTCTTGGGGACATGGTATAAATTCTGATATCTGTGAGCCTCTTGGGGCCAGAACTGCTCCCTGTTTGTTGCCAGTGTGCAGATTCCAAGTGACTTCAATGTGGCCCTGGATTTTTTTATTCTATACAGAATAGTGGAAGGGATCCTAAAAAGAGCAAGTCTTGGATGGTCTGCTGTACTTCGGGAGGAAGACTGCAGCCACAAACACTTCCTCATAGACATGGCAGATGCCATGGATGCCATGGATCGAGCTGCTGAGTCCACCCCATCCAAGCTGCGTTAGTACTAGTATGGGGCATCAGAGAATGTTGTCAGGGCTGATCTCAGTGCGCCCCGGGGAAGTCCACTCAGACAGCAGAGGGGAGATCCTAGCAGGGGGAGGGACACTACACGGTGATGGTGGGCCCCATGGTTACGCATGCCATTGCCCCTTGCGATGTGCCCACTGCTGTGACAACCACAGACCCCCAAGGCTCCAATGGAGGGTAGGCTTCCTGCCTAGAACGGGATACAAAAGACGCCACTTCCGAATCCAACAAAGATGACTCTGAAGCCTGCAATACCGATAGAGCTGCAGAACCTGTGTGGACAAGAGATAGGTAAGTCTAACCTGGAGATGGTGATACTGAGGATATTAATGGTACTTGCACCTGAAATGTACCAGCTTCCTAGCTAGTGGAAGCAGCATCAATACCACATGCTTTTGCAGGGCTTGTGTAGGAACTACAATTGCCAATACCAGCTGAAACCCTTCCTGCACTGCCGGGAACACTAGTACCAAAAGTTTAAGCAATTCTCTGGCAGCAGCGTACATCTTCAGTGTTGTTGGCACTGGAATTGGGTCTTCAGTCTGGCATATAGGAGCTTTCAGGAGTCAGCCTCAATGGAACTGGCACAGGTTCTGAAGTTGATAGCTCCCCCTCCCGCCTTCTTATAGCAGAGGAACACTCTGGGGAACACTTCCCTGCAGAGTCCCACCCAGAGTCCATGCCTCTAGCTGGCCTCGGTACCGAAGGTCTTGCTGAACCAGGCACCATGTCCTTGGAAATTCTTTGTCTCCTCTTTGGTAATGGAGACACAGAACACAGTGCCAAAGACAACTTGGGACACGCACTGTACTCAGAGTACACATGCATGTACACATGCATGTACACATGCAGCTGAGTGGCGGAGAACCAGCTGAGCAGCGGGGACAGCAGAGCAGCACACAGCAGGAGTTTGCCTGGGACTGGTAAGTATCCGAGTGTGTGTTTGTTTGCTTGCTGAGGAAGTATCCGAGCGTGTGTTTGCTGGGGGGGCAGTGTGAGAGCCTGAGTGAGTGTCTGATTGGCTGCTAGCCTGCAGGGGGCGGGCAGTAGGGTGTCTGTTTGCGACAGGGAAGCCTGGCTGTTTAAAAATAGCCAGAGCTTCGTGAACCAGCTGAGCGGCGGAGAACCAGCTGAGCAGCGGGGACAGCAGAGCAGCACACAGCAGGAGTTTGCCTGGGACTGGTAAGTATCCGAGTGTGTGTTTGTTTGCTTGCTGAGGAAGTATCCGAGCGTGTGTTTGCTGGGGGGGCAGTGTGAGAGCCTGAGTGAGCGTCTGATTGGCTGCTAGCCTGCAGGGGGCGGGCAGTAGGGTGTCTGTTTGTTTGCGACAGGGAAGCCTGGCTGTTTAAAAATAGCCAGAGCTTCGCGGCGGAGAACCAGCTGAGCGGCGGGGACAGCAGAGCAGCACACAGCAGGAGTTTGCCTGGGAGTTCGCCTGGAGGGAGCCCAGTGAGGCTTACGTCTTGCAAACTGCTCTGAGGAAGCTCATAGTAGGAAGGTGATATGGAAGGGGGGGGTTCAGCTGTTGTGACCTGCACTGGATGTGCCATGTTTGTCTTTCTTCCACAGGACAGAAGCGACTTTGTCTGTACAAAGTGCAAGCTGGTCTCCATACTGGAAGAGAAGATTGAAGGTCTGGAGCAACAGATAACAACCCTGCGTTGCATACGGGAAACTGAGGATTTCCTGGACGAAACTCAGGATAGGCTTCTAGGGGCACAAAGCTCTACAGACATAGAGCAGGTTGCACAGAGGAGCCAAGAGACCAGTGAAGAAGCTTGGCAACATGTGACCTCCAGAAGAGGTAAGCGGAATGTCCGGGTTCCAGTAACACAGACACAGGTAACTAACCGCTTTCATGTTCTCTCCACAGGTATCGTTGCGGAGAGTGGACCAGATGATATGTCTGGGGCGAGAAAGCAGAAGGAGACTCCGCTGGTTGGAAGGCATGAGATGCGCTGTCCTGAGGTTGGGGGTTCCACGACCACCACCCCCAAGAGGAGAAGGCGGGTGGTGGTGGTCGGGGACTCTCTCCTCCGGGGGACTGAGTCATCTATCTGCCGCCCTGACCGGGAAAAACGAGAAGTCTGCTGCTTGCCAGGGGCTAAGATTCGTGATGTGACGGAGAGACTGCCAAGACTCATCAAGCCCTCGGATCGCTACCCCTTCCTGCTTCTCCACGTGGGCACCAATGATACTGCCAAGAATGACCTTGAGCGGATCACTGCGGACTATGTGGCTCTAGGAAGAAGAATAAAGGAGTTGGAGGCGCAAGTGGTGTTCTCGTCCATCCTCCCCGTGGAAGGAAAAGGCCTAGGTAGGGAGCGTCGAATCGTGGAAGTCAACGAATGGCTACGCAGATGGTGTCGGAGAGAAGGCTTTGGTTTCTTTGACCATGGGATGGTGTTCCATGAAGGAGGAGTGCTGGGTAGAGACGGGCTCCATCTTACGAAGAGAGGGAAGAGCATCTTTGCCAGCAGGCTGGCTAACCTAGTGAGGAGGGCTTTAAACTAGGTTCACCGGGGGAAGGAGACCAAAGCCCTGAGGTAAGTGGGAAAGTGGGATACCGGGAGGAAGCACAGGCAGGAATGTCTGTGAGGGGAGGGCTCCTGCCTCATACTGGCAATGAGGGGCGATCAACAGGTTATCTCAAGTGCTTATATACAAATGCACAAAGCCTTGGAAACAAGCAGGGAGAACTGGAGGTCCTGGTGATGTCAAGGAACTATGACGTGATCGGAATAACAGAGACTTGGTGGGATAACTCACATGACTGGAGTACTGTCATGGATGGTTATAAACTGTTCAGGAAGGACAGGCAGGGCAGAAAAGGTGGGGGAGTAGCACTGTATGTAAGGGAGCAGTATGACTGCTCAGAGCTCCGGTATGAAACTGCAGAAAAACCTGAGTGTCTCTGGATTAAGTTTAGAAGTGTGTGCAACAAGAGTGATGTAGTGGTGGGAGTCTGCTATAGACCACCGGACCAGGGGGATGAGGTGGATGAGGCTTTCTTCCGGCAGCTCACGGAAGCTACTAGATCGCATGCCCTGATTCTCATGGGTGACTTTAATTTTCCTGATATCTGCTGGGAGAGCAATACAGCGGTGCATAGACAATCCAGGAAGTTTTTGGAAAGCGTAGGGGACAATTTCCTGGCGCAAGTGCTAGAGGAGCCAACTAGGGGGGGTGCTTTTCTTGACCTGCTGCTTACAAACCGAGTAGAATTAGTGGGGGAAGCAAAAGTGGATGGGAATCTGGGAGGCAGTGACCATGAGTTGGTTGAGTTCAGGATCCTGACGCAGGGAACAAAGGTAAGCAGCAGGATACGGACCCTGGACTTCAGGAAAGCAGACTTCGACTCCCTCAGGGAACGGATGGCCAGGATCCCCTGGGGGACTATCTTGAAGGGGAAAGGAGTCCAGGAGAGCTGGCTGTATTTCAAGGAATCCCTGTTGAGGTTACAGGGACAAACCATCCCGATGAGTCGAAAGAATAGTAAATATGGCAGGCGACCAACTTGGCTTAATGGTGAAATCCTAGCGGATCTTAAACATAAAAAAGAAGCTTACAAGAAGTGGAAGGTTGGACATATGACCAGGGAAGAGTATAAAAATATTGCTCGGGCATGTAGGAATGTTATCAGGAGGGCCAAATCGCACCTGGAGCTGCAGCTAGCCAGAGATGTCAAGAGTAACAAGAAGGGTTTCTTCAGGTATGTTGGCAACAAGAAGAAAGCCAAGGAATGTGTGGGCCCCTTACTGAATGAGGGAGGCAACCTAGTGACAGAGGATGTGGAAAAAGCTAATGTACTCAATGCTTTTTTTGCCTCTGTTTTCACTAACAAGGTCAGCTCCCAGACTGCTGCGCTGGGCATCACAAAATGCGGAAGAGATGGCCAGCCCTCTGTGGAGATAGAGGCGGTTAGGGACTATTTAGAAAAGCTGGACGTGCACAAGTCCATGGGGCCGGACGAGTTGCATCCGAGAGTGCTGAAGGAATTGGCGGCTGTGATTGCAGAGCCACTGGCCATTATCTTTGAAAACTCGTGGCGAACCGGGGAAGTCCCGGATGACTGGAAAAAGGCTAATGTAGTGCCAATCTTTAAAAAAGGGAAGAAGGAAGATCCTGGGAACTACAGGCCAGTCAGCCTCACCTCAGTCCCTGGAAAAATCATGGAGCAGGTCCTCAAAGAATCAATCCTGAAACACTTGCATGAGAGGAAAGTGATCAGGAACAGCCAGCATGGATTCACCAAGGGAAGGTCATGCCTGACTAATCTAATCGCCTTTTATGATGAGATTACTGGTTCTGTGGATGAAGGGAAAGCAGTGGATGTATTGTTTCTTGACTTTAGCAAAGCTTTTGACACGGTCTCCCATAGTATTCTTGTCAGCAAGTTAAGGAAGTATGGGCTGGATGAATGCACTATAAGGTGGGTAGAAAGCTGGCTAAATTGTCGGGCTCAACGGGTAGTGATCAATGGCTCCATGTCTAGTTGGCAGCCGGTATCAAGTGGAGTGCCCCAAGGGTCGGTCCTGGGGCCGGTTTTATTCAATATCTTCATAAATGATCTGGAGGATGGTGTGGATTGCACTCTCAGCAAATTTGCGGATGATACTAAACTGGGAGGAGTGGTAGATACGCTGGAGGGGAGGGATAGGATACAGAAGGACCTAGACCAATTGGAAGATTGGGCCAAAAGGAATCTGATGAGGTTCAATAAGGATAAGTGCAGGGTCCTGCACTTAGGACGGAAGAACCCAATGCACAGCTACAGACTAGGGACCGAATGGCTAGGCAGCAGTTCTGCAGAAAAGGACCTAGGGGTGACAGTGGACGAGAAGCTGGATATGAGTCAGCAGTGTGCCCTTGTTGCCAAGAAGGCCAATGGCATTTTGGGATGTATAAGTAGGGGCATAGCGAGCAGATCGAGGGACGTGATCGTTCCCCTCTATTCGACATTGGTGAGGCCTCATCTGGAGTACTGTGTCCAGTTTTGGGCCCCACACTTCAAGAAGGATGTGGATAAATTGGAGAGAGTCCAGCGAAGGGCAACAAAAATGATTAGGGGACTGGAACACATGAGTTATGAGGAGAGGCTGAGGGAGCTGGGATTGTTTAGCCTGCAGAAGAGAAGAATGAGGGGGGATTTGATAGCTGCTTTCAACTACCTGAAAGGGGGTTCCAAAGAGGATGGCTCTAGACTGTTCTCAATGGTAGCAGATGACAGAACGAGGAGTAATGGTCTAAAGTTGCAGTGGGGGAGGTTTAGATTGGATATTAGGAAAAACTTTTTCACTAAGAGGGTGGTGAAACACTGGAATGCGTTACCTAGGGAGGTGGTAGAATCTCCTTCCTTAGAGGTTTTTAAGGTCAGGCTTGACAAAGCCCTGGCTGGGATGATTTAACTGGGAATTGGTCCTGCTTTGAGCAGGGGGTTGGACTAGATGACCTTCTGGGGTCCCTTCCAACCCTGATATTCTATGATTCTATGATTCTATGATTCTATGTAGGGTGAAATGCTGCCTCCATAAGGAGACACTGAAGTCTCACTGTTCTATCTTCTTACAAGCCAGGTTAAACCCCTCCACAAATGTGACTCTTGTCACTGGTGTGAGACTCCCTCAAATATTTTAGGCAGCTGGGGTGTGGGTCACTGAGTGCCATGCAGTAGCACACAGCAACAGAGGGCTCTCAAGCCATCCAGACAAGCACCACTGATGGAAAAAGTTCTACAACAACTGTGCACAAGGCACACACACATCCCTGCAATGGCATGGACATGTGCAGTCATTTGAAGAACAACTCTGGTTTGCCCCAAAAGAGGCAAGACCAAAGGTGGACCAGCCAGAGGGTCGAGTCACAAGACTAAAGGAGACCACTAGCAGACATGCATAGCAGGACAACAGAAAACCCTGCAATGCTGCACCTAGCCACAAAGTGGAACACCAACACTTTGCCACACCATCCATAGCTAGTTTTAGGCCTCACTTTATTTTAACAGAATACAAGAGAAATTAGAAGTCTGAGGAGAATAACTGAAATCAAGTAGTGAATCTAACCTGGTCCACTAACAACTGCAATACTTACTTCTGTCAAGGGCACTTTAGAGCATCCGGAATTCCCCACATATTTTCGGTAATGTCGCTTGTATTTTCAAAGGAAAGATGAAGTTTTGCACTGAGGTAGTAGGATGACTCTCTGTTAAAGCATGGTTGTTTCAGGAAATAACTCTGCAGCAGTTGAAAGTAGGAGATTGCTATTGCTACTGCTACAAATAGGTTTCTCATTTCATATCATTCCAGCATCTGTAGATAAACTGGTGTCCCATGCCCTCTCCTACACTACACATTGTCGTGGGTGGTTCTGGGTACATGTCATCAGGCCCTCCCTCTGTGAAAGCAATGGCAGACAATCATTTTGTGCCTTTTTCCTGAGTTACCTGTGCAGATGCCATACCACGGCAAGCAGGGAGCCCGCTCAGCTCACTGTCACCATATGTCTCCTGGGTGCTGGCAGATGCGGTACTGCATTGCTACACAGCAGCAGCAACCCATTGCCTTGTGGCAGCAGATGGTGCAATAGGTCTGAAAACCATCCTCAGCATGTCCGGGATGCTCCTGGCTGCCTCGGTAAGGTCAGTCAGGAGCGCCTGGGCAGATATGGGTGCAGGGACTAAATTAGGAGTGACTTGACCAGGTCATTCTCTTTAGTCCTGCAGGCAGTCCTATTGTACCATCTTATGGTGAGCAGGCAGGAGATGTGGATGGCTAGCAGTCCTATTGTACCATCTTCTACTGGGCAGGCAGGAGATGAGGATGGCTAGCAGTCCTACTGCACCGTCTGCTGCCAGCCAAAGATGTAAAAGATAGATGGAGTGGATCAAAACAAGAAATAGACCAGATTTGTTTTGTATTCATTTGCTCCCCCCTCCCTCCCTCTGTGAAATCCTGCCTGAAATACCAGAGGCAGGGATAGCTTAGTGGATTGAGCATTGGCTTGCTAAACCCAGGGTTTTGAGTACAATCCTTGAGGGGGCCATTCTGTATAACAGTTGCTTTTGTTTCTCCTTGATGTAAAGCCACCCCCTTTGTTGATTTTAATTCCCTGTAAGCCAACCCTGTAAGCCATGATATCAGTCGCCCCTCCCTCCGTCAGAACAACGGCAGACAATCGTTCCACGCCTTTTTTCTATGCAGACGCCATACCACGGCAAGCATGGAGCCCGCTCAGATCACTTTGGCAATTAGGAGCATATTAAACACCACAACCATTATCCAGCAGTATATGAACCTGGCAAAGTGAAACCGGGCAAGTAGGCGACGTCAGCGCGGTGACAAGAATGATGAGGACATGAACACAGACTTCTCTCAAAGCACAGGCCCTGGCAATGCGGGCATCATGGTGCTAATGGGGCAAGTTCATGCCGTGGAATGCCGATTCTGGGCCCGGGAAACAAGCACAGACTTGTTTAGTGTTGCAGGTCTGGGACAATTCCCAGTGGCTGCGAAACTTTCGCATGCATAAGGGCACTTTCATGGAACTTTGTGACTTGCTTTCCCCTGCCCTGAAGCGCATGAATACCAAGATGAGAGCAGCCCTCACAGTTGAGAAGCGAGCGGCAATAGCCCTGTGGAAGCATGCAATGCCAGACAGCTACTGGTCAGTTGGGAATCAATTTGGAGTGGGCAAATCTACTGTGGGGGTTGCTGTGATGCAAGTCGCCAACACAATCATTGAGCTGCTGCTACCAAAGGTAGTGACTCTGGGAAATGTGCAGGTCATAGTGGATGGCTTTGCTGCAATGGGTTTCCTTAACTGTGGTGGGGCCATAGACGGAACCCATATCCCTATTTTGGCACCAGAGCACCAAGCCGGTGAGTACATAAACCACAAGGGGTACTTTTCAATAGTGCTGCAAGCACTGGTGGATCACAAGGGACGTTTCACCAACTTCATCGTGGGATGGCCGGGAAAGGTACATGACGCTCGCATCTTCAGGAACTCTGGTCTGTTTCAAAAGCTGCAGGAAAGGACTTTATTCCCAGACCAGAAAATAACCATTGGGGATGTTGAAATGCCTATATGTATCCTTGGGGACCAGCCTACCCCTTAATGCCATGGCTCATGAAGCCATACACAGGCAGCCTGGACAGTAGTCAGGAGCTGTTCAACTACAGGCTGAGCAAATGCAGAATGGTAGTAGAATGTGCATTTGGATGTTTAAAAGCGCACTGGCTCAGTTTACTGACTCAGTTAGACCTCAGCGAAACCAATATTCCCACTGTTATTACTGCTTGCTGTGCACTCCACAATCTCTGAGAGAGTAAGGGGGAGACGTTTAAGGCGGGGTGGGAGGTTGAGGCAAATTGCTTGGCCGCTGGTTACGCGCAACCAGACACCAGGGCGGTTAGAAGAGCACAGGAGGGTGCGGTGTGCATCAGAGAATCTTTGAAAACCAGTTTCATGACTGGCCAGGCTACGGTGTGAAAGTTCTGTTTGTTTCTCCTTGATGAAACCCCCTGCCCCTTGGTTCACTCTACTTCCCTGTAAGCTAACCACCCTCCCCTCCTCCCTTTGATCACCACTTGCTGAGGCAATAAAGTCATTGTTGCTTCACATTCATGCATTCTTTATTAATTCATCACACAAATAGGGGATAACTGCCAAGGTAGCCCGGGAGGGGTGGTGGAGGAGGGAAGGCCAAGGCCACACAGCACTTTAAAAGTTTAAAACTTTAAAACTTATTGAATGCCAGCCTTCTCTTGCTTGGGCAATCCTCTCGGGTGGAGTGGCTGTGTGGCCGGAGGCCCCCGCACCACATTCTTGGGCGTCTGGGTGAGGAGGCTATGGAACTTGGGGAGGTGGGCGGTTGGTTACACAGGGGCTGTAGCAGTGGTCTGTGCTCCAGCTGCCTTTCCTGCAGCTTAACCATATGCTGGAGCATATTAGTTTGATATGCAGCCTCCAGCAGCCTCAGCATTGAATCCTGCCTCCTCTCATCACGCTGCCGCCACCTTTCAGCTTCAGCCCTCTCTTCAGCCCGCCACTTACTCTCCTCAGCCCACCACCTCTCCTCCCGGTCATTTTGTGCTTTCCTGCACTCTGACATTGTCTGCCTCCGTGCATTCGTCTGTGCTCTGTCAGTGTGGGAGGACTGCATGAGCTCAGAGAACATTTCATTGCGAGTGCGTTTTTTTCGCCTTCTAATCTTCACTAGCCTCTGGGAAGGAGAAGATGCTGTGATCCTTGAAACACATGCAGCTGGTGGAGAAAAAAAAAGGGACAGTGGTATTTAAAAAGACACATTTTATAGAACAATGGGTACACTTTCACAGTAAACCTTGCTGTTAACATTACATACATAGCACATGTGCTTTTGTTCCAAGGTCGCATTTTGCCTCCCCCCATCACGTGGCTAGCCCCTGCCCCCTCCCCTCTCCCTGTGGCTAACAGCGGGGAACATTTCTGTTCAGCCACAGGCAAACAGCCAAGCAGGAACGGGCACCTCTGAATGTCCCCTTAAGAAAAGCACCCTATTTCAACCAGGTGACCATGAATGATATCACTCTCCTGAGGATAAACACAGAGAGATAAAGAATGGATGTTGTGTGAATGCCAGCAAACATACACTGCAATGCTTTCTTCTACAATGATTCCCGAGTATGTGCTACTGGCCTGGTGTGGTAAAGTGTCCTACCATGGTGGATGGAATAAGGCTGCCCTCCCGAGAAACCTTTTGCAAAGGCTTTGGTAGTATATCCAGGAGAGCCGCAAATGCCAGGGCAAATTAATCATTAAAAAACATGCTTGCTTTTAAACTATGCATACTATTTTAAAAGGTACACTCACCAGAGGTCCCTTCTCCATCTGGTGGGTCCGAGAGGCAGCCTTGGGTGGGTTCGGGGCGTACTGGCTCCAGGTCCAGGGTGAGAAACTGTTCCTGGCTGTCGGGAAAACCGGTTTCTCCGCTTGCTTGCTGTGAGCTATCTACAACTTCATCATCATCATCATCTTCCTCATCCCCAAAACCTGCTTCCGTGTTGCCTCCATCTCCATTGAAGGAGTCAAACAACACAGCTGGGGTAGTGGTGGCTGAACCCCCTAAAATGGCATGCAGCTCATCATGGAAGCGGCATGTTTGGGGCTCTGACCCGGAGCGGCCGTTTGCCTCTCTGGTTTTCTGGTAGGCTTGCCTCAGCTCCTTAAGTTTCACGCGGCACTGCTTCGAGTCCCTGTTATGGCCTCTGTCCTTCATGCCCTGGGAGATTTTGACAAATGTTTTGGTATTTTGAAAACTGGAACGGAGTTCTGATAGCACGGATTCCTCTCCCCATACAGTGATCAGATCCCATACCTCCAGTTCGGTCCATGCTGGAGCTCTTTTGCGATTCTGGGACTCCATCATGGTCACCTCTGCTGATGAGCTCTGCATGGTCACCTGCAGCTTGCCACGCTGGCCAACCAGGAAACTGAAATTCAAAAGTTCGCGGGCCTTTTCCTGTCTACCTGACCAGTGCATCTGAGTTGAGAGTGCTGTCCAGAGCGGTCACAATGGAGCACTCTGGGATCTCCCGGAGGCCAATACCATCTAATTGCATCCACAGTACCCCAAATTCAACCCAGCAAGGCCGATTTCAGCGCTAATCCCCTTGTTGGGGGTGGAGTAAAGAAATCGATTTTAAGAGTCCTTTAAGTCGAAAAAAAGGGCTTCGTCATGTGGACGGGTGCACGGTTAAATCAATTTAACGCTGCTAAATTCGACCTCAATTCCTAGTGTAGACCAGAGCTTAGTACAACAGGGCAAGTTAATCAGGAGCATGATTATACTTTAAAAAAATATCAATTAAAAACATGTTTGTATTTTATCCAATATATAGGCATGAGCTGAGTAATTTCATTTACTTTTTTCAAATAAAATAGTCTCTCAGTCATTGAACACTTCACATTCACCTAGTAAGTCCAAAGAGACTCAGTTACTTCATTATCAATCTTGAGTAATTTTTGATTCAGTAACAAATTTCTTCTGACAAGCAGAGACATTTATTATTAGTGATGTTTTTGGATAACTGTTCATTTTGTCCAAGAATTTAAAATGCAATAGAAAGTTTGTTTTTTGTACTTGAACATTCATTAGATTACACTCAGATCTCAAAAGTATGCTTTATTCCTTTAGTGAAATTACTTTGGTGCATTTATATTTTATCAACACACAAAAACTTGAGTTATGTTAAGGATATGGCACAAATAAACAAAACCCCCCAAGAAATTCTGGTTTTGGGGATTCTGCCTAGATATTAGGCTTAGAAATGGTTGAACTTCAACAGTGGTCTTATCTAAAAAAGGAGTATCTACAAGGGCATGTCAATGTACTTTTCCAAGATGATCATTCCTCTTGCTTGAAACCTTAAAAATGGGATGTGATTTGATGTTCAGCACATCAGTTTATGTTCCTTCTGATAGAGATAGCAGGCAGCCACTGATGCTGAACTGATGTCTGCCTGCCATTTCTATCAGTGAGCACTATATATTTGCACATTTGTTTGTTCTGCAGGGCCTGAGGGGGAGGAGGATCAGTACCAGTTTAAAAATAAAATACCTTTACGGATTTCTGTAGATAAAAATCTTCCTGTTAGAGCTTCTCTCCAGGTATATCAGTTTTTAGGCTAGTAACCTTGCCAGTGTCCTTTTAAGACTGATACTCCATTATTTACTTGCCTTCTTGTGTGTAGCTCTTACAGCACAAAGGGGATCTAATTCTGTGTACTGATTCACAGCCCCCTATGGATCTAGGTTCTGATAAGGCACTCATCCCTGTAGCATGAATGTCTCCCAAGTATTTAAAAAGAAATAATATTCCTGGTTCAGCCCAGCATGTAGGAGCTTTCTTCCCAATAGGTAGCGTGTGAGTGCGCGCACGTATGTGTGAGAGGGAGAGCACAAGCTTAGTGAGAGAAAGCTAAGACAAAAAGGGAGCTTTGCATTTAGTTCTGAACACAGTGAGGTTAGTAGACATTCAAAGCTCGGTGTTGTTTTCTACTGCAGGCACTGAGGCTCATGATCACCCAAAGGGGCTTACAAATATGTTGAATAACATGATGGATAGGACGAAGTGTAAAGGTCTCCAGAGGCAAGACCTATCCAGATGAAACTGCACCACAGCCCCTCTGAAAGGAAAGATCATAACAGAAATGCTACTCTACCCACTCCTGTTAGATGGTCTATAGATAAGAAGAGTGTCAATATTGGGCTCATCCCTGGATTCACACACTTGATGGATGCACACAAGTGGGGTGGGTTGTTTGGGGTGGCTTTTGTTTTTGCAGTTGAGCCTGTCTTGTATTTGAGGTCTGATGCAAAGAGCATAATAACTCCATGTTCTACCTTATTCACTCAGGAATTCACTCAGGGGATAGTGTGCTAAGTACCCTGTAACATGTAGCTGAGGCAACACTGGTCCAGCAGTGTCTTCAAGACAGATTTCAGTAATGCAAGTCAAGTTGGACATCTTGACAGAGTGCAGGTCATAGAACATCGTTGATCTTGCACTGAACAGTAAGAGTCTGAAATTCTGGGTTCTAACCCTGGCTGCTGCAGGCTCAAGAGACATGGTTGGCAGTTGGGCCTAAAAAATTGGCCATGGATACTCTGCCCTGTGCCCTTGTCGTGGTACTGAATTAGAGTTTCTCATGTCTGCCATACCCCTTAAATTCTTAGGTGCAAGAAGGCTAATTGTTGAGTTCTCAGAATCAGCTGTTCACAACTGCGGTGTACTCAGTGTTTACAGCAAAACATTTTTTAAACCATCTACTATGGATTAATGTCTTCTTTGTTTTACGGTAGCTTTCAGAAAAAGAGAAGGGTTTAATAACTGGACCGTAATATGACTAAGGCAATAGAAATGTAAAGATTTCTTTGAAAATGTAGATTATTAATCTAATAAACTGCAGAGGCTCTTTCAAAGTAATTAAGGTTTGTCATATCAATATGTTATTAGGAACTTCTTTAAATGAAGATTAATGATGCAATAGGCAATCATAGAATCATAGAATCATAGAATATCAGGGTTGGAAGGGACCCCAGAAGGTCATCTAGTCCAACCCCCTGCTCAAAGCAGGACCAATTCCCAGTTAAATCATCCCAGCCAGGGCTTTGTCAAGCCTGACCTTAAAAACCTCTAAGGAAGGAGATTCTACCACCTCCCTAGGTAACTCATTCCAGTGTTTCACCACCCTCTTAGTGAAAAAGTTTTTCCTAATATCCAATCTAAACCTCCCCCACTGCAACTTGAGACCATTACTCCTCGTTCTGTCATCTGCTACCATTGAGAACAGTCTAGAGCCATCCTCTTTGGAACCCCCTTTCAGGTAGTTGAAAGCAGCTATCAAATCCCCCCTCATTCTTCTCTTCTGCAGGCTAAACAATCCCAGCTCCCTCAGCCTCTCCTCATAACTCATGTGTTCCAGTCCCCTAATCATTTTTGTTGCCCTTCGCTGGACTCTCTCCAATTTATCCACATCCTTCTTGAAGTGTGGGGCCCAAAACTGGACACTACTCCAGATGAGGCCTCACCAATGTCGAATAGAGGGGAACGATCACGTCCCTCGATCTGCTCGCTATGCCCCTACTTATACATCCCAAAATGCCATTGGCCTTCTTGGCAACAAGGGCACACTGCTGACTCATATCCAGCTTCTCGTCCACTGTCACCCCTAGGTCCTTTTCCGCAGAACTGCTGCCTAGCCATTCGGTCCCTAGTCTGTAGCTGTGCATTGGGTTCTTCCGTCCTAAGTGCAGGACCCTGCACTTATCCTTATTGAACCTCATCAGATTCCTTTTGGCCCAATCTTCCAATTGGTCTAGGTCCTTCTGTATCCTATCCCTCCCCTCCAGCGTATCTACCACTCCTCCCAGTTTAGTATCATCCGCAAATTTGCTGAGAGTGCAATCTACACCATCCTCCAGATCATTTATGAAGATATTGAATAAAACCGGCCCCAGGACCGACCCTTGGGGCACTCCACTTGATACCGGCTGCCAACTAGACATGGAGCCATTGATCACTACCCGTTGAGCCCGACAATCTAGCCAGCTTTCTACCCACCTTATAGTGCATTCATCCAGCCCATACTTCCTTAACTTGGTGACAAGAATACTATGGGAGACCGTGTCAAAAGCTTTGCTAAAGTCAAGAAACAATACATCCACTGCTTTCCCTTCATCCACAGAACCAGTAATCTCATCATAAAAGGCGATTAGATTAGTCAGGCATGACCTTCCCTTGGTGAATCCATGCTGGCTGTTCCTGATCACTTTCCTCTCATGCAAGTGCTTCAGGATTGATTCTTTGAGGACCTGCTCCATGATTTTTCCAGGGACTGAGGTGAGGCTGACTGGCCTGTAGTTCCCAGGATCTTCCTTCTTCCCTTTTTTAAAGATTGGCACTACATTAGCCTTTTTCCAGTCATCCGGGACTTCCCCGGTTCGCCACGAGTTTTCAAAGATAATGGCCAGTGGCTCTGCAATCACAGCCGCCAATTCCTTCAGCACTCTCGGATGCAACTCGTCCGGCCCCATGGACTTGTGCACGTCCAGCTTTTCTAAATAGTCCCTAACCACCTCTATCTCCACAGAGGGCTGGCCATCTCTTCTGCATTTTGTGATGCCCAGCGCAGCAGTCTGGGAGCTGACCTTGTTAGTGAAAACAGAGGCAAAAAAAGCATTGAGTACATTAGCTTTTTCCACATCCTCTGTCACTAGGTTGCCTCCCTCATTCAGTAAGGGGCCCACACATTCCTTGGCTTTCTTCTTGTTGCCAACATACCTGAAGAAACCCTTCTTGTTACTCTTGACATCTCTGGCTAGCTGCAGCTCCAGGTGCGATTTGGCCCTCCTGCTAACATTCCTACATGCCCGAGCAATATTTTTATACTCTTCCCTGGTCATATGTCCAACCTTCCACTTCTTGTAAGCTTCTTTTTTATGTTTAAGATCCGCTAGGATTTCACCATTAAGCCAAGCTGGTCGCCTGCCATATTTACTATTCTTTCGACTCATCGGGATGGTTTGTCCCTGTAACCTCAACAGGGATTCCTTGAAATACAGCCAGCTCTCCTGGACTCCTTTCCCCTTCAAGTTAGTCCCCCAGGGGATCCTGGCCATCCGTTCCCTGAGGGAGTCGAAGTCTGCTTTCCTGAAGTCCAGGGTCCGTATCCTGCTGCTTACCTTTCTTCCCTGCGTCAGGATCCTGAACTCAACCAACTCATGGTCACTGCCTCCCAGATTCCCATCCACTTTTGCTTCCCCCACTAATTCTACCCGATTTGTGAGCAGCAGGTCAAGAAAAGCGCCCCCCCAGTTGGCTCCTCTAGCACTTGCGCCAGGAAATTGTCCCCTACGCTTTCCAAAAACTTCCTGGATTGTCTATGCACCGCTGTATTGCTCTCCCAGCAGATATCAGGAAAATTAAAGTCACCCATGAGAATCAGGGCATGCGATCTAGTAGCTTCCGTGAGCTGCCGGAAGAAAGCCTCATCCACCTCATCCCCCTGGTCCGGTGGTCTATAGCAGACTCCCACCACTACATCACTCTTGTTGCACACACTTCTAAACTTAATCCAGAGACACTCAGGTTTTTCTGCAGTTTCGTACCGGAGCTCTGAGCAGTCATACTGCTCCCTTACATACAGTGCTATTCCCCCACCTTTTCTGCCCTGCCTGTCCTTCATGACTGAAGTAACCATTGTATTAATGCATATTTGGAAACTGTATTCTAAAGTGAATGTTTATCAAGTCCTCCTTGGGTAGTCCTTAAGCTCCTTCCAAGTATTGACCATGGGGGCAATTTTCAAAGGCCCAAAGAGAAGTTAGGAACACAATTTCTACTGAAAGTCAATGGGAATTGAGCGCCTGATTCTTATTTGTACTTTGAAATTTCCCCATATATAAACAATATAGCTGTTCTGTACGTGTACTAAATCCACAACCAAAAAATCTTCATGCAAAGTAGACAGTTTGCTAGATTAAATAATTCAGTCATGTTTCTTCTTTTTATTTTTCCCCAAAAGCTCAAAACCTCTCCTTCACATTATTTGCTGAAGGCCTGTAAAGTTACAGTTGTAAAAAAGAAAGCTTTTGTTAAGCTATATGAACACAAAATAACCTGGCTTTCTCTTTCCCCCCACATTTGTAAAATAAAAACATCAACATCAATTTTTTTCCAGTTCTCTCTCCTCCAAGTCTGGGATTCAGAATACCAACTGTGGCCCAGAAAAGAAATAGCCCCTGTTATGATCTCATTTGTAGGCATATATCTGGAAAGTTGAACTTAGTGGGCCAGCATTTCCTCTCAATTACACAGCGGTAATTCCTGATGTGATCTTCGAAAAAGGTTTTTATAAAAAATAAAGCTGGTTTATACGTAAGACAGACCCTTAATACAAGGATCTTTCAGCAAAAGTAACAGCCAGATTTCAGCACAGTTTAAACTGGATTTTGGCTGAATCAGGAACTAACACAAGCTTACAAAGTTTTGAACGTGGCTCCAACAAGGCGTGACCCCAGCTTCAGTGGTTTGCTGAACCATGTCAGAATCTCTTTTGGCCACAACTAAATTTAAATCTAAAGAGATTGCATAGAAAATGCCTTTGCATCCTAAAATATTAATCAATTATGAAGGAAAATATCTCCACAGAGAAAAAAAAATCTGACTGCTAGATATAGGTAATACTTTCCCATAGAATACTCTTCACACAAAAATAAAATTATAAAATAAACTTCAATAGAAAGAAGTAACGATTTTCTTTATTATGTCACTCCCTACTACTTAACTCCATAACTTTTGAATGACACTCATCTCCCACTTCTAGTTTACTCATGCCTTCCTAGTTTATTCTGAACTGGAATCAGAAGACAAATTGCCAATGTGCAGACACTGCAGGGGGAGATGTGAACCACAAAATCATATTGTACTGCAAAGGCTGCAGTTGGCTTCTGAAGTTGTATTTGATTATAGAAAGAACAGGAAGTTGTCTCATATTAATTCATAAGTCAAGGGAAGTCTTTCCTTGGGTTGGGGCCCTGGCCATAAAAAGGGAATAAAAAAGAAGAAAGATTTATAAGCTGCCAGGAACTGTCAAGCCTCATGTATATATAGATTAGAGCAGAGGTGGGCAAACTACAGCCTGAGGGCCACATCCAGCCCATGGGACCATCCTGCCCGGCCCTTAAGCTCCCAGCTGGGAAGGCTAGCCCCCGGCCCCTTCTCTCCTGTCCCCGCTCTCCCACAGCCATGCTGCCGTGCAGGCAGCACTCTGGACGGCGGGGCTGCAAGTTCCTGCCGAGCAGCGCGGCAGCATGTCTAGCTCTGGAAACAAGGGGGGGTTGGATAGGCGGGGGGTCACAGGGGGCCTGTCAGGGGGCAGGGGTGTGAATAGAGGTTGGGAGACTGGGAGCAGGGGGGTTGGATAGGGGGTGGGGTCCCGGGGTGCGGTTAGGGGACAAGAAGCAGGGGGGTTAGATGGGTCGGGGGTTCTGAAGGTGGCAGTCAGGGGGCAGAAAGTGGGAGGGGGCTAATAAGGGGTGGGGGCCAGGCTGTTTGGGGAGGCACAGCCTTCCCTACCCAGCCCATCACACAGTTTTGCAACCCCAATGTGGCCCATGGGCCAAAAAGTTTGCCCACCGCTGGATTAGAGGCTAGAAATGCCAGGATGAAAGGAGGCTGATATAGCCAAAGTTACTGGAAATGCTGTTACAACACCAGTGTCCAAGTGCTAGCAAGCACAGAGAGAGTGGGAAACTGGAAAACAGGGGTCTCCCCCAGCTCTTTTATTTTTATTGAGGAAATAGACAATAATGTTCAGTGCACACTCTCCAGGAAGTTACTCTTAACAGATAAAACAACGAGGAGTCCTTGTGGCACCTTAGAGACTAACAAATTTATAAATTTGTTAGTCTCTAAGGTGCCACAAGGACTCCTCGTTTTTGCTGATCTAGACTAACACGGCTACCACTCTGAAAGCTCTTAACAGATAGTTTGCATGCAATAGCAGAATACATGGTACTGAAGATTGTTTCTTTATGAGGTTCATTTCAAGAACTCATCTACAGCACTTGCATGTTCTGGCTGATGTATCTATTTTTATGAAGGAAGCTTCTTTATGTGTTTAGTCAATTTTTCAGCTTTACCATTTTAGATAACAAAATTACAGAGTAGTTGCTAAAGTCAGACTTTCACAACAATTGAATTAGAATACTTAAATTCACATGGTAGTAATCCTCAAGAAATTAAAATATCCCTGCTCATTGACACTTCTCTCAACACTGATTTGTGGACTAGCTACCTTGAGAAGCAAATCAGCATAGAAAAAGTGACATGGGGCCAATAAGCTAGACAATTCTAGTCTTTTGATAGAGATTACATGTTCTACAATAAATTCAGAGCAGAATTTCTTACCTTTGTGGTGGTTTGCCCCAGATGCTAATTTCCCCCAGAATGTTACAACAAATATTATTATTAGCAGTTTTCCTTTTGTTGCTTTCTGTAAGTATCTCTTATTCATCCTGAAAATAAAGATAAAAATACATTAAAATAAGTGTTTAAATTAAACATTTTTTTTCTTTTTACCATTGTAAACTGAATGTGATGCTTGTAAAAGATGCTTGATTGACAACCCTGAAGTCTGAAATCCTTTTGAGCCATAGAAAAGGCTCAGCATGGACTGCAACAGTGCAATCTTCCCCTCCCTTCCCTGCCAACGTTTCCCCTTCCGGTTACAGAAGGACCATCTCAGAGAATATTTGAGCCCTGTACCAGATGGACATCATTAGAGCCCCTCCATCAGAGAAGCCTCCCAAGGGAAGGCAACAATAGAAACCCGGCCAACTCTCCCCTGATGTGAATTCACACTGGGGTGCAGCAGATCTTGCTGGAGCAGGACTTGCCATCTGCATCACCATGAATTAGCCAAGGTTGATTTGGGCCTCTGACTCTCCTGCAATGACATTTAGTGTATGGCTTTAAGGCCACCTGCAACTCTTTGAAGCCCTGCATACAAGTCATGATGACGGATTTGATCAGAGTACCAACAAATGCAGCACCCCCACCACATGAGAAGTCCCCAGGGTGCTTGATACACACGAGGCAGTAGCTTACGGGCTGAGCCAAACACATGGGATTGACCAATATCATTCCTTGTCTATGCCAATGGACAAGAATAGACAGGTGATATTGTGTCAAAGAAAGTTGCAAAAAGTCACAAAGTAATTGAAACATGAGATACTGATATTGCATTGTGATGGGTTCATTGTGACTTTACAGCAGTACTTGATGGCACTGAGACACGATGATGAAATGCAAGGTTGAGCATTGGTTATATCAGTGCAACTCCATGCAAAGTAGGTCGCCAGGTGCTAAAAAACATGCACAGTAGTTCTGGCTATCGGGCTAGAGAATTAAAGTTCAGCAGAGGGTGGTGAGATGTATTATGATGATACCTGCTCTTGCTTTTTGCTCTCCATGGAAGACCCCTAGAGAGCTGGCTAAGAAACATTTCTGCAGGATGTTCATATTTCTGCTGATAGGTCAAGAGGACCATGATGCCTATTACACACCTTTTACACTGAAAAAGCGGCAAACTTGACCATTTGAACAAAATTAATACTATTTGACAATGCCTGGTACTAGGCTGCCTTTTGCTTCAGAGCAGAAAAATCTGTATCGCTTCAGTACTGTTGTGCAATTTCTACAGTTCTCCCCTATTGCATTCATAAGAAGCCAATATTAAAAAAGACTACACCCTCTTTCTCTCTCGCTCCGTTCATGCACAGCAGTACCCTGACAACCACAAGTGCTATGAAAAAGCAGTCTATGCTGTCACTCAGAATTAAGCATGAGACTGTTAAGTTCCAGATCTATTTCCACTTAAGAGCAATCCCAGTTTTTTCAGTTTCTCCCTACCTCTGCACAGGTCTCTCCATACCAGGACCCTGCACATTAGTGTTGCAGATGGCAGACCCGCAAATTTAAATCTCCTTTGGAGAGACAGGTATGATCTTATTAAACATAGGTAAGATTTCAAACTGAGCCACCTGTACAAAACATGTGATTCAAATTAACAGACCAATGAGAAGATTTTAATCTAATTCAATTAATGTGTACCAAAGCCCTTTAACACCTGAATTCAGAACAAACAAAGAATTAAATGCTCTTTAACAGAAGTAATGTATTTACTATATAAGGTGTGTTCCTCTGGGATTGTGTAGGGGAGTAACACCGACCCTAGGGGAGTACAATATCCAGTGTTCTGCTGATAGCTTGTGCACTGAATGTCTAACTGATTAATAATCTTAGTAGCAATCACAGTATGCTATGAACCTCACTGCATTTCTGACATCGGCTTGCTCCTCTTTGCACGAATGTTCCTGTTCTTTCGGAATGCTACTTGTTTATTCGCCATCGGCTACAGGTTTCTGAAGTGCCCAGAACTGAAGGGAAATTCATTCTTTGTCATTCTAAACAAAGAATTAAAAAATGTAAACGGAGATATATGTTCACACTGTTGATTTATAGCCATATATGTGAACAGCAGAGAAATTAGTCCTCCACCGCACCTGTTGTGATGCTGGTGCCAATCAAAATTCCATTAAAATGAAGTCTCCCTCCCATGCACACCAAGCCTCACTCTAAGGGGTCTAATGCTACCCCCCCCCCCGCCGCATCTCTGATGTTGCCAGATCTTCTCCACTTGCTCTGCAATGAGACACGCTGCAGACACAGAGCTAGGACTTGAGAAAATAGCAGCAGAGAGAGGCAAAGAGGAGGGGGACAACCAGTCTGCCTGTAAACAGCAGCCCCTTATGGCAGGTAACAGGAGGAGAAGGTTAAAAAGACACGTGCCTTTCCTGCTGCCACCCTTGCTTGCGGGACTGTGATGACCTAGAAATCAGCAGCTCCATTGACCTACCAATCCCCAAAAAGGGCTGTCCTGCACACAAAAAATAAGAGTTTTCAGCTTTGACATATTAACTAAGTGGCAACTCCCCTGTCATGCTAACAATGACAAGACTGGAGTGAGGCTAGTGCAGGGCAAGGATAATATGGGAAAGGGAAGGCTGGAGCAGAAGTAGGCTGGGAGTCTTTGGAGCCTGATGCACAGCAAATCAGCAGGAGGGTTCTTGGCCTGGTAGCTCTGTTGCTCAGCCTGATCTGCAACTCTGCTGGGGTCATGGACATACCTGAAGCAGGAGCTGGAAGCAGGATCTGCTGACTGGGGAAACAACCAGAGAGCCTTGGCTGACCAAGCCCTCTCAGAAAGGAGAAGAACACATTATTTTCTGTTTTTCTTTTCTTCCTTGCCTTCCAAAGGCCTTGTAGACTTCTGTGGGATGTGGAAGTATACTGACTTTTGTTTGGACTACTTTTACACCCACCCATCCCCATAAGGCACCCCCCACAGATATCTAGCTGTGCTTTGGATTCTGAGACAAGAGCGGCACCCACCCTCTTTCCAAAAGGGTGTCAGAGAGATATAACCTACTACAAGAATACTGGCTCTCTATTTCTTGAGAACAGTCAGCATGCTACTGGCAGTGTTCATGTGCTTACAGAAATAACATATACCCACCTAGACACTGCTAAGGGCAACAGACCAGAGCAGCAAACACAGGTTTGAGCTGGTGGGTTCTTCTCAGCAGCCTAACAGGTTATTGTGAAAGGGATGGTGCTGAGAAAAAGTGATCATCTATTCAGACAATCTTGAGAGGTTAGTTAATGACTTAGACATCTTGAACCCAATCCTAGGTATGTCTGTGTGTAGTTTTTTTTATCATCATCTGGCTGTATTAGTCTGTGATGGTTACTTTTGGTTAATAAATTGTATTTGCATTTGTTTTCCAAAACAGCCTAAAGTGCAACATGAAGTGGCCAGTGGAGCCAGAAAATATTGACCGCAGCCTTGAAACAGGGCTGTTAACCTTTTTGTAACCCTGACCAAGTCAGGTGACTGGGTCCCAGAAGTAAAAATCAGTCCGTTACCAATACTTCTATGTGTCACACTGTCAATGAGGTCTGAAAAAGTTATTTGCAAACTTTATGCAGGAAGATACAGAATTACATAAACAAACTGCAGCTATTAACCTGAACAGTTTTTCCTCTTAGGCACTCTTCTCCTTTATTCTTTTTCTGAGACCCCTTTCAGAAACCATGGTACCATCTATTGCCAGACTCCAGTGATGTTGTATTATATCAGCTAGAAATTCAAAAACCAGAACATCAAGTTTACAGGAAAACTTGAAATTTCAAGATCAATTTCATTCTGAAATGGAATGAAATTTCAAAAATTCCGTGTGAAACAAAGTATTGATTGTTTCTAATTGAAAACTGCTGACAGGAACATTTTCGACATTTTTTATTAGAAACAATGCAGTCTCAACATGTAAACCCAGAAAATGAATAGTAAGACTGGCCCTTTTGAATTTATTTTTCAGTGCATCAGTAGGCAGGGGAAGGGAGCATGGACTGTCCCTAGACTCCAGGCACACACCCAACTGAAACAAAAAAGAAACATCAACAACATAACCCTCTTCAACAGTGGGAGAGTGGGAGATGATTGCACTGTGACCAGTTCTTCACTAACACCATTATCTAATGAATACTGGTATTAATTTGCTGCACTTGGTTTAGAATAAATATTTCCACTAATATGTAGACCAGTAGCACACTAACACACTATACTACAGCCCAATCCTAGAACACCTTAAGTAGTTGTGCTAGAAGTATCTTAGCAGTTGCATGTCTTTTTCTCAGGATGCAAATCCAGCTGAGACTGCAAAGGGAAACTCTAGAACACTGTGTTGTCTCTAGAAATCTCTAAGGTTGGTCTCCATAATTCATCAAAGAAGTTGTCATGAGAACTTACAAACTTGTGTAAAAATAGAGTCAGTGGCCCTCTCCACTGCTTCATATCCTGATGGGGCCCACCAGAAGATGGATGTGGCAAACCTGTGTGGGTACCCTGGAAATGCTCCTAATACCTGGGTAAGTAATGTATTCAGCTCCTTTGTAGCATGCACAAGCTCACAAGTTTCCCTTTTGCTCAGCCCATACTGGTGAATTCAGGATCAAGAACCCTTCCAACAACTCACAAGTAAAGGAGAATCACCAGGGAATTACAAAAAGAAAAGGAGTACTTGTGGCACCTTAGACACTAACCAATTTATTTGAGCGTAAGCTTTCGTGAGCTGCATCGGATGCATCCAATGAAGTGAGCTATAGCTCACGAAAGCTTATGCTCAAATAAATTGGTTAGTCTCTAAGGTGCCATGAGTACTCCTTTTCTTTTTGCGAATACAGACTAACACAGCTGTTACTCTGAAACCAGGGAATTACAGCATCTTCTAGCCATGTAGGCCAGTATTAAACTGTCCTGGATTTCCTATTATAAGCAAAGTGCAACCATATGCAACCCTTACTACAGCAAAAGAATGGAAGAAAATAATAACTTTAATTTTTTTCCTGTTAACAGCTTAAATAGAAATAAAAGATCTCTATCCATTTGTCTCATTTATAGTCATTTACATAACCTGGCATCCATGAAGCCTTAATATTAATTAGTTCATGTTTCAAACACCTGTACATTTTCAGTGCCTTTCAGATCCAGCTACCTTTTGAAGACAAGTCCCTTTTCCATGCCCTGAGGATGTCACATGTCCTAAGTACACACTGAGAATGTTTACACATAGAAGAAATGTGGCTGCTTCCCCATTAAACGCCGATTTAGTGTTCAAGAAATAAAAGCTTCCACTGACAGCATATTACAGACCAGAATTCTCTTACTTTTTCTTTTACAGTCAATATTTTATTGGCTATTTCTAAAAAGTCCTAGATGATCAGTAGGAATGGCCCTGGGGCTGAAAGTCCTTTTACACAAACAATGCAGCAATTTAAATTATGTTCTGCATTATGTTGAATCTTACATTATTTATTAGCAGTGCAGCTTTATTCAGCCTTTTCTTCTGTAAACTAATGCAGATTTAAAAGTGTCCCGCTGGTAGCTAAGATCACTTTGTAAAAGTAACACCTGTGTGACCACTATGTGTTTGAATATATATATATATAAATTCCCTCTATGCCATTCCTGTCATGTTTGCTCAGTGAACAAATAATTTGACACTCTCATTACTTCAGGTACAAGGTAGCTTGTGAAAATCAATCTTCTTTCTGCTTCATACATCACAGCCTATAACAGACACAAAGTGCATTCTGATTCTGAAATGAAGCTGGGGAAAAATACAGGTCTATTGTCGTAAGCTACTTTGTTTGATCTAGATGGGTAAGAAAAGAAAGAAAATGGGCACTTAGCCTGGTAAAACTAGGAAACGTAGCACAGGAATCACAGAGGAAAACTTGATATACAAAGCAAAGGTATTGTTTTTGCAAAGTGATCCTTTACCAGAGGGATACTTTTATACTAGAAAGAACAAGTACCTGTCGGGTGTTTAGTGCACTGCCATTCAGAAATATCTTATTCAGAAATGGTTAAAATACTGCTGGCTGATCTGTACAAGTTCTGTGAACATGGTTACCATCAGCCTAGCTGCACAAGTGACAGCAACACAGAACGTTTAGACACCTCCATAAAGAAAACATGAAAAAAATGATCATGCTATTAAGATCCTAATACATGACAACATCCCTTTTCAAGACAGTATTTAAGTATGTGCTTAACTATAAGTAGGTACTTAAATCATTTTGGGAAAATGGGTCTTCAGCAAATATTTCATGTTAAGCACGTGCTGTCCTGAACAGGGATTGATTTAAGCATGTGCTTAAACGCTTTCCTGAATTAGAGCATAAGAGAGTAAGCACTAGTGAGAACAAGCAGGTATGAAAATGCAGAAATTCCAAATATTGAAGCAATAAAATGTGAAAACATGCAACAACTTCAAAAACAACTCTCTTAGTATAATTCAATTAATTGCCCAATAACTGGTATACAAGAGATATGAGTAAATACAAGTCATGATATGTGTCCACAGTATCTCAGACTGCTTGGATGTGCTATTTACTATTTAGTATTTATAGTACTGCACTAAAAATCTGATAAACATGGTCCTTTAAATTTCCAAAGAAGTTCACTTTATGCACCTGACTCTCTACAACTTTAACAGGAATCTCATAGCTAAATTTCTTACAGAAATTTATAGGGAAGTATTTTTTTTTCCTAACTAGATATTTTGAGTTTTGCTGATACTGCCTTTGCAACTGATATGATACTGATGAATGGCCTTCTTTCTTGACCACTATCAACATTCATCTCCAGTGCTTCCAAATTAACACCAGTTCTTTGTGGACACGACTAATTGCAATTTTCAACCTCATAAATTTTCAGACATGACACCTAACCAAAAGCAATAAAGAAAACAGAGAAGAGTAAACAAAAAGTGTACTGTCCTTCCAGCCAGCTGCAACTCAGACAACATAGACAAATTTCATTGTGTATTTAATCTCTCTTTTCCTCGCCTTTTATTATCAGTTCAGCAACCCATGCAAAGTAATGTTTCATCTGACATAGCAATGCTGTTTCATTATAGAACATCCAGACAACAGAACTCTAGTTATATAGATGAGGGGTCTTGTGGGGGCTAGGGAGTAAATTCACTCAGTACCCTTATAAGTTAAAAAAATCAAAGTATAAAATTAATGCTACTGGTTGTAGCCTCATAGTACATCCAAACTGTTATTGTATTGTACTTATAAGTACCTAACATAAAGCATTACAAAATATTTAAGTTTCTGTAGTACTCAACATGTTTAATTTGGCCATTGATTTTCTAGACTCTTCTATAATAAGCTCTCACAGCTAAACATTCACCATTAGAAAGTGCTTAGGCTCCAATTCACATAATTTTCTCTGGTATTATTATTCCATTTTAAACTCTTTCTCTCTCAAGTTCTGTGCTTTAGGGATTTTAGGTTGTAGGGGGTACTATCTATTCACTTAATCATCACTGCAACAGTATTTGCTTATATCTTACACTTGATCCTTTTGCAGATGGTTATTTAAATTTTCTTTATTCATATCTCAGTAAACCTTCCAGGATGAACTGAAGAAAAAGGATAATGGCTCACTGGGCTTTGAACAACATGTCTCATTGTGACTTGAAACTCTTAAGTCTATTGTGATTTCATAAAGGCCACTGCAGCAGCAGAGTTAAGCTTTCAGAGGAGATGTTAATGTCTTCATCATTTTTAGTATGTTTTCCTTTTGTATGTTAGCTCAACAAGTCAGATTCTGATTTGTTCCAAGACCAAAACCATAAACAGATCTGTGATGATACGGGTTACTTTCAGGTCATTTCACCTTCACTACAAAAAAGTACCCACATATTTCTGTGTGATATCTTACATGAAGAAAAAGGACAGATGGTCTCTCTAATGACCTGATATGCACACACCACAGTGTTAGGTTCCTTCAAAATTATACAAAAATAAATAATGCCACACACTAGTTTTACTTGACAATTTGAGTACTTTCAGGTATTTTTTTGGTGACTCCAACTAGAACTATTACCTTTTAATGCTTGCCTCACCACATCATTCAGATCTCACCTATAGCTATAACAGTTGGGCAACCTTTTTCAACTGAAACATTCTTTCAGTATAAAATGCACCTTTGGTAATACTGAAACATTTTGTGAATTTGTTTAGATTTTGCTGAATTGTTTAGGTTGAAAACAAACCTTACAAAAATGAAATAAATACATTTTCATTTCAAAATTCCATTTAATTTTATTTTTAATATAAAAATTTTAAAATGTTGGAAATCAAAATGAAATGTTTTCTTCCATGTCAAACAAAATGCACCATTATCCCAAAAGGATTTTAAATAACATTTTGAAAAATCCTGTTTTCAGTTCAACACAAAATGATTTTTTTTTTATTTGGAATTCCCAGAGAACTAAAAGAAAACATTATTCTCACAGCTCTAATAGCTAAAATCTTGTCTTATTTCATGATCCCTCTTTGCTTCACCAGTAAAACCAATCTCAATGCCCTCTCTATTTCCTTCTCCCACTCTCCCTCTGCCAGCCATGCTGCCCCTTATAATGGAAACACTTTCAAACCTGTTCAACATACCATCTTCCTTGCCTCTTCAAAATCCCCATTTCTGTAGTCTACCCACAAATGAGTTAATATTAGAGCTGGCCCCACAGGAAATTCTGACATTTTGAAATTTTCTTTCGAGCCGAGTCATTTTGATAATGTTGAAATATTACAATACACACAGATGTATAATGTAAGATCAACATGAATGAAAAGTTTTTTAAAAGTTAAAAAAATGAGTCAAACCAAAACAAACTGAAAATCAGACTGAAACAAGCAAAAAAGTCAAAACAAAATACTCTATTTCAATTCAAATCATTTCAAAATTTTTACATAGAAAATTTCATCAAAATTGACACATGCCCGTGAAATATTTCAATGAAATAGCATTTTCCATGAAAAACTGTTTTACTGAAAATTCCCAAACCAATTCTAGTTAATACATTTAGATATTAAAATTACATATATTTCAGAACCATCGAGATGTGTGCATGCCTGAACCAAGTAATCACATGCCTTTATTATGGTACTAGTGTCCTGCCTCTCCCCTTCCTAGCCTTTTATTATCTTTAGCTGCAGTGTCATGTCTAATTTTAAACTGCAAGCTTTTCTGGGTAGGTACTGTGTCTACACTGGTTTCTGTGAAATACCTCACACATTTCAGGATCCTCAAAACTAACAATTGTTCAAGAATCCCTATGTTTTGAGCAGGACACGTTAAGCAGGAAATCTTAAGACCAAATAACATTCAAATATCTACATGATGGTAATATAGTGACAGAACTCTACCAGCCTAAGCTACGATTCTAGCATTTAAATTCTCTGTTTAAGCAAGTCAAATTTATCATTCTAATTTAACAAAAGACAAAATTAAAAACCAAAAGTACAGATAAATCAGCTAAGACCTTGTTTTTAATGAGATATCACCAAAAAAGCCAGCCAGCTATCATTTTTGGTTAGATCTGATTGATCGGGACAACTATGCTTTCTCTTATCCTTTTATCTCTTTAAAATGTGCCTCCAATTCCCATTCTGTAATGTTTAAGATGACCCCAAGAGATAGTTATCTTGTGTCTATGGGATCATTCATTACTAAGATACCTTTGTATCTTTCTTTGCTGAATTCGAGCAATGCGATTGAACGTGGGTGGTTATTCAGTGATTAACACTCCCACAGTTTGTTTATAACTCACTCCCTTTTCCATCACTCTTGTTTCAAATTGAAAATCTTTCTGTTCTCACCAAGGATTTTTTTTCACCCCTTGCTAACAATGACATCATGGAAACACACACAAACAACAAGTTGGGCAGGTGTGTTGTTTTCCTAAAGAGGCCATCCACAGAAAACAACAAGCTCTATACTTGCAGGAATTAATTAATTTTTTTAAGATTAAAAATTAAAATTAAGGCCACCCAGAGAAAACAATAGGATTTAAGTTTGAAATAAAGGTACTTAAAGAGTGAGCTCTCATAGATTTAAATTCAGACAGCTCTGTTCCCATCCATAATCTCTTTCACACCACATTAGGGAAGCAATTTGTAGACTTCTACACCTTTTCCATTAGTGGTGATAAAGCTACATGTGCGGTTACAATTCTGCTAAATGATCTTTCCTGACTGAAGATTAAATTCTGCTCTTCTGAAGATCTTTGTCATAGAACCATAGAATATCAGTGTTGGAAGGGACCTCAGGAGGTCATCTAGTCCAACCCCCTGCTCAAAGCAGGACCAATCCCCAACTAAATCATCCCAGCCAGGACTTTGTCGAGCCTGACCTTAAAAGTATCTAAGGAAGTAGATTCCACCACCTCCCTAGGTAACGCATTCCAGTGTTTCACCACCCTCTTAGTGAAAAAGTTTTTCCTAATATCCAACCTAAACCTCCCCCACTGCAACTTGACACCATTACTCCTTGTTCTGTCATCTGGTACCACTGAGAACAGTCTAGATCTATCCTCTTTGGAACCCCCTTTCAGATAGTTGAAAGCAGCTATAAAATCCCCCCTCATTCTTCTTTTCTGCAGACTAAACAATCCCAGTTCCCTCAGCCTCTCCTCATAAGTTATGTGTTCCAGTCCCCTAATCATTTTTGTTGCCCTCTGCTGTACTCTTTCCAATTTTTCCACATCCTTCTTGTAGTGTGGGGCCCAAAACTGGACACAGTACTCCAAATGAGGCCTCACCAATGTCAAATAGAGGGGAACGATCACGTCCCTCGATCTGCTGGCAATGCCCCTACATATACATCCCAAAATGCCATTGGCCTTCTTGGCAACAAGGGCATACTGTTGACTCATATCCAGCTTCTCGTCCACTGTAACCCCTAGGTCCTTTTCTGCAGAACTCCTGCCGAGCCATTCGGTCCCTAGTCTGTAGCGGTGCCTGGGATTCTTCCGTCCTAAGTGCAGGACTCTGCACTTGTCCTTGTTGAACATCATCAGATTTCTTTTGGCCCAATCCTCTAATTTGTCTAGGGCCCTCTGTGTCCTATCCCTACCCTCCAGCATATCTACCTCTCCTCCCAGTTTAGTGTCATCTGTAAACTTGCTGAGGGTGCAATCCACACCATCCTCCAGATCATTTATGAAGATATTGAACAAAACCGGCCCAAGGATCAACCCTTGGGGCACTCCACTTGATACCGGCTGCCAACTAGACATGGAGCCATTGATCACTAGCCGTTGAGCCTGACAATCTAGCCTACTTTCTATCCACTTTATAGTCCATTCATCAAGCCCATACTTCTTTAACTTGCTTGCAAGAATACTTGTCCATCATAGCAACATTTTGGTAGGTCTCTTTTGTAACTGGGGAAGCGGAGGAACTTATATTCAGCTCTGCTTTCTTTTTCACGAGGATTAGATCTGTCAACAGACATGCACTTTTGCCAAATGCAATCATTGTTGAACTCATGTTTTCATATATGACTTCCATGAATTTTTGGTCACGCTTTCAATTAGGAGTATTCAGAGTAGCAGCCATGTTAGTCTGTATCCACAAAAAGCAAAGGAGTACTTGTGGCACTTTAGAGAATAACACATTTATCTGAGCATAAGCTTTCATGAGCTACAATTCAGTTCACGAAAGCTCATGCTCAGATAAATTTGTTAGTCTCTAAGGTGCCACAAGTACTCCTTTGCTTTTTAATTAGGAGTATGTTTTTCAATAGCAAATGACAGTATGGCAAAGTTACTCAACCTTCCAAAACTGGTCTCATGCGGCGACAAAAGTAGCTGTAGCAACACACATTACATTGGCATCACCAGAGAGCTGCTAGAGCAGAGTGTATCAGAAGACAACAAGGTCAGGCTGCCCCACCCTTTGAGCCCCTAGACCCAGCACATGGCCCCAGTGAACCTTTTACCACTGCATTGAGCAGAAGCTCTCGCAACTCTATTGGGGGTGGGGGAAGAAAGAGAAAGATGGGCCAGATTCCCCCAGCTACTCCATAGATCCACCATAAGGTGTCAACAGCTAATCCCCAGACTCCAGGGAAAACATGTGAGGTACGAGCTCCTCCAGTTCTGGGGGAAAGGGACAGACAAAGCCAGGCCAGGCGGGGCTTCCTTCCGACCATTAGATGGACCCAGAATGCACTCCTCCTTAGTAAACAGCCTTCTCCTGCTGCCAGCTAAAATTGTCAAGTCCTGTAAGCTCAAGTAGTAGCAGCCTGTACGGCAGTGCTGCAAGGTCAGGATTCAACCATCCTGGAGATTCGTGATGCAGAGCGGGTTGTTTGTTACAGCTGCACATAATAGGATTTGGTTTTACATTTTTCTTTAAAAACAAAACTAGGAAATTACACACAAAAAGCCCTTCTTAAAAGAAGGTTATTTAGGTTGCAAAACCAATCCCTCAAAAAGTTAGGATATACCAGATTTTCAGTTGCCCTTGAAACCATAATTCAGGACCTGGTCATAATAATACAGTCTTCAATTCGTGATCATGTGCTATTTTTTCCCACAGGACCCCTGCCTCTTTCAGTGCCCAGAAAGCACACTTAAAGGGGACCTTCGGGGGGAATTAAGGTTGAACAGGCAGTCTTAAAATTGGCATCTGACACAGAATGTAATACAACAGCTTCCTGAGAATCATGCTGTATGCACAAAATTCTGCCATCTCCTCTCCCTCTGTCTCCCCCCCCCAGCATTCTGAAACAGTTATGAATATATATTAATAATCAGCTGCAATTGAAAAGGCTGCATGAAAGGATCAGAGTAATCCATGCACTGAATTTCTCAGAACAGGGACAGATCCGAACACTCAGAGTTTGCATGAGAGGACTGAGTAGGGTGGTTAAGGTGTCAGACTGAAACCCATCGTCCTTCTTCCTTGTAACCTCACTGAATTTTCCAATATCTCCTCTATCTATAACTCCTTTTTTTCAGGAATGGCAGCAGCCCTGGAACTTAAATATTAGCTCTGGTGCCCTAACTTTCATCTAGGGCTCTGTCACAGTGCATGCCCAAGCAATTATGAGATTTGAAAGTTGTGGCATGGGGACCCAGGCCAAAAGGCAGAAAGATGTGCCAGGGTCCCACAATAGGGTTAAAAATGCTTGTCTGAGGAGAGCAGAGCTCTGGGACTTGGTGAGGTAGAGAGAACAAGTTCTCTGAAAATTATAAATACCACCAAAAAGTGAGTGACATTCAAGCTCTTAACACTACAAATAGCAAAGTATCTGTGCCATCCTCAATTTGTATTTGTCCACATCCTTATTGACTGCTGGATCCAAAGTCCTCTAGAGAGCATCACACAAATTTTCTACTTACTGTATGGTACACTTGGCTCTCTGATTTAGCTGCAGAGCTCCCTACTGATATCAACTCTGAAGGAGCTTAAGACATTTTTTTTAAAAAAAAAGTCAATTCTAACTTACTTTTCGTAAAGACCATACATGGTTCTCTCCTTTCTGAGAAAAACTTAAGAGATCCCATGCAAAAAGGAGCACAGGATTTGCAATGGAAAGAACTGTGTGTAAAACAGCATGTCCCTGTTATGCAGCTGCCACAATATATGTATTCATTATTATTGTGGGTTGGGTTATATTTTTTTGAAACAGGTGGGTAGAACAGCCACCCTTCATTATATACAGAAATTAAGTATGCGCAAGACTAGTAAGGCTACATTTGGAGACAGCTAAATAGTCTTGAGCTAGTCAATGGTCTCTGAGTATTCAAGCCTTCATTTAGAAAAATGTAAAAAACAATTAAGCTCCTTTATGGAACCAGGTAGCTGAAACAGGTAGCAGTCTCCACCCAAAACATAGGCACATGTGATTGCCCACTACACAGGCACATGCAAGGCACATGTGGGCAGAGGGGTTTCACTGGGTATAATTTTAGTTGAGGGATATGTATGAAAGAGAGAAGCAGGGAGAAACACCACAGAAACAGACACAGAGGAGGAGCATCAAGGACACACCCTGAACAAGCACTGAAAGTGTGGCTCTGAGAAAAAAGTAGAGAGAGCTTTTGGGGCAGAGCGCTGGCTGAAAGAAGCTTGGAACTGTGAACTAAGAAACTATCTTCTGTTGTGTGATTCCTCCTGTGCTCAGGAAAACAGAACTTTGGACATTTTTTTGGTAAGCAAAGAGGGTTGCATAAAAGATACCTGGCTCCATCCATCACCAATTTCTTCTCTTAATGGAAACAACCTACAGAACCCCCAATTTTTCCTAACTGCTCAGGACAAAAGGTGCACTTCTAGAGTCTTTTTGACAGGGAACCTTACAAATACCTTGCTTACATGAATTAATGTTCATAAGAACCCTGTGACGAAAGGGGGAAAAACGTATCTACATTTACCCATGGAGAAGCTGAAGCAAAATAGAGGCCAGTGGCTTGATTCGCAGAGGTTCTTAATACCTGCAGCAGCTATTGAAATCAGTGCGAGCTTCAGGTACTCAGCACCTCTAAAAACTAGATCATAGGTGACTTGCCCACATTAACACAGGAATTCCTTAAAAGAATTAACCTCAGAAACCAGACCTTCTGACTCCCACGTCCGCACTTTAACCCCTTTGATCCTAAAAAGACACCATAGCACAATGGAGGAGTGGCCTGGCCACTTGGAGGAATCAGGGAACAGTTACCGTCTGCAGTATGGTCCTCTCACCAAGGACCATAATTTACACTACAAAGTGCAGTATATGCGTCTCAGCATTCCCCAACACAGCAAATCTCTTCAGGTAAGTTCTCCCTTTTTCTCTCTTTTTACACAGAAACTGAAGATACAGGTTTCTCTGCCAGTTTCTAATGTTCTTACTCACAGTGAGTAGCACTTTACTCTACAAGGAGCCCAGCTGATGGAGGAATGTTCAGATTATTATAAAGTTATTAGCATCTGGTCCTGTCCTGACACCATATCTGCCCTTTTCTGACATAGTGCAATAACTAGATTTAAGTGGGAAAATACATATTTTAGTTAAACCACTCAGTTAAGGATCCACCATGCCAAAATTTATGATGGGTGGATTCATACTTTTAGAAGAATGGCAGAATATTGTAGGCTATAATGTAGGCATGGAGGCTGCCATCAAAAGTGTCTTAAAAACAGGTTACACTTTTCAGAGAGATGCAGTAGGATGCAAAGTGAGAACTGAGCCCAAGTACCTTTCTATAAATGTGTTTCACAGAATAAAGGTCACAAGTACATTTTCCCACTCTGGCAGTGTAAAGGGCCCTTAAAATGGGAGTAAATTAGTATATATTAAACTCTTGCCCAAATTTGGGTGTGTTCCTTAATACAGCTTTGGATGAGAAAGTTCTCAGGTGTTACCACATTTACACAGGATTAACTACTTCTCACAATCTTTGTATTTGCATTTTTACTGAAGCTTAATGGAACAAAAATCTGATTTACATTCATTTGTATTCATTTATTAAAGAGGCTTATTTTAGTATAGTTTTTTTTTATCAATCACATTGCCACTGACATTAGACACAAGCCTGTCTAGGGTTCTGTGTATTTTTGTTTCAGGCAAAGTGGATTGTATCCAGTGTCTGTTATACTAGAGATTAGAGAGGATTATTTTTGATTTTTCAATTTTTCATTTCATAACAATTAATTGGTGCAGTCTAGGAACTAAGCCAAATAATGCCTATTTTGCTTTGTAAGTATCACAGCGTCTAATTTGGCAGCATATGAGAGATCTAGAGTTCAACAGAATTATTCTACTGCTGTCCTAAAAAATACTTTGTTTCTCATATACCAAAAGAGAGTATTAATTTTCAAATGTACAAGACTTAAAGAGTGCATTTCAATAATAATGATAATTAGCTAATATGACATAAGAAGAGCCATAAATGAAATAGCAGTAAATTTCCAAGGCTTCTGAAGATAGACAGTAAGACAGAAATGTTCACAGTATTTTTTATTTTTAAATCAAGATTTAAATTTAATAAGAGAGGATTTCAATTTAGTAGCAGGTAGACAGGTATAATATTGTATGCATCATCTAATAAGAGAAACTGCTATGATATTTTCACACCCTTGCAGTCACAAAACACTCTGAGATGATGTAGATATTGCACTGCCTCTCACCACCAGAAGAAATTATTGTGTTTGCCAGACTATTATTAAATTATTTAGATATGATACTGCCAGTAACAGTTCATTACACATTGGTATAATAGTGCAAGATCATTGCAATCTTCAAAAATTGAAGGAAGGAACAATTTGAGAGGAATATAGAATCTGCACAATCTAAACCAAAATAATATCAACTCTCCTCTTATGTCAGTTGATCCTCTAGGCTTAAGTGTAATTTTAATCCAACATTATTCAGCTTCCAGCTTCAAGAAGCATGGTTCAGATGAATGATTCTACATTTCATTGTCAGAGTTACAGGAGACAAGAGTCTTTAATCATGTTGCTGCAACAAAAGATGCTTGCTGCTCATCTTTTGCTCTTTGTGTAATTTGCAATTGTGAGTCTTCACTAGCAGTGCCTCTATTTCACTTACCTACTCCAACGTTGTCAACTCCTGAGATTTTATCTCAAGTCTTGCAATATTTGGTGTTTTTCTTAAAGTTCCTTTGGAGTCTAGTGGTTATGTGACAATCACAGTTTTAATTTTTCCTCTTGGTTTCAGAGAAAAGCTTGAAAATATGAACACTCAAGGCTCAAACACCAAGAGGCAAATAAAAAATCCCAACATTCATTATTTTACAATCTCATGTTTTTATCAGATCAGCTTGTGATTCTGAATCAAGATTTTTGAACACTTGTGATTGGTGATACTTCTACTCACATGGTATGAAGCCACAGGGAACATTCAGTAGGCTGTGCTATAAGGATATGAATGAAGCTTTATACCTATTTCCACTGCCACTGTATTTTGTTTTCTTTGCAGGAAATGCCCCATTGTGAAACACAGGTTAGCTGAGGCTACATGCAGCCCCACTGCTAGCCGGAAGTTGCGGTTCAGTTTGACTGGGAAGCGGGGAAGGGGGGGAAAATATAATATAAATGTTCGAAGAACTTTTCTTTGTTTTTAAAGAATCCCTGAAACAAACCCTCTGCCTGGGATGCTGCCACAGACCTCAAAGAGTAGATGACAAATACAATTTCTAATTTATCTTTTAACTGGTCAATATTTTGATAAATATCTCCACTGGGCTATGCAATATGACCCTGATTCAGTATTGGGACTACTCAAGTGCTTAAAGTTAGGCACTTGTACCTTGTTGAATTATGGCCTATATTCACCTTTCTGTTGTTTACTATAACCAGTAAGTGGCTGAAACTTGTTACTGTGTCTGTCACTTTTACACTGAACATATGAATAGGTTGAGCTGTCAATTAGACTCCATTTTATTGACTGTCACCAAGTCTTTTAGAACCTTTTATTTAATGGCCTTCTCCACACTATGTTTTCTGACCTTTCGTCCACAAAAGTTACATGATCTCTTATTGACTTCTCCACTTCCTGTCTCCTGATTTCCTTCTCCATTTGTCTACCCTGACTTTCTTCTCTATTGTTTATTTTTTAAGATCCCTGATGAAGAAGGCCATGCATCATAAGTAAATGTATTTAGTTGATTCAATGTGCAGTCAAGATTATTGAGAGAACTCCAGATAAAAATGCAAGTTAATTTTTTTCCAATGTTTGCTTTAAAATAATAGAAGAAGTTAATATTTTAAGTTTTGTACTTCCTTATCCAAATTATGTACCGATGTTGCAAGGAAATGTATTCTTAATAGCGATATTAACAATGATAAATTCACTCACATCATTGTCGTTGATGTCTAATTAACCTAAATGCCCAGCTGAGTATAGTAAGGATTTGCACAAGGCAAGTGAGAGTGACACGTTGGAGGAAGGAGAGAGAAGTGGGATTTTTCCCAAATTGAACTTTTAAGGTCAAGATAAGTTAGCCAACAAGTGAGTCTGAAACTGCAGCAAGAAATACTTATCACAGGAAATTCATACTTTAAATGAAAACCTGTTAAGATAAATGGAATAATCAAGATAAGACTATATAGAAGTGTCTCTACAATGAAGACATGTCTGAAAAGAGCACAGACATGAATTTTTAGCTATTTTTAATCATAATGTGAATGGTGCAGCCAATTCACTGCACAATGCACTAGTGCAGAATGTGTCACCTGAAATAGGGTCATGGTTTACCTTTACTGATTAAATAAGGTTTTTATAGGAGACTAGATGATCACTTTCATTGTTGTGGCTCCTCCACTGTAATCACAGAAAGATATATTCACACTATACTGTTTTCACTGCCACAAACAAAAGGTATTAAGAGAAATCTGAACAGTTTTGTCTGACTGGCAGCTATAATGGTGAACTCCCAGGGACACAATTCTAGGAGTAATTCTCTAAAATAATACAATAGCCATGAAATCATAAAGTCATTTTCTTCTGGTATAATTTTTTCAGTGGTATTTTGGCTGCCAGAGTGCACCCAAGTCAAGATAAAAGTTTAGGCGGTGGCAATTCAAGTTGTAAAAATAGAAGGGCATGAGCATAGATCTACTTGAAAAGTACGTAAGCACCTCTTTATACATAAAATGAGACTTATGACATCTTCAAAGCTTGCATTTTTATCGACTCTTAACTACTAACCCAGAAAGAATTAATCTTATAAAGCCCAAGATCTGAGTCTGAAAGTCACTAGTGATCCCAAACAGCACAGAGATGAACAGCAACTAGAGCTGAGGAAACAATAGGAGTGGGGAAAAGAGGCAAATAGTCAAAGCAGTGATCTGTCAATAGATTTAAGGAAACTGATGTGTTCTTGGTTATTTTGCAAGTAGGAAGGGAGAATAAGTTCATCAAATAATAATTCTTTGCTCAGCTCTAATGACTTTTCTTGAGAGGCAAAAGATACTTCCCATGTTTGTTTTGTTTCAGAAAAACACATTTTGTGAGGAATAGGTGAAGTTGGATCATATAAGGTATTGGACAACTCTATGGGCCTCAGAATAGGTTTTTTCTACTTCACAGGGTTTCTGTAAGGCTTAATTACTGTCTGAAAAGTATTTTGGAGATGTAGAGTGCTGTACAAATGCAAAGTTTTATTAATTATTATTATCATTATTATTGTCTAGTTAAAGTTGAAACACGGACTGAGGTACATATGCACAGGTGGGTGTGACTTTTAGATATAGGACCTAGAAATTAGGGATGGGTCCATTCCAAAACCTCAGATCAGAGACCCACAAACCTGGGGGAAGTTCAGATCCAGATAAAAACTTTGTGAGTAGGGCTCTCTCTACAAGAAAGATTAATTAAAAGCTATTTCAGGTCTGCATAAGCCTGTGTATTTCTTTTTAAGATCAATTGGTTGGAAGGGTGTTGTCAGTCTTCCTTAATAATAGACATTTCCTGTGTATTAATGTCACTGTTCTATCACGTCCTCAGGTCAATCCATAGCATAAGCCAGTATAAGCAAATCATAGAATCATAGAATATCAGGGTTGGAAGGGACCTCAGGAGGTCATCTAGTCCAACCCCCTGCTCAAAAGCAGGACCAATCCCCAATTAAATCATCCCAGCCAGGGCTTTGTCAAGCCTGACCTTAAAAACTTCTAAGGAAGGAGATTCCACCACCTCCCTAGGCAACACATTCCAGTGTTTCACCACCCTCCTAGTAAAAATTTTTTTCCTAATATCCAACCTAAACCTCCCCCACTGCAACTTGAGACCATTACTCCTTGTCCTGTCCTCTTCTACCACTGAGAATAGTCTAGAACCATCCTCTCTGGAACCACCTCTCAGGTAGTTGAAAGCAGCTATCAAATCCCCCCTCATTCTTCTCTTCTGCAGACTAAACAATCCCAGTTCCCTCAGCCTCTCCTCATAATGCTCAGATCCTGATTCAAGGAGAGGATGCAACAAGTTCTATATTATACTGCCGGAGCAAAATGGTACCTAGATTGGTAAGTACTGTGTAGACAGACTTATGAAACACATTTAATTATTATCATGTTCAGGTGTGACATGCCTGTCAGCTGGGGCTCGTCAAAAATTTCAAGTGAAACATTTTCTTTTGGAAAATGGAGTTTCATCTAAATTGAAATTTTCCATGAGGAGAGATTTCAGCAGAATTTTCGTCAAGGAAAATCAAAATACAACAACTCATTTTATGTCAACTTGAATCCGTGACCTCCTAACATGCCACAGTGCCCAATAGGAGTTGTAGTTCTAGGTGCCTTTTGCCCCCTTTTTTCCCTAGCTGGATTCTCTGAGTAGCTGCAGTGCATTGTGGGACTCAGTAATCAGACACAGAACTCCAAATGTGCACTACAGCAGCTTGGCCACAGGAAAGACCACAGTACATCATGGAAGATATAGTCCAGGTGATAGGAGAGAAAAGATACATGACGGACCAGAACTACAACTCCATGAGGTACTGTGGTAGTTCAGGAAAATGGAGAGACTGATGTCAACCCAAAACAGACATTCCCAACATGATTTTTTTCTGAACTTTTCATTCGATAAGAAGTTCTGATATTTTGAATTTTTATCCCCATTTGGGACAAAAAGAAACAAAAATATCAAAATTTATTATGTGATAAGAATTCCAGGGGGGTTTTAATCAGGCCTCCTCTCAACTAGATGGCCAAAGCCAATTTACTCCAACATTTTGATGAATGAAGCCTACAGTTCTCCCATTCTCCAGGGTAGATTTCATATTCTTCTGTATGCTATCCCAGCTACAAAAAATGTATTATCAACAACCTTGTAATCAATTAATTGTAAATATTTATAGCTAAAAATTTCCTCGCTGCATGCTCTGAATGCCATAAATGCAGAATTGTTTTTCATACTGCGAGATTACTTACAAATGTTGATCCTCTTTGTCTCTGATTGCTTTGAGCACCCATAATTAATCCTTGCTTTGAGTGCACAAAATTAGCCCTAAGGTAACTTGTTTTTGAATGTTTAATCAGAAATTTGAGGTACTTAATTTTATCTGATACCTGAAAACATTTTTCAGTGCAAATATTGCAACTACTGTCAATCAGAAAATTAGGTCACGTATGCACAGTGCTGGATCTTGTACCTGTGAAAAAGTAACATTTGTCAATACGTGTGAAGTGACTAGACACCCTTTAAAGTCATTTGTAAAAAAAAAAAAAAAAAGGAATAATATCAATTTAGACAAACTATTGTATGCAGACGCTATGCTTTTACTGCAGCTAGCTAGGAATCTTTTGTGAAACTCTAGGCAAACTACAGAATACTGTTTCTACTCTGTGAAAAAGTTTAGGTATATTTCAGGAATAAGAAGGTGCAATTTTACTTTGTGTTAGCTGCAGGTCTCAGTCCATTCCTGAATTAAAGCAGTTTTCCAAAATTTCAAGGGTTCATTGTTTTAAAATGCATATTGAAATTATATACAGACGCTCCCCGGGTTACGCAAGACCCAACTTACACAAAGTCGCACTTATGGAAAAAGTTCCATAAGCCAGAAATAGAAGTTTCGAGTTGCAGAAATTTTTGCGTAACAATGACTTACGCAAAATTTGAGTTACACAAGGCTTTCCAGAATGGAACAATTGTGAAAGTAGAGGGACATCTGAAATCAATTCATCACAAAGTATCTACACTGGGAAAAGAAAATTAGGGGGGCAGTGAATAGAGTAGACTATTTTTTATCAAAAACATACTTGCAAATTTCAAAATGTATTCAAAATTCAGTACTTAATATTCTTTTCCAACTGTGAATTGACAGATATTTGGGGGTGCCAGATATTTGAGGGTAATTCATGGCTGTTTTGCAATGCTACCCCCCAAAAACCCACCAAATATTATAACTGTCATTCTTCATGATGTGTTACACATGTCCATTCCACTGTAGGTGTTTGTTTGCTCTACTTTACTGTTGTCACAGAGTTTTTCTCTTAGCATCATGAGCGCCCTCTGCTGTCTCAGATAGGCATAAAGGGCCAAGCTGCCCCTTACCCCCCTCAAGACTCCGAGAGAGAGGGGAAGGAGGGTGAGTCTTAGATTGGACATGTGCAACACATCTCAAAGAACAACAGTTATGAAAAGGTTAGTAACAGCTTTTTCTTCAAGTGATTGCACCTGTCCATTCCACTGTAGATGACTTACAATCAGTCCCAGCTTGAGATGAGTTCAGAGTCTATTTGAACAGGGACTAGAGGACCACTTGTCCAAATTTAGCATCATCTCTAGATAGCTGAGGGGTAGTTTAGCGAGGGGCAAACGTGATATGATGACCAGGTTGCCACTTTGCAAATGTCTAACATCTGGATATGTTAGCCAGAAATGCCACAGAGATTGCTTGGGATCTAGTTGAACGTTCCAATATGCTATCCAGTGGCTTCACATTAGCCAACTGGTAACACAGGCGAAACAAATGGATATCCATGATGAAATCCTTTGTATGGAAACAGGACTGACCTCCATTCTGTCCTCAAATGCAATGAAGAATTGAGACAAAAAACTAAAAAGATTTAGTCCATTCCAGATAAAACACTAAGCTTTTCTAACATCTGGAGTCTATAGTCCCTCCTTATTACTGTGAGGCTTTTGGAGGAAGGTCAGTAAGAAAATTGCTTGGTTGATATGAAAAGTGCAGCCCATCACAGTAATCTGATTGCAGGCCACGAGACATTTTGATGATGTTGACCATCCGCAGGCACAGCCCCCGCAGCTCCCAGTGGCCGCGGTTTGCCATTCCTGGGTGATGCATACACTCCTTTATATCCCCGAGAGTCGCCATGTTGGCTGAAGGACTTTGTGGTGTAACATCCAAAGGAATTATTTTGAAGGTTTACATTGTATAATTTGTTAATGTATGGTTGTACCAATAAAATGTTTGGAGGGGGGAAATGTAGGATTTGGGAACGGCTGCTTATGAGGCATAGCTCCTTTAAGAAACCAGAAAGTGGAGCCGAAGGGAAGAAGAGGAGGGAGAGGAAGAGGAACCTAGAGGAGGCGCCAGTAAGACCCCTGGACTAAGGTTTGCCCTTGTTTGCATTTAAACTTCAAGTTACCAAAATACCAACCACAGTTCCCACCCATGGAATAAGTTCAGAATATACAGCAGAAATCTGCAGAGCTAGAAGGAGGAGAATTTTGTCCTTGAGGTAAATACAGCTCAGTATCAGTATATATTTGGCCAGATTCCTCAAAAGGATAAGTAGTAAATATTGGGGTGGAGATCAGCTGTATTTAAATTAATAAACAGACTCTATGGGTCCCCAAAGGATCTTCCTTAGCTTTGAAATTTTCCTTTTTGCCAACTCCCGCATGGCAGGCCACTTATTTTTGGTGTTATTCCTTGGGGATGGGGAGGGGAGCTAGTTTGAAGATTATCTGGCATTCTTTCAGATAAGATGTAATCTTCTCCTGTTTTCATACATCACGCGTTCTAGGACTGTGCTGGATCAGATAGCACAGAGTACATATAGTTCCCTTGCTGGACTTCAGGAAGCCCAGGAACTAACCAGGTTTAGAAATAGGATCTGGCTCCGGAACATTACCTCATGGCACAGGCCCTCAGAGGGATTTTCATAGATTCATAGGTTTGTTAGGGGTACTATTAAAAGCAACTAACTATCAAGGCCCAAATTGGTTGGATTTGGGACTCAGTTTCCCAGTTTAACCTGCAACAGATTCCAAGTCCAGAAGAGACCATTGTAATCATCTAGTCTGACCTCCTAAATAACACAGGCCATAGAATTTACCAAAAATAATTCCTAGAGCAGATCATTTAGAAAAACATCCAGCCTTGATTTAAAAATGGTCAGTGAGGGAGAATCCACCATGACCCCGGTAAAGTGTCCCAATGGCTAATTACTCTTACCATTAAACTTTTTCTCCTTATTTCCAGTCTAAATTTGTCTAGCTACAACTCCCAGCTATTGGATTATGTTATACCCTTCTCTGCTAGATTGAAGAGCCTATTATTAAATATTTGTTCCCCATATAGATACTATAGCACCACCAGAACTGGACCGAGTATTAGAGAAGTGGTCACACCAGTGCCATATATTGAGATAAAATAACCTCTCTATTCCTACTTGAGATTCCCAAGTTTATGCATCCCAGGATCACATTAGCTCTTTTGGCCACAGCACCACACTGCAAGCTCATGTTCAGCTGATTATTTATCATGACCTCCAAATCTTTTTCAGAGTCATGGCTGAGGGAACTGGGTTTATTTAGTCTGCAGAAGAGAAGAATGAGGGGGGATTTGATAGCAGCCGTCAACTACCTGAAGGGGGGTTCCAAAGAGGATGGAGCTAGGCTGTTCTCAGTGGTGGTGGATGACAGAACAAGAAGCAATGGTCTCAAGTTGCAGTGGGGGAGGTTTAGCTTGGATATTAGGAAACACTATTTCACTAGAAGGGTGGTGAAGCAGTGGAATGCGTTACCTAGGGAGGTGGTGGAATCTCCATCCTTAGAGGTTTTTAAGGCCCAGCTTGACAAAGCCCTGGCTGGGATGATTTATTTGGGGTTGGTCCTGCTTTGAGCAGGGGGTTGCACTAAATGACCTCCTGAGGTCTCTTCCAATCTTATTCTTCTATGATTCCCAGGACAGAATCCCCCATGGTGTAAGTATGGCCTGCATTCTTTGTTCCTAGATGTATTCATTTATATTTACATTTTAGCAAAGGTAGGAGCCAGAGGTTAGTTAGATGGTTGGGGGGAGGAATGGGATACTTATTTTAATCTTAGAAGCTTTGTATTAAAGTTTGGGATTTTCTGTGAGGTTTCAAAAATTGCCTCTTTTTTCCTGATCTAGTCCAACTATCCTTAGCTTTCAACAATCCTTTTAAAATAAATCAATAAATTCAAAGAAATAGATTATTTGAGCTGGCACCCTAATGTACTCATCATTCTGATCAAAAGCAGGTTTTACTGAGAGTATGTCTACACTTGGAGCTGGGTGTGTGATTCCCACCTCAAAGAGACATATTTGTGCTAATTCTTATAGAGCTAGCACTCTTAAAAACAGTATCACTGCGACAGAGCATAGGGCTAGCCGCCTCTAGTACTTGCCTGGCATTTCTAACAGACAAGTACTCTGGGCACCTAGCCCCTACCACTGTTTGTGCCTCCCTGGCAACACTCTACTTTTAGAGCACTAGCTTGATGAAATCTAGCGTGAGTATATCTCTTTGAGCTGGGAATCACACCCCCAGCTTGAACTATAGACACACACTTAATATTGATATCTAAATACCTAAAGAGATCAGTGCTTTCTGCAAGGTGAATATCTGGTCCGTAGGCAAGGGAAGAACTATATCTAAGGTTAGAAGAGCATAAATAATGAGCGCTTGTATGGTTAAGTTAACAAAAATGAAATAATGATACTCAAAGAGTTGCATACATATCTTATGGTCTGTACAACATAAACTTTTATAGATCTTCAGGACAAGACACATTAAATCTTCTGGTTTGCACTTGAGAATACTACACCAGTCCTTGAACAAAGATAGTCATGAACAGCAGCATACTGTCAATCTCCTCCTTTTAAGATCTTGCCCTAAACACCAGGGCAGGAAGTAACTTTGTGCCAAGAATTGACTGTAGTCAGAGAGGCAAGTTCTCTTGCTATTTGTAACAGCTCCCCTGATCAACAGGACACGCACAGACAAAAGAGAACAAAATAGCATTTTTCAAAAGATTTTCCCTTGCTTGCATGTTTTTAAAAAAGTTAACTTTGTAAGACCTTGTGTAACAGCACTGTCTAAAGATGCCTGCCATAACAATAATTTTACAAAAAGTAATGGTCAAGTGTGAGAGAAGGAAAAATTAACATAACTCCCTCCTATTATACCCTTTCCTATCTATGGTTATTAGTAAGGTGAAGAGGAGAGTTCTCACTCCCTCTCCCATGTAGAAACTGTAGAAAACAAGCTCATTTGAAAGGAAATAGCAAAAATGGATGTTGGCTGGATCCTAACTATGAAACGTGGATCAAGGCCCAAGCCTGGGTGGGGGGGGGGGTGACACAACAACAACAAGGCCTGAGTTCAGTCAAGAGGGTCAAGGCCAGAAGCAGCAGTCCATACTTCTGTCATGCCATAGGATCAAATTGGAGCCTAGGTCAATGAGCCACTCTGTGTCAGAGCCAAGGCAGGGTGAGTGGAAGAGAGACAGGGCAAGGTATCAGGAGCAGAGAAGGGAGTCAGGAACCAGGACCTGGAATAAGACAAGGTATCCGTAGTGCACATCAGGGTCTGTTGCAGCAGCAAGCCAGCTGCATAGACAGCCTCTGGGTTTTCTCTAGGCCTTAAATACCATGCCTGGGCCAATCCAAAAAAGTGGTATGCACCACCTCAGGGCCTCTGTATGTGGGATACCCAGTGGTGCTCAAGACCTTAGGGTTCATAGGGTGCTGTTCCCCAGTTCAGAGCTATTGGGTGGTGGTGTGGACACAGAAGTGGCCCAGGAGCCAGCAGACACAGATTTGCAGATCCTTACAAATGTAAACTGAGAATTAATTAAATACTGTGCATTTACATATGAAGAGATAATACGACAGTATCCCAGAGTAATTTGACTCTTCTGGAATATGCTGATCATAAACGGGGATTAGTGTTTTTAACAGAGATCTGCAAGGCAACATGTCCAAGCTAAATGGTGACTGAACCTCAAGAGCTGTTAAAAGATCATAGCTAGAGAAAGAAAACGTTCCTGTCCTTCATTTAAAAGATAAGAGGGATTTTCATGAGGTGGAGCACTGCAGAATTGTACCTCTTAAACAACAGGACCTTAAGTACAGTACAAAGAAATAAGAAGGCTGAAGGGCTGATCTACAGGGCTGCTATGTTGTACACTGGGATTGTATGATGGGACACTTAAATTAATTCCTAAATAAAGTACTCAATTTCTTAGACCTAAAGCAAGATAACCACATGGCATCAAAGCCAATACTGTAGATTATCAACCATGAGAATGTCATATGATTTCATTTTTTACTTTTTAAAAGAATACTTGTTAAATTCTGTGGGCATTTTCCTTATTTCTGCAAAATTCTATATTACCTTTTGTGACAGGGTCAGGCCAGATGGCTATAGGAGAGTAACAGAAGGCAGATATATTAGCCCCAGGCTAAGTAGATCCCTTTTCCCTGGGTAAGGTAACAGGAAAGGTTCCAGAACAATCAGGAACCTTCTGGAGACAAGACAGACAGGCTGATTGGCTGCAGGTGTTCTAATCAAGAAGCTGCTAGAATCAATTAAGGCAGGCTAATCAGGGCACCTGGGTTTATAAAGGAGCTCACTTCAGGAGTAGAGGGCGGGCCCGGGTTCCCCCCAAATCCTCCCAACTCCTGGTTAGACACAGGAGGAGTCGACCTGGACTGTGGGTTCAGAAAAACGGCCAAGCTGAGGGCTGCCATGAAGCTCCAAGGCGAACAAATCCGCCAATAAGCACAAGACCCACCAAGGTAGAGCAGGAACTTTGTCACACTTTATAAATAAAGGACATAGGCCATCAATGTCCAAGGCAAACTTCAGAGACTTAACAATAAATTAACAATCAATGCAGAGCAAATTTCAAATACCAGGCGTACTGGGCTTTATTTCTTTATTTTTGGGGGGGGAAAAGTCTTGTGTGAAAAAATTGCACCCCAAACTAGCTGTTCAATAATGCATGCCAAGAAATCCAAGGATGAGAATGAATAGTGTTTCAAAATGCCATTCCCAAAAATACTCTTTTTCTACGGGGAGAAATTCATGAAAAAGCAACTGCCTATAGTTCATCAGAAAAAAACCTCACCCAAGTTATAAATTCATCAGAAAAGTCACCAGAATGAAATGCCATTATAATTCAAGAATCAAGGAAATAATTCATCTCCCTATTTATGAGCCTATGAATGCTTTACCAAGCAGCTGATGTGCTGTGTGCCATAGCAATTTTAAAATGAATCCAATGTGTCTGCAACTCTGATTCTTGAAATATGCTCACTGTCATTACACAAAGTATGTAACTTATGAAAACCTTTCTTTTTAAAAAAAAATAAATGAAAAGCCACCCAATTCCTTGTAAGATTCCCAAGCAGAATTTTTCAGGTGTGCAGTAGGAGAGAACTATAATATTTTTTTAAATAAATCTTCTTCATAAACATGATTATGGAAAGGTGAGAAGAAACCACGTGATCAGACTCAGTGAAATTACTTTTGAGATATACTTATCTGTCTAGGTACTTTTATGGCCCCAGTACTATAATATGACAGTTCCCATATGCAGCACAATGGATAATGGCCGTAACCTTGACTCTGCTTTGACTGAAGATATCTAATAGTGAGGTGATACTACTGCAACTAGGGGAATGGAGCAAGACTGAGCACTTTCATGTACTTATAGGTTCCATGTGAATCAAAACATCTGTTCAAACCAGCAGAGTTCTGGTGCCCATCCCTGATGACCATACCATGCAAGCTTCTAGCATTCCTCAGATTTAAGTTTTGACTATATACCCTTTGGTTGGCAAGTTATGTTTGATTTTAACATAACAGACTAAAACTGCACAAATTTCAGAAAAGAACAGTTGTTAGTGTGTTGCAGGCGTAAAACAGGCTAGGACAGTGTATAACAACCAATGTAATAGAAAATAGAAACAATATTTTATTGCTTCCAAAATAACTGCATTCTCCTTATTTTTCCATAACAGCACATAAGTGTTGTCTGCTTTGCCAAAGAAAAATATCCCACTAAACTTTTATTTCAACAGTAGGACTTTTTCTGTCCTTTTAAGTTTAAATCTGTACATGTCTGTGTAAAACTGTCTCTTGTAAAATAGAGCAAGAGAACAGTTAAACTATTCAAAACAAATTTTTATATATGCTCTAATGACAGCTGCAAATGCTCAGCACCTCTCTGGATTGGCTATGTAGCAAAAAACAACTCGATTTTTTGTGGGGCAAAGCTAAAGGTTTTGAGGATCTGAAATAGAGCGTGTAAACCCTGCACTGGTGATGAAGGGGTTATAGAATTGCTGTGGGAAAAGCTTGCCCTGACCCCCCACCACCAGATCTATCAATCATATACAGGCAAAATAAAGGCTTAAAAGCAGATAAAAGACAGTGTTTAGCAGCTCTGAGAGAGGGCAGATTGACCAATTCCCCCTCATGCTTTCAAGGAGACAACAGGCTCTGGTATACTAGCCAGGTAGGATTCAGCAAGCCTCACAGTGAGCCATTAGGTGGTTGGTACTGCTACCTCTCTGCCCCTTTCAGAGTTAGGGAATTTGGGACTATGTTAAAGGGACCAGGGGTGGCAGCCAAAAGCTCCATCCGCCTCAAGCACAGTTGGGATTGTTTAACCAAATTTTGTACCATAGAGACTCCTTCTTCAGGCAGATGGATGCACCCTAAGAAATTTTCACCCTCCAGTTGGTAGGAGGTGCCCATCAGCAACCCTAGAACTGTGACAGGATCTAACCATTCTCTTGATGTCCCCTCATAGGGTCAGGACTATAGTAAGGTCATCTGGGGACCAAGGCATACATGCCCCCGCCCACATGACTATGCCCCATCTGCCTTCAGCTCCTGCCTCTGGGACTCAGCTGCTCACCTGGCTTGCCACGCTCTTTCACCACCATTTGGGCCAAAAGCAGCAGCCAGCCCAAACTGACTTTTTGTGCAAGCGCACGTGAGCGCACGTGCCCTCCCCCCTTGGACTGATTCCCCCCACACACAGCTTTGCACCTTGCTACCTGCCCCATTTGCCCCTTGCAGTAAAAAAAATGACTATGCCCCACTCAACCCTCCCTCACTATGCATGTGAAGGTGGCAGATGTCCGTGCCCCTTCCCTGTGAGTCAGGAGCAGCAGCATGGTGTAGCAACCTGCATGAAACTTGACTTGAAGGGAAAAGCCCAGGTTGTAGGAGAGAAGAGTTTGGCAGAGGCATGAGGAAACCAGTCTGTGTGCACATGGCTGGAATGCTGGCTGAAAAAGCAACATCTCTAAATAGTTCTCCTACTAAAGTTTAGGTTTAGAAACATGGAGTCTTCTCATGTTATTACACAACACCCAGTACATGAAACATATGGGGTCTGCGCCTTTCCCTCATGAGCACCAGCAGGGAAAGCCACCTTACTTACATCCTGATTGTTGGGGTATCTGCTTGAGGGGTGGGCCAGGCTCCCCGCAGTCTTCTCTTTCTGTCACACAGAGTCCTTTGCTGGGGTGATGTTGGAGAAGCACCCTGAAGTAGTGGGTCTAGAAGTTAAAACCCCACTGAGATTCATGGTAAAGTTCACGAGTCCCTCAGGCCTGGTCTACACTACAGAGTTACTGTAAGGTTTAAGGAAGCTGCCTTAAGTCGACCTGTTAATGTATGTGTCTACACGACTGGGTCCTTTACATTGACCTAAGTCGCCTCTGATGTCGACTTCTGTAATCCACCTCTGCAAGAGGCATAGCGCTTAGTTTGATTTTCATGGGCCGACTGTGAGGTAGTGCAGATGCATTGTATAATTCGACTTAATTGGCCTCCAGGTGGTGTCCCACAATGCTCATCTGTGACCGCTCTGGAGATCATTCTCAACTCTGCTGCACTGCAGCCCGGCACACAGGAAACAGCCCTTCCCCTGCTAAAGCTCCAGGAACTTTTGATTTCCCATTTCCTGTTTGATCAGCATTGGGAGCACGCCAGCTTGAGCATAGCTGATCATGGAGACTACACGCCCCAGACGCGCTCCAGCCTGGTCTGCACAGGAGGGGGTGGATCTCATCGCTGTTTGGGGAGAAGAGTCTGTGCAGGCAGAGCTCCGATCCAGTAGAAGAAATTACCAAATAAATTTGTTTGTCTCTAAGGTGCCACAAGGACTCCTCGTTGTTATAGCTATGCAAAGATTGCTCGTGGAATGGGGGAGAAGGGCTACACAAGGGACACACAGCAGTGCCATGTGAAAATAAGGAACTACGCCAAGCGTACCAGAAGGCAAAGGAGGCAAACAGTTGTTCTGGTGTTGAACCCCACACATGCTGGTTCTATAACGAGTTGCATGCAATTCTTGGGGGTGAACCTACCAGCACCCACACAAGCAACGTGGATACCTCACAGGTGTGTGAGTCTGGGGACAACAGGGAGGATGATATGATGGATGAGGAAGAGGAAGAGGAGGAGGAGAATGGGAGACAGGCAAGCAGTGGATCCATTCTCACTGAGAGCCAGGAAATATTTTTACCCCTGGAGCCCTGTTGGTCACAGGACATGATGGTGGCTGACCGTGATGCCGGGGAAGGCACCTCTGGTGAGTATACAGTTGCAATGAAAGTCCAGTTAAACTTTAGCAGACACGCACACACATTCAGTGATACTGCATGTTTACTGTGAAGAAAAAGCGAGGTGCTGTGGTTCTCTGCTTACAAGAGGCCGCTCCAGCTATGCAGGGGGTTGGCTCCAGCAAAGACTATTTATGTGGACTGGGATAGCCCGGGAATCCTCCATGGAGATCTCTAGGAAACTTTCATGGAGGCACTCTGCAATCCTTCGCAGAAAGTTTCTGGGCAGGGCAGTCTTATTTCTTCCACCATGATAGTACACTGTCCCATGCAACTCCTGAATTAATTCTGATGGCAGCATTGCAGTACACAGCATAGCACCGTAACGACCGGGTCTATACCCAGACACTTGCAGCATCTCCTTCCTTTCCGCCTCTGTTACCCTCAGGAAACTGATATCACATAGGGTCATCTAGGGGAAACAGGGGAAGTTCTCATTAGAAGTGTTCTTACACAGAGAAAAAGAGCACGTAGACCCACCCCATCCCCGACATTCCGGATCACTAGACCACGCGGGAGCTAATGTGCTCGGCAAGTAGTTTAAGTGGCTGATAGGGGACTAGGGTCCCACATGTGAGATTCCACAATTTGGGAGAGAAAACATTCCCCCCACCCTCCATTCATAAACAGCTTCCCCTGATACTATGGGGAAGGGCCATTGTTCAACTAGCTACATGTGCTCTCGACATGAGCCTGCCATAAACTTCATTAAAAGTGTGATCACCCATGATCTGGGGGGGGCTACTCACCATGACTGGAGTAGCAAAATGGCACAGTGAACAGTCACAGATTCTGATTATGTTATGGCTTGCACCTAGTGTAATAAGGGATTTTTTTTATGAAAATGGCCTTGCTTTGGGAGCATTTTATTCATGTACAATGGCTCCTTTATTTTTTCCCCTGACTGATAGCTGGAAATGTGTCCTTCAGCATGTCATCAACACCTGAAAGCTGACTTTCAGTGATTAGAAGGAGGAGAAAGAGAATGTGGGAGGACATGTTCACCGAGATAATGAATGCCTCCAGGACTACTGACACAGAGCTCAGAGTGTGGAGGATTTCACTGTCCGAGAAGTTAGACATAGATTTGGAGAGCAGGAAAGCTTCCAATGAGCAAGAGCGTACAGCGCAGGATGAGATGCTTTGGATTATGAGAGACCAAGCAGACATGCTGAGGCATCTGGTTGAACTGCAGGAACAGAAGCAGGAGCGTAGAGTCCCTCCGCAGACCCTAGTGGACAGCCAGCCAGCATCTCCTGGCACAGAATCACCCTCCCCCAAGCGTTCCCTGAGGCATGAAAAGTCCCTTTCACTTAACTTGGCAAGGCAGGGCTGGGGGAGGAGGATACAAGGAACAGAAGGCACTCATTCACAGACCTTTGATGGTCTGGAATGCAGTGTTATATTTCATAGCTGAAAATGTTTCTCCCATTCCAACTTTACAACACCTTTTCCCCAAGGTTACCTTTACTTTCTGTTCTCCCTCTTTACTTATATTTGTTAAATAAAGTAAATGGATTTGAGAAATAAATGTTCTTTATTGAGTAGAAGCAGTGGGCTTGGGTGGGACAGTGATACAAGCCAGGTGAAGCTTTGGGACAGTACAACGCAGACAAGCAGCTCATGTTACTGTGACCCATTACTGAAATGGTTTTTCAAAGCCTCGCAGATATGCAGCATCCCTTGCTGTGCTCTTCTTACTGCCCTGGTGTCTGGCTGCTCGAAAATGGCTGCCATCTAATCTGTCTCAACTGTCTACCCCTGCGGAAAACTTTCTTCCTTTTTCTCACAGATATTATGGAGCACACAGCAGGCATCTATAACCATGGGGATGTTCTCCTCACTAGGGTCCAACCTTGTTAGTAGACTTCTCCAGTGCCCTTTCAAATGACCAAAGGCACATTCAACCACCATTCTGTACTTGCTGAGCCTATAGTTGAACAGTTCCTTACTGCTGTCCAGACGGCTGGTGTACGGCTTCATTAGTCATGGGAACAAGGGGTAGGCTGGGTCTCCCAGGATAACTTTAGGCATGTCAACATCTTCAATGTTAATTTTGTTGTTTGGAAAGAAAGTCCCTGATTGCAGCTTTTTGAACAGACCCAAATTCCTAAAGATTCACGCGTCATGAACCTTTCCCGGCCATCCTACATTGATGTTGGTGAAACGCCCCCTGTGATCCACCAGCACTTGCAACACCATTGAAAAGTATCCTTTTCAGTTTATGTACTCTTTGGCAAGGTGGTCTGGTGCCAAGATGGGGCTATGAGTGCCATCTATCGCTCCACCGCAATTAGGGAACCCAATCGCTGCAAAAACATCCACTGTATCCTGCACATTTCCCAGATTCACTACCCTTTGTAGCCGAAGTCAATTAATGGCCCTGCACTCTTGGAGGACAGCAGCTCCCATGGTTGATTTACCTACTCCAAATTGATTCCCCACTGACCGGTAACTGTCTGGCATTTCAAGCTTCCAAATAGCGATTGCCACTCGCTCCTCCACTGTCAGAGCAGCTCTCATTTTTGTGTTGCTAAACTGCAGGGCAGGGGAAAGCTCTGCACAAAGTTCCTGGAAAGTGACCTTCCGGATTCGAAAGTTCTGCAGACACTGCTCATCATCCCATACCTGCAAAACGATGCGGTCCCACCAGTCAGTGCTTGTTTCATGGGACCAGAAACGGCATTCAACAGAATGCAACTGCTCTGTGACTGCCAGCAGCAACTGTGAATTGTTTTTTTCAATGGCTTGCAGCAGGGCTGCTTGCAGGACATCGCTATGTTCCGTGCAGCATATCTTCAGCTCTGGAAATACTGCAGGAGAAGGTGCGAGGTATTTGAGATGCTCATAGCAAGGGTACACAACTGAGCAGGCTCCATGCTTCTGGGGTTATGGCGTACACATGGCAGTTTTAAGGTACGAAAACCACTGGGTTGTTTGCTGTTGATATGAGGGAGCACAGTGCATCATGGGATGCCAACGCAATGCTCCCATTCTCCCCTGCGATAATGTTTTGGTCCCATGAGGCATTGCACAAATGTCCCAAAACACACTGCCGCAAGTTGCACTTTGGGATAGTGTAGGCACTGCTAGTGAGGATGCACTCCATCGAGACAATGAGCATGGTGTGGCTATGCACAATTGACTTCATTAATTCGGGGGCTCAAGGTCGAATTAGATAAAGTCAACTTAATTTTGTAATGTAGACAAGCCCTCAGCTGTTGTCTCAGACTGTCTGAAGAGTCCAGTAGATGTCATCATATCGGTAGTGTTCAGTTTATATTTTCCAGCATTTCACCACCGGGAGGGCTAGAAGCCTTTTATTTTTAAAATGAAAACTGTGATTCCAACTAATCACAGACTCCAGGAGTCAGGGCCCAAGGTACAGCCCAAGTCTCGGAACCTGGGTCAAAGGACTCAGGGGCAAGCTACCGGGCTAAAAATAGCACTAGATATGTTCCTGCTCAGGCTGCAGCCCAGATTCTGAAACCTGGAGAGGGGGTGGGTCTCAGAGCACTGCTATTTTTAGTTCATAGGACCAGCCCGCGAGCCTGAGTCAATTGACCTGCTGCGTCAAGCCAGAAAAAAATCATATTAATAAAATAGATCACTTCGGATTATTATTTACAGCTATTTAAGGTATTCAGATAAAATCAGTTTGCTGAAAAGTTGACTCTCTTTCTTCAAACTTCCATATTGAACATCTATTTTGATGAAGTTTTTAGGACCAAGAGTTTTGTTTTCCAAGCAGATGGCAGCTTTTGTTGTTGTTTGTTGGGTTTTAGTTTTTGGTTTGAATAGGTGTGACAGACATTTTATCCTGCTACTACTGTATTTTAGCATATTTAATTGCTAAGTTCATAGAAAAGTCACAATGCCTTCCCAAGCAGATGGTGAAAGTTGTTTTTTAAAAGAGTAGAGAGCCTCTTTTTCCAACATACTTTCACAGCTTGCTGGGGTCTGTTCAGTATAGATGCATAACTGAGAAAATGGGAATGTGCCTCTACAGTGAAGTAAGTCCCAAATCTGCAAGGTGCTGAGTACTCTAGCCCAGATTTCCCTATTGGGAATACTCACATTCCTAATGATTTTTCAGTTATCTGGCAGTTCCACCACACACACAACGGCAAAAAAAAAATTTTTAATTAAAAATTGATGAAAATTCAGTTCAATGTAACCTGAACACAAACTTCATAAAATTTCTGCAACAAAAATTTCATTTTGGATGGAACAAAATATGTTTCATTTTGTTTCTGGGCATTTTTAACTTAAACAAAAAGGAAAGGAAATGGTAGTCTAGAATCACAAAACAGCTAGAGAAGGGGCAGCGGGTGCCTTCCCCATAACTTTCATCGCAATAGTTAGGGCACTCACCGGGATATGAAAGATGCAGACTCAAGTCCCTGCTCCAGTGATCAATTATTGATACAAACCAGAAGTTCAACAGGAGAAACTGAGAGCCCCAATACCAAATGTCTAATAGCCCAGTGGGTTGGGCACTCATCTGCAGTTGGGGAGATTTAGGTTAAATCCCCCCCCCCCCCCCGCGTGATGTCAAGAAGGGATCTGAACATAGGTTAGAGTTGTTGCTGGAGGGGAGTCTTGAAGCTGTTCCACTGTGTATAAAATATGTGAATAGTCATTGGAAAACTTTTTTTTCCAGAGGGAGAGACTTGATCAGCCAGTGGTTAGGGCACTCATTGGTGATGAGCGGGGGGGGGAAAGGAGGAAGAAAAGATATAAAAATAGACTCAATTTAAAAAAATTTGAAATTTTGAAATTCAAATTTTTAATTTTCGACAAAAAACAGAACATTTTGAAAAGCCAAAACTTTTTCCTGAACGTCTGCAATTTGGGGGAAGGCCATTTGTCATAATAAAAAGATCTAAATAAAAAATGTTGACCAACTCTATTCATGTTTTCATGCAGATTAAGATTCACCCACTCCGTTGAAGGCAAGGCCAAAGCCCATGCACTGCTTAAGCTCTTAAAATAAGCCCTAACGCAGAACAAGCAGTGAATGACAGTAGTTGTTTGGGAAATGGAAAGTATGATACTTTTACAGTGATTAGAGATGCATGTGAACCAAAATTACAGATCCGAATATCCCTGAGGCCTGGTGAAGCTCAGACTCAGTCGGAACATCACTAATTGTAATATTCTTATAGTAAGCATTATTTTCAAAAATACAAATCCTTGAATCTTGGCAAAGAGTGCACAATCTGTGTGGAAAGGAGATGACAACTCAGTCACCTATCTGTCCTAACCTTGGGCTCTGCCCTCACCAAAACTTGAAGCTGCTGCAACTTCCAATAAAGCACTCTCCAGATTTGTCCTAAGTTACACCAGCAGTAATGGTCTACTAGGCAGTGTTCTGACAGACAAGGATTGCTAGAGGCAAAGTGCCACAACCCCTCTGGCCCCAGCTTGCTCCAAAGGACCTGGTGCATACATAACAGTAAGTATTAAATAATTTTTTTCACATAAATTTAACTCTGATCTCGTAGAAGTCTTGTATCAATTGCCCATTGCTTGTTACACACACTTGCAAACCTTTTGGAGCCAGAACTTAGTCTACCTAAATGTTTGTACAGTGCCTAGCACAGCCTTGAATGGAGGTCGAGGGGCACCACTGCCATTGTAATAAATAATAATACTATCTCAGTAACATAAAATCAACCAGCCATTGAGTAAGCAGTTAACAGTTCAGTAATATTAATCAGGATAATTGAGTATCTGGAAAATATTCCACATTTCTGTAATAAAATTATGAACCCTTACACAGTCATACACAGTCTGAGAGAACATGAATAAAATGTACTGTATTATGTTATGCACCACTAAGCAGATCAGCTATTATGTTTCCTAATTTTCAGTAATGTAGTTAAGAGACAGAGAGAGACACTAGGGCAAAGAAGGAAGGAGAGAAATGTAACATTGTCATTTAATATATGTGCATTTTACTCCTTCATAACTTAATCTGATTAATAAAAAATACTAATTTTCTGCTCGATGCTATTGGCAAAAGAATAACTTTTGGTCTTACATAAGACAATTTATATAAATGCTTTTCAATCCTGAGATAGCTACTGAGATACAATTTAGTTATAAGAGTGCTTGTATAATGTTATAATACAAAGCAGGCTTATCGCACATTTCACATCTAAATGTATTGTAAAAAATTGCATCTAGTCATTGCTGGTTTGACTGACTGGAACTAAACATGGTGGGAATAAAATACACATTCTGTTTCAAACACAGAAGAAAGGATGATCTCATTAAAATGATTTGCTGATATGACTTAAAACAATTTATTTAATCTTTACCTTTTTATGTAAATATCTTTCAACTAAGGATTTAAAAAGTATAATTTAAAATAGATTTTGTAAAGTATAATTAGATGCTCTGTCAGATGGGAAGACAAATTAAAAGAGCAATTCACACTGTTATAGTGGCATTGCCACCAAGGAGTTTCTAATCTTTTACACAATACTCACAGCAGAATGTAGTCCAATCTCTGTAGGGCACATGATTATAGACTTGCAGGGAAACTGGGATTTAAATTATTCATCAATGCAGATTTCCTTTTGCAGAAAAATTAGTGTGCCACATAAATAGCAAACTGTTAATTCTTGGCTTTTTGCAAATTAACTGCCTGGTAATGGCATCAGTTACTACGAGTTAGTTTTACTAGCAGTTACAGTAGCAATACACTGTCAAACAGACAGCTGTATACTTTGAAAAAAAATGCTAAAGAACATCTATGCAGCCAATTAAGTTTTCAGAATGCATTAGCTCCTGTAATTGTAAATCACTGTGCATAAACTTGTAGGAAGAACTGATTAATGCCAGATTATAGCCATAATTTACATTTCAGTGGAAGAATGCTATCTCAGCTAGAGCAAGTCTTACACACCAACATCCAACAGGAACTGGACTGGATATCAAAATTAATTTGCTAGGAAAAGATTTGCAACCTTCAAACTGTCAGGTATGAATTCAGGCTCAAGTGATATGATGTATACTTTCACCTGCCTGTTAGCCAAAGAACACTACAAGCCCATTATTTGCAAAAGCAAACTCTCATCTAAGTAGTATGAATCATTCCACATCTTCACTAGAGTCATGCCTGCCTCAGTGGGGCAGTAGAACATGTGTGGCAGGGTGCTATCTATAGCACCCTGGTCACTGAGGTTGCTGGAGGAGGGGGAAGACTGCAGGCTTAACTGAAGTCCATTAACCAGCTTCTTGTGAGGATTGCTGACATTTGGGTGGCAATTGCTGGGCTAAAATGACAATTGGTTGAGTAATGGAGAGGATATGTGGGAGGAACAGGAAATACAGGGGAAGCTCAGAGTAAACTCAGAGGGTGAGCCTGGGAGAGGAAAGAAAGCTATGTGGAAGTCTCCTCTTTCTTTTTACCTTCCTTTACCTGTTCTGTTATGCTTTCACCCTGAAGATTAAATGCGCAGCTTGTGCGTGTCTTTGGCTAGGAGTCTGCAAGAACAGGTTATGTGATGATTTTCATGGTAGGTGAAGGGCTGCCCAGTTACAACCTGGAAGTATTCTATGAAATGTCAACACGCAGAGCAGTAACGGTATGTTTTACCCCACATTCTGTGCATGGTAGCGGGACTTTCAAAGGTGCCTAAGAAATCTGAATATCCAGTTCCTAGTGAATTCAGTGGAATGACTCAATGCCTAAAGTTAAGGATGTGCTTAAGTCTTTGCAGAATGAAGCCCTTAATCTATACTTATGTAGCATTACTATATTAGTAGCACAGCAAGACTAGGTAAAGATCTGCTATTATTCCCATTATAAACACCTACAATTTCTCTTTGGACTTGTTTGTCATACAAAATTTCAGTCGGCAAGGAAATTTTAAAATAAAGGTTTTGGGGGAAAAAGTACAGTAAAATGTAAAACCCCACAAGTTTGCTTGGTTTTAATGCCTACTTGAATTCACTGCTATAAATCTGCTTCTATTTTTAAACTAAATATTGGAAAGCAATACCTTCATCTTGTGTTATAAGGAAATATCAATTGCTGTAATATCTAGGTGCTGAAATAGCAATACTAGGACTAAGAAAAATCAAACATCTAGCTTCTATTGACAAAAACAAAGGAATTAAGTTTAGGCTGATACGACAACCTAAATTCAAGATGTGGAATGCTTTTCCTCACCTCACCAGCCCGAGTTAGGGACGGAGATAAATTCTAATCTGACTGATATCCCATGCAGAAAAAGTTATTTCAATTGGCCTGCTCGTGATGTGACTCAGAGTGGTCTATTGTGTCAGAGTTCAGTTTGAATTATAGAGCCAAATTCTGTTCTCTGTTACACTGGTAAAAAAACTACATAGACTTCGCTTGAGTTACACAGGATTTACGCTAGTGTAAATGTGAACAGAATTTGGCCCATAATATGGAAGCCGTAGAGCCATGCTGCCCAACCTTTTCTATCTGACAGGCAAACACATTATCTGAAAAAAGGCCAGGGGACCACAGTCAATATTTCAATGATTTCCCAAGGCTCAGGCAAAGTTAGACAACCTTCTATTCTTGCTCTTCCTCAGTGGAGCAGCCAGAATTCTTTTAGAATCATAGAAATGGAGGGCTGGAAGGGACCTCAGAGTTATCAAGTCCAGCTCCCTGTGCTGTGGCAGAACCAAGTAGACCTAGACCTTCCCTGACAAGTGTTTTTCCAATCAATTTTTAAAAACCTCCTATTCCTCAGCCTCCCTTGGAAGCCTATTCCAAAGCTTCCCTACCCTTATAGTTAGAAAGTTTTTTCCTAATATCTAACCTAAATCTCCCTTGCTGCAGATTAAGCCCATTACACTTGACCTATCTTCAGTGCACATCGAGAACAATTTATCACCACCCTCTTTCGAACAGCCCTTAATATATTTGAAGACTTTTTTCACAGATACTAAGGTCAGAAGGGACGATTATGATCATCTAGTCCGACCTCCTGCACAACACAGGCCACAGAATCTCACCCACCCACTCCTGCGAAAAACCTCTCACCTATGTCTATGGCTATTGAAGTCCTCAAATCGTGGTTTAAAGACTTCAAGGAGCAGAGAATCCTCCAGCAAGTGCCCCATGCTACAGAGGAAGGCAAAAAATCTCCAGGGCCTCTTCCAATCTGCCCTGGAGGAATATTCCCTCCCGACCCCAAATATGGTGATCAGCTAAATCCTGAGCATATGGGCAAGATTTATCAGCCAGATATCGAGGAAAGAATTTTCTGTAGTAACTCAGATCCCACCCCATCTAACGTCCCATCACAGGCCATTGGGCCTATTTATCATGAATATTTAAAGATCAATTAATTATCAAATCATGTTATCCCATCATACCATCTCTTCCATAAACTTATCAAGTTTAATCTTAAAGCCAGATAGGTGCTTCTCTTGGAAGGCTATTCCAAAACTTCACTGCTCTGATGGTTAGAAACCTTCGTCTAATTTCAGGTCTAAACTTCCCAATGACCAGTTTATATCCATTTGTTCTTGTGTCCACATTGGAACTGAGCTTAAATAATTCCTTTCCCTCTCTGGTATTTATCCCTCTGATATATTTATAGAGAGCAATCATATCTCCCCTCAACCTTCTTTTAGTTAGACTAAACAAGCCAAGCTCCTTGAGTCTCCTTTCATAAGACAGGTTTTCCATTCCTTGGATCATCCTAGTAGCCCTTCTCTGTACCTGTTCCAGTTTGAATTCATCCTTCTTAAACATGGGAGACCAGAACTGTATTCCAGTATTCAGTGCACACAGTATTCCAGGTGAGGTCTCACCAGTGCCTTGTATAACGGTACTAAAACCTCCTTATCTCTACTGGAAATACCTCTCCTGATGCATCCCAAGACCGCATTAGCTTTTTTCAGGACCATATCACATTGGCGGCTCATAGTCATCCTATGATCAACCAATACTCCAAGGTCCTTCTCCTCCTCCGTTACTTCTAATTGATGCGTCCCTAGCTTATAACTAAAATTCTTGTTATTAATCCCTAAATGCATAACCTTACACTTCTCACTATTAAATTTCATCCTATTACTATTACTCCAGTTTACAAGGTCTTCCTGTATGATTTCCCGGTCTCTCTCTAAATTGGCAATACCTCCCAGCTTTGTATCATCCGCAAACTTTATTAGCACACTCCCACTTTTTGTGCCGAGGTCAGTAATAAAAAGATTATATAAGATTGGTCCCAAAACTCCAATCTTACCAATGAGGAACTCCCACTGGTAACCTCCCTCCAGCCTGACAGTTCACCTTTCAGTAGGACCCACTGTAGACTCCCTGTTAACTTTGTCAGGTCTACCCCACTCTCCAGCCTTCTTTTCTCAAAACTAACCATGCACACTTTTTTTTAAACCTTTCTGAACCTTTTATTATGAGGAAAGTCAGACCTATTTTTGTTGCTCTCCTCTGGACTCCCTCCAATTTGTCCACATCTTTTCTAAAGTGTGGCACCTAACACTGGACAAAGTACTCTAGCTGAGGCCTCACCAGTGCAGAGTAGAGCAGTACAGTTATCTCCTGTGCCTTACGTACACCACTTCTGTTAATGCACCCAGAATAACAGTACCCTTTTTTCACAGCTGTAGCACATTGCTGACTCATTCAATTTGTGATCCACTATAACCCACAGATTCTTTTCAGCAGTACTACTGCTTATCTAGTTATTCCCTATTTGGTATTTGTGCACTTGATTTTTCATTCCTAAATGATGTACTTTGCCCTTGTATTTATTAAATTAAATCTTGTTGAATTCAGAACAATTCTCCAATTTGTCAAGGTCGTTTTGAATTCTAATTCTGTCCTCCAATATGTTTGCAACACCATCAAACCCCACTACATTCACTCTCACAATGATAGGGCATAACACTGATAACTACTTTTTGAGTATGGTCTTTCAATTAGTTGTGCACCCACCTTATAATAATTTCATCTTGATCACATTTCCCTAGTTTGCTCATAAGAATGTCATGTGGGACTGTGTCAAAAGCCTTACTAAAAATCAAGAAACCACATCTATTTGCTTCCTCACTATCCACCAGACCAGTAACCCTGTCAAAGAAGGAATTTAGGTTGGTTTGGCATGATCTAGTCTTGACAAATCCATGCTGGCTATTCCTTATAACCCTATTACCCTCTAGGTGCTTACACATTGGTTGTTTAATAATTTGTTCCAGTATCTTTCCAGTTCTCTGGGACCTGACCCATCCTCCAAGAGTTCTGAAAGATAATTGCTGATGGTTCCAAGGGTGCTTCAGCTAAGTCCTTAAGGGATAGCTCAGTGGTGGGGAGGGATAGCTCAGTGGTTTGAGCACTGGCCTGCTAAACCCAGGGTTGTGAGTTCAATCCCTGAGGGGGCCATTTAGGGATCTGGGGCAAAAATTGGGGATTGGTCCTGCTTTGAGCAGGGGGTTGGACTAGATGACCTCCTGAGGTCCCTTCCAACCCTGATATTCTAAGTACCCTAGGGTGAATTTCAGTAGGCCCTGCTGATTGAAAATTTCTAACTTACCTAAATATTCTTTAACCCAGTGGTTCCCAAACTTGTTCCACCGCTTGTGCAGGGAAAGCCCCTGGTGGGCAGGGTCGGTTTGTTTACCTGCCGTGTCTGCAGGTTTGGCCGATCGCGGCTCCCAGTGGTCCTGTTCGCTTCTCCAGGCCAATGGGCGTTGCTCGAAGTGGCGGTCAGTATGTCCCTCAGCCCACCCTGCTTCCAGCAGCTCCCATTGGCCTGGAGCAGTGAACCGTGGCCACTGGGAGCCATGATTGGCCGAATCTGTGGATGCGGCAGGGAAACAAACTTGCCTGGCCCGCCAGGGGCTTTCCCTGCACAAGCGATGGAACAAGTTTGGGAACACTGCTTTAACCTATTCTTACCCTATTTTGACTTGCACTCTTTCCTCCTTGTTGTTAACTGTGTTGAGTATCTGGTCACCATTACCCTATTTAGTGAAGACTGAAGCAAATAGGCATTAAACACCTTGACTTTCTTGACATCCATCACTTATTAGCTCTCCTTCCCCACTAAGTAGAGGAACTACACTTTCCTTCATCTTTCTCTTGCTCCTAATGTATTTAAAGAACCTCTTCTTATTGCCTTTTATGTCTCTTGCTAGGTGTAACTCATTTTGTGCCTTAGCCTTTCTGATTTTGTTCCTACATGCTTGTATTAGTCTTTTGCACTCCTTCTCAGCAATTTGTCCATGTTTCCACTTTTTGTAGGATTCCTAATGGAGCCATATTGGCCTCTTACTATTCTTCCTACCTGTCCTTCACATCGGAAGACTTGCAGTTGGGCCTTTTCCTTGAGAAACTGTCAGCTCTCCTGTACTCCTTTTTCCCTTAGATTTTCTTCCCATGCGACCTTACCTACAGTTTTCTGAGTTTTAGTCTGCTTTTTTGAAGTCCATTTTCCTTGTTCTGCTGTTCTCACTTCTTACTTTGCTTAGAATCATTAAATCTATCATTTCATGATCAGTTTCACCCAAAATGCCACTTCTAGGGGTGCAGAGTAGCTCTGGAAGGCTGTTAGGCCCAGATCCTGTCAGGTATTTAGGTGCCTAAGCCCTATTGATTTCACTGGGTTGTAGTGATCTCTACTATCTTTCTGGGGCAAGAGTCCTACTTCAAACACTTCCATTTAAAAATTACAGAGTTCATCTCAGAGAACCTGGAGAACCAGAATTTAGGGCCCTAAGGGCCACAAGTGATCTTCAGTTCACTGACTATAAACCCCTGACTTAGTGACATAAGTTCATTATGTCATTTTTGTAGGGTTGAATTTTTTTTCATTTCAAACACACTAAGCAGAGTGTTAAACAAATATTAAACCTGAATGATTTACTATTCAATATAGTAAATTAAAACTATTCACTGAATTAAGGAACAACACTGAAACTAACCTGACTAAATTCAAAGAGTGAGATGTCATTGTCAGCAGGCTCCTGTAAACTGAATCATTCCTTTCTAGGAGTAAAACACTGTACTTGGCCTCTGAGAAGAAGAAAAATGCACTGAAATGTCTTTTGCAGTTTGTGGACCAGATAACAAGAACTGATATTTTTAAAGCTTAATGTTATCTAGGATAGGTTCAACTTGACTCTACAAGCCATTGTTTTTTCCCCAAGAACATAAAGTCAATTCATTCACTTTCGCTCTCACTCAGACAGAATCAATGCAAAACAGCAGCTGAGTGGAAATCAGTCCTGTTTTCAGTCCTTTTTATCATGACCCACAATGCTAATATGCAATTGAAATCTTCATCGCACTTGGGGTTCCTTCATGATTCTGAGTATCTTCCCTCACTCATGTATATGTTTGTGTTGGCCAATTTAACTCTGAATTCATGAGTAGAAAAGTAATGGAGGGGCATAGAAAAGAACCATAGCAATTACAACAATCTGGTATCACGTACAAATGATTACCATGCAACCTTCGCTCAACCAAATCCTGCTACAAATCACCCTACTTATGAGTACCTCCAAATTTCAGAGTAAATTTTGCACAAAACAAAGCAATATTTGGATCAGTGTGGACAAGAGAAAACCAATGTAGTAATTGTTGCCTGAAACATTCCCTCTGCAAGTGCATCTCCCACCATCCTACCACCCTCACCCCCTTCCCCTAGTATCTGTATGGCAGATGTCCTTCCACTGGGACTATGTCTGGAATGGAGGGCTAGCAATCTAAAGGACAAAACCACCCAGACACCATGGGCATGTATTTGGGCCAGCTAGTTCACGTGCAGCTGCCCAAATTACCAGGGCTACATTACTATTTTTAGTGCACTAGTTTGATGAAAACTAATCCAAGTATGTCTACTTGAACTGGGTATCGCACTCCAAGTTTAGATACAGGCTGGGACTCCATTGGGTCAGGACTCCAAAATTTTGGGAGTAGATGTGCATTAAAGAACACAAGATTTAGCTAAACAAACCTACTCCTAAAACTGTCCATAATCTACAGCAGCATTCTGTTTAGGCTGCACATATTTCCAGTGGATACCTGGCTGGAATTTTTTTTAGTTTAAAGACAGTCCAGTGACAGCCTAACTCCAACTAAAGCATGGCTGCCGAGAAGGATGGGTAACCATGCATATGGTCTCTCTTGCCTCTCTGGAGCTATATATCCCATCACACAGGCCTCCTGGACCTGCAGAGTTGAAAGGCCATGTCCCTTGATAACTCCACAACGTCCCAAATATTGAAGAGACACTGCTTTGCAGGAAATTCCGCAACCGGGACTTTGTGAAGTTTTCCAGAATCTCTTGTCTATCCTGTGAATTTCTCTGTAGGAAGGAGAGATCTAGGCTTGGGTAATTACATTGTACTTTCAGCTTAATTACCCTGCCTTGTTACTGTTTCACACATAATTAAGTAGTCAGCCATTACCCTATAAGTAAACAATACCTACATGATATTTCTGCAAGGTGGAATAAAGTATTGTCTTATGTACACTCGATTAGCTGGAGTGAAATTCCTAAGTGGATGCCCAACGTGAATCTGTGACATGCTGTCAGATGTTACTGGTAAGGATGAATGTTTGCTCTTCAGCACAATGAGTCACTTCAAATATTTGCACCACACTATAAGCACTGAAGCAAGATTCTGGGCCTGATTCTCCACTACCTTGCAACTTGTGTCATCAATTACCCCTGTGTCAAGTGGATAAAAAACTAGAAAATCAGAGTGGCAGCATTTTACACCCACTCGTCACAAGTGCGAATGACTGCACATGATGCAAGGCAGTTGAGAATCAGACCCTGTGTAGTTGTGATGAGCTTTGATTAGAGTTAAGTTCATGATGAAGGAACACACATTCAGCTTACAGAGAACAGTTCTACATTTCTGATTATACAAAATAAAAGCAAACTTATTCAAAATCCATATTGATTTATCTTGGGTTGTGTGAATTCAGTAACAGGGTATTATCACAAACAGGAAAATAATCCTTTTCTCTAAGATCCATTGTCAAAAGCCTGACCCTATAGACATGGAAGTCTCATTCAACAATGAATATTAGGGATTCGTACTCTGGGTTAGTGAATTTGCCACCATTGAAAGAATTAAATTGCATTTCAGTGCAATGACAGGGTTGACAGCTTATATATTTGTTCGATCTATTTCTAAGCTTTACAATTAACTTTTCCAAGACAAGTTAAACACGGGGCTAGGGCTCGTTGTGTAACTGGTTCACTTATTCTTTCAGCAAGCAATCATTCCCTGATACAATTTTTAAAATTTTAAGGATTGCAGCCTTACATATGTTATATGTATATAAACAATTGTATAGATCTGTTTTCTAGGTTATATTTTTCCCTCTTTTTTGTTTAATGTTGCTATGTGGTAAAATGTTTCCTTCAATGAAAATCCAAAAAAGTACATTTAAAAAGCCATGCTGTCCAACTTTGGTTGCTCTTGTTTATACCAAATGAAGCTTACTATGTCCTCTTTCTAATATGTATAGTGGTGTTCATTTAATTTATATTTATGCTTTGAATTTACTATAGTTAAAAGTTTTTTGCAGTGTGGTAGCTCAGTTGGTTCCATGATACTAGAGATACAAGGTGGGTGAAGTAATATGTTTGATTGGACCAACTTCTATTGGTGAAAGAGAAGCTTTCACAGCTCTGTGTATGGCTGTATGATCTTAAAGGGTGGAAAAACAGCCATACTTCATGTTGTTTCCTGGAAAGCCCAGAACAGATAATATAGCATATGTTGCGGGATTACGCCTTACAAGCATTGGCCCTCATTAGTCTCTAACATGACTCATTAGCACATCAAACCCTAGGAGTAGATTGGTCAGAGAAATGCTTCCCCTTCAAGAACATGACATCACTATATTACACCATCATGGTCAAGATAATCCCTGTTCTGAAGCCTATCACATAACTTGAACAAATCCAGTACTGCTGCCCCATCCTCATCTCACAAGTGGCCACCTGAGTCATGTCACATGAGACTATGTTTCCTAGTTTCCTTGTGGTATCACTACAGATAAAAACTGAGGATGTTGAGAGGGAAAGGGAAATTCTGAGGTGGTCCTGAGCTACCATAAAAACTCTTACATCATCCCTTTCCTTGCCCCAGAACAGGAGTCATGTGGAAGAAAGAGGATCTGGATTCTATATGTCAAAGATCCAAAGCTTTTGGAATGGCCGGGGGGGTCTTTTACACCAGGATCAGAATGTCTCAGCTAGTCAGCCCAAGACTGAGTGTAGCTTAAAACCACCTTTGCTTCCCATCTCCGAGCTGCCCCAAGGAGAGACAGTTATCATCTGGATCATAAAGTCTATTCTGGCCACCACCACCAATCCAACAAATGCACTCTGTTGTGTGGCTGAATTAGCCTACTTCACCAACACTGCAAGCTCACTGCAGAGGTCGCTACACCATCAGAGTATACAGAAATAAGGATAAAGGAGCTGGAATTCACTTAGAGCTTGGTGTCCAGGACCAAGACCCTGGCCCCACAAGTGACAGCAAACCAATAAGTGAGTCCATCCACAGAATCAGAAACCAGTCATTAAAAATTTATGGAGACACTAGTGATACAACCAGTGCTACTATGTGTCAGGCACTCATCGAGGCCAAGATATCAGCCACACCACTACATGTGGGCTATGTGCTGGAATATACGAACTTAAGTGAGGCCCTTTAACCATTTTATTTTCTGCCCAAGAGCTATTTAAATGGTAATGAATATAAGAAGTTGGAACCTCTTGGGCCACTTGGATGGCAAAAATGAGTTTCCTGGGATCGGGAATCAGCTGCGGCTTGTGCAGGGGTCAGAGATTGTTCTTGTTCGCTATGTCTTCAGTTAAGTTTGAATCCTATCTAACTGATAATGTCTGACATGATGCACACCGTTCAAGAGTAGATCCTATAGGTGTGGCCTCCACTGGTACAAGTTTGTAAGTAGATGAGTCACATTTGACACTTGTAGCCATATCAATCTTTAACCCCCCTATGGTGGGCTTGAAGACAAGCTCTGGCTAAATATGGGAGAATGCAAAGAACTGGGATTTGTATGTACTGTTGGGGTAAGGTCCAGGATTTTTTCTTATGTTTCTTTAGTGCATGTAGCACACTCTGCTGTAAAACAAATGATTAACAATAATGGAAAATGCAGTAAACAGTCTCATTGAAAAGGTACTTGACGAGCTGAAGTGGCAAGACATGCCTGTGAATGCTGGGAATCCACTGTTTCAACCCATTCCTCATAGCATTAATTGACTGGTATTTCTTTCCATTTAATGAAGTATACCCCAGAAGAGTCCTCCTGTACATTTGTAAAAACAGATCACATGTTTATGCTTATTTAGCTTTGTTTCAGTCTCACCCCAGTGATTTCTGACTGATCAGCTCCAAGGATCGTGTGGAGAGTAACAAGAAACCAAAACAGAGATTGTAACTCTGAATGTACCTCCAGTGCACCTTGCCCAGTCTTATATTATGATATAAAAATAATTCATAATAGAATTAAATAACCTTGTTTAGTTTTACTGACGGTTAATTAGTGCCAACTTAATGCTAATCTTCTCCCGTACGTTTAGGTAAAAACTTGTATTCATTAGACATTTTGTATTTCTCCATGAATAGTGACACAAAGACTCTGTAATACAGCCTCTTGAACATATATGCTTGAATCAAACCGATCAAGAGCAGGGCTGGGTGAATATAGCAAAGGAAGGATTCATGGGCATTTTTTTGTGAATGAAACCTACCAACTCACTTCAATAGTATTCGCAGCCACTTTCATTTGCTTACGCACAAAGGTTCAAGTAAGGGAGGTTTTTCCTGCAAGTATGTTCAGGGAAAGCAGAAGCTACATAATGAATCCTAGAGAGAGTAGATATTCACCAAAGTATTTCCATTGGAAGCTCTTTGAGCTTAACTTTAAGCAAGTAAATAGCTCCACTGAAGTCAGTGGGACCGCTCACATTCTGGACATCAAGCATATGCTTAAATGCTCTGCTGGAACAGGTCCAGGCACCTCAGCACTTTGAAAGATTGAGCCCTTAATGAGTTAGGTTGCCCAATCAGGAAACCAGCAATACAATGTAAATTTACCAGTCACCCAGCAGGAATCTTCACATCAACCAGTCTGAACAACCTATAGAATAAAAATTGTTCAACTCAAAAGATCTGAACAAATGTAAGTAATGAAAACATTCAGGAAAACTATAAATTATCATAAATTAGTTGCCAAATTATTCAATGAATTGTTCATCCAGCTTTAATCAAAGGCTAATCTGTTTTACCTCCAAAGACTAGGTCAGTGGAACAAAGCAAATTAACCTACAAGTTGTTATAATCATTAGTTCCCCTTATTAGCCCACATAACAATGCAATTTATGACTATTTTGTCTTTATATTAATGAATTTTCTCTAGGTCTAGTCTAAAACATGAAAATGTTCAGAGTAAAATACTTTCAGCTCTGTGTATCCTAAAGCAGAAAGGGTTTTTCTCTTGCAGTTAGTGTGAATAGTAATATGCTGTCTTATTAAGGCTGAATTTACTGCAATATATGCTTTTTCTTTTATCCTCTTTGCCCTATCAGTTATTCATTCAGATAATTTACATCACTTAAACAAGTATTCTCTCTGAAGATTTTTTCGTGAAGAAATTTGACATTTGTTTGTTTTTATGTCAGTTTCACTTTCAGGAAGATTTGGGGGCTGGTATTGAGACACATAAAAATTGATGCCTGTCAATCCATGTAATGCGTTTTCCAGAAATAATACTTTTTAAGCAATATAACTTGTTTAAAAATGCTTGAGAAGGCCCACTTCCCAGGAGAGCATATCACCAAAAGAATAGTAGAATCATTTTTTACTTTTTGACTACATTCATTAATTCTTCTGAAACCCAAATGCAGATCTAAATAGTAATAGTAGTCAGGTGATATCAACTAGATGGAGAATGACAGGTTTCAGAGTAACAGCTGTGTTAGTCTGTATTCGCAAAAAGAAAAGGAGTACTTGTGGCACCTTAGAGACTAACCAATTTATTTGAGCATAAGCTTTCGTGAGCTACAGCTCACTTCATCGGATACAGTATGCATCCGATGAAGTGTACAGCTCACTTCATCAGATACAGTATGCATCCGATGAAGTGAGCTGTAGCTCACGAAAGCTTATGCTCAAATAAATTGGTTAGTCTCTAAGGTGCCACAAGTACTCCTTTTCTTTTTAGATGGAGAATGGTGTTGTTAGTACCTAAGTACAAAACACTTCATTCAGAATTGAAAGTTCTACATTAGACTTCTAACTAGGGCTAAAACGTGTCCTGTCTTACACAAGTGAATAAAGTGGGCAAGGGGGTGCATGGAGCTTCCTCTCCCCTGTACAGCTGTCAGGAGCAGAAGGCCCCAGAGGACTCCAATGCTGATAGTGGCATGAGAAATTCTATAGTGAGTAGGCAGGAGTGGGGCAATGGCTCCAACCAGCTTCTACAATAGCCATTGGTGGGGACAGAGGAAGGCAGTACTGCACCTCATTAAAAGGTGTAGCAATTGCTGTGTGTGCTATGCACAGATACACTCTCCTGAAGACATTTTGCCTAAAGTGCAATGCCTCCAGGAGCAGCCCTGGTGCACAGCCTTTCACCACAAGCAGTGACTTAGATACAACTGAGCCCTCGGTATTATTGATTCTTGCTCCTTTTCCTTTTGTTCCTTTGGGATAGTGAATATTATGGGTGAGTTTTTGGTTTATTAAAACCTTGAAAGCTAAGGGTTAGCCGATTCAGATGAATGCACTGATTGTTGGAGCCTTGGGCACATGGAACCCCAGTAACGAGCGAGTGCTGCGATAATGTGGAATCGGTCAACACTACACTCAGCTGATGCGGCAACTCTTGGCGTCAGATTCCACCAGGTGGTCAAGGAACATCTACATAGAACACATCACCAGACATCGGCAATACCAGGAGGGATGAGCTGGAGTGCCAATGAGAAGCGCAGTCAGAAAAGTAACTGAAATACTTTCCTCATGGATTTTTTTTAAATGGACAACCTACCTACTTCTCAATTACTGGGGGACAATCTCCACTCATTGATATACTTTGCTTTCCACAACCAAATCTCTGTACAACTTTTCCTGAGTGATGTACCCAAGTATTCGGATTCTAATATCTAAACTGTATTGTTAAATCTATTCACCTAAATTTGGGCTATTGCTGATTATGTACTCTATGTATCATATGACTTTAAAAACAAACTTTTTATCTGTGGATAATCTAAGCACTATACCCAGATGTGCAGACACTCTTTTCTCAACCTATGTATTATATAATTTTTTTAACATTAGCTTTAATAAGATTTTTAAATCTGTATCTTGGTCTTCACACACATACACACACACACCTAAGATATGTAGGACTAGAAGACATCTCGTCCAGCCCCTCATGCTGAGGCAGGCCCAAGCATACCTATACCATCTCCAACAGGTGTTTCTCTATCCTGTTCTTAAAAAACTTCCAGTGACCAGGATTCCACAATCTCCCTTGGATCCATTCTAAACCCAAGCTCCTTTTTGGCAGTAATACCGCCTAGGCAGTTATTCCCCATTTTGTAGTTGTGCATTTCATTTTTCATTCCTAAGTCCTTTGCACTTGTCTTTACTGAATTTCATCTTGTTGATTTAAGTCCAATTCTCCAGTTTGCCAAGGTCTTTTTGAATTCTAATCCTATACTCTGAAGTGCTTGAAACCTCCCTGTCAGTTTGGTGTCATCTGAAAGTTTTCTAAGCATATCCTCCACTTCATTATTCAAAGTCATTGATGAAAATATTGACTAAGTACTGGACCCAGGATAGACTGCTTTGGGATTCCACTAGATACATCCTCCCAGTGTGACAAGGAACCATTTGTAACTACTTTTTCAGTATGGTCTTTCAATTAGCTATGCCAGGGACGGGCAAACTTTTTGGCCTGAAGGCCCACACGGGGTTTCAGAAATTGTATGGAGGGCCTGTTAGGGGAGGCGCTGCCTCCCCAAACAGCCAGGCGTGGCCCGGCCCCCGCCCCCTATCTGACCCCCCCCGCTTCTCGCCCCCTGATGGCCCCCCCGGGACTCCTGCCCCATCCAAACCCCCCTTTTGCTTACGGCACCCCCCAGGACTCCTGCCTCATCCACCCCACCCCCTGCTTTCTGTCCCCTGACCCCCCCACCCCAACTGCCCCCCACCATCCCATCCAACCCCCCCTCTCCTTCCTGACTGCCCCCAAAACCCCTGCCCTCATTCAACCCCTGTTTCCCACCCTCTGACCGCCCCGACCCCTATCCACGCCCCTGACCTGCCCTGCCCTCTATCCAACCCCCCTTCCTGCCCCCTTACCGCACTGCCTGGAGCACCGGTGGTTGGCAGCATGGCTGCACCAGGACAGGCAGCCACGCCGCCCGGCTGGAGCCAGCCATGCACCACACAGCACAGAGCACCGGACTCTGCAGCTGCGCTGCCCCAGGAACTCGCAGCCCAGCCACCCAGAGCATTGTGCCAGCGGCACAGTGAGCTGAGGCTGCGGGGGAGGGGCTGGGGGCGAGCCTCCCGGTCCAGGAGCTCAGGGGCCAGGCAGAACGGTCCCGCAGGCCGGATGTGTCCCGCAGGCCATAGTTTGCCCACCTCTTGAGCTACGCACCTGCAGCATAGTAACTTCATCTAGGCCACGTTTCCCTACTTTCCTTATGAGAATGACATATAGGACTGTGTTAAAAGCTTTACTAAAAGAATCAAATCATGTCAAGATTACCAGTAGGCCAATATCCCTGTCAAAGAAGTAAATTAGAGTGCTCTGGCATTATTTGTTCTTGATATATCCATGTTGGCTATTACTTTTCACACTATGATCTTCTAGGTGCTCATAAATTGATTGTTTAATAATTTATTCCTATATCTTTCCAGAGTTTGAAGTTATACTGACAGGTCTAATTCCCTAGATCCGCCTTGTTCCACTTTTTAAAGGTAGGTAGCAGCTTTCTCCAGTCTTCTGGGGCCTCACCTGTCCTCCGGGAGTCCTCAAAGATGATTGCTAATGGCTTAGGATTGCTTTAGGGTGAATTTCATCCAGCCCTGCCAACTTGAATACAATTAATTTACATATATTGAAATAACAGGTGAAGGTATATTTATATTTGTTTGTGGTAGCTGGATTGTGGGGGTGGGTTGGCTGGTCGTTGCAGAATCTTTGTTATGTAAAACACAGTAAAGTTTTACAGACATGTACAAATCAAATATTTTCAAATCACTCACCCTCCCCAAACCAGAGATAAATTAAAACAGAGCTGCAGCTGAATGTGATGAGCACAATGTATATCATGTCTCTTTAAAATGAAGAACTGCACTCCACTATGCATAAATGCACATGTAAAAGCTGATTTTCCTTCCTCTTTCGTGACACAACCTGAAGCTAAGATTAGTATCCTGTCCAAAGGGATCCCCATTTAAGGTCAAGCATCTACCCACATCATTTATCCATGCTTCAAGATAAGGCCATCTACCAAAGAGATCAGTTATGGATATGCTTTATAGCTAATATTGGATGCAGAGTGCTCTATTTTCTTAAATACGGAGACTCTGTGCAATCCCACCCTTTATTTTTTCCCCACTCCCTACGTTTGCTCATTGCCTCACAAGTGGTGATTGGCAATTTGTAGGATTGAGCCATAAATTAAAACAAACAGTTGTACATAATCTCTTCTAGTTATTTTTGTTTTATAGTCTAATCCTGCTGAGAACATTCTGCACTGTACTTATTGGGGGTTGTCAACACCATTTAGGATCAGGCCCTAAAGCTAAGTTCTTTTAGGGCAGTGTGTGTGTGTGTGTGTGTGTGTGTGTGCATGCATACACACACACCGCATGCACACACTCATGTGCTACCCCAACAAATTACATACACAAGTACACAATCCTCTCTATGAAGTGCCAGACACATTTATATCACTAAATAAAAATAAAAGGAATATTTAATGACAAAGCAAGAAGCAATTCCATTCAGGCTTTAAACTGATGCTATTTAATCTAAAGAAAAATGAGTTTTTGTTAAGATGACAATATTTTTGTTATTTTATACTACAAAAGATGGCTTATGTCAAAATAGAGGAATAGACAAATTTATCTTCATTAATTGAAAGCTTTTATAAAACACAACCTATTATGAAATTTACAGAATGTGATTTTTTATGAAAATACAAGAAATGTAAGTACAGTACTTGAAAAAAGTATAAATGTACTATACCGGTAGCATTCATTCATAATGCATCTCAATGCACGTTTGTTCTGTTTTTTTACATGTATTAAAAAGCAGTTTGGAATACTAGTGCAGGTGGCTTATTTTGGAAACTGACATTGCTGGCTGCTTTTCATGCCACTGGTGCATCACGGAATGGGACAAAAGGGTAAGTGGTGCTGGTCAGCCCATCACTGAGCAAGTACATTGATTTCTGGTCTGGGGCTCTTATTCCACCAAATTCATAGAATCATAGAATATCAGGGTTGGAAGGGACCTCAGGAGGTCATCTAGTCCAACCCCGTGCTCAAAGCAGGACCAATCCCCAACTAATTTACCAACTAAATTCATGGTGGGACCTCACTATTATACTTTTCCCCCCTGCTATTCAGGCTTCAGATTGTCTTGGTTAGAGACTGCAATGAAGAACTGTCTTCTACAGGTTACTAGATGCGAATAATATCAAGTAAATTCTCACCCAGCAAGTGCAGTCCAGGTGATGGAATAAGTTGCATTTCCTAGAGAAAAAAAAATTACAATAAACTCAGCTAGAAATTCTTACCCGTTAATTGGTTTTCTGTATTTCAAGACAGCCATTTGTCACTGATGGGTTCTTCTTCTGTTATCAGAACAGAAAGGCTGTAGCTATAGCAATGAGGTTTTATACTTCAGACAATAACACGTTTCTCAGTGGGTTGTTCATCATGCACTTTAAATGACAGCAGCTGAGGTTTCATGTGGATTCTAAAAGTTTGCAGTCATGTTTCCCTATATAAACTGCTTAAGTTCTCCACAGTACTGAAGTTGGTAACTTCTGTGACACAGCTTTAGGGGCCCTTCCTACACCTAGGCAGTCATTGACTTGCTCTGCTTTCTTACTTTGCTTCTTTGAGAAGCAAAAACCAGAGCCCACTCTGGGTGTCTTGTTTTTGTTCTCTGGCAGCAGTAAGTAGGGGGTCATTCTGTGCTCTAAGAGACAGCCCTTATTTGGTCCTTAATTTCCCATGACCCATAACCATTAAAGGAACTACTGAGAAGCATTTGATCATATAAAAATGTTTTAAAGCAATAAGCATGCAAAGAGTCAGACACCATGATACAAATATCTGCTTTCTGTAGCACAAATAAAATATTGTGAGGTGGTCAGCTGTGGTTTTTGTACATTGGCCCTTCATTTCCTAGAAATGCAAATGATCATGCTGCCTTGGAGCCTGACACTGACTCTGCACATCATCTTCACACCCAAACTGGCTAACAATGGTCTCCGACTTGAGGAGCATGATAGAAGACACTCTCCACTTAGGGATATGGGCTACTACATTCCTCTAGCCTCCCTGGACAGCTTCCTCCCATTCCCAAAAGATTTTTTACAGTGATACAATAGCCTCTGCTCTTTGGCACCTTCAATTTCTCAGCTGGATAACTCTAATTTTCATGTACTATTCTCTTGAACTGTCTGTTGCGCAGTATGATCCACTGAGATTGGCACAGTTGCAGAGGCTCTGATATCTCCTGCAAGGTTGAGGGTTGAAACAATTCACCCTAAGCTCTCCAGTGAATGCCTGGAGGCCATCAAATGCTCCAGTGACACTACTGGGATGCCCAATATGAGGGAGAGCTAACAAGTGCCTCCTTTGAACTTCTGTTTGTCATCTTCTACAAAACAGTGCTAAAGCATCACTGGAAAAAGCTCAAATAAATCATGGGGACTTCTAAACTGGATTATATCAATTGACCACTGCAAACTCCTTGATGTTGCTTTCTGAGGTCAGCTTCCCTCAACCCTCATTGTATCAGAGAGAGACCACAAATACATATGCCACGTCCTGCAATGGCACCAATCCCACCTATATACTGAAGCCAACTTCCTCTCTCAGCACACAGTGTTGGCCAAAGGAATTTTCTCTGCCTGAAAGTAGATAAGCCCTTACTCAATAAACTCTACATGGAGGGTTAGCCAACAAGGCTGCCTTAAAATGACCCATTTACAAATCCCAGCTGCCCCACCCTGTTGGCTTTATTACTGCAGCAACCCAACTCCACTAGCCTCTGCTAAACCAGCCCTGGCCCTTCTATCTTCTACTCTGAAGTGTGTGCTAGAGAAAACATGGTCTCCTCTACCATCTGACAAATGAGTCCTTCCACATTTGTTTGTTTTAAGGTCAGTTTCACTTTTAGGAAGATTTGCGGGGCTGGTATCAAGACACGTAAAAATTGACATCTGTCAATCCATATAATGCCTTTTCCAGAAGAGATACTTCTTTAGCAATATAACTTGCTTTAAAAGGTTTGAGAATGCCCACTACCAATGAAAGTATATCACAAAAAGAGCAGTAGAACCAATGTACAACACTTGAGGCCCGATATAGAGGAAATCCATAGTGTGTTTATTTAGTTTTATACAACACATACATAAAAAGCACCTGTACATTACCCTAGTCACAAATTTAAAACAAATATTAATACAATAAAAAATACACCCAGAAAATCCCCTAAAATCGGGAAGGAAAGCAAAACCAAAAGCGACACCAATCACAAAATCCAACCCTGCTGGCCATTTGTTTTCACATACTTTATCACCAACACTACTTCTACAAAACTACAGCTTCTCCTTTTGTTATCTCACAAAGCCAAACATGGTCTTAAACTTACTTATTGTAGTGCCAGTCCACCGTGCTAATGGCAAAGATCTCAGTAGCTAAAGCTTGCAAGCATGATGGAATATGTAACTCCCTGCAACCGCAGTAATCACTTAATGTCTTTAATTTTATCTCAACAAAACTAGCTATTGTAAATGAGGTTTCTGTGGGCTTTCATAAAAAATGAGGCAATTTTGCAACACGCAGCAAGAAAGAAAGATGCAAGAAAGATAATCAAGTGTGAGAACAGGCAATTAATTTCAAACAATCAATCATTACCATAGATTATTTCCTACAACTTATACTACAACTCTTTGGCTACTTAGGCTATAGAAAAATATATAGACATGTATATATAGCATAACTGCTGCTACATAAGGTGATTCAGAGATCAATTACATATATAACAAATAAATATGATCAATTATGCATTTTTCATGCATGTTCTCCTCTCCAGTCTGTAGCACAGACCAACCACGCCCCAATTTCAACTCTACCACAAATCAAGTTGACCCAAGCAGAACAGAAGGAGGGTAGGTTGTGAACACTCATGGGGACGACACATCTCAAAGAACTCCAGTAACTGTAAGGTAAGTAGCCTTCCTTTCCTCTTTGAGTGTTGATCTCTATGGGTATTCACTGAGGGTGACTCTGAAGCGGTGCTCAATGAGGAGAAGAGTGTGAGGAAGTATGGTGTGCCACAGAGTGGTGGCTCACTGAGCCAAAGGAGGCATTCATGGCCAAAGCTCAGATCAGAACATAATACCTGGTGAAAGTGTATATGGAGCCCCAAGCAGCTGCTCTGCAAATCACTGAGAGGAAAATTTCCTATACAGGAGCTACTGCAACTGCTTGAGCTTTGGTAGAATGGGCCTTGAGAGTTTGAGGAGGAGCGGCTTTCATAACATCACTGAGACAGATACAAGAAAATATCCACCTTTCCGTTCATTCTCTTGGCAATAGCAACAAACGACTTCGGAGACTTCCGAAAGGGTACTGTTCTATGCAGAAATAAGATGCCCCATACACATCTAGGGAAGGGAGTCTCCTCCCTGCTTTGGTGAGGTTTAGGATAAAAACACTGGCAGGTGTATGGATTGGTTAAGGTAAAACTCAGATGGCACCTGGGGTATAAGCTTAGGATGTAGGTGTATAGGAACCTTGCCCTTGGGAAAAACTGTGTAAGGCAGGTCTGCGGTAAGGGCTCTGAAGTCCCCCTATCCTTCTAACAGAAGTAATAGCAGTCAGAAAGGTGACTCAAAGACGTGCAGGAGAGAACAAGAGGCTAAAGGTTCAAAAGGTGGTTCCACAAGAGCAGAAAGGACGAGGCAGGGACAGGTTTCAAAACTGCAGGGAATGTCCTTATGATGATTTTCTGGAATTCTGTAGTAGCGGGATGAGTAAAAACAGATCAGCCTTCCACCAGGTGGGGGAGGGATGTGGAAAGCATAAATAGTTCCTAAATGTGTCACAGGGAGCTGACTGAAAGCTAGACATTGTTAGAGAGATAAGATACTCCAGTATGAGAGGAATACCTGATGCCACAGTAGGTAAAGTCACCAAAAGGCACCAAAAGGGACAATTGTTTCCATTTAGCAGAGTAGTATTACCACATAGTGGGTCTCCTGCTGTGCTGGAGGATGGCTTCAACTCCCTGAGGGAAGGCTCTCTCTATGCTCATTATCCATCCAAAAGCCATGCTTGCCTGACCTAGGGACTCTGGGTTGGAATGGTTAACCTTCTCATGTTCTGAGACAGTAGGCCCCGGAATGGTTGCAGGTGGATGCATAGGCAAGAGGCTACTGTAGTGTAATGATGGTGAACCGGAACTGCAGGAAGGATTACTGTTGCTCCATCACGTTTGATCTTCCTGAGCATATGGGGAACCAAAGGGAGGGGAGGGAAGGCATACATCAGTGATTCTGAGCACTGTACCAGGAAGGAGTCCTCTCAGGAGCAGGCGAGGAACAGTAAGCCAGGCACTTTTTGTTGTGCTGAGTTGCAAAGAATTACCAATATGGGATACCCCATTGCTGGAAGATGTGCTGTGCTATTGACGTATGGAGTTTGTACTCATGATCTGTGTGGAAATGCTTACTGAGGCTGTCTGACAATGAAGTCTTTACCAAAGGGATGTGTATGGCTAAGAGGGCAATCAGATGCCTGATGTACCAGTTTCAGAGGGGGACCATCTTTCTGTAGGGTGGGGTGGATCTCACTCCTCCATGCTTTAATATAGTAAATGGTGGTCATACTGTATAACATGACATGGACATGTGTGGTCTGAATGATAGGCAGAAATGTCTTGCATACTTTGAGAAACGCTCGAAGCTCACATAATTTACTAACCAGATCAGTTTCACACTGAAAGTTGTGCACTAGTAACAGTAGATAGTGTGCCCACACTTTGTATGCATAATGGGTAGCTATAAATGTATGTGAATTCCTCATGTAATGCTTCTCTGATTGTAAGCTTTTGTACTTAAAATGTACCATATAGTCTGTCTGGTAGAGGATTTTCATTTGTAATTGCCTATGCACGCAATGTACTAGCCTTTGAAATATTACAGAAACTAGCTTTTTATACAGTGCACTTATGCACAGGTCAGTATTAGTGTTAGAGATGACAATACAGAGCTTCATATTATGAATATGCAAAAGCTATAAGAGAAATATATGGCCTAACAAGAAATAGTGAAGACAAAGTCTATAAACAAATCCTTGCCTCTACACTGAAGAAGAGGGATGAAAAGCAGGTTACTGCTCTTACCAACAATGTCATTAACAATATGACAAACCCATTTGATCCTGAATAACATCCAGAGGTGCTTATCAACATATCTACCAGACTGCATGTAATGGCAGATGAACAGGAGTCTTTCCAGAAAATAGTAGAAGTTGGTGAAGAACAAATGGAGAGATTTGCGAGAGGTGGACTTGACTCTGATGGAACATGTAGCTTCTTCAGACCAATCAAGAAATCTGGTATCAAAACATTTGCTGACATGGCCAAGATGGCCAAATATAAGTCTGGCAAGAGAGGGACAAACACAGCTGCCGTCAGTCCAGAAATTGTTTTCCACAGAGCCTTGCCCTTAGCGTGGTGCAAAGATGATATTTTAATGGCAAGTGTTCTTAGTCACCCAATAGGACCACTGCCTTTGTCCCTCTTCCATGCTGATGGAACAATAAGAACAGGCAAAACTGAATTAAGGCATCAGCTGGAATCTCAGGCTGAAAGAATCTACAACCTAAGACGGGGTGGTCAACCTGTGGCTCCAGAGCTGCATGCAGCTCTTCATAAATTAATATGCGGCTCCTTGCATAGGCACTGACTCCAGGGCTGGAGCTATAGGTGCTAACTTTCCAATGTTCCAGGGAGTGGTCAGTGCTCAAACCCCTGCTCTTCCCCCACTCCACCCCTTCCCCCGAGCTTGCCATGCCCTCGCTTTCCCCACCAGGGCCTCCTGCGCACCGCATAACAGCTGATTGCAGTGGCCAGGAAGCGTGGGGAGGGAGTGGGAGGCACTGATTGGTGGGGCTGCCAGCAGGCAGGAGGTGCTGCAGGTTGGAGTGGGGGGAGCTTATGGGGGGCTACTCAGCACCTGGTGGGGTGGATGGGGTAGGGGCAGTCAGGGTACAGGAAGCAGGGGGGGTTGGATAGGGGGTGGGGTCCCGGGGGCGGTTAGGGCTGGGGGTCCCAGGAAGGGGCAGTCAGGGAACAAGGATCGGGGGAGGGGGTTGGATGGGTCGGAAGTTCTGAGGGGGGCAGTCAGGGGGCGGGAAGTGGGAGGGGGCAGATTGGAGGCAGGGGCCAGATTGTTTGGGGAGGCACAGCCTTCCCTACCCAGCCCTCCATACAGTTTCGCAACCCCGATGTAGCCCTCGGGCCAAAAAGTTTGCCCACCCCTGTTCTAAAACATGGAACACATAGATAACATGCGGATTGAAACAGGTACCATTACCAGCACAACTGACAAGTGTTGCTTCAAAGCTATGCATGCAATTGTGATGCACTTACTCCTGACTTCTGAAATTTACTTCCAGTTGCATATGGATTAACAGGGATGACACAGATTCACATCATATTTGGTACTGGGGAAAAAAATCTGTGTTTAATGTTGTCCAAACAAAGGGAGCTGCTTTAGAAATCTTGCCAAATTGGGAGACAGCGACAGACAATTTGCAATTTCTGCAGCAAGAAAGTTGGTCATGAGCAAGACTGAAGCAAGAAAGAAAAGGAGATACATAGAGACCTGAATTGCTTGTATCTCAATCTAGCCATCAAAAAGGATAAGTCGCTGGCCAAACTCCTACCATGTGAAGGAAGTTTTTTGAAGAGCATGCCAAAAGAGCATCTTGGCATATAAAGATTTGGATGTCTTTACACGTAGGTACTGAAACACACAGATATTAGATCACCATTGCAACATGGATGGAAAAAAATGTTGATAATGAATTACTTCCTGTATTCTTCAAGGGCCCAATGGCATCTGAGCTTCTACAAAACATTATTTTTGCCTGTACCAATAGGGGTCATTGCACAATCAACTATGTCTGTAGTCAAAAAATCTTCCTTGCACAGAACTGTGTAGATGCCAATGCAATGAAGACTGTGATAACTCACACACTCTTGACAGAAATCATAATGAACAAGTTAATAACTATGTTGACTAGAAATGTCACCAGTTGTATGTATTTCAATACCTGTACAAATTTATTAATATTTTTATTGTACCCTTTAGATTGTTGTGATGCTTTGAGGTCATAATATTCCAATTTAATGTCTTCCAGTAATACACAGTCATTAAACAAATAAATGCAAATATTTCAAAGTGGTCATTTTAAAACATTGATGGTGTCATTGTTTATCCCTGTTTCTATGGTAGTGGCGCGACTTGATAGTTCCACATCATATTTCATCTTAAGGTAGACATCATAAGCTTTCAAGTGATGTATGAAGTGCATGTCTTTAGAACATTAAGCTGACCAAACCGGTTGTATCTGACACTCACCTATTTTTTGAGAATTTATGTGTGGAGTTGCCACTATTCTTGTGGAGAGTTTGCTTTGTCTGTCTCATGTCTTTGCTTCACTGAGTCCTTGTGTTTGGAGGAGGCCTCCAAACCACCAGTACCAGAAACTGGCAGTGCATTGCTCAGTGGTTCCAGAACAGGAGGGCCCCAGATCCCAACAGGTCCTCACGGAAAGCTCCATACAGTGATTCCAGAGCCTGAAATCACTTGCTTAGTATGTGGAGGGAATGCATGGCTGATGTTGACTTCGAAGGGATACAAATTTCCCTAAAGCAGTACAGACAAAGTTCATAAGGGTGGTTCACTGGCAAAACACAGGTGCAGGTCAGACAGTTTTCTCAATGCCCTAAAGGAAAGGGGGAATAAGTGGGAGAAGACCCCCTAAAGCTAATCTAACTAAGAATACTCTTTACAATATTTACAGATTCAACCAAGTCAAACACCAAAGAGAAGAAATGGATACAGGACGTTCCATCCCAGATTACAAGTGGTAGCAAAGTAACTACAGGGTGGACAGTCCACATCACCCTTCATGCCCTTGAATGGAGGCACGAGTGCAAACCAACAGACACTGCTATTGAAGAATTTCCAGTCCCACATGCACAGAGCACTTGCATATCCTACAGTGAATAACTATAGAGAGCAATACTCAGAGAAGAACTTTGAATGCATCCAATGAAGTGAGCTGTAGCTCACAAAAGCTTATGCTCAAATAAATTTGTGAGTCTCTAAGGTGCCACAAGTACTCCTTTTCTTTTTGCTGATACAGACTAACACGGCTGCTACTCTGAAACCTGTCATTTGAGATCTGTGAATTCTATATGCTCTTGTGGAACTGCACATTAACTAATTCAGAATTTTGTTAAGTGACTGATATGAACATCTCATGTCTTTTAGTGTTGATGTCCATCCAAATGCTTTACAATCACGCAAAAAAAAATGACTGCAGATGTTTTAAAAAAAACTGATTCTATCATTTTCACTGCCAATATTTTTCAGGCCTCTTATTGTATGAGATGGAAGACATCAATATGTGAGATACAATTAAAGTATGTCACAAAATTTGATTAACTACATTGGGTAAATTCTGGTAATTTTCACATTATGGTCCCGATCATCAGCTAGTGTGAATCAACATAGTTCCATCAGGTGATTTACAGCAGCTGAGGATCTGGCCCTATATTCTCGCTTACATGCTCAAACAATAATTGTCAAGAACTGAAAGAAACTGGGGAAGGTTTTTTTTAAAAAATCACCTATAAAAATTAATATCAAAGCATTAGCATGTGCTTAATTTTAATCAGGAGCCAGAACACTAACATGAGCAGACCAATCAGGCAGGAATCCCACACTATACTGTAGAACCTCAGAGTTACAAACTGACCAGTCAACCACACACCTCACTTGGAACTGAAAGTACTTAATCAGGCAGCAGCAGAGACCAAAAAAAACCAAGTACAGTACTGCGTTAAAAAATAATAACAGGAACAAAGGGAAAATAAATAAAGGGAAATTTTCTTCTTCATAGTAAAGTTTCGGAGCTGTATTAATTCAATGTTCTGTTGTAAACTTTTGAAAGAACTGCCATAATGTTTTGTTCAGAGTTACGAACAACCTCCATTCCCAAGGTGTTCATAACTGAGGTTCTATTGTATCATATTCTCATGCATGCATGCTAAGGCTACCTAATGAAGGCTGCCTCATAGCTGCTGAATACTGGAAGTACTCCGTCAGCACTAAAACCTGTGAAGTTCCTTTACATGGAAGAAAAGACAGACTGCAACAAAAGATCAGTTAAGCTTAGCCGGTATTTTGGGGGGTCACATATTAAGCCACATTTCATCTGGCATAAATTGGCATAGCTCCACTGAACATATTTTGAACATTTTTTTCTAGATATATAGCCATTATTATATTAATCCAGTGGCTTTCAACCTTTTTTCATTTGTGGACCTCTAAAAAAATTTCAGACGGTGGGGCGGATTTCCTTTGGAAATCTTAAGACATAGTCTGTGGATCCCCAGGGATCCGCAAAACAGCTTGAAAACCACTGTACTGATTCCACTGAGTAACATGTTCATAGGAAAAGGTCTGATTCACACGCCCAAGTACCAAGATCAGAAAAGCGTTCATATATATCATTTAATATTCACAAACTGTCCCACCTCACCTCTAACTCAGGGTCCCTGGCATCTACGGTAACGGCTTTTTCTTGTGGGTGGATGGGTATATCAAAATACTCTCCATGTTCTATGTTTATAAACAACTCAGAATCACTTTAATTTCAGTCAGTTCATATTAGTTTCTAAACCCCAGAAATGCAGACAAGTTTTATATAAGGAAGAAATCTGTTTACATAATACTGTGGCTATAGTACCTCACTCCTTTAATGAATACCTTGTTCTTTAGTATACTTTACAGCATATAACAGTAAAGAAGTCTCTCAAACGGATCACTACAGATTTCACCATACCAGTAACCAATACATAGTGTATTGTTGTGAGTATTTTCCTCTGCAAAACATTGCTCAAATAGTCTAATAAACCTCACTAGGAGCCAAAACCTCTCATCCTTATTCACTTTGAAACTGATCCAAACCTCATTGTTAAAATGCCCATTGACTTCAGTGCGCTTCGTATCAGGCCCTTTTTACTCAATCTTTTTCAGCGAAAACTCCCCAGGGACGACTGCAGAGTTTGTCCAATTAAGGTTTGAGCAAAAGCTAAGTAATAACCTCAGATTTTGCCTTAGAAAAATATTTTTTAAAGTTCCTGTTCAACAAATACTGCAAGCCTGAAAATAATCCCTTAAATCTACACTCTAAAGAGAAGATTGTAGTTCCGCTGCAGAATTGACTTGTAAGTACACTCATGCTGCAGACAAACACTGCAGTGAAATTTGCCCAGTTAACAAAAGAGCTGCATACCCTTGACACGCACTTTTTTATTACAATGTCAGGAAATTAATTTCTTGCCCAAGAGACATTCATGGCCCAACAGTGAACGTTATGCATGTTTAGAAGGGAAAGGTTTAGATTATCTAAAGACTCTATCAGGTGAATGAAGTCTATTACTGAATGTTTGCATTTTATCATCAGAAAAATATCAACTGCCTCAAACAGCAATGAAAATGATAGAACAGTAAATTAAACAGGATTATAATTTGAGAAAATATGGGATTAAGTCGAATTTAATCAAGTTTATATAGTTGAAGTGTTTTCAGGACATGCGGTGAAAATCAGCACCCGTCCACCCACACATCTCTTTAATATGCAATATATTCAAAGCTCTGCTTTCTAGGGGGAACAAGAGAAAACGGCTTCCTTGTTAAAATGTTTTTTTAAAAATAAATTAGCTTAATAAATACAGGGGGAGATGGAAAGGAAAGGGAGTTCTCATTGTTGAATGTCTACCATTCAAGGTCTAAAGTACATCAACACTAAAGTTAACAGAGTGAAAGTCAGGTTTCTAATTTCCAGGGCAAGTACTGTAACTTGACATTTATCTACAGAAACCTCATCCCTAGACCAAGAAGAGCTTGTAGTCTGTTAAACTTTACAGTTTAAAAAAAAAAAGCTATGAGATTCAGTTTTATCCTAGTGCTAATAATACCATGTCATATCACACCAATTTTTAAACAGATTTCTACAAAGAAATCAATGGGGAGTTCTACTTAATAATCTATATGGTCCAGCAAATTAAAGTATTATACAGGTTCACTTAGAATGTGCAATAAACAGTTACTGTTATCAGTTATGATAATTAGATTCCCACAAAATATGTTCAAACCGGGTTTTGTACAAAGCCTAATTTGATATATTTATTATTTGTTTTGAATCCCTTCCACAATGCAATAGGTACTTTCTAAACATAACAGCATCACTGCTGTAGGTTTTCACCATTAATATTACAATACTGTCTGATACTACGGGAATAATTTTTGCAAGAAGGAAATAAATAACTAAATACATTCATAATCCCCCTTTCAACCCTGGCTTAGTACCTGTATGATGTGTAAACATAAGAGGGGTTCCTCAGAGTCTCTGGACAGTTCCAAAGACTCTATTGCTATTTGAACTTAAACTCACACAAGCTAACAAATTAAAAACAATTACTATAAACTTAATGAAAGCATTTGTTTAGAGAGAAATATACAATCAGTAAAAACATTAAATGATTACAATGATGAGGTATTAGGTTATACATAGGTCACATGACCATGTACTCCCCCAGTGTTCCTAAACATAAGTGTCTCCCCCATTAGTTCTCTGTCCCCCTTGTCTCAGATACCCAGGTGGTCTACATGGAGACATGCGGCAGGCCTGTAAGGAGATGCTATTAGAAACTCACTTTACTGGGAATTGGCAGTGCAAGTCTTGATGATCCAGGTATGATGAAAGGTGTTTCACAGATGCAATCGGCCTTAATTGTGCAAAATTAAACCCTATCTACCTATTCACTCAGGTTCCTTTTCTGTCTGAGTGGTCAGGAGACTGATGCAGGCAAGCAGGTCCTCTCTGGGGATCGCTGGAGAGGAACTAACTGTTGCCTCCCTTCTATTCTGGAATGGTACTGACAGCCTTTAAAGCTTGGAACCCACAGATTCACCTATAAGCAGGTCGGGTCTCTGGATACAAAATCCCATATCTGGCATAAAGATGCCAACTTTCTGATTGCAGAAAATCGAACAACCTTGCCCCGCCCCCGTCCCACCCCTATGCCCCACCACTGCCCCCGCTCACTTCATCCTCCCTCCCTCAGTCATTCACTCTCCCCCACCCTCACTCATTTTCACTGGGCTGGGGCAGGGGGTTGCGATGTGGGAGGGGGTGAGGGTTCAGGCTGGGGGTGCAGCACCAGGGATTAGGGCTTTGGGGTGCAGGAGAGAGGGTTGGCATTAGGGCTTTGGGGTGCAGGCTGGGGCAGGGGGTTGGCATGAGAGAGGGGGTGATGTGTCCATCTGCAGGTGTGGGCTCTGGGATGGGGCCAGAAATGAGGGGTTCAGAGTGTGGGAGGAGGTTCCAGGCTGAGGCAGAGGGTTCGGCTGCAAGGGGGTGAGGGCTCTGGCTGGGGGTGCAGGCTCTGGTATGGGGCTGAGGATGAGGGGTTTGGGGTGCAGGAGGGGGCTCAGGGCTGGGGGTTGAGGTATGGGAGGGGATGAGGAGTGCAGGCTCCAGGTGGCACTTACCTCAGACAGCTCCTGGAAGCAGTGGCATGTCCTACCTCCAGCTCCTACGCAGAGGCATGGCCAGGTGGCTCGGCACACTGACCCATCTGCAGGCACTGCCCCATCTGCAGGCACTGCCCCTGCAGCTCCCATTGGCTGTGGTTCCCAGCCAGTGGGAGCTGTGGTGGCGGCGCTTGGGGCAGGGTCAGTGCGTGGACCCCCTGGCTGCCCCCACGCCTAGGAGCCATGGAGAGGGGACGTGCACCTGCTTCCAGGAGCCACAGGAAGCTTGCATTAGCCCCACTGTGCCACCAACCAGACTTTTAACAGCCTGGTCAGCAGAGCTGACCAGAGCTGCCAGGGTCCCTTTTCAACCAGGCATTTCAGTCGAAAATCGGACACCTGACAACCCTAATCTGGCATAGGCTTCCTGCAGGGCAAACAGGCTGCAGGCAGTGGCAGGAGAGATGGGCTGTCTCTTCTTGTTGCTGGCATGCTGATGGCAGAAAGAGTGGATTGTTCCTTCCTGAGACTTTTCTGCAGGCTGAGGTTATGGACAGGTGAGCTGCTGGGCCTGGAAGTGCTACACTGGCAAGCTCAGGAGACCACCTCTCCCCTCTGCTCCCTGGCCGATCTGTGCCATGTGAAGGAAGGCCTGCTTTCCCTGGCATCTGGGCTTGGCACAGGGTCAGAGAATGCTTGCAGTCTGCCTGGCTGTCTTCTGCCCAATAATTGGCTACTGTTCTCTCCTCCCATTGGTTGAAGGAGGAGGGTTGCTAGGGTGACTGCGTGAGGGGGTCACATCCCCAGCCCCTTCCCTCCTACTGCTGGGGAAGTAAACAGTGCAGCTCTGTTGTGGCTCCCATGGGGGCCCAAAAGGGGTGTCTTCTCTTGCGGTACAGCCCCCTTGCTAATGGGGGTTGTGCGATGAGATTATATATATGCAGCAAATACATAATGAGCATTACCTGGATGGCTAACACTTCAAAATTATGTTCATTTCAACCTGGGGTATTTTTGAAGCATGAAATTAAGTGCCTTGCTCATATTCCTTGCAGGAAAGTTGTTTGTGAGAAACTAGATGGCTCTGTGGGTTAAAGGCATGAACCTGTCACTATTGGGACCTGGGCTCCAATCATAACTGAAAATGAGCTTTAGTGTTCTCATCTGATTAATCCAAAGGAAGTTTCTGAGCTTCAGAAAAAAACCTATCAATTTGTAGCAATGGAGAAGACTGTTCAATAGGGACTCAGTACTGGACAAAATAGAGTAATTCCAGGCCAACATTGTCATAGTTGTGTGTGAAACTGTGAATTTAATGTGCAATTCTCGATTATTTGCCAAAAGCAATTTTTGAATTACATAACCAATGAACAACAGTATGAATTTAACATTAATTATACACCAAAAGTTACTATTTGAAATTCATACTCTTGGTTGGTTAAATGTGTCATTCAAGCAGAGAACAAACAATAACGTGCAAGTTATTTAATTAACCAACACAAATGCAAAGTGTTTATATAAATTTTCAAATATCCACAATGAATGCTTCACAAATGATGTGCAGACCAAGAATTATTCTCTTAAGAAATGTGAAATTCATTATTCAAAATTTATGCAATTTGTTCATAGACAATCTACTAACTGAAAATTAGGTGAAACTCATTTATCTTCAATGATCAGTTGAGCCACTTTGAAAAACTGCTTTCAGCATTAAAGAATGGAACTCAATTCTTATTCTCTTCCCATTCTGACATAGGACATTTTCAATAATCATGAGGCTGACCATACATTTTTTTCTTTTTTAAAATCTTCTTCCAAAAGAGCTCAATTCACAAACCTCTTTGAGTCTGTCATGCAGCTCTGACAAAGCTTCCTGTGTTGGATACTCACCAAGCTGCTGATTTTTTAATATTTAAATTTTAATGATTTTTCCTACCCAAAATAAGGGGAGAACAAAAAAAAAGAAATAAAGGAATAGGAAGGGGGGAAAGGGGCAGGCAAGGGAAAGGAGAATGAATTCTCAGTTTCCATTTACTAGGAAATAATCAAAGGTTTTTTAAAAGTTAGTCCAAATCTTTTCAGATTTGTCTGAGGTCCCTCATTGCCGAAACATTGCCCACTCTGTAGTTGCCAGGTCAGCCAAGTCACTGTGCCAAGGTTCTATCCCTGGAAGCAGTCTGCTCTTCCATCTAAGCAATATGAGTCATTTGGCTACAAACACTGCTGTAGAGAACCAAGCTTTCCAAGAGTTAGAGAGTGTCCAAATTGATGAGATAGATTCCAAAACAGTTCTGTGAAGGAGATCTCCATCATCATATTAATTCTCCTACATACTTCTAGCCAAAAGGAATATATCCTAGGACAGTCCCAAACCATGTGAGCCAGCAAAGCTCTGGGACACCCACATCTCCATCAGCAGTCTGTTTTCGAAAGGCTCCATGCACTGCAACCTATGAAGGGACCAGTAATAGAATTATTAATAAATAAATAAATTTTTATTTATAAAAATAAATAAAATAAATATTTTATACTAATAAAATATAAATAAAATAATAAAATATAATTTTCTGTTTGATCAGCTTTAATCATAGATCAATTGTTAATGTTTTGCAAGGCACTTCCCCATTGGCTATGGTTCAAGGATATACACAAGTCTTTGTTACAGGCCTGGTGCAGGCTAAAGGCTGCTGTGTTTGTCTCACCACACTAAGCCCATGAGCCATTCTCTGGGTCTGAGTGGGCTGCAGCATTCTCTACCCTTGGCTTCTTTGGCACAATCTTTTTGTCTGTTACCCCTTTGCTGAAATGGAGCAAAGTGCAGTTTGCCTTAGGCCCATAGGCCCAGCACTGGCCACTCAGTAACTTAAGCACATCCTTTCCCAGACCTCCAACCTTGTGGGCACTCTGGGTTTACAGTTCACCTCTTCAGGGTTAAGTGTCTTCGTGAAAGCAAACAGACACATTGGTTTTGTAAGCGTTCCCCCAGAACAGCTAGCACAAGAAAATACAGATTAAGACACAATAATAACACACCTTTACAACATTTCCCTGCCTCTGTTTCCTCACCAATTGTGAGTGTTCTCTGGGCTTAGGTAAGAGTCTTCTGAGCCCAGAATCCCCCTTCTTGCACATGGCTTCTCCTCCAAATTATGGAGTCTCCCTCTCTCCTGTGTAGGGAGTTTCCTTCTTCCTCAGACTGTCCCACAGTTAAACAGGATCTCCCACCTTGCTGCAAAACCATGCCCTTCTCTTCCTCTCTCCTGACTATGCTTCCTATGCATCTGAAAGTCTCCTTCTCAACTTCTCAGCCTTTGTGTTTTTAGAGGGCTGCACCAACACTTAGTTTTCTTTATTCCCCTCTTGAGAAAATTTCACTTCCAGTCCCATGCAGACAAACTTGTTCCCATTGGTTTCCCTAGGCTTCAACCATCTCATTGCTCCAAAGCACTCTCACTTGAATGGGAGTCATCAAGTTTTAATGACCCTCTGTTGTTCCTCCTCATGGGTGACAAGGCCCTGGTAGTAGATGGTGGATTCCACATACACTGAAGCATTCGGTGATACGGCAGTTGTATAACATAATCCAGAATTCATAAGCTGTACACTGACAGATTCCTCAAATCATTACAAGGGACAACACACATTTGAATTCTATTTCTAAGGTCAGACAGATTTCAGCTGCTGAACTCAGTACAAATAAGACTAGGTTTTACCCTTTTTCTCCCGCCATTTCTCTCATATTTTAAGTTAAGTAGTCAAATACCTTCCTGAAGACAGTCAAGATCTTTATACCTCAATACTGGTGATTTTTTCTAGTAGATCCACCTTCAGTGCAAATGATGGGTAAAATCTGAAAAGCATCTATGTGATTTAGGAGCCAAAATTCAATTTTCAAAAGAGACTTAGGGCTAGATTTTTAAAGGTATTTGGGGACCTAACTATGCAGACAGCATACTGGCATTTTCAAAAGGGGAAGTTAGGTTTTTGACATTTTTTCCATAAAACCCCTGCTTCATTCAGTGCACAGACTGGATCTGATCTGGGGATGAATAAGGGCAGAACAGCTAGCTGGAGTTCCATTCGCTTATTTACAAAACATTACACACTAGTTCAGGCCCCTGCTGCAGATGCAGTGGTGGGAACTGCAGTGCTTCAAGCATCTTTGCTGTCAGCATCCTCCCACCCCCTTCCAATCTGAATATTGCTTTTGTTGTTTTTGAACAGGGCACCAAGTTTGCCTTACCAGGAGGAGATATGAAGCATTATGATGTTTCTGCTGTGAACATGCAATTTGTATGAGCAAAAAACTTACAAGAACATTTGTAATAATAAGGTTTTGACAGTAAAATGGTAATTATCGCATGCTAACAATGCCTCCCATCCAAGTCAGAGAATTCTCAATTTATTCAGATTACCTCTTTGTGGTACCTCTTCTAGTCAAAGACATTATAAAAAAAGTCCAGCTTCCATAAATGCAATGGCCAGATTTTCAAAAAAGCTCAGAATGAATGAGAACAATTGGAGCAGCTGCTTAGCACTGTAAAAAATTTGGTTATTTTATTTGGGTGTATAAATGGAAGCTGAGTTTATAAAAATCCGGGCCACTTACTTCCAAAGTGAATTAATAATTTCTTCTGTTTCTCTTGCCTGCCTCACAGTGCAGTAGTGGTGCTGGCCGCTCTGTAACTTGCCCATCACATCCAGATAGTACAAATATTATTTTTAATGTTATAACTATTAAATTAGAGGGATCTTAATGATTTGGTCTCTTAAAATAACTTTAAACGCCCTTATTTAATCTATGTCTACACTTAAACTTCTACAGCGGCACGGCTGCAAAACTGCAGCTGGACCACTGTAGTGCTTCACAGTGTAGAACCTCACTACAGCAACGGGAGGTTTCTCCTGTTGCTGTAGTTAATCCAACACCCTAAGAGGCAGTAGCTAGCATAGGCGCCAACTCCATGGGTGCTTCAGCGCTCAAGCACCCACCGAAAAACATAGAAGGCTGGATTACTCTTTTGTGGGCCCTGGCACCCAGACTGTGGGCCCCCTCCCATTCTGCCTGCACTCCATCCCGAGGCCTTGCCTCCACTCGGCCTCTTCACCCTGAGGCCCAACCCACCACTCACAGGCGGAGAGGGGGCGGAGAGGACTGAGCAGGGGGGAAGGTGGGGTGGAAAGGAGTGAACAGCAGCTGGGGCCTCACGGAAAAGAGGCTGATTGGGGGCGGGCCTCGTGGCCGAGGGCGTGTGGGGGCATGGCCATGGTCCAGGTGCCAGGGCTCCTTCTGAATGTGGGCCTGGCGCCACAGCACCATTATAAACCTGATACTGAGCACCCACGAGCCACAGTGTTGCTGTGTTCATCCAAAAAGCTACCGTGAGATGTAATGTTTTTAAACTGGGCCATTAGTGAAGACAGCTTGTAGGTGAATGCAATGATTTTAATATACTGTAAGTCATGATAATGTAATTATATAGTTCATTACTATTTTAGTAATGATTAAGTTGTTAAGATACCAATGATAGACACATATTCAATAACTAGAATATGAAAGAAGTGTATAAATATGCTGAAAATGGCCTCTCCTTCTCCCCCCGCCCCCATAACTGGCAGCGCCCTCCACACCCCAAACACACACACCTCTTCAAAAGCATCCACCAGCAAAAACAAAAGTCAGCACCTGTGTTAGCTAGGTCAACAGAAGAATTCGTCCTATCATAATTCATAAGCACAAAGAGGCTGAATTAAGGTTGAATTAAGGCAACCTTAATTCTGGTATTTCTTGATTCTTGACTTTGCAACATTAAAATGTATGTTATGTATGAGTGTAATCTCTCTCTCTCTCTCAATAATTACATACTATATAGATGTACACACACACAAAGACCAAACTATGAAATTATAGATTATAAAATCCCATTTACTATTCAAAGGACCCCTTTCCAATATAACAAAACCAGTAATTTAGAACCAAACAGTAAAATTGCTAAGTGACAATAATGTACTTATCATTGACATCACCTACAAAAACCCCACACAATAAAAGCAAAGAAATAAAGTTAAGGACACAATCGATCTTAAAATGCAAACATAATTATACCCACAGTATTAAAACCCCACATTGTTCTTACCAAGTACAAAGAAACATTTCACAACAACAAAAATTCACAACAGAGGGGTGTGCCAGAAGGATACATCCATCTTATCCAGCACAGGTACGACTGAGAGACTACCGTAGGCAAAACCAAATGGGGCTAGAGAGAATTTCCAGTACATGTTGGCCTGCACCAGGGATCAGCAATCACCCCTTTTTTGTTTGAAGTTGTCATGAATGTGGTAAGTGAGAACATATGAAGGGAGTTGCCTTGGAATATGCTGTTCTGTGATAACTTAGTGATATGTGCAGAAGATGGTGAGACTCTGCAAACCAATTCTGAACATTGACATAGTAGTCTTGAGCAAGTGGAACTGAGTGTGAATGTCGGTAAGACTGAGAATATGATAACTGAGGGAGGAGGACTCACCATAAAGGATATCACAGGCAAAGGGAAGAGTAAAAGAACATAAATACCTGCAATCAATGGTTGCTGACAATGGTACCCTCCTGAGTAATGCCCAGCATTTCACCAAAGCTGGTTGCTCCAAATGGGAGCTGAGCCCAGTTCTGTGATAAACAGATGCCAGTAAATTTTAAAAGGTAGAGTGTATAAAACTGTACGGAACAGAGACTTGGTCAGCCACAATAAATCACTATGCTCTCCACTACAGAAATGAAGATGTTGAAAAGGTCAAATGGTTAGACCTTCCATGATAGAAAACATAATAAGGTTGTGAGGGGTCTAATACTGTTTGCCCCAAATGACGACAATTCAAGTTGTTTGCAATGTCCTTCCCTGTTTGTAGCACACAAGGGCATCTCCAAGCAAAAGGAATTAACAAAAAAGGTCATTTTCTCTTTCTTTCCCTTTAGAGAGAGGGGACTCAGAGAAAAAGAAGAGAAAGGCAAAGGTCTGTCTTTTAGGCAGTCTTTTGGGATTGTCCCTTTGGGGCTTGGCTTATCAGCTGGGATAGTGTCCTTAATTAGGGTCTGCCTCCAGACCCTCCATTTGAGTCACCCCACTTTGTACCTGGTCCATGAAGTCTCAGGGCTGTGAATCCTGCAATAGTCTCCCTCTTGCCTGATTGCTGTCTCTGGGGTCAGCAGTCTGAGGTACAGCAGTATTCCTCTTGTTTACCACACCACCCTGTGGCAGGCTTTCCCTTTTAACATCCCCCCACTCCAGGCAGAGCAAGCCTTACAGATGTATCTGATTAATGCTGGCTGAGCCCAGAAGAGCTCATTAGCCTCCTCTCTACTACAGTGATGGTGTGTCCCTTCACAAAAGATAAACATAATCTCCCATTTTAATATTCAACAAATGCAGCATCTTGTCAAGGGGTGGAGAAGAATGCAGGGTTTGTACAGAGCAGAAGAACAGTAGGCTCATTCAGGTGGAATTGCCTTCATGTGAATCACTACAAAGGAGGGTAAGGGCTTGATGGGATCCAAGAAGCTTGATACAACTAAAATAAACCAATCCTAGTCTCTGGCAAATAGCACCAAGGAACAAAGGATCAAGGCTCCATTTTCCCAAACCAGATTACAAGAATGTTTGCACAGCCCTACAGACACTAGCCCTTCAGGTAGAATGTGGGGTTTTGCCTAAGTTCCTATGAGTTTCACCTCCAGAAGAAGAGGCACACTGTAAATACTTCCCTAGAAGCTGACAGAAGCCACCACTGTTTGATAGTGACAGACGTAAAGGAGATGGTAATTTGGGACCCATATCAGAAAAATAAGGTAGGAAGCCCATAGTTCAAGAAGTTTAATACTCAGTCTCCGCTCCTCCATTGACTGTGTTAACAGATTGTCTGGGGGGCACCAGCCCAGCCCAAGAGACATGTCAGTGGTTTACTCAGAGAACAGTGGTGAGCTGGAAAGATGAAAGCATGCAAATACGTGGCCTTCAAATCTATCAAGCAGAACTAGTCATCCAGAAAAAAGGACAATAGATCTGAAATGGAAGTCCTTGTAACTGGAAGTTTGAGATGTGTGGTCCCTATCTGTTTTCCACACATTAATATGCATGCGTGCCATGCACCCAAGTCTGGAAATTCTAACAAGCAGTGTCCATTGGCCTGCACATACACAAACAGTTGTTCTCCTCGTTCTCCAGACAAAGGGTACAAGAGCAATGTGGGCCAATGCCTCTCCAGTTCCTCTTCTTACCATGAATCCAAAATGATCCAAAGCAGAGGGGATGGAGGGTGGGTAGTGGACTACAGACAGGGACCACACATCTCAAAGAACTTCCAGTTAAAGGTAAATAACCTCCATTTCTTCTTAGAGTGCTGGTCCCTATGTGTATTCCACACATGGGTGACTGACAAGCAGTATTCAGATTGGAGGGGGTGGGAGGATGCTGGCAGCAAAGATGCTTGAAGCACTGCAGTTCCCACCACTGCATCTGCAGCAGGGTCCTGAACTAGTGTGTAATGTTTTGTGAATAAGCGAATGGAACTCCAGCTAGCTGTTCTGCATATGTCCAGTTTTGATGCCTCATGTAGAAATGTTATAGAAGCAGTTTGTGCTCTCGTGGAGTACACCCTTATCCCATCCTGTGGAGGGATACACACTAATTGGTAGCTTGTGATGATGCACCCAGAAATCCATTTAGAGATTTCTACTAGGGCAAGAAATAGTCTTGGTGATTTTCTGATTGCTTTGTTCCTTTGCAGGTAGAATGCCAGCACGGGTCTAACATAGAGGCAAAGAAGTCTTTTCTCTTCAATAGAAGCATGGGTTTTTCAGGAAGAATGCAGGTAAACGTATAATTTGGTTGATTTGGAATTCAGAATTTACCTTTCAGAGGAATTTAGGATGAAGGCAAAGGGAGATCTTTTCCTTGTGAAAAATGGTATATAGTGGGTCTGCCATGAGGGTTCCCATCTTGCTCACTTTTCAGGCCAAAGTCATAACAACTAAAAATGCAGCTTGCATGGACAGGTGAGAGAGAGCATGTTGCCACGTGTTCAAATAGTGGTGTGGTGAGTATTGACAAGATGAGATTGAGGTCCCACTGAGATGTAGGTTTGACCACTGGTGGAAAGGTCCTGACTAGGCCCTTCATGAATCTAAACTGTTTGGCAACAACTAACTGTTGTTTGGCAAGTGAAAATGGAGCACACATGTAGTGGAGGAAGGTACTGTGAGATGGACCCACAGTTGATTAATTGAAATATCTGAGATTTTTTAATGATAGGAGATCATCTAAAATGACTGGAATATCTGCAGATTCTGAAGAAGACTGATAATGCTGTGCCCAGACAGAGAAATATCTCCATTTAACTAGGTAGCAGCTTTTAGTTTAATCTTTCCTACTCTGACTAAGAATGCCTTGGACAACTGCTGAATAACAGCATGTAGGTCTGATCAATACACCAGGTCATGAGGTAAAGAGGGTCTGGATTAGGGTGCCTTATTTTGCTGTCTTCCTAAATTAGGGGATCTGGGAAGGGAAAGATCTTGACAGGAGGATGGAATGACAGTCTAAGAAGCTCCGAGAACCAAAACTGCCTGGGCCAGTTGGGTGCCAGGAGAATGACTTTGGCTCTGTTATGATGGATCTTTCTCAAGACCTGTAATAGCAGGGAAATGGGCGGAAAAACATATCTGACTTGGTATGTCCATGAGTCTCCATCCTGGGAGTCATGGCCCATAGCTGCTCTGGAGCAGTACAGGGAAAGTTTTCATGTCCCAGACGAACAGGAGAGTGTTCCCTACTCAGTGAATATCTCGCTCAGGACAGAGCTCTGTATTTCCCACTTATGGCTTGCAAAGAAGTGCCTGCTTGGGTTGCCTGCTAGGTAATTTTGAACACCTGGAAGGTATGTGGCTTGGATAGCAATGTCATTTCTGACACACCAATTCCAAAGCCTGACAGCTTCGAGGCAGAGAAGACAGGATCTTGCTCCATCTTGTTACTTTATATAAAAGACGGTGATGACATTGTCCATCATTACTTGGTCATGGAGAGAATGTATGAGTGGGAGAAAAGCCCTGCATGCCAGGTGGACTGCTCTCAGTTCCAGCAGGTCAATGTTCAATCTGGCCTCCCATTGGGCCCAGGTACCCTGTACAGTGTGGTTGTTCAGGTGAACACCCCAACCCAGAAGGAATGCGTCCATTACAATGGTGGCACTGGGAGTGGTAATGCTGAAAGGGAGGCCTACTCTCACTTGTTCCAAGTTTGACCACCAGGAAAGAGAGGCAGTGACCTGGCAGGAATGGTCACTCTGTTGTTCATATGGTCCTTGTCTCGTGAGTAGGCTGTCTGAAGCCAGGCCTGTAGATGAAGCCTGGTGAATGGTGTCACACAAATTCACATGGCCTACAAGAAAAGGACATACTCTGACTGTAGTTTGATCTGTGGGTAATCCATGCTATCAGATTGTTTATTAACTGGAATCTTTCTGTGAGGAGGAAAGTTCTTGGTGAAATGGAGTCCAGCATGCCTCCAATAAAGTTTATTGTCCATGCGGGAGTAAAAAACAGACTTTTCTCTTGTTCATGCAGACACCCAGCATTCCTGAAAGATGGATCAGGAACAAGGTCACTAACTTGATCTCATGACTGGAGCGACCTAGAAACCAATAGACCAGATACGGGAAAACTGGGTAACCTTAACATCTCATGTGGGCTGCCAAGAGAAAACTTTGTGAATACTCTGGCTGCTCTTGCCAGTTCAAAGGGAAGGACTCTGAACTGGAAGTGCTCCTGCATCTAATAGAAACCAAAGGAACTTTCTGTGGGATGAATGAATAGCTACATGAAAATAAGCATTCTTCATATCGAGAGCAGCAAAACATATTCCCTCCTGTAGGGAGGGGATTATTGATACTTGTGCAGCATCCTGGATTTTGACTTTTGAATAAAGATGTTCAGTTGTTGAAGGTCCAAAATGAATATCTACACTCCATCTTTTTGGGGGACTAAGAAATAAGGGAAATAGAAGTCTCTCCCTTGAGATGACACTCATTCTATTGAACGAGAGAGTCCATTTCCTAGCAAAGAATCACCTCTTGAGAGTGATCCCTGCAGCAGGACTGGGAAGGGAGTCTGTGGGGAGGAAAGGAGATAAATTTGATGGAGTAACCCTGATGGATAATTTCTAAAACCCAATTGTCTCTCATGATAGAGTCCCAATTGTGGGTGAAAAGTGAAAGACAGACCCAAAGATACAGGAGGTAGAAGTGGGTGGCATCAAGAATGGTGAACAGTTCTTGACTGAAGCATCAAAAGTAGCCTTTAGCAGGTTGCTGGATAGGGGTAGAGGTTGTTGTAGTAGAGGGTGCTGAAAATCAAAGTCATTTTTGCAGAGGCTTGGCTGAATGCTGGTGGTAGAATGTTTGTGGAGGAGGTGGCTTTGGCCTATATGCCTGCCTGTGATGTTTTCTCTTTCTCATCTGAGCCTGAGAGCTGGGGTGTAAATTCCTAGGGAATGGAGGTACATCTAGAATCTTTTCAACTTAGTTTTCTCATTAAGCAAGTTGACTTATGAAAAGGCAGGTCCTGTATGGTGTTCTGTACCTCCCTGGAAAACCCCAAAGTGTGAAGTCTGATTCATACCGCAGAACTATGCCAGTGACCAGGCTTCTATGTGCTGCATCCACAGCACCCACAGCAGCTTGTAGGGATGTTTTTGCCACTAGTTTGCCTTCCTCAGTGAAGGGTTGAAATTGGGCTCTGTCCCCATGGGGAAGCTTGTCTTTAAAAGCTGCCAGCCTGGAATAATTGTTAAAATCATATTTCTCTAACAAGGCCTGATTTTTAACAATATGGAATTGCAGATTTGTAGAGGACAAAATCTCTCTTATCAAAAGGTCTAACCTCTTTGAGCCATTGTCAACTGGTGTCATCTTGAGATATTGTGACCTTGTTCTTTCTCTGGCTGCTTATACCACCAATGAGTTGTGCGCTGGATGGGAGAAAAGAAATTTGGTGGGGATGAAATAGTGTGTCTCAGGCCCTTTGGGTCTAGGGGCATAAGAGGCTGGATTGGGTCAGACCACTCCAGCTGCCTCCATGATGGTCTCATTAACTAGGAGCATGACTTTGCTTGGACCAATAGGCTGCAGAATATCCAGGTGCCAGTGTTCAGAATTCTGGACTTCCTTCAGGGGAATCTAAAGGTCATTGGCTATCCTTTGCATAGCTCCTGGTACTATCCGTAGTCATCCAGCAGAGATGGTGAGGATGATTTGACTGCTTCATCCAGAGATGATGAGATTTCAGTCAGTAACTGTGGATTCAGATCAATATTCCCCTTTTTATACTCCAACAGATCCAGCAAATGCCGAGTAGGAGAGGTCTGGTAAGATTCATGGACATATCTGCCAAAGGGGTACAATGGGCCCTAGTAGGGCCAAAAGGAGGGATCAACTGGCTGAGGGGTACCGCACAGAATCAGGTACCAGCAGTCCCTGGGAAAACCATAACTGGGACAAAGGCATCCAGATCTCCTCAACTGTCTGTCAGAGCTAAAGTCTCTATAAAGAGGTGAGGGACCATCTGGAGTGTACAACTCATCTGAGCCTGAAAGTTGCTTTCTCTCCACTGGTGGATCCATCAGCATCAGCGGGTGGACCCTCCTCCCTGAAGGCTGAAAAGAAGATGGTTCCTGATTCACCAAAGAACTTTCATCTTCCAATCTGGCAAAGTCCCTCAGGAGGACCAGGTCAGAGAAGAGACAGGGATGAGGGTAAGATAGGAAGATATCCACCAGTGAAGTGTAAGTGGCTGTACATCCCCGTGCTTAGGGTGTGCTAGTGATCAGGACTGTCTATTCCAATGTGCCCCAAGAGGTTGCAATAAGGCAGTCCTTCTAAGCAGGGACCGGTACCACTGAAGAGTCCTGTCTTGCACTCTTGAATGGAGCCATCAGATGTTGATCCTTGTGCTTTGGAGTTGGAGGCACTTATGGGACCAATGGATCCTTTTTGTTTCACACTTTACCCTACTGCCTGGGGGCTTTCAGCAGTCCTGAATCATAGGATCCACACATGCAGGCTCCTCTAAGCTGGGCAGCATTGGGGATGGATCTCATCTTTTATGACAACATCTAGATGGGCATCTGTCCTTGTGACCATAAGAGTGCACCCTACTCTCATGGAAAGCCTTGCATGAAAAGTCCTTGGTCTTAGCAGCTGTAGGCTCCACTCCCAAGTTCATACTTGGGGGAGTGCTGCTTATCTATTGGAGCCAATATATAGGGAAGTCTCCCTGGTTCAGTGAGACCTCAGTCTTCTCCACAAGGGGTTTCCTCAATTGAAGCTCATGAGCTCCATGTGTTCATGGAGGAAATGAGTGACAGATGCTGGACTTTCCAGAGATTTGCATGTCACTTAAACAGTAGAGGCAGCATCAGTGTTCATCACTCACAGAGAAGGAGTGAGGGCAAGAGATTCAGTTCTTGAACCACAGGTCTCTGGGCATAGTCCCAGACCATGGGTGGGTCTCCCCACTATGGGGAAGAAGAACAAATTATATTATAAAAACCTCTAACTATACTAATGTGAAATTATTTGCAATATCTGTTTGCAGGCTATAAAAGAGAAAAAGCGGGAGAAATCTGGACACAGGGATTCCAACTCCATACAGCAGTAAGGAGGATCTGGGGAGGCATTGGCCCGCACTGCTTCTTATATCCTCGCTCTGGAGCAGGAGGAGACCTAGTGCGCAAGTGCGGGCCAACGGACACTGCTTGTTAGAATTTCCAGGCACATGGCGCACATGCGTACCTATGTGTGGAATGCATATAAGGACCAGCACCCAGAGAAGAACTGGGAGTTTCCGTCTGCAACCCCCACTGCAGATATGCTGGGTTTAATAACCACAAAACAAAGAGAGGCTAAAATCCTTCTGAATTCTTGAGCACAAGAATAATATCGCAGGCCAAATTTCTCCTGGACTGGAGAAATAACTCCCTTGCAAAGCAGGTTCTAGGGTTACATCACCTCCCAGTGCCTCAGCCTCCTTCTCTAGTAAATGTGAACAAGACTTTGCTGCCTCACCATTGTGTTTAAGGGTTAGCTTATTGCAAAGTTCTCTGACAATATACAAGTCGCTGTGATATTGCAAAAATTTATTACCTGGACTTTCCCATAGCTAGTAGAGGACATGCCACAGATAAAAGCAGTTAGCTGACAAATGCTCTATTCTTGCCTGTATGAACTGACCACCTGGAGAGCAGACATATGCAATTTCACAGAGAATATCTTGTTTGTGTAGGAGTGAGTATGTGACAGGACAGTCTTTTGTCTTTAAGGGTGGCTCAGCAGGCAGTTAGAAGGCACTGAATGGCATTAGAGGGACCTGCTACAAATAAAGGAGCTGCAGTAAGGGAGACCACAGATGCAGAAGCTAACAGGGGAGTGCTGTGGTCAGTATGCCACAGACAGCACTGCAGGGATCCCTCTACTGTGAGAGGACAAATGCAGCACAAAGATAATTGGAGGATCTAGGACTTCTGCTTTCCACATTCACCCTCTGGCCTGAAGTACAGTCCTTAGGCTTCTTATATCTGTCCTTAATCTTATCTCCTAATTCTTATCTCCTTTTTTTTTTTTTGGTATCCCTGCAAGACACAGAGATAGGATAAGGGAGGGAGTCTGAGAGCTGAGGCAAAGTTTCCATGCTTCCCAAAGTGAAGAAGCAAAGAAACCTGGAGGAAGAAGTTTGGGTGAGGCTGATATAATCCAGAGGCAGAGGTTTCAGAATTCTTTACCTTCTTGCTTTCATAGAATCATAGAATATTAGGGTTGGAAGAGACCTCAGGAGGTCATCTAGTCCAATCCCCTGCTCAAAGTAACGAAATCACCCCAGCCAGGGTTTGTCAAGCCGGGCCTTAAAAACCTCTAAGGAAGGAGATTCCACCACCTCTCTAGGTAATCCATTCCAGTGCTTCACCACCCTCCTAGTGAAATAGTGTTTCCTAATATCCAACCTAGACCTCCCCCACTGCAACTTGAGACCATTGCTTCTTGTTCTGTGATCTGCCACCACTGAGAACAGCCGAGCTCCAACCTCTTTGGAACCCCCCTTCAGGTAGTTGAAGGCTGCTATCAAATCCCCCCTCATTCTTCTCTTCTGCAAACTAAATAACCCCAGTTCTCTCAGACTCTCCTCGTAAGTCATGTGCCCCTAATCATTTTTGTTGCCCTCCGCTGGACTCTCTCCAATTTGTCCACATCCCTTCTGTAGTGGGAGGACCAAAACTGGACGCAATACTCCAGGTGTGACCTCACCAGTGCTGAATAGAGGGGAATAATCACTTCCCTCAATCTGCTGGCAATGCTTCTACTAATATAGTCCATATAGTGGCACCACAATACTACCCTTCATCCTACAACAATGAATTAAGAGGAAAGAGACTGTCACAGGGCTCTGCATGTTCCGGGGTGGGAGAGGGAGAGGGGTGCCGCCACTTGCCCAGTGCAGGGTTGATACACCCTGTCACAGAGTCATCAAGGCTCCCAGCTGGGCCAGACAAACACAATCAGGTACTCCAGCCCTCTGGGCGCGTCACAGCCAACAAACAGTCTGTACTCCCTCATCTTCTGGGTGGGTTAAACAATAGCAAACAGGTTTCGGTCCCTTGGGCAGGGCAGAGCAAACAGTCTATAGTTAGGGTCTCCAGTAATAATGCCCACCTGCCAGCACAGAGTGGAAAGTATGGGAACCAGGTCCTACCCTACTCCACCGTATTCCAACCAGGGCCCCGTGGAGCCAGCAGCCTCCCTGTTCAGGATTCAAGTATCAGCTCCCAGTACATTCCCTGGGTCATTTCCTATCCTTAAATCCACTCGGGCCTGTCTTCTCCGGACAGTGGCTTGGCATCCCTGTCAATCTCCACAGCTGGTGTGTTCTCCATAGCATAGTCAGGGACACGCACCTGACCAGTCTGGAGGGCTGACCGTTCTTCAGCAGAAGCTGGCAGCACATATCCATCATCCAGCCCAGACTGAGTTGACCAGCTTCTTTTTATCTGCTCCCTCCACCTGGAGCATGCGCAGCAGAGGAAAGGGGTGTGGCCTCTTGGACCCAAAGTGAATGGTTAACCCCAGCTTGCCTAGTGCGGGGTTGATACACCCCGTCACAGAGACATGAGACAAAAAATATTCCGGTGTTTTTATCTGTACTTAAGTTTGCAACTAAATTTCCTGAAAATGACACACACTTTAAAAAGATCTGGCTGAATTCAAAGCACCACATTTCATTAAACAATTATTTTTTTTAAATATAGGAAGAAAAAATTATTTCAAAGCTTTTGTTTGACTGCTATGTGTATAGCATTAATAATTTAATGGTCTAGGTTTCCTTTAAGCATTTACAACTATCAAATTATTATTAGAAAATTACAGTTTTGTTAACTGAGTTCATAGAATCATAGAAGATTAGGGTTGGAAGAGACCTCAGAAGGCCATCTAGTCCAACCTCCAGCTCAAAGCAGTTATAGATTTCACTTTGCCAATGCCAATTTTCATACAAACAGAAAATTTCAAACCCATACCAGATAGGTTTTGGAGCTGGACTAAAAGAGTCTGACTCTGAACATGGTTTGTTTGACCATCCTATCTACAATCATCATCATTTTTGGTAGTACTGGAAATATAATATATAACTAATTAAATTATACAGATATATAAATTGGTATTACAATTTGATGTTTCAGAAATACTCATTTTTCATATGCATCAAAAATCAGAAATTCTCTTTAGAATTTATTCATATTTGAAAGTATTGTAACTACAGAATTAGTGGGAAAGCCATTTACTAAGTTAAATTTTTTATAAGAATCCTAAACCTGTCTATCTATTGTCCCTTTGAGAATAAGGCCAGAAATAAAACATTTTGTGAAAGTTTGGGGTATGTACAGTGTGTCGAGTAACTCCAGCCACTTCCTTGCCACAGAAGACAGCACAAGCTTTAGCTGCCTGTATTAGAAACGGACAGAAAAATCAATTTTCCAGGGCTTGCCAGGGCTAAACACAGGCAGAGATTTTATTGAATGTGACCTTCAGAGAAAAGTTCTCTGTGCTTTTTGTTTCTGAAGAAAAATGGGGGGATTGCGTGTGTTTAATTGTTTTTTTTTAAATAAACTACTCCACTGACATCTGATCATATTAATATGCTGTACGTATTTGAGTAATTGTTTTAACTCAAAACTAGAGTACAGAAAGGCGTTAACCAGGTAAAAAAAATCGTTTTACCAATTCCTTGTTCTCTTCAAAAGAGGAAATTATTTGTTTTAAAGTTTGGAGTGATTAAAGGAGAATTTCTGACTCAGTAATTCCTGTGCTCCACTTCCACCAGTACTAGACAAATGGCAGCTCTCATCTCTTATTGACGCACAGATCAGCAATAAAGGGCAATTTCCAGTTTGGGATCCCTCGTCAGCCTCACCACACCCCCTCTTTTGTCACTGCACTTCAAGGATTTACAGAATGGAAATTTAATTGTGCATGAGTAAAGCCACCAAACACAACGTGCGTGATTCCAATAATCTGACTCACTAAAGGGCAAATGTTTATACAGGAGAAACTAGAGCACGGAAAGGCGTTAACCAGGTAAAAAAAAATGTCCCATATGTGCCCAGACTGCCACCAGTATAGGTCAAATGGAATCTCCAGTGTTCCCCAGAGAAGAAAACTAGTGGGTGAGAAAAAGCAAGTGCACCAGGCTAAGCAGACCTCAAAATAAACATGGCTTGATGCAAGAAAATACAGAGTGCTTTATTTTATGTATCCTTTGACAGACATAGGAAGAAAGGGCAAAGACCCATGAAGCTACGGGGAACTCGTGAACATACTGCCTGGGGAACATACTGCTCAGAGGGCATGTTAGCAGAGGAAAGCACACGGAAATAATAGTGTTTAAAGCTCCCAAATGGAAGCTTTGCATGGTTCTTCAACTGAAGCCTCTCCCTTTTTCAGCCTGAGAGGCTGAAGTCCATGTAGTTGAAATGGCTTTTATATTAACAGGGCAAGGAAGGCCAACCAGTTTGTATGCTTCTGTTATACATAGTTTTGTTTATTTGGCTATCACAAATAAGAAGCCAGGGCCCTTGCTGCTTATCCCCAAAGAGAATTAATTAGGTTTATGATTTTTAAATATGTTGCTCCAAATAAGGGGTTTTAAAGGCATGTCAAGCCCATGCAACGCTTTTCTTTTTCTGTGTTATGACTAAGAGGGAAGCTGGGGAAAGACTGCATCCTGGCTCAAGAAGAAAAGGGGACAGGACTTCAGGGATGAAACTGGGACAGAAGAGCAGTATCCTTTATCCTGATGGATTATCAGGACATGGGAGAGACAGAACAATGTGTCTAACTCCCTCTGCCTTTTAGCAGAAGCCGTAGGAAGGTTACTGTCCAGGACAGAGAGAAAAAAGGAGAGGAAAGAAAATTGATCAAAAAGAATACAAGGCATTCAGAAGCACATTGAGACTCCAGGAGTTACAGGGGAACTCCACGCTAGTCTCAGAAAAATGTTTTGGAAAATGGAGTGTGAGCCAACAGAGGAACCTTCTTTTTTTACTTTTTAAAGCTAAAAGAGCAGAGTCATGGACCTTCAGGGAACTATAGGAAAGAGATATCAAATCCCTCCTGTAAAAAGAGCTTAGACTTGCTCGTAACTGCGTTTCTTGTGCATTTCTAAATGATCACACCAGTGAGCTGTCTGCCCCTTGCAGTAGACTATTGAGGTTCTTTAATTTCACAGTCTATCAGCCTGACTTTTAGAGGGTGCAGGCTGAAAAAGCAAAGAATTTGTGATGATGCTTTCTGGCTCCATCCATAAGCCAGAGTGATAGACTGAGCTGTTCCAAATACTGAGGGACACGTGGATGTTATTGACAACTCTCAGTGAATGAGCAGTCATTCTGCTGCCAAGTGGCAGGTATAGGAGCTTGGCAAACCAAGACCTCCTATGACAATTTATGGCAATCAAATGACCTTTTCATACTCTCCTGCCCAATATTTTTAGGGCTCTTCAGCAACAGAAGACAAGTAGTAAGACAAATTAAGCTAAACTTCTATGGAATCGACACTACATCCTGACCTACTTCCAATACTACACCCCAACCTGTTCTCAGGCATCCAGGGACCAGGAACCCCAAAACTTGCTAGAACACTTATGAATGACATCATATGGTTTAAAGGTACTAAAAGGGAGTGTGACCAAAGACAAACGGGGATTTTACAAGTGCTGCCTCTGCTGTGGACAGTGTCCAAGTCTCTGGCAGAAAGTTCAGGAGGAGGGTGTTAAGTTGCATCCCATAATACTTTATGGGAATATGCTTATGAATGTATATATGACATAACTGGAATGTTTTATGCTACATATGCCATGTAAAATATCTCTGTAAAGGTTATGATCTACTGAATATATTCATCCTTTTTATATGCATGTATCATTTTTGTATTCTAAGTTATGAATATTGGCTATGTACTTGTTTAATTTTAAGTAGCCCCAGTGAGGTAATTGGTCAGCTTCCTGAGAAAAGACGATTCTTTAAGTAAGTGCCCAGTCAAGAAACACTTAAGCCAACAATGAACATGGAGATGCCAATCCACATCTGAGCTTTCCCAGGAATGTGACCTGCTAGTAAGGAACTCAGTCATGCATGGACGTGTGACTTGCCCATGTGACTGCAAAACTCCATCTTGAAGCTGAATTCTGGATAGGAGAGAGGAGGGGGTCTCCGCCCACAAGAGAAAGTCTATTTAAGCCCCTGGGAGACCCCCTCCATTTTGTCTTCAGCTGGCTCAAGAGATAACCTCTCTACCCCCAAAGGATACCTGAAAGAAATTGGAACAAAGGACAGTAACCACGGGGGTGTGAGAGATTGCTGGACCCAGATTAGAAGGAGCCTAGTCTGTAAAAGAAGCTTACTGGAACATCTCTGACGGTGAGATTTCATCTGTAATCACTTTCTTACTGTATTAGGCTTAGACTTGTGTGTTTTATTTTATTTTATTTTACTTGGTAATTCACTTTGTTCTGTCTTTTATTACTTGGAACCACTTAAATCCTACTTCTTGTATTTAATAAAATCATTTTTTACTTATTAATTAACCCAGAATATATATTAATACCTGGGGGGGCAAACAGCTGTGCATATCTCTCTATCAGTGTTGTAGAGGGTGAACAATTTATGAGTTTACTCTGTATAAACTTTATACAGAGTAAAACAGGTTTATTTGGGGTTTTGGAACCCATTGGGAGTTGGGCATCTGAGTGTTGGAGACAGGAACACTTCTTAAGCTGTTTTCAGTTAAGCCTGCAGCTTTTAGGGGATGTGGTTCAGACCTGAGTCCGGGTTTGCAGCAGGCTAGCATGTCTGGCTCAAACCAGGTGAGGCACTGAAGTCCCAAGCTGCCAGGGGAAACAGTCTCAGGGGTAGTCTCAGCACATCAGTTGGCAGTTCCCAAGTGGTTTTCTGTGACCCAACCCGTCACACAGATCTCCTGCAGAAGATTTTTATCTTCCTATTGAACCTGTGTCAAGACCATTGTGACATTCTATACCTTGAGAGAGACTCCTGGAACTGACATATTCCTCATTTTTATATAATCGTGATGTTATGTATAAAGCATGCCTTATAAGGTATTGGGGAAAGGTTATGATCTGTTGAAAGTCATTTCTCTATTCATATATGTATATCATAAATGCATGTGAAGTTATGAGAATTGTGTTGTATGGTGGTCACTAAAACATGCTGTAAGCTGGGGAATCAGCCAGATATTAGTTCCCCAAAGGCAACAGCAAGGAAAGTAACCAACACCCAGGAGGGGTGTCAATCAACCCATCAATAATCATTTTCCAATGCAATGACTCACCTGCATGAGGCCACGCCAGGGAAATTGCTTAACCTTGCCTGGAGACTCAGCAATGCACCCAGATATGCTTGGACTTGTGTTTTCCAAGCCCATGGACTGAGGGTATAAAACAGACACAGTGGGCACATGCTGGGCCTTTCTCCTTCACCCACCTACGCTGCAGGCAACAAGGACACTCTGAAGACTCCAACTGAGGGGACTGGCTCAGATTTCAAGGGTCAAATCTGTGTACTATGAACTGCAATATGCTGTGGGGGTGAGAAAAACTGCTTAATCTAGATGTTGCCCAGTCTAATAGGGTTGAGAGTTTAGACTGCGTGCTTATATTTTATTTATTTTGGTAACTAAACTCTGACTTTTTGCCTGTCACTTAATATCACTTAAAATCTATCTTTTGTAGTCAATAAATTCGTTTATCTTTACCAGTGAGTTTGTATGAAGTGCGTGGCAAATCTGCTCAGGTTTTGCAAAGGCTGGTGTATATCCTCTTTCCATTGATGAAGTGGTGAACCAATTGATAAATTTCCACAGCTCATCTTGAGCAGTGCAAGACGGTATATTCCTGAGGTACAGTGCTGGGAGCTGAGGGGATTTGGCTTTGGTGCCTTTCCCTGTGTGATTCATGAGTGGCTCTGGGAGCATTCATGCAATCTAGTTGGGTGTGGGGGCTTCACATGCTGTTGTGCTGAATGATCACAGTGCCTCGAGGGCTTTGCTGCTGGTCACTAGCAAAGCATTGTGAGAGACAGTCCAGGCAGCAGAAAAGTCCTACAGTCCCAGGCTGCATCCCAGGATCCCATCACAATCATCTATTAATAGTTTTCCCCATGGTTCCTTTTCCTGAATGAACACCTAGTCTTTCAGAGTGCACTTTCCTGGACAAAAGACAGATCTGAAGGCGGAAATTCAGGATTGGAGGAGGTTTTGCCTTAGGCTTCTGGCATCTCTAAGGCTGCACTGGCTGGTAGTGATGGATAAGCAGCCTGGTACTTTGCTGTGTTTCCAAAAGCTTCCCAGCCTGGGGCAGTGTCACAGTGGGAACAGAAAGGGTCCCACACTGGAGACCTGCACTGTATATACTGCTTCTTTTCCTTTTGGGGAATATCTCAAATCTGCAGTGAAAAGCCAAGAATGGGAGGAATTGCTGATGACGATCTGCTCTTCTGCAAGGAAGAAGAAGAATTGGGAAGAAAAAGAAGGAGATGTGGTTTGGCTGGCAAGAAGGAGCCAGCTGTAAATGGACATCATCGTTTGCCAAACTTCCTGTTAAGAAAAGGAGGAAGAGCACCCATGTGCACTATACTGGTAGCAACCAAGTCAGGGAATCTGTTCCCTCCCTAAGATATTACCTTAGTTATTTCCTTATTAGCACCAAAGCATGGTAGTTCTGTCTAATACTATTAATGACAAATTCTGGGAGAAATTAGATCAGTCAATTTCCACTAAAGGAGGGTTCTTGCCAGTATCTGTTCTCTAAATATATGGTCTCCACAGATTTGCATTGTAGGACTTCTATGCCTTGTTTAGCAGAACCATTCTAACAGTAAAGCTATTAGGGGGCGCTTGTGCATGCTCCTCAGTTTCACTTTCCTGGAATGGAGGGTACAGAAGACCCCACACCCTAACCATTCCTCGGTCCCTCTGTATTGACAGCAGAAAATTATCAAAGCTTCTAAATAAATGCAAAAAAACCAAACCAAACCAAAACAAAACAAAAAAAACAAACCACAGTGTTCATTTATAGAGGAAACAAATTAGAAGAACAGCAGCTATTGATAAGCAACCTTTTCAACTCCTACTTTACTCCTCCCCCTCCTCGGTTCTATAGACCATAGAGATCCTTGGCGGTTCTCACACTTTGTCTCGAGCTCTTTCTATCAAGAGCACGTTTTCCCATTGATGGTAAATTACATTAAGAGCTCCTAGGTCTTGCAGCCCCATTAGGTTAGTGCAATAGGGTTAATTCTCTTGGAACACACGAGCAATCTCTGTCATATAAAGGGCAGCTTGTGTAGCCTTTATTGTTTATGAATTATATCAGTGGCTTGTGTCATTTGTTTGACATTATCAGGCCACTGCAGTTAACTTGTGCACCTCTTGAACACCCTTATGCTCACCAAAACTTTCTCTCTGTATTGGAGTACATCTGGTCTTAGGTTCCACAAGCCACCTGGAACAATGTGGTACATGCCTCTGGTCTTTTCCATGTAACTCGTATAGCGCCCCCATAAGATCATAGCTGCTGGCATATAATGAAACTTCTTAAGAGTGATAGCACAGATATTCTTATCTCTTTCCTAAGTGAATGTAAATGATTTGTAAATATTTTCAGTTTTGTTCCCATTGGATAAATTAATGAGCTGACCTGTATTTCACCACTGTCTGCTTTAAGCTTCACAGTGGTTACGAATCTGATGAAGTGTTCCATCCACTCAGGCCAGGAGTGCTGGAACAGGGAAAGCCAGAGGGCCATGGCCCCACCTACCTTAAAGGTGAGATGGGACCTTGGGAGGGAAGAGGCAGAGTGAGGGGCAGGGAAGAGGCAGAGCGAGGGTGGAGCCTTGGGGTGCAGGGGCAGAGTCGGGGGCAAGGCCATGGTTTGGGGGCTGATGGCTCCCCCACTTCTAGGGAGCTTCTAGTGCCCCTGACTCAGGCCATTCCTTGCACAGAACAACTGGGAAGTCTTGTAGAGGTTTGAACTTGAAGATGATATTTGCATTTTAAATCCATTTTGGAAGGCATTTCTGATCTAATATAATAGTGGTGAAGCTGCCAATTCTGGATTAACTTTTAAAATATTTGTTGTTTATCCTCAGCTCCTACACAAGAAGAGGCTGGGATATTTTGTATAATAACCAGTTGGATATCAATATTTCTGTTCTTTTATTCTTCTCCCCCACTCAAATACAGAAGTTCTGCCAATGAACTTTCTCTTCCATACATTCCATCTGTGCTTTCAAACTATTTCCCATCTGTGCAGCATGAACTTCAAATAAACCTCTGACCAAGTGGAGAAAAAGCCAGGATTCATTAGCCTATTGCAGAGTGAAGGAAAGTTTATTGTTCTACTCAACTCTCCTTCCATGTCTAGTGTATAGTCTTAACTGAAAAAGATTGACATTAGCTCATATCACCTCATTACTCCGCTTACTTCTGCCTTTAAAAAAATAGAAGTATTTTTCTTTTTAATAAAAACTAGTGATTTTTAGCAGGTAATAATATGAGTACTTCAGAGACACAAAAGCATTGAGAGTGGTACATGTACCCCCTGCGTGCACAGGTCATCACATTTAAAAATATGCAGTTATCACTTTTTGCACTCTGAAACAGACTAGCAGTAGGCACAGCATATCGAAACAGCCTTGCATGTCATCCTTCTCAGATCTGTGTTTTGCTTTCAAGGGAAATACAGAGGTCAGTTCCTTCTGTCGAAGACTGTTGTAAAACACTTATCACTGTAATATCTAGTAACAGAAGCCCCGATGATACAAACACTTATGCTCACACTTAACTTTAAGCCTTAGTAGCCTTCTGAGGGAGTTGTGTATATGGATTACAGGACAGAATTTGGCTGCATAGCAACCTCCAGCATCTCATGAGCACCAGATACTATCCAAAATCAGCAAACAAACTTGCCTCCCGCAACTTCCATGGATTTACCTGTCTGGGTGGAAGTTATGGCACTTTACACTGCTAGAAGCTCCCCCATCAGACATATTCTTTATCCTGGAAGTCCTGCACTCTATGTTATGCCAGCTCCCAACTCAAGTCAGCAGGTTTACTAACATTTTCTACTACACATTCATAATAGACTTTTTAAATTCATTCTCAACTATTCATATCCAGCCATTTACTTTCATGCCAAACTACAACTTTTAAAATGTGTTGTGGGGGGAGAGGAAAAAGTGGTATTTTATATATATAATAAATATATATATATATTACAATAGGGAAATTGTATTCAAAGGGACTTTGCTTAACCTTTTTAAAATGAACACCTTTGACTACAGACAAAGCATGGATAATTTCATCTCACCAGATGAATTTTCCATAAAGTTATGATTATAAGAACACAATGGACTATTACTGATACTACTTTGTAACATTATAACATTTGCTATCAACAAAAAATTAATAAATAAAATAATAAAACTTCATATGAAGTGTTTCAGAAAATGGTAGAAAAGTAAGAAACTTTGAAAAGGAGATCTCTGTTAGGAACTGTGAGAGCAAGCTAACAAGCTCTACTACAGTTGCTTTTTTTTAACCAAACACTCTAGCATTATATAATTCTAGTGATTAACATAACTAATATGCAAAAATATGTAAATTGCATGCAAATCACATTGCTTGATGGCAGGTCAAATCAACATTCCATCAGTATTCCATTAGTATTACTGTAAAATACTATCTGCATACCACTGAGAAAATTAATGACATCTTTCCGCTCACACTAACTCACATTACCTTTTTTTAATCTTCTTTATTTCAGATACAGTGAAAGAAAAAGAAAAAGAAACCAAGTCACCCACTTCAGCATTTTAGCTTTCATCAGGACATGCAGAACTTTCCCATCTGATAAGCCCTTACCCCTTTGGCATGCCAGTTGCCAAATGCCAAACTCATGTGTTCCCCACTGGAGATACGTTTTAATCTCATTCTCAAAACTTCTGAATTACATCAAGACAGAATTTTACTGCCAGCTGATTAACTAAAACACGAACTTTTTTGTTTCCTTTTCCCCTACAAATATATTACCTGGATTAAAATTAAGATGATATTACATGTGATAATGCATAGTAAAGTATAAGGAATAATACGAGACCGGGGCATACACTGAGTGCCTCAACCACACAAGTAATGCTGTTATCTAACAACCCACATCATGCCACCCTGTGTTATTCCATTTATAAGTGATGAAACTTATACCATCAAGTTAATGCCCCTACCTATATGAGCAGAGGTAACCAAACCACTTCAGGGAAAAAAATACAAAACAATGAATAATAGAATGTATATAGCACTTTATAAGACAAATTCTATTCTCAGCAACACCTGTGTAAATCCAGAATACCCTCCTTACAGTAAATAAAGTTACTCTGGATTTACACAGAGATAACTGAGAGTTTAGTTTGGCCCTATTATCTTCAAGGTGTTGTACAGATGGTAACTAAATCAATCAATTAATCCTCACAATATCCCTGCAAGGAAGTATTTTCTCACAGATTGGAACACTTCAGCCTAGAGTAGTTAAGTGATTCTGCCCAAGGCCACGCAGCAAATCAGTTGGAGAACTGGGACTACAGGAATTCCCAACTCTCATCCCATGCTTGTTCTTCCAGACCACCCAAACCAGCACCCAGCCCAAAACACCCATCCCCCAACTCACTCAAACTCATTCATTTAAATACAGAGTCCCATCTTGTTCCTCTTGGTCTTCTGAGGTCTTGTCCACACCACAGAAAGTTATATTTAAAGTTGTGAAGAATCAAGTTAGCTGATTCAATACTGACAATGAATTTGTAGTCACCATAGTCCAAACCAAACCATATTCAGGATTGTACCAGCAGCTGATCATGATTATACCGTCACATGACACAATATTGAGGACAATTTGTTCTGTTTAACACTGGTCACAGTAAGTATTGTGTGAGCTCATTTGATTCTGACACTTTGTAGTGAAAACAAGCCTTGACAAAAGCTGCAGTTATTTTGTGCTCTCTCTGATCTCACATGGTCTATGCAGCATTGACAGCTCTTACAATTATATTTTTTTTTAAACCAGGAGTCTCTCAAAATTTGGTGTGTTTCATAGAGCCCCTGCTCCTGGAGTCATGTGAATATATGAAAATCTCAGCATTCAAAAGACGGAAACCTTCCTACAGGATATAGGTTAAAATGTTTTGCTTGTGAGTGGTGTAGTTCACATATCGGCAGATTCTTACAGCTGTAAGTGAACTGGTCATCGTAAGTATTATGATATGCAAAGTTAATAAACTGAACTTTGATAGTGAATGGTGAGTTGGTAGCAAATTCTTGAAGTTAAGTAGCACTGGAAATAAGCTTTTTTCTTAAATAAAGCTATAGATCAGGATTTCCAGCAACTTCATTAAACAGGAAAAACACAGTTTATTCTGACTTTGTAAATAGTAGCTGAAATATGTTAATCTTGCCAAGTACACATGAGCATTTAGCCTACAGTTGATATTTACTACAGAAAGCTTGAGTAGGAGCAAAACAAGACAGAGAAAAGACACTTTTTTTTCCTTCAAGGTAGAGTCAGTCATAACCCAGGCATTTGAAAGTTCCTACATTATTTTTTCCAAAAACTAATATCCAGAAACACAGACAAATTATTGGTAGTACCATAACAGTTTCAACAAGAGAGTTTATTGAGTTTATTGACACCCAAATCAAAATTGTAAAAGCATATAACTTACAACCAGTGAGGTCCCCAAGCTATAGTTTTCCCCCTTCTGCCATGGCCCAAACACTGCAGGATATATTACATTTTAGATTAATATGTTCCCAGCAATGAATTTTATTTAGTTGGTCCATGTGCAATAACACCCTTAAACATACAATAACACGAATGGCACTGCCTTTTATCACTTAATGCTTATTAGAATAAATCTCATGTCATGTACACTTTATCTGTGATTTAATTATTGCTTTTTTATGTGTTATAGGCAAACAACAAAAGAAAACATGGGCCAGATCCCCATCTTATATAAATCAGTGTAATTCCATGGCCTGCACCAATTTATACTAGTTGAGAATCTGGCCCTATATTTTAAAAATACTTTTATATTAGCATATTAAATATGAAAGTAATGAAAGTGTTATTAACACCTACACATACATTATCCAAACAGGTTTTAAGGTTCGACGAATGGCAAAAGGCTCAATCTTAACTTTTTAGCCACAATATTTATAAAATTTTTATTTTTAAACACACAAATTCTATTCTACTAATGAATACATAGATTAAATATTTAGATACTTCATGTATAGATCTGAGTTTTACATATGAAATGTACCTATACAGAGAAGCAAGGGTACCCAGAATACCCCTCTAATTAAAATATTTCTACATATTATTTTTCAACTGAATGAAAAAAATTTTAAAAAAACATTAAAGGGAAGATTCTTAGTAAACCAAGTAATCAGATCATTTTGGAGTTCTTAGTCCTTTTTCATTGGTCCTTTGTATTTTAATTTCATTGTAGAGGAACATCCTCTACTCCTCAGCATTCAAGATGTATATGAAACTGTGAGCAGACATATTATATGCATTGTTACAGCCAGCTCATTACCTAAACGCCTTTTACATACAGTAACACAAATAGACTCATAGGCCCAAATCATGCCCTGTAGTGGGGAAATTTTGAACCACTCTTTAAAGGCTGCAGATTAAAGGATTTTCCTCACATAGGGTACACAAGACAGAATAGAACTCAATACTCTATCATGTTATGATTAGCAATTAAACCTGAGTAGCCGGTAAAGATTCTGACAATGCAGTACACACCCTGAAATCATATGCCTATTCATACAGGGAAACAATAATGAAAACATACTGTGACTCTGATTCTAACTGACCAGCTGGCCAGACAGTTAAATATTTTGTGGATCTTTTCAATTTTATGGATTAGACTTTTGCTGCTACCAAATTACTTTTATCTTTAAGTATTTAAATGTCCTAAGGATAAGAATCATCTCCTTGTTAGATGCTAGTCGCCCTTTCTGAATATCATTAGTGTTATCTGTAGGGTGACCAAGTATCCGGGTTTTGACCAGAACACCCGGTCAAAAAGGGACCCTGGTGGCTCCAGTCAGCACCGCCAACCAGGCCATTAAAAGTCCAGTCGTCAGTGATGCTGGGCTAAGACAGGCTAGTCCCTACCTGTCCTGGCACCATGCTGCGCCCCGAAGAGGCCAGCAGCAGGTCTGACTCCTAAGCAGGGTGGGCCACAGGGCTCTGCATGCTGCCGCCGCCCCTAGCACTGACTACACACTCCCCTTGACTGGGAACCGGTCAATGGGAGCTGAGGGGGTGGTGCCTGCAGATGATAACAGCACGCAGAGCCACCTGCGTACTTCCACATAGGAGCTGGACTGCTGCTGGCCACTTCCAGGGTGCAGCACAGTCCCAGGACAGGCAGGAAGCCTGCCTTAGTGCCCCCATTGTGCCACTGACCAGGAGCTGCCGGAAATAAGCCCGCTCCCCACCCCCGTGCCCCAATCCCCTGCCCTAGCCCTGAGCCCCCACAAAACCCAGAGTCCCCTCCTGCACCCCAGCCCCAAGCCTGCACCCCCAGCCCAGAGCCCTCAGTCCCCCTGCACCCCAACCCCCTACCCTAACCCAGAGGCACCTCCCACATCCTCTTCACTGCCTCCTGCCCTCACTGCCTCCTGCACCCCAACTTCTGCCTCAACCTGCAGCCCCCTCCTGCACTCTGAATCCCTCAGCCCCACCCCCCAGAATGAAGCCCCCTCCTGCATCCCAAGCCCCTCATCCCCAGCCCCACCCCAGAGCCCAGAGCCCACACCCCCAGCCCAGAGCCCATACCCCCTCCCATACCTCAACCCCCTGCCTCAACCCGCAGCCCCCTCCCACATTCCAAATCCCTCAGCCCCACCCCCTAGCCTGGAGCCCCCTCCTGCACCCCAAACCCCAGCCACACCCCCAGCCAGATCCCTCACCCCCTCCTGCACCCCAACTCCCTGTCCCAGCCCGGAGCCCCCTCTCGCACCTTGAACCCTTCATTTCTGCCCCCCCCAAGCCCACACACCCAGTTAGAGCCCTCGCCCCTCCCGCATCCCATCCCTCTGCCCCAGTCCAGTGAAAGTGAGCAAGGGTGGGGGAGAGCGAGCCACCAAGGGAGGGGGAATGTAGTGAGTGGGGACGGGCCCTCAAGGATGGGGCTGGGAAGGGGGCAAGGCCTCTGTGTAGGGGCTAGGGTGTTCGATTTTGTGCGATTAGAAAGTTGGCACCCCTAGTTATCTGAAAATAAATCAGTCTCCACACTTCGGTCAAAACACATGAAAAGCCCAAATGTATTTACAAGGTAAAGTGTCATATGCATTGTGCACTAGTAAAGGGCTATGTACAAAAATAAAAAAGGAAATTACACAGTGATTACACAAACAATGCTTAAATATATCCAAGAATCACAAATTAAAGTTGTATTGACCTGATAAAGACAAGGTTATTATTTACCTAAAATCAAGCTAAATTCCTAGCCTCTGTCTTGAAAGATGGACATCATTGTAAATTAATGGTTCAGGTTTATTCACCAGATAAGCCTTGAACTTGCAAAGTAGAGTCATCCTGATAACCTTAACTGGTTTCTTTTTCTCCACAGTAAAAATTCTAGCATGTGCATCTTGTGAGTTACCTTGGCAACCAGCACACAGACAGAAAAATATTTTCTAGCACAACCCAAAGAAACTGCAAACCCGTTTAAGGCTTCTCCCCACACACACTATTTTCATAAATGTATGTAGTCATATGATTACAGACTTTAGATGCTCTTTTGATAAGAACTTTCCTAACATCCTACTGAAAGCCAGAGCTAAGAAGGAAATCTGATTGGGGAAACAAAGAAGTGGGAGTGGCAACCAGCAAGTTAAATCTCGCACTTGTTAACTTCAGTTGCAGACTGCCACACATACACTGAGCACAGTTCTCTGGAGAAATCTGTATTTGAATGTGTGGCTCCCTGGAGAGCTACATTCACTTTGAGTTCAAAAACAGTAATGAAAATGAAATACCGAGCATTTTAAATAATTTATAATTTTCTCTCTTTTTTTTGTGAACCTTTTTTCTTCAAACTGGCAAAATAAACTGGTCCTCACGTACTTGTTATCCTTAAAAGAGTAGCAGGAGCATTCTTTTCAGCTGCAGGAGAGCTTATGCTTTGACAATCATCAGAGGGAATGGTACAATCAAACCACAGGGGAACACAGATCGAAGGCCCCATCCACCATTTCAAGGAGCAGCTAACCCCAAAAGGATGGAGGGTTCGTAAAAGAGCAGGATTCTTTGAGGGCAAAAATTAGCCAACATCTGACAGACCTGAACTGTTGACCTTTGTCCCTTCTCCACTGCCACTGTGCCCCCATTCCAATCACGCATTCTTAGCTCAATGCCAAAAAACACTACTGAGCCTTATAAACACTGACTCCTTTCCTCTGCTGTAAGCACCAACATGTATAAATTACAGGTATTTTGACAAACCTCCCCTTTCATTGTTTCATTCACAACTGCACAGTGGGGAAATATGTGTGTGACTGGAATCATACTAGGGGTAGAACACTGCACCTATTGATCATGAAGACTCTTCTGTCTGTGGGATATGCAAATCAGACAGCATAGCAGATCCATGCTATAGACAAGGCAATGTCCCTGCTATTTTCCAATAGCATATACCCTTTTAAATATCACACACGGGGATTGAACAAATTGTACAGGCAATGAAAGTACATCAGAGCAAACTTTGGCACTCGTCCCTACCCTTGTTAGCCCCCTAGCTGTTTGGAAGTGCAACCAGTACAAACTAGATGTATGTCATGTCATATTTGCTTCCTGTTACATACAAAGAAAAGGATCCTCCATTTAAAGGAACTATTTTCTTTTTTAAAAGAACTAATATTTGCATATTGCATATCCAGTAAATGCTCAATAGCAGGGATTATGACTGTTCAGTGTCATGTTGGCCACTAAATACCCTGAACGGAGGGATGCACAAACTGGGGTACCCAAAAATGGGGTGCACAGGGAGCTTACTTACACAACTTACCACAGAAAGGTGTTACAACAGAATTGGTTGTAGGTTAATTGGAAGGGTTAGTTAATGTTTTGTACAACACTTAGAAAATTTAAAGTATTGTAGAAATGGTAAATGTTTTTATTCTGATGTGGTTCCCTCTTTGAGATGAAATAGCCAGCCCACAGAACAATTGGCTTGGTCTCTTCGTGAAAGCAGTGGGCCTTCGCTACATCTGCACTGCTTCTGTCATCTGTCACTGCAGATGTGTATAATCAGTTACCATTTTGTTTGGTGATTGTTTCAGAAAGAATGAAGAGCAATATGTTGCTTTTAAATATGTATTAAATAATTGAAGCTCTTACTTGATGGTGAAATAATGTAATAGCTGCAATGTTTTAATGCAGAGTACTATTGCATGTATCCTTATCTCTCTTTCACACATCTTTTCACATTCTCTCCATCCTTGCAGTGAAATTATCTTTTCAAGGACATTGTGTCTTTGCCATGCCCCCTAGCAATTACTACCCCTAACATAAATCCAACCTGAGCCTTTGAAAGAATTCTTACTCAATCTATCTTGAGTGCTGCTCAGTATTGTAACTTCATTCTCTAAGAAGGAGCATTGCCACTTTTAATCACCTCTATCTTCTGCATTGCCTTCTTGAAAATGGTCCCTTTTCAAACAACATGTCCTTCATACAGACATTTTGAAAAGGTACTTGTTTATAGGTTAATAAAAGAAACATTTTCTTATTTGTATTTTGGAGAGTTGGTGCTTGGTTCAACTGGTTTAAAAAAAACACAAAAATTTGGAGCCTCATGAACATGAGGGGTTGATAGGAATAGTCTGATTCCAGTATTATGCAAACTTCCCCACAAAGTACAAAGTAACGCCAGTCCATCACAGTCCTGGTTTACAATGCCTATGCCATTATGTTCTGCATTGCATCCGGAACAAAAAGCCATATCAAACAGAGAGGAAGCTTGGCCCAGGGGTTTGGGCACTAGCCTAGAATTTATGAGTTCTGTATTAAATTCCCTGCTCTGCCATAGGCTTTCTGTGTGAGTTTGGAAAAGTCATTTAGTCTCTTTCTTTCGCAGTTTCCCATCTATAATATAGGACAATCCCTCACAGAAGTGTTGTGCAGATGCATACCTTTAAAAACTTGTGGGATGCTCAGACACGCGAGTTAACCTAAACAGAAATAAGGCACTCTTATTCTAGAACAAGTCTGTCCACACATGATGTTATTCAGGAATAGCTGATCCAGAATAACTCCATGTATAGATGAACCCTTGCAGTTTTCCCAGCCCTACCCTACCCAGCCAGATTGGTGAGCAATATTTGGGGATAGAAAAAAAAATCTAAATTAAAAAAACGGGGGGAAAATTCCTTAAGGAATATGCATTGAAATGAGGAAAATCCATCTCTACACTTGAATTCTGCATACTTTAAATCTGCAACACTGAATTCCGGGGATACTTCAAAGAGACTCTCATTCAAATATAACAATTACGCTTGCAGTAATGCACTACTTACATAACCTTGATGGATGCCTGCTGGTGAGCTCATTGAAAACAGTGCTATTCCTCTGAGAACACCCTCAACCGTTGTCATTCTTTGGAGAGCAGTTAATGCTGGTTTTATCATGTCAGCTATGACAGTATGAGGTCTTGTGTGTATGTATTCCAAAGAGGTTTCTCACAAGTTCATAGAGAACACCAAATTCCTTTAGGGAACTCATCCCCCATGTCTCACCTTTATCTGCCTAACAGTGTTCCCAGAAGATTAGCAAGTCAAGCTGTCTAGTTCTCCCTCCAGGGAATTCAGCTGCAACTATAAGCAGAAGTCAAAGGAGTGCAGACATTTCCCAGTTATTTTCATAAGTTTTTCATGAAATTGCTTTCAAGTATCAAACCTATTTATTTTAGTGGAGAAGAGCTTATTAAGATGAGCGCTTTACATCCACTAAGAAACTGAACACAAAATGTCAGCTAAGGGTGATTAGAAGTCTGGTTTGAGCTGTTGGGTGGGTGAAAATCAAATAGAAATACAAACTACAGAACTAGATTGTGTTAGGATTATATACAGGAACTAATTGCTAATTACAACGGGCCATGCTGTGGCTGGCTCTTGAACAGTTCCATCAGAGGGGGACAGCATGCAAAGATCGTTCCCTTCAACTACCAGGGGGAAAGGTTCTGGAAGGTTTTCGTATCTACAGTGTTAGGGGGCCTCAAATTGGGCCCCACTGCATGGCAAAGAGTGCTTCTCTGCTTCATCTTTGCACACCTTAACCAGGAGTGTGAGCAGATCAACACACTGACCCATAAACAGAGTCACCATCACAGTACTGTAATTTTATCTAGTGATTTTTTAAATTGCAAGTCTCACACTATTCTGTGTTTATCTTAAAGTCCCAGCTCCTGCAGTAGATGATGAGATGATTTGGGGGGGGTGGATGGGGGGGCGGTAGGAGGAAACCCGCCTAGCCAGCCACCCACACACAGCAAGGAAAGATTCCCTGCTGATTCTGCTGCTGCTGCACTGCCGCAGCGTGTGATGAGATGACGAAAAAAATCCCAGACCCTAGAGACAGAAATCTGTCCAGTGAGTGAAGGATGAGTGCCAGAGGGGCTGGGTGAGACTGTGTGCATGGATGAGAGGTTGATTATTCACACAGATCTGCAATTAGTGAAGGCATGGAGCCATGGAGATTTACAGCAGCTGAGACAGGTGTTTGGGCACAGTGTGGATGCCAGATAGTCAAAGAAATGGGACCTCAGAAGAAACTAATATTTTCTGAAAAAACTATGGAAAGTAAAGTTTTTTTGTTTTTTGGGGGGTTTTTTTGGGGGGGGCACTGAGCAGATTAGAAAATGGGTTCCCCACAGCCATGACCCAGAAAATTTAGACTTTTCGGAGGGAGGGGGGAGTGGAATAATTAAATATATATTTTACTAAAAACCAAACATTTTGATTGGGAAATGCTGCCACAGTGCCTCATGGGAGTTTGGGGCATGACGTACCTGAACAACAACTCCCATAAGGCACCATGGCAGCATTTCCAAATCGAAATTTCTGCGTTTTGCCCAAAAAATCAGGAACTTTTGGGGTGTTCATTTTTCACAAAAAATGTCTGTTTTCTGTGAAAATTTCAACTTTTTGTTGACAAAAAAATGTTTTGTCAAAACCTAATTTTCTAATTTAAAAAATCCCACCATCTCTGATTTTACCACTAAATTCCCCCCATCCCCCGCCCTTTTCTTTTTTCCAGTGGAAAAAAGGTTAATAACTGAAAGTGGGGGGAAACTCTCTCTCACTCATTCAGTCATACTTCTTTCTTCACTGGAAGAATTTGGGGGGAAAAGTAAAATGCTGGGTGCGTGGCTCCATGTAAGTGTGCACATGCACATGCCTGAGACTGGGTGCATGTATGAACAGAGGAGACTGTGAGGCACTAAGGACTTGGGAGTAGGAGGTTTAGAAATACAACTAACTCGGAATAATAAGCAGAGTGGAGGGGCAGTGCCAGAGGAAGGCGGCCACCAACAAGTGTCGTCTGAGAGCCCTAAACTGAAATGACCCTGCTGTGCTCCACCAAATGCACAAGGCGCAGCCACAATTACAGACACTGTTCTCTCCTGAGTCTCAATGCTTTCTAATGTTCCTACTGGTATAGTGCAGTGAGCACTATCCGACTTAGTACTGTGTCTATAAGGCATAATCACACAGTTCACCATACATAAAAATATCAAAGCCTTTTTAAATGCCCAGACACATGGAAATTTACACAGCAGATGTGCTTCCTTCATCATGTGTGTTTACAGGCTGCATTATTAAGATGCCCATGGAATGACGCATGACACTCATTGCATGCCTTATATGATGCACCTTACCAGGTAATAGAAAAATTGTGTAATGCTATATTAAAGTTGAGAAATATATATATGATCAAATGATTAGAGCCTCAACTTTTGCCATTTCTTGTCCTCTGTATGTTTAATCCTTCATTCTGAAAGTTTTCAATTCTTTTAATGGAATTTCCTATGATATTTGTAAAGAATAAGATGTATAGAAAAAGGCTAGCCCCCCTCCAGAATGACCTATGCCATGCACCTTATGAAGGCTCTAGAAGGGAATCTTGCCCTGCCCGCCTTAAAGTTACAGCTGTACCCTACAAGATGTAGACCGTGTGAGGGCAAAGGTACGAAATAAGCAGTGTTAAACCAGAAGTAACCCGTCACTCTTCCAAGTGGAGCAGCGCTAAAACCAAAAGAGATACTTCATTAGGTGGAATGGATATTTTTTCCTCTTCAGGATTTATAACTGGAGGCTTTACCAGCTAATTTTGCATCGATGTAAAGGTGTTTTAATTTATAAAGCAATCCACAGAGATTTCATGTGTTTTCAATATATTTGCATTTTTATTTGCCTACATTGCCCAAGCCACCTCCTTCAGGTGTCCGGATAGTAAAATTTGTATTCTTGTATCATCTAGTCTCAAGATTTTATGCAATTGTATTTGGACTGTCTTATCCTATACTTCCCAAACATTTCACTTATTCCAGTAGAGATGGGATTGGGAATGAATTGTATGAGCAGAAATAATGGTAAAACATATTGGACTTGGATTATAAAACAAAATCTGTTAACTAGTCTAAAAATTACACTTTAAAATAGTGAGTAGAAAAAAAAACATGGCAGTTGGGCATGAGCTCACAGGTATTTAAAAGGTTAACAAAAATATAAAGTAACTATTCTCAACAGATCCTCCAACAGGCACCTTAGATTAGAATGCCCTTCATTATCGTACCTCAGCACGACACTGTGATTATTAAATTTATCCTCATAACACCCTTGTGAGGGAGGGAAATACTAATCTCATTGCATTGATGGGGAACTGAGGAATAGGGAGATTTAGAAAACTGTCAAAAGCCACACAAGTATTCTATGGTAGAGGCAGGAATCAAACCCAGGTCTCCTGAGTCCCAACCCAGTGCTTTAGCCACAAAGCATTCTTCCTCCCTCATATACATACATGACAGACTAATTTTTGCCTGATCTTATTGGAGCACCTTCCCTGAAGCATGGCTCAAGCCTCCTCCCTGGTGCTTGTTAACTGAAGTGACTTCTCCCCTTCTCCTCATATAGGTTGGAACCAGGGGCAGGTGGGGAGGCAACCACTGGTGCTTCCACCCAAGGTGACTCCCCACTGTACCAGAGACACATGGGGTGTTGTCCCTTGCGAAAGTGAATAATGCTACTAACCCTAACCAGTATGTTAGGGTACATCTCCAGTGCAACTAACACCCGCAGCTTGACTGTGTCAGCTGACTTGGGCTCACGGGGCTCAGGCTAAGGGGTAGTTTAACTGCGGTGTAGACATTCGGGCTCAGGCTGCAGCCTGGGCTCTGTGATCTCATGAGGGGGGAGCTTCCAAAGCTTGGGCTCCAGCCTGAGCTGGAGCGTCTACACTGTAAATTTATACCCCACAACTGGAGCTTTTTGTATATTTGTAATCTAACAGCTGTGGGTGTTTAATTGCTGTGTAGACATATCCTAAGAACAAAGTACAGGAACACAACCACAGCAGCAGAAGTGACACACCCAAAACAACACCATAAAAGGGGACACTAGTGGGAGCAGGAAAATTGGATCTGATGAAGGACAGGGATAGGGTTCACTAGCAAATATTAACCATTACCAAATCAACCAGTTCCCCACCTACCAACATCCACAACTTATCCCAGCCCCCACCTCCTCCCTGGCCCCTTCCAAGTAGATGGGATGGTGAGGATGAGTCCCGAGGCGAGTGCTCCGGTGCTGTGAACACTGGCCAGCTTAAACAAAAAAGTCTCCACTCATGGGTGGTGCAGGATCCTTTCCTGGCTCCTACCAGGCTCAGCTGGCTCCCCAGCTTGAGGCTGCAGGGCAGTCTCAGTTCTAGCTCAGATTTCTGCCTCTCTAGACTCTGGTCTCCACAGGACTGGAGGTGCGTGCCTCATGTGCTAGATCCCTCAGCAGTTCAGAGTCTCCCTTTGTGGGGAGGGAGAGTTAATCAGAGACTTCCTGCGCTGCCTTGCTTGTCTCTCCGCTCCCCATCCCCAATCTGAAACCACAACTTGTCTCTGAGTCAGGCTGACCCCTCCCCGCCCCGGCTCAGCATTGGCCCTAAACTGCTTGCCCAAATTACCCCAATGCAGTACCCTATTGGTCTGAACAGGAGTTTCTCATCCATTTTGTCTCTACCCCTGACTCCAAGCATACTGGGAAACAGAGTCAGAGAGCTCTTGTAGCGGTTACAGTTGTAGTCCCTTGGGAGTATGGGCCCCAGAGGCTGAGTCTGTCACTCCAAATGGCACTTTCATTATTCTAATGTTTGTTCTACATCTTGCCTTCTTCCCATTCCTACTCTTTTTCACCCTCTGACTGTCGTGTGTAATATTAGGTTGCCTCTTGGACCTTGTCTTTTTCTTGTTCTGTAAAGTGTCTATCAGACTTCTGGCTGCTATAAAAACAAATACTACTACTTTAAAATCATGCAAGAATTTATGGCACTCCTCTGAACACTTGTTCGCATGTGGTATACCAGACAAGGCAATTTACTTGTGCCGTGAGGATCAGTAATAATATAATACACACACACAGCTGTTATTATCCTAAGAAAAGACATTTGTGGTAAAATATTAAAGCCATAGTATGAATCGGAAGTGTGTTTGGTACTATTCAATTTTTATTTTTATAATTTCAAGGGATATCATCAATTTTAAGCATTTTTTCCTATTTTTATAGATTTAAGTTTTCGCAGTTGCAGAAAGTTTGGAGCGGAGGCTGCCAGGCAATGGGGGAAGGCAGACTAATTCCTTAATGACAGCGGATGTTGACAGATTGTATTTTAAAGGCTATAAAGCTTTAACTTTTTTAATCTGAACAGGACATGTCAAAATATACAAAGTAAATATTCTTAAATTAAATTCTAATAAGTTCCCAGTTAGGCAAATTACAAAAAATGCTATCTGTAAATTTCAGTTATCAGTGGAAATATTTTCTGTTGGTTTTTCCATGTAGTGATATTTGACATTTACCAATAAAAATCTAATCCTTCCAATCCCAATCACAAAATATCAGAGGGATCAGAACTATATTTGTAATCTAATTTTTCATTTATACAAGGAACTACAAAATCTTTAAGTGACCTAGTATTTGCTGTGGGTTGTGCAAAAGAGATAGATCCTTTTAAAATGGAATTGGTCATATCCCACTTTTAAAAGACTGGTATAGTGACAAATCAGAAATCGCTTCACTTGAGCATCATATTTATAAGATTAATGACAGTATTGGTTCATATTCTCTGTGTATATATAAAGTCTGCTGCAGTTTCCACGATATGCATCTGATGAAGTGAGCTGTAGCTCACGAAAGCTTATGCTCTAATAAATTGGTTAGTCTCTAAGGTGCCACAAGTACTCCTTTTCTTTTTGACAAAAATAAAGGATCTCATGTATTATACGCAGAATTAAACTCTCACTGAAAGGAAACCACATATGTACAAGGAGGTATATGAGAACATTAATGAGGTGGAACAATTAAGTAGCAATCCACAATTTTGTTCTTGTACAATGTTTTTTCCTAATTCATATAAATGGTTTTAAAATTAATACACTCACTGAAAAAGTCAATTAGTGGGGGGAAAAACACCCTTTGTCAGGTTTTATAATTCAACAGACAGCTTAATAAATTCCAACTATCAGTAAATATTTTCAGGATAGTCATTCTAGTGGATTCTATTCCACCAAATGTTTCTGACAGCACAGCATTTCTGATGCATTAGACTCTGCTTCAAAGCAATAGATATTTAAAGAAATCCATTATGACAATGTACATTATTTACTGTAATATTTGCCATGCTGAAACTGTTATGAAATAAAATAAAGCAGATACATACGGATTAAGGGCCTGCTCCTAATCCCACTGAAGTCAAGAAGAAAACTGATTTCAATAGGAATAAGACAGGACTCTAATGGGCCTGATATAAAGTCTATTGAATACAATGGAAAGACTTCTATTGACTTCAAGAGGTTTTGGATCTGGCCTGAAATGCAAAAGTGACACATATGTGTTGGTCTACCCAAAAACTGTCTCTCTTTACTGCTACCAACCATTTCTTAACAGATGTTGTAGAAACCATGTTGGTCCTATGATATCAGACAGACAATGATATAAGGTAATAAGGGTAAGGTAATTTCTTTCATTGGACCAACTTCTGTTGGTGAGAGAGAAGCTTCGAAGCTATGCAGAGCTCTTCTTCAGGTCTGGGAAAGGTGTTCGGAGTGTCACAGCTAAATACAAGTTGGAATAGATTGTTTAGCATAATTAACTAATGCCTGTTCTAAGGAAGCATTCAAGGTGAGTCGTAGAATCATGGTATTGTAGGACTGGAAGGGACCTCGAAAGGTCATCTAGTCCAGTCTCCTTCTCTCAAGGCAGGACCAGGTATTATCTTGACCATTCCTGACAGGTGTTTGTCTAACCTGCTCTTAAAAATCTCCAAGTGTTGGAGATTCCATAACCTCCCCAGGCAATTTATTCCAGTGCTTAACTGCCCTAACAGGAAGTTTTTCATAATGTCCAACCTAAACCTCCCTTGCTGGAATTTAAGCCCATTGCTTCTTGTCCTATCCTAAGCAGTTAACCAGAACAATTTTTCTCCCTTCTCCTTAGAAAAACCTTTTCTGTATTTGAAAACTGTTATGTCCCCTCTCAGTCTTCTCTTCTCCAAACTAAACAAACCCAATTTTTTTAATCTTTCCTCATAGGTCATGCTTTCTAGACCTTTAATAATTTGTGTTGCTCTTCTCTGGACTTTCTCCAATTTGTCCACACTTTCCTGAAATGTGGTGCCCAGAACTGGACACAATACTCCAGTTGAGACCTAATCAGCACGGAGTAGAGCAGAAGAATTACTTCTCGTGTCTTGCTTACAATACTCCTGCTAATATATCCCAGAATGACGTTTGCTTTTTTTGCAACCGCGTTACACTGTTGACTCATATTTAGCTTGTGATCTAACTATGACCCCCAGATCCCTTTCTGCAGTACTACTTCCTAGGCAGTCATTTCCCAATTTGTATGTGTGCAATTGATTGTTTCTTCCTAAGTGGAGTACTTTGCATTTGTCCTTTTTGAATTTCATCCTATTTATTTGAGACCATTTCTCCAGTTTGTCCAGATCATTTTGAATTTTAATCCTATCCTATCCTCCAAAGCACATGCAACCTCTTTTAACTTGATATCATCCACAAACTTTATAAGTGTACTTGCTATGCCATTATCTAAATCATTGATGAAGATATCAAACAGAACCAGACCCAGGACTGATCCCTGCAGGACCCACATGACATGCCCTTCCAGGTTGACTGTGAATCACTGATAACTACTCTCTTGTAACAAGAAAAGTACTTGTGGCACCTTAGAGACTAACAAATTTATTTGAGCATAAGCTTTCGTGAGCTACAGCTCGCTTCATCAGAACTAGTTATGCACTCACCTTATAGTAGCTCCAACTAGGTTGTATTTCCCTAGTTTGTTTCTGAGACAGTCGTTCAAGACAATCTCAAAAACCTTACTGAGGTCAAGATATACCACATCTATCGCTTCCCCACATCCACAAAGCTTGTTACCTTGTCAAAGAAAGCTGTTAGACTGATTTGATATGATTTGTTCTTGACAAATCCATGCTGTTATTTATCACCATATTATCTTCTAGGTGTTTCCAAACTGATTGCTTAATTATTTACTCCATTATCTTTCCAGGTACTGTAGTTAAGATGACTGGGCTAACTTTATTCCCCGGTTGTCCTTGTATAGATGAGCATTATATTTCCCCTCTTCCAGTCCTCTGGAATCTTTCCCATCTTCCATAACTTTTCAAAGGTAATTGTTAATGGCTCAGATATCTCCGCAGTCAGCTCCTTGAGTATTCTAGGATGCATTCTATCAGGCCCTGGTGATTTGAAGACATCTAACTTGTCTAAGTAATTTTTAACTTGTTCTTTCCCTATTTTAGCCTCCAATCCTACCTCATTTTCACTGGCATTCACTATGTTGGACATCCAATCACTACAAACTTTTCTGATGAAAACTGAAACCAAAAATCATTTCGCACTTCTGACATTTCCACATTATCTGTTGTTATTTTTCTCCCCTCATTGAGCAATGGGACTGCTCTGTCCTTGTTCTTCCTCTTGCATCCTGTGCAGTGAGGTGTCCCATTATCATCTCTGCAGCTGTAGGACAAAAAAAAGAGGAGTAGGGTTTGGTGGTTGCAGAGTGTCGTAATAAATCCAGTTTCTTTTTTTTAGACCATGATCTTTAATGTCCAACAAAGTTATGAATTTAAGTTCCAAGACTCATCTTTTGAAGATGTTGTGCAGGTTTCCTTTGAGAAGGAGGACTGAGAGTGATCATTTTGTGAAAAGTATTCATCCACAGGTGATAGAAAAAATGATAAAACACAAAAACATCCTATGAGAGTTAATTTGACTGTAGTGATTGCCTTGGTTAACTCCTGTAATTGTTATTAGGGCATTTAGAGCATTGAATGACATACACCACATGTTGTGATGGGCATGTGTAGGACCCATAGATCTTGAAAGGTGTGTTGTGCGGGGTATTGGTCATTGTAGCAGTGGAGGTATGCCTGCAGGTTTTGCATCTGTTGTTCTGTCAGGGTCTGGTGCCACTTTGACTTGGTGGATTGTGGTCTGTGGGGATGCTTCTGATGAGCTTGGTGAGTTGCGGGGTTTGTCTGAAGGCCAGAAAGGTGTGGGTCTGGAAAAGATTTATTTCAGGATGTGGTCCCCATCAAGTATGGGTTATAACTGTTTAGTGATGCCCCATATGGTTTCCAGTGAGGGGATGACAACTGGAAGTGTGCAGTTGTAGGGGAGGATTTTTCTGTATTGAAGCAGGTTCTTTCAAGATAGTTGCTTGGCCCATTCCATGTGCAATCTACTTCTGTGGTGGAGTGTTCTTGTTTGGTGAAGGCAGTTTTCAGTGTGTTAAGGTGTGTACCCTGTACTTTCTCCTCGGAGCATTTTCTGTGGTATCTGAGGGCCTGGCTGTAGATAACTGATTTCTTGGTGTGCTTAGGGTGGTTCCTGGATCTGAGAAAATAGGTGTGGTGAACCATGGGTTTCTTTTATAGAGTTGTCTATAGGGTTCCGTTCTTGAAGCTGAATGATGTGTCCTGGAAGTTGATGCAGATAGGGGAGTTCTTGGGTGCTTACATTCATAACTTTGCTAGACATTAAAAATTAAGGCCTAAATAAAGATACTGGATTTATGGCTTATTACAACAATCTGTAACCCACTAAACCTCCTTTTTAATCCCATAACTTTATAGACCGCTTGAATGGTCCATTAGAACATGTGTTAGCTACTTATGCCAAACTATCTGTTCCACTTTGTATTTATCTTTGGCACTCCGAGTATCTTTCCCAGACCTGAAGAAGAGCTCTGTGTAACTCGAAAGCTTGTCTCTCTCTCACTGACAGAAGTGGGTCCAATACCCACCAATACCCACCCACCTCATCTCATTTTTTAAAGACACATATGTAAAGGTCCCCAGGCGAACTACTGTATATACCTATTTGCTAATGATAGGCCAGGGGGTCTCAAACTTCATTGCTCCACCACCCTCTTCTGACAACAAAAATTAGTGCACGACCCCAGGAGGGGGGGGTCAAAGCCAAAGCTCAAGGGCTTCCGCCCCAGGCAGGAGGCCTGTAATCTGAGCCCCGCCACCAAGCACTGAAGCCCTTGGGCTTCAGTCCTGGGTGGTGCGGCTTGGGCTTCGGCTTTGGCCCTGGTCAGTGTGGCTTGGGCTTTGGCTTCAGCCCCAGACCACAGCAAGTCTAATGCCAGCCCTGGTGACCTCATTGAAAAGAGGTTGCAACCCACTTGGGGGTCCCTGACCTACAGTTTGAGAGCCACTGTGATAGGCTAAGCAAGCTTAAAAACCTGAGGCATAAATGTATGCCCGATTATTTTTTCCTTCAGCACATTCTACAGACAGATTTGGTAGCTTGTGCAGTGAATCTAAGTAGGCAATGGTTGACGTCTCTGCCTCATTAAATACCAAAAAGGTTTTTGACACACACACAGCACTTTTTGTCATTCCTGAGGCTAAACTCCCATTGAACTTTCATTGACTTCAGTGATAATTTTCCACAAGCAAGAACTGCAGAATGAGGTTTGTTTCTGTGTGAAAGTCTGTCAGTCATTTCAGTTTACTTCTTATTATGAAAGAAGAAGTCACACAGCATGGAGAAGAAAAAAAAACTTAATTGGCTATTGTGATTACATAAGCATACATTTAATCCAATGCTTTTTATTTTTTTCAAATGAACCTGGGCCAGATCTTTAAAGGTAGTTAGGCATTGCTGAGCACAGAGTTGCAGCACTTAACTGATTTAGGAGCCTAAATATCATTTCACAGTCCTGCACAATTAAGTCCCCTCTACACAAAACAAGTTATGGCTTGGGAAACAGCAATAGTAAACTTCCTCACCCTGGGCTTCCAAAGCTCCAGACTCCAAAGTGAAGGGGACCACCCCTAATTCAATCCTGTCCTCTTTGCTGGGGCTACGAGAGGAAGTGCCAGTGGATATGGTGGTTTTGGTGATCTAGATGCCTCTTCTAGGAACTGGGAGTCCATCAAACACCTGTCAGATTGTTCAGCTTTTGTCACTTCTGATCCAGCCTGGATTTAGGCTGGTGACCTGGAGGTTAAAGATTCTTTATCAATACTCAATGCTCAAATAAATTTGTTAGTCTCTAAGGTGCCACAAGTACTCCTTTTCTTTTTGCGAATACAGACTAACACGGCTGCTACTCTGAAACCTGAAAATTATCAATACTGAGCCCTACATTCCCCTAACATTTTTTAATTTGTCTAGTGTTCAAAGGGGAACCAAAAGATGCTTAATGTTTTCATTATCATCTTTGAGAAGTCTCACACACCTCACCAAATACTCAGAGCTGTATATTGGGTATTTGTCTCCAGCAATGGTGTTCAAAGTGTGAGGCTGACTTACCAGAATAGTACTCACCTTTACCAGGGCAGCACTAGCCAGCCCAAAAAGGGTTATTTGTTATGTTTCCAAGGCAGTTTTATTCAAGATAAAGAAACTGGGTGATGAATATATAGATTCATGTTTTGCTTTTACTAAATGTCAAAGCCAGAAAGAAAACTGAATAAACTGCTATGACAACATGTCTCATACATGCCGAGCACTCACCACTCCTTTTCTCCAAGAGGTTTCCTGGGGACGCTGTCCCTCCCACATCTTCCAGAATGCACTTTACACATGGGTAGATGAAGACATAACAGAAAAGGTCTTACATTTCTCTCCTCAGATGCCCTGGTACGTATTGAAGAGCAAAGCTTAATGGAGCCAAAATGTCAAGTCTGCAGTCTGTGTGCACTCGGAAGGAAGCCTTGAATATTACTTTTCACTTAATTTTTCATAATTTCAATATACTGGCTGCCTGGTACACCAGCTCCAAAAAGTTACACTAATGGTTTGCTACTCCTACTAGCCACATAAGGTTTAAATTACTGAGTGCTTTCTATTTTTTGAGAGCTGTGCTCTGGGAATCTCAGTGCATGAAAATAGTTCAATGCATTAATTAGTCGTGAACTTCTCTAGAGGACTCTTTTCCAAGGACTCATGAAGCATATCTGATCCAAAACAGAGGAGCACCTTAGCACCACCTATCTTGTCTGACAGGTTATTCACCTTTTCATATTGTCAGGCAATCCTTGAGATAAATCCAAGCATCCCAATCCCACTGTCCCACCTGTAGTGCTTGGTTACATTCATACCTTTCAACCTGCCAAGGCCCAACTGTGGGTTGTAATATGTAACAAGTATTCAAAATAAGGACCTGTGAAGGGGAACACTCACTGCCAGCACTGCCCAGGGGTCAGGCAGGAGCATGGCAGGTTTCTCTCTTTCTAGGCACTGCAAAGATTTGCCTCTGGCCAGGTCAGACATTTGAGTCCAAGTCTGTAAAGAGCCCAACAACAGGGTAGCCTTCTGGGTTAGGCAAAGGACCCTAAGCTTCTCCTTAGGTCAGGGGCTCATGGTCTGGAGACTTCTATCTTCAGGGCCTTCCCTCAACTAGATTGCCCACACCACAGCTTTTGTAATTGGCCCCTCCTTAGCAGCTGGTAGGGGACCCTAGGCCCACGCTCTTCACCAGGGCCCAGTGGTAAGCGGCTACATCCTGCACCCTAGAATGCTATGCAGCTGTCTCCCAGGATCACTTCCTACCACTTCCCAACAGGTAAAGTAAAGATCTCTAAGAACTGAACACAAAGATACGGTCTCTAACCTTCAGAGAGTTTCATGTCCCTTCTTTGTTGGCCTGGCCATGCTTCAGGCAGCAAGAGCTCTTGCAACACTTCCTCCCAGGAGCTCAGAGTGTAGGTCGACTCACCTCACTGTGTCAGCTACAGAGCTACTCTGCCTCTCTTTTAAGTTCCTCCTCTAGCCCATGCAAACTTTGTGTGTGTAACAGGTGTCATCAGATGTCACCGGTGCTCTGCTCTGTTCAATGATGATAACAGTTGGCTGCGTGTGTGTTCCCTCTGTATGCTGCCCCGGCTCTGCAGATATCTGACACAGCAGACCCCAAGAGAACCCCCAATGACCACAGACTCCGATAAGGTACGAAGGCACCCGGCCAGGTTTATTATCAAAGCACAGTAATAGTTTCCCGCAGACTCTACAGGACTTACTACAAATATGTACCCCCTGACAATGGACCAGCTCAGTCAGCGGTGGGACTTACCACTGCCCCCTAGACCAGACAATGATATCCACTCAAGGATGCATTCTTATACACAGGTACAAACAAGTTACACATCACTCCTGACGCATTGAGGTACAACCCCTCTACGTGTTAGGGTGCTGCCTCTCTCCTAGTACATGTTGGTTCAAACAAACAACTCTATCCATCATATTATCCTTTTGATCCTGTCTTTAGGATGGGTCAGCCTGTTCCTCATTATCTCTGTGGAATGTGTTCGTAACAGAATGTTCTGGTGCTATCCTGTCACATGTTCATCCTATTAGTACTTGATACCTTTTAGATATGTCTATACATGCAAATAGCTGCCTTCTTCTCGCCAACTTCCATGAGCAGGGTCTGCCTCTGCCTCACAGCTTAACTTTGCTTTATGTTAGCAAAGTCTTGACCATTACTTTAGTTCAGGCCTCAGGCCTCATACCAGGCCTCTAATACTAAGGGTTCATGTTTCAGGGCCTCATCTTACTACAACAGGGTGGAGCTACTAGGGCCCTGAGCAGCTCTTTAACCCCTTCCTATCCCGTGTGGGGTTTGTAAGCCTCAGAGATACAAAAAATACATTTGTTTAGGAAACTTAACATGCTGAGGAATTCCTTCTTTAGTGTAAGTAACTTACTATAGCCTCAGTTTCATGATTCTTTATTTCTAATATAAATACTTTTCAACAATAAAGTGAAGTGACACCCAATTTCTGTGGAATATAAGTAACTGAGTCTAGAGTGAGGAATCCTTAAGAGGTGTGGTTATATGATGTAGTAATATTTAGGTGGCATTGGGAAGACAAGATTAACAAACTCAGTTTACTGCCAATAAGGTAAGCATATGCACATCAGTTAAAATATATCAACAATTGAAAAAGCAAAAAGTCCAGTCTCATGACAAAAATCAAACCATCCAGCCACAGAAACAAACCAAACAAATCCACATTCTTCTTCATAGTCCCATGCCTCCTTCACACTTCCTGAATGCCTGTATAACATATATGCTTTACAGAGTGTTCCAAAGCTCAGCAAATTCAGGCTATTTCAGACCAACTATAAGGAATGAATTTCACAAATTGAGGAGTCCTTGATGAAAAATGCCCTTCCAACAGCTTTCTCCAGTTTAAATAGAGGGGGCTTCAGCTTGTTTGCTTCCACTGCTTACAATGGGATGAGTATCCTATAAGAATAAAAATAGTCTTTCAGGTAGACATGTCCCAGACCCTATGGCAAAACCAACACCTTAAATTCAACCTGGAAACCACACAGCCACACAGATCATGGAGCATTTGTATAATATGCTCTGAAGGAGATACCCTGCTCAGTAAGCAGACTACTTCATTCTACATCTTTCTAAACTTCTGAATGGACTTAATATTGATCGCAACATTGAGTATATTGTAATAATCTAATATCAAAGCTTCAAAAAGATATTGATAACTGCTGCAAGATTTGCTGGCCAGACAAAAGTGAGAGCGAGAGCGCGAGCGTGTCCTGGTCACAGCTGCAACTTCACCACCAAAAACAACCAATCTAACCAGACCCCCAAATTGTGAACTCAAGTAGCACATAGCAGATGCACAATTAAGAGAACTGATAAAATCTGCTACAGTAACTCTTCTAGATAGCTCCCCAACGTACAAACATCAGCTCTGTCAATAGATAGCTGATTTCTTAACACCATTTGTATTGGGTGGGCACATTTAACAGGAATTTCATTTCACTACTTCACAAGCTGCCAACATACCCCTTTGTCATTACAATTCTTTACATGTTTTTTGTTTCACTAGTCACAGTTGCAAGGTACAGAATATCACAGTGAAGTCTCATCTCACCAGCTCACTGCTATAAACTACAGTACTACTGTAGAAGTCTGGCAAGACTAAGACTTTTTTTTTTTTAAGTTGAAATCACAAAAGAAAAGTTAATGGCTACAATCATCCGCTCCTTCCTCCCACCGCCTCATTAAGTTCTATAAGAAACTGTGGCTCCATGTGTAGACATACTGCATCCATCAGGAGGGACTGGATTTAGGGCCTTCATCGCCAGATGTGCACACCTGTATCACCTTAGTCGAGCAGCCACTGGGGAAGATATAAGCACGATAATAGTTTATTGTATAGCCCTATGTATTGTCTATTTAGACAGAAATGTTTCTGCTCATACTATAACTGCTCTCTCACTGCTGAATCACATCCTGAGCAAAGAAAGTGGCCAGTAAATCTGTAACAGCCTCTTTTTTACTTCCTTGCCTACAAAAATTTTAAAATGATTGAAAACTACTGAAAGAAGAAAACAAGTACTGCTAGCCAGTGTGAGACAACATACTATGGACTCATAAGGCAAGTTCTTATAAATTCCCTTTGAGTCAGTCATATGCTAATTTGTGTGTTTTATATTATTTTTTGTTTTAGTGTTTTAGTTTTATGCATACACTGCATATGTTAGTTAAGCTAACAGGGTATCCTTTCTTGCCTTCTGATCATAGTATAAATGAAGAATACAAAGAACTGTTTTGTAATTAATACAGAGGATTGTACCCGATATTTTGCATCAGAAAGGCTTGTACCAGGAATTTTGCTGGAACATGAACTGAATGATCTAAACATTAGTATTAGCTTTTCATAGGGTTGCTGAAAACATGAGCATGGGTTTTTCCTGGTATATCCTCTAGAGCAAATTACTTGCAATGCAATTCCTCGAACTTTTAATCTTGCCCTTCTGCACTATGGCTACTAAGAGAAAAACAGAGCTTATTCCATAAAGGATGATATGGAAACTCATGCATTATATCCTTACTATGTTGTGAAGCTTCAGGAAAGCTATTAAATAACATTATCAAAAGTTGATCCTTTGAGGTGAATATCAAAATATATTGACCCAAAAGACAGCTAATGACTGAGGTGGATCAGAGACCAATATTTATAATTTTTATGAGGGATAATAAATTTTGATGTTCATTAAAACAAGAGGTCAGTGGGCCTGTGAAGAGGTGTCCACCCCACAAAGGATTAGAAGGGGTTAAGGTGGCCAGGTAGGCCAATTAACCGCCCTGGCTGCACCTGGAGGAAGAGCCAGGGAGCTGATTAAAGGAGGCTCACCTGGGCAGAAGGAGGTGGTACTCCCAGAGAAGGGGGAGAACCAGGAAGAGTAGGAAGCCGTCCAAGGAAGGAGCAGTAAGGACTGAAAGGGTAGATCCCAGAACTACTGAGCTGAAGGTCCCTGGACTGGAAGTAGTAGGTGGACCCAAGTTTCCCTACAGGTCACTGGGAAAGTGGCACCATCAGAGCAGCACAGTAGAAGACTATGTGGACTATGTGAAGACTATGTGGGACTATTTGCATAGAAGGATTTTAGACTAACCCCAGAAGGGGTAACACATAGATGGTGACCTGGCCAGAGGGCCGAGTCATGAAGAGGATGCTGCGGTTCCTGGAGTGAGGCAAGTCTGTAGGGTGAGAGGATGAAGGGAGAGGCCCACCTGAAGAGGGTGCACCAACTGGCAAAGCTAATCCCCAGGACAGCCAGCAGGAGGCGCCACTACAGTGAGTGGACCCCATGACAGAGTCAAATTCTGTAGCCTTTGTTCAGGCCAAACTCCCACTTACAATAATGAGAGTCTTGCCTAATGACTGGAAGATTTGCCCCAAATACCACTACTAATTAAAGCTCAAGAAGGTGCTCAGTTCTGTACAACATATAAATTAAAATAGTCCCTGCCCTGAGCAGCATAGGTCAAAACGATAGATATAGATAAGACTGAATGCACTCAGTGCCCAATCCAAAGTGAAAAGGAAACTTTTCATTAACTTCAATAAGTGTTGGACCAGGCTCTAAGAAATCAATGAGAAGGTGTCAACTTAGAAAGTTACATTTTCATTTGTTTGGGTGATTGATTTATTTGTTTTTGGAGAGGTTTTTTGTTTTCATCATGTCAGCAGGTTCGATTTTGTGGGCCTCTCAAAAGAATATGTATTGTTACAACACTTGTTTATTAAATCATTCATATGCAAGTATTCTAGAATTCCATCTAATTATTACAATAGGAAGTATCAGTACTGTTTTTATTTTGAAACAAAGCTTTTAAATGAACCTTTTAGAGGGACTTGAGGTCCAGAATTTGCTTCTGCAAGATGATTAATAGATTTCACCTAACTCAAGGTAGCCAGTTAGGATGTGCCCATTCACTTATATAATCTAACTGGTTAACACCAGTCCATGCCTCTGAATCACAATCACATGATTGTTTGCAGCCCAGTCACTGCCCGGATTTCTCTTATACATACAACAGTACATAATTAGAGATGATTTTTAAACCAAAAAAAGAAAGAAACTGAGGGGCCTGAGAAATTTTTTTCAAAATTTGAAATGTTTCTAAATTCAAAAAATAATTCAACCAGGTTTATATATAATGGCCCAGACCATCACCTTCTGGAGTTTATCCTCTTTCATTCCTTGTGCAGATATCACAGAAAACAATCCAGGTCAATATTGTACATTTACATATCAGCCCTCACACAGTCCCAAGGAATCTTACAATTCAAATAATGTTAGAAACACCAGTAAACATGAAGTATTTTAATCTTGATTAAGAATCAGAGTCAGAGTCAGCTTTGGGAATATCAGTCAGTAATTTCCTTCACAGACAACATGCATAATATTAACAGCCCTCATCAGGGCAACCTAACAAGTGGATCTTGAGGGAAGACTAGGACAATCTACACTAATAATGATCTGATAGACCAACAACCGTAGTTTATAATGAATATTGAATTTCACCACTAATCCATTCAGAAATTTCAAAAGTGGTGTAATGTGTTCAAATAATCTCATTGTAAGGAAAAATCTTGCAGCAACGTTTTTTGTCTGCAGCAATTTACTAACAGTGTGAGCTGAAAATCCCAGTAAGAGTGAATTACAGTAATCAACCCCGGAGATGACAAAAGCATTAATCAGCATCTCCCTAACTTTACTGATGATCATAGGTCTCAGCCTGGCAATGGTACAAAGATGACAAAAAGAAGCCTTTGAACAGATGCAAAATACTTATCATATAATAAATCTAAGGGCTGTGTAACACACTGTGACCAGCTGTGTCAAATTATGCTGAAAAATAAAAAAAAAACTAAGAGAAGGGGAAAGCCTATGCAATTGAATAATTGATTTAAATTTTTAGTAATACAGTTTCTATTCCCCGAAGCATACAATGGGGACTGAATTTTTCCAAATGAATCAAATGGTGGTAAATGAAAAATTAAAATTAAAAATACATTTAGTAACTTTTTAAATGACCTGAAAACTTGGTAACATACTAAATCAACTGATTCAAAAATGAACTTGGGGAGGGCAGACTTCAGCTTAAATTGGACCTCTAATGAAAGTCAGCAATGTAAAAACACTTTCCTCAATTAATATAACACATTTGATTAAGGAAGCCACAAAATATAACATTCTTTATTGAAGATAGGTACAAACTGGAAACAGTTTAATTAAATGGCCACATTCTGCATCCTTAATCACGTCAGCAATCACACTGACTTCCTGGGGATGATTCACATGGGTAAAATGAGCAGGGTTGGCTCACATATCAGTGAAGATTTAGATAAACCAGTAAACCAGCTTTTGTAAAGGGAAATCATGCCTCACCAATCTACTACAATTTTTTGAGGGAGTCAACAAACAGGTGGACAAGGGTGATCCAGTGGACATAGTGTATTTGGACTTTCAGAAGGCCTTTGACAAAGTCCCTCACCAAAGGCTCTTAAGCAAACTAAGCAGTCATGAGCTGAGGGAAGGTCCTCCAATGGATCAGTAATCGGTTAAAAGACAGGAAACAAAGGGTAGGAATAAATGGTCAGTTTTCAGAATGGAGAAAAGTAAATAGTGGTGTCTAGATATCTGTACTGGGACAAGTATTGTTCAACATATTCATAAATTATGTGGGGAAAGGAGTAAACAATGAGGTGGCAAAGTTTGCAAAATTACTCAAGATAGTTAAGGCCAAAGCAGACTGTGTGAGATCCCTTTGTAACTCTTTGAATTGGGTGACTGATCAACAAAGAGGCACTGAGTGCAGTAAGTGAAATTCTATGTTGATAAATGCAAAGTAATGCATATTGGAAAACATAATCCCAAGTATACATATACAGTGATGGGGTCTACGTTAGTTACCACCACTCAGGCAGGAGATCTTGGAGTCATTGTGGACTGTTCTCTGAAAACATCCGCTCAATGTGCAGCAGCAGTCAAAAAAGCTAACAATGTTAGGAACTATTAAAGGGATAGATAATAAGACAAAAGAGGTCATAATCCCACTATATAAATCCATGGTACACCCAACCCTTGAATTGCCCCATCTCAAAAAAGATATATTGGAAATGTAAAAGGTACAGGGAAGGGCAACAAATATGATTAATGGTATGTGACAGCTTCCATATGAGAAGAGAGATTAAAAAGACAGCGACTGTTCATCTAGGAACAGAGATGACTAAGGGGGGATATGATAGAGGTCTGTAAAATCATGAATGGTGTAGAGAAAGTGAATAAAGAAGCATTATTTACCTCTTCACATAACACAAGAACCAGCGGCCACCCAATAAAACGAATAGGCAGCAGGTTTTAAACAAACAAAAGAAAGTACTACTTCACACAACACACAGTCAACCTGTGGAATTCATTGCTAGGGGATGCTGTGAAGGCCAAAACCATAACTGGGATCAAAAAAGAATTAGATAAGTTCAGGGAGGATAGGTCCATCAATGGTTATTAGCCAAATGTTCAGGGACGCAACACCATGCTCTGGCTGCCCCTAACCTCCAGCTGCCAGATGCTGGGACTGAACGGGAATGGGTCACTCAGTAATTGCCCTGTTCTGTTCATTCCCTTGGAAGCCCTGGGATTGGACACTGTTGGAAGACAGGATACTGGGCTAGATGGATCATTGGCAGATGGACCACTGGCAGAAGTGCTGGAACAATTTTTATAGTGTGGGTGCTGAGAGTCATTTAGCCGAACTGTAAACCCTGTATATAATGGAAACTACTTCATGTCAGGGGATGCAGCAGCACCCTCAGCAACCCTAGTTCCAGCACCTATGACCATTGGTCTGACCCAGTATGGCCACTCTTATGTTCTTATATTTTAACTGCCCTATTTAGATTGGCTTCAGTGGCAGCAGAAGTGACTCAGGGCCCTACAACAGATGCTCAGAACCTTCCAGGTTTAGGCCAGTGGTGGTTGGCACTTATTGGAATCATCACTTAATGGTTAGGGGGTCAGTCCCTTCTTAGTACAACAGAGGGTTGGTAGGGGAGCCCAGGACCTCCCACTCCACCAGACTCCAGACAGGGCCCTGTAAGGATTACCAAAGGTTTAGCACACAGTAATGCCCTAAGACTGTCCTTCCTGGGCCACTTCCTACCACCCACTCTATTGTCCATGTTTTGCAGTCTGTAGCACAAAGGTAATAGGAAAGGGTACTAACTATTCCACCTTCAGGCTGCCTAGGCCCAGCAAGTAGGCTCCTCTTTTCCAACAGAGGATACCGCAGCATTCCTACTCAGGAGTTCCTGGGGCATGTCCTTATCTCTGCCTTGTCAGGCCCCTTCTGAGCTCTCAGGCTTCCCTTTTAAGCTCCACCTCCATCTGGACCATGCTCTACAGGTGTGGTTTGCTGGGGTCATCTGGGCCCAGAGTTGCTCTTTAAGCCTTCAGTTCTAGTGTGGGATTATACACCCTGTCAAAAGGCCCTTATAAATAAAAAGAGTTGAGGGTCCTGGACTTTGCAGGATTAGGTCCTAGCTGACCAGAATCACTAATATTTACAAAACTAAAAATTACAGGCATTTTCCAAATACAGTTGTAACCAAGTTCATACTTATCTGAAAAATGTGGAGGTCATTATAAAAAAATAGCATCTTAATTGTGTGTTAGGCTGGATAACAAATTAACTATCAGTTAACCTGTCCAGTGTTGCATGTCGCAGCTGGTCACTTTAATTTATTAGAAGGTGTAAAAAACCCACAAAATTTGAGACAAAGGCTACCAAGAATTACAGATAGATTTTACTGTTTCTCTGCCTCCCACCCCCAACCCCGATTACTCTCAGGTAAAACAAAAACATTTGTGTCCTGGAACAAACATTTAGGGAGTGTCCACACTAGCCTTTACAAATGAGTTTACTATCACAAAGTTAATTAGCAATCAATTTATTTGAGGTCAAAATGTCTAGTATAGACAAAACCAATGAGGAGTCCAATACAGCAGTCTGACTTCCTGGATCCAAAGATGCAGAAATTTAAATTCAGCTTCTTGTAAGTCAATGCAGATGTATTTCTTTTAATCTACAAAAATGACATTTGTCTTTAGCTCTATTAGATAGTAAGCTCTCTGAAACAAGGAACCATCTTTCTGTTCTGTGTGTTTGTACACCACCTAGCACAACGGGATCCGGGTCTATGACTAGGACTCCAAGATGCCACTGTCATGCAAATGATAAATAATGTTCTTGTACACAGTGTGTGCCATATACATGAAAAAGGATCATAAAAATTGATTTAGGCAAATCACTGGTATTTTATATTTAACTCATCAGTAAATGTGGATACAATACAGAGAACTACCTCAGAAAGTTATAGGTATAGGTAACAGTTATAGGACTCTTTAACATTTTGTACCATCCCAAGAGTCTGCATTTCCTGTTGTCAGTTTTGCATGGGCTACTGTCATTTCTTGCCAGAGAACAGCATGAAACTAACAAGCATGACAAGATCAGAAGAAGCAATGACACAGGGCATGACTGCGGACATATGAAAACACCCAAAAAGAATACTGACAAATGTCATAATGTAATGCTTTTCACATGATGTCTGGCCTGTGTTCAAACTGGGAAATTTACTTTAAAATAAAGGAGACTAATTCTGCTCTCAGAGCCAACACAGCAGATCTCAGATCTGACGTGCTGCCCCCCTGCACATGTGGTGCTCCCGACGGGAGACCAGAATATCAGTTGAGGTCAGTCATGTGGATCTGACAGTGTTTTGCCTGAAGTTTTTCACCATGACCAGTATTTCCTAGGTGGGGCAGAGGTTGGAAGTGGCCAGATTTTTGGAAAGGGGTCTGATTTCTGATGCCAGCAACATGGGAGCTCAGTGGCAAACGGCATCTCCCTTTATTTTGCTTTGTTGCTAACTCGATAAATACAAGTAAAATTTTGCTTAATGTTCCCACAAAATGCTTAGTGTTTACTCACTACTACACAGCTCTTAATGAAGCAGTATTTTATGAAGATGGTCCCCACCAGCCAGAATTTTAGAATTGCCATTTTTAATTCAAAGCCCCTTTTTCACAGTTTATACACAGAAAGAAATATTTCCCACAATGTAAACCCTCAAAACACTGCGCTAAGCAAGATGTGGATAGCTTTCTTTTACGATTCCATTCCACTTCTATGCAATGCAGAAATTTCTTGGACACAACATCAAAGAGGAGTCTGGATGGCCTCATATAATTGTACACGTGTAGTAACGTGCTGACTTATCCAGGGCAGGAAGATGGGTTGACTACAAGAAAGTTGTTTCCCCAAAATTGTTTTCTAATTCTTTTCCTTGAGATACATTTCTCAAAGCAGAATCCAGTGCAGTGAACCACACACTTCACAGGGGGAAAAAAGTACAAAATAAAAAAAATTGATGAGAATGGCAAACATCCCAGAGTGGTGCATTACCAATAAAAAGGCTGCTCATTACCATAGATGGATTTGGAGTTACGGCAAAAGGATAAAAGAGCTAATATTAGTAGTTTCTCAAAAGAAACAGCACTGCTAGAAAATTCAGACAGCTTTCAACCTCCATTGGCTAATACTGATGGTGAAGATGGATGGTTTCTCATCAGAAAAGATGGTGCTGAGTTTAAAGCACAAGATTAGCAGTCAGTTGATCCAGGTTCTGTTCGTGTACGACTTTTGTCTAGTCACGTTCCCTCTCTATAATGCAGGTTCCCTCTTCGTAATAGGTGGATAAACTTTGCAACCTTAGAAGTGTTGTAACGATTAGTTTGTAAAGCACTTTGAAATCCTCAGATGGAAGGTATGATGGGATGTCAGCCCCACACCGGCATGCGAGGGGTTAACAGAGCCCTAGGGAGCCTGCATGAGAAGAGGACAGCAAAAGAGAGTCTGTGAGAAGCAGCCAATCCGGGCCCAGCAGGCCCATATAAGAAGAGCTGCAGAGCAAAGCAGGATCAGTGGCGGACAGAAACTCAAGGAGAGAAGACTGTCTCCATGATAGCCTGAAACCCTGCAATGCAGTCAGGGACCCAGGGTGTAGAGGAGCTTCAGATGGGCTGCTGGGACTGAGTAGGGTGCAGTGGCTGCAGGGAAGTGGCCCAGGAAAATGCAGCGGTAGTCAAGGCAAAGGAATGCAGTAAGTAACTGTGGTTCAAAGGGTCCCTGGAGGAGTGGGCAGTCCTGGGTCTCCCCCCATTCACCATTGGGGAAGTGACTGAACATTCAGACTGCTGTACTAAACCCCGGAAGAGGGGAGCTCAGAGGGATGTGTCATGAAGAGAATGCCATGGTCCCTGGAATGATGTGGGTCAGAGAGCAGATGTGACAGCGGGTAAGGCTCCATCGGGAGAGGGTGTACTGACAGGTGAACCTCATCCCCAAGACAGCCAGCAGGAGGCACCACCATGGTGAGTAAAGCCCCACCTCAGAAGGCACTATACAAAATACAATTTTTTTAATTCCCTATATACTGATCTATAAGAAAGTGGATACTAATCTGTGAAGATGTGGACAATGGATGCATTAGCCTTTTCCTTCATTTAACATGGGGAATAGAAGCCACAACCAGAATACGCTTGTGGGGCGAACCATAGAAATTTTGTCCTTCGGGCTTCTTCTCCAAAGCAAACACCACTAGCAATCAACACCTGCTCAATGTACTGGGAAAGAGCCAGGGCTTTTCAGCCCACTCTTATTCCCCTAGGACCAAAGCTTTCCTGCTCTACCAGCAGCAGCAGTTTCCAGAAGGAGTTTGCAGAGGAAATCTAAGGAAATCTTCATAACTTCAGAGCTCCTTCCCCAAAGCCAGCACTAGCTACTGTTCAGTGCACAGGGAGTAAGTCGGGTCTTCTGGTCTTTTGTGCTGCCACACCAGATCCAGAGGGCATTAGCAGCCTCCCCTCCCTTCCCTCCACATGGGTTAAAAAAAAAAAGTGGCAGGAGAAGACTTTGCAGCTTCCTGACACCATCACTCTCTACCGTCGTACACTATTTCTGAAGCATCAGCTATGGGGTGAGAAACTTTTTACGGATACTTTTTTCCCTATGAAAAAGAAATAATATGATTAGGGAAGCTCAAACTATTCTCCACATTCAGGCCTGGACTCGGGTCAGATAGGGCCCTCTGTAAATGTTGAAATTAGGGCCTCCACCCCAACCACAAGATCATGAACGCTACTCCTCTAAAATCTGCTTCCTTTGACTGGTCAGTCCATGTGAATTGGGATTGGAGGCTGTGCCATTAGCAGGCCCACAAGCACATCTGGCCGCATTCACACTGAAGCACTAATAGGTACGAGTTATAGTTTACATATGAATACACAGTAATCTTTTGGAAAGTCAGTCTTGAATACTTAGATATGGAAACAGAGACAAATCCATTTAGCAGCTAGTACAGTTTCCCTACATCCTTTCTTGTCTCCTCACATTTTTCCCCTAAATACTGCAATTCATTTCCAAACACAAAGAAACAATTTGTTGTGATCCAAGGAACTCTTGTAATTATATCTTTAAAACTTAAATAGTTAATTGATAGTGTTGTTATTAAAAACATACAAACTGAGCTATACGAACTGAGTTTTTGTTTTATGAATGCCTTAATTCTCAGCATCATTAAAAGAAAAGCTAGATGAGGAATTATCCTAAACAGAGCAGCGCAAAGAGCATCACATTCAAAGTAAACACGTGAATTTTAATTTTTGCTCTGCAAACTTGCATTTTTATGCCAAAAGATAAAAGTAGCTTTTGTAGAAGACACTGCTTTCCACTTGTGAAAATGGAACTTGTGCACCACAGCAAAGGGAAGTGATGAAAACCAAATGTAAGTTCTCGGTACATTGACACACATTCACCTGTTGCAACTTATCTTCTTAGTTAGCTGCTCTCACCCTGCTGAAGGCCAAATGTCCTGAGAGAGTGAGGGATAAAACATTGGTTCAACATAGGTGTTTCAAAACATATTCTAACATTCACCAAAAGGAGCTTCTTTTCAAAAATCTCTGTCCACACAAAATCCAGTGCCAAAGAAGTATCCTCAATGGCAGCATTTCTCCCTCTATAGCTTTATTGATCTCTGATATCCGTAGATCAGCAGCAGTGACTGCCACACTCCCGATTCTCACACCAATCATTATGGTAATATCATGTCAGACTCCTTCTGTGTGAGTCTAGCTAGCTGCAGCAAACTGGCTACAAACTAAGTGATTTTGCTTATGGGGAACTGCAGAGGAAAAGACTAAGTCGCCAAAGCCAGCAGAAAGAGAAATAGTTTTACTGGAGTGTCAGAAGCAGCAGTATTTACAACTTTTATGAGATCATTGTGCTTGCATCTGTGGAAGGGCTCTGAAGCAGAGGATTCAGCTTGTGTTATCCAGCAAAAAAGAAGAGACTGTAAGGAGAAGCTGAAATCTGAGAATAGTGATGCTTTTTAGTCAACTACTGTAGTGAAGGCAAAGTGGTTGATGTTTGGCTTCAGATTGTGAAAATCTGAATGCTGTGAAGAGGAAAAAAAGACAAAGATACTAGTTATGTCTAAAACTGAATTAAAAAAGGAGAAGTGAACCAGTGAAAATAAGAAACTACCGCTTCTCTGCCCACCACCAAGCCAAACACCTTTACCTTTGTTGTCAGATTGTTGGCACCAAACCTATTTTTTCGTTTGAACTATCTGGTTATTTCACCACTTCTGGAAACCTCACATGAAACCTTTCTTCAAGAAATATCTAGTTCAGTGGTGGGCAACCGATGGCCCATCAGGGTAATCCGCTGGCATGCCGCCAGACAGTTTGTTTACATTTGCATGGCTGCCCGCAGCTCCCAGTGGCTGCAGTTCACAGTTCCCAGCCCATGGGAGCTGCAGAAAGTGGCACGGGCCACAGGGACATGCTGGCCGCTGCTTCCCACAGCTCCCGTTGGCCAGGAACGGCTAACCACAGCTACTGGGAACTGTGGGCGGCTGTGCAAATGTAAACAAACTGTCTGGGGCCCGCCAATGGATTACCCTGATGGGGCACATGTGGCCCACAGGCCACAGGTTGCCCACCACTGATCTAGTTCCCTTTTGCAGTCTAAAGTTATTTGTACTGGCTTTAGCTAAACATCCAAACATCTGGGTGCTTATCCTGACCAGAACTTGGAACATTTTGAGGTCAGTCTATCTTATCTATTATCCAGAATATCTCCCTTACTGTCTAGTCCTAATCCATAACCATAGCTGACGCATAATAGAGGCCAGGGGAAGCTAAGCCTCCCTAAACCTCATGCAACGGGGGGCAGAGGTGTGGCAGATTGGAGCCCTCTGAAAAAACTCCCCATGCTCCAGGGCTGGAGGAGTTGTCACTCCCTGCCACGGAGCCGTGACGAGGGCACTGAGCTTTATCAATCTCGGGGAGGAGCAAGTGGTGGGTAGGACCTCGGGGGGAAGAGGCAGAGTGTGGGTGGAACTGAGGCGGGACCTTGGGTGGAATGGGGCAGGACTAGGGGGAAGGGGCAGAATGGGGAGGGGGCATGGGTGGGGCCACAGGTGGAAGGGGTAGAATGGGGGAAGGGCTCTGGGCTTGGCACTTCAGCCAGGGCCAAGAGCTCCACCGTGGTCCCAGCCTGGCTGGGACTGAGCTCTGAGCCCACCCCCACACACACCCCACCCCGTGGCCCCGACTGAGCTCTCAGTCTCCCCTCTGCCCTGGTCAGTCCCCGCCATGGCCAAGGGCTGGAGGAGCTCTCCTGTGGCAGGGGCACAGAGCTTTTCCACTCTCAGGGCCACAGGTTGTGGTAGGGCTTTGGACAAAAGAGGCAAGCAGGGGGCTAGCCTCCCCAAGTGGAAACTTCACCCACTGCCCATGTCCATACCATAATTACCTCTGCCTACAAACTGTGATGCTCAAAATATTATAGACATTGCCCTTCTACTTCCTGAGTACCCAGTATGCTCAGTACCTGTTATTATTTAACACTTATACTGAAGTAGCATCTGGAGGCCAATTAGGTAATGCCTCATTGTGCTATGTGCTGTACAAACATAGAGAATAAAAGTCCCTGTCCCCAAGAACTTACTAATTGTAAAAGACAAAACAGGTAGATGTGATAAATAGGGGTGGTTGGCATGGTAACAAAAATAGCAACTTGTGTGCAATTCTTAGCCGATCAAGAGCACTAAATTATTTTTTTTTAATTGACTTTGTTAGTTTACAATTTCAGGACCACCCAGGTGATATATGAAAATCAGACAAATATGAAGCAAATTTAATATTTTAGGTTTAATTACATTTATTTTAAACAGGTCTACAGAACTTTTAAACCATTTGATTTTTCAAAATCTTAAATGTCTGTAGCGGACAGTGGATTCTAGATCATCTTTAAAAGGACAGAAAAAATACTAATAAATACTTCAAGCAACAGTGCTGGGATGAACATGCTGTTGTCTTACACCTAATGATAAACAGCATCTGGTTACAAATTTAATTTTGTCTTATTTTGATTATGAAAATGTTATTAATCATTATTGCAACTATGCCTTTCTTGTATGTTCCTTATCACAAGGCCACTAGCTTTGTAATGAGTGAATCAAAATTCACTGTTTTCTGTATCCTTAAACTGGTTCCCACTTTGCACTCAAAGATGTGGTGTAATAGCTATGTTCTCTAAGGCTCTGACCATTCACTAAGATGAATGCAGGTGGAATCCTGATTTCACACAGGGGTCTGTCCACACAGAACAACTTGCAGGAGTGAGGCCTATATATCTATTGCAACTCTCTTCTAACTGGTTTCAGAGTAGCAGCCGTGTTAGTCTGAATTCGCAAAAAGAAAAGGAGGACTTGTGGCACCTTAGAGACTAACCAATTTATTTGCGCATAAGCTTTCGTGAGCTACAGCTCACTTCAGCTTATGCTCAAATAAATTTGTTAGTCTCTAAGGTGCCACAAGTACTCCTTTTCTCTTCTAACTGTCTTTACAGTCTTCCCATAAACCACCCTCTCCTGTGCACTGACAAACAGTGGGCAAGAACATATCTTTTTTTAAAAAACTGCTTGGAATTAAGGAATTTAGTGAGTAGTGTGCTCACTAGGACCTAGTAATTAAAATCTAGGAAGCAGGAAGAAGGCTGGAGAATCCTAAAAGGCATCATAATGAAGACCAATATACTATAACTATTGGTGAAATCCCAGACCCATTGAAATCAATGATAAAACTCCCAATAATTTCAATAGGGACAGGATTTTACACAATAACTCCTCCAAAAGAAGTGACCAATGCTGATTCACAGGGCATCAGAGGTTTGAGGGTAAAAAGGAACCTTTACTGAAAATGGAGATGGGGACTATCCAAACAATATGTACAATCGTGAAAGGTTTGCAAAGGGAATGGAAACACAGGGAAAAAAGGAGAATGAGTTAATGCCAGCCAGTGGGGAATCAGAGTGATTTCATAAATATAATCAGGGGGAAAGAACAAAGACTAGAGAGAAAATAGGCCCTTTTAAAAGGAGAGGGATGGAATCAATAGGAACTCTAAACTGGCCAAGTTACTAAACAGCTTTTTTTAAAAAAATGGCCTCCAATACAAAAAGGTGTCTGGGCAGTTAAGTAGTAATAATGAATTTGTAAAAATAGCTATTGATAAAAAAGCATTATAAAGGAATTCTTGGGAAAACTCAGCTAGTTCAGATAACACATATTGTGTTTTAAGGGAAGGAGCTAGCAATTACTAAACAGTTGACAATTATCACTGAGAAAATATGAATTGAGAATACACTAGGTAGTTAAGGGGAAATGCAAATGTGGTACCAAATGCAAGTGAAAGAAAGAAAGAAAGAAAGAAAGAAAGAAAGAAAGAAAGAAAGAAAGAAAGAAAGAAAGAAAGAAAGAAAGAAAAATCTGCAAATTACCAGTCAATAAATCTAATTTCAAATATCTAGTTAAATTGTGGACCAAATGACTAAGAGAAAGACATCTCACTTCCAGTTTTAACACCAGGTTACCTAAAACTGATGACCTAATTTAAGAATACACAGATGTATGTCATGGATTAAGACAGAACCGTGGGAAATTTAAAATTAAATTGGATGCCACTATAAATCCTGTAGCACATGTGCCACTAAAAATCTCAATTGCACCGTGAGACCAACTGGCTGAAGATATTTGAGAATGGCAAACTTGGAGATAATTATCAAAGTGGATGACCCTATGAAATAGATGTACATTAGAAATAGAAATACCTGTAGGCTTGGCAGGATTAGATCTTTACTGGTAAATATCAATTTCACCATACACACACAAAATCAACAAAAAATATTTTTAACAATAATAATCAAAATTTGCATATAGTCAAAGTTAGAAAAATGCTGCTTGAGAACCCATTCAAGTTTGATTTAAAGATATTTATTTTGTATATTTTGACACATGATGTTGACAATGTATGTTTTAATGGTTATAAACTTTATCTTTTTGAATCTCTATGTACACCATCATTAAATAGTTACTGTTTACCCACAATAATTACTTGCAATTTTGAAAATTTAAATAGAAAAAATGCTTAAAAATAAACATTGGTATTTTGGTCAAAATTATTAAAAAAAAAATTAAATTCCGCCAAGTGTAACTACATGGCAGTGATGAAAAAACATGCACAGGAGAGCTGAGGCACATCAGGCAAGGATTTTGGGGCTGTAGTACAGAAAGGAAGTCTGTAGATTTGGTTTGTGCATCACATCCACAGAAATCAAATAAATATTTCTAATGCTATACCTAGATTGAAAAGAAACGTCAACAGCACATCAAATCAAATCACAGAGAAGAGGCCCTCATGGCACATACAGAGAACATTTATGATGCCACTCCTCACCCGACTAACACGCACAAAGCACAGTACCAAACATCCTAGTTTGGTGACATTCCAGAATGTCTACCATGAGTATCAAAAGGGTGGTGTTGTGAACATGAAATTTGCAGCAGGAGAAATAAGAAGATCCTGAGAAACCTTATAACATGAAGCAAACACATTGTTGGGAAAGACTAGAAAAGAAGCAACGTCCTGAACAGACACCCAAAGAACTATATAGAACCATAGCTCAGTGGCCCTGTGGATGAAGACGTTTCGAAACCATTAACTTTCATAGACTCTGCAATACAGTATTTGTTCCTAGGAAGCCAGAAGCTACTGCTGAGAGCCTGCAGGGGCTCTGAGCAAGCAGGGAGCCTCAGAGGCTGTTGGTGGCTTCACTGGAGTCAGAACAGACACTGTTTCTGGGGTGGGCCTGCAGTGCAGGAACTGTGAGTAACCCCCAGTCTTTTGGGGAAAGTACTTGCAAGGGAAGGGGCACAGCAGAGAAACTGAATCTGAAGAGAGGCAGAGTGATCTTCCCACCGAACCAGGACCCAGAGCTGCTGACATTTGGTGGAGCCAGCTCCAATCATGAGAGGGGTTGTGCAGTTTGTTGCCTTGGCAGGACTGACAGAACCAACAGAGTGCTGTCTCTAGCTGCAGGTCTCCAAGCGCGCTCATGTAAGCAAGTGTCTAGGACTCTGAAATCCAGAGGAGTGTACACTCCGGGGTGGGGTAAATGGTGGCAGTGTAAATGCCAGTTAGATAAATTTAATTTATTACTGAATATTAGATTTGTGAATTGATTTTATTCAACTGCCCCCTGTGGATTAAAATTAATAGTGACATATAATCTTTAAAACGGTTATTCCCTGATTTTTTAAGTTAAATTAGAGTAAACACACCTTTACTTAAGTATATTGGATGTATATGATTTATAATTGGTATTTTTGAGTTACACCCATGCCAGAGAATATATTATTATTATTTATTATTAGAATAGCTTTATTCCTGGAGGCTCCCAAGGCACACCATTGAGTGTGTACAGGGGCCAGCCAGTTGGAGGCATGACCAATTTTAAATTCCTTGAGAATCATAGAAGACTAGGATTGGAAGAGACCTCAGGGGGTCACCTAGTCCAACCCCCTGCTCAAAGCAGGACCAACACCAGCTAAATCATCCCAGCCAGGGGTTTGTCAAGCCAGGCCTTAAAAACCTCGAAGAAGGGAGATTCCACCACCTCCCTAGGTAACCCATTCCAGTGCTTCACCACCCTCCTAGTGAAATAGAGTTTCCTAATATCCAATCTAGACCTCCCCCACTGTAACTTGAGACCATTGCTCCTTGTTCTGTCATCTGCCACCACTGAGAACAGCCGAGCTCCATCCTCTTTGGAACCCCCCTTCAGGTAGTTGAAGGCTGCTATCAAATCCCCCCTCACTCTTCTCTTCTGCAGAGTATACAAGCCCAGTTCCCTCAGCCTCTCCTTGTAAGTCATGTGCCCCAGCCCTGATCATTGTCATTGCCCTCCCCTGGACCCTTCCCAATTTGTCCACATCCTATATGTAGCGGGGGGCCCAAAACTGGACAGAGAACTCCAGATGTGGCCTCACCAGTGCGGATAGAGGGGAATAATCACTTCCCTCGATCTGCTGGCAATGCTCCTACTAATGCAGTCCAATATGCCGTTAGCCTTTTGGCAACAAGGGCACATGGATGACTCATATCCAGCTTCTCATCCACTGTAATCCCCAGATCCTTTTCTGCAAAACTGCTGCTTAGACAGTCGGTCCTGAGCCTGTAGCAATGCATGGGATTCTTCCATCCTAAGCGCAGGACTCTGCACTTGTCCTTGTTGAACCTCATCAGATTTCTTTTGGTCCAATCCTCCAATTTGTCTAGGTCACTCTGGACCCTATCCTCCAGCATATCTACCGCTCCCCCCAGCTTAGTGTCATCTGCAAACTTGCTGAGAGTGCAATCCATCCCATCATCCAGATCATTAATAAAGATGTTGAACAAAACCAGCCCCAGAACCGACCCCTGGGGCACTCCGTTTGATACCGGCTGCCAACTAGACATCGAGCTGTTGATCACTACCTGTTGATCCCGACAATCTATCCAGCTTTCTAGCCACCTTATAGTCCATTCATCCAATTCATACTTTTTTAACTTGCTGGCAAGAATACTGTGGGAGACTGTATCAAAAGCTTTGCTAAAATCCAGATATATGACGTCCACAGCTTTCCCCATATCCACAGAGCCAGTTATCTCATTACAGAAGGCAATCAGGTTGGTCAGGCATGACTTGCACTTGGTGAAATCCATGTTGACTGTTCCTGATTACCTTCCTCTCCTCTAAGTGCTTCAAAATGGTTTCCTTGAGGACCTGCTCCATGATTTTTCCAGGCATTGAGGTGAGGCTGACCGGTCTGTAGTTCCCCAGGTTCTCCTTCTTCCCTTTTTTAAAGATGGGCACTGTATTTGCCTTTTTCCAATCGTTCAGGACCTCCCTCGATCACCATGAGTTTTCAAAGATAAAGGCTCTGCAATTGCATCAGCCAATTCCCTCAGCATCCTTGGATGCATTCGATCTGGACCCATGGACTTGTGCATGTCCAGCTTTTCTAAATAGTCCTTAACCTGTTCTTTCACCACTGAGGGCTGCTCACCTTCTCCCCATACTGTGTTGTCCAGGACAGCGGTGTGGGAGCTGACCTTGTCTGTGAAGACTGAGGCAAAAAAAGCATTGAGTATTTCAGCTTTTTCCACATCATCTGTCACTAGGTTGCCTCCCCCATTCATTAAGGAGTAAAGGGACTGTAGCAGAGGGGTGAATAGAGGACTCCCACCTATCCAACAGCACCACTGGGATACTCAGGCTTTTAGCCCTGGTCTACACTAGGACTTTAGGTCGAATTTAGCAGCATTAAATCAATGTAAACCTGCACCCGTCCACACGATGAAGCCCTTTATTTCGACTTAAAGGGCTCTTAAAATCGATTTCCTTACTCCACCCCTGACAAGTGGATTAGCGCTTAAATCGGCCTTGCCGGCTCGAATTTGGGGAACTGTGGACACAATTCGACGGTATTGGCCTCCGGGAGCTATCCCAGAGTGCTCCACTGTGACCGCTCTGGACAGCACTCTCAACTCAGATGCACTGGCCAGGTAGACAGGAAAAGAACCGCGAACTTTTGAATCTCATTTCCTGTTTGGCCAGTGTGGCAAGCTGCAGGTGACCATGCAGAGCTCATCAGCACAGGTGACCATGATGGAGTCCCAGAATCGCAAAAGAGCTCCAGCATGGACCGAACGGGAGGTACGGGATCTGATCGCTGTTTGGGGAGAGGAATCCGTGCTATCAGAACTCCGTTCCAGTTTTCAAAATGCCAAAACCTTTCTCAAAATCTCCCAGGGCATGAAGGACAGAGGCCATAACAGGGACCCGAAGCAGTGCCGCTTGAAACTTAAGGAGCTGAGGCAAGCCTACCAGAAAACCAGAGAGGCGAACGGCCGCTCCGGGTCAGAGCCCCAAACATGCCGCTTCTATGATGAGCTGCATGCCATTTTAGGGGGTTCAGCCACCACTACCCCAGCTGTGTTGTTTGACTCCTTCAATGGAGATGGAGGCAATACGGAAGCAGGTTTTGGGGATGAAGAAGAAGATGATGATGATGAGGTTGTAGATAGCTCACAGCAAGCAAGCGGAGAAACCGGTTTTCCCGATAGCCAGGAACTGTTTCTCACCCTGGACCTGGAGCCAGTACCCCCCGAACCCACCCAAGGCTGCCTCCTGGACCCAGCAGGCGGAGAAGGGACCTCCGGTGAGTGTAGCTTTTAAAATACTATACATGGTTTAAAAGCAAGCATGTGAAAGGATTACTTTGCCCTGGCATTCGCGGTTCTCCTGGATGTACTCCCAAAGCCTTTGCAAAAGGTTTCTGGGGAGGGCATCCTTCATAGTAGGACACTTTACCACTCCAGGCCAGTAACACGTACTCGGGAATCATTGTACAACAAAGCATTGCAGTGTATGTTTGCTGGCATTCAAACAACATCCGTTCTTTATCTCTCTGTGTTATCCTCAGGAGAGTGAGATATAATTCATGGTCACCTGGTTGAAATAGAGTGCTTTTCTTCAGGGGACACTCAGAGGAGCCCATTCCTGCTGGGCTGTTTGCCTGTGGCTAAACAGAAATGTTCCCCGCTGTTAGCCACAGGGAGGGGGGAAGGTTGAGGGGGTAGTCACGTGGTGGGGGGAGGCAAAATGCAACCTTGTAACGAAAGCACATGTGCTATGTATGTAATGTTAACAGCAAGGTTTACCCTGAAAGAGTGTAGCCACTGTTTTATAAAATGTGTCTTTTTAAATACCGCTGTCCCTTTTTTTTTTCTCCACCAGCTGCATGTGTTTCAATGATCACAGGATCTTCTCCTTCCCAGAGGCTAGTGAAGCTTAGAAAGAAAAAAAAATGCACTCGTGATAAAATGTTCTCCGAGCTCATGCTGTCCTCCCACACTGACAGAGCACAGATGAATGCGTGGAGGCAAATAATGTCAGAGTGCAGGAAAGCACAAAATGACCGGGAGGAGAGGTGGCGGGCTGAAGAGAGTAAGTGGCAGGCTGAAGAGAGTAAGTGGCAGGCTGAAGACAGGGCTGAAGCTCAAATGTGGCGGCAGCGTGATGAGAGGAGGCAGGATTCAATGCTGAGGCTGCTGGAGGACCAAACCAGTATGCTCCAGTGTATGGTTGAGCTGCAGCAAAGGCAGCTGGAGCACAGACTGCCACTACAGCCCCTGTGTAACCAACTGCCCTCCTCCCCAAGTTCCATAGCCTCCACACCCAGATGCCCAAGAACGCAGTGGTGGGGGCCTCCGGCCAACCAGCCACTCCACCACAGAGGATTGCCCAAAAAAAAGAAGGCTGTCATTCAATAAATTTTAAAGTTGTAAACTTTTAAAGTGCTGTGTGGCATTTTCCTTCCCTCCTCCACCACCCCTCCTGGGCTACCTTGGTAGTCATCCCCCTATTTGTGTGATGAATGAATAAAGAATGCACAAATGTGAAGCAACAATGACTTTATTGCCTCTGCAAGCGGTGATTGAAGGGAGGAGGGGAGGGTGGTTAGCTTACAGGGAAGTAGAGTGAACCAAGGGGCGGGGGGTTTCATCAAGGAGAAACAAACAGAACTTTCACACCGTAGCCTGGCCAGTCATGAAACTGGTTTTCAAAGCTTCTCTGATGCGTACCGCGCCCTCCTGTGCTCTTCTAACCGCCCTGGTGTCTGGCTGCGCATAACCAGCAGCCAGGTGATTTGCCTCAACCTCCCACCCCGCCATAAACGTCTCCCCCTTACTCTCACAGATATTGTGGAGTACACAGCAAGCAGTAATAACAGTGGGAATATTGGTTTCACTGAGGTCTAAGCGAGTCAGTAAACTGCGCCAGCGCACCTTTAAACGTCCAAATGCACATTCTACCACCATTCTGCACTTGCTCAGCCTGTAGATGAACAGCTCCTGACTACTGTCCAGGCTGCCTGTGTATGGCTTCATGAGCCATGGCATTAAGGGGTAGGCTGGGTCCCCAAGGATACATATAGGCATTTCAACATCCCCAACAGTTATTTTCTGGTCTGGGAATAAAGTCCCTTCCTGCAGCTTTTGAAACAGACCAGAGTTCCTGAAGATGCAAGCGTCATGTACCTATCCCGGCCATCCCACGTTGATGTTGGTGAAACGTCCCTTGTGATCCACCAGAGCTTGCAGCACTATTGAAAAGTACCCCTTGCGGTTTATGTACTCGGCGGCTTGGTGCTCCGGTGCCAAAATAGGGATATGGGTTCCGTCTATGGCCCCACCACAGTTAGGGAATCCCATTGCAGCAAAACCATCCACTATGACCTGCACATTTCCCAGGGTCGCTACCCTTGATATCAGCAGATCTTTGATTGCGTGGGCTACTTGCATCACAGCAGCCCCAACAGTAGATTTGCCCACTCTAAATTGATTCCCAACTGACCGGTAGCTGTCTGGCATTGCAAGCTTCCACAGGGCTATCGCCACTCGCTTCTCAACTGTGAGGGCTGCTCTCATCTTGGTATTCATGCGCCTCAGGGCAGGGGAAAGCAAGTCACAAAGTTCCATGAAAGTGCCCTTATGCATGCGAAAGTTTCGCAGCCACTGGGAATCGTCCCAGACCTGCAACACTTTGCGGTCCCACCAGTCTGTGCTTGTTTCCCGAGCCCAGAATCGGTGTTCCACAGCATGAACCTGCCCCATTAGCACCATGATGCATGCATTGGCAGGGCCCATGCTTTCAGAGAAATCTGTGTCCATGTCCTGATCACTCACGTGACCGCGCTGACGTCGCCTCCTCGCCCAGTATCGCTTTGCCAGGTTCCGGTGCTGCATATACTCCTGGATAATGCGTGTGGTGTTTAATGTGCTCCTAATTGCCAAAGTGAGCTGAGCGGCCTCCATGCTTGCCTTGGTATGGTGTCCGCACAGAAAAAAGGCGCGGAATGATTGTCTGCCATTGGTCTGACGGAGGGAGGGGCGACTGACGACACAGTTTACAGGGTTGGCTTCAGGGAGCTAAAATCAACAAAGGGGGTGTCTTTACATCAAGGAGTATTTCAGGCAGGACTTCACGGAGGGTTCCAATAAGAAATGGTGCACCTAAGTTATTGTTCTTATTGGAACAAGGAGGTTAGCCTGGCCTCTGATTGATACATGGCTAGATTTACCTTGCTGCACCTTCTCTGTGAGTGACTGCAGTGTGACCTAGAGGAATGAGTCCCCTAGACAGGGGAGGAGGCAAATGAGTACAAAACAAATCTGGTCTATTTCTTGTTTTGATCCACTCCATCTATCTTTTACATCTTTGGCTGGCAGCAGACGGTGCAGAAGAACTGCATGCCATCCACATCCCATTGCTGCTCGGCAGAAGATGGTACAGTACGACTGCTAGCCATCCTCATCTCTTGCCTGTCCAGCAGAAGATGGTACAATACGACTGCTAGGCATCCTCATCTCTTGCCTGCCTGGCAGAAGATGGTACAGTACGACTGCTAGCAATCCATATCGCCTGCCTGCTCACCATAAGACGGTTCAATAGGACTGACTGCACGACTAAAGAGAATGACTTGGTCAAGTCACTCCAAATTTAGTCCCTGCGCCCATGTCTGCCCAGGCGCTCCCAGCCGACGTGGCCAGGAGCACCTCGGACACGACGAGGACGGCTACCAATCGTACTGCACCTTCTGCTGCCACAAGGCAATGGGTTGCTGCTACTGTGTAGCAATGCCGTACAGTGTCTGCCAGCACCCAGGAGACATAGGGTGACGGTTACCTGAGCGGGCTCCATGCTTGCCGTGGTATGGCGTCTGCACAGGTAACTCAGGAAAAAAGGCACGAAACAATTGTCTGCCCTTGCTTTCACGGAGGGAGGGAGGGAATGGGGGCCTGGCAATATGTACCCAGAACCACCCGCGACAATGTTTTAGCCCCATCAGAGTGCTCCATTGTGACTGCTATGGACAGCACTCTCAGATGCACGATTGTTTGCCGTTGCTCTGACGCAGGGAGGGGCGACTGAGGACACAGCTTACAGGGTTGGCTTCAGGGAGCTAAAATCAACAAAGGGGGTGGCTTTACATCAAGGAGTATTTCAGGCAGGACTTCACGGAGGGTTCCAATAAGAAATGGTGCACCTAAGTTATTGTTCTTATTGGAACAAGCAGGTTGGTCTGGCCTCTGATTGATACATGGCTAGATTTACCTCGCTGCACCTTCTCTGTGAGTGACTGCAGTGTGACCTAGATGAATGAGTCCCCTAGACGGGGGGCGGGGAGGGGGGTTTGCAAATGAGTACAAAACAAATCTGGTCTATTTCTTGTTTTGATACACTCCATCTATCTTTTACATCTTTGACTGGCAGCAGACGGTGCAGAAGGACTGCATGCCATCCACATCTCATGGCTGCTCGGCAGAAGATGGTACAATAGGACGGCTAGCCATCTTCATCTCTTGCCTGTCTGGCAGAAGATGGTACAATACGACTGCTAGCAATCCATATCGCCTGCCTGCTCACCATAAGATGGTTCAATAGGACTGACTGCAGGACTAAAGAGAATGACCTGGTCAAGTCACTCCAAATTTAGTCCCTGCGCCCATGTCTGCCCAAGCGCTCCCAGACGACGTAGCCAGGAGCACCTCGGACATGATGATGACGGCTACCAGTCGTATTGTACCGTCTGCTGCCACAAGGCAAGGGGTTGCTGCTACTGTGTAGCAATGCCGTACCGCGTCTGCCAGCACTCAGGAGACATAGGGTGACGGTTACCTGAGCAGGCTCCATGCTTGCCATGGTATGGCGTCTACACAGGTAACTCAGGAAAAAAGGCGCAAAACGATTGTCTGCCCTTGCTTTCACGGAGGGAGGGAGGGAAGGGGGGGCCTGACGATATGTACCCAGAACCACCCGCGACAATGTTTTAGCCCCATCAGGCATTGGGATCTCAACCCAGAATTCCAATGGGCAGCGGAGACTGCGGGAACTGTGGGATAGCTATCCACAGTGCAACGCTCCGGAAGTCGACTCTAGCCTCGGTACTGTGGAAGCACTCTGCCGAGTTAATGCACTTAGAGCATTTTCTGTGGGGACACACACACTCGAATATATAAAACCAATTTCTAAAAAACCGACTTCTATAAATTCGACCTTATTCCGTAGTGTAAACATACCCTTATTTAATGTCAACACCACCAGGCTTCCAGGCACACAAGTGAATGTTGCCTGCTCCCGAGTAACCCAGGGAGGAAAGAAGGGTTACATATGGAATACTCCTATTGCCTCTGGAGTGTGACATGAAGATCTGGTAAGAATATATCCTTATGGGACAGCGATATATATACTCCCTCAAAATATTCAGTTTATTTCTACATCTCGTTATGCAAGTTCCAGTACACCTCAGAGCTCTGGAGAGGACCTCAGAGCTGTGGCCCACACACAGAGCTCTGGAGAGGACTCTACCTCACCTTCCCTCACAGTCACAATATACACATACCATTGCAACCATTCAGTTATTACACTGTTTACACAGCTCCAATTCCATGCAGTCAGTTGAAGACCATTTTGAGGGACATCCTGCCCAGCAACTGTCCCATCTCCTCAATTCTACATCTCCCACCCACCAATCCTGTCTTTGGGGGGTATTATGCTGCTCCTCCCCCCCCCCCACAAACACACACCTTCCATCTCCTTATGTATACCTTGAAGAGTTTTATCTTCTTTTTACCATCCTCCTATTAATTAATACCTATGCCTCAAGAAACCAATTTAACCTGACAATATTCATATGTTTGTTCATATGATTCAGGCTCATACCTGAAAATGTTGAGGAAAGAAACACCACTAAGTGCTGTAACTTCAGACTTGAACCCGATGGGAGCAGGGAAAATGTGACCAAACTCACATTCCCCACCAAAAAAAAAAGTTTGGTATTCACATTGCTAATGCACAAGCAACATTGAAATACAGAGTCTGATCCTGCACTGGGAAAATATGTCAGAGTTAGGACTGAAACTCCATCCATACCCTTACTTTGTTTTGCCTGGTGCATTGCATCACATGTAGTGTGCAACATCATGCCTTATTGTTAGACCTCGCACGTCACAAACATAAATCATTCCTGTTCCACAAGTCCCCTTTAAGTAAGAGGCAATGTGTTTAAGGTTTTGTATTCTGCTATGACAAACATAATTTCAAAGCAAGTGCTAAAAGTGTTTAAAATGAAAACTGATAGCTTAAAAAGAATACTATTGGACTAAACATAGATTCATTGAGAGAATTAACTAATTATTAATAATGTAAATTGACAAAGCTGGCACTAATCTAGTTCTGACTTCATAATAGCACATTCAGAAATGGAGGGGAGGGTTAAGCAAGCTAATGAAGTGACAATAATTTCTGCAAAAATAGCAATGAACCTACAGCACATTAATTCATTACAAAATTATACTTCTACTTCAATATTTTTTGCTGTGTCAAGAAGACTGCAAGGTACTTAGCATATGCCTACACCAAAAATAAAATCCTAGGACAGTATCAGAGCCCAAGTCTGCAGACTCAGGCTCGTGGAACTCACACCACAGAACTAAACACAGCAATGCAGACATGCCCACTCAGGATGGAGCCTGGACTTTGAGACCTCCCTGCTCTCCGGGTTTCAGAGCCTGAGCGGGAATATCTACAATGCTATTTTTACCGCCATAGTGAGAGCCTCACAAGCTCAGTCTGTAGACCCAGTCTTTGAGTCTCATTGCAGTGTGTGTTTGTTCGGGTTTGTTTGTTTGTTTTGCAGTGCAGACATCCTGTTACAGCAGACAGACCACGAGAGGTACCTTGTCTGTTGTAGCCAATGCCTATGTTAAATGTGGAGGGACAGGAACTGAGACAAGCCATTAGTTAAGAAGGGGAAAATATAACAACTGGAAGTGGCATGGGCTCTACTGAAGACAGCTAATATTTGGGCTGGGAGGAGAGAATTATCCAGTAAACCAACGTTTTGTGTGTGTTAAAAAAAACAGTCAATACTAGGGTGAACATATGTCCTGTTTTGGCCAGGACAGTCCCCTTTTTAAGCTCTATCTTGGACTTTGTGACTTTTTTGGCAAAACTGACCCACTAAATCAATCCTTGCTGCGTTGATTGCAGCAGCATTGATCTCCCCGTATCGAAGACCAGCCCTTAGTGTATGAGTGGAGTATACAGTACCAGCACACAAACAACAGAGTTCCTACATAACACATTTCTTTCAAAGAAAGGCACAGTACACAAACTTGATCCTGTCCCACTCATAGACTGCTACCTGTGGACCACCCACACAGCTCCCATTACTACCCAGCTCCCATTAAATTCTTCACTTAAAACTGCACCTAATATTTTTAGCATTAAGACTAATGTCAACTACTGAATGAGAACTGTACATACTGCCATTTAACTATTCTATCTGCTAGTGTAAACCAAAAAAACCAATTAGATTCATGGATAGGCCAGAAGGGACCATCATGATTATCTAGTTTAACCTCCTGCATAACACAGACCTAAGAAACTCACCCGATAATTTCTCCATCAAGCCCAGAACTTTTGTTTGAGCTATAGTGTATCTTTTTGAAAGATATTCAGTATTGATTTACAGATTTCAAGTGCTACAGAATCCACTGCCTCCCTAAGCCAGTTGTTCCAGTGGTTAATTACCTTTGCTCTTAAAAGGTTGTGCTATATTTCTAGTCAACATCCAGCCATTGGATCCTGATGTCCCCTTTTTTTGCTAGCTTAAAAAGAGCCATCTGCTATCAGAAATCTCTTTCCCATTTAAGTATTCAAAGACAATGACTGAGGGTAGAATGTGGAGACAAGTGATTTCTTAAAAGACTTTTAAAAGGTGAACAGCAAAGGATTTATAGAAAGGATACCTTTTTTGGCAGGGTTTGTCTATACTGCAATTAAAAACCCAACTCAGGCTGACAGGCTCTTTAACTGCATTGTAGACATTCAGGCTCAAGCTAGAGCCCAGGCCCTAGGACCCTGCAAGGTAGGAGGGTCCCAGAGCTCGAGCTGCAGCCCAAGCCCAAATGTCTACACCACAATTAAACAGCTCTGTGATGCAATATGCAAACCCCACCCTAGGTAACAAGGGGTTAAATAGCTGCTCTGGGCTCAGCCAGCCCTGCCCACCACACCTGCAAAAGATGCACAGGCTGGAGGAGGAGTTAAAATGGAGTAGAACAACTTGGGGAGGAGCAGACCTGTAATGTCTGAGTGAAGAGTGAGGGAAGGTAGGATCTCTCTACAACTGCTCCCTCTGAGGGAAGGGAGAACTGCTTCAGGTACGCTCAGAGGAAGGCACTCCCCCATCTCAACTCAGTTTATTTGTGTTAATTCCCCTTGGTATTTTATGAACTACCCTTGAAGGGTTGAGATTTGGAACTAACCTGGCTGGAGGGCCAAAGCACAAGAGGAGGCAGTCACCGCTCCAAGCAGGAAAGAGATACCATGCCACGCCTGGCCATGAAGAGGTACCATACAGTCAGTGACCCCCACCACCCCTTTATACTTTCCTGTACAGATTGCCAATTGTGCACAACTGAGGGGTGGTAGGAAGTGGCTCAGGGAGGGCAGCCTTATGGCACACCTAGCAGTCACATGGCCTTGGGCTGGAACCAGTGGAGTGGAAGGGCTGGGCTTCCTGACCAAAACCCCCTCTGCAGGTTGAAGTGCCTAAGCCCTGGCCACTATGCTCCCCACAAGCAAGGACCATCACAAGCCCCTTAGTCTGAGCCCCATGAGTCTGAGTTAGATGGCACAGGCCAACTGTGGGTTTTTAATTGCAGTGTAGACATACCTAAGAGTTCAAACTATTAAAACAGCATATGTGTTGATGTAAAAACTTAACATTCTTTGAAACAAAATATTTGAAAACTAGTTCCTCTTTATGTGGCAAGATCAGAGTTCCAGATAGATATACTGAAGTCAAGGTATGTGCACCCGCTCTTGGCTCTGTTGCAATTTAACTGATTAGCACTGTTGCTGGGATTGTGCATATTGCTACTGACATCAGTGCTGCTCCTGGTCAGGCATGGAAGCAAGCAAAATGAACTTTTAACATTGTAATGACTTTACTTTTGTTAATATGATTAGTGCTAGCGGTATTTTTTTTTTTTTTTGGAGAAAAACAGGTGTTCTGTTTGTTTGTACAAATTAGTCTTCAGTGCCAGGAATGAAGATTTTGATAAAAATTGTTAAAAATCAATGTCCATTACAACAAGAAATGTTAAGTCTTTTTAGTTATACTAAGCATTTAGGGCAAGATGCTCAGCTCATGTAAGTGGGTGTAGCTTCCTTGACTTCAAATGGAGCCATACTGATTCACACCAGTTGAGGATCTGCCACTGCAATCTAACTGTGGGTACTTCTAGAGATGTTTGGAAAACAAGTTAAATCAGACGCAGCTTTTTCTTCTCAGCTCATGATTAAGCCTGATCATTCAGTTTACAAGTCTATTGCTAATCTAAAAGATCATTGTAGTGCCAATTTTCCTAATCGTTCTTCTTTTAGACTTTAATAGTTCAGGATGTTGCCTCTTAATTTTCTCTTTGTAATTATTTCACAGATTGCTGATTTTAACTTGAAGTTTATTTTCCCCATTGTACTTAATTAAACTGAATTCTTTTTTAAAACAAGTCTTTTAGTAAAGAAATAAAGCAGTCCCCAATGGAATTTTTTTTTCCTCCTTACAATGCTATATGTTTCTATTTTTATTTTGGCTTCTTTATCTTTCATACTAAACTGTTCATTTATCTAAGATACTACCTTTTGGAAGTGAGCTAAAGCTATGTTCTGCAGAAAGTAAGAAAGAAACACATAGAAAAAGGAAATACTGGATAACTTCAACAGGTATTGAGCAGTTGCTTCCATGTTCCACAATCCTGTATTAAGGTTAAAATATTCAACAATTTCTGATTTATTAAAAGTAACTAACCAGACTCAGTGTTACAGAAAACATGGGAATGGTTGGTTGACAGAGGCATTTACCATCCATTTATTTAATAAAATGTAATATATAATTGTTTGCAAGAATCTACACACAGTCAACTCATACTGTTAGAAGAAATTCTTAACCCACACTTCTAGTAGTGAGTAGCATTCCACAAGGATTACTTTTAGATGCCTTATTATTCATCTTGCTTTTGCTCTATTTCCTTTTCGATCTTCCCCAGCTTACTGGCAACTAAGGAATGGACTCAATAAGAAATAGCCTCTACAATTGCTGGGCCATGGAGGCTCCTAGGTGAGTCAGCTGCAGTGCGGAAAGTAGTTATTTGGAATGATTTGTCCAATCACTGTTTGACAGCCATAACATGCCACACTATACATTCTGCCCTGCCTCACTCTCCAGGGAGTCCCAGACCCTGCCCAACTGGACTGACATAGGCCTCTTGGCAAGGCTGTCAGAAGGTATGTATGACTGCATGTTTGGGAGGTACACCAGACATCCGCCAGCCAGGACCAAACCAGGGGGGTCTTTTCTCCAGCTGATTTCAGGATCAGACAGACATCCCCCAGCCAGGACAGATCCTTCATAAAGACAATGAATATTTTGGGACAGGTGACTTCCTTGGCTAACTGACCCATGCATTTCTGAGATTAACGAGCAAAGGCCTTTTTTGCCAAATATTTGCCTCCCTCTTCCCCCTCACCCCTTATAAAAAGGATGCAGAGGATCAGTCAGACGACAAACAGCATGAAAGGGGCTAACAGTGAAAGAACAGTATGAAAAGACAAAAAAACCCTTAAAGGTAAAAAGCCCCTCAGAGCGTGAAGCTCTAAGAACTGCTAGATTTTTTTTTTAGACAGGCTATTCAGTTCATCTTCCCTCCCTTGATTTGTACAGCTTGATTCTAGAATAAATCTTACCTCTATAAAAATTTAATTGCAACATGGCTTCAAGGGAAGGGTTCATTTGCTCTACCCCTACAGTTCTTCACTTCCTCACTAGCTCTGAAACTTTCTGCTGCTTGGTGCTCCATAATATAAATTGGGTTTTCTATTCCCTGGGATTTCCCTATCAAGCTGACTTCTCCAGGGGTCCTGAAGGCCACTGATAGTTTATGCAAAGCTGAGCATATCACTTACCTGCTGCACTCAGCGTGGGGCCAGAACCAGCTGCTATTTTGCAGGTAGCTCCACGGGAGCAGAAATTGCAGAGCAGGTACATGGGGTGCAGCAAAGGGGAGTGACAGAGCTATCACGTTTTTCGTGGTCACACATGGACTCGGAGCATTAGGGCATCCAATGGGAAAGGAGGAGCATGAGCCTGGGGAGAGAGAACGTTACTATTTTCTCACCCAACTGTGAAGTACTTGAAAAGGTTGGACAAAACAGGCATACAGAGCTGCATTGTCTGCACGATGTGTCCCCATCTCCATGTAAAGGACAAGGTGCTCGTGAAAAGACCGTTCTTCAAAGCACCATGTCTGTGGCAGCGCACAAAGCGGGGCACCAATGAGCAGGGGCACAGTTAATCCTACTAGCGTTTTAATTCTCAGTAAGAAACATGACCCAGTTGCTGAGGGCCATTGTGTTCATTTTAAAAATACAGCCCCTGTCAGGATGGAGGCAAATCTCCTCAAATTCTCTTGGGGAAGGGGTGGATCTTTCTGGCGAAGGACATTCAGACTCAGTAGATTTAAATTAATTGGACAGATCCCTTGGAAAGCAAAGCATGAGCTGATTTAGCCAGCTCACAGCACCAGTCAAGAGCAAGATCTCTCACTTTGTACACACCTTTCTATGTTATCCAAGGGCCACACTGGAGAAGGGGTGAAGACTGAACTGGACAGTGAAGGAATGGGCAAAACAGGCAGATTGCACATAATCCCCCTTCTGGCCTGGTAGAAATTATGCAAAGATAATCCAGCCTCCCTCTTCACTCACCACCGCCAAGTTGTCCTGACAGCTGCTGTAATCAAGGAGAGGGCCTGGTAATGTGGCTCCAATGGAATAAGCCCAAGGAAGCAGGTCATGGGGAAGGTGCCTGAATCAGTGTCACAAGGATGCCGCACATCTGGCCACACTGGAATGTGACACCATGTTTGAGGACACACCTCCCTAAGCGAACACCTCCCCATCCCCTGAAGAATAATTTATGGAGGCCAATTTCAATCAGAGGCTTATCACCACCCCTCCAGATCTCATTATGCATGTTTTTCCTCCCTGGAAGGTCAAGTATCCAGCATGGTATCGATCACTGGAGATTTTTAAGAGCAGGTTAGACAAACACCTGTCAGGGATGGTCTGGATAATACTTAATTCTTCCATGCATACTAGGGACTGGACTAGATGACCTCTCAAGGTCCCTTCCAGTCCTACGATTCTATGATTATGCCTCATTGACTTGGCAGGATGGTTAAAATAGATCATTGTTATGACAGGCAAAAGAGGAGGCAGTGAAAAAAAAATCTCAGTGTTAAGTTTCATTTTGAAAAAGTAGATGATAAAAGTTCCATAAAAGGATGTAAAGTGTAAGCTACCAGGTACTGCACTAGTAGGACAGCCACTGAACTGGAAATAGACTAAAGGGCAGAAATCAGAAGGCATTTAAAAGAATTCAGATGGAAACATTTTTAAGCGGGAGTCCTTTTAGAGTTTATATACATCTTTGTTCTCAAGTGTTTCAGGCACCTTCTTAGACATTGAAGATAACGTTTCTTGCCTTCGGTTTGCATGTTCCATTTACCCAACTTTTTTAACTGTTCATGTTTCTAAGTAGCTAGAAATTAACATGGCTTCTTTCGTCCTAACAACAAGATTTGCAGCAATAAAACAACACACCTGCTCCCCCTGCTGCTTTCCACTTTGGGTAGTCATTTACCTCTGCACAAAGCAAGTACAAAAGCACTACAAAATTAATGGAAGGGTTTTACATGCAGACTGCACAGGCGTCTTTCCACGGACTTAACGGGCTTTAGAGTCCCAGTTCAGGAAAGTACTTAAGCACATGCTCAGCTTTAACCAAGTGCATTAAGTCCCATTGAATTCAACAGGCCCTAAACACATGCTTAAGTACTTTACTCAGAAGGGATAGACTTAAGAACACACTTAAGTGCTTTTCTGAATATGGCCCTAAGGGACTACAAGAGGTTCAGCTGTATTTTGCTCCTAACACATACAAGAAGAGTGTATGCTCCTTGGGGCACAGGAAAGGTTGGACAAATTCCTTGTAAAATGGTGGATGTTTTTGCAAACAAAATGAGACAGTTAGATGCAGAACTTATTCTTGTCCAGTCTATATCAATTTTAAGATTAGTCAATTTTTGGACAGCTTAACAGTGTCATCACCCTTTTAATCAAGAAAACACTAACAACAAGATGCTGCAAGCATCCGTGTTAGATCCCTGCTTTTTTTAAAATTCTGGGGTTTTTGAAGTGACTTGGATGATAATATTAAAGAGAAAATTTTCAAAAACTATGGGTGATACTATCTTAGAAACACAGCATATAATATGGAAACCTAGAATCCAAGGGGAAAAAATTTAGATCATTTAAGAACCTGATCTTGCCAAAAACAAGTGCAGATGAATGTACACTTACAAGTCCAGGAACAAAGAGCCAAATGATAGAATATCAGCTAAATAGAAATATTGAGCAGCGTAAAAAGAGATTGGAAGTTATTACAGAAAAATCCTTTAAAGCCTTTAGCCAAATATCCTGTTGTAGTGAAAAAAGAAAACAAGCTAGATAGTATTGCTGGAGGATTACAAATCAAGGCTGTTGATATTATTGCTATAATACTCTGCTAGCTAAACTCACAGTGGGAATACAGTATACAGTCCACATACAATAGGGAAAATATATAATGTATTTTTCCCGGGAACAGCAAAGAAAGCATTCAAAAAGTACAAACAAATGTTAATTATGAGTCCACCAGGAAGCAGCAAATACTTACATGAAACTATTTGAGGCTCATAAATCAATCTGATTAGTAAAAAGAGGGATTATTTGGATCCGTTTTGTCAAATGCCTGAGAATAGTAAAACACATAATGGTGACCTGCAAACACTTTGAAAAATTGCCAGCCTCTGTATAACGATGTGCCGAAGACCCCAAATACTCTGGGAAAGAGGTGCAGTCAGTCCACAGCCATTCCTCTTCAGGCACATGCTCACTGGCTCCTGCCTCCTGAGACACCTCAGCAGGCACTATGCTAGTGACACAACATTAATCATGGACACAGCTGGAGCTGGTCTGTCTACAAGCAATCAAGCAAATATAGGGTTTCTTTCCCCCTAGAATAGCATCTCTCTGCAGTTTTTGCTATCCTTAATAATTTTAACTGCAAAACCAGGAAAAGAGGGAAGATCAGGTTGTTTTTCCCCACTCAGTTATATGACAAAGATCTTTCCTTCCCTAACTATTTGGGGCATTCAGCACATCATTCAGAAATTGCTGGATTTCTCCTTATCCCCTCCCTCAGAGTACTTGCAGGTCACTTAAAGCCTAATGCTAACCAATACCGGCGTATAGCTCTAGGTGATATCTGTAAAGAAAGAGGGTTGGTTATATCTAAGATTCAGTATGCCACAGTTTCTTTTAATATAAAAGTAGTCCACTTTCCTACTACTGACAGCTTAATGAACTCTTAGTATATTAGACCTTGGGTTATCGTTTTAACACAGTATACAACACTAACTGCTTTATCTCTTATTCAAGACTTTGAAGGGGAAAAACAGTTTTTCCGACAATTTAAAACAATAATATTCCTGCAGTGTCCTTAGTTAGAACTGAGTTGAATCAAAGTTCTTTGCCATGTTGTAGCCCTGCTGATCCCAGGATCTGAGAAAGACAAGGTGAGAGAGGATATACCTTTTATTGGACCAACTTCTGTTGATGAAAGGGACAAGCTTTTGAAGCTCAAAACCTTGTCCCTTCCACCAACTGAAGTTGGTCCAGTAGAAGATATTACCTTACCACCTTGTTTCTCTTGTATCAAAGTGTCCTGATTAACATATTATGTTAATCACAAAGTATGATCCAGCTACTATGTTTTTTTATTTATTGAATATACTTACTTATTGTTTAAAACACAACCATTGTAGTTTTTGGTCAAAGGCAAAACAAGCTTATTTTTGTTTTATTTTACCATTATTACAAAATGACAGGTTTCAGAGTAACAGCCGTGTTAGTCTGTATTCGCAAAAAGAAAAGGAGTACTTGTGGCACCTTAGAGACCACAAGTACTCCTTTTATTATTACAAAAGTGACTAGCTGAAAACACACACACCATAAGTAGCAGTGCACTCTACTTAGGCATCTACCCTCAAAGCTGAGTGTCCTGAAGATTAAACTCAAGCTTTGTTGCACCAATAGTGGAAGCAAATCCAGAGTAGTGGATCCGCTACACTCAGAGCAAAGCCATTCAACTAGTTCCCATCCACTGAGATCTGGACATTGTTGGTAAGAAAATGCCTCAGCTAATCTCAGCAGTTGGTAACCCACAGGAGAATTTGGCTTAAGTTACTACAAAGATTTGTAAAGACTGTTGTGAAGGTGACTGAAGCAAGAAACATTACTGAGTCCAAGAGGAAACAAGAAGGAATTTCGAACCAAAAGAAAGAACTGTGCAGAAAAAAATGCAGGAGATGAAAATAAAGTGGGGAAAACCATGATGACTTTTTACAATTCTAATAGTCCTCATGTTCTCTTGAAATATTCATGATGTCCCATTTTACATGAAGGTTATTTCAGTGTTGCAAATTAGTCAGCAATATTGTGTAATGCAACTTTTTTGCTTAAAGAGCTATCCTCAGCTAGTATGGCACTTGCCCAAATATTATTTTATTCTGTTCTGTACTTTCAAGGCCAGATTCTTTGCTGGCGTAAGCGGAGCCCTGGTGCCTTACATAAACTCAGAATCCAGCCCTTAAATTTTGTTTAAATTTCATCAGAGTATGTGAATAAGTTACCGTCTAAAATTAGAAATCTAACCTGAAAGTGTCCAGTGTACATCGGGTACTGATATATGAGGTACACCGTGTGCCTATATTTTCAGATAGTTTTAACTAGCCTTAAATATTCTATATCTTAGAATCTAATTAACATAAAATGCTGCTGTAGCAAAAATCAAAAACTTTTCAATGTCTTAAATAGAAAGAGCTCCATCTTGTTCTTGGGCTATAGTATGGGTATAGGGCAAGTCTGTATTATATGTCATTCCACTTATTCTATCTATAGATGCTCTCTAACATAAGCGTGTGCTCAAACTAGTTTCAGAACAATTCATTTTGGGGAGTGGGCAGGTTTAGGAAGCACATGCACTAGTTGACAGATAGCTACTTATTTCCAAGTATTAAATAGAACCTAAGTATAGGATGTAAGCTCTTTGGGACTTTCTTTTGTACTGTTTGTACAGAACCTAACACAGTAGTCCATGGCTGGAGCTCCTATGCATCACTACAATACAAATAAATACTACTACTAATGAAGTAAAGAAACAAATATAGGCAATGTGAAAAACACAAATATGACTAATAAAACACAGATCCCATATCTTCCATTGGGTCTGCAGGTGAATAAAATAGGAAATCGATATAAACACACTTTCAAGCAAAGACCAGCACAAAAATTCACAACAGCTAAAGGAAAATACTATGTTGTTTAAAATGTCCACAAGTGTGAAACTGTAAAATAATAATGGAAAAAATACAAAATATTACTCTTCATATTATAAATAAAGGCAGCATTAAATCTGTGTTTATTTACTATATTTTAGGAGATTTGCTTCCCTCTTCCTAGCTAAGTAAACAGCGCTTTCTGATGGCCTATGAACCACAAGCAATCCATACATCCCTTCTTGGTGGCTCACAGAAAAGAACCGAGCCATCAGAGGAAGTTGTAACATATTGTCTGAATGGTTTGTGTACAGTACCTGGGCATTACTGCCCTCTTCTGGGTAAAATGTTTCTGTTCTTCTCATGCCTGTCCTGAAAACAGGGTAAAAATATTGAGGCCTTCCCTTTAGCATAACTGGAGGAGACTTGTGTTTTTGGGGCATCAGATCATGAGTAGAGCTGTTTAAATAATATTTAAAATATTACAAAATTGAATATTTTGAATATACTCAAATTATTTCCATTATTCTCCAGGATTATACAGCAGGGTTCATAATGTGCAAGGGCGTATGAATTTCACAAAGTCTGTCAAATAAAATACAAATTATTGCGTAATTATTCAGTTAGCTCTATTCTGTTCCTGAGGCCACCTGTATGCAGTTGAAGGAGTGACCACTGTTGCTTGTTTTTTTGCATGGCCAGAAATCTTTACAATGTCCCTGTAGTGGCATAGCTGGAGCAGCACCCCCTTATGGACCTTCCAGGAACCCTGACATGGACGCAGGTCACCCTGATTGGGGAAGAAGTCTCTCTCTCTAGTGTTCGATGAGGCAGTCTTTTGCCCATCAGCTAATTGTCCCTTTGGTTTTATCCCCTTCTGGGGATGGGGGGACTCAGCCCAGAAACGTTCTACAACAAAAAGCAAACCTAACAATACTGGACCATCCCCCATCTTCAGTGGGCATTCACACCCTGTCCTTCAGGCTTGGTTCCCAGACAGTCTCTGATTCATGTCCTGCTCATTCCTTGAGGTGTCACTGTTCCTCCCCAGTGGCTGCTCTGGCTCAGAGGCCTGTCTCTCTGCAACTGTGCAAGTGAAGCCCTCCTCAGGCAGAGAAGCAGAATTCCATCCTCCTTTCTGGCCAGCCAGCCCTGAACTCGGAAAACCAAATTGTCTCATTGACTAGTACTGAGTGCACCCTTCTGTAAATCCACACTACTCGCTTTTACCCTGTGGGTGACTTGTATTTCACCCTCATCCCTCATCACACTTCAGGTATGAATCCCAGCATTCAGGGTGATTGCTCTCAAAATTTGGGGACAATTGCTGTTTCTTGTTGTGTGGGACTGCTCTCTCCTTTTATTCCCCAGTCTTGGCATTGGCTTCAGGTATAGCAGGACAGGCTAGCTGAGTCCATGGGCTCTCCTTAACTCCATCTCTGCTGGCATGGGGCCACTCTGACCCATCACAATTCCTTTTCCTTCTGTGTCCCATCCCAGGAAGCAAATCTTAATATCATGTAAAAGTATATTTAGTATATTGGCTAAATATATTTTACACACTTCACGTTTATGTTAACACTTTCTGTTATGCGTTTTCTCTTCTAAAATGCCACCCAATAAGCCAGCACGAAAGCAGCATGGACAGGGAACAGACCTACAGACCCTTCCCTCTTGCTACCAGAAAACACAGGCCCCAATATAGCAAGGCATTTAAGCCTATGTTTAGGTGAATACAATAGCTACATTTAAACCAGAGACTACTGTACGGGCTTTAAGTTAAGCACTTGCTAAAGTGTGTTGCTGTATTAGGCCATACAATATCAGCTGAGGAGATTGTGATAGAATCAGAACTGGAAGAGTTTCTATGGTGTGGCATTATGGGTAATGGTGCCAGCCCCACATAGAATATCAGGGTAGGAAGGGACCTCAGGAGGTCACCTAGTAGAACCCCCTGCTCAAAGGAGGACCAATCCCCAACGAAATCATCCCAGCCAGGGCTTTGTTAAGAGGGGCCTTAAAAATTTCTAAGAAAGGAGATTCCACCACCTCCCTAGGTAATGCATTCCAATGTTTCACCATCCTCCTAGTGAAAAAGTTTTTCCTAATATCCAACCTAAACCTCCCCCACTGCAACTTGAGACCATTTCTCCTTGTTCTGTCATCTGCTACCACTGAGAACAGTCTAGATCCCTCCTCTTTCAGGTAGTTGAAAGCAGCTATCAAATCCCCCCTCATTCTGCTCTTCTGCAGACTAAATAATCCCAGTCCCCTCAGCCTCTCCTCATAAATCATGTGCTCCAGCCCCCTAATCATTTTTGTTGCCCTCCGCTAAACTCTTTCCAATTTTTCCAACATCCTGCTTGTAGTGTGGGGCCCAAAACTGGACACAGTACTCCAGATGAGGCCTCACCAATGCTGAATAGAGGGGAATGATCACGTCCCTTGATCTGCTGGCAATGCTTCTACTTATACAGCCCAAAATGCCATTGCCTTCTTGGCAACAAGGGCACACTGTTGACTCATATCCAGCATCTCGTCCACTGTAACCCCTAGGTCCTTTTCTGCAGAACTGCTGCCTAGACACTCAGTCCCTAGTCTGTAGCAGTGCATGGGATTCTTCCGTCCTAAGTGCAGGACTATGCACTTGTCCTTGTTGAACCTCATCAGATTTCTTTTGGCCCAATCCTCCAATTTGTCTAGGTCCCTCTGTATCCTATCCCTACATCTGGAAAGAAAGTGGCCTGACTGGGGAACATCAGCCCCAGTACACGAGTCAGTACCAGAAACTGTTTAAAACAACACACTGGCAATTATTTTCAATCCAAACTGAGGGAAGAAGAAATACATACGTGTACAGTTTTTGGCATGGGCGGCGGGTATAATAGGCTAAGCCTCCCCCAGCACCACCGCCAACCCACTGCCAGACGCCTGGTCCATGATGGCCCCACTTCTTCCTCTCCTTCCTGGCAGTGGATTTCCATCAGAAGTTTTTGCTTATTCATTATGACAGGTTTCAGAGTAGCAGCAGTGTTAGTCTGTATCCTCAAAAAGAACAGAAAAGGTTTTTCCTCCTGTTGATAATACCTCATTTTAACTAATTAGCAGCTCACAGTTTGTATGGTAAAGTCCAACTTATCTGTATGTATGTGTATATATAGATCTCTCTTACTGTATGTTCCATTCTGTGCATCTGATGAAGTGGGCTGTAGCCCACGGAAGCCTACGCTCAAATAAATTGGTTAGTCTCTAAGGTGCCACAAGTCCTCCTGTTCTTATTTATTATGTGCCATGCAGGTTCCCAGGCAGCTGAGGAGGCAGTATCTGCTACTCAGCATCCCCGGTCCCTTCCATTCCCCAGGGAGCTTACTGATGAACCCAGGAAGCTGAGTAGCAGATACCACCTCTTCAGCCAGCCCTGCAGGGCGCCTGTAAAAGTTCAGCGTTCTGCCACCGCCGCTGCCCGGCTGCTGCTCTCCAGCGCTCCACCCAGGTAAGCAGCAAGCCGGTAGCAATTAGGGGTACCTGGGAGCAGCTAATGCCCCCCCCCCGTTTTTGTTTTACCTGTTCAAGTTCCACGACAGCCAGGGGGAGTGCTCAGCTTGGGGGAAGGGGGTGTGGGGGAGAGGAGGGACGCAGAGAGGGGCGGCCAGGGGACCGAGCCGGGGGGAGTGGGGAGGAGAGGATAGACACACACGGCGAGCGGGGATGGGTGGGGGGCGGAAGAGGCGGAAAGGAGAGGTAGCCTCCCCAAGGGGAAGCCGCGCCTGCCGCCCATGCTTTCGGTCTTAAAAAGAGATCTGCGAAGTGAAGAGTGTCCTGAAACAATGCTGTTTCCAATTGCACGCACAGTTTAAAAAAACAAAACAAAAAAAAGAATGAGAACAGAACATAAAAAAGGTAAATTGTTACATTTAAACAGCAATCCCTTCAGGAGAGTGTTAATGATTTCCGACTGGAGCCTAGAGGCTACGGTGAATCAGCAAGCCAGAAAGCTGACAAATGAAAACCAGCAACAACTTGTTCAACAAAACAATACGTACTGATTACAGTGATGATGCAGAGCTGAAAAGCTATTTGACATAAAATGAAAATATTCAAAGTTAGGATTGTGGACTAATGAAAAGGGACAATTATCTCTACTTAAGAAGCCTTTGTGGGAATATTAGTACACCACAAACACATTAACAAAGAGTGCATATTTCTGAAGGACAAATTAAGTCAACACTCAAGCTGTATGAACGTTTTAGTACACAAAGCGGTATTATGTAGAATTTTGGCTGGTCATCAGTTTGACCTGTATTTTTACCTCTACAATAGTGAAAAGCAGTTATCTCGGTTAAGAACTGTTTCTGCCCAACTTTTGAAAAACCTTCCTCATGTAGCACAAAATGACCAAAACCTGAAACATGCCAGATCACATGGGTCAAACTTTGGCAAACTGAATTAATCGTCTAACTGGATGTCTACACAACAACTAGACACAGTGCCAGCTGTGGGTTTTTCTTTGCTGTGTAGACACACTCTAATAAAATGGGGGGGGGGGGGGGCTGCTTCCAAAAAAGAATTTGGAAAGATCCATTTGAATAAAATCAGCTAATTCACTTCAACGGTGTGATCCTTTTCAGGGTTCTGAAAAATTTTATTGGAGCCACAGGTTTTTTCACACCAGAAATCTTGAAAACTATTTGGATTTCCCTCCCCATCTTCAAAAATCTCTGTCATCTATTCAAGGCAGAGAAATAATATTATAACCATCTCCCACTACATGTTGTCCCTGGCATTGCTGTGGCCTGGGTAAAGGAAACTTATTTTTAGATTTTTGCTGGGTTGCTCTATGTACCATGAGCAGAAGGTTACAGCTTCCCAAACCCTCTCTAGGTTACAGCAGTCCCACAAAACATGAACAGCCATTTTCCCCAAAATGTGAGACATTGCCAGCAACCACCCTGAATGCTGGGGTTTATTTTGGAAGCGTGAGGAGGGTGAAATACAAGTCACCCACAGGGTAAAAGTGAGTGAATGAAAAATGTGGATTTCTGAGTTAATTTTATAATTTGAATATTCTTCCTAAAACCACTGAACAAAATTCACTGAAGTTGAAAAGATCATCTTGTTATGGCTTGTAGGCAGATGAGCTGAGTTTTGTTAATGACTTAAATACCATTTAAATTTCAGTGGGAGTAACGTATAAGGCAGGTTTGGAAAACATACAGCCCATGGGGAGATCTGAATATAAGTATGTAACCCCCATGATATAGTCAGATGGTGCAGAATCTCAGCATTCATATTTTTAAAAATTAAGATTCTAGTCCTTGTGGCTGCAGAACCACCTTCCAAATGTGAACAGTATTCAGCTGTTGTTATGACTGCCTGAGTCTGCAGGCAATCAAAACAACGTCAGAGAGGTGAACGGTCTGTCTTGTGATGATACTTTAATGTCAACATTAATTATTCCATTGCTGATCAATTTAGTAGGTCAAACAAGAAAGGGAGTGGGAGTGAAGCCCTGGAGGCATGAGAACTGGAAGTTGAAACAGAGAAGGAAATGCAGAACGAACAACAGAGGAGACAATGAAGACAGAGAAGAGGGAGAGAAACAAAGAAGAAAAGTAGACGTAGCCTGGTGGAGAGCAAATTTTCTCAGGGTATGTCTACACTATGAAATTAGGTCGAATTTATAGAAGTCGGTTTTTTAGAAATCGGTTTTATATATTCGAGTGTGTGTGTCCCCACAGAAAATGCTCTAAGTGCATTAAGTGCATTAACTCGGCGGAGTGCTTCCACAGTACCGAGGCTACAGTCGACTTCCGGAGCATTGCACTGTGGGTAGCTATCCCACAGTTCCCGCAGTCTCTGCTGCCCATTGGAATTCTGGGTTGAGATCCCAATGCCTGATGGGGCTAAAACATTGTCGCGGGTGGTTCTGGGTAGATATCGTCAGGCCCCCATTCCCTCCCTCCCTCCCTCCGTGAAAGAAAGGGCAGACAATCGTTTTGCGCCTTTTTTCTTGAGTTACCTGTGCAGACGCCATAGCACGGCAAGCATGGAGCCCGCTCAGCTCACGGTCACCGTATGTCTCCTGGGTGCTGGCAGATGTGGTACTGCATTGCTACACAGCAGCAGCAACCCCTTGCCTTCTGGCAGCAGACGGTACAGTAGGACTGGTAGCCGTCATCGTCATGTCCGAGGTGTTCCTGGTCGCCTCTGTGAGGTCGATCAGGAGCGCCTGGGCAGACAGGGGTGCAGGGACTAAATTTGGAGTGACTTGATCAGGTCATTCTCTTTAGTCCTGCAGTCAATCCTATTGAACCATCTTATGTTGAGCAGGCAGGCGATACGGATTGCTAGCAGTCCTCTTGTACCATCTTCTGCCGGGCAGGCAAGAGATGAGGATGGCTAGCAGTCCTATTGTACCATCTTCTGCCGAGCAGCCATGAGATGTGGATGGCATGCAGTCCTCCTGCACCGCCTGCTGCCAGTCAAAGATGTAAAAGATAGATGGAGTGTATCAAAACAAGAAATAGACCAGATTTGTTTTGTACTCATTTGCAAACCCCCCTCCCTCCGCCCCCTGTCTAGGGGACTCATTCCTCTAGGTCACGCTGCAGTCACTCACAGAGAAGGTGCAGTGAGGTAAATCTAGCCATGTAGCAATCAGAGGCCAGACCAACCTGCTTGTTCCAATAAGAACAATAACTTAGGTGCACCATTTCTTATTGGAATCCTCCGTGAAGTTCTGCCTGAAATACTCCTTGATGTAAAGCCACCCCCTTTGTTGATTTTAACTCCCTGTAAGCCAACCCTGTAAGCCATGTCATCAGTCGCCCCTCCCTGCGTCAGAGCAATGGCAGACAATCGTGCATCTGAGTTGAGAGTGCTGTCCAGAGCAGTCACAATGGAGCCCTCTGGGATAGCTCCCGGAGGCCAATACCGTCGAATTGTGTCCACAGTACCCCAAATTCGACCCGGCAAGGCCGATTTAAGCGAGAATCCACTTGTCAGGGGTGGAGTAAGGAAATCGATTTTAAGAGCCCTTTAATTCGAAATAAAGGGTTTCATCGTGTGGACGGGTGCAGGTTTACATCGACTTAACGCTGCTAAATTCGACCTAAAGTCCTAGTGTAGACCAGGGCTATGTGAATGATACTAAAGTCTGATCTACACTACGAGTTTACGTCGGATTTAGCAGCATTAAATCCGAATTAACCCTGCACCCGTCCACACAACAAAGCCATTTTTTCGACATAAAGGGCTCTTAAAAACTATTTCTGTACTCCTCCCCAATGAGGGGATTAGCGCTGAGATAGACATCGCCATTTCGAATTAGGGTTAGTGTGGGCGCAATTCGAAGGTATTGGCCTCCGGGAGCTATCCCACAGTGCAACACTGTGACCACTCTGAACTCGGATGCACTGGCCAGGTGTACAGGAAAAGCCCCGGGAACTTTTGAATACCATTTCCTGTTTGGCCAGCGAGCTTATCAGCACAGGTGACCATGCAGTCCCAGAATTGAAAAAGAGCTACAGCCTGGACCGAATGGAAGGTACTGGATCTGATATCTGTATGGGGAGAGGAATCCGTGCTATGAGAACTACGTTCCAAAAGACAAAATGCCAAAACATTTCAAAAAATCTCAGAGGCCTGAGGGACAGAGGCTACATCAGGGACGCAACACAGTGCCGCGTGAAACTTAAGGAGCTCAGACAAGTATACCAGAAAACCAAAGAATCAAACAGACTCTCTGGGACAGAGCCCCAGACATGCCACTTCTACACCGAGCTGCATGCAATTCTAGAGGGGGCCGCCACCACTACCCCACCCCTATCCAGGGACTCCGATGATGGGGCACTCTCCACCATGGCTGAGGATTTTGAGGACAGGGAAGATGAGGAGGACGAGGAGGAGGAGGATGAGCTTGGGGAGAGCACACAGTACACCGTTCTCCCTGACAGCCAGGATCTTTTTATCACCCTGACTGAAATACCTTCCCAACCCAACCAAGCTGGAGAAGGGACCTCTGGTGAGTGTACCTTTTTAAATAAAATATATGTTATAAAAGCAAGTGTTTTTTAATGATTAAGTAGCCCTGAGGACTTGGGATGCATTCGTGGCCAGTACTGCTACTGGAAAAGTCTGCTAACGTGTCTGGGGATGGAGCGGAAATCCTCCAGGGACATCTCTGTGAAGCTGTCCTGGAGCTACTCTAAAAGCCTTTGCAGAAGGTTTCTGGGGAAAGCAGCCTTATTCCGTCCTCCATGGTAGGACACTTTACCACACTATGCTAGTAGCAAGTAATCTGGTATCATTTCATGACAAAGCCTGACAGCGTATGGTCCTGGTGTTTGCTGGCATTCAAGCAACATCCGTTCTTTATCTCTCTGTGTTATCCTCAGGAGAGTGATATCATTCATGGTAACCTGGTTGAAATAGGGGAATTTAATTAAGGGGACATTCAGAGGTGCCCATTCCTACTGGGCTGTTTGCCTGTGGCTGAAAAGAAATCCTCCCCGCAGTTAGCCGTGTTTGGGAGGTGGGGGGGGGGGGCATTGGCGCTGAGCTGTTCGCGTTTGGCTAGCAGGGATCTTCCCTGATACCAGCCAGGCAGTGGGGGGAGGGGAAAAGCGATCATCCCAGAGAATTGGATGCGGGGAGGGGGTTAGTTTGGTTTCTGCTGCTGCACGTTAACAGGAAAACTGCAGCACTAAATGGTCAACTCAACAGGCTTTGCTTGGTATGGGAAAGGAGGGGACTGCTGTAGGAGGGGACTGCAACTGAAGGTTGCAGAAGCCGAAAGACTATGGCTTACCATGGCCGCCTGCAAGTCGAATTCTGTTGCCCAGCACTGCGTGTGTGATCTCTAACACCAAAGCCACAGGCACTCAATATAAGATGCAAAATGCGACCTTGTACCAAAAGCACATGTGCTATGTAATGTGAATAGTGTTGTTCACCATGAAAGAGTATAGCCATTGTTCTGTAAAATGTATCTTTTTAAACACTTCGCTCCTTTTTTTCCTCCACCAGCTACAAAAGTTTCAAGCCTCCCTCCTCCATCCCAAAGGCGATCTCAGATAAGGCGGGGAAAAAAAACGCACGCACGATGACGTGTTCTCTGAGCTCATGCAGTCGTCCAGCATTGACAGAGCTGTGTGGAGGGACACAATAGCAGAGTATAAGACAGTGGCCGATGAACGTGAGGAGAGGTGCCGGCAGGAAGATCAGAGGAGGCATGAGGCAATGCTGGGGCTACTGCGGGATCAAACGGACATGCTCCGGCGTCTGGTGGAGGTTCAGGAACGGCAGCAAGATCACAGACTGCTGCTGCAGCCCCTGCTTAACCACCCTCCGTCCTCCACAAGTTCCATAGCCTCCTTACCCAGAAGCCCAAGAACGCAGGGTGGGAGACCCAGGCACCCAACCACTCCACCCCAGTGGACAGCCCAAGCAACAGAAGGCTGGCATTCAAGAAGTTTTAAAGTGGCCTTTTCCTTCCCACCTACCCTTCTCCCACACCCCACCCGGGCTACCTTGTGAGTTATCTTCCTATTTTTATAATCAATTAATAAAGAATACATGGTTTTTAAATGATAGTGATTTTATTTCCTTTGCAACCAAGCTGTGATCAAAGTGGGGAGGGCAGGTGGCTTAAAGGGAATTTAATGGCAACCAAGGGGGCAGGTTTTCATCAAGGAGAAACAAACAGAAGTGTCACACAGTACCCTGGCCGGTCATGAAACTGGTTTTCAAAGCATCTCTGATGCACAGCACTTCCTGCTGTGCTCTTCTAATCGCCCTGGTGTCTGGCTGCGCGTATTCAGCGGCCAGGCGATTTGCCTCAACCTCCCACCCCGCCATAAACATCTCCCCCTTACTCTCACAGAGATTGTGGAGCACACAGCAAGCAGTAATAACAGTGGGAATATTGGTTTCGCGGAGGTCTGAGCGAGTCAGTAAACTGCACCAGCGCGCCTTTAAACGTCCAAATGCACATTCTACCACCATTCTGCACTTGCTCAGCCTGTAGTTGAACAGCTCCTGACGACTGTCCAGGCTGCCTGTGTACGGCTTCATGAGCCATGGCATTAAGGGGTAGGCTGGGTCCCCAAGGATAACTATAGGCATGTCAACATCCCCAACAGTTGTTTTCTGGTCTGGGAATAAAGTCCCTTCCTGCAGCTGTTTAAACAGACCAGAGCTCCTGAAGATGCGAGCGTCATGTACCTTTCCCAGCCATCCCACGTTGATGTTGGTGAAACGTCCCTTGTGATCCACCAGAGCTTGCAGCACCACTGAAAAGTACCCCTTGCGGTTTATGTACTGGCTGCCCTGGTGGTCCGGTCCCAAGATAGGGATATGCATTCCGTCTATACCCCACCACAGTTAGGGAATCCCATTGCAGCAAAGCCATCCCCTATGACCTGCACATTTCCCAGAGTCACTACCTTTGGTAGCAGCAGCTCAATGATTGTGTTGGCGACTTGCATCACAGCAACCCCCACAGTAGATTTGCCCACTCCAAATTGATTACCGACTGACCGGTAGCTGTCTGGTGTTGCAAGCTTCCACAGGGCTATTGCCACTCGCTTCTCAACTGTGAAGGCTGCTCTCCTCTTGGTATTCTTGCACTTCAGGACAGGGGAAAGCAAGTCACAAAGTTCCATGAAAGTGCCCTTACGCATGCGAAAGTTTCAGAGCCACTGGGAATCATCCCAGACCTGCAACACTATGTGGTCCCACCCACTCTGTACTTGTTTCCTGGGCCCAGAATCGGCGTTCTGTGGCATGAGCCTGCCCCATTAACACCATGATCTCCAAATTGCGGGGGAACGTGGTTTTAGAGAAAAGTGTGTTCATGTCCTCATCACCACACTGCCGTCGCCTCCTCGCCTTGTTTTTCAGGTGCTGGTTCTGCATACACTGCACAATAATGCGCGAGGTGTTTACAATGATCATAACTGCTGCGGTGAGCTGAACAGGCTCCATGCTTGCTGTGCTCTGGCGTCTGCTCCTGCTCGGGCAATCCAGGGAAAAGGGCGCGAAACAATTGTTTGCCATTGCTCTGACGGAGGGAGGGAAGACTGACAACATGGCTTACAGGGTTGGCTTACAAGGAATTAAAATCAACAAAGGGGGTGGCTTTGCGAAAAACAGAATGGCCCTCTCAAGGATAGAACTCAAAACTGGGTTTAGCAGGCCGTTGATTTCACAGAGGGAGGAGAAAATGAATACAAAACAAATCTGGCCTATTTCTTGTTTTGGTCCACTTAATCTATCTTTATACATGTTGCTGGCAGCAGACTGTGCAGTACGACCGCTAGCCATTGTCATCTCCTGGGTGCTCGGTAGAAGACAGTGTAGTATGACTGCTGGCCATCGTCTTCTGCTGGCTGCTGATTAAAAGACAGTGCAATGCCGGTAGGACTGAATCGCCATGAGATGAAACTTAAAAGGGAAATGACCTGGCTGAGTCACTCCCATGTTTGCCCAGGCACCCCTGACCTCATTGAGGTCGGTTAAAAGAGCACCCTGGACTACGTCGATGACGGCTACCAGGCATACTGCACCGTCTGCTGCCAAAAGGCAATAAGCTGCTGCTGTGTAGCAATGCAGTAGCACGTCTGCCAGCATCCAGGAGACATACGGTGACGATGAGCTGAGTGGGCTCCATGCTTGCCGTGGTATGGCGTCTGCACTGGTAACCCAGGAAAAAAGGCGCGAAACGATTGTTTGCCGTTGCTTTCATGGAGGGAGGGAGGCCTGACGATATGTACCCAGAACCACCCGCGACAATGTTTTAGCCCCATCAGGCACTGGGATTTCTACGTGGAATTCAAATGGGTGGCGGAGACTGCAGGAACTGTGGGATAGCTACCCACAGTGCAACGCTCCGGAAGACGATGGTTGCCTCAGTACTGTGGACACACTCCGCTGACTATATGCACTTAGAGCATTTGTGTGGGGACACACACAATCGACTGTATAAAAACGCTTTCTACAAAACTGACTTCAATAAATTCGACCTAATTTCGTAGTGTAGACAAGGCCAGAGAGGGACAAATTTAACTTCCTGAGCTAGCAAAGGCCTCATGCTCAGCTCAATGGCATTTCTCTATGTGTCTCTCTGTATGTAATGTGTGCAGTGTTGTTGTAGCCATGTCAGTCCCAGGCTATTAGAGAGACAAGGGGGGTGAGGCAATGTCTTTTACTGGAGCAACTTCTGTTGGTGAAAGAAACAAGCTTTCGAGCTACACAGAACTCAAAAGCTTGTCTCTCTCACCAACAGAAGTTGGTCCAATAAAAGATATTGCCTCACTCCCCCCTCCAATCTCTCTGTATGTAATATGATAATTGAGTCATTCTAAAATTTCAGGAAACGTTCTACAAAAAGAAAAGGAGGACTTGTGGCACCTTAGAGACTAACAAATTTATTTGAGCATATGGAAGCTTATGCTCAAATAAATTTGTTAGTCTCTAAGGTGCCACAAGTACTCCTTTTCTTTTTGCGGATACAGATTAACATGGCTGCTACTAGGAAATGTTTAGGCATCAATTGCCAGACCCCATTGATTTGGGGGCAGATTGGAAAATTGAAAAGGGGTAAATGGGGGACACATTAAACCCCTGCCAACTGTTTAACACAGGCACAGCCTCAAGGATCTCTGCAATTGTCTATAGATCAAACAACATGTTGATGGCACCCATTAATGCCTTCCAGCATAACAATACCCCAATAGAGTTTAACACCCTGAATTACTTTTCTCCCAGAAAGAAAGAAGGAGGCTAATGGAAAGTAAGGAAGATGGGCTGGGGAAGTAATGGAAGGAGGCATGGAGTCCCTGTCATGTGTCATAAGCTTGGCCTACACGACCAATAAAGCGCATGACCTACTAGTTTTAGTTACAAAGGCTTTATTCTCCCCCATCTCTGTGCAATCCCCACTCTTAACTTTGGGGATTATGCAGCCCTTTATATCCTGGCCCCTGAACCATAATTAAGTGATGATTGACCCTTCACGGAATCTGCCCCTTCCCTTAATGAATTAGCCATGCCAGATCTAAGTTGCTGAAATGCGGGAGCCAGTGCAATACTGATATAGCTCGCAGAGTTGTTTATTTCAGAGGCTAAATTCAACCTTCACTTGGTTCAATGGCTTAATGGTGCTTACTGGGTGTCTGCCTTTTAGAAGTTTCAATTCCTTCTGCTGCCAGGAATCAGAGACTGCTTTTAGCATGCAGGAATTGTCCCAGGAGAAGGCTCCTGTGAGCCCATCTATTTTAAAAGCATCCCTAATTGCTTTCCACACTCTTGTGAAATGGGAGATTATGTAGTGAACATAGTTTCTAAAACAGAAAAGCCGAGGACAGGGAGAAAAAGTGACCTGACAAAGTGTAGTAAGTTTTATTACGCAGGCCCCCTCTTATTAATAAAATGTAATTAAACTTTTAATTAACAACTTCTGCACCACCCCTATTTGAACCGACACTATCATCAAATAAATTAGTGATGAAACATACACGGTGCATCAAAAGATACTTAAGTGGCAAACATTATAAGATGCCTTTTGAAAAATCCTGTGTTTTGATTGGTCAGTAGCTGGTTCGTGGAAGCATGTTGATTTTATTCATGACGTAGGTCAGAAAGTGAACATAAATAAAATGCAGACAGTCTCGAAAGAGTTAAAAATGTTTTCTCCACCCTGGTTTGCTTTTATCTCCATGCCAGATGTTTCAAGGAAAAGGAGATGCTTTTTCATTACCATAACAGTGGTGCTGAATCCTGATGAGACGATTTAAGCCGCCATGGAAAAAGAGTAATTTTTAGGTATTCTCTCTCTCTCCCCCCACCCCCGCCCCCCTTACTGAACTACAAACACATTTCTTCAGGATTTGTTAGTACCTCCAGGTAGCAGCTAGACAGAGTGAATATTTGAATCCAAGCCTCTATAATTAGTAGATTTATATTCTTCAAAAATTCTAGGGTTATTTCAGGGAAACTCAAAGAAGCCCTCAAGGTTAGAAGAACAAAAGATCAGAATACTTTAAAGTGAGATTAGTTAAAACAAAAATTTCACAGTTGTTATGAATCTTTTAATGCAAATACAGATACAGAGGGTCAGATATAAATCTAAATTAATACAAGATATGACATTTTTTTCCTCTCTTTAGTGATTCTTCTGTCAACTCCAATAATTTTCAGAGAAGAATATATCTGCTTTCTCCCCTCTGCACAGGCATCTCATTCTGTCACTAAGCAAATTTAAATATCAAAGCAGAAACCTTTTCTAAAATGTGTTTTCCCCCCCAACCCAGGTTTGGAAAAAAAAATTGCGCATAAAAAAATCATGGTAATTCACTATGACAACAGGTATATCTAGAAGTGTGCCCTAAGATTTTTTCTGTAAATAGTACAAACAAAGATATATAATTAGCAGTTCCTACGTTCAAAGCCAGGTGATACTGACATATTGGGAAATTTCAAAAGCTACCATAATGTCTTCCAGAGTCAAAGAATTTGTGGTGAAAAATTTGTTAAGTAAGGCAGCAGGGCCATCCCTAGCTATTCTGGGGCCCTATGCAGCCCCCCATGGGGGATGGGGCCCCAGGCCTCCATGCGGGGGGGCTGTCTTGGGGAGCAGGGGGGAACTGTACCCCAGCACTCACCAGTGGAACGGGTGGGGCCGGGTCACTGCACTTCCTGCCACCGTTAAGTGCAGGCCCAACCCCGCTGCACTCCTCAAGGGAGTGGGGGGCGGGGCTGGGGCGAGGAAGGGGTGGAACAGGGGTGGGTAGAGGTGGGGCAGGGGCTGGAGTAGCATGCAGCTGCTCAGGGCACCAGGAAATTTGCGTACTACGCAGCTGCGTACTTTGCATATGGGTAGGGATGGCCCTGTAAGGCAGCCAGATTAAGGGACAGAAACACTTTCCCTCATATCAAAATGTATAATACAGGGATGGCTAAAGCACACCTTGTGAAACACTACAGGATGGCCTATAGTCATCATTAAAATGGATAGGCATCTCACAGAAAAAAATATACAGGTTCCTCATATAGGATGCACTTTCTTGATACAAGTGGCCTGGATCAACATGAAGCAATACATGCTCCAAGTGGCAGTCTCTATGGGCTCAACTTTTGCACTGAAGGTCAATCACAACAGTCTTGTGTCTTAATCACCATAGGGGTAGCTTGTAGGCTCCTAGCTGCTTGCCATTAGAGCTCTAGGTTGAGCAAGGTCTGGGCACCTGTGGTGCATAAATCAGTTATGAGCTGATTAAATTGTATACATAACCATTTTTAAATGACTTTAAGAATTAACTGAAACAAGAACTGTAGCTACTTTCAAAGTAATCATCCTAAAAAAAGAAAATATTGAAATGATTTACTTTTTTAGTAGGCATAATAACTTGAGGCCCAACATTTTGAGGTGCTGAGAAATTGGATCTGAAACAACTACTGAAGTTAAGCATTTTTAAATATCGAGGACCACATAACTTGCCCCTGAGAGTTTTAAAAGAATTGGCCAACGTGCTGAACCACTGATGCTGACATTTAACAAGTCCTGGAGCTCTGGGAAAGTTTGGGAATAAACTAATGTTGTGCTAATATTTAAAATGGGTAAACAGGATGACTTGGGTAATAGTAAATCGGCTAATTGATCATAGGCAAAATCATGGAAACGCTGATATAAGATGCAATCAATTAAAAGTTAAAGGACGGTAGCACAATTAACATGGTTTTATGGAAAATAGGCCTTTTCATATAAACTTAGTATAGTGGTTTTTTTGTTTTTGCTTTTTTTAAATAAGACTGACACATCTAGTTGATAAAAGTAACTGTGTTGACATAATATACTCAACCTTCTGTAAGGCATTTGAGTTAATACCACACAACATTCTGATGAAAAAAATAGGACTATATAAAAGCAATGTAGCAAATATTATATGGATTTAAAACTGGTTTAGTGGTAGAGCTGAAAAAGTAATTATAAAATGGGAATGATATTCCAATGAGGGACTTGCTAGTGGGGTGTGAAGGGGTGTTCAACCCACACTAGTTTAGAAGGAGTTAATGAGCTGGGAAAGGGACAATTAACTGAATAGGTCACAGCTGAGCAGAATTAGGTGTCCTAAATAACCCCTGAATAATTATGGAACCAGCTAAGAAGGAACAGGCAAGACTAACTATATAAGGCCAGGAAGCTGGTAACAGAAAGGGATTGTAGTGAGGGAGCCTATAGCTACTCTCTGGACAGTAGTGAAGGAAGGAATGAAACCTAGGTGGAGAGCATGTAGGAAAAGATTTAGCAAAATGGCAGCAAGGTTTAGGATGGTGCAGAGCTTGGCTGCTGATTAAAGGGTCCCTGAGCTTTAACCCGGAGTAGTGGACACAGGTTCCCCTACCAGCCACGGGGGAAATGGTAGCATCTGGGCTATGAGTGAGAAGACTGCTTGAGACCATTTGGAAGGAAAGACTTTGATACTCTGGAAGGGGGGAATTATGGTGACCTGGCCTGAGGGCCAAGGTACAAAGAAAGAACATCCCAAGTTGCAGAGAGAGAGCGAGAGAGAGCGCAGCAAGGTGCATGGATGAGCAGCAGAAGGGAGCATCAGACTTGAAAAGAACTAATTCCCAGAAAAACCGGGAGGAGGCGCCCTAGTAGTTAGTAGCCAGTGACATGCGGTCTTATAGGGATAGGTTTCTGGCCCAGTGCTACATATTCTTTGCATATCATTGATAAAAATATTATGTAAAACTATTGCTGGTAACATTTGCAGAAATGGAAGCAGTGATAAATAATGAAAAGGACAGGCATGGGTGGCGGGTATCACAGGCTGAGCCGCTCCAAACAGCTTCACATGGCCTCGCCCACTCTCCATCCCCAGTCCCCCTCCTACTGCTGGTTCTGCAGTTCTCTGTGCCGTGGCCCTGGCTCGGGCTGGGTCACCCGCCTGGCACTGGGGCCGCACCACCTGCCCATCCGGCGCTCTGGGCTGGGGGTGCTCGGAGGGGGCCGGGAGCTAGCCTCCCCAAGCCAGCAGTTCACACACTGCCCATGAGGACAGGTCAATTCTACAAAATGATCTGGATGGTTTGACAAATTGGGCTTGCCCATTTGAACAACAGCATTTTAATACAGCCACATGAAAAGTCGTACATCTAGGATCAAGGAATATGGGTCACATAGGATGGGGAAACTGTATTTTGGAAAGCAGTGACTCTGAAAGAGGCTTCAGGATTAGGTGGATAACTAACTGAATATGAGCTCCCAGTGTGATGTAAGAGAACAAATGCAATCCTTGGATGCATAAATAGGATCTCAAGTAGAGGTAGGGAGGTACTATTACTACTGTATGTGTGTGATGGGGTACAGACTATGCTCACCCCTTTTACAAGACTATGTTAAATTTTGTACAAAGTATACTGTGAACGGAATCATTTGAAAACTCATGACTTGCTGATTGTTATTGTCCTGGTGAAATGTGTGGCAACATTGAATGTAAAGATATAAAATTCCACTATATAATATTACCAAGATATGTTCCAACATGTTCTGGAAGACAGTCACAAATAAATTCCCCAGAGACAAAAGGCTAGCCAACACCTCAGCCAGGTGTCAACGAGATCAAATGATCAGCTGATTAAGTGGCCACTCTTCAGCAGGAGAGAAGGTGTGGGCAAATAATATATATCTACATTTTGACAAAAGGGTAGCTTAAGGTTTCTGGCTACACCAACTTTGCCTCCTGAACATCAGTTGGAGAGGATTCTTGTTCAAGAGAAAGGGCTATAAGAGGAGAGGGCAGATGCCCCAAATATCTCTCCCTTGGTCTCTACCCACAGCATCATTAACAACTGAAGAGCAAAGGAAGCAGCACTGGACTGGGGGAGAGATCCTGCTTGAAAGAGGTTCAGCCAGTAAGACTTGGAATATATGATGAGAGAGATCTTTGCTTTGTATTCACTTAACTTGTTAAATTAGTTGTGTTTTACCTTTTAACACTTATTTCCTCGTGACCAGTTCTGATTGGTATGTTTCATTAGTTGTAGTCACTTAATCTATCCTTCTGTAATGAATAAATTTGTTTTGTTGTTTTATCTAAACTAGTGTGTTTAGATTGAAGAGCTTGAGAAGCTCCATTTGGGATAACAAGATTTGTGCACATCATTTTCTATTAATAAACAACAGACTTTATATGAACTTGTCTTATCCAGGTGGGTGCTGGGCAGTATCAGATGAGCATTTCTAGGGGTAAGTCTGGGCCTGGGAGTTTGCTGGTGTTGCCCTGCAGTATAATTCACGAGTGACTTGCTATAGCACTCATACAGTATAGTGAGGCATGACTTACATGCTGGAGGCTGTGCATGAGCAGACCAGGAGTGGTTGCTTTCACAGTGAAGGAACATAAAAGGCACCCCAGGCTGGAGAATAGAGGGGGCATAGCTGTTCATCAGTCCAGATTGTGCCCTTGTTAATGTCACTTTAATGAGACCATTATTGGAATGGTATGTCCAGTTCTAGTGTCCACTTCAAAAAGAATGTTGACAAATTGGAAAGGGTTCAGAAAAGAGCTACAAGAATTATTCAAGGTCTGGAAAACCTGCCTTACAGTCTGAGACTAAAGTAACATAATCTATTTAGTTTATCCAAGAGAAGATTAGGAGGTGACTTCATCATGCTCTATAAGCACCTACATGGAGATAAGATTTCTAATAGTAGATGTTTTTAATCTATCAAACAAAAAATCCATGAAGCTAAAGGTACACCAAGTCAAATTAGAAATAAGGCACAATATTTTAACAGTGATGGTAATCAACCAATGTAAACAACTCACCTATTCATGTGATGGATTCTCCATCACTTGAATTCTTTTAATAGAGATTGGATGTCTTTTCTAAAAAATATGCTGTAACCAGAACTGATGTTTTTAGGTGACAAATCTGAGGAACTGTCCCAGGCTGAGGTATCATTAAAGGAGGTTTTGGAACAAATTGATAAACTAAACAGTAATAAGTCACCAGGACCAGAGGGTATTCAGCCAAAAGTTCTGAAGGAACTCAAATGTGAGAGCTACTAACTGTGGTCTGTAACATATCATTTACATCAGCTTCTGTACCAGATGACTAGAGGATAGCTAATGTGATGTCAATTTTTAAAAAGGGCTCCAGAGGAGATCCCAGCAGTTACAGGCCAGTAAGCCTGACTTCAGTACTGGGCAAACTGGTTGAAACTCTAGTAAAGAACAAAATTCTCAGACACATAGGTGAACATAATTTGTTGGAAGAGTCAACATGATTTTTGTAAAGGGAAGTCATGCCTCACCAATCTACTAAAATTATTTGAGGGGGTCAACAAACATGTGGACAAGGGGAATCCAGTAGATATAGTGTACTTAGATTTTCAGAAAACCTCTGACAAGGTCCCTCACCAAAGGCTCTTAAGCAAAGTAAGCTGTCATGGGAGAAGAGGGAAGGTCCTCTCATGGATTTGTAACTGGTTAAAAGATAGGAAACAAAGGATAGGAATAAAATGGTCAGTTTTCAGACTGGAGAGACGTAAAGAGTGGTGTCCCCCAGGGGGCTGTAGTGGGACCAGTCCTATACAACATATTCATAAATGATCTGGAAAAGGGGGTAAACAGTGAAGTGGCAAAATTTGCAGATAATACAAAACTACTCAAGACAGTTAAGTCCCAAGCAGACTGTGAAGAGCTACAAATGGGTCTCACAAAACTGGGAGACTGGGCAACAAAATGGCAGATGAAATTCAATGTTGATAAATGCAAAGTAATGCACTTTGGAAAACATAATTTCAACTATACATATAAAATGATGGGGTCTAAATTAGCTGTTACCACTCAAGAAAGATCTTGGAGTCATTGTGGAAAGTTCTCTAGAAACAGCCACTCAATGTGCATCGGCAGTCAAAAAAGCGAAGGGAATGTTGGGAATCATTAAGAAAGGGATAGATAATAAGACAGAAAATATCATATTGTTTCTATATAAATCCATGGTATGCCAGCATCTGGAATACTGCATGCAAATGTGGTCACCCCATCTCAAAAAAGATATATTGGAATTAGAAAATGTTCAGAAAAGGGCAACAAAAATGATTAGAGGTATGGAACAGCTTCCGTATAAGGAGAGATTAATAAGACTGGTATTTTTCATCTTGGAAAAGAGACAACTAAGGGGGGGGATGTCATAAATATAAAGGGAAGGGTAAACATCTTTAAAATCCCTCCTGACCAGAGGAAAAACCCTTTCATCTCTAAAGGGTTAAGAAGCTAGGATAACCTCACTGGCACCTGACCAAAATGACCAGTGAGGAGACAAGATACTTTGAAAAGCTGGGGGGGGGGGGAAACAAAAACTCTCTCTCTGTCTGTCTGTGTATGGTTTTGCCGGGGACATAACAGGAATGGAGACTTAGAACTTAGTAAGTAATCTAGCTAGATATGCATTAGATTCTGATTTCTTTAAATGGCTGAGAAAATAAGCTGTGCTGAATGGAATGGATATTCCTGTTTTTGTGTCTTTTTGTAACTTAAGGTTTTGCCTAGAGGGATTCTCTATATTTTGAATCTAATTACCATGCAAGGTATTTACCAACCTGATTTTACAGAGGTGATTCTTTTTACTGTTTCTTCTGTTAAAATTATCCTTATAAGAAACTGAATGTTTTTTCATTGTTCTTAAGATCCAAGGGTTTGGGTCTGTGGTCACCTATGCAAATTGGTGAAGATTTTTATCAAACCTTCCCCAGGAAGGGGGGTGTAACATCTCAGAGGATTTTTTGCGGGGAAGACGTTTCCAGATGGACTCTTTCCAAATTATATCCCTGTTAGACGTTTGGTGGTGGCAGCAAAAGTCCAAGGGCAAAAGGTAAAATAGTTTGTACCTTGGGAAAGTTTTAACCTAAGCTGGTAAAAGGAAGCTTAGGAGTTTTTCATGCAGGTCCCCATATCGGTACCCTAGAGTTCAGAGTAGGGAAGGAACCTTGACAGGGGATATGATAGAGGTCTATAAAATCATGACTGGTGCTGAGAAAGTAAATAAGGAAGTGTTATTTACTCTTTCATAACACAAGAACTAGGGGTCACCAAATGAAATTAATAGGCAGCAGGTTTAAAACAAACAAAAGGAAGTATTTTTTCAGATAGTGAGCAGTCAACCTTTGAAACTCCTTGCCAGAGGATGTTGTGAAGGCCAAGACTGAAACAGGGTTCAAAACATAACTAGATAAATTCATGAATGATAGGTCCATCAATGGCTATTAGCCAGGACGGGCAAGGATGGTATCCCAAGCCTGTTTGTGCGAAGCTGGGAATGGATGATAGCAGATGGATCACTTGATGATTACCTGTTCTGTTCATTCACTCTGGGGCACCTGACATTGACCATTGTCGGAAGGTAGGATACTGGGCTAGACAGACCTTTGATCTGACCCAGTATGGCTGTTCTTATGTATGGGCCTAATTCAGGAATCATTTGGTGAAATTCTATGGGCTGTGTTATGTGGGAGATCAGACTAAATGATAGTAATGTTCACTTCTGGCCTTACAATCTATGAATCCAGTCAATGACTTGAGGCAATGTAGCACATCAGTGAATTGGGCAGTTAATGTTAAATTCTGTTTTATAATTTGGTCAAGTTACTGAATTCCAAGTAGATTAAATTTATTTCCTTTTAGGAAGTAAAAAGGAGGAAAAATGTGGGAAAAAGTACTCTCCCTTTCTCAAAATCTAACACAATAGACATTTGCAGATATCCATTCCCCTGAAACAGCAGATTATCCAGCCAAAATTTAACAAAAAGTGGACACAGACAAAAAACCTGCTCATGCTACTTTCAGCTGAAAGAATCAGTGGGGGAAATAGATAAAAGCATTGACACTTAAATTATTAGTAGGTTTCAGAGATAATCAGCCATTGAGATGAATAGAAACTATTCACACCTCACTTACCCTTTTTTTAGGAATCAGCCCTGTCCCCTAGTGGCAGTTGCTTATTACTGTATGTTGGGAAAATAACAATACCTAGCTCACTTATATATGAGACGGGGCACGAGCAGTGGCTACCTGCAGACAACTCTCAGGACTGTTGCTGTTGTGAGCTGCTGCTAAGATGACGTGGGACATCTATGGTGCACCCAAACCAGGAGAAGGGAACTAGAGATGCTCCTGAAGAGAGGGAGCCACAGGTTTGGCCACATGCAATGAAACTGGTCCCTGAGCTTTCTGCCACTCACTCTGTGTGTCTGCCTGGCTTCCTGCTAGTCACTAAGAGGGAACCTTTCTGTACAAGCTGCCTGTCTTAGAGCAGGGAAGGTGGAAGGGAAGTGTCTCCAACTGGAGTTTAATGGGCCACTGTGGAGACAGCCTCCTGCAAACACAGCTACTTGCAACTCTGCAGGTTAAGTGGAGGGAGTAAAGAACAAAGCTCCCCAAAACCGTTCTCTGCTCCCTTCCCCCTCCACCTAGCAACACCAGCTTTCCATCTTTTTTGGAGAGCTTCTCTTCCCCTCCCTCTGCTGCTGCTGCTGGCCCTACCCCCTGCTGGCCAAATAGTAAGCAGCTCCCAGAAGGGGGTGGTTTTAAGCAATTCAAATTTTACAACTCCAAATTAGTTTGTTTTTAAACAGTAGACAAAGAATATTCAGGTGCCATTTTCTCAAATGGTTGCATCCATTCTTGATGCTAACACTACCCTGAAATTACTGGACTGACACCCTGCATATGTGGAGTCAGGAAGTAATTTTCTCCCGTGTCAGATTGGGGTTTTTCCTCCTTCCTCTGCTGCACAGGGTCATTTGCAGGATCATCTGGGTACATGTCAAATCAATGCTCTGCCATTGCAATGGCCTTGGGAGCGGTTGCACATCAGTCCCTCCTCTTCTCTTCCTGTGGCATACAATAGTTTGGTCTCCTGTGGGCTGTAATACTTTGGTCTAATTTTGGTTGTTGGGTTTAGTGTGCAGGTGCTGGGTGATGATTAGTAGCCTGTAGTGCACAGGAGGTCAGACTAGAAATCTGGTGGTTCCTTCTGGTCTCTGCTGAGTAACTTATTCCATTAATAATTAGCTTCCTATAACACATTGTTAGAGAGACACAGAATGCTTTTCAAAATTTTCCTTTATTCATTTCTTTATTTTGAAAGAGAACCTTTTCCTCAGAATATCACAAATCCCAGAAGATCAGGAGAAAAATAAATACATTTTATAGTGCTTAAAGGAAAAGTGTTATAATATGCAAAATTATGTTCCCCAAATATTTATGACACATTAGTTCATATGGTAACTAACCCATTTTTCTGTCGGTGCTCCCTTTTTTGGAGGGCTATGCCAAAGGGACAGAGGAGAGGAGAGACAAACAACACATTGAATGTGCACTGTGGAATTTTTCTCTTGTGCTTTGTCTGTCTACCGGTGGCAAGAAAGTAAATGTGATGACTCATAAAAGGATATTTCAGTACATAACAAAAGGCTATAGGTGAGCAACGTGCTTGTGATGACACCAATAAAAGAGCCTCGGTGGAAATGTTGTAATGACAGAACAGACCAATGAGGCAGAACAGAGGGTGTTCCTCTAGAGTCAGAGGAGAGATGAAGAAAAATCCCTATTAAAGCATTGCCACAGCAAGAAACTAGCACCCTGAGGATGAAAAGAGAGGGGGGAAATTCTTCCATCACAGTGATCCCACAGTGATATGCTTAAGGACATGTACTCTCTTGCCATTGCAGAAATCAGGGCCTGCAGCAGAACTAGTCTCCAGGTACCTTCATCGGTGCAATTGGCCTGCAGTAGGCTACCTGATTAGCTATGCAACCTAGGCTTCTCACCACTGTGCCTGCTCCTGTGTTACCTTGTTCCTGATGCTCCTGCCTTCACCAAGCCTTGCCTCTCTCTAGCCCCTGCCTTGATACCCTGCTCACTCTAATTCCTGACCTCCAGTTTAGACCCTTGGCTCTGGCTCCTGACTACAGGCTCCAGCTACTATGAATGTCTAGTCATGCCCTTCAGACTATGCAATGCCCCAGCAACCTTTCAACACTTTATGAACAATGTATTCTGAGATATGCTGGACCACCTTGTCATTATGTACCTTGATGGCATTCTGATTTTCTCTGATGACCCAGCTCTTCACAACTAGCATGTGTGTAGTGTTCTTGAAAGGTTACACCAGAATCATATATGCCAACCTGAGGCAATTCGAGTTTGATCAGGACACCCTTAAATTCCTTGGATATAACATCTCCCCTCGGGACCAGAAATGGATCTTCAAAAGGTGGCATCCATCACAGATTGGAGGGCACTGAAGGGTATCTGCAGAATCCAACGCATCTTAGATTTTGCTAATTTTTATAGACCATTTATCCCAGTGTTCTCTGCTTTGGCAAGCCCTCTTGGTTGCAAAAGCGTGTCCAGTTTTCATGGACCCCAGAAACACATGCTGCCTTTGATAATATGAAACACAAGTTAATCTCAGTCCCCATCCTGACCCACCCAGACCCCAGACAGTTCATAGTAGAGGCAGAAGCTTTAAACTTCGCACTGGGGCAGTCCTTTCCCAACCTGCTGCTCTCAATGATCGGTTTCACCCATGTGCATTTTACTTGCAGAAACTCACTGCTGTGGAAGTAAACTAGGACATCCTGGACAAGGAACTACTGGCTATCAAAGTAGTTTTTGAACAATGGCACCATATTCTGGATGGTGCTATATTCACAGTCCAAGTCCTCACAGACCATAAGAATTTGCAATACCTAAAAACGGCCAGGTTTCAGAGTAACAGCCGTGTTAGTCTGTATGTGCAAAAAGAAAAGGAGTACTTGTGGCACCTTAGAGACTAACCAATTTATTTGAGCATGAGCTTCCGTGAGCTACAGCTCACTTCATCGGATGCATGCCGTGGAAACTGCAGCAGACTTTATTTATACACAGAGAATATGAAAAAATACCTCCTCCCACCCCACTGTCCTGCTGGTAATAGCTTATCTAAAGTGATCATCAGGTGGGCCATTTCCAGCACAAATCCAGGTTTTCTCACCCTCCACCCCCCCACACAAATTCACTCTCCTGCTGGTGATAGCCCATCCAAAGTGACAACTCTTTACACAATGTGCATGCACCTGAACCAGCAGCAATTTGAGTTTGTGGTCGCCAACCGGCCAGGGACAAGGAAAAAGAAGACAGATGCATTGTCTCAAAAGGATGAGTACTACAAACCTGGTGAGGAGACTTGTCATAAATATAAAGGGAAGGGTAAACCCCTTTGAAATCCCTCCTGGCCAGGGGAAAGCTCCTCTCACCTGTAAAGGGTTAAGAAGCTAAAGGTAACCTCGCTGGCACCTGACCAAAATGACCAATGAGGAGACAAGATACTTTCAAAAGCTGGGAGGAGGGAGAGAAACAAAGGGTCTGTGTCTGTCTGTATGCTGCGCTTGGCCGGGGACAGAACAGGAATGGAGTCTTAGAACTTTTAGTAAGTAATCTAGCTAGGTATGTGTTAGATTATGATTTCTTTAAATGGCTGAGAAAAGAATTGTGCTGAATAGAATAACTATGTCTGTCTGTGTATCTTTTTTGTAACTTAAGGTTTTGCCTAGAGGGGTTCTCTATGTTTTTGAATCTAATTACCCTGTAAGATATATACCATCCTGATTTTACAGGGGGGATTTCTTTATTTCTATCTACTTCTATTTTTTATTAAAAGTCTTCTTGTAAAACACTGAATGCTTTTTCATTGTTCTCAGATCCAAGGGTTTGGGTTTGTGGTCACCTATGCAAATTGGTGAGGCTTTTTATCCAACATTTCCCAGGAAAGGGGGGGTGCAAGTGTTGGGAGGATTGTTCATTGTTCTTAAGATCCAAGGGTCTGGGTCTGTAGTCACCTAGACAAATTGGTGAGGCTTTTTACCAAACCTTGTCCAGGAAGTGGGGTGCAAGGTTTTGGGAAGTATTTTGGGGGGAAGGACGCGTCCAAACAGCTCTTCCCCAGTAACCAGTATTAGTTTGGTGGTGGTAGCGGCCAGTCTAAGGATAACGGGGGTAATATTTTGTACCTTGGGGAAGTTTTGACCTAAGCTGGTAAAGATAAGCTTAGGAGGTTTTTCATGCAGGTCCCCACATCTGTACCCTAGAGTTCAGAGTGGGGGAGGAACCTTGACAAGACTATATGCATGATACTTAAGCCCTCAAACTTCATTTCTGGCACCACTTCTAGCCTATTATCCTCCATCCGCTCTCAGTTACCTACTGATCTCTTTGCCATCCACACCCATCAAGCCCTGGACCATGACAAGGATCAGACTTCCACAGGCTTCATGTTCCAGGATGGAATTCTGTACCACAAGGGACACATTTGTGTGTCTAAAGGGGCCACTTGGTTTAGAGTCCTACAGTTCTGCCACGACACTCCGCTATCAGGCCACTTCAGCCATTCCAAGACCCAAGACCTGGTTTGCAGGAACTTTTGGTGGCCTGCCACATGCACTTGTTTTGCATCCAATGTAGAGTCCTGTGACCTTTTGCGCCCAGACCAAGACAACCCCCGACCCTTAAAGACCACTGGGTCTCTTCCAGCCCTAACCTACTCCACCTCAGCTTTGGGCAAGTGTTTCCATCGACTTTATTGGAGAATTACCATCTTCCCAAGGCCACACTGCCATTCTAATTGTGGTTGACCACTTAACCACGATGGTGCATTTTGTACCATGCCGAGCACTTCCCTCTGCTCAGGAGAGAGTCTGCCTGTTTGTGAGCAACATATTTCATCTCTATAGTTTGTCCATAGACCTGGTGCCTGACTGAGGATCCCAATTTAATTCTGGCTTCTGGAGAGAATTTCTAAGCCTTCTCAGTATTGAAACCCTAACCTCAATAGCCTATCATGCCAGTACCAACAGGCAGACAGAGCAGGCCAATCAGGTCCTCAAGCAATACCTATGTTCTTTCCTGAACTATCATCAAGATTGGCTGCCCCTCATGTCCCATGCCAAACATGCCTCCACCAAGCAGACTCCCTGTTTTACTATGGTTTCCATCGACATGCTCCTGCATGAGAATCCCTCTGAATCATCAATGCCCACTGTTACCAGACTCACAACCTGCATCTGGCAGGTACACCAAGAACTCCAGAGGCAGTCGCCAAGGCAACCTACAAATGGAACGCTGACTGGTCCTGTCAGCCAACACCTGGTTTCAGGCTAGGGGATAAGATGTGATTGTCCTCACAGAACCTACAATCAACTCAAAGCTGGACCACAAGTACCTATAGCCCTTCCAGATCACAAAACAAATTAACCCAGTTACACCTACTGGATTCCCTCAAGATTCTCCCCATCTTCCATGGCTTCATTTTAAAATCATTTATCAAGAACTCCTTCCCACCCCATACTGCTCCTCCTTCTCCACCTATAATCGTTCAGGGCCAAGAAGAATACATGATTTGGCAGATTCTGGACTCTCATTGGGTCTGGGGAAGCTACAATATCTATCTGACTGGGACAGGTATGGACCAGAGAAGCATTCATGGGAACCCACAGACCACATCCAGGCCTTGGACCTCATGCATGTGACCTTGCACAATGCTGACCCTGAGGCCCCTAAGTGGCACCCTCGAAGTGGAGGATACCGTCAGGAATCAGAGCCTGCAGCAGAGCTAGACTCGGGGCAGCCTACCCAGTGCAGCTCTCCTGCAGCAGGCTGTCTGATTAGCCGCACAACCTGATTGGCCTCAGAGGCCAGCAGCCTGGCTCTTAAACCAGCAGAAGCAACTTGCAGGCTTTTCAAAGCTCATGTGCACCACTGTGCCGGTCCTGCGTTACCTTGTTCCTGATGCTCCTGCCTTGCACCCAGCTTTGCCTCTGTCCTGCCCCTGCTCACTCCAGCTCCTGATCTCTGGTTTTGACCCTTGGTTCTGGTTCCTGACTATGGACTCCAGCTCAACCCTTTCTCTGGTACCCAGTTTCTGCCTTCCAATTCGACCCTTGGTTCCCAGCGACTGACTATGGCTCTGACCGTGACCACTAGGTCTGCTGCCCACTCCAGCCACTAGACTACATCACCCTCAGCCCAGTCAGGTGTCAGTCACTCCTATAAATATTGAGATTTTTCAAAGCCCATTAGGGCATTAAGCCACACAACTCCCATTAATTTCAACAGGAATTATGCAGCTCAATTCCCTTGTCAGTTTTGAAAATTCAACATACATTTAAATACTTTTGACTACCTAGTGTTGGGTTAAATATTGATTTGTCAGATTGCTAAAACATGACCTTGCATTTAGGTTTAGATCTACTGTACATGCTAAATTGTAGACACATAGTCTAAATGAGGATGGCGGTATAATGCATTTTAAAAATCAGCCACAACTCTCATTAAGCACTTACCAATATTGTAGAAAATATGCACAATCCACTCCTCCTTGAGCACAGCAACACGCCTACAGTTGTTAAGCTTGTAAGACTTTTTTGTGATAAGCCTGATTTTTACAACCTTCCATTAACCTTACATTCTGGTAAAGTATTCGTTTCTGCCTTTAATTTCTCATGTGGGATCTCTGCCCAGAGTAGCAGTAGATTTTTTCTCTTTCTGATTTGAGGTGAGTTGTATTTTAATTATGGAACTTTGAAAAGGTGGGCATATGGGAAGTCTTGAAGTCTAAGTAATGTGAAGTAGATCTGCAGCACTTGTAAGATTCAGTAGAGAAACAGGTCGGATTGGAGGAAATTACAAGTTCTGACAGCTGCACTAAGTTTATTTAAGATGCATCTTTCATGGAAGCCTCTGGGATCATATGTTTAAACTATTCAAAGTTAGTTGTTTTTAGTCACGAGATTCAACAACCAACTCAGCTATAAGCAGAGCTAACCATCATCAGCCCCACAGGGAAAAGCTATTTGTAATTGCTGGGCTCTACACTACCCCCCAAATTCGAGCTCCATCAGATCAACAAGGGAAGCAAATACCAGAGTCAAAGGCAGTACACTGAAACAACCTGCTTCTATGGACTGTGAGAACACATCAACTGATATTCAAGAGAAACTGGCCCAGGAAGGTTGGTATACTGGCAGGATCCATTTACAAGTTTAATTAATACTTTTTATCCACTTTAATTTAAAAAATCCTTTGGAGGAAAAAAAAAAGAAAAAGGACAGACTGAGATTGGTTTTTGCAATCTGTTTCTTATCTAACTACAAATGATCTCATTAACTTTTGCAAATACTAACCATTCTCAATAGGGTGGTAAAAATGACTTGAACTGTCCTGCTTGTTTTGTTTTTCACTTCTTACTCTTTTGAGATGAATGTGAGAAGAGTCTGCAGCCAGAGTTTACATCCTCCAACTGCCAGTGACAGCTCACAGAATGATGTATGAACATTTAAGAAGATGAAGATATTCTAAACATAACCGTTTATGTGACAGCATATTTAAAGATTTGTTGAAACATAAGTAATAATAATAAAAAAAAAAACCACCGCCCTACGCTCACAACTGTCTTTTTTTCCATTTTGGAAATTTGCCTCCAGAACAGATGATTTTAGATAGAGGCTGTTATCTAAATATGGTAAATATCCCAATTTGTTTTCAAAATAAAAGTAAACATTTTTCTCCCCTGACAACAAACTAGATCTTCAAAAGCCACATTATTCAATAGGCAAAGCAAAAAATGCTAATCACCAATAACCTAATAAACATGAGTTTGTATTAGCATGTCACTTTTCTTTTGACAGGTATATTAAAAATTCCACTAGTATCCAAAAAATGGAAATAGCTACAGTTGTACTCCTTCTCAAGGACAAAAACCTCAATTCAAACAGAATCATCTGTAATCATAGCTGAAATCTAATTAATTTTTTTAAAACACAGACAAAAATGAAATTGTTATGAATAGTCTTATATTGCAGGCAATCAAAGAGAGAACGTGAAATCTAGTATTTGATTTGTTTTTCACAAGTATGGTTCAGAGAACATCTGTGCTTAGGCCATGGATCCTAATATACAATATATTCTTTTAGAAGTCTCTTTACAAACTAACCTCATTGATTTAACATTTTGTGGACTTGAAATTTTTGAAGTGCAGCCAAAGTTTCACTTAGTTTTCAACAACTGTCTCCAGAACTTGAAATCTTGCTCTTGTTCCTAAATACTTAAACACACTTACATTATAAACAACATTATGCTGAGGTATATGAAGTCGGAAAGGTTGGGGGGAAAAAGAGAGAGGCTAATAGTTAGGCCTTTTATTAGCATTCCAAAATTAATTATTTGGGGACAGAATTTTTTCTAAAAGTAAGGTCCAAATGAAAAAAAAAATGCATGTAGTTACATAGCTACATCTTGTAAATGCAATCACCCAGCTGCATGCTCAAATCAAACATGTGGAAGCATGGGTATTTCGTTGCCTAAATACCCATTTGTACTCATTTTCAATTTGCACATGCAGTTTTGATAATTGCTCACCTATACTGTTGTGCACAAATACTGACAAGTTATTCCTGAAAATATGGCTCATACAGACCATAATATTATTATTCAATAATTATTTAAGTAGCCTCAAAGTACTTGGCACAATTATAAACTAACTGATTTATATTAGGGTGAAATTCCATTTGCATAGATCATGAAAGGGAAATGAGCAAAAGTTACCAATTTAACCTGCCACCACAGTGCAGCCATCTTAATGCACTCATTTAAAGCCAATGGAAAGAGTCCTTGACTTCAGTGGGGCTTGGATTGGGCCCTTAGCATAGAACTCACCTGCCATTACGGGTTTGTCTAGATTAGGAAAAGAGGTTGAGGTTATGTTAGCTATGTTATGTTAGTTGAGGTATTAGCTAACCCCAATTTAACCACAACCTTGTACCTTGATTTACCAGGTTGAAATTGACCCTAGGCTAACTAACATAGAGGATATGTAGCTATTTGGTGTAGACACATGCTTCCACTCTTGTGGAAAGTGCCACGGAATCTCTAAGGGGGTCTGTACAGATTAAACCCTTCTGTTTCCCTGTCTGTAAAATGGAAATACTTATCTACTTCACAGGAATAGCATGAGGCTTATTTATGTGTTTGGGAAACAATTTGAGATCCTTGATTGAGGCATCATAAATCAATCCAGCAGTATTAATGAAAATGACTAGAAATGGTCAAACGTTCCTGTGCATGTCACCTAAAAAGTAAAATCTCCAGCATCAAAGTACCCCAGGCTGGATCACTGATTTAATGCTGACTCAGCGTGAAGAATGCTGCCTACTGAATCCCCAACTCATCTTCCTGAAGCATCATGGTTTTTCCCTAAAGGATGTCTCTTATTCAATTACTGACCATGTCTATCCTGGTTAACCTGAGACCTAATGAGATCACTGTTCTCCTCTTGTCCATAAGCACAAAATACTCAAGTACCACAAAAATATTCCTGTCTTAAAAATGCCCTATATTCACACATTCATCCAAAACAATGAGTTTTGGTTTTTTGTTTGTTTTTTTATAAAGTGGAGGGTCAGGTGAGGAAGGTTATCTTATAGCACTAAACTTTTATGCATTAACTAAATAATTCCTTTAAAATAAGCAGTTTTGATATAGCCATGTCAGTCCCAGGATATTAGAGAGAGACAAGCTTTCAAGCTTCAGGTGAGACTTGAAGAGCTCTGTGTAAGCTTGTCTCTCAGAAGTTGGTCTAATGAAAGATATTACCTCACCCACCTTCTCTCTCCTTTAAATAAAAACGGTCACAAGACGAGACTAAATCTTAAAAACTGAACTTAAATCCAAGTTAGGAGCAAAATCTGCCAGTTGTGGGGAAAGATCCAATTCCCAACATCCCTGCAAATGTAACCCATCTCCTGGTTAACACCAGCCCTACAAACAGCCATAATCTATTTATTCAAAGTGTGTAGGAACAATTTGTTCTGGGGACTGTGTAGGTGCACGCTTTGGTTCAGGGAGCCACGTATGTGCACACAAATGTGAATACAACTCATTAGCACCATTCAGTTGCACTCACTGCAGGAACCTGTGGAGTGGGCTATCAGGTGGACCAAAAAAGGAGTAGTCGTCATCTTCTACGATGTGCAACCGCTGCAAGGCAGATTTTTGTACTGTTTTTATTGAGTGCCTATGTATGCACTCAACCAGAACGTGGCCCAGAGTAGGTGGAGGGCTCACCTATAATTGCCCATAAGTTGCTATTGTTGTTGTTTTAAAGTTATTGCCACTGGTTTCTGGAACACTCAGGCCATAGTTGCCTACGTGCAGGCTCTTGGCTTGGGCAGAAATACTGGCTAGGCAGAGTTTAACCATGGTTTTTATGAAATAGGGTTCAACGGAGTTCCTTTTCTACACTTTCACCTTAATAGCGTTCACACCAGTTCAGCTGTACACATTGCTGACACCAGTTGTCAGCAATGGATACTATTTCCAGCACAGATAGGGCTTAAGTGTTTTTTACAGCATCCATCACCCTAATGTCTAAGCATATCAACCTATTATAGTATTTAAAGGCAGGTCCAGTCTTTAGTTATGAAACCTCCAATAATGGTTAAAATAAAGTTTTTGGATATTCACACAAAGTACTGCTTAAATACTTTCACATTTTACAGGTATTTAAAAAGCAAATTTGTGCTAACCATCTTTTATTCTAGTTATAAAAGGATGCAGCTAACCACAGAAGAAAGATGATGCTTATTCACTGAGCAAGGTGTAATCCTCTGATTTGTGCAGGAGCTTACAATTCTACCTACTATAAAGTGTTTTTTGTCTGTATTGCTGTGGCATGAGAAAATCCATTCTCACAGATTACTTCTCATGTCATTAGTTGTAAGAAAGTTAATAAAACTATCACCACAAAGTAGTAGTTTGAATTCTTCCAACCATAATTAATGTTTTCATGTGTCTTGAGATTAATCAGAAAATGAGGGGGGAAAAGGCATTGTTCAACACTCACTAGACACTGAGCATACAATTAGTCACTTAGTTATGCCCTGCTAGCACAACAGAGTCCTGCAACTAAATGCTTCAGGAAACCACACTGTTCTTACCCCTAAGAAACACGTCAAGATAAATGGATGGGAAAAATCTTGAAAATAAGAGTTTTAGTCAAGTATTTTTATGGGAAAGAATTTCATATCCCAAACTGTGCAAAAGCAGCCGTATATAAATAGGAAGGAAAGGCTGGGTTACTTGTGTTTTGTTTTCAAATGTTTTAAAAAGACTAGTTCTGCTTGTTGACTCTATCCTGCCCCACTGACATGGTAGTTTTGTGACTAACTTCAGTGGGTACAGGAGGGGCCCTGTATCCTTAATAACAGTCTAGACTAATCATTATATAAAATTAGTGAATCTTGGTCAAGTGACTTATGGGCAAATCAAAACCGCCACCAAAGAGCCGTTTAGAAAATCTTTGACATTCTGATTGTTCCTGCTGATCAAAATTCTGGCATGTATTACAAATGAAGCACTTCACTCTCTTTATAAGTCAAGGCACATGAGTGAATCGTTGTCCTAGCTGTGAAGGCACACTGATTTACTACTCTCGATCTAGTGGCAGATTTCAGTGGTTCAGGCTTAGAACTGAAGGAATCTCTTCCAGCTGTCTGATACTTCAAAGAGCACTCTGGCTTGTTTTATAGTGGAGCTTTCCTTGGTACTACTGTGAACACTCTGATAAGGGCTTAGTTTAAACTAAATGTAGGGATAGAGTAAATCTCATTTGGCCACACCAAAAAAAAAAAACTGATTGCAAACACTTCTATTTTATTTTGTTACAGTGCCCGGCACAATAGGGTCCTGATTCTGATCTTGGCCTCTGGGGACTATTGTAATACAAATAGTAAATACACTACTTTTAAACTCTTACGTTTTGTTCATGTCATGAAACTCCATAAATGGGACTTTATACTCAATCAGAACCTGTTTCTCTACATGAAAACTCTCCCTCAGTCCCTCACTTTCTCTTTACCACGGTCCCAATAGATGCACAGGCAGGAGTTGACTGCTTTCTAAGTGATGCTCTCAGCACTGAAAGGTGACCTGAAAAAGGAAGATCAAATTAGGTTCATGCCCTTTCTTTCCTTCTTTGTAATGCATAAAGAAGGCCTGAATGGTCCCTACCCAGACCTCCTCCACAACAAGTTTTTGTGTGATTACTTTTTACCTAACAAATATCAGGAATGTCAAGTCTGGCTAACCTAGTTTTGCTGAAGGACTGAGAATTTTACTGTGATTTTTTTCAGCCCTTACTTGACGTTGCAGGCTTTGAAGCTGGAGCAAAGATCTTTTCTACCAACTTGTCTGTTCGTAAAGTTTTTGAGTTACATTGGCATTGGCAAACAAAACAAAGATTTGTAAATAAGTTTTCAATGAAAACTGCCTCTCATCTGAATTAATCAGGTTTCACTTCCATGGTATCTGTGATATTATAATCCTAACAGTCCTCCAGCAGGCTAATGTCTTCCAAGATCTGACCATTCAATTTAGCCTCAAACAACAAGCAGAACTTTTTATTTCAAAAAGGAGACTCTCTTTAATCACAAAGAAGCCAAGGTAGGACAAACTCAGGTCTTTTTTCCTTTACAAATCATTTAGATCTCAAAGGAGTTTCTATTTATATTAAATTGGGAAACTCTCTCTTTAAAAGTCAATTTGCATTACTCCTAGGTGAATTCTGTGTCACTGTGCATGCAGAAAACTAAGGCCCCCCGCCATAGGCGTAGTTTAGGAGGGTGCAGGGGGAGAATTGGCCCCCCACCCCAAACAGAGGCGAGGTGTGGGGGGGGTTATGCAAGGTCATGTGCCACTTCTCACCCCAGCTCCCAATTTCTGCAAGCGCCGAGCTGCCCTGCAGGTCTTGCTCTGCTCAGTCTGCCGGGGGGCTACTCTGTCTTTCCAATGCTGCGCCTCTCCCTCCTGCACATTTTGGCTCAAGGGGAGTGGAGAAGGCAGGACAGAGCACCTGTTCTCCTGCACTCTGGATCACTGCATCTGCAGCTGGATGGCACCTCCTGGGTCCCAGTGCAACGGTGAGTGGTGGGGGGGTGCGGGAAGAGGCAGAGGGGAAAGGGGTAGGAGGGGCAAAGGGAGGGAGGGGGCAGGTGGAAGAGAAGGGGAGGGGGAGGAGGCAGGGGACAGGGGGGAGAGGAAGGAGGAGGGGCCGGGGAAGAGAAGGGGATACAGGAATGGGTGGGGGAGAAGCAGGAGCCTGGCATGTGGCATCCCCTCGGCAGCATCACAAGAGCAGTGACATTGTGGGTGCTGGAGTGACCATCAGCAGCAGCTGGGGCTCCCCTGTTAAGCCAGCCATCCCCGCCTCCCACCCCCAAGCACTGGCAACCCAGGTACCACTTCAGGCAGGGGGAGAGAGCCAGTGAGACAAGAGAACTGGCTTCAGTGTTCACGTGTGTGTGTGTGCATACGAGGGTTGCCAGGTGTCTGGTTTTCTGGCTGAAGAGGGACCCTGATGGCTCCGGTCAGCACCACTGGCCAGGCCGTTAAAAGTCCAATCGCCGGCACAGCGGGGCTAAGGTAGGCTCCCTGCCAGCCGTAGCTCCACGTGGCTCCCGGAAGTAGTGGCATGTCCTCCGTCAAGGGTGAGGTGGTTCCCGGCCAATGGGAGCTGCACAGCCAGCTCCCCACCCCAAGTGCCAGCTCTGCAGCTCCCACTGCCCGGAGCCTGCTTCAGATTGGAGCTCCCTCCCATACTCCGAACCCCTCGGCATCACTCCCCCAGCCCAGAGCCCCCACCTGCACCCCAAACCCCTCATCCCTGGCCCCACCCTGGAGCCTGCACCCGCACCCACAGCCCTCACTCCCTCCCACATCCCAACCCCCTGAGCCAGCCCGGTGACAATGAGCAACAGAGGTTGGGGGGGGTGGAGTGAGCAGGAGGTGGGGTAGGGCCTCAGAGGAGGGATGGGGCCTGAGAGCGGGGGAGGGATGAGGCAGGGGCAAGAGAGTGTTCAGTTTTGTGCAAGTAGAAAGTTGGCAACCCTAGTGCACGTGCACACGCATGCTTTGGCCCCGCAAAATATAGCGCTCAAACTACACCTATGTCCCCCGCAGATTTCTTTGCTTCCCTGCAGAAAGTGATGGGGAAGCAAAGGGAAACTGCGCCTGGAGGTGGGGGGCAGGGGATGCCCATGGGCGTAGTTTGTGGGGGGCATTGCCCCCCAAACAGAGGAGAGGCATAGGGGCACCCATGTCACATGCCGCTGCCCCCCACCATTTCTGTAAACCCAGAGCTGCCCGGCTGAAGGAGGGTGCTGCTCACTGACCCTGCAGCTGGACACCACCTCCTAGGTCCTAGTGATGGTCGTGCTGCCCTTGTGTGTGCTTGAAGCCATCCTGTTTTTGGTACAACAGCGAGTGCCCACGGTGGGACAGGGCAAGTGGGTGAGGTGAAGAAGCAGTGGGGAAAGAAGAGGGTGGGATAGGGCAGGGGGTGGGTGATGTGGGAGTGAGGGGAGGGAGATAGGAGCAGGGGACAGTTGGGAGAGGAAGGGACAGAGAAGGGGATAGAGAAGCAGGAGGCAAGTGGGAGCCCATCATGCAGTGTCCCCTTGGTTGAAGCTGCAGCTGGGACTCCCCTGTTAAGCAGGCCCATCGAGCCCCCACCTCCTCTGCACCTGGACCGCCCCAGTGAGCCCTCCACACCTAGACCCCCACCCCACTGAGCCCCAGCATCTGGACTCTCCACAATGGCTGCCCACAGACAAACCCCTCCCACATCCAAGCACCATCCTCCCACTCCCAGACCTCTCCCCATTGAGCCCCAACCACTTTCACCTGGACCCATTGCCCCTGCACCCGGACTCCCCCCCGCTCAAGCCCATGGGCACCCAGATCCCCAACAGAGCCACCACACCCAGATTGCCCCCCACAGTACCCTCTTACCCACATCTGTATCCCCCACACACTAAGCCCCTCTACACCTAGATCCTGCTGGGCTGAGCCTGCCTGCCCACACCTGGTGCACCTGGCACAAAGGGCAGGAGCCTAAGTTGTTTCTGGGGAAGGCCCAGTTCTTGCGCAGCCTCACCACCTAGTCTCTGTCCCTGGGGTGGCGGGGGGAAGCCTGCAGGGACATCTCCCACGTCCACACAGCTAGTGGCCTTTGCTCCCCACTGCCATGCTGAAGCCTCCACATTTATTTATTTACTTACAAATAAAATTTGCGCAATTTTAAAATATTGTGTGCAGAATTTTTATTTTTTTGGTGTAGCATTCCCTCAGGAGTAATTATATTATGTATTAATAGTGGATCACAACTAGGCATGTTTACTTTTCACAATTTTTTTGCTTGCTTTTTTGAGAGCAGAGGAAAGGAGATATTTAATTTATTGTTTGGATTCAGATTCTTCATGGCGGTTCAGGTATTTTATTTGGTGATGCAGCCCTATTTTTGTATAGCAAAACCCAGAGGTCTCTGGGTTAAAAGACTTTCATAAATACAACTCCATACCATAATTCTGAATTAGTGAAGAAACACAAGACAAAGAAACCATCACCACAAGTAGCTTTTTTTTAAATGGATAGTCCCAGTCACTGCAAAAACAAATCATTTCAGACCATTCAACTAACTAAAATACTAAACTCTATGTTAGAGGAGATCACGATAAATCAGGACTAAGCCAGTCTTCTTTCAAGCTTGCACAGTTGCTAAGACCAGTAAAGTGGTGAACTACAGCTACAAAGTTAGTTATTGTTGAAAAGGTTAAAGGAGACCCCTCACATGGCTTTTCAACTGTCCATCAGACTGTCCAGACCCACAGAGCTTTTACCATCCAGAATTCACACGGCGAGACATCCAGAGAGTCTGGAATGATCCTGCTAAGGCTCAACTCCCTTTTCTCTGACAGATTTAGGCCATATGAGCACATTTTATGCTTCTTTCATCCCCCCCAGGGACTGAAATCAAAGAGGAACAATCTGGCACTAGGTTTCAAAGCTTTATAAAGGTAGAAGCCTAAGAAACAAAATGAAGACAGAGTTAACCATTAGTGCATATGATGCTATTTTAACAATAGGGCTGTCATGGTTTCAGGGCTAGCTGTCACCAATATGCCACCGGAGAAGAGATAGTTGAACCTCTGTCCCTTTCATATTTTCTCTGAGTGGTTATTGGGAAGCAATTCAGACTGACACAGGCACCTGCTAGAATGTCTGAAGAAGTCAAGCCTTCATAGACTAACCACAGGGGGATGATAGGCAAATCAGTAAGGCAGACGTGTGTAGACACTTTGTTGCTTTAACATCCCTTTTTTCCCCTCTTATATTATGCTTTGTTCCTACTGTTAAGATTAAACAATACTTTTGTTTAAGAGGTCACTCTATTCACCACTGGTCACAGCTCCTGAAGGGAAGAACCATAGGTACCAAACCCAGTTATATCTGTAAGCACGGTGGATATACAGGGTACTGTAGCCCAGGGCCCAGTCTAAGAGTGGGAGGATCATGCGATTCCAGCCCAGAAAGAGTAAAGACACAAGGCCTGTCACCTGAGAGGGTGTGTTCAGAGAGTACAGCTAGCCCTACAACCATGATAAGGGCACTGGGAAATGTAACTGATGAAGGAAGACTGTGAAAAGTAGATCAGACTAGAAAATGTCAGGATGATAAGTGTTCCTAAGCATGGGAAGATAGAAGAACAAAGATCCGTGTTATGAATTATAAAGGTGCTAACATTGGATGACTTTAAAATTCATTATAGTGGCAGATTATTTCACTTAAAAGTCCAACCTTTGTAGACCTAGGGCAGTTCTTATCATTAGTATATAATGGTTTCAGCATATTGTTTTATCCAATGTACAGTAAGGACACAAATACTTGCTGTACAAAGTAGGGAGGGGAGAGCATTTTAGATCTATCAGCTTTCAAACAATGTGCTCCTGGAACAGGGGTCATTTACATTGAAAAGAAAAGAATGTCCCTGATCTCTTCATCATTCTCATCTTCTCTGATTACAGTCTTTTATTCTTTAGTGCTAGAAAGCATTTATAATAGTTAGAATGGAAAATGTAGGTCTGGAATATAGGATGCCAGAGAAAATTTGGTGAGAGGCCACACACGACCTTCTAAGCATCCACAGGAAAAGTTTCTAGAGCAGATGAAGATGGACTCTTTTTGAACTGTAAATGAAATGGCTTCACCACACTTGCAAAGAACAGAAACTAGAACCAAAGACATGAGTGCCAACTCAAAAATCTCCTCCTCAACGTGCATGACTCTGTAAGAGTAAGTAGTGTTCCACATAAGTAAACTCCCCCGTTGACAACAAAAACTGTAAGACCAGCTAACCAATGTAGACAATGGAAATATGAGGACAGGAGCCCTGGATTCTGCATTCTTTGGAAGGTGTTCTATAATCCAGTCCCTCCACCTACCATGGGCTCCATCCTCAAGCTCAGTCATTCCCTTCACTCTTCCCTCAGATCTATGTCCTAGGCCTACTTATCTCCTCAACCCCAGCCCTTTCAAAGGCTTCATAGCACAGCAGCTCCTAGGCTCCTTCCCTGGCTCCCTCTCACTGGGGAACACCCCCCTCCCCCCGCATAGGTCTTTGCCCCAGACTATGGTCACTGGAGAGCTCCGCCAACATCTAGTTTCTATCTAGCTCTTCCCCCATGCAGAAAAAAAATGCTGCTTCCTTTCCCTGCAGGCCTTGCTCTCAGACCTAACAATCCATGGGCTCTAGCATAGAAGCCCCAGAATTCCCTTAACTTGACATGAAACCAGGCACAGATCAGAAGAAGAACTTATTATTTATTGTTCATATTAACATAACATCTAAGCGCCTGAGTTCTGAACCAGGACCCCATTGTGGTAGGCACTGTACAAGACCAGAACAAAGCCAGTCCCTGCCCCAAAAAGCTTACAAACTTAAGCCCTGAACTCCTCTGAAACGCCTGGCTCAACCTGTCATAGGAAGCAATTATTAAAAGGCCTAATCTAATTAACAAATCAAGTTATTGTGTAACAGCTTTTTAACAGAGAGGCATATAAAACACCTATCTTTCTGAATTCTTATATTGTACCATCACAATGATATGAGCTTATGATTAGAGATGCTCTCCAGCTTCAGTATGAGTATATCAAGTATTGTGGAATTAGATATATTCCTTTGTATGCTATGGTGGAGAATGTGGGTTTGATCTGTAATAATTTTATGAAAATGTGAGCTAGCTATTAAAATAGTCAGAACATATTGGGGTTATTGGAATGTGTGAATGTATTGTGCCAGTGTAATAAGGGTCATTAGGAACAGCAAGCAAAATATGAAACAATAGTTAGAGATAAAACGTCTCCAGGTAAACAACTTAAAGGGAGCTAAGGGAACATCACACCAGGACCAGAGGTCACCCAATGGAATTAATAGGCAGCAGGTTTAAAACCAACAAAAGGAAGTACTTCTTCACACAATCCACAGTCAACCTGTGGAACTCATTGCCAGGGGATGTTGTGAAGACTGAAAACTATAACTGGATTCAAAAAGAATTAGATAAATTCATAGAGGATAGGTCCATCAATGGCTATTGGCCAAGATAACTAAGCCTCTGACTGCCAGATGCTGGGACTGAACAACAGGGGATGGATCACTCAATAATTGCCTTGTTCTGTTCATCCCCCTTGAAGCACCTGGCATTGGCCACTGTCAGAAGACAGGCTCCTGGGCTAGACAGACCATTGGCCTCACCCAGTACAGCCATTCTTATGTAACAATGGCTGGGACATGGAGAAGATGCTCTTTCCATGTGCCAGCCAAAAAAGTTACACAGCTATTTTGCCAAGGCCAGAACCTAGAGACCAAAAAGATAGTAAAACAGCTAAAGACTCTAACAAGAAAGAGGGAGGAGGCGAGTTGTCAGCAGCTGCTCAAGGTTAGATGTGATCAGAGACACACCCAAGGATGTGAAGACAGCAGGATGACAGTCTGTCTCTCCCCGCCCAGATGTGGGGGTATCTAGGTGAAGCAGAACCTTCCTAAACTTGCAAGGAAAGGATAAAGTTTAGGTAAGACCAGATGCATATAGACATTTGTTTTAACCTTTTTCTCTGATGGGTATTGACCTTTGGGTGAATGAACAATAATTTTGTTTTGAAAAAGCAGATTTGAGTCACTTTAATGAGACGCAGATCACAAGCTCCCAGAAGGAAGTTTCTTACAGATGTCAAATACAATTTGGCCTCTCATGTTAACACAGCCAGGAAATAGGGGTCTGTACTCCTTAGATCCACTTCAAGAGAGGATGTAGTGTGGAGCTCCACCCTTGAAAGAGATGAAGGAAGTGAAGCCGGTCACCTTGGAAGGGTGTTGTAATAGGATCTACACACCACATATTGAGCTCAGACAGAGGGGGGCAGGAGAACCTCTCCTATTGACAAGCAAACCGCTTAACTATACCCCCATGCAACTGCCAGACCAGCCACTCATTGAGACAGGCACCCAAGCAGCAACCAATAGAGGAAACGAGGCCTGCTATAAAAGAAGAAAGTATAGAAAAGAAAGGGGAGGTGAAAGGCCTGGGACAGCAAAGGGGAGACAACTCTGCACCAGGCTGCCTCCACAAAAGTAACCAGAAGACCGAATCAGACTGCAAGACCTAAAATTAAGGACTACTAGCTTTAATCGGAGGTGAAGATCCATGTGTTGACCTGACTGAAGACAAGCTAAGGAGTGTCAGCCAGGAGAAGCTGGGGTCTCTCTCCCACACCAAGAGCCTATGAGAGGGACTTGAAAGATCTAAGGTACAAATCAGCCTGTGACAATAATACAAAGACATCCACACAGCAATTCAGAAAAGTATAATAAAACTATACTGTTTTTCTGGTAACCTGGAATTTGGAATAAGTGCACTATCATTATTGTCATGACACACTGTCTCAAACCCAGGCCTGCAGGGCTCATGGGAGCTACCACATTCCAAGCCCCCACCTGGCAGCCTGCGGACAATGGCTTATCTGGGACCCATGAAGCTCAGCTCCAGTGTGAGGCTTCACTCCTGAGGTCTGATGGTGGAGTCCTGATGGTGGAGTCCCAAAGCTGCTGGCCCACTGGCCCTATTTAAACCAACAGCAGGAACAGGAAGTTGTCTGAACAACTGAGCTCTCCCCTGTTCTGGACTCTGTGCTGCCACCTACTGCTCCTGGATTTCCTGGCATCCCAACTGGCTTAACTCCTTGCATCTGAGTTGTGGTTCCTGACCTCCAGTTGTCTCCTACTTCTGACTCACTTGTAGCTTGACCCAGCCGACTCCAGTCTCACAGCTGTGGATTCTGGCTCCAACTACCAAATCTCTGACCATGACAGCTTGTTCTGACCACAGTAACCTTACAGAACCAAGCCTGGTGTGAGAAGGATAGACCTAGAAGCCACTAGAACCATAGGACTCACCCAAATGGCCCTCTACCCCCAGACAAATAATCAAAAATGACAAGCCCAAGTTCCGCAGCTGACCTTGGACAACCAGAGGCTGCAGGAGCAAGTGAGGAAGTTCAGTGTTGATAATACTACACTGCGAACACAGCCTGCAATACCTTGCCCCAAACAGGGGCCTGTGATAGCTTTGCCCAAACGGTTTGATGGGAACTGCCAGCAGTTCCAGGGTTTCATGAACAAATGCTGCCTTCTGTTTCTGGTGTCGCCAAACCTATGCCTCTGACCAGGCCAAGATGACCTTAGTAATCAACCTGCTGTAAAAAGAGATGGGTTAGACTGGGCATCTCCCCTGTTGAAGGCTATAGCCCAGTGCTGTCGAACTGAGATACCTTTCTCCAATCAATGTCAACCATCTTCAATTACCTACAGCGAAGTTTAATGCAGATCATGCATCCACCGGCCATGGCCCCTTCTTTATCAACTATGGGTACCACCCCAATTTCACCTACAACTACCCATATGCTCCCCCAACCCACCTGTCTTGGACCTAGAACAACACATGCATCACATCTAAGAGGAGGTGAAGAGACCTTGTTAGTCTCTAAGGTGCCACAAGTACTCCTTTTCTTTTTGCGGATACAGACTAACACGGCTGCTACTCTAAAAAAGCATACAGACAAGCATAGACAACAGGGCCCTGCCTACACCATAGGACAGAAGGTATGGCTTTCTACAGAACACTTCTGCACAGACAGACCCTGTCAGAAACTAGACTACCAGTTCCTTGGCCTGTACTGGATTCAGTGGCTTACCTGGGACCTATGAAGCCTACCCTGAGTGTGAAGCTCCGCCCATGAGGTCTGATTGGCAATGCCCCAGAGCAGCCGATTGGTCCACTGGCCAAGCAGCAAGCACAGAAAGCTGTCTGAACAACTGGGCTCCCCCTTGTTCTGAACTGTGTGCTCTGTGCTTCCTGTTCCTGGTCCTTGATTTCCTGGCATCCCACCCTGACTTGACTCCTCACATCTGACTTGTGGCCCCTGACCTCCAGTTTGGATCCTGCTTCTGACCTCTTAGTATCCTATCCCATCTGCCTCTTGGTTCCTGTCTAGTGACTGTGGACTCTCGCTCTGACTAGTAGGTCTGCCTGTCCACAACCCACCCACGACAATTATATTCACGTGAAGGAACCAATAATTGTTTGGATTCTGCCTGAAACTCTGATGCTGGGAATTGATACCTGTGTAACCAACTCTTCCAATATCCTCATGACTTTTTTCTGGGTCTGGAGCCAATCTAGCAAGAACATGAGAGGTTCCAGCCTTCCCCTGAATTTCAGCCCTTCCTGGGCAATAGACACCTCTGACTTCCTGCCCCATTTTCCCCACCACCTGGGGAAGAGTCGCCAGTCAGGGCCATTGCAGGAAGCAGATAGAGAGGAGTTTTTTAGTAGGAGAGAGGAAGCAACCCATACTGCTGTCACAAGAGGGGAAGGAAGGAAGACGCAGAAAAAGCCTGTCAGCTCAGGGGCACCTTGCTCCCTCATCCCTTCTCCTGCATCTTGTGAACAATGGGTCACTCTGTTCTTTGCTCTCCCCCTCTCCCTCCCTGCAACATCAAGCCTGGAAAAGGAAAGAGGGGCAGCTGGAGTTCCCCCCCACCCCAGGTCTGGAAGATGGGGTGAAGAACCCCTGAAGATGCACCAGCAGAAGGAGCAGAGCTGAGGCTGGGGGGACAGGCAGAAGCAGAGTCAGAACTCATGTAGAAGCTGGGTGTGCCTCATTAATTGCTGGGCTGGGGACAGGCAGATGTGACAGTGGGGGAGACATTGAATTACTTTGAATGTTGAGAAGTTAGAAGCCCAGCACCAGTCAGCCAGCCAGCAGGAGCTCCTGCAGCAGGAACCAGCATCACCTCACCCAATTTGGGAGACTTGGCAACACTTGCATCCGATGAAGTGAGCTGTAGCTCACGAAAGCTTATGCTCAAATAAATTTGTTAGTCTCTAAGGTGCCACAAGTCCTCCTTTTCTTTTTGCTGATACAGACTAACACGGCTGCTACTCTGAAACTTGGCAACACTAATGTCACATGTGCACACACTAGGGATGGACAAGGGGAGTTCACAAGTCAACACAGACCCAAACCACACAAACTGTCTTTTAAAAAGCAAAAACTCATAACTTTTTTAGAGTCGGACTCATGATTTTTGAGCACATGGTGTTGGCAATACTGGGATACTGGCAGAATATGTTGTATGAAATGCCAATTCCTTTTGTTATTTTATATAATGTACTTATCATCCCACCTTCATTCATGCACAAAATATGCTTCTTCCTGTTATTTACTCTGAGGATCTGGGGAATACGCCCATAATTTATTTATATATGCAAAAGAAAAATTTGCTTGGAGAAGTTTAACAAGAGACCTGACCACAAATAGAACCAGACAACCTTGTCTCTGAAATGGGATCTTAGTTCCGTAGTTAAGCATTTGACAGAGTGCTATTAATCATCATTAAATAGTCTTTGTATCCTCAATGGCCAGTCTCCTAGAGACTGCACCCAGTCCCCAAACCATATTGTGTGAGTAGATATCTGGAAAAAACTGGTTTGGAAAGCAGGGGGAAGGGGGGTAGATAGACTGGACCAGGCACTCATGTCTGAAAATGCAAGTAATCCAGAGGCAAGGGCTTGATAAACGGGTCCAAGTACAGCAGTGAGAGAGATCACCAGACACAGTGAAAAGCTGATATCTAGACAGAAAAGGGGGCTCACAGTGTGGTCAGATTGGGGGATTGCTTTCAGGAGAAGCAAGTTTTTCACTTTTCTCTTTTTCTTCTCTGTAACCAAGCTGAAAATGCCTTATCTAGTTTAATTTATAAGTGTAAATGTTAAGCAACGCATTTTTGTTTTAATTCTATTATCTCTGGGTTTTTTATATAAATCTTGTTTTTATTAAGCTTACTATTGTGTGGGTAACTTCACTGTAGATGTCTCTGAAAAAAGGAATACCCACTAAGGAGAGACACTGAAGGGCAGAGAGTCTCTGGAACCTACACTCCCCCCCTTCAGTCTTGATCCAGGGCCATGGACAAAGGCGCTCTATTCCAGTGATTTATGTTACTAATAGGCTGTGGGGGGCAAGAACAATGGGAGAAGCCAAAAGACTGAGGAAGAGATGAGAATTGGTGGGGGCGTGGGTGCATTCACTATAAATCATGCTGTTTGCAGAATGCATATATATTCATAGCATTTAATTTATACCTATAACTCTATATAATTAATCACAATAGTGGGGCTGCACAATCTGAACCTAACTGATAGAATCTTTTTGACTGAACACAGATGTAATGTAAAGTAAAAACTATCAACTGTGATGGTTTTATTCACTAATCCCTACTGAGTTATCCACACATTTTCTTAAGTTTTTAAGTAGATATCTATTTAATTTGAGGAATTGCTCTGTTAAAATGATTAAAAGAGAAACAATCAATGAGAATTATATACTGACACAAATGGTAGCGTCTATACAGTATATTTTGTATACAATTACTTGCTATGATGTTTATCTTAAGTTACTCAAAAATATTCTTCTCTAAAAAGTTATTCTTTTAACCTTTTCAAGGCCTAAATAATTTATACAGCCATTTTCATTGTGGATGATGTTAAAATAGCATCTTTTATTTAGTACCGATGACAACCTGTGGCTGACAATAGTCTTCAGAATTTCAGCATACAAATAAGTTCAAATAAGATAATCACCAGAGGATGGATATGGAGAAAGAATAGCCAAATAATGTTACTACTATTGTAGGTTTCAAATTAACTGTTTCAGTCTAAAGTTGTAATTATCAGGAGGAATGCAGTTATTCAGGAATGCATTAAAAGAGCATAATATTTCATAGCTCATTAAATAGAAAATATATTGAAAATTTGGGAATCAGAATCATTTGCAGCTTTCTCTGAGCTGATGGGTCATGGCATACCAAAAAAAAAAAAAAAAAAAAAAAAGACTTTTTTGGAAGGAAAGCAATCTGGTATTGCTAACTGCAGACTATATTTACTTGACATTCGGAAAGATCATATGACACCAATGCAGATGAGGTGAGTTTATACAACAGTGAGGAGGAAAGGAAGGGCAAGGAGAGCAGAAGAGGTTAGATCAGGGGTTCTCAAACTGGGGGTCAGGTCCCCTCAGGGGGTCACAAGGTTATTACATGGGGGCGGGGGTCACGAGCTGTCAACCTCCACCCTAAACCCCACTTTGCCTCCAGCATTTATAATGATGTTAAATATATTTTAAAAGTGTTTTTAATTTATAAGGGGGTGGGAGGTTGAACTCAGAGGCTTGCTGTGTGAAAGGGGTCACCAGTAAAAAAGTTTGAGAGCCACTGGGTTAGATAGCGGGTGGTTGGATGGTCTGATAGAGAAGAGAGGAAAGTGTGTGTTAGTATGATATGTTTTAGATAGCTATGGTGACTAGATTTTTAAGACATACCATACATTCATGCCATTCTATAGTTATAGCTGTGTCAGCACTCTCTTTACAAAATGTTTTTTTTTCAAAACTTTTGCCATTTATCAGGTAATTAGGCAATTTCAAGATTACTCTGCAGACCAAAATATCTATTAACCGATGGATGTTATTGCACTAAAGGTGATGTAAATAATATGCTTTTTAAAAATCATAGCCTAAAAGTATATTCAGTGGATTTCAAATATGTATTTACAGTAGACACAAACCTTAGGAACGCTTTAAAATGTATGATAGCAAAATGCTTGAGAAAAGCCAAGTTGTCTCTAATTATACTGGGGATAAACTCCAAAACATTAGACCACATATGCTCAAAAACAGACAGAAGCTAAGAATGGCAAAGGTAAAGCTTCAGCTTCCTTCTTGTTTGTTTTTCCTTACCTAATTGTACCTAACTATTACAGGGATCTAAGAGCATGAAGGGATACATGTGCAGCAGTGACCAGGCTCAGATTTAAAGATGGAGAGCTAACAATCTAACAGTGGAAATTTCAGAAATCTTTGTATTCCTTCCTTTTGTTGGTTGGTGTCTGAGCTGTGAAATAACTCAGCAGAATCAAAACATAGGTACCATCAGGAAGAGTATTTCCATCAAAAGATAAGCTTTATACACCAGTAAGTAAAAAGCAAGTTGCCATGAGTGTGTGTATATATCTGTACATAACAAAACTTCCCCAGTCTGGGGTTCACCACAGTCAAAAATCAGCCGATGCGTATAGGGCCCTGCGTTCTTTTGGAGATTCTCATTTCTCTGTCTCCCACACAACCAATTTATAGTCCTTCCCCTGGCCACCAGTGCAACCTCTTAATTGTCAAGGACCCGATACCTTGTCAACGCTACAGTCAGTACATCATCTAAATCCAGAGGGAAGAGAGAGCCTAGGATCCCAGTTTATATACACAAAAATAGGATCTTAAAATGGGAGGTTTTGGTCAACCTTAACCAGTTCAATACCAGTTCTACCTATAATAACCATATCTGAATATATTGTAATATTGCATTAGTGCACATAAACGTGTCTTTCCTTTGGTTCTTGTAACATCATAAATCAAAAGACCATATTTTTACTTATTTGTTACTATCACCACATCACAAGATAAAACTGAAAGCCTTAACTTATATACAGCTAGGCTCTTATTTGTTAAAATACACAGTTAAATGGGTCTCAAAACAAGTTAAATATAGGTAACAGAATCCAGTCATGTTGATGTTTTCTTGTTGAAATACTGTAACCGATTTTTTCCCAATTAAGTTCTAAATATGACCTCATTTTTGTGAGAATATGAATATGTTGTATACCATCTCAGATGGTGACGTTTTATTTTATTTCTACACTAGTGACATCACTTTTGAACAATATTAAGACTATATTTGTAGTTTGTAATACTAAAATGCATGGGTAGCTAATATAATCTTATAAAACTATCTGCTATTAGAGCCTTCTTGGATTTTATTTCTATCTTTGTTTTAAATGTAAGTGTATATAATATTTGTCATTGATGGATTATGGAGAATTTAAATTGTGCATTTATCCACAGAGCTTGGATAACTGCAAGATTCTCAACATATGGCTTGTTGGTCTAAGGCAGGGGTTCTCAAACTGTGGGGTGGGACCCCAAAATGGGTCACGACCCTGTTTTAATGAGGTTGCCAGTGCTGGGGTCCTGGACCAGACTTGCTGGGGTCCTGGACCAGAGCTGAAGCCCAAGTCCCACCACCTGAAGCAAGACTCAGTCTTTGGCTTCAGCCCTGGGCAGCAGGGCTCAGGTTATAGGCCCTTGGGCTTCAGCTATGCCGCTGGTCTAAGGGTTTGATTTTTTCTTAGGGTAAGAAAGATCCCTGGTTCAAATCCTGGACAACCCCTCACAAAGACTGAGATTGGTCCTCTACCTTTAAAATCTGGAGGTGAGGCTAGATTATCATAATGGTCCCTTCTGGCCTTGGAATCTGAAGTGAGCTGAAGGTCACGAAAGCTTATGCTCAAATAAATGTGTTAGTCTCTAAGGTGCCACAAGTCCTCCTTTTCTTTTTGCGAATACAGACTAACACGGCTGCTATTCCAAAACATCGCATCGATGTGCCTCAACCCTGGTCACAAAGCAGCAAGAGTGTAGTCTGCATACATGTTCAGGCCCCAATTCAGCAAAGTACTTAAGTGCATGCCTAACTTTAAGAAAGCAAGCAGTCCCTCTGAAGTCAAATGGGGACTATTCACTTACAAAGCACATGTTTAAGTGCTTTTGTTGATAAGGCCTCAATCTTTGGCCTCTCTGTGGACATCAACAGCAAGCATGCCATTTTTGTCAATTACATTTGTGTTTTTTATGATCTGGACATTAGATCAATAGGAACTGGACTGAGACCACCAGCTCATTTCACATAAACCACCAGACAACTTCCAAATGGTATTCATTTTCAGTCATTACTGGCGCAGGTCCAAATTTCAGGTAGTGACCTAAATGGGAAAGGTGCTGAATCACATTATCTATCCTCTGAGCCATCAAAACACCATTCCCTTGTATTTTACACTATTACATGTAATGATACAATATCTTACTATGAAGTATGGTCCAGCTTAGAACTCAAAGGGCTAAACTGAAATCTTAGGTGCACAGAGGCACATTCCTAAAAAGCCTCAGCTGTGAAAGTAACCACAGAACATAGTTTTAACAAACTACTCCTGGATCCCCAAAAACTTGCTGTTGTGAGGCTGCGTATTACTAAGACATAAATAAATGTACTATGTAGCTTTTAAAAAATATTAATAAGACCTTATCACATATTAGACAATTGCTGTTTAGTTTTACTAAGTCAATGAACAAAGCATAGCTGCGATGCATTCTCCTTGCATTTTGGGAACAAAGAAATTGCCATGCTGGATCAGACCATGGTCTATCTAGGTCAGTATTCTGTCTCCAGCAGTGGCCACAACCAGCTGCTGCAGAAGAAGGTGCAAGAAACCCTGCAGTAGGTCATTATGGGATTACCTGCCCCAGGCAAAGTTTCCTCCTACCCCCCTCTAAGTTAGATATTGGTTCGTGCCTCAAAGCATGAATTTCTCTCTCTTACAAAACATGCATTTTAATACGTACCATTATAACTATGGAAATTCTTGCTGTTCATATAAATGTCCAGTACTCTTTTTCTATTGTGTATGTCCACTTGCTAATTTGCAGAGTTCAGCAATTTGATGTGGCCATCCCTGTAGCACAGATAAGTGGAGATTCTCATCACTAAGGCTACATTTTAGTCAAGGGCATTTTTAGTAAAAGTCATGGACAAGTCACAGACAGCAGACAAAAATTCATAGCCTGTGACCTGTCCATGACTTTTACATATACCCTTGACTAAATCTTGGGGGGTGCGGCCCATGGGCACCACATGGCCCAGGACTCACGCAGGTGCTGGAGGGCAGGTGGCAGCACATGGCCCGGGACCCGCACTGGTGCTGGGAGAGGGCAGTTGGTGGGGCTGGCAGGCTCCCTACCTGGCTGCATGCAGTGACATCTCCCTCCCTTAGCTCCTAGGCAGAGGCATGGCCAGGCATCCCTGCGCCCTGCCTCTGCCCCGGGTGTCAGCTCTGCAGCTCCCATTGGCCAAGAACCGCAGCTCATGGGAGCTGTTGGGGCAGTGTCTGAAGGCGGAGGCAGTGCGCAGAGCTGCCTGGCCACACATCTGCCTAGAAACAGAGGGATGTTGCTGCTTCCACGGAGCCTGTCCCAAAGTAAGTGCCACCCAGAGCCCTCACCCCCTCCGACACCTCAACCCTCAGCCCTGAGCCCCCTCCCACACCCAAACTCCTGCTGCTGCTGGGGGGAGGGCACGGTGGCCCGAGACTGCCCCAGCAGCAGCTAGTGTGGCTGGCCCTGGGGCTGCCCAAACTGTTCAGGCAGCCCCCGGGACCAGCTGCACCAGCCGCTGCAGAAGTCATGGAGGTCCCGGAAAGTCACAAAATCCATGACTTCCATGACAAACTCGCAGACATACTCATCATCCACCTTTCCAAAAAGCTGTCAGTATTGTCACACATTCTAGTTCATAGTTTGTCCTTTCCTCAGCATTGTTAAAGAAGATTCTCATCGGACAAAAGTCTATACACAATGGTGTTAACAGACTCATATTCATGATTTACATTATGAGGGTCAAAAATAAGATGTCAGCTGCAGCTACCAGAAACACTGTTAACACAGTAGCCATTATGAGGTTTGATAACCTTAAAACAGGAGGTTAACTAACCCTCTTTCCAGCTCACACACATGCATTTATATAGGTGACTGGTTCCATACTGCTTAAGATAAAAGATCTGTTCTTGCAACTGCTTACTCATGTGAGCAGCCTATTAGCATGAATAAAGGTCTGCAGGATCAAGTCCAGAGAAAACATTTTCCATAAACCACAGGACAAATCTTACCTCCATCACCAGCTACAGTTGCAAAGCATTCTGCAGAGAGCTATTCTGATGTACCAGAAAAGAAGAAAAAGCTAAGAAAGCTTGTTTGGCTACTTGTCTCCATTTTATCGAAGTGTACTGTGTCCCACTGTAATTACTACTGTGAAGCATGATCACATTATTATTTTCTCTCTCCAAAGTGTTTTTTGAAATACATTTTGGGAAGGGAGCTATATAAAAATGAATTGAATTGTGTATCTGTGGAAGTGAGAAAGCGTTGCTTGCTGTTATGGAAGAGTGCTTTCGGCTGACATGATTATTTTGTTGTTTTCCTTTGATAGACAACTGACTGTACATAGTGATAAAAAGATAGCTGGAGATGGCCAGAATTGGTGCAGAATTGGAGCATAGACATCCCAGCCTTGCTGTGCTTTATCTAACACAAGGAAATGGCTACAAGCCAAATGAAATTATTGTTATTGGTGATGTCACCATTCACCATATTCCCAAGTAATTAAGGTCTCGTTTGCAATGTGGCTATCAGCTGACATTATGTCTGCATATTGGATGTAGATGGGTTTTGCAAACCTAACTTTTTTTTAAATACAAACATATTTCTGTGATTTGCAAAACAAAATACTTGGGCCAGATACTCTGCTGGAGTAAACTGGCACAGCTCCATGGGCAGTCCTCTCTTTTAAAATAATGTTTGTCGTTTGTGTTCGAATATAGAGCTTTATGCTTAAAATGTATTACATATAGGTTAGTTTAATGTTTAAACTCTCTATAAATTGAACTCCATATTGTAAGCCAATAAGCAATAATACACAGGTCTCCTTACATCTCTTCAAAGGAAACCAAAACTGAACGGTTTGCATTTACATCTTTGTTACCTAAAATATACTCAGAAATAAAGTGAAAATTTAGCAATGTTATACATCTAGAGATAATGTGACATATCCTCAGCTGGTATAAATTGTCATAGTTTCTAATGGAGCTATGACAATTTAGACCGGCTGACAAGCTGCCACATTATTTTAAAATGCAAAGAGTAGGGTTGTGTTTTTTAATAGTCAAAAGAAGCTGATGAATATAACAAAAAGGCCCTCAATCAGACCACAACATTTATTTCCATTCTTTAAGAACTCTATTTCAAAGGGAAAATGGAATGGAATACCTGTATTTTCAAATGAAATGCCATTTCCAGCAGAATTACACGATATTACAAAATCAATGGCTATGAGACAATGGACATGTCAGTACTGCCTTTTATTTAAATGTGATGACTAAATATAGATTGTAAATATGAGAACCAACATTAATTAATTGGTTTTCGCAGTCTTTAGTTGCTTTGCCCTTCACAGTGGCATGCAGTCTGTTTGCTTTAATTTATTTTCTTTGTTTTGGTGATGTTTGACTAATAAATACATTGATTAATTGCATTTGTAAATGCCATCCATAGATCACAAGAAAAGAGTATGCTTGATGTTCCTATTATGGCGATCCTGGAAGATTTTTTTCCCCTCCTTCAACTTTTAGTATTTAACACACACACACACACACACACACACACACACAGAGTGCTGCAGTGCTGAATAAAGTTCCCTGTTCTTATCTGAATTTTCAATGAACAAGCAGCTGCAGAATAATGTGACTTAATGAGGCACTTCTAATAAAACACAGCACAACTTAAAAGAGAGGCATACAACTGTTTGCTCACTGATAGAACTATCATTCAAAATAAAGTTTCAAAACAATGGTCACATTTTGTATATGAATAGTAAATTATACGGTTTCCTAGTTTCCACAGTCACTGATGAGTGCATGAGATTGACAAATGTTTAGTATTTTACTATTACCTGTAGTCAAACCTAACACATAATTAGTGCTACATGATCTTCTTCTAATAGACTATTATGCTTTACACAGTTACTAGTAGGCAATAATACATTCCAGAAGAAAAATAGGTTACACCAATTAAATATTACATGTAAGTGTGGTGACACTCATATTTGAAAAATGCCGAGGTTTTTTGGGCCTACCAGAAAGTACACAGACTGTTGGCAAAGAGCTCCTTTACCGGAAGTCTCTTTCACTTAATAGATAAAAGGAAAACCTATGCTTTCATCCTTGAAAACAGAGTCATTCTATCAGCTCCACTGATTACATTATGAAAGTTGATGGCTACTAAATGCTGTTAGGCCACCACATTGCTTTGAGATTGCACATCTGCTTTAACATAAATCTAAACGAGGCTCAATGAATCTTCAGTCTGCAACTTGCCATTGTAACTGAAGCTCTCTAGTATTATCTATCTGTCTACATACACATTACAATTTTCAACTCCACTAATTCTGCTTATGCTCCGCACTAGCACAATCAACTGTATGACTTGTGCCTACGTGTAAAATGAAATCCCTTGGTGCTCTTGAAGAGATGTGCAAAAACATTACACTACATGTCAAATACATGACAAGGCGCTGGATTAGTTCTCATTCGCTGATTAAAACAGTATGACAGGAATCAAGATTTTATTTCAAAATCACCTACTATCAACTAGACAGCATATCTAAATTCATTCTTTCAAAAGCCTCCTGCTCAGATAATATATGGTACTCAGTATAAGTATGCTGTAAATAGCAAGACTGATCTAATACAAAATGAGTGATCACTGTAGTCCCCTCTTCACTAAAATCATAGTACTGAAATAGTTTACATTTACAGTAAGAACAGTATTGTAGCTTGGTAAGTCAGGGCAGTAATAAACTGAAAAAATAGATGCTCAGGTGAACATCGCCATTACAATATCAAAGCTGTGTAAGTAATATCTAAAACTGAGATTTAGCTGAATTACTTTACCACTGTTACGTGAACAATTATGAAATTATTAAGATTAGATACATACATATATTCACAGTGTAAAGTGACTGAAGTGTTACTGCGACAGGACAAGTATAATAAATAAATCCTTTGTGCCCCCTTTAAAAATTGTCTTAGAAGTGGGTCATGTTTCTCAAGTTTACCGAAAGCCATGGTGGGATAGGACTGTTTAGTTTGTTTAGGTTTTTATGTTATGCTCCATAAAGGAATCTTACAAGCAAAGAAAAAATAGTAATGTATCACCTAATAAAGTAGCTTTAAAGTGTTAAATTACCAGTCTGAATGTTAATATCTAAAAGCAGGTGGTAAGAAAGAGCAACCAGATAATAATGATCATTTAAATTTATCCAGTGCTGTGAGAAGACCCTAACACCCTGGATGTTCTATGGGGCTCTATTTGTTTATTATTTAAATTAACAGTTCTTCAGGAGTCAAAACAAGATTTCCTAGTTACAAAGCCAAAAATTATTGTTGTGGCAGGTTTGTACAGTTGTTTTTTCCAACAAATTAATACCCTCCAAGCAAAGAATGGAAAGAGACTATTGTAACTACACATATAGAGTAATTCAAAGTGCTTCAGGCAGTTGTTTAACCTCCTGGTAAGGATGAGGAATAAAATAGAGAAAAGCATGACAACTCTGCTCCTAGCAGGGCACTGAAAGATGCTGCTCTTTGTGCTTTGCATAGACAGCTTGTGTTTCTAATCCCACAGCTAGCTTTACAGGAAATAAAGCCGATATTTTAAAAAACTCTGTCTTGCACAAGTACCCTGGGGTAGGGGGGCTGGGAGGGAAAAACCTTCCCACTATGAAACAGAATACAGATAAAATGCTATTGAGCCGTTAAACTAGCTCATTGAAATGGGAAGAAACAAGCAAAACATATTGGCAAGAAATGTCTCAGGTTAGATGCCACGATTTGGGGAACATTTACAGAGGAAAGAACTGAAGTCATAAACCATACGTTATATAGACCTTTTTAAAACTATTCCTAAAACGATTCACTCTTTAACCTCTCCCTTAAGCCATCCAATAGAGCGATCTGTCTCCAACCAAAATAAATCGCCCGGTATCTGAGGTTCTGGAAGTTATCAGCCATGCTCTTTATGAAAATAATTAGGCAGAAAACCTGATAATCTTACTAAAACGTCCATCGTTCTGCAGAAATGTGGAGGATTAAATAATCAAAAATGGACAGAATTCAAAGAAACACCTGACACATCTCATTGATCCATATTAGTGCCCCACTGGGCTATTTATCAGGAGTCCAGTAAGTTTACAAACCAGCACTGAACTGGAAAGCGGAGTGAAATTAAAAACAGTTCTTTAATCAAAAGAGGCTTTTTTTAAACTTTTTTGTACCGGAGAGGAGGGGTTGGAATAATCGACTCACTTAAATACCCTTCCTCACCTTCGTCTCTTCCCCACCCCCACTCGTTCACAAATCGCTTTAACCAGAACTTCTCCCCTCAACCTCTTTCCTCGCCCAGCTCTGATCGGATGCTAGAGTGACTGGCTGGATACTTCCAGCATCTCTCTTCACCAAGGGATCAGACAAGACAAAACGTGAAGGGCCGGGAGCTCGCCACAATTTAGCAGAGTGGGAGATCTCCCTTTGCACTCACCCGAAACCCGCACAACGCTGTACCGGGCGGGGGGACTGGGGTGCCTGAAAGCAGGAGCTGCAGCTGCCTGAGCCCGCTCACATCTGGAGAGAGCTGGCACCTTCTCACCTACCTGCAGCCCCGCTTCCTTTTGGAAACCCCTAGCGATCCTCCTTCAGGTTCCGGGGGGAAACTCCAGCCTTATCGCACTTGCATCGCTTACAAAATCCCAATCCTCCTCCGGCATCCACTGGCATGGATTTGTTCGGGGCTCTGGGGGGGGGGGTAAATTTGCTGCGTGGGGGTTTCCCCCACTCCTCTCGGATTGTATCTTGAAATAAAATAGGGATCCGGCAAGCAGGTGCAGGGAAGAGAGGGGGCTTTGGAGGGAGAGGTTGGGGGTGTTTCTTGTGCACTATTTAAAAGTGAGCAGAGGATTTTTTATAAAGGAGAGATGTAGGTTTTCTCTGCTAAAAAAGGACAGCTCAGCTCTCGCCCCTTTGCCAGATCAGTGAAGGTCCCGATTCAGCCTTGCAAGCAGAGAAGGAAGAAAAATTAACCGCATCCCTCAGCAGTCCCCCTCTGTTACTCCACCTCTGGTTGGTCTGCTTTTAATACACAGCAAGACTTTGCCCCCTCTCGCCTCGCTCCTTCTCCCTCTCGGGAAAGGTAATTGGAGAGTAAGAGATTCACCTGCAGGGGGGGAAATCAGCCCGCACGTACTTCTCCAGATTGCTGGCTGGCTGTGGTGGGATTGTTTTAGACAAGCTGAGGCAGCTGGTGGGGCTTTAAATACAGTCAAGCCAGGCACGTCCTGACGAGGCAGGAGATGGTCCTTGCCTCCCCAATATCTATCTCCCCACGGCTGCCCCGGCTCCTCGATCCTTCTTGCTGCCCCAGGTACGTCCGAGCTGGGAACTCAGGTCCGGTTAATAGATAACGTGGCGGAGCTGCTGGCCCTGTATTGCTGGTAGCCCTTCCAGGAGTCCCACCGCCAGAGTTTCCGAGAGACTAACTAGCCCCAGGCACATCGTGGGCTGAAGCGTACGCCTGCCTTAGATCCTCTCTCTCCTCGCCAGCACCCCCGCACTGTCACCCCCCGGGAGAAAAGGGTGCGGGTCCGAGCACCCGCGCGGGCGTCTCGTTCCTTCCCCTTCAGAAGGAAGGGGAAAGCGGCCAGCTTAACCCAAAGAGACAGACGCACAAATGAGTAGAGGAAACGAAAAATCCCCTCGGACACAGTTTTGCAACTCCCTAGAGCGCCAATCGCTGGGGAGAAAAATGAGCGTGGAGTTGGTTTCCCCTTTAAAGCCAAGCTCTTTGGGGAGATTTCCCCTCCTTCCTGTATTGGGACCAATTCATGAATGAATGAAATCCCTTCGGACGGGGAGAGAGCCCATTCATAGCCTGTACAACCTGGGGCTCCTGGGTGAGCTTTGGAGCAACATGGTGTTGAATCGCATCGGGCTGGGCTGGGCTGCCTCGCCTCTCCCGCCCAGCAGCCACTGAAGAAGCAAGCTGTACGGCTGCTGCCAGAAAAACCAACGCGCCGGGTGGCTGCAGCAGACAGAGGGACAGCGGCAATCCAGAGCCAAAAGCTGGCCTGTGTCTCCCTCCAGAGGAAGAAGAGATTCAGACACATACAAAAAAACCTTCAAAAACAGACTCCAAGGAGAGACTGCGGAATTGGAATTAATTTGCAAACTGGACACCATTAAATTAGGCTAGAATAAAGACTGGGAGTGGATGTGTCATTACACAAAATAAAACTATTTCCTCATGTTTATTTTCCCCCCTACTGTTCCTCACACCTTCTTGTCAACTGCTGGAAATGGCCCACCTGAATTGTCACTGCAAAGGGGTTTTTTTTCTCTCTCTTGCTGGTAATAGCTCACCTTACCTGATCACTCTCCTTACAGTGTGTATGGTAACATCCATTGTTTCATGTTCTCTGTGTATATAAAATCCCCCTACTATATTTTCCACTGAATGCATCCCATGAAGTGGGCTGTAGCTCACAAAAGCTTATGCTCAAATAAATGTCTTAGTCTCTAAGGTGCCACAAGTACTCCTTTTCTTTTTGCGGATACAGTAACATGGCTGCTACTCTGAAATACTGACTACAGCAACTCCGGTTTGAAATCTACACAAGGAGGGATCTTTGATCCCAATGACACACAACATTGGGCACCTGGAAGTAGCTTTTGAATGGACATTCTAAGAGGTCATTTAGTAAGGTTACAATCAACTGCAGTTTACTGCGTGTGGCACTTATCTATGGGACCATGGTCTTACCTTTATTCTTACCTTATTTTGCTTTGTGCCCTTAAGTGCAATGATCCCTTAGTTGCTGCATTTTTATTTTATTTTATTTTTTGCCATTGGTGATTTGATCCTTTAGCCCAAGGATCTTGGTTCAGATAATTCAAAACATGAACTTGGGAAAGGCTTTTAAAAACATGAGGCCACTCTTAGACACACCTACCTTCCTTCCTGTGTGTTACTCTGCTTGTTAATGGCCTTTTATGCATTTCCTCTTCTCACCCCTCTTTTTTCAGCTCTGAATACAGGCACATTTAAGAGGATATTCTTAATAGTGCTTTCTTTGCTCTGGAATAGGTTTGTTCTTGTACAGCACATGCTGTGTTGACAAATAAAATTATTATCAGCCAAACTTGCCACTTTTTGTTGAACAGCACCTGCACCTCAGCCCCAGTAAAGGTGAACGAGTCTGACCCTATATCACTACTTTTGCCTAACAGAGGAAAGATTGCTTAAGGCACATATTCTTTATGCTTTGCCTCTCCAGTTAATACAGAGATCTCCAATAACAACAACCACAGAGATATTAATAAATTAGACAATACAATTAGATGTGTGGGTGTCTGTTTTATTGGTTGCAAAAGGTTTTACATGAGTGTCAAGCAGTGCAGAATTAAGTGTCCATGATATATTTCATCATTCATTCATTGCCAGGCTTAAAAAAAATCATCCATACAAATAATAAGATTAAACTATCCAAGAAATGACTTCTGCAAGTCCCTTTACTGACACCAAACCCTATATGATGGTACTCGGTGAATTGTATGGGAAGGAAAGTGAAACAGAAAAACAGCAGAGCAGATTTCTTTAATCCACATTTGTGGAACATTGGTGACTTTTTCAAATAATACAGAGGCATAAAAATCAACAGAGTCCAAAAAAGAAAACAACTGAAGAATGCAGATAGCTCCATGATGACTGCCCCACACTCACTCCTTCAACACTGCAGGGGGAGTTAGAAATAGGCTGGCCTGGAAAGTGAAAGTAAAAAGTATTCTTGATGGTGATATTGTATGTAACAATTCTAGCAAAAATAGACATTGCTCTGTGAGGGCTCTGGAGGCATTAAAGGATTGTTGGATTTTAAAACAGTGCAGTTTTACCTCATTAATTTGAATACATCTGATGTCACAAAAAGATAATTGAACTAGCCAGTGAGCAAATGTGCGGCTGCATTCCAAACAAGCTAAAAGTAATGCAGAAGCAGCACTGGAAACGCTACTAGTAAGGAATTAAAATAACCAAGACATGTCGTTACAAGGGCATGTCTCATACCATACCATACCATTCTTATACCATATCCATCATTATACAATCTGAATGCCTCAAAAGTGTTGCTGTTGAGAGGTCATGAGATGAAATAGGCCGCAGTCATGATCAGTGTCCAGTTGTTCTAGGAACTGTGCAGACACGTAGGAAGACAGGATCCCTTCCCTGAACTGGCTATAGCACAATTTGACAGAAGACAAACGACAGCTACAGACAATAGAGGAGAAGAGAGGATGAGAGTAAAGTCATTCCTTTCCCATTTGTGGGGTTCTTTCATACAGTAACAAGAGAAAGAAAAATATTGAAATACAAATACAACAATGTAATTTTTTTTTAAAAAGAAACAAAAGTTAACAGGGGTACTTGGAGCAAGGGCAGTATCTGAAAACTAATTTAACTCATTTTTTTTAAACTTCCTACATTTCAAGTTGAAGTATAGCTCTAAAGAGCATGGCATGGGATGGATACAAATGAGGGAAGTTTTCTCAAAATGCCGTAGTAGCACAACCATAAACATCCTCAATCTCTTCCTTGCTCAAACCTAGCTGCTAAACAAAATGAAATGAAAAACTGTCCTTTATTGGATTCTGGTAGACTCAATTAGGGGGGAGGGATAGCTCAGTGGTTTGAGCATTGGCCTGCTAAACCCAGGGTTGTGAGTTCAATCCTTGAGGGGGCCATTTAGGGATATTGCAGATTGGTCCTGCTTCAAGCAGGGGGTTGGACTAGATGAGCTCCTGAGGTCCCTTCCAACCCTGATATTCTGTGAGTTAAAACACTGTGGAGAAAAGCAACATTTTATTCAGGCTTGACAAAGCCCTGGCTGGGATGATTTAACGGGAATTTGGTCCTGCTTTGAGCAGGGGGTTGGACTAGATGACCTTCTGGGGTCCCTTCCAACCCTGAGATTCTATGAATCTAATTAAATTTTGCCTGTTAAAATTTGATGAGCCTATTAAGAAGGGGATGGGAACCATTTTTATAGTGGGGGTACTGAAAGTCACTGAACCAAACTGTAAACCCTGTATATAATGGAAACAACTTCAAGCCAAGGGGTGCAGGAGCACCCCCAGCACCCCTAGTTCCAGCACCTATGCAATAGTTTTGCACCCAATAAGGTGCTGCTCCTGCAAGCTGTTCCAGGCAGACAGACCCCTCCTGTGCCCAAAGGGAGCTCCCCTGACTTCAGAACATCTCTATATGAACACAGAAGTCCAGACATATAGAACCATGTGGGAGACTGGGACCTTAGTTTCGCACTGTGTGCACATATGCCTGTGTCATGATCAAGGTGAAAATTAAAATTGTTCAACCCGCACCAAAAGTGTTGAAATAATCTGTACATTGTATATTAACTTGTTCACCTTTAAAGAGGGTTTATGACATACTAATCAATTAATCCTGATGTCATGTGATTATAAAGATTAGGATTATATACTTGAGTTTTTAGTGTCCCTCACAAAGTGTCCCTCACAAAGGGAAAGAATTGAGCTTCAAATATCAAAATATGCTGGGACACATACCAGTATACCCAGACACAGGAAGATCAACCAGGTGCTATAGGCTTCTACAACACCCTCTTCCCCCCAGCTGGCATAGAGGGAGTGTGGGCCCTAAACTGCACCAATCCTCAATTGCTGTTTCATTGCTATAATTTATGCCTGGGGACCCATTCTACACACAGCACCCCTAGCATTAAGAGTACTAAAGTGAGCTTTATGATGATGCCTTTACACACACACAATTCTGCCATGTGCTGCTCAGCTATCGCCAAGAGCCTGGTCCACTAGGTTCATGGTTCGCTAAAAGCCTCCAGACAATCCAAATTCTTGCTCAGTAACATGTTGCTAATCAATACAAAGTATCATTTACAACTGAAGGAAAGTGAAAAGGCAATGGAGCAAAGTTTTTCTGGAGCTCTTTAACAAACCGCCTGTAGGAAACTATTAAAATCATGATGGTTATTGGATTCTAAAGGAAATACAATTTTTAATTAGAATGGTAGAATCCAGTGCTGACTAGAGAGGGGGAAAGGGAAATAATTATACGGGGGCCCTGAGCCCAAAAAGTCTAACATCTGTTTAAATAAAGTGAAATGGGAGGGGTTAGGGCTCTGGTGAACATGATGTACCGGGCTCCCAAATTTCTCTCGATGGGCCTGGTAGAATCATCACTGATTTTCCAAAACTTCCATGTGACACTGAAAAGAAATAACAGAAGCAACTGTGCTTCTGTTATATAACATGCAAACCATTCAAAGAACTGTTATGTGCTTTTCTTTTCTTCCATTTCCACCACTGATCTTAAAGCATGATGCAAGCCCCTGAAGTGACATGGATCACAAAGTACAATGGCAACACACACAGGTGTTGAAGCTGAAGAAAGGACACCATCCAGGACTGAGACCTGGTCTACACTAAAAAGTGTGAAAAAACACAGCTCTGACTGATGTAGCTATGCTTACACAACCCCCAGTGTAGATGCTGCTATGCTGATGAAAGAGGGCTTCCATTGACATAGCTAACTTCATTTGGGGAGGTGGCGTCCCTACACTGACAGAAAAACCCCTTCTATTGGTGTAGGCTGCATCAACACCATGAAGCTATGCTAATATAGTCTCCATAGTATAGACATATCCTGAGAAAGAGGATACCCAAGTCCTTTGCATCTGTTTGTCAAGGAAATATTGTTGATATTGCTTTCACAGAAGTTTAACTGTTTCACTTAAGTTCGGTAAGAAATAGGAACACTGATAATTCTTCAATTCAAAATAGCAAAAATCCTATATTTTGAAAATGTTGCAGTTCAAAAAGCAGCAGAAAATTACAGAATTTAAATTATTGCGCAAGGTACAATCCTTAATTTTATGAGCACATACTATGTTTCAAATGCCATATATAGTTTTTTCCACGCCCACAACCTTAGATATGTGTAGGGATTTAGATGTTTATCAATAAGTGCCAGTAAAGATTAATTTCCTTGTACACACACAAACCAATGAAAAAACATTTCCATCGATAATAAACAAAATATGCAAATAGGCATAATCAAAATATGCAAATTGACTATGTAAGAAAAATGCTACATAAGAACTCATTAGAGTTTAATTTAAGTGATATTTACTTTGTATAATTTTGACATGTGGTGATGACAATTTGTATTTTAAAGGTTATAAGCTTTAACTTTTTGAATCTCAATGTGTACCATCGGTAAATAATTGTCTGACCTACCCTATTGTCTGACCTCCCCAAAATTTCCCATAACTGTGAAAAATTAAATTGATAAAAATAAAAAATGCTTAAAAATAAACATCGATATTGTGATACTCTGTACCTCAACGTAGCACCCTAGAGCCCCCATATCCACCACTGTTTTATAATTATAATATGTTTTGCACAAAGTGAGGTATCATGTTAAAAGTCTTGATCCGATGAACACTAATATCCTGTTGGATTGTATGTGCTATCATTGTATGTGAAGTTATATAGTATTGCTATTGTATTACTGAAATATGTTGTGAGGTTGGAACACCCGCAACCAGCCTTTCAGTTACAACAAAGGAGCAGCCATCAATAGCCAGGCAGGATTAATGGCTCATCAACACCCAATCCAGTATCCCAGAGACTTCTTGGAGAAGGCACGTATGCCATGGGGGCGGACTAACACACATCACAGCAAAGATCTCCAGGAGAGGTAGTGATATCATCACTTGGCCTCTCTCCCTCCCCCATCTCAACACCTGGAGGGGCATCTGGAAGACAAAAACTTTGAACTGGGGAGTTTGGTCTCAACCTGGAAAAGGGTCCAGTCTGTGCATTGAGGAACTTTACCCTGCTTGTACCTTCTGTCAAGGCTGAATCCTCACTCTGTCACACCGAGTGCAGAAGTGGGGCCCACAAGGATTTTAAAAATTAATACTTGCCACTCCAGGCTTGTATTACACTCCCAAAGTTACAGCTTTTCTCTGACCTTGGCTTGGTAAACATTGCCACCACCCAAATGCAAAAAAAACCCTTTGAACCCAGGAAGGAACGAAAACACACACACACACACTTAGCTGTGGCTACCAGCTAATCAAACAACATGCACAAACCTCTTAGGACACCAAAAAACCAATCTTGTTCTTAAAAAAGGTAAATTTTATTAAAAATAAAAAGAAAGAAAATACATCTGGACCTTAGGCTTTTGCTAGATTTTAAAAGGGCAATTCCAAAAGTAGCTTTCTTGAAGGTTCAGTTTAAAGGTTACAAGCAAACAAAAGCATCTGGGATTAGAACAGAGGAGATCCACAAACCTTGAAAAATAAATAGAAATAAACCTGATCATGTCTAGCTAAACATTCTGATTTACTTACACATTTGGGTTGTTAAAGGTAGTTCTAGATATAATCTGATGATTTTCATGTCTGGTTCAAACTTTACAGAGCGTTCCTGCTGCCCCGTCTCTTCAGCCCAGAGAGCAACAGACAAAGGGAAAGTTTCTTCCCCAATTTTAAGAAGTTCTACCTTCCCATTGGCTCTTTTGGTCAAGTGCCCACTATTTTTTTTCTTTACCTGGGGGACTTTTTAACTCTTTACAGGTAAAGCAAGTAAAGAACAGCTACCAAGAGGGATTTTACAGCTAACTGGCTAGCTGGGTGTCCATCAAAGAGAGCTATCCCCCACTTTATTTATCACACCATCTGTCAGGGCTAGAAAAGCTGTTTGACTCAACTCTTGCTTAGGCTAAAAGTTTAAGATTTAGACTGCACGTTTTTATTTTTATTTCTTAAGGTAACTATCTCTGGTATCTGGAGGTGGCTTACCAGGAGTGCTGGGAGAGCTGTCTCCCAGCCCTCGTGTGTCACCACACTCGCACTTCAAAGCGCTGCTGCAGGAGCATTCCCGTGACAGCGCTTTGAAGTTTCCAGTGTAGCCATGCCCTTAGTAAGCAACAGCAAGGAGTTGGACTCAGCAGACCTTAGCTGCTGGTGTGGAGGTCCTTGGGCTGTAACCATTTTCAGTGAGTGAGCCCAGATTCCCCTACTAGCTCCTGGTATGGTGGCATAAGGCCACTAAAGGGGACAAGGACAATGGAGAGCCCTGAGAAAGGCACACTAGGACCATAAGGCCCAGAGTTGGGGCTGCAGACCAGATATAAGAACATTGGCCTTTTATTTTGTTGGATTTTTACTCTGGAAGGAGTGGACTAAATCATGACCTAGCTGGAGGGGTGAGCTGTGAGAAAAGAGACCACCACAGTGACGGTTGCCAGAAAGCCCCAGATTGGGAGAGAGCTGCCTTGCCCAGTGCTCTAGCAGTGAGTGAATCCCTTCAGTGGGAAACCTTAATTTTTTTTTCATTCCTGTATATTTGTATATGGTTGTAATGGTCTACTATTTCCTTGTCAGAGTTCAATATAAATTTCTCTTCTCTCCTTGAGCTTTTCATGATACCGGGTATTGAGTGGCTATATTTTACTAAGTGTAAAATTCAGCTGTATAGTGGCCTCTAGTGAACACTGACTGCAGCGGACCAGAGCCTCAGCCATTCATGGGATCAGTTAGCTAGGTATTAGGCTGAAAAATTAAGTGGTCTATATGTGCCAGAAACTTTCTAATATTATGCCACGTACCACTGAGTAATAAAGAACCGTTTACTGGGTAATTTATAAACAAATGACTTAATAGACTATCTCGCATACACAGAATAGTACAACATGCTATGTGAGCATCAAAGGTAGGAAAAAAACTGCATGATATATTGTATGATCTGAGTAGTACATGATACAGTGTTATAGTCAAAAGCAATCAGACTGTGGCTTTTTCAGAAACCTAACTGAGCTCTTTATGAACATTACCGAGAGTTTCATTTGGTATGTTTTCTCCGCCATTGCCTCTATTTTTTATCATAGTTTGTACCTGATGTTACTTGCTGATGGACTTTAACTGCATGTTACTAGTGTGTTGCATTGGTACTGCTGAAACATAGATTACAATGTATTAAATTAAGGCACAGAAGCCATACGTCACTTGTAGTGGCAAAAGCCCCTACAACAGATTTACTGAACTTCACACCAATGTACTTACATTCCGCATATACTAGGGAAGAGGAGACATGAGAAATGGGTAAGCAAGAGAGGAGAAAGCAACAGTAAAAGTCAAGAAGCAACCCAGCTGTGGAAACTTTTGGCACTGAAGAGTATAAAGAAGAAACAACAGACAAGGTGCATAAGCCCCAGAAGATAGCTCTTGATGCTAATGAGTGTGAAACTACTGCCCCCCTCGTGGTTATGTAGTGAGTGAATTCCAATAACAACATCTCATCCCCATTAGTTTAGACTTTAGACTTCAGATGATGCCAGAGCTGGCCTGTGAGACCCAGGAAGACCATAGCTGTGATCCTCACTCCTCGGCATGATTTTGAGGAGCTCAAAATGTCCACACACAAAAAGAGAGAAAGATAAAATTGATCTCAAGTTCCCAGCCCTTTTTCTTGCAAAGTTATCTTTAAAAATGAAACAGGCCAATTACTGAGTTTAAATATGATATTATGTTTTCTTTTTCTTTTTTTTAAGATCACTGGTTATTGACAGTTCCATCTTCTTTTTTTTTTTTTAAATTAGCAAAGTGAAGCTGAATGCAGGTTAAGCTGAACAAATGATATTATTGATCATTGTATTAAACCCTGTGCACTGCTCTGTCCGTGCCACTGAGTTGCTTCCACCTAACACATCACGTTGCTGGTTTTCCTGGTGACTCCTTAATAACAGTCCCTCCAGGAAACATAGGCCATCTGACTCCAATTCCACTGATCATGATACATCTTCCCGATTTTACAAACATGTAAATGTTAAAAACATAATTAATTCTCAGATTCCTACACAATGTCCCTATGGCCAGGGGTTACTAGCACATAGCCAAGTTAAAGTCTCGTCTTTTCCACAGACTAAGCTGATTATAGTTTTAAGATAGTTTGGGTTCCAACGGGCAACTGTAAGGGGAGTACCACTGCTCCATTCATGACTGCTTTAGTTCACTCTTTCTGGTTTCTCTGTAATGGCTGGATCCTCACAGGGAATTCCCATCTCCAGGGCTGGTAGGTCCTTGGCTGACCTGTCATACTCTAGTGCCTGCTTTCTCTGATTGTTGGCCATCTCCTCTTGGTGGTCTCTCCATCCTTCTGACTGCAGCAGGGCTCCCCTCACCTGTAGCTGGGTTTTGATCATTTGCTGGACTGTTTTGGCATCACAGTGATGAGGTATTCCTGGGTGCCTAAAATGCTAACAAGGGGTCTGCACCAGTTTAACAATCTCTTAGCTGTTTTCACAGCTGATTCCAACTTACCATGACTCTATGGGTATGCTGTAGAGGAAGTGTTGTAGTCAAAGTCCCATTTGCATACAATTCTTTCAATTCTTCTGAGACAAACTGGGCTCCATTGTTGGTGAACAGAGTGTCCAGAATAACATATTTTGCGAAGTTTGCCAATAACTAACTTGCTTCTTGTATCAGGTAGTGCATTGCCCTCTTCCCCTCCTTCCCTCCCCCTGGATAAACCTGAGTAGTAGGCTGTAATAAATCTGTTACCACCTTTTCCCATGGTTGGATGAGCAGCTCATGTAGTAGCATAGTCTTTCTGTTGACAGTTCTCACAAAACTGGCTGGTGTCACCCTTCTATTATGGCATGTGAGTTGTGTATTCATTCCCAGGCAATAAACACATTCTTGAGCCAGTCTAAGACAGCTGTCAATGCCCTGGTGTGAAGCATGCAATTTTTTGCATGACATCCTTACATAACAAGGTGGGAACAACAGTTCTCTGAGTTCAAAATAGGATTCCATCCTGCACGCTAAGCTCATCTTTAATTTGAAAATATAGTTCTGCTCTTACTGGTACTTGGCTTTTGTCTTCTGGCTACTCTGCTAGTATTGCTCTCTTGACTGTATGCAGTTGGGTGTCTTATTCCATCACCTCTTTGATTTCCATCAGCTTTGCCATGGACACTGGGAGACAGTGCAGCATGTTAATGGATCCCTTTTTTCCCAACTTTCTGATGCTGAGTATTTATGCCATGCACAGGCTGTCGGCTAACATCAGTAATCATCCTGGACAAGATCTGATCTCTGCTAGGTAGCACTGGAGGCACATCAACATGCGGTTGCTTTGGGGCACTAAGAAGGGACTTTGCTATGATTGTCTCTGATTACACTATTACTGGGTGGTTCTGGGTGTACTGATGGAATTGCTCCACTCCAAATACCATGGCCAGAAGCCCTTTTTCTATTTGGGTGACCCCTGTGCAGGCTCTGCTGGCACAGGATTGGTGTAGCCCTTGTGCAGGAGTACCTTTCTCTGAGGGATCACCCTGGAGCAGCAGTTCTCAAACTTATGTACTGGTGACCCCTTTCACACAGCAAGCCTTTAAGTGTGACACCACCCCCCCTTATACATTAAAAACACTTTTAAATATATTTAATACCATTACACATGTTGGAGGCAAAGCGGGGTTGGGGGGGGGAGACTGAGAGCTTGTGACCTCTCATGTAATAACTGTGTGACCCCATAAGGGTCCCAACACCCCAGTTTGAGAACCCCAGCCCTGGAGTGTCACTGGCTCTCTGGACTTCAGGACAGGTGCATTCACAGAGACAGAAGGTCAGGGTTGGAAGGGACCTCAGGGGGTCATCTAGTCCAACCCCCTGCACAAAGCAGGACCAATCCCCAATTTTTGGCCCAGATCCCTAAATGGCCCCCTCAAGGATTGAATTCACAACCCTGGGTTTAGCAGGCCAATGCTCAAACCACTGAGCTATGCCTCCCCCCATTCGTTATAATTTGTTTCACCATGTCAAGTGCTTGTTATTAGGAACCTGCCCAGTCCCACTCAGCTCCCAAGGCAGGATGTTAACATATGGATTCCACTTCTGCCAGGTGTAGACAGAACTTGGACAGAAAATTTATCACCATTATAAAGTGCAGTAACTCTCGTGCACCAAAACCCATTCCTCAGGTCACAGATCATTAAGGTTCTGGCTTTTCAGATCTCAAGCAAGATGTCATCAATTGAGGGAAGTGGATAGTGACATCTTTTCAATACTTGGTTCAGTGGCTTTCAGTGGCAGGTACATAATTTGCCTAATGTCTTCTTTATAACCACCACCAACATGCTGCTAATCCAGGCTGTACTGGCCTGTACAGGTGGTATGATCCCTGCTCTGCAGACTTTTGAGCACCTTGGATACTGGATTAGGTAGTGCTCCTAGAATTTTCCTTTGGTAAGCACACAGATTATACTATCGGGTCTACTTTCAGTCATACCTTTCCTTCAAGACACCCTTTAGAAATATCACCATCTATTTTAAAAATTGCCTCCATTGTCCATGAGATTCCCCCTTTTGCTTCTTGCACTGCAGCTATAAAATTCAGATGTTGTCTCCTGACCAGATCCTGGCCTGTATGGCTGTATTCCCCAAGAGGGGTTGATAGTGCTTACCTCCACCACCACAAACTTCAGTTGGTACCCTCTGTTTTTCAGATAGGAAAATGTGGCCTCAGAGTAACCACTAGGCTTCATTATGCTCTCCTTGTACGTTGTTAGCTTTGACTCCAAATTTCACCCTGAGGAATCGCATTGTGGGAGCCACCACCATCCAGCTGAAAGCTCACAAGGCATTTCCCTATTGACATTGTTGCATGCACAGAGGCTGGTATGGTCCTTTGTTGCTTTCCTGTCCCAACAGCCTGACCCGGATATGCTCTTAGACTTAAGAAGAGAGTCATGTCATCACCACTGTCTGTCATCCCCATATTGTACAAGTCTGTCTGAATCTTTGAGATCTTCTGCTCTTGCACACACTGCTAAAATGGTTCAACGTGCCATATTCCTTGCAGTGCTGTCCTACTACAGCACACTTCTCATACTGTCTCCCACAGTAAATTATTCTCACCTGGGTTAGGAACCTTGGCCACCTGCTCTCCTTTGCTATTGTCTTACTGCATTTACTCCTGGGGGTGTTGTGGGTCCTACAGCTTTCATCCTTTTTTCTGAGGCTTCTGCTGCACAGACCATGTCTAAGGTGAGATCACCTTGCCAGAGAAGGTAGTGAAGACAAGGGCCACAGGCTATTCTGTTCCAAATTAGGGAGTCTGTCAAAATGGCATGTAGCTGCCAGTGTACATAAAGCAGTAATACAGGGACTATTTTTCCCCACACCTCCCCCTGCCCACAAACACAGACTTTAGATTAGCAGTGGAAAAACCTCTGTCACTCAAGTTTCATTCTGCTTTGGTGAACAATAGGCCACCAGGGCTCCTAGGACTGCTGTGGGACGGTGGTGCAGAGCTCTCAGCCTTGTTTCTGTGTAGCAAGGGGGTGTGGGCTCCTTCTGAGACTGACAGGGAGGAGCTGCTGCCTACCCACTGGTGAGTGGAACCTGGACAGCCACACCTTCCCCGCCCCAGAAGCAGAGGGCCTGAGCCCCTAGATTGTGTGGCACTCCGTCTTGCCTGAGGGCCTGAGTTCCTAAACTATATGGTGCTCTGTCCTGCCTGAAGCCAAAGGCCTGAACTACTTGCTGCCTGGGCTTGCTTAGAGGGCCAGGGCCTCATGATTGCTAATCCCTCAGTAACCCTTTCCTTGCCAGGGGCCTGAGAGCAAGAGGGCATGGCCTCCTTCCAAGACTGACTGACACAGCTTACTTTATCTCCAGATTTCACTGGAGTCAGAGAAATGATAGACCACTCTCAGATCTGGATATGACAGTTGCTATTTCTGCAACTGCCAAGCAACTAGATTTGTTTACACTCTTAGATTCTGCTAGATTTAAATATTACATAAGTGTGTTCCCTATCCCCAGACAAGAGAAAACAAATTAGATTAGCAGACCAAATATTTATATCCTCCAAGTCTACGCTCATAAGAACAATGGAATTGCCCTACTATAATAGATGTAGTCTGGCATTTTTCCTTCAGCGCCAGCATAGAGCTAATGTTTCTTTTTTTCTTCCTCTGAAACCATAATGCACTTGGCCAATCTAATTTTTTAAGAATGGAAATGTCCACTGGTCTCACCTGCAGTAGATGTCTTTCTTTTCCATTATCTATAGTTCCGAGGAGCCTTTTTATCTTCTCTCAAACTTCAATTCTTAGAGTCAACATTAGAGTCTTCAGAACCACATCTCCTGATCATCCTAAATTCTAATCTGTCTCTGAATAAAGAAGCCAAAGAATAAGGAATTCAAACACTGTGATTTGAGACAGCAATAGAGAAGAGAGCAGCAGATTACTTTACTTTTCAATGGCAAATTCTTAGGAGGCAGTGGAATTGGCTGACTGTCTCACACCTCTCTCTAGATGAGAGTGTCTAAGGGAAGAGGCAGAGAGAAATACAATTGTAAGAGCCATGTAAATAGAACAGGTTGCATATGATAAACACACAGTAATTCTGATACTACTTTTTTTCTGAAAATAAATAAATAACCTGTACTACCATTGCCTGTAGGACGAAAAACAGCAGCAGTCCAGTTCAGTCACTCAAAGACGTGATCACCCATCTCCTTGCAATACAGCATGAGCATTAGGGGAAAACATGAATTATTGTAGTCCTGACTGAACACAGGACTTAAATAATATATTTCTAGGGAGTGATGACTTTGCATTCTTCCAAATCCTTTTGAAGAATTATTCACAAAGGGACTTGTCATTCCTTGAAAGGAATTATACCATGAGGACATAGAGATGCTGTGTAAGAACAAAAAGTCTGGAGCACTTTGGCTTGGTCATAGTGAATGTCATTTTGGAGTAACAACAGTGTACGTTATGCCTCTACTCATGGGATTTCCACAGCAGAGCTGTAAATTACAGCAAGACAAAGCAAAACATTTTTCTTATTGGAAAATTGATAAATACTATACGCATGCTAAAAAGAGCCCATAGCTACACCCAGAATAAAGATGTAACCCATAACAGCCTTTTCTTTATAAAGTATTCCTCTACCAACATCTGTGGGAGTCAGTGCAAGAAACAAAAACAAAGTATTTAAAAGGAGATAACCAGACCTGAAAGCTGATCTGTAAGTCTGTACTCCAGATGAAAAACAGAAATTTACTACAGTCCTCCATCACAATTCCAGCTGAAATCACTACAAGTTTTGACCAAGTAAAGACCTCTTGTCTAGAACATCGGAGCAGGCAGGATTATCATCGCTAGAGGCTTGTGCACCATTTTAACATTCTAATACATATCACAATTGAAATAATTGATATTTGCATTTAAAATGCTGCTTCCAGGAGAAAAGTCTTCGTACATAACTGATCTAAAGCTGGATTAGCATTGGATTTTATTCAATTTACTGCCCTTGCATGTACTTCTCCTGGTCCGATACAATTTAGCAATTCCTATTTTCCTGTGTACCAAGCCATATCACCCGTTGCTGTTGTACTTACCAAGAAGCACTTCAGAATGAGAATTACTTTTTTTCCTTTTTAAAGATAAATATATTAGCCAACATTTATTACAAAAAAAATCAATCCTTCTGATACAATTTTAAACTTACTTCGGAAAACTTAGGTGTGAGCAGTTAAAATGCAAATTTTAGAACTTGAAATTCTTGTCAAATGAGATTATTTATTTAATATTATGTGAAAGTAGGTGCTTTAAATTACTTTTAGCATTGAAATATTAGCTGTATGATTAAATGACTATAAGATCTTGCGAGAGCAAGGTCTTAAACAGTCTAAGCATTAAACTAAAGATCAAGATGATCTCATGGAAAGAATCCTCTTTGATTGTTTCTGAAGATCATTTTCAAAGAACCTGAAAGACTATTTGAGAACTCATCAACAAGAAAAATGAGACTTCACGTTAAGGATTCATGGTGCCATTTATTATTTCATGATGTACCATTTTGTAATCTGTAAAGTGTCACTTTAGAAATAAAATAAATTGGTTAGTCTCTAAGGTGCCACAAGTACTCCTTTTCTTTTTGCGAATACAGACTAACACGGCTGTTACTCTGAAACCTGACTTTAGAAACAGGCATCACAAATTCTAGTTGTTGGGGATTTTTTTCAGTGTCAAAATGTATGAGCTGGGTAACTCAGGCCCATTAGGATGGGAGATAAATTAAGGTGTTGAATGATGAGGGGTTTGCAGCAAGAGAGTCCCCATGGAATACAGGTTCATTATTTTTTGTATAAAGATATTTCTATTGTTCTATAGCTACAACACAGTCCTCCAAGCAATACCACTCATACTCCCAGACCCAGTAAATAAGAGCACTGTGATGAACTAAAACAGGAATAGTAGTTGTGTTTATATACCACTCTCCATTTTCAAATCTTTTTCTGACTCTTAATCCTCTACTCTTTAATGCAGAGAGTTAAAAAAAAACATACCTATTTCTGAACTAGACTCATATACATTCATGAAGTGCTAACTACTGTGTTAAATGTACCATCAAATGTAAGCTATATAGTAATGTTTATAACAACCTTTAACTACTTCAGAAGAACAATAAAGATAAACTCTGAACAAAACATGATGGTTGTTCTTTCAAAAGCTTACAACTGAACACTGACTTAATAAAGCTTTGAAACTTCACTATGCAGAAGAAAAATGCTGCTTTAAACCATCTTAAATGGAATAAACAAGCACAGACAGTTTTTTTAAGTTGTCAAATCATTTTTAAACTTTCCCTTTATTTTGTTTAGTAGTGTATGTTTAACACAGTACTGTACTGTATTTGCAGTTTGGTTTTTATTGTCTCTGCTGCTGCCTAACTGTGTACTTCCGGTTCCAAATGAGATGTGTGGTTGGCCAGTCAGTTCGTAACTCTGGTGTTCATAACTCTGAGGTTCTACTGTATAGTCTTCCCAGAGTTGAGAAGAGAACATAAGAATACTATAGGTTAGGACAGCACATGCAAAAAATATCCTGAGGGTGACCAAAAAAAAAAAGTGACGATATGAATATGATTGGCTTTAAATGCTCAATTGACAATTTCAAGAGCTTGATAAAGACTCCACTGGAAAGAGAAACTCAGCCAACCTTAAAGAAAAGGCAATAGACCATCACAAATCAGATTTGCCCAGCTGAAGATAAACATCTGTAACCATCAAGATATAATAGGCATTTTTTTAATTGCAACACTGAAAGTCTCCTAACAATGACCAAAGTAGCATTTGATGCTAAATGCATGTATCATGTAGTGCTAATAGGTGCAGATGTCAAATCCATAAATTTGGAGGTCTAGTTAGAAAAATCTAACTAGCTGCCTCTTGCTGTGAAATTACACGTGTGGCAAAAGGATTATGCCACTACTAATCATATTCAGAAGAGAGCCTCCTGCCTAAGTGCATAGGAAAAAAAACCCACTCAAGTCCTAATATCTTAGGGTGACCAGACATCCCGATAAAATTGGGACTGTCCCGATTTTTAGGTCTTTGTCCTGCATCCCAACCTATGCACAGTCGGGACGCCATTTGTCCCGATATTGCGGTTTTGGCCACTCCAGTGTGGTTTTTTTTGCTTCATCAACTCCGGCCCTTTGGGTTTGTTTTTTGTTTTTTTTTGGTTTTTTTTTGCTTCCCCCATGTGTCCCGATATTTTCTTCGTTTCATCTGGTCACCCTATAGCATCTGCAGGATTGGGAAATCTCACTCCCAAAGGAATACTGCACTCCCCAAACCCTTCCCCCTTCATAAAATGCTTGGCAGGAAACTCTGAAGTGAACCATTAAGTTTTCCTGCCTTGCTGGCCCTCTTCCTCTTTCTCTGCAACTGGGCAACCTGAGCTCAAGTGCTGGACTGAATAAACCTGAATTTATTCACAGCCCAAGTGATAGCCTAAGTCACCTCAGAGCTCAGTCCTTCTCTTTTAGCACTTTCAGCCCAGTAAGTCTGAAGACCAGCATCGTTAAATAGCTTGGCTATATGCCAAGATTCAAAGCCCTCTCAATAAGTACATGCAAGGTGCAACCCACTTCCAAAATGAGGACTGAACAATTTCAAAAAAATAAACTAGAATTTCTTCCATCAAATAACCATGATCGCTGATCGGACGTTGCTGTGCTCAAACAAAATGCATACAGAGACATATAGCAGATAAATGGGGTGGATGGAGAAATGTAAGTACCAATCTTGTTTAAAAATAATTTTTCTCTCTCTCCTCACTCCACCATTAGACACTTCTTATTTAAACTATTTTGCTAACTAACTAAATAAACTTTTGCTAACTAAATAAAACTACGATATCTTTAAAATCCATTTTCAGTGTTTCCTTTATCAGCTCTGAGAGAAATCAAACATAATTCTGAAAAATGACTAGGGCAACATTTGCTAGTTATTTAGGCTTAATGGTCGTTATTAGAGCCATAAAAAACGTCCATGCAGGAGAACGGCTATTGCGGTATTGATAAAGCATATTATAGATGAAATAGTATGAGGAAGAGAGACTCATCCTATAAACTATAATTTTGTCTAAAATATGTAAGCAATATCGCCACTGCTACTGTTCTGCACATATTTCCACTGCAAATCTCTTTTGTGAGGTTATAATGGGATTAAACACTGGCTTCAAGCAGAAACTTAAATCTCAGGCAAAAATTAAATTGACCATTTGTCCCCTTTCCCAAAAGAAGTGGGGAAAATAAATAGTTTAGGCCATTTTTGGCTTTCAGTGTGTACAAAAATATTTTAAAGGGGACTGCTGGTCCTAGATGGGAAAAGCACCCTGAGCATGAGTGACCATAGGCCAGTACTGTGTATTAAAGGTCTGATCTAAAGCCCACTGGAATCAGTGGAAAGACTCCAAATCACTTCCCAGGGCTTTGGACCATGCTCTTTCAGCTCCCTCCACTTCATGCAGAGAGAAAGCTCTTTAGATACACCTGCATTACACCAGCTCAGTGAGCTTTTCTTGTACAGACCACAGGGGTGACAGCTAGTTTGCAACACTGCAAGATTTTGTTCCTTATTTCAGATACAAGCAAAAACTGAACCTTTTGTGCCTCTGGTCATCTGCCCAGGTTGTGAACTGTGGCAATTAAGCTAAACTCCCTTTTGGCCAAACCGGACAGTCTCTAAGCAAAAGAATAAATGGACACAAATCTGACATCAGGAATCATAACATTCAAAAACCAGTAGGAGAACACTTCAATCTCTGTGGTCACTCAGCAACAGACCTCAAAGTGGCAATTTTTCAACAAAAAAACTTCAAAAACAGACTCCAATGTGAAGCTGCAGAACTGGAATGATTTGCAAACTAGATACCATCAGATTAGGCCTGAATAAAGACTGGGAGTGGCTGGGTCATTACAAAACCTAAACTTAATTTCCCCAATACTAATTTCTCCCTACTGTTACTCACACCTTCTTGTCAACTGTCTGTAATGGGCCACTCTCTTACCACTTCAAAAGTTATTTCTCCTCCCTCGGTATCCTGCTGTTAATTGATTTATCTCGTTAGTCTGACCTAACACTTGGTAAAGCAACCCACATTCTTTCATGTATTTGTACCTGCTCCTGTATCTTTTACTTCATACATCTGATGAAGTGGCTTCTAGTCCATGAAAGCTTATACCCAAATAAATTTGTTAGTCTCTAAGGTGCCACAAGGACTCCTCTTTTTTTTTTGCTTATACAGACTAATACGGCTACCACTGAAGCCTGTCCCTTTTTTGTATGACTGCCATTTCTGTTTGCACCTAAACTGGTGCACTGACTTGGGATTGTCATATGTTATGGATGAGTTTTATTATATGGGGTTTTGGCCCCTACGTTCTAATAGAGCTAGTCACACACTGCAAAAACAGCATTCATTAACTTTTGTTCATATTGAAAACAGGAAATAGCACATAGATAATGTGGAAATATTATTGTAAGGAGCAGGCCTCCTAGCTTGCAAAGGGAAAATTCTGCATACCTCAAAGCAGCAAAAAGCACTACTGGAAGAGAACTGGACATGAAATTCAAGTCAAGCTCCTACAAAAGTAAAGTTTCTTAAATGTCAAATATATTAGGAAGATGAAAATTAAGAATTGTGGGACTCATCAATCTACAGTGGATAATTTTTGCTATTGCTAGTATAGTACAGTAGCTGTGTAAATCTTCATTTTATTGTTTCGCTCATATGCTAAACTTCACAGCATGATAGCGGCCCCTAGCAGTGAACTGAATTTCAAAGGTGCCAAACATCCACAACTGTCAGTGAAGCCAACAGAATTGGGGGTGTTCAGCACCTTTATAAAATTCAGGCCAATGTTGTAATTAGACTATTCAGCCACTAGCTGCCATTAGACAGAATATAGAATTTACAGTACTATAATGCACTGTGAACTCTTACAAAAAGAAGAATTAAAATTTTCCACCTCCAATTCAAGGGTTGGTTCCTGCTGAGTCAGACTTGCTTAGCAAAAGCATCTATCAATCTAGAACCCTGCAAAGTTTAAGATTAAATATTTTATAGAGTGATCTAATTTGGAATCTGAAGTATACTAAGAAGTTGCTGGATCAACTGAATAAAAAAAATACATGGTAAAGACTCAGATTAACAATTAACAACCTACTTTACAGTAGCTCTGTTAGACTTCTTGAGTTAGACCTGAATTTGCATTGGCAATTTAAACGTTCACATTAACTGTTTTTGTTTCTTTCATTTTACAAGTGTATTATGAACATGCAGATATGCTTGGTTGGCCACTCTAGAATTAGTTTGACCTCGCTTTCTTGGGATTCTATTTTAGTGCATTAGTAAAACACACACAATTATTTATGCAGCACTATCAGGGTGCACAGTACTACATAAGACAGAGGAAGCATTCCAAAGTAGACCGACAACAATTCATACAGAATACACCACAACACTGTCTGATGTCAGAGCAGTTCTAAATGTTGCACAAGCTACTAGTATATGGACTCCTTCTACGTTTTGTACACAGACTTATTTCATTTACAGAAGAGTCACATTCACTAGCCTCCCCCAATCTAGACCCCAGACTCTAGCCCAAGATCTGGGGACATGAGCATGAACAGGACAGGGAAAGATCAATCCTCCCCCAGAGGCCACACAAGAGCCATGAAGCCACTCCACAGAGACTATTTCAGCCCAATGCCTGTAATAACCGCTACAAGGCACTTATGCAATCTATATTGAGTGGGGAAGAGAGGGGAAGATTCTTGCAACACTGGATACTCCAGCTCAACCTTAGTCTGCTTTAGTATGCTCCACCTCTTCTTAATCCCTTCCCCTACCATGCAGAAGCTTGCATGCAGCAGGCTGTGGGGCATGCGCCCCCTGCACTATTCTCCCGCGTACCCTTGGCACAGTAGAGCTGCACTGCTAGCACTCTGAAGGGGCCATTGATAGCAATGGAAGAGGGGATAGATTTCCCCAATCTCTGAAGTCATGGGGAGTCTTTCCATGGACATTATTGGGCCCTCAGTGCTGTTTTCTTAGTGTAAACTCAAGCCTGGTAGCTCATTTTGATTGTGCATATTTACTATGTTAAAGTACTACAATCTTTGCCTTATTATCCCATCACATTTTAAGCTTTGATTAGTCTACATCTTAAATATGTAAGTGTAGTTAGCTTGGTTTAATTAGCTGAACATTATTTAAATGTCCACCTTAAATTAATCTCTTCGTATTACAAAGTGTATGGGGAGGAAGATAGCAACTTTCACATGGTCTTGCTTATTAAATGCTTCAGCACAACCAATGCCATCAACCTGGTGACTGAATGCAGATTGACAGCCTCAGTCTGAAATGCAGCTCAAGTGATGACAAGTTGTGTTTGTTGCACTGCAGTGCTTGCTTATCCTTCCTTACCATGGATTATATGGCATCATAAAATATAGCAAGAGACTTAAAAATTAATCAGAATTTTAAATACAATATGAATGATGCCCATGTGGACTCAAATCAGTCTACAATTATGACTTCTTTGGAGCCACTTTTATGGTATCAAATCAATGATCTGAAACCTAAAAATGTACCTAAACAGGCCCTGACATGATTGACATGCCTTAATGAAATTTTAGCAGTTTCACATTTTAAAAAGCATCCTCCTCAGATGGATTCAGAGCCATTCCAATCGCTGCTAACAAGCAGTAATTACAAATCTACTAAGTCAATATTATGGGTCATATACAGCCCTCACTCTGTGGCAGAACTTCTATTGACGTACATGGAAATTACATGCATGGATTACCATTACAAACTAAATTCAGACCTGATGGAAGCAGGTATGAGAAATATAGACTTTTTTGCCTGCTCTAAACCACAGTCACCCTCTTCCTGGAGTTTGATTTATATTGTTTGTTAGACTGAAATTAGTTACGTTGTTGTTTTTAATCCTTCTCCTCACGGTTGGCTGCTTCTAGAGTTACTAGTTTAGGGTTAATCAGCTCGTCTCTACTAAGTCTTCTCTGACTGGGATGCAAGATCTTTGTCAGAGTAGCCCTGTTTAAAGATTACTTCCTCTCTCTTAATTCCCTCCAAGATTGATATTATTGGCAAGTGTTGTTAGGGCAGGGACAGTTTCAGCTCTTGTCTCTAGGACTGTCAAGGTTCCTTCCCCACTCTGAACTCTAGAGTACAGATGTGGGGACCTGCATGAAAGAACCCCTAAGCTTATTTTTACCTGCTTAGGTTAAAAACTTCGCCAAGGTACAAACTTTGCCTTGTCCTTGAACAGTATGCTGCCACCACCAAGTGTGTTAAACAAAGGACAGGGAAAGAGACCACTTGGAGACGTCTTCCCCCAAAATATCCCCCCCACGCCCTACACCCCCTTTCCTGGGGAAGGCTTGATAAAAATCCTCACCAATTGGTACAGGTGAACACAGACCCAAACCCTTGGATCTTAAGAACAATGAAAAAATCAATCAGGTTCTTAAAATAAGAATATTAATTAAAGAAAAGGTAAAAGAATCACCTCTGTAAAATCAGGATGGTAAATACCTTACAGGATAATCAGATTCAAAACATAGAGAATCCCTCTAGGCAAAACCTTAAGTTACAAAAAGACACAAAAACAGGAATATACATTCCATTCAGCACAGCTTATTTTACCAGCCATTAAACAAAAGGAAATCTAACACATTTCTAGCTAGATTACTTACTAACTATCAGAAGTTCTGAGACTGCATTCCTGATCTATTCCCAGCAAAAGCATCACACAGAGAGACGAACCTTTTGTTTCCCCCCGTCCCTATTTGAAAGTATCTTGTCTCCTCATTGATCATTTTGGTCAGGTGCCAGTGAGGTTATTTTAGCTTCTTAACCCTTTATAGGTGAAAGGGTTTTGCCTCTGGCCAGGAGGGATTTTATAGCACTGTATACAGAAAGGTGGTTACCCTTCCCTTTATTTTTATGACAAGGACAAATAATCAATTTCTTCCTGCCCTGGTTCACTGTGACATTTGATCATCACCTCACAGGGAGCCACTTATTTGAGGTCAGTAGACCCACTTCCACCAGGGCTAAATTTGACTGTAAACATTGATTGGGTGTATGAACTTGTAAGTATAGAGTCATAGACTTTAAGGTCAGAAGGGACATGATCATCTAGTCTGACCTCCAGCACATCGCAAGCCACAGAACCACACCCACCCACTCCTGTAATAGATCCCTAATTTCTGGATGAGTTACTGAAGTCCTCAGATCATGACTTAAAGACTTCAAGTTATAGAGAATCCACCATTTACAGAAGTTTAAATCTGCAAGTTATCCAGGCCTCAGTGCTTCAGAGGAAGGCAACCCCCCTGTCTCCGCCAATCTGACCTGGGGGAAAATTCCTTCCCGACCCCAAATATGAGGATCAGGTAGACCCTAAGCATGTGGGCAACACCCACCAGGCATATACCTGGGAAAGAATTCTCTGTGGTAACTCAGACCCTCCCCGCATCTAGTGTCCCATCACCAGCTGTTAGAGATATTTGCTGCTAGCAGTCGCAGAGTGGCTTCAGGCCATTGTAGGCAGTCTCATCATATCATCCCCTCCATACACTTATCAAGCTCAGTCTTGAAGCTAGTTAGGTTTTATTGCCCCTATTGCTCTCCTTGGAAGGCTGTTCCAGAACTTTACTCCTCTGATGGTTAGAAATCTTTGTCTAATTTCAAGGCTAAACTTATTGATGGCCAGTTTTATATCCATTTGTTCTTGTGTCAACATTAGCACTTACCTTAAATAATTCTTCTCCCTCTCTTGTATTTATCCCTCTGATCTATTTATAGAGAGCAGTCATATCTCCCCTAAGCCTTGTTTTTGTTAGGCTAAACAAGTCAAGCTCCCTGAGTCTCCTTTCATAAGGTAGGTTTTCCATTTCTCAGCTATCCTCGTAGCCTTTCCTATACCTGTTCCAGTTTGAATTCATCTTTCTTAAACATGGGAGACCAGAAGTGCACACAGTATTCCAGATGAGGTATCACTAGTGCCTTGTACCATGGTACTAACACTTCTCTCTCTCTACTGGAAATACCTCACCTGGTGCATCCTAATTATGTTTACTTAATGGAGACAGACAAATTTTGAGGGGTTTTTATTTAAATGTACCTATCCAAGACTCTAGATGCATGTACATCACAGTCTTTAAAAAATTCAAATTGAGTAATGTCTACATTTAGAATTCCCTTAAAACATTAAAACAACCCTCCCCCCACAGACACCAACTACCATCCTTCAAAGGAAAACACTGTAAAAATACTCTAATGTAAAAATTCCAACATACTCTAATGGCACACTTTATCAAGAGAGAAGCATCAACAAGCAGACAAACTATTTTTCCTTATCAGTATATTATCAGTATAATAAACTTGAGTAACTCAATCTATCCATACTCTATGTGTAACTACATGAATGTAGCGCTCTCTAATGTACAGAAAGCCGGAACCAAAAAGGACTTCTAGATCAAAACCAACACTGTTAAGTACATGCAGAAACTACCTAGAATTCCTTTAAAGTACAGGCGCAACGTATGTGCTGGAAAAAGCATCACTCAAGTAGCAGGCAACCACATTTAGCACCAGGGGAAGAGCAAATAGTTTAAAGTGATGCCAATTTTTTTTAAAGGCTCCAGAGGTGATCCTGGCAATTACAGGCCCATAAGCCTTACTTCAGTATCAGGCAAACTGGTTGAAACTATAGTAAAGAACAGAATTATCTGACACATAGGTGAACATGATTTGATGGGGAAGAGTAAAGGGAAATCATGCCTCACCAATCTACTAGAATTCTTTGAGAGGGCTCAACAAACAGGTGGACAAGGGTGATCCAGTGGATATAGTGTACTTGGACTTTCAGAAGGCCTTTGACAGGTCCCTTACCAAAGCCTCTTTAGCAAAGTAAGCAGTGAGGGGATGAGAGGGAAGGTCTCTTGGTTAAAAGACAGGAAACAAAGGGTAGGAAGAAATGGTCTGTTTTCACAATGGAGAGAGGTAAATAGCAGTGTCTGCTAGGGATCTAAACTGGAACCAATGCTGTTCAACATATTCATAAATTGTCTGAAAAAAGGGGTAAACGGTGAGGTGACAAAGTGTGCAGATAATATAAAATTCCTCAAGATAGTTAAATCCAAAGCAGACTGTGAAGAGTTACAAAGGAATCGCACAAAACTGGGTGACTGGGCAACAAAATTGGCAGATGAAATTCAATGTTCATAAATGCAAAGTAATGCAAGTTGAAAAACATAATCCAAACTATACATACAAAATGAGGGGTCTAAATTAGCTGTTGCCACTCAAGACAGAGATCTAAGAGTCATCATGGAAAGTTCTCTGAAAACATCCACTCAGTGTGAGGCAGCAGTCAAAAAAGCTAACAATGTTAGGGAACCAGTAGGAAAGGGATAGATATTAAGACAAATAATATCATAATGCCCCTGTATAAATCCACAGTATGCTCACACCTTGAATACGGCGTGCAGTTCTGGTTGCTCCTTCCCAAAAAAACATATAAATTGGGAAAGATATAGAGAAGGGCAACAAAAATTGTTAGGGGGTATGGAACAGCTTCCATATGAGAAGAGATTATGAAGACTGGGACTGTTCAGTTTTAGAAAAGAGACTGGGGCCGGGGGGGAGAGGAGATGATAGAGGTCTATAAAATTGTGAATGGTGTGGAGAAAGTGAATAAGGAAGTGTTATAAAACAAGGACGGGGCGGGGACCCCAATGAAATTAATGGGCAGGTTTAAAACAAAAGGAAGTATTTCTTCACACAACACACAGCCAACCTGTGGAACTTATTGCTATAGGATGTTCTGAGGGCCAAAACTATAACAGAGTTCAAAAAAGAATTACATAAATTCATAGGATAGGTACATCAAAGGCTATTAGCCAAGATGGTCAGGCATGCAATGCCATGCTTTGGGTGTCTGTAAGCCTCTGACTGCCAGATGCTGATACTGGATGACAGGGTATGGATCACTTGATGATTGCCCTGTTCTATTCATTCCCTTGGAAACATCTGGCATTGGCCACTGCCGGAAGACAAGACATTGGACCAGACAGACCATTGGTCTGACCCAGTATGGCCATTCTTATGTCTTCAGGTATATCTCCAATTGGCAATATACAATCTGGATCTGATAAAAGGAATACTTAATGGGGGAAAGAGGTCCATATCTGAAAGAAGATCATAACTTTCTTTACAAGTGCAGAGGTAAAGAAGAATCCTACCAAAAGGCCCAAGCTGCAAACCTGAGTGAAGAAAAGCAGACAGCACCTTTACAGAAAAAGACATTACCTTAGTCTTTTCCTCTTGTCCTTGCTCCCAAACTCCTCCTAATCCCTATATGCTTGGACCTCATATTCTCTTCACTCAAACAGTCCCTCCTAAAAAGCCACATCTTCTATCTGGCCCACATGGTTAATAAGCAGGAATTATCAGATCAAGAGGGGGAAAAACTTATCCAAAAGTAACCCCTCCCGGTGGGTTTGCCAGGGCTCTTTTTTCCCCTATGCCCAGCTGCCAGGTCCTCAGCTCTCTAGCAAGGGAGTGTCTTGTACAGTGCAGAACATATTGCCTTTCTTTGGCAAATATGTGATAATGATCACCCTTATTTAGGGCATAAATATGCAAATAAAAAATTATAAAACAGAAACTTTTGTCTCTTTACATTTAGTTTTTGTGTGTGAAATAATACAAAGCACTAAAGGGCTATTAAAATACATTTAACATGAAAATTTAAGGTGAAAGTTGAAAACCTGGGCTGACTCTGGTTGTAAACTTGTATGGGGTAGAATTTCTGGGGGCAACAGCATATTTGACAGCCATATTTTAGCACAGATTTTGTTTTCACTCTTTGCTTTCATTTGTTTGCTTAGATAAGTGTAAATTAATCCTTTACTGTCAGACTTTTTTGTAGGCTATAGCCTACTTTACAATATTTAAGCTACTGCTGCCCCCATGTGTCTGTGAACTGAAATTGGCTCCTTTGACTTCAAGTAGTGTTTCAAACTCTTTCACAATAGTTCTTTGACATACAACTTTACTTCAAAATTCTTTCAAAACACCTTTCACATAAAGAAAATGATAATATAAGAGATTTCAAATAATACTTATTTGAACACCCTCAAATTCTAAATATATGATTTGGGGATTATGATGGTATTTACTGTCAGACATTAATCCCTAATTGTCAATTATGAGTTGGCGGTCATGCTAATAATAATACCTAGCTCTTATATAGCATTTTTTGTCAGTGCATCTCAAAGTGTTATGTAATGAGGTATTCAATGCACACTAGCCCTGACAGGTTTAATGTGGCTCAGGAGGGATTAAATAACCTGATGAACCATACCTGAGGGAGAGTGAGGCTCAATAGCAAGCTCTGATAGAGGATGAAGCCCAGCTGAGTTGAAGCAGGCAGGGCTGATATAAGGCCAAGTAGTGAGCTCAAAAAGAGGCTACAGGGAGCGAGTCTGTAGTCACTCTCTGGGCGCAGAGTGATGGATAGGAGTAAACCCAGAGAGGAGCAAAAGCCCTGGGATTCTGTTCCTGAAAGAATGGGCCCACCTGAGAGGAGTTGTGGGGAAAAAGAGTCTGAGAAGGCAAGGTAGGAAGAAGCCCAGAGAAACAGCAACAAGGAAGGGGACTGTGTAGACCTTCGCTGCTCAGTATAGAGTTTGAGGGCTGGAACCCAGGATAGAGGGCAGGCCTGGGTTCCTCTTCAGGAAAGTGGCATAGGATTGTTGGAAATGCCAAATGAACAGCTGATCCAGAGAGACTTAGCTATGCCGGGCAGGGGAAAACTATAGTGACCTGGCTGGAGGGCCAAGCCATGAAGTGGGAGCATCCTGACTACTACTTAGAGACAAGAAGAGTGTCTCGGTCAGATTAAAACAGTGAACAAGGAGGAATAAGGAGGATACCTTTCGCGAAGTGCTGCAGTCAATGGATGCAACACATAGTGAAACAAGAGCGTGGAGGGAGACAATTAATGAAAAACTGAGGCTGGATATCCTGGAAAGGACACAGGGGGAGGAGGGGATGATAAGGCTTCTGGATGGCCAAACAGAGACGCTGAAGTCCCTCATCGTGTTGCATTCTGAACACATGGATGCATGACTCCCTCTGCAGCCAATACAGCCATGCCCTCCCCAAACTCCCACACCACATTCCTCTCATGTTCCTCGCAGTACCCTGTGCTCTCTATCCCTAGGTTCTGGTTTCACAATGAAAGCTGCAGTTACATACAGCTGAGAGAGCCGTAACCAAGAAACTGTTCCTCATTACCATGTCCCCTATTTGACATTTTTTTGTGTGGTTTGTCCAGTTATTAAACTTTAGTCTTTAAAATGAAATGAGTCTTTATTTGTATCATACACACGTTAGTTGGTACTAACATTCAAACCCAGGAATATTTGCTCAGTACAGTTAACTCTCAGGAAGCAAGCACTACACGGGTCACTCAAGGTGGCAAGCAAACATTGCCTGGCTGAATGCATCATATAAACACACATTATGGAGAATCATTGTCAAAAATACTCCTTCAAAGCTTCCTTAATTCGAATACCTCCTGCTGTGCCCCTCTAATTGTCTTGGTATCTGGCTGCTCAAAATCAGCAACCAGCTGATCTACCTCAGTGCTCCACCCTAGGGAAGCTTTTCCCTCTTTCCTTCACAAAAGTTATGCAGTGTACAGCAGGATGCAATGACCATTGGAATATTTTCCTCGTTGAGCTCTAACTTGCCAAAAAGAGAGTGCCAGTGACCTTTTAATCGGCCAAAGGCACATGCGACAGTCATTCAGGACCTGCTTAGCCTGTTGTTGAAGCACTTCTTGGTGCTGTCTAGGTTCCCCGTGTAAGGCTTCCTGTGCCATGGGAGCAAGGGGTAGGCGAGGTTTCCCAGGATCACTATGCGCATTTCCACATCCCCCATTTGAATCTTCTCATTTGGAAAGAAAGTCCCAGCATGCAGCTGTGGCACTCTGTACCTAAAAGCAACATCCTGGAACCCCCATATCCACCCCTGTCATATAATTATGATATATTTCACACAAAGCATGTTATGTAAGATATCATATGGAAAATCATGATCTGCTGAAACCCGTTGTTTTGTCCAAATATGTATACTGTTAGGATAGTTTGTTGTATGGTTGTTACTGAAATATGTTGTAAGTTTGCTAGTGACAACAAAAGGGGTGAACTACTCCCGGGAGGAGGTGGGGGTTAGGTGACCATTAATCAGCAGGAGAGTTATAATCAAGGAATTTACAATACTGTCAGAGTGTTGCCCAAGCATCACATAATGGGGGATTGCCCAACTCTGTGACTCAGCAAAGCCCACCAAGACATGTCTGGGAGTATTTTCCAGGCACATGGACTAAGGATATAAAATAAGGGACAGTGGCATCGTGCCTTGGCCTTTCTCCTCTCCAATCTACGCTCGAAGCAACAAGAATGCTGGGACAACAAAGACTTCAACTGAGGAGACTGGTCTCAGATTTAAAAGGGGAAGCCTGTGTATTAAGAACTGTAACATCCAGAAAGCTGAGATGAGATGAGAAAGCTGCTTTTGATCAAGATATTGCATAGTATAAAAAAGTTCAAAATTTAGACTGCACTTACCTTTTATTGTGTTTGGTAACTATCTCTGACCTTTTATGTCTACCATTTATAATCACTTAAAATCTAGCTTTCTGTACTTAATAAATCTGTTTTATATTTTACTGAAAACTGTATTTTGGTTGAAGTGCTTGGGAAATCTCAGCTCAGTTGTCAACGGCTTATGTATGTCCTCTCCACATTGAGAGAGGGACAGACTGGGTAATAAACTTACTCTGGTCAGGCTTCTGACAAGGACAAGATGGTACAGTTCTGTGGTCCAATGCTGGGAGCTGGTAGGAATTGGCTGGTGCTTCTCTCTGTGTGATTCATGAGTGCCTCAGGGAGCATTCATGCAATCTAGCTGGGTGTGGGGAAACTGTGACCTCCGTGACAAACTCGCAGCCTTACTGATAGGCCATTTTGACATCAGCATTTGCTGCTTTTCAGTCTTCAGGAATTTGACCTAAAATGAGAAGACACAATGTGAGACAAGACTTAATAATCATCTATAAAAAAATATAGATGTGTTATACAGATGTCTCCCATTTCTACAAGTAATGCCATTTAAGTCAACTGGAGATATGCCTAAATAAGAACTGAAAGATCAAGCCCACGGACACACACTGTTTCCACAGGGTCTGATTTTCTGAGGTTCTGAACACCTGCCACTCCCACTGATGCCAACCGAAGTGATGGGTACTTACCACTTCTGAAAATCAGGGCCATTTATATACAATTATGAATTATATACATTCCTACAATGGAATAAAAGAAAATACAACCACTGCCTTAGACAACTCTTCCGTCACTTTCTACTGTACAAATGATACAAACTTATATTGTATATTCACAGAATCGTAGACTTGTTAAGTATCAAATAAGCTTTTGTTCAATTCCTGTCATACATCAATATCTCAACTATTCAGCCAGTCTATGTCTATTGTTATTTGAAATAGTCTCTGCAGATTGTCACAGTGTCTTTCCTTCCCCTGTTATGTATCTTAAAAAAAAAAAGAAGATGTCGTCTTATCATTAAGGCCCTACTTAATTCGCAATATTGCAGATCCCTCAATATTAGGCTTCTACCACAATTTCGACACAGAAGCCCTGCCATTAAATGGATTAAAAGCTGGCTAACTGATACGTCTCAAAATGTAACTGTAAAGAGAAAATCATCAAGTGAGTGTGTTTCTACTGGGATCCCCCAGAAATCAATTCTTCGTCCTACACTATTTAACATTTTTGTGAATGACCTGGCAGAAAACCTAAAATCATTACTGATAAAGTCTACATAGGACACAAAAATGGGAGTGGTTAATAATGAAGAGGGCAGGTATAACGATTCTGCCTTTGGTGGGATACTTCTGAGAGTATCAATTTAGGACAAATTGCTTAGAGCAGGGCAGTTACAGCCCAAAACTGGGGTTTCTCCACTTCTAAGACACACCAAACCAGCCAAACAGAGAGGACTTTGGTCTCACCCCACTGGCTAACCATAGGTTATACAAGCAATTCCCTTAGACACTTCAGTTTCCCAGTATCACCACTAGTGCCACTCATTAAGGGGACAAATGGATATGAAAACCAATACCCCCAGTAAAAGAAAAAAGGGTCTCCCAATCCCAAAAGACCAAGCCTCAGACCCAGGTCAATATACAAATCAGATCTTACCCACAAATAACGTTGTTGCCAATCCTTTAGAATCTGAAATCTAAACATTTATTCATAAAAGGAAAAATATATAGATGAGAGCTAGAATTGGTTAAATGGAATCAATTACATACAGTAATGGCAAAGTTCTTGGTTTAGGCTTGTAGCAGTGATGGAATAAACTGCAGGTTTAAATCAAACCTCTGGAGTACATCCACAGCTGGGATGGGTCATCAGTCCTTTGTTCAGAGCTTCAGTTTGTAGCAAGGTTCCTCCAGAGGTCAGAAGCAGGATTGAAGACAAGATGGAGGAGATGCAGCAGCCTTTTATAGTCTCTTGCCATGTGGCCTCTGCTTTCTTTGTTTCAAAAACAAGCTATCTGGCACATGGCATGGAAAAACCTTAGAGTTCTGTACATAGGCATGTCCCTGCATGCCTTGCTGAGTCACAAGGTGAATCTGCCTTCTCTCAATGGGTCAGTTGTATAGCTGATGGTCCTTAATGGGTCATCAAGCAGGCTAGGCAGTGCTCACACCAAATTGTCTGGGGTATAACCCAGAAGCATAGCACAAGTTTGAAACACAGACAGTATAGAGTCAATACTTATAACTTTAAATACAAAAATGATACATGCATAGACATAGCATAATCATAACCAGCAAACCATAACCTTATCTTAGACACCTTATTTGTCCCCCTTTATACAAGATTTGGTGCCACTACAGGACCTTGGTTGTAACAATGATCTATACGGTCCCACATCATATTAATAACGTCACAACAGGTCACTACTATTGAGCAATCTGGCTAGCTTGGTAACGTGGGCACAAGCAAACAATGACTGTTTTAACATAGCTAAATGTATGCATCCAGGAACAAAGAATGTAGGCCATATTTATAGAATGGGGAGACTCTATTCTGGGAAGCAGTGACTCTGAAAAAATTTGGGGGTCATAGTGAATAATCAGCTAAATCTGAGCACTTAGTGCAGTGCTGTGGCCAAAAGAACAAACGAGATCTTTGGATGAATAAACAGGGAACTCTTGAATAGGAGTAGAGAGGTTAGTTTACCTCTGCTGGAATACTGCGTTCAGCTCTGGTGTCTACAACTCAGGAAGAATGTTGAAAAATTGGAGATGGTTCAGAGAAGAGCCACAAGAATGATTAAAGAATTAGAAAACCTGCCTTACAATCAGTGGCGGATTATCCAGTGGGCTGATGGGGCCTGTGCCCAGAGGCCCCAGAAAAATGGGCACCCCACCCCAAGCAGAAATCCACCGTGGGCTGCAGAAGCCCAGAGTCCTGGCAGAAGTGCTGGGTGGGCGGGGTAGGGCAGGGGAAGCCTCCACGCCACAATCCCCCTCCCTGGCAGAAGTGCTGAGCTGGCTGGGTGGGGTGGGGGAAGCCCCCCATCCCTGTCCCTGGCAGAAGTGCCGAGTGGGCGGGGCCTGGTGGGGGAAGCCCCCGCACCCCATCTCCAGCAGAAGCACTGGGCAGACAGGGTGGGAGAAGTCCCAGCACCTCGACCCTGGTCCCCCACAGAAGCGGGAGAAGCCCCAGTGCCTGGACCCCTGCTGTGTCCCCAGTACTGAAGGAGCTCTCGCTCCCTGCCACGTGGTGATGGGACAGAATTTCTCCTGTCTTGGGGCCCTGGAGGGGTGGGGCAGAAAGGAGCAAACAGGTTGTGGGGCTGTAGTGGGAGAGGGCGGAATGGGGTGGAACCATGGGTGGAACAGAGGTGGGGCCCCAGGGAAGGGGCAGAAAGGGGTGGGGCTGTGAGTGGGGCCATACGTGGAAGGGGCAGAACAGGGGTGCTGGTACTGAAGGCAGAAGGGGTGGGGAGGGGCCCCCCACTTGCTCTGGCCCAGGTCCCCAGGAAACTTTAATCCGCCTCTGCTTACAATGATAGACACAAGGAATAATATCTATTTAGTTTAACAAAGAGAAGGTTAAGGGGTGACTCCATTACAGTCTATAAGTACAGGGAACAAATATTTAATAATGGGCTCTTCAGTTTAGCAGAGAAAGATGTAACATGGTCCAATGGCTGGAAGTTGAAGCTAGATAAAGTCAGACTGAAAATAAGATGGAATTTTTTAACAGTGAGAGTAATTATCCAGTGGAGCAATTAACCAAGTGTTGTTGCGGATTCTCCATCACTGACCATTTTTAAATCAAGATTGGATGCTTTTCTAAAAGATCTGCTCTAGGAATTATTTTGGGGAAATTCTATAGCTTGTGTTACACAGAAGGTCAGAGTAAATCATCACAGTGGTCCTGTCAGGAAGCAGGGTCTGCAGCAAAGCCAGTCTCTAGGCAACCTAACAAGTGCAGCTGACCTGCAGTAGGCTGCCTGATTACCTATTCTGCCTGATTGGCTGGAAGAGTCAGCAGACCAGTTCTTAAGCTCAGCAGCAGTGGAGCAGTTTCTCAAAGCATTTGGTTGTTGCTGTGATAGTTCCTGCCTTTTCTCCCTACAGGTAACCTGATTCCCGATCTCTGACTGCAGTTATGACCCTGGGCTCTGCCTCCCAGTGGTGAGCTGGAGCCGGTTCGCTAGAACCGGTTGTTAAATTTAGAAGCCCTTTTAGAACTGGTTGTTCTGCGAGGGACAACCGGTTCTCAAAGGGCTTCTAAATTTAACCAGCCAAAAGTGGCGCCTTAGGCGCCGACTCCACGGGTACTCCAGCCCCGGAGCACCCAAGGGGAAAACTTTGTGGGTGCACAGCACCCACCGACAGCTCCCTGCCCCAACCCCAGCTTACCTCACCTCCGCTCTGCCTCCACCTCCTCCCCTGAACATGCTGCCCCACTCTGCTTCTCCGCCTCCCCCCAGCTTCCCGCGAATCAGCTGTTCACACGGGAAGCCGGGGCAGGCTGAGAAGCAAGCGGCGACTTCCCGCTCAGGCTCAGGGAGGCAGAGCGGAGGTGAGCTCGGGCGGGGCTGCGAGGAGGGCCGCCCACGCCGCAGCAGGTAACCCGGGGGGGGGAGGGGGTGCAGGGGAATCGCTCCCCGCCCCAGCTCACCTCTGCCACCCTCAGCCTGAGCGGGAAGCCGTGGCCTGCTTCTCAGTCCTCCCCAGCTTCCCGCCGAACAGCTGATTCGTGGGAAGCCGGGGGCGGGGAGGAAGGCGGAGAATCAGAGCAGGGTAGTGCATTCAGGGGAGGAGGCGGAGCGGAGGTGAGGTGGGGCTGGGCGCGGGGCAGGGAGCTGCCGGTGGGTACTCTGCACCCACCAAATTTTCCCCATGGGTACCCCAGCCCCAGAGCACCCAGGAAGTCGATGCCTAAAGCGCCACTTTTGATGTGATCAGTGGGGGGAGCGGCCCAAACAAGGTTAGGACACTGAACAGACACAGCGAAAAACAATCCTTGTCCTGAGGTGATTATAGTCTTAATAGACAATCCAGAAAAGGCAGGGCTTGCCTGTGGTCATATAGCAACTCAGTAGCAGGGCTGAGGACCTTCCCTCTTATCCCATGACTGCTTAGTTTGCTTAAGAGCATTGGTGAGGGAACTTTTCAAAGGCTTCACAAAAGTCCAAGAACACTATATCCACTGGATCACCCTTGTTCATGTGCTTGTTGACTCCCTCAAGGAATTGTAATAGATTGGCAAGGCGTGATTTCCCTTTACAAAGCCATACTGACTCTTCTTCAATATATCATGTTCATCTACGTATCTGATAATTCTATTCTTTACTACAGTTTCAATCAATTTGCCTGGTACTGAAGTTAAGCTTACCAGCCTCTAATTGCCAGGATTGCCTTGACCGCTTTTTAAAAATCAGCATTACATTAGCTATGTTCCAATCATCTGGTTTTAAGATTGATTTAAGTTATAGCTTACATTTTAGAGTCAGTTGTTCTGCAATTTCATATTCAAATTCCCTCAGAACTCTTGGGTGAATACCATCTGGTACTATTGACTTATTACTGTTTAATTTATTAATTTCTTGCAAAACCTCTTCTGTTGACACCTCAATCTGGGACAGTTCCCCACACTTGAGCCACTCTTTTTAGATGACAAATCTGGGGATCTCCCTGACATCCTCTGCAGTGAAGACTGATACAAAGATGTCATTTAGCTTCTCTGGAATGGCCTCCGCTTCCTTGAATGCTCATTTAGCATCTCGATCAAACTGGCTTCCTGCATCTGAGATTCTTTTTTTAAAAAATTGCTATTAGCTTTTGTGTCTTTTGCTAGTTGCTCTTCACATTCTTTTTTGGCCTGCCTAATTATCCTTTTACATTTGACTTGCCAAAGTTTATGCTCCTTTCTGTTTCTAACTTAAGACTGTAACTCATTCATATGTCTGTTTGCTTGCTTTAACCTTATATACAAGTCTCTAATTTCCTTTTCCGATTTAATAAATCTTCATATAGCTTAGTATAGGATTGGCTGCAAGCATTATTATTCGTGTGAGACCCAAAGCGCAATTGACTTGGGGTGACTGATCCTTGGGATCAGGAGTAACCTGAATATTGCTATGATTCTTGGTATAAAGAGCCATTTGTCACAGAGATATGCTCATTTAAGTGGCAAGACAGACCTGAGTACCCAGGGGCATAGACATCAGTTTTTAAAACTGGTACTCTTGACTAGCAGTCTCTACATTCTAATTTTTTATAGAATCAGACAGCTCACATTAAAAAAAAAAAGGATAATTAAGATCCTCTGGCCTCTGAAAGGGTTTTTCTCTTTTTTTTTGTAATTAAAATTAGTTAATTCAATCACTCACAGAGCTCACTGAAGTACTTTATATAAGAAAACCAGCAAACTGCATTACAACAAAGTACTTTACGTTTGCGCTGAGTAACATTTACTTTTGCTTAGCACTGTACCTCAGCCCAGCCAGTATGGAGAGGGGTTCCCCAAGCATAAATGCTAAGTAGAAGGCTGACTATACTCTTTCCTGTACTCTACCTTTGTGACATCCTCCAAAAAATGTTCCTTGTAAATCCTACCATTTTCTCCATCGAAGTCCATGGAAACTTTGTTCCTCTCCTCAACTTGTAGTCTGACTCTTTTCTCAGGATCATGCAGGGCTTCCTGGATTCAGGCTCCCAACTCCCAGGGCCTGCGGAGCACCATTTAAAGTGTGGGGACCATGCTGACATGAAGACTGAGGTCCTGTCTCTGGGGATGGGAGGCCTTTAGGGATTATTGATTGAAGAGCACTCGGTCTGCAATGGCTCCCATCCCATAGGGCTGACCCTGCTCTTGCCCATTGGCTCTCGCCACGGCATGCAGGTGAAGGTATTCCTCGTGGTGACCTGACCCACTACACCCCCTTCCTGGCCCTGGTGCCACTGGATCACCTGAACCCAAGTTGGGCTGTGGCCCTCTGAGTCTGTTACCTGTGCAACTACCTGAAAGAAGAGCCAGTGGTGACTGCTGGGAAGGGGTTTACACCCATGCGTAAGCTTGTACATCTATTAGATAGTGAGTTGTCAGAAGGAAGGCTCTTTTGATTTGTCAGAATTTTTTTCCTTCACTATTATCCCTTCTTATTTTTTAAATCTATAATACAATCATAACATCTTTCACATGGCAGAGAATTACTTAGGTTTAAATTTCTGAGGTTTATTACTTTATACTGTTATTACTTCACATTCATAAAGCATTTAAGATACAGAGTATCATGTAAGGGCTAAGTATTGACATCTTTATGGAAAACACTTTTAAAATATTATATTACAAGTATTAAATAAAGTAACCTCAATAACTCTGTTGAAGAACAGGCTTGTAAAAAGCCAACCTCTCTATTGCATGTAGGTGCAAAAGATTAAAGCTTCATTTGCAGTCTCCCTAAATTTCCAGCTGAGACAGAGTTCCAAATCCACTCATTAGTGGATCAAATGCCTCATCACTACCATGACTAACTGTTCAACACTGCACGAGATAGGAAGGTGGAGATCGCTTTCATTAGTATTATTACAACAGTCAACTTGATCCCCTTACAAGAAGTCAAAAATGAGCTTTTGTGCAGCATCACTACAATCACTAGCTCTCATGCTCCTCAACTTCAGCTGAATTGGTCATTTATATTAGTTCCAGAATAGCCTTGAGCAACAAGCTATGTGTAAGCAGTGTCAGGATGAGCTCCACCCTGACATCTGGTGGTGAGGTGTGGCAAGTTGTGGAAAAGAACTTCAGGGGCCGATCTCATTTGCATAGGCACACCCACCACGCCTAGAATGAGACCATAGCTGCCCAAATGGTCACTTTGGCTGCTGTGGGATCCCCAGTGTCTCTGTTATTGGGGCAGGAAGAATAAATTGTTATTACCCTGATTATGGGAACTGTGCTTGGAACTGTACGTGGCCTTTTGTTATGATGGAGGGATTCACCATCAACTAAGTAGCACTCGCTAGGCAAGGGTCATGGGTTCCAAAACTGTGTGAATGGAGAGAGGCTGGGGACAAGTAGTAGTACTTGGTGGCATGGGCCCCTTGGTGAGGGCCTTACATGCTGATTGCACTTCCTCCTCTCTCCACTGTGGAATATCAGAGCTAATTTTGATTTCATTAGAAGTCTAGTTATAGGCTGCTGAGCTCACTTTGGGCTGACAGTGCACCAGCACTGGGGCTCCCCTACTATAAGCTGAATTCACCTAAGAGCTGAAATCACTGAGTGTTGTGTTAAGTAGTGGGGAAGCCTGAAGATATATTGTGGAGCAGTTTGCGGGACGGCTGGTGAAGCAGTTCGACGCGGAGCAGTGTGTGGATGGCAGGAGCTGCTTGTGGGCCGTGGAGCTGAGTTCGTGGGGCAGCTGAGCGAAGGAGTTCGTGGGGCGGCTGGCGGAGCGGAGCGCAGCTGAGCGAAGGAGTTCGTGGGGCGGCTGGCGGAGCGGAGCGCAGCTGAGCGAAGGAGTTCGTGGGGCGGCTGGCGGAGCGGAGCGCAGCTGAGCGAAGGAGTTCGTGGGGCGGCTGGCGGAGCGGAGCGCAGCTGAGCGAAGGAGTTCGTGGGGCGGCTGGCGGAGCGCCGCTATGGAGCTATGGGGCGGTCAGCTTCAGATCACGTAAGGTGCCTCTTACCCCTGTCCCATTTCCACCCAGGTTGGGAGGTAAAGCTCCGCCGATAAACTTTCGAACTCTGGGGCTGCCCTGACCAGGGACAGAGACTTTTGGGGCATTGGACTTTTGGGACTTTGGGTGATTTGGGGTTGCTGGACTCAAGAACCAAAGGGAAAAGGGCATGCCCCAATTTGCCTGGGGTGGGGTTGTTTTTTGCTCATGGGTTGTGTTATGAATCCTGTTGGTGGTGTTTCCCCAACATAATGCCACATTGTTTCTCTCTGTTATTAAAAGACTTTTGCTACACTCAGACTATGTGCTTGCGAGAGGGGAAGTATTGCCTCTTGGAGGCGCCCAGCGGGGGTGGTATATATTTTTCCCAGGTCACTGGGTGGGGGCTCGAGCCGGTTTGCATTGTGTTATTGGAATGGAACCCCTAGATATTGAACCCGGCCCTTGTTGCTGCCAACTCTGACGGGCAGAAGGGTTACATTTTTGGGGGCTCGTCCGGGATCGCCTGGGTCAGTACCCCTCGCAAGCACCTGTTGAGTGATCCACTACATTGGGAAACAATTTATATTTTTTTGTTTGTGCTTATATTTTGAGGAAATTACTGTTTGTATAATGGCTAATATGTCAGGTTTGTTGGGCCCTGGCTCAGCAGCTTCTAGCTCGGAGGCTGCAGCCTCGGCTGATGATTGGACAAAAGCTCTGGGGCAAATATTGGAAAAGGTTGTGCTGCCCCATGCTGAGTCAGACTCTTGTCGTAAGTTAAGATTATTTGCTGGGGAGGAGGAGTTTGAACCCTGGTTAGAGCATACCACTGAAATGCTGCAAGAGTGGGCCGTACCAGATGCAGAAAAGCGAAGATGCCTTATAGAGAGCCTTGGCGGCCCAGCATTAGATGTGATTCGCACCCTGAAGCTCATTGACCCTGGGGTCGGTGTGAAGGACTGCCTAGAGGCCCTTGAACACAACTTTGGGAGCGTAGAGGGCCCTGAAGACAGCTACTGTAAGTTCCTTAATTCCCGACAACAAAAGGGCGAGAAGGCTTCAGCCTACATACAGAGACTGGAGAGACTGCTTCAGAGAGCTGTCATGAGGGGAGCAGTGACTGCTGAGCAGATGGATCAGACCAGACTGGCTCAAATTGTAAGAGGAACTCAGTATCAGAACCCGATTCTACTTCATCTCCGGCTAAGAGAACGACGGGAACATCCCCCAAGTTACTCCCAGCTGATAAAAGAGGTCAGAGAGGAGGAAGAAAGGCAGGCTGCCAGTGAGTTTTGGGAAGCCCAAACATCGGAGCCAGCCAGCACAACACCACTGCAAATGGCCAGTGTACTGATGGTGAGCACCAGAGAGGAACTTGCCCAACAAATGCAGGTCCTGACGGAACGGATAGCTGAGCTGCAAAGTACCGTTGACCGAGTTAAGACTTCTAGGAATAAGAAGCCTCAAACTGTGGCGATTGAGAAGCCCGCACTTAGAGCCACCATTCCCCCCAGGCGAAGGGGGAAAGGTCAATTCTTCTGCTACCGATGTGGTCAGGATGGACACAGTGCTGCCAAGTGCCGTAATGAAGAAAACCCCTCCTTAGTGTATGGAAAGCTGAGGATCAGTTGGGAGAGATCCGGTAGCTGCCAGAGGGTCTGGGGACGGGGACCCCCCAGGTCTGCAGGATTTGAAGATTCCCCCAGAAAAGACTGTCCAGCTGGGATCCCTGCAGGACTGATAGGGCCTCGAGCAGAGGTCATGGTGAGGATCGAAGGGGTGGAGTGTAAAGCAGTGCTTGACACTGGATCTCAAGTGACTATTATATTTCAGTCATTCTACCAACAGATGCTTAGGCACCTGCCTATACAGCCACTGACTGGCCTTGGCCTATGTGGCCTCAGCATGGATGAATACCCCTATCAAGGGTATGTCATAGTGCACCTGGAATTCCCAGAGGAGGTTGCTGGGGTAAGAGAAGAGGTAGACACAGCTGCCTTAATATGCCCTGACCCTAAAGGGACTTCCGATGTGTCTGTGCTGATAGGGACCAACTCCAGTCTCTTCAAGGTACTCGCGGATTACTGCAGAAGGCGGGCTGGGGACCAGTACCTGAATACCCTGATGATCCATACGCTTTGTGCTGAAGCCTATAGGAAAATTGAGAGCGCTAAAAGGGACACATCTGAGCTACCGCTTGGGGCACTGAAGTACGCGGGCACAACCCCCTTAGTAGTGCCTGCAAGGACGGAGCAAGAAGTGCTTGTCATGAGTACCTGTCTGAAAGGCAGTAAAGGGACGTTAGCAATGATAGAGCAGCCGATGGGAGGAGAGCTCCCTGAAGGAGTGCTGGTCCCCAGTGGAGTCATAACCCTACCTGCTGAAGCCCAGGAAAGGGTGACTATACTGATTGCTAATGAAACGAGTCGTGATATTTTTGTGAAGCAAGGACAAAAGATAGCAGACCTCTTTGAGCCTGAGTCGATTGTAAAACCCCAGTATGAAACTCCAGTTTCGGCAATAGACCCAGCAAAGTTTGACTTTGGAGATTCACCAGTGTCCGAGGACTGGAAAGATCGCCTGAGGAAGAAACTTTGTGAAAGATCCAAGGTGTTCTCACTGCATGAGTGGGATGTGGGATGTGCAAAAGGAGTAGAGCACAATATCAGACTACATGACTCTCGACCTTTCAGGGAGAGATCTAGGAAGATTGCTCTCTCTGAGATGGAAGATGTGCGACATCATCTTCAGGAGCTGGCTGCGAATGGCATCATTACAGAGTCCCGCAGCCCATACGCCTCACCCATTGTGGTAGTCCGCAAAAAGAATGGGAAAATCCGGATGTGTATTGACTACCGCACCCTAAACAGCCGTACTGTGGTCGACCAGTACACTATGCCTCGAGTGCAAGACGCCTTAGACTGTTTGCTGGGAAGCCAGTGGTTCTCTGTGTTGGATCTTCGAAGTGGATACTACCAGATCCCTCTGGGAGAAGAAGATAAGGAGAAGACAGCCTTCATCTGCCCATTAGGGTTTTATCAGTTCGAACGCATGCCCCAAGGGATTTCTGGAGCACCTGCCACCTTTCAACGTCTCATGGAGAAAGTTGTGGGAGACATGAATTTACTGCAAGTGTTAGTTTATTTGGATGACCTGATTGTGTTTGGAAGAACCTTAGAGGAGCATGAAGAAAGACTTCTTAAAGTGCTTGATAGGTTGGAGGATTATGGTCTGAAGCTTTCAATTGACAAATGCCAGTTCTGCAGAACCTCAGTGAAGTATGTGGGTCACATTGTGTCCCAAGAAGGTGTGAGTACCGATCCTGATAAAATAGAAGCACTCACTACATGGCCACGTCCAAGTAACTACAGAGAACTCAAGACCTTCCTTGGATTTAGTGGCTACTACCGCAGATTTGTGAAAAACTATGCTACGATTGTAAAGCCTCTGAATGATCTTACCAGGGGACATCAGTCCAGCAAGAACAAATCTAAGTCCAAGAATAAGGGGAGGTCCCCAAAGCCTCCTGTGCAGAGACACAATGGCCCCTTTGCACCATTTGGGCCACGGTGGGATGAGAGATGTGAAAGGGCTTTTCGAGAAATCATTACTTGCCTAACTCATGCTCCAGTCCTAGTTTTTGCTGACCCAAGCAAACCATTTATCCTGCATACTGATGCCAGTTTGGAGGGTCTGGGAGCAGTCCTGTACCAGGAAGTGGAAGGCAAATGTAAACCGGTAGCCTTTGCCAGCCGAGGATTGTCTGATAGTGAAACTCGCTATCCCACCCACAAGCTGGAGTTTTTGGCCTTGAAATGGGCCATCACTGAGAAATTTCGAGACTACTTGTATGGTGCTCAGTTCCAGGTGTGGACAGACAACAATCCACTGACTTATGTGTTAACAAGTGCTAAGCTGGATGCTACAGGGCAGAGATGGGTGGCCGCCTTGGCTAGCTATGAGTTCAGCATTCAGTACCGATCAGGGAGAAGCAATGTAGATGCAGATGCATTGTCCAGGCGTCCGCAGGCTCCAGAAGTTGCTGTGATACCCACAGATGGAGTGAGAGCTATTTGCAGTGTGAGTCGCCGAGAGCCAGAGGCCCGTGAAGACTTTCAGGGATGTGTTGCAGAAGCTTTGGGCCTGCCCCCTGAATGCATGCCTTCTGCTTCGGTGAACTATATTGCATTAGACCAATCTCCTTTGCCCATGCTCAATGCGGCTGACTGGCAAGAAGCCCAGCGGCAAGATATTGACATTCGTGATACACTACTTGCCAAAAGGGAGGGGCGAAGCCCAGCTGCGGTTGTCCCACCTAACCCGGAGGGTAAACTACTATTGAGAGAATGGACCAAACTAAAACTGATTCAGGGAGTGCTACACCGAATGACCACTGACCCTTTACAAAAACAACGAGCACAACTAGTACTGCCAAAAAAGTACAGAGCCCTGGCCATGAGGGCCCTGCATGATGACTTTGGGCATTTAGGGATGGAGAGGACCCTGGAACTTATTCGTAGTAGGTTCTATTGGCCCCGAATGGCTGAAGATGTTCGCAGGAAATGTGAGACTTGCGCTCGATGTGTTCAAAGGAAAACTCTGCCCACGAGGGCTGCATATCTCAAGAACATCACCAGCAACAAACCTTTGGAGTTGGTATGCATTGATTTCTTGTCTGTGGAGGTAGACAAGAGGAATGTTGGAAACATTCTAGTAGTGACTGACCATTTTACACGGTATGCACAAGCATATCCCACACGTGATCAGAGGGCCACCACCATTGCTCGAGTATTGTGGGACAAATATTTCTCAGTCTATGGATTCCCGGCTCGGATACACTCTGATCAGGGGCGGGATTTTGAGAGTCACCTTCTGAAGGAGGTGCTGAAGATAGCAGGAATTAAAAAGTCTAGGACAACGCCTTATCACCCCCAAGGTGATCCTCAGCCCGAGAGGTTCAATCGAACCCTATTAGATATGTTGGGAACTTTGCGACCAGAGCAGAAGGCAACCTGGAGCCAGCATGTCGCATTTCTGGTGCATGCCTACAATGCCACAAAGAACGATGCTACGGGAGTCACCCCATATCTCTTGATGTTTGGGCGAGAACCAAGATTACCCATAGACTTGTGCTTTGGTGTATCAGAGGATGGAGATAGCTATGAAACTCATCAGCAGTATGTATCCCGACTAAGAGAAAAGCTGCGGGATGCTTATCGCTTAGCTACCGCTGCGGCTCGGAAGAACGCAGACCGCAACAAACATCGATATGATGCTAGAGTGCGTTCGCAGGAGCTCCAGCCGGGGGACAGAGTCCTGCTGCGAAATTTGGGTATTGCTGGCAAACACAAGATAGCTGACAGATGGAAGGCAATACCTTACCTGGTGATGGAAAAGCTGGGAGATCTGCCAGTCTACAAGATCAAACCTGAAGACGGTCCAGGGCAAATAAAGACGGTGCATAGAAACCTTTTGCTCCCTGTGGGGGAATTGGTAAGCACCCCTTGTGAGATGGGCCACGGCAGGGCCGCCGGGCAGAACAGAGGTGCTAGACCAAAGCCGCCATCCAACACAGACAGTGGGCCCCCTGCAGCTAACTTACCCCTATTCTGCACATCTGAGAGTGAGTCTGAGGAGGAAGACACAACCCTGGTGTATCCTGGGATGGAGACAAGATTTCAGTCTCGATCAGCTGAACCAAACGAGAGTTTTCCCTCTTCCGCCCTAAACCCAATGGCGGAACTATTTAGGCCCATTTCTGATACCCCGGTGCTGCTGATGAGACCCCCCTGTGATGACACACACAGGTTATTGGACAATGGGGACAGACAGGTAGAGGATGTCCTGGGCACCTTGGACCCTCCAGCGTTAGAACTAGGAGTGCAGGGGCCTACGCCAGTAGCCGAGGGACCCTCCAGGGAAGCCTCTCCATCCGTCACTCAAGAGGATGTTCCCCCTACCTCGGCAACAGAGATTCTCAATAGACGAGACAGGGTGATAAGACCAGTGAAACGGTTAACTTATGATGCACCTGGGGTGACTAGTGAGGAGCCAATACATATAGCACACAGGCTTGTGGAAGCTAAAGTGGGCTTCCTGAGGCCCTTTGGAGGAAACCAATGAGTTGGTATAAAGGGAGTGTGATTTGTCGGGACGACAAAGTCTCGGCTGGGGGGAGGATGTAAGCAGTGTCAGGATGAGCTCCACCCTGACATCTGGTGGTGAGGTGTGGCAAGTTGTGGAAAAGAACTTCAGGGGCCGATCTCATTTGCATAGGCACACCCACCACGCCTAGAATGAGACCATAGCTGCCCAAATGGTCACTTTGGCTGCTGTGGGATCCCCAGTGTCTCTGTTATTGGGGCAGGAAGAATAAATTGTTATTACCCTGATTATGGGAACTGTGCTTGGAACTGTACGTGGCCTTTTGTTATGATGGAGGGATTCACCATCAACTAAGTAGCACTCGCTAGGCAAGGGTCATGGGTTCCAAAACTGTGTGAATGGAGAGAGGCTGGGGACAAGTAGTAGTACTTGGTGGCATGGGCCCCTTGGTGAGGGCCTTACATGCTGATTGCACTTCCTCCTCTCTCCACTGTGGAATATCAGAGCTAATTTTGATTTCATTAGAAGTCTAGTTATAGGCTGCTGAGCTCACTTTGGGCTGACAGTGCACCAGCACTGGGGCTCCCCTACTATAAGCTGAATTCACCTAAGAGCTGAAATCACTGAGTGTTGTGTTAAGTAGTGGGGAAGCCTGAAGATATATTGTGGAGCAGTTTGCGGGACGGCTGGTGAAGCAGTTCGACGCGGAGCAGTGTGTGGATGGCAGGAGCTGCTTGTGGGCCGTGGAGCTGAGTTCGTGGGGCAGCTGAGCGAAGGAGTTCGTGGGGCGGCTGGCGGAGCGGAGCGCAGCTGAGCGAAGGAGTTCGTGGGGCGGCTGGCGGAGCGGAGCGCAGCTGAGCGAAGGAGTTCGTGGGGCGGCTGGCGGAGCGGAGCGCAGCTGAGCGAAGGAGTTCGTGGGGCGGCTGGCGGAGCGGAGCGCAGCTGAGCGAAGGAGTTCGTGGGGCGGCTGGCGGAGCGCCGCTATGGAGCTATGGGGCGGTCAGCTTCAGATCACGTAAGGTGCCTCTTACCCCTGTCCCATTTCCACCCAGGTTGGGAGGTAAAGCTCCGCCGATAAACTTTCGAACTCTGGGGCTGCCCTGACCAGGGACAGAGACTTTTGGGGCATTGGACTTTTGGGACTTTGGGTGATTTGGGGTTGCTGGACTCAAGAACCAAAGGGAAAAGGGCATGCCCCAATTTGCCTGGGGTGGGGTTGTTTTTTGCTCATGGGTTGTGTTATGAATCCTGTTGGTGGTGTTTCCCCAACATAATGCCACATTGTTTCTCTCTGTTATTAAAAGACTTTTGCTACACTCAGACTATGTGCTTGCGAGAGGGGAAGTATTGCCTCTTGGAGGCGCCCAGCGGGGGTGGTATATATTTTTCCCAGGTCACTGGGTGGGGGCTCGAGCCGGTTTGCATTGTGTTATTGGAATGGAACCCCTAGATATTGAACCCGGCCCTTGTTGCTGCCAACTCTGACGGGCAGAAGGGTTACATATGTACAAAGACAATCTTGCTGGTTATTGAGACAGTTGCTCCCCCTTCCCTTTCCCCCATTTATTCCAGTAAATAGGAGGGCCATAGCAGCAGCCAAGGACTGTCCTGATATCTTTCTTATTCTTATCTCAATTCCATTAGGCTTCTGATATGTTGGCCAAAAAAATGTATATTTCCTTTCTGTACATTTATTACTGGCTTTCCTTTGAATTTTTTTCAGTTCTCTCCTCAGCAAACAGTCTGTTCTTGTATACTCAATTATCTGCATTCTCCTGGCCCCTCCTCTTCTGCCTGAGGCCCCGACCCTCCCTCTCCTCCACAGGAGCCCAGAGCACCCCACCGCAGCCCCCCCAGCACTAGGCAGCCAGGTGGCATGGCTGGAGTGCTCCCAGCCCCGGGTAGAATGGTTGCAGCACCCCCAGCCCTGCAGTGCCAGGTGGCACAGTCTGAATGCTGGGCAGACAGCGCAGCCCCAGTGCCAGCTGCCCCGAGTCCACGTGGTAACCTTGCCAGCTCCACCCCAGCCAGCCTGGGCCAGGGCAGAGCATCAGGAACTGCAGGAGGGGGCCTTCTGGGGGTGGAATGTGGGTGGGGCCACCCAGGCTGTTTGGGGAGGCACAGCCTCCCATGGCCAGGATACCTGCCGCCCATGCTTTGGAGACACTCTGATGTGCACACCAAGCAGGCAAACAGCTACCAGTTTCAACACATCTCCCAAGCACGACTATGTCAAGTCCCACTGAAAATCTCTTCCGACTTTAAAATTCCTTTGTTGTACACAGTGTTGTCGTAGCCATCTAAGCCCCAGGCTATTAGAGAGACAAGGTGGGTGAGGTAATATCTTTTATTGGACCCACTTCTGTTGGTGAGAGAAACAAGCTTTCAAGCCACACAGGCCTGGGAAAGGTGTTCAGACCTTAGCTGTGACACTTGGAGTACCTTTCCCAGAGCCGAAGAAGAGCTCTGTGCAGCCTGACAGCTGGTCTGTGGCCAACAGAAATGGGTCCAATAAAAGATATTGCCTCACCCACCTGGGTTGTGACAATGCCTGGTGGCTTTATCCCCGGGGTAGCCGTCTATGCTTTAGGGCGGCAGCCAGCTCTCCCCTCCCTGCCCTTTAGAGCTGTTCTCCCTTTGGGCTTGCCGAGGGCTGGGTACGGGCTTGGTTTTGCAGCCACAGCGCGCTGCCCGCCTGCCTTCTCCAGCCCAGGGACTCGCTGGGTGCCTCGCCCGGCCCCCCTGCGCCCCAGGGACGGGCCCCCACACAGGGGCGGGGCGCTGGGCGGCAGCAGGTCCCGAGCCCCGAGGGGCAGGGGCCAGCGCCAGGCCGAGGCGGTGCGGGAGTCCCCGAGGCGGGGCCAGCGGCAAGCGCCCCCAAAGGCATACGCGGAGCGGAGAGTCCTCCCGCCCGCTAGGGGGCAGCAGCGGCTCTCGCGCCGCCAGCTGGCGGGCGGGCGGTTTCCCCTCTTTCTCCGCTTTCGGGTTGTGATGGCGAGGGGAGGGCGTCTCCTTGGTTGGCGTCACTCCCAGCATGCAGCGCGGCCCGCTCCTGCCCCTGCTGCCGCCACCGCCGCCGCTGCCGCCGGGGGAAGAAGATGGCGGAGGGAGGCGCGGCGGATCTGGAGACCCAGCGCTCGGACGTAGCGGCGCTGCTCAAAACCGCCCTGCGCAAGGGCGACACCTGGTGAGGGAGGGGCCGGGCCGGGCCGGGGGTGGCGCTGGGCCCTAGGGTGAGCGGAGCAGGCGGCTGCCCACCCCCGGGGCTGTGAGAGGCAGGGAGGGGCCGCTCTGGGAGACAGGCTCCCTGGTGGTAACCGGGGCGGCCTGGCCCGGCCCCGCACTCGGCCTCCGCTGGGGGCGCCCACTGCCCGCGGGCCCGGGAGGGCAGCGCAGCGGGAAGGCGGGGGCTGGGCAGTGGCAGCGTTAGTCGGCGGCGCTGACTCTTCCTGTGTCCCCGAACTCTGGTTCGGGCATGGCCCTACGGGGCCACCCTGGGCAGCTCGCTCCTGCGGCTCTGGTGACGGGCCCGGGGGGGCGGGCGAGTCCCGTGTGCCCAGGACAATGAGGGGCCTGGTATTGCAGGGCACTTGGCCGGCCCCGGGAAGAGAACGATGAGCAGATCCCGATCCCTCCCCTGTTTTATTGTTCAAACAGAAACCAGGGAAACGGCCCCACCTTCTCCTTCGGGCAGTGACAGGCTTCATATTTGCCAGGTGCAGCACCCAGAAAAATCTCCCCACAATTATGCTTGGCCTCGGGTCAAGCTTCTTGTTCTCACTCCATAGTGAACCCTCTGAAGATGCCAGCAGACAGGGCTGTTTAGTTGTAGCCTGAATCTGTTTTTTGTTGTTGAAAAAGGTGTTTTGTGAGGTGTTGCATCTTTAGGTTGCAGCTTGTTAATTGTCAGTAGATCATACAAACTGCCCTAGGTATCTTCATGCTTATAAAGAACAAGGTAGGTCTAGTGACTCCCTTTATTTACTTGGTGTTCAGTTACTGAGAATCCTCAAATTTCTGGTTCCCTGAAAACTGTCTCACAAGTAAGACAATTTTAAAAATTCTTGATACTTCCAGAGGTCTAATACCGCCCCCCCCCCCACACACACACACTCCCACTTTAGCCATGAAGTGTCAAAATTTGGATTTATGTAAAAGTAAATTTGATCTCTTAAAGTAGACCACCTACATCATTTTGACTTAATATGTCACCACTCAGTGTTGTTCTAATTCTATAAAATATGGTATTTAATGGTGGTGCTACTGCAGCATGTGTCAGAGCCATACATATGTTCTGATGCATTATTCAAATGGAGTGCGGAGTGGATATTCATTTCTTGACATAAGAACAAGTTGGTCTTAAACTCTGCAAAAGTAGAAGCATCTAGAAAAACGGACCAAGTGTATTTAACAAAGTAGTAATACTGAAAATGAGAAATGGTGGTTATAAAAAAAATTTCTCGTTTGAGAGAGATTACTGGTCACAGTGGTACTTGTGTTAAGTGCAAAGAATTACTCTCAAACTAGTAGTGTTCAAAATGGAAGAAACTCGTTTAACTGTGACGGTAAAATGGCTGCAGAAACAGGAGGATAAGACAGTAAGTTTAAGGAAAGTCATTTTTTGGACATGTTTAAAAAATTCAATGTATTTAGATAGATATTAGGATGACAGTGTGGTCAAAATTGTTGCATTTTCCTCAGCATATAATATCAGGGACTATATCTGAAATTTAGCATGATTCTAAAACAAACTTCTAAAAAAGCCTGATTATTGTGAGAGGCTGAATAAGTACAAAATGAGTACGAATTCTAATTGACATAAAATGTTCAAATAGTAATACTGTGGTAAATTGGAAAACTTAGTGGGTAGAACTTTTTAAGCTAATTTGAGCTAAATTTTTAAGGTTTCACACAGGGCTTTGGAGCGGAGCCCGGAGCTGGAGCGCGGAGCAGTGGAGCTGCAGGCTTTTGCCTGGAGCTGTAGCGGAGCCGGAGCACAGCTCCAAAGCCCTGGTTTCACAAAACGGGGTATGCCTTTATAGTACTTCATGCTAAGTACTTATTCAGAAAAGATTGGGTAGTGGCTTCTTGAGCATTATTGTTATAAACAAACAAAAAAAAAGGTCTGAAGAGAGCATCATATCATAATTCAGGACTTCAGCAGTCATTCACACAAAATTAAGTGAAGCTGAAAAAAAATCATACCATGTTCTGTTTTGACTTATTCTGCTTGGGCTTGTTGACTGATATATCCTAGCTAGCATACCTATATATTATGCTGATAATACTATCCACGATATATGTGTCTGGCATTTAAACATACATATTATTAAGAGGTAGTATAGCAGTTATGTAGCTCAGATTGGCTTGTACCTTTGTTATAATGCTGTCCTTATAATTTATGCTGAAGTAAACCTTGGCTGGAGTAGCTAGGAAAACTAAGTATAGGACGTGATTATTTCTTCATGGTAACAGGAATTACCCATAGGAACCTAGGAGGTGCTTAGTACCTGGAATGCATTTGCTCAGAACAAAGATAAGGGTGCATCATGACCTGGAATACATGGTTTCAGAAGAAAAGATAAAGGGTACAGCACGATACCAGAAACAAACAAGGTAAACTCTAATTTAATTAAATCCTGTTTCAGGTGACTTATATAGTACCTTTAACAGGTGAATAAGTAGGATTTAAAAAGATGGCTTTAGGGATGTGACTGGGGGAGCACACCTTCTGCATAAGGTGAAAGTAACATGGCTGTACAGGAGTGCTCTTTGGAGACTGGTATCTCATAGAACCTTTTTCCTGTACCGTATTAATAAACTTGATTCACATTGGTCACCTGGTGATTTTTAAAATAGCATACTGATACTTTTCCCCAAATAGATATACTGTACAAATGAAATTGATATCAATACTAAGATACAAAAACTTATTGACAGTTTTGTTGCTACTCCCAATATAGTGAAATTTACAAGATTGGTTAATTTCAACTTTGCCATTTAGACTCTTGTGGGCAGCAGAATTCTGTTGCTGCTTGAGGAAAGTGCTAGAGTAATCATGATGGGGAGAGAATTTCAAATGTGGATGATGGACGAGAGGTAGATTAGTGAGACCATCCCGCCCACACACTAGGACTCTGGTGTTAGAGTTGTGAATACCTCAGCTGGGAGCATCTGAAGGGAAAAGGCAGGCTTACATGTTCTCTCTTCTAGCACATAGAGAATGGTGGTTGAACATGCATATTTATAAAACACCTACTAGCCAGAGGCTTATGTGAAATAGGGAGTTCCCAAACATGGTCCAAAGATAACATCCTGGTAAGAATCCTAGCTTTCTCCTTCCTCCTACTTGGATATGGAATGTAGTTGTTCCCCATGTAGATACTTATAGTTTGTGATCAAGTGACCCCTTAGCCGTCTCTTTGTTAAGCTAAATAAATGGAGCTCTTTCATTGTATCACTATAAAGAATGTTTTCTTAGCCTTTAATCGTTCTCATGGCTCTTCTGTGAACGTTTTCCAATTTATCAACATCCTTCTTGAATTGTGGGCACCAAAACTGGACACAGTACTCCAGCAGTGGTCCCACCAGTGCCAAATACAGAGATAAAATAACCTCCCTACTCCTTCTCAAGTTTGCCATTTATGTATCCTAGGATTGCTTTAGCTCTTTTGGCCACAACATCACACTGGGAGCTCAAAAAGAACAGGAGTGCTTGTGGCACCTAAGAGACTAACAAATTTGTTAGAGCATAAGCTTTCGTGGGCTAGAGCCCACTTCATTGGATGCATAGAATGGAACATGGAATATATAAGAAGAGCTATATATACACATACGTACAGAGAAGGTGGAAGTTGCCATACAAACTGTGAGAGGCTAATTAGTTAAGATGAGCTATTATCAACAGGAGAAAAAAACTCATGTTCAGCTGATTATCTGCCACAAACCTAAAGTCTTTTTCAGCGTGACACTGCTTCCCAGGATAGAGGCCCCCTCCTGTAAGTATGGCCTACATTCTTTGTTCCCAAATACATACATTTACAATGAGCCATATTAAAATGCATATTGTTTTTGTGCTTAGTTCACCAAGTGATGTAGATCAGTGACCTGTCCTCTTCATTATTTAACACTCCCCCAGTTTTTGTGTCATCTGCAAACTTTCACTGAACATTAAACTGGAATGAATAGGGATTGCTTAATTGAATTAAAACTTCTTCCATAATTTCTGAGACTTTCAAACCCCTGGAAAGGGAATAACCTGACCTTTGTGGAAGTTTCTTCCTAACTCTGCCAGTTAATGATTGGCTTATGCCCCAAAGCATCAGATTTTAAATCCCCATTTGAAAAAATATATAACTATTGTAATAGTAGATATTCTCATAGTCCATACAAGTGTCTAATCCTTTTATTTAAATTCTGATCTCTTGGTCTCAGTAATATTGTGGCAGTGAGTTTCAGATTTTTTTTAAAAAGTATTTCCTTTTATTAGTTTTAAAAGTGCTGCCATTTAATGAAATTCTTATTATGAGTGACTGTTAATATTCATTTTTAATACCTTTCTTATTACCTTATCTTTCCTATCTCTTTTCCCATCCTCCTGATGTCACTATTGAAGTCACAACCATGCACCTTTTCTTTCAGCTCTGCAACCTTGATACATCCTTGATTTATTCCTACCCCAGATCCAAGCCATGTACAAATCTTGCCAATTTTTACTCAGTAGCATTTATAATAGCTGACCATTTCTTTCTGTCCATACCACTGGAACTTCTTGTCTCATCATCTTGTATCATGGTTACTACAATCTCCTGTTCCTTGGTCTCCTTGGCATCACCTCCATTGTTTACAACCATGGCTGTGAAATTCATCTTTCTTGCCTGTTGTGGTGCCAATCCTTATCCCTTAAGTCCCTCCCTTGGTTTCCTGTTTCCCACCATATCAAGCTCAGCTTTCTTGTCCTTGCCTGCAAGGCTCTTCACAACTCATCTTCTCCTTACTTACCAACTCTGATTCTTATCATGTTGTCCTCTTCTCTTCCAGTGACATAGCCTCAGCCACAGATATGTCCAGTGCTCGTGGAAATGTCTTCACATTCTCTTACGCTGTTCCTTTATGCACAGAGTGCTTTCCCTGGGCTAGATTGTAAGGCCAGTATTCTTTCCTTCACATTTCTCCCCCATGTATGCTACTAATACTGGCTGTCTGGGATGCCAGGGGGAGTCACTGATGCTTTATTTTAAAAAGTGATTTTCTCTATTTTCCCCCCCCACAACTTTTCCACCACACCCTCTTCATATGTTCTTTCTCATCTTAGATTCTGGGCTGTTTATGGGCTGGGTTTGTACCTTGTATTTTGGAAAGAAGTGACTAAGAAAAGGACTTAGGTTTCATGGCTCGTAACCCAGCCGAATTTGAGGTCCCAGTGTGGTGGCTAAGAAAATAAATGCAATTCCCTTATAAGTAGTAGAATATCAAATTGGTAATAACACCTTTTTATGTCTATGTATACAGCATTAGTGAGACCATTACTAGGATATTATGTCCCAATCTGGTGTTCATATTTCAAAAAAGATGTTGACCATTCGTAAAGAATCCAGAAAAGAGCTACAAGAATTATTTGAGGCCTGGATTACAGTAGGATTACTGAAACTGAGGCCTGGTCTACAGACCTAAAATTTAGGTCAACCTAGCAACGTTGCTCAGGGATGTGAAAAATTCCCTGTTTAGACACTAGTATAGAATCTAGACCCTGTTAGATTGATAGAAGAATTAATCTGTCAATTTAACTACTGCCTTTCGAGGGAAGGATTTTACTACAATGATGGGGGAACCCTTTCTTTTGCTGTAGCAAATGTCTATTCTAAAGCCATGCCAATGTAGCACTTGTAGAATAGACATATTCTTAATCTATTTATCTTCACATACAGAATGTTAAGAGGTGACTTGATGATGGTCTATAAATACTTATGTGGGGAGGAGAAATCTGTTTTAGATGAAGGTTTAAAACCCAGTGGCTGGAAATTGAAGTGAAGCTAGACAAATTCAGATTACAACTGAGGTGGAGATTTTTTTAACAGAGTCATTAAACCTTGTAGCAGCTTAAAAATTATGAAACTTATATTTAGGAAGCACCTGGCAATTTTTGTTCTACTGTAGTCAGAATAAAGAAAAGGAGTACTTGTGGCACCTTAGAGACTAACCAATTTATTTGAGCATGAGCTTGCTCACGAAAGCTCATGCTCAAATAAATTGGTTAGTCTCTAAGGTGCCACAAGTACTCCTTTTCTTTTTGCGAATACAGACTAACACAGCTGTTACTCTGAAACCTGTAGTCAGAATAGTAAATCATTTAGAGTTGTGGGTAAAAAACCCCTCAGTCTTCTCAGTGTAAGAATAACTTAATTCACCCTCAAAATGACTTAAAAGAATTGACTCAAACATTAAAAAGAAGAGGAAAACACTCACTTTTGGACTGAGAGTAAGCATGGAAAATATCAGCCATGAAGGATTTACTTTAGAAATGTATAAGCTGTTAAATGCTGGGGATATAATAAAAACCCCTAAATAAACCTTCATGACCAAGCATAAGCTATAGTAATACTTTGCAGTTCCATAGTGCAAGTTCCAATTGCTGAGTGGTTAAGATGTTCAACTACAGTGAAGGTTGTGGGTCTGAGTATTGCTTGATTTCACACTGAAAGGTCACATCCAGTTCACCCACGTGCAAAATGGTACCTTTTTCTTCGAGTGATGGTCCCTATTGTATTCCATTGAGGGTTGCGCACATGCTCCATGAGCCCAGAGCTGGAGCTTTTTGAAGTAGTAGCGTCCATTGGTGCATGTGCCTTTGTATCACATTGTGCTTTCGCCTGAGATGATAAAGGGTGGGGTGGACTGATCATGTCTTCAATTCCTTCTTACCACTGCATGGCTTGAGCTTCTGCTTTTCTCTTGTCCTTGGTGATGGACTTTCCAGAAAAACTTTGTTTTTATTCTTGTACGTAGTTAAGATTTTACTGATTTTTTTTTTTTTTGTAGTTTAGTGTTCGTAGTAATTTGTATACGATTAAGGACTTTGGGGTGCTGCTTCGGCGATTTCCTGCCAAACCAACCCCCTGTCCACCAAGCACCCGTTTCTGGAGTACCGGCTTATGCTGAAGACGCCAGGATTCAAGGTCTGCACTTCCTGCCCTCACTCGTTTTCACTCAGTGAGGAGCACCAATGCTGTCTGTACTGCTTTGGAGAAGCCCCTGTTGTGTTCAGGTGCAGTATCTGCCTCTCCATCACTGCCTGCACCTGGGAAGGCAAGGCCCTACGCCTTAAGAAGTTCATCATGGAGGTCACTCTGGGCCGGCAGTTGGATCCTGGTCAGGGAACCTCCCCCGCTCCCTCCCTGTATATCATCCTGGAGCGTACCTCCTACCTTGGAGTCCCAATCTGGTTCCGCTGGTACCAGCTCTATGGACCCCACGCTGGGGCCTAGCTATGAAACACGGAAGCATGCACATAAGCATGGCAGTAAGTCTTCCTCCAGATCCCAGAAAGATGCTACACCATCCACAAATTCTGGCCACAGGGGAGCGCCACATTTCAAGGCCCACAAGAGCGACAAGAAAACACATCGTTCACTGGATCTGCTGGTCCCAGTTCCTGAAGCATGCACCCCTCCTGCATCAGGTCTGCTGATGCAGCATGATTCATTGGTCTTGAGGCAGGTCCCCTTGCTGGCCCTGGTTCTGTCTGTGGTTTAGCTGCCATTGACGCTGGGGAGACTCGGATGTGCTCCTGGGCTTCATGATCTGTTTGTCCTAGAATGGATGAGGTCTCCGCATGGTCCATTCCATTTGCCTGCTAAAAAGGCCCCCTCTCCTATGTTGGATCTGCTGCATTCTGGTCATGCTGCCACAACACAACCTGGTTCATTGGCACCCCCATTCTTTCAGGACTCTGGTTCCTCTGAGTCTGAGGATTCAGGTACTACACATGGTCTGCTGCTTCTCTTCCAAAAGGATTAGAAGGTTCTGACACCACCATGGCAGTATCCCCCTTTGCCTCAGCCCAGGAGCCACTGGTAACTGGTTCCATGGGCACTGCTACAGCAACAGCAGGATCAACCAAGTTGACCTTATTGGAGCTCGTGGCCCCAGTATTCACCTTCAGAACCATCTTGCTCAACCCATGAGGAATCCCCTGTATCACCACCCTGTCGTTCAGTGAGTCCAACCCTGGCTCCTAATGTGCCAATCAGCCCAGCTCTGACCATACTGATGGATCCGGAGGAGTTTCCTCTCATCATCGCCAGATGTGTTGTCGATGCCTTCCTCTCCCCCAGACAACTATCATCAATTTCAGGAGCTGCTAATGCTCTTCAGATCCCATTGGAGGAGGTGCAGGAGAGTCAGCACTAACTGCTAGATATCTTGCGTGCATTGGTATTGGCTAGAATGGCTGTACAATTCTGGCAACATTCCTCCAGGCTTCCCTGGAGAAGTACAGAACACAATTGAGGACCTCCCTTTTGATGAATTGCACCTCTTTAATCAGGAGATAGATGATTCACTGAGACTCTAGAGCCGCCTTGTGATCCATAGTCATATATACGCCAAAATGAAAAATTTGCTGTCTACACAACACTGTGGAACTCTCCAGTTCCACCACCAATGTGCCTAAGAATCTCCACAAAAGCACCCGAAGGTTCACAGATCTCATTCGCCTGGTCTGCTGATGCAGGCTTCCATGCAGCACACCCAGTTTTCACATAAGTAATATTTGAGTGCATCTAGAGAGCCATCAACTACTTTGCACCCAATACTCTTGCCAACCATCCCCTTTTGGGGCCATCTCAAAATCTTTCTACCAGCATGGAGCGCAATAACAACAGACAAGTGAGTCCTGGATGTTGTTCGACACAGCTGTATGATCTAGTTTGACACTACCTCCTCCACATCCCTTGCCCGTATCCTGTTTCAGGGCTCACTCTCATGACAGTACTCTTACCCTAGAGGTGAACTCCCTGCAGCAGAGAGGAGCAGTAAAAGCAATCCCTACAGCCTTTCAGGGCATGTGGTTCTATTCCAAATATATCTAGCTGCCCAAGAAGAAAATGGATGGAGACAGTTCCATCTGCAAGCTGAAGTTCCTCATGGTGATGCTTGCAGCCATCATTAGTTTGCTAGAAAAAGACATGGTTTACGGCTCTCAATATGCAAGACGCCTACTTCCATGTCAACATTCACTCAATCCGCAGATTGTTCACTGGTCTTTGAGACATCCAATACAGGGTCCTCCTGTTCATACTTACTGCTGTTCCACGAGTCTTCACAAAAGTTTTTTTTTCTCTGTGGTAACGGCTCACCTCCAATAGCAAGGAGTCCCTTGTCTTCCCTTACCTAGATGGCTGCTGGTGGCATGATCCAGAAAGGAAGCTTGGGAATCAACATCCCAACTCCTACTACTTTTCTCCCTAGGGGTGAGTGTGAATGTCTAGCTATTGATTTTGCACCCTACACAGTTCCTGGAGTTCACTGGAGCACGCATCAACTCGACCTTTGCACATGCTTATGTGCTAAAAGACAGGTTCCAGAGCCTACTGCATCTGATCGCTTCAGTGACATCCAGCTCCTCAGTCTCAGCCAGAACTTGCCTTTCTTTCCTTGGCCACATGGCAGTGTGCATGTATGTCATGGTCTTTGCTTGCCTGTGCTTCTGCTGTCTACAACGGTGGCTGCAAAGAGCCTATTTCCCCCATGCACCAACACCTGGACGCTGTTCTCACTATCCCCCCCGGAAGTCGTCATCTCTCTCTGATGGTGGAAAGACCCACTCCAAGTCTGCTCCAGAATGCCCTTCCTCCCATCCTCACTGAGAGAAACCATCATAACAGCTGGGGAGCCCACATGGGAGATCGCATGACACAAGGAACTTGGGTCGCTCGAGAAGCCAGGATGCACATCAACTTCCTGGAATTCTGGGCAGTATGCAAGTCATGCCACGCATTTTTACTGTCCATCCATTCTCGTCATCTTGGACAACACCACTACGATTTACTACATAAATAAGCAAGGAGGCACAAGATCCCCAGCACTGTGCTTGGAAGCAGTGCACTTCTGGAATTGGTGCATTGCACACTGTATCCTCTTGTCAGTGTCCTACCTACCAGACACCCAAAACGTGATTGCCAAAGCACTCAGCAGGAACTTTGCAACCAACCAGAAATGGCGAACTGCATGATACGGCAATTGTGGGCATTTTTGGTCAATGAGGAACTCCAATCAGGGAGCGCTTTGCATCACACACTGACCCCAAGTGCATTCAGTACTGCTCAAGGGGAGAATTCGGTGCCCATTCACAGGGCAAGGCCCTGGTTGTTGACTGGTCAGACGGTATCAGCTATGCCTTCCCTCCCCTACCATTCGTGCCACACGTCCTTCGCAAACTTCGGTGGGAGAGGGTGATGGCCATCCTGATCTCTCCATTCTGGCCTGACAATTCTGATTTCCTCTGGTTCTCTGCATGTTGAATCATCCTCCACTCCCTTGCCAACGTTTCCAGAACTGCTCACGCAACACAATGGCAGACTCAGACACCCTGATCCACAGATGTTTCACGCTTGGTTCTTGGACGGACACCTCCATTAGCATGAGAATATTCGTCAGCAGTACGAGATGTCCTCTCCAGTAGCTGGAAGGACTTCACAAAACGATTCTACCAAGCTAACGGACCCAGAAGTGAAATGTGCCTAAACGGAAAGGTCTTGCCCCTGAAGCTGTGTCCATCCTGATGCTTTTAGACTATTTCCTCTATCTGAAAGCCTCAGGACTTGTTCTCAGCTTCATCAGAGTGCATGCGGTGGCTATGAGCACTTTCCACCATCTGGTAGAGGGACATTTGGTTTTTACCCACCCTTTGACTGCCCAATTCTGGAAGGGCCTTGTATGTAAATACCCGCCCATTCAGCCTATCACTCTGCAGTGAGACCTCAACCTAGTCCTTTAATGAATCCCTGGTCACCTCCTTCCTTTTTCTTCTTTCCATGAAGGTCACTTTGCTGGTTGCTATCCTCTCTTCAGAAAGGGTTGGCCATCTGGGAGCCATGATGGTAAACCTCCCTTTCACTCTTTGATAGATACAAGTGCAGAGAAACTTTGCCTTATCAAAAGTGGTTTCCCGCTTTCATCTCAGCCAACCATACATTTGCCAGCCTTCTTCCCCAAACCACACGCCTCACATAAGGAATGACTGCTTCACTCCCTTAATGTCCTTAGGGCCTTGGCCTTTTATTTTCAAAGGATGAAGCCCTTCTGGACGTCTCTTAGATTATTTATTGCCATAGTTGAGGGAATTAAAGGGCAGGCCCTCTCCACCAAGAATGCCTTGAAGTGGGTCTCAAGGTGCATCACGCTCTGCTATCAATTATCAGGACAGTCTCCTCCAGGTGGGATATGGGTCCATTTTACAAAAGCACAAGCATCAACTACCACCGTGCTCCACAATGTGCCCCTTGCAGACAAATGTAAGACAAGCAGGTAGAGTTCGGTGCACACCTTTTCTTCTCATTATGCTCTAGTGCATGATTCTACAATGGATGATGATAGAGAATGAGCAGGAGGACCCAGAGGCATATTGAGTAGATCGGCTTCTTTATTGCAGTACTTGTTCCCCTCGACCCAGTTGTTGAGTAAGCACTGAGTTAATCACATCACGCTCTTATTTGTTAATATGTAAATGCCCACATTTTTTACAACACCCCCAAAACCCTTATTTGATAATATGAACGCCCATATAATGAATAGTAATAGCTATATACTGAATATAATTATACCCGCTCCTGTTTACAGCTGGGAAAGGAAGGGACGGGGGAGATAACACTTCTTTACACAAAGGGTATTCTTTAGACACCCACATTTCTTATGCAGCTGCAACGCTTATCAATCCTTAACAAGCAGAAGGGAAGGGAGAGGGATAGCACTTTATCTATTAAGTGAGGAGACAGTGCCTGCCTGTGCCTTCCTCCCTAATACCATGCTAGTGGTTACCCAGATCTTTACTTAACACTTACATATCCCAACAGATGCCTCATTCGGCACAGCGATCTTCTGTTCCGCAGTTCCGCCATCTTTCTCGCACCCTCCTCCTAGCTAGGTACTGCTTGATGATCACCCTCAGTGGAATGTAATAGGGAACATCACTCGAAGAACAAGAAGGGGAGGTTACTTGCTTGTAACTGGAGGCTCTTTGAGATGTGTGGTCCCTATCTGTATTGCAACTGCACCCTCCCCCTCTGCTGCAGATCTGGTAGATCTGTGGTGGAGAAGGAACTGAAGTCGTGGTTGGGCCACCTGCACTGTATCGACTTGGGCGAAACCACGAGGTGATACAAGTGCTCATGGATGGACCAACAGACACTAGTACTTTGAAAAGCTCCAGCTCCGGGCACATACGCGTAACCTCAGTGGAATACAATAGGGATCACGTGTCTCGCAGAACCTCCAGTTACAGGTAAGTAACCTCCCATGATGCGTTGGGTTAGGACAGTCAAAGATGGTCAGTTGTAATGCTGGCCACACCATTCCCTTGCATACCATTGATAAGGTTAAGGTTCTGTCATGGGTATTTTTAGTAAAAGGGACAGGTCACAAGCAATAAACAAAAATTCACAGAAGCCTGCAACCTGTCCCTGACTCTTACTAAAAATACCCTAGGGCAAACAGAGGGCTGCCGGGGCCTGCAGCTGCTCTAGCCCTGCTGCTGGGCCTGCAGCAGGGGGTGACCTGGACCCAGGGGCCTCTGCTCCAGTCCCAGAAAAAGTCTCAGAGGTTCCAGCAAGTCCTGGAATCTGTGATGCCAGTGACAGAATTGTATCCTTAACCATTGGCTATGAAATTGATGTGCCTTAACTGTGTCAGCCTGATGGGGCTTTGAGATCTATGAATGATAAGCACTTTAGAATTGAAAGTAGGTTGTGTTGCTGTAAAAGTACTTAGCTTCACAATTGCTACTATTATCTATATATGCATAAGATTATGATGTGCTCTGGATGGCCCAGTTCTAGTTCCCATTTACATCCAGAAAAAAAAACTCACTTTGGATTCCGTGACCTCTGTGACTTCTGCAGGGGCCAGTGTGGCTGACCCCAGGGCTGCCAAAGCAGCTGGCTCTGGGGTCAGCTGCTCAGGTGGCCCCCTGGGACAGCCACACCAGCTGCTGCTGGAGTGGTTCCAGGGACAGCCACACCAGCTGCTGCTCTGGCGGCTCCAGGTAGTAGTTCCTGGCTGGCCAGAACAGCAGTGCTTCACAGAGCAGCAGGCCCCCTGGTTCCTCCCCCCACCCCAACAGCCGCCCCCTCCTCCCCCCAAGATTTAATCATAGGTATAAGCCATGGACCGATCACGGGCTGTGAATTTTTGTTTATTACTCGTGACCTGTCCATGACTTTTACGAAAAATACCCATGACTATATTGTAGCCTTAATTATAAAATATGCAATATTCAGTTCTTTAAGGTTTAGTATACATATTTGACTGACAGTTCATTACACAGTTCTCTAACATGTCTGCAGCTCATTAATTCTGTAGAGAGTTAGGTACATGCCTTTTAAGAACTTGAAACAAGTGAAGAGATTAGTTAACCATAGTTTCTCCTAATTATACAGTAATTTAAGTTAACCATTGACATGGGCATGGAACATAAATAATATTTGTTTACACTTAAATTTGTTTTCATATTTATTATGGAATATTAACTTGAAATCCTGCAAGAACAAAGACTGGATGTTGTCACTTTAAACATGAGTCCCGTTTTACTTCCAGCAGTACAATTGTAATAGTTTGTCTTTGTTATCCCAGTGTTGCTTCATATGTACTTGCTCAGAATAAAGGGGAGGGGGACAGGTGACTAGCTCTCTGCACAATTTACACAGTTTTGCTGTTGAACGTGAAATGTCTCAAGTTCAAAAGGTGATTCTCCCTGTGGCTCAGTGTGGTGAAATCAGTGAATTTGCATAAACTAACTTCTGTTACATATTCAGGCTAAGCATTTTGATTCTGAAATCCAGTGAATGACCTATCAGGCAGCATAAATCTAATTTTTAAAAAATTGATTAACTAGTGGTATACAACTGAAGAAAAATAATCTTTAGATATTGCACAACAGCAGAATAGAATGGCGAGACATCTGGTCATATTGTTTAAGTGTATTGGTATCAATTACATATTAAGACAAACTGTGCAGTAAGACTTTTGTAACCATCATTGGTACCGTACCAGCAATATGTCATTGATTCATAATGTACAGTAAACTCGTTTTCTTTATATGAAAAAAACTGAGTGCACTTCAAAATGTAGAGGAAAATAAATGAAACAAAACCCTTCGTTAGATTTCAGTTATTTTATTTTGTGTACTAGGTAATGTTCTTGAATGGTGTATATTTGTAAAATTGTTACACATTAAAGCTGCTTGAATTTATCTTTTTACTTGCTGAATTTATTTTCTGTTGTCTAAGTAATGGTCGCATACATACAAAATTTGTGATAAACTCTCATTCTGTATTCCTGTAAATTCAAATGAAAGAAACTGGAATATTAACACTTATTCCAATTTTGCTGTTCCTAATTCTCCTTAGTTGAGGATGTATACATATGCAATTTGCTACATATTTGTAAAGGTATAATTCATCAATATATTGGAATTGGAAAAGGTTCAAAAAGAGCAACAAAAATGATTAGGGTTATGGAACAGCTTCTGTATGAGGAGAGATTAGTGAGATTGGGATTTTTCAGCTTGGAAAAGAGACGACTAAGGAGGGGATATGATAGAGGTCTATAAAGTCATGACTGGTGTGGATAAAGTATATAAAGTTCCTGTTCATTCCTCATAACACAAGAACTAGGGGTCACCAAATGAAATTAATAGGCAGCAGGTTTAAAACAAACAAAAGGAAGTATTTCTTCACACAACGCACAGTCAACCTATGGAAGTCTTTTCCCGAGGATGTTGTGAAGGCCAAGACTATAACAAGGTTCAAAAAAGAACTAGATAAATGCATGGAGGACAGGCTATTGGTCAGGATGGGCAGGAATGGTGTCCCTCTAGCCTCTGTTTGCCGGAAGCTGGGAATGAGCGAGAGGGAGTGGATCACTTGATCATCTGTTCTGGTCATTCCGTCTGGGGCACCTGGCATTGGCCACTGTTGGAAGATTGGATACTGGGCTAGATGGAGCTTTGGTCTGACTCAATGGCTTTCTTTATGTTCTAATACACTCAAGTTCATGTTTATGCTAATACACTATATTTGTTTTAATGTCATCTTTTTAACTTCAGTTTGGTTTACAACAATTATGAAGAAATCTTGGCTGTTTCAAGCCATATTTGGAGAGAGCATAGGTAAAATGCTTTAACTTTGCAGAATAAATTATTTTGCAGAGTATTTGTAATTTAAACAATTGTTTGCCTAAAGGGGTGGGGTAGTCAGTTATTTTTTGTCAAGGTCCAAATTTCTTGGTCAAGATATAGTCAAGGTCCAGACTCCAGAGAAAATAATAAAAAATTAATAATGAGAAACAAATGAAAAGATTTCAAGGTCTGTTCAGAAGCATCTGATGGTCCAGATTTCACCCATGGTCCACCTATTTACTACTTCTGCTAAAGACAATGTACAGTGTGGACTAAATTAAAAATAATTTTAAAAACAGGATACCAAATAATACCGATGGAGGAAAGAGAGAGTTGAAAACCGTAGCCTTTCACTTGTAGTTTGTTGTTGCCCATTCCTTTTCTGTAATTCCATGATATTATAACTTGTCTTTTGTATAGCGCTTTTCATGTTAAGGTCATATTATAATGATTTTCCTATTAGAAGTGCTAGACATGAAGCATAACCTAGATTGCTTTTTAATAAAATACCATATTTGTCCACACTCCATGGAAAAGTCTTTACTAAGGAATATTTTACAAGCCATGTGTATGATTACCAGAAACCTACTGCCAGAAATAAGTATGAAAGATGAGAATGGCAGATGTTATCAGTGAAGTCCACGGGCAGCGGTGAAAAGCTTTGCCCTTTTTGTTGACAGTATTTGAAAAAAAGGGTGCTACTGGGATTTATGCGAAAATGCTTGAGGACTCCATGTTATGTTCCAGCCTCTGGAATGGCAGCAGTAGAATTGACCAGAGTTTTTTGTTAATTACTTTTCTGTAATATTTTATGTCCTATCACTTCATTATGCCTTATGGATGATGTGACATCCGTGCTACAAATCTTGCCAACACTTACATGTTTAACTTTGTGCATGCGAGCAGTCCTACTGAACATAATGAGACCATTCACAAGTGTATGTGTTTGCAGGATTGGGGGTCTACAATTATTTTTCTAAAATTCTGATTTTCCTACTCTTTTCTTTCACTCCTCAAAGTCAGATTGTTTCATATATATATTTAAAGTGCTTTTGTTGCTTAATTCCATAACGGAGTATGATAGGGGTTATAGTACAGATAATGTAATTCTGTCTTTAACATAGTAAATCTTTCCTGATTAGGGATGGAAAATCATGACATTTGATTGTACTCTTTCCAATATTCTTAACCTTACTAAAAAAAGTAGTATTTCATTTCTCATTTAGGAACAGGTATTTATAGAGATACAAAATTGCTTCTGTCATATGGTAATGCTGCTTAATAATCAAAGTTGCAACTTTCACCATTATTGAAATTATCTCAGGTAGTTTTGCTATGAACTCTAGGAGCTGATCGGTGTGGATTGAACTTTCTAATTAACATCTGAGAATGATACTAATTTAAGAATTTATACATGCAACATCCCCAACTGGTTTTGTACAGATAGTAGTTTTTTTAAGCATTAGCAATTTATTTTCAAAATAGTTTGTTTTCAGTACACTAATTACTTAGTGTTTCAACATCGATACCACATGCATGTCAAAATAGTAATCAAACAGCAGTCATCTCAATTTTAATGGATTTTCCTTTTCCCTGTTACCTCTTTTGGGTACATATACACAGCAAAGAACTGTGTGGACTTCCAGGCGAGCAGTGGAACAGCCCATTAGCCTAAGCCCGACGAATCCGTGTCAACTGGCATGGGCCAGTTATGTAGATAGGGCTTTTGTGAAAAGAGTAATTGTCTGGAAGATAAGATCTCTCATTCGAGCAATAGCTAAATCAAGAAGAATAAACATTCATTTTGGTAGGCCATGCTTGGAAAATAATAGTGGAGTACATGACTTCTGAGTATAGCATGTCTCTTCTGAAGTATGTATGGGTAACTATTTAGAATTTCTTGTTCATGGAAGTTGAAACAAATTTTGCTTGAAAAGAGTGTTGAATAGGGACCTCTTTCTCAAATTACACAGCACTTTTATATTGAACACTTATTTACAACACTACAATTTCTCAATCTGGATCCTAAATTTGCTGTTCACCAGGAAAATCATTTAACAAAGGTTGCTTTACATGAAAATTATTGTGCCTCATCACATTACAGCCATGACATTAACTTGTAAATACTAAGCTTCAGAGCTAAAGTGCACACAAATCTTCTGATTACTTATAGTGCTCCTCTGTCAGAATTATTCTCCTGTCATATTCATCTTTAGCAGAAAAGGGCTTGCAAAGATGCATGCTGCCAATTTGTGATACAGATTTGGCAGAACATTCACCAATTTCAGTGATGTTTTGTAGTTGTCAACTGAATTTTTATTGTGTCGTAGAAAACATGAATTGTAGACTGTATTGCAATCAGTATAACTAACTGGAAAAAATAACCGAATCATCAGTATTTGTGCACACTAGAAAATGTTCTGGATTAATATTTCCCTATTTTTGAATGTTGGAATCATGTATTACAAGTCTGGTAAGTTGTATGTGAAACAAAGAAATTCTCTGCTCTGAACTGAGTTTCCCAGATGTACAGTGATTAATATGGTCAAGTAGTCCCTGAGATGCTTTTAAACCTTCGGATGCAATTTCATTAGACTAAGGTATTATATATCTGCAAAAAAGTCTCTCAAATGATCAGTGTGTGGATTTTATAATTGAGCTGTTGTATTCACTTTGAGTTGCAAACAATCCAAAAACTTAAAGCATTTTTAGAAAATTGCTACTTTCTGACTTGTATGGTAGAACAGAGCACTGTGCTTCATTGGTTTAGTCCACCCAGTTTTATCCGTGGTGGTAGTAGTAGTATTTATGTTGTGGTTATGCTCAAAATGTACTGAGGCATACAGAAGGTTAGTCAGCTCCTGGACTAGAAAGCATCAATCTTAACAGAGCAGGCAGAGGGACACAACATCCAAGAAAAGTGGTGTGACAAAGTTTCTCCTCTGCCTTGGTGGGTCCTGCGCTTATTGGTGGATTTTTCTCACCTCAGAGGTTCACGGCAGCCCTCAGTTTGGCCACATTCATGGCTCAGATGTGCCATTCACTCAGTTAGCCTCATCACTAGCCAGCATGGGGAAAGGAAGAAGAACAATCCCTGCAGTTTCTGCTGATTGATCTAGTGGATCAGGGAACAGGCCAGAGACCTTCCCCTCTAGTGGAACCCACAGTCCAGTTCAACTCCTCCGGTATCAAGTAGGGAGTTGGAGGGATGGGGGGAACCCGGGCCCGCCTACTACTCCAGGTTCCAGCCCAGGGCCCTGTGGATTGCAACTGTCTACAAAAAGAAAAGGAGTACTTGTGGCACCTTAGAGACTAACCAATTTATTTGAGCATGAGCTTTCGTGAGCTACAGCTCACTTCATCGGATGTAGCTCACGAAAGCTCATGCTCAAATAAATTGGTTAGTCTCTAAGGTGCCACAAGTACTCCTTTTCTTTTTGCGAATACAGACTAACACGGCTGTTACTCTGAAAGCTGTCTACAGTGGCTCCTGTAACAGCTGCATGACAGCTACAACAGCTTGGGCTACTTCCCCATGGCCTCCGACACCTTCTTTATTCTCACCACAGGACCTTCCTTCTGATGTCTGATAATGCTTGTGCTTCTCACTCTCAGCTTCTTGCACCTCTTGCTCCCAGCTCCTCACATGTACACCACAAACTGAAGTGAGCTCCTTTTTAAACCCAGGTGCCCTGATTACCCTGCCTTAATTGATTCATGCAGATTCTTGATTGGCTGCAGGTGTTCTAATCAGCCTGTCTGCCTTAATTGTTTCCAGAAAGTTCCTGATTGTTCTGGAACCTTCCCTGTTACCTTTCCCAGGGAAAAGGGACCTACTTAGCCTGGGGCCAATATATCTGCCTTCTATCACTCTCCTGTAGCCATCTGGCCTGACCCTGTCACAGTGGAGAGAGAGAATACATTAGTTACAGATCTCATTTTTTTCAGGTTAAACTTTTATTTCTCCATGCAACCTGATCATCTTCAATTCCAGTATCCTTATGCCCTACTGTTGTAACATTTAACTTTACTTCATTATAAACCTTGGGTTCTGAAAAACTCAGCTATTTCGTATTTTCAAGGAAAAAAACTCAATTGTGTGCTTTTTAGTTTTCATTTTTTCTTTACCACACTGAAGTATTTATATGAATATAACATTTCAAAAAATTTTATATATGAAATAACATTTTAGGAGTATTCAAATTTTATAATTTACAATTTTAAATTAAAGGGAAGGCTGAACAGATTCTTCTAATGTAGAAGTTCAAACCGGAAGGGCAATGCATGGAGACAAGAGAATTGTGGCTAGTGGGTAAAATTAACTGTCATTGGATGTTGAAGAAAAGAGTTGGTAGATTTGTGAATTGTTGGGAAGCTCTTCTTTACTGGAAATTCCAAAATTTGGGAAGGTAGGGTACCCGATAACATTCTTCTATATAAAAGTGGTAGCTAATCTTTTCAGTATTTATAATTTTGAATTCGCTGTTTCTCAGTCAAACTGATGCAAAAGTGAAAGCTGCTGAGAATACTGCAAGTGAGCAGTTAGTGTTCAGTGATTACCAAGCATTGGTATAAGCATCACTCAAGATGCTTAAAGATAAAATGGTTGGAAATAAAAGATTGAATAAACTGACCTAATGAAACCAGATAATATTTCTAGAATAAAATATTGGGATTTTTAAAATAGCAAGATTGAGATGGCTCTAGCCCTCCAAGCTTGGGTCAGGCCAGCTATGTAAAATCTCTCAGGGTAGGTCTACACTGCGATTTAAAAACCCATGGCTGGCCCATGCCAGCTGACTGGGGCTTGGGCTGCAGGGCTGTTTAATTGCATCAGCCTGAGCTCTGGGACCCTTCCGCCTCACAGGGTCCTAGAGCCCAGGCTCAAGCCTCAGTCCGGAAGTCTACACTGCAATTAAACAGCCCCACAGCCAAATCCCTGGAAGCCAGTCAGCTGACATGGGCCAGCTGCAAGTGACTAATTGCAGCGTGGACATGCCCTCAGTGGCTAATCACTCTCTGGTGGTGGTGGTGGTTGATGAAGCTGAGCTAATCAGAGAAGACTTGGTATGAAATGTCACTTGCTAGGCGAACTCATGAGCCCCCAAACAGAAGCAGCTAACGGGAGTTTTGGAAAGGGCTTGGCATGGGAGAGTGAGAGGCTTGCCTTGCACATTTAGTGGTACGTGTGATATCAAGATGGCCAGCAGTGGAACTGTGGTGGTGACCTGCAGTACATGTGCCATGTTCTCTTTCTGGCCTGAAGCCAGAAGGGATTTCCTGTGCATAAAGTGCAAGTTAGTGGCTATGCTGGAAGAAATGATTCTCAGATTGGAGGGGCAAGTTGAGATGTTACTAACAATCAGAGAATCTGAAGAGTTCCTAGACATCCAGTTTCTGGAAACATCAGTAACCCTGGTTCAAGGAAGAATGGAGCTGGCCACAAAGAAATGAGTGAGAGAGGATGTCAGCAAGGAGGCCTCACAGTTGATAACCATCAGAAGCAAGAGGACCCAGCAGCATTCTGTATGGGTGGAGACAGATCAGACTATGGCCACCAGAGAAAAGAAAAGCAGGAGGAATTCCACACAGCTAGAAGTTTCAAATTGATACTAGTTCCTCAGCATGGATTATGGAAAATACCTCTCAAGATCGAGCAGGTCCAAGGGAATGGAGCGAGATAGAGGACACAAGTGGACAATAGCTTGGCCCAACCAGTAAGAAAATTAGGCATGCCTGCAACGAGTTCTCCAACCATCCAAGGAAGACAGACTGTCTTTGTAGGAGATTGAATGCTCAGAAGAATCAAAAGAACATTCTGCAAGGGACATGGGGATATCAGGACAGTGTGCGACCTCCCAGAGCCAAGACATGAAACGTCACTTTGGATAGGCATCTGAAGTTGACAGGCAAGGATTGGTGATGGTTTATATCCTATGAATCAGTGTCATTTGTGCTGATATCTCACAGATAGACGACTTCGTGGAACTTGGAAGCCTGTTGAAGAAGAATGTCCAAGTCATCTTCTCTGAGATCCTTCTTGTCCTACAAGGAAAGAAAGACCAAAGATTATGGAAGTGACTTGCTGGCTAAATAAGTGGAAGTTTGGTCAGCCTTCTGTGGGAGGAGATGACCTCCACCTCAGAGGAAGAGAAGACAAATCTCTCCAGAAACAGGTTGGCTAGAGTAGTCAGAAGGGGGTTAAACTAGTACAAAGAGGGAAGTTATGAGCACTTGGCACAAAATTGAGATGCTTAGAACAAAATTATCAAGGAACTGAAGGATGTGAAAAGATTTTTCTCTACACCAATGCTAGAAGCCTGAGAAACAGGAGAAATTGGAATTGCTCATTTATGAGCATAAATTCAGTCTAGTTGGTATTACTGAAACTTTGTGTGTTGGTTCACACAATTGGAATGTTAAAATAAATGGTTATAACCTATTTAGGAAGGATCAATTGGGCAGAGTGGGAGGCAGTGTGACAGGGTGGACTACATTGGGGCCTGAACATAGAGGAGCCCTGAGGTAAGATTGAAGCTTTGGTGAAGGCTGGGGCCAAGGAACGGAAAGCAGTTTCATTAAAGGGGCATGACAGTGCGTGGCTACTATGCTTAGGGTCCTTGGGCTGGGACATGGAGTAGTGGGCGGGCTGAGGTCTCCCCCATAAGCAACCAGGGAAGTGGCCTACAATTGGACAGCGATTAAACCCCTAGAAGATGATCTGAACTGTTAAAGAGGCCCATCTGGAGAGCTGGGGCCAGAACAGACCAAAGTGGGTGAAGAGTCCCCAGGGCAATAGCCCTGGGGGGCATGCCCCCCTACCAGCGTCAGGAGCGCTTAGACTTTGTTGGACTATTATCCCAGAAGGTCTGTTTGAGTTGTTCCATACACTGTGTCTGACTTCATCGGAGGGCTCAGTCACTAGAAACAAACAGAGAAACTGTCAGAAGGGGTCACCACAGACTGAAAGAGGTGCAGGCACACACCTGAACAAGAGGCACTTGCAAGTACCGCATTACAGGCACTCTTTGTCATTACCTATTTCCGAGTCACTAACAACTCAGAAGAAAATGATCTTGAATGCTTATGGCTCTATGTCCTAACAGATAAGCACATGATGGGGTACTACTTGGTGTCTGCTACAAACCGTTAAATCATACCAGGAAACAGGATGGCCTCTACCTTACGTGCCTGTCTGCAACGTATAGGAGGAAAAAGCTGCGTGATCATGGGGGACTTGAATTTGAGTGACATGTACTGGAGGTCTCATGCTCCCTGTACTAAAACATACATGGAATTTCTAAATATTATAGGTGACAATTTCCTAATTCAAAAAGTGTTACTGCCAACACAGGGGAATTCTATGTTGGACTATGTCCTAACAGATAAAGAGGAACTGATCACAGACCTAAAAATTAACGTTATCTTAGGAAAAAATGATGGACTTGATCATGTTTATAATTGCAAGCAGACTAAAGTCCAGATCAGTAAAACAATATATATACTTGGTGCTTTAAGAGGGCCAATTTCACAAAGCTGAAAACAATTATGAGCCAAATCAGCTGGGAAGAATTTAATCGGAAAAATGTGACTGATAATTGGGAATTGTTTAAGAACACTTTACTAGATACTCAAAAAGCCACAGTAGAGGAAGAAGGCTGTTCGGGCATAAATAAAAATGACCTGGGTCGGAGGAGAAATGAGAGCAGATGTAAAATATCATTTCTTTTTTTATTAAGAAGTAACAAATGTAAGAAAGGGTACATTGATAAGAATGAATACATATCCGAAGTTAAGAATTGTAGAAATTGATAAGGGAAGCCAGGGGACACAAGGAGAAATCTATTGCCTACAGACTTAAGGCTGATGAGGAGGAGGTTTTAAAATATATTAGGAACAAAAATAATCCTGACAATGGTATTGATCCATTACTAGATGGAGATAATAGAATTATCAGTAATAATGCTGAAAAGGAAGAAGTGTTCAATATATATTTCTGTTCTGTATTTGGGGAAAAAACAGATAATGCAATATCATTATATGTTAACACTTTCCATTCCATTAGTATAACTGGAGGGTGATAAACAGAAACTACTGAAGTTAGACATTTTTAAATCAGCAGATCCAGATAACTTGCATCCAGTAATTTTAAAAGGGCTGATTGATAGAAACTATTTGCTAAAATCCCCTTCCAGGACTGATCTACTGGAAAGGTAATTTACTAGTGTAGTTCAAAAGGTGCTCAAGATCTGAAGGTACAGATTCTAATGACCTGTGTGGGGGAAGTAATGGTTTCATCTGATAGAATTTGTTTTCCAGATTTTTTTAATGTTTGTTTTACACAAAACAAATTTTATAGTTTAAAATCCCTATAATCTGTAAACAGTGGTACTAAACACAACAAAATAAAGGTATTCAACATTTGGGTCATTTATTGCACATTTTGATTGCTAATGTCACATACCGGCAGATTTGAAGGTTAAGAGCTATGCTAATACAAAATGAGTAATTTAAACAAACCTTGTAGGGGGAAGCATAGCTCAGTGGTTTGACCATTGGCCTGCTAAACCCAGAGTTGTGAGTTCAATCCTGGAGGGGGCCATTTAGGGATCTGGAGCAAAAATAAGGGATGGTACTTGGCCCTGCTGTGAAGGTAGGGACTGGACTCGATGACCTTTCAAGGTCTCTTCCATTTTATGACATAGGTATATCTCCATATTAGGGGGTTCCAAAGAGGATGGAGCTAGACTGTTCTCAGTGGTAGGAGATGACAGAACAAGGAGTAATGGTCTCAAGTTGCAGTGGGGGAGGTTTAGATTGGCTATTAGAAAAAAATTTCACTAGGAGGGTGAAGCACTGGAATGCGTTATCTAGGGAGGTGGTGGAATCTCCTTCCTTTTGAGGTTTTTACGGTCAGGCTTGACAAAGCCCTGGGTGGGATGATTGCAGTTGGGGATTGGTCCTGCTTTGAGCAGGGGGTTGGACTAGATGGCCTTCTGAGGTCCCTTCCAACCCTGATGTTCTATGATTCTATGATTTTAAGTACTTCATTTCAGGTATACTACAAGACAAATTCAACTTTCAGTTCCATTACCAAATACTAAGGATGTAGAAATAATGTGAAAATTTAAAGGAGAATTAAAAACCTTTGTGGATTCTAATGCAAGATGGTTGGTTGAATGGGAGAAGTGACCTGGTAACATACAGTGGAAGAATGCATTCCTACAGATGCATTCTACATCTAACATAAGAACCACAGGAAGTTTACTCCTAGGGGAATTCTGTGCCAGTGCACATGTACAGAATTTATGTCCCCCGCAGATTTCTTTGCTTCCCTGCAGAAAAATGACTTTCTGACGGGGGGAGTAAAGGGAAGCCACAAGGGCAGTCATGTGACCCTCCACAGCAGTATTTTTCAGGTGCCCAGGGCAGCTGTCAGAGAGGTAAATCACTGCGGGGCAGAGGGTGGGACTGGGGAAGACTTGGCTGGTGGCACCTACGCTGGCCAGGATCAGTTGCTAGTCCTGCCTCGGTTAGGGGTGGATGGGACTTCCTCTTCCCCTGCATCGCATGGCATCCAGCACTGGGTCAGACTCCACCCCCAGATTTCTCCCCTGCTGCAGGAAGCTCTGCAAACTCCCCCCACTCTCCCGCGCCACTCATTTCCTGCACCCATCGCTCCTCAGCTGCAGGGGGAGGGATCTGCTCCGCCATCAACCCAACCCCCATGCATCCAGACGCCTCTTATCTCACTGAGCCTTACCCCATTACCTACATCTGGACCACCGTCGCGAGCCACTCGCACGCGGATCCCCATCCCAGCAAGCACTAATCAGCAGTACTTCATTCTCCACCCCATTGAGCTCCGCTCCTCCAGCATCTGGACCCCCCACTGATGCCCCCACATCCAGACCTCCCTGCTGAGCTCTATCCCCCCAACCCTGCTGAGCCCCAACCATCTTCACCTGGACCCCCCTGCAGAGTCCCATTACCATTGCACCCAGAACCCCCCAACAAGTCACTGTGCATCCAGATTCCCCCCCGCCCCGGCACCTGGATCCCCCACTGAGCTTGTCTGCTCCTAGATTGCCCCACAGAGAACCCTCTCAACCCAAAGGTTGACATCCCCCTCCCCCCACTGAGCCCCTCCACACTTGGATCCTGTCTTGCTGAGCCTGCTTGTCCACACCTGGGGTGTTTGTGGGGAAGGTCCAGTCCTCGCACTGTGTCAGTGGTGGACAGGGAACTGCACAGTGATCTCCCACCTCTGTGCAGCCAGTGGCCTGTGCTCCCCAATGCCATGCCGGAGCCTCCACATTTATTTGACAAAATTTGCAAAGTTTTGCAGAATTTTAAAATATTGTGCGCAGAATTTTTAATTTTTTGGTGCAGAATGCCCTCAGGAGTAAATGTATCCAAGTTGCTAAAGATGCTGCCGAAGAATGCAGAAAGAAATATGAGAGTGAGGTCTCTGCCATTTATTCATATAAGATTTTTCTTCCCTTTTTTTTTTTTGCTGTTAAGTGCAGTTATCCCATATGCCAGGTGAGTTTCCAGCACACTATTTAAGCCTTGTTCAGAAAAAGTGATGCCTAAGACTGTCCCAAACTATATGGAAAAATGCAAAACTTTTCCTACAACCATCTGCATGATGGACTGGAAAAGAGGACTGATGACCCAGCTTCCCCAAGGCACTTTTTGGAATGCTGTGGGGGTTTTTTCTATGTATACATCTAATTTCCATATCTGATGAAATCTGAACTAATCCCGGTGATTTTGACCAAAACGTAGCATGTGTTTTACTCAACAAGGAACTCTGCTTAAAGATACTGTGCTTAAGAAAGCAACTGAAGGGGGCTTCACAGGACTCTGAAATTAATGGTGACTGACATTACAGTTACAGTTTTGGTTGAAAGCTGGCTTGATCTAATGAAAAATACAATTTGAGCCATGCAAAGGCAAAACAAAACAAAAAATGAATAAAGCTATAACCCTTTCCATTCACTAGCTAACATGATTTATCCTAAAACCAGAGGTTATTGCTTGAACCTAGACTTGGAAGAAGAGTTTGAAGTTTGATGGACAGGGTTATCAGAGTTGACTATTTTAATCGTATTTTAACATTCATATTCCAAAATTCTGTTTGTTTGTGAAATAAGTTATTTGTTGCCCCAAAATGGTGGGGAAATTGTGGAAGTAAAATTGCAAAAGTCAGGACCGCTGAATTCAGAGTTTTGTTAATTTTTAAAAGATCTGAATTCCTGTTTGGCCAGCTCAGCATCAATGATTTGCTTAGAGTGTACTGATATCTAACAGATGCAAAAGAAAGGCAAGCCTGAAAGCAGTCAATAGATTGGGAACTCATTTATTGCATGTGTTTTACTTGCTTTTCATTTTTGACCATGATTTTTATGTTTGAGGAGTAAATAGACATGCAGCATGTATTGCATAATATGTGTCAAGTTTTCCATTTCATTAAAGTTTCCTAGCTTGTCTCCCTCACCTTGCCTCCCTCCTCGGCCTTTTTCCAGAAAAAAATCTTCGCTTCAAGGTTGGAAAATCACAACACCCTTGGTTCATTCATATGTTAACAGATAAGTAGATGGCTTAGTTAGCTAGTTTCTTGTAAACATTATCGAAGAATGAGTAGCAGCCGTGTTAGACTGTATCCGCAGAAAGAAAAGGAGGACTTGTGGCACCTTAGAGACTAACAAATTTATTTGAGCATAAGCTTTCGTGAGCTACAGCTCACTTCATCGGATGCATTCAGTGTAGCTCACGAAAGCTTATGCTCAAATAAATTTGTTAGTCTCTAAGGTGCCACAAGTCCTCCTTTTCTTATTATGGAGTAGCTCTTAGGAATTTTTAAGTGAATGAGGAAAGGGCAGTGGGTTTGTGTGCCAGCTCAGGATAATGTTCTGTTTTAGGCAAATGTGGGGAACAAAGTGCGGGGGAGAGATTTGATTAAGTTGATAAAAAGGTTCTCAAGGCTGACAGAACTGGTGGAGCAGTTCCAGAATTATCAAAGTTCCCAAAGACAAGGATAGAAAAGTCAGGTGGAGTTATGATGGGCCTTTAAGGGTATGTTGGCATTGCATTTAGACACCTGTGGCTGGCTCGTGCCAGCTGGCGTGGATAGGGGCTGTTTAATTGTAGTGTAGATGCCAAGCCCAAGCTCTGGGACCCTTTGCTGGGGGCTGGAGTTGGGGGTGGAGATGTCCCAGAGCTCAGGCTCCAGCCTGAGCCAGAAGGGCTACACTACAATTAAACAGTTTCTTAGCCTGAGTCAGTCGGCATGGCCCAGTTGCGTGTTTTTAATTGCAGTGTGGAAATATTTTAAGGGGTTCACAAAAACCTTAAATTTAATGTGATGGCAAAATGGGAGCTATTGGGCTCTGAATACACATGGAAACAGCATGATGTGGTCAAAATGATGACATTAGGACAGCTTTTTGCATCTCCTGAAGAAAAAAGAAATGGATGCTGGGGGCGGGGGGGGGGGGCAGTGTAGAGGCTATGTTAATCAAGACTGGAGATGAATGCTGTGTCTATGTAGAAAATGGTGGGTTTTTTTTGTTTTGTTTTTTTAAATGTGTTGGACACTGCCTGCCTGGCTGCTCTGTGGGCATCAGAGTGGAAACAGTTGAAGACTGAAAGGGAGAATATTTGTTCAGCAATAACAGGCTGGAGGAGTGGAGACTAGCACCAGCCCTGCTGGTACAATTTGTAATCTTAGTGCATTTTTTCCCAGTTCTATTATGTTGTTGAAATCCCTGTTTTCCCTGTTGAATAAAGAAGCTTCTTTGGATGGTATTACGGGGCTGTTTGAATTGGTGTAAAAGGGGTAAACCTTGATCTTCAGGAAGGTAAAGGTCTTCTGACTGAGAAAATGAACTGTTGGTATGTGGAAAATATTTGAATTTAGGCTCTTTTAGTTTTTACACATTTATTATTCAACTGAATTACATTTATGCTGTTCCATGGTTGATATTTTTTAGTCTTTTGATACTCGTGGTTTTAGAGCAAGTTAACCAGGCTAAATGAGACAGTAATAAATATGCCATTTCTCTTGGTAATATGTGAATATGGTGCACCAGGGCACAGACTTTGCTAGATAACATAATAGTAGGGGAAACTCGAGAACACTGATCTCCTCCTACATATATTTCTCAGCATATACCTCTAAAAGCACTTGTGGTGATCCTGACCACATCTGATGCTGGAAAATCAGGATATCATTGCAGTCATCTCCTGAATAATTTAAGCTTTCATAATTAATGAGCCTTACATTTTGTATTTCATCACTATTTTAATTGTGTAGTTGTACTGTTACGTTAACTTCTACAATTGTAATAAAGATATAGTTGAAAGCTACTAGTAGTGAAAAAATCGAGTGCTTTAATGTATAACCAGTGCATGTTTTATCCAGTATGTTATGGACACAGAACTGTTATTTCATCTTCACTTGCTTCAGTTGTTCATTATGGTAGACACCTTACTAAATGTTTGCCAGTGAACAGTGTGGTGGGGTTTCTCTAAAGTAGGGCTGTTGTTTAACAATGTGATTAATCAATAGAATACCAATTGAAATTTATTAAATATTTTGGATGTCTTTCTACATTTTCACATATATTTATTTCAGTTACAACACAAAATACAAAATGCACACTGGTCACTTTATATTATTTTTGATTACAAATATTTGCACTTTAAAAATGATGGGGGGAAAAAACAGTATTTTTCAGTTCACCTCCTACAAGTACTGTAATGCTATCTCTTTTCGTGAAAGTGCAACTTACAAATATAGATTTTTGTTGTTGCATAACTGCACTTAAAAACAAAACAGTGTAAAACTTTAGAGCCTACAAGTCCACGCAGTCCTACTTCTCGTTCAGCGAATCGCTAAGAAAAAGTTTGTTTACATCCACAGGAGATAATGTTGCCCACTTCTTATTTACAATATCATCAGAAACTGAGAACAGGCATTTACATGGGACTTTTGTAGCTGGCAGTGCAAGGTGTATTTATGTGCCAGATATGCTGAACCACTGGTTCTCAAACTTTTGGACTGGAATCCCTTTCACATAGCAAGCCCCTAAGTACAACCCCCTATAAATTAAAAACACTTTAACACCATCATAAATGCTGGATGTGAAGTGAGGTTTGGGGTGGAGGCTGACAGCTTGTGGACCCCCCTGCCCCATGCAATAACCTTGCGACCCCCTGTGGCATCCCAACCCCCAGTTTCAGAACCCCTGTGCTTAACATTCATATGCCCCTTCATGCTTCGACCACCATTTCAGAGGACGTGCTTCCATACTGATGATGCTTGGTTTATTTTTTTTTTTGTTTGTTTTTTATAAAAGTGTTAATTACATTTGTGACTGAACTCCTTGGGGGAAAATTGTATGTCTCTGGCTCTGTTTTACCCACATTCTGCCATATATTTCATTTTATAGTAGTCTCGGATGATGAGTCAGCACACGTTCATTTTAAGAACACTTTTGCTGCAGATTTGACAGAATGCAAAGAAGGTACCAATGTGAGATTTCTGAAAATAGCTACAGCACTTGACCCAATGTTTAAGAATCTGAAGTGCCTTCCAAAATCTGAGAGGATGAGGTGTGCAGCATGCTTTTAAAAGTCTTAAAAGAGCAACGCTTTGATATGGATACAGAAAATCTGTTGCTGGTGGTATCTGACTCGGATGATGAAAATGAACATGCGTTGGTCCACACTGCTTTGGATTGTTATTGAGCAAAACCCATCATCAGCATGGACACATGTGCTCTGGAATAGTGGTTGAAGCATGAAGGGGCATATGAATCTTTAGCGCATCTGGCATGTAAATATCTTGCGATGCTGGCTGCAACAGTGCCATGAGAACACCCGTTCTCACTTTCAGGTGACATTATGAACAAGAAGCGGGCAGCATTATCTCATGCAAATGTAAACAAACTTGTTTGTTTGAGCGATTGGCTGAACAAGAAGTAGGACTGAGTGGACTTGTAGGCTCTGAAGTTTTACATGGTTTTATTTTTTAATGCAGTTTTTTTGTAGATAATTCTACATTTGTAAGTTCTACTTTCATGATAAAGAGATTGCACTACAGTACTTATATTGGGTGAATTGAAAAATACTATTTTGTTTTTTTATAGTGCAAATATTTTCAATAAAAAATAAATATAAAGTGAGCACTGTACACTTTGTATTCTGTTATAATTCAATATATTTGAAAATGTAGAAAACATCCAAAAATATTTATATAAATGGTATTTTATTATTGTTTAACAGTGCAGTTAATCACCATTAATTTTTTAGGTTTCAGAGTAACAGTCGTGTTAGTCTGTATTCGCAAAAAGAAAAGGAGTACTTGTGGCACCTTAGAGACTAACCAATTTGTTTGGTTAGTCTCTAAGGTGCCACAAGTACTCCTTTTCTTATTAATTTTTTAATTGCTTGACAGCCCTACTCCAAAGTTTAAAGCTAGCCTGATATCATGGTTCTGACAAGAACTTTTAAAAATCAATCAAACCTTTATTTTACTGTTGGGTAGTAGTTATAAATTACTTTAAAGAAGTGAATACATAAAATTAAATATTAAGCCTGGATAAAGTTGTGTATTTCCACTGTTTTATAAACTGGTAATTTTTAATCGTCAAAGCTTCTGGTTTAGAGCTTTATTACTGTTGGAGCCTTAAAGCTGAGGTTTTTGACACAGTGCTGAAATTGAAGATTTGATCCTTAAACCTGTTGACTGCATAAATGAGTCTGAAAAGATCAGTTCAGTTACTGAAACAGACTAGAGAAGTCAGGTATTCTCTTAATTCTTCCAGTTTAGTGGTAAAACAGGGTTTCTTTTGGACAAATGACTAAAATGGGGGAGGTTTTTTTAAGCTCACTGGACTAAATGGCAGGACTTTAACGTATTGTTCAACATTAAGTTACGGCAGCCAGACTTTATTAGAATCAAAATTGAATGGCGTCTAAAATAAATGTGTTCAGATTTAATGTGTATGTTGTTAGAGTACAGAATATAGATGCACATATTTTTAGAGCTGAAATGTGTGTCTTTGTGAATGTACATGTACTTGCACTCGTACTGATTTATACAGATTTTTTTGTCTTGTATGTTTAGTATTATAAATTTTGCTAATTTTAAAAAAGATGGGCGGAATCAAGCAGACTGCACTGTGGATGAAATCCGTTATGGAGGGATTAATATTTTTCATCTTGTGTTTTCTCTTTGGCCAGTTGCATGGATTCCTCCTTGAAGGAAAAAATAAGTTTCATGCACCTTTAAAAGCATCATATTATAGTTTTTAAATGTTACTAAATCAGCTTTGGGAATTGCATGAAGCAGGAAAAATCCAAGCTGACAGTTATAATGTTTTGTGCGTGTGTAGTAATGCTTGACACTTCTGATCACTGCAAAACTGCCACATTTTTCAACTGACTGCAGTATGGGTCGGTGGGAATTTTGCCTTAACTTCATTAGGCGAAAAATTGAGTTCTGTGTGAAGTACAATTCAGATTGGAAGTTTTGATCTTCACCGTTTTATGTAGAAGTCTTTGCCCCTAAGTGTTGCATCTAAATATAAGCATGTCTTTAAGAAGCCTAACTTGTATAAAATGCTTTCCAGATCTCTCATCTCTGAGGGGATTGTTCACGGGAGCACATGTCTGAAAAGTAGAGGTGGATTTAAATTGGGTGTTAACGTCTTTTAAGGAACTTCATCTTTTTAAAAAGATTGTGTTAGCATAATTTACTGACTCACTATAACAAACTGATTTTTAAAATGATAATTTTATTTACTTTTGAATTTATTTACACTTGAATGCCTTTTTGCCAGTTGTTTTGAGGATAATTACAGGATATACAGCTTCTTGGTATTCATTCATTCATATATACACATACACAATAGTATTGATGGAAAGGGGTGAAAAAGAAATAATTAACTCCTACCTTCAGAAGTTCAGGTTTTAAAGAGTATTTTATTTATTAACATGTTATAAGCCAGGACTACAGGAGAAACTTTCATTAGTATAGCAATGTCATTAAGAAGTTTAGGGTGGGTTTTTTGCATCATTTCTATACTGGCTGAAGTTCTGTTCATTCTTAAACTTCATGGCCTGATACGATTATTGTGGGACAAGACCGTAACAACCCTACTGTAGACACAGTTATATCAGCATAAAAGTGCTTTTGCTAGTATATGGTTTTATTTGCTCACTGAACCAGTGTAAGTTATACTAGCAGAAGTGCTTCTGTGTCATTATAGGTATACCAGCAAACTTATTCTAGCACAGAGCTGGCCATAGATCGTATCTGAGTTTCCAGTCTTATTCCTGAAACGAGCTGCTTAATTTTTGTGCTAAATAAGGAGATCATAGAAGTTTGTTTAAAACTTGGCATTCTTTGACTAGTTATGCTATATTGGCAGCCTTACAAAATCCTACTTGCCCAGCATGAATAACTCCTAGGCAGTTGAGAAAAGATACCTGATAGTAAGAGTGGCCAGTAATTTTTGTGTATCTTCTGATAAACGTTTGTGTATTTTGTAAGGCCTCTATGTTGAAGTTTTTTGATAGGAAGGCATTTTGCAATACTATAAAGCGACGCTATCAACTTATAAATAATACCTGTGTCTGAAAATTTGAACATGCTGTTGTAATGCTTAATATTACTAAAATTAAGAGATTGGGAGCCTGTGGAATGATTGGCAGGGTGACTTTAGGTATCTGCGAGTGCATATATAGACACACACGCACACAAACACTTCTAAGATTTCAGATTGATGGTGCCCCTTGAGTCAGAGTAATTCACTTCCAACTATCCTATCTTATTTTATGTCAATCATATTAAAGTACTAAAACTATGCTTCAGATTTGCCAGTAATTCTGTGTTTTCCCTTTTCAAGGTATTTAGTGGATAGTCGCTGGTTCAAACAGTGGAAAAAATACGTTGGGTTTGACAGCTGGGACAAATACCAGATGGGGGATCAGAATGTGTACCCTGGTCCCATTGATAATTCTGGACTTCTCAAAGGTAATTTATTAATATTTACATGGAATAAAGATGTAAACTTAAACTTTTAGTTCCCATTGGTACAATTTTAATCTGTTACAGTAATAAATCCCACTTTGTATTCCTTGAACAATTTTATATATGTATCTTTGGTAACTTTCAGTTACAAAAACAATTTATCTTCATTAACATTTAGTTAATGTAAACATATTTTGTTCAGACAGTGATGGGGTACCAATATTCTTAATGATTTATTACAGTTCATAAATTTGGATTTTTATAATACTAGCTGTGGCCTCTGTTATGGTAATATCAGTATTTGATAACATGCAAGGTTCTTTTGATTTTCTGTCTGATTAGCTTAAGGATAGCTTTGAATCAGCCACAGAAGTTGATGAACTCAGTGCAAGTTCACTAATATAAGCCCTTGAATGCATTCAGAAGTTGCACTGCTTCTACATAAAACATTTTTAAAGTGCAAAATGCTGTGCGTACACTCTAATTTAAAACAGGCTTATCTCATTTTGCTTAAATTGATTCCTAATTGATTTAAGCAAGACTGAAATGTTCACGCATCCTTTTGTACTGGTATAAACTAAATTGTGTTAAAATTACACCTTGAGGCTATGTCTGCACTACATGCCACTGGCAGCAGCGTTTAGGATACATGTAGCTACAAGCCTCTGTGAAAAGCCTGCTGCGTCCATACTGCAGTGTGTAGCTACGCAAGTCAGTGAAAGGCTCTGGCATGGAGGAGACGTTGCGGGAAAAGCTTTAGCAGCTCTCTGGTGCCAGAGCCTTTCACCCTGGCAAGGAACAATTGAGCCTTTCCAAGTGCTCCCTGATCTTCTCCCCCTCCAGAGCCTTTCCCCTCAGTGCGTAAAGGCTCCAGCAGTTGGGAGCTGGTGGACCCTTTTCCCTCTGCCCCTGTGGTGGGGACAGGCTCCAATGACAGGGAGCTGGCACAGCCTTTCACCCCTGCCAGAGTCTTTCCATGCAGCGGGAAAGGCTCTGCAATGGAGAACTGTCCAGGCTTTTCCCCATTGCGTCCTCTTGCCAGAGTCGTTCCCTGTTGACAGAGTCTTTTCTTGCACAGGGGAAAGGCTCCAGCAGTGGAAATGCAGCGGAATGCTATACGGCTAATAGCAGCAAAGGCAGGGAGGTATGGCTTGGGCAAATAGAGAGCCATGTAGGGTATGTACTCATATACATGCCCGCAACCTTCAGGTGTGTCTTTACTCACTTAAGCCATGCCTCATTGCTAGTTATACCTGTGCTAGGGGGTCTACATGCTTACTTATTCTACATGCTGTCAAAAGCAGTGTACAGTGTAGCAGTACCCTTAGTTAAACAGGTGCATCTTCCTCATGTAAACAAGCCATAAGACCTCTGAGCACATGAGCAAGATGTATTGTACGGTTTTCTGACTGTCTAAAGAAGTTTCCAAAATGAAAATGGGATAATTTAACATTCCTTTATCACTGCCTAAATTAGGATCAATTTAAAAAGAAAAGTTTATAAAAACTGATACTCCTACAACTATTACTGATAGTGGTAATTTCTGGTAGTGTAAATTTATTGTCACTTTCAGTGGCTGCAGAAAAGTATAGTGTAACCTTATAGTAAACTGTGATACTCCCTCGCCCCCAAAATATGTAATTATACGCAGTTATCTTTGCTTTGTAGATTGTGTAATGTTAAAAATCCCCTTTTTCATAAGAAATCTCATAACAGATCAGAACAATGGTAGGTCTAGATCCAGTGGTTCTCAACCAGGGGTCTGGGGCCCATGAGCAGGTTTCAGGGAGTCTGCCAAGCATGGCTGGTGTTAGACTTGCTAAGGCCCAGGGCAGAAAGCCAATGCCATGTAGGACTGCAGTTCGGGGCTCCGATCCCCACCACCTGGGGCTGAAGCCGAAGCCTGAGCAACTTAGCTTTGCAATGCCCGCTGTGGCATGGGGCTGTTGCCCTGCTTGCTACCCCTTAATGCCAGCCCAGGCTTTTATATGCAGAAAAACAGTTGTTGTGGCACAGGTAGGCCATGGAGTTTTTATAGCGCCTCCCAGCCAGAGCCTGCACCTTGCACCCCCTCCCTCCCAACCCTCTGTCCCAGCCCGGAGCCCCTTCCTATTTATATTCAAATTCAAACGGCAGGAGTCGCATTAAAAGTATTGATGAGTGGTAATAACTTTAATATGTTCCATTATTATTAGTTGATAAATTCTAACTCTACAAGTAGCTTTGCGTGTGATGCGGCTCTCAGAATATTCTGGTCAAAGGCAGAAACAAAAAAATAGCTCTTCTTCTTTGAAAGGTTGCTGATCCCTGGTGTAGATTTATGTGGTCCTGCTACAGCACAAGGGGCATGGCTTGATGACTTTTCAGGGTCCCTTCCAGCCCTACGTTTCTATGATTCTCTGTTTTCTCTAAACCAGTTCTTCATAACTAATGCCTACTAAACCCTACTCTGGTATTTTTTTCCATTAAATTTTTCTTACCAGTTAATTTTTGAGAGTTTTGCTGCCTAAAATCCTATGAAAACGTATATGAAAATTACATCATGTCCTCTGGCTCCTGACAAGTAGCCATGTAGTCTGTGGTCCTGCAAAGGTTGCATGCTACTTTATTAGTACTTTTTGACCTTCTCAGAGCTGCCAGTGATGATCGCAAGGAGCACTTTCCCCCTGTCTGTGAACCAAAGGCAACACCTCTCACATTCTGTCACCTGTATGTGCACATGCTGCAGAACTACTAGCAGGGGTGGGGAGGATTGCTGCTTTTAGAATGAGGAAAGATCTGTAGAAGGAGGCAAGGATGCATCTCCATTGCCCTTGTGATTGGAGCAGCAGGAATACCTCATTGCTGTCTTCCTTTTGAATTCTCTGTGCACTAACTGTTCCCTTGCCGGCATAAGCTACAGAGACTGAGTGCTTGTGGGGAAAGGAGTTTGCTGGAGCTTTGGAGAAGGATTTTTTTTACTTCTGGGCAGGGTGTGAGATAGCAGCTGAGATCCTGCTGGCTGTTTTCCAGTCTGCATCACTAGGCATCCTCACAGACACTGCTGTCAATCAGGAAATGAGACATCATTAAAACTTGTACTCAGAATTTATAATCAAAAGTTTCCTTGCCAATGGACATCAGAGTAGTGCTTATTTAGAAGTTTTGGGTTTTTATTTTAAAAGGTCTTTTTTTTTTTTTTAGGGGTGAGAGCAGACAATTTCTTTTTATCAAAATCAATAATTTTATAGTGTTATGGGGTGTACCAACCCCCCATTGGCAACACAGGGGTTAACAAATTGCTGTGGGCCCGAGTCATGCCCCCACACTCTTGCTGAACATGCCCCCAGTGGAGGAAGCATATAAAAGGAAGCAGCTAAGTCTGGACTGGCTGAGGAGGTGAGCATACGTGTGCTGCAGGCCCCTGCTGAACAGCGGCTGGGATTCTGAACCACCAACTCTGAATACCCTGACTGTGCCAGATGATTCCAGTCGACTGCAGAGTCCAAAGGAGAAGATGAGCTGGTGCCAGCAAAGGAGATTCCAGAGCTGGGACCAAGGGTGGGAAGCAACCCAGAGGAAGTATTTGGGTACACGGAGACCTGAAGCCTGCAACAGAGTAACTGATTTCAGAGAGCCCTGGGTTGGAACCCGATGGAGTAGGGTGGGCCAGGGTTCCCTACCTTTCCCGCACTTGCTGCCAGGCGATACTGCCACCAGAAGAGGGGGCCCCATAGACTCTCGCCACTGGGTGATACATGCCAGGACAAGCAGCCCCACGTACTCTCGCCACCAGGAGAGGTAGCCCCATAGATTCTTGCCACTGGGCAGCACTGCTGCCAAGAGAGGCGGTCCCATAAACTCTTGCTGTGGGGCAATACAGCTGCTGACGTAAGTGGTCCATCCCTGGGACCCCAGCTGACACCCGAAAGCGGATATATCCTCTTTGTACAGACTAATTGGCGCAAAAATATGCTACTTTATATTTGTAAGCAGAGAGACAAAACTTGAGATGATTATAAAAATACAATCTAAGTGAAAAATAAAACTAGAGGTTTTGATACTTATTGTGATGTGTGCTCCTTCTCTTTTTATCTTTTGAGAGAAAAGTAACTTTTTCTCCATAAGATAACAAGAATTTTATTTTAAATACAACTTCAAGGTAAAGGCAGACATGAGGAAGAATTAGATTTTTATGGACTCTTCCTCTTTCTCTGTGCACCCTGCTTTGGGTTAAAAGGACACCGTGGGATGAACCATATTTCACAAAACCTAGTTTCCTCATCTGATTGATTAGTATCTAGATTATTAAAGACAAGTATATTTAAATCTAATTTTATTGGTTTACTTTCTGCAGTACGTTCAGATGAAGGGACATCATATCCTGACAGGTGTTTCTCTAACCTGCTCTTAAAAATCTCCAGTGATGGAGATTCCATAACCTCCCTAGGCAATTTATTCTAGGGCTGAACCTCCCTGACAGGAAGTTTTTCCTAATGTCCAACCTAAACCTCTCTTTCTGCATATTAAGCTCATTGCTTCTTGTCCTATTCTCAGAGGTTAAGAAGAACAATTCTTCTCCCTCCTCCTAGTAACAGCCTTTTATGTACTTGAAAACTGTTATCATGTCCCCTCTCGGTCTTCTCTTTTCCAGAATAAACAAACTCAGTTTTTTCAATCTTCCCTCATAGGGTCATGTTTTCTAGACCTTTAATAATTTTTGTTGCTTTTCTCTGGACTTTCTCCAATTTGTCCACCTCTTTCCCGAAATGCGGCACCCAGAACTGGACACCGTACTCCAGTTGAGGCCTAATTAGTGCGGAGTAGAGTGAAAGAATTACTTCTCATGTCTTGCTTACAACACACTTGCTTATACGTCCCAGAATGATGATCGCTTTCTTTGCAACAGTGGTACACTGTTGGCTCATATTTATCTTATGGTCCAATATGACCCCCAGATCCCTTTCTGCAGTACTCCTTCCTAGGCAGTCATCTCCCATTTTGTATGTGTGCAACTGATCGTTCCTTCCTAAATGGAGTACTTTGCATTTGTCCTTATTGAATTTCATTCATCCTATTTATTTCACACCATTTCTCTAATTTGTCCAGATCATTTTGAATTTTAATCCTATCCTCCAAAGCGCTTGCAACCCCTCCCAGCTTGGTATTGTCCGCGAACTTTATAAATGTACTCTCTATACCATTATCTAAATCATTGATGAAGATATTGAACAGAAACGGACCCAGAACTGATCTCTGCAGGACCCCACTTGTTATGTCCCTCCAGCATGATTGTGAACCACTGATAATTACTCTCTGGGAATGGTTTGCCAACCAGTTTTGCACCCACCTTGTTGCTCCATCTAGGTTGCTTTTCCCTGGTTTGTTTGAGAAGGTCACGTGAGACAGCATCAAAAGCTTTACTAAAGTCAAGATATACCAAGTCTACTGCTTTTGCTCCCACCCTGAAGGCTGGTTACCCTGTCAAAGAAAGCTATCTGTTTGGTTTGACACGATTTGTGTTTGACAAATCCATGCTGACTGTTACTTATCACCTAATTATCTTCTATGTGTTTTCAAATTGATTGCTTAATTATTTGCTCCATTATCTTTCCGGGTACAGAAGTTAAGCTGACTGGTCTGTAATTCCCCAGGTTGTCCTCATTTCCCTTTTTATAGGTTGGCACTATATTTGCCCTTTTCCAGTCATCTGGAATCTCTCCCATCTTCCATGACTTTTCAAAGATAATCTTTAATGGCTCAGATATCTCCTCAGTTAGCTCCTTGAGACTTCTAGGGTGCATTTCATCAGGCCCTGGTGGCTTGAAGACATCTAGCTCGGCTAAGTAATTTTTAACTTGTTCTTTTTCTATTGTAGCCTCTGAGCCTACCTCATTTTCACAGACATGGACTATGTTAGACATCCAATCGCCACCAACCTTCTTGGTGAAAACCAAAACAAAGAAGTCATTAAGCACCTCTGCCATTGCCACATTTTCTGTCCCTCCCTCCCCCCCCCATCATTGAGTAATGGGCCTACCCTGTCCTTGGTTTTCTTCTTGCTTCTAATGTATTTGTAGAACCTTATAACGTGTAATGTCTAATTTCTAATATATTTGTAGAATGTATAATTGATAATATTGCATGACATGCTTTAAATCAAAAGAAAACCCTTTCATAATTGAAATTTTAAAAAAAGTGTTTCTGATAATGGAACTTGCTTGCACATTTTCTTGCCTGGTGTCTCCTATATCTTCTGGTTGTTCTTTGTCTGTTGGTCCCCATATGTATTCCACTGTAGGTGCACATGTACTTCATGTGCCTGAGATCCAAGCTTTTCTATCATGGTGGGAGAATGAGTTGTGGGGGAGATGTCCCCAGTTAGGCTGGGGTGTCTCCCCTTCCCCTGCCCCCCCAAATGAGCTCGAGGAACATGATCTCCACAGGACTCCTGGACCTATCTTAGCCTGCTTGAACTGCGGGCAATATGCGAATCATGCAAGCATTTTCACCCCATCATTCAGCCCCTACATATTCATCTGATGTCAGACATATGAACAGTGTTTTACACCAAGAAACAAGTGGGAGCAAGATCTATTGAGGCTGTAAAACTTTGAAACTGGTGTATTTGCCACTGGATCACCCCATTAGCAGTACATCTGCCAGAAATGTACAACATGTTTAGTCGACAGCCTCAGGAGATCCTTCTCTTAGAACCACAAATGGGAGCTACTTAATTCCATGGCACAGCATGCATTTTGCCATTGGGGTCCCCATCCTGGGACCTTTTTGGCATCCCAACAACAGGAAGTACGCAGTCTACTGCTCCAGTGGGGTCAAGGGCAAGACTCCAGAGGAAACACACTCCTAATTTTCTGGTCAAAGCAACTGCTGTGTACCTTCCTATCAATTTTTATTAACTTTAGGTTCTAAGGAAATCAGGGAGAATGGTACAGTGGTCATTCTTATTGCTATCAGATGGCCCAGGCAGTTGTGGTTCCCTAACTTTCTTCAGATGTCAATACATGCATACATCAGTTTCCAGACCTTTTTGACCCAGGGCAGAGGCAGAGTCAAGCATCCCAATCTGGCTTCCTTCTAACTGACAGCCTGTTTTCTGGTGTAAAACCTAAAAAATGCATGCTCTGAAGTAATTCAGCCCATACATAACAATAGTAGAAAAGAGTCCACTAGAAAATGCCACACAGCCAAGTGCAAAAATGGTTTTCAGCATGGTCTTGACAGCCATCAGATAATTGCAGAGGACTCTACATGCCTACCGTATTGGACCTCGGGTCTCTCTCAACTGCCAAGAGAGCTATCAGCACCTGTTATACTCTGATTGATGACTACTCTGTCTTCATCAATTTGATGATAGTATGTTTTTTTGGAAGGCCTGATTTCACAAAGCTAAAATTGCTCTGAGGCTACATCCTAAATTTACTCCTTAAATCATCTCTGATTTTCATCTGAATCAGGCAGTCCATCTACCTATTTTCTTCCCAACAGCGCATGCCACTAATGAAAACCAAATACTTCACTCTTGACAGCCATCGAGCTGTGGCATTCTGCCTCCAAAAAAACAAGACCATTTAGGAAATTGCCTAGACTGCTGATGTCATTCACAGAACAAAGGAGAGGGGAAGTAGTTTTCTCCCAAAGACTTTCCAAGTGGATTTTAGGATGCATTCTATTGTGTACAAATTGACAGACACTCCTCCATCACAAGATGAGAGAGCTCACTCTGTTAGAACCCAGGTGGCCTCTGTACTCTCCCTTAAAAGAGTTCCTATTGTTGAAATCTGTAAAGTGGCTACTTGGAGTTCAGGGCATACCTGTTGAAGACATCATGAGTTAGTGTAGGCTTCTGCAGCTGATGCATTTTTCTGTACAGAAGTACTCCAATCAGTAGTATCACAGAGGTCCTCGCTCCCTCCTCCTTGATAAGCACTGCTTGTCAATCGCCCACAGTGGAATACGTTTAGGGACCAACACTTGAAGAAGAAAGTTGTACAGTGCAGTACTTGGAGTTTTTCAAGATGTGGTCCCTATCTGCATTCCGCTACCTGCTCTCCTTCCTCTCTGCTTCCGATCTTTAGATATGATACATGGTAGAAAAGGAAATTGAGAGGCCATTGGTCCAGACTACCTCTTAGGCCCTTGGTTAGGAGCATGAGGAAGAGAAGGGCTCAAGCACAGACCAATGGACATGACTAGCAAAAATCTTCCAGTCTCGGGCACATGGAGCCACATGCTCACTCACAATGGAATACAGACAGGGACTACACATCTTGAAGAACACTAGTTACTGTATAAGGTAAGTAACTTCTCTTTTTATAGGACTGCTTCATGTGTTGTGGATTTATTTTTTACAGTAAGAACATTACTGTATGTCAAAGTGCTATGTAGGATGCATGCCATCTTGATGACTGTAAACTGCATGTCCAGAAAGGTTATGGATTTTATTTCTGTTTCATTTAATAGAAATAAACTGCAGCAGTCCAACCATCCTTATATTGGAGACTTCATTGCTAAAATTTCCCCCTTCCCCCTAAATATTTATAAATTACATCTTGGTGCTTTAATTCAGTCATAATATTAACATTATTTGGCTATAGAATTTCAAACACTAAGAAAAGAGTATATTTCTGAGAAACAGTTAATTACTACATTTTTATTGGTATTTTCAGTATTAATGCAGTGGTACATCAAAAACACCAGTGATGATAAACATGGTGGATTAAAAATCAATCTCTCCCTCTTCCTCACAGATGGGGACTCTCAGTCTCTCAAGGAGCATCTCATTGATGAGCTGGACTACATCCTTTTGCCAACTGAAGGCTGGAATAAACTAGTTAGCTGGTACACACTGATGGAAGGTCAGGAGCCAATAGCACGCAAGGTACTCTCTAAACAAATTAAACAGTGTGAAACTAAGATCATCCTGAATGTAGTCCTACAGACGCTATTGGCCCTGGTGAAATCAATTGGAGTTTTGCATATTGGGAGCTCACAAAGTCCTGTCCATGATGAATATGTCAACTTAATATTGTTTTAGTTAATACAGTCACTTATTTGGGCTTTTTTTCATATTCAGGTTTTAGGAATTGGCTCAATTAAAAAAAACCACAAACACCTTGAACAAAGCTGAAGAAGGATGGGTGACTTTTTTTCATTGAACTGAATCCTGTTATTTTTTCAAGAAAACCTTAAACTTTAGAGGCTGCTGAATCTCATTAGTGCAAATAATCTCGTAAGCTAGTTCTGAAAAATCTCAATTTTATCAGCTATGGTGTACTTTTCACAATTGTAATACAAAAAAATCAGACAAGGTCAGCTTTTTATAGTTGTGAATTATGAAGTCTGAATCCAATGTTAATGAAGAGCTGCTCCAGACCTAATAAAGTTGGCACCAGTAGATCACCTAATGGTTCCTCATATGTGATAAATAAACTCATAATCTCTTCTATTCAGAAGATTGCTTTTAATGGTGTCCCAGTTTTTAGCACCAAAGCACTGTCCTGCTGCCAAAAATGAGGCCTTTGTTCCAGCTGAAGTTTTGAGCACATTAGTCAGGATATGCACACCCTGCCTCTGGGCCCTGACGTATCTGTGGGCTGCTTGAGAGCTCATTCCTTAGGCACAGTCTGCCCAGAAAGCCTTGGCACAAACCACTCTTGTATGTACTTGTACAGTATTGTTTTTCTTCCCATTTTATATAAAAGATAGCTAAGATGTGGTCCCTTCTAATTTGGAGATTGAATTTGGATTTTCAGGACAGTGATTTTAAGGCATCCTATTCTGGACCAGTTATTGAAGGTGTAATAATATGTTTGTTACTGTGACCATTTCCAAGTTGGCCAATATGAAATACCTTCACTTTATGGTAGTCATTGGTTATAATTCTAGTCTTGTTTCTGATGATAGTCTTCTATGGCTGAGGCTTGGACTTTTGGCACAGCAGGTCCTCACCCTTACTTCAGTGAACACAGAATTTACCAGTCTATAATGCTGACAGCTCACCTTTCATGGGCAAGTGCCAGCTGGACCTGTAGAAGAAGGCTCACGCCTTCATGGATTCCTCTCTCTTTCGTGAGAGGTATAGAGCTCAAGAAATTAAATTTGTGGTATGTAATGGACTCAGCATTTATTTATCATTACATGCTGCCTGGCCTATTATTTTCTTTTTATTTTATTTTTAAAGAAACATCCATGGAACTTTAGTTTGTAAGAGTAAGATTACATTAGGATGGTTATTTTTCAAAGATAATTATTTACCCACTTATGTTATCCCTGGTACTCTATTGGTCAGTTCCTTCTAAGCATCTCCATAATAGTTACTGGTGAAAAAGGGGGGGCGGGGAGGAAAAACAACAATGCAAAATTACAGAACCTTTTGTATACAATGTATACATATACATTTCAGCAAATAAACAGTTTCTCTCCTTCCTCCCTACTTCGCAAAAGGTTCTGTAATTTTGCATTGTTGTTTTTCCTCCCCGCCCCCCCTTTTTCACCAGTAACTATTATGGGGATGCTTAGAAGGAACTGACCAATAGAGTATCAGGGATAACATAAGTGTTGAAGTAGAATAGCACAACTACACTCTTCCAGGACTATTAGGTTAGAGTTGCTCAAAGAGAGATTTTGCCAATATTCTCTCAAATATATGGTCCCATTAGTGGGAATCAGGTTAAATATATTTTCATGCAACAATTACAGATACACTTTCTCTCTTTATCTTCATCATTTCTCTCCCCCCGCCGCCCATTTGTTCATTGATTTCTCTGTCCTGTTTCCTCTTTAATCTTTCTGCAAGGGGTGGAGATGCTTTTTCTTTGACTTCTGGGGAGCAGTCTCCCCATTTGGCTGTTCACTTTTCTTTTTATCCCTTATGCTTTGCAGCGATGTTCTTCACTGTTGTAAAACTTTTTGAGGCGGTGTACCTAAATTTAGATTATAGCAATGTACTAGGTTCTCGATGTTGCCCAGTGTGGCTCTTTGGATAATACAGCATGCTTTAACGTTGCCTTAATCTGAGGGTAAGCCGCACCAAAGCAAATCACAGTTTACATCACTGCAGCCCTTGCATAGATATAAAAACCCCAGTGTAGATAAGATGTTAAACTTGTGTTAAGATGCATTGTAATTAAATGTGACCCCAGTTGGTAGTTATTACAGCTCAAGGCTAATTGTTAAACACTGGGTGAATAGTTCATTGATGCATATTTTTCCTGTAATGCTTGCTCTTAAGCAGGTTTCGTACAGCAGATCCCTCCAAGTAATTATTTGGTGCCTTCTTTTTTACCGTATTTGTCTGATGTATCATATATCAGGCTGATGGCTATTTTCAGAACAGTCTACTTGACTAAGTACTGCAGTTACACTTTGAAGGATCAAAAGGAAATATATTTAAGAGGTGACCATGAATATTTTTTCTGGATTTTACTTTGATTGATTAATTTGCATGTTTCCCTAGCTGCTTTACTGTCTGATAGTGGATATTGCAAAGTAAACATATAAAGAACAAATTTTAAAATATCTTGCATGGATGAAGCCAAAAACTAATATATCCACTACCAGAGCATAGATGAACGATTTGTTTGGCAGTTGTTGCTTATGTACAATATTTGTTTTAAAAGTTTGTTATATAATCTCCAGAATTGTTACTGTATTGTTACAGTAGTTCTTAAAGTTTTATTGGTAGTAAAAAAAAGGAATTTTTAACTGTATGTCAAGGTTTAATATATGGAACTAGAAAATTGCTGCTTATATTTCAAGGAACTAACTCAGACTAAACAGATTTTAAAACTGAAAAATTTCCAATTTTATTAATGTACATTTTGATTATATACACATATGCATGCTTGTATAATAGGTAAATATATAATGTATAGTATTAACATATGTACATATACAATTTGCAGAAAAAAATAGTTGTCAGAAAATTCAACTTTTTCAGATACTGAATGTTTTCTAAAAATGTTATACAAGAATTTTATTTCTGATATTTGGCATTTATAATTGGCTTAATATAATTTGTACCTTTTATATTCACTGAATTTTTATTAGTTTCATAAGGAGGTTTCTAAAAACAAGTACATGTAAGTATGTATATCTAAATATATTCAGATTCATAGCAGACACTGATCTGTTGTTTTTGGTGTGTTTTCAGGTGGTTGAACAGGGTATGTTTGTAAAGCACTGCAAAGTAGAAGTATATCTAACAGAATTAAAGCTGTGTGAAAATGGAAACATGAACGGTATTGTGACACGAAGATTTAGTAAAGCTGATACGATAGGTATGCACAATTTTCCATATTCTATAACTGTAAATAGCTGCATTTAATGGTATTTGAGAGTATGGCGTAGATTCTGAGTTTTAGATATGTTGCATCTATAAATTTCACAAGGATGAAAAAATAGATGAACTAGAAGTTTAATAGAGTTCCTTTTTTTGCAAATTGTAACAAGATCAGGTTTGTTTGAGTCAAAAGTAGAATCTGATCACTCATCAAATGCTGTTTTTAACTATAATACAAATAGCTTTTACTTTTAAAAATGAAATTTAGCATTTTGCTAAATAAGATAAATAAGCAACTGAAGTAACTATGGAAACATTTTTATTTTTTGTCTTTATTGGATGCCACAGTGCTGCTGCTTGATAATTTTCAGCATGCAAAAATTATATAATGATACAGCATACTTATTTGTTTTAGCCAAGGCCTTGATGATGAATAGTGTCATGGTGATGGGAGGGAAAGATACACCAGCGTGAGAATGTATTGATTATTTTTGAGACATTATTGGCTAAAGGTGACTTCAGATGGGGAAAATTATGCCCATTATTCTTTGATATATAAAGGAAAGCTGACTTTTTTTTTTGTGGTGACAAGGTGGGTGAGGTGTGATATCTTTTGTTGGACCAACTTTAGAGAAACAAGTTTTTGAGCTCATATAGTGTTCTTCTACATGTCTGGGAAACTAACTTGGAGTGTCAGAGCCAAATAAAAGGTGAAACAGATTGTTTAGCATATGTAGCTAACACACATTTCAAGAGACCATTCAAGGTGAAATGGCCCATTAATGCTCCTGCAGTCATAGGGAGGAAAGGAAGGGGAGGGGAAGCTGTGGGGGATTGTTAGAAGGGGACAAATTGTATGAGCCATAAATCCAGTTTCTCTAATCAGTCCATGATTTTTAGTGTCTAGCAAAGTTATGAATTTAAGTTCCCAGGCTCATCTTTTGAAAGTGTTGTGCCGGTTTCCTTTGGGGATAAGGACTGATAGGTGAGATATAGAGTGAGTGATTTGTGAAAAATGTTCACCCACAGGTGATGTGGTAACTTTTTTATGGTAACTTTTTGTGGGGTTTAATATAAAGCCTATATGTCCGAGGTGGACAACCTATGGCCCACAGGACCATCCTGCTTGGCCCCTGAGCTCCCAGCTGGGGAGGCTAGCCCCCGGCCCCTCCTCTGCAGCCTCAGCTCGCTGTGCTGCCAGCACGGGAGGGGTCTGCACTGCGGGGGCAGAGGGGAGCAGCTGGAGGTGCAGGTGGCGAGAGCGCAATGAACGTGGGTGGAGGACTCAGGAGGAGCACCAGGCGGCCGCACAGCCGGCTGGAGAGAAGTGGCACTTTGAAGGGGAAACCGCTGCTTCTCTCCAGCTGCGCGGCTGCCCCCTGCTCCTCCTGAGTCCTCTGCCCATGTTTGCAGGGGGCTTTATGGGGGGGGGGTTGGATGGGGGTGCAGTCCCGGGGGCCTATCAGGGGACAGGGGTGTGGATATAGAGGACAGGGCAGTCAGGTAGCGGGGGGGTTGGATAGGGGGTGGGTCCCGGGGGTGGGAGGGTGGCGGTTAGGGGCAGGGGGTTCCAGGAGGGGGTGGTCAGGAGTCAAGGAGTAGGGGGGGTTGGATGGGTTGTGGATTCTGAGGGGGGCGGGAAGTGGGACAGGGCAGATAGGGTTAGGGTTTGGGGAGGCACAGCCTTCCCTACCCAGGCCTCCATACAATTTTGGAATCCCGCTGTGGCCCTCAGGCCAAAAAGTTTGCCCACTTCTGCTATAGCTGGTCTTGTCTACCTTAATATTGCAGAGGGACACCTATGAACAGCTGTAGGTCACTTTTTTTTTAACATCTGTGAAACCAACTTTTAATTTTTATTGCTGGCTTTCATCAGAAAAATACAGCTAGACTGCTTGAAAGCATGTTAATTGCTTCAGTCTTATTTATGTCTGTGTAACACTTAAATCATCTTATGTAGTTCTTCAAATGATTCTCCATATGGATTCCACCCTTGGTACTTGTGCATCCCATGTACATGGAATCTGATTATTTTGGACAGCTTGTCTATTGGGATCATGGCTGTGCCTCAGATGTCCTCATCCATGTGCATACACAAGGGCTTATGCATCCCTCAGTTCCTTCTTACTACTTGTGGTTCCCTAAACTGTCCACCCATTTCTTTGCTCACTGTGCTACTGTGTTTTACTCTTGCTACTTAGTTAGTTCCCTGCTGTTGGCTGTGTGTGTAATATATATATTTATATATAGGCACACTATATATATTTCTGATTAGATTTTAGTCTTTAGGCTAGACAACCCGTGCATAGAGGCTCTAGCAATGTGGCAGAAGAAAAATCCCTGAGGTTCAAAACTGTCCCTGGTGGGAAGTATTAGTGCTACTTAATGATGGGCGTGCTTGTTTTGCCTAGGAGAAAGACACATTCCAAAGCAATGTTCCATATATTGCTGCTCCTCCTAAGAACTGAGAAATCTAGAGCAGTGGCTCTCATCCTTTCCAGACTACTGTACGCCTTTCAAGAGTCTAATTTGTCTTGTGTACCCCCAAGTTTCACCTCACTTAAAAACTTACAAACCCAGACATAAAAATGCAAAAGTGTCACAGCGCACTATTACTGAAAAATTGCTTATTTTCTAATTTTTACAAAATAATTATACAATAAATCAAATGGAATATAAATATTGTACTTACATTTCAGTGTATAGTATACAGAGCAATATAAACAAATCATTGTCTATGAAATTTTAGTTCGTACTTACTTTGCTACTGCTTTTTATTAGCCTGTTGTAAAACTAGGCAAATAGCTAGATGAGTTGATGTACCCCCTGGAAGACCTATGAGTACCCCCAGGGGTACAAGTACCCCTGGCTGAGAGCCAGTGAACTAGAAAAACCACCTAAAGTTGTTCCGCCTCAAGCACTTAATGCAAACTTCCTCGGGCACCAAAACGAAGGACGCTGCTACACCACAGTCCTCCACCAGTTAAGAGGCCCAAGTCATCCACCTAGGCTGCTCACTCTGTCTGTCATGGACAGAAAGGAGCACCACTCCAGAGATGACACAGGGCATAGGTTGCTTGGGCCAAAAGAGAGAGAGAGGTCCCTCAGGTGCCCCAGTCCCAACTAGTAAGAAAGCATCAGCGGTACTCACTAAAGCTGTTGACTGGGTTTCTCTCAGTGTAGATTCTTATGCATCAACCGTGACTGTTTTGGTACTTGGAGATTCAATACCCACCGCTTCCATATTTGTTTTCTTGGACGGTGTTCTTTGGTACACAGGGCCTGCTGTCTCCGAACTCCATGCATGTACAGTACTGAGTAATTTAACTGTGGGTCCAGAGGGACAGCTCATGTTGTTGTCTTGAGAGATTGAGCATGGTGATATCTAAGCCCCACCTCTGAGTTATTGGTATACAGGTGAAGAAGATACTTCCAGTGCTGATTTCATCCCATCAGAGGTGGGTCACTCCTAATAAAACACTGCTCCCTCGGAGGATGTGTACTACCTCTCAGTCCCATCTACTGAGTGACTAACTACTCACTCTTCTTTATACCTACTACCCCCAAGCATAATGGGAATCAGGAAGGATTCTAGAAGGAACAATAGGAAATGACCTGCAGCTCACAATAGGAAATGACCTGCAGCTCTCAATGAACATACACCTACCGACCCATGCCCTACTGAATGCTCTAGTATGCAGCTGTAGTCACACAAATCTGCACCATCTGTCATTCCAGAGTTAAATCCCTTTCTCTAAAGAGTCAGTATGGACCATCCCAGCCAGATCAACGAGTGTGGCCTGAGATCATGAAAAGATAGGAGGAGGAAAGCAATGAAGAGAAATGAGTGCAAGGGGCAAAACAGCTGGTCCCCACTGCAATCTCTTCATCCTCTCCTGTTGAGGGAGTAAATGCTTTTACTTCTGCCTCAGTAGATGATTGTATGGCATTCCAGACCTCATCAAACACATGACAGACACACTGGATATGCCACAAAAAGAGGTGCAGGAGAAATCTCGCAAGCTTCTAAATATCCTGCACTCTTCCGTTCCTGGCAGGCTTGCCACGCCAATATATCAAAGACTGTGAAAGCCTGCAAAAGATGTGTGGTATACACCGCAATCAATACAGGTACCAGTACTGGCCACATCAAAGCAAGCAGACACAGAAGGCACTAAGTTCTTTCTAAAGGATCTGAATACTTTTATTTCCCACCCAGGAACGGGATCACTTGTAGTCAGTGTCCAGGAAAAGTCAAAACAGGCACCTCCCAAATTCACACCCAGAAAGAAGGACTTTGAAGTCCTTGAAGTTCAACCTCTTCAGGCACAAGGTGTATTTATCTGTCAGCCTCCAGATGCACGTGGCTAATTATGAGGCCGCCCTCTCCAAATATAATTATACTTGATGTGGGATAAGTTGTCTCAGATTGTAAATGAGTTACCACAGGAACACTGAGAGGAACTAAAAGCTATCATGACTGAGGGGCAGTTGATATCCGTACTTCCCTGCAGTTTGTGCTTGGATGTGTCTGACAGTGTGGCATGTACTACAGCCACAGCGGTGAAAACGAGAAAGTCTTTCTTGGTTTGCAAAGAAGTCAAAACCACAACTGAGATCCTTTCCTTTGAGATACGGGTCTCCGTTCACTAAAGTACTCTAGGGCGACTCTTCATTCATTGGGTCTGTACATTCCAGCCTCAAGAAGGAAACAAGCAAGGTGACAAACTTTCTTTAGGCAGTTTCCCTTCTCTGATGATGGCCTTCAGCATCTTCCTCAGATGCTGCACATCTTCAACTACATAGCTGATGTGACGTCAGTGTCAAGAGCTGACCGAACCTCTTGAGGATGTTTTCTCTATATTCTTTGCCCCAACCCTTTTGGCAACTGCTTCTTTTATTTTTGAGAAGCCTGGACTGATCACCTTGGACCAGTGAGTTCTGGAGATTGTAAACAAGAGGTAATCTATTCAGTTCCAGTCTCTTCCTACTCCTTACTTTTTTCCCTGTTCCTTTTAAGGAAATACTCTTAAAACAAGAAGTGGACTTCCTTCTGTGACTTGGAGCAGTGGAGGAGGAATCCTCAGTATGCAGGGGATTTTATTCCCATTATTTTCTCTTACCAAAGAAGAGGAGAGTTGGCATCCCATTCTGGACCTTTTTCTCAACAAATCAGTCTCTCTCTCAATTTCAGGATGGTCACTCTGACCTCCATAATTCTTTTGTTAGATTCTCAAGACTGGTTCTCAGATCTTGACCTGCACAATGTCTGCTTTCACATATCCATTCATCTCACTAACCATAAATAGCTCCGATTCCTAATAGGAATATCTCACTGCCAGTATGAGGTCCTGTCTTTTAGTCTTGACACAACCCTGAGATTATTCACCAAGTGCTTGGCAGGTGTGGCAGCTCATCAAAGGAGACAAGAAATACAGGGTTACCCATATCTAGACAATTGGCTGATCCAAGGAAAATCACTGCAAAAGGTGACTGACACAATTCAAATACCTTTAAAGCACTTCTCCACTCTGGGCCTCAAAGTTGGCAGAGAAAAATCAGCACTTATACTTACTCAGAATCAAAACATAGGGTTCATAGAAGCTACATTAGATTCCAGATCAGCAAACGTTTACCTGCTACAAGAAAGATTCCAAACAATAATAAACCTCCTCAACCAACGTCAAGCTTACCTAAGGACATAAGTGAGAATATACCTCAGACTCTTGGGACCCATGGCCTCATGCGCCTACATGACACAGTTTGCTAGACTTCACCTACACTTCATGCAAGGATGGATGAAATCAGTGCATCTATCCAGCAGACTCTGCATAGACATATGATGGTCACAGTCCTGCAAGAAGTGCTTTCATTAAACTGGTGGGAATGCACTCTTCAAGTATGTAACATTTGACCGTTCTCTGCACCTCTACCTTACCAATACTCTGGTGACACACCTCCACTCTGGAGTGATGAGCTCATCTTAGACCATCTTCAGACTTGGGCCTGTGGTCCCTTCAGAAAGCTTATCTACATATAAACATTGCAGAGCTCAGAGCTGTTGTCTAGCATGCTGTATCTGCCTTTACTCCAGGAATACACAATCTAGATCCTGATTTAACCATCATTATGTCAGCAGACTGGGAGGAGCCAAGTCATCTTTGCTATGTCAAGAAGCTATTTGACTTTGGAGTTGGTTTAGGTATTCCTAGGTCATACCACTGGCCCTGCATCTGCCAGGCATTCAGAACTCTCCAGCAGATCACCTCAGCAGACAGTTTTCAGACACCCAGGAGTGGCCTGTCAAGAACACAGTGTTAGACTTTTGCAAGTAAGGCTATCCATTGATAGCCACAGACTAAAACAAGAAATGCCAAGTGTTCTGCTCCAGAGAGGCTCCAGTCTGGGCTTTCTGTCAGATGTCTGTCTTATCCACTGGACATGTAGACTGATCCCTATGATACTGAGGGTCCCAAGGCAAGAGGTAGGGTAGATAATCATAGTAGCCTCCCTTGGGCAAGGTAGTTTTAGTATTTGGATCTGTTCAACCTCAGCCCAGCCCCTGATCAGATCACCTCACCTCCCCTGCTGAACATAGCATCATAGAACAACTATGAGATCCTACATCCAGACCTTTGTTACATTGACAACCTGGATGTTGGTTGGATGATGCCCATTGAAAGCTGCTCATGGGAAGTTCAGAATATTCCATTCCAAGGTAAGGAAGCCTCAACTAGAGAGACTAATAAAGCAAAGTGGAAGTCCTTCTATTTGGGCATGTTGGCACTAGCTATCTCCTTTGATAAAACAACAATTTCAGTATTATTGGACTATTTTACTAGACCTGAAACAATCTGGATTTTCTTTCAGTTCCGTAAAGGTCCATCTATCAACGATATCTGCACATCACTGTACTATCCAGGGCTACACTGTATTTTTCTCACAGTCCAGTGTCTAGATTCCTTAAGAGCCTTATATTTATTTTTTCTCCTACTTCAGGAACTCTCTGCCTCTGGAACCCACCAGTACATTGTTAACAGGGTAGATGGGTCGCCCCCTTTGAGCTCTTAGCAAACTCTTTCCTTTACTACCTATTGATGAAGATTGCCTTTTTAGTAACCATTACATCATCTCAAAGGAAAGGGGAGATTCAGGCCCTCACGGCAGGTTCCCCTTAACTGTATCCTTCTAGTACAATGTATGATCTCTGGCTTCATCTCAAGTTCCTGCCCAGAGTGGTTCAGACTTCCGTATGAACCAAATCATTCACCTCTGTCTTCTTCCGCAACCTCACTCAACTCCAGTAGAAGCAAAATTTCACACACTTGATATAATAATGCTATTACCATGCTTTCTTAACAGGACACAGTCGTTAAGGAACACACCTAGACTATTTGTGGCCTTCACTGAAAATGTTAAGCATCAGGAAATATCCTCAGATTATCAAAATGGAGTTTCTTGCTGTACAAGAACATGCTATGAGTTAGCCAAGTTAGATCCACCTAACCATATTAGAGCTCATACCACTAGTGCTCAGGCAATCTCTGCTGCCTGTTTGAAAAATGCCCCTATTTCTGGATCTGGTAGATCAATTATATGGAGCTCAGCCCATATGTTTACAAGACACCTACTTCTTGGTCGAGGCTTCTGGTTTGGATGCTTGTTTTGGGAGGGCTGTCCTGCACTTGTTGTTTAAGTAGGACTCATAGTACCATCTTCCAACCAAAAGCATAACTACATGTTAATCACCAAGAGTGGAATTCAAATGGATAGGCACTTGAGGAAGAAAGGTTAATTACCTTAAAGTAACTTGGGTTTTTGAGATGTGTTGTCCATATGGATTCTACGCCCACTGTCCTTCCCCCACTATTATGAAGTCTTACTTCTGAGAATCTGTATTGGAGAAGGAACTGAAGGATGCTTGGGCCAGTGCTGTCCCTTTATGTCCTCCGGTAGGAGTGCGGGTGCAAGAACATGTAAGGTACATGAGCATGGGGTGCATACCCATCAAAAGTGGAATGCATGTGAACTGCTCATCTTGAACCACAGTTACTGTAAAGTAGGTAACTTCTTTATTCGGTTTTTAGGTTAAACATATTTTAGTCATTGGTTTAAAAGAAAACATTTTTTGCTCAATATGTTTCAAAATTCATAGGATAAAAATTCACTTTAAATAAAAACGAATACTGAAAAATCAGTTAATCACACTAATTGCCCCCTTCCCCCCGCCCCCAGCCTCCCATTTCTGTTCCCCCCGGAATGTGGCCAGCAGCAGCTTTTTGGCACTGTGCGGGAGGGAAGGGCTAGGAGCTGCTTCCAGCCGGGGCAGGGGGAGAGATGACCTGGCTCTCCCTTCCTTCTCTTCCTCCTCCTCCCCTCCCCACCCGCTCCCCTGTGGCTGGAAGCAGCTCGTCCTTTCCTGCCTGCACAGTGTAGAAAGGCAGCTAACACCTCCAGGCTTCCCCTGTCTCCCAGCTACAGCGTGGGCAGGAAGGTGCTGAGGCCTAAGGGTGTGCATTGTGCACCAGGGGACAGAGAACCTGGTTGCAGGGGCTTCAGAGTACCTGACTGAAAATGGCACGGGGGTGGTGGGGTCTTGCTGGCTGAGAGCCGGCATGCAGTAGCAGCTGCACTGACAGACCAGCAAGAGGAGCGGCCAGCTCTGCGCACTGCAGGTCTGCCCTGCCTCTAGCCTTGCACACCCACCCTCATTCTGGACACTGGACACACACACCCTCCTCCCCACTCACCACTGGTAGGCGGGCAGCTGGTGAGCAGGGATCCGGCCAGCAGCAGGACCCACCCGTACTGATGGGGGGGGGCGGGCAACAGAAAATATGGGACAGTTTGCCTGTTTTTAAGAAAAATTAGGGACACCTGCAGGAAGGCTTAATATAGGTCTGTTCCTTTGAAAACTGGACATCTGATCACCCTAAATAAACAGATTCTATAAACCAGGATATCAGAACTGTTAGATAATATGAATAGCCTAATTTAACTTTTACTTTCATACTAAAAATAAGTTAATCACTGTACAAGGAGTTTGTATGGAAGAGGTACAGTCCAAACCTTGGAGGAATGAAGTAGTCAATAAATAAGGGTGTTTCAACATGAAAAATATAGAAGCTAATTCATATAATGTAAACTAGCTGATATGTATGGTACATAAAACTAAAAGCGTATGTATTTAGGAAAACTGATTTTTTGCTCACACCAGATACTGATGTCTGAAAGCTTGAAATATAAGCAGTTATTACTATAAATGAATTATGTTGAGCCTAGCTTTTATTGTTAAACATATCTCTTAATTTTTTTTTTTTTAATTGGTGCTGCTCAGTTGCCAACATTGTAAATCACCTTTTTTAGAGCAAAACACCACAATCTGCTATGGGTTCAGAAATACTTGAATTTGAAAATATTATTCATAGTGGGAAATACTCCTTGACTTCAGAAATTTGACTGGTCCATGGAGCAAAAGAAATTGAAGAATGTTTGTTAGTAAATAATAATAAGCCATTCTTCAGTTTTAAAAAAAGTAGATATATTATGTTCAACTTACTGTAACAATGTACTTTTTGGCAAGTAGAAATAGGAGCTGATAAGCCCTTGTATTTTCTAAAACACTAAGCATTCCTCTTACTGTCCACACTCAGCATATACATCATTCATACAATTTACTCTTCACTTGTTTTCTGGTAGTGTGCATATTAGAGAAGTTTTATGTATGTATTGGAGGGAATTATAATAAGATAGTGATAGCAAAATCAGCAGCAGTTGCTTGGGCCTTGCAAGCACTCCTCTTTTTAATGTCCCTTCTCCCCCATATCCACTGCACCCTCTTACAGCGAGTAGATGGCTTCTTAGACGCTGCTTCCCTCATCGTCTCATCAGTCAACCAGCACTTGACTACATTTGGAGTGCTTCTCTAAAGCATAATGTAGTGAAGTCAAGGAGGGCCTGGAAGTCAAGGAGGGCCTGAACTGGCTCCTCTTGGCAGGACCCTAGGATGTAGCAGCAGCTCCAACCAGCAGCTCCCACCCCTGCACCATATACGCTCTTGTCTGTTCAGCTGTTCCCACTGTATCCTCAATAATATGTGTGCGAATATAATGAGATTTGGTACTTCTAATTTAATGTTTCTCCTCTCAATTCAGATACAATTGAAAAAGAGATAAGAAAAATCTTCAATATTCCAAATGAAAAAGAGACCAGATTGTGGAACAAATACATGAGCAATACATTTGAACCACTGAATAAACCAGACAGTACCATACAGGATGCTGGGTTATACCAGGGACAGGTATTGTATAATACAATTTTGGTTTTCCTACGTATACATTTTTTTTCTTAAATGTAATAAATTTCTCCATTGAAAACTTGGATTGCTGACAGTTATTCCTATCATCAGTAGATCTTCCCTCTTTTTCAAGGTAGTGATATTTGCCTTCTTCCCTCCCCATACACAGAATTCATGTTCAGAATATAGTGCTTGACTAATTACATCACCAGATTTTTTTTTTTTAAATGTATATGTGTATTTTTATACATGTATATTTTTTTTCACCCCCATGTTAATCACTGGGTGAACAGTCCTCACACTGACACATTAAGTCTTTAGTTTTTAGTTAAAACTATCTTGGAATTTCTGGGTGATTTCAATTACCCCTCCCTCTCATCCCAGGCTTGGTGAGTGGGAGTGAGTAGATAATCTGATTTGATGAATTGGTTCTGAAGGTGAAGTTTTATTTTTTATTCCTTTAGAAAAATCAGTGTCCAGCTGAATACTATGGATATGTCTATACTGCAATGTAAGCCCCAGGATTAGCATAACTCTCTAGTTAACTGATCCTGGGTTTGTTAAACTAGGGCTGGAGCATCTCATTTCTAACCCCAGGTTAGAACGAGGACGAGATGCTCCTAGTGGCCAAAATGTGGCCATGCCAGCCCTTTGTTTCTGGTGCAGTGGGGGAAAACTTGACTGTCCAGAAGACGAAGAAAGTCAGATTGTGGGATATTTTGGGGGGACTTGCAGAGTAGAAGTCCAGCAGGGATGTGTCTACACTGCAAAGCAATAAGATTTGAAGCCAAGTCTGCGCTTGACTTGGGCTCAGACCCTCCACCTCCGTGGGGTCCTAGGACCCTGGTTCTGAGCTTTGGATTACCATGATTGGTGTGTAGACAGAAGAGAGGTTAGGCTTGAGCTCAAATTCAAACCCTGGGCTTACATTGCAGTGTAGATATTCACACTGTCTCATAGGGTTTTATTTTTTCTTACTGCTTTATTTTAGTAGCTTCTGAGAGCTACTGATGGAGTAATATTGGGGAAAATTGGAAGGTTATCTTATTGAAGCCTTTATCCAAAGATAGATCAGGATTTGCTAGAATGAAGCTGGTCCTCAGAACACTACCTTATTCAGTTTTTTGGTTCTTCTGTCTTTTTCTCCCGTTCTTTTCCCGCTCCCCCTGGGGAAAAAAAAAAAACCCTCTAAGAATTGTCAGTTGCTGTATGTGCAAATTTAAAACATGTTTTAGAACAGGAAATTATTAAGTTATTTAAAAATTGCATGTATGGTATGTGTAATCATACAGTTTCACCTCAGCATATATGTGTTAAACTTTCTGCAGCCACTTCTGTGGTGAAGTGCTGTAGCTATTTAACAATGCCAAGAAACACTAGCCTGTTTCAGCTAGGAACTGAATAACTCTGTCCATCTGAAACTGATCCATATTCTCATTCATACCAATAACAATTTGGATAAAAACTGTCATTAGCTGACAGTATGTGCGTTTCTCTCATATGCACACCTCCATAGAGAAATGGAGTTAGTCAAGAGACTTAAAGATCAGTTGAACTAATGGATGTGGTCTAAACCATGTCAATACAGCAAAAAGAAAAACTATTGTATATAATTGTACTCCCTGCAAGGTTAAATGCTTCTTAAAAGAACTATTCTAGAATTGAGACACATCGATTTTACATAGACCCATTACACTTGGATGCTTTTTATCTGTAATTAAACAAAGAATTAGAATGAATATAGATTTCATTCAAGAATCTTAAAAGTATATAGGATAAACTAAACCAGAGATTAAGGAGGCAAAGTATATATATGCCTTTGATATTTATATGTAAGGTTAAGATTTTGTCATGGTTATTTTTAGTAAAAGTCAAGGACAGGTCACAAGCAATAAACAAAAATTAATGGAAGCCCGTGACCTGTCCCTGATTTTTTACGAAGAATAACTGACAAAATGGGGATGAGGTGGAGGGAATAAGAGCCCAAACCCTGCTGTGGGATGGGGGAAGTGGGTCCAGCACCTACTGCAGCTGATCGCTCCGGGGTCTTTCCACTGCCCATGACAGCTTGGAGCTACATGGGAGCCCCTGTCACTGACCGCTCCAGCCCCACTGCCCCAGGGCTGAAGTGGAAAATGTCACAGAATCCGTCACCTACATGACATAATCGTAGCCTTATGTATATGCAGTTTGCTCACTTTGTCCAATGTATTTGTCTTCACAGTATCCCTGTGAGGTTTTGAGATGCTATTATCTCCATTTTATAGATGGGGCACTTCCTCTTTTGACAAGAGAGGTGATTAGTAATGTTCAAATAACCAGGTCCAGATTAATGAGCCATTTGATAGCTTTAGAAGTGATGGGGCAGCAAGAGATTAAGTGCCTTGCCCAAAGTTACATAGGAAGTCTGTGGAAGAACAATAGAACCTGGGATTCCTGAGTCCCAGACTGGTACCCTAATGGGTCTTTGTGTCGGTCCTTCAGTCACCAAATCAACAAGCCCATTGAAAGGTGCAGTAGCTTGGAATCTCAGCTAAAGGAAATCTGTTGCTAGATTATAGTTTTTCTCTTTATTCTTTCTTTTTCTGATAGGTACTAGTGATAGAACAAAAAAATGAAGATGGAACATGGCCACGAGGTCCTTCGACTCCTAAGTATGTGATAAAACAAATTGCTGCTTGCTACACTGTGGTTTAATTTCTGTGTGTATTTTATCAAATCTCTTTTTGGTTTTAAGAAAGTTAGTTTTTGAAGGCGGTATGTTATTTTTTTTTTTAAGTTTTGTTAGTGTGCTAAATATCTCTGAATATAACATATATGCTACTGTGCACTTGTAAAATGTTCTACAGAAACTGATGTGCGACTGATGTTTTCATATATAGCACAATTTTGTTTACTTCAAACTGTGATTTACTTGTGTGGTTTATATTATAGAAAAATCTTGCATTTAAGAGTGGTGTAAAACTTGTATTATTTTAGACTTGTGTTTCATTCTTAAAGCACAGTATTTCTAGTAGGAGAATCTGTGTAAATGTGGGTTGTATCAATATTTTTCTTACATGAAGGCCGGAAATCCTCTATTTGTCTACAAAGAAATTCATACTGTGTGGAGAATAGTCTTGTGAAGTACTTTCCACATTTTCTTTTCTAGGAGAGTATAATATTAGTTTTTTTCAATTATCAACCACAGCTTGGCGATGCCAAGCAAGTAGATCTTGTGTCTTGATTGGGAAATTGTCATGTCCATTTTGCAAGGCTGACATATGATAACATGATTAACACAGGACAGAGATCTTAGTTTACTGGCTATGTGTTACTTGTATACGTTAGTCCTTTCTAGAGGCATGATGGCAAAATTTTATCTTAAAATATTTTTTCTAGACAACTGATATTCTAAATCCGAGATTAAAACTGCATATTGCTACATGTGTTCCAATCCAGAGTGCATATGGTAGAACACTGCAGTACAGTACATTCTGTGTTCTGTATCCATCTACCTGAACTAGGGTCGTTCGCTATTTTGTATTTGGTCATACATTTAAGGTGACTTTTTTTATTGTGTAGAATTTTTCTTACAATGGAATTCTATCTAGAGCTGGCCGAAAATTTTCTGATTGAGTAGTTTTTCCATCAGAAAATGCTGATTTGACACAATTGAAATACTTCTCAGGAACATATTGATTTTCTTCAAAATTTTCCCCAAAATTATTGAAGTACTTTGTTTTGACTTTATCATTTTGACTTTTATATAAATGTAATTTATAATCAAAACAAAGTGATTTGACTTTGTTGGAAATGAAACATTTTGACTTTTCATTCTGATTTGGGATAAAAGAAAATTTTCTAATGTCATTTTCTTATGAAATTCCAATTTTTTTCCAGCTCTACTTACTTTCTTGTTTTAGAATACCAGCTCTGTTTTGTCTGATACATTATCAAATTCTTCAATCTGTGATATGCTACCATAACATATCTGTAACTGACCAGCAAGTTATCTGGCTGCGATATTTTGGACAGATAAGAGGGTGAAAACAAAAGGAATGTAGAAGGCAGTTCTGCCTATGATGCTCTCACCAGGATTCAGGAAATTCCAGATTTCATCTCCAACAGCACTCTAATTTGGTAACAACTTCATGGCACTCTTCTTGTACTGTAAATCTGTAAAATAATGAGAATATGGTATAATTTGGCTTCAGCCTCAAAATCTTCAACCAATGTCCAAACCAAAGAAGTAGGCCATATATTTTATTAATGTATTAACATAAGTAATGTATTAGCTTCTAATGCAATGGTCTCCACCCTTTTTAAGCCCAAGATCACTTTTTGAATCTAAGGGAAACTCAGGATCTGCCCCGCCCCTTCCCCAAAACCCTGCCCTGCTTACTCCAATCCCACCACCCCTGGTCGCTCGCTCTCCTCCATCCTCGCTCACTTTCACCGGGCTGGAGCAGGGGGTTGGGGATTTGGGAGGGGGTGCAGACTCTGGGCTTGGGCCGAGGAGTTTGCAGTGTGAGGGGGGCTCTGGGCTGAACCTGGGGCAGGAGGTTAGGATGCAAGAGGGGGCTGTGCGCTGGGGCAGAGTGTGGGGGTGCAGGAAGGGGCACAGGGTGCTGGCTCTGGAAAGGGGCTCAGGGCTGGGGCCTAGGGTGCAGGAGGGAGTATGGGTTGCTGGCTCCAGGAGGGGGCTTAGGGTGTGGCCTCCCGCTGGGCAGCACTTACCTCCAGTGGCTCCCGGTTGGCAGCGGGCACAGCAAGGCTAAGGCAGGCTCCCTGCCTACTCCGCCACTCCCAGAAGAGGCCAATGCGCCTCTGCAGCCCATCGGGTGGGGAGGGTGCAGGGGGCATGTGGGTCCACCACTGCCCCTCTCTGCAAGCACCACCCCCACAGCTCTTCTGGCCAATGGGAGCTGCAGCAACGATGCTTGCAGGCAGGAGCAGCACACGTGGAGGGAGACCCCTGCCTCAGGGCCGCATGGCTGTGCTTCCAGGAGCGGTGTGGGCCCAGGGTAGCCTTAGTGGCAGCCACACTACGCTGCCACCGGAGATCTCAATCGACTGGGTGATCCTGTAGGATTGATCGCGATCGACTGGTTGGTGACCACTGTTCTAATGCATTGAAATCTTATTTTCATTTGTGAAATAACAGGTATGCTAATGATCTTAGTATGTGGTAGATTTTTTTTCCACATTACATATTTAACAGAGTACAGTGGCATTGGTGGTGATTGTTCTAGATGCTTCACATCTGGAAAGCGGGAGTGTTGTAGTTTAAGATTGTGGTGGATTTGTAAAGATATTGGAAAACTTGAATCTTGTCTTCCTTTATTATGCTGGTCTCCAGCCAGTTTTATTCCATCACGTTCATTAGCCGCCCTTTCGATCTCTTGATGTATAGGAAATGTCCTATAGTAGAACTGCAAATAAAGAATAATTTTTTCTTTACCTTGACAATTGGTTCTTAAGTGTGTCTTCCAGGAAAGATGCTCTTTGAGTTCCTTATGTTTGTTTTGATATTCTAAGTTCATGTTTATATATAAATCCAATATTGCTTAAGAAAATGTGTAGGAGACTTTTTATGTAATATCATAACTTTATCTCCTCTTTTCATCTGAAAAACTTAAGAGATTCTTCCACATTTTGGTTTCTTTTTCAGCTGTCTTTTTATAAAAAGAAAAGGAGTACTTGTGGCACCTTAGAGACTAACCAATTTATCTGAGCATGAGCTTTCGTGAGCTACAGCTCACTTCATCGCTCACTTCATCACCGATGAAGTGAGCTGTAGCTCACGAAAGCTCATGCTCAGATAAATTGGTTAGTCTCTAAGGTGCCACAAGTACTCCTTTTCTTTTTGCGAATACAGACTAACACGGCTGTTACTCTGAAACCTGTCTTTTTATAGGAATTTGTTTGTCTGCCTTGTTAAATTTAATTGTGTATCAGAAAGGCTTGAAAAATGTATATGTTCACTAATGGCAAGGATGAAATGAGGCACTCCTACCATGGTAATGAACATAGTGTAAAGGCCTATATTCTTTCTCAGGCAAATAGGTGGGAGCTGGCTGCAGAATATAATAGGAGGTTTTTGTTGGTTTAAATATTGCTTATTGGTGTTTTAAACACATGCAGTGGAACTGAACTGAATATTTTAAACTTTCCCACTGAACAGCATATTCAGGCTGGTAGTACAGCAGGAAATGGGAAGAGAGCACAATTACCTTTTCTGTTACCCATGATTTCCCCTCCCCAGTGTGGTACTCTGCCTCCCTCTAGGGATGGCTAGACCACATGTAGAGGTAGGTGAGCCTGTTAAAGCCTTGAGCACACCTTTCAGAAATCAGAGAAGAGGGCAAATAGATGACCCCTCACAGCAATATGTAGGGAGTAAGGAGCTTGGTGTGCTACTAGGAATTTACATTGGTAATTTCCTCTGGAAGCTCTTACCTTCACTTGCTTCAAAATGAGATTTGGCAGCAAAGGGCATCTCTGCAGAAGAGAGAGAGCCTCAGGGTATTAACCGTTCTGTGGATTACTAGTTGCGTACTGGGGTGGGAGAGATTATTCATGGAGCAACCTAATCCTAACATAGGTCTTCAGTCCCTGTGGTACTTCGGCTATTGCTCACCTACTTCCTTCCATTCAGGAAGTGGTGGCCTACCTGTAGAATACTCCCTTCAAATCTGGATTCTCATAGGGCAAATTGGCCCATAAGTAAGGAGAGTATCAGTCATCTGAGTACTTGTGGCATCTTAGAAACTAACGAATTTATTAGCGCATAAGCTTTCGTGAGCTACAGCTTACTTCATCGGATGCATACAGTGGAAAATATAGTGGAGATTTTATATACACAGAGAACATGAAACAGTGGGTGTTACCACACAGACTGTAACAAGAGTGATTAGAAAAGGTGAGCTATTACCAGCAGGAGAGTGGGGGGTGGAAAAAACCTTTTGTAGTGATGGTCAAGGTGGGCCATTTCCAGCACTTTACAAAAACAGTAGGAGGGGAAATAAACAAGGGAAAATAGTTTTACTTTGTGTAGTGACCCATCCACTCCCAGTCTCTATTCAAGCCAAAGTTAATTGTATCCAGTTTGCAAATTAATTCCAATTCAGCAGTCTCTCGTTGGAGTCTGTTTTTGAAGTTTTTTTTTTAAGAATTGCCACTTTTAGGTCTGTAATCAAGTGACCAAAGAGACTGAAGTGTTCCCCGACTAGTTTTTGAATGTTATAATTCTTGACGTCTGATTTGTGCCCATTTATTCTTTTACGTAGAGACTGTCCAGTTTGACCAATGTACATGGCAGAGGGGCACTGCTGGCACCTGATGGCATATATTACATTGGTAGATGTGCAGGTGAACGAGCCTCTGATAGTGTGGCTGATGTGATTAGGCCCTATGAAGGTGTCCCATGAATAGATATGTGGACAGAGTTGGCAACGGGCTTCGTTGCAAGGGTAGGTTCCTGGGTTAGTGGTTCTGTTGTGTGGTGTCTGATTGCTGGTGAGTATTTGCTTCAGGTTGGGGGGCTGTCTGTAAGCAAGGACTGGCCTGTCTCCCAAAATCTGTGAGAGTGATGGGTCGTCCTTCAAGATAGGTTGTAGATCCTTGATGATGCGTTGGAGAGGTTTTAGTTGGGGGCTGAAGGTGATGGCTAGTGGCGTTCTGTTATTTTCTTTGTTGGGCTTGTCCTGTAGTAGGTAACTTCTGGGTACTCTTCTGGCTCTGTCAGTCTATTTCTTCACTTCAGCCAGGTGGATATTGTAGTTGTAAGAATGCTTGGTAGAGATCTTGTAGGTGTTTGTCTCTGTCTGAGGGGTTGGAGCAAATGCAGTTGTAACGTAGAGCTTGGCTGTAGACAATGGATCGTGTGGTGTGGTCTGGATGAAAGCTGGAGGCATGTAGGTAAGCATAGTGGTCAGTAGGTTTCCGGTATAAGGTGGTGGTGATGTGACCATCGTTTATTAGCACCGTAGTGTCCAGGAAGTGGATCTCTTGTGTGGACTGGTCCAGGCTGAGGTTGATGGGATGGAAATTGTTGAAATCATGGTGGAATTCCTCAAGGGCTTCTTTTCCATGGGTCCAGATGGAAAGTGCTGGAATTGGCTCACCTTGATTATCACTACAAAAGATAGTCCGTCCGTTTCCCCCCTTTCCCGCCCCCTGCTCTCCTGCTGGTAATAGCTCACCTTTTCTGATCACTTTTGTTACAGTCTGTATGGTAACACCCATTTTTTCATGTTTTCTGTGTATATAAAATCTTCCCCCTATATTTTCCACTGTATGCATCCGATGAAGTGAGCTGTAGCTCACAAAAGCTTATGCTTTAATAAATTTGTTTGTTTCTAAGGTGCAACAAGCACTCCTTTTCACGGATACAGACTAACATGGCTGCTACTCTGAAACCAGTCATCTGAGTGTCTCTTACTTTGCAAATTAACAGGATATTTTTGAATTTGCAAATGTAAGATCCCAGAAGAAATAATTATAACGAATTTTATGTAGATTATACATATAAGGAGGGAATTTGGAATATCTGAAACATCACTGTTGAGTAATAGGCACCACAGTGGGACATCAGACATGACAGTACATCTGTTTCTATATAACCTGTGCTACAAGACATGGAGAGGGAAAATGTAAGGACTAAGGTGTAAAAAGTCACAAAATACCAAATAACCAATTATCATGAGGCATTTAATTTTTTTTAATAGACTGAATCTCTTAATAGGAATCTATTGAAATTTAGCTGTGCAACATATTAAAATACAATTAGGTAAATATACAGAAAAGATAGTTGTTAGGACCTCCTGCCATCAGGAACTTTATTTTGTTGTAATTTTAGAAGGTCTTCAGTGTTTGGTATTTTCTTGAGTACACCTTAATTTATCAGTAGTAAACATTACGTTCTGTAGATCCATTCATTCTGTCAGTAGTTTTCTTTCCAGATTTTCAGATCTGTTTTTGGCATTTAAAATAACATGACTCCATCATTGCTATATCTTGATACATAGCCAGAAGAAAAAATGTTACACACTTCCTTCTGTCCTTAATCATAGCTTAGAAATTGAGAATATATATCTGCAAAATTATCATAAAAATGCCTTTTTTATATTATGCCCCCTCTTCCCCCCAATCTGCAGATATATTGTTGATTTAAGATTTTTGGGTACTTTATATGCTCAGATGACTAATTTGTCTTTTTTTGAGGATTTAGACATATATGTACAAATAGTCTGAAGTTTTTGCTCCTTTTGTGGATAATACCATAAGCATTTTCTTGTCCCGTTTGTATATGATCACTTCTTTTTTACAAAAATATATTTGAGGGCTCAAAGTCTACAGAGTAGCCCTTCTTTGTCAGAATATTGTTACAGCCTTTATTCAGTTCACTTTTTGTCTTCTGAGTTACTTTTCTATCTGATTTTGAAGCAAAATATTTTATTTATAATAAAAAACCCTACTATTTAAAATTCTTTATCATTTTTGCGAAGAAATATATCTTTTAAAAAAAAATTAACATCCTTGGATATGCCAGTTTCTGAGATTTTCTGGTAGAGTAGAATCATGCTTATTTATTTCTAAATTTATCTGTTGCAGTGAAAGGTGATACATCACCCAGGATGTCCCCTCTCCAGCAAACCTTGTCCTATACAGATAGCTCTGCAAAGTATTTTTGTCTGATCTGTTTGTGTCAATTCAAAGGTTGTTACAATTTTTGAAAGCATGTTTATGTGCCTCTATTCAAGTCCAATGAATGTTTTAAAGGTTATCGTTACAGAATGCTATCGATCTTTGGTTAGAGACCAACTACATTTTTAAACTAGGAGAAGATAAACATCCATTTGTTCTTTTAGTCTAGCATGTTAAAACTCTCTTACTTTTAGACTTTTCCCACAACTGTTAAAATGTTTTTGAGCTTTCACTTCGTTAAAGTAGTATCTCTTCTGGGGGAGCGGGTTTAAATTACATAAAATCGTGTTGTTACTATTAGCATTTTTATTCTTCAAAGATAATTAATTAAAAGATTTGGTCATTTTTATAAACGTTTAGTAATTTTATTCAGTAATGATAAAATATTTGAAGTATATTGGTCCTTGAAATCAGGAGATGGATTTTTACTTAGATACCCATATTTAAAGGGAGTAGATTTTCAAGCTCTTTTAGAAACCTAGCCCCTTCGTTCTGAAAATCTGGCTCCAGTTGTTGGTGATGAGTAGTTTTGAAAATATCTTCCAAAAAGGCTTTGGGTGATAAGAAAAAGACTAATTATTAGATCTAATTGAAAACCAGCAAAAAACCCCAACAGACTATTCTGTTTTAAAAATTTTTGGCTAGCTCTAATTCTTTTATCTGTCTTTCATAATTCCTGAGGATATGTTCATTTTTAAATCCAGAGTGGTTTTTATCTCCAGTATACTCCATACTTCCAGTAGAATATATTCAGATACAGGATCATATTATCTGTGCATACGCGAAACAAGTGAAAGTCTTTTCTAACTTGGATACTCTTGATTGTTTTCCCCCCGTTTAATCTGAATTTGAGCCCAGTGGTTCAAGGTCAATAGTAAAGAAAATTAGAGGAAGCGGGCATCCTTGACTTTTGCCCATCCCATCCTAAAACTTGTTGGTTTGTTTTTTCCCTTGTGCACTATCAAAGTAGCTGTAGGGCTGGTGTGCATATTTCCTTTAGCCAATGTAGAAAGTTACCTCAAAATGCCATTATCTCCATTGTCTTATAAGACTAATGCAGTTTTGACTGTCAAAAGTTTTAATTGCATCCAGTGATGAGATGATCCAGGAAGGTGCTTCTGACTGAAAGGAATATAATAAGCTGAAGCTTTATAAATATTATTCAGAAGTTATCTACCCTTAAATTCATTTTGATCTTAATTACTTTGGTATTACTGTTGCCAGTCTCAAGGCTAAAGCCACTTTTAGGACTTTAAATTGTATATTCAGCCAGGAATTTAGAGCATGTTTACTTTCTCCTGTCCTTCTTGATGGATTAACTCTTTATCAAACATAGTGAGTGTGACACCTCCCTTTTCTAAAATTTTAAACTTTTGTCAAAATTGTAATTTACAAGAATAGCTCTAGTCAATATTCAAAAGTTTTTTCTCCTTTATAAAAATCACTTGCAAAAACATACAGACAAATTATACATACTAATTAAGCAGACATTTCAACCATATCCAGGAACTGCTTGCTTTATTTTTCTATCTTTTGATTTTAACCTCCATATTACACTGGGGGTGACTAAATATTCCTCCATGCTGAAGTGGTTTGTATGGCAGTATAAATCTATTACAATATGTCTGAGACAACATAAGAGTATCAGTTTTCCTTCCTTTACTTATACTACTATAATTAGCTGTGTCAAATTATAGGAATTCACTTAACATCTTGCACAGAATTCCTACAGCAATATCTTAAATAGAACGCTTTTTCACTCTGCATCCCTTGTTTTGAGAGTCAGAATATTGGGAAGTGAATTAATAGTTTTATGCTGTGACCATATAAAACTGCCAAACATTTATTGTTCTAAAATATACCTTTGGAGAATATATCACTAGGGAAATGTCTCACCGAAGCAAATAGACCTTACTTTTGGCTAACATGCTGGGGATGTTACACTAATGTAAGGTTTCAGAGCAACAGCCGTGTTAGTCTGTATTTGCAAAAAGAAAAGGAGTACTTGTGGCACCTTAGAGACTAACCAATTTATTTGAGCATAAGCTTTCGTGAGCTACAGCTCACTTCATCAGATGCATACTGTGGAAACTGCAGAAGACATTATATACACAGAGACCATGAAACAATACCTCCTCCCACCCCACTCTCCTGCTGGTAATAGCTTATCTAAAGTGACCACTCTCTTTACAATGTGTATGATAATCAAGGTGGGCCATTTCCAGCACAAATCCAGGTTTTCTCACCCCCCGCCCCCCTTTCCAAAAACCACACACACAAACTCACTCTCCTGCTGGTAATAGCTTATCCAAAGTGACCACTCTCCTCCCTACAATGTGCATGATAACCAAGGTGGGCCATTTCCAGCACAAATCCAGGTTATCATGCACATTGTAGGGAGGAGAGTGGTCACTTTGGATAAGCTATTACCAGCAGGAGAGTGAGTTTGTGTGTGGGGTTTTTGGAAAGGGAGCGGGGGTTTGAGAAAACCTGGATTTGTGCTGGAAATGGCCCAACTTGATTATCATACACATTGTAAGGAGAGTGATCACTTTAGATAAGCTATTACCAGCAGGAGAGTGGGGTGGGAGGAGGTATTGTTTCATGGTCTCTGTGTATATAATGTCTTCTGCAGTTTCCACAGTATGCATCTGATGAAGTGAGCCGTAGCTCACGAAAGCTTATGCTCAAATAAATTGGTTAGTCTCTAAGGTGCCACAACTACTCCTTTTCTCTTTACACTAATGTAAGGCTTCAAACAAAGGTTATCCAGATGCCATTGTATTTAATTTTGTTAACCTTCAGTTTCCCCTGCCAGCTCCATACAAAAATCTGAGGCATGTTAAGAGTATGTGTACACAAGAGGCTTTTTTTAACCTCAAGTTAATACCTTTGTGACTTGTCTTTACTAGGAAAAAAGGTGATAATTTTTAACACGTTAATTAACATTTTAACTAATAGGTTAAAACTGTATAGCTTTCCTCATATTGGTGTTCGGTGCTTTGTGCTTCTGATGAAGTTCACAGACAGATGCTAGATTGACATCTATGCCCTTGATAAGTTGCCTCTTGCAATTCCCTACCTGCATCTAGTATAAGCTGTTTTCCTCAAAAGTATATGTGCAGATCAATACCTCGTGTGAGTGCTCCCCCATTTTTTTGGTACCGAATTGAGTGCACTGGGTGCTATAGACTCTTACTTCTGCAGGAATTCTGCGCCATTGGGCAATGCAGAAATTTTGCAGAAATTAATGTTGTGCGTGCAGAATTTCCTTTTTTCCCCTCTCAGAAATGGGCTGCAGAGATGTTGGCTGCCACTAGGGGCTGCTGGACCTGGCAGAGCCCAGCTCACAAATAGAAGACAAGGCTGGGGGAAGGAGGAGGGAACTGGAGGGTTCCCAGCACCTGAGGTTCCTCAATTCCCAGCATGCCCTAAAGGACGGAGGAGGCAGCAGTGGTATGCAGGAAACTCCATGCAAGCGCGGGACCCAGCATCAGGCTGTTTATCCCTCTGGATCCCTGCCCTCTGGGGATTGGGGGTGTGAGTGTCTGGGCCGAGGGGGGGGCTGCATGTGTTCTCTGGGAGGAGGGGATGTGAGTGTCTGAGCTGAGGAGGGGCTGGCGGCTGGGCTATGGGTGGAGGGGGTATGAGTGTCTGTCGCTGAGTCAGGCCGTGGCTGGGCTCTGAGGGGTGAGGTGGAGGCGCTGCTGGTCTGTGGGGGAGAAGGGGTGTGACTGTCTGGGCTCTTATAGCAGTTTCTTTAACTCTCTCTTCTCCTGGGGAAATTTCGTGTGTCTGTATTGTTACAGACATACTCGCTGACAGGTATTTTGAAATAAATTACCAAAATAATTGAAACTGGTTTGATTATATAGTATTATTTTGACAAATAACATTTGCAGAATTTTGCAGATTTTTAACATCTTGTGCGCAGAATTTTTAATTTTGGGGGGCAGATTTCCCCCCGGTTTATATAGATTTTGTCTGGAATTACAAGATAAGAGGATGTTGCTTTGCCATTTCTCTCTGCCTGTCATGTGTGATAATTCAAGACTCTACCTATTGAATCCTACTGAGGTTCTCTCTAACTTTAGCAGCCAGAGTTTCAAATGAGGTTCGTCTGTGGTTGAAGACCATGGTTTAAAGATAAACACAAAGATAATGGAAGCCATGCAAATAGGGAATGTGGAAGAAGAGCTATAGTTTGAAGTTTCAAGAGAGAAGCTGAAGCAGAAGAGAGAATTTTGTATACTTGGGAAGTACACGTAGTGCCATCAGAGGGAGATCTGGAGAACTGAAAATAAGAAAACAATGTGCACGGATGACGCGAAAAAGATGACAGGAATACTGCGGGACAGATAGTTAAGTAACAAACTGAAAGGAAAAGTGTATACTGCATGTGTCTGTCCCTGCCTACTCAATGGTTTTGAAATGGTGAGTCTTACGGAGATGGAAGAAAAAGAAGATGCAGGTAGTAGAAAACAATATTCTGAGTAGAATGGCAGGCAAGCAGAGGGTAGATGAGTGTGCATGAAAGAAATTAGGGAGAAGATGAAGTGCACATTTGAGGTGGGCTGGACATGTGATAAGAATGAGAGAAGAACAATCAGCAAAGAAAGCATGGAAGGAAGAGTACAGCAAAAAAGGACAGAAGATCGAAGATACAATGGAAAGTCAGTGGAAGATACAATGGTAAGAGAAGTTTGAAGGTAAAAGGACTGGAACTCCAACACCTATGGATTCGTGCCATGAACAGGAAGACATGGTGAAGAATCCTGGGCACCTCAGACCCCATGTAAATGGGAAAAGGAGTCAAGAAGTGAAGTTAAGGAATTTTCAACAAATAATAGCACAGGGATGAATATTAGGAAAGTCTGTAAATATTAATACCAGAAAATATTTTAAAATGGATAAAAAAGAAACAGGAACAGTCTGGTGCTCCTGGAGTGTTAGGGGACTAAAACACTAAACATGTAAAAATGGTACTTTCTGCTTTTGAAAAAGCAGAAGGTAGTAGTGGCAATGCTTCAATAAACTAACTCAAAACAAAAGAAGAAATCAAACTTAAAAGGGAATGGGCCTCTCATGTATATGGAATGTCTTACAGTCCCTGAAACAAAAGGGTGTTTATACTACTAAGTAAGCAAGTGCAAGGGAATGTGAAAGTATCAAAACTGATCCAGAGGACAGGTGAGTTTTGGTGCAGGGATGTGTAGAGGGTTACAATATGTAACATCTGTGCCCCAAATGAGGATAGCTCATTGGTTAATATTTTTGGAATGATTACAACAGTTCAGAATTAATGGGTAATAGCTGCAGATGACTTTAACTGTTTTCTTCACCTCATGTCAGGTAGATTACCAGTTAGGTGAGAAACGCCGTGTAAAAAAGCTCAAATACTGGAGTCAACATATAAAGAATAGGACATGATAGATATCTGAGGTTCCTACCCTCTAATGGGAAGGACTTCACTTTTACTCTGAAATTGCCAAAATATATAAAAATTAGATCTATCCTAGTATAGCAAAAGTTTTTACATGAAATTTCAATGTTAGAATTGTATTAAATCGTATCTCGCACCATACATTTATCTTTATGAAAATGAAGTGTAATTCAGGAATAAGAGACAGAAGTTTGAGATTTAGTAATATATTGTTAAAAGACAAAGGCTTTATGAATAATATAGAAAACCATATTGATTATTATATTTTAAAATAATCCCTTACAGGAAATATTCCCTGAAACTAGTTAGAGGCGGCCTTTAAAGCAGTAATGAGGGGATGTATTATCTCATGTAATTGTCATGGTGGAAGAAAAGACAAAAGAACAGGTAGACTTAGAGAAATAAATTTACAGTTTGAAGAAGCAATATTATTTGACTGTTAACGCAGACTTGCTTCAAGAGATGGATGACAAAAAAGCATTAGAAGCACTGATGGGGGGGGCGAAAAACAGACAGCTCACTTGCTGAACAAAGGTTTTTTTAAAGGGGAAACAAATCTAGCAAATTACAAGCCAGACTGATTTCCTACAGAAAACCCGGAACAACCGTACCCTTTGTTAAGGACAAAAGTGGAATACTCCAAAAAACGAACAAAGGGATTAACAAAATAGTAACAGAATATTTCAGGAAGATCTATACTAGCAAATATGTAAAAATGGAAGAATTAAGAAGTAGTATATTGCAGGGTTTTAAAAGGCCCAGGCTTTCATATAATGAGTAGTAGATGGCCCAACAACACAATCTCATTACTAAAATTAGAGAAAAGTCCTGCTGCAGATGGATCCACTCTGAATTCTATAAAATGTTTAAAAACACGGGTATCTCCATTGTTAGCTAATGTATTTCAGCCTTCTTGGGTAACAGAGTGCTTAATAAATAACTTCTATCAAACATACAGTTTTGATACCTAAACCATATAAGGATTTGTCAGATCCAGCATCATATAGGCTCATCTCTTTAATAAATATAGATAGTAAGATTTAAACTACACTACTAGCATCCAGATTAGAGACAATAATGCCTAAATTAGTGCACCAAAGCCAAGCTGGCTTTCTAAAAGGAAGACGCTTCTTAACATAAAAAAACTCCTACCTATGTTACAGAATTCTAAGAGCGGTAATAAAAACAACTGCATTTTTAGCTATGGATGCAGAAGAGACTTTTGACTTAGTAGAATGCCCATTTTTATTTAGAACACTTTGGGGAACACTTTAATCCACTTCTGAAAGTAATCTACAAAAATCCTAAAGCATGTATTTGGGGAAATGTCTCAAAGACTGAGCTCATACTGTTATACAGAGGAATAAGAAAAGGGTGCTCCTTATAACCCTTACTAATTTGGTTTAATTATCAAACCATTAGTGAAAAAAAATCAGAGACACTGAAGAAATTCAGAGAATAAGTGTATTAGGAATAGAAAACAAAGTTTCATTTTATGCTAATGACCTTATGCTTTTTATACAAGATCTAAATAAAAGTTGGCCGATTATTACAAGAAATAATTGAAGACTTTCATCTACATCCTGATTCCTGACCAGACTACTCTGAAACAGAGATACTCTGCCTCTGCATCAAAATATACTGATAAATTTATAAATGCCCACTGAAGATAGTGGATGATACATTAATGCCTAAGTATCTTATTTTAACACCTAAAGGGGGGAGCTGTTTAAATTAAATATTGAGGCATTAATGAAAATTATTTACAATGACCTAGAAAGGAGGGCATTATTACCTAGTTGCATAGTTGAATTCATATACTTAAAATGAATAACCTGCCATATCCTTTTTCCGTGATTCCCTTTACACCTCCCAAAAAGTCTTCAAGAAATTTTAAAAAGTTATTCAAATATTTGTGAGATCAAATCAGAAACCAAGAATCAAAATGGAATAGCTGGAATGTCCAGTTGAGATGAGAGGCCCGGCACTACCAGACTTGAAGAGAGATTATACGGTGGCACAAATTAGACCAGTACTGGAATGAATTGCTAATAGAGCAAATCCATCATGGATACAGATAGAGCAGAAACTGGTGATGCTGATTTTGTTATAAAATTGTGTGCTAATTCATATCCCAAAATTCCAGCACCCATGAAATATCACCTGATACTTAAAAGTGCACTTAGCTGGGTGTATGTGAGGCACTTGACCAGACCAAGAAAAGCAGAGCTCTGTACTATCAATAATTAAAAAAAAAAAAAAAAAATAGCATTTTCAAATCCAGGCTGAATGAGAGTTTTTTAGTTGTTGGGGTAAATCTCTTTCTGATTAGTGGAAGAATTTTATTTAGTGATGAACAACCCTTAAAACAAACACATGTAGCTGCTACACTAGAAATAAACTGAAATCATTGAGTGGCTTTGATATAGACACTGTAATCCTATACTTATAGGATAGTCACAAAGATTATACATGGAGTATAATAAATTTAATTCCCCCTTCCCTTCAGAGCTTCTCTGTCTTCCTGTTCTTTTGAGACTGCTTTCCCGCACTCCCCCAGAAGACAGAAAGCTAATATGAATGGTTATGTATATGTACTCTGTGTGCGTGCGCGCATGCACTATAAGCCTGTGTTTAAATAATTTTGAAAAAGGAAATGTTAATGATTAACAAAACATGTTAAATATACAATATTCTGCTTAATATTGTTAATTCAGTATTGAGACATGTAACTGTGTCAAAACAATGTAACTGTAATGTCTTTTTGTTAAGGACCCAAAATATGAATGAATAAAATATCCTCCCCTCCTCCGCAAAAAAATTGTAAGCAAGCTGTCCTTGTTCTTACTGTTTTCCCTAGTGAGGAGACCAATTGCCAGGCAAAACCCAAAAAGTCAGTAAGCTCTAAATAGCTACTTGGGATAATCTTTTAAAATGATGTCTGAAACAGAATCTATAGGTTCCTTCCCCACTCTGAACTCTAGGATACAGATGTGGGGACCTACATGAAAACCGCCTAAGCTTATTTTTACCAGCTTAGGTTAAAACTTCCCCAAGGTACAAACTATTTTACCTTTTGCCCTTAGACTTTTTTGCTGCCACCACCAAGCATCTAACAAATATATAATCGGGAAAGAGCCCGCCTGGAAACGTCTCTTCTCCCTCCCTAAACCCTACAGCCTCTTTCCTGGGGAAGGCTTGATAAAAATCCTCACCAATTTGCACAGGTGAACACAGACCCAAACCTTTGGATCTTAAGAACAATGAAAAAACAATCAGGTTCTTAAAAGAAGAATTTTAATAGAAGAAAAAGTAAAAAGAATCACCTCTGTAAAATCAGGATGGTAAATACCTTACAGGGTAATCAGATTCAAAACATAGAAAATCCCTCTAGGCTAAACCTTAAGTTACAAAAAGACACAAAAACAGGAATATACATTCCATTCAGCACAGCTTATTTTCTCAGCCATTTAAAGAAATCAGAATCTAACGCATATCTAGCTAGATTACTTACTAAGTTCTAAGACTCCATTCCTGTTCTGTCCCTGGCAAAAGCATCACACAGACAGAGAGAGAGTTTTTGTTTCTCCCTCCCCCCAGCTTTTGAAAGTATCTCGTCTCCTCATTGGTCATTTTGGTCAGGTGCCAGTGAGGTTATCCTAGCTTTTTAACCCTTTACAGGTGAAAGGATTTTTCCTCTGGCCAGAAGGGATTTTAAAGGTGTTTACCGTTCCCTTTATATTTATGACAGACACAGAATCTATAAGCTCTAAAATCCTATCCTAAATGATGTTCAATACTTTTAAGGAGACCAGTGGCTTGCAACAAATTCAGTGAGTTGGGAAGCTCCAGAACTTAATTCAAATTAGAAATAGCTGTTTAGCCAGTTGACTGACCAAATGTTCATATGACTTTGAATGCATATTATTTGATCAGACAAAGTCAAATGATAAAATTAAATAGAACACATTGTTTAAAATGAAAGTAACACTATCCAGTATCCAATTTATTTTAATCATTATTGTCATCTTAAGAATACAGAACTAATCAGTATTTAATATTCAGAGCTACTTTCCAGCTCAAATAATAAACAGATATCACAGACATGAGGCTGATGTAGGTAAGGACAATATGATTTCCTTTTGTTGTTGAAATGAATAGCATTCTCTTTTCTAAAATAAAGATTATAATGCCATCCATTTCATATTGCTCAGTATGTTCTTGAATATATCCATAGTAAATATTTCATTCTGTAACAGCTAAAGTTTCACAATTCAGTTGAGTATGAATAAAGTTTAATAATTGGTTTTCTGTTCTTATATCAGAGAATTGCTGCATTGACTTAAATAGTAAACTACCTTGACTATTGTCAGATATCTTTTAAGGGAGTTGCTATTATAATGTTTTACAGAAAATGTGAATGTTACTATAGCACATTAAAAGATGCCCTGATTTAAAACCAAAGCAACTTCCTTCTTTTCTTTTTCTCAATCCCCTACTTATCGCTGCAGGGTCTAAGTGCATATTCTTTAGTCAAACATTTACAAACATATGCTTTAAAACAAGCAGCCAAAATTTATTGTGTGCCATATTTTCAAATGACTGCACTATGTAGAAAATGCCTTTAGTGTTGGAATCTATATTATAGTTAAAATGGGGGAGTTGAGTTTTTGTACCACTGTCATCCTTAACGTATTTTGTCACAGCAAATGTTTGACATGCTTACTGTATTTGTTAGTAGACCTGTTTTACCATTCCTATAGGACCTTTTATTTTAAAAAGTGAAAATTAAAAGTGAAAAATAAGAATGACCTGTGAACACTCTTATCTGTTACCTTAAGATTGATGTTTTTGTACTTTCCATTGTTTGTTTGATACTCTTTTTGAAAAATGAAAATGAAATCATTCTCCAGTTATTGTTTTACAGTGTTTGTGAAAAAGTAGTTTATGTATTGAATGCTGTAAGTGCCATGACTGCCTTCTGTTTTTCTTAGTACCCAAGCTTATCAGTGTCAGCAAGAATGTATACAGCTCTAACAATGTTTTAGCTAGCTGCCTGCCGTAGAGCAGTAAGACTGACTTACTAAGGTGTCATATTAAGCTGTCACATTATTTCATAGCAAATGCGTGTTTTTATACAGATATTTAGAATATGGACAACATTTCCCATCTAAATATAAAAACTTTCTGATTGCTACCTTATTTAGAATCAAAATTTACTTATTCTATTTATCTTTGGGGGGAAATGCCTGTTAATAGTAAAACTGAGTGGGGTTACTTTGACTATTTGGTAAATATTAGCTGTAACAGATTGCTTCTCTTTATTAAAAACAAAATAGTATTTATGTGGTCAAATGTCATACACATTACAATTTTTTGTTTGAAAATTTAATTAGAAAATAAACAACTTAATTGTTCCAGCTTACCTTTGTCTTTAAGTTCCCTTTAAAATACTTGATCTCAAGAAAATGGAGTATAAACAGTTTCACTTTTGATTTAACTTGAGCTTAAATGGTCAATGAGAAGATGACTTCATAATATTTTATAACTTTCCTGTACATGTAATCTGTGTATTTATTTATTGCTTTTTATGGTGGTAATGTCAGTTTTCACAATGGAGAGAGGTAAATAGTGGGGTCTCCCAAAGATGTGTACTGAAATCTGTGCTGTTTAACATATTCATAAATTTTCTGGAAAAGGGGTGAAGTGGCAAAATGTGAATAGGATACAAAATTATTCAAAATAGTTAAATCCAAAGCAGTTGTGAATAATTACAAAGGAATCTCACTACACTGGGAGGCTGGTGACAAAATGGCAGATAATATTCAGTGTTGATCAGGGCAGCAAAATGCACATTGGAAAACAATCCAACTGTACATACAAAATGATAGGGTCTAAATTAACTATCACTCAAGAAAGAGATCTTGGCGTTATCATGGATAGTTCTCTGAAAATATCTGCTCAATGTGCTGCAGCAGTCAAAAAAGTGAACAATCTTAGGAACCATTAGGTAAGGGATAGATGATAAAACCAAAAATACCATAATGCTGCTGTATAAATTCATGTTAGGCCCCCACCTTGAATGCTGTGTGCAGTTCTGGTCACCTTATCTCAAAAAAGATGTATTAGAATTGGAAAAGGTACAGAGAAGGGCAATGAAAATGATTAGGGATAAGGTATAGTTAGTTTCCATATGAGGAGAGAGTAAAAAGACTGGGACTGTTCAGATTAAAAAAGAGATGAGTAAGGGGGATATGAGAGGTCGTCTGTAAAATCATGAACAGTATGGAGAAAGTGAATAAGGAAGTATTATTTATCCCTTCACATAACACATGACCAGAGGTTGCCCAATGGAATTAATTGACCGCAGTTTTAAAACAAACATAAGGAAGAACTTCCCGTGGCAACAAGTTCCACAGGTTGACTGTGCATTGTGTGATATTGTGAAGGCCAAAAATCTAAGTGGGTTCAAAAAGGAATTGGACCTATCCTCCATGAACTTATCTATCAATGGCTATTAGCCAAGATGGTCAGGGACATAACCCCAGGCTCCAGGTGTCCGTTAGCATCTGACTACAGGAATTTGGTACTGGACAACTCAGAATTGACCTGTTCTGTTCATTCGTTCTGACGCCTCGGTCACTGGCTTCTGTCAAACAGGGTTCTGGGCTGGATGGACCATTGGTCGGACCCAGCATGGGCTGTTCTTATGGTCCAAGGAAGAGAGGGTGATTTTAAATTATAACCTAGGAAGAATACATAATATCAAGTATCAGAGGGGTAGCCGTGTTAGTCTGGATCTGTAAAAGCGGCAAAGAGTCCTGTGGCACCTTATAGACTAACAGATGTATTGGAGCATAAGCTTTTGTGGGTATTCACCCACAAAAGCTTATGCTCCAACACGTCCGTTAGTCTATAAGGTATAATAATACCAGAAGGCCAAAGGGGTTTTCACAATCAAAGTAATTTTCTTTTCCCAATGGCCATATCTTATGCTTTTATTGCTTGGAAGCACTAGGATTTAGTTGTTTATTAAATATTTTTAAATAAGTGTCAAATCTCTCATGGAGAGTTCTCAGAACAGAATCTATATCTGCTGTGAGCCATTTTGTTTTTGAAAGCACAGAACATCTGAACATGTAATATTTGTTACTACTTCTGCCTGACTTTTGCATGCCATAGTACTAAACAGTCTTAGGTCACTTGGGGGCCAGTTCAGTCAGTTAGGGTTTTTCCATATTTTTCAGTGTTTTTTGTGTTGGGCCTATATGCTTAACTAAGGAAAAACAGCAAGATTATGCTGTATATTAATTACATGTAATTGTTACAACTCAAGGGGTCTCCTTTATTGAAAACATTCAACAACTCCAAATTTAGAGTTTTTAAAAGGATGCATAGTTTAGATAATGTGCAAAGACTATAATGCTCTGATTTGACTTGGCGTTGAGTTTACATGAAATATTTTCTAATGTTTTGCGTCTCCAACAATTTCTGCTAAAGTCCATTAGTCATTTAAAAGAGAAGCTCTTAAAAAGTGGTATAATGTTGCTTTTAAATGGCTGAATTTACACTAATTTGGGAATACTTATCTTTTAAAAACATGTATTCTTGTTTTAGTTACAAATGACACTTTCATATCTCATCTCAAGCCATTTTAAAATTTAGAAATTAATAAAGCCTGCAAAAGATTTAATGTTCCAATTTTTGGAAGAAAAATGCATCTGCTTTATTTTGTTGCCTTCGAAAAGGCCGATAAACTTTTTGGCATTCTTTTTCTGTAGGAGATGTTTGGCTTACTTTAGTAACTTTTGTGATATGCGGTGCGATATGAAAGTTTGACATGGAGTGTTATGAAATAATCCATTTTAATTTTAAGAAGATGCATTTTGAAGATGGGAACCATTGTCCTGAATATTTAGTGCTCTGCTCATAAGAACTTTATTTTTTCATACTTATTTACATACATTGTTCATCTGTTAGCTTTTTCTTTTTCATGATTAATTTTAATACCTCAGCATTTTTATCTAATTTAACATTTTCATATTTTTAAAGGTCCCCAGGTGCATCCAATTTTTCAACTTTACCAAAGATCTCTCCATCTCTATCAAATAATTATAACAGCATCAACAACAGAAAGTAAGCAACATATCTTAAGAACTTTTTTATTTAATTGAAATCTCCCAAATATGATTTGGAAAATGACCTTGTTTTTTTACTTTTTAAGTTAGGGAATTAGTTTTGTTTTGACAGTGCTCAGGTTGTAATTCCTTTATTATTGGTCAGTACTTCTTAGTGCAGGTGCTGTATAAGCATGATTTCAAGAAGTGAAACTCTGTTAAAGATGCTTGTGTGACTATATATATATATATATATATATATACACATCTATATACATACTGTTCAACAGATAAGAGACTAAAAAGAACGTTGAGCGCCACAAGAAAGCGTCTTAAGACTTCCTTTAGAGTTTATCATGTGAAATACATTTTTAAAAATGTATTGCTGTAAATGAGAGAAACTAATAAAGGAAATTTAAAGTGAAGGGAGGCAGTTGTCCCCGCCCCTCACCCCCCCTCAAAAATCTGTGGATTGTATTAGAGTGGACAACAACGCACACTGGTTTGAGACCACTGCAATATGAAGACATAATGGTCAGGTGAGACTGATTTATAGTCCTTGAGTTAACATTGATAATCTGTCTACCTACTGTTGTGCCTTGGTGTTAGAAATCTGAGATCATTATGTGAAAAGGATTGTTGTGTTTCAATATTGTAACAATAGATGCTCAGTGAAAAGACAGACTTTTTATCTGTCTTTAAAATTTATTTGCTTTTGTTAGTTTTACATTTCAAATTTCAACTTCCATACATTTTGTTTAGGAACTGGTATATTTAATATGACAAAATTCTAAAAGAAGAGCTTTCACTGTCAAGCGGCTGCCTTAGTCTCTAATCCCTTTGTTGTAAAGTATGTATGCTGTAAAAAGCCAGCAGTTAAATGGATATTTCATTTCACTGCTTTCTACAGCCTTAACCAGTAGTAAAACAGCTTTCAAATGCCTGCAGCCAGAAGGCACCTATCTTGAAGACAAACTGAAGCGGCTTATTAAATCTTGCCATTCAGACTTAATTTAAAATATTTTTTCCAAATGTGTGTGCTATGAATAAGTGTTAACTTAAATGTTAACTTAATTTCTTAAAGGTAACATTAAATATTTTATTCAACATCTTCCAGTTTAAATTCTGCATTTTTGAGAAGTAATTTTTCATATGGAGTAAAGTGTCACTTGTGCTTCTACTGATAGTGAGTAACCTCATCTCTCACTGTTTAACAGTGAGAGTGCATGTACTTAACTGCAGTCTGTTGTTCTGTGAGTGTGAATATTTGTAGTATTCGCCAAGAAAAAGTTTGCCTTTTATGGGTGTATGTAGAGTACATAATGATGGATCTGAGCTTCAAGTAGAAAAATAATAGCTTCTCCTCCTCCTCCTCCATTGTTTGAAAATCAGGATTATAATACCTAAAGCAACAAACTAACAAGATCACTATTTCCTGTGGGAGATCTCATTTTAAATCCAACTTACGCATTTTCAGCTTCATATCACCATAGAAGGGTTGTAGGTTGTATTTTAAAAGACACTTATGGAGCCTGTTTCTAGTGCTTGCAACTTTCTACAACAATTTTCCTCAGGCTGATGATATTCATATTTGTTTGAAGCCACAATGTGAATTTTATGGGAACTTTGGGTAAAATTCTGTTCAATTGTTTAGTTTTCTGAACTTTTCTGAGGCTTTTCATATGAAAAACAAAGTAAAATGAATAACTCAAACTGCTTATTTTAGAACTTCAGACATTCCACGGAATTGGTCCTCAGTGTGATACACAATAGACATATTTGAAATTTGATTTAGAAATTAAAGCATCCCACATGTTTGAAAATATGGGTACAAACCTTTTTGAGTAACCAGGTATCCATAACTATTTCTGGAGAGCTGTGTATTGAAATAAAAACGGTTTTCTTTTATTCATTTACATAAATGCATATTTATTTCAGTAGGCAATCAGAATATTGCACATATGAAAATATCTGCTCAATGTGCAGCAGCACTCAAAAAAGCTAACAGAATGGGCAATCGGAACATTGCACATTTGCATGACACACATAGTACAGTTCACAAAGAATCAGATTTTCAGTGTGAAATTATTCAGGTTTTTTTTTCCCCAAACCAAGTAAACTCCTTGGGGAAAAATACTTATTAATGCAATGATATGGTTAAATTTAATTGAACAAAAATCATAGTTAGTTATTTTCACAAAAACAGAAAATATTCCGAAATGTATATATCATAAAGAAAAGCATTTATCAGTATACCCAGTAATATAAAATACATATTTTAAGATCAATTAAAATTACTAACTGAGCCATATCTGTTACTATCCCGACTTTTGTATCTGTAACATTAAATTAATAGTTTTGTAGCTTCAGATGTAAATTGTAATATTTGACTGTACTGTATGTAATTGTATTATACTCTTAAGGGCTGAGATCAGCTTGTGTGCACCTCCCCATTTTCCCTTGCGGCCTCCAAATGTCGTTTTCCCTGAGGAAACTCTCCTTCTGCCTAGTTGTGCAGCTGGCCGCTGCATTTGGAGCAAACACACATTTCAGGGTCTCTTGCACTGCTGTCAGATGCTTTGGAGGACTGTAGAAATTGCAGGATTCTATGGTGCTTCTGCAGCTCCAAGTACGTATTAGTTGCCCTGGCTCAAAAGAAATCCCCGAAATTTGCTTTGAAGATGGCAGAAGCTAATGAGTAACAAAAAGGGAGAAGAAAATAAACAAGAGACAATCAGTATTGCCTGAAACAGTCATGTCATTAGCTTTTGGCACCAAAACTTGACCAACTTACATGGCTAGTCATAATAAACAGTTCTAGCTGCAATAAGATTGTTTGACCATAGAGGGATGTAATTTACAAGGCAAAAATTCAACATGTGTTAGTCTGTTTTAGAAACCTGTGTAGTTGAGAAAGTGTTCTGATAGATACTAGAGCCTCAATTCTGCAAATATTTAAGCATGTTTAACTTTTCATAACTTTTCATTTCTATTGAGTAGGCAATAGAAATAATTATGCACATAAGTCTTCGTAGGACCAACGCCTTAATTTGTAAATTAGTGTATTTACCATTAGCCTGAGCTTTAACCATGCAAATGATAAAATATTATACTAAGGATCCCCAGTAGTTAATCTTTGGTATACTTTTCAATTTATTGATCCTCTTGAAATGATAGCATTATAGGAGGATTGTCATATTATACTCTAGTGGTGATTTTAAGAGGATGGAAATGGCTAAATTTAGGTCTTAATTTTTATAATTTTAAGTTGTAATGTGAAATAGTGAATATATGTTTCATGTGTTGCTTAGTGTCAGGTACTTTTGAAATATGTTCGAGTTCCTTGAAAAACAGGAGTAAGAGAATAGATAACTAGGAGGTGTAGGATATGAAGCTTTTCACTTGTGAGAACTGCTTCAGATCTAACCAAGAAAGTCCTCTCCAGCTAGTCAGTTGTTTCCTATCACTACGTCTTCTCCTTGTGCTGTCACCTTGATGTGGTGGAGAAGCTTGCATATACTTAAGATCCTAAGAGAGATGCTGTCTGGAGTCCTGTACTCCTGGTAGGGTCACCCAGGGCAGTAAGGTGAGATTGCGGTAAGATTGTGCGGTAGTTGAACACTCAAAGGAGGATCTTCAAACCGACTTTAATTGCTTCTCTGAAGCTTAGCAAAGCCTAGGGCTAACTCTGAACATCGGCAAAAAAAACCTTCTCCACTAGACAGTCCCCGGTCAATCACCAGACCCAACAAGGAAGATCTGTATCGACAAAGAAGAACTGGAAAATGTAGAATATTTTGCCTGTCTTAGCAGCCATCTGTCATGGAGGGCAGACAGAGATGTCGAAATTCAGCACAGAATTCGCAGTGCCAACTTTACCTTTGGCAGACTGTCTCAACGGGTGTTCAACAATCACAACATCAGAACACATACTAAACTGTTAGTTTACAAAGCGGTGGTAATCCCAACTCTCCAAGGCTGTGAGACTTGGGTGACCTACAGAAAACACCTGAAAAACCTGGACTGTCAGCACCAGCACTTTCTATGGAAGATCCTCAACATAAAGTGGGAGAATCATCGCATTAATGTCAGTGTCCTCACTGAGGCCAACATCTTCAGTGTTGAGGCCCTGATTATCCAACACCAGTTGAGGTGGAGCGGGCACTGTGTGCGCATGCCTGATGTATAACTGCTGTATGCCCAGCTCGCTAAAGGAGAAAGAAACAATGAAGCCCAAAGAAATGCTTTAAAGGTACCCTCAAGATAAACATCAAGAGAAATGGCATTGACACCGCACAGTAGGAGACAGCAGCCCAGGATAGGGATAACTGGCAAAGACTTGTCAGAAAGGGATTTTGGAGGAAAATCACCTTCCCTGGTCGCAGAAAAATGCCAGAAAAGGAAAGACAACAGTCACACAGCAATTTCGGCCCAACCCTGTCTTCCAACACCACCTCCAATGTCTGCCAATGAGCCTGTGTCTCAAGAATCAGAATCTTCAGTCACCAAAGGACCCGTGAAAAATAAAACCTCTGAAAGAGATCATCCTCGACCTCGAGGGGTCGTCGATGATGATTACTTCCTACGTGTCAGGCGTCTCCAGGGTGCTGGTACTTTTGTTCAAAATCTCAGCAGACATATCAAAGAGACAATGGGTGTAGAAACTGAAGTGTTTTACCCATAGCAATGGTTTGTTCAAGTTAAGTTTAGATACATAAGAGAATGATATTGAGAAGATGCTTGTTGAAAGCCTAAATAGAAATGTGGAGCTGACTTTGCTGTTAATCCTGCTTTAGGCTTAGAGTATACTCCAGTCTTATACTATTCTGATACTAAAACCTGAAAAGGAGAGACGTCCTTACAATCCTGGCTGAGCTTCCCCTTGTGGATGCTTATCATGCTGTTGTAATAGGCCCAACGGTTCGATCCCGGAGTCTAGTCACTATTTCAAGCTCAGAGCTTCCAGATACACTCTCAAGTGTGCGTGCGCGTGTGCACACAAACACACCCCCTTAGCGCTGGGACTCTTCAGTGTAACTGCCTTGGCTCCAAAGCTAGTGCTGACCCTCCCAATCCTCCCCAGTAGCAATTGCATGTTCCCCAGTGGTCCATTAAAGTTGTGGGTGCTCTAGATTATTATTTCATGCACTGGAAATTGTGACAGTTAAAATAAGGGACACAGACTTTGAAAAGGAATTTGTAAACTAGTCACACTTTACTCATAGACACAGCACAAGAAATACAGAGATCTATGGAAAAATAATAAAAATAACAAAACCCTGTCTCCAGTGTCCTTACCCTTTTGAGAGCTCTCTGTGGATGTTGGTCAGTCTTTTCAGGGGCCCGGAACCTTCCTCTCCTCCATCTATATTGCCCAATCTTGTGTTTTTGTTCTGGTCAGTGAGAGAGCACCTTTCTAAGGGCAGAACTTGTCCTTTTATGAAGATCCAGACTCCTCTCTGAGGTTCCCCCCTCAGCAACTTCATGTCCATCCTCAGGTGATTTGTTGGCTTGGTCACAGCCCACCTGAAGTCCAGACTGAGAAAACTGGTTCCCCTGGGCTGCAGCCCTTGCATTATTCTATGGTACTTCCACTTGAGTGGAAGAACATTTAGGTTAATGTCTTTTGATGGCTCTCCATTGTTAACCCTCTGCTAGTGAGCCCACAGAGTCTCTGCTAACCTCTCCTGGAATCCCTGTTCAATATGGAAGTTATATTCTTATAGTCTGTTGAAACTTCATATGGCAAGGTAGATATCACAAGAAACTTCATGGTTCCCAAGTGTACACAGCATTCAGCTCAAGAAGTAAAGGGATTTACTCTCACCAAGTTCCCAGTATCTCTGCAGCTTATTGGCTGCAATAATGGTTGTAAAAGAGACTTTCCCGCACCTGTTGCCAGAATGTTTATTAAATCAGGCGGCACAGGCATTGCACCAATTACAGGAGCGCTTCCGCCATTGGGAAATGAGGGTCACTGAGCAAAATTGACCTGGGGCGGGGGGAGGAGGAGCAGCCACAGTCTCCAAACCACTAGAACATACGTCTTTTGTGGACCAGAATTGAGAATAGAAATAGATTCCCTTTGGACAAGTAAATTAGGACAGATGCATTTCCCTCACAACAGCTCAGCATTGATAGCTTACCTGAATTTGTGTGTATTTCATCTTTTGGAATACTTTCATTTTATTTTACACTGCCACAGGAATATTACATTTACCACATAATTTTCGGTAGTGTGTACCACAAAATACAAAAGGCGGTGTATCACCTCTGTATGACACTCGGGTTAAAACAAAAAAATCAGTATCAATTTATCTTCATCTGATTAATTGTATTTTAATATAAAAAATTAGTTACAAAATAGTGTAATCCAAAGACAATGTTGCATATGTTTTGGTCTGTGCAAACACTGATATTTACATCTATAAGTTTCCTGGCTATTTTAATGCTACTTATACTGTTAATATTATGACCCCTGTGTATGCATTATGCCTCAGATCGATGCAAGGTTCTTTCCCTTAGTGTCGATCTCTAAGGGACTGAAGAGCTTTTTTAGAAATATGAGGTATACTTGATTCTTGCATGTGTGTCTTTGAGGAAGAAGAGATTCTCGATTATTTTTTTTCTTTGTAATGTTCAAGAGAGCAGACTGTCTTAAAATTGGTTTTCTTCATCAGTAGTGAAATACTTTCAGATTAACTCAGCAAAACTGCTGAATTAAAGTACATGTACAGAGGAGGACTGAAAGTGGGAGTTCATCTTGTAATCATTTAAATTGAGTATACTGAATACAAGTTTTAAGGGATATTTTTTAAATTGAAAAGTGCCCAAGGTACATCATAAACCACTGTCACCCACTTGTATTTTTAAGATTATAAGGATTAATTTGTTGCACTGCAAGTTCTTTCCTTTTCATGCTTTTTCTTAGCAAATGACCTTCAAAATCTTGTTCAGGTGTATTCCAATGTGAAATATTTGAGGTTTGTAGAAATGCTCTTGAATCTTATCTAAAGCTATCATAAATATTTCATATGATTAGTAACTAAAAACAGTTTAAGGAATTTTAATCTTTTATGTGGATTTTAAATTTTTTTTCTATATGTAAGATAAAACTTGCTGTTTTACTGAGCTCTTTTACCCTTCTAATTTTCTAAAATACGCTTATTTTACTGTGGGAGGGGGGTTATATTTAGTATTCTGTCATGGTAATAAATTACCCTTAACTGAGCTAACATTTTAGTTATTATATAGTCTCCTCCAGTCTCACTAGGTAGGTACATGGTACAGCTTTATGAAGTTGGAATGTACTTGTTAGAATGCATTTTGTACATTCCTTATTACTCCAGGTTTTTTCCCGCATTTGAATGCTGGATTGTGCTGTCTTAGCAGTGAAACTATAAATAGAGTTTCTAATGCATCAAGCCAATGATGTCACTGTGGCCTTGGAAATCTCAGTTCTCACCTGTAACCAAAGCACAACTCTTCTTTCCAGTTTCTACTGTCCTCACTCTCTTACAGTAGCAGAATGCAGAAAGGATATACATGAGATGGTTTATTGCTGGTGGTGGTGCCTAAAGTCTGAGTGTTTTAAATTTGATGGAGCAATGAAGAATGGAGTGAGCTGTGAAGCTGCTCCTGTAAATCAAGGGTAGAGAGATACAATAGTAGTCTGTTTTGGTTGTTTCAGTGCATGAAAACGTTTGGTTGCTTGCAGGGAAAGAGAACTTCCTTTTCTTTTTGACTGAGATTTAAGATTGATAAGTTCCAAAGTTAAATGCTTCTAAGAAGATATCTAGTTAACAATAGTTGCTTTTAATTTTAGATAACTTATTTGATAATTACCAAAAATACTGGAAGTATTAAAGCATTACAGGTCGTGTGGCTACATTGTGAAAAATGTTTTGTTTTCTTACAGTGTGAAAAATTCAAACTATTGCCTCCCATCATACACTGCTTATAAGAACTATGATTATTCAGAGCCAGGAAGACACAATGAGCAGCCTGGCCTCTGTGGCCTAAGTAACTTGGGAAATACGTGTTTCATGAACTCAGCAATTCAGGTAGGTGCTTCAGAGTAAAGTGAGCCTGGCTTGTTACTTGGCGATTAGTATTTTTGTATTTTGCATTGAGACACTTGGTTACTGGCAGAACACTATAAAATTTGAGAAAATAGCACAGATTGTTACGTGGGGAAATTTAGTTTTTATATCTACTGTTTCCCCATACGTTGTGCTTTACACATGGAGCCAGTTTCAGAGGGAAACCTTACTAGGATCCTAAGTAACCCAAGTGATCCCTTGAATAGGATTCTGTACTCTCCTCTGTTGCTTGGTACTTCATGAAAAGCACTAGGTGCAGAAGGAAACATACAAATTCTAATTTGAGAAAATCATTTGCCTTTCTTATCAAGTATAGGTGAACTTTTACACCTTTACCTCTTCAACCCTAAAAAGCACGACTACTGACCTTACAGACAGAGAAATGAGAGCACACAAGAACAATCGGAGAAAAAGATCTGAGAAATGCAGAGTTGGTGCAGCCAGAAACACGAACTGAGGGAAAAAACAAGGTGTGAGAAGAAATGGCAGATAATTGTGGGCTAGATAGAATGGTGACTCATGTCATTTTTTCTTCCCCACTATTCCCCACTAATAGTTGTGGGAAGCACAAGTCTGGATCAGCATAACCAAAATATAGTATTTTTAGCTCCATTGGCTGGCTGGCTAGCTAGCTAATAATACTAATAGAAATAGAACAAAATGCATGGCACTTACAAATCCTGACAACAGTACTGTGAGCTAAACAGGTGCTGTGTTATCTTAATCTTATAGATGAGAAAACTGAGACAGAGGTTAAATGACTTGCTCAAAGTCACAGAGAGTTATTTCCAGATTTGTGATTTGACCTTCAGTTCTCTGCTCAGACTCCACTGTGCTACTCTTCTCATAAATAAAATAAACTTGGTAGCTGGTTATGAAACTTTTTAAAATGGAGGGGAAGAGCTGCTTTGTGGGGGGGATGTGGCTCTGCCTGTGTGTGTGTGTGCGGTTTCTATACGAACTTAGAAATGCCCATACTAGGTGATTCTTCTTTCTCTACTCCCACCAAATATGTACCTTCCTAGATATTTCCTTGCACTGTTAAGCACTCCACTTGGGTTACTTTTACCTCACTTGCACCTGAAATTTGGGAGAGCAGGGGAGAGAACAATGACATCAACATAAAATAATCTTAGATAGAATTAAGTAAACTAGGAGCTAGCTGAAATTTTGCCATACATGCCAACCCTCCTCCCCCTCCCCAAACACCTTATTGCACTTACCCTAGCGCTTACAATCAGTATAATCTGAATGTTTTTTTCCTATGAATGACTGGAAAGTGGCTATTGAATTAGAGTAGCCTTCCTTTTCAGACATTTCCTATCCTATTTCATGAGACCTCTAATGTGAGCATCTGGGAGTGACTATTTTTGATCTGGTAGGTCTAGAATCAGATATTCAAATTTGTTTTTCAGGTAACTTAGTTGTTTTATGAATCAATTTGTAAAACAAGATATATGTTTGCTTCTGCTGACTTACAAGATACTATTGTATGTGTTAATCAGAAGATAGCTGTATCTTTGATCTTATTTATTTAAGTACTTGTTTATTTCTTTTCTTGGGGGATGGGTGGAGGACTCCTTTGTTCGTGTGCAAGAAGCGCAAGGATTTTCCCTCAGTCCTACTTCGCAGCCATCCTTCCTGAGGAGAACTAGATGGAACTCTGCGTAGCCTGTCAATGCCTCATTATAATCAGATGTGAAAAATGATTGAGCATTGTGAGCCACACCCCTCCACTCCCAGGAGGTGAGCATGTTGCTTTCATGGTGCTTTCACCCTCTGCTGGGCCAGAGATCAATTAACAGGAAATATAACCCTGATCTCCCTTCTGGCAGTACAGTGCACTACCCCTAGGTGACCTCTTATTGAGGACAACACTTTTATGTTGCCTCAAAGGCATTTATTTTAGCCTCTTGTTACAGTGTTGGCATGAGTTGAACTGTTTCACTGGGAAAGGTTAGCTTTAGAGTTTGTACTCAGGCAATTAAAGCTTCTGGTGAATTTCTCTTGAGGATATTGATGCCTTTCAACTTGGCTGGAATAATTTAGGATTTTTTTTTTCTTTTGAACGTGGAAATAAAAGCTTGAGAGTCAGACAATGAACTGACATCTATTGGATTATTTTAACCTTTTATTCCCTTCTAGATAATTATCCTGTTGTTTCTGAGTGAATAGGGTAATGTATCAGGAAACTTTGGGAATATATTAGCTGCCAAAGGAATGGGAGCTGATCTACTTCTAGCTGTGAGCAGTAATAAAAATTTAGGAAGACTAGTATTTTTTGTGATTTGTGGTAGAAATAAGCCCAAATATTAGTAAAATTGTAACCCTGCTAGGACATTGGCTTGGTCTACACTACGGAGTTAAGTCCATGTAAGGCAGCTTAGGTCGACCTAATTATGTCCGTGTCTACACTACAGCCTTGCTTTCACTGATGTAAGTGCCCTAATACAGCGACGACATAATTCTGTTTCCATGTGAAAGGCTTATGTCAGTGTAGTTAAGGCAACATGGTGTACATATAGACACTGGGGGTTGCTTACGTTAGCTGTTGGCTGTCATTTTTGTCAGGTTCACAGACTAATTACTGCAGTGGCTGTACGTCTAACCTAGGTCAGTTTAAGTTTGTAGTGTAGACGTGCCTATGCTCTTACACCTGTTACCTACTTTAACAATATCTACCATTTTAACGACTTAAGTGCTAGTATCTGTCCGTGAAATTATTCTAGAATAGTCTATATGAAAATTTATTTTGCTGATCACTTCTAATGAAAACTTAAAATATATGGATAGATTTTGCTCCTACCTTTTTGTTTTTCTCTTAAAATTTTTTAGATATATCTTTCTACTTTCCTCCCCCTTTAAAAAAACCAGAAAAACAGAAAGAAAAAAAAAACCTCTTGTAAAAGAAGAACATGATCTGATGTAGACAGATCTGAAGAAGGAACACTGTGTAGCTTGAAAGCTCTGCCCTTCCACCAGCAAAGTTGGTCCAGTAAAAGATATTACCTCTTCCACCTTGTTTGTCTCAAGTCCTGGGACCAGCATGACTATAACACTGTGAGCAATAGACATTGATTGATTTTTTTGGGAAAGATACAAAGCTGTTTAGCTTTGTTTTAGGAAGTAAGGAAGGAGAGTGTTGATTGGGAGGTAGTCAGTATGAAAGGTTTGGTCTGTCTCTTGCTATTGTGTAATGCCTAAAGTTACTGGATAGGAATGTTTTGATAAAAATAAAAGATTAAAAGAAAATAAGTAGTTAAAATGGTTTCCTTTTTAAAGTTTTTTTGTTTGTATCTTTTATATTTATAAAAGCATTCCTATATAGTAATTTTAGGCATATACACAATCTTAGGCAAAAAGACTAAGAATAAAAAATGAGAATAATATAATATGCAATATAGATATTACTTTATACGTATAGCCTTTTTTATCTGTAGATCTAAAATCACTCTACTGTTGATTATATTTTGGATTTTCTTTCCCTCTTCTTTGCAAACTGAATCCTTAGACCCTCAATCCTAATAATCTTTTAAAATCACCTTGTTGCTTATGGATGTAAATGAGCTACTTGCCAAAGCATGTGCAGCCCTGTGGAGGTATTGAAAATAGCGTGTATTGGTAACTAGAATTTTCAAACAGTTTGGTTTCTGCTACAGTCACAACCTCTTTAAACGTTCCCCAAGAAGATGGAGACCCAAGAGAGCAGTAGCAAGTTTTAAATGGCAGTATTTATTAGTGATTAATTTGATTTTTTTAAATTCTGCCTTTGTTTATTGATAATGCCACAGCATTGAAAGAGTTAATGATAGACCTGTTTAATTGAAATGTATCAAATACTACAAGGATCCCAGAAAACAAGGCTTTAGTAAACAGCACCCTGATTTCAATAAGAAATACATCAATAAGCAGACTTGGGCTATTAAGTTCACAAAATACAAATCTAACAAAATAAATAACAATTGATGTACTGGTAAAAGGTCAGGATACGTAGAACACTTTTGGAGCGAATTCCTTCCGACTTCAAACTCAATGGGCAGAAATTGAAATTCATAAATAATTTATTTTTAATGAGTTCCCAAGAGTCTTGCTGAATGTGAAGTAAACAAAAATGCAGATAAGTGAAGTTACTCTTGAAATACTCTGCTACGTCAATCTTCTGTGTCTCAATGAAAGATGCAACAATTTTAGCCTATCACACCGATAGTGCAGTGTCATGCAGTGCAAAACCCTTTTATTAAAAAAAGAAAATTTATATGCCAGTCTTTCTTTAGTGTGATCTTACTACTGATCTGTAAGATTGGGAAAGATTACTTAGTCCATTTCTCCAGTGGAATTGTTTAAAGCAGAGGAAGTTATGAATAGGGCCCTACCAAATTCATGGTCCATTTTGGTTAATTTCGTGTGCATAGGATTTTAAAAATTGTAAATTTCATTATTTCAGGTATTTAAATCTGAAATTTCACAGTATTGTAATTGTAGGGGTCCTGACCAAAAAAGGTGTCCTGCAGGGTCACAAAGTTATCGTAGGGGGATTGTGGTACTGCTACCCTTACTTCTATGCTTCAGAGTTGCTCCTGAAGGCAAGATTGAGAGCCTTGTTGTTCTTCTCAGAGCTCTAAGAACACCCTAGTGACTTGTGGTGAGACTACTAAATAGAAGACAACAGGTAGCAGATTTGGGATTTAACATGTTTGAGAAGGATGTTTTAAAAAACTCCCAGATAACCCTACAATTGTAAAAAGATGGAGAGAAAAGGGAGATCTTATTTATTTCTTTTGATTATCAGTTCAGTTAACTACTATTGCTTAACTGGATCAGGAGCTGAGAGACTCTAGGTAAAGCCTTCCCCTAAAAGTTCTGTTCATATGTTTAATCAAAGCGATTGGAAAGTGCATGCTTGGAGGGAAGGTTTCCCCACTGATTTAGAACAGAATTAAAACTATAAGGTAAGTAGAGCCCCAGTTCTCTACAGTTATGTAAACAAGCCAATAATGTGACTCTTTAGAATTTTTGTGATTTTTATCTGAGATTGAGCATTTCCTCAGAATACATAGTCTTCATGTAGGCATTGTTTCTGACCAGGCAAATTAGGAAGGATCTGTTATGCATGATGTGTCTAGTTCATAGCACATTTGTGAGAAATCTTGCTTTAAGGAGTTGGATTTTGTGGATTCTCTGAGTAACATTATGTATTGGGACTAGATTTTTCCCTTATGGAGCCAAAGAAGAAATATTATCCCCACTTAATTGTCTACAGAGAAGCAAGTAAAAGACTTTATTTGGATTTGGTACTAATTTGGTTTGGTTTGACTGTTTCTCATCATTGACCACAACCAATTGATGAGCCAAAATAAGCAAAATCTACCAGAACACTAATGGTGATCTAGGTTATGTCCCAAAAACTAAATGAATACTTTATATCCGTTTTCAATAAGGATGGCAACGTAGCACACGGGGGCAAAGGCAGGATACCTAATGGAAAAGCGTGCATAGAAATGGAAATTACCACATTCAAGGTGGAAGCAAAACTCAGAGTTTAATACACTCAAATCAGGGCTGGATAATCTCCATCCTAAAATACTGCAACAAATGGCACAAGAAATTGCAAGTTCAGTAGTGAGCATTTTTAATAAATATTTCAAATTGGATGTGGTACCATATGATTGAAGAAGAGCAAGAATAGTAAGTATATTTAAGGGGAAATTTAGTACATCTAATCTGTCTGGACTTCAGTATAGCATCTGATATGGTTAAACATGGGAAATTATTAGTTAAACTAGAGAATGTGGGGTTTAGGATTGAAATTCTAATGTGGTTAAGAAAGTGGCTAACAGAGAGACATGGGTTTTTCTGAAAGGAGAATTCTCCGGCTGGTGGGGGGTTAGTATCAAGGAGTGCTCCTGGGGCCGGTTTTGTTCAACATTTTATCAATGATCTGGATGATGGGATTAATTGCGCCCTTAGATGACACTAAACAGATGACACTGAACTGGGGGGAGAGGTAGATACGTTGGAGGGTAGGGATAAGGTCCAAAGTGACCTAGACAAATTGAAGGATTGGGAAAAAAGAAATCTGATGAGTTTCAACAAGGACAAGTGCAGAGTCCTACACTTAGGAAGGAAGAATCCCATGCACCACTACAGGCTGGGGACTGACTGGCTAAGCAGCAGTTCTGCAGAAAAGGACCTGGGGATTACAGTGGATGAGAAGTTGGATATAAGTCGACAATGTGCCCTCATTGCCAAGAAGGCCAATGGCATATTGGCCTGTATTAGTAGGAGCATTGCCAGCAGATTGAGGGAAGTGATTATTCCCCTCTATTCAGCACTGGTCCCCCCACTACAGAAAGATGTGGACAAATTGGAGAGAGTCCAGCAGAGGGCAACAAAAATTATTAGGGGGCTGGGGTACATGACTTATGAGGAACTGGGGTTATTTAGTCTGCAGAAGAGAAGAGTGAGGGGGGATTTGACAGCAGCCTTCAACTACCTGAAGGGGGGGTTCCAAAGAGGATGGAGCTAGGCTGTTCTCAGTGGTGGCATATGACAGAACAAGAAGCAATGGTCTCAAGTTGCAGTGGGGGAGGTCTTGCTTGGATATTAGGAAACACTGCTTCACTAGGAGGATGGTGAAGCACTGGAATAGGTCACCTAGGGAGGTGGTGGAATCTCCATCCTTAGAGATTTTTAAGGCCCGGGTTGACAAAGCCTTGGCTGGGATGATTTAGTTGGTGTTGGTCCTGCTTTGAGCAGGGGATTGGACTAGATGACCTCCTGAGGTCTCTTCCAACCCTAATATTCTATGATTCTACTAGTGGAGTTCCTCAAGTATCTGTCTTGGAACAGATCTTGTTTAATATTTTCATTAGTAACCTTGGCACAAAAAGGAGGAGTGTGCCAATGAAGCGTGAACATAAGAATGGCCATGCTGGGTCAGACCAAAGGTCCATCCAGCCCAGTATCCTGTCTGCCGACAGTGGCCAATGCCAGGTGCCCCAGAGGGAGTGAACCTAACAGGTAACAATCTAGTGATTTCTCTCCTGCCATCCATCTCCACCCTCTGACAAACAGAGGCTAGAGACACCATTCCTTACCCATCCTGGCTAATAGCCATTAATGGACTTAACCTCCATGAATTTATCTAGTTCTCTTTTAAACCCTGTTATAGTCCTCTGCTGATGATGCAAAGCTGGGAAGCATCGTCAATACAGAGGAGGATTGGAATGTTATACAGGAAGAATTGGATGACCTTGAGGCATGGAGTCAAATAAATTGGATGAAATTTAACAGTACTTAAGAGCCTAAAAACCAGAATTTCAGCTATAAACTGAGGCTCATTACTTGAAAGCAATGGAGGAGAAAGACATGAACCATAGGAAGACTGAGTCACCAATGTGAAATGGCTGTGGAAAAGGTAAATGCAATACTAGGATGTGTCAAATGAGGTATTTCCGGTAGAGGTAGGGAAGTATTAATGCCACTGTACAAGGCATTGGTAAGACCTCATTTGGAATACTGTGTGCAATTCTGATCACCATGTTCAAGAAAAATGAATTCAAACTGGAACAGGTGCAGAGAAGGGCTACTAGGATGATCAGAAGAACTGAAAAGTCTATATGAGAGAAGACTAAAAGGGTGGTATAATTACCAGGGAGCCTAGAAATCCTTTTGACACAAAAATACACAGAATTTGCATTTTTACAGAGAATCTTTAGATTTAACATTTTGTGAAAAAATAAAAACCTATAAACTAAATTTTACTGAAAGTATCAGTGTTACTTATTCAGTTTGCACAACTTCCCCCTCATGGTTGATTTTTGATTGCACTTTAAATTTACATAGCTAAATATACACAAATAAACTGCTTTGGCATATAGAGGTTACTCAACAGCGTTTAGGGGTTTGTGTTTTAATGCATCTCAAATTTCACTTCAGCCTCCAGACATGAATAATTAAAGTTACGAAAAGATGCTGACAACTTTAAAAATCACCCCTAAAGAATGTGTCACTGAGTTTGGCAAGGACAAATTTCACGTTGATGGTAATATGCTGTTCTGTACTGGATGCAACAAGGCTGTAGATCATTTGAAGGCAGACAATTGTAGAACACATGGAAAGCACTAAACATAAACTGAATGAAAAGAAATTAAAGCAAGAGGCTGAAACAGCAGGCCCATCGACTCCAGTAAAGAAACAATGCACTGTGATTGGATAATTCTAGCATTTTACAACAGCATGAAACTGTCACTTTCAGATTTGTTTGAATGTGTGTAAAAGACATTCCTCTGCATAAAATTGATTTAGCCGTTGTCAGAGATTTTTTGAGGAAACATTGAGAGGTAATGCCAGTCCCAAATCAGATCAATTGTATTCCTGTTATTTACCAACTCTCTTTGAAGAGGACACACAGCACCTTCTCAGTGACCTGAAAGGAAACTCGATTGCCGTGATCATCGACAAAACAACTGAGTTAATTTCATGGCTGGAGCATCTTACATCATCAACTGATAATGCGAATGGATCTGCAGCTGCTCAAAGTGCTGCTGATAAACTGAGACAGTACAACCTAAAAAAATAAACAACCAGCAGTTGATTTTCTCCATGTTGTTCGTGCACTAGATCCTAAACAAATAGTTGCTGCTTGTACAGGTTATGAAAGTGAAACCGCAGTTAGAGCTGTCTGAAGAATGCAACATGGAATGGCTAGTGTATTTAGGGATTGCCAAAGACGCATTTGGAAACGTTGAGGATCCCATTTACTGATGGGTGGCTGTTGAAGATCACATTCCCAACCTGGCAAAACATGCAGTGGTTCTCCTCCAACTTGACTGTAGATTCAGCTGACGTGGAAAGAAGTTTCAGCCAACTTGGGGTTCTTTTTTGTGCTCAGCACCAATGTCTGAAAGACGAAAATGTGGCTGGAATGCTGCAACTCTATTTTAACAACCAGGACTAACTCATAAAGTGAGTAATGTTAATATAAAAGCAGATTTTCACTTTATTTTTGTGTATTTAAAAAAATCTGAAAATATAGAATATAGACAGAAGTACTTGGTGTATGTAAGAAATACATTGCAATTATATTTTATTTTCATTATAATGATTGGCACTGGTAGGCTTCGAAGTTACTTGCTTAAAGATTTTAAATATAGCAATAAATCTTTGTGTTCAACTGATACATATATGTATTGTGGCTAGGGAAAGTAAAGTTCAGCTTTTCATTTTAATTGTGAAAAAAATCTGATGGGGGGCGTTATTGGAGAATTTTTGGGTCTTTATCACTGAAAACTAGAATCCCTGATGATTACTCTGTATAAATACATCAGGGAGGTAAACACCGGGGGGGGGGGGGGCAATTTAAGCTAAATGTTGACACAAGAACAAATGGTTATAAACTGGCCATGAATAAATTTAGGGTGGGAATAAGAAGGTTTCGAACCATCAGAGGAGTGAGGTTCTAGAAAAGCCTCTCAAAAAGGAGGAGTTGGGGGCAAACAACCAAAGTAGTTTTAAGATGGAACTTGATACATTTATGAATGGGATTATATGACAGGGTTGCCTGCAGCAGGGTACTGGACTAGATGATCCAGGAGATCCCTTCCAGCCCTATGCTCATCAAGTTAAAGATATAGGTTAGTAGGCCATATGTGTAAAAATGTTTACTAATTCTTCAGCTAAACCAGAACTAAGAACATAGAGGGGCTGTACTGGATCACATCAATGATCCATCTAGCCCAGTATCTGGTCTTCTGACAGTGGCCCGTGCCAGATGCCTCAGAGGGAATGAACAGAACAGGGCAATTGAGTGACCTGTCCCCTGTCATACAGTCCCAGCATCTGGCAGTCAAAAGTTTAGGAACACGCAGAGCATGGGGTTGCATCCTTGACCATCTTGCAAATTGCCATTGATGGACCCATCCTCCATGAGTTTATCTAATTCTTTTTTTAATCCAATTATACTTTTAGCCTTCACAACATCCCATGGCAGCGAGTTCCACAGGTTGACTGTTTTGTGTGAAGAAGTATTTCCTTATGTTTTTTGTTTTAAATCTGCTGCCTGTTAATTTCATTGAGTGACACCTGTTTCTTGTGTTACGTGAAGGGGTAAAGAACACTTCCTTATTCACTACCATCTACAAACTCTTAAGTTGGATCCTGCAAGAATCTGTGTGTCAATTATTGGTTCTGAAGTACTAAAAAAAAACTAATTAACAAAAACCCCTGAGAAATCCCAGGTCTTTCTTGTCATCTTCTACTTAGATTAATTGTGGAGGGATACCTCATTGTTTCAATTTGAATGCAGTGTAGGCCCACGCCATCAACCCCTTCCCCCCCCCCAAAAAAGGCACAACAAACGGTTTGCCAAAAAAGTAGGCATAATTTAAAAAGTAAAATCTCCGGAAGACACAAGCTTCAAAGATTTCTCTATGAAAAGGGAATTGTGGAAATGCTAACAGCATTCTACAGTTAAAACAAATCCATTTCAATCAATAAATATTTTGTGTTTCAGCAAATCCAGGAAAACTAGTGACTTGCATCTACAGCATTCCAAAACACAATTTTATATTAAGTGATAAAATCACTTAGTAATAACAAACATGGGTACAAGTCCAAATAGTATAAAGATTGGAACTTAATTTGTTGTCTTTTTGGTTTTGTTGACCACATTCCATGTTCAGCTCTGTCTGCACAATCAAATGCTTTGACATTCCAAATCTACCATCCTGTCTTTAGTTAGATGAAAGACAAGTGGTGTCATAGTCCTAAATATCTGCTCATTCCAGTATCTCTGGTTGCATCATCAAGTGTGCTTGTCTGCCATAGACTTCAGAAGTGTGCTCTGTATTTCCCAGTAATGCACCTTTAGCACCACATTCTGCCATGAAAAACACATTCAAGTCTCCAAACATCAAAAATTATGTTAGTTGCTCTTTTAGACCCTTGCTTCCCGGACAAACCTCTCCTAACTGAAGCTGCAGAAAAAGATGAGGACTCTTGCATTTTATTTAACCTACTTCCTAAAAATGTTGGTGTCATGTCCAAAGCCAGCAAGTGGTGGTAGTGTTAGTAACCTTCCACTATAACGTTTCCGTCAACCGAATAGAATTGTACCTATGACTAGATGCATTATTGATCACAGTGCAGAGGATCAAGAGATGACTGTAATGTACATATTTGTTTGGTTTCCCCAAACCTAGAACTCCTGTCTTTGCCACCAAAGCAGTCTTATGTTGAAAAAGCACCAAGGCAAATTCTCACCCATTCACTCATTCTTGCTGAGGAAGAATGTCATGTCTCAACCAGACAGATTTCTTGATTTCTTAATGCAAAATAATAAGTGAGCACTGGGTTCTGCCTTTAGAATCTTAATCACCCAAAATATTCAGATAAGCTTCTGAACTGAATTTTTAAAACTGTTGAGGTTTGGCTGATATCAGAAATATTTCTCATCTGTAAATTCATTTTTATGAAGATCCATTACTGTACCTGTAACTGTACAAAAGATGAGACATCCAGAAAGTTTGCTTCTTTACCTTTATTTTCTAGAAATGCTTTGACTAGGACACGTGAAGAAAAGCTGAACAAGCACAAGTAACAATCTTTGACTGCTTTGTCCACCTGACTTCACAAGAGAAAAGGCAAGAAAGATTGGTGAATCTGAATTGCAAAAATTGCATTTTGTAGGTTTCAAAGGAAGTTGTTTTCCTCTGATCTTGTGCAACCTTTGGGTGCAGAACTGGAATAAAAACCACTATACTTGAATATGGCTTAACTGCTGGATTGCTTCTTAAGATAGTGTATAAAAGGTAGATGGTTACTCATGGCTAGTAAGCAAACTGGACTTTAACCTTAAAAAAACAGTTTTGCACTTCAATTTTGAGCCCCGAGAGAAATGCTTTTTTGCTCATAGCTGGGCAGCTTCATCACAAAATTGCACTGTTTCACTGGAATAGACGGATGGAAACAGGATGATTTTTTATTGTTAGTTTGTGTTAATCCTCCTCAGCTAATGTATCTGATCTGGACGTGCCTAAATTTAAAACTAGTCAGTTAGAGATTATGATTAACAAGGGGGAATCACTTCTTTTGATTGAGGTTTTAAAAAACTATGTATTTTTGTTCACATTAGCAAAGATATTAAACTATTCACACTAAGTAATTAAAAAATTAAGCTTGTTTTCTTTCCTGTTCTTGTTACTGATTTACTAAAGTATTGAGCATATTTGGTCTCTTGAGAATTGTGGAGCAACTGCATTGAAAGGAAATGATTCAAATTCCACATTACAAAAAACAACTTTGTTTTTGAAGGGGATTGCTTCGGCTATTTCCCAGGTACTGGGGAAAATTCCAGTTTAATTGTATGAATTAATAGCGTGACTGCCTATAGACAGAAGGATTCAAGGCAATTGGTGACATGGCTCTGAATATTCACAAGTTGATTTGTATAATAAGATTATACTGGCTGACAAATGAGGGTACAGTTACATGAGTTACTCATGATCCCAGGTAACTTTGCCAAGATATTTATTTAAAAAGAAAAAAAAGTACTAGTAAATGATGCATGTATTTGTTAGTGCACCTTATAAAGAAACACATGTGCTACACAGTTGCAATAGAAACCTGCTCTGAAAGTTGATGTAGAGAGCTACTTTTTTATCTTAGGTGAAGTATGTGACACTTGGGTAACAACCAAATTTTGCATATGCCCTAATTTCATAATAAATTGGTTTTGGTAGCCACCAGTATATTACATTTCTAGTATGACAACAGAATAGTGGTAGTAAAAAATCTATTGTGTAAGGTTGAGGTTTGTTGATGGAAAAATCCCATGGGGTTACCTAAAATAGACTAAATCACAGATGCTTTAAGGATCTCACACTGCAGTGGAATCTCGGCGCTCTGACCAATTCGTTACGTTCATTGAAAAAGAATAGAAAATTACTGTTGACTTTTTTTCTTTTATCCCTTGAAAATTTGAAACAGATGTTTCCTTATCAGACTTTTCTGAGATCAGTGGTGCTCATACAACAGTTGCCTGGGTACTTTTTAAGGAGGAAAAAAACATTAGTACATTTGTTTGGAAAGCTTCCTACCTTTTCTCTTCCCTTCTTTGGGTATTGACTTATAAACAGATACCAAAAGGTTGCATTTTAAACCTGCTAGCCATGACAGTGTTTAAGTTGTATTAGTGTGTATATATACCAATTTCATCTCCTAGTCAAGTGGTGTAATCATGGACCGCTGGTGAAAACATTCTTTCAGGAGGCTGAGTAAAACTGTCAGATCCTGCTCTCTGGGGTGAGGAGGTGTTGCAGTTTCTGTCCCAGCCTAGTGTGGAGGGAAGAGCCCATGGTGGAAGGGTAGAAGGAAAATGAGCCAACCACACACTCATCCAGCAGTAGTAGCTGCTGTTGGACCCAGCTCCACGCTCTGGTTCATTGGCTCTTGCCACTTTCAGACTTGCTGTGGCAGGCTCCGAATGATGGGGGACTAGCCATCTCACCTCCCCAACAGGGTAAGGGATGGGGGCGAAGGTCAGCAGCCCCACATAACACTCCAAAGTGAAGAAAAGATGCTGATACCAGGGCTCAAGGGATTGGAGGGCGGGGGGGTTCCAGATGAGCCATAGGGAACTGGAGCCATTGAAGAAGGGAGAGGGGTGGGTGCAGCCAGGACTTGGAGGCATTTGGGGTGATTTATAAGGATTATATGGATTTCTGTGTTGGGAGGGCAGCAGAAGGGCACTGCGGGAGTAAGTATGGGTGGGCATCGGGAGAAGAGGGAGGTTGGGCAAGGGAAGTGGTTTAAGGGATGGTGGGGACTATAGAGGAGGTTTTAAGAGGTGGGTTTGTTGGGGAATGGGACTTGGGATGGTGAGCGGTGGCGGGGGTTGGCAGGTGATGTTTTATGGGCACATTTGGGGAGATGGGAGTTGGGATGGTGGAGAGGTGAGATCAGTGAGGGGCTGTGGCAGGAGGAGGTTCTGTGGGGTTTGGGTTTAAATACGGGGTGGTGGCTGTGGGTTTATTTGGAGGGTGCAAAGAGGTTGGGTGTGTTTGGAGATGAGTTATTGGAGTTTGATGGGTTTAAGCAGGGGCTGGGAAGATGGGTTATTTGGGGGTTGGATAGGAGTCTGTGGGAGAGGGAGTTATTTGGGGTTCTGTGGTAAGGGGATTGTAGAGATCCATGGGGGCGGGGGGCTGGGAGCGCAGGGAGCTGTGTGGCAGTGCCCGTGGCCACAGTTGGCTGTGTCTGGCTCCATCTTCCACCTCCGTCTCACTTCTTCCCTCTCTCCCTCGCTGGCACTAACCCCCGCTCCCCTCACAGGAATGGAGTCATTGCAACTGCACCGGGGCTGGGGCTGGGGCGGGGGCTGGCTTGCTGCATGCTGATTGTGCTCAAGATGGACTCTGCCTGCGGCATCACTATGGGGCCCCACAGATTCACCTCATCCCACTGCAGTGCTCTGGGGACTCTCCCTGTTTGTCCTCCTGCTCGGCAGTCAGGCAGCTCAGTGCTAAGCTGGCTCTGGCACCACAGGATGCAGAGCTATGCCTGCTGATCTGGTGGGCAGGTGGGCTCGCATTTGGAAGGGCTGAGCCTTTTCTACCATTAGCTATCTGCTACCGCTGACTGTAAGAAATATCTTCAATATTTGTGGCTCCAGTGTCCAGGTAATCTACCAGTTCTGTTATTCAGGAGCAAAAATATGCATTAGCCATAGTCCTGTATTAACCATTTCTTGGCTTTGAGCAATTAATGACTGAAGAATCTTTCGTTCTTCTAGTTGTTAAAAAAACAAAAGATTGTGTAGCTCTCCACAGAAGTTTTTTTTTCCCTCTGGAGGCGTGGAGATATTAACATAGGATAAACAGCAATCTTTGATTCTTCTATGTCACTTGGTATTTTGGGAGCATCAGCGGTGGCAGATCACTTGTATCCTTGGGACTGAGTCCTCTAAAGAAACACAGGATTGGTAAATAAAATTCTATGTGATTATTTATTTGCCAAAGCTCCATGTAGACAGGTAAATCTTACTTCAAAAGGTTTTGCTTTTGTGTTTGGTTTTTTTTTGTTTGTTTGGTTGGTTTTTTGTCCTGTGATGCTGCTATAAGCTCTGGGTGTGCTGACATCAAGAGCTACAGAATTTCAGTGAGCATCATGTTGTTTGCACTGTTATGACCTGTTTGTTTTTCCTTTCAAGAGCAGCAATATGTATTCAGCAGTATTGTTAGCTTAAAACACCTAGTCTTGGACTAACTCGTATTAAACCTTGGAGTCTGACCTGTGTGCCAGAATCAGATGAGGTGAAACAAGACCTACTTGAAAATACTCCTGAACATACTATTTTTTTCCTTAAAAACCTAACTGAACTCTTTCCAGTTTCTGATTAGAAATCTAGAATAAATTCTAGATAATACTTCAGCATTTTGGACAAATGCATGTTGCCTCACCTTCTCTAAAACTGTTGTGGGTCAGGTTCCTTTACCAACAACTGGGAGGACATTTGGTTCCAATCAGTATCTGCTTTTGAAGGAATCAGTCTGTTCCTTTCAGGCATCTTGTAGTCTTTACTCCCTCTTCTAAAGCCCAAGTTTGTAACATTTCCACTTACTTGTCATGACATCAAATCCTGAAAATGTAATCTGTGAGAAAGTAAGATACTTGCTTTTGGAGCACTACACAGTGTATGTCTTGTAACCTAAACTAACTACTTCTGTACCCATCTTATTTCTGTAAATATTTTAGTGTCTCACAGAGTTCCTAACCAAAAAAAGCTGTGTTCTGATTTTCATTACTATTTTCTTAATCAATGCTTTTTTTTAGTGATTCTTTTGCTGTAACTGACTTTGCTAATGACTTTAAAGATATTAAGATGTCCCAGGTTGAGAGTCTTGAATTGGCCTTTTGTTAACGGAAGCCACTCCTCTGCTCGGAGATTTCCGAGGGAAGAGCTCCTCTGTCACACTGACCAGCATCCAGCCTGGAAACCAGTACTGAGCCCGGTATCGATACTCAAGACCTGGAACTACAGGATCTGGTCAGTGCAGAAGAAGAGGAGGAGGGCCCCCTGCTAGTGCAGACCATCTCCTCCCGAGAGAAGGCAGTGTCAGGTATGGGTGGCTCGACACCTCAAGAAGACTTCAGAGCTCACCAGGATCTGTTGAAGAGAGTGGCCTCAAACCTAGGGCTGGAAGTGGAGGTACTGAAAGACTCCTCCCACAGCCTGGTCAACACCTTGGCCGCAGTGGCCCTGTTGAGGGTGGCCCTACCCCTCAATGAGGCCAGTATTGGTTCAATCAAAACCTTATGGCAGATGCCTCCCACTTCAAAGGGCAGAGAAGAAGTACTTTGTTCCCACCATGTGGTATGAGTACTTATATTCCCATCCCCCTCCTGGGTCTCTTTGTGGTCTTTGCGGCCAACAAAAGAGACAGGCAGGGGCTGCAAGGTGTGACCCCCCCAAGGCGAAGGATTCAAAGAAACTAGACCTTTTTGGTAGAAAAGTTTATTCTACTTGTGGTTTGCCCCTCCGCATCTCCAGCGAGTAGGCATTGCTCGGGAGGTATGACTCTAACATCTGGGATCCATTTCAAAATTGAAAAACTCGCTGCCCCAGGAGTCCAAACAGAGATTCTCTGCTTTGGTGGAGGAAGGGAAGGCTATAGCCAGGGCTTCCCTGCAAGCTGCCCTTGACATCGTGGATGCAGCTGCCAGAATTATGGCATCAGCAGTAGTCATGTAAAGATGCTCCTGGTGCCAGTCCTCAGGCCTATCTTTGAGGTTCAACAGTCCCTTTTGGACCTTCGGTTTGAGGGAGTTTCCCTCTTCTCAGAGCAGATGGATGCGAAGCTCCATGGTCTGAAAGATTCTAGAGCCACCCTCAAGTTCCTGGACCTCTGTGCCCAGCACCTTCAAGGAAGCACTTCAGACCTCAACGGCCAGTCCAGGTCTTGGCTGTGCCAGGGCCTGTTTAAGAAGGAAAGCAGGGCTATAAGCAGAGACAACCACGCCCACTTGCTTCAACCTTGCTACCGGGCCCTCACAAATATTCGCCAGGCCCCAAGCAGAAATGTTCCCTAGTGCATAATCTTCTCATCAGGTCAAATGGGACAACAACTGGATGGTAGACTTCCTCCTAATTATCTGCAGGACACATCTGAATTTGCCGTCTGAAGTCCTGCTGATTTAACTCCTGTCTATAATCTCTTCAAGAACTGAACATTTTCATAAAAATTGTTTAGTCTCTCTCAACATGTAGACAAAGTGAAATAGTTTCCCCCAACTTTCATAGCTGTCTTCTAAGTGGTGACATCTGAGATTATAGAAGAGGTGACAGCTCTGAATTTCAGAAGTACTTACTTTGGGTATGTCTACACTGCAGTTAGACACCCACAGCTGGCCTGTGCCAGCTGACTCAGTCTAAGGGGCTATTTAACTACCGTGTAGATACTCAAGCTGCAGCCCGAATTCTGGGACCCTTGCACCTACCAGGGAGCCAGCACAAGCCCAGTCATCTATGTCGCAATTAAACAGCTCTTTAGCCCAAGCCCCAGAAACCTGAGTCTGCTGGCACAGGTCAGCCACAGGTTTTTAATCGCAGTGTAGACATACGTTTTATCAGATAAATGCCATGTGTTCCAATCCCACAGTTTGTGTCTTGTTGTATTGGAGCATTGAAATGGTTGTAAAGAAAAGAGAAAAATAATCTGCAGCAAATCTATGGCTCTACTCAGACCAGTCTGAATAGGTATTCTGAGAAAGACAGAAACCCATGTGTATTATATAGGTTTGAGGTTTTACAGTAACCAAGGGTATATGTTTTGGTTTTCATTTTTATTGATGTTGCTACGTTGGGAGCTACAGTAGGTCAGGGTAAGGTCACATGGTCAGATTAAAACTTTCAAAAAATAAGGCCATCGCATTTTTTTTCTGATCACCTACTCATATTACTAAATGTTATGTTACATTTGAATACTTTTTGGTAATCTTAATTATAATTATTACTTACAGACCAAATTCAATTTAAAGCAACACTGTTAACTAGTATATTTGTATGAATCTTTTAAAAATCAATTCTAATGGAAACTGTATTTTTGCCTATTGAGAGTATTTCTCTGCAGGACTTACAGCCCATGCAAAAAAATGTTGTGGGGGAGGGGGACAAATGTGACATGCACATGTGAATGTGAGATCACATGCATGGGGTTTTTCTATAGGCTTGTGCTCTTGTCTACTCACCATAGACAAGAATAATTTGCCTAAAAAGGGGAGAGAAGTTTGATGGTGATAAAAAAATATTCTTTCTCTCCCCGTTTGAGTGGTGAAACTGATGCTGTGCTTCTCCCCTTTCAATCCTCCCCATCATCTTCAGTTAGCTTCCGAAGGAGGTTGTAAACAAGTAAGAGGAAGAGAACCCAGCTGTACTCAGTCACTCCCTTTATCCTTACTAGGAAGAGGATGGGAAGGAAAAAGAGCTGCCTGTTCCTAGAACCCCCTCTTGCTTGGAGAAGGAGAATGCAGGAGACCCTTGTACTGTGTAGTGGAGGAACTCGGTCCAGTCCATGTGTGTTTGTGTGGCATAGCAAATGGGAGTATGTGATATGGGGGACATCTTTGAGGGAGCAGAGAAGGCAAATTGATAGTTTTTGTTTTAAGTAAAGCTGCATGAGAAAATGGTGTAAAAACTGGATGATGACAAAGTCTGAGTTGAAGGGAAAAGTCATGCTGAATTTTCCAAGATGTTATCAATGGTTTTTCAGTAGTTCTCATGAAAGGATTCCCTTTAAATGCTAACCCAAGAATGCAGACTTGTTCAGAGAACAAATAAAAGGTTTCATCAGACAAGCTAAGGCCTTTGGAGAACTGTTTTAGCTGTCTGTATAATAAACAGCATCAGAAGGCATTATTATGGATGGCTTTCTGTATTATCTCTATTCTGTAGTTTATAAGGTTTCCAGGATGGCATTAAGACCTGATACAAATCGCACTGAAGCAGAATAGGTTTTGTAAATCAGCCCAGAGATGTCTCTGCTTAGTGGCTAGTGCCATTGGTGGGCAACAAGTAACCATTAAAGGAAGCACAGAACCCAAACAGGTTATAAATACAATGCTAGCATTTTAAAGTTAAATCATTAAAGGAAGCTGATCTAACCAGCCACTGAGAATTACTGTGGAAGGTCACTGCACTTTTCACTGAATGTTGTTAGATGAGAAATTGTCTTTAGGTTTGAATTTGATTGGCTCTGTCAGGAAAAGATAGAATATCAGTCCATTGCTGTTACTAGTATTTGATATTTTGACATGTTCATCCATGTAAATAACCATATTTTCTTATCACTCTTGTAACCTTGATGCTTCGACCAGGAGAAGCCAGTTTATTAGTCTTCCAAGTTCTTAAAGAAGCTGTAGTAAATACTTGTAAACAATGTCTTTTCCCACGGTTGGTGGAAGGTAGACTCTCAATCTTGAAACACAATATTTAATCTCTATTATGGCTTGTTCTTGGGGCATTTGAAGTGTATACTGCATTCTGTCGGTGAAACTTTTCAAAAGCCATCCCTCATGGTAGTGCCAGTAATGACAACTGCCACTGTAGCAACTAGGCTTGGTATAAAACCATTACATTTGTTGGGTAGAAATTTTAGATATTTTACTTCTTAGTAGTAGTATTACTATCAATTTTGGAGTAACTGCACCTTTGACCTTCTCCATGGTCTGCTCTGGGAATGCCAGTTCGGGTTTCAGGACTTTAGCCTACATCTCCCTGGACAGGAATCTCTGTCCCTTCTTTCTCCAGAAAGGCTTTTAGGCCACAGTCCCCTGCAGTGCACTTTGATGTCTCCAGCAAGCCAGTTTGACTGTAGACAGCACCTAAACTCTGCTCTCTCTCCAAGGGCTGTGAACAGTGTATGGCACACAGCTCGTTTTCAGCAGAGTACATCTATTGAGGACATAAAGCATATAGAAAATAAAGAAATAAACATAAAAGGACTTACCCTCTCACTAAACATACCAGAAATTGCCCAAGGCCTTGGCAAGTTAAAAAGCTTCCAACCCTTCTGGCAAGGGCTTGGCTCCCCCCTTGGGCAAAAGTTCATGTCAGTTGGAAAGAATGCTCTGAGTCTTTTTAAACTCAACTGTTCTATGCCAAGTTCTTCCTTTGTACCTTTGCCTTTCCTCTGGGACTGCCCTAACCCCAATATATGAAAACCGCTCTAGAGGGAAGTACTTCTCTGGAGCTGCTTACAAACTCAGGCACTTGAGTAATCTCTCCCCACTATTACTTCCTGGGGGAGCTGTGCTACCTCCCACCTTGGATTTGCCTACAATCCCTGACCCACAGTGATACATACAACATTCATAAATGTAATACGTGATCCCCAAATACACTGAATATGGCTGCAATACTTATCGTAATTACTGCTTCTACAGAATGTTGTAATTTCTTTCCTGCAGGTATTATAGTTCAGTTATTAACAGGCAAATATTTATTTTATTTGACTTACAGAAAAATGGCTACTGTAACAAAGATTGAGCATTTTTTGCAAAGCTAATTAAAATCACCCTTTTTATTTTAAGTATTTAATATTTCCGTTCACAGTGCCTGAGCAACACACCTCCACTAACAGAATACTTCCTAAATGACAAATATCAGGACGAGCTAAATTTTGACAATCCTTTAGGAATGCGAGGTGAAATAGCAAAAGCTTATGCAGAGCTCATCAAGCAAATATGGTCAGGAAAATACAGCTACGTCACACCAAGAGCATTTAAGGTTGGTATTACTTAAATTATAATTTGAGTTTGAATGTATACAGTGAATTTGTTTTCGCAGCTGAAGTATATGAAATGTATAAAACATATAACAAATAATTAGGGCTGTCAATCACAGTTAACTCACACTGTTAACTCAAAAAAATTAATCATGATTAAAAAAATTAATTGCGATTAATCACAGTTTTAATTGCACTGTTAAACTATAGAATACCAGTTGAAATTTATTAAATATTTTAGATGTTTGTTCTACATTTTCATATGTATTGTATTCAGTGTTGTAATTGAAATCAGTGTATATTATTTTTATTACAAATCTTTGCACTGTAAAAACGATAAAAAATAGTATGTTTCAGTTCACCTCATACAAGTATTGTAGTGCAGTCTTTTTGTCGTGAAAGTGCAACTTATAAATGTAGATTTTTTTTTTTGTTACATAACTACACTCAAAAACAAAACTCCAGAGGACATGCTTTCATGCTGATGATGCTCATTTAAAAAAAAATGTGTTAAATAAATTTGTGACTGAAATCCTTGTGGGATAATTATATGTCCCCTGCTTTGTTTTACCCGCATTCTGCCATATATTTTATGTTATAGCAGTCTCAGATGATGACCCAGCACATGTTCATTTTAAGAACACTTTCACTGCAAATTTGACCATATACAAAGAATGTGAGATTTCTAAAGATAGCTACAGGTCTCAACCCAAGGTCTGAGAATCTGAAGTGCCTTCCAAAATCTGAGAGGGACAGGGTGTGGAGCAGGCTTTCAGAAGTCTTAAAAGAGCAACATTCTTTTAAGTTCCGATGCAGAAACTACAGAGCCCAAACCACCAAAAAAGAAAATCAACCTTCTGCTGGTGGCATCTGACTCAGATAATAAAAATGAACCTGCATCAGGCCACACTGCTTTGGCTAGTTATTGAGCAGAACCCATCATCAGCATGGATGCATGTCCTCTAGAATGGTGGTTGAAGAATGAAGGGACATATGAATCTTTAGCTGATCTGGCACACAAATATCCTGTGACGCAGGCTAGAACAGTGCCATGCGAATGCCTGTTCTCACTTTAAGGTGACATCATAAACAAGTAGTGGCAAGCATTATTTCCTGCACATGTAAACAAACTTGTTTGTCTGAGCAATTGACTGAACAAGAAATAGGACTGAATGGACTTGCAGGCTCTAAAATTTTACATTTTGTTTTTGAATGCATATTTTTTTTGTAGATAATTCTACATTTGTAAGTTCAATTTTCACGATAAAGAGATTGCATGACAGTACTTGTATTAAGTCAGGGGTGGACAAACTTTTTGGCCTGAGGGCCACAGCTAGGTAGAGAAATTGCATGCAGGGCCATGAATATAGGGCTAGGGCAGGAGGTTGGGGTGTGGGAGGGGGTGTGGTGTGCAGGAAGGGGCTCAAGGCAAGGGATAGGGGCACAGGAAGGGTGCAGGTTGTACGAGGGGGCTCAGGGCAGGGGGTTGGGGTGCAGAGTGTGGGAGGGGGCTCAGGGCAGGGGGTTGGGGGCTCAGGGCAGGAGGTTGATGTGCAGGAGGGGTGCGGCAGGGGCTCAGGGCAGGGGGTTGGGATGCAGGCTCTGGGCTGGCACTGCTTAACTTGAGCGGCTCTGGGGTGGCAGTGGCATGCAGCAGGGCTAAGGCAGGCTTGTGGTTCCCCGTTCCCAGCCAGTGGGAGGTGCGTGGGGTGGTGCCTGCAGGCAAGGGCAGCGTGTGGAGCCCTCTGCCCCCTCCTCCTCCCCCAGAGGCCACAGGGACGTGGTGCCAGCCGCTTCTGGGAGTGGTGCCTGCCTTAACCTCGCAGCACCACAGGGGTGGCAATCGCGTGGGCTGGATCCAAAGCCCTGACGGGCCAGATCTGGCCTGCAGGCCGTAGTTTGCCCACCTCTGTATTAGAATTGAAAAATACTGTTTCTTTTATTTTTTATTTTTTTACAAAAATAAATATAAAGTAAGCACTGTACACTTTGTATTCTGTGTTGTAATTGAAATCAATATATTTGAAAATGTAGAAAACATCCAAAAATATTTAAATAAATGGTATTCTATTGACAGCCGTACAAATAATTTTAAAAAATGAGTTTTGAAACAGTGTGCTAGCGGTCCATTCAGTTGACTGCCTCTTAACAATTTAGAGCAACAAGGTGGGTGAGGTAATATCTTTTATTGGACCAACTTCTGTTGGTGAGACAAGCTTTTGAAAATTCTCCCTCTCCCAGATGCCTCTCTTTAAAAAGTCCAATATTATCTGACCTCCCTTGTTTCTCTAATATCCTGGGACCAATGCAGCTACAACAACTCTGTACACATCATAACAATTTTTCAGTCAACTATTTACTTTCTTAAGAAAAATCCCCCCCAAAAAATCTAGTTACTCTTTTTGCCGTGCTTTGTATTCATTATATATTTTAATTCAAAATGTTAGTTCTAGCGTCATTTCTGTAGTGCTACATCTTTCCCTTGACTGATTTTCGGGCTGTTTCATCTTGACTTTAACATGCTCTCAAGATGTTTTTTCTATAGTTTAGTCAGAAGTTTATGTAATTTTTCTGGGCTCTTTTACAAGAATAAGACTTTTTTTCTTTATGCTTATTTGAATAATTTAGAAACATAAGACGATTTACGAAATATTTCCTGTATTATGCTTCCCTTTAAAAAGTAATGTGGACTGTTCATAGTATTTTAAATAGGACACCACTGATTCATTTTACTGTGCTATAATTTCCTCTTTCTTTAATTTGATACTGTATTTTTATATCCCAGATCTTTGTTAGCTTTTGGTTATTGTTAATAAGCATACTAATGTTTTTAGTTGTTGTTAATCCTCATTGTCTTCTGGTCACTTACTTCTCTACCATATATTTTTTTGCTTCCATGTTATTTTCCTTTCATTAATATTTTTACCTTATAAGTCTCTTCTTACAGTGTTTTGTCTCTTGCATATGTCTGTCAGTTATAGTCTTTTTTTTTCTATTCTATCGTTTACATTTGTGGGGGATTGCGAGAGGTTTTTTTTTTCTTTTCATGTTTACTGCACTAGATTAACCCCCCACTGGTGATAGCTGTCCTCAGCAGTAGGAGGGCATTGCACCGTGGGGCTGTTTCACCACCCAGAAAGCAAATAATGTTTACCCAGCGAGGGCAGCATTAAACTGTGGCCAGAGCTCCATTAGTGCCCTGCCTGTAGAGGCTGAGGGGAGGAGGTGCTGAATCCTTGCATCATTTCTACTTCTGCCTTCCATCATGGACATGCCCCTTTGCCGGCCATACCACCACTTCCCTACTCTTGGGGTGGCACTCTGGCTCCAGGCTCCCTTGTTAGCAGTGATTGATCTGCCATTGTTTGCCAGCCCCAAATCATTTCTGAAAAAAATATCCTCCTTGACCCTTCTTCGTCATTCAACTGGTTTGACGAGCTTTAGCCTGCTTCTCTTGTACTAACATAGCAGCCTGTACGCCTATTTTTTCATTATAGTGTTTACCACTATGGCACTTTCCATATAGTATCTGAATGTCTCACAAACATTTAAGAATTTATCCTTACAATGCTCCCCTTTACAAATGGGGACACTGAGTTACAGAGAGGTGTTAAGGGACTAGTCAAAGGAGTAATCTGTAGTATAGTTGGGAATAGAACCCAGACCTCCTGCGTACCAGTGCAGTGTTTTTTAACCACAAAAACATCCTTCCTCTCCAAGAGCTCCTCCCATAGCTCCATGCAAGCATGTTCAGCTATGTAATATTCCTTGCTATGGCCCCTGAGTGGCAGCCATTCTTGAAAACACAAGGTACCGGATGCAATCATTGATTTCTAAGCATTGTTACGTGCTGGTAGCCCCTGGCTATTTATTAGTTTACACAAAATCAAACATTAAATTTCCCAAACTGAAAATTTTCATATATGCTCTCTAGACACAAGTGGGACGATTTGCACCTCAGTTTTCTGGATATCAGCAACAAGACTGTCAAGAACTTCTAGCTTTTCTTTTAGATGGTTTACATGAAGATTTGAATCGGATTAGGAAAAAGCCTTATATTCAATTAAAGGATGCAGATGGAAGGCCAGACAAGGTAATGTTCTTAGTATTGGTTTTCTTTGTGTTTTAGTTCATTACTTAATGCTACAGTATGTTGTAAGATATTGTTGCCCCTTTGTCAAGCATTAACATTTTGGGGGGCTGCTTAGTGGCAGAATTTAGTGGAAGAGAATTTAATGGATACAAAGACTCAAGATATTTTCTAGTCTCATTTATTTACATGTACACAATTCCTGATTACTTTGAAAAGAGATAGCAAAAAGAGCATCAAGGCTATACAGAGATAATTCCACTTGCAGAGACTCCATCCAACACACCAAGAAAAGCAGGTGCATTTTGGCCCCCTGGTCTTGCAGTCTCTTTCTTTCAGCATACTTGTCAGTTCCTGTTTCCTGCCTCTCTCATCTATACTCCTAATTGGGGAAACTCCACAGCCCTAAGTTGCTTGTCTGTAGAGCATCATTATACACACTAACCCTGGGCTACTTCAGATGGGGATTTTTGTCTTCAACTTCCTTTTTGTCCAGTTACTCAGCCAAATAGATCAAACATCCATTGGAGCGGATTTCTGAGTCTCTATCCTAACAAGTATTTAACTCTCACAATCCCCTTAACAAGTGAGGTGTCATTGCTGTAGTCAGCCCGTGTGCAGTCCTTGGGGTCAGACTTTTTTTTTGTACATTTAATCCATGTAATGGATAGTCTCATATTAACGACTTGTATCAGTAATACATAACATGCATTTCATTAGTGTGGTTTTTTTGCTATAACCCAAGTTCTATTTTAATTGTAGGTGGTTGCTGAGGAAGCCTGGGAGAACCATTTAAAAAGAAATGATTCCATCATTGTAGATATATTTCATGGTCTTTTTAAATCCACCCTTGTTTGCCCTGAATGTGCAAAGATTTCTGTAACCTTTGATCCCTTTTGTTACTTGACACTTCCATTACCCATGAAAAAAGAACGCACTTTGGAAGTTTATTTAGTTAGAATGGATCCACTTACTAAACCTATGCAGGTAAGAAATATTTTGTTTACGTAAAACGTCTGTGGTGTTAAAATCTTTTTTTCTGTTCATGTTTTTAACACTTGACAGAACAGGCAGTAAATCTGACAAATTAAATTTGTCAGGATGGTACGGTTTTTTGACTTTCATCTCTGTTACTTATTAATGAGGAAACTTTGTAAAAGACACATTTTACTATAACTCTACTGAATTTCAAGGAAGATATTGATCATTTATTTTACTACTATATTAATTTCCCCCTAACCTTTTAAATCCAGGCTGTGTTCTTTATTATTATTATTTATTATTAGTTTGTTTCAAATATTGTCAAAATAATCTACTTGCTATGCAAACATAAAGAAATGCACAGTCCCTGCCCCAAGTCTAAAATGATGACAAACATCAAAAGTTCGGTGGAGTACAATGCACTAGTAAAGTGAGTTCTTGATACAGATTTTTATTTTTTATTAAATATGTAAACTATGCCCAGTTGCCCTCAACTTTCCATTATTAGTCAGCAAATATTCTGTAGTCATCAAAGGATCTTCAGAAAATATTTGAATGTGGAAAGGGTGGTCTTGTGGGCCAATTCAAGAGGGAATTAGATGCGAAAGGAGTGACTTGGAACAGAGCCCATAGACTATTGTGGGAGAAGCAGACATTGAGATTCACAGACTGTAGTTGGTGGAAGAGATTGTAGGAGATATGTAAGGGTGGTTAAATAGGAAGGGGCTGAGTTGTGAAAGCCCTTGAATACTTGAACCTGGTGTAGTAGAGGCGGGGGAACAGTGGAAGATGGGAGAGAAGAGTGACAATGCCAGAACCGAGTTACTTTAGCAGCAATATTTTTTGGACTGAAGGGGGCAATGTGCATGTTAAGGAGGCCAGAAAGGAGGCAGGTACAGTAAGTGAGGTGGGAGACAAGAACCCGATGAGTTATGGCTGCAGGAGCAGAAAGGAGGTTGGCTTGTGGAGGGGGAAAAGTCAAGGTTTGGACAAAATCTGGTTGGATGGGTCAAGGGAAAGAGGAGTTGAAGATAGCAGTTACACAACTGAGTAATAGATAAGATAGTAAAAAGAAAAGGAGTACTTGTGACACCTTAGAGACTAACAAATTTATTTGAGCATAAGCTTTCATGAGCTATAGCTCACTTCATCGGCTGCATCTCACGAAAGCTTATGCTCAAATAAATTTGTTAGTCTCCAAGGTGCCACAAGTACTCCTTTTCTTTTTGCGAATACAGACTAACACAGCTGCTACTCTGAAACCAGAGAAGATAGTAACATTAGTAGTAAATGGAGAATAGTGTAGCAGAGAGGGAGGAAAAAAGCAGGAGTTGAGTTTAGGTGCATTGCGTTTAAGGTAATAGTGTGACTTTCAGGAGAAGTTGAAGAGACAGGTTGAGCCCTCATGGTTGGATATGAAATTTTTTTTCATTTGGAAATTAACTCATGAGATAATTGTCTATTTCTAGTTACTCTTGTGTCTCTTTGATGCACATAAGTGCTAAGAAATGTCCGTCTGAAATCTTCTTGGGACAAACTATGCATGCACAGACAGACATGTTTCTGGACACAATCCTGAAGAGCTTAATATTAAATCTTTGTTTTGGTCATCTGATCGGTGTTCTGCATCTCCATGCAGGAGCCCAAAGTTCAATCACTTCCCCAGGGTGAAAGTGCTGCAAAATAATGTCTGTCATCACACAAAACAGCAATCCATTTGGCAAGTTAAAAAGTTGCATTTTTAGTCTTTGAAAAAGCACTGGCAAGCCTACAGTGAGAAAGATTGCCAAGAATTAAAAATAATCATCTTCGGAGTTCTTACCATAGTTAAAGAAAAATTTCACCTGCTTGTTGTTCCTACCAGTTTTTTCTGAAACCTTGAGTAGTATCTAGAACATCTAACTTCAGTGTTGTTATAATAGTTGTTAACACCGTGTGACCATGCTTGGATTGACTTGACTTCTTTTTCCTTTGTACTTAATGGAATTTAAAAAAAAAAAAAAAATCTAGGGGGAGGATTGCTGCATATCTCCATGAAAGTTTCATCTGGCCCTCTCAGGAGGATACAAGGGACATCCTTGTGTGCATAAACAACATTGCTCTGCATGTCCCCTCAACCTTATCCTACCAGGATATGAAAAGCAGATAACACTATTTCTGTTCATTGCACTGCTACCGTTTCTCGTACAAGTAAAACAATGAAAAATAGATACCTGTGTCCTATTAACTTAAGAGTTGGGCTGGGCGCCTCTTTACATTTAAACACTGTAAGGAAAAACGCATGCACGCACTTACACAAGATTCCTTCCCCTTCATCGGGCTCATCCATGCATAACTGTTGGGACTGTCTAGGCTGTGGTGGAGTCTTGACAGGTCCTGGCTTGTGGCATAGCTGGATACCCTCACCCCCACACTGGGTTCCCCTCCTCGTGCCCAGAGCAGGGGTCTCTGTCCAGGCTTCTCCTAGGTGTCCACAGTGTCTGTGGGTGCTGGTGGGCATCTCATGCAGCATTTTATAAAAGCATCAGGTCTGTGGCTCATCACCAGATTGATTGCTAGCCTCCTTGGCCTTGTATGCCTGTCACAGTTCCTTTGCTTTCATGCAGCACTGTTACTGATCCCTTTTGTACCCCTTCTCCTGCATCCCCTGTGCAATCTGCTCGTAGATGTCCACGTTCGTATGATTGGTCTGTAGTTGTGCCTGCACAGCTTCTTCTACCCACGGGCACAGGAGATCCAATATCTCCTGTCTCTCTAGGCAGGAGCATGTCTAGTACATGGAGCTGATGTGGTCGGTTAGACAGCTGCACACAAGGGAGAGCTGCTAGGTGTGCTTGCCATGGTGGGCAATCAGGAAAAGGCATTTCAGAAATACACAGGAGACTCCAGGGCAGTGGAATTCACAATTGTGACTAGAACAGTCAGTGTTGCAGAGAACAGCATTGTTGGAACAGCTGCTGGAGAACTGTTAGAGTTGACATAGGTCATGCAGTGTCTGCACTTACACTGCATTGACCTTAGTAGGTCGACTAAACGTTAATGAAGTCCCTACCCTCTGTTTGCCAGAAGATGGGAATAGGCAACAAGGGATGGATCACTTGATGATTACCTGTTCTGTTCATTCCCTCTGGGGCACCTGGCACTGGCCACTGTTGGAAGACAGGCTACAGGGCTAGATGGAACTTGGGTCTGAGCCAATATGGTCGTTCTTTTGACTATGGCCCAAAGTCATTTGGGGAGGTGGTTTAACTGTGTCACCATAATGGGTTGCTTATGTTTTCCAGAGACAAATTTGAGTGTAGACTTATGCATAAATAGGTCAAGGAAAAGCAGATTACTTTGACCTAACTTTGCCCTGGTCTACACTAGGACTTTAGGTCGAATTTAGCAGCATTAAATTGATGTAAACCTGCACTCGTCCATACGATGAAGCCCTTTATTTCGACTTAAAGGGCTCTTAAAATCGATTTCCTTACTCCACCCCTGACAAGTGGATTAGCGCTTAAATCGGCCTTGCCGGCTTGAATTTGGGGTACTGTGGACACAATTCGACGGTATTGGCCTCCGGGAGCTATCCCAGAGTGCTCCATTGTGACTGCTCTGGACAGCACTCTCAACTCAGATGCACTGGCCAGGTAGACAGGAAAAGAACCACGAACTTTTAAATCTCATTTCCTGTTTGGCCAGCGTGGCAAGCTGCAGGTGACCATGCAGAGCTCATCAGCACAGGTGACCATGATGGAGTCCCAGAATCGCAAAAGAGCTCCAGCATGGACCGAATGGGAGGTACGGGATCTGATCGCTGTTTGGGGAAAGGAATCCGTGCTATCAGAACTCTGTTCCAGTTTTCAAAATGCCAAAACCTTTGTCAAAATCTCCCAGGGCATGAAGGACAGAGGCCATAACAGGGACCCGAAGCAGTGCCGCGTGAAACTGAAGGAGCTGAGGCAAGCCTACCAGAAAACCAGAGAGGCGAACGGCAGCTCTGGGTCAGAGCCCCAAACATGCCGCTTCTATGATGAGCTGCATGCCATTTTAGGGGGTTCAGCCACCACTACCCCAGCCGTGTTGTTTGACTCCTTCAATGGAGATGGAGGCAATACGGAAGCAGGTTTTGGGGACGAAGATGATGATGATGATGAGGTTGTAGATAGCTCACAGCAAGCAAGCGGAGAAACCGGTTTTCCCGACAGCCAGGAACTGTTTCGCACCCTGGACCTGGAGCCAGTACCCCCCGAACCCACCCAGGGCTGCCTCCTGGACCCAGCAGGCGGAGAAGGGACCTCTGGTGAGTGTACCTTTTAAAATACTATACATGGTTTAAAAGCAAGCATGTGAAAGGATTACTTTCCCTTGCATTCGTGGTTCTCCTAGATGTACTCCTAAAGCCTTTGCAAAAGGTTTCTGGGGAGGGCAGCCTTATTGCATCCTTCATGGTAGGACACTTTACCACTCCAGGCCAGTAACACGTACTCGGGAATCATTGTACAACAAAGCATTGCAGTGTATGTTTGCTGGCATTCAAACAACATCCGTTCTTTATCTCTCTGTGTTATCCTCAGGAGAGTGAGATATAATTCATGGTCACCTGGTTGAAATAGAGTGCTTTTCTTCAGGGGACACTCAGAGGAGCCCATTCCTGCTGGGCTGTTTGCCTGTGGCTAAACAGAAATGTTCCCCGCAGTTAGCCACAGGGAGGGGGGAAGGTTGAGGGGGTAGCCACGCGGTGGGGGGAGGCAAAATGCGACCTTGTAACGAAAGCAGATGTGCTATGTATGTAATGTTAACAGCAAGGTTTACCCTGAAAGAGTGTAGCCACTGTTTTATAAAATGTCTTTTTAAATACCGCTGTCCCTTTTTTTTTTTCTCCACCAGCTGCATGTGTTTCAATGATCACAGGATCTTCTCCTTCCCAGAGGCTAGTGAAGCTTAGAAAGAAAAAAAAACGCACTCGCGATGAAATGTTCTCCGAGCTCATGCTGTCCTCCCACACTGACAGAGCACAGACGAATGCGTGGAGGCAAATAATGTCAGAGTGCAGGAAAGCACAAAATGACCGGGAGGAGAGGTGGCAGGCTGAAGAGAGGGCTGAAGCTCAAATGTGGCGGCAGCGTGATGAGAGGAGGCAGGATTCAATGCTGAGGCTGCTGGAGGACCAAACCAGTATGCTCCAGTGCATGGTTGAGCTGCAGCAAAGGCAGCTGGAGCACAGACTGCCACTACAGCCCCTGTGTAACCAACCGCCCTCCTCCCCAAGTTCCATAGCCTCCACACCCAGACGCCCAAGAACGCAGTGGGGGGGCCTCCGGCCAACAAGCTACTCCACCACAGAGGATTGCCCAAAAAAAAGAAGGCTGTCATTCAATAAATTTTAAAGTTGTAAACTTTTAAAGTGCTGTGTGGCATTTTCCTTCCCTCCTCCACCATCCCTCATGGGCTACTTTGGTAGTCATCCTCCTATTTGTGTGATGAATGAATAAAGAATGCATGAATGTGAAGCAACAATGACTTTATTGCCTCTGCAAGCGGTGATTGAAGGGAGGAGGGGCGGGCGGTTAGCTTACAGGAAGTAGAGTGAACCAAGGGGCGGGGGGTTTCATCAAGGAGAAACAAACAGAACTTTCACACCATAGCCTGGCCAGTCATGAAACTGGTTTTCAAAGCTTCTCTGATGCGTACCGCTCCCTCCTGTGCTCTTCTAACCACCCTGGTGTCTGGCTGCGCGTAACCAGCAGCCAGGCGATTTGCCTCAACCTCCCACCCCGCCATAAACGTCTCCCCCTTACTCTCACAGATATTGTGGAGCACACAGCAAGCAGTAATAACAGTGGGAATATTGGTTTCGCTGAGGTCTAAGCGAGTCAGTAAACTGCACCAGCGCGCCTTTAAACGTCCAAATGCACATTCTACCACCATTCTGCACTTGCTCAGCCTGTAGTTGAACAGCTCCTGACTACTGTCCAGGCTGCCTGTGTACGGCTTCATGAGCCATGGCATTAAGGGGTAGGCTGGGTCCCCAAGGATACATATAGGCATTTCAACATCCCCAACAGTTATTTTCTGGTCTGGGAATAAAGTCCCTTCCTGCAGCTTTTGAAACAGACCAGAGTTCCTGAAGATGCAAGCATCATGTACCTTTCCCGGCCATCCCACGTTGATGTTGGTGAAACGTCCCTTGTGATCCACCAGAGCTTGCAGGACTATTGAAAAGTACCCCTTGCGGTTTATGTACTCGGCGGCTTGGTGCTCTGGTGCCAAGATAGGGATATGGGTTCTGTCTATGGCCCCACCACAGTTAGGGAATCCCATTGCAGCAAAGCCATCCACTATGACCTGCACATTTCCCAGGGTCATTACCCTTGATATCAGCAGATCTTTGATTGCGTGGGCTACTTGCATCACAGCAGCCCCCACAGTAGATTTGCCCACTCCAAATTGATTCCCAACTGACTGGTAGCTGTCTGGCGTTGCAAGCTTCCACAGGGCTATCGCCACTCGCTTCTCAACTGTGAGGGCTGCTCTCATCTTGGTATTCATGCGCCTCAGGGCAGGGGAAAGCAAGTCACAAAGTTCCATGAAAGTGCCCTTACGCATGCGAAAGTTTCACAGCCACTGGGAATCGTCCCAGACCCGCAACACTATGCGGTCCCACCAGTCTGTGCTTGTTTCCCGAGCCCAGAATCGGTGTTCCACAGCATGAACCTGCCCCATTAGCACCATGATGCAGGCATTGGCAGGGCCCATGCTTTCAGAGAAATCTGTGTCCATGTCCTGATCACTCACGTGACCGCGCTGACATCGCCTCCTCGCTCAGTATCGCTTTGCCAGGTTCTGGTGCTGCATATGCTGCTGGATAATGCGTGTGGTGTTTAATGTGCTCCTAATTGCCAAAGTGAGCTTAGCGGCCTCCATGCTTGCCTTGGTATGGCGTCCGCACAGAAAAAAGGCGCGGAACGATTGTCTGCCGTTGCTCTGACGGAGGGAGGGGCGACTGACGACACGGCTTACAGGGTTGGCTTCAGGGAGCTAAAATCAGCAAAGGGGGTGGCTTTACATCAAGAAGTATTTCAGGCAGGACTTCACGGAGGGTTCCAATAAGAAATGGTGCACCTAAGTTATTGTTCTTATTGGAACAAGGAGGTTAGCCTGGCCTCTGATTGATACATGGCTAGATTTTTCTCGCTGCACCTTCTCTGTGAGTGACTGCAGTGTGACCTAGAGGAATGAGTCCCCTAGACAGGGGAGGAGGCAAATGAGTACAAAACAAATCTGGTCTATTTCTTGTTTTGATCCACTCCATCTATCTTTTACATCTTTGGCTGGCAGCAGACGGTGCAGAAGGACTGCATGCCATCCACATCTCATGGCTGCTCAGCAGAAGATGGTACAGTACGACTGCTAGCCATCCTCATCTCTTGCCTGCCTGGCAGAAGATGGTACAGTACGACTGTAGCAATCCGTATCGCCTGCCTGCTCACCATAAGACGGTTCAATAGGACTGACTGCAGGGCTAAAGAGAATGACCTGGTCAAGTCACTCCAAATTTAGTCCCTGCGCCCATGTCTGTCCAGGCGCTCCCAGCCAGCGTGGCCAGGAGCACCTCGGACATGACGATGACGGCTACCAGTCATACTGTACCGTCTGCTGCCACAAGGCAAGGGGTTGCTGCTACTGTGTAGCAATGCCGTACCGCGTCTGCCAGCACCCAGGAGACATACGGTGACGGTTACCTGAGCGGGCTCCATGCTTGCCGTGGTATGTCGTCTGCACAGGTAACTCAGGAAAAAAGGCACAAAACGATTGTCTGCCCTTGCTTTCACGGAGGGAGGGAGGGAGGGAGGGAACGGGGGCCTGACGATATGTACCCAGAACCACCCGCGACAATGTTTTAGCCTCATCAGGCATTGGGATCTCAACCCAGAATTCCAATGGGCAGCGGAGACTGCGGGAACTGTGGGATAGCTACCCACAGTGCAACGCTCCGGAAGTCGACTCTAGCCTCGGTACTGTGGAAGTGCTCCGCCGAGTTAATGCACTTAGAGCATTTTCTGTGGGGACACACACACTCGAATATATAAAACCGATTTCTAAAAAACCGACTTCTATAAATTCGACCTTATTCCGTAGTGTAGACATACCCTTTGTAGTATAGACCAGGCCTAAGTCGCTTTTGAAAATGGGGTATCGGTGTTTTTGAAAATTATTACCCTGTGTCTAAATACATTTCACTGTTGGATTTTTGTATGGGAAAGAAGTGGCCTCACATGAAATAGCACATTGTAGAGTATTATATGTACTACTAGTATGCTCACTTTTAGACTAATAAAACTGTAGATGTCCAAAATGTATTTGCAGTAACAAATAAACGTAATGAGTAAATCTGTTACATGGTAGGTTGTAAATTCCGTATATAATGAGAATCTAAATAAGAATGTAAAGACGCACACTAAGACTGTACACAAACTGTGGACGTATGACAACTTTTCTCAAGCGGCTTCAGTCCTTTAAGAGTGAAAAATGATCACATTTTGTTTTTTAGTACAAAGTAGTAGTTCCGAAAATTGGAAATATACTGGACCTTTGCACAGCACTGTCAACTTTGTCTGGTGTTGCTGCAGATAAGGTAAGACGTTGCTGAGGTAATCATTTATACATAGCCCAATGTTAAATATTTTCAGTGTTTTTAAACCAATTTAAGAGTGACTTAATTTTTTATTTCCTTTTAGATGATAGTGACTGATATATACAATCATAGGTTCCACAGAATATTTGCTATGGATGAAAATTTGAGTAGTATTATGGAACGCGATGACATCTATGTGTAAGTTCAAATAGTCTCTTTTTATTGTCAGGAAATACCTCCATACTGAGTAGGGCTGTCGATTTAATACCAGCTAACTCATGTGATTAACTCAAAAAAATTAATCATGATTAAAAAAATGTATTGCGATTAATCCCAGTTTTAATCGCACTGTTAAACCATAAATACCAATTGAAATTTATTAAATATTTTGGATGTTTTTCTACGTTTTCAAATATATTGATTTCAGTTACAACACAATATGAAGTGTACAGTACTCACCTTATATTATTTTTGATTAAAAATATTTGCACTGTACAAATGATAAAGAAAAGAAATAGTATTTCTGTAGCGATTGTAGTGCAATTTCTTTATTTTGAAAGTGCAATTTATATAGATATTTTTTGTTACAGAACTGCACTCCAAAACAAAACAATGTAAAACTTTAGAGCCTACAAGTCACTCAGTTCTACTTATTCAGCCAATCGCTAAGCCAAACAAGTTTGTTTACATTTACAGGAGATAATGCTGCCCGCTTCGTATTTACAATGTCAATTGAAAGTGAGAACAGGCGTTCGCGTGGTGATTTTGTAGTCCGCTTTGTAAGGTATTACGTACCAGGTATGCTAAGCATTCATATGCCCCTTCATGCTTCGGCCACCATTCCAGAGTCCATGCTTCCATGCTGATGATGCTCATTAAAAAAAAGTGTTAATTAAATTTGTGACTGAACTTGGGGAAGAACTGTATGTCTCCTACTCTTTTATCTGCATTCTGCCATATATTTCATGTTGTAGCAGTCTCGGATGATGACCCAGTACGTGTTGTTCGTTTTAAGAACACCTTCGCCGTAGATGTGACAAAACGCAAAGAAGGTACCAATATGAGATTTCTAAAGATAGCTACAGCATTTGACCCAAGGTTTAAGAATCTTAAGTGCCTTCCAAAATCTGAGAGGGACAAGGTGTGGAGCATGCTTTCGGAAGAGTTAAGAGCAACAGTCCGATGTGGAAACTACAGAACGTGAACCACCAAAACAGAAATCAGCCTTCTGCTGGTGGCATCTGACTTGTATGATGAAAATTAACATGCGTCGGTCCACACTGCTTTGGATTGTTATCGAGCAAAATCCATCATCAGCATGGACACGTGTTCTGGAATGGTGGCCGAAACATGAAGGGGCATATGAATGTTGAGCATATCTGCTAAATACCTTGCAATGCTGGCTACAAAATTGCCACCTGAATACCTATTCTCACTTTCAGGAGACATTGTAAACAAGAAGCAGGCAGCATTATCTCCTGCAAATGTAAACAAACTTGTTTCTCTTAGCGATTGGTTGAACAAGAAGTAGGATTGAGCGGACTCATAGGCTCTAACGTTTTCCTTTGTTTTATTTTTGAATGCAGTTATTTTTTCTGTACATAATTTATCTACATTTGTAAGTTCAACTTTTATGATAGAGATTCCACTACAGTATTTGTATTGGGTGAATTGAAAAGTACTATTTCTTTTGTTTTTTACAGTGCAAATGTTTGTAATAAAAATAAATATAAAGTGAGCACTGTACACTTTGTATTCTGTGTTGTAACTGAAATCAGTATATTTGAAAATGTAGAAAACATCCAAAAATATTTAAATAAATGATACTCTATTATTGTTTGATTAATTTTTTTAATCACTTGACAGCCCTAATATTAAGTATAAATTTGTGTGGAGTTGGATTTAGTTACAGCTAAATAAATTAATTGCATAGAAGAAACATGCAATAAACAGAAGTCTTGGTTTTCTGTCAGATTCTTCTAAATGACCTTTGTCTTGCCTGCTTTTCTATTTTTTAAGATTTGAAATCGCTATCAACAGAACAGAGGATACAGAGCAAGTCATAATTCCTGTTTGTTTAAGGGAAAAGTATAGACATACCAGTTACAGCCACCATAGTGGTTCTTCGCTGTTTGGTCAGCCTTTTCTTATAACAGTGCCTAGAAACAATACTGAAGATAAACTGTATAACCTTCTGCTGTTGAGAATGTGGTAAGAATATTACTTGAAAATTTTTTTAAATGTAAGTAACAGTAATAATCAGGTTCTGTGGATGATTGCTTTTTATATGCATTGTTAGGGAACTCTGATTAGACTTTAATGGGCAGTTATATTTGTTTTCTGTAAAATAAGACTATTTTTTACTCAAGTTTTTAACCTCTTGAGAGCCAAACTAGACTTGGTTTTAGTTTGATTTTTAGTTTGATGACCAAAAATAGTGTCATGTTTGAAGGAGGGTGGTTATATTTGGGAGGGAAGAGGTTTTTTGGTTTGGGGTTTGTTTGTGTGTGGAGGGGGCGTTGTTTAATCATGGCAGTTAGGGCTTGTCTACATGGGAAAGTTTCACCTGTTGTACCAGATTAGTTATACTGGGATAGCTCTCCCCGTGGAGACTCTCATTCTGGAAAAGGAACATCCACACAGGGAGTTATTCCGGTAGCTGGATGAGATAGTATCTTTTATTGAACCAACTTCTGTTGGTGAGAGAGACAAGCTTTTGAGCTCACACAAAACTCTTCTTCAGGTATAATTATATCAGTTTAAATTCACACCTTACCTTATGCTGATATAACTTTCTCTTGTAGACATGTCCTCATAGTACAAGGTGTACAAAATTTTTCTATATCTGACCAGTTATATAGACAGTGTGGTTGGGATACTAAAAAAACAGAAACTAATATAGAGCAAAGGAGATCGCACACAGTTAAAAAAACTCTATAGAAAAAGCAAGAAGAAATGTGCTTCAGAAACAGTTTGTTGCAGCAATTGATATGAGTTCACTTTATTCATTTAATGTAACTGTGAATCATGGCAGGAATACAGTACGTTGTAAGAGCATTTACACTACCTACTGTATTTTCAGTGCTCTTATTACTTTACAAGCAAATATTCATCTTAAACAAAACCCAGTGGTATACAAATGTTCATTATTATTTTCAATTGCTTATTTTAGCCGATATGTGAAAACATGTACTGAAAGTGAAGACACTGAAGGATCCCTACACTGCTGTAAGGACCATGGTATCAATGGTAATGGCCCAAATGGAATACATGAAGAAGGATCCCCAAGTAAGGCTTGAATAGTTACACTTGTTTAATATTTTGAGTTCAGTGTAAGATTCATACTTTAATGCCTTTCTGCCCCAATTACGTAATTCTCCCTTTTTCCTCTTGATTCTAACCACCACCCTCAAAGCCACCACATTAAGTCTGTATCACTGCAGGCAAGCTTAAGCTAAAGGCAGTATTAAAAACGGATGTGAGGAGTGTTCATTGTAGCACTTCCAGTTCTCACTTAGCCAGATTTGACTCCCTGGCTGTCAGGATAATATATTGCTACTAGACCACCAGGCTGGCCCCCCAATTTGTTTTAAAATTGTCATTTTGGAGGCTTAAAAGCCTTGATATTTAAACTTTCTTTTGAGTGGTGTAGCTACTTTAAGCTTCAAATTTACTGAACTCAGCAGGACTGTTATTTTTCTTCTTTTAACTTTTAAGGCAATTTGTTCAAGAGACAGTAATTGCAAGGAACTTAGCAGAATTTGAGTGGCGGTGACCTGTTAGCTAGGAGTTAAACTCTTTAAAATGTGGTATCACATTTCCTTTTGCTGGTTGGACTCTTAGCATGTTCACAGACATCTGGGTTCAAAAGAGGAAAATATTTTTGTCATAAATCTAGAGAGAGTTTAGTTGAACATTCCAGTGTGTGCTGAAAGCATGAGGAAAATGAAAAGAGGAGTGTGTGAGAACACTGGCTGAAGGGGGAAACATTAAAATGAAATTGAAAATGGTGGTGGTACATACGTAAAGTTGTGTATAGAGTGAGGATGGGTCCTTTCCAATTTGTAAGAAACTGTCTTCCAACTATGGTATATGTGGAAGGAGACCATGTGAGGTACTTACCAGAAAATCAAAAAGCCCCAAGTCCTGTAGAGTATAACAAACATCTTACCCTTCAGTCTAGATTTTGCTGGTTTTCCTAATTTCAATAACAATGCAAAACTTTCTAGTAGGAGGAAAAATGCAGCACCTTAAAATGCTGCCTAAATAGAATGCACTGTCAGATTTGTTGAATTACACCCTATTTCGTTAGGTGAAATGGAGACAGATGAACAAGATGATGAATCCAGCCAGGATCAGGAACTTCCCTCAGAGAATGAAAACAGCCAATCAGAAGACTCAGTTGGAGGAGACAATGATTCTGAAAATGGATTGTGTACTGAGGAAACTTGCAAAGGTCAACTACTCATGGGACACAAAAAACGATTGTTTACATTCCAGTTCAACAATTTAGGCAGTACTGACATCAACTATATCAAAGATGATACCAGACATATTAGATTTGATGATAGGCAACTCAGGCTTGATGGTAAGTCATTGGGGGATGGGTTTGGTTAAATTTGATCACAATGTTTTTTGTGTTTCTGGTACCATTTCCTTGAACGGCTGTGCCTTCTGTTGGTAGGCTACTCATGTTTTTTTCCCAGTGCATACATGTATGTACCTATGTGCTTATAGTCTGTCTTCAGGAAAATATATATATCATCTCTTGTTCGAGCCAACGAACATTGTTCAGCTTGACATTGCAAGCTGTTGATTTTTAGAAACACATAACTTTCACACATTTTAATGAAACCAAATTTTTGATTTTCTTAAACTTGTACCAACGGTTATTTTAGTTTATTTTGATTAGTAATCGCTACAAATTAAACATACTTTCAGATAATAAATGTATTTTTGAGGGGAACATGTGTTTTCCTTCTTAGAAAGATCTTTTCTTGCTTTGGATTGGGATCCTGAAATGAAAAAAAGATACTTTGATGATAATGCAGCAGAGGTAAGGCATTTATTTTACACTTGTTTTTCAGCAATTACTAAACTTTTATCATGCAAATATATGATTTAATGCACTATTTATGTGAAGTGTAGATTTCTAGAAATATTTCAAAGAAAGAGTAGAAAGATATAGTACATTTTGTAATAAATTACTTTACCATAAAAGAAACCCCTTATATCTAACAATTTAGGTGATCTGAGGCTTACTAATTTAGAAAAATAAATCTAAAACATGTGAAACTTAATTACATTTGAACACATTTTGAGCAGTTTTCCATATTTAGGAGCTTGTAGGTACTGTTCATAGTAAGACGATATCACTAAAATGAGTTTTATTTCATTTGTTCTCTTAACTCAAGAAATACTTCTCTTTAGGATTTTGAAAAACATGAAAGTGTGGAATATAAACCTCCAAAAAAGCCTTTTGTGAAATTAAAAGATTGCATTGAACTGTTTACAACAAAGGAGAAACTAGGTGCTGAAGATCCATGGTAAGAGCAAAAATGAAACTTGATGTGCTGAACTAGTTCTGTAGACAGTGTGTTTCAAACTGTGGTCCATGGAGCACTTGCTGGTGAGCTGCAGATTGCTCACATGGTACTTGCAGTCCTTATTCCATCTGCTAAACTGCATGAAAACACAACTAAGGATACATTACATATTTTCTTTACTATGTAAGCAATTTCTGTAACTGCTACTGGAATGTTATATGATTGCATATGGGAAGGGAAACAGTCCATGCTATCATGAATAGGAGGGGAGCTGGTCTGCATTATGAAATCATTCGAGAACCACTCCTGTGCAGATTTGTAGTGCAGTGATGAGAATGAGTATGGTTCTAGCTGAGATTGAAAAGTTTATCATATATTAAACTTTTTCTACACAAACGCTTATTGTGTGTTTATGTTTATATATGAAAAGCTTTGGTTCACTTAAAATTTTCCATTAGCGTGAGAGAGTCTACTTGTTCTAGTGATGTCTCTGCAACTGGTAGAATATTTCAGACCAGTTGGACTTTTTAAATGTACCGGCTGCGTATATTAGGTGTAGTATTGTTGAATTTTTTCAAACCAATGTATGTATTATAAACTGCTGTTCTTCTATAAGGGGACATCTGAATATTCTCAGTTGTGAGATTTTTCCCCCAGTACCAATGAGCTTTGGGGATCTTTTAGAAAGCAGTTCCCATTGGAACCTCATGAGAGCCTCTTCACAGCACCAGATGTTCAAGAGGCTCCGCAAGTGGCCACCTCATTTCTTCCTTCCTTTCTTCAGCTAGCTTCACTGTGTAACCAGAGAACCGTTTTTTTTTTTTTTTTTTAAACCTAAAATCTCCTGTTAGCTTGTTGCTGTTATTAGTTTGGATTGTGTTCAGGTATAGTTTCTAGATCATTGTGCAGTTTGAATCCCAGGGAGACTCTGTTCCAGGGCATCCTGTCCAATTCAGAAGACCCAGACTAGAGGGGAAAAAAACCTTTTTAAGCAGTGTATTTGATGCCCCCGCACTTACCTGAAATCAAATATACAAAATTGCTCTTGACCTGCCGCATGTGAGGCCATTTTCCAGTTTGTTGCTCAGCATGTAAGGCCTTTACAGCTCAAACTGAGGAGGACAGGCACTCTCTATTTTAGGACTTTCTCACAGTGGCAGCTTTACACATCAGAACCTGGGATCTGCTCTTTGGTCGGAGCTTGTCCTGGCCCCATGCAGAGACAAGAGTAGATTTTCATTGGATTTGAAGCAGTCCAAAATGGGGGGAAAGAAGCTTTTGGTCCTGTGATCCTCAGTTTTATCTGGTTTAAAGTCGAAAGAAATCTGAATCCAGTTTCAGACCTGCTCTGACAACAAGGAGTCAGGGCTGCATTATCTGAATCGAAGTGCTATAGTCTTGATTGATCTGCTAGTGTTTTGTTGGTGCTTCCACATAAACACAAACTGGCCAGCGCTGTCAGGGCAGGTCTTGGGAAGTACGGGTACATGAATCTCCTGGATTATTCATCAGATATCCTTACTCCAAAATGGGATGGTCTTGGTTCACTTAATCTTGCAGCTTAGATCATGGGACACTGACCTCTGCAATGGTTCAGAGTATCTTGTAGCAGTCAAAGAAAAAAACCACATTGAAATGTTACACCTAGAAATGGAAAAGGTTTTCTCTGTGGCAGCAGATTAGTGCCTATCTCTGTGCTGTGCTCTACTTAATGTATTATGGACTGTTTAATATAGCTGAAGTTTCTTTGCCTCTTCATATAATCAAAAGTTATTTGTCTACCATCTCAACATACCACACACTCTCATAGACTCTTCAAACATCCCACCACATGGAGAGCATGTCCTGATGGGAGATGTCAACTCAACGCTTGTCATAGTTAATGACTGTGACCTTTGAAACTTTGGGGAAAGTCCACTTTATTCCATTAGTCACTAACAGCTTTCTGAATCAAAATTATAACTTCAAGAAAGGTGAGAGACTTGCAGGCTTTGATGGCTGATCGTCCCTTTGCCATATTCCAAAGGCACAAAGTTGTCATGATCATGCAGGTTCATCCAAGATGCTTATCTTTAAATAAATAAATAAATAAACTGACTGGTTCCATCTAAACCAGACTATGTAATATCCTGGTTTTCTTTCCAAAATGTCATTCTCAACAGGGAAAGGTAGATGCCCACACCCTCAATGTTAAGAGGGCTTTGAGGTTTTTAATTGGATAAAACTAAGTTTTATATAGGAAGTTACCTGAACTTTTTGTGTATCTTTTGGAAAGCAGTGTAAGAAGAATGTCATTTCCACTTAGAGCCTATCAAAATGCACATATGCTGACCATGGCTTTTTTTCTCTTTCCCTCTTTCGGCTGGGAAGTTGGTACACTTGTTTTTCTTTAAGCTAGATTGTATTTTTAATGTATATCAAAGGCACCCAGAGGGTTTTTAAACATTTCCTAGAATCTAAATTAAAAATTAAAATTGCCCTTTGGCTTTGGTATCAGCACCTGGTAGCCTTGGAGCTCAGGCTTGTAGGGCTAAAGCAACATCATTGACCTGCTTCAGCAAGGATTCCATCATAGAAATATTCAATATTCTACCTGAAGTTTTCTTTATGCAGCACCATTCTCTTAATTTGTCATCTTGATGTGATGTTTGTTTTGGGAGGGCAGTTCTGCAGTCCTTTCTAATTAGAACTTAGCGTGCCTTCCTAGCAGTTATACTGTTACTTACATTTGCCTAAGTGGAAATATGCGGAGGCTGCTTCAAAGAAAAGATTATTTTTCATGATTCTTACCTGCCCCACCTTCCCTACTTCTTTGGAATTATATTCTCTCAAAGATTCAGAAGACGGAACCAAGGCAGCTAGGGATTTCACAGCCTCTTATCTCTGTTACAAATGTCCATTGCTGTTAGTGGGAGCTTTTGTGGTCGCAGTGGTAACTGCATTTCTTGAATGCTCTAAGTTCAATGGCAGTGGGGTGGGAGCATATCCCCCAAGTGTGGATGTGAGAAGTGACACTTGAAGAACCACAGTTACTGGTAAGTAAGCTCTTTCTTTCCAGATGCTCATAACTTGCTGAAATTTTCCATATTCCTTCAGCTTCTTTTGAGTTCAGAAGGTTAAATTTTTTCTGCTTTAAAAAAACCTATAAAGACCAGCACCAAGGCATATTATATAGTATCTTTGCTATTTGACTTTTTTCCTTTATGTTTATATTTCAAATATTAAAAATAAGTCTTGATCCCTGGAATGCTTGAGCACCCACAGCTCACATTAATTTCAAGAGCGCTATCTTTCAGGTTCAGGCCGTTAAACAGTGAACTGAAGGTTTACACATTCAGCTTCCAACCTGATATATCTTTCTTGTTGGTGATACACTTCAACACCTGCACTCTTTACGAATGCTAAAGTGACTGTCTTTCTTTTAGGTATTGTCCAAACTGTAAAGAACATCAGCAAGCAACCAAAAAGTTAGATTTGTGGTCACTGCCCCCAGTACTGGTAGTACATCTAAAGCGCTTTTCTTACAGCAGATATATGAGGGACAAGCTGGATACATTGGTTGATTTTCCAATAAAGTAAGAAAAACTTTTGAATTGAAATATTTAAATGTTAGCCTTCACATTTCTAACATGCCTGACATTTTGAGATTAAATTAAATACGTTTTAATTAAGAGTTATATACAATGGGTCCATGCTTAATTTGCAAAATATGTTAGTTCAGATTTACAGATCAAGTCAAGCACTAATGGGGAAAAAGCAATACTCCTGAGCAGAAGACCTAGAAAATGTAGGCTGTGGGAGGGAGGACTGAGTAACATGAAACAAGTAAAATAGTCAGATAGGTGTGAAAAATAATTCACTGAGTGGCATTGGGCAAAGGACTCTGGAAGGAGATGTTTGACTTTGACAGCTACAGGTTAATGTATGTTAAGGTACCGTATACAGGCAGTTGAACAAAGTGGAAGCCAGGACAGGTGTGTGTTTGAAGCTAACTTATGTTTACATTATTTTTTATGTAAATTTGAGAATAGAGAAGGGTGTGTATGTACAAACTCTGATCCCATACCTGTTATAGATCAGAAGAGAGAGAGAGCATGTGCACTCCCAACCTTTCCAATATTGTGTCAATTGTGTTTTCCTGTATATGAGGCTTTGTGCCACTGTTTGGCTCCAGTAGGATAGATTTTAAAATAAAAGGGCCCGAAGACAACACTCAAATGTTAAGCAGCAGTTGGAAAAAAACATTAACATAATATGAGTTTTTCTTTAAACAGTGACTTGGATATGTCAGAGTTCCTCATTAATCCAAATGCAGGGCCTTGCCGCTATAATTTGATTGCTGTGTCCAACCACTATGGAGGAATGGGAGGAGGGCATTGTAAGTTAATTTTGAACACCATCATTTTACTTACTAACTTTCTTTTCATGTTTTATTTTGACTCTTTATTAGCACTAAAACTGACTCTGATTAATCAGCTGCATTTTTTAAAAATGGCCAAAGGGCAAAAAAAAAACCAAATCCATGTCATTTAATTCTGTTACTTGAAATGTGTACACTAGTTGAATACAAATATCTATTTGAGATGAGCTTTTGAGAATAGTGTTAAGTTCTTTTGAAATTTGTGTTGGCTGAGTCTGTCATGGAAGGGACATATTTATGCTCCAAAAAGCACTACAGTGCTGTAATATAACTCGCTTTGCCTTCCTGGTCTGAGATTTTATATGCAATTATGCCTCTCATTCAAAGGGAGGAGAGGAATGAAGAGGTGGGTAAAAGCCTCTAAGATCCTTTATTCTGGCTGACTGCCCTTTCCTTTAAACACTCTTTTTGATAAGGTGAAAGCTAAATTGGCATATGCTTTTCTTGCTGTTAATGGGGTGAAAAAATACCTAAACCTGGAATACTTGGGTCAACATAATGAAAAAGAAAAAGGCTGGTTGGAAGTATGAATCTTATAGCAATGATATGGCTACTGTTAATAAGTTTATACCATATTATCTATAAGAAGATTCAAAAGTCATACGTTTGATGAGGACCAGCTTGGATCCTCTATAGATTTATTTTGCTCAGTTGCCAAAGTTCTTATGTTAACATGCTTCTTTTGGGTCCTAGATACTGCTTTTGCAAAAAATAAAGATGATGGAAAATGGTACTACTTTGATGACAGTAGTGTATCAACTGCATCTGAGGACCAAATAGTGGCAAGTATCCTTGTTTTTTTATTTGTGTAAGGGACAGTGCAAATACACACAAGTTTTTGTTTACATTTCAAAAACCAGCAGATTTCAGCAGAAGTCTGAGGACTGTTTGCATGTTTGTTATATTTTAAGCGTAGCAACAGCTATCTACCTGTCTTAAGGTAATGGTTCAAACTCTTGCTCAGCAAACTTTGCCCTGTTTATTAAATTCTACCTTTAAAACACTCTCCCACCCCAAACTAGCAAGCCAGAGCTCACCTCTCTTGTGAGAAAGCAACTGCAAAGAGGGAAGAAAAGGACATGTGTCTAATATTAATTAATGCGGGGGGGGGAGGGACACCATTGAAACCTTAAAGGGATTTTGAAAAATGTTCAGATATAATGTTGCATTTATACTAGGGCTGTCGATTAATCACAATTAACTCATGCAATTAACTTTGTTGAGTTTTAATCGCGCTGTTAAACAATAGAATACCAATAGAAATTTATAACATATTTTTGGATGTTTTTCTACATTTTCAAATATATTTATTTCAATTACAACACAGAATATAAAGTGTACAGTGCTCACTTTATATTTTATTACAAATATTTGCACTGTAAAAATGACAAACTAAAGAAATAATATTTTGCAATTTACCTCATACAAGTACGGTAGGGCAATCTCTTTGTTGTGAAAGTGCAACTTATAGATGTAGATTTTTTTTTTTTGCGACCCCCAGTTTGAGAGCCAGTGTTATAGACGAGACAGAAAAACATTTTTGCTTTACCACGTTATATCCGAATTCGTGTTATATCGGGGTAGAGGTGTATTTAAAATTTGGAAAACATCCAAAAATATTTTAAATAAATGGTATTCTCTTGTTTAACAGTGTGATTAGTCACAATTAAGTTTTTTTAATCGCTTGACAGCCCTAATTTATACATTATATACATTTACTCTACTTTGCATGTTAACGGAAAATGTTTTTAGTGTTTTTGTTCACTAGGATTGTTTTCTGAGCATTTCATATTATCCCATTTAGACTTATAAGTGTAGACATAATGTTGAACTTATGACACCAGACTGTGATGTCAAATATATGATTATTTACTATAGCATCCATGTGGAAAGAGCTGCTCTCAGAAAGAGAGAGTGCACACATTCATTACTAGACAACAGAACTAAATAATACTTGCCAAATTCATTTGTCTGATTTCTCCAGGTTGTTTTTCAGTGTGACGTGATGCCATTAAACTAAGGGTGTCAGCTTTGACAACACTGAACATTTCTTAAAATAATATGGTAAAATCCCTGGAGCTGCCATAAATTTGATTAGACATTTCCTCTGGTGCTTTCTTGAGTTCCGTTAATCTTGTCCTTGTTTGTTTGAGTCACAGCAATTAGGATTTAGTGCTAAAAGAAAAGGAGTACTTGTGGCACCTTAGAGACTAACCAATTTATTTGAGCATAAGCTTTCGTGAGCTACAGCTCACTTCATCGGATGCATACTGTGAAAAGTGTAGAAGATCTTTTTATATACACACAAAGCATGAAAAAATACCTCCTCCCAGTGCTAGAAATTTCAACAGTCTATCCAGGCAACTCATCATATATATAATTTATAGTGATCTCCAATTGCTAAATTCTAGGTTCCTTATGCAAACGTTGAAGATGTTCAAAATTGGCCATGTAAGTGAGTTAGGTGCTAAATTTTCTTAGTTAAAATCCCATTACTTCTTGACCAAAACAACACAGGATGGGAGAGAATCGAGACACTTGTATGCAGAGGGGTCATTTTAATGTGTCAATTGGCTTATTTCTGCATGGTATTCATTTCTGCCTTGCTTGGTAATTCTTCATTTGTTATATTTGATTTAATGTAGCCAGGAGGGTGGGGGAAACTTGATTCTTTGTTTGCTGTTGTATACTCTGACACCGGCATTGTGACACTACAGTAGTTTGTCAGAGCAAACTGCAGTGATATAGGGCATATGTTTATACTGATAAATATGGCTTCTTTGTGGGGTGGAATTTAAGTTAACTATAAACTTATTCAAATTTCCTCCCCTACCCATCCCAAAAAATTGTACTGAGCTGTGAATGAATCTTGTTTCCTAGAAAATCCAACACTCCCAACATAAAACAATTACATACTTACAATCATGGAAGGCTAATAAAGGTAGCACTCGTTGTTAGAGACACAAGGTGGGTGAGGTAATATCTTTTATTGGACCAACTTCTGCAGGTGAGAGACACGTGCTTTCAAGTTTACACCAAACTCCTCTTCAGGTCTGGGACACTAACTCAGGCCAGGTCAACACTGCAGACCTATATCAGTATAACTACGTTGCTCAGGGGTGTGAAAAATCCACACCCCACGCAACATAGTTTTTATGACCTAACCCCCATGGAGACAAAGCTATGTTGATGGGAGAGCTTGTCCCAAAAAGCAAAAGATTTGCCTTTGATGATCATTAAGGTAGTAACTGTTTGTTTTTTCTTGTTTGACAGTCCAAAGCAGCATATGTGCTCTTCTACCAGAGACAGGACACTATCAGCGGAACTGGGTTTTTCCCTCTTGATCGGGAAACTAAACAAGGTGCTTCAGCTGCCACAGGCATCCCGTTAGAGAGTGATGAAGACAGCAATGAGAATGATATAGAAAATGAAAATTGTATGCACACTAACTAATAGAAGACCTAGAAGCCATAAAAAGAAAGACTTTCTCATTGGAGATATCTATAGAAAGAATGAAATTGCCCACCAAATTAAAAATAAAATCTGAGATGGGGAATTTCAGATAACAGAATGTAAATCCTTTATTGCATTTTAACATGTGCAGTACTTGAAGTGAAACACAATGAAAACTTTAACAGAAATTGTCTCTAATACATTTACAGTCTTGTATTCACAAGCTATCTATAGGATATCACAAATAAACCCCTTTTAAGTTTTCTGCTGCTGTTTTGATGAATTATGTTTTCTTCATTTGGGATGTGAGTTAATAACTAAAATGTTAAATTTGTGGACTTTGGTCATTTATTTTCTTAGTATTACGAGAATACTACGGTGGAGAGCCTAGTTTTTGGATGATTTTATTCATGTATATTAGGCTGTCACATATACTACTATTATTTAGCTAGTACATGTGGCATAAATATGAGCAGTAGTATTCCTGAAACACCAAATTTTCAAGTTTCTCCCTAGAAATTAATGTTGACCAATTGTAAACTCAATCATGATAGAAGAAAATATCTTGAAAAGGTGTTTTAACCTTTTGTGGTATAGTTAAACATCCAGAATATTATGTTCATCTTACTGCTGCTGTGGAACAGGTTCTGGATTTCATGCTGAATTAACAAACATTTTTCAATTAAATGTAAGTATCCCTTGTTCCTTGTTGGATCTACTAGGTTGACATTATAATTCCTGTTATCTTGCTTATAAGACATGCATAACTTTAATCTGGTGTCACTCCAAAATTTAAAATTGTGCTGTAAGTTCCCCGCCCATGTGGGTAGTTTGGCAGCTTTCAAACTACTTTGTAATAGGGACAAATTTAATAGTATTCTGTATCCATAGTAATGACTGTGCGTCAGGCTTAGATAAAAGAATTTTTTCCACATAACTTGCCTTTAAATTGTTAATGAACAATTGGTTTTAAAGGTAGGTCTGTTAATTTTCTTTGTGTGTTCCTGATGGAATTCACCATAGCCTTACAGCTTTTCTCAAAAGGTAACTTATTATAGGAGAATTGACATTTGCATGTTCAAGAGTCAGAACCTGTACAGTATATAAAGCATACAAACCTTGAATTGGATTTTAGTTAACCATGTTCAAGGGTCCAGGATGCCAAAAATAAGTGTGACAGTTAGAAACATTTTTAATTTGCTGCTTTCCCTTTGATCTAGTTGAACAAATGTATTGTTGATTTGTATACAATACTGCCTTCGATAGGCACTCTTAAGTGTGGGAGCACACTTCACATATCTACTACCTGAAAAATTGCTTTGTGTCCCACTGTTATGAAAAGCAAAAAGTATGATGTTCTTCACTTGAACTAATCGAATACAATAGGTTATAAATTGTGTATTGTAAATAAAAGTTCACTCTGTGAGTGCACATTTTGGTAAATTATTTATTTATGTTAGCATTAAAAAGTTTAAAAAAATTGCATTTGACCAGGATATAAATGAGGTATGTTGGACATGGCTTTGCATTATACCTTGATATTAAAGCTGGTGTTTCATCCTGGTATTTTAAAGCTGCTTTCTGAGTTTTTTTTAATGTAAACTAACCTCCTGCATGACAGAGGTTAAAATTTTGTCTGCACTTGAGTTCACTTGGGTTTACATTTCAATTGCGCATGTTTATTTATACAGATTTCAATAAAGCTATTCAAGGCCTTATTTAGTCTTTCAGTTTCTTACTAAAAAAAAAAATCTTGCCAGAAGGTTTTGCTTAATGGGTAGATGACCAAATGCTACCAGAACCTACATAATCCTTGGTTACAACATAGTCATTAATAGCTAATCATAATAAGATGTGTGGTATTTCCAGACCACCGGTGGAACATGTGAAATGACTTGGTTTTTTTCTGTCATCTATCTAGCTCCAAAAGGCAATAAGATAAATTCTTAAAGTTAATATGTCACATGATGTAAGAAATCTTAATCACTACATCTTTATAAAGATGGTCACTAAACATGTAGTGTTTCAACTGTAATAAAGAATAATTAGCACTCCAAAATAAGGTGCCATCTTAAGTTTGGCATAAGTTTGAGACATAGGAAATGTAGCTCTAATCCTGAATGCATGAGAAAAGCTAGTTTGAGTTGTAACATTTGGAAAAATATGTTGCTTTAACTATTTCATTTAAATAATGTTTAAACATATTTTTCAGGTACTGAACTTCAAGCTTATGAGAAAAACCTAAATCTGTAGCCTTCACTTACTGCCTCCATTGCTGGTGGTAAATTTCAACCTCTGATGGAAAATATTGCTTACTTTTTGCAATGTTTCTAAAGATGTTGCTTATTTTCAGCAACATTCCTATATGTTGCCTCTGATAACTGAAAAAGCCCCATATCATTATTCTAGTAGTATGAGAAGTGGGCTTGCATTCAGGAGACCTAGATTCCTAACTCTGTCACTTTTCTCCCACCCAGTCCTTAGATTTACTTCGTGCCAGTCCTTGTTTGGCACATCTGGAGTTTTTTGGAATCTTTTTTTCCCTTTGCCTTGAAAAACATTTCTGTGAATATCACCAGTGTAGTGGCTATTGAAAAATATGCAACAGTGGCTTCAAAATGTTTTCTTAGGCTGGGACATAGACAGAAATTATTTGATCTCATCTGTTTTGGGCCATGAATAGCTGGACTGCTGTACATGTTCCCAAATTGGAAGCTTATGGGTACCTGTGTATTTCCTTCTGCTACGCTGAGCAGTCATTAGTCACAGATCAGGATCGGTCCAGTCCCTTGGACTTTTTGACGTATTAGCATTTATGTATAATAGTTTTGTTTGTTAATTTTAAGAGCTAACTTCGGAAACATTCATTTTTCTGGCAAACAGGCTGTGGCCAAGTAGAAGGGGTTTCCAGGTAACATAGGCTGTGTTTTGTATGCAGAGGGGCTTGCTCTGCAGCAAGTGAGATTTAGGAGATATTAGGAAAAGATACTAGGAAAAACTTTCTAACTATAAGGGTAGTTAAGCTCTGGAATAGGTTACCAAGGGAGGTTGATGACTTCTCAAGGTCCCTTCCAGCCCTACATTTCTATGATTCTATGACTTAAGCAACTTAAGTGTGTTTTTCCAGGAGCACTTGCCATGTTGTCAAGTTGCCATGTTAGTAGTTTAAAAGAATGATTAGAAACAAAATTTCAGTATTTTTGCTTTCAAGGTGGCACGAAGTAAATCTAAGGACTGGGTGGGAGAAAAGTGACAGAGTTGGGAATCTAGGTCTCCTGAATGCAAGCCCACTTCTCAGACTACTAGAATAATGATATGGGGCTTTTTCAGTTATCAGAGGCAACATATAGGAATGTTGCTGAAAATAAGCAACATCTTTAGAAACATTGCAAAAAGTAAGCAATATTTTCCATCAGAGGTTGAAATTTACCACCAGCAATGGAGGCAGTAAGTGAAGGCTACAGATTTACAGATAATGTATAGCTCTACGTTATGCTAAAGGTTTGTTTATTAAGACTCACATAAAACTTTGTGAAGTTAGGCTAAGAAGGATCTTATGTTAAAAACAGATTTTAAATTACTTAGAGTGAAAATATATATAAAGGTGGTAATCTGTTTTTGCAAATGCTTAAATATATATGCTTATAGTCAGGGAGTATTATATTTGCACCACCTGCAAAATGTAGGAAACGCCCTAAGGTTGTGCTTGTCCTCTATGTAACTCAGACAGAGAACAAAGGTTTAAAAAAACCCTAAAAAGTTCAAGTGCCAAATTGAGTGTGAGAAACAGAACCAGCTTCTTTTCTCACAATTTACAAAAAGCAAGAGATAAGATCAATAAGAGTACAGCATACTAAAAAAATAAATAAATAAAAGTAGAAAGTTAGGAAGGCAAAGAAAGGCGCAACCAGTTACCAAAAGATAGCTTCAGTGTGACAAAGTAGGAAGCTTCCGTGAATCATGCTAAACACAGACAGGCGACCTCTTCCAAAAACAGCTAAAATAACTTGTCATAGATCTTGTATGTTCAAATGCTTTGCTATTTACCTTGCTAATTTTAATGCCTTTACAAACGCCTTCCTTTCTGATATTTCTTTAATAGCTAACCACTGGTTTATTCTTCCTTATTTTCTTTCTTCTCTTTAATTATGCTATTGTTAAGCAGGTTTAAAACAAAGTTTTATCCTAAAATTTATAATTGATCTAAATTATAGGATTTAAATCCTAACAATGTACTGATGTCTAATTCAGTTATTTAGTTTGGAGAGGACCCTGGTGACCGAATGCTGCAGCCACCTCCACTGACTAGCAACCTTCGGTGCGACACAGGCTGGCCTTGTGTCTCCAGAGGCACTGCCAGAGCCCCTGAGGAGACTGCATGGTGCAGGGCGCCGATCCCTGCTGGCAACGCTAGCGCAAACACCAAGGCGGCACATTTCACTGCCATTGGTAACAGCTATTCAGGAGCAACAGCTGGGTGCTGCAGGGAGGGGCTGCTGCCCCCACCAATCTCCGCCCATTCTTTGGAGGCTGTCATAGCCACAAAAAACTCCACTGGTGGTTGCATTGGAGAAATGCTGTTCTAAAATAACTCAATTGCTATTTCAAATATCCAAAATACCAGTTTCTTGAGTAATTTGGGATCAATAACCCCACATCTTAATGACGATGATGTAAAATTAATTGTATTTCCATGGCCAGTCTGCTATATATTTATTCTATTTTGTATTTGCCTATGTTTAATCCTTCCAGATAAGTATTTGTTAGGTTGGCAGCTGTCCACTCAATAGGTTACCAGGAAGGAAATGTTAATAAGGAACTCCTGCATATACTGGAATATTTTGTATATTGTGATGAATCCAGGATTTGAAGAGTCCCTCCAACAGCTTGTTGCTCTGTTAAGGAACATTTGTATATATCTAAGCGTGATGTGATTGGCATCGTGATTCCAGTCTGTGGATATGCTTGACTAGATGAAGAGTCCAACAAGATCAGTGAGTTAGCCACTACTGTGTCTTGCCTGACTCACCAAATAGCATAATCTAGCTGTGAGGATAACCTGTAATATGAAGGGAACACGACTGTGTGGTACCTAATCGCAAAAGCTACCAATATGGCTTTCTAACATGTCCAGTTATTAACAACTTCCGTTTTACAACTCTAGGAAAAACTACCATTGAGCACAGTTATTACTACTGTCTCAATTTGGAAAAAAGAAACCACAATTGATAGTACTTCAAAAGAAACAAATCTTGACCAATATGTTCCCCAATTCAAGATCCACATAAATCCTTTAATTCTAAATTTTAAGATGTTATAAGATAAAAAGAATACTCATGTTATTTAATTAGTAAGAGTATGACCCAGTCCAAGGAACAATTGAAAGTCTAATTCAAAATGGTAATCCTGAAGTATCGATAATTCCCATGCAGTTAAAGATACAATTTTCTTGTGTTAATATTATTATACTGTATTAATTCTGTTTTGTCACTTACCTTAAGGCAGTTTTTTTGCTTTTGCACTATTATTTGTATTAACTGGAGCTACTAAACCAACATTTCAAATCACACCAAAGATTAATGAGGTAAAGGTGTTGTCATAATAAACTATTAGAGTGACAAGATGTTATTACGGTGAGGAGGAGGGTTTTAACACACAGTCCTAAAGCTCTATGTGATACTAAAGAATTGTTAATCAAGACTCCTATGAAGCTTTGTGAAGTTAAGCTAAAAAGCTGCTAATAAATGTCAGCAAAAACATTTTACATTGCTTATAGAGGGGAAAAATATATCTAAAGTAGGGCTGTCGATTAATTGCAGTTAACTCGCGCGATTAACTCAAAAATCAATCACAATTAAAAAAATCGCAGTTTTAATCGCACTGTTAAACAATAGAATACCAATTGAAATTTATTAAATATTTTGGATGTTTTCCTACATTTTCATATACATATATTGCATTCTGTGTTGTAATTGAAATAAAAGTATTTTTGTTACAAATATTTGCACTGTAAAAATGATAAAAAAAAAATTTTTCAATTCACCTCATACAAGTACTGTAGTGCAATCTTTGTTGTGAAAGTGCAACTTACAAATGTAGATTTTTTTGTTACATAACTGCACTCAAAACCAAAACAATGTAAAACGTCAGCGCCTACAAGTCCACTCAGTCCTACTTCTTGTTCAGCCAGTCACTCAGACAAACAAGTTTGTTTACATTTACATTCTTATTTACAATGTCACCAGAAAGTGAGAACAGGCATTTGCATGGCACTTTTGTAGCTGGAGTAATGCAAGGTATTTACGGGCCAGATATGCTAACCATTCGTATGCCCCTTCATGCTTTGGCCACCATTCCAGAAAACATGCTTCCCTGCTGATGACGCTTGTTAAAAAAAATAACGTGTTAATGAAATTTGTGAATGAACTCCTTGAGGGAGAATTGTATGTCCCCTGCTCTGTTTTACTAGCATTCTGCCATATATTTCATTGTAAAGCAGTCTCGGATGATGACCCAACACGTTGTTCATTTTAAGAACAGTTTCACTGCAGATTTGACAAAACGCGAAGAAGGTACCAATGTGAGGTTTCTAAAAATAGCTACAGCATTCGACCCAAAATTTAAGAATCTGAAGTGCCTTCCAAAATCTGAGAGATTTCAGAAGTCTTAAAAAAGCAACACTCCTATGCAGAAACTACAGAACCCGAACCACCAAAAAAGAAAATCAACCTTCTGCTGGTGGCATCTGACTCAGACGATGAAAGGGAACGTGTGTCGGTCCGCACTGCTTTAGATTGTTATCGAGCAGAACCTGTCATTAGTATGGATGCATGTCCTGTGGAATGGTGGTTGAAGCATGAAGGGACACATGAATCTTAAGTGCATCTAGCACGTAAATATCTTGCGATGCCGGCTACAACAGTGCCATGAGAACACCTGTTCTCGCTTTCAGGTGACATTGTAAACAAGAAGCGGGCAGCGTTATCTCCTGCAAACATAAACAAACTTGTTTGTCTGAGCGAATGGCTGAACAAGAAGTAGAACTGATTGGACTCGCAGACTCTGAAATTTTACATTGTTTTATTTCTGAATGCAGTTTTTTTCAACATAATTCTACATTTGTAAGTTCAACTTTCATGATAAAGAGCTTGCACTACAGTACTTATATTAGGTGAACTGAAAAATACTATTTTTGGTTTTTTACAGTGCAAACACTTGTACTCAAAAACAAAAGTGAGCACAGTACACTTTCTATTCTGTACTGTAATTGAAATAACCATATTTGAAAATGTAGAAAACATCCAAAAATATTTAAATAAATGGTATTCTATTATTTAACAGTGCAATTAATCACGCAATTAATTGCGTGATTTTTTTACTTGACAGCTTTAATCTAAAACTAATCGGCTTTGCAAACTTATTGTTGCAACTGCTTAAACAGAACTGACTACAAGCATATATATCTTAGTAACAAATTGTTATAAAATTGTAATCAAAAGCATAAAGTGTAACTGCAAAAAGGAAAATAGTTAATTAAGAAAAACTGTCTCTGTTGGCCAAAACTCATGTGACCTTTTGTACTCTGGAAATTTGGAGTGTATTGTATGTAACTATTTAGTCAACTAACAGCAAGGTAGACATTTGATAGTAAGTGGACAATAAAAATTTAGAGAGACAAGGTGGATCCAATGTTTTATTGGATCAACTTCTGTTGGTGGAAGAGAAAAGCTTTCGAGCAGGTCCTGAAGAAGAGCTCTCTGAAGCTCAAAAGCTTTTCTCTTCCACCAACAATAAAATAAATGGTCCAATAAAAGATATAACCTCAGCCTCCTTGTCTCATTCATATTCTGGGACCAGCACAGCTACAACAACACTGCAAACAATAATACCTGACAGAGTTAGCTGCAAATTTAATATAAAATAAACAAGGAGGGAGGGGGGCATAAAGACCTGTAAATTTGGCCCAGTGCAAGTACATAGCCAGGTAGCCCCAGAGGTTGGTAAGTAATTGCCTTTCTCTGCTGTGCTGACATTTTCTTTGGTCAGGACAATCTGACTTGAATAAACCAAATTGGGCTTAACAACTTGATGTCTCAGGAATCAATTATCTAACAAGAACCCATTTATTACAAAGACAAATCCAAGGATATATTAAATATACTTAATGATTTAGCAGTTAGTCAAACACTAAGTTTACAAACATGTGCTCACTGTGTATTTCACTTCCAGCTTCAGAACTCAGATCTAAATGTGGACTTACATTTGCTGGAACAAGCTATCCATGAATACTTGATCACAAGAGACACTACCAGTTAGTACTGAAGAGAGGAACTTAGAGTTGCTTTTCAGAATAATCTACAATACAAAACAAATATTTAGTTTAGATTTGTATTAGTTACAGCTAAGGAGGCACTCGTCATCTTGATAGTTATATAAGGGACAGAGTAGAAAAAAGCAGCTATAAAATACAGTAGAACTTTGCTAATTTTACTTCATACTAACAAAATAGACTGGCAGTCAGAAGACAGATTCTTTTCCCATGTCTGCCACAGCTTTCTTTGTGATCAACAGCAAATCACTTAAGGTCTGGTTTTTCAGAGGTATCCATCACCCACAGTTTTCATTGACTTTGGCTGCAAGTGGTTGGATGCACAGCATCTCTGAAATCAGCCCATTAGTCTCTAACAATCCTCCATAAAACAGGGATAATATCTACTTCACAAGCATGCTGTGAAGTTTGTAAAGTGCTTTGAGATCCTCAGATGGAAGTCACTTAGGGTAGCAGGGCAAAGTAATTAAGTGGCAAGCATAAGCTCAACAATTCTTTCAGAAAAATAATCATACATCCCACTTTTGAGCCAAGATCTAAGAGCAAATTACTAACATGCTCTGAATTTACAAAGAATTAGTTAAATTAACAAAGTAAATGACACAAGAACATTGTGAATTTAATACTAAAAATAAATTATATTTGTCAATATAAACAAACATTTTAATGCAATATTTTGATTTCCTTTTACTATTTTTGCTATACAACATCTTTAGCCCACTTTATCCATGTAATATACTAGGAACCTTTACCAAGTAGAGACTGCAGCCCTCTACTATAGCATCTCTGTGGACAGAAATTCCATGCTTGAAAAATAAAGAGGATAGCAAATGAGGATGGTGACACTTGTTGGTGATTAGGTATGCATCACCTCAGGAAGAGATGCAGAGATAAAATTTCTAGACACCATAAATAACTGCTTCATGGAGCAGATCATCCTAGAATCTACAAGAGAGGAGAGGTAATTCTTGATAGCACAGGATCTTGTCCAAGAGCTGAAATGCTCAGTAGTCGTGACCATAATGTAATTAAATGTAACATCCTTGTGGGGGGGGGACACCAAAGAAACCAGCAACAGTAGCATTTAACTTCGAAAGGGGGAACTACACAAACATGAAGCTATTAAATGGAAATTAAAAGGAACAGCCACAAGGGTGAAATGCCTGCAAACTGCATGAAGACTATTTAAAAGCCACCGTACTAGAGGATCAAACTAAATGTATACCCCAAATGTAAAAAAAGAGGACCAAAAAACTGCCACCATGGCTAAACAGCAGAGTAAAAGAGGTGATTAGAAGCATCCTTTTAAAATTGGAAGTAAAATCCGAGGGAGGAAAATGGAAAGGAGCATAAACTCTGGCAAGTCAAATGTAAAGTATTATAAGGCAGGCTAAGACGACTTTGAAAAGCAACTAGAGAAAGACACAAACTAACAGCAATATATATTTTTTTTAGTACATCAGAAGCAGGAAGCCTATTAACTAGTCAGTGGAGCCACTGGAGGATCAAGGTGCTAAAGGAGCACTCAGGACAAGGCCGTTGCAGAGACGTTAAATGAATTTGAATCAGTCTTCACTGCAGAGGATGTGGGGGAGATTCCCACACCTGAGCCATTCTTTTTAGGTGACAAATCTAAGAAACTGTCTCAGCTTAAGGTATCAATAAGAGGAGGGTTTGGAACAAATTGATAAAATTAAACGGGAGTAAGTCACAGGACCAGATGGTATTCACCCAAGAGTTCTGAAGGAATTCAGATATGAAATTGCAGACTCCTTACTGTGGTATGTAAACCATCACCTAAATCAGCCTCTATGTCTGAAAGGTAACTAATGTTGTACCAATTTTTAAAAGGGACTACAGAGCCAATTCTGGCAATTACAGGCCAGTAAGCCTAACTTCAGTAGCAGGCAAATTGTTTGAAACTATATTAAAAAACAGAATTATCAGACACATAGATGAACATGATTTGTTGGGGAAGAGACAACATGGCTTTTGTAAAGGGAAATCAATCTATTAGAATTCTTTGAAGGTGTCAACAAAACATGGACCTGGGTGATACAGTGTACTTGGACTTTCAGAAAGTCTTTGACAAGGTCCCTTATCAAAGACTCTTAAGTAGAATAAGCCGTCATGGGATAAAAGAGAAGGTCCTGTCATGAATCAGTAACTGGTCAAAAGATAGGAAAAAAAGGGTAAGAATCAATGATCAGTTTTCACAGTGGAGAGAGGTAAATAGAAAGGTCCCCCCCAAGGATCTGTACTGGGACCAGATCTGTTCAATATATTCAAAAATGATCTAGAAAAAAGGGCTAAAACAGTGTGGTGGCAAAGTCTGCAGAATATACAAAATCACTCAAGATAGTTAAGTCCAAAGCAGACTGCAAAATGTTACAAAGGAATATCGCAAAACTGTGGGTGACTGGGCAACAAAATGACAGATGAAATTTAAATGTTGACAAATACAAAATACTGTACGTTGGCCAATGTACATAGCAGAGGGGTATTGCTGGCACATGATGGCATATATCACATTGGTAGATGTGCAGGTGAATGCAGGCCATCATGTGCCAGCAATGCCCCTCTGCCATGTATATTGGCCAAATCGGACAGTCTCTATGTAAAAGAATAAACGGACACATCAGACATCAAGAATGATAACATTCAAAAACCAGTCGGAGAACACTTCAATCTCCCTGGTCACTCAATTACAGACCTAAAAGTCGCAATACTACAACAAAAACACTTAAAAAACAGACTCCAATGAGAAACTGCTGAATTGGAATTAATTTGCAAACTGGACACCATTAAATTAGGCATGAATAAAGACTGAGAGTGGATGGATCATTATACAAAGTAAAACTATTTCCCCATGCTTATTTTTCCCCCTACTGTTACTCACACCTTCTTGTCAACTGTTGGAAATGGGCCATCCTGATTATAGCCACAAAAGTTTTTTTTCTCCTGCTGATAATAGCTCACCTTAACTGATTACTCTCGTTATAGTTGGTATGGCAACACCCATTTTTTCATGTTCTCTGTATGTGTATATATATATATCTTCCTATTGTATTTTCCACTGCATGCATCCGATGAAGTGGGTTTTAGCCCACAAAAGCTTATGCTCAAATAAATTTGTTAGTCTCTAAGATGCCACAAGTACTCGTTCTTTTTGTTGACATTTTTCTTAATTTTCAAATTTGCTTTGACCCAAACCAATTTTTTTTCCTGGCAGAACTGTCAGCAAACCAAAAATTTTTTCCAAGCTCTACATACAAACATATCAGACTGTGGTTGATATATTTTTTCTAGGTGCAAAAGTATCTCTTGGTCTCCAGTGATATTTTCAAACCATTTTGCCTATATCTATTAAATGTATTAACTTTCATTTTCAGACATAATCATTTTGAGTGCCTCAATTTTTGGGTGCCCAACTTGACACATTAAAGGAACCTGATTTTTGGAAAGTGCTGAACCCCATTGGCTCATAATGACCAGCTGGCTTTACTGCTGACTTTCTCTGTATGTTGTACCACTTTCCTTCAGTCTTTTCCTTTCTCTATTTAGTTTGTAAGAGAATACTTAGTGCTGCCATGAGTGCAGGGGACAGGGCTACATAACATCTTGAGAACCTTTCCAGTCCTACAATTCTATGATTCTTCAGGACAAAGATCTTTCATTCTGTGAATTTGTACAACACCAGCACAATGTTTTTAAGAGCACTTGTCATATATATAAAAAGCATAAGAATTGCAGATACAGCTGTAAGTTCAGCGATACTGTGCTTCCTCACTATATTTGACACAGTTTTTATTTTTTAAAAAAAAGGTTTTCATAGGGTAATTCTATTCACACTGACTGCCAGTTACAACAAACATTTCTGTCATGACTGGTTGGCCTGATGTGTATTAATTGTCAGAGCTAATTTGTACAGTGATTTTTTTGAGAGTTTTCCCTTTTTGCAGCTATCTATGATTAAGGGAAGCATATGGCTCTATGGTGTCTAGTGGGTTTTTTTGGGATGTCTTCCAGATTTTCTGTGACGTATGTTTTTTTTCCTGTTTCTGTGTTGCCTTGTTATCTGAACAAGAAGATTTACGCTGAGTTGGGTCACTGACTGTAGACATAGCAGCATGTGCAACTCAGCAAAAATATACATATGGTGAAGAGCTTCTGAGTGAAATGTAGAAAAAGAAATGTTTCGATAGGAAGTGTATTATTCTTTATATAGGAACAAAGGTGTGTGTGATACTTTACAGACAGGAAGATAAGACCCCATTACCCCAAGAAGCTCATAATCCAAGCCCCCTACCCTAAAGAGTTTATAATCTGCATAGTTGATGTTACAATTTGTTAGGCCTGCCTGAGTGGCAATTACATGGTTGTGCAGGAGGTGCATATAAGAGAGGCTGATTCAGGCATAAGCAGGCAGCATGAAAGAATAGGGCCTGAAAAGTCCGCTCACCTGCTATAGGTTGGAAACTGTGCCAAGTGAGTGCATCTCCCTCTGCAGAATCGAAGCTTTCATTTTAAAAGAAAATTAGTCCCTAACCAGTCTGGCTGTGAAGGAAACCTTCCAAATGTGAACGGAGTGTAAAGAGATGCAGTGCTGATTTCCTAGGTGAGCAAACACCATGCCAGTGCTGCTGTCCTGCTCAGGAGTACGATAAACTGCAGCAGAGTAAAAACTGAGCAGACTCTTCTGAATTTTCACTGCTGTCTTCCAAATCTCTGTGGGTGACAGTAAAACTAACACGCGTCAGGTCACTTTCATTCCACTGAGGATTGGGAAAACTGTAACCACAGCAGAGGCAGGCAATGGAGCTATTCTCTGGGCAGGAGGGCTCACAACTGAAGTCTGGGGAATAGTAGAGTAGCAAAAATACTTCCCCCGCCCCCACCTTCAGCAGCCAGAAAGCTGAGTGGCTTAGAGTTGTCCCTGAACAAAGGAATACCTTTCCCATCTTTTTATAGCAGTATGTGGCTACTGGTTTTGTCCACTCGTGATTGGGAGTCTGGTAACACTTCCAAGTCCTACATGTGGGTCCGTGGATGGGGGTAAGTGGGACAGGGAGAGGGAAAGATGGATGGGGTAAATTAAAAACAGAGAAGTTGAGTGATCTTGGAAGGAGAGAGTGTAGGGAAAACAGGAGAAGCAAGGAGATACAAATTATAAAGGAGGTAAAGAGAAAATCTAAGGTGGGAAAGGGAATAAAATATGAGAGAGAGGAGGAAGAAAGAAACAAAAGACAACTCAGGAAAAGATGCAACATGATCGGCTACTATAGGAAAGAGACGTGGAGCAAAGGGAAATGTTAGAAAATTTATGCAAGGTACTGTATGTAATAAGCAAGGTTGATTGAATAGTACTTGTAAAATGCATTATTTAAGCAATTTTACTGTTATTTGTGGAATAATTTTATTCAGTTAAGACATCTGTGGATTTAAATAGCATTATAGCTGACCAAATACTACTATTCCTCAAATATATTGCTCAGCTAATACTCATTAAATATATTCAGCAAATACTTTTTCTGCTATTTGACCAGCTCTAGTAAGTTAAATTTTATATATATATATATATATATGTATAATTAAATAGAAAGTTGATTGGCAATATGTTGCAATTTAATACAGGGTAGAATTAAGAGTATACAATGTTTTATTCTTTTCAACGACAGATTGATTTTGGCAGAATGTTCCATCAAGAAAATTGAACTGAAATGTTTCAAGTCTGGAATTTCAAAACTTTTAATTTCGATAAAAAAATGTCAAAACTAAATATTCTGACATTTCTGGGAAAAAAGTTTCAGAACACTTTATTTTGTCAAAAGTTTCAATATTTCAATATTTCATCCCAATTTAGGGCAAAAAATCAATTGTCACAATATTGGAATTTTCTACAGGACAATTTCCATCGCTGATCAGTTCTACTAGAGGTCTTGTTTAGGTTGGGTTCCCATGAACTATGCATTGTTCAGACATATAATAAGTGACCGTCACTGCCCCAAAGAGTGCTGTTACTTGCAGTGTGATATATGTATAAGATTCTGGAATCTCCAGATATACTTGGTAGCCATTTTTCCTTTATATAGTTGACAGTCAGAAATATATATATTTAGGAGGATAGTGCTGAGTGTAGCGAGAATGTAGCAGGATCCACTGCCCATTGAAACCAGAAATCTAGAGGAGAAAAATGTTAACTGAGATAATTTCTCTGATACACCAAATGAGTACTTTGACTTTCTAAACAAGAACACTAACAGTGGCTACTGAGACAGTGATAAAGGCTGACCTGAGACACAAAATCACTGTGGGTCCTCTATACATGCAATCTAGTGTTTTACTGAACTTTTAATGTACTGGCAGGGATGCCCAATACAGGATTTTCAGTGTAAATAAACATCAAAGAAAGTCTCTAGCACATATAGTTAATGTATAGACAATATAGCATATCACCTAAATAGTCTATATTAATATCACTTTTTTCAGTCATCAGGGATACTTCAGGTACCACGGTGATAGATTTGGTTCAATTACCTAATCAATATGGTAATACCTATAATGTAAGGGAAGTAAGGATGGTCTAGTGGGTGGAGCATTGGACTAGGAATTGAGACCTTGGTTCAATTCCCAGTTCAGCCACAGACTTCTTATGATCTGGGCAAGCCCCTTAAATACTCTGACTCATCTTCTTTTGTAAAATGGATGTGAAGGATGTGGGGTTTTCTGTAGCATTTTATTAATATTATATGTCAATCTGATTGTTGTTGTGTTGTTTACTAGAGTATTACAAAGGGTTAATTCAAGCAGAAGGTAGGCATCTACACAGGACAGAAGACAACAGACTTCAAAGCAGCAGGTTTTCTGCATTATACTTTAAGTATTTGTAATTGGGCTATTTGACACTATCTCCAACCCCCTGGTATGCTGACCAAAGCAGTTTGGACAGGTTCAAGGGGCAGAGGAGAAGACAAAGAACTTAGCAGGATTTCACAGAGGGCTTGTCTCCACAAACATAGTTTGTGGCAAGCTGGGGTGTGATTCTACCCCTCACTAGACCCCACTGTGTCGGTAAAAAGAACAGGAGAACTTGTGGCACCTTAGAGACTAACAAGTGCCACAAGTACTGCTGTTCTTTTTGCGGATACAGACTAACACGGCTGCTACTCTGAAACCTGTCCTTACTGTGTCTGTGTGGACCCTATTTATGCATATTAACAGTTTGTTAATGCACTTTGATCTAGTCCTGTTTCAAAGAGGATTAGATTAAAACACATTAATGAACTGTTAATGTGCATCAGCAGGGTCCAAATGGAGGTAGGTCATAGAGAATTTAGAAGACAGACAGAAAAACCAATGACACAGAGCCATATGCACCTCTACCCCGATATAACGCGACCTGATATAACACGAATTAGGATATAACACCGTAAAGCAGCGCTCTGGGGGACAGGGCTGTGCGCTCCAGCGGATCAGCGCATCAGCGTGTCTGGCTCTGATACGCTGCTCTGAGCGGTGTGTTAAGGGTGCTGGTCCAGGGCCAAGCGGTTGGATAAGGGGCAGAGGGTCTCAGGGGGTGGTCAGGGAGCAGGGAGGGTTGGATTGTTCGGAGGTTCTGGGGGCATTGGATGGGGTGTGGGAGTCCCGAGGGGCCTGTCAGGGGGCGGGGGTGTGGATAGGGAGGAGGGTCGGGGCAGTCGGGGGACAGGGAGCAGGGAGGTTGGGGTACTGGGGGTGATTAGGGGGTCTCTGGAGGGGGTGGTCGGGGACAAGGAGCAGGGGGGCTTAGATAGGGAGTGGCGTCTTGGGAGGGGTGGTTAGGGCAGGGGGTCTCTGGAGGGGGTAGTCAGGGGACAAGGAGCGGGGGGGTTGGATGGGTTGAGAGGTCAGTCAGGGTGGGAAGTGACTATTAATAACGGAAATGCTTGAGGCCAAAGCAAGTTCGATATAATGCGGTTTCACCTATAATGCAGTAAGATTTTTTGGCTCCTGAGGACCGCATTATATCGGGGTAGAGGTGTGTTTCCTTTTGTAGGAGAAAGATACTGGAAGGGAAAACCTAATTGTTCATGTAGACAAAGCCAGAGACAAGCCCTGAGCAGTCACAGTTGGTACACAGGGTGCTGTAGCCCTGGTACCCAGTGTGAGACTGGGAGTATCGCAAGGTTTCACCCTGAGAGAGGTAAAGGGGCAGGGCCTATCACCTGTGTTGGTACCCACAGAGAGCTAGCCCAGGACCGTGACAAAGGGAATACATTTGTCTACGTCACAAAGCGGGGCAGTGAGCATAAAATCCATTAACAATTGTGGCGGTGCTCACATACTACAGTGATCAGGACCATATAAGTACCTAGATAGACAAGTACAATAGCACGGATTTCTATGAACAGTAATGAGAAAGATTTAGTGTTAATATATGCCTCTCTCTTAATTCCTAGTTTTTATTGCATACTTCCCGTTTTGTCTTTCTGTATAGGCATCCATTTATAGCTTGCTGCAATGTAAAATCTCCTCCAGCCTGACTCTACCTTCTCCTATAGTAGAAACTCTCCACAAATTCCTACAGAAGATGTCACCTGTAGAAACCATTCACCATAGAAGTATGACTTAAATATGATAAGTACTATATCCAACAATTTCTGTATATATATTCATAATGCACACAGGAATATTATAAAAGGAGAAAGTAAACTTGGGATTCTCCAGCCTTAGGGGCCTAGTTCTGCTGCCACTGAAAACAACAGATTTGCCATTTTCTTCATTGCAAGAGGACTGAGTCCTTAAATGCAGATTAGGACTAGGCATATATAGAATAGGAGGAATAGACACCTGGAATTAATGTAATCTGCTACCTTAATATCGTTAATTTAATAAAAGGGACTGAGACATCCTTTGGAGTATGCATGTGTAATGGGTCCCCGAGGGAACTTTCTGAATCAAAAGATGTCTCTTCGATATTTTAGCTGGCAGCTAGGACCATGAAGCAACACTGTGATTCCTCTCACTGTTCACCACAAAACATCCTGTAATTTAATAATATGTATTCTCTGGGAAAATGCATATTATAAAGCAATTTAACATGTTTCTACTCTGAAATGTGACCATGGACTTGTCTACACAAGAAAGTCCCACCACTTTACCTTAAGGTATGATTTTAAACTGATTTAGTTAAGTAAGTACAAGAGGTTGGGAGGATACTATTATTTTAGGTTTAAACCAGGCTTATTTTGGTTTAGGTTAATTTGATTGGGAACAGGCTTAGACTAAACCAAAATAAGCCACTTCTAAACTGAATGTCCATACAGGGATTTGCACCAGGTCAACTAAATTGGTTAAAAACGGATTTAAGTCAAACAGGTGCCATTTCTACATTTAGACAAGGCCACTGTCAAAAGAGAAAGGAAGGCTTGTCCTGTGGTTAAGGCCTAAGCAAATCTGAATTCAGGTCCCAACTCTGTCACAAATTCTGTGTGTAACTCTGATCAAGTAACTTATTCTCTCTGGGCCTTAGTTAACCACCTATCAGGATAATAATCCTCCCTTTGTCCAACTTCTCTATTTATACTGTAAACTTCTTGGGGCAAGGACTGTCTTTTACTATGCCAGTCTTGGTTAGGGATGTAATTAACGCTGCACGTCTTTCACAGAGGTTATGGAAGTCATGAATTCAGTGACTTTTTGGGACCTCTGTGACTTCTGCAGCAGCCAATGTGGCTGACCCCAGGGTCGGCCGAGCAGCTGGGATGGCCCTGGGGCCAGAAGCACTGGCTGCTGCTTGGGCAGCTCCAGGCACTGGCCTGGAGCTACAGCGGGGCCTTGGGACGCACCCCCTGGAGCTGCAGCAGGGCCCCAGGCGGCCCCCCTGGAGCCTCCCTCCAGAGCAGCAGCAGCGGCGGCGCCCCAGAGGGTCCCCCTCCCTGAAGCACCTGGGAGTCCACCAGAGCACCTAAGATTTAGTCGGGGTATTTATAGTACAGGTCACGGGCCGTGAATTTTTATTTATTGCCTGCGATCTGTCCATGACTTTTACTAAAATACCCGTGACTAAACCATAGCCTTAGCCATAATACAAATAACAGGATCAGTATAGGGCTTGTCTACACAGGAAAATTATACTGGAATAAGGTAGAGTGTGACTGTAAAGCAGAATAGCTATTCCCTTTTTCCAAAACTATTCTGGAATAATTCCATGTGTGGACAAGGCCTTACTCAACAGGTCTGCTCCTGTTGTGTATTCAGAGTCATATCTGCAGACTCTCATAACAAAATCATGCTTTTTACGCCTGTTAATACTGCACAGCCAACGCAGATATGGAAGAATGAGAGAAATTATGTTCCTTCTGAATTGAGCTGAAAATTGAAGATGAAATCAGGTTGAGCCTCACTAACATATGTCCCCAGCTGGAAAAATTGTGCAAGGAGAAGCAGGCATATCCATGCCATTAAGAAGACTCCTGGTCTGCAAGTTATTTTATATTTTATTTACAATATTTGATTCTTTTCTAATTAGTAGATAATACGGTTGGGTCTTTACTTACACAGCACAGAAATTCAGATTTTACACTAAAAAAATTGAATACATAATATAGTTTTCAAAGTTGGAAAACTATTTTTTAACTCAAGTAATAACACTTTTTAGCAATTTTGTTACATTACTGTATTGCTTATAGTTCACTTTTAAACAAAATTGTGTTCTCCCTAGCTGAATGCCACATTTTGCTCTCAACATTTTTTTTAAAGTGTAATTTTACTAAAATTATTTGATTTCAAAGATCTTGAAGCATTTCTTTGAGTGCATATTGCTAGGGCTTTCTATCATTCCAATTGTTTACATTAAAATGAAAAGGAAACATGTACATTGTTTATTTACTGTATTAGAGTTTATATGTATGTGATAATTAAAATTAATAATTTTCCTCAAGAAGTGTTAATAGTGGGCCACAGTGCCTATTGCAGCTGCACAGGTGGGCCTCAGGGGAAAAAGTTTGGGAACCCCCGCGATAAAGGTCTATAAAATCATGAATAGTGTGGAAAAAATAAATAGAGAAGTGTTATTTACCCTTTCACACAATACAAAACCAGGGATCACCTGATGAAATTAATAGACAACAGGTATAATACAAACCAGAGGAAGTACTCTTGCATACAATGCACAACGAACTTATGCAACTCATTGCCATGGGATGTTGTGATAGCCAAAAGTATAGCTGGGTTCAAAAAAGAACAGGATAACTTCCGGGAGGAAAGGTCCATCAATGCTATTAGCCAAAATGGTCAGAACAGAACCCTATGGTTGGGGTGAAACCAAATCTCTGACTACCAGAAACTGGGAGTGGAAGACGGGTGGAGCATTCCAAAATTGCCCTGCTCTGTACTTTCCCCCTGAAGCTCTGGTATGGGCCATTGTTGGAGACAACTACTGGGTAAGATGGACTGTGGTGTGGCCCAGTATGCCAGTTCGTACATGCTCTTATGTTCTTACCCAGAATATCATTTAGCCCACTTGTTAGATGCATTTGGAGTATAATGTCCAGTTTTAGTCACCATAGTTGAAGACAGACACAATTAAGCTGTAGAAAGTTCAGCAGAGGACAAATACAATGCTAACTGAAATGGATGGAATTACATTTTAGATGCAGCACTAAAACAGCTATAGTTAAAGTTTTGTCAGTTTGTATGGATATTAGGAAACTAACAAAATCTGGGATTTAGTCTTGAGAGAGGATGATTTAAAATTAAATGACATGTCTGAAGTATTTAAAGGTAGCTAAAAGATGTTACAAAAGTAAGCTTGATATACCTGAGGTGGTTGGGAAAACTAAAGAGGGAATAAGAATTTAAAGAAGCGTTATATTATAGGAAGTTAATAGACTAAATAAATTTAGTCAACTAGCTCTCAGGAATTTAAGCAAAAGTTGGATGGCCATATAAATTTTAAGGAGTCCGGAATAGTGGTCATTTTTATATTTGGGAATAACCTACTACCCTTTCTGGGGGTAAAAGAGGAAACCTTTTTAGCTGTTCAGGTTCCCCTCCTCTCACCCCATATTAGCGATAGGTTTGGAGAGGAGGTTTCTCTGCATAGGGGTGTAACACTGTCCAGAGTGGCTCACAGCTGTGAGTGCCAATCTCCATTCAGACTGTCAGAAAACAAGGCAGATACTTCGAACTGGTGGTATATTCTATCATTAGATTTCACCAAGCCAGTAACAAATCTGCACTCCTGGACAACTATATTAGTCTTACCCTGGAACCACAGACAGTACCCTTAAGCTCTCCAGCCCCTACTTTACCACCCAAACAAACTGGACTTTGTGATGAAAGGTTATTAAAACCAAAATTCACCACACATTAGGTTACTCCCGATCGCTAGGGGCCAGTCACTTATCCCAGGTCAATGGATACTCTTGATCTCACCAAAGACAATGCTGTAGCCAATTTCTCTAGTAAACTAACCAAAGATTTATTAGCTAAGAAAAAGAAATGAGTTATTGAGAAGTTATAGAAGGTAAAATACATTACAGGTGAGTCTAAGTTTATAGTGCAAATGATAGCAGAGATGTAGTATCTGCTAGTTTTCTGTGTCTCAGGTATACCTCTGTCCAATCGCTCAGGATTCCCCCTGTCAGAACCTATCACTTCAGAGATACAGAATCACTCCCAGGGTTTATTTTTATAGGTGTTTTCCCTGGAAAGCAGTTTGTCAAGTGTTCCCATCACAGCAGGGGTCTGCAAATATCCCATACTTTGAAGTTAGCATGCTTCTTCTTTTGCAGCTCCAAGCCTCCAGTCCCATTAGATGGGCAATTAAATTACAGATACATACATAATGCATTTAGTTACAGCAATCCAGACAATCTTTCACTAGTTTTCATGAAGTTTTTGCACTTTAACTAAATTCTCATCCTAATACTAATGCACCTGTGATCTAGGATTATCTAATTATAGGGATACATAATGTAACAACATGTAATCTCATAGCAGACAACAGAATACAGATAGGTGAAGACAATGCCATTAACGTTCCCTAGTTTTCATGAATTTAGAGTAAACGTAATTACCGGGACACATGCCATGTAAATATAATGTGATAACATCCCCCTTTGTTCTACTCCAACAAGTGAATTGGTTCATGCATATTAATACACTTACCATTTCTTTGAAATTCACACACACGTGAAATGACCTATGGCTCCAAACTGAGCTAGTCTATCAGCATCATGGGTGGAGGAGGGGTATCAATCAAAAATAACTTAAATTATTTTGGAAATTTACTTTGGATTGATATGGTGGGGTTGTCATTAAGTCATTTTGGAAATTAAAGACCTATAGTCTGCTTCTGATTCTATACTTTTAAGTACCTAGAAAAAACAGCTGAGTGACAGGTACTGTAGCACAAGAGATAATATGACTGACACTTTAAACATCATGAACTAGTCTGCCTTTGATTTACAAGTTGTAATCAAATAGAAATAACTTTCTGTATTGTAACACACACAATACACAAACTGCAGGCAACTATCTTAGAATCAAATGTTTTACATTCCAAGATATTTATAATTACTGTTCCTAAATGCTTTCATTATTGTCTTTAAGCAATATTTTAAAAGGTGAGCTACATTAAAACAACCTGATGGCTAGATTCTGTCATGCTTACTCATGTGGAGTAATACCTTATTCCTTCAGTAGTCCTTGCTGAAGAGTAAGTCACTACTCTATCTGAAAAAAAGAAAAGGAGGACTTGTGGCACCTTAGAGACTAACAAATTTATTTGAGCATAAGCTTTTGTGAGCTACAGCTCACTTCATCGGATGCATTCAGTGGAAAAATCCGATGAAGCGAGCTATAGCTCACGAAAGCTTATGCTCAAATAAATTTGTTAGTCTCTAAGGTGCCACAAGTCCTCCTTTTCTTTTTGCAGATACAGACTAACACGGCTGCTACTCTATCTGAGTTAGGGTGGAAGAATCTGGCTTTAAGGAAAAAGTCATCTGTCTTCCATACAAGCTAATTTTTCAGGCAACCCATAATATTGATTATGGCTGAACTGGATCTTAAAGTGTTTGTCTTTCTTTATTAAACAAAGAGAACATTATTTACTGTAAATTAACATGTACTATATTTTATTACACATTCACCAGCTTGCTTGTTTAGGATATGATGAAACAATTCTTATTCATTACACAATTGTAAGATAGGTAAACATGGCCACATAGTCGTCTTTCCCATATTTTGATTATAGGGATAACAACTGTATGAAAAGCTTGTGTTCAGAAAAATTCCACCCAAAATATCAATTTTCTTTTACAAAGAAAGATACCCTTCATAGTAGCAAACCATTTCTATGGCCCCAAATCTGCAAAGGCTTGCACGTATGCTTAACTTTAAGCATGCAAATAGCCCCAATCAGTGGGATGCTTTGTGTACTTAAAGTTAAGCATATATGTAGTCTTTGCAGTATTGGGGTCTATGTTTCCACAGCAGAGACATGCACAACTAGGAAAAAGAGAAATGGAAGTAAATAATTAAGAAAGCTAACTATCAGAAATACTTGACTGTAGTCATAAATTGTATTACAATTATTTCCTCATTCTCTCTAAGGAAGTCACTGTGTTCTCCTGTGAGCATATAATTTGGAATGGTCTGTAAATTACCATAAAGACTAAATAGCAGGATGTAATAATTTATGCAAGAGAGCTCTTTAGAAACTATTTAGTTAAGTCCTACAGAAGTCAATAGGGCTACTCATGTGTTTATAATTAAGTATACTGGATTAGGGCCTTAGAACTAGGTATCTGATGCTTTCATGTTGTTATGAAACATGCTTTCATGTTAGTATTTCACTAAACAATCTCTCAGTTTAGTGAAATACTATGGTTGAAATCTTGGCTGCCCCCTCCCCCTCTGAAACTAAAGTGAATTTTACCATTGACTTCAATGGGAGCAAGATATCATCCTTTGAGTTTTAAAATGTTTAATGCGTTCATTTTTTCAACACGTAAAATTTTGAAATTAATAGCCAAATGATGCAGCGTATTTCAAACGATATATAACAAAACCTTTTGCTGAACATTAAATATATAAATCAAATCATTCTCTTTAAAGTGACTTTTCAGCTTCTGACCTCTACACTGCATATTGAGATTTTTGTTTTTTAAGTCAGTATTGTTAGTCCAAACACCAATTTCAAGCATGGGGTAAGATGCAGAGAAGACTATTGTATTAGCCTAGATTTTTTTACTATGTACTATTTGGTTAACATTATGTTTCGATAGGAAAAAGAAGAAGAAAAGGGGATGCCAATTTGTGAGAGATACCTTTTATGTTTGGGTGTAAAATAATCATGAGAGTAAACAAGATAAAATGAAATATGGGAGAGCCATTGCCATGACACAGTCAATGCTGCGTTCTGTTTCACACTTCAAGCGGAAATTCATCTTCTTTGTTTTGTATGAAAACCACAGTGTATCTGCTCAAAATTTTCAACACGATCTTTGAGTAAAGCTTGAATTTTCAGAGGAGTTTCAAGAAAATTGGTTACTTAGTTTCCAAATTATTATCAATTAAGAACTGTCCCAAAAAATGTTTACTAAGTCTCATCATTTTTCAGGCCCCTCTAGCTTGAAGTCTACAAACCACAGAAAGTAAAAATATGTATGCAATGACACTTTAGTGGGCTCTCTAGGGTTATGTAATTATTTTGTTAATTAACAAAAGAAAAAGAAAATTAGTGTTTGTTGTCGCAACTGGATTCTTATGCAACACAGATAGCCAACTGTGAAGTAGGGCTGGTTTGAAGGCCAAGACCTCTAAGGAAAAGTTCAGCTGGTTCAGGAGTGAAGCTAAAGTGTTTTCAGTGGGTTCAGAAGTAAAGCTCCTGAACTGGCTAAACAGTTTTATGGAGAACATCATCTTTAACAAAGCACTACCTAGTGTGTAGACTAGAGCAGTGCTACTCAAAGTGATGGTCTGTGGACCGGTGCCGGTCTGCGTGCACATTGGAAAAAAAAATTGCCGGTCCCCCACATCAGATAGCTTGAGAAGCACTGGACTAGTGTATCCTGTTTTTTGTGAAACCATTTAGCTGGCTCAGCACAGAAGCTCCTAGTCTTTGTGAAAATACCCTCAACTCCTACTTTGACGAATAGGGTCTTTGTGAAAGAGCCCAACTGGCTGGGAAGCAGATCCCATTCTTTGTGAAAGGAGCCACTGTTGTGTCACAGATCCCTTCTTAATTAGCAATATACATTATAATTGATTTCTTAAGCACCATTTTTAGCTAATGGAAATCATGGAAAAAAGTTACCAACATGAAAAATTCACAAAGGAAAAGTTTCAGTTTTACAAAGGAAAGAGAAATGTTTCATAGATAGCAAAGGAAAATGAACAGTTTGTTTCATAAAACTTTGACCATCTCTACTTTTGAATGCTTTATATGGGCAATACATTACTAGTTACTGTCACATGCCTCTAGTAAAAAGTTTTCCACAGTATGCATCCGATGAAGTGAGCTGTAGCTCACGAAAGCTTATGCTCAAATAAATTGGTTACTCTCTAAGGTGCCACAAGTACTCCTTTTCTTTTTGCGAATACAGACTAACATGGCTGTTACTCTGAAACATGCCCCTAGTAATGTGCTTTCCCTACAAAACTGGAGCTTAAAACAGTAGAGAAGAGGATTTTTTAGCCTAGTAGCATTTGTGCGGCGTTGCAGAGGAAGATCTTCAACAAGACAGAGACTAATTTCATAAAGAAAAGGATCTTTGTGAAAGTGCCTCTTCATGAAAATGGAACTCCTGAGCTGGCTGGGCAGTTTCATGAATATCTTGTTTTTCATAAATGTGCCCAGCTGCCTCAGAGCAGTGCTGGCCTGTGCACTTTTACAAAGATCTTGTTCTTTTGCGAAACTAGGCACTAGTGTGTTGGCAACCTTTATTTTAACACCTGCCCCCCCAAACTGGGAAATGAATTGTGCAAAAAATATGACTTAAGGTTGCATATATAACATACCTATAATACAAAAAAACAAGGAAATGAAAAAGGAATATAACAATATCAGTGGTTTGAGTATTGGCCTGCTAAATCCAGGGTTGCAAGTTCAATCCTTGAGGGGGCCATTTAGGGATCTGGGGCAAAAATTGGGGATTGGGCCTGCTTTGAGCAGGGGGTTGGACTAGATGACCTCCTGAGGTCCCTTCCAACCTTGATATTCTATGATTCTAATATCTGCCTTCTACTCCTTCACAAAGAGATCACATTACCACTAAAAAACATACACCACACAACCTTAATTTTGCCCCAGTCAATACCAACCAGCCTTTCCCCAAATCACTCAGCAGCATAAAACAGACCCAATCTTCCTCACACTAATCACTCCGCATTGCTCTTGAAAACCAAACTGGCTCATGCTTGGGGAAGGGCAGCTGGGACCGGAGTCTGGCATCTGGATAATGGGGAAGAGCTGGGGCTGTGGTGTGCTGCAGGGCGGGTGGGTCTAGCGAGGCTGGAGGAACAGAAAGCGTCCCAAGGCGCGTAGTGGCTGACACCTCAACTTTTAATTCCCTTGCTGGTGGGTTGCAGAGCTCCTGCGACCCTCCCGAGCCCTTTCGTCTGCAGTTCTCATGGCAGGAACGCCAGGCGGGCAGAGCAGGGCGCTGGGGGGCCCCTTTTCCCAGGGTCCTCGGGCACAGGACCCACTGGCCCAGTGGCTAATGCGCCACTGTGTGGTACGTGTATTATAGCTGGAGCCAGCTGAACACGCACCCAGCCTAGTGCGCTGTGGGCGCCGCGGTTACTGTGGGACACGCTATTTCAATAAAATTAAAGGCGGACTAGTGGCACCTTAGAGACTAACCAATTTATTTGAGCATAAGTTTTCGTGAGCTACAGTTCACTTCATCGGACCGAATGCATCCAGTGAAGTGAGCTGTCGCTCCCAAAAGCTTATGCTCAAATGCATTGGTTAGTCTCTAAGGTGCCACAAGTACTCCTTTTCTTTTTGCGAATACAGACTAACACGGCTGCTACTCTGAAACCTGCTATTTCAAAACGGACCGTCGCCCCGGGGTGCAGGGCTGGGGCTGGCCGGCCCCTCAGGGACACGCTGACGAAAGGCGCTCGGCATCACTTGTGATCCCCCGCGAGCCCGCCTGGGGCGCGCCCGCAAAGCACCTGAGGGGACGGTCTCCCGCCGCCGGCAGCGACGAGGGGGCAGCACCTCTCCGCGGGTAGGTTCGCAGCCCCGCTCTCCCCGCCCCCGGGCCGTGCGTGCGGAAGTGGGCCCGACGCGGCGGCGCCGCCGCCCGGGATTGTGGGAGCGGGAGGGGACCGACGGGGAAGGTTTCCGGCGCTTTCCCGCAGACGTGTCCGGCCGCGGCCCCGCGGAGCCAGCCGCTGTCCCGGCCCGTCCTTTCGCTGCTGCCGCCCTCGCCGCCTCAGCGCGGGCCGGCGGCGCCATGTCCGGGACCAGCAGCCCCGAGGCCGTGAAGAAGCTGCTGGAAAACACGCAGGGAGACCTGCGGGGCCTGAGCCTGGAGTGTCGGAAGAAATTCCCCCCCGTCAAGGAGGTGAGGGGCTGGGGGCGCCCCCTCCTCAGGCCCTGGGCCAGAAGGGGGTGGGGCAGCGTCCCGTCTCACCCCCTGCCCAGGGAGCCCCCTCAGCTAGGCCGGCTCCTGGGAGGGGCAGAGGGGCCCGGGCTGCGGTGTGCGTGAGTGCGTGGTGGGTGTGCTGAGCCCGCCAGTGCTGGGCCGGTGCCGGGTGCGGGCCGGTAACCCGGGTTGTGTTGCTGACAGCTTGGGTCTGTCTTTGCTCCGGTTTATAAACCGTCGGGAAGCTCTGGTGCTTCGAGTTGGATTTGGAACTTTTTAAGCCTAGTCTCTGCCCAGAGGTGGGTGTTTGGGGGGGGAGGGCTGGAGTTTCGTTCAGACTAGTTCAGCAGCTGAGCTCACGTAGTGTGTTGAAAAATGCTGCTTGTCGCCCCCCCCGCCCCACCAAAAAAGTCTTATGGACTTTTCATAATCAGTTCAGGTGAGGGTTGAAATATGAAATTTAGCAGGGAGATAACCCTTAGAAAGGAGAAATGACTGAATGATTTGATGAAATTTGCCTGAAGCTTGCCTGAGTTATGAGGCTTTGCACATTTTGCACATATATTGTAAATATTTAACAATAGCAGTATTTTTAACAGGAGTCACCTATGGTAAAAGAAAGGGAAGGTAGGCTGCATTAGGTGTATATTGCTAATTTAGGCCCTGGTACTGTGGGGGCAGATCCCTCTGCTTCCATGTCACCCCATTGACTTTCATGCGGCTTCATATATGTACAGGGTTCCAAATTCGCAGATCTAGTTGTGACGCTGAGGTGTTATCTGTGGAGTGGATGTGTACATCTCCCCAGTGAAGTTTGTCTCCAAATTCAGTGTAGTTTGTTCAGAACCACTGAAATCTTTGTCAGCAGGTAAAGTTATCCATGATGCCAGGCGCACACTAAGAGAATCAGAGCTCTTCATGAACTCTTTCTTTGGGCATGTGCTTTACGTATCAACAAGTTGTTTTCATTTCAGGTGAAGGACCTTATTTTCTTAAAAAAAAAAAAAAAAAAGCTTTGTTTTTTATTCATGAAATTTCTACTTTAAGATAATAAATTTGGTTCCATTCTGAAATCAAAATTAAGGTTGCAAATGCAATCTTAGACATCGTCAACTTCAAAATCATGCTTGTCCGAATTTTTTACCTCTTTTCTTAACGTGTCAAGATTACTATAGCTGAAAGAGAGAGGATTTTCCTTTTTTTATTATTTTATGCATTTAACAATATTTTGTGTGTAGTTAGTTTTTCCTTATTTCACCTTGGTAGTCTGTCACTTCCCATTTTTTGTGGGTTTTTCATACACGAACAAGAGGAGGAAAAACACACTTAAAACCGTAAAAAGGATTGTAAAACCACAAAAACTGAAAGGTTGTGTTACCTGAAACAGCTAATTTCTTTTGACTACATTGACAGTGTCTCTTTAACTGTGCTTCATTTTGCATATGTAGTAATGATGTAGTCTCTAATCACATGATTATATATCTCAGATAATACCATGTCATAACAATTTTTCATTCTCATTGTAAAGTGCTTAGTGCAGGGGTTCTCAAACTTCATTGCACTTTGACTCCCTTCTGACAGTAAAAATTACTACAGGACCCCAGAAGGGGGACCGAAGCCTGAGCCTGCCCAAGCCCTGCTACCCTGGGGTGGAGGGGCAAAGCCAAAGCCCCACTGCCCCAGGCTGGGGGGCCAAAGCCGAAGCCCAAAGGCTTCAGCCCCAGGCAGGGGGCCTGTAACCTTAGCCCTGCTGCCAAGGGCTGAAGCCCTCGGGCTTGGGCTTTGGCCCTGGCTCCCAGCAAGTCTAAGCCAGCCCAGGCGACCCAATTAAAATGCAGTCGCAACCCACTTTGGGGTCTCGACCCATAGTTTGAGAACCTCTGGTTTAGTGAATGAAGCAGAGCTAATTGTTAAACATTTTGTCTGAAAATTAATCTATTTGTCTGACTTAGAGTAATACCCCAACATATAACATGTTGCATGGGAATCTAGGTTGCAGACATTTTTTTATGATATACTGTTTTACTTGAGAAATAATATGTGATCATATATGTTTGCATTGTTGTTGTAGTTACTTCACCTTGAATGGTATCTTAGAATATGTATATGCAGCGTCGTCCCAGGATGTTACAGAGACAAGGTGGGCGAGGTAATATGTTTTATTGGACCAACTTCCGTTGATGAGAGACACAAGCTTTCAAACCACACAGAGCTCTTCTTCAGGCCAACTTCTCTCTCACCAACATAAGTTAGCTCCAGTAAAAGATTGTACGTATATCACCCGCCTGTGTCTCTTAGGTTATGTTTTAACTACTTAGGGATTATATTTAGTTGTGACGCTATGGGTATGTATACACTGCAATTAAAAACCCGCGGCTGGCTTGTCGCTTGTGTCAGGTCACTCGGGCTAAGGGGCTGTTTAATTGCAGTGTAGATGTCTGGGCGTGGGCTGTGGCCCAAGTTCTGGGACTCTCCCACCTCACAGGTTCTAGAGCCTGGGCTTCAACCTGAGCCCAAACATCTGCATTGAAGTTAAACAGCTCCTTACCTCAAGCTCCAAGCCCCATGAGCCCAGTCAACTGGTACGGGCCAGCCATGGATTTTTAATTGCAGTGTAGACATTACCCTATGAGAAGGTTTCCCAGACCTGAAGAAGAGCTCTGTGTAGCTCAAAAGCTTGTCTTTTTCACCAACAGAAGTTGGTCCAATAAAAAATATTACCCCAGAGAATCATTGTGTTTGCTAATCTGTGAGGTTGAGAAACCTTGGAATTGCTTCAATTATGAATAGCTGTGGCATGAGGAGGAGAGAAATCATGAAGCACACTCTTCATCTCCCCCCTCACCCCCACCCCCAAATCTTAGATGCTTTTTCACAGCATATGTAAGAGCATGTATCCTGAAGCTCCAACAGTTCGGCCAGCATCATTATCCTTTATTCTAGGCTTATACGTTTTTGTAGACCAATAGAGGTGTACCTGGTGATTTACTAGGTGATGTCACTTACAGTGACATTTGATTCTGGGCGAAATGGGTTGTACAAAAAAACAAACAATCAATCAAAAATTCTAATGCCTTGAGCATACAATGCTGGCAATATTTTGGGTATAGTTAATGTGCTATACTTAACCTTTCTGTAATTCAGGTGTTCTCAAACTTCATTGCACCACGGCCCCCTTCTGGCAACAAAAATTACTACATGACCCCAGGAGCAGGGACCAAAGCCTGAGCTTGCCCGAGCCCTAGTGCCCCAGGGCTTCAGCCCCAGGCACCAGGGTCTGTAACCTAAGCCCCGCCACCCAGGGCTGAAGCACTTGGGCTTTGGCTCTGAGCAGTGGGGCTTGGGCTTTGGCTTCAGCCCTGGGCCCCAGCAAGTCTAATGCCAACCCTGGAGACCCCATTAAAATGGGGTTGCAACCCACTTTTGGATCCTGACCCACAGTTTGGTAACCGCTGCTGTAACTGAATGGAAAAAAACATCAATTTGCTATTGAAGTTGACATTCAGACTGTACCTTGTGTTTTTTTTCATTTTTGGCTGTGTCATGTAATGGTTTACAAGTCTTATTTGTATCTCTATAGATTTACACTATTACACAGAGGTGTTTTGAAAAAGAAAAATATATTCTGAGGCCGAAGAATGATGTGATGATCATAAAGTTGTGAAATGCCTCATCAGTTTTTATTGGCAAAGTTAATTACACTGATGCAGAATTTACTCCAGTTTACTACAGAATTCTATTTCTGTACTATAGGTCTATATACAATATATATGTTTATCATTTGCTATAATTATTATTTTGTTTTTAACATATTAGGCTTGGTAGTCTTTGTCCTTTTTTGGCAGGAAGTAAATACTTAACTTCTAAATTTGGATTGAACTGCATGGTATTAATAACCCAAAACACAACTAACCACTATTTGAACCTATAGGTGTTGCAGTGCTAATGCTGGGTGTTAGTGCAAAATGAACTGATAATGTTATTTGTAATTATTTAATCAGAGCGAATGATCTGGCAGCAAATAATTTGGCAGGTGTGCTACCAATACTATAGAGTTAATATTAAACAACATGCTTATTTGGATTTGGCAATTACCACATTTTTAGCTATTAGGGAATTGGAATTAGGAATATTGTTTTATCCTGGTGTTTAAAATAGTTATTGGATTAATTTGTGTGACCACTGACTTTCTAAGTATTAGAAGAAATATAAGTTAAAGAAATATAAGTTAAGCAACTTCAGCTACACAAATAACGTAGGTGAAATCGACATACTTCAATCGACTTACCGTGGTGAGTTAACTGCTGCCTCTCCCCCATCAACTCTCCCTGCGCCTCTCGCTCTGCTGGAGTACAGGAGTCGACAGGAGAGTGCTCAGGGGTCGATTTATCACGTGTAGTCTAGTTTGACTCATCTAGACGTGATAAATCAATCCCCACTGGATCCATTGCTGCCCGCTGATCTGGCGGGTAGTGAAGACATACCCTTATTGAATTTCATCCTATTTTGTCCACATCATTTTGAATATGAATCCTATCCTCCAAAGCACTTTCAACCTCTCTTAGCTTGGTATCATCCACAAACTCTCTATACAATTATCTAAATAATTTATGAAGATATCGAACAGAACCAGATCTAGGACTGATCCCTGAGAGACCCCACTAAATATGCCCTTCCAGCTTAACTGTGAACCACTTATAACTACTTTCTGGGAATGGTTTTCCAGTCAGCTATGCACCCACCTTACAATATCTCCATCTAGGCTACATTTCCCTAGTTTGTTTGAGACATTTATGTGAGACAGTACCAAAAGCCTTACTAAAGTCAAGATATCACATCTTCTGCTTCCCTGATAGCCACAAGGCTTGTTACCCTGTCAAAGACAGCTATTATGTTGGTTTGACACCATTTGTTTTTGACATTTTGACAATTTGCTGTTACTTGTCACCTTATTTCTAGGTGTTTGCAAATTGATTGCTTAATTATTTACTCCATAATGAGTGAAAGTAAAAAGGTTCTATTGGTATCTCCTGTATTTTAGGGTGACTTCTGCTGAAATAACTTGGAACAGCAGACATTAGGGACTAAGTCATTGTTCAAATACTCTTTCTTTTCTTTGCTTTCTTTGTCTTGTTCCAGACTGTCCCTTAACATAAGTTAGAGAAAAGGAGTACTTGTGGCACCTTAGAGACTAACAGATTTATTTGAGCATAAGCTTTCGTGAGCTAGAGCTCACTTCATCGGATGCATTCAGTGGAGAGACATGGTGAGCGAGGTAATCTTTTATTTGACCAACTTCTATTGGTGAAAGAGACAAGCTTTTGAGCTACACAGAGCTCTTCTTTCCAGACCTGAATTAACATAAGCTACCATTCTTGAATAGTAGTACTTTCCCAGTTGAGTCAGCATCTGCATGAATTGAAATGGAATTTCACAGTTTTAGAGTAAGTTCAGATTACTGTATTTGAAAGCCACTATGCAAGAATGCAGCCAGAGTTGTGGTGAAAGGAAATCCTGCAGGATAACAGGAAAATGAAGGAGGACATAGAATTCTCACTTGCAAATTAACTCTCTGCATGTATTTTTTTTAACTGATAGTTTTAAATTCATTTCTATTCATAGTTGTTTGAAATACCTTCAAAAAAAGCTTAAAATATTTTTATACTTTCCATATAACAATTTTTTCATCCTTGTGTCTGATTGTGTTCCTTTCTTCAACATTAAATGTTTAATTCTCCTGGTGTCTCTTGTTCACCCACCTTTCTTACCCACTTTCATTTGGAATGGAGCAGAAACGGACATAACTGCTTTTGTTGATGAGTTTCTTTGAGTTTTATAGAACTTTTCAGCCTGCTAAAATATTGTTTTGGAATCAGTATTGTAGACTGATATCACCACAGATCTGGGGAGAAGGTTAGGGCCTATTCTGCAACCATTTATTCATATAAATAAATCTTGCTTCAGCAAGTAGTCCTATTGACTGAGTAAGGGTTGAAGAATTAGGCCCTGAACTGCTGTAGGACCAAGAAAGGGAGTGCAAACTTGGTGGGGGAGTTGTTTCATTACAGTGGAAATGATATGGTTTTGCTGTGCAAAAGGACAGAATTGGGTGAGCCTCTTCATGAGCTCCTTCTGTGTTGCTTTGAACAAGGAAATGTGGGAGGATCGGGAGCCAGGCTTATAGATGTGTCAACATACACACAAAATGGTTCCACAACAGTCCTTTGTAGTAGTTGTAACAATAATACCTAGCTGTTACATGGCATTTTACATCAGTAGATCTTAAAGTGCTTTACAAACCAGGTCACTATTGTTATCTCTGTTTGACAGGTGGGAAAACTGAGTCAGAGAAGTGAAATGGCTTGGTGAAGGCCACAGTCAGCTAACTTTAGAATTAGGGACTTCCTGACTCAACTTTAGTGCTTATTTTTGTGAACCATTCTGCCTCCTGTCCATCAACTCTGTCTTAAGTGTCACTCGAGTTAAAACTCGAACTTTGATTGAGAATGTTGCCAGCCTTTGTTGGTTTGTAAAACTTCTAACATTTTAAACATAATGGTAGGTGGAGCATATGGGGAAGCCTAAATTCTTTCCATTGTACTGTAACAGGTAGGCAAGGCCCTTCAATTTTTGTTTTTATTTGTCTAACATTTCATGGGAATTTATTAGTGCTTGTTACAAAAATTTTAAAAAGTGAAAATTACTACAAAAATTAACTTCACAGCTTTCTGGGTAAATATCAAGGTAAATATTGGGAGACAGGAGAACAGAAAGAAAGCAACAACTAGAGAAAAATACAAATATTGAAAGTAAAAGCAGTTTAATGATGTGATTTATTTCATGATCTGTACATTAAAGGTATGTGCATATATGCACTTATATGGATGAGTCTTCCACTACATTGCCGTACTTTAATGATAGCCTTGCATTTACACTTAGATTAATTTATTAACATAAATATATCTTCCTAATGTTGTGTTTTGGATTTTTGTCATACTCAATATTTTTGTGTACTTGAGTGTTCCACAATTTGGGTGAAAATCAGTAAAAATTAAATAATGGCTTTTATAAACCCCGGAAATTTTTTTGATTAAAAATTTGTAAAAAACTGAAAATGAAAGGCCTTACATGTAGGGACAATAGATCATGGCCAACATCTCAATATACATGCAGAAGGCAACAAGTCACCAGAGAATTGTGCTTTCTGTAGCTCACATCATCAGGAAGACATAATCTCATTCTGCATTAACTGTAGCTTCTGAATGGTCTTCAAATATAACCCCATGCTAAGCATGTTGTGGTAATCCAGTCAGAACCTGTACAAACATACATAGCTATTGCATCTTCCACACTGAAGTTTGGGGGCACAAATGAAAATATATCAGACTCTTTGAGAAAGATGAGAGAAAAAATCTCTTCAGAATCTCACATTTATCTTTGTGCAGATAAATGATTGTCTAGTGCCAGTCTTTGGTATTTCTTCAGGTAGGAGTATAGTAGTTTGAACAATCCCTCCCACTCACCAGGACCATAAGTGTGTTGGCTGGATTGTGTAGACGATGGTTTCAAAGACTGCTGATAGTATAAAAGAACTAGATGCCTGATCTCTGCCCATAACTACAAAGTGACTAATGTATTCTGTGTGCCATGCCAGGGAAAAAGCTAGAATAAAAGGGGCCAGGGGAAATGACTAACCTCCCATTGACTTCTGTGGGGCCAGGATTTCACTGTAGATTGCACCAAAATGGCTTCTCAATAACTTATTTAAAATCAAAAGTTTAGAAACATGTCTGTAGAACTAGCAAGATTACCAGCATAAAGAATTCTTCATCATTGGCCTAACAACCATTTGTTTGAGGAACCTGGCACCTAGCATTCCCTTTCCTTTTCCCAAATCTTATACTTTGTTCTTGTACAACATTCAGAGAATTGAACCATTTTATTTTATCCGAGCAGCTAAAACATTTTGTCTGTGACCTGGCCGCATCTTTTCCAGGTTCCTTTGCACCAACATCATCCCCTTCCAATCCACACAAAATGCAGCTGCTAAAATTATCTTTCTTGTCTGATAATACTAACATTTAGATCAGAGGTGGGCATACTACGGCCCGCGGGACCATCCTGCCTGGCCCTTGAGTTCCCAGCCGGGGAGCATATCCCCTAGCCCCTCCCCTGATGTTCCCCCTCCCTTGCAGCCTCATCTCGCCGCGCCGCCAGTGCTCTGGCCCGCTGCTCCTGCTGCACAGCACGGGTGGCGTGGCTGCCAGCTCCTGCTGCTCTGAGTGGCATGGTAAGGGAGCGGGGAGCGGAGGTTGGATAAGGGGCAACCCTAAGGGGATTGGATAAGGGGCAGGGGACAGGGAGCAGGAAGCGGTTGGATGGAGCGGAAGTTCTGGGAGGGGGCGGTCAGGGAACGAGGGGGGGGGATTGGATAGGTGTGGGAGTCCCAGGGGGGCCTGTCAGGGGGCAGGGGTGTGGATAGGGGTTGGGGCAGTCAGGGGACAAGGAGCTGGGGGAGGGGTGCATAGGGAGTGGGGTTCTGGGGGGCAGTCAAAGGACAGGGAGCAGGGGTGTTGGATGGGGGTGGGTCCTGGAAGGGGGCAGTCAAGGGGTGAGAAGTGGGAGCGGGTGGATAGGGGGCGGGGGCCATGCTGTTTGGGGAAGTACAGCCTTCCTTACCTGGCCCTCCATACAGTTGTGCAATCCCGATGTGGCCCTCGGGCCAAAAAATTTGCCCACCCTGATTTAGATTGTAATTATTAGGTTTCAGTGTTGGCACACCTTTGATATTTGAGCAGATCATACATCTGTTATACTTTTTTTTTTTTGCAGCCTGTGTGCAGGCTCAAGAAGGTATTATTTCAGTTTACATTTGGCTCATGTTTAGAATGCTTTGTTCACAACCTTAATAGCTGCAGACTTGGACTTGAAAAATTAAATTCTTCTTGGGTTTTGCAGCAAAGTCTACAGCTATTGAAATCTACTGGGCCCTAAAATAGTAGAATAATCTGTTTTGATGATTCTTGAGAAGACAGGCTTGAGTAAATACTTTGTGTTTCAGAACGCATTATGAATGATGAAAAGTTTAAAACATCTGAATGCGAATATTAAAAAATTCAGAACACATTTGGAAGTAAAATATGTAGCTGGAATGATGTATAAAAGCAAAGCTACAATAACATTTTCTAAGAAAAAGCTCTAATTCAGGATATCTGTGAGATTTACTATTATGGAAATATATATGCATATGATTGGACATTTCTGCATAATAGTCACATCATTAATCTCATTTCCCATACCACAGTCATATCTTGAAATAGTGTGAACACATTGCTGTTGTCTTATTTATTTATTTTAATATGGCGATATACCTATCTCATAGAATTGGAAGGGACCTTGAAAGGTCATCGTGTCCAGTCCCCTGCCTTCACTAGCAGGACCAAGTACTGTCCCTGACAGATTTTTGCTCTAGATCCCTAAATGGCCCCCTCAAGGATTGAACTCACAGCCCTGGGTTTAACAGGCCAATCCTCAAATCACTGAGCTATACCCCCCCCCCATCTGCAATAAAATAATGACTTATAATTTATGGTCATTTTGGGTCATTTTGTTGAATACAAAATGAAAACTACACTTTAAACAAGAGTCTGTCTTCCTAACTGGGGGCAATAAAACAATATCCAATCACTGGACAAGAGAAATAGTGTTAAATTGGCAAAAACTGCTCTTTTTTTAATCAAACAGTACGTGTTATAGTAAGTATGAAAATGATCCTAAATAATATTGAACATCCCCATCCAGTCTTAATGTTTAAATTGCAGTGTGTGTAATGTTTTACTACCATAAGCTATCAGCACTGAAAGTGCTAAAGGCCTTTTCTTAAAAAAAAAAAAAAAAAAAAAAAAAGAGAGAGAGAGAGTGATTTTGATTTCACTTTTCTCTAGTAAGAGCTATAAACCTTAAGGCAATTTTGAGGCTCTAGAGGTGACCCAGCAGTCTAGTCAAATTGCTAAGACACAAATTACCATTTAAATTCCTGGTGGTAGAGATTTTTTGAAATGCTTTCTTTGTCCCAATTATTAAGTCTGAGCAACTGGAGGAGTTGGTGTCACATTGCATCCTTTGTAATATCAGACAAATCTTGAATAAAAGCCCACAACCCTTACAGGTATTTTCGCTAATATCTTAAATATTTTGTTTGTGGGCATTTTTAGTTGCAGGTTGCTGGAAGTTGCAGTTCTTTACTGCATATGCTAGACATAGTCACAGGCCTGCTAGATCTATTATAAGTTCACAATCTCTTTGCATATCAGGAAATTAAGGAGCAACTTCTAAGAGTAACTGTAGTTTAGGTTTGTCAATGGTAGGAAGTTTTTGCACATTAACTGTACCATATGGGAAGGAGAATAACTATACCGGTATAAGTCACATTTATACCGATCCATGCTAGTGTAGTGGTCACCAACCCGTCGATTGCAATGGACAGGTCGATCCTGGGGACACTTCCAGTCAATCGCAATCTTTGGTGGTATAGTGGGGCTGCCACTGGAAGTGGCCAGCACACCCCCGCAGGAAGGGGTCTCCACATACTGCTCCTGCCTGCAAGCAGCGCCCTTGCAACTCTCATTGGCTGGGAACAGGGAACTATGGCCAATGGGATCTTTGGGGGTGGTGAATGCATAGAGGGGCAGCGCGCAGAGCCACAGACCCCCCGTTCCCCATACCAGGGGCTATAGAGGCATGTTGGCCCCTTCTGGGAGCAGTGTGGGGCCGGGGCAGTCAGGGAGCCTGTCTTAGCTTTGCTGCGCTGCCGATTGGGAGCTGCCCATAGTAAATGCTACCCAGTGGGAGGCCACACCCCAGCCCTGAGCCCCCTCCCGGAGCCAGCACCCCGAATCCCCCCCTGCTCCAGCCCTGCCCCCCCTCCTAGAGCCAGCACCCCATACCCCCTCCTGCACTCCAACCCCTGCCTCAGCCCTGACCTGCCTCCCAGAGCCAGCACCCTGCACCCCAACACTCGGCCCCAACCCTCCTGCACCCGAACACATCCCCAGAGCTTGCACTTCTCACCCCCTCCTGCACCCCATCCACCTGCCCCAGGCTCAGCCCAGAGCCTCCTCCCACACTGTAAACTCCTTGACCTTAGTCTGGAGCCCACACCCCCTCCCAAACCGCAACCCCTACCCCAGCCCAGTGAGACTGAGTGAGGGTGGGGGAGAGTGAGTGATGGAGGGGGGGTTGGATGGAGTGAGCGGAGGGGGTGGGGCCTCAGGGAAGGGGCAGGATAGATCCTGGGTTGCCCTTAGATTCAAAAAGTGATTTTGGGCTTTAAAAGGTTGGAGCCCACTGTACTAGGGCTTTTACTGGTCTAATGGTATCAGTAAAAAGCACCACTAACTGAAATGGTTACACTGGTAAAGCTTTGAAGTGTAGACCAAGCCCTTACTCCCTGCATTCTTTTTTTGGGCTATATCTAAGACTGCTATCAACAGATTGTGTTTACTGTCATGGTAACTTTTGATGAGGTGGAGAGATCATTGCAACTGAAATGAGATTATTGATTCACTTCATATAAACTCAGGCACCCAACAGATTGCTCTGGCTGTGACCAAACAGCGAGAATCTATCTCTGTAATCTAAGGTCCCTGCACACTATATACATATAACTTCTCCCAACCCCCATCTCTTAATTCTTGTAGCAAAATCATGAAATTAAAATCAATAATACTTACTGCATATTCCTGGAATATTCCTTTAGCCTAATACTTCTAGTTTGAGGTAGCTGATTGAGAATACCTAACACTTCAGTCAGTTGGCTTTCCCAGTCTCTATAGTATCATGGGAGTTGGCTCCTATCATAGTAGCATCTGCATATATCAAAATACTAAAATTGCACAAAAATTAAATATAAAAGATACCCCATTAAACCATTACAACCGTGAGTGCTATTCGCTACAGAACATATGTAGCAATAAAGATCTTATGTTACCACCTTGAAAGCCTGACACTTTACCCTGTTTGAATGAATTTGGTAGAGGAAGATCATGTTTGTGCTATTGACTGCAGTACTTTATCAGCAGTGCTGGCAGTCCTCTGCAACAGAGGCTATTAAACTCTTTCATAGGGTGGACCAAACATGTAACAGATCCTGTGGCCCAGGGACCACCTCCTCCTCCTATTTGTAATCACCAAGACTTCCTGTTTATAATTTGGGACCATATATTGATGTTCTCCGTATTAAAGACACTCGATTCCATATTTCCTAGTAAGTGTATTAAACCACTAGGTAGACAGAGAACAAAGTAACTTAAACTAAAGCTTGTGTGTCATGCTGCATACAGTCAATAATTCTTTTTGATCAAAGTATATATCTTCTATTTTTAAAAAGAAACAAGCAGTGATGCTTTAAAATTAGTTTAATTTGTAAACATACTGGATATATAATAAAATAATTATAGTTAGCAAAGTCATATTATAGCTAGCAAAATAAACATTAATTCTTTCCTGCTAATAGACACTTGCTCATAAATTGGAGTTAGAGCACTAGAAATTTAATTTTTTGTAAACTTTTAGTACATGGTTAGTTTTTCAATAAAATATTCATATATCAGTATTCTTTTGCTTGTCACATGTAGTAATAACAATATAAGTGTAGACAGTTTGATTAGTTTGGGCATTGTTTAGTTTTTTTAAATGATCATCTAACTTACTCTATTTCTGTGAATGAGAAAAATAAAGTATTCTGGTATTAAGAATGGCAGTAAAACATCTTGCTTTGGTCTCAACAATTTTTTTTTGTTTGTTTTCATCTAATTTTATTCTGAAATATCTGCTATTTTTATACAGACATTGCAGAGCTTTGTAACCAGTTCAGGGGCATTACACTATAACGTTGTTTATTCCATTTTCCCAGCAAAGTATGGTAGCGTATGTGAACATCTTGTATCCACGGAAAGATTTCATTTTTCTTTGATTCAAATTGAGTTTGTCACTGCTGGCAGGAAAGAAATCAATTGCCAGAAGATGTGATGAGGTTTAGTTTGAAGATAATTGAAGTCAGACTGTGACAAGTAAATCCTTCATATTAATTAATAGAAACAATATAATGTGACAAGGTACTCCTAATTAGCCTGGCTTTTAGAACTGTAGCAGAACAGAGATGACTTCCTGAAAAATTTAAACATTTCAGCAAATGAAGTTAAGATAGTTAAAATAAATAAGAGTGTGTGTTCTGCAGTTTAAACTGAGATAATATATCTGCACATCGGTTTATGGTCATTACTGTACGTCAGTTCAGGTATGAGTTTTTGAAATATAGGAAAGTGGTGTTCAGCGCAGCTTATTTCCATTCCCAAAACTTTCAGGAATAAATTGAAATTTAACAGAGTATAAGACTTGATGCATACTTCTACCATTTTCTTACTTGGACTTAATTGACAAAACTTGTAGATAGATAAAGGCATGTATTTAGAATTTAGGTTTTGTCTGAAAAATAAAATACATACAGTTCTTTGTAAGTTTGCAGTAGTAATATAAAATTAATTACAATGGCTCTCTTAAATTTACACTGTCAACTTAAAAAAAAAAAAATCACACTTCAGCCCCAGTTCTGCTGAAGTCCTGAGACCAGCTGCCCCCAGGCAGAAGCCAGAGGTGATGTATGGGGGGGGGGCACGTGGAGTCCCATCTCCCCCACCCCGCTCCGATTTTTCCGCTCAGTCACATGGTGCTGCTGGGCCCCATGTCCCTGCATGGCAGCTGCTGTAGCTGGCAAGCTGGGAGCTGCAGGAGAACAGCTGCTTTTGCTGTTGCCTCTCCCCATGGAGCTAAAGCAGTGTCTCCTCCCTGCAGTTCCCAGCTGTTTGCTGTTGCTTCTCCACATGGAGCTAACACCTGGGAACTTCAGGGAGGAGCTGCTGAAGGTGGGGGGGGGTGTTCCTGTGGGGGCATGACTCAAGCTTTTTGGGGGGGCAACGAACCTTTACATTGTGCTCTTCCCCCCACCTCCCCCGAGCAGGCACTAGTCATCTCTGGCAGAAGCTCCTAGACTCCCACCACAGGGCAGAAGCCCTGAGCTCTCCAGCACCCCAGACTGGTAGGTGGAGAATGGGGAGGGCGTGGGGGGGCTCAACTGTAAAATTGCCACATACAGCTCACAAGCTGTGGTTTGGCCACCCCTGTACTATGTCTGTAAACAATTATTTAAGCAATTATATAGCTCAATATACATTTATTCAGATTAATTTGTACACTTTTTATTATGCAATAAAACCGTGAATAATGTATTATTTACTAGATTTTTTTTTTTTACTTGTGATTTGTCATGAGCTGTATTTGGATGGAACTGGAATTAAGTTAAAAATGCACCAAAAATTGATTTTTTTAAAATTTTTTTAATTAAAGAAAACTACCTTATGTGCTGGATAGATAAGGAGGATAAAAGTTAATCAAAATATGTTTTGTATTTAAAACTGTTTTTTTTTTAAAAACAAAGAAAGTATTTGTAATTTAGTGGATTGAACTGAGTATTTCTGATCACCATGTCCTTCAAGGCTTTAGAAGTAGTAGATCTCATCCTCACACTTAGTGTTTATGGATAAATTGGAAGAGAAAAAAAACAAGCTTTCCTGCTTTTTCAGCTGCCTGTTGTTTTCTCAACTTTAAATGAACTAGTCATTGAACTGAACTAGTTGAATAACTGAAATGAAGAAAATATTTTCTCTGTAATTGCAAAAGGCTGTCAAAAGCTAGTTTACAGCTTCAGCAAATTCTGGTTCTAGTGCTAGTCAGTGATGTCCATGAGTTCATTGGTTTAACTTTAAAACTTTGGCAGCAAACATGTACTACTTAATATTAATTAAATTTAAATGCTTGTAATAGATTATAATAAGGGTAGGCCTTAACACGAGGAGTTATAATTTCATATTAATTTTAAATACATGTATTTTTAAAAGACGTTTATTTGATTATTACATTAAACTAAAGTAACACTTATATTGAATTAAAGATGAAAAATAGTCTAATTTGATGAAGTATCTCTTGTAGCATTTCAGAATGTTTTGATATACACCGCCTGCAGATCTTGTAACTATGTTGCATGATTGTTTTGGGGTTAAAGCTGGAAGTTTTGTCAGCTGATTCTAGTTTGACAACAGCCAGTTTTCCCATTGCTTCTCCAACATCAGCTGCTGCTTCTAACAGCAGTGGACAGGTGTGTTAGCTGAATGCTACTGCTAAAATGATCAGTGAAAAAAATGCTGCTGATTATATTATTAGGTTTTGAGTCAGTGTTTCAGCTGAGATGAATGGTGCAATTTATACGTCCTAGCAATTGTCATGCTGTTAGAAGACTTGGGAAGTCTACATTATACAGATTTTGTTTGGCAGAGATTATCTTTGTAACCATGAATTCACTTTCTTTTTTAAAGTTGAGATTCTTGATCACAATTGTGTGGAGAGAGATGGAGATTGTGGCTGCAGAATTTCAGAAAGCACAAAGCCCTCACTGTCAGATTGGTTGTACATACTGAGAATACAACAAAACTGCACTGATGTTTGCAGTGTTACAATTTTCATTAACCATAGATAACTTCTCTTTCTTTTCAGATAATGTAGACGTAAAGTAGCTGCTGAACTAATTGTTATCTCTTGCTTATAGGCTGCTGAATCAGGAATAATAAAAGTTAAAACGATAGCTGCAAGAAACACCGATATTTTGGCAGGTAATTATATACAATAGCAATACAGTTGGGAAATGTGTTTTGGGTCACTGAAAGCAAAACATTTTTTTAAAGATGTTTCAGATATGTAAAATCATCTTTCAGGTTTTTAGAACACATGGCATCAGTAATATGCTACTGTTTGGTGCATAGCAAAAAAAACACAATAATGTTGGAATATTTTGTAGAATACTTGCATTTCCTTCTGTTACTATATTTGTTAGTGAAGGGCTCAAAATTTTCTACTCCTGGGGGGATTCTGCCCCCCAAAATTAAAAATTTTGCAAAATTCTGCATATTTTGTTAAAATGATGCAATATAATCACACTGGTTTCCATTGTTTTGGTAATTTATTTATACTACAATACAGAAAAAAGTCAAACTATTCAGCATTTCCTAAACACATGAAAGTTAAGTTACAAACACTTAGTAACTAATACCCTGCATTCCAGTTATAATTCTGGATTTTCATTTAAATTACATTACAGAACATCAAACAGGGAGGGGAGAAAAAAAGGAGAATGTCATTTTAAATTGCTCAGACTTCCACACATGAAAGTCATACAGTTTTGCTAATCATTGTCCTGGACCTGGCTGGGTACTTTGGGAAGTGCTTGGTTCTGACTGTCCTGACATTTTATTGGCTGGTAAATGTTTTATTTGCCCTCAGTCTTTTTTTTAATGGGTGAGTAAAATCCTGAGTTGTAATCTAAACCTACTGTGCCACTTTGGCACAGGAAAAACGTGAGAAAGCACATAGATCTTCCTAGCTGATTCCCTCACTGTCATTTATAAGGCTTTACCTGACTCTGGCAATGTAGGGGCCTTAAAACTTTTACAGGTGTTATGCTCCTAGGGGAACTGACTGAGAATGGGAACAGTTATCTAACACGAGGAACATTAACAATGTTATTAGGCAGGCTGTTACATTTCAGCCTCAGAGAATGGGGTCAATTAAATATCAGGCAGGCTGCTACATTTCTGCCTCGAGCATAATAAAAAGCCCTGCCTCTCCCTTATCCGGTGAGCCACAGTAGCAAGTGAGAGGGACAGAGTCTCTCTTGCTCGTTGGTATACATGCACATCCAGACCCGCCTCCTGACTGTGATCAGCGTCTCCCATGTCCAGCCCTCTTCCGCCCCCTCCCTGCAGTGACTTGAGTCTCTGAGACTGCTCCAGGCACACTGGAACAGATGTGTTGCCGGGAAGAGGTGCATGTGCCCCCGCAGATTTCTTTTGCGTTTTTCTGCCTGGGGGCACAGAAATATGTGGACCATATTCGGGCACAGAATTCCATCAGGAGTAATTTTCAGTTGTTCCTCTACTGACCTGTTGATTGAGCAGAGAAAAGTAACAAAAAATATTAACAAGTCTTGTAAGGACTCTCAATATCTCTTGTTCACCGTGCATGTTCATCTGACCATTTGTTGCCCAGGGAGTTGTACAATATGCCCATTTATCTAATGAGTCTTGCCTGTGGAGACTACAGTACCCAGCAGCCAGTGCTTCATCTTAATCTGAGTAGAGGTTGCTCACATTGAGATGCAGTATAGCCTTTTGGGACTGGAAATCCCTGTGGACTGCAGCTGTGCAACCTTAAAATGATCTGTCCAGCTTTCTGCAACTTTATTAAATTGCATATAATCTGTTGGTTTCTTGCATGTTGCCATTAGAGCCCTCAGAAGGGCAAAAGTTTGGATGTCCCTGCATTAATACACCAGTGTTTAGCACAGCAGTACCTAAACAAAATCCCCACAACAGAATAATTTGAAAGTTTGAGAAAAGACTATGCAATGTAAGGGTACTTCTATATTAAGAGATGTAAAAATATTGCTGAGGAGGAGATTCCTATAAGTGTTTGAAATAGCAGTCCCTCCCCTCTATTTTACTTTAATGTCTCTTTTATTTGTTTGTTTTTTTTGTTTTCACTGCTGTCATGAATGCTGACATAAGTGGGAAAACATAAGCCAGGTAATGTCAGCTATGTATCAAAAGACACAAATTTAAGATAAATAGACAAAAGAGAAATCTCCATTTACTCATTAGGAAAGCTATCAATATTCTGCAGAGTATTAGTCGCACAAACAATTTGCATTTTAAAAAAACTAGTTCATGGTGTAAAATTTTTCATCTTCATTCCAAAACTGAAGAATTGTGAAAGGTCATGGTATTCTGAGTATATCTGGACCGACTTTTTTTTAAAGGAACACTCTTAAAGTATTTTTCATAAGTTTAAAAAAAAAGTATTTATGAAAAATAAGTTTAAAATGAAACACCTTTACTGTAATTTGTTTCCTTCACCAATAATGACACAGATTTGTTTTTTGTTATAGGGCTACTCATAAGCAGATACAATAGAAATATATTTAATTTTTTGACAAAAATCTAAGGTTTTCTGAATAGAAACTTATTTTTATTTTCTTTCATTTGCCCTACTTTGCCATATCTGTGTTATAACATGGTGGTCCCCTGACTGTTTGTCTTTGTAGATGGGATTAAATGTGTCAATACACTATCTGGGAATCTTGTTATAACATGCAAGTGTTATATATAGTTATAATGCAGTTTAGTCCTGTCTTCACAGACGAGACTGAACCACATTATGACAAGGTTGGAGCTGCATCTTGTGCAAAAGCCAAGCAAGGTTCAGTTTATAGTGTAGATGGGTCTCCAGTGGTAGATAGTGGTAACTAAACTTTGAAGGTAGTGTTCCACTGAGATGAGTGAAGGTTGCACTTCAGTTTTATGGTCTGGCTGCAGACTTAATCCAATATTAGTATTAGTTTATACTCTGAACATTCTTTGCAGCATCTTAAACTATAGCCCTTGCGGACAGCAGATTTTATCTATTCTGAGATTTAATATGTTCTTAGCATCTTTCTAGATATGTTGCAGGGTTGATGGAGCTTTAAAATGTAGACTGAGATGTTTCCATCTCACTGTGCCTTGAAGCCAGAGCATAGGTTAATGCATGAGGTACCAAACTTTTCTGGATAGGTGAAATGGTCAGAATTCTCTTCAGATGCAATAGATTCAGATGAAGGAATTTTATTCCCTCTGTGGCCCATTCTGGTTTCAAATAACTGTTTTCTTGTATCATTTGGAAGTGGGATATTAAAGGGATATTGATATTATAAAAATCATACTTGTGCCTGATATATTTTTACTTGTGTTAAGTAAGTGACAATAGTTAGATGACTTCAACTGAAAGATTAGAGAATTTTTGTCATCTTTTCAGTTGGCTTGCTTGTTCATTTGTCAGCGCTTTCAATGTTTGCCCTGTATAATCCGTCATTTCATGTGTGTCGTCATATCTGTCATACAACAACAAAAGTTAGAAACTTAATTTTTTAAAAAACCCTAAAGTTTAGATTCTGAGTATGTGAATAAATTTCAGGAAACGTGTGGATATTCCACATGTGGGGATTTTGTTGACCCTGCTCATGAGTGTTGACTAGCTGAGCTTTGCTAGTATGTCAGTACTACTTCTCAAAAAGAGATTACTTGAGGGGAAGAGAGGAAACACAGCTATAAAGAATGACATGGGGTTTACTATGTCTGTATCTTTTGCTAATGCTTGATAGTGTCCCTTTAAAGATTCTGCCAGTTTTTTCTGTTTTTCAAGATGTCAACATTTTCTGGTTTTGCTTTAGCTCAGTGTTTGCACATTTAAATTTAGGCAGTACCAGTCTGGGTTCCCAAACATCCTACTTAAAACCCCAACCTTTTGTGGAGGCTGTGTACATACATGTGTACTGTTAAAGCTGAAGAACATTTTCGTTGAGAACATGATGAGGTAAACATTACTACTGCTACAGGATTAAGGAAAATTTGCAAGACAGTTCATTGATCCAGCATTCAAATTTTCTTATTTTTTGATGCCAACTCTGTTGTCTTTCTCGAGAACAGATTAGAAAATACCTTTAGTCACTGTACAAGTTTAAAAATTAAAATTTAAAGGTGGACTGAAATGCTTCTTCTAAATTAATGAATGGACTGCTTAAGATCATAATTATATGTGTGTGTGTGTGTATATATGTATGTATGTATATAAATAACTCTAAGGGTTTATATATATATATTGTATTTATAATTTTTAAACTATATATATAGTTTAAAAAAAATTATAAATACAATAGATACATTTCAAAAGTAAACTAAGGGTTTTTATAATCTGTGAGGACATGAGTTCATTATTATGCCTTCTCCTGGAAGAGTTTTGACATTGCTAATAAGTGACATAATCTTCCTTCTTCACATGGTTTTGAATATTTGTGATGTCTTCAATACTTTCAGGAGGGAAACAACCTTGAGTTCAGATCACAGTGGATAAGTATGAGAAGCAATTATTTTCACCTCTTTGGTTTTAAAAGATGCACTTATAAGACTTACCACTTTTAGACCACCCATGTTTTCAGTTAAACGCATTTTCTTATTCAAAGCTGAATTTTCTCTTCTTTTCTGAAATAGTAGATGAAATTTCAAGTCTTGGTTTTTTATCTGTATTTTTTATCTTTTTTTTATCTGTTTTTTTTAATAAAAGAAAAGGAGTACTTGTGGCACCTTAGAGACTAACAAATTTATTTGAGCGTAAGCTTTCATGAGCTAAAGTTTATGCTCAGATAAATTTGTTAGTCTCTAGGGTGCCTCAAGTACTCCTTTTCTTTTTGCGGATACAGACTAACACGGCTGCTACTCTGAAACCTGTTTTTTTTAATGTAAACTAATTAGGGGGTATAAAAGGGAAGTGGAACTGGATTTCTATCTGTCACTTTTAAAATGGGAGTTAATCTCCCAGATTCTGCTTTTGGTGATAACTTGGAGAAAACACTTTTTAATTATATATCTGTATCCATCTACAAAAAATTAGTACAGATGGACCACTGAAATCAAGATAGATTGACCTTTGTAGTAGGATAAAATACTTCCTTAGACCGTGTCTACACTTGCAGTGGCACGTAGGGTACGTGTAGTTACATGTTGCTGTAAAAAGCTGGCTTCATTCATGCTCACTGTGGTGTGTAGCTCCATGTGGCAGTGAAAGACACTGGCAGCGTGGAGACAGCAGGATGCTGTGCAACTAAAAGTAGCACTGTAGAGGTGAGAGGCACTGCTTGGATGTGGAGAGAGCTGTGTAGGGTATATATCCTAGAGGTTCAGGCATATAGGGTTCATTATTTGTCTGAGCTGTGCCTCACTGTCAATGCTATTGTTTGTGTGCTAACTGGGCATGCAGAGTCTGCACTCTACAGGCTGACGTAAGCATAGACTACCCTTTTTTTATTTAAATATACCACGTGCGTGATATTGTATTAAGGTTGTCCACCACCTTTTCAGTTTTTTATCCTTCTCTCCTAATTATCAACTCTTGACTCCTTTTCAGGACTCAACTGGGAGTTGTGTGCGTGTGGAATAAATTTACAATATTTTTCTTATCTAATTGTCATTTGGAGTTCAGTGACAATTGTGGGGAGAAAATTATAAATAAAAGCACTTCAGTTCACTGATCAATAATTTGTAACTCATGTGGTTAGAGAACCGTGGAACATTTAGCAGAAGAGTTCTAGTGCTGGCTGCAAATTTGTGCTCCTGTGACTTAAAAAGCCGATTGTTTTGCTTAAAACAGAGTTTTATGGCTAATTTTCAATTCGGATGTTTGTTTGTTTTTACGGCCAAAATATTGAGGATTAAAAAGTGGTTTGTGCTCATACACATTCAGGGGTGCCTGTCCGATTATTTTTAAATAAGATTTCAACGTTGGATCTATAATATCCAGATCTGTGTATCTGTCGATAAACTGGTTTATATTACCCTGTAGTGGCTCTGAAGAAACTGCCATTATAGAATGCAGATTTGTTTAATACATTCACTTTGGCTGATCCTTTATAAGTCCACAGATATAACACTTTTGTGTGTGTGTGTATATATATATAGATATATATTTTATAACAGGAAGCAGACACTTAACATTCCTTTAGGCCTTTTTTGAGATGTTTTAGTCAAGAGGCTAATGCTTCAGCTTTTAAATACTTTTTTGTTGCTCTTAACTTGATGTCAGTTTTCCAATCAGTTGTTGGAACATTGAGTAACAAAACAAACTCTCACATATACTCCAAATTTCTTTGAGTTTTACATAAATAAAAAGCTGTTTATGTCTGCTGTTTGCCATCATAGCACAAGTATAAGTTTTACTTATGAGAGCTACGGTACAACGACTAACTTTTGTTTTTCTTAAACTCAGTGTATCCTTATGTGAATGTCCTATCGAGGGCTCTAAATGACGAGTCATTCCCCCCACACTATATGGGGCCATGTGGTTGGTGATCAGTATTGCTTTGATTTTTTTCCCCCCAACCACTCTGTCTGCAGTGGTATACATCTTTGTGCTACACATGTAGCACCTCCTTGATGCAGTGCTCCATACATGGATATCCAACGGATTGAGGAGATTGCACATTTGAAACTCCTTGCAGAGCCCAAAGGGGAAGAGAGGGCTTCGTGAAGATTGGAAGAGGTTTATGACCATGGACAAATCAAAGTCACTATAGAAATAAGTTTGAGGGTTAGGAAGAAAGAAAGACAAAGATGAGGAGATGCACTAAGATGGGGCAGAGTGAGGAGGACAAGAGGAGGTGTGGGGATCAGAGCACTGTGGGAAGGGTTAAGAGAGGATAGGACAAGAAGCTTATTTGCAGGTCAAGTATTCAGGAGAGTACTGGCAGTTCTCTCACCCTTAATCCAATTGCTTCTCCCCAGTTTAAAAATATCTGCCATAAATGTCAAGATTGGAGATTCTTTTTGGGTTTTGTTATTGTTTAGGATTTGAATAACTGGTAACAATTAGTGATCCCGTGTTTTAAGACTAACAAGTATTTGCCTTACATCGTTCAAATCAGCAAACTGTTAAAAGTTAACCAACTTTCCTTATCTGTGTTCAAAAGCATTGAAAGAGAACAGCTCAGAGGTAGTTCAGCCGTTTCTAATGGGCTGTGGAACAAAGGAACCAAAGATTACTCAACTGTGTCTAGCAGCCATACAGAGACTTATGTCACATGAAGTTGTTTCAGAGGTAAGATGGATGTTATATTAAAATATTGTCTTGTATTGAAATATTTAAAGTATTCAATATTTAACAAAGATAAAAATACTATTATAAGACTGCTTTCTAAAGCTGAAACAAATGTATGTATATTAAAATGAATATAATTGGGTGGAAAATGTGGTGTTTTTTTTTTTTTTGAGTTTCAAATATCAGTCAAAATCCAATCCCCCACATTGGAGGCAAAGGAAAAGTATATAAAAATAAAAGGGTATTCTTTTGTAGAATCCATTACAATAGTTGGATTCTTTAGATGGGTCAGCAGCAGTTAGCTAGGAAACACTGTTGCCAAACTTATATTGACATAGTCCATAGAAATCAATGCCACAACCCAGGAAGACCTCTTTTTACATGATTAAAAATGGCTGATTTGAAAAACTGTTTTGGCTAACGTGGTTGTAGTGCTGTATGAAAAGGGCACAGTTAAGCACTCAAAAGTTGGTACATACGACACTTAAGAATGGAAGTGTAATCTTTACTCCGCCTGCCTCTGTGTATGAATAGTATATTATTATATTAAAGTTTCAATTGCATAGCTCTTGAATTCAGTATAATAAGCAACAACAATAATATGCTTAGACAGCGGAGGTTTGTAGCGCCAAGTGTCCAAGACCATACTGCACAGCTTTATTCCTAGCATCTATGAGCTCCCCAGGGTTATTACTGATCTGGTGCAGGTTAATTGTGGGCAATGGTGGGCCACCAGTCTGTGACTCGGCAGTGTCCTTTTCTGACCTCAAGTCCAATCTTCAAAGTTTGATATGCGGAGACTTTGTCTCCAAGGCAGGCAACGTGACCCAAAAGAGCCAGCTGTCAGTGGCCAATGATGACTCTAGTCATCTTGATGCCAGTTCTCAATGATGCATCCCTATTATTGAAAAAGTCAAACCATCTTGTACCCAGTAGTCGCTGCTGGCAATGCATATGAAATTTCTCCAACCTCCCAACATCTTGTTTAAGCAGCATCCATGTTTTAAATGCATATAAGAGGATCTGACTAACGCAGGTTTGATAAATCTGTACTTCTGCATATAGTTTTACCTTCTTTTAGCTCCAGGCCCTATGCAGGTCCATGTGCCTGTTTGATGATATAACATACATTTGTTACCATAATCTTAAACACATTAACATCTAGTAGTACTGCTTTTTACTGTATGTGTCAAACAGTCCATGAAAGTAATACGTATTAAAAATACATACAAAGCTGTGTTTAGACAGAGTAATATACATATTTTTCTTGCATATATAGGTCACTGAAGTTTATAGCCAAATTAGCGTTGTAGTGAATTGTCTCTTCCTCTAAGAGAAGTTGTGCTTCTGGTTGAAATATGAAGTGTGCACTCAGGTTGACAAAATGATTAAAATACATGCCTTAAATAGAAGATAACTGATCACGTAAGTCTCTTGCTATCCAGGACTATTGTGACAAAGAAATTAGTATTATGTTCTCTGTGTGTTTATAAGGTTGTAGGGAAAAAAATGAATTTCATATAGTATATGTGAATGCTGTATTTTAAATGTATGTGTAATCATGGTATTAAATACAAAGTATATAAAATTTAATTGCACATATCAAATTATTTCTTCATAGGCTGCAGCTGGAAATATTATTAACATGCTTTGGCAGCTGATGGAAAATAGTCTTGAAGAACTTAAATTACTTCAGACGGTTCTAGTACTTTTAACAACCAATACAGTTGTCCATGATGAAGCACTCTCCAAGGTAGGAATTTGTTTATGCAACTATGGTATTTATTTTAACATACTAACTTACTTATCTAAATCAATTCCACTGAAGGAATGTACCTGCTTCCGAAACACAGGCCCTGATCCTGCAAACACTTGTTGAAATATATAGTCCTTTAGTAAAGATAAAAATACTTTTTGGTAAGTGAGCACAAAAGGATGCTTTGTCGTTATAAAGAATCTTTCATTCAAACATCGCAAAGTACTTTACCAAGGAGGAGAGTAGTAATATCCCCATTTCATAGAAGGGAAAACTTGACTATGGAAAAGTTGAGTGAGTTGCTCAAGATGAAATATTCTGCCACTGTCTGTTTGTGTATTGTAACTAACAGGCTTAACTGATCAGCAGCTACTACTTGGTGTGATACCCTAATGTATACTCTGCTGGCGAGAGTACTAGAAATTGAAATCTGTAGCATATTTTAAATATTCTTATTTTATCATATGTAGGATATCAAATAACATGTATTTTTTTAATATTTGAAACAAGTTAAAAGAAAATAATATTTTAAAAAGCAACATTGGGAGCAATATGAGTTGCCTTAACCTAGTAAGCGTGGTCCACTATCAGTTGCTCTTCGCTGGTAGTTGTAACATCAGTGGCAAAGTTCAGAAGAATAGAAGCTGGCAGAATTTTGATAGTGGGGCAGGAGTGTACACATTCTTGAAATGAGGAAAACCAGAATAAATGTTAAGAGAACAGGCAGGTGAGATAAACTTTTATTGGACCAGTTTCTGCTGGGGAGAGAGAGAAGCTTTCAAACTTGCACAGAGCTGCTCTTTAGGTCTGGGAGAGGTACTCATACTGTCACAGCTAAATAGAAGGGTAGAACAGATGAGGAGTTAGCACATGTTATAAGGGACCATTCATAGTGAAGCGGACAGTTAGCACTTGTACAATCATAGGACCAAGAAAGGTTAGTGGGGTACACATTGTTATAATGAGACATAAATCCAGTGTCTTTAAGTCCATGATTTTTAGTATCTAACAAAGTTATGAATTTAAGCTCCTAGACTCATATTTTGAAGGTGATGTTCTACTTTCCTTTGAGGATGAGGACTGAGAGGTCAGATATGGAGTGGTTGCTTTGTGAAAAGTGTTCGCCCACAGGTGATAAAGCATTTGTGTGTTATCATTTTTCTGTGTGAGTTCATTTGACAGTATAGTGATTGTCTCATTTCACCCACATAGTTGTTACTGGAGCATGGATGAGGTACACCACATGTGGTGATAAGCATGTGTAGGACCCATGCATTTTGGAAGATGTGTTGTGGGTAGTATTGATCATCAATACTATGGGGAATATAAACAGGAAAATCTAGAAATACTAGTGAATAAACACAACTGAGATATAGTGGGCATCAGAGACTAGGTGGGATAACACGACTGGAATATTGGTATAGATGGGTACAGCTTGCTCAGCTAACTGGTGATCCACTGGATCATGGTGTACGTGTAAAAAAAAATCTAGTCAGGTGCCTGATGAATCTGCTTATTGATGACGTGCCCAATTCAAAAGCAACACGGCTTGTTACAAGTTTCACAGATCCATGTATTGTCTGAGTTGGAGTAAAAGATTACAGCACGCTGATTTCTTCTCTCACTTTGTTTCTATCCTCTGGATCAAAGCCACTTCATGCTGAGCTGTACCAGTGCCAGATGTTCCCTCCAGAGTGAATGGAATTCTGAATGCTCCCCCTAGCTGTCTACATTGCTAGTGAACAATTTCATATAATTTTTGCACACATTGTGATACTGTCATAAAGGGCAGCCCCATTTTCTAGAGCCGTTTCAAATCTCACTGTACAAAATATTCTTGTGGATATAGTCACTGCCCATTCTTCTGACATGACCGAGCCATCACAGCCTCCTCTTCTTGATAGTAGTTTCTAAGTGTGTCAATCCTGCATGCTCCAGCACTTCTGTGTTTGGTATTTTGTCTTCCACATGAGATGCCTGTGTAAGATTCTGGAAATAAAGTGGGAAGTTGTTCAGTCTCCTGATGTGTTTAGCATACGTTGTCCATGTTTCTGAACCATAGAACAGGAATGACAGCATGCAAGTCTCATAGATCCTCATCTTCACCTTAGTTGATAGTTTGCTGTTATTCCATGCACTTTTCTGTAATAGCCTGAAATTCGTAGCTGTTTTTTCAATTCTGTTAGTTCAGTCTGAGGGTCAAGATTCCTGCTGATCATAGAACCCAAGTAGCAAAAGCTGTCAACTATGCAAAGAGATTTACGTTCCAGAGTAATGTCAGGCACTGGTTCTTCCACCCTTTGGTATATGATCACAGTCTTCTTGAAACTGATTGTCAACTCAAAGCTCTTGCATGATGCAGAAAATCTGCCGAAGAGATTTTGCAGAGAAGAAAGTCAGGAAGGACAAAAAAGGGAAGAATCAAAGATAAATACACTTGCACTGAGGTTCAGATGGAAATAGGAGACAGACTTGTTGAAAATCTCTGGATAAAAGGGGTAAAAGACAAGGATGATGTCATGGTGTAGGAGTCTACTGTAGATCAGATAACCAGGAAGAAGAGGTAGATGAGGCTTATTTTTTTTAAACAACTAACAGAATCATCCAAAACACAGGACTCTGTGGTGATGGGGGACTTCAACTACCCAGATATCTATTGGGAAAATAATACAGCAGGGCACAGATTATCCAACCAATTCTTGGGAAGCATTGGAGATAACCACTAGAGGAGAGGCTGTTCTAGATTTGATTTTTGACAAATAGGGAGGAACTGGTTGAGCATTTAAAAGTGGAAAGCAGCGTTAGATGAAAGTGACCATGAAATGATAGAGTTCATGATTCTAAGGAACGGTAGGAGGGAAAACAGCAGAATAAAGATAATGGATTTCAAGAAGGCAGACTTTAGTAAACTCAGGGAGTTGGTAGGTAAGATCCCATGGGATGCAAGTCTAAGTGAAAAAACAGTTTGAGAGAGTTGGCAGTTTTTCAAAGAGACATTATTAAGGGCATAAGAGCAAACTATCTCGCTGCTTAAGAAAGATAGGAAATGTGGCAAGAGACCAACCTGGTTTAACCAGAAGATCTTCAGTGATCTGAAACTCAAAAAAGAGTCCTACAAAAAGTGGAAACTAGGTCAAATTACAAAGGATGAATATTTTAAAAAAGCACAAGTATGTAGGGACAAAATTAGAAAGGCCAATGCACAAAATAAGATTAAACTAACTAGAGACATGAAGGGTAACAAGAACACAAATACATTAGAAGCACGAGGAAGACCAAGGACAGGGTAGGCCCATTACTCAATGAGGGCAGAAAAGACAATAACGGAAAATGTGGAAATAGTAGAAATGCTAAATGACTTTTTTGTTTAGTTTTCACCGAAAAGGTTAGTAGTGATAGCACATCTAAGAGAGTGACTACCTGTGGAAATGAGGTAGTATTTAAGGCTAAAATAGTGAAAGATCAAGTTAAAAATTACTTAGACAAGTTAGATGTTTTCAAGTTGGCATGGCTTGATGAAGTACGTAGAACACTCAGGGAGCTGACTGAGGAGATATCTGAGCCATTAGCATTTATCTTTGAAAACTCATAGAAGACAGGAGTGATTCCAGAGGACTGAAAGAGGGCAAATATAGTGCCAATTTATAAAAAAGGGAAATAAGGACAACCTGGGGAATTACAGACAAGTCAGCTTAACTGCAATACCCGGAGAGATAATGGAACAAATAAGCAAGTTGCAAACACCTAAAAGATAATAAGGTGATAAGTAATAGTCAACCTGGATTTGTCCAAAACATCATGTCAAACCAATGTAATATCTTTCCTTGACAGGGTAACAAGCCTTGTGAATAAGGGGGGGAAGTGGTATATGTGGTATATTTTGACTTTAGTATGGTTTTGATACGGTCCCATAAACTAGGGAAATATAGTCTAGATGGAGCTACTCTAAGGTGGATGTACAACTAAGCTAGAAAACCACTCCCAGAGAGTAGTTGTCAGTGGGTCACAGTCAAGCTAGAAGGGCATATTGAGTGCGGTCTCTCAGGGATCAGTCCTGGGTCCGGTTTTGTTCAATATCTTCATAAATGATTTGGATAATAGCAGAGAGAGTACACTTAAAGTTTGTGGATGATACCAATCTAAGAGAGGTTGTAAGTGCTTTGGAGGATAGGATTCAAATTCAAAATGATCTGGACAAACTGGAGAAGTGGTCTGAAGTAAACAGGATGAAATTCAGTAAGGACAAATGCGAAGTATTCCACTTAGGCAGGAATAGTCAGAAGCGGGACGGGGGGAGATGATTTGGGATATGCAGAGCTGCGGCAGCCAGAGAAAGGTGACTTTCCCCAGCTGCAGGGCTGCAGCTGCCGGGGAGAGACAGCCGTCCTTCCCAGCCTCAGCGCTGTGGCTGCTGTGGTGGGGGAGAGACCTCCCTCCTTCCCAGCCCCAACTTGGGGGAGAGAGGGCACATCCATCACATTAGAAAGGTAAGACTACTGATATTAAAATATGAGTTGTGTGCTTTTATTTGTAGAACAAAAAAAGTTAATAATTAAGTTTTGGGTTTTTTTATATAGCGCTTTTATCCAAAGTGCTTTACAATAGTTAGCTAATGGGACAAACAACATTTGGAAAGATCATTAAGTGGTCCACCAAGACCCTCAGCTATTTTCAAGTGGTCCTCGAAAAAGTTTCAGAACCATTGGTCTAGAAAATATTACTTATGAGGGAAGTTTGAAAAAAAATTGGGTTTGTTTAGTCTGGAGAAGAAAAGATTGAGGGGGGACAAAATAGTTTAAGTACATAAAAGTACAAGGAGGGGGGTGAAAAATTCTTCTCCTTTACGTCTGAGGGTAGGACAAGAAGCAATGGTGATTTAGGTTGCATTTAGGTTGTCAGGATAGTTAAGCACTGGAACAAATTGCCTAGGGTGGTTGTGTAATCTCCCTCATTGTAGATTTATTAAGAACAGATTAGACAAACACTTGTCAGCAATTGTTTAGTTATTACTTAATCCTGTCCTGAGTCCTGGGGATTGGACTAGATGACCTACTGAGGACCCTTCCAATCCTGTACTATGATCACAGTTGAGATATGTCTGCACATTTTGCATCTGTTGGTCTGACAGTCTGGCACCACTTTGAGGTGGTGGATCCTGGTCGTTAGCAAGGTCCTCATCTTCGTTAGCATAGGCTTTCAGTTTAACCACTTCCTTGGTGTTTTGGTATTTTAGGGTTAACCTGTGGCTTTTATTTGCAAGGTCTAATCCTTCTCTTCCTCCCTGTCCAGTAGGGTCAAAATCTGAACTCTTGTGTAACAGAATCCATTGTCTGGCTGGGTTATTTATTTTGCAGGATGTTTATCCCTTTCTAGCCATGTGTCACAAGAGCCTTTTTCAATATGGGAAATAACCGTCCATCCACACACACCTAGCTGTCACCTACCCCACCAGAACCCATACGGGCTATCATTAAACAGTTACAACCCATTCTTGATGGGGACCACATCCTGAAAGAAATCTTTCCTGAACCCCCTCTTCTGGTCTTGAAGCAACCCCTCTCCCCCCATCATAGAGAGCTTGCTGTCCTAAAGAGATACCATCCATTTTCACTAGCATGTTAGACTCCAGGTTCTTTTGTCCTTCCATTACCAGCCTCTGCTTCCACATAGAATCAGATGTCATGTCCACTAAGAGACTACAAATCATATCCAAAATATCTAGAGATGAGAGTTTGCCTGCTCTCCCCTGCATCCGTGTAACCCAGTAACCTCATCTTTCCTCAGTAGCTGAGTCAAACTGCTTACTTAAAGAATCAACATGGAGACATTAATGTTATAACAACACTGTCTCCCCAACTAGCTGGTTAAGCTTATAGGGCTGTTTAAAGTCCCTAACAATGTTCATTCCTCTAAAACCTTCTCAAAGCTATTCACACTGCATCTTTGTAAAACAAAGTCAGTGGATCTATAAACCTGTGAAAGACTCTGGTAGTTAGGAACTGGAACAAGTCTCCCAAACAAACTGTTGCTTTTTCTATACAGTGATTCACCCAGAGTTAACTCAATCAAATCACTTCCACACCTGTCAGTTGCAGCAAACTGCTTCCAAAAACTACCCTGAAGATTTTCCTCCTCAGGAATCTTTCTAAGCAACAACCCATTTTTTACAGAAATTCTGTTCTTACCCTTTTCACCTAGGGCTTGCTCGAAAGGAACATTTTCCTGAGCAACAACAGACTCTTTCTGGGTTTCACTTAAATCCAGAAACACCTCTGTCCCATCAGGAGGATTTTCACAAAACCCCCTTTCAGGTAAACTGCTAGACTTCATAGTCACAAGACTAGAGCATTCTCTTCCTTGTTTTAAGTTTCCACACTGTCAGTGGGTAACATAGTCCAATCACTTTTGTGCTTTTCTTGTGCCCTAGCTATGATATCACCCTGATCAGACAATCTTTATCCAGCAATACACTAGCAACAGACACAGATAGAAAAGAGCTGGAGAAACATTCCCCTTTGACAAACAGCTTGGGATATCCTTTCTTTTGTCCCAGCACACATAGCAGTTCACAGACAATTGCTTGGATATTGGGGAGCTCCCTTCATAGGCAAGTCATTACCCTAACAGACAGAGGAACATTTCCTTCACTGTCACAATTCTCCACACTGGTAACAGTTAAGGTATAGGGATACTCATGTTTCACTCACCTTGCCTTCCTAAACTGCTGATTAGACAAAGCCATCAGCTCAGAAAGTTGTCTGTGCTCATCTAAACTTTCTTTGCCTTTCCCTCCCTTAATGGATAAACTGATGTTTTTCCACAAATAGTGTCTTATTATATTGAGCTACTTTAAGCATGTCAATTTTACCTGAGTCAGGCTTACTTTCCCAAACTTCACTAGCCAACAATTTATCACTCACCTTCCTCAGTTAGGGCTTTAACCTGAACACCAATTTTTAATTTTCTCTAGAGAAATATCTTCCTGAGCCTTATCTAACGCCAGAATCACTTCTGAGGTACCAGATAAACAGTTAAGAATTTTTTCCACATATGCACTGCTTCTTTGCACAGACAAACAGCCATCTTCCTCAGACAAACATTTGGAGAAACCCTCCATGGGCAAATCCTTGCCCCTAATAGACACAGGTTCAGGATTATTTTTTTCCTGTGACTGGTTTATGTCATCAACTTGACTGAACAAAGTTTTAATATCATCCCCAATCAAAAGATCCTTAAGCAGTAACTTCCTTACAACAGCTATAACTTCATGTTTAACACTATTCCATTCAAGATGGATTCTGGCTAAAGGCACACTTACAGTAAACTCATACAGGATTACAATATTCACGCTCTTATTTGTGAAGTAATCTTCCTCTGACAGGATCTGCTTTAATAAGAGTGATGTTAGGGTATGTCTACACTATGAAATTACTCCAATTTTACAGAAGTCGATTTTTGAGAACAGATTGTATAAAGTCGAGTGCATGCGTCCACACTAAGCACATTAATTCGGCGGTGTGCATCCACAGTACCGTGGCAAGCGTCGACATTCCGAGCGGTGCACTGTGGGTAGCTATCCCTGCAGCCCATTGGAATTTGGCCCCATTGCTGAGCTTCCAATGCCTGATGGGGCCAAAAATTTGTCATGGGTGGTTATGGGTAAATGTGGTCAGTCAACCCTCCCTCCGTGAAAGCAACAACAGACAATCATTTTGCGCCCTTTTCCCTGGATTGCCCAAGCAGACGCCGTAGCATGGCACGTATGGAGCCCGTTCAGCTCACCGCAGCAGTTATGACCATTGTAAACGCATTATCGTGCAGTGTATGCAGAACCTGAAAAACAAGGCGAAGAGGCAACGGCAGCGTGGTGACAAGAGTGATGAGGACATGGACACAGGTTTCGCTAAAACCGTGGTCACTGGCAATTTGCAGATCAAGGTGTTAATGGGGCAGGCTCATGCCATGGAATGCCAATTCCGGGCCCGGGAAACAACCACAGAGTGGTGGGACTGCATAGTGTTGCAGGTTTGGGATGATTCCCAGTGGCGTAAGTGCACTTTCATAGAACTTTATGACTTGCTTTCCCCTGCCCTGAAGCACAAGAATACCAAGAGGAGAGCAGCCCTCACAGTTGAGAAGCGAGTGGCAATAGCCCTGTGGAAGTTTGCAATGCCAGACAACTACCGGTCAGTCAGTAATCAGTTTGGAGTGGGCAAATCTACTGTGGGGGTTGCTGTGATGCAAGTAGCCAATGTAATCATTGAGCTGCTGCTGTCAAAGGTAGTGACTCTGGGAACTGTGCAGGTCATACTAGATGGCTTTGCTGCAATGGGATTCCCTAACTGTGGTGGGGCTATAGACGGAACGCATATCCCTATCTTGGGACCGGACCACCAGGGCAGCCAGTACTGGGTATTCAAGGGGTACTTTTCAGTGGTGCTGCAAACACTGGTGGATCACAAGGGACTTTTCAGCAGCATCAACGTGGGATGGCCGGGAAAGGTTCATGATGCTCATGTCTTCAGGAACTCTGGTCTGTTTAAACGGCTGCAGGAAGGGATTTACTTCCCAGACCAGAAAATAACTGTTGGGGATGTTGAAATGCCTATAGTTATCCTTGGGGACCCAGCCTACCCCTTAATGCCCTGGCTCATGAAGCTGTACACAGGCACCCTGGACAGTAGTAAGGAGCCTTTCAGCTATAGGCTGAGCAAGTGCAGAATGGTGGTAGAGAGTGCATTTGGACGCTTAAAGGGTCGCTGGTGCAGTTTACTGACTCACTCAGACCTCAGCGAAACCTGTCGACTCCGCTTACTCTTCCTATTCAGGGATCGATTCAGGGATCGATTTATTGCGTCTCGTTGAGACGTGATAAATCAATCCCTGATAGATCGATCACTATGCCAATCCAGTGGGTAGTGAAGATGTACCCTTAGAGTCAAACAACATACCAACATTGTTAAAACTGGATAGATTCTGTCCCCATCTTTGCTGTTGAGAGAAGCTGGCTTTTCAGGATGAATCAGTTCCTGTTGTTCCTTTATTCTCTTGAGCTGGAGCTTAAGTCTGTCCACTTTTGCCTTAGCTTCTAGTTCCTGCAATCGAATATATGCCGTTCTTTGTTCATGTTCAAAACACGGGTGTTCTCTTTCAGTAGCTTCTCCTTCCATATCAGCTGTTTTTTGCTTTTGTTCAAGTTTTAGCTACTGGTTTCTCACTGCAAGTCAAGCCTTGGAATTGGTGAAGCTTGAGAATCTGAAAAGTAGTAAGCAAGCTAGTGTCTATGTTGATTGACCTGCGGGAGACAAACTTGTCTATAGCCATTAGCAAAGAGGTTTTGGCATTATTATTTCATTGGTTTACTGTCTTTTAGTAGGGGCTAACCTTGCAGTGGCAAGTATCTGTAAGACAGCAAAGGTAGCTCATGTAGCAATCACTGGAAAGGCTTAAGTCTCCTGCAAAACTAATTTACACAAAGCTAGTATTGACAGATATTGTTGATGCCTAAGGCAGTGAGGACATTTTAAATACCACTCTAGACTTGGAGGAAGGGTAGACTATGTAAAACTACTAGTGGATCAAGTTCTGGCTTTTTGCCACATACGCAAGCACTCATGAAAAAAGTTTAATATTGGTATTTAGAATAAGAATTTTGTTTCTTAGCGTCTAAGTTTTAGTATTCGAATATTTTCTTAACAAAATACTGTTTAGCATATTTATCATGACGGGTGACTTCGGCCAGAAGATTTTACCTACAAAATGAAAGGGTTGGTGTGTTTTTGTTGTTTTGTTTTTTGCTGATCCCTTGGTACAATGCAGTGGATGAACGAAAAAAAATTCTGGTTTCTGCTGTTTTAGTCTTTCCTTCTTCCTCTGCATCTGGACCTTTACTGGTTTTATTTTAGCTTCCTTTTTTTATCTGTTTTTGCTGTTTCTCCAGAATAAGAAATTCCTCACTATAAGACCCAGAAGTGGTTTTTAAAAAAGGACTATTCCCATGAATAATAACCTAGTGCTTTAAATCCAGTAGTCTTGTGCACGTGTGGATGTTTTCAGGGCAGAGAAATCTAGACCCCACAACACCTTGAGCTCTGAAATCACAGCCAATGCACCAAGAGTTTATCTTGACTAGTATTTTAAAGGAGGCATCCCAAAAAAACCTATTTCCTAAATAGCCCTTGTGTTGGTGGCACATTTTTGTTTGAGTTAGAACTGAAATAACATTACAATATAACTTAAAGATGCACTGTGTTGATGCCACCTTTCAACTGAGACACAAAAATGAGGGTCTTGATCCACTTGTATCTTAATTTCATGGTACTTTTTGCAAGAATAGGTCTATTGATCCATGTCCTCGCAAAATTTGGATTGAGGAATTCTGTATACCAAAATTCCCCTTACAGGTTTTTTTCTTCATTTTCCATCTAAATAGTATTATAAAAAGCATTCTGAATTGTCGTCATCTCACTATGCTCTGAAGGCAGAGCATATGTTAATCTAGCCACTGTCAGATTTTTCTGGGGCGTCAAAATTATTAGAATCCTTTTCAAATGCTGTGAATTTGAACAAAAGGACTTCATTCTTTGTCTTTTTTCCCCAGTTTTACAGAATTGGTTTCTCAGATTCAGTCTTCAATATCCAAATTGGAAAGAATTTTAAAACCATGTTTCTGCACAATGTATTTGTCTATTACATATAATATCTAAGATTACTGTAACTGAAAGATTAGAGAAACATTTTTCATTATTTTATCAATGTACATTGTGCATTTGAAAGCACTTTGTGTGTAGACAGAGTGACTACATTCTGAGTGCCTTAAAGGTTGCCTGGGTAATTTTGTTGGAGGTGCTTTCTTTTTCCCTATTCCCTTAACGTTTATTTTTTGTTTGGATGATTACAGTCTAAAATGTACACAGGAGGGAACAAAGTAGTGTTATCAAGGGCTTCTATTGATTGCAGCAGCTGTGGCAGGTTAGTCCACTAAGGCAACTGGAAATTGGATAAATGGTGTAAAGAACAGGGCAGAGAGTAATTCGGCATCTGGGGGGCTAGGTAGTAGGTACTTTCTTGGACTTGGCTATTCAAATTGTTAATGTTAACAACAAACCCAGGGATGTAGTTTTGGGACGTGTGTTGGTTTGATATTCTGGGCCTCCCCCACTCGCCCAAGAGCCGGGGAAGAGCAAAATCACTAAAGGAACTGCCATCTTTACCTGACTGACTAGATGGCTAGTCTTATACTAATAAGCCAGCCCACCTATTCAAGTCCTTTTGAGGAGCAGTTTCAATATTGGCATGGTGACTTGGGAAAATAGAAGATCTGAAGCTATTTTTAATTTATTTTAATTAATAAGATTTGAAGTTGAGTGTTTTTTATGCTATTATTGATTTCTTTGACAATCCCTTGTTGAAGGTTTTCCTTGTAAGCAATTCAAAAGGTGATCTCATTCAGTGCTTTTTAACTTTAGAGTTAATATATTTAACCTTCTTTCTAGTAAGTAATTGTTAATATGATAATCTATAGCAACATATAGCCTTTCCATCTTGTGAAAGATTAAACAATTCATATAAGAATTTTATATTGGAACAATTGGTTTCCTATGGAAAAAGATGTGTAAACTCCCAGATATCAATATCAGATGGCTCATGACTTGTAGCTTGAAAATATAATAAACTATACTCTGGCTGCCTCTAACAAGTTAATTTCCCAGGTGATGATTTAAAGGCTTCCTGCTTATGTGCAGAAGGGTTTAGTTAGCCTACCCCAGATAACAAAGATCATTGTTTGGTCAGTTTTAGGAGGTTATTAAAATATAACACAAACTCATCCTTTCATTTCATTTCTGCAATACAAGTGACAGATATTGGCACAGAGCCAGGGTGATCAAGGCCATTCAAATAGTTTATAAATACTACTTTTTATGTTATTTTCCATTCTTTAGGTAATAACTTCACCAAAGTTACTTCAAAGACCTTCAGCACTCTTTTGTTATTTCATTTTTTCCAGACATACATTTTTAAAAAATGGTAACCTATGTTGAGAGGTAAAGAAGCCATTATTGAAAGTGACAATAAAGTTGTTCGAACAGAAACCTTTCAGATAGTTTTATTCTTGGTACTTTATACCCTAATCTGTGTCCTAAAGAACAGCAAATCTGGTCGCCTTTAAGCTAATTCCGAAGTTTCACAAATAATCTCTACTTTAAATAGTTGGGCCTCTTGCCTTTTTTTTTTTTTTAACACTACAAAATGTCATGTTGTTTTCATCAAGAACAGTAGAAATCTGGCATGAATCCATATTCCCCTAAAACAGTCACATACAGTGTAGTTCAGAAGCAGTTGTATAACTACAGTTGGAGCTAATGTGTGCCCTTAGCATCTTCACTAAATATATGGATTTTATTTTTTTGGTTGACATTGAATGCAACAGCATAGCAGTCCCTGCAGGAATACATTATATTGAATCACTCTCCTAGTCTTAACAAGACAAATATTTCTGAGCCAGCCTTTGGGGGGACTTTACTAATAACTCTTTTTGTGGGGCATGCCACTCTTGCCTCACTTAACATCAGTATGTCTAATGTTACTTAGTTATTCCTTTCTCTGCTATTGCGTTTGTAGTTTTTTCATTCTCTGCTGAAGGAGTAAGAAACACAAAAGATAGCAGGCCTTAGGAGTTCCTTTTCTGATGTCTAACTCTCGCATCCTTGTCTTTCCTTGTGGAAGCTGAGATACAATCTCAGAAGTTCTCCTGTTTTTACAAAATGGGCTTTATCCTTGTATAATTTTGTCAGTCAGAGATCATGTTTTGACCAGAGCCGCGTCATTAGTAGGGAAACAGAAATCCCTTAAGAGAAGAGATTGTTAGATGCTGCATCAGGAACACAATAGTTAGGCATTCTGTATTTTCCACAAACTGAAACTAAACTGCTGTGTGAATTTAACAAGAAAAAGCTACATGCAGTCATAGGCAATGCATGGGGAGGCAAGTTGGTTCACGTGTCTCCCCCCAGATTTTTGCCAGGGTTTGCTGGCCCTGCTTGTCATATAGTGTGGCTGCCGCCCCCCCCCCGCCCCCCAAAATCATACCTCAGCTGCTGGAGCTGGCAAGCTGGGAGCTGTGGCCACTGGGTAAGGCGGCAGCAGCAAACATCTGGGAGCTGCGGGGAGAGGCTGCTGAGGGTGGAGGGGGGTTGTAAGGGGCCGTGACTTAAGCTGTTGGGGAAGAAAACATTTAAATTGTGCCCCCTTACTATCTGCAGGCACTAGTCATCTCTGTATGCAGTAAAAAGAAAAGGAGTACTTCTGGCACCTTAGAGACTAACCAATTTATTTGAGCATAAGCTTTCGTGAGCTACAGCTCACTTCATCACATGCTGTAGCTCACAAACGCTTATGCTCAAATAAATTGGTTAGTCTCTAAGGTGCCACAAGTACTCCTTTTCTTTTTGCGAATACAGACTAACACGGCTGTTACTCTGAAATCTGTATGCAGTAGTTACTACACAGTATTTTCTGTTATAACCTGTTTTCAGCCTCTCAGATTTATCGGACTAACATTCCCGGTTGACATTTTTTGTGCTTGGTCTCTACTGGAAGGGGATATTTTTATATCTATGAACATAAATGGTTCAGCCATCCTTAAGTGAAAGGAAAGCATATGTGGGGAGAGGGATGCCCTGACATTAGCACCCCTCTTCCCCCCCCCCCCCCGCCCCCAACGCACAGCAAGCAGAAGGCTCCCGGGAGCAGCTCCAAGGCAGAGGACAGGAGCAGCACATGGCAGTGGGGGAAGGAACAGCTGAACTGCTTGGCAATTGATAGCCTGCTGGGCTGCTACCGCACAGGAAGCTTAGGGGAGCTGATAGGGGGCCTTCTGGTCCACCCTGGTTCCAAGCCCCCACCAGCTAGCTCCAATGAGTTGCTCTTTCTGCAATCAGTGGACAAAGCAGACGGCTGCCAAACAACGTTATAAGGGAACATTGCACAACTTTAAACGAGCATGTTCTCTAATTTTTCAGCAATTAAACAACATTAACCGGGACATTGTTAAGTGAGGAGTTACTGTATATAATCACCTACTATGCTTTCTGTGGGACTCCAACCTCGTTCAGTGTACGGGATGGATGGTGCTCAGAGAATTAAGGTTGTGTAGTTCATGAAGCTGTTTCTGTATAACCTGTACCTCGTTTGTTGCTGAATTTGGAAGATGAGTAGTTAAATCAAGCAGGTGATTGTGGGAAAAGAAAGGATGGTCTGGAAGTATGGGCAGTTGAATGCCAACCTGGAAAACTGAATTCTGTCCTGGTCACTGCCACTGAAAATTAGTGGACATTGTTGATATTTTTGGCTTTAATCTCTCTGTGCCTATTACTTATTTATAGAATAAGGATATTTCCCTACCTCTTAAGAGTATTGTGAAGAGAAGTTCATTAAAGTTTGTGAAGCAGTGAGATGATATTGTGGTGGGCGCCACAGAAAAGTCTGAGGAAATTAGGAATTCTCTACTCCGTATAGAATTTGGATGGTATGCAGTAAATATACTATGCCACGTGTTGAATAATGAACATCCTCCATCCTGTGCATTGAGTGAGGCAGGGTCCAGTAGAAAAAAGTCTCTTATTAAATAACTGTATACTATCTCAGCAATGTATATGCACAAAGGACGCAAATTAAGGTTGTGTGGGCAACATTTATTAACGTTCGAGTGCTTGACTTCACAAGTTTAAGTCTTATTGTGTAATTTCCTAGTCTTAAATATCAGCAAACAAACAAACAAAAAAGAAGCATGTGTGGATTCATACAAACTGAAAAAAAACAGAACTTCTAGCATGTGGAGAAATACTGACCATCCACATGGTTCACTGGCAGGATTGGAATCTTTAGATGCACAGACCTGTATCACTAGAGCTAATAGAGTGGAGTAACTGATAGCAGTAGCTGGCTTTTCTCTTTTGTGGATGAGACAATAAATGGGGTGGGTGGTTGAGGGCAGGGAAGGCACTTTGCCATTGGATTTCATGCTGTTTTCTAGGTAGCACAGGAACCCAGGGTTCTATTCCAGGTTCTGGGAGGGAGCATTATGTAGTAGTTACTGATGTTTCTTTCCCTGTCTAACACATCTGTCTCCTCTGCTGCTAACATGTATTCCAGTAGCCTTTTTCTGCCCCGTCCACCCCTCCTCATCCTGCTGTCTGTCTGTCTCTTTATTCCTCACACTTCATCCTGCCTAGATCCTGTTTCTTCATTTCTCTATTCTCTCACCAGCCTCTCTGCATCCCCCATCTCCTCACCCTTTTCATTCAGACAAGTAGTTTCCTCCTCCTTTTTGGTGCCAGCAGCAGAAGCATGCGAGCAGCTGCAAGAAAGTCTCCCTCCTTTGTTTCATTATGTGGCACCGCAGCAACCCCTAGTAGTTAAAAAGAGCAATCGCAGGGAAGGGCTTGCTCGGCCTTTGGCTGGAGCATGCTCAATACAGACAGAATATACCTGCCAAATTCTTAACAAGTCTCTACAGAGCAATGTATTTTTCCTTAACCTAATTCTGAGAAGTGACTGAACTGTTTTTGCTAAAATGTTCCCAGCAAAAAAAATTCAGCCTAAGGTATAGACACAGCTTGGAAAATTTCAGTCTAAAAGTTGAAGTTTTGGAAGTTACAAGTAATTAAAACACTGATTTCATGAAGGAAAATGTTAGGCAGCCTTAACTATAGGCATTACCATTAGTGCTGTCTAATTAAAAAAATAAATAGTATCAGGTAGTAGTTGCTGGAAACTTATATATGTATGGTATCTTATGGTACTGTGTATTAATCTGTGTGTGCCATGTAAACAGACTCCATAAGTCAATTACAAAAAGAGAAAGCTGAACAATGTATTTATATATTTGTGAAACTCACAACATATTGCAATGTTACTGTGGTTGAAGTGCAACACAATGCAAAAACATACACTAGTACATTTAATTATAAAATGAATTATTTCAGGAGAAAACTTATGTCATACAATGAGAAATTCTATATAAAATACATAGTAAAAAGATTATTAAAATATGTACTATTAATGCAACTCAGTGTATTTCTTGAGAAACATCTTGTGAATTACTATCATTACTGTGTGAGGTATTAGCACCTTGAAGAGGAACCAACTTGTTACCATATAGTGTGATTATAACATTAAAATACGAACCATAGGGAGAAGTAATTACTTGCCTTAGAGGAATGTGTGATCATGTAATTAGACCATGTCCTAATTCAAGAGGGGGCAGAGTTAAGGTTGTGTATACTACTTTAGCATTTCCTGACCTGTGTGTGACTAACCATATAACCTTAATGTCCTCTTAACATAGTTATTTTAATGGAATAAGTGTTAAATTATGTTTTACATGGTCACTTATTGTATCTGAATTGCCTGTAAAATTATTAGCCTTCATTGGCACATCTAAATCAGAATTTAATTATTACTGTCTAATTTCCATGAGGCCATGGGAGCAATGAAAATACATTTTTCACAGCACAATCTAGAAATCTTTTTTGTATCAGACTTTAGTTCAGCTTTATGTGTATATATAAAATATAAAGAAGAATAAAAAAGTCATCTCTAGGTATCTTCTTGATAAATTATTAGAGGAAAAAATGTTATGGTTAACTATTAGTTCTAGCTAAAAAAAATACATTGTATTAACTGGAAATTGTTTGGCAGGCAATTGTCCTTTGCTTTCGACTTCACTTCACAAAAGATAATATCACAAATAACACTGCTGCAGCTACAGTGCGACAAGTAGTTACTGTCGTTTTTGAGAGAGTGGTTTCTGAAGACGAACGATACAAAGGTAAATGTTTTCCTTTTGTTTATGTGTATTTTAACCTGTTTTCTAGAGCTGTATTTAAAAACACAGAAATAGTTACCTTGCCAGGATTCTGAAATATATAAATATATTGAAGAACACAAAGTTTCTAAATGCTGCAAAAATTGTAGGCATAGCTCATTCACTTTTGTTGGGTGGGATGCACTTTTACCCCTGTGTTTTCGCAGAATCTAATATAATGCATTCTTGATCCTGATTCATGATGAGATCCTCATGCCCTCTCCAGTCCCTTTATATTGCATAAACAGGCCAGAGTGGTGTAAAGCTCTAAAAGCTAGGACAGAATTTCCCCAATGCAGAGACTACAGAAAACAGCCTTAAGGCTAGGGTTTGCAAGGCAGTCATTGGGTGGAGGCTGGGGGTAAGATGGCCAGGTTGTGGCAGGACCACAGCAGGTAGAACTGTGGAGATTGAGTAGTTCAGTGACTCGTAGGTAACTAGGAACAGGCTGCTGTAATTTAGGAAAAACCCTAAAACTACATTATGTTGGAAGGCTGTGGAGTGGCCCAGAATTGGGTGAGCACAAAGGTGGCTTAAAGTTACCATGTCTCTTCCTTCTTCGGGCCATGAGTTCAGTGTTTCACAGCACAGAATCTTACCATGGGTCTCTTAGCACGGCTGTAATAGAAAAAAAAATTACTCTAGTGTTCCTGTTAATCTTGTTGTTCCGAAATAAAATAGGTTAAAATAGTATCTTAAGTAATCATTAATAAAAGTATATTTATATAACTTAGTCTTAGATCGTTTAGAGTAAATATCTTTAACTAAATTTTGTGAATATGAAGTAACTGACTAAGGAACCCCTATTTTAAAGGAATACTCATTAGTAATAATGAATAAAAATCTGACCTTTATTTTTGAAACTTCTTAGTGGAACAATTACCTGTTTGTGCAACTATTTGTCTTATAGGCATAGATACTTGCTTTTGAACATCCTTTTGTTCAAACTTTTTTTTTTTTTTTTTTACACAGATGTTATTGAACAACCAGTACCAGTTCCAGGAAACAGTAACAGAAGATCTGTCAGTACTCTGAAACCATGCGCTAAAGATGCGTATATGCTTTTTCAGGTATTGGTAGATATTTTTTAGGATTTGTGCTTAATAACTCTGCAGTTCTGAACAGTTGCTTTTTATTTCTGAAAAGCAGATGACGTTTCATAGCTGACGTTTTAATTTTTTTTTATAGTAGAGATGTGGGTCATGTGTTTACCAACAGATATTAAGGAATATTGTATTAGTAAAAGTTAAATATTTGGTAATTTTCCATTGCATAACTAAATTGTTGAAGAGATTATAGTAATTAAGCACTTGTGTGACCAACAGGATTTTACCAATACAGTATCATATTTTCTTAATTCAGTTTGATAGACAAATATGATAATCTATTAAGAGACTATTACACTAACACATAGCTTATTTTTAAACATTTCCTTTTGGATTCTATTTTTGCGCATGCAAGTCGTCTTTATGATAAAAGTGCACCTTGTTAGAAATCGTATGGACATCATGCCTATTATTAGAGCCCAGAGTTTTCAATCCTCCTTTTGTATGGTTATCAACAATTATGTATTCTTTCCCGGAGAAGTGATGGGAAACTGAAGATAAGGTGAATGTTGGGAGACGCTTAAAATAAGATGTGGAACTGGCTTATACTAATGACTCCATGTCAATAAGCATACTAATTTCAGGAGCTTGCTTTTTTAATTTTTGTTTTAACCAAATACTAGAAGCCAGATAAAACTAGAGTATGTTGCATTACCAATTACAATAACACTATGAAGTTTACAATGAAAATGGTCTATAGTGTGTGTTAGAGCAGTCAGAAGCTTGCTGATTTATCTAACCTGTTGATCAAGATGTTTTGTTTACTCCTGCTTTCAAAAGACTTATTTATATGCAGTATTTTTTTGTTCCTAACATCATATTAATCTTGTCCCGTATTTAGTATGTGTACATATGTATTTATATATTTAAGGGGAAAGTTAACTTCAGGTTGGAAAAGAATAGTTAATTACTCAGAAGGAAGAGAACTTATGTGATATTTGTTTCTCAGGATCTTTGCCAGTTGGTTAATGCTGATGCTCCTTACTGGCTGGTGGGTATGACAGAAATGACCCGGACATTTGGCCTTGAACTTCTTGAGTCAGTCCTCAATGATTTTCCTCAAGTGTTTTTACAAGTAAGTTATTTCATAAGGAGGTGGGGAGAAGAGCCCTTCGTTTTCATGGGAACATCCTTTCCATTGGGCCTCTCTCTCCTATTAAATATAACTTCTGAAAGTGAAAATTAACACACTTTTACATCAGAGTTTTAGTAAGATAAACTTTGACTATTTGAAAGTGGCTACAATTTTTAGTTTGTGCTTATTGGCATTCTGTTTATCCTTTCCTAAAAGATACAGTTGTCCTTTTTCTTTTTTCTGTGTAGAGCACACATCTCTGATTTTGTTCATTTGGGGGTATATGTATATATATTTGTGATTGTTTATATGTAAGTACATGCAATGTGTAATTCTCTATAAACCATAAATCTCTTCTTAAGTTTCCTTTGTCAAGGTGTGTGCCAAGCAATGACATTTTTTGTCCTTCTGCATGCTCGTTTGATGCTTTTGAAGTTATTCTTTCAGAATATGGAAGATATATTGTGGCATCACTGTTCCCACAGCAACCCTAACTTGGTCCCTCTTGCACAAAACTGTAGGAACCATTATTTTTTAATTTACATGACTTTGGTGCATGGAAACACTCAATCATAACCTTGCAGTAATCCATTTAATAGAGACTTGGCAAATTCAGAAGCAAGGTATATGTCATGTATTGGTAGATTAGTTTAATTTACCAACCACAGGGAAAAGGAATGTAGTGTGTTTTATCATGTTTTCCTTCCTGCATGCCTCCTTTCCATTCCCTCAGCACATAACTTACATCAACATTTATATTACTTCTGAATTAGGCCACATATATGTTCATAGTACTAAGATGCATTCTAAATATGAAGAATGTATTTTTTTCTATAAAATCAAATAATCAGGAATTGGACAGAGAATAATAACTGACATCTTTCCATGTAACATCATCATCTCCAATGTTTTAATTTCCATTTTCTCAACTATTGGATTACCTAAATAAAAATGGTTATGGCTATAGGCTTAGGTACTGATAGCTACTAAAGAAAGTCTCCTTTTAAATCCTGGAATTGATGATTATTTTAATTTTATGTAACTCATTAACATTTTTTTTTTCTTTACAGCATCAAGAATTTAGTTTCCTCCTTAAAGAGAGGGTTTGCCCTCTTGTGATAAAGCTATTCTCCCCAAATATCAAGTTCAGACAGGGTTCCAGCACATCATCCTCACCTGCACCAGTGGAAAAACCATATTTTCCTATCTGCATGCGCTTGCTGAGAGTAGTCTCTGTTTTGATCAAGCAGTTTTACAGTTTGCTGGTAAGAATATGTTCAAGTATTCCTTTCACAGATCTACACTCATGGGTGTATGCATGCACTCTGCACCATGATGTGTTAGGTGCTTATAAATGTCAACTTACTAATGGTTACAGCTGTAAACACTTTCAGTATAGTTTTCAGTATTTACATGTTCATGAACTGTTTTGTGTTTGTGGACAATACAACCATCCTTATTCAAATGGAATAGACTCAAACTTTAAGATCAGAAGGGACCATCATGATCACCTAGTCTGACCTGCACACAGCCTCTCCCACCTATTCCTGTAGTGGGCCCATAAATTCTGGTTGAGTTACGGAAGCCCTCAAATCTTTATTTTGAAGACTTCACGTTACAGAGAATCTACCATTTACTCTAATTCAAGCCAGCAAGTGGCCTGTGTCTCATGTTGCAGAGGAAGGTGACCCTCCCTCTCCCAGACTCTCTACCAACCTGACCTGGGGAAAAATTCCTTCACATTCCCAAATAGGGTCATCAGTTAGACCCTTAGCACGTGGGCAAGGCCTGCCAGCTAAACATCTGAGAGAGAATTCTCTGTAATAACTCAGAACCTTCCCCCTCTACTGTCCCCTCTCCAGCTGTTGCACATATTTGCTAATAGCAGTCATGGAAGGGCCATGTGCCATTCTAGGCAAGCTCAATGTACCATTCCCTCCATAATCTTAACAAGCTCAGTCTTAAAACAAGTTAGTTTTTTGCCTAGTATATATGGAATTCCTTCTCATAAGTAAGGATTTACACACTTACACAGTCAGATATGGAAAGTACTGCTGGCTTTTCCTGGGTCCAGAACAAAATCAGAACAGTAAAAGTAAAATAAAATATTCCCTCAGGTAAAAGTGTTCAGGCAACTAAATTTAATGTATGTGCAGGAAGGAAGAAAGAAGGAATTGGTTCTGCAGTGTTCTGAGTTGTCATCTCCTGATGTCATACAACATTCAAACTTATTCAAAATGACTGCCATCTCCCATTACTTTTAATGTGACTGAAACTTTGCTACTCTCAGTAAAGAAAACAGCTCTTTCCCTAAAGCCCTGGGGAAATGAGGGTGCTCAAATAAAGATGGCAGCAGTTTTTCAATGGGACATGAGCCATGCTACTATCAGTGAAGATGGCTGCTCTCTGTTCTCAAAATGTGAGTCAGTTGGAAGCATTAAAACATCAGAGGGAAAATGTGTGTAAGAAGATGTGGGAGAAAAGACTAAAGAGGAGTGTGGAGAACAGAAAGTTGGGTGCTGCAAGGGAGAGATGAATGAATAATCACTCCATCCTACGGAGACTTCCCCCCCATCCCCTTCCAAGAGGATATCAGGGACAGGAGAACTAAACCACCCTGTGACAGGTGCAACTTACCACTCTGGCACCTCCTGCTGGCTGTCAGGGAAATGAGCTCTGCTTGTCTGGGCGCCCTCCTCTGATGGTGTCTTGCCACTGTCACTTTTGTTCCAGGATCCACGCTACTCCCAGGACTGTAGCGTCCTCTTCAGTGACACTGTCCTCCTGCTGTGCCACACTCTGTGTTCTCCCCCCTTTCAGGGGACCTGCAATCTCTGTCCAGCAACTCCCTCAATGGCAACTGCAGTCCATTGTCTTGGGGCCGCTTCCCAGGCAGCTCCAGCACCCTCTTCTGTCCTTACCTTAGGGCCTCAGTTTGCAGGTTCTAATAGCCAGCCAGGAGCTCTCTCTAGATCCCCTGGTCCCAGCTTACTGCACTGCTCTGTCTCAGGTGCTGGCACTCCTCCTTCCTGCTAGGAGCTTGGTCTTCTCCCTTCAAGCTCCAGTCAGTTACTGAACTCTGCTCTGCCCTGCAGCCCTTCTTATATGAGCCTGTCAGGCAGGCCATGATTGGCTGCTCCTCTCAGCCCCTTTTTAATTGGCTGTTTCCAGCACAGTCTCCATAGGGCTGCTTTTAACCCCTTTTCTGCAAGTGAGGGGCAGCCATCCCATCATACACCCCTAAAGAAACTGTTGCTTATGCCTTCTCTTTGCTTCATCCTTGCCCATTTCCCAGCTAGAGGATGTTAGAAGAAGGTGGAATTTAAACCACCTAAAGAACTTGTATTAGTAAGTCAGGCTGTCTCCTATAGTTGCTGTTTTTGAGGGAGTTGTATTCTGTCCTTAAACTATTTCCCTGTAAAGTCCTTGTGAAAATTATTTACTTTTTTTAAATAAAAGTTGTTTCCTAATAGACATCAGTAGAACAAACAGATGTATGATATAGAGAAATGTGTTACTTCTAATACTACAGAGATTTGTAAAGGGAGAGATGTTGGGAGGGATCTTTGTTTGCTCCTCCCAGCACCCAATCCCCATTAACCTCAACTAATGCTGTTTGTTCAGCAGCAAATACTTTTCCCTTATCAGACCTCCATGAAGAGAATCACAGCTCTCACGAAAGCTTATGCCCAAATAAATTTGTTAGTCTTTAAGGTGCCACAAGTACTCCTAACTCTTGATGTTTTTCTTTCTGCAGTTCTGACACTTGACTCATGCTTCAGTTTATTTAAATCCTTTGATTTATTAGCACCTTATGTTTATGAAGATTTTGCAAAAAATTGGATAAGGTAAAGGACTTACAAGATCAGGGTGAGAGTACAAAGTCCCTTACCCTGGAGTTGTTAAAGATTTCATACTCCATTGTGAAATAGAAATCCTGGAGAAAAATATTAACTCTTGAAATATGAGGCTGACTGTTAGGTTCTTCAATGTTTTCTGGTAGTCCTAACTCCTGTGATATTTTTCCTTTTAAATTTTGTTGGGGAAAAAAAGGATAGTTGAGAAGCTTGAGACACCTGTACCTAAAGTTTGAAATACCTAGTACTTGAATTATTTTAGTCTTTTGTGATCTGATATTTTTTTAATTGCTTGGTCTCATTCCTCATTTGAAAATATAAGTAAAATGAATGTAGGCTCAGAGATGAAGAGAGATTTAGGAATCATTCATAAAGAGTTAATAATTGAAATATGTATGTATTTACAAAGGGCTTTAACTAAGAGCTGGGATAAAATAGCCACTTAAGAAGTTAATGGTGAGGAAAAAATTTACATGAAAAATGGGCCACAAATGTAATACATACATGTAGCTGAGTCAGCTTATGTTGTATACTTTTGAATTTGTAGTTCTTTATTAAAGAAAATTGCAAAGAATAAACATATTCAGTATTATGTGAGAGCTCTGAAGCTGTATGCAGAGGTCTAAATGAAAATACAGGTATATGAGTAGAAGGGAGAGAGGAATCCCTTTCTAATGGAACTTAGCTGGTACAGCCCTATTCTTCATGGCAGGTGCCCATGTTGTGTAAAAGCACACAAATCTAAAACCCTTGTTAACTCTTAGATTTCACGAATTTAATTTCCATGGAAATGGAGTTATCATCTAATGGCTAGTAGATGGGTCAGATTTTAAAGCATGTTGATGGAGCAATGAAAGGAAGCTGGTTCTGGTATTGCCATTGCCTATGCTAAACCTGTTAATGTTTATGAAAGGTAGGAGATTAAATTCCCTTTTAAAAAAATATCCCCACATATTTTCACTTCTGTATATAATGTAGGGGGGAGGGCAAGGCAGGCAAATGTGGCCTTCTTTGGGTACCACATAAACCAATTCAATCTGCCATGGACTGAGTTCCCAGTGACTAAACCAGAAATTCCACGTCTCACTGAGTAGTGGAGATATGCTAGATAATCACTGGAATGAAAAAGAGTATCCATAAAGAAGTAATATCCATCTGGTTCTGCTGCCTTGCAGCCCGTTCTTGGTTGAACAAAAGCTAGAGGAGGAAACTCTGAACCCAATATGCAGTGGAGAAAACAGGCAGGTGTTACTGTAACTTAGCTCTGTCTTCTGGCATCTCCCCAGCATCTGTGCTGGCTTCTAGACATTTTGGTCCCCAAGGCTTTTGGTTGAGTCATTACTGCTGAGAGGACAGGCTTTGGTTCTAAAGCAAGCATCTGCCTCTCTATTTTTGATGCTTAGGCCTACACGCCAAAGGTTTGGGTGTGATGGTCGCCCTCTTCAAACTCTCTTATTGGAGTATCAGGACAATGTGCACTGGTATGTCAAATGGCCTAAAGGAGGTCAGTGACCTTAGAAAGTCTGCGGTCGTGGATTGAAAGCTGGAGAAGTTTGACTTTTATGTGGCCACTCTTTTTGGCACAGACTCTCTGCACGACATGCATTACTGCTTTTTTGGCAAAGAAAAAACAAACAAGACTGCCATGACCACGTTGTGGGTTTTGCAGTCAAAAATTCACTAGCATCCAAATTCTAATGTTCTGTTGCAACATCTTAACATTCTTAAACACAGATGTCTTCATAGGCTTTGCCCTCTATAGTGGATGAGTGATGGATGCATTCCAAAGGACTTTCTTTATGGAGAACTTGTGGATGCTCCAAGACCACTGGGATGACCTAGGCTTGAGGTCAAGGACATTTGCAAGCGGGATTTGAAAACTTTCAACATTGACACTAAAAAAGAAAAGGAGGACTTGTGGCACCTTAGAGACTAACCAATTTATTAGAGCATAAGCTTTCGTGAGCTACAGCTCACTTCCTCAGATGCATATCGTGGAAACTGCAGCAGGCTTTATATATACACAGAGAATATGAAACAATACCTATTCCCACCCCACTGTCCTGCTGGTAATAGCTTATCTAAAGAAAAGGAGGACTTGTGGCACCTTAGAGACTAACCAATTTATTAGAGCATAAGCTTTCGTGAGCTACAGCTCACTTCCTCAGATGCATATCGTGGAAACTGCAGCAGGCTTTATATATACACAGAGAATATGAAACAATACCTATTCCCACCCCACTGTCCTGCTGGTAATAGCTTAACAGCAGGACAGTGGGGTGGGAATAGGTATTGTTTCATATTCTCTGTGTATATATAAAGCCTGCTGCAGTTTCCACGATATGCATCTGAGGAAGTGAGCTGTAGCTCACGAAAGCTTATGCTCTAATAAATTGGTTAGTCTCTAAGGTGCCACAAGTCCTCCTTTTCTTTTTGCGAATACAGACTAACACGGCTGCTACTCTGAAACCTGTCAACATTGACACTGCAAGCTGAGAAGAGGTAGCTAGCAACAGGTTACACCGGAGTGCTGCTCTGCATCATGGAGTCAAAGAGGTTAATGGGAGGTGGTTGAGAGGGAAAGTGAAGAGAGCAAAGAGGAAAGCGCAGCAGGTCTTGAGCACCAAGCATGCTGGTTTCATTTTCTGGCTCTGCGCCTTATACCTGCACCATCCGTGACAAGGACTATCATTCGAGAACTGGAGTTTTTAGCCACTCACAATGCTGCAGCATGATACATAGCAACTGACCTGCTTTGGTGCTTACACCACATTAATCTTTTGAGACTGACAGTTATCTAATAAACGGAAAAAGATTCTGTTCACTGGTCTGTGAACAGTTAGGAACCATCGGTCCACTTCAGCGTGAAATTGCTTGTCTAGCTCTGGCGTATACCTGAGACTTCAGAGGAAGGTGAAACTCCCCAATTAATGTTTCCTGCCATTTTTTTTCCTAAAAATTGTCATGGGAGAGCAAGAAGTACGGTGCAGTCACAGTAGGTTTGGTTAGCTTATACCCTGAAGTATGAAGCTTATCAATTACTTATTTTATTACTATAGCACACAAAGGCACTAATTGGGATCAGCAAGGCCCTGTTGTGCTAGACACTATATAAAGGCGTGGGTAGATGTGGTCCCTGCCCCCCAAAGAAGTTACTGATTTAAAGCACGATGTAGGAAGATGTGCATATTGCAGAAGGGAGGATAATGGAAATACATGTACATAATTACATAGGCTTTCAGTGTGCACAATTTGATGGTTCAAAGTCATCTGAACGCTTTAAAATTATTTTTCTATCAAACAGTCCATTCATCCTACAAGAAAATAACCCTGGGATCACTGCCTAGTATGATATTTTATCATATTTGTTTTTCCCCTTCTGAATAGATTATTCCCAAATTCCTCTGTCCTTACAATTATTAGTATTTTTGTTTGTTTTTAAGTCTCCACAGTTCCCTTCGATGAAGGGTCTTCTGCATAAGCCCTGCCTCATGGGGTGCCTGTTTCTTATGAGGCTAGAAGGCTGCAGGACTGAAAGAATTCTTACCATTTCAGCTACTGTCCAAGGAGCAGAGAAAGTGTTGTCAGGTGTTTGGTGCAAGATAGTGGAAAGTCCAATGCTCAGTTACAGAGTTGTATGCTCTGATTATCACTAAGTCCAGTCTGCGAAGGTGCTCTGGAGCCTGCCCATTACTGCAGAATCTGCTAATTACTGAGCTACTCCCCATTCCCACACTCTCCCACCTAACAGTGAGTCTCCCAACCCCACCAAACAGGAGTCGAGAACTGCTAACATAGTCAGGATTTCTGGGACTGAGTAAACAGACTTGTGCTAGCTCTGCTTGAACTAGTGCACTAAAATACTTGTGTGATGTTGCAGCTTGGGTAGTTAACCTCAGCTGCTGCCCATCCTGCAATATCAACGTTACTATGTTTAGTGCACTAGCTTAAGCGCAGTTAGCTTGAGTCTGTCTATTCAGGCAGTTTCCAGCTGCCACACACGCACACGCCTCTTGGTGCTGCTAACATTGATGCTGCTGCTGATTCTCTCTTTCTAGAGGATGTTGGGGGTGGTCTTAAGGATCTCCTGCCTCTTGAAAATTCCATGAAAGGTTTCATCCCACATGGCAGGGGTGGCCAACCTGTGGCTCCGGAGCCACATGTGGCTCTTCAAAAGTTAATATGTGGCTCCTTGTATATAGACTGACTCCAGGGCTGGAGCTATAGGCACCAACTTTCCAATGTGCAGGGGGGTGCTCACTGCTCAACCCCTGGCTCTGTTACAGGCCCTGCCCCCACTCCACCCCTTCCTGCCCCCTCCCCTGAGCCTTCCATGACCTTGCGCTCCCCCCCTTCCCATGAGCCTCCTGCACGCCATGAAACAGCTGATCGGGAGGTGCAGGGAGGGAGGGGGAGGCGCTGGTTGGCGGGACTGCTAGTGGGCAGGAGGAAGCTGGGGCTCCTTCTCTGGCTCAGGTTGGCCACCCCTGTCACATGGTCTCTCAAGAGAGGATAGGCTGCCGGGGGTTGTGTTGCCAAACTCCTGGTTTGTAAAGGGCTATAGGGTGAGCTTGGTTAGTGCCCTTACCTCCGACCCCTCGAAACTTCTGCTGTGGTGCTGCTAGTTTACACTTTTCATATATGTGTCTTTATCCTTTTTAAATTCCATTAAACTATTTGTCTGAATGTTTTCCTGTGACATTTAATTTCAGAGATTGAGTGTACATTGTGTAAAATATTTCCTGCCAATCAATGTCTGACATTTGACATATCTAATGAGAGATAAGTACCTTAATTTGCAGATATGATCTGTAGGAACAGGGCTTCAGATTGGGAGAAAAAGATGGTGTGCTCCAGTTTGTTCTCACTTGCTTGTTCCTTTTAATTTTAACCAGTAGTTGTGAGACATGAGGTAACTATAACCATCTTTTTCCCACCTACATTTTTCAAGCATGGGTAGAAATGAAACATCAGAGTTTGGATTGACAACCATCTTCCCATGCGTGTTTTTTTTTCTTTACGTTAAAGGTCTTGGATAGCTATTTTATCTTGATTCTTAATTCAGTTAAAGCTGTTTGGGATCCTTCTTGCACCAATTTCACACATTTTGGGTTGAGAACAGTTGTTTCTTACTTCAGTGTTAATAATTCAGTGAGAGGGTTTCTGACTTGTACTCTTCAAACTGGCTAGAAGCAAAAGAACTCAGATGTCTGTTAAAGCTATTTGTGCTATAAAACTCTGTTCTTTCACGAAAGTGATTAACTTTCAGTTGCTGTTGACCTCTCCAGCCTTTAAATAAGCCAAACTAACAGGGACTTGTTCTATAATATTCTTTAAAACTTTGTTTAGAAATGGCTGTAAGGAATTTAACTTCTTTTAAAGTCTTTGGATGTACAGTATGTGCTTGACACGCCAGCACTCCTGTGATCATTGGTATCTGTTTTTTTGCAGGGAAAGTATTTTTTTTTCTTATTGTTTACAGGAATTATAAACCCTATGCCAAGCAGAATGACCCTGTATGTGCCAGGGATAGTGGCACTTGCTGATATAATAGATGCTTAGGGCTGAGACGACACATCGTTTTTTTTCTTTTTATGACTATAACCTGTTTCTTTAGAAAAAAGAAAAGGAGTACTCGTGGTACCTTAGAGACTAACCAATTTATTTGAGCATAAGCTTTCGTGAGCTACAGCTCACTTCATCGGATGCATGTAGCTCACGAAAGCTTATGCTCAAATAAATTGGTTAGTCTCTAAGGTGCCACAAGTACTCCTTTTCTTTTTGCGAATACAGACTAACACGGCTGTTACTCTGAAACCTGTTTCTTTAGGTAACAGAATGTGAGATTTTCCTGTCACTGCTAGTGAAGTTTCTGGATGCAGACAAACCACAATGGCTAAGAGCTGTTGCAGTGGAATCTATCCACAGGCTTTGTGTGCAGCCCCAACTATTAAGGTACGATTATGCCATATTTCGCTTTATGTATTAAAAGAAGAGATCATATTTATCTGTAGCAAAAAAAAACAGTTTCTTTTTGCTAAGCATTTAGGGACTTGAAACCAATATAATCTGCAGGATGGAGTGTTTGTTGAAGTGCAAGGGAATATTTATTGTCCATTGAGCACTGAGCCATTATTAACAAACTTGTTTGGTTTAATGCCTTGAAACTTAAATATTTGTTCCAGAATTTAAAGATTTTTATCAGCTCAGCCTATAAATAGTCCAGCCAGAATAAGGAAGCATTTAACCGTACTATACATGCATATTCATTTAAATAGCTGGCTTTAAAAATGTAGTTTTTACTTTTTAATTTGTTGACTACATGCTCAGAAATGTTTTTAAACACTTTACAGGTCCTTTTGTCAATCCTATGATATGAAACAGCATTCTACCAAGGTTTTCCGTGACATAGTAAATGCACTGGGATCATTCATCCAGTCGCTTTTTCTTGTACCAAGCACAGGAAACACTTCAACGACAGTAAACCAAACTGGTAAAGGCTTTTTGTATTTTTTATTTCAAGTAATTTCCTAATAATTTCTTATAATAGTCAACAATATATTTGTGAAAATCTGAGGTTTACTTATTTGATACAATTCTCAGTATAAATTTAGCGCTCGTGAAAGTGAGAAACTAGCTTGAGCCAAGAGAAGGGTAGAGCTGTGCAAGCTTGTCCAGACTGTATTGTCAATATTCCTTTATTTTTCATAGTGCTATGGTCTGATGATTTGTTGCAATGGGTACTTCAGACTACTTGCAGCTTGGCGGCAGAACCAGACCTTTCGGTCTCTGGCAGCAGGGAGATGCCCTGACACCTGAAGTTCACTGCAGTTTTAGCTGCCTCCCTTGTGTCAGCCAGACCCCATCCTGCTACAGAGTTTTTCTAAGGGAAATTGCAAACTGCAGTTCAAATTTCTGACTGTCAGAAGTTTGGCCCAATAATGTGATTGTCAGATTCCCAGCTGTGTCCTGGGAAGACTTTTGCCTTTGGGGAGACCTTTCCTCTCTGCTTTGCTTCTCCTTCTGAGTTGTTTGCAGCAACTGATGCCTCCGTGGCCTTTAGGGAGAGATCTGGGCCTAGAAAGGCAAAAGGGAAAGGTCTTGGTGATGAGCTCGGCCTTCTCTGTGGGCAGAGTGCAGTTTTTCCCTCCTTGGCTTAGTCCAGGCAGGGTTGTCTCTGCCTCCCTCTCTCAGGCATGAAAGGAGGCAGACAGGCAGGATTTGGAATAGATTGCTTTGGGGGCAAGTAACTCCCCCACTTCACTCTCCAAGAGGGGAGTGGCAATGGATGAGTGTGGCATCAGATGGTAAATCACACTTAAGTCCCTGGAGTCTGCACCAGCAGCTATGCTTCTCACTGTGGAGCTCAGTCACTACTTCTCCCTCAGCACACCTTGGGTTTCAGATGAAAGGCAGCGGGTACCAGAGAGTTCAGTAAGGGGCCTTTGGGTCCTACTTCCTCTCCTTGCTGTGACCTTTATAATAGGATCCTCCTCCCCCTAGGGATCTTTACTCAGCTGCTACACTGAGACCTTCAGGGGAAGCATAAACTTATCTGGCACATGTGGCAAACAGTTTCTGAGAAATATCTTATCTAAGAAACCCAATAAGAGGCCCTCTGCTGGGGAGGGAAGACAGTAAATCCCACCTCTTTGAGAGCGAAGAGATTGCTAGCCAATTTGAGCAATGTCTAAACTCAATTTCACTCCCCCATCAGAAGCAGGATTATAGGGGACAAATTTCCAAAGGGGATATGCATAAACAAAAATAGCTCACAGTTCACCTGCTTACCTTCATAGAGTACAGCAGGGTGGATAATCCTCAGTACCTGGTTCACCTACTCAGTTTTACAGCGTGCAGTAGGATGAATAATCCACAGTGCTTGGTTCACTTTGTCACCTTCATGGAGGTTAAACATTGCAGATCTATGCAGAAAAGACCAAGCCAAACATCTGTGCTGGTTCCTCTGGGTATACACACCCCACCCTATCTCACCCCACTTCCTGTTCAGGAAAGGGGAAAGCCAGTTGTGCAAATCAGAGTTAGGGGATCATATAAAATATACATTTAAAAAAACAAAACAAAAAAACCTCCATTTTCAAGCAGATTACTGAGTCTGGGCAAGCATCACCTCCACCCTTTCTCCTGGGCATGAAAGCTCTCAGATGGCATCAACCTGCAACAACAAAAGTAACTAAAAAATAAAACAAAATTAAGAAGAGTCATTTGATGCCCTCCACATGCTTTCATGAGCAGTATTAACATGAGTGGACAGTGTTGCAGGTATGGTCCCTCTCGACCTAAAAACCCCATGGCCAAAGGTCTTGTCCCTGAAAAAGATAGTGGGACACACATCTGCTTCATAAGGTATGTTATGGGGCTTTCGTCAGTGAGATCAGTTGGTCAGGTAAATAAATTCTTCTTCGAGTAGTGTCCCTATGGGTGCTCCCCTGTAGGTGTATCTGCGCCCCTTCGCCTCTAATCTGAGATTTTAGGTAACAGTGTCCATTCAGCTGCACATTCGTTGTCCCTCCCTGGTGATCTGCCTCAAGGCTACGAACACACCTCAGTTCCTTCTTGACCACCTTTGGCCTTGAATGGAGTGAGCAGTTGTCAATTCATTCTCTGCATCATTAGCATAAGTAATAGTTGTTGGTTTTGATTCTTTTGTTCTTCTTAATAGTTAGTGTTTTGTTACCCTGTTGGGTTACAATAAAAGAAGAAAAAGACCTTTGGTTTACATTTTCTCCTTTTTGGGGGGGGCTTTTCTTCTGTCAGGGATGTCTAGAAGATATTCCAACTTTTCAGTTTAAAACAAAAAGAGGAAGAAGAGGAAAGAACATCTCTTCTGCATTCTTCCCTGCGTACCCAGTGAAGAGTCTGACAATGACCAGGAGGATGTAGTTTCCCTGGTCTGTCACTGTGGCCCGCTGTCACAATACAAGGGACCTCCTCAGTTCCGTCTAGCAATCATGGTACGGTCCTCCTTGGTCACCCCTCCCCTACACCTCCTCCCCCATGCCCATATTGGGATCCTTGAGCAACGTACAGATCCTATACTTCGCAAGCATTTAGTCTCTCAGAGAATCTGCCAGACAGTCTCCTACAGCGTCATTGTCCAGAGCCCCTAAGCCAGGGGAGGAGGAAGCTTTGGAAGAACAGGAGGAAAAAGGGGAAGGTACCCCTCCAGCAAACTTCTCCTCATCTTCACCAGATGAGACTGAAATGCCCTCCCACCCATTACTAACTGATGATTTTAAGAACTTTCAGATTCTTACCAAGAGGGTGGTGGATGAGTGCTACGGGAGGTAAGACAACTAGTGGATATTTTCCACACTACCTCCTCATCCAGTGTTGCCCTCCCAATTAATGAGGTGATTCTAAATCCTGCCAAAGTCATCTGGCAGTAACCAGCCTCCATCTCACCAACCTGCAACACAGCTGACAAGAACTACATCCCTGCCAAAGAGGCAGATTTTTTGTTTCAGCATCCACAACCCAACTTGATTGTAGTGGATGTGCTTAATGCACATGGCAAATAACATCATGCTAAGTTGACCCCTTACGATCGGGTTTGGATCAGGTTATATCTCTTTGGGGGGGAAAAGGCATGTTCGTCAGATACATGGCAGTTTAGAGTCACGAACTACCAAGCTGTCACGGCCAAATATGATTTTATTATTTATGAAAAACTCAGTGAGTGTGTGGAACATCTGCCAGAGGTGCAAAAGGAGCAGTTTCAGGCCATTGTGAGAGAGGGCCAGTTAGTAGCGAGAATTGCACTACAGACAGCAATGGATGCAGCCAATACAGTGGCCTTCTTGGTCTCCACAGTGGTGGTAATGAGGCAGGCATATGCAGCTGCGTGGGGCACCTGAAAATTTGGGGCACCCCGGGTCTTAGTGTCCACCCTTCCGCTTCTTCCTATCCCTGTTCTGACTCTTCCTGCAGGCTCCCACCACAGCTGGCTGCTGCAGCCTGATGAGTCTTCCTCCAGAGGGGATCTTGTACTTAAAAGTGAAAAAGCCTTCCAGACCTATTAGCACAACACTGAAACTGTTAAAGAGCCATTCAAGTGGTAATGAAGCCATTTAACAGGCATTTGCCAACCCCCAGTATATTGTCAGCTTCTGAATTTATTGACAAAAAAGTTGTGCATTACTGTAATATTTACTCAGAACATGTTAGTCTACAGAACCTTAGTTTAAAATTTGCTTTAAAAATATTTCATTAGTGTGTTGCTGAAGATAAAATCACACCTCTAAAAAATCCTTACATAGATTTTTAGGTGCACAATCTGAGTATTCATCTTTAGCCTTAAATGCTTGGATCTTCAGAGATACAGTTTTTTAAATAAATCCTTCAAAAGACAACCCTTATCTAAAATACACATGCAAGCTCGGGCTGCTGTCAGGCTTAGGGACACCAGTTTAATAATACTGCATAGGACCCCATAAATCCTAAGGATGGCCCTGGAGGCAGGCTTCCTGGTTACTCCTTTCAGGATTGCTCAAGGAGCTGTAGACAACGGTGGAAGATCTCCCATTTGAAGGACCCAAGCAGTTTGCAGATAAAACGGACTGCTCTCTCCACATCCTGAAGGATTCCTGGGCTACGTTAAGTTCCCTGGAAATCTTCACTGAGGGGCAAAAGAGGATACAGCTCTCAACCGCAGCACAGGTCATGACCGTCTCAGTACCTGCATCACAGCCCTATTACAAAGCACAGCACAAAAGGCCTAGAGTACAAAAGCGGAAGCAGTCAGCACCCCAATCAGTATTCTCTCATGCCCCCTCCGCTAAACGCTTTTGACAGCTACTCCTTGCAACGTCAGCTGCCTTCTACACACCTGTCATGTCCCTCTGGAAGTCACCTGGTCCTCTTTCATAACAACTGGGAGAGTATCACCTCTGACAGATGTGTCTTGGAGATTATTTCGAATGGTTACACCATTCAATTCATGTCCCATCCCCATTCTCCGTCCCTCTTCGGGGGGGTCCTTCTCAAGAGAACATTTACTTCACCAGGAAGTAGAGAATCTGTTATGCTATGCCACTGAACCAGTTCCAATGCAACTCAGAGGCAAGGGGTTTTATTCCTGTTGTTTCCTGATCCCCAAGGTGAAGGGAGGTTGGAGGCCCATTCTAGATCTAAGGGCACTAAACAAATACCCAAAGGCACAGAAGTTCAAGATGTTCAGGTTCACCCTAGCAGCCATTATTCTAGTTCTAGAGCAAGGATATTGGTTTTCTGCGCTCTACCTACAGGATGCCTACTTCCACATCTCAGTATGCTTCTTGCACAGGAGAGTCCTACGGTTTACCTTTGGACAGGACCATTATCAGTACAGAGTGCTCCCCTTCGGCCTCTTGTCTGCACCCAGGGTATTCTCTAAGGATCTCTCCATCGTACTGCCTCTCTTGTGAACACTGGGTATTGTTATCTACCTGTATCAGGATGACTTCAGGGCTCCCTTATTTGAGGATGCAGTATGAGCCACCCAGACGACGATGCATGCATTTGCTCAGGTAGGCCTGTAACTCAGCCTACAAAAATCAATACTGACTCCTGTACATCAACTGGAGTTTATTGCCACCAAACAACGCAGCACAAACTTACCACCCTCATGAGTCTCATAGAGACAGTCCAGGCCAGGCCCCAAAGGTGGGTCAGGAACTGCCTGCAGCTGTTGGAGTCATATGGCAGAATGCACCTTCATCACTCCAAACGCCCGACTATTTGTGAGGTGTCTTCAGATGTGGCCCAGTTTTGTCCGTTCCCTGAACAGAGACAGACTAACCAAATGATCAATGCCCTCCACGGTAAGGCACTCCCTGGACTGGTGGAAAGACCTATCCAATGTTTGAGCAGGCGTTCCATTTGTGCAACCACCACCAACATTGACTCGAACAACAGATGCCTCCCTAATAGCCTCCAGAGCCCCCTACATGACCACATAACTGCAAGGTTCAGGGCAAGTGATTTTCTACAGAAGCGGCTCTCCATATCTATCTTTTGGAGCTGAGGGCACTCAGGAATGCCTGTGCATACTTTCTGCCATTCATCAAGAACACCCACACAAAGGTCGTGATGGACAATCAGACCTGTATGTTTTACATAAATCACTAGTGGGTCACCAGGTCTCCCTCCCTCTGCACAGAAGTGCTCAAACTTTGGAATTAGTGCATCCATCACAATGTGCTTATGTCAGCCGCATAGCTACCAGGGATACAGAACGTGACTGCCAACAGTATGTTGGAACTTTTCTCATGACCACAAACGTGAACTGAACTCAGAGATGATTCATGACATATTCTCTCTTTGGGGAACCCTGACTTATCGATTTGTTCGCTGCTTACCAGAACAAGAAGTGTCCTCATTAATGCTCCATGGCTGGCCCAGGGAAACATTCAATGGGAGATGCCCTTATTCTCACATGGAACAGAGATCTCTTGTATGCCTTTTCCCCATTTCCTCTTCTAAGCCAAAGTCCTGTTGAAAATTTGACAAGACAAAGTGAATTATTCTGATTGACCCCCTCCTGGTTAAGACAAGTCTGGTTCCCTTACCTGGCACAGATGAGGTCCGGTTCCTCTTCGGCCCATTCCTCACCTACTCTCTCAAAACGACTGGCTGATCCTTCACCCCAACCTGCAATCCTCTGCCTCGATGCTTGGCTTCTTCTTGGTTCTAAGACTTGGAGGTTGAATGCTCTGACGAGGTGAAAGATGTGTTGCTGCACAGCCGAAAGTTGACCACTCAACATACTTACCTACAAAAATGGAAATGATTCCAAATTTGGTATCATTCTAAGCTCATAGATCCAGCCTTGTCCTCCCCTCCTCTGATTTTAGACTACATTTTAGACCTCAAATGGTCAAAACTCTTGCTCAGCTCCCTTAATACATCACAGCCATAATGGCCTTCCACTGTCGTGTTGGTGGATACTTTGTGTTCACCCACCCACTGACGTGTAGATTCCTTAAGGGTATTGGGAATCTTTTCCTGCATGTGAGACCACTCGCTCCAACCTGGGATCTTAACTTAGTTCTCAGAGCTTTGACTATACTCCCTTTGAGCCCGTTGCAACTTGCTCTTTCTTACACCTGTCCATGAAGACAGCATTTCTAATTGCCATCACCTCAGCTAGGCACATAGGAGAAGTAGTGTCGCGGATGGCACACCCACTATTCATGGCCTTTTTTAAAGAAAAAGTAACTCTAAGGCAACATCCCAAGTTTCTCCCTAAAGTTGCCTCTGCTTTCCATATAAATCAACCGATCTATCTTCATGTTCCCCCCCCCCCCCAAAAAAAACAAACCCACATCATAATAGGGAGGCAACTCGGCCTATGCTAGAAGTTAGAAGAACACTAGCATCCTTCTTGGACAGGACTGAGGACTTTAGGAAATCCCCTAAGTTCTTCCTTTCATTTACAGAAAGATCCAAAGGCTCTGCAATACCGGCTCAAAGACTATCCAAAACGGGTTGCATTAATCTACATTAGCAAGGACACAACCTGTTGCCTCTGTCTGGAGTCCATACGCACTCCACGAGGTCAATTTCTACCTCGGGTCTCATTCCTTAAAGATGTCCCTATCTCGGAAATCTATAGAACAGCAACTTGGGCATCTGCCCACACTTTCACAGAACATTATGTGAAACCTGGAGGTTTGGCCTCTGACGCCATCTTCGGCTCCTCAGTACTATCTGTAGTAACAGACTCCACTTCGAAGCCCCAGCCCTCCATGGGGGATACTGCTGTGAAGTCACCTACAGTGGAGCACTAATAGGGATACTAATCAAAGAAAAAGAGGAAGTTACTCACCTTGTGTGGTAACAATGGTTCTTTCAGATGCATGTCCGTATGCATGCTCCACAACCTGCCCTCCTCCTCTCTATTGGGAGTTCTCAATATAGAGCTCTGTGGTAGAGAAGGAACTGAGTGGGGTTCACTGGCACAGTGCTAGATAGCCTCAAGACAGACCACAAGGGGGAGAGAGCACATGTGCAAGCTGAACAGACACTGCTACCTAAAATCTCTGATTAGAGGCATACCCATAGAGGGACACATCTCGAAGAAGCATCATTATTGCACAAGGTGAGTAGCTTCCTCTTCTTAGCTCTCTTAGTTCTACAGTGGGAAACTTTCCATAAAGTTAAGGCTAATCAGAGTAATTGAAAAGTAGATTTACAATCCTCACTCCTGCCAGACACTATAGAAAGAAATGTATAGATTATATGGCAAGTGAAGCAGGCTTTGAAGTACAAGAGAGAATACCACTTTAAATGTGTTATCTTGAACATACTGGGGTGCTGAGATGAGGTACAGGTGCCCTCAGTTGCAGCAGAGCAATCTGCATGACTCCCAGGCAGCCCTATCTGGAGTTGGTGTCCTGATGTGTAACAGACTCTTTCAGCTAGGGAGCAGATGGCTACCAATAGCTTTGGCCAAAATAAGATCACAGGGCATTGTCCAGAGCTGATACTCTATGGAGTTGTGCAGAAATCATAGGCACAGTTTTTTCCTATTTCCACTCTCAAGAAGTCCATGGAAATGCCAGAAAGTGAGTGAAAGCATACATCGTCTACTTCAGATCAGAGTGATATGAAAGATACCCTAAATGCTCAATTACTGAGGGACAATCTACACTTGTTCCTATATTTGCCTTCTACAATCAGCTCTCTGTATAACTTTTCCTGAGTGATGTATCCAAGTATTCAGATTCTAATATCTAAATGTTAGTTATTCACCTTAATTTGGGTTATTGCTGATTATGCACTTTGTGTCTTATGAATTTTAAAATAAAATTTGTATTGTGGATAATCTAAGCACTATACCCAGATGTACACTCTTTTCTTAACCTGTGTATTATATAATTTTTTAACATTAGCTTTAATAAACATTTTAAATTGATCTTTCTGGGCACTGAAAAAGCTGTCAATCTCAGGCCTAGGTTGACCTAGGATTAGGCCTTCTGATATGTCTACCTCACAAAGGAGGTCTGCTATTGCAAAAAACAATTCTCCATCTAGCACCAGAAAAGTTCAAAATGGATATTTGGATGAAGCAATTATTACTCCTGTGGACCCTACAAGTCAACCAATAGTTTTTTGTTTTTTTTTTCCCTTCTGATTGAAGCAAAGTCCGTGGTTTAGCTACCACATTAAACAAGTGAAACTTGAGGCTTCTTTATATGAACACTATATAAATTTGGTATCCATTGGGACCCTGCTGCTGAACACCAAATGTTCCCTAGTGCTCTGTGATCTTACCCCGTTTCAAAGTGGGATAGATCAAAGTGCATTAGGGAACTTTTAGTGTATGGACACTTAAAGCGTGGCCCACCAGTGTGGAGTAGATTTATACCCAGCTTGCCATGAATGAAGTGTTCATTTAGACAAGCTTGAATTCCCCAAGGTGGGCTCTAATGTGGATGTATCTGAGTGTCCAAGCAAAAAGGAGAAGTCTGTGAACTATAATGTTCTCAACATGTTCAAGAAAAGCAAATCTTGTACAAATGCAGTCCAAGGTTATAGAACCCTAATTTCAGTTCTTACAGCACTATTCCAATCGAACCTCTGCAGTAAGGGTCATTCTTAACAGGAAGTTTATTTTAATGGCTAACTCCTGATTCCAGTTAGGCAGATTTATGAAGTTGGGAGCTTTCTCAGATGAGACCTATTATACTTTGAATTCAGGCAAGTAGTCCTGTAAATTCAGTAAATTGTTCCTCCTCCTGTCAAGCAACAAAGTCCAATCTGTAGAAACACTGACAAACTCAGAGCAGAGAAATTTGTTTCCTGTAATGAGGTCTGCTAGGTTGCCATGTGGCCTTAATAAATAAATTCTTCATATTCTACATATTAGTGGTGCAGTCTTTAGCCAATGATATTTTTGGCAGAAGTCTTCTCTACATCTCACTGCCCAAAGGAAGATAAAAGATATATAATGTGCCTCTTTTTGGATTTCCATATTTAAAGGACACTCCTACTTCCCACCCAGGTAGGAGGCACACTGCTGTAAAAATCCAACTGTAAGATATCTGTGGACCATAGTGTGATGAAGAGTAAGAAAATGTACTTGTGTTTACCTAAAAACTTCCGTTCTTCAAGCAATAAGGTCCACAGATTCAGCCCACCCAAAGACAAATGGGTCATCCACGATAGAGATGTAAACTGACATCCAAAATTCAGGTTTATTTTGTTGTGCTTGTTCTTCAAAATACAATTATCAGTCTGTAAGTTAGGCAAGTACAGGGGAATCATCTTGGCTGTGGAATTTGTCTCAACTGGAGGGAACTGCAGGAGGCAAGGTATTCCCTTCCTTCCAGTGACTGGTTAGGCTCACTGGCTGTATGCCAGCTGAAGGACCCATTGTAACAGAGGGACTTATTACTCAAAGGAAAATTTCAAGTAAGCACAGATACACTTTCCTATTCCTGATGTGCAAACATCTTTTTTTATTCTAGGGTGATTCTGAACCTCTCTTGAGAAAAGTTGGCTAATTATATGTAATTAAACTAAATTATGTGGGGTTTGATGTATCTACAAGTAAGGAATAGAATGAGACAACATTTTCATACATGACCAAAATGAGATTTGAACCTAAATCTCAGTAGCTGAAATGGTAGTACCACTTTTCCTCTGAGCTGTACACTTCTTAATATCTGTCGAACACAGACAGTGCAAGAAAATATCTAAGCTATGAGGACATTCTTCCTGTCCCCTGGAAATTAAATTAAATCTTAAAATTTCGTTTTCCCCACATCCACATGCTCCTTATTAAATTAGATAACAGGAATGTTAAAAATGAAAAAATGTTATTTTACCTGGTGTTTGATAGACATGTTTTGGTAGCTCAGTTATAAACGTTGGGGTCTCCTTAATTCCCAGTGGAAAAATTTTGGGGGCTTGCCTATATAGGGAAATTAACTATAATAGCTATTTTGGAATAATTCCCCATGTAGACACATTTTTTTCCTGAAATAAGTGTCTCTACACAGGGGAGCTATTTTTGAATAACTATAGCTAAATTCACACCCTACCTTAATCAGAAATAACTTCCAAGTGCTGACAAGCCCTTGGATCCAGCACTATTATCTTTGCCATATCTTCCTGTCATGTTCTCTCTATTCTTCATTTCACCCATTCTTCTTCCTTGTTTTGTCTCTCTCTCCCTTTGCATGAGTCTTTCTTTCTTCCGTGTTTCCTTATTCTCTCTCTCTCCTCCTTCAAGCTCATGTCAGAAGCACAGATCCAGAACAGCTCTGTGCAGCTGGCTTACTAACTGAATCTGTTGCTGGCAATGATTGATCAACCATAGAGTGTTGCCTTGTCAGCATCTACTATAGGCATTGGCCTACGGTTTTGAAATGAATAGTCGGGTGAGGTGCTTGTGCATAGCAGGAAATTAAGGCCTTCTCTGCACAGAAAGGGTATGTCTACACTGGTAAGTGAAGGTGTGATTGTACCATGGGCAGCTGCACCCCTGCTAACTTTAATCTAGCTAGCACAGGTAACAATAGTAGTGTAGACATGGTGTCATGGGCTTCAGCACAGGCTAGGAACCTGAATACAAATGCAAGGTCCCTGGAGAGCTTATAGTCTGGTTACTAGCCCGTGCCCATTGTATATTTCCTATTATTTATCTAGTGGTGTTATTACATTTGATACATATGTAAACCTAAAATGAAAGAACTATTTTACTTTTTATTTTATCCAATTTAATGGTAACTCAGTAATCTCCTTTTTACTCCAACATGCATCACAGAGTTTTTTAGGTTTAACTTGCTAATGTTTGTAAAATGTTTTGAGCTCTTTGTTGGAAGGTGTTACAGAAGTACAAAATATTTTATATTCTGAAATTATATGTATGTATAAAAACTGAATCATTGATATTAACAATGCCCCTTTAACTAAGAAACACATGCAGAATATACCTAATTTTAGCCAGCAGGGGGCACACAGAAGTTGAGAAACTTTTATCAGGCATATGTTCTTGCATTATTATATGCATATCTCTGCACACAATGAAATACAGAAAAAGAATACTTTCTTTTAATTAAAATAAAACTAAAAAGCATAGTTTTTTAATTCTTTCTGTTTTTGTTTAATTTATAGGAAGCAATACATCTGGTGGTACAGCCTCAGCACAAACCAACCCAGGAATGCTGGGAATGGGTGGAGGTGTGACTGTATTACCTGCATTTGAATATCGAGGCACCTGGATACCTATACTCACTGTAACAATACAAGGGAGTGCTAAAGCTACCTAGTAAGTAGTAAAATTACTGATGTCTCTGTAAAAGTGAAATTTTGGAAATAAAAACATTTAAATGTTAATTATGTAGTTTATTCACTTGATATACAGTGACATTCACCACATTGCTGACATTAGTCCTGGATTCTCTTCCTGTTGATGTCTGTGGAGTGATCTGATCTTCTCTGTGTATTTGGGATACAGATCCAAATATTCCTCATCATTTGTTCTTTGCCATGCCATGGCTGTGTTAATTCTGCATCTTAGGCATTGCTATAATACAATAAATAAAAATTCTTTAATGTTAATAGGAAAAATAGTACTTTGCTGTTATAGCACCAAGCAATGTGAAGGGAAAGGCATTAGAGGCAGTGGGAAATAGGATATTGCAGGAAAACTAACTTATTTTCAGTTGAAATAAAAATACTGGCTATATTGGTGAAATACTGGTCTAGTTGCCACTCTAACCTACTATATTGTATCATATGAATCCATATACAAAAGATGAATTAGAAATGGTACTTGACATGACTGGCCATTAGATCTCTACTAGAGACATTATGAATGTTGCATCCGATGAAGTGAGCTGTAGCTCACGAAAACTTATGCTCAAATAAATTTGTTAGCCTCTAAGGTGCCACAAGTCCTCCTGTTCTTTTTATGTATCAGTAGTTTGCATACTTCAAATCATGGATCCATGTCTTACATTTACATGATATAGCGGGTTATGATGTCTCTTGGAACAATGTCCGTTTACTCTGGCTGTAATATTCAGGGCAGGTGTACACTTAAAATGCTACACTGGCGTAGCTGCGCTGTTGTAGCGCTTCAGTGAAGACATTACTACGCCAACAGGAGAGCTGCTTCCATTGGTGTAGTTAATCCACCTCCCTGAGAGGTGGCAGCTATGTCAACAGGAGAAGCCCTCCTTTTAACATAGCGCTGTCTACACCCGGAGTTAGGTCAGTAGAACTGCGTTGCTCAGGGGTGTGGATTTTTCACACCCCTGAGCGACATAGTTATGTTGATGTAAGTTTGTAATGTAAACCTGGTCTCAGTGCCATCTCTTTAAAACTGTGTGATTTAGTTTCAGAACCCATAAAATTGTTCCACACTGCTAACATACATGAAATGGGTATTTTTAAAGCAAATGGTCTGAATCGTCAAAGGTGAGTGCAGAGGTTCTCTTCTCCAGCTGCCATTGTAGATTTTGAATGTTTCTGAAAAATAAATTTCAGCCACTATTGAAGGTGTAATAGCATTTTGTGCTAGACAATGTCTATTTGAACAAGGAGACTAAGATTGAGTGTGCAAATACTGTCTAACTTACGCTGCTGTTCTTAGGGACTTCATGTTTAACTAAAAGTAGGTTATGCATGAAACCTGGTTTATACTTTGGCCAACCATTACAGCCTCCTGCTTTCTCCCTTTTTCTCCTCTCTCCTGTTTCTCTAGAACTCTGCAGCTAAAATCCTTATCTTCTGGTTCTCCAACCATATCCCACCCCTCACCTTTTCATCTATTCATTGACCCCAGCTCCTTCTGAATTACATTCATATTTATTTCCTTATGTGAAAGACACTCTAAAAATTGTCCCCAGCCTATGATCAGCTGTGATCTTATATTCCCCTGCTTACACTCTAGAACCACGTTAAGGAAATCCAGGATTGCAGACACACTCTGATTCCCATATGAGTAACAGTCTGCATTCACAAAAAGAAAAGGAGTACTTGTGGCACCTTAGAGACTAACCAATTTATTTGAGCATAAGCTTTCGTGAGCTACAGCTCACTTCATCAGATGCATACTGTGGAAACTGCAGAAGACATTATATACACAGAGACCATGAAACAATACCTCCTCCTACCCCACTCTCCTGCTGGTAATAGTGATATCTAAAGTGATCACTCTCCTTACAATGTGTATGATAATCAAGGTGGGCCATTTCCAGCACAAATCCAGGTTTTCTCACCCCCCCCACCCCAAAACACACACACGCAAACTCTCTCTCCTGATGGTAATAGCTTATCCAAAGTGACACTCTCCCTACAATGTGCATGATAATCAAGATGGGCCATTTCCAGCACAAATCCAGGTTTTCTCACCACCCCACCCCAAAACACACACACGCAAACTCACTCTCTTGCTGGTAATAGCTCACCCAAACTGACCACTCTCCTTACAATGTATATGATAATCAAGGTGGGCCATTTCCAGCATAAATCCAAGTTTAACCAGAACGTCTGGCGGGGGTAGGAAAAAACAAGGGGAAATAGGCTACCTTGCATAATGACTTAGCCACTTCCAGTCAGCGCTTCCTCAGCTCTCGTCCCCTAACGCCCCTACTCTACTTGCACTATATTGATGACATCTTCATCATCTGGACCCATGGAAAAGAAGCCCTTGAGGAATTCCACCATGATTTCAACAATTTCCATCCCACCATCAACCTCAGCCTGGTCCAGTCCACACAAGAGATCCACTTCCTGGACACTACAGTGCTAATAAACAATGGTTACATAAACACCACCCTATACCGGAAACCTACTGACCGCTATTCCTACCTACATGCCTCCAGCTTTCACCCTGACCACACCACACGATCCATCGTCCACAGCCAAGCTCTGCGATACAACCGCATTTGCTCCAACCCCTCAGACAAAGACAAACACCTACAAGATCTCTATCAAGCATTCTTACAACTACAATACCCACCTGCGGAAGTGAAGAAACAGATTGATAGAGCCAGAAGAGTTCCCAGAAATCACCTATTACAGGACAGGCCTAACAAAGAAAATAACAGAACGCCACTAGCCGTCTCCTTCAGCCCCCAACTAAAACCCCTCCAACGCATTATTAAGGATCTACAACCTATCCTGAAGGATGACCCAACACTCTCACAAATCTTGGGAGACAGGCCAGTCCTTGCCTACAGACAGCCCCCCAACCTGAAGCAAATAATCACCAACAACCACATACCACACAACAGAACCACTAACCCAGAAACCTATCCTTGCAACAAAGCCCGTTGCCAACTGTGCCCACATATCTATTCAGGGGACACCATCACAGGGCCTATTAACATCAGCCACACTATCAGAGGCTCGTTCACCTGCACATCCACCAATGTGATATATGCCATCATGTGCCAGCAATGCCCCTCTGCCATGTACATTGGTCATACTGGACAGTCTCTATGTAAAAGAATAAATGGACACAAATCAGATGTCAAGAATTATAACATTCATAAACCAGTCGGAGAACACTTCAATCTCTCTGGTCACGCAATCACAGACATGAAGGTCACTATCGTACAACAAAAAAACTTCAAATCCAGACTCCAGGAAGAAACTGCTGAATTGGAATTCATTTGCAAATTGGATACTATTAATTTAGGCTTAAATAGAGACTGGGAGTGGCTAAGTCATTATGCAAGGTAGCCTATTTCCCCTTGTTTTTTCCTACCCCCCCCCTAGACGTTCTGGTTAAACTTGGATTTATGCTGGAAATGGCCCACCTTGATTATCATACACATTGTAAGGACCGTGGTCAGTTTGGATGAGCTATTACCAACAGGAGAGCGAGTTTATGTGTGTATGGGGGTGGGGGGGTGAGAAAACCTGGATTTGTGCTGGAAATGGCCCACCTTGATTATCATGCACATTGTAAGGAGAGTGATCACTTTGGATAAGCTATTACCAGCAGGAGAGTGAGTTTGTGTGTGTGGTTTTTGGAAAAAAAAAAAGGGGGGGGGGGTGAGAAAACCTGGATATTTGCTGGAAATGGCCCACCTTGATTATCATACACATTGTAAGGAGAGTGATCACTTTAGATAAGCTATTACCAGCAGGAGAGTGGGGTGGGGGGAGAGAAAACCTTTTGTAGTGGTAAACACCCATTTTTTCATGGTTTGTGTGTATACAAAGATCTGCTGTACTTTCCACAGTATGCATCCGATGAAGTGAGCTGTAGCTCACGAAAGCTTATGCTCAAATAAATTGGTTAGTCTCTAAGGTGCCACAAGTACTCCTTTTCTTTTCTCGTATGGGAATGTGGGCCCTTGTCCTTGTCTGTTTGCTGTGACTATGCTCCCACACTATGGCTGTGCTCCACTTTGGGGTGGCAGTGATAGGGCTCACCTACATAAGCCATCGTTTGGGTTAATGGAAGTCTTTAGTGGCTCTCCCCACATATTCCTTGCCTTCAAGTGTATGAAGTCTGTCTAGGGGGTGGAAGGATTAGCTACCATCCACCCTTGTCTGTGTGTACTTCTGTAAACACCCCAGCAGAGCCATGATGGGGTGGTTGCAGGGAGGGCCAGGGCCCCAGCCACATGGCAGATATCCCTGCCGGGATGGAGTCAAGGGTCCTCCAGAGAGTTGGTTTGAGTTGACATCCCATTTAAGATAATAGGGCTCTCGGCAGGTTCAGGCAAACATCGATTACATTTAATTTGCATTTTCAGAGTATTATTTATTTGCAGTCATGAAATAGGAAGTATGTTTAGTGCAGAGGTGGGCAAACTACGGCCGCGGGCCACATTCGGCCCACGGGACCCTTCTGCCCAGCCCTTGAGCTCCTGGCCTGGGAGGCTCACCCCTGGCCCCTCCTCCGCAGCCTCGGCTTGCTCCGCTGCCGGTGCAGTGCTCTGGGTGGCAGGAATGCAAGCTCCTGGTGCAGCACAGCTGCAGAGCCGTTGCCTGACCCAGTGCTCTGTGCTGCGCGGTGTGTGGCTGGCTCCAGCTGGACAGCGTGGCTGCCTGTCCTGATGCAGCTGCGCCGCCAGCCACTTGTGCTCCAGGCAGCACGGTAAGGGGGCAGGGAGCGGGGGGGGGTTGATAGAGGGCAGGGGAATTTGGGGGGTGATCAGGAGCTGGGGGTGTGGATAGGGGGTCGGGGAAGTCAGAGGGTGGGGAGCAGGGGGGTTGAATGGGGGCAGGGGTCCCTGGAAGGCAGTCAGGAAGGAGAGGAGGGATTGGATGGGGAGGCATGGGGCAGTCAGTGGTGGGGGTTCTGGGGGTGGTCAGGGGACAGGGAGAAGGGGTTGTTGCATGCGGCAGGGGTCCCGGGGGGGCATCAGGGAGCAAGAAACAGGGTGGATCAGGTAGGGGGCAGGGCCATGCCACACCTGGCTGTTTGGGGAGGCATAGCCTCCCCTAACCGCCCCTCCGTACAATTTCGGGAACCCGATGCGGCCCTCAGGCCAAAAAGTGCGCTGCCGCCGCACCCCCCCTTTAGTGGATAGAACTGTGACTCAGGAGACTTGAGTCCAAGTCCTGGCTCAGCCACAGACCTCCACTGTGATCTTGGGCAAGTCACTTAACCTACCCTGTGCTTCAGTTATTTATCTGAAGAAGGAGGATGTGTCTTCCTTACCTCACAGGTGTGTTGTGAGGATAAAATTAATGACTGTGAGGCACTCCGATACTACTATAATGAGTTACATAAGTGTCTAGATAGATGAGGGCTCAAAATAGAATTATAAAAAAAAATTGAGATTTTGTTTTCATCATGTGAGTCTAGGAGATGGGGTCATAGGTATATGCCTGTGCCTTAATCTGACCTGCTGCCCAGTCTCCTAGCCTGATCCCACTCATTTTGTCTCCTCCCACATGAGATTATACCTCCTTTTACACTGGGCTCTACTTTAACATCAGTCTCATCCTTCATTTTTTCCAGGTACCTTTTTCTCTCCTCTTTCAAATCCTTCAAAACTTACCTTTCTCTGCTCATCTTCATCCTTAAACCGCACTCCAGAGCATTATGGTCCATCTCACGCCTAATTTTATATTTTATTCATTAAAACAAAAACAACAGTTTTACCCCAGAAATTAAACCCATCACCAAAACGTTACATCAGTCTGAATTTTTGCAAGTAATGTTTCCTCTCGAGCAGTTCATCCTTTTTTCTTTTTTTCTCCATTATCTCTTTCCTCTACTGTGTGTCTAATTCTCTGTGTGATTATCATTCAAACTTAAAATTATAATCTCTTTGAAGCGGGGACTTTGTTTTCTTTCCTATAAAGTTCCACGTACACCGCTTGTGGTGTATATAACAAGGCAGGCAGAGTGATTTAAATCAAGGTGATTAAATTACTTAAATCACTGGATTTTTAAAAAATCATTGATTTAAATTAGGTTGAGGTTTTGTTTAACTAATTTGAAAGTTTGTGCTATTCCAATTTTAGATTAAGATTTATGATGAACTAAATTATAAATGCTGTGTTCTAAATGTCACTGCGGGTAGGGGATCTTACTTGAAAACTACTATAGGGCAAAACACAAAATATTGAAAATTAAGGCCCAAGTTCTACAAACACTTCAACAGGTATAACTTCACTCACATGAATCATGACTTTGACTTCAGTGGTACTATTTATCGTGTTAAACTGATGTGCACATAAATATTTTCAGCATAAGGGGCTAAAACTGTATTTTTATTACACTTTTCTTAGTTGCATAAAATCTTTGTCACTTCAAAACACAATTGCTTTAGTGTTAACATGAAAAGTCATTTAGACTTTTTTAATACATTAACAAAGTCATTGTGACCTTTTTTTATACAGCACAGGTCAAAGTTTCCAAAAACAGGAGCCCGTGATTTAGGTGCACGAGTTTCATTGACTTCATACTGAAACCCCTGATGGACGAATGTAACCTGGTCAGAGCATTTCACCATTTTAACTATGACATTTCTTAAACAAAAAACACACCTCTTTGTAAAATCTGAAAATCTACTGACAATTAGGAAATTAATTAAATGAATACAAAATATCAATGCTAGGAATTTATCTCTAAAGTGGAGAGAGAAATAAAAATCATGATTTAAATTTTTTAAAAATTGATTTTTAATTTTAAAAATTACATTTTATCAACCCTATTATATTAAGATACATCTGCTGTAGTACCAAGATGTAATGTGATAAATCTGAGTGTTCTTGTTCTTGAGTATTGAAGTTCAACCATTAATGTTTTAATCTGCAATCTACGCTCTTCTGTGTAAAACCACAGAAAAGTTAACTTGAAGCTTTACATTAGGCATAGAATATGTTACTTTTAAAAAAAAATTTGCTCTTTCATTTAAAATGTCCCTGGATAATTAACAATACTAGTGCAGATATTATTCTCATTCTGTTTGCTGTACTTTTTATAGATTTGTACTAATTGACTTGTAAACTTTCTTATAAACGGCTAAGTGTTCAGAAAATTTATTTAAAAAAAAAAAGACTTGTAAGGTGACATTGTTTTTCTGCTTGAATAAGTTGTGATTTAAATACCTTTTTTCCCACCAAGTTATAGTCTTCTACAGGCTGGTGTTTTGCCATCTGATCAGCTGCTTATGACGAAGCAAACATTTATAATAGAAGAGAAGGGCATAACTTTATTAAACCAGCCTGTAGAAATGTAGAACTGGAAGGGACCTTGATAGGTCATCTAGTCCAGTCCTCTGCACGGAGGCAGGACTACGTATTGTGTAGTCCAGCGGTGGACAAACTTACTGGCCCTCCAAGCCACGTATGACAATCTTCAGAAGTTTGCGAGGTGGGCCACTCCTGCTGAAGCCCTAAGACCCCCCAACCCCGCTGGGCAGAAGTCCCTACCTCACCAGCCCACTCACGAGCCACATTTGGGCCACCCCCCTTCTAGACCATTCCTGACCGGTCCTTGTCTAACATGTTACTGAAAACCACCTATGATGGAAATTCCTTAACTTCCCTAGGTAATTTGTTTCAGTGCTTAACTACCCTTACGGTTAGGTTTTCCTAATGTCTAACCTAAATCTCCCTTGCTGCAATTTAAGACCATTGCTTCTTTTCCTGTCCTTAGTGGACAACCTTTTATGTGCTTGAAGACTCTTATCCTGTCCCCACTCAGTCGCCTTTTCTCCAGACTAAACAAACCAGTTTTTTTCAATTGTTTCTTATAGGTCATTTTTCTAGACCTTTAATAAGTTTTGTTGCTCTCCTCTGGACTTTCTTGAATTTGTCCATAGCTTTCCCGAAGTGTGGTGTCCAGAACTGGACGCAGTATTGCAGTTGAGGTCTTATCAGTGCTGAGGAGAATGGAAGAATTACTACTTGTGTTTTGCTTACAACACTCATGCTAATACATCCCATAATGATGTTAAGTTTGTTTTCCCAACAGTATACATTGTTGCCTCATTTAATTTGTGTCCACGATAACTCCCAGATCCTTTTCTACAGTATTCTTTCATAGGCAGTCATTTCCCATTTTGTATTTGTGCAGTTGATTATTCTTTCCTCAGCGTAGTACTTTGCATTTGTCCTTACTCAATTTCATCCTATTTATTTCAGACCATTTCTCCAATTTATGATCATTTTGCATTCTAATCCTGTCCTTCAAAAGATCTTCCAACCCTTCCTAGCTTGGTATCATCCACAGACTTTGAGTGTACATTCTATGCCATTATCCAAACCGTTAATGAAGATATTGAGTAGAACCGGACTCCAGGCCGATCCCTGTGGGACCCCACTTGATATGTCCCTCCAGTTGACTGTGAACCATTGATAACTACTCTGAGTATAATTTTTCAACCAGTTTTGCGTCCATTTATAGTAGGTTTGTCTCGACTGTTTCTCCCTAGTTTGCTTATGAGAAGGTCATGTGAGACAGTATGCTGTTACAGGACAGTTGGTAGGCATGTATTGCTAGTGCTAACCAGCATACTTTTCTGGATAGGGTGCCTAGTTGTTTAAACCTTGTCACAGGCAGTTCTGGCTAAGCGTTCCACCATAATATCTGACGGCTTTGGGTAGGTCATATCCTCCTGCTGGTCTCTGATGTTGCCCTGTGATTACTTTGCCAGTCAACTGTGCTCAAGCCACGGCCTCGTTGAATATTTGAATGCCAAACTGGTCCAACATACAAGTACACTCTCTCTCCTTCCTTGCTTTTGGGGTAATCAGACCAAGTTTCTATTCTGTTTTTGGCCTCTCAAGTCCCTTGTATAATTTTTCTCATAGATGGAGAATAAGTGACTGATCTGTCTTCGCTGAGCAGTTGAAAGCAGGTGTGGGATGGGAATGGAAGGCAGCCTTTCCCATCTGTGCTTCCCAGAAGCAAGTAATGGAGGATATCTCTTAGTATGCATACGCAAGGCCCCTGTCTTCAGGGAGAATGCTAAAGGGAATAGCTGGGGCATCTGGGTAAAAGGAGTAGTAGTGTATGGTGCAGGGCGGTGGTATATCTGGATGGTGGGCTAGAGTAATAATGCCTTAGGTAATGGGGTTGGTGCAGCTGGATAAATTAGGACAGTTGGATAGAGAGCTGCCTGAGATATCAGGTGGTGGTTGTTGGGGCAGTGGGTAGTTTCTGGCTCAGCATTGTCTCTCCTTGTGCTGGCTTTACTACTGCCACCACCCTTTGCTCTCTGCTCTCTTTTCCCACTGTGCTGTCCAGCTCTGTGGTGGTTTTGAGTCAGCAGGGGAATAGCAAAGGGGAAGAGAGGCAATGAGGCTTCAACTGTCAAAAAAAAGTGATGTTTTGGTCACATGATATCCAACAGTGAAGAATGTAATCATGAACTTTGTACAGTAAATGCAAAAAGAGGCAACTTCATCACCAACACAGTCTTCGGAGCAGCGAGATTTGCAGTCAGTATCTGACCAAACTGACACGGAGCTAGGTATACAAAAATGCAGATACTATGTTAAGTACAACACAAGAGAAATATTTCAGAGTAACAGCCGTGTTAGTCTGTATTCGCAAAAAGAAAAGGAGGACTTGTGGCACCTTAGAGACTAACCTATTTATTTGAGCATGAGCTTTCGTGAGCTACATGATGAAGTGAGCTGTAGCTCACGAAAGCTCATGCTCAAATAAATTGGTTAGTCTCTAAGGTGCCACAAGTCCTCCTTTTCTTTTTACAAGAGAAATAAAATCTTATGATTAAATGCCTTTTTAGATACGTTCAGTTTACTTTAGAAGTCTTAAATGGAGCTTGTGTGCATGCACTCGTGCACTCTGTTTCACACTTACAACATCCATACAGGTGTGGAACCAATCAAATTCAATATTATAATTTAGCCAGAGACTGATTATCTGTTTTGATGGATTGCAGGTACTAGGGTCTAATCCAGATCCCTTGCTTATCAGTCAGGTGCAACCTCTGTAAGTGATTCCTATTCTACCTCTTCCTCTATGACTGTAGTGGCTAGCGTTGTCTGACACGAATGGCTCAGTGAGGGATGAGAAATATTTGGTTACCCTCCAACGTATTGCCTAGCTATGGTGGGCCTCTGCAATAACTCTTTATAGGAACAGACAAGCAATGACTGCCATGTGACATAATCTTTCTTTTTGTAATTTGTTTTCTGGTGGTTTTCTGAATTATTACTTTTCTGTTGTTTAAATTCCTTAAATCTATAAGTGATACATTTGTGGTACTGTGATTCGTTTTGAGTTAATACAATAAGAATAAAATGAAGTGATTCATTCAGAAATGGTCAAATATTTAAGCAAATTTCACTAACACAAAGATTTCATTGACATAGATATATAATAGTCTCAGTATCCTAGTACCTTTATATTTAGTCATATTTTAATTAGTTTTGGGTGTATTTGGTGTAAGAATCTTTTTTTGTACCTCTTTAATACCCATTTAGGATATTACCTCAGGACCTCTTGATAATTTAATAGTGGGTAGTGGGAATATTGTCAATTCATTTGCTCAGATTTTCATTACTGTTCATTCAACTACTTCATCAGTACTGTTGTCAAATTAAAAACATTACAAAAATATTTTTCAGCCTAGAAATGCTGGATAAAGTAGAGCCACCTACAATTCCTGAAGGTTATGCCATGTCTGTGGCATTCCACTGTTTACTGGATCTTGTCCGTGGTATCACTACCATGATTGAAGGAGAGTTGCGACAGGCTGAAACAGACAATCAGACCATGACTGAGGGAACTTCATCACCAACACAGTCTTCGGAGCAGCAAGATTTGCAGTCAGTATCTGACCAAACTGACAAGGAGCTAGGTATACAAAGATGCAGATACTATGTTAAGTACAACATAAGAGAAATAAAATCTCATGATTAAATGCCTTGCATTTTTAGATGCATTCAATTTACTTTAGAAGTCTTAAATGGAGTTTTATAGCTGCATCCTAGCAGCTCCATAATAAAAATTGCTTGTAGATTTAATTTTAAAGCAGGAGCAAAATCCTCTCTTCCATACTTCATTTTCATTTAGTTTCTAAGTTTTATATACTAACTTTTTCTTGGGGCAAATTAATTTAATTTTTGGTCACATTTTTAATAACTTTGACAGAACACGCTTTTGAAAATAATCTTTTGAAATTTCTTTTGGGAACATTTGAGTTTCTGTAGCTGAATGGCCAGTCTCTAGAAACTCTCTTGACTTGTGTGCATGCGCTCGCACACTCTGTTCCACGCTTACAGCATCTCAGACATAAGCCACTTTTTCTATTTTAAGTTATTTTCCTTTTTTGCTATACACTATTTTATCTGTGCAAGAAAAAGGCAATAGAACAAGTCCTACTAGTTAGTTCTGTTCTCCAGTACTACCTGCTGCCTACCTGAGTCCTCAACCCAGCATAGCACAAACTCTGGAAGGTCAGGGAGACATCCTGGTCAATAGGGGTATTGGGATGGCAGGATATAGGCTGGGAGAAGGAGGTCTCTGGCAGCAGAGGGCAAGATGGAGGTTCTGGAGAAACAAAAGTTAAATGGGGCTATGAGTAGGGAGGATGGAAAGGGAACCTAATTAGAAACATAAGGGAAGAGGCAGAAACAGCAATGATGCAGGGAGCTGATCCTGAATGGTGCAAGTAGTGGTGGTGAGCCCACTTCCTGGGCACAAAAAGACTGGGCTCCAGTGGTATTGCTGCCTAGTATGCCAGGAACCTGAGGCAGTAATGCTGCATGGAGAAGAATGCCTCCATGCTAAGGCGTCAACACTCAGTACTGCTTTCCCAGCTATGGAAGTTATGGGCATGTCATCAGGATGGGCCAGGGCATCAACAAATCCAGAGCACTCCATGGTGCTGCTGCCATGGCTCCACAGGAATACCTGACATGATGCACCTTCGTGACATGCCAAAGGTCAGGGCAGGATGGGAAAAAAATCAACATGGATAATGTTCAAGTCCATCGACAGCTGTGCGGGGTCCCCCTGCTGCAGCTGGGAGCTCCAGCCCCTGTGCAAAAAAGTCACAGAGGTCAATGAAAGTCATGGATTCCATGACCTCCATGACAGAATCCTAGCCTTAGTTATAGGTTGAAAATGCAAGGGAATTTGTTAAAAAGGTAAGGAGTCAGAGAGCAATGATTGATGACTAACTGGCAGTTTCCATAATTTTTAATGATTGCATGGGTGATATTTTCACTTTAGCAATCTTCTCTCAAATGTGACTACTTTTTTGTTTAGGGGAATATAAAAGTAATTTTAGCCTGTACATTATTAGCCTAAAAAAGATCCAACAGCTAGCATTTGTGCATTTGTTGCAACAGTTATTGAATAAACTTCCAGTATCTATCAGTACTATAAAATCTTTTTCTTTTAAGTTAACAGAGCTGTTTGGGAAGAAATGGTGAATGCGTGCTGGTGTGGTCTTCTTGCTGCACTGTCGCTGCTTCTTGATGCCAGGTACTCACTCTGTGTTAATTTTTGCTGATCCTTCATAGGTTATGTTCACAATTGTGTCCAAAACTGATTTTTTTTGGAACCTGTGTAGTTGGCTGGTGTGGAAGAAGAAGCTGTTCACAGGAAATGGGGAAGGAATGATTGTGGTGGTGATGTGATTTAAGGAAGGACAGTCTGGCCTTGCAGGAATAATCTTCCTGATGATCTCCAAAAATCTGACACAAGCCCTAGTTCTATCTGGAATGAGAAATCATTTTATTAGAGAAATTAATTTTTTTTTTAACAAATTTTCATTAAGGCCAAGTTACAATAAAACTTTAACACAGTGTATTGTACATTACTTATTATTTAATCAGGATCAGGTTAATATTCAAAGAAACTGGCTGAATTTTCTGGTCAGATAGCTGGGGCGCCCTGTTCTCACTAAAAAGGGTGACCAAATTTCTAATACCTGTCCTCTTTTTGGTGCTTCTCTTGTGTACATACTTGGTGTGAAAGCTTTTCCATTACAAGGACAGTCCAAGTTTTACTAGACCACAATTCCGTAGGAGTCAGGGATTACTCCTGTAGCTGCTAACAATAAAAAAAAATAATTTGTCATTCTGTTTAAAGTGTGTATCCTTTACTGGAGCATTAAGTGAGGTGGATCTCTAGGAATCTGGCATTTTGTCATAAGGTGAAACTATTTAATAACTTCCTCCCCAAACTCTAAGTCCTGGACACAACCACCATATGTGCAAGTATGTTCCCCTTTACCCCCAAACACTCCAAAAGAGCACTTCCCTAGGTGCAAAAATAAGATGGATTTTACCTAGAGTTAAATGCCATCTATACAGTAATTTATATTAAAAAAAAAATTCATTACGAGCTAGACGAATTGAAGATGAATATTCCTTTTCAGTTATAGAGACCTTCTCATCCTGATCAGTGTCTTTGTATCAATGTGACTTCTCATTTTTTTTCTGGGTTGTTTTTTTAACATCTTTTTCAGTAAAAATTTTATACATCTTAAAATGTAAACCTTTTGCTCCTGTTATAACTGGGTTAAAAAAACAGATAAGTTCATGGATGATAGGTCCATCAATTGCTATTGGCCAAAATGGTCAGGGATGCAACCCCATGCTCTGGGTGTCCTAAATCTTTAAATGCCAGAAGCTGGGAGTGGACGACGGGAGATGGATCATTCGATAGTTGCTCTTTTCTGTTCATTCTCTTGTAGCATCTGGCATTGGCCACTGTTTGAAGACAGGAGACTGGGCTAGGTGGATCATTGATCTGACCACATACGGCCATTCTTATGTTCTTAGCTTCCTCCTGGGTCAACACCTAAAAAATTGGTTAAAAGTCTAGAGAGAACCACCTTGTATCCAGATTTGACAGAAAAATGTTTGACTTGTAAATATTAAAAGAATGGGATCTTCAGATTATTTACATTCATACACACCTCTTGGTTTGACTTCAAATTGGGACGCAATTAAATTAGATTTTTGAAGATTTACATTTTAATTACTTAATCATTTTTACATGAGCAGCTGGAATTTTTCAGTACAGTGAGATGATACTACTTAAAGGATAAATGCTGTGATTGCTTCCATTGAGGGATTTATTTACTAGTAGCTCTGGTTTTGCAATATTTTTAATTAGATATTTTTCTTCCAAAAACCCTCTTGACTCCATATAAACATTCTTCTGGTGGTAGAAAGCTAATTTAAAAAAATTACACATCCACTCTGCACTCCTTATGCTAAATCATTCAGAATAGAAGAGCTATATAATAAGAATTAGAGTTTCAAAATGTTTTTTTAATTGGTTAAATTTGCTCTTTGACAGTGTTCACAGTATTGTATTTGAATTCTTGCTGGGTTTTACCACCGTACTTCTAACCAGCTGCTTATATCTATATAATGACTATCTGACTTGTCTCTATTAAACACTTTGTACTTTTTTCAGCACGGATGAAGCTGCCACAGAAAATATTTTAAAAGCAGAATTGACCATGGCTGCACTTTGTGGAAAACTGGGTCTTGTAACTTCAAGAGATGCCTTTATCACTGCCATTTGCAAAGGCTCCTTGCCTCCTCATTATGCCCTCACTGTACTGAACAGCACAACTACAACTCTCTCCAGCAAATGTAAGGGTATAGTTAAGGTTAAATTGTATACTCATTTGTTCATTTAATCTTATTTCACACTCTACATTAACCCATGCTTAATGTAAAAAATAACCTCAAGCCACAATGATAAACTTAGAGTACTTTTCTTTTTCATGACATGACTGTCAACATATGTAAGTTTTTAGTATCTGCTGCCATAAAATGTTTGGCAATGTTGTATGTAAAACTGAAGAGTTGATACTCGTGACTGTGGCCCCACTGTGCAGGTGCTGGAGCCTGCCCACGTGCAACACTTTGCATCATTGGGGATTTGATTTATTTATCCACTATAAACTTTGAAAAAGAAAACTGTTTTTGGTTTAAAAAAAAAAAAAGTGATGTGCAACTGACATTTCAGTTGTTGATGCGTTCTAGATATAATGGCTTTTGTGCCTCCATCCAGTGTATCCTGAGAATATGTTTCTTCTAAATTACGTTTAAAAAAATTGTTTAAAGATCTTGTTTGTTCTGTGCAGAAAAGTTAACTCAACATTCATATTTTCAAGAAAATTATAAGCATTGTTTCTTACATGTATTTTTTACACAGCACAAAAATATATCCAAAATAACCTGTGTTATAGTACTCATATTTTTTGTAACTCCATGGGTTGGATCATATTTACTACATCTGTGAGTAGATGGGACCCTCCCCTACCTTCCTGGAAGTTGGGTTTAGCTGCCATGGCAGCACTGTTCTTTACTCTCTCCTGCTATCCTTCGATCTCACCAGGGAATGCCTCAAGGTTGAGGGCCCTTGCATGAGCAGGGGATAGGCCAGGGGTAGGAGGAGATACAGGTTGCAAATACAGGTTGTATAGTACCTCCACCTACAATGCAAATCTACTTGTAAATTGTTAAAGGCTAAAGCTGTTTTAAGCTTTCCTGCAGATCCCTGCACTTTTGCACTATCTCCTTTTGAAGAGTTTTCTAGTCACATTTACAGACTGGGGAGTCCTAACAGCATGTCTTAAATATAGCTCACACCTGTTGGGCAACTAGTGGGGGAAGAAGCCTTCAGAACCAATGTGCAAGTACAGGGTACTTGTGTTGATGGCACTGTGCCTGTGTTAGATCCCATGAGGTATAGAAGCCACAGATGTTTCTTGGGGGACAAAAGCAGAAATATACTCACTCCAATTTGGAATGATCTGGGGAAATTCTGAGTTTTCCTTTCCTCTTTCCTTCATGAGTTTTTCCATGGGAGAGGATGATCTGGCCTATGTTGCAATTGGGACCATTAGTTGCCTTGCCATATTATGACTATATGGTATATATAAAGGTAAGGCTACCTTTTATTTTTAGTAAAAGTCATGGGCAGGTCATGGGCAGTAAACAAAAATTCACGGCCCGTGGCCTGTCCATGACTTTTACTATATACCCCTGATCAAAACTTGGGTGGCGGGGACTGCCCTGGGGGTGCTGCAGGTGCTGGGAGAGGGCGGCCGGGTACTGGGGGAATTGAGGGGTAGGGCAGACAGCGGCGTGCGGCCCGGGGCCCCCGCTGGTGCCGAGGGGGGTTGGTGGGGCCAGCAGGCTCCCTTCTGGGCTCCATGCCTCCCTCCCCTGAGCACCAGCAAAGTTTGGTTGTGGGAGGGGGCAGGGAATGGGGCATAGGACAGGGTGAGGCGGGCTCTTGGGTGGCACTTACCTGGGGGCTCCCCAGAATCAGCAACATCCCCCTTGCTCAGCTGCTAGGGGGAGGCGTGGCCAGGCAGCTCTGCACACTGTCTCTGCCCAGAGTGCTGGCTTTGCAGCTCCCATTGGCCGGGAACCACGGCCAATGGGAGCTGCGGGGGCAGTGCCTGCAGACCCAGGTGCCTGCAGAGTCCCTCTCTGAGTTCAGTGGTTTTATAGTCCTTTCTTATTTTTCAAATGTTTCTCTTTTTGTGTGTGGAAAAACCACACATACAAGAGAAGGTGACTGAGAACTATACAGAAGAAATAGAGCAACCGAGTATGCACAAAGTAAACAAAGTGGAAAAAATAGAGCAAAATCCCTTTTTCTAATTTTTCTGTTCTAATAATAATTTTAGGTATTGTTCTTTGAATGGCTTTTGCACATTTCCACTCTTGTGATGTGCAAACAGTGCATTTGGACTGTCTAGGCGGTGGCATTGACACAGCCAAAGAGTGGGAATGTGCAGAGTTCATCTCAAACACTGGTTACTGGTGAGTAGCCTTTATTTATTTTTAACAATAGTTAAGGTACATATTTCTCAGGTAGAAGTGAGATTGTATGAGGTCCTTTTAAGTTGATGGTTTCCCTTTCAAAATGTGTGTATTGTGCTGAAAGTCATATACAATAATGAATGTAAGTAAGAGACTATTTTTACCTATAAATTAAAGTGGCATAATGAGACTGCTATAAATATAACCTTTGGGCTCAGTCCTGCAGAGTTCTCAATGGGACCACTCATGTGAGTAAAGTTACTACTTACATGTTTGCAGCCAAGTTAGTAGAATATTTACTGCATTTTGCATGAGGATTTTTCTTTGTTCTCTAGCTTATTCTATTCAGGGGCAGAATGTTCAGATGATCAGTCCCTCAAGTGAGTCTCATCAGCAAGTTGTAGCAGTAGGGCAACCGCTAGCTCTCCAGCCGCAGGGAACAGTAATGGTAAAGTACAATTTCTAAGTAACTTTTTTCTGTTGAATTGCATCCTTTTTCTGTATCTGATTCTCTCCCAATCCCTTTTTTCCTATGTGATTCCTTACTACTACAGTGAACTGAACCTACTCATTGTGACTAGCTGGAACTCTCTTGTGTATTTTCTTGTAGAAGAGATAATGGATAATCTTGTATTGTAATAAGAGGCCCATTTACTTAAAGTAGCCTCCTAATTTTTTCATAGTTGGGAGAACCTGTGGACATGAAAGATCTGTTATCATGTAAGAGGTGTCCACTGTGGCTCTTTATGTACTTGAATGACCCGTTATCATGACTAAGAATGTCAGTAATGGGTACCCTTTGTCCTGCTCAACTATGGTTTAAAAACGGCTAACGTAGTCAGGGTCATATGATTGAACATCATTTTTAAAAAAATGTCGGACATCTGGAGAAACAAAGTGTCTAATTTCTGGAAATAAAACTGAAAATAATTTGACTCTGTTTACACTGTCAAGCTATTCCCAACCTTTATTCAATTGGGAATTGGGGGACCAGTTGTTGAAAGCTGTTGAGTTACTTCCCTGGTATGGATGCATCACAAAAGTGCAGGTTTTTAATTTAATAGATCATTAAATATTTTTTAAGATTAGTGATTTTACTAGCAACACCATTGATTTCTCATAATACATAAGTATAACAATGTAACATGTTCTGTCTAGCTGACTTCAAAAAATATCCAGTGTATGAGGACATTACTTAACTTGGCTCACTGCCATGGAGCCGTTCTTGGTACATCATGGCAACTTGTCTTGGCTACTCTACAGGTATGGTGTAGGTAATGCATGTATTGCTTTTTGATTTGTTTCTTATAATTCGGGGTGGGTTATGATTTCTAAGATGTGGGCATTATTGATTTGAACATGGCAACATAAGCTTAGATTGTATTTTACTCATTATATGCTCTAATGTCCATAAAGGAGTGTTCTAGCACTGTCCTCTAAACTTAGTTTGTTGTATCTGTCTGAGAGAGCAGGTGCAGGCTGATTGGTCGCTAAAAGAGTAGAAGTGTTAGCTTCTTCTCACAAAGTGATAAGGTTTTTCTCATGGGACTCAGAAAAATACGTAGAGATCAGATATCTCCAAAAATACAAATATAGTATTTTATATTCATCTATCTGTATAATTCAGTCAGAAATTCTTCCTTTACATTTCAGCATCTCGTATGGATTTTGGGTTTAAAGCCTGGCATTGGAGGTGCCTTAAAACCCGGGAGAGCTGTAGAAGGACCCAGCACAGTAAGCATAATTGTTCATTCTGTAATATGATGATTGTGCAATACTTTCTCTTGCAATCTACAAAATACATTTCTCTGTCCCTTAGGTTCTAACTACAGCAGTTATGACTGATTTACCAGTTATATCCAACATACTTTCAAGACTATTTGAAAGCTCACAGTAAGAGACCTTTTCTTATGATCTAAGTATTTGTTTGTATCAGCTGTGACAGTGTTTTGATAGCTGGTATTTTTCAGGTTCCTTGATGACGTGTCTTTACATCATTTAATAAATGCCCTTTGTTCCTTGTCTCTGGAAGCCATGGAAATGGCCTATGGAAATAACAAGGTATGGAACGCTTCGTTATTACTTTTCAGATATGTATGTGTAAGACAGGCGTCAGACTCATGTTTGTTCTTAAGCTAGATCACTGTTCTTTAATATCGAAATAAGCTAATGCTACATATGATATGATCATAAAATTAACACATTTTTAAGACAAGGAATTTTCTGGTTATTAATGATTGGCAGTGCTACTAAATCTTCTCTGAACACTTATGTAGTATTTTTATCACGTTTTCTAACATTAAGCAATGTTGGGCATTTCCATGAATAATCAGGTTGTAGATGGATGAGTTTTTAAAAGCTTTGAAGATTTCAGAAAAGCTAGAATGTTTTGAATGATACAGTATGCTCTGGGATATATTAAAATCTTCCATTTCAACCAATATCTTCTAAAACTTTTTAAAACAAATTTGACAGTTTTGGTTTAAACCAAAAAAAAAAAACCACATCACTACGTGGGAGTCCTGGGGAGAGAAGTGGAACAACTTTCTGAGCCCTCTACCCTCCAGAGATATTTAAGGAGCTTTAGGGGCGAGGATTTCCCTTGAGGGGTGTGGTATTGGGTGTGTGTTGCTTGTTCTCTTGCTTTGGTGGTAGCGTCTTCAGGAGAGAAGTAAATAGAAAAATGAGTAAATGCTTTTTGATTCATTATGTACTAAAATTATAAAACTGGGAGAGGGAACTTCAAAATGCAAAGAAAGGAAATTGAGTTAAAATAGTTTGAATTTAAGATCAACTAAAAATGAGAACAAGGAATCTCACATTAAGGGGAAATAGTAGAGTGCACTCTGCAACATAGTAAAATGGCTGCCACATTATAATTATGTGGTGGTAGTTAATTTTTTTTATAGTTGAGCATAAAATGCTACTGTGTTGTACACAGATCAAATGAATGGGAGATTGATCACATCTCTTCAGGACCTTACAATTTTGATCCTAAATCTAGGATAACAGTAATATGAGCTTTGCGAAATATTTAGATAAAATAATCTGTACTGTTGGCTTTTATTTCTAATTTAAGTCTGTTATGGTGGAACAGAGATCCGATTCTTTTGTTAGTAAAGTGTGTTCAGATTTTCTGTTGGGAAGGATAGCATTAAAATACAATATTATGCCAGAGAGAGAGCTTTGGGAGGGATTTTAATACTCCTGCTACTCAAGCAAACTCAGTGAAAAAAGGAAAAAACTGTTATCAAAAGGGAGTGTTTGTCTCTTTTCCTGTCCTCTTGTGGCTGGTAATAGCATAGAGTTGATGCATCTGTGGAAACCTCCCAGTCCCATTTAACTGCAGTTTGAGGTCTGTGACTTCCATAAATTGTCAAATACAATGACTGTAATGAGTGGGGAAATCTTACCAGTAAATCAAAAGAAGGGGAACATTTCTAAAATTATACTAAGTACTTCTAATCATGTGTTTTAATTCCATTTTACTTAGGAACCATCTCTTTTTGCTGTTGCTAAACTGTTGGAAACGGGACTGGTTAACATGCATAGGATTGAGATTCTGTGGAGACCTCTGACTGGTCACCTCCTAGAGGTAACTAATTTATCTTGTCATAAATACTACTATATATTGCTTTTAGTAAAATCTTGCTAATAGCTATCTTTCTGCAAGGACTTAACTAAAAGGTAAAAAGAAACATCAATATTCTAAATAAAAAGAAAAGGAGTACTTTTCGCACCCTTAGAGACTAACCAATTTATTTGAGCATAAGCTTTCGTGAGCTACGGCTCACTTCATCGGATGAAATGAGCCGTAGCTCACGAAAGCTTATGCTCAAATAAATTGGTTAGTCTCTAAGGTGCCACAAGTGCTCCTTTTCTTTTTGCGAATACAGACTAACATGGCTGTTACTCTGAAATATTCTAAATGTAACTTTTGATCAGTCTTCTTAATTTTAGCTTGTCTGGCTTCCTGTTTCTAGAATTGGTGTATATCTCATTTACCTTTAAAGCTGTTATTGGAATTTTGTTTATTTTTTTCTCTACACTGTTAAATATCTGCCTTTATACATTTTAAGCATGTTAAGATAAAGCAAAATGATTTTTAGTTTACCATTTTTATATACTACTTCCACTGCAGAGAAGTTTAATTCTGGATTCATGTAGCCTATTGGGTAGTTAATGCTCTCAAAATGAAGTTGAGCACATTTCCCTGAGATATTAAAGCAATAACCACTCTTCTGGGTTGGCTCTCTTCAGCGTAATCTCTGGGATTCAGCTCATCTCCAGAGCCTCTCATCTTCCTCTGTGAGGAAGAATGAGGGTACCTTAGTCTGCAAAGACTTAAGACAAAAGACCCTTTTCCCTACAGGTCAGCTCAGTGTATCAGCCATCTCCTGGGTCTCTTACTTATGTTTTCTTCCAGCAGCTGATCTCTTACAGGCTCTTGCCCATGCGGGACAGCAGTCACAACTTGAAATGAGATGATAAATTTCACTTATAAACAAATGTTCTTTTAAAGTGATGCCTTAATCCTTATTAACCTAAAATTGGGCCTCCAGGATGTTATGAGAAAGATGGATAACATATAGTGAACACCCTGCCAGACTTCCACTGAGGGGGGAAAAAGTCCTTCCTGATCCCAAAAACTGGCAATTTGGTCTAATTTCCCCCTCCACCCAGCATCTGCGAAACATAGTTGGAACTATACTTCAGTGGTATGTGGCAAGGAGAGCAGGAGCAATACTAGCAGGATGGCTGCTGTGTGCCTGGGATGAGAGCCCTGAAAATCCACGGATATCTGCTTTATATCCATGGACCATTTCTGTGAATGTGGAGCCCAGCTGAGAAGCCATGGCAGACCCTCCACCTGCCGGAGCAGGGGGAGCACTGAGAGCAGCCCCGGCTGTATGCTTGCCCCATAGGCTCCCCGCACAGCTGAGGGCAGGTGGAGGGTCTGCGACTCTGCGTGGGCTCCCCACAGCTGCCCACGCAGCTCTCCCCAACCAGGCTCCGGCTGGGGGGATGCCTAGGAGCCTCAGCGTGGCCCCCTGCGTAGAGCCCTGCAAATACGCGGATCTGCAGATAATTTTTGTGGATCGTGGATCGGATGCGGATACACATTTGTGTATCTGTGCCGGGCTCTACGTGGGATGTTTTATATATAGCTGGGGTTAAAGGGCATGAGAGCCACCCTTCAAGCTTGGCTAGTGAGTGGTAGACATGGGTGGTGGAGACACTTCTCCCCACTATCACATCCCCTGAATAGTTGAACCTGCCCTTGCCTTTGTCAATCTTCCCTTGATACAGGCATTGCCTATCCCTGACAGTCTCCTACAGCCCCGTCCCCACTGAGAAGGGGTTGGCACAGCATTGTCTTTACAAGTCACTGAAGGCTCAAAACAGTTGTTTCTTTAGACTGTGACAGATATATCAAGTATGAAAGCATGGAGAACTGCTCATGGTATGTTTGCACAGCTTTGCAGAAGATGGTATGCATTTGTAATATTTTAATTTCTCTGAACTACAAATAGCAATTAATGAACATTTAGAATTGGGCAGTCTTGATGTGAGCTACATCAAGAAACAAAGGCAAGTCAGTTTTGAGAGGCCAGTGAAAATTTAGTGTCTCATTGTTTTATGGCATTATACCTATCTTTTTCTCAAGGGTTTGAAAGAAGAATGGAGTGTCGTCTTCACATTATATTTCCTAACATTTGTACAATAATTTTATGGTTATTTAAATGTGTATTTCTATGTATGACAAACCAAACACAGACATACATACACACGCACACGCTGGCTTTTATTGGTTACTTCCATACTGTTACATTCAGGAATTTTTTTTGCTGTACTAAAAAATAGATAGTGAACCTGGGTATTTGTTTCACAACAGCTCAAGGCCAAGTTAAATGAAAATGAGTTACAGGCACACCTTCTAGAGCAGAATTTAGTTCTTTGTGTCAAGCCATTTTTAAGCTACCAATAACTAAATTAGAATTATATGTATTGCCTTTTCACTTAATTTGTGAAACTATATTTTGAACTGCCTTGATTTTCACATTGTTTACTTCTGCCTCTCTCCCTATTGCTTCCTCTTGTTTCCTTATTCAGAAGGTAAGCTTTTCCTACAGATATATTGTTCTTCAGCATTATTAAACTTAGTCTTAACTTTTGAGGCCCTTACCATCTAATTGATTGACAGAAGCAGGTTGTATTGAGAAATACAGGAAAAAATAGTGAAATACAGAGGTTTCAGCTGTTTCTTATTCTTGTAAATTAATATTTGATTAATATAATTATTTTAAAAACACTACATAGTTTATATATCCAGTTTGAATTGTGAAAATTTACAAATCATCTTGGTTTAAATGAATGTAGCTTTAAATAAGGCTATGCTGTGTCTTCAGGTCTGCCAGCATCCAAACTCCAGAATGAGAGAATGGGGTGCAGAAGCGTTAACCTCTCTCATTAAAGCAGGGCTGACATTTAACCATGACCCTCCATTATCACAAAATCAGGTAAAGTAAGTTTTTGTGAAATGATGCTTTCCTTTTCTGGAATTCATAATAAACATGAAATCAGAGTCTTTCCTAGAGGTAATTCAACAAACAGGTGGCATTCACAAAGCAGTTTTACTATTGAGTTTATAAGTACTGCAGATGGAACTTTGTGTGTTAGGTACAGAGATCATGCATTCTGATCAGCTACAGCCTTATTCCCGTCACACATGGAGAATAAAGAACGATGTTGCTAACTCACTGTGTTCATATAGTAGAACAAAACGTGCGCCACCCTCATGAGTACAAAACAGTTCTAAAATGGTTAGAGGAATATAGAAAATTTTAACAGAAGGCACAGAATTACAAGATAGATTCTTTTGGTGTATAAATTGTATCTTTATCCTTTCTCTCTATAGAAAGCCATTATATGAGAGAGAGAGAGAGTGAGTTAGCTGATTTTTTCCTACACATGCTTTGGCTTTTTCTCTTCAGCTGTTTTTTAAATTTTTTGTCTCTAATTTAAAAAAGAATATCCCTTTTCTGTTATCTTACTCTGCCCCTATAATTTTTTTTATTCTTTGGCAATATATATTTTCTGACTTAAATTTTAGGTCTCTTTTTTAGAACTGTAATAAAACTAGGTTCTTTCAAATACTACCTTTTATTTAATACATTTTACTTCAATGCAGATTTCTTTTCCTACTGCTAATTTGATTCTATTTATCCTTTGCATCTTTTAGGCAAGATTTTCTACTTAAATCTGGCCGCTAGGCACTACTCAGTTTAGGAAACAGATTCTTAAAGTGACTGACCAGCTGAGAAAAACCACCGTGGGGGAGGAAACTTTCAGCCAGCGGAAATCTGGCAGAGCTGGTCACATTCACCCTAACCTAGGGAAATTGCCAAAGGCAGGATGCAGCCATGTTACCATGGTCCTTCATTGGTGTATGCTGGAGCTAACACAGACTAGACCACAGAATCAGAGTGCTGCTAGACAGTGGCTGAATGCACTGAGGGAATCAAGTCCTTCACGTGGAGTCAGACCAGCAAGGCCTGAGATAAAAGTTCAGTGTCTTTTGACAGAGGACTAAGTTCTGGTGAGACCTGTAATCTTCTGGTCATTTAATATTTGAAATGGAAAATTATATCACCAGAACAATAGCAACTGTTGAAAGGAGAAATTTTAAGTTCACTCAATGTATATTTGTCTAAAAATTAAAGTAATGCATATGTTGGGCATAGATGGCTATGACATAACATATGAAACATGGAGGAACATAAAAGTATTGTTTTTTGTTTCAATTTGATATGGACTGTTCCATTTAGGGTAAAATGTTTTGGAGGTTTTTTTTTAATGGGGGGGGGGTAGTTTGAGAAATAAAAGCCTTTAGGACTTTGGCATGGAATGTCTCTTTCTGATCCTCTGCCCTTCTCTTTTAAGACCTCCTTTCTCCTTCCCATTGTATTTAAAGTTGACTCAGTAGTCAGTATTAACTACTGCTAATCTGTATCACTTTCCTTTTCATTTGAAAAACTGCACTGTGGAAAAAAACATTAATTATGATTTTCGTGGTAAAAAATTAAAGATCTGTCAACCATGAAAAATAAATGAAAGCCTGTATCATCTCATGCCTCTTAATATTATAATAATAATAATACTAATAAAAAAATAATGCTTAGCACTTTTATAAAGATTCATAAGCCCTGCACAAAATAATAGTTAATCTTCAAAACACTTCTGTGAAAGATTACAGTTTAAAGATTCCATCCTCTCAGCATTCATTACATGATTACAAGATTAGCTCTGGGAGTTACCAGGCAAAGAGTTATAGTGAGGTACATCAATCCCCACACGGGGAATTTTCCAATCCTGTAGTGCAAGTGGTACAGTCCACTGGTGTGATCCACTGTCAGTTCCTTTTGGTGTAAAAGGATGAAACATTTACTTATGCACTTTCATATCGGCAAAAATGCGTGATCTCAAAAGTAAAAACCTCCAAACTTTCAAGAGAGGCAGGTGTGTGGTCTATGTGGAGAATAACAGTTCTGTGAGAGAACTTCAAAGGACCAGAATTACAAAGTAACTAATTTTCCCTAGTCTGAAGATACCATCATCACACTGACTGTTGAGGGGAGCAGTGGCTGACCCACTAACACAAATAGAATTTGAATATACCACCTGTTCTGTGGGGTGTAAGGATGCATGTATAGAATAATAAAATCATAGAACTGGAAGGGACCTCGAGAGGTCATCTAGTCCAGTCCCCTGAACTCAAGGCAGTACTAAGTATTATCTAGACCACCCCTGACAGATGTTTGTCCAACCTGCTCTTAAAAATCTCCAATGTTGGAAATCCCACAACCTCCATAGGTAATTTATTCCAGTGCTTAACCACTCTGAAAGTTAGGAAGTTTTTCCTAATGTCCAACCTAAACCGCCCTTGCTGCAATTTAAGCCCATTGCTTCTTGTCCTAGTCTCAGAGGTTAAGAAGAACAATTTTTCTCCCTTCTCCTTGTAACAACCTTTTATGTACTTGAAAACTGTTATCATGTCCCCTCTGTTTTCTCTTCTCCAGACTAAACAAACCCAGTTTTTTCAATCTTCCCTCATAGGTCATGTTTTCTAGACCTGTAATTATATTTGTTGCTCTTCTCTGGACTTTCTCCAATTTGTCCACATCTTTCCAGTTGAGGCCTAATCAGCACAGAGTAGAGCAGAATTACTTCTTGTGTCTTGCTTACAATGCTCCTGCTAATACATCCCAGAATGATGTTTGCTTTTTTTGCAACAGCATTACACTGTTTGACTCATATTAATCTTGTGATCTTCTATGACCCTCAGATCCCTTTCCGCAGTACTCCTATCTAGGCGGTCATTTCCCATTTTGTATGTGTGCAACTGATTGTTCCTTCCTAAGTGGAGTACTTTGTATTTGTCCTTACTGAATTTCATCCTATATACTTCAGACCATTTCTCCAGTTTGTCCAGATAATTTTGAATTCTAATCCTATCCTCCAAAGCACTTGCAACCCCTCCCAGCTTGGTATTGTCCGCAAACTTTATAAGTGTACTCTCTATGCCATTATATAAATAATTGATGAAGATATTGATGAATAATTGATGAAGATATTGAACAGGATCAGAACCAGAACTGATCCCTGCGGGACCCCATTTGTTATGCCCTTCCATCATGACTGTGAACCACTGCTGACTACTCTCTGGGAACGATTGAGTGCTTGCATAGAGGTATATTGTCCTCCAAGGATCCTTGGTTATGGAAGTTCCCAACCAGTTTCACACTGGCGTGAAACTCATGAATGAGACTCTTGTGAAATTGTTGTCCAAGAAGCAAAATTACAAGGAATGTGATTTTTCTTAATCCCAGTTTATAGATGAGTAAACTGAGATAGAGTGGTTAAATGAGTCGCTCAGGGTCACACAATAAGTCATTGCACGAGCTTGAGTTAGAATGTAAGAGTTCCTGATTCTTGGCCATGAGCTCCCAAAACCTGCCAAAGCCCAAGTGTTTGATACTATGTGAAACAAAGACCCAAAAAGGAGGGATAGATGGTATAAAGGTTGAAAGAATCTGGAAAAAAAATCTTCAGCTGTATCTTCAATTTAATGACCTAGCATGTCTTCGCAGTTATCAAGATGACAATTCCATTTACACTGCACAAAGTTTCTGTGTAGCTGAAATACATTTGAGTCTAAAAGGGTAACCCTCATAATGGTGAATAGTTGAGAGAGATGCATCTTGATCAATCTCTTTGTTCATGTTTGATGCTTATTTTTAAATAATACTTTGCAATCTTTTAATATACTTTTACATTTTCAGAGTTTAAACTTCACCTGCAAGATTTAAAAGTGTCTCCAAATTCGTTGGGAAATATAATATCTTAAGGAGGGAGGGGAAAAAACATTAAAATGATTTTCAAAAGAAGTTAGGTGCCCAGCCTCCCACTGAGGGCTTTTAGGCACTTTTGAAAATCCCACTTTAAAAAATGCAGATTTGTACTGTGTGGCTTCATAAGGATGCATTATAATCTGTTTATTAGTTATTACTCCCCTTGCTGTTTTCTCTATTTATTTTTAGAGGCTGCAGTTGCTTTTGCTAAATCCATTGAAGGAACTGTCAAACATTATTCATCCTGATATCAGGCTCAAACAACTGGAGTGTGTATTACAGATTTTGCAGAGTCAAGGTGACAGTCTGGGACCTGGCTGGCCATTAATCCTCGGTGTCATGGGAGCAATCAGAAGTGATCAAGGGTAAGTGGTTGATATAAACCTGATATAGATAAGAAGAGCAGAGAACTCACCATTTACGAATATTCATAATTTTTTTTAGTTATTTCTGTGTTCTAAATAGCTGGACTCCACCGAAAAGGAGCTTTGCCTAAAGGCACAGATTGTCAGTTTTCTACTGAATTAATCTTTCAAAAGACTGAAAAAATTCACTTGAAAATCTGCAGATCTGTACTGACAATGCCATTAGTATATATGTTATGGAAAGGCTGGGGCTTTGAAAGATGTGTGTGTTAGAGAGGGACTTATGCAGGGTATGTTACTGTTTTATATTACTGTGGAATTAAATACATTTTGATACTAATGGTGAATTTTGACAGTAAAAATACTGATAAATTTTACATTAAACCTGGCAGATTATTAGAGGCAGAATAAACCCATGCCATGCTTTTGTTTGTAATATTTTAGGAGACCAAGTCCCACAAAATAAAATTAAGTGATTCACAAGAGAAATTTGGAGGCCTTTTCCACTAGCTTATGAAAATACATGCAACAATAAAGAAAAAGGCCTGAGATGATTTCCGTTCCTAAATATCTTCATTACAGATGTCCTTCCTTTTATTCTCTCAATCAAGATAGAACTTACTTTATAATATCCCTGCTCTGTATATGCACCCTGTTGGAAGATTAGAAATATTAGCAACTAAACTCAGAAAATGTTTAATGGTTTCTCCCTCTGGGCCATAGAGCAATTGCTACATAGTGTTGATCTTAATTTATTTTAATAATCTCTGTTTAGAAGCCTAAAAAACAAGCAGAGAGGGCAAGAAATAAGCCACACTTTTAATACAGAGAATTTAAGTCAGGTGCTTATTTACTCTTTCTCATAGTGCAAGAGCAAGAGGCTAAAAATTTAAAATCATTAAAAGGAAATACTCTTACAGAATGCATAATTTAACATGCAGAACTCATTTCTTCACAATATCATTCAGATCAAGAACTTAATAGAAAAATATTAGATGTTTAGTTATTCTCATTATTTTTATAAGATAAACTACATAAGAGAAAATATTTGCAAAGGATATAAACCCACATGCTGTAAGGCATAAACCAACCACTGACTGACAGGGATTAGGGGAAAAACCTTCCTTTATAGACAAATTATCCCATAATTGTCCATTATGGGGTTTCTTGTGCATTCTTCTGAAGCATTTAGTATGGGAGCATTGCCATTGCGGGAGACACAAAAATATGTGTTGAAAAATATTACTGATCAGTAATTTGATCCAATGTTGAAATTACAAAAGAAAATTAGTTCTTCTTCGAATGCTTGCTCATGTCCATTCCATTCTAGGTGTGTGCGTGCCCATGTGCACAGTAGTTAGAGATTTTTGCCTTAGCAGTATCCGGATGGTCGTGCTGTGCTCATGCATTGGTATATTAGGCGCTGCTGACCCTATACCGTCTCAGTTCCTCCTTACCACTTGGGACAGTTGGTCAGAGCTCCTTGTCTTGCATCGGCAAAGAGCATTAGCAGTTCTTCACAGCCCATTGTGTGTCTTCTTCGTATATGTTTGTGTGTGTATGGGGGTAGGGGGGATGTGAGAAAACCTGGATTTATGCAGGAAATAGCCCAACTTGATTGTCATGCACATTGTGTAAAGAGTTGTCACTTTGGATGGGCTATCACCAGCAGGAGAGTGAATTTGTGTGGGGGGGTGGAGGGTGAGAAAACCTGGATTTGTGCTGGAAATGGCCCACCTGATGATCACTTTAGATAAGCTATTACCAGCAGGACAGTGGGGTGGGAATAGGTATTGTTTCATATTCTCTGTGTATATATAAAGCCTGCTGCAGTTTCCACGATATGCATCTGAGGAAGTGAGCTGTAGCTCACGAAAGCTTATGCTCTAATAAATTGGTTAGTCTCTAAGGTGCCACAAGTACTCCTTTTCTTTCTTCGTATATAGTTTGTAGGTACTTAGTAAGCCATTAAGTTAAATGTTAGTTTAGTTTGTAGGTAGAGTCCCAGCTGGGACTTTGCCCCTGAGCGGGACATGCCCCTTTCTCCCGGCTTCAAACCATGCTTGTCATGCAACAGGCTGATGCCTTGTAGTGACCCCCTTGCCAGCAGTTTGAAGTGGTTAAGGGGGTCCCATAGAAAGGACAAGTGCAGAATCTGTAAGAGCTTTTGCCCCAGAATGCAGAAGGAGTGGGATATCCACTAGTGGGCTCTCCTCATGGAGCCTGCATTTAGTCCTGTATTGGAGCCATCCCACTAGGATCCCACACCACGCACCTCAGCATCGGTGTGGAGCGCACTGCTGACACTGTTTCCCCTCTCCAGTACCGAAGAAGCAGCAAAAGAAGAAGAGCCCCCTGGTACTGGAGGGGAAAGGGGCTTCAGGCAAAGTTCATATGTCAGACCATGTGCCCATCACGGGGGTACCACTGAGGTCAGACCCCCCCAAGCTTGGCCCGGGATCTGACTCCCAGGAGCAACAGGGGACCCCAGCTTCTCCTCAGGCCCTCATTGCCCGAAGTGGCCCTGGCAGCTAAAGAGCAAGTTGGCTGACCGGTACTGCAGAGACTGTGCCTGATGCCAGACTTGGTAAGGCCCCAGCACCTAAGGGCAAGCCAATCATGGAACCGGCCCATAGGGCAGTGGTGCACCCTTGGTCCCCAGACCGCAGGTGTAAATCGCCATCTCTGCAGCCTAGGACCCTGGCACCACACTCTCCCCTACGAGACATGGGACACCAGAGTCTAGGCACCAGTCCCCCTACCACCGATACCAGCAAGCTTCCCATGAAAGATCACTGTGGTGCAGGTCACCCTTGCCCAGATGGTCTCCCAGATGTCAGTCCCAACTGGGGCGGGATTGCTCCCTGTCAAGGCACCAGTCTCCATCCCCCCGGTACCGCTTGTCGGGCAGTCACCGATCCTCGCCTCACCGGTTGCCGACCAGTGTCAGCAGACTCAGGCCTTGACAGCTGTGCCCTGGTCACCAGAAGGGCAATGGTCGGACTCAGACCAAGAGTTCAGCCCCCCTCCAAGGAGGGGTAATTCACCACCAAGCCGCAAAGCCGGCGTGGCACCTGCAGAGACGGCATGGCGGCGGGGAAAGTGGCCCGCTCGGTGGCCATACTGGAACCCGTGGGCTGTGTCCGTGATGCTGGTCTCATATTCCCACCATCCTTCTTGGTGGACTTGGACAAACAGCCCCCAGTACTGCAGTCCATGGAGTCGGGGTACGGTACTGAATCTGACATTAAGGCAGCGCATCGAACTGCAGCACCTAAGGAGCCATTCCCAGAGAAGGAAAGGGAACCCGCCCCTCCCCCAGCAGTGCACTTGTCGTTGTCATCTCTGGACAAAACAGTGGCGGGTCCCTCCCAAACGGGTAGGCGCGCCCCACCCTCCCATGGCCTGGGTCACGCTGCCTGTCCACCCAAAGGTCCTTAAGATTGCCAAATCACTGTGGCAGTCCCCATCTTCAATTCTGCCTGCTCCTAAGAAGGTGGAAAAGAAGTATTACTCCCTTTGAAAGGGTTTGACTATCTGTATGTGCACCCTCCAGCAGCATCACTGATCATGTCTGCCATTAATGAAACGGACAGGCAGGGCCAAGTCAGTGGCACGCCAAAAAACAGACTCCAAGAGACTGATCAAAGCTCTGGCTGGGGTAATTTAGGTGGTGTTGGTCCTGCTTTGAGCTGGGGGCTGGACTAGGTGACCACCTAAGGTCTCTTCCAACCCTAATCTTGTATGGACTTACTTGGCAGAAAGGTTTATTTGGCAAGCCTGCAATTTCGGATGTCTAACTACTAGACCCTGTTAAGCAGGTACAATTTTAACCTGTGGGACTCCCTTAAAAAATTCAAGGAGGCCCTCCCACAGGACCAAGCTCAGGAGTTCACCACTTTAGTGGATGAAGGCACGGTGGTGGCAAGGGGGGCCTGGGATGCTACTGACTCAGTGGCCAGGGTGGTCACCTCTGTGTTGGCCATGAGGTGCAGCTCCTGGTTGCAGTCCTCCAGGTTATCCCAGGAGATGCAGGCCGCTATACAGGACCTCCCATTTGAGGGGAATGGGCTCTTCTCCAAGCTCACGATCTTGAGACTCCATGGCCTTGAAGACTCCCATGCCACCCTCCTCTCCTTGGGCCTTCATACTCCTTAGCAGTCCAGGAAACCGTTCTGCCCTCCGCCTTCATGGTCTAGGTGCTCGGGACTCCCCAGCTGAGCACCTACAGGAGAAAGGATAGAGACAAGGGGTCTAAGCGGCGACACACATCATATTCCCATTCATCTTCTCAGCCTGGCCCTTCCAGGAACCAAGGAGGCCAGAGGCAGTCATGTTGAAGTTGTGCTCGAGGATGACACCCTGGTCACCTCCCAGGGTCTAAGGTTTCCTCTACTACCTCTGCCCTTTCTGGTCAGCCTGGTCTCTGCTGACCTTGTACTGTTGGGTGCTCAAAGTAATATTCTCAGGTTACACCCTGCAGTTTATGGCTGACCCTCCTTTCCACCCACCTTTCCCATCCCTCTCCATGGACCCTTCTCACGAGCAACTCCTAGTCCAAGAGACCCTCCTGTGCCTGGGGGCAGTGGAGGAAGTCCCTCGAGACATGAAAGGAAAAGGGGTTTTACTCCCGCTGCTTCCTAATCCCGAAAGCAATAGGGGGCCTCACACCCATTTTGGACTTGCGTCATCTCAACAAGTCTCTCAAAAAGTTGAAGTTTCTCATGGTCTTCCTGGCCTCCATCATCCCCTACCTGGATCCGGGAGACTGGTACACTGCCCTCGACCTGAAGGATGCATATTTCCATTTTCCCAGGGCACAGGTGCTTCCTTCATTTTACGCTGGGCTAATGCCATTTCCAGTTCATGCCATTCATTGCCATTCGGTCTCCCATCAGCCCCAAGAGTGTTCAAGAATTGCATAGCACTAGATGCTGCTTACCTAAGGTGCTGGGGTGTTCAAATTTATCCATACCTTGATGATTGGCAAATAAAGGGTTGGTCTCGGGATCCAGTGCGGCAGCATCTCCATTTTGTTTGTTCCACCTGTCACAACCCGAGGCTGTTGTTAAATGAGAAAAAAATCAACCTCAATTCTGCTACAATACATAGAGTTAATTGGAGTGGTACTCAACTCTACTCAGGCCAGAGCCTTCCTCCCCGCGGCTCAGTTCCAAGCCATGGTGGACCTCATCTTATGAATGCAAGACCATCCTCTTACTACTGCTCACATGTGCCTGCACTTATTGAGGCACATGGTGGCCTGCACATATGTGGTTTGCCATGTGCAGCTTCGCCTCAGCCCCTGCAGATATGGCTGGCGTTGGTCTATGTCCCCAACAGACACAGCATGGACCATGTGGCCAGGGTCCTGGACCTCATACTGTCGTCACTCACCTGGTGGCAGAGTCCTGCATTGGTGTTGGTGGGAGTTCCTTTTGCGGCTCTATCCCCATTGGTGACCCTCATCTCTGATGCCTCAGATCTAGGGTGGGAAGCCCACCTGGGCAATGTCAGCATGCAGCATCATTGGTCGAGTCAGGATCACTCCCTACACTTCAACATTAGGGAGCTGAGAGTGGTTCTCCTGGCCTACCAAGCCTTCGTAGCTCACTTAAAAAGCAGGATGGTCCAGGTCCTGATGGACAATACAGCGGCTATGTTCTATATCAAGCAGGGCGGAGCCACACCACCTGACCTTTGCGAGGAAGCCCTCAAGCTCTGGAACTACTGTGTACAACATGGCATCCATCTTGAAGCCTCACACCTCTCCAAGGCCAGGAACACTTTGGCAGATCACCTCAGTAGGACCTTCTTATCTCGCTACGAGTGGTCCCTGCACTCAGAAGTGTTCAGCTCCATCTTCCAGAGGTGGGGGACTCCCCAGGTGGACCTGTTCACATCCAGGCAGAACTGGAAATGCCACGTTTTCCTCTCAATTACGGGGATTGACAGAGGTTCCCCATTGGACGTTTTTCTGCTCCAGTGGTTGGGGGCTCTGTTGTTTGCCTTCCCTCCAGTGCAGCTGATTCACATAGTCCTCATGAAAATCAAGCAGAGCGAAAGTGATCCTCATAGTGCCGTTTGGCCATGCCAGCACTGGTTCATCACACTTCTGGACCGCTCGGTGGCTGCTCTGTTACAGCTGCCGCTCAGGCCAGACCTGCTGTCCCAGAACCACAGCAGTCTTCTGCACCTGAACCTGGTGGCGCTGCACTTGATGGCTTGGCTGCTGCATGGTTAAATGCAGAGGAGCAGGAGTGCTCAGCCACTGTCCAGTAGGTCCTGCTGGGCAGCAGAAAGCCCTCCACCAGAGCAACCTACCTGGCCAAATGGAAGCGGTTCGCTTGTTGGACCTCGGATAAAGGTATTCGGCCTGAGTGGCCTTGCTGCAGTTGATCCTGGACTACCTCCTGCATCTAATTGTCCCTTTCAACTATCAAAGTCCACTTGACCGCTATTTCCGCCTTCCATCCACTGCTCGAGGGTAGGTTGGTTTTTGTCCAGGACATGACTGCCAGGTTCCTCAAGGGCCTTGAGCGTCTGTACCCGCACATCAGGGACCCTATTCCACAATGGGACCTGAATCTTGTGCTGTCACGACTCACGGGACGCCCCTTCGAGCCTCTGGCTTCCTGCTCTCTCCTCCTTCTGTCCTGGAAAGTCACATTCCTAGTTGCAATAACATCTGCCTGCTGGGTCTCTGAGATTAGGGCGCTTACCTCAGAACCACTCTACATGGTCTTCTACAAGACAAGATCCAGCTGCAGCCGCACCTGGCTTTTCTACCCAAGGTGGTCTAGCAGTTTCATACAGGCCACGACATTTACTTACCTGTCTTTTTTTCCAAAGCCACATAAGTCAGAGGAGGAGTGTAGATTGCATTCCCTAGATGTCAGAAGAGCGCCAGCCTTCTAAATTGAAGGACCAAGCCAATTCGCAAGTCGTTGCAATTGTTCATTGCAGTGGCCGACAGGATGAAAGATCATTCAGTGTCCATTCAAAGAATTTCTTCTTAGATCACTGCCTGCATTCGCTGCTGCTACAATCAGGCAAAGGTGCCACCTCTGGCAATTGTAACTGCCCATTCAACCAAGGCGTAAGCCTCCTCAGCAGTTTTCCTAGTCTGTCCAGGATATCTGTAGGGCAGCCATCTGATTGTTCATCCACACGTTCTCGTCCCATTATGCACTTACCAGACGTGAAAGTAAGCAGGGAGCCCAGGGCCCTTCAAAGCAGCGCCTAAGCCCCGCTGCCGGAGCCCCAGGGTAGCAGCAGCAGGGTTCCTGCAGTGATTTGAAGGGCCCGGAGCTCCGCAGCGGCCGGAGCCCCGAGCCCTTTAATTCACCCCTGAGGCCCAGGATTCAGCTGCCTCTGCAGCTGGTAGCTCTGGGGTGATTTAAAGGTCCTGGGGCTCCCAGTCACAGCTGGAGCCCTGTGGCCTTTAAATCTTGATTTAAAGGCCCCACCTCTTCCAGTTGAGGCCACGCCCCCCTCAGGACTCAAGTGTAATGTAAGTCCTTTAAGTTACTTTCACCCTGGTACTTACCCAGCAGGCCTGGGAAGATGCTGGCTTCTGTAGAGCAATGTTAGAAGCCACAAGACCGTGAACTCTGAACCCAGCTCCGAGGATACTGTTTGTGAGTCACCTAGAACGGAATTGACATGAGCAAGCACTCGAAGAAGAAAGAACGGTTATCTACCTTTTGTAACTTGTTCTTCGAGATGTGTTGCTCATGTCTGTTCCATTACCCGCCCTCCGACCCCTCAGTCGGAGTTGGAACTGAGAGGGCATAGGATCGTCAGCGCCTAATATACCAACACATGAGCGTGGCACTCAAGGGGATGCTACAGATGACCCTACAGATACTGCTAAGGCAAAAATCTCCGATGACTGTGCATGTGGGTGTACAAACACCTGTAATGGACATGAGCAACACCTCTCGAAGAAAAGCAGTTACAAAAGATAGGTAACTGTTTTTTTTCTTACTTGTAGCGCTTGGTAACTGAAAACAAACATTTTATTCACGGGGCTCAGCCATTATAGAACTGATGCACCTCTATTCAGACTACACTCTGGACCTTCTCTGAATTTATGTTCTGGATTGAGCCATAATCCAGAATTATATATAATTCTATAATCCAAGCATGGTGAACTCTGGGTCAAATACTAGGGAAGCTCCAGAGTGAAGCTTGAATACAATAGTATATAACCTACGTATAACCTATGTAGGTTATATGTGCTGTGTGCTACAGAACTCTATTTGATTTACAGTATTTTCACAGTTTACAGTTGAATTTCCAAAGGAACCCTCTGAATATTAAAAGTGGAAATTACAAGATGATTCATTTTCCTTTTCTTAGGAATCCTGTACCAGTCTCTGCCATAAGACAGTTACACACACAATTAGCAATTTCAGATGTCTTTTTACTGGATAACACTCCAAAGATAAACCATTACAGCACAGCAGTTACATCATACCCTAGCTAGACTAACATCACTAATTAGAGAGTTATTTTCCTTTAAAATGAAGCATATAACACTGGCCTAAACCCTAAAATATATTTCTATTCAAACCTCTCAGAAAATACAGTCATCAGGACTTCTGACAATCAGAGAAAATCTTCTTTCATGTAGCCTCACCATAGGCATAGTGACAATTAGATAAAATAGTTGTACCACATAACCAGTTGTTTCAGCATCCACAAAACGGAGTGCACACACAACTTTTCACTGTAAAATGAAAAGAAAAGTGAAGAAAGGGGGGTTAGTGTTAGACACGCTCTCCTGCTACATCCAGTTGCTTAGCTGCATCCTGCCATTCCTCCTTGGTTTGTTCCTTTCCTGCCACTTTCTGCAGGCCAGTTCAGTCTTGCCACCTAATTTAGGGTTTATTTTGCCAAGGATAAAGATGTATTATAGCATGTTAGCTAGCATGTTCTAGCTGACAAGTTCTAAAACTCCAGTTAGACAAGCAAGTTGTACCTCAGCATGTGAAAGCTGGCAGAGTTGGGGGAGCCTGTGCTTCAGTTGGTTTAACAAACGTGCTAAAGTACAACTTGCCTTCTCTGCATTAGAATTTAGAATGTGCTAGCTAACACATTCTTAAGAACAGCAAAACAAAAGTCCACACAAAACCCACAAACATCTTTTTTCCCCAGTTGGGACAAATCCTAGATGTATTTCAAATTTTGCTTGACTCTAGAGCAAGTGTGTAAATCTGATTATCCTTCTATAGTAATGTTGCATCCTGGTGCATAACAATAGAATGATTTGTACCCTCTTAAAAAAATAACATGTACCTTATTTCAATTTCCTCAAGGGAGTCCTTAATACGGACTGCATTCCAGTGTCTTCAGTTGGTTGTGACAGACTTCCTACCAACAATGCCATGCACTTGCCTACAAATAGTTGTTGAAGTTGCAGGAAGCTTTGGACTTCACAATCAAGAACTAAACATTAGCCTAACATCAATTGGTTTGCTGGTGAGTTTCATTTGCATTCATAATGGGGATTAGTGTGGCTTTTATTTAATTAATTTTGTTAATGCTAGTTAATGCCTAGACTGTTATCCCGATAAAAGCCAGAAACTGCATGTCATTCTCTCATAAAACTCCCACTGAAGTCAATGTAAATGTAGTGATAAGAATTTATCTTTAAGTAAATTATTATTGTAACAAGCATGATTATGTAAAATGAATGGAGTTGCAGAGATATTATGATTATCAACATTTTTAGTAGAAACATTATAGATTTTAATAATCCTTTTCTGATATTTCAGTTTGTATATTCAGTTTGAGAGCCTAAAAACTGAAGCCTGGAAATAAATATAGTTCTTGATATTCTGTTTTTAAGAATAATTAAATGTAATCCTTCTCTAATCAGTAGAGCTAAGAGTTGCTTAGGACATTTTTGCAGTACACTTTAAAATGGGAAAATTAGAAACACTTTGTTCCTTCACAATCAGAGTAATTATCAATGTGTATTTAAATATTTATTTTTCCATACATAAAATGTGTTCCTAAATTTTTTTGTTTGTAGTGGAATATTTCAGATTATTTCTTCCAAAGAGGTGAAACCATTGAAAAAGAGCTGAACAAAGAGGAAGCAGTATTGCAGAAGCAGGCAGAAGAGAAAGGAGTGTTTTTAAACCGTCCTTTCCACCCAGCACCACCATTTGACTGCCTTTGGCTCTGTCTCTATGCCAAGCTGGGGGAACTGTGTGTAGATCCACGACCTGCAGTTAGAAAGAGTGCTGGACAGACATTGTTTTCTACAATTGGTGCCCATGGAACTTTACTTCAACATTCAACATGGCACACAGTTATATGGAAGGTACTGAGTAAAAAGCTGCTGTAGAATACAGCATCCACATTTTGGTAGTCTCAGTCTCTTACACGTTCTTATTGTAATACCAGTTTTAATTCTTATACGATTTTAAAAGATAATATATAATTTACACACACAAAGTAGCTAGCAACTATTTTATCTTAAACTTTTTTAAAGCTTCCAGTTGGTATCTTTTTCCTTCTGTGCTGCCCCTAGGCTAGCTTATCACCATTTTTACATCATCTTGATTTTTTTTTTCCTTCCACACAAATGTGCTCATGAAATTGACACCAGTATTTCAGTTTGTGTCCTCTGGTCTTGGACTGTTGTTTTGCTCATTCTTACTCTCTCCACACAGGTAGATGCATGATTCCTTTGCATAAAATTTTGGTGCCCTTTGTGAGAGCAGCATGGCCAGCAAAGACCCAGTCTTCCTTCTACCTCAGATAGAAAGGAAGACATGGATCTTGTTTCTACTTGAAAAAATTAAAGCAACTTCCTTTTCTCCGGAGAAGAGCACATGGAAAAAAGTAATTCCTTATCCATGTGACTGGGCTGATCTAATAGAAGGCTTAGCTTTTCTGCCACTTCTGTTTCTGGCCCTCTTCAGCCAATCAAGCCTATGTGTGAAAATCCCTTTGACCTAGAACCTGGGCAGACTGCTTGTGCCCCGTAGGACTCATGTTCCACTATGATCATACCTAGCTTGATTCTGCTGTCACACATGCCATCTGCGTGGCACTTCAGACCTATTGATCTCTGGGCATCAGCCAATCTAAAGGAGAGACAAATGCACATACCTACTAAAGAGGCACTTCATAGGTTTCTCAGATTTTCTCTGGGAAAGAGCATTGTCAGTGTGTTGGTCTTTTATTAGCACTAAGGATATTCTCAAAGTTTCTGATCATGATGATAGTAGCCCTTCATCATCTCAAGATCCACGTGTCAACTTATGTGATCAGCTGGCTGATTCAGGTACCCGCACCTCCACAGGTGCGAAGAAGGCTGGGTGAAATAGGGTGCTTTCTGGGACTTGACATGGAAAGGGGGAAAATGTGTGCAATTTTATTTCCTTGTTACATTTACATAAGTTGAAATATGTGACTTAAATAATCAATGCATCCTTTTTCTGAATATCGTAGGTTCTGTTTCACCTGTTGGATAGGGTTAGAGAGTCTTCCACGACAGCTGACAAAGAGAAGATTGAGTCAGGAGGAGGCAATATTCTCATTCATCATTCAAGGGATACAGCAGAGAAACAATGGGCTGAGACATGGGTATTAACATTGGCAGGAGTAGCGAGAATATTCAACACTAGGAGATACTTACTACAACCTTTAGGTAGGTTAATGTTTGGAAAGTGGGGTTTTTTTACTAATAAAACTTGGTCAGACAGTTTCAGTGCTGGCAGTTGGCACACTAGATCCCAGTTCTGTCAAATGTAGCAATTAAAATATTAAATATTATTGCCAGATGTTGTAATACAACTTTTAATTTGTTTTGTGATAAGTTTTTTTCAGTTAGATCATTGGCAAAGTATTTAATCTGTTTAATATGTATTCTATAGTATCTGCTTTGAAATGTAACTATGGTGAGCCTGTAATCCCAGGTGCTCAGAATTAGAATTCTTAAATTCCAAGTGCAGCTACATTTGATGTTAATTCTGTTATTCCTCACTCCAGGTGTCAAATATTTGTTAAAAACATAATTTTGTAAACATTTCTTGAATCATTGCCAAAAATGCTGCTGTTTCACTGAAGGGTTAAAATCCATTGCTAATGTAATAACCTGGTATATGGATTTGTGTACAGGCTCAAAGTCCAGAGTTTGGTCAAGAGGTCAGAGAGCTAGCAATAGCTAAGAGAAAGCAAAATAACCAAAGATAACCTTGCTTTTGCTAAAATATGCCTGGTCAGCAAAACGCCAAATGTTGGGGCAATAATTGTGTCTTATTCAAAGTTGCAAATAGAACAAAGAAGCCCTGTTTCTGTTGTAATAGTTTCTTCTGTAGGGAGATGTTCTTCCCACGCATCCAACCTTGAGTTTATAAAAGGTTCAAGCATGTCAGTATAAGATATGGCCTCCTCCCACCTCCCTTTCCCAGGGACCAATGCCTGCCTTAAAACACAAATAAGCAACTTAAAAGACAATCTTTATTGCCATATACTTTCACTGTTTCTTTGCTTTTACCCCTAGATATGTATCGGTTAGACAATCAAAGGAGCTACTTCATTCCTATGCACCCTAAATCAAAATTCAATATATATTTTATACTAATACCATTTATTAAAGTAATAATTAAATGCTAAATGTTAATTTGTTAACTTGAGACCATGAGCAGAGACATTATGTAACCTTTTAACCATTGGCTACTGTGCTATCATGTCTTGCAGCTAAACCTATCCGGGGATATAGGACTGCCTACCCTGCCACTTTCCCCTGCCCATAAAAAATCCATATATTCCATTGTAATCAATTAATTAACAGTGTCTCTGAGCCTAATAAGCAAGGTAACAGTCAGCGCTGTACGTAATAAACTCCTGTGCTTAACCTCTACACGGTGTAAATTTATGTCCTTCATTCCCCTCAGTTTGCTGAGAGAGAATTTCTAACACCAGAAACATGTTCTGTTGTCTCAAACTATTAACAGGCCGTGATATTTTAACATTTATATATAGCTTTCTTCTGTCCTATTTTCCGCTGTTGACTTCTAAGCTGTATTCTTGTAACGTTTCCTAAATCCTTCATGTGAGCATCTGAGTGAACTAATTAATGGAGGGGAAAAATTGGGGGTCTTGGGGATCCACTAGCACAGTCAATGATGTACATAATTTTAAAAAAGGAACAAGGGAAATTTATTAGGGGGGAAAATGTGACTTATTTTGAAGTGGAAGAAATTGAAGATTACACTCTCTTTCAAGTGATTCTTCTTCCTCTTTACCCATCCACTTTCCCTCTAAGGACGTGTTATTTTTAGTTCAAATTATTTATTTGATTCACTAGCTGAAATTAATACTGGTAAATCCATCGGTTCTTTTTCCTTCTAAATCTTTCCTTTTCTCTCCCCTCATCATTCTTTTTGTCTTTTCTCTTACGTTATTTGCTATTCTCCCTTTTTTTTACACTCCCATCTCTTCTCGTCTGCTTTTCTCACCCTCTTTCTTTTCACTCTGCTTCTTTACCCTCCTTTCAGAGTAGCAGCCGTGTTAGTCTGTATCCGTAAAAAGAAAAGGAGTGCTTGTGGCACCTTAGAGACTAACACATTTATTAGAGCATAAGCTTTCGTGAGCTGTAGCTGTAGCTCACGAAAGCTTACGCTCTAATAAATGTGTTAGTCTCTAAGGTGCCACAAGTACTTCATTTCTTTTCACCCTCCTTGTAGCTCTCTCTTACTTATTCTCCTCTCCCTTTTTATAACAACTCACCATTTGGGAATTTGCAAAGTTATTAGCTATATAAAGTAGGATTAATTAGCAAGTGCTGACACTGCTTAAACTGTACAAACATGTATAACATAAATGAGCTTAGAATCTAACATAGACAAAATGTTTCAGTTGAGTTAGGCTTGTATGCATACCGGGGTTCTAGGTTAACAAATTGCAAAAGTACTTTGAACGTCATTTTCGAAGTACTCTAAAGTGTGAAATGGCATTTCTTAAATACATTCAAAATGGAAAAATGATAGATTTAAGGAAGTATATAGTTGGTAAAAGGTAATTTCAAGCTGTGTTGATGAATTTTTGCTATCTACTTGGTCACATTGCCATGACAGATTATGAGAAAAGGTGAAAGAAAAGCAAATGAATATTTGATCTGCTTATGTTTCCTTTTAATTAATTTTAATTGAATGTACAGGCTTTGACTACATGTGATTATCCTGCAGATTCTGATATAGTAGAAATAGTCATTTGAATACATGTGATGAAATAGGGGTACTATGAGGTGTGACGTTTTCATGATTCTTTTCTAGTCGTGGATTTAAACTACCTAAAACCAGATTTAAGGTTGCATACATACTAGTGATATATGAGTAAAAACATTGCAGGAATGTTGTAATTAAAACAACCTCAAACATTACAAACACTGAAAATTCAGAGTGAAGGTTAAATTTAACAGAAATGCATACATGTTAAGCAGTGGAAAGGCACAGTTAAGGAACCCAAACAAACTTCACTTCCTCCTGTAGTGACAAAAATAGAAAATCTTAATGTGTCCTTAAAAGTCAGTTTACTCTAGTCTGGGACTACAAATAGTATTATGCGCTACCAGAATTGTCTTATTGGGTTACTGAATGGTGTCACTACAGGTTGGAATTGAAGTTGTTTAGATACCTTAAATGTGTGTTTAACCCACTCTCCTGCCCCTTACTTTCCATTATGCACACCATCCCACTTTTCTCCTATGCTTTTCCCCCGAATTTCATTGCACATCACCTCATGTGTTTTTACTTCTGATCCTTCCTGCTGAATAGATCTGATGAAATGTGTAGTTTTTTAAAAGAAATGTGTAGGATTAAGAGTTATTGTGTCATTATTGTTCATGACAGAGTTTCTTCATTTAGCTATGAAGCTATGATACGTTTTGAAGAGGATGCTAAATTTCTTCAAAGATCAATTTTTTAATTAATTCAAGCAGATTAACTAATTTACTTGTAAATTCCCAGCAAATTCATTTTGTACTAAAATATTGAATGCTGCAATTTTGAGGAGGGTACACAGTTTCTTCATTACAAAGTGATTGCAACCCTTCTTTAATGCAAATTCAACCTTAACTGTGGAACTGTGAATAGAACTTCCATAATAAATACTTCGGCTTTTTCATGCCAAGAATTTTTGGGAAAGGTCATAGTAACAATGACCCAATACAGGGAAGTGGAGTTATGGCCATGTTCTGTAGTAGCCACTTATTTAAACTTTACAGGAAAAGGCCTCTACATTTAGCTTTCCTTTGAAGACACTTCATAACCTCTTGGATATGTACTTACTCCTCCCTTTACTCATCTTGTATTAAAATTCTTATTTTAATTTGATCTTGTTAGGTTTCTTTCATGTGTTTTCACACTAGTTTTAGGTGAGGTACCTTGCTGCCACATAAATTCTTACCTAGTTGATATAGACTGGCATTTTCAAATGAGCCAAAGGAAGCTAGGCACCCAACTTTGAATCTTTTGAAAATTCCTTTCTGGTGTCTACAGGCCTCCACTCTGTGGCCAGTATTCTTGTACTCTGTCTCTGTGAAGTCTGGCTTCTGCTTTCTTGCATTCTAGTAGCTCTGTGCCATAGGAGAATTGGTCTAGAGCACCCTGGCCTCATTTCCCTGCTGCATAAAGAATTGAAACAAGTGAGTTACCACAGAAAACTGGAAATGGAAGACTACATGCCATGTTTAACAGCAGAATAATTCTCTCAGTATATTCATTAGCAACCCCCCATTCCCCAATCTTCCCATAGTTCCTATTTCATTTACTAAATTAAGTTTTGTGTAACTAATATATTCAAAGTTTTGTTAATCCAATACACCATTTTAGGTATTTCCAATTTAGTGACTGTACTTCTAATTGATATAATTAACTTAGAGAGTAGTGCCTATCTCTCTTAAATAACTCCCTCAATATCTGGCTACTATACAATATACCCATGACTTCGTGAATGTATAATTGTCATGGAATTTTGTATCATCAAGAGAACCATGAGAGCATATTAAATGGCTAGGGATCTGACCCTGCGACCTTTATATATATCTAACTCCTGGTGAAATTAACAGGCATCTGGGCTTCAGCTTGTTGTCTGCAGGGGTCAGAAAGGAATTTTTCCCCCCCCGATGCACAGTTGGCCAGATGCATTGTGTGTGTGTGTGAGTGGGGGCGAGGGGTGTTCTGGCTTTCTCTGAAGCATCAGAGATTGGCCAGAGCTGGAGACAGGACACTGAGTGGAGTGGACCAGTACTCTGAGGTAGTACAAAGAATCCTATTTCATAGATGCCTGGCTGGTATATCTTCCTCACATTCTCAGGGCCAAACTGATCACAAGTTTTTGAGTTGGGATGGAATTTTCCTCCAGGTCAGACTGGTAAGGACCTTGAAGTTTATTCAGCTTTCCTCTGCAGCATGGGGTGTGGATTGCCTGCTGCAATAATATGTACATATCTCAACTGTACATATAACCAATAAAGATGCTTTTACTATGTTCTTAACCAATTGAGTTAATATCTTAGTGCAAGCTGATAAATTATTTGCTGTGAGAATGATATAGATATAAATAGGTAGTACTATAGCAAATGAAACAATAAATTCACATTACTGTGGCCCTTTTGGGTAATATTGATTGCTAATTTGGCTCCAGAACCACGGAGGTCGAAGTGTCACTGGTATATACAATGATATAATTCTCCTTTATGTGTGTGCATCATTTTTGTTCACAAACTGATTCTTTCTTTGAAAGCAGGTACCTTCCCCCTCCAACTCCTATGAAATGAAGGGGCAAAAAAAAAGTCTTAAACTGATTCAGCTTTTTTTTTAAATAGGAGATTTTTCCAAAGCCTGGGATGTTCTTCTTGATCACATCCAGTCTGCAGCACTCAGCAAAAACAGTGAAGTTTCCTTGGCTGCTCTGAAAAGTTTTCAGGAAATTTTACAAATTGTCTCTCCTGTCCGAGACTCAGAGAAACCTGATACACCACCTGCTATTAATGTGCCTGCCCTCTTAGGGGCAATGACTGCTACTGGTCTGGGCAGATCATTCCTGAGAACTGACTCTATAGGAGAAAGAATTGGAAGATACAATGAATCCGAGCCACCTGTAATAGATGAGATTGAAGATTTAAATCTTTGGTGGGCTGCCTGGAACACCTGGTATAGGATTGGCTCAGAAAGTACAAAGCCTCCAATTACTTGTGAGAAATTGACTTTCATACCCAGCCAACCTTTTCTCACAGCTTTAATTCAGATATTCCCAGCTCTCTACCAACACATCAGAACTGGTTTCAGCATGGATGATCTCCAAAAGCTCGGTGTCATTTTACATGGTGCTGTTTCAGTTCCAATCAGTTCTGATGCCTCCCCTTTCATCCTGCCATCTTATACTGAAGCAGTTTTGACAAGTTTGCAGGAAGCAGTGCTTACAGCTTTAGATGTCTTACAAAAGGTAATAATACAGCTTTAGATGTCCTTTGAAAGGTAAACCATACTATGTATTGGTTCTTTTGCTTTGCCACCTGCACTGTGTTGAGTTAAATTAACCTTAGTTGCCTAGTTACTTCTGGGTTTGTAATGTACTATTCTTATGTAAAAGATAATTTTGCTCCTTTTGAAGAACAATCAGAACCAGAAGCTCACCTTGTCTCCTGTCCCTACTCTAGGCTTCTTGCCATTCAGCAGCTCTATATTGACATGGTGTAATCTTTAATACAGTCTCTTCTGAATCACTACAAAAATACTTAATATTCAGTGCTGTATTTTCAAGAATTTGCTTGCTTGACTGTTAAGTTTTAGCACTGTTGTTAATGGTCTGAAAATGGAGTGGAGGCAATACACTCAGCCTCTGTGGGGGCAGCTTTTTTTACATTGTTCACTCCAGCAAAGTCTGGAAGGATGGTGATCCTAATTTAAGGACTTGCAGTTGTGTAAAGTGGAGGGGAAAAAAGCATCAGCTTTCTCTTCCTCTTCTCCTCCCTCTTCAAAAATCTGCTCTGTCATAAAAATAGTAGCGCTTTGCTGCAGAAATTCTTATCAGAGACCTAGTCCCTGAAGAGCACCATTCATTTAAGTGAATTTCTGTAATAGAGCTAAAACACAAGGCGGCAGATAAGGGTGATCTGTATGTTCAGATCTCACAACTATTTTGTGAAGGAAACAATCTATTGATTAAATTAGTTATATCCAGTAGCCTTGATTTCTTTTAAAATTTATCAGATTAGATCTCGTTGCTCATACCTTTTACATTGAAACCACCTGTCAGCATTTGTTCTTAATGTGCTGCAAAATGAGAGCTATGTTTAAAAAGTAGAAGGCATTGGCAGAAATGAAATAACCCTCCAGGAACTTTCCTGCATTTTAAAAGAAATATTCTGGGTGGAGGAAAACAGCAAACTGCTGTACTTCATCCTAGCAGGTTTCAGAGTAACAGCCGTGTTAGTCTATATTCACAAAAAGAAAAGGAGTACTTGTGGCACCTTAGAGACTAACCAATTTATTTGAGCATAAGCTTTCGTGAGCTACAGCTCACTTCATCGCATGCATCCGATGAAGTGAGCTGTAGCTCACGAAAGCTTATGCTCAAATAAATTGGTTAGTCTCTAAGGTGCCACAAGTACTCCTTTTCTTTTTATTACATACACAAAGACCATGAAACAACACCTCCTCCCACCCCACTCTCCTGCTGGTAATAGCTTATCTAAAGTGATCACTCTCCTTACAATGTGTATGATAATCAAGTTGGGCCATTTCCAGCACAAATCCAGGTTTTCTCACCCTCCGCCCCCCCCCCCCCCCCCCGCCCCACACACACACAAACTCCTTCTCCTGCTGGTAATAGCCCATCCAAAGTGACCACTCTCTTTACAATGTGTATGATAATCAAGGTGGGCCATTTCCAGCACAAATCCAGATTTTCTAAACCCCCCCCCCCCATTTTTTTTTTTTTTTCAAAAACCACACACACAAACTCACAGCAGGAGAGTGAGTTTGGGTGGGGGGTGAGAAAACCTGGATTTGTGCTGGAAATGGCCCACCTTGATTTTCATACACATTATAAGGAGAGTGTCACTTTGGATAAGCTATTACCAGCAGGAGAGTGAGTTTGTGTGTGTGGTTTTTGAAAAAAAAAAAAAAAAAGGTGGGGGGGGTGAGAGAACCTGGATTTGTGCTAGAAATGGCCCACCTTGATTATCACACACATTGTAAGGAGAGTGATCACTTTAGATAAGCTATTACCAGCAGGAGAGTGGGGTGGGAGGAGGTATTGTTTCATGGTCTCTGTGTATATAATGTCTTTCCACAGTATGCATCCGATGAAGTGAGCTGTAGCTCACGAAAGGTTATGCTCAAATAAATTGGTTAGTCTCTAAGGTGCCACAAGTACTCCTTTTCTTTTTTCATCCTAGCAATGCACCTTTTTTCTTTTTAGAACTGCAAAAATATTCCTTTGCAAAAGTAACTGTCCACATATTCGTTCATATTTTCTCTCTCTCATATTACTACGGTTACAGAGTGAAGCACTCAAATGTTAGGAAAAGCCAGAATTAAGGCCTAACTTCTGAGTACTTCACTGTCAACCTTAATAATGTTCTTTACACACACAAAGCTACATTACATTTTCTAGGTTTTAAAAAAGCAAACTGAAAAAACATGGTGGTATATAGACACGCACGTGTTTCGTCAGCAGAGTTGGACCCTTTAGACCCACCAAACAGTCCTCCACTACTTTGATCTAAGGGAATAGCTAATAGCAATAGTTTGGTTATCATCCTCTATGTGGACTGAAGGGGGAAGGGAGACTTTGGCAGAGGGTTTCACAGACATTTGCTGACAGTAGAGGAATGAGTACACTCAGGGATCTTGGGTTCCATTCCAAGTTCTGGAGGGGAGTGTTCTCTAGTGGGCATAGACACATCTCCCCCAGACTGGAATTTTTCTGCTCCATCCCCTCCAGCTTGTCCCTGTCCAAGTCCTGTCTCTTCCTCAACCCTGGTTCCTCATCTAAACCCGTCTCTCTTCACCTATCCATTCAGTCTCCAGTCCTCAGACTTTTCACTCCAGTTCCAGACCTCTTGCCCAGCAAATCCTAGTCTCATCAGTCTCTCTCCCCCACACCCCTCAGTCTGTTTCCCCAACCAGTCCCAGGATCTTGCCTGCATCCTGATCCCTCATTCAATCTGTATTTCTCACTTATGCTGTCTTGCAGTCACCCTCCCTGTTTCTCTCCCTGACTTCAAGTCCCAGTCTGCTGCCCAGCCAGTCCCAGTCTCTTCTCCGCAATTCCCAGTCCCAGTTTCCCTCTCCTCTCCCTGCCTGTCCCAGTTTCTGCCACCCCTCAAATTCCTAGTCCCAATCTATTCTCACATCCCTCCTTACAGATACAGCTCTTGTCCCTTTTGCATCAGATAAGGCAGTGTTCTCCAGCAGTCAGGGCACAGCAGGGGTCATTCAGAGCAGAGGAGAAACAGGCTTCCTATTCTCAGTTTAGCTATCTGGACCTGAATTAGGCATGGCCAGGAGCATCCCAGAGCTGCAACTACAGGTAAAGTCCTGCTGAGCTCCAGGCTGGAGCATGTTCATTCTGAACAGAATCTTTAAAGGAATTTAGCTGCTAAAATCTAAGTCTCTACTGAGCATGTGCAAATTCCAGTTTTTCAGAGGCTTACAGCTTGGCTAAAATGGGGCAGATTTTCACAGGGATGGCAAAAGTCACATTGTGGACACAAAGTTCCTCCCACACCCTGGTCAGATTTCAAGACCCTGCTCTAGAACATGGGGCGCTAGACCATTTCAAACAAACGGTCAGGAGAATTTTTTAACATGGGCAAAACAATATATTTTTCCCTACCCTGGTTCTCAGAAACAGCCATACCATTTTGGATGAAATTCCTTTGCACAACACTCCCGCCAATCCTCATACACACACACACACACACACACACACACAAACCCAAATAACAGTAAACACTGTTTTCGGTTACTTATAAGTTTGTAAAACTTTAACTATTTGGCCTAAAATTTTCCATGCTGGATGTCTGATTAGTTGATTATTATTTATTGTTAGAAAGTAGTAGAAGCTGGGGACACTGCATCATATATGTTCTCACACGAGTCACACCACTCAAAAGCAATTCATGAAAACACAGGAATGACTGGAAAAAAACACAAATGTGATCCTTGGATGTATAAAAAGGGGAATATCAAATAGAAATAGGGAAGTGAGCGTGGCTCTATACCTAATATTGATTAAAAACACTACTAGAATACTTTGTCTAGTTCTGATGTCCACACTTCAAGAAGGATGTGGAAATGCTGGAGAGAGTTCAAAGGAGGGCCACAAAAATTATCCAAGGACTGGGAAACAAGCTTTAAGATGTGAGGCTTAAGGAGCTCAACCTATTCAGCTTATTGAAGAGAAGAGTGAAAGGTGACTTGATCACTGGGTATAAGGAATTGTAAATGGAAAATGGGGGGCTTTTCAGTCAGGCATAACAAGATCCTATGGCTAGAAATTGAAGTTAGATGAACTCAACCTTAAAATAAGACACAATTTCCTAACTATGAGGGTTATTAAACATTTGATTATCTTATCAGAGTAGGTGATGGATTCACCATTGCCTGGAGTCTTTAAAACAAGATTAAATGTATTTTTAAAAGGTATGCTTTCATACAGTTTTTGGGAGAAGTTCTGTGACCTGTGTGGTTTTGGAATATATGACTTCCCTACGGGGATACCCTTCCTTCATGGGTCATGGGGAGAACAGGATGGCCTGTGTTGCCCTCATTATGTTCATAACACTTGCAGGTTGGCATTAAGATAATGAGTATAATCAAATCTTATACTTCCGAGCTTCAGTCAGTCTCCTGCAGGGGTAAGAGAATTGTTTTTTTCCTGATGCACAATTGACCAGATGTATTCTGTTTGTTTGTTTTGCCTTTCTCTGATGCATCAGAGATTGGTCACAGCTGGAGGTGGGACAACGGATGGGGAGGACCAATGTTCTGAGACGGTACAGGGCATTCTCTTTCTCGATATCCGGCCGGTGTGTCTTGCTCACATGTTTGTGGGCATACTAATCACCAGATTTGGGGTTGGGAAAGAATTTTCCCCTGGTTAGCTTGGCAGGGACTTTGGAGGTTGTTCACCTTCATCTGCAGTATGGGTCATGGTTCGCTTACTGGGATCATCTGGGCATATCTCACCTAATCAATTCCTTACCATAGAAGGAATAAATGGAGGGAGTCTTCTAACATGGAGAGGGGTTTGGAAAACCCCAACGAGGAAGGGGCAAGACATTTGATGTTAAAGAAAATTAGTGGAGTAACTTTATGGGATCATTGGCTTCTGCTTTGAAAATAAATGTCTTGGCTTTGCCTCAGAATTTATATAGCAGCAGGAAGTAGTCATCCTGTTCTGTTCCATTGACATCTTCTAAGTATATCTTAACTAGAAAACCCTGTATTATGGTTGTCAGTTCTGTTGAAATCTTTCGTATAGTCCTCATTTGATGTGCATTCCTTCATACAATATATCATTTTTGAACTACCAATTAAAGCCTTGTGATAATGACTTCTTGCAATGTTAAATGTTCCTCAGAGTAGGACTTCAAAACACTGTGGCACAGATCAACAGACAAGACACTCTGGCTTAATACAGAGCATCATGCTTGCTGAGGCCAGTTTCTGCTTGATCCTACAGCAGTCATCTTGCATTTATGCCACCAATCTGTTGTCACAGAATTTACTGTATTGTTTCAAAAAATTAGCATTATGATAACATAGCAAGAGCAAACAAAAAATAAACATAACAAATATGGCCAAGAGATTGCTGCTGATAAATTTGCATTTATATTTTTGTAAAGTATATTCTAGTTTTTCTGAGAGTGGTAGTTCCTCTTTAAAAGCTCTTAATATTGGTGTAGTTCTTGAATGCTGAAATTTCATGGGGTAAATATTGTATTATAATGTTTGGCTTTTGTTTTTTATAGGCCATATGTGTAGGTTCAGAAAACATGCAGATAATGTATCCAGCAATCTTTGATCAGCTTTTGGCATTTGTAGAATTTTCCTGTAAACCGCCACAATATGGACAGCTGGAAATGAAACACATTGCAAATGCAAAATATAATCAGGTAATTTCGTAGGCATCATATCTGTTCCGTTTTTAATATGATGTCTTGTGAACAGTCCGTTCAGCTTCAGATGGATGTGGATTACCAAGACACATCCATTTTCCCCCATCTGCAAAAACTTTCTGTACATCTTGTGCTATCAATTAATTCATTATTATTTAGTTTTTGCAGGCATTTTCATCCTCTCTATACATTTTCTTTCCTATTGAAACTTTCCTTTCCTCCCTAAAGGAAAATCCTTTAATGAACATCAGACACAATAAATCTGAATCTTCCCAGGGAATCCAACGGAACTATCTTGCTTTATTTTATATTAAAAATTTAATTGGACTTAAAGTAATCTGTTTTGAAAAATTCTTCCACCATAGTGGGCAATTTTTGAATTTTGTACGCTGTGGAGAAATAGAACACAATAAACTTTCTTTAAATCCATGCACATACTGATGGCTTTCAGTAAGCATGAAAATATAATTTAATTTAATTTGAGGTAATTGTTATATATGTATTAATTTTTCTTATTCTGTTTGTCCTGCTACACAATGGAATCCCACTAGATACAACTATTTGCACCGGTGAGTTAAATTTCCTTAAGATTGTCCTAATGTAGTAGTTTTGCATAAAATACAACATTTGACCTACTAAAATTTACCTTACCCAAATCTACTTCACATGCTCTTACTCAGAATGTTATGTTCTTTTCTTCATAAACTGTTCTTTGCTTGGATCAAAACTGTTACATTATGAAATATATTCTTGAGAATCTTGCATGTATAAAAACATGTAAAATGCAAGTTTTCTATTGCATAACTAGTGTTTTTCCATGTTTTCTTCAGTAGTGTACTAATTTTATTTTTCTAGGCAGAATGGGTAGCATTGAATTATGTACCATTTGCTGAGAGATCTTTGGAAGTTGTGGTGGATTTATACCAAAAGACTGCTTGCCACAAAGCTGTAGTTAATGAGAAAGTTCTTCAGAACATTATTAAGGTAAAAAGTTTGCATTCTGTTTATGAACTAAAGTAGTGACTTTTATTTGGAGCCATTAGGGAACAGTGTAGATAGTACTGTGACTGGTTTCCCCCAAGGTGCCACATGGAACTGGGGTACCACTGAGCCCTCTGACCCAACAGCCTAGGCTCCCTCTCACTCTATGCTGCTGTGACAAACTGCAGAGCCATTCCTGGTCCTGTACTTCCACCAGCATTCACACAGGTAGGAACACACCCAGTTGCAGTTACATGTAGGCTCTCTGACCAGTCTCTGCATGAACCAACAATAGGGAGGCTACAGCCATAATAACCACAAACCTTCCAGCCTAGGATCCCCTCTCCCCTGACCATGGGAGTATAAACCCAGGATTATACCATCTTGTGTTGCACAGGGAACTGTACAGCGCAGGGCTGGCTCTAGGCACCAGCAAAACAAGCAGGTGCTTGGGACGGCACCTTCCTAGAGGCGGCATTCCGGCGCCGGCCATGCCACCCCTAGAAAGGTGCCCCAGCTCTCCTCCTCCTGCTCCCCTGAGCATGCTGCTTGCGCGCGGCAAGCCTGGGAGGGAGGGAGGAGAAGCCGAGTGGCAGCGTGCTTGGGGGAGGCGGCGGTGGTGGAGCGGAGTTGAGCTGGGTCGGGGAGTGGTTCCTCTATCCCGCCCCCACCCGTTATTTCCTGCGTTCCTTCCTCACCCTCGCTCACTTCCGCTCCGCCTGCTCCCCTGAACGCGCTGCCTCTCCCTTGCCTGAGAGGGAGGGGGAAGAAGTGGAGTGGTGGCATGTTCAGGGGAGCAGGTGGAGTGGAGGTGAGCTAGGGTGGGGGGTTGCAGGGGGGAGCCGCGGGAAGCAATGGGGGGGTGGGAAATGCAGTATGCCCAGGGGAGGAGGCGGGACCAGAGAAGGGGTTCTGAAGGGGCTGGGCCAGGGGCAGGTGGGGGGGCACAAAAAAAAAGCAGGGGCGGCCAAACATTTTTTTGCTTGGGGCGGCAAAAATTCTAGAGCCGGCCCTGGTACAGAGTAAGCTCATAGAGTATCATCGTTTGTTTTCCCTCCTTCCCCCCCCCATGTGGAGAGGAATATGCAACAGCCTTTGCCCCTTGAGCTGCAACTTCCCATGCATTTTGCTCAGTCACTGGTTTAGATAAAGCAAAAACAAGTTTATTAACTACAAAAGATAGATTTAAAAAAAGAACTAGATACATTTGTGGAGAATAGGTCCATCAATGGCTATTAGCCAGGATGGGCTGGGATGGTGCCCCTAACCTCTGTTTGCCAGAAGCTGGGAATGGGATACAGGGAATGGATCACTTGATGATTACCTGTCCTGTTCATTTGCTCTGCAGCACCTGGCATTGGCAATTGTCAGAGGACAGGATACTGGGTTAGATGAACCTTTGGTCCGACCCAGTATGGCCATTCTTATGTTCTTATTTAAGTGATAGCACACAGGTCCAAGCAGATTACCTAGTAAATAAACAAAAATGCAAACTAAGCCTAAGATACTAGAAACATAGGATATGAATTAGCAAATTCTCACCCAGGCTGATGATAGAAGCTTCAGATTCTTAAGGCACAGGCTACACTTGCTTTGCAGCTTGGAATCCCTGGGTTTTCATACACAGGCAGAAATCCCTTTAGCCTGGGTCCTGCATTTCCCACAGTTCAGTTCTTGTTCCTCACATGGTTCTAGGAGTCTTCTTGTGTAGTTAGTGAAGAACAGCCGATGATGTCGCTCCCTGCCTTATATAGCTTTAGCATATGGTGGAAACCCTTTGTTCCAAAACCAGTTCCCAGCCACTTTGTGGAAGAATACAGACATCCTGAGATGGAGTCCAGATTCATTCATCCAATCACTCTTTGTTTTAGACAGCATGAGAAACACACATCTAATCAAAAAAATAAAACATTTGTACACCATTCCCTGCCTCACTTTCCTAACTACTCTGGCATGTTCCTCACAAACTGGAGGTCTCTCTTTGAGGTTCTAGGTCTCCTCTTCTGGACTCCGCTCCTACGTTCAGGCTTCTTTTCCAAATCATGGAGTCTTTGGTCCTCCAGCCAGCTTCTTTTTATCTTGGCAGGTCCTCCTGTCAAAGATGTCTCCTCTTTCTCCAAAAATCTGTTCCTTTGTTCCTCCTGTGAGTACTTTCTCTGAGTCCTCTTCCCCACCCCCAAGTCTCTCAGGCTATGTGGTTTTAAAACTTGATCTCTCTGTTCTGCTTCATTTGAAATTCCATTCCTTCAAACCCCAGCCCTGGGAGTTGGAAGAAAACTGGGTCTCCTAGATTCAGCCAACCCTTTACCAGAAGTTACTCCCATATGACTGGGCAACCATCAAGGTTCAGCAATCCTCCATTGTCCCTTGTCATAAACTGTTCATAGACAGATTCTCCAAATCATCCCATTATGGATTCTTTAACCTTAGTGGACTGAAGTAAGATCATTTGTTTAAATTTATACAGTAGAACCTCAGAGTTACGAACACCTCGGGAATGGAGGTTGTCCATCACTCTGAAATGTTGGTAATTCTCAACAAAACATTATAGTTCTTTTCAAAAGTTTACAACTGACCATTGACTTTGAAACTTCACTATGCAGAAGAAAAATGCTGCTTTTAACTGTCTTAATTTAGATGAAACAAACACAAACAGTTTCCTTACCCTGTCAAATCTTTTTTTAAACTTTCCCTTTATTCTTTTAGTAGTTTACATTTAACACAGTACTGTACTGTATTTGCTTTTTATTTTTGCCTCTGCTGCTGCCAGATGACGTGCTTTCGGTTCCAAATAAGGTGTGTGTCAGTTCATAACTCTGGTGTTCGTAACTACTGTACTTGTTAAATGTGTGTATTGAGCTGTTTACTGCAATACTAATATAATTATTCTGACACTAAACTTTTTCCTACAATAACTCTCAAACTCTACTTGGAATTCTAGATCTGAGTCTTATGACTGTCTTAGGCAGGGGTTAGGCAGTAGGCAATTTTTGGTGCTAAAAGCTATTGACTAGCTATTAGGGCAGTAATTCAGCTGAGATCACATAACCCTGTTCATTAATTTGACTGTGATAGCCTAAGCATGCAATAGATGTAGACAAAGGTTAAAAAAATTAATAATGTGAATGCCTAAAGACTGGCTTCTAAATCCATATTTATGTATATGAAAATAGTGGTGCGTGACTTTCAAAAGTACAGTGTACCTGACAACTGAAAATCCTAAATATGGATTTAGGAGTCTAAGTTTAGACGTCCATTTTTTAAAATCTTAGCCACAGCATTTGCACCTGTGAATTTTGTAATTTTGTTTGGTATGGCCTTCCATTCTAGCTATTATTTTTCAGTGCCTCATAATTTTCTCCAGTACATTTGATACAGTTATTACTCAAGCAGGGTACTTTGGCTCTCAAAATATATTTTAAACCTAAGCCCATTAGGAAGTCATCTGCTGTTTGTTTTTACCTTTTGTTATTTAGGAATAAAATCTCCCAAATCAACTAGATGAGTAGTGGGATTTTCAAAAGCAGTCAGCAGTGGCATAACTGCTTCCACTGAAATCAGTGGGAATTTAATTAGAGCAGATAGCACAATCCTGAGCACTTCTGAAAATCATACCCTAAATGTGGTATCATTGAAACACACAAAGCCTTTGGGAGTATATTCTTAACCCTTCTACCTGATGTGTGAACACATTCTGTGCAGAGAGAGAACTTTAGCATCTTCAGAAGAAATCTTTAAAGCAACAATGTTCTCTCTCTCTCTCTGTCTTTCTCTCTCTCTCTCTCTCTCTCTCTCTGTTTGCAAGGCACTGCTGACTTCAGGATTCCACATCTGCATTCTGTGGCAGAGTGGTGCTTTAGTTGATGGTCTCTAAAACAACTTCCTGTTTACTTGGCAGCTCTGCTCTCACCTTCCAGTCTTCCAACTCCTCTCTATCTGTTCCTTCTTAAATTATGTAATGACTTGCTATATTCCCACTCATTGGGATTAGCAAAGGTAGTATGACAGAGAATGGAAAATCTTATCCCTGCTAATTTTGTTTCTCAGGATAACATCTCTGTTCCACCTTGAACAGTTTGTTGGCCTTTTTAAGCTGTCTCCTCTTATTTTTAATAATGACCAGATGCTTCACATGGATGATGTTATATAGTTCATTTTTTTTACATTTTGCAAGACGTTTGAATTCCTTATGGCCTTTTCTTCAAATTGATGTTATCACAACTTGGGAAGCTGCCAGAGCAGTTCTTCCAAGGTAGACAGGGCTAACCTCTCCAGAGCCCCCTCATAGTGAAAAACTACCCCCAGTTTATTTGCAGAGGGAAGGGGAACCAATTTGTCAGGATTAGCAGAGATGATAGATGTTATCTGGAAAAAGAAAATTAGCAGGTAATTTTCCAATGTAATTGCTAATGGATTAACTCTTAACACTTCTAACCTTTATTTGGTTAATCAGATCTGTGCTTTAGCCAGCTGGCATACAATCAGTAATCTAATAATCATATTTAGAAGAGAACATCCCAAGTCCCACCAGAAAATGGAGGGAAATGTACTATTTTTTGTGTAACATATCTTTAGAGATCTCCTGCGGAGATTTTCTTTACCATAGATTTATCTGGATCTTACATTTCTTCAAGAAAGTATAAAGCTTTGAACTTTCCCTTCACAGACACTGAGGATACCTCTGAGCTTGAAGTACGCCTGCCCCTCTGAAAGCACATGGAAACTAGCAGTATCTTCTCTTCTTAAAGTTCTTTCTATTGGACTGCCAGTTGCAAGGCAGCATGCCTCTTCTGGAAAATTTGACAGTATGTGGCCAGAACTAGCCAACACATTTGAGGACTTTTTATTCACCAAAAGGTAAATGCAACTTTAAAAATAAAGTTGTGGAAAAATGTTTATAAATGTCTTACTACTTTACTAAACTGGTCTTTATGGTAGATAATATAATTTGGTGTGTGCGCACGCAAAACATGGAGTGGAGACAGTCTTATATTTAGTCATATTTTTGCTAGGTGGAAGTGTTTTAAAGAATGAATATACAAATTAAAGAATTTACATTAAAAAGTAACCAATATCCTTTGTTTGGAAAAAAGGGAGTTCAGACATTAGGTATTACTCGCTGTATTAAACTAAACTGAGTTTGAAAGACAGGGTACAACTTTTCGTATTTGCCTATTGATCTTCATGCAAACCCCAGTAGACACTTAGTCCTCATGCAGAACTATTAACGTGTATTCAGACCTGTTGGATTTTTCCACTTTATTAGAACTCAATGACTTTTTGTTGTTAATTTGAACATCATGTTACTGTATGATTTTTATTTATTTAATTATTTTTGGTAGGAGTTCCATTGTGATGCTTTACATCTACACTCTTCATGAGTTATGAATATTAAAATTTGTACTGCTTGCTATTCACTTGAAAATCGTTAGTGTTCATGATTTTTTCTTTAGATCCGAAATTAATAAAATAGTTGCAAAGTATACTTAATTTTGTTCACGATTTGTTAAAAATCTAGAAAATAAGATTTATAATCTAGAATAGAATATTTTATATCTATATATTTATCTCTCAAAAACAAGTGTGACTTGTGCAAAGGTGATTTCAGCAGCAGATTCACTGATAAGAGAGTAGAATAGTTGTGTATAAAATGACAGCTCATGAAAAGCATGACACTCCCTCCTTCCTTCTGCAGCCATCTTTAGTGATGATAATCAACAGCAGTTGGCCATAAATAGAGCCAGAGGGACAAATTCCATGTTTGATACTCATCCTTTAGTGAAAAACTTTTCCTTACTGGGTGATTTTGGGCTTCCCTTAATATGGTCACAAGATAATTATCCTGCTACTATGCTTCCTAGGTCAACATGTCCATTTCAGAGAAATTTTATTAAATAAGTTGGACTTGAAATATTCTTTTAATGATTTTCCAGAAAAAGTAAAAGTACTTATATTGCCAATCAAGATTTTAATTTGCTTTGACACTAAATTATTGGGTTGTCTCTTGTTGAGAAAACATAGTTTAGATAACTTGTATGGTTGCATCTCCTTCTGCTATCTCTGGTAGCACTCATTCCTGGGATAAGTAATCTGAGTCAGCTTTAAACAGTCAGTTTATTTTGGCTTACTATACGCCTAACAAAAACTTCCTCTTAAAAAACTTAATCCAGTGAGATTATGGGAGAGGACTGGGTGAAGGAAAGTATATATTTACGTAGAATGCAACCTTGGGGAATATATATTAATTGTAAAAAATTAAAGAGCCAGGTTAAAACAAACTTGATAAATTACTCAAAAACTCCAAGCAGAAAGGATGACCAATTCAATATAAGTACTGGAATATTACACTTGTAATTTGTGTGTCCCTGAATGCACGAACAGATAAGTCCAAAACTTACTGTGTAAATCCATTTTGATCAGTGCTATGAACATATTCAGCCCCTCTTAAAATTCCGTTACTGTCAGCATATTGCTGTGTGAATCAAATACAGACAACCTGAGAGGAGAGGCTGAGGGAACTGGGATTATTTACTCTGCAGAAGAGAAGAATGAGGGGGGATTTGATAGCTGCTTTCAACTTCCTGAAAGGGGGTTCCAAAGAGGATGGATCTAGACAGTTCTCAGTGGTAACAGACGGCAGAACAAGGAGTAATGGTCTCAAGCTGCAGTGGGGGAGGTTTAGGTTGGATATTAGGAAAAGCTTTTTCACTAGGAGGGTGATGAAGCACTGGGAATAGATTACCTAGGGAGGTGATGGAATCTCCTTCCTTAGTGGTTTTTAAGGTCAGGCTTGACAAATCCTGGCTGGAATGATGTAGTTGGGGATTTGTCCTGCTTTGAGCAGGGGGTTGGACTAGATGACCTCCTGAGGTCCCTTCCAACCCTGATATTCTATGATTCTAACTCATTCTCACCTTCAGGGCCCTCCATGATGTAGCTCCTTCTGTCTCTGACCTTGTCACTTTTTATGCTTAACACAGTACTGTACTGTACTTTTTTTGGTCTCTGCTGCTGCCTGATTGCATACTTCCAGTTCCAAATGAGGTGTGTAGTTGACCAGTCAGATTTTAACTCTAGTGTTCGTAACTCTGAGGTCCTACTGTGTATATCTCATTCATTTCGTTTAGGGTTTTTTTGCTGTTCATTCCTCCATATTTCTGTGTATGTATTTTTGGTATGCCAGGCTACTCTGCCTTCTTTTTTTTTTCCTTCTCAGTATTTACAATAGAAATTGTATCCTTCTACATTGATCAAGTTGTGTCATATCCCGTATTTTCGTAAAGCCAGCTAAATCATAATTTTGTTCAATAATGAAAACTTCTAGCTCAGCCTGCTTAGTACTTAGTCTTCTAGCATTAGAGAATAGACACATGAAAAATTTTGTTGTTGTTGCTTATTTCCTTGTTAATACTTTTGTCAGCATATCTTTTATTAGTCACAGTTTTCTTTTTCACATTCTCAAATAAAGCCATAGAGACCCAATTTGGTGTTTCAGAATCCCCTTCCCTCCTCCTGCTGTTTCATTTATAGTTCTCACAAGCAATTTTGTTAACCTAAAACTCAAGAGATGGATTTATTTATTGTTCAAGAGAAGTTTCTCCAATTTATATACTCCTTTTAGTAAACTCAGAGGGCCAATGTGTAAACCTTCATTCCCTTCTCCATACACTGCTTTCTGTGCTTTTTTTCCCTAAATAATCTTTCTTCATCAACTGTCAGTATAACCTAATATAGCACTATTTTCCCTCAAAGATGAGTGGTACTTGGGAATACTGTTTTTTTTTTTAAAAAAAATTAGAAGAAAATCATACCACAGTCAGTTGAATCTTATTTTGCTTACATTGCTAAGTGTTGTGTGAAAAACTCTGACAGTGATTTTTGTATCCTTTAGAAATAGGGCTTTCTAGGTGGGAATTTTTTAAAAAGTCAAAGCAGCAGGTTTAAGGGCATTTTGAGATTTAGTTTTAATTTTTCATTTGTGATGCCCAACATACAATCCATTTGATGCTGTATCACCAATCAACTCCTTTCAGTGCTAGAGTTTTCTAAGGCAAGTCGTACACCGCAAACAGGAATTGATCACATTTTCGACACTGTGTAATTAAAACTGTTCAGTTCACCTGTAGCCAAGAAAATGTGCCCCATACTGCGGGATGTATTAAATTTAATCTTTACTCTTTTGTTAGGGGTTAAAGTTTACTTTCCAGAGATTTGCAATAAAATCGTTAGATTTCCTATTAGATTTTACCTTTGATCTTGATGGAGTGCCAGTTGGATATTCTTAGGTTTCAGAGTAGCAGCCGTGTTGGTACTCATTTCTTGAACACATTCAATGCGTATGATATACTATAGAGCAGGGGTCGGCAACCTATGGCATGCGTGCCAATTTTTAATGGCACGTTGCTGTCTGCCGTGGACAGCAGTGTGCAATTAAAAATCCTGCCTGGCCCGGCCCACTCTTCTCTGCCCACCGCTCTTTCCTTGCAGGGCAGGCAAGCTTCCCCCTCCCCCTGCCTCTTCCCCCAGCATGCAGGGTTCTTACCCTTCCTTCTCTCCCTCCCTGTGGCTGATAAGCTGACGGCCCTTGCTACGGAGGGGGAGAGGGAAAAGGGGAACCGCAGCACGCTCTCTGCTCTGGGGACGTTGGGGAAGGGGGTGGAATCAGGGCATATCCCCTCCAGGCCCCTGCCATGAGCCGCTCAGGGCAGGGGGCTGGGAGCACCCCTATGACCCCAGCCCTCTGCCCTGACCCCTGCACGCCCCTCACACCCCCCCAGCCCTCTGCCCTGACCCCTGCACGCCCCTCACACCCCCCCAGCCCTCTGCCCTGACCCCTGCATCCCCCAGCCCTCTGCCCTGACCCCTGCATCCCCCACATCCCCCAGCCCTCTGCCATGACCCCTGCACCTCCCTCACACACACCCAGCCCTCTGCCCTCACCCCTGCACCCCCCACACACCCCAGCCCCATGCCCTGACTCTTGCACCCCCATATCCATATCCCCACCCCCACCCTGAGCACCAAACGGGAGCTCCTGCGTGCGCACACACACACACACACACACATTCCCACCTGCACCCCTCGCACCAAATGCTACCCAAACCTCCTGCCCCAACCCCAACCCCCAGCCTGCTCCTTCACTCCCAGCCCTGTTCTCAGTGGACTCCCACCCTCATCTCAGTGGAGAGAGAGGAAGAGAATGGGCCAGGGAGAAAGTAGGTACCTACTCTGTGTGGACAGGGCCGGGATCCCAGACCGGCAGCGGGCTGTGTGAGGCCGGCAGCCGGGACCATGGCTGGCAGGAACTGGCGGACGGAACCCCAGACCGGCAGCGGGCTGAGCCGCTCAGCCCACTGCTGGTCTGGGGTCCTGGCCGCCGGCCCTGCTCAGCCCACTGCCGGTCTCGGGTTCTGGCTGCCGGCCCCTTGCCAGCCAGGGTCCCAGCCGCAGGCCCCGCTCAGCCCGCTGCCAGCCTAGGTGAACGAAACCCCAGGCTGGCGGTGTAAGATCAGCATTTTAATTTAATTTTAAATTAAGCTTCTTAAACATTTTGAAAACCTTGTTTACGTACAACAATAGTTTAGTTATATAATATATAGACTTATAGAGACAGACCTTCTGAAAAATGTTAAAATGTAGTATTGGCACGCGAAACCTTAAATTAAAGTGAATAAATGAAGACTCGGCCCACCACTTCTGAAAGGTTGCCGACCCCTGCCTCAGAGATAAGTGCTTCCTTCATTGTGCACGTGACTGACAGTATTAGTAAAGGGAAGTTGGTTATAAATCCATGGTTATAAGTTATTGGTTATAAGTTGCAAAGAATAGGAAAAGCTTTACTGATATATTATGAGATTTGAATTGGCTGTTGCAATAAGTCATATGTGCTGAAAGATGTGATCTTTTCTGAAGAGTTTGGGGTTTAAAAGTTGTCTTAGCCATTTAATAAAAAAATTGATTCATCATGCAATTCTTACTGTAGCGAATTTATAAACTCCCAGTTAAGAAGTTTATAAGGAATGAATATATATAACAGTGATGCTTTTGGCACAGTGCAAGCAGGAAGAAGTGTATTTGCATCTATCCTGTAACAGCTGCCATTCTATTATTTGTTATAGTCTAGTGCCAGCAGTTGAGAAGCCCTTCGTGTTTAAAGGACAACTCTTTTTAGTACTCTAAAAAAATCTATCCGGTTACTCAGCTTGTCTTGAAATTTGATGTGCCGCATGGGATATGGGTAGTGATCCAATTTTGGGGTCTTCTGGTCAATGGGTTCCCAAGATACAGCCCATTGAAATAAACAGATTTTTAGAAACTTTTTATTAATGCAAAGTTACAAAAAAATTTACATACAATGTTGTCCATTTCTGGTTCAGGATCAGGTCAATATTTAAAGATTCTGGCTTTTTGGATGGGAAGTCCTCTTCTGAATATACTCAAAATGGTGACCAAATTTCTAAATACACCTCTACCCCGATGTAACGCAACCAGATATAACACGAATTCGGATATAACATGGTAAAGCAGCACTCTGGGGGGCGGGGCTGCACACTCCAGCGGATCAGCACGTCTGGCTCTGACACGCTGGTGTAAGTGGTGTGTTAAGGGTGCCGGGCCTTTGGATAAGGGGCAGAGGGTCTCGGGGGCGGTCAGAGAGCAGAGAGGGTTGGATGGTTCGGATGTTCTGGGGGCGGGGTGGTCAGGGGATGGGGAACGGGGGCATTGGATAGGGCGTGGGAGTCCCGGGGGGCCTATCAGGGGGCAGGGATAAGGGTAGGGCAGTCAGGGGATAGGGAGCAGGGGGGGGTTGAATGGGTCGGAGGTTCTGAGGGGGTGGGAAGTCACTATTAATAACGGAAATGCTCGAGGCCAAAGCAAGTTTGATATAACGCAGTTTCACCTATAACGCATTAAGATTTTTTGGCTACCGAGAACCGCATTATATCAGGGTAGAGGTGTACTTGTCCTCTCTTTGACACTTCTCTTGTGTACGTACATACTTAGAGATCAAATCATGACTCTGGTCCTCACACAGTGGTTACACCCAAAGAGTACGTGGGGACCGTCTAGCCCTGTGGGGTAACAAAATTCAGAACATTACTAGCAAAAGAGTTTGGTTCTCCGGTTAGTCTCTTGAGTCCTTTAAGGATCTAGCACCAACAAATCATACTGAGAATTGCAGAGAGCAAGGTTGAGAGGATTTGTAGGTGGAAAGCTATCACAGCAGCTGGATTATAGCTCAGGAGGATAAGCAGTAAGACTTCGATCCTGAACTCACCCAGCCAGTGACTGTTTAAATCCTACTTCAGGCTGAAATCTGGGAAAGTCTGGAAGGCATATTGCTAAAATCCATCTCTTTGAGGGATTTTTATTTGCGGGGGATGTAATCAAAAATAAAATAAAGATGTGAATGCTTGCTGGTAGGGGAGGGGTATTTTAGGATGTGAAAGGAATAGAGGTGAGAGGGATTTGTAGCTGCATTGAGTGGGGGCTTCGGGGAGAAGGATAGGTGGTAGTGGAGGTCAGAGGGATTGAGGGGATTGGAGGCGGGACGCTGAGAAGGGGACATGGGGCTGAGTAGGAGGTCTGGGGGAGAATAGGGGACAGGGGCACCAGACATTCTCCCTTCCTGTGTATGTGGTGGGATCTGGAGCCCCCTTGCCCCTCTAGAGGAGTCTGAGTCCCTCTTCCTGCGCCCCCCTCCCCCATTATGAGAGCTGGGATATGGGAGGCTTTGCATGTCCATGGGTATCTAGCCCCCCTCATGTAAGCCAGGTTCTGGGGTGGTCCCTGCTCCCTGTGGTGTCTGAGCCCCTGCTCCCCCATTCCCGTGTGTGTGCACTATGATCTGGGGGGCTTGTTAGGGTTGCCAAGCCTCCAGGATTGGCCTGGAGTCTCCAGGAATTAAAGATTAATCTTTAATTAAAGATTATGTCGTGATGAAATCTTCAGGAATACATCCAACCAAAATTGGCAACCGTAGGGCTTGTACTCACCTATGGAAGCCAATCACATACACACACCCCTCATGTGAGGTAGGTTCTGGAGGGGATTTACCTTTCTGCGTGGGAGTGAGCTCCTTTCCCTACTCCTCCCATCACATGAGATGGGATCTGGAGTACCTTTCCCCTCTAAGGGGGCCTGAGCCATTCTCCCTACTGCTCTTTATGTGAGCCAGGATCTGGATGGGCATCTTGCAACAAGCATGCTCGGAGCATGCACCAAGAACCAACTGCTGTGAGATGACTGGGATGAGGAGTTGAGAATGGGTATACTTGACACATATCAGAAGCTCTCTCTAACACTGGAGGGGAGGGATAGGAACACCCACTGTCATGAATGGAGCTGTTCACGCATCTCAGAGCTATTATTTCAGGCTGCATTCATCTCCACTGCATATTTTCTTTCAGCTGCAAACATCTCATTGAGATGAATGGGCCACTTCACACTACTCTGACCCTGCTATGCTGCTGATGTGTAGTGCCTGTTCTCCCCATTCTAATTTCATATAATATTATAGTGGAGCACCAGCTCTGCTCTAGCTAAGGTTGGGAAACTATTCCTGCTTAAAAATGGACTCTTCTTAGTATTCTAAAATCCATATGCTTACATGGATTATCTTGAAATTTGCTATACCTTGTCGGAGTGTAGTGTAGGATTATTAAAATATCCCAGAGTGCATTGTCCCACATGGTGCTGTGTGCATGGCCTCTGGGCTTCTACACCTCCCTGAGGTGTTATAACCATGTCTATATTAAGACAGTTTTTTGAAAAGTTTCCACTGAATGTACTTAACATTGTTTGAGCTTCATTAGTGTTAGTAATAGTGGAAGCCAACATTTTAAACATTGTTTCTTCTAAGCCGCGCTTATAGTACTTCTAATCAACATGGTACTTCAAATGCTGGTTTATAAACACTTAGGGTTTATTTTGTTGCTAACACCAGTGAAACTAAACTAATACTGACAATGGTGGGAGGCTTTCTTTCTTTGCAAAATTGCAATAGCATAGAACAGATAGTTGCCCAGATTTTCCCAGAGTCCACTGATATTAGCACATATAAGTGGGGTGGTAGGTGTTGCCATGTAAAGCACAGTGGTGATGGTAGAAAAGTTGCTGTGTGGATGCAAATGGAACTGTTTTTCTTTTAACCAGTTAAGGTGATCTTGCCACTTAATCATGATTTTGTAATCAGTTAGGCTATGTCTACACTAAAACTAAGTCTGCTCCCTGATTCACTACCTTTTTTCTCAGCCTTGAATCAAACATCCGGGATTCCTTTGTATGCTCCTTCAATTGTTCTGTTTCTTCTTGGCAAACAACTGGATTGGCTGCCATGATTTGTCTTCCCCCTTTCTGTAATCTAGAAGATGCAAAAACAGAGAAATCTCTGACCAACAAAGTTAAGGACAATAGGGTTATGTGTAACAGGAATAAAAGGCACCTCAACAATGGCATTATATCCATTAACGGAACAACTGTCAATAATGCAAAAAAGGCATAAGCATTCCATAAACATTTCTGTTCTGTATTTGGGAAAAAGTTAGATGATGTATTCATATCAGATGATGATCATGACGAGGAAATACTTTTAACTCCAACAGTAGCTACTAAAGTTAGACACTTTTAAATCAGCAAGTCTGGATAACTTGCATCCAGCAGTTTACAAAGAGATGGTTGAACAACTTTCTGAACCATTAGTGTTGATTTTTAGTAAGGCTTAGAACACTGGGAAGGTGGCAGAGGACAGGAAGAAATCTAATGTAGTACCATTCTTTTAAAAAGATAAATGGGATCACCAAATAATAATAGAACTTCCAGTTTGACATTGATCCTGGGGAAAATAATAGACTGGCTGATATGGGACTCAGTTCAAAGATTAAAAGAGGGTAACTAAAATCAATCAACATGGGATTATGGAAAACAGATTTTTTCAAACTATATTCATGTTTTTGATGAAATTACAAGTTTAGTTGATAATGGTAATAATGTTGATTTAATATACTTCGATTTCTGTAAGGCGTTTGACTTGATACCACAAAATGTTTTGATGAAGAAACCAGAGCGATACAATTCAACATGGCACATATTAAATTGATTAAAACCTGACTGACTAATAGGTCTCACAATATAATTGTAAATGTGGGGTTATCACTGAGCAGGTATGTTTCTAATAGAGTCCAATAGGGATTGGTTCTTGGCCCTGTACTATTTTTAATAGTTTTATGAGTGATCTGAAAGAATATACTAAACTTTTACTGATAGTTTGTAGATGACCCAAAGATTTGGGGAGTGGTACATAATGAAGAAGATAGGTCACTGATACTGAATGACCTGGATCCCTTAGTAAACTGGGTTTAAGCAAACCGTATGTGTTTCAGTATGGCCAAATGTAGGGTCATTCATCTAGGAACAAATAATGTAAGTCATACTTACATGATGGGGCACTCAATCCTGGGAGGGAGTGACTCTGAAGAAAACTTTGGGGTCATGGTGGGTAATCAGTTGAACATGAGATTCCAGGCTAAAAGGACAATTGTGACCTTGCATGTATAAACAGGGGAATAGGAGTAGGGAGATTATATTACATCTGTATTTGGCACTGGTGCAAGCACTCGTGTGTCCAGTTCTGGTGTCCACACTTCAGGAATGCTGTTGAAAAATTAGAGAGGGTTCAGAGAAGAGGCACTTAGAATCCAAGCCCGCCATAGTGCCAAAATTTGGCTTAGAGATGCAGATAATTAAATGTGGTGGAAGAGTTCCAAAATTAAAACATTAGATTTGGATTGCAACACTTTGCAGCCTTCAGTGATGGAGCAATTAGATGCTGAACAATCTAGATATTGACTTGTGACACATACAAAAGAAGAGAAGAGACACAAGAATGATCAAAAAGATTGGACAATGTGCCTTTCAGTGAAAGACTCAAGGAGTTCAGTCTATTTAGCTTACCAATAAGGTGAAGGAGTGATTTGATCACAATCTGTAAGTTCCTACAAGAGGAACCAGAGTAACAGCCTTGTTAGTCTGTATTCGCAAAAAGAAAAGGAGTGCTCCTTTTCTTTTTATAAGAGGAACATAAATTTGATAATTAAGGGTTCTTCAGTTTATTAAACAAAGGTGTAACAAGATCCAATGGCTAGAAGTTGAAGCTACACAAATTCCTACTAGAAAGAAGGTGCAATTGTATAAACATTGGAACAACTTAACACAAATTGTGGTGGATTTTCCATCACTGAAAATTAAGTCAAGATTGAATGTTTTATTGAAAGATATACTCTACTTCAACCACAACCATTGGACTTGAAGCAGGAATTAATGCAGGCAAGTCCTGTGGCCTGTGTCATTTAGGAAGTCAAATTAGATGATCACAGTGGTCTGGCCTTGATCTGTGACTTTACCCTTTGTCTCTTGAGTTGGGGTAGATTTGCAATCTACCTATGGGGCTGGATGTAGGTAGATTTTTTTTTTTTTTTTTTAATGAAACCTAGGTAGAAGAGGAGAAACTAAAGTATATTCAAGGTTGTATGGAGGCAGTTGTTGGTGTTGTCAGAAGAGTCCAGGCCAATGAAAAAATGAAACATTAATTTCTCCGTCATAGGACATAACATTCTCCAAGCAATAAGGATTGCTTTCTTTACAATGGACATTTAGAGAGAGACAACTACATTGTTTTTTCTAATAAGCCAAAATCATTCTGAACTTTTAAGAGTCAATATATTATTCCTTTAAGTTAAACTTTAATTTGCACCAACAGAGCTGTGAGTAGCATGCTGGTGTATTACTGCATAACAATAATTCTTAGAGACTTTTTTGGAAGCAGCTTAAACCATTATATGAATTAATATTCAAAACCAGAAAAAATGTGTGCATATGTACATAGACTATAACAACATACAAAAAAACTACATCAAAAGAACACTGAGATTGAAAAGTCAAGCGCTCAAAAGTGGGGACATGCCAGAATTAAGGTTGCTTTTGCAGCCTTTAATTCAGTCTCCCCTATATGTATGCATTTTGATACAACCTTTAATTACATCATTACTACAATTCTTGCATAGACATCTTCCCCATTCAGTGTACACGAAGAGTAGTGCTCGTTGAACGGGTGGCTAATCAATATCTTTATATCCAGCATTTGGTGTGTGGGTCCTGTGCTGGCTTACTGCACGGCACCCAACATCTGCAGCAAATACAGAATTTTAAATTTTCTTATTCCTTTTTTTATGGCACCCATTACCGCAGTAGCTGAGTGTTTCACAAACATTATTTAATTTAGCTTCACGATATTCCTGTGAGGCAGAGAGATATTGTTTGTAGTATCTAGATCAGTGGTCCCCTAACTTTTCATGATCATGCCCCCCATGGCAGCCAGGACCAGGAGCAGATGGGGTAAAGGGGCCAAAACTGGGGCCCCAGTTGGGGGTGGGGCTAGGAATGGAAGCCATAGCAGGGCCACAATTGGGAGCAAGTCTGGGGCTGGGAGCGGAGCCGGGGGCAGAGCAGGACCTCCCCACTTCCCATGGTGGCTGGCCAGGGCCCCCTGTGCCCTCCCAAACATTCATCTGCACCCCTCTGGGGGGGAGGTGCCCCACAATTTGGGGATCTTTGGTCTAAATTGTTTTTAAAAACAAGCTAGGAAAAGAGAATTTCTATTTGCGTCATTGTTAACCTTTATATCCATAGCACAGATCTTTACTGCTTGAGCTAATGGAGTAACTGGTAGCAGTAGTAGGCTTTTATCCTCCATTTAGACCAGTCCCAAGCTGGGGATAGGGTACACAGTTTGCAGTGGTTTCTGCAAGAATTTTCTAGTCAGCAAATGAATGTTATTCAATGAATGTTATCCTGCCTTCTGGACGGGAGTATAGTGGTTACAGACCCTTCTGTTGTTTTCCTCCCGGAAGCCTATCCCCTTTTGGACCTGGCCCCGCTTTCTCTACTTTTATCAACCTCCAGCCTACACTTGTCTGTTCTGCTCCTCATCCCGCTGCATTCAAGTTAAGGTGTCTTTCTTCTCCTCCTCCATGCTGCTTGGCTGCTAGCATGGGAAGCACTGAAAACAAAGGAAAGAGAGTCTCCTTCCTTTCAGTTTTAGTGTCAGGAATCACAGTGGCCCCCAGCAGACAGGATGAGCAATTGCAGGGAAAGTCCTGAAGCCTTGGAATTGAGTATGAACAATGTGGTTGGCATAAAGGAGATATGTGGGACTGGAACATGTTCAGTGCAGACAGAATGTTTGGAGAATCTAGCTGCCAAATTCTGAGAGGCTTCCGTTTGCATAGGGTTATAAATTGGCCATATTTGGGTGAATTTTCACAGGAGAAGCAAAGTACATGACCCTGACCCCAAAAGGACCCCTGTGCCAACCTTCAAGTCTCTGCTTTTAAAGCATGAAGGTCCTAGAATTTCTCAGTGAAATGATCGTAAGAATTTTTTTAACACTGGCAAAAAAACATATTTTCCCCTAACTTCGTCCTCAGAAATTGCAGAATCGTTTTTACTGAATGGTTAAAGCTTGGCAAAGTTATAAGCAACTAAAACCAGTGTCTTACAATGCACAGCATTAGGCAAACTTAACTATAGGAGTCCCTGGATAATAAATTACATAAAAAATGTAAACTCAAATATGAGGATTGGGTGCTGTCTACTGACAGGACAAAAAGACTGTGCCAACTGTTTTGAAACTTAGAGAAGCTCTCAGCCTCATAAATGAAGGGCACATGCATTACAAAAGTGATGTGACATCGTAGAGGAGAAAACATGAAATAATTCAGAATTAATTGTTTGTGAAACACCCACAATACTTCAGTTTCATGTCAGCATTATGATTTAAAATATGGAACAAGCCCAAATATTTTTATGGAGTAGAATTCAGTGATGGATGCACTCTTGTTAAACAGGAATGAGAGAAAACGAACATTTTGGTACTTCAAATTGTGTGTTTTTGTTTTTTTTTTAAAAAGAGGGGAGAATATTGTACCAATTTCAAAAATCTGGTAGACATGTGGAAAATCATGTAAAATTCAAATGAAGTGCTTTTTAAGGTAACTTTAAAAATAAAAATGACAAAAATACCATAACCTTGTGTCCAGAGGGGATAAGCAACAATGGTAAAATGTTTGATCCACTGCGGTGTGTCTGTGGAATCTTTGTAAAGGGTTTACAGTGGTCCTCTACCTTTTCATGGTTGCTATTATGACATGAACAGAAAGGAACCTGTTGGTACACTGATAAATTACTCCTGTACTACAATCTTTATCTTTGCAAATTTCTGATTTTTTTAATTGAAATGCTGTTTTAAAAAACACTAATACAGATGATTACAAACACATGCAATAGCTAATGAAACAAAGTACATATCAAAATCATACTGTCAATGACAAATGATTACTATTTAAAGTCAATAATCAACTGGTTTTGTAACACTTTATTATGGTTTCTTACATTTTTTAATACAATGTTTTTTCCTCCGTCCTTTTTAGCTTGTTTTATTTATTCTTATGCTGTAAGGTTTGTATTCTAAAATATTAATTAGTCTCTGGTATATACAGTACTGGCTTTATGTATATCAATATTTGTTGTTTTCATACCGTGCGTGCTTCTGTCTCTTTATCTTTACAATTTCCAGAAGATTCTACTCACTTTAAAAGTATAACATAATATTTTCATGTTTCTTTTTAGTATACCTCCAGATAATCTTTCTATTCAAGAGTTTCAGAGAAACGAGAGTATTGATGTTGAGGTGAGGAAACTAGAGTGTTTTTGTATTAGTTTGTATATAAACTAACTAGGAATGTTCAGACTCATAGGTAACTGTCATAAATTAACATCTGGATAAAACTGTGGTTGTTATTGAATTTTACTGACTTGGCTGCAACTTTTTTGATCAGTAAAAAAAAGGTAACAAAACCATGGGTCCAGACTGTGGCTGTCTTTTGGGGTGTGCATAGTGGTGGGAAGTCATGCACAAGGAGTTCTTTGTTGGTATCAACTGGGGTGCAAGACAACCCCAAGGAGTGGGGAGGAAGTGGTACATCTCTGCCTCCCACACATTATCTGGCTCTGCACAGAGGTAATGCATGTGGCAGCCTCCTAAGGGATGGCATAATCGTTGCAATTCTCCAGAGTTCACTGAAGCCTCCTGCTGTCCTGAATTAAAAAGTCTCGTTAGGTTTCTCTGAGAAGGTGCAGCTCCATCCAGTCCCATACTCAAGGTCATACTTTAATGGCACAATCTGTCCCGTAATTGTTAAATAGAATTATTTCTGTATTCATAAATAGTCCTTATCAAACACTCATAGAGGACCACACTGTGAATCCCTTACTCCCATTTGTGAACTGTTACTCACACAAGTAATTGCTTACCATTTGAGAGTAACATGTTCACAACCTGGCCTAAAGTGAATGCCTCATGTTGCACTTTCTTAAGAGTGAAGCAACACTTGATTAGCCAAGAGATTATACTCATTCAGTAATCATGATGATTTAAGCAGTGACTGTGTTCACCTCTAGAAAAAAACAAAGAAAGAAAGAACAGGAAAATATGGTCCTTGCTCCAGACACTTTAAATCTGAATGGACAGATGAAGCAACTCAGACTCATAGTGCCCTTGATGACCTCAGGCAGGTTATCAGACAGCACTGCAGTTTAAATAGGTGTGTTATAGTACTTGGTTGGGTTAACGCTGGAAAAGCCTTGAAAAAGGAAGAGACATTTGAATGAAGAGAGATTGGTCACTTTTCACACCAGGGCAGAGTTAAGAGTTCTAAATTGAAGGGCAGTGATAATTAAGTGCTTTAGCTTCAGTTATCTCCCAAGGACTGCAGCTGGGATATGCAGAGCTCAGGATTAATAATGGAAGCGGGGTCCCCTGTAGTGGCCTAGATCAGTGGTTCTCAAACTACACAGAAGTCTTCCAGAGGATACATCAACTCATTTAGATATTTGCTTAGTTTTATAACAGGCTACATAAAAAGCACAAGCAAAGTCAGTACAAACTAAAATTTCATACAGACAATGACTGGTTTATACTGCTCTATATACTATACACTGAAATACAAGTGAAATACTTACATTCTAATTGATTTATTTTACAATTATATGATAAAAATGAGAAAGTAAGCAATTTTTCAGTAATAATATGCTATAATACTAATATATTTTTATGTCAGATTTTGTAAGCAAGTAGTTTTTAAGTGAGGTGAAACTTGGGGGTATGCAAGACCAATCAGACTCCTGAAAAGGGGTGCAGTAGTCTGGAAAGGTTGAGAGCCACTGACCTAGATCTAGTGTGCAGTAAAACTGATCTACTGATGGGCATGGCACCTAACTCTAAATTCAGTTTGAAGTAAACATTTCAGCAATGATTTTCAAAATTCAGTGGGATCTATTGAGTTATCTGCCCTTCATAAGATCAGGCAGATGCCTAAAATATGAATTTAGAAGCCTAATTTTAAGATCCTATTTTTGAAAAGTTTAGCCATCCTGTATTATCAATTTTACAACAGTAAGCATAGTAAATATAAAAGATGTTGCTTCTCAAGTTTCACTGAGCATGACCATTATTCATGCTTTATTTGAACATTGCTTTGTTACATTTAATGAATGCATCCAGACTATAACTTTCTGTATCTTGTTCCATTTCTTTAAGTTTATATATGTCTTCTAAGTGTTAGTTATAATTTTAATCACTGAATTTTTCCTAGAAAACAAATTTAAATGTATTTCATTTGTTTTAGGTGGTGCAACTCATCAGCACAGAGATACTGCCATATGCTAATTTTATTCCCAAGGAATTTGTTGGTCAGATAATGACTATGCTTAATAAAGGTTCAATACATTCTCAGTCATCCTCATTTACGGGTATGTTACCTGAATTATAAACAAAAGATATAAAAACAGTGTAAAAATCCTGTGGAAGGCAAATTAAAATGTGCCTATTACAATACTGATTTTACCAAAGATTTTAAACTGCATGTATTACTTATTCACCAATATCATGAATAAGTTTCCAGCCCACAGAGGTGATCTCAAATACTGTAATTTTTAAATCTATGGGATAACTTTCATGCTATGAAGAATGCATAGTATTTTGTTTGCAACTTTCTGGTAATATTTCTGCATTTTGGGGCAAATATCTTTTTTTAAGAATGCACTCTTGTCTTTGTAGTTACCTAGGCTTTAAGTCCTTTTGTTTGTTTGTTTGTTTAAACTATCTTCCTCCACTTCCCACTCACTTTGGTCTCCAGCATGCAAGTTAAAATAGGTTCTGGTAATAATTTCAGGCAATTGCAATCCATAAAAAAAAAAAAAAATCTTGTTCTTTGAAATTAAGTGACCTTGATAAAACTAAGGGGTGTAACTGACTAGACATTGCTTTTAGATTAAATCTTAATAGCTAAGTTAAACACTAATTGAAAATATGCAGCTGTTTCTGAATTTTATGTGCTATTTAAAAATGGCTGTACTACTATCTTTTTTCAAAATGTGTGCTTTACAGTATTTGTAAATATTTTAAATACTGTAAGTATGATTAAGGCAGCTATTGAAATTAAAAAATACGGTATGTTTACCAAGCTTGTTGCACTATGAAAGATTATTTTACTTTGACAGAAGCAGAAATAGATATTCGAATGAGAGAAGAATTTTCTAAAATGTGCTTTGAAACGCTGCTTCAGTTTTCATTCAGTAATAAAGTCACAACTCCTCAGGAAGGATACATCTCTAGAATGGCACTGTCTGTACTCTTGAAAAGATCACAGGATGTACTGTATCGCTACATAGAAGATGAAAGATTAAGTGGCAAGTGTCCTCTTCCACGGTATGTACTATTTAAAAACTAAACAAAAAAACCAAACATGCCAATATATTATGGTAGAAAAAAATTTATTTATAATTAAGAATATAATTTGACCCAAAAAAATCTGTGTTCTTCTTCAAGTAGTGTCCGTATGGGTGCTCCACTCTAGGTGCAAGACTTCACCAGCCTTCCTCCTTTTGGGAACCGCTTTTACCACTTCCAGTGGGCTTGGGAGTCCATCACTATGGACAAGTGGGTTTTGGGGATAATTTCCTCTTCTCTCTGTCATCCCCCCTTCCATGTGAGAAGCTGCTACTGCAGGAAATAGACCCCCTTCTACACCTGGGTGCTATAGAACCAGTTCCTACACAGCAGAGGGGAAGGGATTTTATTCCAGATAGAGTGGTAGTTGAAGATTCAGCCTAGATTTAAGAGTACTCAATAACTTTGTCAAGGCACAAAAATTCAGAATGGTGACACTTGCAACAATAATCCCATCACTGGATCAAGGAGATTAGTTCTCAGCCTTCGACCTTCAGGATGCGTATTTCCACATTGAAATCCACCCATCCCACAAATGATTCCTTTGCTTTACAGTCGGCCAGTACAAATCAATTGCACGCACACAAAATGGGAAATGACTGCGTAGGAAGGAGTACTGCAGAAAAGGACCCTGGGGGTTATAGTGGATCACAAGCTAAATATGACTCAACAGTGTAACACTGTTGCAAAAAAGCAAACTTCATTCTGGGGTGTAAGTAAGACGAAAAATAGTTTTCACTCTATTCCTCACTGATAAGGTCGCAACTGGAGTATTGTGTCTAGTTCTGAGAGCTGCATTTCAGGAAAGAAGTGAACAAAGTTGAGAAAGTCCAGAAGAGAGCAACAAAAATTATTAAAGGTCTAGAAAACATGACCTATGAGGAAAGATTGAAAAAATTGGTTTTGTTTAGTGGAAAAGAAAAGACTGAGGGGGGGACATAATAGTTTTCAAGTACATAAAAGATTGTTACAGGGAGAAGGGAGGAAAAAATTTCTCCTTAACCTTAGGATAGGACCAGAAGCAATGGGCTTAAATTGCAGCAAGGGCGGTTTCGGTTGGACATTAGGAAAATTTGTGTCAGGGTAGTTAAGCAGCGGAACAAATTGCCGGGGGAGGTTGTGGAATCTCCATCATTGAAGGTTTAAGAACAGATTAGGCAAACACCTGTTAGGAATGGTCTAGTTTTACATAGTCCTACCTTGAGCGTAAGCAACTAGAATAGATAACCTATTGAGGTCCCTTCCAGTCCTACACTTCTATGATTTTCAGTACAGGGTACTCCATTTTGGCCTATCATATGCCCCACGGGTATTTTCAAAGATCATGTCAGTAATAGTGGCTCATCTCTGCAGGATTGCAATTTTGGTGTTGCCTTACCTAGATGATTGGCTTTGGAAAGGACACTCCTGGGAGGTGACTTCTCAGACAATGTACGAAGCCATAGAACTCTTCCTGAAGCTGAGCCTGCAATTGAGCAATCTGAAGTCCACGTTGACCCCTGTGCAAAAGAGCCTCCTCCCAATGCACAGGTTTATGTCCCCTGCAAACTTAATCAGTAAGATTCCAATCAGCCCTTAGACCCTGGTCAGGCACTGTCTCTGGCTCCTGGGGAATACAGTGGCTGGCACTTTCATTATTGATCACTAAGCCCCTACCAAATTCACAGTCCATGTTGGTGACTTTCACAGTCATAGGATTTTAAAAATTGTAAATTTCATGACTTCAGCTATTTAAGTCTGAAATGTCACTGTGTTGTAATTGTAGGGGTCCTGACCCAAAAAGGAGTTGGGGAGTTCGGGGGGAGTTGCAGTGTTATTGTAGCGAGGGTTGCGGTACTGCTACCCTTACTTCTGTGCAGCTGCTAGTGGCAGTGTTGCCTTCGGAGCTGGGCAGCTGGAAAGTGGCGGCTGCTGGCCAGTATCCCAGCTCTGAAATCAGAACCGCTGTCAGCAGCAGCGCAGAAGTAATGATGGCATGGTATGGTATTGCCACCCTTGCTTCTGCCTGAAGAGCTGGGCTCTCAGTCAGCAGCTGCCACTCTCCAGCCACCGAGCTCTGAAGGCAGCAGCGCAGAAGAAAGAATGGCCTGGTATGGTATTGCCACCCTTACTTTTGTGCTGCTGCTGGCGGGGGTGCTGCCTTTAGAGCTGGGCGCCCGGCTAACAGCCGCCGCTCTCCAGCCCCCCCAGCTGTGAATGCAGCACAGAAGAAAGGGTGGCAATACCACGATCCCCCTAAAATAACCTTGTTGGACCCCCCCTTGCAACTCCCTTTTGGGTCAAGACCCCCAATTTGCAAAATGCTGGTCTCCCCCCCATGAAATCTGTCCAGTATAGGGTAAAAGCACACACAAAGGCCAAATTTCACAGTCTGTGATGCTTTTTTCATGGGCATGAATTTGGTAGGGCCCTATAGATCACACATGACTGCTTATGCGATGTATTTAAGGGTAGCTCAGGATGGTTTATTCGCTTAGCAGTCAGTCTCAACATGTTGCTTTCCATACCCAGTTCTGTAAAGTTGGTGGAAAGATCCTCACAACTTGTGTGCGGGAGTCCCCTTCATCTGTACTCCCCCTAAGGACTGTCATAATGACAGATGCTTCTCTGTTGGGATGGCATGCGCATCTAGACACCCAACAGTTCAGGGTAGGTGAACGCCCCAAGAAACTTCTCTGCATATCTTCCTCCTGGAACTCAGTGTTACCCTGGAAACAGAATTTAGGTATGCTCCCAGTAGCTCACCTCGTGACCAAAAGCTCCAGGGTTTACCAAAAGCTCCCTCAAAACAACCCACCTATTAACCATCAGGTATGAATCTCCAGGGTGGCTAAAGCAATTCCTGGAGGACATGGATACAGACTTCTAATAAATGTTTGACGCAGGTAGTATCTTTTCAAAATAAATCACACTTTTATTGGTGCAAACACAAATCCTTAACACAATAATACAAATCCCCAACACAACAGGCTGAAGCGCCCCCCAGAACTATATTACCACACAGTTTGACATGATGCTAAGTGACTGCACTCTGCTTATGGTGATCAGTCATTCACAGGCCGCTGACTGTTCATGATAAGTCTTCAGATTATTCCTCTCTGATCTTCTTCTGCTGTCCTGCTCCTGGTCTTTTCCCTCTTTAGTGAACTGCTCCTGGTCTTTTCCCTCTACTGGACTGAATAGATAGTACCAAACAGGCAAAGCAAACGAACAGAACACTGATGTCCTCTGTACTTCTTCTTATATCCTTTTCTGACAGGCTTGATTGACATGTTCTTTTGCTTGCTTTTGCTAATAACTTTTTGTCAGAACTCTCCAGAGCACATACCACTTATAACATTTATTTTTAACATATCTGGTTTCATGATCAAAATTACCTCATTACTTGCCATTTTGTAACACAGTTTCTAATATACCTAGTCTTATGATCAACAACTGCCTTGTTGCAGGTTGTCCATGCCACTTTGCAACATTGTCTCTAATGTACCCAGAAGGTGTCCAACCTCATGGTCAACTTTATCCACCACTGTTTTCCCTGTCAATTTCAGTACTACATAACCTACAGCTTTCATCTAATAGTGGAGAGACTCTTGCTTATTCAAAATGGAGGCCGGGGATACAAGATGGAGTCTGGGGCCTTCAAAAAGGGGTTTATCTGGTATCAAGAGCAGGCAGATGCGCATGTCTCCAGTTTCCTGCCACTAATTAGAGGCAAAAACATAAAGGTCATGACTGATAACATGTCATAAATGTTTTATATAAACCAGCAAGGAAGAGTAAGATCCCCCTCCCTTGTGCTGAGGCTATAAAGCTTTGGAATTGGAGTATATGCAATCAGATTTTTATCACAAAATACCTTCCAGAAGTTCAGCATGTGACCGCAGACAGACTCAACAGGCACTTCTCTCAAGACCATGAGTGGGAGATAGATTAAACCATACTTCACCACATATTCTACCAATGGGTACTCAGGTAGACTTTTTCACCCCAGCAATAAACAGGAAATGCACCCAGTTTTGCTCCAGAATTAGTCAGCATCATTGATCCCTGGGGAATGCCTTTCGCTTCCAGTGGTCGCTGGGTCTTCTGTATACGTTCCCCCCAACTCCTCCAATATCCAGAGTCCTACTCAAAAAGGGACAAGGCCAGAGTTGACAAACATGGTGTCCTTATCTGACACAGATGACAGTGTTCTGCCCAATTACTCTTCATGCCGCTCCTCCTCTCCTCTCATAGAAGAGTGGAGAGATCCTTCACCCCAGTCTTAGAATCCTTCACCTCAAAGCATGGCTGGTCGGTGATTCATGGGCATAGAAAATGCCTGTTCACAGCAAGTAAAAAGGGGGCTACTGCACAGCAGAAAACAGTCTACACCCTGCACTTACAAAAATGGACAAGATTTGCCCATTGGTACAATCTCAAACACATTGCACCAACAACTGCATTGCTGCCAGACGTACTGGACTACATTCTAGAACTACAGACCTCGGGGTGATCACCGAGTTCCATTAGCATTCATCTGGCAGCCAGCCTCCAATAGAAGGTTACGCTATATCAGCCCACCCAACGACAATGCAGTTCCTCAAAGGCCTGTGCAACCTTTTTCTGCCAGTTAAATGCCCGTCTACAGTTCAGAACCTCAGTTTGGTTCTACCGATCTCATAATCTTGAAGCACCCACTGACATACAAACTCACTCTGAAATCTGTTTCCACCTCCAGCCTTTCTTAAGAATGTTCCTGTCATTGAAATATTTAAAACCTCAACACGAGCTTCTATGCATACATTTGCTGAATGCTATGCTATAATTCACCACTCTGCTTCTGATACTGTGTTTGGCTCAGCAGTACTTTCTTACACACTGAATTAGACTCCAAAGCCGCCTCTTTCTTAAAAGGGAACTTCTCTGTAGTCACCTAGAGTGGAGAACCAATAGGGACACTACTCAAGGAAGAAGAAATGGTTACTCATCCCGTGCAGTAACTGCAGTTCTTCAAGATGTATGACCCGATGGTGCTCCACTACCCACCCTCCTTCTGCTCTGCTGCAGTTACCTGTCATGGGGCTTCATGGTAGAGAAGGAACTGACGATGGTTAGTCTGTGCAATGCTATATAACAACACCATGGAGCACAAGGTGGAGTAACACGCATGCTCAGGCCGAACAGACACTGCTATGAAAAATCTCCCATGGAAGTACAAGGGGCACAAATGCTCCTAGAGTGTGGACACAGAGGGACACATCTCGAAGAACTGCAGTTACTGCACAGGGTGAGTTACCATTTCTTATGGAAGAATGTGTAAGGGCAGGGAGTTTCAGATCAAATGTCAATGCCAAATTTGGGAAGCTTTTGATTGGAAGGACCTTAAGAAGCGGTTATCCTCAGGACTATTACCCAGAGTTCAGGAGTGCAACATATAGTAGTACAATTTTCAGAGACAATGAAATACAAGTTTCTGTAACCATCTCTTCCTTTATTTCTAGTAGAGGTATTGATAGGTTGATGAGAAAATAATCAAGTTCCTAAAAATAAAATAATAGCAAAGTAGCAGTATTCTGAAGCATTATTCATACCATAATTGTTGAAATAGAAAGCTGAACATAAATATATTGTAAAATTTTTAAAGGTACCAATGCCCTTTCTTAATCTGAAACATTTTTGGTAAATAATTCCTATAAAATATGATAAGAGCTTAAAGAAAATTTCACTGTATCCTTGTAGCTATCTCCCATTGTAGTCTACATCCTTTAATCTTGCTAGAGCCTTCTTTACCCAAACACTTAAATAACTTAGGCATCTCAGTCCCATTCAAAAGCTTTTGCAAATTTTATCCATTGAGTACATGATTGAATAAATTACTTTTGTGGGACTATTTATATGCTTGAAGTTAAGCACATATATTAGTGTTTGCATGATTGAGGCCTATATATTGACATGATTTCTAAAAATTAAATTAAATATAAATTGGTCACAGGTGGGGAAACGGCATCAGCTAAAGATGAATGTTAATTACAGCATTAAATAACCTTTGTTTCACTGGGTTGTGTCCCAAAGGTTTTATTGTTCAAAACTTGGTTTTGTATTTGCTATATAAAAGTCAACAGAAGAATCATATTCTGGGAAACATTTTTTGAAATTGTACAGTTGATGATAGTTTATATTTTTTCCCCTTGTAGGCAGCAAGTAACAGAAATCATATTCGTTTTAAAAGCTGTCAGTACTCTAATAGATTCACTTAAGAAAACTCAGCCTGAAAATGGTAAGTTGTTTTAATCAGAAGTCTAAACAAAATTGTGGCTGTAATATGTTTGTGCAAAAATCGCTATTTCCAAGAAAAGTATCCTCCATAAGATTCTTAATTTGCCCTTTCAAGTAGAAAGTAGAAATTTTTAAAACATCTCTTTAATAGGTCCATCAGCCTACATCTCTGAGATGTAGATGACATAAAATAATATCTAACTCTTATATAGAGCTTTTCATCAGTCGCTCTCACAGCACTTTACAAAAGAGTATCACTAGACTAGAAAGCTTCCAGCTGTTGTACCAATGCCCTTTCTTAATCTAAAACATTTTTTGGTAAATAATTCCTATAAAATATGATAAGAGCTTTAAAAAAATATCATTCTATCTTTGTAGCTATTTCCCATTGTAGTCTACGTCCCTTAATCTTGCTAGATCCTTGTTTACCCAAACCATATTCTATTCAGTCTTACAGCTCTCATTCACTATTCGGTCCATTAAGATTAAGATAGTCATTTATGTAACGTGATAGGGATAAGTTTACTTTTTCTAAAGATACTGTCTGTGTAATATTTTTACTTCTGAGTGTTGGCTACACGAGCAGAACTCCTGTTGCTTTTAGAACATTTTTGGTCCCTATGGGCAGTGTTCACCAGTAGTCTTAACCATTGCTCTTGGAAAACTTACATCCAGGTCATTCTTCACCATAGTCAATTAACCATTGTATTCCAAAATCAAAAGTAAAACTTCAAGCTGTTGGAAAAAACTTTCTTAGGACAGGGAGCTCAAAATAGACAGCAAACTAAAGAAGGCATATAGTTTAAAACTCCCAGCTGTTGAACTGGATGAGAAGTACTATCGTGGATATTACATGTGTTGTGCTGTCCTTTCATGCCCTCTGCTCTTGCATTCTGGAAGGGTTCTGAAATTGACAAGAGGCCTGGTTAGTGCAAAGCTTCAAAAAGACTCTTGCAACTATCACTTTGGATGGCTAATTGCTTTTATTTTCCTCTCCTACCCCAATCAGAAGCACATTTTTAACTGTCACTTTTCAAGGAGGCTCACATTTTTTTCAGGCATGATCACATTCCTTAAAGTGCCACTTGAAAACTCCCTTAAAACTTTCTCTACATTTTTTTAGCACGAACAGAAGAGAAAAATACAAAACTAAGGAAGCTTTCAACAAGAATAGAATGGACACTGTTAAAAAGCTGCTGCTTTTTGCCAACTCTGGAAGTCTATAAAATCATACAGAAATTTTCTGCAGTGCATTACTGAAATAATGTGCAAAACAAGAGCAAAATATGGTAGATTCCACTTAATAGCAGTCCTGATATTAACAACTTCCAGTTAATAGCAACGTTTTGCCAGGAACCAGTCCCATCACGTTGACTTAATGGGATTCAAATAGTAGCAACTGCATGACACTACTGAGAATTTTTTTTTGGTAGAAAGGTCCCAGCCACAGGCAGGTTTGTGGAGCTTCCACAAGGGAAGGAAGCACTGGGACGTGCCTTCCCTGGCTGTAGTTCCACAAACCCGACTGCACCCAGAGACCTGCTGCCAGCAAAGGAGGTAACAGATTGGGGTGCCTGTATCTCCTGCCAAAATCCCAGCACTGTGGGTTGGGAGGGGAGGTTGTGGGCAGATTAGCAGCAGGATGGGGAGCTGCATCCCCGATGCTGGGGCTTTCCACAGGGAATGGTGGTTCTGGGGACACATGGAGCTGCGTGGTACCTTTCCATTCGCTCTCAAGATTGTACCCGCATGTCCCAGCACTTTCTTTCTTGGCCACAGCCCCACAAACCTGCCTTCCATTTGTTGGCAACTTCTGGATAATGGAAACTTTTGCTGGAAACCAAGGGTTTGTTAATAAGCGGAATCCACTGTATCTGAGATTTTCTATCCAGTTTATGATCCTAAAGCATAGTATGCATTACATTAAACCCTGGAGACCTACTAACCTGAAAATGCTTTAGCTTTATATAGTAGATGGTTAACTTGCGCACAAAGCCACAACATACCTTCATTGTCTGTCAGCTCTTTCTTTGTGAGGCAGGATAGTCATCTTTGTGTATCTACCCCATCCCTGATAAATAGGTGGTTCTTAAAGTAGTTGTCCCGACGGGTGTGCGAGTGTTTAGTAGCACACTTCAGGTGGTGTGTGTGTTTGGTAGCAGTGTCTGCCGCTGCACCTAATACATCCTTGTGCTCCAGTCTGAAACCTGCTGCCACTCCAGTTTTTTCCTCAGCTGCCTGTGCTAGAGACAGAGTATTGCAGTGTCAGTTAACTTCAAATTAGCTAGCTTGCCAGGTCTGATTTTTTTTTAATTTAAACTTTTTAATGAAATATTTATTAATTTCCCACACACAAACTACAGCAAGGGCCTGTCTGCAGTTTGTGGGCCATATGCAGCCTGTACGTTTGTAAGACCTCATCCCAGACTTCATTCCCAATGCCTTCAAGCCTGGCTCAAGCACAGCTTGTCCAAGAGGGTGTCTATCTCTGATCTGTCAACTCTCCGTGAGTGGAAGAATCCCTGCAAGGTATGCTTGCATTCATCCCCCGCAAGGACCAGCATCACAGATGCCTCTCTGTTACGCTGGCGAGCTCACCTCCATGGTGACTTCATGGCACAAGGCAGGTGGACCCATTAGGGTCCTGTTCTTCACATCAATCTATTTGAGCTCAGAGCAGTTCAATGTAAGTGCAGTCATTTTTTACTCAAAATCAAGGGTCACTCAGAAGAGACATGATGGACAACAGAGCTACCATATATTATGTAAACTGCTGAGGAGGAGCACAATTCCAATCCTTGTGCACAGAAGCAATGAAATTTGTAACTGGTGCATAACCCACCAAATCAACATCTCAGTGGCATTTCTGTTAGGTCTGCGAAGCATCACTGAACAGACATTTCTGTGAAGACTACAAATGGGAGCTGAGCTATCCTATCCTACGGGTAGTTCTCAGCTATGGCTGTCTAGGGATAGACTTCTTCCTGATGCCATGCAACAAGAAATTCACACAATTTTGTGAGGCGCGGGGAGGGGAACACCACCATAACTCATTAGGAGATGCCTTCTTCACTCCTTGGCCACTAAGGGTATGTCCACACTGCAATTAAAAACCCATAGCTGGCCCAGGCCAGCTGACTTGGGTTCACGGGAGTTGGGCTAAGGGGCTGTTTAATCACAGTGTAGATGTTCGGGCTTGGGCTGGACACTGAGCTCTAGGACACGGCAAGGTGGAAGAGCACTTCAACGTGTTTGGTAGAAAATAATCTTCAGCTACTTTACAATTCAGAATCGCCAACTACCAGACATTAATGGTGAAATACAACCATACAAATTATGTCAGGCTGAACTCCTTTATTGAATATCTACCAGCAGAACACACTGAGCAATTCCAGGCAATTATTGTAGAAGGCCAACTGCTCGCCATACCATCTCTGCAGGCCTCTCTTGACACTGCTGATACTGCCATTCAGTCTATTTCTAAGGCAGTAGTTTTGAAGAGGACCTCCTGGCTTCAGCTCTCAGGATTTCCAGAGGAGGTCCAGAATATGGTACTAAACTGTTCACTGACAGCACAGGATGAGTGCACACATTAAAGGACTCCAAAGGCCACTTTACATTTTCTCTGAGGATCTATCCTTGGAGGTTGTTAAGGCCTGCCTTGACAAAGCCTTGGCTGGGATGATTTAGTTGGTGTTGGTCCTGCTTTGAGCAGGGGAATGGACTAGATGACCTCCTGAGGTCTCTTCCAACCCTAATATTCTATGATCTATACATGTACCCAAAAGAGAGAGTTTAGTAGGTCCCAGACAGCACAGAGGTCCTGCCCCATCCAATTCTCAGAGGATATATGAACTTCAGTGCAAGAGACAAAGATTCCAGAGGAGAAAACCACCCACTTCCCAATATTCAACCTCACAAATCTTCCACCTCGTAGCACCAATTTTGACAGGGTGGTTGAGGTCCTGAGCTGCTCTCCCCTTTTTATATTAAAAAAAAAATACCATTTGGGGTTCAATGAGATATTGAGGTAAAAATCTGGTGTCCCATAGCTTTTAGTGTTTTTCTTTACATATTAATTAAAAATGCTTTTCTACTGTAAAAATATGAACAATATTACATTATTGCATTTTGTACTTTTCTGTTACAGTTGATGCAAACACATGGGCACAAGTTATTGCGTTGTACCCAACTTTAGTTGAATGTATCACTTGCTCATCCTCGGAAGTCTGTTCAGCTCTCAAGGAGGCACTAGTTCCCTTTAAGGACTTCATGCATCCACCAGCACCCAAGGTACAGAATGGAGAGTCTTGAAAAGATAAAACTTTTTTATTTTTGAAAGAAAAAAAGTATCCCAAAAAAGAATGTTTGTTCCTAACTGAGACTTCTCTGAGGAAATCTCTTGTGACTAGTACTTGGCAACCAGCGTTGATCTCCTTTCAACTGTACTAACAAGAGCTTTGTAATTCATGCATACAAGCTTACAGCTCAAAGGTTCCAGAGTGAGTAGCAGTGCAAGCCTTTAATAAATTTAACTGACTAGATGGAATCAGTTGTAACCTAATGTACTTGCTACAATATATTGAAGTGGTGACTGAAAAGTGGGCTTATGTATAGCTTGTGGTGTATGTGTTAATGATGTAATTTAAAAAAAGTATTTCAATTCAGTCAGATTTATTAGGCTGGTGTTTTGCACCCTTTTTTCAAGTACAAAATTGTACTAAAATTTTATGCAAGATGGTACTGTAACATTCCATATGATTATCTGTAACCAGCCTTTGTAAACAAAGGGAACTGATGAACTTGTGTGTATAATAAATGGTACAGTTCTGTATAAAATAGTTGCATTTATTATTTAAATTCTTTTTAAAATATTGATAATGTTAAATGCTTGAAAATGTATTTATTATGAATACTAAGTTGTATGCTTGCATTTTTACTTACAATTTGCCTTCATAATTGGCAGATATGGTTATTCATATCTCATCATGCAGTTAATTTTTTGCTTATTTGAATGTATCTTATCTCAACATCTCTACAAAGAGATCATATGATGACAGACAGCAGCAAATAGCCAATGATCTGCTGATTTCAAACTTTAAAGTAGATGATTTGAAATGAGTTGAATATGTGGAAATATACTGTAGCACTCCAACTCTACCGTACCTCACATCACAAAATATTTGTTTCAACATATTCATTTACGTAAGTCTATCCATTTTTATGTTTGTTTTTGGTGGTAGTTGTCCTGCTTTACAAGAATGTTTCATATTTGGGATTTATATCTCTTTTTTGCCCATAATGTTAGTTGTCATGGTCTTTGAATTATGATCCAAGAAAGGTGATTTCAAATATCTGATATATTTGGCTGTAACTTTCTTTGTTTGTTTCAGTAATCTTAAGCACTCTGTTTTGTACTGTCTTTTCAGCCCAAACAATAATTGTTCTAACCTTCAAGTATAAAATGTGCGCGTGATATAAACCATGAGAAGTGTATTTTTGAAGATTGTTATTCATTTAGAAGTGCAGTAAACTTTCTGTCATGAAGTAAAATGTGAATTTTCTCTTTCATGTACTACATAGTTGAAGCAGAATACTTTTGAGTACTATTCTTTATAAAGCTGAATTGTGATATAGCATATTATATTCCTATTCACTGAATTGTTTCAGTAATATTTCACCTGTATTTAGGTATTTATTATCATCCATATGAAGCGCTTTAAAACATAGCTTTAAAACCATAAAAGTCGAAAGTTAGGATCCTACGTCCATAGTTAGGCACCTATCTGGTTTTTCCAAAGTGCTGAATTCTTAGTAGCTGCTATTGTCCTGGCCCAGTGCAGGGGACTGGACTAGATGACCTACGGAGGTCCCTTGCAGGCCTACATTTCTATGATTATATGAAACCAGATGAGGTCCTTGGGAGGAGTTGACTGCTCAGTGCTTTTTAAAATTGGGCAGACAACTTCCTATGGATTTAATAGGTTAACTTTAGGTTCCGGACTTTTAAAATATTGTGCAGATATTAAAAACAAGGATCATGCATACACTTTTATAGGTTAAAGGATATCCATTGGTTTATGTGAATAGCTTAAGGTTGCTAACCCTCCAGGATTGTCCTGAAGTCTCCAGGAATTAAATATTAATCTTTAATTAACAATAATGTCATGTGATGAACCCTTCAGGAATATGTCCAACCAAAATTGGTAACCTTAGAATTGATGTATAGTTGGAGGAGTTGCTAATAGAGTGTTTCATTATGAATTGGCCAGAATTAGAGAATCTGTAAGTGCATAGTACTATGCAACCACAGTTTTGAAATGCTTGCTCGTTTTATGCTCCATATTATATTATTTATTATTTTCATTTTAAAAATAGAAAAATACGAGAGAGCGAACTTTCCTTTACGTTTCATTTTCCATCATTGGGGATTTTTAAGAGCAGGTTGGACAAACACATGTCAGGAATGGTCTAGATAATACTAAGTCCTGCCTTGAGTGAAGGGGACTGGACTAGATGACCTCTTGAGGTCCCTTCCAGTTCTGTGATTCTATGATTTTAAACTACAATAAATGCACAACAGGCTTTAAAACCTTGTGTATTTCTCAGTGAACAAAGTTGTATGGAATTCTGTCTTCAAGCTTGGATAAACAAGTTTCTTCCCTAGCTTTGGAGAACACAAATTTTGTATTAGGAAACCAAATATTTTCCTTAACATCTGAATTTGGGTAGGTCTTGCAATGTTTTTGTTCATTTTTAGTGTAAAAATAGCTAATTTTGAGAAGCCGTTCCAAAATGCCACAATATGGAAGCCTATACACCAAATGAACGTCCTCTAAAACTGAAAATCTGAAAATAACTGCAGTATTGATGAAAGCAACATATTTTTTAGGGCCAGGTCTTGTTGACTTCAGTAGAAGGATGGTCAGGGCCCATAGTGTTACTTACAATTATTGGGGGGAGGGGGAGAGGGGTTTGTTTTTTTTAATTTAGAATTATCTATTTTAGCTAGCTATGTCAGAGCTTATTGTTTTTAATTCCTATTTATTTTATTTGGGAAAGCAGGCTAAAGATGCATCAGACCCAATAAAGGATAACAGTATATGCTCAGTACAGTGAACTTTTTTCAGCTTGATCTGTATAAAACATCTTCTGTTTTATTTGTCTATATTCTTTGTTTCTAGAACTTAGTGTACTTTATAACCGGGGGGTGGGAGGCACACCTTTTAAGAGGCATTTAAAACCAACTACCTTCTACTTATTAGCTTATTTTTCCTCCCCTTAGTCACCAAATTATTCTTAGGGCATCTGGAACTCACCTTAAAGCTGAGGTCTAATCTAGTCAGACATTCTTACCCTTTTTTATATACATGACTAGCTTATGAAAGCTAACAACTTAAGCATTTCATTTAGAAGGACGGCTTTTCACTGTGGATGAAAGTCAGCCTCTTTACAATGTCATCTTGCTCATTTATAACTCTAGTATTACTTACGTTTGAAGTATTGCTTTCTTTTCCTCTATTGAGGGTTCTTGTTTTCTAATAAATATGGATACAGGAGCACTGATACAGTCTTTTTGGATTCATAGAATTTTTATTTTATCAATATTTCTAGAAATGGAGGTTCTGTACATCCTCTGAGAAATATCTTAACCAGTAAAAATGTAGACCCTGAAGCTGCACTATACATATGTATAAGTTTAACTTTATATACATGAGTAGTAGTCCTATTCAAATCAGTACTCTCACATGAAGTAAAGTATGTGCATCCATGTTTGCAAGGTTGGAGCCTAACTTATTTTAGTGTAAAATTCACTAAAATGTACTGGATCTGCAAAAGTAGCTGGGGAGTCAAGGTAATTCTTATAGCCTTATGAGGATAACTTCTTGAGCTCCCTTCCTGCAATGTACTATAAGGCTCTAGATTCTGTGGGAAATGTCTTCCAGTAATTATAAAATTACTAAATACAACCACCACCTCCCAAAAAATGATTGGGAGCCACGAGTGAAAATGTGAAAGTCCTGCAGATACACTGAAAGGAACATACACAAGATATTGAGGAGAACTTACCTCCTCTCCATACCTCAGACATTGCAACGATATGAGCAAGACTTCGAGCTTGTATATAATCACAGTTTATCTAATAAGTAAAAGTGAATATATACCCTAATTTCAATTCAGAACATAGATTGCCACAACTTCCAATTTTTAATAAGTTTATTAAATACTCTGAGTATCCTAATATCAATGAACAAAATATTAATAGGCATAATATTTGCATTTACTAAAACAAGAAATAAGATCTTAAAAGATTGCATTATGTTTTTGCCCAGATCAAAAGGCATTTCTCATCTCATCCTTAGCTCTCTGGATCTTGTAAGATACAATTGTGGTGCGTCCGTATAAGTTCATTGTTAGTACTACTCCAGCAGTTGAGAGAGACATTTTTTTCTAGTAAAAGAGGATGTACTGAATAGGGAAGCAGGGTGAATGGTTAACAATTGATATTCATAGATCAGCTATTCTTATTTTCTTTCATAACATTTTTTATAAATGCGATACACAACATTTAAACTCGTAGAGATCTATTTTCTAAGCATGTTTTAAAGGCATTTACTTTGGAATACTTTCAATCTCCGATATACTTGTTTTGAGGTTTTTTGTTAGCTTCTGTTACGCAGCAACACTTAGTGATACAAGTCTCAAGACTATGCTATATGTTTGCTCCACGGAGCCATTCCAATTAATATTTTGAACACATGCTAGATATCCGCAGTGATGCAGAACTCAGCTGAAGCATGAACCATAACTAATAGTGCTCTATGTGATTGATTCTTAGCCATCATATAAGAAAATATTTTTTACACCCTTGGATTTTGAGACCATTTCCAGTTGCTGCAAAAGGGGTGATATAAGGTTTCATTTTGTTCTGGTCAGCTAAGAAGTACCTATTGAATCAGACAAATAAACAAATGCCAACAAAATGGCAGCTATCCTGTCCTCCATGAAGATATAGATATATTTACAGATAGATTAAGAGATCCAGTGGTGCAGTAACACCAGGTTGTAACTTTTTCTTTATTTAGACAGAAAACAGTAAGCTATCACTCTTGAGTTGTAGAAGTTGTCACAGTTCTACAAAGTGGTCTTAGTCTTGAGCTTTTACCATTAACAGACAATCCTGATAAATATTTTAATTTCCTGCTGTCTCCCAAAACCAGTTACTGCCTGGCATGTATGTCAGACTTAAATCTCTGCATGGGCATGGTTTTAGCTAACCTCTTTAAGTGTCTTACTTGTAGTTGGCTAATAAAGTTTATAGTCTGCTGCCACTGACAATTTATTTTTACACTCCGTCTGTTTTTGTCTAAACAAATTCCATACACAATGATTAGAGATGCTGTGACTGCCACTTATCATGCTGACCAGTATTGTTTAATTGTTTCCTAGTGCTCCCTTTGACATTCTCTATTGCCTGTTGTCTCTTAACTTAGTCTTAAATTGTAAGCTCTTTTGGGGGAGGAACCATCTTTTTGTTATGTTTGTACAGCGACTAACACAGAGTAGCCCTGACTAGAGCCCATAGGCACTATTACTGGATAAATAATATATAATAATGATAATAGTAGACAACCGCTTCTGCCTTGGACATAAATATGTTTGGGGATCAAGAATTATATTTTAACTAAAAATGTATATTTTAGCCATACAGATCACCACTGTGTTGAAGTTTTGTCAAGGGTCACCATAGGCAAGGCTAGTAGAACACACAATTGCAAACCATAAGGTTGACCGTTCCTCACTAGAATCCTTAACTAAACTCAAACTTGAACGTATTTTCTCATTTCTTTTTAGCTGTCATTAGTTGAAAACAGATGGAGAGTTGACGAGGCAGAAACATACAAGAAGTCTATTCCAGATGTCAGTAGGTGCAGAGAAGTCTCTTACACCAACAGTGGTGAGATTGTGTTAACAGGCAGAGAGGAGGCCAGTGCTAGACAAGCAGGGAAGAGAGCCAGAAGAAAAAAGATTAGTGAGATAGGTGGAATCAAGGCTATAATGGATTTAAATATGAGGAGAGCAATATATATAGAATCTTGAATAAGGAGAAAAAATATTTATAGAATGGGAGTGAACTGATTCTGTTTTTGTATGTGTGAAAAAGGTGGGCAGCAGTCTTCTGTACATGGGAGAGTCTGCAGACCTGGGACTTGGAGAAAATCTAGGAACTCCTCTGGGGTTTGGGATGACTTTTTAAGCATTACCTTCTGGCTTTTCTTTTTCTCTTTGTCTTTTTTTAATTGTGTAAAAAAAAAAAAAGAAGAAGAAGAATATGGAGGCTTCCCTTCTTATATTGTAATGGGCTCTCTTAAAAATGTTCCTTCATAAATGGATAAAAATGTTAATGGGCTTACATGAGCCCTAGGCTGATTATGAAAACATTTAAAAGAGCAAGGTTTGGGAGGAACATTGGCCCAGTGAGGACTAAGAGTATTATATAAATTAACACACACTTTCTGCGGGAAGAGGTAGCTAGTGCAATACTGTATTAAGAATGCATTCAAGCAGCCACGAAAACTTTACTGCAAGCTTAGGTAATTAAAAACAAGACATGGGGAGAAGAGGATTTGGAGGAAACATAGTGCCTCAGATAAAATTGAAGGATGAAAACATGAGGAACTTCAATTCACAATCCTGGGTCTCTTGGCTTCTGTGCAGACACAAGGATCTGTCCGCAGTGTGCAGCTTGGAGGATTCAAGGCCCTGCTCAGAATTGTGAGTGTGTGAGAATGCCCCAAAAAAAAAAAAAAAAAAAAGTACAGTTTAAAAACTAATGCTAACAAACTATTGCAGACTTTTCAGGAGCATAGAAACTTTCAAAAATAAAAATCTATAAACATATTTCACATATGTGCATTTTAATAATTAATCTTCATAAGCACTGTGCACATCAGGTTTTGTAGGTAACTAGTTTTTTTACGTTTTACTTGATCTCCTCTATGAAATGTGTGTATATACAGTTGCAAAAAAAAGTTATGAAAAGATTGACTACTGTACAGACAAATCAAGCTGAATTCTTTGATCTGCTTAGCAAGCTGATATCTTGTTCCAATAATTCTTTATACTACATTCCAGTGTTATCAACCATTTTCTCACCAAAATAATGTTCACTTAGGACCTGATTTCCACTTGTGAGCATGCACATTTATCATTAACATCTGTACTTGCAGATGATAAATTTCATCACCTATGTCTGCAGGGGCAGTGCTGGAAAAATGCTTAGGCAGGTGCATATATTCATAAAGTTATGTGCATATAATTTGAGGCCATATTGATGCCTCACTGAAAATCGGGTTCTATAATCTGATTTTTTTTAAATGGGGTGTGCAGGGGGAACAGGACCTTTACAGTTTTTTGTCCTGTAATATATTTTAAAACTTCTTAATTAGCAAAGCCTGTGTAATAGTATTTAATTTTCCTAATTTAACAACAATCATTCATAATATTTTTTTAAAAAGTAAAGCTTCAGTGGGCCTTAAAAGCACATGCCTAAGCATACTACCTGAGTCTGATACTAAGTCACATTCTGGGAATTTACTGAAATATAAATCCTTGTTCTCACCTGAGCAGTATAGCATGGTATGTAGATCTGTATCTCTTTCCTGGGAAGTATATTCCCTAAAGCAGTCCAGTTTATCATTTGTAAGGGAAATGTTTAAACCTACATATAAAGCCCTGTACGTTAAAATACTTTTTAAAATTGTCATTGTATTACTGTTTTATTTTATTTAAGCCTTATGCTCTTCCTTTTAAGTAGAAGCATCACTGACAGAAGACTCCATTGTTATAAATCACCTTCTCTAATTCTAATGCCATAAATGTGTCAACAGAATGAAATTCACAAGTAAACTATTGAAGAGTAATTTGCATCTTTTCTCTTCACCCCATTTGTTGAATAGTAATTTATTGGTTTTTGATGTTCCTCGGAAAAACTGCACAAGTCAGAAAGCCGTTAGAGATCCATAGCCATTAGAGAGTCATTTTTAAATGTTTGTGAGTAAAAACACCTCTCTCTCTCATAGTTAAGTTTCACCACTTAGGGTAATACCAAACACAGTTCTTCGTACAAAACTAGACAAGCCATTTACAACACACACTTTGCTTCTCTACAAAAGAAAAAGGACACTAAACTATCTTAGCTACTACATGCCACAAGGGGCCACAACAGAGGTTCCCTTAATCCACCCAGCAATAGTGTTAATCTATCCAACTATACTCTTAGCCCAGCAGAAGAATCTGTCCTATCTCGGGGCCTCTCCTTCTGCCCCTCCACCCCCACGAACATGATACAGTTCTGTGGTGACGTAGAATCCTATTTTCGATGTCTCCGACTCAAGAAATATTTCCAACACACCTCTGAACAACATACTAACCCACAGAGACCTTCCTACCAACACTACAAAAAGGATTCTGAGTGGACTTCTCCTGAAGGTCGAAACAACAGATTGGACTTCTACACAGAGTGCTTCCGCCGACATGCACGTGCTGAAATTGTGGAAAAGCAGCATCACTTGCCCCATAACCTCAGCCGTGCAGAACACAATGCCATCCACAGCCTCAGAAACAACTCTGACATCATAATCAAAAAGGCTGACAAAGGAGGTGCTGTCGTCATCATGAATAGGTCGGAATATGAACAAGAGGTGCTAGGCAGCTCTCCAACACCACTTTCTACAAGCCATTACCCTCTGATCCCACTGAGGGTTACCAAAAGAAACTACACCGTTTGCTCAAGAAACTCCCTGAAAAAGCACAAAAACAAATCTGCACAGACATACCCCTGGAACCCCGACCAGGAGTATTCTATCTGCTACCCAAGATCCATAAACCTGGAAATCCTGGATGCCCCATCATCTCAGGCATTGGCACCCTGACAGCAGGATTGTCTGGCTATTTAGACTCCCTCCTCAGGCCCTATTCTACCAGCACTCCCAGCTATCTTCGAGACACCACTGACTTCCTGAGGAAACTACAATCCATCAGTGATCTTCCTGAAAACACCATCCTGGCCACTATGGATGTAGAAGCCCTCTACACCAACATTCCACACAAAGATGGACTACAAGCCATCAGGAACAGTGTCCCCGATAATGTCATGGCAAACCTGGTGGCTGAACTTTGACTTTGTCCTCACCCTTAACTATTTCACATTTGGGGACAATGTATACCGTCAAATCAGCGGCACTGCCATGGATACTCGCATGGCTCCACAGTATGCCAACATTTTTATGGCTGACTTAGAAAAACGCTTCCTCAACTCTCGTCCCCTAATGCCCCTACTCGCGCTACGTTGATTACATCATCTGGACCCATGGAAAAGAAGCCCTTGAGGAATTCCACCATGATTTCAACAGTTTCCGTCCCACCATCAACCTCAGCCTGGACCAGTCCACACAAGAGATCCACTTCCTGGACACTATGGTGCTAATAAGCGATGGTCACATAAACACCACCCTATACCGGAAACCTGCTGACCGCTATGCTTACCTACATGCCTCCAGCTTTCACCCAGACCACACCACACAATCCATCATCTACAGCCAAGCTCTACGATACGACCGTATTTGCTCCAACCCCTCAGACAGAGACAAACACCTACAAGATCTCTATCAAGCATTCTTACAACTACAAGACCCACCTGCTGAAGTGATTGACAAAGCCAGAAGAGTACCCAGAAGTTACCTACTACAGGACAGGCCCAACAAAGAAAATAACAGAACGCCACTAGCCATCACCTTCAGCCCCCAACTAAAACCTCTCCAACGCATCATCAAGGATCTACAGCCTATCCTGAAGGATGACAGATCTTGGGAGACAGGCCAGTCCTTTCTTACAGACAGCCCCCCAACCTGAAGCAAATACTCACCAGCAACCACACAACAGAACCACTAACCCAGGAACCTATCCTTGCAACGAAGCCGTTGCCAACTGTGTCCACATATCTATTCAGGGGACACCATCATAGGGCCTAATCACATCAGCCACACTATCAGAGGCTCGTTCACCTGCATATCTACCAATGTGATATATGCCATCAGGTGTCAGCAGTGCCCCTCTGCCATGTACATTGGCCAAACTGGACAGTCTCTACGTAAAAGAATAAATGGACACAAATCAGACGCCAAGAATTGTAACATTCAAAAACCAGTCGGAGAACACTTCAATCTCTTTGGTCACTCGATTACAGACCTAAAAGTGGCAATTTTTCAACAAAAAAACTTCAGAAACAGATTCCAACGAGAGACTGCTGAATTGGAATTAATTTGCAAACTGGATACAATTAACTTAGGCTTGAATAAAGACTGGTATGGATGGGTCATTACACAAAGTAAAACTATTTAGATTCATAGATATTTAGGTCAGAAGGGACCATTATGATCATCTAGTCTGACCTCCTGCACAATGCAGGCCACAGAATTTCACCCACCACTCCTAAAAAAGACCTCACATCTATATCTGTGCTATTGAAGTCCTCAAATTGTAGTTTGAAGACCTCAAGGAGCAGAGAATCCTCCAGCAAGTGACCCGTGCCCCATGCTACAGAGGAAGGCGAAAAACCTCCAGGGCCTTCCAATCTGCCCTGGAGGAAAATTCCTTCCCGACCCCAAATATGGCGATCAGCTAAACCCTGAGCATATGGGCTTTTATGTCACTGACTCTAGGTCAGGGCAGCGGTGATGGAGAGCCGTCACCATCTGATGACTTGTTGGTGGCTTAGCTGAAATTAGACGGTGCTCTGAATTCAATACGTCATGGACAGGTGCCTACACCACAAAACCACCATAACTTGGTTCTCATTGGCAGCCCCTTGCTCCAATTATAGACTGCCCCAGCATCCCTGTCTTGCCTCTGGAGGCAGGCTGCAGGGGCCTGAGCCCACAAACACTATATATGCTTGGGCACAGAGGGGTTCTGCCCCCAAGGCTGCCAGGCTGGCACTACTTTCACACGCATAGAGGCCCCGTCTCCCTCTCACCGCTCTTGATCATAAGAACCAGCATGTTCAGGAAGATGAGAAAGATGATGAAGCTTTTGAAGATGGTACCTGGGGTTTCTCGCTGAGAAATATGCAGGAAACTTCCCATCTTTATTCCCCCCCACACACACACACGCACACAGTTCCTCAGACATTCTTGTCAACTGCTGGAAATGGCCCACCTTGATTATCACTACAAAAGGGTTTTTTCTCTCCTGCTGATAATAGCTCACCTTAAGTGATCACTCTTGTTACAGTGTGTATGGTAACACCCATTTTTTCATGTTCTCTATGTATATATATCTCTCCACTGTATTTTCCACTGAATGCATCTGATGAAGTGAGCTGTAGCTCACGAAAGCTTATGCTCAAATAAATTTGTTAGTCTCTAAGGTGCCACAAGTACTCCTTTTCTTCTAGCATTATCTGTATTTCTCCAACTGTGATAAAAGTTGAAACTCCCTCTCTACAGATGTGAAGGTTTTCCTTCCTTTTTACCCTATCCAAGAGATGTGAATCTCCTAATATGGAATTTGAAAACTGTGTTTGCCCTAGTATCTTATTTACTTATGTTAAGATACAGGATGTATAAAATCCTGAACTTTTTCAGTATATGGATTCACTGATGCAAAAGAGACGTCAGTAAAGGGAAAGGAATAAAAAGAAATAAGTATTGGCATATGGCATTTTATCATGGAAAATACATAAAAAATTAATTAGTCATATATTAGCTATATAAAAGGTATATTAAGACTTGGAAAAAAGTACAGAGAAGGTCAACAAAAATGATTAGGGGTATGAAACAGCTTCCATATGAAATTTAAAAAACTGGGACTGTTCATCTTAGAATAGACGATTAAGGTGGGTGATGTGAGAAAGGTGTATAAAATCTTGAATGGTGTGGAGAAAGCAAATGGGAAATAATTTACCCCATTCACATAACATAGGTCTGGTCATTCTTGTGTTAGTCATATGTTATAAGGCCAGCAGGGGTCACTTGATCATCTGGTCTAACCTCCTGAATATCACAGACCATCAACACCACCCACACACTAAACCCAACAAGTGAAATTAGACTGAAGTGTGTATTACAGCCCTCCAAAAATTAAACTACTGTGTGCCATAGACAGAAAATAGAAGGGATGAAGATGTACCCATCTCTGAGGCCCCTGAAATCGGAGGGAATTAAGTGAGTTATATCCAGATGGTCCTTGCAAGTGCCCCACAGCCCAGAGGAAAGCAAAAAAACCCTAGGTCACTGGCAATCTAATCTCAGGGGAAATTCCTTCCTGACTCCACTTACAGCAATCAAATAGACCCTGAGCATGTGATCAAGAACTAGCAACCCAAGGACCTCGCAGAGAGAATTTTCAGTACCACCTGAGAGCACAGGTCCAATGTTACACCTCTATGTGTGGCCATCTCTGATGCTTCAGAGGAAGGAGATTTTAAAAACCAAATAAGAAGAATACATTTGGGATTTTTTGAGGGGTTTTTTTTCTTTAAGGGGAGAAAATTCCTTTGACCTATATAGGGTGACCAACAGCAGCTCTTAACCAGAGACTTTAAGAACATAAGACATGAAGCAGAAGTAACCCACAGAACTGCAAAATTCTACCTTCCCACCATCAGGAGAAACTCCATTATACAATCCCATTTATAAATTTGTCCAGCTCTCTCAAAACAAAGTGTTTGCCCCCGCAAGTCCTAGTGGGAGGCTGTTCCAGAACCTTACTCCTCTGAGGGTTAGAAACATCCTTTCTAATTTCAAGCCTAAATTTATTCATGGTCACTTTATACCCATTTGTTCTTGTGCCAACATTGTTCTGTAGGTTAAGTAACTTTTGTCCTCCCGGGGTTTACCATTCCCTGCTCCCATTAATTTATAGAAAGCGATTGTATCCAGCCTTTGTTTTGCTAAGCTAAACAAGCCAAACTCTTCCAGTCTCCTCTCATAAAATAGTCTCTCCATTCCCTTATCATCGTTAAATGTGACCAGTATTGTACACAGTATTTCACAAATTGAAATAACTTTGAAATTTTACTAAGTGATCATGAAATAAAAATGATCAGGGGTGAAAGTAACTTAAGGGACTTACTGGTACGCAGGGTGGCCAGGGTCTTGAGCAAGGTGGGGGACAGCTCAACTGGAAGGGGCAGGGCCTCGGGCAGAAGGGGCTGGGGTGGGGCCAGATTCCTCCAGCCAGCCCTTCAGCATGGCCCGGTAGCAATTTAAAGGGGCTGGGGCTCTGGCTGCTGGCACAGTAGTGCTAGCTAGGAGCCCCGAGCCCTTTAAATCGCTGCCCAGGAGCCCCGGGGCTCCCAGCCACTGCTGCTACCCCTACACTGGGGCTCTGCCAGCAATTTAAAGGGCCCAGGGCTGCGGCCAGGAGTCCCAGGTCCTTTAAATTGGCAGGTGGCCCCGGACCCTTTTAAATTGCCAGGGTTCTTTTGGCCCCCCTCATCAGTGGCCCTGCCACTACGGTCAGCTGTGTACTGTCTCTTACAGTACCGTACCAGCTTACTTTTACCTCTGCAGAAGACACATTGTTTAGAGTAAAATTTTCTAAAAAGTGAAGGGACATACTGTTTGGAAAAAGCATATTTGTCCAACATGTGAAGTGCTGTTGGTAGTTATTCTTAGTGGTACTTGCTAGAAATATATTCTTTTCAATAGATTTCTCCTCCTCCCCCCCCCCATGTTCTTTTCTTTACAATTGATCCAAACTTCATAGTGACTCTGTGAGCATTCTTTACTAAAATTTCTTGATAAAAATAAAATTCAAAATGGAGAATTTATATCTGAAATACCCACTTTTATTTTCTGTTATTCTAGTGTGTTCTTATATCATGCCTAGGACTGTGGTAACATAAGGTATGTCTACACAGCAATTAAACATCCGGAGCTGGACTAGATCAGCTGACTCGGGCTTGGGCTGTAATACTGCTGTGTAGACATTCAAGCTTGGGCTCCGCCTAAAGCCCGAATGTCTACATAGCAATTTTTAACCCCCCAGCCTGCGTCAGCTGATCCAGGCCAACCATGGCCCTGTTGCAGGTCTTTTATTCCAGTATAGACATACCCCAAATGCCTTCCAATAGTATAACAAACTACGTGACTAATATCTGTAACATGTTGTTTCAAGTTCTTTAGAAAAATATATCAATTCAGGTTTCAGACTAACAAATCTCTAAGGTGCCACAAGTACTCTTTTTCCTTATATCAATTCCGAATTCTCTGCTGCACTTATTTTTAGTTTTATAATCAAAACAATTCTGTAATATTTTCACTCTTTTCAAAATTTAGAGAACTTAAGTTTCCTAATTTTTACACTGGTGTATAGGGTTTTGAATAGTCCTTTTTCAGAACTGAGTTACCTATGAAGTTTATTGCCCTATTTCATACCCAAGCACAATTGCATAAAGCCGGGCTCTGTGTTTCCTCAGTTAATCTGTCCCTGTGTAGTAATAATTTTCATTTTCTTTGCTGGCTTCAGTCAGCATCTGTATTGAATTAATTCACTGTATACATGTGAGAAATATTCTTATCATGATTTTAAAGATGGGGAAATTGAGGCACCAAGAAATAGTGATTTGCCTGAGGTCAGACAAGTCTTTGCCAGAAACAAGGGTGCAACTCAGCTGTTAGTTGCCATTCCTAGGCTTTAGCCATTAAGCTACACTACTTCTATTTTTCCCACCTGAAGCATGTTGTTTTTTAAATTATTCCAATGTCATAAAGTTATGGTTGCTACTTATTCAAAAGTTACAAGAACTCTGAAGAAGCACAAATCCTGTTTCTCTGTGTATGTACTTTCTTTAATAGCATGGCTTTTTAAAATGTCTTGTAAAGCATATTCTAGTGTGATATCTGGCATACTTATCAATTAAAAAAATAGAGAAGGCACATACAGAATATTTTTTTTACTTTACTTTCCCCAAGCCTGTCCTTTGAGCCACTTGTTTCCTCTGATTTTCTGCTGGTAGAAATATGGCTGCTTCTTGCTGATGTGATTTCAGCTTTTTCAGCTACAGTGAAACTTGTTACAAATTGGCACTAAAGGCATTGCTGTTTCTATTAGCAAGACCTCACTGAACATGTGGTGTTCTGCTTTGGCATCAGCTCTTTGAGAATATTTCCATTGTCATTAGCACTAAAAGCTTTGTTGGCCAAATTATGCCCTTATTGACACCTCTAATAACCCTGATCTGTCTAGTGGATTTATAAAAGAGTAGCCAACTGGCACTTAGGCTATGTCTACACTATGAGCCTGACAGAGGCAGAGCTGTACCACTGCAGTTGTGCCATTGTAAGGGTTTCCTGTGTAGCCACTCTATGCCCATGGGAGAGAGCTCTCCTGACAGCATAATTAAATCATCCCCAACAAGCAGCAATAGCTACATTGGCACTTTTGTCCATGAAACATATCGGTCAGGGTGTGTGTTTTTTCACACCCCTGACCCACAAAAGTTTTGCTGACAAGTGCTAGTGTTGTCAAAGCCTTAGTGAATTAACCTATTGATGACACACAAATTATGCTGGCTCTGCAGAGCCAAACCAAAGTAAAATCAGTAAAATAATGGCATTGTTCTAAGCTCTTCTGATTTTATCACAAGTCCCACACTGTTTGTGTTTTGTCTTCAAGCCTCAGTTCCTGAAGTCAAGTGATCTCCATAAAATGCTTTAATAAAGTTTCACAAAAAGAAAAGGAGTGCTTGTGGCACCTTAGAGACTAACCAATTTATCTGAGCGTAAGCTTATTTGTATTTGCAAATACAGACTAACAGGGCTGTTACTCTGAAACCTGTTAATAAAGTTTCTGGCCCTCAGGCTTATGCAGCAAAACTGAAAAATGTTATGTGACTATCCTAAAGGCTCAAAACCCAGAAAATATTATGCGATATTGATTTTTTTTTTATGTCTTCTGCTTTAGCGGGGTCAGAATTCCGTCTCTAAACACACACGCACTTTCACAACTACTGTTCCCAGGGGCCTATGCGGGCAGAGACATGCGCACCAACGCGCGCCCTGCCCGGTATTTTCCCGCGGATTTTATGTAATCCTAGGCGCGGGAACTCCGGGAAGGACTCTCCTCCTCCTCCTCCTGGCCACATCCCGCGGGAGCCGGGTCCAGCGCGGCTTCCTTCGGCCAGTCCAGCGGGGAGCGAGGCGGGCTCTCAGAGCGGTGGCGCAGGGTCTGTCTCTGAAGAGAATTCTCCCGCCGGCCGGCGCCATCTTTGCTGGTTGGGGTAACAGCGGCTCCTGTTCCCAAGCGGCAGCAGCGCCGCGTCCCTCATTCAAGATGGCGGCGGCCGGGTGATTGACATGCGTAGTCACGTGGGCAGTAGCGGGTGAGCCTCTCTCTCTCTCTCTCCCCCTCCCCGCACACGATCTCTATGGTGCAGCCAGCCACACGAGCGGCGGCGACGCGGGACGGCACCTCAGCGCAGGGGCTGCTTCGGGTGGCCGCAGTCAGTGTCGCTGCAGCAGCGGCCTTACAAGGCGACGGCCCGGGCAGCTCGGCTCGCTGGCCGGCGTCGGGCCGCGGGAGGAGGCGCCGTCCGCCCTGTGGCGGGGCTCTCCTGGGGCGGGGGAGGCGACAGACCCGAGCCCCGCCCGCGCGGCGGGAACGCGGAGCTCCTAGTTCCTGCGGGTGAACCGGCGGGGCTGGGAGCGCCGGTGTCCCCGCCAGCCACCGGGGGGAGATGCCGGCGGGCAGCGCCGGGCTCCTGGGGGGAGGAGGCGGGCAGCGGCGGCAGGTCAGTGCCGGTCACTGGGCCGGCGCAGGCAGGGTGACTGGCCGCACAAGCAGCGTGGGACGCGGGAGCAGCGGGGATTAGGCGGCCTCTGGCGCCTGCCCGAGCGGGCCTGGGGAAGACGGTGCCGCGCGGGGGGGTCTCGCCCCGCCCGCCTGGAGCCTGGCGGCGCTGTGGCTGCTCTCCGCCAAACCCGCGCTTTGGGCCGGCTGGCGGCTGCAGTGTCGCTATTAACGCGGGGCGCCCCGCGCGTCACTTTCAGGTCACGCCAGGAACAGGGCAAAGCCGAGCAGGGAGCTGGGCGGGGTTTCCCTCTGCTTTTCATAGCCCGGCAAGGCGCGTCTGGCTGATGTCTGCGGCAGATAGAGGAGACGAGGATCATCAAAGGACCAAGAGCCCTTTTATCTCCGCTCGTTTCCCTGTAATTTCGTTTATTGTCCAGCTTGCTTGTCTCTTTATTTTCCTCTTCAGGATGGGTCGGGTGCACCATGGCCCTGGCTGAGGTAGTAGTTTGTGCTGTTGGTCGGGTTGTGACATTGCCCGCTGTGGAGATAACTGCGCAAGCTACTGCCTTGCTAGTGCTGGTGATGATCGGCTACAGATGAAGACAATGACAATGGGAATCCCCTTTGTTTTCCCGGAATTGCATGCTGATGGGGTGGCAAACAATTCTTCCCCCTCCTCTTCCTGCAGAAATTGAGCCTTTCCTTGGCTACTGAAATGTGAGTGGTTCCTTTTTACACCAGTGAGATATTGCTCTGTTGGTGCAGCTGGATGGAAGACCATTAGTTTTGGGGTGGGTTTTACATTGTCTTTTGGAATTTTGGCTGAAGAGCAAGTCGAGTATCTGGTTCCTTTAATGCTTAGGTTATCTTTGCCCACCACCTTTTGAAGGGGATGGATCTGATATTTTCTGAAGACATAAGGGTCAATGACTGACTTGTATTGTTTCTATGTGTTTTGAATATGTATTGCTTCAAATGTTGTATTTGTATTTAAAATCACAAGTATATATTTATACTGAAAAACTGGATATTATCTGTTTGGGAAAAGCCGATATGTATGAAGAGCACTTCATTGCTTACTGTGAACACAATATTTGTACAACACAAGCTCATTAATTTTATTTTGCTTAACATTTACAGATTTCTTGTTCTGTTTTAGGTGAATCTTTAAAATGTCTGGTGTACATTTTGATTATTTTACAGTAAAGCAAATTAACCTAAGAAGTATGGATGGTGTAAATTCATATTGCTGGCATTTTTTATTAGAGTGGTGATTGAGAGATACTTTCTGTGAATTTTAGTGTGTTGACCACACATTAGTATGGTATGAATTTAAAATGTATTAAAATGTTTACAATAAATGTACATTAATTTGTCTTGTATTGAGAATTTAGTTCTTAAAGGATATATCCTTTAATACTGAATTTACATTATTTCTGCATGTCTGATATTGCAGTTTCATTTGACACAGTAGAAAAAATTGTCAAAGCTTTGACTAATTTTTTAAAATAAGGCTAATGCCTTAGTGCTAGCCATCTCTCACAAATACATTATATTTAGTAAATTGGGGATAGAGTTGGCCAGATGTATCTCATAAATAAGGAGGTCTTAATGTTTCAACTTACCAATGAGCAAATACATCTTTTATGTTTCCAAATCAGACTGAAATAATATAATAAAAATATGTTCTGTAGCATTAAAGACTTTTTTTAATTATGCGTACAAGTTGAACATGCAAGATTTTCTGTATCCTGTAAGAATACTTTATTTACATCTATCATTTCATCCAACAACTTGTAGTCTAATGGCACATATTTTTGTACATTGGTAGATATATTAACTAGTGCATACAAGCCCTTTGTAATATAATTTCATCTTTAAAAAGTAAATATGATTTTCCTTCTCACTAAGAAACCTTGTGATTTTTGCTGCTTGATGAGTGAAGAATGGTTGTCAAAGTATTTTATTTAAATGTAGATAATAAATCCTGTTATAATACTACTTAAAAGGGCAAAATGCATAAAAATACCCAGAAATCCAAAATGGAAGTGACTGAGATATGCAAACATATAACGAATTACACTGCTTTACCAAACCGAGTCTTCCATTAAGTCACATTTGAAGGTAGTGTGTGCTAAGTTTTCAGTCGCTGTCAGGACACTGATCTAAAGTAAAATGCCTTTTGTTTTTCCTGTGAGTAGATGGTTCTACCCATGACTCTATAGTAGGGAGACTATATTCTCACTTACTTTATCACTGGGATTTTAAAAGGTGTTCTAACACTGACCTCCAATGTGGAGGGCCTGGAATTCTAGTTGTATGTGAATACCTAGAACTTCACTTTAGATGTTAGTTAATTGGAACAAATAATTCCTCAAATGTGTTGTGTTACAGTGGTTGATTATAAAGAATACATTTAGAATGTTCATGTAGATGGAGGGATCCCATATTATAATAAATGTTTAATAACTATTGGTGTGGCATTAAAAAAGTTGTACCTATGGGGACTAGTTAAAGAGAGCTGCTTTTTCTGGCACGTGGGGTTGTTCTTTCATTCCTAATAGGTAGTTGAGGTGTCTATAATAAGTATGATTCCAGTACCCATATTGTGACCTTTCCCTACCTCCCAAGGACTGCTTTAGCAAGATGTCAGTTTAGCCCTTTCCATGGTGATATAATGCCCAAATTTCTCAGTAGTCTTTAAGGTACATGAATGAGTAAGGGGACTTAAGTTCTATTCCTAGGTCTGCCATGGACTTGTGCATGACCTTGGGCAAGTTACTTAGAGCCTGATTGTCCAGCTCTTGACTTCAGTGCAGCTATTCATATGAATAAGGGCTGCAGGATCAGCCCTTTAGTCTCTGCCTCAGTTGTTCTTCATCTGCAAAATGGGGATAATGTCCATCTTATAGGTACTGTGAAGTTAAATTCACTGTTGTTTCTGAAAGTGCTTTGTGATTGCCGGATGGAAGGTAACTCAGTACAGAATCAGTGTTTTACAAATTTAATGATCCTTTACCAGGACTTGACAAATCAATATTCAGAGACAAAAAACTTAAAATGCATCATGTGGTTCAAATGTTGTATTATTGTCAGTATATACAACATTTTCTTGTTTATATTAACTGCAAGGGCTTTCAACTAATATTAAATCCTTTATGTGAATTCCCTATGGAAAAGTTAAAATAGGCACATGACTGAGTTGTTGGGATTCATGTGTGAAGGTATTTAGTTTATGGACATAATATCCCTATTATGTTTCCTGAGTGAGAAAGTACTGCAAGAAAAGTTCTTTTGTAGCTTTGAGCATCTTTGAGTCACTAAATGATAAAAAAGCCTTGAGATTCACAGCATAGTTGATTAAGCTTTAGATGCTCTTTTTCCCTGATCTGATGCACTTCTGCACTATTGTCTTACCTATTTTGAGAACAGGCAGCAGCTGCTCTCCCCTCCAGCAATGGTGTGTCAATGCCTGTTCCAAAGAGACTGGCACACATCAACCTAAAATCTTGTACTAATGACAGTTGTTTCCCTGGAGGGTGCAGTTGCCCTTTCTGTCACCAAGGAGAAGGCCCAGTCCCCTTACTAGCAAAACAGATACTTGAAAACTCACAATTGCTAGAGTGTTTAAAAAAATAGATCAGTGTAGGCATATGATGAACAAAACATCCCATGTGTCATTTGGAGACAGACCTTCAAAAATATTAAGAGTAAAGTATGCAGCATTGTAGCCATGTTGGTCCCAGGATATTAGAGAGAGAAGGGGGATGAGATAGTATCTTTTATTAGACCAACTTCTGTTATTGAGAGAGACAAGCTTCACTGTAGTGCTTCAGTGAATATGCTACCTATGCTGTTGGGAGGGTTTCTCCCATCAGTGTAGGTGCTCTACTTTCCGAGAGGCGGTAGCTCGGTCCATGGGAGAATTCTGCTGTTGACCTAGTGCTGTCTACAGCAAGGGTTAGGTTGGTTTAATTGCATTGCTCAGGGATATGGATTTTTCACACCCCTGAGCGATATACTGACCTAATTTCCTAATGTAGATCAGGCCTGGGGGTGTCACAGCTAAATGCAAGGTGGAACAGATTGTTTAGCATAAGTAGTTAACACTGTCTCTCCATGGGGGGGATTTAGTGGGTTATAGATTGTTGTAATAAGTGGGTTTATTTAGTCCATGATCTTAAGGGCATGGCTACACTGGAAACTTCAAAGCGCTGTCACAGGAGTGCTCCCGCAGCAGTGCTTTGAAGTGCAAGTGTGGTCACGCGCTAGCGCTGAGAGAGAGGTCTCCCAGCGCTCCTGGTAATCCACCTCCATGAGGGGATTAGCTCTGAGCCCTGGGAGCCTGTTTACACTAACACTTTAAAGCACTCTGACTTGCTGCGCTCAGGGAGGTGATTTTTCACACCCCTGAGCCAGCTAGTTAGGGTGCTATAAAATGTAAGTGTAGCAGAGCCCTTAGTATGTAGGTAAATTACGAATTTAAACTGTCAGGATTGTCTTTTGAAGGTATGCAGGTTTTATTTGAGGATGGGGACTGAGAGATCAGATAGTGATCACTTTGAAAAGTGCTCACCCATAGGTGATATGGTGTTTTTGTCTTTTATCGTTCTTCTGTGTGTGTTCATTTGAGAGCGAAGTGATTGTCTCATTTTACCCATATAGTTGTTCTTGGGGCATTTAGTGTACTGGATTAGTAAAGTATAAAATTCATAGATAGTTAAGGCTATAAATATGCATTAAAGCATTCAAATGTTGCTTTTAAAAAGCATTTGAAAACTAGGAAATTCAGAGTAAGTTGTATGCAGAACCTTTACTCTGACCCTCTGAGTTCATCTCAGAAGCAGTGCTACTCTTGCATCTTCAGCCAATCTGTTATAATGGATACTCCTAGTGAAATGATAGCTGGAGAGTGTGTTTTTGTACTGCACATTGATAAGAGGTGAGATCGTATTTTGTTATGAACTGTAGCTGGGTGCAATGGGAGGGTTCTTATCTTTTTGTAAATGAGCTCCAAGTGTGATCATTAAATATATATGAGGTATAGGAAAAGGGAGGTGTGGGGAAACTTAATTTCTGAATGTTGTAGTTTACTTATTTGGATTAGAATATTGTATTTTTTCAGTCTGCCAATACGCACTTACACCTCACCTGACAGATTCAGGAAGTCCCTATGTTTTTAGAAAATATTTAAATCCTTTTTATTTCAATGCTTTTATCTTTTTTTTTTAAAACTTTCAACCTTCATACTTCAGCTGGTGGATTTACAGACTTCACAGTCTCCGTGTGAATGGATTACTGAAAAAGGTTGCACTTGGAGAGTGAATAGGGAGATGGGTCACTGAAAGTGTTCTCTAATTAGTAGAATGAAAGGCTTACACCTGACAGGAATTGGCTGGAGGCTGTGTTTGCACTCTGGTGTTGTAAATTACATCAGAATGAGGGATGCTGGCACATTTATCCTGGGAGATGAATACGAAGGCTGGACATAAACTGTCATTCCTTATCCCCATTCAGCATTATATTTCTGAAGAGACTGCCTTCTTTATCTGGCCTTCCAGTCTCTCTCCCCAAAGCCTGCTTGCCACTCTGCCTATCTTCCTTCTAATTTTCTGTGTACCTTTACTCCTTGCTCATGTTTCCTATCATCTTATGCTTCCCTGCCCTCCAATATCTCCCAAGCCCTGCATTGCCCATTACTTCTCAATAGAAGTTGGAGCTTGCCTGCCTGCCTGTGTTGGACTCTTGATATGGCTTTTCTGCCGCCTCAGACCCAACATTAAGCTGTACTAAGGTAGTGATTTAAATCCTGAATGGCATCAGTTTGACATTAGTGTGTGCTTGTGGAACAATGGGTTGTTTTTCCATCTTTTTCCTTGACCACAAGTTTTTTCTATTTTTAAAACCTTCCAAGGTGAAATGCTGTTGCCTCATATTCCTGTTTCATCCCTTATGCAGTAAAAAGGGAATTAAGAATTTCTGCTTCTCCCCACCATTAAGATGTGTGAAAATTCTGCTCCCACACTCTTTTGCAGGGGAGTGAAGATGCTGCCATCAAATTCACCATGCACAATTCTCTTTCAAGAATATCAGAGTGGAGGAGTAACACAAAGTATCCAGTCCATCTCCCTATGAAAGGGCTAGTTGGGGGTGCTGACAAATTTTCACAGTTCTGTTGCTGTGGCAATCACTTACTTGAGAGACAACAATACAAGGCATATATAAAAATACCACCATGAGTTGGGGTCCTGGAATGATGTGTAGTTCTGATGCCAGTACCCTTGAGCTGAAACTCGTCTCCTATTACACCACCTCTTCAGGAAAGAAGATGTGAAGATCACAGATGATAAGAGAAAGAATGATCATTATCTTTTAGAGAGAAAAAAAAAAGACAGATTTTCAACTCTTGCACTCAATTTACATTTTCAAAGCTAAATTCCCAGAAAGTGCCAAAAAAAATTAATGTTTTATTATTATGGAACTGAGCTTCAGCGTTAGGGCATGAGCCATAGTTTCATTATAGGACTGCTTTAGCTGCTCAAAGTTTGTTTATGAAGTTAAGCATTTCTCTCCCAGAGATAAAAATGTGTAATACATAACATTCACTACTTCTTTTTGGGGTGGGTGGTGCGGAGGGGGCAATATATAAGTGTATGCACATGGAATATGCACCAAATATTTCAGTTGGAAAGCAACTTCTTTGAGGAAGGAAGGTTGTGTGAGGCCAAAGTATTTCAAATAATTGAAAGCTAGTTATCCTTAGCTATAATCAAAACTTGGAATGTTTTTCAGTACTTGAATGTAGAAGTTTTGCTTTTTATGCATCTGTTAGGTAGGATTAAAAACTGTCACTCTGGACAACTAGGGTTTCCACAAACCGTAGGATTGACCAGTGAGGTGGGCTACTATGCAGTAGAGTTATGATGATAAAAGGTTTCAGATGTATGCCCTATCTAATGTGCAGTGGTGAACGTGATTTTCTAGTTCTGATGGTGATTTATCATGTTACCAGCTATAATTTAAGAGTTTACTACTTCTATTTGTTAAGCCCCTTTTGGTGTGCTAGGTATATAAAGTAAACTTCAACATATCTTTCAGCAAAGATGCAAAACTATAGATAGTCACTTAGATTCAAGGATACTAAGAAAATATTAATATATAGTATGAAAATTAATACACGATTGATACTGGCTGGTATTTCTCTGTAGTGGATTAATATAGAGATTTAAAAAGTGAGATTCAAAATTAATATTTGAAGAAGAAAAGCTAATTGTATGTGCTGTTCACAATCACTGTCAGGTCTGTTTGTTTTGTAATTTCTTTCTTCATTTGAGGGTGACCTTTATATATTCACAGCCATTTCTTGAGCTGTTAGTTTCCAAAATCTGGAAAGGAATGTTTGTTGATAGGTTACATGCGTGTCCTGAGGAGATATCAGAGATAGGTTGAGATTTTAGATCGGACAGACAGGTTTGGAATAGAGTGATAGATCTGTGAGTCATCAGCAAAGAGATGGTAGTTGAATTTATGTTTGTAGATGAGATTACCCAGAAATAGTATGTTCAGGGAAATGAAAAAGGGACCAAGGACCGAGCCTTCACAGACAGGCCCTCTCAGAGGTCCAGAGAGGCCTGGGCCACTTCCAGTTTTTGAGGCCACTAGCCATAATAAAAATAAAAAATCATGACACATGAAAACAAAATTAGGCACCAAAAAAAGAGTGACATCATTTGAATATTTTTTGTATTGAACAAATGCTTTTCTAGCTCTTTTCTGTGCAAATGCACTAATTATTGAGGAAAAATCTAGCTTTCATGCAATGTCACAGTTGATATTAAGCATGGTGAGCCCATTCAAATGCTCTTGTCCCGTAGTTGAACGGTGATAGTTCTTTGCCTGCTTCAACACTTCGAAGGTGCGTTCACCTGAAGCCACTGATGCAGGCAAACTGACAAAAATATGCAATGCAATTGTGATATTAGGAAACATCCCAGAGTCCAAGTTAGAGTATTTCTTGAAGCAATACCTTTGGCTTGCTATCAAATTTAAAGTTTGTGGAATATCTTCGTTTGAGGAAGATGACCTCGTCACTGAGATCTTTTGAGATTTCTTTGTTGTACTGTTGCTGAAATTGTTCAGCTACAGAAAGTAGATCTTCATTACTCAGTCTGTTGAACTGCCAAAGAAACCCAAAAAGGGTGAAAATTAGTCACAGTGACTCAAATTGACATGTAAGACCTGATTGAGTAGAGTCTGATGACAAGGAAGACATTGACCCTATGATGCTGCTCAGCATCGGATTCAGTAGGTAAGTTACAATTGGTGGAGAACTCAGGAAATGCCAATATTCTGTGCTACTAATTTGGACTCAGTCAGGATCACATCCGATTGTTCACGAATCTGTTGAATGTCATTGATAAGACTTTCAGTGTTATCCCTCTCAACATCAAGTGTAGCATTGCGTGCTTCAATTACCAGATTAATTTGGTGGATCGTAAGTAGCTTCAGCCACAAGATGACATCAGAATACATTCAAATTTGGACATGTGCTTCTGAATAGACTGAAGTTCAGTTCAAGCCTGTGCAGTGAGATTGAGAGATTCAAGCTCATTTAAAGCCTTTCTCACTGAATTCAAATGTTGCGCAACTGGTTGAACACCCATCAATCCATGCAGACCATCTAGTTTTGGACATCCCCTGCAGTGAAACAGGAAGATATTGCTTCAGAATTTCCCACCGTTGTGTGCTGCTACTGAAGAGATTGTACATTTGCTGAACAGTTCCAAAGTAATTGCCTGTCTGCATGATTCAGCACAGTTAACACCTACAAGATTTAGTGTGTGGTTTCCACAGCTGGAGAAAATACAGTTTGAATTATGCTCAAGCAGAACTGCTTGCACACCTTTGTACTTCCCAGCCATATTAGATCCATTGTCATGGGCTTGATCGATGCAGACTTGAAAATTTAACTTAAAACCTTCTAGAATTGCTAGTTCTCAAGCAGCAATTTCTTTTCCAGTTTTTCTCGTGAAATTATCAAACAAAATAAACTTTCTTCAATTGAAAGTTTTGACCTGTCTACAATCTTAACATATCAAATAATCATAGTAGTCTGTTCCTTGTGAGAACAATCTGGAGTGGCATCAACAATGATTGAAAAATACTTGGCATTTCAAATCTCATCAAGAATTGTTGTTTGTATGAATAATCCACATAGCTCAATAAACTCATTTTGTATATGTGTGGAGAGATAATGCGCTTTTAACTCTCTTACAATTCTCGAACACGTTTAACATGCTCTGATAAAAGTGGGTCATATTTGCTGAGGAGCTCAACTATGCCTAGAAAGTTTCCACTTGCATGATCACCAATTTGTTGACTGGAACCAAAGAAAGCCAATCACTGCTCAGAAAGAAAAAGGGTGACATTCAGGATGCGCTCAAGAAGTTTTTTCCACTTATTAGTTTATGTAGAGCGTTCAGTCAAAAGTAAATTCTCAACTGAACTTTCTGCTGATGCTGCCCTACTGGCTGATTTCCATGCAACATAGCTTTCTTTGTGTGACGTTGAACTCTCTTATGATGGTATTCACTCTTCCAACTTCCTCCAACCTCTGTTGATGCTCCATCCTGATTGATCAGAGAGAACTGATGCATTTGCAGCACTTTTGTTCAAATGAAGCAGAGTGCACAGTACAGAGGCTTTTTCCATACTCCAGTATAACTAGTCTCTTGTGCAGGTCTCACCATTTGGAAATGTTTTCATCAGCAGACGAGTAGAGAGAGCATGATTATAAGCATCTCGTGGAATGTTATTTGGAATTTCAAAACAACTAATTTGAAAAAAAGATTGCATTTGGGCAGCATTGCTCTTGTCAATAATTCCAGTGTCAGTCACAGTCAAACCTGTAGTGCTCATGAATTGTTCTTCCTGCATAAGATCTACATCTTCCTGTTGCTGTTGAGTTTCTTGATCTTACACAGGATCGTGTGCTGCATCTGTTACTGTTGGCACATCTCCTTGACTACTGTTCTCATGTTCAGGTATTGACACTGAAATATCACCAGTTGCAGAGTTTTTATTATCTGTAGCATTGTTGGGTAAGGTGTGTTTTCCAGTGGTTTGAGAAATGAAGTTATTGGCTTTGAGCTCTTAGCTGCTGCGTCACTCAGTTTTGCCATCTCTTGCTTGGACCACTTTCAAATCTCCTCTTCATAGTAATCTCTCTGGTCAATATGTAGTCTATCCACACTTGAAATATTCTGCTGTAAATAAGTAGCTTATCTACACTTGAAATCTACTGTAAACATGTACACAAATGCTGAATGGTACACAAATGCTGAAAAGACTTAAAATGAAGGAATGTTACTTAAGAACATAAAATGAAACAGTCAGACAGATTATTATCCTTATCACTGAATCAAAACTCAAGCACGCAAGGTATAATAGGCTTAGCTGAAGACAAAGGGATGACATATAACACAGACAGACAGACGGGTAATGTCCAAACATTTCAAACGTGTGTCTTCATGAAACTCACTGTGAAAGATTGTCCTCACAAATTTGCATCTTGAATCAGGGTCTATAGACTATGAAAGCCTATGATGATGGCCAAGCTAGGGCTCAACCAACTGACCAGTCACCTCTTTTAGCTACCATATGAAGATAATAATGAGAAATTCTTGATAATAATACCATATGAAGATAATAATGAGAAATAATTCCTTAGTCAACTAGACGTAAAACTATAAAGATACTAAAATGTAACAATTTTCTACCTTTCAACACGCACTTGATCCAGCACCAGCCACTAATAGTGATTTGTTTATCTAATCAGCTGATCTGAGAGAACATGTTCATTGCAGTCTAATCTTGTGCCATCAGAACCGATACATTTTTATTCGTATTTAAGAACATTTTTAACTCTTTACTATGACAAAACCTATATCAGTTAACAAAAAAATTCTCTTACCAAATCACATCTCTTATTTGCTTAAATTTGCAGCTCTAAGCTGAGAGAGTGTTTCACATTTTGGTCCAATAAGGGTGTGCATAAAAACAAGTCGCAAAACTTATCAAATGCCAAAAAATTAACAAGTGTCTAAATTTGAGGCCCCCTTTGAGGTTGAGGCCCAAGCCAAATGGCCTTCCTTCCCCCCTCCCGCCCCCCCCGATGGGCCCTGCTCACAGAAAGCAGGAAGGGGGGAATGAGCAGGTGCCTCTGAAGGTTCCAATGAAGGAGTGATTAGCAAGGTAGAGGGAGAAACAGGAGAGGAGAGGACAGAGTTACAGAGACCAAAGGAGGAGATTTCAAGAAGAGCATGGTCAATGGAGTCAGCTAACAGGTCAAGGAGGATGAGAATGAAGTGCTGGTTTTGAGCTTCAGCTAGGAAGATGTCAATAGAGACAGACAAGAGTGGTTTCAGTGGAGTACCAGGGACAGAAGCCAGATTGGAGAGGATCTAGAACTGGAGGAGAAAAACTCTGGACAGTGAATATGAACAGGGTGTTCAATGAGTTTAGAGAAGAAAGGAAGAATACAGACATAGCGTTTATGTATACTTGTGGCTAAATTGTCACTGCTGTGATTGATGCAGTGGTGTCAATTTAGTGGATCTGGTGAAGACAAGCTAAGTCAACATCTGTACTCCAGCTCCCCGAGAGGTGGAAGGTAAGTCAGTGAGACAGCATCTCCCATTGACACAGCATGGTGTAGACGCCGCTGTAAGTCAACCTAAGTTACGTCGACTGCAGTTACGTAACTGAAGCAAAAAGAAAAGGAGTACTTGTGGCACCTTAGAGACTAACCAATTTATTTGAGCATCAATGCACCGATGAAGTGAGCTGTAGCTCACGAAAGCTTATGCTCAAATAAATTGGTTAGTCTCTAAGGTGCCACAAGTACTCCTTTTCTTTTTACGAATACAGACTAACACGGCTGTTACTCTGTAACTGAAGTAGCGTAACTTAGGTCAACTTACAGCTTTAGTGTAGACCAGCCCTGAGAGTCGGGGGTAGTTTAGAGAGTCAAGTGAGGTTAGGAATGTGTGTGTGCAGGGCTTGTTTTGTTTTTTTTTTTTTTAAATGGGAGGGATTAAAGCATGCTTGTATCGTGAGGAGAAAAAGCCAGAAGAGAGGGATACATGAAGGAGAAAAGTAAGAGAGGCGATGAAAATGGGTGGGAGGGAGATCAGGAGGTTAGGAGGGATGGGATCAGGGGCTAGAGGAGGAGATTGGATGAGAAATTTCTGCATCTGTGATGGAGGAATAGGGGAGAGTTGTAAGAAGGGAGGGGAGAAGGGAAGATGAGCAGAGGGGTGAGAGAAGGTTATGTCATGTTTTGCCAATTTTCTCTTGAAAGAAATCAGGTCCTGTACAGCGAGAGAAGTGAAGGCAGGAGTACAGGGTTTCAGAAGTGAGTCAAAAAGGTGGTGGAAAAGCAGCTGGGATTACATGTGTGGGATTTAATTAAATTGGAGATGTTGTTTATCTAGGAAGTTGGCAAAATTAAAAGAGGAGTGGAGGAAGTCAGCAGGAGTTCCACCAGTAACGCTCTGAAGCATCAGAGCAGGAGTGGAAGAAATGGATGTTGATAGGTTTGGCAGGGTGGACCTTGAGGAGCAGAAGAGTCAAAGATGAAAGAAGGCAAAGCATTGAGATAATTAACGCTCATATTAAGCGAAGAGAAGGCAGGAAAGAGATTGCTGAGAATAGGCGAGAAGCCATCAACACTGATGGACTGAAAGTCACAATAAATCCATGTTTACTTTTCAGTCACTTGTTCTTTTGGAAAGTGGTTTCTACGGTTTGTGTGACAGTATCTGATCTTCACAATTAGGACCCTACCAAATTCATGGTCCATTTTGGTCAATTTCATGGTCATAGGATTTTAAAAATTGTAACTGTCATGATTTCAGCTATTTAAATCTGAAATTTCATGGTGTTGTAATCATAAGGGTCCTGACCCAAAAAGGAGTTGTGGGGGTGTTGCAAGGTTATTGTAGGGGCAGTTGCAGTACAGCTACCCTTACTTCTGCGCTGCTGTTGGCGGCAGCGCTGCCTTGAGAGCGGGACAGCTGAAGAGCAGTGGCTGCTGGCCAGGAACTCAGCTCTGAAGGCAGAGCTGCCGCTAGCAGTAGTGCAGAAGTAAGCATGGCATGGAATGGTATTGCCACCCTTACTTCTGCGCTGCTGTATCCAAAGCTGAGCCCTCCGTCAGCAGCCACCACTCTCAGGCCACCCAGCTCTGAAGGCAGCAGCTCAGAAGTAAGGGTGGTATGGTATCGTATTGCCACCCTTACTTCTGCGTTGCTGCTGGCAGGGTGCTGCCTTCCAAGCTGGGTGCTTTCTGGCCGCCCAGCTCTGAAGGCAGTGACCCTACTACAATAACCTTGTAACCCTCCTGTTACTTCCTTTTGGATCAGGATCCCCAGTTTAAAAATGCTAATCTCCTTCATGTAATCTGTATAGTATAGTATAGTAAAAGCAAACAAAAAAACAGATTTCATGGGGATAGACCAGGTTTCACAGTCTGTGATGCGTTTTTCATGGCTGTGAATTTGGTAGGGCCCTATTCATGATGATCAGTAACTACTTTTTTCAGGTACTCATCCCACAGTGCAAGAATTTCTTCTGCCTTTTAGGCCTGGCATAACAAAATATGTATGTAACTGCTTGGATTAATAATAATTAATAAAGGATGTGACACCCAGGGATGACATGCAGTTTTTGGTTGTAAAGAGACCTTTTTATAAAGGGCTGTCCCATAAAGAAATGTTTTTTAAGAGTGGTTGATATCCTGGGGTTGGATGATGAGAATGTTTATTGTTTAGGAGCAGTGATTTTATTTAGGTTTGTAGCTTTCCCCAGAAGTCTTTATTTGATTCCTCATCTGTCAACGACTGTGTCTTTTTGATGTGCACCTTAGAAAAGCTGACAAGTTAAAGTAGTGCTGCTATATGCCGGGAATATGGAGACCTGAGGAAGACTTCGTTATAGGCCACTAGGTCCCTCAGTCTCTGTGGTGGTGGGCAGAGAGAGACATGTCAGGAAGAAACATCAAGAAATGTGAATGAGTCAAAATGATGTTTTACTATTATTATATGTACTATCGTAGCACCTAGGAAGTCCAGTCGTGGACCAGGACCCTGCTGTGCTAGCTGCTGTACAAACACAAAACAAAAAGACAGCCTCTCTTTTATCTTGTTACCACTGTTTTTATCTCTACATATCTCTTGTGATACTAGCAGAGAACCTGGTCTTTTGGCTTCTGCTTATAAATGCAGGTCAGTGTTCAAAAAAGGAAACCACAATTCCTGATTTGATAAAGGATGAGATCCCTAACTTTGCATATATTACCAAGACATGACTAGGTGACATTCCAGGGCTTGTGTGACTACAGTTGGTGCAGCATGAACTGAAAGCAGGATAGGTGTGTTGGTGGGACTGTGCCTTTTTGCATCCAATCAAAAATGTAGGCGGTGTCCATTGCCAACATTAGATCAAATACAATGTGCTCAGCTTGTATGGGAATCCCAGAGTGAAGATGGGATTGGTTCTATGGGATCCACCTGTGGGCTGTTAAGATTTCCTCGCTATACTGACACTGAGTTGCCAAGGGTGATGATGCTCATTGATTTCAACATTCCACGTGGATGGCAATTTTTCTGAAACCACTCCAGAGTTACAGCCATCATGATGATGACCATGGCATTACTTATGCATCTGTCCATGATTTGGATCTAATGTTTGCTTTAGGATTGGAAGTGGGGATTTGGAAATGAAATTGTGGATTGAACGTTATCCCCCTTCAACTTGTGGTTGGGATACACATCTCTCGTTGGGACAGTGGACCTGTTTTCATGGTCTTCCCTTGGAAATTATTGGAACCCAGGTCATTTTCAGAAGGCTTTAAGGAAGAATTACTCAAAATTACTTTGACAGCTCACCTTATCAATGGTTTGGTAGAATTTTATACTACTCTGTCTTCATCCATCCAAGTGATTGTGACCCCCAGATATCCTCTTCCCTGGGGTTAGCCTTATAGGTCACTTTAGTTTCTGGAGGACCTTTGGCAACTGAAGCAGGGGAGAAAGTATTTAGAGTGTGTGACAGGTTGGATCACAGAAACCCCCTTGGGACTGCCACCTGATGTGCCAAGACTACTTCCACTTCTGCTTTCCTGCCCTGTCAGCTTAGGACTTAATTGCCCTGCCTGGTTTGAGCCAGACCTGCTATCCTGCTGCAAACCCAGACCCAGGTCTGAACCACTTGCCCCAAGGATGCAGACTTGACTGAAAGCAGCTTACAGAAGTGTTCCTGTCTTTAACACTCAAACCACAAATAAATCAGTTTTATAAAGCTTATATTGGGTAAACTCATACATTGTTCGTCCTCTATAACACTGACAGAGAGAGATGCACAGCTGTTTGCCCCTACCCACCCCCCAGGTATTAATATATACTCTGGGTTAATTAATAAGTAAAAAGTGATTTTATTAAATACGGAAAGTAGGATTTAAGTGGTTCCAAGTAGTGACAGAACAAAGTGAATTACCAAGCAAAATAAAATAAAACACACAAGTCTAAGTCTAGTACAGTAATAAAACTGAATACAGATAAAATCTCACCCTTAGAGATGTTTCAATAAGTTTCTTTCACAGACTGGACACCTTCCTAGTCTGGGCACAATCCTTTCCCCTAGTACAGCCCTTGTTCCAGCTCAGATGGTAACTAGGAGATCTCTCATGATGGCTCCTTCATTTGTTCTGTTCCACCCACTTATATATCTTTTGCATATGGTGGGAATCCTTTGTCCCTCTCTGGGTTCCCACCCCCTCCTTCTCAATGGAAAAGCACCAGGTTAAAGATGGATTCCAGTTCAGGTGACGTGATTACGTGTCACTGTAAGACTTCATTACCCACTTGTCAGCACACACGTATACAGGAAGACTTACAAGTAAAACAGAGCCATCTACAGTCAATTGTCCTGATTAATGGGAGCCATTAAGATTCCAAACCACCATTAATGGCCCACACTTTGCATAACTACGATAGGACCTCAGAATTATATTTCATATTTCTAGTTTCAGATACAAGAGTGATACATTTGTACAAATAGGATGATCACACTCAGTAGATTAGAAACTTTGTAATGATACCTTACAAGAGACCTTTTGCATGAAGCGCATTTTAGTTACATTATATTCACACTCATCAGCATACTTTCATAAAATCATACAGAATGCAACATCACAGAGTGCTGGTGGGAGAAGTTTGGGGCTGAAGTTGTCTAATTGAATCATACCGGGTTTTTGTAGTGTTTCCATTGCAGCTTTGTAGAGAGGTTTCTTTGCTTCCATCATCAAAATTTCAAAAGTAGAGTTATTTCAGGTGATGAATAACTCGATTAATCCAAGTTGCCTTGCTTGGTTGCTAATTCAAGTACCTCCTGTTATGAGGGGTTTTGTTTTTACTTTGCAGATAAAATCATTCTCATTCAGTTGGAATCATCTGTCTACATGGTGCAGGGCAAGTTTTTGAGGAGACAAACACCCTTTTCTGTCTGCTTGACTTTCAGCAGATGTTGCTCTCTGAGTTACTGGAGGTGTTAGGAGCCTTTGATGCAACAATCTGCTTATGGCCTTTGTACTTCCTGCCTTGTGAAGGCCAGTGGGGAAGTACTGAGACAACTCTTGACTGTCATTGGCTCCTTGAAAGAGAGTTTATTGCCTGCTTCACATAAAGAAGCATCTGTGCTGCTCAAGAAATTCTTACTTAACTATAAGAAACGGAGTACTTGTGGCACCTTAGACTCTAACCAATTTATTTGAGCATGAGCTTTCGTGAGCTACAGCTCACTTCATCGGATGCATACCGTGGAAACTGCAGAAGACATTATATACACACAGAGACCATGAAACAGTACCTCCTCCCACCCCACTGTCCTGCTGGTAATAGCTTATCTAAAGTGATCATCAAGTTGGGCCATTTCCAGCACAAATCCAGGTTTTCTCACCCTCCGCCCCTCCACACACAAACTCACTCTCCTGCTGGTAATAGCCCATCCAAAGTGACCACTCTCCCTACAATGTGCATGATAATCAAGGTGGGCCATTTCCAGCACAAATCCAGGTTTTCTCACCCTCCGCGCCCCCCCCCCCCACACACACAGAAACTCACTCTCCTGCTGGTAATAGCCCATCCAAAGTGAACACTCTCTTCACAATGTGTATGATAATCAAGGTGGGCCATTTCCTGCACAAATCCAGGTTCTCTCACCCCCTCACCCCCCTCTAAAAACCACACACACAAATTCACTCTCCTGCTGGTAATAGCTTATCCAAAGTGACCACTCTCCCTAAAATGTGCATGGTAATCAAGGTGGGCCATTTCCAGCACAAATCCAGGCTTTCTCATTCCCCCCCCCCCCCCCGGAACACACAGACACACACAAACTCACTCCTGCTGGCAATAGCTCATCCAAACTGACCACTCTCCAAGTTTAAATCCAAGTTTAACCAGAACGTCGGGGGGGGGGGGGTAGGAAAAAACAAGGGGAAATAGGCTACCTTGCATAATGACTTAGCCACTCCCAGTCTCTATTTAAGCCTAAATTAATAGTATCCAATTTGCAAATGAATTCCAATTCAGCAGTTTCTCACTGGAGTCTGGATTTGAAGTTTTTTTGTTGTAAGATAGCGACCTTCATGTCTGTGATTGCGTGACCAGAGAAATTGAAGTGTTCTCTGACTGGTTTATGAATGTTATAATTCTTGACATCTGATTTGTGTCCATTTATTCTTTTACGTAGAGACTGTCTAGTTTGACCAATGTAAATGGCAGAGGGGCATTGCTGGCACATATCACATTGGTGGATGTACAGGTGAACGAGCCTCTGATAGTGTGGCTGATGTTATTAGGCACTGTGATGGTGTCCCCTGAATAGATATGTGGGCACAGTTGGCAACGGGCTTTGTTGCAAGGATAGGTGCCTGGGTTAGTGGTTCTGTTGTGTGGTACGTGGTTGTTGGTGAGTATTTGCTTCAGGTTGCGGGGCTATCTGTAGGCAAGGACTGGCCTGCCTCCCAAGATTTGTGAGAGTGTTGGGTCATCCTTCAGGATAGGCTGTAGATCCTTAATAATGCGTTGGAGGGGTTTTAGTTGGGGGCTGAAGGTGACGGCTAGTGGCATTCTGTTATTTTCTTTGTTAGGCCTGTCCTGTAGTAGGTGTCTTCTGGGAACTCTTCTGGCTCTATCAATCTGTTTCTTCACTTCCGCAGGTGGGTATTGTAGTTGTAAGAAAGCTTGACAGAGATCTTGTAGGTGTTTGTCTCTGTCTGAGGGGTTGGAGCAAATGCGGTTGTATCGCAGAGCTTGGCTGTAGATGATGGATCGTGTGGTGTGGTCAGGGTGAAAGCTGGAGGCATGTAGGTAGGAATAGCGGTCAGTAGGTTTCCGGTATAGGGTGGTGTTTATGTGACCATTGTTTATTAGCACTGTAGTGTCCAGGAAGTGGATCTCTTGTGTGGACTAATAACATCAGCCACACTATCAGAGGCTCGTTCACCTGTACATCCACCAATGTGATATATGTCATCATGTGCCAGCAATGCCCCTCTGCCATTTACATTGGTCAAACCGGACAGTCACTACGTAAAAGAATAAATGGACACAAATCAGATGTCAAGAATTATAACATTCATAAACCAGTCAGAGAACACTTCAATTTCTCTGGTCACGCAATCACAGACATGAAGGTCGCTATCTTACAACAAAAAAACTTCAAATCCAGACTCCAGTGAGAAACTGCTGAATTGGAATTCATTTGCAAATTGGATACTATTAATTTAGGCTTAAATAGAGACTGGGAGTGGCTAAATCATTATGCAAGGTAGCCTATTTCCCCTTGTTTTTTCCTTCCCCCCCCCCCCAGACATTCTGGTTAAACTTGGATTTAAACTTGGAGAGTGGTCAGTTTGGATGAGGTATTGCCAGCTGGAGAGTGAGTTTCTGTGTGTGTGTGTGTGTGTGTGTTCCGGGGGTGGGGTGGGGAATGAGAGCCTGGATTTGTGCTGGAAATGGCCCACTTTGATTACCATGCACATTGTAGGGAGAGTGGTCACTTTGGATGAGCTATTACCAGCTGGAGAGTGAGTTTGTGTGTGGAGGGGCGGAGGGTGAGAAAACCTGGATTTGTGCTGGAAATGGCCCAACTTGATGATCACTTTAGATAAGCTATTACCAGCAGGAGAGTGAGTTTGTGTGTGTATGGGGGTGAGAAAACCTGGATTTGTGCTGGAAATGGCCCACCTTGATTATCATGCACATTGTAGGGAGAGTGGTCACTTTGGATGGGCTATTACCAGCAGGAGAGTGAGTTTGTGTGTGTGGTTTTTGGAGGGGGGTGAGGGAGTGAGAGAACCTGGATTTGTGCAGGAAATGGCCCACCTTGATTATCATACACATTGTGAAGAGAGTGGTCACTTTGGATGGGCTATTACCAGCAGGAGAGTGAGTTTGTGTGTGGAGGGGCGGAGGGTGAGAAAACCTGGATTTGTGCTGGAAATGGCCCAACTTGATGATCACTTTAGATAAGCTATTACCAGCAGGACAGTGGGGTGGGAGGAGGTACTGTTTCATGGTCTCTGTGTGTATATAATGTCTTCTGCAGTTTCCACGGTATGCATCCGATGAAGTGAGCTGTAGCTCACGAAAGCTCATGCTCAAATAAATTGGTTAGTCTCTAAGGTGCCACAAGTACTCCTTTTCTTTTTGCGAGTACAGACTAACACGGCTGTTACTCTGAAACCTTACTTAACTATGGCAACATGAATAACTGCTGTCTTGTGTTCAATTTTCCATTTCTGGTAAAGAGTACCAAAAAGGTCTTGCAAGACAGCTCTCACAACAAATCTAGTTGTCTCAAATCTCTCTCCAATCCTTGTTAGTCTGGCTGCTGAGCTGGGTACTGAACAGAGGCCATGTTGATTGATAAATTATCTCCTCACAATGGATGGAGATCGGGTATCCATGCTCATATTAATCTGTCAGCTGCCTTCAATACTGTTGATAATGAGATCTCAGCAGGGGTGAATTAACCAACTGAGATCCAGTAAAGATCAGACAGAGGTGGTGATAGTTGATTGAGAGAAGTATCCAGAGGATATAGCAAGAATAATTTACCACTTAAGTTGAAGGTGTCCATCCTCCATTTGTTCACCAGGTTTACAGTCTAGGTTTCTGATGAGCTTTCACCTACTACTAGAAGGTTGTGTCAGCACGTGCAACAAGTAATTGTGGGTAGTGGAGGGGCACAATTTGAAAAGTTCTGTGGGGACACGTGACCAGTACACGTGTTGCCTCTGCCTCCACCCACTGAACTTTGATATATATGTATACAATGTACTCTAGCAACTTCCTCCTCCTCCTCCTGCTTTGTGTCCTCGGGCTGGATGGGGCTTCACCTGAGCTGACTGGTGCTCCATGTCACAGTTCCTCTTCCTAATCTTGAAGATGCCCCCCAACTCACCTCAGTGGGCAGTCTGCAAAGCAGGCAGCAGGCAGCGCTGGAACTCCAACACAAGGGAAGGAGAGGTGGCCCCATGTAGCAGAAGGAAGGTCAGCCTGCAGCCAGTCACCCTGCTGCTTCCTCCCTTCCCGTGCTGCACAGACACATGGTGAGTGCCACCACCAGGGGGAGCTGTTGCCTCCTCATTGCTGGGTGTTCCAGCGAGAGGCAGCCAGAGAAATCTGTGGGGGCACGTGATCCCATGTGCTTCCTGTGATGTTGCACTCCATATGTTTTATGGAAATAAGCTTATGAGTGTGAATATGATGTAACTGGAATGTGCTTTATGCAAAAGATCTCTTGTAAGGTATCATGACGAAGGTTATAACCTACTGAATATATTCCTCCTATTTGTATGCATGTATCATTCTTGTATCTGAAGCTAGAAATATAAAGTATAACTCTGAGGTCCTATTGTAATTATGCAAAGTGTGGGCCATTAATGGTGGTTTAGATGGCTCCCATTGACCCAGACAATTGGTTGTAAATGGTTTATTTACCTGCAAACTTTCCTGTGTATGAGTGGGCCAACCCAGAAAGAATGGAGATTAGAAGTCTTATAGTGAAATGTGACCATGTCACATGAGGCTGAAATCTATCTTAATCCTTGTACTTCTCCATTGATGAGGTGGGGTGGGGACAAGCACAGAAAAAAGATTCCTGCCTTGTGCCAAAGCTATAAAAGGGGGTGGAGCAGGACAAAAGGGGCTGCTGCCAGTCATGAGAAAAACCCCGCTTACCACCTGAGATGTGTGCTGGAACTACAGTGACTGTACCATGGGAAAGAATTGGGTCCAGACTAGGAAGGAGTCTAGTCTGTGAAAGAAGCTTATTGGAACATCTCTGAGTGAGATATTACCTGTAATCAGTTTCTTAATGTATTTGGTTTAGACTTGCATGTTTTTCCTTTATTTTGCTTGGTGACTTACTTTGTTCTGTCTGTTATTACTTTAAACCACATAAATCTTCCTTTTATACTTAATAAAATCACTTTTGTTTATTAATAAACCCAGAGTTAGTGACTAATACCTGGGGGAGCAAACAGCTGTGCATATCTATCAGTGTTATAGAGGGCAGACAATTTATGGGTTTACCCTCTATACACGTTATACAGAGTAAAACGGATTTATTTGGGGTTTGGATCCCATTGGGAGCTGGGTGTCTGGGTGCTGGAGATGGGTAACCTGCTAAGCTGTTTTCACTTAAAGCCTGCAGCTTTGAGGGCATGGTCCAGACCTTGGGTCTGTGTTGCAGAAGGCTAGTGTGTCTGACTCAACAAGACAGGATTCTGGAGTCCCTAGCTGGCAGGAAGGTAATTTCAGAGGTAATTTCAGCTCATCAGGTGACAGTCCCAAGGGGATCTCTGTGACTGAACCCATCACACCTCCCACCCCCACGTGTCACCTCTGGTGCTCAGGTAAGTTTTTAATTATTTATGGATGGCCAGGAGGTTGTAACCATTTTTTTAGGACTTGGCAGTTGTCATCCATGACTTTGTTACCTCAAAAGTGGATTACTGCAGTGTGCATTATGTCAGTCTAGACCTAAAAACGGTCCTGAAATTGAAGCTGGTGCATAACCCATTTGGTAAGTGGAGGATTTAGCTGTATGTTCAACACCAGTGCTCTACAATCTTCACTGGTGTTTTGTGGGTAGGGTTTCCGGGTTACACTTAAGGTGGTGTTCTTCGAGTGATTGCTCATGTCAGTTACAATTAGGTGTGCACGCACTGCGTGCATGGTAGCCGGGAAGTTTTTCCCTTAGCAGTACCCGTTGGGTCAGTGCAGGCAACCTCTAGCATTGCAGAAACGCTCGGCCGGTGTGTGGGGGATGTTCCTGAAGGCCACATCTGCTGAAGCACAAGAAGCATGATTGTTAAATTCATACACCTTTTGCAACGTAACAATCACTTTCTCACTGACCCTTGGCAAGTACACATCTCTCCGAATACCCAAAGCATGGTGAGTGTTGGCAGGGGGTACTTGACATGGGGAAAAGAGCACTCACTCTGCAAGGGTTGTGGTGCAGCCAACTAGGGAAAAATTCTAAAATTCTCCCACGCTTTTTCACAGGTGGAGGGTCATTCTAGCAGATATCTCACTGTTAAGGGTAAGCAGGGTACATCTGCTACATGCTTGTGGCTTCCGCCCTGTTCCCTATCCTGCTCACCTGTGTGCCGCTTTGGTCCCTGCACAAGTGATTGCCAAATGGCATGGGAAAGTTTCCTGCAATGGGGAAAGGAACAAAGCAGCTCTGCCAAGGAAACTAGGGCAGGGGATTACCGAGTACCTCCAGGAAAATTTACAGGGGAGATCTCTGGAGGATTCTCATGAGATCTCGGCGTGCATCAACACCCTGTTCTGCTGTACTGATTAGCTACACAGGGAAATGTCCAGCTCACAGAAACACAGCCAGCCTTCTATATTTCTATACCCTGAAATAACCTCCACACAACACAAACCACAGCTACTTACTAGGCATCTCCTCTCCTGCGTTTTGCTCTCCAACTGATGAAACAGGCTAGACATCGCTGGAGTGGTGAACAGTTCCTGGATGCCTTCCCCACCAGCCAGCCCCACTGGGAGCTCCACATCATCATCTAACTTTAACATCTAACTTTTCATCAATGACTTAATCCTCCAGGTTAGGTCCTCTTTCCACTGCCTCCAGGCCCACTGAAATATACATAAGGCTCTTGGCGGCAGAGGTATGGTCGCCACCAAGGATAGTGTCCAGCTCCTTATAGAACCGATAGGTCTTAGGTGCAACACTGGAGTGATGGTTTGCCTCCCTTGCCTTATGGTATGTCTGCCTCAGCTCTTTATCTTCACTCTGCACTGCAGTGTGTCCCAATCATAGATAGCCCTTTTCACACAAGCCTCAAGAAATGTGCCCGAAAATATCCCAATTCCTATGGGTGAAGCACAGCTGGGACTGCACAGCCTCCTCTCCCCATATATTAAACAGATCCAGCAGCTCCACGGTGGTCCAAGCCTGAGAGCATTTGCTGCGATAACCTGCCATAGTCATGTGGGACGATGCGATGAGACTTCTCCATGCCGAGCAAACAAGAAATGGAATTTCAAAAATTCCCAGGGCTTCTAAGTTGCCTTTTGTCAACAAAGCTTTGTAGTGTAGACAAGGCCTAACTGTTTCTCTTGATCCTGCCTTATAACTGCTTCCCTTTTGTTTGCAATGTTGTTGTCCTCATGGTGGACCCAGGACATTAGAAAGACAAGGAGTGTGAGGTAATGTCTTTTATTGGACCAACCTGTTGGACCAAGCTTTTTAGCTACACAGAGCTCTTCTTCAGGTCCTTTGTTAACCATTGTTGCGTTGTATCTTGCCACTATTATGCTTTTAAGACTGCAGCTAAGTAGCTTCTAATCATTTCAGTCTTCTCTTGTCAGCAGTAGATTGGTCTGCCTGTCTTAAGCGGTGGATCCACTTTGTTCTTTTGTTTTTCTCTTATACTTGCACCCCTTTTGTAAAGCACATTTCCCACCACCAGCAGTGCAGCTCCACCTGGTGTATCTCCACTGTGGAACTGTTAGTAAGGACCAGCTGTTGGTATTTTGACAGCACTATCCCCTAGACCTGATCTGAGCAGGATTGGCTGATACAGTCATTAAAATGATGGCTGGTCTACACAAACACTACAATTATAGCTACCTCTGGTGGAGGTGCAATATTAAGAAATTTTTAAAAAAAAATTGCTTTCATTTTTTGCTGTCCTTGAACGTTCATGGAAAATCCTGCTTTTATGGTAAATTTAATTCACTGCCTAATGCAACACACATTTTCAATAAGGTTATTGTTATATTAACAAAAAGAAAAAAGCATGCAAGTAATTCAGTTAAATCTAAAACCAGACTTAAAATAATCTGATAATTTCATCTCATTGAACACCTTTTACAATTCAAGATTCATCAAGACTTGATAGCTTGGCTCCTGCAGAAAAGATTTAATGAGGGCATAGATTGGTTACATATTAAATATGTGGCAAGTCTCTTTAAGACCAGCATGTTCTACAGTAGAAAAAGAAATTCAGTAGAAGATACTGTGGATTTTTTCCCCCCGTGGAGGAGGGTGGAGGGGTACTTCATATCAGACTGACTACAGCTGGTATTAGTTGATAAATTAATTTTTCCCTGTTGAGGAAACTATGCACAAAAAGGAAGTAAGAATACATTTTGGGGAACACTTTTTCTGGAATGCTGTTCAAGATATTATTTCTAAAATGACGCTCGTCAGCATTTTGGCAATTTAAGGAGAACTATCCACAAGATATATACTACATTACTTATACTAATATACCCAGATGGAGAACTCACTTTTCTCTGGAGGAATGTGGAAACAATTCTAGCATGTAGCAGAAATGGACAAAAGTTTATGCATTTAAACATAAACACCAGCTCTATTACAAAATTGAGTCAAGATTTGCACCATCAGAACTTGCCAAGACCTAGTAGCCTTTGACAGATCTTAGTTTATGTACAATGAATGATGTTCTTTGCAGCCAGGGTTATGATGACTTTTTAATCTTTAACTTAAAATTCTCTTTTTAAATTGAAAGAGATTTTCTCTCTGTGTAAAAACATCAATTGTTCACTGAAACTTTTGAAGATAGGAAAGCAAGGTGTTAAGAAATAAAGGTTTAATTGTCACATTTAGTCCATCCTTGGAGGAAAACCCCTAACTGCTTTTTTCCCCCAATTTTGTAAAGCAAAGCAGCCATGCAAATTTGCAAAGGTGACAGAAGAGAAAGAGAACCTAATGCTGTGGAATCTTGAACTTTGGTTAAGTGTTTGTTTAACACCTTCACTGTATATAAAAGGGGTGGCCAAACTTACTGACCCTCCGAGCCCCATACAATAATCTTCAGAAGTTTGAGAGCTGCAAGAAGCACGCAACCTGCCCCGCGGGGTGGTGCCTGTGGGGATGCCAGGCTTCTGCTCTGATGCCCTCCTCTGAGGGGCTAAAGCCCCGTGACCCCAGTGGCAGATTTGGAGTTAGCAGGGCCCTGTACGCAGTTTCATTTTTTGGGGGCCCCCCTCGGGATCCAGCCAAGAAAAAGAACATTCTCTCTTATTCTCCCCCTACCGCTCATTTTTCACTCTTTTTTCTTCATCCTCTTCCTATATTATAAGTAATGGGAAGTAAATGAAAATAAAGTGAAGTACCTTGATTGGGGCAGGGGGTTGCAGTACAGGTGTGGGGGTCAGGCTCTGGAAGGGAGTTTAGGTAATGGGTGTGGGCTCTGAGCTGGGGCAGGAGTACGGGAGGGGGGTAGGGCAGCAGCATTTACCTCAGGTGGCGCGGCTCCCAAAGCAACCGGCACACACACCCCTCACAGCGGCTCCTAGGCAGGGCAGGGGGTCTCTGTGCACCGCTGCCTACAGGCGCTGCCCCCACAGCTCCCATTGGCCAATGGGAGCTGCAGAGTCGGCGCTTGGGGCGGGGGCAGCGTGTGGAGACACACACCCCCCCCCAAGGGGCCACAGGAATATGCCAGCCATTTCCTGGAGTGGTGCAGAGGGATGGGAGCAGGGAGCCCTTAGCCCTGCTGCTGGCACGTCTCTGTGCACCCCTTGGGGGTAAGGGAGCACCAGATCTCCACTGCCCAGGGTGGGGGGCAGCGCATGGAGCCACTTCCCCCCCACAGGGGCATGCAGAGACGTGCCAGCAACCAGTCATTTCCAGGACCGGCATGGGGCCACTGGCCACAGCATGCAGGCAGCCTGCCTGCCTGAGTCCTGCTGCGCTGCCAGCTGGGACTCAGGGGCAGGTTATCAAATTCGATTTGTCCTGTATTTTTGGGGGCCCACTGTCATGGGGGGCCCCGTGCTACTGCACGGTTTGTTTCATGGTAAATCCGCTACTGCGCTACCCCCTTCTCTGTAGGGCAGAAGCCCCTAGTCCCACCACCCCACTGCAAGACAGAAGCCCTGAGTTCCCCTGCCCACCAGCCTCCGTGAGCCACACTTTAACTTTGAAAGAGCCACATACTGGTTTGGTCACGCCTAGTATATAACCTGTCAGAAAAATCACCAGAGTTAGCTGTTTTTGATCACTATTTTGTGGGTGAGGCTAAAGGGAGACCTGTTTCCCTGTAGGATTATGCATTTTAGGGTATGGATGTGTTTTCTACCACAGGATGGAACATCATTTCATCCATTTCCCTGATAAGAGGAAGTTGAGGGTGGGGAGTTGTGGGGAGGTTCTCCAAAGCATAATCAGGATGGGGACAGAAAAGCTAGAGAACAGGAAACAATGCAATATGTAAATGGAGATAGGAGCAGAGAGCAGGAGAACAGAATAATGAAAGAGGAACATATAAGAGCAGAGAACTTTACTAAAGCAATAGGGTACATGTGTTCACTCTTTTTAGTGGCTGTTTAAGAGGAAACCTTCCTGTTTCCTGAGGGGAGATGGGTTGGGGGGAGAAAGTAGCTTCAAGAACTAGAATATAGTTTTGTTTTTAGCAATACTCAGTAATGGTGGGTGGTACATATATATATATATATATAATCTTAACAATCAATATAAAAGATCTTAATCCTGCAATTAATAAAAAAGAGGCCATGGTGAAACTCAGAAAAAATAATGCAGAGAAATAGACTTCTTACAAACAATCCAGTTTTGAGCAGTTAGGGACAGTAGTGAATATGTAGATATTTTATAGCAAGTTGTGTGTATAGGAGTTGGGGATTTAAATAAACAAACAAACAATACCCAACAGCTTGAATAAACAAAAAAGAGTATGATAGGAGTTCTAATTTTGGAAACTTTTGCCTTCTCATTGGAAGATGATTTGAAAGCCTATGTGTGGACCTTTGCCTAGTAGACAAAATGGAAGAATGACATAATGCTGAACATGAGCAATGATTGTTGTGGTTGAAATACTAGGAGTAGAGATATTATATGGGGAAGATACTTTAATTGTGCATTGAAATCTAGTTAAATAGATCTGACAGTAAATGTGGGTGGTGGTGACCAGCAATTAGTCCTCCCTAGAAAGAAAAAAAGACTGGAAAGAGTCAAATAAAGCATTCATAATTTTTTTTCCAGATGCATGGTTATATATCATAGAAATGTATGACTGGAAGGGACTGATAGTTCATCTAGTCCAGGGAATCTTGTCCAGGGCCACTGCCCCCACTGATCAACTACTACTCCTCCCTCCCAGCACCTCCTGCATGCTGGGGAACAGCTGTTCCCGCATACAGGAAGTGCTGAGAGGGAGGGGGAAGAAGGGGGCGCTAGGGGAGGGGGCAGAATGAGGTGGGGTCTTGGGGGAAGGGGTGGAGTGTTGGAGGGGCCTGGGGCTGAGTGGGGGGCTTGGGTGTCCAGGGCAAAATTTTAAATCAAAATGAGGGTCACAGGGTTACTAAAGTTTGAGAACCACTGATCTAAACCATCCCTAGACCATCCTGTTTACTGGAATAGAATCATACTTTCCTCTTTTGATCTAAAACCATGCTTGCTGCTGCTGGCAATGTACAGTTGTATGTGCAAATCACCTGAGCTCCAGGATAATATCACCATACCATATGCGTAGGTCAGGCATATGGACTATGTGTATGGAATATGGGCTTATATGCATATTCAATGACAAAAAAACTGTTAACACAGTATTAAGATTGCTTGGTGGTAGGTCGTTTTCTTGCAGAACTTTGAGTTGAGCAAAACTCAGCCTTCTTAAAACAGGAAATGCAGAGTTGACAACCTTAACTCTGCCCTCTTTCACTAATGCCCACATGTACTCCATTAATTCACATACCTTTACTCTACCAACCTCAGCGTTGCTGAAATATACAAGCTCTTCACCTCTTTTTACATCCCATTCATTCTCATCCACAGAATTTATTCTAACACAATTAAAGGACAAAAGAGGGGTGGGGGGGAAGTTACACATTAGTAACTTAGTTACTTATTAGTAGATTTCATAGTGTAGCTATAGCAATTATTCAGATGCTCAGCCAAATCAGAGAAAACTATGCATACCTCTTCTACATATATCTCTTATGTGGTCCAAATCTGCTCTTATACATTGTATGAGGTGCACACCACAAATAAGTCCCAGATAGCCTAGATAATTATAGGCTTGTCAGCCTGACAAGCCCAGACAAAATAAAGGAGTGGCTGATATGGGACTTCATTAATAAAGAACTAAAGGCAGGTAATGTAATTAGTGCAAATCAACATGGGTTTATGGAAAAGAGATCCTGTTAAACTAACTTGATATTTTTTATGAGAGTACACGTTTGGTTAATAAAGGTAATAGTGCTCAGGCATGGCAGGAGTAAAATCAGGAAGGCCAAATCACACTTGGAGTTGTAGCTAGCAAGAGATGTGAAGAGTAACAAGAAGGGTTTCTTCAGGTTTGTTAGCAACAAGAAGAAAGTCAAGGAAAGTGTGGGCCCCTTACTGAATGAGGGAGGCAACCTAGTGACAGACGATGTGGAAAAAGCTAATGTACTCAATGCTTTTTTTGCCTCTGTCTTCACGAACAAGGTCAGCTCCCAGACTACTGCACTGGGCAACACAGCATGGGGAGGAGGTGACCAGCCCTCTGTGGAGAAAGAAGTGGTTTGGGACTATTTAGAAAAGCTGGACAAGCACAGGTCCATGGGGCCGGATGCGCTGCATCCGAGAGTGCTAAAGGAGTTGGCGGATGTGACTGCAGAGCCATTGGCCATTATCTTTGAAAACCTCAGGGCGATCGGGGGAGGTCCCAGACAACTGGAAAAAGGCTAATGTAGTGCCCGTCTTTAAAAAAGGGAAGAAGGAGGATCCGGGGAACTACAAGCCAGTCAGCCTCACCTCAGTCCCTGGAAAAATCATGGAGCAGGTCCTCAAGGAATCAATTCTGAAGCACTTAGAGGAGAGGAAAGTGATCAGGAACAGTCAGCATGGATTCACCAAGGGCAAGTCATGCCTGGCTAACCTAATTGCCTTCTATGACAAGATAACTGGCTCTGTGGATGAGGGGAAAGCAGTGGACGTGTTATTCCTTGACTTTAGCAAAGCTTTTGACACGGTCTCCCACAGTATTCTTCTCAGCAAGTTAAAGAAGTATGGGCTGGATGAATGGACTATAAGGTGGATAGAAAACTGGCTAGATTGTCGGGCTCAACGGGTAGTGATCAATGGCTTCATGTCTAGTTGGCAGCCAGTATCAAGTGGAGTGTCCCAAGGGTCGATCCTGGGGCCGGTTTTGTTCAATATCTTCATTAATGATCTGGAGGATGGCGTGGATTGCACCCTCAGCAAGTTTGCAGATGACACTAAACTGGGAGGAGAGGTAGGTATGCTGGGAGGTAGGGATAGGATACAGAGGGACCTAGAGGATTGGACCAAAAGAAATCTGATGAGGTTCAACAAAGGCAAGTGCAGAATCCTGCACTTAGGATGGAAGAATCCCATGCACCGCTACAGACAAGGGACCGAATGGCTAGGCAGGAGTTCTGCAGAAAAGGAGCTAGGGGTCACAGTGGACAAGAAGCTGGATATGAGTCAAAAGTGTGCCCTTGTTGCCAAGAAGGGCAATGGCGTTTTGGAATGTATAAGTAGGGGCATTGCCAGCAGATTGAGGGACGTGATCATTCCCCTCTATTCAACATTGGTGAGGCCTCATCTGGAGTACTGTGTCCAGTTTTGGGCTCCACACTACAAGAAGGATGTGAAAAAATTGGAAAGAGTCCAGCGGAGGGCAACAAAGATAATTAGGGGACTGGAACACATGACTTATGAGGAGAGGCTGAGGGAACTGGGATTGTTTAGTCTGCGGAAGAGAAGAATGAGGGGGGATTTGATAGCTGCTGTCAACTACCTGAAAGGGGGTTCCAAAGAGAATGGATCTAGACTGTTCTCAGTGGTAGCAGATGACAGAACAAGGAGTAATGGTCTCAAGTTGCAGTGGGGGAGGTTTAGGTTGGATATTGGGAAAAACTTTTTCACTAGGAGGGTGGTGAAGCACTGGAATGCGTAACCTAGTGGAATCTCCTTCCTTGGAGGTTTTTAAGGCCAGGCTTGACAAAGCCCTGGCTGGGATGATTTAGTTGGGGATTGGTCCTGCTTTGAGCAGGGGGTTGGACTAGATGACCTCCTGAGGTCCCTTCCAACCCTGATATTCTATGATTCTAATATACTTAGACTTCTATAAGGGATTTAACTTGGTACTGCATGACATTTTGATTAAACAACTAGCATGACATAAAATTACTATGGCACACATTACATGGATTAAAAACTGGGTAACCAGTAGGTCTCAAAATGTAACTGTAAACGGGGAATCGTCATTGAGACAGATTGGTTCCAGTGTGGTTCTGTAGGAGTCAGTTCTTGGCACTGTGCTGTTTCACATTTTTATCAGTGACCTGGCAGAAAACATAAAATCATCACGGATAAAGTTTGCAGATGACACAAAAATAGGGAGAGTGGTAAATAATGAAGAGGACAGGTCACTGTGATCTGGAGAGCTTTGTAAACTGGGTGCAAGCAAACAATATGCATTTTAACATGGATAAATATATACAGCTAGGAACAAAGAATGTAGGTCCTACTTACATGATAGGGGACTCGAACCTGGGAAGCTGTGACTGAACAAAATTTGGGGGTCATGATAGATAAACAGCTGAACATGAGCTCCCAATGTGATATTGTGGCCAAAAGAGCTAATGTGAACCTTGGATATATAAATGGGAATCTCAGGTAGGGGTAGAGAGGTTATTTTACCTCTATATTTGACACTGCTGTGATCACTGCTGGAATACTGTGTCCATTTCTGGTGCCCACAGTTCAAGAAGGATGTTGATACATTGGAGAGGGTTCCGGAAAGAGCCACAAGCATCATTAAAGGATTAGAAAGCATGCTTTATAGAGAGAGACTCAAGGAGCTCAATCTATTTAGCTTAATAAAGAGAACGTTAAGAGGTGACTTGATTATAGTCTATAAGTACCTACCTCAGGAACTAATATTTAATGGACTCTCCAGTCTAGCAGAGAAGGGAGTAACACTATCCACTGTCTGGAAGTTGAAGCTAGACAAATTCAGAGGGGAAATAAGGTGTACATTTTTAAGGGTCAGAAAAATTAAATCATTAGGACAATTTGCCAAGGGTTGTGATGGATTCTCCATCACTGACCATTTTTAAATCAAGATTGGATGTTTTCCTAAAAGATTTGCTCTAGGAATTATTTTGGGGGAGTTCTGTGGCCTGTGTTATACAGGAAGTAAGATTAGATGATCACAATGTTCCCTTTTGGCCTTAGAATCTATGAATCATTAGCAACCATGGCATCACACACATTTCTTTTCCCTCAGCAGTCAAGGTACCTGCACTGTCCATTTTAAACCTTGGTGTTGTGTGGCTTTAGAAATATCAACATTAATCTGCCTGAAATCAGGAAGTAGCCACTTCTGTGCCCCACATTGTCTCTCCCATCCCACACTCTCTGGCTCAGTAAAACAGATTTTCTCAAACAACCAGTCCAAGGGTTGTCTACTACCCATCCTCATTTCCCACCCTCTCTGCAAGCAAACCCCATTCCTGTCTCCCCTTCCCCCACTACACCAGGTCCTCTGTCTCCTCCTCCTCCTTACCCGGTATAACAAAATGTTTGGTTAGACTGCCTGCTGACTGTTCTGCTGTGTTCACCATAAATCACCCCATAAAATAAAAACACATTATAGCAGAGACAACTTGTATCAGGCAACATGAGTTATTAAATGTGTATTGCACAGGTGTACAAAGATTTGGACTGGAAATAACAGTGGTGGGGTGTGCACCCGGGCTAATGGTGTTGGCACAGTCCTCGAACTACGCAGGCAAACATAAAGTGGCTGCATAGAAATTATCTCAGGGTTTTTTCTTTACTGGTGCACTACAATCCTTCCAGACTTCACGTCTATGCAAACAAATAAGTGAATATTTTCTTTAATAGTTTTCACAATTTGGAGGTCCAGTGGGTACCATGCACTACCTTGGGTAAAATATGGCTAATCAAGACCATTTTGACCTGCATAGCCACAATAGATCGATATCTAGTTCTGCACAAAGAAAACAAACCAACCAAAAAATAAAAACCACCCTTGGAAGCAACATCTGAAAACAGCTATTATTTTTGGGGGGGCCTATGTCTCCAAACCCCATGGCTCAGCTGACCCCAAATTTGGAACACTAATCTTACTATGCACTCCCACAAGGCAGCGCAGATTTCATGTGCCAGCATGTGGATTTTAGAGTATTTAGAAGTATTGTTCTTCAATTAGGAAGGGTAGAGGGATGATGGAAAGAAAGGGCTTCTCTGACCATCCATCTGTAGCATAGGAATCTCTGAAAGGTGTGAAGTAGCCCATTCATCCCATTGTGATGTCCTCAGCTGCAAGAGAACACCCCCCAGAGACCAGTGCAACCTGAACAATAACTGTAAGACATGTGAACTGCTCCATTCACCTCAGTGGGTGTTCCCATTCCGCTCCTGAGTACTTTACAGCCTGTGCTATGCATGAAATATGCCCATTCTCAGCTCCCCACCCAAAGTGGCAGGACTGGAGACATTCCCCAAAACCTTGCCCACATAGTGGGCTGGGAGGAGCTCTCAGACCCTCCCAAAAAGACAACACCCTCCAGATGCTACTTTATGGGGGAGGAGAGAGTCTGGGATGCTTTCTAGGTGCACCAAAAATTGTGGATTACCTTGTTACCTGCTTGTCTCAGTCAGAGAGAGATTTGCTGGTACTAAACTGGGTGACAGTGTTTATTAGCTACACCAGACAAACTTCTCAGGATGCTGCCAGTCCTTTCTTTGTCTTGCAGGTAACATTTGGTGCACCCCAGTCTCTGAACCCCCTTGAAGAGTCTTTCTCTGTGGTATCCAGCCACTGTCACTGGACACTCAGAGTAAGTCTGCTCCCTCCAAAGAGCAGTATACGCACCAGCTTACTTGATTCTAATAAGAATTCAGACTTTTCTTAGTGTTACTGCACTGAGATCTACTGATGATAAAACAAAGAAAAGGTTATTAACAAAGATAGAGCTTCAAGTGCTACTGAGTAAGGGTAGTAGAAATAGCTATAGTTATAAATGAAACAAAAGTAGACCATGGTGCTACAAGACTAAACACAGCCTTAGGAGGGTAAAGTCTTTGTCTGAAATATCCATCTCACCTTCAACAACCTCAGCATCACCAGCCCCTTGGGCCAGGGTCCAGCTTTCATGGATACAAAAAGTGCTGTCCTTCTTGTGCCCCCAGTGATGAATAAAAAACGTCTTGTTACCCACTTACAGTCCAGTAAACCTTTGAAATGTATCTTTTTGAAGTGTGCCCCTTCCCAGTTGATGAGATTCTTCCTAGGCACATATGGGGGGCACCAGTAGGGGAGCAGACACCCCCAGAGGGGCAAGCCCCCTCATATCCCAGCTTTATGGGAAGGGAGGAGAGGGAGGCCTCCGACCTCCTTAGAGGAGCAAGAACCCCTCAGACCTGGGCATACACACAGGTAGGGAGACTGTGGGACTGATTGGTGACCTTTCCCCAGGTCCCCCCTCCCAGTGTCCCACCCCTTCCTCACCTGAGCCCTAACCTCTTTCCCCTCCACTCCCACCCATCGCCATTTATCTGCCTCCCCTTCGCTCCTGAGCCCCAAACCTCTCCCCACCATTTTCCCACTCCTCTGCCCCCGAATAACCATCTCCCTCCTAGCAGGCAGTCACATACCTAATTCCCCCTCAGAATATTTTGAGTATCTTCCCCCAAAATAAAATGCCACCTGTGACGCTCAAATTTTAGCCACCACCAGCTAGAGTCAAAAATTCCTTCTGTCTTGGGAGGCAGAGGCTTGTGAGTAACGTATCCCTCTGACGTTAGTTGAAGGGGCATTTTTCAAACATCAATCTCAATGAGGTCTGTGATTCAGCCAGTCATTAGTACCTCCCAGTTTAACCATACAAGGCAGCAGGAAGAAACTGGTTTTTTGGGTGGGTCCTGTACTTTGGAAGTCCCTTGGTCAAATGACCCCCAAATGTGGCTCATTTTCTCTGGCAACATTTCTGGAACTACATGAATTCCCATGAGTGAACAGGTGCATCTGCATCGCCCTTGTGGAATACTCAGCATGGTTAGCATTGTAGTTTCTTGGTGCATGTAAGCATGGGGGACTCACCTCAGGGCACCTCCTGCTGGTGTCCTGGGAATTAGCTCTACTTTCAGCCTTGGAGCGCCCTCCACAGGCCGATGTCCCACTTACGCCAGGCCCCCATGTCCCTCCCGGACCCGGTGCCCCTTGTACACCGGGATGCTGCGACTGGCAGTAATCCCTCACTTGCAGGGTCTCCCTACCCAGGGGAACCCCCACCCCCACCTTGCCTCAGTCTTTGGCTACTGCCCAGTCACTGTCTAGCCCCTGTTCACTGAGGCTGACTGCAGTATATAAGCCACTCATCTCAGGCAAGGCGGGTTTGGACCTTCTGCCTAACCGCGGGCTGCCCCCTGCAACTCCAGTACCTAACTGGCCTTTGACTAGGCCACAGCCTGGGGGGTTTTCAGGCCGGAGCTCCCTAGCTTCCTTGGCCACTCTGGGCACTTGGTTAGGCTTCCCAGCAGCCAAGCCCTTCTCTCTCTACAGGCAGAGAGAGTCTGTTTGGATTCTTAGCTTGCAGCATCTTATAGGGGCCAGCTGGACCTGATTGGGGCATGGCCCCCGCTGTTGCTGCCCTCCCCAATCAGCCCAGGCTGCTTGTCCCCAGCCACAGCGCTCTTTGGGGCTGTTCTAAGCCCCTCAGGGCAGGAGCGGGTGTCTACCCCGCTACAGTGCAGTTTTAGATAACGTAAGTGAACCTGGCAACCAGGACACTGCAAAACTAGACCTTAGCTAATTTACTCGTTTAGTCAACAAATGTAGTCACTGGTAATACATTTGCTTGGCTGCCTTGTTGAGGACGCGTAGGTTTCAGTACAGCTGCAACTGTTCTCTGAGTAATTTCTCCCACAGTACCACTATTGGATTGATCTGTGTTATAGTAGCATCCATTTTGATAAGTCCCTCTAAGTTTTCAGATGTTAAGATTTGTAACCAATCAGTCTCAAAATGTGACTTGGATTTTGGGGTTATGTGCATTAGTGTCCACTTTAAACTTGTGCTCCCTAGGACATTGCCTCACACATAAAATAATCTTTGTATTTGTTCATTAGGTTACCTGACCTAGCCAATATTAGTGACACTAAAAGTGGGATGTGTGATGCTGGCAGACCAGGTGCCAGTTCTTGCCAGGGCTTTAGGTCTCAGCAAAACACTGACAAATGCATTGCTGGAAACCAGTCCAGCTCACATGTGCGTTAAGATGGATCTTGGCCTTATAACAATGTGTTTAGTGTTTAGATTTTATTACATGCTTGTAAGATGCTGCATGCATTAATCCTACTTACAATGTTTGTAACACATGCTATAAGGTAATATTTAAGCTTTTGCTTTGTAAAAAAATGTTTTTTCCTGAAACTGTCATCCTGTCAGAATGTATAGTTTCCTCCTGGTCATTAAGAAGGTTAGCAAAACTAAATGGGCCATTGCAGGACATCACAAAGCAAAGACATTGTTAATTGCCCCTTCACACCCATAAAGAGGCTACGTGCAAAAGGGGTCACCCCATCAGCTTGAATACTGGAAGACAGAAATAGAGATAGTGAACAAGAACGTTTTTCATCTCTTTTGCTGGTTGGACTCATATAGGGCTGGAGTTACAAAACAGAAGCAGAGATCCCCAGGGTCAACTTGGGTTAGCTCTAAAAGACATTCAGAGCTGACAGATTCCTGCAACTGTCACCTTTTGGAACCATAGACTGTAACTCATTTGTGTATATGGTGCCTACTTTAACCTTATAATAACTCTCTCATTGCTTTTTCCTAGTTAATAAATCCTTAGCTAGTTTACCATAGGACTGGCTACAAGCATTGTCTTTGGTATGAGATCTCAGGTACAAATTGACCTGGGCTAAGTACCTGGTCTCTTGGGACTAGAAGCAACCATTACCTGACTCTTCTGTGATCTTTGGTGTATTGCGACCAACTATCACTAGTCCAGCTTGCCTGAGTGGCCATTTCTGACACCATGGTAAGATTGTTATAGTGCTGCAGGAGTTGCATTTAATACTGTGTTGGTGAAATCTAATGCTAGAACATACAACCGTTTGGGGTGTCTGTCCTGCTTTTTAACAGGCTGCCCCGAGTTTGGCACTCATGGTCATGAACAACTTCAGACAGCGTGACAGGATATTTCCCCCTGATAATACTAGTTAGATCAATTTAAGATCCTGGCCTACTTTGAGACCAAATGCGGGATGTACAATGTAAGATTTTAGATACTTTTCATTCTCATTGGCTTTACAGATTGCAGTGCGTATACTCCGCCAATCTAGTGGCTTATCTCCATAGCCAAACAATTGCTAGTTTGGGGACGGAGGGTTGCTTCCATGAGGAGTTGCTTGAGCCTCAAGTCCCCTTCCTTTGTAGTTCCAGGGCAAAACCCTTTGCAGATCAGTCTGTTTGATGTGCTTCCCCCAGGCACTTTAGGCAGGAGTTGTGGGGATTGCCCTTTGGCATGGACTTGTGACAGGTGCCTCACGGTTTGAACCCTTGGGACTGAGGCATGCCCTGAATCCCAAGACGGGAACGAACTGGGGAGGGAAATCCCAAATACATACTAGCTAGCTAGCTAACTAACACTAACTATTTGTAAGCATAGTCTGAATGAGCTCTCCCCGACATCTAGTGGTGAGCTGTGGAAAACGACTTCAGGAACTGATCTCGTTTGCATGGGCACACCCACCCTGCCTAGGTGCTCAGCATGATAGGATTGCTTGCCCAAATGATCACATGTGGCTGGTGTGGGATTCCCCAGTCTCCTTGTTATTGGGACAGGAGTAAAAAAGTGTTGTTAGCTTTGTTGTGTGACTCAAGGGCAGCAGAATTGTACCTGGCATACCCCGATGGAGGGACTCAGCCTCAACTGAATGGTACTCACTAGGCAGGGGACATGGGTTCTAAAGCTCAATGATTTGAGAGAGGGCTCTGTTTAAGGACCCTAGACACCATTTGATCTGTCTGCTCTCTACTGTGTAATAGCAGAGTTAATTGAGACTCAATTAAGTCTTGTTGCGTGGTACAGAGCTGAAATTGCTGACAACTACATCTAAGTATTGGGCCTATTGTGGCTCAGGGTCTCTGTTACAAGAGACGGCCCCACTAGCACCTGAAATCACTGAGAACTGTGTTAAGTAGTGGGCCCTGAAGACATCTTAATGAGTGGGCAGCTGGCAGAGAGGTACAGCCAGCAGGGTGGCTGGTGAAGAGAGGCTCGGTGAGCGGCCAGCAGGGTGGGTGGCAGAGAAGGACAGAGTGGAGCTCCACAGAGAGGTGTGGTAATTGGCTTTTGGGGCAGCAAGCGAATGCCTGAGCAGCGAAGCATGTAAGGTATCTCCTTACCCTTCCACCTTTCTCCCAGGGTGGGAGGTGAACTCTGCAGATGAACCTCTGAAGCTGCACTGACCAAGGACAGTGAGTGTGGTGCAGAGAAGGGATGGGCATGTTAAAGGGACTTTTGGGTTGCTGGACTCAAGAACCGGAGGGGAAAAGGATACTGCCCAATTTATTTGGGGGTGGGTCTTTTGCTCATTGTTTATGTTTATGAACCCTAGTTGCGGTGTTTTCCCAAATTAATGCTGAGTTACTTCCCTCCTTTTATTAAAAGTTTTTGCTACACTCAGACTCTGTGCCTGTGCGAGGGGAAGTATTGCCTCTTAGAGGCACCCAAGTGGTGGTATGTAATTGTCCCAGGTCAGTGGGTGGGGGCTCGAGCTGGTTTTGTGTTGCAGTGTTGAAAACGAACCCCTAGATACTGAACCCAGCCCTTGTTGTTGCCAATTCTGACTGGCAGAAGGGCTACTAGAGGAAACGCTTGCTGAAGCAAGAGAGACACTCAGCTCCAATGACCATCACTGGTGGGAAAAAAGAATTGAGGAGACAGTGGGTCGGCAGGGACCTATATGCAGTGCCATGAAGGCGCGACTCCAGGGGGGCACCCAGGCTGATCCAATGGGTACTGTTGGGGGAAAAATAACTTTCCAATGTCTATGCATGCGGCATGCATACATTTTCTTGGAATGGACATGAGCAACACATCTCGAAGAACAACAGTTACGAGAAGGTAGGTAACCATTTTTTATTGTTGCTGCTGCATAGGTGACTGCTGATCATGATGATGTGTCCAGTCCTCCACCCCATGTATTGTTGTGGGTATATAGAGTTTTGTGTATATATATGTGAAATCTGTCTTTTTATTGGTCACTAATCTCACACATGTTACCACTCATCACAAGGGCTCCTTTGTTTATAAATTTGGAGCAGCCTGCTTGTGTACAACAGGTGTATTTTTGATTTTTTGGTTGCCTGAAAACTTGGTGGCATTTTCTTACTCCATCTGACATCTCCTATTTAGAATCTAAGTGGCTATCTATAGTAGGGTCACCAGACAGCAAGTGTGAAAAATTGAGACAGCGGGTAGGGGGTAATAGGTGCCTATATAAGTCAAAGCCCCGAATATCAGGACTCTCCCTATAAAATTGGGACATCTGGTCACCCTAATCTATAGTCTGGGCTCAGACCCAAGGCTCTGAGTAATTCGAAAGCTTGTCTCTCTCACCAACAGAAGTTGGTCCAATAAAAGATATTACCTCACCCACCTTGTCTGTCTAGTATGTAGAAAGATTGTTTAAATTATGACACTTTTCTTCTATAAGCTATTTTAAAAAATTCTTATTTAATTAAAAATTCAAAGCAGTCCTAACATTATGTCCTTAGAACCTTTTGATAAAGTAGATAACTGTGTGAACATCTATCCTCCAGTTTTCCTTGGCTATCTGTTCAATATTCTTTTGTTTTTTGTATATTTGGAAATTGGTTCTAAGTCACCTTTCTACTGTTTAAAATAATTGTTATTGGTTAGTTCTTAGGAGAGAAGTTACTTTCTGCTTTCCAGTTTCTTAAAACAGGATCAAATGGATCACCTTAGTTTCCGTTCACATAGAATTTCATAGGAACAATGAAATGACTGCAAGCACATATTGCCAATTCTAGCCTGTAGGATTTCTCTCTCCCACCTTGAAAGGTGGCAAGACAATTACTGAGATCCTTGTAGATCTTCTTTAAAGCTGGGCAGTGAATGAAATGCATAACCTTCCAACTCAATGACATTTAACCCAACCACACATCAGTTCAGGCAGAAAAATAAATTGGTACTCAGCTGCTCCCTGTCTATTTTTCTGGTTAGGGCTATAAATAAAAGAAATTATTGTGGTTTCACCTGTGTGATTTTTTGTGTGTACGTGTGCTTTGTTCTGTTGTTCCCAACAGGAAGGACTGGAGGAGGCTGTACCCAGACTTTATTATGCAGCTAACCATTTAAAACATCTATATTCAATTTCACATTCCTTTAAAAATGCTTGTTAAGCTGTATATAGACCACCCACCTTTTCTTCTGCCTTTTATCCTTTCCCTTCTTACTCATGCAATGCAATTGCATCACTCAGTTGTGACATTAAAATGACAGTGTACCATACACTATTGTAACCAAAAGTAATATCCTGCTGAAATGAGGTCTGAGTATATTTACACAATAATGTATAGACTCTATAACTAGTAATGATGTACCAGAGGACAGAATGATAAGAGATATACAGAAAGTGAAGCTTTTAGGTGGATATGAAATCTATCTTTAAAAAAGTAGCCGTGAGTAATCTCCTGCACCAAACTCCTTTATCCTTTTCCAAAGACATTTTTAGTTTTCCATAGTGTTTGTAAGCTCACATGATCTCACAAAATGCTATAGATTCCTATCCGCCCCCCCCCCCAAACACAACCAAACAAAAAACTCCTTGTTTTAAAAAAACTCTTACAATGGCAAGACCAAAACCCTTTTTTGTGAGCAGTGCTAAATGAATCCTTGCCATTTCTTAGCTAATGAGGAACTTGTTTTGTGTTCTGTAAATGCTTAGCACTTAGCAGTGTTAGTAATGCTTAAAAAAAGGTCTTTAAAATGGTTCAGTTACCAAGTGCTTTTGACTCTCTCAGTAAGACATTGAAGCAGACCTTCTGCTCTGAATTAATAAGGCCAATCCAAAGCACACAAAGCCCAGAGTGACCGAGTATTCTTCTGGTGTCTTCACTATCTGTACGGAGATCAGATAAATCACTCTCAAGCAGTTAAATCAATGATAATAAATTAGGACCCTATTTTTACAGCACCTTGTGGTAAATTCTCATGGTTAGATTAATTTATCAGCTGCAGTGAAGAGCACCTCCCACAAGATCATGTCAGGGAAGATATTTTTCTTTTTTTAAAGGCAAAAAGAAATGACTGAATTATTTGTTTTTACATAATACACAAAATGGAATTCCTCAGCCTATCCCAGCTAATTCATGTTTCAATTGTACCCAGCTGTTTAAATTGCACTGCTTAGAGATTGCCTTGATCCCCAGGTGCAGGTACTCCATCTGTGCTGCTCTGAGAGACTATTTACAGCAGAGGTTAGGCCAGTGATTGCTGGGATGGAAAACTCATTTCTCAGCCTGGCTTTTATTTACACTCTTATTAAAGATCCTTTCACTCATGTTGGAATGGCAGCTAGTGGCTGCAGTGAACATTTGGCGCTGAGCCAAGCAGCAAAATTACCATGTTGATGAAAGATAGTCTGCTTCCATTTTAACCTTTTACTGTTCTCCCCTTTCCAAGTATATTTGCATGAAGAAGAATGATTATTGAAAGAGATAGGGGGACAAAAGAGGAAAGAAACCTTGTCAGCTGATCTCTCCAAGTTAAAAATAACTGTTTGCCACCAATTTGGAAAAAAAAAAAGTATTGCTTTATTAATTGGATATGCCTTTCCCTTAATTATTATTAGAGTCTGTTTTCTTGTGAAACAGTAGAGCCACTCATGTCTCCCTCCTGCCCTCTCCCCCCAACCTTGTGAACACTTCCTGGGATATAACTGTAGTGAAGCGGTTTCTATTTCATCTCAGATGCAGTGCACAGACAGCCGCAGCAACGCCCTGAAAATACTTCGCCTAAAAATATTTGCCCTTCAGTTAGAAATTAATCATCTTCCTGAATGTACGCTCTTAGTGCAATTTGTACAATCCATCTTCCTTTAGAGAAAGGAAAGATATTGGCTCTTGCTGTCTAAGGCTGCCCTGCCATTCAACAATGTAGCTATCGACCAGGCAGTGGTTTTTTGGTTTTACATATTGTCCAGAAACCTTTAAACATCTGTTTCCAGGACCAAGATATGATTGCTTAACAGTAACAAAATCCAGATCAGCTGCATTAAGACAACGAACAATGTTCTTGAGTGCCAGCTGCAGTGTGGCCACATCTAAGAGCACAACAATGAGAAGATGCAACCAAATCCCCAACCTCACTGCTACTGCCCAAGCAAATACTTCAACATAAAACACGCAGACAAAAATGCCAGGGTGGTGCTACTTCTTGGTTGTTGGTACTGCACTGCTTCCTCCTCCTAGGTGTCTGAGTGAGAGGAGGAGATTCCACTTTAGCTTCCCTTTCCCTTGGGAAGAGAGTGTTTTTATTTGGGGCTGGTCTTAAAATCCCAGGTCCTGCAGTTATGGGATTCGGTAAAAACCTCAGCTTCTTTTTCAAGAGATGATCCCTGTGCGGATTCCAAAGGTGGGTGCGCATGCACGCCAGGCACCACAGCTGGAACTGTTCATAGTAGTGTCCGTTGACCTGCATGTGCGGCACCCTCATGACACGTCCAAGTCTTGGAGGCTGTATGGGTCAATGCCACTCCAGTTCCTTCTTACAGCTGCATGGCCAGCATCAGAACCCCTGTGCCTTGGTGCTCTGAGCCTGCTAAAAGATCTGCTGTCCGCTTCTTTTTTGTACATAGTTTCTAGTTGTATATAGTTGTTTGCTACTGCAGTTAGTTAGATCTTCCTTGGACTTTTATCCCTGTGGAGCCTTTACCCAGGCGACTATGCCTAGGCAAGCCGGTTTTAACAACTGTGGTTTGTGTCCGCATACCTTCTCTGTCAGCAACAAACAACACTGTTGCCTTTACTGGCTTGGCAAAGCCACCATCATCCCCCATTGCTCCATCTGCCGTTCGTTCCCCTCCAGAACTCAAGCAGCTTGAGAACTTTGCCACTGCAAGTACCTAATGGAGGAGGCTATGAGCTACCAGATCCGCCAGAGCAGCACCTGCAGCGCCTCCCTGGGCCCAAAAAGCTCGAAAACCTTAACACTTAAGATGCAAAAGCATTATTTCTTTTCAATGCCATGGGTTTTAAGGGCCTTGGCTACACTTGAAATGCTACAACTGCACTGCTGTAGCACTTCAGCGTAGACACTACCTATGCTGCAGGGAGGGAGTTCTCCCATCAGCGTAGGTAAAATCTACTTCTCCCAGAGTGGGTAGCTAGGTCAACAGAAAAATTTTCCCATTGACCTAGCACCGTCTACATGGGGACTTAGGTCAGCTTAAATACATTGCTCAGGGGAGCGGGGGAGGGATGTTGTCTTTTCACAACCCTGAGCGACATAGCTGGGTTGATCTAAGTGTAGGCCATGGAATATATTGCTAAAATATTTAGAAATAAAAAGAATAGTTTCACTGTGGTGAGGAGCCTAGAAAGGAGGTCAACAGGTCCAATCCAAACACTTTAACTCTTGCAAATTAAGTCTGGCCAAATCATTCACCTTGTTTCTGCTAGAGAGAGTTTTCCTGTTCCTGAAGAACTAATTTTGATTATCAAGTTGTTGTTGTTGATGTTGGTAATTGTGGAGATATTTAGGGCATGATTTTTGATTAGTTCCCCAAACATTAGCATATTTGCTTTCTTCTCAGAATCAACGGATCCTGGGGGTTTCCAGAAGAGGACAGCTTTGCTTGAAGCTGAAGCTCTGATCCTGTAAAAGCTTAGACATGTACCTGAATAATCCCATTGACTAATATGCATAAAGTTAAGTGAGTAAAGCAAAGTAGCATGCTCCACGTCGGGGAGCAATTAACAGTGAAGATGTTACTGCAATATTTTTTCTTTCTTTCCTGGAACATTTATAATCAGATTGTGATTTCATACACTCTACTGGCTCTTCAAAGTTACGTTACAGTTTTGTTTAACACATTGCTTAGTGTCAAGGACTTTGGCAGTGATAATTTGGAGGGTGGCTGGCTCACTTGGTGCCGCCTGTAGATGTTGCTTATGTGGAGACAATGACTGATCAATGATCTACACTACAAGTGGCTTCAAGCATTGCCCTCTCGAGGGTCCTGTGGACCTGGTGTGTGGTGAACAGGGCCGGCTCCAGGCACCAGCTTTCCAAGCAGGTGCTTGGGGCGGCATTGAAAATGGGGCGGCAGTCCCTGTCCCTTGGCAGCAATTCGGCGGCAGCTCCACCGCTTTTTGGGGCACGGCGGCAATTGGGCGGTGGCTGCTTGGGGCAGCACAATTGGTAGAGCTGCCCCTGGTGGTGAAGTACCTGGCTGAGGGTGGCTGGGTCTGCACTGTCATGGGAGGTGCTGCCCCACAGTGCCAGAACTCAGTGGTTGAGGTGGACAGACTTACTTTGACTCATGCTGGTTTTTTGTGGGTGGGGCTGGAGGTGAGCACCACAATATTTGAGTGCTTGCGATGACAGCCGCAGCTAGATCTGACAGAGGGTGCAGCGAGTGTCCAGTGTGGATGAGCATGTCTTTCTTCTGTACTGATACTGCTTGATATTGTCTTCAGTGTTAACCTTTCAGGAGCAGCAGCTTCAGCACTGGAGGAACCCCAGAGACACATCTCATAGGTGAGATTTCAAACCAAAAAGGCACCCAGACAGAAGTGCTGAGGCAAAAGCTACTGAAGCTCCAAAGTGAAGGCCCAAGGTCACTGAACCAAAGTGCCTCTGAGGTCTGGTACCCTGTTGGTGCCCCTGAACATGCAGTGAGATCACCAAAATAGAACAAGCAGGAACGGAGATGGGAACACTTGAAAGGATAGTGAACCAGAATAGGTGCTGAGTCGCCTGAAGAACTGGATCAGTGCTGCTGGGAGCTCTTTTTCCGCTCTTATGCAAGAAGAACTGATGGGATAATTCCAGGTGTAACATTTAAGTTTAGAAGAGGCCTGAGACCATTAGTACAGGGATTGGCCTTGCATTCCTAGCTCGTGCTGCTGCCTTTAGGGAACAACAACAAAAACAAAAAAGTCTTAAGAAAATCTTAAGGGAGTTCTGACTGTCTTGCTTTCGGGAACAAATATTCAGGAGTGAAAAATCAGGCACATTTGATATCTTTAAAGACAGGACAATTATGTTTTAACGTGCCCAGAGAGGAAAATGGCTTTTGAATCCAAGAGACAAGGTGGGCGAGGTAATACCTTTTATAGGACCAGCTTCTGTTGGTGAAAGAGACACATTATCAAGCTTACAAAGAGGTCTTCTCCAGGTCTAATCCCAGACTGTTAGTTGGTTTATGGCCACAAACATGACTGTTTATCACCTGCATATATGTTTTGTCTTATATAATGTAGCTGTAGCTAGCCTCATCATTCATACAAATACCTAAGCCTTTTAAAATCCTACTTTAGTTCTTTGCCTCATATCTGGTGGCAGCACAGACTAGGTCTGCAGACTAATTATGCAGGGAGTAAAAATATATTTCCTTAGATCATGTTTAAATTTGTCCCTTCTTAATTTAATTGGATGAGTCTTGTTCTTGTATTGCCAAATAGGGTAAAGAAGAGCCCCCCAACGACCTCTTCTGCACCATTATTTTTTATACCTTTGTTATGTTCCCTCTTATTCATCTTGCTTTAGAACTACATAGGTTTCAGAGTAACAGCCGTGTTAGTCTGTATTCGCAAAAAGAAAAGGAGTACTTGTGGCACCTTAGAGACTAACCAATTTATTTGAGCATGAGCTCATGCTCAAATAAATTGGTTAGTCTCTAAGGTGCCACAAGTACTCCTTTTCTTTTTTAGAACTACATAGTTGTTCTTTCAGTCTCCTCCTTAGCTTTCCATACTGCTAATCATTTCAGTTGTCCTTCCATTGTTTTGCAAAGTAGAACACTTTAAAAAAATCCTTTGTCATTCCCCATAAAAGCAGGATGTGCAATAACTTTAGCTTATACACTCTTCCTGCCACAATTCTACAGTAGACCGGGAATCAGTAAACGTTGCAACCTAGGCTCATACACTAGAAACGTTGAGCAGCTAGCACAGGAATGTGTTTAAGTAGATATCATTATTCAGGCTATTAACAGCTTTTCAGTAATTAGGCAAAACACAGTAAAATGCTACAACTTGCATCATTCCTCTATGATGTTTAGTTAATTCCTGACATCCTGTAAAAGTAGCAAGCATAAATTATAGTGCCAAACATTAGTTCACTATATATAGGATGTATAAAGAGAAATTATTACTTTGGATCTGAGTTGCGAATGCTGCCTAATTCCTAAGGAATGAAAATAGCAAGTACATTACACTAGCCACTCTAATGCATAGTTTAGCCCAGTGCTTCTCAAATGTGGTCACCATGGCCATATACAGCCACCGGGAGCTCCTAGGCTGTTATAGGCCAGGGTCGAGTAAAGTAAAGGCCCCTCCCTGTTGCTCCTGAAGGCACTGCCTTGGTGTTAGTTGCTGGGGCCGCCAGCAGTGGTTTGGCCCTGCTCCCTCTGTGGAGGCACCTGGGACACAATTTGGAGGACCAGGCAGCTGGTGAGTTCCCCACCTTCCTAGGGGTGGTGGGGTTCAGGCTTTGGGTTTCAGGAGCCCTGGGGTGGCGGGAAAGTGGGGCAGCAGGCTCTGGGCTGCAGCTCCCCACCCCCATTGCCCCTAGCCCCCACTGCCTCCCCTGAACCCCCCCCCCCGATCCAGGGCTTAATTTGTCCCCATGCTTGACAGGGCTGAGTAAGTCTGCTGTGAAAAGCCTACTTGTATGCTTGTTAATATCACTTTTCACAACAGACTCACTAGCTAGCAATAAATAAATTCCAATGATTTAAATAGCTGTATATGCGTATTTATTTGTTTTTCCTAAAGCAAATTAAGTATTTTAGGAAGACATGTGAGAGCAGCCACCAGCAAGAGTTGGTGGCCGCACTTTGAGGCCACCAAAAAATGTGTCCTGCGAACCCCTGGTTTAGACTGTATCTGAGGGGAGAGCACTAGAACCACTCTAGGGCTAGTCATTTAAGACTGTTGTACTTGGAAGGGCACTGATTGTAGGTTAAAAAAAGGCTTTGATATTCTTTAGTTCCTTGCCATTGCATACTATAGACCAGAGGTGGCCAAACTGCAGTGTGCGAGCTGCACGTGGTGCTTTTATAGTTAAAGTACGGCTTGCGGCCCTCCCATTCTCTGCCTACCAGACAGAGGGGCGGAGGGTGGGGGTTCAGGGCTTCTACCCTGCAGTAGCAGGGTGCGGCTAGGGGCTTCTGCTGAAGATGATTGGTACCTGCTGAGAGTGCGGGGGCACAATTTAAAGGTTCAGCTACCCCAACAGCTTGAGTCCCGCCCTCACCCCCACCCCCAGCATGCCCCACCCATTACCTTCAGCAGCCCCTTCCTGCAGCTCCCAGCTGTTAGCGCCGCATGGTGAGGCAGCGGTAAACAGCTGGGATCTGCAGGGAGGGGCGGCTGTTTAGGCACCGCAGGGAGATAGCAGTGGCTCTTCCGCCAGCTCCCAGTTGTTCGCCACTGTATTGCCCCACAGCTGTAGCGGCCAGCTTGTCAGCTCCAGCACCTAGCCTCTGGCTTCACATTGCCTCTGGCTTCAGACCAGTGGGAATGGGGTCTTGGGGCTTCAGCCCTGCAGAGCACTCCTGTCACGGCTCAGGGCTTCAGCAGGAGCAAGGCATCAGCCTCAAGCCCTAGCAGGCACCTCCCATGGGGCTGAAGCCCCAAGACCCCGCCCCCCAACCTCCCCGCAAGGCTGAAGCCCCGAGCCCCAGCACATGCACCCTGACTCTTGAACTTCTGAAGATTGTTGTATGTGGCTTGGGGGTCAATACATTTGGCCACCTCTGCTCTAGACACTTGTTTTTGCACATTCCAGAACAAAGAAAGGAGATACAACCCTTGCCCCCATTAGGCATGACTCAGCCATAAACAATGGGGTATATACTGAGGAAGAGCCAGGGTAAAAGTAATCAAAAACCACACAGCTGTGCACTTCCTAGTATGGTAAGTGACCATTAGGGTCACTGGCTTAATTTTTTTTTTTTAAGAAACTAATTAATTGTGACACTACAGAACAAGTGTGTGTGTTTTAAGGAAATATTAGCCTGAAGGGCTGTGGTGTAAGGAGCAGATTTTGAAAAATGCAACCAGTAGCTTGGCACATAACACTCATTTGTGCTTTAGAAATCACCCCAGGCTGAACAGGGATTGTACGCATTAAAGTATTACAGTTAAAGAGTAAAATAAACAATCAAATATCATTAAACTACATAAAACCGTACATTGTATGGATAAGGAAACCCTGAGTTACATTTTAGTGTAACTAATATACTGGAGGAGGAGTAGGGAAATGAAAAAAAAGCATTAATGTAATAAGCTTTCTGGGGGTATTTTCTTCACACATGTAAACATTGTGTGGTTTGATTGCTGGGAAACGTTTCTGAAGCTTTTTAACTAAGTGCTGGAGTTCTGTGATAAGTGGTCTCCTGCAGAAATATTGCCCCGGGCTCTGGTCTGCTATGATTCAAAGAGGCAGGTACTACATGCGTCTAGTGTGCCTTACAGATGCTTCTTCACTTCTGACTCAAGCATACATTTGTTTGGTTTGGTGGAATCATCAGCGTTATGTAGCTTGAGAATTTAAGCCCATGAGTCCTAAGGAAGTGACCATTCCTGAAAATATGTGAATTTTGTGACATTCTGTTCCCCAAAGCAGTACCCTGGCACCTCCATATTTACTATGGTGATATAATTTGTGCACAGTATGCCTTGTAAGGTATCATTTGAAAAGTCTTCATCTGTTAAACATTAATATCCTGTTGGATTGTATGTGCTGTCATTGTATCTAAAGTTAAGAATATTGACTATATACCAATATTTCAAATGTGTTTGCTCCTTGAGTGACACCCATAATGCAGTTTACATCCAGTCTAGACAGCACATTGTGGATGAACCATTCAAAGTAATGGCCCATTAAGAAAAACAATAGGCCATAGAAGAAGCTTATCCTTGCCTGATGGGCTTTCCTGTGGACACTTCAGCCAGAATCAGAGTAGCAGCCGTGTTAGTCTCTATTCACAAAAAGAAAAGGAGTACTTGTGGCACCTTAGAGACTAACAAATCTATTTGAGCATAAGCTTTCGTGAGCTACAGCTCGCTTCATCGGAATAAATTTGTTAGTCTCTAAGGTGCCACAAGTACTCCTTTTCTTTCAGCCAGAATGTCAGTAATGACTGTTATGACTCATCAAAGCATGCAAGGACATATGATACTGGACTCCATCTTGTGCCTCCAACTTTTCCACAAACTGTGCTGGGGACTTTGCTTGGAACAATGAAGTTCCCTCCACATGGAAGAAGCTATAAAAGTGATATCATCACTGGACCTCACTCCCCCTACAACACAACACCTAGAAACACATCTGCAAGAAAAGACTTTGAATGGGGGATGGTGGTCCCCGGTGGGAAAGAAGGCATCCCAGCCTGTGTATGAACGATCTGAGAACAGCTTGTACCATCAGGGTCAGAGACTGCTTAATTCAAATCCTGTCTAGTTTATGGAAATTAGATTGTGATTTTGTTTCATTTTCTAGGTAACTAACTTTGATCTGTACACTGATTACTGTAATCACTTAAAATCTATATCTTTCGTAGTTAATAAATCTTTTATATTTTTCACCTAAAACAGCGTGGTGTTTAAAGAGCAAAAGGGACATCTGCTCAAGAACAGAGGCTGGTGCATTGTCCTCTCCACACTGAGGAAGGGGTGAACTGGGTAATAAACTTACACTGGTCAGGCTTTTGACCAGGACAAGACAGTATAGTTGCGGGTTCCTAGGCTGGGGAATTGGAAGGAAACTGGCTGAAACCTCTCTTGGTTCATAAGTGGCTAGTGAAAGCATTCATGTAACTGCAGCTGGGTGTGTCGCTGTTTGTGTATGGCTGTGTAGATACAAGTCCTGGAGAGAATTGCAGCTTGTCACAGCATCACAGTGAGTGAGGGAACCCAGGCTGGTGAGAGAGGGCTCAGCGGTACCCAGTTCCAGGTTGTCCCCCCGGAGAAATATGTCACACTTTTCAAAAGTCACTTCACGTCTAATTTTCATATTCACTTTTACCATAAATTGAGTTGATGATTGAGCACTTTGCAGGATCATCCACTGTGTTAGGCTGTGGGCCACTGACTACAGCTTAGAGATCCACTGAGGCTGAGAGATCAGATTGTCTCTCATAGAAGCCAGTGATCATGCCATTGCTTCACACGAGCTCCCTAAATTCCATTGAGATGTGAGACTATTTGGCAGTGAATCATCCCATCTCTCGTAAGACGCAGCATGTTAAAAATAGTCATTACTAGCCAATTATCAACTTCACAGTAAAGGAATTTGGGACAGTAATTTCCATGACAATCAAAATAAACTGTTTTTATATATATAATTTAATTTTTTATTTTAAAACTTTTGCGCATACATTTCTTAACCATCCTCCTTTTTTTCATTGCACTTAAAAGTTTCAAAACCCCCCACAAAATATATCCCTTTACTAAACAACTTTTGTTTTCTGGTTACAAAAAAGGTAACATTTCACAGTCACAAAGCAAAAGTACATTGGTCCAAAACATCTTCATCCAACAGATTCTTCTTTGTTTGGGCTATACAAAGCTTAGACAATCAAACATTCCTCAAAATATGCTCACTCGGCCAATGACGGAAGGATGAATGGGGTAGCTACCGAATTTAAAACAACAAAAAAAAAAGTACTAAAATAAAGTACCCATGGAAGAACAAAAAGGTGGAGGTTGACAAGGGAGCCTCCTTCAAGTACACCACAGGTAGAAAACAGCAGCACAGTTCCAGTCTTGTTCGGTCACTGTCTATATAATAGCCACATTAAGATACCTACATCTAAAAGCCAGACAGAAAAAAAATTATTTACACATCTAGAATGCCATGGAAAGAAATAGCAATACCACAGTCTGGAATTCACGTTAGATACAAGCCAAGATGTCATGTATGCAAAAAAAGGCAAGAACAAATGTGAGAGAGTTGGCTGGGTTGTGTAGTGTCCTTTAAAACCATGTCTATGTACATGTACAGTTCAAAGCCAAGACCTGTCCAGACATTGTAAGTATTGTGCTTCAAATCAGCATGGAGACAGGGCATAGCTACTACAGTAATTCAGAGACCTCTTTAGTCACATTTGATCATGTAAATAATTTCATGTCAGTCCCGTGGCCTAAAAACCACTTTTGCTTTACACAGTCAGCCTTGTTGCTTTTAAATTTGTTTTATTAGGAAATTTCTCTCTTTTCTGGTGCAGGGGCTATTGACAATGAGCTTTCTTAGGTGGTATGATTATGTATTCACTCAGCGAACGTAACTCCATTGGTTACTTAAAGAAACGTGATAGAAATGAAATATCTGGGCTTTCCATTAAATTAAGCAAGAAAAATTTTTGGCCGCATAGGCAGGAGAAAGTTTGAGAAGCAGCTGTATTAGCGTACGGAATAGTATTCAAAGGAGAATAGAGGAAGTCACTTTGCTTGGGATGTTTAAAATAAGACTGGAGAAAGCACTTGGAAAAACAGCTTTAGGGAGTTATCCAACATCTGCAGAAGAGATAGACTAGATGGTTTATTAGTCATTTTCCATATATAATTTCTATTAGTCTATGATTTGATGACTTCCTGATTTTGTAAATAGTACTGATTGATTGGAGGGGGATAGTATAGCATTGTGAAGCAGGATTATTGATCGGCACAGCAGGATTATCATCATAGCTGATCATTCCTAGGCAGTCCAATTCCTGCATGTCAAATATCCTACCAAAATGAGAGCTTGTCTGTGGGCTGATCCACTATGGGTGCATGTGTGTATTGGAAGAGTGGGGACTGAGATTTGCTGTCCTAATGGAACGTGCATTATTACTGAAGTAGTGCCTTTAAGGCACAAAATGTTCTTGCTGGAAAATGGCATGCATGCAACAGTGGTCATAGGTGGGAAGAAAATTTTCAAAGCTTTCTCCTTGCCTTCAGAAATGTTTGCTGCTGTGACCCATAATATGTTGAAATCTACAAAGGGAAGCAAGAGCCTCTGATAAAACAAGATGTACTTGAATATCTTTTCTGTAATTCTCCCCCCACCCCCAAATATTCTTCTGAGGTGTAGGTAAAAGCCAGGATATCAGAGGGAGTAATATTGGGCAGATGTAATATTGGACATTTCTAGTGAGGAAAGCATGTGCATTTCTTAGAGGTTTTGAATGAAAAGCAAAACAAAAAACACCAGCACAATTACAGTAAACTTATGTTTGACTGGGAAGCTTTTTATTAAACTAGAACATCCTCAGAGCTCATTAAAACAAGGAGTTGACTGCAATTCAGTTTGCACAGAATTTGAGAGTCTCTGTTTTCTTTCTCAGTGTTCTGAGTGATGTGATTTTGGCCTTTCCAGGAAGTGCTGTGGAAGCCAACATACCATGATCTAGACATGCTAGCTGCAAAGGGATGAGGTGATTTGTGGTGGAAGTCTGAATGAAAAAACAAGAAAACCTACTGAGCTCAGTTCACAAAGCAATAGCAATGCTGGGAAGATTTTGCTAAGAGTCATTTTGCTACTTTTGATTGATGCACCTTACTGTTGGTGCCAAACACTTTTAGGGTTACTTTTAAAAATGTTAAATGGGAAGGTATATTTTCCATTGCAGTTTAAGGAAAGTAATATTCTAACTCTTGCTGTAATGCGGAGTCACATATTGCACTGCAGATGAATGAGTTTCAATTAAAAGATCTTTCTTCTTCCTGTCTTCTGAATGATGGCAGCTGTGGACACCATGTTTCTAACTAAAGTCAAGGATTACACACTGGCATTGGATTTGTATCAATCAGGCTCACAGCGGGTACCACGGGCATTATCTTGAGATGTACCAGTGCTCCCTTCTGTTAGTACCGCTAGTTAGTTTCCCTCCTGATTTAAGTGAACTGACTCACTGAGGACTACAAATGCTACACATAGCTATAAAACCCATGAAAAAGTACATGGATAAGTTTACTAGGCCAAACAAAGAAAGAAGAAATAGGTGAATGAGGAAAAGGCTCTTGCTTGAACTATAAAACATATGAGAGATTATGTGGAAAATGTTCTAGACTCAGTCAGATTTCAAATCTGCATCTCTTCCGTTTGCACAAAGAAAAAGAGGTAAGGGCCAAAAAGGTAAAGCACAGCAATATATAAGTAGATAGGCTGCCGATTTATGCAGGTTCTGGATTATGAAACAGCTGTGTTTTCTGCAGTGCTGTCACATCCAGGCACTGTTGAATCCATGGAACAGTTTGCAGGCTACAATCATACACTTGGGGCATGTTTGAGCCAAATTATCCACTCAGCACTGCCTCATTTCAGCGTGGAACTCCTGCTTACTATTTACAGGGAGGGGCTTTTAAGTCTTGTACACTGGGATTGTTGTACTTGCACATCGAGGTGGCATAGCAGAATTTGTAGTGCCATGGATTGAACTAAACACCTGTTGAGCTGCACTGAAAACACACGGTACGTAGCACGTAATAAATTACTCAGTTGGAAGGCTCCAGGCCTGTCCTATTCAGAAGGAAATGTGACCACCTCAGGGAATACAAAGGACATGGCATCTGCTTGTTAAAACTGGCACTTCCTCCTTTGGGACAAACTTACCATTTGTGAGGTTTCTAGTTCTCTCTCCCATACTGCTAGGATTATGTCAACTGTGTATCTCCTAGCTAGCCAATTTGATTTACAACCTGGGATCAGCAGCTCCAGCAGTACACGGTTAGGGGACCCACGAGACATGAGGACCCCTCTGTATGTTAGCAGCTTCTGAAAAAAGGATTGAAATCTGTGGCACTGAAGAGAGTTCTCTGTTTATAGGACAGGAACCACAGTTATGTCTGCGCTGCAATCCGAGCTGTGCTTCGCAGTTTGTGGAGCCATAACCACGCAAGCTTTCAGCTAGCTAGCCCAGGTCCCAATAACAGTGAAGATGCAGTCGTGTGGGTGTCAGCACAGGTTGTCCAAGTTCCCTGGGACCTCTGGGTACACCCTGGCATTGCTAGCCCATGCTGAAGCTCACTGCTGTTTTTAGCCAGATTAAGGCTAGTGCGGGTATGCCTACATGAGCTGCAAATCACACCTCCAATCGCTACTCTACACAGGCTATGTCTACACTGCATTTTGCCTGAATGGTTTCCTGTTGCACTGTTGCTTCTACTGGTATCTTATTTAGAGAGATTTTTCTTAATATCGATCGAGTACAACTGGTAGAGGAGACCAAGCAAGCCAAGGATTTCCACTAACACGTTAATCCTCTACCCTGGTACCAAAAGGTGCAGAGTTATGAGTGAGTTGCCACCTTCTGAGCATGGGACCCTGGTGATGGGGGCAGGGCAGAGGGCTTTTATGGTGAATAATAAGGGAGACCGAAGTGAAGGGATTTTCAGTAAGGTTGCTATCTGTGTTTCCGGATTAATAACTAGAACAATAACATTTACCATAGACACCCAATTAAACCCAAACTCAGAAGACAAAATACATTTACTGAAACATTGATCGCTAAGCTGTACGTCCAGTGATCTTTTCAATAGGGTGCATGATAAAGCAGACAGAACCAGCCAAAAAATTAAAATCCCAGGTCCCAAAAGGTATGTCTACTCTCCAGGTGGGAGCAAGCCTCCCAGCCTGGGCAGATGGACTTGAGCTAGAGGGCTAAAAATAGCAATAGGGACATTGTGGCTCGGGCTGGAGCTCAGCCTCTCAAGCCCATGAACCTCTTAGACTTGAAAGCCCAAGCTCCAGCCTAAGCTGAGATGTCTATCCTGCTATTTTTAGCGCACTAGGAGCTTGAGTCAGTCTACCTGAGCTGCAGGGTAGCCCTACCCAAAGAAACCTTGGCTTCCAGAGGAACTCTGCATCAAGTAAGATCTGGTGCATCATGGTTACACAGCAAAGGAAATCTTGACAAACAATTCCTGTTGCAAGATTTATTCTTGTATCAACACAATGCGCCCTACTCGCCGAGGCAATTTTTGCAGATGGCTTGGCTGTGGTGAGTTAGATCAAGTCACAAGGACAGTCTTGGTTTTGCCACCAAAGCATGTGAAATAAGGAGCTGTAAAGTCTCTAGAGTGTTCTGAAGGGGGTTCAAGTGGGAAAAATGAGAATTCAATCATATACGTACAATTTTTGGAAGTTCTTCATGGAAAAAGAATGACAGTTACTCGCAAGTGTAATTACATCAAGTGTCAGATCAAGTTTTAACTTTTTTTTTTTTTTTTTTTTTAAAATGATCCATCCCAAAGCCATGACTTCAATCATCAGTCACTGGCTTTCAATCCCCATTTCTACTTTCACAACTGAAAATGGCTGTTCCAAGCCACATGGTAAACTGAAAAAGATTAAGTCCTGTTTCAGGTCACAATGGGGTCCTCACCTGGAGGGACAATACAGGGACCACCAATCCATAATATATTAGCAGCATTTAAGTTCTATTCCTGTTAAGCACCAAAACCCATTAATATAGGGAAGCTGTAACCTTAAGAGATACCTTTAATCGTGTACAGTATATGTGCAGAGCCCTACCTTTTGGGCAGAAATATCACCTTCCAGCATGAGTTTAGATTAAATTACATCAATCAGAACTGTCCTTGTCAGATCTGAACATCATGTCTTTTCAAAGGCTCTTCCTAAAAAGACCACCCTCCCATTATCATTGTCGGTGCTACTTTCATGACAAGTTGTTTCCATGTATTAAAGGAATGACATAGACAGAAATGTCATCTCCTGAGCCCAGTCTATCGTTGGATATTCTCCAGCCCCTGTCCTTCAGCACTCCCCTGGCTCGCATCACCAGGTCCTGAGCTGCTAACGTGTATCTGTGGAGGAGGAGGAACACGGTTACATTGCAGAAATTGAGCATGCAGAGATCACAGCTGGTAGTATTATGAAGAATGTGTTTTCACAGTTGATGAGATTTACATTTGTGAGATACAAAGACAAGCTGTCAGATGCCATTCATCAGCAATCAAAAAACAAGTGTTGACTACTAGTAAAAATTATTTAGCACCCGAGGATCTCTAAGCTTTTTACAAATTTTAAGGCATTAGGTCAAGTATTTCACAAGTGACTAGTGATTTTGGGTGCCCAAGTCGAGACACCTTAAGGTTGCCCGATTTGCAGAAAGTGCTGAACATCCCTCGGAAAATTAGGCCTCTGTGACGGATCTTATATGGAGCACCCCAAAAAATCACTAAACCCCTTTTGAAAACCTTGACTGTAAGTGTCAAACACCTTTTTAAAGAATGTTAAATAGTAGCATACCCAGAAGCACAAAGGTGGCACATAGCCAACTTTGCACCCTGCCCAGCTCTTGTTCTGCATGATTCTTTAGCAGAACTCAGTCAGGGCCAATATGTATAACTGAAATGTTAGAGAGACACTGTGGGTGAGGTAATATCTTTTATTGGACCAACTTTGTTGGAGAGAGAGACAAGCTTTTGAGCCACACAGAGCTCTTCTTCAGATCCCAAAGCAGGAAGAGCTCTGTGTAGCTCGTCTCTCTCTCTTCAACAGAAGTTGGTCCCATAAAAGATATTACCTCACCTTCCTTGCCTCTGTAATATCCTGGGACCGACATGGCTACAACAACACTGCACGTAACTGAAATGCTGTCAGTTCAATGATGATATGCTCAGCCACGAAGGCCTGCAGTTTTGCATTACACTAAAACATATTTGCAGGACACTTAGAGGAATGATCACAACAACAAATCCCTGAATGGCTAACTTGTGATTTCGACAGGACTGATTCTACCTTCCTGAGGATTATGACATAACTGATCACAATGGCACAGGAGCAACAGTGCAGGACACTTCCATTTTCAAGAGAAAGCAGCTCAGTTACAACTTCTCAGATACTTAGCCCTCAGTCTGAAAGATCAGCTACTTAGTAGTGTTATTTTTACAGCATGAGTCCTTGCTCAACTGTACCTCTGTTCCCAATGCAATATTTACCATGAAGAATATCCCACATAACCCTAGTTACATTAGCTGTCATCCCCGTTTCCCCAATGCCTGGCTGCTTCTGCCTGGAAAGGAGGAGCAGGATGAGTGTGCGTGTTTTGGGGATGGGAAGGTATCCAAGGGCTGTATAATAAAATCAGCGCCAAACACTGGCCAAAATATACAGGAAATAGGAACCAAAGACTCTGGCATCACGGCAAACCCCATAGATGTCAGGTAGGTTGCCCCACCAACTGTGAGGGATCCCTTCCTAGAACAACCCAAAGTACAAGGGACCAGGCCCCAAACCAGTTCTAAGGGCAGCACTCCAGGGAAACCTTTTGGGGAAGTGACCTGCACCAGAACTCTTCTAAGGAAAAAGAGCAGACACCTCAAATGATCATAAATGGCAGGGCGCTCATTACACAAGAGATGGTTGCTCCAGGATTTGAGGTTAGAATAAGCTGAGAATGCATTATTTAATGGCACAAAGCTTGAATCAGAAAAGATTGTATGTAACTGGTGAAGAATGAATACTCAAGAAACAGTATGATTGTGGTCATTATTACTGTTTTTCATTTTTACACTTTTTGGTGTCTCAGCCATCCAGGAAATCTTAAGACACACTACACGATGACTCAGCAGTTGGAAGGGATTTTTACAATACAATATGAACTTCACTGCACAGTAAACGGGGATTGAAAATTGGAATGTAAAGGAAGGGTCAATGTCAAATGCAAATAACGGATTAAAAGCAGAGAACTGTGCGCTTTGGTGATGCAGTGAGAAACTGGTAAGATTTTCTAGGCCTCACTAGTTTTAACAAGAGATTTCCTCTCTGTGATAAGAAAAGGGCCTAGGGGTCATTTTACACAAGTCAAGAGGCAATGAAATCGTCACAAACTCTCTCTCAGACACACACACATGCTGCAGTTGCCAAGGTCTGTTCAATAGCAAAGACCCTGAAGAACAGGGAGAGGAGATAAGAAGCACTGACCCCATTGCCCTAATACAAAATGAAATTTCATTTTCGAAAGAAATAGCCATTCATACGCCTCAGCTTCCATATAGCAACATCCTATGCGAGGCTAAAGAACAACTAAATTGCACATGGCACACCCAGAGCTTGTATCAGACATGCAGTGAATAAAAACATTCAACGAGAGTTGTAGCTAAGAGCATATTTTCAAGGATTTCTCAATTTTTGCCAGAATTTAGGAGAAGAAAATGGCAGCAAGCCAGTGAAAGGGAAACTTTGTCTTTCACCTGTTCCTAATTTACAAAGGCTTCCCACAATTCAAGAACACAAAGGAGTCAGTATTGCTTTTAAGCTCCTGTATAAAAGCTGAAGGGCTTTCCTGTTTAAAATGGTGTTCTGAAATGACAAGATTACAAAAGCCTTCAATAAACCAGAGATTCTCATACAGAGAATATGAAATACACAAGAAAACGAGGATGTTGAAGCTAAGAAAACAGAGTAGGTAAAGACAGTAGAAAGGGAACATATTCCTCCTCCAATACAGAATTGAATTAGAGCCCTGCTGTTCAGCGGGGCACCAGAGGAGATGGGGTGAGATTTTGGCACTTGGAGATGAATAGCAGCAGCAGTCCATTATCGAATGCTTTATCCACTAATGCTGTGAACTTGGGATTCAACTGTCAAGACAGCATTAGAGAAGTAGTCTTAAAGTACTTCTTCCCAATGACGAGCCGCACCAGAATGCAACTTTTGTGATCTGAGAGTATTTTTTTCCTCCTGCTGAAGCTTTCAGTATTGATCAGCGGAGTACTGCAGAGAAATGGCTGCAGTGGGGGAAATACACTTTGGCAAACTGTGTGGCCTGCTTGGCCAGCCTCCCAAGCACAAAGGAGGTAGCATGACTCCCCAGAACCTCCTACCTATCCCCACAGCCTGAGAGAGGGGACAGGACATGGGGAAGGATAGGAGGAAAGGTGAGAAGGAATGATTTTTGAAGTGGCGATCAGGGAGCACAGCTGCAATGCCTAAGCTGTATCAGCCTCATATGAGGAAACAGTATGATACTGATGCTCCTTCATTGTCTTCTTCATTCACGCTTTTCCACCATTCCCTATGCATGGACTACACTGGCTGAGTTGATCTACAAGGCCACCTTCCACTCATCATTCATATTCCCCTTTAAGGCCCATTTCTGCCACACCACCTACAAGAAATTAGCCAGCTAAGATGTCCATTTTGTGTAAATATTAACCCCCCCCCCACCTTTCTTACTCCATCATGCCACAGGTTAGCCCTCACTGGGAAATCACAAAGTGATCAACCCTCCCTACTGTCTTGTTACTTCACGTCTCAGTGCATAAGCTCCTTGGGGCAGGGATCACGTCATCTGTTTTGGGGAGACGCAGAGCATCAGCTCTAACATATAATAATCCTGAAGCGTAGTCTTATGTCTCACTCTGTCCTCTGTTGTTTCTTTTTTCTTTCCCTTTTGCCACATAATGGCTTTCCCATCATCACTTCACTGTGTTTAAAATTAGTAACAGTTGCGTAATTTCACTTGCATGGCAAGTCGGAGGACAGGATATAGGAGGTGACCTCTGTTAGAGCCCAGTGGGATCAGGATGAAGACACACAATGTGGCAGGTACCACATGATAATGTAAACTTCTTCAATTTATCTCATGAATCAACCTCACTTTCATATGATTGCACTGCCATAGTTTTTAAAGAGGAGATAGAACCAAAACCTCATATCAGACTATGCCTGAAACACGGGAAAGCTTGGATCTGAAATTCACAATAGGTTCCATTTTTGTAATGGGATGAACTAGAAGGTGAATCTGAAAACTGTTTCATTTTAGGAAGAGTGCATATAGGTATTTTGCAGTTTGGGCCCATCTTTAGCATTCAACACAGAATTATGCATTTATATAATAACAGAGAGACATCTAGAGTTCCAAAACTAAGAATTAACAAATTAACAAAAGCCCCAAAAGTTTTGCAAGGGATATAAACCGTCATGTGTCAGAGCATAAGCCAACCTCTAATTAATGGGTGTTAGTAAGAAACCATTCCTGTGGATAGATGATTCCATAACGGCCTACTCTAGTGGTTCTTGCATCTTCCTCAAAAGCTTCTACTATTGGTTACTGTTGGAAACTGGGCTAGATGGACCACTGATCTCACCCAACATGTAGGTTCTTATTATGACCACAACGTGGAAAGTACCACAGGACCCATGCAATTTCTTCCATGGCTCATTTCCACATTCCCAGTCATTTAAAAATTCAAGTTGATGAATTTACCATAGACTGGGTTACTAAACTTCTCAAATAACGTGGAATTTTGCTGGACAACATTATTTTAAACATATTTGCAAAGTGATAAATACCTAAGATCTCTCCTTAACTGACTACTCGGAAGAATGGGACACTGTTTCATAGTCAGGATTGCTATACAATCATGAATCCATTAGCTATACTTCATTTGGAGTACTGTGAGGTAAATTAGGTAAAATCTTTCACAAAGTACTTTAAACCCTTTAAATATTCTTTATAACCAAGCAGCAAGAGCAATTCTGCAAGGTAATTTTCATAAATATCATTGTAAGCCATATGAAAGGCTGTTCTAATTACCTCTTGCTAGCTGGCATGAAAAATGCCTTGCCACTATTATTTATAAGTCCCTAAATGATCTGGCACAAAATTACTTAAAAGAACAAATTAACATTCAGTTCAGATGTCCATTCATAGAACACCAGGTCAAACACTAATAAATGTGTTTGTTCTGAGACTTAAGTAAAGAAGGGCCTGATTCTGGTATGACTTACACTGGGGTAAATCAGGAGTAACCTCACTAAATTTAATGGAGTTAAACCAACGTTAGATGGATCAGAATGAGACCCAGAAAATCTGCTTTTCCTCTTAGGATCCCTAATCTTTTGTATACTGTATAATGACCTCTACTAATTAGTTCAGCTAACTCATTGGTGACATTTAACAAAGAATCTTCATTCTTAGTGCAAGAAATGTGTGGCAAAGCTGCCTCATTATCTGCCTTCGTATCCCACCTCAAAACTCTCCCTTGCCATGATACCTATAAAAAACATCACAATGATTAGGCTGCTGGCATGCACAGACCAGTGCCTACCATGCAGACCAATACTGTTTCCATGGTTTACTTGTACTCCCCCAACTGTCTATATCCATCAGCTGGTGTATCTTGTCTTATATTTAGAGCGTAAACCCCTTGAGGCAGGGACTGTCACCTTTTTTTTCCTGATTTTGTACAGCACCTACCACAATGGGGTGCAGATCTATGAGTAGTGCCCCTAGGCACTACGGTAATAAAAATGAAGTTATCAACTTCTGAATGATTGAAAGATTAGACCTACTGTAAATGGTTAGCTGCTGAATAGGTGGGCATCATTATTTGTATTATGGCAGCAGACCCCACAGAGATCAAGACCCTATTGTTCTAGCTGCTGTACACTCATGTAGCAGGTCTCTGTACAGAATCTATTAAAATCTGAATAGATAAGGCAGGCAGAGTGGGAGGAAGGGAGTATTATCACCCCCATTTCACATATGGGGAACAGAGGCATCAGAGAAATGAAGTGACCTGCCCAAGTTCACACAGGGAGTCTGTGGCAGAGCCAGGAATTAAATCCGATCTCAGTCCAGTGACACCCTCAGGACCATGCTTCCTTTCCATTGTTAATTGACAATAGGCTATTCATGATTCCGGGTACGTGTATGTCCTTGGATAGCGCTGCTGATGTCAACTCGGATATTGAAAAATTGGCCTTAAGTGTTAACTGGGTGATGTCAGCTAAACTGAGATTCCCTGGATAAAGCTTTAAATATATTGTTTAGCAACTCCCTCCCCCACATTATCAAACAGATGAGGCACCTCAAAGCTCCGTTAGGTATTTTCTGACCCCACCCCTGTCCATTCTTCCTCCGCCATCGCCTAACACTCTAAGGATCCCTCTGTTCCTAACTGATTCCTCCTCCTTTTTCCATTACTTCCCTCACCGGAGCTTAGAGAAGTTCCAGGTCTGCTACTAACTGATGACAGGATTTCATTAGTTTGTAACAAAGGTTTTGGGAAAGCTTGTTTAAATACAGATGGCAGCCATGCCAAAACCGGGAAATCAACAATCAAACAACTTGTTTCTAAGCTGAATGCCACACAAAACCCAGCTCTCCATCCCCCTCGGGCATATTCCTGCACTGTTGCAAATAGAATCATGCCCTGAAAAGAGGAGAAAACTTACAGGAAAATTCTCTAGGATGGGGGATGGTCAACACTGCTCTCTGTCTGTCCACCATGGAGCACTACTTCAGACTCAGATGATCAGTATGTTCTCACCAGCCAGGAGACTTTCCCTAGGGTTCTCTATGCTTTTTGACTGGCTGAGTCACCCTGCTCACTTTAAGCTTTGCTGACAACCCCTATTTCTAACTGAGGTGCACCAGTGGTCGAGGCCCCTGCAGTGGCAGGGAGTTGATTTAGTGAGATATACCCAGATGATCCTGGCAAGTGACCCATGCCCCATGCTGCAGAAGAAGCCAATGCACATCCCCGCAAAGTCACTGCCAATCTGACACGGGGGAAAATTCCTTCCCAACCCCATGTATGGCCCTCAGTTTAACATTCAGTGTGCATATTCTTATGTAGTCAGTGCCTATTTTTTAGGCCCTGTTCCTAGGCACTATTCACCCACCCAGCCTCTCTTCCTCCCAACCCATGTTGGTGGGTTGGATGTCCACATGACCAGCTGTTGCATCCCATTGCGGTGGCAAGTTGGAGTCAGCACTCAGTAGTACCATGTGCACGTACTAGCAGTGAGCAAGAAGCAACCATGATAAGAAGGACAGCACCAGGTTTTGTGGACAGTTCTTGTGAGACTCTCCCTTTTTTGGGATGGGTGGGTGTGGCAGGTGTGGTGCAGGGAGAGAGGAAGCAAGAGCTGGGTGAATGAAGTCCCAGAGAGGTGGGGAGGTTCAGAGATTCAGGAAGCAACCCCTGAAAAAACTTATTTATAGAAGAGACAAATGGTCACTACAGTATTCGGGGAGCCTTTTAGCACTTGGTTTGGCTGGTATTTACCTCTTTGGGAACAGGGCAGGAGAAAGGGGGATGGATTTTCCCAATCCTGCTGGCACATCCCTAGACTTTGGTTTTTTGTTTGTTTTTTTTTAAATGAAAGCACCATTTTGTGTTGGCTGTACAGCATATGCTGCTGCTTCTCCTCTTGGGCAGGCTGTATGATGCCGTAGCCCTGGCCTTTCCTGCAAAACCTAGTATTTATTCATCTATCTATCTTTGCAGAGGGACTAATAAGCCGTAGGGAAGTCAAGCAGCCCAGGCTCTCTCATTTCTACCACATCTCTCGGAGAGAGGAGATTGTGAAGGTCAGAATGTCACAGCTGCAGCTTCACGCTAATCATCCATTCACCTGACAATCCAGCACTTGCAGTGAAATGCTATTTTACATTCCATGTTTGTAAGTGTCAGTATAAGAAAATACTGTTTGCAATTTTCTCTAGAATGGCTGTCACTTAAAAACCCAAGTGGCTGTCAGAGTGCCTTTGCCCACGGTTATCTTCCCCGTTTTCCCTTTGTGTGGTAGTACAGGGCGAAGCCTGAAAAGATGATGGTTCAGAAACAAACACATGAAGCATTTTCAGACTTGCTTTCCTCTTTCCTACACCAACTGCCATCGATATACTAATGTAACTAGAGCGCTATGCATTTTTCCACACATTTTCATTTGCGTGCCGAAATATCCCAGATTTTGTGTCTGACACTGGGTTGCCCTCCCAGTTGACACAAGGGAAACGAGTGAAAAATGTTTAAAAAACTCCTTTCTCTGCTGTATTCGAGTGGGAGTTTTCATAAAAGGAAAAATGCAACCCAGGAGAGGGGATGGCGCAGGAGAGAAGGGTGGCTGGGCACAGAAATCAAGGGGCCTGAATTTGGGAAGCAACAATGAGGCCCCCTTTCACGCTGATATTCACAATAAAACAGACTGACCCACTCACTCAAGGGAGAACTTGACTTCGGGAACTTAACTCTTCAGGAACGTTTGTATTGCTAGATAATAGGATGCTGGGAAGAGCAATGTTGACCAAGAAGAGGCGATAAAGCCAGGAAAATAGCGAATATAATTGATGAAATGGGTTGCAATCAAACTTTTCATCTCTTGTTCTCACTCAACTTATCCAGCCGTTGGCACTCTGGCCACATGACTGGTTTTAAGAACATAACATGACTAGTACAGTGAATGCACAATGAGCAACGTTACGGGAGCCCACATTCAAAACCCATACGTAGCCTCAAGGCTCCTGCACCAGGTGACTGCACTGAGGAAAAGATGCTCGGAACCGGTAGCGGAAGGTGGGCCAACTACCTTTCCTCCCAGCACTCCCTAGCAACAAAGCCTCTTGTCATCTGGGTTGGTGCTGAGGCACTGCAGCTGCTAACTTCCTCAGGGGAAAGAGAAAGTTATTCTTAAGTGGGAAATGGCTTCCCAGAAGGAAACGATCAGCCAGACAAACAAATATGCCATGTCCCTCTCTAGAAGGAGCAGAGGTCTCCACACAGCTTTAGTGTGGTGGGAAAAATAGAACCTACGCCCAGATACTGTAATCCCCTGCCTATCCCCATACAGTCAGCAGGTTTTTAATCCATATTTGATAAGTCCCCCTTTGAGAGTCTCCAAGCTGCAAACCTAGCCATAAAGACACAGAAGAACTTAGAAGAGAAGCTCATTCACTTCGGGCTACTCTCTGGAAACAAATGAGTTACAAACCCCACGCTTGCTGTGGCAGAGGAACTCTGAACGGCCAGGTAAGAGCACAAACCTGTGGGGATCATCAGGGTCACAGTTTGGTAGGAAGTTTGTGACAGCTTCTGCCACTTCTTCATTTAATAATACATCCCAGAGTCCATCGGTAGCTAAGATCAGCACATCCTCTGGTCCGTGCTCATACTGCAGAAGATTGTAGACTCTCACCTATAACCACAAAACAAGAGACATTGACTCGGATGAAGGAGGAAATATTCCAATTCTTGTGAAAATCTGCTGATGATGATCTTGAGTTAGCCACTTAGGCAAGGGAGCTCAAATACCCCCACGTCGCACTTTTGCTCTCCCCAGCACTCAGTAGGGCAACTTCTTCATGGAGCTGGCAATCTCTCTTAGGCCCTAATTCAAAATAGCATACCCTACTGCTGGATGGCACTTAATCAGGTGCTTAAGTGTTGACCTGAATAGGAACAGACTTGACTGTTCTTGAATCAGGGTCCTAATGCATTTATGTAGTGCTGACAGCGGTGATCAAAGCAATCAAACCTATTCCTCTCCCTTCTCCTCTTGTGGCCATGCTGTGCATTTTGGCTATTCTCCATCATTGGGATAGCTGGTCAAATAAGAATTTAATAATTTACTTGATGAATTTTTAATAACTGTTTTCACTATTTGCCCAGAAACCATTAACTATGCCCAATAAATTGCACATGTTCTGAAGTGCTCAGTGCATTGTATAAGGATTTGCTACCTAAAGTCTTTTCTATAGCCGTGATCCAGCAAAGAACTTAAGAATATGCTTAACTTTAAGCATGTGAGTGGCTCCACTGAAGTGAATGGATCATATTCTTAAGTGATTTGTTGGACTGGGGCCAATTTAAGGAACCACATAAAATATTAATGGAAAAGGTTCTTCCATACTAGGTTAATTCCCTAAAATGCCCATTGGTCTTGTTACTTAAGGCTGAAGTCATATAGCTAAGAACTGAACTGACTTCTCAGACTGGCCCCTGATGCTGAACAATCTGACATCCTATGTTTAAAATGGCCTCCCGTAACCCCCTGCTTGACTGAGCTGTCTAAATAATGAAATCAGGGGGTTAACTGAGTCATTGCAAGTTTTTCAAATGAGTCTTTTGTTGGATGTAAGTCTTCTCCCAGCCTGCCATGCATTCCAACTGTCAAACCGCCAGCTCCTTTAATTCCCCAAACTAAAACTTGGAATCCTTGGGAACCACTCACAGAGCACTTTAATTACCCCACCAGTAATTTGAAAGACGTGTGACAACCTTGGAACGTAAACAAGAAGAAATGATGATCTGTATTAGAATTTGGGAACAGTGCACCTGGTCACACATGCTGTTTTATCCTTGTGCTTCAAGAGCAGCATCAGTGCTCCACAAATTTGTTCGGACATGTACTTGGCACAGCTAGAAGATGGGGAGTGATTTCATTCTCTCTTGGCACATTCTCTCATTAGGAGCCAAGGAGCAGGAAACACACATAAAATGCTTGGACCTTTCAATGTAATTATGATTTTTATGGGATCGCAACCAGGACAGGAGAAACAATCATGTCCATCTCAGTGCTAATCCTCACAGTTTTTTCCCTTTTGCTCTAAAGAGAGAGAGGGTCATTTGTAAAATGTATCAATTGCTTTATTATTTAAGGTCTATCTGAGTGAGGACTTTTGAGATGAGCCAAAAAAAAAAAAAGTCAACCTAGAACACTCCCCACTGTCTTTACCTCCTGATTCAAATCTATCAGAAATACAACTCCACAGCAGCAAATATAGTCTATGGAGACTGTGTGTTACAGGTACACCTCTGTGCCAATTCACAGAGGATACGAGTGTTTCATAGAATATTAGGGTTGGAAGAGACCTCAGGAGGTCATCTAGTCCAATCCCCTGCTCAAATCAGGACCAATCCCCAACTAAATCATCCCAGCCCGGGCTTTGTCAACCCGAGCCTTAAAAACCTCTAAGGAAGGAGATTCCACCACCTTCCTAGGTAACCCATTCCAGTGCTTCACCACCCTCCTAGTGTTTGCAGCCCCCGACATTATAGAACCTTGGCTCTTTAGTGCAAAGTGTAGCAGCTCATGCCTTTGTTTGTTGAAGTCACCAGCTCAACTGCCAGTGTATTGGCCGAGATGATGGTCATCACAAAAAAAACATTTGGAAGTCAGATCTCTTGGATGTCAGCTACTTTTACACAGACAGTAAGATACTTAAATGTTAATTATCCACTTAGCAGTGAATCACTCAGAACAAAACACATGTAAATCAGAAGACTTTTCTAAAATCCATCTCTGCCCCATCTCCCTCACCTAGATAAAGAAAGTTCAAATTAAAGTAACAGATCCTCTCCTGCTACCACTGGGGAAAAATGTTATGGGCCAGACCTTGCTCGTACTGAAGTCCATAGCAGATCTCCCACTGATGTCTATGGAGCAAGATTGGAGCCTATGGCTGCTGCTTCAAGGCAATAGAATCCTGTCAAAACTATAGCTGATGCAGCAGATGAAGGGCCCAAGATATATATTTCCGCAGACTCTAGTGTACATTACTGAGAAGAGAGACTATTTTGATACAAGAACATTCAGGTTTTGGGGAAAACTCAGGCAAAGATAATATAGCTAATTTAGGAACTAGCGGCTATTTTTTATGAGGAAAGACTAAGCTTGACATGTTCAAACCTGAAGAGATGGCAAGGAGATGGATACTGACAGACACCTAATGATGCACAGTAGTTAAGGGGTATGGGCAATGGTGTGAACAAAGAACCAGCTATTTGACTGGTATGCAGTTCAATGAAAATAATGTGAAGTTATGGAAGGAGGTTGGGTTAGTTGTCAGATGTGGCTCTCTCCCCCAAAGAATGATTATCACATCTAATTGTCTACTCACTGTCATAAAGTAGCCAGCTTTATAAACTTTCCAAACCTTTGTAGATAGGTAGGATATTACAATATTCATATTATTTCGTATACCAAGCAGAGGCCATGTCCCGGTGATGTCACCTGGTTGACAAGTAAAGTATTTAAGGGTGGCCACAATATTTATTGTTTTTCCTTCAGTTTTCTAAAATACATCTACAGGTGGCTAGCAAGCACTAATAGACATGAGTTAATTTAGAGCTGTTCAGAGAATCACAGTATTTCAGAGGCAGGCTGTCTTGCCCAGATGCATTCCCACTTAGCGGAGCTGTTCCAGTTCTCATTTTTAATACTATCTTCTTGTATTAGTTATTTGCAATTTTACAGAGGAGTAACATGACACTAGCATTCTCATGTGGCACATGTATGACACGATATACATTTTATGTGGCCGAGAGCTATTTATCAACTCCATCTCACCAGCCATTTTCCCCAAAGCCCTGAGCTACCCCCTGCTTGCTGCCCTTCCTCAATAATAATTCAGGCAATTCAGCAGATATGAGATTTAAATGATGTTATGGCTGTGACACAAATCACTCAAACTTGCGTGCGCTTCAAATGGATACAGAACTCTCCAGCTCACACAGACATGGGTGGCTGGCCAGACCACCAGGCAACCTGGGCAAAAGCCATTTTCCCAATGCAAGCGGACTCTCTGTATGGCTTCCACTCCCTCTCACTTCCTTTACTCTCCCTGCTCCCTCTATGCATTTAGGAAACCCTCCGTCCACCTCCAATGTCATCAGGAAGGATGGACAATTTGGGATCTACCTCATGCTCTGTCTTAATTAGCCCATTCTGCAACTTCATATCCAAAAGTAGGAATGTTTAAAGCCAGCAACAAAGCAGCACGGTCACTTCTGCACAGCCAGCCAGCAAGGAGAGGGCAGGTTCGATGAATTACACAATGACTGGGGTCTTCAGACCTCTGCTAAGGTTTAGCCGTGGATGCTCTGTGCTACAGCTCAGTTATGCACTCTGTCTGGATATGGATTGTGCATTCTGTTATTCAGCAAAGCTCTTAATGTGTGCTGAGGAAATACTCCAGTGCCAAATCCTGGATCGGTGATACAAAGGATGGGTCGGGTTTGTGGTTACATCTCAACAGGATCTACCATACATACATAATCCCAATTATACATATAAAATGATGGGATCTAAATTAGCTGTTACCATTCAAGAAAAAGATCTTGGAGTTATTGTGGATAGTACTCAGAAAACATCCACTCAGCGTGCAGCAGCAGTCAAAAAAGCTAACAAAACATTGGGAATCATTAAGAAAGGGATAGATAATAAGACAGAAAATATCATATTGCCTCTTTATAAATCCATGGTACACCCACATCATGAAGACTGCATGCAGATGTGGTCTCAAAAAAGATATACTGGAATTGGAGAAGGTTCAGAAGAGGGCAACAGAAATTATTAGAGGCATGGAACAGCTTCCATTTGAGGAGAGATTAATAAGACTGGGACTTTTCAGCTTGGAAAAGAGACGACTATGAGAGAAGTCTATAAAATCATGACTGGTGTGGAGAAAGCAAATAAGGAAGTGTTATTTATTCATTCTCATAACACAAGAACTCAGGGTCACCAAATGAAATTAATAGGCAGCAGATTTAAAACAAACAAAAGGAAGCATTTCTTCAGACAGCACATCGTCAGCCTGTGGAACTCTTTGCCTGAGGATGTTGTGAAGGCCAAGACTATAACAGGGTTCAAAAATGAACTAGATAAATTCATGGAGAATAGGTCCATCAATGGCTATTAGCCAGGATGGGCAGGGATACTGTCCCTAGCCTCTGTTTGCCAGATGCTGGGAATGGGCGACAGGGGATGGATCACGTGATGATGACCTGTTCTGTTCATTCCCTCTGGGGCACCTGGCATTGGCCACTGTTGGAAGATAGGATACTAGGCTAGATGGACCTTTGGTCTAATCCAGTATGGCCGTTCTTATGCACCACCTTCAAAAGGCCATACTTGGCTTGTGAAAGAGCCACAGCTGATCTGGTATCCCATTCGTGTTCTTAAGCGAGCCAGCCAACTCTTGCTTGAAAACAACTCATAGCAAACTGACATGTAGCCTGCAGCCACCTGAGATGGTCCTGAACCAGCCTGGCCCAATGGAATTCAAGCCAAGACAGACAACACTCTACATTCAGCTTCAGCTGCATTTACTATCAGCATGGCTACTTCAGTAATTTAAATCTTTTCTTAATTGTATTGTTCCTTATACGTGCACAGTTATCCAAAGCAGTTTCATTGGCACACATGGAAATCTCTTTCTATACTATCTTCCAAGTAACTTATATGTAAATAATGAAAAACTGGTCCCAACACTGTTCCCTGCAGCACTCACCAATTAACCTCCTTTTAGCTTTTTACTGCTACCTTTTGTTTCCTGCCCTTTAGCCAATTTCCAGTGTACTGTGCCAACTTTCCACTTACTCTGTGGCTCTGTCTTTTATATTAACCTACGAGGCAGACCATTTTCTCAAATGCTTTCTGAGAAATCCAAGCACTGTGTAAGACCATCTACTGCATTTTTCATTTCTTCCCTGACAGTATTAGCCTAAAAGAATTCCAAGCCAGTCAGATTTGACCTGCTATTCCTGAAATCACCTTGATTCTCCTGAATCATACAGTCCCTCTCCAAATATTTACCCAACTTGTTCCTTTAAATGGAAGTCCTAAAGCTTTCTACCAAACACTGGTGTCAGTCTAACGTTGTGTGATTTCCTTTTACATACTGTGAAGTGTTCAGCAAGCTCTTTTAGCACAGCCTTTATGGGAAAAAAGGTTCTTCAGTTCTCCCTCTCCACATCATTCAGTCAGACAAGTGGTCAGGTGAAATAACAAGGGCCAAATGGCGCCATCAGATGCATGCCTTTTCCAACAAATGGGTGAGTAATCATTTGAAGAATCTTAAAACCAAATCTTACCTCCCAGATACAGGGACAAGATTCCTATTGAATTCTACTGCCAGAATTTCATATTAAGATTTGTCAAATGATTATTTCACTATGAAAAATAGATATGTAATACAATGTGAGATCTCCTCAGCTCTGGTAAGTCTGCTTTGTGCTTCTCCAGTTCATTGTAAGGTTCAGTTTTCTAGAGCTGTGAAAGTCTTTCAAATGTTGTCTCATACCAGCTGAATCACCGAAGGCTGACTGTCAGACTTGGTTACGGGTCTGCTCCTCTCATGGGTTGGTACGTCTATTATAGTAAAATTTGATTCCACCCAAAAGTTACTTAAACCTACACTTCTGGAGTTAGAGTCAGTCTGCTTCTTCAGATATTTAGATTCTGATTTCAGATGCGTTTCTGTTGCAACCTTATATCATAGCTTTGGTTTTACTATTTGAAACAAATTTGCCATGTTCTCCCCTGGCCTGGGAAAGGGGCCAGTGGCCGTGGCACAGGACCCGAAGTCAGAAGATGTAGTTCTATCCTGTCACTGACTTACTGTGTGACTAACTTCTCTATGCCTCAGACTCTCAGCCTGTAAAATGGAAATTATCTTTCCCCACCTTTATATAATTATTTGAGGTCTACTGATGAGGAAGTGCTATCGAAGTTGCAAGTATTATTACTACTTAATTTACTTCCAAATGCAAGTTCCCCAAATGGCAGCACAGGGCATTGCTTCTTAACATAGCTTTGTCTGCAAGATGTATTGCAGGTTCCTGACAATATAGAGACAATATCTGAGAGAAGAGCAATGTTCGGTGTGATGGTTTTTTTTTTTGGCACATGTATTTGTTTTCACATAGAATTTGATTTCTGCTGGCTTATCTCAAGATTGCTAGGGCTGATATTCTTCATTTCCTGCTACTGGCCCCTATGACATTTCTGCTAGCCTTAACTGCCAAAGGACTATGGAAACAAGGACATTTTTTGCTGCCATTTGATCAGGCACTTGCAGAGTCTGAGACTCAGCTAGAGTATGCGTTATGCGCATCACGTTTTGGAATTCAAACACAAATTGGAAAAACCTACAAGATGCAAGATACAAATCTCCAAGATCTTTATATTGCATGAATGAATGTTGCTGCAGCGATTGGCAAGGTTGATCCTGCAGAGATACTATAGTAGAGCCGGGTCTTGGAGTGCCAAAAAGAAGAGGTAGAATTGCAGCATTACACTGGCACAAACCAAATCTATTACAATGATGAGGGCAGAAGTGCTGATTCCCTGGCTTGGGACAGCAGAGATGGCATACACTGAAAAAAACCAGGGAAAGGAGCAGAATGAGAGGGGGAAGGATGATGGGTGGCTGTCAATAGACTTCTTTTCTTTAAGTGACCAGAATCTCTCTCTAGCTGTCTTTGAAGCCTCAGTGGAAGCACTTTTTAGTCAGGACTTGTTAGTTTGGCAGCAGCATTACGTTTCAGTATGTGCACAACTCGCTCACTCCCTCTCCGTAGTCACTGCTAGGGCACTCAGCACCATAGCACGCAAGTCTCAACTGCTGGGTCAAATGTTGGCAACTGTTGAATATTTGCTGAAGCCAGTGGGAAGTGCAGAACTCTCAGGATTTGACCCATGGTAAATAAGACTCCTCATGTGTGTTCACAATGGATTCTACTCTTCAGCTCTGTAGGCTTAATCTGTCTTGCTTACTGTTTTAAATATAATGTTCATTACTAATTCCATATATTTTGTTATTCCAGGGAGGTTTATGCAAAAAGGAGTTTTCAATGAGGCTCTGAGGACAGCCAGGCTCAGTCTCCTTCTAAGAACCTCCAGTAGGCCACTGCAACATCCTGGGCCATCAACCGAAAATGCCCTACCTCCTGCTCTGGAGTGCTTCACTCCAAATACCATCAGCTACCATGTATTGGATAGTGATGAACTGAAAATGTTCTGGAAGTCAGGTCCCAAATGACTGAAGGCCTTAAAGATTAAGTATTGGGTCTGCAAGTGAAGTGGATCAAGGGCAGGTGTGGAGCTTATTTTGATGCGCCCTGGCTATTTTTCCTCCTTAGACATTGGGGTTCTGTGCTGTGTACAAGCTGTAGTTTCCATGTTGCCATGCAAGAAATCAGGGACTCCAGTATCTAGTTTCTATTCTCTTATTTCATAAGCTGACATTGGCTTTAAATTCTGTGTCAGTGGTGTGCTCGGTCACTGAAAGGGAAACATAGGGGGAAGAACAACATCTTGCGCCACTGCAGAGTGAATCCGTGGGCTGATCATGAAGCAGCTGCAGAGTCACATCCAATGCCCCTCGGGCAGAAGGACATTAACCATGACACTTAGAAGGCGGAAAGGCATCAGGAGCCTGACAGGGATGTGTATATTCCTGGGGCAGCAGGAAGAGGAATGAAAACTACATTACTATGTAGCGAATGGCATCAATCCTGTCATTATTTCCACCCTTGATTTACACATTTATTTAAGTGATCAAATAACATGCTGGACATTGTCCACAGTTGACAGCAATTCAGGATGAACAATGTGCGCTTAATTTAATTAATTTTCTTCAACTCCCATGTAATAAAAACATGGATGGTGTACCTCGGGAGATGAGGACAGAAAAGGTTTGATGTAGATATTGGAGTCATGCACCTTCAGGTCATGGTCTCCAAGTCCTCTAGTTACTCCAATAGTTGCCATGACACGAGCCTGGAAACAAGAGAAACGCATTAATATCAAAGCCATTTCCAGACACAATGTTAATGTGATAGAGAATTAAAAACTGACCCCACCACGTAACTGCTAGGGCTTTTGGAGGAATCACCTCTCTTTTTCAATGTTTCCTCCCCTATACTGGGGAGTTAACAGACAGTGATCTTTAATCTTTTCACTTTCACAATTTTAGCTGCTTATCCACCAGGGTCACTCTGACTTCAATTTCTCCCTTTCTACAGGGTCAAGAAAAAAACCTGCCTATCGTTCTAGACCATAAATTAAATTCCCCTGGGTAGTTCAGGAGTGGGTTTAGCATCCATTGCATCATCAGGTGCAATTTGGGACTGCTGTAAATATTTGTTGTCTCAAAATTATATATAGCACATAGAGAAAGAGAATGAGTGTGTGTGTGTGTGTGTGTGTGTGTGTGTGTGTGTGTGTATAATCTCAACCAGAATCAAAATTCTCTCTCATTAATCTAAGTCTGCAGGAATTTAAAAATACCTAATGCACCTCTCTCTACCATTTCTTTGTTCTCCCTTCCCCGCCTCTATTTCCCCATTTCCGTTTTTTTTTCATTGTCTAGATTGTGAGGTCTCTGGGACACTTGTTTGTGTACCATCTAGGACAATGGAGTCTTAATCTCTCTGTAAGAGTCCTCAAGTACTACTTGCAATAGAAGTACTAAATTATATTAAGCGTATGAAGCACCCAGCATGTTAGTCAATAAGAGCACTCCGTCAGCAGAATATTTTGACAGCTCTTTCTGGAAGTATTGTCATTTCCTATATGCAACATCCCCCTGACCACCTGGGAAGAGGGAAGGTGCTGAGTGGTAGGCAGCTTTTGAAAAAAGGGAGGTAAGGTAAATATTGAGGGTTCCTCCCTCCTTTTATTTTGTTTAGGGGTACAACACAAGGATGGCTGTTATGCTTCCTGTTGTTTGCTTTGGCAATGGAGCCATTTGCTGTGAGTGTGAGAAACAGTCCCATGGTAAAAGGCATCAGCATGCCTTCCTGGATTAAACACATAATAGCTTTTCATGCTGACAACATCTTGTTATATCTGCAGGAGGCAGAAAGCTCGTTACAAATTACAGAACTTTGGAATTTGGGCAATTTGGGATTTTGAATCAGGCTTCAAAATAAACTATGATAAATCTGAAATTTTAGGAATTAATATTCCCAAAAGGGTCAAAACCAACTGTTGTCACATCTACATAAACTGAAATGGGTAAAGGAATCTTTAAAATAGTTGGGAATAAATACTGTGGAGAAACAAAAATAATTTTAAGGCAAGTGATCCTTCAATGTGAAATAAAATGACGAAAGTCTTGGAAGAATGGAACAAATAAGAAATAACCTGGCTAGGTAGGGCAGCCTTGGTAAAAACAAATGTCCTCCCAGTAATTTTTTTTTCAGTACATCTCTGATGGTATCCCTGGCATGAGATCAGAAATATGGCAGGGTGCAGTATTAAAATTCATATGGACATGTAAGACCAAGGGTGAGTTCTAAGTTCTGTAAAAGTGGGGTGGACTAGCTTTCCCTAATTTGGTTTATTATTGTTATGCATATTATGCATTAATATCTGGTTAACTAGGCTAACAACAGACCACCCAAACATGGGGTAAAATTCTAAGAAGACTGGAGCCCAAGTATGGCTATTCTTAGTCATGGTTGAGTTAAAAAGAAACCTAAGTCACCAAAAATAAAAGGTGGTCATTTATCCAGACTACCTTAGCAGCTCTGGACAAATTTTCTAAATTCCTGTCACCAAGACCCTCTCCCTCAACTACTTTCTTTAATCATCAGGAATTTATCCCTAGGACATAATCAAAGTGACTGTCCACCGTAGGTAAGAGCTGAGATTATTCAATTCTGACAGCTGTTCCTTGGTACCAATTTGAAATCATACCAAATTATACCATGTAATAATGTAAGTGATATAAATATCCCATATTGTCAATATTTACAAGTCACACATTTTATTGTGAAATCTGGGTATGAGGTGACCCTAGCTAGACCTTTAAACACATTTCAAAGGTTGAGCCAGGAGCAAGCTGAAACAAAAGGTTTAATTTCTAAAACATATACAATTTGGATTGAAAAAGATGTTGATAAGAAAACAACTCAGATGGAAAGATAGGAGAAGGATTTGGACAAAGAAGTTGACGCGGGTGAGTGGGTCTCTCTATGGGAAAGGGGATATTCATCTTCAATATATGTAGCTCAAAGATAATTGTTATAAACTATTACCGTTTAGATGGGATTTGATTCCAGTTAAGAGCCATAATGTTTTTGCTACTAGAGCCGTGCTCTTTTGGAGGGATTGCAGGTAAAGGGAAACATACTTGCATGTAGGCTGGATGTGTCCAGGATTTAGATGGTTTGGGGAGCAATTATTAAAGAGATTCATTTTATGACAAAATGTAGGCATCCTAGAGATCCCCGATCTGCTTCCTTAAAGCTCAAGTAAAGGTTCGACCTTTTAAGCAGAACTACAAATTAATTGCTTTGTTGTTAGCAGCTATACCTTGTGTTGCACATTATTGGAAAAAATGTGACCCCCTCCTCCTACAGAATTGGTGTGTAATAAAATATGGACAGTTCTTGTAATGGAAAAGCTTTCACACCAAGAACGTACACAAGAAAAACGCCAAAAAGAAGACAGCTAGATACTTGGCACTCTTTTTAGCATACTCAGAGGAGGGGGGCTTCTCAACCAGCAAACCAAAATCTTTAGCCAGTTTCTTTGAATATTAATCTGATCCTGAATAAGTAATATATGGTTTAGTATGTTAACATTTTATTTTAATTTTGCCTTAATAAAAAGTTTAAAAAAAACCAACCCAACCCTAGGGGTTTAATAATGAAGGCAGCAGGATGTCTCTTCATAATGGAGCGCTGCCACATATTTCCTTTGGCAAGACAAGAACCATGATGCAAAGTTAAATCGCTGATGTGACAGTAATATGAACACAGTCATTACTGAGAACAGCAATAATTTCAGAGGTGCACCTCACTCCCCAATACTCTCTCTCAAAGTGCTTCTCCTGACTGCAGAACCAGTACAGACAAGATCTTCAATTACCACAAACACCTCACCTACTTGCTAGAGGACTTTTCCCCTGAATCAGCAGCCATCCCTCAAGAAACTCCCGAGTCTTCCTTAACTAATACCCTGCCACAGAACAGCCAGCAAGGCAATGAATCCAACATCTTCTCCCAACTACCTTCCTATCACCCTCCAGTCAGGGGGATGGGAATCTGGGGCCTCCTCTGAACCAGGAAACTTATGCTGTGGATGCTAGCTAGTGACCGAGATGACTTTAAATAACCTTATACATTAAAACACTACATCCACAAAACAAAGAGAAAATAAATTAAAAAAAATAACAGGTGCACAAACACTTTGCAAACAAAAGAACCAATCCCATCAAACCTACAGATAAGCTACAGCAGGTTTGAATCCTTCATAACTAGATTATATCTGAAGATTGCATATTTCTATATTCAAATAAGAATCCAAACAGTGGGGAAGTGCTGTTTGGAAACACAGTGAGCATACTAATGTCAGCAAACTGGGACCTCGGTGTCCTTATATTCATCCTATTGCTACGTCTAGCTAAGCTTATTGGGATCAGAGCTAATAATCTTGCTGTTCATAATCATGCAATTGGTAACATAGTGGCACTTGGATGAAATTATCATTTTTCTTTAAAAAGGAATGTTAGTTCTCATTGGAAGGATACAAGGGTGGTTCATGTGACAACGGTCTAAGAGGGCATCACTCCGAATGTGTTACCTTTCTCTGAGATCACACCCACCTGTGCCTCCCCTTATGTCAGGATTTCAACAGCTTCCTTTATCTCAATACATTGTAAATCATGGTTAAACACACAACTGCTGTTTTAGTCAGCAAAGTGGATAGATTTTTGTCGTCTTCACCCAACCAATCCACATTTAAAATGCATTTCACAACCAAGCCATGAGAGCTATCTGCACATGAACAGTAATTTAAGATTGTCTCATTTTAGCTTATTTGCAACAATGCAAAATACTCTTATGAGCTGCGTACATGGAAGATACAAAAGGAAATTGAGCAACACATGACTACGTTTGTGATAAAACTACCTTTTTAATACACTGCACTTTTCCCTCCCTGCAGACAGCCGAGACTGATTTATGTCAGACACAATATTCTTTCAAGCTGTCAAAATGATAAAATAAAGAGATACTGAGCGGAAAACATTGGACTGCCACAAGCTACACTGAGTGGTAAACAGCACAGAGTTCTTTATCCCTTTGGTTCAAGGAAAGCTCACACGCCTACCTTCTTGCCTTCTCCATATATAAGGGGAAACTTCAAGTCGTCCTCCTCAATGCTTTTGTAGGCCCTGTGGGGGGGATAAACAACATTTTTTTAAAGCTTGCACTCAATTAGTGACCCTGTACCCTAACACAAGCAGCCGTGTATATTTTTATTATTTTTTCCTAGAGACTTCATCTTTGCAGCAAGCTGCCAGTTAGTTTGCATGTAGAGATTTTCCTTACAGGACTGTGCTATTTGAACAAAAGAAAAGCTAATGTAAAGAACATGCAGTATTTAACACCAAGCTGTCCTTGTTTCTATTAAGCGGAAAAAAGTACAGGTAAACCGAACATCATCCTAAGTGGTGAAGGGGCTGGGAGGGGAGATACATTGCTGGGCATGGCATTAGCCATACAATTGTACATTGCCATAAAGAGCAGGGATCGGATTCACATTAATAATCTGAAATGGAGAGAACTAGCAGAGGCTGTAGATGGCTGAAGTGTGAAACAGTTCTCAGATCCAGGTCTCACCTTCAGCAGTTCATATCAAAGCAAGTTTCATATTGTGGAGAGCGTGAGAAGATATTTAGAGCCCATTTGACCTTGGCTAGAACATTCACTTTGCCAGAAATTCTGTGTTTCACAACAGCTTTCAAATGGCTGAGAGATGAGAGAAGAATGCATTCATCCTCTAAATGTGTTTACTGCATGTGTGCATACACTACCTTTTACACCTCTGATTTTGAGCCCTGGTGGGGTTAAAAGGTTAGCAATTTTCCTGGTGAGAAATTAAGAAACAGAAATGAAGAAGGTTGTAACTATTATAGCTCTTGAGAATCCTTTTGTATTATCGAACATATTCTAAGATCAATGAAATGGGGCGCTCGCTGGGTTTAGGTATGTAGCCCTAAACATCAGACAACAGGATTCACCTCCATCGCCTTCTCTATATGACAATTTTTTTTTCCCTTTGCACTTTGCTATTTTCTCCCTTTCCCCACCCTTTGAGTTACCTCAGACACGTCACCCGAGAGAACAAATCAGTATTCGGCACTGAACTGGAATGCTCAAGTGTGAAAAAGAATGCACAGTAGCGCACCCTCTTGTCAGTCTCACCCAGAGCCTCAACAGCTAATGTTCAGCTCTGGAGCAGGACTGGCTGTTTGAACTCATGGGAATCAAACACAATTAGGTTTAAACAACATTAAGGTTGTGATACAAACCAGCAGAAGCCAGGAAATTCAAGTTTAAGGCTGAAATCCTATATTGAACAACCCCGCCTGCTACACCGAAATACTGCATAGAGCTGGGATTAATACAGGGTGTTACATTACATACCTACCTGTGCTGCATTACCTTGGCACAGCACGGGCAAGTCATGATCACGAGGCAGTGACACAGGCATGATATGTAAGCCTCATCTTTACCTTGCCTTGTGTTGTCAGCTGGTATCAATTAGCTTTTTCAATTTTTGTTTCCATATAAAAAAAAGTTAGGTAAATGTATTTGAGTGAAAATAATAATAATTGCATATTATTTAACCTTTGCATTGAAATGCCGCTCCTGGAGGAGATAAAGTCGATCATACAATGAAAGCCATTGTTTTTTTGTGAAATCTATGTTCTATGTAGCTGCTACTGCCCAGATACTATAGTTAAAGGAGGCATTCATGCGACAGACTGAAAAATACAGTTACAAACTGGGGAAATACTGGCTGTGCTGTAGGAAGCACAACTGAGTCTTTTCTATGCTCTGAGCTATTGAGCTAGTACAGCCAAAGGATGAGTTCTTGGGTTGATGTTCTTCCACTTTCTTGGGGACAAATAATTGTCCACTACAAAAATTGTGAGATACTCACTGTGACGGTGCCCCCCATAAGGCTTTATGGAAATATACTTATGAATATATATATGACATAACTAGAATGTGTTTTATGCTACATATGCCATGTAACATATCTCTGTAAAGGTTATGATCTACTGAATCTATTAATCCTATTTGTATGCATGTATCATTTTTGTATTTGAAGTTATGAATATTGGCTGCATACTTATTTGATTCTAAGTAGGTTTTAATGAAGAGGTTGGTCAGCTTCCTGGGAAAAGACTGTTCTCAGTAAGTGCCCAGTCAAGAAGCCCTTAAGCCAACAATGAACTTGGAGACGCCAATCCACATCTGGGGTTTCCTAGGAATGTGGCTTGGCTGGTAAGGAACTCAGTCATGCATGGACATGTGACCTGCCCAGGTGACTCCAAAACTCCATTTTGTAGCTGGACTTTGCATAGGAGAGAAGAGGGGGTCTCCACCCACAAGAGAAAGTCTATTTAAACCCCTGGGAGACCCCTCCATTTTGTCTTCAGCTGGCTAAAGAGAGCCTCTCCACCCCCAAGGATACCTGAAAGAAACTGGAACAAAGGACAGTAACTACAGGGGATGTGAGTGATTGCTGGACCCAGACTAGAAGGAGACTAGTCTGTAAAAGGCAGCTTACTGGATTTTATCTGTATTCAGTTTTATTACTGTACTAGACTTAGACTTGTGTGTTTTATTTTATTTTGCTCGGTAATACACTTTGTTCTGTCTGTCACTACTTGGAACCACTTAAATCCTACTTTCTGTATTTAATAAAATCACTTTTTACTTATTAATTAACCCATAAGCTTTATACAGGGTAAAACAGATTTATTTGGGGTTTGGACCTGTCATAAATATAAAGGGAAGGGTAAACCCCTTTGAAATCCCTCCTGGCCAGGGGAAAGCTCCTCTCACCTGTAAAGGGTTAAGAAGCTAAAGGTAACCTCGCTGGCACCTGACCAAAATGACCAATGAGGAGACAAGATACTTTCAAAAGCTGGGAGGAGGGAGAGAAACAAAGGGTCTGTGTCTGTCTGTATGCTGGGTCTTTGCCGGGGATAGACCAGGAATGGAGTCTTAGAACTTTTAGGTTTCAGAGTAACAGCCGTGTTAGTCTGTATTCGCAAAAAGAAAAGGAGTACTTGTGGCACCTTAGAGACTAACCAATTTATTAGAGCATAAGCTTTTGTGAGCTACAGCTCACTTCATCAGATGCATATCGTGGAAACTGCAGCAGACTTTATATATACACAGAGAATATGAAACAATACCTCCTCCCACCCCACTGTCCTGCTGGTAATAGCTTATCTAAAGTGATCATCAGGTGGGCCATTTCCAGCACAAATCCAGGTTTTCTCACCCTCCACCCCCTAAGGGCCCCAGACTTTGACAAACCGTTCCTAGTAACCACAGATGCATCCGAGCGTGGTGTGGGAGCAGTTTTAATGCAGAAAGGACCTGATCAAGAATTGCACCCTGTAGTGTTTCTCAGCAAAAAACTGTCTGAGAGGGAAAGCAACTGGTCAGTCACTGAAAAAGAATGTTACGCCATTGTCTATGCTCTGGAAAAGCTACGCCCATATGTTTGGGGACGGCGTTTCCACCTGCAAACCGACCATGCTGCACTGAAGTGGCTTCACACCGTCAAGGAAACTAACAAAAAACTTCTTCGGTGGAGTTTAACTCTCCAAGATTTTGATTTCGACATCCAACACATCTCAGGAGCTTCTAACAAAGTGGCTGATGCACTCTCCCATGAAAGTTTCCCAGAATCAACTGGTTAAAATCGTCCTTGAGATGTGGAAAATATTGTTAGTCTTTATGTACTTGGTAGTATATTTAGAGATGCATGTGTCTTATTAACTCTGTTTTTCCTAGAGCTCCAGGAAGAAATCCCAGCCAGTGTTTCACCCTAGCTGAGATTTGGGGGGCGTGTCATAAATATAAAGGGAAGGGTAAACCCCTTTGAAATCCCTCCTGGCCAGGGGAAAGCTCCTCTCACCTGTAAAGGGTTAAGAAGTTAAAGGTAACCTCGCTGGCACCTGACCAAAATGACCAATGAGGAGACAAGATACTTTCAAAAGCTGGGAGGAGGGAGAGAAACAAAGGGTCTGTGTCTGTCTGTATGCTGGGTCTTTGCCGGGGATAGACCAGGAATGGAGTCTTAGAACTTTTAGTAAGTAATCTAGCTAGGTATGTGTTAGATTATGATTTCTTTAAATGGCTGAGAAAAGAATTGTGCTGAATAGAATAACTATTTCTGTCTGTGTATCTTTTTTGTAACTTAAGGTTTTGCCTAGAGGGGCTCTCTATGTTTTTGAATCTAATTACCCTGTAAGATATCTACCATCCTGATTTTACAGGGGGGGATTTCTTTATTTCTATTTACTTCTATTTTTTATTAAAAGTCTTCTTGTAAAACACTGAATGCTTTTTCATTGTTCTCAGATCCAAGGGTTTGGGTCTGTGGTCACCTATGCAAATTGGTGAGGCTTTTTATCCAACATTTCCCAGGAAAGGGGGGGTGCAAGTGTTGGGAGGATTGTTCATTGTTCTTAAGATCCAAGGGTCTGGGTCTGTAGTCACCTAGGCAAATTGGTGAGGCTTTTTACCAAACCTTGTCCAGGAAGTGGGGTGCAAGGTTTTGGGAAGTATTTTGGGGGGAAGGACGCATCCAAACAGCTCTTCCCCAGTAACCAGTATTAGTTTGGTGGTGGTAGCGGCCAGTCCAAGGATAACGGGTGTAATATTTTGTACCTTGGGGAAGTTTTGACCTAAGCTGGGAAAGATAAGCTTAGGAGGTTTTTCATGCAGGTCCCCACATCTGTACCCTAGAGTTCAGAGTGGGGGAGGAACCTTGACAGGACCCCATTGGGAGTTGGGCATCTGAGTGTTAAAGATAGGAACACTTCTGTAAGCTGCTCTCAGTTAAGCTTGCAGTTTGTGTGATGTGGTTCAGACCTGGGTCTGTGTTTGTGACCGGCAAGCATGTCTGGCCCAGCCAGGCAGGGTTCTGGAGTCCTAAGCTGGCAAGGAAGGCAGGGGCAGAAGTAGTCTTGACACATCAGTTGGCAACCCCAAGAGGGTTTCTGTGATCCAACTCATCACACTCATCCTAAATAAACTGAAAGAAAGATTTTTCTATTAGACACACCAAGTAAACAGTGCACTGATTCAATTCAAAAGCAAAGCTAGTTTCTTATGGAAAGAACAACGTGAGCTGTGCAGCAGAAAAAAACAAGATGAGACACTAGGAGAATCTGTTGAAGAACAGGAGTCATGAGTCTACATGATGGGACAGCCCAGGGGGGAGGGTGTCTTTCTACAGGAGTGAATGAAGGGGGATGCTGTAGAGCGGGAGGAACAGTGTTAATACATGGGGAACATCTCAATGAGGAGAGCACATCGGGCTACTGAGCTGAAGCGCACAGCAGCAGTGTACTGTTGAGAAAGCATCTGAGAGATGTCTTCCTGGGGTTTTCTATGGAGGATGCAAGCAGATCAGATCCAGAGTTTGAAAGGAAAAGAGGCATAGATCATCTCATGTGCAAACTTAGGGCTAGCATGAGACCCGCCTCTAAACCCTGCATATGGAGCTGTATGTAGGTGGGCTGCCCAGGAGCAGCCCAGGGAAGGACTTATAACACCTATCACTACTGTACAAGGTGGGCTCAGTTCTCCTACTGTGTCTGAGCAGAGCTGACAGGGAAACAGTGGTAGCTTCCTGATTCCCAGTTAAAAAGCTACAGGGTGAGAACCTTTAACTTAGGTAACTGGTGCAAGGTTTTAAGAGTCACAAATTCCTCGTTTGCTCTCTATTTTGTTTCCAGTAGAAAGTAACTAACTGTAGCCCTGAAAAGGCTCCCCTTCTCCCAACTTGGCTGATATATTGAAGGGAATGGTTGCGACAGCTCCACTCACTCCCCATCTGCTCTGGAGCACATTTCCCCCTGCCAATTAAACCCAAAATGCAGGGAGGAGCCCAAAGCAAGCCCCATAGAGGACTGGGGAGGTTTCATTTCCCAGCATGGCTGCATAATGGCCAGCAACAATCTGACCCTAAGTAACCAGGATGTTATGTGATTCCATATTACATTCTGGTAATACCAGTCAGCTCTGTGTTCTTGGGGAACCAGGGTGCAGTATCTAGCCTGTCTGACTCATGAAAGACACCCCCACCACCAGTCTCTGCTTGAACCAAAACCGATAAGAGAAAAGGCTTGCAGAGAGCAGTGAAGGGCATTGGGAGACACACCTAGACCCCTCCTGACAAGGGTGACAAGATTAAGACATTTCCATTAGCATACAGAATGAAGAACAGAGACAACTCCCCTAGCCTCATCTGCATGAAAGATGGGACAGAGAGACATATCTATTTGCATACAGAATGGAGAACAGAGAACCACACTGACCTCTGGGACCAGAAAAGCAGGGAAGCACTGCATCATGGATTTCTTCTCCAGATGTTAATGAACCTTCGCCTGCACACACCCAGCTCAGCAGTTATCAGACCAATTCTAGTAATAAACCCTTGATTGATATCCAAAATACTGAAGCAACCTAGTTGCATTGTGAGCTGCCTGGAAAAAAACACACTCATAGCCAAGAGTGATCAGCTCCTATTGTCTAGCCTAAAGGAAAACTCTTGAGTCATCAGTTTACCCATAAACAAATCTAGTATTCTCCCTTGAACCATTGTATTTTCTCTACAAAATCCCCAACCTATGCCAAGTAAGTGTTCTGATGCATGGATCCAAACTCTGCATCAATTCCACTGGGACTCAATCTCCTGACTGATTGTGTTGGGGGCTCTGCCAGTCTCCAGCACTCAGGACCCTGAGCTACCATCATCACCTGGGAACCCCGAACAGTTCAAGCCTCATGGAGTGGGTGAGATTCCACCCCTGGCTGTTTTCTTTTCTATCTCAGGTATTAACCTTTAATCCTGTAGCTATTATGTTTGTTTAGCCCTCCTTGTGTAGTTATCACTATTATTCAATAAATAAATTTATGGCTAAGCTGGTTGCTTCTCTCTCCCTGTGAACTTTACTCTTTTGTGTTTTACTTTTACATTCACTCTGCAGCAACGTTCTTTTACCTAAGCTAAAGACCCCTGCAGTGCCCATAATCATGTGGGGTTTGCTCATCAAGTGGGTTACTACCAGTACAATTGTGATGGGAAAGTGGGGATAGGGACGTGTTAAACCTGTGGCACATAAGGGGACAGCTGAAAGTGCTGCTTGGCCCAGCCTATTGAGACCAGGGGCATATAAGGGTGACAGCTTGAAAGTGCGTATTGACCCGGTCCGCTTAGACTTGCTCTGTTTGTGTGTGCGCATGTGTTCATCTGGTTCTAGGGCAGGAGGAACCCAGTCCTGGGGAACCTAGGTCCTTCAGGATAGCCACCAAACAGCTGATCGGCAGGGGACTAGTGGGTGCTGAGCACCCACTCTTTTTCCCTGTGGGTGTTCCAGCCTGGGAGCACCATGGAGTCGGCGCCAATGGCAATGAAGGTTGTGGGACCTCATCAACATGCCACTCTTCAATGCCTCAGAGAACTTCAGCTTCTTTAATTTATGCTATGGGGAAGCAAGCAGAGCATCTCTTTAAATCATAGCATCATGGAATATCCGGGTTGGAAGGGACCTCAGGAGGTCATCTAGTCCAACCCCCTGCTCAAAGCAGGGCCAATCCCCAATTTACTGAAGACAGTCACAAAGGTGTCTATGAAAGGGTTCAGGCTATGTTGATACATACTTTATACCCCAGAGAAATGTGGTTTAGGAAAGAGCATGTTTTCACCAGCGAATTGAAGAACCAGGGGAAAATGTTGAATGTTTTGTAAGAGCTCTGCACCCGTTGGCTGAAAACTGTGATTTTGGGAATGCAAAACATAAAAATATCAAAGACAGGCTGGCTATTGGATTAGCAGATAAAAACCCTTCCCAGAAGCTACAATTGAAGACAGATTTAACCCTAGTAACAGCTATTCAAATAGCAAAACACTCTGAACTGGTGAAACAGCAAAACCTAGAGAAATCAGACAAACTTAAAAAACCTGAAACTAGCTTAGAAATTGTAAAAAGGCAGTTACACATTAAAAATCATCATCATAAAACCCCTGAGGCGAGGAGAGAGAACTTCCCTACATGCACAAGGTGTGGAAAAAAGTCATATTCCAAGAGATGATGCATGTCCAGGCAGAGAGAGTATAATAAATGCATGAAATATGGATATTTTGCAGCTGTTTGCCTCACCAAAGCAGTCAGGGAATTGACTGGTATTACAGACAATCAAGAGCCATTGTTTCTGGGATCTATCACTTAAATTGAATATTCATGACAAGACTATTCACTTTAAAATTGATTCAGGAGCTGATGTCACAGTCATCTCAGAAGGTACTTACAATCACCATCAGCGCCTTCCAGAACTGTAGTCATCTGACACAGCTCTGACTAGCCCTGGAGGTATTCTGAACCGCATGGGCCAGTTCACCACAGAAACAAATTACAAAGACAAAAGCAATGCTTTCAGAATGCATGTGATCAAAGATGAGCAACCTTCTCTGCCACAGCATGCCAGTCACAATGGGCCTATGGAGAAAGGTGGAAGAACTTGGCAGAGGATTTGATGATATTGGACTTCTGAAAGGAGATCCAGTACAAATCAACTTAAGAGACAATACTGAACCATATAGTGTACAAACACTTCTACCAGACAGACCTTGAAAGAGACTAGTTGCAGATTTATGCAAATTCAGAAGACATCCTTACCTGGTCATAGTGGACTATTTTTCCAGGTATATAGAAATAATTTACTTGAAAGACATAGCATGTCACAATGTTATTGAGAAACTGAAGTGTGCTTTTGCTCACATTAGTATTCCAGAACAATTAGTGATGGACAATGGATCATAACTCACTGCAGCAGAATTTAAGTCATTCCAAATGAAATATGACTTTGATCATATTGTTAGCAGCTCACATTAGCCACAAGCGAATGGAGAGGCGGAGAGAGCTGTACAAACACCCAAGAAAGTCTTACAGCAGAAAGATCCATTACTTGCTCTTCTGAGTTACAGATCAACACATAGCAGTTATAGGATACAGTCAAGCACAACTCCTGATGGGAAGATAATTCAGAACTACTGTTCCAACTTTGGAAAAGAACCTGTTTCCAAAGTGGCCGGACATGAAGAAAGTAGCCAAATCGGATTAAAAGGCTAAAAAAAAAAACCTTATGTACACTTTTACAACAGATGTCACTCAGAGAACTGCCAGGTCTAGAACCTGGTGACTGTTAATGTCAAACTGGATGGAGAAAAAGGACAGACAACTCGAACTGTTGTAAAGAAAAAGAATTCAGCACCCAGATCATATGTAATGGAGATTGACAGTGGAGAGTACATCAGAAACCGTTGACCTCTACAGTTCGTTCTTCAGAAAGAAGAACAAACAGAACAAACTCTGCAGATGGCAGATGCAGAACAAGACAATGATGACACAAAGTTTCCAAACTGACTACAGCCAGTCGCTGCAACTAATGGACAGCCAAATGACCAAGTTATTACACGTTTGGCTCATATAATTAGAAAACAAGTATGATTCAGAGACACATGACAGACGGGTATGTGCTCAACCTCAAAGACAGCATGATAGTGTAAATATTGTAAATGGCAGAAATGTAGCACTTACGAGGGGAAATGTAACGGAATGCTGAACTGTATTATACTTTTCAGGTGGCACAATATTTACCTCATCCAAATGAACATCAGCCACACCTAGCAGAGCACTAAAAGATCTTATGATGAACACACCTGGTGTATATAAGCAAGCTCTGTAGCCAATTTTGTACCAGATATGAAGTGCATGACACAGCCCTTCAATTTTCTCCTTATTTTCCTGACCAATGTCTCAGAAAGAAACAATGGCCACAAGAGCATGACAAAAGTAGTAGTAAAAGCAAGGTTGTGATACTGCTTACCGCGCTGAGCCTCCTTAAATCCTGTCAATGCCTCCATCACATAAAACTGGGTTTAAAAGGGGAAAAAGTAAAGAGAGAGAAGGGTAGCATGTACTCAGATGGATAAAGCTGTATTTTTTACTTGGTTTCGTCTTTTCTTTTTTCTTTTTTTTCATTTTTAGAAAGTAATTATGAAAGACTGTAGCAGTCCAGAAATACTCAGTAAAGGCCTAGCATACACACCACCCACAAAGCTACATTTGGATTCAGTACCAACATTTTGGAAAACAGAGCCAAATTGCGTCAGGAACTAAAAGAAGTGCCAAAACTAGAAGCAACCAGGATCTAGATGATGTTACTCATATGTTAAGTGGAATCTGGTCTAAGCACACTGCAGAAAATTAGGAGGACACTGCTAAACGTTCAGCACAGGGCAATCTCTGGAACAAACGTCCCATGCACTGATAATGACAGCAGCTACCACAGAGCATTCTTTAAATAGTTAAAATCCTCTAAAAATTTATGAATGTCCACATCCTCTCTTTTAGGCATAAAGACCCAGATTTTGAAAAATAGGAACCTAAAGTTAGGAGCCAAAGTTCATACTTAGGAGCCTGCCTGGTTTTCAAGATTCCTGAGTGCTCAATGAATCCTACTTATGTCAATGGGAACTGATTGGCACTGAAATTTGAAAAAACCCCACAACTGTTAGTGCCTAAATATGGATTAAACTGCCAGAGTTTTGTCTCATCTGTTAGTTTTCTACACACACAATTTTTAAATTGGCTTTATAAAACATGAAAAAGTATGTGGTACTTTAAATCAACTTTGTTTAAATATACTCATTTTAAAAGAAAATTGAGTGAATTTATCGCCTGTGAAAAGGGTTGAATTGACATCCTTGGGCATGAACAGATGGGAACTGATAACGCAAACTATCCCTCGCAGTTCTGCTAACAGACCTCAGCCCTACTCTGGGAAGGATCAGCTCTGCGGATGAGGGGGTAGTTCAGACTTCATGTCCATTCCATTCTTTCCTTTTCTACTGAGACTGACTACAAAGTTGCCAGAGCCCATTGCAAGTTCCTCCAGTGGTGCAAGTGGAATCAATTTCTTACTGGTACGGGGGTGGGAGGAGGAATAGCTAACGGGGTGTATGTGACCCCCTCAAGTGACTCCTTCCCATTCTGTCCCCAGTCCGGGGTCCCCAAGCTTTTTTCGTCCCCTCGCCACGACCCACTCCCCTTACCTGGGGTGGGGGGGGGTAGGGTGTCTGTCCTCCTCTTGCTGTGCTGAGGGTGACCAGATGTCCTGATTTTATAGGGACAGTCCCAATTTGGGGAGCTTTTTCTTATATAGGCACCTATTACCCCTCACCCCATCCCAATTTTTTGCACTTGCTGTCTGGTCACCGTAGCTGTGCCGGAGTCTTTGGAACCGCAACGGGGAAAGGAGCAAAACGCTGGCAGCTCCTCCGGCGTGGCTCTACTGTCCCCAGCCCCACTCCCCCAGCCCTGTCCTCCGGTGGGGCTGCTGTACAGACCCCAGAGAGATGCAGCTCTCCTGGGAACCGCAGCAGGGAAAGGAGCAGAACGTGGGGCCACCAGGTGGCCCCAGATCGGCAGCTCCTCCAGTGCTGCTGTACCGCCCCCAGCCCTGTCCTCCGGTAGGGCTGCTGTACAGACAAAGGAGACCCTGCGTGGAAGGGCTGGCGGTGCTACAGCTGTGCAGGAGGAGCTGCCAATGTGGGGCTGCCTTCCCCACATTCTGCTCCGCCTGTGCCTTTCTGGTACGCCGTATCGGCTATAAATATCTTGCTGGTACAGCATACCAGACCGCATCGCCTACTTGCGCTGCTGAGTCCCTCCAATGAGATATCCAGTACAGACCTGAGAAAACAACCCAGTGGAAACAGTTAATGGCCCGTGGCATGGTTTCAAGGGGATACAGCTCAACACGTAACTTCACGAGCCACTTATGTTAAGCAAAAAGAAAGGACAGCAGTTTCAGACTTGTTCTGTTTGAAGTGATAACAAGGCTAGGGGCATCCCTTCAAGACAGGTTTGAGAGACAAAGCCAGACAGGTTTGAGAATACAAGCTGTTCTCAATACCCCCACTCTACTTCTCCCTAACCAACATTCCCAGCTCATACAGATACAAGTGGGGTTTTAATCCTTGAGCAACATATGCAGGAAACTGACTAGAAATGATCCCTTATTTACCTGTCTCTGGATAGAAGGGGAACAAAGGTTGGAACTAATTTTTTGAATAAAGGGTGTTCAAATCATTAATTTACAGGAACTGGTTCTCTATATAGTATATTTGATTACTGTCATGGAACCAGAATAATTAGCCACTTATTATCATGCCTTCAAAGGAGAGGAATGGTAGTTTAGTGTGGTTAAGGAACACAATCTCTGAAAATCAGGCAACTCAGACCCTGATCCAGAAAAGTATTTAAATATGTGCTTAAATTTAAGCACATGCTTATTTGCTTTTTCTGGACTAGAGCCTTGGTTAAGACCCTATATATGTATACAGGTGTCTGACTTTAAGCAGCCTTTGAAAACGTTAGCTATAATCACCTGATGCCTCAGTTTTCTCATCTGTCATCTTCATGTCATGAGGTTGAATGGGTGTGTACAAGTAAACTGAAAACCTAACCTGGAAGGTGCTAAAGAGGAGCAAAAAGTATTCAAAAAGCTTGTACAATGGAGTAGTGGTTGTGAGGGAGGGGAAGATGGCAGAAATAAGCAACCCAAACCCAAGATAGGTTTCAGAGTAACAGCCGTGTTAGTCTGTATTTGCAAAAAGAAAAGGAGTACTTGTGGCACCTTAGAGACTAACCAATTTATTTGAGCATGAGCTTTCGTGAGCTACAGCTCACTTCATCGGATGCATACCGTGGAAACTGCAGAAGACATTATATACACAGAGACCATGAAACAATACCTCCTCCCACCCCACTCTCCTGCTGGTAATAGCTTATCTAAAGTGATCATCAAGTTGGGCCATTTCCAGCAGAAATCCAGGTTTTCTCACCCTCCACCACCCCCCCCAAACTCACTCTCCTGCTATTACCTGCTGCTATTACCAGCAGGAGAGTGAGTTTGTGTGGGGGGGAGGGGGGGAGGTGGCGGAGGGTGAGAAAATCTGGATTTGTGCTGGAAATGGCCCAACTTGATGATCACTTTAGATAAGCTATTACCAGCAGCAGAGTGGGGTGGGAGGAGGTATTGTTTCATGGTCTCTGTGTATATAATGTCTTCTGCAGTTTCCACGGTATGCATCCGATGAAGTGAGCTGTAGCTCACGAAAGCTCATGCTCAAATAAATTGGTTAGTCTCTAAGGTGCCACAAGTACTCCTTTTCTTTTTCCAAACCAAAGAAAAGATTTTCACACTAAAAATATATTCGAGGACGTAAAATCCATTTTTACAGAGAACCCAGCAGAGAGGGGGTTTGTTGCACAAACTGTGGGGAACTGCTATGGCATCTCGCAACTCTTCTTTTCTCCTTTTGGTGCAGCGAAGACTATTACTTTTCTGTTTTGTCTTTGTTTTATCCTGCCCCAAAGACACTGGCTCAGTTCCTGCGGCATGTGTGCACTTGGGGAAAGCAGAGTCATTCATCACCGTCAGGAGATGTGCTGTACACAGCAGGTCAGGTCTCATCCCCCACTGTTCCTGCAGTTAGAGCTGCAAATCTTGAAAAGATGCAGAACATGCACATTGCAAACAACCATTTATCATTACAGAGCTGTGCTCCAGACAACCAGGCAATGAGCTGCCTCATCTACGCATGTGAAAGAACCATTCTCCAGTCCCTCTCCCGTTACAGGAGCTTTGCAAGTGGCTAATTTGCCTTGCCGTTTTCTCCCTCTTGCTCTGTTTGCTAGTAGCTCTAGATTACAGTTCCTGCTGCAAAAATAACATCCTACCCCCCTGTTCTCTAGAAAGGCCTAAAGCTGCCAAGGTTGCCATAATCATTAAATTATAAAAATGTAAGTTGCTGGGAGGAAATTAATACCAGGCACGACCAGGAAAAGGCTGCTTTCTTGTGAAGTAATTATGAAATTAAAATTTGATCTCTCCCTGGCAGTTCTACAAAGGATATGAGACTGAGGTCTAAGCACAGCAATACAGTCAGAATTTCAACAGAGGAAGCACGGAGGGTTCCATTAGACAAAAAAGCCCATAAAATACTAATAAAAAATATGAACTTTTTATTGTAAATTACATGAATTTGGCTAAAAGGTGTAATCAAGCGGGCGAAGATGCAGGATTTGCAGACTTCCAATTATGCTTTACAACTTGGAGTCAAGCTGTTAGGAAATGCAGCTTATCTGAATAAGACTAATAATGTTAAGTTAATTAGACCCACAGGCATTGACCAGCAGATAAATTCAGGCCTAAAAGAGGGACACTGCCACTTTAAATACTGCCTTGGGATCCGAGGAAAGCTAATGAGGAGTGTCAGTTGGGGCTGTTTTATTAGGTGGTTCTCTAGACGATAAAGCCTGAGGTTTCTGTAACAAGGCTTCTGTGCTTGATTCAATAAATCAATTTATATTAAACGGGGGTGCAGCGCCGGTGTCGGATTCATAAAGCACTCTGTGGCATTTCTCAATCTGCTTATCCACTTCTCTGGCAGGCTACCTGAATGTGCTGTCGGAGGACATTGAACAGAGCAATAAAAAATAGTACAGCATCCACCTTGACAATATTTGTTCAAATCAACTTGCGTGTTCCCAAACAAAACATGCACAATTAGCTCTTTGTGTGGGATTCTGGGTCCCTGTTAAGTGATTAATGAGCCCTTATTTTTGAGAGCTGGAGTCTGAGCTGCAGACGCCAATGCAGCCTGCACAATAAAAGCAAAGGTCATTCATCTTAAACAAAATTAAAAAAACAACTTTGCTTTAAACTCATTTTATCAGATGATCCGAGGCTGAAAGATCTTCCCTGTTAGAAAGAAAAGAGAGAGCACTAAATAGGTTGGCAGCATTCCAGGAGGGGGACAATATTGACCCTAGAGTAAAATGGGTTTTGTTTAGCGCTAGTCCTAGGATACCAGCCTTTTTGGTTTGGAATAAGTCGCACGCAGGGATCCCTCCCCAAAACGTGATGACCATTGGCAGCTAATCATATACAACAACCACAAAACCTCACAGACAGAGCAGATCTGGGAACAGCTGTACCATTAGGTACACAGAATGCTCAGATTCTGCTTATGACTTCTATTTGCTTTATTCCTAGTTTTTAATCCCTTACATGTAGTTGGGACTACAGCTGGTTGGAAACTTTTCAATAAAATGCAATTTCATCAAAGCCAAAATATTTTGCGGAGACATACTGGTTTTGACTACATTTTCACCAGGAAGGACTTTTTGTTCAAGGTTCTGGTCACTTCTGACACAAAAAATCTTTCTGACACAAAAAGCTCAGGTTTCAGTCTCAAACCAGCCATTTCAACACAATTCTGTTTTCGTGAAAACGTTCCAAAGGTTCAGGTTTTGTTCCCATACAGATTGAAAATAAATTCCGAAACCTCACAAGCTGCCATGAAATGGAACGTTGGCAGCTGCTAGACTTTATGGCCACAGGTGAAGAAACATCACTGGTGTATCTATTGTCTCATGGACAGCCCAGCAGGACATGTGGAAAGATACCAAACATGCCATCTTCATGACAAGGTTTAACTTTACCAGCCATAGGCCTGGGAACCCAGTACCACAGATCCAGCTGTGAGAAACTGTTCTTTCAATTTAGTAATACGGACGTCTGCCAGAAAATTGCAGCTTGAGATAGCTCAGAGGCATGTTCAGCAGGAGACAGAGCTCTTAAGATACATTGCCAGCTATAGTACATATCCTGTGATGGCTGCTCAACACAACGCCGAGGGGGGTGACTTGCATTAAGCTCCCACCTAAAGGCTATAGTGGAATTTTTGGCACAAAATCTGAACACACGAGCTAGAGAAAGGAGACAAGGTTGGGATGGGGAAGGGGTAAGGATTGGGGGAGAAGAGAAAGGGTTGGTCTCAAAGCAATTACAGGCAGCCTTAGACTAGTGTGAGGCAGTGCACATTGCTGGATCGGTGGCTGTCCTTATGCTATGAGGAAATTTGGCAGCTCTGCTACCACTGTGAGCTGCTGAAACAAAGCCAACGTGGAAACTTCACAGGGAAAAAAGAAAAAAGAAGTCCAACTGCATTATGACAGTCCCAGAGACAATAACCTTTTGTAATCCAAACAAGCTGGCCAAGCCAATCTATTGTTGAGCCTCTGAAAAGCTCCAGAGCACAGTAGAAGGAAAAAAAAAATCTTATAGCTTCTAATAGAAAACACTGAAAAAACGCCCTGAATTTTAAAATCAAGCACAGTTCCTTTTCCAAGGGAAAGCCTGGGGGTTATGTTTTACACCACTGGACTTTGTTAGTTTTCTTTGTATTCAATAATTAAGTGAGAGAGTGAGTGTTTCTCTTTCAAAAACCACCCACACATCTACTCACTTATGCGGGAGGTTCATTGATCAAAGATCTTGCCAATTAATTAATCCCTCCCCCGGCCCCTCTTTCTCTTCAAATTTGGCATGAAGAGGTCTAGTTTGGCTGTGGCTTAGTACACCAGGCTTTAGTGAGTCTTCTGGAGAAAGTAAGGAAATATATACTGGTTTAAACTTTATAATAGCTACCCTAACTCAAGGAGGGAAAGGGAGAAGTAAGCAACCTGAGGAGAGAAATCATCATCATGAAATAACAATCACTGAGCCTGTAGGTATGTTAGAAATCTAACATCTTAACCATATTTTTAGCCATTAAAAGGATTCCACATGTTTAACTCAGGGGCCTGTTTTATGAGCTAAACAGAAGACTCCTGCCTAGAAGATTATTACACAAGAACACACAGGTAGTGGGAAGCACAACTTCCTTGACCAAGCACATTTAAAACTGAAATGGCACCCTTATCTGATCAGCTAAGCTTCACAAGGACACAGCAGTCCCTTGACCATTGGATTGTTTTCAGCTCTGAAGTAGAGAAAGAGAGACCGCTGATACGCCAGCACTGGACTTAGTCTGAGAAAATGGCTACAAGATACTCAACTGCTGACCAACGACATCAGTACAAAAGTGGTCCCCCTTCTTTGCTCACATTTATAAATTCCGGGACTAGAGGGAAGATGATGTGGCATCATCTTCCACATGCATTTTTGTAGCTCTTTCCGCGCCCTTGTTCTTCAGCTGTCAGTCAGAGGTGAATATTTAGTCATGGTTTAAGACATGTTAACTAACAGGATTGTAAACTGTAGTGTAAACACTATGCAAATGTTTGTTCCAGGATATCTAGCCTAGCAACAGCTACCTGTATTCTACCTATGCTGAAATTTATAACCACGTTAAAACATGACTAAAAATTCAAGTCTGGACTTACCCTTAGACAAAGAGAACATCAAAAAAATGAGTACATGAGAGCTGACAGAGTTTACACGCCAGCGTTAATGGGAACATAGGACTGGATTAGATGGACCACAGATCTGATCTAATGTGGCAATTCCTGTCTCCAACAGGGGTCAATGCCAGATGTTTCAGAGGAAGATACAGGAAACCTCTTAATCCTTAGTAGCTAATCTTATGTCATGGGACAGGGGAACAGAACCTTCTGATATATCTTTTCTATACTATTCATTATTTGATATTTTTATCGTGTCCCCTCTTATTCATCTCCTTTTTTAAGCTATTTAAAAATACCATCCCCCCAGTCTCCTCATATGAATGTTGTTCCGTGCCTTTGATCATTAAGGAAGGGCAACAAGAAACACCTCCAATTCTGCAAAAGTTCTTTTTTAGCTGGGATGACCAGTGCTTCACATATTATATGCTGGCATTATAATATTATCTGTATTATTCACCATTCCATTCCTTATTCGTCCTGACATCATTTGCCATTTTGACCACAGCTGCAGAGCTCCATTGAGCAGTTCACAATGATGCCCAGGTTTTGCCTGAGTTGATACAGTTAATTTAGAACCCCATAAGGTGTTTGGGTAGTTGACATTTTTCCCTCCTGCGTGGATTACTTTTCATTTATCGACACTGAATTTCATTTGCCATTGTGTTGCCCATTCACCCAGCTTGTTTAGGTCTCTGAACTTCCTCCCATTATTCTCTGCTCCTGACTAACCTAAATGACTGTGTTATCTGCAAATCTCACTACCTCATTGCTCATTTCCCTTACCACAGAATTGATAAATATATTAAACAATGCGATAACTGTTACAGAATCTTGAGTCACCCTGCTGTTAACCCTTTGCCAAAAAGAAATTTGACCATTTATTCCTCTTCTTTGTTTCCCTTCTCCTAGCCAGTTTTTAATACTTTGCCCCTCACCCAATGACTACTTACCTTTTTTAGTAGCTTCTTGTGAGGGACCTTGTTCAAGTCCTTTTGAAAGTAATGGGGTATCTACCCTACAAGCATTTCAGTGGCACATTATTAAAGAGATCCTCAAGCATGTTAAAGAAAATGAATTTATGTTGAACCAGAGACTACAATATTTAAATAAAAGAATGATTTCAAACACATGAAAGAGCCTCATGATATGTCCTTTGAGGGTCTTGCCTCACTATAATTTCTCACACCAAGAATGAGCAAAGGTCATAACTGAGAACAATAATCTATGATTTATTTAAGATTTTGTTTTCTAAAAAGATCCCCTCTCAACACACACACGCACACTTCTGTTTTGATGTAGACAGATTTATGCTAATCAAGAATGCAAGCATGATATTTTTTCCTCTTTCAGTGCTCAGAAACGGCATGTTCTTACCAGCCAGTCATGTTAAAGTCCCTGTAGAGCATCCTCTTCCCAACTTCCTTACGCTGCACCCTCCTTGGAAACTCTAAATGTGTGAACTCGTTTCCCAGCAAGTGGGGCTGCATGAAAGCCTATGGGCAAAAAACCAGAAACCATGCTCATATCTTACAACAAAATTCATCTATGAGATAGTCTCCCCCCCATACACTTTTAAGTATTTTTTAATTTTTTTAAAAGATGTGATGTCTAACCTAGCAAACGGTATTCATACACATGAATAAAAATCTGACAGACTATTTGGTGGTTAGTGTAGAAAGCTAAATCAGATACCTCCATAATCAGCAGTGAGATCTCCAAGTCTTCTATTTTCTCCCACTTAATAAATACTAATACTTAGTACTTGGACAGCACATTTCATCCATTTATCTCAAGGCAGTTTGACAAGGTGGATAAGCATTATCATTAAGGCTAAGAGTCTGTCAAGGGTATTTTTAGTAAAAGACACAGACAGGTCATGGGCAATGAATAAAAATTCATAGATGCCCACGACCTGTCCCTGACTTTTAGTAAAAATACCCTGGGGAGGGCTGAGGGGGGACAAACAAAGTACAGCCGGGGCTTGCAGCTGCTCCCGCTGCTGCTCCTGTGGCAGGGGCTGACGGCTGCTGCTCCAGCCCCAGGGGGGCTGACCCAACCCCAGCTGCTGTTTTGGCGGCCCCCGGGGATGGCTGCTGGCCAGCTGTTCTGACAGCCACTGCTTCAGCAGCCCTGGGGCTGACAGCTGCTCCAGCCCTGCCCCAGAAGTAGTCACGGAGATCCCGGAAAGTCATGGAATCCGTGACTTCCGTGACAGAATCATAGCCTTAATTATCATCCCATTTTACAGCTGCAGAATCTGAGAGAGAGATTAAGACCCAAAGGCTCACAACAAGTCATTGGCAGAGCTGGGAAAGCAGCCCAGGCTCCTGCATTCAAGTTCAGCACCAGCAACAACCTAGTGTTACCTACATACAATGGTAGTCTTCAGTCAGCCAGCCAGCTCCCATTTTTGTAACATTTTTATTAATTGCTTTCCTTCTTCTAAGGGGCGGGGGGGGGGGGCAGGGGGAGGAAGGGGAGTAGTACTGACCCATTTCTCCTGCTAAACCTATACCCGTTCCTGACAAATTGTCTATAACAAAAACTCTGGGTTATACAATATTTTCTGTTATCATGAGTATATTTGGTCCTCCCAGAAGTGAATAATTATTCATGCTGGACAGATCCAAGCATAGTATGGGTAAACACATTTACTAGAGCTTGTCAGAAAATGGAATCCTCGCCCTGAAAGAAAATGTCAAGTTTTCAGCCACAAACTGAAATATTCCAGTCCTGCCTCACGGGAGTTGTAGTTTGGGTGCCTCATATTCCCATTCTCCTCTGTGTGCCCAGCTCCCTGGTCAAACAACATCTTTCCACATAATGCACCATGGTCTCAGTTCTTGGTGATGGGAGGCAGTGTATCATGGGAGATTAAATTCATCCAGTGACCCTGACCCATAGAAAAGAACTGGAGCATGAGGCGCCAGAAGTACAATTCTCATGCAGCACTGTGAATCAAAATATTTCAGAATCAAAATATTTCTGTTTTCTGCCAAAATATTTTGGGTTTTGGCTTTCACATGTTAAAACGGATTTTTTTTTGGTGTGGAAAGCGGACACTTTTCACAGAAAATTTAATTTAGTTAAAAAATAAATTTTCTGTGAAAAACAGGTTTGGTGAAATTTTTTTGGATCAGCCCTAATATCTACACAGAGCTGTGTAGATATTAGGGCTGCCAACATGCCTCATTTGTGCCCTGCTGCAATTCAGCTATAGAGATCCTGGGTCTCTCAATCAAAGAATGCTTTCTAATGTTACTAAAAGGTCTGGTGATTCTGTGATGGGGACTAACGTCGGACTAAACCATTCGTTTTCATTTGGGGCCTAGAAAGAAGTTACACCGAAATCCTCAGATGTGAAAAGTTAATCCATCTGAGCTCATGCACAACATTAACAGTTATGTTTCCCTTCTACATTTTACCATAAGCAGCAGCAAAAAGATAAATGAAAGAAAATATTTAAGGCTTATTTACATATGCATACAGGTGGGGTTTTTGCATTTACTGACAGTGAGCTCCTGCCTGAGACAAACTGAGCCAAATTAGCCAGGGATCACTGGGCCTAAGGTGGACAGACAAAAGCTGCATTTCCCTTTGCCTTCTGGAAATGCCCCTTTCCCCCCTGTTCAGCTGGTTAAGGGAATAAAATCTGCCTTATCTTCAGCAGCAGCTGCAGTCAGGGAAGATCAAATGAGTTGGCATTAGTTTCTAGCTATGACATAAATGTAGTACTCATGAAAAGTGAGCAGTTGGGAGTATCTGAAACCTTTACTGATCTACCCAATAGCTCTCATACAAATAGGTCAAAATAAAATATTTCCTCCATTTAAGGCATGAACTTGCTGAATTCAGTGGGAGCTGGATCAGGCTCAACACATCACCACTCTATCCTAAAGAAACCAATTGCTTCCATTCTTTTATCCAGATATCTTTTGAGAAAAAATCTCGAGCTTCACTGAAATGGAGTCAAGGCAGATGTTGCTCTGACTGGCTGACTAGATTGCAGTCTACTTTCAAGGCCCAACTTTCAATGGAGACCTTCTGCTCTTTGCTAGAACAAGAGTTCCAACAAATCCCTTCTCAACACAGGACAATATTACTTTATCTGCAAACTGTAGTTTTCAACAAAGTTCCCCTAAAATATTGTCCAAATGGGTCATGTAGATGGATCACTGTTCCCTGCTAAAAGAAATTATTGTAAGGTATTACTGATTTTTAAAAATGTCTAGTGAGATCAAACCTATAACATATCTTGGAAAGAGGTTTTCTGTACTTTTACTTTAGTATTTTAAATATCCAATATGTAAATTTATGTACAATCACTGCATTTAACTTTTTTTCTTTTATATTGAAAACTATACACGTCTAAAAGAGTTTGATGCAGTATATTGCAGTATAAAATCTATTTGGTAATTTTTGACAGCCAAGAGATGGGATAGAAATCTGGTTGCTAATTTTAATAGATAATTTTATATTTTACTGATGTCCTAAATAAATTCCAGAAACTCAGTGTTTTATTACAGTTTTTTCTGGGCTTTTCCACTATTCACTCTTTTTTCATCTGCCATGTTGAAAAAAATGAAGTCAATAATCAGTTTAGAACATTGTTGATTTCAGTTTTTGTAAAAAAATACATGGATTATCTTGAGCACATAATTACAAATCCAGGCCACTTAAAGCTTAGTGTTCTCTGCCTTTAAAACAGGCAGCACTATTTAACACACAAAAACAAAAACACCCTACCACCAGTGGAGTTTCCCCCCTTAGATTATCAAATTGCCTGTTTTACTGTATAGACAACTCCAAAAGAAACTAAATCCATAAGGCTTTTAGCAACGTTTTTTCTTGGAAAAATAAGAATTTCCCTTATTGCAAAGGGAAAGTGATTGTGAGAGACTGTGTTTCATAAAGATTTGCTCAGATGGAAAGTCTAAGGTCACACGTGAAATAAGATTAATAAAGCTGGCAGAGCTACCAGTGGACTGCTAATGTTCAAATAAGATTTCTCTTCCGCAGCCTACCCTCAACGTTTGATTTACAATCTAAGAATCTTAACTTGATTCTAGTATTTTTGACGTCAGTAAAACAGAGAAGAAGAGGGGGAATTTGGAAGCTGCTGGTGTCTGAATGTGAGCTGAATTCTTATGTGAAGAAACATTTCTTTTGCAGTTATTCTTGATGTTTCCCTGGTAATTCTATCAAGTGATAAGAATGTGCCACTATAACACACAGGATTGACTCCTTTCAGACTGACTTATTGAGAACTGTTCCCTATTTACTACAAGGTGTGGCTCTTTGCCTTCCCCCTGGTGACAGATTGTGCCTTGCAACAGAAAGAAAATAAATACAAAACAAAAATCTTCAACATCTGCAGATCTTTAAAAGGAGATCCACAAGCTGATACAAAGAAATCTCTTTAATCAATCAACAAAAGCAAAATGTGAATCAATTCTAACAACGTTTAGATAGTGGTTAGACACCACGTTTGTCAGTGATTTTGCATATACTCAATCTAGGTTTAAAAGAATGCTAAGGGAAAAATATAGTTCACAGAAAAAATGTTACTTAGCCTTAAAGCAAAAACAACGAACCTTGGTGAATATCAAATACTTTACTTTCTGTATCCTTACCAGGCTAGTTAAGAAGGCTTCACTCTACTATTCTGGTTTTAGGGTACAGAAAATATTTTCCACCATTTTGGTCTTTCAACAGTTATTACTGTCTACTTTGGCACAAATCTACAGTATTCTGTATTATATGCTTTTGGGAGTCAGCCATTTTATGGTTGTCTATATTACAAGTTCAGCATTAGTTATGTTCTTTTAACAGTTAGCCATGTAGAAAGGAACCCACTCATGGAAATATGAGTCACTTTTCTTTCAACAGGCTGGTTTCCCCATTTCCTTTTTATTAAAATTGATCTGGAAAGCAAATGTGAAAACTAAGTTAACTCACATTTATGTACCAATATCCCAACAAATTAGGCTGTAGAGAGCATTTGTGTGCCTTACAATTCTCTTTGCGAAGTCCTTTAATATTGATTACTTCACTCAGGCTATCCTACAATGTATCATTCTGTGACATCCAATATCAGAAGTCTCTAAGGTGCCACAAGTACTCCTTTTCTTTTTGCGAATACAGACTAACATGGCTGTTACTCTGAAACCTGTCAGAAGTTTCATTGCAACTCATGGTACTATTAGGGTTGCCATTTTCACCCATACATACAGCCAAACCTCAAGGTATAGCACTATTCCTTTAATACAAGGACAATTATCATTGTGCCTTTTTCTCAAGCACTACATTTGAGTTCATGACCCCACACTTAAACTGGAAAAGGTTAAGTGTGATACATCCAGGAGAGGTATCAACCACACTGGTCAGTTACTCTAGGGCTGGATCCATATTCAAAGCCAAATAACAGGAAATCTAAATAGGGGAAAACATTAGAAAAAGAAAACAGTCTCCAGGATCAGAAATATAGGGGCAGATCCTTGGTGGAGAGTTGTAGTTTCCCTTTATATAGAAAAGTTTCCAACTGGTGGAGAACTGACACTGGCTGTCTCCAGCACCAGACGAGCACAAAAAGTGGCCTATAGCCACCTTTGCCCCTCCTTCTGCCCAGTGCGCCAAGGAGAGCTCTGGTGCATCTGCAGATTTGGATCTAAGGTGAATGTGTAAAGAAACACAAGAGTAAGAAATTTTTGACAAAATGCGTATTTTGGAAGTAAACTGTACTACCATTAACCAACACTCATTGTTAGGAAGTTGAAAGGAGCCCCCCGGCAAACCATACAAAATATTTCCATGTACCAGGTAATATTTTGTAAACTAATCTTTCAGACAGAGAAGTATCTATTTAAAAGAATTACATGAGGGGAAGGACGGTCTTGTAGCTAAGGCACTAGACATACTTGGGAGATCTGGGTTCAATTCCCAGCTCCAGCACAGCATTCTTGTGTATTGTAGAGCAAGTCATGTAATGTCTCAGAGCCTCAGTTCCCCACCTGTAAAATGGAATAGCAATAATTCCTTCTGCCCGCTCATGGTCTTTCTAGACTGCAACCTTTCTGAAGCAGGAACCCTGCCTCGAATGGCATACGGACAATATTTACGCTGACTGTAATGCAAATGATGATGTTGTACCTATCTGCAAAAGTCAATATTAACAGAAGTTTCCAAAGTGAATACATAGAGAATATATGTTGCAAAAATGCACTAAATGGAAAAATCTAGAATGATTCATATTAAAAGTCTCTTCAGAAGTTAAAAGGGAAATTGACTGGGGCAATCTCCACAGATATATTTTTTGCCAGCCCAAATGCTGAAGTCTTAGAAAACTTCAGAAGGCAACAAATCAGTGCACAGTCAGTATCTGGTTGGATTTTGTTATCTTTTTCTCAGCATGTTAGCAAGGGAAGCACCATGATTTTCTTCCAGAGTGCCTCAGGGATCATAGTGAAAAGGTTGTCACAAATGCCGAGTCCCACAACTTCAAAGCAAAAGGACAACACTTCGTAGGCTGCAGAAGCCTGTCTGAAGAAGGGCCTACGACATGAATGGAACCTATTTGGGAGCAAGAAGACAACAAGTGGTGTGAATCTGGAGAGAGAAGGGAATGCATGTAACATTTGTATATCTTTTGCTAAATTATCTGTGTCTTAAGGTGTCATATCTTTAAGAGGAGATGCCTGCTAGGAGGGGATCTGTAATGCCAAGAAGTTTCTAGATCATTGACAGAGCAGATTACTTCTGCTGCAAACATCCATATGGAATCAGTGAGAGGAATCCAGGGGCTGCATTCAGTTAAACGCAGGTTGCATTTGAATGTACACTTTTCTCCTAAAGAAGTAAGACTCTAGGTGAGGCTAGTCCTTACTAGATAGTTGGGGTGAGAGTGACTCAATGAATGGAAGCCCAAGTGCTCCTTGGAGCTGCTAAGCTATAGGTCCATGCTCATGGATATTGTAGGACAGGCCATACTAAAAACTACGCTATAATTTGGGCTGGTCAGAAAATCTTTTGTCTAATAGTTTTTCTGCATTGTTAAACTAGCTCTAGTTGCAACAATGAGCTGTGCCACTTTCTTCTCTATTTCTGGAGGACACAAGACTGGAGTGGGTTTATAGTTCATTTGAGCTAAAACACATATTATGAGAAGGAAGATTACATTGTCACTAACAACTGCAGAGTGAAATATTTATGTTAAAATGACCAGAATGTGCATTTCTTCCTGTTGTCCGGTATGCATGAGAGAGGGAACTGGGAAACTATATTTAAACTGGAAGCTAGAGACTTGCATCCAAACAAATCCAAAGTAAATACCCGTAAGACAAGGAAGTGCAGTGAATATTGGTTTCCCGAGATGTAAGGATGAAAAGAGACAGGTGATGGCCTGGAAAGATAAGGAGGATGACCAGGAATCTCAGATGGTTTAGATACATTATAAACCAAGCATTTGAACTTTTGGAACTGGATGCTTATTCAAGCTAAATAAGAAAACTTGGGGTTCTTTTGAGGTTTGCCCTAATTGGCACTAATTTTCCAAGTGCCTCAAAGTACTGTTAGATGGCTATATATATATATTTTTTTAATTACACTGAAGTAAAAGTGTTACCTTTTGAACGTTTGAAATTGTCTCTAATTTTGTTTCATGCTCTTGCTGTCTTGCCTGTATTTCATTTGAACATGATACCCGTGGCCCAGGCACATTTGCTACATATACAAATGAAATAAACAAAAAAAGGTAAAGAAAATTCAAGGGGAAACAGCAGAAGTGTTTTTCAAATCAGCTGCTGTTTTCAAATATAAGCCAGAAAGGACATCAAAAGAGCAAAATCCCTTGTAGGCAATGCTTTACCTCTTATTTCCTAGAGAAGTGCCAGGCTCCCAAGATACTACAGATTCCCTTTATTTTACAGGAAAACAAATTATTTTAAATATAACTAAGCATTAATATTTATTAGGGCTGCTTTGTATTTGGTTCTCTGAATATGAATACATCCCAAAGAAGTTCTTTCCTCTGAAATTTTCAGACTCAAGCAATGAACTGGAATAGGAATTAAATCTGCACAGAACAACAAAAAGGCATTTCTTCCAAAAAACAGTTTTTTAAAATCCCAACAACCTTGCATCTCTACCCCTCCAAATACTGTGACAGTTGGACCAGGCTGAACATAAAAGGTATTTTAGGAACAGCAGAAGACCATCAGGCCTTGACTTGCCCAGTTAATAATGAGACTGCATTAACTTTAACTTGAACTTTTGAGAGGCAAACCAAAACACTGGTTTGTAGCAGGTAAGAAATCTATTTGCAGTGCCACTTTTTATGATCTCATATGTGATTGTGACAAGGTGCTGGCTAGGAAACCCTGAGCCAGCCCTCTGTCACACCAGCTCCATTCAGGAAAGGGAAATTGGAGGTGGCAGAGTAACCCCAGACCTAAGTGGCAAATGGGGAACAGCTGCCGGCCTTGTTAGCCAGCGGCTACATAAACGCTGGCAGGAAGGAAGCCAGGGGGACAGGAAAGGGAGGAACCAGGGAGTTAGAGGCTGCTCCCCCTGCTAGTTGCAGAAGGCAACAGTCCCTGAGGCTGTAAGCCTAATGCTGTCTGTAGCTACAAGGTGGTGGGAACTTCTACTGTAAATAAAGAGCACAGCTGACTGCACCAAAGCAGAGGTCTATGGCTGGTTTGTGGGTGCAGCAGGGGTAGAAGCTAGAGGAGCCAACCTGTGCCCAGTTACATGTGCGGGCTTGTCCGGGACCCTGAGCCAACGGACGTGGTTGGTGGCCCGGAGATTGAGGAGACCCTGCAATGGCTCGTAAAACAGCAGGAGCAGATGCAGAAGGCCCTGCAAGCCTTCCAGCAGTCCCACAAGGCTGAGAGACCGGCCTTGCTAACCTGTCAGAAAGAACAGCAGAAAAACCTACCAGACTTTATAAGAGAGCAGGCCAGCATGCAGCAGCAACTCCTGCCACGAATGGTGAGTCCCGCAGTAGGGAATAGCACCCGGCCGCTGGGCTTGGGACTCTGTAAAATGGGCCTGGCAGATGATCTGGATGCATTTCTTGGTACATTTGAGAGGGTAGCCATGGGTGCTGGATGGGATAGGGCAACCTATCCCATCCAGGGAGCAGTGACCATGAGTTGGTTGAGTTCAGGATCCTGACACAGGGAAGAAAGGTAAGCAGCAGGATACGGACCCTGGACTTCAGGAAAGCAGACTTCGACTCCCTCAGGGAACGGATGGGTAGGATCCCCTGGGGGGCTAACATGAAGGGGAAAGGTGTCCAGGAGAGCTGGCTGTATTTCAAGGAATCCCTGTTGAGGTTACAGGGACAAACCATCCCGATGTGTCGAAAGAATAGTAAATATGGCAGGTGACCAGCTTGGCTTAACGGTGAAATCCTAGCGGATCTTAAACATAAAAAAGAAGCTTACAAGAAGTGGAAGGTTGGACATATGACCAGGGAAGAGTATAAAAATATTGCTCGGGCACGTAGGAATGAAATCAGGAGGGCCAAATCGCACCTGGAGCTGCAGCTAGCGAGAGATGTTAAGAGTAACAAGAAAGGTTTCTTCAGGTATGTTGGCAACAAGAAGAAAGCCAAGGAAAGCGTGGGCCCCTTAATGAATGAGGGAGGCAACCTAGTGACAGAGGATGTGGAAAAAGCTAATGTACTCAATGCTTTTTTTGCCTCTGTCTTCACGAACAAGGTCAGCTCGCAGACTGCTGCGCTGGGCATCACAACATGGGGAATAGATGGCCAGCCCTCTGTGGAGAAAGAGGTGGTTAGGGACTATTTAGAAAAGCTGGACATGCACAAGTCCATGGGGCCGGACGAGTTGCATCCGAGAGTGCTAAAGGAACTGGCGGCTGTGATTGCAGAGCCATTGGCCATTATTTTTGAAAACTCGTGGCGAATGGGGAAGTCCCGGATGACTGGAAAAAGGCTAATGTAGTGCCCATCTTTAAAAAAGGGAAGAAGGAGGATCCTGGGAACTACAGGCCGGTCAGCCTCACTTCAGTCCCCGGAAAAATCATGGAGCAGGTCCTCAAAGAATCAATCCTGAAGCACTTAGAGGAGAGGAAAGTGATCAGGAACAGTCAGCATGGATTCACCAAGGGAAGGTCATGCCTGACTAATCTAATCGCCTTCTATGATGAGATTACTGGTTCTGTGGATGAAGGGAAAGCAGTGGATGTATTGTTTCTTGACTTTAGCAAAGCTTTTGACACGGTCTCCCACAGTATTCTTGTCAGCAAGTTAAAGTAGTACGGACTGGATGAATGCACTATAAGGTGGGTAGAAAGTTGGCTAGATTGTCGGGCTCAACGGGTAGTGATCAATGGCTCCATGTCTAGTTGGCAGCCGGTGTCAAGTGGAGTGCCCCAGGGGTCGGTCCTGGGGCCGGTTTTGTTCAATATCTTCATAAATGATCTGGAAGATGGTGTGGATTGCACTCTCAGCAAATTTGCGGATGATACTAAACTGGGAGGAGTGGTAGATACGCTGGAGGGCACGGATAGGATACAGAGGGACCTAGACAAATTGGAGGATTGGGCCAAAAGAAATCTGATGAGGTTCAATAAGGATAAGTGCAGGGTCCTGCACTTAGGACGGAAGAACCCAATGCACAGCTACAGACTAGGGACCGAATGGCTAGGCAGCAGTTCTGCGGAAAAGGACCTAGGGGTGACAGTGGACGAGAAGCTGGATATGAGTCAGCAGTGGGCCCTTGTTGCCCAAGAAGGCCAATGGCATTTTGGGATGTATAAATAGGGGCATAGCGAGCAGATCGAGCGACGTGATTGTCCCCCTCTATTCGACATTGGTGAGGCCTCATCTGGAGTACTGTGTCCAGTTTTGGGCCCCACACTACAAGAAGGATGTGGATAAATTGGAAAGAGTCCAGCAAAGGGCAACAAAAATGATTAGGGGTCTGGAACACATGACTTATGAGGAGAGGCTGAGGGAACTGGGATTGTTTAGTCTGCAGAAGAGAAGAATGAGGGGGGATTTGATAGGTGCTTTCAACTACCTGAGAGGTGGTTCCAGAGAGGACGGTTCTAGACTATTCTCAGTGGTAGAAGAGGACAGGACAAGGAGTAATGGTCTCAAGTTGCAGTGGGGGAGGTTTAGGTTGGATATTAGGAAAAACTTTTTCACTAGGAGGGTGGTGAAACACTGGAATGCGTTGCCTCGGGAGGTGGTGGAATCTCCTTTCTTAGAAGTTTTTAAGGTCAGGCTTGACAAAGCCCTGGCTGGGATGATTTAATTGGGGATTGGTCCTGCTTTTGATCAGGGGGTTGGACTAGATGACCTCCTGAGGTCCCTTCCAACCCTGATATTCTATGATTCTATGAACCTGGGCCCTATGGCTGGCTCCCTACCTGGTGGGAGAAGCTCAAGTGGCCTACATAGCCTTGAGTGAGGAACAAGCCCAGAACTATGAGACGGTGAGGGCGGCCACTCTAGACTGGGCCTGTTGGAGAATAAATACTGCCAAAAGTTCTGGTCGGCCCGATGGATGGGTGGGTGCTGTGCTGCCCCGGGCATTTGCCCAGAGACGGATGGACTAGGCCACCTGCTGGCTGAGGCCCGAGACACAAACGGTGGGGGAGATAATGGATGCCCATATCTTAGAGCAATTGCTACAGGGCCGCCCCGAGAATATCCGAGTCTGGGTCAGGTGACATCAGCCAAGTACAGTCGATAAAGCAGTCAAGCTGATTGAGGAGAACACGGAAGCAGACGTTCCCTGAAGGGAGAGCTGATCCTATAAAGGACAGAGAGTTGAGGAAGAAACTGAGGGAACCCCTTCCTGGGAAAGGCCCTGAGGGGAAGAAGGAACCCTGAGAAGCTCCCAGTAGAGCTGGTGTGATTGTTTGCTGGCAGTGCAGGCGGCCAGGACATAAAAAGGGGGACTGCCCAGATATGGAATGTGGGTGGGCCAAATTTTGTGGCTGGACTAGTGCTAGAGAGTGGACAAGGGGGCAGAGACTGTCCACCATCCTAATGAGGGGGAGAGGAAACCCCATAGGGGCCTGGTGGATACAGCTTCAGCCCCCTCACTCATCCAGAGGGGGCTGATAAAACTTCACTGGATAATTCCAGGTACACAGCTGGCCCTGGAGTGTATCCACAGGGCAAGAGATACTGCCTGATGACCCAGGTGGCCCTAGAAGTGCAGGGAAGCTTTAAATGGAAGCGGGTCGGGGTAGTAGAGGGGTTACCATAGTACATTGTGTTAGGTATGGACTGGGGTCCTCCCCCGGAGGGGAAAGGAAAGGTTCCCCGAAGAAGGGGCGGGGACCCCTGGACTGAGAAGCCCCAGGGAGGAAGAGAAGCACAGTTCTCGGGGTAGCAACCATGAGAACCCTAGACAAGTGAGCCCGAATAGGGTAGATCGAGGGGAAGGAGGTGCGGGGGAGATGGCCAGCCCAAGCCCCATTAGAGGGAGAAAAGGGGCAACTGGAGCTCCCCACAACGCAGCTCCCAGGAGAAGAAATGGGGACCCTGCTTGGTGGCTTGGGAGGGCCCGGGATGTCCAACAGGAGGTTGGGATTTGCCTTGACCCCCTACCAGAAGAAAAGGGGATAAAGGTGAAGGGATGCCTGCTGGGGTGCGATTGGTGTGAGGACCCATGGGTGGCAGCACAGCTATGGGGACATCCATCCATCCGACCAGTGTATTTTTGTGGGTGGGGAATGAAGGAACCTCCAGGAGATGACACCCGTGATTGCCTGAAAGAGGGGAAGAGGCTTCCCCGGATGAACCCCACTGGATGGGGGTGGAGAGGCCGAGGAAGGACTAACCTGGTGGCTCATAAGGGGGAAGGTGTGTGACAAGGTGCTGGCTAGGATACCCTGAACCAGCCCTCTGTCACGCCAGCTCCAATCAGTGAAGGGGAATTGGAGCTGGCGGAGTAAGCCCAGGCCTAAGTGGCAAATGGGGAACAGCTGCCGGCCTCGTTAGCCAGGGGCTACATAAAGGCTGTCAGGAAGTAAGCCAGGGGCAGAGGAAAGGGAGGAGCCAGGGAGTTAGACGCTGCTCTCCCCTTACGGCTGCACAAGCTAGCAGTCCCTGAGGCTGTAAGCCTGATGCTGTCTGTAGCTACAAGGTGGTGGGAACTTCTACTGTAAATAAAGAGCACGGGTGATAGCACCAAAGCAGAGTTCTATGGCTGGTTTGAGAGCACAGCAGGGGCAGAAGCTAGAGGGGCCCACCAGTGCCCTGTTACAGTCATACAGCAATCAATGGGCTCAACTGTTAGTTTTAATGGTGTAAAAATTAAATGGCAGTTTGAGTCAGAAAGAAGTAAAAATATATTTGGTTATTTGTGACATGGCTTAAGGCTAACAGTGCTTTGCACATAAACCATCCTGTGTCATCAGCTAATCATTGGCTGTAGGGGGTCCGGCTGCCCTGAGCCAACTAGTAAAGCATCCATCCCTCCCAATCCACAGTTATTCACACCGAGTAAGACCACCCACACTGAATGAAACCACCTCTATGGTGGACCCAGCCTGGGTAAGAGATCTCTGTCAGCCAGGCTAATAAAACACAGGAAAACAATATGCACCACCGTCTGTCTCAGACACAAATGTCAAGCTGCTACATTAAATACCATTGCACAGTAAATACTGGGAGGGAGTGAAGTACCCTACTCAGTGTGCTCAGAGATGTGCTATAGTAAAATGTTACCTAACAATCTTGTGACCACATGGCAGAGCAACATTCAGTAGCAGCAGCAGCTAGTACAATCCTCAGGTCTCTTACCAGATATTGTAGTCGCTGACGCTCAGTCTCAGGAGTGAATTCTGAAGACATTGGAATAACTTCTTTGTTCCTGATTATTATGGCCCTGCAATTGTCATCAAACATTGTCAGTAGAGACTACAGAAAATACTGGGACATGTGTAGTAACATTCTAACTAACATTTGCTGGGTCTTATTCTGCTTGGACCAGAGCAAGACAAAAAAAAACAGTCTTCCCCCCTGGCCAACTCTTGCCCCATTTTATTTTTGGTGGAACAGCAAAACAGTAGATTTGCTTATGTCAAATTCACCTCATTCTTAGAGCTCAGAAAAATCAGGCACCCAAACAAGTAGGACAGGAGTTATTTCAACCCAAGTTGACAGGGTACATTCTTATTTGTTACAGCCAGACGCCCAGAGGAGATACTGCAGAATTACCGATTGCAGAACCACCCTTTGCAGGCTTTAATCCCAGTAGGGGCTGACACGTTCCAACCTGCTGGCTTCAGATGACTCATGAAAGCCACTTTCCAGTTATTCATTGGTCGTATGTCATATCAGAACATTTCCATTCTCGCAGCAAATGGAAATGGCAAAGCAAATCCTGTTTAACACAAATCTAACTAGCTACCTGCCAGAGGAAGACAGGTAACGGGATGGCTATAGATCATCTGGCAGATTTCACACACATTTCTGCAAATAGCACAGAGAAAAGAAAATTCTACCAAACAATGAATATATTTCTGTCATCTCTATAAAATATCTGTATAAAATAAAATGCCACATTTGTCCCTTGTGTAACTGTTTCAGCCAATGGGACATACACCATGGAAGAATTTGGTCCATAATGTTTCTACTGTATTTATTGTTCATGTATCCATTCTGATAATAGAATTTTATTCTCATACTTTTTTTTATTATTTATTCAGCCCCTTAAGTGGTGCACTCATGGTGCTTTATACAGTGGTTAGAGAAGACATACATGTTCCCAAAAGATTTTGTAATCTTTAAATCTGCCCATCTAGATTAGAGTATTTTAAAATTGGAACACTTGGTGCTGTATTGATTTTCCTCCTTTTTTGCCATTACATTATGCATACATAAGTTACTGTTATTTGAATTCAAGTCTTTACAGTTCTAACATCATATTAATCCCTCCTTCTATGATCCTTTATGCCCTTTTTACTTATGCTATTCAAATCTTAATTCCTTTGATAATTTGATCCGTTTGTTGACTGCTACCCTACATTGGGTATCCTAATGGCACTGAAAAGCCATCAAAAGTATATTGTATACACCAACACTTTGATGAACCTTAAATGGAGATTCAAAAAACAGACCGTCCTTGGAAAACACCCCTTAAAGCGCTGCTTTTCACAATTAGGTCTATGGCATAACTACAATACATCACGTCCCCATGAGTCATTTCATGCTATATTGGGTGAATGTAACCTCCAAATCACTAGCTAATATGCAAATATAGCAATGATGTATTGAAACGATGGAAGGGGCAAATGGGCTGGGTGGGATTGTAGGGGTTATGTGGAAATGAACAGGAACGCATGGAGAGGTTGAATCTGTGTTGCAGAGAATGCAGAAATGCGGGGCTTCAGCTGCAAGGGGTCTGTAAGGGGTGGAAAATGGGGGGGGGAAATAGTTTTGACAGAGACTATGAGCTTATTGCTCTTGTTTTTTCTGAATTCCACATGCAAATGATGCTACAGGTTTATTAGTGGAAGTTAGAGGGGAAAACATAGAAACCCACCCTACAGCATCACATTTACTTCATGAAAGCTAAGAATACCATTGCTACTAATATCAGAAATTCCATTTATTTTCTGTGTGGGGAGGGATTCCCCTAGTGGTAATAATTCAATCATTTTAAAATGGGGAGAACACTGGGGAGAAATTTTGGCAGAATCTTTTTCTAAATATAGTTTAAACTAGTGATGGGTCTGCCTGTCATCTCCCCCCCCGACACCCCCATTCCAGTCCGGTAAAAATGACTTGGTGGAAGTCACAATTAGGCTTCGCAGTATGCCCAGAAGTTCAACACCTTCATTTGCAAAACCGAAATAAGAACAGCACTGACTGTTTTGTGTGCGTGCAGCTTTGCTTTATTTTTTGCTAATGGTTAATTTAATGTGGCTTTGAAACAGAGACAACTGCTCAAATACATTAGCCAGTTTTCATAACCCTTTCATCTGTAATTTGACTCATGAGTATCGGTTTGACACAGTTTGAAGGGTCTAGGGTTTCAGTATGTTGATAAATAGTCTGTATTGAGCCATGCTAGAATAATCAAAAGACATTAACAGAATTTATCTTAAAAGAATGAATCAGAAAGATTCTATGGATCCTAAATTTGGTCTAAAGGAGCTATTGTTAAAGTCAATGGAAGCATCACACACATCAATACTATTGTTAGACTATTAACTTATGAGTTCTACTGTTTTTTAAAAAAAACCTGCCATTTAAGAGGAGATCTATAGCAAAACACATTTTAGGGCTCAGGTCCTGGAAGACACTGGAATATTTCCTATTTAAGTTTGATGGCTGTCTCATGCATGTATCTGAGGGCAGAATTGAGCCCTAAGGGACTAATGTTGCGCACACAGAATGAAATTTTAAGGTAGGAAAGCCAGGGCGTTTCATGCGCCTAGCTTGTTTTGACTAGATATTACAGCCATATGGTGTGAAACAGTCCAGCCCAGCATGAGAACCTTGAAACAATCAAAGCAAAAATGCTTCTAGGATGGTACAGAGCCTAAGTCCTGAATTCCCTTGAATTTTATTCACATTAAATACAAAAATCTAGAATTTATCTTAACATGTGAGAGAGAGATGCAACTGCACATAAGAATAAAATGGCTTGGACTGAGGGACTAGATAGCTCAAGAGATTAGAAATGGGACAGTCAGGCTTTCACTTCTAGGTCATCGGCTTGAATTCAGCTCAGATCAATAGTAGTACTCAATATCCCATTACCACTCTCGCAAGCTATCCAGTACTCAGTCCAAGCCATTTAACAGTTACATGTCACTGAAGGTTGTTACTTTCAGTCCACATCATAGATGCTGGCACCACAACTGGCAAGCTTGTTGGCGATCTCACCAAGGAAGCTAAGGATTAAATTTCTGGTCCAGTACTCATTGAAGAAGAGGGGAATCTTTCCAATAAATCCAAAGGATACTGGATCAGTCCTAATTGGGCATGGAGACTGAAGTACCCCGCCATGACCCCTGAAGTACTGATGCTGCCTAAACAGAGTCTGTTCTGTGGACAAGGCCCTCAGTCTCCAGTACGATCAACATCAGTACTATGGTCACTTTAAAAATGACTTGATTTAAGGGAGCAATTTTGTTGACTAATGTGGGAACTAAGAACATTAAAATAACTATTTTGAAAAGTATAAAATACACATTTCTACAGTGCTGGGGGAACTCAGCTTTTAACTTCATATTTCACATACCAGCAATGCCATGTTATACCATTATTGCTTTCATCACACATGAAGGATGTGTGTGTGAATGTGTGTAATAAAGCACAATGACTTCTGGAAGTGCTAGCTCCCAGAGTATTGTGGGATTGTGGCTATGTGATTTTATACTAGAATTGCAACTGTCTGAATACTTATGTTTTGGAGGCTGTCCTAGAAGCAAGCCTCTTTAAGGGAATAGCTAGATAGAAAACTACTGGATTTGGAGAAGCTATTGTTTCCACAGCCCATCTGGTTCGCCATATTTAATGCTGACATTTTAATTTTAACTACACTAGTGAAACATTATAGTACAGCCAGAGGGCGAGGTTGCTATATGAGGCTCGGTGATTCATGTTTGTATGGAATGATTATGTCAACACTAACAGAATATTCCTTGATGACAAGGTTACTTCAGATCCATAGCAATCATTAATTTATATCAGCTATGAAGAAATTAAAAAAAGCACTTACTGCAGGAAATGAAATAAGAAGTGTCAAATACCTTAGGCCCCAAATTGTATTTACTTTTAAAGTTCACTTCTCTTCCAGCTTATTGGCTTTGTGCTGTTCCCCGCCCAGAAAAAAAACCACTTCATCCCAGAGCAATTAAATAAATGGAACAAAAACATTCATATATTTTAAGGGAAGTGGGATCATTAGATCACTATTAGACTCCTTTATTATACAAACCATAGAATTTCATCCAGTTACACCTGTATTGAGCCCAATAACTTGTATTCTTAGCATAGACCCTACATAAATAATACTGTGAAATTCCACCATGTGCTTTTCACAGCATGTCTACATGGATTTTACAAATACGGACAGATAGTTTTAATAGCTAGAGCTGGTAGAAATAGACAGAAAAATATGTATTTAAGAAATAAAAACCAGTTCAAGTATTCAAAATTGGATGAACCAAAACCTGTTATTGCTACCTCTTTTCTGACCAGGCTAATCCATGGAACGTATTGCCTGATCCAATAAACCCCCCAGCCCCGAAAAGCCATACAACTGATGTGCCTGAGTGTCCATGCTTAAGGTCGTACAGAGGGAAATCCCAGCAATACTGCATTTACCTAATGGTTGGATGGGCCAAAGCCTAGTGCACAAGTATATGAAGGGAAACATCCACAGGTTGGAAGCGTAAGAGGAGTACATGTGATTCTTCAGAAAATGTTTCTATTTTTATTTCAGTTTGACTCAACTGTGCATTTCATTATGGCCAACTGAATGATCTCTGAGCATGTGAGCACTGTGTCCAATCCATTCTCACATATATTTAAAGTTCTGTTTATTTGTCATATTCAGAGTCAATACCCTAAAGCAATGGTTGGGGCAAGATTTTTACTTTCTGGCTTTAAATTGAATGGTTCATGAGGCAACAAAAATAGGTAACTGGTCACTGCATTTCCGTGTTGTTCCTGCTACTAAGGATTATGAGGAAAATCAATCTTTTATCCCTTAAAAATGTATAAAACACCTTTTATATAAAAATGTGAGAGCGAATGCATGCACAGAGCAGAGGAGTCCCCCTTTAAGAGGAGGCAATCATCTGGGAACTGCCAGGCTTCCTTTCTTGTAAAAAACATAGAAAAGAGGAAAACTCATGCATTTTAGAGAAAGTCATTGTTGGTTACTCTCATTTAATCATAAAGAGAAAGGAACACTTTAGTGAATAAGGTCAAAAGTGTAATTTCACTGCTGTCGTGGGTCTGTTGGGAATCTAGTGTTCAAAACAAAAAAGGCATCTCCTACTGTTAAAAGTATTCATGGGACCCCCTGATTCCATTACACACTTTTTCAGCCGAAAATGATTTGAAACGCAACATTAAACTGAACATTTCTACAATGGAGGATAAAATCTGGTAGAGGTGACAAAGAGAAACCATTTGGAAAACACTTTTTGACAGCGTATATCACTTCCAAGCCACGGGAGGATGTATCCATTTTGTCAAAAGGTGTTGAGCAGCGTGGATTCTGTACCTGTGAACCAGAAGTGTCTGACTCGTCTGAAGAGGTATTAGAAATGTGCCAATGGAAAAGAAAGAGGGATTAGAATGACAGACAGAATAAGGCAAGGTTTTATTATATCCAAAGGGGAACAAAGAAGTAGATTTTAATTAGTTGCGTCACAAAATAGCTGAGAAAAACATGTAAATCCTATAACTGTGGAATTGGTATAATACTCTAATGGGTATTTTTTAAGAAAGATCAGAAATCACAACTGCTAGTTTCTGTTACACTTAAAACAAATCAGCTATATTTATCTTAACAAATTTCTAACAAATAAAAATGTTTAGAAAATGACCAGAATACAATTGTTTAGATGTTCCCGTATATAAAAGAGAAAAATTGTGTAAGAATTTTGATGGGGTTTAAATATATTAAAACACACAGCCTTTGTTTCATTTACTACTAACTAGACTAGTCTGTTTTTAATATGACACAGATTAATTTCTCAGTCTCTTACTTCAGCTGGCTTCTACAAACATCTTGCTGTATCAGCAACATTCATGGAACCATAGCACCAGCTCTATAATTTTACAGATTAAGGAGGACCCAGCAGGACACTGAAATAGACCACAGTGTGAAATGTAGTTAGCGGTTAACAAGGATGAGTTCCAATGGTGACATGTCCATTATCAAAACCCACAGGGGGATGAAATCCTGGTCCCAGTGAAGACTATAACAAAACTCCCACAATTCAACAAGAATGTTCCATTTACACTGGAGGCTTCACCCACTCAGATCAGACAAGCTTGCAAATGCCTCCTCTCTTCTCAATGCCCCCCACGAGCATAACATACAATCAACAAAACACAGAATCAGGAAGAGTTAGAGCAGATGAAATCCTCTTTCTTTCCATCTACTCTCATTTCACAACCTCCTAACCTGGGTTTCTTTACATTCCTTAGTGGCAGCATCAGACCTAACCCTTGCATACATAATTATTCATATACAGATCACAAATACTGGATAATTTCTCTTCCAACTGAACAGAAAAGCTTTTATTTTACAGTAACTCTCACTGATAGGGAGTACATGCTCCGGCCCCTCCATTACCTCTTAGGCTAGCTCCCTATGCAGTGGTTAAAGCCGATTGAAACAGGCAGGGGGAGTGCTCACCAACGAACCAAAGAGGAAGGCATCTGCTATAGAGTCCCCTCCTTCCCCTCAATATATCTGATATACAGCTATTTCCTTCTGCATTCCCAGGGTAAGAGAACTGCAGTGAGAAGCCACATGGCTCTGTGACTGTGGAAGAGGTGAGCCTATAAGTCTAGCAGATCTCCCTAAGCACAAGTATACAGCACAATATACAAAATTATTTTCTTTCAAATTGTATGATTTACTCACATTTACTTTTGAATGTTTATTTCACACTCCTTGTAAAGTAAGGCACTCTGGACAAAATAAGGGTTGCTAATATATTTCAAAGCCTCTATTCTGATTGGTTGATTTTTACAAAAAGATGTACACTACTTTTAATGCAGAACAATAATAGCCAAGTAGAAGCTGTTTGCAGTAGAGGAGCAGTCCTTGTGCATTTCAATGGGAGGGCTTTTTCCTCATTCATACTAACACCTGAGTTGATCAGCTTTCTCATTGCCAAAGAGAATAACGAGTATGGATTTTCATACTGAACTCCCCTTGTCCATCAACACCTATCAACACCAGTAAGAGGGGACTCCTAGCTTGTGGGTCCTGCACTTTGCCTTGGTTATTTCTTGTGTGCAGAGGTTACCATGGTTTAGCAGGAATCTCCAGGAGTTGAAGTTGTTGGAATTGAAGGGAAGGTGTCTGGGAAGTTATACAGAGTTTGATTATCAACTTCTATACCAGGACTGTATGCAGGTATACATGCAGGTATACAGAATGAATAATTATGGCTGAGGTCAATAGATGTTATCTGCATGAACCATAGTCAACTCTGCAAGTACCACTATCCAACACAGGCTGACTAATTCAGACTGCCTTTCACAATTAATAGATTTTTTAAAAATGATTCCAATAGTGAATTTGTCTTCTTCAACATGAGTCTTCTCCAGGCTAGTCTCACTGGCCTTTTGATTGCAAAAGCTGCTCCCTGGAGGTATTCTTCTGATGACGTTCATCTCAGCTTGGAAGAGATTGTCCATATTCATCTGGACTCCCTTGCTTCAGCTTTGATCCTTGTCCAGTTTGATTACTTAAAACAAATAGTGGGACCAAGGTTTGCTGCTGCTGCTACTTGTGTCCTCACACTGCTTTCCTTCACAACCATGAACATGCAATTGCCAGATCACTGCACTCCACCAGGTCACTGGAAAAGCATTCACACTCAAGCTGCTGGCATTTCAGTAGATGCTTCATATTATGAGGCTCTCTGCCACAGTCACAGGTACTGGGGTCAATGATGTAGTCCCACCTAATCACTGCCTCCCTAGACCAGTCAACTCCAGTGCAGAGTCAATTAAGGCTATGCTAGATAGACCAGGGCTAATCTGTACTGTGTGGAAGGTGCTTGACTTGTGGATGCCAAAGCACACAGGCTACAGGATCGTTCTCTACTCATTTGCCATAACTGAACACTTGTTTGGTTGGGTGACCATGTTAGAGGTTTAATAGTGGCAAGAAAGCTTTGTTGTGACTTCAGTTGACTCAACATTGGTGTTATGTCACATAGCAGACATCTTGGATCTGTGCATTGCCTTGTGGACTTGACTCTACTAGACACTTCCTGGAGTATATCAGGAAGAGCAACACCTGCAAGGATGTATAGGCTATTGACATGGGTAGGCTTAAAGCATCCTGTAATATCGTAGCAGACAGCATTGAATACAGGGTCTAGCTTCTTTGAGTGAGGGGATCATGCCACACTTCACAGGCAGAGAGCTACAAAAGTAAAAGAATTTACTTTTAAATTAATAGGATTTTAAATACATAGGATGGCTGACAACGGTGCTCTCCGGAGTGATATCTGGCATTGTACCAAAGCTGCCTGGTGCAAATAGTGGGAGATGACACCAGTTCTCTGTGATTAAAAATATGCCAATAAAGTTGAGTGCATAAACTGTAATTTGAGCCATCTTAATATATGAAACAGAGACTTGACCAGCCACAAGAAAGGAAATCAGTATGTCTGCACCATAGAAGTGAATATATTGATATCAAATGGTTGGACATTCAAAGACAGGAAACAAAATGAGGTTGTACATCACCTAAAGTGGGTTTTTCCTTTTGAAGACAAGTTGAGGGAGGGTAGGCTATGTTGGTAGGGGCATATCGATTGGATACAGGACCTCTATATCAGTAGGATGGCTCTTGCAATGAGTGTGGATGGAAGACGACCAAGCGGGAGTCCAAAGGCTTGGTAAGTGGACTGGATATCTCAGAGACACCGATGTGCGTGACAACCCACCTAAACAAGTAATCTCATCTCATCTCAGTGGAAGTCTCCATTCCTTGACATAGGAATATCTTGGCAATAATATCTGCCTGATCTTATGGGAAGAGTTTTCATCTAGGGTTCCTGCACATATACACACTCAGAGTTGATGAGGAACCTCTGTCTCTAGTAAAGCTCTAAGAAACTAGAAACTGGACTCAAGGTATTTTAGCTAGATGCTGATGAGCTGTAACTGGTTAAGTTACCTGAAAAGCCTGTGGAGTCCAAGGGCCAGGAGAAGTTGAAAGAGGCTTCCAGCAAAGCACGGTTCTCAACAGACTTGAGGTACACTCCAAGTGAATCTGGAAAGCTTCCCTCTAGACTCTCTCCTACTTGATATGCCTCAGCATTGGTTCTGAAAATATTTAGGAAGAATCCACAAGAGCCTTCTTTGTGTGATCTGTCAAAAAGACACAGGTGGATGTATAAGTCCTCTCATAGAAATGAATGAGCTTTGGAGAAGAGGTAAGAAGGCTGCTTTTTCTTCAAAGGAATCCTTGCATGGGATGGACTCTAGTCTTCTTTTTCATTCAGCTTTGTCTTTAATCCCAATTCCTTTCTCTTTAACTCTCCTGACCTGCTGATATAGGCCTCTGTGCCTCTTCATTGTAAAATGAATCATTGTAGGCAGTCACTCAGTTAGATATAATGCACCCGTCTTCTGAAACTCATTGTCCACTGAGATCAGGAAAGTCTCTGCTTTCTCACCACTAAATGTAAAGGCTTATTTCTTGTCAACTACTTTTATTTACTTTTAAATTAAAGTAATCATTAAAGGAGGATAGCCAATTATGGTATTATTCAAAATCACTTCCAACAGCTTCATTAGGATAAAATGGTGTAAAACCTGAAGTTGCTGCTGTTCTTTTTAACCTTTCTTTTTCAATTCTAACTTCTCCTTGCACAAAGAGGATGGAAAACAGGGAGCAACAGTGACTCCCACATGCATACAAGCCAGGCTTCCAAAGCAAGGGAGGCAAAAAGAAAAAATGGAGAGAATGTGGGATTTGCTTTTATGTTCCCAGTGTGAATGACAGTACATTTATTTCCATGACTTTCTGCTGAGTGAAGACAGACTGTTCTGCACATCAGACTGTAGCTGGAGCAGAGAGAGAAATTTAAAATTTATTTTTAAACACCAGCTTTGTTTTAAAAGGGTAGGTTCAATCCAGTCTGCTGACAGACTCACTTGAGCTGGATGGGCTGAAGCTGCTGGTTGCCAGGTAGGCAACTGAAGGTTTCAGTATCTTCAGTGGGTTTTGCACCTCAGTTGTGGTCCCAGTAAGGTTTAATAATCTAAAAAGGGCATAGATAGTTTGACCAAAATAGGACCTACAACTATTTTTAATAATGAACTTGATAAGAGAGCATCCTGAAGATTCTAAATAGCCATAGATTTTAAAGAAAAGGCACAATCCTGTCACATAGAAATTTTTAAGGTTCTAATTAGAAAAAGGCTTACACAGAATAAATGGCTTAGATGTCGTCTGCTCCCCGTGCAGGAAGACTTAAGCACGGATGCTATTCCAAATGCTTTGTGGATTTTTTGCTGAGTCAGCACAGTGACCTTGGACAAGTCAGATAATTTCTCTGAGTCTCAGTCTCCTAACCCATGAAATAGGGATAATGATACTTCCGTTTTGTAAAGCACTTTGGGATCTATGGACTCTCAGGGTATGTCTACACTACGGAATAAGGTCGAATTTATAGAAGTCGGTTGTTTAGAAATCGGTTTTATATATTCGAGTGTGTGTCCCCCCACAGAAAATGCTCTAAGTGCATTAAGTGCATTAACTCGGCGGAGCGCTTCCACAGTACCGAGGCTAGAGTCTACTTCCGGAGCGTTGCACTGTGGGTAGCTATCCCACAGTTCCCGCAGTCTCCGCTGCCCATTGGAATTCTGGGTTGAGATCCCAATGCCTGATGGGGCTAAAACATTGTCGCGGGTGGTTCTGGGTACATATCGTCAGGCCCCCGTTCCCTCCCTCCCTCCGTGAAAGAAAGGGCAGACAATCGTTTCGCACCTTTTTTCCTGAGTTACCTGTGCAGACGCCATACCACGGCAAGCATGGAGCCCGCTCAGGTAACCGTCACCCTATGACTCCTGGGTGCTGGCAGATGCAGTACGGCTTTGCTACACAGTAGCAGTAACCCATTGCCTTCTGGCAGCAGACGGTGCAATACGACTGGTAGTCGTCCTCGTCGTGTCCGAGGTGCTCCTGGCCATGTCGGCTGGGAGCGCCTGGGCAGACATGGGCGCAGGGACTAAATTTGGACTGACTTGACCAGGTCACTCTCTTTAGTCCTGCAGTCAGTCCTATTGAACCGTCTTACGGTGAGCGGGCAGGCGATACAGACTGCTAGCAGTCGTACTGTACCATCTTCTGCCGAGCAGCCATGAGATGTGGATGGCATGCAGTCCTTCTGCACCGTCTGCTGCCAGCCAAAGATGTAAAAGATAGATGGAGTGGGTCAAAACAAGAAATAGACCAGATTTGTTTTGTACTCATTTGCCTCCTCCCCTGTCTAGGGGACTCATTCCTCTAGGCCACACGGCAGTCACTCACAGAGAAGGTGCAGCAAGGTAAATCTAGCCATGTATCAATCAGAGGCCAGGCTAACCTCCTTGTTCCAATAAGAACGATAACTTAGGTGCACCATTTCTTATTGGAACCCTCCGTGAAGTCCTGCCTGAAATACTCCTTGATGTAAAGACACCCCCTTTGTTGATTTTAGCTCCCTGAAGCCAACCCTGTAAGCCGTGTCGTCAGTCGCCTCTCCCTCCGTCAGAGCAACGGCAGACAATCGTTCCGCGCCTTTTTTCTGTGCGGACGCCATACCAAGGCAAGCATGGAGGCCGCTCAGCTCACTTTGGCAATTAGGAGCACATTAAACACCACACGCATTATCCAGCAGTATATGCAGCACCAGAACCTGGCAAAGCGATACCAGGAGAGGAGGCGACGTCAGCGCGGTCACGTGAGTGATCAGGACATGGACACAGATTTCTCTGAAAGCATGGGCCCTGCCAATGCATGCATCATGGTGCTAATGGGGCAGGTTCATGCTGTGGAACGCTGATTCTGGGCTCGGGAAACAAGCACAGACTGGTGGGACCGCATAGTGTTGCAGGTCTGGGACGATTCCCAGTGGCTGCGAAACTTTCGCATGCGTAAGGGCACTTTCATGGAACTTTGTGACTTGCTTTCCCCTGCCCTGAGGCGCATGAATACCAAGATGAGAGCAGCCCTCACAGTTGAGAAGCGAGTGGCGATAGCCCTGTGGAAGCTTGCAACGCCAGACAGCTACCGGTCAGTTGGGAATCAATTTGGAGTGGGCAAATCTACTGTGGGGGCTGCTGTGATGCAAGTAGCCCACGCAATCAAAGATCTGCTGATATCAAGGGTAGTGACCCTGGGAAATGTGCAGGTCATAGTGGATGGCTTTGCTGCAATGGGATTCCCTAACTGTGGTGGGGCTATAGACGGAACCCATATCCCTATCTTGGCACCGGAGCACCAAGCCGCCGAGTACATAAACCGCAAGGGGTACTTTTCGATAGTGCTGCAAGCTCTGGTGGATCACAAGGGACGTTTCACCAACATCAACGTGGGATGGCCGGGAAAGGTGCATGATGCTCGTATCTTCAGGAACTCTGGTCTGTTTCAAAAGCTGCAGGAAGGGACTTTATTCCCAGACCAGAAAATAACTGTTGGGGATGTTGAAATGCCTATATGTATCCTTGGGGACCCAGCCTACCCCTTAATGCCATGGCTCATGAAGCCGTACACAGGCAGCCTGGACAGTAGTCAGGAGCTGTTCAACTACAGGCTGAGCAAGTGCAGAATGGTGGTAGAATGTGCATTTGGATGTTTAAAGGCGCGCTGGCGCAGTTTACTGACTCGCTTAGACCTCAGCGAAACCAATATTCCCACTGTTATTACTGCTTGCTGTGTGCTCCACAATATCTGTGAGAGTAAGGGGGAGACGTTTATGGCGGGGTGGGAGGTTGAGGCAAATCGCCTGGCTGCTGGTTACGCGCAGCCAGTCACCAGGGCGGTTAGAAGAGCACAGGAGGGCGCGGTACGCATCAGAGAAGCTTTGAAAACCAGTTTCATGACTGGCCAGGCTACGGTGTGAAAGTTTTGTTTGTTTCTCCTTGATGAAACCCCCCGCCCCTTGGTTCACTCTACTTCCCTGTAAGCTAACCACCCGCCCCTCCTCCCTTCAATCACCGCTTGCAGAGGCAATAAAGTCATTGTTGCTTCACATTCATGCATTCTTTATTCATTCATCACACAAATAGGGGGATGACTACCAAGGTAGCCCAGGAGGGGGGGTGGAGGAGGGAAGGAAAATGCCACACAGCACTTTAAAAGTTTACAACTTTAAAATTTATTGAATGACAGCCTTCTTTTTTTTGGGCAATCCTCTGTGGTGGAGTGGCTGGTTGGCCGGAGGCCCCCCACCACATTCTTGGGCGTCTGGGTGTGGAGGCTATGGAACTTGGGGAGGAGGGCGGTTGGTTACAGAGGGGCTGCAGTGGCAGTCTGTGCTCCAGCTGCCTTTGCTGCAGCTCAACCATACACTGGAGCATACTGGTTTGGTCCTCCAGCAGCCTCAGCATTGAATCCTGCCTCCTCTCATCACGCTGCCGCCACATTTGAGCTTCAGCCCTGTCTTCAGCCTGCCACTTACTCTCTTCAGCCCGCCACTTACTCTCTTCAGCCCGCCACCTCTCCTCCCGGTCATTTTGTGCTTTCCTGCACTCTGACATTATTTGCCTCCACGCATTCGTCTGTGCTCTGTCAGTGTGGGAGCACAGCATGAGCTCGGAGAACATTTCATCGCGAGTGCGTTTTTTTTTCTTTCTAAGCTTCACTAGCCTCTGGGAAGGAGAAGATCCTGTGATCATTGAAACACATGCAGCTGGTGGAGAAAAAAAAAAAGGAACAGCGGTATTTAAAAAGACACATTTTATAAAACAGTGGCTACACTCTTTCAGGGTAAACCTTGCTGTTAACATTACATACATAGCACATGTGCTTTCGTTACAAGGTCGCATTTTGCCTCCTCCCACCGCATGACTACCCCCTCAACCTTCCCCGCTCCCTGTGGCTAACAGCGGGGAACATTTCTGTTTAGCCACAGGCAAACAGCCCAGCAGGAATGGGCTCCTCTGAGTGTCCCCTGAAGAAAAGCACTCTATTTCAACCAGGTGACCATGAATTATATCTCACTCTCCTGAGGATAACACAGAGAGATAAAGAACGGATGTTGTTTGAATGCCAGCAAACATACACTGCAATGCTTTGTTGTACAATGATTCCCGAGTACGTGTTACTGGCCTGGAGTGGTAAAGTGTCCTACCATGAAGGACGCAATAAGGCTGCCCTCCCCAGAAACCTTTTGCAAAGGCTTTAGGACTACATCTAGGAGAACCGCAAATGCCAGGGCAAAGTAATCCTTTCACATGCTTGCTTTTAAACCATGTATAGTATTTTAAAAGGTACACTCACCAGAGGTCCCTTGGGTGGGTTCGGGGGGTACTGGCTCCAGGTCTAGGGTGAGAAACAGTTCCTGGCTGTCGGGAAAACCGGTTTCTCCGCTTGCTTGCTGTGAGCTATCATCTTCTTCATCCCCAAATCCTGCTTCCGTATTGCCTCCATCTCCATTGAAGGAGTCAAACAACATGGCTGGGGTAGTGGTGGCTGAACCCCCTAAAATGGCATGCAGCTCATCATAAAAGCGGCACGTTTGGGGCTCTGACCCAGAGCGGCTGTTCACCTCTCTGGTTTTCTGGTAGGCTTGCCTCAGCTCCTTCAGTTTCACGCGGCACTGCTTCGGGTCCCTGTTATGGCCTCTGTCCTTCATGCCCTGGGAGATTTTGACAAAGGTTTTGGCATTTCGAAAACTGGAACGGAGTTCTGATAGCACGGATTCCTCTCCCCAAACAGCGATCAGATCCCGTACCTCCCGTTCGGTCCATGCTGGAGCTCTTTTGCGATTCTGGGACTCCATCATGGTCACCTGTGCTGATGAGCTCTGCATGGTCACCTGCAGCTTGCCACGCTGGCCAAACAGGAAATGAGATTCAAAAGTTCGCGGTTCTTTTCCTGTCTACCTGGCCAGTGCATGTAAGTTGAGAGTGCTGTCCAGAGCGGTCATAATGGAGCACTCTGGGATAGCTCCCGGAGGCCAATACCATCGAATTGTGTCCACAGTACCCCAAATTCGAGCCGGCAACGTCGATTTAAGCGCTAATCCACTTGTCAGGGGTGGAGTAAGGAAATCGATTTTAAGAGCCCTTTAAATCGAAATAAAGGGCTTCATTGTGTGGACCGGTGCAGGTTTACATCGATTTAACGCTGCTAAATTCGACCTAAAGTCCTAGTGTAGACCAGGGCTCAGAGTGAAGTATGATTATTATTGCTGATTATTATTATTGTTCTAGTGGTACATAAATAAGAAGGTTAAAACAGCCATGCAGATTAATCATTAATAAAAAGGACAAAGTAAATCCAGATTAGCTAATAGGGAATGAAAAAAATCAGAAGAGAAAGATAAGATTATTTTACAGGTTTCTTAAATACTATTATAAATAGGTATACAGGTATACCAAATTCATGGTCCATTTTGGTCAATTTCACGGTCATAGGATTTTAACAATCATGAATGTCATTATTTCAGGTATTTAAACCTGAAATTTAACGGGGTTGTAATTTTAGGGGTCCTGACCCAAACAGGAGTTGTGGGGGAGTCACAAGGTTAGCGTAGTGGAGGTTGTGGTATTGCTGTCCTTACTTCTGCGCTGCTATTGGCAGCGGCGCTGTCTTCAGAGCTGGGTGGTTAGAGAGCAGCGGCTGCTAGCCGGGAGCCCATCTCTGAAGGCAGAGCTGCTGCTAGCAGCTGCACAGAACTAAGCGTGGCATGGTATGGTATTGCCATCTTTACTTGTGAACTGCTGCCGGCCGGGCACTTCCTTCAGAGCCGGGTGTCTGGCTGACAGCGGCCACTCTCTGGCCACCCAGTTCTGAAGGCAGTGCAGAAGTAAGGGTGGCAATAACTGCAACCTCCCCTAAAACAACCTTGGGACCCCCCCCCCCACAACTCCCTTTTGAGTCAGGACCTCCAATTTGAGAAACGCTTGACTCCCCCGCGAAAACTGTACAGTACAGGGTAAAAGCAAACGAAAGACCAGATTTCAGAGGAGATAATCAGATTTCATGGTCCGTGACGTGTTTTTCATGGCTGTGAATTTGGTAGGGTCCTAATTATAAACCGTAAAGAGTAAAACAAAAATATTACGAGGCTAGGCAAATTGCCTCCCCATGCTTTATTTTTAAATAGGCATGTAGATGGAAGGAAAAATCATACTGCTAAAACTGTCCTGAGCAGTGCAGTCACAGTGAACCACACCAACGTCCTGGGATTTTTGCTCCTTCAATTCTCCCTTTTTAAAAATTGTTTAAAAGGAAGCACGGTGCTTCCCTGCCTCTCTCATCTAGTTTGTACAACCATTAACTCTAAAAGTGAACTCCTCTTCTGAGGACTATTAATGATTACAGTGATGAAATGAGAGCAAGCAGGTGTGACCCAGAAGGGAAAGGAGAGGAAACTCAGTGAGTTCCAAAGTTGGTACTGGGAGAAGGTAGCTTCAACTTCAACCAGTAATAAAGAAGACTTCAACATTGTATTCATTATTTTATTTTTCTCCTCTTTTGTGAATGGCAAGAAGTGGGGATACGACAAACTTAGTTTCAAACAGTGGTGAGATTGATTATTCTTAACCCAAATGTGAATACCCTGTGTAAAGCAGCTACCCAGCACGTTACTGTCATCTAACTATCTGAAGTACATTAGAAAAAGGAAGAGATATTTTTTCCCGGAAATCTAGGTATGTCCAACATTTTAAAAAGGAGAGAGCCCTCCATATATAAACGTGAGGGGCGGGGGAGCAAGACAAAATATCAATAAGAAAATCTGATTAAGCAAAGTCAAGTCCAATGACCCTCCAAATTTGTGAAAGCCTTTTAAATTCTCATCCCTTGCTTTGATCCTTTCTTTTGCACACAAATAAAAAAGTTCAAGAATCTATTTGCAGATTAGCCAGAGTTTGGGGACTTTGTGGGGAAACCAATCAGCTTGTCTTTTGTTTCTCAATGGAGTGATAAAAGTGCAGCTGTTGAAAGACTTTGTAGCACCACTGCATATAATGCAGCACAAAATGGTGATACTTGCTTTCTCTGATAAAAATGGGTAGATCCATGCTGGGGCCACCATGAAAACTAAAGGAACTTTTGTGGCAAAGAGGGCTAAATCTCTTCATATCACATAAGAGTCACCGGAATGACACTGGGCAACTGTTACACCGAGTCAGCCTGCACTGTACTTGGCTAGTAATCAGCAAAGAACATTTGTCCATTTCCTGGTTTACTAGCCCTCTATTATGTGTGCTAAACTACTGACTGACTTAAAAAACAAACAAACCCAGCAACAACAACAAAAAACCTACCAACGCTAAGACAAAACAAATTTAACAAGACTTACTATTTTTTTTAAATTAGAAGTTACTCTAACAATACACAATTGAATAATTCTATTTGAATTAAGTGAGCAGTGAACATTTACTGTCTTTTACAAAGCAACTCTTCAGATACTCTAGCCTGATGACTATAGAATGTGTATGTCACACTGGTATGCAAAGTGCAATGTAATAGACTGAGACCAATATAAATTGGAAACTTTATTTATTGAATACAAGATCAATAGTCCTGCAGTCAGCAACCCACATAACCTTGCATGAACGTTGCTGAATATCCTTCCTGCCAGCACTCATTTCACACAGTGTTTGAAGGGAACCAAATAAATGGCTTGACCTTGGGACCTGTACCTTTAAAAGGAAAGCACTGAAAGACTCTTTTCATTTTCCCTTCCCCCATGGAGGAGACAGTGTGCCAAGTGGGCTGATGTTTAGCTTAGAGAGAGAGACACACACATTAAAAATCTTTGGCCAAGATTCAGATATAGATTTTCACTGTACAAGAAGGTATATTTATGACAGAATCTAAGAATGACCAGGCCCACCAATTAGAGAGTGGAAGTGGCTCTCTCAGTAGTTTATCAGACTGTGAAGATGTCACCTCATTTTTAGTGGGATGCGGATATCATGTGCAGTTACTATAGAACTGTGACTCCTTGGTTAGCAAAAAATTTAATTATATCATTGATATTAGCATTATCTGCTAAGGCTGCAACATCATGCTCTGTAAGAGTACATCACAAAACCTAGAATTAGCACAGGTTTCCTCCCTTCCACCCCCAACTGAAAACGCTCAGCTTGGGTAAGCCTAGTAGTCCATGCAGAAGTGACTGTACCAGAGGACTGCCTGCTGGTAATTTAGTAATATGGTAATTAAAGTCTTTTCATGATGTAATTACATATCAACTACAAAAGGACAGCTGCTATACAACAGTGCCAGGGTACATGGCATGAAATGATTAGATTTGAGAAGCTTTAGTGGTTAAACTGAATACCACAGACATAACTCTGAGGTGTAGTTAGCACTACACAACCCATTATTATTCAAGTCTCACGCAGTCTTTCCTTATTCTCATTGTGATAGTAACAGTTTCCTTCATATACCTTGTTTCTAGGATACCAGAAAGCCTTTTAAAACCCACCTTTGTAAACCCCCGCTGTTTCGAAATTGCACTGAATTTCAAGTCTATGTCTATTTCAGGACAAGAGAGTCTGTTCAAATTAGATCCATCTTGGTACGTATAAACAGTGAGGAGTCCTTGTGGCACCTTAGAGACTAACAAATTTATTTGGGCATAAGCTTTCATGGGCTATAACCCACTTCATCAGATGCATGGAGTATAGAATACAGTAAGCAGGTATAAATATACAGCACATGAAAAGATGGGAGTTGCCTTGCTATTCAATTAGAAGGACCCCTTCTTGTAAACTTGTTGGGAATGGGCCACATCCACCCTAATTGAATTGGCCTCGTTAACACTGACCCCCCACTTGGTAAGGCAAGGGGCAGGGCTTCAGGCAGAAAGGGCGGGGCTGGGGTCAGCATCCCCCACCAGCCCATCCACACTGCCTGGCCCACGCTGCCCAAGGCTCCAGCGGCGATTTGAAGAGCCCCAGGCCCTTTTAAATTGCTGGCCCCAGGGCAGCTGCTCCTTTTGACCCCCCCGCCCCCATTGGCAAAAGGGGCAACAATATTAAAACTGCAGCAGCGCTTTAAGCAGGGCAGCCAACGGGGGGCGGGGTGCAAAAGGGGCAGCGACATTAAAGCACTGCCGTAGCAGCGCTTTCAAGTCAACTGGGTACGGCGGCCACATTTTACCGGTACGCTGTGCTGGCCCATACCGGCTTACTTTCACCCTGGTGCACCTTCACCTTGACTTGATTGCTGTGTGTCCAAGGGGGATTTGAGTTTCACATTTTAGTGTCTTTTATCAACATTAAATTAATGAGTAATTCAAAAGAAAAGCATGCAATACCTTGTTTCTAATTCAATGTGTGTCTACAAACATCAAGAAGAATCATAGCACTGGCATGCAGAGAACTGGGACAGTGTGCACAAGAGATTACTCTTGCTAGCTGTGAGATTTCTGGGCCTGCTGCCTCCTTAAAAATCTAAGGCTTCTGAGCAGCACTACAGCTGTTCTCTCACTATCTTTGTTAATAGGTGCATATACATAATGAAACTGTGAAAAATATATACTCACAAGCATGCATGTGCACACACAGAAGTCTACATATATATTTTTCTTCTTTTAATGGCTTTCTGTCTAAAATTAGGGCTGTCTACTCCCCTTTTCAGGCCTATGAAGTCTTGCCCCATACCACCCAGAGAATAGCCTTCTTCTCCTTCCTACTTTTCTCAGCTTGTTCTTTCCCAATATGACAGGGCTGCCGCACAAACAGCAAAAAGACCTGAAACCTACAAGAACAGTCTCTCTCTCTCTCTAGGGGTCGTGTGGGGAGGAAAGAGAGAGCATTCCAGTATGCTATTGGTTTGACTTACTCAGAAGACTGGAAAAACAGCTTTTTCTCTGGGATATTTCCAGTGGCCAACATTTTATAATAATTATCATTATTATTAAATAAAAGAGGTTAGCTAAATGACCTGAACTTCCGAGGAGTCCATCAAGTTTCAGTCTGAGGGGTAGGTGAATATCTGAATCAGGATTTATTTATTTAATTCTAGCCTCCCCTGTTCATATGCCCAGTTACAAAAGCACTAACCAAATCTGTCGTAACTGACTGGCTCTGAACCCATCAAGGATTAGCTAGGAGATCTTCCAAGCCTAGGCTGGGGGACAATAGCAACTTCTAGTTCAAACAGTTCTTTCAATTCTCATAAACAGAAACACGAAACCATTTCAAACAGTGGTTAATACAAAACTTGCCCTAGAACACACAGTAAACGATTTTTGATTTCATACTGCAGAAGAGCCATTGAGTCATTTAGAGACTGTTGATAAGAACAGCAGAAAATTGAACTTCTCTAAACATCGCTCTTCTCTGACTAGCGGGCTTATATTAGTTTTAGTTTCTATTAAATACTTATTGCAACTGTTCAATATAAACAGTAAGGTATATTACTACTATTTGAATTGAGATGCATTCTAATCAAGGATCAGGGCCCCACTGAGCTACTTTGCTAACTGCCTGTTGCAAAGGAAATGATTATTTTTAGGCAAAAAACCCCTAGAGATCCACTTTGCTTACCTACTGTCGCCAGCATTTGCCACGTAGAGCTTCCCCAGCATATACACAACAACAAGGGCTGTGCAGCCACCAGATATACTGTAAACAGTCCTCTCTCGCTCTATTTGTAAATCCTAAGGAAGACAGAAGAGAGTTTATAAAATAGCTCTGCAACTGGCATTTAGGAAGAGAAGATTTTCATTAAAACCTTACATATTCATATTCCTAAACCAAAAGTCCTGCTGAGTTTGTTTACTTGTTGCTGCCACAACTGTATGTTCAGGAAAACAAATGGAACATCGAAGAGCAATGAATATAGGGCCCAATCCCATTTGTTCCATGGATAAAGTAACCTGGTTAATATCGTGCAAGGCACAGCAGAATGAAGTGTAGTGCTACCCAAGGAGGCCATCCTCTGACTAATATTTGAATGACACTCTGGTTCCTGTTACAATCACAATTTCTGTTACTGCCTACAAATCAATGTTGAGGAAAAAAAACCAAAAGAAATCAAATCTTACACAGTCTTTTGTCAGAGACATACACACATACATATGCTAAAAATGCCTATTTTATATCACTTTGCCATAGAAAAGTTTCAAGTTGATATCCCTCCACCCCCCATGGATTTTTGCATTTTTAGCAAGCTTTACAGTACTGCAAAGGAAGCAGAAATTTTTCACCATCAAAATAATTTTAACTCATATATTAACGTGGATTTTCAAGGCATTTCCAAGTACATTAAAATGGTTTTATTCCCTGGCTTTTTATAATGATCCTTTTAAAATCTGAAATCAATGTCTGTTTCCCTTACTCACTTTCAGTTTGTGTTGGGTCTGTAAGGATGTTGGCATTTATGTTTTATTTTGTTTAGATAAGATGACTTCAAAAGTATTTGTTATGATGCAAAAGAGGGATTACTACAATGAGCCTGATTTTTCAGAGAGTGTCTACACTACAAAATTATGTTGACATAAGTTATGTCCATGTGCAGACACCACAGTAATTAAATCATTTTTGTATGTCCACATTATGTTCGTGTCAGCAGTGCACGTCCTCACTACCTGCACCGATATAAGTGCCAAGAGCAGTGCACCTGTGCATAGCTATCTCACTGTGCAACCTGCCACCATCTAGTGCAGGGTGTTTTGGGAAGGGTTTGCAATGCCTCATGGGGGCAAACAAGTTGCACAGGGGTGCCTGGAAACATGATTTCAACAGTCCATAATACAGTTTTCTCTCTCTCATAATGTTTCCCGTCTCTTTTCTAAAGCCCCGTACACCTGTGTGCATGCCATCTGAGTGAGGAAAAGCATGGATCCTGCACAGCTCTGTACTACTGTGATGAGTGTTGCAAGTAAGGGATGTCTGATCCTGCAGTATTTGCAGTGTCAGCAGAGGAGCCTTGGGGGACATGACAATTCCTTAGAGGCTAGATTGCTGTGGGACACAGGAAGAAATAATTCAAGGTTGTTGGCTGTGTTCACAGAGCAGCTTAAGATGGTGGAGCACTGGTTCTGGGCCCAAGAAACAAGCACTAACTGGTGGGACCACATTGTCATGCAGGTTTGTGATGACAAGCGGTGGCTGCAGAACTGTTGGGATGTGCAAGGCCACGTTTCCGGATCTGCGCGCAGAGCTTTCGCCTGCCCTCCGGGTCAGTGACACCATAACAAGAGCTACACTGACAGTGGAGAACGAGATGGCGATCACTGTGGGGAAGTTTGTAATGCCAGATTGCTACCAATCAGTCAGGAATCAACTGGAGTTGGGAAAAACACCAGGAGGGTTGCTGTGATGCAAGCATCCAGGGCCATTAATCACTATTGCTACAGAGGACTGACACTCTGGGCAACGTGCAGGACATAGTGGATCATTTTGCAGTAATGGGGTTCCCGAACTGTGGTGGGGCAATAGATGGCACACACATCCCTATTTTGGCACCAGACCACCTTGCCACAGAGTACACCAACAGAAAGGGCTACTTTTGTGTGGTACTCGAAGCATGGGTGGATCACTGGGGACTTTTTACCAACATCAACGTGGGCTGGTCAGGGTCGGTGCATGACACACGCATCTTTAAGAACACAGGCCTGTTCAGAAAGTTGCAAGCGGGGACTTTCTTTCCAGACCAGAGGCCTATCACTGTGGATGTTGAAATGCTAATAGTGATCCCTTACTCCTGTGGCTCACGAAGCTCACGAGCGCTTCAACTACAGGCTCAGTAGGTGCAGAATGACAGCTGAATGTGCCTTGGGCTGTTTGAAAGGCCGCTGGCACGGTCTACTCATGAGATTAGACTTCAGTGAAAAAATATCCCAATGGTTATAGCTGGCTGCTGTGTCTTTCATAATATTTGTGAAGCAAAGGGAGAGAAGTTTCCAGCCTAGTGAAGCGGCTGTCTGCTGATTTTGAGCAGCCAGATACCAGAGCTTTAAGAAGAGCTCAACATGGAGCTATATGGCTCATGGAGGCTTGGAAATACCACTTTAATACTGAGCCACAGTAATGTGTGCTGTTTTAACATGCTCTGCCTTGCATTGCTTTTTGGCACCCCAGTATGAACCTTGTAATAAGTGCTGTGTGTGCAGCAATATAACATTGCATATGCACCTATTGCTATTAACTGTGAATGATGTCAGCCCCAATCAGCATACGCTGTAAATTAACAAAGATGAATTAAGTTTCCATAAATAGACTTTTATTATAAACCCATGCAAACAGACACGTTTATAATTGAATTAAACTTTATAAATACAGGGGAAAGAACTATTAAAGGAGAAAGAACAGTCATTTCCATTTCACAAACACGTACACCAACCATGTCTCTCACAGGTCAGTGCACGTGCTGCTGTGATTGCCTGCACTCTCCCCCAGGGTGGAGTAGTAGGCATAGTGCAGGGGCCTCGGACGCCGCATGGAATGCAGTTCTCTGTGGGCTGCAGAGGGAGGCGAGCATGGAACTGTTGAATCTGAAGGTCCTCAAGAGTCTACAGCATGTTCTGTTTGCTGCTTGAAAAGTGCTAGCATCTGCTGCTTCATGTCCCTCTCTGCTCTCTTTTCCACTCAGTCCCTGTCCATGCTGTCCACAAGGGTATCCAAAGCAGCAGAGGCTTGCAGGATCTCTTGGAACATGCCGTCCTGCATCCTCTTCCTTCTCCTCCTCATCTGGCTGCACCGCTCTGCTGGTGCAGATGCAGAGATCTGCAAGACCACATTTCCAGCTGCAAAAGATACCATGCACAGAGGTACTATTGTGAGTGTATTCACAAGATAAATTGAAACTTGGTATACTGAACTCACTCCCTTTTATCCACACAAGTTGCAAACACAACATTCTCACTTCTTTCTGGGATTCATGAAGCAGAGTGGCAGTCCCAGTGATGGTGAGTACAGCCCAGGAGGGAGGGGGTAAGTTGGGAAAATAAGGGGCAGGGATAGTTCATGGGCATGAGTATATGTGTATAGGACAACTGAGCTGAATACTTGCACTGTTTTCCACAGGTGGTGGGGATTTTAGCTGAACTTCCACTGAAAGGGAAGTTTCAGGCATCCAGCTGCAGATCGTGGCCATATGCCGCTAGCCTGCATGCTGCAATGGTGCCTACTGAAATAATTGTTGAGTGGTGTGGGAAAGTGTCCTACCATGGCAGGAGAAATAAGGCAGCCCTCCCCAGAAATCTTTGGCAGAGGATTGCAGACTGCCTTCACAAAAGTTTCCTTGAGATCTCTATGAAGGATTCATGGGACATCCCGGTGCACACAAACAAACTATTCTGCAGTACCCCCTCTGCCTAACTGTAGAGGGGAAGTAGAGCTGCTATCTGCTTCTCACTCTACTGTTGATTTCACTATCTCTTCCAGCATAAGTTTAAAAAAAAAAAAAAAAAGTAAATGAATGGATGTGTCCCTGCAATATCAAAGCAAATAGTATATTTACCAGAGGTTCCTTTCCTTGTATCAGGCTCACCTGTGCTGGACTGTAGAGACTGTCCGGACTGTCCAGGAGTCAAAAAGAAGCTCCTGGCTTGACGTGCCACTGGATCCCCTGTCCTCCATACTCCTACTCCTCCTCACTGTTCACAGCTGGGGCCTGTGACTTGGGCTTCCTGAAGTACCCATGGTGCTCTTGGGGGTGGTGGTGATGTCTCCACCAAGGATGGCCTGCAGATTTTTGTAAAAGTGGCAGGTCTGTGGCTCTGCACAGAATGCCTGTTCGCCTCCCTGGCTTTCTGGTACACCTGTCGCAGCTCCTTGGCTTTCACATGGCACTGCTGTGGGTCCCTCTTATAGCCCTTCTCCTCCATGCCCCGAGTGATCAGCTTGTAAATAATGATGTTTGCACAGCTGGATTAGATCTGTGCCTGCACAGCCTCTTCTCCCCACAGATCCACCACCTCCTGTGTACTCCAGGCAGAAGCGCGTCTGCAGCATGTAGCCAGCATGGTCAGCTGAGCAGTTGCTAGGTGACCTCTCCACGCCAAGCAACCAGGAAAGAAATTTCAAAAATTCACAGGAGTTTAAAGGGGAGGGAAGTGTACCTGGCTGCTGGGCAGCGGAGTTCAAAACAGTGACCAGAGTGGTCATACTGAGGCATTGGAGGACACCTCCTGGAAGCCACTAAAGTCAATGTAGGTAATGCAGTGTCTACACTGACACTGCATTGACCTAATTACACCAACATAAGCACTACGCCTCTCACGGAGCTGGAGTTATTTAGTGGGCGCAGCGTGCAAGTCACATCGGTGGGAGTGACATTTTAGTGTAGGCACTCAGAGTTAGGTCTATGTAAGCTGCTTTGCACTGACCAGGACTGAGAAACAGGCCCTTAATAGTTTAGGCTCCAAAAACAGAAGGGACCACTCTAGACTGACCTCCTGCATAACAGGCCATAGAACTTCCCCGAATTAATTCCTGTTTGAGAATCTCTCTCAGAAAAATAGCCAATGCCAGGGATGGAGAATCTACTACAACTGTTGGTAAGTTGTTCCAAGAGTTTAATCATCTCCACTGTTAAAAAAGTACACCTTCTTTCCCATCTGAATTTGTTTCGCTTCCAGACACTGGATTGTTATACCTTTCTCTGCTAGACTGAAGAGCCTGTTATCAAATATTTGTTCCCCTGGTAGATACTTATTGACAGCGATGAAGTAACCCCATAACCTTTTCTTTGTTAAGCTAAATAGAGTGAGCTCCTTGAGTTTATCACTGTAAGGCATGTTTTCTAATCCTTTTATCATTCTCGTGATTCTTCTCTGGACCTTCTCCAATTTATCATCAACATTCCTTCCTGAATTGTGGGCACCAGAACTGGACACAGTATTTCACACAATGGTTGCACCAGTGCCAAATATGGGAGTTTATATTACCCTATGTCAAGGTTCCTCCCCCACTCTGAACTCTAGGGTACAGATGTGGGGACCTGCATGAAAAACCTCCTAAGCTTATCTTTACCAGCTTAGGTCAAAACTTCCCCAAGGTACAAAATATTACACCTTGGACAGGCCGCTACCACCACCAAACTAATACTGGTTACTGGGGAAGAGCTGTTTGGACGCGTCCTTCCCCCCAAAATACTTCCCAAAACCTTGCACCCCACTTCCTGGACAAGGTTTGGTAAAAAGCCTCACCAATTTGCCTAGGTGACTACAGACCCAGACCCTTGGATCTTAAGAACACTGAACAATCCTCCCAACACTTGCACCCCCCCTTTCCTGGGAAATGTTGGATAAAAAGCCTCACCAATTTGCATAGGTGACCACAGACCCAAACCCTTGGATCTGAGAACAATGAAAAAGCATTCAGTGTTTTACAAGAAGACTTTTAATAAAAAATAGAAGTAAATAGAAATAAAGAAATCCCCCCTGTAAAATCAGGATGGTATATATATCTTACAGGGTAATTAGATTCAAAAACATAGAGAACCCCTCTAGGCAAAACCTTAAGTTACAAAAAAGATACACAGACAGAAATAGTTATTCTATTCAGCACAATTCTTTTCTCAGCCATTTAAAGAAATCATAATCTAACACATACCTAGCTAGATTACTTACTAAAAGTTCTAAGACTCCATTCCTGTTCTGTCCCCGGCCAAGACGACTACAGACAGACACAGACCCTTTGTTTCTCTCCCTCCTCCCAGCTTTTGAAAGTATCTTGTCTCCTCATTGGTCATTTTGGTCAGGTGCCAGCGAGGTTACCTTTAGCTTCTTAACCCTTTACAGGTGAGAGGAGCTTTCCCCTGGCCAGGAGGGATTTCAAAGGGGTTTACCCTTCCCTTTATATTTATGACACCCTACTTATTCTTACTTGATACTCCTGTTTATACATAACAAAGATTGCATTAGCTTTTTTGGCTACAGCATCACAAAGGGAGCTCATGTCAGCTGATTATCCACCATGACCCTCCAAATCTTTTTTGGAGTCATGGCTTCCCAGGATAGAGTCCCCCAATGTGTAAGTATGGCCTGCACTTTCATAACACCACTAATTCTGCAAACAGATGCATTGAAAAAATGACCATCTTTTTTTCTTTCAGTCTTGACAGTGACTTATGTAGCCATCTGTAGATGCAGGGACAACTTCTGTTGAGAGCGCAAAGTTTTACTACTGAGATGTGCCAAAGTCACCATGCTCTGTTAAATGAAATGTGACCTCAAATTGTGCCCACATTGCTACATAAGGCATTTCTATGTTATGAAAGAAAGGGCTTTCCTGCACTGCAACAATGTATGCAAGGAAAATTACGGTTTCAGAGTAGCAGCCGTGTTAGTCTGTATCCGCAAAAAGAAAAGGAGTACTTGTGGCACCTTAGAGACTAACAAATTTATTTGAGCATAAGCTTTCGTGAGCTACAGCTCACTTCATCGGATGCATTCAGTGGAAAATACAGTGGGGAGATTTATATACACAGAGAACATGAAACAATGGGTGTTAACATACACACTGTAATGAGAGTGATCAGATAAGGTGAGCTATTACGAACAGGACAGCGGGGGGAGAAACCTTTTGTAGTGATAATCAAGGTGGGCCATTTCCAGCAGTTGACAAGAACGTCTGAGGAACAGAGGCAGGGGGGAATAAACATGGGGAAATAGTTTTACTTTGTGTAATGACCCATCCACTCCCAGTCTTTATTCAAGCCTAAGTTAATTGTATCCAATTTGCAAATTAAATTCCAATTCAGCAGTCTCTCGTTGGAGTATGTTTTTGAAGTTTTTTTTGTTGAAGAATTGCCACTTTTAGGTCTGTAATCGAGTGACCAAAGAGATTGAAGTGTTCTCCGACTGGTTTTTGAATGTTATAATTCTTGACGTCTGATTTGTGTCCATTTATTCTTTTACGTAGAGACTGTCCAGTTTGGCCAATGTACATGGCAGAGGGGCACTGCTGGCACATGATGGCATATATTACATTGGTAGATGTGCAGGTGAACGAGCCTCTGATAGTGTGGCTGATGTGATTAGGCCCTATGATGGTGTCCCCTGAATAGATATGTGGACAGAGCTGTCAATGGGCTTTGTTGCAAGGATAGGTTCCTGGGTTAGTGGGTCTGTTGTGTGGTATGTGGTTGCTGGTGAGTATTTGCTTCAGGTTGGGGGGCTGTCTGTAGGAAAGGACTGGCCTGTCTCCCAAGATTTGTGAGAGTGATGGGTCGTCCTTCAGGATAGGCTGTAGATCCTTGATGATGCGTTGGAGAGGTTTTAGTTGGGGGCTGAAGGTGATGGCTAGTGGCGTTCTGTTATTTCCTTTGTTGGGCCTGTCCTGTAGTAGGTAACTTCTGGGTACTCTTCTAGCTCTGTCAATCTCTTTCTTCACTTCAGGAGATGGGTATTGTAGTTGTAAGAATGCTTGATAGAGATCTTGTAGGTGTTTGTCTCTGTCTGAGGGGTTGGAGCAAACGTGGTTGTATCGTAGAGCTTGCCTGTAGACAATGGATCGTGTGGTGTGGTCTGAATGAAAGCTGGAGGCATGTAGGTAAGCATAGCGGTCAGTAGGTTTCCGGTATAGGGTGGTGTTTATGTGACCATCGCTTATTAGCACTGTAGTGTCCAGGAAGTGGATCTCTTGTGTGGACTAGTCCAGGCTGAGGTTGATGGTGGGATGGAAATTGTTAAAATCATGGTGGAATTCCTCAAGGGCTTCTTTTCTATGCGTCCAGATGATGAAGATGTCATCAGTGTAGCGCAAGTAGAGTAGGGGCATTAGGGGACAAGAGCTGAGGAAGCATTGTTTTAAGTCAGCCATAAAAATGTTGGCATACTGTGGGGCCATGCGGGTACCCATGGTAGTGCCGCTGATTTGAAGGTATATATTGTCCCCAAATGTGAAATAGTTATGGGTGAGGACAAAGTCACAAAGTTCAGCCACCAGGTTTGCCGTGACATTATCAGGGATACTGTTCCTGACGGCTTGTAGTCCATCTTTGTGTGTAATGTTGGTGTAGAGGGCTTCTACATCCATAGTGGCTAGGATGGTGTTATCAGGAAGATCACCGATGGATTGTCGTTTCCTCAGGAAGTCAGTGGTGTCTGGAAGATAGCTGGGAGTGCTGGTAGCGTAGGGCCTGAGGAGGGAGTCTACATAGCCAGATAATCCTGCTGTCAGGGTGCCAATGCCTGAGATGATGGGGCGCCCAGGATTTCCAGGTTTATGGATCTTGGGTAGCAGATAGAATATCCCTGGTCGGGGTTCCAGGAGTGTGTCTTTGCGGATTTATTCTTGTGCTTTTTCAGGGAGTTTCTTGAGCAAATGGTGTAGTTTCTTTTGGTAACCCTCAGTGGGATCAGAGGGTAATGGCTTGTAGAAAGTGGTGTTGGAGAGCTGCCTAGCAGCCTCTTGTTCATCTTTCCACCTATGCATAACGACAGCACCTCCTTTGTCAGCCTTTTTGATTATGATGTCAGAGTTGTTTCTGAGGGGTGGATGGCATTGTGTTCTGCACGGCTGAGGTTATGGGGCAAGTGATGCTGCTTTTCCACAATTTCAGCACGTGCATGTCGACGGAAGCACTCTGTGTAGAAGTCCAGTCTGTTGTTTTGACCTTCAAGTGGAGTCCACCCAGAATCCTTCTTTTTGTACTGTTGGCAGGAAGGTCTCTGTGGGTTAGTATGTTGTTCAGAGGTGTGTTGGAAATATTCCTTGAGTCGGAGACGTCAAAAATAGGATTTTCAGTCACCACAGAACTGTATCATGTTCGTGGGGGTTGAGGGGCAGAAGGAGAGACCCCGAGATAGCCCAGAAGAAGAATCTGTCCTAAGAGTATAGCTGGATAGATTAACAATATTGCTGGATGGGTTAAGGGAACCACTGTTGTGGCCCCTTGTGGCATGTAGTAGTTTAGATAGTTTAGTGTCTTTTTTCTTTTGTAGAGAAGCAAAGTGTGTGTTGTAAATGGCTTGTCTAGTTTTTGTAAAGTCCAGCCACGAGGAAGTTTGTGTGGAAGGTTGGTTTTTTATGAGAATATCCAGTTTTGAGAGCTCATTTTTAATCTTTCCCTGTTTGCTGTAGAGGATGTTGATCAGGTGGTTCCACAGTTCACCTGCACATCTACCAATGTGATATATACCATCATGTGCCAGCAATGCCCCTCTGCCATGTACATTGGCCAAACTGGACAGTCTCTACGTAAAAGAATAAATGGACACAAATCAGACGTCAAGAATTATAACATTCAAAAACCAGTCGGAGAACACTTCAGTCTCTTTGGTCACTCGATTACAGACCTAAAAGTGGCAATTCTTCAACAAAAAAACTTCAAAAACAGACTCCAACAGGAAACTGCTGAATTGGAATTAATTTGCAAACTGGATACAATTAACTTAGGCTTGAATAAAGACTGGGAGTGGATGGGTCATTACACAAAGTAAAACTATTTCCACGTGCTTATTTTTTCCCCCTGCTGTTCCTCAGACGTTCTTGTCAACTGCTGGAAATGGCCCACCTTGATTATCACTACAAAAGGTGTCGTCCCCCGTTACCACCCCCCCCGCTGTCCTGCTGGTAATACCATACACACTGTAATGAGAGTGATCAGGTAAGGTAAGCTAACACCCATTGTTTCATGTTCTCTGTGTATATAAATCTCCCCGCTGTATTTTCCATTGAATGCATCCGATGAAGTGAGCTGTAGCTCACGAAAGCTTATGCTCAAATAAATTTGTTAATCTCTAAGGTGCCACAAGTACTCCTTTTCTTTTTACGGAAAATTAAGCCACTGTTACCAATTTGATTTCCTCTCATAGTGGAAGTAAATTTTCCCTATGGTATCTGGAGATTTTGCTGTGTAGCTCCCATTAATTTGATGAACATGTCTGATCGTTAACTCTTTGCATACTACTTGGAAAAATCTTTGTCCAGTATGTATGTTGCCATGACAGACAGAGTATAGAATTCTCAACTGGTCAGTATCTCTGAAGCACCATAGAGGGAATCATTTTGGGTAAAGCCCCTGGGGCATGAGACTTTCCAAATCCTCTATTTACAGTAACTGACTTCTGTGAAAACTTGCACATCTCAATAACTCTTTCATTTCCAATGGTGACAAGGTGAATCTTTCAGTGAATTTTTGCAACCACCTCACAGCAAGCCAAGCAATCTTATAGTGGGTAAATCTCAAGTCTTCTCTGCCTGAATTTCACCCAGTGCCACTTCCTGAGATGCTCAGGTGTTGGGAGAACTTTATGCTCCAGTCCAAGAATTGGATCTATGTTCTTCCTGGCTGGTGAAGGGCAGTGGGGAAACATCTGTGGTAAAAGATTGCCACCACTGCCCTTACAGAGAGCTGGCAGCCAACTGCTTTTAAGAAAGCATTCTGCAGCCTCTGATCAACCAGATGTCTGATCAACCAGTTGAGGTTGACAGCATAGGCTTGTCTGGCCACTGTTCCACCTTCCATTCTTCAGCATGGAAGATTGCTGAGAAGGTTCTGGTGAGACAACACTCAGAGCATCTCAGTTATCCTTGATCCTTGTCAAGCCAAATAGAGACTGGGTTTGGCACACACTATATTGGTTACACTGGATGATCTCTTCCTGACAGTGGATGAAGATCAGCTATCGAAGCTCATACTATGCTGATCAGCTGCCATTGATGCCATCAACCAGGATATGTTGCTTGGCTTGCTTGTGCCACCTAGTGTGAAATAGATGGAGCTTCTCTTAGATGAATGTTCTTTTCCCTTGGAGTGGCCATAGAGGGTAACTGGTGCTCTACCCAAAGGGCTCTCATTTGAGGTACAGCAGCGTTCAGTTTTTTCACCCCTCTTATTCAACATATCTATGACGCAGCATGTGTCGCAGTGCCTTCAGTACACTTAACACCATATAAGCCTGACCCAGTTCCTGGCTGAAGCTGGAACACTAATGTGGGCAAGCTGGCTAAGGTTCAGTCCAGACAATACGGAGGTGGTGGTAGATTAGGGAAAGCATCACCAGAACATGTCAGAGACTGTACTGGCATCTTTCAACGAGGTATCCATCAGCTTTTTACTGCCCGACTTCACAACTTCCGCATGGTGTTAGATCACTCTTCGCTTTTAGAGGATTAAAATTACTGCACTCTGCAAGAAAGCTGTTTAATTCCACAAGGTTGTGACCTTGTCTCTTGGATATGGACCATTTTCCATGTTTTGCCACTTTAACATCTGCATGGTCCATGAGGCTGTACCTAAAATCCCATTGGAAACTAACGCTGGTGCAGTAGGCCACTGTCTACTTGTTAAGTGGAGTATTATTCTAGAAGCACATGTCATCAGTGCTTCATGAACTAGCCTGCCTGACGATTGGTTTCCAGCTGGAGTTTCATGTTGGTTTTAGTCATGATCAGAAATGGTTTAGGACTGCCTACATGAAAGACTGACTGCCTCTGTCCTCATGAGATAATGTTACTGTTGAAATTAGAATCTCAAGCTGAAGTTATCTCTGCTTAAAAAAGAGGGAGGGGGGCTTCTGGCAGACACTTTCCATTAGGGCTCCTCAGCTCTGGATCTCATTGCCATTTTGCTCCAAAACAGTCCTGTTAATCTATTAATCTCCAGGAAACACGGCAAAGCCCATTTATTTGTTCAGGGTTTGGGGAGGGCTGCAGAGAGGGGTGGACAAGGATCTTTCTAGGGTTGGGTATTTTTGCATTTTCACTTTGACATATTAGGCAGCTGATGCTTCTCTTGTGTGGGGGGTTTGCAATTTAAAGTGTTTAAACCTCCAGAGCCTGGGATACCATCTATTTTTGTAATCAAAACTTAAAAACTTAAAAAATAAAAAAATTGATTTTTGTTTGTAGTATAGATGGGACAAAAGTGTTTTAAGAATCATCATAGGGATGCTGTTTACAGTTTAGGTTGCATTGTCTGAACCACAGTGCTACAGGAAAAGCTGTTAGAATACATACTCACTTACCCAAGCCAGACAACCATGAGCTAATACTGTCAGAGTTGTAGTGTAGATTGATCACAGTATAGAATCATAGAAGATCAGGGTTGGAAGGAGGTCATCTAGTCCAACCCCTGCTCAAAGCAGGACCAGTCCCCAACTAACTATAAGATATAAGTATAAGACTGCTGAAAGTGTATTTGTTAATTCATTGCCATGGCCTACCCAATGTGCCTCACGTTCCAAAAAAGGGAAGGCCAAGCAATGCTAATCATGGCCTTCAAAAGAACAAGCAATCTTTCCTCTTTGTGCAACAACTCGATCCTGAGTAGAAGTTTAAAACAGAGTAGCGATACCTATTCTCCCCCCCAACTTGAGATCCATTAGTAAGACTCAGAGAAGTAGGGCTTGTAAATAAGTTTGATCTTGACCCAATTATACATGGTTGTAAACAACATAAAAAGCAAATGAATCCATATGTGATATCAAGCAGATGCAAGTCGCTCTGTACAGACCATCCAGAAAGTAATGTCCTGTTTCAATACAGGTCCCAGGCTTCTCAGTCTGTTTAACTCAAAAGAAACAGGTATTTATTTCATCTACATTAGAAGTGTCGAGGACTCGAACCCCCGACGGCACGGTTCGTTGTCTGACCGGAGAGAGACAGGCAACAACAGCAAGGTCCGAATTCAAAGCTCTTTACTGAAGAGTGCGCACAACAGTAGAGAGCAGCCCATCTCCAAAGAGAACCAGCAGCCTCTAAGTAAAACTAATAGGTTTGATGAAGGGCTGAGGTAACTGTCTTGGAATTTGAACTTGTGGCTCCAGAAGTGATGCTAAAAAAGCCCGATATTCTGAAATATAATGCTTACATCACCAAGTCAACCCTCTTCTTGTTTTGTCAGTTATTTAAACAATGGATTCGTTCAAGTGTTTCCACCATTCAAAACGGCAGAAACACGAGGACATTCTCATCTCTCAAGATCTGCACCATTTTGATCTGAAAATTTCACAAGAACAGTTTACTAGATTTCATCTACACTGAATACACATCTTAGTCCTGATTTTGAATCTCAAGTTGAATCCAAACCTGGTTCTGGATTTGAACACCACCTCTTCAGCCCATCTGTTATTTTAGAAGTAAGACAGCTTTGTATCATTTAACTGTATCACAAACTAAGTTTCACCCCAATACAACAAAAACAAAAAGATATAAACTAAGTCATGACCTGAGAGCAGGATAACTGGGGGTGAGGATATACTTTTCAGATGGGAGTGTACTCTGTGTGGCACTTTTTCTACATAAGGCTGAGTGTGGAGTGGAAGCTTTTTCCTTTAGTCTCTTCAAAACAAAAAAAGAAAGAAGAGGTAGATGGCTCACCTGTGATGCACAAAGCTATGCATACACACCCAACAGATGAAATTCAAATAAGCCCCCTTTTGTTCAGTTCAGCGAGCTGAGTTTGATGGAGTTGAGTTTGATGAAATTATCTGAGTAGCTTAATATAGAAGAACACTTGGAAATACCCTTCCAGCTCCCCAGGACATGGCCTATAAACTACTCAGGGTTTGTCCAGACTACTGCTTTGGGTTGTATTGTAACAGATTTTCCATTAACTCAAGTTAACAAATGTAATTGTAAATGCTAACAATGGACACCCAACTGAGTGTGGCCTGGAATAAACATTTGTGATTCCAGGTTACAACATGGAAATAAATTAACACAAGCTACAACATAACCAAACATTGTAGTCTAGAAAAAAAAAAAAAACAGACAGGAGAGTGGTTAGTAGTTTAAATATCTAAGTAGGGTAACAGCCTTCCATGGAAGATAAACAGAGTGCCATGTAGTTTACTGTGTGTGGGTCTATTAGAGTGAGCACTCTCCAGAAGAAATCATATTTGACAGACACTGGAATTATTAATTGAGTTATGACTAAAAGGGAGTTACATTGAGTCTGACACTTCAGGCAAGAAAGGGAAGACCTAATTAGCATTTGAAAGAGGCTGGGCAGAAAGGCGTAATGGTACACAACACTCCAGGAGAAGAGAGGAGTTGAAGGCCTTCTGTTAGGCAGTACCTGAAGGAATGTGCAAAGAGGGTTATATGTACCTACCCAACACTTTATCCAGGTTCAAAGGGTTCCTGTGAAGTGCTGTATTGCAGGAAAGAAAACCGAGAAGCGTGCCTGCCTACTTTAGGAATGTTGGTTTTTGTTAAACATTGGGTACAATGATACATTGTGCTAGTAAGGAACCCATGTAAATAAGCTAACTCAAACGGGTTGGACTAGCATAAAACCAAAATATGGATGAGGTACTAATAAAGAATGACTACAGTGATATCAAGGAGGCTCACACTTATTTCAGAGAGCACCAGGCGTATAAAGGAGGACAGAGTTAGAGAGGTGGGAGGAGTGTGTCAGCCTTAGAAATGCTGATGTTACATAACTCTCACACAGAGAGAGAGAAAGAAAGAAATATTATTCTTTTGCTGAAACCCATTATAAGCACAAGATGTTACCCAGACTTTAGACTGGATATATTGTATTTACTCTTATTTTTTCCCTAATAAAACTGCCTTTTTTAGTTAGAATTGTTATTGTACTGGGGTAACCACTGAGAGCCATTCCTGGAGACAACAAGGAGAAGCAGAAGTGGGAATAAAAGGTCCCCAGCCTGCAACATTTGATCAAAGGCATGGGACAGGAGATGCTCATCTTGAATAAACCCTACCACGATGCCAGCTAGTGACAATGAGAGAGAAATTGCCATGATTTGTGTGCACAGTCCCTAGCACAATGGGGCCCAAATTTCAGGCAGGGCCCTCAGTGCTATACTAAGCCATGTGCATTTATTATGATGTTGTGGGGTATACTTCATAATGCTAATTTAAATATATTTGATTCTGTGCAACTTCTATCATTGTGTCATGTAATAGTAAAAAAAGATTTGCAATAAAAATGTACAACGTATTTTACAGTGAATATTTTCAGTTGTACAGTAGTTTGCAAAGAGCTTTCTGATTCTTTGGGAAGAAAAGCACTACACAAAGAACTAATCATTGTAATTACTTGAGTGCAGAAATGAAACAGTTCTTTTCTGGAATAACTGCTGTAGTCTGCTAATTAGACGCATATACTAATTCACATATATGAGGAAAAACTATGATTGAGTCCTGCCTTTGTACTTCACCTTGAGAAGAAAATCTCTGGGAAATGCTTAGTTTAAACTTTTCTGCACAAAGAGGAAGCTTTTTTAAGACACGGAATAGTGTCATTTCCTAGGGCCTGATCCCACAAGCATTTATTATCAGGCATAGTCCTAACTGCTAGGAGCCATCTCAGGCTAGCAAGCACTATGCACAGTGGCAAGAGTTTGCAGAATCAGGCTCCGGTAGGGGATATCCATTGAGGGTGAATCCCTAGCCTCACTGAAGTCAAATGGAAATTTTGCCACTGACTTCAGTGGAGCCAGAATTTCACCCCAAGAATCCATGTGAGTAAAGCACAAATGAGTGGAGGGGTGAGACCCACCCCCGAAACAATGGGCCAGGGTACAGAGCTACTGTGCAGCCCCTATTCTAGCCTATGAGCAAAAACAACAGCCACTGCTCCTCCAGATGGGTGGGTACTGGGGCTCTTTCCCTGGTCTACCTGCAACCTGCCACAACATGGCCTCCTACATGAGCCCATGAAAGGCTGGTGCAGAAACCCTGCCTGTGGCATGAGGGGTATAGATGCCTCCTCCATGCAGCTCTTTTTTCCACACCTCCTATACAGGGCCAGAGGCCATCCCACTGCACCAGGGTCAAATTTCATCATTTTCTATTATGAAATATCCAGACTAGTGTAAATAATTTATCTCACCATTGAAAGCTCATATCTACTATTGTGGAGCAACGTAGCTTTCTACATAATACACCTCCCTTTTTTAAAAAACAGCTTCTAAAAGCCACGTCAGCAAGTTAGACAACAATGTGAACGGAAGAATGGTCCAGTGGTTAATGCAGCCGCCTGGGGCTTAGGAGACCTAGGTTTAATTATTTTTTCCTATGTAACTTTGGTAGGAGCCTCTTCGTGCGACGGCTCCCCATCTGTAAAGTGGGGATGACAGCACTGCCCCACTCCCAGTGGCATGGCAAGGATAAGCACATGAAAATTCTGAGGTGCTCAGATACTTTAGGACTGAGAGCCAGTAAATACACACCTAAGTCCAGACCAAACAAGTGAAAAGAAATTCATCTCCCCCAACCACATTACTCATTAAACTGAGTAACAAAGTAGTCAACACCCCTGAAATATACCTACCATTTCCTTGAATGCGCTTTCAATAGCCCCAGTAACAAGGCTCTCATGTTGGATCTTCTTCTCTGTAAAGAAGCGTGTTGGAGGGGTGTTGGGTGAGCCCGGAGCCCCAACCCCGCCACGCAGGGAGGCTGCCCTGGTTAGAGTTCTGCTGTTAGCTACCATGCTTTCTGGCTCCTCTCCTAGGCAGGTTGGGGGAAGGACTGCAGAGTTCTTCAGGATCTCCACAATCTCCTGCAGCTGCTCCACAATATGGCGATGAAGCAGTTTGGAGGCTACAACAGCTGCCCCAGATCCAGCATGGCCGTCAAACAGTGACCAGTAGTACAAGCTGATGCCATCATTTTCCTGTTTATGAGAAAAAGAAAATGAAGATCACCACATACACAGTTATCAGTGACCCTAGCACCACTGACAGGTCAGCTACAGTAGATGAGGTATAACTAACTGTCCCATGATACAAAGAGTAGGTTTCTTTCTGGAAAGGAGAAATATGTCATGTCACTTGGCTTCCCCCCTCCTCCAAAAGGCTCATAAATTTACAGTTTTCAGCATACTACACCAAACATGCCCAGGAGGTACGACACCTCTGGGATAGGAGGCTAATTAAACATGCCACTCTATCTTTGCCTTCTCTCCCTTGTGAATGACAAATGGGCCACTTGCAGTGAGGCTAGATACTTTTGACATGGTCATTTATCCACTGTGAGGTTCCCAACGAGCTTTCTAATAGTAATAACTAGAGGGGAGCGAATAACTGACTTTTTGGTTGGCTGGCAGTTCAGAAAAATAATTTTAAAAATTCACTGTACGTGGTGGTCTAACGGAAGCCAGTATTTTTGGAATTTTTGGTAAATTGAAACATTGGAACAAAAATTGCTTTGGGTCAAACAAAATGTTTTATTTTTTTCATTTATGGGCATTTTAAACCACTTAAGAAATAAAAAGCAAAGGAAATGAAGGGCTGGACTCATAAAACCAAGGACGCGGCGGCTGTGGTAGTGGTGTCCCCCACCTTATGCCCAGCAGCCCAGGAGTCAGGCTACTGACTAGCACGTGGGAGACCCAGGTTCAATTCCCTGCCTAAGAGCAACTGCTAAGGCGGGGAAGGAGGAGGGATTCTTACCGGGGGCCTATCCTTGGGCCCTGCCAAAGGCTCCATCTTTCATATTGGCATCTGAAGAGTAGGTGCCTGATACATTTGAAGCCTTCATTGTCAACTAGATATAGGGAAACTACGTGGAGTCCACTTACAACTTCACTGTACTTGGGGATAACTACCAGCAATGGGACTGGGAAATAACTGTCTGCAGACTCAAGACGACAATACTATGTCTAATCACATTTGTAAAGTTCTCAGTCATAAGGGTTAGGAACTTACAGCCTGATTCACCACAGTATGACTCCAGTTTTATGGTAGCGCAACCACACTGGCATTAGAGTAATACATTGCTGGATTCAGGGGCTTAATATCTTTTCGTTTTGTAAGTGAAGCTTGAAACGTGTAGAAATTAATGCGTTAGGCCCCCTCACTCTCCAGGGAAGCCTCCGCAGATAACACCGGTAAATAAATTTTTCAAGCCCTGCCATATTTCATGATCTGAGCCACCCAAACCCCCACCACTGCCGTTTTAAAATGGCAAAGAGAAACTTGCTATACAAAGTGATCCAGTTAGTTTTAAACTAAAAGCAGGGTGAAAGGTCATTGAAATGACAATAAAAAGCACTGGATAGGTTTCCCTTATCTCTGCAAACATGGTAATGTTGCCTACATATTTGGCTTCATCTCTATCTACAGCAGGAGCTCATGAGGTTTTTAAGCGTGTTTTTTCTGAAATCTCTTTTCCTTGTGTAAAAGTATGTTCTTCTGCTCCTGCCCCTGCTGGCTTTCCCAAATTATCTTGCTGAATAGCTGTACTCATGTGGTCTCTACTTCCCAGAAACACTTTTGAGTGTGTATCTCACTGGTCAGTGGGTGTTCAGTGTCCTCTTCTGAGTCTGTATCCATACAGGATATGGGTTTGTTACAGCTTTCAGTTTTGAAAGCCTGCCTCTTTAGCTTGAGACTTAGAGAATCTAGCTCCTAGTTTTGGAAGTCCCTGGTTCAATCCCTAGCACTGGACAAGATGATAACCACCACATAAGTGGGGACTCATGCAGGATTTGTACTGCAGTGGGCCTCATATGCTTGGGATGAGCTTCCTCCAATCAGAAGATGTACGTAACCCACTGGTCTGTGTCTGTTAAGCGTGCCCTTCTGTGTTAATCCACAGAGAATATAGGTGTGTTATAGCTCTCAGTTTAAGATCACACTTTCAGGTCTAAAGGTCCCTGGTGTATCAATCAGCATGGTGGCTGTCAAAGGTATCTGGAAACAGTGAAAGATTTTTTTAAATTTAAGTCAGAATGGAAGATCATTGCAGTAATAATGAGAACATCCTTGAGTTTCATCACTCAAGTGTGTCACACTGCCCCATTGCATTGTTTCATTCAAATGTAAGTTTTCAGTTCTCATTGTGGAGATAAACATATCAAATCTTACTTCTTTGCTGCTTCCATCAGGTTCCTGGTTTATAAGTTTACAATCTCTTTTTCTCTTTTGATAAGGTAAAGACGTTGCTGGGCATGATCTGGCACATACCTTCATATCGCCACATCCCGCATCTTCTCTGCAAGTCACAGGGCAGTAATATACATTTCCCAAATCTTTCTCTTTTTAAAAATGAATATGATAGAAAAATACAGCAATGAGAAATTTGTGCTCCTAAGTCATTTTGGCACTTCTGAAAAATCCCACCCTAAAATCACCACTCAGCACATGCTTAATATTAAGTCTCATTGAAGTCAACAGGACCTAAGCACCTGTGTATGTGTTTTGCTGACTCAGGGCTTAATTTAAATGGACAGACACCCACAGGCAAGATGATTATAGCAACAGACACTGTTGTGATAGAGATATACTTCATTCTGTCACACAGGACAAAAAATCCACCTCCACAACAAGGTAGCACAAGGTCTACACACAACTTAAGTCCCATAGGATTTGTGTTGCTTTGCTACACCAGGATGAATTTTTACCCAAAATGAGCAATGAGTCAAGGAGCACCAAGATGCAAAAAAGGCCATATGAAAAGCAAAACTTAGATACCGTATATACTCGTTCATAAGCTGAATATTTTTGGTAAAAAGGTGATGCATCAAAGAGCAGGGGTCAGCTTATAAATGGGTATACACCACAATTTGATGATTTTAAAAACTCTATGAAATCATTTAATTGAATATCTAATACATTGTCATTTGTAAACAAAATGAGGGGCTCCATGCCTGCAGATGCTCCAGGTAAACAAAATGTCCCAACCCGCCAGTGGCTTATCCTGACAGGCCGGGAGCCAAAGTTTGCTGACCCATTTATTGATGTCAGTACTGTAGCCTTTTAAAGTTGCAAAGGCTTTGTTTAGTGGACTAGATTGGCTTGAAAGGAACACTAAAAGAGCAGTAACTTGATCTCTTCATGCATTTCTACCAATGGACTTCATAAGACTCGAGCCAATATAAAAATATAATGTGCAGAATTGATGGAATCTCTAATAAAATTGAAATAGCCTGTTATCCTCACAGACATGCCAATCTACAGGGCTGCTTTGAAATAAACAAAGAATAATAATAATTTGACAGTGATAAAGCAGGTGACATTCCTGTATAAAATCCTACAAAAATCTATAACTACAATAATAAATCTATTTTCATACTGGTATTTAAAATGAACAGTGAAATCAAAAGAAAAAAGGTCTGCTTATCACGCAGCGTTCAAACTTAAAGTCGTTGTATATGCAGAAGCAAACAATAATTGCGCCGCTGCTCGTGAATTCTGTATCAATGAGAAGCAAGTAAGAAAATGGCGAAAAAATAAAACACTAAAAGACATGCCAAGAAGCAAGAAAAAATGTTCGAGGTGCACTTCATTTCCCGAGCTGGAGAAAGATCTCAATAATTGGGTTGTTGAATGTCGACAAAATGAGCACATTGTCACTAGAACTGGAATTTGTCTGCGTGCTCTACAAATGTCGAAAGATGACAAATACAAGTCAGTAAAGCCATCAATGTTTGTCGCATCAGCGGGTTGGTGTACTCGCTTCATGAACCGTCATAGTCTCTGTCTTCGTCAGAGCACAAAGATAGCGCAAAAGCTGCCGAGAGATCTGGAAGAAAAAAATTGAATCTTTCCAAAGGTTTATTACAGGGGTAGGCAACCTATGGCATGGGTGCTGAAGGCAGCATGTGAACTGATTTTCAGTGGCACGCACACTGCCCGGGTCCTGGCCACCGGTCTGGGGGCCTCTGCATTTTTATTTAATTTTAAATGAAGTTTCTTAAACACTTTAAAAACCTTATTTACTTTACATACAAAAATAGTTTAGTTCTATATTATAGACTTATAGAAAGAGCCCTTCGAAAAATGTTAAAATGTATTACTGGCATGCTAAACCTTAAATTAGAGTGACTAAATGAAGACTCGGCACACCACCTCTGAAAGGTTGCCAACCCCTGGTTGATTATAAAATATCGAAAGGAATATGCATTTGAACGGTCACAAATAGGAAATATGGACGAAACACCAATGACATTCGATCTCCCGAGCAATAGAACGGTAACCAGTGTTAGTGAAAAAACAGTTTTAATTAAAACCACTGGCCACGAAAAAATCCATTTTACAGTGGTTTTATGGTGTTTGGCAAATGGATCAAAGCCCTCCTGTTATTTTTAAAAGAAAAACCTTACCTAAAAACATGAAATTTTCTGCTGGTGTCATTGTACGTGCACACAAAAAGGGATGGATGGATGAATGAAAGTGGGACTATTGAATGGCTGGGAAAAGTGTGGAATAAGAGACCAGGAGCACTTTTCAAGAAACCTGCTATGCTCATTTGGGACATGTTCAGGGCACACAAGACGGATGAAGTGAAAAATGTGGCCAAAAATATGAAAACTACTTTGGCTGTAATACTTGGAGGCTTAACTTCAGTTCTACAACCACTTGATGTCTGCCTGAACAAACCCTTTAAAAGACAGGCTACGCAAAACGTGGTCTGAATGGATGTGCTAAGGCATGGTGAAGTTGACAAAAGGCGGGAATCTTATGAAGCCCGAAATCAATCTGGTCGCCCAATGAATCAAGGACATGTGGGTGTCCATTCTCTCGGAAATGATAGAAAAATCATTTAGGAAATGCTGTATCAGCAATGCACTCGACGGGTCAGAAGAGGATGCCATATTTGATGATGACACAACAGAGGCTGATGATGAGAAGGAATCAGTCTGAAGACGACACGGCTGACATCTACGATGACAATGCAGGTGCAGCTGTGACTGAAGCTGAGTTTAATGAACTGTTTGGTGAATCAGAGACTGATTCAGACTTTGAAGGATTTTAAGACTTTTTAAAGTCTCATATTGTTCTAAGTTACTTGTTACATATTTGTTCAGTTATTACATATTGTTACATATTTGTTCAATTATTGTTATAAAAACAACAGGTTTTCTTGTTAGATTACATTAAAATAATTCTAGCAAAACTTTTGAGTTTCTTGCGACGCCAGCTTTTAAAATGTAGCAGGAGTTGGCAAACTTTGGCTCCCGGCCCGTCAGGGTAAGCCACTGGAGGGTCGGGACGTTTCATTTACCTGGAGGGTTCACAGGCACGAAGTCCCTCAGCTCCCAGTGGCCGCTGTTTGCTGTTCCCAGACAATGGGAGCTTCAGGAAGTGGCGCCACTGGGAGCTGAGGGGCTCCGTGCCTGTGAACGCTCCAGGTAAACAAAACGTCCCGACCCGCCAGCGGCTTACCCTGATGGGCTGGGAGCCAAAGTTTGCCAACCCCTGAAATATTGGGTCAGCTTATGAAAGGGTCACACAGTTTTTACCATTTTTACTTATCCATCTTGGGGGGGGTCGGCTTATAAACAAATGGGCTAATGAACAAGTATATACGCGGGTAATTTCTCAGAGATATGTCACAAATCAGAATGTCAAGAAAGGGCAGTCAATCTGAGCTACTACATCCTAATCCTAGCACAAAATCCCCTTTGCAATATCACGTTTACCCCATCACTGAAAATTCTTGCAATTCAAAATGCTAATGAGCTGTATTGCTGAAATTAACATTTCATTATTAACCTAATGTTGCTCTAATGACATGCATCTTTCAAGACATGAATTATAAAATGATTAAGTAAACCTCTCTCTATCTGATTACCTTCCCCAGAACTCAAGTAGTTGGTCCAATAAAAGATATTACCTCACCTACATTGTCTTTTTCTAACTATGACTTAACAAAACATGATGAGGGCCATACTTACAGAATGGGGGACTGCCTCCTGTAAAACAGTGACTGAAAAGGACGTAGTGGTTAATAGTGGACACACAACCCAACATAAGCGCCCAGTGCAATGTTGTCACAAAAAGGATTAATGCAACCCTTTATGTATAAAGAGGGGAGAAGTGAGTAGGAGTAGAGAAGTGATATTACCTCTGTGTACAGCATTGATAAAACCCATACTGGAATACTGAATCCAGTTCCGGTGTCCACATTTTAAAAAAGGGATTTTTGAAAAACTGGAGAAGGTGCCAAAAGAGCCACAAAAACAATTATAGGGCTAGAGAAAATGCCATATAGTGAGACATCTGAAGAGCTCAATCTGTTTAGCTTATCGAAAAGAAGACAGAGAGGTGATTTGATTACAGTGTATAAGTATGTTCGGGGCGGGGTGGGGAGATATACTAAAGGGTTCTTTAATCTAGAGGAGAAAGGCATAACAAGAATACAAGGGTGGAAGCTGAAGCCATACAAATTAGAAATAAAAGGCATGCATTTTTATCATTCAGGGTGACTGACCACGGAAACAAACTATCAAGGGAGGTGATGGATTCTCCCAGCTCTTCATATCTTCAAATCAAGACCGGCTCCCTTTCTGAAAGATATACTTTAGCCAAATGCTACCTAGGCTTTTAGTCAAACCAAAGTTATGGGGTTCAGTAAAGGGGTAACTGGGCAACATTTAATGGTGTGTGATATACAGGAGGTCAGATTAGATGAGCTAATGGTCCCTTCTGGTCTTAAATTCTAGATATCTGTGAAAGCAGCATCCCATCCAATCTCATTAACTTGAAACATGGGGTGAAATTCAGGCATCTTTGGCTTCAGTGGGACCAAAATTTCACCCATGGCTTAGAATCACTCAAAGTTCACATGAGTGCTGATTGAAACAATTCTTTCAAAGCTGTTTTTCCATAGAACTATAATTTCCCATGAAGTACCATGGCCAGTGACCCCTAGCACAGATGCCCTACCCTCACAGAGAGAGGAGAAAGTGGTGCACCTTGGAAGATGCAGTCTGGCTAAAGAGCCCAGCCCACAGAGGAGAGCATAAGGCACCTTAACTACAACTCACATGAGACTAGGTGGCGCAATTTTTGAATACAAACACTTAGTTTTTCAGCTGAAATATTTTGGTTTTTGATATTCCAAAAAGTTTAGCGGGTTTTGTCAAACTTTTCAGCAGAAGGGCCTCCCCCAACATATTCTGACTAGCTCTAATTCACTCTTTAAGGAGAGGAAGTATTAACACCTATGAGCAAGATAGAAGTCATTAAGACCTGCACAGAGCTGTCCACAGCAGAGTGCATTTTGCCTCTCCCTGTTTGGCAGTTTCTGCTTACTGTAGTTCTCTCACTTTTTTGCGGGGGGGGGCGCCATTTACTGGTGTGGTAACTCTTCGTCTTCAGTTACTGTAGGAAGGCTGTGGCAGCTCTCCTCCTCTGTCTGTTATAGTGGGAGGGTGCCAGGATGGGGCAGAGAGGAGAAGAGCTTCTGCCTCAGGTGATTTAGGAGCAGAGCTAGAAGTTCTGCCCCTGAGTCAGTTTCGCCGTTTAAGGAAGACCCTTGCTGGTCAGAGGGGATGCTATGCCAGCATGGCTCTCTGGTTCTGTCAGCAGTGCTTCTTCTGTAGAAGTAGTATTCTCTGGACAAGTGGCCCTCCCTGGATTAGGAAGGAAGCCTGAATGAGTCAGCGTACACACACACTTCCTCAGCCTTCCACTTGCTCGCTTATGCCCCTAATTCCTAACTTTACTACTCATTCCCTGTGCCCCAGCTGGGTGCATATTCACTGGGCTCTGCTTCAGGACAAGAGAGAGCAGGCTGCACTCCTGACACAGCTACGGCTCACACTCTCCCTCTCCTCCCTGTCACCCATAACTACGGGAAGAGGAAGGAATCCACAGACATGCCATCAGCAGGGCTACAAAACACATGGAATTAGCTCAGTTTCTTAAAGATCCTGCTCTTGGGGGCTGTTCCAGCCAAGAGCCTCAACTTCACCAGAGCAAGGAAGGGAACCAACTTCCTCTTAACCAGGAGGGCATGGATGGGGCCAGACATAGCTGCTCTAACCCTATCTCCCTAAGTTGCCCACGTGAGAGATCAATCACTGAGTTCCAGTACTGATTAGCCCCTGCATCCCCTGAGGCAACACAGCAGACCACGAGCCCCCTTTGCAGTATAATAAAGTATCAGACACCAGAAATCCCTGACAAACAAAATATTTTACTATGAAATGAATTTGGAATGATGAAGCTTATCCATTCTAACTTGGCAGATAGCATGGGTCAGCGGAGGGGACACTGAACACTCGGGAGACCAGGCTTCCAGTCCCAGCCTGCCCCTGGTATGCCGTGGGACCCTGGGCAAGTCATCTCACCTTTCTGCACCTGTTTCCCCTTCCACACTTGTCTATCTTGTCTGTTTAGACTGTAAGCTCTACAGCGCAGAGACTCTCTCTCACTAGGTGTGTGAACAGGGGCCAGTATAATGGGGCCCTGATCTCATTTGGGGCCTCTAAGTGTTGCTGTAATGGAAGTACTGATAACTTCAAAGAATTCTATTAAACAAAATAATGTGTTTTAGTTTGGGGCTAGAGAAGACGCGGCACACATGGCTACCTAACTGGCAATCTTTCCTGAGAGGGGACAGGCAAGAAATCATGAGACTCTCAGATTCTCTTTTTTTAAAAAAAAAAAAAAAACAATTTAAAAAGGCTCCTTTTAAAGCAAGTATTTCTTTATTTTCAGCTTGTGATGCCTCTGAGAATATGCAAGTACAGGAAGAGGGATGGTCCAATGGGAAGGACATTGCCTGGGACTTGGAAGCCCAGGGTCCATTTTTTGCTCCACAAATTTTCCTTGGGACACTGGGCAAAACACTTCAGGTCGGTCTACACTGGCAAGTTTCTGCGCCACAAGTTATACCACTTCTATTAAAACGTTGGACTTAAACCGCTGATGCGTGTCCACACAGTGCCCCTTGTGACGCTGGAGCACATCCACATTAGCAGCTCTTAGAGCGGCAAAGACAGCAGTGCACTGGGACAGGCACAGCATCACATGATGCAGGTTTCCCAATCCCATTGTTCCATGAGCATCCTACTGCATTGCCAGCTGCTTTTCAACTGAAATGGGGGGGGGGGGGTAGGAGGGAAGAGTGTGTGACAGGGAGTGTGTGCGTGTGTGTATGGAGGGGAGAGAGACAGTGTGTTTGGGTGGATAGAGAGTGTGTCAGCACGCTGTCTTGTAAGTTCAGACAGCAGCAGGAAGCAACCAGTCCTGAGGCAGGGGAAGAGGGGAACCCCCAACATCAGCCCCCACCGCTCTCCCTGGGCTCTCTGCACAGCTCCCCCCCATGCCTCTGTATTCAACAGCATAAGCATTCCTCTTTAATGGTTTGCTTTGTGTCCCGGAGCAGATCAGCACAGCACCCAGCGGCTGTCAGAAATGGTGCTTTGAAAGAGGAGGGGAGCATGTCTCCAGGGTAGCAGAGTTCAAAACAATGAGCAGAGCGGTTGCTTGAGGCATTATGGGACAGCTCCAGAGGCCAATTACAGTGCAGAAAGCAATCAAGTGTCTACACTGGCAATAGAGTGCTGGAGCCTCTGCGCAAATAGCCTTACGACTCTCGTCGAGGTGATTTTTTTGCAGCGCTGCAGCTGAGGAGTTTCTGCGCACAAAGTGGCTTGGCAGTGTGTTCCCGTCTGCAGTTTGAGCACCAAAAGCTACTTTACTGCCCAGAAACTTGCCAGTGTAGACAAGCCCTTACTCTCTTTGCCTCAGTTTCCCACCTGTAAAATGGGAATAATGGTAGTTCCCTACAATAGAGAGGTGTGAAGATCAAAATATTGAAGACTGTGAGACATCCAGACATTACGGTAATGAGGGCCAAAAAAATACTTTCTTCTGCTTGTACTAGTAAACTTTTGCTGCTGCTTAGTGACTTGGGTCACATGTTTTTTTATTTCAGCGGCAGTCACAAAGCAAAGATTTGAGTAGCCAGAATGGCTAGCCAGCTGGTTTTTGTGGCGGGATAGTGGAAGAGTGATGCACACAGTTCACAAACAATTTATTTCCCTGTGAAATTATCTTTTAAAAAAAAAAAAATCAACAGTTCAAACTGTCTCTTAATCCTGCCTCTCCCCCTCCACTTCTTGTTTGGCTGGTCAGAGTCCTTTGACTAGAAATTTAATCAATCAAAACATAGTAATAATAATATGAAAAAATCTAAAGTGTTTCTTTTTTAAATTTGGGAAGGATAGAGACCTCTGACTAGGCACCGGAGAGATGATTAAAAAAAAAAAAAAAGCAGTCATCTCACCGCACTTAATCCCAAAATGCATTTCTAGTCTGCTGTGAGATGTAATCAGCTTCAGGCTCCTCTGCTACTGGACCTGGCTGAGAGCTAGGACAGCAGTCTCCTGGTTTTGTAATTATAAGAAATTAATTCTGACCTTTTAGCAGGCTTTAGGTATGTGGCCTTTGTTTTTAACAAAGCAAAAGACAAAGAATCATGTGAGAGACTGCGTGTACGTGCACAATAAGAGCTTGAATCACTGACAAAAATCATACAGTACACAGCAATACAATTTGGGGTAAACTTTCAGGCAGGCTGGAAACTAGCCTCCCATTGCACATGAATGCAGGTGCAAATCTCAATAGTTACATATCCAACTATTTGATTAGCACCTGCAATCTCGTATGTTGTAATAGCTCCTGCAATTAATCATAAGGGCAAAAAATGCACCCAAATTTTTTCCAAATGCACCCTCAAATTGCCAGCTGGACCACTGAAAATATATACCTGTGGATCTAACAATAAACAGAAGTGGGCCAGTTGTCACCTTCACTAACCAAATGGTTGGGAAAACACCTCCTGATGTCACAAATGACATGCACAGTAGGCATTGTTGTGCAATGAACCTTAAGTCACACAAAAAATAGATACTTTTTGAAACTGGATATGCATGAATGACACTACAGTGTTAACCAATCAAAATTATTCTGCTTTAAGTTAATATTGTCTCATATTAGTCAATTATAAGTACTAACATTAAATCCTGCATTCTGACTGGTCAGCAACCATGGCAATATCCTAACACAATATAATAGGATGGAACTTGTTTTATTTACTTAACTGTATCTAATATTGTCAGGGCACTCTCTCCTCCCCCCAGCTACTGACAATCCAAAACACAGAATTTAATGATATTTTAATATAGTTTCTAATATAATCTTTGCAAATTAAAACAAAATGTCCAATTTGGGATCAAACCTAATTAATTAAGTCAATGGGAAAAATCTTATTTACTTGAGGATCAGGCTTTTGGATTCTTGTCTTCTGCTGCTTTTGTTATTTTGTTAGTTTTATTAAAAAAATAAAAATAAAAATGTTAATTTCCTTTTTCCAGGTTTCCTTGCTTTTTGTGGGCAAAAAAGTAGCCTTGCATCCCTTTCTTGCTTCACCTCCTCTGTATAGTCCCACCTTCCTCCTCTTCTTGGGAGGCTCTAACTTTACAGCTCAGCTTTGAGGAATCGGGTCCCAATCCTTTAAGCTGATGCACATAGGCAGCTTCCTGTCCCCATGCAGAACCCCACTGATTTCAATGGGGCTCCCCCATGTGGACAGACTCCCACACAGGTGCAAACAGCTTGCAGGATAAGGTTCCTAGTGCAGTGCTTCTTTTCCACCTCCAGCTGCAAAGGAAACTCTGCTGGAAACCACTTGGTGATACTGCACCAGATGGCAACTTCTCTTGAAAACTACGTTTCAGTATTGCTTGGCAGGCATCTCACACATCTCCAAGTAGCACTTAAATCGTTCTGGTTCGCGGGGGCTGGGGATTTCCAGTTACTTTGATCAAATGTTAAATGAAAAGGATTTTACAACTTCCAAATTTGGCTGCCATTTAAAAGTCATACAAGCGTCCCAGGGAATGTGAGAAAAACGGAAGATAGGAGAAGCAAGAAAAGGCATGTGAGCTTGCAGAGCATGTTCTGTCAAGTAGTAAAGAAATCTGAAGAAAAGAAAAACAGTATTAATAAATCAAAAGATTTCAAAATTTAATTTGCATTTTCTTTGTAATTGCTTTAACTATTTTAAACACCTTTTCCCTTAAACAATTATTTAATAAATCCTTTCCTTCTTCCCCTCGTCCTTCCTTTATTTACATGGAACCCTTTAATAATCACAGTAAGATTTCAGAGAGTGTGTCATTCTGGGCTATCCCTACTGAGTGGCTGCAGAACTCAGTTTTGGCCTTTTTCCTAACAACCCATGAAGTGAAATAACATCCCAGCAAGACACATGCATTGAAGTGTCTCATCTCTATTTCTACATACTAATGTGATGGAGAAGTGCCTGCATTTTACATAATCTTCCTCATATTAAAAAAAACCAAAATCCTATCATATTAAAAATACAGTATCCTTAGCACTGGGACAACACCAAAGACAGATACAGATAAAAGATCTGCTATGCTTTACATAATACAAATAATTAATAATAATAATAATAAAGATGTGACGTCTTGTCTTTTTTCATAGGTTCAGTCCAGCACACGCACAACTAGAAAAAAACTCTGCTAGCTGCTGGAGCAAGACTGCCCTCTAGTAGCAAAGTTTCTCTAGCCATGTGCTCCCTCTTTTGGGAAAATATTATATTTCCAATTTTAAATCTGCAAGCAGTAGTTAGATACATGACCGCAAGGTGCACTTCCCCATAGTGCTAGTACATGTTATAGCATCCTCTCGTGGTCTCTATTTAGCAAATATGGAGGTAAATCTATAGACAGGATATATCAAGAAAACATATTGAGGATGGGATAGCAAATAATACCGTAAATATTGTCATGCTATCAAAGACCAATCGTGCCTCATCTGGAATACTGCGTTTATTTGTGGTCTACCTCTTTCAAAAAGACAAATACAGCAGAAATTGAAGAGGCCCACACACAGGTAAACATTAGAATTATGGAAAGACTTCTGCGTGTAGGAAGATTGTAGAGCTTAGGACTGTTCACTTGAGAGAAGAAAGGGCATGAGAGCAGTATATTAAATAACAAATAGTATGGAAAAGGTAAACCTCAGATTCTATAAACCGTTTTTCATTACACGGGAACATGGGAACATTTAACTAGGCTGGCAGTCAGCAAGTTTAAAACTGATAAAATAGTTTTAAAACGTAATTAACTTGTGGAACTCTGTCATCATGGAGAAGATAATAATGAGAACATCTATTGACTAATGAGTTACATTTAGATCAAATTAAAAATCATGTAAACTAGGGATATAAAACCACTAACTGCTTTTGATTTGGAAAAACATATTCCCTTTGGGCAAACTATTACGGAAATAGACAAACATAAGGTTTTTACCTTCCTATGAAGCATCTGATTGTGGCAACAGTTGGAGACAAGAAACTAGATTAGTCGGAATATTAGTGTGATCTGGCATGATACTTCCTATGCTCCATGAACGTTGAAACAGTATATTAAGCAGGAAGACAAAAACAGATGCAACAGTTAACTGTATGTGTGTCAGATTAGCACTATACTGCAGGATACTAGCATGGTCTTCACTTGTTTTAAAATGAAATACCAAATGAGGTACACATGTGCAATTACTGTGACTGTGTGTACAAGTCATGCATTGCATGTTTACATGGCTATTATGATCAGTTGTGCATGCAAATACTGAATAGATTTGCTGAATCTCAGTGTTTGTTTGAACTAGTTCAATGCATACCTGAATGACTATTTTGCCTAGGCAATTGAAAGTTTAACTTGTTTAAACATCAGGACCTTGACAAAACCTGTAGAGGAGCTTGAGTAACATTTTAAAAAGAGCCTTATTACTATTTGGTGGCATCATTCTCTGCTGTCCTGGTGTCTTGAACAATTTCAAACTCACACTGATCAAATATAAAGATTCCTCTGTCCCAGTTTTCTTGGTTTTGGTTTTGATATTCAGACCTTCCCCCACCCCCTTGTACCTGTTCATACCCTCAGGGCTGAGACTGTGTCTTCTACTTGTTTGTACATATGTTTCTGTAATTGAGAAGTTCCACATATATTTATGGTGCCTTTAAAATAATAATCCTAGTTTGTGAAAGACTGAGTGAGAAATGAAGCTGAAAACATCATGGGGAAGATTGCTGATCTGACAGGCAAACACAAGCACCTAAATGGCACCAATGCATGCATTCTGTTACCGCCACATCACATTTCAGTGTCATGTAGTGTCTACCTACACATGCCACATACAGTATATTCTACAATGGCTAAGGCTATGATTATGCACCAGGGTTGGAGCTGTCAGCAGGCAGCTCTGCAGCTCTCAGATGCTGCTGGCAGCAGCTCCCAGGCACTGGGCAGCAGGGGGATCCCGGAGCTCCTGAGGGTCCCCAAGAATTCCCACTGCCACTTGGCTCCCTGCAGCAGCCCAGCCATGGCAGGGGATCCCACAGCGTTTTAGCCTCAGTGGGTGGCGGTGGACCCCCCACAGCATTTCAGCCACGGCGGGCAGGGAGGAGACCCCAGAGCCCACAGCTGCTGTGGCTGCTGGACCCTCTTCCCTCTCCATTTTGAAAAGGATATTTTTAGTAAAAAATCATAGATAGGTCACAGGCTTCTGTGAATTTTTGTTTATTGCCCTTGACCTGTCCGTGATTTTTACTAAAAATAGCTGTGACAAAAATCTGAGCCTTAATAATGGCCAATCTCCCAATGATTGCAAGAAACCCTCTATTTGACAATTTATGTCAAAATCTGCCCACAGGAGAAATTTCTTCCATACCCAGTGCTATTAATGATTAGCTTACATCATGAAGTACATATATCCTTTTAACTCCTATTTATATATAAATATTGGAACTATGCATGATTAAGGACTATTTCTTTTATGAATCTTACTAAGCTCTCTCAATACTATCTTGTGGCAGTAAATGCCACTTGTTAAATATGTATTATAGTAAAAAAGTATTTCCTTTTATCTGTGTTAGATATGTTGCCTTTAAATTTTGCTTACATTCTCTTGGGCTTGTGTTATGAGAAACGATCGACAGGTCCAGCCAATGGACCTTCTCTAGATCCTTCATTATTTTATATACCTCTAGCATGTCCCCTATCATTTTTTGTCTCTTCTCTAAATTAGAAAACCCTTTAAGTGAGAAACATTTTGCAGCATGTGAAATTCAAAATCCAAAAGTGGAGCTAAGTAAAACGAGTGAAGTTTTCTTTGATAAAGCAGAGCCAACTAGGCCACAGAGGGGTAACAAGAAAATCTTCAAAACTTAGCAAGAATTCTTGGGTTTTCCATTTGTCTTACACTGTCTACTTATGTTAGTTTGTATTTCTATTCAGACAGCAAGATTAGTGGAGACTACTTACTGAGTTTTCTTTCAGTTGTAGTCCTTCTCCATTTGGCAGTGAGGACCTTCGTTTGGTGGATGTGTTTTTGTTTGGTGTGGAATTAGTGCCTCCAGCTTTCTTCTTTACAAAAAGCACTTCACAACTTGCTTGGTCTTCATTGTGTGTGCTCTTCCCTGCATTTATTACCCTAGAAAAAACAAAAGGCATGTTAGTTTTAGCAAACCTCAGAAGCTTCTATCACTGTTTGCTAAATGACTTACCAAAAATCAAAGGAATGTGGCCAGAAGGTTTCTAAATACTCATAAGCTTAAAGTTTGAACTTTGACATTTATGGGCATAAGATTTATTTATGGGATTTTTCATAAACAAGCAAGCATTTGGAACAGTACAAATTGAAAAATGTAAATGAGCATTTCCACACAACTACATGAGCATTAATTAACTGAATCATTTCTATGATTTATCCATAGAAGGAAAACATAAATTTTAAACTAAAATTATACTGGACTGATTCCTGAGGAATGGGTGAGTCTGGTAATGTTTGTACTTCCCAGCTAAAATAAAAATTAAAAAAAAAAAAAGATTTATAATTGCTCTTTCAGTTTAATTCACATACCTACAATCACCCTCTAATAGCTATGGTTGATAATGGATAGGTCAGCTCCAGAAATCTACTCTGTCCAGTTCCTCTGAGTGGTACAAGCAGAACATATCTACCAGATAGAATGCTCTCTGTACCGATGGCTCAGAATGGAAGGAAGTGACAATTATAAAGCACTTACTCTTAAATTTAAAAAAAGAAACAGTAGGAGAGATAGTATGTGGGATGGAAACTTCAAAGTGGGGGTTCCTGTCTCTTGCTTTGACAGGCTGACAGAGGTTATTTGTAGTATGATGAAGTGAGCATAAGTATTTGATTTATTTCAGAAACTGGATGTCAGTTAATTAAGACAAAAGAACAAGCTCAAACCAACCTTAGATGAAGATTAATTATGCTTTGTTTCAATGTGTGTGTTTGTACTATATATGTTCAACAGACCTGGAAGGTGAGTGTGTACTGACCTGGAAGTATAATAGCCTCAGATATGTGAGGAACCTGTACAACATAGAATTAAGTCCCATTACAACAACGTTAAGTTATTTCCCTTTTGATTAAATGATTGTCTCCTTCCAAGAACACATTTTCTAACTCATCCCACCCTCTCTCCAAACCGTTAAGTCTCCTTGACAAATCATTGTTTGGAGGGAGAATACTCCTGTTACTGGAGTTTTGGGCAGATAGGGCTTTTATTTATTAAATAAATTCACATGGTTATCAGGAGTGTGCAAAGTACATGAACAACCTGGAAGCATCTCACAACCCATTTAATAAAATCAAACACACCTGATTCCTCGGTCGCTGATATTTTTACCCCACATACATACAAAAAGACCCACAGTCCACTATAGGCATCATCTTACCTATTCTTACCAGGTTATAAAGTTCCAAATTCTATGTCACTTTAAGATAAAAATTTTAAGATAAAAATATCCTTTTCCTCTTTTTGCTTTACTGTATATAAATGAGTATTTTTTTTCTTTTAGTAAAAGCAACTCAGTTGTACCTTGAAAAACGACAGTCACCAACCATAACCATACTCGTGAATGAACAGATCTTTGAACAACACCAAATGTTACTATGCTGCAATCTGACATACAAGAATTTGTATGCAGTTAACATCTGTATGCATATTACCACTGGCTGTTTGCAAGGGTTTGTTGTACATAAACATCAACTGTCGATTAAACCATTTTGAGATACTTGCAAGTAAGGGATTGAAGAATGTGTAGTTTCAAGCTATCTGCCAGCAGTTTTGCAACTCTGATTAACTCTTATGCCCAATATTTGCCAAGATGGAGTTTAGATATTTGGGTATAATGGATTTCTGGTCTGAAGGCACATTGTTTTCTGGATGGCAGCGGTGTGATTTGAAACCAACAGCAGTGAAAATACAAATAAATAAGCCAGCGGATAGTAATAATAAGCCAGGGTAAATAAGCCAGCGGATAGTAACTCCCTGATTGCGTGTGACTAATTAGCTGAAAGCATCACTGAGCTACAGAAACACTAACTAAAAGTACTGTATTATGGCTTCTAAATATCTTCCTGTAGCTTAGCCAGGGCCACCCAGGGGATTCAGGGGGGCCTGGGGTCTTCGGCGGTGGGGGTCCTTCCGCTCCGGGTCTTCAGGGCACTTCGCCGAAGACCCGGAGCGGAGGTGGGTCCTTCACTCCGGGTGTGTTCGGCGGCACTGAAGGACACCCAGCCGCCAAAAACTCTCGTGGGGGCCCCTGAAAACTCTCATGGGGGCCTCTGCGGGGCCCGGGGCAAATTGCCCCACTTGCGCCGCGCACCCTCCCCCCTCCCGGTGGCCCTGAGCTTAGCCCATCACTTTCTCCTCAGCGTGGCTGGCAATGGTTTTCAAGCACCATTTAAGTCATGAACTTAAAAACTAAAGGAAAGGAAACATTAAAGCAACAAAGCTGAGCACACAGGCTGTTCTTTATTGTGAGAATACTATTAGCTGCACCTGTTTTGCATAGATCACAGAACTGCCCTAACTCTGTACTTAATGCTAGACTAAGAACTACTACTGTGAGAGACACTGTCCCTTTGGGGCCTGTTAGGTCATACACACACACACACAATACAATGTTATTTATAAAGCTGCTTTATCAAGCAAACCTCTCAAGGCACTGAATGATCCAAAAAGACTGAAAGAACACAGTGACCCAGTCGTAAGTAAACTGGTTTGGCAAGGCAATTACCATGAAACATCTGAAGCTTTGTACTTCACTAGTCTGATGTGCCCATGCGTGGAACTAGCTGGTAGAAAGGGACATGAACAAAGTATCCTGAAAGCGCTGGTCTGGCCATTTAACTCTTCTATGAAGGATTTCAATGCCTCTTTGGCCTCTTATTCTGGAAATTCTGATGGAACCTTGAAACATCAGAATGTAGCAGTTCTTTCCAGCAGAGGCATCAAATGCTGCAGCTTCCAGACAGCGAACATGGCTCCAACCTGATGCTGGGCCATGCCTGTACCCTCACACAAAAAGGCCTTGAACTTCTGCCACTTTTGGGAAAGGGATTCAGTGAAGGTCTATGCTCCCCCCGAAAGCTTGGGCTGCATTTGGAGCATATATTGTTAGCAATAAAAAATTGTGATGCTCAGCACAGTAACCGATAACTCCTTCCTGACAGCTTCAAGCAGCTTTGGGCGTTTTCTCCTGCTTGAAATCCTTTTCATCTGACAGTTTTAGCCCAATGTCAAACAAATACTTGGCCAAAGAGATGAGCCTTGCACTTTGTCTTTGAAGACAAAAGAAAATTGCTTTTGAATGTTGACATGCTCCCTTTGGAATTCATAAGTAACTGCTGGCTTAGAGTTGAGATAACAAAATATTTTAAAGATAGAAATCAGTGTTTTAAAGTTTTGCTCAATAACCCAAATTACTAGGATATGCAAAACATTGTCTTTAAAGTATTTAAACAAACTGTACATCATCTTTACAGACATAGGCTCCTTTGAAAACCTGAGCCTAAGGAATTTAATGAAATTCAATGGACATTGGGCACCCAACTCCCTTAGGCCTCTTTGAAAATCCCATCCATATTTACTAAAGTTCCAGATCATAACTAGCCCTGAGCTGATGGTGCACAAGCAGGTATAGACGCTACCAATGTACATGCTCCTCTCCCCTCTGACTTCCAAAGGGGGTGGTGAGTCTGCCTCTCTCCTCACACTATAGAGCAGGAGTGGGCAAGCTACGGCCTGCGGGCCAGATCCGGCCCCTCAGGGCTTTGGGTCTGGCCTGCAGGATTGCCAGCCCCGGGGTGCAGTGGGGATAAGGCAGCCTCCCTGCCCGCCCTGGCCCTGCGTCACTCCCAGGAGGAGCCAGTACCACATCCCTGCAGCCCCTGGGGGAAGGGAAGGCAGAGGACTCTGAGCACTGCCCTCGCCTGCAGGTACCACCCCCCACAGCTCCCATTGGCCGGGAACGTGGTGCCCTAGGGACGTGGTGCTGGCTACTTCCGGGAGTGGTGCAGGGCCAGGGCAGGCATGCAGCCTGCCTTAGCCCCACTGCACACTGCTGCCACCCCGGAGCCACTCAAGGTAAGTGGCACTGGACTGGAGCCCGCACCCAAAACCCCTTCTGCTCCCTGCACCCAACCCCCTGACCTGAGCCCCCTAACCTCTGACCTGAGCCCCCTGCTGCACCCTGCACCCTTCCTGCACCCCAACCCCCTACCCTGAGCCCCCTCCCATACCCTGCACTCCCTCCCACATCCCAACGCCCTGCCCTGCATGCAATTTCCATACCCAGATGTGGCCCTCAGGCCACAAAGTTTGCCCACCCCTGCGATAGAGAATGGTGCTGGTATTTTTTCCCTCCACTTCCCGCTCCCAGGAAGCTGTGGCTTTAAAATCATAATATCACTCCAAAGGGTGGGGGCTTAATTGTGTTTTAGAAAGCAGGATACAATTAAAGAGCTTTATAGAACTCAATATACTTGTAAAAGTAAACAAAAAGACTTAAAGATGAGAGGAAATCCAACAAGATACATCAGCAAAACATCCAAGCTTCTTGCTTATACAACCGTAGTACATGAAACAGATAATATAAAGATGTATTGCTAAGTTTCAGAAAAGTTCCCTTCACCCTATTTAGAACAGAATAGGCTTTTTCCACAATGAAAGAGTACAAGGTTTCCTTCCGTTACCTGACACCAGTGTTTTATTTGTGCATCTATGTTTCAAGTTTCAGTGTGATTGCATTTTGCTCTACGACTGGAAAAAGAACAAATTTTGTTTTTACAGTGAAAGTTTGGCTTCTGATATTAGTCTAGTAGTTCCGACAGAAGTAAGTCCACATTGTGAACCAACTGGAGGCCACTCCACCATACACATCAACCTGCCAAGGACAAAACTGTGGGATGCAATGTGCAACAGAGACCCAAAATGAAGGCCACTAAAAATTATTAATGCTGGAAACTCAAAATGGCAAGGGATTCCTTCCCTTAGTGCAAATAATCCTTTCTATGATCAGTTTCATTTTTTAAAATTTTTGTTGTAATTAATTTTGAATAAAAAAAGGGAGGGGACACCGAATTGATATGAACCATAGGAGTGACTTTGGGAGGAAAGAAAAAGAGTGACATCACTTGAAACAAGGAACATTTAAGAGTTATCCATTCCATGAAAAACATCTAGCTGCATAGGGATTGCTTAAGAAGCAGTTCAATGACATCTTTAACTATGCTTCCCAAGCAATATGGAATATGAAAAAACAATTCTTAGGAATAAGGGAAGTGTAAGCAAAAATTAGGTGAATGCAAGAAGCATTTAGCAACAACCACCTCCTGCCAGCTCTGCAAAAATGAAGAGTAGGTACCCAGGTGAAAGATTATTTTGTTACTTTTAGAGCAATAAGCAATACATTCCAAAATTGATTGATGTTGAACCTATAGAGACAGATGCGTGGCCAAAAAGTTATGAGACTTGAAGATTGAGAAGGTTTCAGTGGTTGCATCTTTTAAGTCAGCGTAACAGTCTCTTTTCCAGATCAGAGCGCCAGCCTTGCTATTTTTGGTTCCTGGGCAATAAGAGAATACAAAATCAAAGCACGAAAAGAATAAGACCCACCAAAGTTGTCGCTGGTTGAGAAACCTGGCTCTATGCAGATACTACAGCGAATTCTTTCCCAGGTGTCTGGCTGGTGGGTCTCACCCGCATGCTCAGAGTATAACTGATCATCATATTTGGGGTTGAGAAGGCATTTTCCCCCAGGTCAGATTGGAAGAGACCCTGGTTTTTTTTTTGCCTTCCTCTGCAGTATGGAGCATAGGTCACTTGCAGGTTTAAACCAGTGTAAATGGTGGATTTTCTTTAACTTGAAGTCTTTAAATCATGATTTGAGGACTTCAGTAACTCAGACGTTACGGATCTATTACAGGAGTGGGTGGATGAGGTTCTGTGGCCTGCAATGTGCAGGAGGTCAGACTAGATAATCATGATGGTCCCTTCTGGCCTTTAACTCTATGAGTCTATATTCTAGGTTCTTATAATCAGAGTACACTTGGACAGGGTACAGGACCCCTTCTAGATAAGACCACCTTTGAAGAGTGGTGCTACTAATTGCCCGGAGTTTTCTCCAATTTTTTTAATTTTGCTCTGTGGGTGAGATTCTCATGGAGTAAAAGACGCATGGATGTAGCAATCATTGAGGACTGCATTTTTGGGATTGCACCACTTCAATTGCCAAGTTGGAAACACCTGCTTCAATGATGAAAGCTTGTGTGGACTAATACAGGAGCCGTGGTAAATGCAAGTTTTAATTACTCATAGGCCTGCTGGATCTCAAGAATGCGGAGGAACCTGGTATCTTTGCAGAAAAGGGCAGTGAGAGGGTGATCCGTTCCAAGAATCTCAGGGTGAACAGTCAATAAAAGTTTGTGAACCCCAGGAAACGTTGTAATTTGTGAATGTTCCATGGCACTAGCAACCCAAGGACTGACTTTACCTAGAACAGCCATTTCAATACCAGCAGGAGATAGGATGAATCCGAGGAATTCTATAGTGGATTGATCAGAGGTACATTTTTCTACCTTACTGTGGAGACCATGTTGGCACAACCTCTTTGGGATGGAATGGACATGCATGGTGTGTTTTTAAAAAAAAAAAAAAAAGAAGAAGTATGGCATCCAGGTGTGCTACCACATATTGATCCAGAATGTCCCACAGAACATCATTAATAAAATGTTGTAACCTTGCCTAGGATCACAAGATACTTGAAGTGACTGTAATGAGTTCAAAACGTGGTCTTCCATTTGTCCCCAACTCTAACACATACTAGACTGTATGTGCCCCTGAGGTCCAGCTGTGTGTATTCCTGAGCGGCATTAATGCAGTCCATTAGTTCAGGGCAGTTTTAATAGGTATTTATTTCAGATGACAACCTGATTCATAGCCTGATAATCTATGCACAGTCAGAGGCTTCCTTAAGACAGAAAGACAGAGACAGAAAGGAGGACTGGCACCCTGGCAGGCAACGTGAACTTATGAATAAAGCTTAACGTTCTCTTGTACGTAGGTGTGCAGTCCAGCTAGTTCAGGCTTGGAGATGGCATATAGATCATAGAATCATAGAATCATAGAATATCAGGGTTGGAAGGGACCCCAGAAGGTCATCTAGTCCAACCCCCTGCTCAAAGCAGGACCAATTCCCAGTTAAATCATCCCAGCCAGGGCTTTGTCAAGCCTGACCTTAAAAACCTCTAAGGAAGGAGATTCTACCACCTCCCTAGGTAACGCATTCCAGTGTTTCACCACCCTCTTAGTGAAAAAGTTTTTCCTAATATCCAATCTAAACCTCCCCCACTGCAACTTGAGACCATTACTCCTCGTTCTGTCATCTGCTACCATTGAGAACAGTCTAGAGCCATCCTCTTTGGAACCCCCTTTCAGGTAGTTGAAAGCAGCTATCAAATCCCCCCTCATTCTTCTCTTCTGCAGGCTAAACAATCCCAGCTCCCTCAGCCTCTCCTCATAACTCATGTGTTCCAGTCCCCTAATCATTTTTGTTGCCCTTTGCTGGACTCTCTCCAATTTATCCACATCTTTCTTGAAGTGTGGGGCCCAAAACTGGACACAGTACTCCAGATGAGGCCTCACCAATGTCGAATAGAGGGGAACGATCACGTCCCTCGATCACGTCCCTCAGATGCCTGAATGGAATGTTTGCTCCTGGTTGTAGCTTGACTGGGCAATCAGTCTCTGTGCAGGGGCAAGGTGCCTGCATTTTTGTTTTCTTTCCACCTGAAGACACCATTGTAAACACCATTATTGGATAGAAGTCAAGGACCGGGATCAGTGGGCGGTTCTGCTGGGCTACTCCAGCTTGCTACTGCTGGGGAACGACTGAGTGCTGCCCATTTCCTGGGATCAAGCAGTGCTGCTGGCAGGATTCTAAGGGGAAAAAAAGTCAACATTTAATTCTTGCCAGCAGACAAGGGGGTTGTGGAAGGCCACCACAATATATCCAAGGTCACAGGGAAGTTGGGAAATGGATGGTACTGAACTGTAGGGTCTCTCAGTGATCTTGGATAGTAAACTTGAGAGGAACTGTTTCCATGGCCACTGGTTCAGAGGATAAGAAGAACCAATCGAACTTCTCTACTAGGTCTGGAACAGCTTGGTCCACAGGAGAATCTGTAGTACCTGGGCTGCTTCTGTATCAATCAAGTTATCTGCTATGTCAGTCCATAGGGGCCTTCTGTGGAGGTTGTGGTTGGGGATTCCCCAGGATTCGTAACTCAACTGGCACTTGTAGGTGCAGTGCCGGTCGACAGGAACCAGCGTGTGTTCCAGCGTGAGGTTCAGGGGAACACTGTCAGGATGCTCAGGCTAGCCTCCTTTTCTGAGCCTGGGCTGGCTCATTTCTCAGATTCCTTCAGGCTGGGATCCTCGTGGGACAACTGGAAATATTGTTATCATGAGCCGGGTCATCCTAAGGCAGGTTAAGGTGTCGTTGGTCCTCTCTCTTTTTAGGAGTGAGTTGCTGTTGGGTCAAGTCTACCCACATTGACACAACGGGCTGAGGGACAGCAGGTACCAGCTTGGATGACAGTGCAGCTGGACGAGTCCAGTGCATACTGTTCTTTGCATGGAGCTGGTGGGCTTGCTCCCCCAATGGCTAATTCTCAGCAGCCAGCTGCTCGTTCTGCGCATGCAATGCTCAGTTGTCTATCTGCAGATGGATTGCCTTCTCGTATAGTGCCAATGCCCCTTAGGGAACAAGGGAATCCAGAGGATCCATCCTTGGCCTGGAGGAGCTGGAGTGGTCTGAGCAAGCTGTGAGGACCAGGGCCTGAGTGGTCAAGCCTTATGGCCAATGTCAGGACCGGAGCTGTGGTCAGAGATGGAGTCAAGCCAAAGGTCAGAGAGAGGGTTGTGGAGCAGTGACATGGAGTGAGCCAGGAAAGCAGGAACCTGGAAGCAGGAAGAGGATCTGGGATAAGAAGGGCAGGAACAGGCCAGGAGGTAGGAACCAGTAACAAGTAGAAAGACAGGGATCAGGTGAGTAGGCAAGCTCCAAAATGACAGCCAACCAGAGATCCAACTAGTTGCTTGGACAACTTCCTGCATCTCCTCCTGGCTTAAGTAGTGCATCTGAGAAATTCATGCTGGCCATCTTCCCCCAATCAAGAGCTTTGTGAGCTGGCCCTTTATGAGCTAGAGCTCTACTAACCCCCTTCTCCACTGGCGAGCTACCAGGTGGCACCCACAGTCCGAGCACTGCCTGGGGACCGATGGCCCAGGTTCAAGACCAGTGATCTCTGACACCTAGGAAGATCTTTAGCGGAGCTTTCTGTGTAAGGAACAGCAGATCCAACCTGGTAGGCTCTGCCTTCAGGCTGGTGGACATTTGTGTTTATGAAAAACAAATCAATACACCAAAGAGAACTAAATCTCACTTCTAGGTTTCTGCTATTTAGGAGGCAAACAAAGAGCACCTATCAGCATTGGTGAGGGCTATAAGAGGTTATGGAACTTAAAATTGAAGCAGCAGAAATTAACAACAAGGAAGGAGGACTGGAAAGGCAAATGTGGGTGTTTAAGGGACCAGACTAGTTATGGCAAGGCACCTTCTCGGTCTCGCCAGCCTCAGCTATTTTTAGTCTTAGTGAGATGGGCATGGAGTAAAACAGTCCCTCTTGGCTGCACAGGGGCAGTCCGTTCCTTCTTTCAGCCAGTCTTTGAGGCTTGTTTTTCTCCCTTATGGGAGGGAATGCAGCCTCGCCTCCCGTCCTGGTGAGGCTTGCTGCTCCTCGCCTACTGGCAGCTTGCCTCCCCCCTCTCCCCAACAGGGGAAGGTTTAAAAAGGTTTTAGGCAGCCCTTAGTTGGAATCAGCTGATCCTAACTGACCTCAGGTAACTCCCTCTCAGCTGAACCTGATTGACCTGTAGTCACCCCTCTCAATTGATAAGGAGGAGGGCCTTTTCCCCTTCTGGGACGGTTTTCTACCCCATCCTTGCAGCTGTCTGTCCTGAGTTTATCACATAGTACAATATCATGTATCATATAAAACAAAATCAAGGAATAATTTGTAAGGAAGACATTTTATAAGATCATTACAGATGTCTTTGACAGCTCTGGAAACTGAAGTACTTCATTGATCTACAGAAGAGGTTTGACATAGGCAGTGGAAGCCTGAGTTTTCTTCATGCTGTCCTATCAATTTGTCGCCAGCGTGACCTTGTTACATCATCCTTTAGAAAGGAAGGAAGTTCATTGTTCACATAGCCATCAGATGGAAGTGTCTTGTGATCATACTTGCGCCCACATTCAAATGAATAACTTAGAGGTGAAAGAGTAGACTATCCCATTTCTAGTCCCCTGAGCCACCCTATTCCATGTACACAGACTGAAGATTAACTTGTCCGATTAGTAGATATTGCTCTAGGATGAGACATTCACTTTGGTTAAAAAACCAGCAGTACAAAAACAGAAATATCCAAACATTTGCTAACTTGAATTCTGAAAAGTCAGGACTAAATATTCTGTTCCAGAATGCAGACATGAAAGTGAACTATTGCACTCAGCAAACTAGTAAAAAGAAAAACACATAGGCCATTTACCTTTGAATTATTTTTCATATTTCCCTTGCTTAAGGAATTGCAATAGTTCCTAGATCATCACTCTGCAATGCTGTGAAGTGCAGTCTCAGCTCTTCCAGGGTTAAAGAAAATCAAGATAAATGGCTTATGCAAAATGGTTCCAAGCTTTTGAAATTTATCTTTCATATTTAGCATGTGTGAAAGTTAACCTCAAAGAGTTTGATGGTGACGGTACTAATCCCTTTTATACAGCTGTCAACTTAAATTAGCATAAAGCTAATCTTCACAAGTGTGACAGAAAGAGTTTACACATTTCCATAGATAAGCATTCATTTCTTATTCACAATATTCATCTAACATAGCAGGTATTGTAAAACTGTATTATCTGAAAGAAAGTAATATTAGTGAAAAGAATGAGGAGTACTTGTGGCACCTGAGAGGCTAACAAATTTATTTGAGCATAAATAAATAAATTAATTTGTTAGCCTCTCAGGTGCCACAAGTACTCCTCGTTCTTTTTGCGGATACAGACTAACATGGCTGCTACTCTTAAAACCAGTTAATATTATGAGTTGACTTTTTTCTTATAAAAAAAAAATCAGAGTAGCAGACATCTGTATGAAAGCACCCAAAAATCCAAGGGGCAAGTTAAAAAAAACCAGAATGTACAATTTCTGCCTCCAAGAATCTGCACCTAGAAGGTGAACTCAGAACCCTAGAAATCGCTGACACATGGTGGAATAGCTCAAAGCAGAAGTACGTACTAATGCAGGAATATTACAACCCATAACTTTTCCCTTGTAAGCACTTTAAATGGCAGATCTATAGGCAGGGACCATGCACAATATACCACCAATTCACTCTTTGCTGTAGAATTGTGCTCCAGAATCCAAGCTTTACATTTTTATTATTATTTTTTAAATTAACTTTAAAGCCCCCATGGATGAAAGCTATAAAAAACAAAAGCTAAGTGCAAACCAATGCAATGTTGTCTTCCTAAACACGTAGGCAGCCTTAAACAGTAGCTGAGAGAGGTATGAATTGCCTTTTAATGTTAATGAACTATCAGGTATTTTATAAGCTTGATTGTGACCACTTGGAAAATATCCTAGGTCACTGAAGTCTCCAAAAAGTATCTTCACAATTTTAAAAATAAAGGTGAGGTTTTTAATACAGCTGAATAAAAACAATGGCAATTTCTCAGTCCAGCTGTTTGAAATTCAGTATCATGTTAACTGTAAACTCATTTGAAACACAAATTTTTCGAATTCCCATCATCCAAGTATCTTGTTCAATATTGGATAAAGAAAAGGGCTGTGTGGTACCTTCCAACTGTAGCAATTACTCCTGGTAACCATCTCTGAAGAGAAAATAAGCAGGTGTCCATGGGCAACCTGATTGTGCTGGGAAATACACAGTAAAGGTAGGGAACTGTGCAGCCTGGAAATACCCCTGTCAGGAGGGGGAGAGATGCAGGACTCTACCCAAGAGAGGGAACAGCTGGGGATCTTGAAGCTTGAGAGTGGGTACCTTTGCTGGGCCACTGAGAGGAAATATAGCTGCAGTTGCCTTGAACTGTGACAATTTGATGTGCTTATTTGGAGACTAGGAGTTAGAGACTACATGACCTGTTTGTCCCTGTTTTTGTGCTAACCTTTAAAGTTTTTTTTCCTGCAATTTATTTCCCTCCAACATGAAGTAGAGAATCTTCAGTTTAGTGCAGAGTGCCTAGGCATAACTGCAAAGAGGCACACATGATCACAACAGATTTTCAATAGTTATATAAAGTTATGTACTTATTTCTTTACTATTCTGTATTATGATGCTGGGGTAGAAACCGATAGTTAAGTTTGTGACTCCTTTTCATTTGTAAGCACAATTTTGACTTATATGCCTGCTTTACCCCTGCACCACCTTTCCACCTGAAATTTTGCCTGTGTGATCTCCCAGAAAAGGTGTTCCTGTGAAAGCCTACTTTATTCCCAAGGGAAAAAGCATTACAGAGAAAACATTAAAAAACAACAACAAAAGAACCTACCCGCATGCTAATAAGCTTACCTGAGCTAACCCCAAGTCTAAAATGCCATCCTTCACGCCCCCCAACCAAGAGGATTCTTTATGGTTACCAGTTCATCACAGCTTCAGCTTAGGGCAAGCACTCAGTGTTATGGGACCTCAGGCCTGGTTCTTCCAACCCTACCCTAAGGATTGGGGTCTTCTGTGGACCAGGGTCCCATCCGTTTGCTGGATCAGGAAGAAGCCATGAGCCAGTTTAAAACCAGTGTGATTATCCAAAAATCCTCTCTTTGTTTGGTGGTCCATGGAGAATCCAGTTTGAACTAATATACATGAACCTCTCCAGGGGTAGCTTTAAAGGGCTGATGGCAGAAGTAGTACGTTAAACGGCTGCTGCTCTGAAACCTGTCATTATGCGAGGCACTGCATTTAGCCGTATGGAGTGGAAATCTATCAACTGCATGAAAAAGCTTGCACAGATACAGACAGACATCATCTTCCTTTCCAAATGCAAACAGCTGGACATCGTACCAAAAGGACTGAAGGTAAAAAATCCATTACAATCTACATACCACACAGACTATGCTGACAGCTTGTGCCACACGCTCTCAAAGAAACTGCGGAACCACCTGATCAACATCCTCTACAGCAAACAGGGGAAGATAAAGAATGAGCTCTCAAAAATGGATACTCTCATAGAAAACCAACCTTCCACACAAACTTCCTCGTGGCTGGACTTTACTAAAACTAGACAAGCCATTTACAACACACACTTTGCTTCTCTACAAAAGAAAAAGGACACTAAACTTTCTAAACTACTACATGCCACAAGGGGCCACAGCAATGGTTCCCTCAACCCACCCAGCAATATTGTTAACCTATCCAACTATACTCTTAGCCCAGCAGAAGCAGCTGTTCTATCTCGGGGCCTCTCCTTCTGCCCCTCCACCCCCACGAACATGATACAGTTCTGTGGTGACCTAGAATCCTATTTTCGACGTCTCCGACTCAAGGAATATTTCCAACATAACTCTTAACAACATACTAATCCACAGAGACCTCCCTACCAACACTACAAAAAGAAGGATTCTAGGTGGACTCCTCCTGAAGGTCGAGACAGCAGACTGGACTTCTACATAGAGTGCTTCCGCCGACGTGCACGGGCTGAAATTGTGGAAAAGCAGCATCACTTGCCCCACAACCTCAGCCGTGCAGAACACAATGCCATCCACCCCTCAGAAACAACTCTGACATCATAATCAAAAAGGCTGACAAAGGAGGTGCTGTTGTCATCATGAATAGGTCAGAATATGAACAAGAGGCTGCTCGGCAACTCGCCAACACCACTTTCTACAAGCCATTACCCTCTGATCCCACTGAGAGTTACCAAAAGAAACTACAGCATTTGCTCAAGAAACTCCCTGAAAAAGCACAAGATCAAATCCACACAGACACACCCCTGGAACCCCGACCTGGGATATTCTATCTACTACCCAAGATCCATAAACCTGGAAATCCTGGGCACCCCATCATCTCAGGCATTGGCACCCTGACAGCAGGATTGTCTGGCTATGTAGACTCCCTCCTCAGGCCCTACACTACCAGCACTCCCAGCTACCTTCCAGACACCACCGACTTCCTGAGGAAATTACAATCCATCGGTGATCTTCCTGATAACACCATCCTGGCCACTATGGATGTAGAAGACCTCTACACCAACATTCCACACAAAGATGGACTACAAGCCGTCAGGAACACTATCCCCAATAATGTCACGGCTGACCTGGTGGCTGAACTTTGTGACTTTGTCCTTACCCATAACTATTTTACATTTGGGGACAATGTATACCTTCAGATCAGCGGCACTGCCATGGATACCTGCATGGCCCCACAGTATGCCAACATTTTTATGGCTGACTTAGAACAACGCTTCCTCAGCTCTCGCCCCCTAACGCCCCTACTCTACTTGCTCTATATTGATGACATCTTCATCATCTGGACCCATGGAAAAGAAGCCTTTGAGGAATTCCACCATGATTTCAACAATTTCCATCCCACCATCAACCTCAGCCTGGTTCAGTCCACACAAGAGATCCATTTCCTGGACACTACAGTGCTAATGAACGATGGTCACATAAAACACTACCCTATACTGGAAACCTACTGACCGCTATTCCTACCCACATGCCTCCAGCTTTCACCCTGACCACACCACATGATCCATTGTCTACAGCCAAGCTCTGTGATAGAACCACATTTGCTCCAAACCCTCAGACAGAGGCAAACACCTACAAGATCTCTATCAAGCATTCTTACAACTACAATACCCACCTGCTGAAGTAAAAAAACAGATTGATAGAGCCAGAAGAGTTCCCAGAAGTCACCTATTACAGGATAGGCCTAACAAAGAAAATAACAGAACGCCACTAGCAGTCATCTTTAGCCCCCAACTAAAACCTCTCCAACGCATTATCAAGGATCTACAACCTATCTGAAGGATGACCCAACACTCTCACAAATCGTGGGAGACAGGCAAGTCCTTGCCTACAGACAGCCCCCCAACCTGAAGCGAATACTCACCAGCAACCACATACCACACAACAGAACCACTAACCCAAGAACCTATCCTTGCAACAAAGTCCGTTGCCAACTGTGCCCACATATCTATTCAGGGGACACCATCACAGGGCCTAATCACATCAGCCACACTATCAGAGGCTCGTTCACCTGCACATCTACCAATGTGATATATGCCACCAAATGCCAGCAATGCCCCTCGGCCATGTACATTGGTCAAACTGGACAGTCTCTACGTAAAAGAATAAATGGACACAAATCAGATGTCAAGAATTATAACATTCACAAACCAGTCGGAGAACACTTCAATCTCTCTGGTTATGCAATTACAGACATGAAAGTTGCGATATTACAACAGAAAAACTTCAAATCCAGACTCCAGTGAGAGACTGCTGAATTGGAATTCATTTGCAAATTGGATACAATTAATTTAGGCTTGAATAGAGACTGGGAGTGGCTAAGTCATTATGCAAGGTAACCTATTTCCCCTTGTTTTCCTAACCCCCTCCACCCACCCTCCTCAGAAGTTCTGTTGAACCCTGGATTTGTGCTGGAAATGGCCCACCTTGATTACCATACACATTCTAAGGAGAGTGATCACCTTACATAAGCTATTACCAGCAGGAGAGTGGGGTGGGGGGAGAGAAAACCTTTTGTAGTGATAAACACCCATTTTTTCATGATTTGTGTGTATAAAAACAAACATCTTCTGTGTTTTCCACAGTATGCATCCGATGAAGTGAGCTGTAGCTCACGAAAGCTTATGCTCAAATAAATTGGTTAGTCTCTAAGGTGCCACAAGTACTCCTTTTCTTTTTCCCATATACTAAAGCAGGTACTTACAATGCCACAATACCACATATCCAACTGTTTTTTTCATATACAACGTACCCCAAAGGTATTCGCCCTAAATCAATAAGGTTTAACTTAATTCAGTAAAGTTTATCTTCATTCCATAAGGTTTGTTCAGCATACTGTCAGTCCATCCCATAAGTATTTAAGAAGTCATATCTTAAGGAAGAATAATACTTAATGATCATGATAATTTAGAAACGTTAAGTTTCTAAAGGATGAGAGTCTGCTTTTTAGGCTAACTAGGTATATTTAGAGTTCAGATCTGGCTCCTGCTGAAGTCAATGACAAAAGTCAAAGTAATTTCAATGAGAGCTGGACCAGGCTCTTAATTTGTAAATTCATATATGGAATGCGCCACATGTACACATGCAAAGTTCCAGTAATTTTTAAACTCTTTGTTCTAGCAACAAATACTTTTAAAAAAAACCCAAGCCTTGGTACTTTCCACAGACCCTACAATAAAGAGCTATGAAGAACAGGACACATCACACCTTCAGGTGCTAAAACCTACAGATTTTAGCTTTTAGAATTCCATCTGTCATCCTTTTAGAGGATCGTTCTTTTCTGCTTCCTCCCTGAACTTAACCACCAAACAGTGGAACTGGAGGAGATCTAAGTCTGTTGAGTAAAACAATCTCAGCCCTTACCCCTCTTTTGCAAAAAACCCAAAAACAAACAAAAAAAACCCCACCCAAACAGCAGGAACTGTGCAATCAACATGAACATGGCCAGCAGAGTAAACCCTAAATGCTTTCAGCACAGTGGTGACATTGAGGACGTCCAAACATACTCTACGTGGTTTAAAGGGATTAAAGTCAAATTAGCTTCAGTGGAGCAGAAAGTTAACACATTTTCGGGTGGGGAAGAAAAGCGTGCAAACTTTGGCTGTGAAAACAAACACTGCGGACAATTTCAGAGGGTTTAATGAAGGAGAATGATTTTTCTTCCCAGGGAAATAGAAACCCTGGAAATTAGGATTATGAAGAGATGTCAAAATATAGCTGCACTTCCAGTTGCTCTTCACCGAAAGCAAAAAACAAACAACTATTGGATAATCAATCTATTTCTTCTACAGGCTGGGAAGGAAAAAAGCAAGAGATTGCCATTGCTATTTTTAAATACGTTCAAGACCCCTAGATACTAAGGTGATTAAGGTCATATAAGCACATAGAATGAAACAGACACAAGAATGTTGGATAAACCAGTGAGATTTAGGAAGCAATGTTGCTACTAAAGAAGAAACAGAATCTGCTTTCAGGTGAAAAATGGTCAGTGTTAAGTTTAGTGACTTTGCAAATAAGTTGCCAAGTGTGAACTCCTGTCCTTATCTCTAGGGCACCCGCTCCTGCCTGGACCCAATCCTTTACTGTTCTTCTGACCTACTGCCTACCCTGACTCTCATTGCAGACCATTCCTCAGGATCACACCCTGTGGCCCTCCTCTCCTGGCTGCCTTGGGTGGCTTCTCAACAATCTGTGGCTGTCTCAGTCACTGTCTCTCTGCCTCTCCCCCCTGCTGCCCTCTCCCTTCATTCCAGAGACACAATATTATGGCAATTCCTAGAACCAGTGTGGTGGGCAGACAGCATTTCAGCTTTTAAATACTGAGTTTACAAGTTCTTTTCAGCTTGAGAGACCAAACTGTAAACTTTAATATGGTCCTACCAACTTCTCCCCTCCCCCAAATAGAAATTTGAGCATTCTTGGGAGATTAGACTGTTTATCACATCAATTCTTATTATATGAAAATGTAACATTACCATCTAGCATAAAAATTCAAATGGAGATTGTGTGACCTGACAAGCCGTCATGGCTCCTTTCAGTCCCTGGTCTTGAACAAATTCTCAAAAACGGGGATAAACGCATCTAGTTAGGACAGACGTTACCTATTGTATATACCACACAAGGTGGAGATTTAAAAAATAATCTAATTTGTGCAATTCTTAAATATTGACTTGAAATAAAAGGTCATTTTGACAGGTAGGATTTAGATATCAGATACATTAGCAATCAGGACAAAAACTAGATGACTTAAGTTGAGGTGAAACGGAGAACCCCACTCCACCTTTAGGAGAAAGGATAGAAACATTGTTAAGGGGAGGGGAGGGCAAATCACTTTTTCTTCTGAAATATTGACAATATTATACTAGGATGTCCATAAACATAAAATTCTGCCATTCCACGAAAGCATTTGGGAGCAGTACCCTACTGAGCTGAGCAATATAACTCCCTCCTCCTCAGCTGAACAGGAGGTCTTAATTACTGGAGGAGCAAAAAATGCCCCTGATACCTAACACTTAGATTCTACCTCACTGGCTGCCTTTGTGTCCTTTCTACCTGTTTAGGCTAAAAACTGGGTTTAAAGGACTGTCAAAAGAGACTGGGGGGGAAAACACAGCTTAACTGAATCCTGAGAGGAAAGATACTTTAGAGAACAAGGAGGAACCAAAAGTTTGTTATTCCTATTAGTAGCTGCTGAAGAGTAGGTGGGTGGAGTCCACCAACGTGGACTTTTTGGATCTGAGGAAAACCAACAGTGTAAATGCTGGTAGGGCTAAATATCTGATCACATAATATCACATAAGAATGGACATACTGAGTTAGACCAAAGTTCCATCTCGCCCAGTATCCTGTCTTCTGACAATGGTCAATGCCAGGTGCCCCAGAGGGAATGAACAAAACAGGTAATCAAGTGATCCATCTGCTGTCATCCATTCCCAGCTTCTCACAGACAGGCTTGGGACACCATCCTTGCCCACCCTGCCTAATCGCCACTGATGGCCCTATCATCCATGAATTTATCAAGTTATTTTTTGAACCCTGTTAGTGTCTTGGCCTTCACAACATCCTCTGACAAGGAGTTTCACAGGTTGACTGCGCATGATGTAAAAAAAATACTTCCTTTTGTTTGTTTTAAACCTGCTTCTATTTATGTCATTTGGTGACCCCTAGTTCTTGTGTTAGGAGAAGGAATAAACAACACTTCCTTATTTAACTTTCTCCACACCAGTCATGATTTTATAGATCTCCATCATATCCCCTTAGTCTCTTTCCCAAGCTGAGAAGTCCCAGTCGTATTAATCTCTCCTCGGAGGCTGTTCCATACCCCTGATCATTTTTGTTGTCCTTTTCTGAATCTTTTCCAATTCCAATATATATTTTTTGAGATGGGATGACCACATCTGCACGCAGTATTCAAGATGTGGGCGTACCATGGATTTATATAGAGACAATATATTTTCTGTCTCATTATCTATCCCTTTGTTAATGATTCCGAACACTGTTAGCTTTTTTGACTGCTGCTGCACACTGAGTGGTTGTTTTCAGAGAACTACCCACAATGGACTCCAAGATCTCTCTCTTGAGTGGTAACAGCTAATTTAGACCCCATCATTTTATATGTGTAGTTGGGATTACGTTTTCCAATGTGCATTACTTTGCATTTATCAACAGTGAATTTCATCTGCCATTTTGTTGCCCAGTCACTCAGTTTTGTGAGATCCCTTTGTAGTTCTTCGCAGTCTGCTTTGGATTTAACTATCTTGAGTAATTTTGTATGATCTAAAAATTTTGCCACCTCACTGTTTATCCCTTTTCCCAGATCATTTATGAATATGTTGAACAGGACTGGGCCCAGTACAGACCCTTGCGGGACACCACTATTTACCTCTCTCCATTCTGAAAAGTGACCATTTATACCTACCATTTGTTCCCTACCTTTTAACCAGTTACCAATCCATGAGACTACCTTCCCTCTTATCCCATGACAGCTTACATTGCTTAAGAGCCTTTGGTGAGGGACCTTTTCAAAGGCTTTATGAAAATCTAAGTACACTCTATCCACTGGATCCCTTTTGTCCACATGCTTGTTGACCCCCCCAAAGAATTCTAGTGAATTGGTGGGGCATGATTTCCCTTTACAAAAGCCATGTTGACTTTTCCCCAAGAAATTGTGTTTTTCTATGTATCTGACAATTCTGTTCTTTACTATAGTTTCAATCAGTTTGCCGGATATTGAAGTCAGGCTTACTAGCCTGTAATTGCTGGGATCGCCTCTGGAGCCCTTTTTAAAAATTGGCATCACATTAGCTATCCTCCAGTCATTTGGTACAGAAGCGGATATAAATGATAGTTAGTAGTTCTGCAATTTCACATTTAAGTTCCTTCAGAACTCTTGGATGAATACCACATGATCCTGGTGACTTATTACCGTTTAATTTATCAATTTGTTCCAAAACCTCTAATGACACCTCAATATGGGACAGTTCCTCAGATTTGTCACCTAAAAAGAATGGCTCAGGTTTGGGAATCTCCCTCACATCCTCAGCTGTAAAGACCAAAACACAAATAATTCATTTAGTTTCTCCACAATGGTCTTATCATCCTTGAGTGCTCCGTTAGCATCTCAATCGTCCAGTGGCCCCAGTGGTTGTTTAGCAGGCTTCCTGCTTCTGATGTACTTAAACTTTTTTTTTGCTATTGCTTTTAGAGTCTTTGGCTAGCTGTTCTTCAAATTATTTTTTGGCCTTCCTAATTATATTTTTACACTTCACGTTCTTTTGATCAGGAAGCATGACTGCATTCCATGAGTTTCTCTCTCTTTTTTTTTGGCAATATTCTGCTAAATTCTAATGATCATGCAAGGTATTGAAATATAAAAGAATTCTCTGTTCTCTTGGCACCTGTTTCTATTTATAATGGATATTACAATAAACCATTGTCCGGACCATCTTTGTAGCTACCCTCATACAGTTCCATTATCCTTGCAACCTGAATGTTTTAAAGTTGCACTCTGGGGAAAAAATAGTAATTTCAACAACAGCAAAACATTTTTAAAAAGTGAAATTTAAACCTCTTGGGGAATTTTTAAAACCATCAGACATCTCAAATTAAAAACTTTTAGATACTTGCCTACTTCCTACTCTGTTTTCTCCTAATGGATATTTTAGTACCTCCATTTTCATTTGAATCACCAAGTTTTATCATTTGAGTTTAGGTATCAGTTACAGTCCCTACATGTGAGATCCTGGCCCTTCCCATGAAATTTATTTTGTCTGGAAAAAATTTAATTTGCAAGGAAAGGGGTTTTTTTGGGTGGGATGATTGGCTTTTGTTTTTATGTGAAATTTTCTGTTTAAGAACACATGGATTTCCTATTAGCAGAAATAAGAAGTTACTGAAATTTGTTTAATATCTGTATTTTAACACACAGGAAATTAAATCTTCTGGATTTATTGTACTTTGCAAACCCGATTGACTAAAAAGAAATAGACCATCTTCCATAAAGTCACGTCTGTGGATATCCTGAGGATTAAGCAAACTGCCAGCTCATTTTTCCACATTTACTTATATATGCAGAAATTTCAGTTCTGAACTGAAATATTTGATTTTGGCTGTAGTCTGCCAGCTCTGCTCTCCCCCATCCCCTACCCCCAGCACAATTTCTTTTCATGCCTACAAGTATTAGCTGAATTACATTTTTTAAAATCAGTTCAATCCAGAGTTAAACTATCAAGCATTCCTGTTGGTGCCCAGTAGTATTGTAATCAGCATTTGCTACATTTATTGTATCAAATACACGTTGGGTTTCAGTTCTATAAAAATTAGCCATTAATATCCCTACAGTGTTTGGTATAATGTGAATGTGATCCAAACATTTAGTAGGAATTTGCTCTAGAGCTAAAAGTTAGTATCCAATTAACTTTTTCAATAGCATCAATTGTTATGGCAGAAAAACGCAACAATGATAATTGTATCTGTTAGACTTTTCTGCTTCAAGCATTTGTATCAATCTAGGACTACACGTAAATCTTGTGCAAAGACTGAATTAGTTGGCATGAAAAATGAAAAACAAAAGATTGCTGCAATGCATTGTTAATAGTACATAGAGGAAAGAATCCCACAATCCCCAAAACCCACAACCCCCCAAAATATTCTTGATGAAGATTAAGTGATGCATTTTACATTACATTATTGCACAAATACATCATTATGTGGAATGGATGATAATTTCAGAAGTACACCAGCACCATACTGGCCTAAGATAGTTTTCTTAAAAAATGCTCTTCAAACCATGTCTAATTATTCAAAATAAAATACATTTTGTGCAGAAGACAAGACATATATTGATGTAGACTATAGCAATAATGCCCAGTAGTTGACAGATGAACGAGATGGCTAAGCAGGGTTCTCACAGACACATTGTCATGTACAAGATGGGAGGACGTGGGATTTATCTTTTGGATGCAGAGAAACAGCACAAAAATATGATGGGCAGCAATACTAAAGAGTCACTGACCAAAAATTCTTGTGCACTGATTGTAGAACAAGTCATTTTATTATTATAGCGTCCAAAAGCCCTTATCAAGAACAAAGTCCCTTTCTCTTAGTTGCTGTACGAACATGTACGTATATACCCAGCCCCCAGACACTCTCCTTACTTCTAAGAAGTAAGGCCCAGATTTTAAGCTGTATTTGGAATTCGTCCACTCAGTGTTGTAATGACTAACCGACTAAGGGCTGGTCTACAAGGTGTCGCAGTGTTGTTCATGGTAGCATCAATAGAGGTAGCATCCAACCCTAATATTTTATGATGCTATGATACCTTCTAAAAATGAAACCTACATCAATCTCTGAATTGTGAAGAATATGTATTAAGGTTATAACAACCAACAAGAACGCACTTTTATGTAGAAATTCATGATTAAATCGAGACTTCCTGAGTAGTGATTTAAATCAAATCCACCCTGCCCAATGATCCTTTTAACTAATTTGTGGCCTCAAAAAATAATCCTAAAAATTCTTGTTTAAGAGTTTTCTCCCTGATTCCAGTCACTGGAGACCTTTTTCCATTAAATTTTAATAAACACAAAATAATATGCAGAATATTTTTGCCAAAAACAAGGGGGGGGGAAGGGAGGAAGAGATTGAGATGCTTATTTAGTGCATGAAAATTTGCCTACTTTTCATGACCAATCATTTGTTCATCAGCTCAAGGAAGGAAATTAACAGAGTTTAGAGAAAGACAGAGCTTGGACTATGTTCCTTTGTTGCATTTATTCCTCACCTTTTGTAGAAGGTCTTGATCAAGGATTATGGGATCCTTAAGAACAAGCTAAGAACCCACACAGAAATATTAAACTTCCTGATAGCACAAAAAAGCTCAGCTGACTTGATTTGGCAGTTTATGGGAATAAGGATGTAACTGGGTAATCTACAAAAGGGAAATAAAAATAGGAAAGGAAGAATTGTCAAGGAAGATTAAGAAAAGAAGGTGAAGAAACGAATGGACATTAGAGATAGGTCTCTTCTGTTATGGCAAATCGTCCACATTTGTCCCCTGGTAGTACATGACTGCTGCCAGTAATATATTCTCCAGAGCTTTGACGAATCTAGGTCTAAATCAGGGGTTCTCAAACTGGAGATCAGGAGCTCTCAGGGGGTCGCGAGCTGTCTGCCTCCACCCCAAACCACGCTTTGAATCCAGCATTTATAATGATTTTTAAAAAAGTGTTTTTAATTTGGGGGGGGGGTCACACTCAGAGGCTTGCTATATGAAAGGGGTCAGCAGTACAAAAGTTTGAGAACCACTGGTCTAAATAATGTGAAGATTCCATCAATTCCCTTGGGAGACTACTTCATGTTCTAATGGGACATTTTATCTGATACTTGGTGTATATTTTCCATTATCTAGGTCTCTAATATACAGTAAAAGTGCAGCTCCTCCTTTCAGTTGATTGTTAAGAGACTGTGCCAGCCAGATAAATGCAGAATTAACAATATTAATGCAATACTAGAAGATTGTCTCCTAGACAAATCAAAAACAACCCCCCCATATCATTCAGAAATTAATGATTTATTCTATTTTTGTTGCCTAGAATATTATTTCAGCAGCCTACAGCAACTCAAATCACCACAGAATAATCTGGCAGGCAGTAAAACCCTTGTTCTGCAGGTACGCAAGACTAGGCAAAATTTTCCTTTTTAGGAAGAAGAGAAAACTAAATGGTACAGTCTGGTCCAGAAACAATAACTGGATGCTTATTCAGCTGGTAAAGCAAATGCTGTATCAATCTAAAAGGAGGACAAATTCTTGGTAACATATGGAACTGCTGAAGAGATTTGTAATCATGGCACGTGCCAAGTAGTGTTTAGGTTTGGACTTCTCCTGCAATTACTAAGGGAAGTTTACTTTATTGTTTTGACTACTGGACAATCCACCATTTTATCCTACATAGGTTTTTATACTGTGCTCATCACCACAGTACCTGAGCAGGACTAATATGTGTCAAGTGTCATTTGCTCTTACTTTCAATTTCACCCTTTCCCCAAAGGGAGACCTGCGTATGCAGTGGAGTGGATTTTATTTTGGTGCGAAGGGGGTTGCTTGTTTGTAATGTTGCTATGTGTCCATGGAGAGAGGAAGATAAGGTTCAAGTGCACCTTGCACTTGGAGTGGAACATGATGAGACTGGTGATGATCTTTAGGGATTGTCTACATGGGGAAGTTAGTGCACCATAAGCAAAGGTATGAATCTAAAGTGAACTAGTTATTCTGCACTAATGTTCTGTATGGACACACTTACGGCATACTAAGGGCAGGTCTACACTACAGCCGGGATCGACGCTTTGAGATCGATCCACCAGCGGTCAGTTTAGCGAGTCTAGGGAAGACCTGCCAAATCGACAGCAGATCGCTCTCCAGTCAACCCCTGTACTCTATCCCAAACAACAAGAGTAAGGTAAGTTGATGGAGATTTTCTCCTGTCGACCCCCTCGCGATGTAGACCCCGCAGTAACTTGATCTAAGGTACGTCGACTCCAGCTATGTTATTCAGGTAGCTGGAGTTGCGTAGTGTAGGTCGACTTACCACAGTAGTGTAGACATAGCCTAAGACTACCTTGAGACAGTGTAGATTACTACACTTCCAAAGTATGTTATGCTAATGTGCACAAAAGCACTCAGTGCACAGTAAGAATGTGGAGTAGCTAGTGTACACCAGCTACTTCAGGCTTTTCCCCAAGTAGACAAACCCTTAGTTTTTGTGGAAGATCATTACACAGTCTGAGGATGGCCCCTGAGAAAGATCCATCTCCCTCATAGACAAGCTTCACACCTAAAATAACTTCCACTAGGAGGCAACATCGTAGTGAACTGTCTTGAGTGCTAATGAGCTACTTAGCAGCAGCATTCCCATTGTTAAATATTTTTCAACTTTCATATATCTCATTTATTATTTTAGAGACGTTTCTATACAATGCACTATACTATTAAAAACATGTAACATCAAATCCAAATTGTGTCCTTTCTACCTATTTAGGCTAAAAACTGGGTTTAAAGGACTGTCAAAAGAGACTGGGGGGGAACACAGCTTAACTGAATCCTGAGAGGAAAGATACTTTAGAGAACAAGGAGGAATCAAATCAAAATTGACTCAGAATCCACTGCCCACATCATTCATACAATTAATCTGCTTTAAAACACCAACTACAGAACATGCATTCAGTTAAAAGTCTGACTGAACAAAACAGCCTTTCTACATGATCTAATATTCACCAAGCTTGGGTAAAAGCAGAAATATTCCCTCCTATGCTAAAAAGCCCAGCTAAAACACTTAAAACCATTAAGCCTGCTTTATGCCACCACATATTCCCTGGCCAGTAGAAATTTCCAGGTGGTCGGTTAAGCAAATTATGGTGATTCACAGATCCTAAGGCCAGAAGGAATCATTGTGATCATCTATTTTGACTTCCTGTATAACACAGGCCACAGAACTTCCCCAAAATAATTCCTAGAGAAGAGCTTTTAGAAAACCATCTAATGTTGATTTAAAAATTGCCAGAGAGGGCTAAGCCACCATGACCTTTGGTAAATTGTTCCAATGGTTAATTATCCTCACTTAAAAATGTACAACTTCTTTCCAGTCTGAATTTATCTAGCTTCAACTTCCAGACACTGGATCATGTTATGCCCTTCTCTGCTAGTCTGAAGAGTCCATTATCAAATATTTATTTCCCATGTACATACTTATAAATGTAATCAAATCACCTCTTAACCTTCTTTTTGTTAAGCTAAATAGACTGAGCTCCTTGAGTCTAACACTACAAGGCATATTTTCTAATCCTTCTATCATTCTCCTAGCTCTTCTCTGACCCTCTCCAATTAAGCAACAACCTTCTTTAGTTTTGGACACGAGAACTGGACACAGTATTCCAGCACTGGTCGCACAGTGCCAAATATAGCTAACCCTTACCCCTACTCAAGATTCCCCTCTTTATGCATCCAAGGATCGCGTTAGCCCTTTTAGCCACAGTGTCACACTGGTAGGTCATGTTCAGCTGATTATCCACCATGACCCCCAAATGTTTTTCAGAGTCACTGATTCCCTGGATAAAGACTTCCATTATGTAAGTCTGGCCTACATTTTTTGTTCTTAGATGTATACATTTACATTGAGCCATGCTAAAACTCGTATTGTTTGCTTGCACTCAGCTTACCAAATGATCACTCTGCATCAGCGTCCTGTCCTTTTAATTATCTACCATGCCTCTATTTTTTGTGTAATCTGCAAACTATCAATGATTTTATGTTTTCTTCCAGGTCATTAATAAAAATGCTAAATAGCATAGGGCCAAGAACCGATCCCTGTGGGGCCTCATAATAAACACAACCACTCTTTGATGGTTTCCCATTTTCAAATACATTTTGAGACCTATCAGTTAGCCAGCTTTTAATCCACTTAACGTATGCCATGCTAATTTTCTATCGTTCTAATTTTTTAATCAAAATGTCACCTGGTACCAAGTCAAACGCCTTACAGAAGACTACGTATATTATGTCAACACCATTACCGTTATCAACCAAACTTGTAATGTCATAAAATAAAGATATCAAGTTAGTTTGACAGGATGTTTTCCAAACATGGCACATACGTTGCACGTCACGAGCACTGTTCCATCACCCACCAACGTGGAATCATACAGAGCTGAACCCACAAGGAAAGCCTCTCACATTCCCTCCCTCAACTCCCTCAGAAGCTCTCCTGATAGTTGGCTCTGTTCATAGCTCAGTCAACCATGCCTAGCAAGTGACTTTTTATACCAGATCTCCCTGCTCACTCAGCTCTGTCCCAGGGAGTGACTAACAGTAGTGCTAGAACTAGGGATGCTGGGGTGGGGGTGGGGGGGCGTTACTGCTCCCCCTGCTTGAAGTAATAACAATGAACACCCAACATGGTTTCCATCATCAGCACTCCCACTATAACAGGTTTCAGAGTAGCAGCCGTGTTAGTCTGTATCTGCAAAAAGAACAGGAGTACTTATGGCACCTTAGAGACTAACAAATTTATTAGAGCATAAGCTTTCGTGGGCTACAGCCCACTTCATCAGATACATAGAATGGAACATATAGTAAGAAGATTATACACACACACACACACACACACACAGAGAAGGTGGAAGTTGCCACACAAACTGTAAGAGGCTAACTAATTAAGATGAGCTATTATCAGCAGGAGAAAAAAAAACTTGTGATAATCAAGATGGCCCATTTAGACAGTTGACAAGAAGGTGTGAGGGTACTTAACATGGGGAAATAGATTCAAAATAAAAATTGTTCTAGCACCTCTGATGATTAAGTAGGAAGGATCAAAGCTCCAAAAGTAGGGTGACCAGATAGAAAGTGTGAAAAATTGGGACGGGGTAGAGGGTAATAGGCGCCTATATAAGAAAAAGTTCCAAATAGCAGGACTGTCCCTATAAAATTGGGACATCTGGTCACCCTATCCAAAGGTCAGAGTTTCACAGCTTTACCAAGGCACAAAACAGACCTTTCTTAGCTGTTTACTCAGGGCCTATGGCTCAGCTACACAGCCTGTACACAGAGACCACACAGTCAACCAAATAATCCACAGACAGACCAACTGCACACTCACCATGTCCTGCTACTTACAAGCACAGTAGGCAGCTTGACGTCTGAAACTCTCCTGTTAGCTGTCTCCGTTCACAGCTCGAGTTTGCCTAGCAAGTGACTTTTATATCAAGTCTCCTTGCTTAGCTCAGCTCCATGCCTCACCACCAAGAAGCACAGAGGAGAGTTCTTTACATTCCAGAATGTAAGGTATTTCAAATAGAATCTAGTTTCCCTGCCCATTACACCTGTGGTCTGGGGAGGGGCTAGAAAAGAAAGAGAGCAGGTGTTTTAGGAAAGGGTGTATCCTCTCCCCTCCCAGGTTGCTGGAAGGGCCTCAGTTGGATGTTACCTAGTGTTGTGTGTTACTTTGTTCTTGTTTTGTAATCTTCTTTATATTAATAAAACTGACCTGAGGAAAGGGCTTCAAATTAAAAAGTGGAGTTTGGGTTTATTTTAACTCCCCAACTGGTGTATATGCCCACCAAATTATACCAAACTTTTTTACTACTTTGCACTGCTGTAGCGACACATTTTTCAATTCTGCCAATTGAGACTGACTCCAAATTCTGCAGTGTTCATTAGTAGCACCTGTTTACTTGGCCTATTTTCTTTCAAAACTGTCCAATCCCAGTTTTCTGCATCCACACTCAAAAGATTATATGGCAGATAAACTGGTAGTGATGACTATCTGGTAAACCTTCCAAGATCCCTTAAAATTGATAAGTAGATAAAAAGGAACCTATGTTTGTCTCCAGAGGTTTCGTGCTCAGCACATTCCCCTACTATTGGCCCACATGATGAAAGCGGTACAGTCCTGGAGAGCAGTCCCTGGCATTTTTTGTGGCCTGTTGCTTATTATATTAGCAAAAGTTTCCTTCCTCGCTTTCAAACACCATTTCAAAATTATAAGTACAGAGGTGAAATAAAGGGCGGGTCAAACTATTAAACCTATCCTTCCTTCCCTTCTCAGGTAATATGGCAAATATCTTCTCTCTTACTTCTGCAACAGGCAAAAAGGATCAAAAGTTGGTGAAGGGTTGAGAGAACACAAACCTACCCACCAAAATGTCCTTAGTGCTCTATCAGAAGCTTCTCCAGGTAGGAAAATGTAAGGAATCACTGCAACAAACTTGGAAAACCCTTTCCTTCCTCCACCACGTTCCCAGATGGAACAGGTAGGGAGTGCTCAACCTGCCAAACAGTCTGCTCAGCAAGTCAACTCCAGAAGCATCTCTTTCAACCCTACCTGGTCCATGCTCATAAAGAAACTCTGCTCAAGATAGTCTAAACCTCTTGAAATCACACTCAGCTATTTTACAGGACAATTATTTTCTGGGTAGTATCATTCTTATTGTGCTTCTAACTGTAAAGATTTTTCAAGAGAATAAAGGATTAAAGATAACTTTCTTAAATTGCTGGTTACACTTGCGTTCCCAGGACAAAAATCCAACATATCCAGGGGCAGAATAAGGACACTAAACAATGACAAGGCCAGATGAATTCAATTGTAGGCCAGAATGCTTTTTCCAATATTAACATAAAACAGCATTTCTGCAAAATGCACGTACTTTTGCTGCTAGAATTTCACTGAACAAGGGAGCACAAGGTTTTCTGTCATACCAGTCAAACCAGCCAATGTTTACTCCACTTTCTGCTTGTAATTACACTATTTTTGTTTCCTTAGGCAACTGCTTGTTCTGTCTCAATGGCAGAGGCAAGCCTGGTATTGATTCAGTTAAACTGCAATTTTAGGCAATGAAAGGCTGTTTGTCAAATAGATTTATTCACCTAAGTCAACAAGTGTTAATTCCGAACTGAAGGGCTCTCTCAAGGTCCCAATATGGCAATAAACGACAATAGGGTGTGTCTTGGAAGCCTATTACCACACATATATATGGCATCAAGAAGCCTCATGGCCCAGGGAACATGACACTGGAACTCAGGAGACCTACTGAGTTCTACGCCAGCTCTGCCCATCATCTGCTGTGTGACCTCAGACAAGTCAATTCACCTCTGCCTCCCACTCTTAGGCCTTGTCAATTTGAGTGTAAGGTCTCTGGAGCAGGGACTGTCTCGTGGTATGTTTTTGTACAGTGTCTAGCACAATAGGGCCCTTATCTGCGTTGGGGATGCAGTGTGCTACTATACTAATAATTATTACAGACAGGTACAAAGCCAATGCCAAGTTCCTCCAACCGCCTGAGAATATTTGCCATTGCACATGCTGGAGCAGCTCTTTGCTAGCATAGTGTGGATGTTTGATTTGAAATACTGAGGGTTTTAAGAAAGGATTTTAAGGGCATTTAACATATCCTTCCACCATGAATGAGTGAAATAAAACAAAACTATGCTCTTGCTACAATTTTGGCTACATTAATTGTAAAAATGTTTCAAATGTTTTCTGGAGTTGTGGGACCTCTCCTCCCTTCCCCAATGGGTCTTGTGGTCCTTTTAGCTGAAGGGTGTGACCTAATAGTGACCACTTTCAGCTCCTGTTCTCTATTTAAAAAACCTTTACACCTGTTGAAGTAAATGTTCCAATCTTAATTTTGTACTGGATTGTTGGAGCTGAAAGTGGTTAGGAGGCAGTTGGGTTCACAGGTGCCAAGGATTGTAAAGGGAGAGGTGGCTTAAAACTGCCATCCCTGCCCCTGAAGTTCTGGTGCTAGCACTCCCATTGCAGCAGGTCTTCAACCGGGGAAGGGAAGCAGCCATTTCCCTAATAGCTGCTTCACTAAAACTGCCTGCTGCAGTGTCAGAAAAGCAGCCAGGCTGCTCCCTAACTGAAGGGAGCTGAATGAAGACATTGCTTTAAAGACTGCTAATTCAGTTTCTAGATGTACGAGTCCAAGCTTCGATGGAGGAATTCGGACAGGAAGTGGCAGAAGACGACAAAGGTGAAAAGGGTTGGGTGGAAGTATGGGGAAGTGGACAGGGTGTTCTAGACTTTGATTACCTTTGCAGATAAAGCCTTTGAGGTGAGGTGTGTGTAGCTATGAACTGGGATGATTTTGTTATCTGTGCAGCTTTAAAGTCCAGAACTCTGTACAGCAGAGTAGGAAAAAAAACCTGGATGCAACTATAAAACAGGAGCCTTGTGCTATCCTCTCTATATGAAAAACTCTTACTATTTTCTTCTTGTTTATAACTGTAGGCTTGATGGCTTAATGGGGGCACAACCGGATATAAAATATGGTGAGAAAAAAAATCTCTTCTGTGCCCATTACGAAAAATGGATGTAAAAGGGAAAGGATATAAAATCATTTCCCCAACTTTTTATTTAAACCCACTTAACATAAAAGGCACATGGCTATGAGTTTTGATTGGTGAGGACATCCTCACTGGCATAGCCGGACACTGATACGTGGCTGTGACATCAACAAAAAAGCCAGCATAACCAGCTAATCAGGGCCCGCCTTTGGACAATGTCCAGAGCCACATTTTGATTAACAAAAGATAGACAACATGGCCCACATTCACAGTATTTTCCTGGACATCCATTACTTATAATTGCCAGCAGTTGCTGCGTATTTTAGAAATGCTCTATGAAAAACAGAAGCGAGGAGAATAATAAGAGTCCAACACTAGTTGATATAAACAGAACTCACTAGAGAGTTATTACTAAGCTTGTCAGGGAGCATAAGCAATTTAAAATCTAGGGGAAACAATACATTTTTATAGAGGTGGAAAATAACCATAAAATGAAGAAATGGACGTAGTTAAAATGGATACTGAACTCTAATGCGGTGAAGCTGGTGCCTGAAAATGAGGCATGTAATATTTTCTGCTTTCTTTGTAATTTAAAAGGCGGTTAATGAGAATTCTGGTGTCTGCATGCCTCTGCTAAAAATAACCAGCCGCCAGGTCCAACAGAGCACAAGTTAGACTTTTTAGCACTTGTCGCTGTGCTCATGTTCTGCAGGTATATACTGAAGTATAGAGTCTACTTACATCCTGTGACTTGAAATTATCTATCAAAAGATCTTATCCACTGAGAATTAATCTCGGTGTTATTCACACAAGCAAAACATCTTAAGGGTTAAAATTAAAGGACTAAAGTTATTCTAACATTATTAAATACAAGTTTGTTTTTTGCACTCTTAAAAAAACCTGAAAAGATGCATATGAGCCATTGATAACATGTAAGAAAGCTTGTAACTCAACATACACAGTTTGATTTGAACTGACAAGGATGCAGTTTTAACTTTGATGACTGTAGCAAATTGCTCTACATTTTTCAAAAAGTGCTAAGTCAATAGATTTATATAGATCACGCATTACTACCATAGTCCAAAAAATGTTAATCAGGTTAGAAAAAATCAAAATCAATCCTTGCTGAGGGCATAACTAAACCCAGCTGAGAGGGGGGGAAATAATCCCTCAAGAGAACAGTTGGGAGAGTTGTAAAAGTCAATTTCAGGGTTACTCAAAATTAAAAACATGCGTCCATAACAGGCACTGATGGAGAGGTAGTGAGCTGAATTATGACAATTATAGCAATATCTTTATTTAGTCACATTTAATCACGTTTCGAATTGCTCACTGAGCTGAGCTAGATGGTACAACAATTACAATGACAGGAAAACTTAAGAGTGCACATTTTTCCAAGAAGAGCTTTTAAGAAGGATTTACATCTTTGTGCAAGTATTCATCAGGGTACAGATTTCCTCTTGGGAGTGCAGAGATCGTTCCAGCTGGATGAATAATAAAACCTGCTGACCACTTGCCCCTCCCCGCAACAGCTGAGATTTCCAAATGAGCTTCAGTGTTGGGCACCAAATCCCAGCCAATGTCCATAAGTAGTTTGCATAGCTTATCCTACTTTCCAATCTGTACATGCTGGGTATAGCATTGTCTGAAACTGCCCTGTCTAGATAGGAAAGGTTTAAGCTTCCTCCATTCACAGGACACATTATAAAGGAAGCTGGGTGCACTGTGATGAGCCTGGGCTAGTGCAGTCACACTAACGTTCCGAGTGAAAACCAGACCGGTTAGGGTTGTGGCAGGAGAGTAACACTGCAGCTGGTAAGAGGAGAAATTAAGTTTTTCCCCTAAGATCTCCAACTTGCTTATATTTTCCACATTAAACATTGCATATAAATGTTTCCTATATTCATTAATACCACAAGTTTCCAGCCGGATATTGACACCAAATGGAGTCCTTTTTTTCTTTAACTACTTCCAGAGGCACAGGCCTGCAAACACTTAGGGCTTGTCTACACTTGAAATACTACAGTGGGACAGCTGCAGCACTTCAATGTAGACACTACCTATGCCAACAAGAGGGGTTCTCTCATTAGTATAGGTAATCCAAGAGGCAGTAGGTTGGTCAACAAGTGAATATTTCTGTCGATTTAGCCCTGTCTACATGGCAATGCTTAATTGTTATGAAAGAGGTGCTGGGGCTCAAGCAATTTTTTTTTTTTGGTTACACTCATAACTGATGCAGCAAGCCCAGAGGTGCAGGGCTATGAACTGCCAAGCCTAGAGGTGCTGGAACTCAGGCCTAGCAAGCCTTGGCAAAAATTAAGCACTGGATTTAGGTCAGCTTAACTACGTCGCTCAGGGGTATGGATTTTTCACTTCCCTGAGCAGCATAGCTGGGATCATCTAATTTTCTAGTGTAGACAAGTCCTTACACACATGACTAAGTATGCACATGAGTAGCCCCACTGAACACAGGAATGGTCATACATGGTCCATCTAGTCCAGCCCATCTAAATAGCACCAGATGCTGCAGAGGAAGGTGCAAGAAACCCCAGAGGAAGCAGATGTTGGGTAATCTGCCCTTCATGAAGATTTCCTCCTAATCCCTAATAGTTAGAATCATCAAACTCTGAAACATGAGGCTTTATCTCCCTTCCCGTACACTTTTTGTCGGCATTATAACTTGGAATATGCTTGTTATCCATGTACATTTCCAAAACATCTTTGAAACTTGCTTAGTTCTTGACCTCAATACTTGTGTTCAATAGGACTATTTGCAGAGTAAGTATTTGTAGAACTGGAGTCTAAACTGGGATACAAGTGCTAAGCTAGAGGTAACATATTAAGGAGAACTTTAAAATTTAGGGCTTGTTTGGACAGTGTTGGAAGAGCCAATTGATGCAACTCAGTAATTTGCATCTTATTGTTTCTTCTAAAAACTGTGTGCATTGAATCAGATAGAAAACTGTATACTGCAGGATTATAAATTAGTATCATTACCATTTAATAGCTGAGAAGTGTTCTCAATTACTCCTGTACCTTGACTCTTCTATATTGGGTGACTCAACACAAAACATATTACCGTTGTTACTGTACCATGGATTTAAAAAGATAGCGTCCTTGAGTTCTACCAAATCTATTAGTGTTAGCAGTTATTCCTGTGATCACATAGGAAGAATAGTATCTCGGTTTGTGGGACACTATCAATGTAGGTAGGTCAAATAAATTTCATTTCACTATACATAGCCCAAACCAGTAATAAATAAATAAATAAATAGATCTGAACACATTCAGCTGCATAAAATAGGGTTTTCTCAGACTGAGGGTTCATTGCAAAAAGCAGATATTGAAATTCAGTTTTATTTTCCTACTTCCTCCCAGTGTGGATTCTAAGATGAAGAATAGGTAAGAAATCAGATGACCCAAAACAAGGAACCACTTCTCCTCATCACAACCTTTTCTCTGAACTTTGGGAGTGACACAAAATGAAGCCCAGATCCAGAAGAGTGCTGGGTTTGTTTCCCCGTTTCTGACAAAAAGCAGTGTTAATGGAGTCAAGTTTGGTGAGAAATAGAATAGACAATATTTTGAATTGCCTGGTTTATGTTACAGAATAAAATTCTATGTTTTGGAACATAATCCATCTTTATTAGTTCACAACATATGCTGGCTGGTGCTGAGCAGGTCTCGAAGTGACCAATTATCCGTTACTGAACTGTGTCACATAACTCCTAACACCGTTAACAAACAATACTCCTACACACACAGCACTCACTGCAAGATTCATACCAGGCCGCAAAAGAGCAAGGCCAGGCAGAGCACACTACTGCAACACACACTACTCTGGGCTCACTATTAAAATGGTCTTTCAAAGCCTCCCTGAATCATATAGCTCCGTGCTGAGCTCTTCTAATAGCTCTTGTATCTGGCTATTCAAATTCAGCAGACAGCCACTCCACCTCCACCCTAGCGGAAACTTTTCCCCCTCTTTGCTTCACTGATATTATGCAGGAAATGCCACTGGAATATTTTGCTCACTGAGGTCCAATCTCATGAGTAAACACCACCAGTGACCCTTCAAATGAGTAAAGGCAGATTCAATTGTCATTCTCTACCTGCTCATCCTGCAGCTGATATCGAGGTGTACGGCTTCATGAGCCACGGGAGCAAGAGGTAGGCTGGGTCATCCAGGATCATTATTGGCATTTCAATATTCCTAATGGTAATCCACCAGTCCAAAAAGAAAGTCCCTGCTTGCAGCTTTCTGAACAGTTCTGTGTTCTTAAGGACGCAAGTGCCATTTCACTTTCCCTGCTCAGCCCACATTGATGTCGGAAAAGCATCCCCAGTGATCCACCAGCACTTACGTAACTATGAAAAACCCAGCCCTTTCTGCTGATATACTCTGTGGCAAGGTGGTCTGGTGCCAAAATAATGATGGGTGTGCTGTCTCTTGCCCCATAGCGGTTCAGGAACCCAACTGCTGCAAATCTACCCATTATGCCCTGTACACTGCTGAGAGTCACAGTCCTGTGTTGCAGGAGGTGATTAATGGCCCCATACACTTGCATGACAACAGCCCCTTTGGCGGATTTCATGACTCCAAACTGATTCCCGACTGACCAGTAGCAATCTGACATTGCAAGTTTCCCCACAGTGCAATCACCACTCACTTCTCAACTGTCAGTACAGCTCTCATTTTGGTGTCCCTGTGCTGGAGGGCTGGGGCGAGTTCTGCACACAGATTCAGGAACGTGGCCTATCTGAAAGTTCTGCAGCCACCGCTCATCATCCCAAACCTGCATTACAATGCGATCCCACCAGTCTGTGTTTGTTTTTCGGGTGCAGAACACATGTCCCACCATCTCTGCTGCTCTGTGAATTCAACCAATAACCTTGAATTGTTTCTTTCTGTGTCCCACTGCAATCTGGCCTTCAAGGAATTGTCATGTTCCCCGTTGCGCCTCTTGAGGCTCTGCAAACACTGCAGGATCACGCGGCCTGTGCTTGCAACACTCATGACAATAGTACAGAGCTGTGTAGGCTCCATGCTTCTGTCAGAGCTGGCGGACAGTGAGAAGGGAGGTGCGGGTTTGTGGGAGTTTGAAAAGGCGCAAAAAATACGGGACGCAGATGAAATTATGGGATAGAGAATATTGCATTGTGGGAATTCAACCCCATGCTCCCAGTCACCCCTGCGTGACTCATTTTGGCCCCATCAGGCATTACAAAAACTTTCCAAAAAGACACTGTGCTGGATGGTGGTGAGTTGCACAGTGGGATTCCTACCACTGGGGCACTGCACTCTGCATCAGTACTAGCACTCCTGGCGATCATGCGTACTGCCAACACAAGGAGCCACGTATGCACATGCACAAGAGATATACTAACTTAGGTCAACTTAAATTTGTAGTGTAGACATGGCCTAATCGAAAGAAGTAGGTTTGGGTAGGAAAAGCCCATGACAGTATCCTGCAGATCTGGATATTTGCTGGAATAACCACTCCATCCCAGTTAATACTCCATTAGCTAACATGCCAGTCCCAGGCTAATGCTGCTTGTTTTAAAAGACTGTGATGGAAACAGAATCCCCAGCAGTTGACACACATCAAGAACGGCTTAACTGGTTGTCGTCATCATTCCTGGACAGACAGACACACTGCAGTAGCCATCTGGCTCTTATTGTAAGAATATCAAAATCTTACATGCGCTCAGAGCCAAACACATTGAATAAAAGTGGAAATCACTAGGTATTTCAGCAATGGCAAAACTGGCAAAATGGCTCATATAGGAGATGAGCAAAGTAATCATTTAAATGTTGTCTGGTACAGCAGGAGCAGAAAAGAGGACTATGTATATATATTTATATTTATTTCCCTTCTATTAACATTTTCCATATGGTCTTTCCTTCCTTCCATTCTTTTGGGAGACAGGGAGAAGGCCAATCACACGTGGTCTTTTTGAAGCTAATTTACATAATACCATGTAATTTATTAAATGTTTAGAAATCTCTGCAAATGCTTTGAAGAGCATCTCTCCTCTCCTTTGTGATTTGCCACTAGCACAACTTGCTTTGTGGGGGCGTGTGTAGGGGCTGGAAGTTGGTAGCTGTGGGGATAAAGTGTGTCACAGTAACAAACAGCTTAAACATGAAAAATAAAAGTGTACCAAAATGCCTGCACAGAAATGCTGGGTTTGAGCTTAATTTCAGTTCGCAAATAACTCTACTGTCATCTCGCTACATAACACAGCCTTAGTGGAATGGCATTTTCACTTCTCTGGCGTTGTTTCCTCAATTTAGCTACTTTTCTTAGTGCCCCACCACCTCCACTGGTAGATGGGTGGGACTGGGGGTTGGATGATGGGGTTTGGGCTTAGTCCTCTGCTTCCTCTTCCAGGGTCAACAAAAACAAACAAACAGTCCAAACAAAACAGTCTCTTCACTCTGCCCTTTCCAGTCTCTATAGGCTGGTAGCCTTGGTCAAGTTCAGTCAGTCCTGTCAGATGCTGAACTGGGTGCTCTCAGCAATCCGTCTTATACCCCTTCAAGCTGGGACTATCAGTTCATCCCTCCTGATAGTGCTGATGCAGTGTAGGGAAAACCAGTCCCCTCCTTCGAATTTGGGTTCCTTCCAACAAAAGACAGTTAAGAAGCAGCACATCCCCTTCACTCCAAACCTGAGTTCTTCTCTGGGTCATTTCCTACACAGCCTCAAGTCCTAAGTCAGGGCTCTATGACTGGAGATTTCCTCTAGCCATTCATTTGGCTGATGCCTCTTGGCTAGTTTCTCCTGCCACCTCCTGCCCATTACTGAGCACAACCAGCTCTTTTTTATATAGCAGCTCTGAGTGTCACTTGGTGTCAGATAACCAACCTGAGGCTACAGCTCCCATCAGTCCGTTTGAGAGCTGACGGCAGACACAGTGCTGATCCTGCAATGGAGTACATGAATACCTATAAAAAGCAGCTGGAAACCAAGTGGGGGAACCAGCCTTGATGCCTGTACTAGAGACTACTGCTACATTAGAGGTTGAGGAGAGCTGCCCTTCAGAGCTGCCAGTTACCCTGACGAGAGGAATACTGAGGGAAGCAGGATTTATTTTATTATTCAATCCATCTTTGCTCCATGGACAAAGACATCAACTCTGAGGAAAGAGCTTGGGATGCAAAGCCAATGTTAAAGATTTTTATTAATAATAATAAAATACAATAATTTTTCAAGAGCAATAATAATACACAGTCTGGACTGCCACTGTCTTACTGTATGACTGATCACGAAGGGTTGGGTCAGAGCTGCTGGATGAGAGCTGTCTAGCACACAGACACTTGGGGTGTGACCTGCATGTATGCTGGCTGTGAGCATCCCAGGCTAGGAGTTGTAGCAGCAGAGCATCGTAAGGCATCCAGGGTTGCATGGCAAGTGGTGACATCTCCTTACTGGTTTGGATTACACCCCAAACCCCACAACTAGTTATTAAATGGAATGAATTTATAACACATGCTTCCATTCATCAGAGAGCTCCAACAACCCCTTATCTCTAAAGGCACCCAAAAAAGACAGAAATACTTGGAATGTGTTAAGAATGAAGCCAGAGCATTTACCATGGCAGGTGTGCTATTGGGCAGCTGGAGGAACCCACAAAAGGAGCAGCCTGAAAGAATCCCTCTGTTGAACACTGGTCAGAGAGGAAACACTTATGGGGTTTAACAATACAGAGGAGCCCAAGACAGACAGGGATATTCATGCCCTAAGCAATGTCTGATGGCTTAGAAAGGATTCAGATTCCCCTCCTACATACTGAGTAAAGTACAAGCAATATATCTCCAGTGAAAGCAAAATATCTAGTACAGTGGTTCTTAATCAGGGGTACACAAAGGTCTTCCAGGGGGTACATCAACTCAGCTAGATATTTGCCTAGTCTTACAACAGGCTACATAGAAAGCACTAAAAGTCAGTACAAACTAAAATTTCATATGACTTGTTTATACTGCTCTATATACTATACACTGAAATGTAAGTAGAATATTTATATTCCAATTGATTTTATAATGTGATGAGAAAGTAAGCAATTTTTCAGTAACAGTGTGATGTGACACTTCTGTATTTTTGTGTCAGATTTTGTAAGCAAGTAATTTTTAAGTGAGGTATAATTTGGGGGGTATGCAAGACAAATCAGACTCCTGAAATGGGTATAGTTGTCTGGAAAGGTTGAGAGCCACTGTTCTAATACTTCCTGGAGGTCACCAGTTCATTTGAAGGGACATTCTATCATAAACTGAAGTTAGGATCAGTTAACGCAGAGCATGTGAACGTAGAGGAGACAGTCTAGAAGACTCAGGAATGCTGGAGTGAGTACACTAAACTATAGTAATGTTACCAACTGAAAATGCCAACAGTTGTATAGGTTAAAATAAATCCACCCCTCACCGCTGTCTGCTATATGCTCATTATCTAAAGGCCAGTCAGGCTGGGTTCCATCTATGATAGTCACTGCACAAACACATTAAAATGACAGTCCCTGCTCCAAAGGGCTCTGTTCTGAATTATTTCCACATAACCGTTAACAGTCCAAGACTCCACAGTAAGGTGCGAGGGGAATAACCACAATGGTTATTTACAAAAAACCTTTAAACATTCAATTGTTTTAATTCAACCCCTCTCACCAGATTATAGATTTGTATTAATAAAGTCACTCTCATGAATATGGAAAAAGAAACTTAACAGGAAAATAATACAAGTTTCCCAAAACACTTCTGGAGCTTTAAAAAACAGCTCTCTAGGGAATCCTGCCACCTCATTGCTAACAGTTCCTCTTTTTTAAGGTGGTCAATATATCTTAGGCAGGATAATCCTGCCTGATCATTTTTTTTTTTATTTACAAAATCCTCATGCACGGGTTTCTATAACGAGCAAAATCAGAGCAAATAAAGATTTACATCCACAGTGATATAAACAGCACTTTGGCCTGCTGGCACAGAGACTAATGGGGGATTTTTGTAATCATTTTATTTCTTACAACGATGCTCTTAAGTTGAGAGGTCAATATTCTTGCAAACAGCTACCAAGTTTCCACTATGGCCTACAGTATGCTATAACAGAAACAGAAATACACGGGCTAGGGATCTAGGGGAAATCAATGTAGCTAAGCACTACTGTGAAGTCCTACACAAAAAGAAATGAAACATTACCTAGAGTGATAGCTCAACCGCTTAAGTACCAGACACAAAGTTTTGCAAGGGTAGCTGCAGTAGTTCTCACTAGTTGCCTCTTAATGAAATGGCAGGTGGCATTTCAATAATGTAATGCTCTTTGTAACCACAATATGTCAGGTGGCTAATCCGTGTGCAGTTAGTGATACATCTATACTGGAATAAAAGATGCACAGCACAGCCATGGCTGACCCAGATCAGCCAACTCGGGCTCAGGCTGTGGGGCTAAAAATTGCTGTGTAGACATTTAGGTTCGGACTGTAGTCCAGGCTGCGGGACCTTCCCCCTTCACAGAGGGTCAGGGAAAGGCTCTGGCAGCCGGACACTACACTGCTAAAAAGAGACAGGTGAGGCACTGCTTGCGCATACGGAGAGCTGCATAAGGTACATACCCTATAGGTTCAGGCATGTCTTTACTCACCTAAGCGTTACCTCACCATCTACACTGCTACCTGTGCGAGGGGCATAGAGTGCGTGTACTCTATATGCTGCCTTAAGAAGTGTGCGCGTAGATACCATGCTGTATCTCCCCTTTCCCCCCCACTGTAAGTGACAAACATTTGAAGGTAAAGGTCTGATGTCCACATGCAAAAATCTATGACAGGTGGACATTAGAACATGAAGCTGTCCCTGAACAGACAAATATTATTTTAATTGCAGTCCAGTTATACAACTATGATGCAGGCTTTTTCTGCAAATCAAGAGTTAAATCATAAAAGAGAGGGCCCAAAACATAGAAAGAGGCACCACACTTATACAGGTTACATGAACCCATTTGTTTTCAAGATGCTAGTAATAACGATAGATGTGGAGACTGGTTTGTATATTTTGCATCACTGGGCTCAAAGAAGCTTCTGATTGCTCAGAGCTACCCATTTTAAGTAGAATACTGTTCCAGCAGATTAAAAAAACCCATCAACAACTGTTCCATGTGCTGCTTCAAATTGCAAACATGAGTGTTTTAGAGCAAAGGGACCCCACACTTGAACTTTGGCTCCACTTACCTGGAGAAGGCAGTAAGAGGATTACAGCAGTGAACTAAGTCAGGGCTCTGGATTCTATTCCCCCAGCTCTGTCAGATTCACCATTTAACCTCTTTGAGCTGCCGTTTGCCCATCCACAAAATTAGGATAATACTTATCTTCATTACAGGATTTTGTGAAGCTTAATTTATTTTGAACAATTATTATTATTAAAATTAGTATAGCAGTAACAGCTGGAAGCCCCAGTAATGAACCAAGACCCCACTTGGCCAGGCGCTGTACAAATACAGGACAACAGAGATAGACAGTCAGCTCTCTGGGACAGGGACTAAATAGTGTTAATGTTCTGTGATCCTCTGATGTGCAATCAGAATTGTCAGCTTTAAGTTAAGCCATACCCCACTGTGATGATTATTTACTCATTTATATTGAATATCAATAGTGTTTTTTTCCTGTGTTCTGAAAAACGTCTCCACCAATCCCTGCGCTAAAGAGCATACAATCTAAAAAGGATGAGTGGGAGAAAAGGGAAGCACACAAGCAAACTGACCTGGGGGATAAGCTTGTTTTCTGTTACTTCCTATTATTTTTTAATTAACTACCTCAGCTCTTTCTCTACTTATTAGTTTAAAATATATTTGGCTTTACTTATTCACTTAAACACCAACTTCCACTGCAGCGCTCCCAACTAGCCATTCCCAACCCATGTTAATTCACCTCCTTTTTGAGCCCTGCCTTCCTATTTCCCCAAAGCATCACCACTCCAACTATCAAGTTAGGGCTGGGAGGGAAAGATGAGGTGCATCCAATCACATGGGAAATTTAAGAGTTCTAAATGTGGGAAACTCCACTCAGTTCTGGGTGCCTGGCCATCTCCAACCCATGAAACCCTTAATGCCAACTGGCAATAGGGTTACAAGAATATCCTGATTCTGATTCACCAAAGGCGGCCAACTGAGGTCTTAAATAAAAGCCCAGGCCAAACTGGTTATTAATATTGTTGTGAAATGTATGTATGGATGCTATGTATAGAGGTTTGAATGCTGAAAATGTTCTAAAGTCTGTATCAAGGCAGAGAGTTGACAAAGAGGTTTTCTGTCAGACAAAAGATTTATATTCACCTGTCTCCTGACTGACATGTAAAGTATGCATTGTAAGCTAACAAAAGGAAAGCTCTATTTATAGGACCTGACCAAATTCAGGGTACATTTTGGTCAATATCACGGCCAGAGGGTTTTTTAAATTGGTCAATTTCATGATTTCAGAGGTTTACATCTAAAATTTCAAGGTGTTGTAACCGTGGCAGTCCCAACCAAAAACGGGGATAGCGTGGGGGAGGGTTGCAAAATTGCCACCCTCACTTCTAAGTAGGTACAATCTCATCCATGCTGGTCAAAGCACCCCAGCCAGGGGCCCCTATCTGCTAGTCCTGGCCAGTGGTAGATTAATGCAGGAACCCTAGTCAATTTTGCACACACCCCCTGAAAAATGGGTGCCCTGAGCCCTGGAAGATGCCCCCGGGGCAGAAGCCTGGGTGCCCTGAGCCCCACCGGGAGCTGCGGAAGCCCCGAACCCTGGCTGGAGTCATGGGGGGCGCTGCCTCTGGAGGTGGATCTGATCTCTCCACCGACAGCGGCCATGCAGGGGAAGGACAACTCTTGTCCCTCCCTAGCCCGGACCGGACTAGCAGCTAGGAGCTCCCAGCTGGGGCACTCCCAGCAGCACGAGGAGATCAGATTTCACAGGGAAAGGCTTATTTCATGGCCATGAAATTGGTAAGGCCCTATCTATTTACATATTAAGTCAGGGAGGATAGGAGATCAGCAGGGCAGTAGCACACTGGAGAATAAACTACAGAGAGTTATCCTGACTCTGGGTCCAGAAAATAAAAAATTTGGGGATATAAGGAGAAGGCAAATACGACAACTCTTTTTCCTGCACCTAGGAATGAATTGGGCAGTGTGAGTACCTTCATGCAAATGGGATCACAACCTGCCCTTGCTGAAACTGCAAAGGACATTTGGAGTGAGATAACAAGCTAATCTGCTGTCGAGAAGTTTAAGTATACAGTGTCTAGAAATCAGGTTATGATTTTGTTTTATATGCAACCCTTGTTTCAATTATCTTTTCTCCATAGCTCTTGAATACTGAACCTTTGACCACAGACCTGTTCTTGTTTTCAATATAAATATATCTCAGTGCTATGGTTTTATACAAGTAGCTGATCCTGAGTTGAATCATACAGGTTGGGGTGTGCACGGTCCCCTTGGAAATAGCAGAGCTGGTATTTCTGTAAGTGTTCAGTGAATAATGGGCTGGATACTACAAAGAATGCTTCAAATAGGGACTGTGATACCCCTACTGTTAACCTGCAAGGCAAAGCAAGGGCTAGAATACCCCAGAGGAGATTATTTGGGTGGCTAACAAGCTGGTGGTGTCAGGAAGCTGATACCAAGTACAAGCAAGTCTCCCTCATCCTGGAGGCAGGCGGCTAACAAAGTGACTCTCAATCCTGGATACCCTGAGAACTGTCACACCATCCTGCCCACTCAGTCCTGAAGTAGCTCCTGATGTTCTCCTCCCCAGTAGGAACATTCCAAATATCACAGGGGACACTGAATTTCTTAGAACTGAGGGTGTTTTTCAATAGGTTTATCCAATAATCAAGGTTGAAACATACGCACATTACGATATGCGTAGTGTGATTCCAATAGAGAAACTAAGCACAACTCCAAAAAGCATTGTCCATGAAAAGTCTTCTCCTGCATTCAGCTAATGCTACTACAAAGAAGGTCCTGGTTTGAGTCTCTGTAGTTTCAGACAGACCACAGACAGAGCACGTGCAGCAGCAGTGGGCAGATACCGCTAAGCATGAAGCCCTGTCTATGGTCTTACTATCAGACAGGACAATGTACTGAATACACGTGAAGGAGTGTGGTGTTTAGCAGAACAACAGGCTAGAGAGACTTTTAAATCTAACTTTCCCAGAAATTATAAAAATTTTAAAACAATACATTAATGCCTAAAAATATTAAATTTAAGGGGGTTTGGTCAAAATCTCTAGATTGCAAGATCGCAGAAAACACAATATGCTTTGTTCACAGATCGCTGTTTGTGTTAGTTTGTCTCCTCCAAGCAGAGGCCTCTCTTTCTCCGTATCTTCTAGATGGAAATGCTGATCCTATGATAAATGCATCTTGACCTGGCCTGCAGGACAGCAGATGATGCTTCAACAATAAAGAGAGTAACAAAGCTCCGTATATGGCATAGGTCATGTTTTCTACACAGCTGGGAAGCATAAAATTCTCAGGTTTAGTAACAAACTTGTCTCTAGACTAATGCTTTCAATTCCTGATTTCCAAAACAGGTTATCAATAAAACTAACTCCTCCAGGGTCAAGTCCTGATGTCTGAACTGCTCAAAATTTAAACTAGGTAACATTTATTGCCTTGACGGTGTATTGAAGAAGTAAACACTACCAGAGTATTGACAGCACTCTGGAATTACCCACAAGATGCAGCAAAATGTCCTGAAGTCAAAGCCTTTTACAATTTTTGCTTTCACTTCTGTTTTGTTTGGTTTCATTATTATTGAAGTGCACACTTTCTGGCTCTCCCCTCTGAGATTCTGTCATATTGCATCCTTTTGCACTGGAATTCCAGTGAAACATGCAAAGCCAAGGCAACCTAGCACCAAATACAGAATGAGAGAAGTGGAAATTGGAAGGCACAAAACACAGTCCAAACCCAGAAAGGAGCAAGTATGCAACCAGTGTGACAGAAGAGATTGAGACAGTAAAAGAAACGGCAAGAAAGATATTTCCTCAAACTATCAGGAACCATGAAAAACATCAAAAAGCAGTGAGGAAGGACTGTCTGACCCTGGGAGAAGGAAGAAAGACAGCAGAGTTTGCCTCATGCAGTAGACTACTTACACAATTCTGGCCCAATTGATATGAATGGCAAAACCCCCATTTAACCAATGACTCATCATCAAGCCCTTAGGGTATGATAAAATATATTCCCGTGTACAGAGGCTTCAGCTGAAAAACTGATCCCGAGAGTGTGATGAATCCACAAAGAGTAGAATCAGACTGACACTTGTTTCTAAGTCATTGCTCAGTGCCTAGCTCCTGCAAAGAAATCTGAAATGTTAGTGCTATTACAGATCATATGTACTCCAATTTTTCAGCCAGAACAGTGGATATAGTGTCAGCCTAAACTCTTAATGTCCTTGTTTTGATTAGTAATTAGTTTTAGGTGCATAAGAATTAAATTTAACCAATATTTTTTTATTCGACCTCTCCACAGCTGCTATCGTCGTTTCTCCCCCCTCGTAAAGTTAGTTTTACTCATTGGAGAGAGTAACAGCTTTTCAGAGCCGTAAGAGACTACATGCATTTTTTTAATTACAGTCCAATTATGTGATAGACAGAAATGGCTCTTTTGGTGCTCTTAAATTCTATTACATGGTGTTTGCTTGGACTACGAGACTGTTACAAATTAAACAGTGGGTTGTTTTTTTAAAGTTACTGAACAAACATACGGAAGTTAAATCATCCATTAATCCTCCCTCCTTAATGCACAGCACCCTCAAAGGGCCTACTTCTTGTTATATACTTCAAATGCATTTCTACTTCCCCCAACGACTGCAAATTTCTGAGCTCGACAATCAGCCAGAGGAGTGCTCAAGTCGTGGCATTGCAGCTTTCACATGTACATTTACACACATCAGAAACCACCAATATACAAACATGCTGATGCGAATGAGGAGCAGATTTGTACTTATTCCTTTCGGGGGGGGGGGGGGGAGAATGCTGGTTAAGAGGAACATACAAATGTTAATTCCAAGTCTCTTGAACCCGGAAAGGAAAGCCCACTCCTAACTCTCTAGTTCTCTCAAGCCAAACTGAGTTCAATTGACTTCAGCTACCACAGAGTCCTGGAACTCTCTTAATAGCCCCCAAGACATCAACGTGATACCTAGTACTGGATTCCAGCCTTCTCCTAGGATCGGGCAATTAAGTTATACATTTGCAAATAGACCCATTTTCTCAGTGAAGGTACAACAAAGTCTTCAACAATTCCCCCTCCATTTTTTAAGTTTACTTCCTTAAGACTCTGTATTATGACAGACTTTCTGGCCCCTGTGAAACACTGAGGCTGCCTGAGGTTTGCGGGGGGTCGGGGGGGGGGGAAGGAGAATAACAAAGGATCCCTTATTCAGGAGCTGAGAGCACTAAGTCTGTAGAAGAGTCCTTTAAAAGAGTGGCAGGTTGCAATGATTCTGCATTGGAATACAGAGTTTGTCTGCTGAGTCACTACCATGTCACTTGCCCCAACACTACATAAAAGGTGACTGTTGTCAGCCAATCTTGTCATGTCTTGCGGTTTTTGGACATCTCCTCTAGGCCTGATACCATCTTAAATGTAACCCTGTCAAAACTGAACTACTTCATTCTCCTCCCAAACCCTATCAGCTACACCCTCGCTCATTACTGATGACAGGACCACCATGCTTCTTGTCACTCATGGATGCAGGGCACCTTAGACTCCTCCTTCTATCACCTCTCCACAGTACCCAGGCTGTAACAAAGTCCCTTCTTCCCTTATGTTCTCTAAAATTCAGCCCTTCCATTCCACTGTGAAATTGATAATCTGTGCCCTGGTGATCTCCTCCTCCGGTCTTTGTGATACTGACCTTGCCTAATCCCAGTTAATTCAAATGGTTGCAGCCCCTTTTTCTTTGACCACATCGCCCCTTCTGAGTCACTAAATTGCCTCCTCATTGTGCTGTGTGTCACATTTAAACATTTGGCCCACACTGCATCCCCTTCCTACATCTCTGGTTGATCTCCTTTTGTGTCCCTCCCCTTCTCCATCCACTGATGACAGCAGCCTCAGTTCTCCCTTACTCCCTTTCTCTCAATCATCACTGCACCTTCTTCCCGGCTGCCTTAGAATCATAGAACAACAGAGTTGGAAGGGACCTCTGGAGGCCATCTAGTCCAACCCCCTGCCCAGAGCAGGACCAATCCCAACTAAACCATCCCAGCCAGGGCTTTGTCAAGCCGGACCTTAAAAACTTCTAAGGAAGGGGATTCCACCACCTCCCTAGGTAACACATTCCAGTGTTTCACCACCCTCCTAGTGAAAAAGTTTTTCCTAATATCCAACCTAAACCTCCCCCACTCCAACTTGAGACCATTACTCCTTGTCCTGTCATCTGCTATCACTAAGAACAGTCTAGATCCATCCTCTTTGGATCCACCTTTCAGGTAGTTAAAAGCAGCTATCAAATCCCCCCTCATTCTTCTCTTCCGTAGACTAAACAATCCCAGTTCCCTCAGCCTCTCCTCATAAGTCATGTGTTCCAGTCCCCTAATCATTTTTGTTGCCCTTCGCTGGACTCTCTCCAATTTCTCCACATCCTTCTTGTAGTGTGGGGCTCAAAACTGGACACAGTACTCCAGATGAGGCCTCACCAATGTCGAATAGAGGGGAATGATCATGTCCCTCGATCTGCTCGCTATGCCCCTACTTATACATCCCAAAATGCCATTAGCCTTCTTGGCAACAAGGGCACACTGACTCATATCCAGTTCTCGTCCACTGTAACCCCTAGGTCCTTCTCTGCAGAACTGATGCCGAGCCATTCGGTCCCTAGTCTGTAGCTGTGCATTGGATTTTTCTGTCCTAAGTGCAGGACTCTGCACTTGTCCTTGTTGAACCTCATCAGATTTCTTTTGGCCCAATCCCCCAATTTGTCTAGGTCCCTCTGTATCCAATCCCTACCCTCCAGCGTATCTACCTCTCCTCCCAGTTTAGTGTCATCCGCAAATTTGCTGAGGGTGCAATCCACACCATCCTCCAGACCATTAATGAAGATATTGAACAAAACCGGCCCCAGGACCGACCCTTGGGGCACTCTGCTAGATACCGGCTGCCAACTAGACATGGAGCCATTGATCACTACCCGTTGAGCCCGACAATCTAGCCAACTTTCTACCCACCTTGTAGTGCATCCATCCAGCTCATACTTCTTTAACTTGTTGACAAGAATAGTGTGGGAGACCATGTCAAAAGCTTTGCTAAAGTCAAGGAACAACACGTCCATTGCTTTCCCTTCGTCCACAGAACCAGTTATCATAGAAGGCAATTAGATTAGTCAGGCATGACTTTCCCTTGGTGAATCCATACTGACTGTTCCTGATCACTTTCCTCTCATCTAAGTGCTTCAGAATTGATTCCTTGAGGACATGCTCCATGATTTTTCCGGGGACTGAGGTGAGGCTGACCGGCCTGTAGTTCCCAGGATCATCCTTCTTCCCTTTTTTAAAGATGGGCACTACATTAGCCTTTTTCCAGTCTTCCGGGACTTCCCCCGATCGCCATGAGTTTTCAAAGATAATGGCCAATGGCTCTGCAATCAGATCCGCCAATTCCTTTAGCACTCTCGGATGCAACGCATCCGGCCCCATGGACTTGTGCACGTCCAGTTTTTCTAAATAGACCCGAACCACTTCTTCCTTCACAGAGGGCTGGCCACCTCCTCCCCATGCTGTGCTGCCCAGTGCAGTAATCTGGGAGCTGACCTTGTTCGTGAACACTTTCCTTGGCTTTCTTCTTATTGCCAACATACCTGAAGAAACCCTTCTTGTTACTCTTAACATCCCTCGCTAGCTGCAACTCCAGGTGTGATTTAGCCTTCCTGATTCCATTCCTACATGCCCGAGCAATATTTATATACTCATCCCTGGTCATTTGTCCAATCTTCCCTTTCTTGTAAGCCTCTTTTTTGTGTTTAAGATCAGCAAGGATTTCACTGTTAAGCCAAGCTGGTCACCTGCCATATTTACTATTCTTTCTACACATCGGGACGGTTTGTCCCTTTAACCTCAATAAGGATTCTTTAAAATACAGCCAGCTCTCCTGAACTCCTTTCCCCCTCATGTTATTCTCCCCGGGGATCTTGCCCATCAGTTTCCTGAGGGAATCGAAGTCTGCTTTTCTGAAGTCCAGGGTCCGTATTCTGCTGCTTTCCTTTCTTCCTTGTGTCAGGATCCTGAACTCGACCATCTCAAGGTCACTGCCTCCCAGGTTCCCATCCACTTTTGCTTCCCCTACTGATTCTTCCCGGTTTGTGAGCAGCAGGTCAAGAAGAGCTCTGCCCCTAGTTGGTTCCTCCAACACTTGCACCAGGAAATTGTCCCCTATAGTTTCCAAAAACTTCCTGGATTGTCTGTGCACCGCTGTATTGCTCTCCCAGCAGATATCAGGACGATTGAAGTCACCCACGAGAACCAGGGCGTGCGATCTAGTAGTTTCTGCGACTTGCCGGAAGAAAGCCTCGGCCACCTCATCCCCCTGGTCCGGTGGTCTATAGCAGACTCCCACCACGACATCACCCTTGTTGCTCAGGCTTCTAAACTTAATCCAGAGACTCTCAGGTTTTTCTGCAGTTTCATACTTGAGCTCTGAGCAGTCATACTGCTCCCTTACATACAGTGCAACTCCCCCACCTTTTCTGGCCTCCCTGAACAGTTTATACCCATCCATGACAGTACTCTAGTCATGCAAGTTATCCCACCAAGTCTCCGTTATTCCAATCAGATCATAATTCCCTGACTTTGCCAGGACCTCCAGTTCTCCCTGCTTGTTTCCAAGGCTTTGTGCATTTGTATATAGGCACTTGAGATAACCCCCTGATCGCCCCTTGTTCTCAGTATGAGGCAGGAGCCCTCCCCTCTCACACACTCCTGCTCGTGCTTCCTCCCAGTATGCCGCTTCCCCACTTACCTCAGGGCTTTGGTCTCCTTCCCCCGGTGAACCTAGTTTAAAGCTCTCCTCACTAGGTTAGCCAGCCAGGTTGCGAAGATGCTCTTCCCCCTCTTCGTTAAGTGGAGCCCGTCTCTGCCTAGCACTCCTCCTTCTTGGAGCACCATCCCATGGTCGAAGAATCCAAAGCCTTCTCTCCGACACCACCTGCGTAGCCATTCATTGACTTCCATGATTCGACGCTCCCTACCCCGGTCTTTTCCTTCCACAGGGAGGATGGACGAGAACACCACTTGCGCCTCAAACTCCTTTATCCTCCTTCCCAAAGCCACGTAGTCTGCAGTGATGCACTCAACGTCATTCTTGGCAGTATCATTGGTGCCCACGTGGAAAAGCAGGAAGGGGTAGCGGTCTGAGGGTTTGATGAGTCTCGGCAGACTCTCCGTCACATCGCGAATCTTAGCCCCTGGCAAGCAGCAGACTTCTCTGTTTTCCCGGTCAGGGCGGCAGATAGATGACTCAGTCCCCCTGAGGAGAGAGTCCCCAACCACCACCACCCGCCTCCTTCTCTTGGCAGTGGTGGTCGTGGAACCCCCAACCTTAGGACAGTGCATCTCATGCCTTTCAACTGGTGGAGTCTCCTTCTGCTCCCTTCCCCCAGACGTATCATCTGGGCCACTCCCCGCAATGGTACCTGTGGAGAGAACATGAAAACGGTTACTTACCTGTGTCCGCATTGCTGGTACATGGACATTCCCCCTTCTTCTTCTGGAGGTCACATGTTGCCAGATTTCTTCACCGTCCTCCTGTCCGTGCTGTGCTTGGAATGACCTGCCAAAAATCAGTGTGTCCTTCTCCCACAAATCATAGAATCGTAGGACTGGAGGGACTTCGAGAGGTCATCTAGTCCAGTCCCCTGCACGCATGGCAGGACTAAGTATTATCTAGACCATCCCTGACAGGTGTTTGTCCAATCTGCTCTTAAAAATGTCCAGTGATTGAGATTCCAGTGCTTAACCACCCTGACAGGAAGTTTTTCCTAATGTCCAGCCTAAACCTCCCTTGCTGCAATGTAAGCCCGTTGCTTCTTGTCCTATCCTCAGAGGTTACAAAGAGGTCTTCTCCCTCCTCCTTGTAACAACCTTTTATGTACTTGAAAACTGTTATGTCCCCACCCCTCCAGTCTTCTCTTTTTCAGACTAAACAAACCCAATTTTTTCAATCTTCCCTGAGAGGTCATGTCTTCTAGACCTTTAATCATTTTTGTTGCTCTTCTCTGGACTTTCTCCAATTTGTCCACATCTTTCCTGAAATATGGTGCCCAGAACTGGTCACAATACTCACATTGAGGCCTAATCAGCATGGAGTAGAGCTAGGATGACCAGTTGTCGCGATTTTATAGGGACAGTCCCAATATTTGGGGCTTTGTCTTATATAGGTGCCTATTACCCCCCATCTCTGTCCCGATTTTTAACACTTGCTGTCTGGTCACCCTAAGTAGAATTCTTTCGCTCTTTCTCGTGTCTTGCTTATAACACTCCTGCTAATACATCCCAGAATGATGTTTGCTTTTTTTGCAACAGTGTTACGCTGTTGACTCAAATTTAGCTTGTGATCCACTGTGACCCCCAGATCCCTTTCTGCAGTACTCCTTCCTAGGCAGTCATTTCCCATTTTGTATGTGTGCAACTGATTTTTCCTTCCTAGGTGGAGTACTTTGCATTTGTCCTTATTGAATTTCATCCTATTTACTTCACACCATTTCTCCCGTTTGTCCAGACCATTTTGAATTCTAATCCTATCCTCCAAAGCACTTGCAACCCCTTCCAGCTTGGTAACATCCGCAAACTTTATAAGTGTACTTTCTGTGCCATTATCTAAATCATTGATGAAGATATTGAACAGAACCAGACCCAAAACTGATCCCTGTGGGACCCCAATCGTTATGCCCTTCCAGCATGACTGTGAACTACTCTCTGGAAACGGTTTTCCAACCAGTTATCCACCCACCTTATAGTAGCTCCATCTAGGGTGCACTTCCCTAGTTCAATGTTTCTCAAACTATTGTACTGGTGATCCCTTTCACATAGCAAGTCTCTGAGGGCGACGCCCCTTATAAATTAAACACACTTGTTTATATATTTAACACCATTATAAATGCTGGAGACAAAGCGGGTTTGGGGTGGAGGCTGACAGCTCGTGACCACCTGAGGAGTCCCAACCCCCAGTTTGAGAACCCCTGCCCTAGTTTGTTCATGAGACGGTCATGCGAGATTATATCAAAAGCTTTACTAAAGTCAAGATATACCACATCTACCGCTTCCCCCCCGTAACAACTAAAATCCCACTTCTACTGCAAGGCCCAACCCCTTATTCACACCCCCTCTAAAAAACCCACAAAACATGTCCCTGTCATCACCGAATAACTTTGCTTGTATGTTGCAGTCATTTATTCCACCCTAATTCTTTTTGTCTTACAAACTGCAACTTCTTCGGAACAGATCCTGCATTTTCCTTTCTCTTTGTCCAGCACCTAGCACATTTTGGGTGATCCCACAATACATATCATAAACCATAACAGTCTGCCACTATTAAGAACGTTCCATTACAAATCTCTCTCCAGCCAAACTCAGTTTCCAATAGCATATGCTTAAATGTAAAATGCTCAGATTAGAGAGGCTACACAAAATAGAAAATCCAGTAATAATGGGGATTTCAACTATCCCCATATTGATGCGGTACATGCCACCTCAGGAAGGTATACAGAGATAAAATTTCTGGGCACCATTAATGACAGCTTCTTGGAGCAGCTAGTCAAGGAACCCACAAAGGGAGAGGCAGTTCTTGATTTAGTCCTAAGCAGACCACAGGAACTGGCCAAAGAGACAAATATAGCTGAACCGCTTGGTAATAGCGACCATAATTTAATTAAATTTAATATCCTTGTGGGGGAGCAAATACCAAAGAAACCCACCACAGTTGCATTTAACTTCAGAAAAGGGAACTACACAAAAATGAGGAAACTAAACAAACAGAAATTGAAAGGAAGAGTCGTGAGTAAATGCCTGCAAACTATATGAAACCATAGTAGAGGCTCAAACTTAAAATGTATACCACATACATAAGAGGACCAAAAAAAAAAAAAAAAGCAGCCACCATGGCTAAACAGAATAAAATAAGGAAGGTTAGAGGCAAAAAGGCATCCTTTAAAAACTGGAAGTTAAATCCTACTGAGGAAAATAGAAAGGCGCATAAACTCTGGCAAATCAAGTGTAAAAGTATAATTAGGCAGGCCAAAAAAAATTTGAAGACCAACTTGCAAAAGGCACAAAAACTAACAGCAAAAAAATTTGAGTACATCAGAAGCAGGAAGCGTGACAAACAATCAGTGGGGACACTGGATAACTGAGGTGCTAAAGAAGCACTCAAGGAAGAAAAGGAGAAGCCATTGCAGAGAAGCTAAACGAAATCTTTGCATCATCTTCAGCGCAGAGGATGAGAGAGAGATTCCCACATCCAAGGCATTCTTTTTAGGTGACAACCTGAGGAACTGTCCCAGACTGAGGTGTCAATAAAGGAGGTTTTTGAACAAACTGATAAATTAAAAATAGTAGTAAAACACCAGAACCAGACAGACAGTATTCATCCAAGAATTCTGAAGGAACTCTAATATGAAACTGCAGAACTACTAACTGTAGGTCTGCAACCTATCACTTAAATCAGCCTCTGTACCGGATGACTGGAGAATAGGAAATATAAATGTCAATTTTAAAAAAAGCTCCCAAGGTAATCCTGGCAATTAGAAGCCAGTAATCCTAACTTCAATACCAAAGTGATTAAAACTATAGTAAGAACAGATTTATCAGACACATAAATGAACACAATACATTGGGGAAGGAGTCAACATAGCTTTTGTGTAGGGAAATTATGCCTCACCAATCTCTTAGAATTCTTTAAAGGGGTCAACAAACTGGTTGAAAAGGATATAGTGTACTTGGATTTTCAGAAAGCCATTGACAAGGACCCATACCAAAGGCTCCCAAGAATATTAAGCAGTAAAGAGCTAAGAGGGAAGATCCTCTCTTGGATCAGTAACTGGTTAAAAAATAGGAAACAAAGCATAGGAATAAATGGTCAGTTTTCAAATGGAGAATGGTAAACAGTAGGGTCCCCCAAGGATCTCTATTGGGACCTGTGCTGTTCAACATATTCATAAATGATGTGGGAAAGGGGATAAAAGTGAGGTGGAAAAGTTTTCAGATGACACAAAATTACTCAAGATTGTAACTCTTCACAGACAGCTTTGGACTTAACTAAGGGATCTCAATAAACTGGGTGAATAGGTAAAAAAATGGTAGATGAAATTCAATGCTGATAAGTGCAAAATACTGCACATTGGAAAAAAGAATCCCAACTATATATACACAAAATGATGGGGTCTAAATTAGCTATTCCCACTCAAGAAAGATCTTGGAGTCATTGTGGATAGTTCTCTGAAAACATCCGCTCAATGTGAGGCAGCAGTCAAAAAAGCAAACAGAATGTTAGGAACCATTAGGAAAGGGATAGATAATTAGACAATAAATATCATAATGTCACTATACAAATCCATGGTAAGCCCGCACCTTGAATACCGTGTGCGTGTCTGGTCACCCCATCTCAGAAAGGATATAGTGGAACTGGAAAAGGTACGAAGAAGGGCAACAAAAGTGATCAGGGGTATGAAACAGCTTCCATATGAGGAGAGATTAAAAAGGACTGGGACTGCTCATTTTAGAAGAGATGACTAATGGAGGATATGAGAGAGGTCTATAAAATCATGAAGCTTGCAGAGAAAGTGAACAGGGAAGTTTTATTGACCCCTTCACATAACACAAGCACTGGAGTCACCAAATGAAATTAACAGGCACAGATTTAAAACAAACAGAGAAGTATTTCTTCATGCAATGCACTGTCAACTTGTGGAACTCATTGCCAGGGTACGTTGTGAAGGCCAAAAGCATAAATGGATTAAAAAAAATAATTAGGTAAATTCATAAAGGATAGGTGCATCAATGGCTATTAGCCAAGATGGTCAGGGATACAACCCTATGCTCTGATTGTCCCTATAGTGCTGACTGCCAGAAACTGGACATATGGATGACAAGGATGGATCATCTGGCACTGGCCACTGTCAGAAGACAGGATACGGTGCTACATGCACCATTGGTCTGACCCTCAATGGCCATTCTGATGTTCTTAAAGAACACATTCATGGGATTTAAAGAACTCATATTAGAAGAAGAACAGCCTTGAGCTATCCAACCAACTTCTTGATCAATGACATGTAGCAGTGCCATCTATACTAGCAGCATTTGTTTTTTAAACACTAATCTGGCTCTCTGTACTTTCACAGCCGTTACAGGAACTGTGAGCTCTTTGATGGTCACCAAGGGAAAGTTGCTTGGTTAAGCTCTCTCTATTTACCTAAATTTGTTTTCATTCTCAGATTTGCTTCCCTGTATATTAGGGACACCTGAGCATGGATATTAACGTCTTTCATTCCAGATCTGCTATTTTTCCTTCCAGTTTCCCCTGGATGAATTTCCTCTTATCCCAGCACACATTTGCACCCTTCTTTTCCCTTTCTCCTGCACCTTCTCCCCCTAAATCAGAACCTATACTCAATCACAGACCTTTAATTTTATCAGATGGGTGAAGTAACCAGACTGCTCTGAAGGCCATTAAGATTCATTGCAGACTGCAGCATTCTCTAATGTTTCTTACTGTGTATGTCTCACTTGAATAGTTTGCAAGTAATTTTCTATAATTTTAAAATAAAGTCTCCATGTTTTAGTATGTACTGTCAACATCTTAATGTAATAAGTGGAAAGCTTTCTGAATGAACAAAGATAGTGTTCAGCATAAATTGTTTTTAGAATCCAAATTCTACAACATTAATAGTACTATCCTCTGACACAGCACCTGCCATTTTGAAAGTTTATGTCATTATCCCATCGTAGTTACAGAGCTAGTTTTATCTTGGTCTCTTTGAATGCACCCGCTCAGGTGTCAAGCCTTGTGCCTTTACTTATCACAGGGTGGAATTCTGCAATTCTCCCACGCGTAGACTGAGCCCTGGACTACAAAGCCCTGTGTATCAACCATATTGACCCAACAAGTGTGACTGAGTTCTGGCACCTGCAGTTCTTCCCTTTGGGAGTCTGTGATCAGTGGTATCCAGTGACAAAACAGCTTTCCCCAAACCAAAGTATTGTTTATTTTAACAGTAGGAAACAAAGCACCAGAGAAAAAGAGGTTTTTAAAAACAGTCTACACGCATGTCTATCTTACCTAAAGGTTTACCATCCCCTGAGGGTAACTTAGGCAAGTCTAGCTTCTTCAGATGCCCCAATAGGTAGCTTTGTGTCAGCCTGCTTTCCCACAAAGAACTTCTCCGCTCACTTGAGAGAGCATTCCTTTTAAACCTACCATAGTCTTTTCAATCTTCTGGTTCCCAGGTAATTTCTTATCCTGGTTTTGTCTCTTAACAGCTCTCCAGCGTTTGCTGGGAAGTAATTTATCTTAAGGCATACTTTCTTTCTTGATTTTCCTTACTTATCTCTATTAAATTAAACAAATATATTCAGACAGTAAACATCCCAATAGCCAGGTAAACATACAGTATTAATAAATTACTGCAGACAAGCTGCAGTTCCACCACAAACACATTCTTTATAGAAAAGATCAGGATGCCAGAATGGAAAATAGTTACCGTCACATGTTGGAAAGACAACATTTGATTAACCATTTGCAGATCATTAGAAATGATGCGCTGTGACCAAATACAATCCTGGACTCACATCCTGCATGCTACTATAATAATCTTTGTACAAAATATGCCTTGTGAGATATCATTTGAAAACTAATAACTTGCTGGTCAATAATATCATGGTGAAATGTGTGTAAAGTTGTGAACATATGCTGAAATTGTGACTGAAGTTTGTTTTCCAGACTAGTCTGGGGAGTAGGGTAACCAGATGTCCTGATTTTATGGGGACAGTCCCGATATTCAGGGCTTTTTCGTATACAGGTACCTATTACTCCCCAACCCAATTTTTCACACTTGCTATCTGGTCACCCTACTGGGGAGCGAGTAAACCTGTCCCTCAAACACAAAAGACAAGCTGATACCTCTAGCCAGGTGTCAAAGCTGATTGGCGATCACCCGTCAAGTGGCCATTCTTTGGCAATGGAGTGGGGCAGGAGCAGATCAATCTGCACTTTAAAAAACAACACAGAATCTCTTTCACCACGAGACTCCATGTCTCCATCCTCATAGCTGGAATGAAAAGTTCTAGGGTAACCCTCAGGAAAATGCATTTCAAAGGGGGACTGGACTATAAAAGTGAGGGGCAAAAAACACCCCAGGTATTCTGTCTGTCTCTCTCACACTTCACTCTTTTGCCTAAAACGACAGAGGAACTAGCCCTTTGGGCTTTGAGGGCAGATCTTGACATGAGAATTTGGTCAGCTGTGTTGCTGGGAACACATGGTAAGGGTTTTACATTTGTTTTATCTTCATTTCTCTTGTAACCATTTGAGTTTAATGCATTATACTGGTACTCACTTAAAATCTCTCTTTGTAGTTAAATAAACTTGTTTTATTCTTTAATAAAAACTAATCCAGTGTTAACGTTTAAACTGAACTGCATGGGTAACTCCAATTAAAGTAGGAAACTGTTGTACAGGGGCAATGGACCTCTAATATCTGAGCTGTGCAGGAGAGGGCTGGACAGTGCAGAACACATGTTTCGGGGGAAAATCTGGGACTGGGAGTGTGCTAGGGTCACCCTGAAAGCAGTAACCATGGCTGGTGAAAGCCAGAGTATGACTGAAATGTGCTGGCAGGCTGCAGCTATACACACTCAGGGTGTGACCTGCAGGCTATTTGTGAGAGGCCCAGGTTGGGGGTTACAGCACCAAAACATTGTGAGGCACCCAGTGTATATACCATACAAAGTGGCACTGGAAAATATATTATTATTGGGTGACCCCTGGCACTGGTGTGTACAGTCTACACTGTAGTTTCCATCACCCCCATGAAAAGAAGGAACACAATGTAAGAGCAATAGCCTCAAGTGTGCTAGGCCTGCAACACTCATTGGACCATAAGAGACTTTCATTCTAATCAGTAAGCAGCTTATTTAAATCTCAAAGATATTACCTCTAGGCTCGCACATCCCTTTTTGCAGAGTCCTGTCAATTCATTAGCAGCATTTGTTTTACAACAATGTTCTATGTTTTTGCTATTAGGATTAATTGTTTTTCTCTCTACCGTATACATGCATAAAGTGTGTAGGATGCATAATTCTTAGCTATACTGATTTTCTGGTTAGCAGTATGGGCAATCAGATATTTATTCCCAGTTCCCCAGACTGTAGTAAAGCTATTTCCATGTAGCAAAATGATAAATAGAGGAGCAAATCTAGAGCTGTTACCTTCTCTAATTTCAAACCCAACATCCTTTAAACCAGGCAAATGCTAAAATACAGGGGAAGCTTTTCTCCATTATTTTAAAAGCTATTTTTCAGACTCACTTGTGACTCCCATAATTTATCCTCTCAGAGGGTTTGATCCAACAGAAAGATTCTTATTGGCGTCAGCAAGAGTTGAATTAGGCCCTAACGCAGCAACCCCAATACAGCTGCAAATAGCAATAAACAACTACAGAAAACCCAGAAGTTTATATAGTTCAGTTGATTTTGAAATGTCTAAACAGTTAATTACAAAACAAGACTGGCAGCTCATCTGTCCAAAATCCTACTCTGTTTTATAGTTTTAATCCCACTTTAAGATTAAATTCTGCTCAGGTAGATGGTGTTACAACCTGTACTTTCTCCCTGACATTTAGAAGGGTCAAGAATGGAATAAAAAATATTTTGCAAGATAAAATCTGCTTTACTACTCCATTCCCAGTGTTCAACCAGAGCACAAAAGGTAAAGTAGACTGTGAGAGCGTGAAATCTTTAAATCTGTATTATTTGGGTTATGTTTATGGTAAATGGTTGACCTTTTATGAGTTTTAACAAATACAGAGACCACATTATTATTACACTTACTTATGTAGTTATTCTTAATTACATATTCTGTTTCTTTTTAAATCAAAGTGTTTTTATAGAAGGTTCCTTGGGCTGTTTCCTGTTACACGTGACAAAAAGAGCAGCTCTTAACACCCAGAGGTTTAGTGACTATTTTGGAACCCTTCTGCATTAGCTAGCTGCAAGCCTGTAAATGTGATTGCTGCAAATTCTTTTAAATGTAAGACATTAATTGGGTTGAAATGAGGACTTCCAAGATTAGTTTACAAGATAAAAAAGCAAAGTTTCTTCATAATAATTTGTCATGTGATACCCAAGAAGTTATGTCGTTCCAATAAAGAACCCACAGAAGAGTCAGCAATAACATTCATTTCTTATAGACCAGTTTTTGATCAAAGGAATGCCAAGGGGAAGAAGCGAATAAACCAATTATGGCATTCCCAGCGTTATCTTTAAAGATATAAAAAGAGGAAACTGAAAGCCAAAGTTGGTGCATTTCCACTCTCCCTCTGTCCTACTGGCACATACAAATGGTTTGTTTCCACTTGGCATCTCTGAATTTAATTATAATCTCCAGGATAAATTTATACTAAACAATCATTTTTTAAACAAATGCTCCAACAGTTAAAGAAATATTGTAAAAAAAAAAAAAACAGATTATACTCCGCTGCAAAGTTACCGAAGAATTCCCTTAAGTGTTTTATTTCAGACTCAGGTTTCTCATCAAAAGTTCTTTCTCTGATAGTTCATTTTCTTAAACTGCAAACATTTCATTTCTAAATGCCAGCGTGATTTCATCGATGCTATTCTGTTTTAGAACAAAAAGATACACTAACTGCAAACATGGATAAGCTCCATCTGATGACTATTTCTTTATTCAAATTCATATTATGGAAGTGGAATATTTCAGAAAACCAGCCAAATACATTTTCAAGATAAAACATGAAGGACACCTAGAAAGTAATAATGTCACAAAATGCCTTTTCAGTATATCCAAACTTTTCCTCTCTGACCTAGCATCAATGATTTAGCTGGAGACAGCTACCCTTCTTCCAAGTGCTGATCTCTTGCAGACATTAGGACACTTTTCGGGGGGTGTTGGTTGGGTCTACAGAAATAGATGACTATACAGAAGTATATAAAGCTGTATGTCATTCACATGTTTGCAGTGGAACCCATAATATCTTATCCTCTGTCCAGTTGGTCTCCTGGTTAGATCTACACTGCAGCTAGAGGTATAATTTCAAGATTAGGGAGCAATACACGCACAAGCTTTGCTTGAGCTACAATACTAAAAAGGGATACCTGAATATAATCCTGCCCAGTGCTTTAGATATGTACTCAGGTAGTTGCATGAGCTAGCCACCTGTATATCCCCAGCTACACTGCTATATTTAATGCGCTATCTCAATCAAAGCTAGCAAGTGTACCCAGGGTAGGTACTTACCCAAACAGCTCTACAAGTGCAGCCCAAACAGGATATGAAGTAAAAACTCACCCCCCTTCCCACAGTTTGAAATTATTAGCAAAACAATAATAAAGTTCTCTCAGGACTGGCTGCTTCTGGGGTTTCTCCCTCAGTACACACCTTGATTCTCTCCCCCATCTCTCTTAGATCTAAGTGGTAGAGATATTCTTTCAGTCTAAGAGGGCATAAGTTTAAACCCTGCTGTTGGCCCAAGTGGGGTCAGCTGCAAACGTAGCAACCTTGTGGAGGTTTATCGGCACTTTTGAGGTATATTTGGTAAATATTATGTATTTATGGTTTGTTTGTAGATACAGATCCTATACAGAGAATTACCACATTATTGTAACGATGGTATTTTAGAATAAATAAGGGCACTTCTCTTGAATCTTTCTATCCATCTAGGTTACTTCTAAGGTGCCTAGCACCTCGGTATCTACGCATGAGAGATAAGGTAACATGAGGAAGGAGTCTTGTGGTCAAGCACTAGTCTCTAAGCTAAAGGCTAGAAAAGCACGGTTAAGTAGCAGGTCACAATTAAAATTTATTTGCAGATCTCTGTGAGGAAGCATGTACTAAACATTGGCTGGAGACAGGCTATCGTGTGTTTGCTTTCAGCAGTAAAATCTCCCAAATAGTTCATACTCTTGACCCCTTTCCCACCATATGTCAGGGGGAGAGGGAGGGTATTTTAGCAGAAGGTATGCATTTTTGTCTACACAATTATTTGGGATCGAGACTGAGTGAAGAAATGGGGAAGGCTTTTCTGGACTCCTACCATTCCTGCACTTCCTAAATGCACTGGCCTCCTTAAAGGGCCCTCTGCTATGTGATGCTCCCATGAGTTGAGAAGGACTGGACAAATCACTCTCTAGAGCCTGTCAGTGAAAACCTGAGTACAGGTCATGAGTGGAAGTGAAGAAAAAGTTTCCTGGATGGCAGTGGATAAGCCTTGCTACTTCTGCAGCATTCTCAGCCCAAGTAAGGAGGGTTTATGCAATCCAACCTACCCATCTACATTCTTATGTGATCCACCTCATCATAATATCTGAGTGCCTCACACTCATTAATTTATCCTAACAACATTCCTCTGAAGTAGAGAGGTATTAGTATCTCTTGTCAGGCTGAAAGGGAACTGAAGCGCAGAGTAAATTAAGGGTATGTCTGCACTGGAGCTGGATAGTGTAATTGCCCACTGAATCAGATATAACCATGCTAGCTCTGACCAACCTAGTGTGCTAAAAATAGTGTAGCTGCAGCAGCAGGAGGGGCTGGCCACCCGAGTACATACCTAGGATCTCAGGTGGGATCATACTCAGGGTGGCTAGTCCTTCCCAAAGCACTGGCTACACTTTTATTTTTAGCATGCCAGCTCAATCAGAGCTAACATGGTGTGTCTGCTTGAGCTGGAAGTTACACCATCCTACTCCAGTGAAGACACACTCTCAGTGACTCACTAGCTCTCTCAGAAATTCAGCTCTCCCAAGTGTTGGTCCAGTGTCCTATCCCAGGGGCCTTCTACCCTAAATCCAGTGTTACTTTCACACATAAAAAGCCCTTAATTTTGACTGTTATCAAACAACATATATAACAAACTAAAATGAGGAGCAAAAAATTTCTAATTCACTCATGTGACAATTAAATATTTATGTAGATACTGAAGATTAGCTTATAATATAATTGCTTGGGAAAACATAAAAAAGGGGAGAGAGGTAATAATACAGTATCTTATGAAAAAACTTTCCATTAATTAAGCAGAGAAGGGAAAAAACACACATAACACAACCAGTATTCTTCTAGGTGTCAAAGATACACAAAGGTAAATGTATGACCGAACAAATACAAATGCTCTCTAATTAAAAAGGTTTCTCAAAGATATAAACTGCCAGAAATATTTTAGAAGTCCTTTCAGATGGAGGTTTTCTAAAAAGATCTTTCCTACCACAATGACTAAATTTAAAACTCAACCTTGGCAGTTTCAAACTGTGGGCTGCTGCTCTTTTGAAGTACTAAAGCTGCCTCTTTGCAAATCAGTGACAGCTAGAAGCATCATTGCCATCACATCTCTAAGCAATGATTTCTTGAGGACTATTCTCCAGTGCTAGTGTGATAGGCGATGACAAGTCAGGCTTTTAAAAATCACTGTCACCAGGTACAAGGATTTTCTTATCACAACTATTCTGTATGGTACATATATTGAATTTGGGGGTGCAGTGCCTGATTTGTCTTCTTGCTCAATTATAAACCTATTTTGGATAATCTTTTCTAAAAGGTGAAAGTACAGATAGAGTCTCCATGGCTACTAATAAGGCTGGTACTCTATTACAGTTCTGAATACAGATTGCAACACTGTATGAATGTAAGTGTAAAGCTTATTAAGGCCAGCTACATTGTTAGTTTATAGCAACATGGCTATAAATTTAACACGTCAACTGAAAAGTCAATCTCTTGCTGGGAGGGGATTCTTTTCTGGACAGTTAAAATGTCCAATTGCTGTGTTTATTGGTACAGATATCTTTTTAGGAAATTCAGAGATTCAGGCTGTTTAAGACCAGAAGGGACCATTGTGACCGTCTAGCCTGACCTTCTGTATAACACAGACCATAGAATTTTCCCCAAATAGTTCCTTTTGAAATATCTTTAACAAAATAAATAAATAAATAAATCCAATCTTGATTTAAGATGGCCAGAGATGGAGAATCCACCACGACACTTGGTAAATTGTTTCAATGGTTAATTATCCTCACTGTTAAAAATGCAATCCTTATTCTGAATTTGTCTAGCTTCAGCTTCCAGTCATTGAATCATGTTATTATACCTTTCTGTGCTAAACTGAAGAGACAGTTATCAGATACTTGTTCCCCATGTAGGTACTTAGAGATGGTGATCAAGTCACCCCTTAATCTTCTCTTTGTTAGGCTAAAGGAGACTCTTTAGTTTATCAGCATACAGCATGTTTTCTAATCTTTGAATCATTCTTGTGCCTCTTCTCTGAACCCTCTCATTTATTACCATACTTCTTGAATCATAGACACCAGAACTGGACATAGTATTCCATCAGTGGTTGCACCAGTGCCAAAGAAAGGTAAACTAACCGCTCTATTCTCACTTGAGATTCCCCTGTTTACACATGCAAGGATAGTCTTTTTGGACACAGGATTGCACTTGGAGGTCATGTTCAATTGATTATCCACCACAAACCACAAATCTTTTTCAGAGACACCACTTCCCAGAATAGAGTCCTCCATCCTATAAATATGGCCAACATTCTTTGTTCTCAGGTTTATACATGTAGCTGTACAGTAAAACCTCAGAGTTATGAGCACCAGTGTTACAAACTGACTAGTCAACTACACATGTTATTTGGCACTGGAAGTATGCAATCAGGCAGCAGTAGAACCCCCTGCCCCTGCCCCCCCCCCAGACAAATCCAGTACTGTACTGTGTTAAAACTTAAACTACTAAAAAAGGGAAAGTAGCATTTTTCTTCTGCATTGTAAAGTTTAAAAGCTGTATTAAGTCAATGTTGAGGTGTAAACTTTTGAAAGAATCACCATAATGTTTTGTTCAGGGCTATGAACATTTCAGAGTTACGAACAACCTCCATTCCCAAGGTGTTCATGACTCTGAGGTTCTACTGTATTAACACACATTGTTTGCTTGAACCCAGCTTACCAAGCAATTCAGATCTCTCTGTATCAGTGACCTAGCCTCTTGATTATTTACCATAATCTAGTCTGACCTCTTGTATGTCACAGGCCATTACTTTTCACCCAGTTACCCCTGTACTGAGCCCAATAACTTGGGTATAACTGACGCATTATTAGTATCTGACTTAAATGTATCTTCCAGAAAGGCATCCAGTCTTATCCGAAGACAACAAGAGGTGGAGAATCTGTCAATCCCCTGGTTGTTCTTTCCAATGGACACTCTCGCCATTTAAAATGTGTTCCTTATTTTAATTTGTCTGGCGAGAACTTTCAGTCATTGGTTCTCATTATGCCCTTGTCTGTTAGATTAAAGAGCCCCTTGGTACGCAATATCTTTTCCTAGTGTAGGTACTTATACGCTGCAATCAAGTTACCTCCCAATATTTTTTGATAAGCTAAATAAAACTAGCATTTTTCCTCTTAATTAATTTTGCTCATAATTTGTCAGATTTGAGACATTAGTGCTTTTGAAGCATCATGTATATATAATTACTGATTGGTACGGTCCTCTCTTTGCCTATATTTAATGTAATCAGGCCATGATCACTGGCACCTAGGCAATGACCAGCCTCCAGACCAGTGATTAATTCATTTTTATTTGTCATAGGAGGTCCAACATACTGTGGTATGCAATACCTTGTGTTATAAAATCATGATCTATAATTTCTAGAAAAAGCTAATGATGTTTGTCTAATGACTGAATGTGACCTCCAGCTTGTCTCCCAAACTAAAGTCACCTTTGACACCACAATTTTCCTTTCTACATGTTTCATCTAACAGATGCTTAAGGAATAACTCATTCTGTTCTCTAGCTTCATTTGGTCATCTGTAACAGACTCCCATTCCCTCCTGACCTCTGTTAGCACATTAATTCATAGGGATTTTTTAAAAATCCTAAATTTTTGACTTTTTCAATAGTCTTAAAACAGGTAATGGCGTGGTTAATGTAGAGCGCTGCCACCTCACCCCCCGCCCCCCAATCTTTTAAACACGTTATCCTTCTTAAACAAGTTATAACCAGTGATTTAAACATTCCAATCACATGACTCATTCCAGTAGGTCTCAGTAATGCCAATTGGATCAAATTTCTTCTCATCAATGAGGCTTTCTAATTCCTCTTGCTTGTCACGCAGACACCTAGCATTGGTATATAAGCATCAGTTCAATTTGTTTGCAACTCACTAAGTTTGAATTTGACACACATTTGCCTCCTTATCACCTTCCCTTTGCATTGTTAAATGCCCTATTGGGTACTGCAGCTAGCTAGTCTCCCAACTAAGAAGATTTCCCCCTACCTATGAGATATAGGTGTAACACTGTCTGGAGTGGCTCATGACTGAGAGTGCCTATCTCAAGGTAAACTGTCAAAAACACCCCAAACCAGTGGTATGTTCTATAATTAGACTTCACCAAGCCAGTAACAAATATGAACTCATGGCTCAGTAGAACAGTTTTACCATGGAGTCACAGACAATTCCCTCAGACTATCTTGCCACCCAGACAAACTGGACTTAGTGATAAAGGGTCACTTACACACACACACACACTATTCAGGTCACTTCCAGTCCCAGGAGAGCAGTCACCTACCCAGATTAATTGGTACTCTAGATTTTACAACAAAACCAATGCCTGTAGCCAATCCTGTAATAAACTATCTAAAGGTTCATTAAGTAGAAAAAAAACCAAGAGAATTATTTACACTTTAAAGCAAGCAAACTATATATATTTTACACATACACACACACAAATGAGTTACCACCTAAATCCTAAGAGTGACGAAGCTGTAGTGATCCGTCAATTAAAAGTGTCTTTCAGGGCGGGTCCAGGAGGCAGCCCCTGGGGATCTCTGGTTACAGTTTAGAGTCTCTGGCCCTGTCAGAGTTTACACAGTGAAAAGAGATGGGAAAATTTTCCCGTGACTTTGTTTCATTTCTTTAATTCAGCTTCCAAGTCCACAGGATCAGTTTCTGTGCACATAGAATTTCCAAAGTGCAATAGAGCCATTAACGAATCTTTTGTATTGGTTATCATGTATTTTGTATCATGGTTCCTTGATGGCCCATCTGATTCTGATAGTCATTCTGGATGGGAAAGTGGAGTGGGGTGGAAGAGAAGAAAGGATGAGTCCTGAGCCTGGGTTCACAAGTTCAGAGCAAACATTTTCAAAATTAATAGTGATTAATCACACTGTTAAATAATAATAGAATAGCATTTATTTAAATAATTTTGGATATTTTCTACATTTTCAAATATATTGATTTCAATTACAACACAGAATACAAAGTATACAGTGTTCACTTTATATTATTTTTCTTTACAAATATTTGCACTGTAAAAAACAAAAGAAATAGTATTTCAATTCACTTAATATAAGCACTGTGGTGTAATCTCTTTATCATGAAAGTTGAACTTACACACGTAGAATTATGTACAAAAAAATAACTGCACTCAAAAACAAAACAATGTAAAACTTTAGAGCCTACGAGTCCACTCAGTCCTATTTCTTGTTCAGCCAATCGCTCAAGCAAGTTTGTTTACATTTGCAGGAGATAATGCTTCCCACTTCTTGTTTACAACGTCACCAGAAAGTAAAAAACAGGCGCTCGCATGGCACTGTTGTAGCCAGCATCACAAGATATTTATGTGCCAGATGCACTAAAGATTCGCAAAAAGAAAAAGGAGTATTAGTGGCACCTTAGAGACTAACCAATTTATTTGAGCATAACCTTTCATGAGCTACAGCTCAATATGCTCAAATAAATTGGTTAGTCTCTAAGGTGCCACTAGTACTCCTTTTCTTTTTGCGAATACAGACTAACACGGCGGATACTCTGAAACCTAAAGATTCTATGTCCTTTCATGCTTCAACCACCATTCCAGAGGACGTGTCCATGCCAAATCACAGGGTCTGCTCAATAACAATCCAAAGCAGTGCGGACTGATGCATGTTCATTTTCTGAGTCAGATACCACTAGCAGAAGGTTGATTTCCTTTCCTGGTGGTTCGGGTTCTATAGTTTCTGCATCGGACTGTTGCTCTTTTAACTCTTCTGAAAGCATGCTCCACACCTCCTCCCTCTCAGATTTTGGAAGGCATTTCAAATTCTTAAACCTTGGGAAGAGTGCTGTAGCTATTTTTAGAAATCTCACATTGGTACCTTCTTTTGGAATCTGCAGTGAAAGTGTTCTTAAAATGAACATGTGCTGGGGCATCATCCGAGACTGCTATAACATGAAATATATGGCAGAACGCAGGTAAAGCAGCAGGAGACATGCAATTCTCCCCCCAAGGAGTTCAGTCACAAAATTTAATTTACGCATTTTTTTTTTAATCCGCATGCAAGCATGTCCTCTGGAATGGTGGTCAAAGCATGAGGGGGCATACAAATGTTTAGCATATATGGCACAAATACCTTGCAATGCCGGCTACAAAAGTGCCATGCGAACGCCTGTTCTCACTTTCATGTGATATTGTAAATAATAAGCGGGCAGCATTATCTCCTGCAAATGTAAAGAAACTTGTTTGTCTGAGCGATTGGCTGAACAAGAAGTAGGACTGAGTGGATTCGTAGGCACTAAAGTTTTACACTGTTTTATGTTGAGTGCAGTTATGTAACAAACAAAAAATCTACATTTGTAAGTTGCACTTTCATGATAAAGACAATGCACTGCAGTACTTGTATAAGGTGAATTGAAAAATACTATTTCTTTTATCATTTTTACAGTATATTATTTTTGATTACAAATACTTGCAAAGGGAGCACTGTATACTTTGTATTCTGTTGTAATTGAAATTGATATATTTGAAAATGTAGAAAAACCATTCACAAATATTTAATAAATTTCAATCAGTGTGCTATTGTTTAACAGTGTGATTAAAAATAAAAATCAAGATTAATCGCACTTTTAGTTATTCACATGAGTTAACTGCGACTAATCGACAGCCCTAGTATATAGCAAAACGTACATATTTTGTTATAGCATGGAATACAGACATTGCAAGTGAGATTAATCCATGCAGCAACTTACAAGCATTTCATACAGGCTAAACAAAAAATGCGTTCTTATAAAGGCCAATACCTATTTTGAGCAAGTTAACATACAGGTGAACGGGTCTTGTCTCCAGACATAAATTTGTCAGTTCTTAGCTAATGCATGCAGCCTGGGCAAGAGCTATCATCTGGCCTGTCAGTGTCATAGCAGTCCATCCCATTCATACAGCCCTCTCCCTGCTACTATGTGGCCCAATGTTCTACAAAATAAAAGCCTCAGCTTCACACCAGTCATGCCACTAATAGTCCACCTCCAGTACTTTCTGTCTTCTCTCACTCATGGGACAGGAAAGATCTCCAAAATTATTATTTCTTCAGCTCCCTTCCAAGGAGCCTCAAGTCTTCTGTAATCTGTGCAGTTCCACATGATATCAAGTCATTGGTTCCAAGGCATATCATCACCACCAGAGATCTGCCAGGCGACTTCATAATCTCATCCAATATTGTGGTTACATTTCATATTTTCACTCTGGGGAGACAACTCACCCTCCTGTTGTCCTTGTGTTCCTTGCTGAATTTCTTTTCCTTTCTTCTATGGAGTCACCAATGATGACTGCCCTCTTAAGATGATTGAGGAGCCTCTCTTGGATGCTATTAGCAAGCATGACCATCTTAATTTGCATTAAGATGTTAAAAACAGTTTGTGATTTCAAAGTAAAATCTTATTTAACATGCAAAATGAATGTGCTCCCTCAATTCTGCATCTTAAAATTTCCAGAAGAAATACAATAAACCAAATCTGTATTTTAAATGTACTCCCTTTACTAAGTGTCAGCTCTCTCAGCCCCTGGGGATTTTTAGACTAATTGGGCAGTAGATCCAGTGGCAATGTTATTCTACAACAATAATTAGCAAGGAAGGAAACATTGAATGATGTGGAAAAAATTCATTATGATGGATTTTTTTATTATTATTTCACATGAAGACAGAGGCAAGATTATTTGCTTTTACTCCTTTCCAAATGGTAGCAAAGTTAGAAGCTAACCTATTATGACCTGAAACAAACGAAATCCTCAACCCAGAAGTCCAGCACTGCTGGTTACAGCTATCCCCTTTGTGGGCCATTCTCAGGGTCATGCAATCATTCAATTCCTGCGGCAAAGAATATAATCACATAATGCTGGAAGAGAAATACTCTGCCTTCAAAGACTGAATAGATGCAAGGATCAAATTCAGCCCTAGAGCAAATGGTTGCAATGCCACTGAATTAATAGGAGCTGTGCAGGCTTATATCAGTACCACATTTGGACTAGAGAGTTTGGTACATTGTGACTATGAACAATTTAAATTCTCACTCTCAGAGAGAGATATCACAACCTGAGACTAACATAGTCTCTGCTTCAACACCATCACAATTATTTGGTACAATGACAGCCAGAATTTGACAACCTGCAAAAACCTAATGAAAAAGTAAAGACCAACAGACTCAGTGATTGACAAATATCCTTTATTAAAACTCTCTCACTTGTAAGAATCACTCAGAAGTAAGTAGACATACCAGGCAGGCTTAGCATGCCCAAATCAAAGCACCCTAAAAAACTGAAGTGTCTACTGTATAAAGCAAGGAAACTATTGCATATTTTATTCAGATTTTTTAAAATGTGTGTGTCCATTTTCTCTAGGTGCACATACAAATATTAGAAAACACATGAAGAATTAAACAATCAATTCCGCCCCGAGAAAACCCCCACCCTAATCTCAGTTCCATCCCCTTTGTTAAAAGCTAAGAAACACACAGGTAAAAGTAGCAGTGGCTGGAAACAGAGGGAGAAATTTCAGATAAAGATCAGAAGCTTTTTCTAACAGGAAGAAACAGTGCTCAGTAAGGCCAGATTTCAATATCTTGACTCCCAGTGAACAGTACTGAACAGTCTGGGAACAATACTGTTGATTTCAGTGGGACTACCAACATTCAGCATGAATAAGGGTATCAGAATGTGGGTGTAAGAAGCTGCATATTGGAACAGTTTGAAAACTGAAAGTCAGGGAGCCTACTCTATTCTTTGCAATTATCATAATGGACGAATGGAGCTGCCACAACAGGAGATTTTCACAAAACCTCAATGCAGAAAAGGCCTATGTGTCACCTCAGCACAGGGATGCGTGTGGACACCACCATCAACCCTGCAGACTGGTTCCACACATTGTACCTCTGCCAGGTTTTATAACAGCCTGGTCCTTAGCCAATATAACAATCTGTTTTCAGCCACAACAAAGGAAGTATTAGGGCCCGAGAGGCTTGACGACACCAAGAATTTTTGAGATACACAGAAGTGAGAATATGATTCCTCCCATCCCATATGCCCTTTGTTTCCCTTTCTGGTGTAGCCAGAGGTCTAGTGTGCTTCAGCAGCAGCCGTGGAAACTACAAGTTATGAACTACCCATGTTGGGAGAACTTCCAGGTTCCTGCCAGGAAGAACCCTCCACCCCCCAGCAGGAAGTTTCAGCACTGACTGACGTTGAGAGCACATGGCAGGCAAGCAAAGAGGAGGCTGCTGGACTGGAATCTTGTTCTACGTTTCCTTACAGAAGAAAACTTTGCTCCTGGTGGTTTGTTTCAGTGGATCTGGTCTGAGGTGAACGCACACTGGCATACAACACAGAGCACACTGAGGAGCCTTAGGCCCAGTTTCCCAAAGTTGTGCAAAAAGCCCCAAGGCAGACTTGCCCTATCTTGAACAACCTCACACTGGGACAGAGAACAGGAGGGGGGTAGAACTAGGTTCCTAATATAAACGGACAACCATTCTCACAGGAGATCCTCCCATTGACATATTGCCGCAATTCATAAAGGCATTCAGAAGGGTTTTGTAACAACAGATTCTAGTTTGGGAAAATCAAACTGGTTCCCCTTGTACCTGATCCTCTAGCAATGAAGATTCTAGAAGGGAACAGTCACTTAAAAGAGGAACAACTGGAGTTCAGAGAGACTAAGGGAAATTCAGCTAATAAAATAGTCCTGTCTCACCAGAGCAATGTTCCAGCTGAGAAGTACAACAACAAGGCTTCAGTTATATCTTCCAACTGCTAACTAGTGAGTGGCAGCATTCTTACAGAAGGCGACATAGAGAACGCTTTAGCTGCATATATTACACAAGTATTTGCAACCCATGCTGGGGAGGAATCTCAGTCAACTGGTTTTATACCTGCTATTTTGGGTGAGAGAAGGAGTAAGATAAACCGTGTTTCAAAACGACAAGTGCTCTGTGTTTTGAGAGTGCCGAGTACCATCTGGCATAAAGCCTGCGCTTCTCAGAAAGAGCCGTGTGTGTGTGTGTGTGTGTGTGTGTGTGTGTGTGTTTTTGCTTTTTAAAAGCCTTTCTTTGGGGAGAAGGTTAGGAGAGTAATTTCTGCTAGCAATGACAGAGGGTCCTTAAAACCTCACTTGACTCGTGTCATCCTCAGTACATATACAGATGAAAACTATGCAGCCAGTTACTGTGTCCCCTCACTCCCCTCTCCAAATACAGAGGTCTGCTAAAGTGCTACAGGAAGGAATTCCTTTTCAGAAGCCCCCCAGAACAAAGCCTACATTTATAATATGGCACCACTCATTATTAACCACAGATCCCAATTAGTGGTGTAGCAAATTGCTGGCACTACTTTGATAGGTCTCGCGCTCTCTCTTCTTGGGGAGGGTTCAAGGCACTGTTTCTCACCCCTGAACTGGGGTATTAACTGCCCCACTAGTGTCTTAGAGGAGGGGAGTGGAGAGGGAGGGACCCAGGCCCACCCTCTACTCTGGGTTCCAGCCCAGGGGCCCTAGGGATAGTGGTAAACCACTTGAACTAGCGGTTCCTTCCCCCTGGGCTACTTCCCTCTCCTGCCCTTTAGCTTGTGAGGCTTCCTGCCCTCCCTCTGCACAAATCAGGGGTCCCTTTACCGAGGGTCTTGGTCTTCTTAGCCCACCACAGCACTTCTCCAAACCCTCCTTTGCTTCCCTCCAAACTGCTCTCTGCTCCAACACCAATCCACTCTGCTTCAACTCCTTCCCTTGTCTGATTGAAGCGGGGAGGGGGGGTGGTTATTAGGTGACTGGCTTCAGGTGCTCTAATTGGCTTCAGGTGCTTCAGGTGCTTCAATTAATCTATAGCAAACTTTCTTCCCTCTACAGGGAATAAGGCTCCCTTCTAGCACTCTCCTGCTGTCCTCTGGCCATGCTGTATCACAGTGGTCAGATTTTTATTTTTAAATTCCCAGACTCTGACCAAATGAGAGTAAATACATTATTTATGATTGAGCTGAAACGTGTTTTCATAAGCATCTTGTCAGATTATTTTGCAGGTTGGGAGCCTTATTTCACCCTCCAGTGGTAAAACCTGCATGTGTGGCAGTGTAGGCAGGAGGACAGAGAACCAACGAAAATCAACAGGCTCGGCAATCACAGCAGCCAACTCTCTCAGCACCCTTGGAGGCATTAGATCCGGAACCATGGACTTGTGCATGTCTAGCTTTTCTAAATAGTCCTTAACCTGTTCTTGCACCACTGAGAGTTGCTCACCTCCTCCCCATACTGTTCTGCCCAGTGCAGCAGTCTGGGAGCTGACCTTGTCTGTGAAGACCAAGGCCAAAAAAAAAAAAAAAAAAAAAAAAAGCATTGAGTACTTCAGCTTTTCCCACATCATCTGTCACTAGGTTGCCTCCCACACGATCTCTGACCTTTTTGTTGCTAATATACCTGTAGAAACCCTTCTTGTTACCCTTCACATCCCTTGCTAGCTGCAACACCATTTGTGCTTTGGCCTTCCTGATTACACCCCTGTATGCTTGAGCAATATTTTATACTCCTCCCTAGCCATCCGTCCAAGTTTCCACTTCTCGTAAGCTTCCTTTTTGTGCTTAAGATCACCAAAGATTTCTCCGTTAAACCAAGGTGTTCACCTGCCATTTTTGATATTTTTTCTACATGTAACCCTTCTGCCCGTCAGAGTTGGCAGCAACAAGGGCCGGGTTCAATATCTAGGGGTTCCATTCCAATAACACAATGCAAACCGGCTCGAGCCCCCACCCAGTGACCTGGGACAAATATATACCACCCCCGCTGAGCGCCTCCAAGAGGCAATACTTCCCCTCTCGCAAGCACATAGTCTGAGTGTAGCAAAAAGTCTTTTAATAACAGAGAGAAACAATGTGGCATTATGTTGGGGAAACACCACCAACAGGATTCATAACACAACCCATGAGCAAAACAACCCCACCCCAGGCAAATTGGGGCATGCCCTTTTCCCTTTGGTTCTTGAGTCCAGCAACCCCAAATCACCCAAAGTCCCAAAAGTCCAATGCCCCAAAAGTCTCTGTCCCTGGTCAGGGCAGCCCAGAGTTCGAAAGTTTATCGGCGGAGCTTTACCTCCCAACCTGGGTGGAAATGGGACGGGGGTAAGAGGCACCTTACGTGATCTGAAGCTGACCGCCCCATAGCTCCATAGCGGCGCTCCGCTCCGCCAGCCGCCCCACAAAACTCCTTCGCTCAGCTGCGCTCCGCTCCGCCAGCTGCCCCACGAACTCCTTCGCTCAGCTGCGCTCCGCCAGCCGCCCCACGAACTCCTTCACTCAGCTCCACGGCCCACAAGCAGCTCCTGCCATCCACACACTGCTCCGCGTCGAACTGCTTCACCAGCCGTCCTGCAAACTGCTCCACAATATATCTTCAGGCTCCCCCACTACTTAACACAACACTCAGTGATTTCAGCTCTTAGGTGAATTCAGCTTATAGTAGGGGAGCCCCAGTGCTGGTGCACTGTCAGCCCAAAGTGAGCTCAGCAGCCTATAACTAGACTTCTAATGAAATCAAAATTAGCTCTGATATTCCACAGTGGAGAGAGGAGGAAGTGCCATCAGCATGTAAGGCCCTCACCAATGGGCCCATGCCACCAAGTATTAATACTTGTCCCCAGCCTCTGTCCATTCACACAGTTTTGGAACCCATGGCCCTTGCCTAGCGAGTGCTACTTAGTTGATGGTGAATCCCTCCATCATAACAAAAGGCCACGTACAGTTTCAAGCACAGTTCCCATAATCAGGGTAATAACAATTTATTCTTCCTGCCCCAATAACAGGGACACTGGGGATCCCACGGCAGCCAAAGTGACCATTTGGGCAGCTATGGTCTCATTCTAGGTGTGGTGGGTGTACCTATGCAAATGAGATCGGCCCCTGAAGTTCTTTTCCATAACTTGCCACACCTCACCACCAGATGTCAGGGTGGAGCTCATCCTGACACTGCTTACATACACATCGGGATGATTTGTTCCTGTAACCTCAATAAGGCTTCTTTAAAACACAGCCAGCTCTCCTGGACTCCTTTCCCCCGCATATTAGCCTCCCAGGGGATCCTGCCCATCAGTTCCATGAGGGAGTCAAAGTCTGCTTTTCTGAAATCCAGGGCCCATATTCTGCTGCTTTCCTTTCTTCCTTTTGTCAGGATCCTGAACTTGATCATCTCATGGTCACTGCTGCCCAAGTTGCCACCCACTTCTACTTCCCCTACCAATTCTTCCCTGTTTGTGAGCAGCAGGTCAAGAGAGCCCGGCCCCTGGTTGGTTCCTCCAGCACTTGCACCAGGAAGTTGTCCCCAACACTCTCCAAAAATGTCCTGGATTGTCTGTGCACTGCAGTATTGCTCTCCCAGCAGATGTCAGGGTGATTGAAGTCCCCCATGAGAACCAGGTCCTGCGATCTGGAAACTTCTGTTAGTTGTCCAAAGAAAGCCTCGTCTACCTCATCCTCTTGGTCTCGTGGTCTATAGCAGACACTCACCAAGACATCATCCTTTTTGCTCTCTCCTCTAACTTTAACTCAAAAAGATTCTCAGCAGGCTTTTCTCCAGTTTCATACTGGAGCTCTCAGCAATCATACTGCTCTCTTACATTAGTGCAACTCCTCCACCTTTTTTCCCACTCCTATCCTTCCTGAACAGTTTATACCCATCCATGACAGTGCTCCAGTCATATGAGTTACCCCACCAAGTCTGTTATGCCAATCACATCATAGTTCCTTGACTGTGCCAGGACCTCCAATTCTTCCTGTTTGTTTCCCAGGCTTCTTGCATTTGTGTACAGGCACCTAAGATAACTAACTAATTGTTCTAATTTATCAGTATGAATCAGGAGGCCTCCCCTGTTGCACCCTCCTCCATGTGTTTCCTCCCAGTAACCCACTTCCCCACTTACCTCAGGGCTTAGGTCTCCATCCCCTGGTGAACCTAGTTTAAACCCCTCCTCACTAGGTTAGCAAGCCCGCCTGCAAAGATGCTCTTCCCTCTCTTTGGTAAGTGGATCCCATCTCTTCCTAGCAATCCTTCTTCCTGGAACAACATCCCATGGTTGAAGAATCCAAAGTCCTCTCTCCAAAACCACTTGCATAACCACACATTTACCTCCACAATTCGATGTTCCCTTCTGGGGCCTTTTCCTTCAACGGGGAGGATGGACGAGAACAAGACTTGTGCCTCAAACTCCTTTATCCCTCTTTCCAGAGCCACATAGTCTGCAGTGACCCTTTTAAGGTCATTCTTGGCAGTTTCATTGGTGCCCATGTGGAGAAGGAGGAAGTGGTAGCAGTCCAAGGGCTTGATCAGACACTCCGTCACATCCTGAATTCTAGCTCCAGGCAAGCAGCACACTTCTCAATTTTCCTGGTCTGGATGGCAGATGGAGGACTCCGTTCCTCTTAGGAGGGAGTCCCCGACCACCACCACCCGTCTCCTCTTCTTGGGAGTGGTGGTCGTGGAACCCCCCCATCCTTAGGGCAATGCATCCCATGCCTTCTGGTTGATGGGGTCTCCCTCTGATGACTCTTCCAAACCATTCTCTACCGTAGTACCTGTGCAGAGAGCCTGAAAACGGTTTCTTACCTCTCGCAACATTGGGGGTACATGGGTTCTCCTCTTTCTTCCCCATTCTGCACGGCCCTCTCGGATTCTTCAGCATGCTGTGCCTGCAGTGCCAAACGCTGACTTCTATCCGGAAAATCTTCATTTTCTCTGATGCAACGCAGGGTTGATACTTGGGTTTCTAGTCCTTTAACCTTCTCTTTTGATATGGAGACCAACTTGCACTTCATACAGACAAAGTCACTTCTATCCTCTGGGAGAAGGACAAACATGGCACATCCCGTGCAGGTCACAACAGCTGATCGCTTACTATCCATAATGTCTTCCTTCTAAGAGCCTCTTCAGATGTTGTATTTATGGCTCACAGAAGCCTGAAAGGCAAAAAGGACCCCAAACACTCGGTGGGAACTCCCCCCAGGCGAACTCCCTGTTTGCCAGTCCTTTGTTCCCTGCTCACTCCGTTCGCAACTGGCAGCTTTTTTATGAAGCAGTTGGCCTGGCTCAAAGCCTTCCCTCCAATCAACCACTCAAGGTCCACCTGAAACAAAGCACTCCCAATTCACGTCTTTTCAAACTAACACGGTCAAACAGTCCCTGCAACTAGCTCCAGTCAAACAAATGGTCACAGCAGACAGACACTCGGTTATTCATCCCACCAGCTCACAACACAGACCCCCTAATGCAGCACTCACCATAGTTCCTCTCAGACAGTTCCCAGGCAAACGTCCTCTGTTCGCCTGTCCTCTGTTGGCAACTTTGGTCTCTAACTAAAAAATAGTGGCTATTTACAACAAAAACCCCACATACATATATGGGGCTTCAATTCAGTGGTTTTTGAAGTCCAATATACTTTCTGCTTTAGTCACCAATACCAGATGCTTGAAAGGCAATACATTTTCAATATTATTTCTATCCCCTGCCTTATGCATTCTAACATTTTGTTTGCTCAGTGTGCAGTTGTGGTCAAAAACACGGATATTTTCAGAGAAATCTCCATAACAATGCCCAGGTCTTTTTCCTGACTGGTTACAGTAATTTCAGAACCCATAGGGGTTCAAATTCTTCCTTCTAACATGCATTACTTTGCATTTATTTCACAATGAGTTTCATCTAGTTGCCCATTCAACTAGTTTTATTAGGTCCCTCTGAACTTCAACAGTCTTCACTAAATAATTATGTGACCAGCAGTTGCCACCTCATTGCTAAGTCCCTTTTCTAGATAATTGATTGCTATATTAAATACTAACAGTCTGAGCATGGAACCTGGGGACACCCTACTGTTGGCCTTTGGCAATGTATGTAGACCTTTCAATCCTACTCCCGATTTTCTCTTTCTTACGGTATGTCTACGCTGGAGCTGGAAGCCTCAGCTCAACTAGACATACCCACATTAGTGCTGCTCTAAAAACAGAAGTATAGCCATAGTGACATGACCAGTGGGATGGGATAGCCATTCTGAGTATGACTCCATCTGGCTTCACCATCATGGCTACCCTTCTATTTTTAGCATGCTAGCTCAAATCTGTCTACTCAGGCTAGAAATTACACCTTCCAGATCTAGTGAGATGTACCTTTAAGTAGTTTATAAGCCACAACAGAACTTTCTCTCTTCTCCCATGACAACTTAATATAATTTATTTGGACTAATAAGGAAACTTAACAGTTCTTCTTTATCCACTATTTTGCTAACATGCTCAAAAAAGTTAGTAGATTATAGAAGCCATTCAGGATCATTCTCAGCAGCTGAATGTCATGTACTAAAATATAGTAATGTATAAAAAATGGATTTTTATTACTCTATAGTATTTATCAGAGTACTTATGTAGTACTGCCAGAAAGGGAAAAACTAGAAATAGTCAGAAAGGGAAAAGCTAAAAATACTGCAGTAAGTTTAACTTCTGCCAGGCAACAACTGTTAAGGTTTTAATGTCACCTTCTGTATATGTACGTTTAAACCCTGATGATATTAGATTCTATTGACAACCTAGATCCCAATCTGCAACCTTTACACACAGACTAAGCATTTGAATAGCCCCAGTGACTTTAATGACAACTCACATGCTTAGAAGTTAAACATGTATATATGTTTGCGATATCAGGGACAGGGACTTCAACTATAATTGTTTAAGGAAAGGGGCATTTTCTTGTCTGAAAAGCTGCGGGGCCGGGGGGCTGTGTACATAAATTGTAACAATTACTGGTCAAGTTGTGTGTCTCATCTACAGTGTTTGGGAAATGATAAAATGGTCAGCGTGGAGATGTCTGTCAGAACCTTTCATAGTCCTTCTGAACTGCTCACATTTCTTGTATAAAGAAACATTTCAAGAAAAATCAATATGCTGGGGAGAGGGTAATTTAATTTATAGTTGTAATCTAACAGTATAGGGTCAACAGGAGTCGGTCATGTGAATGTACAGGGGAACTCTTGCTATTCAGATCTTTGAGAGAATCAATTCTCTATTTGATTGGGCTGCTCAGCTCCTTTGTCTATGTGCCACCACATCACATGGAACGACGACGCAGAATGGAAGCATAGACAGCACCACCTCTTCCTTGTTACTTCAATCACTCAACATGTTGGTCTGAAATTACTGAAATACTTCTTTTACGCAGTTCTCTACTCCCCCTTATTGATGTTTCTTCAGACAGTAAAATACATTTTAAAGGACGTTCAAAAAAACCCGAGCCTTAATTATTAGACAGGCTTCTCTTAAGACATGATCAGAGAGGACATGTTATGTAGTGGTTGTTTAAGTGGCAGCCCTTATCCAGCCCTAAAACTAGTTTTCTATAATTACTTCGAAAAAAGGTTTTGAAGGAATGTTCTAGTTAGAGCCTGGAGATTCCCTGTTAATGTTGTAAGCAACTATTAATTCTTATTAGATTACAGTTAATTTGTAAATGCAGTAAAATCAAAATATCTCCCCAAAATTCAGCCTTGACCCAGTCCTTTTATGTGGTGAATACTGAAATACACTTAAAATAATGTATGAGAGTCTTCAATTAATGTTGTGATCTCTGCACCAGCAATGTCTCTTCTTGCATTGGAATCAAACGTTGTGGATCTTGAAGTTGTAGGCCTATGACAGCCCATTAGTAATATTGGGCAAAATTAATTCCAGTTGCTTCCAACTAATCATTCCCCTCCCTAGCCTCACAGATTTTACCCAGAAGTGATAATACAGCTTCTGTCTATATAATCTTTTAATTGGAACCTCTATTCTCCCTCCACCTCCAGAGACTCCAGAGGCAGGCACAACCTGGTATCACAATTCTGTTGGAGTCATACCCCTAGGAAATTGGTGGGAAGGGGAGGAGGAGGAAGTCTAGTTCATATCACAAAAAGAGATGATAATCCTCCCCAGCTAAAATTGTGGATCACTCTACAGCAACACAATGTATTGCTTAAAAGGAACTAATGCAATCCTTTCGATCTATCCAGTATATAGATTACTTCACACGATAAAATCCGGAGGTCTTTCGCTAATCTTGAAGCTAAATATTACTCAATTAATTTCCAAATTAGTCAGTCCTTTTACACAAAGGGAATTTTTCTGCAAGCTTCCACATCTTTTCTCTCTCTTGATCACCACCTCAGCCCTGCCTTCTGCAAACACAAACTGAAATTCAATCTCATGGGAAAGCAGTGTAAATTGAAGCACAGGACTGGGAGCCAAAACACTCCCAAATTCTAATCCCAGCCCTGATATTGCTTCTGTGTGGCTTTGAGCAAGTGATAACCTGCCTCAGTTTCCCCATCTGTGAAATGGAGGGAATAAGATTTCTTTCCCTATTTCACAGGGGTATCATGAGTATTATTTAACCTTTGTAAAGCTCTTCATTACTACTACAGAACGGTAGTATCTAAAGACCCAGACCCTTGATTGTGTGCATAGTGCCTCTCACAATCAAAAGACAATCCTTGCCATAAAGATCATAAGATAATGACTACTAAATATTTTATTACTCAATTCTGCACACCAATGTTGCTTGCACACAGGAATACTGGTGCACAGTTTTTAAACCATTCCTCACTTTTGACTCTCAATCTCCCTCCGTATCTCTGGTATGTTACTACTCCCTGTAGCCCTTTATTATGTCATGTTTCCACAAAAAGGAGCACATTTGCCTTTGATATGCAAACATATGGTTCCATACGTGCTACTAGCATCATTGGGAATAGTATGTGCATCAATGGAAAATATTTCTCCAGCTTCTTTACTTTGTGTACCAGAAATTGCAAAATTTAGTAGGGACAGATCTCCATAAAAATATTTCATTTCCCAGAATAGGATTAACATACCACTGCACCAGCAATAAATAGCAATAATTTAGTAGCAAATAGGATCCCATCAATGTACATAGCAACCTTTGGACCCACCAATATTTATGGAGCAACCACAGCCTGTGCATAAATTGTTTCTCATTCATGTTGAGCGTCTGGGAATTCCCTCTATTTCAAAGTATTACACTGTTCTTCCATTTCCATTTAGAAAGCTGAAAAACAGGATAAATGTAAATTATGCCATAACAATACTATGGCACACAGTGGGTTCCACGGGTTCTTATTTCCCGCTGTAGCTACAGTGTATATTCAAGGCTGAATCAGCTTAATTGCAAAATAATTCACTCACCATACATAAAAGCACTTGGGCTATTTCACAATTTGTGAATTATAAAATCAGAAACTTTTCTGAGACCAAGGAACAGGATTATAGCTAATCGTATTAGCCTAGAACTGCTTTTTAAAAAAAAGTATTGAAGTTAGAGATATGAAACTTCCCACATTTTCACATGCTGACTGCATTCTGAGAGACTTTAGTTTATTAATAAGTAATAGAATTATCATCTGCAGACCTGGGATTTCAGAGGATTACATTGGGGGATGCTGAAATAATCCACCAAGACGTACTTGTGGGCACTGTGCTTTTGGTAGGGAGTAAGAGGCCTTAGACAGTGACGAGTAAATTGGAGGGAGACCTTAAAGAAGGTGCGTTTCAGCCTACATTTTGGAAAGGTTGTTTTGCAAAGGTATTTTAGGACATAGATCTCAATTAAAGACTTTCTTGGGAGGACTTAAATTCAGCAGCCCATTGTTCAGAGCATTCTCCCAAACATATGAGCTGGAGGGAAAGGGCTGTCAAGAACCTGGCAGTCTTATATTTGGTACCATGTAACGTTACAGTAAGAGTTACTGCAGCCACTTAAAGAATTCCAAAGTCGCTCATCCATGTAACAGCTTTCACAACTTTATGGTTTAAACTCATGATTATATGAGCATGATTATATGAACTGTCATATGAACAGTGATTATATGAATTGGCATGATTTAACTTTGGGATCGCTAGTTTTTAAGTTATAGAACTGTAAACATCTGAATCCAAAGGACGTATTCCATACAGAGAACAACATTTATACAGTGATCCAGCTGTTAAATGCTCAAAGTTTGAATTTTTTTTTTAAATTTTATATAATTTTAGCTTTGGGCAGAAACCAGGCATGGAAAACTTCTGAAAGACAAAAGTTTCAAGAAGTTATGACAAATTGAAAACGAGGTTAGAACGGAAACTATTCTGAAACCTTAGCACTCAGTCCAACTGTAGTTTATTTAAACCACTGCCTCCTTTGCCACATACCACTTAGAAATATGTAACTCACGGAAAATAAACTTTAGCTTAAATAAAATTCTGGGTTGAGATCTTACACCAAATTTCAGCCCAAACGATAAACACCCCTGAAATATCAGATTTGTAATGGCAGCACTGGATCAGGCAACATTTTCAGGCTATTTAAAAGTGTTCATAATCAATAATCTAGGGAACTTAGAAATTTTTACTAGATAAATTGCTGCCTAAGGCCATGTACTACTTAGAAACGTGTTTAATTAGAACACAGCTGACAAGAGCAGTTAGCATTTCCTGAATACTACCTGTTCCCAAAAATACATAAAAACTACTTTAAAACATCATGAACCATGTTTAAAAGGCTGAAACTTACAGACTTTGGACCAACAGAGGATGGCAGATTCAGATCTCAGTTACGCCAGTGTAAAACCTTAGAAACTTCACTGAAACCAATGGAGTTATTAGGATTTGCACCAACATGTAGCAGATCAGCAACAGACCCAATGTGCTCAAGGAAAAGAAAGCGAGGTACCATAAAAACAAAGCATATGACCAATATATGCAGATTGCGATATAAACATTTCAGAGAGAGAAGACGGGTGAGGTAATATCTTTTATTGGACCAACTTCTCTTGGTGGAAGGTACAAGTGGGGACTCATGTGACTCAACTCGTGACCCACATGGGCTCAGTCTGCCCGCCTGCAAAGAACTGCAGGACCATGGCCTGTATTGCTCATGGCAGTCCACCAACATTCTGATGTATTGGAATAAAAGTAAATTCTATAGAATTCGTGTTTTAAGTGTAACATCTGGTACGATTTGACTAAGTCAGAAGAGCTAGGTTCTGTCACCAGTCACATTACTTCTGTGACCTTAGTAAATTAATTTAGGTCAAAATTTGCAAAACTTGGTCCTCAGAGTTAGAACTAAAGGATTTAGGAGCATAACAGTGAGGGTCATTAACTACTGGAACTCTGTACCAACGGGTGTGGTGGCTTCTCCATCACTGGCAATTTTCAAATCAAGATCAGATGTTTTTCTAAAATATCTGTAAGACAAATCCAGCAATTTCCTGCAATATCTTTGGGAGATCTTACTATATTAAATTTATGAACTATTGTGGGCCAGGGATTGTATGTAATTCCATGGGGGAGGATGGAGAGAGGGAGAGGACCCAAGCCCTTCAGGAACTCACAAAAGAGGGAGAGATTCACCAAATTCACTCAGATGATAACATCTCCGGAGGGGTATCACCACCTGGAAAGATCTGCATATTGTCAGGAACAAGGACTTGCAGCTGTACCTGCCCAGTCTCCAAGCAGCCTATGAAAACAGCTGAGCCGCAGAATGGCCACCTGGTTGACCACTGATGGCCGAGGAAGTCAGCAGGCCTGTTCCTAAGCCCAGCAGCAACTGATCTCTGGCTGCTCAGTGTACTTGCCCTCAGCTACAATCTCTCCTGTACCTGTCCTGCTCCTAGGGTTGCTCCAGCCCTCATCCTGTCTTGTTCCCAGCCCTGATCCTGTCCTTCCTAGTCCTCTCCAGCCCTGCTCTCCTGCTTGGTTCCTGACTCTGCCTTCCACCCTTGGCTCTGACTCCTGGTTCCTGACTCCCTCTGACCTGTGTCCCTGCTCCAAACCACTAGGTCTGACTGCCCACGTCCCTGACAGTTTGAGCAGCCCATAAAAGACAAAATCAGGCTCTGCTGCCAGGGTGGACCCCACAAAGGCCCACATCCCCATGACAGAGTTAGTGGAGCTCCTGCAGAGTTTAACGACTCAGGTTAGCACCCTGCAGGCACAGACTGCAGTCTCATGGGTAAACACTACACCACTGACAGTTCATGCCCCTCAGAGAAATGTAGGGCTAGATGGGACCTGAGAAGTCATCAAGGCCAGCCCCCTGCACTGTGGCAGGACCAAGTAAACACAGACCATCCTTGACAGGTGTTTGTCCAACTTGTTTTTTAAAGTTTTAAAATGATAGGGACTCCACAACCTCCCTTGGAAGCCTATTCCAGACCTATCCTAATAGTTGGAAAGCTTTTCCTAATATCTAAACTAAAACTCCCTTGCTGCAGATTAAGCCCATTACTTCTGATCCTACTCTCAGTGCACACAGAGAACAGTTGGTCACCGCCCTCTTTATAACAGCCCTTAACATATTGGAAGACTTATCAGGTCGCCCCTCAGTCTTCTTTTCTCAAGACTAAACATGCCCAGTTTTGTCACTCATGGGTTTTTTGAGCCAACATTGGCTCCTGTTCTCACGACCCCACCAGAATGCGACTTAGTCTGCCGTCTGGGGAAGCACTGGCATGGGCCTCTCCTTGGTTTGAGAAGCACCAACACTGAGAAGACCCAGTGCCAGACATCAGGACTCTGTCTTTATCCCTCTTGGAGGGGGAGGCATTTTGCCTCCTGTCCAGCAAAAAGCTGGGTCTGCATCTCAGTTGGAAAACACCAGGTCCCAGCCCTGATAGAGGAGCCCGGGCTGGGCTGGTTATCTTCCCCTCAAAACGTCATATGGATTCCGCATCTATCCACCAGTACCCTAGCAGCGACCCATCAACGTCCGATGCATCTAATGCCGCTTTGTCTGCAACGTTCTGCCATGTCAGAGATCAACTTGACAGCACTAATAGACTCCGGTGCTTCCAATGGTTTTATGGACTCAGATTTTGCTTGAGCTCATGGAACTCCAACCCAGCGCAAGGCTGTCCATGACCTGGTTGAATCCACTGATGGGTCACTCCTCTCCTCAGGTATGTCATACATAAGATGGTGCCCTTGCAAGTCAATCCTTCAGGGAAACCATAAATCCCTGCAGTTTCATTTGGTATGCTCCCACATTCTCTGGTCATCCTTGAGATCACCTGGCTTACCACTCACAACCCATGTATCCTTTGGAAGTCTGGCAAAGTTAGGTCCTGCTCATCATTTTGCCAACAATTTAGCTTCCCCGAATCTGGGTTCAAATCAGAAACTAATAACTGTTTGACCCAGACGAAGCACCACCCTTCAGGGGAGCCCAGAAGAGCAGGGATGGACTCCATGAAACCCCCCCCAACGCTGGCTACCCAAACAATATCGGTGAAATACCGGAACCTTACAGACGTTTTTGACAAGGAAAGAGTGGACATACTCCTGCTCCCACCATCACTGCAATTGCCCCACAGACCTTCAGCCAGGGGCTGAGATTCCATCGGACCAACTCTGCCTCCAAGATGGAGTAAATACTCCAAGAATACCTTAGAGAGAACCTCTAAAAGGGATTCACCTGCTCATCCACATCCCCTGCTGGTGCTCCAATCTTCTTCATGGCCAAGAAAGATTGCTTCCTGCGCTCTTGCATGGACTGTCAGGCACTAAGCAAGGTTACCATTTGGAACAGATACCCTTTGCCCCTTATTAACAAGGTTTTCGAGAAACATTGTTGTACAAGGATTTTCACAGGCTGGACCTCCATGGGGCCTACAACCTGGTCTGTATCCAGGCAGGGAACTAATGGAAGACTGCACCCATGATGGGCACTTTACATAGCCCAAAGGGCATGACTACGTATTCAAAGTGCCCATAATCTTTCAGTACTTTATTAACTGAACATTTAGGGACATCTTGGACCTGTTTGTAGTGATCTATCTAGAATACATCCTTATATTTTCTGAGAACAAAGCCCTTCATGACCAACACATACACTGCATTGTGGAGAGGCACCACCAAAACTACTTCTATTGTAAATTACAGAAATGAGAATTTGATTGTAGCATGATTGAGTTCCTTGGGTACATGATGTCCCCAGATGGGATAACTAGGGATCCACGCAAAATGTCTGCCAGCTCCAAGTGGTCCATTCCAAGTGATGTGTGTGGGGTACAACAGTTCCTCGGCTTTGCCAATTTCTATCAGTGTTTCATCCAGGGGTTTTCCTACCTGATGACTCTCATTATAGCACTCCTTCGTAAGGACAGCCAGTTCATCTGGTCCCTGAGACCCAATCCACCTTTGACCAGATGAAGCAGTTTTTATTTTTAATATATTTTAATTGTATTGCTCCCATCCTTGTCGATCCTGACCCTACCAAGCCTTTGATCGCAAAGGCTGATGCATAAAACTTTGCTATAGTAGTCGTGTTATCTCAACAAGTTGGACCCCATAACCAGCTCCACCCTTGCTTTGTCTATTCCAGAAAGCCCAGCCAAGTGGAACTATGACATTTGGGACAAGGAGCTGCTTGAAATTAAGGCAGCTTTTGAGGAGTAGTGTTGCATTCTTGAAGAATTCCCAGTTCAGATCCTTAATGGATCACAAAAACTGGAGTACAGCCCGAAACCTAAACCAATGCCAGATCCATTAGTCCCTTTTCTTTGCCCAATTCGATTTAGTTGTAACCTACCGGCCAGGTATGAGAAATGGGAAGACAGATTCCCTATCCTGCAAGCATGAAATGGCCAAATCATGTGTGACACTATTTTCCACCCTACTTAAGCCATTCAAGTTTGCCTTTGGAACAGTGCACAGGAATCTAAATGTGCCTCATTCAGTTCCTGCTGTCTCACGACACTTTTGCCACCCAGACCTGCCAGACCTTGGATGATGTGGGCACTCAACAGGATTCAGAGTTTCAGTTACAGTATGGAATTCTCCATCAGACACTGCATTTATGTTTCAGACAGACAGCCTAGACTCAAGGTTCCCAAACTATGCCATGATTCCTGGCTTGCATGCCATTTCAGCCAAACTAAAACCAGGAACTTGGTTTGAAAAATTTCTGGTGGCCATGAATGCAGTCATATGTTAGGAAATATGCTGACTCCTGCAATCTGTGTTCCCGGACCAAGAACCCTTGAGGAAGGGCTTTTGGTCTCCTTCAACCCTACTGACCCAGTCTCAGGCCTAGTCAACTGTGTCCCTGGATTTCATATTAGAACAACCCCAGCCCTAGGAGGTATAGTTGTGTTGGTCTCTGTTGATCTCCTGAGCAAGACTGCACACATTATTCCCTCTCACCTGGTTCTCACCACCCTGGAAACTGCCTGCCTCTTTCTTGAGCACATCTTCCGGCTCCACAGACTACCAGCAGGCATTATGTTGAACCGAGGCCCACAGTGTGTCTCCTGTTTCTGGTGAGAGCTTTTCAAACTCTTGGGGGTAGAACTCCTCACCTCCTCTGCATATCATCCACAGACCAAAGGGCAGACGGAGTAGGTGAACCAGATTCTCGTACGGTATCTCTCGTGCTTCCAGAATTATCATCAGGATGACTGGCCCTCCCTGCTCCCATATACCAATTAGCTTATAACAACGCTATCTATGCCTCCAGTCTGCAGACCTTGTTCTAGGTCAGTTACAGCTTCCACTCTCGCTTCCACTCAGAGCTGCTTACAAGCATAAGACCTGGTCACCCATCTGCATCACATAACAAAAAGAGCTATAGAACATCAAGAAGCTGCTAAAAAGCTCTATAAGCAGGACTGAGATAGGGGCTGTCAAGCCACATCTAACCTAATTATCAGGGACAACATCTGGGAGTCAGCTCAACACCTCTGGTTCTCCTGGCTTGCAGCCAAGTTATATCACCAACACATGGGGCCATTCAAAATCACTGAAAAAGTCAATCGAGTGACATTCAGGCTTCATCTGCCTGAGTCAATGAAAATCCACCCCATGTTCCTATCCTGAAACCCTATCATGAGAACCCCCTCTCAGGTCAATCCAACCCACTGCCAATACCCATTATGGTGCAAGGACAAGACGGATTTCTCATCCGCCAGATTCTCAACTCTAAATGGGTTTGGGGTAAACTTCACTACTTGGTGAACTGAGAAGTCTGTGGCCTTAAGGATTGATTGTGGGAACTGGCAGAAAATGTCCTTGCCCCCAAGCTGGTATGAGCATTCCACCGAGCTCATTGAGAGAAGCTGGACCTGGGGAGTCCAAGGATGTGTCCTTGAGGAAGGACGGTACTGTCTGCAATGCAGATTTGCAGCTGCCCGGCCTCCAGGCAGCCTAAGAACACAGCCGAGCCACAACAGGACCACCTGATTGGCCGAGGAACTCAGAAGGCCTGCTTTTAAGCCCAGCAGCAACAACTGATCTTTGGCTGCTCAACACACACACTCACCCCTAAAATCTTACCTGCCCTGCTCCTAGCCTTGATCCAGTCCCAATCCAGTCTTGCTCCTACCCTGCCCAATCCTCTCCAGCCATGCTCAGTTCCTGACTCCAGCTCTGCCCATCTCTGTTCCGACCACTAGTCCTGACCACCCGTCTCCTGGTTGCTGAGATATATACTGGTTCAAACTGGATTCTCTAGAGAACAGACAAACAAAGAAAGAACTTTTAGATAAATAGTCTGAATTTAAACTGACTCAGGGCCTACTTTCGGGTCCAGCAAACAGACAGCGTCTTCCCTCCAAGGGAAGTGCCAGTCCTTTCTGGGATGAGTTGGAAGGACTTAACCTAATTACAGGGGTAGACTTGTTCTCAGTTAACAAGGAACTTGTACCCACAGGAAAACCCCTTGTTGGGGTGTGAAGGACTGATCACCAGCTGGAGTCCTTGTTGGAGTTGGGGTGATCACTGCTAAGCTTATTAGCGTGTGTGTGTAGGTTCTTTAAATAGGTTCTCTCTGTAATACTTTCACCTTAGAAATAAATGTGCTTGCTTAGGAAGAGTTCAGTAACTTATTCCTATAGGCAATTACGCTGTTTATAGCCTCTGAAGAGAAGGCAAACCAGACCTCCTTAGGCTGTCTGACTTGCTGAGGAATTCACAGTGTAGGCAGGGAACTTTGCAGCCTTGAAATATCCTGTTCAAAAGAGAGACAGACACGTGGCTCCCCCAGGAGACGTGACAGCTGGGGTGACCAGCTATAACCCTGAGAGCTGGTGCCCTTGGTGGATCATAGATGTGGAATACAGGTGTAGTTGCCATGAACTGTGACAATATGCTCTGGTTTAAAACAGGAATTATTTCAGGGAAGTTGGATAGCCTGTGTTATCGTATCTATGAATGAGATTACCCCCATGCGTACAGTTATGCACATGATGACGTCTTTGCAGGATAAAGACCTTAGACTGGACCTTAGACCAGTGGGCTGGGAACTTCTGGGTACTTAGCACTTCTGAAAGTCAAGCCACTGATTTAGACGCTTAAAAATGGATTTAGAAACAGTCTTAATCTCCCTAGATGAGATCCTCTACCCCCATCCCAGCCCCTTTATGCCAGATAAAAGGGATAGACATAAAGGACCCTTAAAAGCCTCAATACCAGCCAGGGTCAGATTCCGCCAGTTCAAGAATTGTGGATGACTGCTGTGAGGCTGCCTTCTAAGGACCCACACTTGGCAGAGGGGGTGTGCAGGTACGAGGTTGCAGGTAAGAGCAGAATCTCAGGGATCTGTCTGCAGCCCACAGCACTGCAGAGATTTGAAACAGCACTGCTCACCACTGGCAGCTGGCAACAGATGACCATATCTTTGACAGGCTCCCAGGGGTTCTCTAAATTAGGCTGAGGGCCTGTCATAAAAATAAAGGGAAGGGTAACCACCTGTCTGCATACAGTGCTATAAAATCCCTCCTAGCCAGAGGCAAAACCCTTTCACCTGTAAAGGGTTAACAAGCTCAGCTAACCTGGCTGGCACCTGACCAAAATGACCAACGAGGAGACAAGATACTTTCAAAGCTGGAGGGGGGGCGGGAAACAAAGGGTCTGTTTGTCTGTGTGATGCTTTTGCCGGGAACAGATCAGGAATGCAGTCTCAGAAACTCTGTTAAAATTAGTACGTAATCTAGCTAGAAATGCGTTCGATTTCCTTTTGTTTAATGGCTGGTAAAATAGGTTGTGCTGAATGGAATGTATATTCCTGTTTTTGTCTTTTTGTAACTTAAGGTTTTGCCTAGAGGGATTCTCTATGTTTTGAATTTGATTATCCTGTAAGGTATTTACCATCCTGATTTTACAGAGGTGATTCTTTTACCTTTTCTTTAATTAAAATTCTTTTTAAGAACCTGATTGATTTTTCATTGTTCTTAAGACCCAAGGGTTTGGGTCTGTGTTCCCCTGTACAAATTGGTGAGGATTTTTATCAAGCCTTCCCCAGGAAAGCGCGTGTGGGGCTTGGGGGGATATTTGGGGGGGAAGACGTCTCCAAGTGGGCTCTTTCCCTGTTCTTTGTTTAACAACGCTTGGTGGTGGCAGCATAGGGTTCAAGGACAAGGCAAAGTCTGTACCTTGAGGAAGTTTTTAACCTAAGCTGGTAAGAATAAGGTTAGGGGGTCTTTCATGCAAGTCCCCATTTCTGTACCCTAGAGTTCAGAGTGGAGAAGGAACCTTGACAGGGCCTTTTTTAGCTCCCACAGCAGCACAGGATAAGGAGGGCTTAGCCTTATAGCCACGTCTAAATTTCTCCCTCTATCTGTTGGGCATGTTAAAACAGTACTTACCTTCCATCCATTGGCACCGTGAAGCTTAATTCATTAGTGTCTGTAAAGTGGTGTGAGAACCACAGATGGAACATGCTATTGAAATGCAAACAATTCTTACTAGTTATGTGTTATACAAGATAGTGTCTTACTTTTTATGGTTTATCCCTTGAAATTTTATAATTTTATTTGTTTTATTCACAAGAAACTAATTTTCCTCACACACACGTATCTTTCTTGCAGCAGACACCAAACTGGCTCCATTCAGTTTTACTACTTTTAGTTGGTGATGCAGCTGCATCAGCAACATCACCACAGATGTGGATGCTCTGAAAACTCTTAACTGCAAAGGGATCTTAACAGCACAGGGACACACAGAAGAAATCAAAAAGCACAGATCATTTTATATTGGTTCTTCCAAAGCAATAGTTATTGGAGGCTGCTATAAATTTCTCCTGAGGGGGTACCTGGTAAGAGTTTTGTCTGCATGAAATGCCGTCTGATAGAGCTGATGGAGGAAAAGATCCGCGGTTTGGAGATGCAGGTAGAAAGTCTGGTTTAGAAAGGGGTTTGAGCAGATTATGGAGCAAAGACATGAGGTATCTGAAGGGAAAAGCTCAGACTTGCAGACGGAAGCAGGACTGAGGCATTCTGAGGGGAGACTGAGTGAGGAAAGTGGTCAGTGGAAGCATGTGACTAAAAGAACCAGGCAAAGGAAAAGACAGGCTAGTGAAGGCAAAATAGAGCTCAAGAACAGGTTTGCAGAGTTAGAAAATGAAGAAGGGGCTCAGCAGGTAGTCACTGGAGGTGGAAGGGCAAGGAAGAAGAGAAGAGCGGCTAGTCCTATAGGAAAAAGGGAAGAGTCAATAGAGACTACACCAAATATGAGCCCCAGGAGGATACAGGATGGGTTGAAGAGGATTACAAGGGAGAATAGGAATGGAAAGAACTTGCAGTCAAACGGAACAGAGGATAGACTGGAGAGTAGCACCATCACCAGGAAAAGGCAGGTCTATGTGATTGGGGACTCTTTACTGAGAAAAATAGACAGGCCTGTAACCAGAGCTGATCCAGAGAATAGGAGGGTGTGCTGTCTTCCAGGTGCTAAGATACAGGATGTAGACCTGAGGTTGAAAAGGATCCTAAAGAGAGCGGGAAAGAATCCCCTAATTATCCTTCAAGTGGGAACAAATGATACAGCTAGCTTCTCGCTGGAAAGTATTAAGGGAGACTATGCTTGGCTGGGGAAGACGCTTAAGGAAATTGAGGCTCAGGTGATCTTCAGTGGGATTCTGCCTGTTCCTAGAGAAGGGCAACAAAGGTGTCACAAGATTATGACTATCAACAGATGGTTTAGGCAGTGGTGCTAAAAGAGGGCTTTGGGATGTATGGCCACTGGGAGGCATTCATGGACAGAGGACAGTTCTCTTGGGATGGACTTCATCTGAGTAAGGAAGGAAATAGATTTCTAGGATGGAGGCTGGCACAACTGATTAAGAGAGCTTTAAACTAGGAATTTGGGGGAGATGGTTGGGAGATGTCCAGGTAATCTCCACGCCAGATTTTAGCATTGAGAGGGAAGAAAACGAAGTAAGAAAGGATACAGCCGTGGGTAGGAGAATGTATATAAGGAGGAAGGGCAATGTGGATACCAGTCTAATAGATTATACTGGCTGTAGAATGACCGTGCCTAATCGGGTACAGAATGTGAGTGAGGCCAAACAGCAAAAATTAAGATGTTTGTACACCAATGCGAGGAGCCTAGGTAACAAAATGGAGGAACTAGAGCTAATGGTGCAGGAAGTGAAACCAGATATTATAGGGATAACAGAAACATGGTGGAATAGTAGCCATGACTGGACTACAGGTATTGAAGGGTATGTGCTGTTTAGGAAAGACCGAAATAAAGGTAAAGGTGGTGGAGTAGCATTGTATATCAATGATGAGGTAGAAAGTAAAGAAGCGATGGAATGGATAAGACAGAGTCCGTCTGGACAAAAATTACATTGGGGAAGAAAACTATTAGAGCCTCCCCTGGGATAGTGCTTGGGGTGAGCTATAGACCTCCGGGATCTAATTTGGATATGGATAGAGACCTTTTTAATGTTTTTAATTAAGTAAATACTAATGGAAACTGCGTAATCATGGGAGACTTGAACTTCCCAGATATAGACTGGAGGATGAGTGCAAGTAATAATAACAGGGCTCAGATTTTCCTAGATGCGATAGCTGATGGATTCCTTCATCAAGTAGTCGGTTCAGCAACTAGAGGGGATGCCAGTTTAGATTTGGTTTTGGCGAGTAGTGAGGACCTCATAGAAGAAATGGTTGTACGGGATAATCTTGGTTCAAGTGATCATGGGCGAATTCAGTTCAAACTGAATGGAAGGATTAACAAAAATCTGCAACTAGGGTTTTTGATTTCAAAAGGGCTGACTTTCAAAAATTAAGGAAATTAGTTAGGGAAGTGGATTGGGCTGAAGAACCTATGGCTCTAAAGGCACAGGAGGCCTGGGATTACTTTAAATCAAAACTGCAGAAGCTATCAGAAGCCTGCATCCCAAGAAAGGGGAAAAAATTCATAGGCAGGAGTTGTAGACCAAGCTGGATGAGCAAGCATCTCAGAGAGGTGATTAAGAAAAAGCAGAAAGCATACAGGGAGTGGAAGATGGGAGGGATCAGCAAGGAAAGCTACCTTATTGAGGTCAGAACATGTAGGGATAAAGTGAGACAGGCTAAAAGTCAAGTAGAGTTGGACCTTGCAAAGGGAATTAAAACCAATAGTAAAAGGTTCTATAGACATATAAATAAGGAAGAAAACAAAGAAAGAAGAAGTGGGACTGCTAAACACTGAGGATGGAGTGGAGGTCAAGGATAATCTAGGCATGGCCCAATATCTAAACAAATACTTTGCCTCAGTCTTTAATAAGGCTAAAGAGGATCTTAGGGATAATGGTAGCATGACAAACGGGAATGAGGATATGGAGGTAGATATTACTGTATCTGAGGTAGAAGCGAAACTCAAACAGTTTAATGGGACTAAATCGTGGGGCCCACATAATCTTCATCCAAGAATATTAAAGGAATTGGCACACGAAATTGCAAGCCCATTAGCAAGAATTTTTAATGAATCTGTAAACTCAGGGGTTGCACTGTATGATTGGAGAATTGCTAACATAGTTACCCGGATCACTTTTTTTTCCCCTTTCTTAAAAATAGGAACTACAGGCCTGTTAGTTTGACATCTGTAGTATGCAAGGTCTTGGAAAAAATTTTGAAGGAGAAAGTAGTTAAGGACATTGTAGTCAATGGTAAGTGGGACAAAATACAACATGGTTTTACAAACGGTAGATCATGCCAAACCAACCTGATCTCCTTCTTTGAGAAAGTAACAGATTTTTTAGACAAAGGAAACACAGTGGATCTAATTTACCTAGATTTCAGTAAGGCATTTGATACCGTGCCACATGGGGAATTATTAGTTAAATTGGAAAAGATGGGGATCAATATGAAAATTGAAATGTGGATAAGGAATTGGTTAAAGGGGAGACTACAGCGGGTCCTACTGAAAGGTGAACTGTCAGGCTGGAGGGAGGTTACCAGTGGAGTTCCTCAAGGATCGGTTTTGGGACCAATCTTTTTATTACTGACCTCGGCACAAAAAGTGGGAGTGTGCTAATAAAGTCTGCAGATGACACAAAGCTGGGAGGTATTGCCAATTTAGAGAAGGACAGGGATATCATACAGGAGGATCTGGATGACCTTGTAAACTGGAGTAATAGTAATAGGATGAAATTTAATAGTGAGAAGTGTAAGGTTATGCATTTAGGGATTAATAACAAGAATTTTAGCTATTAGCTGGGGACGCATCAATTAGAAGTAACGGAGGAGGAGAAGGACCTTGGAGTATTGGTTGATCATAGGATGACAATGAGCCGCCAATGTGATATGGCTGTGAAAAAAAGCTAATGCGGTCTTGGGATGCATCAGGAGAGGTATTTCCAGTAGAGATAAGGAGGTTTTAGTTCCGTTATACAAGGCACTGGTGAGACCTCACCTGGAATACTGTGTGCAGTTCTGGTCTCCCATGTTTAAGAAGGATGAATTCAAACTGGAACACGTACAGAGAAGGGCTACTAGGATGATCCGAGGAATGGAAAACTTGTCTTTATGAAAGGAGACTCAAGAAGCTTGGCTTGTTAAGCCTAACTAGAAGAAGGTTGAGGGGAGATATGATTGCTCTCTATAAATATATCAGAGGTATAAATACCGGAGAGGGAGAGGAATTATTTAAGCTCAGTACCAATGTGGACACAAGAACAAATGGATATAAACTGGTCATTGGGAAGTTTAGACTTCAAATTAGACGAAGGTTTTTAACCATCAGAGGACTGAAGTTTTGGAATAGCCTTCCAAGGGAAGCAATGGGGGCAAAAGATCTATCTGGCTTTAAGATTAAACTCGATAAATTTATGGAGGAGATGGTATGATGGGATAACATAATTTTAGTAATTAATTGATCTTTAAATATTCATGGTAAATAGGCCTAATGGCCTGTGATGGGATGTTAGATGGGGCGGGATCTGAGTTACTACAGAAAATTCTTTCCTGCGTATCTGGCTGGTGAATCTTGCCCATATGCTCAGGGTTTAGCTGATCGCCATATTTGGGGTCAGGAAGGAATTTTCCTCCAGGGCAGATTGGAAGAAGCCCTGGAGGTTTTTTGCCTTCCTCTGTAGCAGGGGCACGGGTCACTTGCTGGGGGATTCTCTGCTCCTTGAAGTCTTTAAGCCACGATTTGAGGACTTCAATAGCTCACATATAGGTGAGAGGTTTTTTGCAGGAGTGGGTGGGTGAGATTGTGGCCTTTGTTGTGCAGGAGGTCGGACTAGATGATCATAATGGTCCCTTCTGACCTTAGTATCTATGAATCATTTGACAGTGTTTCCTAACCTGCAGATATGTCCACTGGAGTTAATAAGAAACTGACATTATCTCAGAGGAAAACTGGCAGACTGTTCTTTCTAAAAAACAGGGAAAGATGACACAGTTATACAGTTTTGCATGTCTCTGTGGACCAGATCTGCTCCATTCCTACCAGTCTTAGAGATGGTAATAGAGTGGCACTCCTCCTCTCAGATTGCTCATCAATGCCAGAACTTTATGGAATTCAGCTAGTGAAGGAAGCCCCAGTGTGGAAAATAAGAATGAAAATTATAATGTACTAGTAAACAGATGCTAAACAACTGCAAGGAGTTGCACTGGCTTCTCAGATGACAGTTCTTTTATCTCTTCTTTAATTCCATGAAGCCACAGGATCTCCTAGGATACAGGGCTTACTATACTTCAGCAATCCTGGATTGCTGCTCTAGACCCTCTCTCTCTCCAATCTAGACTTCACAACTTTATTTCGAATTTCGTAAGTAGTCAATGCTTCTACATTCCAGCTGTAGATAGGCAATTAAAACAGTTTGGGGCTGCATTCCTATTTTGTTTCCTTCAGAACTGCATGCTTTCACCCTACACAATAATGAAAATGTTAGGACAAATGATTTACCTTACGCTCTTTAGTTCCAAAAATGACAAAAATTGTGCCACAAAAGCCAAGTGCCCAAAAGCATGGAAAGCACTGGTCTATGCAGAGGGCTGAGACGTAGGAACTCCTGCGACCCACTTCCAGTGTTCATACCCTTTGCAGGTCTCAACCTGTCTGCCTCAATTTCTTCACCTATGAAATGGAAATGTAAACCTACACACATCCTTCCCCAGGTTGTTTTGAAAATAAAGTAATATTTTCAAAGCACTTGGCCGATTAAAGGCATTACATAAATGTTAAGTGTTAGCTCTCACGGGAGGAGTGGAATTTCTAAAGCCCTTGTAAATATGTCATTTCTGTAGTCTGTTTTGAAGGAGCGTGAAGGAATATGGGCTTCAAGATAAGTTTAATATGTTACATTACTTAAGACGACCACATACTTTAAAATTAAAATCCTCTGTGTAATTCATCAAGCCATACTTTAAAATCTAGTTCTCTCAACTAAAGAAGGAAACCAAGAATTCATTCTTCTCTACAATTTAAAACAACTACTGAAATTCAACTTCATGCATGTTCATCCCGGAATAGAGAGAGGCTAGGAGAACAAGAGCAGGAGGCTTGTTTCAGAATTCTTCCTTTTATCATATGTACCTCTTACTGAAATCACAAAAAGCAGAATTAGCACTGCCTATAAGAAACCTGTTTACTGTGGGAACATGAGTCATGCTCCTAACTGACTACTGGAAACAGCAGCTCCCAGAAATGATAAAGTACTTTTAATTCACATGAGCATGACTGCTATGTTATCTCCTCTTGACAGTGTGGTCTGGGGGTTAGAACAAGGGACTGGGAGTCAGGAATTATAGGTTCTATTCCAGGCTCTTCCATCAACCTTAGGCAAGTAGTAACCTCAGTGCCTCAGCTTACCGATTGGCATGGTTGGAATAACAGTACTTGCCTACCTCAGAGGGTTGTTACAAGGCTTAATTTAATGTTAAGATCCTAAGTATTATGATATGAAGGGTAATTCAAGTCATTCCTGTACAGCACATCTCCACTACCTTATTTCAGAAGTTTGAAAGTGCCGGCCCAAAATTTGTGTCTTTATATTTTGATCTTTAGTCTTTCAAGCAACATTCTTGTACACACAGCTTAAAGGCAAGGAATCTGAGTAAGTAATACAGTAAGAGAAAATGAATTGCAATGTCATCAGCTTAAGAAAAGGACCAGCACATCAAGAAAAAAAAATCATATCCTGTTTTTCCTTTCTGTTTCCACAAAATTATTGCTGTAACAATGTGGCACTATAATGATGCTGTATAAGGCCACAGTTACACAATACTTCACCTAGAGTTCTGCATCCATTACGGGTCAGCGATCACCACACTGCAGAGAAAACATAATGCTAGTGCAGGCCTGCAGTACAGAAAAAACACAGTATTGCAAGACATCTAAAGTGTAACATTATGAAAAGAGCCTGAAAACACTGGATTTTGTGTTTCGTCAAAAAAGGAGAGCACCACTGGGATAATAAGAAGTCAGTGTTTCAAAGCTATTAAGGAAATACACACACAGAGCAAAAATCTTGCCCACACCAACTATTCAAACGAACAGCAGAGATCAAAGCACAATTTAGAAAGGAGTTAAGGCAAAATTTGCTTTTTACATATGGTCATAGATTATCTAGATCAGAACAGTATCAAAGACAGACATTGAATACTTTGAAGTGGCATCTACAGGAGTTTCTCAGAGAGATCGTAGGAAGGTGAGATACTGAGAAATGAGGAAATAAGAAGGCCAGACAAGGCTGGCTGGAACCCCATTGCTTAGACTCTTATTAATTTACAAAAGAAATTATAGCACTGAGTATTGAGCTACAAAAAATACACATTAGCACTGAATCCAGTTGGAGTATAACTAGAGCATTGTTTTACTGTCAAAGCTGTTAAAGAATGATTTCTCAGTATGGGAAAGTGCTTGCTTATTTCCTGAATGAAACTCCTTCAACACAACTAGCTGGGCTATTCCCCAATAAGTCCAAGAACAGTTTGCTAGCCCTAAATATATTCTGGAGTAAAAGAAAGTGGACTGACCTTTATGATTGTATTATAGGTTAGCCCAAAAACCCTAACCAGGACCAAGGCCCTATACAAACACAAAACAGAAGAAACACCTCTGTCCTAAAGAGAACAGCAACACATGGGTGTAAAATAAATGAAGGGAATGGAGGAGGAAGGATGAGAGTAAACGTGATAGGAACATGTAGCTAGCTAGGTTAGCTATGTGCACAGCTAAGACACGACTGAGTGTCAATCATATAGTTTTAAAATTATGTTATATTAGTAAGCCTTAGTTTGTTAGTCTGTTTAGCAAGTGTGAAACAAGGCTGAAAGCAGAGTCAGCACACGTTCTCTTGAGAAGGGGGGAATGGGACAGCAGTGCGCATTGAGGAAACTGCTGTAAAAAGAAAATAGGAATAACTTCACAGTGAACTTCCCTCCTATTAACAGGATAGTCTAAACAAGCAAAACATCAACAGACAAGTTATGGATGGCAGAATGTAAAGCCACCAAGAGGGCAGCCCTAATGCCTCTTGAGAATGGCCCAACACTCAGGTAGACAAAAGGTACTTTGCAAAATGTCAGATGGCTAAATGTCAAATGGGAACTTTTCCATGCTCAACCTGACCATGTCTCAAAAAAAGAAAGAGGACATGTTAGGTAGAGAAGGGCAAGTGTATTTAAAACAATTACTCTTTTTGATTAGAGGTACATCTAGGAAAAAAGAAATTGAACCCTGAATTGTTGATAAAACAATATTAATCCAAATTAATTCTTGATGTAAATCAAGAGAAGTCAGTGGTGTTATACCAAAGAAACATTGGCATAATGTTTATTCTAACATTACGAGTGCTTTAAGATATTGTTTGATAGGCCTGTATCTATCAGGTGAATCAGAACATCTCTCATCATAAAGTAAAACAAAAACAAACAACCCCAAAACACCACCACTGATTTGAGAGAGAGGGGTTTTTGATGCACAAAATTGCATAAACATTATAAGTTACCTTTGGAATAAAGGAAGTGTCTAGTTGAAAGAAATAACTATCTTTTGTCATTCTAAAGAAAGGGGTGGATCTAATGTCAAAGCTTGATAGGTCTCAATTCTTCTGTCTGAAGTAACAGGCAGAAGGGAGGTTGTTTTCCAAGATGACAACTGTGCAGTGAATAAGCAAATAAGGAAAGCTCAGCGAGTTCCTGCAGATCCCATACTCAGATACCAGGAAGGAAAGATACTTTATCCCTTGCCTCTAAGATATAGCCTTGAGGATTTTTTTTTATGTATTTTTGCTCTCCATAGTATCCACATTGTTGTACCAATTCACCTGAATGTGGAATGTAGAGAAAGATACTAGACTGCAAATCTCAGATTTTAAAAAACGGTAGCTTATTAATCAAAATTAGAAGCAAACTAGAATTTTGCCCACTTAATTTTGCTGAAATTAATAAATTGTTGTGTAGCAAATTCTTACAAAGAAGTTAAATTGTGAACAAATCGTAACATCTCTGTAAAAAAAAAAAAAAAAAAGTCCTGAAATACTAACATGGGAAATGAAAGAGGAAAGGGGAAAGAAGAATGGGTTGTTCCAAGGGATAACTCCAGACTTGGCAGCAAATACCATTTCATTATGGCAAGATATGGTGGGGCCCAAGCAGTTACCATTATCACTTTAGTCACAAGATACTGAGAGATCATGCAGATCCCTTCTCTTTGGGGATCAATTATGGAAGAAAGCATTGAAGTAAAGGCTTCCTTCAACTTTGTGACTGGAGACTTTATTTTGTCTGTGGCCCCAGTAGTTTGAGTTTATCCAGCACTAAAATATATATCTAAATAAAGATCCCTATCTTATCAGAATAGATTCTAAATGCTGACAGATTTGTATGATACCTTTAAGATAGATGCCAACAATAAAAGGACCTCTGGAGCCATAAGTGAACTGCCATGTCTGTTACTACACATTATGTGAAACCTAAAAGGATCCTACTATCGGTAATAGGAAAATTGACTTCATCCCTATGCACAGTAAGAGTGCATTTTCTTTCTTTACTCATGCCTAGATTTTCATAATTGTTGCTGACTTTTAGGTGGGGAACTTGTTTATGCAAAGAGCTGACAAGATAGTGCAGTAAAGAAAAGGAGGACTTGTGGCACCTTAGAGACTAACCAATTTATTAGAGCATAAGCTTTCGTGAGCTACAGCTCACTGAGCTGTAGCTCACGAAAGCTTATGCTCTAATAAATTGGTTAGTCTCTAAGGTGCCACAAGTCCTCCTTTTCTTTTTGCGAATACAGACTAACATGGCTGCTACTCTGAAACCTGCAGTAAAGAAGTTAGTAAAGGAATTCCGATATGGAAATAAAGACATCAAGTTGATCACAGATAGATACAAAAGGTAGATCGTGCCAAACCAACCTGATCTCCTTCTTTGAGAAAAGTAACAGATTTTTTCAGACAAAGGAAACACAGTGGATCTAATTTACCTAGATTTTAGTAAGGCATTTGATACCGTGCCACATGGGGAATTATTAGTTTAATTGGATAAGATGGGGATCAATAGGAAAATTGAAATGTGGATAAGGAGTTGGTTAAAGGGGAGACTACAACAGGTCCTACTGAAAGGTGAACTGTCAGGCTGGAGGGAGGTTACCAGTGGAGTTCCTCAAGGATCGGTTTTGGGACCAATCTTATTTAATCTTTTTATTACTGATCTTGGCACAAAAAGCGGGAGTGTGCTAATAAAGTTTGTGGATGATACAAAGGTGCCAATATAGAGAAGGATAGGGATCCCCTACAGGAGGATCTGGATGACCTTGTAAACTGGAGTAATAGTAATAGGATGAAATTTAATAGTGAGAAGTGTAAGATCATGCATTTAGGGATTAATAACAAGAATTTTAGCTATAAGCTAGAGACGCATCAATTAGAAGTAACGGAGGAGGAAAAGGACTTTGGAGTATTGGTTGATCATAGGATGACTATGAGCCGCCAATGTGATATGGCTGTGAAAAAAAGCTAATGCGGTCTTGGGATGCATCAGGAGAGGTATTTCCAGTAGAGATAAGGAGGTTTTAGTACCGTTATACAAGGCACTGGTGAGACCTCACCTGGAATATTGTGTGTAGTTCTGGTCTCCCATGTTTAAGAAGGATGAATTCAAACTGGAACACGTACAGAGAAGGGCTACTAGGATGATCCGAGGAATGGAAAACTTGTCTTATGAAAGGAGACTCAGGGAGCTTGGCTTGTTAAGCCTAACGAAAAGACGGCTGAGGGGAGATATGATTGCTCTCTATAAATATATCAGAGGTATAAATACCGGAGAGGGAGAGGAATTATTTAAGCTCAGTACCAATGTAGACACAAGAACAAATGGATATAAACTGGCCACTAGGAAATTTAGACTAGAAATTAGACGAAGGTTTTTAACCATCAGAGGAGCGAAGGTTTGGAATAGCCTTCCAAGGGAAGCAGTGGGGGCAAAAGATCTATCTGGCTTTAAGATTAAAATCAATAAGTTTATGGAGGAGATGGTATGATGGGATAACATGGCTTTGGTAATTAAATATTCATGGTAAATAGGCCCAATGGCCTGTGATGGGCTATTAGATGGGGTGAGATCCGCGTTACCCAGGAAAGAATTTTCTGTAGTATCTGGCTGATGAATCTTGCCCATATGCTCAGGGTTTAGCTGATCGCCATATTTGGAGTCGGGAAGGAATTTTCCTCCAGGGCAGATTGGAAGAGGCCCTGGAGGTTTTTCACCTTCCTCTCTAGCATGGGGCACGGGTCACTTGCTGAAGGATTCTCTGCTTCTTGAAGTCTTTAAACTACGATTTGACGACTTCAATAGCACAGATATAGGTGTGAGGTTTTTTTGTAGGAATGGTGGGTGAAATTCTGTGGCCTGCGTTGTGCAGGAGGTCAGACTAGATGATCATAATGGTCCCTTCTGACCTAAATATCTAGGAATCTATGAATTCTGCATCTAGAAGATGCACTTTAAAACACAATGGAAAGTTAGGGGGAAATAGTCTTTTCTAGCCTTGCCTCTTGAGAGAAGACTAGAGAAGCAAGGACTAAGTCACTTCCTCAAATATTATGTCATGAGTTACTGCACAGGGATAGTAGACTTCCCTCTGATATCCCTTCAATTAATTACTAAGGGAGATATCAATAGAAAGGAAAACATTCTATTACAGTACAAATGTTAAAAAGTAGAGTGGGAAGACTTAGTTCTTTACAATAAAGCAAATCAACTTTTTGAAAAAATACATTACACCTTCCTATCTGTTTTCCAGACAATTTTAAATTTCTGCCATCTCTATTCTCCCCTTGATATACGGGCATAACACCCATTATCACCAAATTCTATGTTGAGCCGAAGGAAGAACAGGCCGTTATATAACACCAAATCCTGTCATGATTAAGCCACAAAGAAGTTAGCCTATAAACCCCTTAAAAATAAATTTGAAGTTGGCAAACATGAAGAGTTTGCCATTGTTTTCCTTTGTAAAACAACAATTCCCTGAATCTACATCCATTTTCTTTGCTCAGTAATGACAGTTTCTCCTGCTTTCCATTGGGAAGATGGTGCAATGCTGACATTTGCTTATTTCACCACAACTTCTATAAACAATACCTTGGTATTCTATTGTGAAACACAATTTCAAAAGTTTTAGAAATTCTTTTCAGAGACAAACATTAATGGAAAAGTTTGCTAAGGAGAGTATTTTCCCCTCTTTTCTCAGCAGTGGAAGAGCTCCCAGTGGGCCTATTCAACTCCCATTGAAGTCAATAAATGTCTCCCAATGAGTTCAATGAGGGTTGGATCAGGCCTTAAAAGCTATGCGAAACTAAGGGATGGTCTCTTTTCACATAGCTACCAACAGGTCCTGCAAGTTAACTGAACTGCACATCAGATTAACACTGCAAAAGTGAAATTTATCATACAGGTAAGATGAAGACCTTCTTTTACTTAGCCATTTTCTTTATTGTGGTTGTGATATCTGCAAACATTAATTCACATAAGGAATACAATTTCCCACACAGTCCCACTATGCTTTCGTTTTCTAGCATCACACTTTTCCTTCTTGAAAGACTCATTCCACATTAAAACTTTGTTCGACTCCCGGACATGTGTTTAGTCCACTAACAACAATCTATTTTCGTACTTCATTACTGACTTGCTGTGCCCTTTAGCGAATCATTGAAACTCAGTTAGCCTCTTTGGTAAAGAACGAATGAGTTAGATTATTTTAGGACCAGACAATTTAAAGTTTTGCAAACATTCAAACCTCACCCATTTTAATAGCTCACAGCCAAGTTGTTTGATGGTCCCTAAAATTGTGAGGAAAAAGAAAACTTAAAGTTCTCTAAATCCCATTTTACATTTCAGCACTTCCAAACATGTTAGAACAGATCATTTGTACCTTTTTATAAGGCTACCATTTGCTCATTAAGGCCTTGCTCCTACTCCTAAATCCGTCAGAGTTAGTTTTTCTATTACCTTTAAAGGCTATGTCTACGTTGCCACTTTTGTCAGTATAACTTATGTCACTCGGGTGTGGGGGGGGGGAAAAAACCCACCCCTCTGAGCAACATAAGTTACACCAACAGAAGTGCCGGTGTGGACAGCACTATGTTGGCAAGACAGCTTCTCTTGCCAACATAGTTACTGCCACTCATTGGGGATGGTTTAATTACGCTGACAAGAGAACTCTCTCCTGTCGGCATAGAGCGGCTATGCAGGAGACCTTATAGCGGTGCAGCGCATCGGTGCTGCTGTAAGCTCTTAGCGTAGACGTGGTATTGCATTAGGTCCTAAGAAACAGTCTCACAGAAAGGAAGAGATTTCTCTCCCAACCCTTGGATTGTTTGTAGGAGCTGTAATTTATGCATTGCTATTGCCTGGTTGGCCTTACAGTGTGTAATCTCCAGACCTCAATCCTGCTCCCATTAAAGCAAATGGTAAAACTAATACTAATTCAACAGGATCATAATCATGTACATAAGTCTCTGTAACTGGTTCCCTTGTTAAACAGTGGGATGGGGCCTCGCATCCAAGCAAGCTCTGCACTTTATGTTCTGCTCTTGAAGAACTGGCCCTAAGAGGTCACTTGCCTTGATTGTGCTTAAGACTGGAACTGGTAACTGACCAGAGACACAATTCCTTCCAAAATAAACAGCAATGATATGACTCAAGGCAACAAACTATGGGCACTGCAGTGAGTGGCCAGAACTATTCATTTCTCAGCTTGTCTATATCTTCACAATATGTTTCCTTTCCATTCGTTCAGAGCTTGGGATCCTCAAGTCCCTCTTAAACATGGATCTTCAATACAGTATTTGCAATGGGAAGTCTTGGATCTTCAGTACATCAGAGAGAGGACATTAGGCCAGCACGAAATGTATTTGAACGCAGCTAGCTCTAAAGGAAGCTGCCCAAGACTGTGTCCCTTCACCATTCCTTGTTAATAAGCTTCTCCACAGACTACCTAAATCAAGTTTAGTGTCGGTGCATATTTTCATTCAAGTCAGCAACAAACACATAAAGCTGCTCAACTGATTTATTCCCCCCCCCCCCAACCCCAGCCCAGTTCTAATAAAGTCATTTTCAAAGAGTACAAAAGTCTCACTTTCTTCAAGTCCCCTCTATCTGGGCATTCACAATACATCCAGTCACCAGCAATTATCACCGGGATTTAGCAGAGCAGTTTATCATTTTAATCCTTTTACTGAGGAAAATTAAGTATGTAGTACAGCGGTAAACATCAGTTGTGGTAGCAGTGGAGTCTGAGATACAGGAGATGAGCTGGGGTGCAAGAGCACCAGAGAACTACTCTAGTCTCCTTCATTCCACCTTCCTAGCCCAGCCCCCAAAGCCAACGTGTACAAGGAGGATGGAAATTTTTTAGAATGGGAGCAATCAATGACAAACACTGGTGTTGCGCTCCGCGCTGCACAGGCCTGGGAAGGCATGTGTTAAATCCTAGTTCCCCATCCTCTCCAGCAACACAAACAGAGTTAGCCACCTAACATAATCCTCTCACTCAAACATGCTTATGCACCAATTTTGGATTAGCCAAAATTCTGTTATTAAACGTCTGTAAGAATTCCTTCCCCGGGGGGCCTAAGGGGCAGCCCAGAGAGAAAAGCAGAACAACGTTATTTTGCAAAACAAGGGGATCACTTCAGGAAGGGAGAAAGCAGCCTGCCCTGGGAGAGGCTCCAAGAAAGAGACCCACTCAACTCAACATATGCACCACCCACCCCTAGCAGGGGCAGAAAACATCCCGGCTAGATGGAGGGAGCATGTGACAAGAGACACTGCCGGCCCCCAGGGGCTCTCGCCCCATAGAATCATCATAGAAGATCAGGGTTGGAAGGGACCTAAGGAGGTCATCTAGTCCAACCCCCTGCTCAAAGCAGGACCAATCCCCAATTTTTGCCCCAGATCCCTAAATGGCTCCCTCAAAGTTTGAACTCACAATCCTGGGTTTCGCAGGGCAATGCTCAAATCACTGAGCTATCCCTCCCCCCATGGCACGGGGAGAGAAGGGGGAAGGAGCAGCGAGGGACTGATGCGCATTACCCTTGATGTGCCCGGATCCTATGAGCGTGCGTGCTCCACTGCCCCACACACCTCCCCGGAGCGCCGCCGCCCCGCTCCAGGGGACACCCCCTGCCCGGGCTGGGAGAAGCGGGGCCGGGGCATGGCCCCGGGGAGCCGGGCCGGGGAGGCTGCTGTACTCACTCGGCGTATCCCGTGGTCCAGGGCAGGCGCTTGGTCTCCGTGTTGAGGATGAGGATGGGCCGGGCGATGTGGTCGGCGGAGCACTCCACCTCGTCCGCAGACAGCCCCAGGAACTCGGGTCTCCCGTAGGGGAAGCGCAGGGGCAGGTCCGAGCCGCCGCCGCCGCCGTGCTCCGAGCCCGAGCCGCCAGCCATGATGCCTCCCATGAAATTGGCCACGGCAGACTTCACCCGAGTGAGCATGTTACTCCCGCCGGCCGCCCCCGCAGCACCTTCCAGCGCGGGGAGCCGGGGCGCTGCGCCTCAGGCGGCCCCCGCGGCACTTCCGCAGCGGGGGAGCGGCATGGAGCGAGCGGCCGGGAAATTCACCAGCGGGGCCGAGCGAGCGGCTGCGGAGCGCGGGCTGCAGCGGCAGCAGGTTCCCCCTCCCAGTGCGAGGAGCGCTGAACTAAGCCCAGGAGCAGCGGCGGCGGCTCTGTCATGTGATTTACCCGGGCAGCTTCCTGCTCCTCCTGCTGCAAAAAAAAAAAAAAAACTCCTGGCAGGGGCAGCAGAGGGGCTTGGGCGGCAGCTACCCCTTCTACCTCCCCCCGGCAGCAGCAATGCAGGCACGTTTGGTGCTCGGAGGAATGTTTTCAAGGGGGAGGCTCGTGGGCAGATTAGGGTAATCAGAAAACTGTCAGTAAAACAGGTGTGAATTCACGCCCTGCCCAGAGGGATCTGGGAGCTCACCTTGTTACATCGGTGAGCCCCCAAAAGTCAGCTTGAACGAAGACATCAGAATGTGGCCCCGATGAAGTGAGCTGTAGCTCAGGGAAGCTTATGCTCAAATAAATGTGTTAGTCTCTAAGGTGCCACAAGTCCTCCTTTTCTTTTTGTGGATACACACTAACAGGACTGCTACTCTGAAATCTCTGTGAGTGGGGTTCTCTTTAAGTAAATAAAGAGCCCCACAATTATGGATAGTATGGTGGAAAGAGGGAAATCCTGACGCAGCTGCTAACTCTGGGGGAGATTAAAAAGAAAAATACTTCCCTATCATAGTAAAATGGTACATTCATTTTGGACACGAATCGCACTTTCCCTCTAACACTGCAATTTTATCTAACTCTGGATTCAACTTTACAATCAATACAGTGCAGCTAGTGTTGTGGGATATTTTATTTTTTAATCCTATAATATTGAAATCAGGGATAAACCTAAAAGTCAAGAGATAGGAAGCTCAGAACTATCCGGACAAAAGGGATACCTTACAAAAGCCTTTGAAGGGCATCTTTTAAAAGAATGTTTATTTACAGTATTAAAATTTAATTGTATGGATTGTTAGACTTGAAGGACTGGTGGCAGTTTGGATCAGAACTGCTGGTATCTGTTGGCTTACACCATTAGAACCAACTTGTTAAAACATGTGGGTCATATATACCATGTGCAGTTTAATATGGCCTAGTTTGTGTAAGGAAGTGGATTATATCATGATAAAGTTCTTCCTCCTTGCCTTATAAAGTTCACCAATGCACATTTTCCTGTTTAAAAAAAAATAGCTGTACAAAGAAAATCAAAACTTGGTCATTAACTAAGATCCCAATCCTTCCAAACACTTACATAGGCGAGTAAATGTATGTATATTTTACAGGACTGGGGTCTAAGACCTTATTTACCTGTAGGCTCTCCTGTCTTAATTTTAACAGCTGGTCATGGTGAGTGTTTGTAGATAGGAATGATCATTTCTAAACCCCAATAATTATGTCTGTTTAAGATTCTTTATTTGGAGGCCTGAGGAATTTGAAGGATATTCATTAGTTTTTCATTTGAAAGTTGTTTATTCGAGACAGTAATTAAGCCTGTTCAGCCAAAGGTAGATTAATGAAGCTAACACTAAGTATGTGATAAGGGCCCCATGAAATACAGAGCCACAGAAACCAAATATCCTACATACATGTTTGTTTGTTTAGTACGGTATGGAGCTAGTACTTCACCAGTTATATTCTAGGACCTACATATGCAAAAGTATTTGAAATTAGCACCTCACAGATTGACAGAAACATGTTGTAAACCTTCCAGTCCTACTACTTGTGCATTTCAGGTTTTATCTCCCTGATCAAGTTGCATAGGTCACCATTTTAAACAAAATATGAAGAAAAAACAAAGCGCAATAGAGGCCTGTTAACATTTAAATATCTCCACTGGGGTGTCACTACTGGCAAAAAATTATCTAGGGTGTCCATATTTGACAGGGGAAGACAAGACCAGGATGTCTGGGGTTCTGTTAAATGGTCTGTATTTTTGACTGTCTTAGTACAATTATCCCTCAGTCAGCCTTTTTCCAGCTGCAGATCACCTCTCTATCCTCTTCACTCGCCTGTTAAATGACCTGTAATTTTCACTGGATGAACACTGCAACCCATGTTGCCTCACTAACCCTTCTAAGAGCCCCTGAACGTGCAGAATAGGAAGAACAAGCAGCTGGAACCTTGTAGAACTCCACCCGAGTACCTTTGGGGAAGACGAGCAATCTTGGATCTTTCTGTGAACAGAACAAAGTCACTCAAGAGCAGCTTCATGCATTTCCAGTGAGACATGTCTACAGCACCTTATGATCAACAGTGCCAAATTCACAAGGATCAAGGAATTGTGAGGCCTGTCGATATCATAAGAGCTATTTCACCACAACCTTTTCAATAATCTTAGCCACTGAGGAAAGATTAGATACAGGATGAAAATCAGATTGTCAACACTAACATGATTTCTTGAACAAAATCGTAATGATGATTCCTTAAGAGAAGACAGTGAGCCTACTCTTTAAGGGAGGCATTGACAGACTCCATTAGCACTGGGCCCAGCACCTATACCCCTTTGGCCTTTACTGGCCACGAAGATCCAGAACCCAGAGCACATCTTGTGGCATGAAATTTCCCCAACAAATCCAGTACTTTGGAGAGCATCAGTGGGCAAAATTTCTATAGAGATTATGTAGTACTTGTCCCCCATGCCCTGACAGGCATAATTTTAAACAAAATGTCAAGATGAACAAAGAGAAACATGGGCCTGTTAGAATCTGAATGATTTTCTCTACAAGATAACAAGAGATTTCCTCACAGCAGGAGGAACTCCAATCAGACACCAAGTGGAAACAGCCTGGACTAACTAAGCTATTTGCCAAACAAAACAAATCTCTATACTGACTGAGGTTCTGTGGATGCTATGTTGGAGGCAAAGAACTTTGTATTTGCCTCCTACATAGGCACAGAGGGAATGATAGCTCAGTGGTTTGAGCATTTGTCTGTTAAACCCACGGTTGTGAGTTCAATCCTTGAGGGGGCCATTTAGGGATCTGGACCAAAAGAAAAAAAAGTTGGGGATTGGTCCTGCTTTGAGCAGGGGGTTGGACTAGATGAGGTCCCTTTCAGCCCTGGTATCCTATGATTTAATAGTGTAAAAAATGTTTTACACAGTCTGTCAGTTTCAACCCAACATTTTCATCACTGGCGTTCTAGCCATCTCCCCTCTCACATCATCTGTAAATCAAGGTGACTTGCCTTTGATCTGTAAATCAGAGGATATCACAGAAGAGGCTGCCACTATACTATGGCTGAGGCCAGCTGATTGTTGTAAAATGGTAAACATATCTATTGTCTCTCACAGAGTCCCATGGAAATGCTCCAGTTACACTACTACCTGAGAGAAGGCCATTAAAAATACCTCATCCTTACATTCTTTTGCAGAGTTTAAGGATGTTCTTGAATATATTCCAAGAGAGGCACTAGTTCTTCTAAAAATCCTTAAATAAGTTCTCAAATACATCTGTTTTCTACATGTATAAAGAAAGGATGATAGTGTGTGTACCGTACCACCAAAGGCCTACTTCTGCTCTCTTCAAGGTCAACGAGAGCATAATTGGACCCAAAGCATTTATTTCAGGAGTGTTAGTATTACTTGCTTGTACATTTTAGTACTTTCTTTTATTTCATTTTTCTTCACTGGCCTCTGTCTTGCTCTGATTGAAATCAAAGGGAAAATTCCCAAAGACTTTAGTGAGAGCAGAAGCAGGTTTGATCTGAGAGGAATACAGATTTCTAATAGGACCAAGTGTCATTACCCCTGCTGCATATGTACAAAATCAGTTAGTGCCACGTCACAGGTCTATGCTGGTGACCAATGTAGTGATTGTACTGCTATCATCACTGGCCACCTGCTAGCCTCGTATGGTGAAAAGGAGGCCAAATGCATAAGTCCTCCCTGCTGGTACACAGCCTCTCCACCAGGAAGACCCGGTAACTAGGCCATCGCTTGCCCAGGCAGCAACATGGGGCACTACCGGTGTAATGAGCAGGCCCACCAGAGTGTGGAATACGTGCTGACATTCATTAACCCATGCTCCCAGCTACTGGATTGATGGTGAAGGCCTCAACGATCTCTATGGTGGAGAGCTACACTCAAACAGTGTAACAAGCAGGTGCAGGCATAGGAGTTATCCACTACTATAGAGGGCACATGGAATGATTCCATATCCATGGCCACAGACTGCACCCTACCCACTGCCAGTTGTCTCGGGAGTGCGTGCCATTGGAGTTCAAGAGAATAGGTGAGAGTGTGTGGATGGTGCCACGCAAGCCATTACCACTTCTTGTGTATGAGTTCTGAGGATGGACGAAAGTCCTACAGTGATAAGTGAGGGGTGAAGTGACAGGTGTGGTGACGCTGGTGGTCATAGTCACAGATCTATATGCAGGCAGCCGTCATGGGCTGGTGACTTGGTGTTGTGCCTAGAAGTAGCAGAATCATTCGGCAACATCTTGGGCATCTGAGCAACTCTATTCATGATTACTCTGCTTATCCCATATGAGGCTAGAAAAGGTGTGCGGTCAGAAAATGAGCAAACTCATAATCACAATAACTTCGTGGAAGGTTAGGACTCTATATGACAACCCGACCACCAGCGAGCCTGAAAGAGGCACAGAACTTGTTGCAAGAGAACTGGTCAGGTATAGTGTTGACATTGTCACACCGAGTGAAACCAGACTCACCGATGAAGAGTAACTTGCAGAGATTGTTGCAGAGTACCCATTCTTCTGGTGAGGCTGCCCATCCACACAGCCATGACAATCAGGTGTTGGCTTTGCCATTAGCAACTCCATTGCTGCCAAGCTTGAAACTCTACCTGATGGCATAAGTAATCGTCTTATGTTTCTATGATTGCCATTGAAACACGGGTAGTACACTACCACCCTCAGCACTTACACTCCCACCATGACAAATGCAGACAATAAGAAAGAAACATTCTATGGTGATTTAGACAAACTCATAACATCTACAGCAGCATCAGATAAATTGATCATGGGAAACTTTAATGCAAGGGTTGTAAGTAATGTGGTAACTGGGCAGTACACCCATTGGACAGCAAGGGACTGGGTAAGAGAATAGTAATGGAACTCTGTTACTCAGTGAGTGCAACAAGCAGCAATTAGCAGTCATTAAAACTTTTTCCACCTACCAGACCAAAAAAACCACAACATGGATGCGCCTAAGATCCAAACAATGCCATCTTATTGACTACATCATTGTTCTGGGGTGAATTTTACAGGATGTACAATTCACTACAGCCATGCATGGAACAGGCTGCTGGACAGACCATTGCATGATGCGTTCCAAATTCTTACTGGTAATACAACCAGTGCATCGCAAGTCATCATCTAAACTAATCAGATGGCTCAACGTAAAGCGATTACAAGATGAAGCTACACAAGCACAGCTCTGCAACAACATCACCGTAGCTCTGTCTGACTTTGCAGGATTGACTACTAGTGCTAATGTAAATTGTGAGTTGGCAACTCTTCATGAAACTGAAGATCTCGTGGCATTCCTGCAAAAATATTCAAGTATGGAGGAGAGACCTTGTTAAGGAGAATGTCTGGACTCTTTCTCGATATATGGAGAACTGAAGATATACTACATGACTTCAAAGATATCTTTGTTACCATATACAACAGGAAAGGTGAAAAGTCCAACTGTGGCAACTATTGCAGTATCTTGTTACTCTCCACCACCAAAGTAGTCTTTGATTGTCTGCTACGCAGCATCACTAATTGTGTGCTATCGGAGTCTCAATGCAGTTTCACACCAACGCAAGGAATGGCAGACATGATATTTGTAGTTTGTCAGATGCAGGAGAAATACAGAGAACAGCAACAGGACTTTTACACTGGCTTCATCAACTTGGCTAAAGCATTCAACACCATCAGTAGACCTGCACTTTTGCAATCATTATGTAAGTTTGGTTGTCCAGAAAAATTCACTAACATTCTGAGGTTATTTCATGACAGAATGCTCAGAGAAGTCTGTGCAGAGATATTCTGTCTGACCCATTTCCTGTCACTAATGGTATCAAAAAGGGCTGCATAATTGGTCCAATCCTGTTCAATCTCTTCTATGTAGCAATAATCGATGATGTTAAAAGAGAGCTGAATGTGAGTATCAGGATATTCATCGACTCATAGTTCCTCTGCAAGATTATTCAACCTGAACAGGCTGCAATCTTCCACAAAAGTCTTTGAGGCAATTGTTCATGGGCTATTGTATGCTGATAATTGTGCTCTAGAGGCACATACTACAGAAGAGATAGAATTGATTACGGATAGATTGGCAGAGCCTGCAGAAAGGTACAAGCTGACAATCAATATGAAAAAGACAGAAGTTGTGTCAACCTGTATCAGGGAATACCTACATGAAACCAAAAGTCACCATCAGCAACACTGAAAGCTGTTACAGACTTCTGCTATCTTGGCAGCAAATGGTTGAATAATGCTGCTATAGACAAGGAACTGACAAGTCATAGCAACAAAGCCAGTTCATCATTTGGCAAACTATAAGACAGAGTCTGGCAGCAACATGGTATTAAGCTTCAAACCAAGCTAAAAATCTATAAAGCGGTTGTGCTGTCCAATTTGTAGTGTGGGTGAAAGACATTGCATCAAGCTTCTAGATACGTTCCATTTATGACATCTGTGTGCCACACTCTGCTTCAAATGGCAGGATAAAGTTACCAATAATGAGGTTCTGGAATGTAGTCGGTCCACAAGGATTGAAGCCATGCTTAGCACATCACAGTTATGCTGGTGTTGAGGATGAATGAGTAAAATGCCAAATAAGTTGCTGTATGGCGAACTGAAAATGGACAACTGAATCCAAGATGACCAGAAGAAACACTTCAAGGATGCATTGAAGAATAACTTGAAAAAGAGCAACATTCATGTCGACAGCTGGGAGTCTTCAGATATATGTAGATCATCCTACCAAGCAGCAGTCAGTGATGGGGATACTCAGTTGAGATTAACCACTGTATGGATCTTGAACCACAGAGGCTGAGTTTCAGAGTAACAACCGTGTTAGTCTGTATTCGCAAAAAGAAAAGGAGTACCTGTGGCACCTTAGAGACTAACCAATTTATTTGAGCATAAGGTTTCGTGAGCTACAGCTCACTTCATCGGATGCATTCTGTGGAAAGTGTAGAAGATATTTTTATACACACAAAGCATGAAAAAATACCTCCCCCCAACCCCACTCTCCTGCTGGTAATAGCTTATCTAAAGTGATCACTCTCCTTACAATGTGTATGATAATCAAGTTGGGCCATTTCCAGCACAAATCCAGGTTTTCTCACCCCCCCCCCACACACAAACACACTCTCCTGCCGGTAATAGCTTATCTAAAGTGACCACTCTCCTTACAATGTGTATGATAATCAAGGTGGGCCATTTCCAGCACAAATCCAGGGTTTAACAAGAATGTCTGAGGAGGGGGGCGGGTAGGAAAAAACAAAGGGAAATAGGTTACCTTGCATAATGACTTAGCCACTCCCAGTCTCTATTCAAGCCTAAGTTAATTGTATCCAATTTGCAAATGAATTCCAATTCAACAGTTTCTCGCTGGAGTCTGGATTTGAAGTTTTTTTGTTATAATATCACAACTTTCATGTCTGTAATCGCGTGACCAGAGAAATTGAAGTGTTCTCCGACTGGTTTATGAATGTTATAATTCTTGACATCTGATTTGTGTCCATTTATTCTTTTACGTAGAGACTGTCCAGTCTGACCAATGTACATGGCAGAGGGGCATTGCTGGCACATGATGGCATATATCACATTGGTGGATGTGCAGGTGAACGAGCCTCTGATAGTGTGGCTGATGTTATTAGGCCCTGTGATGGTGTCCCCTGAATAGATATGTGGGCACAATTGGCAACGGGCTTTGTTGCAAGGATAGGTTCCTGGGTTAGTGGTTCTGTTGTGTGGTATATGGTTGCTGGTGAGTATTTGCTTCAGTTTGGGGGGCTGTCTGTAGGCAAGGACTGGCCTGTCTCCCAAGATTTGTGAGAGTGTTGGGTCATCCTTCAGGATAGGTTGTAGATCCTTAATAGTGCGTTGGAGGAGTTTTAGTTGGGGGCTGAAGGTTACGGCTAGTGGCGTTCTGTTATTTTCTTTGTTAGGCCTGTTCTGTAGTAGGTGACTTCTGGGAACTCTTCTGGCTCTATCAATCTGTTTCTTCACTTCAGCAGGTGGGTATTGTAGTTGTAAGAATGCTTGATAGAGATCTTGTAGGTGTTTGTCTCTGTCTGAGGGGTTGGAGCAAATGTGGTTGTATCGCAGAGCTTGGCTGTACACGATGGATCGTGTGGTGTGGTCAGGGTGAAAGCTGGAGGCATGTAGGTAGGAATAGTGGTCAGTAGGTTTCCGGTATAGGGTGGTGTTTATGTGACCATCGTTTATTAGCACTGTAGTGTCCAGGAAGTGGATCTCTTGTGTGGACTGGACCAGGCTGAGGTTGATGGTGGGATGGAAAATTGTTGAAATCATGGTGGAATTCCTCAAGGGCTCCTTTTCCATGGGTCCAGATGATGAAGATGTCATCAATATAGCGCAAGTAGAGTAGGGGCGTTAGGGGATGAGAGCTGAGGAAGCGTTGTTCTAAGTCAGCCATAAAAATGTTGGCATACTGTGGAGCCATGCGGGTACCCATAGCAGTGCCGCTGATCTGAAGGTATACATTGTCCCCAAATGTAAAATAGTTATGGGTAAGGACAAAGTCACAAACAAACAAGCTATGGTGATGTTCAGCCACCAGGTTAGCCGTGACATTATCGGGGATAGTGTTCTTGACGGCTTGTAGTCCATCTTTGTGTGGAATGTTGGTGTAGAGGGCTTCTACATCCATAGTGGCCAGGATGGTGTTATCAGGAAGATAACTGATGGATTGTAGTTTCCTCAGGAAGTCAGTGGTGTCTTGAAGGTAGCTGGGAGTGCTGGTAGCGTAGGGCCTGAGGAGGGAGTCTACATAGCCAGACAATCCTGCTGTCAGGGTGCCAATGCCTGAGATGATGGGGCGCCCAGGATTTCCAGGTTTATGGATCTTGGGTAGTAGATAGAATATCCCAGGTCGGGGTTCCAGGGGTGTGTCTGTGCGGATTTGATCTTGTGCTGTTTCAGGGAGTTTCTTGAGCAAATGCTGTAGTTTCTTTTGGTAACTCTCAGTGGGATCAGAGGGTAATGGCTTGTAGAAAGTGGTGTTGGAGAGCTGCCGAGCAGCCTCTTGTTCATATTCTGACCTATTCATGATGACAACAGCACCTCCTTTGTCAGCCTTTTTGATTATGGTGTCAGAGTTGTTTCTGAGGCTGTGGATGGTATTGTGTTCCGCACGGCTGAGGTTATGGGGCAAGTGATGCTGCTTTTCCACAATTTCAGCCCGTGCACGTCGGCGGAAGCACTCTATGTAGAAGTCCAGTCTGCTGTTTCGACCTTCAGGAGGAGTCCACCTAGAATCCTTCTTTTTGTAGTGTTGGTAGGGAGGTCTCTGTGGATTAGTATGTTGTTCAGAGTTATGTTGGAAATATTCCTTGAGTCGGAGACGTCGAAAATATGATTCTAGGTCACCACAGAACTGTATCATGTAGGTGGGGGTGGAGGGGAGAAGGAGAGACCCCGAGATAGGACAGCTGCTTCTGCTGGGCTGAGAGTATAGTTGGATAGGTTAACAATATTGCTGGGTGGGTTGAGGGAACCATTGCTGTGGCCCCTTGTGGCATGTAGTAGTTTAGAAAGTTTAGTGTCCCTTTTCTTTTGTAGAGAAGCAAAGTGTGTGTTGTAAATGGCTTGTCTAGTTTTAGTAAAGTCCAGCCACGAGGAAGTTTTTGTAAACAGCAGCAGATTGAGCAGGCATAGACTGTAATCCCTTCTCAATATTGAGCTACATATGCACTCAGTGCAGAAAGGACTGCCACTTGCGTGTTGGATTATTTAGCCACATTTGTACTCACAAGATGTAATACTATTGTCAGTATCATCTTCAGTCACGAAGAATACTAACACAAAATGTATGAAGTGTGCACGATTATGAAGAGCTGTTACTGAACTGGGTCTGAGAGTATGTCAGAGTAGCTGTTCCGATATTATGGAGATGGGATTATATAAGTATCTGTATGGATAGTCATTTTAAAGCAAAAACTTTGTCCCATGAGTTAATAGACAAGATGAAACCTGCTTAAGGCCCTGTTACTGCAAGTAAATCAGGAAGGCCAAATCAGACTTGGAGTTGCAGCTAGCAAGAGATCTTAAGAGTAACAAGAAGGGTTTCTTCAGGTTTGTTAGCAACAAGAAGAAAGTCAAGAAAAGTGTGGGCCCCTTAATGAATTAGGGAGGCAACCTAGTGACAGAGGATGTGGAAAAAGCTAATGTACTCAATGCTTTTTTTGCCTCTGTTTTCACGAACAAGGTCAGCTCCCAGACTAGTGCACTGGGCAACACAGCAAGGGGAGGAGGTGACCAGACAAGATAAGTGGCTCTGTGGATGAGGGAAAAGCAGTGGACATGTTATTCCTTGACTTTAGCAAAGCTTTTGACATGGTCTCCCACAGTATTCTTGTCAGTAAATTAAAGAAGTATGGGCTGGATTAATGGATTATAAAGTGGATAGAAAGCTGGCTAGATTGTCAGGCTCAATGGGTAGTGATCAATGGCTCCATGTCTAGTTGGCAGCCGCTATCAAGCGGAGTGCCCCAAGGGTCGGTCCTGGGCCCAGTTTTGTTCAATATCTTCATAAATGATCTGGAGGATGGTGTGGATTGCACCCTCAGCAAGTTTGCAGATGACAGTATACTGGGGGAGAGGTAGATACGCTGGAGGGTAGGGATAGGATATAGAGGGACCTAGACAAATTAGAGGATTGGGCCAAAAGAAATCTGATGAGGTTCAACAAGGACAAGTGCAGAGTCCTGCATTTAGGATGGAAGAATCCCATGCACTGCTACAGGTTAGGGACCCAACGGCTAGGCAGCAGTTCTGCAGAAAAGGACCTAGGAGTTACAGTGGACGAGAAGCTGGATATGAGTCAATAGTGTGCCCCTGTTGCCAAGAAGGCCAATGGCATTTTAGACTGTATAAGTAGGGGCATTGCCAGCAGATTGAGGGACGTGATTGTTCCCCTCTATTCGACATTGGTGAAGCCTCATCTGGAGTACTGTGTCCAGTTTTGGGCCCCACACTACAAGAAGGATGTGAAAAAATTGGAGAGCATCCAGCAGAGGGCAACAAAAATTATTAGGGGACTGGAACACATGACTTATGAGGAGAGGCTGAGGGAACTGGGATTGTTTAGTCTGGAATGGAAAAGAAGAATGAGGGGGGATTTGATAGCTGCTTTCAACTACCTGAAAGGGGGTTCCAAAGAAGATGGATCTAGACTGTTCTCAGTGGTAGCAGATGACAGAACGAGGAGTAATGGTCTCAAGTTGGAGTGGGGGAGGTTTAGGTTGGATATTAGGAAAAACTTTTTTGCTAGGGGGTGGTGACGCACTGGAATGCTTTACCTAGGGAAGTTGTGGAATCTCCTTCCTTAGAGGTTTTTAAGGTCAGGCTTGACAAAGCCCTGGCTGGGATGATTTAGTTGGGGATTGGTCCTGCTTTGAGCAGGGGATTGGAGTAGATGACCTCCAGAGGTCCCTTCCAATCCTGATATTCTATGATTCTATGAACTCTGCTCAGGAGATTCCAGCATCCTCATGAAGTCGTTCTTACTTTTACAAAAGTGTCATGGGATTTTTAATAAGAAGTTGTACATTTCATCTGGGAGACAGAACCTCCAGCAGCACAATGCCTACAGCAACACAGTGAGTCAGCAAGGCAAATGCCATGTATTAAATCATCAGCACCACTTCCTGCAGTACCATAGCTCCCATCCAAACACTAAGCAAGACCAGCCTTGCTTTGCTTATCAGATATGACAGGTTTGCAGCCAGAGGTGCTATTGCCAGTGCTCTTCTATAATTAAAAGCTGCTTTAAAAATAAATAACCACCAGCAATACTTAGGGGGATATGTTTCCCCATCTGATCCTGACCTCTGTGGCAGCATATGCAGAAGATGCAAAGTTAAAAATGAATTAGTCAATATTAATTTCATATGTGGACTCTGCTGTTGAGAAAGTTCAGGGGTTTGGAGGGTAGAGTGAGTTTTTCTGGCAATGTATATGCCAATATGATGTTCAGATTGCCCGTGAGCCAAATCTAATCCCTTTACTCACTGAATAGAACTTTATTCCACACACAGTCCTATTATGTCTGCTTGGGATTCTTGAAGACTAAGGTGCTATTAAAGGTAGCAGAATCTGGTCCTGTGTGATTTGTCCCCAGGCAATACCAATACTAATTCAATACTAATACATATCACACAAAAACTACATGAGAACAACGTTATTAAGTTGCAAAGTCAACTCAAGTGAGGAAATGCCACAATAAAGCTTGTATCTGCAACCATAATTCAGGGGCTAGGTGCATCTGTTGCCAACCTGCAAGCCAGAGGAGAGTGCTTGAGTGACTGATGGGTTAGCTGGAAGGGACTTAACCTCCAGCTAGTACAGGCAAGATGCCCCTGCGAACAGAGGCAAGTGGTGACAAGGTGGCTCACAGCCCAGGGTGCCTGAGAAGCATCACCACTGTCACAAAGTACTCACTTATACTGTCACCACTGTCACTTTGTACTCACTTATAAATGGGGTGGATGATTTTCATGATTCTCCAGGCATTTTAAATTTACCTGGAGCCAGAGAATCCCTCTGCAAGTATCAGAAATGGCACTTAATACTGCTGAACTGTCACCAGAGCGATCTTTCTTCTGCTAGTGTTCTTTTACTTTCTTCTCTATAGTCTCTCCTTTTTCTCTGTTTTTGACTATATCTGCTAACGGTGGGATGGAATAGGAATTAGCCTGCTTATGTGCTCTTACTGGCTACTTTATGTGCTGGACATGGAGCAAAAATGATCCGTTACTTTTTTTATGCTTCTTTGCTGAGACGGGCAATGGATTGGTGACAGGGGGGACTGGCCCCGCACTGGAGCGGCAGGGATTAAGGCAGCACTTTTATCAGCAGAAGCCACACACCCTCGACCCTGCTGGGCATTCTCCATCACAGTATAAAAGGGAGCAGCATAGCTCAGTCTGGGCTGATTGCCAAGGAGGAAGGGCTCTTGGTAGAGGCTCCAGCCCAGGAGCTGTTACAGCCCTTACCTATGGGAGCCGAAGAGCCCAAGACCCGGACCAGAGGCCTGCCACCATTGGAACCCCAGGGAGCGTTCTGCGCTGAGGAGCCTGGGGGCCCCGATGCCCTGCTGCAGGAAAGCTGGGAGGAAGTGACCCAGGGAGGGTGAGTGAGTGGTACCTTCCACCCTCATGAGTTCAGCATGTTTCGGTGGGATTCCCCACTGACCCAGTGGCAGACCATTCTGCCACTGTTAGGTCCCAGGGTCGGGGTGCCGTGGAGTAGAGTGGGCCTGGGCCCCCCTATCGGGGCTACCTCCCCCTTTGTGATGGCCCCCAGGTACTGGCCACCAGGCCACACGACCCTGCATCCCAGGGAAGTAGTATTGACTCTGGCCACCAGACCACATGACCCTGCATCCTAGGGTGGTGATATTGACTCTGGCCAGTGGGCTATGCTACCCTGCATCCAAGAGCAGTCCTATTGACTCTGGCCATTGGACTATGCGACCCTGAGGCTGGGCGCAACCCCATTGGCTTCACTGGGCTACCATGCCCTTCCCCACCCCCAGGGTGACAGGGTATACTGGCCCTAAGATACGACTATAGAACTGTTCTCATGTGGGCCACTCATTCATATCTAGCCCCTGTTGGCAGAAAGGACATAGGAAATGTCTTATTGAATTCTATAAGTTCCATCTCACCAACTATGCTGTCTCTAACAGTAACCAGTTCCAGATGCTGTAAAACTCCAAAATGGGGAAAATACATAACAACATACCCATGGGAAAAGTTTGATCTTAACATTAGGCATTTATACCAAAGCAGGTGAGTTTTACACATTTTGTCATCCTAGCTAGTGTAATTGCATTTATCTTTACTCATGAAAATCTTTATCCCTTTTCTGAATTCTGAATTCTGCTAAACTCTTTACCTCAGTATCTTGTGGCAGTGACTTCCACTTGTTTATGCTTTGTGGAGAAAAGTCTTTTTTTTTAAATCAGTTGTAGATTTTTTTGCCTTTCAACTTCAGTTAGTATCTCCATGGTTTGATGAGCAAAACCAAATACACACACTTAAGGGGGCTTCTCTAGACTGGTGATTACCACTTTCATGTCACCTCTTATTTGTTTCCTTTCAAAGCTAAATAATCTTAATCTTTTAAAACGCTCCTCACATGGAGATCTTTCCAACCCCTTAATCATTTGTGTTATCCTTTTCTGGGTCCTTTCTATTGCTGATCCATTTTTGTGGAATGAGTTGCCAGAGCTCAACACAGTATTCCAGATTAGGGCATACCATCCTTTACATAATGATATTATAATATTTTCAGTATTATTCTCTTTCTTTCTTAATACAGCCTAATACCTTAGCTTTTTTGACCACCTTTGCACATTGAGCAAAAGGGTTCACTGAGCTGTCCACAATGTCACTTAATTTTTTGGCTGAATGGTTACTTATCAATATGTATTTAGTTCAAAATGTTGCTTAATAATTGTTTATATTGAATTTAATCTTCCTTCACATGGCACAATTGTCTAGCTTTGTTAGGTCCTTCTGAAGTTCCTTACAATCCTTCACAGTCTTAACTAGTCTGAAACAAGAGATAGGTTTGTTCTCTAACTCCTCTAGGGTGCTTGCACCTCACTGGGGCCTTGCCAAAGACCTAGTTTGGAAATCTGTCCTACAAATTGCTGAAAAGTGTAGTTAGTCTACTGAAAACACAGAAGTTGAAATCCTAGTCCCATTGAAATAATTGGCAAAATGCCTGTTGACTTCAATGGGGACAGGATTTTCAGTAGATAGATGTTTTTCTCCTGAATCTAGATAGCTTGAGTATATTATGGGCCTAATTCTCCTCTCATGGTTTTTTCACACCAGTGTAACTGCATTAATTTGGGTAAAATTCCTCCTCATTTACATCAGTGCAACCAGATGCAAAATCAGACCCTCCATCTTTTTCTTATATATTGTTTCTGTTACCATGTAAAAGTTTGCAAAAAATGATGTAAATAAATCTTATGGTTTACATTATGCAGAAAATGTCACTTGTAAGGAATGCTATAGAAAGGAATATATATAGCCTAATTTACTGAACATTCCCAACATACTAAATTAAAGAAAGAGGAAGAAGAAGAAAATAATGGGAGAGACACTGTATTAAGTAGATAACAAAATAAATCATGGTGGCAGCAGTAAAAACTAAAACAGATACCCTCCAAAATCTACCTTTGATGCACTAAACCAGAATTTGTGGATGACATTTGTGACACATCAGGCTATCCCAGACTATTAGAACTGATAGCTGAGGGAGGGATGGCAAGCATTGTGCTCCGTTTTCTAATCAGAGTGTCACAAGACCCAGTTATGGCATTACTTACAGTCACCCCAACTGGCCTTTAAAGCTGTCTTCTGACTAAGCATGAGTACCTCCCTGAACCACCTCAAAGACCAGTGCAGTGGTAGAGCAATTCAGTCTTGTCTCACTGTGCACTGACAACACTATAGACAGATGTTAAAAAAAAAAAAGAGTACAGTTATTCTACCAGTTTTGTTGGCCGTTGTCTTGGATTTACAGGGTCTGTGCTATTTTGAAGTCTTTAAACAGGCTCCTTGGAATAACCCATTTAGTGTACAAGACTCTGGGTCCACACTTTTTTTTTTTTTTTTTGGTTACAAGGGCAGGCCATGCAGCCTCACAACTCTACACTGGGCCTTCAGGTTCCAGCAACCCCTGTTTCTCACTGTGAGCTCTTAGTTAGTTCAGACTCCTGTGGAGAATTCTAAACCTTTGGGAAGCAATGCAAACAGTGAGTATCTGCAGGGAAGCAGGGCAACCTTTACAAAAAAAGTAGGATTTATTAATCAGCTGGACTGTAGCATCTGGAAGTCCTTAGGTAATCATGGAAAAGCCAAGTTTAAGTTAGAGTCCATACCAGTAGAAGCAGTAGCCTCAACTTGCCATGCACTTCTCACATCCATCTTGCCTCTCAATTTCTCCATGTCTTTGTGTGAATCCCCTGTAGTCTCAGCAGCAACCTTAAAAGACAGTGTATTCATAGCTGTCATTTTGTCTCTCTCCCCAACCATGCCATGTTCCCATATTCAGATTGATGTGGCATCCCACTCACTAAGTATTAATGTTTAGTCACTGGGGCTCCCGTTGTCTCTTCTAGATTCACCATTTTTATCTGTTGATTATATTCACCTCTTGAGGTGCCTTCATATCAACTCTAGACTGCCTACATGATGCCTTAACCTTGCCTCATTTCCCCTCTTACCCTTGGTATATAGCAGTGTAAAGTGAGTCTCATATAAATAATAAAATATTCTCAAAAAGATTCCCACATTCCTCACAGCAGTCTCAGCAGAGAGGCCCTAGGCTGAATGAACTTCTCTGTGCCTCTGTTTGCCCACCTGTAAATAATTTATAATATATTTTATCTACTGTACTTTCCAGAGATGTTCTTATGTCTAAATGATGTTTGAGATTCTTGGATGAAAGGTATAGGGGAAAAAAAGATCAGTCTCAATCAAAAAAACTAGATTCACTTCCCTCTGGACTTTGAGGAAATTTGGAGCTGGATCTAGACTCCATTATTCAGGTCTACCTTCTTAATGGTGATCTAATCCACCAAAACTTTGTAGAAATTCAGATGCAGATTTAAATGTCCTGGTTTGGGCCTATCAAGATGAGTCTGAATCAGAACAATAGATCCAAAACCTCTGAAACATTGGGGCACTTAGATCTGGAGTGAAACTTCACAGCGCAAGCCCATTTCTAAATAAATGTGAAGTACTATCTGCAGAGTAGCAGTGAGGTGTAGAGACTACAGGGTCCAAAGTCTGAGGAAAATGACTGAGTAGCTGAGAAAGTGGAGGCTCTGGGGAAAAATGGTGATTTTCTTATTAGAATGAGGAGAAGACATAGGCCTTGAGATGGGATTTAGAGGGTGTCTGGGAGTCAATTCGACAAAAAAGATGGAAAAAATGAGGAAGTCTGTTCCAGGTATGGGGAGAGGGAGAAGGATCTATTCCTTGCTGTGGAGAGACCGTGACCAAGAATCAGAAGTACTAATGATAAACATTCTATGATCTACTATGCAGATACTATTGGGTGAGATTTTCAAAAGTGTCTAAGAGCAAGGCACCCACATTGCATTGAATTTCAATAGGAGCTGGACATCTAACACCCTTATGTCTTCTGAAAATCCCACTCATTGTGTCTATGCATTTAAGAGATGGAGGTACTTTCTCCTAAATTTTTCTTTGTTGTGTGTTTTGGAGTTTAGTTAGATTTTTTTTAAATTTAAATAAATACTCTGGCAAGACAGCCATAGTATTTTAAAGTCAGCCTGGGCACACAGGGTGCCAAATAAAGCCATATGTTGCAATCTTTCTCGGGTAAAATGCCCATTGAAGTAACTGGGGATTTTGCCCAAGTAACAGCTGAGAGATTGGGCCTCATGGACATTTGTAACTGAGTTGTGATTAAAGAGTTCCAAGCCAATTTATGGTGTTGGTCAATTAAAAATAGTCTTATTTTTTCCACTTAATCCCCAGATGTGAATCTCGACCTGCTAGTCTTTTGTAAAGCAGGAGTTTAGGAACTGTTTTCCTGACTTATCTTATTTTTCTGGCATCACTGACTGGGCAGAGTCACCGGGCATGGATCAGCATTCATGTCACACTCCCCATCAGTACCTAGCCTGGGCATGATCCAACCAGAGGACCAAATTCGGTGATGAATCCTGGTCATGTGCCCCCTGAGGCATGTTGTGCATACACTAAGAAGAAGACCAACATACCAATCAGCTTGGCTACTGGTACCCCAAATATATAGGAGTTGAGCATTCCACTTTAAATGCACAGATTGCTATGGTATTGAATAATCAGCCCCTAATGTCTGGTCAATATTAAGAAAAGCAAGAATGTCCCCAAAGCAAAGCATAACAAACAAATTAAATTCCAGGCAAAAGTGGGCATTTAAAATGTATAGGCTCCTATGGAGCTCTTGATGAAAGCACAGCAGATGAAAGCACTTAAATATTTATTAAGACATGTTGGCTTTAAAAAAGTGCCCAAACAGGTTTGAACTTATTTATTTATATGCGTTGGTTCTTCATCTTGTTTTTTTAGATTGACTTTTCCTTATTTTTACTTCCTTATATTTTCTACTGCATGGAAAGTCTGGTTTCTTACAATCTTTTATTTACAGTAGCTTATTTTTATATTTAAAAAACCCTTTCTTTCTCCAAGTATGGTTTCAGCTATGTTCCTACATAAACCCAATAGCATGAAGAACAAAAAGATGAAGCAGTTTAATTTGCCATTTTCTTCTTGAGTTGAACTGGATCAGTGGTTGCAACTCAGGACTTAATTTTGTATTGCAGTAGCAACTGAGGGACTGTCCTATAATGGAATGTTATCAATAGGGCCTGGTTGGAAATTTTCTGATGAAACTTAGTTTGCAATGTCTACAGCTCTGTAGCAGGGAGTCTGCCAACCTGCAGAGCCCTGGCTAGAGCTGGGTCTGTCAGGGCTAGTAGGCTTCTTGCTCTGCGGCTTTAGGGCAGACTCACCAGGGCTTCGATGTTTCCAGGTTCCATGGCTCTGGGGCAGCCTGATATCTGGTCTGTCCTAAGGCTGGAGACCCACATGCTTCCAAGGTGTGCAGCTTTGGCCAGACCCATGCCAGGGCTTTAGGGGTTTCTAGGCTTCCTGCTGAGGAGCTGAGAAGTATAGAAATACTGGGAGACCCAACTAACTGGAGCTCCAGGCTGGCCAGGAATCTGGAAGCACTTGTGTCACTGGCAGTCCATACTGAGGAGGTGGGGCTACCTTGGAGCTGCAGACCCTGGGATCCCTGATAGCTTCTTAGTGAGACCAATATTCTTGTCAGTTTCATGATGCCTCCCCAGAATACACATGAATGTCAATTTCACTCAGTAGCTGCTGGTACAAGGAAGCAAATATCATTTTGGAAACACCATATAGTGTTCAGTATCAGTTCAAACCCAACAGACACTTTTTTTTCAGATTTTTCATCTCTAGTTATCAATAAGTTAGTTGCGGTCATTCTGTATGTCAAACTGAACTTCTACATTTCACTTTCTAGACTGTTAGAATGCTCGACTGTTTTTGCTGTTTTGCCTTTCCATATTCTTCATGCTGATTTAAGAGGAGTTCTCAGATCACGGTAATTGTGAACCCTACATTACGTGTGTTTCCAACAACAGAAGAAAATTAAGAGCCAAATTCTGCACTGATTAGCACCCTGTGGAGATTGTACTGAGAGCTAGTCAGTGCAAAATCTGGACTGGATAATCAACAAAAAACTCCATTTGCAAAAAAAACAGCACTTGCACATCATCTACAGCTCTGCTAGGAAAAACACCTCAACAAATGTTGGCTCTAAGCCATCAAACTGCCTTGACAATAAGAAATCTCCATGACCTGTCAGTTGTGCCAGTTAATCACCAGCTGACCTATTTGAAAACAAATTAACTTTGGACATCTATGCTTTATAAGTTTTCAACTGCTGTGGAATATAACAAGTTACATAGAAGAGACACTTTCTGATGGATAACATTTTAATCATAAGCTCCTGCTAAATAATGGGAGATCTAGTAAGTATCCTCAGCTACTGAAAATGAAATTCTTTATGTGTGAATATCTGTTTTACTATATTGTGCTTTAAAAACAAGTCTTCAGTGACCCCCTTATGTGAGTTGTGAATTTATCTCAATTATATTAAGGAAATAACAGGTAAAAATGTAGAGTGACATTCTCTGGAACTGAATTTATCCCAGTAACTCCTTAGACTTCAGTAGAATTGTGTGCCTCATTGCAGCAGGGCTGAATATGGCCCACTACTTCTGGATATACCTGTTGAAAAGAATTCCCACCATGATGCAGGGGATGGGCTAGGTAGATTTATAATTTACTTAATCCGGTGTTTTCAGCTACAGGTACGAGGACAGCCCCATACCTGGCATGACCCCACCTTGACGTTAATGAGAGGTGAAGGTACTTGGCTTGCACTCATCACCTTGGAGGTTCATGCTTCTGTGAAAAATAGTGACCACATGGATTATTAATTATGATTATATATATTGTTAGCTCCTGGACACCCCCTACATCTGCTGTGCTCAGCCATGAGCAAATATATACCAAAAGGACTGTCCCTTCCCCAAAATTCAATATAAAAATATACACCTATATTGTTTTAGTTTATACTTTTTGTATCAGAAGGAAGTGACCTAGAGTAAGTTATAATTTCATAGAAAAGCACAGTGTAAAGAAAGATGGGAAGTGTAAGATTTATAATTATGAATGATTTAATGGTATGATGAAGTAAAATGACTATAATTTAACAAAAAGGGCATTTGTCTATAGAGGTTACCTAGGACTGAAGGGCCTGATTTTCAGAAGCGCTGAGCACACAGCTGAAGTCAAAGGGAGCTACAGGGGTTCAGCACTTTTGAAAATCAGGCTCAAAGAATTACTTAGTGTGATGTTGGGGTGATGATTCACAAACTCAAAAGGAGATCAAAGAAAACATTTACATCAGTAGAGTAACAGTGATCCATGAACCTAAGAAAACAGTTCAAAGCTTCCCCAGCCTAAAACAGGTTCAGATTAACAGCACAGCAAGTATTTACAATGTTGATAACTAAAGGTCTCCCTGACCTTGTTGGCAGCCAGGTTGATATAATAGGTTCTCAAGGATGAAACTCCTTTGAAAAGTTTTTCAACTGCCTGTGGCACATCTATCACTCATAGCATTTTTTAAAAAAAACATTGAAAAAAATGCAAACAAAATCATGCTCCACATTGATGTTTGGCTCCCTACATTCCTCATATAGGATTTCGCGACACAGGGCTATATTTCTACCTATCTTTTCTATAAAGTCCCTGCTGGCATTAAGTAACATTCTGTACCAGCAGCTTCCAGAAGTAGGGACTGAAATTGATTATCATCATGATAGCATTTAGAGATCCAGAGGGTGTGCTTTAACTTAGCTCCCAAATGTGGGCAGTGGCACCAACAACATAGAAGGCAGTAGTAGAAGCTGTATTGGTTTTAAAGCATTCAGACTGAGTCGGCAGAGCATAACAAATGCTAGTGATGTAAACAGCAATACCTCTCCCAAATTTTTATATCCAGGCATGTTATTGCAACATCTGGTCATTTAGGACTTCTTAATTGCCTTTTTATTGCACTTTCTGGGGTTACCCAGGGCTTTGAGGCACCTCGCTACCATGTGCCCTTAGCATGAGGAAGCCTGGCCTGTGCCCTCCATGAGGCCAGCTCCGCATGTCCACAGGCTACAGGCCACACAAGCACTCCCCTCTGGGTCTATGCAGGCCCCACTGCCTTTCTACAGGTTAGCGACAGGCACACTCCTATCGCTGAGCCCTCTGAGCATCTCCCTGGAGGTCCGAGCTCCTACTCCAGTAGACACTTGCACTAGTCAGATTTACTGCTTCCAAAGAGGTAGTGCACCACAGCTTAACAGCTCCACCTTAGGTCACTGCTCCACTTAACACACACAGCACTGAAATATGTTTATAGTGAAATCAAGTATAAGTTTATTTAACAAAGCAAAGAGATTCAAGTAATAGCAAGCAGTAGCATTGGGAACAAAACAGTTACATATAAAATAAATTCATAACATATTCTGGAACCTAGTCTTAATTAACAAGATAATCTCAAGTCTTGTAGAGCATTGCTCACCGAGAATCCTTGCGGTGTTTTACAGCCAGGATTTGCTGTGATCCTCCATGCATGAAAGAAACTCTATCACCTTGCTGTTTGTCTGCTAAGTGAAGGACCAAATGTGTTCATTTGCCTCCCAACCTTTGTCTTCATTCATAATCAGGACTGCTGTTTTTTTCTTTCTGTACATTTTCTCTCTTGTGGATTTTACAACCTTTAGTCAGGCACTATGCTTAGTCACACAGGCCTCCAGTGTGAGGCAGACAACACATAATACACATATGACCAGAAAGGGAGGTAAGTATCTGTTACCTTCCACCTGAAAAGGCACCGGTCTGAAGCATGTGACCTCTGGTGAATTGTCTTAACTCCAAGACTTTAAGAACATCATTTTCCGTATAGATATATAACTTCTTAAATATTATCCATCCATACATTTCACAATGGTTATGATGACCAGTGGGTTAGTAGCTCTCAGTAGAGACCTTGCCTGCCTTTGGTGAACTATTATGCATATATCTGACCCAGAGTTCCCTGTAAAACCCTATGCGCCTCCTGTACCCTCTGCCAGTTGGCACCAAGAGGTCCCTGGTTCACACATGAGCATCAGAATGTCCCAGTGACAATGGGGATAGAACTCAGATCATACTGCTCCAAGGAAGCAAGTTTGGTTTTCAAAAGTACTGGGCGTGGACAGCTTCCATTGACATCAGTGAGATTTGTGGGTGCTCAGCAGTTCTGAAAATCAAGTTATTGATGTTTAGGTGCCTAAATATGGATTTAGGAATCTAGGTATGGCATTTTTGTCCAGAGTAAGTAGTCACTTTTATAACTATCATTGACATTATATCCATTTTTGCTAAATTATAACTGCCACTGGCTTTAGCACCTGAGAAATCCCTGCTTCAGGCTTCCTAGTTTATTGTTATCTACCAACACACGTAGACATGAAGTGTGTCTTAAACAAAGGTTTGAAAGGGTAATTTCATCTTGTGTCCTTAACCCTGCAGAAATTTACACACGAGTAGCTTTACATATATCACTTCCATCGTAGAACAGACATACTCAGAAAACTGATGACATTTCCTTTAAGGCAGAGACAAACTCCTCTCCAGTGAGAGTCGCCTTTAGGGCAGCAAGAGGATCATACAAAGTCTTTCTGTGTAAGTATTTCCAGTGTGACTCCTCCTCCCGCTTTTGCAGAAGGTAAATGCAATAGTAAAAATAGACAGAAGAAAAAATATTACCTTACAATACTGCACCTCTTAAAGTTTAAAGTTTCTTCCATAATGCTCATTAAAGCCAGGGGGAGTTCCACTCTTAAATACTGATGCATCAAAGTGACCATATGAGCCATAGTAAAATTTCTATCTGAATATCAGTTTTATGTGCTGTGTAGTAATAGTGAAGAAGCTGCTGCAGGGCTTACAACCTGTCATTAGCCAGTATGGATGGGAAATGTTCTGTGTAGCAGGTTATAATATATCGCTCATATAAAACCCCGCATTATGTTTTTGTAGTTGATATATGAAGCCACCTCACTCAGTGCCATGTAAGCTCCAGATTTCACTGCTGTGCTTTGTGCTCTGAACACAGTCAGTGGGTAACTCTGACAGGGGTGTACAGGTGCCCCTTGGAAGGGAACTCGCAGCCCTACTGTACCCCACCCCTTTGATTCTCCTAGGAGGAGGCTGCACAAAGGTGGGATGTGGCAAAGCTCTCTGCTTGGGCCACTAAAGGACCTGCACACCCCACTGGCATACTGATATATAATAAGGTACCAATTAGTAGGATACATTTTGCCTGGGGTCACATACTGTAAAGACAATTACCCTCTGAAATTCTTTAAACGATAAAATTCTCAACGGGAAAGTCCACAGTCTCAAAACAATCTGTGTATGCAATCAAAAGCCATGGCATTTCAACTAATTCTGACTTCAAGGATTATATATTCAGTGGGTCTGATTCTCCCTACTTACCATGTTTTAACTCCACTGATGTCATTTGAGATACTCCTGAGTTACACAAGTGTAGGCAAAATTAGAATCGGGCCTAATATCTATCTGTCCAGCTCTGACTGATGCCCCATGGGTGTAGATCACCAATTAATGAATGTGCTTTGGGGAGGAATTTATTTTAAGTACAGGTGGTAAATTCAGCACGACCAACCAGCAGTACAAGTTACCAGAGCAATCCAAGGAAATAAAAGTGTGCTAAAGACAGGTTTTACTGACACTATAGTTCTGTTCCTGTTAGGGCTGTCCATTAATCACAGTTAACTCACATGATTAACTCAAAAAAATTAACTGAGATTAAAAAAATTAATCATGATTAATCTCACTGTTAAACAATAGAATACCAATTGAAATTTAAAAAATATTTTTGGATGTTTTTCTACATTTTCAAATATGTTGATTTCTATTACAACACAGAATACAAAGTGTACAGTGCTCACTTTATATTATTTTTTATTACAAATATTTGCACTGTAAAAATGATAAAAGAAATAGTATTTTTCAATTCGCCTCAGACAAGTACTGTAGTGCAATCTCTATCGTGAAAGTGTAATTTAGAAATGTAGATTTTTTTGTTACATAACTGCACTCAAAAACAAAACAATGTAAAACTTAAGATCCTACAAGTCCACTCAGTCCTACTTCTTGTTCAACCAATCACTAACACTAACAAGTTTGTTTACATTTTTGTGAGATACTGCTTCCTGCTTCTTATTTACAATGTCACCTGAAAGTGAGAACAGGCATTCGCATAGCACTTTTGTAGCCAGTGTTGCAACATATTTACGTGCCAGATACGCTAAACATTCGTATGCCCCTTCATGCTTCAGCCACCATTCCAGAGGGCATGCTGCCATGCCGATGATGTTTGTTAAAAAAATAGTGCGTTAACTAAATTTGTGACTGAACTCATTGGGCGAGAATTGTATGTCCCCTGCTCTGTTTTATCCGTATTCTGCCATATATTTCATGTTATAGCAGTCTGGGATGATGACCCAGAACATGTTGTTTGGTTTATGAACACTGTCACATCAGATTTGACAAAACGCGAAGAAGGTACCAATGTGAGATTTCTAAAAATAGCTACAGCACTCAACCCAAGGTTTAAGAATCTGAAGTGCCTTCCAAAATCTGAGTGGGATGAGGTGTGGACCATGCTTTCAGAAGTCTTATAAATATCTTGTGATGCCGGTTACAACGGTGCCATGCAAATACCTGTTCTCACTTTCAGGTGACATTGTAAACAAGAAGCGGGCAGCATTATCTCCTGCAAATGTAACCAAACTTGTTTGTCTAAGAGATTGGCTGAAGTAGGACTGAGTGAACTTGTAGGCTCCAAAGTTTTACATTGTTTTATTTTTGAATGCAGTTATTTTTTTGTAAATAATTTGACATTTGTAAGTTCAACTTTCATGACAAAGAGATTGCACTACAGTACTTGTATTAGAAATATACTATTTCTTTTGTTTTTTTACAGTGCAAATATTTGTATTAAAAAATAAATATAAAGTGAGCACTGTACACTTTGTATTCTGTGTTGTAATTGAAATCAATATATTTGAAAATGTAGAAAACATCCAAAATATTTAAATAAATGGTATTCTATTATTAAGAGTGTGATTATTCACGTGATTAATCGTGATTCATTTTTTTAATCGCTTGACAGCCCTAGTTCCCATCAATCTTCCTTCTCCATGTTTCAAAGTTACATGTATGGTAGTATCCATGAGTTGTAATACAAAGGGGATCCTTTATTGAGGTTACTGGACACAGATAGGACCAAACACTAACTGTGAGGTGTAGTGTCACCATATAGGCTGTCCCCAAATCCTGATCTGAGCTGAGCAGTCTTTGAAAGGACAGCTAATCACATAGTGTTACAACAGAAAATAAAAGCTGTGATTTTACTAATATACTCACACCTACCTCCACCCCTGTTTGGCTACCCTTTATTAAATGTTGTGGGTTGGGCATAGATTCCAAGGCCAGAAGGGACCATTGTGATCATCTAGTCCCGGGGTTCTCAAGCTGGGGGTCGGGACCTCTCAGGGGTTGTGAGGTTATTACATGGGGGGTTGCGAGCTGTCAGCCTCCACTCCAAACCCGCTTTGCCTCCAGCATTTATAATGTGTTAAATATATAAGCAAGTGTTTTTAATGTATAAGGGGGACACACACTCAGAGGCTTGCTATGTGAAAGGGGTCACCGGTACAAAAGTTTGAGAACCACTGATCTAGTCTGACCTCCTGTATAACACAGGCCACAGAACTCCACCCAAATAATTCCCAGAGCATATATTTCAGAAAAATGTCCCATCTTGATTTAAAAATTACCAGTGATGGAGAATCCATCATGACCTTTGATAAATTGTTGCAATGGTTAATTACACTCACTGTTAAAAATATAAGCCTAGTTCCAGTCTGAATTTGTCAAGTTTCACCTTCCAGCCATTGGATCATATTATACCTCTCTCTGGTAGACTGAATAACCCATTATTTAATATTGTTTCCCATGAAGGTATTTACAGAGTAACCCCTTAACCTTCTCATTGTTAAGCTAAATAGATTGAGCTCCTTGAGTCTTATTCTTGTGGCTCTTCTCTGAACCATCTCCAATTTAACAACATCCTTCTTGAATTGAGGACACCATAACTAGACACAATATTCCAGCAGTGGTTGCACCAGTTCCAAATATAGAGGTGAAATTACCTCTACTCCTACTTGAGATTCCCTTGTTTATGCAACCAAAGACCAGGATAGCCCTTTTGGCCACAGCGTAACACAGTGAGGTTATATTCAGCTGATTATCCACCAGTACCCCCAAATCTTTTTCCAGAGTTAATGCTTCCCAGACTGGAGTTCCCCATCCTGTAAGTATGGCCTCTGTTCTTTATTCCTAGACTTACACATTTACATTAAGACTTTTAGCCACATTAAAAACACATATTGTTTGCTTGTGCCCATTTTACTAAGCAATCCAGATCTGTCTATATCAGTATCCAGTCCTCTTCGTTATTTACCACTCCCCTAATTTTTTTATTTTTTATTTTTTTTGGTCATCTACAAACTTTTTCAGGGATATTTTATGTTTTCTTCTGGGTTACTGATAAAAAATGTTAAATAGCTCAGGGCCAAGACCTGATGCCTCTAGAACACCCCTAGAAACGTACTTGCTCAGTGATGATTCCCCAATTACAATGACATTTTGAGACCCATCAGTTAGTCAGCTTTTAATCCATTACTGTGTGCTAAGTTAATTTTATATCATTCAGTTTTTCAATGAAAAGGTTGTGTGGTAACAAGTCAAATGACTTACAAAAGTCTAACCACTCTCCTTCATTTAAGACAGTTGTAAGAAGCCATTAAGTTCCTTTATGGAACCAATAGTGGGCTCCATCAGAGGCACAAAAGCCTAAGCACACAAATAGTTAGGAACTAGTGCTATGGAGAGTTAAGACCATTGGCAATGGAAGTGTGAACTATTTACTGTGCTACCCCCTGTAAATGCAATCCAAAGCCCTGTGCTATGTATCTGTTATTGGACTTTGTCCACTGAATGGGACTGTATTTGCAATAAAGTGAGTATGGATGTAACAGCATGCTTACACTGATCAGCATACTTAAAACTTTTTTAGTTATTTTAAAATTAGGCTTCTCTGCCCTCAGTTGAGCTTTGTAATGTGCATCTATAATTCCACATTTCCTCTTTCCTCCCTTAAGACAGCTCATTATATTTTCATGCTTTATCTATACCCTTATGGGTATTAATAATGAAGTTTAACCTTGAGAAAGAAGGATTGTTTCTATTTCAAAGAAGAATGTGTTATGAAACCATTTGATGCAGCAACGATATTGTGTTTGTAATCTCTTTCATGGTTGAATATTTATGCTGGAAATCATACAGAATACAAATACAAATTAATATAGTAGAATGTGCCTAGGAAGAATCATTTCTCTCGGTGAATCAGATGTAATTATTTCTTTGCTACCTTGCAGCTGAAACCATTTTATGGACAATACAGCTGGTGAATGACTCACAACAAATGTTTTATCTGATAAATTTAGCCTCCCTTTCTTCTTGCAGAATTTTTGTGAGCAAAACATGATTTCTTCAGATGTATTTGTTGTTTCAGTTCATTGGACAATTTCATTTTGCAGTCTTGCTTCGTGGACTGAACACAAACAGTTTTGAGATTCCAGTATTATCTGTTCAGGCTCTGTTGATTGGATATGGTTGGTGTTATGTTCATGGAATACACAGAGAAATGTTAGAAAAAAATCAAATACTCTTGTTGGAAGGTCGCAAAGTAACATTATTTATACTTAGAATCCAGAATGATAATACACAGTAACCAAAGAGAGAGAGAGAGCGAGCAGGTCGCTCCGTAAGGCAGAGAGGGACAATTTATCCCACATAGTTTTAGGCTGTTTTTTTTCCAGACTGACTTTGATTGCACACTTCCCTACAGAGTCCCCTAGCCTGCAAGCTGGACCAAGAACCTTCAACCACCTCCATGCCATGGCCACAGTCTTAATGTGATAGCTTGCAGTTCCAACACAGTCCTCAATACACCACACGTGGTCAGACAAGTCCCATGGTATTGTTTCTATTCCCTGATTGGATGAATATACACTTTCTATGCCAATATTTGCACTGTGCATATTTAAAATTCAGTTTCAGTTAATATTTTTACCTGAAAATTTGAGATTCTCTTTCCACTAGAGCTGGGTAGGAATGGTCAATGTGATTTTTCAACAAAAATTGCAGTTTTCTCAAAACTGATTTAGCAGAATTTTTTTTTTTTTTGGTCAGAAAAATTTAAGTGAAATATCTTGTTTTGGGTTCAACCCAAATTTGGTTTGTTGCAGTGCCTCATGCCTCCAGTCTCCTTTTTGGAGCTGACTCCTTGGCCAGACTACATCTCCTGTGATGCACCACGGTCTCTTCTCTGACTAAGCCATGTGACTCCCATAAGACATACACGACTGCAGGTATAGCAAAACATTTGGACATTTCCAAATTGAAATTTTCTGTACTTTTCATTCCATGAAAAAATTATATTTACGTTTCATCCTGATTGGGACAAAAACAAACATTGAAATATCAGAATTTCCTGCAGGAGAGAAATTCTATCACTCAGCTCTATTTTCCAGATATTCTGATGCCAGTAAAAATTGGAGTAATAAGTTAGTAGAAAGAGAAAAAAAAAGAGGGAGAACAAAAAAGGGGACAGACCCTAGTCAAACAAGCTAATTTAAAAAATTGGCCGCTCTTATTCTTCATTTCCAAGCATTCCTGTGAAGTGTACCTTCCAAGCTGACACCAACCTTCTTCATATCCTCCTTTAGCAACTCAGCTCACCATATTCTGGGTCTTCCACATAGTCTTAGTCCTATGACTACTAGATCTTGTACTTCTGACCAACATATCCTGTGTCTCATCGTTTCACATGACCCAGCCACCTCAGTTGATACTCCCTCAGCTCTTCCATAATGCGGGCTACCTGCACCATGGCTTGTACAATTTCACTGTGTAGCCTATCAGCTCTTGCTTTATCCTGAATCCACCTGAGCATTCTCATTTCAGCAGTGTGAAGTAGTTTTCCTTCTCTCTTCCTCATTAGCCAGCATTCCAATCTGTATGTCATGACTGACCTAATCATGACTACAGGCCAGTCAGCCTCACCTCAGTCCCTGGAAAAATTATGGAGCAGGTCCTCAAGGAATCCATTCTGAAGCACTTTGGGGAGAGGAAAGTGGTCAGGAACAGTCAGCATGGATTCACCAAGGGCAAATCATGCCTGACTAATCTAATTGCCTTTTATGATGAGATAACTGGCTTTGTGGATGAGGGGAAAGCAGTGGATGTGTTATTCCTTGACTTTAGCAAAGCTTTTGACATGGTCTCCCACAGTATTCTTGTCAGTAAGTTAAAGAAGTATGGGCTGGATGAATGGATTATAAGGTGGATAGAAAGCTGGCTAGATTGTCGGGCTCAACGGGTAGTGATCAATGGCTCCATGTCTAGTTGGCAGCCGGTATCAAGTGGAGTGCCCCAAGGGTTGGTCCTGGGGCCGGTTTTGTTCAATATCTTCATTAATGATCTGGAGGATGGCATGGATTGCACCCTCAGCAAGTTCGCAGATGACAGTAAACTGGGAGGAGAGATAGATACGCTGGAGGGTAGGGATAGGATACAGAGGGACCTAGACAAATTAGAGGATTGGGCCAAAAGAAATCTGATGAGGTTCAACAAGGACAAATGCAGAGCCCTGCACTTAGGATGGAAGGATCCCATGCACCGCTGCAGACTAGGGACCGACTGTCTAGGCAGGAGTTCTGCAGAAAAGGACCTAGGTGGTAAAAGTGGATGAGAAGCTGGATATGAGTCAACAGTGTGCCCTTGTTGCCAAGAAGGCCAATGGCATTTTGGGATGTATAAGTTGGGGCATTGCCAGCAGATCGAGGGACGTGATTGTTCCCCTCTATTAGACATTGGTGAGGCCTCATCTGGAGTACTGTGTCCAGTTTTGGGCCCCACACTACAAGAAGGATGTGAAAAAATTGGAAAGCATCCAGTGGAGGGCAACAAAAATGATTAGGGGACTGGAACACATGACTTATGAGGAGAGGCTGAGGGAACTGGAATTGTTTAGTCTGCAGAAGAGAAGAATGAGGGGGGATTTGATAGCTGCTTTCAACTACCTGAAAGGGGGTTCCAAAGAAGATGGATCTAGACTGTTCTCAGTGGTAGCAGATGACAGAACGAGGAGTAATGGTCTCAAGTTGGAGTGGGGGAGGTTTAGGTTGGATATTAGGAAAAACTTTTTCACTAGGAGGGTGGTGAAACACTGCAATGCTTTATCTAGGGAGGTGGTGGAATCTCCTTCCTTTGAAGTTTTTAAGGTCAGGCTTGACAAAGCCTTGGCTGGGATGATTTAGTTGGGGATTGGTCCTGCTTTGAGCAGGGGGTTGGAGTAGATGACCTCCAGAGGTCCCTTCCAACCCTGATATTCTATGATTCTATGGTCTTATACTCTTTGGTTTATTTGGCATATTCTTATTGCAGAAAATTCCCATCAACTCCCTGCATTTGCACCAGTACTTTTCATGCAACTCCGAACATCCACACTTCCATCATAACTCAATTGAACTGAGGTATTTGAATTGCTGCACATCACATTTATATCATCTAGCTTTACTGGCTTCTTGTTGTTCCCTTTCAAGAAGGCATCACATGTATTCAGTCTTTTGTTGGCTGATTTGTAAACCATTTTCTTCTAGTGCAGCCCTCCATCAAGCTAGATCCCTTTTCAGTTTGTATTTATCTTTGCAACACAACATGGCATAAGTGATAAGCATGCCCCATGGAACCTTTCCTCTCATCTCCTGCATCTAGATGTCCATTACAGTCAGAAAGAGGAATGGGCTTAAAATTGATCCTTAATGTAGCCCTGCCCTCATTATGAGTGGCTCACTGTAGCCACAGCTGCTTCTCACTACTGTTGTGCTACCGTCGTACATATTCACAATTGTCGGAACATATATCTCCAGCTGATTGCATGACCATGGACACCACCATATCAATTCTTTAGGAACTCTGTTATAAGCCATGTGTCATCATGCAGGATGTCCCCAGTGCATACCCTTGCATCTGGACATGGTGTGTCTCAGGAGATCCAACGCCCTACAGCCTGGAGTACAATTAAGTCCAAACAAGCTTCAGGAGTTAAGGTGCATCCTGTCTCTATGGTGCCACAAGTACTCCTTTTCTTTTTGCGAATACAGACTAACACGGCTGCTACTCTGAAACCTCCCTTGAGAGTCCCATTTATTTAACAGAAAGTCCTGCAGAAAGCACAAACAAAATCCTTTGTCTCAGCTTCCTGTCTGAGAGACTCAGTCTGTTTGCCCCTACCTGAGTAAACCATTCACCTTCATTCAGGCTCTCCATCCTAGGATCATATCTTCCACTCAACTCATGTTCCCTGCCCTAGGAGCACAGGTCCAGCTCAGTTCACCCTAGAACAGCTCTCATTTGACTCTGGCTCCTTGCTCTGGGAGCACAGGTTCGATTTAGTTCACACGCACTACTCCGGGAGCACAGCTTCTGCCTAACTCAGGCTGTCTGGCAGCTCCCCTCCTCTGGAGTCTCTCTCAGCTCAGCTATCACAAGCCTTTTATTAGGCCAAACTGCTTCATTGTTTAATTAACTGTCTGCCATTTACCTAGGCAGTTAATTATACCCAGGAGGACCTGGGTTGGCCCAGTTTCCGTGCAGACCCTGTCAGACTCCATTAGAGGGCCAGCTACCCTATGACGCCTTCTCTAAGTCCACAAACACTAACTGCAGTTCCTTGCATTTCTCACTGTACATCTTCTGCAATATTTTGGCTGCAAGTATTGCATCCATAGTTGACCTTCCTGGCATAAACCTGAATTGGTTGTTCCTCACAAAGTCTTTTCTTGATAATTCTTTCCAACCATTTAATTGTGTGACTCATTAACCTATTTCTTGCTAAGTCATCATGGGTGGCACATGAACCTCCTTTTCGAGGAGGCTAGACCCCGACACTGCCCCTTCTGCCCGAGGCCCTGTCCTGTCTGCTTCCCCTCACCCGCCAGAGCCCCGGAACACCCCCACCCATGGCTGGAGGAGCCCCAGACGATCTGCCCCAGTCGTCCCAAGCCCCAGGCTGCTGCCAGTCACCCCAGACTGGCCCACCCGAGCACCAGCCCGATCTCCAGGCAGGCCTGAGCTGCCCCAGGCCACTGGTCAGCCCGAGCCACAGGTCAGCTGAGCCCCGAGCTCCAGGCCACCAGCCTGAGCTGAGCCCCATATTGCCTTCGGGAGAGAGGAGAAATGAGGGCAGGGTCACAGCCTGGCTTAGGGGAGGCTTAGCCTCCCCATGCCTATTATCCTGGCCACCCATGTAAGTCATGGTATGTAAATTAGAAACCCAGGAGATGGAGGAGGCAGCAAAGTGTGGTCAGCAAGCATGGAAAGAGGTATGCTCAGTATCACAAAGAGAGACAGGAAAACAAACAAATGGGAAGGTGCAAACCAAGGAGAAAGATATTTGTAAAAGTGTGAATAATCTACAATGGAGATGTGATACCTAGCTTCATAAGAAGAAACAACAGCTGATTATATTTAGAAAGAAAACAGTAATAATTTTGCAGGCATTCCCAGTAGATTGTATTGTGGGCACTACCATGGCAAACAGCAATGAAGATGGAAACATTAACTGATGATCTTTTACAGTCTGATAGCCTACTTGCTATAATTGCCCCAGAACAGGAATGATTGGTAACACAATAGAGAAACCTTCATATTATGATAGATTGGATGCATTGACATCCAGAGGAAGACCAGGCATGATAGAGCTATGCAGTCTGATCACCTAGGCAAATCCTATGCAATACAGAAGGAATTCAGGAGTAGAAGACATGGGATATTACATTTACCCAATATGCCAGTAAAGAGATGTATTTGGCTGAACAATAAGGTTGAGCAAATAATGATTAGTTGAATTCTCAGATGCTAAAGATGTTTCTGCTGCACAGCTTCTCTCCTCATTCATCACTAATGATTAATGCCTCTCACCTATGGAATTCAGAAATGGTCCAGTGTTGTTGCTGGAGGCTCCAAGAATAAGCACCTCTCAAGCAGGTTCTCTCTGCCCCTCACAACGACAACAGAGAAGCCCTGCAAGCATTGAGCCAGGTGCAGGAGGTGCTATATGCAGCTCTTCAGGAGCCTCAGAGGGAAAGCTATGCCCTGTGCTATAAGCCCCTGATCCCTGCTCTTCCAGAAGATGGGGCTTGAGGAAGCAAGCCATGCCCTGCTGCCACTGGCCATTGACCCTCACTCTACCAGGGAATGAGGCTTTGAGTTGGACAGGTGTGTAGGCTCTTGACCTCACCCAAAACCACAACTGCACCCGTGGGAGGCTCAACCAGTAATGTGAGGATTTCCATGGACAGGGGAACCCCTCACAACCTGCTCAGGTGAGTCTTGCGAACTCTAGAGACTCCTGGTCCCAAAAAGGCAAAAACAAACGTTCCCTTTGGAAGGCAGCAATTCATATTGTTAAAAAAGCAAGTGATATAAAAATCAGGGTTTAAACCCTTTCCCCTTTGCCTTCCCAACCCGAGAGAGAGTTTCTGGGACTTTTCTCCTCACAGAAGCTCCCTCGCAGTGCTCTGTATCAAGCTCCCTGCCCCTCCCCCACCCTGCAGCATGTCTGGCTATTCAGACAAGCCTGTCCCACTGTGAAGTCCGGTCTCAGACTGAAGTGTAATGGAAATTGTGCCTCTCTAGTTTTCAGCCCACAGATCCTCTCTCTGCCAGGGCAACGGGCTCAGAGTCTGATGGGTGGGAAGGGGTCTCCCTCTCTGCCCTCCCCCGCTTCACAGGCTGCTCGCCACTAAACTGTAAGGAGCGCTTCAAGCAGTCTGTGCCCAGAAGAGGTCTGTAAGGACTCCATTCCCATGGAGCTGCACCATTATGGGATTACTGGGAGATAAGTGAGAAATCCCTTCCTGTGTTCAAAACAACTCCTGTTTTACTGAGTAAAGCCCTGAATCCATGTACTAGTTCTCTCCTAAAGAACTCAGATAGGCGCTATTCAGCCTGGGGGAACAGGCAGGCATCCTTTCTGGTTCCTACCTAGCAAGCTATTCCCACAATAAAAGTATTTTTGCCAGTTCCCCTAATTAGCTGAGGTTTTCTGAGGCCAGGATGAACAGCATGCTACCTCCCTCCTGTGACAGTCACATCATCAGAAGGCAACTTCCTTTCAAAAGATCCTGACACACGACACAGAAATGTCAAAGCCTCAACTGTAGCTCTCAGACCAAATGTTTTTCCTGTGCTTAGTCAGGGAAATCTACTAGGAGGCAAGCAACTGTCTCATTGACTAGGGATATGCTCACTTGGAATGGGAGCTCTCGGGTTCTATTTTTGTCAAAACCTTGGTGGGACTTATGACGAAAGCAATTGCTTCTAAGTTGGTGGCTATAATGAAGCTGTGTTACACCCATGAATAGCAATCTTTCATCCTAAACAGATACCTTGCGCATCCAAATTTACATTGTAATAGCTATCTGGGGAAATATTAGATAAATTAATAGCTGAGACAGCAGAGAGGCCTCAACCCTAACTATCAAAGCCCGCACAGCAATCCGTTGATCAACACCCATCACCATGGGTATTCAAGAAGGGGCTATTTCTTTAGCAGAGGAAAAAATCTGGAGCAGAAGCTCCCAAAAAACTTGGACATAAATTTTCTTCCAACATCAGTAAAATCCTTAGGACAACAAAAGCAAAATGGAACATTTGTGTAGGAGAGCTCACAAGATTCTTCTTTTTGATCTACCTTCTGCACCCCAAAATGGCAGTTAGTAGTCACAGCAAGGCTCGGGTCACAAGTTATGCATCTATACCCATTCATGGACAACATGCCAATCAGTGTCCACGCCAGAAAAGCAGACCCACTCATACTTGCCAGCTACTGGAAAGGATTCATTCCCACCAGTTTAAAATCAAGAACCTTTAGAACACAATACACAGAAGTATACCCACGTGTCAAAACAGATATAGCTCTTGTGGCCATAATTTTATCACAATGGTAAAGATTTGCAAAGATCCAAAACTATTGTGTCAGCCATTTCCTGGCAGTGATCATATGTTGCCAGTTATCTTCAGCAGATAGGTTTTCCGGTGCCGGTACAATACATCAGTGAATCCTGAATGGGATTTCTCAAAATGCACCTCCACAAATACACCCATTCACTAGATACAAAGCAAAATTATGTGTCATATGTGTGATCACATATGAATGTTTCTCCATTGCTAAATAAAGTACAAACTATATGCTGACAACCAAAGCAATTTTCGCTTAGGTCCTTGCATATCCATTAATGAAGCAAGCCTTGCAGGGTGAAGATCTTACCTAGAAGACAAGTTTTCAAAAGCTCTGAGTACACATCCTTTTATTTCATTTTGACATACCTAACAAAAACATATACAGACATGGCCACATGGGTTCATACCAGTGTGCCACTGTATCCAGTACCAACTGCTTTAGTAGAAGGGGAAATTTCTTCCTATTTCCCACCAGAAGTTGACTCATGATTGAGCATTAGTGCTTATATCCCTTCCAAAACTAGGGAGACACCACAGGCCACAGCTTCTCTGTGGCAATGGAAAGCATGTCCTAGGCAGAGAAGGACCTGCTGTTTCAAAGATGGTTTGAATAAAGGATGCAGACAAGAGGAAAAGGAAGAGTTGAAATCCTCCTCCTAGTCCCCTGCTAGCTCAGAAGATAATTGAGACTTGACAGGCAGCCGTGGAACCTTCATTGCACCTGCAAAATACCACCAGACCTTTTATTCATAGTTTCCAAGTTCAGAACGGACCATTGTGATAATCTAGCCTAACTGCCTATATAAAATAAGCCACACAACTTCCCCAAAATAATTCCTAGAGCATAGCTTTCAGAAAAACATCCAATCCTGATTTCAAAATTGCCATCCACCATGGCCATTGGTCAGTTGTTCCAGTGGGTAATTACCCTTACTGTTTAAAATCTACACCATTTCTAGCCTGAATTTATCTAACTTCAATTTCCTGACGTTGGATCATGTTATACTTTTCGCTGCTACACCGAAGAACCCATTATCAAACATTTTTCCTCATGGGTACTCATGGGCGGCGGGTATTGTAGGCAGGGGGAGGCCATGCCTCCCCAAACAGCCTAATGTGGCCCCGCACATGTTCCACCAGGCCCCCTTCTGCCTGCTGCTCCCTTCTGTGGCTGAGAGGCTGGGGCAGGCAGGCTGGGGGCCGTGGTGTGCAAGACCATGCCACACCACCCGCCCTCCTGGCACTGGGACAGAGCTAGGGCCTGGAGCACTCTGGTGACACCACCCAGTGCTGGAACCACGCTGGGCCCGGGGGTGCTCCGGCAGCACTGCCCACCTGTTTAGCACTGAGACCACATTGGGGCCGGGGGCGCTCCGGCGGCACTGCCAGCCCACCCGCCCAGTGCTGGGGCTGAGGGCACGCAGGGGAGCCAGCAGCTGCAGCGGGGCAATGTGCTCCGGGCTCCAGCGGGGAAGCAGAAGGCACCCCAAAGGCACCTGCACCCGCTGCCCATGTAGGTACTTCTAGACTGCAATCAAGTCACTCCTTAATCTTCTCTTTGTTAAACAGATAGACTCAAGGAGCTCAATCAGTATAATGCATGTTTTCTAATCCTTTAATCATTGTTGTGGCACTTCTCTGAAACCTTTCCAATTTATCAATATCCTTCTTGAATTGCGAACAGCAGAACTGGATACAGTGTTCCAGCAGCTGTTGCACCATTGCCAAATACAAAGATAAACCTCTCTACTCCTGCTCAAGAATCCTGTTTATGCATCCAAGGATCTCATTAGTCTTTTTGGCCACAGCATCATACTGGGAGGTCATATTCAGCAGATTACCCACCATGACCTCCAAATCTTTTTTCAGAATTACTGCTTCCCAGGATACAATCTCCTCTCTTATAAGTATGGACGCCATTCTTTGTCCCTAGATGTATACATTTGTATCTGTGACCTGTCCTCTTCATTATTTACCATTTTTGTCTCATCAGCAAACTTTATCAATGATGATTTTGTTTTCTTCCAGGTCATTAATAAAAATGTTAAATAGAGCCAAGAACAGATTCCTGCAGGACCCCATTAAGAACACATACATTCAATGATGATTCCCCATTTACAATTACATTTTTAGTATGCAAATGTAAATGATCAGTCAGCTTTTAATCCATTTAATGTGCGCCACCTCCATTTTATGTCATGCTAGTTTTTTAAATCAAAATTTCATGTGGTTCCAAGTCAAATACCTTACAGAAATCTAAGTCTATTACATCAACACTATTACCTTTATCAACCAAACTTGTCATATCATAAAAAAGTATCAGATTAGTTTGACAGGATCTATTTTCCATAAACCCATGCTGTTAGGATAATAAAAATAATGCCACCTTTAATTTTTTTTTTATTAATCAAATCCCATATCAGCCCCTCCAATATCTTGCCTGGGATTAATGTCAAACTTTAAGGCCCTATAATTATTTATGTCACCCCATTTTACCTTTTTTTACCTTGAAGCAGAGACTTCTTTATCTGGAACTGAATGATCTACAGTTTATAGCCTAAAAGAAAAGAAGTACTTGTGGCACCTTAGAGACTAACAAATTTATTTGAGCATAAGCTTTCGTGAACTACAGCTCACTTCATCAGATGCATTCAGTGGAAAATACATCCGACGAAGTGAGCTGTAGCTCACGAAAGCTTATGCTCAAATAAATTATTAGTCTCTAAGGTGCCACAAGAACTCCTTTTCTTTTTGTGAATACAGACTAACACAGCTGCTACTCTGAAAACAGTTTATAGCCTAGCATTGGAAGAGAAGTGTAGTTCATTAGGGTTTCTCTAAAACTCTCATCAATACATTCTGTTTATCTAGACAGTACTCAACCAGGAATTTTCAGTCATTGAACAGATCAAATTATATTTCTAGTGTGAAGGGAAAGCTCTTTGGGGCAGGAACCATTTCTTTATTTATACAGTGCCCAACACAATGGGGCCCTGGACTCCAGATGTTACTGTAATACAAATTATTATTATAACTGCAAAGTTCTGGTGAGCTCAGCTTCACTAGAGTTTCTCCAAGATGCTCAACTGGAGTCTTACAACCAAGCACCATAGAAAAGTAAGTAACACCTCAAGCAGCATTGTTTAGGTGAGTATATGAGACTGCACAGCTGAGTATCAACAAATGTCAAGATTAGTCCAAATGGCAGATTGGACAACCCTCCAGTTTGCCTTTCTAGTTGCCATTGCTTCCAAAAGAAAGGGTTTGGAATTAGTTTCTCTGTTCATAGAAGAACCACACTACCGTGATCATGAGTAAAATTATTCTTATAGCTCCAGAAACCTGTCCATTGAAGGTAAGTTCTTCTTTCCCCAAATAACTTGGAAATAGTTCTCCTTTCATAAGTTCTCCGTGGCATGCCTTTGGAAGGTTGTGGCATAAATGAGCATACCTGGAATTTTAAAGTTATATCTCAAGCATATGAAGCACACACACCAATTGCTCCTGTTCATTTCTTTCTATCCAAAATGCCAGGGCCTTGGGTTCCAAAGTTGCTGCCAGCAAGATGTAAAAATCCTGCATCAGTTGGCATGCTAGGCATCTGGGTTACTATTTATGAAGAAGGAGTTAAGGTCCTACTGGCATTTTGGGGGAAAGTATGCGCCTTATCTGAAGAAGATTTGCAAAGTAGGTTTCCATTCCTCTACAGAGGCATCCATTAATAGGAAGGAATTGCTGGGCTGGTTTCCATATAATTTCTTTAAATGACAAAGCTATATGCAGGAGAAATTCTATTTCTGTCTAATAATAATGAAAACTCTGCTTCTTTCCCTATATCTGTGATTCACTGCTCCCTATTACCCATTAGTAATGAATGAGGGGAGAAGCTGTGCAGCAGAATGAGAAATTTCTTACCGGATCATTGTGAGTGGGCAGTCAGGCCTAATGGCTAAAACAGGAGTTAGGCCTAGTGGTTGGAGCCAGAGTCAGCAGCTAGGAATCGGAGCTGAAGGTCAGAGCCAAAATCAGGAACCAGAAGTTGAGCCAGGGGTCAGAGCCGGAGTTGGGAGTAAGCAGGGAAGCAGTGTCACAACTTCAGGGGTTCTCCTGGGGAAGGCAGACCAGCACTGCATGTTCTAACGCTGTTGCAAGCATCACAAAGCCTTTTGGGGAGGGTCAAAGGTGTGAATGGGGAGTGGAAGATTGTTTTGCAGGCTGCAAGAGGCCAAAGGGGGAAGGAGAAAGAGAGCAGAGAACAGGTTAACTCAACACTGCAGCTAGCAAACTCAGTCCAATGATAAGACGCTGGTCCCAGCCCAAGGACGCTGCTCACAGCCAAGACTTGGCTGACAGCCGAGAAAGACGGGGGCATGAATGTGCCTGAGCAGCCGTGAGAAAGAAAAACCCAACTGCACAGACCTGCAAGGCAGCGAGGCCAACAAAGACGAAAACAAGGTCTAAGACTGCAGAGATTGAAAACACCAGCAAGACGGCAAGAGCGGGAGCTGAGCCTTGTGTCCCTGGAGCCGGGGTGTTTTGAGAAAACTGAAGACACCATGGAAAGCCAGTTTGGACTGGCACAGAGGGCACCAGGAACAGAGGTCCCTGAATGAAGCACCCCTGCCCACCAAGGAGCCCAGGATTTAAAACCCTCCTGAGAGCTGGAGCAACTTGGAGATCACAGCAGACCTAGATGACCTGTGCGCACAGGACAGAATTCCCGTCCACTCTTCCCCCTCTTCTTCTTACGTTATACCCAGGCCTGGCCAGCCTCTGGTAGTGCGTGTGTGAGTATGAAAGTGGGTTAGGGCTTGGGACACTAACGCTTTCTTCCTTCCTCTGAGTGACGTGGGGAACCTTCCCCCCCTCAGCACTCTGCTGTTATTTTATTATTTTATCAATAAAGCTTTAAAATTTAGACATTTGGTGTGTTACGTCATCTCCTCCCTTAATGATCCTGTGGCCTCAGCCTGATCACCTGACGCCTCATGCAGATTGGTAACAGAATCTGTCACAGCAGGACTGGAGCAGGACAGGAGCAAGGCCTGCACAGTAGTAATTGCAGTTGCAGGCATAAATCAGGGACCTGCTGCTGCTGCTGAACTTAAAAGCAGGCCTGCTGGTTCCCATCAGCCACTCAGACAGACTGGCCATTCAGACAGTCCTACTGCAACCTAGCTAAATTTATTAATTTGTCTTGAAGCTGGATTGGCTAATCCTCAATCTCAGCTGAAAGGAGCTCCCTCCTGACAATCATTTTCCGCCTGTTAGTAGTTTCTCTCCTCATTCAATCCACCCCGGAATAGAATTTATAACAATTGAAACTTTCTCTACAAGAAGACTTGAACATATAACTTCCCTAAGGTTATTTGCAAATTGTATCAAGCTCATCTCAATGCTGATAACTGCCGCTTTGGAAGAACTCTTCTGGTGGCCTGAGCTGAAGGGTGTGGCTTAATTCTGGAGCCTCCAGGACAAACACTGGATGGCCTCTGACTTCCACAGGTGGGAGATAGTACTCATTAGTGCTAAAGAATGAGAGACATTGCTAAGAAATAGCCATCAGTTAAGAAATGTTTCCTACGCATGTATTTAGGCAACTAACCGTTAACTGGTAGATAAGAGTTGGATAAGTAGGTATATAAAAAAGTGCTAGACAAAAAGACAGAAAACAAATATTGTCACCTTGCAGGAAATACCTACCATAATAATTCTATAAAGAGTGCAAGGAGAAGTTTAACAAAGCAGCAGAATGATAGCCTTCAGTCCTGCAAAACATTTGTGCACATGAGTTACCTTACACATGGGCTGATGATGCTCAATCAGTCTTTCAGTAGGACTGTTCCGATACGTAAGGTTACCATGTTTGTAAGAATTGCCAGGATTGGGGTACTAGAGAACAGGATTGTAAAAGAATATTAGAGAACAAAGCTTGAAGACAGATTCCTCTTTGTAAAACTGAAATGGAAAGCTTACTACCGTGATTACAACTATAGTCTCTTCCTGGAACACAAAGGGAGTAAATATTACAGGGGGCAGATTTTCTAGTCAGAAATAGTAACTCCCTCTTCCTGATAGCTCCTCTCTACCAACCAGGTGTTGCCTTTCTCGTAGGCCACTGTTCTGCTCTGAGCAGCAGTTCCCTCTAGTACTGCTTGGTCTCCAAGGCAAACTCTGGCCAGTAGAGTTAAGTAGCCATTCTCAGCAGCAGCTTCCACCTCTCTCCCTTCTATTATCGGTGCCAGCACACAACACTTATGTTAGCCACTGCTGTACCTGAGTGTGGTGATACCTATATCTCAGTCCCTGCTACAGCACTTGCTTAATGGAGCTGGTGAACAATTCACAATGAACAATTAAGTTAACAAATGGAACCCCTTTTCCTGTTTGTGAATTGTCTATGAATAGTCTTCAATTTTTGCTGAGTTTTTTGCTGTTCTTCAACAATTGTTTTGTTAACAAATTTCAGTGAATGGATTATCCGCGTACTATTCACTGGAAGCATTTCTTTGAATACTAAATCATATGGAAATTTTTTCATCCCTGAATTTAATTTTGTCACTGAACAAATTTAGCTATTGTCTGAAAAATTGCTTTCCAAACTGGGATTCCTATGAATAAAACATAGAAGTACAGAAGTTAATGAAAATCTAATAAAATGTGATGTAAATACAGTACCTATAATTCTATTTTGAAGTTGACAAAATATTCATAAATAATTTCTCACTACAATACTTGTCATAAAAGTAAGCTTGCCCAGCACAATTTAAAAGCATTTCTGGGTGATGAATATCCTTACGTTTTAAATCTGTTTGGGGATTGGCTTAGCTTTCCCTATCATTCTGGTTTTGAAGGCTGTAAATGGGCAGAGGGATGTTGGGAATTTCTGCCAATTATATCACAGAACATTGAAAACATCAAACTGTAGTTTACTATTAAGTGCCACAGAATGAGGCTCCTAAAGGCTCATACCTTGGTCTCAAGACAGAAGCTATAGTAAAAATAGGAAGTCATACTTTCTTGCTTTTAGAGTACACTAAGGCTATGTCTACACTTAAAACACTACAGTGGCACAGCCGCAGTGCTGCAGCTGTGCGGATGTAGCGCTTCAGTGTGGACACTTACTACAGCGACAGGAGGGGTTCTCCCATTGGTGCAGTAAATCCGTCTTCCCAAGAGGTGCCAGCTAGGTTGTAAGCAGAGTCTGAATGAGCTCTCCCCTGACATCTAGTGGTGAGCTGTGGAAAAGGACTTCTGGAGATAATCTCATTTGCATGGGCACACCCACCCTGCCTACGTACTCAGCATGATGGGATTGCTTGTCCAAATGGTCACTTTTGGCTGGTGTAGGATCCCCAGTCTCCCTGTTATTGGGCAGGAGTAATAAAGAGTTGTTATCCTTGTTGTGTGAATCAAGGGTAGCAGAACTGTACTTGGCATTTCCCAGTCAGGGGACTCACTCTCAACAAAATGGCACTCACTAGGCAGGAGACATGGGTTCAAAAGCCCAGTGAGTTGAGAGAGGGTGGGGACAGGTATTTGTGCTTGGTGATGTGGGTCTTTGACCCTTTCTCTCTCCAATTGTAATAATAAAGCTAGTTAAGAGTCTTGTTACATGTTACAGAGCTGAAATCACTGATACCTAGGTCTGCATATTAGACCTGCTTTGGGACAGTGTCTCTGATGCAAGAGACTGTCCAGGATGCACTAGCAGTGAGGCTCCCCAACTAACAGCTGAAATCACTGAGAGCTGTGTTAAGTGAAGACATCTTTGCATTGCCAGCAGGATGGCTGGTGGAGAGGTGTGGTGAGGTGAATGGCCAAGCAGTAGAGAAAGTAGGGTGCCTCCTTATCGCCCCCTCCACCCGGGGTGGGAGGTGGACTCTGGGTCCGCACCTCTGAACTCTGGGTCTGCACTGTCCAAGGACCACCACTGTGAGTGGGGGTGCAGAGAAGGGGCAGGCACATTACAGGGACTTAAGGTTTGCTGGACTTAAGAACCTGAGGGGGAAAGGACACCGCCCAACTTACTTGAGGGTGTGTCTTTTGCTCATGGTTTATGTTTATAAACCCTGTTTGTGGTGTTTCCTCAAATTAATGCTACATTATTTCCCTCCTTTTATTAAAAGTTTTTTGCTACACTCAGACTCTGTGCTTGCGAGGGGGGAAGTATTGCCTCTTACAGGTGCACAGGGGGTGGTGTATAATTATCCCAGGTCACTGGGTGAGCCAGTTTTGTGTTGTATTCTTGAAAAGGAACCCCTAGATAGTGAACCTGGCCCTTGTTGCTGCCAACTCTGACTGGCAGAAGAGTTACAGTGGACACTTACTACAGCAACAGGAGGGGTTCTCCCATTCGTGCTGTAAATCCGTCTTCCCAAGAGATGTTAGCTAGGTCAATTGAAGAATTCTTGTCTACAAAGGGACTTGGATCATCTTAACTACATTGCTCAGGGGTGTGGATTTTTCAGTGTGGATACTGTACACATTGTCACTTTTTTTCTTGAAAATGTATGTCCTAGTTCTATAATTACTTCTAACACAACTTGTAAAAAAGAACTCCATATCATGTGTTCCCTGGAAGGAGTTTTAACTTGAAAGACAATGCTAGGTTCTTGGGGTACCTTCTGCTATGGCCTCTTAGTGGGACAGCTGTAAAAAGGCAAAGAGAAAAACAATAGAGCACTGAAGTAGGATCAGTTTAATGTAAACGCAGTCACATTAATGCACAGAGGAGGTAGCTTAGGTTACTGAGAGATCTCACATTTAATATTTGATAGTAAGATAAAACACTAGATGATTATACTGCCAAGAATGAGGATCACTTCTCCCATTTGTATTACTAGTGTAGTGCTCCCTATCCACCCACTTACCTCCTTTAGCACCAATCTCCATTTGGGTTTTGATGGACAGGCCTGGGTTCTTCTGGATCCTGCCTCCCACATCTTTATTTTCTTCCCAGAATGTATTTGGCAGGGCCTCCACCGCCCTCGCTCCTTCCTGGCAAGGTCACCAGGGCAGCTTGGGAGGAAAATTCTAACCACCGTATAACCCCCACTTACTTGCCAAACAGTAGGAGAGTTTATTCTTTATATTCCCAAGAAATAACACAAACACATACAATACATTCAACACAGTAATTGTATTAAACAGGAGATAAATATAACATAACTGGGTGAAACACTATTATCAGGGTCACTGGTGCCCATGCTGATAATACTCATGAATTTTCCCAGTCAGGTGGCTGGATATAGCAAATGTAACAATTAGTGTACCACTGGTAATGCATACTTTGTAGGGGCCCTTGATGACCTGTGCCCACAATATCTTCTGTGAAGCAGTTAGCAGCTTGGCTGACTGGGTTCAGTACAGCCCAAATGACTCACACGTGAGATAAGATGGTAAGTCCCTCCACGGGTGTTATAGGCAGCAGGTAATAAAATCCCCAAACCCTTACCCTTTGGCTTGAGGCACAGTTCAGGGAATAGGGTGTCTCCCAAACAATTTCCCTGATTAGCTAAATAAAAGATGGGGGCTCATAGCTCCGAGAATGATCCTCAGGTTCAGAGGTGGCTCTGGACTCCTCAGTCACTGTAGAGAGGCTGATGATTAAGATTTTGTCATGGTTATTTTTAGTAAAAGTCAGGGACAGGTCGTGGGCAATAAACAAAAATTCACAGAAGCCTGTGACCTGTTGCTGACTTTTACTAAAAATAACTGTGACAAAATGGGGCTGAGGAGGGGACAAGAGCCCGAGCCCTGCTCCAGGAGCGATATGGGGGAGGGGGGTGAACAGCACCCTCCACAAGTGCACTTGACAGTTCTGGGGTCCCCTCACACTGCCTGCGGCGGCTGGGAGCTGTGGAGTCCAGCTGGCTGACAGCTCCAGCCCCCACTGCCCTGGGGCTGAAGCAGAAAATGTCACTGAAGTCTCTGGAAATCACGGATTCCATGACTTCCGTGACCTCCGTGACATAATCTTAGCATTACTGATGATCACTGCTGGCAGGCATCCTCTTCATGCAGGAGCCAGGCTGCTTCTGCTGCCAGGATTTCCCCTCACCACAAAGAGGGGTGGGGCTCCAAGTGCAGATTACAAAACTTTACTAAAAATCCAAACTTTAGCCTCCAACCCTGGCTCAGGCACACTCACAGCAGGTGGCAGCCCTGGATTAGGAGCCAGAACAGAGCTGGCCAGGTGGTGAATGATTTTACCTGGGGAGCTGGAGGACTAACTCAGCCTGGCTAGAGCAGGGGCTGGGTGGGCACGGATTTTCCCAACAAAATTCTACACCCTGAGAGTCACCTTGAAGAGGGAAAGGCCCAAACTGAGGGATATTACTTCCAGGTCCCCAGAGGCCAGTTTTCAGGGGGAACCCTGTGTGATGGGTTCCCCTCAGGGTGCCACTGGGAACTGAGGTACTGTTGAGCCTTCTGGGCTGGGCTCCCTCTCACACTGTGCTACTGTGACAAGCTGCAGATACTCTCCTGGTCTTACACTTCCACCAGCATACACACAGGTAGGGACAAACCCAGCTGCAGTTACATGCAGGCTCTCTGATGAGCCATGCACGAACCAACAGTAGAAAGTCTAAAGCCAGGGTAACTCTCAGCTCCCCAGGCACACACCCCCTCTGGAGCATAAACCCAAAATTATACCATCTTGCTCTGAACAGGGAACTGTACAGTATAAGATCATAAAGTTCCCCCCACTCAAAATGGAGAGGAATATGCAACAGCGTCTCTGAGCTAAGATTCCCACGTACTTCAGTCCAAACTCACTGGTTTAGATTGAAACATAAAATAAATTTAACAACTACAAAACCTAGATTTTAAGTGATTATAAGTGATAGCAAACAGATCAAAGCAGATTACCTAGCAAATAAGCAAAAATGCAACCTAAGCTTAATATACTAGATAGACTGGATATGAATAGCAGATTCGCACCCTCACTGATGGTACAGGCAGACTTGTAGATTCTTAAGGCACAGGCTGCATTAACTTTATAACTTGGGTTTCTCAGGTCTTCATATATAGGCTAGAAATCCTTTTAGCCTGGGTCCAGCACTTTCCCCAGTTCAGTTCTTGTTCCTCACATGGTTCCAGGAGTCTTCTTGTGTGGGGAATGAAGAACGGATGGTGCTCACTGCCTTATATAGCTTTAGCACTAGTCTTTAGCATATGGTGGGAACCCTTTGTTTCAAAACTTGGTTCCCAGACCGGTTTGTGAAAAAATACTGACATCCCAAGATGGAGTCCAGAATTATGTGGCCTGATCACATGTCCTTGTAGAGTCACAGCAGCCATTACTTACAGGCTGTCTGGAGTGTTCTCAGGAAGGCTCACCAGGTGGGAGATAAGCTTCTCCTAAGACCTATTGTTTTCCCTAATGGCTCATTTCCCTGAATAGGCCCTTCCCAACCAGCTATCTAGACTCAAAGCATCTTATCTATTGGGCTTTACCCAGATGTACCTATATTTGAAGTACAGATGCAGTCAATATTCATAACTTCAGATACAAAAATGATACATGCATAAAAATAGGATAATCATATTCAGTGAATCATAACTTTTCCAATGACACCTTACATGACCCGTTTTGCATAAAATACATCATAATTATGTTATAATCATATCATAATAATACCACTATGAAGAATATGGGGTGCAGTGTCACACCCTGCATGAAGACTTGGGGTTCACCATACAGCCAGTCTTTCCCTTTCTGTGGCTGGCTCCAGACTACTACCAAAATGGCTTCTCCTCCACCCCACATATGGATCTCAAGGGAGGGCATCTCATTTCCTTTTGGTCAGGCTAGCTCTTCTTCCTTAGCTTTCCCTTGTCAATCATTTGACTTTGCCCCCTCCTCCGAGCAGCCACACCTGCAATCCTCCCGCAAGCCAACAGGGCCCCGTCATTCTAAATAGTGTCTCTCCTCTCTCCATCTGAGTTGCCTGGCAGACTCTGAGTCTGCCATTGGCTCCCCCTCCCTACCCGAGACAGTGTGCCTCTCCCTGAATTACCTGCACACAGGGACCTAGGTGAGCTCCTTGGGCTTGGTTACACTAGTCTTCTAAAGTAACGTCTGATTAGCTGCTGTGTTTTATTACTAAAAGCTGAGGTGATGGGAGAGCTGCTGAAACATTACCTTTATTATCCCAGCTGCTTTCCAAAGTATCTTATGGAAGAAAGTGTTACATTTCATTAAACTGTATCATCCATATACTACAAAGGGTTTGGAGATAGTGTATAAATCTTGTAACAATTTTCTACTGTACTCCATTTTTCATTCTTTTAAAGTTGCACGGTAATATTTTTTAAAATGCTTCTAGAGACCTTTGTACAGCTAGATCCTCGGGCTGATGTATATTGGCACGGTTTCATGAAGTCACCATTTTACATCAAATGAGGGTCTGGCCCATTATTTACAGTAGGTTTAACCTGTTCAATTGCTGCATCAGCAGTTAGCACTCTGTTAATTTGATTTGACTGGGTTTACCCTGGTAAGACCCATTGTTTCATGTTCTCTATGTATATAAATCTCCCCACTGTATTTTCCACGGTATGCATCCCATGAAGTGAGCTGTAGCTCATGAAAGCTTATGCTCAAATAAATTGGTTAGTCTCCAGGGTGCCACAAGTACTCCTTTTCTTTTTGCGGATACAGACTAACACGGCTGCTACTGTGAAAACTGTATGTTCTCAGACCTATCAGCTGTGCCTAAGGAAAATGCATATTGTTATTCAGTTCAGTATCAGCATACCTCTGAGTCTGGGGTTATCTTATTTTTTACATTTAATTGTACACACAAGAACCCTTGAAACTCCAGATGTGTGAAGCGTTATATATGCTGAGGATAATCTCCCATCACTATAAATTTGTTCCTCCAGTAGTTTTCACTGTGTGCTTCATTTTGGCTGCTTGTCACTCATTAGAAAGGTCAGTGAAATATTTGGTTCTTGAAGGATTCAGTGCTATATTACGTGTGGTGTAAACATATTATATGTGGTGTAAACACTAGTAAAGCAATAATTTATGGTGAATAATTTATTGGGCAATTTCAGCCCCTTTTTGCCAGACTGCAATTTTCTTACATTTTTATTCAAATTTTTAATGATTTTTTGTACTCCTGGGATTGATCTTAAATGGTTTCCTGTTAGTATTTGATACACATTATACAAAATTCTAGCCCCGTTGCTTAGTTGTGATTGGTGGCAGAAGACACAGGGTGGTTCGTCTGCTCCCTGATGGGACAGCCATAACTCTGAAGGCCTGAGAAAGTCATGGAAACGATGAATCTCTCAGAGGGAGGTAGTAGTTTAGGGAGAGATAATGAGCAAGGTTAGGGAATTTCAGAAATTTCAGATGTGAAAAGTGGATGAGGGGGCTCAGGGCCCCTCCCTGCACACTTGTGCCTCTGTACAGGGCTCAGCCACAACTGATGAAGAGAACAGGTACTGCTGTAGGTTACTGCTAGACTGTGCTGCTGGTGCTTGGCCCCCCCAAAGGGGCGTTGGCTCAATTCAGAGATCGAGCCCACTCTGCACCCTTTCCAAGTGTATGCATCCACTCTGCACCCTTTCCACTCTGCACAATTTCCAAGTGCTTCCACTCAGTGTATGCTCCCAGTTGGTCTCAGGGGGATTTATCACTGAGTCAGCTGAAATCTGAAACTCCTGGTGCTGCTCAGCTCCTGGTGCTGATCTCTCGAGGTCCCTTCCTGTTCTATGATTCTATGGACAGTGGCTTAAAGCCATGATTTGGTCTGAGGTGCAATGTGCTTCTAGGACATCTTAAGTTTCAGCAATATTTTAATATGTGAGTCTACACTGTAAAAAGCTTCTGCTCTCCAGGAACTGGTACCAGATTGTAATTTGAGGTCCCACAGAATAATAAGGTTGAAAAAATACATTAAACAGAAAAAGCTGTATACATTACGGTTTGCCTAGGCAATAGAAATTACTCTATTTTAACTCCTGACATCATTTAATCTTCTTGGAGCAGGGATCTTGTCTTCTAATCAACAGTAAAACATCGCATACACCTTTGCTGCTATACAAATAAATAAATAAGAAGAAATAGAAACTATTATCCACAATGCTCAGTCATCCAATATAATCTGAATAGAGGTCTTCATGTCCACATACTCTATATTGAGCTCACAATAATGTTTCAGTATATTTGGTTTTACCATTCATACTAGTGGTTGGCATGACCGGTCGGTTAGCATGTGATCAACATTGTTCCTGGTAAACTCTCCAGAAATAGGCTGTGTTGGATGTGTGTCACTGGAACAAAGTGTGCCGTGTTTGGATTTGCATCAGTAATATTTCATGCTACATCATAAACAAAACACATCAAACAAACAAACAAAAATCCCACAATCCATCCATTTGTGTGAGAGAGATTAGGTACATGTCTAAGTACCATTCAAGGGTCACAATCTCTGGACACAATGCTCAGAGCTGCTTTGGGCTATTTAATGAAAGTGCCAGGACATTTGCTGCTTGCATAATGAATGACGTATCTCTTTATGCTGGTCTCTCTCAAGATCCACAACCTACGGTACCCATGATCTTGATGCTCCCAAACCTCCGATTTACCCAGCTGAACTGGAAATAAGTCCTACAGCTGTAAAAGTTTCCTTGACATAATATACATAACGTGCCACCTTAGAGATTTCAGCACCAACTTCTGTTGAGACTGAACATTAAGAGGAGAGAAGGAAGGAATTTTTAGCAGCAGATAGCTCAATGTATTATGTTACTGAATGGTGGGTGCTAACTATGGTTGTTATTTTAAGGAAAAGATACAGCAAAAAGCTATAGCACAACATACATAGAGCAGGAAACGAGAGGAATTGCTGCAGAATTGGTTATGCATTATCTGAACTTTGCATTAATGTACATTACTAACATTTACAATCAGGAGAGAACTCTTGCTGTTGTAGAGGTCTCAATTATGCGTGATTTAGAACCCAAGTATTCTGCTCAGGAGAGCATATGGGATCTCTGCAAAGGGTGAAGGAATCCTTTCCCCCAGACAGACTGCAATCGTGGCTGCAGTCCTACTCTGCTAATGGCAAGAGTAGGTTCTGCCTCCTTGTTGGGTAAGGACCCGTGGATCTTCCACCCTGTGTCGGAATGCACTCCTGTATTTCCACAATACACACTATTGTAATAATCTTTGCAGAAGGTATGCCTTTGGAGGTATCATTTGAAAACTCATAACTTGCTGATCAGTAATATTATGAAAAATGCATATAGTGACATTTTATGTAAAGATATGAATATAAGCTGAAATCATGACTGAAGTACGTTTCCCAAATAAGTCTAGGGAGTGGTTAAATTTGTTTCTCAAAGACAAAGGACAAGCTGACACCTCAGCCAGGTGTCAACAAAGCTGATGGGCCATTGCCTACCAAGCGGCCATTCTTTGGCAAGAAATGGATCAGTGGCAAAGAGATCTTCATCTTAGCAAAGAAATAGCATGGAGTTTCCTTCCTTCATCAGAATGCCTGTCTCCTGGTTCTCAGCTGGAAATGCATTTAAAAGAGAACCTAAAAAACTACATGGTGAGGAGGGATACCCTTTCTCCCTGTCTGTTTCTGGCATTGCACCTAAGAAGACAGAGGAAAACAGCCTTTGGATTTTGGGAGAAGGGGTCCTGACCTAAAGAGTTTGGTCAGTAATGCAGTTGGAACCATGTGGATTCTTTGTACTCCAGTAGATTTTATTATGTTTGTGTTTTGTTCTGTTCTGTTGGGGTGGGGGCGCAGAGGGATTTTTATTGGCCTAAGTTTAGAGTGTATCTGGCTCTCATGCACACTTTCTAAACTACCTTGCAAAATTCCCCTGTCTGCTGCTCCCGTTCACTAGATCTGCTGGTCTCTTAGAAACTGGCTTTTTAAACCCCTGTTCTCCCTGAGTAGCCCCACCCTTGGTTAGAAGTTAATGGATCCTAAAGGGATGAGGGATCAGAGCTTGTTAAGAAGCTCTTTGCCTTGCTTAGCATTCTTATAATCCTTTTAGAAATATCTGTAAAGACTCTGCATTCATACTGTGTCCTGTAGAGGTGCACATTTCTGTAGGTTTAGGAAGATCAGAGTTGGTAGCCCTGTGGAAAATATCTGCAGCACGGACAGGTTAATAAAACAAAGACATCTGAAATAAGAAACCAAGTAAAGAATGTTCCCGTTGATTAGAAAGTGAAAGGCAAGATAAAACTAATTTCTCTCTGCCTCTCAGGAGGCATAGTACATAATATATGTGGATATTTACTAACAGAGAGCAAAACTGCTGATAGAATATCCTGCATTCACAATGCATGGAACTGTTTCAATCTATTTGGAACATCCCTGTTCCTGAAATATTTAATCTTTCAGTGTTAATTTCAATATGTGACAGCCTAGCACAGTACTATTAAATGCACACAGAATTGCTGTTATTTAGAACCCTGTAGTTTCTAGTAATTATCAGCTAGAAAGTGTGCTTAAACTGAGTACCAGGAAGCCTTGTGTTCGTCTCCTTAATGAAAGAAATGCACCATACTAGAGTTAAGTGATTATGACCATAAGCCGCTTCCTGCTGTTTGACCTGTTGAGAAAGAGCTACAGAATCATAATGAGGAAGAATCAGACATCATAGAGCATATTTTTAGAATGGAAGCCTCCTGAAACCGGCAAAAAAAGTTTTAGAAGTAGATGTAAAGAACTTTTATGGAATACCCTTAAACTGTTGCAGGAAAACTCACACAGATACAGTATGTGTCTATATATTTATATGTGGGGGAAGTATGATCTTGGGAGTAAGCCAGAGTACTGGGACTCTGGAAAATTGGATTCTATTCCCAGCTCTTCCACTGACTTCTTGTGTGACCTTGAACAAGCCACTTACAGGGCTGAGTGAAATTCAGAGGACCCGTAAAAGGCCTTTGCTTCGCTCAAGCTCTGCTTAAGTTTTATTTTGAGAGCAAGAAGAGTTTCAGCAGAATACATAATGAAAACTCATTATTGTTCATGTGAATGGATGGTTTCATTCCCTTGCCCATCATGCTGAAATGTTATGCTTTGCAACATCCTTTGTGGACTGCTGAGCTCTATTTTATAAACTGTATTTTTCGTGCATTCCCTTTGATGATCCAGATACTGAAAAGAAAGCTGTGAGAGTCTCTATCTAATGCATATTTATTTTTACATTTTCTTATGAAGATAATGTCTTGATATAAAGGATTTCTTTGTTTCTAGTACGGTATATTAAAAATCAGTTAATGTGGCTTTTAACTAAATGCCAATAAGACATTAAAGAGGAACTTTCATGCTGGAGAAAACTAAAATGTCTCAAATTTAAACATGAGTTAATTTCATATTCATGGGTTTTTAGGTTTCTTCTTGCCTGTTTTTGTTAACAATTAACAGTTATATTTCATCAGGAGATTATCAGTCTTGACAGGTACCAAAACTTAGTTAGCTTAAAGTTGTTGTTTCTTGCAAGTGTTGAATGATTTCTCCACATTTCATTTGCTATAGCAATTATAATAGACTCTCGCTGTCCAGCTGATAGTAGGCAGTCATTTTCTCATGGCATGAGAACATTGTAGCAACCTTGCTGTACACATAATCCACATCATTTGTGCAGTTAGCTCTAGGAGAGTGATACTTTGATAGGCATGTGCAGGTTCAAACAGTCTTCTTGAATGGTAGCAAAGCCCTTTCAATAAAGGAATAAACCCTGTCTGCAATGCTACCACTATAGGATATGTGGCATCATCATCCAGGCCATTCACAATCCTACTGAACAATGGCTTGTTTTATTCAATCAGAAAAAGAAAATAAACCTGGTACCACTGAAGGACCTCTCTTTCACTGCAGAGATCTTTCCATGGGCAGGTTAAGCTGTTTTGGGCGCAGATTATGCTGGCAGGGCAATGCGAAGCGTCCATACTACGCTAGATAATCTGATTTAAGAAGAGCCTAAAAAGATTCTCATTTACACTAAGGTCCATTTGTACTGCTCTGGCATCCACTTTAAAGCCCCTTTATGCTGCCAGAGTGGTATAAAGGGGTGTTAGCATAAAAGAGAATCAGACCCATAAATGCTAAGTCTAAGATAGTCGACACGGAAGCAGAGTGCTGAGAGAGATTATTATCCACTGGCCATTGTGAAAACCTCTTCCACTTCAGAGCAAGCAGGTGCAGGGAAGACCCAGATTTCCACACCATTTAATTCCTGAAGTGTCATTCTTCAGGGGGAGCAAAGCCTGAGTGAAATTGCTGCGGTGTGGAGGCTCTGCACCTGTCATGCATCATGGGGGTTTCTCTGTGTCTCTTCCAAATAGGCCAGTGCAGAATGACCCCGTGAGGGTGTGATGGTTTGCTGGGTGCGGAGGTCTGTGAATCACTCTCTTACCCCCCTGCCTTCAGCAAGAGAGAGACTTGCTTGTGCTTACCTGGGTGTCCCTGAGACCTTCAACCGGTTAGCCACCGAAACAATCTCCTCAGGGCTCTGCCAGCCCTTATATTGCCTTGCAGGTTAACAATAGGTATACCCCAGTCCCTGAACCCCCCTGTAGTGTTCAGCCACTGATCCACTGAACAGCCACAGTAATATGAGATCTGCTGTTTCAAGGGTAACAGTACACACACCAGCATGTTGGGTTCAACTGAGAATCAGCTCCTATATAACATCACAGCACTGAGATATATTTAGAGTGAAAAAAATCATAAGTTTATTGTCAAAGGCTAAGATTTAAGAACTAGTGAGCAAGGATAATAGAAACAACAACAAACTTAGGCTAACCATCTGTCTAAAAGTAATTTTATCTCACCTAAATGTCCTTTATAGTGCTTCCAACCAGGGCAGATTGGGATTCAGTTTTCATGAAGGTAATCACACTGCCCAGTTACTTCCTCAGATGCTGAATAAAGGGGTGTCCTTTTGCCTTCTCCTTATATCCCCCAAAGTTCATTGTTTTCCACCTGAGTCAGGGTGACTTCCTGTGGTTTATCCCCTGGTGTGCTGACTCCATGTTGTCTTCACATCCTCCTGTTGACTTCAGATGTAAATGACATTTCCATTCTGTTGACTTACAATGCTTAATTTACATGTGAACTATGGTAGACAGATAAACATACCTCCTCTCTCTGGCAGAAACCTGTTTGTTAACCCTGCTTTGATTAATTATACATACATATATATACACACAAACACACAAAACTTTTTACATAATGTCATTGTGAAATGTAGGTACAAACCCTAATGTTCAGCATGATCCTGGCTTCCATTTAAGACTTCACACAGTATTCTTTGTGGATAAATGCTATGAAAGCAATATGCTAGGTATACGCAAAAAGAAAAGGAGTACTAGTGGCACCTTAGAGACTAACCAATTTATTTGAGCATAAGCTTTCGTGAGCTACAGCTCACTTCATCAGATGCATTGAAAGCTTATGCTCAAATGAATTGGTTAGTCTCTAAGGTGCCACTAGTCCTCCTTTTCTTTTTGTGAATACAGACTAACACTGCTGCTACTCTGAAACCATGCTAGGTATAGTGAGTTTGTCAGGGCCATCAGGAGTTGCTGTTACAGAACAGTGAACCCTTTGCCAGCTGGCATTGAGGGTTCTTGGAATCACAGAGGGCAGGTCAGGGGAGATGCTGCTGATTCCACATAGGCTTGGATCCCATGGTTCAAAAGCCGGAAATAAGTACTACATCGTAGCTCTGAGGCCTGCCTGCAAGTATGAGATGGTGAGAAGTTCTATCCCAGGCACCGGTATTTACTTCCTACCACAAAGCTCAATTACTCAAGATTTATACAGGGAGGGGTAAGCTTCTCTCTTAATACAGAAAGTCCCAACACAAATAAAATACTATAATGACAGCATTTAAAATACAATCCTTATTTAACAAAATTGTTTCAAGCTACAGCATTGAAAGTTGCATTGCTAAAAAAAATACACACACACACACACAAAAATATAACCTGCCCCTAAAAAGTCCTAGGATAAACGTTAATTTGTCCATTAACAAATGTTAAGCAATAATGCAAATAACGGTAGAGTGCCAACAAAAATCCTTTACAAACTTTCCTGGTTCAAAGTATCAAACACTTTCCTGTTGTAGTATTTCTCTGGTTGCTTTCAAATAGTGTATTATCCACTCTAGGATATGGAGCTATTTTTCTTCGAGATTGCCTTTAGTACCATATTGAAATGACAGCATATATTTACTCTGTGCAGCTACTTTTTCGAGGGGCTTGAAAGGTGTTCTCTGGGAACGATTTTCCCACAAGAACTGAAGCAATGGAAGATCATAAAATAAAGCTGTCAAAGGCTAACATGTTCTTGTTGACTGACTCTATGTTAAGTTACTCTCTTTTATACATTATGGATAAGATGGAGGTTTGTAGCTAGTGTACAGATATGTTTGTAGAAGATTATAATATAGAGATGCTCCCTCAAAAGGGACAGTTATGAATATAGGAATGTGGAGATCTGCCCTGGAGGCAGGGGAGTGGGAACACCATATGGCTGTGTGCAGCAGTTCATCACAGTAGCGCTTCAGTTTGTTTTATAAAAGTTGTATTCCTTTCTCATTCACTGCTTTGTCATTTAATGAACCCCAAGATTGTTCCCTGGTGTCAGAAGTGCTGAATGAGAAGGAAACTGAACTCATTTGGAAGTTAACTCCTGTGTTTGCAACTGAAAGCAGAGACAAAGGGAGGCACCAGAGAAGCACCTGGAGCACCAGTCACAGAGGCTTTTGCATGTATTTGATGAGCACAATAGGAGCTTGACTAGCTTAAGAAGGTGAAAAAGCCAAAAATGGATGTGTTGCAACCTCCATCCAGTCTGCAACTGTCAGGCAATATAGGAGAAAACTGGAAATTATTCAGAAAGCTTTGAATTATATTTAGCAGCCTGAGGGGCAGAGGAGAAAAATGATAAAGTTAAATCATCTATCTTTTTGCCTGTTGTTGGGGAGGAAGCATTGGATATTTATAACAATTTTAAGTTTGAATAAGGTGAAATCATGAAGTTAAGAAAAATACTGACTAAATTTGAGGAACATTGAATGCCAAAAGGGAATTAAACCTTTGAGAGACAAAATATTTTCACATGCATGCAAAAAAATGATGACACCATAGAGCACTATGTCACAGAATTAAGGAAACTCAGTAAAACTTGTGACTTTGGTGAGCTGACAGTCTCTGGTCAGAGACAGAATCATTTGTTGCATTGAAGACTATGTGTTAAGAGAGAAACTGCTCCATGAAACAGACTTAACTTTAGAAAAAGCTCTCTGCATATGCAGGGCAGCAGAAATTGTGAAAGCACAAGCCAAAGAGCTGTATTCACCAGAAGGGATTATCCATGTACTAAGTACAAAAGAATCAAGCCAAAATAGGTCAAAAGTGGAACCAGTTGCTGTGGAAAAGAATGGAACCACTTGCTTTGAAAACCAGTGCTAAGGGGAATATTGGGTACAGAAGGTGTGGATTGCAGCATGACCCCAAACTCTGTTGCCTTTGGGAAACTGTCATAAATGTGAGAAAAATAACCATTTTGCAAAGTGCTGCAGATCCCAAATGCAGAAAATTCAGGTGCATTCAGTTAAAGACAATCTGGTTGAGGAGTTTTTCATAGACATACTGGGATCAAGCAAGCCTGAAGGGAGGGACTGGCCTATGACAGTGAATGGAACAATTATGCCACTGAAACTGGACAATATTCTGTCTGAGACTAATAAGAAGAGACTAATAAGAAGACCAAAACTGGAACAAACAAAATAAAAGTAACTGGTTATTCTGGAACAAATATACCAGTGAAGGGGACACAAATTTTAGGCCTGGCTGCATCTGAGAAACTCAATTTGGTAAAACGGGTGCTCTCACTACAATATCATATTGAACATGGCTATGAAGCACTCTTTTGGGAATATTGTGACCTGTTTCAATGGTTGGGTTACTTGCAGGGTGAACATATAATCCGGATAAACCATCAGGTTTCCCCAGTTATCCATCCATGTGGAAAGGTGCCATTTGCACTCTGTGATAAACTCAAGGCTGAGCTTGCAAGGATAGAAACAATGCAAGTAATACAAAAAATTGAGGAGCCAGCGAATTGGTGAGCTCCCCAGTCATTGTGGAGAAAAGAAATGGCCAGCTACGCATATGCTTAGATCCCATAGACTTAAACAAGGCTGTAAAAAGAGAAGATTTCAAACTACCAATCAGAGAAGAGATTATGGCTCAAGTTACAAATGCTCAATATTTCAGTAAATTGGATGCATCCTCAGGGTTTTGGCAGCTAAAATTAACTGAAGAAAGCTCAAAACTATGCACATTTAATACCCTATTTGGAAGATACAGATTCTTACACTTACCTTTCGGCAAACCTTCAGCACCAGAAGTGTACCACAAAACCATACATACGATCTACGAACATATTAATGACAGGTTTCAGAGTAACAGCCATGTTAGTCTGTATTCGCAAAAAGAAAAGGAGTACTTGTGGCACCTTAGAGACTAACCAATTTATTAGAGCATAAGCTTTCGTGAGCTACAGCTCACTTCCTCAGATGCATATCGTGGAAACTGCAGCAGGCTTTATATATACACAGAGAATATGAAACAATACCTACTCCCACCCCACTGTCCTGCTGGTAATAGCTTATCTAAAGTGATCATCAGGTGGGCCATTTCCAGCACAAATCCAGGTTTTCTCACCCTCCACCCCCCCACACAAATTCACTCTCCTGCTGGTGATAGCCCATCCAAAGTGACAACTCTTTACACAATGTGCATGACAATCAAGTTGGGCTATTTCCTGCACAAATCCAGGTAAGGATCTACCTGGTTACCAGTTAAGGATCTACAACCTAGTTAAACCCAGTTAAGGATCTACAACCTATCCTAAAGGATGACCCAACACTCTCACAAATCTTGGGAGACAGGCCAGTACTTGCCTACAGACAGCCCCGCAACCTGAAGCAAATACTCACCAACAACCACATACCACACAACAGAACCACTAACCCAGGAACTTATCCTTGCAACAAAGCCCGTTGCCAATTGTGCCCACATATCTATTCAGGGGACACCATCACAGGGCCTAATAACATCAGCCACACTATCAGAGGCTCGTTCACCTGCACATCCACCAATGTGATATATGCCATCATGTGCCAGCAATGCCCCACTGCCATATACATTGGTCAAACTGGACAGTCTCTACGTAAAAGAATAAATGGACACAAATCAGATGTCAAGAATTATAACATTCATAAACCAGTCGGAGAACACTTCAATCTCTCTGGTCACGCAATCACAGACATGAAGGTCGCTATCTTAAAACAAAAAAACTTCAAATCCAGACTCCAGCGAGAAACTGCTGAATTGGAATTAATTTGCAAATTGGATACTATTAATTTAGGCTTAAATAGAGACTGGGAGTGGCTAAGTCATTATGCAAGGTAGCCTGTTTCCTCTTGTTTTTTCCAAACCCCCCCCCCCCCAGATGTTCTGGTTTAACTTGGATTTAAACTTGAAGAGTGGTCAGTTTGGATGAGCTATTACCAGCAGGAGAGTGAATTTGTGTGTGTATGGGGGTGGGGGGGATGTGAGAAAACCTGGATTTGTGCAGGAAATAGCCCAACTTGATTGTCATGCACATTGTGTAAAGAGTTGTCACTTTGGATGGGCTATCACCAGCAGGAGAGTGAATTTGTGTGGGGGGGTGGAGGGTGAGAAAACCTGGATTTGTGCTGGAAATGGCCCACCTGATGATCACTTTAGATAAGCTATTACCAGCAGGACAGTGGGGTGGGAGTAGGTATTGTTTCATATTCTCTGTGTATATATAAAGCCTGCTGCAGTTTCCACGATATGCATCTGAGGAAGTGAGCTGTAGCTCACGAAAGCTTATGCTCTAATAAATTGGTTAGTCTCTAAGGTGCCACAAGTACTCCTTTTCTTTTTGCGAACATATTAATGGTGTTGATACCTGAATCGATGACATCATCATCTGGGGCTCAATGAAACAGGAACATGATCACAGACTTTGGGAAGTCCTGGATACAACTATTGCTGCAAACCTCAAATTAAGTAGGGAGAAATGTGTTTTAGGGGTTACAGAACTGACTTTTGTTGGGCACATTATTTCCAACAAACCTGACAAGAGGAAGATTTCAGCCATTGAAATGATGCCACGTCCCCTGTCAAAGAAAGATGTCCGGTGGTCCCTGGGAAGGGATAATTTCTTAGAAAATCCATACCTAACCTATCTATCAAAGCAGCAACTTTGAGAAAACTCCTAGAGAATAAAAATGAATGTTACCGGGGGGCAGAAAAGGAGGAATCATGGGAAGATTTAAAATAATAATTGATACAAGAACCAGTGTTGAAATTCTATGCTCCAGGAAGGCCTATTTAAATCTCAGCAGGTGCTTCACAGTCTGGGTTAGGTGCAGTGATTTTACAGAAACATGAGGATTATTGGCAACCAGTGGCATATGTATCCAAATCACTGACTGAGGAAGAAACCAGATACCCACAGATCGAAAAGCCACTTTTAGGAATATTGTTTGCCTGTCAGAGAGTCAATGGGTATATGTGGAAGTTGAAATAGACCACAAGCCCCTGATAGCATTATTTAACAAACCGCTAAATGACTGTACTGTAAGGATTCAAAGAATGATCATACAGCTGCAAAAATATCATTTGGTTGTGACCTGAGTTCCCTGTAAGCTGTGCAGCCACACAGCAGCCTATTTAGCACCATGCAGGTGCTCAGGTAACCTGCCCAGCTGGAACCTGCTGCAGTCAGGGGTGGGGTGCTCCTCCCCTGGCCTCAACCCGGCCCAAGACTTGCCGCGGCCAGGGGAGGGGCGGCCTAATTGGTCCAAATCCTCACAGTAACTCGGGCATTGTTTGGTTCATATTCTTGCACCTCACAGTGGAGAGGGCTTTGATTGGTTTAGAGCCGTGAAGGAGCGCAGACTATCAGGCACCTCCTGCCGGTCTGACCCGTCCACTCCAGGACATAATGTGTGCTGGAACTTGTAATCTGTGCTGGCCAACACACCCTGACACCGGAGAGAAGATTTTGTGATTGGTTCTCGTTGGGCAATGAAACATTGTTGCTAAGGTAGAGGCTGCAGCGGCAGAGAGAGGCACCTCTCCCCCCAGCCCAGGTGCTGCTGCAGGGAGAGAGAGCTGGATGGAGTCCTCTCTCCCTGCTGTAGCCCCGGAGCACCCTCCTGCACCCCAAACCCCTCATCCCTGGCCCCACCCTAGTGCCCGCACCCCCAGCTAGACCTCTCACTCTTGCACCCCAACCCTCTGCCCCAGCCCTGAGCTCCTCATCCCTGGCTCCACCCCACAGCCCACACCCCTAGCCAGAGCCCTCACCCACACTCACACCTCAACCCTCTGCTCCAGCCCTAAGCCCCTCATCCCCGGCCCCATCCCGGAGCCTGCACCCCCAGCTGTAGCCCTTACACCCTTGCACCCCAACCCTCTGCCCCAGCCCTGAGCACCTCACCTCTGGCCCAACCCCAGAGCAAGCACCTCCAGCTGGAGCCCTCACCCCCCACATACACCCCAACCCTCTGCCCCAGCACTGAGCCCCCTCCCACACGCCGAACCCTTCGGCCCCACTCTCACCACATTAATTTTGTTATGTGCACTAATACAAAGGTGATGTGTCACATATCACCTCCATATTGGTGCACATAACAAAATTCATTACACACATGTGTGGGAAAAATTAGAAGGAACACTTTTTTGACATACATGCCTGATACATTCGTGTTCACTGCAAATGCACTTTCCAGAGCAGTGGCTCCCACAAAACCAGAGAAGACTTCAGAGACAGAGATGCAAGCCTGTGTAGTAGATCTGATTGTAAAGTTAATTCCCATAGCTAGCAGGAAACTACAACAAATGAGAGAGGAAACAGAGAAAGTTGAATTGTTGGGAATCCTTAAAGAAGTGATAAAGGATGTCCTGAAGAAATAAGCAGTTGCTGTCTAAGTATAAGAGACTATTGGAACTGCAGACATGAATTTACTTTGAATGATGGGGTGATTTTCAAGGGCAGTAAGGTTGTAAGCCCAATAAACCTCCAAAAAGAAATGCTGTAGAAGATCCATGAGAGTCTTTTAGGAATTGAGAAGTGCAAACAATGAGCACAAGAGGTGCTGTATTGGCCACGGATCAATCACAACATCACTAATGTGATATGAAACTGCTTTTCCTGCTTGAAATACAAGCCATGCCAACAAGCACAGCCACTGAAACTTCATCCAGTTCCACAAAGGCCTTATGAGAAGGTAGGCACTGATTTATTTACCTGGAAATCAAATAATTATTTAATAGTCAGATTGTTATTCTCTGTATCCAGAAATTTGCACACTGCACAGTACTAATAGTAAGTCAGTGATAGCCAGCATGAAGGGAATCTTCTCCAGACATGAAATTCCAAATAAAGTCTCTAGCAATAACGGGCCACAGTTTTCCAGTGCAGATTTTAGGCAATTTGCTATAGATTGGGATTTTCATCATAAAATATCATTATGCCCAATCAAATGGACTTGTGGAAAGGTCTATATGGACAGCAAACAATCTTATGAAAAAGACTTTTGACAGTGGGGGTGATTTGTATAAAGCGTTACTGGTTTACCGAAGTATACCCCTAGAGAATGGCTTTTCTACAGCTCTGATGTTAATGGGAGGAAGGATCAGATCTAATTTACCAATTACTGATAACCTGCTGAAATCTCATAACAATGAAACCATATGGAAGATGAAAGAAAGTCAGAAGTGGAAGCAGAAATATTGTTTTGACAAAAGAGCCTGTGTCCTTCCATCTCTTAACCCAGGTGATGGAGTGTGCCTGAAGAATAACACCTCTAATACTTGGGGCCAAAGGGGTACCATTAAAGAACAGCTGCACCCAAGGTCTTATGTCGTCCAGACATACCAGGGGACGCATTTCGACATAATCGAAGGGATCTATGAGTAATCCCAGAAATATTCAAACACATTGACAGCTGATGTGGACTCTTGCATTTCCCATCTGACTGATCCTTTACCATTGACACACAAAGGAAAAAATGTCAAGGAATAAGAGAACAAGGCTGATACTGAGAAGATCAGAGTGGGAGATTAAACGTTCTGAAGGACTCAGAGACTTGCTGACCTGCCTGGAGATGGAGTATTTGAGGAAAGTGAGTGGTAAAGACTCACTCAAGAGTGATGTGCTGGTAACCTCCCCTCTCTAGGTAGTTGACACATTGGGTTTATGGAAACGTACTAGATGGGTTGAGAATTTAATGTCTGTGTTATTAGATAGCTGTTAGCTGTTTTATATATATCTATAGAAGTTAGTTTTTCTTTAAGATGGAAGATGTAGAAATATGTTTGTAGAAGATTATAATTTGGAGATGCTCTCTCATAAGGGACAATATTATGAACATAGGAATTTGGAGATGCGTGCTGGAGGTGGGAATTGGGAACACCGCATGGCTGTATGCAGCTGTTCACCATAGTAGCTCTCCAGTTTGTTTTTAATAAAGTTTTATTCCTTTCTTATTCACTGCTTTGTTATTTAATGAACCCGAAGATCATTACAGCTAGCATCTTACTGCTAGGTGGGTGGGCATGCTATGGTCATAAAATATAGAAGGCAGAGTAATCCTAATTCATTATTAACAATTTTTAAACTATTTTGGAGAGAATGAGAGAAAAGGGTCTGATTGTCCTCTCAGTGATGCTAGTCTAAGGCCACAGTTCTGCAAAGATTCACACACATATGCATGGAGTAGCCCATTGAAATCAGTAGGACTATTTGCAGTGTATAAAGTTAAGCATTCACCTATGTTTTTGCAGATCAAGGCCTAAATCCATTGGAGTCACTGGAGTTCCACTGTTATAAAACCACTGTAAATGAGAAAAGAAGGAGGCCTAATATGTGGGTGGACAGTGGTGACGATGACTCTCATCTACTAACATATTCCTGAGATTACAACACTAATAAGACATTTATTATTTAGCCTGGGGGAAAGTGAGTTTCTTATGATTCATTACAGCTAAATAAGCTTCCATCTTTTGCTTTGGTACAGACAGCTGCAGTTAAAATATTTGCGCAAAGCCCATGCTAGAGTTAAGACTGGGGTGTAGTTTCCATCCCCCTTTTTCAGTTTATCATAACTTTAACAAACAAATTCCTCTCAGGCACAAACTTTCCATACTTGATTTCAGTCCAAAGTGCATTTTTATTAGTTCCAGTGATTCTGATAATTTGAACTCTGATCATTTACCTTCCTATCCATTTCATCTGTGATTCTCTACTACTGAGATGTCAGGAAACACCTTGTACTATTATTTATGTAGCGATAGATAGATAGATAGATTAGATAGATCTTCATAGTGGAAAAAGGACACAGAGCCTCAGAAACAAAACTCTTGCCCCAGACTCCACCCTAAGGGTATGTCTACACTACGAAATTAGGTCGAATTTATAGAAGTCGGTTTTTTAGAAATCGGTTTTATATATTCGAGTGTGTGTGTCCCCACAGAAAATGCTCTAAGTGCATTAAGTGCATTAACTCGGCGGAGCGCTTCCACAGTACCGAGGCAAGCGTCAACTTCCGGAGCATTGCACTGTGGGTAGCTATCCCACAGTTCCCGCAGTCTCCGCTGCCCATTGGAATTCTGGGTTGAGATCCCAATGCCTGATGGGGCTAAAACATTGTCGCGGGTGGTTCTGGGTACATATCGTCAGGCCCCCGTTCCCTCCCTCCCCCCGTGAAAGCAAGGGCAGACAATCATTTCGCGCCTTTTTTCCTGAGTTACCTGTGCAGACGCCATACCACGGCAAGCATGGAGCCCGCTCAGGTAACCGTCACCCTATGTCTCCTGGGTGCTGGCAGACGCGGTACGGCTTTGCTGCACAGTAGCAGCAACCCATTGCCTTCTGGCAGCAGACGGTGCAATATGACTGGTAGTCGTCCTCGTCGTGTCCGAGGTGCTCCTGGCCACATCGGCTGGGAGCGCCTGGGCAGACATGGGCGCAGGGACTAAATTTGGAGTGACTTGACCAGGTCATTCTCTTTAGTCCTGCAGTCCTATTGAACCGTCTTATGGTGAGCGGGCAGGCGATACGGACTGCTAGCAGTCCTACTGTACCATCTTCTGCCAGGCAGGCAAGAGATGAGGATTGCTAGCAGTCGTATTGTACCATCTTATGCCAGGCAGGCAAGAGATGAAGATGGCTAGCAGTCGTACTGTACCATCTTCTGCCAAGCAGCCATGAGATGTGGATGGCATGCAGTCCTTCTGCACCGTCTGCTGCCAGCCAAAGATGTAAAAGATAGATGGAGTGGGTCAGAACAAGAAATAGACCAGATTTGTTTTGTACTCATTTGCCTCCTCCCCTGTCTAGATCACACTGCAGTCACTCACAGAGAAGGTGCAGCGAGGTAAATCTAGCCATGTATCAATCAGAGGCCAGGCTAACCTCCTTGTTCCAATAACAATGATAACTTAGGTGCACCATTTCTTATTGGAACCCTCCGTGCAGTCCTGCCTGAAATACTCCTTGATGTACAGGCACACCCTTTGTTGATTTTAGCTCCCTGAAGCCAACCCTGTAAGCCATGTCGTCAGTCGCCCCTCCCTCCGTCAGAGCAACGGCAGACAATCGTTCCGCGCCTTTTTTCTGTGCGGACGCCATACCAAGGCAAGCATAGAGGCCACTGAGCTCATTTTGGCAATTAGGAGCACATTAAACACCACACGCATTATCCAGCAGTATATGCAGCACCAGAACATGGCAACGCGATACCGGGCGAGGAGGCGACGTCAGCGCGGTCCCGTGAGTGATCAGGACATGGACACAGATTTCTCTGAAAGCATGGGCCCTGCCAATGCATGCATCATGGTGCTAATGGGGCAGGTTCATGCTGTGGAACGCCGATTCTGGGCTCGGGAAACAAGCACAGACTGGTGGGACCGCATAGTGTTGCAGGTCTGGGACGATTCCCAGTGGCTGCGAAACTTTCGCATGCGTAAGGGCACTTTCATGGAACTTTGTGACTTGCTTTCCCCTGCCCTGAAGCGCATGAATACCAGGATGAGAGCAGCCCTCACAGTTGAGAAGCGAGTGGCGATAGCCCTGTGGAAGCTTGCAACGCCAGACAGCTACCGGTCAGTTGGGAATCGATTTGGAGTGGGCAAATCTACTGTGGGGGTTGCTGTTATGCAAGTAGCTCACGCAATCAAAGATCTGCTGATATCAAGGGTAGTGACCCTGGGAAATGTGCAGGTCATAGTGGATGGCTTTGCTGCAATGGGATTCCCTAACTGTGGTGGGGCCATAGACGGAACCTATATCCCTATCTTGGCACCGGAGCACCAAATACATAAACCGCAAGGGGTACTTTTCGATAGTGCTGCAAGCTCTGGTGGATCACAAGGGACGTTTCACCAACATCAACGTGGGATGGCCGGGAAAGGTCCATGATGCTCGCATCTTCAGGAACTCTGGTCTGTTTCAAAAGCTGCAGGAAGGGACTTTATTCCCAGACCAGAAAATAACTGTTGGGGATGTTGAAATGCCTATATGTATCCTTGGGGACCCAGCCTACCCCTTAATGCCATGGCTTATGAAGCCATATACAGGCAGCCTGGACAGTAGTCAGGAGCTGTTCAACTACAGGCTGAGCAAGTGCAGAATGGTGGTAGAATGTGCATTTGGACGTTTAAAGGCGCGCTGGCGCAGTTTACTGACTCGCTTAGACCTCAGCGAAACCAATATTCCAACTGTTATTACTGCTTGCTGTGCGCTCCACAATATCTGTGAGAGTAAGGGGGAGACGTTTATGACGGGGTGGGAGGCTGAGGCAAATCGCCTAGCTGCTGGTTACGCGCAGCCAGACACCAGGGTGGTTAGAAGAGCACAGGAGGGCACGGTACGCATCAGAGAAGCTTTGAAAACCAGTTTCATGACTGGCCAGGCTACGGTGTGAAAGTTCTGTTTGTTTCTCCTTGATGAAACCCCCCGCCCCTTGGTTCACTCTACTTCCCTGTAAGCTAACCACCCTCCCCTCCTCCCTTTAATCACCGCTTGCAGAGGCAATAAAGTCATTGCTGCTTCACAGTCATGCATTCGTTATTCATTCATCACACAAATAGGGAGATGACTACCAAGGTATCCCAGGAGGGGTGGTGGAGGAGGGAAGGAAAATGCCACACAGCACTTTAAGCACAGCACTTTAAAAGTTTACAATTTTAAAATTTATTGAATGACAGCCTTCTTTTTTTTGGGCAATCCTCTGTGGTGGAGTGGCTGGTTGGCCGGAGGCCCCCCCACCGCGTTCTTGGGCGTCTGGGTGTGGAGGCTATGGAACTTGGGGAGGAGGGCGGTTGGTTACTCAGGGGCTGCAGTGGCAGTCTGTGCTCCAGCTGCCTTTGCTGCAGCTCAACCATACACTGGATCATACTGGTTTGGTCCTGCAGCAGCCTCAGCATTGAATCCTGCCTCCTCTCATCACGCTGCCGCCACATTTGAGCTTCAGCCCTGTCTTCAGCCCGCCACTTACTCTCTTCAGCCCGCCACTTACTCTCTTCAGCCCGCCACCTCTCCTCCCGGTCATTTTGTGCTTTCCTGCACTCTAACATTATTTGCCTCCACGCATTTGTCTGTGCTCTGTCAGTGTGGGAGGACAGCATGAGCTCGGAGAACATTTCATCGCGAGTGCGTTTTTTTTTCTTTCTAAGCTTCACTAGCCTCTGGGAAGGAGAAGATCCTGTGATCATTGAAACACATGCAGCTGGTGGAGAAAAAAAAAGGGACAGCAGTATTTAAAAAGACACATTTTATAAAACAGTCGCTACACTCTTTCAGGGTAAACCTTGCTGTTAACATTACATACATAGCACATGTGCTTTCGTTACAAGGTCGCATTTTGCCTCCTCCCACCGCGTGACTACCCCCTCAACCTTCCCCCATCCCTGTGGCTAACAGCGGGGAACATTTCTGTTTAGCCACAGGCAAACAGCCCAGCAGGAATGGGCTCCTCTGAGTGTCCCCTGAAGAAAAGCACTCTATTTCAACCAGGTGACCATGAATTATATCTCACTCTCCTGAGGATAACACAGAGAGATAAAGAACGGATTTTGGTTGAATGCCAGCAAACATACACTGCAATGCTTTGTTCTACAGTGATTCCCGAGTACGTGTTACTGGCCTGGAGTGGTAAAGTGTCCTACCATGAAGGACAAAATAAGGCTGCCCTCCCCAGAAACCTTTTGCAAAGGCTTTAGGACTACATCTAGGAGAACCGCAAATGCCAGGGCAAAGTAATCCTTTCACATGCTTGCTTTTAAACCATGTATAGCATTTTAAAAGGTACACTCACCAGAGGTCCCTTCTCCGCCTGCTGGGTCCAGGAGGCAGCCTTGGGTGGGTTCGGGGGGTACTGGCTCCAGGTCTAGGGTGAGAAACAGTTCCTGGCTGTCGGGAAAACCGGTTTCTCCACTTGCTTGCAGTGAGCTATCTACAACCTCCTCCTCATCATCATCTTCTTCGTCCCCAAAACCTGCTTCCGTATTGCCTCCATCTCCATTGAAGGAGTCAAACAACACGGCTGGGGTAGTGGTGGCTGAACCCCCTAAAATGGCATGCAGCTCATCATAGAAGCGGCATGTTTGGGGCTCTGACCCAGAGCAGCTGTTCGCCTCTCTGGTTTTCTGGTAGGCTTGCCTCAGCTCCTTCAGTTTCACGCGGCACTGCTTCGGGTCCCTGTTATGGCCTCTGTCCTTCATGCCCTGGGAGATTTTCACAAAGGTTTTGGCATTTCGAAAACTGGAACGGAGTTCTGATAGCACGGATTCCTCTCCCCAAACAGCGATCAGATCCCGTACCTCCCGTTCGGTCCATGCTGGAGCTCTTTTGCGATTCTGGGACTCCATCATGGTCACCTCTGCTGATGAGCTCTGCATGGTCACCTGCAGCTTGCCACGCTGGCCAAACAGGAAATGAGATTCAAAAGTTTGCGGTTCTTTTCCTGTCTACCTGGCCAGTGCATCTGAGTTGAGAGTGCTGTCCAGAGCGGTCAGAATGGAGCACTCTGGGATAGCTCCCGGAGGCCAATACCATCGAATTGTGTCCACAGTACCCCAAATTCGAGCCGGGAACGTCGATTTAAGCGCTAATCCACTTGTCAGGGGTGGAGTAAGGAAATCGATTTTAAGAGCCCTTTAAGTCGAAATAAAGGGCTTCACTGTGTGGACGGGTGCAGGTTTAAATCGATTTAACGCTGCTAAATTCGACCTAAAGTCCTAGTGTAGACCAGGGCTAAGAGCCTGGCCCCGAGCAAGAAGTCAAATATAATTCCCAAGAAGGTCAAGCACTGATGTAAGCACATATTTAGTAGCCTCTCTCTTGTCCCTGCCTTCCCCCATTGCTACCATCCACAGTTGCCTGTTAGGAACTGGCATAAAGTTTACAGAGGTGGCAGAGGCCCTTTTGTCTAGCTACTCTGACCTACCACAGGACTTCAATAGTATGGTATGCCTTATGTGGTCCCCCTCAATACTGTGAATTTCACACATTAAAGCCTGGGGGAAATACATGGTTTCAGAGTAACAGCTTTGTTAGTCTGTATTCGCAAAAAGAAAAGGAGTACTGAAATACATGTTCTTCAGTTATTGTATATTACAATTTGTGCCTATTTGATAGCAGAATAGAAGACCTGCAAAATGAATGCTGACAATATTTTTTCCATTTTTAAATATTTTCCATCAAATGTTTTATTTCCCATCTTTTAAAAAACAAATCCTGTTGTATTTGTTAATTTTTTGTGTTCTAAAGAGGCCATTGGTACATGTATCAAACTTGGAAAACTAGTCTGTTCCTCTGCCACCCAGGGCTGTATTAAATGATGTTAAGTGCTGTGATTTCTCTACTCCTTCAGATGTTTTTAACTGGGTGAATATTTATGAATTCTGATCACTCCTTTTCTATATGCAACTAAAATTTAGGAAAACTTCAGTTATGTGAAAAAATGTTTGACAGAAATTCTCATTACATTGAACATGTAGGTAAATGTCCCAGTTATCTAGAAAAAATACTAAATACTGACAATCACCTGGTTATACACTATATACTTCTGATGCCACTCTACCTTCATCAGTGTGATAATGCTTTGATGCCAAAGATCATTTCACCTTAGTTTCCTATAAAAGGGTGATATTCTTTATGGCCCCCAATTTAGCAGGATACTTTAAGCACATGAGTAGTTTCTTTGATTTCTATGGGGCTATCTGTGCTTAAATATCCTGCTAGAGCCGATCATCATAGACAGCTGTTGTGCATTTGTGTCTAAACGAGGGAACAATGTGCATACAGTGTCACTAATACCCTGAAAGTCAAAGGCTACGCAGGCATTATCAGTGCTGACAATGTTAAATTTTATTCCTATTCTGGCAGTATTTGGTGTTTTTCTTATAGCCCTGACTTCTGAGTCCATGGATTACATGAGAATTCCAGCTTTCCAAATGCACATTGGAAAACATAATCCCAACTATACATATAAAATTGGGTCTAAATTAGCTGTTACCACTCCAGAGAGAGAGATCTTGGAGTCATTGTGGATAGTTCTCTGAAAACATCTACTCAGTGTCATCAGCACCAGTCAAAAAAGCTAGCAGAATGTTGGGAATCATTAAGAAAGGGATAGATAATATGATAGAAAATATCATATTGCCTCTAAAATCCACGGGACGCCCACATCTTGAATACTGTGTGCAGATGTGGTCACCCCATCTCAAAAATATATATATTGGAATTGAAAAAGGTTGAGAAAAGGGAAGGGGTATGAAATAGTTTCCGTATAAGAAGAGATTAATAAAATTGGGACTTTTCAGCTTGGAAAAGAGATGACTAAACGGGGATATGACAAACGTCTATAAAATCATGACGGGTCATATAAAATCATGGAGAAAGTAAATAAGGAAGTGTTATTTACTCCTTCTCGTAACATAAGAACTAGGGGTCACCAAATGAAATTAATAGACAACAGGTTTAAAACAAACAAAAGGAAGTATTTCTTCACACAATGCGCAGTGAACCTGCGGAACTCTTGCCAGAGGATGTTGTGAAGGCCAAGAATATAACAGGGTTTAAAAAAAGAACTAGATAAATTCCTGGAGGATAGGTCCATCAAAGGCTATTAGCCAGGATGGGCAGGGATGGTGTCCCTATCCTCTGCTTGCCAGAAGCTGGGAATGGGCAACAGGGGATGGATCACTTGATGATTACTAAGGCTACAAGTCTGTCTCGGAGGTCACAGAAGTCATGGATTCCTTTACTTTCTGTGACCTCCGTGACTTCTGCAGCTGCTGGTGCTGGCCCAGGGGCTGCCCGAGCCAGGCAGCCCCTGGGCCAGCAGCAGCAGTTTGGGTGTGTGGGAGGGGGCTCAGGGCTAGGGGCAGGGGTTGAGGTGCGGGGGAGGGCACTTACCTGGGGTGGGGGCCCCTGCAGCTCCTAGGCAGCAGAAGGCGGGGAGGGTGTCTCCAGCAGGCCCCGTCCCTGCAGCTCCCATTGGCTGCAGTTCCTGGCCAATGGGAGCTTTGGCAGCTGGCGCTTGCAGCGGGAGCAGTGGGGGAGCTCCTGCCATGGCCCCTGCCTCTGTCGCCTAGGAACTGCAGGGATGTGGAGCTGGATAGGAAGCCCATGCCAGCCCTGCCACCCTCCCTCCCCCAGCACCAGCGGGGGTCACAGGTCATCTCCCTCAGCGTGCACGGCACCCCCAGACTACCCCCCTCAGGGCACCCCCGCCCCTCTGCCCAAGTTTTAGTCATGGCAGGTATTTTTAGTAAAAGTCATGGACAGGTCATGGGCTGGTGAGTTTTTGCTTACGGCCCATGACCTGTCCATGACTTTTACTAAAAATACCCATGACTAAAACGTAGCCTTAAAGATTACATGTTCTGTTCATTCCCTCTGGGGGACCTGGCATTGGCCACTGTCGGAAGACAGGATACTGGGCTCGATGGACCTTTGGTCTGACCCAGTATGGCTGCTCTTATGTTCTTATATTCTTTCATTAAAATAAAGGAGGTTCTAGCAGTTGCAGAGAAATGCTTGAAAACGTGCACCCGAATGGCTCAAATAACCGAAGGCAAAAGAAAAGAATCCAACTTGAACTATTTTTTAAAATTTTATGATTTTAAAGTCTAACATGATTGTGGGAGGCCTGACTTACGATTTTTGAATATTTGGGGTTGGCTGAGAACTTTTTTCCCAAAATGCGAAAGCTGCATGTAGTACACAAGTTCTTTTTTGCAGTGAGATTTTCTTGCTTTCCTGTAAAGCTTAGTTTTCTCATACAAAATGAGAGTCATTTTAGTCAGAATGTGCCCAAGGTGAACTTCCATTTGCACAGCACATTTGCTGGTATTATGGATTGCTTGTCCACAAGGTAATTATGTTCTCTTGGTTTGACATTGAAAAATGAGGCCAATCACACAATAGGAAATCAAGTCAATTTGTTAAAGCTTTGGTTCAGCAAAATTTTATATGGCAATGTTTTCATGCTGCAGAAACCCATAAAAGACTTGGGAACTCAGCTCCCATGGTTTTCAGCAGACTTCTGCACAGTGGGAGAATGAAAGATTCTTCACTGTGCTGGTCCTCACATGCATACACTCTTTTTTAGGGGAAAAAAGCCAGTTTCACACTGTTATAAACAAAGCATGGTTTTGTGACTTCAGTAGAACCTTAGAATTATGAACACCAGAGTTACGAACTGACCAGTCAACCATACACGTCATTTGGAACTGCAAGTATGCAACCACGAAGCAGCAGAGCCAAAAATTAAGAGAAGCTAATACAGTGCACTAATGTGTTAAATATAAACTACTAAAAAAATAAAGGGAAAGCAGCATTTTTCTTCTGCATAGTAAAGTTTCAAAGCTATGTTAAGTCAATGTTCAGTTGTAAACTTTTGAAAGAACTGTAATATTTTGTTCAGAGTTATGAACAACCTCCATTCCCAACGTGTTCATAATTCTGAGTTTCTACTGTATCTGATGATACTGGTGCAGTATGTGGACTGTAAATCACTTGGTCATCTTCTTCCTTCACTAATGCCAGTGTGTGTGAGTTATAATATATATTTATACACAAATAATGGATACAACTTCTTGGGTGGACTGGCAAGGACACAGGGATGGTCATAATGTGAGTTCTGTGCTCCCTGAGTACAACGTGTGTGTGTGGGGCACTGCAAGAAGCACTCAATGCCCCACAGGAGATTTGGCATGGTTCCTCCCAAACTAGACACCACCACCTGGTTTCAGGGTTGTGCTGAGGGAAGCACATATACACCTACTGGTCAACTGTGCTTTCTTCTGCATATATGGAGAAATTTATGCCTGTGTAACACCGACAGACCCCCGTCGTTAACAGGCAGGATTAAACCTAGGACCTCTGAAGCTTAGTGCATGAGCCTCTACCACATGAGCTAAAAGCCATATGGCTCTAAGCTAAAGCTGTAGAGCAGACTCATTAATCTCTAAATGGTCTCCGCGCCACTAGAGGGGACAGGAGCACCTCACCCAAGAGGTGTGTGGGTTACATCTGCTCTTGGCATCTGGAGACATAATGCCCTCAGCCACCACTCCTCAGGTATTGCTCACTCTTCTAATCCCAGTGTGGATCAGCTCATAGGGCCAAGTTTCACAGCTGTATCTGATAGCAGAATTTTGTCCACTGAGACATAATTTAGGCCATGATTCAGCAAGGTATTTAAGCATGTATCTATCCTGAAGAGCATAATTATTCCCATTGGATTTAAGGTTAAGTACATGCTTAAGTACCTTGCTGAATCAGGGCCATACTAAAAATGTAAATATTGTGATGTATTCATTCTCACCTGAAAAAGTGACCCATTAGGCTTAGAAATCTGTGCATTAAATTAAAGAACTGATCAGTTTTTAAAAGTTAATCAAATAAGTGTCTACCTTTTCACTGTCTACCTAATCCACTAGTTCCTCATCAAAGAGTAAATCAGAGACTAATATGTGAATCACAGCAGAGCATGTGAGCTGGGGAAATGTTATGCCAGCATGAGAGGAAATGACTTTCCTATATTCCAAAGTATTCCCAAATTCCTGAAAATCCCTGAAGTGGAGAGACTCTTCCCCAAAAATATTATTGCAACATTTCTGTAAATTAGGGCATCCTGAATACAATTTAAAAATAAACTTTTTTCACCCATGTATTTTGCCAAAAGGTAGCCATTGAAATACAGAGCATCTGTTTTCCCATCTGCATGAGGGAAGCATTTGGACTATTCCAAAGGGGTACAGCATTTCCAATGAGATTTAATTTGAGTTAGGAGCTAAGGGAAGGCAGGCCGATAATTGGCAGAAGGCTTTTATTCTCCCCTCAGTAATAATGGGAATTATCTGTGTATGAATAAGAGAAGAATATAGAGTTTATAGAGAACCTTACAAATGGCCTCAACACTATCCAGGAGGTTCTTACACAGAATAGACTCAGCTTTAACTGATGGCCACCTTTCTTGGTAGATATTAATGCTGTTCCCAGTAGGAAAAGTGATTTGAGGTAGGCACCTCCATAATTACATTTCTTTTTAATCAAAAAGAAATTAGGTTTGATGAATGTAGCCAGGCTTGAATTCTTCCAGGTCATGTCATAAGTCTAATGGATAATCCAATCAGCAACCAAAGCAAAGAGCAAATGCAGACCTTTTGCTGCCTGCCTCAGCTGCCCTGAGAGGGCTTTGCTGGCTGCTGCATGCTGCTGACATTCACCCTTGTACAGTGAGATTTAATTTTAACATCTCACACATAAATGAACAAGGCATGAACTTAAAATGGTGATCCAAGAACTGGATGTCTTGAGAGCAAATCTTACTACAGTATTTTTAGTGTTGCATGGCAGTAGTCTATTAAGTTTTGTAGATTTAAAGAGGGAGAGTCTGCTTGTTAATGTTGAGGCCCACACTGTGAGCAGCCCCTTTGCCAAAGCAGTCAGGAAGCTTCTCTCTTGCACATCTGGACAATAACAGTCCCTGAACTCCCTGTGTTCTGTGTGGTGCAGGAACTACTTGCTTCCGGACTTGGGTCTGCTTCTGTTCAATATCTTCATCAATGATTTAGATAATGGCATAGAGAGTACATTTATAAAGTTTGCAGACGATACCAAGCTGGGAGGGTTGCAAGTGCTTTGGAGGATAGGATTAAAATTCAAAATGATCTGGACAAACTGGAGAAATGGTCTGAAGTAAATAGGGTGAAGTTCAGTAAGGACAAATGCAAAGTACTCCATTTACGAAGGAACAATCAGTTGCACACATACAAAATGAGAAATGACTGCCTAGGAAGGAGTACTGTGGAAAGAGATCTGGGGGTCATAGTGGACTATAAGCTAAATATGAGTTAACAGTGTAACACTGTTGCAAAAAAAAAGTGAACATCATTCTGGGATGTATTATCAGGAGTGTTGTAACCAAGACACAAGAAGTAATTCTTCTGCTCTACTTTTTTTTGTTGAAAAGGATCTGGGGGTTATATGGATCACAAACTGAATATGAGTCAACGATGTGATGTAATTATAAAAAAGGCTAATATGTATTAACCAGAGTGTCATATGTAAGACATGGGAGGTAATTGTCCTGCTGTACTCGGCACTGGTGAGGTCTCAGCTGGAGTACTATGTCCAATCCTGTGCCCCACATTTTAAGATATGGACGAATTGGAGAGAGGAAAGCAAAAAAAATTATAAAAAGTTTAGAAAACATGACCTATGAGGAAAGGTTATGGGCATGTTTAGTCTTGAGAAAAGAATACTGAAGCGGGGGACCTGAAACAGCCTTCAAATACATTATGGGCTGTTATAAACAGGACAGTGATCAGTTGCTCTCACTGTCCACTGAAGGTAGCACAAGAAGTAATGGGTTTAATCTGCAGCAAGGGAGATTTGGTTTTGATATTAGGAAAAAAAAAACTTTCTAGTAGTTAAATGCTGGAATAGGCTTCCAAGAGAGGTTGTGGAATCCCCATCATTGGAGGTTTGTAAGAACAGGTTGTCAAACACCTGTCAGGAATGATCCTGCCTCAGGTCAGGGGGCTGGACTTGATAAGCTCTCGAGATCCCTTCCAGTCCTACATTTCTTTGATTCTAACCCTAGGAGTGAGAGGGTAGAACAGTTTTCAAGCTCTTTTAATCTGTGGTAGTACTGCTCAGGATGCTACACAATTGTGATGGCGGCTTAATAACGTGGAGGCCACAAGAAAACGAATAGAGGCCTTCATCTCATTTTAGATAGGCCAATGAACTGCCATCACAGGGTAACAATTTTTAATTGTGTTTCCTATTCCTGTGCACTATTGTTCACAAAGCTATTTATAGGCATTATTTTCTAGCTTCCTACTCATGTCCCTGAAAGTTTCTCTTTTCCTCCTCAATCTTCTTTGATATGCCATTGGTACCCTTATGTCTGAGTTTTTCTGCACTGTTCTAGCTCAGCCGCACCTTGTGGTAGAATAACAGACTTGATGCATCAATCTGAGATCTAAAAATATGGGAAGCAATAGTGTGGACTCTTCAGATTCCACTACTAAAATATTGTTCAGAGAAGAAAATGGGCCAGTTTCTTATCTCATTTTCACTGGTTTTCTACTGATGTATCTCCACCAATAATGTCACAAGTGTGGCAGATGTAGGGGAGGATATGGTACCAGCTTCTGCCAGTTGGGAACTCCTAGTGGGGCAGCAACTGCTGCAACTACTGGAAGATTCAAGACAGCTAGCTGCCACCAACAGCCTTCTAGCCTGGCTGTCCAATAGACTGAAGGGAGCAGAGAGAGAAGACACAGTGCAGAGAATACAGGCTTCTGTAGGACTAGACTCATAGAAGTAGAGTATAGGGGATAGTAGGGTAAGAGCTAGATTGGGTGGGGGGTTGGTTGGGACTCAGAGAAAGAATAATAAAAGGATCACAGAGGGTTACATTGTTTTCTCCTACCCTCTCTTTTACTGAAAAATGTCCCATATTTAGTCTAAAAGGAGGCAGGGCATAGAAGAGGAAAGAAGATGTGCCTCCTCCCACCTTCTCCACCAACAAAACACTGTCCAGTGACACCTCCACCACAGAGAAAATGTGTTCACTTATTATGAGCATGAGCCATCACAGTTTGTATCTGAGCACATGATAGATGCCCAGGTCCTCTGGCTTTCTGCCAAGCATTAAAAAGTAGTTAAAATAAACAAAAACAAGCTTGAGAGCTTGTTTCAAAAGATTGTTACCACAAACTGTCAAGGTTCCTTCCCCACTCTGAACTCGAGGGTACAGATGTGGGGACCTGCATGAAAGACCCCCTAAGCTTCTTCTTACCAGCTTAGGTTAAAAACTTCCCCAAGGTACAAACTTTGCCTTGTCCTTGAACCTTATGCTGCCACCACCAAGCATGTTAAACAAAGAACAGGCAAAGAGCCCACTTGGAGACGTCTTCCCCCCAAATATCCCCCCAAGCCCTACACCCCCTTTCCTGGGGAAGGCTTGATAAAAATCCTCACCAATTTGTTCAGGTGAACACAGAACCAAACCCTTGGATCTTAAGAACAATGAAAAATCAATCAGGTTCTTAAAAGAAGAATTTTAATTAAAGAAAAGGTACAAGAATCACCTCTGTAAAATCAGGATGGTAAATACCTTACATGGTAATCAGATTCAAAATATAGAGAGTCCCTCTAGGAAAAACCTTAAGTTACAACAAAACACAAAAACAGGAATATAGATTCCATCCAGCACAGCTTATTTTACCAGCCATTAAACAAAAGGAAATCTAACACATTTTTAGCTAGACTACTTACTAACTAACAGAGTTTCTGAGACCGCATTCCTGATCTGTTCCCGGCAAATGCATCAACCAGACAGACGAACCCTTTGTTTCCCCCCCTCCAGATTTGAAAGTATCTTGTCTCCTCGTTGGTCATTTTGGTCATGTGCCAGCAAGGTTATCTTAGCTTCTTAACCCTTTACAGGTGAAAGGGTTTTGCCTCTGGCCAGGAGGGATTTTATAGAACTGTATACAGAAAGGTAGTTACCCTTCCCTTTATTTTTATGACATAAATATTGGAGCATTTTATGATTTCCTATTGGGTTCAAGAAATCTCCTACGTGGTTTCACAAGGAATAAATTGTTCTTTCCCTGTTTTAATCATAGAACAGGAGTCTAAGTAAGATACTGCTCTTTCCTCAGGATGCTGTGGCTCAGCCTTTATGTACAAAGGCTGAGAAACTCAAGTGGCTTCTTGTGTCTACCTGAGGTTTAAATCATGAAACAAGAAACTAATTTCCCACACTTATTTATAATGACAGCAGGGTCAGTTGAGCGAACGCCTAATGGAACAGATATTGATGCATCCATTTGTGCTATGGAGAACAGCTATGACAAGCTGAGAGACACACACATTGTGCAATTTAGTTCAAATGACCTCCTTCCCCTCTCCATGTTTCATAACAAACAATTACAGAATCATAGTGTTGTAGCTGTCTCGTCAGAACAAAAACAACCTAACAAAACCAGAAAGGGAAACTGTGAATCTATTACAGGTCCTAAATTTAGTGTTTATAATGTGTTTTTTGTGGGGGGAGGTTAGCTTTTAAACAGATAGTGGTGAACTTTTCAACATTAAATCATATCCTGCCCAAATTTGCATTCACACATATGTGAATGTATGACTATCTGAAGTAATAAAGTGAGAGGGAACATCATTGTCATTTACAAATATATGATGAGAATCCTAATGCCAGTAACAGAAAGGAACTGATTAGCACATGATCAAGGGGGCATAACTAGGAACAAGGGGATGAAATTAGGGAAAAAGAAGTTTTGTTTGAATACCAGGAAAAACTTCGGAATGGTGAGATCTACTAGGTTATGGAGTAATCTCCCAGGGGAAGTGGGGGTGGGGGTGGGGAATTCTTGACACTTAGGATGTTTCAGATTAGACTGGACAAAGCACTAGATGCTCTAACTGCCTGGAGGAATCCCAAACTGGTAGGGTGGTGGGCAAGATATCTGCAGATGGCTTTTCCATTTCTCCTGTCTGGGAAGACTGCAGAGGCAGTAGAGTTAATGAGCAGTTAACGAAGTAGGGCAAGGCAAGGAGCCACCCCTGCCTGAACAGAGAGAGAGAGAAGAAGCAAGCACACCAAAATAATTTCCCACAGGGGAAGAAAAGCAGCCCTGCCATTTACTAGAGATAGCTACTGTAGATAGGGAAGGTGGGCTTTGGGGCATCCTACAGGGGAGTACTGTGTGTAGCCCTAGACTCTCCCCACCCCAGACTGTTCCTGTTCTCCCTCTTCATCAAACAGGCAATGGAGCCTCCGTCTACCAAGGCAAACTGATGTGTGTGGAAGTAGTCCATGGATGGTTTGCTTGGGGAGAGGAAGGGAATTTGTCAGAGTGGGTGGTTTACCCGGGGTTAGGTTATTTGGGGGCATGTAATGCAATGTATGAATCCAGACATAAAGATGCAGATGTAACCCTTCCTGTGAAGGAGCAGCACCAAGTGAGCCAGAGTAGAATAAGAGGTGAGGCTGGAGTCCTATATGTGCTTTTATCAGGATGATTGTTTTCCCTTTTAAAAGCAACACACAGCATGGGCATGGTGCACGACAGGTGCTGAGCACCCTTCAATGCTGACTAAAGGGTTGCAGATTACATTGTGGCACCTCTGAGGATTGGCCCCCAAAACACTATTTTATAAGCTAGGAAACTGAAGTGCATGGCTGAGTCTGGCATCTGACATGCTTCTGTGAGCAATTGTTTTCTTCATTAACCCGCCAGTGCTAATGAAAAGGAAGGGTTTGTGTGCATCTTCCATTCACTTTTTTTGTGTCTTGATTGATTTAATAGGCAGGTCTTAAACCAATACAATTTACCTTGCCTAAATAATACCTCCAGCACCTACTTAGTTTAGTTAATTAAAATTTAAACAAACAAGGTTCCTCCTTTTAATTATTAGAGACATAATCTATCTTTGAATGATGACTTGCTGTCTATGTGAAGTGAGTTTTGCAATCACTTTAAATCAGTCCTCAGGAGGCTTTACATTTACAGGAGGCCTTTACATTTAAGGAAGCTGATTATACTTTTATCAGTCAGAAATGGTGTAAAATACACTACTGTGATAAGTTAGCTAGGATGTCTGTCTGCTGTTGCCTCCTCTTTGATGGAATCAGAACATCAGTTGTCCCATCATCACTATCCTGGTTTCTACTGCTTTCCTTAACTCAAGTGGCAGGAGCCAGACCATCTGATTCTGTCTCTGCTGTTGCTGTTAGTTAGCTGTGGTTTGTAGCGTAGTGAAACAATCAACATGTCCCAGGTGACCACATACTTACAATATATATATTGAAGGGTTGTTGAATATCATGCATATCTGGCTTGCATAGTCTTCCTTATTTCAGTGGAGAACTTATGGAGACAACTTCCACCCCTTTCACTCTCAGCTGTGTTAATCTAGTCACTTCCGTTAATATGGAATAACTGTTGTATTGGACGTCAAGCCAAAACAGCAACATTTAAGTATTCTAGTTAACAGTTGTTGTAATATTAACTGGTTTTAAACCATATTTTGAGAACTACAATACAGTAATCTGGGGTAGGAGTTATTCTTATACAATAATTCTGTGAGTGCCTAAAGCAACATGTGAAGAGTTAGAAAGTTGCTTTGTTGTGATGCAAGGGAGTAGTGTTCCCACCACACCAATGATGTAAGGCAGAAAAGTAGTCTTTGTGGGGCCACTGCTCCCTCTCTGGTGCAGGCAGGTAAAGTGGGTAGGGAGGGATGGGGAGTTGGTGGAGCCTTGCCGCTCCCTAGCTGAACCAGTGTGCCCAGGGACCAGGTATAGGGCAGACATAGATTACTTCCTAACCCAGAGAAGGCCTAAGGGGGTGACCAGGAAGCAAATGGTGACTCTGAGTCACAATCTGGTTCTAGATCTGTTCCCAGGTAGTACAACTAGGTGCTGATCCTTCCTGGGGTTGTGGCAAAACTATAATTTAGCCCTAAATTAGTTTGTTTTCAGCCAAAATTACCTGAGGTTTCCATGATGCCATATAGAATTTGGTCTTCTAATAACTGAGGAGGATAGACAGAAGATGCCTCTGTGTCCTAATTAGATTTTATCTGACAGATCGGGCAATTGAAAGTAACCCTACCAGCCTTTAGATTTTGATTGCCAGACCAAATATATATATATATATATATATTTCAATGATTCTGCATGTCAGGTCATGTGAAGGTGATGAAAAGAGTCCTGCCAAACCCTGGAACAAAGCAGTGAGGGACAGGAGGCTGTGGCTGGCTGATAGTCCTTTCAAGATGGGTGGGAGACATTGAATGTTCCCAGACTTGTTTACAGGGAAGAAAAAGCCAGGCAGGAGGTACCCAATCCAAGGGAGAGAACAAAGAGACCTAATTATAAGAGGCAGCAGTACTTTGAGGATGTAAAACATGAGACAATTAACAGTCAAGCACCCTATGATTGGGTTCTGAGTAGAGCTGGGCAAAATATTTTGGCCAAAACTGCAGTGACACCAAAACATTTTATAAATTGATGTTGGTTTCACAGAACTGTTTTTGTCAAAGTCCTCCTTCAAAAAGTCAATACATTTTGAATTTTTGGTTTGAAAAGACATTCAAATTATATTTCCTCTGCAGGATATCAAATGCGACTCCTTGGAGGTATGACTCACTAGATAATTACCTATGCAAGTCATATTGAGAGACATTAGTAAGCACATAAAAAGTAAACTTGCAGATCAGTGGTGGCATTGACTGTTGTTAGAACCTGAATTGACCATGAAGCTGTTATTAGGACAGCTGTAAAATTTTGGAATTACCAGAATAATTCTAGATATTATCAAGGGAAAAGACTAATTTATCTTATATTTAAGAGCTGTGATCAGCCACTGTAATTATGCTATCATTAAGGTCAGGCAAAAATTAAAGAGAGGTGATTGTGACATAGCAGACATTTTGAAAATGTCTCCTCTTTGGCTATGTAACCATTTTATTGCTGTCATTTTGACTTTCAGTTTAATAGTGCAGTGATTCATTGAGCAATAAGAAATTGGTCATTCTTTCTGAATGTTTTGTGTTATGCTCCCTGATGCACTATCTAATAAAAGTTTTGTCACAAATTTCCTCTCTGGTTTCTTCATTATTCCCTTTATTGTTCTGCAAACATTCTGGAAGCCTATATATGAGCTATATCAAACTATGACATGGACTACCAATGCTAGGACTTGCTGGTGGTTCAAAAAACGACCCAAATAGAAATTAACATTGTTTTTGGTCCATGTAGCCAATGATAACATATAGGATAAGGGACAGAAAATTACATGATAGAAAATATTGTACATACTAAAAAGGGAAGCAAGCAACTGTTCCACTACATTACACTATTAGGTCTTGTCCTGAATTCTCAGTGTATCAATAACTCTTTGAGCTATGTACTAAATGTCCTGGCTTTTGTACCACATCAGCAGTTAGCTTGTACTCATTGCTGGTGCTACAGTGCTGTAAGTGGAAGTGTAAAGCTGCAGATACTTCTTGAAAAAAAAAACAACTGGAAAATATTTACAAACCATACTTCTGGTATAATAGATATTTTCCTTCTCTCTCTCTCTCTCTCTCTCTCCCTCTCTCTCCGTTTTTTTTTTTTACCAGCACTTTCATAGAATATCAGGGTTGGAAGGGACCTCAGGAGGTCATCTAGTCCAACCCCCTGCACAAAGCAGGACCAATCCCCAACTAAATCATCCCAGCCAGGGCTTTGTCAAGCCTGACCTTAAAAATATCTAAGGAAGGAGATTCCACCACCTCCCTAGGTAACGCATTCCAGTGCTTCACCACCCTTCTAGTGAAAAAGTTTTTCCTAATATCCAACCTAAACCTCCCTCACTGCAACTTGAGACCATTACTCCTTGTTCTGTCATCTGCTACCACTGAGAACAGTCTAGATCCATCCTCTTTGGAACTCCCTTTCAGGTAGTTGAAAGCAGCTATCAAATCCCCCCTCATTCTTCTTTTCTGCAGACTAAACAATCCCAGTTCCCTCAGCCTCTCCTCATGAGTCATGTGCTCCAGTCCCCTAATCATTTTTGTTGCCCTCTGCTGGACTCTTTCCAATTTTTCCACATCCTTCTTGTAGTGTGGGGCTCAAAACTGGACACAGTACTCCAGATGAGGCCTCACCAATGTCAAATAGAGGGGAACGATCACATCCCTCGATCTGCTGGCAATGCCCCTACCTATACATCCCAAAATGCCATTGACCTTCTTGGCAACAAGGGCACACTGTTGACTCATATCCAGCTTCTCGTCCACTGTAACCCCTAGGTCCTTTTCTGCAGAACTGCTGCCGAGCCATTCGGTCCCTAGTCTGTAGCGGTGCATTGGATTCTTCTGTCCTAAGTGCAGGACTCTGCACTTGTCCTTGTTGAACCTCATCAGATTTCTTTTGGCCCAATCCTCTAATTTGTCTGGGACTTTGGAATTTTGTATAAAAACAAGTTAGTTGGTTCTCAAAAGTCCATCTATTCTTGCTCTTTATATTCATACTTAGGGATGGGTTAACTGGGCTGGCTAATATGACATTGTCCAAAATGTCACCCATCTGTCTAAAGCTCTGATCCTGCAAAGACTTATACACATACATAAATTCACATATATGGGCAGTTCCACTGTACTCTGCATGTATATAAAGTTAAGCACGTGCACACAGTAAATGTTTTCAGGAGCAGGGCTAAGGCCTAGATCAAAGGTATTCAGGTACCTAACTCCCATTAAAACCAATTGCTGAAGGGATGACTATAGTATGGTTATGTATTCACTTGGGGAGGATTGTGCCTTCCACAGATCTGTCCACTGAACGCCTACATCCCACAAGGAAAGGGTGCTCAGTTGTCTGTGGCACCCTTGCCCCTCCTTTGGCCCCTCCACAGTGTTTTTAGGTGTGTAGTTTGCAACCCCTACTCATTTGAGTAGCCCCACTGAAGTTAATGGGACTTCTCTAATAAGTAGGAACCACTCCTGGGAGTAAGAGTTATAGAATCCACTATAAAATGCTCTTCCTCGCCTACCTAGCCTGAAGGAATGAATGTATTAGGAAAGCTGTGGCACTGAGAATTGTTACAGTACCATGCGTAATTATGGGCTCTTTGCTTCAGAAAAGACAACAAATGAAAGACATTAAGTAGTAAGTTTAAGGAAATTAAAAAGCATTGCAACTTCACATGTTACAGCTTAAAAGCTGGCAATAATAAAAGACTATTAGTAGCATTATACACAAGCAGCAATTATTTTAAAATTTAAAAAAAGAACCTCCCAATGTTACCCTACTGTATTATGAAAAAAAAAGTGTGATGTTATTACTGTCTGAAAGCTAAGCAGAAGCCAGATTGTCTCTCTCAACAGCAATTGCACCAGCTGTGCAAGTGGTCATTCTATAATCCTACATCAAGATAATGCCCTTTTAATCTTGTCCTTCGAATGTGATTCCTGAAAAAGGACACCATGTCCCCTTCTCTGTTATTGTATATTCTGCAGCCAAATTCTTCCTTGTACGCTTCACAATTATTGTTCTGGGCTGAATAAGCCTCACATCCATAGAGCTGATCTGAGTTTTCTAACACAAAATATCATTATTTTAATGTTGAAGATTCAAATGCACAGTTGCTTCAAATACATATTACAATTATCTGGGCGCACAAATATTCTTCAGCTCTGAAAATGAAATGAGGTTTCTTTTTCCACATCTTCCAAACCTTGTTTCTAACAAGCTTATGTTGGGGTCATTTCATTTCTATTGAGATTAAACTGGGAATACCACTGAAAGGTGTTTTTAAAAAACAAAACAAAACCCCTGGACCTGATTCTACAGCCTTCACATAAGTAGTTAAATTGACCTCAGTGAACTACTTACCTGAGTAAGGGCTGGAAGATCAGGCTCATGTGGTTGTAATTTTGTAAAAGAAAGTTTGCTTTTTCTATTTTTTTAAAAAGGATATTAACAATAATTGGGTATTTATAAAAATATTTATCAGCTTGATATCTATGCAAGAAGTAATATACTTAGCCATTAGGTCCAAATCCTGAAAAGACTGATGCTCTTGCTTAACTTTATGCAGTCCGTAGTTACAATTGAAGTCAATGGGTCTACTCATGGTGCATAAAGTTAAGTACGTACATAAGTCTTTTCAGGATTGGGGCCTTAGATAGTACTTTTATCTTGAAGGCTTTTTGAAGCATGAAATGATTAAGCCTCACAACATTTGTGTGAGGTGGTTAAGTAAATATTATTTCCATTTCACAGATGGAGAAACTAGCAAAGGGTTTAAGACCAGATCCTCAAAGGTTTTAAGGTGCCTAACTCCCATTAGGTACCTAAATCCTGCTGAGGATCTGGGTTTTAGTGATTTTCTGAAGATGACAGAGAAAGTCATAACCAGGATTAGAACTAAAAGTTCCTGATCCAATTCTTGTTTTCACACTGTGATAGCCCCCAATAACTGTTATGCTGCTAATCTATTTTCTTTCACCAAAAAGGTTAACATCTAACTGCAACTAAACAAAGGTCAATGGTTCCATAAATGTAGTATAATTTTTAGAGCTATTTCAAGCATAGCATTGTAAAAACAAAGACAGACCTCCGATATGCTAATGAAGGGGATTATTTTAAAATAAAATATTTTCAGAAAGTTTTTATTTGTCAGCATAGATACGGAAGCTATTTGTACTATCATTACAAAGGGTGAATTGGCAGCATAGCTATGGTTTGATATTCTCATATTTTAATGAATTCCCAGAGCACTTTTTAAAAAATGCTGGATAATATGGGATTCTAGAGACCAATAGTATAACGAGAGTGAACAGGGCCACACGAGCACAGCTGAGAGTAGTGGCAGCAGCAGCAACTGCTGTTCAAGAATCTGGTATAAAATGTTTGTCTAATGAAGGGTCTGAAACTTTTTAGACTGAAAATCATATTTCCACCTGCTGTCACATGACTAAGTACAAAGGTCACCTAACAGATTTGATATGGATGTTCTCAAATTAATATGAACATCATTAATATGTTTATGTTTATATTAATCCTGCATATGTTTATATTAATATGAATATGTTTATGTTTATATTAATCCTGTTTATGTTTATAGTAATATGAATATGAAAAAATGATTGAAGCCACTAGCCTTGTGGACAGCTCCAGTAATACTGGCTGATAGGTGAAGCTGAGTTAACAGATTATTAGACTTTAAGAGAGGGGATTCCTTTTGGTAGACCCCATGTTGTATACTGAGTGCAGTATTAATCGCTGTAATGGAGGAAAGAAATTATTGCCTGCAAGTTAGTGCAGTATAGGAAAACTGTGGTTACTCATGGAGCAGAGTTGGTTCCTTGAACTGATTTATTTATACAACCTCCAAATGAGTACATGCCAACATTGTCCTTGGAAGGGGGCCAACTCTAACACACACACCACACTGAACTAAATGAGAACAGCACTACTCATCTCAACTTTAACAATTCCACAGTAGTTCAGTGACTGCAAGTGATCGTCACCTTAGTTTTACATCTCATCTTAATATGGGTCCTCTAATAGCACAGTATGCTACCCCTAAACATATTGTGGCATTGATTCAACACTGAATCAGAGGGAAGAGTGCCCTGAACCTTAATGCTGAGTTTTAGCACTTGAGCCGGGGTGATGAACACAAGAGCTTTGTATTCCTCTGTGGGTATCCTGTCCTAGTACAGGGCCATTCGGTAAGTGGTATTCTTCCTTCTGAAGCACTACAGTGGGGATGTTGAAGAATAGCAGCAGGTGAGTCCAATTAACTCCAAGCAGGATATAAAGGGGTGGTGGTGGCCATTTTGGGTAAAGGGATGAAGGAGGTTCTGGAGGGAAACCAAAGACCAGCTAAGCTAAGAGTAGAAGCTTAGTCTGAAATTTTAATGGTGTTATTATTTTGGAGGTTACCAGTAAAGGGGGTGAGTTTGGACACCAAGCCAGGGTCTGTGCACTCTACTACTAAGAACTGGGTAGATGCCAGCTAGCACATGTGCACGCATGCTTTCAACACCCTCTGGGTTTTTCTTAGGGGTCTTTCATCTAAGTACTGACAAGGCCTGACCCTCCATTGCTTGTGAGACCACTGACTGAAGTATTATGGCAGGAAGCCAAATATAGAATCAGCAGAGCTCCTGCAGAGCTGGTCTGGAACATTGGTACCTTTTGCTGGCCTCTCTTCCTGGCTATAGTGACAGTCACTAACTTTCTAGGCTACTTCATCTCTCATACTAAGTTCCACCTATCATAATTAGGGAGCAGCCATGAATTACAGAAGAATTGTGCCGAGCAACATCAGAAATCCTATGGGCTTTGCGGAAGGATGAATTCCAGGGTGTGGATGAAAGGAGCAGTGAGGGGAAGAGATCTATGGGATGGTGCTGATTCAAGAAGAAATATAGGGAAGCAAAGGTGGCTAAGAAAAGTAAGGAGAGCAGTGAGAGAGAGAGAGAGAGATAAAGTGTTGGGAAGCTGTATGTGTGTATGAGAGAGAGAGTGATGGGGGGGCAGGGAACAAACAAACAAGCAGGTGGAGAAGAAATAATAAAATCAAAGAAGCTATATACAGAGGAGGCAAAATAATGAAAAGCCATTGCTGGTGACTTTGAAAGTTGCCTAAGGGATTTGGCTGCCTCAGTGGCTTTGAAATGGTGAGGCGCTGATATGGAATGATAGGAGTGAAGAAGTTGAAGAGAGTAAAGAAGTGGATGATGCGAGGGGGGTGTGAGAATGAGAGGCCATTTTAAAGTTAACACATCTGTAATAGTTTGCACATAACTATAATATTTTCCCCAAGCTGCATTGTAATTCCATGACGGAGAATGGATAAGACCAACTGCCATCTGGGAGGAGTTTCTGGGTCAATTGTGGCTGTTGCGTAGGGCAGGATGTCAACCATGCACTCCCTTCTCCCTCCAGTGTGAATGATGGGGAACAACTAAGATACCAGGAAAAGTCTCATCTCATGGAAGTCTTAAAAGGTCCAGAAAAGAGCAAAAGCTTAGAGTTAATGGAGGGGATTTGTATTTGACAAGCATTTGCAGAGACGGAGGCTCAGGGTATGTCTACACTATGAAATTAGGTCGATTTTATAGAAGTCGATTTTTCAAAAGCAGTTTTATACAGTCGATTGCGTGCGTCCCCACTAAGTGCATTAAGTTGGCAGAGTGCGTCCACAGTACCATGGCTAGCGTAGACTTTCGGAGCTGTGCACTGTGGGTAGCTATCCCACAGTTCCTGCAGTCTCCATTGCCCATTGGAATTCTGGGTTAAGCTCCCAATGTTTGATGGGGCAAAAACATTGTTGCGGGTGCTTTTGGGTACATGTTGTCAGTCGACCCTCCCTCTCTCCCTCCCTCCATGAAAGCAATGGCAGACAATCGTTTCACGGCTTTTTTCCTGGGTTAACCGCACAGACGCCATAGCATGGCAAGCGGGAGCCCACTCAGCTCACTGTCACCACTGCTGTTGTGGGCAAGTCTACTGTGAGGGCTGCTGTGATCCAAGTAGCCAATGCAATCACTGACATTCTGTTATCAAGGGTAGTGACTCTGGGAAATGTGCAGGCCTTTTTAGATTTTAGGTGCATCATACTCCTGTCCTTTGTCACTGGTGAAGAATTCTTGCAGGCGCACATTCCACAGGAAACAGCTCCAGGGCTCCTGCTCTTTTGCCTTGGCCACACAGCAGCAGCTCCTGGGTTCCTTCGCATCAATGAACGGCTCCACTGCTTCCGCTGCAACTCTGCAGCAGATGGTGCAGTAGGACTGCTAGCCATCCTCATCAATGGTGTTTTGCTCGCTCCACCACTTCTGCGGCAACTCTGCTATCCTGATCTCCTGCGAGCTGGAGGCTTCTGCCTCAGGCTGCTCTCCCAGCTGGCAGCACTGTGCAGTTTCACCTACCCCAGCCTGCCCCTTGCTCCCATGGCTCATGAAGCCTGACAGTAGTAAGGAGCATTTCAATTATAGGCTGAGCAAGTGCAGAATGGTGGTAGAATGTGACTTTGGACGTGTAAAAGCTCGCTGACGTTGTTGGTCAGACCCCAGTGCAACCAACATTCCCATTGTTATTGCTGCTTGCTGTGTGCTCCATAATATCTGTGAGAGTAAGGGGGGACGTTTATGGCGGGGTGGGAGGTTGAGGCAAATTGCCTGGTGTCTGATTTTGAGCAGCCAGACACTGATTAGAAGAGCACAGCAAGGCACACTGCGTATCACAAGAGACTTTGAAAACTAGTTTCATGACTGGCCAGGCTACGTTGTGACAGTTGTGTGTGTTTCTCCTTGATGCAAACCCACCCCCTTTGTTGATTTTAATTCTCTGTAAGTGAACCACCGTCCCCCCTTCAAAATCAAGTAACTATTGTTTTGAAACCATGCATTCTTTATTAATTAAAAAAATTGAGATAACGGACAAGGAAACTGCCAGTGGTTTTGGGTACGTGTCGTCAGTGACCATTCCCTCGCTCCCTCCCTCCATGAAAACAACGGCAGACAATCATTTCTTGCCCTTTTTCCTGGATTGCCCACGCATACGCCATAGCACTGCAAGCGGGAGCCAGCTTCGCTCACCGCTGCAGTTGTGAGCATTGTAAATATCTCACATTTGCCCTTGGAGATTTTGGCATATATATTAGCATTACGTCTTTTGGAACAGAGTTCTGATAGCAAGGATTCGTCTCCCCATACAGCGATCAGATCCAGTTCACCCCGCTTTCGGGGGACTGTATGGCCACCTGTGCTGATGAGCTCGCCATGCTGGCCAAACAGGAAATGAAATTCAAAAGCTTCTGGGGCTAACTGCCTGCATGGGGGACAAGTAGGGACAAGCAGGGAATGGTCACCACTTTTACAAACCACCAGAGACTAACTATGGTATCTGGGCAGAGGGGCAGAGTTGTCGAGCTATTCACGTGCCTAAAGACCCAGATAGGCACTTTTGAAAATCCCACTAGGTGCCTATCTGTATTTTTAGGCACCTAAATATCTTTATAGCTCTGGCCCAGACTCTCTGTAGGGTGGTGTAAGGTAAGGGCCAGAGACAAAAGGATGAAATCTAGCATCACCAGTGATTTGTAGGGCACAGGGGAGAGGGTCAGAGTCAGCAGTACTTGTGATAAGAAGGGGGAGCATTCTGAGTGGGTGGCAGAAGGGCAGGGCATGGAAAGAGGGTATTTCAACATCGTGTAGGAGGGGCCTATAGTACATTTAATGTGTGCTGGTGGGGGGATCCATACTGTTAGGTGCCTGCTTCTACGTTGGATCTTCACATGAAAATAGCCTGATGTATCTATACTGTAGTACACAATTGCCAACTACACTGATATCAGCCTTGCAAGGCCTTCCTATTGTGATGTATCTCCAACATACAGACTGTATACCATAGATAATACCCATCTTTAGCCATCCTAGTTTTGTTCAGAGTTTATTTTATGTACCACAATCTCCTGGTGTAACTGTGCTGAGCCAACAGATATACAGCAGGGATGTTTATTGCTTAGTTGTATTGCAATATCAACTTGGGCCTGATTCTGAGAAATCCTGAGCACTTTCAGCCCTTTCAGCACTTTTGGCTTTATTGGGAGTTGCAGGTGCCCACTACCTCTCCGGATTCTGTCTCTGATTTGCAAAATCCGAAAATCAGTACAGAGCTTTTATTTTTAAACAAACAAAACAAAAACAGACAACTAAACAACTCCCATCCTACCATAAAGTACTATTAACTGACATCACTTCTGTGATGCTCTACTCTGGACACCTAGAACCATAAGCCACCCTGTTACTGCTCTGTCTTAGAGAGAGTGAGGCGGTTAGAACCATTTGTCAGCTCCCTGCAATAGTCCAGGAGATTCTGCCAGTCATAACCTTGCTGTGCAGATAAGATTCAGTGTCCAGTCCCTCTCACTGTGACACTTACAGAAATTAGGTTTGCTGCCCCCAAAGACAGCTTACACACCAGCCTGTTGGCTTGCAGAGCATGCTCTTTACCTTAAAATACCATTTATAGTAAAACTAAGAATAACTTTATTAATAAAGAACAGGGATTTAAGTGATACCAAGCAAGAATAAAAGACAGAGAAAAGGGTAGCAGACAAAACAACCCCCCACCACGCATTCTAGTGCTAAAACTTAATTCTAGCAAGCTATGTCTTTGCCTAACACAGTTTCTCACTTACATCAAACTACCAGCATCTCCAGCCCTCCTGGTAAGAATATCTCCTGTTCACAGAATCCGAGGGTGCTGATTCCTACGTGATGGATCACTAGAAAGTCTTTCTGCTCCCGTTATATTTCCCAAAGTCCATTGTCTTTGCTTCAAAAGCAAGGAAAACTTCCTGAGGGTTCAGACTCCAGTGTCTCCTGGTATGGTCACCTAGCTATTTCCTCCACTGCTTGTTAGCCTGATTGCTTTGTTTACCTTATATGCAAATACACTTTTATTGTCTATAGCTTACAAAGCTTGACCCAGACAGGTAAAGCCACATTTCTTTGTCTAAAGCAGGCTTGGTCTAAAACATATTTTAGGAACACATTTCCAGCACACATACTCAAATCTTTATACACAACCTGTACATACATCACACAATGATATTCATGACCAGCATTTCACTAGTTTTTATGATACCTTACAAAACACTGTTTGGCTAAATATTCTAACAGTGTGTTGAGTGTGTCCTTTCCCAGTTGGCGTAAAGGGGCTATTAGGGTCACAACTTCATTTACAGAGTTAGGCTAATTATTTATGGCCTCAGAGCCATCACTTACACATGCTTACCTACGATTATATTTACAAAAATGTGCAGGGAGAGGAGGGAAGGAGGAGGCATAGAAAAATATTTAGGGCATTTTAATGACATCACAAGCACTGGTTTCTTCTATTATTAATAGAACTGTCTATAGAGTGGACTTCTCAAAGTTTTCCATGGCGTGGACCACATCTGAGTAGAATGTTCATCAGCGCCTTCCTTTTGTTGATCATTAAGGCCACCTCCAATAGCAAGTACAGTTACTGCTAACATGAAATAGTCATAACATAACAAATATGATTTAGCAGCTGGAAACAAGGACAGGCAGGATCATATGGAGCAGTCACTGCTCCTGCTGGTTTATAATCACGTAGCACAGCTCAAGCAGTATGTCTTTTGCAGGTTTATATGTCAGTTAGATGATCAACAGTAGCTTTAGAAGATTTTCATTAATGATAGAACATTGTCATGGCATTGGAGTGCTAGTGGCACATAGCTGCACTAAAAATTAATTGTCAAATAGGGTGAACGACTGAACAAGGAGAGTGCAAAACCTAAGCAACATAAAACTGAAGCTTTGTGTTTGCAGTATAAAAACAAGCAAAATAAAAAACCCTGAAGACTAAGGAAAGCAAGTTAAATCTCACGTAGCTCACACTGTCCTTGAATTGGAACATGTGGATTCTCCATCAATGACAGTTTTAAAATCAAGATTGGGTGTTTTTCTGAAAGCTCTGCTCTAAGAATTACTTTGGGGAAGTTCTATGGCCTGTGTTATACAGGAGGTCAGACTAGATGATCACAATGGTCCCTTCTGGCCTTGGAATCTATGAAAGAATGATCTCATATGATTTTGGCTATAGAAAACTACAAACACCAAGATTTAGGGCAGGTTATTGAATGTGTGTGAAGCTGAAGCAAGAGATTAATTTTTGTGATTAAAAAGCCATGGAAAAGAGCCTTTTTAAAAAATAGGTCTGTCAATTAATCACAGTTAACTCATGCTATTAGCTCAAAAAAATGAATCACTTTAAAAAAAATTAATGGCAATTAATCGCACTGTTAAACAATAGAATACCAATTGAAATATATTACATATTTTTGGATGTTTTTCTACATTTTAAAATATATCAATTTCAATTACAACAGAATACAAAGTGTACACGACTCACTTTATATTATTTATTACAGATATTTGCACTTAAAAATGATAAACAAAAAAAAGTATTTTTCAATTCACCTCATACAAGTACTGTAGTGCAATCTCTTTATCATGAAAGTGTAACTTAACTGCACTCAAAAGCAATGTAAACCTTTAGCGCCTACAAGTCCACTCAGTCCTACTTCTTGTTCAGCCAATTGCTAAGAGAAACAAGTTTGTTTACATTTAAAAGAGATAATACTGCCTACTTCTTAATTAAAATGTCACTTTAAAGCGAGAACAGGCATTTGCATGGCACTGTTGTAATGGGCGTCTCAAGATACTTATGTGCCAGATGTGCTAAAGATTCATATACCTCTTCAAGCTTCGTCCATAATTCCAGAGCACATGCTTCCATGCTGATGATGTTTGTTAAAAAAAAAAAAAGCCTTAACTAAATTTGTCACTGAACTCCTTGGAGGAGAATTGTATGTCTCCTGCTCTGTTTTACCCACATTCTGCCATATATTTCATGTTATAGTAGTCTCGGATGATGACCCAGTACATGTTGTTCATTTTAAGAACATTTTCATTGCAAATTTGACAAAATGCAAAGGAGATATCAGTGTGAAATTTCTAAAGATAGCTACAGCACTCGACCCAAGATTTAAGAATCTGAAGTGCCTTCCATAATCTGAGAGGGATGAGGTGTGGAACATGCTTTCAGAAGACTTAAAAGAGCAACACTGTGATGTGGAAACTACAGAACCCAAAACACCAAAAAAGAAATCAACCCTCTGCTAGTGGCGTCTGACTCAGATGATGAAAATGAACATGCATCAGTCCGCACTGCTTTGGATCGTTATCGAGCAAATCCATCATCAGCATGGACGCATGTCCTCTGGAATGGTGGTTGAAGCATCCAGGGACATATGAATGTGCATATGGCATGTAAATACTTGAGACACCGGCTACAACAGGGCTATGCAAACGCCTGTTCTTACTTTCAGGTGACATTATAAACAAGAAACAGGCAGCATTATCTTCTGCAAATTTATACAAACTTGTTTGTCTGAGCAATTGGCTGAACAGGAAATAGGACTGATTGGACTTGTAGGCTCTAAAGTTTTACATTGTTTTATTTTTGAATGCAGGTTTTTTTGGTATATAATTCTTACATTTGTACATTCAACTTTCATGATAAAGAGATTGCACCACAGTGCTTGTAGTAAGTGAATTGAAAAATGCTATTCTTTTATTTTTGATAGTGCAAATATTTGTAATAAAAAAAATATTAAGTGAGCACTGTACTGTACTCACTGTATTAAGTGAGCAGCATTTGTATTCTGTGTTGTAATTGAAATCAATATATTTGAAAATGTAGAAAACATCAAAAAATATTTAAATAAATGGTATTCTATTATTAACTGTGTGACTGCAATTAATTTTTTAATAGCACAATTGCTATTAATTTTTTTAATTGCTTGATATCCCTAAAAATAATAATAATTATAGTTGTCTCTTTTGCCAGTAGCACTACTGTAGTTGAAGGTCTGTCAGTATTTCCATTTAAGCCTCTAGGGTATATAAGCAAACATAATAATACTGAGCAGTTATATGATGCTTTACAACTTCAAAGCACTGCACAGACTAATAAATACTCACAATGCTCCCATGAAATAGGTATTATCACCCCAATTTTACAGCTGGAAAGAGAGAGCGAGGTTAAGTGATTTGCCCAAGATCATATTAAACCAGAATTACAGTAGGATTAGTCCTGGTTTCCAGGGCTAATCTCAGTCCACTAGATCACATTGCCTCTCAGCTATGCCAGCTACAAAGCTGAAGACATGGTAGTAAAAATTTAATTCAGGATGTAATTTGGGGAAATGAGATCTTAGCCCAGGAGGGAAATTTTTCAGGTATTTTTAGTAAGTGATTTTTAAAACTCTATAACTGTTAAACAATTGTGCAAGGGGTGGTGGCATTTATTATTTAAACAAAAGCTGGTTTAAAAACATAACTTTTCAAATATTACTTTGCCATATAATCCAATTACTTTAATAATGAACTGAACACAACTTTAAACTGTGTAATCCCAGTACATATGGGCAAACCCTGCAGCCTCCTCTTTTCCTGTGTACCAAGGGCCTATAAGCACAGGAAGACTGGAGAAGGTTTTGCTGCACATGGATAGGAGGCAAGATATGGGAATGTTGCATAGTAGATCTACAAACCTGAGGTAATACCCCTATGCATGCTGGATAAAGGGGCTGGAGCCAGGTAAAGGTGCTCTAAAAGCCCCATATCAGAAGATAGAGAATTCCATTGGTACAGAAACTGAAGAAGACCCCTCCAATGACCCCTTTCACAAGCCCTGGTGTACGGGGTGTGCCGAGATGGGCCTGAGGTGTATGTGTAAGGGCCCTGTGGTGAGCCCACAGCACAGCTTTGCAAAGATTCTGGACAGCACTGCGGCCCAAAGGGCAGCCTGAGGAGGCTGTCATAATTTAGGCCGGTCCCAGAGCAGTTTAAAGTACACCAGAATCTGCTTTGTCTTCCCAGCAGCAATCTACAATCAGGAGGGCACAAAGGTGACAAAGCTCCAGGGCTGAGTTCTCTGCTACACTTTTAGTGGCATAGCCCAGAATCTCATCCTAGATGCTTAGTTACCAGGTCGGTAGGTACCTTAGAAAAGCCTATGGCCTTGTTCCTGTATACTCTTTCTCCAGTGACAGATCCTTATTTAGGCAAATAGTCCCACTTAATCCAATGAGATTACTTGCATAAGTAAAGGTTTGCAGCACCTGGCGTTTTGATCCATTCCTCTTCTAGGTCACAGAGCATGGCTTTGAAGGGGTTTCCTGTGCCTCCGTGGAGACTAGTGTGTGGGAACAGGGGCTGAATATTCATGCTGCCTCTGTTATCAGCACATGCCCTGGGCAGGTTCCTCCCAATGCCTGTGGAACTCATCATTGCTCAGTACTGGGAAGATTTGGCACTTTTCAAAGAAGTGTCAGAAATACTTTCTCTTATACCGATCAGCATAGTCACATTACACAGGAGGAGTATAGCATATGGTTCAAATAATTGTTCTTTATGTATAGGGCTGCTCATATGTAGCTCAAGTAAATTCATAACTTTGAATATAGCCTCCAGGGTGCATATCACAGCATGAATAGCACACGATAGAGCTTATGTCAATAGAACAATGTCTGATTACCACAGCTTTTAGCTGTAACCATCTTTTATTATCAGATGGATCTGCCTTTGGCACTTTGTGCAGGTATCTCATCCACTTTTCCATATTAACTATATTATAACTTTCTATATATCTTGTGACTAAACTAACATCTACTTTTGGTGATCAAAACAAACAGTTGATATTGTTACTTTTTAGCCTTTTTAACCCAAAGTGGCATGTTTTAAATAGGGACGGGCCCAAGTCACAAAGTTCAGCTCCAGAGCTCAATGTTTGGTTTTCTCTCTGGTCACTCCCCTCTACTTTACATCCTGTTTTTTCCCTTTCTTTCCCCTCTGTGGTTTTGTCCACAATCTTCCCCAAACAGATCACAACCCCAAAATTATGTGAGATCAAGCAAAACTTTGGGACCCATATTATTTCAGTGGCTTTGCCCATCCTCAATACAGATTTAGTTCCAGAGCTTCTGATTAAATAAAATGAAGGATCAAATCACCCAACTCAGTGAAATAAGGACTTAAAAAGAAGTGGAGTTACTGAAATATCTCATACAGCTGCATATGGCAAACTGCTTTATTCTCTTGATACAAAGTGCTGAAGTTCCGTCAATATTAATGAATGTAATATCAGCATCATACTCTGTACTAGATTTTCAAAGGTGTTGAGGTCAATGGGAGCTGGGTCAAACAGGCAACTTATTTAACTTAAATCTGGCTAGAGAAGACTGATATTTGGCTCCTGTTTCTGAAAAAGTAACAAAAAATGTTTAAAAGGATAGAGTGGGAGATGGCTCCTTGTGGGAAGGGTCCACACAGCCTGATCTACACCCTGCATTTACTGGCAGCTCCTGCCTTTCATGTAGTTTTGGAGTATCTTCCCTTGGGTTGATGGCAAGGACACACATGGCCTCCCTGATCTGGGAGTCACTGGCACAATGAGATGACTTTGTTTTTCGCTTAAAAAAATAAAAGAAAGAAGGTCACTAACACATCTTCCAGAGCAAAAGAATGTTTCCATAAGCCAGTGGGCTAACTCACTGGCAGGCACACCAGAGTGTCAAACTGATCAATGAAATTGTTTTCAATTGTTCACTTTATTAATATAACTTCATAAGCAAAGTTTTATGAATGAAACAACATTCATTCATAAAACCAGTTACCCCAATAACTGGCTAATTGAGTTTCACTTTCAATCCAATTGCTGCTTAAATCACTGAAACTTACATTGGCTTTTATTAGGACCAAGTGGTCTTCAGGCTATCACCTGATCCTGGCCTGATAGTCTGAGCTGGGAGGCAGATCACTAGCCAGGAGGGGGGATTAACCCAACTCCCCCTTAAAGTGGAAGACAGCCTGTGACAGTTTCAGATGTTGATTTTTCCCCAGCAGGGAGTGATCCTCAGAGACAGTAGCACTGTTGTCCTATTGTTACTCTCCCTCACTCATCCCCTTTTGACCAGCACTATTGAACTACCACTCTGTTTTCTACCAGCTTCATCTCGGTTTCGTATCTGCTTCCCTTCTGTGTCTACGTACTCAGAGATGTAAGATAACCTATTTAGACTGCTACCCTTCCATATATGGAGTAGCACTTTACTCCATGAACTGTCCACTGAAATCAGTGGATCTATTCAGAGTAAGAAGTTACTCCATGTGAGTAAGCATGGCAGAATCTAGCCCACAGGTGCTAATCTTTGGAGAGTGGGGGAATTCTAACTGCAGTCCACTGTCCAGCCACTTCCTTCAGTGGCAACCACAGCCAATTATTTGGTCACTTCCTCATTGGTGATGGGCGTGCGGAGACCCAGTCCAGCCCACTACTCTGGGTCCTGGCTCAGGGACCCTGTAGATAGCAGCCACTTGCTGCATCTTCTCCAACTGCTCGATCTCTTTCCCTGGGCCACTTCCCTGGTCCATTAGCACCTTCTTCACTCTTACCTCAGGGTCAGCATGCCAGTCCTAGGAGCCAGTCAGGAGCTCGCTCTCACTCCCCTAATCCTGCCCAACACTACTCTGTCCAGGATGCAAGCTTTCTTCTATCAGTTCTCCATCCTTAAGCTCAAGGGAGCAAATGAACCTGCTCTGCCTGCAGCTCTTCTTATATGGGCCTGCCAGGATCTGATTGGCTGCTCCTTGCAGCCCCTCTCCTATTGGTTGCTTTCTGCGCAGCTTCCCTAGGGTTCCATTAACTTCTTACAGGCTAATGTGGGGCTGACACCCCATCACACATACCCACCAAATGCTTCTGGGCTCTCCCATCTTAAATTAGAAGTTGGATAGGTGTGGTAGTGATCTAAAATCTTTTATGGAAGAGTCCTATATATTAGAAAGTTAAGTTTTAAAAAGATGTAGAAAAAAATCCTGTAAAATGAAATAGGTAGTTGTTTCCCTTCTATCAAAATCCGTAGAACAGCTAAAAAACCACACAGAAAGATTGTCATTAAATACTGTTATTTAGAGTCATCTCTATACAACAATTAATTTTATTGAAATCTATTGGTTTGTTCCCTATTGAAATTCAAGGGGACTTTTCCCTAAGAGATACACCCAGTATTTCAAGAAAGAGCTCAGGAACCGCTGTGATTATTTTGTCTTTCCTTGTTATAAGATATTAAAATTAATAAATAAATACAAATAAAAATTTAACCAAACTGATGAATAGTCTGGGATTTACTGACCTCTAATGGCTAAATTAAAAACTGCTGTCTTCTGGTTATCCTGTGCCTCTAAAATGAAAATATACTTACAGTAGTTATTTGTCTTTCAGGACAATGTCTGCCTACCTACAGTGAAAAAACATGCATCTTTATATTAGCCTAGTAAATAGCACCTCACTCACCTGTTTGAATAATTTGACAGATGAGTCATGTATATACAGTAGTCTAAACTTGCTGCCTTGTATAGATTCACTTTTCTAAGTATCTTACCTGCTTTTATCATCACCTATCTTGCCTGAGACTCCAATACCTCTTGATTGTATATTGTTTTGCCGTAAAGAACAATTTTAAGAAGGTTAGTAGCATGGCCATTTAAAAATCACCATTTGTTTAAATTGATTAAATTGGACCCCCCACTGTAGTGGGTAGACAGGTTGTAGCAAAAATATGGGGACCCAGAATTATGGTCAAGAAACTGTATGTCTTGTAACCTAGTGCATGAAGCACTGAAATATGAGTCAGGAGACCTAGGTTGTAATTCCTGACTCTTCCCCTAGCCTATCAGGTGACCTTAGGCGAGTCACTTCACCCAGGCATGCCTCAGTTTCCCCATCTGTAGAATGGGGCTAATGCTTCCTTTGTAAAGTACTTTGAGATAGTTGGAAGTACATCACTATATATAAGATTTAGGTATGATTCTTACAAGTTCAGGTGCTAGATGCTTGATTCAATAATCAACTATACAAAATTAAAAAGATACTATATGTATTTTAATTCGCAATAAAGGAAGAGAGCCCACAAGCCTTTGCAGAATATATTGTACTATAGTGTAGATGGTAGAATATATACTGTAATTCAACAGAGCATGGGGCACAGTTCACCTGAAAACAAGTTTTTGAAATAAACATTACATTATTTAAATCACCACTTGGAAAGTGTGCCAACAGCAATCCAGATCTATAGGAAATGGACTAATATTTATCTCAGCCTACAGAATTTGTACTGATCAACAGGGCATCCACCCTATCAGTAAGAGATAGTTACTGTTCAAACAGAAATATGTTTCACGCCTTTTCAATTTCACAGACGGACTTGTGGAACAGTTGGCAGGAGCAACCATCATTAGAAAATTATGAGTGAAAAAATCTATGCATCACAGTTAGCTACAGACTGGTTTGTAACAGATAATTAACAGTTTTCTAAATTATATGCAGCCATTTGGAACTTTTGTCAATTAAATGGATTTATATTAATAAAATAATAGTCCAGAACTTTCAATGGAAGAGAAACGCGTTTTAAAATAAATGTTAACTGACTAGAAAAAAGGCCTTGTTCTATGGTCTTCAATGTCACAACCTGCATTCCACTCAGGGGCCCCTCAGTAATATTTCTTGCAAGGATAATATTTGTAACATCTAAGAAAGATGAGGTTTGTGGCAGCAAGGAATTCAAAAGTACATGCTGACACGTACAGGATATTTATATGAGCTAATTATGATCATACTTGTCAGGTAATTAGATAGAATGAGCATAGGGATAATTGAGAATAGTTATCTGCAGACACAGGGTCAAATGGAAAATTGTCTGAACATGGGAACAGGTAAAGGTATACTGGAATACTGAAGAGTTTCACCACATGGAAGTAACACACACTTCCAGCAGTAACAGGAAAACCCTAGAGAGGGTGACCAGATGTCTCTGTTTATTGAACAAAGCAGATGAGTACCTAGAGTTCATTAAAAAAAAAAAAATGAAGCTAGCATTCCCCATTGACTCGTTTGATGAATTCACCAGTGTGATCCTGAAATACGAAGACTTTGTCCAGCAGAAGAGCAGAGAGAACCGAACATTTGCCTTCTGAAGCTATTACATCGTCATGGTGCAAATCTTGCTTCTTTGTCATGAAAGCAACCTATGAGTCTGACTGGGATTTGCACTTTTGCTATCTACTTCATGATGCTGCAGTTCTTCTCTTAGAATTAGGTGAACTATGCCAGCCTTCCATCATATTGTCTAGAAATGGTGAAACTGCCCAGCCTCTGACACCCAGAATGTTACACAGAACTCAGCGCTCCAGGTCAGCGGACAGTCCAGCGTCAATGTGTACATGGATTCTCCTCAGTTTCTTGGTCTCATGCAATTGAACAAACCTGCAATGAAGATTCAAAAACAAAAGGTGACTTGGTTGGATCAACACAAACCTGTTCAGCACTTTATCACTAGATCTTAGCACAATGTGAGAGAGCTGCTGTAATGAAACAGTGTGAAGTGATGGCAGGCATGACTCCAGAGGTACACAAATGGAAAGATCTTGATAGCACAAGAATTCAGAATGATGAGACAGCCATAGTGAGCATGCTGTGCACTACTGAATGTATGATCAATCTTTCTGATGCTCCTCAAGATGGACTAGCATGTTTAAATTCAGGTGTTGTTGCCACCAGTGAGATTACAAATGACTTGCTTGCTGCTCAGGAAAGAGGTGAAATTACACTGATGGACTTCTTGAACCAGCGACTGTTTTCTGCTACTCAGAACATTTTTTTCTCCTGTCAAAAGCCCGAAACTGAACACATTCAGTGATCAAGTCAAGCCAAAAACAAAAGCACAAACTGCTGGCAAAGACGTGTTTCTTCATAATGACAAGAATCTCTTTGCAAGACTCCTTGTATTAGGTCAAAGTAGGAAAACCAATCTCAGGGAAATCTTGTCCTACTCTTTGGGAGCAGTTTTCTACTCTCTTACTAGTGCTGATGGTACTCTGGCAAAAACCAGAAGATCATCTCTGCTTGATCTTCTTCAGTCCAAAGGTGAAGACTGCCTTACTGACCATGTTCCAGAGAACAGCACAATAATCTTTGATGAAATTGCTGTCATCCAAGAACTATGTGATGTTCCTTCCACATCTGGTAAGCTTGAAGACACCATGTACATGATTTAGCTTGCAAGAAAGTACAAGTATACTTGTTTGGACTTTCTCACAGACCAGTATCCTATGTGAGCATCAAAATGTGGAATGGTCACACCTAGCAGCTGGTGGCTCCCAAATCTACAGAAAGGACCAGAAACCCTCCTCTCAGTGGAAGAAATTTCTTTCTGATGGTAACAATAAGGAGGCATGGCAGAAATTATTGTGGAGGTATGCAGATTTGCAAGCTGTAGGTAAGGACATGGGCTATATAGCCCCTGGAGAGGAGTGTCACTGCCTGACTATGCAGAAGGGTTCAGTGACAGCCACAGTTATTGATGAATTAAGTTGTGACCACAAAGAATGTGACACACATATATTTCTTCATTTGAAACCTGCTGCCAGCAACTACCAGAATGTGATAATTAGGAGCCAAGATACAGATGTTGCAGTCATAGGCATCAGTCTTAAGTCACAATTGCCAGTCAGTTTGCATTTCTTCACTGATGTTGGGAATCAAAGCCACATTATTGATTTGGAGAAAGTCACTTCAACTCTAGGCTCTGTACCTCCCTTACTGAACACCAAACATTCACAGGATGTGATGCTACAAGTGCCCTGTATGGGCAGGGAAAGAGACAGATATTTGCTGTGGCCTCTGAGAGTGAAGAGTTCTTTCCACACACCTTGGGAAAGGCGTCACACTTCAAGGCACAACATTCCTTGTGCTTGAGAAATGTGTGTGCCAGCTGTGTGACCAAGCTTCATCCCAGCATGTCACTAATGCCTGATACAAGGTGCTCTGCCTAGCATCATCTGCTATAACGAGGCTCTCTTGTTAACAGGATTAATGCTCTTTCCTTTGCTGACCATTGATGGCGTTTAGAAAACAAGGAGCTTGCCATCAGCTGAATGACAAGAAGTCCAGCACCAGAAAGCATGTTGCAGGCAGTGCATTGTGCCTGAAAGCATGTGAAATGGCCAGTATACCTGATTTGCTGCTGAGCTTTCCTAAACAGACTTGTATAAGTGTCAGACATGCGAGGAGACTGACAAAAAGGCTGCTAACCCTGTTATTCCCAAAGATGGCGTGTCCCATGAGAGTTGACTTTGATGAGCAGGATGTCATGATTGTCAGACTGGGAAATAAAAATGTATGTACGAGGGGATAAGCACGACAATGCCAACAGCAATACACATTATTCAAAATGAACACTGGATTTGAATAAGAAAATAAAATTTTGATTTATATCAATAATTACATCAATTCATATCAATCCAGATAAGCTGTCGCTAATACATATTTGAGAATTAGTGTCATGTAACTGGGGGATTCCAGTAAAAGGGTTTATGTTACTTTTTTCAGTACTGTTGCTGAGGAAAATATGCTGGTTGTCAAGGAAAATAGTAATAATAGTAATAGTAATAGTATTTACATAGAAAAATGCATCAGATAGATTAAAATGTATCATTTCACATACGTGAGACTGGTGTACAAACACTCCCCTTGAGGATAAATGTAACGTAGAGACAAGTCAACAGTGAAAGGCAAGTATGCCAAGAAAAAACAGTTATGGGGATGGGTAATATCTTGACCTATACTTTCTACCAGAAGATTGACTGACATGGTAATTTATTGCACATAACCTGCTAGACTGATGATTGGGGAAAATATTTATGCATAAAACAACCCAGCAGGGCAAGAACAATTCCTTTCTTTATCAGATTTTATTGTCCATAAATACTAAAAAATAAAAGAATCTTCATCCAGATTGGCTATTTGCAACATTTAGTTCTTGTGTATGACTTTTAAGTTCCTCAGGCCATCCAGTCTTGCCTTTAATATACTTCCATATACATTTCAATCATTTTCAGCCACTGGGCCATTACAGGACAAATATTATTTAAGTTATATACAATAACCCTTCATCGGTATGGTGTCAAAATTGGTAACTTTGGATGCACTGTGACAGAAAACTACAGAGTTTCTTGTGGAGAACTTTTAACACAAGATCTCTCAGGTAATTGGCTATATAAATCTGCAGAGAGCAAGTAGTGCCCCTGTTGCCAAAACAACTCATTTTCTAAGCATAATAATGAGCCTCACCATATTACCTACTATTCAGAAAAACACTTATGTATATGCTTAACTTTAACCTTGTGCTGGAGTGCTGTGCTGAATAAGCACCTTAGAGCTCATGATATAGAAGTTAGAAGCAAATTTACCAATCAAAATAGGCTGGTGAGCATGGTAAAGGTAAATATTTCCTTGCGGTTTTGGTACAAATCATTCAGCATTCAAGCAGGAACCATAAATGTACCAATGTCCCCCACCTCCAGCCAGGATGCGATGGGCCTGAAGATTCTCTTTGTCCTATTTCTGCACTTACAGTAAAGTCTGCTGAGAAAAGCCTAGAGCCCGATTTTTTGGGCTGAGTGTTGGCTGAAAGGGACCTGGAACTGTGAACAAAGATATTGCCTCCCACTGTGTTCAGAGAAACAGGAATTTGTTCTTTTCTTTGTAAATAAACAGGATTATATCAAAGATATTTGAATCCATCCTGCCAGGTGGGGAGCTGGGAATTTTATGGGGAGCATATTTTGTTTCAGAAACACCAAAAGGTATTCACTGGGGGAAGGTTTCAGTGTTTCCAAAACAAAATATTGTGGAATTTCCCTTAACCAAAAACTCAGCATTTTCTGTGGTTCTCTCCATTCAGGACAAAAACATTTCAGAAAAAAATGAATTTTTTTCACAGAGCTGAAATTGCATTTCCTACCCAGCTCTAAGTGTTTTCTTTGTGGGAAATAGTCACACAATGCAAATGATTGCCGTACAAAGACAAACTTTGTTGAAACTGCAACAAAATGGGGCACACACAGAAAATGTGCAGGCCTGTGCAAAAAAGCACAACAAGCACCTCACAAGGGCAATGCTTGAGGATTTCAGATTCATCAACTTGCAAGTGACAACATGGAGTCCACTGAAAGCTTTTGTGCATCTAGAACAGAAAGCAGTGGAAGTAGTTAGCAGTATATTGGGACTTCATCTTGCCATCAAGAGAGTTCACAAGTGCTGCAAGGGACAAATCCTGTCTCTCCTCTGTGAGTGTAAGGGCCTCAGATGCAACAGAACTGCTGAGGTCTATTGTTCATGGACAGCATGATTTCTATGGCTGTATTTCACTGGGCTTCCGTCTATGGCTGCACACAATAGCTTTCTGCGAGCAGCAGGGGAAAGAGGACAGTGTTAGATCAGCAGTCCACTGTCTCCTGTACAAGAAGTTGTACTAGGCCACGAAGGCTTGGAGTGTATCCTCCGCCAATCAGTGGCCTATAGATGGAGCTTTACCCCCACATATAACCATGGAGATTTTCAGTGGCCAACTAAGGCCTAGTCTACAGTACACGGTTATTTTGGAATTAGCCGAGTTACCTCGAAATAAAACTGGTTCCGTCCACATGACCAAACCAGTTTTTTAAATTTAAAGGGCTCTTTACTCTGATTTCTGTACTCCACCTCGGCAAGTGGAGTAGCGCTAAAATCGAGATTGCAGTTCCGGGTTACAGGTACTGTGGACGCAATTCGAGGATATTGGCCTCCGGGAGATATCCCAGAATGCTCCCTTGTGACCGCTCTGGGCAACACTCTGAACTCCGATGCACTAGCCAGGTAGGCAGTAAAAGCCCCGGGAACTTTTGAATTTCCTGTTTGGTCACCATCAGCACAGGTGACCATCAGCACAGTACACCATCACAGGAGACCATGCAGAGTCCACCATCTCAAGAGACCACGCAGTCCTGGATTCACAGATGAGCTCCAGCATGGTCCGAATGGGAGGTACTGGATCTCATTGCACACTGGGGAGACGAATCTGTTATGGCAGAAATACGTTCCAAAAAAAGGAAAGCAAATACGTATGCTAAAGTCTCCAGGGCCATGACGGAAAGAGGCTACTCCAGGGACACAGAACAGTGTCGTACAAAAATCAAGGAGCTCAGGCAAGCGTATCAAAAAGCCAGGGAGGCGAACGGGCACTCTGGGTCACAGCCCCATACATGCCGCTTCTACTGTGAGCTGCATGCAATTATGGGGGTGACGCCACCACTACCCTACCACTGTCCATGGACACCTGCAAGGGGGGAGTAGCACGGAGCGAGGAGGATGAGTTTTTGGAGGACAACGAGGAGGAGGAGGAGGAGGACAGTGTACAGGTGGCAAGTGGGGAATCTGGTTTCCCCCCTAGCTAGGAACTATTCTTAACTCTGGAGCCAATAGCCTCCCCCTACTCCCAAAGCATGCTCCCGGATCATGACCCTGGAGAAGGCACTTCTGGTGAGTGAGAACTTGATCAGAGCCACACAGTGGGGGGTAGGAAGAAACTCAGCCGCACTGGGCTGTTCGTGTTTAGTTTAAAGGGCTCATCCCTTCTCAGAGCCTCATTGGAGCCATGCTGGGCTGTTTGCGTTTAGTTGAAAGGGTTCATCCCTTCTCAGAGCCTCACCGGAGCCACGCGGTGTGTGTGTGTGTGTGTGTGTGTGTGTGTGTGTGTGTGTGTGTGTGTGTGTGTGTGTGTGGAGCAATCATCCCAGAGAGCCCACAGGCTGCCTGCAAGCTGAATTCTGTTGCCTGGCCACTGTCTGCAAGCTGAATTCTGCTGCCCAGCCACATGTGATGGCTTACTCACACCAAAGTGGCAGGCACTTCAGTATAAGAGACAAAATGCGACCTTGTACAGAAAGAACATGTGCTGTGTACTATGAATTGCCTGTTTCACTGAGAAACAGTGTCCCCTTTGTTTTCTAAAATGTATCTTTTAAAATACTACCCTCCCTTTTTCTCCTTCTGCAGCAGGTGCAAATGTTTCAATGTGGCCCCTATCTACTTCGTCCCAGAGGCTGGTCCAGATTATAAGTCGGAAAAAAAGAACCCAGGACGACATGTTTGCAGAGCTCATGCAGTCCTCCCGCACTGATAGGGCCCAGCTGAATGCATGGAGGCAAACAATTGTGGAGATGCGTAAAGCGTTACATGAATACAAAGAGAGGAGGGACGTGCGCAATGAGAACAGGCAGGATGCTATGGTCAAGCTCATGAGAGAGCAAACTGACATGCTCTGCTGTATCTAATGTGGGAAAGGCAGAAAGGCCACAGACTGCTGCTGCAGCCCCTGAATGACCGCCCTCCTTCCTCCCCAAGTTCCATAGCCTCCTCACCCAGATGCCCAAGAACATGGTGGAGGGGAGGCTACGGGAACCCACATAGTCAACCCAAGAGGATTGCACAAGCAGCAGAAAGCTGGCATATCCTAAATTTTGATTTGGTTTCTGGACTTGTCCTTCTCTCCTCCTCCTCCACTCCCCTAATCCAATACCCCTCGCCCCCATCTAGCTTCTGATTTCTCTCAATGTTTTGTTTAACAAATAATAAAGAACTGTTTTTAAACAATTGTGACTTTATTTCCTTTAATATATATATGGGGGCGGGTAACTTTAAGAGAAACAAACACAACTCTCACACTGTACCCTGGCCAGTCATGAAACTGGCTTTCAAAGCTTCTCTGATGCGCAGCATACTCTGTTGCACTCTTCTAATCACCCTGTTGTCTGGCTGTGTGAAACTGGCTGCCAGGCGAGTTGCCTCAACCTCCCACCCCGACATAAATGTCTCCCCCTTACTCTCACAGATATTGTGGAGCACACAACAAGCAGCAATTACAATTGGAATATTGGTTGTGCTGAGATCTAACCGAGTCAGTAAATTGCACCAGCGCACTTTCAAACATCCAAACACACATTCAACCACCATTCTGCACTTGCTCAGCCTATAGTTGAACTGCTCCTTACTACTGTCCAGGGTGCCTGTGTACGGCTTCATGAGCCAGGGCATTAAGGGGTAGGCTGGGTCCCCGAGGATAACTATAGGCATTTCAACATCCCCAGCAGTAATTTTCTGGTCTGGGAAGTAAGTTCCTTCCTGCAGCTGTTCAAACAGACCAGAGTTCCTGAAGATGCGAGCGTCATGCACCTTTCCCGGCCATCCCACGTTGTTGTCAGTGAAACATCCCTTGTGATCCACCAATGCTTGCAGCACCATGGAAAAGTACCCCTTGCGGTTTATGTACTGGCTGCCCCGGTGTTCCGGGGCCAAGATAGGGATATGTGTTCCTTCTATCACCCCGCCGCAGTTAGGGAACCCCAGCTCATTAAAGCCATCCACAATGGTCTGCACATTTCCCAAAGTCACTATCCTTGATAGCAGCTGGTCAATGATTGCATTGGCTACTTGCAGCACAGCAGCCCCCACAGTAGATTTCCCCACTCCAAACTGATTCCTGACTGACCGGTAGCTGTCGGACGTTGCAAGCTTCCACAGGGCTATGGCCACTCGCTTCTCAACTGTGAGGGCTGCTCTCATTTTGGTGTCTTTGCGCTTCAGGGCAGGGGACAGCAAGTCACAAAGTTCCATGAAAGTGACCCTACGCATATGAAAGTTTTGCAGCCACTGGGAATCATCCCATACCTGCAACACTATGCAGTCCCACCAGTCTGTGCTTGTTTCCCGGGCCCAGAATCAGCATTCCACGGCATGAACCTGCCCCATTAGCACCATGATCTTCCAGTTGCCACATGCCATGCTGTCTGTGTCTATGTCTTCATCACTATAGTAATCGCGCTGTCGTTGCTTCCTCGCCCAGTTTTGCAGGTACTGCACAAAGTGCTGGATAATGCACGAGGTATTTACAATGGTCAAAACTGCAGTGGAGATCTGATCGGGCTCCATGGCTACGGTGCCTGCATGGATAATCCTGGAAAAAGAGCGCAAAACATAGGAGAGCAGAGCGGCAGCGGAAGCTGTGCTGTTTGGTTCACGGTAGCTGAACAAAGGCTGAAAATGGTTGTCTTCTGTGGCTTTCATGGAGGTGGGAGCCCAGGACAGACAACATGGAGAAGCTCGGAAGTGTGGCAATAGCGGGAGAGCAGAGTTGGCGGCGGAAGCTGTGCTGCTCGGTTCACGATGGCCGAGCAGAGTTGAGTTGGAGAGGTGGATTCATAGTAACAGGAGAGCAGCGGTGCACCATCTGCTGAAAGCAGTCTGGCGTCTGCACTCCAAAAAGGTGCGGAAGGATTGTCTGCCATAGCTTTCTGAGGACACACACCCAGAAACACCCGCGAGAATGTTTTTGCCCCATCATGCACTGGGAACTTAACCCAGAATTCCAATGGGCGGCCGGGACTGCAGGAACTGTGGGATAGCTACCCACAGTGCACCGCTCTGACATTCGATGCTAGCCTTGGTACTGTGGGTGTAATCTGCTGAATTCACATGCTTTAGTGGGGACACAGAAGACCGAAAGTATAAAATAGCTTCAGAAAATTCGAATAGAGTAATTTCGAAATAATTTCGTACTGTAGACGTACCCTAAGTGGCTCTAGCTGGTGGCTGGGAAGAGGAATTGTCCTTAACATCAGGATATTACCTCAACAGTATGGAACCACAAGAATTTCATATTATTACCACCTCCTTGTTCATTATTATATAAGTGCAAAAGTTCTTTCAGAGCTGGTCAAAAATCTTTCATTCAAATTTTTTGTTTTGTTTTTTTTTTTAATGGAAAAATGACTTTTCAACTGAATGAAAAAAATTGCAGAAAATGTTTGATTTCGTCAAAATAGTTAAATGAAAAAATTTTAAACAATTAAACATTTCATTTAGGTTTTCAGAAACTGAAAACTGCTGGGGTTTGATCCTACACAAACCCTGCCCTCTTCCTGCTTTCTTCCCTTTTTATACTCCTCTCCCCCAATTTTCCTCCAAAAATTTTCTTTTTCTCTTTCTCTGTGTTTTTACTGCCTCTCCTGTCTTCAAGTGGAAAAAAGCAATAAGGGGAGAGGAAGATGAAAAATAAATAAACAAAAAAACCCAAACTGGAAATGTTTTTGATTTTTAAAACCACAGTGAAAACCCCCCTATTTCCTCTGAAGTTTTTCCTGGAAATTAGTTTGTATTTTGGACTAACCATAATCTGTTTATTTTCTTCCAAACTACTGCCTGAAGTACCTAATGACCTTGAGGGGAAAGTTATGTTTACATTAACATTATTTACTTACAAAAGGGCAGTATTATAATCCCCTTTATTATTTATATATTATTCAATATATAAACAATAACCTTTCCTTTCACATAAATTCCTATACCTTCAAGCTTTAATTTTCCTGCTGTTTTGCTAGAAAGTTATGATAGCTATATCAGAACATGCAGAATACTATAATTTATTATTCTAGATTAAATTTTGTACCAATAAATGTTACAAAGAGAATGTACACAAAAATCTTTGCTAGGGTGAAGCTAAGGTTCTAGGCATGTATTCATGGTGAAAGGTCTTATTATCTTTCAAGAACCCACCTCCCAAGTGTCTGAAACCCAGGAAATGCAGAATTAGGGTTCGAATTACAAAACAAGGTGTCAGAGTAGCAGCTGTGTTCGTCTGTATCCGCAAAAAGAAAAGGAGTACTTGTGGCACCCTAGAGACTAACCAATTTATTAGAGCATAAGCTTTTGTGAGCTAAAGATCAGGTGCCATCTCTTGCCAAGTCTTTATGCCTCAGCCAAGTGCTGACACATTCGTTGCTGGAAACCAGTCTGTCTCACCTGTGTGTTAGTGTGGTTAAGATGGGTATTGGATTTATAACAATGTGCTTAGTGTAAACTTTTGCACTTTACAAAATGCTTGTAAATTGCTGCATGCATTAATCTCACTTATAATGTCTTTATTACATGCTATAAAGTAATATTTACATTTTTATTTTATTACTGTAAAAAATGTTTGCCCTGAAACTGTCAACCAGTCAGAAGGGATAATCTTTGCCCATCAGGGAGGACTATCAAAACTAAATGGGCCACTTTGGGACATCATAATGCAAAGACTTTGCTAATTGCCCCTGCATAGGCTACATGCAAAAGGACTTGTCTCATCTGCTTGAAATCTGAAAGAAGGAAATAAAGACAGTGAAATGTGCAATGGCAGTGTAAAGTGCAAACAAAAAGGTTAGAATGTATAAAGACTGAGATGGAAAATAATAGTGAAAATGTTACAGTACCATTTGATAAAACAAAGACAAACCACCCCTGAGAATACTGTATTCAGTGCTGGTCACCCTATCTCAAAAAAGATATAGCAGAGATAGGATTTCAGACACCAAAAAGTGATTACAGTCATAGAAAGACTTCCAGATGAAGAAAGACAAAAAACTGGGAATGCTCATTTTAGACAAGAGATGAATAAGAGGGTACACGATAAAGATATAAAGTAATGAATGGTATAGAAGAGGGCTGTCAAACTCATTCAGAGGACAAGGCCAGATTCCCTATTTAATTAATGATTCGTGGGCCAGGTTATAAATACAGGATTTCATACTCGCCTCAGTCCATGGGAGATCCCCCACTGATGACAGCGGGATGTTTGCACAGACATCAAGGGCAAAATAACACAGTAATTAAACTTATATTTATGGTTTATTCTGTACTTGAGTGTCACGGTCAGTATCACTAACTGAGACAATGTCCTCTCTGTTAGGGCACTGCTACTTCTGTCCTTTGTTTTTCTTTCTTCTTATCTTCCCTTCCCTCTTTCTCTCTCAGTTTCTTCTCTTTGCAAGTCTCATTTGTTCTTTCTGCTGCATTTCCTTCCCTGCTGCAACTCCCAATTCCCACCCCTTGACAGCTTCACTGCCAGTCCCCTTACTGTTCCATCTTTTAAAGTGATCAGCAACAGAATAGTTAATGTTCACATTAAGATATCATCACTGGGCTTTAGAGTTGACACACAATTGAGGTTAATAGGGAAAGGACAGGTTTCAGAGTAACAGCTATGTTAGTCTGTATTCGCAAAAAGAAAAGGAGTACTTGTGGCACCTTAGAGACTAACCAATTTATTTGAGCATCAGCTTTCGTGAGCTACAGCTCACTTCATCGGATGCATACTGTGGCAAGTGTAGAAGATCTTTTTATATACACACAAAGCATGAAAAAATACCTCCTCCCACCGCACACTCCTGCTGCTAATAGCTTATCTAAAGTGATCACTCTCCTTACAATGTGTATGATAATCAAGTTGGGCCATTTCCAGCACAAATCCAGGTTTTCTCACCACCACCACCGCCCCCACACACACACAAACCCACTCTCCTGCTGATAATAGCTTATCTAAAGTGACCACTCTCCTTACAATGTGTATGATAATCAAGGTGGGCCATTTCCAGCACAAATCCAGGGTTTAACAAGAACGTCTGGGGGGCGGGGGGTAGGAAAAAACAAGGGGAAATAGGTTACCTTGCATAATGACTTAGCCACTCCCAGTCTCTATTCAAACCTAATTAATTGTATCAAATTTGCAAATGAATTCCAATTCAACAGTTTCTCGCTGGAGTCTGGATTTGAAGTTTTTTTGTTGTAATATCACAACTTTCCTGTCTGTAAGCGCGTGACCAGAGAGATTGAAGTGGTCTCCGACTGGTTTATGAATGTTATAATTCTTGACATCTAATTTGTGTCCATTTATTCTTTTACGTAGAGACTGTCCAGTTTGACCAATGTACATGGCAGAGGGGCATTGCTGGCACATGATGGCATATATCACATTGGTGGATGTGCAGGTGAACGAGCCTCTGATAGTGTGGCTGATGTGATTAGGCCCTGTGATGGTGTCCCCTGAATAGATATGTGGGCACAGTTGGCAATGGGCTGTGTTGCAAGGATAGGTTCCTGGGTTAGTGGTTCTGTTGTGTGGTATGTGCTTGCTGGTGAGTATTTGCTTCAGGTTGGGGGGCTGTCTGTAGGCAAGGACTGGCCTGTCTCCCAAGGTTTGTGAGAGTGTTGGGTCATCCTTCAGGATAGGTTGTAGATCCTTAATAATGCATTGGAGGGGTTTTAGTTGGGGGCTGAAGGTGACAGCTAGTGGCGTTTTTTTATTTTCTTTGTTAGGCCTGTCCTGTAGCAGGAGACTTCTGGGAACTCTTCTGGCTCTATCAATCTGGTGGAAACAGCAGACTGGACTTCTACATAGAGTGCTTCCGCTGACGTGCACGGGCTGAAATTGTGGAAAAGCAGCATCACTTGCCCCATAACCTCAGCCGTGCGGAACACAATGCCATCAACAGCCTCAGAAACAATTCTGACATCATAATCAAAAAGGCTTACAAAGCAGGTGCTGTTGTCATCATGAATAGGTCAGAATATGAACAAGAGGCTGCTCGGCAGCTCTCCAACATCACTTTCTACAAGCCATTACCCTCTGATCCCACTGAGAGTTACCAAAAGAAACTACAGCATTTGCTCAAGAAACTCCCTGAAAAAGCACAAGATCAAGTCCGTACAGACACACCCCTGGAACTCCGACCTGGGATATTCTATCTACTACCCAAGATCCATCAACCTGGAAATCCTGGGCGCCCCATCATCTCAGGCATTGGCACCCTGACAGCAGGATTGTCTGGCTATGTAGACTCCCTCCTCAGGCCCTACGCTACCAGCACTCCCAGCTATCTTCGAGACACCACTGACTTCCTGAGGAAACTACAATCCATCGGTGATCTTCCTGATAACACCATCCTGGCCACTATGGATGTAGAAGCCATCTACACCAACATTCCACACAAAGATGGACTACAAGCCATCAAGAACACTATCCCCGATAATGTCACGGCTAACCTGGTGGCTGAACTTTGTGACTTTGTCCTCACCCATAACTATTTTACATTTGGGGACAATGTATACCTTCAGATCAGCGGCACTGCTATGGGTACCCGCATGGCCCCACAGTATGCCAACATTTTTATGGCTGACTTAGAACAATGCTTCCTCAGCTCTCGTCCCCTAACGCCCCTACTCTACTTGTGCTATATTGATGACATCTTCATCATCTGGACCCATGGAAAAGAAGTCCTTGAGGAATTCCACCATGATTTCAACAATTTCCATCCCACCATCAACCTCAGCCTGGTCCAGTCCACACAAGAGATCCACTTCCTGTACACTACAGTGCTAATAAACGATGGTCACATAAACACCACCCTATACCGGAAACCTACTGACGCTATTCCTACCTACATGCCTCCAGCTTTCACCCTGACCACACCACACGATCCATCGTCTACAGCCAAGCTCTGCGATACAACCGCATTTGCTCCAACCCCTCAGACAGAGACAAACACCTACAAGATCTCTGTCAAGCTTTCTTACAACTACAATACCCACCTGCGGAAGTGAAGAAACAGATTGATAGAGCCAGAAGAGTTCCCAGAAGTCACCTACTACAGGACAGGCCTAACAAAGAAAATAACAGAACGCCACTAGCTGTCACCTTCAGCCCCCAACTAAAACCCCTCCAATGCATTATTAAGGATCTACAACCTATCCTGAAGGATGACCCAACACTCTCACAAACCTTGGGAGACAGGCCAGTCCTTGCCTACAGACAGCCCCCCAACCTGAAGCAAATACTCACCAGCAAGCACATACCACACAACAGAACCACTAACCCAGAAACCTATCCTTGCAACACAGCCCATTGCCAACTGTGCCCACATATTTATTCAGGGGACACCATCACAGGGCCTAATCACATCAGCCACACTATCAGAGGCTCGTTCACCTGCACATCCACCAATGTGATATATGCCATCATGTGCCAGCAATGCCCCTCTGCCATGTACATTGGTCAAACTGGACAGTCTCTACGTAAAAGAATAAATGGACACAAATTAGATGTCAAGAATTATAACATTCACAAACCAGTCGGAGACCACTTCAATCTCTCTGGTCACGTGATTACAGACATGAAAGTTGTGATATTACAACAAAAAAACTTCAAATCCAGACTCCAGCGAGAAACTGTTGAATTGGAATTCATTTGCAAATTTGATACAATTAAATTAGGCTTGAATAGAGACTGGGAGTGGCTAAGTCATTATGCAAGGTAACCTATTTCCCCTTGTTTTTTCCTACCCCCCGCCCCCCAGACGTTCTTGTTAAACCCTGGATTTGTGCTGGAAATGGCCCACCTTGATTATCATACACATTGTAAGGAGAGTGGTCACTTTAGATAAGCTATTATCAGCAGGAGAGTGGGTTTGTGTGTGGGGAGGGGGCGGGGGTGAGAAAACCTGGATTTGTGCTGGAAATGGCCCAGCTTGATTATCATACACATTGTAAGGAGAGTGATCACTTTAGATAAGCTATTAGCAGCAGGAGAGTGTGGTGGGAGGAGGTATTTTTCCATGCTTTGTGTGTATATAAAAAGATCTTCTACACTTTCCATAGCATGCATCCGATGAAGTGAGCTGTAGCTCATGAAAGCTTATGCTCAAATAAATTGGTTAGTCTCTAAGGTGTCACAAGTACTCCTTTTCTTTTTAGGGAAAGGACAGTTCACATTGCTAAGTCATTGCTTCAGCTGTCTGCACAACAGGAAGATACAATAACATCGGCTAATACTTGGTTCCCATTTACAAGGTTATTTCTGTATTAGAAGGCTAGAAACCTACTGAGTTTCAGAGTATGTCAGGCAGGCCTAGTGTGACCTGATGTCCCAATATTAGTGGGACCATCCCAATATTAGGGGCTTAGGTTTATATAGGCACCTATTACCCCACCATTACTCCCCGCTCCCCAGTCCGTATTTTTCACACTTGCTATCTGGTTACCCTAGGCAAGCCTCATAAATACACTGTATGTGCTGAGTTCAACCTGTGGGCTGTATGTTCAACACCTCTGAGGTAGGGAAGATAAGATCATTCCTGAGTCCCAGAGCAGCACTTTAATAGTCAAAAGTAGGTATCATCCCAAAGGCCTAATTTAAAGTCATTATTATTTTACTAATCAAACTAAAAGACATTCCAGAAAAGCTGAAACAAATAACAACTGTAAGTGTGTGAAAGACAACTGTCTTTAGCATCCACAGGAGCAAAATCCCATTGATAGACAATTGTTTTCCTTTTACTTTCAGTGGGACTTGTAGTCCCACAGCCATGGACAATCTCTCCACTAGGCTGAGAATGCTGATTCAAATCAATCTCTTGTACAATTCCTTTCAAGTCAGGGAAGGTGCACCAATGATAACATAATAAAATTTACTGTGATGAATTTATATCCTGCCTTAAAAAAATTGCAAAATAAAAAATAGTGGATAGCAAACTTTCAAATAAGGGTCCCTTCCTCCTCAAAGCCCTAAGTTAAGAAACCAATTAAGCGATTCACCTATGCCAATATAATTGACTGTAGGGACTGTCACCACAGTATACGTTCACTAGGAACAATTTTTCACGGAACTAACATTAGAAACAAAATATTAAATTTCTGAACCCTCCGAAAAAGGAAATTTTACAATTTTTATCCTGGTGAATAAAATAGATGTGTCTTCTTGCTAAACACAGGGGGCATAATTAAGGGTTTGTGCAGTAATGGTAAATGTCCACAGTGTGGTGCCAGTGTTGCATAACTGGTAGCATCTGAAGGAAAGTCCGGGCCTTCCTTATATGATGCAAAGAGAACAGGAGGACTCGTGGCACCTTAGAGACGAACCCATTTATTTGAGCGTGAGCTTTCATGAGCTGTAGCTGTAGCTCACGAAAGCTGATGCTCAAATAAATGGGTTCGTCTCTAAGGTGCCACGAGTCCTCCTTTTCTTTTTGCAAATACAGACTAACCCGGCTGTTACTCTGAAACCTTATATTATGGAAAAGTCTGTCTTCTGCAAGTATTGCAAATACATTCATCAGAGGCCCCAAACTCTGGCTGCGTCAGGGACACTTTCTTCCATGCTGCCAGTATGAAATGATCATAAAGCCAGTTTAGTTGGCTTCTAGAATATTCCCCTGCTTAGGGAGATACCACTCAAGTGGCATAGCATGGCCTATGCAAGGGGAATGGTCAAGTGAAAGAGGGCATGCAAGGGGATCTCTTCATGCTGGTGAGCTCCAGTCCTACAATAGCTCATTGGGTTATTTGCCACTAATGTAAACTCGAGCAGCTGTAATTTATACTGGGGACCAGCGCAGAGTCTTCACAGTAGGACTGGATGAAAAATTTCCATCAAAATGGCTTTTGATGGAAAAATGGGATTTTTGACTAAACACATTTTTTTCACAAAAAGTGTCTGATTTCTGTGGGAAATCTCGACTTTGTCGAACATCCAAAAATGGAAAAGTTTGGTTAGGAGCAGAGAAATAGGGGAGGGGGAAGCTTTGAAGGGGGAAAACCGTGGGGCTGAGGCTGAGAAACCAGGGCTAGGATAGAAGGAAGACTCCACCCGGGACCAGGTCTGAAGTAAAGAGACCACTAGGCTGGGGGAAACTGTAAGAGAATCAGAGGACTGGAAGGGACCTCAAGAGGTCATCTAGTTCAGTGCAGAGGACTGGTATTACCTAGACCATCCCTGACAGGTTTTTGTCTGACCTGATCTTAAAAATCTCCAGTGATGGAGATTTCACAACCTTTCTAGGCAATTTATTCCAGTGTTTAACTAGCCTGAGAGTTAGGAATTTTTTCCTAACGTCCAACCTAAACCTGCCTTGCTGCAATTTAAGCCCACTGCTTCTTGTCCTATCCTCAGTGGTTAAGAAGAACAAGTCTTCTCACTCCTCCTTGTAACAACCTTTTATGTACTTGACAACTGTTATGTCCCCTCTCAGTCTTCTCTTTTCCAAAACCCAATTTTTCCAATCTTCCCTCATAGGTCATGTTTTCTAGACCTTTAATCATTTTTGTCGTTCTTCTCTGGACTTTCTCCAATTTGTCCACATCTTTCCTGAAATGTGGCGCCCAGAACTGGACACAATACTCCAGTTGAGGCCTAATCAACGCGTAGTAGAGCAGAAGAACTAGTTCTCGTGTCTTCCTTACAATACACTTGCTAATACATCCCAGAGTGATGCTCGGTTTTTTTGCAACAGTGTTACACTGTTGACTCATATTTTGCTTATGGTCCACTATGACCCCCCAGAGCCCTTTCTGCAGTACTCCTTCCTAGGCAATTATTCACATTTTGTATGTGTGCAACTGATTGTTCCTTCCTAAAGGAGTACTTTGCATTTGTCCTTATTGAATTTCATCCTATTTACTTCAGACCATTTCTCCAGTTTGTCCAGATCATTTTCAATTTCAATCGTATCCTCCAAAGCACTTGCAACCCCTCCCAGCTTGGTATCATCTGCAAATTTTATAAGCGTATTCTCTATGCCATTATCTAAATAATTGATGAAGATATTGAACAGAACCGGACCCAGCCCTGATCCCTGAGGGACCCCACTCGTTATGCCCTTCCAGTATGACTGTGAACCACTGATAACTACTCTTTGGTTTTCCAACCAGTTTTGCACCCACCTTATAGTAGTTCTATCTAAATTGCACTTCCCTAGTTTGTTTATGAGAAGGTCATGTGAGACAGTATAAAAAGCTTTACTAAAGTCAAGACATACCACATCTACTGCTTCCCCCCATCCATGAGGCTTGTCACCTTGTCAAAGAAAGCTACCAGGTTGATTTGGCATGATTTGTTCTTGACAGATCTATGCTGACTGTTATTTATCACTGCTGACTGTTACTTATACTTATCAATTTTATGGGAAATTCTCTTTTGCTGGAGGAGATGGACTCGTATTTTGGGGGTGGTGATGTCTGGTGGTCTAGCCCTTTATCATCTTACTCCACTGACATTTCAGAATGTTTAACAGTGAGACATAATCCAGCATATAAATATATTTTATTCCTGAATGGAAGAGAATACCAAGGAAGGTGATTTGCATGTTTGCAGCTCTGTAAAGTATAATGGACAAAGATTTGCTTAATTAAGGTGCCAGGGTCCTTTGAATATTCTGTATTCAGCTTACAGTTTCCTACAAAAGACCAAAGACAGTAGCAGTTAATAATTAGGGCTTTATTTCTTTGAAAAATGCCATTTATGCATTTTTTCCAGCTCTTCTATAACTTTTCTGTTGACTAGAATAAATGTAAACAGAGCCCTCAAACAGGCTATAACTCTCCTAGGTTGAAATACACATTGGATGTGGCTGCACAAACAGGAAATTGGACTGTTTTATTGTTCCTCATGGAAAAGTTATGGAATTTGTCCTTTAAGTGAAACAACTAGTGAGTCACAGGAATGCTGCAGGGAGGGCACAAAAATGAAAAAAAAACAACAACAACAAAAAACAAACCCAAGATAGAGTGCCCTTTGCTGTTTGCTTCTCCTGGGAGCGGAACGTTAATTTAATAACTTATATATTTATTTGTCAGTTTCCCCCCAGGGGATAAAAATCAGCTTGTTTACAGTGCAGATTAGCCCATAGCTGAGAATTACACTCATAAATCGCAGATCATTTCCCCTCAGTGGGAGGATTTGGGGACTTGTGCAAGGTTCATGTGAGTGCTGTGGCATTCTCCCTGTTCTCAGAGCTAACCTAAGGATTAAGGGCAGGTCTGGGAATTGAATATATGGGATACTCTCCAAACATAATTGATATAAAAATGTGTAGAGTAAAGGGGGGCAAGATCTTTAGGTTCACCCCACTCCACTGACCTGCTGCAGAAGGGGATCTCAGCCACGTATACATCTAACAGAATGGGGTTCTGGTCCATGACTCGGGCTCCAAGATGCAACGATAATATAAATAACAAGACTCTCAGCAATGGGTCCACATAAACTGGTTTATGGCCTCAGGCTTTTTTCATGGAAAACATACTTAAAACCCACTGAAAACTGAAATTATTCTTCAGAGGCCTCAAAGGATGGCTTTGCTAATGAGGGCCCCCATGAGTTTGCTCCAGCTCTCTAGTGAAACAGGGTCCAGGATACAGCTAGCTGCTGCACAATGCTGGGAAGAAAGATTCCTTCCCTCCTGCCCTTGTAAAACTCCCCAGTGGCCTGTGGCCCCTTGGAATGCAGGCTGGGTCCTGGATTTGGTTGGTAACAAGCATAACAGGTCAGTCATTTCTGACTCATTGTAGAAAACATTGGGTGATGCTACAAAGGTGGAACGGCCTCATGTGGCCTTTTGGCCTCTCACCATGGTTCCTCCTAAACCACGGGCCTTTGCGTTTGTGTCCTCTGCTGGAAGGTACTGTGCACAGACAAGTGTCTGACTGGCAGTGGAGATATCTATCGTTGGGCTCTAAAGCTTCCCATTTCCCTGGCCATTGCCCCATACTGTGATGGCAAAGGGCTCCAGAGCTACCCCTTCCCTCATCCACTTGTAAGGCTGCCAGCTGGGGGAAAGAGGTCACGGGAGAAGGAGGAATCAGCTTCAAAGTGTTGATACCCACCTCCTATTGTATAATTTTACAGTAAGATTAAACTACACTATGGTAATTTCGAAGTAGCTCTCAAGAATGATAGCTCCTTTACCCCAGACAGGGCTCTTTATTTCATGTGAATCTGGACCATTGAATCAATCTGCAAGGGATTAAGAGAGTAACCTGTCTGAGGAGATGTCAGTGTCCTCGCTGTCAGAGTACTGGCATTTTCCAGGCTGCCAGCGATACCAATGCTCAGTTCATTATCTATAAATAGTGCACGTACGCACACACACACACACAGTCCGGCGGCGACGTTTTCACAGATAATTTACAGTAACAGGGCACTGATATGGTAAGAAAAAATACTTCTCAGCTCAAGAATCCTTAAGGGAACTGAATCACTGATGTCTATACTGGAATGCAGGAACTTTAGTGAGCTAACCAGTTCCCTGTGGACTTCCCTGATAGTGGGACAATGATCTTGTCATTTGGACGTGAGTCAAGAATTCTGAGTTCTATTCCAAACTGCCATTCACTTAGTGATTTTTCCCAATTATTTCATTTCACTGGGCCATTTGTAAAATAGGGCTCATGATCCTTCCCTATGCCACAGGAAGATTGTAAGGAATATTAATGTTTAAAAATGCTTTGAGAACTTCAGAGGAAAGGAGCTGTATTGGTGTAACGCATTATTATTACAAGATTAACATTTTCTTAAACTGACTCTGTTTTATGTAGCAAGAACCATTAGAAATAGACAACATGCTTTTTTCTAATAATCTTACAAAATGACTCAGTTTGCATTGTAATAGTTCTAATTTTAAAATTAGAAAGGCCTTAAGTGCCTTAAACTGAGAATATTCCTTTTGTGTACACATCTGCCATATGTAGATCTTCTTCATGGATGGACAGGATCCCAGTTTTATCCTAGTCATGGCATTGTGTATCGGACATATTTTTCTGAAGATCTAGCTTTTGATAGAAATTTCACAACACAAAACTTTTTAAAATATAGTAAGAATCTTACAATGTAGGTAACTATGTCACTGGGTGTGTCAAATAAATAACATCACAACTGTTCAGGTGCTGGAGACAGATTATTATTGTTTATTATTTGTATTGTGGTAGCAGTTACAGGCTAGGGCTCCTTTGCGTTAGACACTGTAGTAACACTGTAGTAAGTTCCTTGCCCTTAAAAGATTACAATCACTCCTTTCTTTTTTCTTTTTTTTTTTATATAAAGTTGCTGGCCAGTTTCTTCTTGCCTTCCCATTTTTAACTTTGGCCCCTCAGTATTAGGCCTTTATGAACAATGTCCTAAACAGAGGAAAGGTTGCACAATGGATGATCAGGAAGGGACTTGTGCCAATATGTGGATGATTCTGATTATCTCTAACACTTGGTGAGGCCTACTTCTTAGGAGCCAAAGCGCCCCCTGATATAGCCTGAATATGGTCTCTTAATGTGCACTTTTTATTTCAGTGTCAAAAGTTCCACTGCTCTGGACAATCCAGGGGTATGTGTTTTCATTTAGCTCAGGGGCGGCCAACCTGTGGCTCCGGAGCCACATGGGGCCCTTCAGAAGTGACTATGCGGCTCCTTGTGTAGGCACCAACTCCGTGGCTGGAGCTACAGGTGCCAGCTTTCCAATGTGCCGGGGGTGCTCACTGCTGAACCCCTGGCTCTGCCACAGCCCCTGCCCCCACCCACCCCTTCCTACCCCCTCCCCTGAGCCTGCAGTGCCCTCACTTCTCCCCCTCCCCCTCCAGAGCCTCCTGCATGCCACAAAACAGCTGATCGGGAGGTGCAGGGAGGGAAGGGGAGGCGCTGATCGGCAGAGCTGCCATGGGTGGGAGCTGGGAGCAGTGTGGGGGAGCTGATGCGGGGCTGCTGACATATTACTGTGGCTCTTTGGCAATGTACATTGTTAAATTCTGGCTCCTTCTCAGACTCAGGTTGGCCACCCCTGATCTAGCACACTAAATACCATCTCTGTCTTTGCTTTCTGGAAGCTTGCAGGGTTTGTCAACAAACAGTCTGGATAGAATCAGACAAAGTCCTGCTTGTACATGCTGTAGCTATCGAGCCAATCTTTAGGAGTTCTTTTTTTTAAACTGTTCTTCCATTTCCATGTATTTATTTGTAAAGACATTCTCTTTGTTCTGCCTGTATTATCCTTAGTATAGAGACATCAACTGATACTTTAAGAAATAGTTAATAAGTGAAATATTTTATGGTGCTTTCTGCAGCAGCAAAGTTAAATCACTAAGGGCCTGATCACCGCACCACGACCATCGGTGGTAAAGCCTACTGGGGGGAGGAAAACTCCACGGAGTCTCTCAGTATTTCTTCTCAATAGTTCCATCTCAGTGGCGGAAGAGAGCCGGGGGGAACTGAATTTGCATTATCCCCATGGAATGAGCCATGGGGCTTGTACCCAAAATCTGCCAATCCCCCAGGATCTGCAGGTAATCAAGGCCATCAATGTAGAGGTCCCATCCCTGCACACTAGCTCTGGAGCCTCAGGGCTCTCTAATATCAAAGCCTCAATGAAACTGTGCTACCAGGGATACCCCTGGCCTCATGGCTGACCCCAGGACCTTCATTAAAATGGAATTCTTGCATGGATGGAGCAATGTGGTAAAGGCAATATGACTCCAGGCTGTATTTCCCTTCCCATGAAATCTCTCTTGGTTTATGGCAGAGCCAATGCTCCCACCCCACTCTAGACAGAGATGATACAGTTCCTGTTTAAACCCATACAGTCCCTGTCCCTTTCCCCTACATGAATCTCACCCCCGCTGAGCACTTCCATGGAGCATAGAGAAATAGGGAGATTGCTGCAGAAGGGACGGCTCAAGAGCAGATGGATCTGCCCTGGTGAGGTGCTGAGTGCCTCTTGCAAGGTTCTGAGCACCATTAACTCCCAGGGCAATAGAAGTTAAGGGCACTCATCACCTCGCTAAATTGGCCTCTTAATCCAATCTCACCTGGATTTCTGTGACAGAGATGTATATTCATAACTACTTATAAGAAGCATAGACTATTTTTATGGAATTATATTAAGTTTAGGTTGCACATTGCATGAGACACATACTCACCTTGGGTCTGATGCTGAAGTTCTTATTCCCTTTTTACTCAGTCCTAACTTAGGCAAAGCTTGTGAAAACTTTAATAAGAGTTTGGCTGCATAAGAATTTCAGGATTTGGTCCTTTTAGGTGCTATGATTAATTAATGAATGTACCTGAACTTGCAGTTTTTACTCAGCCAAATCGCCCACTGAAGCCTTGTTGACGTCAATGGGAGTTTTACTTGAATAAGAACTGCAGGGTCTTTGTTTCTGTACAGTGCTTTGACCATACAAAGTACTACTTAAGAGTTGTTAATTATCATTATTGACAAGACTCCATAAAAGCACGCACACTCCCTTTTGATATGGGATCAAACTTTCCAATTTTTGGCATGTCCCATGCATAGTGTAGTTAACCAGTTCTCTATTTGTCCTGTCTCCAGCTGCCTGATGGTCTGAAATGTACATTGTGTGCCTTTGTTTTTAATGGGAAAGCATTTGGGATCACCTTAAAATTCATGCGCACTGTCAGTACAGGAACATTTGTAACATACGATCTGTTCCTTATGTCTTTTTTTATGTTTTTCCCTGTCCAGCTGTATGTGTATTTACAGGTTATTTTTTTCTTAGTGAATTGCAGCTTGGTCTTGTAGCACTTGCTATTTATCAAGTAGGACGGCTGCAATTGTAAATAGCTGATTGTTGTAATTTCTAATTAAAACATTTTCAACAATTATTAGGGGTGAAATGCTGTCAGTGACACCCATGCAAATCAACTGGACCAAATTCATCCCTGGTGTAAGCAGGTGCTGTTCTTTATTACTTCACTTTTGACACTCACTTACATCAGAGATGAATTTGGGCCATTTGTATTACAGTAGTGTGTGGAAGACTCAACCATGATCAGGGCCTCCACTGAAGTAGGTGCTGTACAGACACGTAGTAAAAGTCAGTCCTTAACCCAAAGAGCTTAAATTTAATTAGACGAGACAGACAAAGGGTGGGATGGGAAACCATTGGCGTGGCTGATGTTTCATGGGTGTAACTGAGGGCAGAATATGGCCCATGAGGTAGAGATATTCAAATCTTTATGATGACTGTATCCAGAATAGCTTATCCTCTCTTTGGGCTATTTGATTCCCACTGATGAGGCTCACTGCGCATGGGGCAGTCACTTATGAAAGTGGGCAGGCAGTATGGCCACCAACACCTTCACGGCTTCCGCCACGGAAGGTCAGCTATCGTCTCCAAAAGCTCCTAGGAGCCCCACATGCACAGCTTTTCACAGAGCTCCTTTCCCTGCTCCCTCGGAGCTGCCTTTTCACCTCCCTGGCATTTGCCAGTGACTTCCCACCTCCTCTCTCCTGGCCTTCCCCTAACTGAGTTCCCCACTCTGTTTATGTAATCGCCACTGATCCCCCTTGCAGCTGGGCTCAGTCATTTTAATCAAGTCTCCGATATCACACTCAGCTAGGAGATAGCTGCCAGGTCACTGCCAGTTCTCCTTAAAGGGCCAGTCAGCCTGTGCCAGAACCCTTTCACTTTGCTACCTGAAATGCATGAATGCATGACCATCAAAGGGCCAGCACAAAACCTAAGCTTTTAAGGGGGATTTAAATCCTCAAGATTGCTCCTCCTAAGTGATTCTTAATTGGTGAATAGGATGTGTGCTGCCACTCTGCACAGGAGTGAATTTCGTCTCACATGAGCCATACTCAACTTCAAAATTATTGTCAGGAGAGATTTAAAGGCATTTTAGTTGCTCTCAGCTGTCTTCTGTAATCTTGCTTCAGTTTACTCCCCGATTGATTTAAAAGAAAAGACTGTCTAAGATTCATTTGCCATTAGAGGTAAATGAGAGGGCCTTAGGGAAGAGAGATGCTGCATACACCACCAGTGACATACGGGATTTAGTTAGGTAAATGATCCACCATTAAATATAATTGTCTAGTTTCTAACCAAAAGGTTATATGGAATAGGCTAGCCTAGCAAAATTGCATCTGAAATCCTGCAATGGGAGGCACTGTAATTCAGAGATTAATTCCATTCTTCCAAAATAGTAAAAACTTATACACTCCCTCCAGCTAGTAGCAGTAAATGAAATGCCACATTATACAATATGAGCTCATTAATTACCTAGGTCAAATCTGTCAAAAATAATATGTGCTAAAATACAGAAAATTCTTTAAATAGCTTATTGTACCTATCATTATAAATGTAAATGTGATTAACAGCCAAGTTTATATTGGAAAAGGGTCTGCTACATACCAGTGCCACTTGCTAATGGCCTGTCATGCTTTCTATGATAAGGACCATTTATTCAGGGGCTGATTAGTGACTGCTTTAAATTCCCTAGGGTTAGAAGTTAGTACAGATTTCCACAGCCCGTATGCAACACTTAGAAACTGAGGGTACATCTACATTGCAGTAAAAAACTCATAGCAATGAATCTGAGAGCCCAAGTCAATTGGCTTAGGCTTATGGGGCTCCGGCAGCAGTGGGGGAAACAGCAGGGTCTCAGAGCCTGGGCTGCAGCCTGACCCCAAAGATCTACGCTGCAATTTTTTAACCCTGCAGCCTCAGCCCCACAAGCCCAAGTCAGCTGATACAGGCCAGCCGCAGCCATGTCACAGGTCTTTTATTGCAGTGTAAACATACCCGTAGTTATGTTTTGTAAAAATTAGCTTAAATAGTTTAAGCCAATGTTTCTCAAACTGGGGTCTGTGGACCCCTGGGGGTCCACAAGGGTACTCCTGGGGGTCCACGGGCCCCGCTGATCAACTCCTCCCCATCTGTCCTTCAACTCCTTCCCCTCCCTCCCAGCGCCTCCCGCATGCCGGGGAACAGCTGTTCAGCTGAGAGGCACTGGGAGGGAGGCAGAGGAGTGGGGATAGGGTGTGCTCAGGGGAGGGGGCGGAATCATGTCGGGGCCACCAGCCCCACTGATCAACTTCTCCCCCTCCCTCCCAGTGCCTCCTGCATGCCTGGGAACAGCTGTTCAGTGGCATGCAGGAGGTGCTGGGAGGCAGGGGGAGGAAAGGGAATGGGGCACATTCGGGGAGGTGGCAGAAAGAGGTGGGGAAGAGGAGGGGCAGAGGTGGAGTGAGGGCGGGAAGAGGTAGGGTGGGGGTGGGACCTTGGAGGAAGGGGTGGAGTGGGGATGGGGCTGGGGCTGAGCTGGGGGAATGGGGATCTGCAGAAATTTTTAAATCAAAATGGGGGTCCTAACATTTGAGAACTGCTGGTTTAAGCTATTTTGAGCATCAAATTAGTGACTCTTGGTGGTTAACATATTTTTGTAATACTATAGTCTCAAACAAGAATTATCCTGGGCACATACAGTAAGACTCCTTGGTGTTTTTATCTGGAAGGAAAAAAAATTGAACACATAGCGGTGTCTATATACAGCTCTCATTCTGCAACAGAACTGCCAGTCAGAGATGCACATAAAGATCAAGGGCAACATGTGGCTAGTACAATTTCCTGTAAGACCAGAAAAGCTTCTTTATGACTATTCTGGTTTATTGGATAAATGTGTAATTCTGTTTGTTACTGCATACACCCATTAAACTGGACAAGTCCCTTGGCCTGTTACATTTACCAAATGCCTCACCTAAAGTGACATGTCTCAAGGACCATGCAAGTTCTCATTTTACTTGTATCTGTTCGCAAAGGCCCTGTAATTCTTTATATGCTTCATTGTTTTTCCAAAACTAAAGCATTGCTTATACTAGTGATTGTGCACCCTAGGAGGAAAAGGCATTTCAATGTCAAGCTGCCAAGGAGTTTTTATAAAGAACAATAAGCAAACAGACAAAACTAAAACTCTGAATAAGACATTAACAATGTCACTTAAAATTTATATTTGTAGCTTCTAGAATATTTTCCCCAGTACCCCAGAATTCCTCCCTGGATAGAAGAATGACCTTTTGGTTCAGGCACTACACTGGGACTTCCTCAGGCAAGTCACCTGATCTCCCTGTGCCTGGGTTCTCCATCTGTAAATGAGGATAATACTACATCCCTATCTCCCTCACAGTGACGATGTGAGGATAAATACATTAATGTCTGAAAGAAATTCAGATGATACAGACTGATCTCCTCCTCCATCACACCCATAGCGACTGGGATGCCCTGTGTTTCTTTCATACCCTAGTGATGATTCCTATATGTGCTCTTCTTTCAACACCGTCCCCCTTAAGGTGAGATCGTTACAATCATTTTCCTGGGTGATGATGACTGTTTGGAACTCCCTCTAGAAGCTATCAGGCCACTGCTGCTCTTTCACTGACAAAAGGGTTCCCTCTTGAGATAGAACCTGTCCTTGACTAATACTAATCACAATGGCAGCTGAAAGCTGTGATGCTGTTTTGTTTTATACTTATTTGGTTTTGAAATTGCCTAAATTATATCTGTTTTCAGGTTAATTATGCTAATAAAGGACACTTCTGAGTTGAGATCTTGTGTGTATAGGTTGTCACCAGCCAACTCAGGTAACAAACAGGGGTCATAATGGAAGAACAATCCAGGCATTTTTTCTATATGTGAGGGAATGATATTCTAATAGGTCTCATCTGAGGTTTGTATAATATTGGCCTAAGATACAACACCGTAATGGGTGTAGACAACTGGGGTGTTGAGAAACTCTCATGCCCTCCCACCCACACAACAGGGAGAGCATTAGTAAAGGAAATAATGTGTTTGAAACAGAAGCTTGTTTGGACAAACTTTTTCTGCTCCATAAAGTTATCTCTATCCCACAATTTTCGCATCTATTTTAAAAATCCCCAGCACCCACATGGGACTTGTCGCTGTCCGCCATCTCTGACAGAAGGGCTGAGCCTGCACAACTCTGCACTACTGTCATGAGCGTTGCAAACACAGGCCACGTGATCCTCTGGTATTTGCAGATGCAGAGTTGCTAGAATTGCTGTGGGGAACATGACAATTTTCTGCAGGGCAGATTGCTGTGGGACATCGCGAGAACCAATTTAAGGTTGTTGGTATTCGCGGCACAGCTGCAAATGGTGGAGCACTGCTTCTGATCCTGAGAAACTAGCACTGACTGGTGGGATCACATTGTAATGGAAGCTTGAGATGACGAGCAGTGGCTGCAGAACGTTTGGATGTTTAAGGTCACATTTCTGGATTTGTGTGCCGAACTCATCCCAGCCCTCCAGCGCAGAGGCACCAAAATGAGAGCTGCACTGACAGTGGAGAAGCAAGTGGCAATCACACTGTGGAAACTTGGGAAGCTGGATTGCTACTTGTCAGTGAGAAATCATTCTGGAGTTGGAAAATCCACTGTGAGGGGTATTGTCATGCAAGAGTACAGGGCCACTAATTGTCTCCTGCTATGCAGGACTGTGACTCTGGGCAATGTGCAGGACATAGTAGATAGATTTGCAGCAGTAGGGTTCTTGAAATGCGATGGAGCAATATTCATCACTCATATCCTTATTTTGGCACCAGACCACATTGCCACAGAGTACATCAACAGAAAGTGCTGGTGGATCACCAGGGACACTTCACTGACATCAATATTGACTGATCAAGAAAGGTGCATGACGCACACACCTTTAAGAACACAGGACTGTTCAGAAAGCTACAAGCAGGGACTTTCTTTCCCAACTGGTGGATTTCCATTGTTCTCTGTGATCTCTGGGTAGTGGAGTTCACAATTGTGACCAGAGCTGTCAGTGTTGGGCACTGCAGGACAGCTACTGGAGGACTTTTAGGGTCAATACATGTAATGCAATGTCTACGTTGGTGATGTGTGACCTCAGTATATTGACATGGCTCAACGCCGCTCAGGGAGGTGGTGTTACTATGTTGGTGTAATGGGGAGTTTACATCAGTGGGAGACAAATGTAAATGTAGACCCAGGCACAACTAGTTCGATGCAAGGTGGCTTATGTTGACCTAACTTTGTAGTGTAAGACGGGCCTGTGTGATCTCTCTTTAGCTTGTTTGATAACCTCCCTGTTTTAACAAATGATTCTTATGATAAATATTGAATTTCTCTAATTCTCAAAAACTAGCACTTTAAAAGGTTGCATTATGTTAGTATCATGTGAGTAGAGCTGGTTGACAAATTTTGCTGAAATTTCTATGAAAATACAAGACAAATTTTGTGTGAAAATGTCCCATTTTTCAACCAGCTCTACATGGGTCAAACTGATGATGACATGAGAGCAGTGCTAGGTCAAGCTCTACATGGCTCAAATGAATTTAAGCACCTGTATGATGTGGTTTACTTTAAAACAGAAGGGACTGCAAAAGTATTATTGTCAAGGTTCCTCCCCCACTCTGAACTCTAGGGTACAGATGTGGGGACCTGCATGAAAAACCTCCTAAGCTTATCTTTACCAGCTTAGGTCAAAACTTCCCCAAGGTACAAAATATTCCACCCGTTGTCCTTGGATTGGCCGCTACCACCACCAAACTAATACTGGTTACTGGGGAAGAGCTGTTTGGATGCGTCCTTCCCCCCAAAATACTTCCCAAAACCTTGCACCCCACTTCCTGGACAAGGTTTGGTAAAAAGCCTCACCAATTTGCCTAGGTGACTACAGACCCAGACCCTTGGATCTTAAGAACAATGAACAATCCTCCCAACACTTGCACCCCCCCTTTCCTGGGAAATGTTGGATAAAAAGCCTCACCAATTTGCATAGGTGACCACAGACCCAAACCCTTGGATCTGAGAACAGTGAAAAAGCATTCAGTTTCTTACAAGAAGACTTTTAATAAAAATAGAAGTAAATAGAAATAAAGAAATCCCCCCTGTAAAATCAGGATGGTAGATATCTTACAGGGTAATTAGATTCAAAAACATAGAGAATCCCTCTAGGCAAAACCTTAAGTTACAAAAAAGATACACAGACAGAAATAGTTATTCTATTCAGCACAATTCTTTTCTCAGCCATTTAAAGAAATCATAATCTAACACATACCTAGCTAGATTACTTACTAAAAGTTCTAAGACTCCATTCCTGGTCTATCCCCGGCAGAAACCAGCATATAGACAGACACACAGACCCTTTGTTTCTCTCCCTCCTCCCAGCTTTTGAAAGTATCTTGTCTCCTCATTGGTCATTTTGGTCAGGTGCCAGCGAGGTTACCTTTAGCTTCTTAACCCTTTACAGGTGAGAGGAGCTTTCCCCTGGCCAGGAGGGATTTCAAAGGGGTTTACCCTTCCCTTTATATTTATGACAATTATGCTCCGGTAAAATGCCAGACATAGAGCAATCTACTTCAGCCAGCTCCCAAAATTACCAACTCCACCAACAGGCCTAAAGTATCATACAGGCTGAGAAAACAATAGGAACTCCCAATAATTCCTCCCTCTCCCCAACTCTCCCCTTGAACACATTTCTGATGTCTTATATACGCTATCCCTCAGGGAATCAGCTGCCTGTTTCCCACAAGGTTCATCAGCATTCTTGGAGATAGCACCTGCAGATTTACCTATATGTTACCAGTGTGCAGGGAGGGGTTTTAACCACCTCTTTTGCAGTTTATGGGTTCCCTTCTGTCCATCACAGAGGCAACAGAGGATATGCACTGTTTGCCTGTAATTATAGATATTTGGTAATTGTTACAAAGAACAGTTCATCACAGTCCAAAAGAAGGGAACTAGTCTGTTTTGTCACTGTTCACTGTTTGATGTATGTAGGTCTAGGTTCCAGTTGCAGCAGAACAGCTCGGCACTGGAGGATGGAGTTGAGTGGTCAATAAGGAGGCTGGTGCCTCTCAGCTCTCCTTCATTTTAGGCTCATCTCATCTCTATCCAGCACAAATCTGGTGTTAGCTCACCTTCATCATTGTTAAAAATGTTATAACAGAAATATGGGATCAGGACATCTTAGTTACAGACAATATTATCTGTGATAAAACAACTAATCCCACAATGTATGACAGGCAGGGCCTTCAGTGCCTGGGCTCCAAAGCCAGGAACACCAGAATCCTAATCCTGGCATTGGCACTGGCTTATTAGCCACTGCAGGCACTCAGTACCTCTGAAAATCAGCTTACTTGGTTGCCTAATTTTAGGCACTTGCTTTTGGCCGTACTGTCTCTCTGTCTCGGTTTACTTATCTGTAAAAATACATACCTCAGAGAGGAGCTGAGAGTATTAAATCGATTGATATTTAAAAAAAGTCTCTGAAAAAGTACTGTCTTAAATATTATTTAAAAGTGAACTGGAATGCTTTTTAAAAATAGAAAACTGACTAAGATTCCAAATTATTAAGAGCATGTTTGTGTACAAGTTAAAATTTACAATAATAAATACATCTCTCTGTTCTTTGTATCTGTCAAGACTTCAATTCTGAGATCAGGATCTTGTATTTCCTACATCACAGTTAATGACTTCAATAAGGCCTAAAAGAATGCACTGCTGTAGGTCGGAATTATGTCAGCACCTATTGTAGAGGAAACAATGAACCCCATACTCACCTCCTAACTCCTGCCGATTTTTTTTTTAAAAAAGTCTGTTAGTTCCCCTTTAAGTCCCAATGGATTATTATTAGCTTGTCTTTTATTTTAGTTCTATATCATATTCTGAAGTTTAAAATTATAGCAATATAATGTTTAATCATATTCTTACCTTCTTCGTGGAACTGAAAGATTTTTAAAAATTTTACCAGAGTTCACTCTGTCAAGTGGCCATTCTTGGTAAGGAAAGGGGGCTGGAACAAACAGATCTGCATCTTAGGAAACAATACCATGAAACTTTTTTCATCACGAGACTCCATGACTCCGACCTCACAGGAGGAATTAACTTTATCTAGGGGTAACCCTTAGGATAATGCATTTCAAAGGAGGACTGGACTATAAAGTGCGGGGCCAAAACATCCCCAAAAGATCTCTCCCTATCCATCTCGCTCTCTCTTTCACCTAAGATGACAAAAGAAACAGCCATTTGACTTTGGGAAAGATCCGACCTGAAATTTGATCAGCCCTGTTGCTGGGAGCATGTGGTAATAATTTTAACTTGAACCAAGTCTAGCTTGTTAAGTTTTAGCTCTAGAAAGTGATTTATCTTTATTTCTCTTGTAAGCATTTCTGACTTTAATGCCTTATATTTGTACTCACTTAAAACATATCTCTTTGTAGCTAAACAAACTTGTTTGATTCTTTAATCAAAACTAATCCAGTTTTGTGTTTAAACTGAATTGTTTGGATAACTCCAGTTAAAGTAGCAAATTCTTGGATATTGATCCCCTTGGAGGGGCAACAGACCTAAAATATCTCAACAGGAGAGTCAGAACCCATTTTTGGGGGGGAAATTTGGGAATGAGAGTGTGTTGGGGTCACCCTGCATGTGGTAACCATGGCTGGTGAAAGCCAGAGTGTGACGGATGTGTGGCTGGCAGGCTGCAGCTATACACAAACATTCAGGGTGTGACCTGCATGCTGAAAGGCTGTTGTGAGTGGCCCAGGTGGGAGCTACAGCAGCAAAGCACTGGGAGACACTCCACGTTGCAGGACCAGGGTGATGCTGCCCCTCACTGGTCAGTATTCCACTCGGAATATCATAACATAGGATAGACAATAAATTGAGCAAGTGGGAAAGTCAAATCGCTCCAATACTGAAAAGTAAGTATGCCACAACAGTTAATTGTAGTATTACTCATTACATACATTTCCAACCCATTTAGGATTATGAATCTCTTCTAATTTATTTAAGTAAACAATGCTGACTTGCCTGATTCTCAGTCATGCACAGGGAAACTTATCTTCCATGTCCATCGGTAACAAAACATGTAATTTGTCTTTGTTGTTAAAACTGGAAGTATGGGAATATATATTTTTAAGCATTAAATTGGAAAATTAGATAAAAAGGAAAAAAAATTAACATTCTATTGATGTCAGTCTGTTTTGAGAATTTAGCAAAACCAGTTCAAAGATTTGTATGTACTCAGCTTACATGAAGACCATTTAGTCCACCTTGCGGTTCAGGGCTGTTCCTTAACTTACATTTTTTAGTGTCTTGTCCAGTCTCATTTTATATGTCCTAAGAAATGGGGCTTCTTCCACTTGCCTTGGGAGATTATTCCATAGCCTAACAGCTGGCACAGGAAGTTTTTCTTGATTGTCAATTAATTTCTTCTTCCCTTTACTTCTAGCTATATCCCCATCCTAAATAATTCCTCTTCATCCCTGGGGCTAAATCATGGAGCCTTTACTTAGTTCCTCTCCAGGTTACACTCTCAATAGGAGTTTTGGAAAGTGTAGGGGACAATTTCCTGGTGCAAGTGCTGGAGGAACCAACTAGGGGCAGAGCTCTTCTTGACCTGCTTCTCACAAACAGGGAAAAATTAGTAGGGCAAGCAAAAGTGGATGGGAACCTGGGAGGCAGTGACCGTGAGATGGTCGAGTTCAGGAGCCTGACACAAAAAAGAAAGGAGAGCAGCAGAATATGCACCCTGGACTTCAGAAAAGCAGACTTTGACTCCCTCAAGAAACTGATGGGAAGGATCCCGTTGGAGAATAACATGAGGGGGAAAGGAATCCAGGAGAGCTGGCTGTATTTTAAAGAATGCTTATTGAGGTTGCAGGAACCAAACCATCCCAATGTGTAGAAAGAATAGTAAATATGGCAGGCGACCAGCTTGGCTTAAAAGTGAAATCCTTGCTGATCTTAAACACAAAAAAGAAGCTTACAAGTAGTGGAAGCTTAGACAAATGACCAGGGAGGAGTATAAAAATATTGCTCAGGCATGCAGGCCTGAACTCAGGAAGGCCAAATCACACTTGGAGTTGCAGCTAGCAAGGGATGTTAAGAATAACAAGAAGGGTTTCTACAGGTATGTTAGCAACAAGAAGAAGGGGAGGCAACCTAGTGACAGAGGATGTGGAAAAAGCTAATGTACTCAATGCTTTTTTTGCCTCTATCTTCACAAACAAGGTCAGCTCCCAAACTACTGCACTGGGCAGCACAGTATGGGGAGGAAGTGACCAGCCCTCTGTGAAGAAAGAAGTGGCTCAGGACTATTTAGAAAAACTGGACATGCACAAGTCCATGGGGCCGGATGCGCTGCATCCAAGGGTGCTAAAGGAGTTCGCGGGTGTGATTGCAGAGCCATTGGCCATTATCTTTGAAAACTCATGGTAATCGGGCGAGGTCCCAGATGACTGGAAAAAGGCTAATGTAGTGCCCATCTTTAAAAAAGGGAAGGAGGAGGATCCAGGGAACTACAGGCCAGTCAGCCTCACCTAAGTCCCCGGAAAAATCATGGAGCAGATCCTCAAGGAATCAATTTTGAAGCACTTCGAGGAGAGGAAAGTGATCAGGAACAGTCAGCATGGATTCACCAAGGGCAAGTCATGCCTGACTAACCTAATTGCCTTCTATGACGAGATAAGTGGCTCTGTGGATGAGGGAAAAGGAGTGGACGTGTTATTCCTTGACTTTAGCAAAGCTTTTGACATGGTCCCCACAGTATTCTTGCCAGCAAGTTAAAGAAGTATGGGCTGGATGAATGGACTATAAGGTGGATAGAAAGCTGGCTAGATCGTCGGGATGAATAGGTAGTAATCAATGTCTCCATGTCTAGTTGGCAGCCAGTATCAAGCGGAGTGTCCCAAGGGTCGGTCCTGGGGCCGGTTTTGTTCAATATCTTCATTAATGATCCGGAGGATGGTGTGGATTGCACCCTCAGCAAGTTTGCAGATGACGCTAAACTGTGAGGAGAGGTAGATACGCTGGAGGGTAGGGATAGGATACAGAGGGCCCTAGACAAATTAGAGGATTGTGCCAAAAGAAATCTGATGAGGTTCAACAAGGACAAGTGCAGGGTCCCGGATTTAGGACAGAAGAATCCCATGCACTGCTACAGATTAGGGACTGAATGGCTAGGCAGCAGTTCTGCAGAAAAGGACCTAGGAGTTACAGTGGACAAGAAGCTGGATATGTGTCAATAGTGTGCCCTTGTTGCCAAGAAGGCTAACAGCATTTTGGGCTGTACAAGTAGGAGCATTGCCAGCAGATCGAGGGACATGATCGTTCCCCTCTATTCGGCATTGGTGAGGCCTCATCTGGAGTACTGTGTCCAGTTTTGGGCTCCACACTACAAGAAGGATGTGGAAAAATTGGAAAGAGTCCAGCGGAGAGCAACAAAAATGATTAGGGGGCTGGAGCACATGACTTATGGGGAGAGGCTGAGGGAACTGGGATTATTTAGTCTGCAGAAGAGAAGAATAAGGGGGGATTTGATAGCTGCTTTCAACTACCTGAAAGGGGTTCCAAAGAGGATGGATCTAGACTGTTCTCAGTGGTAGCAGATGACAGAACGAGGAGTAATGGTCTCAAGTTGCAGTGTGGGAGGTTTAGGATGGATATTAGGAAAAACTTTTTCACTAGGAGAGTGGTGAAGCACTGGAATGGGTTACGTAGGGAGGTGGTGGAATCTCCTTCCTTAGAGGTTTTTAAGGTCAGGCTTGTCAAAGCCCTGGCTGGGATGATTTAGTTGGAGATTAGGTCCTGCTTTGAGCAGGGGGTTGGACTAGATGACCCTCTGAGGTCCCTTCCAACCCTGATATTCTATGATTCACCTGAGTCAGGAGATTTTACAAACCAAGAGTCTGATTCTTCCATCCTTACTCAAATTGAGTAAAAGCTCACTCTGCCAGTAGTCCCAAAATCAGCAAGGCAATCCCACAATGTGGTTAAGGTTGGCAGAGTCAGGCCCTTAGTCAGTATTTCAGGATCTGGCCATTGGTGTTTAGATGTACCTTTCAAATACTTGAAGTATGAGGGGGATACCAAATATCTGATAAAGATCAAGGAGTTGCTTTCTGCTGGGAACATCTGGCAACTTTCACATCAAAAGTCTGCAATATGCGTTATCTCTGTGGGAATCAGGATAATAGTACCAAGGGAATAAAGTCAGTTCATAAAACCTTGCAAAACCCCAACTATTATATGGGAACTGATGTCTCCCACAATAGAACTTTGGCAATTCCTGTGTCAAATGTTTAATTTTTCTCAGAAGGCAGAGGATCAGGTCACTCTAGTTGATTTCCATTTGAATTTATTTGGAGCTATGAATTTTGAGCATGAGTTGAAACAACCCATTTTTATTTTCCCCAGTACACCAGAATTTCTCCCTGGAAAGAAGAATGTCTGGTTCAGGCACTGCATACTAACACGGTACATTCAAACACAAGGAGCATGGCTGGAGGGCAGTACATGACTGGTAGGCCTAACACTGAGGTAGCTAAGCGCACCATAGAATAGTATCCGGGAATAGTGTAAGCAGTGATTCCAACCCCCCAATACGAAATGGTGAAAGGACTATCTCCATCCCTTTGAGCCTTTAAGATAGTGTTTAGACCCAGCGTGATTACTTTTGAAGGCCTCCTTTTCTCTCCTTTCCCTGGAGGCCTGCAATGGGGGAACTCACAGCCAGAACACTCCCCTGGCCAGGACTAGGTGTTGCAGAGGCTATTCTACTCTAGCACCACCTATTGTCTGCCACTCTGGTTCTGTAACTGTCTGCAGCTTCTGTGGCCCAGCCCCCTGGCCAGGTCACCTTTCAAGTTCAGTCCCCTTTTGGGGTATCCAAGTCCAGCTCTAACCAGTCGAGCCCTAACCTGTTTTTTGTCACTTGGCCTCTTCGAAGTCCTCTCACCCAGCTCTGCCTCGATCCACAGCAAGTCTTTCCAAAGTGAAACAGAACTCAATGGAATCACACTCTTCTTTTCAGAGTAATGGTCCCAAGACTTCTCCCTGGGGTCCATCAGTAAAACTCATGTCAAACCAAACAGCACTGGAGCATCTTTTGCCCTTCTCTGGGCTTGAGTGTCTCATCCCTCTAGACTCCTCTTCAGGAACACTGGCCTCAAGGACTGCCACGCTGGAGCCTTTCCAGCCACAACTCAGCTCAACTGGTCTCCTCTTCAGGCAACTCCCACTGCTGGGCTTTCCTTCTTTTAAATCTAACACTTGATTCAGGTGTAGTGGGCAGAGCTAATTGCATAAGGCTAGCTGACCTGAGGCCTCCTGGCCCTGGCCTCTTTATCTCTCAGTGCCTTCATTTCTGACTATATGAAACCTAGATTCCCTTAATCCTTTGACAGTGCTTCCACAGCAGCTTTCGGTTTCAATGTCCTCTTCTTTTACTACCCACCCCAACCTCTGGACATTCCCAAGGAAATATGGTAGGATGACAGGCTTCTCTCCTGCCTATTCCACTTCCAGATCCTCCCTCTTCCTTTTCCATTCCTTCTCTTCTTTTATATGTAAGATATCTTGAGTTTAGTAAGGCTTTTGACCCAATCCCACATGGCATTCTCATTTGCAAACTAGAGAAATGTGGTCTAGATGAAATAGAGGTGGGTACACAACAGGTTGGAAATCCATACTCACAGAGAAGTTATCAATGGTTTGCTGTCAAACTGGAAGGGTGTATCTAATGGGATCCCACTGGGATCAGGCCAGAGTCTGGTACTATTCAATATTTTCATTAAGGACTTGCATAATGGAGTAGAGAGTAAGCTTATAAAATTTGTAGGTGACACCAACCTGGGAGGGGTTGCAAGCACTTTGAGACAGGATTAAAATTCAAAATGACCTTACTGTATTAGAGAATTGGTCTGAAATCAACAAGATGAAATTCAATAAAGAGAAGTATGAAGTATTTTACTGAGGAAGGAAAAATCAAATGCACAGCTACAAAATGGGGAATAATTGGCTAGGCAGTCATACTGCTGAAAAGGCTCTGGGGTTTATAGAGAAAGACAAATTGTATATGAGTCAACAGTGTGATGCAGTTGTGAAAAAGGCTAATATGCTGGGGTGTATTAACAAGAGTGTTGTATGTAAGACATGGGAGGTAATTATCCCACTCTATTTGGCACTGAGGAGGCCTCCGCTGGTGTACTGTGTCCAGTTCTGGATGCCATATTTTAGGAAAGGATGGACAAATCAGATTGAGTCCACAGGAAAGCAACAAAAATGATAAAAGGTTTAGAAAATTAGACCTATGAGGAAAGGTACACAAAACTGGGCATGTTTAGTCTTGACAAAAGAAGACTGAGGGAGGACCTGATAACAGTCTTCAAATATGTTAAGGGTTGTTATAAAAAAGTTGGTGATCAATTGTTCTTCATGTCCACTGAAGGTAGGGCAAGAAGTAATGGGCTTAATCTGCAGCAAGGAAGAGTTAGATATTTTTTCCTAATATCTAACCTATAAAGATTGTTAAACTCTGGACTCGTAGGCACCAGCTCAACCCCCTGCTCCGCCCCAGGCCCTACCCCGCACCCGACCCCTTCTCCCAAACCTCCACCCCGTCCCGCTTTTCCCCACCCCCCTGCTCCACCACAGGCTCTTCCCCCTCATCCCACCCCTTCTCCCAGGTCCCCACCCCGCCTCTTCCCCCCTGCTCTGCCTCTTCCCCACCTCTTCCCACCCAGTTCTGCCCCCTCCCCTGAGAATGCCTCATTCCCGCTCCTCCCCCTTCCTCCCAGAGTCTCCTGCATGCCGCAAAACAGCTGATTCCAGTGGGCAGTAGGTGCTGGGAGGGAGTGGGAATAGTTGATTGGTGGGGGCCGACAGCGGGCAAGAGGTGCTGGAAGGAAGGGGGGCAGCTGGCTGCCAGTGGGTGTTAAGCACCCGTGGCACCTATGCCTGGGCTGGGGCCAACTAGCAGCAAAAGGGGGCCTCTCGGTGGGGCTACGCAGGACTGTTTGAGGAGGCACAGCCTTCCCCAGCCTATTATACACGCTGCCCATGTATGTCTTCCTGTTGAAAATGTTTAGAGAACAAAAAAGTAATATATCATCATTAGTTAGCAATATATACTAGAAAATCTAGCAAGTTCAACCATGTTCATGAATGATGTGTACATATATAAATTATATTGAAATGAAATTATCCCACCCAAAGGCTCCTAAAATGTTTTGACCTCAATTCATTAACCCTGGGTGTTCCAAGGCTTTTATTAGAAATTTTATTAGAAAATGACATTACAAGCTGTAATGAAATATAGGTCTTAGGAAAGATCAGAGCTGGAGAATGCCATAAGCCCGGAATTAACCCTGAGGATATATCCTGCAATAGTCCTAGCCAAAGTTCAAATTGAAGCAGTTGAGGGCCAGATTCCGATTTTTGCTAAAATGATGTAAATCCAACCGGGTGAACTTCAACGGAGTTCCTTTGGATTTAGGCTTCTGGGCCTGAGATCAGAATTCATTCTTGACTGAGTCTTGAAAGCTGGCCAAGTCCATCACTGGCAAATATGACATGGAAAGCAGGGGGAAATGAAAGTATAAGATTGCAACAGTATAGTAACTTGTTTGGAACATTGCAAACTCCACTGGAAATTCTGTCAAATATGTTCTATATAATTTTTAGCTCAGGGAAAACAGATATAGCAGGGCTGGGATTATATTCTCTTTAATGTTTTTACTTTCATTTTTTTTATTGTTGATGCTGTACTGTGGTCATTATTAAATAGAGCTGGTCAGAAAAAAAAATCCTGCAGAAAGTTTAGACAAAAGTGAAAAAAAATTGTTCAAGTTTTCCATGTAAAATTTAGACTTTTTGAGGAATAAGTGAATAGAAAAGTTTTCAGTTTTGGCCAAAATGCTTTTGTTGAAAAACCAAAAATGTTGGGGCTTTCAACTTTCTGATGAAACTATGGAATTTTCTGCAGAAAGAAGAAACTTTTTCTTTTTGTCATTTCATCAAAAACTCAATTTTGCATCAAAAATCAGTTTTGATGGGAACATTTTTGACCAAATATACTATTAAAGTACTTAATGTTCTTATTACCCAGTGGCCTACTCTTCTGAATCTCCAGAAATCAAGCATTGTTAACATTCTGTACAAGGTGCTGTAAATTGATCTTATTCCCACAATCTTACTGTAGAATTAGATTTGTAGGAATGGGTTCTCTAGAGTTTCTATTTCACTACTGCACATGGGTGGCAGATATTTAGAGATTCCAAACATGCTACTCTTGCTTTCTTTGTGCTTTCTTATATCCCCAGACAACATCATGGAGCACTTTAGGTCCAATCCTGAGGTCTTTATCAGTACTTATTTGGGAAATCTTCCCTTCGAATCTATGGTATCTCTGTCCTAGATAGTTATATGACCTTCATCACTGTAGCCTCTGAGTACCTACTAGCGTATGGGAGTTTTGCCTCCTAAGGGCTGAAAGTCACAGTCCTGCTCCAAACCCACTTTTAGGCACAGAGGTAATGAACTTGGGTAAGAACTGAAAAGGTCAACATACACACAAGAGAGAGCAGAGACACCTCTGCATGGGTTTAGATATGCTCGGAGCATGTCTGCTGGATTAGGCCCCACAGGGGAGAGAGCTGTGGGAACCCCTAGTTTGTGAATCTGCTGGGGTTTAGGTTTGAGTTAGGTACCAAGTTGCTGGGCACTGTCAGAACTGAGGCAGCGGTGCCCATTCCCTGCCACCGAAATTCAGGCACCTCAGGGACATTAACAGAAGAAACATAGGTGCTTAGAGACTTTAGGTGCCTCTAAGATTAGGCAGCAGGTGAGAAGGGGGGTTGTGAATGACAGTGGTGCCTAAATGTTGGACTTAGACACTTAGAGAGGCAGCAGGGCACCTGCATCCCCCTTGGTATCTACTGTGAAATGAGTTGTGTCAAAAATATAAAGGGAAAGGTAAACACCTTTAAAATCCCTCCTGGCCAGAGGAAAAACCTTTCACCTGTAAAGGGTTAAGAAGCTAGGATAACCTCGCAGGCACCTGACTAAAATGACCAATGAGGAGACAAGATATTTTCAAAAGCTGGGGGGAGGGAAAAAACAAATCTCTCTGTCTGTCTGTGTGATGCTTTTGCCAGGGACAGAGCAGGAATGGAGTCTTAGAATTTAGTAAGTAATCCAGCTAGATCTGTGTTAGATTATGATTCCTTTAAATGGCTGAGAAATTAAGCTGTGCTGAATAGAATGGATATTCCTGTCTGTGTGTCTTTTTGTAACTTAAGGTTTTGCCTAGAGGGATTCTCTATTTTTTTAATGTAATTACTCTGTAAGGTATTTACCAACCTGATTTTACAGAGATGATTCTTTTTATTGTTACTTCTATTAAAATTCTTCTTTTCAAGAACTGAATGCTTTTTTCATTGTTCTTAAGATCCAAGGGTTTGGGTCTGTGGTCACCTATGCAAATTGGTGAGGATTTTTACCAAACCTTCCCCAGGAAGTGGGGTGCAAGGGTTGGGAGCATTTTGAGGGGGAAAGACGTTTCCAAACAATGCTTTTCTAATAAAATAAACCCAGATAAACGTTTGGTGGTGGCAGTAGAAGTCCAAGGGCAAAGGGTAAAATAGTTTGTACCTTGGGGAAGTTTTAACCTAAGCTGGTAAAAGTAAGCTAAGGAGGTTTTCATGCAGGTCCCCACAACTGTACCCTTGAGTTCAGAGTGGAGAAGGAACCTTGACAAGTTAGTAGTCTCATCTCAGTTTCTAATCGACAGGGATCCACGCTTCTAAAAAATGCCATCAAAATCAGTGCCCTAGATGACAGTCACATAAGAAAAGCCAAGGACAAAATGGCCTTAAGCACTAATTTGCCCTTTCAGACTCCTACAGGTGATCCCTGGAGATCCAGACTGAGGCACATTGATAGAGTAATGTGGAAAAACTGCCCAAGCTGTACCTGTTCTTTAGCTAGAGAACTTCATTCTCCATGGCTGTTGAGCCAGCTCTACGCATAGTTTTTGGGGGGAATATATTAGTTAAAATATTCAAGATTGGACCTATAACTTGTTAGTAACATTTCTTATTTGTACAGATACAAAAAGAATGTGAGATTACAGATAAAACTCTGTCTGCTTGTTTTTCTGGCTTTTAGTTAATTTAACAATAACTTATTAATTGGGAAGCTTCACATCTGTTTTTTTAAGAAAACACGCATAGGGATATCACACCACTTCTGGTACTTGACTCCTACAAAATCTATTTCCTGGTGAACAACAATTATTAATGAAATACATATCTAAATCCCTTCTCACTTTCCCTTGAATATCAGGCACAACTTACTTTAGAAAATAAGATAAGACTATATAAAAAAAGGCCAATGTACCTTCTTCTTTGTTTTTATCTTCTTCTCTCTATATACATCTGTTTCCCTTCACCGCCATCCATGTATGCTTTGAAGCAGCAAAGCACTTAAAACATATAATTGAAGACAATGGTCTTGCTCAGGTGTCTAAAGCTATGCATATGCTTTAGTCCTTTACTGGATCAGTGCCTTAATTCTTCCCTGCACCGATATATATTTTTTGCTTCACTGGCCTTTCGTGATACCTCGGACCCTCTCTTGCGCCCACTGAAGTAAATGGAATCACAATCAGGTGATTATTCTATACTTTTTACCCATTATAAGGAGAGATTTGCTTAAACGTGGCTTACTCCTAATCATTCTGAGTTGATTGCCCCCTTTTTTGTGATCTTAGACAAATAATGTTTTGGATGAATCATTAACGGCAATTTTCTTCATAATTCTTCAAACTTGAATTACCACAAAGACTTCATTTGCCTGTGGTCGGGACATAACCTAAACCTTTTACGGATAGTATTGAATGACTCTTCCCTTTTATAATGTGTTACACTACCTCAAGGACAATGAGTGCATTTGCTCTTAAATTGCATTAATTCCATGTTTATTCTCTCTCGAGTCTTCTACAGTTAACATTAGTATATCCTGAATGATAAGGGAGCATTTGAACTGCATGCATACAAGTTCCTCGCTATAATAATGATTGTTTAAATTTTAAAAGGCTGCTGACTCTTTTGGCTCCCTACTTCATCAGCTGCTCCCCATTACCACGATTATTGCTTCAGAATAGAAGTCTTCCAACAATATTTTTGTCAATGAGAGGGGTGTTAAATTCTGGGATTCGGTCAAATCCAGGCATCTCTCTGGAGAAACACATTAGAGTAGAAAAGATTGGCATGCTATTTACAGGTCATTGAGACATGGGGGTCTTTTTTAAATATAAGGAAAATACCACATATCTACAAACTGGCAGATTGTACTGATATCACTCCATGTTAGTGTTCTGTTGCTATTAACATTTATAATAATGAGCATTTTTTCTCTCTCCACTTGGTTTAATTTTTCAGTAGATTTAAACTTGGATAAGGTGATGGAGGATAAGTCTATCAATGGCTATTAGCCAAGATGATCAGGGATGCAACCCGATGCTCCTGGTGTCCCTAGATCTCCAAATGCCAGAAGCTGGGACTAGATGGTAGTAGATGGATCATTTGATAAATTGCCCTGCTCTGTTCATTCCCTCTCAGGCATCTGGCACTGGTTGCTGTCAAAGACAGGATACTGGGCTAGGTGGACCATTCGTCTGACTCAGTATGGCTGTTCTTATGTTCTTATTTGTAATGACAATCTTCTATTTTATACCTAAGTGTTTAAAAAAGTGACTGGGAAGTGCTCTCTTTGCCTGTACATTTCAGACGAATGTTGGGTGCTTTAGTAAATTAGGGTAGACTATTATGATAGAGAGAAAGCTGAGCCAGAAAAAAAAATTGCTTGAGATTGTGGTCTGTATTTTGCATCACTGATACTTAATCCTTACACGGCACTTTTCATCCACAGATGTCTCAACAGTGTACAAAAGAACGTATCATGATCCCATTTTACAGAAGGGAAAACTGAGGCACACAGAGAAGTGAAGTGTCTTAAGGTCAAATAGTCATTGTCAGCTGGGAATATAATCTAGGCCTCCTATTTCCCAATCAGAACCCTAGACATGGTGACTTAGATTTCTGTGGAAGGAGGGTTGTGAAACTGTTGTCTGTGTATACATGCTGTGTAGTGTTATAAAGCCTAACTGCCTTCTTGCTGTGTGCCAGAATGTGGTAAGGAGACTCGTACTAATTATTGAGCCGCATTAACTCTCCTTCTGTCTTCCAGACTCAATAGAGAGGACAAGTAGGGCAGTATTGAGTGGAAGACCAGTGACAGCACGGCTACTGATGCAAAGTAATGTTAATATGCTGTCACCCTTTTGTTTACACATATCTGTTGGATGTGTAATGTTTTCTAGATCCTTTATGTGGCTCAGCTGTATTGGCTTACTAATTTAGATTGACAGGTTTCAGAGTAGCAGCCGTGTTAGTCTGTATTCGCAAAAAGAAAAGGAGTACTTGTGGCACCTTAGAGACTAACCAATTTATTTGAGCATAAGCTTTCGTGAGCTACAGCTCACTTCATCGGATGCATAAAGTGGAAAATACAGTGAGGAGATTTATATACACACAGACCATGAAAAAATGGGTGTTTATCATACACATTGTAAGGAGAGTGATCACTTAAGATGAGCTATTACCAGCAGGAGAGTGGGGTGGGGGAGAGAAAACCTTTTGAAGTGATAATCAAGGTGGGCCATTTCCAGCATATTTCCAGGAGTTAACAAGAACGTCTGAGGAATGGGGGGTGGGGGGAAATAAACAAGGGGAAATACATTTACTTTGTATAATGACTCAACCACTCCCAGTCTCTATTCAAGCCTAAATTAATTGTATCCAATTTGCAAATTAATTCCAATTCAGCAGTCTCTCATTGGAGTCTGTTTTCAAAGTTTTTTTGTTGAATAGTCACTTTTAGATCAGAAATCGAGTGACCAGAGAGATTGAAGTGTTCTCCGATTGGTTTATGAATGTTATAATTCTTGGCATCTGATTTGTGTCCATTTATTCTTTTACGTAGAGACTGTCCACTTTGACCAATGTAGATGGCAGAGGGGCATTGCTGGCACATGATGGCATATGTCACACTGGTAGCTGTGCAGGTGAACGAGCCTCTGATAGTGTGGCTGATGTGATTAGGCCCTGTGATGGTGTCCTGAATAGATATGTGGGCACAGTTGGCAACGGGCTTTGTTGCAAGGATAGGTTCCTGGGTTAGTGATTCTGTTGTGTGGTGTGTGGTTGCTGGTGAGTATTTGCTTCAGAAATGTGCTGGAAATGGCCCACCTTGATTATCACTTCAAAAGGTTTTCTCTCCCCCCATCTCACTCTCCTGCTGGTAATAGCTCATCTTAAGTGATCATTTTCCTTACAATGTGTATGATAAACACCCATTTTTTCATGGTCTGTGTGTATATAAATCTCCTCACTGTATTTTCCACTTTATGCATCCGATGAAGTGAGCTGTAGCTCACGAAAGCTTATGCTCAAATAAATTGGTTAGTCTCTAAGGTGCCACAAGTACTCCTTTTAATTTAGATTGAAAGTTCCTTGGGTCAAAGCCCAGATCTTCCTCTATGATTTGCTCAGTGCTGAGCAAATAAATAAACCAGTATAAAGACATAAGTCATGTGCACAGCAATGTAAATCACTTGTATCAAAGATCTTGGGAGACAGGCCAGTCCTCGCTTACAGACCCCCCCCCCCCCCAACCTGAAGCAAATACTCACCAGCAACCACACAACAAAAACACTAACCCAGGAACCTATCCTTGCAACAAAACCCGTTGCCAACTCTGTCCACATATCTATTCGAGGGACACCATCATTGGACCTAATCACATCAGCCACACCATCAGAGGCTCATTCACCTGCACATCTACCAATGTGATATATGCCATCATGTGCCAGCAATGCCTCTCTGCCACATACATTGGCCAAACCAGACAGTCTCTACGCAAAAGAATAAATGGACACAAATCAGACATCAAGAATTATAACCTTCTAAAACCAGTTGGAGAACACTTCAACCTCCCTGGTCACTCAATTACAGACCTAAAAGTCTCAATTCTTCAACAAAAAAACTTCAAAAACAGACTCCAATGAGAAACTTCAGAGCTGGAATTAATTTGCAAACTGGACACCATTAAATTAGCTTTGAATAAAGACTGGGAGGGGATAGGTCATTACACAAAGTAAAAACTATTTCCCCATGCTAATTTTCCCACTACACCTTCTTGTCAACTGTTTGAAATGAGCCATCCTGATTATCACTACAAGTTCTTTTTCTCCTGCTGATAATAGCCCACCTTAATTGATTAGTCTCGTTAAGAGTCGGTATGGCAACACCCATTTTTTCATGTTCTGTGTGTGTGTATATATATATATATCTTCCTACTGTATTTTCTACTGCATGCATCTGATGAAGTGGGCTTTAGCCTACAAAAGCTTATGCCCAAATAAATTTGTTAGTCTCTAAGGTGCCACAAGTACTCCTCGTTCTTTTTTTTATATCAAAGATTGTAATGTTCAAAAGAGTTTAGAAAAGAAATGTGCTTTAATAAGTGGTTAAGAGACAAAAGTAGAAGCCAAAATTACTGGGTTATTTTTCCCAGCACTGCCAATGTTATATTGTTTAACCTAAGGTAGAAGTGTTGCAAATAATTTCATAGGACTGAGCATCTAAAAAAATTACCATATAAAGGAGGAGAATGTTATCTTCCATAGAATTGTCTTTTTGAAGTATCTGAGCACAATCTATTTAATAACTAATGATAATAACCCTGCAGCCCTTATTCAAAGAAACTCCCATTGAAGGCAATGTGAGTACTAAATCCGGAGTTCTGCTTATGCACCTGTTAGTAGTGTTAGCCCCTTACAGCAAGTATTATACTTCCACACCAGCACAACTGATCAGTGGAATGATTTAATGCATGGTGGAAGGAAGGTAAAGGGGCTCTGAATGTGACCTATGAGCAAATGGTACAGGACTGCTCAGGGGAAGTCAGGATTTTCGTGCAGATTACCTCCCCAGTGCCCCTGAAAAACTTTCCTCAGACCTTGCCCTTCTCTTCTTTCCCATGCCCAGGGAGAGTGAGGCTCCCATCTATATCTGCTACTTTGGGGTTGGAAATGGGAGGGCTTATTGGGAGGTTGCTTTCTTCCCTCTCTGGTTACTAGAAAGTAAAATGAGTTACATCTTATTCCACCCATAGATGACAGATCCATTACTTGCCTTGGGCTACATTGCCAGTCAGTCTCCCCAGAATACTAATAGATAGGAATGAACCCACCTTCGGGTGCTGAGGAAGAATTCTGCATGCTCAATACCTCCTCAGCACCATCATTCAGGCCCCCGATGAGATAGAAGGCAAGACTGGGCATCTGCAAAAATCTTATGCAATTACTCTGAAAAAGTGGAAGAAGGCTCCAGGATTTCATTAGACCTCTCCAACTGTGGAACCCAACCAAGGACAATTCCAGTGAGCTCTCAGTTATGGAAACAAGTAAGGCCAGGATTTATCTCCAAGTCAGTGCTGCAGGATTGGGTCCAAATTGGGTTTTGCATGTGTGAGCACTGCAGAATGTGGTCCTAGTTTGGTAGTAAAGAAAAAACGTCTTCCAAGTAGTACACTATTTACTCACAAATTAGGAAGTGACTAGTGGGGGGGGGGGAATGCTTCTTGCCAACACATCTGTTTCTTATCAAGAAATCAGATCCAAGTCCTTGCTGATTCTTGCATCATGCCACTTATTCCAGTGGTTCCGTCTAAACTTTTTGAAACTGCTGTTATCCCATCATCACCACATGAATAGTAGAGTGCAGAGACACCAGTCTGGTCTCACTTCAGATTGATTTCATTAGGAGCAGGAGCCTTTAAGGGAAAAACTCCAAATGACTTCAATAGAGCAGAAATTAGTGCTCTATCACACTTGAGTGATGATATTTATAATATTTAGTGGAAAGCAAACCGCATATTCTTTGTATTATGATATACATCCCACATGAACTATACATAATATGAAGTAATTTAAAATTTGTTCAGTCCTGAAAACCTTATGTGCATGTAACATTAAAAATCAATGCAGAGTTTGCCTGACCCTGACTCTCCAGATCCTGGTATTTATTAATGGTCTTCTATATTTGTTTTTGAAAAAAAAAACAACCACTTATATAATGCTTCTCAAACAAATCCAGAAGTTTATTGAAGCAAGTTTATACATTTTAAATGAGCAATTATTTATTCATTGGTTGAAAACAGGAAGAACAAGAAATTGTTCATTAGCACACGAAAATCTTACCCTAACATTAACTTCAACCAACTATTAAGAAGCACTTTTGTATCTGTACAGAACACCTTAATTTTCACTCTGAAAAAAAAATTTGTTTAAGCAAAAGAAGAAACTCAAAGTAATAATTACAAAATGTTTGGAATCTCAAATCCTGCCCTATGCAGTTTTATCAAATCAGTCACAAGAACTACATAGCACTTATGAAATACAGCTGCATGGGAAATCACCAAAATTTAGGCATAGATTTTGTAGCATACTTGGAAAACAACTAAAAGACTCTGCTAAAATTTTGAGCCATAATTTGTTTATATTTTATGCCGTTCATTGCCCAACTTTTCATTAAGATTATTTCAAAGTTTTTATTTGTCTTGTCTATTTTAATGTATATCATTATAGAAAAATTCAGGCTAATAACCTTTGATAAAATGTTATAAGCACACCTAGTTGCATAGATGTCATGTACAAAGATAGTAGTATTAACAAAAACATAAAATTAGTCAAAGAATAGCATCTTCATATGAGACATATGCAACCTAAATATGTATCTGATGCTTATGCAGTACACACTGTGTGTATATATACACACACATTTTACACACACACACACACACACACACACACACCCCTTCAATACATACATACATACATAGATTTGGACCAAATTTTATCAACAGGTTCGCATACATTTACTCATATATATATGTTTTATGTACAACTGTGTACAAACTTTGGTCCTTCAGGCTTTTAAATGCACATTAAAAAGAAAACATAAAAAGAACAATATACCATTTTAATGTTGTAGGCTTTTTCCCCCCATATTTTTGTTCCTGAAGAAATAGCTATCATTTTCTATAGGGCTAGCAATGCATGAAATCAATCTTTTCTCTGTCAGGACATAGTCTGCCCTCATTCTTTGCAAAACTATTACTGAAATGGATGGAAGCTCCATTAGTACTGTGGAGGCAGAATATAGCTTAATTAGAATGCAGTTCCAATTATTTCTATTATTTCCCCTTTTGAATGCTTAGAGAGATATTGGGCCCAATCTTGCTCTGAATGAAAAGCATATTTAGGGTCAACATGCCCAATATTTAACTAGCCAAACAATAACTAGGGCTCAGTCTTGTTAAATCCCAAATCCTCTTTATTTTGACCTACCAACAACAGAGGGAATTTGTTTCTGATCAGAGGTATGAGCATGCATGTGATGCAAGTATATTTATAAATATACCACTGCTCTTCCACTCTGCTTGATTTTTCATTCTCAAGAGCATGCTGGAAATTCAAATCGGAGTCCTGCATATCACCAGCAAAATTACTGAAAACTTCCATACCTGATGTGCTCAAAAGAATGGAGCAGACAGGTAGAACAGAATGACAGTGTGATAGGTGTGCCTCCAAAACCACACGAAAATGATAGGTCTCATTTTAGGATCACGAGCCTCAACGTTGTCCTTTTAAGAGATTCTTAGGACTTCTAACAAACAGCAAAATTTGTTCAAGGAGCTTCAAAACCAAGCTTTAATGAAAATGTGTTAAAGTACTCAGATGCTATAGGAATAACACACAGCAAAGCATAAGTTGTAGTGGGATACTGGCACACTTTAAGAGTAGTTATGATGATGAATTATGGTTACATGTCAGTACACTTCAGTTGGCAACCATGAAGCAGTGTCTCAATTAAAATTATGACCATGAAACGAAGTGTTAATTATTTTATAAACAAAAAATAAAGTTAACTTTAGAAAAACTATGGTCATTAGTACTCTTTCCAGAGCAATTGCCCACATTCCACTGCTTTGTATGTCATTAATACTTTTCATAAAATAATTTACAGCAGTTCAAAATAGTTTATTTAGCAATATGGTACATTTCATGATATGGCTACTGCTGTAGTTAATTGTTCATGACTAGTGCCTTGACAAGCTTGAAGTGCCACACTATGATACTCACAAGTGCTGTTACTGCACTTGAAGAAGACCTGTCTCTTCTGTGTAACTGGCTCAGGTTGGAATGGGGATGAATTTGGTAGATTTTGATTATTTGGGTGATCCCCTCCACACATCCAAACTGTTTGTTGGGCTTCTGTTGTTGGTAAAAGAAGTCTGTCTTCTGCTAACGCTGTCAGAATCTGCTTTACTCAGCTTTTGTTTTATTTTTTGACAGCAAGGGAAGCTCTGTATACAGTCTTGCAGGAGGTGTCCACTAAAGAACATGTAGATCCATGGATTGCAACAACTGTTCAGACTGGCCAACAGAGCAGTGACTGTAATGACAGTATTTTCAGAATCTATTTTAAAAAAAAAAGTATACTGTTTTAGTAGCAGAATTAAAGGAACATTGCCAACATACAGTCAATTTCTTCATTAACCATTTGATTTTTTATGTTAATTGTTGAACAGAAATGAGAAAAGCAATCCTGGAACTGAACAACAACAGACATTTAACACTGTAATAAATACTGTCACTGGTCTGGTTGGGTGCCCTCTATTGGCGGCCCTTCAGATTGTTGTGGGGGAATCCAGCTTCTGGATCCCCAGGTGTTATAAACCCAAGCACTGTCCCAGTCTTGGGATCCCCAGGCACATTGTTAGAATGAAGACCCGCTCTCTTACACTCCATCTGGAGAGCTGTGAACTCATGGCACCCTACCCAGCCCCTGTAAACAGTATGAACTCCTCAGGCTCCCCCATCTCATACACACATCTCTCCCATAATCTCACCAAAGGTGAGAGACTTCTAGTTTACCTCTCCAAGGGGCCATCATGTGGAAAGTGTTACATATAACACAGACATACAATCCAGAGTTCTACAATGCTGCTGCTCTTCACTTAATCATATGAGAAATACACAGACCCATACAAAAATAATAAACTTCATGCACTTCCCTTCCTCAGTTTCCTCACCACTCCAGATCATTCTTTGGGCTGGAGTCAGGGACTGTCCAGCATCCTTCTGTTACTTGCATGCTGACACATGGAGTATTCTCCCCTCAGCTAGTCCTCTGACCTAGGCAGCCCATGCCCTTCCTTCCTCCCCTGTAAGTCTTTATTTAAAGCCCTAACTGGTCACCTGGCTTCCTTTGCTCTGCACCTCGTAAATTTCCATTTTTTTTCCAGTTCCCCCTCCCCTCAGAGAGGGAACGTAAAACTGTTTCTCCTTTAGACCAGAGCTCATCCATTCTTCCAAGTTGTTATCACCTGAATAGAGTCCTTGAGTTCTATGACCCTCCTAGACCAGATACGAGGAGGAAGTGACACAGCCCTCCTAGCCCACAGTGGATACAACAAAGCTGATTCAGCAATTTTCACAGTAACCACTTCATATCAACCAGAATTCAGCAGTTGTACAGATAGATCCTCCAAATCATCCCAAGGACACAATCAGGAAGTCCTTAGTCAGGTAAAACTCCGATTGAAGTTAACTGGACTTTTATCTGAGTAAAGACTAATTACTTCTGGTTTGGGATCTAAGAACCCAAGACAACAAAGCACTTCAGCACATGTTAACCTGTAAGTGTCAGCAGTTCCATTGACACTGAGGCTATGCATACCCTACCACTTATGCTGGTAATACTCATGTCGCTCAGGGCTATGAATTAGCCACCACCCTGAGCGACATAAATTACACTGACCTAAGTGCCGGGATGGACAGCACTATGTTGGTGGGACAGCTTCTCCTGCTGATATAGCTACTGCAGCTTGTTGGGGGCGGGGATTAATTCCTGTCATTTTAAAGTGAGTACACTAGAGATCTTACAGCGACGCAGCTGCAGCTCTCTAGTGTAGCCATAGCCTAAGTAAGTGCTTTGCTGGACAGGAGCCTTAAATCCCAAACCTGAAGTCCAAATTCGATTAGGTAAGAGTGAAATTGACATCATTGGCAAAACACTAGCTTCAGCAAGGCCAGGATTTCACCCTAAGTTTTTTCTTCCAAAATGTATATAGGCCCTGATCCAAAGTCCATTGAAGTCAATAGAAAGACTTTGAATCAGGTCCATAATGCTAGAGATCAGAGAAAGATGCTCTGTTTTTTTCCTTCAACTAAACTTTGTCATAGAAAAAAATTCATCCTCTTACCTCTACTAGTTTAATTAAATTGTCAGACTCTTTCAAGTACTTAGTATATTCAATTAAAAGTGGCCTCACTTTATGAATATTAAGTCTCCACAGCGATATATTCACTGTGTTGTACAGTTCTACAAGATTTTTAGAATGTCTCTTCGTATTAATCTCTCTATTTAACAAGTGAAATGTCCTGACAGGTTTTTTTTTCTCCTTTTGAAATCGAAATTATATTAGTCTGCCTCAAACCTTCAATTCTATTTATATTTGATCAACTATGGTATGTATTGTGATTGAACTCAATCCCACATTTCTTGGTAATCAAAGTTCCCACTATTGTCAATGACAGTCTGAAATACAAAAGTACAATATAGTATCATCATCTAACGTTTGTGGCTTCCAGCTTTCACTTTACATGTTTTTACATATATATATGTATGCGTACATTATAATGAATGAAAATTACTTCCAGAATTTTATCCATAGCAAGGGCAAAATGAATTCACTGTGGTATTTCTGGAATAGACTTTTTAATTTAAAAACAAAAAGCACATCTAGAGTTTTGAATTTTGGGGAAACATTTTACTAAATTATGTTTGTTCAAATTAATTCAGCAAATGTTTTAATCAGAACCATTTACCTTTTATTAAATCAGAAAGCAAAATGTGACCATTTCCTTCCAAAAGAGCTGATTGTTTACAAACAGCAAATTTATAATCTCTAAAAGCTTTTGTAAAACATTTGAGCTTAGCACTTTTTTTAGGCTGATGATACTTTGATATTTTCCTTGGCTGTGTACAGATAGCTGAAGTGTCAGACACACCGTGAACACCTGGGAAATGCAAAATTCTCTTCTTTTTCTATGTTTTTCAAAAGGTAGAAGTATTACAAGGCAAACATTTAAGTCATCACAGAACTTTCAAGCAGGCATACAAAATGGTTGGCAGCCTTCCTGGTTACTCTAGGGTAGTGGTTCTCAAACTTTTTGTATTGGTGATCCCTTTCGAACACCAAGCCTCTGAGTGCAACCCCCCCTTAGAAATTAAAAACACATTTTTAATATTTAACTCTATGTTAAATACTAAATTTAAACCCTATTGCTTAAAATGAATTTACCTTTTCTCACTGCTTTTAAATTAAGATTAAAACACATTTTTATCAAATTAAATATAAGTGGAAAAGTTATTTTTAAGTAGAATTTTATTTTAATACTTGACTGCAATTAATGACCTGAAGCAGCCAAAAAATCAGTGAGATGGATGATGCTGTTTGACACAAGAAGTTTTATTTTTGGTGTTGTTTTAGAAAGGGCGCATCTGATGTCGTCCTTCACATCAAGCCGGTTTCAAGATTTTGTCTTTATTGTGAGAAGGCTGGAGAATCCACTCTCGCATTCGTAGGTAGTGGGAAATGGCAGAAGTACTCTCAGGGCCATTTCAGACACCAGTGGGTATTCACTTGCAACTGAGCACCAGAACTGGTTTAGAGGCAGCTGTGTGAATTTTGCTTTCACTTCATCGTCATTGATCATGTCGACAAACTGTTCCTGTGCGTGAATATCATCAGTAGGTAACTGCTCAGCTGTCACACTGAAAGGGTTCTTCACCAGGGAATGGAGTGCTTCTGGTAGCACTGGGAAGTAGTGTGAGAACTCTTCATGAAGGGCTCTCAAATATTCACTGATCGCTGACTTGAGAGCACTATCAACGTTAACTTCCTCCTCCTCGCTGAATGAGGAAAGTGTCGGAAACATGCCATATCTGTCTGTGTCCAGCTTCCTGCACCACAGATCCAACTTCATCTGGAAGGCTTTGATTTTATTAGTCAGGTCTATTAATGTTGAACATTTGCCCTGAAGTGACAGATTGAGATCTTTAAGATTGAGATCTTTAAGGCTACCAAAGATATCAACTAGGTATGCCAAGCAGAGAAGCCATTTCTTGTCATTGAACATTTTGTTCAGCTCTTGTTTCTGTTTTCGCAGGAAAAACTCTGCCATCTCTTCACAAAGTACAAAAATGCGCTTTAATGCACATCCCCTAGAAAGCCACTGGCCTTGAGTGTGGAAAAGCAGAACTTCATATTCACCACCCATTTCATTGCAGAGCTCTCAGAAGAGACGACTATTCAGAGCATGAGCTTTAATGTAGTTCACTGCTCATATAACAACATCCACCACAGCATTAAGGCATATTGGCAATGTCTTTGCAGCTAGGACTTGACGATGGATTCCACAATGAGTGACAATCACATTAGGTGAGACACACTTTACCTTCTGCTGAAAGCCAGACCGTGCACCCATGATTGCTGGAGCATCATCAGTACAGATACCACAAAGGTTTTTCCACTCAATGCCATTGCTTTCGAAAAAAGGCATTCACCTTATTGAAAATGGCCTGTGCTGTTGTGGTTGTTTCAAGTTGTTCACAGAGTAAGAACTCATCCTTAACATCCCCGGTATTTACACACCGTACGAATGCTATCAGTTGTGCGCAGTGAGTAACATCAGTGGTTTTATCAAGTTGCAGGCTGAACATACTGAAAGCAGAATGTTTAATTTCGTGCACAATTTGTTTTTTGATGTCTTCAGACATCTCACTTATTCTGCGTTTCACGGTATCATTAGACGTAGAGAGCATATTCAGTTTTTTGGCAGTATCATTGCCAACCATGAGTGCCACAATCTCATTGCCTGCTGGCAGAATAAGCGCCTCACCTGCTGTACGCGGCGCTTTGGTACGGACAGTTCATAGTGGCACAACGTAAGAGGCCTCCAGAACTGAGGACGTTTGCTGTCGGAAACTTCCATCAGCATCAGGCCTGGCTGCCTTTGTTGGGTCTTCTCTGCGTTTGAAAAAATCCATGTTTTGATTTTTATGCTCAGAATGTCTAGTGCCAAGATGTCGCTGCAGTTTGCATGGTTTCATTGATTCAGCAGACAAAACTTCACCGCCAATGACGCATTGCGGTTTTTCAATATCAGAGGTGATGATACTGGTAAAACCAAGTTTAATGTAAGACTCGAGATACTTTCATTTTTTAGCGGTTTTAGCAGTACAGGTGGCCATTATTTTCAGGAGTAAGTTTGCACTTGTGTGTCTGCTTGTTAATTAATAAAGTACTTGTTCAGCTGCTAAAGAATCAAGCCCTCTAATGTTGTCTCAGTACCAGGGCCAGCTATAGGAAAAATGGTGCCCTGGGCAAACTTCTATTTGGCGCCCTTTCTTTGGAGGTGGAGCAGAGCTGGAGGTGGAGTAGAGTTGGGGGTGGAGCTGGGCTGGAGGAGCTTGGGGCTCTGAGATCCGCACCTGGTGGTGATGGTGGCTCACAACCAAGTGCCTGGCCGGGCTCCCAGCAGGTGGCAGGGCTTGGGGCTGACAACCCTGTGTGTGGCAGGGCTGGGGGTTAACAACTTTGTGCCTGGCTAACCCTGATAACCCTCAGCATGGCCAGGCTCCACCTGACAACCCCAGTACAGGGGTCCGGGCTCACAGCATCCTGGATGCCCCAGCTCGGGGCTCACAGCCCCGCTCCTGCTTGGGGTTGGGGATCACAACACCGCGCCTGGCCGGTGCTGAGGCTCGCAGCCCCGCAACAAGGCAGGATTAATCTTTTGTGGGCCCAGCACCAAACATATTTGTGTGCCCCCATGGAGGCAATGGAACATGGGGTGGGGAAGTCCGTCCCCGGAGCAAGGGGCTGGTCAGGGGCAATGGGGCATAGCAAGGCAGAGGCAGTCCCACCTCGCCCAGTGTGAGGACACCATTTAGAAACGCGTGCTCCTGCAACCATGGGGGTGGGCCCATGCCATGCCACACAACCCCCAGTGCCCCCCCCGACTCCCTATACCCAGCCCCCCCCACATCATCACCCCTGCCCAGCGCACCCCACCCTCAGCCCAACCACAACTGCCCAGCACCCAACACTTCCTAATGCTCCAACACGCACAGATCTCCCCCACCTCCACTGCCCAGTGTCCTTCCCCACAGCCCCACCACCACATCTACATAACAACCCCACAACAGACCCCCACTGCCCAGCACCGCAAAACACACAAACCTCCCCCACTCCCCCAAGCCCTGCCCCCGGCCCTGCTGAGCTGGCACAGAGCAGGGATTCCCCCTCCCAGCACAGTGCTAGGGGGCAGGACAGCTGAAGCTCGGGAGCACAGAGCAGTCCTGGGGCCCCACCCAGCCCTACCCACCTGGCACTGGTGCTGCCCATGGCAGAGGAGGCATTTGCTTGCATGAGGGGGTGGGGGAGCCACCAACGTCCCCAGCCTGCTGCTTCCGCAGAGCCACAGGGAGAGGCACCCCCTGCCCCCAGGGAGCCCGAAGTGGACAGTCACTAGCCCGGACTGGCAGTGGCAGAGAGGAGCCTGCTGCTGGCCAAGAAGAGCAAGCAGTGGATGGGAGAAAGGGGTCACGGCATAGGTGCAGACTTTTGGTTTTGCTGGTCGGTGCCCCATCCTGGCTCCACCCCCTCCCCCAAAGCCCCACCCCCACTCAACCTCTTCCTGCCCTCGCTTTGCCCTATCCCCCTCGACAACCCTGAATGCCTCCTGCCTGCCGACCCCCCCCAATGCCTCCCAACTGCTGCTCACTCCTTTCTGCCCCCTTCTGCCTTAAGGGCAAAGTGTGTGTGCTGGAGGGTGCTCTCCCAGTTTTGAGGGGAAGCTATTTTCAGCATATTTATACACTTTCATTCTAGTTATTGAATGTGTGTCTATCATTGGTATCTCCCCTTCCTGATGTTTCCCACTCTCCACCTGCGTCCCTTTTCCCGGCTCTCTCTCTGCTCCCCATCTGCTATCGGCTCTGTCTAGCTCCCACTCCCACCCACACACTCAAAGCAGCTCTGTCTCCCCCTAACCCCACCCCCTGCGGCCAGCCCAGAAACTGCCCGCCCTGACACAGAGAGCAATTTAATTCAACAGCCCAGCATAGAAATGTCCCATTCATTCATCCTGCTGTATGGCTGTTGTGTGGCTCCAGCTCCTCCCAGTCCCCAGGGCTGCAGCCCACCCCCGACTCCCTCACACACTCTGCAGCTTTTGTGGGAGGGGAGCCCCTCGTGGAACCATAGCCAAAGGCAAGGGGGGAAGAGGGGGTTGATTCCTCCTCTGGGCTGCTACAGCCTGAGATGAGCTCAGGTGTTCCAAGGTGAAGCAAGGCAGCATCTCCTGACTTGAAGCTGATGCGGTGGGGGGAATGCAATCAAAGGATTCCCTGTGAGCTGGAGGGGGGAGTGTGGATCCAGGGAAAGGAAATCAATACTTCCTGACACGGGGAGGAGGGGATGCTGATCTGGGGGGTGGGGGAATAAACTTCCTCTCTGGGAGGAAAAGCCCCTCAGGCAGGCTTGATCTGGGGGAGGGAGGGGGAGAGAAAGGGAGAAAACAGCTTTGAGCTGGGCAAGCGTTATTTTGTCAGGCATGAGAGCCGGCCAGGGAGAAGAGCCTGCAGGGAGGATGCGACTAGAAGTACTGGTGTGTTGCCCCCTCCTGTCCCTCCATGCACAGGGGAAGGGATGCAGATCCCCAGGGCCTGGGTCAGAACCGTAGGGGTTGGGAGTTCCCAGAGCCCGTGTGGGAGGGGTCCGGGCACAGGCAGGTCCGGGCTGGGGGAGGCTACTCATTTGTGGCTGGGGCTGCAGTGAAGCCCATCTCACCTTTGGCCATAGCCAGGCACACCCAACTGGCTGGACGGAGCACTGGGAGGGGGTGAGCTGCTGGCCCCAGCCCAAGTTCGCTCATCAGACACAAGGGCAAGCTTTTCTTAAAGAGCCATGTCCTTTGATTTGTCCCCCTGCCTAGCACTAAGGGGGTCTGCATCTGGTTTCTCCTGGCTGGAGTGGGGCACAGGTATTGGAGGAGACACCAGAGTGGGCTGAGAATGGCTGGCTTGGTCCTCGAGAAACCCCCTGACCCGTACTCCCCCCATTACCCTCCTGCAGCCAGCCGAGAAGCTGCCTGCCTGTCTCCTCCCAGCCCCCTGCCAAGAAGCTGCCCACACCCCATCTCTCCCACCCCTCCACAGCTAGCACAGAAGCTGCCTTGCCCTGGCTGCTTGTCCCCCTAGCCTAGCTCCCTCTGCCCTGAAAATTAAAAGGGCTCACATCTGCCTGCAGTGGAAGGTGGGAGCTTCAGCAGCCGCAGGCGAAACAGCTGATAGGTGGGAGACTTTGCGCCAAACTGATGATTGGCCGCAGCCAGCCAAAGAGCTGATGAGGGCTGCTGCGCATGCTAAATAGCTGATTGGCAGTTGCCAACAGCTGATCTTCCCTGTGGCGCTTGTGGGTCATGGGGTGGGGAGGAACTGGCAGGCAGGGACAGGGGTTGGAGAGAAGCCCTGGGCTGGCCAACTGAGTGGAGCAAATGGTGGGGGGAGAAGCCGGGGGTGTAGAGGAGCCAGCTGCTCTGGGCGCAGCGCAAGTGAGTGGGCTGGGCCGGAGCCCCTTTTGAATGTGGGCCCACCCCAAGGCGCCACTGGCGCCATTGTAAACCCTGTACTGCCCTGCAGCCCAGCGCCTGGCCAGAGCTCACAGCCCCGCTCCTGGCCAGGGTTGGGGTCAGGGCTCGCAGCCCCACAGTCCCCCATGGAGGTCAGGGTTGGGACTCGCAACCCCGCATCAGGGTCGGGGCTTGTGGTTGCAGGCCAGCGCAGGGGTCGAGACTTGTGGCTCGCAGCCCCGCTCCTGGCCAGGGTTGGGGTCGTGGCTCGCAGTCCCACAGCTGCACCCAAGGGTCAGGGCTCATGGTCAGGGCTCACAGCCCGGTGCAGGGGTCGGGGCTCACAGTTCGCAGCCGCGCGCTGGGGTTGGAGCTTGTGACTCCCCACATAACCAGGTCACGACCTCCAGTTTGAGAGCCAATAGTTTAGAACAATCACGTTAAAACAAACAAAAAAACACCACATTTGTAATAGTATGGAGTTCAAAAAGATTTGCTCGTATCAGTTGAACATTGTGTTTTGATCTAACCCAAGCAAGACAGCAAGGCATTGCATCCAGTCCTGCAGTTCTTATTCATGGAACACACTCACTGAAGTCAGGGGTATTTGTCCATGTACTGTATGATTTAGCCCCTCAAGGTTACCTAGCTGTGGTATACTGTAGAATCTTCCCTAGATCTCTAAAGGGTCTGATTTTGCTCTCATTTACTTCAGTGAGAGCAGGATCAGGCTCTAGGTTTACACCCCTTCCAGACACAAACTTTACAATGAAGTGGAATCCCCAGATTAGTTATTTATTTTCTCCTTTTAATCTATTTGAATGCAGGTAAGTGGCAAAACTGAAATGCATACAAGACTGACAGGAGAAGGCTTTCCAGGTAGCAGCTGCATTTCATTAATTATTGCACCAGAGCATTATGTCTGTCACTCAGTAGCAAAAGTAAAACAGTAAGTGAGAAAACATTCCTGTGGTTATTTGCAAGTTACTTAACTCATACATGCAATATAAACACAAGTAATCCTTTAGTTTATGTAAAACTTTTTCAGAAACATGATGATTTTTATTCAACGTTTCCCTAAAGAAATAATTGAGGTGGAGACAAATCGTGCCATCAGTTTTTCAGCAGAACTCCACATTTGTTTTACCAGGGAGAGTTGCTTAAAATCAAAAGCCCCATTATTCAAATTGTTCCTCAAGAACAACTGAAACAGCTGGGTTTCCTTGTCAGAGCCCGCAGGGTCATAACAGCAACTATCAAGGGCAAACTATTAATTGTAAAAAAGGCAGGGTTTATTGCTCTGAGTGAAACTCACTCATTTCCCCATTATAGTCTAAAGAGATAATCTTTGGTCTGCATTTTCCCTCTGCTCCCCCAACACACCCACAGCAGAAGGCAGGGGAAGTACTTTACATCTCTCCCTCAGAATCTTTTCTGAGTTACTTCGGTGTGAGTACGGAGTCACTCCGGAGTGGCAGCAAGGTAAATCAGAGCAGAGGCTGGACACCTGCGCCTCCCCTTCACCTACCGATCCAGGAGAACTGCGGGTCCCAGACGGACCACATCTGGACAGTGAAGAAGGGCGCCCAGCAGGCGATGTAGGCCGAGACGATCACGAAGGTCATCTTGACGGTGCGGATCTTGGCCCGGGAGATGGTCTTGACGCTGCTGACACACGGGGTGGGCAGAAGCCCCCGGCGGAAGGCGCCGCCGGGGGGCCCAGCCGCCGCGGCCACCGCCACCGCCCCGGGCTTGCGGCGGGCCTCGCCGCCCCCTTCCCCGCGCCGGCGGGTCTTGCCGCGGACGTTGCGCCAGAGGTGGCCGCAGATGAAGCCGTAGCAGGTGGCCAGGACCAGCACGGGCGCCACGAAGATGCCGCCGGTGATCCAGGTGACGTAGGCGCGGGGCCCCCAGGGCTGCACGAAGTGCGCCCAGCAGTCGTAGACCTGCGAGCCGCGCTCCACCTCGCTGAGGGAGAAGATGAAGTACTGCGGGGTGCTGAGCAGCAGGCTGAGCGCCCAGGCGGCCGCCACCATGGCGTGCGGGCGGCGGGCGGGCTGGCGCAGGGTCTGCAGCGGGCGGCACACGGCCACGTAGCGGTCGGCCGTCATGGCCACCAGCAGGTAGGCCGAGGCGAACATGCCGAAGACCTGCAGGTGCTTCACCACGCGGCACAGCCCGTCGGGCCCGTGGAAGCGGAAGGTCACCTCCCAGCACAGCTGCGGCAGCACCTGGAAGAAGGCCACGGCCAGGTCGGCCAGGCTGAGGTGGCGGATGAAGAGGTGCATGCGCGAGGCCTTGCGGGCCGTGCGGCGCAGCGCCACCAGCACGAGGCCGTTGCCCAGCAGCGCCGCCGCGAAGGTCAGCGCCAGCACGGCGATCTCCAGCTTGGCCAGCTCCTCGTCCCGCCCGTAGGGGTCCCAGCCGGCCGCGCGGCTCGCGTTGGGGGCGGCGGAGCCGGGCGCCGGGCTGGGGCTGCTCCCCGCCGCCCGCCGCCACTGGCTGCCGTTCCCGGCCGCCGGCGCGTCTCCCCACGAGGGCCCGGGGCTGGCGGCCGAGCGCATGGTGCCGCCCGGCGGGACCCTGCACTCGCACCTCCCGCTCGCTCGCTTCGCCGCCGCTCGGCCCCTGGCTCCCGCCGCCGCCGCCGGTTGTCTGCGAGCGAGCGCCGGGGGCCGGTGCCTTTATCCCGCCGGGCGGGGAGGGGCGCGGCCGTCTCCGAGGCTGGTCAGCGCTTGACGCCAGCCGCCCCCTCCCCCGCTTCGCTTTGCAGCGCCGCCGCTGCCCCCGGGGCACAGGAGCTGAGCTCTCTACCCGCCCCCCCCCCCGCTTCGGTACCTTCCTCCAGCCCCTCCCCGGGCTCCCCCCGTTCCCACGCGCCCCGGGGTGGTGGACCAGGTTCTCTCCCGCATCGGCCGCTCCCTGGGATCGCTCCTTTCTCTGCCCAAGGAGAATGAGGGGCGCGTCCCCCCTGCAGGGGCATGGGCTCCGGCGCTGTCCGTCAATGCAAGGAGGGGGAAGGCGGGGGCGATCGGCACCTTCACACCTTAGTCTGTGAAACTCCCTTTGCCTGCCCCTCGGTCCCCAGAAGGCTGCGGTGTCTTATTGCGCTGGGGAAGAGTTGCTGAGCGGGGCAGCAGGAGGGGAAGGGTCAAAGGCAGGGAGGGAGAAGAGCGGAGAGAGACAGTAGCATACAGGTGTGGGGCAGCAGAAAGAGCAGGACAAGGGGCGGGCAGAGGCAAGGGCAGGAGAAGGGGGAGAGGCAGGCTGGAGCGCGGAGGGGCAGTGGCGACACCTTGCAGGGGTGTAAGAATAAGAGGAGAGGTGGGAGTGGGAGAGAAAGGAACTGGGCACAAGAACAGCAGAGGAGGGTCGGGAGAGTGATCTGCTGGCTGTAGGAATGCTACCCCTCTGCCTCTCCACTCTGGAGCCTTGTTTTTGTCAGGGGTTGTATCATTGCTTGGAAGATTCTTCTAGGTGAGCAGCGAGATGTATCTGATGGCATGCAGTTCTGGGTAATGGCAGTTTCCTTACTCCTAGCCATCTCTTTTGAAGAGTTACTGTGAAGAAAAATATGATCTACAGCATCATCTATTTCCTTAAATCCAAGAGAAAAACAAAGCAGCACTCAAACACAGTCTGTTACTAGTATCTATGAATTATTTTTTCATTTACAGAATGGATTCTAACAACATCTGTCGGCCAGGAGGTTGTGATATGGCTTTGACACTGTCTTCCGGATTTATCCCTTGTACCCTTTCCTGTTGCACACACAGAGAAGAGATGAAAGTGAAATGTGTTGAACTGTTACTCTCCATCTGTCTACACATTCTTAAAAGCCAAGGGGTAGAGTTTATTACAGAATTTAGTTTTAGGGGAAGGCAATAGTGAACAAACAGCGCTTTCAGAATCTTGTCACAACTTTGGTTATTTGGGATAATCAAAACAACATTTTAGAGGAATCAGATTTCAGAGTAAATGTCTCTGTTATTTTTCCCTTCTGTCCTGTTCTTTTGTCCAAGACTAAGCCAAGGATGGAAAGTGATGTTCTGGCATTTAGCAGAGTACTGTCTGGTCCTCTCATGGATTATAACAATTGTACTAGAATAAAGCCCAGAAGAGAGGGGCGGAGAATCAACAGCACAAACTGGAAACAAAGGGTGAAATCTTGACCCCCTTGAAGTCAATGGCAAAGCTCCATTTTACTTCAGTGGGGCCAGGATTTCACCCATGATGGTAGAAATTTACCTAGAATTCAGCACAGAAAAAGGCAGCATGGATCTAAAACCTCCTCTAAAGTACTGTGACTGCAAACATATTTCCATAGTTGATCACTTTAACTTTAGTCATTTTTTAAATATAGAAACTAGCAGATAACTAGATAAAGATTTTCTGTTTCCTTGGTTTCATAGGTTATTCTGGATTTAGGGCAAAATTCTGGCCCCATTGTATACATAGGAATTTTATCATTGATTTCAGTGGGACTGGGATTTGGTCCTTATAACTAGAAATAGCTTTCATTCTGTCATATGAAGTAATACATGAGATTTAAGGTTAGATCTTGCTCCAGTTCAGTTCACTGGTAAAATACCCACATTATCTTCAATAGAAAATCCTGGATCAGGTCCCATCTGACTGGAACAAAACTGTGTTACTTGGGCTGATTTTTAACTAAAACAGCTTTAAGAGGAGAAAAAAAATCTGCTTTATAAAAAAGGGTGTAAAGAATAAAATTTATATTTGGTCTTTCATTAAAAAGGCAGTTTTGAGATTCTGGTTTTAGAGGACTCTTCCAGATTTACTGTAGATGAAAGACTCATGAATTATATACTTCACGATATACTAAATTACTTCCTGCACTTGATCCTGCACTTTGTACCTTATTTGAGGCTTGCTATCATAAAGTGCTCACAGCAGAGCTTTAGAGCTTGCTCCATTAAAGTCAATGTCAGAACTCCCATTAATTGCAGTGGCTGAAGGAACACGCTCTTACTTCACATCTTTGACTCTGTCCCACTGTGTTAGAGATTTTGGGAGGCCTTGTCCAGCGGAGGGGGGATGCCACCATGAGTTTTGCCTGTATAAAGACTGCAGAATCAGGCCTAGACTACACTGAACATTTTTGACCAGCTCTAATTTATGATTACAAGATTTTTTCATTAAAAAATGGCCTTTATTCAAAAATGATTTTTTTTTGTGAAAAACCACATGCCTTTCCCCAGCTTTTTTATCATAAGCATTATTGAAAGTATAAAAACTTTTTTGATAAAAAGTTTTAAACTGAAAACCAGGTCATTTTAACTTTTTTCATGATTTTTTTCCAAAAGACTTTGAAATGGAAATAACTTTGAAATGTCAACAATTTTCACAACAGCTATGATTTAAAAAAAAACATGGCCCATATAATCTCCACAACTACGCAGTGTGGAAAAGAGCAGCTAAAATCAAATGGGACAAGGGTTGAGGTCAAATACAGAGGAAAAAAAGAGGCTACAAGGTATAATTCCCAAGGTAGCCACCAATGAATCCTCCAGATTAAATATGTATGGCCTGCTGTGGTAAGAAATTTGGGAACAGTCACTCCTTTCAACATTGTTTTCCTGTGATTCAGGCATGATTTACAAGGGAAAAATTGCCTAATTAAAGCTCATATGAACAGAATTAACTTAACATGTGTGTCATGTATATGTGTGATACTCTGTATCTACATGGGGAACAAATATTTAATGAGCTCTTCAAACTAGCAGAGGAAGGTATAACAGCATCCAATGGCTGGAAGTTGAATCTAGCCAATCCAGACTGGAAATAAGGTGTACATTTTTAATGGTAAGAGTAATTAACTGTTAGAACAAGCGTCATGATGGATTCTCCCTCACTGTCTATTTTAAAATTATGATTGGATGGTTTTCTAAAAGCTCTGTTCTAGGAATTACTTTGGGGAAGTTCTATGGCCTGTGTTGTACAGGAGGTCAGACTAGATTATCACAATGGTCCCTTCTGGCTGTGGAATCTATGAGTCTATGAATCTATGGTTAGCCGACTGAGGCTGTGTACCACATAGGAGAGAGGCAATCTTTCAGTTATCCAGATCTCAGACCATTTAGGGACTGATAAATAAAACAATACATGAAATACCACTTGGATACTAATTAGCAGCCAGTTCAGATACTGGAGGTATTCATACTAGTGGTGCTCTGGTTTAAAAGAAATGGAGTTGTTGGCAAGGCATTCTTTGTGAGAATCCTGATTCTGATTTTTGACTCTGTATCTTGCTTCCCACTTGGTCCAGTAGAGGTTGAATACCTATAATATCTTCCTTCATTTGTCTGCACTCTAAACGAAACAGTCCAATTCTTTACAATCTCTCCTTATATGGACGTGTTTGTGTGCTTCTATTTTTGTTATGTCTTTGGGCTCCTCTTTCTGCTATATGTGAGATCGGGTGATTAGAATTGAACACAGTATTCAAGTCAAGGGTATACTTTGGCAGTAAGTGGCATTACCACATTTTCAGGGGTTTTTTTTATCCCATTCTTTCTACATCTTACATTCTGTTTGCTGAGTTCGTTTGTTTATATCACTATCATGCATCAAGCAGTTCACAATGATACCCGGATCTTTCCCCCCAGTGGTTACTGTTAATGTAGAAGGACATAGGATGGTTGATTGAGAGTTATTTATAACAAAATCACCAAGTATCAATATTTATTAACCAAAATATTGCTACTTTATAGCCACAGGGTATGATGGTCACAGAGCAATTGCATAATTTGATAGCTACCTACCCTGTAGGAATGTAGGTTTAGAAGATTGAACAAACAGTAAAGATCATTGAGCTGCTATTTTTCTCTCAATCGGTTTACAGAATGCTTTCCAGTTTTACTTATACTAAATGTCCACCCATGCTTGTTTCAACACAATCCTACCTAACGCCACATTGCTTAGTTATAATCAAATTCTTTAGTAAGAGCCAGATCTAGCAAAGCACTTTGAGTATGTGCAAAAATTTCAGTGTGATTATTCATGTGCTTAAATTTAAGTGCATTGTTAGACCAGGGTCTTAATGTCTCTAAAACTGTTCTTAAAAATAAATATATCACTGAATTACAAGTATACCTTAATAATAAAACAGCTGCTGTACTCTTCAAAATCACATTTTAAATCATTAATATAGTGTACACATATGATATGCTGATAGCACTTTTAACTATAATGTGAACAAATAATGTTTAAATTTAGCATTATAATTTGTTGTAATATGTGAACTTTTAACATTGTCTTTTTTCAATCTGTGTTTCTTTACTGTACAGAAATAAAACCTACTTACTGCATTTTACATTTCCTAAATAAATACTTGGTGCATAATTATAATTTAACTAAACAGTAATATTGAGGGCAAAATTTGGCCATCAGAGTAGAGTTAAAGTAGAGTAACTCCATTCACGGTAATGGAGTTATGTAATAACTAGTATGAAAGTGGTATTAAGTGAGATGAAAATCAGGCCCAAAGACTATAATTAATACTGATAGCATGAGCCAGAGTCAGTTCAAGTAAGTTATATAATGGGGATGGCCAAACTTACTGACCCTCTGAGTTGCAAACCATAATCTTCAGACGTTTAAGAGCTGCAAGACACACACAACCTTTACACATGCATTTTTAAAAATATCCTACTTATTGTATCATGGCTAATTACTGCTAGAGCTAGATGCCTTGTGGGTCTCCATCCTGGTTGTAAGTCTTTGGAAATCTGGTTGATACATTGTCAAGGCAGTATGGAGGAGCTCGGTCAGATGTTGATTTGTAAGGACTGCACAATGTTTCAATTTTATGAACTTCATCACAAAGTACAGTGATTCACAGCAGTATGTTGTGCCAAAAATTTAAATGAATTGCATACTAGTCTTCTTGAGTTGAGGATACTTCGTTCCTGGAACTTGCTTCCAGAGCTCAATTGCAGACTGATTTATGCATCATCTTTAGAGCCTGGTCTTTCTGGAGTTCCAGTAGTTCCATTTCTACAGTAGATGTTTCTGTAACCACGGTTTTGGGAATCAGGTTGATCACATCAACCATGAATGGGTTTACAAGAAAGGCGAAGCAGTATCTCAGCTTCTGCAAGTCTTCAAACCTGGCCTAAAAGTCATCAAGCAGTCCTTGTAATTTATCTCTGTATTCCTTGAGTTTGTGATCTACTTTGATTTCAGGGAATGTGTTTACCCTACTTTTGAGATGGGGAAAGTGGTTGAAGTCTCTTGACACTATGTCTCTTTGCAGAAACTTTAACTTGCTCTGGAAGCTGAAGAATGTCTGAGTAAGGTCAGAAATAATCTTATCCTTCCCTTGGTGTGCCAAATTGAGAGTTTGCAGATGCTGCATAATATCAGAGAAAAACATCAGCTTCTGCATGCATTGCTCATCTTTCAGTTGTGGATAGGACTTTTCATTTTCTTCAAGGAAAACACTGATAGACTCCAACAGTTCCACAAACCTATTGCTGGTTTGATTACCACCTCACGATACAGTAGTAAGAGACGTTGTTAGTTTTGTCTTCAAGATCCAGCTCTTCAATTAAATTTTTGAACTGTCAATGAGTCTTCCCATTGAAGTGGATGAAACTGACAATTTCTAGAACTATTTTCGTAACATTTTAATACTTGAAGTATCTGCCTGTGAGATGTTCAGGATGGATGATGCAATGAACAGGGAGAAACTGCGGAAATTTGGGATCACGTTTCAAAAGTCTGATAAGGCCTACTTTTTTTCCCCACCATTGCAGCTGCTCCATCCCTTGCAACACTGATAGATTTATCAAGTGGTACATCGGGGTTTGTAAATGCTTTGTCAAGTGCATTCTTTAGGTGAACACCACGGGTTGTTTCTTTTAGCACCACTGAGTCCAACATTTCTTCTTTCACAGTTACATCTGTGGAAACATAGCAAAAAAATATTGGTAGTTGTGGTTTATCTTGAATATCTGTAGATTCATTGACAGCTAGGCTGAATGCTAGAGAATTCTTAGATCATTTTGCATGTTGCTTGCAACATCGGCACTGATCTTCTGGAAGATACGCCTCTCCAATGTGGCGCAAAATTGGAATTTTCTGTATTAGTCATTGAAGTTTTGTGTTACTTGGATCTAAAATTGAAACCACTTCTGCAATATTCCTCTTAACAAATTCTCCATCACAATATGGATATTTAGCACAAGTGATATTCCATGCCATAACAAAGCTAGCTTCAGTCGTTGTGTCAGCTTCCTTACTGAACTCAGAAAGTAGTGTCTGTTGACTGTTGAAGCATAATTTTAATGTGTTTAGCTTGTTTTTCCTTAATTCTGATCCAGGAGGGTACTTAGATGAAAATATATTGTGAATTGTTTTGTAGTGACATTTCAAGTTGCTCGCTTTGTAGTGAGAAAGCGATGCATTGCAGATTAGGCACATGGGTTTGCAACCTTTACTAGTGAATGCAAAATCTTCCTCTCATTTGCGGAGATAAAGGAAGAAGGAGGCACGTCTCGGGGCCCTATTTCACCCCGAGATGTTTGCTACTTCCCACCACCCAACACAAATGTAATGAGGTTAAGTGGTGTCCATATAAAATAAGTAAGAACTACTAATTATTCCTCAAGAAAGGCTTTTAATGATTTTCGACTATAATAACAGCATAAACAAAACAAGAAAAGGAAAACCAAAGACCAGCACTGAATAAGAATTAATACAAAAGGCAGATTATATTGAAGACAAGTGCAAGTACATGTAATATTGTGGACCATTTGCGAGTTTCTGAACAGTGACTCTACCTATGCTGGTCCTGGCAGGTCACAATAAAAGCCCCAAAGACAGCATAAGTAAAGCTATTATTCACCAGCTCTATATTCCTGGTGACAAACTATCTCAAAGGCAACATAAAGCTGATGAACGATAGCACCAGATGCATTTGCTCAGGCTACTTGAAAGACAAGCACAATACATGCAAAGCTATTATGCATCAGCCACCTACTATTGATTTTATGCTACAGTATCGATACGACTATGATCAATTCGGCTTGAGCAACCAGACTTCTTTACTCCATAGACTTACCCTGCATTTGTCCAAAAATACATTACCCTTCAGTCGGCCGCTTTCTGCACTGGCCAGGTATAGAGAGTCAAGAAGTGCACGTCCCTTCGGTTCAGGGGGTGTGGGTTCCGAAAACACACACACACACAGTCCCATGCCTTCATTCTTTTTATCTGATCTGACGGCCATGTTTTAGAACAGACCAACCAGTCAGGGTGGGCCACATTGTTCATATGGTTGCCCTAGTTGTATAATTGATGCGTATTTAATTTTTATGTCCAATTGTTAGTTGTTCGTAAAATTGAGGCCGATTTATTTTCGGTAGCCGATTAGATCTTGACTGTGGGTAATTTCGGGTTGATAAGTACATAGGAGTCAGCATAAATGGTTATCTGGTTGCAGCGTGTCCTGACCACAAGCTTAAGCTTTGTTTTTGCAAGGCTTGCATTGTAAAGCATATGGACGTTTGAGGCCTAACATTCGCAATACTTCTATTTCATTCAAGCTTTACAAGACAGTTGCTCAATTTATTCACATCATTCTGGCTGAAAACTTAGGTTTTCTTCTTCATACTTGCGTTATTTACAGTTTGAAGATGTCATTGTCATCCACGAAATTAACGTAGGGCTAACACTTAAATCGAAAACTATTCAAATGTGACTTATGAACAGTAAACACAGCTTGTAGTATGCAGCGTGCAGGGAGATCACAGCACATGAAGTCTGCACAGGACTACAGTGATGCAATTTCTGATTATAATAAGTGTGTGCAGCTAAAGTTGGAGCCTAGGTGCCACCTCAAGGGCTGAAGCCCCCAGCACCAGCTCACCTCTTCCTGCGGGGCTGAAGCCCTGAGCACTGCCTCGCTGACTCCTGTGGGGAGGAAGCTCCAAGCCTCCGCCCCCTCCCTCCAATGAGGCTGAAGCCCTGAGCTCTGGCTCACCCCGTTGCAGGATGAAACCCTGAGCCTCCACACCCTCCTTCCCCGCCCCCTCCCACGGGGCTGGAGTCGTGAGCACGAGCTCACCCCCAGTGGTCTGAAGCTCCGAGACTCTGCGTCTCCCCATAGGGCTGGAGCCATGAGTGGCGGCTTGCCCTGCTGTGGGGGGAAGCACCGAGCCTCCACATCCCGATGCAGGGCTGGAGCCGTGAGTGCCAGCTCGCCCCGCTATAGGGGGGAAGCCCTGAGCCTCGGTGCCCCACGGGGGGCTGGAGCCGTATGTCTTGGCTCACCCTGCTGGGTGGGAAAGCCCTGAGCCTCCATGCCCCCCCTCATGGGGCTGAAGCCTCGAGCTCTGTGAGCTGCAGGTGACCTATCAAAGAGCCGCATGCAGCTTGCAAGCTGCGGTTTGGCCAAGCCTGTTATATAATAATAGAATTGAATTTTCATTCTTGTTTTTTCATATTATAATTGTATTTCAACAAAATTAATATTTCTTTGCATGAAATCATATTATTTGAGCTGAAAACAGAGATGAAGAGGTGTAATCATAATGACTTTTTATAGTGCATAAGGTTAACATTATCTTACTTAGGCCTGGTCTACACTACAGAGTTAGATCGACATAAGGCAGATTGTGTTGACCTAATTATTAGTTATTTTCAACAACACTAAGAAACAAAACATATACTAGAGACTAGTATTAGAGAAACTAGAGACTACTTAGAAGGTCTAGAGGAAGAGACTACCTAAAATCTTTCTGAATTTAGGAACAGGTGGGGGAGCCTTGCACCTGTATTTTCAGATCAGAGGAAAGACTGACAGATCTGTTAAAGAGTGTCATGCAGCAAAAAGGCAGTGTTATTTTTGTCATTGGACCCAATTCTGCTCCCACTGATTTTAGGCCAATGTAACTACATTGACTTAAATGAAATTATTCTTCACTTCCACTGGTATGAGATCAGAACTTGGGCTATTATTTTGAAATTACTCTTTTCTAAAGTGAAAAAAACAGGTGAAGTTCTGCTTTCTGGTACCTTGGGGTATAACTAGGGACACTCCTTTGTCTCAAGAGTTATTTCAAATTTGCAATACCAGAGCGGAAAATTTGCCCCGAGCATTTCACAGGACTTGAATGACTTAATAGTTATTTGATAATGTTGCACGCAACTTCTGGATGCCGTCCTTATATATTTAAATTTTAAAGAGGAAGACATCATATCCCCTCAGATCTCTAAATTTAAATGTGTTTTGATATGATGAGTGATGTTTTAAAGAAAGAATTTTCTTCTCACAGTAATAAAGGATTTCAAAAGAACAGCTTGCTCATGTAAGTGGAAAGCTTTACTCCCAGACACCCGAGTTCCAGAGGAGACCAATTGGCTGAGCGATCATACAACGAAGGACACAAATGTTGATTTGTGGCATTACTTCTGCCTTAAGACATACTGATTCAAAATCAGAAATTGCCCCAATATTTTTCTAACATCTTAATGTTTTTACTTGCATATAAAAGAATATCGGCATACAACATATATTCGCAAACAACAAAATCATATGCTGTGTATGTGGTTATCCCAATGTTGGGGACACTGGGGCATGGCCACTAGGTAACTCGAGGGGATGGAAGACCACGAGTGTCGATGAAGCCCCCTCACACTAGGCCCAAGTGTCCTTGGCTCCCCCGCCTGGAGGCACTCGCAGCAGTTATGCTGAGGATCTGCAACAGTATGTTGCAAAGTCAGACTGCCTGAAACTAAACAAGGCCAAACAGGGCAGATATGGAAGAACAATGCTGAATAAAGCAGCTTTATGTATGGTTTAACAGATGGTACAGAGAACAAGGGAACTAGCTGGTAACTGGATTGGCTGGCTATATGGATACTTAGGGCAGCTTGCTATTGGATAAGTATGCTGAAGAAAGAATGTATAAAAGCCTGTGTAACTTCCTGCTCTGTGTGCAGGATTTGAGATTCTATTCCCCCTGTACCTTGTTTGCAGCTGCAAATAAACTTTTCTGCTTCTCCACCCCGTTGTGATTATTGGGTGACGCATACCGGGCAACGAACCTTGCTGTTGTTTGCCTCTGGCACTGGGTGCCGGCAACACCAATATGGATAGTTACTGACAAATTGTTACTGCAAGAGGCTCTATAGATAAAGTAAATAATAAACATCCTTGATGCATGCCACATTATAGAAAAAGCAAATAATAGACATCCTGTTGGAAAGGAATTGGGTGAACTTTCATCATCTTAACCAACAATGAAGTTCTTAGGGATGCATACAATAATTTAATGGCCTTAATACAGCCTGGTTGGAAGTTATATTTTTAAGTTATCCTTAAGTGGTAATTCCAGAGAAATCAGCAAAAGTCCTTTCTGCAATAGTGCTCACAGAATTACCTCTTTCTGGTGATCTCAGGTCTGGTGGATAATGTTCAGAGTTCTTTTGAAGTTATGACTTATGTGTAGATCTGGCTTGAATCTGGATTGCACTGGCTGAATTAATTTTAGCAATATCTGTGAGAGCTGAGTTGTCCAAATTAATCTGGAAATTGATCAGTATAATTGCAATTTTCTAAATATTTGTCCTTTTTTAGGATGAAAGTAAATGATGTTCTGAGGACTAGACTTGGGAAGGACTCTTCTGTGGAGAGAACACTGGAACTTCAGGAGTAACTTGGAAGAAAGCAATTGATGAAAGGACTTGTAGAATTCACTTCTGAACTCACCAGAACCAGGAGATTAGTTACCTGAAAGACTATTAATAGCATTCTCAGTTCAAAGCTAACATTTAATGGAGAAAACTGAGTCTTTTCTTAGGCATAATGAGCATCTCTCAGCTATCTAACCAACAAAATCCTGTGTTTTGCCCCTACTTTGTATCAGCAGTTGAAACAGTAGCCAGACAGTGAGTGACATGCAAAATTGCTCTCTGTAGGCTAAAGGTTGCCAGGATTTCGAAGTCTATCTGGAGGATGAAGTGGCTTGTTACTAAATTCAGTCATTTTCTGTGCAAGTGTTGTTGAAGGTTGTGTCTTACTAGGTCTTGTCTTCACGTACAGCGCTACAGTGGCACAGCTGCACCCGTAGGCACCGACTCCATGGGTGCTGTGGGGGTGGAGCACCCATGGGGAAAAAATGGTGAGGGCTGAACACCCCCCGGCAACCTCCCATCAGCTCCCCCCTTCCTCTCCAGCACCTCCCACCCGCCGCAATCAGCTCTTCCATGGTGTGCAGGAGGTGCTGTGGGAGAGGGGCACAGCACACTCGGGGGAAGCAGTGAAACATGGCGGGATGAGGCGGGGCCTGGGACAGAGCCAGGGGTCAAGCACCCCAGGGCACATCGGAAAGTTTGCTTCACCAATGGGAGAGCTTCTCCCATAAGCGTAGTAAATCCATCTCCCCAAGAGGCCGTAGCAATGTCTACACAGGGGGTTAAGTCAGTATAACTATGTTGCTCAGGGGTATGGATTTTTCACATCCCTGAGTGACATAGTTATACTGTTATAGGTCTGTAGTGTAGATATTTAGCTGCCTATAGTAATCTTAGGCCAGGTCTACACTACAGACCTATATCAGTAAAATCCACACCCCGAGTGACGTAGTTATACCAACCTAACCCCCTGTGACGGGGCGTGCATGCCCCGCACTGGGACTGCAGGGGTTCATTCTTGTCTTTGGGCCAAGGAGCCCACGCCCCCTCCAGCTTGCTGGGCATGCTCCGGCTGGAGGCCAGGTATAAAAGGGAGCAACCCAGTTCATTTGGGGCTGACCGCCAGAGAGAAAGGAGATGTGCTGCAGACTCCTGCTGAAGGACCGCCAACATTCCACGACGCGGAGGCCAGCCAGACAGCAGCGACCCACGAACCCGAGGCTCCAGATGCCACAGATGGAGGAGAGACTGGGGGAACCGTGAGACCACAGGCTGCAGAGAAGCAGGTAGGAAGTAACCCAGGGAGGCTTTGCAGGGAGATGTTTGGAGACCCAGAGGCTAGCTCAGTGTGTTCCAGTTGGATCTCCTCCAAGCTGGTGACAGGCAACCCCACCACCGACAGGGCCGTGGGTTGGGACCCAGTGGAAAGGTAGGGCCTGCGTGCCCCTACCGTCCAATCAGCTCTACTGACTCTGGCCACTAGACTGTGCATCTAATTGCAAGGGCCACTCTACTGACTCTGGCCGCTTGGCCGCACAGCCCTGATAGAGAGGGAAGGTAGATTGACTTTGGCTGTTAGGCCACATTACTCTGAGACCCAGAGGGGTCATGCAGACTTGCCTGCAGGCCTATAATGATCCGTGCCTCATCCCAAAAGGGGACGGGGCATGCATGACCTATGACACCCCCTATTTAGACAGCGCTGTGTCAACGGGAGAGCTTCTTGGGAAGGAGGATTAACTACGCCAATGGCAGAAGCCCTGCCATCTGCGCAGTCGTGTCTTCACTAAAGTGCTACAGAGGCACAGCTTCATGGGTTCAGCTGTGCCACTGTTGCACTATACATGACGACAAGCCCTCAAACGAAGGAATTGTCTGAGTTAGTCAAAGTTGTAGCATCTTCAATTCTTGAAGACTATGGTGATCGACGTTTTACAAACATATCTTTTTCAACACAAATGTTAATTTTTTGAAAAATGAATTTGTCATGGAAAACTGACTTGCAAATTTTTTATTTGTGAAATTGGTTTGTTTTTATTGAAAATATTATTGAATTATTAATTTGTTCAAAGTGAACATTCTAGTTGCAAAAAAGCAGTATAAGCAAAAAGATCAAGCCCTCTATACTCAACAAGTTCTGTCACACAGAGTCAGGGGCAGGAGTATTGCAAGAAGAAATTAATTAAATGTCCGTGAGGCACTCAGATACTATGGTACTGAAGACCATTTAAGTACCTAGCTATTTTCTGATACATGTCTGCATTAGATCGGTCTATTTGTCTGGAGTGGTTGAACATAGCCTCAGGTCCTATGTGTGTGAGTGGTGGAAAAAGCTATCCTTTGTTGCCTGAACAGAAATAAAAATAGAACCACCACCAATACAGAGCAGCAATATGTACTCAGGGTTCCAATAAATTTTACTGCTAAACATTTATTCAATATAATAAAATACTGAAAAATTACCCAAGCTACAGGCAATAGAGTAAGCTGGCAAACCAACAGGGCAGCACACAAATTCCAGGTCTGGAAAGAAAATTAATGAAAATACAGAGCTAGTACCTGTATTCAAACAAACCACCAGTGATTAGTACTTGAGATGAAATTTACAAATAACAGCTGCTTAGCTGTAAAAAGCAAATGTTGGCAGGTGGAGTCTAACGCTACCATTCAGCTCTTGTGTTTGTTTATTAACTAAAACTATGTCAAGTTCCATAGCAGAATGTTTGTGTACATATGTATAGTGTGGATATACAACTGTGCCTGTGTCATACCCTCCCACCAAAATGGAAATGTGTATCTGGACTATGAAATTGAAAATGGTATCAATCAGAGGAGGATGTACAGCCAGATTGTTGTTGTTGAATGGTTAGTGATACTGCCAGTTTTATTCCATTTGCTTTGTTATGTAAGTCTTTGAGGCCTGACTGATAGTGATCCAGGCCTTTGGAAGCCAAAATAGAAAGAAAGTGACTATTTTAACTACAACATAGAAATGTTGATATAAAACTTCCTAACTCTTGCTGCAGTTTGTAAAAATGAAGTAGTAGTGAATAAGACATCAGCTGCATTTCGAACTTGGCACATCCATACTAAGGGGAAGAAATCAAGAGTGAAAGCTTTTCCTGTTTTCCCCATCATGCTGACTTTCATACATACATAACAAATATTGTATGAGAGAGACACAGCCTGGCTATAATCTGAGCCACTGGTCTCTAGTATCTCTAATCTGGAGGATTAAAACCACAGGGGCACTGACTCCCCAACTGCTGGCATTGGCAGCAAAGGTAAAGAGTAAATTTTATTGGATTTCTTGTTGTTGCTTAAAAATTCACTGTGAAGTGCGATACATCAGTAAAATGATATAATTTTTATGGTTGTCTTCATAGCTTTGAAATACGCTAAATATAAAGTATGTGCTTTTATAGATAGCACATCACTATATTCTTGCTTTAAACAGAAAGTTTGCAGTTTTATCTCTAAATATTGTTTTTCAGAATAAGTTAAAGTCTGTCTTTTATGTTCTCTAGAGTGACTTCAACCCACTTTTCAATTATTTCCATCAAGTACATAATAAAAGCCATATACTTGAGATCCGCAGCAGCTGTGATAAAGTACCTATATCTATGAGCCAGAGTTAATATCACTGCACTAACATATCTCATGCCTTTTAATTCCAATACTATGCATTATTGATTCATCAGGAAGCAGCTTGATTGTGATGTTCATGGTCCCCATAGGACCTATGCGGACTGATATCCAGTAAACCAGACTAAAAGGAAATCAAAATAATAATAGGCTATAAGATTTGGGGCAAAGTAAAGAAACAAATGAAATGTCCATGCTTATTAATAAGATTTTCTCTTTGGCATCACTTAATATAATGTGGTGTGATTCTCTTACAAGAAATATTATATACTATGTAGTGAAATATTTGTATTGCTATCTTGTGTGCTTTAAATTACTATAAAATATGGATAACCATCAACGATTTTTCAATAAGAGGCGTACTGCAACTGACAGTGAAGTTATGAATGATGATAAGAAACTGGTCCATAACAACTGTGTTGAAGCTAATCATTATAAAAAATTGCCTTCTATATAGGAGATATGCCAAGAGCTGAGGAGTTTTTATAGCTAGGGAATAAATTGGCACTGTGTTCCTGATTCTAGCTACTTTCTGCATCATAATTCTAACTGAAAGACAGAGAAACCTAATATATACAGAGTAAATGGTGTAATGGCTCAAATAATGAGAAAGTATATTTTAGCAGATATTTTTAGTAAGCATTCTGTAGAGGAGGATTTGAAAATTCATTGTTCTTAATCTGTTTTTCTGTTATGGTTATTCTGAGGGTTTTGTCATGAGAGTCAGTATTGAGAATGAATGCACAGTGTCAATAGAGAAAATCCCATTCAAATTGTTTTTTCTATGATTTGTTAAAATTCATTTTCAGTCCAAGCATCAGCAACCCTCTCGAGTTTTGGCAATTTAACATGATAGCATTACAATATTCCTACTATAGTATGATTGAGAAAGCAGATCCTATATATAGGACCTAATCCTGAAAGATGCCAAGTGTCTTCAAGCCACATTGACTTTTATGAGCATTAAGGGTGCTAGGTGCCTCCCATATAATTTTTTTCGGCTTTTCTATGGCCCTCTACAACCTAAGGAGTTCCAAGACATGAAGGGAAAATGCACGTACTGCACTATACGTTAGGATATTGTAGCACATACCTCTTTCTGGAGCAGGCAAGCTCTATTGATCTGAGATCCATTGGGCCTAAGTGTCTTCTGGGAAGCAGTTCAAGGGCCACTGTAGCTTGGAGGGAATATGTATTTATTACAAGGTCAGGTCATTGGGTGCAAATGTTTCCTGGAATCCACAAGAGGAACATCCTGCTGTATACACACCACAGTCATACACAGATGTCTTTGTGCATATCTGCCTTCTTTCCATGTTTTTCACAAGGCTCCTTAAAATCTGTCCAGCATGACTTTGGACATTCTGTGGTGTGGTTCAATATTGCATGTGCTGGTAGACTGGTCTGCCTCTTCCGAATGTTGTCCTGGAGCATCAGCTTTCAATGCAAAGATAAATCAACATGACAATGTTTGAGTTTTCAGCAGTACTCTCTCACTTCTTTGCAACTATCTTCATAAATCTCTGAGGCTGGACAAAGCATCAAACATTATATACAAACTCTGGTCTGGATATTTCTAAAGTGACTGTATTTGGCATTATGTTTTGCATCTGTCTTTGAGAAAACCTCACTGGCATGCTTGAGAAGAACAAGTTATGCACTCCAACTGGTTTTGCTTGATCTCTCATGAGATGCTAACCAGTAGATATCCCAGATTTTGCCAATAGCAATCAGTTGTATCTCCACACACTTCACACAGGAAAGAAGTTTTCCCCTCTTCTTGGGAGACAAGTTGTGGAGGGTTTTTTACTGTCAAAGACACCAGCTTTCTTTACTGCTTCCTTCTACTGTGTTTCCAGGAACAAGCTCCAGCCTGTGACTTGGACAGTCACACTGTTACCAGAGATTTTTCTTTTCTTTTCTTTTCACTTGCTTGACTTTTGTGTAGTTTGCAGTACCCTGGAAAGGGATACTGACAGCCGGAGAGGGCGAGTGAGAAACATCATAATTCACCTCTCCCAATTCAGATTTCACAGGTAGCATTAGTATCAGAGTGCTGTAGTTTGCAGGAAACAGTAGTTAGTTTTAAGCTAGATGCTTTAGGGAAGTTATAATTAATGATAGTTTGTAATTAAAAATCCAACATGGCCCTCACTATTATTTTCTATTAGGAATTCCCAAGATGGAGGATGTAGGCTAAATTAACCAATAGCAAGTCAGAGACAAGGGTTAAAAAAAGTTCAGGAGAATGACTCAAACATCTGCAGGGAGGGGACAGGAGTAGTAGCTATGATGTAAGTGTAAAGCTGATTGGCTGAATGAGTTAGCACCCATGCAGGGAGCAGGCAGCTTGAAAGGTCAATCAATCAGAAAAGGTCAGAAAACTGAATATAAGGAGACAATTGGCAAGCTAGAAGGTGTGTAGTGAAAGAAGGAGAAGATCATTGAGAAGCAGCAGATGACTAAAGAACAGAGATAGAGGGGAACAATCAGAGAGTGAGTGAGAGAGTGACAGATCAGAAGGAAAGGAGTACTTGTGGCACCTTAGAGACTAACCAATTTATTTGAGCATGAGCTTTCGTGAGCAAGTACTCCTTTTCTTTTTGCGAATACAGACTAACACAGCTGTTACTCTGAAACAGATCAGAAGGAGTGAGACGAGTCAGAGGGATTGAGAGAAGGAGTGTGTAAATCTGATTCCCCACCACCACCCACCCATTCTAAAAGACCACTTTTGTGTATGTATGTCTGTCAATAAAGCTGGATTCTGCTGTTGAGTGAGAACTGCCCCACCCCATCCTGTGGGCAGCTGGCCACTGCTTGCAGAATGGTAATTGTTAAGTGTTTCATGTTTGTTTAATGCTATATTGCAGCGCTGTTTTATGCATCAGGTACTTGTATGTTAAACTCATTATAATATAAGGTTATTGTATTATAGATCTTATGCATGTGTATGAAAAGTTCAGCGTGTACTGATATTGCAACACTATTTGTCTTAACAGTCTAATCTCTTAAATGCATGATTTTTAAGTAATCCAGTTGTGCCTTATTACTTACTATACATTGTCATTTCTTTTTCTTTTCCCTTTCTTGCTTTACTGGATATATTGTAACCATTTAACTTTCTTTGAATAAATAAGACTTTGTTTTCCAAGCACTTCTGCTTGTGTGCCTATGCTTGATCAGAGGGCTGTATCTGTGTCTTTTTTCAAGGGCTAGCAGGATTAGCCTGCTCTGGGAAGTCCTCTGCGGGTCAGAGACAAGCTTCCTGCTAATATCCTGGCAATTCCCTTAGGGCGGGCCACTACCTTTCTCCTCATTTGGGCAGAACAAATTGATTAGTTAATTTAGAAATATTGGCAGACCAATATTGAAGTACCTTGGGTTCAAATTTTGGGATAACTCAGAATTCTAAGTGGGAAACTACTTTCTGGAGGATGGTTAATGCTCCATCAGATGCAAAGAAAACCCACATGCTCTTCAGGAATCCGGATTATTATTGTGTTTCAGACAACCTTCTATAGTCCCTGCACACAACCAGTCTTTCATGAGATGGATGAAATATGAAGTTTGTTCCATCACAGCCCAATGGCATCCAATCAGGACTATAGGGACTGAGGTTGGAATCTACTGTTGTAACTTCTGTGCAATTCTGCCCCTCTTGAGCTCCATGTATGGTTTTTAACTTTCAGTTCAGCATAAAAGTAAATCCAGTATCCTAGCCCCTGGTTCCCTCTGGCACCTTCCAACCCCCTGCCCCACCCATTATACCCTCCAAATGACCTACTCAGGGCCAGTACCAAGCCCGCTTCTCTGAATCCAGGCAGTACAGAGCCACCTCTGCTCAGTCCATGAATAAGGGGTGGGGTGGAAGAGTTGTTGAATTTAATCTAGAATGGAAAAGAAAATTAAATTTTAATATGGAGAAGACTGCATATTTAAAGAGAAACTTTTTGAGGTGGCACCTAAGTAGATACTGGTTTTGAAATGCTTGATTTGTAACAAATGTCATAAAAGATTTATTTCTGTTGCCTTTGTCTCAGCTGGCAACTGGTTTCATCACTTTCTTTTTTTAGGCTAGGTCATGACTGAAATTAAAGTGATGTTTGTTATTCACAGTGAAAGCTCGCTATAATATTTTATTGTATATTTATCAAATGAGCTTGTTTTAAAATTCTCTTACTTGCTCTTAGAATGTTTTAAAGCTGCTTCCTTTCCACATGTGGCATGATAGAATCAAGGTTACTGATATTAATTCCTAATGTTTGTCAGCTTCTAATTTCACAGACATAGTTGCCTGACTTTTATGACTTATAAAAGTGATAGGGGGCAGTTTTACCAAAACATGTCACCATATGAAGGAGCATTGTAAAAAGCAAGTTTTGAGGTAGCATTGATCAATCTAATGATAAGTTAGCTAGTTTTATGTACTGCAGCTCATCACTGTAGTATCTGAGCAACAAGAAAACCCTACTTGTGTGGGGCAAGAATGGGCCTTGTCACTGAGTCTGTGCATGTGTTCAAGGGGTGGGAATGGCCCAAGATGCACCAGGACTATTGGTTGAAGTAGCACTAATACTGCTTACATGCCTCTACCAGAGAAGTCATGCTGCACTTTCCTAGAGGAGCCATCCTTTGGCCTTGCCCCTACTCTCACCCACGCTCTTCATGATGCCACGCCGGGAGCCCCTTTGAGGGGAGGGGCTCATGGCAGTCTGCAGAGAGAGCCTGAGAGGGCAGGGACCACTGCTGTGTAGACAGACTGAGGTTGAGGAAGCAGTGTTCCTGAGCCACAGCATGCGCATATCACAGCCCCCAGAAGGCTGCTGCTTTGAGGTGGGGAACAGAGACGACAATGTCATGGGGAGCCCTTAATTCCCAATGCTTCAATAGTGAGACACTGGCCCCCCTCCTCAAGTCCCCCTTAACCAAAATCCTATTTCCCCATAATTGCCATTAGCCTTCCTTGCCCTCACATAGTATTCATCCTCTCCCATGTCCTGCTGCCAATCCTTCCCAAGGTCCCCATCCCTGTCAGCAGGGAGAGGAACATGGATGAGGGTGGGGGGAGCAGAGAGGCACAGGGGGATATGGGTAAAGTCTGTGTTGTGGGGATCTGGGCAGGGAAACAGGGTTGTATAAGTGGGCTGGAGTTGGGGGCAACCCAGTGCCTCTGTACTGAGGCATTGGCACAACCCAGGCTCCCCTGGGTGCTCCTGCCTCACCTCCCCGGTGTTTGGGATGAGAGTGGAGTTGTGGCAGCTGGAGGAGGAGAAGGGGAACTAAAGAGTGGAGTCTACACAACATATTGAATGTCTTAACTCTGCTTAGTGCCTTGCTTTTGAAAGTTTGTGGACTCTGGAGTCTAACCTTGATCCATCTGTAACAGTTTTTGTGTAGAAACAATAACTCCTAATAAGCAAAACAATGTCCAAAAATCCCAGGAACACTATTCACATAAAAACAGGACATGACATATATTCAGTAAAGAATGGAAAAAAATTAAATACATGAAAATAAACTTGTCCTCAGCACTATCTAAGTGCTTGAAGAAATCAGCTCCCTCCTCACTTCTTACACACTTGCACCACATTAAGTGTGTCAGCCCTTCCTTCCCAGTCCATGTTTTAAGGGAGTATCCCCCTCTTACTGTGTCCTGTTCAGTAGGATTGAGAGACTAGAATTCAACTCCTCCTTTCATGACAGGAAACTTGCTTTCTCCTGACTTCTGAATTTCCAAACACAACCCTGCCATGATCCCTTTCTTCAGTTGTGTCTTGGCTCCCATTTCATTTCACTCTCTCTTTCTCTCTCAAAAAGCTCACTGAAAGATGCTGGTATCTGCCTTGTGGTGTTATTAATGCTCCAGTCTCATTGATGAAAGTGTCATAGGTCTGAGAATCTTCATTCTATCACACTACCGCTTGTACAATTTATCCTGTCATGTAGGGGTCTCCTTTATTCTTCCTCTATTAGAAAACTAAGCATTTTAATGAAAGCAAAAACCCTACAGAAATGTGGATTAAGAACAATTTTACGGTACAGCCACCACATGTGTTAACACCTGTTCTTAATGGCAAATGTGCACATCAGGAGTGCACAGACGATATTATGGACCAAATTCAGAGACAATGTGTCAGTGATGCCACTAAGCGTATGTAAGCTGTGTGACAAAGCTCTGTCCTTGCCTCCGTGGGTCCCACGTTTCCTGGCGGATTTTGCTAGTCTCAGAGGCTCACTGTGACCCTCCATGTAACCCTTCTCTCTCTAGGGACAAGGGTCACAGTCTGAGCCATTTTCATCATAAGCCAGCAAGGCAGGTGAGGAGAAGTTATCCTTCCTTGCACAGTCTCTGTCTCCCAGTCTCAGTGATTAATCAGGGGGCAAAGGTGGGGGGCAGGGGAGCCCAGGCCCATCCTCTACTCCAGGCTCCAGCCTAATACTATCAGCTATGGTAGTTGACCTTTTAGAAACAGGACATGTACAATTCCCTGGGCTACTTCCCCCACAGCAGCCCTCACTTCCTCAAGCTCCACTTCACCCATACCTCAGGGCCTCCTTCATTGTGCCTGATATGGTATGTACTACTCAGCCTCTGCAACAGTGCAACTTGCTCCTACATGCACACCCACCTGACTAACTGGGAGGCTTTTAACTAATTTCAGCCAGCCCCTGATTGGCTTCAGGTGTCCCAATCAACCTACCATTGTCCCTGCCTTCTGGAAAGTTCTTAATTGGCCCCAGGTGTCTTAATTGACCTGGAGCAGCTGCCATTTCACTTATCCTGGTACCAGGAATTTGTTTAGCCTGGAGCTAATATATATATATCTCCCACTACTTTTCTATAGCTATCTGGCCTTGCCCTGTTACAGCTGTCATAAGGTAGTCAAACTACATCTAAGGGATTTCAAGGTGTGTAATTTATATCAAAGGATCCTTAAGACGCAGTACCTTTTAAAATAGTTAACTTCAGGAAGCTTCCTCCATCTTACATATTTGCTTCCTGTTTTATACTTTTGACTAATATAGTCTTGCCATTTTTAATCTCAAGCTACACTGTGTATTTGATATTTTTGCACAGTCCCTCTGCTCTTCTCATTTCTACATTGAATAACAAAATTTGAATTAACACCTGGTCATACATCTTTCCACCTTTGGCAGTTTTCATGACCAGATGAAAGTTTTAATGCTCGAGGAATAAGAATACTAAAGCAATAAATTATGGGATGGAGGAGGTGCCAATAAAGCAAATAAAAGGAAAAGCACTCCTATTAGCTAAGGTTAGATCTAAGCCATTCATGTCAGAGTGTATAATTTTATACCCTGTGGATGGGCATAATTTTTAACAGCTTAGTGGTAACTTCTATTATTAGGTCACATACTACAGGTGGGAAGATTGAGTAAGGAAATAACTGAATCTGAAGCTGTTTGTTGGGACCACAGTAAACAGGAGTGTCATAAGTTTCACACTGCTGCTAGCCCACACACAGATATGAACCTCATTAAGTGAAGCAGAGCAGCAAGGAACAGGCAACACTTACGGGGGATGGGGAAGTGGGAAAGAATTCAGAGCAGAGAACTCAAGAGGGAAAAAACTAGCATGCTGAACTTTGCATTTTAAAAAAAATCACTTTGCAAGACTCCTGTAAATGCAACAAAGTATAAAAAGATTTTAAACTGAATGTGTCTGAAACCCCAAATAGGATTATTCTATTGATCCTAATGATTTTTAATTCACCCTGTCTTCCTTTTTGGTAAGCATTTTTATCACTTGCTGTAAGATAAAATGTAATATTTCACTTGCCTGTGTTTTCATTGAAGCATCTCTAGCTACTGTCGGTTATTGTAATTTGAATAATGACATACCCTTAGTGAGTCCCTTGACTTTTCAAATGAGATGTCTACACTGCAAAGTTAAGTCCATTAAGGCATCATACCCTGACCTATCTATAGAGGTGTACACACTGCAGTGCTTCTCCCGCTGCTTTAACTCACCTGGTATGCTTACCTGGACAAGAGGCATAGACAGAGCTTAGCGCAATGTAGTGAGAACAACACAGTGTCAGTGTAGATTGTCCAGGACGTGTCCCACGCTGCCCACTGTGACCCCCCTCTGGTCACTGTTTTGAACTCCGCTGCCCTGCAGCCAGCTACACAGATATGCACCCCTCCCCTTTTAAAGCCTGGGAAAGTTTCAAAATTGCTCTTCCTGTTTGCTCAGCATGGAGCGCTCACATAGCAACTGCCCAGCTGAGCATGCTGACTCCATGCAGCAAACGCACTCCTTGGAGTGAACCAGAGGTGGTGGGTCTCCTGGGTCTGTGGGAGAGGAGGCTGTGCAGTCACAGCTCCACTCCAGCAGCAGGAACTCTGACATCTATGGTCATATTGCTCGGGGCATGGAGGAGAAGGGCTTATAAAAATCAAAGAGCTGCAGCAGGCTTGCCAGAAACAAAGGAGGCAAATAATTGCTCTGGTGCAGAGCCACAGCCATGCCGCTTTTACAAGAAGGGTAGTGGTTTTTGCGTGGGATGGTTATACGGGGAGCAGTCGGGGGGAGTCAGGGAACTTATCTCAGGCTGAAGGAAAAGAGGGCATAGTTTTAAGGAAGAATTAAAAGAAAGAATTAAAGCTTTCCCTGGACAAGTAAAAACAAATAACATTGGTACTCAATTTTTCATATATATAAACTGATCTGGGTTAAATTACTGATGAAGGGTGGGAAATTGGTACAATTTTTGGATGCTAACTGTAGATTATTCATTAAAGAAAAGAGATTTACTTTTCGAGGAAGGTTTTTGTGTTAAAACAAAACCCAGTTTTCAAGATATCTTCACGTTAGTACGCATATTACATTAAAATTAATTGCAGCATTACATGGCTCTGTACAGCATTATTAAAAGTGAGTCAGTGTCATCTGGACAGATAATGTATTTCCATTACATTGCACATATTAAGAATTGGAATGAATTTTTGTTGTCTGGACAATACGACTTGGTCTCTACCTCCCACAGTGATCATAGATGCACAGTAGTATCCTTTGGAGACTCAAGTCTGTCAAAGGAAGAAAGGGGTGTCTCAAAAGCAATCAGGTTTCAGAAAAAAACTAGTGCCTCCAGTTTAAAAAAAATCAGTCTTTCCACTGCACCTGTATTTATTTTTGCTCTGATATGATCTTTTGACTCTATTGCCTGAATTCTGTATTGGAGTAGTATTGTACTACTGAAATGTATTTACATCAGAATTCATAAGAGTTTGTAGCTGCAGAGAAAGCATAAGCAAAGGGGATCAAATCCTTTCCTCTCTGCACAAGTCCTGATATAAAGAGAACTCACTGTGGGGAGGTGGAGGGAGGGGAAAACAATCACAAGAGTTCTCCATACACCTCAGACTGCAGGGTGCTGCATGTGAATTACAATACTCTACAAGAAGTCATTAGATAAAAATGTAAATAATCTCTGTGATGCTCTGTATAATAAAGGTGACCATTTATATCAATGGCAACAAATCTGATACAAAGTATGTCATGTAAGATATCAATAGAAAAGTTATGAATTGCTAAGTATGATTATCCTGTTCATACACATGTGTCATCTTTTTATCAGAAGTTATGAACATTGGCTATGTAGTTGTATCTTAAACATAGTTGTATTCCTGGGTGACACCCCTCGGATAGATTTACATCATGGTTGGTCAGCAACATGTTGATGGCCCATTAAGGACCCTCCACTTTCACAATAGGCCATTGAAGAATCTCATCCTGCCCAGTAGGTCTTCCTGCATATGCCTCAGAGAGCAAGGAGCCAATGGCCACTCCTTGTAATTCAGTAAAACATGTAGGGGCATGTGATATGCTACTGTGACCCTAGACTCCATCTTGGGTCAGTAATTTTTCATACACATGGGCTGTGGGCTTTGTTTAGGACAGTAAATTTCCATGCACATGGCAGAGGATATAAAAGACACACGAGACATCTCCATTTTGCCTCATTCCTGCTTTAATTCTCTGAACTGTGGATTTACAATTAAAAGGAGTATCTTGAACTATGGACCGAGGACCTTCCAATCTTTTGGAAGTTACTAAAGAGACTTTTGCAAGCCAGCAGTCTATTCCATCACTGCTACAAACCTGATATAAGGACTTTGCAAACATTTGTGTGTGTATGATCACATTCCTGTGGTGGGAAGAACACCTCAACAGGCCAACACTGTGGCATTTAATTTCAGAAAGGGGAACGACGCAAAAATGAGGAGGTTAGTTAAACAGAAATTAAAAGGTACAGTGACAAGAGTGAAATCCCTGCAAGCTGCATGGACACTTTCCAAAGACACCATAATAGAGGCTCAACTTAAATGTATACCCAACTTAAAAAACACAGTAAAAGAACTAAAAAAGAGCCACCATGGCTTAACAACCGTGTAAAAGATGCAGTGAGACATAAAAAGGCATCTTTTAAAAAGTGGAAGTAAAATCCTAGTGAGGTAAATAGAAAGGAGCATAAACACTGCCAAATTAAATGTAAAAATGTAATGCGAAAAAGCAGTTTGAAAAACAGCTAGCCAAAAACTCAAAAGGTAATAACATGTTTTTTAAGTACATCAGAAGCAGCAAGCCTGCTAAACAACCAGTGGGGCCCCTGGACTATCGAGATACAAAAGGAGCACTTAAAGACGATAAAGTCATTGCGGAGAAACTAAATGAATTCTTTGCTTCAGTCTTCACGGCTGAGGATGTTAGGGAGATTCCCAAACCTGAGCCGTTAGGTGACAAATCTGAGGAATTGTCCCAGATTGAAGTGACACTAGAGGAGGTTTTGGAATGAATTGAGAAACTGAACAGTAACAAGTCACGGGGATCAGATGACATTTATCCAAGAGTTCTGAAAGAACGCAAATGTGAAATTGCGGAACTATTAACTATGGTTTGTAACCTGTCCTTTAAATGAGCTACTGTACCCAATGACTGGAAGATAGCTAATGTAATGCCAATATTTAAGAAGGGCTCTAGAGGTTATCCTGGCAATTACAGACCGGTAAGTCTAACGTCAGTACCGGGCAAATTAGTTGAAACAATAGTAAAGAATAAAATTGTCAGACACATAGAAGAACATAGATTAGTAAGACATGATCTCCCTTTACAGAAACCATATTGACTTTTGTGCAACAATTTATTAGAGTTCTTTGAGGGGGGTCAACAAATTTGTGGACAAGGGGGATCCAGTGGACATAGTGTACTTAATTTATGTAAGAGCCTTTGGTGAGGGACCTTGTCAAAGGCTTTCAGGAAATCTAAGTTGTCATGGGATAAGAGGGAAGATCCTTTCATGGATTGAGAACTGGTTAAAAGACAGGGAACAAAGGGTAGGAATAAATGGTAAATTTTCAGACTGGAGAGGGGTAAATAGTGGTGTTCCCCGAGGGTCAGTCCTAGGATCAATCCTATTCAACTTATTCATAAATGATCTGGAGAAAGGGGTAAACAGCGAGGTGGCAAAGTTTGCAGATGCTACTAAACTGCTCAAGATAGTTAAGACCAAAGCAGACTGTGAAGAACTTCAAAAAGATCTCACAAAACTAAGTGACTGGGCAACAAAATGGCAAATGAAATTTTATGTGGGTAAATGTAAAGTAATGCACATTGGAAAAAATAATCCCAATTATACATACAATATGATGGGGGCTAATTTAGCGACAACTAATCAGGAGAAAGATCTTGGAGTCATCATGATCTGAAGACGTCCACGCAGTGTGCAGCGGCAGTCAAAAAAGCAAATGGGATGTTAGGAATCATTAAAAAAGGGAGAGAGAATAAGGCTGAGAATATCTTATTGCCCTTATATAAATCCATGGTACGCCCACATCTTGAATACTGCATACAGATGTGGTCCCCTCATCTCTAAAAAGATATACTGGCATTAGAAAAGGTTCAGAAAAGGGCAACTAAAATGATTAGGGGTTTGGAACGGGTCGCATATGAGGAGAGATTAAAGAGGCTAGGACTTTTCAGCTTGGAAAAGAGGAGACTAAGGAGGGATATGATAGAGGTATATAAAATCATGAGTGGTGTGGAGAAAGTGAATAAGGAAAAGTTATTTACTTGTTCCCATAATATAAAAACTAGGGGCCACCAAATGAAATTAATGGGTAAGAGGTTTAAAACAAATAAAAGGAAGCTCTTCTTCACTCAGCGCACAGTCAACCTGTGGAACTCCTTGCCTGAGGAAGTGGTGAAGGCTAGGACTATAACAGGGTTTAAAAGAGAACTGGATAAATTCACGGAGGTTAAGACCATTAATGGCTATTAGCCAGGATGGGTAAGGAATGGTGTCCCTAGCCTCTGTTTGTCAGAGGGTGGAGATGGATGGCGAGAGAGATCACTAGATCATTACCTATTAGGTTCACCCCCACTGGGGCACCTGGCATTGTCCACTGTCAGTAGACAGGATACTGGGCTGGACAGGCCTTTGGTCTGACCAAGTATGGCCATTCTTATGTTCTTACCCATTTATAACTCTTTTCTTTTAAATCTTTAGTTAGTTTACTAAGGATTGGCTGACAGTGTGATATCTGGATAAGATCTGAGATACTTACCCCCAGGTCAACGTGTGTCTGATCCTTTGGGATTAGTAAGGACCTCACATATGATGAATTGGGTTTTCAGTAACCTCTCACTATATTAGACCTGTTTGTCTGGATGGGAGCCAAGGGCTGGAATGCCTAAAGGAAACTTGTGTTTGGCTTCTGATTAACCAGTGTAGTACTGCAGAAGCTCTTGTTACTGGCTTGGTAGATCTAATTATAGAATAAACCACCCATTTTGGGGGACTGTCTGCCCTGATTCTTGCATTCCAGGACCTCCCTACACTTCCCCCCACCCCCGAAGCCATGTATCTTCCGGGGCCACAATAGTACCCAAGGCACTCTATCCCACAGCGCAAAGTCAACCTGTGGAACTCCTTGCCAGAGGATGTTGTGAAGGCCAATACAATAACAGGGTTCAAAAAAGAACTAGATAAATTCATGGAGAATAGGTCCATCAATGGCCAGAGGATGTTGTGAAGGCCAATACAATAACAGGGTTCAAAAAAGAACTAGATAAAGTCATGGAGAATAGGTCCATCAATAGGTCCAGCAATGCCCAGGATGGGCAGGGATGGTGTGTCTAGCCTCTGTTTGCTAGAAGCTGGGAATGGGCAGCAGTGGATGGATCACTTGATGATTACCCATTCTGTTCATTCCTTCTGGGGCACCTGACACTGGCCACTGTCAGAAGACAGGACACTGGCCTCGATGGACTTTTGGTCTGACCCAATATAGCCGTTCTTATGAGATTAAACACGATAGTCTCACGTGCACCCAGCTGTTACCAGGGCAGTTGAAAAGCGGCTGGGAACCTAATAGGATGCCCATGGAATGATGGGAATGAGAAACCTGCATCATGTGACACTGAACCTGCCCCCATGAAGCATTGCAAACCCTTCCCAAAACACCCTACTGGCAGTTGCACAGTGGGATAGGTACCCATGGTGCACTGCTTTCTATGTCGATGCAAGAGCTACTAATGTGGACATGCTCCACCGCCACAAGGAGCATAGTGTGGACATGCACTAGTGGCTTAATTACAGTGGTGGCTGTACGTCTATGTAATTTAAGTCATCTTAACTTTATAGTGTAGACATACCCTAAGAGAGTGTATCCAGAAAAGAATGGATAGTGCACATGCAAATTTAAGTTTTTCCAGCAGTACCACCAAAATCAAGCATTCAGAGTTTACATTATTGAGGAGCAAGAGAGTAGAGCCACAACAATGGCAGCAGAAGTAGGAGATCTAAATCCACCTCTGTGCTTAAGCTTTACATGAGGTGAGGATACAATGTGTCTTATCCCTCCTTAAAGTTTGAGGAATAAATTGGTTTTGTCTGGGTAAGGACTGCAGGATTAGGCTAACTGCTAGTGTCTCACTTCAACTCCCTCTGCCCTTTCTCTTTAGAATCACATGAGGGACACACAGTACCCACTAAGCAGTTATCACTTCCTCATTTATACAGTCCAAATCCTTATAATTCTTATGTACCTCCCTTCCTACACGAAAAAAGACTAAATGCTATGAATAAATGATGATGTTTGAGGCTAAAGGATATAGAAACAGAGCAGAGAGATAATAGTGGGGAAAGAAAGAACAGAATGAAGGACAGAGAGAGATGGAGAGCACACTGAAAATTTTAAAGGAGAAAAGGAAAGTCCAATTAAGAAATAAAAGCTATTTCTACTGTAAAAAAAACTTACAGAAAAGCCCTCTTTTTAAAAGGCTTTGTGGAATGTTATTTTTATAACTGTGAATGTTAGTGTTACATGAACAGAGTTGTGGCATTTATTGTTGATAAGATACCATGGGTTTATATTAGAAAGACACAAGGGGGGGGGGGTGAGGTAACATCTTTTATTGGACCAACTGCTGTTGGTGAGAGAGACAAGCTTTCGAGCTTACACAGAGCTCTTCTTCAGGTCTGCTCTGTGTAAGCTCAAAAACTTGTCTCTCTCCTCAACAGAAGTTGGTCCAATAAAAGATATTCCCTCACCTACTTGGTCTCTCTAATATCCTAGGATAAATACAGCTACAACAACACTGCAAAATACATTTATATGGCACTTTAACATCAGGTAAATCAAGAAACTAAAGCAAAATCCAGCTCTAATGTTTATAGCCCTGATGGAGAGTCCTATGGAATTTAATAGGGATGAAACCAATAAAGCTCTATAGAATTTATTCTAAATCTTTATACACTTCAATAGAAAAAAGCATTTTCTATAGTTTTTTAAACGACCACTTAGATATAGCAGCAATATAGTTCTCTATTAAATTCTAAAAGAAGACTTTAAAAAACCTTATAGAAAAGATTGTCTCTCTTAATTAAAGCGTATAGGACTTCTCCATGAGGAACTCTTAAGGCAAGAAGGGGTACAATGCAGTGGGCAGATAGGTGTGCTACGCACCCACCCTATTTAATGAATGAAATGTTCACTCAGTCTGACTGACAGGCTACATTTTGTGGGGTCCTAATTCTGTTACCCTCCACAATGACAAAGTTAGGCACTGTTTATACACTTTCATTGCAAAGGATTCATTATAGCTGAAATTTTAAAAGGCAAGTGAAGGACACCCATTATTTCCCTCACTGGTGACTGAGGGATATCAATTCATCTGAATATTAGAAACAGACTATGAAATAAACTACAATTGACTTAAATAGGCTTTGGACCAGGCCCTAAGGGCCCAATACATCTGCCATTGAAGTCAATGGAAAGTCTCCAGCAGGCCCCAGATGACCTTAGCAATGGGGAATAAGACCCCAATTTACTCTTCATGTGATTCATCTTAATTGGGACTACACAGCAAGATTAGCATCACCCTGGCAGTGCACTTCTTTACAGCATTACCATACAATTTTATTGCATGCATTTTAACTCAACAATATGCAAAGAGTTGGATTACCAGTGAAGTCTTGCAAAGGCTTCTCCTCATTATCTGCTCTACATGAAAAAAGAAATTCCTCCCTTTGGCGTCCATTAGCAAGTTCACCTACCAGTAAAAGCAGCTCATTTAGTTTATATCCAAAAAGAGGCTATTTTTTGTAATAAGGAATCATCTAGAAAAAATGATAGACCACTGTGACACTGTCTGATTAAAATATAATTATGCAAGCCATTATTTCTACCACTGTTATATAATTGAAATGAATCTTATACAAAGTGTAACATATGGTCAGAAAGACATATTAGAAAGGTATGCAAATAGAAATTAGGGCCATTCATGCGAAATGGGCTAGAACTTTGAAACGCAAACCTATATTGTTAGAAGTGATATTAATTGTTTACATGGCTAGAATTAAAGATACACACAGACAGTTCCTGTCTGTCGTTATAGCTACTAATTCAGAGATAAAAAGGGAATATTAACATTTAGATGTATCTTGGGTAAAATAATGTCACTCTTTATATGTCTCTTTGAAGTTTGTAATAGACTCCCTAATGGATAAATTGCCCTATGTTAATTTGTGTAATTAATTACTGGTGGTGTTTAGAAAGCAAAAGGTTAGATCAAAAGTCTATTGTTTAACCAGGACTATGTGATCAAGTGGATGCTAGAACACTGTATAAAAAGACCCTTGGGTTTTGATCCTGTTCATCTCAGATCTGCTTAAGCTTCATTGGGGGAAGTTTGAGTCACAAGACTGAGGTCCCAGTTATGCTGGTATGTTCAGAATGATATTTGGACATTGGACTATAACTTAACTGAATTCTGAAGGAAATCTTTGCAACTACAAAGCTCACCATCTCTGCTGTGAATCTGAACTTCAGTGGATTGAGCTCATGTCTGTATTTATATTCATTTTTTAACCATACTCTCTTTTGTTTTTTAATAAATTTTAGTTTAGTTAATAAGAATTGGCTATAGCGTATATTTGTGTAAGATCTGAAACATTCATTAACCTGGGAGGTAATATGTCTGATCCTTTGGGATTGGTAGAACCTTTTCTTTTATATGATGAAATTAGATTTTCAGAAATAATCATATTTGATTTAGGTACCTAGATGGAGGCCTGAGGCTGGATCACTTTAAGGGAACTGTGTTGTTTGACTTCTGAGTAACCAGTAAGGTAATAAAGAAGCTGTTTTATGCTGGTTTGGTAAATATCCATATTGGTAATATCCACCAGTATTGGAATATCCACCTGCTTCTGGGGGTTTGTCTGCCCTGTTCTTTGCAGTTCACCCTAATTGAGTGACCATAGCTGGCCCCCATTGGGTCCCTGGTCACAACCACAGAAATCCTCTTTGGACTGGTGTCAACTGATAAGAGAATCCCCAAAGATCTGTTGTGCATTCTGCATACTTTACTGGAAGAAATGGATATGAAGGGCAATAGGCACAGACAGGAGTTTTGTTTAAGAAATACACATGAAAACAAAATTATTTACTTGTCTTCGTTGTAAATAATGAAGGCAAAAATTGATCTGAATAGGCTGATGACAAACACTGTGAAGATCTGCCCCTCAAGTGAAAGCAAAAAAGAAGAGCACATTGAATTATCCCTTTAAATGTCACATTTGATCCTGTCCTTTCCACACACAGTGGCACATCAGGATCTTGTGCAAATTTATCAGGAACAGTGGTCTAGAGCAGAAGGACTGGGAATCTTGACAGTTTCACTGACTGGCTTTGCCACTGCCATCTGGGTGATCTAGGGCAGTGGTTCTCAACCTAGACTATTGTACCCTGTGTAGGAGTCTGATTTGTCTTGCGTACCCCCAAGTTTCACCTCACTTAAAAATGACTTGCTTACAAAATCAGACATAAAAATACAAAAAAGTGTCACAGCACACTATTGCTGAAAACTTGCTCACATTCTCATTTTTACCACATAAATCAATTGGAATATAAAGATGTACTTACATTTTCATGTCTAGTATAAAGAGCAGTATAAAATAAGTCATTGTATGAAATTTTAGTTTTACTGACTTCACTAGTGCTTTTTACGTAGCCTGTGGTAAAGCTAGGCAAATATCTAGACATGTTGCTGTACCCCTTGGAAGACCTCTAAGTACCCGCAGGGGTACACATACCCCTGGTTGAGAACCACTGACCTAGGGCAAGTCACTTAACTTCCCTATACTCTAGTTTAATAATCAATGTTTTTGGTAAGTGCGTTGGGAATCCTTGAGTGAAACGTCAAGATTAGTGCAACCGGTGTTTTTTCAAGATACAAAGCCATGCACAAACCCACTCATCCCATCTATGTATTGATTCCTTATTATTTATAAGGAACCCGGTAAACTTGCTTATGATAAAAAGGACCACACCTAAAACTCTCTTGCATCAAAACTATTAGGGAAATTAATGTTCTCTTAATAAAATGAATTTAACATAAGCGTATGGAATTATTAACTGACTAAAATAAATTTCCTGATCCAAGCTACAGAACTGGGTGAAACTGGTATAAAGATGGAAAAAGTGTTTGCAGTATTTTTCCTCCAGTGTATTTTGCTTGGTTTCACAAGTCAACAATTTCACACTAAAGCACCATTTGACAAGAAGGAAAACAATTGGTTTGAAGGTTACTGCAAGCATGTGTTCAATTTGCAACACTTTCTATTCTTGTTATCATTTCAGAGACAGGACTTTACTTATGTTATTGCATTATCTATTAATTGCCTCAGAGACAGGACTTTACTTATGTTATTGCATTATCTATTAATTGCCTTAGTGATAGATGACTCAAAGGCTTGGAGTTCTGCTTAGTTTGGGAAAGCATCCAACTGGTTGCTTAACTACCCATTCCTTATGAGACTGAAATGTCTGCTGCTGTAAGAACAGCTGTTCTTGTGTTAGTTTGACACGTCTGGTAACAATCTCATCTGGAGCCTGGAAGTACGAAGAAACACAAAATAAATAAAAAATAAAAATAGAGGAAACTGATTATTTCAGAACCTTCCGAAAGGTTTGATTTAGCGGTTAAGATTAGCCAAGGATTGGGCAGGAGAGATTATATTTTCTGAAGTAGTACACAACATGGATCTCATTTTCCTCTACAAATTCGGTATCATAATTTTACTGTTTCATAAATGGCCGGGTTGTGCTGTTCTAATCGGATCTTTTCAGCTTTCTATATTTTTTGCCTGGCTTGTTCAGCTCCTTCTCAGCTTCCACCCCAACTTTGGACAAAGGGGGGCATGGCCAAGAAAGCAGAGTATCCTGTAAAATCCAGCACACTATTTTTCCCTCCCAGAAGAAATGCCTTGGATAAGCCAGCCTGGCCAATGTATTTTTACCCCCAAGAATAATCTGTGTTAGTGTAAAACTGACAGACGCCAGCCGTCGGTGGGCAGGATCAAACCTTGGGCCTCTGGATCTTAGTGCATGAGCCTCTACCACATGAGCTAAAAGCCAACTGGCTGTTAAAGATAAAATGAGTTTGCTTTACAGCCTTAACTAAGTGGTCTCAGTGTCACTAGATGGGACAGAAGACCACACCCAGAAGACGTGTGGGTTACATTAGAGTTAAATTTGTCAATGGAGAGGTTTCCAAAACAAGGAAATTACGTTTTTAAATTTTAGATTATTTTGTTCTGGATTCCAAAGAACAACCTTTATCAAAAACACATCTTGCTGGCTTTTATCTAAAGCAAACATACTCCCTGTTTGTTGTCTGAGAGAATTAGAATTTACTGAAGACTTACCACATTACATCGGCGGGTGCTGTTGTACTGCTTAATGGATATTTGTGACCTCCTCTTGAAGAGTCAAAAGAACCCTGTACACGATAGTTTTGAAAAAAGGATATTGGGACTTCTAGCAGGAAGTTGGGGCTGACAAAGAAAATTAACTTTTTCCTTCTCATCAAAAAGAGGTTGTTCTGAAGATAAGAAACACTGATATTTTGACTTCAAAAGAAGAGACTTTAATAAGGTCTGACTAAGTCTGTTTTGCATAGTCACGCAACCATGGTTGCAATATAAATGCTTGTTCTAAGTTCTTATGTTTAACCAATAAATGTTCAATTTGAATTTTAATGCTTCTGGGTGTTTGCCAAGTAACCTAATAAAACCCAGGGCCCTGTTTAAAAATAGCCCCAACCCTATCAATCAATGTTTAATGTTGGACAGTGAGAGAGTTTATAAACACCTTTAACTCTTTGGGCCTTTGAGATCAAGATCCATACAAGAACTACTGGAAGTAACTGGTGAGCGTTTAGGCCCATATCCTACAATGAGCTCCTGCATCTACACAGAACTCGTTACAGGTCAAGGCTTTAGTCATTTTAAAAAAAACTCTTAAAGAAAACATAAGTTGTTCAGAACGATGTCCTGTATTCCTATCGGTTATGTGTTCCAGCCATTATCTGCCAACAGAAAACTGGACTGTGAACAAACAGAGAAGACAGAACTCAAGGTGCTAAAAAAACAGGAGTTAAGTGCATCTTGAATAAATAACAATAGCCCCATGTTTTTGATCCTGCAAACACATATCAAAGAAAATTCAGGATCTCATAGGCATATGCAGGATCATTCCCATATAGTTAGTGATCAGCTGAGTCAACAGCCCAATGCTCAGTGGTACCTATATTGCTACAGCATGGCGCATAGGATGAGCATCACGGAAGAATAGAAATTATGGAACTAAAAAGAAAAGAGGTTTGTTTTGTAATATTGTGTGTTGAATGCCTTCTCCCCGGCCTGATTATTGGAGGCATTCAGCATATATCACTTACACAATGACATTTGTATATTTTCTCTGCTGTTCACATTTAAAGCAGAGGACGACCATTCCGCCTCCCACTCCCACCCATTTGATGAGAAAGAGACAAAGTAATTTTAAGTAAAATTGTACCTAAAACGGTTCTTGAGAATTCATCTGTGCATGTGTGCCAGGAAGATGCTGACAAGCGAAGAGGATGTTTGTGCTAGGATGTAACTGAGTGCTACACCACAGCAAGCTTCCATGTGAAGGGCTTAAAATGACACATCCAGCAAAGGAAAGGATAGAAAACCTAAAATGTGCACACAAATAAGAAAATAAGTGCCAAAGTAGACGGGTATTGAATTTGAGGGGGGCGGGGAGAACTCACCAGTATTAAGGATTGAAAGAAACATTTAGAATAAAAAAAATTCCGTGCTAGACAGGAGAATGTTGGTACTCAATCACTGGCAAAAATCTTTCAGTTGAAGTTTTACTTGTTATCAACTGGAGAAAGGTTGGCTGGTATATTTTGGGTAGAATTCTAACTTTTAGATTTTTAAGAGGTTTGTTAGTGCTGGCCACACACTGGAGGTTGTATGAACCTTACCGAAATGGCCTCTCCACAGTCCTCATTTAAAAGTGCTCAGCTCTGAATAACAGGTTTCAGAGTAACAGCCGTGTTAGTCTGTATTCGCAAAAAGAAAAGGAGTACTTGTGGCACCTTAGAGACTAACCAATTTATTTGAGCATAAGCTTTCGTGAGCTACAGCTCACTTCATCGGATGCATACTGTGGAAACTGCAGAAGACATTATATACACAGAGACCATGAAACAATACCTCTGAATAAGCGTGGAGAACTGTAGTGTGTTGTCCCTGGAGATGATCCCTTTCATGTCAGGCAGCAAGAGAAGGTTGCAGTGCTGTTGGCTGTGGCTAAGCAGAGCATTGCAGTGTCCAGTACTCTCAATCCAGCAAAAGCCTTTCACTTCCCAAGTTACTAGGGTAACCAGACAGCAAGTGTGAAAAATTGGGATGGAGGTGGGGGAGTAAATAGGAGCCTATATAAGAAAGACCCCAAAATCAGGACTGTCCCTATAAAATCGGGACATTTGGTCACCCTACAAGTCAGAGAGAGCTGGACTGACCTTTGCCAGTGGGGTTGTAGCCTCCCCTGGTTCTGCTTCAGTTTGTGTGTTCCCCACCAGTGTGAGTAATGCTGACTCCTAGACATTTCCCCTTGTTTGTGCACAGTATCACTGAGATGCTTGGACTACAAGGTGAAACAAAAGGGGCTCTCTTTTACCCACAACTGAAATCTGTGCTGGCTGCAGTGATCCATCCCAGTCAAACTTACTCCACACCCAGAGTCTGACCACATTTGACAACTTACAAGCAAAAGGCTTGGGGTCATAGGAAAAAGGGGATGATCCAGGTTGGTCAAGAGAAGCAGAGTCTGAAAGCAAGAGGATTGTTGCAGGAAGGTGAGCCCCCTGAGCAGGGGTAGGAGTCACAGGCAGAGAGGTTGGAGAAGTGGAACACTGCAAGAGGAGACCTCTGTGGAAAGATCTGCGTGAAGGGCTTTGGAAAGACTGGTCGCCCTCAGGCAGAGAGGGCTGGACAGCAGGGCCCTGACTCAGGGGCCAAAGGAACTGAGAAGGGAGTGCTGCTATTGACTCTTGGGTGGGTGACTTGGAAGTGATGTCCCAAACCAGCTGTCTGTCTGTTTATTGTGAAGACTGGAAGATAGTTTTACTCTAAGACTTTGTCAGACATGGAGAGACTGTTCCTTTCACAGGCAGAACAAGGAAGGGCATTGTTTCGTGGCCTGCTCCAGGTGAGACCACCTTATCATAAGGCCCAAGAGCAAGTGAGGTAGAATTGCAAGGCAGAAGACCACAGTGTACATGATGGCCATAAACAACATTAACTGAAAGGATGTGGCAAAAGAAACATATGCTCAGTACATAGGCAGGAAAAATAAAATAGTTGGCTAACAGAGGCAGATTAACATCAGCTTAAATGGTCCAGGAGCTAAGAGCAGAGTGACATGTTGGCTGCTTCATTTCAGTGAGGAAGGAAGCAGATGATGAGTAGGTGGTAGGGAGAAAAGCCAGCAAGCACATCACATGCCACATGGCATGTCACAATTGTACCAAACAAGCTCATATTGCTCCAGTCACTGCCGGTGATAGGGACAAAAATGAACTAGGACATTCTGTTCCTATGCCAAGAGCAGGAAGATGGTAAAGGTTTATTGCCATGACATTAGTATTAATCTCAACAGCCATAACCAAAACCTTCTGAACAAAAATACTTCAGTAGTCTTAACCTGGATTAAGGATAACATGTATCCTATCTGCTTGAAAGTTTGCCACAAACAACAATGGAAAAGCCAGACAACCTGAAACAACAATAAGGACACACACTAGCTAGCTGTGAGAACCAGGGATTTATGGAGAAATTTGGCCAGCTTTTAGGTTGGCTGGCTTGTATCTACTCCTAGACCCTCAAGAGTTTTGGAAACCATATTGTTTATTGGGAGAACTATGACAAGATCAATTTCTATTTTATAAAATTTATTATAACAAACTAAAGTCAGATCAAGAAAACAGCAAAAGTAAGACAAGCCATTAATACTTAACTAAACTGCAAAACTATCAAATTCCAATCAAACAAGGTAGTCTCAACACTGTATTGGAGTTAAATCAAATTAATACCAAAAATATAATTAATCCCTATGTAAATGATAAAAGTCCAAGATGCTGTTAGTCTATTTAGTAATAAATCCCAAATAGAGGATTTTACCATAGTCACTCAGTTATAATTTGAGTCTGATTAAGTAGCTTAACACTGAAATCAAATTATTCTGTGGGAACCACAGCCTCTTTCTTGGAATTCAGTTCTTATGTGATGGCTAACCCTTTTCTCCCCCACAACTGTTGGTCCAGTCACACCCCCTCCCCAGAAAAATATTAGCAATGCAGATACAAAATGACCTTTTGTGGGTCAAGTATATTAAAAAGACTGTCACCAATTCATGAAAAATTCAGTACAACTCCCACTATAAAAATAACTCACTAACAGGAAAAACCCTAGCACAACAAAACCAGTCACTCAAATCTTCATCCATCAGAAAAATTAAAATATATTCAGACTTATAATAAAATATCAGTTCCGCTTTCTGCTCTGCTGATTTCAAAATAAATGCATGCTCTTTTTCTTCTTGCAAACAAGGCAATTACAATAACATTCCTGTTTTGGAATGGGGTTGTAGTTCTGGCAACTTATCTGAAGTCTAAATCTTGGAGAAAAATTACTTTAAAGCTGATCAAGGTGAAACCCATTTGAAACAAACTTTTAACTATGACTATACCAACTATTCTCATCATTTTACCAAAAAACACTTTTAATGTAAGATATTTATTTGCTACTTAACAGGTAAAAGCTGAATTTGAGAGTATTAAGCAGAGATAATGTTTGATTCAGTGAAAAGTCAAATTAAATGACATTACTAGTGCAACATTATTAAACTGAATCCCTACCTGACATGATAATTGATGCCAAGAGGAAGAAGCACATGATTTATGCGGAGATTTGATCAGCTAAGGAGCTACTGGGCTTCAGATCAAAGTAGGAAACTAGTAAGGTAAACAAAAACTCTAACACTGATCATGTTAGTCAAGTTCCAATTGAATGCTGGAATGGAAACAAGCTAGAGGAAAAGTTAGTACACTTGCGTGTCAGAAGAGACAATTAATGCTTTGACTGCGAGCAATAAAGGGTAGAATAAAGTTGGTGGAGACATCTGATCAATGGTTTCAGAGTAGCAGCCATGTTAGTCTGTATCCGCAAAAAGAAAAGGATGCTCAAATAAATTTGTTAGTCTCTAAGGTGCCACAAGTCCTCCTTTTCTTTTTATCTGATCAATGTGGTTAGTGATGCATTTGCCATAGGTTCCCCTCTAAAATCAGATAACTTGGTAAACTGTTTACAAATAACTTAGCTATTAAAGCAATTGTAGTTGACAAGACAACCCTGGAGACCTTGACAGATTGTAGCAATACAGCTATAACAGCAAAGCATATAAGAAATGCTGTTTAAAGTTGGATGCAGTTGCATAATGGCAGGGGACCCCAGTCATCCCAACCCAGGCAAAAGGAATACAAAATAGCAGAGCATTGTCTGCACCGAATCATCTCCCTGAACAGCACAAGAAGTGCTGGGGGAATGCAAGACTCCAAAAGAGGAGCCTGTGAGAGACATGGCAATTTCCTGTGCCTTTGGAAGACCTTATAGAACTAAGTTTAAATATCTTTGGGGTCCACTGTACTAAATGAGTGGTTTATATAGTATTGTGGGCTGCAATTGCTTGTAACCTCTCAAACTGGGAGATGTGACTGATGTGAGATTTGGGAATTCACGACTATCTTGAACAGTGTGTCAGACAAGAAAACAATTTTTGTTCAAAAAATCCAAAGTGTTTTTCCTGGGGGAATATCTAGATGGAGGTGAATTCAAATTCTCCATCTTCAATCATGAATAAACCCAGCCTTTAGAAACTTCCTCCCTCCCCCCAAAAAAGGAGAAGGCCATTGTTTGCTGATCATCTGTTAAATGAGGCTAAGGTCAAAGACCTGACCTGTATACAGGAAAGACTCAACTATTCATGGTAGTTCTGGTTCTGAATCTAAGAAAGTTATGAACTTGTAACCACAGAGGAAACCCACTTGTGGGATTTAAAGAACTGAAACAAACCTCTGGTAAGCTTTTTGCCATGCACGTGTGACACTGCACCCCCTATCCTTCACAGTAATGTTATGATATGATCATGACATAATCATAATGTATTTTATACAAAATAGGTCATGTCAGATATTGTTGGAAAGATTATGATTTCCTGAATATGATTATCCTATTTGTATGCATGTATCATTTTTGTATCTGAAGTTAAAAATATTGTTTATGTATTGTGGCAAAGCACCTCCTTTGTCTCGCCAGATTTAGCACTTCCCACTCTGGCGATGGCAGGCCTGGGGTAAATCAGCCCCACTCTGGGCAGTGTTTGCCTTTCATCTTCTGTGCTCCTTTGGCTGTGTTTTCAGGGTAGGCTCCAGAGTCGGCCTAAGGGGTGATCCTTCACGAAACAAAAAGGAAACAGTCTCAAACACAAAAACAAAAGGGGACACCATTCCCTGCCTCCTTGTTGGGGTAGAGTGTCATCCTGTTGCTTCCCCTGAGGTGTCAGTCCTTCACTTAGCAGGCACTCAGGTTTGGCTGTTCCCCTGGGGGAAGGCGCAGAGCCTCTCAGCCTAGAAAAGCTTGTTTCCCTGCTGCTACTAGTCTGGTAGCAGCATTTGGCTTCGGACCCCAGTTTGTGGGTTTTCTCCAGGTGCTGTACGGCTCTGCAGAGTGTCTGGTTAGGCTCAGCTGGACCCTGACCGAACTGGTCAGCTTTGGGTGAGGAGTACGGAAGGAGTGCCCCCTCTCGGGCCAGCTGTACTCTCCGGCGCTCGAGGCCTTCCTCTGTCTCGTCCCTAGGAGGTTGACGGGGTTGGTGCTGTGAGACCCGGAGCTGCGGCTGGTCCTGTCAGCGTACGCCGACGATGTGCTTCTCGTGGCCCAGGACCCGGGCGACTTGGTGTGGGTGGAGGCCTGCCAGGCCATCTATTTGGCAGCCTCCTCCGCCCGGGTCAACTGGGTCAAGAGCTCCGGCCTGGTGGTCGGGGATGGGTGGCAGGCGAGCTCCCTCCCACCCGCAATTCAGGCCATCCAGTGGAGCGTGGGTCTGCTGCTCTATCTCGGCGTTCACCTTTCTGCCACGCATACGTCTCCACTGGACAACTGCCATGATTTAGAGGGCAGGGTGACAGAGCGGCTCTGGAAATGGACAGGACTACTCCGGTTCCTCTCCCTTCGAGGGAGAGCACTGGTGCTTAATCAACTAGTCCTGTCCATGCTCTGGTACCGGCTCAACACCCTGGTCCCGGCCCCGGGTTTCCTGGCCCACCTCCGGGCATCGATTCTGCAGTTCTTCTGGTCAGGACTGCACTGGGTCTCTGCAGGGGTTCTCCATCTACCCCCGGAGGAGGGTGGGTAGGGCCTGAAGTGTCTACACACTCAGGTCCATGTCTTCCACCTCCAGGCCCTGCAGAGGCTCCTTTGTGGTGCAGGTAGTCCAGCGTGGAGCGTACTGGCGCATGCCTTCCTGCACCGCTTCCGAGGACTCCAATATGACTGGCAGCTCCTTTATCTCCATCCGAGAGGTCTTCCACGAGACCTCTCTGGGCTGCTGGTCTTCTACCAGGACCTCCTCTGGACCTGGAAACTGTTCTCAGCAACCAGGTCCGTGGCGGCCACCGTGGGAGCAGATCTCCTAGCAGAGCCCCTGCTACACAACCCCCAGCACCGTGTGCAGGTGGCGGAGTCCCCCTGGGTGCACCAGAGGTTGGTCCTGGCAGAAGTCACCAGAGTCGGAGATCTCCTGAACTACGACCGGGGAGACTGGCTGGATCCCCTGACGCTCGTTCAGCACATGGGCTCTCCAGGCGTCGTACTCCCCGGCACGTACTTCAGGAGGTGAGGGCCGCTTTGCCGCCCGCTGCTCGAGTTTATCTCGACCGGGTCCTAAGAGAGGGCACGCTCGGCACGCCCCGTCCACCCCAGGCCCTCCGGACCTTTTCATCGGGCCCCTGCCCCATGAACCCGACCAACCCCCCCCACCCCAGCCCCTTCACCGTGAGCCGGCTGCACAATCTGCAGTTGGTCCGCTTCTAGACCCGTGCCAAGGCAACATCTATACATGCTCGTGCTCCACACCCTTCAAGTCCTCACCCTTGCGAACCACCCCAACATAAAGTGGCGGGACCTCCTGCCACCTCTAGAAAGTAAGGAGCCCCAGTGGGCCAGCCTATACTCCACCCTGGTCCTGAGGTCCACTGGGGATATCAGTTGGTGGCTCCTTCACGGGGCCGTGAGCACGGGCGTGTACTTGGCACGGTTTACCCCTATCCCAGACACCTGCCCCTTTTGCGGCGTGAGGGAAACCCTGGCGCATATTTACTTGGAGTGCGCCAGGCTGCAGCCCCTATTCTGGCTCCTCTTAGACATCTTGTTAAGATTTTAGTTGCACTTTTTCCCTCACCTTTTTATTTATGCACTCCCTATCCGTGGCCCCACAAAGTCACGGGACCTCCTGGTCAGCCTCCTCCTGGATCTGGCTAAACTGGCCATCTATAAAACCAGGCTGAGGAGGTTGGCCTATGGAGTCTCCTGTGACTGTGGGGCCTATTTCCGATCCTCCATCTGTTCATGTATCCGGGCAGAGTTCCTCTGGGCAGCGTCCACTGACTCCCTTGATGCCTTCGAGGAGCAGAGGGTGCTGTCTGGGGTTCTCTGCCTGGTGTCCCCGTCTGGTTCCCTTCATTTGACCCTTTGACCACACTCCTGTCCCTGTTATTTCTTTAGTTGTCCCCCATAATTATTTGGTTCCAGGTCCTGTGGACCTCCCCCTCTTAGGCTGGGGTGGGATCCTTTAGCAGTGGGCAGGCAGATCCACTTCCTGGATCCCAATAGGGCTACTAGTTTGGTAGTAGCTTGTCTCTCTCTCCCTCTTTGCTCTCCCCAGAGGAGGGATGTTTTAAAGGCCTCAGGCAGCCCTTGATTGGATTCAGGTGTCCCTAATTTACCTGAGATAACCCCTTCTCAACTTGTAGGAAAAAGGGCCTTTAACATTCTAGGGCTAAGATATCTGTCTTTGAGGACCCTCTCACGGGTGTGGAGCTGCTGCTGCTGCTGGGCCTAGGGCTCTTGCTGCCTCAGCTTCCCATCTGGGCCAGCCCCCTCTCCCCCACTTTGCTGCTGCTGGCCTGCTCCCCGGGGGGGGGGGGAGTGAGGGACCCCGCCCTTGCTGTTGCTGTTACCACCTGAGGGGTCCCTTCTAACTAGTTGCCAGACTGACTGTTGCTGGTGCTGCCTCTGCTGCTTGGGAGCCTGCTGGTGCCTTGAGGAGGAAGGAGGGGGAGTGTGCAGGAACCCTGCAGGACACCGTGGAGGGAGCCTCCTGAAGGACTGAGTAACTTTCCAACTTTGCTCTTGTTGTGGGGGTATCGGCTGTTGCTGTGGGGAGACGGACCGGGGGCAGGCTCTATGCCACACCTCCATCTGTCCCCCCCCACCCACCACCACCACCGCTGCCCCCTCCACCATCCGCCTCCGCTCCTTACTCTGGGACTCAGCTGCTTGCCTCGCCCTTCTTTCCACCACTTGGGCCTGTAGCAGCAGCCAGAAGAGAACTGCGTCTACAAGCGCACATGGCTCCTCCCTCCCCTTGGAGTGGCCCTTGCCCTCTCCTGCTGCTTTCAGCTGGTGGACTTTCCCATCCTCTGCCTTGTCCACCGATCTCCCTGCAGCAGTTTCCTCCCCTTTAACCTATCTGCCCCGCCTGCCCCTTGCTACCAATTTTTCCCCCCCACACACTTTTTTTTTTGCCCTGGCTCCTGGTAGCTTCAGTTTGTTTGCCCACCCCACCCTTTGCACTTGGGAGTTTTGCTTCTTTGCCTGCCCCAGCCCCTGGAGCTAGTCCTTTTCCTTTGCTTGCCCTGCCCCCAGCCTGTTGGTTTCTCCCCTTTCCCTCCGCAGTACCCTTGCCCCGTGCACCCATGTCCCCCTCCCATGTGCTTGTGCCCCCCCTTTATGTTGAACCCTAGTATTCACCGCACTCCCCAATGACATTATAGTCCCCCTCTTCCCCTAGTGCAGCCAGAGCCAGTAATCCCATCTAGTGTTGGTGACTGCACCCCTCCTTCCCTGCCTTGATAGATGCCCTTGTGCTCTCCCCCCTCTCTTGGCCTGCAGCCTAGCGGGAAAGAGCGGTTGGTCGACCTTCAGCCCCCTGTTCTCCCTTCCCCACCTTCCAGTGCTCGTTTCCTGTCCCCACTGACTATGGCAGGGGGAAAGGCGGGTGGGTCCCCTCAGGTGGTACCTGCTGCCCTTCCTCCACCTGTCCCCTTCTGTGGCTACCACCTTGACCACCACTGCCAAACCACCTGCCACTGCCTCAACTGGGGCACCAGCGGTGGGCACAGAGGTGGGCTCCGTTGCTGCCATGCCCCTTGTCCCCTCTAACATAGGGGGAGCCCCCGCAGCCGGCAGACTAAGAAGGGCAAACCCTCTGTGATAGGGGCTGCCCCATCTGCCATGGCCCAGACATCAACCACGGCATTCCCCTGTCCTCTCCCTGCTATTCCTTCCACCATCCGTAAGGGTGTCCCTCTCCCAGCCTCCATGGTGTACACGCCCAGATGGCGGCCTAGCTACCCTGTCCACCGCTGTGTCATCTCTCCTGGCCGCTGCCTCCAGTTCCATCTCTGCCAGCCACAGCCCCTTCCCCACCTTGACCAGGAAGCATGGTGTCTGTTGCCTTCTGGTGCCCACCTTGTCCCACGTGGAGACCTACGTGTGGGTGTTGGTGAGGGTGGTGGAGCCCAGGGCCGTGGTGGTGGCGGCCTCCAAGATATACAGGAAGGTATTCTTCTTCCTGGCATTGGAGGCTGCTGCTCAGGAGGTGGTGGAGAAGGGCCTGGTGCAGGGCGGGGTGGGGCGGGGCATGTATATTCCTCTCAAGCCACTGGAGGACCTGGGCATATGGGTGGTTCTGACCTCTGTCCCGCCCTTCCTCCCTAATGCCTGTTGCCTTCCCTCTCCACCCTGGGGAAACCAATTTCCATCATTAGCCCTCTCCTACAGAGCTGCAAGGACCCCGCCCTCCGTCATGTCCTCTCGTTTCGCTGGCAGGTGCAACTTCAAGTGCTGTGGGCAACGCCTGATGGAGAGGTGCTAGAGGGGTCCTTTTTGGTCCCTTTATCAGGGAGCCCAATACTGGGTGCACTATTCCTCGGGGGAGGCCCGGTGCTACCTCTGCCGGGCGATGGGGCACGTCCAGAGGGACTGGCCCCTGACCTGGCACAGAGGAGCATCCAAGACCACGGAGCCCTGGCAGGGCACCGGCCTCATCACTGCCAGCGACCCTGGCTACCTGGCTTCAGTAGTTGCCCCTCCTCCTTCCCAGCCTACCACCACTCCCACTGGGACCCAGGCTCAGCCCCCACAACATGCCCTGATGAGCAAGCAGGCCCCGCCTCCGCTGTGTGCAATCCAGCGAGGCCCATAAAGGAGGGTGCGGCAGGGTTACCACCCAGCATGGGAGAGGGCCCGCCCTAGTGGGAGCTTTCCCTTCCCCATGATGCCCCCCCACTACCTGTACCATCGCCCTTGACCTCTGGCCCTGCCCCTGCTAGCCAACCCTCTGATAACACCTTAGAGGGCTGGGTCCTTGTTCTGGGGAAGAGGGGCAAGTGGAAGGCACAGGCTCAGCTCCTCCCTGCCCCTGATGCAGAGGCCCCTTGTAAGACCAGGAAGAGGGCCACTGGGGCCGAGCCTTCTGCCTTGTCCCCAGACAAGCTCCAATCACTGGGGCCGGCTGAGGAAGTCATGACAGCAACAAGGGCAGTACTGCCCCTCTTCTGGAGTCCCTCCTCATGGGGGCCTCTGATGGAGCCCTGCCCACCCCTCCCCCTTGCCATCCGTTCCCCCCATCAGCACCGAGAGTGTTGCCTTGGATGCCGGTGGGGAGGCCCCTGGGGTAATGGGTAGAGACTTCTCCATTTTCTAGGCGATCGAGGCCCTGGATCTGATCCCAGTCACCCAGAGGGAGAATGACTCTCTGTCAACAGGCCTCGAGCTGGGCGGCTTCATAACCACCACCCCCCCATTACCTTCCCCCAGCTGCTGCTCCCACTCACTCTCAGGGAGCTCCCGGAATCATCCAACTGCTCAGCCATGGCTTGCACCTCACTAGTGGCCGCCGAGGCCACTGCAGCAAAGGCCAGTGCCATGTGGTAGAGCCCTGAAGCATTAGGGGTGCCCCCTGTTGGAGTGGGGTAGCCGATTTCCTTCGCAGGTGTGGGTCCCACTGTTGAACTTCCATCCCCTACTGCTGTGGCTACAGGACCAACAGCCCAGCATCACTGAGGGCTCCCTCCTGCTCCTGTTCTCCTAACCCGAGCCCAACCAAGAGGTGCCACACCCTGGGAGCTCAGCTGTCGGAGCCTGCAATCCAGGTCTGCTCCCCTCCCTGATCCCAGTTCCATCCCTGTTCCCGATGCTGATCTCATTTCTCCCCCCTCTACTTCCCATGCCACTCCTACCCCTGGGGTCATCTCGTTCCTCTTCCTGTTGGATGACCCTCAGGGGGTGGCCTTCCTGTTCCCCTGTCCCAACCCCTTAGGGTTTCCCTCCCCTGCCCCCTCCTGAGCCAGGGTCTGGGATGGGCTATGCGGTGCCAATACAATGGGTGCCGTGCCGGGGATCTGCTCCCTGCCTGCCCGTCTCAGTAGGCCAAGGGGCCGTCATGGGGACCCCACCAGAGGACGGCAAGAGGCAGTGACCCCATCCTGCAATGTACTGCGAAAGGAGCTGTGCGTTTTTCTTCGGGACATTCATGGGTCCCAGAATATAGTGCAGCTTGCTTTACAGCACTGGTAGGATTTCCATCAAGTCCTCTGGGCCGTGAGGGCCATTTTGGGGGAAGGTAGAGGGACCAGGAGGCAGGACCCTACAGCCTATTAGCGGGCCTACAGCTTCTGTGACTCCCTGCTGACCTTCCTGGGTCGGTCACAGTTGCTGCAAGGTCCAACAGGGGCCGTTAGTATCCCTGCTAGTGAGGAACCCCCCTAGTCCTCACTATGGCACTGATCACCTTTGCCACATTAAACACCCTGGACTGCAGGATGGGTCTCCCCAGGTGCCAGGTGCTCTCCTTCCTTCTGGAGGGGGGGTACTCTGTTACCTTTCTGGAGAAGACCCATACAGATTCAGCTGCCAAAGCAAGTTAGTGGCTGAAGTGGGGGATGTGGTATATTTTAGCCATCTCAGAACTTGTATGGCTGGAGTGGCTCATCTGTTCTCCCCCGACCTATGGCCCAAGGTGCTGGGGGTTGCTGCACCTCTGGGCCCATATGGAGGGGCTGGTGGTGAACCTTGTCAACATCTCTGCCCTGAAATCGGGCCCAGAGCACGTGTGCTTTTCCCAGCAGGCATCCACCTTCCTCAGCTCCTTGGATCCTCGATAGTGCCTGGTCCTTGGCAGGGACTTTACCACCACCCTCAGTCAGCGGGACCAAGCAGTGCCCGGCCACCATGGATGTCCTCTGGGAGATTGTTGACCATCATTCCCTGGTGGACATCTGGCGCGACCACCACCCGGACGACATATCAACGTTTACCTATTTCTGGGTGGAGGCACATCGGTCACGCCATTCCTGGTTGGACCACATCTACTTATCTCACCATCATCTTTCAAGGGCCTATTCCTCCAGTATCTGGCTGGCCCCATTCTTGGATCACCATTTGGTGACTGACGGCCTCTCTCAGCCTGGAGATATGTTAGATAAAATAGGACATGGCAGTACAATCTGTTGGCCCCCAGTAGAGGAATAGGCTGATAATTTACTAATGTGTCCAGTCTCTATGGAGGAAGTCAGAGAGGCCTTGTGAGCTATTCGGAAAATTAGTGCTCTCGGCCCTGACAGGGTAACAATTAAAATTTTCCCAAAGATCATTAATCTGGACTACCAAATTCTCACTACAATTTTTTCATATTTGGTTTTTAAATATGCAAATCCTGGATTATTTTAAAGAAAATAGAATGATTTTAATCCCCCAGGTACAGGATCCAGAAGAATTAGCTAAATTGTCCTCTTGGAGACCTTGAATCGGTATGGATTAGATTGTATACAAAAATCTTAGCTAAGAGACTGACCAATGCAGTTAAAATATGTAATAGAAATATTCTCCTCACACCGGGGGGTGGAAATAAAACCTTTTTGTCTATTTTAGATAATCTAATTAAGGGAGCTAAACAGAATGGGGATGAGTTAGCTATTGTCTGTTGATTTGGCCAAAGACTTTTATTCTATTGGACATGGCCATATCATATATGGCCTTAAGAGGTTTGGGGTTAGTGAACAGTTTATAGAAGTTATAAAGGATTTGTATAGTAATTGCACAACAAAGGTGTGCATGGGTGATGGTAGCACAGAGTCCATTTTAGTACGTAACAGAGTAAAATAAGGAGATTTATTGTTTCCTATCCTATTTAACATTGCTATGTATCCTCTTTTAACTAAATTAGAGTCTGAGGGATCTGGTTTTATCTTTCAGGGAAATAGTATTACAACATTGGCTTTTGCTGATGATGTGGCGGTTTTAAGTAGTTCTTATCAAGGGATGATTAAAAATCTTGATTTTAAACCAGTCTTATATGAATACTAGCTTACGGGTCAATGTTAGGGAGACTAAAGGGTTTCATATATTACCTAAACATAAGACCTATGTAATTAACCCTAAAGAGAATTGGAATCTAGGTAGTGAGATTATTGACTATGTGCAGCCAGGTCAGTTTGAAAAATATCTGGGAGCAAAAATCAACCTCTGGATTGGGGTGGACAATGTGTCGTTAGAAACTAAGTTGACTGAGTGGTGAAACAGTCTAGGTAGAGCCCCCCTTAATCTGCTCCAAAATTGGCAATTTTACAAACCTATATTTTACCTAGACCATTCTATAATGTGCTTTTAGTTGAGCTCCCTTTTTATATTTTAAGTGATTTGGTTATTTCGGTGAGGAAGGTAGTTAGAATATTTTACACCTTCCTCAGTGAAACACAAATGCTTTTTTATGCTAGAGGTAGAGATGGTGGGTTAGCATTAACAAAATTTAGTTTGCAGATTCCAAATATGTTGATTCATAAGTGGAGGAGACAGTCTTGAGAGATAATTGGGTTGATTTATCCTATATTTATGCTGGAGAAAATCTGGTGGTTAAGATCTTAAACTATTCCATCTAGAAAACTCCTCATCCCTCCACTTCTTAGGGGTAGTGTAATGGGGTGGCCGCCCCACTCCTATACTAGAGGGGGCTCCAGCAGGCAAGAGGGGCTGTGCGGGTGGGTGGCCAATCAGAGGATGAGTAAGAGAGCGCCAATCAGGGCCAGGCTCAGCCCTATATAAAAAAGGTGGCCCAGGAAGGGAGCAGGCAGTCTCTCCCAGGCCTTCAGAGGGTGAAGGTCTGTCTCCTGTACGAGGGGACTAGCACCAGGGACAGCGCAGCGTAGTGTGGGGCAGGCGAGGGGAACAGAAGGAACTCCAGCCGGGTATCTGCCAGGCTGCAGGCCCCAAGGGATGGGCCAGGCTGGTGCAAAGGGGACGAAGGGGAAGCGACCCAGGGAGAGAGGCGGACAAGGGGAGAGAAGGAGGGCAGGAAGGCTGCCGCCAAAGGGTTCCTGGGTCAGGACCCAGAGTAGGGGCGGGGACTCCCCCTTGTACGTACACCCAGCCGTTGGATGTGACGATAGTGGACTGCACCAGATCGCTGACAAAAGGGGTTGGACTTTGGGGTGTGGTTGGCCGCTGTGGCTGGGCAAAGTGAAAGATTGCTGATAACCCCTCCCCCCCCGTAAGGGGGTGAACGAGGACTAGGGGGCACTGCCGGAGGGCAGTGTCTTGGAGAGGACGCCGCAAGAAGGGAGCAACGTGGGTCCAGGTGCCAAGAGAGGGCAAGAGACGGACGGGACACCACCAGTGGAGGGCGCACCACGCTGGACTGAGCAGGAGGCGCTGCAGTGATGAGTCCCAACCCTGTCACAAGTGGTGGAGAATGTGAGCAACGATCAGGGCCTGCTAGAAGGACCCACATGTAAAAGATGGAGATGGACAAGTTTCTAAAATGGCTGCTGGAAAACCAGCAGCAACAGGCTGTACAACAGCAGCAACAGCAGACGCAGCTGTTACAGCAACTGGCAGCGCAGCAGCAACTGCAGGCAGCAAATCAACAAGAATCCCAGCAACAGCTGGTTCAGGAGTTAGCCGCCCAGCAGCAAGCAAGTCAAGATCAACTCAACAGGTGGCGACCTTGTTGAAAACGGCAGCCAGTCCTCCCCCCAACCCAGCCGGAGGAGGGCCAGGGAAGGGCTGCGGGGGACTACCGGTGCAGCTGACGAAGATGGGGCCGGGGGACGACCCCGAGGCCTTCTTAGTAACTTTTGAATGGGTAGCTATGGCCACTCAGTGGCCCCTTGAGCATTGGGTCACCATTCTCGCCCTGTATTTAATGGGACCTGCGCAGGCAGCTTACTGCAATCTGGACCCACAGGAGGCACTGCCATATGAGAAGGTTAAGGCCGCCATCCTAGACCAGACGGGCATCAGTCTGGAGATATACCGACAGAGGTTGCGTTGAGAGAAATATCCGTCCGGGGCCAGACCACGGGCCGTAGCCCAGAAGGTCCGAGACCTCTGTTAGAGGTGGCTAGAGCCTGATCACCATACTAGTTGTCAGGTGGCCGAGGCTGTGCCGCTAGAGCAGTTCCTCCGGATCCCTCCCACCGGGGGGAAGGAGTGGGTACAGCGACACCGGCCAAAGACCCTTGCAGAGGCTACGTCCCTCATTGAAGACTTCATGGCGGTGGAACCAGAAGAGCGAGCATGTCTTAAGACAAGGACTTCGACCCCCAGAGGGAGTGGTGCATAAGACCAGCGGGGGAGGTTCCCCTTTGCCCGCCCGGCAGTCGGGGTCTTCAACAAACCCCAAGACACGGGACCCCTCGGCAGTGCACCTGCCCCGAGACAAAGAGGACCCGTCTGGGGAGTCAAGCTTACCACAAGGCACCCTACCCTCAGAGGGGAATCACGATAGATGCTACCAGTGTGGACAAAGGGGGCATTTCAGGAGAGAGTGCCCCTACATGGACTGTAATTATGGACAGGTCCTGACGGCGGACCGACGAGCCCGGAAGGATGGGCCAGCGAAGATGGTGATCCCGGTGCGAGTGGAGGGAACCCCAACCTTAGCATTGGTTGACTCGGGGTGCAGCCAGGCTGTCATTCGCACAGGACTGGTAGAGAACTCCCTTCCCGCCGGGGCCCCGATACAGTTACAATGTATACATGGGGACGTGAAGGCTTATCCCACCATCTGGGTACAACTGGAGGTCGCCCAGTGAGAGGTGCGTTGCTTAATGGGGGTGGCCTCTAGATTAGCGTACCCCGTGGTCTTGGGTCGCGACTGGCCGGGTTTTGCCAGTCTTATGCGGGGGTGGAGCAGACGGCCCATGAAGAAGAAGAGAACCAGCTATGGGAGGCATGGTTTGTTGGGCCAACCTGGGCCACAAAACTCCTTGGAGGGGACACCAAGAGGGCCCGAAGTAACCTAAGGGAGCCAAACCCCGACCGACGATCCGACAGGAGAAGAGACAAGGTGGCTGGAGGTTGATGGAGATTTTCTGGAGGAACAGAGAGGGGACTCCAGCCTTAGTCAAGCCTGGGAGCAAGCAGTCAGCCAGGACAGGGAGACTCATCGTGGGCAATATCGGCCCCAAGCCCCCATTTTGAAATCTACAATGACTTACTTTATCGAGGGGCCCAGGAGCCAGAGTCACGAGCTGAGGTGCACCAATTATTGGTCCCCCGAAGGTTCCAAAGAGCACTGCTCCACCTAGCCCATGCGGTCCCCTGGGCGGGGCATTTGGGGCGAGAAAAGACTTTCCTACGAGTAGCCCAATGTTTTTTCTGGCCAGGCATACACCAAGAGGTCCGGGATTACTGCACCTCTTGCCCAGAGTGCCGGCCCAAAGGGGGTACCCAGGGCCCCCTGGTGCCTCTACCAGTGATTGGCACCCATTTCGAACGGATTGGCCTCTACCTAGTGGGGCCCCTCGAGAAAAGTAGCTCGGGACGTAGATGCATCCTGGTCGTAGTAGACTATGCGACTAGGCATCCAGAGGCAGTACCCTTATGAACAACTACAGCCCCCATCATCGCCAATGAGCTATTACAGATATTTTCTCGGGTGGGATTGCCACGAGAGATACTGACAGACCAGGGGACTAACGTAACCTCCAAGCTGATGGCAGAGCTCTGCAGACAACTGAACATCCGGGCCCTTAAGACCTCTGTCTACCATCCCTAGATGGACGGATTGGTAGAACGCTTTAATGGGACCCTGAAGGCGATGCTGTGGAAATTCGTGGGGGACGCCCCCCGTCAGTGGGACAAGTACCTGCCAGCACTCCTCTTCACCACACACGAGGTGCCATAAGCTTCCACCGGGTTCTCCCCATTCGAGCTCCTCTACAGGAGACGACCCCGGGGGATTTTGGACCTCTTGAAAGAACCCTGGGAGGAACAAGAGACCCGGGTCAAAAGTTCGGTCCAGTATATCCTCCATTTGAGGGAATGGCTTCAGAAACTAGGCATCTGAGCCAGGGAGAACCTGTTACAAGCACAACACAACCTGCAGATCCGGTACAATCGAGGGACGAAGATGAGGAACTTCGAACCGGGAGACCGAGTTCTGCTGTTGCTGCCCTCCTCAGAGTCTAAATTATTAGCCAAGTGGCAGGGACCGCTCGAGGTGGTTCGGCGGGTGGGGCGATGTCCGGACGACGAAGGGACACCCAAATATACCACGTGAACCTGCTGAAGGCGTGGAAGGACCGAGAGGGTTTTATGATTGCCCCATACCCCCCCAGAGCCCAAGCTTGGACCCTTAGCCGGTGAGCATGAGGAGCCAGGCAGGGTAGACATTGGCCAGGAGCTCAACCCTGCACAACGAGAACAGATACGGCAGGTGGTAGCCACATTCCCCATGGTACTGTCCACTCAACCAGGGAAGACAACCGTGATCAGCCACCATATCACCACTATCCCTGGCCAAAAGGTGAGAGAGAACCACCCCCTGCTGCCTAAGAAAATGTGGGAGACTGTGCGGAGGGAGTTGGAATCAATGTTAACCCTGGGGGTGGCTGGAGAAATAATATCGTGGAGAATAATCGAGGAGTGACTGGAGAAATCCCATAGTGCTGGTCCCCAAGCCAGACAGCTCAGTAAGATTTTGCATAGACTTTCGCAAAGTGAACACCATCTCCCACTTTGACGCCTACCCCATGCCACAGGTGGCTGAGTTACTGGAGAGACTAGGACAGGCAGAATTTATCTCCACCCTGGATTTAACAAAGGGGTATTGGCAGATCCCTCTGACACCTATCTCACGAGCTAAGACAGCTTTTCCTACACCATTCGGCCTGTTTCAGTTTACAGTGATGCCCTTCGGGTTGCATGGTACCACGGCTACGTTCCAGTGACTCGTAAACCAGGTACTGAGCCCCCACAGTTTGTACGCCACAGCATACTTTGATGATATTGTTGTTTATAGCTCCAACTGGGAAGACCATATCCAGCACCTAACCAAGGTACTACAAGCCCTGGGTGACGCAGGCCTCACGGCAAATCCGGCCAAATGCCATTTAAGACAGCGGGAGGTAACTTATTTAGGCTATACGGTAGGGCGAGGGAAATTACGCCCCATAGTAGATAAGGTACTGGCTTTGAGGCACTACTCCACCCCTAAATCCAAAAAACAGGTATGACAATTCTTAGGGTTGGCGGGGTATTATCAGCAGTTTGTCCCTAATTTCTCGACACTGGCTGCCCCCTTGACGGACCTAAGAAAACCCAGCCCCAGAAGATCCAATGGACAGAGGAATGCGAGAACGCCTTCCACGTGCTCAGAGAACAACTGACCAGGGAGTCTGTGTTAACCCAATCCAACTTTACAAAGCCTTTCATTCTCCAGATGGATACATCTGAAGTAGGGATAGGAGCTGTACTGTCACAAGAGGTAGAGGGAGAAGACCACCCCATTTTATACCTCAGCCGGAAGCTGTTAAGTGGTCAGTCAATGCACTGCAGTACTACTTGCTGGGGAACCACTTCTTCTTAGTGACTGATCATGCCCCTCTCTGCTGGATCAACAGCATGAAAGAAACGAATGACCGAATTCTGAGGTGGTATTTGTGCCTCCAGCCCTATTCCTTTCAAGTACTGCACAGGCCAGGTAAGGCCCATGGAAATGCAGACTTTTTCTCCCAGATGGGAGAAGAGAAGGACGAGGAAGGGGACGGGGCAGGGGAAACCCCTGCCATCATTCTAAGGGGGAAGGTGTGTGATGAGGTGGACGGGCCCCGCACTGGAAAGGAGATGGTCAATCCTTCCCTGCTGGAAGAAGAAGCCACTCCCCTGAGGCTCTGCTGGGCATGCTCCAACAGAGAGTCAAGTACAAAAGCCTGCAGAGCTGCTCAGTCAGGGTGGGTGCCGAGGAAGGAGGACACCCAGCGGAGGCTCCAGCCCAGGAGCAGGGGTGACTCATACAGGAAGGAGCCGATGGCCCAGGAAGTGGAACTAGAGACTGGCAGCTGTGGGAACCCCAGGGAGCCCCAGGGGCTGAGGAACCTGAAGGCCCTGATACCACTGGGATTGCTACGTAGGGAGAACCAGTAGGAAGTGACCCAGGAAAGGGAAGGGAGTGGTATCTCCCACCATTCTGAGGACAGTGTGTTGTGGTAGGATTCCCTGCTGACCCGGGGCAGATCACGCCCTCAGTGACAGGGCCCTGGGTTGGAGCCCGGTGAAGGAGAGTGGGCAGGCAAATGAGGAACACCTGCTGTTAGGGTCTTTCCAGGCATTTAACCAAAACCAGATATGGCAACAAGTCCTTTTCAAGTACTGTAGCAAAACTTGGAGGATTTGTCAAACAGATTCCCTACATGGAAAAATAATTTTGAGGCAGATATTTTTGCAAGAGCCACAGTTATTCAACACCAGCTTTGCATCCATCCTCCACTTCTGGAATTATTAAGATAAACCTGGACTTCTTGAGTGGATAGTTGCTGCTGGTATGGAATCAAATGGAGGACTAGATATTATGAAATTGGAACATGGGATATAGAACTCAATCAATCTGGATGGCCTTCGATCTTTTATATCTACAGCAAAAGCAAACTATGATATTGATACTAGATAGTATGAAATGCCAAATGTGGTCTTTTCTTCACATAAACAGCAGATTTCAGATTTACTATGCTTGCAAATAGCTGCCATCAGACAAAATTACACAATCAACATGGCAAAAAGAAAAAGCACTGATCAAGTCTATTAATTGCACTTTGAACAGCAAATCTGAGTCAAAGTTTTTTGAACTGGTGGCGTCTACAAGATGCTGCAGCTATAGATGTTTCTGGAGCCACTATTCATTCTACTCTGCACATTAGAATAAATAGAAACTTTAAAGAGTTAGCTGGGAAATGAGCTCAAAAATTAGTGATGTGGAAAATTGCAGTTTTATCATCATTAACTAAACGAATATGGAAGGCAGCTCATCACTGAAAATAGTTGATGTGAGGTGTAGACAAGTGAAGTTGCACATTGTCAACCAAACCACTTGGAGGTATGTTCATTTGTTTGAAGATTTGGCCATCCATTCTATGGGGATACCTTCTGAGGCAATTTGGAGGACTGAGGACAGCAGCTTTTTGAAAAATGCTTCTTTTTTCCAAGTCTCAATGACATTAAGATATGAGTCAACCAGTATTTAGAATATTGGATAGGTGAGAGCACATTAGAAAACTAGTCAAATCTAATGCTACGGGAAGCATGCAGCCTGTGCAGGGCTGTAGCCCACGAAAGCTTATGCTCAAATAAATTTGTTAGTCTCTAAGGTGCCACAAGTACTCCTGTTCTTTTTGTGGATACAGACTAACACGGCTGCTACTCTGAAAACTGTCATTATGCAAGGCACTGAATTTAGCTGTATGGAATGGAAATCCATCAACTTCATGAAAAAACTCATACAGATACAGACAGACAATCTTCCTTTCCAAATGCAAACAGATGGACATCATACCAAAAGGACAAGAGGTAAATAATCCATTACAATCTACATATCACACATTTTATGCTGAGAGATTGTGCCACACACTCTCAAACTGCGAAACCACCTGATCAACATCCTATACAGCAAACGGAAAGATTAAGAATGAGCTCTCAAAACTGGATACTCTCATAAAAAAACAACCTTCCACACAAACTTCCTCATGGATAGATTTTACAAAAACTAGACAAGCCATTTACAACACAAACTTTGCTTCTCTACAAAGGAAAAAAGACACTAAACTATCTAAACTTCTACATGCCACAAGGAGCCACAACAGTAGTTCCCTTAACCCACCCAACAATATTGTTAATCTTTCCAGCTATACTCTTAGCCCGGCAGAAGAGTCTGTCCTATCTTGGGGCCTCTCCTTTTGTCCCTCCAGGCCCACGAATATGATACAGTTCTGCAGTGACCTAGAATCCTACTTTCGACATCTCTGATTCAAAGAATATTTCCAACACACCTCTGAACAACATACTAACCCACAGAATGCTTCCTACCAACACTACAAAAATAAGGATTCTGCATGGACTCCTCCTGAAGGTCAAAACAGAATGGACTTCTACATAAATTGCTTCAGTCAACATGCACGGGCTGAAATTGTGGGAATGCAGCATCACTTGCCCCATAACCTCAGCCATGGCTGAACACAACACCAACAGCCGCCTCAGGAATAACTCTGACATCCTAATCAAAAAGGCTGACAAAGGAGGCGCTGTCGTCATCATGAATAAGTTGGAATATGAACAAGAGGCTAGGCAACTCTCTAACTCCACATTCTACAGGCCATTATCCTCTGATCCCACTGAGGATTACCAAAAGAAACGACACCATCTGCTCAAACTCCGTGAAAAAGCACAGGAAAAGATCTATGCAGACACATGCCTAGAACCCTGGCCAGGGGTATTCTATTTGCTACCCAAGATCCATAAACCTGGAAATCCTGGGTGCCGCATCATCTCAGGCATTGGCACCCTAACAGCAGGATTGTCTAGCTATGTGGACTCTCTCCTCAGGCCCTACGCTACCAGCACTCCCAGCTGTTTTCGAGACATCACTGACTTTCTTAGCAAACTACAATCCATCAGTGATCTTCCAGAACACACCATCCAAGCCACTATGGATGTAGAAGACCTCTACACCAACATTCCACACAAAGATGGACTACAAGCTATCAGGAACAGTATCCCTGATAATGTCACGGCAAACCTGGTGGCTGACCTTTGTGACTTTGTCCTCACCCACAACTATTTCACATTTGGGGACAATATATACCTTCAAGTCAGCGGCACTGCTATGGGTACCCGCATGACCCCACAGTATGCCAACATTTTTATGGCTGACTTAGAACAATGCTTCCTTAGTGCTCATGCCCCTACTCTACTTGCGCTACATTGATATCATCATCTGGACCGATGGAAAAGAAGCCCTTGAGGAATTCTGCCATGATTTCAACAATTTCTATCCCACCATCAACCTCAGCCTAGACCAATCCACTCAAGCGGTCCATTTCCTGGACAGTACTGTGCTAATAAGCAATGGTCACATAAACACCACCCTATACCAGAAACCTACTGAGCGCTATACTTACCTATATGCCTCCAGCTTCCATCCAGGACACACATGATCCATTGTCTACAGCCAAGCTCTAAGATACAACTGCATTTGCTCCAATCCCTCAGACAAACACCTACAAGATCTCTATCAAACATTCTTAAAACTACAATACCCACCTGCTGAAGTGAAAAAACAGATTGACAGAGCCAGAAGAGTACCCAGAAGTCAACTACAGGACAGGCCCAACAAAGAAAATAACAGAACACCACTAGCTGTCACCTTCAGTCCCCAGCTAAAACCTCTCCAGTGCATCAAAGATCGATAACCTATCCTGAAAAATGATCCCTCACTCTCACAGATCTTGGGAGACACCAGTCCTCGCTTACAGACATCCCCCCAACCTGAAGCAAATACACTCCAGCAACTGCACACCACACAACAAAAACACTAACCCAGGAACCTATTCTTGCAACAAAGCCCGTTGCCAACTCTGTCCACATATTTATTCAAGTGACACCATCATAGGACCTAATCACATTAGCCAAGCCATCAGGGGCTCGTTCACCTGCACATCTACCACTGTGATATGCCATCATGTGCCAGCAATGCCCCTCTACCATGTACATTGGCCAAACCAGACAGTCTCTATGCCAAATAATAAATGGACACAAATCTGACATCAGGAATCATAACATTCAAAAACCAGTAGGAGAACACTTCAACCTCTCTGGTCACTCAGTAACGGACTTAAAGGTGGAATTTTACAACAGAAAAACTTCAAAAACAGACTCCAACGAGAAACTGCTGAGCTTGAATTAATATGCAAACTAGATACCATTAACTTGGGTTTGAATAGAGACTGGGAGTGGCTGGGTCATTACACATATTGAACCTATTTTCCTAAGTTAAGTATCCTCACACCTTCTTGTCAACTGTCTAAATGGGCCATCTTGATAATCACTACAAAAGATTTTTTTCTCCTGCTGATAATAGCTCATCTTAATTAATTAGCCTCTTACAGTTGGTATGGCTACTTCCACCTTTTCATGTTCTCTGTATGTGTGTGTGTAGATTGATAGATTATATCTTCTTACTATATGTTCCATTCTATGCATCCGATGAAGTGGGCTGTAGCCCATGAAAGCTTACGCTCAAATAAATTTGTTAGTTTCTAAGATGCCACAAGTCCCCCTGTTCTTTGTGAAGGGCTTGTAATTGAATTAGTAGATCTTACTCCCTATTGGTCATTGCCCACTAGAGGCCACCCACACCAGCTATATAAGAACTCTGAGTGCCAGTCAGTGTCTGCTCAACACGAGTGTCTGGCTCCTTTCCCGCTTGGTGTGATGTTGTGCTCTTGGAATAAAGCCTGATGCTGTTATAGTGTTCTCTTGTTCCAAGCTTGGAATCTTGGGAGTCCATTGGAAAGACGGAAACTAAGGAGGAAGTGTTGTGCTGCACGGGTCAGCAGATGGCAGGTTCGGTAAGACAGAGAACTATGGTGGTTTAGTCATATCGTCCGGCTGCCCTGTAGAAGAAACACAAGGTACTTCAACTAGATTCCCCTCAAGGGAATGGAAGGCATGGAGAGCAAAGAATGACCTACTGCAAGACGATCAAAAGAAATGCTGCCACCAAGGAGATGAATTATGATGGAGTTAAACATTTTGCTCTGGATAGACAGCAGTGGGAAAAATGGATTGCTCCATACATCATTAGGCACAGGAGATTCTAAGTCAGTTCTAAGGTGAGGGGACACACCTGGAAAACTTCTTGCCTGTGTTCAGTAAAAGCCAACTCCTATAAATAAAGTGCTCTTGCCAGTTCAGACAGAGGGTGAATGCATTGTAGAGACAGCAGGTGCCCTGTTCAGTCCCAGAATCACAAGGATTGCTGTCTCCTCACCATCCCATTAGTGGTTCATCATCATTGCTGCAGAGAAAAAAAACGTACCTAGCTTGTTTTGTGGATGAAAACGAGTGTTTCCAGGTGCTCACTCTGCCAGAAACAGGTAAATGGCTTGCAGTTAGACAGAGCAGCAGTCATTGCCATTCCAACCAGGCATTGTCATTTCTTAATTACGTGTAAAATCCATCTCTTACGTCCACAGACAATTCTCCCCGCAATACTGCAACCTGAATTGACTGTGGCACAATTTGCAGGCCCAGAAATCAAATCATTAAAAAAATTGTTACTTAGAAACTTTTCAGAATAAAACCTTAATTGCATTAAAATCAGAGCTAGGAAAGACAGTGAGAGTTACACATAATGCAGTTAAGATCGATCCTTCTGTTCGTCAAAGTGCTGCCCAGCGGGATACAGATTGTATGCAGACCAGCAGGATTACACTCTATTACACTTCTCTAACTACTATAAGAAAGTCCAGATAATGTTGTTCTGGTATGAAGAGCACGTGCTTGTTTTTAATAATATGTCAGCACCTGGGTAAGAATGGATTAACATGTTTAGCTAAGTTTTAATGAGCGTGTAATACTGTCACAAATACCAGTTGCAAGTTGCTTGATTTCATCTCTTCAGAATAAAGCCAGTCTGTATGTTTTCTTATGTGCTACATTTAGCTGGATGAATTAGTTTAAAATGTTAAATTATAGCATCTCAACTAGACCAATTTCATTTCATGACATCAATGTGATCTAGTGAACCTCAATACAAAACCAAGCTCAAGCAACTTTATCTTAACAGGACATTGCCATCTCAACATACAGCTTCCAGTCAGAGCTGTGGGAAATTGTTTGCCTACGTAGCAGAAGCAGCAAGTTTGCCCTTCTTGAAAGGGCACCCTCTGAGCAAAAAGTGTGATCTCAGACTCAGACTTAAAAGCCAGAAGGGACCATCATGATCTGATCTCCTGCATATTGCAGGCAACAGAAACTCACCCACCCACTCCTGCAATTGGCCCATAACCTCTGGTTGAGTCACTGAAGTGCTGAAATCTTGATTTAAAGACTTTAAGTTATGGAGAATTGATCATTTACTCTAGTTCAAACCTGCAAGTGACCCATGCCTCACATTGAGGAGGAAGATGAACTCCTCCCCCTCCCCCCCGGGCCTCTGCCAATCTGAACTGAGGGGAAAATCTTTCCTGAACTCAAATATGGTGATCAGTTAGACCCTGAGCATGTGTGAGAGACCCACCAGCCAGACACCTGGGAAAAAAATCTGTAGTAATTCAGAGCTCTTTCCCCGCCACACCCATCCAGTGGACCATCTCTGGCCACTGGAGATATTTGCTAACACCAGTCATGGATGGGCCATATACCATTGTAGCCATGTAGTCTCATCATGCTATCCTCTCCATAAACTTTCCAAGCTTAGTCTTAAATATTTATTTATTTATTTGCCCCCCGGGGGTCAGGGGAGAGGTTGCCCCTACTGCTCCCCTTGGGAGGCTGTTCCAGAACTTCACTCTTCTGATGGTTAGAAACCTTCACCTAATTTCAAGACTAAACTTATTTCTGGTCAGTTTATATCCATTTGTTCTTGTGCCAATATTGGCCCTTAACTTAAATAACTCCTCTCCCTTGAGTAGCGAATGAATCCCTAATATTCAACCACCAACAAAAGGTTACACAATTTCAGGTCAGGTCACCAAGGTCCTCCCTTTCTGGGGAAATAAAAGTCCTTCTGAAATAGCTGTCCAGTTGGAATTTCCAGTGCCCTGCATCACTTCCCATTCACTGGTTGGAGAACCCAGGCCCACCCTCTACGTTGGGTGCCAGCCCAGGGACCTTATAACAAGCAGCCAAGGTGTGCACGGTCCTACACCTTGCTGCTGTTTCCCTAAGTTTCTTCCCTTATTGCCCCCCCCCCACCCTTCTGGGTTTGCCAGCCAATCTCCCTCCTCCCAGGGAGTGACTGTAGACTACTTTCTTACAGCCCTTTACTGCTCCCAGCTCCTGGGCTTTATATAGACCCCTCCTGTTCCTGTCTAGCTGAGCCCATTTCCAGTTAGTGGCCTGATCCCTGTTTCCTCAGATGCAGCCTGGGCGATTAATTCAGTAAGGGCTCGTCTACACTTGAAATGCTACAGCAGCACAGCTGGAAGGCTTCAGCATAGACACTGCTTACACTGATGGGAGAGGTTCTCCCGTCGGCATAGGTATTCCACATCCCTGGGAAGCAGTAGCTAGGTCACCAGAAGAATTCTTCCATCGACCTAGTGTTGTCTACAGCAGGGGTTAGTTCACACACCCCAGAGTGATGTAGCTCAGTCTATCTAACTTTTTAGTGTAGACCAGGCCTCTGATTCACACTGTGTAACCCACATTCTTATATTGCAGCATATTAAGTCCCAAGAATGGGAGAGCAGCAGCAGGGAGAAGTAATACATTTGTTGGAATCATCTGTCCCTGAACCATTGAGAGCAGAGGAGGGGACTCAGCTACAAATACCCAGAAGCATCCAGTTGGCTGTGAAAGTTAATGGGAGTGCTCGGGAGCTTTCCTTCCAATTAGTATGGAAAGCGGCCAGTATGGAGAAGCACTCCGCAGGTCTTACACCTCCTCAGCATGGGAGCTCAGGAAGTCAGAGATGAGGAAAGCAGTGGGGAGGAAATGTTACCAAAAAAAAAATAAAGAGAGAGAGACAGACAGGGGGTTGCACTGTAACTGTTTTATTTGGATCCCCTTATATGGTTGCTATCTGGAAATAAATAACTTTCATGGTTAAGCTGGTTGCTTCTCTTTCTCTCCCCCCATTCCCCGCCTGGGTGTTTTGGGCTTCCCTATTCTCTCTGTAGCAACGCTCCTTGAAGCTAAGCTAAAAGATCCCTGCAGTGCCCCAAAAAATCCTGTGGGGTTTGCTTATCAAGTGGGTTACTAGCAGAACCGCTGTGGCATGAAAGTGGGTTCTGTGCTGAAACTGCTGAACCTGGGGGCATATGAGGGTTGCAGCTTGAAAAGTGCTGATTAGCCCAGCCAAAGGAATGAGGGTAAAAGCTGAAAACTGCTGTTCAACCCAGCCGACTGAGTCCAGGGACATACGAGGGGTCAGCTTGGGAGTGCTGCTTACCTGGCCCTCTCAGCCGTGCTCTTTGTGTGTGTGCTCATCTGATTCGGAGGGTGGAAAGAACCCAGCCCTGGGGAACCTGGGTGCAGGATAGCTCCATTGGGAGGGAACTTACATCGAGGGAAAAGTAGAGCTCTAAGAACACAAGTAGTACATTAATAGAATTATCAAAGCCCCCCCACACACACCCAGATAACCCTAATAAATGAGCATACCCCAAGTAATAGGCAAATCTGGTAACAGTACCCAAATACTAAGGGTCTTCCTGGTTAAGTGCATGAATAATCAAGAATCTTTACAAAAACTGTAGAGTCATTTCTTAAATGGTTTGCATGCCTGTAATCATGGTGATTTCTTTATTCTTTTGTCTTTGTAGTCCCCATTTCTCTATTGTTTATCTGTAAGGTCTCTGTCTGGTTATTTTTGTCTGCTGTATAATTAATTTTGCTCGGTGTAAACCAATTAAGGTGGTGAGATATAATTGGTTAGATAAGCAAGTTACAATATGTTAGGATTGGTTTGTTAAATTTCAGTAAAATGATCGGTTAAAGAATAGCTGAGAATATTACTATATAAATTGGGGGCAAACAGGATGTCAGTTGGGGAAAATAAGAATAATTTCTTGCTGGAAGCTCACCCCAACAAACATTTAATTGTTTGCATCTTTGGACTTTGGGTATTGTTGCTCTCTGTTCACACGAGAAGGACCAGGGGAGTAGGAGGGTGAAGGAATAAGCCCTCTAACAGGTGAAACTGAAATGTGTATGTTATAGGGGTTTCTTTATTTCAGATTCTTCAGAATTGCAGAAAACTATTCTCTCCCAAAAAGTTGCACCAAGCAAAAAATTACCTTTACTACACACATCATTATGGCAGGTAAGTAGAATGTTTCCATATGTATTCATTTGTTTTCTGAACACATTATCTTCAAGCACCTCTGCTTGTTTTGTTTTTTATTCACATTTTTGTGCACTTACATTTCCTGTCCTGAGTTACTATGACTATACTTGGTTACAATCTTGTAGGTGATTTCATTCTCTCAAACATTCGATCTGCATTGATCGAATACAGTCATATTTTGTAAGCAATAAATACTCCAAAATTATGCACATAGCTGCAATTTATTTATGTCTGTCTTGTGACTCGCCTATGAATGATGCATTGTTGATTTTGATTTACCCTGCTTATATGTCCGCAATGTACATCTTATACCTTCTAACTGAACTTTGAGTCATATGGATTGATACTGCCTGTTTCCACTTAAGTAACTGTTTTCTGTTGTGAACAATTCTCAAGGAAATCTTTTGAGGACAAAATTGTAAATGTTTTGGCATATATAAGGAGTAACCCATATCCTGAAGGAATGAATAAAGCAGGCAGACTGCGTCAACTTGCTGTCAACTTTTCTTTGGAAGGCAAGGAATCCTTTTTTTCATATAATACTGACACATTACACTGGAAACTTCAGCCTGAAAATGATGGTCCTGATGTCCCAAAGCTGGGATTATTTGGAGTGTTAACCTTACCTTCAATGGGACCAGGATTGGGATCACAAGTTTTATTCAAATTTTCCAGAAAATCTCCTTTGCTATCTACGCAGGTGGTGTAACAGACGTATTGGGCAGTGACATGAGAAATGAGTATAAATTCTAAATGTTACCAAAAAACCCTATGAGTTCACTTCATTTCTCAGGTATGTCATCCCGTGTGCTGCAAGCCCCAACAATCACTATACATTCACTGAGCAATGATTTCTAATTTAAAAAAAATAAATAAACAGCTCGTTCTAACATTCCCGCCTTGTACTCAAGCCATTACAAACCATACTGTATATAGATGTCTTTGATATGCATATGCCTTATAATTAATGAATGGCTTTGTACTCTTTCTTTCTTTCTTTCTTCTGTTTTTAAAAGTGGGCTTTACATTCTGATTGTGTGGCTATTGTAACCATATTACATTGTGTACTCTGCTTATGACATATGGGTTTACTGAGAACATTTAGAAAGAAAAATGTGAAATATGACTAACTGGTACCCTTGCATATAGGTCACTCGGATCTGGGAATCAGTGGGAATGGATTTAATAGGACCATTACCAGCAACAAATTGTATGGCTCTTCAATTCATTGCCTGAAATCAAGAAGCTGGATAAGTGGTGAGGTACATTTAAGTACCACTAAACATGAATGGTAACAGGACTGATTCATCAAATGCTATTTAAACTGTTCCCTTTCTTTCATCATGTGTTGTAGGTTATTGATGTGTACTTGAGTTGTGTGGTCGAGAAAGCCAGTGAAAAGGTAGGTCACTTACTGTGATGGTACATTAAAGTATAAATTGTATCAATAAGTAAACAATCACATGACTATGTGGTATAATATATTTAAGTCCAAATACCCTTGAAATATCAATACAAACCTGAAATTGCAACGTTTTAGTGTATTTACTGCTGCCAAACATGTACTGAAATGTATTTGGAGGTGCATATCTGACATACAATCCTTGACACATTGAGGGCCACATTAGTTTTGCTATACAGTTCAGTGCGTTCCTGAATTAAACACAAGTATGCGAACAGCTTAGTCAGTTTTTACATTAAGTGAGACAAAGCACATTGATTACAAATTTTTGTTTTTACATGACTCTTACATATCTTATTTGTAACACTAAGGATCCCTTACATGTCTGTCTATATGAACTTCATTGTGTTCTTTATGTACCAGAATGATTAATGCATTAACAACTTGGTTGACTGTCAACAGGTACAAGCCATCTCATCAGTACTTTTCCCTGTCGTTCTCTCAGGCAGAATAACACAAATGAAAGTGAAGGTAAATGCTAACAAGCTTTCATACATAGCATGAGCAAAGCACATTTTCAGTCAGTCAAACACAGCGTGAAACAGCAAATACAATGCTCTGTTTTCTACTGTGATTTTCAATTTGGAATTTTTAATTCTAACTTTTTCTTATTTTTATAGCACAAGTTTATTCAGTTAGATCAAGTGACTTCCAGTCTGACTGATTTCCTGGCCTGGTGTCAAAACTTGGTTTGCATTTGATCCACCAGTGGGGATTGCCTTTTGCAACTGTTATCCAGCCCTTAGTTCTTTTTTCATGTCATTGCTTGTGTGTAGAACTTGATTCTCAAATACTGAATAAGGGTAGTATACTATCTCATATTACCTCCTTCTCAAGGGCAAAAATCTTCTGTAATTTTTGCTGAACATAAGAATGGCCATAGTGGGTCAGAATAATAGGCCATCTAGCCCAGTATCCTGTCTTCTGACAGTGGCCAATGCCAGGTACTTCAAAAGGGAAAGAACAGAACAGGCAATCAGAGTGATCCATCCCCTGTTATCCACTCCCAGCATCTGGGAGTCAGAGGTTTAGGGACACCCAAAGCATGGGGTTGCATCCCTGATCATCTTGGCTAATAGTCATTGATGGATCTTTCGAGAGGACCTTATCTAATTTCTTTTTGAACCCAGTTATAGTTTTTGGCCTTCACAACATAATGAACATATATCTACAACCCCAAGAATTCCAAAATCATGAGTTATATCATGAGTTCACGCCCTTAGGTCATGAAATTTATAAAGAAATAATTGATAGTGGGTTCTTTTTATGTGCTTCTTTGTTCCTGAGACTTTAGGGTGCAGTAGGCCTGGTTCCACAAAAGCAGGAGCCTAAACATCTGAATGAATTTTGGCCTATCCTCGTACTTTTTCTGGTACCTCTCCGAAACATTTCATATACTTAAGGCCATATCTACACTACAAACGTATGTTATCTCCAATTACATCACCATAGAATCACCATAGTTAGTATGTCAAATGTGCACATGCCTATGTGACTCTTGTCTCAGCACTGAGTGTACTCAGCAGAAATACTTGTACTGATCCAGAGTGTGGTGCACCATGAATAAGTATCCCACTGTGCAACTCGCCACTGTCCACTGTACTGTTTTCGGAAGTTCTGGCAATGCACGCTGGAGCCAGAACGGGTCACACAGGGATCAACTTCACAGAGAGCACACTGTTCACCATATCCTAGGTTTAGCTGTATCCCATACGTAAATTTATACATAATTTTTGCACCTTTTTTCCCAAATCGCACAAACTCGTGTGACCCTCCTTACTGTCCGTCATCTCTGACGGAACCATGGAGCCTGCACGGCTCTGCACTCTTGTCATGAGCATTGCAAGCCCAGGGTGCACAATTCCGCAGTATTTGCGGAACCACAAGAATAGAAGTGGGGGAACATGATGGTTCTGTATAGAACAGATTGCTGTGGGACATAGCAACAACCAAATCAAAATTGTTGGTGGCATTCATGGAGCAGCTGCAGATGATGGGGTATCAGTTCTGTGTCTCAGAAACAAGCTCCAACTGGTGGGATCGCATTGTGATACAGGTTTGGGATGATGACCAGTGGCTGCAGAACTTTTGGATGCACAAGGCCACGTTCCTGTGTCTTTGTGCCCAACACACCAAAATGAGAACTGCACTGACAGTGGAGAAGTGAATATAGATTGCACTGTGGAAACGTGCAACATCAGATTACTATTGGTCAGTCAGAGGTCTCTCTACTAAATACAAGGTGGAATTTTTGTTAATTGTAAGTAGTTAACACATATTTTAAGAGACCATTCCATGTTCAGTGCCCTGCTAATACCTCTGCAGTCAGAACAACGAAGCAGCATTACAGACTACTGTATAGACTACTGTCTCTTACAACTTTCTTAAATTTCCATTGCAATATTTAGGAGTTGATTATTGTGATAGCCCCAAAGGTGTGAGGACACATTCTTATAGGCTGCAAGAAAGATGTTTTCAACTCACTTATAAAACTCTGTGATGGTGTGTGTCTGTACATGTGCAGGGCTATCAATACCCCAGGAACATCCAGAAGTGGGGTGTGGCAGTTACTAGACTAATTATATCTATATTTGCATAGGTGGTTTTTGCTGTGAGCAATCCATCTGGCAGGTCATTCACAGTTTATTCACCTGATAGCTGAGTCAATGAGAATGCAAGGGGGGAAAATGTTAGAAATAAGTCATCTTAACACAGTCACATCACAGTGATTCTTCTTCTCTGAAAGAGTTAGCACATCTGCTGTTAGGGCTTCTTTGGTGACAACACTGTGGTATTTTGAAAAGAAAGAGGTGCTGATGTTATCGACAACTGAAGACATCTATTACGTTTCTTCAGAAATTTCTTTCATCCTTTCCATTGTCAATACACTATGAACGTTCTTAGTGCAGACAGCATATATATATATGAAAAAAAGTCTTATTTGTTTCTTTAACAGGAGTAAGACATCTTTGAAAGACAGAGTCTAAGGTAACTGTTTATCATCCATATTTATTACTGCTACACAATGAGGCCTTTAATTTGTAAAAATGAGTGCAATCCATATCAGTGGCACAACACTGCACCAGTAAGCAATATTGCTCCTTGCACTGGCATGGCGTATTTCTGCAGGTTTATTCTTGTAGTTTTTCCTACCCCAATCCCTGTACTACTTTGTTTCTTTATTTCTTTTTCTCGGTTTTAAAAAATGAGCATTAGATTCTGATTGTGCGGCTGTTGAAACCACAGTGTAGTGTTTACTATGCTTACTACCTATGGGCTTATTGAGAACATTTAATAAGAGAAATGTGAAGCATGACTGTAACTAGTACCCTTGCATATAGGTCAGTCAGCCCTGGGAATTAGTGGGAATGGATTTAATAGGGCCCTTACCAGCAACAAAGAAGGGATACCACTATATAAATGACAGCCATGGATTATTTTACCAGATGGGTGGAAGCATTTCCACTTCAAAATAAGTCAGCGTAGGAGGTGGAAAAGAAAACTATACCAATTGGTTATTTGGATGTCCAGAGTGGATATTGTCAGATCGCCGTTCTGAATTCAATAATACAGTAAAGACTTATTTTTGAGGTTATTTTTACTATTTGTTCAACCACACTATCATGTCACAGATTATACTGAACATGGGCTTCATTGCCCTGGTTTGGTTTTGTTGTTTTTTTTTTTTTTAATGTCCACTTGTCAGTAACGTTTGTGAACACTCACCTTATTTTTTGCAAGCCCAGCTCTTGGTCACCACAACAGGGTTGCTATAACATATCTGGGAGGTCTTCACACCCACCAAAAAACCCCCACACATTATTCCAGGAAGTAATACTAAAAGGTGGGATAGTAAAGCACATTAATGAAAAGCAATACCAAATAGGCAAAGGAACCTTCCTTTGGACAGGTCTCGATGTAAGTTTTCCTCTTTCACTTTAACCTGGATATCTGCAAAAAAAAAATGGGACTAGAATGTAGCTTGACCATCCCATATCACCCATAAACTAGTGGATTGGCTGAAAAACCCTAACAAACCCAGCAAGAGGTAATTTTAGGGGTGGGACAATTAAATTACAGTAGTAAGACAAGTAGAATGCCCCGTGCCAGAAGATGCAACTTGCTTCCAAATTTTCAAAGTCAGTGTACTACACTGCAAATCTTTTTACCATATCACATATGAAATGAAAAATAACACCACCAGTGCACTGTGATGGCCTCTTCCTTCCATCTTTTTGATTACATATAATTTGTCTCAGTCAAGATTGTATGTTTACTTTTTTTTCCCCGCACAAACTAATCAATCACCATTTGTTACAGAGCATTGTGGAAATTGGTTGATGACACTGGAAGTAATTGGGATAAATTTCTTGATATTTTGTTTTCTTCGTGATCTAAACCAAACATGACAACAAAAATGTCACCCATTCGACTAATGTATGGTTTTGAAGCAAGATTTCCAGACCAAGTCTCCAAGAACTATGCAGCAACCGCATTTCAGTACCGGCAGCTTCCGTGTCAATATGTTATTATGAGTCTTCATTTTACAGATGCAACCCCTTGTCCATTTGCTTACACAGCTACCAAATTTCAGTGAACTCATAATGATGAATGAACTCAACTCAACTCTGTGTCTAGATGTATGTGTAGATGCTTGTTTTTGAAAAAATGTTGGAACAAAACTGCTTTTGTTTATATACCTGGTTATAACAATAAATCATACACAAGTCATCTTAACACAGCCATGTCACATTAGTGGCTCCTCTTCTCTGCAAGAGTTAGCACGTGTCTGCTCTGAGGGCTTCATTTGGTGACAACACTAGTATTTTGAGAAGAAAGAGGAGCTGATGTTAACAACTGAAGACATCTATTACGTTTCTTCAGAAATTTCTTTTTCATCCTTTCCATTGTCAATACATTATGAATGTTCTTAATATATATATATATATATATATATATATATATATATATATATATATATATATGCTGTCTGCACTAAGAACATATATGACAATATCTTATTTATTTCCTTAAAAAGCAGTAAGAAATCTTTGAAAGACAGACTAAGATAATTATCCATTTTTATTATTGCTACACAATGAGGCCTTTAATTTGCAAAAACGAGTACAGTGCATACAAGTGGCACAACGCAGTGCACCAATGAGCTCTATTGCTCCTTGCACGGGCATGGTGTATTTCTGCAGGTTTCTTCTTGTATCATTTTTTCCTACGCCAATTCCTGTACTACTTTGTTTGGTTTTTTTATTTCTTTTTCCTCTGTTTTTAAAAATGGGCGTTAGATTCTGAGTGTGCGGCTGTTGAAACTACCTTACAGTGTTTACTAGGCTTACTATCTATGGGCTTATTGAGAACATTTAATGAGAGAAATGTGAAGCATGACTGTAACTGGTACCCTTGCATATAGGTCAGATAGCCCTGGGAATTAGTGGGAATGGATTTAATAGGGCCCTTACCAGCAACAAAGAAGGGATACCACTATATAAATGACAGCCATGGATTATTTTACCAGATGGGTGGAAGCATTTCCATTTAGTAATAAATGAGCATAGGAGATGGCAAAGAAATCCATACCAAATGCTTGTTTGTATGTCCAGAGCTGATATTGTCAGATCATGTTTCTGATTTCAATAATAAGGTAAAGACTTATTTTTGAGGTTATTTTTACTAATTTGTTCAAGCACACTACCATGTCACAGATTATGGTGAACATGGGCTTCATTGCCCTGTGATTTATTTTTTGAATGTCCATTGTTACTGACAGGTGTTTGTGAACATCCACCTTAGTTTTTGCAAACCCAGCTCTTGGTCACTGCATCAGGGTTGCTATAACTTTTTGGGGGGTGTCTTCATACCCACCAACCCTTTCCCCCCCACACACATTATTCCAGTAGTAATACTAAAAGATGGGATAGTAAAGCACAGTAATAAAAAGCAATGACAAATAGGTGAAGGACTGTTCCTTTGGACAGGTCTCTCTGGAAGTTTATGGCATAAGTTAGTTATTTTCTTTGTTTAACTTGGATATTTAGGAAAAAAATGCGAATAGAATGAAGCTTGACCATCCCATATCACCCACAAACCAGTGGATTGGCTGAAAACACTAACAAATCCAGCAAAAGGTAATTTTAGGGGTAGGAAAATTAAGTAACAGTACTAAGGCCAGCAGAATGCACCATGCCAGAAGATGCAACTTTTATCTAAATTTTCAAAGTTAATGTATTACATTGTAAATCTTTTTACCATGTCACATGTGAAATACCAATGCACTGTGATGACCTCCTCCTTCCACCTTTTTCTTTAGTGTAGTGGGGCAGTCACCCTGCTCTGAGTGAAAAGCAGGTAAGGGAGGAGGATTGAGCAGGCAGCCGCAGGTGTGGCCGCACCCAATTACGGTCCAGCTGGTGGCAGCAAGGGAGACATTGGCCAGCAGAGGGCAATCCAGAGCTAGAAGAGAATTCCCAGACCAAGCAACAAGAGGCGCCGCACTGATGAGTGATCCGCCGTGTTACATATGATGGCGAATGCAGGCATCTGTGGTCCACCCCGATACAAAGGGAACTGTGAGGACTGAGCAAGGTGTGCCAATATAAGGGAAGAGGATGATGGATCCCAGCTATGTAGAGGGTTTTTTCACCGAGGGCTTTTATGCCATCCCTGGCTGGACTCCAGCATTGGTGCCCCAGCGAAAGGGGACTGGTGAGTAATGGGGAAGACTAGAGACACTGCTACAGGTGATCCAGGAGAGACAACGGGAGATGTACTGGGCCCTGCAGGAACAGATGGGGCAGCTGCTTGATGAACAGTGGGGCCTTATAAGACTCTTGAGGAAGGAATCCAGGAGAGGCCACAGAGTGTGGTGGGAAAAGCCCCACGCCAGGGCCAGGAGGCCAGTGGCAGAGTACAGGGCTTGTTACGCCTGCAGGAGGCATGGACATTTAAGGAGGGATTGTCTCTACTGGGATGGGGGCAAGGAGCCTCACCCAGAGCAGGGGAAGGGACAAGGCCCTGGGAAGGCCCGCAGGGTGAGGAAACCCAGGGGGTGACGGACATGTTGGGCCTGTGGGCAACACAGACACCTGCAGTGGGAGTGCCCAGGCCCAAGGTGAAGGGTCCAGTTGGGCCCAGCAAGAAGGGGGGACCCAAGACAGACTACGAGAGGCTCAAGGCAGCAAAGGGGTGGAGAGTCTGCTTCAGCTGCTGCGAGCAGGGCTATATAAAGAGGGACTGCCCCCTCAGGGGAGGGCAGCTGAGGAAGAAGGGGCTGGAGGACCAAGAAGGGTCGAAGGCAGGCAGGAGGGATGTTGCAGTGAAGGCAGTAGACCTGCCCGAGAGCTACCAGTGTGAGGTGGCAGAAAAGGGTATTGGGACAGAATGGGCCCAGCAAGAGGCCAGGACCCAGGCGGTCATGGAGCAGGCTATGACGAGGACCCAGACCCTGGTGTTAGACAGTCCAGGGGATGTTGGTATACGTGTGCAGCTGAAGGCAGTGGAGCAGGCCTGCTGCAAGGTAAAGGCGAATGCCAGGGACATGGCCAGAGAATGGGAGGCAGCGGTAGACGAACCTGAACATCTCAGTAAGAAGCTGGCCGAAGCCGAGAAGAGGTGAGCACACCCGGAGGGGCATCCCTGGTCTGTGCCAAGCAGAAGTCCCCCCTACCCTCAGGGGTGGTGATCTTAAGGGCGGGGGGGGGGGTGTAGCAGGTCAGTCACCCCTCTCTGAGTAAAAAGCAGCTGAGGGAGGCTGATTGGGTAGGCAGCTGCAGGTGTAGCCACACCCAGTTAGGGTCCAGTGGGCCCTGATAAAAGGGCTGGGAGCTAGGCGGGGGAGATTCACTCCACTGGTGGAATGGGAAGGACCTGGCTGCTGGCCAGAGGAGGGTATCCTAAACAGAGCCATGCTGGGGAAGGACAGGCAGAGCTGGGGAACTCTGGCCAGGCAAGTCCCCAAGCTGAGGCCAGGCTAAAAGGGCCTGTGGTGGTCAGTGCAGCCAGGCCAGGAAAAGGCAACAGGTCCAAACCCCCTTGCCAATGGTGAGCGGCCATTTCAGACTACAGTTTGCCCCTGAGAAAAGGGGCTAGATGAAAGATGGCAATTGGTCACTGAGGCAAGGTGGGTTAAGGGAGATTGGGAGTTTCCAGGGAGGGGATGACCTGAGTGTGGGGTACTGCCAGGGGGCAGTGCCCGAGCAAAGGGGCACCGTGGGCCGGGAGGGACGTGGGGCCTGAACTAAAGTGTGATGGAGAAAAGGAAGAAACTGGCGGCAGCAAGGGAGACACTGACCAGCAGAGGGCGCTCCAGAGCTGGAAAAGCTAATTTCCAGACCAACCAGCAGGAGGCACCCTGTCACAATTACATATAATCTGTCTCAGGGTATGTCTACACTACAGAATAAGGTCGAATTTATAGAAGTCGGTTTTTTAGAAATCTGTTTTATATATTCGAGTGTGTGTGTCCCCACAGAAAATGCTCTAAGTGCATTAAGTGCATTAACTCGGCGGAGTGCTTCCACAGTACTGAGGCTAGAGTCGACTTCCGGAGCATTGCACTGTGGATAGCTATCCCACAGTTCCTGCAGTCTCTGCTGCCCATTGGAATTCTGGGTTGAGATCCCAATGCCTGATGGGGCTAAAACATTGTCGCGGGTGGTTCTGGGTACATATCGTCAGGCCCCTGTTCCCTCCCTCCCTCTGAGAAAGCAAGGGCAGACAATCGTTTCGCGCCTTTTTTCCTGAGTTACCTGTGCAGACGCCATACCATGGCAAGCATGGAGCCCACTCAGGTAACCGTCACCCTATGTCTCCTGGGTGCTGGCAGACGTGGTACGGCATTGCTACACAGTAGCAGCAACCCCTTGCCTTGTGGCAGCAGACGGTACAGTACGACTGGTAGCCGTCATCGTCATGTCCGAGGTGCTCCTGGCCACATCGGCTGGGAGCGCCTGGACAGACATGGGCGCAGGGACTAAATTTGGAGTGACTTGACCAGGTCATTCTCTTTAGTCCTGCAGTCAGTCGTATTGAACCATCTTATGGTGAGCAGGCAGGCGATACAGATTGCTAGCAGTCGTACTGTACCATCTTCTGCCGGGCAGGCAAGAGATGAGGATGGCTAGCAGTCGTACTGTACCATCTTCTGCCGAGCAGCCATGAGATGTGGATGGCATGCAGTCCTTCTGCACCGTCTGCTGCCAGCCAAAGATGTAAAAGATAGATGGAGTGGATCAAAACAAGAAATAGACCAGATTTGTTTTGTACTCATTTGCCTCCTCCCCTATCTAGGGGACTCATTCCTCTAGGTCACACTGCAGTCACTCACAGATAAGGTGCAGTGAGGTAAATCTAGCCATGTATCAATCAGAGGCCAGGCTAACCTCCTTGTTCCAATAAGAACAATAACTTAGGTGCACCATTTCTTATTGGAACCCTCCGTGAAGTCCTGCCTGAAATACTCCTTGATGTAAAGACACCCCCTTTGTTGATTTTAGCTCCCTGAAGCCAACCCTGTAAGCCGTGTCGTCAGTCGCCACTCCCTCCATCAGAGCAACGGCAGACAATCATTCCGCGCCTTTTTTCTGTGCGGACGCCATACCAAAGCAAGCATGGAGGCCGCTCAGCTCACTTTGGCAATTAGGAGCACATTAAACACCACACGCATTATCCAGCAGTATATGCAGCACCAGAACCTGGCAAAGTGATACCGGGAGAGGAGGCGACATCAGCGCAGTCACGTGAGTGATCAGGACATGGACACAGATTTCTCTGAAAGCATGGGCCCTGCCAATGCATGCGTCATGGTGCTAATGGGGCAGGTTCATGCTGTGGAACACCGATTCTGGGCTCGGGAAACAAGCACAGACTGGTGGGACCGCATAGTGTTGCAGGTCTGAGACGATTCCCAGTGGCTGCAAAACCTTCGCATGCGTAAGGGCACTTTCATGGAACTTTGTGACTTGCTTTCCCCTGCCCTGAGGCGCATGAATACCAAGATGAGAGCAGCCCTCACAGTTGAGAAACGAGTGGCGATAGCCCTGTGGAAGCTTGCAACGCCAGACAGCTACCGGTCAGTTGGGAATCAATTTGGAGTGGGCAAATCTACTGTGGGGGCTGTTGTGATGCAAGTAGCCCACGCAATCAAAGATCTGCTGATATCAAGGGTAGTGACCCTGGGAAATGTGCAGGTCATAGTGGATGGCTTTGCTGCAATGGGATTCCCTAACTGTGGTGGGGCCATAGACGGAACCTATATCCCTATCTTGGCACCGGAGCACCAAGCCGTCGACTACATAAACCGCAAGGGGTAATTTTCAATAGTGCTGCAAGCTCTGGTGGATCACAAGGGACGTTTCACCAACATCAACGTGGGATGGCCGGGAAAGGTACATGACGCTCGCATCTTCAGGAACTCTGGTCTGTTTCAAAAGCTGCAGGAAGGGACTTTATTCCCAGACCAGAAAATAACTGTTGGGGATGTTGAAATGCCTATATGTATCCTTGGGGACCAGCCTACCCCTTAATGCCATGGCTCATGAAGCCGTACACAGGCAGCCTGGACAGTAGTCAGGAGCTGTTCAACTACAGGCTGAGCAAATGCAGAATGGTGGTAAAATGTGCATTTGGACGTTTAAAGGCGCGCTGGCGCAGTTTACTGACTCGCTTAGACCTCAGCGAAACCAATATTCCCACTGTTATTACTGCTTGCTGTGTGCTCCACAATATCTGTGAGAGTAAGGGGGAGACGTTTATGGCGGGGTGGGAGGTTGAGGCAAATCGCCTGGCTGCTGGTTACGCGCAGCCAGACACCAGGGCAGTTAGAAGAGCACAGGAGGGCGCGGTACGCATCAGAGAAGCTTTGAAAACCAGTTTCATGACTGGCCAGGCTACGGTGTGAAAGTTCTGTTTGTTTCTCCTTGATGAAACCCCCCGCCCCTTGGTTCACTCTACTTCCCTGTAAGCTAACCACCCGCCCCTCCTTCCTTCAATCACCGCTTGCAGAGGCAATAAAGTCATTGTTGCTTCACATTCATGCATTCTTTATTCATTCATCACACAAATAGGGGGATGACTACCAAGGTAGCCCAGGAGGGGTGGTGGAGGAGGGAAGGAAAATGCCACACAGCACTTTAAAAGTTTACAACTTTAAAATTTATTGAATGACAGCCTTCTTTTTTTTTTGGGCAATCCTTTGTGGTGGAGTGGCTGGTTGGCCGGAGGCCCCCCCACCGCGTTCTTGGGCGTCTGGGTGTGGAGGCTATGGAACTTGGGGAGGAGGGTGGTTGGTTACACAGGGGCTGTAGTGGCAGTCTGTGCTCCAGCTGCCTTTGCTGCAGCTCAACCATACACTGGAGCATACTGATTTGGTCCTCCAGCAACCTCAGCATTGAATCCTGCCTCCTCTCATCACGCTGCCGCCACATTTGAGCTTCAGCCCTGTCTTCAGCCCGCCACCTCTCCTCCCGGTCATTTTGTGCTTTCCTGCACTCTGACATTATTTGCCTCCACGCATTCGTCTGTGCTCTGTCAGTGTGGGAGGACAGCACGAGCTTGGAGAACATGTCATCGCGAGTGCATTTTTTTTTCTTTCTAAGCTTCACTAGCCTCTGGGAAGGAGAAGATCCTGTGATCATTGAAACACATGCAGCTGGTGGAGAAAAAAAAGGGACAGCGGTATTTAAAAAGACACATTTTATAAAACAGTGGCTACACTCTTTCAGGGTAAACCTTGCTGTTAACATTACATACATAGCACATGTGCTTTCGTTACAAGGTCGCATTTTGCCTCCCCCCCCCCGCGTGGCTACCCCCTCAACCTTCCCCCCTCCCTGTGGCTAACCGCGGGGAACATTTCTGTTTAGCCACAGGCAAACAGCCCAGCAGGAATGGGCTCCTCTGAGTGTCCCCTGAAGAAAAGCACTCTATTTCAACCAGGTGACCATGAATTATATCTCACTCTCCTGAGGATAACACAGAGAGATAAAGAACGGATGTGGTTTGAATGCCAGCAAACATACACTGTAATGCTTTGTTCTACAATGATTCCCGAGTACGTGTTACTGGCCTGGTGTGGTAAAGTGTCCTACCATGAAGGACGCAATAAGGCTGCCCTCCCCAGAAACCTTTTGCAAAGGCTTTGGGAGTACATCTAGGAGAACCGCGGATGCCAGGGCAAAGTAATCCTTTCACATGCTTGCTTTTAAACCATGTATAGTATTTTAAAAGGTACACTCACCAGAGGTCCCTTCTCCGCCTGCTGGGTCCAGGAGGCAGCCTTGGGTGGGTTCGGGGGGTACTGGCTCCAGGTCCAGGGTGAGAAACAGTTCCTGGCTCTCGGGAAAACCGGTTTCTCCGCTTGCTTGCTGTGAGCTATCTACAACCTCCTCCTCCTCCTCATCATCATCTTCATCCCCAAAACCTGCTTCCGTATTGCCTCCATCTCCATTGAAGGAGCCAAACAACACGGCTGGGGTAGTGGTGGCTGAACGCCCTAAAATGGCATGCAGCTCATCATAGAAGCGGCATGTTTGGGGCTCTGACCCGGAGCGGCCGTTCGCCTCTCTGGTTTTCTGGTAGGCTTGCCTCAGCTCCTTCAATTTCACGCGGCACTGCTTCGGGTCCCTGTTATGGCCTCTGTCCTTCATGCCCTGGGAGATTTTGACAAAGGTTTTGGCATTTCGAAAACTGGAACGGAGTTCTGATAGCACGGATTCCTCTCCCCAAACAGCGATCAGATCCCGTACCTCCCGTTCAGTCCATGCTGGAGCTCTTTTGTGATTCTGGGACTCCATCATGGTCACCTGTGCTGATGAGCTCTGCATGGTCACCTGCAGCTTGCCACGCTGGCCAAACAGGAAATGAGATTCAAAAGTTCGCGGTTCTTTTCCTGTCTACCTGGCCAGTGCATCTGAGTTGAGAGTGCTGTCCAGAGCGGTCACAATGGAGCACTCTGGGATAGCTCCCATCAAATTGTGTCCACAGTACCCCAAATTTGAGCTGGCAAGGCCGATTTAAGCGCTAATCCACTTGTCAGGGGTGGAGTAAGGAAATCGATTTTAAGAGCCCTTTAAGTCGAAATAAAGGGCTTCATCGTGTGGACGGGTGCAGGTTTACATCGATTTAATGCTGCTAAATTCGACCTAAAGTCCTAGTGTAGACCAGGGCTCAGTCAAGACTGTATGTTTACTTCCCCACCCCACCCCCCAGTCTAATCGATCACCATTTGTTACAGAGCATTGTACAAATTGGTTGATGACACTGGAAGTAACTGGGATGAATTTCTTGCTGACATTTTCTTTGTGATCGAAACTGAACATAACAAAACGTCACCCATTCGACTAATATATGGCTTTGAAGCAAGATTTCCAGCCAAGTCTCCAAGAATTACACAGCAACCGCATTTCAGTACTGGCAGCTTCCATGTAAATATGTTATTCTGTGAGTCTTCATTTTACAAATACAACCCCTTCTCTGTTTGCTTACAAAGCTACCAAATTTCGATGAACTCGGTGAAGAATACTACAAAGAATACAGCATAAATTTGAAATCTAGAAAGAATGCTAACATTGCACTGGCTCTTACTAATATTTCTAAAGCACAAGAAAAACAACAAACACTATGCTAGAAAAAAGCATTATAAATATGGGAAAGTAACATTTGAGGTTGGGGACTGTGTTGTTACTGAATGTGAGAGAGAGAACAAGAAAGGAAGGCCGCTGCAACCTACCTATTGTGGACCATACAAAGTTACCACTGTTGTGGGTAAAAAAGAATTAAAATGGAAACCATCTCAGGGAAACTTTTAGGATCTATGTACAGTATCTACCACTTAAAACCATTTAAAGGCCCAATAACATAAGGTGTTGAAAATAGATCACAGGAAATGGATCCATTGAAATGGAAACTTTTGTGGGTGACGACAAAAAAGAGCCCACAGAAGAGATTGGAAAAATGGGTGGCCATGTATCTCACAAGCCTCATGACAGCAGAGTGATAAACGTGGAGGTCGCAGACACAGAAGAGGAGTGTGTAGTGGACGAAGTTGCAAGCAGCAATCCAAGTGATGTTGATGACATGCTTATGGAGGATGGGGAAGACAGAGTGATTTCTGAAAGGAAATTGTTTAAAAAAAGTGTGTTAAGCAATTTGTTAACGTACTTCCATTTATTAAATGTTAAAAGTTTTCATGTAAAAATGGCAGCACTCAGTCACAATGCTAGAACAGAGAATAAGGAAACTGTATTTCCATGCATGTATATGTGTTGATTTTTCTTCTAGTAAAATTTGTATAGACCCACAACATTACAAAGAGACTAGAGGCCAAAAGGAGAAACTGTTTTTTATGAATTTTCATTTCATGGCCCGAAGCCAAGAGGATGGCTGGTTGATGAGGTACATTTAAATAGCAGGAAACATGGATGGTGACTGGATTGATTCATCAATTATTGAAATTTTATCTATTCTTTCAACATGTTTTGTAGGTTATTGATGCATATTTGTGTTGGAGGGTTGAGAAAGGAAGTGGAAAGGTAGGCCACTCAATGTAATGGTACATGGACATATCAATTATATCAGTAATTAAACCATCACATGACTATGTGGTCAAACATATTTAAGTCTAAATAGCCTTGAAGTGTGAATATAAACCTCTAATTGCAGCATTTCACTGTACTCACTGCTGCCAAATGTGTGCTCAAAAGTATGTTAAGGTGTATACCTGACGTTACAATCCTTGGCATGTTGAGGGCCACATTAGTTTTACAGTTCAGTGGGGCCACAACTTCAGCACAAGTACATGCCCAGGTTGTCAGTTTTTAAACTAAGTAAATCACAGCACATGGGGTCTTAAAAAGAAAAAGGTTTGTAATCTGTTATTTGTACCAGTAAGGATCCCTCGCATGCATGTATTTATGAAGTACATTACGTTCTTTGTGTGCCACAATGATTAATCCATTTAAAAACTTGCTTGAGTGCCAACAGGTACAAGCCATCTCATCAGTAGTTTCTACTAGCATTCTATCCACGAAGACAAAAAACTGAGGAAGGTAAATATTAACAAGCTTTTCTGCCCAGCATGGACATAGCACATTGTCAAAGTCAGCGAAGCACAGTCTTGAGAAACAGCAAATACAATGCTATGTTGGGGAATGAGCAATAGTAATGATGTGATGAAATTGGGAAATACAGTATAATCTATATTGCATGGTTTACTTCATTGGCAACTATAACTGCATTTCTAATTTTTTTCTATGAAACACAGACTGGAATTATGCAAAGTGATATATTATTGCTTTCTTTCAATGCACCAAAGCTTTGGGTTATTGTGGTAAGATGTTTTCCATTGTTATAACTTCGGGATGGTCTGCATGAAATCTAGTAATACTTACCAGGTTTTAAACAGCTGTGTAGCAGTGATATACATTTCCTTTATTGTGAACTTTTAATAAAGTTGAAAACATACAAATGAAAATGGAACTTCAATGGAGGTCTTGAAATTCTGAGGACCACATTTTAAAAAATAAAATGTGTTATGTAGGTAATGTAAATTAAAACACTACAGACTACATTCTTTAAATCAAGGAATTCATATGATTTTCTATTGTTAATGAGACATTAGAAATGAGAATATCTGCATGCAATGTTTTGAAAAATTATAAAATTGTTGAAATCATATTACCAACATATGGGTATGTATTTACACTTACAGATAACATTGATGGAAACCAAAGAATTGTTAATAACTGACCCCCTTGTGTGATGAGACCACATATGTAAGAGCCTTCCTGAGGAAGTTGAGGTGATTTTTTAAGATACTTATTTGCACAGTTTGCAAGTAGTGTTAGCGTGAAACTATTTTCAATAAAATGTAATAGGGAGGCTAATGTCTTCCTGAAAATAAAAATGGAAACAGCACACACGTGTACTGACCATGCTTACTAATGGACATTGAGTGAACTTGTGCTATTTGAGCATGGCTAACTACTTCATTGAATGTAGACACAAAACACTAGCATTTAGCATGAGTTACAAGGTGCTATTAGCAACAGGGACACAGCAAAACAAGTTATATATATATATATAGCATAAGACTGATACAATAATATGAAAACAAGTGTATATGAGCACTAAGTCGTTGCAACCAGTCATTAAATAGAGAAAGAAAGGATTACTAAACAGGTACAGAAACTAAAAAAAGAGAGGTTTCAAAGTAACAGCCGTGTTAGTCTGTATTCGCAAAAAGAAAAGGAGTACTTGTGGCACCTTAGAGACTAACCAATTTATTTGAGCATAAGCTTTCGTGAGCTACAGCTCACTTCATCGGATGCATACTGTGGAAAGTGTAGAAGATCTTTTCACACACTCAAAGCATGAAACAATACCTCCCCCCACCCCACTCTCCTGCTGGTAATAGCTTATCTAAAGTGATCACTCTCCTTAAAATGTGTATGATAATCAAGTTGGGCCATTTCCAGCACAAATCTAGGTTTTCTCCCCTCCCCCCCCCCAAACCCACTCTCCTGTTGGTAATAGCTTATCTAAAGTGACCACTATCCTTACAATGTGAATGATAATCAAGGTGGGCCATTTCCAGCACAAATCCAGGGTTTAACAAGAAAGTCTGGGGGAGGGTGGGGTAGGAAAAAACAAGGGGAAATAGGTTACCTTGCAGGAGAGTGGGGTGGGGGGAGGTATTTTTTCATGCTTTGTGTGTATAAAAAGATCTTCTACACTTTTCACAGTATGCATCCGATGAAGTGAGCTGTAGCTCACGAAAGCTTATGCTCAAATAAATTGGTTAGTCTCTAAGGTACCACAAGTACTCCTTTTCTTTTTTTAGAAAAAAGAGAAGCCCATTTATACAGTTGGCTACTGTACTCTATACAAATTTCAGAATCTTCACCTAGAAAGTAACTGGAAAATCCACAAGGGATTGGAAAATAATAGTTGTGGAACACGAGACAAACTGATGGGCACACCTGTGGAACCTCATCCTAAAAGTATTCAATACCAAATTTTCATTGTCATTTGTTAATGTGTAATTAAGATGTCTTTTCTAAATAGATTTATTAGTTTGCAGAAATGTATTTACAGCATAAAGAGATCAGTATTGTAGAAACCACACAAGCAGCTCTGACTATGCTTAGAACTCATTATCAAGGATCTACAACCTATCCTGAAGGATGACCCAACACTCTCACAAATCTTGGGAGACAGGCAAGTCCTTGCCTACAGACAGCCCCCCCCAACCTGAAGCGAATCCTCACCAGCAACCACATACCACACAACAGAACCACTAACCCAGGAACCTATCCTTGCAACAAAGCCAGTTGCCAACAGTGCCCACATATCTATTCAGGGGACACCATCACAGGGCCTAATAACATCAGCCACACTATCAGAGGCTCGTTCACCTGCACATCTACCAATGTGATATATGCCATCATGTGCCAGCAATGCCCCTCTGCCATGTACATTGGCCAAACTGGACAATCTTTTTCTCCCCTTCCCTGGGTATTCACCCCTTCTTGTCAACTGTTGAGAATAGCTCACTTCCACCTTAATTGAAATTGGCTCATTAGCACTGACCCCTGCCCTCCCCCTTGGTAAGGCAACTCCCATATTTTCATGTGCTGTGTATTTATACCTGCCTCTGAATTTTCCACTCCATGCATCTGAAGAAGTGGGTTTTAGCCCACAAAAGCTTATGCCCAAATAAATTTGTTAGTCTCTAAGGTGCCACAAGAACTCCTCATTGTTCTTGCTGATACAGACTAACACGGCTACCACTCTGAAACCTGTCACATTTACAATGTGAATTTCAAAATGGTAGAAAATTGTGACAGGACAACAAAATCCATCATGGCTTGCTACCTCTCACCTTTGTCATCCTCTGCTCAAGGGGCAGCTAACTGTGATAGATGGTTGATGCCCTGTCATAATTTGCTACCCCAGGACTAGAGGATGCAAAAGGTGAGCTGGCAAATTGTGACAGAGGTCCCCATCTGTCAGAATATACTGTCCCATTAGCAAACTCTATTGCTCTCATCCATCAGAATTTGCTACCCCATTACAAGTGCACGGCTGTGTGATTTGTTGTTCTAGCCCATGTTCTCCCTCACCTCATCCATCTCTACTGTTATGTGCATCATGTCTACAAACAATTAGATCATGTCTTCCTGATTCTTCTGTAACTAACCTAGCACACTCTGGGTACTATAAAATCATCATCATCTACATTTTCACTACTTTATTGAGAGCATGTCATGGCAGAATTATAAAGCTAAATACACTTCAATTGCTACCTATGCTGAATAGGTATGATGGGGAATCTGTGGCATTATCCTATTACCGTACTAAAATAATTAATAACTACCCGAGTTGTAGCAAACTGTACAGCTAAGATGTAGGGGAATGCTTTAGCACCTCAGAGTAAGAGAAACAGTCTATTAAGCAGAGCTGGGTCAGAGTTTTCCCTCTTTTCCATAGTTTGCAAAAAAAAAAAAACCTTTTGATTTCAGACTGGACAGGAAATGGAATCGCCTGCACACCTGTTGGGGGCAGTACTGGGAAGAGGAGGGAATGGAGAGCATCCTGCCTGAGAGAGAGAGGGGGAAGGGAGAGTTGCCGCCATAGAGCATTCACAGCAGGAGAGGGCCCATTCTGCTGGCTGGCAGCACTTGGGTCGGGGCAAGGGAAACCTTCACAGGTGACCTGCTACCTCTGCCAGAATGCTGTGTGCAGAGCTGCTGGTAGTGGGACCAGTAACCTCCGGCGATATCTTTTACGCAGGCGGCAATATGAGGACTGTGCCAATGCTGTGGGCTGGGGGGTAGAGCCCCCAGCTGCATAGCACCAACACCAGCCTTAGAGTTGTTCCTCATGTAAGCAGGGTCTGAATGAGCTCTCCCCTGACACCTAGTGATGAACAGGGGAGGCGGCAAGGGGAGACTTCTGCAACAGACCACATTTGCATAGACACCTACTTTGCCTATGCAGACAGACTGCTTTGCCAAAGTAATTAATTTTGGTTGCTTTTGTCTAAGCATCACTTTAGTAGTCAACGCAGGGGTAATCAAATGTTATCCTGATTGTACAAGTAAAGGACAGCAGAACTGTACTTATGCCCAGACTGAACCTCACTTGCTAAGCAGGGGGTAGGGATGCCAAGTCAAAGTCAGAGGGGTGGGGAAAGAAATTCCTGCCTGGTGGTGTACACTGTGTTTAAAGAGTCCTGGATCCCATCTGATCCTTCCTCTGTGGTGTTAAAGACAAATTTGATCAGACTCAATTTAGAATCTGCTTTTCTGCTCCTTGATTACTAGCTCTGAAAGCAAGGAGGAGCAGGTCTAGTGTCACAATGAGACACAATACAGAGGCTGTAGTAGCAGTAAGGTTACTGACTACTCAGTGAAATCATTAAGCTGAAATCACAAAGAAGTGATGGAACCACAGAACACAGCAGTGAGCAGACAGGGGTTAGCTGCAGCAAAGGCATTGCATGACCCTTTAGGGTAAGAGGTGAATCCATGTGCAGGCGCCCCTGAATTCTGGGGCTTCACTGACTTCAACAGCCAACAGTGAGTGGGTGCAGCAGAGGGAAAGGGGAGTGGTGTGTCAAGGGACATTTGTCCATTGGACTCTCACACTGCCAGGTGGGAAACTGAGGCAAGGGACACCCCCCAACATACTGTGGGGAAAGTGTTTACCTATGGTTTGTAGGCTTTTGAATCCCTGTTGCAGTGTTTTCCCAAGTTAGTGCTGAGTTCCCCTCTCCTTCTTATTAAAAGTTTTCTTCTGTTATACACAGACTCAGTGCTTGCAAGTAGGGAAATATTGACTCTTAGAAGCACCTAGTGGTGGTGTTTAGTTTTCCCAAAACTCCAGGTGGAGGCTTGAGCTGATTGTTTTGTTATGCTAAGAGGAACCCTTAGATATTGAACCCAGCCTTTGTTGCTGCCAACCTCACCTGACAGAAGGGTTATACTCAAATTCCATCTCCCTCAGCCACACCACTCAGAAGGGGAGAAGCAGCAGCCACCACCAACTCCTGGTTCTAATTCACAGAAACAGGACCAGGTGCTATTGCTACTGAGTGAGGTGAGTGAGAGCCTTTATAAAGGTGACTGCAGCAACTGAGGATAGGGCCCTTCAGGATGAGAAAGAAAGCAGTGACCCAGTGGGAGAAGGACCAACCTATATTGAAAAAAGAGCCCTCCTTCCTCTGGATGGAGAGAACTTGTTGGATCATATTAAAGAAGTTCTGTATTAAAATCACAAGTATGTTTGATTCCCATAGTTTAAATTCCAGAGCACTGCTCATTAAGAGGTCTCTTGGTTTGGGGTTTTTTTGTTTTTTTTTTGCTTTTGGTTTTTGTTACTGTTTCTCTCCCTCTCTGTGTGAAACTTGCAAGCTGCTAATTGTGTTAGTACATCGGAAGACAGAGAGACTCAAAGCGATACTATGTAACAGAAACAGCACACAGACTCCCCCACCGTTTTGTTGTATTTATCTCGCTTTGTTAACAATTGTGATTAAAATAGAGATAGAGGATGTATGTGGATGGATGCTTGGTGTGGATAATAAACGCATGATCAGGAGGTGCCAGCCTTGGAGTTCAGTATTGATCGGCTAAAGAATGCGCAGAGTGGAGACAACCAGAGGACCCCCGGAGGGCAGACTGGAATCCACCCAACAGCCTCAAGGATGGGAGAACCGAAGAACAAGATAACATCTGGCAGCACAGAGCTGTCAGGAATGTACCATCTGCTAATTGATTCAGCAACAACATGATGAAGCAATTCCCATAGACTGGCATAGGACTAAATTCCTATAAAAATGGACTCTAGAAACTGAGAACTTTGAGTCTGGTTCTGCTACCACCCTCCAGCAGCATCAGATGCGCATCTGACAAAGACTCAGCTCCACCCTCATGCCCAAGTTACCTGGCCAGTAACTTGGCATGAGCAACCTCTAGGCTGGCAACTATAACAAATTTGCAGAACCTGTGTGTATGTATGAATGAACCTGTGAATGAATGTGAAACTGAATGAAATGTTATAGCTATAACTGACTGCCTACTGTGATTCTTTTTGTATTCACAATAAATGTGACATTTTGTCTTATCCCCTTTAATAAGATCCTGCTGGTTTTTATTTTATTGGTATAACAACCTCAGGTTACTTTCCCCTTCTGTTACCTATCAGCTCTGTGTTCTTGGGAAACCAGGGCACAGTACACAGCCAGTCTGACTGACGAAAGACCTTTCACCCCCACCCCGCCCTGCAGCCTCTGCTTGAGCAAAGCTGATCAGAAGAAAGACTTACAAAAAGCAATGAAAAGGCAGTGGAAGACACCTAAACCCTCAGGAAAAGGGTGACAGGATTAAGGAAACTCCCCAAGCATCATTTGCATCAGAGATGGGACAGGGAGGCATCTCCATTAGAATACAGAATGGAGAACAGAGATTCCAAGGCAAGAACTGCACGGAACACTGGGACCAGAAAAGCAGGGAAGCACTGCATGATGGGGGATCTCTGCTCCAGACATTCATGAACCCACGCCTGCACACACCCAGCTCAGTAGTTATCAGACCAATTCTAGTAATAAATCCTGTACTGGTATCCAAAATACTGAAGCTGCCTAACTACATTGTAAGCTCCCTCGAAGGAACACCGCCTATAGCCAGGAATGAGCAGTCTTATTGTCTACCCTGAACAAAACAACTTTGGTATACTCCCTTGAGCCATCAGTTTACCCACAAACAAATCTAGTGTTCTCCCTTGAATCATTGTTCTTTCCCTACAAAAACTCCTACCCACACTCAAGTGCTCTGATGCCTGGATCCAAAATCTGCATCAGTTCCAATGGGACTTAATCTTCTCCTGACTGACCATGCTGGGGGCTCTGCCTGTCTCCAGCACTCCGGACCCTCAGCTACCACCATCACCTAGAACCCCCGATCAATTCAAGCTTCACGGTGTGGTGAGAACCCATCTCTCTCTCTAGGTATAGCCTTCTGACCCTGACTTGTGTGATCAGTTATAGTTTTCTAAACCTGACTTTTAAGTTAGATTTAATATTATAACTGTTTTGTTTGGCTCCTCTATGGTTATTACCTGGCAGTAAACCACTTTCATGGTTAAACTGGTTGCTTCTCTCCCCCCCGCCCCCCCCCCCCCGTGGGTGTTTTCTGGCTTCCTCATTCGCTCTGCAGTAACACTCCTTGTACCTAAGCTAAAGATTCCTGCAGCGCCCAAAAATCCTGTGGAGTTTGCTCATCAAGTGGGTTACTACCAGAACAATTGTAACATGAAAGTGGGGATAGGGACATGCTGAACCTGGGGCATATAAGGGTGGCAGATTGAAAGTGCTGCTCTGGCGTACTCAGCCTGCTCAGGCATACTGTATTCTGGTGCAGTGCCCAGGGCATATGGAGGGTGACAGCTTGGGAGTGCTGCTCGACTCAGCCTATTGAGTCCAGAGACATATAAGGGGTCAGCTTGGATGCTGATTAACCTGGTCATCTCAGATGTGCCTGTGAGTGAGAGTGTCCATCTGATTCTGGGGCTGGAAGAACCCAGCCTTAGGGAACCTAGGTCCTGCAGGATGCTCCATTGGGAGGGAACTTGCAGAAGGGAGAAGTAGAGCTCTGTATAAGAACACTAGTACATAGATAGAATTACAGAAACCCCTGCTCCCCCAGGAAGAGTAACCCTAATAAATGAGCATACCCCAAAGTAATGGGCAAATGTGGTAACACCTCCTCTGCAACAGATACTCCAGTTTGGGGTCTCTTTCTACAGCCAGCAATATATTCATCCACTAGATCTGGAGGAGACCAACCCTCCCTGACTTCTCTTGATTTTCCTTCAATGAGGATCATGAGTGAATCAGGGACTCAGCAAAATGAACATCCTCCTTTTGTTTGTGTTTGTTCTCTTCCTGACTGATTAACAAAAAGCATTTTTTGAAGTATTTTAATTTAGGTAGCAGAAGGGCTGGATTACCCAACAGGTAGATTAAGCATGCGCTTGGGGCACCAGCAAAGCAGGGGGCACCAAAAAATATATATATTTTTGAAAAAAATTGATTTGATATTCCAAAAAAAGCATCAAAGTAGTCATCATGGGAAAAACCAGAACTTTGTTAGACTTCCTTACACTCCACTACATACTCAGAGACTGACCCTTCTTCTATTGGTGAAACAAACACCATTCCAGAACATGTGGATGTGTCAGAGACTGTAACTGATCATCCTACTCCTGGTGGTAAAACAGACATTGCTCTAGAAGGTGTGAATGATCCTGGTATGTGGGTTGATTTCAGTACCAATGATGTAGCTTACTGGATAGATCGTGGACCAAATGACTCAACACCACACTGGGCGTCTGAGAAATCACATCGGACTTTTACCAATGGCAAACAAACAAGATATTGTCCACAAAAAATATTTTTCGGCATGAAAGCGAATGGTGAGAAATACACTAGAGAATGGCTTCTGTATTCACCATCAATGGGGTCTGTGTACTGTTTTGTTTGCAAATTTTTTGCATATAAACCTTCAACATCCTGGTTTGCTGCAGATGGATTTAGTGACTGGCGGAATACTGTTTTAATTGAACAACAATGAAAATAGCACTATTCAATGTTGACATATTTAAATCGAAGACAGGGCTTTGAATTGACAGAAAAATTGGAACAAATTAAAGGGGAGCGTGAATACTGGCAACATGTCTTGCAGCATGTTATAGCTGTTATTCAAACATTAGCTGAACGTGGTTTACCTTTCTGGGGACCAAATGACACATTTGGATCATTGCAGAATGGAAATTTCTTGGGATTGTTGGAGTTTGTAGCTCAGTTTGACCCATTTTTAGCAGGTCATATCTCAAAATATGGGAATGCTGGCAAAGGTAACCCATCATACTTATCCAAGACAATATGTGATGAACTCATTGGTCTGACGAGTGACAAAGTTTGTTCAGCTATTGTGGATGAAATAAGTACTGGCGAGTACTTCAGTTTATCTGTCGATTCTCCACCTCATCTTTCACATATTGATCAATTGAGTATTGTACTAAGCTATGTGTCTCCCACAGATGGAAAACCAGTTGAACGATTTATAACATTCCTCAATTTGAAAAGCCACGCTGGTGAAGACATGGCAAATCAAGTACTGCACTATCTGTGCCATGCTTGCAAAATAGATTTCTCAAAGTGCAGAGGTCAATCTTATGACAAAGCTGCCAACACGTCAGGGCGTTATCAAGGACCATGCAGAAGAAGCTTTTAGAGCAGAACAAATATGCTATATTCATACCATGTGCTGCACACTCTCAGTCTTGTTGGCCGCGGTGCTGTTGATTGTTGTCCGGTGGCAGTACGTTTTTTCTCAACAGTCCAGTTACTTTATACATTTTTCTCTGCCTCAACACACTGATGGGCAGTTCTTAAAACATATTTGGGCAATGATCATGTGTTGAAATCTCTTTCTAATACTCACTGGAAGGCACATGCAGTGGCAACAAGTGCAATTCTGGAGTCCTACTCAAAGATTGTGGATGCATTAGAAAGTATTGCTGAAGACCAATCACAAAAGGGAGAAACTATACGAGAGGCAGAAAACATTGCAAACAAGATGCAAGAATTAGAGTTTGTATTCATGTTGACCATGTGGAATGAAATTTTACAACACTTACCACACAAGTCAAGCTCTCCAAGAAAAAGAATTGGATTTGAACACATGTGCAGACCTCTGTCAATCATTAGCAGACCACTTACACACTTTGAGGAATGATTTTGAAAGATCTGAAGACCTATCAAAAGACACCTTGCCTGATACTAACTACAAAGAAGCCCAGTCCCGCAAGCGAATCAGGGAAAAACAAGCAAATGATAGCAGTGCAACAGAAACAGCATTGAATCCTAGAGACAAATTCGTATATCTACTTACAGTGCCATACTTGATACACTTGAAGCTCATATGAAGGGGAGAGATGAAGTGTACAAAGTAGTATCAAGTAGATTTTCTTTTCTAAATTATATGGACTTATCTGATGAACAATAGTCACAAGGTTCCCAAAAGCTAGTTGACTCATACCCTGTTGACTTGAACATGAATCTCTGTGGAGAAGTACGGCAGTTCCACTGTTATGTGCGCACAAAGTTTAATGAAACAGGAAAAATTATATTCAGGCACATTGATCTTCATGACACAATATTGAAAGACGGAATACAATGTGTATTTCCAAATGCAGAGATCGCACTACGTATTTTTCTAACATTGATGATTACTAACTGCTCCACAGAATGCTCTTTTTCTCAGCTGAAAAGAATAAAAAACCCTCAGAGAACAACAATGTGGCAGGACAGACTTGATTCACTTTCCCTATTATGTATGGAAGCGGACATGCTTCATTGAGTTAGCTTCAATGAACTTATCCAGAATTTTGCAATCAGAAAATCTAGAAAGAAGCTATTTTAATTTCAGCATACATGTAAGTTGTTGTCATTTCAAAAAACAAAATTTTATTTTACGGTATAGTATTGTTTTTATTTTGAATTACTTATGGGGGCACCATAATCTTTTCAGTGCTTAGGACTTCTAAAGGTCTTAATCCAGCCTTGGGTAGCAGCATAGCTGTATCATAGAATCATAGAATATCAGGGTTGGAAGGGACCTCAGGAGTCACCTAGTCCAACCTCCTGCTCAAAGCAGGACCAATCCCCAACGAAATCTGTAGCTGTAGGTTAGGCCTAAGTTAGGAAATATAGATATATTAGGATAAAATTCTGTACAACTCTAAGTACCTATGGATAGTTACAAATTGGCTTAGGCTAGTGTGTTAGGATTAAGGTACTTTTATATTAGAGTTCTGGGAAGTTATACTACTAGGGTTCAGTTTATAAATTTACAAAAATTAAAACACACACACACACTTAATTTAATCAGCCACTATACCAGCGTTTGGTTTCAGTGGGGGAAAACTGCTCACCCGCAAAAAAAAAAAACAATGCCACACATGAGCTTGACTGGCTGTGCTGAGGCCTCCATTTACGGACATTTGGGGAGGAGGGTCAAAGCTGAAGGCAGACTCCTGGCTTGTCTACACTTGAAATGCTACAGCAGCACAGCAACATCGCAAGACAAAGGATTGATTAATGACCCTATTGCACCTGGGAAATGCCACATGCAAGGGAACTTGTCCTGTAGACTCAAACTGAAGGAAGGAAATAAAACAAAACCACAAGAAAATTATCCATCTTTTTGGCAGTTTAAACTCTGACAGGGCCAGGGACTCTAAACTGAAAACAGATTCCCCACTCCGAACAGCATGATACTTATCCCCAAGGCAGAAGACACAGAGAAAGTCTTAAATATCTGCAGCTGGCAACCTATAATTACTGGATCAATGTGGAAAAAAGACTATTACAAAATTTTGACTACCTGTTTTACCATAATTTGCTCCACCAAAAATTTGTGATTGACAAAAAGGATTTGTAGCAATCCCTGGTTGCAAAGAAAATATATTAATATTTAGCAATAACAAAAAGGAGGCCAAATGTGATTGTGTGCTAAATGTGTACTGGCGGTTGTATTTATTGACCTGACAAAAGGCATTTGAGTCAGTGGGCCACAGCCATATCATATGTTCTAAAAATACACAGAAGTAATATGTTCCATAGATAAAGATTATCGAAGTTTTTATATGGCAGAGATGATACTAATTCTAATCCTTTCTGTAACAGGATCACACAAGGGAACCATTGTTCCCTACTTTGTTTAATATTGCCTCTCCTTGGGGTTGGTTTTAGAATAAGGGCAGGCAGATATGTCTTTCACCAAGGAAATTGCCATTCTCAGTAACGTTTATACCAGTATGATCAAAAATGTAGAGTTATTGAATTAATGTTGTTTCAGTATTGGGCTTAAAATGACAAGGAAAAATTAAAGAGTTCCATAGTATCCCTAGCTACAAAACATATGTTGTCAATCCAAATGAGTTCTGGAAAATTTGGTGGTGCAAGGTCAATTAGTTTGAGACAGGTTTGGGAGCCCAGATTGATCTTTGGAGAGCTGTAATAGATACATCACCATCTATTAATTACTGATTGGTACTATGGAGCTCTACAAAGCTTAATCAAACTAGCCCAGACATTGGAAATTCCCAAAGTTTATATTTACCCTTGTCAAGGCTCCTCCCCCACTCTGAACTCTAGGGTACAGATGTGGGGACCTGCATGAAAAACCTCCTAAGCTTATCTTTACCAGCTTAGGTCAAAACTTCCCCAAGGTACAAAATATTACCCCCGTTATCCTTGGACTGGCCGCTACCACCACCAAACTAATACTGGTTACTGGGGAAGAGCTGTTTGGACGCGTCCTTCCCCCCAAAATACTTCCCAAAACCTTGCACCCCACTTCCTGGACAAGGTTTGGTAAAAAGCCTCACCAATTTGCATAGGTGACCACAGACCCAAACCCTTGGATCTGAGAACAATGAAAAAGCATTCAGTGTTTTACAAGAAGACTTTTAATAAAAAATAGAAGTAAATAGAAATAAAGAAATCCCCCCTGTAAAATCAGGATGGTAGATATCTTACAGGGTAATTAGATTCAAAAACATAGAGAACCCCTCTAGGCAAAACCTTAAGTTACAAAAAAGATACACAGACAGAAATAGTTATTCTATTCAGCACAATTCTTTTCTCAGCCATTTAAAGAAATCATAATCTAACACATACCTAGCTAGATTACTTACTAAAAGTTCTAAGACTCCATTCCTGTTCTGTCCCCGGCCAAGACGACTACAGACAGACACAGACCCTTTGTTTCTCTCCCTCCTCCCAGCTTTTGAAAGTATCTTGTCTCCTCATTGGTCATTTTGGTCAGGTGCCAGCGAGGTTACCTTTAGCTTCTTAACCCTTTACAGGTGAGAGGAGCTTTCCCCTGGCCAGGAGGGATTTCAAAGGGGTTTACTCTTCCCTTTATATTTATGACAACCCTAGATTATTTTATAGTTTATTACCTGCTTCCTGCGAATGCATTTAAACATAGAAATTGGTTAAGAGAGCAGTTTAAAATTTTTTTCATTTACTACATCATATTACAGAGAAATTGGCTGAGGTAACATCTTGTACTGGACCAACTTCTGCTGGTGAAAAATAAGCTTTCCACCTTACACAGAACTGTTCTTCCGGTCTGGGAAAAGTACTCAGTCACAATTAAATATGAGCATGGAATAGATCGGGAGTTAACATGTTGCAAGAGACAATTCATGGTGAAGTGGGCAATTAACACCTCTCTAGTATTAGGATAAAGGAATGTTAGTGGGTTAGAGATTGTTGTAAAGAGCCATCATCCAGTGTCTTAAATCCATGATTTTTTTGGTGTCCTTCAAAAGATGAGCCTGGGAACTCATTCATAACTCTGCTAGACACAAAATCAGGGACTTAATAAAGACACTGGATTTATGGCTCTTTTCAACATTCTGTAACCCACCAACCCTCTTTTGTCCTGTGACTGTACAGGGTTAGGGATAGTCTACATAAGAAGTGCTAAAGTGGCACAGCTGTGCTGCTGTAGTGCGACTGGTGAAGATGCTCTATGTCAACAGCAGAGCTCACGAGTCAGCATAATAAAACCACCTCCTCGAGAGGCAGTAGCAATGTTGGAGGGAGAAGCTCTCCTGCCAACACAGCGGTTTCCACACCGGCACGTAGGTCGATGTAACTTATGTCCCTCGGTGGGGGAGGAGGAGCTTTATTCACACCCCTGAGCAACATAAGTTATATCAACATAAGGGGTAGTGTGTACAAGCCCTTAGACTGGACTGGTTATTGCATAACCATGTATGTGGACCCTTTACAGTAGTGACTGTACGACATACCCTAAAATGAGCATCTTTTAGCACAAAATCAAGATGTCAAGGACAAAATTAAGGCACAAAGGGACAAAGAAGAAGTTCTTTAAATTGCTTATACACCAATGCTAGGAGCCTGGGTATTAAAGGAATTGCTCATTTAGAAGCATAAATTCAAACAAGTTGATATAACTGAAACCTGGTGGGAAGATTAAAATCATTTAGGAAATACTGAGTGGACAAAAGGGGATGGGGGATTGTCAAATAGCATGACCTGTTTCCAAGTCACTGACAACTCTGAACTAAATGATCTTGAATTCTTATGGATCAGTGTTCTAATAGAACAAACACAATAGATAAGCTATTATCAACAGGAGAGTGGGTTTGTTTTGGGGGGGGGACCTGGATTTGTGCTGGAAATGGCCCACCTTGATTATCATACACATTGTAAGGACAGTGATCACTTTACATAAGCTATTACCAGCAGGAGAGTGGGGTGGGGGGAGAGAAAACCTTTTGTAGTGATTAACACCCATTTTTTCATGATTTGTGTGTATAAAAACATCTTCTGTATTTTTCATGGTATGCATCCGATGAAGTGAGCTGTAGCTCACAAAAGCTTATGCTCAAATAAAAGGGTTAGTCTCTAAGGTGCGACAAGTACTCCTTTTCTTTTTGCGAATACAGACTAACACGGCTGTTACTCTGAAACAATAGAGGATACTAGTTGGTTTCTGCAAAAGACTGAAGAACACTGGAGAACAGGATAACAAGCTTTTTACGCACTTATCTGTAATATGCAGGGGAAAAGCTGCATTATCCTGGAGGACTTCAATCTGAGTGACATATATTGGAGGTTTCAGAGTAGCCATTACTAAAATACCCTTCAAATTTCTAAAAATTATCTGTGACAATTTCCTAATTCAAAAAGTGTTCCATCCAACATCGGGGGCGGAGGGGCAGAATTCTCTATTAGACCTCATTTTGACAGAGAGGAATTGATCATAGACTAAAGTAGTTTAGATACAAATTATTCATAATATTTGTTGTGTGCAAACAGAATGAAGTCCAAAGTAGAAATGTATATACCAGGTGCTTTGAAAGGGTCAGCTTCAGAAAGCTAAGAATTGAGCCAACCCAATTAGGAGAAAGAATTTAAACAGAAAAATGTGAAAGGTAATTGAGGGCTGTTTAAAACACTTTACTAAATGCCCCAAAAACCACAATGCTACCATCAAGAAAAACAAACATATTAGTTAAACAACTTGCCTTACAGCATCTATAAAAAACAAACAAAAAACAACCAACACATATTTAACAAATAGATGGGGAAGTTGATGATAGTGAAAACAAGTCAAACTAGAAACTGTAAAAAATAGATAAGGGAATTAAAAGGACACTGACTGGCTCCATGTCTAGTTGGCAGCTGGTATCAAGTGGAGTGCCCCAAGGGTCGGTCCTTGAGCTGGTTTTGTTCAATATCTTCATAAATGATCTGGAGGATGGTGTGGATTGTACCCTCAGCAAGTTTGCAGATGACACTAAACTGGGAGGAGAGGTAGATACGCTGGAGGGTAGGGATAGGATACAGAGGGACCTAGACAAATTAGAGGATTGGGCCAAAAGAAATCTGATGAGGTTCAACAAGGACAAGTGCAGAGTCCTGCACTTAGGACGGAAGAATCCCATGCACCGCTACAGGTTAGGGACCGAATGGCTCGGCAGCAGTTCTGCAGAAAAGGACCTAGGGGTTACAGTGGACGAGAAGCTGGATATGAGTCAACAGTGTGCCCTTGTTGCCAAGAAGGCCAATGGCATTTTGGGATGTATATGTAGGGGCATTGCCAGCAGATCGAGAGATGTGATCGTTCCCCTCTATTCAACATTGGTGAGGCCTCATCTGGAGTACTGTGTCCAGTTTTGGGCCCCACACTACAAGAAGGATGTGGAAAAATTGGAAAGAGTCCAGCGGAGGGCAAAAAAATGATTAGGGGACTGGAACACATGACTTATGAGGAGAGGCTGAGGGAACTGGGATTGTTTAGTCTGCAGAAGAGACGAATGAGGGGGGATTTGATAGCTGCTTTCAACTACCTGAAAGGGGTTCCAAAGAGGATGGATCTGGACTGTTCTCAGTGGTAGCTGATGACAGAACAAGGAGTAACGGTCTCAAGTTGCAGTGGGGGAGGTTTAGGTTGGATATTAGGAAAAACTTTTTCACTAGGAGGGTGGTGAAACACTGGAATGCGTTACCTAGGGAGGTGGCGGAATCTCCTTCCTTAGATATTTTTAAGGCCAGGCTTGACAAAGCCCTGGCTGGGATGATTTAGTTGGGGATTAGGTCCTGCTTTCAGCAGGGGGTTGGGTCTAGATGACCTCCTGAGGTCCCTTCCAACCCTGATATTCTATGACTTTATGACTGACAGGTTGGCACTGTAAGCAAAGGGTTAAGAGCTGCCTGTCTAAGGGATATATAGTGAGCAGAGTTTTAAATAACTCCTCACCTTACTGGACTTTTGTGCTGATTGGGAGCCTAACACTGGAATGCAATAAAGGATGCTGTGCGCTTTCTTTTTTCAGCTTCTTGGTAACCAGCATGGGGAATCAGGAGCACAGTTTGTGACTGGCTACGGAGTCTAACTTTAGTGTTAACTTCCAGTTTGGGGAGAATCTGCTCTCCTTTTTGCAGCCTGCCCTGACGTTGGCATTTTCAGTGAGGGTTACCCTAGGCATCCTGGGTCACACTGACATTTCCCTTCCCTTTACTCCTCTCTCTACTTCTCCCCTTTCAGTATAAAGCAGGACTCATGATAGACTGTGCCCCGGCCTTCATTTGGGAGAACACCCAATCTGCAACACATCTAGCGTCCACTCAGCAGCTATAAGCGCAATTAAAAGCAAGGGACATTCCATACACTTGCCACCAGATCAGAGATTCACCTTTTCTCTCTACCACTTTCAAAGGACACCTCCACCTTATAGATGTGTCCCAAACAACAATAATTTGTCTGCCATGGCCCCTTAATGGACCCTGAAAGGGTGAACATGGCCCCAGGCAGACATCTTGGCAGATACCTACAGAAGGCTAGAGGAGACTTCCAGCCCCAATCAAGACACAGACTAAGACACTGAGGAAGAATCCTCCAACATAGATGTTTCCTTCCATTGCTGTGTTTCAAGATGTTTCTCTGGGCCCAAAAGACCATTTGGATGTTTAAGTCCACCTCATGGGTGTCATTCAGGTGGTGAAAGCTGCTGCAACATGGAATCCCCCTAACTCAGACCAGAGCTATGCTTTCTACAGTGACACCAAGTCAACTGTGCTCAACACTTCAGTCATATCTTCACTAGTATAGCAGATCCGCTCCTTTACCAACTTAAAACAGACCTTGTGCCCTCCCTGTGTGATCTGACACAAAAGGCTCTTTTAAGAGCCACCACATAATCCTATGAAGGATCTGCATCTATACCAATCAGATGTTGTGAACAGCTGGTTTTTAGAGGAGCTTTATCTTGAGAACTCCTCACTCAAGTGATCCCAAATTTGGACAACTGAAGTTGGCCTGCACCCCATTAGGCACTGCAAATTTCAAGACAATCGGAGTCAGCATCTATATTTTAGAGCACTTACAGTCAACCCTTGAACTGAAAGCAACACAAGCTTTATAGCAGAACTGGTGCTCTACTGTAGTTCATGCCGTGGAGTTATTTCTTTTCTCATAATAGGAGACCCAAATTGGGCCAGTCTAAACTGTTAAATCAGATCAGGTCATTAACATTTGTGACTGTTTTGCTTATTACATTGTTATTAAGATTCTAGCAGCTATCCTAAAAGAGTTTGAAGACCGTGGCAGGAAGATTGGTCATGAACAAGTAAATGCATAACAGGGGAGGTCAGCACAAGGTACTTTAGCACCAATGAAAGCAATTGTCATGACTGGGAGAGGAAGCGGGGCAGGAGTGTTTAGTGCAATGAGGCCCTGATCCCTAAATGCGGCCTGTATGTATCATCCCAATGACAATGAATAAGTTCACAATCATTATTTCATTCTGTGCTTGTGACTAGAATGCACCTGTACTGCAGGGCAAGTTTGTTTTCTCTGATAGGTTGTCTATATCTGACCCCTTCAAGAGATGTTAGTGTGAACTGCCTTGTATTTGAACAGCTTGTCATTTCTCTTTTCTGAAACGGAGCACGGGCGACTTTTTAGTGCTGGATTTGCCTTCAGCAGCCCACTTTAAATACCCTGTTATCACTGCTGCTGGAGACATGACCTTTTGAAATGCACCTGTAAAACTTTATTGTAGGAATCTCATGTTTACCATTTTTCAGCTACATCACTTCCATGACTTGCCAGTAGGGTGACCAGACAGCAAGTGTGAACTATCAGGACAGGAGTGGGGGTGTAATAGGTGCCTATATAAAACAAAGCCCCAAATACCAGGACTGTCCCTATAAAATGAGGACATCTGGTCACCCTACTTGCCAGCCACCAGGCTATACCCACCTTCCCCTTTTACATTGCTGGAGAGTCTGCATAGACTCCCAGAAGCAGCATGATGTTTTGTGAACTACCTGCTTGAGAACTGTCTGCTTTCGCAAGCCAGTCATATCCTACTCAAATACTTCCTCCATTCTGTTTATCCCCCTGTGCTAGAAACACATTGTCCCTCCATGTTGCATTAATGGGAGATAAAAGGTTCCCCCTCCCTTCTAGCAAAATACTTACTTCTAGATTAGAATGACTGTTCACCAAAGAACCTATTAGCTGAGAAGGTAAGGTAGAGCCTTCCTTTTCCAGAGGTGGCAATTCAATTCCTGTTAAGCTTGTACTTGGAGTCTATTGCGTGAGTATACAAAACATTATCTCTCAAAGGTATTGTAAATCAATCCCTACACTTTTCCTAGTGCAGGGAGTTATTTCTGGATTTTATTTAATATACAGCATTGATTTTCCAAGTACTGCAAAGTTTTATTAGCATATGTTATATAGCTATAAAATATTGTAGCTTTGCCAAATGCCACAGTTGTTAACCTTTTAATTTGGTTAGGGTAAAATATTCATCTAAAGCCATGACTGAAGCGTGTTCTATTTATCAGAGCCCTCAACATCAACAGGAAGTGGCGCCAAACACTGCAACCTATAAAAGAGACTGTACCATTTGGAGACAATTGTTAAGAGTTTTAAATGGGGGACTGACCAAGAGCACCCCAATATTCATACCCTACTCTTTTGTAATAATCTTTGTACAAAATATGCCTTGTGAGGTATCATTTGAAAACTATTAAGTTGCTGGTCAATAGCACAGTGAAATGTATGTAGCAACCTTACATGTAAAGTTATGAAATGCCCCTGTATGATGATGTTAGCACATGTTCAAAATCACACAGCCCTGCCTAGGCAAAAGTTGCTCAACAAGTTTGTCCTGAACAGAGGACTATGTTTACTACTTGTGTAAACTGAGGTAAACAGCATCCTCGAGACAGCAAGGAGAGGTACTGGCAGGAGACAAAGCAAAAATTTGCATCTGAGCAAACACAGGTGGGAAGGAGGAGTCTAGTGGTGAAGGGGGTTCCATGCTCCGTCACCTTCTTTACTATTTATCCCTCAAAGCAAAGTTTATTCAATCTTCAGAAGAATCCACATCAAAGGTTCACTGGACTTTAAGAGAGGTAGAGAGAACCCCAAGTTCTCCCTCTTTTACATAAGATAAAGGCACCAGCACCTTCGGGCCTCTGGAGGAGATCCTGACCAAGGAAACGGGTCAGTCACCATCTTGCGGGAAGACTGTGGGTGAGAGGCTATCTTGAACAAAAGCCTTAAAAAGTTACTAGATTAAGTTTTAGATATTCTGATGTGTGTTTTCATTTTTATTTGCTTGTGACCATATCTAACCTTCTCATATTTGAATTCACTTAAAATCTTATGTTCTTTTGGTAATAAACTTGGTTCAGACTAAAACATAAAACAAGTCAGTGCTGTGTTTAAACTGAACTGTTGGGTAACTCCCGTTTAAGTACCAAACTATGGAATATTGACTCTTTACCAGGGCAATGAACTTTTTAATAACTGAACTGTCCAGGGAATGGTAGGGCAGTGTAGAACACACATTTTTGGGAAGATTCAGGACTCCAAATATGTTGGGGTCACCCTGCAAGTACCAACCACAGCTGGTGGAAGCCAGAGTGTGGCTGATGTGTTGCTGACAGGCTGCTGCACCAGGGTTGCATCCACACGGACACTCAGGGTGTAACCTGCATGCCAGCAGGCTGTTTTTGAGCAGCATGCATCCAGTTTGGGAGCTACTGCAGCAAAGCATTGTGAGGCACCCAAAGTTGTGGGGCATGCGGTGACAACCCATCACTGGATTGCACTCTGGAATGTGTCAGGGCATTCTGCAGGTAGAAACCTGCACATGGTTTTGGCTTTGTTCAAGAAGCAGCCTATTCAGCAAGAGTTAGCCTACAAAAAGCTTTATTTTGAAAAGTACAATTTTGCATCACCAGGGCTAGATGATGCACCTTAGAGAACTGCATGGGGGAGTAGAAACTCAGGCTCAGAAGCTCTGTCTACCCTTCCCCCTTCATACACCATTATTAAAAGTAAGGTCTCATTCTGAAGAACTCAAACACTTTCTAGCCCTAAAAAGGGAGTTGCTGTTCAAACTTGGGAATAATGCCACCAAGTGCTCACAGATGGAAAGATATACCTGACAGAGCTGTTTTTAAAATGCCAATCTTTAAAATAGATCTTTTTTTTATTGTTAGGTGGGTTTTCCACCACCTAATAATTCATGCTTCAAATCAATTTCAGATTTTAGACTCTTCTTCCCAGGAGATAGGGAGACCTTATCTGGGAAGGCAGCCCACTGGAGCCATAAATACTGCAATATTGCCTTTGAATCCCCATAAGTCTGTTTAAAGTAAAATTTCAGAGGCTTTATTGTACATTAAACATTACTTCAATCCTCAGGAAGATGAACTTTCTCTAACCTTAGAATCCAGACACAGACAGTGCAGTGGGACAGTTCATCTAATCTCTTTTGGTATATCTTCTGCTTTTAGATCCATTTGATCTGATTTTTCCTCATTTCTTTGTTTTTTTGTGCTAGCAATCTAAAGCCCTGTTTGAATAGCTTTAATCAACAGTTAATGATGAGACTGCACTGGAAATTTCAAACAAATCTTGTTTTTGAAAGAAGCAAGGTTCACAGAGGATGAGATTAAGTGCCATGTTCTGACCTTAATTTTGTTAGAACAATCTTAGAACTCCCCAAACATAATATTCTATATTTTAACACATCCCTTTTGTAACCCAAGCAGCTAAGAAAAGACAATAGTCAGCCAGAGAAAAGGACATGTGAATTCAAAACTAAACATTAACATTTACTTTTTTATATATAGCTATTGAAGTTGTAAGAGGTTTATATCTTTGCCATGTAAATATCAGAAATAAAACATCACAAAAGACCAGTACTAAGTTAGAAATTTGTTCTCTGAGGCAGGACTGCAGCTTGGATCAACTTCACCTTACTAATCATGTAATAGAACCACATCCAGGTGTAATCAATGGCATGGTGGTAAGAGTTCATAAGCATCATTAACTAGCAGCCTTTTATCTCCTTTTAACAGACAAGGAGATTTAGGACTGCTGCATATACAAGCAGCATGTCACACAGCAGAAAAGCAATAGTTCTGTGCATGGACCTGGCGGGACTACACCTAGGAGATTGAAGTGATTTCTGCATTACATGTATAATGTAAGTAATTCAGCAGCAGCTCGGAGGACAATTCTAGTCTATCTGATGGAGTTAAGCCACCCTGATTGTCTGCATTTCTGTAAAAACTACTAGACACTATTTGGGAAATAGGTGTGGTCCTTACTGCCTCCACCCAATTTTCCTTGCTTCGTTCCTTTGAAACTGCAGCAGCTCAAAGCATGTCTTCCCTACAAAATTATGTTGGCCTAACTTACATTGGCATGTGGCCACTGCAGTTATTAAATCACTTGTGCACACACTTGGCTCCTTGGGTCTGCAATGCATGTCCTTGCTAGGAGCACCTGTATTGACTGTATTGTCAGCGTGGGGCATTGTGGGAAGGCTCCTGAAAGCCAGTAACAGTTGACACAAGCAACTCAGTGTCTACACTGATGCAGTGTTGACCTAATTACATTTACATTGACAGACTCTTCACTGCTCAGGGAGGTGGTGTTACTAAATTGGTGTACAGGGGCACTTATGTTGGCAAGAGCCAAAGTGAAGAAATTTCCACAGCTAAGTCGATACAAGGCAGTTACATTGACCTAACCCTGTAGTGTAGCCCAGCTGCAAATGTCTGAATTGCTGATCCTGTCACTGTTGCTCATACAATATGTAGAGCACCCCAAGGATAAACAGATCTCAGTGGGCTATAAGTGAAAATAGACTAGCAGTTCCTAAGGAAGATACTACATAATTGGTAGAGAAATGCCCCTTGGGAAGCTTAGCAACAGCGGTGTCAAACCAGCAAGGGTTTGTCCAAGATCCGCATTGATGCAATACTCCCCTATTAGCTTGAAAAGTGACTTCTCCACTCAATGACAAGTGGTTTGCTCTGGAGGGTCTGCTCTGGAGGGTCCCAGCCACATCAGCCAATAGGCCTCTCAGCTGCTGAGAGATTTTTCCCTATCCTATTCCACCTGTATGCAAGTCCTCAGTGACTAACATATTGCATCTATACTAATACACCCTGAGAACCACACCAGGGCAAATGGACTGCCACTTCTATGGTTTAGATTCCAGGCCATATATTATATAATGAGATCACAGGGAGGATAAGCATGAAAAGAGGAAGACCAAGCATATCATTCTTAGATTAGTGAAATCTTTGTGTACCAGCACTGCATCTGAGTAGAGGGGCCTCATGGCTGTTCTACTTTACACTCGCTTTCCTGAGTTACCCAGCAGGACAGCCACACATCTTTTTGACTTGATCATGCTTCATGTTTTGAGTTGATCATGCTTTTTAGACTTATACCTTGATTCACAGTGCCAGAGTAAACTGCAGCTACTTTGCACAAAGGGAGAAGCAAATATTAAGTGGGTGCCATATACCACGGTAAGATTTAACACCAGCCATACACAGGCACAGCTACTCAGTGGAGAACTAAGCCTCTTGTGTTAAATGTTTAGCACCCCAATGCCAGAAAATATGGACATTCATATTTTCTGGGAATTCAGAGAAACGAACGTGACCTGCAGTGAGTGACTGACAATTAAAACACAAAAATGTGAAGTTTGGACAAGTAATGACCACATAGTAACGTAATCCTTAAGTATCTGAAAGGTGTGAACACAAAGGAGCAAGTGAATGTAGTGTGAAGTGGTGCAGTAATCAAGACTGCAAAAGGGAAAACTTGGGTTGAATATCAAGGTAAGCTTCCAGACAAGTAGTCAGACTTTAGAAGAGTCTCCCTGGAAGAGGTACTAGATGCCCAGTCATTAACTTTAACAGCATATCTAAGTACTAGAAGATGTACCACAGGAACAGCCCTACATTGGCACAGAAATAACCTACATGATCTCAAAAAGAAAAGGAGTACTTGTGGCACCTTAGAGACTAACCAATTTATTTGAGCATGAGCTTTCATCGGATGCATACTGTGGAAACTGCAGTATGCATCCGATGAAGTGAGCTGTAGCTCACGAAAGCTCATGCTCAAATAAATTGGTTAGTCTCTAAGGTGCCACAAGTACTCCTTTTCTTTTTGCGAATACAGACTAACACAGCTGTTACTCTGAAACCTACATGATCTCAGATCTCTTTCCTCTAGCTTCTAGGACTATGAACATTTGTTAAAATTAGGACCATCTTATGAGAAGTGACAAATATTCTCCAGAGGCTCACATTAAAATATTCATTTCTCTTCTCACTGATCACCAAGAGTGGGGCATAAGAGGTATTTTACTAGGTCACCTCCCACCCCTTCTTTGAGTCATTTTACTGGCTCCCTAATGCTTTCTAGGTCATGTTGAAACTTCTCATCCTTGCTTTCAAGACTCTTCATCTTACAGAATTTGTTTATATCACTGAATAAGTCTCCTTTCAACTTCCTCCACCACCCCAGAGGTACCAGCCATGACACCTTTTTTAATATTCTTAAAGGTTCATGCTTTCTTCCATGCCACCCTGTAGGCTTGAAATGTCCCTCTAAATTCTGTTTTCATAGCCTCCTCACTCATCTCAGTCAAATCACATCTAAAGAGCCATTAGTGTAACATCACCTACAAAATATGAATGTGTTTTACCCTAATAGTAAGTATACTACCGATAGAGACCTAACTTAAGTAATCGTATTATTATAGCTATTTATTTTCCTTCCTTATTCTTCCCTGCCGTGTAGGTCTTAGGCTCACTTATTTGCCAAATCCATCATTTCTATTATATGCTCTTTAAGACTTGTGTTTCTCATATGCTATATTATGAGATAATAGTAAAAGGAATGAGAGTACCCTGGCTTTTTGCAGCTAACAAAACCAAAACTTCTTCTAATTAGAGCATTAAGCTAACATAAAAAGACTTCAGTCACCTTTGTTTCTGAATGAAATTAGTCAACAAAATAGCTTCAATACAGCCTAAATATAATAAAGAACTTGGTGTTACAGCTTTCACCCCTAAAGCAACCCTAACTTCTAATGCAGGCTAAACTAGAGAACAGTGCACAACCTGCCTCTTTTATACTGTGTTGAGTAAATACTTAATTCATCACAGCTGGCCCAGAACTACTACTCTGACAATCCCTGCACTTAGGGCACACAGCTGTGGTTTCTTCATCTCAAGGAAAGACAGTTTTATCCCTTGTCTTGCCAACCGCAAGTTGAGGTCTAAACTTCCTGTCCCAGAAAGGAAAACATATAACACCATCAGACAGAATAGTGTTGAAGGTGTTAAAGACTAAGGGTAAGACACAAATTAGTACTTTGGTCCATATCTACACCTAACTTGTAGGAACCTAGAAAATCACTGGAACAACAATGGGGATCCCTAAGCCTGAGTTAGGTGCCTAGGCTTTCTATACAATGAATGGGGAGAGATAGGAGCCTAAGAATGGGATCCATAAAAGCCAGCATGCTAGGCGGTGACACTACAGAAATGTGTCCTAAGTCCCGTCCCTACCACAGAGTTAGGCACCCCAGTCTGGGATACAGAGAGCCATGTATCTCTGTTTGTGATCCACAGACGGAAACCCCTCTCCTGGAGTCAGGCAGCTTAGGCATCCAAGGGTATATCTACACTTCAAGCTGAAGCTATAAATTCCAGCTGCGGAGGCATATCCATGCTAGCTTGACCAGATGCTAGGCCAGGGAGGGGAAGTATGAATATGGGAAGACAGAGCACACCATTTTTAGATTAATGACACCTTTGTACACTAGCACTGTGAGTCTGAGTAGAGAGTCTTTGTGGGCTGATCTGCCTTATACAGGTAGATCCATGAGGTGGAATTTACACCTGCAGCTCACAGTGCTGACATGCCCTAAGATGTTTTTGGTGAGAATGAGGTAGGTGCCTGCCTCACTCCACCCAGAAGAGCCAAAGGTATTGCCCACCTTATAATGTTTAGTCTGGCGGTTAGCGCTTTCCCCTGTGATATGGGAGACGCCGGTTCAAATCCCTGTCTGCCTGATGGGGGGGGGGGGGGGAATAATTTGAAGTGGGGGGTGTCTTCCACCTCTCAAGTGAGTACTCTAACAACTAGGCTGTGGCTCTCTTATTGAAGCTGTTTTACAGTACTTTGTATAAATAATTAAATGGAGGAGGGAGGGATAGCTCAGTGGTTTGAGCATTGGCCTGCTAAACCCAGGGGTGTGAGTTCAATCCTTGAGGGGGCCATTTAGGGATCAGGGGCAAAATTGGGGATTGGTACTGCTTTGAGCAGGGGGTTGGACTAGATGACCTCCTGAGGTCCCTTCCAACCCTGATATTCTATGAAAGCATCAGTGGGATTGGATCCTGGGTCCCCAACTTGCCAGGTTACTAACCACCAGGCTATAGAGCAATTACTCTTTATTGTTATCTCTGGCCTGATGACTTATTATTTTTATTATTTATTATTTAACTCAAAAAAGGAAGCAATTGAGAGAGCCCCACATTAGACTATCTCAAAGCCCGGTGATTAGATCACCCTTCTAAGAGAAGGGAGACCCCCTACAAATCCCCTTCCCCACTCACGTAGAGAGGTATTGAACCTGAGTCTCCCAAATTCCAGGTGAGTTCTCAAACTACTGGGCTAAAAGTCATAAGATCTTTCTAGTGCTGCTGCCACTGGCAGATTTTTAACAGGACTTGCCCATGACTTTTATTACCAATACCCTTGAGAAAATTTTAACCTTAGTGATTAGGGACTGAAGGTGAAATTTTTTTAAAAGCCAAATTAGAAAAGATACAACCCTAGCACTGGTCTGGGAACACTGGAGCTGAATTCATCCAGACTATATAGCAGCTGTACAGTTTGAATCTTTCATAATAGCAGTTAAAACCATTACATTCCATTAAAAACAAATCAAGACTGCCCAGAGAGATGGGGCAAGTCACTCTGATATCTGCAGACATATATAAGACTGAGAGCCAGAATTTAAACTCATATAATCATGATGCACCTACCCATACCCATATACCATCTCCAGAGAACATGAAGGCTGGTGTTGCTCTTAGGCAGCAGGATTTGAGGGAGAGGGGGAAGAGATGCCACCAGTGTCAGCTGTAAGCACAAGGTAATTGTCCACTCTACATTCATTTTATAGCTTTCAGGGGAGGAAGGATGGTGTTGTGGTTAAGGCCCTAGTCTGGGTTGGTAAAAATGTGGATTTGATTCCTGGCTTTGCCAGAGGCTGCATAACCATGAGTGGTGGGTCACTTGATCTTGCTGTGTCTCACTTTCCCCCTATGGGACTGATAATGCTTTCTCTTTATGTTAGACTGTATACTCCCTAACAAAGGATTAGCTTTTAGTGTGTGTGTGTCTAGGGATTAGTGCAATGGGGCCCTGGTCTCAGTTGGGGCCTCCTTCACTTCTGTAATACAAACAATAATAAAACAAAGGCTTTCAATGTGCCTTATAGAGAGGGGAGTAATGTGTGTCAAGCCAGCATTAAATACTAGCAATGCAAGTAACTCTTGTGGGCTCTTGTGAAGATTTGCATCTCATAGGCTAGCTTTCTCTCTCCACCTAGACACAGGACCCCCATAACCCAATCTCCTCCTCTAGCAGTAGAAGATGACTGCCTCCTACCTGCAGAGAGATTAATTAAATCTTAAAAAGAAAAGGAGGACTTGTGGCACCTTAGAGACTAACCAATTTATTTGAGCATAAGCTTTCGTGAGCTACAGCTCACTTCATCGGATGCATTGTAGCTCACGAAAGCTTATGCTCAAATAAATTGGTTAGTCTCTAAGGTGCCACAAGTATTCCTTTTCTTTTTGCGAATACAGACTACACGGCTGTTACTCTGAAACCTGTAATTAAATCTTCATTGTCAGCTTCCATTTAAATGACAAAACTTTACAACAAGCAAGAATTCTTATATGCCAGCATGTATCACTGGTAATAACAGAGTCCTGGGTTGTCCTAAGTGTCTAAATTCCACATTACCTGTGATAGCTCTCGAGACCTTGGACACAGATAGCTAGATCAGTTAAAGACATTACAAAGAAAGATTTAAGGAAATCACAAACCATTTCAAACATTGCAGAGGAGTATCAGTTTAACATCTGTGGGCATGTACTAACAAACCTTATGTTTTGGAAAAAAGTTCCAAATACCATCAAGGATATTTCCTTCTGCCATAATTTCTCCATTTATGAGAAGCCAGCACAGCTATCCTTCTTTCAATTTATTATTGCTAAGAAATATCTTACTCCCACTGCCCACCGGGCAGCAAAAATAAGATCTATTGACTGACAGTATCACTAGTCAAACTTAATTCTGCTGATTTTACTGCTGTAATCATTTCACAGCATTGCTGCTCATTAATTTCCTCCTCTGACAACTGATGGCTGCAATGCAGCTGATGTATTTAATTATCTGATTTTTCCTTTGCGTATATGTATATTCTAGACAATAGAAATCCAGTCACTGCTAGAAAGCACTTCTGACAAATGGAAGGCGTCTGTAAACAGCTTACTGTATTTTGTAAAAAGACACATGAGATGAGCAAAACTTGGTGGTTTTCTTGGAAGGAGCATGCAGTGCAGGTTTTTTAACAATGCATCTCCATTAGTGCATCAATCTTTCATTTGAATGCCATGTGACATACTGGAGGGGCCACAAATGTATTCAATATTAATTATTGAAATAAATGGAGTTGCACTGGTGTAAAAGGGCTCTAACAGGATGGAGAATCAGCCCCAAACCACCTATCCATCATCTTAGAACACTAAACATAGGCCCAGTATCACATGCTGATCCCATGAAAAGTGTGTTTATATTTAAATAGGGCTTTACCACATGATAAGGATAAACGTGTAAGGCACTGAAGATTTTATGTGCATTTTTATTATACCAGCATATTTTTAGGGACTGTAACATCTTGAAAGTTGCTGGCTGGCTCAGTTTCATGCTCAGTGGCTGATTTTAAGTTGCCTTCTTGGTTATTGTGACTTGAAACTAAAATGAACATAAGCAAATTTCCAAATACCTATAATCAGAAAACTACCAGTGAAAATCCAAGGTGGGGTTGGTTCTCTGGTTCTCTACTAAAATATTTTCATAAGTGGTGCTATCTCTTTTAATGATCACCTTAGTCCACTGATGAGAAATAAGTCCTTCTTAGCTGCGTGAAAAATGCAATTGAATATGTTGTTTTACCTTCATAGGAGGCTGGGTGGCTGAAGGAATTAATAAGACACAGAGCATTTCACTTCTAAGTTTCAATGAGTAGTGGTTGAAGGTCACTATGATGTGACCTATTGCAGAATGATAGTCTCAATCCAGCAGTTAATGCACTTGGTATCCACCTCATAAAATTCACCATTCATGAGAGAGGTTTAATTGTCACCCTCATCATCAAATGCAACTCTCTAGGATTCAGTGAAACCTATTCTGTGAGGTGACCCCTCCAGAAGAGAGCTGAGGAACACTAGTTGTGCACTATGCCAATGCCATTGCCCATGCGCTTCACGTTCTGTGGATAGAAAACTTCATTCTCCAGGACTTTGCAAGTGTGATAAATGAAAAGTGGCAGTCAGAAACATTGATAAATTAAATCCTACCCCCTCTTCTGTTACAATGGGTGTCCTCAGTCACAGTAGAACCAATGCAGTCCCATGGCACAGGGATGGTCAGTATTTGTGAAGCCTGGACTAGAGGACCACATACCCTCAATTATTGCAGAGCCTAGTTGCACAGGGACTCTCTGCTCATGCATAAGCAGCAGAGATGGGCCTGTGGCTCTGACACTACTTAGATCTACCACCCATTTACCCCTTCAGAGTGTAGGACTGAGGAGGAAAGATTCCTTCACACACATACCACAGCCCCATGCACCTCCCTTGTGCCAAGCCGGGTTACTCTAGCTTGCTGAGACAGGAAGGGTTTTAGCTCAAATTGTTTTTTAAAGTCTCCTTTTGATAGTCGTTTTTATGTGGTGCTGTACAGTGTTGAGATGATGTGAGATCACAATGGGAAAGGTTAATGTTTGTAGGGCTTGTTAATAAAAATTTGTTTGGGAAAATAATCCATCTCTGGTTTGTCTCTCCGGCTTCTTATATATCCCACGCGCTGCTCCAGGAGTCTTCCTTTGAATAATAGCCAGGAACAAGTACACTGAAAATAAAATAATAAAGACTTTTTTTTAAAAAAGTCACATTTGTTCACTGTCCTGGGATGAAGGGTCTGAGGAAAATGCTTCCCAGTATAGTACTTCTATTCATCTTAATGGCAACAACCACTGAACTCAGTAGGACTGCTCATATATAAAGGCATGAATCCTGCAATACTTATATAAACTGTTTTCAGTTTGTACAGAATGTTTGATTCAATTCACTGTCTCATGGGTCCCAATCCATTAAAGCACTTAAGCACGTGCTTAACTTTAAGCACTTGAGTAGTTCTGCTAAAGGATAGAGTTAAATTCTATACAGCCCAAGTATAACTTGGGGGGAAAAAAAGGTACTTGAAAAACTAAAGACAGAAAAAACCTTCAAAACCAACCAACCAAACAAACAAACATAGGTGCTGGAACTAGGGGTGCTGATTAACAAGAATGTGAAATTACTGACCTCTGGGAGTGGGGGAAAGTGTAACTCAGTCCACACCATCTAACACCTTCAGCTGTTGTTGAAAGTCTAAAACTGATGCTAGTTTTGGTAGTTCCCCCCCAGTTTCTAGTCATTTGGAATATCCCATACTAAAAGACGGAGATAGAATTGAGAAATAGGAAATTGTACTAAAATGAAAAATAAAAGCTCACACACAAAAGGCTCCTGACTCTTCTCCACAGCAGACTGTGGGGTCCAGGATTATTAAAGGTACGAGTATCAACTCATATTCTTTTTTCTTTGTCCAAAAAACACTGCCAACTTCACTTAGTATAGTAGCCTAATGAGTTGCTTACCAAATCTGCATTTCCTTTCCAGTTCCTGTCATTTGTCCAACATCCTCACCAGCTATATAGTATAAGATGAACTTAAGAATCAGGACGGAGCATATTAAAGCTCTGCCCAGTAGGCCAGTGAAGAAATATTGAGAAGGAATAGCAGCTTATTTGTCCAAATGGTAAATAGGACTTTTAACATAATAGACTTGATCACATATGCAACAACTGCAGGATGAGGCCCACCATGTAAATTCTCAGCAAAGTTTATCTGCAACATCACTGACTGAATATTAGGCTTGTTGCTGTGTAACTGCTTTGAAGTTTTTCATCAAACGGGTATTGATAAAATCTTTGTTAAAAATACTGGGTGATATTTTCAAAAGCATTCAGCATTGGCTCACTTTGATCCTATTGAAGTCAATAGGAATTTTATCATTTACTTTGATGGGAGCAGGGTTAAGACAAGGCTAGGCACTTTTGAAAAATCTCTCCCATGGAAATACAATATTCCCTCTTTATAAAGCTCGGTTACAAGACATTAATGGTTTGTATTCCCAGACCTGTAAAAATACATTAGAAGAGGGATGATCTAGTGGGAATGTCAGCCGGGGACTCAAGACACATAGCTGGTTCAGCATACTACATTGCCACAGACTTCCAGTGTGAACTTGCGCAAGTCACTAAGGCTCTCTTTGCCCCAGTTCCTGATCTGCAAAGTGAAAATAATAATACTACCCGGACTCACAGGGGTGTTGTGAGGATATGTTTGCTAAAGATTATGATGCTTATTATAAGATCTATTACAACTGTAATGGGAGCCCCTGAGTACCTAAGATACATACATAAATTACCTCTTAACAGTTCTCATCTTTACTGTGAACACAATATACATGAAACCCACAACTAGCTTTATAGAGAAGGGAAGACTATAAAATAGCTAATTAAAATGAAATGACTATTTGATAATACAAGAATAAGAAACAAAATCAATTCACCTGCTGAATGGGATTATTTGTGTAAGCAGGGCTGGGTTATGAAAAGATTAAACAGAATATTATGAGTAATAAGCTTTACAAAAGAAAAAGGTACATGATAATGTAGAGGCAGTATCAGATGTAAGAAATGCAGTATGCTTCGTGCAATTAGTTATCAAGCTATTGTGGGATTTACAGTGTGTGAATAAGTTCATAACATCAGGTTTTCACCATTTTGCTAAATGTTGCACTAATGATTTTTAAAAAAAAGCCCATAAAATGTCTCCATAAAAAGTTTATGAAATCAACTGTTGTGCAAAGGCCAATAAAAACTACTACTTGAGAAACAGACTAGAGGCTTGTCTACACAATACATCAGTGTGCATCACCTGGGGTGGGCACCAACATGTATCGCACTATGACATTCAGGGGTGCAATCCAGACTAGTGAGGGGTTGTGTACCCATCTGCACTGCAATCTTTGGTGCTGCACAACGCTTTGTTGCTGTAGCTCCTACCTGGGTCCCTCACAAACAGCCTTCTAGCATGCAGGTCACACCCTGAGTGTCTGTGTGTAGCTGCAGCCTGCCAGCACGCTCCAGTCACACTCTGGCTTCCACCAGCCTTTTAACACTTGCAGGGTGACCCCAGCCACTCCCAGTCCTGGATTTCCCCCCCAAAAATGCGTGTTCTGCACTGTCCAGCTCTCTCCTGGACAGTTCAGATATTGGAGGTTTATTGCCCCATAAGGGGTCAATAGCCAACAGTTTGCCAGTTTAATTGGAGTTACCCACACAGTTCAATTTAAACACAACACTGGATTCATTTTGATTAAATAATAAAACAAATTTATTTAACTACACAGAGATAGATTTTAAATGAGTACAAGTATAAAGCATTAAAGTCAGAAATGGTTACAAGAGAAATAAAGATAAAATGCTTTCTAGTAGGTTTGACTTAAGAAACTAATCTTGGTTCAAGGTAAAATTCTTACCACAGGTTCCCAGTGCGTGCGTGTGTGTGAAAGAGAGAGAATACCTGGAGTGTTTCTGCCCCTCCTTTTTATAGTCATCACCCTTTCAAATGCCTTTTCCTGGTGGTTACCCCTAGATACAGTTCCTTCTAGCTGTGAGGATGAAGACATGGGATCTCAGGTCAAAGATGTTCAGTGTTGTTGTTTGTTAAAATGTAGATCAATCTGCTTCTGCCCGGCTTTGCTAGCAAAGAATGGCCACTTGACCAGTGATTGCCATCAGCTTTGATGACTCCTCGATAGAGACATCAGCTTGTCCTTCGTCTTTGAGAAACAGGTTTACTCCCTCCCCAGACTTGCCTGGTAACCACACTTCAGTTATAATTTCATCTTATATTCATAACTTTACATATAATGTCCCTACACACATTTCACCATGATATTATTGATCAGCAAGTTATTAGTTTTTAAATACTACATAAGGAATATTTTGTACAAATATTATGACAATGGTGTGTAGGGTGTGAATACAAGGGTGCATTCATTTACACAAACTGTCTGTGTGGATCCTGCTGGCATGCACTAAAAGTCCCTTAGTGTACATCGATGTAGTCCTGTTTCAAACAGTACTATGTCAGTTCACACTACAGAATTTTTAGTGCACACCAGCATTGTCCACACGGACAGTTAGTGCCTGACATTCTGGTGTGCACTAGAATTTCCACCCCAGTTAACTAATGTACCAAGTGGACAAGCCCATAGACTGCTCAGGAGGATACTTCCTTGAGTTTTATGCACTGTCACTCATTATAAATTAGATTTCTTTGAAGCAGTTAAAGATCATAATAAATATTCAGTACTAGGGTACACTTTAAACTGTTATGATTCAGAGAATTAATGCACCTTAGATAACTAGCAGTGGAAAAATCAATCTAATAATCCTTTCTTGTCAGATAGATTCCCAAGTCTTTTAATTGTAGCGGGAGGATGGAAGGGTTTGAGGTGGGGAAGACAGTTGTTCAGCCAGATTAACATGTTTGGGTCAATGGAGCTATTCCCATTGACACCAGCAGAGTGCTTGGTCCTGTGAGTTCAGCCAGATGGGGGTGTGAGGATCTGACAATTGTTCACCGTAAAGTGAACTGACATAATAACCATCCTATACAACTGCTTATTGGCCCCACAGAGCATTTAAGTCCATTCCTAAAGTTAAATACGTGCTTATGTGCTTTGCTATATCGTGGCTATTAGGGGTCATATTTTGTCCTGCAGCCTCTGATTTTGTGTACTTAAGAATAGATGCTCATCCACCTGCATGCACAGAATCTACATTTACTCAACACAAATCTTGTAGCTAGATATGCAATAACCTGATTTGTGTGTTCAAATGTAGAGGCTGTTTAATGACCAGCTGAATATTTGGTCATAAACAACACCATGAATTATACGGAAAATTTTTGAGAAAGCATGAATAGAAGGAAAAAAGATTGCACAAAATAACTGAGTTGGAATAATAATACACACCCCGACTCAGGAAGGTACCTAACTTAAGCAAACAAATAGTATCATTAACTTCAGTGGGGCTACCCATATATTGAAAGTTAGGCACGTGTTTAGGTACCTTCCTATATCTAGGCCAGAATGAGGAACATTTCAATGTAAAAATAGAACTCCCAGGACTTCCTAACATCTGTAGAGAAGACAAAATCATTTGACAAAAATCATTCCCACCCCTGAGATGCATGAAAATTGCAGGCCATGATTTTCTCCTGTTTTAGAAATACCATAGGCGGGGACTCATCTCTAGGCAACTTTGAGAATGAGGTGATTAGATAAGAATTGTGCTCTCTTATTGACATCACCATGATTATAGCCCAATACGGCCAGAATGGTCAATTGGATGGCTTGCCCAATCCATGACCGATTTATTGTACAGCAGTGCAGCTTTAGGTGCCCATTTCAAGAGCAAATGTGAAAGTATTGCTGCTGATTTAAAATGTGGTTTACTGTGATTTATAACAATTAAGTCGTTCTTACAGCCATCAGAATAATAGTACGAAGGTACTTATGCCAGCTTTTTTTATGCCAGTTTTTACTGGATTATTTGAGACTCAATTTCAAGAGCAGCTCTGAACATGATCCTGCTGCTGCTGCTCTTATGTGAAAATAGGATGTGAGACAGAAAATTCTGAGTCTCCGCTTAAGAAGACCCTTATGAAAAAGAACAGTAGAAACCCACTATAATCCACATTAAGGATGAGGGGCTATATCCATAAAAGTAGTTAGGCACCTAATTGCTATTTCAGGTGCCTGATCCAACATTTAGGCACCACTGAGATCCTCAAACCCCACTCAGCTGGCACCTAACTCTGCAGGTGTTCCACCATCAGAGTCCCCCAGGCATCTAAGTTCCTGCCAGTGAGCACATGCACAGCTGCCTCAGGGTAGACATACATCTCATGTCATAACCCCAGTGGGATCCTCAAACTAGAGTTTCCCTGCCTAGCTTGCCTTTGGGTCCTGCTCTGGTAAGTGTTCTCAGAGCACAGATAATTAGGGTTCAAATAGTGTATGGGAAATTCTCACCGATTCTGTGACCTCAGATACTTTTCTCATTGTGCTTGTGTAGATGCCTGGAATTAATAAAGTAGGGAAAATATTCGTAAAGTATAAAAGATTTCCCATGAACACACAGATATTGTGGATGATCAGCCTAACTGAGTTTCTCAAGTCACACGCCAGTTGAGTTATGTTACTGAACCAGCCATGCAACGCAACAATAACTCACAGCTATTAACATCTGATAAATGAAATGTTTGAGGAACTTTCAAGGTGGTTGTTTTTTCTGTAGCTCCCGATGAGTTATCACTGAGATCTCTGGCTAGCCTCAGACACTCAAGCAATAGAGACTCATAAATGTAGTCTCAAATCTCCTCTTCAGGATAGGATACAGAGGCAATCACATTCCTGATAACAGCAGAAGTGGATGCTACAGAATAGAAAATGAAGCTCAACCATAAACCATGAAATGTGTAAGCCTCTTCAATATATAAATTCATTTGTAAACACATAGAAAATGGAGGAGATGGATCACCAACTGATATAAATTAATATTGTTCCATTGACTTCAGTGGTATTTTGCCAGTATAGACCAGCTGATAATCTGAATGGTAAATACATAGTACACAACAGCAAAGCATGAAAGAAGATAGACTTTCTGTAAGAGAAATGAAAAATATTGAAATATGCTGGCCCAGAACATAATGGAATAGCTTGTGAAAAAATTACATATAGTAGGTATGGTACTCTATTAAGACATTGCTAATTTGAAGTCTTTATGTATGGCATTGTTTCAATCAACAGTCTAGAAACCAATTCATAACAAGAGTTTAAACATGTCACTTTCCTTGCCTTCACTGTGTCTAATTATATAAACATTATTGGTACTACTATACACCTTAGAACAAGACAAAAGAAGTATGTACTTACAGTGCTTAACATTACCCTTCTCATATAAAGAATAATATTTCTGTCAGCTCTACTAATAACAGCTCTCCAGCTGCATCCTCAAGTTCATTTCTTTTGCATAAGTGAAGTGTATACCTTAATTATCCGTGTGCTATGGATTCTGCACCCACTGTTGTGAAGCCATAAGTTTTCTATTGTTTTCCCTGCTTTCTCAATTAAAATGTCATCTGAGTATGTTATTTCTTTCAGGACATCTTCTTTTAATTATATCTTTAATCTCCAGTTGAATCATTTACAGTTAACTTTAATCTCCAGTCTCTTTTGTAATATACTCTACTGTATTTTTCATCTTTTGTGCTGGTGCATGCATAAATAAATCTTCCAAGCTTTTCTGCTGCAAATGTTTGCATCAGAAACATTAGGAGTCTCTGGGCCTGGAGGGAATCCATGAGAAATAGCAGCTAAAATATATCACCCATGATACTCCCAAGTAGTCTGCTGATACAAACACACAAAGAGGAATTTTCAGTGTTTATTAGCATCAAGCAGATACATATCTCTTACTGGGTGCAACTGTGATGAAAAAGAATATGACTATAGTCATCAACAATATAACAACTCCAAGTTTGAGACTGCAAATCAGTTTCTATTTTGGTTCAGCATCAGTTTCAGAACTCTGTGTTTGGCCAAGTATTGTATTTCTTTTTTTCCTTGCTCATAATTGTATATAACACTAATAATTGATACATCATCATCATGAAATATGAAAAGGAGTACTTGTGGCACCTTAGAGACTAACCAATTTATTTGAGCATAAGCTTTCGTGAGCTACAGCTCACTTCATCGGATGCATCAGATGTATCAGATGCATCAGATGTAGCTCACGAAAGCTTATGCTCAAATAAATTGGTTAGTCTCTAAGGTGCCACAAGTACTCCTTTTCTTTTTGCGAATACAGACTAACACGGCTGTTACTCTGAAACCTATCATGAAATATCTACCTCTTATATAAGACCTTATATAAGTAAATCTCAAAGTGCTTTACAAAGAGGTCAGTATCACTATCCCCATTTTAGAGATGGGAAAGTGAGGCACAGGGAGGTAAAATGACTTGCCCATCATCATGCAGCAGGCCAGCTGCCAATCTGGGGAAAGAATGCAGGGCTCCTGCATCCCAGCGCAGTGCTCTGTCCAGTAGGGTGCACTGCCTCTGCAATCAAGATAAAAAAAACACATCATAAAAACGGGAAATATTTTTAAAAGTTGGACAAAATAAGCAGGCCTGGACTGGCACCTTGCAAACCAAACCAATTGAGTGGCACTGCCCAGGAGCAGGGTAGTGTGCCAACTGTAACTTTGAGAGGCACAGTTCAGTTCTTGATTCCATGTTTGGAAGGAAGGTCACCACCAGCCCTCTCCTGGCACACCTACTTCCTCCTTTGTGCCAGCTCAGCTGAGCTGAATGGTGCCCTGGGAAATTGGTGAGCGGGTTCCACCCACTCGCTGCCCATCCAATCTCCATCCACCTTTGTGGGAAGAAGAGTAATAGCCCAATGGCTACTCTCCCCATCACACACAGACTGTGGATGCAGGTAAGAAATGCAGGAGAGTAAGAGGGGCACTTTATACTCCCTTACTCTCCTACACAAGTGCAAAGCCAATCTTATGACTGAGTCCTCAACAACACTTATGCATGTAATTAACGTACAGATCCATCCTTTAGGGAACTGAGCATTCCCAATTTCCACCAATTTTAATGAAAGCTGAAGGCACCCTGCTCCTCACAGAATCAGTCCTGGCAATTAAGCCCCAAAGTAGGATTTCCACATTTTCTCAGAAGTCCTAGAGAAGCCTGTTACTCTATAAACTGCCTTTTCCACTTTAAGCAAGCATCAGGGATATTTAATCTGTTCCTCTACTGATTACACTGATTTTCTCCAGTCAGGTATAATATAGTTCCTAGCTACTGAGAAGGCATCTCCAATTTATTTGGCTTAGTTTATACCTGTCTAAGCCAAGTCTGGATAGATCAATAACAATTTTCAAAGTAACAGCCGTGTTAGTCTGTATTCGCAAAAAGAAAAGGAGTACTTGTGGCACCTTAGAGACTAACCAATTTATTTGAGCATGAGCTTTTATGAGCTACAATGCAAACCATTGTCAGCTTAGCATGTCTATGATGCCTTCAAGGCTTTCAGACACTGCAGTCCAGAATGGCCCTGCTTGGGGAGCATCTCCTTAGTCAGCCAGCCAGCCAAAGGGTCAGTTGGGGGCAACCAATCAAGCTGCTCACGCTGAAAAATGTGGGCTATGATTGAAAGGAGAGACGCCCCTGCTGCTTGAGTTGGTGACCCTGCAATGAAGTCCTGAGCCACTTACCCTGTGGGGAAAGTGCAAGTTACTGGGACAACTTTCATTTGATTCCTTCCTGCAGCTCCTCTCAGTGCTCTCTTGTATGTATTCTCTTACTGACTCCTACAACATTGGACTAGCATTCACTACAACGATCTCCAAAAATGCATTGGCTAAATGAAAGAACTTGTATCTTCCTGCTTCTTTTGGAGCAACTAATGAACAGTACTGTAATAACGCTGAATCTCCAACCTGAAAATCTTGTCTCACTTAATATTAATCTTTCTAGCTTTTAAGTCATCCCCAGGGCCATATCCTCAGCTGGTGTAAACTAGCATGGAATCATTGACGTCAATGGCACTATGCCAGCTTACACCACCTGAGGATCTAGCCCAGAGCCTTTTTATTTGGTGTCCTTGCTTCATATATTAGGGCAGTTCCTGAGGACTAGAAGAAAGCTATTGTCCCAATATTCAAAAAGGATAAATGGGATAACTCAGGTAATTATAGACCTGTCAGTCTGACATTCATCTCATGAAAGATAATGAAGAAGCTGATATTGGACTCGATAAATAAAGAATTAAAAGGAGGGTAATATAATTAATGACAATCAACATGGGTTTATGGAAAATAGATCCTGTCAAACTAACTTGATATTTTTTGATGAGATTAGAAGTTTGGTTGATAAAGGTAATAGTGTTGATATAATACACTTAGATTTTAGCACAGTGCTTGACTTGGTACTGTATGTTTTGATTATTAAACTAGAAAGATATAAACTTAACATGACACACATTAAATGAATTAAAAACTGGCTAATTGATAAACCTCCAAAACGTAATTGCAAATGGGGAATCATCATTGAGTGGGTGTGTTTCTAGTAGAGTCAGTAGGGATCGGTTCTTGGCCTTATGCTATTTAACATTTTTATTAATGACCTGGAAGAAAACATAAAACTGTCATTGATAAAGTTTGCAGAGGTGGAAGTGATACAGAGCAATCTAGATTGCTTGGTAAGATGGACTCAAGCAAACAATATGCCTTTTAATATAGGTAAATGTACAAATCTGGGAACAAAGAATGTAGGTCATACACAGAATGTGGGACCCTACGCTGGGAAGCAGTGACTGGGAAAAAGATATCTGGGTTATGGTGGATAATCAGCTGAACATGAGCTCGTAATGCAACACTGAGGCCAAAGGGGCTGTTGGATGTATTGGATGTATAAACAGGGGCATCTTGAGCTGGTGTAGAGATTATTTTACCCCTGTATTTGACATTGGTGTGACCACTGCTGGAATACTGTGTCCAATTCTGGTGTCTACAATTCAAGAAGGATTTTGATAAATTGGAGAGGGTTCAAAGAAGAGTCAAAAGAATGATTAAATAATTAGAAAACAATGATTATAGTGATAGACTCAAGGAGCTCAATCTATTTATTTTAACAAAGAGAAGATTAAGGGGTGACTTGATTGCAGTCTATAACTGCCTACATGGGGAACAAACATTTAATAATGGGCTTTTCAATTTAGCAGAAAAAGGTATAACATGATCCAATGGCTGGAAGTTGAAGCTAGACAAATTCAGGCTGGAAATCAGGTGTACATTTTTAATGGTGAGATTAATTTACCATTGGAACAATTTACCGTAGGTCGTGGTGGATTCTCCATCACTGAGAATTTTAAAATCAAGATTGGATGTTCTTCTAAAAGATGTACTCTAGGAATTATTGTGGGGAAGTTCTATGTCCTGTCTTATATAGGAGGTCAGACTAAATGATCACAATGATCACTTCTTACCTTGGAATCTATATATCTTTGACTAAATCAAATGTTATTAAAAAAGGAGTGCTTGTGGGCCACGCAATATCCTTGCAATCAGATTTTCATTAAACTGATTGCCCCGGTAATGGATTAAACTGTCACGGCATTTCTTAATATATATACCACAGGAATAATGTAAACTTAACAGTAAGTAGCCTGATTAATAGATATGGGTAATGTAGGACACTCCCATGCTATAATCATTTCAATCAATTTATTCCTATTAATAAGCATTTAGATAGACCTGTCAGTCGGTATTTTAACAAAACATGGAGTAAGATACATTGATAGATTATTTGCCACCTTTTATCATCCAACTATTTCATTTCCTATGAGAAAAGAGGCTTCATAGCCCATTTTTCTGTTATGCGGCTCAGGAACAAAATGATTGAGAAGTTCTTGAGAGAGAGATTTTGTATTTCAGAGACAGGAAACATTGATACAAAATCACACCAAATAAAATTGCAGTAAAACAACACTGAAAAGCAGGATTAGTTCTGTTTCATTTATTCTAGGTTTAGGAAAGTGGGATTGACAATAGTTTTTAGCTGTAGAGCTCCATCTCCTGGCTTTAGGTAGCTATAGTAGCTGCTTGAGACATGCAGAATTTCAGAAAAACCTGAGACATATTGGGCCAGATTCATCCTTGCTTTCAGTGAAATTATATACATTTGGTCCATTCTATTTAACATGTGTTTATTTTATTTCTTATTTCACATTATTTTGATAATAACTCCATTCACACTATCTGATCTTGTCATTATATAGTATGAGTCCTTTCCCTGCTTCCTCAAGTTGAACCAAATAAAGTTTTCTCACTTTAAACAGACAAGACTTCTGTTATGTAGAGAATCTCAAAGCAACAGGTTGTTTTCTGTCTCTCTCAGATACAGATGCACAAATTGGAGTACATGGACACACAAAAGTATGAATGCTTCTTTTTAAATGGTCCTAATGTATTTCAGTAGATTTTTGGTGAGATCACTGTTTTGTCCCTACCTCTCTCCATGATGAACGTGGTAAACAAAAGAGTTTTTAGCCCTGAGCCTAGTATTGCCTCAAATAGCACAAAGGAGTGCAAAAAATAATTAAATACACTAAAGTTTTTACTGGAGTGTTAGGGCTGGATTCTCTATCTACCAGTCACTTTGTACCACCAAGGCTGCGCAAAGCAACCACATTTTGGATGGAGGTCAGGGCTCTCTTTGCCTGTGGAGGTGGCAAAGCCAAGCCACCTCCTGCGCATCCATTTCACCCCCACCTCTGGCATTCAGGGACGGAAGAGACATGTGAGGGCAGGACAGAAGGGAGTTCCAGTATACCTCTCCTTCACTGGTGTATGGTCATTTAAGGAAGGACATTATAACAGTGGCATAAGTTAGATCAGCTCCTCCAGGTGATGCAGGATTGGTGAGATACAACCATCTCCCTGCAGCCCCCCCTCCCCTCCTGCCAAGCTCCATTCATATCAGGCACAGAGGAGATTTTAGCCCTTAGAATCTCATTCCCAGTCATGCCCCCAAGGAATTTATCAATTTATTCTCTTTGGGAAGTTATCATAGTAGAATGATGTGATAGTAGAATGATAGTTATCATAGTAGAATGATTCTGAAACAAGAATCCGTTGAGATATGTATCACATGTGTGAAATGCAGAGTTGAGCTGGGTAAAATGTTTTGGAAAGTAGCTAGAGCTACTCTGACATACACCAGCTGAGGATCTGGCACATTCATTCTTAGTTATTCAAAAGTCTTTTTGTTCAAATTCCCTGCATGTGTGAGTGGTTTTTTTTTTTTTTACTTAAACTTACCAGTTATTAATAACTCACAAGGCAATATTAGCTGGGAGTGTTTGCCTGCAAGTGGACGTGTTTCTAGTGGGATCCCACAGGGTTTAGCTCTTGGCCCCAAGCTATTTAACATTTTTATCAATAACCGGAAAGAAAAGATAAAATCATCACTGGTAAAGTTTGCAGATGACATGAAGATTGGGGGGAGTGGTAAATAATGAAAAGGGCAGGTCACTGGTACAGCGTGACCTGGATCACTTGATAAGGTGAGCAGAAGCAAACAGCATGCATTTTAATACAGCCAAATGTAAAGTTATGCATCGATAGGAACAAAGAATGTAGGCCATACTTACAAGGTGGGGAACTCTATCCTGGGAAGCAGTGACTCTGAAAAGGAGTTGGGGATTGTAGTGAATAGTCAGCTGAACATGACCTTACAGTGAGACGCTGTGGCCTTCAGATCAGAGCATAAGGGCATGTGGACACTGCTACCAAATATCTCCAGTCAGAGCACACACCTGAAGTGGAGCACCCATGGGGACAATCACTCAAAGAAGAATTGATACTTTTCTAAAAGATGCTGTAGTTCAAACAGGAATTAATTCAGGGAAGTTCTATGGCTTGTGTTACGTAAGAGGTCAGACTAGATGATCACAATAGTCCCTTCTGGCATTATAATCAATGATGCTGTTACAGGGAGGTGGGGCTCTCTAAATGAAGCAGGTCCAGCTGCCCTGTGCCAGGTCAGGTGTTCCCAGTGTGGCCAATTAAAAAGGCAGTGCAGAACCTGGGGCTATGAAGGAGCAGAAAGCCTCTTAGAGGAAAAAGGCCCAGCCAGTCAGAGAGACTTGGTGAATCAGAGTGGCTTGGTTCTCAGGAAAAGTGCAGGTGAGAACTGCCTGGCAGTGACCGATTGGCAGGTCTGAGGACTGTAGAAGATCCCTAAAGGAAGCGATAGGTGGTTCCTGGTGGTAGACTGAAGGAAGGAGAGCAGCAAGAAGGGTTTGCTAGCTGATCTCCCCAAGCTAGAGAGCCATGGCTGAAGGCCAGAGAGCAGCAGAGGGAGCTGCCTACTGACTTCTACACCAGAGAACAGAAATAAGAGCCAGAGAGGGCTGAAAGCAGAGAAGCAGCCGAGGGACTTACCACTGATGTCTCCAAGATGAACAGCTGGACCCCGGGGAACAGTAAGAGGGTCAGGGGGAGTGAGCGATGCTCCCTGAGTAAGAATGAACTCCCAGCAGAGAGGCTGTGATGGTTCCTGCCGGGAAGAGCAGAGTTGCACTCCAGCTGGAATGGCTAGGGTGGCTGTCCTCGCAGAAGAGGACCAGCAAAGAGCCTAGGTGCACTTATCAGTGTGACATTTTGGGGTTCACTCAGGCCAGTAAACAGTTCTTGTAACCCTGGGTGTCTTGTGGCTGTGCAGCTTTGGTTCACAGCTCTGATCCCAACAGCCTGCCAGCAGCCCACAAACCTCATCCTGGCTTTGCCCAACTTGGTTTCTCCTTACAAGCTGAACTTAGTACTCTTCCAGGCCTGAATTCACCCCAAAATTGTACTCCTGCAGGGTCCACTCCTTCTCTCTGGACCTCACAGAAAAAGCATTAGGTTTGCTGCCTCTACAGAGCATTCCAACCTGTCATCTTTCTAGAAACACACACTTTACTGAACATACGCAGCTAGGGTGACCAGACAGCAAATGTGAAAAATTGTGATGGCGGAGGCAATAGGAGCCTATATAAGAAAAAGACCCAAAAATCAGGACTGTCCCTATAAAATCGGGACATCTGATCACCCCACATGCAGCACTGATGATTTATAATGAAAGCCACGCGTTTATTAACAAAATAGCATGGATGAATGATACCTAGTAAAAGAGATAAAGGCAGCAATGGTTACAAGGAAATAAAAGTGAAAACATGCATTTAAAACGTGCATTCAAGATGGTTTCTCTCATCCGCAGTCTTCTTTTTAGCTTTTCTCTGGCTGGCCTGGCCAGGACCCACTATGGAGATCAAATCATGTGGTTTCTTTGTCTCCTTAAATTGAAGGACACCTTAGGGGTTTGCTCCCCCTCCCTTTATAGTCCAGTGAACCTTTGAAACATATTCTTCTGAAGGGTACCCCCAGATAACGCTCATTATTTCATGTTGAATAAAGGAGCCATGGTGTCTGGAAGCCATGGTGTCTTAGACCCAAGCAAAACTGAAGGGGAGGAACCCTTGAACCTAGGCCACAAATGAATTCTTGGGACAACAAATGAAAAAACAAGAACAGGAGTGCGGGTCAAAGGTTAAAAATCTGGGAACCAGAAGGGAATGCTGAACACAGAACCCCTGACAGCACCCCCAACTCCTCAAAGTTGTCTAAGAAGTCACTGGAGTCACTGCCAGAGGAACTGTGCTCAGAGGGGTGATTTAACCAGGGACTGGAAATAGGCCCTACAGTCACAGAGCACCATCATTTCCCACTTCCTTATTCTGGTGTGATGAATAGCCATCTTGGCAAGCACCAGCAGGAGGCTGACAAGGTCTTGTGACTTGATGGGACCACAGATAAGGTCTATGTGAATCAGGAGGAGTGAGGAGGAAATGCAGCTAGAACCTCAATCAAAAGCTCTGGAAGAGCCAGAAGTGGGATTGAAGACAGCATACTCTATGTAAATACGCACCAGGGCCTCCCAATCACCACAGAAGGGCCAGGTATCAAAGAGCCCTTGAACTGTGCCAGGTACATGCCTGTGCTGACAGCTCCATGGAGTAGCCACCAAAAAGTATTCCTGGCGGGCTGTGGGACCAAGATGGAATATAAGAAGGGCAACTAGGGGTCTCCGCCCTCCGCAGATGGCAACAAGTCCCACCACTTGTTGTCGGGGCAGGATATGAAGGAGAGGCAGTGGATGATATGTAGCACGTGCGTGTACAGATGTTCTCGAGGCACAGTTCAGAGATGGACCTGCTGGATCACATTCAGCTGACTTAGGTGGCATGTCAGAGGCCACTGGGGAGGATTGTGGGGCAGGTCCCGATGATGAGCTCCAAAAGGGCCAGGTTTAAGGGGTGGGTAGGGAGCACCCTCCCACAGGACCCACTTGAGAAAGGTGAGAGAAACAAGGGTCAAGGCTGCCCTCACCTCCCGGAGAACACAACGAGGGATGTGCAGAGTAGGCAACCCCATGCATTGGCTAAGCACCACGGGGTCCATCCAGTCCCTCCAGATGTAGTCCAGGAGGTCTCCAGTTCTGATGACACTAGCCAGGACCATCCTCTGGCACACCAACTGGGATTCTACCATCTGCACATGAATCAGGGTTCCATTAGGAAATCTTCCTCCTCAGTGGCCACTGCAGACCTGGTCACTGCCTAGGTGTGGGAGGAAGATTCTAGACTATGATATGGAAGGACTCCAGGCAGAGAAGCTGGGTTCCTGCTAGGAACAGTGGAGTTAGAAGGACTATGCAAACTGGGTGTGGGAAATGGACTATGTTTGGGACTTTAATTAGGAATCATTTGAACTATGTTTTGGTAATAAAAAGGCACCAAAGAAGGATATTACTTAAGCAAGAGAGCCTGAAGTAGGTATTCTGAAAAGGGAAACTGAGGCAAGTGTGCCTGTTGTGCCATGGCCTGCCACAGGAGGGTGCTCCAGGAAGAGGATGCCTTGCAACAGACACTATGACAAAAAGGAAATGTGCATATTATTTATTATTGTTAATATGGGTTCACCAGCTCTATACAACAGGTGAAATGTGACCAACAACCAGTAGGTCCCTAGCTCAAGAACTTTACAATCTCATCTTTTCTCTCCTTCTAACTCATCAGTCAGGCTGTCACCAATATCAGTTCTTCCTCTGCAGCTGCTCTAAAACCTATCCATATTTCCCCACTCTCACTGAAGTCAGCGGAGTTACCCTGATTTGCAGCATTACCAAACTACCAACTACCATTCTCATAATGGCTCCTATTTACAGTACATTATTATTGCCATGTATTTGTACTGTAAATGCTTCTCTACTTGTTTATTTATCCCTAGGGTCCTAGCAAATTCATGACCATGAAAAATGCGTCACAGACCGTGCAATCTGATCTCCTCCCATGAGTGAGGACGCACTCTGCCGACTTAATGCGCTTAGTGTGGACATACGCAATCAACTGTATAAAATCGATTTCTAAAAATCAACTTATATAATATCAACCTAATTTCATAGTGTAGACATACCCTAATTGTCAGGGTGCTTAAGCACTGGAATAAATTGCCTTGGGAGGTTGTGGAATCTTCATCATTGGAGATTTTTAAGAGCAGGTTAGACAAACACCTGTCAGGGATTGTCTCTAGATCATACTTAGTCCTGCCATGAGTGCAAGGGACTGGACTAGATGACCTCTCGAGGTCCCTTCCAGTCCTATGATTCTATGATTATTTGGTTAAAATTGGCAGTATAGGACTTATATCAAGATATACACAGATATTACCCACTGAAGCTCATTGCTAATTCACCCCAACAGTCCAGCTTCTGAGGAAATACAGAGGGTGCAGAGTTTTGGTAAAGTCTGTGTTTCTGGATGCTCATATTTCCCTCAAGTTTGTAAGAAATGAACTACAGAGGTTCGGAGTTATTGCTACCCATTTTAGGGTTATGCAATGTGTTTAAGTATCAGCATTTGCGATTACACACCCATCTTTGGGGAAGTTCTGAGCTGTGTTACAGTAAAAGCAAACTGCAATGTTTTGGCATTCTCCAATTTTCACTAAAATGGTATAATAAATTTAGGCTTTTGAGTTAGAGGGTAGGATCCTCACCCATGCTGCAGCCTCTTTATGCTGGCTAGGGATTCCCTTGGCATAGGCACTGTGATAGTCAGCTGTCATAAATATAAAGGGAAGGGTAACGACCTTTCTGTATACAGTGCTATAAAATCCCTCCTGGCCAGAGGCAACATCCTGTTACCTGTAAAGGGTTAAGAAGCTCAGCTAACCTGGCTGGCACCTGACCCAAAGGACCAATAAGGGAACAAGATACTTTCAAATCTTGGGGGGCGGGAAGGCTTTTGTTTGTGTTCTTTGTTTACGTTTGTTCTCTCTTGGGACTGAGAGAGGCCAGACAGAAATCCATCTTCTCCAACCCATCCTAATCCAAGTCTCCAATATTGCAACCAGTGTAGGTAAACCAGGCAAGGCAGATTAGTTTATCTTTTGTTTTATGTGAATTTTCCCTGTGTTAAGAGGGAGATTTATTCCTGTTTTCTGTAACTTTAAGGTTTTGCCCAGAGGGGGATCCTCTGTGTTTTGAATCTGAATACCCTGTAAGGTATTTTCCATCCTGATTTTACAGAGGTGATTCTTCATTTAAGAACCTGATTGATTTTTCATTGTTCTTAAGAGCCAAGGGTTTGGGTCTGTGTTCACCTGTACAAATTGGTGAGGATTTTTATCAAGCCTTCCCCAGGAAACGGGGTGTAGGGCTTGGGGGGATATTTTGCAGGAAGACGTCTCCAAGTGGTCTCTTTCCCTGTTCTTTGTTTAAAACGCTTGGTGGTGGCAGCATACTGTTCAAGGACAAGGCAGTTTGTACCTTGGGGAAGTTTTTAACCTAAGCTGGTAAGAATAAGCTTAGGGGGTCTTTCATGCAGGTCCCCACATCTGTACCCTAGAGTTCAGAGTGGGGAAGGAACCCTGACATCAGCCATAAGGCTGCCAATAAAAGACCCCCTCATTAACCTGGGCATACTGGGTGTGCCAGAGCAGGAGGAGAGTATCAAGGACGGGGCCACAACACTGCAAAGTGTCTGGGCAGTGCTACAGTAGAGTAGCCCAGGAGACTGGTCTAAATTATGCCAGGAACCTCTCCAGCCCCTGGGGCAGCCTAGACTCAGAAACACATAAAGGTGGCTTAAACCCCCACATAATCTTCTCTCTCTCCCCCCATCTTCCAGAGTAGCGAGCACTGGGCTGCTCCTCTTTAGTGGCACAGCTCAGAATCCCACCCAAAGTATTTTCTAATATTGTGATCCTTTTATTTAGGCCAAATAATATGATGATTTTGTAATGTAAGATTTGCAGAAGACAAAAAACAATAGCAGGAGCTTGTCTACTTTCTGTGATTGACATTCACTAGAATTCGGTAATTGGAACCAGCATAGCTTCTTCTCTGACTGCAGCCTGTAAGCATTTTCTTGATCATCAGCATAAATCTACTCTGGAAGTATCTCAGACCAGCCTGGAACAAAAGCAAGAGTTTGCCTGACCTGACCCCAACTCCACCCACTTTGTGACTTCTAATTCCCCACGGGGACCTAAACGCACTACAGCAGAATTCAAAGGCTAGGTATACTGGAAATATCCCTACCCTAGAGAACAAACTTCCTGCATGATTTTGGCATTTCTCAACTCTGTGAAGTTTACTTCACATAAGGGCACAGGATTGGGACTGTCATCTTTTAAGGTCTTCCAGTCTTCACAGGACTACTCACAACCTTGCTGAGGGCTGAAGGGATACAAATGAAGCTCAGAATCAAAGGTGAACTTTGTAACACTGAGATTTGTAACAGGGGTCTCTTTTTAGTTAAGACAGTTTTAAGTAAAGACAGTTTGCAAATTCTAACTTAGGTTCTAAAATGATGTGACTACATTATATCTTAAAATAATAAGAATGCAGATTAAATATTCTCCTCTGCTCTTTTTTTTAACCTTTTAAGGAGAATAGACATGGCATTTATTATATAACCATAGTAACCATAACCAATAATACCTTATTAACTCCTACAACAACCCTGCAAAGATTAACTCCTGTCATATTAAAATTACACATGGTGTACTTGTTAAAAAGGTGACTAACACATAATGTTGGCCAGAAAATTTAAAAAACTTGTCAAAGTAAAACTGAAAACTCCAATAAAATTTATGATTACCGGGAACTGAATATAAAAATAAATATACACTGGTGAGGTTAAAATAAACTCGGATACTGCCATAAAAATCCTTGTCAGCACATTGTCTGTTTTATACATATATGAAATGCACAGTGTTACTTTTAAACAAGACGTTTGGGGCACTTTTTTCCATGCCTTGTTCAGCAGCTGAACATCTCTCTGTGGCTCAGTTTAAATAAACATCTCTTTTCTCACATTGTTACCTCAGGCCATATTGATATTTGGTGGGGGTGGAGAAAGTCACAAAGTGTACCTGACTGATGGCAAATGCATTTTCCTGTAAGATCACAAACATATAATTTGTATATGCTGTAATGGAGGAAGCATCTTTGGGAACACAAGTTGAAACAAAACTGTCTTTCATTCTCTTTACACCTAATTCTTACTAGAGATGGGTCGAAGCTGCTAAATTTGATCCCAGGCTTTTGCAAAGTAAGGATATGGTTGTTCAGATCCAGAATTTTTGTTCAGCCCATTAATGAGAGGAGCCAATGGCAAAGTTTGGATCTGAACTTCCTGAAAGGTCAGGAGTCTTCAGAGCCAGTGTTTAGGTTTGAGCCCATATCTAATTCTCCCGTGCATCCTCAAGTTCTTGCACAGAGGGTTGGATCTGAAAGATAGAATGGGTGTGGCAGTGGTCACAGAGAAGCCATTCATTGTCTGTAGAGATAGCAGTACATCAAATCTCCCATCCTTCCTTATCTGAGAACAAGCAGCAACGGAAGAATTCTTCCCATCAACAAAGTTGGGGAAGGAAGTGGGAGTTGGACTTGTCCTCACTTGAGACAAATCCAGGGGATCTACCTCCTAAACCCATTGACTATCTCCAAGATCAAGTGGATCCTGGGGGATTCTCAGGTCTCAAAAGACATCTGCACGGATGCCCTCTGATTCTGCTGTGCTGCCCAGATCCTGGAGAGGAGCTGCACACACAACTCTCCTAAAACAGTCTTTCAGGGCATGGAAGCATAAGCAAACTTGACCTAATCCAGGTTCTGTCTGTATTAACTTTTGCTGCTTTGGGGTGGAGAATCAGGAGGACCTCAACCAACTGCCACAACCCCTCTGGCCTACTCCTTCCAAGCCCTTCACCTCAATGGAGCTCAACTCATTCCAAACATCCCCTGCTGGAGAGGCTTGCTTATATGGGGAGACTTTGGCAAACCAGTAAAGTGCCTGAAACCACTATGGCTTATTGCTAAAAGCAGCCCAGCCAGCAGGCTGTAAATTAGCCATGTCAGCAGGCTTACCTTAACCAAGGCAGGAGGGGAAGAGGGTTTTTGGGTGCCACAGAGAGGGCAGCTTGACCCCGCGTCCTTCCTTATAAGAATTGTGTTGAAGTTGCTGATACATGCGTCTTAGAAGAGCAGGATGTGCCCCAGGAATGTCTATTGGAGCCTCAAGGCTGCAAACACTGGAAAAACCCACAATCAATAATCAATAATCAGAAGGAACCTCTCACTTGACCATTGAAACTGCTTACTTAACAAGTTTGCTTTAAGGGACATGTCATTCTATTACTAATGTATAAATAAGGGGGAAAAGTTTGAGGTAGAGGGACTCTTCAGGACTGGACTCTCCCTCTGGATACATCTTGTGTTCCCTACTAGCAGATGGGCTGACGCTGTGCCACTCGAGAGCCACATTCAGCTTTGGTAATTATCAAGGGTTGGGGGTGTTTTACTAACCTGTTGCAGACATGTGTATAAGTGCTTGAGACTAAGTAAAGTTTAGCTTTAAGTGAAAGCACTCTTGTGTTGTCCTGTTTGTGCCAGCCATCTATTGGTCGGACGGCCGTGTCTCCCCTGATTTATTTCCTGACACCACCTCACACAGAGTAAAAGTTACCAAGAGCTTTGGGTTGAAAGAACCCCTGGTAACATGCTCAGGGAAGGAAGGAGCAAGCCCCATATGTGGCACTCTGTATTTCCCTATCCCCACCCCAAGGCTCAGAATCATAGGTGCAACCAAGGCACCCATACCTTCAGAAAAAGAAGAAATTATTAGTGATGGAGAAGTAGTAAATATGGTCATGGGGGCCAATACCTAACTGCAGAACAGCAATCTGAAAGGGCAAACTTCTCTAGCACAGTTTACGACAGATAAAACTAACCCCAATTTCTTCAGACAGCACTGTCCAAAATCAGCCCTGCCAGAAGTAACTGAATCTGACATTGGAGTAAATAGCAGCTGCACCCACGTACAGCCAGGCTCCATTTGGCCCTAATTATTTAAATACAATTGGGCAGGTTTTGATCTAAAATTGAGTGGATGGGGTGAAGCCCAGTGGCTCCCTGGATAGAGCACTGTACTGCTATATTAGCGCTCTCAGTTCAAGCGTAACCATAGCTTTTACAACTGAAAGGGAATGAGTATGTTAAAAGCCATACTTTGCATTGCTCATGAGCACCCCTTAGTTATCTGTGGTGTTACCATCTCAAAGGAGTCTCACTACAGGGTTTTGTAGCATCAGTCCATTGATTACAGAGATTAGAGAGAATTTAAATATGTGTTGATTGAATGAGTGGATGATATCCACTCAGTTGCCCACCCTGTTTGTTAATAGATCACCTTTATGTGAGTGTCTGATTTCAATTTAGGAGGCCCAATTAAGCAAAATAGTGTGAGATTAAATGTGAAATCAAATTATCATAATATCAAATATTTGCAGTTGCTTCCCCAGTCAAGGCTTAACATTTACAATTTATTCTCTTGATTTTCAAAAATGAAGGAAAAACATTCCATGCTCATGTAACCAACACACCTCCTGGCCCATCTAGTGGCACCGAGACCACTTAAAGAGAAGGATAAAATGAGTCTGCTCTACAGCCCTAGCTAACAGCCGGTTGGTATTTAGCTCATGTGGTAGAGGCTCATGCACTAAGCTCCAGAGGTCCCTGGTTTGATGCTGTCTGCATTACTCACTCCTACTATCTGCTGCCTTATCTAGGTATAAGAATGGAAAATTCAGAGAAATGATTCCTAATTCAACATATGTTCCCAGCAGGAACACTTATCTTTCTCATATGCTGTATATACTATGCAAGTGATTAGAAGGGAGTGATTTCTAGGAATGGGTAAACTAGTATGGATCAAGAAATAACCAAGTTGAAGGAAGCTGTATCCTATATTCAACATGAAACAAATCCAGACCATTATGAGGTTTGAAAAAAGTTTAGCAAAGTTCTTTTGCTGGTTTGTTTAAAATGTTCATACAGTCCTGCACTTCCTGTGAAGTACTTATCTTCAGGCATGAACTAGATGAGATCTTAATCAAATAGAATGCCAGAGATTGTATTGGAAAGACTTTTAACATTTGAGGTAAAAGAGTCAGAGGTCTGGGCATAGAAAATAATGCACAATCTGTACGTACACTAAAGGAACCAACGCCTGCAGACCCAGTAGGCCTAGTCTCAAAAAGTAAAGGGTCTCCAAAAACTTGCAGAAAGGTTGGTGGGTCATAAACTTTTCCTAAAGGTTATTTACCTTAGCCAGCACGTGTAGAGTAAAGTCATAAATATGGCAAGAAAAAGCACTCCATGGCAAAATATCCATCACAGATGACCAAATTCAAACACAAGACAGGAAAAGGGAAAGCTACTATGGGTGAGGCAGAGTACAGCCAAGGTATGAGAACACTAGGTTAGTCAGAGATGTCATACTGATTCAGGGGAAGCTGGTCACATCTACCTTACTGAACCTGTCAGAACTTCTCTTGCAGTTCTGCTTTCAGAGAAAGAGTTATTTCAAGATATACCAGCAAATCCATCTGATATATCTCTGGGGGAGAGAAAATTGCACAAAAAGTTATGCTATGAAGAAAAACTTAGAAGCCAAAGTGAAGAAGGTGGAAATTGTTGTAATTAAGCAGGATCAAGACTTCAAGAAGTTACAGACTGAAAAAGTGCTTAAAAAGGAACTCAAGAAAGCACATGGAAAACCTGATGGATTTACAAAACAGTAGAATAAAAAACAGTGTTAAACTTGCAAAGACTCAAAAGTATAAGTAAAAATTTAGTAGCAAACAGACAGAATATTAAATTGCTGTTAGAGAAAAGATGGAATCAGGAAGACAAACACATCATGATTTCCACTCAGAGGCATTCAGGACACCAGAAAATAAAATAAGTAAGTTCTTTAAGGAAGAAAAAGTTGCACAAAACACTTAAGTCTGTTTGTGGTAAAATGCCCCCAAATCATAGGATTCCATTAGAAACCTTTGTAAAGCAGACCTCCCTCTTACCACTGCAGAACCAGGGACAAGTAGCATCTTGACTACAGCAAGGTGAAAACTACTGGAAAAGGTCTGCAAGACTATAATGGTGACTACATTTTATGAAACCAAAATTAGAGCGACACTGTCAGTTTGTGATCTAGCCCATAGCTGGAGGCAGCATGTTGTTGTACTGTTCTTGGAGCAGCCTCAGAGGGAGATTGTGACTCATCTCCCCACTGCTCTGGGAAGGGAATAAACAGTCCTCGGTCTATACCTAGCACAGCATATGCTGCACAACATGTCAGGAAAGCTATATTGCTACGCATATGGGGGGGAAGGGAGAGAAGAGAGATGCAAGCTCCCACTTGTGTCCTCCTGCCTTTTACCCCCTCTTTCACAAGAGGGTATGTAAAGCCTTCTACTCCCTACACGCAGTAGTACCACACACTGGTGCAAGGAAATAAGGAGATGCCTTATGTCCATCTCCATTGTGCCAGTATATGGGTTGGGCAACAGTCTGGACTTTCAGTATGTGTTTGTTAGCCCTTTGTGTGGAGAGGGGAAGCGGGTATTGAGGTATAAGACCACTATAATGAATTACATATCCTGAGAACACAGCACTGCTGGAGTTTAGTGCATGAGATATTAGCTGCAGGAGGCCTGTTATGAAACATTATTAAGCCTGCCACTGTGTGCACCCTGGAGTTACTTTCTGTTACTAAGCTAAAAGTGCACTAGGGAACCTTTAGTGCTTGCTAGGAGTGTCTATACGGACCAATTAATGTGCAACACGTTAGTGAATTTTGGAAATCACACCCATATAGTGTGCTTTACCCCACTGTGTAGACAAGACCTGAGAGCCTTATCTCAAACCCACACCTGAGGAGTTCCTCATGTTTTCATTGACTGATGTTCTATAAGACATCAAGAGGAAGGGACTATGCTGGTCCCAGACCCTTTGGTGCTGTTCTACAAAAGGTAGTCACCTGAACTCCCAGAGTCCAATTAAACCTTGCCACAATCCTATCAGGTTGTGGATAATCTGGGATGGTGTGAGTTTTGTGAATCACTATAATCTCACAAACCTATTGAAACTCTCCTTTATGTAATGATAGTTGGAAAAATAGAAAACCACCACACAAGGCGATGGTCCATATGGCAAGGCTGATCAGAAACTAAGCCACGTGGGCTGAGGGGTTGCCCTGGGATTGACTGCAACTGAAGCAATGATATAAACATAGTCAGTGTAGAATATATATATAGGCAAAGGTTTTGGCCAGGAAAATTTTATCACACTTATATATATAAAAGTAGAGTCCTCCTTTTGAATGTCCATAATATTAATAAATATGCAATCAACTACACCATTGTCATTTTAAATTATTCTTACCTCGCATCAGGCAGGATTATTTGAGATACATGAATACAAAATCCAAGATAGCTTTCCAAGCCAGCTGATCTAACTTTGACCTGTCTGTTCAATTTTAATCTGATGGTATTCTAAAGTGGTCAGATTGCAGGATATTCAATATCATTTGAAGTAGAGGGAAGAAAGGAAAGGAAAGAAGTACTCATTCTGAAGTATGCTGTCCTCATCACCCCACTAACTGAAGTCAACAATATAAAAAAATAATCACAAATACTACGATGTCAATGGCATTGTACAAGGTATAACTGGGACAAGTGTTTGGCTCACCGTGTATGAAATCACCATTGACAAAGTTCAGCCTCTGACAATTCACTGACCATGTGCAGAAATTAATAAAAAATATTGGTGACTAGAATGCAGTAATTGTAGACAGTTTATTAATGTAATTATTTCACTTCTTGGGGCACCCAGGACTGTGAGTCACCTTGTTACCACCTGCCTCCAATGTGAGGGAATCTTGCCTGTACTAGCTGGGTGTTAGCTCTCTAACACAACTAGCCCATCAGCCACTCAAGCACTCTCCTCTGAGCTTTTCTTTGTCTTGCAGGTTGACAACAGATGCACCCCAAGTCCCTTCAAAGTGTTCCCCTGTGGTACCCAGCCCCTGATCACTGGACACCCACAGAAATCCCAGATCCTCTGTTCCCAAAGGAACCATGTACTCCAGTTTACCAATTCTACATTAGACCCTCACTCCTGTATTACATAGCACTTGAATTCAACTACAAAACAAAAGGATGTTTATGAAAGAATAGAGATTCAAATAAAAATCAGTGTGAGAGGTGGGAACAAATGGTTATAAAACAATATCATAACATGTTTTCTAGAAACTAAACTTAAAGTTATACACCTGATTAAAGAAGCTTATCTCACCCCAAGTTCTCTCCAGTGTTTTTAACCAAGCCTGGCTGAGACTCCTTTTTCATGAAGTAAACTTCCTGTCCATTTACTTCCTACGTGAAAGGATGCCAGGGTGTCTCTTTGCACCCCTAAATATACCAGAATAGACATTTGAGGCCCCCACCCACCCTCAACCGTTTACCACCTCCTGTTAGTTTCCTTCTCAAGTTCGCACCATCTCTTCATTAGCATTTGACTTAGAATGCTAATAGACTCCTATTGTATGACATACAATACATATTTGTCCAGCCTGGACATAAGTGACTCCTACCCTCTGTCAGGAGGAGTTTGTCTTAAGACATGCTACCTCTGAGTGACCGGTTTATAACTACAGACCTAAAGAACCTAATTTTTAGCACACTAAAACTCTAAATGTTTTCCATACATGCCTTTGGCAATGGTTACGATGATCAGTCTGACACAGGCTTTCCTGAGAGACCTTATATGACATTCTTTTGGTGAATTCAGAGGATACCAGCACCACTCTGTGCCCTTGGCCAGTTGGCATCGAGATGTTCTTGGGTCACAGTCATTTTCTCATCCTTGTCCATGCCAAGGTGAGGAAACAGGTATTGTTTAACAGCTTGGCAAAAAAGGGGCCTACCATCCTTGCTAACGTCATACTTTAGAGCAATCTTCTGTGATCCAGCACGCGGGACTGCTCTGAGCTGAACCATTGATTTATGTACATTTCAGCACTTTAGAACTGCTAACAATATAGGTCAAGGTGACTTCAGAGCTTCTTTATACTCAATTGACTGAAACCTGAACAACACTGGAGAAAGATTTTATGCATGTGTACCACTGATAGACGCCGGTCGTCGGCAGGCAGAAAATAACCTGGGACCTCTGAAGCTTAGTGCATGAGCCTCTACTGCATAAGCTTAAAAAACCACATGACCCTTAACTAAGGCTGTAGCAAACTCATTAATTGCTAAGTGGTCTCAGTGCCACTAGAGGGGACAGAACAACACACCCAGGAGGTGTGAGGGTTACACATGTTAGTTCTAGAGACCTCTGAAGCAAAGTAAAGCTCTTGAGTGATAACAGAGAGATTTAAGATTTCTAATAAATAATGTTCCTGTTAGCTAAAAATGACTTCAGAAATACTGAATTGTGAAGCAGAGGCTTCAAGGATTGGAACCCACCTGATTCCCCAACCGCTGGAGATTAAGGCCAGATCTACACTACAGTCTTATACCTGTATAACTATATCGCTCAGGGGTGTGAAAAATCCATGCCCCTGAGTGAGGTAGTTATACCGACTTATCCCCCAGTATAGACAGCATTATATCAGTGGGAGGGCTTCTCCTGTTGACATAGCTATTCCCTCTCATGGAGGTGGATTAACGACGCTGAAAGGAGAAGCTCTCCCTTTGGCATATGAGCACTTTTACTTACACTACAGCCTATGTTGGCATAACTTATGTCACGCCGCTAGAACGCCAGCACCCCTAGGCACGTGCCTACTGTGCCTAATTGGAAATCTGTCCCTGTCCCTTCCCCTCATGAGGGGAATGAAGCTAAAATATGTTTATATTGTATCATCTGTATATGTAAAGTTGGCACAGATAGCTCTTAATGTGTGTTATATCATAAAGATTGGGTAATGTTAAGGTAATATACAACAAATAAAACTTCACTGAACTGCTGCTCAGGACATGATAAAAAGTTCCATCTAGAATCTGTGAGTCCTGCATCATTTTAATGTAAGGAAGGTGTGTTTAGCATCCTATGTAGAAGATGTGTTACAATTATTCTTCAAGCAGTCACTTTGATTATCGCTCAGTTAAATTGTTTTAGGCACGATAATGGATTCTCTTATTTTCTCAGAGCACGTGTTTTATTATAAGACCATAAGAGTGGCCATACTGGGTCAAACCAAAGGTCCGTCTAGCCCAGTATCCTGTCTTCTGACAGTAGCCAATGCCAGGTGCCCCAGAGGAAATGAAAAGAACAGGTAATCATCAAGTGATCCATCCACTGTTGCCCATTCCCAGCTTCTGGCAAACAGATGCTAGGAACACCATCCCTGCCCACCCTGGCTAATAGCCATTGATGGACCTATCCTCCATGAACTTATCTAGTTCTTTTTTTTACCCTGTTATAGTCTTGGCCTTCACAACATCCTCTGGCAAGGCTGACTGTACGTTGTGTGAAAAAATACTTCCTTTTGTTTGTTTTAAACCTGCTCCCTATTAATTTCATTTGGTGACCCCTAGTTCTTATGGTATGAGAAGGAGTAAATAATATAATATGGAGATATACCTATCTCGTAGAACTGGAAGGGACCTTGAAAGGTCATCAAGTCCAGTCCCCTGCCTTCACAGCAGGACCAAGTACTGTCCCTTATTTTTGCTCTAGATCCCTAAATGGCCCCCTCAAGGGGTGAGCTCACAACCCTAGGTTTAGCAGACCAGTGCTCAAACCACTGAGCTATCCCTCCCGCTCCATGTCCTTATTTACTTTCTCCACACCAGTCATGATTTTATAGACCTCTATGATATCCCCTTAGTCGTCTTTTCCAAGCTGAAAAATCCCAGTCTTACTAATCTCTCCTCATACAAAAGCCATTCCATACCCCTAATGAATTTTGTTGCCCTTTTCTGAACCTCTTCCAATTCCAATATATCTTTTTTGAGTTGGGGTGACCACATCTGCATGCAGTATTCAAGATGTGGACATATTACGGATTTATATAGAGGCAATATGATATTTTCTGTCTTATTATCTATCCCTTTCTTAATGATTCTCAACATTCTGTTTGCTTTTTTGACTGCTGCTGCACATTGAGTGGATGTTTTCAGAAAACTATCCACAATGACTACAAGATCTCTCTCTTGAGTGGTAACAGCTAATTTTATATGTATAGGTCGGATTATGTTTTCCAATGTGCATTACTTTGCATTTATCGACATTGAATTTCATCTGTCATTTTGTTGCCCAGAACCGAGTTTTGAGAGATCCTTTCGTAGCTCTTTGCAGTATGCCTGGGACTTAACTATCTTGTCAGTTATTCTGACTAGGATGTCAGCAGTGCTCTACAATTTTTGTCTCCATTCAGATACAAAGAATATTGTCTACAGCAGTGGTTATCAACCAGGGATCCAGGGTCCCTTGGGTGCCCGTGAGTAGGTTTCAAGGGGGTCCCCAAGCAGGACCAGCATTTGAGTCACTGGGGCCCAGAGCAGAAACCGGAAGCCCCACCATATGGGGCTGAAGCTCGGGGCCTTGAGCCCTGCTACCCGGGCTGACATAGAAGCCTGAGCAAGGTAGCTTCGTGGGGCCCACTGTTGCGTGGAGCCCAGGCAATTGCCCTCCTGCTACCCCGTAACACCAGCCCTAGCTTTTATATGCAGAAAACCAGTTGTTGTGGCATCGCTGGGCCGTGGAGTTTTTATAGCACATTGGGGTGAGGGCCTTAGAAAGAAAAAGGTTCAGAACCCCCCCGTCTACAGTACCAGCTCACCCCTTCCAAAGAATAACAGAGATGCAATCTAACCATTTTTTCCAGGCACGCCAAACATAGCAGGGAAAAATAAAGTGCTAAATTTAGCAGTATGTATTTATAGCACAGTGCTTATCAACTAACAAAAAGAAAAGGAGGACTTGTGGCACCTTAGAGCCTAACAAATTTATTTGAGCATAAGCTTTCGTGAGCTTCATGCATCCGATGAAGTGAGTTGTAGCTCACGAAAGCTTATGCTCAAATAAATCTGTTAGTCTCTAAGGTGCCACAAGTCCTCCTTTTCTTTTTGCGGATACAGACTAACATGGCTGCTCCTCTGAAACCTATTAACTAACAGCACATCTAACTCATATTTGAGGTTTTATCAATGAATCTGGACTTGAGGAAAAACTTTCTAGAATAAATCACAAGAGGGGCTGTTTCACACCATCATTAAGTATTGACTGAAACCTATATATCCAGCAAATAGCTTAAGTACTTTAGACTCCTGGAAATTGTCTATAGCGTAAGGCAGCTACTGTGCTGCTGAATGCATCAAGTAGACCCTAACTTTTCCTCAGATAGCTGGATAGCTTGAATGACAAAAGCACAGAAGATAACTGGAAGGATCAGCAGCATACAAGATTAATGTAAATTTATATCTCAGTGGTTTGAGCATTGACCTGCTAAACCCAGGGTTGTGAGTTCAACCCTTGAGGGGGCCATTTAGGGTTCTGGGGCAAAAATTGGGGCTTGGTCCTGCTTTGAGCAGGGGTTTGGACTAGATGACCTCCTGAGGTCCCGTCCAACCCTGATATTCTATGATTCAATATTGTTTTTGTACTTCTATATAGATACATTTATAGTCATCTAATCACTGGTATTCTTGGTGGAGTCTATGGCCACATCTACGCTGGGCTAATATACAATGTTAGAAAAAGTAGAAAACATGGTATTAAACGCAATCTAGCAACTTGTGGAGCTGATGATTAATCAGTGGCTACACAAGCCCAAGTCCGCTGTGGTGGATAATCACCTGAACATGAGATCTTACTGCAATGCGATGGTCAAAAGAGGTAATGCAATCCTGGGAAACATGTACAGGGCTCAAGTAGGCATAGAGAATTTATTTCAGCTCTTTATTTGGCACTGGTGTGACTGCTGCTGGAATATCATGTCCAGTTCTGGTGCTCACAATTCAAGAAGGATGTTGTTAAACTGGAGAGGGTTCAGACAGGAGCTACGAGAACAATTAAAGGATTAGAAAACCTGCCTAGTCCTGATAACTGAATTGAGGTTCCTGAGTCTATCTGAACAAAGAAAAGGTTAGTGGGTGGCTTCACTGCAATCTAGAAGTACCTACATGAGGAACAAATATTTAATGGCCTCTTCAATTAGCAGAGAAAGGTATAACACAAACCAGTGGTTGGAAGTTGAAACTAGACAATTCAGACTGGAAATAAGGTGTAGATTCTTAACAGGGAGGGTAATTAACCATTGAACAACTTAACAGGGGCTGTTGGGGGACTCTTCCCTCACTGACAATTTTTTAAATCAAAATGATTTTTATAAAGGATGCTCTAGGAATTATTTTGGGGGAGTTCTATGGCCTATGTTATACAGGAGGTCAGACTAGATTATTTTAATGAACCCTTCTAGCCTTAGTATCTGAAAAGAAGAAACTCCATGATGCCACTGTTGGTCACTTTTCAAAGTGGAACTATGGAAGATTCTTTTAAATACCCACTTTGTGTGGTTTTTTTTTAAAAAAGTGTAAAGCAAATGACTTGATCTCCTTTGGTTTTGATATTCCTAAATATTTCCTCATTTTCTGAAATTGGGATTCCCACTTCAGTCTGCACTAGCCAATAATTAAAAGCCATAAATAGACATTAGTGGGAGAAACTGTGACAAACGTTTGGGGAGCGTCCAGATTAGTCTTTACAAAGATACTTATTTGTGATCAGTTTACTGAACGTAAAACTCTAGTGAGTACAAATGGCTACTGTAAACTAGACAAGCCATGAGGCTATTCTGCTTTTAGTTACACAGATGACATAGAGGGATCCCACTGAGTAACACCCCAAAATATCAGATGTTATGCCTTCACTGCAGGGTTAACTTTGGATCTTCCGTGGGTGTTGCCCCAACCGTCTGTCCCACACGTCCACATACATCACCCTCTCATCCACCATTAGTGGTGCTTTCAACCCAGGCTAGCTGGTATGGCTGAGACTATAGATCAGTGGTGTGCAAACTTTTCTGGTCACACCCCCTGCCCCTTACCATTAATGGAATCTGTCTGCACCCACCTCCCGCATTACTGCACAGCCCAGGCTTCCTCAGCAGCAGAGCAGGGCCCGTGGGGTGGAGCCGGTCTAGAAGCGTGGCACTCTCTCTCCACCACTTCATGGGGGCTGGCTCAGGCCTGGAGGCAGAGCGGGGTTGGGGGAGGAGCGAGGCTGGGGATAGAGTGGGGCTGGAAGTGTGGTGCTCCTTCTCTGCTCCTCGAGGGGGCTGGTACAGGCCCTTCTGCATGCCCCACAAATGTTCCTCTGTGCCCCCTACAGGGCATGCCCCACAGTTTGGGGACTACTGCTATAGGCTAAAAGCTAGCAAGGTTTTCACTCAGGATGGTAACCCACTCACTTTACACTGAGAACTTAGGCTAAATCACTCAAGTGTTGATTGTCTTCCAATGCCCTCTTTCAATTCCTCCTTTATGTCCAGAAGGACAAATTCTTTCACAGTTCACTGAGAAATAATCAAAATGCCTCATCTTACTGCAGCCCAAAGAACCATGGGATATGCCCCCGGAAATCCTAGCAACACATGAGTGATGCAGTACCAGTGAGGACACAATTGGGTAGGGCATGTAGTGTGGCCACTTACATCCAGAGAAGGAAGTAAAACAAGTTACCTCTGTAGCGAAGGGATACCCTAATAGTGTCAAGCTCTTGATCTGCCTCTTTGCCAATGTCTTTCTTTTCATCATCTCTGTACAGCTCTTTCTGTATAAGATTATTCCCTGGCAGGCAGGCTACATACACAAATTACAATCAGTTTTTGTATAATATGGATACTCACCCTCACAGAATGTAGCTGCAAGGGAGCAGTGTGCAAAAAACAGAGGACTTGTTGGATTGAGAAATAAACGGTAAAGCTTCTGAGAAGATAATCAGATGGTAAATTGGGACCCTTAAACAGCAATGGCTGACCAAAGTGGTAAGTGTTGCTTTGTGGGTTAATATTGACAATTGACCTATGGCAGATTTTGGGGCACCACATTATGGTTGTAGCACAGGAGTGGTAAGTTTATTAAGAATACATTTCCTTATCTTGTCTGTTTACCCTTGTGGTGGTCTCCATGTTCCCTGAGCATCAGTGACAGAATCCCTGAACTGTTGGTCCCAATACCCCTTCAAGCTGCTGCTGCAAGGCAAGTGAATGAACAGAGGGGAATGGGTTCTGGTTTCAAGCAGGGGTGCCATTTAGGGAGTCTATGTGGGGGGCTCGTGCCCCCACCCCAAGTTTTGTATAGGAGGTGTGCTCCCAGGAGGAACTCTTAACTACAGCAGAGCATTAGTGCGGAATGTGAGTTCTGCAGAGGAGAGGTGCCCCTGGGGCAGGGAGTCAGTATTTTGTTTACAAACAGAGTCAGGGTAATTAAGGATCTGGAAGTCATTAGATGAGCCTGTAAAACAGGAATCCCTGGGGGTTGGCGGGGGCAGGGTGTTGACCAGAGAACACAGAGGATTCAGAAGAAATACAGCCAAGCCCTCTGAGCCAAGGTTACATTCAGAAAAGAGGGAGATTTGAGGGGCATAGATGAAAAGAAAGAGCCAAAACGAAGGGAAGGAATTGCAGTGATATAGAGAGGTTCCCACTCTACCTGTGGTACTTATGTGGCCCCTCACAATGTCCAACCTATTTCTCCTCACAGCCCTTTGGTGAGATAGGGCAGTGCTGTTATCCCCATTGTCAGATGGGGCACTGAGGCACACATTAAATCTGACTAAAGGCCAGATTTTCAAAGGCATTTAGGTACCTAGTGGGATTTTCAAAAGTGCCTAGAAGGTTAGGTGCTTTGTAAACCCCACTAGAAGCCTAGCTGAATCTTTGGGTGCCTAAAAACTTTTGAAACTCTGTCCCTAAAGCACTGGCCTGAGGTCAAACAGGAAGTCCATGGTGGGGAGTAAAACCCAGGTTTCTGAGGGCTAGCTCCCTATCCACTGGACGAGGCTATCTCTCTGCTGCATGCTTCAGAAAAAGAGGATTCTGACAGATGGGAGAAAAACCAAGGAGGCCAGTTCTCTGAAACTCCAGTAAATGATTCCAGGCGGTTGGGAAGGATGTCATGGTTTACAGCATGAAAAGCTGCACAGAGGTCAGGAAGGATGAAGAAAGAGAAAATGAGAGTCAGAGGAGAGGATATTACTTAAATCCCAAGAGGTGGCATGTTCTTCCCCATGTTAGGTTGTAGAGCAATAGCTCCTGTGCAATTTTACATTTTAACTGAAAACCATTTTGTTTTGTCATTTTTTGTTCTGAATTTGAGAAAAGGAAGGAATGAGAAAACGTTGCATTAGTATCAGATGTGTTTGTGCCTCAAATTCTCAGGGTTTCAGCCGTATCCAGGCCAACTCCAGAACAAAGAACAGAAATTGCATCCACAGAGTCCATAAAGTCAGCGATTGTCATGATTTATATAATTCACTGAGTACCATCTGTGTGCTCAACACTGTTCAGAATATGCCAGAAAATATAGTCCCTGAGTCAATGTGTATAAAATGTGTAGCTCTGGATAAGATGGCTGATATTTACGTATGAGGTATATAGATATTGAGCACATGTTAATATCTATGAGTGGAGGTGCTAATGGCAACAGAAGTTTTACTTGATCAAAGACTAGATTTGACCCTCCAATTTTCTTTCAAGAGGAATAGCTGCCCAGAGTTCCTGTGCCTGTTTATTTTCCTTTTCTGCCTGCAGTGGCCCTGACATACCTCAGAAGTCTCAGTTTTTTTGTCTCAACTTTAAAATCTGGAATTTTCTTGGTGTTTGGTTTTAAATATTCTCCTCTGAGAACTGCAACTCCATCACTAGAGTGCTGTGTTTAAGAGCCTTCCAGAAAGCAACTAGCCTTTAAACAGAAGTGACAGCAGTGTTGCCAGCGCTCCTGATTTTGTCATAAGTCTCATGATAATTATTATTTTCTTTAAAGCCCCAGCTCCTGGATTCAAGTGGATATGTACTGATTTCAGCCTACGTTCTAAAATAAAAATTAAGTTTCTAGCCCTCACGGCTGTGGATAAAGCTTCAAAATGTGACCCCAGTGTACCCTAAAAGCTCAAAAAGCAGAATGCAAATTAAAAATAATAGATTTGGTGTTCTTTTTCATAATCTCATGATTTAAAAGCCAGTCTCATGGTTTTTGGTGAGCCTGATTCATGATTTCTGAACATTTGGGGTTGGCAATACTGTGAGAGTAACTTGAAAGTGTCAGTTTTACTCCTATTTAAGGTCAGTTTCTGGTCTATTATTTGTAGTGGGGTAACACTCCTAGATTCACAGGCCGTTGGGGTATAAACTCAAGGGGCCTTTCCCTAGTAGGATGTTTCCAAAAGTTAAATGATTCATTCCAAGCTTGGTGAACTGCAAAAAAGGGATAGAAAGTAATCTAGATTTTTCTAGAATTGTTGTATTCAAGAGTTAGTAACAAAGTAAGAATATACATTAAAATTTTAAACCTAGCCTGTGTCCCTTAAGTGACTTGATATAAGATGTGAGAATGTTAGTATTAGAGCTGAGTGGGTCTAATATTTATTTAAATTTCTTTTTCATATAGCAATTAGATACAACTAATTTCTAACTTATTATCTGGAAAGAAAAAAAACTAGGGTTTTCAGGTGCCTAAGTAGTTCCTGGAATCATGGTTAAAGTTTATTGGTGCCTCTGGTTGCAAGGCCCACAACTTTGGCTCTTCCTATTAAACTAGTTCTTGTTTATAGTTGTGCATTTCTGGTCTAAAATCAGAGAATCAAGAGAGTATAACTTAAGTCAATTAAACCAGCATTATCTATAGAACTGCACCTGTGCCACTTCCTCTACATATGCAAACTAGAATAAAATCCAGTTTATCTACTTTTCCAACTACATATGGAAAGACACAAGCTTCAGAGCTTCTAGAAGTATCCAGGTAGGGGGGCGAGTTATTAGAGCTAAGAAAAAGAAGCTGAGTGTGAAGAGTCATTACAATATAATATAGTTTATATTTAGAAAACTTAAACCACCTTTGACTTTTGAGCATCTAAATCTTCCCAGTTTAACTCTTGGTCTTTTCCCTTCCCACAGCAAAGTTTTTTGATTATGTGGTGAATTTTTTTAAGTAACTGAATGGATTTAAGTGGCTGCATTACAAATTAGTAATTTAGTGTCAGAGCGGCTATTATTTTGATCATTTGAATTTGACTACATAATGAAAGCTCTTTGCTACTATATCTGGAGGCTTGTGTACTGCAATTACCATTGGTCGTTTACTTGTTCTGCCACTCTTCACTCTAAAGTGGGTTATTTGAAGCTGAGGCAGTTGATTGTCTTGTGATTATACACAGTGTGAATTATACTGACAAATTTTGCTTTTGACAAGGATAATTTGTCATGATGGAATTTCAAGATGTCCTGTTCTTTGATAAAAGGCATGTGGAAATGTACTCTGTCAAAAGGGGACAAATCAAAGCAATTCCAGTGTTTATATTTTATGTAATCTCACAAATCCCTAATGATTACGGAGGAAAGGAGGTCTATCTAGATCAGAACAAAATGTTTCTCTTTTAATATGGGCAGATGGGAGGAATAGGGGAGGACAGAATAGCTGCAGAAAGGAACTCCAGAGAGAGAAATCACAAAGCCTATGAAACAACAACAAAACAAAACCTGGGAACAGACTTACAAATCCTTGTCTGAACATACTTCCTGAAATAAAAGATGCAAAGGTCAATGTTTTTATTAAATGTGGGTGGTTATTATTACTGTTAATAATGAGATTTTGTCAAGATGGATGAAAATTAACGGTGCTCCTGCTATTTTTGTAGGCAGAGCAATAGAAAGAAACTGTGCTGTGAAAAATCTAAACAAAATCATTTAGAGACATAGACGACAAATTCTTCTGTCACTGTGGCACAGGTTTTAAAGGTATTTGGGTGTTGCTGTGCTCAACATTTAGGAACCTAAATCTCCCTTTCAAAATGGACTCAAGCATTTATGAGTCTATATCTAAGCTTAGAAGTATTAGCAAATGTCTTTCACTGCATGCACACGCGCACACAAATGAAAAAAACCTTCCACTGATGATCAAAATTTAGATAGGCAAAGTAAGAAATGCTGCTTGGGAACTTTATATACTGTTTATTTTGTTTTTTCAACAATGCTAAAGCTTCTTGAATCTCAATGTCTACTCTCATTAAATAATTGTCTGGACCCCGCCCTCCCCCCCCCCCCCAAGTTCTCACAGTTGTAAACATTTAACTTGGTAAAAATAAGAAAAATAGAAATAAACAGACATTATCCATCAAAATAATGATGAAAAATAAAAATTCTGCCAAGTCTACCTATGTCCTGTTGACTGCCAATGGAGTTTTGGCTCTGCAGTGCCTGCCTAAATTCAAGTTTTCAAAAGATTTTAAGGTCCTAAATCAGTTAGGCACTGCAGTGCTGAGCACAGCAATGTCTAAATTGCTTTAAAAATCTGGGCCTATAGGCCCAATCCAAAACCCATTAAAGTAAATTGGAAGACTCTCACGGAATCATCTTTACTCCTCACAACGTTTTTTTTTTTTTGGGGGGGGGGGGTGTCCTTCAGCAAGATCCTCTGTCTCCCTCTTCCACACTGCAGGGGCAGCTCCAGTGGCTCTTCACCCCACTCTGCTCTTTCCCAGGCCAGGGGTGCAAGGAGGGAGAGAAGGAAGAACAGAGGAGTGCCCTCTGCTGCTCTTGCGGTGTAGGAGCAGCCAGAACTGCCCTGAGCTCCTGGGCTCTTTCTGCTCCCTCCACCCCACTTCCCTTCTGTGAGAATGGCTTCAGGTTGCTGAAGGGAGAGGGGGAAGAGATCTGATTGGCTGTCTACCCCACTTGTGCCCTTCTTGATACAGAGTAATCTATCAGCTAAAGTTCACTATAGGTCTGGAGTTTCTCGTGTCATTGCGAGACTGGCTCCGCCAATAGCCTAGCCAAAATCCTGTCACTTACATAAAAGTCACAAGAGTTGGCAATGCTGTCACTCCACCAACTTTTGTCATACATTTCACCAGCAATGACCTGAGCCAAGAAAAGAGATCCCTCATTTGCTAATGATCTCTCACTACCTCTTTTTTTTTTTTTAAACACCGTGCTAATTTTTCAACAGAATGTTGTATGACCCTGCATTGATTGTTTTACAGGACCCTTATTCTCTGCAGTAGATTAATATTGCCCACATTTGTGTCAGGGTCAAAAAAGAAGTGAGAAGGTTAAACTTAAACTAATAACAGTATCTTTTAGATCCTGGCTAAATTTACATGAAAGGGGTTCAGATTGCTATTGGCACCACAGTGATGCACTGTAGTAATGGGCAAAGTTTCTACTGTTGGACAATAACTATCTATTTGTGCTCTTTTGATTCTGTGTCAGATGTGGTTCTTTACTGAGTTCATAATTAACCTGGTTTACTGATCTAGTGCCTACACCTTACCATTCTGGTGATTCTGATCTCACTGAGTCCTTATTTCAATCCTATTTGCATGATGCTTTTTGCCTTCCTTCATGACCTTTAGATGTGTTGAAGTTCATTTCTGTATTTCATTCTGTAACAGGGGTGGCCTGTCTCTAAGTGGTAGAGGCCTGGGGCCATCCAATTCACTTATTAATAGGACTGTCAATTAATCACAGTTAACTCACCCGATTAACTCAAAAAAATTAATCTCAATTAAAAAAATTAATCACGATTAATCACAGTTTTAATTGCACAGTTAAACAACAGAATACCAATTGAAATTTATTAAATATTTTGGATGTTTTTCTACATTTTCAAATATATTGATTTAAATTACAATACAGAATACAAAGTGTAGAGTGCTCACTTTATATTTTTATTACAAATATTTGCACTGTAAAAATGATAAAAGAAATAGTATTTTTCAATTCACCTCGTACAAGTACCACAGTGCAATCTCTTTATCGGGAAAGTGCAACTTACAAATGTAGATTTTTTTGTTACATAACTGCACTCAAAAACAATGTAAAACGCTAGCTCCTACAAGTCCACTCAGTCCTACTTCTTATGCAGCCAATCACTAAGAGAAACAAGTTTGTTAACATTTACGGGATATAATGCTGCCCACTTCTTTTATTTACAATGTCACCTGAAAGTGAGAACAGACGTTTGCATGGCACTTTTTATAGCCAGCATTGCAAGGTATTTACGTGCCACATATGCTAAACATTCGTATGCCCCTTCATGCTTTGGCCACCGTTCGAGAGGACATGTTTCCATGCTGATGACACTTGTTAAAAAAATAATGTGTTAATTAAATTTGTGACTGAACTCCTTGGGGGAGACTTATGTGTCTCCTGCTCTGTGTTTTACCCACATTTTGCCACATATTTCATGTTATAGTAGTCTAGGATGATGACCCTGCATGTTGTTTGTTTTAAGAAAACTTTCACTGCAGATTTGACAAAACGCAAAGAAGGTACCTATGTGAGCTTTCTACAGATAGGTACAGCACTCAACCCAAGATTTAAGAATCTGAAGTGCCTTACTAAATCTGAGAGGGACGGGGTGTCGAGCATGCTTTCAGAAGTCTTAAAAGAGCAACTCTCCGATGCGGAAACTACAGAATCCAAACCACCAAAAAAGAAAATCAACATTCTGCTACTGGCATCTGACTCAGATGATGAAAATGAACATGCGTCAGTCTGCACTGCTTTGGATTGTTATCAAGCAGAACCCATCATCAGCATGGATGCATGTCCTCTGAAATGGTGGTTGAAGCATGAAGGGACATATGAATATTTAGCATATCTGGCACATAAATACCTTGCAACGCCAGCTACAACACTGCCATGCAAATGCCTCTTCTCACTTTCAGGTGACGTAAACAAGAAGCGGGCAGCATTATCTCCTGCAAAAGTAAACAAACTTGTTTGTCTGAGTAACTGGCTGAACAAGAAGTAGGACTGAGTGGACTTGTGGGCTCTAAAGTTTTACATTGTTTTGTTTTTGAGTGCAGTTATTTTTTGTACATAACTCTACATTTGTAAGTTCAACTTTCATGATAAAGAGATTGCACTACAGTAATTGTATTAAGTTAATTGAAAAATACTATCTCTTATTTTTATAGTGCAAATATTTATAATAAAAAATAAATATAAAGTGAGCATTGTACACTTTGTATTCTGTGTTATAATTGAATATATTTGAAAATGAGGAAGACATCCAAAATATTTATATAAATGGTATTCTATTGTTTAACAGCACGATTAATTGCACAGTCAATTTTTTAAATCGCACGATTAATTTTTTGAATAGTTTGACAGCCCTACTTATTAATAATCAGACTTGAACACATCAGGTTTTCTGGTTTCAAAGGGGTGTACAAATATATTAACTAGTTAATGAACTGGACTTACGATCAGTTCTTTCTTTTCAAAGAATATTGGGATAAATACCATTACAGCTGCTTTCTGCCACTCCAGTAGTGCAAAGTAACTGGAAACCTGATAGATCTGGTCCCCTAGGGATTTCCCCATTGTAGGGAGAATTGCCTGACTGAATGGGAGAGGCTTGGGGTCAGCCAGGGTCTGCATGGGGGAGGCTCCACAACTCCCTAACAATCCCACCCCTGCCCCCCAGAAAAACCCTATTCCATACTTCTCCCACCCACCCCCAACAACCCTCCACGTTCATTCCAGGCTCCTTCCCTCTCCCTCAGTTCCTCTTTTCCCCCTGACTCCCCCAAGCCTTTGTACTGCTTCTGACAGGTTCAGGAAATACAGTTCTGTATTGTAATTTAAATGAATTACTCAAAGTTCTGTATTAATATGCCTAGTAAGGAATTTATTTGCCAAAAAAAATTACCAGAATCTTTTTTTGGGGGGGGGGGGGGACGGACTGTATTGTTAGACATACTTTCTGACAGATATTTTGAAATAAATTACCAAAACAACAATATAATCATGCCAGTTTAAATTATTTTGACAAATAAAATATCCAGAATTTTGCAGAATTTTAAAATATTGTGCACAGAATTTTTAATTTTTTGGTGCAGAATTCCCCCAGGAGTATCACTGAAACAACTTCAAACTGAAAAGAGAACCCCAGTCTTGGGAAAACTAAAAGGAGGGAATTTCCCTCACCATGAATTACCATAGTCTGAAACAAAGAAAGAAAGAAAAAAAGCCCTGCAAACCCTATTAAAAGGAAAGGGGTTTGAAATGAAGGACACACAGAACTGAGGGACAGTTTTAAAGGCAGGGGTCTGTGAACACTAGATTCTACCCATCCCCTTTAGTGCTAGGTGGCATGCTGTGAAACTGAGCAAAGGCAACAGGTAACTTTTATTAGAAAAGGTTAATGTATAATGTAAAACCTGAGGTTGCATCTTTATATTTTCTGTGTAACTTGTGTGTTTGCTTCCCTTTACTGTTTCGTCTTTGAATCAGTGGTATTTCTATTAAATAAACCTTTCCTTGATCTCTTTTTAACCCCAATCAGGTCTCTGTGCAAACTGTGTGGAGTGTGTCCCCCGAAGTGAACTGGTAACTGGGGACGTGTTTCACTCCTTTGGGTAAAAAAGGAGGGAAAAAATCCGAGTGTCTGGTAGTTAAGAACTTAGGATAGCTGGATTTGGAGAGACTTGGGGCCAAAAGGGTTGCTGAGGTCACCCTGCAAGGAGTAACTAGGCCAGTGGCAGCCAGGGTGAGACCTTTACGCTTGTAGGGTAGATACTGGTACTAGGGCTTTGAGCCATAGCAGCATAGCATTAAGGCACTCAAAGTTACAAGGCAGGTGGTGACACAATCCTTTACTGGTCAAGGTGATCCCCAAAACTTCACACCCACCTCACAGCACCCTGATGTGGCTGAGTAGTAAGAGTGCCACTGTGCTCTCATAATCCCTAGCTGTCAGAAAAGCCTCTCAGACTGTGCGCAGCCTGCCATAATCTAAAGTAGCCCTAGAGTTGCACTAAATTATGCGTGGGTTGAAGTGGCTCTGGACAGCCCTACAATCAGGGAACCACGAAGGTATGTGAAGCCACATATGCACTAACCCCTGCTGTGCCGAGTAGTTTGGTCTTGGCGAAGGGTCAAGTCCAATGTCTTTAAATTCTATAGGTACTCCAAAAAGTCTCTGTGTTAACCACATCTCTTGAAAGCTCCATTCCATAGTGAACAGTTGAGAGCATTAAAGCCTAAATTGGGGGAACAACTGTGTTCACTTCTAAGGAGATGAGTGTTTACATGTGTCAAGGTTCCTTCCACACTCTGAACTCTAGGGTACAGATGTGGGGACCCGCATGAAAGATCCCCTAAGCTTATTCTTACCAGCTTAGGTTAAAAACTTCCCCAAGGTACAAACTTTGCCTTGTCCTTGAACAGCATGCTGCCACCACCAAGCATTGCAATCAAAGAACAGGGAAAGAGACCACTTGGAGACGTCTTCCCCCAAAATATCCCCCCCAAGCCCTACACCCCCTTTCCTGGGGAAGGCTTGATAATAATCCTCACCAATGGGTACAGGTGAACACAGACCCAAACCCTTGGATCTTAAGAACAATGAAAAATCAATCAGGTTCTTAAAAGAAGAATTTTAATTAAAGAAAAGGTACAAGAATCACCTCTGTAAAATCAGGATGGTAAATATCTTACAGGGTAATCAGATTCAAAACACAGAGAATCCCTCTAGGCAAAATCTTAAGTTACAAAAAGACTCAAAAACAGAAATATACATTCCCTCCAGCACAGCTTATTTTACCAGACATTAAACAAAAGAAAATCTAACACATTTTCTAGCTAGATTACTTACTAACTTAATAGGAGTTGGAAGGCTTGTATTTCTGATCTGTTCTTGACAAACGCATCACACAGACAGACAGAACCCTTTGTTCCCCCACCCCCTCCTCCAGATTTGAAAGTATCTTGTCCCCTCATTGGTCATTTTGGGTCAGGTGCCAGCGAGGTTACCTTAGCTTCTTAACCCTTTACAGGTGAAAGGGTTTTACCTCTGGCCAGGAGGGATTTTATAGCACTGTATACAGAAAGGTGGTTACCCTTCCCTTTATATTTATGACAACATGAAAAATAGAACCCATCTAATTAGTTCTGGGAACATTCTAGCCACACACAGGAATGATCATCTTAAGGAGAATCTTTTCCTCAAAAGTTTAATTCACCAATGTAATCACCAAAAATGTCTCCTTTATGGTTGCACTGATCACTGACTCACAGAATCATAGAACTAGAAGGGACCTCAAGAGGTCATCTAGTCCAGTCCCCTGCACTTGTGGCAGGACTAATTATCTAGACCGTTCCTGATAGGTGTTTGTCTAACCTGCTCTTAAAAATCTCCAATAATGGAGATTCCAGAACCTCCCTAGGCAATTTATTCCAGTGCTCAACCACCCTGACAGGTAGGAAGTTTTCCCTAATGTCCAACCTAAAACTCCCTTGCTGCAATTTAAGCACATTGATCAGAAATTATAAGAAATAATTATAGTACATCATTCCCCAAACTACTTGACATTATAGTACTTGTGCTGGATGTTGTCATGATTTGGAGTTGTGGTAACAGTTTTTACAGCCATCACATCTGTAGACAATTGAAAGATTCTTTCCCAAGGAGATTCTACATAACAGGATTAGGTTCATGTTCACTATATAAAACATTGCCCATAAACTGCCTTATCATAAAGAATCCAAAACCGTTCTATTCAGTTGCATGATCATGTACAAGAGAAGGAGCGGCAAATAATTGCGTGTCAAGGGGTGCATATGGAGGGGACCTCAAGTTCTGCCAGTGTCTTCCCTACAGGAAATCCCACTGAATCACACAGTAGCTTGAGGCTTTTGCTGGAAATGAACTAAGGTATTTAAAAGACAGGTTTCAGAGTGGTAGTCATGTTAGTCTGTATCAGCAAAAACAACAAGGAATCCTTCTGGCACCTTAGAGACTAACAACGTTATTTGGGCATAAGCTTTTGTGAGCTAAAACCTACTTCATCAGATGCATGGATGGAAAATACAGTAGGCAGGTATATATACACAGTACATGAAAAGATGGGAGTTGCCTACCAAGTGGGTGGGGTCAGTGCTAATGGGACAATTCAATTAAAGTGGAAGTGGGCTATTCTCAACAGTGGAATACCAAGGGAGGAAAAATCACTTTTGTAGTGGTAATGAGGCCAATGTAATCAGGGTGGCCCATTTCAAACAGTTGACAAGAAGGTGTGAGTAACTGATCATTATAAATAATATTGGGGGGTAAAAAACTATTCCACCAATAACAACTGTGGAAACATGCACTTGAATTGAACTCCTACTAAGATTTCCGTATTTCATTATATGAAGGTACATAAATTGTAAATAGTGTCTATGTCTCCCTGAGATGTGTGATTGACATAGAATTCCAAGGATTTAGGTAAGAAAGTACACTATGAATTCAGGAGATAGAGATATTAAATGACACAATAAGGACACAAAAGGATTTGGGGGTGCAAATCAGAGAAGTACTTGGCTTGGTGAGCTAATTTTAATTTGAGTTCCTGGTCACAATTAAACTCACACCTTCAGAGATGAAATGCAGACTGAAAAGCCTGGGTAGCCATTAGGGAGAAGGGGGAACACAAACCTCTGAAAATTATATTATATATTCATGAATATTTCTTCAGAACAATTGTCATTCCTGTTTGTTACATCATTTAAATGACCAGTGTCCTATGCAAGTTTTCTTAGAAACCTTTAACATCAAACAGAAATATCTTTTTATATATGGTGCCCTTAATTTCTCATGCCATATAACTGAGAGGGCATTTGACATTTATTTGACAACCCAGAGGTTTTTATTAGAAATCCTTTGTATTAAACTTTTTTAATAAATCTTCCCCACCTTTTTATAGAACTTTTCATTCATAATGTAAAGCATTTTATATTAACTGAGCTTCACAATACTATTGTAAATAGATATTATAAACATTTTATAAATGAGTAAACTGGGGCCCGAAGCAGCTAAACCCCAGACTTAGATATCTGTGTCTCAGGTTTAGGCACCTATGTCCCAGTTTTGGCTCCACAGCAATCCACAAAACTCCAGCTAAACTCAGTAGCCACGTAAATTCACATAGTGCCTACATTTTTGCAGTAAAAGTTCCCTACTCATTCACAAACCAGGGAAGATAGGCATTCAGCAGATGCCTTTCTGCTATGGTGCTTAGAAGAAATCAGTGAAACCAATGATGACTATGTCAGTGGGGGGGCGGGAACTTTTAAATAATTCAGAGCCATCAAGCTGTGCACTTTGCAAGCCTATGTAACCACATGACCCACATCCTCCTTTCCCCTTCCTTCCCATTGTTTATTATATTCTCATTGTCACATTTTGTTTTAAATTAGATAGTAAACTCTTTGGAACAAGGATAGTTCAAGTTCCCCCACTACTTGACAAGGAGAAAGGATTTGAACAGAGAACTGCTACCTAGACTATAGAGTCATTCTAACTCTCTCTCTGGTCCAATTAATTTTTAATTAGTGGAACAACTTGAATAGGAGAGATTGAGGCAGACTATTGAATAGCCTAATGCAGTGGCTCTCATTAATATGTGTTTGTACGCCTATCACAAATGGGTCCAGATCCTGATTGGTACCTTTGGGTACTACCACAGTACTTTAAATGTGTCAATTAATAATTTCAGTGTGTGTCTTAAAGTTTGAGGAAAAGAGCACTAAAAAGTAATAGACTGCAGCTAGTAAAGATGTATGTTGTTTGTTATTTTAATATAAGTTATTTGATGCATGTATTCAAAGACAGCCTTTGGGCTTCTCAAAACCCATGACTGCATCCCCTTCAACTTATATTCACCCTGACTTTGAGAACTCAAAATACAAAAGGAGAAGCTCAGCTTTTTAAAAAAAAAATATTTTTAGTTTGTTTCTTTGACATGAAAACACAAACCAATATAAAGTGATCACGAGCATTTAAAGGGACAAGGAGATTTTCTGCTGCAGAAGTGGAGACTGATGGTGCGGATGCTCAAGGACCCCTCACACAAACTTTTTATGTAAAGTGAGTCCATTCATTTTGTGTTCAGAGTTGCCATCCATCTCTGTAAATTTATCACAATTTCATGGTACTGCTGAGACCTGTTCTCAGTTCATGAATTCTGCTGTACTGATGGTCACCAGAGGCTGTTGTTGGCAGCTCTGGGCTGGCCTCCCCGCAAGAGGCTCCTTCAGTACTTCTGCTCATTGTTGTGCTTGTGTATGTGGGGAGGAGCCATTGGGCAGGGAAGTGAGCAAGAGACAAGCCCGAGGTTTCACGCAGCAGAGGGAGCTCCATCCACCCCATCCCCAGGTGAACCAAGGGAACAAATAAAACTAAGGTTTCAGAGTAACAGCCGTGTTAGTCTGTATTCGCAAAAAGAAAAGGAGTACTTGTGGCACCTTAGAGACTAACCAATTTATTTGAGCATGAGCTTTCGTGAGCTACAGCTCACTTCATCGGATGCAACAATAAAACTAAGTGAATAACCACTGTGTGGGACAGGGGCATGATTATGAATTTATTTCCCTGCTTCACCTGGAGTTGGGGTAGTTTGGAGCTGCCTCATGCCCCGGGTCTGGCCTTAACTCCCTTTACTGCCCAATGGCTGGTTCTTATTGGCTTAATTTACAATCCTCATAAGAATCTATGTCTCAGCCACCACTTCTTTCTTCTACAGCCTGCAGGGAGCCTACTACCTGTTTTTTCCCATTGCTGTTGGTACTGTATAGAGGTAGTGGGAGAAGAGGACAGGGCAGTGCCCTTAGGTGCACATGGTAGAGAGCTGGGGCTAGGATACGAGACTGGACACCAGGAGATTTGGTTTCTATCCTCAATTTAGCTATTGACCTGTTCTGCGACCGTGGGTTTGTTTCTTCCCTTCTCTGTCCCTCTGTTTTCCCTCCCATCCTTAAGCTGTCTTGTTTATTTAGAGTGTAAACTCTTCAGGTACAGACCATCACTTACTAGGAGTATAGACAGCACAGAACACTATGGGTCCTGTAGGCAATCCTATTGTAATACAAATAATATTCATAATGGATAAAGGGTGAAGACTCATGAAGGCAAGGGACTGCTTGAGGGAGAACAGCTGAGGGATATTTAGCAAGAGAGGGCAGAAAAGCAGGGCAGGACTTTGGGGGAGAGTGGTCTGTCCATCTGCCAGGAGCCTGGATTTTTCTGACCAAGTAGGATCAGCAATCCATCCTGATATATTTTGACAATACCATTTGGGGGCTTGAGGTCAAAACTTGTAGGCTACACCAGGCTCCAAGGGCTAGAAATGTTTTTACTGTGATTACTGAGCAGGGATGCCTGGATTTTTTGCAGTGGAATAGAAGCAACTAGACTTATTTTCTATTAAGTTTCAGAGTAGCAGCCGTGTTAGTCTGTATTTGCAAAAAGAAAAGGAGTACTAGTGGCAAATAAATTGGTCAGTCTCTAAGGTGCCACTAGTACTCCTTTTATTTTCTATTAGTTGCCTTAGTTTGTGTGTCAGGAGTATTTTTCTTTTAATTAGGCTGGATACAGCAGAATAGACCAATTTGCAACAGGGTCTGGATATTCTGGCGCTCTAGGAGCTGCTACATTTTCTTTTTTTCTCTACTTACACTGTAGATGGTGGTGGTTGGGGCCAGAATATATCAGGATCCAGCAAGATCCAGGAACTATGATTCAGGTTTCTTTTTCCAGGGATTTCGTACCAGGAGGTGTCAGACTTTCCCAGGCAAGCAGGAGTGGCTCCCCTTGCTTTCTGCGTTGTACAATTCAAACGGCCCAAAGCTGCCAAGAGCCCAGGATCTGGCTCTTGAGCCGGGATGCTCCTGCGGTTGCTTTGTGCAGCAGGAACTTGCCCTCTGTTGGGGGCGGGCGAGGGCCCCAAGGGCCGGGCCCGGGTTTTGGAGGGCCGCCGCACCGCGGGGGGAGAGTCCCGCAGCTGGCTGGACCAATTCCGGCCCGGCGCGACCCAAGGCAGGCGGGGGCCGCCGCAGCAGCCGCCGCCGCCCCCGCGCTGGCGCGTGACGGGGCGGGAGGCGGGCCCTGGCCAGCCCGGCCAGCGGCCTGCAGGCTGCAGCAGGATGCGGGCCACGCGGAAGCGCCTTTGCTCCGCGCTGCTGGCCGCCTACTTGCTCTTCTCCCTCTACGCCGCCTACAGCGTCTTCCTGCGGCCGCGGCGCCCGCCCGCCTCCCGGGGCGGCCCCCGGCGGCAGCGGCAGCCGCACGGCAGAGGTAACGCGGCGCAGGGGCCCGGCCGGCGGCTGCGCTGTCACGCGTGCCCGGGAGGGAAGCGGGTGCAGCGCTGGGCGCCAGCTGCTGCTATCTAGCAAGGGGCGGTGTGAGGGGGCGCTGCGGTCCCTTCCGGCCCCTTTGGCTCCTGTCCTGTGACATACCCGCCCCGAGTGCCGGGCCTGGCGCCCGGAGATGCTGGTAACCGGGCTGCTAATGCCCACTGCGGGGCAAGCCCCCGGGAGGCTCCTGGCGATTAGGCAGGATTATGGGGAATCAAACTCATTTGTGATTTTAATACAGAACTTCTTTAATATGATCCAACAATGCCTACAGCACAATGAAGCTTTTGTTGATAAGGTCCACATCCTTGATGGCATGTACATGAATTTAATACAAAGGGGTTGAGGAGAAGCTTTGCTCCCACCCGGGCGTGGCAAGAGGTGCCGCTTATGTAGCAAGCTGGAGAAGTGGGCAGCCAGCTAAGCTAAGCCTTTTGGGTTGATGAGGGTTAGCTAGTAGTAGGGTGACTAGATGTCCCGATTTTATAGGGACAGTCCTGATTTTGGGGTCTTTTTCTTATATAGGCTCCTATTACCCCCCCACCCCCTGTCCCGATTTTTCACATTTGTTGTCTGGTCACCCTAGCTGGTAGCCACTCATAAGGTCTGAGTGGAGGCACCTGCTCAAAAATCGGTGTATGTTTATATCTACGCTTGGAAGGATTCGCTCTTCAGCAGTAAAGGTCAGTAATGCTGTTATACCAATAAAATAAAAACCAGCAGAATCTTATTAAAGGGGAAAAGGCAGAATACCACATTTATTGTGAATACAGAAAGAATCATAGGAAGCAGTTAGTTATAGCTATAACATTCAATCTCATATTTATTCACACATTCATTCATACAAACACACACACACAGGTTCTGCAAGGTGGTTATCATAGTTACCAGCCTTAGAGTTGCTCATGCCAAGCCACTGGCCAGGTGGCCTGGACATGAGGAGGGAGCAGGGCCTTGTCAGATGCTCATCTGATGCTCCTGGAAGTTGGTTTGCAGAATCAGACCCCAAAGTTCTCACTTTTTAGAGTCTATTTTTATAGGAATTTCTTCCTATGCCAGTCTATGGGAATTGCTTCATCATGCTGTTGCTGAATCAATCAGCAGATAGCACATTCCTGGTGGCTCGGTGCTGCTAGATGTTATCTTGTTCTTTGGTTCTCCCATTCTTGAGGCTGTTGGATTCCAGTCTGCCCTCTGGGGGTCCTCTGATTATTTCCACTTGACGCCTTCTTCAGCCGATGGACACTGGATTCTTAGGCTGGCACCTCCCTGATCATTCAGTTATTATCCACACCAAGCATCCATCCACATACATCCTCTATCTCTATTTTAATCACAATTGTTAATACAACAAAAGGGCAGGGAGTCTCTGAGTGCTGTTTCTGTTGTTAGAGTATTGCTTTGAGACTCTCTCTCTGTGAATTGCTTTGAGAACAGATTCTGTCTTAGAATGTACTAACACAATTAGCAGCTTGCAAGTTTCACACACACAGGGAGAGAAACAGTACCAAAAACCAAGAGACCTCTTAATTAGTAATACCCTAGAATTTAAAATATGGGGAATCAAACTCATTTGTGATTTTAATACAGAACTTCTTTAATATGATCCAACAATGCCTGCAGCACAATGAAGCTTTTGTTGATAAGGTCCACGTCTTTGATGGCATGTACATGATCCATGGTGCCGGTTTGTTCTGAAATTTTCTCCTTTTAGGGCCAATTTGTTTTGAATATGTGAGGCTTTACTGTCGTAACAGTCGTTCTTAATCTAGCCATCAATTCAGATGATTAAATACAGGCCTTTTTAGTGTTCTGGCTTCTGAAGTTAGTCACTCTCCTAACTTTGGTGACAGTTTTTTTGTATTTTGTCATCAGTGAGACGAAACTTTATGCACATCAGTCACCTGGGTGGAAAATGCATATTTCCTGAGTCTTGAATATAGTTTCTATAATATGGAAAATACAGGTCTGTCTTGGTTGTTTTGTGTCTCCCGCTCTCTCGCGCGCTCTCTGTCTCTCTTCCCTCTCCCCCCACCCCACTTCAATCTTTCATTGCAGGAGTTGCTTACAGGAACTTCCACAAAGAAAATTCCTCATGCCCTGGATTAAAAAATTCACTATTTATTGTGGTAGCACCATAGATACCCAGCAGAGCTGTCCAAACGTAGGCCCCAATACTACGTAGGCCCCAATACTGCGCAGGCAGACCTGAGCCCTGTCTACACTAAAGCTTCCACTATTGCTACCTGTGGGGAATTAAAAGTCTAATTTTTGTCACTGTAGACTAGCCCAATGAGCGTAGATGTAAGCTATGCTATAGCCATGGTTGGGCATAAGCGTGTTTAGAAAACATCTACTAAAAAGAGACCTGTTATTTCTGTAACAATTAGGAGTAGATTTGTAGACCTGAGGTTCTTAATGCAAAATGTGTGTCTTTTAAACACAGAACGCTCTTCTTTGGGAAATGAAGAATGGAATCCTTGGGAAGGAGATGAAAAAAATGAGCAGATTGCTTCACAGCAGAGATATGAAACTAACCTTCAAATGTTAAAAAATATGAAATCCCAGCAAGAACAAACAGACCTTAAAGTGCAGATCTGGGGTAAAGCAGCCATTGGTAAGCATTTGTGATTAATATGTTTAATACTGCTAAGTGACCTTGGCAAGTCCCTTAACCTTTCTGTGTCTCTCTTTTCCTTTCTGTAAAGGTGAGTATAACAGTGTTTGCTTACCTGTTTAAAGTACTGTGCTATCTATGGATGAAAAGCCTGGTATAAGTGATAAGTATTTATTATTCAGAACTGTATAAACAACACAATAAAAACAAACTTCAGTTCTTTGTCATACTTTGATCATTTTCTTATCCTATACTGCTGTCAGGAACTCTTTGCTGGATTATCCCAAGCAAATTACATAGTGTTGCATTGTTCATTCCAGAGCACATAGTGTGATACAAAAACCTGAAGAGTCCTAATCAATACTTTTTCATGCTGACTTCTAGATCAGAAGTTGAGAAAAGGAAACACTATGTGGGTTGTGCAGATTGGTTCCCTTCCCAAACTTTTTACTAAGACTACTCATCAACTACATTGTCTTTTCTTTTCTTTTGTGACCCATCATTATATATATATATATACACCACCTTCTGCCCTAGTACTGCAACCCTAATCCCCTCCCAGTGCAGGGGGGAGGCCAGGGTAGTGGGGAGAGTTGGAAAGTGAGCCTGCCCCTGCTCACCCTTCAGCGGAGGCTCCTGTCCCACAAGGCTGGGTGAGGGCTGTATGGGCTGGTAGGACCTGAGTAGAGCTGAGGCTCCATGTGCCATCTCACAAAACCTGGAATGGGGAGCTGCTGTGGAGTGTGTCGTGTGGGCTTAGTCTCCCTCCCCCGGCACCCCCCAGCCAGCTGTGTCCGCCTTTATAGGGTACAGATGCTTTCCCTTAAGCCCAACTGGGCTGCAGGTAGTCAGTCCAGGTGCACTGGACCCCCTTGCTTCTTAAAGGGGCCAGTCATCTTGTGACAAATGTACTTGTCTTAAGGCTGATAATGCTTAACATTTTAACAAATATGATATTTACACAGTCATTTTTTGTTTTCCTGTCCAGCAGTTAACAGGACACTGTCTACGATTTAAAAAATAACTGCCCAAATGTTGGCCTGATGTAGAAAATCCTCCCTTTCTAATTCCAAAGATTGGGGGTGGGTTTGTTTATTTTTGGGGGGTGGAGCAACCAGTCCATGTTAAATAGGAAAATTTGACACCCACATCTCACCATCATTGCCACACAATTCCCGAAAAATTTCTTTTGGTATGATTTTTACAGTAGACAAGAGATGCCATGTGTGCACCAAGTACTCCAGCAGCTCTTCATTATTTGTGTAGGTCTTTACCTCTGGCAACATATTCTTGAAGGTCTGCTTGAACCTGCTGATGTGACTGCTCAGTGGAGAGAAGGAAGCATAAAGGGAGGAAAAACACATTTCAGGTACCAGTTGCATGACACTGACCTTCTCTTATGTTGACTTTAGCAGTCTCTGTGTTGAAAGCCGAAACACTGTAGGAAAAGGTGTCCAGTTGTATATTTTTATCCCTTCCACTCCAACAACTGTAAATATTTTAATAAATGGTAATAAATTACCTTTATTATAAAGGTAAATGGTATAACAATAATGCTTGTTTTGGTAATTCATTCTGACCAACCATGAACATATTTATTGCCATACTTAATTTCAGACCTTGTGTTAAATATGTTCTGTATGACAGTTAGATGTTTAATTTAAAATGTAATTTCTAGAAATTACAAGAACAATCCTATTGTCCATCACTGCTTAAAGTCAGAAGGAGTAGGCTTTGTGCAGAGAACTTAGTGCAAGCTGGCAAGGTTGGAATTCACCCTCTTCTGTGGCCACTCTTCCCACCTACAGATTACAGTTGTAGTCTCTACAACTTTATTCATCTGCCCAAGGACCTATGCACCACTTAAGCCCCCACATAAGAGCTTAAGTGATGTTCAGGGGCCTTGCATGGACCCTTTGATCTGAGGTACAGTCTCACAGGGTGAAATTCATCAGTTTAGAAAAGTTTTGGGGGTTTTTTCATGACAGAATATGGCCATGTCACTTTTTAAAATAAAATCATATATGTAGGTTGAAATAAACACCTGATGATCCACAAGAGAAATTCACCAGGCCTAATATTACACTAGTTATCTTTGTAGAAGTGATATTAATAATTTCATAGGTGTTAAGGCCAGAAAGAACCATTATGATGATAAAGTTTGATCTCCCCTATAACACAGGTCATATAACCTCACCCTGTAATTTCTACATCAAGTCCATAACTGAGCAAAAGCATATATTTCACAGAGATATCCAGTCTAAGTGAAGACAAATACACCATGTCCCTAAGTAAGTTGTTCCAGTATTTAATCATCCTCACTTTTAAAAAATTATGCCTTATTTCTAGTCTGAATTTGTCTAGCATCAGCTTCCAGCTCTTGGCTCTTGCTATCAAAAATCTCTTCCCACCTAGGTACTCAAAGACTTTGATTAAGTAACTTCTTAATCTTCTCTTGGTTAAACTAAATAGATTGAACTTCTTTGGTCTCACACTGTAAGGCAGTTTTTCCAGATCCTGACTAACTGTTGTTGCTCTTTTCTGAACCCTTTAAAGGCGGACACCAGAACTGGATACAATGTTCCAAAAATGGCCTCACTAATGCTAGATGTGGTGATAATATCACCTCCCTGCCTCTACTTGATATTCCCTGGCTTATCCACCCAAGGATCATTTTTGCCCTCTTCGCCCCCAGAGTTCATGTTCAGTTGACCATCATGACCTTTTTAGGTCACTTTCAGAGTCACTGCTTTCCAAAATACAGCTCCCTTATCTTTTAAGTGTGATGTACATTCTTTGTTCCTAAATGTTTGACTTTGCAGTTGGCTATTTTAAAAATGCACAGTCACAAACACTTCAGCTCAATAAGGTAGATAGAATAATACAGAAAGTACATCGGCACATCCATATTCACACCATCTCTTGCTGAAATGTTAGCCATTATGTTCCTCATCACCATCACCTTCCTCATCTTCACCAGTGGGCATCATTCTGGCACCTCCCAAGGATACATCTCTCTCTCCTACTGCCCACAGGCTGGGACGTAACTTTTATAATACATTACGCTGACACCCCTATGTGTAATGCATATTCAGTAGGGGTATTTCCCCTCTTTTTTATTTGTATTTCCTCAGTCTACTAATGTTGAGTTGCCCTTCTTCTATAGGTTAGTATATTAATGATTTGAACTCATTATCCTATACATCAGTTAATTGGTATGGCACTCTTATGACTGGATGGTCTTTCCAAAACTTTCCAAAAGCTGGTGTTAGCGCGTTTCTGTGGTTGGCTGATGTCATTCTGGACAAAATTCTCCCTTACGCTCTACTTCCGGTTCCCCAAAACATAGTGGTTACTGTTGGGCCATTTATCTGTGCCAAAGTTCATAGGCTTCAGGCATCACGCTAACTGCTGAAGCCAATGTCTTGCAGGATACAAGCTGCCCCTTGCATTACTGCTGAATGTAATAAAGGCAAGGTAGAATAATAAAGGCAATGTGTTGAGTTTTGTATAGTAAAATGTAACAGCGCTCTTCATCTGGCACATCAGTGTTTAAAATTTGTTAAACTATCCCTAACATATACATAAAATAGAACATCAAGCGAATGGTGTTTTCATGGAAGTGAGTATTTTTGCTCTTTTACAGCATCTTTTTATGATAAAATTAGTGAACTTGGTTTGAGATACTCTTGCTGTTTTTCACAAATATTTTTTAAAGTAAGGTTCTCTTTAGAATTTGTGTGTTCCTGCTGTCGTTGTACTTTGCTTTAACCCAATCTATAGAATTGCCAGAAATAGCAAGTTCAGGGTAGATGGATTCATTGTGAATCATAAAATGCCATCCTTCCAAGTAGTATCATATAAGGTTGGGTTTTTTTAAATTACACCTTATTTAAGTTTGACTTGTCTAACCTATTATAGCACTTTGTTTAGAATAGTCAGTTTACAAAGGTTGACCCTTAGTGCTTTGCAGTAGTGTAATAATAGTGGTTAGTTTAAGCCTTTTAATGCTCAGAATGGCTTTTCTATGACTCTTAAAGAAAGAGAACTCTTCAGTACAAAGTATGCATTTAAAGCCTGATCCTGCAAGTGGCTGAATGCCTTCTGAGTGATGCTAGTGCACCTTGGGAAAGCTCTGAGTAGCAGTACAGGAGCTGTCCATTTGCAGACTCAGGCAGACAGCGGTGCATCCTTTTATCTTTGAATGGAATGGAAGTTTGGAAGGTTCTTTTCATGAATAGAATCTTTTTTAAAAACCAAAACTTAGAATCTGTATAAACTGATGTCAGTCTCCCAGAAAAGTTTCCTATTTGGTGTGGACAAGAGAATATTTGTCAAGCCTTGGCTTTAACTAGTGATAAGAAATATTTTGCTACGCTTATGGATGGGTTTTTAGAATCTTGACTGATTAAAAACATTTTCTTCTTTAAATTATCTGTCAGTTTCAGGTGAATAATACTTAACAAATTTACATAGATATTAAGAAACTGTCTCATTGGGAGAAAGGACTTCTTTACTGGCATTTAAATAAGCTGTCTTCTGGGTGCAACCAGATTATCCTAACTTCTTTAGAGGAGAAGAGTTTGCAAAGTCTCAGTTTTAAGCAAAACCTATTCAGATACTTCCAAAATACAGAGTTAAAAAGTGAAAATACCAATACAGCAAAAATCAAAAATTGGGATAGGTTAATTATAACCTATTGCATCAAGTATAAAAATGTGAATTCTCTCCTTCTATCTATGATTAGTCTGTTTTTCCTTAATCTGAAATAGCCCAAACTTGATGACTTCCAGTCACAATACAAAATCTGTATGTTTGATAGGATTTTGTGGGGAAGAATGAGGGTATGTTCTTAGGTGTGATGTGGGAATACCGAGGTTTTTTCCTTTTTATATACTGGCTGGCTGAAATAAATTTTTATCTGTATTTGACTATTTAATGTTGCTGGCTCATGGAGTTTGTTTATGTATTATTATTATTATTATTATAGTCTATAGGCTGCTGGGAGTGTGTGCGCTATTGTAAATTATTGGTGGGGCACTGAGACCTTTTTATATGGGTATTTTTTAAAAATACTAACTCTAAAGACATAATTGTCAAAGTACCAGTTAAAATGGGCACGTAAATAAACTCCAGGGTATTTCTTTGTTCTCACTGATGCAGAATATGGTGGCATAACAGGACATGATATATCTACCCCAAAAATTTTCAGAGGAATAATTTAACCTCCCTAGAACTTTTCAAATTCGTAGATATTTAGGTCAGAAGGGACCATTATGATCATCTAGTCTGACCTCCTGCACAACGCAGGCAAATGTAAATTAAATGTAAATTTAAAAAAAAAACACTTTGGAGAACATAGTCAGATTTGACTTTAAGAATAACCCACCTTCCCAGTTCTAAGTTACACTCTGGTAATTTTTAGAACATTAACTCCAACTTGCTTCCCAGATTCTTTGCAAGATCAGAACCCAAGTATTTATGGACATGTTTAACTTCACATATGTGTGTTGTCCCATTTACTTCAATAAGACTACATACATGCATAGGTGTTTGCAAGGTCAGGCCTTTGGATGGTTAAACAAAGGTGAAGTGCAGTATCTGTTTAGGCACTGTAATGATCCCCATTACTGTAGTAACTGAGTACCTCAAAATGTATTAATGTATATGTCTTCACAATCCCCCTTCCCATTAGAAAAGTGCTATTATGCCCATTTTACAGGTAGTGAATTGAAGCACAGAGATGAAGGTCACATAGGAGGTCTGTGATAGAGCAGAGCATTGAACATTATTCTCCTGAGTCCCAAGCTAGTGACCTAATCACTGGACCATCCTTCCTTTCATAGTAGTGTCTGTCATAATACAGTACTACAGATTTCTCATTTCTTACATGAAACTGAAGGTTTTCAGTCCCTATGGTGGTATTTTATATTCTGTTCTTTTTGAAAAGAATAAAAGTTTATGATCTATTTCACAGATGACGAAGCATACCCTAACTAATTATTCTGGGAGTTCTGCCTGGTTTCAATGGATTCATCCAGATTTTCAAGACTTTTCAGTATTTGACTATAGTAAAGGTTCTGACGTCCCTGCAATATACTGTGTTTGCAATTAATTTTGAATCTCTTTATTGTTCAGGTAAATGGCCAATGCGAGCTTTAATAAAGTTTAAATTGTAGTTTTAGACTCTGTACATCTGAAATTTATCAAAATAGCAAAGATACTTCACAGTACATAATGTCTGTTTTAATGAAGAAACAAAACCTCTAAACACTGCAGGCAGATGGTTTACAATGCAGTAAACAGAATATTTATGAAAGTTGGTAACATATCTCAGAAGATGTTAAGTGCTTGTGTTTTATTATTCACAGTTTCATCACTGGTCCAGCCGTAGTACCGGGATACTTTTCAGTAGAAGCTGAAAATGTGGTTCTAGTTCTGAATGGAAGAGAGGAAGCAAAGATCACTTACGCCACTCAGTGGTTGAATTATGCACAAACTTTAATACAAACTCGCAAGCTGAGGCATGTTGCCATTGTGCTGCTTGGAAGTGAACAGTGTAACAATGAATGGATTCATCCATACCTGAGAAGACATGGAGGATTTGTGGAACTACTTTTTGTAGTATACGACTGTACCTGGGTAAACGAAGAAGATATTTTCCAGTGGCCTTTAGGAGTAGCTACGTAAGTGTTAAACATAAACAAATTACACTTAAGGAATCAGTTATGCATGAACTGTACATGCCTATTGTTTTTAGCAGTTATATCTGTAACCTTATGTCTGAAACATTTTATATATAAAACATTTTATATAATTTCTGTCTAAAACTGTTAATGTGACTTTGGTTCATGCTGCTGGTTTTGACTATCTAAATTAAGCTTCAGAAATTTTAAAGGCAAAAGATAATTCGGAAGTTAAAGTGCAGCTATGTTTTTAAAAGCGAGTGTGTTCAATTTGCTTCTTGCAACTGTTCACAGTCAAATTTGCCATATCTGCTGACATTACCAACTATTAACATTTACATAAGGATTAAACATTACAAATGATATAGCTTTCCACAGTTGGGTTGGGGGATGACTAGCGAAGAAATGTTAATATGCCGATACAAGTCATCTTGTATGTTTTTTCGTGCTGAAAGGCACTCTGAACACATAATAAGAACCAGACTAGCCTAGACTACAATTTTAGTGGCAAAAAGTAAGTGTGATGGATTGCTCTCTCTTTTAAGATGAGGGCAGGCTGGGACCCTTTTCCAGGATAAAAAGAGATTTTACAGAGAGAAGTCTGTGGAAAGCTCTGCTGCAGGAAAGAGTTGGAGACACTTCAGTAAGAGGCCTGGGGCTTAAAAAGGGAATCCAGTTTGGATGTATTGATTGTGCTTTTTTTTTTTTTCCTGGGGGTATGTTGGGGGTGGTGGTTCTTTCTCTTGTGGCTAGTAAACTGGGATTTGATACCCCTTGCATTTTTGTAATTGGTAAACTCTGGGATCATAGTAAGATGTAAAAATTTATTGCGAGACTACATTTTAATCCTGTTAGTGTTGTAGAGTAGATACAGCTATGGAAGAGTTATCTTCATTCTTTCCGGTCTTACTCCTGTCTTAACAGAGCTATTCAAACTGCAGAATCTCTATTATCAATAGTGATAATGCAAGCCAGAAAGCTTAATTTTTAGATCCATGTTGAATTTGCAATGCTGGCCATTAGAAAACATGTTTTATTGTAACCAAAGGAAATTTGCTCAGGATGCCATTGACAGAAAGTAAACATGGAGCCTCCACAGTGGCAGAGAACCAGTGTTTGTAAGGAAAGATATATAATTCAATTTTGAACATGTTAAGATGACAATGAAACAACTAGAAGGAAATGCCCTAGAGGTAGGTTGGGATGCAGGACTAAGGGGTGAGAAAAAGAGGGAGAGGTCAGAAGTGGAAAGGTAGATTTACAGTCATTGATGTAAAAGTGGAAGTTAAAGCCATGTAAACGGATGCAATTATTCAAATGAAGAGTGGGTGAGAGTGACAAAGACAAAGTCTGGTAGGAAACCTAGAGAGAGAACCTCTGAAAGAAATGCTGGATTACTGTCCAAAAAAATAGCAGGGGAACCAGGAAAGGACAGAATCATGAAAGCCCTGGGTGGGAGTGGGGAATAAGATGTTCAGAAGGGGTGCGTATGATCAACAGTACCAAAGGCAGTGGAGGAGCCAAGGAAAGTGAGGATGGACTAAAGTACTCCTGAGGGCATTGTGCACCAAAAAATTAAAAATTCTGCACACAATATTTTAAAATTCTGCAAATTTTATTTGTCAAATAAATGTGGAGGCTCCAGCATGACATTGGGGAGCGGAGGCCACTGGCTGAACAGAGCTGGGAGATCACTCTGCAGCTCTCCCCTGGGACATGGACTCAGCGGTGAGGCTGCACCCAACCCTGACACAGAACAAGGACTGGGCCTGCCCCAGAAACACCCCATAGCCCTGCCCCTCCATGTCAAGCACACCAGGTATGAGCTCAGCCTGGCAGGATCCAAGTGTGGAGGGGCTCAGTGTGGGGGGGATTAAGGTGTGGGTTGAGAGGGTTCTGTTTGGGTCAGTCTGGGTGCAGGCTGCTCAGTTGGGGATCCAGGTGTGGGGGGGATCTGAATGCACAGTGTCTTGTTGGGGGGTTATGGGTGCAACAGTAATGGGACTCTGGGGGGGGGCAAGTAAAGGGGGTTGGGGCTCAGCGGGGGAGAGGGGAGCTGGATCAGGAGGGATAGAGCTCGGCAGAGGGGTCTTGGTGTGGGGGGCCCAGAGAGGGAGTCTAGATGCTGGGGGAGTGGGGCTCAGTGGGATGGGGACCAGGTGCAGCTGGTTGGGACTCAGTGGGGTGGAAATCCGAGTGGGATGGCTCGTCAGGATGGTCCAGATGCAAGGAGAGTGGGGTTTGGCAGGGGGGATTCTGGGTGTGTGTTGGGGGGTGAGACTTGGCAGGAGGGTCTGAGTATGAGGAGGTCTGGGGGTTGGGCAGATGCGGGAGCAGTTCCCTGTACAGTGATCCCTTCCCCTGCAGTTGAGAAGTGATGGGTGCAGGAAGTGGGGAGGCGGGGGAGCAGAGCTTCCTGCAGCCAGTGGAGAAATCTGGGGGTGGGTCTGACCCGGCCCTTCATGCTGTGCAGGGGAAGAGGAAGTCCCGTCCTCCCCAGCCCAGCCGGGACTTGCAGTTGAGCCCGGTGCAGGATAGGATCCACCAGCCAGGTCTTCCCCAGTCCCACCCTCTGCCCCACGGTGATCTACCTCTCTGCTGGCTGACCTGGGCACCCAAAACATACTGCTGGGGAGGCTACGTGACTGTTCTTATGGCTTCCCTTTGCTTCCCCCATCAGAAAGTCAATTTTCTCTGGGGGAGCAAAGAAATCTGTGGGGACATGAATTCTGTGCATGCACAGTGGCACAGAATTCTCCCAGGAGTAAGACTAAAGGCTTGTTTTAAAACTAGGAAAATTTTGTGATCAATGTATGGTTTTTTCAAAATTGTTTCCTTAATGTACTAATGTAGAAAGAATATAGAAATAGAAGAGAAACTAGCAGTATTATTGACCCACTCTCTAAAAATAACAAAGTTAGAAAGAAAATCATAGCTAATTTTGAGAATGTGACAGCTGTAAGAGGGACATGCAATTTAAAACAAACAAACAGAAGTACGGTAAATTAGCTCTACATAATGAAGACAACTGTGCCAGCTCTTTAGCTGAACCATTGGTGCTGTTATAACTAAAATTAGTGACTTTAAGTTGAATTCAAAGATTAAATTGATGAAGATGCACAGGTTTTAGGGACAGGGTTGAGTTTTCATTTTGGAGTATACCAATGGCATTGTTTTTACAGCATACGCTTTCAGCTGATTCAAATAACTGAGATGTCAACTCCAAAGGAACCACTAACCCAGCAACTTCAGCCAAAATAAGTGGCAGTATTGAGAACAGCTGCTATAGAAACAGAATGCTTTTAGATGAGCATTCTGTAGCATGTGAACATAATTCCACTTGGTGCTGTCCAAAAATAAGTTAGGGATCTTCTAGGGTGTGAATTGGGAAAAAAACAAAGGGATAATGATAAATATTATACATCAGTGTTTGGCTATCTTTGTTTTTTTTAATTCAGTCAGTAATTAAATATTGGAACTGATTACAAAGCTATTTCAGTTCTTAAAATCTGCTACATAAACATGAACTGGTGCAAAGATCTATCTTTTTCCTTTGACATAAAAATATTTACATCTAATGTATGCATTGTTGTTACAGATATAGGAATTTCCCCATGGTAGAGCCCAACTGGTCAATGCTACGTTCTCCAAGATCATATCTATGTAATTTTTTAGGAACTGTGTATAAGAATTCATCTAGGGAGAACCTAATGGAAGTTTTGAAACAAGACGGGCTTGATAAACTCTGTTGGATTGCAGCCAGAGAACAGTAAGAGCTATGATTTACGATTTATTTATGATTGTAAATGTATAGTTTGCAAGCTGAATTATTCAAAGCCCCTTGCCTAGATCATTGCTGTCATCTTTCAAAATATGTTATGAATAAAATAATATAAATAATGACAATGGTCAAACTTAAAACAATTAACCTTGCTGAGCTGAGATTTTCATACAGATCTTGGATGCCTTAACCCCTTGTCTGCTGCAGTACTTTTACATTGTGGTTATGATTTGAAATACTTTAAAAGAAATATCTAACATAATACAGCCAGTCCTGTTTTCTCTCGCACATACCTGGTTTTGGTTGAAGGGGCAGTGGGTATTCAAAATCTGTGTCATACATCCTGTGGCTATTATCCACCTACCAGAAGAGGGGGACATGAAACCAGAACTTTACGTCACCAACCACGTATAAAGATGCTGGCTTCAGCTAAACAATATAGTTCATTCTCTGTCTTCGGGACATAGAACGGATCTTCTGACTAACTGAAAGAGGTTCTAATGGTACTTTTAATTTGCTTCTACCTGAAGCAACTTCTACCTGAAACCTTGGCAGGATTAGATAGGTATTCCCTTTAAAAAGGAGGAGATGCTTTTAAAAAATCTGAATAGTCTTTCTTTGATTATTTAAACTTATAATAAAGTTTTGTACAGTTTCTAAGCGGAGAAAGGGTGGACTGCAGGAAGGAGTGATATGGCTGTTGAGGTGTTTCTAGTTTTGTAAACAATTGAGGGATTACATGTGATCACTTGATACCATCTCAAAAAGAATTATTTTCTTTTTAGAATTTCAGATTTTAGAATTAAACACACAGGCCATTTTAGAATTAACATATGTAAGCCATATACATTTACAAAAAGGATACACAAAGATTTTCAGCATTCAAATAGGACTGTAGCTTAAGGTGCCAGTTCTGTCACCCTTAATGAAATACTTACTCCATTTAAAATATAAATAATACTAAGAGGATTTTTATGTGAAAAATTTATATTTTGATTTGTTTTCAGTTTTCCATATTCAGTGTATGAATAATAATCTATTTTTAAGATGGGTTAATTTATTAAAATATGTGGAAGAATTTAAAACTAGGAAGAAGTCTTCAAAGTTGCAATAGGGCTGTCAATTCATGGCAGTTAACTCATGAGATTTAAAAAAAAATTAATCGCAATTAAAAAAATCAAGATTAATCACAGTTTTAATCGCACTGTTAATAGAATACCAATTTAAATGTATTTAAATATTTTGGATGTTTTCCTACATTTTCATATATATTGTAGTCTGTGTTGTAATTGAAATCAAAGTGTATATTATTTTTATTGCAAATATTTGCACTGTAAAAATGATAAAAGAAATAGTATTTTTCAGTTACCTCATTCAAGTATTGAAGTGCAATCTCTTACAAATGTAGATTTTTTTTTTGTTACATAACCACTCAAAAACAAAACAGTGTAAAACTTCAGAGCTTACAAGTCCACTCAGTCCTACTTCTTGTTCAGCCAGCTGCAAAGACAAACAAGTTTGTTTACATTTACAAGAGATAATGCTGCTCTCTTCTTATTTACAGATGTCACCAGAAAGTGAGAAAAGGCATTTGCATGGCACTTTTGTAGCTGGCATTGCAAAGTATTTACATGAGAGAAATGCTAAACATTCGTATGTGCCTTCATGCTTGGGCCACCATTCCAGAGGACATGCTTCCATGCTGATGATGATTGTTAAAAAAAATAATGCGTTAATTAAATTTGTTACTGAAGTCCTAGGGGGAGAATTGTATGTCCCCTGCTGTTTTACTCACATTCCGCCATGTATTTCATGTTATAGCTGTCTCGGATGATTACCCAGCACACGTTGTTCATTTTAGGAACGCTTTCACTGAAGATTTCACAAAATGCAAAGAAGGTACCAATGTGAGATTTCTAAAGATAGCTACGGCTATCCCAAGGTTTAAGAATCTGAAGTGCCTTCCAAAATCTGAGAGGAACAAGCTGTGGAGCATGCTTTCAGAAGTCTTAAAAGAGCAACACTCCAATGCAGAAAATACAGAACCCGAACCACCAAAAAAGAAAATCAACCTTCTGCTGGTGGCATCTGACTCAGATAATTAAAATGAACATGTGTCGGTCCGCATGGACGCATGTACCCTGGAATGGTGGTTCAAGCATGAAGGGACATATGAATCTTTAGAGCGTCTGGCACGTAAATATCTTGTGATGCTGGCTACAACAGTGCCATGCAAACGCCCTAAACAAGAAGCAGGCAGCCTTGTCTCCTGCAAATGTAAACAAACTTGTTTGTCTGAGCGATTGGTTGAACAAGAAGTAGGACTGAGTGGACTTTCAGGCTCTACAATTTTACATTATTTTATTTTTGAATGCAGTTTTTTGTACATAATTTTACATTTGTAAGTTCAACTTTTATGATAAAGAGATTGCACTAGAGTACTTGTATTAGGTGAATTGTAAAATACTATTTGCTTTTTTTACAGTGCAAATACTTGTAATCAAAAATAAATACAAAGTGAGCACTGTAAACTTTGTATTCTGTGTTGTAATTGAAATCAATATATATTGAAAATGTAGAAAACATCCAAAAATATTTAAATAAGTGGTATTTTATTATTGTTTAACTGTGTGATTAATTGCGCGATTAATCACGATTGATTTTTTTTAATCGCTTGACAGCCCTAGTTGCAGTGTATAACTATCTTTAGCTGAGAATGCAATGAAGGCAGAACCAATAAAGGCACGGGCAGAGAAATCTGCTGAAAAGAAGATGACTATACCAAAGAGGAGACTGGAAAATAAACATAGAAATAGAAGGGGACTTGAGAAGAGGACTCTGAGGCAGACTGCCAAGAAAAGAAACAACCCTGAGGCAAGACCAATAGAATAAGATTATAAAGATTGGGTGGTAAATTACAAGGACTGATAGAATATAAATTACAAGGATTCAGAGTAGAACTAAATCTGGTTTGGCTCTGTATGAGGTCGCTGGCCCAAGAGCACCAAAACATCTTTATAATGTGTTTTGACTTGGGAAATGTGGCTCCCTGCATAGTCTAGATGAGGGAAAAAATGTAAATGCAAGCTTTTGGTATTGTGGACCATCTCAATACTGTAGCAGGATTGTCTTTCTGACTATTAAGTGGGTAGACTCTCATCATGATTAAACCAAACAAATTAATTCTGCTCTTAATTAGTTTGTACGATTGTTCTCATGGAAGGTTTAAAAACCTTTATTATAAATTTTAAAAGGATTTAATAAAACTAGAGGCAATTTAACACTTTTTTCTGAAAATTTGGACAAAAGAACTTGAGAAAAAGGCTAATATAGAATCTAGAGCAGGGGTCTCAAACACAGTTTACCTTAGGGCCAATGCCAGTCCTCAAATCCTCCCAGAGGGCCAATAATGTCACTGAAGATGGTGTTCAGAAAAGAAAATGTTTACGTTGTATTTTTTTTATTTTGAATTTCTTAGAAATAATAAAATGTCATACAACTTTATCCAATTCTTCGCCTGCCAGAGAGCTTTTAGTGTTTGCCAGAAACCTGGCAATGCGTCAGTTCTGTCAGTTTGTTGATGTTTGGCCTCAGTGACTGAGCAGTTGAAACCTTCAGGATTGCAGCAAGGTGTGCATCAGACAGTTGTGTTCGGTATTTTGACTGGTTTATATTCATTGTGGAAAAAAGTGATGCTGCCTCCATGGCTGACTCTGCCCGGCGACAAGTGATGTTATCTCTGTCCCTCTCCCCCAGTCAATGGGAGCTGCGTGGGGCGGCGCCTGCAGCTGACAGAGCCGGCAGGGTGGCTGCATAGGTCTCTCCTCTGTGGGCTGCAGATGGCCCGTGGTCTAGAGAGAGATTTATCTATGGCCTAGAGTGCTGTCACGCAAAGTACCTCGGACTGTCTGAGCAAATTGAAGAGATTTACAATTGCTGCCTTACGTTCTCATTTCGGAACAGTAAATCCCCTTGCTGATTTTAAATATTTTGGGGGGGAAATTATTCTTGCTTCAAAAAGTCTGTCAGAGCATTCTATCTCCATATGCCTATTTTTGAGCCACTTAATAACCTTCTAGTTTCAATTATGAAGTAAATTGATATGGGCTTCCAGTACAAAATATTTTTTTAAAGATGTTTGTTCTCTTTTGTTGGTGTTTGAAGTATTAATGATTCCTTTAAACGCCCTCAGTTGAAAACTGTTCTTATGGAGTTTCTAGCTTACAGGTGAACTTTTCTATAAAGACCTGAAAAAAAATATTTAGGAATAGGTGGGTTGAAACATAAAACCTTACTGATTCTCAGATCTGTTGTTACAAACCTTTCAGCTCTGCAACATTTATCGATACTAAAATTATAACATTGATCTCTGTTTTTCATTGTAATACATCTACCCTTGGAGGGAAAAAGTAATGTTAATTGTCAACTTCTTTATTTTTCTAGGTGGCAGCCTCAAGAAACAAATGAAAGTTTTAGAATCTATCAAGATGCATTGCTGCAGAGTGATCTCACATTGTGCCCAGTGGGAGTAAATACAGAATGCTATAGAATTTATGAAGCTTGTTCATATGGCTCTGTTCCTGTTGTAGAAGATGTAATGACACCAGGCAAGTGTGGAAATTCATCTATATACCACAGTGCTCCACTGCAATTACTAAAGACCATGGGGGCTCCATTTATCTTTATTAAAAACTGGGAAGAACTTCCTGCTGTTTTAGAAAAAGAGAAAAATATGAGCTTACAAGAAAAAATTCAAAGGAGAAAAAAGCTTATAGAATGGTACCGGCACTTCAAAGCACAAATGAGAGATAAATTTATTAATATCTTGGAAAATTCATTTTTACCAAATAATAAAGGAGGTTAATTGCCCCCTTTGAAAATCAAAAATAGATCAAAAGTTTAATTTTCACTGACCTTCAGGTAAGCTTTTCTATAAAAATAAAAAATAAATGAACCACTACCCATGCAGGTACAATTTCTTTGAAGTCAGTGGAGTTGCACCAGCTTATCCCAGGGCTGGGTTTCACCCTTTTTTTCTAAACTACTTTCAGAGAGGATGGAGTCTTACAGGATAGTAGTCCGGATGGATATCAACTTTATTATTATTTTTTGCAGTGACTCTCTCATTCTTAGCAAGTCAGTACTTCTCTGTTTTAATCTAGGTATGGAAGCATTTCAGCAAATAGATCACCCAAAAAGCATAATAAGTGGTGGCTTCACTACACTAATATTTATACTTTTTAGCATTCTTTCCTGAAATTCTCCTGTTATCATTTTCCTTAGTTTAAAATATAGTTTTATTATAGTTTTCATTAACTGAGGAAAAAGAGAACTATGGTCAAGCAGAATGACAGAACTTTTAACAATATCAAAATAAAGTCTTTAAACTATTGCAGATAACGAGAGCTCTTCCCCCTCCTCCCACTTTTGGCAGGTACAAAATGAAGCCATTTTAATAATTTGGGCTCCTCCCATTTATCTAGTGTCCTAGGGGGGGATGTTGTGTATTGAAAAATGTCATTTCTGTGACGTTATCAAAAGAACTTTCCTCTCCAAAACTGGCCATTGATAGATGGAATATTCCCTGCTACCCCACTCATCCCCCCCCCCCCCCCCGCCCACTTGTTTGACTAGCTTGCTACCATATACTAAACGTATCTCAGACCATCCTGGAATAAATGGTATCATTAAATCTTTTTCATCCAAAACACTTCTGTAAAGGAATGTCCTCATATTTTAAGTATGTGTCTAAGCTCCTTACCCATCCCCATCCCACCAAAAAGTAATAGTTTACCTTTTATTGGAAGTTTTTCCCTTTAATGTTTTGGTGATTGTGTATGATGTTGTCGGAGTATAAGTACAGTGTGTAAAGATGCATTTGGGCAACATTTTCAACAAAAATGGAGACCCACTTGTTCAGATAAAGTTATAAACACAATTGTGCTTCTATCATATAGCTTTGAGGCCAAGAGTTTAGAAAGATTCAAAAAAGGACTGGGAGTAAAAATGTTCAGATATGCCAGCGTGATCTAGGAGCCCTCTTCCCATGTTCTTGCTCTTTTGTCAGAAGCATCTGGTTCGAACCACTGTTGGAGACAGAACACTGGACTTAGTGGACCACCAGTCTTCTCTAGTAAGCCAATTCTTGCCTTTCTGCATTTGTTTGTGATTGCACCTACACGTGGCCATTAAAGGCTTTGTTTTTAATTTGGTGCTACTACTGCAAAGAGGGTTGCACTCTCTGCTTGTCAGACTCTCCACATGTGTGGGTGAGACAGTGTGCAGTGTCCCTTATTCTCCTCTTTTCCCCCATGCAAGGATCTGCAGAGCTTCCTCCACAGAGACTGGGCACAGAAGGTAGCAGGATGGTGATGAAGAGGTAGCACATTGTCTACTGTGTGACCCTGGGTAGATTGAGGAATGTAGAGTTTCTCTTCCAGGTGCAGATCTATGGATCGCTATCCGCTCCAATAAAAACAGACAAAACTAATTTATCCTTATAGTATGTCATTTGTCTGTCCAGTGAAACTGCTGAAGACCTGAAACTTTATAACATTATAACTTAATCTTTCCATAAAAAATGGAAAAGTTTAATTGAGGAAGACGAGAGCGTACTAGATTTCCAAAGGAAAAATAGTAGATGGTGGTTCTTAGCTCACAAAGAATATTTTTTAAATAAAAAAGATTTTGTGTGTGTGAGCTGCTTTTATCCAACATCGTAGCACTATCAAAGGATAACAGGAATTGGAAGTTATATGGTACAGAGTAACTTTATTGTGAAGAGATGTAAATAATCTATGACCATTGTAAAATAACCAGGCTTCGGTTATTGGTGGTTAAGGTGGTAGATGTGTGTTTTGAAAAATGCAAACTTTCACTTGATTGCTATGTTTGTTATCAAGGAAACTGCTCTAAAGCTAATTAAACATGTATTGTATAAAAATGGTGTAACTATATTTCAGTGTAGAATTTCTTATCCTTGACTTATGCAGACACTTCTGAGAAAAAACTATATCTGGGATCAGATTTTCCCCCTCCATTTGAAAGAATCTTCTCTTCATTCCCGTTTAATATTGGGGCATAACTTTGAGGGGCTGAGCATCTGTACCTCTCATTGACTTCAGCTGAAGTCAGTGAGTTTATCAGGCCATAAGTGTGCACCTTCATGTGGCAATTTTGAGCATTCTCGAAATCTGCTTAAGTTGTCAACGTTCAAAGGGGATTTATAAGTATAATACTGTCTCTATACAAAGAGCTTCGAGTATGTGAGAGTAGTCATGGAGCTCTGGTACTATTTTGCTGTGTAAGAAATATTTAATATGCACTGTTGTAATCACTTCAGTGGATGATATGGCCTGGGCTGCGCTATACACTCTCAATACTCCTGTATTTTTGTATGTAGTTTAGTCAATTCCCTAAATACTATTCTGTCTCTAAATGTAAGAATGCCTTATGGTAACAATTGCATGCATGAATTCACGAGCTAGTTCAACTAAATCTTAAAATATGTACCATAATATTGTCTTTACTGTGATATTTTCTGTGTTTAGAATATACCACAGCAAAGCAATTTTGCAATAGATATTCAGTTTTTAATGGTCCCCACAATAGCTTTTTCTAGATCCTCTCATTAAAAGGGATGAACAGTGTAGCTTAGTAAATTTATATTGTGTCAGTCAGTCTACTAGAATTTTTTTCCCTACAAACCACAGAATGAGATACCAGAGAGATTTGTGTGTGTATGTAAAAGTATTTTTTGGGAAACTTTAGTGATACCATTTTTCATAGGAAATGGCTATTTGGTACATGGGGGATGCAGTCAACAAGTAGAACCTCCTAAGGATCATCTTGTTTTCAAAGCAAATTGGATCAGCTTTTAGCAAAGGTGTCCACAACTGCCAAAATGAGTCAAGTTTGCTTCAAGAAGGTCTCATGCCTTTTATGTATTTAGAAATATTGAAAGAGAGTTCTAGTTGGAGGCTCTCCAGCAACCTACTTTATCAAGATAGCTTTCCATGCAGCAAGTAGAGAAACTGAAGGGGGAAGGAGTTTCTGTCCATTGCTAGTTATTTACATTCCTAACTAAAATAGCCTGGTAAAGCTTATTTATTTTCAGTAGACACAAAATAGCTGGGTAACAATATACACACTATAGCTTCCAAAAACATTGCCAGACATTGTGTATGAAAGTGGGAGAAATAAATGCTTATTGAAGAAGGTTAAATTTGTTTGTTCGGTATCCACAAAGACTGACAATGGAGAGATGCTACTGAAACAGACTTGAGAAATGCAATTCCATTTCTGTCTGAGGCAGCTGTTGTTTCCAAGGACATTGCTGTTCTGAAAGATGGTGGAACTGGTGTTTTCCAATAAGCTTGAAACGGAATCTAGATGTTGTTTATATAATGCTGTGAGTGTATAGGGTGCCACATAAAGAATAGGATGAATCAAATAGAGAACAGAATGCCTGACCTGACGAAACCCTGCCTAAAGGCACGACTGAATCTAACACAGATCCCAAGGTTTAATGTGTCTTTATTGGTCCAGATAACAGCAAAGCAAAGTTCAAAAATAGTTTTCATTTTAGGATATTTGGAGATCAACCCTAAATTTATGCCAGTGCCCAAAACTCCATGTTATCCCACAAAAATTAGGGCAGTTCTAAGCTTGTTTTCTTTGCTCTCATCACAGATGCTTAGGCAGAAAGAAAGAATTGCATAGATTTCTTGTTAATCAAAAGTCCATAAATCTTGGCTGGTAATCCTCTAGATAAGGAAGCTGCTTGCAGTAGGTCAGGCTGTTGAGCATTTATCATTTTAAACACAGTATGTCTTTGCAGAATTTTGTAGTGAGCCTCCCAGCCTTGGTCGACAGATTAGGACTAGGGGCTTGTGCTTAAATCTAAAAATAGGGTGTATAGGCAGTGCTTTGAAGTTGTGGCTCAGGCTGGATCTCAAGTTCTGAAGCCTAGGAATTGGGGGATGTAGACAAACCTGCACATGGAGATACGGCAACAGCCTTGATGGATCAAGATGGGTGCCGGTCAGAACTTGGGGGGGCGAGGGTGGCATTCCAAAGCATAACTCAGAAGTCATGCCTGGGCTCATTTGTTTCCTGACTGCCTCCAAGCAGGAATTCTTGATGACACGTAGTGAGTGTGGCTCTAGCCTTGCTGCAGTAAAAACTCACTTTTTATTGAGCAGTCAACCACCTTTGGACCAGGTCAACTTGCATAGGCTTAGGCAGCAGACTCTGGGATGGAGGCACGTGTTGGCATGCCTCCCCTCTTCTCCTTACTCTGCTCACACAGCCAGTTATCAATGTGGATGGGTAAGTCAATGCATCCTGGGATAGGTCCAGGGACAGAACAAAAAGAGTAGGCAGCACTGATTAAGGAATCCACTGAATTTCTGATGGTTCCCATAGAAACAATTGGGTAAATGTACAGTGGCTCCCTGCTCCAATGGCAGGGCAACCGCCTAAGCCTGGAGTGTTGTTTTCCCTGCTTCCAGTTGAGGTAGCTGTTCCCAAAGGGCTTGGTTCTCTGCCGGAAGTTACATCTCACAGGTGCACAGAACATGGTTCTTTGCTTGGAAATGAGAGACCCACTCCTGGAAATGATGCTCCATGGGATTTGCTGGGCAATGGGATACCAGCTCCCTCCCTAGAAGGGTCCAGGAGGTCTGAGCAAACTGTCATGGCTGGGTCATGGGTCACCAGGCCTACTGGGTGGAGCCAGAGTGAGTAGGGCCGGAGCCATGGGTCGGAGGCAGAGTTGGAAGCCAGGAGCCAGAGTGAGGTAAAAGAGCAAGGTTTGTTGTAGCAGCTGGCTGGAGATCCTCCGAGTTGCACAACTTCCTGGTGTCCCCTCCCGGTTTAAGTAGTGCACCTGGAACCAACCAGGGACCCAGGAGCACTGCCAATCAAGCCCTTTGTGGCTGGCACATCCTGTTGTGCCTGGGTCCACAAGGCTCACAGCCCATCGATCACTACTCTGCTAGAGCTGTAGGGTGGCAGCTTGAACGTGCCAATCTGTCAGGGATTAGTTGACCCAATTTCTAGGCTCCGGATTGTCCCCCTCACCCATTCTATTAAGGTGGTATTGTGTGTAATAGCTGATTTACAGGGAAACTATGTATATTCTACTGGTAAGGGCAACAGATCGGCTATTGTGGACACACACATCAATTTGTTAGTTCTAGCCATGTGCCAATTTTCATTCTTTCCTTGAATAGCATGGACCCAACTTTGGCTCCGTCTCCTCACTTCCCCCACCCCTCTAAACTCAAACTGAGCTGGGCTATTGTTATCTAATTGACTCTCTTTCCATGTGATTCTCAGATTATAAAAACATCCTGCAATCTAGTGGAAATAATATTCCTTGTCCCTAATGAGAATTTCTCCGAGGTAGTAGTAGGTGTAATTAGGCTTTTGATGAATTTCTGCCATAGTGCAGCTCTGGCTGTTACATTGCTTGCTGTCAGAAAGCATCTCTGTAGGATATTAGCTCATCTGAGTGCCTGCTTCTGAAACATTTCTAGTCTATGCCTCCAGTTTTTTAGATGTCTGTGTTAAAATTTTGGTAAAATAAACTGTGTTTTGGGGAGCTCAAAATAGGCACAACCTCAAATGCCCAAATGTCTTCATTTTTCAGTACAGGAAATGCACTTCATGCCCTGAATGAATGAAACTTTACATAATATTTTGGTCATGGATATCTGAGGACAATATATGCTATTTGGTGCCCATCTGTCCATCTTTGGAAATCTAGCTTCATACTGGTAAATTTAGCTTCCTCAGTTTCTTCTATGTCTTATCTTCAAATCTTGGAGTCACTTTTGTTATCCTCCTTTGTATTTTCTCTGCTTTTTCTATATTTTCCCCTATTCTGTGGAGGCCAGAACTGCACCCAGTATCCCAGAGGTGCAGGGGGCTTGGGAGAGGGTTTCATTTTTAGGGCAAGATCTTACGGGAAATGGACAGAGATAACAGGAAGTGCAACCATACTGGAAATAGAAATATATGACCAGAGGAGGTCAGCTAGAGAGGAATGACAGTCCAGTGGTTCAGAAAGTAGCCTAGGACTTGCAAAACCTGGGCGGGTTTCCTGCTCCACCACAGGATTCTTGGGTGACCTTAGGTAAGTTATTTGGTCTCTCTGGGTATGTCTATACCGCAATTAAACACCTATGGCCCCTGACTTGGGCTCAGGCTGCGGGACTGTAAAATCACAGTGCAGATGTTCTGGCTGGTCCCATGTCTATTTCCCTATCTGTAAAATAGTCATATTGCTACTTGTCTACATGACAGCTGTTGTGAGGCTGACTTTGTTAATATGTGCACAGTGCTCTGAAGAGTTAAGCTATTGCACTGATTATTAGAAGTAAATCCACGCATTGGATGACTGTTTTAAGATGTTGAGGTTCTGAGAATAGTTTTTCTAATGATATGACACTGGCTTATACTGTCACTTTGTAGCTTCTGATAGGGATTTCATGTGTGGCTCAGAAATTAATTAAAGGTGTACTTTCTTAAATAGACCTAACAACAGAGCAGGGTATTGTGCTTTCCAATGCTTAAACTAAGCACTTAGTGATGGTCTATACTGGAGGTGGGCAAACTACAGCCTGTGTGCCACATCCGGCCTGCGGGACCATCCTGCCGAGCCCTTGAGCTCCCGGCCGGCGAGCTAGCTCCTGGCCCCTCCCCTGCTGTCCCCCCTCCTCCACAGCCTCAGCCCATAATGCCGCCAGCACTCTGGGCAGCAGGGCTGCGAACTCCTACTGGGCCGCGCAGTGGCATGACTGGCTCTGGCCAAGCAGCGTGGCTGCCACTTCTGGTGCTCTGAACAGCATGGTAAGGGAGCAGGGGGGCTGGATAAGGGGCAGAGGTTCTGGGGGCGGGGCGGTCAGGGGACAGGGAGCATGGGGTGGTTGGATAGGCGTGGGAGTCCCGGGGGCCTGTCAGGGAACGGGGGTGTGGATAGGGGTCGGGGCAGTCAGGGGACAGGGAGCAGGGGGGGTTGGGTGGGTCAGGGGCTCTGAGGGGGCAGTCAGGGGGCGGGAAGTGGGAGGGGGTGGATAGGAGGCAGGGGCCAGGCGGTTTGGGGAGGCACAGCCTTCCCTACCCAGCCCTCCATACAGTTTCAGAACCCGATGTGGTCCTCAGGCCAAAAAGTTTGCCCATCCCTGTCTATACCTATAACCAACAAGAAATCTCTGTGGCCTATGAGAATTGTCAATCCTCTATCTTTTTTCTTTGCTAACACTACTTAGTAACTCAACACTTTAGCTATAGATTGTACAAGGAATTTCATCCATTCCACTTAGTGTTCGAAAAGTACATCATTAAATTACTTAATCAGAAGATGAAAACTTTTCCCTCCTGAATTCATAAGCTAATAACAAACTATTGTCTAGGTTGCAACACTCCTGGGCTTGGGTTAGTGGTATCTATTCATGCTGCAAAGCTGGATGGCTTCTTGGTCCGGAAATAGTTCATAGAATCATAGAATGTCAGGGTTGGAAGGGACCTCAGGAGGTCATTTAGTGCAACCTCCTGCTCAAAGCAGGACCAATCCCCAACTAAATCATCCAGCCAGGGCTTTGTCAAGCCTGACCTTAAAAACCTCTAGGGAAGGAGATTTCACCACCTCCCTACATAACCCATTCCAGTGCTTCACCACCCTCCTAGTGAAAAAGTTTTTCCTAATATCCAACCTAAACCTTCCACACTGCAACTTGAGACCATTACTCCTTGTTCTGTCATTTGCTACCACTGAGAACAGCCTAGATCCATCCTCTTTGGAACCCCCTTTCATGTAGTTGAAAGCAGCTATCAAATCTCCCCTCATTCTTCTCTTCTCCAGACTAAATAATCCCAGTTCCCTCAGCCTCTCCTCATAAGTCATGTGCTCCAGCCCCCTAATCATTTTTGTTGCCCTCCGCTGGACTCTTTCCAATTTTTCCACATCCTTCTTGTACTGTGGGGCCCAAAACTGGACACAATACTCCAGATGAGGCCTCTCCAATGCCGAATAGAGGGGAATGACCACGTCCCTCGATCTGCTGGCAATGCTCCTACTTGTACAGCCCAAAATGCCATTAGCCTTCTTGGCAACAAGGGCACACTGTTGACTCTCATAGAGCTTCTCGTCCACTGTCACCCCTAGGTCCTTTTCTGCAGAACTGCTGCCTAGCCATTCGGTCCCTAGTCTGTAGCGGTGCACGGGATTCTTCTGTCCTAAGTGCAGGACTCTGCTCTAGTCCTTGTTGAAGCTCATCAGATTTCTTTTGGCCCAATCCTCTAATTTGTCTAGGTCCCTCTATATCCCATCCCTACCCTCCAGCATATCTACCACTCCTCCCAGTTTAGTGTCATCTGCAAACTTGCTGAGGGTGCAATCCACACCATCCTCCAGATCATTAATGAAGATGTTGAACAAAACCGGCCCCAGGACCGACCCTTGGGGCACTCCACTTGATACCAGCTGCCAACTAGACATGGAGCCATTGATCACTACCCGTTGAGCCTGATGCTCTAGCCAGCTTTCTACCCACCTTATAGTCCATTCATCCAGCCCATACTTCTTTAACTTGCTGACAAGAATACTGTGGGAGACCATGTCAAAAGCTTTGCTAAAGGCAAGGAATAACACATCCGCTGCTTTCCACTCATCCACAGAGCCAGTTATCTCATCATAGAAGGCAATTAATTTAGTCAGGCATGACTTGCACCTGGTGAATGCATGATGACTGTTCCTGATCACTTTCCTGTCCTCAAAGTGCTTCAAAATTGATACCTTGAGGACCTGCTCCATGATTTTTCCAGGATCTGAGGTGAGGCTGACCGACCTGTAGTTCCCCAGATCCTCCTCCTTCCCTTTTTTAAAGATGGGCACTACATTAGCCTTTTTCCAGTCATCCAGGACCTCGCCCGATTACCATGAATTTTCAAAGATAATGGCCAATGGCTCTGCAATCACATCCACCAACTCCTTTAGCACCTTCGGATACAGTGCATCCAGCCCCATGGACTTGCACTCGTCCAGCTTTTCTAAATAGTCCTGAATCACTTCTTTCTCCACAGAGGGCTGGTTCCTAATCCATGCAGTTGTTCAATCTCCCTGTGAAGTCTTTACCACCTTCTGCTACAAATTATGGAAATAAATGATGCTAAAGGAAAGCATTATTTTGTTATGATCCACACTCTTAGAATTAATATATGTCACTTGGATATACCCATTCTCTGTATGAAAGAGTACATCTTTCAAAGAGCCTATTACAATTTCTCAGCTGTTTAATGTAGCAAGCATAATGTAACTTTCTTGTGAAGGGTACATTAGATGGTAAAATGAAAACAATGTTTGATTTATAACAGTTCAGGAGGCAGAGAGATAATATACTTACTGATTATTTTATCAATTCCCAGCAGAACTTGACAAAAATATCTGAGTTGCTGAGAAATATTTTTGGTCACAAAATAAAGAAGTTGTATAAAATATTTTCTTTTGACCATCCATGTCCAAATACATGTTAATATTCTGTTTCGATTACCTTATTCCTAGAGTAAATTTTCCTATCAGCCAACATTAGCCATGGGGATATACTGAACAATTTCCTATTCTCGGTAGCTTTCAGGACAGAGCCTGTCCACTTATGATTACTAAAGACCTCATGACTGATTTCTAAGAGTAAAGGTGTTAACTCATGTATTTTGGGTACATTACTGACATATTGTGATGGGGTTTACAAACCCCACACTAAGGCTGAGGCAGGAGAAAGGCTGGAGCAGAACTGGGCCAGAAAAACTCTGCACCTCAGGCACTGCCCAGCATCCTCCGGCAAAGGAGCAGGATAAAGAGAGGTCCAGCAGCCCAAGCAGGGTGGGAGAAGAGAAGCCACATCCAGGAGGAGGAGAAGCTCTTACCAAGGAGGTCTGATTGTGAGTCTTACCCCTGGGGTGAGATCCCAAAGGAGTCAAGGGAAAGGAGGACTACTTGCAGGGCCAGAGAGTCATCTGCAGCAGCCCTGAGACTCTGGGGTTTGGAGCAAAGGATCATAATTAAATAGTAGCCATGCCCCAAATGGAGGCAGGGGCTTGGGTAGGAAGTGGCCCGGGGGAGTTGAGCAGGAGGGGGGCTGAGCATAGGCTATCCCACACTGTCACACTTTCAGGTCTCAGCCAGAACATGGTGGAGCAGGAGGGCCTGGGTTGTCTCCTACCTAGCCCAGATTCCCCTATGCCTAGTGCTGGGATGGGCAGGACTGGGAGGAACAGACCCAGCTGAACCCTGTTCAGAAGGTCCCAGATACACTAAACTAAAAGAGAAACAGGCCAGCTGACCGAACAGACAACCCCACTACAGCTACCTCAGCTAAACTACAATTCAGTTGATTACATTCTACCCTTCATCCTTTCAGTCCTCTAAACAATAGCGTCACTTCCTGTGCTGTTATTGTGCCGTGTTGGCAGGCACTATTAAGTCATGTTGCACGTACACCCCAGAGGTTGCTGATATTGGTGGTCACTGAAGTGGCTCCTAAATGAACAGTACATCATTAGCAAAGCATGTTTGGGAGAGTGGTGTGGTCTAGTGAGCTGGCACAGAGCTGGTTCTTCCAAAATGTTGAGTTATGCAAGGGGAACAAGATCAGGTAGGGAAATATTATGTCTAGATTATCTGACACTGGAAACAAGAGGAGTCTAATAAACTCCCTGAAATGGGGAGCACAGCATACCTATGGTATTTCACTGCTAGCTAAGTTGTGCCAATAAAGGGCAAGGAGCACAGACTTTGCACCAGAGGGCAGCCACACAAAAAAGTGCTGGTCTTCTGATTTTTCCTGTTATGGTGGTCTGTTTTCTCCTAGCGTGTGTTGAATAGCAGTAATTAGGCTTCGCAATATTCTGTTTTGTTAAGATAATTTATACATGATGAACTGTAGTGATATTTGTGCACTTGCACATTGCTTTATCCACAACAGCTTTAAATAGAAATTAATTTCATCCTTCCTTTTTGATGAGCATTGTCCCTTCGTTCACACTGCAGGTGCCTAAAGCCATTTGTGCATGTTTGTTCCAGTAATTTTCCTCTGTTGATTACATTTACCAATTTTTAAATCCTAAGAAACTAATGAAGTGCCTTCATTAGTGTATGCATTTTTACAGTATTACTGTGGAGCTGAAATAGAAGCTCCCTCTGTAACTAAATAAGATAAAGTACAAAATTTGTTCCTAGAACTAGACTAAAGCTATACTTTGAGGGCTATTTTATGAAAGATCTTGTCAGGGTCTTAAAACAACTATCAGAAGTGGATTTAGTGGAAGGAGCCATAGTACAAAATTATCTCCTTTTTAGGAGTCACAATGATTATTGGGATATCAGAATACCATTTTGCTAAGGTAATATGTGTAGGGCAAAGGCAAATATTTTCAGTGATTACATGGTGGTATTGTAGTGAATTATGAAAATCTATCAGAATCGGGCATTTCCTCCAGACTACTTAAGACAAAGAATATGTAGCTCTTACATGGTGCTTTTCATCCATGGTTTTCAAAGTACTTTTTGTTCTGCGAATCCTGATTCTCTATATATTTTGCCTAGCATGTATCAACGCCACCAGCAAGAAGACCAGGAGGAATTTCACACAGATAAAGTATCCAATCAATATCAGCTTCTCAGCATGGAAACCACAGAAAACATCTCTGACGATCCAGTTGGTGGAATGTGACATAAGTATGTCATACTTATGACATAAGACATGTATGTGACATAAGTGACATAAGTATGTCATACTTATGACATAAGACATGTATGTGACATAAGTGAGGATGACTACTCAGACCAAACCGCAAGACTATCAAGTGCGCTCGTGTAGAGATTTCCATCCAGCCAAATAAGACAGATTTTCTGCTAAGAATAAAGAAAAGAAAAGAAAAACATTCTGCAAGGGATAGGCAGATAAAAGGATGATGTGTTGTCTTTCAAGATCCACAGCACGAGATATGACTGAAAGATTGGATTGTCTTCTGATGTCAGCAGACAAAGCTCTACTAGTGAGGGAGCATTTCAGCATGGTGCCTCCCTGATTCTAGGGAACTCTGAAGGCTGCTGCAGGAGAGGAATGTCCAAGAGACCTTCTCAGAGATCCTTCCTGTCCAATGAACAAAGAAAGGCAGAAGATTCTGGACATGAACCACGGGTTAGATGAGTGGTGTAAAGTAGAGGGTTTGGATTTTGTGGAACTTTGGGCCATCATCTCTGGGGAAGGGGAGCTATATAATTTGGATAGCCTCCACCGCAGTAAAAGAACCAATCTTCTAGGAGACAGGTTGCCTAGACTAGTCAGGAGGGGGTTAAACTAACAACAAAAGGGGAGGATGGACAGGGGAAACAAACAAGCGCTCATTTCACACAAAATCAACATGTCAAAAACAAAATTAATCAAAGCACCAAGGGATGTGAACAGAAGAGATTCTTAATTATATACACCAATGCTAGGGGCCCAGATAATAAACGAGAGGAATTAGAATTGCTTGTTTGAGTATAAATTCAATTTAGTTGGTTTTGCTGAAACCTGGTGAGAAGATTTGCATGATTGGAATGTTAAAATCGCTGGTTATAACCTATTTAGGAAGGATTGTCTAGGCAAAAAGGGTGGGGATTGGCATTGTTTAAAATGGCATTACTTTTTTTTTCGAGTAACTGACAACTCAGAGGCAAATTATCCTGAATGCTTTTGGATCAATGTTTAACAGATAAACCACAAGACAGGGTACTAGTTGGTGTCTGCTAAGGCCATCAAATCACTTGAACAGGATAACAGGCTCCTTAAGCACTTATCTATAATGTAAAAAGAAAAGGAGGACTTGTGGCACCTTAGAGACTAACAAATTTATTTGAGCATAAGCTTTCATGAGCTACAGCTCACTTTATTGGATGCATTGTAGCTCACGAAAGCTTATGCTCAAATAAATGTTAGTCTCTAAGGTGTCACAAGTCCTCCTTTTCTTTCTGCGAATACAGACTAACACGGCTGCTACTCTGAAACCTATCTATAATGTGTAGAGGGAGGAAAAAGCAGCATTATCCTGGTGGAGTTAATTCTGAGTGATATATGGGGGAAGCAATAGATGGGATCTACCTTGATTTTAGTAAGGGTTTTTGATACAGTCCCACACAACATTTTCATAAGCAAACTAGGGAATTTGGTCTAGATTAAATTACTAGAAGGTGAGTGCCCAACAGGTTGAAAGACTGTATTCAAAGAGTAATTACCAATGCTTTGCTGTCAGACTGGGAGGGTGTATCAAGTGAGATACTCCAGAGGTCAGTCCTGAGTCCAGTACTAGTCAATATTTTCATTAATTACTTTGATAATGGAGTGGTGAGTATGCTTATAAAGTTTGCAGATGACACCAACCTGGGAGGAGATGAAAGCACTTTGGAGGACAGGATTAGAATTCGAATTCAAAATCAAAATCAAAATTTCTCCTTGAGAAATTGGAGAATTAGCTTGAATTCAACAAGATGAAATTCAATAAAGATAAGGGCAAAGTACTACAGTTAAGAAGGAAAAATCAAATGCACAACTACAAAATGGGGAATAACTGGCTAGGTGGTAGTTATGCTGAAAAGGAACCAGGGGTTATAATGGATCACAAACTGAATGTGTCAACAATGTGATGCAGTTGTGAAAAAGGCTAATATTCTGGGGTGTATTAACAGGAGTGTTGTATGTAAGACCCGGGAATAATTGTCCCACTCTACTCAGTACTGGTGACTCCTCAATTGGAGTGTTGTGGTCAGTTCTGGGCACCACACTTTAGAAAAGATGTGGACAAATTGGAAAGGGTCCAGAGAAAAGCAACAAAAATGATAAGTTTAGAAACCTGACCTATGAGGAAAGGTTAAAAAAATTGGGCATGTTAATTTTGATAAAAGAAGACTAAGGGGAGACCTAGTTAGTCTTCATACTGTGTCTGACCAAAAAGCAGACCAATCGCTATTCAGTTGAGATTAAGGCATTCTAGTTTTGGGGTTGCTGATAACATTTTGGAGAAGTTTTCTAGACTGAGTTATACAGGAGGTCAGACTAGATGATCACAGTGGTCCCTTCTGGCCTTGGAATCTCTGAACATGTTAAGTGCTGTTAAAGAGGATGGGGATTAATTGTTCTCTGTGTCTACTGAAGGTAGGATAAGAAGTAATGGGCTTAATCTGCAGCAAGACCGATTTAGGTTAGATATTAAGCAGAAAACTTTCTAACTGTAAGGGTAACTAAGGTCTGGAATAAGCTTCTAGGGGGGGACTTTAGAATTCCCATCATGGAGGTTTTTAAGAACAGGTTGGACAAACACCTGTCAGGGATGGTCTAGGTTTATTTGATTCTGACCCAGCACAGGGAACTGGACTTGATACGCTCTCGAGATCCCTTCCAGCCCTACATTTCTATGATTCTATTCTGGAGGTTTGATGCTGCCAGTACTCAAACATCCTTGGAATTACTAAAAATTAAAGATAAAATTTGCTAATTCGAGTAGCATTGCATCCAACACGGCAATTCTATATCAAACCTCACCTTGACAAATAGAGATGAATTGATCATATAACTAAAAATTATTGGTTGCTTAAGTACAAGTGATCATGACTTCATCACATTTATTATGTACAAACAGAATAAAATCCCAAACAATAATTATATTAGTTAGTGCTTTAAAAGGGCCAGTTTCATAAAGTTGAGAACAATTATGAGCATAAACTGGGAGAAAGTTTTAACAAAACATGAATGACAGTAGGAACCTGCTTAAGAATATTTTACTAGATGTCCAAAAGCCACAATCCCACACTAGACAAAGAAGGCTATATTGATTATATCTAGATACAAAAAATGAGGCCATACTTCCAAGATTGGGGACTCTATCCTGGGAAGCAGTGATTCTGAATAAGATTTGGGGGTTGTGGTGGAAAATCAGCTGAACTTGATGTGATAGTGTGGCCAAAAGAACTAATGCAGTCCTATGATGCATAAACAGGGAAATCTTGAGTAGGAGGTGGAGAGGGTATTTTAGCTCTGTATTTGGCACAGGTGCAACCACTGCTGGAATACTGTGTCCAGTTCTGTCCCATAGTTCAAGAAGAATTTTGATAAATTGGAGACGGTTCAGAGAAGTGACATGAGAATGACTGAAGGATTAGAAAACTTGTCTTATAGTGATAGACTCAAGGAGTTCAATTTGTTTATCTTAACAAAGAGGTCAAGGTGTGATTTGATTACAGTCTATAAGTATCTACATGGGGAACAAGTATTTAATAATGGATTCTTCAGTCTAGCGGAGAAAAGTATAACATGATCCAATGGCTGGAAACTGAAGATAGACAAATTCAGACTGGAAATAAGGCATACCTTTTTGACAGTGAGAGTAATTAATCATTGGAACAATTTACCATGTAGATTCTCCATCACTGACCATTTTAAAATCAAGATTGGATGTGTTTCTAAAATATGTGCACTAGGAATTATTCTGGGGAATTTCTATGGCCTGTGTTATACCAGAGGTCAGACTATGTGATCACAGTGGTCCCTTCTGGCCTTGGAATTTATGAATCTGTATATCAAAGGTTAGTTGAAAAGTTAATAATGTTGCAGTTTTTATACTGGAGATAAAAACATGGTTTCTGTGTATTTCAGTCACTCAGATCTGTTTGCTAAAATCCCAGATAGTCTTTTACTTGCAAATATCATCAGAATTGCTCCTTGACAGAGACAGAAAGGTACTAGTTAATGTATTCCTATGTACCCATGGGATATTGCTGTTTGCTGCTCCTCCTAATCTAATAATCTAAACCCATCAAAGCATTTTAATTTTAATCCAGTCAGGTGGAAAAATTAGAGCAGATATTTCTGATCAGCCTCTGAGCCTTAGTTTCAAATAACCAGGAGAATGCTGGCAGATGCTGTTAGGGGGCTTATTCCTTCACCCACTTACTTCCCTGGTCCTTCTCGCATGAATAGAGAGCAACAATACCTGAAGTCCAAAGGTGCAAACAATTCGATGTTTATTGGGGTGAACTTCCAGCAAGCATGATTCCAGTTTCCTTCCTTAGTATCCTCCTTCCCAGCTCTGACACCACAGAGCCTTACACCTGTGTCCCTGTTCCCATTACTACCCTTAGCCAAACATGATTCCAACTTCCTTACTCCCATTCCCTGTTCCCATTTCCCCCTTCAGCAAAACATGATTCCAATTTTCTTACCCCCATTCCCTGTTCCCATCTCACACACCCACATGCCCATGCCCGCCCCCGCCCACGCCCAGTCACTTCCTCATTGACTACAGATTATATAGTAAAACTTGAGTTCTGCTTAGCTATACATTAACCAATCATTTTCCTGAAATTTAACTAACCAATCCTAACATATTGTAACATGATTATGTAACCAATTATATCCCACCACCTCAATTAGTTTACACCCAGCAAAATTAATTATACAGCAGACAGGAACAATCATAGAACCAGACAGAGATTATACAGACAAACAACAGCAAAGTGGGAACTATAATGACAAAACAATACAGAAGTGAGGATTTCACATCCCAGCTATTGATAAGTGAGTTCTTGCCAGACAGGATGCTATCAAACTAAGTTTCCTTTTACATTTTCTAGGCACTTCCCTTTCTCTGGAGGTGATAGGAATACAATCCTGTCCTGATAGTGCCTAACAGCCCAATAGCACCTTATTTCAATGTGACTAGTTTGGAATGTGAGGAGGTGACCGTTCGCTTCCCAGCTTATGGCTGCCTCTGCTGCTTAGCCAAAGGCCTGAGCCTAAGCACAGGGCCACAAACTGTCACAGTAAGAGAAGGCCCTTACACCAGCAGACAGTGATTTTGATTCTTTCTTTCTTTTATACCTCTATCACTAGCCAAGTGATAAGAATACACCTAAATTCTTAGAGTACAGGCCTTTGCAGACAGGCCTGAATATCTATATCCTAACAGATGCCTGTTCTGCACACAGAAAGGCAGATCTAAAGTTGCACTTAGCTGCTTACGGACTTTCAATTTTTGCTCAGCAGGGTCTCACAAAATTGTGGGGCAGAGGGAAAGGATGAGCAGGGAGAATCAGTTTCCTACCAGATGGGACATAATCCTTATTTTTCCAGTTTAGTGGAACACTGGACATTTTTCTTGATTACTGTGATTAAAAAGTAGTATGTGTAATAGTCCATTGATTTTTTTAAAAAATGTTAATCATTTAATAGCATGCACCTTTGTGCCATTTGCTTTGTTTGCTCTCATTCAACTGATGATCATGGAAACATGTCCAGGGATCTTAATTACCTTAAAACTCCATCATTATTAACAGCTGTAGTAATGCTTGTTTTGTGTTTTATATTCAAATAAAGTCATAGGCCACAGTCCTGCAAATGCTTAGGCATGTGAGTAACCTTCCCATGTTAGTTGTGACAGCTACCTGAGTGGTACTATTCACATGTGTACAGTTACTCACGTGCATACATTTGTAAAAATAAAAGGTATTGTCAAGGTTCCTCCCCCACTCTGAACTCTAGGGTACAGATGTGGGGACCTGCATGAAAAACCTCCTAAACTTATCTTTACCAGCTTAGGTCAAAACTTCCCCAAGGTACAAAATATTACACCCGTTATCCTTGGACTGGCCGCTACCACCACCAAACTAATACTGGTTACTGGGGAAGAGCTGTTTGGACGCGTCCTTCCCCCCAAAATACTTCCCAAAACCTTGCACCCCACTTCCTGGACAAGGTTTGGTCAAAAGCCTCACCAATTTGCCTAGGTGACTACAGACCCAGACCCTTGGATCTTAAGAACAATGAACAATCCTCCCAACACTTGCACCCCCCCTTTCCTGGGAAATGTTGGATAAAAAGCCTCACCAATTTGCATAGGTGACCACAGACCCAAACCCTTGGATCTGAGAACAATGAAAAAGCATTCAGTGTTTTACAAGAAGACTTTTAATAAAAAATAGAAGTAAATAGAAATAAAGAAATCCCCCCTGTAAAATCAGGATGGTAGATATCTTACAGGGTAATTAGATTCAAAAACATAGAGAACCCCTCTAGGCAAAACCTTAAGTTACAAAAAAGATACATAGACAGAAATAGTTATTCTATTCAGCACAATTCTTTTCTCAGCCATTTAAAGAAATCATAATCTAACACATACCTAGCTAGATTACTTACTAAAAGTTCTAAGGCTCCATTCCTGATCTATCCCTGGCAAAGACCAGCATACAGACAGACACAGACCCTTTGTTTCTCTCCCAGCTTTTGAAAGTATCTTGTCTCCTCATTGGTCATTTTGGTCAGGTGCCAGCGAGGTTACCTTTAGCTTCTTAACCCTTTACAGGTGAGAGGAGCTTTCCCCTGGCCAGGAGGGATTTCAAAGGGGTTTACCCTTCCCTTTATATTTATGACAGGTATTCTTTACTTTTTAAAGATTCTCAATCTGCCTGATTCTTATCAACTGTTTAAAGAGCTTGTGACAATTTCAGTTTCAGCCTTAATAATATTTATCAGTTTTTAAAAGTACCTAGAATCATAGAAAATTGGAAGCTAAAGATGAAACTTTTTTCTATGAGAACAGTGTCAGAGTATTTGCTAGCCCCTTTAAGGGAAGATACTGGCCCAGCACAACCCTGTTCCCAGTTCAGCTGAAAACTAAGGCATTCTTGGAATCATAGTTGCAGGGGCTGATCGAAAATGTAGGCCTCACAGTAAGGAATGCTGGGAAATAAGCTGTGTATATAAAAACTCCCTTTTGCTTAGTGAGATGAGGGAGACCTAAATGAAATAGGACCTGCTGTTGGGTCTCTCCACTTTCTTTTCATGAGCCTGGGAAGAGGAAAAGGCTAGGGGGACAGCCACAGAGCTAAGGAAAATACCCCCACAGGAAAGGTTGGTGTTTTGACCACTAAGTCAAAGAAAACCAAGCCCCAAGTGTGAAATGAAAGGACTGTCACATAAACATGGATAGTTTGAGGACAGATCAGACAGCCACACCATTGTTTAGGGCCCTGCAGCTGGAGCACATATATAAGGGAGGGTCTCTTTGCCTCTGAGGGATCATCCTGGTGCATTGTTGTGATACCCTAATAGGACCTTAAAAGTCAATAGGTTTATTGTTACTGCTTTCCAGCTGTTTGGAACTATTATTCTTGATGTAACATTATAGCTGATTTAAACAGTCATCTCATCTTAGAAATATTTCTCATGTTGCATATTTTTCTTTAGAAACTAGTACTGCATAACAGCAATAAGACATGACAGAATATGTATAATCCAATAATAACACCTTGTTGGTTAATAGCATTTGGCCTCCAGCCTTGGGCATAGCAACTACAAAGCTTGTTTTTAGATCACAGTGCACAGCCCATCACATCTTAATGATTAAGGGCCTGAAGCGGACAACAAAGTAATCCCCAACTGTTGTCATTGAAAAGATGTTTTCCATTGTATTGCCCAAGAGGGAATGGCCAATGAGTTACAGAGAAGAACAGATTAGAGTTAATCAAATGTATCTTTTTATTAGCTGAGCGTCTGGGAGAGGAAGAACTATCCAGTGAGTAGGGTGCTAGTATAGGAGTTGGCAGACCGGGGTTCTGTTTGCTGCCCCACTACAGACCTCCAGTAGGGCCACCATACTGTACAAAAGAATGAATAGGACTGTATACTCCCCTCCACCCTTCAAACTACACAGCAGGAGAATACAAGCCTCCTGAAATGCACCTCTCTGAAGAGCCAGGAATCTGCTTCATCATCTAGCAACTGGATCCAGGAACTGATACAGGCCTGTGATTTTCAGGGATACAAATGGAAGACTCTTTGGCTATCAAGCTATAAGGAGGCAGGGGAGTCTCTTTCCTCCTGAGCCTTTTCTGACTCTACCCTCCCATGGGTGTCAGCATGGCTCACAGAGCTCCACTCAGTACTCCTGTGCTCTAACCTGTCTTGTGGTCTTTGAAAGCCACGGCATGGGAGTGATGCTGCTCTGGGAAACAGTTTACAATGCAAATTGCATAATTTTTGCTGCTGTGGCAAAGTGGGATATGCCACACTGAGTGTCCATGCCCTTGCCCCCTCTCCCACACAGAACACAACAATCCCTTGTGGAGACCAAAGAAGGAAGAGGGGTGGCTATCTGATGGAGCAGCAGAATATATTTCAGTGATGGGGGTGTATGTGCCAGAGTGGGGCAGGAAAGGAACAACTAGCCATGAAGACTGGCCTGGGATTCCAGGCTTGGAATGAACAGCTGGCAGCTGGAGCTTGTTAAACCACTAGGAGGTGAAAGAGAGAGCTGCACCTCATCCCCTGCTGAAGTGGAGGAAGCAACAAAAATACAGCACATAGATTTTGGGGGAGAATGAAAAAGTAATGTTAGGAAGGAACAGGAGCTGATCTCTACCTAACTCAGGAGACTCCTGAACTAAATCAAAAACAACCTGCAGAGTTCTACAGGGAAAAGAAAAGTGTGAAGATGATAACAGTAAATGGCCGCTGGGATAAAGTGTCACACTGTATGTTTGGTTTGGGAAAAGCTAAAATTTCATTAGCGTATTAGTATATAGGACATAGCACTTTTATTCTCATACCTGGTGCTGTGAAGAAAACCTTCACATTTGTCCTCACTCTACTATTCATCTACAACAAAGAGCTTATCAGAGGTTTGCCACAATTAACAACACCCACACAAAATAAGAGTTTTGTACAGCATGCCCCTTTCTTCAGCAAAAGCTGAAGTTGCAGAAGTATCCTTTTGAACACAGCAGCATCAAACTTACTGGAGGTTGAGCACAAAGGATTTCCACTTTACTTTGAAACCACTTGAGAATCTTACAGTTGCAGAGAATAAAGTTGCCTTTATGTAGGGTGGATTCTCCCATTACTAACCCCCAAGGGCTGTTAGTCAAGTAAGAAAAATATGAAATATACATTTCAGTTTCAGTTAATCCTTTGGTGTGGAGACTTCCAGTGAGGTTAGGAGAATGCATTTTTGAGATTGTTTCCTTCCTCTGTTTTCCAAATTGTACAGTAGAACTTTATTCCTCTTGCACAATAGCATTTTATCGTCAGTTTTAAATAACCCTTCAATGTGTGAAAATTACAGAGTATGCTGGAATGCAATGTTGCCTAACAACTTTGTCAGAAGGGTTGTAGGCAAAGCGGCTTCTCCTTAATTTTTAAAAATTCAAATACCTTTCTTCTCTCCCCCCCAAGCATATCTAGAGTTTACTAAGTCAAGTAGCATTTTTGAATCACTTTTCATTTTTTAATCTTACCATATTCAAATTGGATTTTAAAGATGTGATACTACCATTTGGTCAGAGTTTCCCCATAACTAGTTGCATTGACAGTGTCCACATAGCGTCTGCTTTTTTCCCCATAATCTCCCCAGGGAACCACAGTATTTTTTAGTGCATTATTGGGTATTTTCAGATTTTTCACCAGAAAAATGTGAGAAAGGCAGAAGCCATCTATGTCCACAGTGAGACCTACCAGATCTAGATGTGGAGGTTGACGGGATCCAAAAGAACACTTGTCTGTCAGATACACTCGAAGAGGAGACCTCTCCTGCCCCTACATACTCTCTGCCCCTCCCTCAGTTCAGTTCTGGTATTCTTGGGAGGGGCAATAAAAAAAAGGGAAATTATGAGGGTTCCATGTATTTTTAGAGTTCTTCTTTACCACTTTCCAGGCTCTCCACTTTTTCCTGTGTAATCATCTTTTTGTGGCATGACTAAACTGTAATTAGAGTCCTAAGTACTCTAAAGCAAGAATGAAGATGGCAAACTTCAGAGGGTGGTGAAGGTTTAAAAAAGGCATTTAGTGGTCTATGTTAAATATTAAAAGAATGTGTTTTTTTTTAAATACATATACCAATCAAAATGATATGGCTTTGGCATGACAGACAAAGTGACTGTCCACTAGCTTAATATTTCTACTGGTTGACCGCATAGCTGAAAGTATCTAGGATCTACCCCAAAAAATATTAACTACACAGTACATTTAGGAATAGAGAGCATCTCTAATCCAAGCCGTTTTTTTTTTCTTAACCCACACGTTCCCTTTGATTCTGCTCCCAATGAAAACCATTGGCTTCATTTTCCATTGGCAGAGCCAACTGCAACAAAATGTCCAGAGACTGAATAAGTACATAATATACAAACTTCTGAATGTTCACTTTCAAAATAATAATCCCACAGTAAAAGTTCATGTGATCTATTGAAAAGGTTAATCAGAATGGTGTTTCTGACTGTAAGACTAGTGTCAAAAGATGATTGTCTATAGATTTATTTTATTTGTATGAAGTAATATCAAAACAAAGTTTCCTTCCGCTTTTCAGGGATATACATAGGAGCTAATCACTGTTATAGAGCATTCATATATTGACCCTTTGCTAATTAAAAGACCAAAAGCTAATAAAAGCAATATGATTTTTTTTCAATATCACCTTCTTTTATTAGAAGGGTGATGGAAATCTGGCAAAATTATACTTCCCCACAGCAAGTAACTTTTTGATGTGAGTAAAATATCATTAAACTTTTTCATCATAGCAAACAGGCCAAATAGGTTTTTGTGCCTCGACTTGTAAATTTTCATTGCATCTTTGCACAGCCGAATGATTCATATAATGGAATATCGTTGGAGATTATTAAATACTCGTAAGAAATGTAGTTAGCAAAATATCTATCTCACCCACTACTTCTGTGACATCCATTCTGACCTGGTAGAAAGCCCCCTGAAGTCAGTAGAACTAATGCAATTTATTTCAACAGGCTTCAAATCATTCCCATAATGACTAAATGCAATGCTCCTTTAAGTGTGGTATTTGTTTTGTGTAATGCCTAATTCAGGGGTGGGCTGGGCTGATCTAGAAGAAAATAAAGTTTCTTAATAGTGATGTCAGTGGCATCATTTTGTCCTGCATCACATCTGACCAAAATGGAAGAAAACAAGGATTAAACTAAGGGAAAAAAGAGAAAAACGAAGATATAGAGAAGAAAGCATAGCAAAGCAAATATATCAAATAGCAACATACTGTCATGCAGAAGAAGGAAAAAGTTGTTAATTGCACGGATCATTGCCACTATCAGAAAATCATGATGATCATCACAATACTGATCATCACAGTAGCGTCTGGTAAACTGCAACAGCAATCGCTAGTATTCCTGTGGAGCCTACCAGGAGGGCAGAGTTCAATAATGTGAACTTGATTTGTGGTTCCCTGAACTGAGTCATCCCGTGCAATGTGTCCAATTTTAATATCAAGACCTTTTTATTACATCACCTACAGGTTAACTATTAAATAAACAGTTGACATATTTCTAATTGGTGGTAATTGCCTTTCCTGGCTTTTTGCCTAATTAGCTCAGATTTCCTACATGATCTGTTTACAGGAACTGAAGGATGCGTTCAGAGTTGGAAGTTAATAAAGAGGCTACACTTTTGCAAAATATCAAAAGGCTCTTCTGTGACTTCATATTCCTCTTTAGCTATAAAGGTAGCGGCTGGAATCAGGGCTTTAGATACAAAAGAAGAAACTGTTAATACACGGTAAGGTTAAACTGGCTCGGCTCAGTGCTGACAGGGTTTTAAAACAGATCTCTTTTCTACTACATATCCCTATTTCTGTCCCATTTCTTCCACCTATCCCTAATTCTCTCCTATCAAGGCCAACTTTGAAAGGTCCACAGTGTCAATGGCTATTAATAAATGTACAAAGTGTTTTAAAATAGATGACCTGAAATGCATCTTTCACTTTCAAATCTATATATGGCATCCTGATAACTCTCTTTGTATCATATCTCAAAGTCATTCTCATCTAAATCTAATACATACAACTATGAAGCTGATTGAAAAAAGTGACCAAATACAAATACAGTAGAACTATCTTGTATTGATGCTTTGATATTCACGCTCTTTCCTGACAGAATAAATAGGGTGTTCCAGTTAACACCCTGCACCTTATTTTAAATGTTTCAGAGCTGGACACAGGTGCTTGAGTCTCAGCGAGGCGCTCTTGACTGTGGAGGTGGCTTCCTCTACTGGTCCAATTTAGCTAACTTTCATGGCCTGACTATACACAGGTTTTGCCTCAGTAGGTGTTTTAAGTGGTTTGAGGCTCTCTTGGAGAGGCGGTTGTTGAGTCCCCTAGTGACAATGGATCTGTTTCTGTATATGTATGTGAATCTGAATATGTGCTAAGGGGTGGAAAAAAACAGGCACATTCCATAAATAATTTTATAAAATTACATAAGATTGACATATACATGGGAGAAAAATACAAATAATAAAACTTATTACAGTTAAGATTCTGGAGCTATACCGCTCTACACTAGCTGAAGATCTGGCCCTCCGTTCCTTATGTAATCATGAAGTTTAACAGCTGCCCAGTGCTGCATGTAGCATGCCATATGCAAAACTACAGAGTCAGGATGCTTCAGAAAGTCTATAGATATGACCTGCAGAAGATCTGTACGTGACTTACAATACTGTACTTTTAAGTGGATTATTTTTAAAAGCTTCCAGGCATAAATGAAGACTAGTGTTCCATGTTTTGAGTTTTTACAGATTTTCATTGATAAATTACCAGGGTTTTTTTTTATTAAAAGATTTCAGTTTTTACTGATTTACACCCATTTATCAATCCACTCAATATTTTTGGGGTACTTATTTTTGTTAAACACTAATGCTTTACGCAATTGTTGTGTCCTGCTGCTCTGAGATTGAAGCAGTTCTGCAGCGTAAAACACAGAACACATACACAGTGGAGGCTGGCAATCAAACAACATTAGTATCATGCTATGATTGGCTCACAAGGAGACGCTGCCCACCTATTTCTTTGAGTCCATTTAGTGCGGTGCTTAATTTAAACAATCAATCCTCCACAGATAAAGATAAGGTAAAAAGATAAACTTTGGGTGAAAACATAAATCTATGGCTGAATACCAACAAGAAAATCAGTGCTTAGAAATTTTCAAGAAAAGTAAAGACGGGAGTGAAGAGGATGCATTGCGCTGCAAATACTGCAGCATGGAGGTCAGTGCTCATGCTGACAGCATAAAGGAGCATGTCGAAAGCAAGCGGTACAAGAAGCTTAAAGAAGAAAGTGAGCTTCAGGATGAACAGTCAATATCAGGAGACTTCACCAGGGCTTTAATGAAAGAGAACACAGCACAATTGTATCAATCATGCTCTTTGTTTTGCCGGACAACCGCTGTTAATTGCAGAGAGGCCTATTGGTGACTTTGTGTAATAATACTTCCAGCAGCAAAAACCCTTCCTAATGCAGACAGCCTAACTCATAAATATCTTAAAGACAATGATGATGCTTTAGTAGCTACACTGATGGAATTAAATGCTACAAATGTGGTATCTACTCTGATTTTTGACAAGTCTCCTGATGCTTTGGACCATCAGATTCTTGGCCTTTTGTTTTTTTATTTGAAAGCAAAGAAACCCACACTGTTTTGTGCTTATGTGACATTCATCCCCTCTGTTGACACCCATTTTGTTGACACAGCAATAATTGACATGTTTGAGATGTACCAACAAACTTGGGGAAATGTAGCCACAACTAACACAGATTCTGCTTGCAGAATCTCCCATTCTAAGATGGCTTAGTTTGCATGGGAAATTAAACTCAATCAGAAACCAAAGCTGAAGCTACAGATGAAATGAAAGATATGAAATCTTGCATCATTGGATTCAGGGCCATTTTCAAGCTTGTGAAGAAGCTGAAGGCTTCATTTTACACAGTGCAAGATGAGTGCAGAGCCAATTGCCAATTACCTACCCCTGTTGTGCCCACATTGGTGGATGAGCTTGTACTTCGCTGCCTGTCATGTAAATCAGTGGTTCTCGACTAGGGGTACACATACCCCTGGAGGTACACAGAGGTTTTCCAGGGGCTAAATCAACTCATCTAGATATTTGCCCAGGTTTACAAAAGGTTACATAAAAAGCACGAGCGATGTCAGTACAAACTAAAATGTCATACAGACAAAATGAGAAAGTAAGCAATTGTTCAATAATACTATGCTGTGACACCTTTGTATTTTTATGTCTGATTTTGTAAGCAAGCAGTTTTTAAGTGAGGTGAAACTTGGGGTACACAAGTCAAAGGGGTACAGTAGTCTGGAAAGGTTGAGAGCCACTGATGTAAATAATGCATGGACTGTGCTAAATGTGTCTCCTAGACCATCCTGAGTTTGTTGGTTATAAAGCAGAAACTCTGAAGAGGCTGGCATATAACCAAAATGACTGCCAGATTCTGCGCACCGAGGTAATGTTCATTGTTGAAAACTTGGAATCACTCACTATGTGACACACAGAAGACACTGGAGTTTTCTCCAACATTTGCCAATACAGACATTTACTGGATCCTGACAACCAAAATCTCATCTTAATTGAGCATAAAAGCTGCAGAAGAAACATATGGCGAGACAACCCAGCTGTTTCTGGAAATCCTTCTGACCCCAGAATATGAGAAAACCAAAAAAGCATTCAAAACCTTCAACACAATGCTCAGCAAGAAATGGGAGACAACCGTAGCCCATAAAATCTGAACTCCAAAGTGTGTGGTGCTGAAGATTCTTTTTGGAATGTTTGGAATGTTGCACCCCTTCCTCAAGGTGAATTTGGCAGCAGACTATGACCATTATGCCAGAGTGTTTCAACTATTCGCCACTAAAGATAAAATTTCAAATCTGAAAGGGGAATTTGCTACTTACATGAACATGCCTAACCCTGACAGTGTGAAACTAGATGTGCTAGCTTTTTGTGACAGTCATCAAGACACACTTCCCAACTTCAGCAGAGTGGCATACTGAGCTTTGAGCATACCCCCTGAACCTATTGATGCAGAGCACTCATTTTCAAAGTTTGACTACCTCCAAGACAGCAATACGGTATGTTCAACACGAGTGAGGATACGCTGAAGAAAATTATGCGAGCATATGCAAACCAGGATTTCTGCGAAAAACTACTAGCTCTGAGACAAAAAATATCTTTGTACATAAAAAAAGTTTCAATTATACTGTAGTAGAATGTGTATATTATGAAAGTTTTATTAGTTTTTCTTTTTCTCTGATTTTCCCCAATTTTATTTTTTTAATTTGTAAACCCAATTTCATCCTGGTTTTAATGTTTGGAAAATAAACTGAGAAATTCCCAGAATTTTTTTTTTTTAGAAATAAAAATTAAAAACACGGAACACTAATGATGACCAACAGCTACTGTATAGCTCTACAGGCTAGGTATCAGTATTACAAAAAAGGATCTTTATCCAATTTTGGGCACCAGACTTCAAGAAAGAGGTGAAAAAATTGGAGGAGTCTAGAGGAGAGCAACAAAAATAAGAGGTTTGGAAAATGTGACCTCTGAGGAAAACACTGAAAGAATTGGGCGTGGTTAGTGTAGAGAAGCAAAGGCTGGGGGGCAGGGAGGCATGATAACAGTCTTCAAATATGGTAAAGGTTATTGTAAAGAGGACAGTGGACAATTGTTCTCCATGTCCACCAAGCACAGGACAAGAAGCATTTGACTGAGTTTACAGCCAGGAAGATTTAGTTTCGATATTAAGAAATAGTTTCTGACTATATGATAGTTAAACACAGGGATAGGTTTCCTAGTGATGTTGTAGAACGCTTATCCTTGGAGATTTTTAAGAACAGGTTAGACAAATACCTGTCAGGGATGGTCTGGGTTTACTTGGTCCTGCCTCAGTGCCGGGGGGATGAAATAGGTAACCTCTTGAGGTCCCTTCCAGCTTTACATTTCTATGATTCTATTTCACTATGCTGAATTATCATGCATTTAATGTGGTGTATGTTAGGCCCTAAGCATATTTTAATTATCTCTTTTTCCTTTCACCAAGAAAAACCATTCTAAAGAAGTATCCTCTAATAATTAATTACTGAGTTAACTATTGATTATGGCCCAAACTGGTTTCCTCTGATCTGCATGTAAAAGGGACCCTGCAGATCTCTGTGGAAGGATGTGTCAGGTATTGTCATGGCACATCCCCTCCTCCTAAGGTATCACAGGGCACATGGTGGCAAATGGGCGGGCCTGGGTGGAGCCAATGTCCCCTAACAGCTTTGTATATCCTACCAGAAAAAGGTAATCTGTCTTCAAGCTTTATCGCCCTTTCCCCAGAGCCCCAGGAGAAGCTGCAGTCAGAGGAGACCCCAATGGCTCCAGTGAAGCCAGGTTGCCCTAGCGTAAAATAAGGGATATAGGTGCCAGAGCCAGTGCAGATGGTCTTAGGGATTGCAGGGTGTTCCAGAGGTTCCCTCCACACCCCTCCCTCTCATTTCCCAATGGCATGATCTGGGGAAAACTTCATGAAGGAATCCCAATGTAGCCTTCCTTCTCCCATCCCACCTCCCACAGCTATTTTCATAGGGGAAGTGATCCAGCTCTCAATTATTCCAGTGTAGGCCAACTGCTTTAACAGCCATGTAATCATGAAGGAGCAAACGCCCAGTAGGGACTCAGTACACAAGACAGACAAAGGCACCCACAGGATCATCTGTTAAAAGCAATTTCCCCGCCCCCGAAACAGATCAAATGGAAATACCTTAACATCTGGATTTTGATCGAGAATAGTTTGTGCAAACCACATGGATGGTTGGTGACTGGGTGTTAAAATAACATCTCTTCACAGATGTCAGTTTCATCTCATTAATGTATACATAGGAATTGTAATTTCAAAATACATTTTGCTAAAATGTTCAAACTTTTTGTCCTTTTTGAGCTATTGTACACTAGCCATAGTTTACAACTACTCTCGACCATTGTACATGTAGAGACTAACTTCTCAGAAGTCCTCAGCTTACAACTCCAATTGATGTCAAATGGAATTTTATTCTTAAAATCAGGCCCATAGCTTTCATAGGTGCTGTGACCCCTAGCACAGTGGTTCTCAAACTTTTATATCGGTGACCCCTTTCACACAAGCAAGCTTCTGAGTGTGACCCCCCATTATAAATTAAAAACACATTTTTTATATTTAACATCATTATAAATGCTGGAGGCGAAGTGGGATTTGGGGTGGAGGCTGACAGCTCATGACCCCCACATAATAACCTTGCAACCCCCTGAGGGGTCATGACCCCAGTTTGAGAACTCCTGCTCGTGTTTGGAAACCAACCAGTAGAAGAGAGGACCCCGTTAAAGACAAGGAAGAGGAACTCAAACTAGGAAAGTTTCCATTTGTGGAAATTATTGTATACTTTGTGCCTTCAAAGAGTTTTCCCTCCAGAACTGAGTTACCAATCAAGATGGGACAGGGACAACTGACTTATTCATCTTGCTGCTTTCTGCCTAGAGAAAGAAGGGGTCCAAGCCACAAAGATGCTTGAAGAGCAGCTTCTCATTTTTGCACTCTGTGAGTAGGAATATGTGAGCAGAAACTGATGGAGGGGAATAAAAAGGAGCTGCATCCCATGATTACATGGAGAGCTTTATGTATCCTATGACTCCTGGAATATTTTGTGTGAAGAAAACAGCTGATGGAGAGTTATCCGGGAGCTGCACTACTGTAATTAAGTACTTAGAACAGCTGAAGCACTGGATCTTTGCATGAGAAAAGGTATAAATGATGTGAAAATTAAGATTATTCTTTTAATAAATGTCATTTTTGAGGTGATCAAACAGATTGGCTGTTCTCACTCTTGGGGTCATGTCTTTGTGGTACCCACAAAGACAATTAAAAACACTTTAAGTTGACAGAGCTGTGAACAAACATGAAACTATACAGTTGCCAGGCAACAGCCAATGCACATGAGTTATATAGTGCCGGTGGTGTCTCCCCTGATGCTGCCACCATTATACCTGACTCAAATTCCAATATGCTGAACTATTGCTAAATACAACCACCATACTGAGCTACCTTTTGGTTTACCAGCAACATCCATTATCCATAAGCCCTCTGTCCCCAGCTTTGAAATCTACAGCTTAGTCTGCAAGGGATACAGGAGTTGGGGAGGCAGGAGCAGTAAGTGAATGGGGAGGGAACAATGAATGACATTCATTAACTTTTATTAGTAAAACATGTTTTATATGAAATTGTCAATCTAATATTGAATTTAATTGCTGATGTTTACCATAGCTGGGAAAAATCAATTAAAATGTTTAGAAAATTCTTATCGTACAAGGGTTTTCCACAGAGCCTTCAAAGGATTCTGTGATGGGAAAGTCACAGGAGGAAACAATGGGTATTTTTAGAGTGTTCAGAAATTTTAAAAAATTAAGAATCCCTGTAATAATTGATTCCTGCTTTCTGTTCCCAAGATATCTTTGGGGAAAATGTTCCTGAATAAATTTACATTTTGTGTGTATTAATTATATGGATAATAATGAATTAGCCTTCCCTTAACCTAACTTCTAACCTTAAGTTGGTAAACAAAAGCAGGAATTAGCTATTGCAGGGGTTCTAAATAATGTTGCTTTGTGTTATGAAAACAAATGCAAAATAATACACACACACACAAAGAAAAGAACTGTTTGATTTTTATTCACTGTAATCATTGGTCCCTTTGCTAAAAGATAGTTAGGCTGGTGGGATGTCAGTACAGCAGACCCTAATAATCATAGAATCAAGATTGGAAGGGACCTCAGGAGGTCATCTAGTCCAACCCCCTGCTCAAAGCAGGGCAAATCCCCAATTTTTGCCCCAAATCCCTAAATGGCCCCCTCAAGGATTGAACTCCAACCCTGGGTTTAGCAGGCCAATGCTCAAACCACTGAGCTACCCCTCCCCCCATCCCTATGTATCTGAGACTGCATGGACTAAACATACAATACATACACCTCTGCTAGATAAACAACCTTTTCAGCCTAATATTCTGCATGGAAAATTGGGCCTTCAAGACTAACTTGCCTAGTTTACATACAAGGCTTTTAGTCAAATATTCTCATTTCAGGGGAGTGGGGAAATCAGCTGCTTGAAGAAAAAGTTTCCAATTCTTTTCATTTTTTGAGATTTGTGGGAGCACTGTTCTGACATGAGCCCACTTCCATTACCTTTCCACATGGGGGAGCTGTGACACCTAAAATGTATGTGGGAGAATATGAACATACAATCACTTGGCAGTTGTATTGTGGTCCCACAGAAAATATTTCAGATACTAGATCTTGTACTCTTTTGAAAACTATGGCTATTGTTACACAGATACTGTCAGTTCAGCTACGGCCCTGAATTTAGACTGGATAACATTAAGGCTTAACATCAACGGAAATGGGCGGGGGGTGTCTGTGTGTGTGAGTCTAATGAAAACATTGTTTTGTTGGAAATTAACTACTCCCTATAATACTACAGTGTTTGGGTTGCAAATATCAGGCTAGTGCATGCCTGTAAGAAAAAAAAGCCAAACCTGAGAGAAATGTAATCATCATAAAAGATTAAAAGAAAATTAGATTTTAATTCTTTTAATCTAAGGCAGAATGTAAAACGCTCTGTGGAGAAGAGGGACACATTACATTTTTAGTGATGAGCCATTTTTATGAAGTACTTTTGTTCCTCCCTCCCAGCTCACCATTGTGGTGCACTGAATGCAGGAGCATGGAAGAGAGTTATTTTCTTGTGCCCTCCTCCTATTTGCTGCTTAGCATCCCCTACTGGCTGGAAGACAAGGTAATGAAGAAACAGCTTCTTCTTCTCCACTTCCCCTGCCTAAGAGGTAAGCCCAGACATCTTTAGGCCAGGGCTCAGTCAAAGGGTGAGTCCAGATACTGACTCAGAGAAAAGATGGCACAGCTGCGTCCATCGTTTATAGCAGTGCATTTTTTTAGACTGATAGGCTAAGGCTGCCTGCACTCCCGCTCTCCTACACTGCATGCCACAATAATGAATAAGCACAGTAAGCAGATATTCCTGCTAAAATGAACTATGTTGACATTGAAAGTACCATCATTGGGCTTCAGAATTAATACCCAATTGGGATAAATTAGGATAGTTCACAATCCTCCAGCTACTGTGGTAGGCAACAACAGTGCTACACTGGTTCACATTCAGAAGGTTTTCTTCACAGTTACAGGAGATGGAAAGCTGATATTCTGTGGAATCTGAATCTCTTCTGAGGACCTCACGTGGGAAAACATCAGCCCATAGAGTTTGATCCCCTACCTGGGCACATTCCTGCAACCTTTATTCATGCAAGCACTTGAAATGGAGTCTGGTAATGGTAGCATGATGGAGCCTTTAATTATCTACATGGATATTAATGATTTCTTTTAAAATATATCATTTTTAATGGGTTGGTGTTGCTTTAAGCTTTAAGGGTTTTTTCTCCTTTAGAATTTGATTTAACTTTTAATGTTCACCTCCTAGAACCATTAGCATCACAATGTTGGGAGGACTGCAAAGCAGCAGAAGTTTTTCATTTTTAGTTGAGAACCAAGGAAGCAAACAAACAAAGCAAATGGAAAATGTAAAACCAATGGCTATTATTAGAGCTGTAATTACCTGCTCATCAGAGATTTGAATTACTGCTAACATGGCCCATTAGGCTCATTTGGAAGAGCTCAAAAACTCACTGTTCTCCCATTAGGCCTGGGATGAAAAGCTAAACCAGGAAAACACCCATGCCTCTATCTACAATCGAGCTGTTCTAGAATAAGGCGAGATAAAGAGCCAAAACAAGTCATGAATATTTAAGTGCTTGCTCGTCTACTAATCTTTATAGTATCAAAATACAAATTACAATTCTGAAGTTCCAAAGGCACACAGCATGAATCAAAGAGGCGTGGGCCAGCACAATTACTTGTACATTTCAATTCTTTTCAAATAGCAAGGTTGCCTCAGTCTGTTGTTGCATGGGGAGGAATTATTCAGAAACCATTCCTCTCAGTAATTACTAATGGGGAAGTGAATAGAAGTGCTGTATGAAAAAGGAATAATATACTTAAATACATGGAAAGTGGTGTGAATATCTTATGCTCTTTATTATGTAATTAGTCCTATTAGTGCCACTTAACGTGAACAAAGTTAACCAAGGAAACATTAAACTACATGTTACAACTGGAAAACTAAATATCAATGTACCAATTATGCTAAATTCCATTAATTTCTTCAGACAAAAAGCCCCATAAACCAAATTACAATATTCATCTTTTATTTTAAAACAAACTTAATGGTTATGTGAAGTACCAGCTTGACAACCGTGGGGGCTGAAATCCTCTCCTACCTACAGCAGTAGTATCTTCATCTCAAGCCAATTACATCCTTGGCCTTTTCAGAGGAGGGTACTTTCTGTGATGAGAACCACTCTCTACTACACTAAAACCATCAGTTCATTTCACGTGCAGTAGATCATTCAATACATCAGAGGGAAACTACTTTCAGTTATTTTCAGTTGGAACTCCACACAAATTCCTACTATTAGAAGGCTGTGTGTCCCATTAGCAATCTCCTGAGTCAGTCAGTCCTCACTGTAAGCATCTGTAACACTGGCAGACCAGGTGCCAGCTCATGCCAAGGCCCCTAGGCTCCACTGAACACTGACAAACGCACAGCTGTAAACTAGTCTGGCTCACCTGTGTGTTAGTATTGTTAAAATAGGTATTAGATTTATAATAGTGTGTTTAGACTTTATGACTTTGTGAGTTGCTACATGCATTAATCTCACTTGCAATATCTGTATCCCATGTTATAAAGGTAATATTTAAATGCTTGCTCTGTAATTGTGTAAGTCATCAAACAGGAAAGAATCATTATCAAGTGTGAAATACTAATTTACCAGAAGAGGTGTCATCTCCTGCCCAAGAAAAGACTGTTCAGACATCAGACAAGCCTTTGTGGAATATCAGTGGAGAAAAGACTTTGTTGATTGCCCACCCCACACCCATGAAGAAGAGACCTGCATAAGCACTTGTCACATCAGCCTGAACTCTGGGGAAAGAAAATAAAAATCCTTGTCAAGAAGAAATTATCTCTATGCTACTTCAGCTCTGAAGCATGAAGATTTCTAAGTATAAGCAAGGGATCCCCAGCTGTTTGACCTGGGTTAGCCCTAGAGGACTTACAGAGCTTGCATATTACAGCAGCTGCTATTACCTTTTGAAACCTAAAACTGTAACTCATGTGTGTCTGTGTTTACCTGCTTTAACCTTGTAAATAACATCTTTTTTTCTAGTTAATAAATATTTAGTTAATTTATAACAGGACTGGCTTCATGTGTTGTCTTTGATATAGCATTAATGGCCATACTGGGTCAGACCAAAGGTCCATCTAGCCCACTATCCTGTTTTCCGACAGTTGCCAATGCCATGTGCTTCAGGTGCAATTGACCTGGGATAAGTGGCTGGTCCTTTGGGACTGAATATTATGATTTTTGGGGGAAGGGACCATTTATCACACAGCAAGCTTGCTTGGGAGGCAAGATCTCCTGGAGTACCCAAGAGGTCTGTCTGTGACTCCATGTTAAGGCTGTTATAGCACATGAGGAGTTCACATTTGATACTTGGTTGTAAAATCTAAGTATAAAACTTACAGCCTGTTTGGGGTTTGTGCCCTACTTCTTCACAGTCTGCCTTGAAGCTGGTATTCACTCTCGTGAACCGCTCTAGACAGCCTGACACTGGCCTAGTTGGCAGGATTCACATGCCACCGGTCAACTGGATTTATAGATCAAAACCCAACACTGTTAAATTTAAACTTTATGTTGGGACTTTTAAATGTTAAAGAAATAGACACGAGTGAACCACAGTCATATGATGCTCTTAAGACATAAGACCCAGAACAGTTATCCAAGGAGAGGGGAGTATCCCATAAAAAGAAGACTCCAGCTCAGAAGCTGAGAGCTTTGCTTGTAAGTTTTGACCAGGCATCCGAGCAGCCTCCTGCTCCAGTGCCACAGAGTGAGACCAGTGCAATGGAACTGGGCAGACTGCAGTACTGGGCAGCCCAGGAAGAATGTGAGCATCAGAGACTGATGGCAGAACTGCGGATCAAGAAGACCAAACAAGCCAAGGAAACTGAGGAGAAAGCCCACTAAAGGCACATGGAACAACTAGAAGCTGAGGAAGGGGTGTACACCAGAGACAGATGGAAGCTCACACATTGTTGCTCATAGTACTGGAGCAGTAAAAGGAGCTTCCCCACCCAGGGAGAACACACACACACACATAAGGGAGACAGAAAATGTCTGCTCAATTTATAAAGAATTTGATTGTATAAAAGTACCCATCTGCCTTTGAGAGACTATGTGGGATGCACAATATCCCAGAGGATAAGAAGATGCCTATTCTTCAGATTAACTGGAAAACCAGAGAAGTTTTTAATGATATGGAGGAGGGTGATGTTAAGATGTACATCAAATTTAAAGAAAGTGTATTGAAAAGCTTTAATATCACCCCTGAGACCTATCAACTGAAGTACTGTATAGAAATCTCAAAATGTTTGACAATATCACCTATGTTTAATATGTGCATAAAATGCATAGTTTTATGAGAAAGTGAATAATGGGGGCAGGGGCTGACGGTAATTATGAAAAACTGTTTGATCTGATGGCCCAGGAGCAATTGTTATGGCTAGTTACAAATGAAGTAAAGGCAGCCAAGGGGTCCTGGGGAGTGCAAATCCCAGGGGAAGGGAAATCCCCATATTAGTTAGGTTAAGAGGGAGGAGGGGTTTAGAAATAAATAAACCTAACCCCAACTTTAATTAAAAAAATGCAAGGGAGGCCAGATTTAAAAAAAAAAAACCCACCCTAAGGGAAGGCAGGTAGTTGGCCATAACTATGGAGCTCCTAGCCATATAAAGCCAAATTTGCCCTAAACTTAAAGTAACCCAACAACTCACACTGCCACAGTGAGTGCTGCTTCCTTTGCCTCACAAGCATCAGTAGAGGAGGTGGAAACACCAGTGAATTATATTAGGACTGAGTCTTGGGAAGATAGTGAAGAATTAAGTATGCTAAGGTAAATGGCATACCTTGTAAGGGCTGGAGGGTCACAGCATCCCAAGTCACTTTGGTTAGGGAAAGTTTGATAAGGGAGGACGACAAGCTCCCTGGTAAAAGTTTAAATATATTAGCTTTGGCTGAATTCTCTAACTACCTTTGACTAAGGACCACCTCAAGCATGAAGATTTTCAAGGAGATATTTTTGTAGGCAGGGGTGCCAGAACTGGGGGAGGCTCGTGGGGAGGCCATGGCCCGCCACACTTTTAAAAGTGGGAAGGCTATGCCTGCCTTTTTAACATGGTGTAGTTTGGGAGGTCAGAGGGCCATGTTGCCCTCCGAAACTGCAAGCCTCAGGCAGGCCGCAGTGGCACAGGCAGGGGCTGTGCTTCGCAGCAGGGGAGCTGATCAGTGCTAAGAGCTGCCCAGGAAGCCTGGGCCACTGTAGGGAGCCTTGGATCCTCTATCTGTCCTGGTCAGGGTGCCAGGGTACCAAAGAGCAGCCCTCGGCTTATGCCCTCCCCCACTTCTACTGAGGTTCCAGCGCCCCTGTTGTCAGCATTAGAAATCTGCTTCATGCTGATATTTTAATACATAATGATGTTTTAGCCATGTCTAAGCAGGTTAGTGTCATAACTTGCAGCCAGAAAGAGTATAGCTCTGCCTCACCTGCTTTCCCTGTGAATAGCAGGCAGGGAAATGTCCTCAGTCCTGTGTCAGCTGAAGGCAGCAGCTTGTCCTCAGAGGAGGGGTTTGAAGATTCCACTACCTTGCCAGAGTCCACTCTTAAGTGAGACTCAAAAGGCATCTGAGGCTCAACAGGCTAATCCTTCCCTGGACAAGGAGAGGAATGAAGCTCAAAATAATACCCTGGCTGGGGAAGGACAGATTTTTTTTTCTAGAAGCAGGTTTGTTGTAGAGAGAGGCTCCCCAAGGGAAAAAAGGGCATCCTGGGAAGGTTTGCAAGCAAGTTAAAAAACAAAACAAAACAAACAAATAACACACAACTCAAAAGCAATACAGATTAGAAGTTTTAGCCTAAGTCACTTCTCTCTCTAAATCTGAATATTCATCCTTGAAACTAATGTCTGGGAATACACTTCTAGAACCTACATAGACTTCTCCTTTTCAGTGTATTCAAACTTCAGAAGCCTCCATGAATGTTAATTCTGTTTATACAGATTAGAAATCCTATTGTACAATCACAGGGCTGGGCTGCACAAGTGGCACTTATCACTATAAAGCATCAGACTGCACACTTGCTTTTTGTTCTCTCCATTAACATTTATTACACTTTTTGTAGGCACATGAGCTGGGAGAAAATATGGGAAAATGGAGCCTGTTGAATAACACTTTTTCCAAATCCTCCTTAAAACTGGTATGCTAGTAGGAATGCTTTCCAGCAGGATCACAAACAGGAAACAGAGAAGCTCAGGATACAGAATACATGTGTGTGTAGAAGATGCATGTTGCCTCCTGGCTCTGCTGTGGCCTGCCTCCATTTCCCCTCCTTAATGAGGTAAGGATAAGGTCGCTTGTCAAGGAGAAGTCAACCATTCTACTTTACAACAGTATATTTCCTTTTAATAAAGCCTTCTGAAAGGAGCATTTACTCAAGGGTTTCAAGGCTCTTACCCTCAGAGCCCAAATAAAACTTAGAAGTCCCAAAACAAAAATCTCTGGATTCCAGCAGCAGCTCCTTCTGCTGTAAGGCCTCAGGTTTCTCTACTGTCTGGAGAGCTCTGCAGCTCACACCTCCCTGCCTGGGTAACTTTTACAGTCTTTCCCCTTCTTGTTCAGGGTCTCTCACATACTTCCTTGCCTAGGGAGCTTTTGCCAACTGAGCTTTCCTAAGCCTTTTTTTTTTTTAAAGCCCAGGTGTTCCTTACTTAATTAACTGCTTTTCAGCCACTGAGGCAGTGGACCTGGGTTAGCTCATTCCCTTCAGAGGAGTCTGTCACAACTAGGCTGGTCATCTGATTTCCTTCAAGGGACAGCCCTGTGACCATGTTTTATGTAGTAAGCAGAATATTAAAATTAATAGCCATACTTTTAATAAACCAAGACTAATTTTCAGACTATTTACGTATCTACCAACACAATGCTCCAGTTAGGTATGAATGCCCCCACTTTACCTACATTTAATTAATTCAGCATTTTGTTATATATTTTCCTCTTCTAAACGTGTGGCAGTTGCAGTTTCATAGGCTCATAGATTTAAAGGCTAGAAGGGACAGTTATGCTCTTCTAGTAAGATCTCCTATATAAAATAGACAAAAGAATTTCACCCACTAATTCCTGCAGCAGCCCCATATCGTATGGTTGCCCTAGAGCACAGAGTTCTTGCCTGTTCCTCATTTCAGAGCCTAGTTTTAACTTCACATCAATCCCTACTTCCACTCTATATTATTTATTAGTTAATTATTAAGAGTCTAATCACAACATTAGTAGAATAGTATTACACTATACCTATTAATGTGGTGTGTGCATAGAACATGTGTTGGCTAACAAATGGGATGTTCATATCCACACTTTGCCACGTAAAACAAGTATGTACACACCTATGTACTGATATGAGCATCCAAATCCAGGATATGGACTTCTTGTTAAGGTTCCCATATTTGAACCATTGAATTTTGTGACACTCAGGACCTGAGATGTGCTTGAAACAAAAAATCTGATCAAAGCACCAGGAATGTGTGGGGTCCAGATCCTAATTTTGTTGCTTGCGCCATTTTTATAAAAGACTAATTGTATGCTTTGGAGTCTGTTTTCTCTTGTTTCTTCTGGTATGAAATTCTAGCCCCACTGAAGTCAATGGCAAAACTCCCATTGACTTCAAAGGGGTCAGGATTTCATCCCTAGTGCCTGCAGTACATATATACATACTGTGCAACATCTGTCCCACTCATTGGGAGGACAGGAAAGCTTGCTAGCGTTAAATCTTAAACAGACTTTACTGAAATAATCTCACTTGCAAGTAAATACAATTTTACTCTCTACAAATGCTCATCTTATCTGTGACAAACATTAAACAAGCTCTCTCGATTTAACACTGTATCTAGACTATCATCATTTTTGCAATACCCCTCAAATGTTTCATTGTTTCAATTCAAGCTTTGTTCTTTCATTTAGAGACTATGTCCAATAGTAAGATGATTTTAAAGCATAATTATTTCTGTCTCCTTTTTTAGTCTGAAGAAAATTAGTGTCTGGTTTTGTTACTTAAGGAGGTTGATGTGTTACATTTTGTATTACACAGAGAATATTGCAGGGATATTCCACGAAGTGCAATCAGCTATAGGGTCTATTTTTGTTAGTAGCACAGGCAAGCAAATACTGTAACCGTTCATCAGGACGTGCAAATGAAATACAATAATGAAGTTTTCAAGCAGACAAAAGCCAGCGTGCCTTGCTGTTTTTCCCTTTTTGTATTTATATTCATGAGGTATTGTAGGAACTGCTGTTTGTTTAAACACATCTTTGCTTTACCATACAGATGTGTGTGTTTATTCTAGTAATTAAAAATCCCCAGTTCTCTGTTGGAGTAGATTAGTTAATCCTATATGTTTAGGTGGAAATCAAGAGCACAGTTTACAAGTAAAAAGAAAAGGAGTACTTGTGGCACCTTAGAGACTAACCAATTTATTTGAGCATGCTCAAATAAATTGGTTAGTCTCTAAGGTGCCACAAGTACTCCTTTTCTTTTTGCGAATACAGACTAACACGGCTGTTACTCTGAAACCTGTCAGTTTACAAGTAGTGTACCAGTTTTCTACTACTGCAGTACCCTACTTTATTTGTATTACTAATCCAATAGTGTGCTTTGCTAAAATACACAGTAATACTTTTCCATAACATCCCTCTTTCAAAGATGTAAACATGCTTTGCAAATATTAATTTAGAGTCACAGCACCAGTGTTGGAAAGCCAAATTCTACTATTCCCATTTGACCAAACTGGGACAGAGAGACATTAAGAGCCAGATTTTGACACTGAGGTCAATAGTTATTCCAGCTTTACATCTATGTCACTTAGAACAGAATCTGGTCTTAGTTCAAGGTGAAATCCAGATCCCACCAAAACCAACCTGTGGCAGAGACAGAACTAGAACCCAGTATCCAGAACTCCCAGTATTGTGCCTTAATATAAAGATCATTCTTCCTTTTGCCTTCCATTCCTCTGTCACAGCAGTAAAAAATAAACAAGTTCTAAACATTTATCATATGACACATAATTTAAATGTCATGCATGCCTCTGTTTAAAGGTAGATAATCAAACAAGTAAAATAAAAACCTTCCACGAGCCAATTCATCAAAGTGCAACCAGAAGAAACCAGCAGTTTTACCTAAAAGTTAATCAATCAAAAAATGTCTCTGTCTCAGTTGCAAAGGCAAAATTTGCTACAGTGCATTGTACAGATGGCTTTTTTCTGCTCTCAGTTACATGAGTGTAAATCAGGTGTAGATCTGTTGAAATGTATGGAGTTACACTAGTTTTACACCAGGTAAGTGAAAGCAGAATAAAGTCTACTGTATTTCTAGCCATGAGCCAAACCAGTGCCTGTTCCTTAGAGAATTATATATATGTACTCAAACACTAATATTGGAACAAGCATATTAAGTTTATCAAATACAATGTTTGGCAGCCTTCTGCCTAACACCTAACCATTATCAAATTAATTTATGGGGGAGCTGTACGGGGGGCAGTGAGAAAGCCTCTTTATTGTTAATGATTGAAATAAGAAAATGCCACGTTCAAGGAAAACTGAGCCTGATCCAGTTTCCATTTAAATCAAAGGGAGCTTTACACAAACTTCTGTGGGAATAGGAGAATGCCCAAAGACAGGTTTAAAAAACATGGAGACTTTTCTAAAGGTAGTATTAATTTAGAAGGCTACCTTCCAAGCCCTGTTTCTTTAAAAACAGCTTTTCCGTAACAACCTTCTACTCCCTCTAAGGCTCCTCTCCCATATTCATATCTGGTATTATAGAGCGCATGCTAATATAAAAGTCTAAATTCTGTGGGGACTTGCATCTTATGATTGAAGTCTTTGCAGTGGGATTGCATGCAGTGTAAATCAGTGTAGAATTTAGTCCAGACTTGAGCTCATTGACTCCCTGAAACACCTTAAAAGAAGATTACACCCATGTAATAACACACAATCCTTTCCCAATCCTTGAAGAGAAAAATCAGGGTTTTCAGCCAGCTCAGGCTGGTTGCCCTGGAGTTCCAGCATAATTCAGGAACCAAAATTTATCTCTGCTGCTCACAAAGAGCTCTGACTCCTGACTTTGGCAGGCTCCCCGGCCTGCCGTCGAACATGCATACATACATCTCTCTATGCCCATATATGGAAGGTGGCTCCCACTGCTGACACACTAGTAAGTGAGCTAAGCATACTGAATTAACCAGCAATCATCTTGACACATGGGAGAGAGATCTCTGGAGGCAGACTGTGAAATTTGTATCTTCACAGACAATTGCTCTTTAAGGGAAACACATGTATCTGCTTCTGTTTTAACAGATATGTCCATGGGCTTTGTCTTGTCTACGCTAGAAAACGTTGTACCCATTTTCCACGGTGTTAGCCGTGTAAATCGTAGTGTAGGCAGGGCTCAGCTTCCCCCCCTTTCTCCCCCCCCCACACCAGGTCTGATACACTGATAAACTGGTACCAGACCAGGTCTGACCAGGTACATCATTGCTGGAAAATCAGTACAAAATTTTTATAGTGCAGATTAATCCATGATGGTCAGCTCCCTCCAAAATACACGTATGCACACTCTCTATGCAGTCCCACTTCTATCCAAGGGCTAACTGTGAGCAGCAGCTAGGTGACGTAACTTCTGTAACGCCTAGGTTCCAAACCATTTCTCAGGCAGACCTTGCATTTACAGTTTCATTCTTGACTTTTCCCAGTGAAAGAGCTTAGATTCCTCGTTTTTTCATGGCGGTTGTAATGCACTTTCCATTGGTAGTCTGTTTATCCAGATGGGATAGGGCGGGTATACCTTGCCCCTCTGTGAACCAAGAAGGGGCTTAAAGGAGTCTTCATCCATTTTATCAGTGACCAAATAGGTAGGAAAGAGTTCAACCCCTTCATGGGGCAGAAAGGAGGAAGCTAGCCCTTAAAGATTGCTTGAGCTGTTAGACCTGGAGATATGAAGAGTTTGAACCTGTTGCAAACTACTGAGCGATGAAACTGACAGCTGTGCCTTGTAAGAAGGCATGCAAAGGAAGCAGAGGCTTCCAGAAGTAAAGACAGGTTGAGCGGATAGGTGGGCCTAGGGGAAGGGAGTTAATTTTCTCCCCTGAACAATGAGATATATTTCTGCCGGAGACTGTAAACACAGTAAGAACTGGTGCTTTTGGTGGCGTTTTTCCAGCGGGGCTCTTGGCTGTAGAAAGCAATCCTGTGGTTGTAGACACTTGGAATGGATCAAAGGAAGATTCCCTCTTTTAGCTGTGGTTTAGTGTGGGGATTAGGGATTTTTTTATTATTATTTGGACCTTTGGTAAAAGGAGCCGTCCTATTGATGTTGTTTTCCTCTGGCTAAGATAGTAATGTTCTTGTTAGGCTCTAAAAGTAGGGAGAAAAACAAATTAACAAATTGTGACTATAACCCTCTGAGGTGGCTGGTAGTCCTATTACATGGGGCAAATGTTCTTCTGTGTGGAGCTGAGTCTGCCTGATTACTTGGGAATGAGACTAGTACATAGGCAGCTTACATGACTATACCATCGCAATATCTTCAGGCTATTTTTTGTATTATGGTTCGCCACCCTCTCTGTTCCCCAAATAATTCCTAGATACTTATGACAATATAGTCCATCTTGTTGGCAACTATATGTGCCCTCAAACTCTTTATTGTTGTTTTTACTTCGCTATTAGTATTTGTTATTTGAGAACTTGAGTGCAATCAGGTGTGATCAAGGATGAAAAGGCTTTTGGCAGGCATGAGGCATGGCTGACAAACAGAAAGGATGGACTTCCTGAAGAAAAGATAGCACTTGCGTAACTATGCTATCTTTCCAGCTAATCCCCCATCTGTTAGGCACCCTATACTCTAGGGCTAGGTAGCAACCAACTGCTTTTGTGTCTCTTGTCGAAGGGATATAATTTGTAGGTCAAACTCAGAACTAAATTAGCTTCAGAAACGACTTTGAAAATAGCCTTCACTGCTCTGAAAGGGATGTTTTAGCTAGGCTCCATCAGGACTGACAATATGCATGAAGTCTGGGTAAGATAACTCACTAGTAGGGGAACAAAAGGGGATATGACAAAGGTTTTGAAAATAATGAATGACACAGAGAAGACAGAGAGACAAGATGGATAAGGTAATATCTTTTATTGGACCAACTTCTGTTGGTGAGTGAGACAACCTTTCGAACTTACACAGAGCTCTTCTTCATGTAACCTGAAGACCTAGAGTCCAGGTTCCAAGAAAATTCTGCCTCCAGAGTTTGTACCAATAATCTAAAATTGTACCAGCCCTACAGAGCGTAGCCCCCTTGTAGGATTATAGAGGGTGAACCAGGTTCCAGTCCCCCCCAAATGTCAGCAATTAGGATCAGAACTATTCCCAACAGTGGTAGAGGAGGGGAGATGAGGTATCTTCAGAGTCCATGAACACCAGTGATGTCAACAGACCACATACTTCAGTTTGAACTCTGGGTGTTTTTTATTTGTGGGCCACTGGTGTACTCTGAATTCCTTGCACCTCTAGCCATCTTCTCTGTTGACAGACATTCTTCCTACCCTTTAAATCTTTGGGGCATTGATATATAATTTCTTCTGAAGTTACTAAAAAGACTTCTGTTTTTCCCCTCTTTCACTTGGTGGAAGCTAGGTCCTTAATTTGCTGTAGTGATGTTCCCACCAGAGCAGCTGACTCTGTAGGTGCTCCAGGGCTCAAGCATCCACTGAAAAAAAATAGGGGGTACTCAGCAACTACAGGGCCAGATTAATCTTTTGTGGGTCCAGGCACCCAGACCATGGTCCTGCCGCCCTTGGCCTCTTTCCCCAGAGACCCTGCCTGCCACTGGCTGAGGAAGGGGTTAGAGAGGAGTGCCTACAGGCAAAAACAAGTCAGCACCTGTGGTTCCCACCCCATCCATTACAAAAAAAAAGTTGTGTATTCTTCTAACCTGCCAAATGACAATTTATGTTCATTTGTATATTATGATCTGAGTTGGCAAATGCAAGTGCTTTCCCATCTCTAGTCTTACCCCTAGATCTAGTGGAGTGATGTGGTTCTTGTTGTGAATAAGCCGTATCAGAAAGGCAGCAGCCTCATGAGACTGAGGCTACAGAAAATGTTGTTAATGATAAAGGAAATTAAACCGTTTTCATTCAGCTCTTGGGCCCCTCCTAGCCCTCCAGCATCTCGTGCTGCCCGACGTCTGCGGTACTAGGAGTGGGGGGTAGAGGGCGTGACCTCTATTGAAAACGAGCAAGAAGAAACAATGCTTTGCTCTGACTGTAAACGTGATCCCCAAACTAAACGGTCTCTTCCCAGCCTGCCCACCTTCCCCCCTCCTCTCCCTATGGCTCCGTCGCGGCGGCTGCAGCGTGTGGATTTAACTTTCCACGCCAGGATCAAGGGCTTTCGATCACCTTATCTCCGCCTCACACCCCTTTCCCCAGCTAACACCCGCTCACCATATGCTCTCGGGAGAGGCCACCGGCTGCAGCAGCTGGTCCCACCCTGCCAGAGCCGAGTCTGGCTCAGCAGCCTCTGGGGCTGCACTGCTCCACGGGAGGCAGCCGGGCAGCCTAGCTTGCTGGGGCCTCCCCCTTCCCCTCCATTGGGGGGCCCGGGAAGGCGTGGCGACTGCGGTTGGCCGCCAGAGGCTTCGCTCTGCGCCGAGAGCCCGGCGCTGGCTCGCCCGGGGTGGGGGAAGCGTGCGAGCTTCGCTCCCTGCCCATTGCCGGCGGGGTGGGCGGGTCGCTGGCAGCGGCGGCGGCGGAGACGCAGTCCGGGTTCGTGCCCCAGGCCAGCAGCAGGGGGGAGCGGGCGCCGTGGGGCGGGGCGGCAGAGACACGGCGGAGGCGAGAACTTTATCCCCAGCGACCCCTCTCGGCGTTGGGCCCGGAGTTGAGGCGCTCGGTGCTGTCGCCTCGGGCTCGCTGCTCTCCCAGCCGGCGGCGGCGGCAGCAGCTGGAGTAACCCGTGGCTGGTGAGGAGCCCGGCGCGGGGCGTTGACCCGGCCGCCCCTACCCTTTGTCCGCCCCGCCCCACCCCACCGGCGCGCGGAGGCATGACAGCGGTGCGGGGCAGCAGCGGGACTCGGCGCTAGCCCTGCGCAGAGGGAGCGGGTCCTTCCCACACCCGCCTTGGCCCCGGGGCTGGGCTGGGCTCTCTCTGCCGTGGCTGGAGGAGATGGTGCCCGCGCCAGGGTTAGTCTAGTCGCCCACCCCTGCCGCTGCCGGTCTAGCGCGTGTTGGGCGCCGCTCCCCTCGCCGCCCGCGGGGCTCTGCTTTATGACCGTTTGACCCAACTTCAGAGCTCGTAGGAGAAACGCCGCCTGGATAATGTCCACACCGAGCAGATTCAAAAAGGACAAAGAGATTATAGCGGAGTATGAAAGTCAAGTGAAAGGTAAGTGGATGTCGGTGGGAATGGGGGTGGGGGGAAGAAATATTCCCCCCTCTCTTTTTTGCTGCCTGACACTGATCCTAACTTGGGCTCCCTCTGAGGCTCATCACAAAATCCAGAGCGATCACAACGAGTGCTGGGAGGGGGAGGGTAACGAGATGAGTTTCGGTTGAATGAGCTGTACTGTACATGCTGATCAGAGTCATTCTGGAGCCACACTACACTGGGGGTGAGGACCGATTTTCAGACGCCCGGATTTGCACTTCAAACAACGGAGTAATTGCTGAACTCAATTTCCCTTAGTAGTGTCATTTAAGATAGGGGAAGACAGACGCCGCTCATGCAGCCCTTTACAATTTGTCAGGAATCAGTTTGGAGAAGGGCGAGGGGGGGATGGACTGATTTACAGCTGGAGTGGTTATGGACGGTCTGAGATTATGCACCTTTCATTAATCGGGGTTTAGTAACCTTTTAAAAAGCTTGGCAGTGAAACTGAAGAAAGACAATAGCAAGCCTTGCCCTCTTCATAATGCACATGGCTGTATTTCCCAAGGATTGCTTTGTGTGTTGAGCTGTAGCTGCTTGATTAATAAATTGATCTCTTCAATATTATAAAGTGTTTCAGCTTCAACATTAGCTACATTTTTACATCCAAGTACTGTGCTGAGAGCAGTGCAACTGGAGTCTTGGTTTCGCTGCTAATATTCCTTAGACCTTCAATATTCAAAAAGAAAGGAAACCAGTCTCTTTTTGTAAAAATACGTTTTGTGGAACAGAGGACAAGAAATTGATGTTTTAATGACATGGGGTTGTGCATGTTCCTTGGTACATGTTAATTCCTTTCCAGACTGACACAGTGGGTGAAAACTTGTGCTGTTCAATGAAATGCTTACACTATTCCAGTGGATATATATTCCAATGGATAGCTTTACAGACTTGTCTTAACTCAAAATGCTACATAAGCCTTTAACACTGACTGTATTATAAAGACAATATGTAAGCAAATACTAACTAGGGCCCTGATCCTGCTATGTGATATGCTAGTCAGAGCCTGCCTTCACATGGAACCCGACTATGTGGGTGCAGAGATCCCCCCACATATTCAGGATTGGGCCTGTGGATCCAAACAAGGCTTTGGAAAATGGAGAGAGAGTACCAAACACCCCACAATTGTTTATGAAATCCAACAGAATATCAATAGTTGCATAGTCCATCTTCTCTTTTTACTTGATCCTTCAATGAGATCACGATTATATCATCACAAATCCAGCATTTTCATGGCAACCAACTGTGATGAAAGAAGAAAACCGTCACTGTGTTTAACAGAATTAAAAAGATACTGTGCTTTGAGGGGAGGAATCGTCTTGTATCCTCCTCTGTCTGCTCTCCCTACCTCCCCCCTCATTATTAGCTAATTTCACTAAAAACAAAGACTTGGGTAGTGAAGGCATCTGGTTATAAACTGTCTCCTCAGGTGTTACAGTCCCCCTTTATAATTGCCACTACTTCACAATGCATTTATAAACCTAATGTATAAGGAATTTTGATTTGTTCACATTGTTCCCTGTAGTGTCTCTGAATGTGTATAATGGTTGTCTTGACACTGCTGAAGTGATGACGCCCTTAGCAAAGCTGTTTAGAAAGATCCACTAGGACCTGTGGTTGTAGTCACAGCCTCTTTTTCAAAGACCTTTATAACAATTTAATTCCAGATTACAGGAAGACTTTTTTCCCATTCTGGCATCACTTTCTTAATGACAACTGAATATTTGTGTAATGCCACGGCAGATCTCCAAGGCCAGAGAAGCAAATATAAACACAAATTACAAACAAACAAACAAACTGGAGTCAGATCCTGACCCCCAATATGGTCTCTCTTTTCACTGGGGAAACCCAAAGGGACTATGAAGGTACCCTAGTTAGACAGCAAAGTAACCTTCAGGTAGTGCAAAATCAACAAAGCCAGCTCTGTGCCACTTGTCCAGCATAGGCGTGTCAAGGCATGCTGGGAAAAAGGGCCATGACCCAAGCACCTCTTCCTCCAGTGATATCTAGTTAGTGTAATGTCCCCTAGGGAACTGTTACTATCAACATAAATTAAAGCTGCCCTAGAGATCTGGGGATTAGAGCAGTCCCTAGAATATAGCATGCACAAAGCTGGTATCTTTTGTCCTTTCCTCCCACCAAGGTCCTATGCTGAGTACAATTTGGTGTGACCCAGGGATCATTCTGGTTCCTAAATGCTGCAGTCCCAAAAGCCATAACTTCCAGAATTTGACAACTCAAAACATATGCATTTGAGTAAGCCCAGTTGCAAGACTTATCTGAATATGTTATTGGAGAAAATGGGCTTCTATTATACATCGCTAGTAAGGTGTGATTCTGTAGGTGGTGGTGCCGCCACATATGAAATGGGGATTTTCCGCATCCCACTTTACATATCTTGCTGTGCTGTTAATTCCTTGACTGAGTCAGTTCTATTAGATATTGTGCCAATTAACTTTCAGCTCACATAAGCTAGAAACTATTACTTGCAATACTTTCTAGTTGTGTGACTAGACTCACTTATAGGCAGTTACTACAAGAACCAAAGAAAGCAGAGGGCGGAGTAGATAGAATTACAAACTAACAGAAATACAAAGGGTACATTTCATTCATGGGTGGAGCATGCGAACATACCACTCCAGTTTCACCTGGTCCCTCATCTAACCATGAGAAACTTGATCTGCTACTGATTTTAGTGTTGTTCTTAAAGACTGCTTTTGTCACCAGGAATAAAACTATCAAATTTGTGGAAAAAAGAAAATAATTTTAAAATAAGAATCTTAAACTCCAACAAGTGCAAGGCTACAGAGTCTTTGGACCTGATCTTACAGTTAGATCCATGTGGGTGGACCCTTGTACCCATGCTCAGCCCCATTGACTTTGGGGATGTTCCATGCTAGGTGCAAGGCTTGGCCTGATTGGATCTGATTGCAAGGTTGGAGCCTTAATTTGTAGGGAATAGTTGGAGAAAGGCCACTTGCATGTAAACCTAAAATTCAGTGATTCATTGGAGGTGTGAGACCTTTGAGTACAGTGAGCAATGCTGGTTGTACTGTGTACTTAAAGTTTGCTGTTAAGAATAGATACTTTTATTAAACTGATTAGCTGTGTCAATTTCTAATTTAAGACGCCTTTATGAGGGCTAACAGGATTTAGTTTATTTCAAATCCATTTTTAACAGTTGCTCTTAAGGATAAGCTTAAAATTGGTAAGGTAGTCTGGGGCGTGTGCCTTACAGATCTCTTGATTGTTGGATAATTGAATGAAATTACTTGGAATCATGGAAGGGACCTTGAGAATTCATTTAGTACGGTTCCCTGCACTGAGGCAGGACCAAGTATACCTAGACCATCTCTGACAGGTGTCTGTCTAACCTGCTCTTAAAAACTTCCAAAGATAAGAGTTCTACAACCTCCCTTTGTAAGTTATTTCAGTACTTAACTAGTCTTATAGTTAGAAGTCTTTCCTAATATCAAACCTACATTTCCCTTGCTGTGGATTAAGATGATTACTTCTTGTCCTAGCTTTAGTGGATGTGGAGAACAGTTCATTACCATCCTCTTTATAACAGCCCTTAACATATTTGATGACTATCAGGTCCCTGCTGAGTTGTCTTTTTTTTCCCAAGACTGACACCCCCAGGTTTTTTTAAAGCTTTCCTCATAGGTCAGGTTTTCTAAACTTTTTATCCTTTTTGTTGCTTTCCTCCAGACCCTCTCCTATGTATCCACATCTATCTTAAGGTGTGGCTTCCGCAGTTAGACACAGTTCTCTAGCTGAGGCCTCACCAGTGCTCAGTTTAGGGGGAAATTACCGTGCTTGTCTTACATGCAAAACTTCTGTTGATACAGCCCAGAATATTAGGCTTTTTTGCAACTACATTATATTGCTGACTCTCATTCAATTCGTGATCCACTGTAACCCTCAGATCTGTTTTACCAGTCCTACCACCTAGCCAGTTATTTCCCATTTTTGTAGTTGTGCATTTGATTTGTTTTATTTATTTTCTTTCTAAGTATAATACTTTGTACTTTATAGAATTTCATCTTGTGGGTTACAGACCAATTCTCCTGTTTGTCAAGGTCATTTTTAATTCTTGTGTCCTTCAAATCATTAATAACTACTCTGAATATGGTCTGTCAACGTGATTTGCACCTTCCTTATATTAATTTAATCAAAATGGAGGAAGAGACTTAGAGGGGGCCACTTGTGTTCATTTATACTTACTTTATATACCATTCAGTCTACAATTCATATATATACTCTTATGAGATGTCATCTGGTTGTAAAATTTCAGAACTCTAGTCTTGTCTGCTTTTTGGGTGTTTGGGGAGCAAAAAGGCCTTCTAAAATACACTCAGAGATAGCTAGAACTGTGTAGTATTAGAGCAAAATACATAAAGGTACAGCATAACACTGACCTTCAAATATTCAGTTTAACACAATATTACATGTTTTAAAAGGAAATAGGAGAAAGTTCTATTTAGCTCAGCAGCTGACATGTACTCTGCCTGTATCAACTGTATTATTATCCCTCTGGAGCATCTGAGAATGAATATACCTGCCTATCTCAGAATTGTGTAGCACTCTCAAGCTCAAATGTACTCATTCACTTGATTGTCTACTTCAGCCTGACTGTTGTTTTTATTCAGAGACCAACTGGTTCCTGGCACTGTTCTTAAAGTACTAATTTAAAGTAAGACCAATTTGATGGATTTACTGAGGAACCCAGAGAGTTAGACAAACAGTAGGACACATCCCTTGGGGTCTGTATTGGTATTTTTTGTATGGTGACTGATCAGTTTCTGAGATTTTGAACATCTGACTTTGTCTGGTTTAAAAAAAAAATTCCCTTTACAAGTAGGAATGTAAAATTGAGCCCTGTGCAGAGGACTGACACAATACCTGTGCAGCACTTAAATTCCCTATAAGCCTTTAAAATAGGCCTAGGCACCCTTAAGTCCTATTAGGGTATGTCTAAACAACAAACAGACACCTGTGGCTGGCCTGGATCAGCAGACTTGGGCTCACGGGGCTTGGGCTATGGAGCTGTTTAATTGTGATATAGAGGCTCTGGCTCAGGCTCCATCCCAAGCCCTGGGACCCAGCAAGCGGGGAGGGTCCCGGAGCCCAGGCTCTAGTCGAGGCCCGAACATCTATATTGCAATTAAACAGCCCTGGAGCCCAGGCCCAAGTGGGTTGACAGAGACCAGCCGTGAGTGTTTAATTGCAGTATAGACATATCCTTACCGGCCCTCCACAAAGTAAAATTCACTTGGTGTGGATAGTAAACATGCTTACTAACTACCTGATCCAAGCACTTCTATTGTAAGATTGTGAATGTTTGAAGGTGTGTGCCTAATGTTAATTAAGGATTGGATGTGGAGCTGGTTAGAAACTTGCCAGTAGAACGTTTCTCTGTTGGAAAATGCCAGTTCATCAAAAGCAAAACATTTTGTGGAAATATGTCTGCTTGAATTAAACTTCGTTTTGAAAGAAAAATTGAAAAAAGTGTTGTGTGGTCAAAACATTTTGTTTTGAAATGAAAATCAAAGCATTCCATTCCTACTTAATTTTGTATTTATGTATTATAGAGTCATAGAATATCATGGTTGGAAGGGACCTCAGGAGATCATCTAGTCCAACCCCTTGCTCAAAGCAGGGCCACTCTCCAATTTTTGCCCCAGATCCCTAAATTGCCCCATCAAGAATTGAACTCATAACTCTGGGTTTAGCAGGCTAATGCTCAAACCACTGAGCTATTATATTAGAGCTATGCAGCGGGAGGAGGTTTCATTTCACAAAGGATTTTAAATTTGGCTTTATTCTGAATTGGAATGATAATCAAACACCGAAATTCTCTAAAGAAAATTTTTGAAATGTATGTTTGTTTTTTATTTCAACTTTTTTTAAATTGTATTTTACAATATATTTTATAATATAAAATAGTTTCAAAACCAAAACTCATAACAAAATTTTTGTTTTGAAAACATTTTAAATTGGATATAATCATAGAATCATAGAATATCAGGATTGGAAGGGACCTTAGGAGGTCATCTAGTCCAACCCCCTGCTCAAAGCAGGACCAATCCCCAGATAATGATGTTAGTATAACCCTTTTCCAGTTTTCTTTGAAATTCCTCAGACAAACTCTAGATATAAAATTTAGAAAGGAAAAATCAAAACAATGTTTTGATTGATCTTAAAAAAACATAAATTCTGACTCTCATTTTGCTGGAAACTTGAAATCTGTGGGGCTTTGTTACATTCTGGAATGGAAACATTTTGAAATTGTGGATTTCCCATGAGCGGAAAAATTGATTCCCTCTCAACTAGAAGGCATCAGGAAGAATTTGTCATGGCTTTCAGAATACAATCCAGGACCTTCTCGTATCTGAAAAAAAAACCAAACCCAAACAAAACAAAAAACTAGCAAGAGTAGAAACTATCATTTTGATAATTGGGCACTTCGATAGGCTTTATACTTTGCCCTTTCTTACACCTTTTAGATTGTGTGATATATCTGTACTATTGTTCTGTGACTTCCATTTAAAAATAAATCCTTATTTCTGTTCAAAGCAGCTGTTCAGGAGACTCAGAATATCATTTGAATGTAAATTTAAATATTACCAAATGAAAGTCTTCCATCTTGAGGGTTTTAAGATGCTTTAAAAACGTGTAATGAATTTTGCCTTCTTACAGATAGGAAAACTCTGGTACAAAGAAGGTAAGTGGGTTGGCCAGAGTCACAAAGGAGATCTATTTGGCAGAGTCAGGAATAGGCTCAGGACATGTGACTCCCTGTCCTGCATCTTAACCATGAGACCATCCCTTTTCCATTTCATATTTTGTGTTTCAGTGGACATTTGGAGGGAATGGAATCTGGGTCACTTCAGTACATGTGAACAGGCAACCAGTAATCATGAAAGTGGTGGGTCTTAACTGTGTGCGTGTGCATATGTGTGTATATATATATATATATATAATAATAAGTGTGTGTGTGTGTGTGTGTGTAAAATATATATATATAAAATAAATTACCATAGTTAATTATCTTAAATATGGTGATTGGCTTTTGTCACCTTAATGATTAAGAGTGAAAGATCTAACTTCCCTCTTAATGTGTTCACATACCTCATTGAAACCAATGCAATTTGGATCCTGTACAATGGTTTCTTCTGGTGTTCTTTCCAAGTGTTTTCTCCACGATATTTCAGCATTTCGTAGTAAAGTTCTAAATCAAGTTAAGGTTCATTTAATTTCCTACCATTATCTTTTTATTGGTCACTTTTTATGAAGTAAAGTATCCGTTGCTAATAACATCAGACTGATAGCTCGGAAATGGTTCTGTGGTCAGATGGAATGGCTTCTCAGTTCATCTTTCTGCTTCGTTTTGCTTAAATTAATTTCAGTTTCTATGAATACTGGTTCCCTTGCCAATCAGTGCAGCTCCAATGGCAATGGATGTCAGCACTGGAAAAGGTTGGCTAGCAGCGATAAGACTCTACAGTAAGAAATCCTCTGCTGACGCTTATACATGCTCTTAGCATTGACTCTCTGCTGGCAGTGTGGCATCTGCATGTTGGACAAGACTGGTCACAGTGATAGGGGACAACCACACTAAGCCATGTGCAAGTGGATCAATGGCATGTTGCTGTATTAACAGAATGTCAGTGGCCCACCTCTGACCCCTGTGCTCCTATGAGTAGAAATTAATGCTAACTCAGTTTCTGTTTAATCTAGATTAGTTTCTAATAATCTACCCTTACTGCTCAGGTTTCAAGGAACAATCTAGCACCTCTTCCACCAATTTGCATAACCATACTCAAGTATTAGGATTCTTTTTGTTCTGATGGAAACAAGCCTCATAGCCAGCTTCTCTCACTTTGTCAGTTACTAGTCATAACTTACGTTAGGCCTTTTCTTTACTGCTTACTGTGGGCAACAATCTATTCCAATGTGTCTTACCCCTGTTCTGGAAAGACCATTCTTGGGGCAGGAAAGCTAATTTAGTCACCTTCTCACCTTACCCTTTCAGCTCGTAGACAAAAATGAATGCAAACTCTGATGGCAGTTCTTATGTGAAAGCTGGGTCACAAGGAAGTGGACTGTGACTGCTTTGCATAGGTCATTAAACTGGTTCAAATGATAATGGCAATTTTCATCAAATCTCAAACTAGAGATGGAAAAGACCTATTATGTGCACGTGTGTGCACGCATACATTCAGAACTGCAGGAGAGTCTCTCTCTCTCTCACACACACATGCGCGTGCACACACACGGCAGTAGGACCCAGGTGGTGTGTCATCTTCCACTGGAACCCCACCACCATGTGGGAGAAGGAGGAGGAAGAGTGCGGAGAGGAGCCAGCTAGAGACTACAACTGGTAGGAGCAGAAGCAGTCCAATCCAGAACCTCTGGACATTGAGAGAACTTTCAACAGTTTTGACTGGACTTTCTCTGTTTTATGCTGATTGGCTGTTAGCTCAAACCCTCCCCCCTCGATTTCACTCTGTACCTGCCCCTCTTACCTCCTCCCCCTCCCCCTCTTCCCTTCCCTTTTTCTTTCCATTTAGCTAAACCCAACTTAAAAAGTGTCACTAACATGATGTTCTCTCCCAGCACATTGTTGACTCTGTGTTATACCCCTTCCTCCACCCTGTCTATCTTTCTGTTTAGATTGTAAGCTCTTCAGGGCAGGGACTATTTGCTACTCTGTTTAATGCCTACCATAATGCGTCCCCATGCTTGGTAGGCCCTTCAGCACTATAGTAGTAAATGTGACTAGATTGTTGAAAAATAATACATCTGCCAATGCAGGATTATTCCTTATAGTTCATTTTTGTTATATCTTCAGTCCCATTTTAAATGACTGTAGTGATTGGGTGTCCATCAGTCGTCTTGAGAGACGATGCTACAGCCTGAGAGGGATATTATTATCAGGAAGATTTTTTTTATACTGTATTTCAGCTTTCCTCTTCCATCATTATTGAGCCAAAAAGAACATTCCTTTTCCTTTAACCTATCTACTGAGCCACCCAATGCCTCATGAATTAATATATTCTTCAGTTTGTGAAAATTAACTGGAATGTGGTCAGGTCAGTCAGTCTTGGAAAACATCTAAATATAAAGACACCTACCAGATACATGTTGGTAATATCCATGTTGCTTGTTGCATAACTCAGCATTTTATTATCTATCTTGCTTTTTAGTCCGTCCACTGATCAGTGTGCTTCAGGACTGCTTGTAATATACTCTTGAGCAGTTTCAGGTAGCTGCTATTTTTTTAAAAAGGAAAGCAAATCTCTGCCCTCTTCCCCCAGTCTGACAAGGATATTTCAACTTTTTTCTCCCAGAAATGTGGCATTTCCACCCAAAATTGTACCAGACTCATGTGGAAGGCATCTATCTTTGAGTAGTAACAAGCTTAATGTCACATACCTTGCAGCCCACTGGAACTAGAAATGGGAACTTTATACCCCATTGGAAAGGGGAAATACCAAGTGTTTGCATCTAGCCCTGCTAAATCCTGAGGTACTGGATCTCAAAATAACCTTTGTATAGGGGAAAATTACATTAGATTCATTTGTAGATATTTCTGAAACATTAATGTTCTTCTTCCTCCAAGGCCTACCTTCATGGTGTGAAGGCAACCTGATTTACAGTGCTCTTGCTCTCTGTCAGCGAGATTACATTCAAAGTTCTCTTAGAAAATGTGGCACGTACAGAGTGCATTATGATGTACTGTGATATAAAGGTGTCAGCAGTATGAGCTGGGATGATCTGTATAATTAGCTTATGGCTTTGTTACTCTCAGGTGAGCATATCAAAATTATGCTGAGGAAATTTCTATGGTACGTTACATTATCTATATGTGGGTACATATGTAAATGTTCCTTAATTATACTTCCTCTGGAAAAAGCATGTATGTGTACTCATGCATATCTTAAATTGTGGAACTTCTGGAAGTTGTGGGTTTTTTTATAATCTTGATAGTGGGAGAAAAATTTTCTTTCCCTGTCATGAGAGTTCTACCAGGATTGTCTAGAAACGGGTATTTATGCATACATTTTCAATTAGCTTTTTTTCTTGTATATAACTTATTTAAGTTTCAGTTGTAATTTCCTGAGATTTTTTTCCTACAAATGCATAAGTGGAAGTGAGTGGGTAGACTGTGGAAAGGTATTGCTGTTGAATATAGTATATTTAAAAAAACAAACAAAAAACCCAAAACAACACCTGAAAATGTACTTTACGTAAAATGACTTTTTTTCCGAATGGGAAACATAGGTATATTTACAAGAATTAATAATTGGAGCCGTTATGATACAGTATTTCTTGTAAATCATATTTGGAATAAAAACAAGCATAGCTGACTTACTGGATGACGATTTCCAGGAAGTAATGATTGTAACCCTTTATGTAATTAGCCACCATGGAAAAATAAATGAGTATTGCAATTTCATATAGATAGACTTGTCCAGACTGGTCAGCTGACACAAACTTTGTTCATTTGAAATATTCAACATGTGTTTTGTTAACAGTATATTGTTGCTGTAATGTGCTCAGAAGCCTTGCTGCTTTAATCTACTTTTCTCTTTTTGTTTGTAAGTCCACAACTGGATTTCCAATGAGGTGTTAAGAGCTTATATATTCTGATGCTTATTGGCTTTGCCATGGAGTAGAGACTGGGTCTTAGATGCCAATGTGAAAGGATTGTTTAATATGTGGCTTTATTCAGAATAGTTTTGTATATTGATGTCTAATTTCCAACTAACAGTTGATACAATTAGTCAGACCCTGAGTGTCAAGACAGAAAATGGAACAAAAGTGTTATTAATCTCAACAGATACTCTTAAATTAAAATCTTAATGAAGCGCCGAGTGGGAAAAGGTCTGCTGCATAGAAAATAGAAAGAACTAGGGAGTCCAATATAGGGGCTTGCTGCTGTATATCTGGCCACCAGTGGTCTCTTCTCCAATATGCTCTTATCTCCAAAAGAGAAGGCTTCTCAACAGCTATTGCTACCTTTTCCTCCCCCACTCTTCCAAATGATTTCTGTTGTAACAGCTCCTGATAGGATGATTTTTATGTGCACCTTTTTAGTTATACTTGTGACATTGTAGTTGTGACTTTATAATCCCTTCCTCATCAACCATTTGTACTGTCACAATGACTCAATGGGTCAAATCCTGAAGTTCTTACTTGGGGAGAATGATCATTAATATCAGTGGCTGTTTTGCCTGACTAAAAGTTGAGTAAAACTGACAGTATTTGGCCCTATGACTTAAGGCAAAAACTAAGCAGCAGGAACATCTTGGCCATTCCTCTCATTTAATCAAGTTACAGTCTTCATTTGAGTCACAAACTTCCATTCATACTGACCTGCTGTTGTCTGTATGTAACTGCAAAGTATTGCCAAATACTGAATCTGGGTTTGGTTGTCGGGAGAGGGGGGGTTAGTAACAGTCTTCATTTGAGGTTTTTAGCCATTTGAAAGTGTGACACTATTGGATGTTTGGGCCTTCGGAGGTCAAGAGCTCTGAATAGAGAAACCAACAAGCCTTAAGAAATAAAACTTCCATTTTCATGCTGATGTGCATAGTAATGCAACTAAAGAGAAATATGAACATGAGCAGAAGTGTTTTCAAATACAATTTCTCAAAACATTTTTTCTATGTGGCATCAGCAGCCCTTTAAAATACTGTCATTTAAGAGGGAGCTTAGAGCCAGTGTGTTTTGGTGTCTGGTAACGTTTAATCAATCTTAAATACAACAAGTTGGCAAGCTTTGTTCTTCCTTTCTGTTATCAGACACATGATTTCTTTCTTACAATAAACATGCTGTCATCAAGAAATGAGGGAAAAATTATTTTAAATCTCTAACTCCCTTACTGCCAGTTCAGCGGAATGCTAATAACATGAGGGCAGGATGGCTCAGGAGATTGGTAATAGAATAAGGAGCATATTTCCTACAGGTTGCCAGCTGAAATCCAGCATAGGTCAGTAATGACTAAATTGATGCCACTTTAAAGCTGCCAGGTGACCAGATGGTATGAGATCTTATTTCAGTTTAAACGGAACAGGTAGGCTTTCACGTTGCAAAAATTCTTGTGGTTGGCAGGCTTGAAAACAGACTCAAATGCCTATTGAGTCTTTGGCCTGTGGGCCTAGATATAGAAAGGTAATTAGGCACCTCACTTCCCTTGAAATCAGGGCTTTTGAAGTTCTGGGCCCTGGAGGTTGATTTGCCCTTGGAAGTAGTTCCTCTAGAATGTGATAGACAGATACACATTTGGCATTCTATTACTGGAAAGTATGTTTGGCTGGTCTACTTGTTTGCTGGATAAATAAGGGAACTCCACCCTCCATATGCTTGTACTCCTTTTTAAAGTAAAAACAAAATTGCTTTTATAAGTAATCATTTGTTTTACTAAATCAGTTTGAAAAAAATCTAGAGGATAATTTATTCAGCACATCCATTAAAGTAGTAGATATCTTGAAGAATAAACAACAATGGGTATAAAATCTCTAGAGAGGAACAGTCGTACTGAACTAAAATAGCCTGAGGATGCATATATTTGAAGACTGCATCCAATTTTAACAAAAAGAATAATTGCTGAGTTGAAATATCCTGGCTCATAATTAGAGGTATGTAAGCTATTCTCTTTCAACAAATTATTAGTACCTTTTTCTGTTTGAATTTTCAACAAACAAAAACCTGAAGTTTATTCAAAATTAATTGAAAGGTTTATGCAGCATACTAAAGTCAAGAGCTTTTGTTCTGAGTATTCTATTTGTAATTTGCTATTCATCCAGTGTAACCAGACATCTAAAGATGCATTATGTTTCTGCTCCCTGATTGCCTGAGTCCCAGGCTCTCAAACCATTCACGATGTCCATCTAAAAAATTTTGCCGCAAAAATTTATCCCAATGAATGTTGGTAGAAAGTAAGGAGGAGAGAGGGGAAAGGGCTCACAAATAGCATCTGAAGCAAAACTGAAGCTTTTACTTGATCAGATAACAATAAATGTTTTTATTACTCGTCCAGCTCCAATCATAATACATTTAGTGGGAAGGAGGAGAAGCTAGTTGAGTTCACTTATAACAATTAACCAAACTATCTGTCATGTTTCATCTGCCTATGATGAAGTGAACCTCATTTCATAAGCAAGCTTGATTGTACAGTTGTATGCAAAGTACCATAGCTCAGGTGTGTGCTTCAATATCAGTGGTAAACAAGAAGAATGAAACTGAATGTCAAAATCTGATGAGCTTGTAAACAGAGGTTTGAGAAGACACTCCTGGTATGTTTCTGAAGGGCTGCTTTAGATTTATTTTGTGTTCAGCAAGAGAAGGGGTTTCTCTCTCTCTCACCCATATCTAATTGCCGATTTCTAATAATTAATATTGATGGGGCATCTTTTTTTGTACTGGACCAGGTGCAGTTCTTATTTTACAATATTTTTAAATATTCCTCTTAGTCTCGTCTTCATCCAGGTAATTAAAGGGATATATTGTTGTAGGGATGTGATAAATCTCCGAGCTTGTAAAGTATCAGGGGTAGCCATGTTAGTCTGTATCCACAAAAACAACAAGTCTGGGGCACCTCGACTCCGAGCTTGTAAACTGTCTTTACATGAATGCACTCAAACTGTAAGTATTTGCATTAACACATTAGTTTCTAAACTGTGGTACATGATCTGCATCTGCTAGTCACGTGATGTTGACTTATCCTCCTTGTTGCCACCTGCTAACTTGCATTAAGAGAGCTGAAAATACATTACTTCCAAATATGAATTTTCCAGGCCAGCAATTGCTGCAGTTGTCAAAGGGGCGTTATTTGATTATTGGGCGGTTGGTAGTATGTGTGATCATGGAGAAGTGATCAAGAAGACTATCCCCTAATGTATTCTGCAACATGTAGTATGGAGGAGAGGCTGCATGGCAAATTTTGCCCTATTGGCAGGTGTATTTTAAGTTCCTTGGAACAAGGAAAATCTTTATGTATTTGCACAATGCCTAGTACAGTAGGGGTCTGGTCTGACTGGCAATCACAGGAGTTACTACAATATAAATGGTAACAATGTTATTGGAGGCGAACACCAGGACTGACTTTGGTCGTAAAGTCTCTGGTTCTGGATGATCAGCTGTACTACATTCTGATGCAATCAAAACTTCTAATCTGTCACAGATGTTCAATCTCTCCCTTCCTGGTCCAAGTTCAGAACCCAACTGAGCCCTGAGGTGAGCCAGGTATAATTCAGTTGATTTCAGTTTACTGTTGACTTACAGCAGGCCTAAATTAGCATTGATTGGCACTAGCTCTACTGAAGGTTTGGAAGAAACTATTAGAAGGAATGTGGCACAGTGGAAGTGCTGGTTTCTATGTAATTCAGTCTAGACTTAAGAATGCCAAATTAGTGTATTATTTGGTGGTTTCCTCAGTAAGATTTGTTTTCCAGTGAGACTTTGAGTGATTAGAAACTTGCTAAATCTTTACTAGTCAAGCTGCCTCCCATGCTCTAGCTTTCTTATCTGTGAATGCACAAGGTAGACTGTCACTATATGAGGTGTCCCATTACCATGAACAATTGCTAACTAATGCAAGACTATGATGTCACTGGCTGTTGAGCTGTACCCACTGTATGACTTGGGGTGGAGAAAGGTGGTAATTATCTGGTTTGGTATCTGCTTTTTTTATAAAGTGTTTGTTATAGCCATAGGCCTCAGTCCTGTAAACAAGGCCATGCTTAAATTTACACACACAAGTATGTTGACCTCACTGGGGCTACTGACCTTCCAAGCATTACTTATGTCTGTAAGTGTCTGCAGGATTGGGGTTTTATTGTATCATGAAAATGTGCAACATGAATGAAGAGCGCTGCAAGTCTTTCCTCATTTGAATAGATGCTCATAATCGATTCCTAGTCCCTAGACACTGTCAGTGTGCCATGTCAAAGTGGCTGCTCATTTGAGTAAGGATCTGACCTGTACTTAAGACCCCCCCAAGCTTCTTGCTAATCTACAATAATACAAATAATTATCTATTGAAACTAGTCAAGAACTACAACTTGACTTGGATAGAATTAGGAGGATAAAATTGGATACGGTAATGGGTATGATTTAGTGGTAATGGATATACTTGAACGTTGTTGCAGTGAAGTCCTTTTAGATACATGCTATTTTACTTTTCTCTGTGTGTGTGCAGTTCAAACAAAATAGTCTAAACAAAACAAGCTTTAAAATGTAAAAATGACTTTATCAGAGACAGATTTTTATGGACCTAAAATTGGGGGGATAAATTATTTGAAAGTCACTCTTGTATCTGTGTATCACAAAATGTAAAAAAGTACAAACATACTAACAAAAGGCTGACTTCTTTGACATTTTAATCTTTTAAATCTTTGAAATATTTGTGGGCATCAGAAGGCTTGCTTCTAAATCCACTGGATGGTGTTTTCAGTGTCTCAAATATAGCGTTAAAAATTGTAGCAGATTTAAAAAAAAAAAAAGTGATCGGAAAGCTTAATGCAGTCAGAACATCATGACCTATTATGTAAAGCAACATTTGGCAAGGCCTTCCCAGCTGCTGTAAATGAACAGTAAGAATTTTATCAGCTGCTTTGACTACTTTATTACATAACCTGAATATTTATGACCCTATTAATGTTTAGCTGCGAAAGTGCAATATTGATGGAACAAAGATTCTATATAACAATGAAGAAGCAGAAAGATTCTTGCATCAAAAAAAAAAGCCAGGAAAATATTTAACACTTCATGTTCATGGTTGAGAAAGTTTGTTGAATCATTTTGCAGATTTAAATATTATACAATGATGTGACCATTCAATTCAAAAGGTACTTTAGTAACAGAATGGTGTTGCTGAACATTGATATATACTATCTAAGTATATATAAGTCAATAAGCAGAATGTGATGATTTATACAAAGGAATCACTGAATCCATAACTGTAAACTACCATGATCTAGCAGATATTCTTTTGATATTAGGTATTTTTTTTAATCCACTCTATCTAGATATTTATGACTCTTTCACTGTAGTATTCAAGTGCCTCTCAAGTTTTTAGAAATAGCGTCAGTTTCTTCCTTCCTTCCTATTCTGTAGGATAAATAGCTTGATTAGTTCACGGGTGTGGGTAGGAGTGTTGTGAGTGAAAAGCTTAAATAAAAAATGAGTATTTGATCTAGTTTTGAAAGTGGTGAAGTCCTTGGTCATTCTTATGCCTTGGAAGAATGAGTTCCATAGTATAGTCTAGATCTAGCTCCAATGAAAGTGCTTCTCCAGCATTCACAATCCTCCCTCTATAGTCTTGTTGTTCCTGTGAAATGCAGCTGTTGTGAGAGGTCATGGTTGTGGATGAACAGGAAATTGGTCATGGGTGTACTTTGGGGGTGGTTAATGGGGCCTGTCCCTCCCCCCCTCAAACTGCAAGCCTGAGGCAGGCATGGATTTTGCCTCCACCCCCCCCCCCAACATGCAGCCCCATTGGCCTGACTGGAGACTCCCTCCCGCCCCCCCCAAAATAAAGAGGTAAAACTACGCCTATGGAATTGCTCAGTAGCAAGGGCCAATTCCATGGAGGGCTTTCAATGTCAAGACAGAAGTCTAGGTTTTTACATTATGCCCAACAATTTCGTAACTGAGCATTTGGAGTTCTGACTGTCTATTCAGAGTTCTGAGATGTTCTTCAGTTCTACCCTCTCCCCTATTTTGTTGTTGAAGGTTTAAAACTTATGCATCTGGGCTATTTGGGAAGTTATACTTGCACTCAAGAGTTACAGCTACCTAGAGAAATATAGAATGCAGTGGGTCCTGGCCTGGACTGTTAACTTTAAAATTAAAGTAATGAATGGGTGAGCCTTCTGGATTATTAATCTTAATTTTCTTGTTCTTGCCTCAAGTCAGTTTGTTGTAGCTATTATGGTGTTCCGGAAGGACACTCTTCCTTTTCAGGAATTGGAGATTTAAATATGCATTGTTCTTCTGGGCAGTAGTGCTGACCAGTCAAGTAAGATAGAACAAAGAAACCTGTAATTGGGATAGAAGTTTCAATTGTGTTCCTTTTTGTTTTGTGTAAGACAAACTTGCATTAAGTCTGATAGATAAATAAAACAATGACTGGGGTGGAAGTAGCACATCTGTTTTAAAGTTAAGTGACAAGTTTACAATAAACCAGTAATTTTTACTTGGGAAACTCTTAAAATATTTTTGAAATACTGTGTGTTTGGTTTTTTTTTTTTCCTTAGAGCATTCACAAGTCCCTTCTTGAATATATTTTTCACTCAGAAAACTCCCAAACTTATCTGAATTTATTTCACAAAAAGAATTTTCATGTTGCAACATAAAATGAATAGCCTAGTGGTATTTGTGTGTGTGTGTGGGGGGGCTGGCTGTAATTTTTGTCATTACTTACATTGTAACCGTGTCCCCATATCCCTAACCTTTAAACATTTTTAGTCTAAAAGTACTAAATACATTCTGTAGCATTTTCTTGAGCAGGAAAAATGGCAGTAAATCTATTCTGCTCCATTCTCTAATATACACTATATATAGAAGCTCTGTTTTGTTAAGGGCTTGATGTCAGTGAGGCTCTGTGGAGGCTCAGCAATCTGTCCACGTGCAATGAACTGGAGAATTGTGGCCTACGAGAAATAATATTTCACAGCTGCAGGGGGTTTTTAATTTGGTGGTAAAGTTACTTTGAGCAGAAATGTGAACGATAAGGTTTCCACTAATCATCAAATTTTAGAGATGGGAGAACTAGCAATTTTTAAGCAGTGTGGGGTTTTTTTTTATAATTTCTTTTTTTTTTATTTTCTTAACTAACATTGATTTTGATTTAATGCGTGAAATTAACCAAACATTATTCTATGGTCCAACCTTGATATTTTTTTCAATCAGTTCAAAAGGAGAGGTTTGTTAAAAAATGGGTATTGCACAACTATTTTTATATCTGTCTTAGGCGTTTGTGTTGTGCTCAACTCCAAAATATTTAGACACCAAATGCAATAATTAAATAATTGCTGATTCTCAAACAGCAATGATTTCAATTCTTCCTTCATCTGGAGAGATCTCTATGAGATGTGCTGGTGATAGATAACTAGGGAAATGGGAGATAAATAGGCATTTTCATAGCCTTCTCTACTGAAGGATTGGTGACGATGCTTTGCAGAGAGGTCTTGCATTTTACTCCAGACCCCACTGAAGCCAGTAGAAAGACTACCATTGACATCAGTAGACTTTGGATCAGGAATGAAATGGGCTCATGATCTCTGGAGACATGGAATTTAAAAGTCCTGTGCCAAAAATACCCCAGCCTTAACGAACTTTCCTCTCCTCCATCAGTCAAAATTTCCCTGTAGATTGAAGCATGTGTGGTGGGAATGTGAGGTTTCATTTTTATACAAGAGAACTTAAACCTGTTTTAAGTGCAAAATTCACCCTACCTATGGAGCTGCTAAATTGCCTCCATATTATTAATATATTATGAATTTTATGATGTTTGCTGATTTGAAATTGCTGCCAGTAAAAACTTTTGTAAGTGGCATCAGTTGCCCATGGAGGTGAAATAATTTAATGTGACTGTGTGGCCAGCCATAGACACTACACTAAGCAATTCTACAGTATATTCTTTGCTTGAGCAACCAAAACTGAACTAGAAAACCTCTTTAGTCCTCCAGTAAGTACAGTGATGACACATATTAAGTAACTGTTTCATTAAAAGCTCTTTCAAAACTGTTTAAAATGAAATACTAAGAATGTGCGTGAAGCAAACTGGTTAAAGCTAGAAAACTCAAGACTAAAATCTGACATTCCAGCCTTAGGCTTTACAGTCGCTATGGGCAAGGAAAATGTTTCCATGCCAGATGGTGCCCCTTCCTTATGGAGAAAACTGCAGGAGGGCACCAGAGGAAAAGGGAGGTTTCCTTTCTTTGCATTTTCAAGGGGGAAAAGACTGGGGGACTGTTGATTTGGCATGGGGCATGTTCTCTTACCCCAAGGGATCCTGCAAATCAATACAAGTTAGGAGTCCATCCCCCAGTTCCCCAATCTTGTGGAAGCAATAGCTGTCCTGCATCAATGGCTGCTGCCTCTTTTGCTTCCCTGAATTCCCTCTGCACCTGCTAATTCAGCTCCAGTAGGAGCCAGGCTGCCATTGACTGGCTCCTTTACAACTTCTCTGTATCTGCCATGGAGCAGGCACACTGATGGTTAAAAAGCAGTTTGGAGTGCATTATCTGGGAGTTTAGCAAAGGGCAGTGCATGACGAGCATGGCTGGGCTGACCTTCCCCCAACTCTGCTCCTAAAGCCCTTCCGGTGAAAGGAGGGGTGCAGCTGCCTTCCTACCTCTGTGCAGATGAAGACCTACATGTGCAGTGAATACCATGGCAGTTTACAGTGCTGCTTAAGTTAACTACTGTATAATGGTTTGCTTAAGTGGTTGTGTAAATAAACGTAATACAACTGAGGCAACACACTTGAAAGAATCAGGAAAGCATCAGTGTGTAGCTAGTAAATACTATCCTAATTTTAAATATTTACTGTATTAGTAACCCCCGTGAAGTCTCTAATAAATTCTGTAAGATTGCTTAAAGCAAGAATATCTCCTTTGTTAAATCAGTGATATCCATGGATTATAGAAGCATCCATTTAAAAAAAAAAAAATTAACAGGACTTTTCCATAAGGGGTAAGCCAGTGTGGACAAAAAAGAGCTGTGCATCTTCCAGATTAAGTGAAATTTTAAAATTCAAACCTTGCAAATTGAATGAAACTGCAAATGTTACACATCTTGTCAGAAAATTGCAAGCTATCAGTCACAGCCACAGTGGCTAACCAGACCTGCATCTGTCCTGATGAAGAGCTCAATAGTTTGTCTCGCTCACCAACAGAAGTTGGTTCCAGCAGAAGATCTTACCTCACCCACCTTGTCTCTCTAATATCCTGGGACGCACATGACTACAACACTGCATGCTACAGCTGTCATGTCATTACAAGGATGCCTGCATTACAGTATCATTGTTTAGATTTAGTGTCAGGCCTGCTGAGACCTCTTTTTATTCAGTCCTGAATGTATCCATTTTCATTAAGGCTTTCAAGATTATATTAAAGTCTCAGCAGGGCAAGATGTGGTGGTGGTGAGCCTCGGTTATTTTATAAGCTGCAAGACTGTTGCACAGTCACAGCTGGCCACTTCAATTGTCCACACCAGCCTACCACCAAAGTTGCTATTGAAATGACACAAAACATATGGTACAAAAGGGCATTTTTTCTAGCTAATAAATTAAGCAAGTCTACTGATGCTGTGAGCTCACTTTAATAAAGGCTTTTGACAAATCGGTTTCCGTGCTCAGAAATGTTACTCTTATTTCTAAACTCAGAGTTCCTTCTTGGGTGAGTAATACTATCTGACTAATAACATAGTGGCATTTTGCAAACTATTTTCATTCCATTTGTGGATGACTGCTATACCAGGAGATATATATTTCACACTGGCAGCAGTAAGCACAAGCTTGTTCACAAGCTAAAGGAGACGTACTTCTGTTTCTGCAATTCCATTAAAGGAAAATCTCTTTGACTGTATACAATTAAAAACATTGGGGATATTAGTCACTAACCTTTTTATGCTTAACATTAAAATGCTGTTACTAGTGACCTCGCATAGATTCAAGTAGTGGCTAATTCAGTTGTCACGCCATCTTTCTGACTTATAGGAGGTACTGTATTTTATTAGTGGAGTTATATGATTATAACTTGTAAAAACATTTAACGCTACAGAGCTTTAAATGAATGACTTTTTCCAAACACTTTTTAAATTGAAAATGACTATGTACGTACATAATTTTTTCTGAATTTTTTGTAGAAAACACAAACCACAAATATGAAACTGCTTGCCAGGCAAAGAAAAAAAATCAGTGACTGCACTTTCTTGTTTCCTCCTTCTCACACCACCAGAAAAAAGAATCCAAGACAAATAACTTGCAGATTAGATACTAGTTTTCTGAAGATACCATTAGCATGCATTTTAGGTTAACACCAAAAAGTTACTACTGAAATGAATGAGGAAAGTGCCTAATCGCAACTGTCACAGTTTCAGGTAATTGCACCTGTACTGTCTCTCCATGGTCCAGTCCAGGAGTGCCAAAACAGATCTCCAGCCATCACCTGTCTCTGGGTCGGGGCCCTTATCCCACTCCATTCTGGCTAGAAATTTTTAAGGCTGCACAGCTCCCTGCCTTACACTGTGATATCCCCAGCATGCCAGTCTGGGGATAACAGCCAGGAACTGTGCTTTGCCCTCTCTCCTAGGGCTGCAACCAATGTATTGCCAGCAGTTACAACATAACTCCTCCTAAGCAAGCACATTTATTCTTAAGGTAAAAGAATTGCAGAGAAATCACAGGAATTTTTATTGTTTTTTATGTGTGAATACTAAAAGCTTTCCAGAGGTCGCTCTTATGGGGCCCTGCTAGGCCAAAGTCTTTCCAAACCTTCTGCAAGGATCCCCCCTTGGACAGAAGTTCCTGTCTGTTTGCTGGATCAGAAAGAAGGGCCTGAGTCCGTTTATAAGAGACCAACCTTTTTATATCAAGAGCCCTTTCTTTGTATGTTGAGCTCTAGAATACCCAGTTTATACCAGTGTAGGTAATTTTCTCTAGAAGTGGTACCTCTCTAGAGGTGTTTACAACCCAAATGACATGTTAATCACCCCGCTCTGTTTTTCGTTCCCGGGGGAGTTGTGGAAACCCTCCCCTAGGGTTGCATACGGTGTGTGGCCTACAGTGAAACATAAATCGTTTATGAACTTACTACATTATGGTCCCCAAAGTTGCTGCATGGGTTGCAAGATTTGTCTCAGTAACAGTGAAGAGCATGTGAGTAACAAGGACAGAAGCAATAAAGATAACTGCTATATCTGTTGGGGTTAATAGCAGAACAATGTTGTAGACAAGGGCACCCTTAATGACTTTTTCCAAACACTTTTTAAATTGAAAATGACTATGTACATACATATTTTTTTCTGAATTTTTGTAGAAAACACAAACCACCGATCTGGTGAATTTTAATTACTTATTTTTGGGCAGAAACTCAACAGCCCTATACACAGAATAAATTCAGATTAGTCTGGTAAATGGCTTGCCCAGCTGCACATGGAATTCTCATTTTAGTAATGGATGTTTCTTCTCTCTCCTCCTATATCCTCTCCTATTGAAAGATTCCTTGTACTATAATGAGGCAACATATTTTTCTGTGTTGGGGGAACAGTGGATCTGCAGAGCCATTATGGGTGGTACTTCAATCCTACAGTTGTATAGCACTCCCACGTTATGAATGCTGCTTCCTTTTATGTTTTGGTCTGTTGCTAGGAAGCGCATGGCTCTGGTTGTTGTGTCTGAAATTTCAAAGTCCTGCATGTAGAGGTGTAGGTGAGACAGAGGGAGAGCTGGATACAATTAGGATTGCCAGGTGTCCATTTTTTGACTGGAACACTGATCTCCACTGACAAGGTCATTAAAAGTCCGGTTGGCAACGCTGGCAGGCTCTTGCCTGGCTCTGCGCGGCTCCCAGAAGTGGCCGGCATGTCCCACCGGCTCCTAGGCGGAGGGATGGCCACAGGGGCTGAGCGCACTGCCCCTGCCCTTGCCCCGAGCATCAGCTCTGCAGCTTCCAGTGGCCACTGTTGCCTGAGGTAAGTGCCGCCCGGAGTCCGCATGCTGAGCACCCTCCCACACACCAACCTCCTGCCCCAGAGCCCCCTCCAGCACCCTGAAGCCCTCATTTCTGGCCCCAGCCTGGAGCCTGCACCTCCAGCCCAGAGCTCGTACACCTTCTGACACCCCAACCCCCTGCCCCAGCCCTCAGCCCCCTTCCACCCCCAGACTCCCTCCCAGAGCCCACACCCCTGCCCCAGCCCAGAGCCCCCTCCCACACCGTAAACCTCTCATTTCTGGCCCCATCCTAGAGCCCACACCCCGAACCGGAGCTTTCCCTCCCTCTCACATCCCAATCCCTGCCCCAGCCTGGAGTCCCCTCCCAAACCCCTCATTCCCAGCTGCACCCGAAAGCCCTCACCCACTCCCGCAGCCCCTGCCCCAGCCTAGTAAAAATGAGTGACTGAGCGAGGGTGGGGAAGATGGAGGATAGGGGGAATGGAGTGAGCAGGAGCGAGGCCTTGGAGAAGGAGCTGGGCAGGAGCGGGGCCTTGGGGTAGGGGCGGGGCAAGGGTGTTTGGTTTTCTGTGATTAGTAAATTGGCAACCCTACATACAATAATTTAGAAAAGTGAGTGTGTCTCTACTTGCAATCCCTTCACTGGTATGAGTGGCCTTTTAGCTGCCGCAAGTTGATATGCCTGTGTCAAGGATGGCATTGCAAAGCCAGCAAATATTTCCCAATAAGACTAGAATGATACGGAGATAGATGTGCATGGTCAGACCTGGCTAGAGCAAAGTCCAACTTTATTTTGGTTGGATTCCTTTGTTAAACAGAATGTTAATCCAAGAATAAGATGTGGCAAAGGAGGAATATTGATTATTATGATAGCTCTGACGTGACCAAGATTAATTTGATTTTCTGACGACCTAGAACTGTTCACTTCACAACTGGTTATTCTCCTCCCCACAAGGCTGACTCCTTCAGTCAAACGCCACTCACTACTTCCATCTTGTTTTTCACCATTTAATCTTGCATTGCCACTATTTTCTCCCTCTCTTCTCCAGATCATATCGAAAATAAAACAAAGGGGTGGGGGATTTGGAAAGCAGGATGCATGGAGGGTAGAACCACACACAAGTAAACCCTAAGCAAAACCTAAATAAGTAATCTGAAATCTTCCTTAAATGGTCTCTCAAGAACAGCGTTCTCTTTTCTCTTGTTTACTTTATCTGCCCCCATAGTCTGTCATCACTGCTTATGGTGTTAGTTTAATTTAGTTTGTAAGCTGTTTAGGACAGTGACCTCTCTTTTTTTAATGTAACATTATGTACACTAGTGGTCAGTGTAAGGGGACATCTCTGAGTTGGGTAAAACAGACCTTTCAGCAGCCCAGCTAACAATAAATGGCTATTGTAACCAAGTCATTTCTTCTGTCTTTCAGAAGACCTAGCATATGCAGGAAACCAGCCAGAATTTGCTAATTGGCTATGTTTAAGGATTGGAGTTCATAGGTCAACTCTGTCAAATGGGTTAGAATCAGAGGAGGGATCCTCTTATCCACCTATTGTTATAAGATATATTAGCAAAGCAAACTCCTGTCAAGCACCTCTTCATGCCTTTATCTGGTGACTTTTTCTGTCCATCAAGGCAGAGGTTCTAGTGGTAATTAAGTTTAATGGGAAAAGTGTTGGAGCTAGGTGCTCTGATAATTGTTTCTTCCATTATGAGGTAGTTTCTGCAACATCACCTTGTTAATGCCCAGCTCTCTTTCCTTCACACTGTTAGAGAAATAATCCTTTTTGGTCTTTCTGCTGAAATGGCAAAAATTGGCTATAACAAGAGCTCTGAAAATAGTTCTTAAAAGGACTAAAGAGGTTAATATTTTTAGCCGCCGTCGCCTTCTTCTTCCATCCAAACTAAAGGCACAGGGTATCCACAGTCAGCTAAAGTGTTGAATAAAATGTACTGGATGCATAAATACACTCTATAAAATTACAAACAGCAAACCCTTCCTGAAAAAGCCAGACAGATGCAAGCTGTAGATGTCCCAAGAGTCAAGCTTTCCTCCATTTTTATTAAGGAAATGGCATCATCTGGCAAATTATCACTCTGGACAGCTGGACAAACCCAACAGCATACATGTCACTGTTCATCCTGTGAAATGAACCTCATTCACAGTGCATAGTACCATTGGAATATGTTTCCAATTAAGTATATGTAGACTCTTTTAATGCACTGTAGATTGTGCTTCTTTACTTGTTGGTATTTTCTAGTCTGTTAATGTTTCCCATCATTGGCTAATTACTTTTGTGACACCTTTTAAGAAAAAAAAAAGTCTGCAGTTTAATACACAACAGTCTCTAAAAGTAGTTGTAACTTATTGCAGATAAGGTGGCATTTATATTTACTATCAATCAGTTTGGGTTTTTTAGCCTATGTCATGGTATGACCAAATGTATACCAGTGCCATTAGAAAGTGCATATTCTATAATTGAATAAAAACGTCTGGGAGCTGTTCACCACAGTGCTGCTAGAGCTGTAATTTCCCCCCAAAATAGCCCCTCTCAGCCGTGAGACCCTTGCAGCATTGGCATTGTTCGGGAGAATGGGACAGATCTCTCCTTAGATGTCTTGCTCACCAGGGCACTTTATTATACTGAAACCCTTCCAGCTTGCAGGAGACCAGAACTGCAATACACACCAAAGTCTCTTGCATAGTCACTAGGCCACTGTACTAATACTGGGGCTGCAATTTCTTCCTATCTGCCAAAATTCTAAATGTCCCTTTCCAGAGCGTTGTGATTATCCCATTTGTCTGTTTTCACCTCACATTGCATCCCATTGTTACTGTCCTTCTACCCGAGGAATTCTAGCAGGGCTGGGGCTCACCTGCTCAGCACTAATCGTTAATCAAATAGCCTTCACTTCAAATAGCCTTCGATCAACTTCTCACTGTTGATCACTGAGAGACCACGTATGCTGCCCTGGCATCTCCCAGCCAACAACAGTGTTATTTATTTGTGATTTTGTGGATGGATCTTGACCACTGTATTTTTTTTTATTAACTGCTTTATGTATAAATGCAGCTGAAACATTAAATCTAAATCCTGTGATATTTTCCATCTGTTATTGGTTACCAGTTGGACAGACTCAGTGGTCACCAATAATTCCTATGAAAGCAGGTTTCCTTTCACCTGACTTGCTTTTTTTTAAAAAAAAAAAAAAAAAACAGTAAAACTCATTGGATTCACTTTTCCAGCTGCTTTTATACTCCTAGTAACAGTGAATAAAAGTTGAGTGTTCTTGCAGTGAAACTGATGAGCAAGGTATTGCCAGAGTAATTCATTACACTTTCATTGTTTTATTAAACAGCAATATGTTTAACACATGTATGAACAGGTTTTGGGGAGAGCTGGAGATGAACAGGCTGTAGTGTATTGTCAAAATTGGTTGCATGGCTTAGAAGGTTAATGCTTTTCTGTTTCCTGTTACTGGAAAAACTTGTATTTGCGTCCACATTTTAAGTGGATGCCTTTCTTCATGAGCTCTTAATTTAATTAAGACTGCTCATAACCTACATCTACCGCAATGCTAAGTGTTCTAACAGCTGGAGCTTTGTGGAAGGGATGGGATGGCAAGAGTGTAGAGAAAGAAGACTCATCCAGTAATTTCAACTTCATGAAAAAACTCGTATAGATACAGACAGACATCATCTTCCTTTTCAAATGCAAACAGATGGACATCATGCCAAAAGGACAAGAGGTAAAAAATCCATTACAATCTACATACCATACAGACTATGCTGACAGCTTGTGCTACACACTCTCAAAGAAACTGCAGAACCACCTGATCAACAACCTCTACAGCAAACAGGGAAAGATTAAGAATGAGCTCTCAAAACTGGATATTCTTATAAAAAACCGACCTTCCACACAAACTTCCTCGTGGCTGGACTTTACAAAAACTAGAAAAGCCATTTACAACACACGCTTTGCTTCTCTACAAAAGAAAAAGGACACTAAACTATCTAAACTGCTACATGCCACAAGGGGCCACAACAGTGGTTCCCTTAACCCACCCAGCAATATTCTATCCAACTATACTCTTAGGACAGATTCTTCTGCTGGGCTATCTTGGGGCCTCTCCTTCTGCCCCTCCACCCCCACAGACATGATACAGTTCTGTGGTGACCTAGACTCCAAGACATCTCCGACTCAAGGAATATTTCCAACACACCTCTGAACAACATACCAACCCACAGAGACCTTCTTACCAAGACTACAAAAAGAAGGATTCTGGGTGGACTCATCCTGAAGGTCGAAACAACAGACTGGACTTCTACATAGAGTGCTTCTGCCGACGTGCACAGGCTGAAATGGTGGAAAAGCAGCATCACTTGGCCCGTAATCTCAGTCATGCAGAACACAATGCCATTCACAGCCTCAGAAACAATTCTGACATCATAATCAAAAAGGTTGACAAAGGAGGTGCTGTCGTTGTCATGAATAGGTGGGAAGATAAACAAGAAACTGCTAGGTAGCTCTCCAATACCACTTTCTACAAGCCATTACCCTCTGATCCCACTGAGAGTTACCGAAAGAAACTACAGCATTTGCTCAAGAAACTCCCTGAAAAAGCACAAGAACAAATCCTCACAGACACACCCCTGGAATCCCAACCAGGGGTATTCTATCTGCTACCCAAGATCCATAAACCTGGAAATCCTGGACGCCCCATCATCTCAGGCATTGGCACCCTGACAGCAGGATTGTCTGGCTATGTAGACTCCCTCCTCAGGCCCTACGCTACCAGCACTCCCAGCTATCTTTGAGACACCACTGATTTCCTGAGGAAACTACAATCCATTGGTCATCTTTCTGAAAACACCATCCTAGCCACAATGGATGTAGAAGCCCTCCACACGAACATTCCACACAAAGATGAACTACAAGCCGTCAGGAAGAGTATCCCCGATAATGTCACGGCAAACCTGGTGCCTGAACTTTGTGAGTTTGTCCTTACCCATAACTATTTCACATTTGGGGACAATGTGTACCTTCAAATCGGCGACACTGCTATGGGTACCCTCATGGCCCCACAGTATGCCAATATTTTTATGGCTGACTTAGAACAACACTTCCTCAGCTCTCGTCCCCTAATGCCCCTACTCTACTTGCGCTACATTGATGACATCTTCATCATCTGGACCCATGGAAAAGAAGCCCTTGAGGAATTCCACCATGATTTCAACAATTTCCATCCCACCATCAACCTCTGCCTGGACCAGTCCACACAAGAGATCCACTTCCTGGACACTACGGTGCTAATAACCGAGGGTCACATAAACACCACCCTATACCGGAAACCTACTGACCGCTATGCCTACCTATATGCCTCCAGCTTTCATCCAGACCACACCACACGATCCATTATCTACAGCCAAGCTCTACGATACAACTGCATTTCCTCCAACCCCTCAGACAGAGACAAACACCTACAAGATCTCAGTCAAGCGTTCTTACAACTACAATACCCATCTGCTGAAGTGAAGAAACAGATTGACGGAGCCAGAAGAGTACCCAGAAGTTACCTACTACAGGACAGGCCCAACAAAGAAAATAACAGAATGCCACTAGCCATCACCTTCAGCCCCCCAACTAAAACCTCTCCAACGCATCATCAAGGATCTACAACCTATGCTGAAGGACGACCCATCACTCTCACAGATCTTGGGAGACAGGCCAGTCCTTGGTTACAGACAGCCCCCCAACCTGAAGCAAATACTCACCAGCAACCACACAACAGACCCACTAACCCAGGAACCTATCCTTGCAACAAAGCCCGTTGCAAAGCTGTGTCCACATATCTATTAAGGGGACACCATCATAGGGCCTAATCACATCAGCCACACAATCAGAGGCTCGTTCACCTGCACATCTACCACTGTGATATGTGCCAGCAATACCCCTCTGCCATGTACATTGGCCAAACTGGACAGTTTACGTAAAAGAATAAATGGACACAAATCAGATGTCAAGAATTATAACATTCAAAAACCAGTCGGAGAACACTTCAGTCTCTTTGGGCACTCAATTACAGACCTAAAAGTGGCAATTCTTCAACAAAAAAAACTTCAAAAACAGACTCCAGCGAGAGACTGCTGAATTGGAATTAAGTTGCAAACTGAATACAATTAACTTAGTTTTACTTTGTGTAATGACCCATCCACTCCCAGTCTTTATTCAAGCCTATTTCCCCATGTTTATTCTCATCCCCCCCACCCCCCCAACTGTTCCTCAGACATTCTTGTCAACTTCTGGAAATGGCTCACCTTGATTATCACTACAAAAGGTTCCCCCCCCACCCCCCCCGGTGGTAATAGCTCACCTTACCTGATCACTCTCGTTACAGTGTGTATGGTAACACCCATTGTTTCATGTTCTCTGTGTATATAAATCTCCCCCTGTATTTTCCACTGAATTCATCTAATGAAGTGAGCTGTAGCTCACGAAAGCTTATGCTCAGATAAATTTGTTAGTCTCTAAGGTGCCACAAGTACTCTTTTTCTTAGTGCAGGGGGAGTGGAGAGTGAGACTGGCCTCAGAACTCTTTCTTCCTGGAAAGATGGCACAAACACATACTGATGGCTTAACTTTTATTGTATTTTATGGGTTTGTCTTTCAGCGTCTCAACCCAATAAATAACCCACTTAACTATCCTTCTTTCTTGATATGCCTATGTTTTGGCAGATAGATGTAGTTTGAATTTCATTGCTTGTGTGGGGTTAACTTCAATATTAACTCATTGCATTTTTAAAATAAATATTTCTGGACACTGCTTGATACAAAAATTCATAAAATAAAAAAAGCACAACAGGACTCCTAACCTGGAGCTGAGTATGCTTAAACTCTATGAAAAGAGGTATTCAGAGTTGTGGTGCAGTGTTGTCTTCCATCCTCTACACAGCTGATTAGCAGTGATAAGGAAGCAATGCTCTATTCATGCTGACCTTGTATCCAAAGAATCCTTGTCCTATGAACTACTGAAAATAAGGAAGAATTTCCTGTGACATGCTGCTGATGTTGGCATTTGAGGGGGAATAGAATGAAATCTGGGAGCATGACAGATACTATGTCTAACCACACAGGATTTCCTGTGCTGGAATAGAAGCTTAGTAGAAGCCACATTTTTTCATCTTCTTCTTAATTCATTCAGAAAAAAGGGGTCAGCAGTGTGAATTGATATAGCTGCTGTCACTGTTAAAAGCTTAATTGAACAATTGCTAATGGGTATAATGTGATACTAGGAGGACTGCAAGACAGCATTGTTTCATTTTAATATAATAAAGCAACCATGCATCTGATTATATTTAAAACTATGGTAAAAGAATAATTGTGTGTGGATCAACTTCTGGAGATTAACTGTAAAAATGTTACAATAATTAAAAGTTCTGTATCACTAACATCTAATATTGGATTAAAAGCAATATTTTTTTATGTGCATCAATTTCTGTCATTTGTTGTAATACACTGTCTCTTATATAAATGTGTTAAATCAAACTGGATATGCTGCCATTCATTATAAACTTTTTTCATTATGTGAAGATCACATAATTGGAGCAGATATTGTAAAAGAGCATTACTGAATCTTGAATTACTGAAATTGTAAAACAAAAAACAATGAGCTAGGTTGACGCAAGGAGCAACAGATTCTTCATTTGTAGGAGTTTGACAAATAGGATTCCCAGTTGTTTCTATATTTTGCTATTGATTTGTAATATTAACTACTTTGCTTTTCGTTAGCTAATCTTTTTCCTGTGGGATAAGTAAAATTGAAGTATATCACTATGACTTTTAGAGACTTTGCAGTTATGCAGTTGACATTGATTAGATGGAGTGCTTGGGTTTTTAATCTTCTTGTTGTACAACTTATTACAGAGAGGGTGAAATACACATCTATGAAGAAGGGCTATGCCCCACTTAAGTCCTTTTTGAGGGAATGAGTGGGTGGTACATATATTTTGTGCCGGCCCTCTGCACAGGGAGGGGAATTGCATCCACACACTATAAAAATAGCTTGACAATTCTTGTATAGTTCTCACACTTGTACTCCAGTGACACAAGCAATTTTCTTATTTTAATTGCTGCAAAAAGATTGTTCAGGCACTGAACTGCTACTAGTTCTAAACCGAAAAATGAAATATATTTACTACATTTGAAATAGCTTATAATGAACTGTAAAAGTTCTAAAGCATGCACACACACATCTCTTAATGAAATGTTGGTACGAAAATAATTTTTAGTGTTATGGTGTAAATACAGTACTTTCTGCTTTAGTCTCTGTGTTTCCATTAAAAAAGAAAGGGATCACAAACTCCTGTAATATTAACCTTTCAAAAGTACTAATAGGCCAGATCCTTCAAACTTTCTGCATGTAGAACTGTCATTGGAATTAATGGGCGATAAGGGCACAGATGGTTTGCAAAAACAGACTCCAAGTGTTTATCCCAAACCCCAGTGTCATTTTTGCATGTTACAGCTATCAGTATAACACTTCAGTTACTTATACACTGTCTCTGCAGTTTGATTTTTACTCAGTTGATTAAGTTAAGCTTTCATTTTATAAATTATAGGGAGGAGGGGTATATGAACCTTTTCTTTCTTTTTCTTTTTTTTTCTTTAACTTATGTACTGCTTTGTTCTGCCATGCAAATATTTAGAAGCAACTATTAAGCAAATCCTTTTACATAGGAATTTTTTACTATGCCACCTTTGGTTGTGTATTTAACTTAACAGAACAGAAGACACCCCCCCACACACACACACTCTGAGCCACTACAGACAGATGGGTACAGAATCAGTTTTTAAAAGCAAATTGTACTTACTAGTTCAGAGCAGTCCTAGTTTATTGGGTGAGCAGTGAAATAAAGCAGATCTTAAGACATTTTAAAACAAAATGTTTTACACTCTTTTCTCTTCTCCACCCTTCCCCCAATACTTATTTTAACAAAGATCTGCTTTGTGTTGGGGCTGTGTCAAACCATAGACGGGAAACTGATTTTTTAAGTCTTGCATACAGTCACTTAACCATTTTGGGGGTGGGAGAGGAGAAAGTATGATAGCTTTAAAAATAACTATTGGTCTGAACTAAAAATTTACTGGCCTTTTTGGCAACATGAGTATTTTATATAGATGCACCATGGAGCGCATTTGAGAATATATCAGTAACAGATGACATCAAAATCATAGCTTTTTTAGTTTATCTAAAATTACATATTGCAATTTGAAGTCCAACATCAGCTATGAATGTAATACACATTAATATGTTACATGCCTCTTAACCCAGGTGAGTCTGAGGTGATACTGATCTGCTAGCTAAGCAATCTGAAGACTTAAAGTGAAAATCTATAAATGTTCAATCAAGTGAAGTTTTTTACTAATTCATAGTGAGAGTGGTTCTTAATGCTGTAGTCTTATTAGACTGAGAAGCACTGCTTTTAGACTTCTAGGTTGTTTTCACCACCAGAACAGCTATCCTGACAGAAACCACGCTTCTACCTGTCATATGTATTTGCTGAGCCCTGGTCTACACTGTGGGGGGAGGATATCGATCTAAGTTACGCAACTTCAGCTACATGAATAACATAGCTGAAGTCGATGTACTTAGATCAACTTACTGGGGTGTCTCCACCGCGGCGAGTCGACTGCTGCTGCTGCTCCCCCGTCGACTCTGCCTGTGCCTCTCGCAGCACTGGAGTACAGGAGTCGAGGGGAGAGTGCTTGGGGGTCGATTATCGTGTCTAGTCTAGACGTGATAAATCGATCCACACTGGATCGCTGCCCACTGATCTGGCCGGTAGTGAAGACATTCTCTGAGATAATCAGTGCCTTCATAACTGTTTGGTTGTACTGTTATAATGGGTTTTACCTGGGACTAGCTGTGAAAGTGTCTGGAATGCAGCAGCATGCCTCTTGAATAGAGTGGAAATACACTACTCCTATGCTGTGCTTTCTTCTTCAAATGCTTGCTCATGTTGATTCCATTCTGGGTGTGTGTGCGCCCACGTGCACAGTTGTCTGAAATTTTTGCTTTAGTAGTATCTGTAGGGTAGTCTGTGGTGCCCCCTTTAGTGCTGTGCTTATATGCCTTAATATTAGGCACCGCTGACCCTACGCCCTTTCGGTTCCTTCTTACCGCCCATGAAGGTTGGTCGGAGAGCCTCATCTTGCATTGCGGGAACATTAGTGGTTCTTTACAGCCCTATGTCTATCTTCTTTGTATATCGTTTGTAGGTACTTTTTAGTTAGCCATTAAGTTAAGTGTTAGGTTAGTTGGTAGTTAGAGTCCCAGCAGGGCATGCCTCCTTCTCCCAGCTTCAAACCATGCTCATCTGGCAGATGCCTATTAGTGACCCCCATGCCAGCTGTTTGAAGTGCTTCAGGGAGTCCCATAGAAAGGACAAGTGCAGATTCTTGCACAAACTTTCACCTTAGAACTGAAAAGGAGCAGGGTATCCATTTGAGGGCCCTCCTCATGGATCTCAGCTTTGTCCTATGTTGGAGCCCTTTTGCTCAGACCCCATGCTGAGCACCTCAGCATTGGTGCAGAGTGCACCACTGGCACCAGGCTCCACCTGGCACCATTCCCTCTCGCTAGTGCCAAAGAAGTGGCAAAAGAAGAGCCCCCAGGCACCAGAGGTGAAAGGAGCTCCAGGCAAAGGACCTATGTCAGGCCATGTGCCTGCTCCAGGGCTTCATGGGCTACTGCTGCGGCCAGACCACCCAGCCCGGCCAGGGATCTGCCTCTGACTCCCAGGAGCTTCTGGCTTAAACTAGGGCCCTCATTGCCCGAAGTGGCCTTGGTGGCTAAGGAACAAGCAGGCCAACCAACACTGCAATCACCGCACCAGGTGCCACACTCAGCTAAGACCCCAACACCTAAGGTGAAGCCTGTCATGGGACTGCCCCATAGGGCAGTGGAGCACCCTCAGTCCCTGGACCGCAGGTGGCCTAGGACCCCGGCACTGCACCGTCCGTCTCCGTCAGAACGCCCAGGTCCCTGCTGCTGTGATCTTCCCCTATGAGGCGTGGAATGCAGAGTCGAGGCACCAGTCCCTGTACCACTGATACCAGTGAGTTTCCCATCAAAGATCGCCGCAGTGCAGGTCATGTTCGCCTAGACAGTCTCCCAGATGTTGGTCCCCACAGGGGTAGGATCACTCCCCAACATAGCACCAGTCTCCATCTCCCTGGTACCACTCCTCGGGCAGGCACTGATCGCCAACCAGGGTCAGTTGGCAGACTCAGGCCTTGACGGCCCTGCTTTGGTCGCTGGAAGGGCAATGGTCCAAGTCAGACTGGGACTTCAGCCCCTCGGCAAGGGGGCATGATTTGCTGCCAACCCACGAGACCGGTGTGGCATCTGCAGTAGCAGCGTGGCTGTAGGGACAGTGGCCCACTCAATGGCTATGCTGGACCCTGGGGGGGAATGCCCATAATGCCGGTTCCATATTCCCACCAGTCTTCAATAGCCCCCTCAGACAAACCGCCTCCAGCACTGCCAGCACTGGAGTCGGAACCCTTCACTGAATCCGACGCGGGGGGAGCGCAGCAAGCTTGAGCGTGTAAGGAGTGGTCCCCAGAGAAGTAAGGGGAACCTGCTTGTCCCCTGGCAGTGCAATCATCGTCTTCTCCAGATGAAGTGGTGGTGGGTCCTTCCCAAATGGGCGGTCCTCCTGAAGACTTCAAGGAGCACCAGACCCTCCTTAAAAGGGTGGCTTTAAGGGTGAATTTAAATACTGAAGAGTTCGCGGAGGAGTCAGACGACCACTATAATTTTATATCCTTCTCCACCCCACCCTTGGTCACGCTGCCCATGCAGGGGTCATTATGATCGCCAAATCACTGTGGCAGATGCCCTCTTCCATTCCGCCTACTTCTAAGAAGGTGGAAATCAAGAATTACATCCCTGAAAAAGGGTTCAACTGTTTGTACATGAATCCTCCAGTGGCGTCATTGGTCATGTCCGCTGTTAATGAAAGGGACAGGCAGGACCAACTCAGTGGCATGTCAAGAAAGAAAGATGCCAAGAGACTGGATTTGTTAGGCAGAGAAATTTGACTACTAGCCTGCAATTTCGGATGTCTAACTACCAGGCCGTGTTAGGCAGGTACAATTTTAACCTGTAGGACTCCCTTAACAAATTCAAGGAGGCCATTCTGCAGGACCAAGCCCAGGAGTTTGCCACTTTAGTGGACGAAGGCACAGCGTTGGCAAGAGGGGCCCTCTATATGGCCTGGAACGCTACCGACTCAGCGGCCAGAGTGATGGCCATGAGACGCAGTTCTTGACTGCAGTCCTCTGGGTTATCCCAGGAGATGCAGGCCACCATTCAGGACCTCCCATTTGAGGGGGCTGGGCTCTTCTCCGAGCTCATGGACTCAAGGCTCCATGGCCTTAGACTCCCATACCACTCTCAGCTCCTTGGGCCTTCATACTCCTTAGCAGGCTAGGAAGCCATTCCTGCCTCCACCTCCCCAGTCTAGATCCTTTGATAGATACTGAAGTCAGAAGGGACCATTATGATCATCTAGTCTGACCTCCTGCAGAACACAGGCCACAGAATCTCACCCACCCACTCCTGCGAAAAACCTCTCACCTATGTCTGAGCTATTGAAGTCCTCAAATCGTGGTTTAGAGACTTCAAGGAGTAGAGAATCCTCCAGCAAGTGACCCATGCCCCATGCTACAGAGGAAGGCGAAAAACCTCCAGGGTCTCTTCCAATCTGCCCTGGTGGAAAATTCCTTCCCGACCCCAAATATGGCAGTCAGCTAAACCCTGAGCATATGGGCAAGATTCACCAGCCAGATACCCAGGAAAGAATTCTCTGTAGTAACTCAGATCCCACCCCATCTAACATCCCATCACAGGCCACTGGGCCTATTTACCATGAATATTTAAAGATCAGTTAATTGCCAAAATCATTTGTTATCCCATCATACCATCTCCTCCATAAATTTATCCAGTTTAATCTTAAAGCCAGATAGGTCTTTTGCCCCCACTGCTTCCGTTGGAAGTCAGTTCCAGAACTTCACTCCTCTAATGGTTAGAAACCTTCGTCTAATTTCAAGTCTAAACTTCTCAATGACCAATGTATCCATTTGTTCTTGTGTCCACATTGGTACTGAGCTTAAATAATTCCTCTCCCTCCCTGGTATTTATCCCTGTGATATATTTATAGAGAGAGCAATCATATCTCCCCTCAGCCTTCTTTTAGTTAGGCTAAACAAGCCAAGCTCCTTGAGTCTCCTTTCATAAGACAGGTTTTCCATTCCTCGGATCATCCTAGTAGCCCTTTTCTGTACCTGTTCCAGTTTGAATTCATCCTTCTTAAACATGGGAGACCAGAACTGCACACAGTATTCCAGGTGAGGTCTCACCAGTGCCTTGTATAACGGTATTAAAACCTCCTTATCTCTACTGGAAACACCTTGCCTTATGCATCCCAAGACCACATTAGCTTTTTTCATGGCCATATCACATTGGCGGCTCATAGTCATCCTACGATCAACCAATACTCCAAGGTCTTTCTCCTCCTCCGTTACTTCTAATTGATGCATCCCCAGCTTATAACTAAAATTCTTATTAATCCCTAAATGCATAACCTTACACTTCTCACTATTAAGTTTCATCCTATTACTATTACTCCAGTTTACAAGGTCATCCAAATCTTCCTGTATGATATCCCGGTCTCTCTCTAAATTGGCAGTACCTCCCAGCTTTGTATCATCCGCAAACTTTATTAGCACACTCCGACTTTTTGTGCCGAGGTCAGTAATAAAAAGATTAAATAAGATTGGTCCGAAAACTGATCTCTGATGAACTCCACTGGTAACCTCCCTCCAGCCTGACAGTTCACCTTTCAGTCGGACCCGCTGTAGTCTCCCTGTTAACCAATTGCTTATCCACCTTTCAGTGTTCATATTTATCTCCATCTTTTCCAATTTACCTAATAATTCCCCATGTGGCACGGTATCAAACGCCTTACTGAAATCTAGGTAAATTAGATCCACTGCGTTTCCTAAGTCTAAAAAATCTGTTACTTTCTCAAAGAAGGAGATCAAGTTGATTTGGCACGAGCTACCTTTTGTAAAACCATGTTGTATTTTGTCCCATTTACCATTGACTTCAATGTCCTTAACTACTTTCTCCTTCAAAATTTTTTCCAAGACCTTGCATACTACAGATGTCAAACTAACAGGCCTGTAGTTACCCGGATCACTCTTTTCCCCTTTCTTAAAAATAGGAACTATGTTCGCAATTCTCCAATCATATGGTACAACCCCTGAGTTTACAGATTCATTAAAAATTCTTGCTAATGGGCTTGCAATTTCATGTGCCAATTCCTTTAATATTCTTGGACGAAGATTATCTGGGGCCCCCAATTTAGTCCCATTAAGCTGTTTTGAGTTTCGCTTTTACCTCCGATATAGTAATATCTACCTCCATATCCTCATTCCCATTTGTCATGTTACCATTATCCCTAAGATCCTCATTAGCCTTATTAAAGACTGAGGCAAAGTATTTGTTTAGATATTGGGCCATGCCTAAATTATCCTTGACCTCCTCTCCATCCTCAGTGTTTAGCGGTCCCACTTCTTCTTTCTTTGTGTTTTTGTTATTTATATGTCTATAGAACCTTTTACTATTGGTTTTAATTCCCTTTGCAAGGTCCAACTCTACTTGACTTTTAGCCTGTCTCGCTTTATCCCTACATGTTCTGACCTCAATAAGGTAGCTTTCCTTGCTGATCCCTCTCATCTTCCACTCCCTGTATGCTTTCTGCTTTTTCTTAATCACCTCTCTGAGATGCTTGCTCATCCATCTTGGTCTACAACTCCTGCCTATGAATTTTTTCCCCTTTCTTGGGATGCAGGCTTGTGATAGCTTCTGCAGCTTTGATTTAAAGTAATCCCAGTCCTCCTCTGCCTTTAGATCCATAAATTCTTCAGTCCAATCCTGGGGGACTCCCTAGCTGAGCACCTTCAGGCTCCATGTCTAGTTGGCAGCCGGTATCAAGTGGAGTGCCCCAAGGGTTGGTCCTGGGGCCGGTTTTGTTCAATATCTTCATAAATGATCTGGAAGATGGTGTGGATTGCACTCTCAGCAAATTTGCGGATGATACTAAACTGGGAGGAGTGGTAGATACGCTGGAGGGGAGGGATAGGATACAGAAGGACCTAGACAAATTGGAGGATTGGGCCAAAAGAAATCTGATGAGGTTCAATAAGGATAAGTGCAGGGTCCTGCACTTAGGATGGAAGAATCCAATGCACCGCTACAGACTAGGGGCCGAATGGCTAGGCAGCAGTTCTGCGGAAAAGGACCTAGGGGTGACAGTGGACGAGAAGCTGGATATGAGTCAGCAGTGTGCCCTTGTTGCCAAGAAGGCCAATGGCATTTTGGGATGTATAAGTAGGGGCATAGCGAGCAGATCGAGGGACGTGATCGTTCCCCTCTATTCGACATTGGTGAGGCCTCATCTGGAGTACTGTGTCCAGTTTTGGGCCCCACACTACAAGAAGGATGTGGATAAATTGGAGAGAGTCCAGCGAAGGGCAACAAAAATGATTAGGGGTCTGGAACACATGACTTATGAGGAGAGGCTGAGGGAGCTGGGATTGTTTAGCCTGCAGAAGAGAAGAATGAGGGGGGATTTGATAGCTGCTTTCAACTACCTGAAAGGGGGTTCCAAAGAGGATGGCTCTAGACTGTTCTCAGTGGTAGCAGATGACAGAACGAGGAGTAATGGTCTCAAGTTGCAGTGGGGGAGGTTTAGATTGGATATTAGGAAAAACTTTTTCACTAAGAGGGTGGTGAAACACTGGAATGCGTTACCTAGGGAGGTGGTAGAATCTCCTTCCTTAGAGGTTTTTAAGGTCAGGCTTGACAAAGCCCTGGCTGGGATGATTTAACTGGGAATTGGTCCTGCTTCGAGCAGGGGGTTGGACTAGATGACCTTCTGGGGTCCCTTCCAACCCTGATATTCTATGATTCTAAAGGATAGAGACAAGAGGTCTAAGCAGTGAAACCTGTCATCTTCCCATTCATCGGCTCAGCCTGGCCTTTCCAGGAACCGAGGAGGCCAGTTGCAGACATTTTGAGGGTGCACTCAAAGATGTTGCCCCAGTCACTTCCCAGGATCCACCCTATCACTCTTTCCTCCACCGCCAGCACCCCTTCCGGTAGGCCTGGTCTCTGCTGACCTGAGACCATTGAGCGCTCGAAGTAATATCTTCAGGTTATACCCTTCTTGTCTCGCCATGAGTGATTCCTCCATCTGGAAGTGGTCAGCATCACCTTCCAGAGGAGGGGAACTCCCCAGGTGGACCTGTTCGCATCCAGGCAGAACAGGAAATGCCCCATTTTCTGCTTGATTCGGGGGATCAACAGAGCATCCCTGTCAGACGCTTTTCTGCTCCCATCGTCAGGGGCTGTGTTGTGCACCGTCCCCCCAGTGTCGTTAATTCACAGTGTCCTCATGAAGATCAAGCAGGATAGGGTGAAGGTGATCCTCCTAGTGCTGACTTGGCCATGCCAGCATTGGTTCAGCACACTTTTGAACCTCTTGGTGGCTGCTCCGTTACTGCTACCACTCAGGCCGGACCTGCCGTCCCAAAACCACGGCAGTCTTCTACATCCAGACCTGGCGGCAATGCACCCTACAGCTTGGCTGCCACATGGTTAAATGCGGAGGAGCAGGAGTGCTCAGCAACAGGTCCTGTTCAGCATAAAGCCCTCCACCACAGTGACCTACCTGGCCAAATGGAAGTGGTTTGCGTGTTGGACCTGGGATAAAGGCATTCGGCCCGTGCGGGCCTTGGTGCAGTTAATCCTGGACTACCTTCTGCTTCTCAAGCTCCAACACCTGTCCTTTTCATCTATCAAGGTCCATTTGACCGCTATCTCGATGGTAAGTTGATTTTCTCCTAGCACGACTGCCAGGTTCCTGAAGGGCTTCGAGCGCCTCTACCTGCACATCAGGGACCCCGTCTTTCCGTGGGACCTGAATCTTGTGCTGTTGCAGTTCACAGGCCGCCCGTCTGCCCCCCCCCCTTCCTCCCCCTCCCCTCCCCCCCGTTAGAGCTTCTGGCTTCCTGCTCTCGTCTCCTTTTCTGGAAGATTGTGTTCTTGGTTGCAATAACATCTGCCTGTGGGGGTCTCTGAGCTTAGGGCTCTTACCTTGGAACCGCCCTATATGGTCTTTTACAAAGACAAGGTCCAGCTGCTGCCTCACCTGGCTTTCCTGCCCAAGGTGGTCTCAGTGATGTATGAAACATAGTATTTTCCCTGCTTTTTCCTTGAAAGTGTTTAAAATTTCTCAAACTATCAGTAGCTTGCTGGATAGTCAGCTACTGTACTTTCTATTCAAATAGTATATGTATGGGTTTTCTTTTATCTTTTCTTTGTTTCTGCCCCCATCAACTTCTGACCTGGAACAGTGGGGTCCTCCCTGCTTTTAACAAGAGACAAATAGCCGCAACCAATCAAAAAAACTTTCAAATTTGGCAACCTTTTAGTTGATCTGGTGATGTTAGCACTAGACTGTGGATGAAGTGAGATAATGCACTCCCTATGCCTCTTTAGAAAACTAATCACTATCTAGCTGTTGCCAAATCTTATTTGTCAAGCCAAATTCATGAACTGCATAGGCTCTCCAGAGAAAAGAAACATACAAGGAGTATCTCCTAATGTAGATGTAGGAGATACATCTACTTCTTCTAATAAGTTTCTTTATTCAACGGGGAGGGTAAAGTTTCTCCTAAGCATGTTCCAGATAAAAAGCCCTGAAAATAGGCTGCAATTATTCTGATTCTTTGGTGTCTATTTCCCTTCACACACTGTCCTCTGCTACAGCATCAACTGAATGGCTAGAGAAATTTCAAGAGATCTGCAAAAAGTTAGTGCAACAGCAGGCTGCAGGTTTCTTTCCATGTATTGGCTTGTAGCAGACTTTATATGTGTTGCAACCTGGATTCTTTGCATCTTGCCTTCAGATTTTATGTTTAGTTACTCTTCCTTAAAAGGTAACTGTGGATAAAGACCCCTTACTATATTCTTCCTGTTAAAACGCAAACACAATCAGTGAGAAGGGAAAAAAAGGATCAACTCTGTACCAGAAATTTTAATAAGAGCGCTGCATCTCTTGGATGTCTGGCAAAATTCAAAGGCAGATGGGGATGATATTACAACATTAATACTTTTGTCCCTCCTTTGGAAAAGGAAGGAATCACAAATTTTCCCCCTCCTGCCCCCCACTAAATCTGCAGTGACAGTTTATCAATCCAATGTCATAGCCGTCGTCTTCAACGCTTAGCTGAATGGTTGGCCCTAGCAATTGTTTGCCATTTGGTCCATTCCTGTGCAGCTGCAAGGGCCTCATGGGCCAAAAGTCCAACATTGGAACAGACTTAATGCACCTATGTAATAGAGGGTCTGCTTCTGGGCCATCTCTACTCCTTGGTTGGTGGAATTTTATCCCAGATGTTCGGAGCCACCTTGAGAACGGTGTTCACTGGAACATCTTGTGGAATTATGGCAACATGTCCAAAAAGCATAAGACGCCAGTTGTGGACAGTGTCCCCAGTAGGCTGTAGACCAAAGCAACTGTAAACATCTGAGTTACGAATGAAATCATTCCACTTTATGCCCAATATCTGGTGTTGGCATTTGTGTGGAAAACCTCCAGCTTTGCCCAGTCTGAGCAACATCGTGTCCCCGTTTCACAACCTTACAGCAGTATGTAGAAGATACAGCTTGAATAGACCCTGAACTTGGTTATCATGCCGAGATTATGTTGATTCTCTATTTGTGGTAAACAAGCCATGCAGGTGCTGCAATGCCAGTGTAGTCTGTGGGAATATCTGGCTTTGCTTCTTGAACAGTAGAAGAAAACTAGGTGTTCTAGGCTATTCTAAAGGAATGTGAAATAACTGCATTTATTTACCTCAGGCATTTCTATCATTCGTGCAAGTTCTCTTGCCTTCCCTGTGTATCTGACCAGGTTCCTCACCATTTCCTATAAACTGAGGATATTATCAGTATCTCCCTTGCTGTGGTGGCGATACTGTTGGTTCTACAGTAGAGAGTTTTTGAGCTATTTATTCCCTTTACTTTATACTCTGTTAACTGTTAGAAATTCTAGACAGAAAGTAATTAAGTGGGCTTGTCAGAAACATTTCAAAATATAGTCTGCAAAATTAAAATGAGTTCAGGGAATTTACTATGTACCCAGCGAGCCAGGCTATTGAAAGTATCTGTGTTTTCCACTCTGAGTCACTGCACCTCCCACATCCGTTAGGCTAGCATTGTTGTTAACCTTGAGTCAACTGTCCATGGCTGACTATAGTTGCTGCAGTCTAGAGGCATGAGGGAATTGCAGAACATATGTAAAATGATTAGCTGATAGAAGTCTCCTCTCCACCACTGCTTGCTTAGTAATAAGCACACTGTTAACTGTTTCTTGACCATCAGTTGAGAAAATGCATCTGTCAAGCCCTCTTAACTGCAGATCACTCCATCACATTATTATGTTTGATTCCTAGCAGGACAAGGATATCTACTTCAACGTTGAATACAAAATATACTGGACACCTCAATTCAAGTACTAAAATTTCTGTTTAAGATTACTTCAAGGAAATAGGGTTTCCCCCTTGGGAATCTGTTTAACAAGAGACAATCACCAATCCAAGATGTCTACTGCAAGGGCCACATGGCTATCATAGTCTTGCTGGCCACTTTCTCAGTACAAGAGCCAGGGACTTCTCTGTGCCTTTCCTCTGATTCTGATCATCCACAAAATAATTTGAAAATCAGGAGTGACACTGTTTAGTCTCTTCTCATCCCTGTTGACCTCAGAGGGCCTGGTTTCTTGATCTCCTTTTGAATAATCCGTGTGTTCACCTTTCACTAGTTTCTAATGTGCTAAAACAATGGAAATTTCTTTGCTCCAGATACAAACATTTTGAGCTTTGATCATTTGGCATGTGAATGTAGTGTTTAGAATAGCTAAGTTTCTCTGATGGTTGTGGAAAATTTTACTGAAACCTCTAAAAACACTGCTTTTTCAAGGGGAATTTGAAAAGGAATTGGATTTGTGCCTTCAGGACACTCATATTTTATGTTTCAGGTGCCATCAGAGGTAGAATTCAGGCTCCTACTTATTGACTTGAGTTATTCTCTTTAGTCATTTTTCTCCCAGAGCCTATACTTGTATCTAATTGTGTCTACCTGGAGTTTAAATTTAGTTCTAAGTTAACTTTTTTGAATGTTTTCCTCACTCTCGACTTCCAGCAATATAATTTTTCTGGCAACCTTCACTACCATAGAGAATAGTACAATTGGCAACTTTTATCCATTAGGCATATTTGCTTTGACACTTATCACTGAAGTCTCTCTCCTATTTTTCAGTATAACTAAGAAATGTACTGTTTTTAAATTTCTTCTGAGATCCTGAGTTGTAAGAAGAAAGACTGTAACATTCATGACATCCAGGCAAAGCACTAAAGGTTTCTCTGGTCAGAACAAAATTTTAGAATGAGGTTTTTCCTCCTCTGGGGGGACTGTAAGTGTAACCGTAATGACTTGAATCAGTGACAGTTGTCCCCTGCCATGTGAAATAGGGTTATAACTTATGTCTAACGGGAGCCAACAAATAAAGATCAGTCTGTTACAGTCATTCAGTGTGTCACACCTACAATACAATGAGATATTTAAAAAACCTCCCAAATTATTCTGCTAAGAGACATTCACAACTGTGTCACAGAAGACATGTTTTGTTTCCAACTAAGATTAGGGTGTATTCTGCTCAGAGTATTAATTCTTGATCCAAAAGGGTATAATGCAAGAAGTAATTTGATCAGTTCTACCAATGTTTCCCAATCATTGTTGTTTAGTAGAGCTAGGTGAAAAATACGGGGTTCTGTCTGATGGAAAATTTTGACTTTTTCAGAAAAATTTTGAAAATCAAAATATTTCAATTCAGAATGGCCCCACTGAACCTCATGGGATCTTTATTTGTAGCTGGGTGCCTTATGTGCTCCCATTTTCTTCTGTGAGTCAAGCCCTTTAGCTGCACTACATCTCCCATGATGCAGCACTTTCTCCCCTCTTGGTGAGGGGGACGGAATGTGTGATAGGAGCCACTGGTCTTGGCTTATCATGAGATAAGTAGTGTGGCCAGTTAGCCTGTCTCTCGGAGGAGAATGGGGAATAAGGCAGCTGAACTACTACTGCCTGGATGCACTGCAGTGCCTTTTTGAAACAAAGTATTTCAATTTTTAGCTGAAAACTGCATGTTTCTAAGCCATTCTGGTTTTTGACGAAAACCAGCATTTTTTGTGGAAAGTAGGCACTTTTGCGCACAACTTCTAGTCAAAACCCAATTTTGTCAAAAAAACAACCGGCCATATCATTTTTAGATATGTTTTTGCTTCTGCATAGGTAACCTGCAGCCAGAGTGACCCGCAAGTAATTGCTCCTATAAAATCTTCTGAATGATCATCCTTTTAAAATTCACTTTCTGTATATTTGGACCTGTCAAATACTTTCCAGTGCTACAGATGAGTGGTAGGTGGAGAAATAAGAAATTTCGTTGTAAATTAGTTTCTGCATTTCAGTGTGCTGACTGTGAAGACGTTCTACCATACTTTATTAAAAGAGAGGTAGGCAATTTTTTTCTTCTCTCTAACTTGGTATTTATTCGTTTTGGGGGCATCTGTGTTAGTTAGGACTGTTGCTAGTTAGTTCTTGATGAGGTGTAGCTATCAAAGACTGCTCCTGGAATAATCGCATTACTTCAGTAGAACATATGACAAGATAAAATGTGTGGTTTTGTAGCCCTTCTGCCAGGCAGTGTAGGCGGCAACAAGAGCTGGGTTCAATATCTAAGGGGTTTTTCTTAACAATAAAAAACAGAACCAGATCAAGCCCCCACCCAGTAATCTGGGAAAAACTAAACACTACCCTGAGCGCCTCTAAGAGGTAACACTTCCCCACTTGCAAACACTGAGTCTGTGTATAACAAAAGAAAACTTTTATAAAAGAAGAAAACACACATTAATCTGGAAAAACACTGCAGCAGTGATTTGAAAGTATGCAACCAATAAGTAAAACACCCGCCCCACAGTGTCTTGGGCACTGTCCTTTTTCTTTGTTTCCCATCTTTAACATAGCACTCCTCTTGTCCCTCTGCTGCACCCCACTCTCAGTTGGGAGACTGAGGATGCGTTTGAGTGGGTTTGCCTCCTAACCCTGAGGGTAGAAGGTGGTAGTGATGCCTCCACCTCTGCTCCTCAGTGTCTTTGCAGTCTCTGCCATTGTTTGTTGCTCTGTCTGCTGCTGTCACTGCCACCTCTTGCTGCAGTGCTGTGTTCTGAGATTCCTCCACTTAGCTCCGTTCTCAGTGATTTCGACTCTCTAGTGATTTCACTAGGTAGTGGGGAGCCTCTCTGCTGCTGTCTCTTTTGAGTTGTCTTTTTCACTGCAGCAGTGTCCCTGTACCAGGTCTAAGGTTCATCCCCTTTAGATCAGCTTATCAGTTAGTTTAGCTCTAGTGATCACTGAGAGAGAATCAGGATACTCAGATGAGTCTAGTCAGCTGTGTCCTTAAAAACTGGAGTTGAAGAGTCAAGTGGCTCCTGCCATTCCATCAGGTTCCCTCCCCCTCTGACTCTTACTTGGATTTGGCATCACTACCCCCTACATAGTGAGTGAGGTTAAGGTAGGGTGACCTCCCTCAATTAGAGCATGCTGCCCTTTATGCATACAGTAAGGATAACAACATTTCATTACCCCTGCATTTAATATTAAAATCAATTTTAAGCCCAAACAGCCAAAATTGATTACTTCGGTAACACAGGTCTCTCTCTCTGCTGATCCCCTAGGCCAGTGGTTCTCAAACTTTTGTACTGGTGACCCCTTTCACATAGGAAGCCTCTGAATGCGATCCTCCCCCCCCCCCACAATAAATTAAAAACACTTTTTTATATATTTAACACCATTATAAATGCTGGAGGCAAAGCGGGGTTTGGGGTGGAGGCTGACAGCTCATGACCACCCAGGTAATAACCTCACACCCCCCTGAGGGGTCCCAACCCCCAGTTTGAGAACCCCTGCCCTAGACAGAGTAGGTGTTTCTGTGCAAATACAGTCTGCTCCTGCTGTCTTTTCCACCAGTTCTTTACTAGATGTCAAGGTGACCTCATTCAGAACCTGCTTACGTTTTGATTTGTTGACGTTGTAGTTTATTTCCATGGTGATGAACTCAATTTTCTTTTTTCCTGTGTTGAGAAACCAAAAGAAAATGTATAGTAAGTGATCTTGTGGGTGTTTTTTTAAGGTTGTCTGACTAGTGTGCACTCACTGCAAAATGGGGACCTGTTCTAGAATAGCCAAAGATGGGACTGGACCATTTGTTCAAAGATTTTCTACAGTCCATTGTACTGGTAGGAAAGTTACAGCGTGTCATTTAGTGGATCAGTGTGATATATTTAGAAACAAGACACTTCATCTTGAAGAGGTCCGCTGCTGTTTAAATAGACTTCTGGATATTGAACTATAGTATCTAGAGTGTTTGAACATTAATTGAAGTAGATTCAATTGCTGAAAATATAAAATATTATACACATAATATTACTTTAGAGCTACAGTGTATACTATACATAGATGGGACCAAGAAGATAAAAATGTCTTGTCTGACATATATGTAATTTACTACAGTGCATAGGGAAGCATCTTCAGTCTCCAGTCATCAACATTTTGTGTGTTCTAGAGAATGGAAAACTGTATGTCATTGATCAGTAACGTAGAAAGGAATAGGAAAAGGGTAGAATCAAATAAGTTTGTTTTTTTACACCCCCTGAATAATATGGATCGCCCTGCTTAGAGGCATGAAGGCAAGCATGCAATAACAGGAGAGAGGCACTTAGGGCCTGCTAAAGCCCATTAGGCAATGAAAATACTTCCATGGACTTTGAGTGGAACCCACAAGGGAAGAGAGAGAATTCTTGATTCAGTCCTAAGTAGAGCACATAGTTGTATATAGCGGAACCATTCAGTAATAATGACCATAATGTAATTAAATTTGCCATCTTTATAGGGGGTGGAAAATACCAAAGAAACCCACCATAGTAGCATTTAACTTCAAAAAGGAGAACTACACAAAAATGAGGAAGTTAGTTAAATGAAAATTAAAAGGAACAGGCACAAGGGTGAAATGCTTGAAAGATGTATGGCAACTTCTTAAAAATAATAATAGAGGCTCAAATGAAATGTATACCTCAAATGAAAAAAACAGTCAAGAGGACCAAAAATGCCACCATGGCTCAGCAACAGAGAAAAACAGGTGGTTGGAGGCAAAAACATGTCTTTTAAAAATTAGAAGTCAAGTCCTACTGAGGAAAATAGAAAGGAACATAAACTCTGGCAAATCAAGTGTGTATAATTGGGCAGGCAAAAAAACAGTTGAAAAGAAATTAGCAAAAGACACAAAAACAAACAGTAACAACATTTTAAGTAATCAGAAGCAGGAAGCCTGCCAAACAATCGGTGGAGCCACTGGACAGTCAAGGTGCTAAAGGAGCAACCCAGGAAAACAAGGCCATTGTGGAGAAGTTAAGATTTCTTTGTATCGGTCTTCACTGCAGAAGGTATGAGGGAGATTCCCATACCAGAACCATTCTTTTTAGGTGACAAATCTGAGAAACTGCCGCAGACTGAACCCTCAATAGAGGTGGTTTTGGAACAAATTGATAAATTTAACAGTAATAAATCATGAGGACCAGGTGGTATTCACCCAAGAGTTCCAAAGGAACTCAAATTAGAAACTGTAGTTTACTAACTGTGGCATGTAACCTATTGCATAAATCAACCTCTGTACCAGATGACTTGACAATAGCTAATGTAATGCCCGTTTTTAAAAAAGCCTCCAGAGGCGATGCTGGCAGTTCCAGGCCATTAAGCCTAACTTCAGTATCAGGCAAACTGGTTGAAACTCTAGTAAATAACAGATATCAGATACAGAGGTGAACACAATATATTGGGGAAGAGTCAACACTGCTTTTGTAAAGAGAAATCATGACTCACCAATCTGTTAGAATTCTTTTGTGAGGGTCAGCAAACACATGGACAAGTTTGATCCAGTGGATATAGTGTAATTGAACTTTCAGAAAGCCTTTGACAAGGTCCCCCACCAAAGATTCTGAAGTAAACTAAGCAGTCATGGGATAAGAGGGAAGGCCTTCTCCTGGACCCGTAACTGTCTAAAGATGAGAAACAAAGAGCAGGAATAAATGGTCCGTTCTCACAGTGGAGAGAGCTAAATAGTGGGGTCCTCCAAGGATCTGTACTGGACTGGTGCTGTTCAACATATTCATAAATGATCTGGAAAAGGGGATAAACTGTGGTGGGAAAGTTTGCAGATGATATCACATTTGATGCAAGATAGTTAAATACAAAGCTGACTGTGAAGAGTTACAAAGGGATCTCATAAAACTGGGTCACTGGGTAAGAAAATAGCAGATGAAATTCAATGTTGATATATGCAAAGTAATGCACGTTGGAAAACCTAATCCCAACTATATGTACAGAATGATGAGTTTTCAATTAGTGTTACCACTCAGAAAAGATCTTGAAGTCATCATGGATAGTTCTCTGAAAACAGCTGCTCAATGTGCAGCGTCAGTCAGAAAAGCTAACAATGTTAGGAACCATTAGGAAAGAGAGAGATAAGGATACAGTAAATATCATAATGCCACCATGTAAATCCCTTGTACACCCACATCTGGAATACTGCATGCAGTTCTGATCACTCCATCTCAAAAAAGATACATTAGAATTAGAAAAGGAACAGAGAAGGCCAACAAAAATGGCTAAGGGTATGGAACAACTTCCATATGAGGAGAGATTAAAAAGACTGGGACTATTCATCTGGGAAAGAAAACAACTAAGGGGGACATGCTAGAGGTCTATAAAATCATGAATAGTTTGGAGAAAGTGAATATGGAAGTGTTTACTCCTTCATGTAACACAAGTACAAGGGGTCACCAAATGAAATTAATAGACAATAAGTTTAAAACAAACATAAGGAAGTACTTCTTTACACAACACACAGTCAACCTGTGGAACTTGTTACCTGCAGATGTTGTGAAGGCCTAAAGTATAACTGGGTTCAAAAAATAATCAGTTAAATTCATGGAGGTTAGGTCCACCAATGGCTATTGGGTAAGATGGTCAGGGACGCAACCCAATGCTTTGGGTATCCCTAAACTTTTGATTGCCAGAAACTGGCACTGGATGACAGGGGGTGGATCATTTGATAATTACTCTGTTCATTCCCTCTGAAGCATCAGCAATTGGCCACTGCTGGAAGACAGGATACTGGACTACATGTACCATTGATCTGACCCAGTATGGCCAGTCTTATGTTCTTAGGTGCCTGATCCAAACTAAATGGAGCCTAATCCTGCAATATTTTGAGCATCTGAAATGTACCAGGTGCATTCAACTCCAGCATAGTTAACGGAATATGAAGGCACTGGGTGTTTCTGACACTCAGCTCTGATAGGTCAGATTCTGAAAGGTCTTTCTAATACACAATGTTCTTACACAGTACACTGAGACAATCTGGGTGGCAAGCTAAGAAAACCAGTGGAAACAAAACAGATGTATAGATTCAGCTTCCAGAGGAAACCACTAATGAACAAGAGAAGCACTATGATTTATTTTATAGAGGAAGCAAGTGACAAAAATGAATTAACAGAGGTTGAAAAGACTGTGTAAAGACAGCAAAATCACATTTTGAGTATTACTACTGACAAACATTGAAAACTATCATAGCAACCATCACCAGGGAGACCAATGAAATTCTGAAAAATGCGAAGGTCAGATGCGAACACTGAAAATCTGTGTTGATTAACAGCTTCTGGACCTATAAATCTCCCTCTCCTTTCAGTCATTAGATGACTGAAGTATATAATGCTACTGTTTTGGCAGGGGAGCGGTGATTGCCTCAGAACAGAGAACAGAAATATATTTGACAAAACTAAAATGGAAATTGTACAAACATACACGGTATCTAAGGTTTGAATGAAGTTAGTGTTCTAGTGATGTCAGACGTCCCACAATTACGGCAAGCTATCAGGATAATAAATGGCTTTGATGCACAGTTGTGATGGACCTTGTCGACAAAAACATTAGTGTGTGTGTGTGTGTGTGTGTATATATATATATATATATATATATACTCTAACAACCTACTCTGATAGATACTAGATAAATCTAAATGCACTTACAAACAATTTTTTACTTGCTGTTTTATAATTATCTACATTCTGACTGACTTATGTTTCAGGTGTCATGGTACTATGTCCTAAAGCATCATGCTTTAGAATATTAAGGGTTTCTGGTTTTTTGTTTTGTTTTTGTTCTTAACCTGCCTTTTCGGTGGAAGTATTTCTTCACTTGACCAACACACTTATACAAATAGAGTGGAAATAGGCAATTGCAAGTTCTGAACCAACAGATAATTGCTGCTGCTTCCAAACTCTATTGCTGCCTAAAGCTCTTTAAGTTAATGCTGTTAGGCTGGTTTTGCCTACTGTTCTGGCAGAACTACTGTAACTACCCTCGTAGTGGTTTTGCCCATTGCTTCAATAGCTTGCACCACAGCCTCTGTGCCTACTGCTTCATCAAATTTATTGGTTGTCTGCTTCTTTTAAAGTGTATTTTAGTATGCTTAACATCTGAGTCCATGTATCCTATTACAGTAAATTCTAATGTACTTTATTGGTATGAGATTTTAAAATATATAACTTTTGCTAAATTTACAAGTAGCATATGGGGAAACTTGTATGGGTGCAGCCCATGCTTTGCAGTTAAATAGAGGCTTTGACTGTTTGGAGAACAATGTTGGCATTTTTTTTTTCCTTTGTGGCCTGTGTATTGCTGCTTTGCAAATTGAAAGAGCAATAAACGGGCATGCTGCATAACAAATCTGTATGATGTGTGGATGGTTGAATTCTGCTACTGATTATCTATGACCAGTTTTTTTGGCTAGTGTATAGATAAACCAAAATGAGATAATGTAGCTTGATATTTCACTTTTTAAAAGTATCTGTAATGTTTACATACAATTCTGTTTTGGATTGTCACCCAGATCTGGCAAGTATTGCCAAGACAGACCAGTAACTGTATGAGACTGCCTCTGTTTTGTCATGACTGTGTTGTTTGTGACTCCATTTGTTTAAATATTGACATCTATATTTTGATATCAGATATCACTACAGTGTTCTGCTGTTTAAATCTTTGCTGAGAAATGTATGAGGCAACCAGGTCTCCTGTGAAAGTTATTAAATTGGTGAGGTTCTATGTAAATTAAAATTCCAGATGCTCATGATACTAATAAAAAAAAGTGCTTCACTATTAATCAGTGCTTAAAATAAGAAAGAAAAAAATGGGAGAACTCATGCCATAGAACTGGTACAAGCTATTTAGCAGAGAACAAGGAGTATATTGTATGTTAGTATTGGCGTAAACTCGGCAGAACATGTATATTTGGACTCAAATTTTCTCCCTTTCTATTTAATATCTTGCATCACTTTCTTCTCATTCAAGTGAGACATGATTTTTATTTCTCCCTAGCTTTGGGAGAAGTGTTGGTGTTGAGCTGTTGCGTGGGGAAGAGTGCTGGAGCTTAGCTTCTGTGAGCTCCTATCTACTCTTAACACTGCTTTTGATCTGAAATCAGGCAGATATCTCTAGTATTGTGACTGAGGCCTTGTCTACACTATAGAGTTTTATCTACAAAAGTTATGCCGCTTTAATTAAACCACTGTTGTATGTCCACATTGTGCTCCTTGAGTCGGCAGAGTGCATCCACACTAGCAGCTCTTGCATCGACACGGAGAGCCATGCACTGTGAGTAGCTATCTCACTGCAGCTGGCCACAGGTTGCTTTGGAAAGGGTTTGCAATGCCTCATGGGGCATGTACAGTGTCACATGATGCAGGTTTCTCAATCCTATCATTCTATGGGCATCCTACTTGATTGCCAGCCACTTTTCAACTGATGTGGGTGGGGAGAATGTGTGTGACAGGGAGTATGTATGAGGGTGGGCAGGGGGAAGAGGTAGAAACTGTGCGTGTATGGGGAGTGTGTGAGAGATTGTGGGAGGGGGGAGTGTATATGTGAGAGAGACAGAGTGTGTGTGTTGGGGGACAGTGAGTGTTGGCATGCTGTCTCTTTAAGTTCAAACAACTACCTCAGCAACCAATCCTGAGGCAGGGGAAGGGGGACACACACACCCCTCCCACATCAGCCCCCATCTCCCTCCCTGGCTCTGCACAGCACAGCAGTCCTCCCTTTCCCCCCTGCAGCAGCAGCATGCCTGCTGCTGTGTTCCTAGTGTGGGGAAGAGCAGGATTTCCACTTTAATGATTTGTTCTTTGCTGCCAGAGCTGAATGGCATGCTCAGCTGTCAGAACTTCCAGGAGCTTGGAAAGGGGAAGGGCGCATGCCTGCAGGGCAGCCAAGTTCAAAACAATGAGCAGAGCAGTCACGGCAGGCATTGTGGGATATTGGTGGAAGCCAGTTACCTCGACATAATGAATGGCAGTATCTACACTGACGTTTTGTCATTTTAACTTTGCTGCAAAAAGCTTTATGCCTCTCATCGAGGTGGTTTTATTTTGTCAGCAAAACAGCAGAGTTTTGCTGCCAAAAGTAGCTTTGTAGTATGTACACTTCCAATGTTTTGTCAGGAAAAAGCTGCCTTTTGCCGACAAAACTATGCAGTGTAGACAAGGCCTGAGGTTATGTCTGCACTACTTCTTATGATGGTAGTGTAGAATCTCAGAGTTACGAACACCGTGGGAATTGAGGTTGTTTGTAACCCTAAAATGTTCATAATTCTGAACAAAACATTCTGGTTGTTCTTTCAAAAGTTTACAACCAAACACTGACCTAATACAACTTTGAATCTTTACTATGTAGAAGAAAAATACTGCTTTCCCTTTATTTTTTTTAGTAATTTATGTTTAACACAGTACTGTACTGTATTGGCTTTTTTTTTTCCGGACTCTGCTGCTGCCTGATTGTGTACTTCTAGTTCCAAATGAGGTGTGTGGTTGACTGGTCAGTTTGTAACTCTGGTGTTCATAACTCAGAGGTTCTACTGCATAACTAGGACCCTTTGTTTTCAGTTTTTATTTTATTTAAATTTTCCTGGGAATTTATCAGTGTTTATTACCACAACAACAAAAACAGGTGAAAATCTGTGCAAAAACTATTAATTTTTCTGGGTAAATATCAGCATTTATTTTGGTGGATGGAAAGACAAGGGACAAAAGTATTCTATAAATTAATGCCTTGAATTCCGTTCATCAATGTAGTTTGCTGCAGATCTTAAAACAGAACTCAAAACACAATGCCACTTCTCAGTTTAAGAAAACAAGTTTTCTCTAATCCCCAAAATAAAACTTTTCATTTGAATAAAGTAGACTTAGAACTATTAACCTATAAATATTTACATTTAATAATTGGGCCACACCATTTGCAGTGCATACACTCAACTTAATCCTTTTTACTTGTTTTTGATTTTTTTAAACTTCTGAATATTTCCTTGTATTCTGAAATATATTCTGATAGAGAATTTCATTTTCTTTCATCATCATCTTCATTATAGTGTGTGAAATCCTTATACCGTTATCTGCTAACCACTTGAAATGTGTATGTGGTGAGCATGAGATTCTTCAATATGTTCAGATGTGTACACACTTCACAGCTTGCATGTGTGCTTCTTTGTGTGTGTGTATCTTCTAGACTAATGCATAGCCTTACTTCAACAGGCAGCTTTGCATATACACAGACTAATGTATTATCTTAATACATATATCTCATGCAATGTATTGTATTTTTCTAATAAAACAAGTTATTTTTATACATTTTGAATGATACAAAAGTAGCATGAAAATTGAGGGGGGAAAAATGAATAATACTTTTTGTATTTTGCCCAGGATTTTTCGGTAAAAAGCGGTTTAGACTGAAAATGAAGAGGCTTATGTATAACAAATGTCACTTGGGTGTGAATAAATCACCCCCCTGAACAACATAAGTTACACCAACCTAAGCGCTGGTGTGGACAGCAATATGTCAGAAGGAGAGCTACTCCCACCGACGTAGCTGCTGCCGCTCGTTGAGGGTAAATTAATTAAGTTGACGGGAGAGCTCTCTCCCATCAGTTAGAGCAGTTGCCTTAGAGAGCTTACAGTGGCGCAGATGCATCGGTGAAGCTGCATTGCAGTAAGCTCCCTAGTGTAACTATAGCCCTAGTGGATTAGTGTTCTCCTGCTCTCTTAAACTTGCAACAAGTATGACATACTTGAGACTTTAAAACATTGTCATCTCTTTTTCTTTACAAGATAATCCAGATTGAAAGGTTTGATTCTTCCACTTGTTTACTTAACATCATTCTGTACAGAGTAGCAGAAGTTATAACTTGACTTAAAGCCAAAACTATGACAGCCTAGACTTAGCCAAATCCCATCCGACCTCTCACACATACTTCCCTCATCCTTGCCACTGAAAATTGTAAAACCAGTTTGATCTTTTACTATCCAGGTGGCAGGGTGCCATGCATCTGCAGACATCTTAAACCCATTATAACCTTGTGGCTGAGGTAAATATGTACTCTGAATGAATTAAACACATCTTTTGTGGTTTAACTCGGTGGTTATGCTGTTAAAAACAACTGTGTAAAAATGGCACCACTTGCTCAGCAGATCAGCTCCCTAGTCAAATATGTACCTCCTTGCTTTAAGGAACGGTGTAAGATTTTACTCCTGGCTGCCCTGTGGAACCAACATACCCTGAGAGAGAAACTTGGATTTAAAAAAAAAACCCCACCAAACAACAACCACCCTGGCTCATTCATCATCAGCCTTTTTTTAACTAAGTTGCACAGGTGGGGCTGCAAATGGAACCTAATGCCATTGGTTAGACCTGTGAAACTGAGCGCAATTGGCTTATGCAGATGTAACTGAGAGCATAATCGAGGACAGTGGGTTTTCACACATGTAACTGAAGACCCAGTTGGACTGGAATCTAATGGTGCATGTGCCATAACACATCTTGAGTCTCTCAGGGTATGTCTTCAACACCGAATTAGCCTGGGCTCTTGATGTGGATGTTGGTCCTAACCCCTGTTCTGTCCAGACACACAAACTTCTCGCTTGAGTTTAGTGTTGCTTTCAAACCTGGGCTGACTGGCATGGTTGAGGGTGTGGGTTAGAGCCCAGGTTCCACATTGACTTGGGCTTGCAACCCATCCACTTTGAAGTGAGTACACAGGCTAAAACACTCAAATGCTGATAGTCCTCTGTGTTCCCACAGTTCCCCTGTGTGCCCAGAAGGACAGAAAAGTTCTCCCACAATTCACTGGGAAAGAATTACAGGGCAGCTCAACTTAATGCAGCACCAAAAAACTAAGGGATATGCCACCATAACTTCTAGCAACACTCTTAGGTGAGTGCAGGACCAGTGAGGATGCAATAACTCAGGTAGGGCATTGCAGGGTGGCTGCTCATATCCATGCTATCTTTACAGTGAAGACGTACCCTCATATCCTAAGCTAAGGTCTTGAATATGCAGGGAGCCTTGCTGAAATCATTGAGGCTCCATGAAGGAACAGGTGTCTGTCCATTAAGAGTTTTGTGTAGGATTGAAACCTATGTTTGCAGGGCTGGCAGGTTTGTTTAACACCGTTTATCTATATAAACTGAGCAAATTAAACATGTGATATAAGTGTACCCTCTTGATGCCATTTGTACAAAGTTGTTAGTGTATATGGAGAATAGATGGGTCAAGAACTGCATTTTAAGATATCTGCAGTTGCAAGGAAAATACTAGAGTGTATTGGTTTTGAAATGGCATTTAGCCATCAGAGTTCCTGGTATCCACCTTACCGCCATAGTGGAGCCAGCAGCAGGCCAAAATGAAGTTCAATCCTTTTGTGACCTCGGACTGCAGCAAGAACCACAAGAGGCACTTCAATGCACCCTCTCACATTCTCAGGAAGATCATGTCTTCCCCCTTTCCAAGGAGCTAAGGCAGAAATACAATGTCCGCTCTATGCCGATCCGAAAAGATGACGAAGTCCAGGTTATCCGGGGACATTATAAAGGCCAGCAAATCGGCAAGGTAGTCTTTACATGAGTGGTGTAGAGAGTAGCAGGTATTTGAGCATAGATTTACAGTTGTTTTCAGGGAGAGTCTTACCTCTGTATTTCCATGCATTCCACTGGTTACAAAGTATTGCCTTAACTGTGAACTACTTGGCCTTCAGTTAGACTGGGACTTTCACAGGATCCAAATGGAGCTGGGCACCCTTTAGGCTCCTTTTGAGAATTTTTGTGGTTTATATTTTAAAACCACAAAACTATTAAAGCACGCCCCTTACGTTAATGATATTAAATATTTACCACCTTAAGTCCAGATTAATGAAGGTAGGGATGGGGTTTTTTTTTGCTCTGGAAATGAAATGTTTTTACTACCTACCTTTCATACGAAGTGACTCACTGATTTGATGATTTATGCTAATTAGAAACAGACACCTTAAATGCTGATTTAGGAAAAAGTAAAAATAAAATAAAATAACCTCTGAATCTTCAAAAGTCTGTTTATACCACATAAAATGTACAGGAATGATGTTTTTGGGAGGATAACATGCACAAGATTAAGAAATACATATGCCATATAAGAAGGTATCCGATACATCTGTCACTACAGTATCCTTTCAAACAAAATAAAAAATATGGCATACGCTATCAAAAACACGTTTTATACTACTACACATTTTAGTCTCACAAGGTAACATTCTTCCCAAGAACATTTTACCTCATAGAAACATATCCTTTGCTCATAATAAGAGGAGGGGAAAAGGTTGCTATACTTGTGACCTAAAAAAAATGGGTTTTATCATCTTCACATAAGCCATAGGAGTAGATACATGACAGGTACATTTTCTAACAATCATCAGACCACAAAATAAACCTTGCATTTAATCAATTGAGTCTTAAAACCCAGATTACCTTAAACTGATTATTTCATTACAATAGAATCCAACATTCCTTTCCTATTGGGTCTGTTCCTGCTTCCACTGATGGCAATGGGAGCATAACTGGGCCAGTTCTTTAGCTTGCTCTCTGTATGAACCTTGATTCTCCACTGCCCTGAACTTTCCTGGGGCATGTACACATGTATAAAATCAGTGTAGCAGGCTACACTTCTGATGTATAGCATTTTTTGTACCCACTCATCTGCTGTAGGGAGACTTTTTCCTTCAATCATAGAAGGAATGGTACTGTCACAAAAGTTGTGTTAAATCAGGCTGCTGGGCTTTACTCTGCGCACAAATAAGAAGAAACTGACCTATGTTAAGGTGACTTTTCATTCATTGCCACACCTTTATAACTTTCCCTATGGGGAAAAGGTAATTGTTAAAGCTGGTAGTCTGTGCATGATATTGGAGGAGGAAGACGCTAATCCACTTCCTTCTCTGCCTTCTAAGGATGTCTCCCAAAATCTGGGTGGTTGACCCCAAGGAGTCTTTCATATGGGAAGATGAAAGGTGAATTATTCTAATGGACAGAACAAAGTATACTTTTTGAATTTGCAATATGTGGAGTATTTTTGTGTTGAGTATGAAATCAGTAGTACCATATTCACTGAACATTAAGGAAGATGAGAACTGTTTAGAAAAATCAGTTTAACCATCTGCTCGCCTGGTAAGTGTTAATACTGTGCCCTTATTTAGGGTATTTATTTTTAGGGCTCCCATTTCTCTAGTAGATCAAATGTGTCTTGAAATAATATCTGGGTTTTGATTGAGCTGAATGTGGCTTCTATAATAGATAGGTTAAGTCAATTCCATCTCTAACTTTCATAATTCTGTATCTAATTTTAAAATTTAAAATCTTGTAAGGGAGGAATTGCTTTCTTTCTCTTCACAGAACAAGTTAGAGAAGTCTTATAAACCAAGGTGGTACTCTCAGCCAGTGGTTCTTTACCTTTTCCACAATGGGAACCTCTTCCCATATATCTGAGACTTGGCTCCAATTTAGAAATATTGGAAGGGCAGGATGGTTGTGACCCTTGACACCTGTTTGAGAGCCCTCAGGATTGTGGCCCCCAAGTTGAAAACCTATGCTCTAGACCTCAAGGAGGGAGAGTTCCACAACCACATTTATTTTATTCTCTTAGTCATTCCCTTTCCTAAAAGCCTCACTACACCTTTAACTTCATCTAAGATAAGACCAAAGTGAATGTCTTTGGCTATATACTTTTAAACTTTGAAATTTCATGCACTTTTGGGACACCCTCAGAAACTTATTTTGGGAGACCATTGGTTGCTTGTCTCCTTTTCTAAAACCTTGGCAGAAAGTGTTGCATTTCTGTATTCGGGGCTCACTATATGACTTACAGAATCATCCATAAATGTAACAGATGATTTAGTTTAAATAAAATACAATGAGTTTTACTTACTTAGGTCACTTACATGTCCCAACTGCTCATTATAATTTGTTTGGTATTGAATTTGAAGATTCTGTTATTGTTGAGACTTTTAATTGTATGTCGGGCATTTCCTTGTACAAATGCTCTCGTTGGAATGGTGCTAGTCAGCGGAGGATATTATATGTTAGACTTTAATTTGATGTGACCATCTGATAAACGTGCTTAGGTCAGATGATATTCTTTCTCTTTCCTAATGCAGTATTGCTACCACACCATGGGTGTGATTTTAAGTTCTGAGTCTCTTGAAGTCTTACATTAGCTGATGTCACAATTACCAGGCAAACTGCAATTCTGCACCCTCCTGATCTCTTGGAGTGCACCCCCATTAGGTTTCAGGCTTCAAGTCATTACCTGGCTCTGGGTGGAATCGTACTCTCAGGCAGGCCCTTGGGCTGCAGTCCCCTGTGTACTAATCACAAGGGAGGTTGTGCAATTCCTGTCATTGGAGATTTTTAGGAACAGATTCATAGAATCATGGAACATCAGTGTTGGAGGGGACCTCAGGAGGTCATCTAGTCCAACCCCCTGCTCAAAGCAGGACCAATCCCCAACTAAATCATCCCAGCCAGGGCTTTGTCAAGCCTGACCTTAAAAACTTCTAAGGAAGGAGATTCCACCACTTCCCTAGGTAATGCATTCCAGTGCTTCACCACCCTCCTAGTGAAAATTTTTTTCCTAATATCCAACCTAAACCTCCCCCACTGCAACTTGAGACCATTACTCCTCGTTCTGTCATCTGCTACCACTGAGAACAGTCTAGATCCATCCTCTTTGGAACTTCCTTTCAGGTGGTTGAAAGCAGCTATCAAATCCCCCCTCATTCTTTTCTTCCGCAGACTTAAACAATCCCAGTTCCCTCAGCCTCTCCTCATAAGTCATGTGTTCCAGTCCCCTAATCATTTTTGTTGCCCTCCGCTGGACTCTTTCCAATTTTTTCACATCCTTCTTGTAGTGTGCGGCCCAAAACTGGACACAGTTCTCCAGATGAGGCCTCACCAATGTCAAATAGAGGGGAACGATCACGTCCCTCGATCTGCTGGCAATGCCCCTACTTATACATCCCAAAATGCCATTGGCCTTCTTGGCAACAAGGGCACGCTGTTGACTCATATCCAGCTTCTCGTCCACTGTAACCCCTAGGTCCTTTTCTGCAGAACTCTTGCCTAGCCATTCGGTCCCTAACCTGTAGCGGTGCATGGGATTCTTCCGTCCTAAGTGCAGGACTCTGCACTTGTCCTTGTTGAACCTCATCAGATTTCTTTTAGCCCAATCCTCTAATTTGTCTAGGTCCCTCTGTATCCTGTCCCTACCCTCCAGCGTATCTACCTCTCCTCCCAGTTTAGTGACATCTGCAAACTTGCTGAGGGTGCAATCCACGCCATCCTCCAGATCATTAATGAAGATATTGAACAAAACCGGCCCGAGGACTGACCCTTGGGGCACTCCGCTTGATACCGGCTGCCAACTAGACGTGGAGCCATTGATCACTACCTGTTGAGCCTGATGATCTAGCCAGCTTTCTATCCACCGTATAGTCCATTCATCCAGCCCATACGTCTTTAACTTGCTGACAAGAATACTGTGGGGAGACCATGTCAAAAGCTTTGCTAAAGTCAAGGAATAACACATCTACTGCTTTCCCCTCACCACAGAGCCAGATATACCAACACCTGTCAAGGATGTTCTAGGTATACTTGGTCCTGCCTGAGTGGAGAGGGCTGGACTAAATGACCTCTGAAGCTTCCTTCCAGCCCTACAGTTCTATGTAGGTCCATTCTCTTTTATTCTTTTTCTTCTGGGGGTAATGTCTGTTGATTAATACAGTTACCAAACAGCCTCCTTAAAACAAAAAATATCTTAAAAACAATAAAATAGACTGTCCTCATATCTGCTTACCAGGGGTCTAATCATCTTCCACATGGGGACCCTCGATGGACTGCTTCCTTGTAGACCCTGTCACAGAACCTTCCTCTGTGTTCCCTTGACATTTCCTCCCCCCCCCCCCCCCCCCCGTTTATAGCCCCTTTTGATCTGCTAACTCACACAACAAGGTTTGCAACTCTTTGGAGACATCCTTGAAGCTAGCAGCTTGACCCATTGTCTTCCAAGTGTGTACTTAGATGTTCTTATCTGGAAAACTATTGTGTTGCTTCCCAGTTTGTTCTTTCCACAGCCCCTATTGAATTCAAGCATTATGGCATCTAATAAACATTCCCCTGTCCCTCTATCAATATAAATTATAACAGTCTCAACAAGTAGGTTACGTATCAAGGTTCTTAGATGCTTACATAGTACACTCCTACAGTATTCATAACCTGTATGCTCCTACAGTATTCATGATCTGTCATGGCCGATATCATCCATCTTGTGGATCATGGGCTGGTGTATTTGAAACCTTCCTCCAGAGGCATAATATAACCCTATGGTGGAACTTTTAATAATATTGCTTTTCAACAGTGTGTCAACATATGAAATGTGTTCTTATGGTTAAAAGTATCACACATTTTTCAAACTACCTCCAAAAACAAAGACTGATCCATCTTGCAGCCTTTGAGATTCCCTAAAGGGCTACCTCGGAAAGCAAACTGTTTCTGTCATCGCCAGCAAAAAGACATAAGTAACCACTAAAATAAACCATTTAGAACAAAAGCTTAAACACTTAGAGCTGACATATAACATGATAAATTCCCATGAAACTTAATGGAAATGAGATAAGAATTTAATGAGGCACTCATCCAATTTGGGTTGAACTACTGATGATTCACAAAAACTCCAGTTAACAAGTTGGATAATATAATTGGAAAGGTATTGTCCTAATAACTTCGGAGGAAAAAAAAAAGGAGGGAATCAGTCACATTTATATGGGATTCTAGTGAATTAGGGGGAGAAGTCTGTCGATCTATATTTATGGCCCTCAGCACAGGGAGAGATATAGGTATAGTCTTGCGGTTAAATGCCTAGATAAGGTCATTGGATATCTGGGTTCTATTTTCAGCTTTCCCAAATATTTGGGGCAAGCCATTTAATCTCTCCCTCTTTCACTTCTGCACTGTAAAGTGGGGATAATAATACTTCCTTTCTTTGTCTTTATTTGAATTGTGAGCTCTTTGGGGCAGGGACTGCCTCTTAGAGTGTGTGTGTGTGTATAGTGCCTAGCACAATGGGACCCCATTTTCAGTTGGGGCCGCTAGGAACTGTTGTGATATAAATAATAGCTCAAAGTATAACTTAAGATCAGAATGCTGATATAATCTAATCGGTACTTAAATCAGTCATTGAACCATACACATCTCCCAGTTAATCTTTCTTTCCATCTCCTTTTTTTATCTTGAGCCAAATAAAATGAATTCAGAGTATTCAGTTTCCTCCAGGTAATTAAGAGTATTACTTTGTTTAATGCCAAAGAATGAGAAATATAGCAGAAAAGAGAACCCATCATATCCGACCCATCACCCACAAAACCTGCTTTCAAGGTGAGGAGTTTTTGTTTTTATTTTGTTTTGTTTTGTTGTTGGGGAGGTTTGGACCAGGTGTGGGGGTCATCTACTGAGCCAGAGGAAGAAAAATATGAACAAAAATCCCCTTCTTAAAAATAAGAGTAAGGAAGAAACAGCAGCTGTATCAGTAATAGGTCAATCAAGGGTTCCATGAAGGATGCAATCTGGAGTTGACCTGGAGTATCAGCAATAGGATGAACTGTTGGTAGAATTAACAGAAAATTACTATCCAATACAAAATGCTTTAGAAACTTCCAAGGGGAGAGAACTCAAGCTTCTATTTTAATTTTTTGTGATTGCTGCAAAAGCTCCTACATTGTTAACTGTCTTGGCTCCATCAGGAAGTCCCAACACTCTTAATTTGTAATTAATAGATGCCCTTCTGTTTTTCTATATAGTCTGGCATTATCCTTTAATGAGAGTTCTATTAAGGGCTGCAGTACTCTCTGATTTTACTTTAAACCCCTTAAATTGTATAAGGCAATTGCTATGCAATGTCATCTGTTATCCTATGATGTTAAATAAGGGCTATTTGAGTCCATTTGCTGTTCCAAGCTTTGTCTTCTGATTTTTATCCATACCTATCTCAAAGACTGTTGCTTATTCAACCTCAGTACTTGAGTCTGCAGCGACAGTATTAGGGTTGTTATCTTGGTGAATACGTTTTTTCCAGCTACTGGCAACCTATGGTGGTTGTTTTTACCAGAGAAACCTGTTTTTGTAAGAGCACAAACATCAGGCACAACCGATGTATTCTTATTCACAAGTGTTTTTTTAAAATTACATTTTTTAACTTAATTTTTTGTCAGTTGTTGTCGTTTTTTTATATATATCTCTAATCTTGAACCCTATTTTATCCTTACTAAACTTTTTTGACAGGAAGTTTAATATTGACTGTCACAAGCAGAATCTGGTTCTTAAAGCTAAGTAACAAAGTTCTGTATTAAAGCTTGGAAGATGACAGTTGGGCTCATCAGAAGGGTTGCTGAAGGTGGTATCTAACTGTACAGGTGTTTTTTAAACTAACTTTTTGGTTAGTTTAAATCTGAACTTCTCTTGTAACAACTGGGCCCTGTATATTAGCTTAATTAAAGCAGGGGCATTGCTTTTAGACAGATACTTTCTCCAAAAGACAGAAAGGTCTCAGGACTTGGAACAGCATTATACATTTTTTAATCTGTGGATCTCGAAGTATTCAACAGACACTTATAAAACTCACAACATCCCTGTGAGATCATTATTATACTGTACTTATTTAACAGAGGGGTAAACTAAGGAATAGAACGATTTAAGTGACTTACCCAAGATCAAAGCAAGTCAATAGCCTTACATTTCTTATTCCACATGTATAGGGGACTTAAATACATAGGTGAAGAATGATGTTTAAAGGGGCCGGATCCTGCTCCTACTGAAGTCAGTGAAAAAACTTGATTTCAGTGGTGCAGGTGAATAATACCTGCCTGTGTGCTCTCTTTCATAGACCTTAGAGCATCATGCATAATAAAAGCTATTATCTAAACTTAAAAATAACATAACTAAAACAAAAGCATCAGTTTCTGACCTCTGTCTCCCAGCTCTCTCCCTTTATTGCTTAGCTTTCCTCCCCATGTAATACTAACCTGTCCTTTCAGCTAAGAAGGAATCATGTTCTCCACTCAGTGGTCAAATTTTCCAAATGAGCTTCATACAAACATATTCCATACATGGGAGGGAAAAGCAGACTTACATCTTTTCCTCTATTTGGAATCTAATGTTTTTTTTAAAATCTTAAATGGGAGAAAAATCATGTTTTGGAAAATTTTGGTGTAGTTAATTTAATTTGGTATAGTATTAGGACACTAGCCCACATCTTGTGTAGCTGCAAGCCCCCTTCTGGAGCCTGGCAGCTGCGACACAACGCCATCCAAGATCGCCTGGTCAGAGCCCTCCAGCCACCTTTGGGGAAGATTGCCGTGAACTCAGCCATCTCCGGAACAGACAGCCAACTGCGACCGGACAACGAGAACCAGAAGAAGATCATCATGGTGGATTCACAGTGCCCTTTGAAAACAGGCCTCCGCCAGCTTTCCATGATGCCCGCTCTCGAAAGCTGGAGAAACACGCCCCTCTGGCCAACACCCTGAGAGCTAGGGGCTATGAGGTCCAAACTTGTGTGCTGATTGTCAAGCCTTGAGTGCATAGGACCCCAGTAACGAGCGAATGTGGAGTTACCGAGAGAGAGAATGTGTAAGCTCACTGATGCGACAACTCATGGTGTTGGAGATGGTCGAGGGACATCTACATAGAACACCAGACATCGGCAATATCAGAGGAATGAGCTGGAGTACCGATGAGAAGTGCAGTCAGGAAAGTAACTCTAATACTTTCCTGATGGACTGTTTTTTCTCTAACATGGACAATCTATCCTAAATTCTCAATTACTGAGGGACAATAGTCACTCATTGATTATTTTGCTTTCCGCCATTAACTCTCTGTATAACATTTTTCATGAGTAATGTACCCAAATGCATGGATGCTAAATATCTAAAATGTATTCTTAAATTCATTCACCTGAATTTGGGTGATTATGCACTATATGTATCTTATGACTTTAAAAACAAACTTTGTATTTGTGGATAATCTAAGCACTATACCCAGATGTACAGATACTCTTTTCTCAACCTATGTATTATATAATATTTTTAACATTAGTTTTAATTTGTGGAATACCTTTTTATACATGGGCAAAATTTGCAATACTCTTGAAATGAGCCATTTCAAATGTGGGGAGAAGACAGATTTACACTGAACCCTTAACAGTGCTTTAGAAAAAGCCCTGCTAGTGTCCACTTTCATGTTTCTCCTGCAAATGCAACACTGATCATGGATCTGTAGAAATGCATCTGTATGCATGAAAATCCTGTGAGATCTACATGATCTGTCGAAGGGTGACCAAATCGTAACATGTAGAAAGGTCCCCTCCTGCCAAAGACAAACTTTCTAGGAAAACACATTGTTGCCTCAATTATTCTTGTTTTTTTTGTTTCTTTGTTTTTTTTTTCCTGTACGCCATTTATTTAAATAATTATAATGGTGCCTGGGGCAGTTGGACATTTGGCCTTTTTTTGTTGTATTTATATCACAATTTGGAGCCTGATCCTGTGGGAAGAAGAGCATTTTCTGTGAAGCCCTGAGTACCCTTATCTCGCATTAAGTTCAGGAGCAGTTGTGTGTGTACAGTGCCATGTGGGTCAGGCCTTTACTAGATCCTGATCCTTGAGAGACTTATGTACATGCTTAACTTTCAGCACTAGAGTAGTCGCATTGAAGTCAAGTGCTTAAAGTTAAGTATATGCATATGTCTATGCAGGATCAGAATTTTAGTGTCCTTTTGTCAGGGTTGACAAGATCTCTGCTATACCCCAGCCTTTACACAGTCTCCTTCAGTGTGTCAGGTTCCCAAAGAGTCACACTTTTCCACAAGGGTAGGACATGCAGCCTCAAAACCTCCAACACTGAACCTCCCAGCTCCAGAACTCCTGATTCTCACCATGAGCTCTTAACTGCGAGTCTGACTGACGAGTACTCCTGTTCTGAGATTTTACTGGGTCAGGGATAAATGGTCTTAATAAGCATTTTCAGTGATACCAGGCAGCCTTTTCAAAATAGAGTAAGGTTTATTAGGCAACTGGAATACAATGTCAGGAAGTCCTTGGGTTAGCACAGAGAAGCAGAGGTTAAGATGGTGTTCAGATTGGCCAAAGCTAGGGCTCCACCAAGCCAAACTACTGTAGGAGCCATCTTGGCTCTTTTTCTTTGTGTCTGAGTCCTGGATGAGACCCTAGTTCTTATCATAGGTTCCTGTCAGTGTCCTCCAGCTGCAAAACCATGCTGAGTTCACATGTTCCACCTGTGTGAGCCTCCTGTCAATCGTTCAGTCATTGCGGTTTCTGTTGTCTTTCCAGGATCCTCCTTTGATATGTGTTGATTCCAGCAAGTCCTTGGTGGTTCATTCATATCACCCCGGACAGCTCTGTGACACAAACACCTCATACCTACTGTTTTGTCCCAGAAGGATTTTAACCTTTTTGCATCGATTAGATAGCAAAACCAAGCCAAATGGGTGAACTACCATGCATATCATTCATAAAAATATTACAGATAATTTTCACTTTTGTCATACCTTGATTCCGTTACATAACCGTAACACTATTTAATTATGCTTGTGAAATCCACAGTGTAAGAGATGTGTGGGTTAAGTGCTTTAGATTTTTAAAGACACTCATGTTCTGAAAATGAGAAATAGGTGTTCAGATTTAGCGAATCTGCCTTGCTTCTGAATTTGATTTCATGACTACTTTCCTGGGTTCTTGAGTACTTACTGTGATAGTAAACGAGCTTTTGAATGTATCTAACATAACTAGACTTAGATTTTAATAAATATTTTAAAAGCAAACCTTAAATGTACAAAGCTATTCTTGTCACCATTCCTATTTGCCTATTTTCCAATTAAGCTCCCATTTATCTTTCAGAAATTCTCCCTTCAAATTTTTTTCTTTCCAGTAAAAGGAACACACTTTTTTACATTCTTCTCTCCCCTCCGCCCCCATTTCTCCATCCCAACTTATATTCTTCCTCATTTTTTTCCCTTCATCAAACAATACTGATCTCTCTGGAGATCCTGTTGTTCGTCATCCTGTTGTTTTCACCAGTGCTCTTGTCTTTGCTACACAGCTGCTTATCTTTTTATTTTACTTGCTTAAAAAATGTGAGCAACACTGCTGTGAGGTTAGCTGGGGGTCACAGTACAGAGGACACTGGGGTCCAGAGGTCCATCAGGAAATAGGAAGTACAATTTTTATTTTTCCTCCAGTTGCAGAGATGTTTCAAATCCTAATCCTGCAGGCTTTTCCTCCAGTGAATAATTCCTATTTGTGTTAATAATCCCAATGAAGCCAAAGTGGACTATCCATGTGCATAGGAATTATAGGATTGGCTCCTTAGCTTTAGAGCCAAAAAAGTTGATTTTGCCTTTAAAAATCATACCAAAAGAAGAAACTTGTGTTCTGTTAGTGAGTACGCTGAACAGTGATGTAATTCAGTGAGTTAGTCATCAAAGGTCCATCAAACCACTAATGTAAATTTTAGGCAAATTATGTTCTGTAGAATTGTTTTGCCTGTTTGTTTGTTTTTTTAATATGTCGTAACGTAGTATATGAAGACACGCCTTCAAGTATCACCAGGAACACTTACAGGGATGCTTGCTGTAGACAGCGTATGGTATCGCCTATGAATTATGCAAAGTCAACATATGGAGACAGCCTAAGGAAATGATTAGACCTGTTATCATAACAAATGTTGTTCATTACTTTCACGTGACTGGATAAAATGCAATTTCACTCTGGATTGGGGCTGTGAATGTTGCTTCCAAATGCAATATATTAACAATGCATATGAATATTTAATTGTTGCTGGATAATGTAGTATTTTCAATTATCTTTTAGTTTTGGCTACAGGTTTTGCTTATTGAGAGGCTAGGATTTCTCTTTAGAATTAAACACTATTTTTAAAATGACTACAGCTTTTTTGAGGAGGAGCAGTGGGATAAAAATAGTTTAATTTTTTGTTAATCTGTTTAATTTTAAAGCATAAATTATACTCTAGCAAAAATCACTCTCCAGATGGGCAGCTTTTAATCAAACAAGTTTGCATTTACTGATTTCTATTTTTTATTGTCTACAAGTACGAAATATTATTAAAACCAGGCTTTTACCTGGAATAAGAGGATTTTTAATTACTCCTTTACTCCCCAAATAGGATCAATTTTTCCTCTAGTGAAAATTCAGCCCTAAACTATTAGAATTTAATTCTGCATTTTGCTAAATCCTGAATTTAGATCTGTGTGAGTGAGTAGGTCTTTGCATCCCTCAGTATCCGCATTTACTTAAAACCTTGACTCCAATTCTCATTGTTGTCTCATGCATTCCATATAACTTTTTTCCAAGGGGAACTGGTTCATTCTAGTGCAGCCCAACCATAGTGCTTTTCTGTAATTGTACAATCACTTCTTGGCAGCAGAGCATACCTGGTGCTTGGGCTAGTGTTTGGAGATCAACTTTGAGTGATTTTTGCTATCTCTAAAACTTGAATGATCGTTTAAAAAATAGTGACACCGATTTAAATGTTAAAAAGTCAAAATGTGTGTTGTAATAGTATGAAACTTCTCTGAAACACTTACTATGAATGGTTTGATGATTGTAAAACAGAGAAGCAAAGGATGGAGGGGAAAAAAGGAAAACCTTAAAAAAAAAAAAAAAAAAACAACCCTCATTTCCTTGAGGTTTGTTTCCAGGCCTGCTGTGTATGCCTCAGCTAATAGAAACTTCAGCACCAGAGGAGGATGATCGTAAGCATACCTAAAATACATCTTAGCTGCATTGCCTACTTTTCTAGGATACTTCACAAACTTTATATGCAAAGTACCATTGAAATGCTGCTATCTTTTGGAGGAGAGAGTGTCAGTCAATTAGTGCACAGCATTATTAGGAGGGGAATATGGCCCAGGACACTGTTGGGGGAAAACCGCTATTCTTACAAAAGGGAAATAAGGTCCTGGGGGGGGGGGGGGAGGGAGGATGTCATAATTATGTATCTCATTGCTTCTCCTCCTTGTAAAAATCTAAGTTACATTGCTTTCAGAAAAAGTTGTACAGATAGCCTAGCCTTCCTTTGGAATAGTCAGAATTTATTACTGCCTTGCCTTGCTCTGCACAGGCATTGACAAAGGCATATATTCTCATTATCATGGGGAGAATTAAATCCCTGTCAATCAAGATGCAAACGTTCTGCTTTCGGGACAGATTTTGATCTCATTTACACAGCTGTAACTGGGGTAGCTCTGGAGTCAGTAGCGTTTATCCACCTTCACACCACTGTAATTGGGGTCAGAATCTGGCCCAAATTATATCTTCCAAGGAGATGAACCTCTCAGGGTACGTTGACACAGCGAGCTGCAGAAAATCTCAGAGCTGGGGTCAGCAGGCTCAGTCTTGCACTTTGGCACAGCTGTGTACACATTGTGGCTGAGTTCTGCCTCTGAAGTGCACCAAGCCTCTAAGCTTCAGAGGCTGAGCTCCAACCTCAGCTGCAAAATCTACACTGCTATTTTTAGTGCCGTAGTGTGAGAATCATGAGCTTGAGTCTGTTGACCTGGCTTCTGAGGCTCGCTGCTGCAAGCTCTGTAGACATAGCCTCAGAGACTTCTCTCTCTTGTCCATCCATATCTGCATCTGTAAATATTAATGTAGCTTTTCTAACTATTTTGCAAGAAAGTCACAAGATTCAGTCCTGAGGTGTCCCAACGGGTTCCACGTAATGCAGGTTGAAATTCCATTCAGTGGGAAATTTTCAAAATTTGGTTTTGGCCACAATTTGGGACGAAAAGTTGTAACCTTGGAATTCTTCACAAAATGAAACATTCCAAAATATTTAGTTTGGTTTTGATAAATCTGAAATGTTTGTTTCAATATTTTTATATTAATTACAATATATTCATAATCCTATACATCAAAATAATAAAGGCAAAACAAAATGTTTTGATTTCCTGTGCAAATGTCAATGAAATCGATTTCGTGAAACATTTTGATTTCGTTGATTCAAAGTTTTCTGAAGGAAAACTGTTCCTTCAGAAACCTTTCAACCAGCTCTAGTTCCATATCACACTCAGACAGTTCCATTGTAGTGAGACTTGGCCAGTGACGTCCTAAAGTGTGAGTCTTTTCTGAAAAATTGCTTTTTAAACGGCACATTCTTACTCAAACAGATACCTGCTTCCTGTTGGCTTTCCCTCATTTCAGCTCACTTTAAGGACACAGATAAGCTTTTACTGCTTTTTTACTCCTGCACAGCCAACACAGCTATGAAGGTGTGAGCTGTGGATTCTATTCTATCAGTGCATCATTAATAGAATTATTTACCCAGTTACAATCAGTTGTATTATTTTAACAAATTGAAGGTAGTGGGGGGGGGGGAGGTTACACAGGTGATACCAAGGGCCTAATTTGAAGGCCATGGGTTTGCAGAGATGCAAATCGGGCTAATTTGGCCTGGGGGGAAAAAATGATATTACTGGGAATAATGCATGACTTAGCTTCCAACTTGCTTCTCAGAGCCCATGCTAAATTTGCAGGGCTCGCAATTAGAAAAACCATCTTTTTACTTGTAAATTGAACATACTTGTTATGGAAACTCTTTAAGAGGCAATAAACATGGAATTCCCCAATGCCATTTTGGAGACACTTTTCAGACTAGAACCACACTAAGAATTCTATTCTGTTGGTCAGAGACATACAGTCTGTTTGACTGTCCCACCACTTGGGCATTGTGCTACAGCAAAAAACCAGGTGCGGCTAATGGATATATGAATAACTTGCGGAAGGGAAGTGCTTGGAGTATTAGGAAATAAACCAGATAGGATCAGGAGTTGCCTGGGCTAGCAAAAAGACAGGGAACATGTGTATTTGTGGATAAGGGCTTGCATGAGTAGCATGGAGATAAATTAAAGGGGTCTGGGCATGGTGATAGGAAACAAAAGAAAAAGTGTTGAGTGGTGGGAGAAAGAGCAGTGGAGATGAAGGTGTACTGTGTGAGGTGTGGGAGCAGAGTTTGCATTGTAATTAGGTGTGCAGTTGTGTTGGCATTTTTCTAAAAATTTACACTGTGTCCTTTACCTCTTGAGTTCTACAACAATAAAATAGTAACTTAAAAAAAGCCCTTTGCACAGTAATTTCACCATTTTCTATTAAAATGCAGTAATTGTATTGAGCTTCTCAAATTGATTATCAGGCTTCAGGATGACAGTTTGAATAATGAACTTTATTTGTAGACAGGAAATTGGCTTTAACCATGGCTTTTCAGCCTGCTAATATATGTATCCACTCCTTTGGGGACTGGAGAGTGTTTATCAAACAGGCAACAATAATTTAAAAACAAACAACACCCCCTTTCCTCTTCAGTTCCCTACCATTCTAAAGCATTGTTAAAAATTGTAGAGTTCAAATCTTAGTGTCACAGCCAATGATATACAGAACATTCAAATCTTTTTTCTTGGAATCTTCAAAGATGAGAGTTATAAACTGTGAACATATCTTATCATGAATGCAGATTGGGTGACATTTTCCCAGTTCAGAAACTTTCCATGCTTTCAAAAAAAATTGTACTCTTGTTGATTTTTTTGTTTTCATTTATTAGCATTGTTTCCTTTCATGGAAGAAACTCTCAATGTATCCTTCATAGTAGTTTTTATTTCCACTGCTAGCCCCAGCTGCTGAGAGTAGAGGTAGACAGCTGTAGAGCTCTACTACTTTTGAATTTAGACAATACACTGCTTGAGACTCGGCAGATGTTTGTTTTGTAGACTAAAGGGAGCATTACGTACAGTTTCCTGTCTCCTCCCAGATGCAGATGTCTGTTTCTGGAATTCAAATATGCAGACTTCACAATACGTAGAACAAAATGCTTTCTCTACTCATCTTAGAAGGAAATTATTAGGAAACCTGCCCTAGATTTTTGAGAGATTATTTTAAAAGTAAAAGAGATATTTAAGACAGTGGCTAGTGTTTTGCATATGAGTTCTATACAGGAACTGTCAGTTATTCCTGGATTTTCTTCACCATTAGATTATGTCCTTTGTGGCTACAGTACTTTTGCTGGGACAGGGAAAGAGGGGGTTGTTTAATAGATATGTAATTGGGCACATAGCTTTGGGAAGGTGACTTTTGGGGACATAGCTCCCCTTTCACTCACAACTACTCCTACTTGTCCTGCCACACAGGCTGCTACTTTTGCTTTAGGCCCTATTTCAAGAAAACCCTTAAGCTTGTGCTTAAATCCATTGCTATTCAGGAAAGCATTGCCTATTGTGTGACCTGGGACTAGTCATTTTAACCTATGTGTACCTCAGTTTCACCATGTACATGACAGAGATAATGATGCTTACCTTTTTTTAAAAGCACTGTGAGTTTTATGGATGAAAAGTGTTATATAAGAGCTAGGTGGTATTATTGAGTTTAATGGGACTTGAGCATGTGCTTAAATACTTTCATAAGTAAGGGATGCTTTCCTGAATTTGGCGGCCTTCCTGGTCAAGCATCTCCAGCTTCTCTGCTATGTTGGTTAGCACCTTATCTCACTTCAGTTACAGGAGGGTGGAGAACACTAGTAGCAACAACATGGATTCTGAAGGGAAGGGGAATCTTGTAGAGAATAATCAGTTAATTTAGCACAGTAATCTCTGTTCTGTCTAGGCCCTTTGTGGCTGAGGTTCTTAGGGTCAGATGAATGAACAAAGATCCTCAAATACCTCCAAACTTCTTCAGAATACATAGGAGGGGGGAAAAGTATATCTCCCTGTCCCCTCCTTTCCCCATAGTATGATGAGAGCAAGAAGAGAGAAATCTTCCCCATTGTCTCCTTGTTCCTTCTTGACAATGTGAGGGCAGGAACAGATGAGATAGGGAAGCTTTCTCCCACCCCTGTCCACCCCCATTTGCATGGTGGAACTTATACAAGAGAGAGAAATGCCTACCTCCCTCACATTAGGGAATGGGGAGGCAAAAGCATCATGCTGCTGTCAGCAAAGGAGATTCTAGCACACCATTTCAGAGTGAAGAGTGGTGTGGAGGATGTGAGAGTAGAGATCAAAAAAATGCATTAGGGAGACAGCACAACATGGAAGGAAGGAATGGGAGTGGGAGCACTACTGCAAACAAGGTACTTGTGTAACACTGGCAGACCCTGGTTGTCAGCGGGCGGGATTGAACTTGGGGCCTCTGGAACTCAGTGCATGAGCCTCTACCGCATGAGCTAAAAGCCAACTCGCTGTTAGTTAAGGCTGTAGAGCAAACTCATTAATCTCTCTAAGTGGTCTTGGTGCCACTAGATGGGACAGACCACCACACTGAGGAGGGGTGTGGGTTATACCTGCACACTTGACACTTTAATTGTGGTGTTGTCCAGACCTGTTCTGAGCAGAGTTAGATGGTACAGTGACTTAAACACCAGCAACCAATCTACGTTAACATTATAACTGTTGATACCAACAATTGTGATCCACTGGGGTCAGCAATAGTATTAGGGAAAAGAAGGATAAACAGATTAGTGACAAAAATAATTTCTCCTGGTTTGCCTGCCTTGTGCTTTTGATAGCACTTTGTTTAGTCAGTTTCACTGTGCTCCCATATAGCTAGTTCCTGATGTTTTTGTTTTTGCAAGTCTATCATATACCAACAGATTTTTATTTATTTATTTATTTTAAGTAGAAAAATGTGAATGTAAAGTCACAGAAATTGGCTGGGACAAGTGTAACACATGATACTACTTGTGACATATTTTTGGAGACTGTCTGGAAGTCAAGTTGATGGTTTGTCTTTAAGGCCTTGAGTGATCAAAACTTAGTGGGTCTCCACCCTGATGAGAGAGAGAAGAGCTTGCAGTGTTTCAAGATTCTGAAGGAACTTTTGATGCTCCCATAGTTATTGATAGCAAATCCATCTCTTTGCAGGGTTCTTTTGCATTTATCTATTTGTGGAAGTAAGTCATGTGAACTTTTTTATGACTTTTATAATATATTGTAATTCCTTTCTCCTTAGACAAGTCCTTGTTTTGTTTTCTGTGATAACATTTTGTGCTACAGCATTTCTTGTTCTGATGTTTTTGCTTTATAACTTAAGTCCCTTTTGAGCAAAGAGATGGCTGTTTGTTTTTGAAAGTCCTGTCACGCATTTTCTTCTCCAATGCCTTTCTGAGAGTTGTAGCTTTCATTTTTTGGGAGCATTCTCTATCCTGGTGCCTGCACTGAAAACCACCTACATAATCGGTCTAATCAACTGTATGTGATGGGTATGTTCTCTTTCGGAGCTCTTGCCTCAGTGATTTTTTTCTGGTCACTCAGAATGCATTGTATCATATCTTCCTAGATATTTTGAGTAAAATTGTGCTTTTGTTGGGGTGAGAGTGGCAGTGGTAAGGAAAATCTTGCCAATCTCATCTTAGTTATAGGAGGCATCTTCCTGCCAGGTAGCTGCACCAGGGCCGGCCGTAGACCAAATGGCACCCCAAGCGAGGAATGTCTTCGGTGCCCCTCCCCTCAATTTGTTAAACTTATTTGTTACTGCATTTGTAGCTCATTTCAAGACTTTGCACAATTTGTATGCATGATTTATCCCTGTCAGATAAGACAATAAATTTGCACACTAGTATCTGTAAATCTGTAATTAGTCATGCCATGAATAAGCAAATTAAAAAATTGTTTCCTCTAAGCTTATAAAAACTTTTTAATTTTAGGAATAACTAAAGTGTACTAACATCAGGAAATTGAACTGTGCACAAACATTGGGTGTTACAGTAGGTGACAGCCGTAGAATGTTAACCCTAGTCCTTTAGTTCAGAAGGTGCTTTTCTCACCTTTGCCCTCACAAACTAAAGCACAGCGTCAGAGAGATCCAAAGACTGGCTAATGGCATTTTCAAGCAATAAAACGGCAAGTGATGTCAGTCTCTCATTGGCCATCATCGATTGAAGATATGTTTTAATGAGCCTGAGCTTCGAAAAGCTGCACTCACCACTCATGGCTGTGACTGGCAGCATGAGCAGAATTCTCAAAGCTATCCACACATTGGGAAAGCATCTTTCAGCTCTGCATCGTGAATGAATTGGAGAACTTGGAGTGGACGGTGTTTCCGATGTGGCAAAATGTGATGGATGTTGTCCAATTCGATTTAGAGGTCTTTATCATGGACAACCAATCATTCCCCAGTGTCAGTATCTGGTGAAGGTCCAGACAATTGTTCAAGAGTGCTTTCCTGTCCACCAGCAGCATACTAAGGTCATACAAAAAACCGCAGGTCTTTTCGTGGTGCTTCATTTGTCTGAACCTTTCTTCGATAGACACTCAAGCAGTGTCAAGGAGCAAGCAAAAAAATCTCCCTCATGAATTTTTCTTCCGAGCTTCCCATCACCTCATCTCTGCCATCGTAACCAAACTGTCTCTTCTTCTGATGAATACAAGTTTCCTTGAAGACAGGCTCAACTCCTAAGTTTTCTGCCATTTCTTTGGCAGCAGCGATGGCATCTTCAAATCCGTTGTCTCTGTAGGTCACAGTGAAATCAAAGCAGCTTCTTATCAAAGTAGTAGCAGTCACAGTGTCCATCATCTGAGTTTGTAATGCCTTGCTTACATTTACTTGGAACAGGATATTGTGCCAACCACAAATGAGACCAGAAATTTGAAGTCAGTGATCTGCTCTTCCAAGACTTTGTGCCTCATGTCTGATTCCAGCCTCAGTTTTACTCAACTGTGCCAGTTCCATCAGGGTGTTGTAAACCTCAGTCATTTGGTACCCTGCTGGCCTTAGGCTGTCAATATGGCTCTTCCACTGAGTGCCACTTAGTGGCTTCATGGTCAGATTTGTAAGTGTCCGAGAGGATCTTCCACCTGATAGTTGATGCTGAAAACAGGATGTATATCCTTTGTAGTACTCTGAAGAGAGATACTGAATCTAAAAAAGATGATGCTGCATCTGACACAACCAGTTTGAGGGAACGGCAGCCACAAGGCACAAAGAAAGCTCTTGGAATTCAGCACAAGGATCCTTTGGCTGGACATCGCTATTTCTTCCCTTCATGTTTGCATCGTTGTCATAGCTTTGGCCACAGCAGTCCTGAAGCTTTATTTTATTTTCATTCAAATGTTCACAAACAGTTCTGTTAGGCCTTTTCCAGTAGAGTTGTCCACAGACAAGAAACAGATAAAATTTTCCTTTACTTGTATACAGCTATCCTCATCAACAAATCTTACTGTAAATGACATCTTTTCACTGTGACTAATATCGGGAGTGCTGTCCATTATTATGGCATGGTACTTTGCTTTGCTGAGCCGCATCAGTATATTATCAAGCACCTTCCTTGCCATAAGGGCAATCCATTCATTTTGAATTGATTGGCTGCCGTAATGGTCCATAACGTCTTTATGAACTACTTGATGTGGGTACTCACGCATGACATCATCTTATTTCCCAAGGAGCTCTACCATACTGAGAAAATTACCATTATGTTCAGTGAACAACTTATCCAACGAGCCCTGGGAAGCCAGATTATTCTTTCCAAGAAAGAGGGTGTAATTGAGATCAGATGCTTGAGCACGTTCTTCCAATGCTGGGTTTCTACATTAATAATGTGCTGTTGTTCTGTGTCTATGCTTATTATTAGCTTGAGCCTGGATTTGACCTCCAGCCATTTGGACTACGCTGTAAAATGGCCAGGTGACTTTTCATCTTGCTTCAGAACATTAGCTAAGTTATACCAGTAATTGTACCCAGAAAGTGCAAGCAACAATTTGGCATTCTTATCAAATATTTGCAACAGAAACAGAACACTTTGTTGTTGATTTTGAGTACACTAGTCAATGTCGATTCAGTTTCTCTCTTTCGCAGTGTAACTTTGAGAAGTGTGGCTCATTGAGAAGTCTGCTTATTTACTAGAAATGTCACATCCTTGATTTTGCCCTCCCCATTCAAAATTGTACGATCAGTATTGGCAGAGTTTAGGATTGCCAGCCATAAGCAGGAAAGCAGGATCTGATGTATCGATTTGTGATGTGCAATTTTTCTCACTGCTGTTTGTCATCATGCAAGGCTAATTCTTTTTTGTCATTACTCTCCTTTTCATGTGGGCTACATTCTTCTTTATCATCGCTCTCCTTTACGCCCCCAGGAAAACTGGATGATTCTCCATCACTTTCCTCACATTTCCATTCCTTATCTTCAAGTAAATCTGTTAATTCCTTAGTAATAGGATTTCCATCATTTACGCTTCACTCAATTTCTTCTGCACTAGAACAATTGCTGCTGCCTAAGGCCTGGTCTATGTTGTTCTATTTCAGATATTTTCCCGTCAAATTCACCCCCTTGCTTGCTTCAAAGTAGATTGCAATTGAGCTTTTTTGCTTCCTATACTGAGCTCCTGAAGGTTTCTTCAGGGGCATGTTTTATTTTCTGTGGGGGAAAACAGACAATATTAGGGAAAGCAAAAGTCTATGTTCTGCAGTCTTAGAAAGTCATCAAACATTATGTGTTAAGTATGGCAAAAAGAGTAACTGTAGTTATTTTATAATTGTTGCATAGGTAGAGATTCAATAGAGATCTCTGACGTCTCATTAAATATTTCTGATGTCCCTTTATTAGTCACTCTTCAAGTCTTAAAACACAAGTACGCTTTCACAATTTACACAATAAAACAAGGTTTACAATATTGCAGCTGGGTTCTCACTTCATTCTTATGTCTCACTGACTGACTGGAAACTCCATGCCCCTCATATACCTGTGAGGGCATGGCTGACAACATTCTAGGAGGTTCAGGGAAAATGTAATTCTCTGAAAGTCTGGAAGATTCCACAAAGGTCCAGAACATTCTAGGAGGTTAGTGAAAAATGAATCCACATAGAGAATAGCTGAAACGTTACTTCAAACATATTTTGCCTTTTGTTGCTAACAATAAAAACAGTACCCTAGAGGCTGCAGTCTAGCACCCAGTGCCAAAGTTCCTTTCCTTAAGAGTACAGTTTAATTCTATACATCTTTGGAACATCTACCAGTAAACCAAGCATATTGAATTATAGTCTTCTCCACAGTAAAGCTGAACTGCAATCCTCACAGAGGAAACAAGATTAGACAGGAGGTAGTGTATGCCACCAGGAATGGCTGTAGCACAGTTCTTGCTGGGAGACAAATGGCTGCCAAGTTACATCATTGTACCATCCTTTCCTCTCCTCTTTAAAGATAACTGGATTAAGAGGTGGGGGAACCCATATGTGGTCAACTTCTTTCCACTTCTCCCCGCCTCCCACATTCACATGCTATAGAGACTAGATACCACCTATCAGTTGCCCATGGCAACATGGAACTTCCCTCCATCCTGCTAAGAAAACCTTCTCTTTTATTTCTCATCTTTTGTCTCTTGACTGGCAGTGGTAGTTTTTATACATGGGTATGGGAGCAGGGAAAATTTCAGAAGTGGTGGGGGCTTGGATTGCAGTTCTCAGCTCCTCCTCTCGTCTTGTTCTTATTTTATATTTGATTTTCACAGAGAAAATAACATTTGCCCCAATTCTGAAAATACAGTAGTCCATTCCCAAAATTATTCAGTGACACTTACCAATACATAGCCTGTAGTATTCTGTTTATAATATTTTACACAAACAGAAATATTTGATAACATTCACTGTACCTTAACTGCCAACAGTAATGGAAATCATCCCAGCATTATATGGTTTGAATTGTAAGACAGTGAGCCACAGGCATTAGTAGTATTACATTTGTTAAGGTCTTGGCATATCATTTTTTGGAAAATATATTTTAATGAATGCCACACTGCCTACCAATTTGGACCATTGACAGCGCCTTTGCCAGCCCCAAGGAGAAATAATGGCACATTTGATCAAATTGGGCATGAATCATAAAGGATGAATAAACCTTTTCTCATCCCTTTTTATTTTGTGTGTGAATCAGTATATAAATTACTTAAGAGTGAGCCTCACCCTCTGCCAGTGCACCTGTGTGCAGTTCTTTTCTTTGTGTGTCATGTGTGCAATACTGGTATGTTTCTGATTTGCATTCTGTATTACAGGAAGAAGAGGGGTGAATGTTGCCATTTGCAATCAGTAAGCCTTTTAAGAATTCTAAATCTATTTGTCAACAGAAAATACAGTGCATTGACTAGTCATTGTCAAAGGAAGTTTGTTTATTATGGATATTAATTTGCATGACTTGTTCACCCAGATAATTTCCTCTCTAATTCCAGTTAATTGTAGTAGTAATTCACGTAGCCACTGGAAAATTATAGTACATTTTGCTGTATATTGTAAGATCATAAAATATAGAGCTGGAAGGTACTCCGGAGGTCATCTCGTCCATCCCTCTGCACTGAGGCAGGACCAAGTAGACCATCCCTGACCGGGGTTTGTCTAACCTATTCTTAAAAACCTTCAGTAATGAGGATTCCACAACCTACCTTGGAAGCATATTCAGGAGCTTAATTATTCTTATAGTTAAAAAGTTTTTTTCCTAATATCTAACCTAAGTCTCCCTTGCTGCCCGTTAAGCTGATTACTATTTGTTCTACCTTCAACTGATATGGGGAACAACTGGACACATTCCTCTTTTATAACAGCTCTTCACATATATGAAGACTGTTTATTAGGTCACCAATCTGACTTATTTTCTCGAGACTTAACATGGCCAGATTTTTTTTAACCTTTCCCCATATGTCATTTTAATAATTTTTGTTGCTCTCTTCTGGACTCTCTCCAGTTTATCCTCATCTTTCCTAAAGTGTGGCACCCAGAATTGGACACAGTACTCTAGCTGAGACTTTACCAGTTATGAGTAGAGCAGGACAGTCACGTCTTGGGTCTTACATTTGACGCTCCAGCCCAGAATGATATTAACCTTTTTCACAACTGCATCATGTTGTTAACTTGTATTCAGTTCTTTAACCTGTTCTTTCCCTATCTTGGCTTGCGTTCCTTCTCCCTTGTTGTTAATATTAATTGTGTTGAAAATCTGGTCACCATTAACCTTTTTAGTGAAGACTGAAGCAAAATTAGGAATTAAACATCTCAGATTTCTTGATGTCATCAGTAATTAGCTCTCTTTCCCTACTAAGTGGAGGATCTACACTTTCCTTCATCTTTCTCTTGCTCCCATATTATCTTTTATGTCCCTTGGTAGGTGTAACTTGTTTTGTGCCTTATCCTTTCTGATTTTGTCCCTATATGTTTGTGCTACACTTTTTTCTATGTTTCCTCTTTTTGTAGGATTCTTTTTTATTATAAAGTCATTAAAGAACTCCTGATGGAGCCATATTGTCCTCTTACTATTTTTCCTATCTTTGCTTCACATCAGCATAGCTGGCAGTTGTGCTTTTCATATTGTCTTCTTGAGAAACTGCTAGCTCTCCTCCTGACCTCCTTTATCCTTGTGGGACCTTACCGATCAGTTTTCTGAGTTTGTTAAAGTCTGCTTTTTTTGAACTCCATTGTCCTTAAGTCTATAATTTAATTTTGACTCTCACCCAAATTGTCTTCCACCTTTCAGATTCACAACCAATGTCTCCCTTTTGGTCAGAATCAAGTCCACAATGGCTGTTCCCCTGGTTACTTCCTTCACTTTCTGAAACAAAAAGTTGTCCCCCAATACATTCCAAGGACCTAAGATATGGGATGTGGACCTTAGGCTGAAGAGGATCCTAATAAGAGCAGTAAAGAATCCACTGATTATCCTTCATGTGGGAACAAATGACACAGCTAGATTCTCACTGGAACATATCAAGACAGACTATGAGAAGCTGGGGAAGACACTTAAGGAAATGGAGGCTCAGGTGATCTTCAATGGGGTTCTGCCTGTCCGTACAGGAGGAGAATGAAGGCGAGACAAAATTATGATGATCAACAATTGGCTCAGGCAGTGATGCTATCAGGAGGACTTTGGGTTATTTGACCACTGGGAGGCATTCATGAACAGAGGACAGTTCTCATGGGATGGACTCCATCTGAGTAGGGAGGGAAATAGACTACTGGGATTGAGGTTGGCACAACTCATTAAAAGAGCTTTAAACTAGGAGCTCTGAGGCATGGTTGGGAGATGCTCATGTAATCTCCATGGATGATTTTAACATGGAGAGGGAGGAAAATCAATACAGCATTGGAGAAAGGAACAGCAGAGGGTAAGAGGAAGGATAGTGCTGATACCAGTCAGACAGACAATACTGGCAGTAGAATGACTGTACCCAGTCGGGCAAGCAACGTGGGCAAAGCCAAGCAGCAACTGTTAAAATGTTTGTACACCAGTGCAAGGAGCCTGGATAACAAAATGAAGGAACTAGAACTCTTGGAGCGGGAAGTGAAACCAGATGTTGCAGGGATAATAGAAATATGGTGGAATAGTAGTCATGACTGGAGTATAGGTATTGAAGGGTATGTGCTGTTCAGGAAAGACAGAAATAAAGGCAAAGGTGACAGAGTAGCATTGTATGTTTAATTATGAGGTAGAAGGTAAAGAAATCATAAGTGATTAAATGGATAAGACAAAGTCTGTCTGTTTGGACCAAAATCACTTTGGGGAAGAAAGCTACTAGAGGTTCCCCTCATATAGTGCTTGGGGTGTGCTACAGACCACTAGGATCTGATTTGGATATGGATAGAGACATTTTTAATGTTTTTCATTAAATAAATACTACTGAGGATTGTGTGATTATGGGAGACTTTAACATCCTAGATACATATTAGAGGACAAGTGTTACTAAATAGTAGGTCCCAGATTTTCCTGGATGTGATGGCTGACCGATTTCTTCAACAAATAATTGCTGAACCAACAAGAGGTGATGCCATTTTAGATTTGGTATTGGTGAGTAGTGAGGATCTCAGAAGGACTGGTTGTAGAAGACAGTCTTGGTTCAAGTGATCATGAGTTAATTCAGTTTAAACTAAATAGAAGGATGAACAAAAATGCATCTGCCACAAGGGTGCTTGATTTCAAAAGAGCTAACTTAAAAAAATTAAGGGAATTAGGGAAGTGGACTGGACCAAAGAACTGAAGGATCTGAATGTGGAGGAGGTTTGGAATTACTTTGTCAAAGTTGCAGAAGCTATCTGAAGCCTGCATCCCAAGCAAGGGGAAAAAATTCATAGGGAAGGGTTACTGACCAAGCTGGATGAGCAAGCATCTCAAACAGGTGATTAAGACAAAGCAGAACGCCTGCAAGGAATGGAACATGGGAAGGATCATCAAGGAAAGCTCCCTCTTGGAGGTCAGAAAGTGTAGGGGTAAAATGAGAACTGCCAAAAGCCAAGCAAAGTTGGACCTTGCAAAGGGAATCAAAACCAATAGTAAAAAGTTCTATAGGCATAAAAATAAGAAGAAAAGAAGAAGTGGGACCACTAAGTACTGAGGATGGGCTGGCGATTAAGGCATAGCCCGACACCTAAACAAATACTTTGGCTCAGGTTTTAATGAGGCTAATGAAGAGTTTAGGGGCAGTGGCAGGGTAGCTAATAGCAATGAGGATATGGAGGTAGAAATTCTACATCTCCCATCCTAGAATATTAAAGGAACTGGCACATAAAATTGCAAGGCCAATAGTAAGGATTTTTAATGAATATGTAAACTTGGGGGTCATACCCTATGACTGCAGAATTGCTAATATAGTTTCTATTTTTAAGAAAGGGAAAAAAGTGATCCAGTAAACTACAGGCCTGTTAGTTTGACCTCACTTGTATGCAAGCTCTTGGAACAAATTTTGAAAGAAAAAGTAGTTAGACAGAGAGGTGAACAGTAATTGGGATAAAATACAACATAGTTTTACAAAAGGTAGATCATGCCAGACCAACCTGATTTCCTTATTTGAGAAGATAACTGATTATTTAGACAAAAGAAATTGAGTAGATCTAATCTACCTGGATTTCAGTAACACGTTTGATACAATTCCACTTGGGAAATTATTAGTTAAATTGGAGAAAATAGGGATTAATATGGGAATTAAAAGTTGGACAAGAAATTGGTTAAAGGGGCAACTACATTGGATCATACGAAAAGGAGAAGTGTTGGGGTGGAGTGAGGTTACCCAGTGGAGTTCCTCAGGGACTGGTCTTGGGACCAATCTTATTTGACATTTTTATTATTGACCTTGGCACAAAAAGTGGGAGTACGTGCAGATGACCTATAGTTGGGAGGTATAGCCAGTATGGAGAAGTGCCAGAATATCATAAAAGAAGACCTGGATGATATTGTAACTGACATAATAGAAATGGGATGAAATTTAATAGTGCAAAGTGCAAGCCATGCATTTAGGGACTAACAATAAGAATTTTTTATATAAATTGGGGATTTATCAGTTGGGAGTGACAGAGGAGGAGAAAAATCTGGGTGTATTGGTTGATCACAGGATGACTATGAGCAATAAATGTGACATGGCCAGGAAAAGGCTTATGCAGTCCTAGGATGCATCAGGCGAGGTATTTCCTGTAGAGACAGGGAAGTGTTATATAAGGTTCTGCTGAGACCTCATCTGGAATACTGTGTGCAGTTTTGGTCTCCCATGTTTAAGAAAGATAAATTCAAACTGGAACAGGTGCAGAGAAGAGCTACTAGGATGAAAATCTACCTTATGAGAGGAGACTCAAAGAGCTTGGCTTGTTTAACCTAACTAAAAGAAGGCTGAGGGGAGCTATGATTGCTCTCTATAAATACATCAGAGGGATAAATACAAGGGAGGGAGGGGAGTTATTTAAGGTAAGCGCCAATGTGGACATAAGAACAAATGGCTATAAACTGGCCATCAACAAGTTCAGGTTTGAAATTAGGTGAAGGTTTCTAACCATCAGAAGTGTGAAGTTCTGGAACAGCCTTCCAAGGGGAACAGTGGGGGCAAAATATCTAACTGGCTTCAAGACTGAGCTTGATAAGTTTATGGAAGGGATGGTATGATGAGATTCCCTACAATGGCATGTGATCCATCAGCGACTTCCAGTAGCAAATATCCCCATTTGGGGAACGATCTGAGTTATTACAGAGTTTCCCAGATATCTTCCTGGTGGGTCTTGCTCACATGCTCAGGGTCTAACTGATCGCCATATTTGGGATCAGGAAGGAATTTTCCCCCAGATCAGATTAGCAGAGACCTTGAGGGGGTTTGTCTTCCTCTGCAGCATGGGGCCTGGATCACTTGCAAGTTTAAATTAGTGTAAATGGTGAATTCTCTGTAACTTGAAGTCTTTAAACCATGATTTGAGGACTTCAGTAACTCAGCCAGAGGTTAGGGGTCTATTTCAGTAGTGGGTGGGTGAGGTTCTGTGGCCTGCAATGTGCAGGAGATCAGACTAGATGATCATGATGATCCCTTCTCACCTTAAAGTTTGAGTCTGTGAGATTTACTGGACATTTTGTGTTTTGCTGTATTACTTTTTCAACAGATGTCTGGGTATGTTAAAGTCCCCCATTACTACCAGGTTTCGTATTTTTGATATTTCTGTTATTTGTTCTAGGAATGCTCTCTTCCTGATTTAGAGGTCTGTCGTAGTCCCCAACTGTGTCCTAACCCCTATTTTTGCCCCTTTATCTTTACCCAGAGACTTTCAGTTGGTCTGCCTCTCACCTCATTCTGGACCTCAGAACTAGTGTATATATTCTTGATGTATAATGCAATACCTCCTTCCTTTTTTTCTTCCCTGTCGCTCCTGAAGAAGCTGTACCCCTCTACACCAATATTCCAGTCATGAGATTTATCCCACCAAGTCACTGATGCCAGTTAAGTCATAATTTAGTTTGTTACTTCCAGTTCTTCCTGTTTGTTCCCCATTTTCTTTGCATTTGTGTGTAAATATCTAGATGTTGAGTGGATTACTGCATTGATTCCACTCTTGCTGCTCCTATTACCCTATTGTAATTTTTAATTTCCTCTTCCCACCCCGCAAAATATCAAGACCTCTTTTAAGGTTGCCTTTTATTTATGCTTCCCTGTGGGCTTTTGTCATCTGCCCCCTTTGAATCTCTTTAAAGCCATCCTCACTGGGTTGGCGAGGTTTCGCCTTTGTCCCTCTTTCTCCGTCTCCTTTTTTAGAAAAACTGTAAAGGTGTTCTGAGACTTCAGAACACTTAAATATCATAGTGATAGGCCCAGTTAAATATCTAGATAGAGCATTTCTTTCAGTGTATGGTATATGCTTGGGTTATCAATTTATCTTGCTAATTTAAAATGCAATGTGTACAAAAAAATTGGGATTCCCATTCTGCAATATGATGCAAAGCTGTGTGTAGTGGCAGGCACCAGCCTTGATTTCGTAAAACCTTGTAGCCTCTCTCATGCTTCTTAATTTCATCATAATATCAGTAAATCAGAGATTGCTATTAACCGTGGTAGATATGATGGCTGCTAAGTCGTTCTCTACACTGTTTTCCTTCTCTTCCCTCTTCCTAAAGAATTTGTTGTTTATCCTTGATTTCAAAAGGCTAAAACATCTGTCATAATGGTCCCTCCCCACTTACTGCTGACTTTTCACTTAAGAAAGTTGTTTTGCCTCCCTAGTGTGATCGAACACTAAGTTGCAAAAAGACTACATTCTTTAATGGAAAAGGCATTTCAGAAAAGAATCCCATCAAATTTCATGTTTCAGACTAGCAGCCGTGTTAGTCTGTATTCGCAAATAGAAAAGAAGTACTTGTGGCACCTTAGAGACTAACAAATTTATCTGAGCATAAGCTTTCATGAGCTACAGCTCACTACAGATGTGGGGACCTACATGAAAACCCCCTAAGCTTAGGTTAAAACTTCCCCAAGGTACAAACTATTTTACCTTTTGCCCTTGGACTTTATTGCTGCCACCACCAAGCGTCTAACAACTATATAACAGGGAGAGAGCCCACTTGGAAACGTCTTTCCCCCCAAAACCCTTCCCAAACCCTACACCCCCTTTCCTGGGGAAGGCTTGATAAAAATCCTCACCAATTTGCATAGGTGAACACAGACCCAAACCCTTGGATCTTAAGAACAATGAAAAAGCAATCAGGTTCTTAAAAGAAGAATTTTAATCAAAGAAAAAGTAAAAGAATCACCGCTGTAAAATCAGGATGGTAAATACCTTACAGGGTAGTCAGATTCAAAACATAAAGAATCCCTGTAGGCAAAACCTTAAGTTACAATAAGACACAAAAACAGGAATATACATTCCATTCAGCACAGCTTATTTTCTCAGCCATTTAAACAAAACAGAATCTAATGCATATGTAGCTAGATTAGTTACTAAATTCTAAGATTCCATTCCTTTTCTGTTCTTAGCAAAAGTATCACACAGACAGAGAGAATCTTTGTTTCTCCCCCCCTCCAGCTTTTTGCATCCTATGAAGTGAGCTGTAGCTCACGAAAGCTTATGCTCAAATTTCATGTTTGCTATTACTGACTATTAATAACATGCCTAGACCACTTCAACATGAAGTAACACACCTCTGATTTAAATTGTATTTTATATTAAAATCTAACACTACTGAATAGGAAAATTTTCATTTAGATTCCATGATAGAACCTAAAGGTTACATTAAAATGCAGTTTACATAGTAAAATTTTGCCATTTTCTCTGATGCCTTTTATTCTAAGGATCTTTAAAATTCTGCACTGGTATGGGAGGGAAGTATCACTGGGCCAAATTCTGCAGTTGCAGGGTCACTGAGAACTGATTCACAAATAGAGATAAAGTAACTTGGCCCAAGGTCACAAAGGCAATCAATGGCAGAACTGGGAATAATAAAGCCTAGATCCCTGCATACCAGCTCCACTCCCTTTCTCCACCCTCAACCATGTAGCCTCCCCTTGAAAACTGTTTATGCTTTGCTTCAAACCAGGGGCTTTTTTTAATATGTGAGAAGAAACATAACCACTTTTTTACATGCAACATTTGTTAAGGAAGTGCTATATAAAGAGAGAGCAAGTGTTTGGCACATACAAATATACAGATTGTCCATAAGATAGTACCGTACATTCAATACAGTAGTTATGTACTGTAGTTGGCTTTCTGAGTCCTATTCTGAACAAGAGACTTATCATATGCGGGAGGAAACACAACTACAGCTTTGCATAAAACTGTATCTTTGTTATTGACCTAATCTCTACATCATGTACTTTAATATGACAGTTTGTCACCGTGCCTCAGTGGGTAACAGCTGAGGATGCCAAACTGCTGAGAGATAGGGCAAATTCACCCAAAGTGGTGGTTATTCGATCATTATATTATACCAAGCCAGTGACCAATTTGGTGAGACAGAAGTTTACTTTTGTTAACAATAAGTCAAAGATGCAGTCTCCTTAGGCATTCCAGCCCTTGTCTCACCACTCAGACACTTGGACTCTATTTCATCAAACATAAGGCTCTTCTAATCCCAAGAGATAAGCCACATAGCTAGGTCAAATATATAACTCAGATTGTATCCAATAATCTTGCTGCTGCCAATCCTTTAGTAACTAAAATCTAAAGGTTTATTAACAAAAGAAAAGGAGAGTTAATAGTGGTTAATAGATCATATACATACAAACAATTGCAAAGTTCTTATATCCGCTCTGTAGCAGTTATGGAATAGACTGCTAGCTTGTAAAGTCTCTCTGGTAACTTCCAAAAGATTGAAAGGCCCTCAGTCCATTGTTTAAAAAATGCTCCTTTTTGTTGTAAATCCACAGTTCAGAGAATCAGGACTGGAAAGAGGCAAAATGGAGATCTCAGGGGTCTTTTATTTGTGCTGGAAATGGCCCACCTTGATTATCATACACATTGTAAGGAGAGTGATCACTTTAGATAAGCTATTACCAGCAGGAGAGTGGGGTGGGAGGAGGTATTGTTTCATGGTCTCTGTGTATATAATGTCTTCTGCAGTTTCCACAGTATGCATCCGATGAAGTGAGCTGTGGCTCACGAAAGCTTATGCTCAAATAAATTGGTTAGTCTCTAAGGTGCCACAAGTACTCCTTTTCTTTTTGTGAATACAGACTAACACGGCTGTTACTCTGAAAGCTGTCTCAAACAAATCTCACAGCCCAGTTTGTGGAAAGCTATTGGCTTAAGGTGAAGTCCAGTGTCACATGAACATATTACATGTCCTTAAATGGTTTGATGACTTACAGGGGGGAGCCATTGCCCCTCTGGAGCCTGAGGTGTCCACAGGAAGAGCTATCAGGATGAAATGAGTTTCTTCTGTGGTTCATTGGGAGAGTTAAGTGTCTTTGATGGGTTGTCAACAGATAGCTGTCTGGCCTCGATGTACATTTTACCTGGTGGGTGTTACCCAGGAATACAGCACATATGTATGATGCTAGTACATAGCTAATATTCATAACTTCAGATATAAAAATAAAACATGCATATAAACAGGATAATCATACTTAGCAAACCATAACTTTTCCAGTGACACCTTACATGACATACTTGGTACACAGTTTGTATAAATGTCAATTATATAAATGGTCATATTCAATCATACAGCATCACACAGTTGATCAGATATTTTACTGCCACAATGCCACAATTACCAAATTTTAGTAATATTTTAGTAATTTGTTCTATATCATTTCTGAAAGCCTAGAATAGTGAAAGGAGACAAGAAACCTCATGGCTTAATCAGCCAATTTTTTGACGCTCTTCTGCTGCTCCAAAATGTTTCTTTTGTAACTGCCTGTAATGGAGCAAATGCTTTCCCTCCCCCATTTTTGAAAACATATGGGAGCTGAGAAGGGAGCATCTGGGTGCTAAGCAAAACATATTGGTAAACAGAGAGAGGAGTGCAGTGCAAGTCAGTATGTTTCAGAGGCCTGTCTAGTTGCTGTGTAAATATACAGTGAAGTGATTTCTTTTTTCATCAGCACTTTTCTTCAACGCTTTCTTTTTTCTACCAGTTTTTTCCCTCCCCATGCCCCGAAAGGTTCACTTAAGGATGTTCACTCTTTGCTGTGCTACTGCTTTACTTCCGATTCTGATCTGGTTTTTCACTCCCTAGTGGAGGATTCATGCTGGGGGCTAGTCTCGGGTGGGAGTCATAGCATTGCAAATCATCCACGAACCCCAAAGAAACCCAAAACTGGCCAGGGAAATTCTAAAATAGATGTGGATTCAGTTTGGATCCCAGGAGCCTCTGCTTCAAATTAAAACTGCCCTTTCCTAATGGGACCTCTAGGGAGGGCGAGTGGTAGTTCAACCTGCTCTGGAGTAGATAGTCCTAGAATTCGAGGCCAGAAGAGACCACAAAATCATAATCTGAGTTTCCAGCATACTGCAGGCCACTAAACACCACCCAGCCAACACCACACCAAGGCCAATATCCAGAATTAGGCCAAAGTATTACAGACCTCAGGGAGACTAGGGATTGAGGCCCCTGCAATGGCAAGGAATTGATTTAGTGAGATATACCCAGTTGATTCTAGCAAGTGACCCATGCTGCAGAGCAAGGCAATGCCCCGTACGGTGCAGTAGGGTGCAGATTACAACACCCTGTGCTAGTGGCAGGTAAGGTGAGCCCAGGGAGGAGGAGGAGTTCTGGTACTGAACGTGAACAGCTGCTAGCCTGTGTGCTCTTGCAACTGAGCAAGTGCAGACTGAGTGTCTGAGATTGAATGTATGCTGCGTGACAGCATAAGGAACAAGGACAAGATTTTTTTTTCATTGTGTGAATAAACATTCACAATTAAAAGTGCCATGGAGGAGGCTGAGACTCATGAAAGCGATGACAAGTTTCTAGGACCTTCTAATTCCTAACACTGCATATGTGCCTCTTCCAGGCTTCGTCTCCCCCTGTGCCATTTTTAGATAAGTCACTGAGGGTTGTTGGAGGGATTGGCAGTAGTAATTTGTACTTTCTTGGAAGTTTAAACAGAATTCCACAGATTGTATATAATAATTAGAGCTGATCAAAAATCCAGTTTCTAGTTCAGCATTTGTTTTCATCCTGAAGTGGCATGAAAAGCCAAAATATCAAAACTCTCTGCAGAATGGAAAGTTTCTTAAAAAAAATTAATTTGAAATGTCAAAATATTTTGTTTCAATATTTTCAATTAAAACTAAATGTTTAGAAATTTTGGAATTGAAATGTTTTGTTTTCACTTGTTGAACTGAATTCAGATGTGTGTTTTGTTTTTTGTTTTTGTTTTTGATTTTTTCCCCTCCTCAGTTTAACACTGAATTGCATTCGCCTGAGTTGTCCACAATACCTCGCCTTTAGGGGCCAGGCTTCCTGACTGGACTACATCTCCCATCATTCACTGCAGTCTTCCTTCTCTACACAGTGAATCAAGTGAGCTGGATGTAGTCTGGCTGGGAAGCCTGAACCATAGAGGAAACTGGGAGGATGAGACCTGAACTACAACTGCCATTAAGCATAGCAGCAGTTCAGGCAGATACAGATTAACACTGACTGAAAACAACAAACTGTTTCATTTCTATTTTCTCCCAGCATAAGTTTTTTTTTTTGTCATGATCATTTCATATAGAAGTGGAGAGATACTCAAGGAGCTAAATATTTTAAAGATATTTATAACTCAAATGAGTTGATAAGCATCTTCAAGAATCTTTTGCACAGGTTGCTTCATTTAGACACTATACTAATTCTTAAATGGCTTTTCTATGTCCACACTGTCAGGAGCTCAAGCAGCTGCTTTGGTGTTTGCAGTAGATCCTCATAGGCCCATCAAAAGCTCCAGCTCTGAATATTTGAGCTACCGGTTTTCTGATTTGCGACTTGCCCATCATCAGTAAACAAACTAGGTTAGAATGAGAGCAACCACACTGGGAAATTTTTAAGAATTGGGGCTAAATTTTCAAACATGGATGTCTAAAGTTAGCCATATGTAAAATAAGTGGCCTGTCTTTAAGAGGGTCTGAGTTACACACACACACACATCCCATTGAACATTAATAAGCCACTCAACACCTCTGAAAAATCAATCCACTTATGTAACGTTAAGCATCCACATTTGAAAATGTTGGCAGGTTCGTTTGGCTATTTCCCCACCCCCTCGAGGTTTTAGCATTATTTTGAAACTTCATTTTGGAGATAAGAACTGGTTTTATTGTATTTAACCCTAAAGTTTTATCTCTTGTGTATTTTGCTCCTACAGCCCTACTTTTCCATCTGTAAGCCAAATATGGAGGGGAGTGGTGATGAGATTATTTGCATTTGTATCTGAGAACTTTTGGATGTTATAATTGGCCTCACCTTCCTGCAGTTATCAGGTCCACCTTGTATTCTGGCAGCTCAGACCTAAGGCAACTGCAGGATGAGACTGAGGTTTGCAGAAAGAGGATAAATTGTCAGTTGGCAAAGCATGTAGATTTTTTGAGACCTGCATACACTGGCTAAAGATTCTGCAAGTCCCTTTCTATGATAGGAAGGGGGAAGAGATTTCCCCTCCCCTCTCGCACCGGTCATCAGTAAATCAGATTAGCTAAATTTGGGATCCTTTAATTTTTCTGGACTGCACCCACCTATCCTATGCTCCTTCCCTCATCCCCACTACACAGGCTCAACATCTCTATGAAAGAAAATTTTTAAAGAATCTTGTTTTTCACTATTTTAATTATTTATTAAATAAATGTTAATGTGGTACAAGTCACATCATTTACCACTGGCATATGAATCCCAAATGCTGGTAGTAATGAATTATTATTTGTATCACGGTAGTACCTCAGGGGCCCAATCATGGACCAGGACCCCATTGTGATAGGTGTCATGCAAACATAGAACAAAAAAGAGTGTTCATGCCCCAGGGAGCTGACAATCTAAGTAATGACCCTGTGCTTTTCTGAACCTGGTGTTTGTACATAGGTTCACAAATGGGCCCTGCTTCCCATGAGTAGCCTGTCTTGAGAGGCCATCACACTTCTCTTTATTACTTATTATTTCTTTGTATTATTTATTTATTATTTAACATTTATATTGAAGTAGCACCTAAAGGCCACAACCAGATCATGCATTGTTTTGCTAAACATGGTGTAAACATATTATGCATTATAATCCTAGTTCTCCTTTTGGGGGTAGTGGCCAAAGTGACCATGTGGCTAGAGGGCTGTTTGCCTAAAATGCTCCTGAAAGAGGAGTAACTATTCATGAAAGACCTGTTACTGGATAGAGAATTTGCATCCAATAATCTCCAGCAGAAGATGCAGGAGGAACTGTGAAGTGCCTTTCCTATCATTTTGTCACTGACCTCATGCCCTAACAATGGATAGGGTGTGGGAAGGAAGATGCAGCCACAGGACAGTATATCTGGAGAAATCAAACTCTCTTCACACTCTATGGGTTATTTTTATTTTTCACATTCATTAAGAGTTTAATGATATAATTTAGATTGGGAGGGAGCGATATGGATTGCAAGTAACTTGACTCTGAGCTTCTGTCATAAAATATATCTGGGATATATGAAACTGAACTCAACCTTGAACTTGAGAAATAAGATGGCCAGTATTTACTGAACCATCTAGTTCTTATGCTGGTAACAGATAGTTACCCATCCTAATACTTACCTGCATTCCATAAGATACCTGGTACAAAATTCAGCCTTAGAATGAGTGTGCACAACTCCCATTGGCATCATGACATAACAGTACTTTGTCTCTCACACCAGGACTATTTACTTTTTAAAAAAATCTTCTTGTGAGCGACTTTTTCAAAGTCATTTTGAAAGTCTCAACGAGTTGTCGACTGGTTTCCCTTTATCTGCTAATTTGTTTATTTGCTCAGAGAATTCTAGTAGACTGTAGAAACACACTTTTCTTTTATAGACGCTCCCCTGGTTTCTTACTTTGTTCATTTAAGTGTCTATTTTTAATTATAGTTTCAAATTACTTATATGATAGTGAAGTAAGAATAATTTCGAGTATCACCCCTCACATTGTTTTTTGTGGGATGGGGGCAGAGCGCAGCGCGAATGCGTACTCCTGCCTCCAGTCTTCTGGTACAGTAGTTGATTTTAGTGAGAGATTGCATATTTTTTGTTAGCAGTTCAACCACTTCACTCTTAAATTCATCCAGTGTGTGTGAGTGTTTACCACGTGGTCCTGATGACTTATTGCTCCTTAGTTTATCAGTTTGTTTCAGCACCCATTCGGACACTTCAGTCTCTCATTCTACCTCATCTATATGTCGATTAAAAGAGTAGACCCAGGGTAGGTATATCTCCCCTACATACTTTGTGGGAAAGACTGATGCCAAAAAATCATTTAGCTTCCCTGCCGTGTCCTTGTAATAGAGGATAAGGGCCCCATTGGCCAATTGTCAGAAGCCTCAGAGATGGATCTGATTTACCAGCTTATCTATTTCCCCATCACCACCCCTAATTCCCTTATGTTTTCTCATTTGGCCTCCCCATCTACTGTATTTTTTCCTTCCAAAAGTTTCTCTGTTCATTTGCCTATTGCCCATGTTTGGAGGACAGATGGATAGAGCACAGGATTTTTGCTTTTTTTGTTGGCTACTTCCCTGTCTTGTATGTCTTTGGCTAGTACGTTGCAAACCATACTCTTTTTTTTTTCTATCTTGGCTGACTATGCAAAGCTTGTTTCAGGTCACCAATTTGCCATCCTTGTGCTATGGCTGTATTCTCTCCTCTCGTTATCTGCTATATCAATGACTGATTTATTTAAGGTTTGATTTTAACTTCAAGTTGGTGGGAGGTTCTGACTTCTGTTCCTGTGCTAACCAGGACCTGTAAATGCAAGGAGCATCTGCTCTAAGTCCTAATTGCCAGTCAAATATTTGTACTGCCCTCTTCTTTAATTACAGTGGGAAGGATTTAGCTGCCTGAGTGTCTAAACTTTTAGCACAGTGCGCTTACATTTATACAATAGAATTTTTTTCAGAAGAGGTCTCCAGTTAAATAGCACATGAAGGATTTCTCCCTTGCTCCATTCCTGCTAGCTTAAAGAGATGAATAGGTCTATTTACTGCATCTGTTCTTGATGGCCTCACTACCATAGAGCAGTCATTAGAGCCCTGCTGGAAATCATAACCATCCATATGCTTCTTTGGAGAGGGATTATTTTCAGTATAGGCTTAAATTCATGAGTTATTGCTGGAAGACTGTGCAGGTAAGCAAGTTCTGTGGTGTAGCATGCCAAAATGGCAGTTTTAAGTTTGGATGTGGTCTAAAGGTTCTTCCCTTTTTAAAAAAAAATCTTTTTGATTTCTAGCAGACGGGGGTTTGATTACATTCATGGGAGCTGGTAACATGCATATGATTTAGTGCAAAGATCACTGGGGCAGACACCACCTTGCCTCTTGCCATTGAATGGGTAAACAGGGGTTCTCTCCAATCAATCCCCTCCCCTCGACTCTGATTTTTTTTTTATCACCACCATTAATGGGAACCTCAGGGGAGCCATCCCCTCCTTCCTCCGTAATAATTGAAGCTAAATGTAATTGTATGTGGTTCTCAAGCCAATTTAAACTTCCAATAGTGGGAAACTGGAACAAAGAATCTTCCCCATGAAAGTGAAGGATTTGTCTTTTTCAGCTGCTGTTAGTGGATATTGGACTGTCTCTATAAATTGAGTTCAGACTTGCCTCAGTCTCCCATTGAGGTACATATTTCATTTTGTAGCTGAAAAAATATACCTTAACCCAGTCAGTGCAGTACTTAAAGAAATATTAGAAATTGTCTACTCTAATTGTTAAAGATTAAAGGGCTTTAATGTTGTTGTAATTTTAACAGGGGGAATTGGTTGTCCTCAGTATGTTAGGATAGTTTTGATTTCTGTTAGATGAGGGGTATGTTCATTCTGATGCAATTTCAGGAAAGCACTAGTACACTGATGATGCAGTATCTATGACCATTTGGTGCTAGACGAGAGTCTACCTCATAGTCCATCCCTGTAGGGCAGTTGCCCTAGCAACAAGGTCAGAGATTTAACCTGTCTTTACTGAGCTTTAGAAGTAAGGAAGCTGATTAAGATCATTAGGTTTTCGTTACCGGTCTGATTATGACAAACTGATGCTTGATTTTCTTCCTCTGCTTCATTCTTGTATTTCATACTGTTTTCTGAGCACTAGAGAGAGAATTTATTGAGGTTGCGGTTACTAAATACTACAAATGTGGGTATTCATGTTTATCAGTAAGGTCATGTTCTGTGTTTAAACATGTTGCACTGCCATTCTGTCAGTTCACTTCCTTTATCAGCTTGATCCAAGCAATGGAAAATTATTGAAAAGTCTCTTAGAATTTGCAGTGATGTTTATGCCTTCCCTGAGCTAAATTTCAGATTCTACTTTTTGTTTTATAAAAGGCTTCAACAAATTATGATATTGGAATTATCTCAAGACTTGAGTCAGTGAAGTTAATTTGGTTTTATACTAGTGTAACTGAGAGCAGAGTTTGGCTCTATCTTATTTTCTAATCTGCATTACTGTATTACTATAAGAAAGTAGTAGAGGTGCATATAAAATCTTAAATCCACATTTGATTTTCGTTTCCATTTACATTAAATTATAAGAATTGATTTACAGAAGTACTAAAAATAGCTGCTGGCATGAGGGGGAATGGGACAGATGCAGAAGAAGGACCCAACTTGAGTGTGTTTTGACAAACAAGGAGAAAGATTCCAGAGCAGGTGACAGGTTTCTACAAGTTAACAGCAATGAAGCCTAAATGTGATTTAAAAGAGTAAAGTCTGTCTTATTTGTACCTGCAAATTTTGACTCATTTTATTTTCCCCATTTACAACTCTATGGAAACTTGCTTATATTGATGATCCAGTGGTGATTAGGCATATGCTGAAAACAGTGATAATATACAATAGGATTTCCAGGGCAAGACTGACATCTTTTATGCTAATGGGAATGCCTATCTGCACTTTGCTGACATGTTTATAATGATGACCCCAAGATCTGTCAGTCTTTATATGTTGTTCTGTCAGTGCAGCAGCTGGCTATACATTACCCCATCAGATGTGTGAGACTGAGTCTGCCAGCTGTTTCCTGTGTTCTCCATTTCCATCTCTCTTCTCTGTCTCCAGCTCCCAACATCTATCACCCTGCCGGCTCAGACTGGTGTACTGGTGAGCTCAGAGGGGCACTCAGTACAGCAGTCTTCCCTGTTTTTTGGTAAGGCACCCATAGATAGGGTTAGCAGACCATGTAAATCCCTTTTCTTGAATTCTTTGGATTTCCATGGTGATGCTATGCCATGAACAAAAGCTAGACTCAGTTATGTGTAGATTAGTTTGCTGTATACATTATTATAGAGATAAAGGATTGGTTTTATGAGCAGTGCCCTGTAAGTGCTGGTATTTCACAGTTGCAAAATTGTGCTCCAAAATGTAAGATCTCATTTTAAAAGAAATTAAATCTCTGGCCTTTACAGTTGTGAAGAACAATATCAAAATATGAACTAAGCAGAAATCAGTACAATGATTTATTTAGAAACTAAAATAATTGTGTCAATTCTTGAGAGCTTAAAGTCTCTCAGCATGCACGCACCCACAAAAAACAAAAATAAAAATAACCAACAGTTTATCTCCCAAGAACCATCTGAACTGAACATAAAACGTGTCTGTCTCTGTCTATAAACAGTCTGAAACTGCCCAGCTGGTTCTATAGTTCAGTTCTGTGTTGTACCGTCAACATAAACAACTGAAGCATATTGAAAATTAGAGGATTTTTATTTTTTAAACGTAATGTCAAAATAAAAAATAAGGGACACTATAGCAATTGTATTAATTTTAATATTAATTACAACAAAAACCTCAATTTTTAATGTACCGACAGCTGCTACAGAGTTTCCAGTCTATGCCAAGGGGTGCTGCAGGCTCCAAAGATCTTCCTGTAGAACTTGTGTCCATCTTCCCAAAGAGTACAGAGGTGCTGTGTACAAGAAGCAGACTACTGTGGGAAAATGCAGCATTTTCATTAATCAAAAATAAACTACTACAGAACAGGCAGATAATCTTTGCCATACCTGTCAGCTACGACTAATAGTGAAATCCTGGCTCCATCGAAGTCAACAACAAAACTCCCACTGACTTCATGGGAACAAGGACTTCATCCTAAGAGTCTTAGCATTTGATCTTTTACTGAAACAGTAACTATAGGCATGAGTTTGGCCTGCAGTTGATGCTAAAACTACTTCAGACACTCCAGCAATGGGAAAAGAGATCCTCGGGCTTGGTCTAAACTGCAAAGATAGGTCAACGTAAGCTGCCTTGTATTAATCTACTTGTGCATATATCTAAACTTATATTTTATACCAATATGAGCTGTGCATTACACCGACATAGTATCACCAACTCCCAAAGTGGCATTGAGCCATCATCGATGTACTGAAGTCGATGCAGCATGAATGTAAACACTGCATTTCCTGTGTTGACCCTAATAGTCCTCCGGCAGCTGTACCGCAATGCCCGACACTGACCACTCTGGTCACAATTGAGAGCTCCGCAGCCCAGAGGTCATGGAGACCAGAAGCCCCTCCCCACAACTCTTTAAAGCCCCACAAACTTTTGAAATACCTTTTGCTGATTGGTTTCAGAGTGACAGCCGTGTTAGTCTGTATTCGCAGAAAGAAAAGGAATACTTGTGGCACCTTAGAGACTAACCAATTTATTTGAGCATAAGCTACAGCTCACTTCATTGGATGCTGATTTGCTGATTGTCCATCTTGGCAAGCACACCAGGCAGTTCTCCATTGTTGTGTGCAACTGCCCAGCTGACCAGGCCAGCTACACACTCCAGATATACTCCAGCTTGGAGTAGACAGGAGATATTGGATCTTCTGGGCCCATGGGGAGAAGAATCTCTGCAGGCACAGAGCAGCTAGAGAAACGTGAACATTTATGAAGAGATTTCACAGGGGATGCAGGCGAAGGGGTAAGGACAGAGATCAGCAGCATTGCTGCATGAAAGAGAAGGAACTGCATCAGGCATATCTGAAAGCCAGGGAGGCCAACGGTTGATCCCATGCTGAACTGCAGACCTGCCATGTTTACAAGAGCTGCATGCCGTACTTGGTGGAGACCCCATCGCCACCCTGCAGACTACCCTGGATACCTCTCGGTAGTCCAAGACATAGACCCTTGGTGTGAACAGCGAGGACGAGGAGGAGGATGGGGAGATGCGACCTGGGGTCCATCTATGCTGTGTGCCAGGACTGTTTGGGACTCTATCACAGTCCAGTCAGTCCTGGCAGTTGAGCCTGGGAGAGCCCAATGCAGGAGAAGAAACCTTGAGTAAGTGTGTACATTTATTCCCCATTACAGTGATGGCACCCCCAACTTAGCAGGAGACAGCTATTGACTTTTTTCATTAATTTATTCAAACTAGGAGAGAGAGCGCTACAACAAATAAAGGTAGAGTTATCTGCTTTTCATTCTCTCGTAGAGGTAAGTGGGGGGAAGCAGGCAGAGCAGGTTGTTTATGTGTACGAGGATGTCCGTTCAAGCCTCCTGAGAGATCTCAATGACACTTTCTTGGAGGTACTCTGCAATCCTTTCCTGAAGGTTTCTAGGGACGGCAGCCTTATTTCTTCCTCCGCAGTAGGATACTTTCCCACGCCAGGCAATAACTTCAGCAGGCACCATTGCAGTGAACAAGCTAGCAGCACATGGGCCTGGGCATCTTCAGGACGCCAGCAGCAACTGTGCTCTCTGTGCCTTTATTACCCTAATAAGTGAGAGATCAGCTAAAATTACTATCCCCTGTGGCAAATGGTGCCAGTATTCAATGCCGTTGCCCTGCATTTATAGTTTCATGCAGCTCAGCTTGGGAGTTCTAAATCTTAACTTTCCATTGTGACTATACTGACAGTGATACCTCTGTGTGCTTTTATTTGTGGCTGCTGCCATTATGACCTTGTTGGGTCCCCCCTCCACACCCAAGGAACATCTGTGCCAAATAAGGAGGAGAAGAAGAGCACTTGCGGCAACATACTCCAGCTGCAAATACAGATGCTGTAGATTCTTGTGGACCTACAGGTTTAACAGTCTCCGGCTTGCCTCCCTGTTTACCTCTCCAGTATAGTACCTCCCTGAACCCCTCCAACATTCCATGTGGCGTCAGGTGTTGTATCCCTATTCCCTGGTGTGGAGTGACAGGAGTATTAAGGACAAGCACAGTTTCACCTACATTGATCTGTGAGAGGCACAGTTGATGTATGTGTAGCTAAAATGGACATGAATGTTCCTTCCTGCGCCCCCCTCCCCTTTTTTAGCTCTGTTCCATACATTTATTAAGGTTTTAATGTATTTGCTTTAACCTTGCAGACAATTCCTTTTGAAATGAAACTCTATTCTTTGCAAAATATTCATCTTTATTAGTGCCCGACATATGCTGCAAATCCCTGGCAGTAGTGAAAGGACCCACTAAGTTGTTGTACACTGTGATACAACTCATAGGATCAGCAACAAACACAGTGTAATAATCATAAATGTACAACAAGCACCACAAAATTAATAGGTACATTGTCAGTTTTATATTCATATATGTGCCCCAAGCACCATACTGTTCCTAATAGTCCCTGCTTATAGCTTTTTGAACAGTCATGTGTTCTTAAAGATGCAAGCATCATACATCTTCTCTGACCAGCCAACCTTGATGTTGATGAAGTATCCCCAGTGATCCACCAGCACTTGCGTAACCATAGAAAAATAGCCCTTTCTGTTAATGTACTCCATGGCAAAGTGGTCTGGTACCAAAATAGAGAGATGCATGCTGTCTATTGCTCCACCGCAGTTCAGGAATCACATTGCTGCAAATCCATCCACTGTATCCTGTTTCAGAGTAGCAGCCATGTTAGTCTGTATCCGCAAAAAGAAAAGGAGTACTTGTGGCACCTTAGAGACTAACAAATTTATTTATTTGTTAGTCTCTAAGGTGCCACAAGTACTCCTTTTCTTTCCACTATATCCTGCACATTGCCGAGAGTCACAGTCCTATGCAGCAGAAGACAATTAATGTCCCTACACACTTGCATGACAATGGCCGTCACAGTGGATTTTCCAACTCCAAAATGATTTCCCACTGACCAATAGCAATCCAGCGTTGTAAATTTCCATAGTGCATTTGCCACTTGCTTCCCCACTGTCAGTGGAGCTCTTATTCTTGTGTTCATGTGGTGTAGGGCTGGGGCAAGATCGACACACAGATCCAGGAGTGTGGCCTTGCGTATCCAAAAGTTCTGCAGCCACTGCTCATCAAACAAGCCTGCTGTATAATGTGATCCCACCAGTCAGCGCTCTTTTTCTCAGACCCAGAAGCAGCACTCCACTATTTGCAGTTGCTCCATGAACTTCTCCAACAATCTTGAAGCAGTTCTCTCTATGTCCCACAGCAATCTGCCCTCCAGGAAATCATATTCTCCACGGCTCTTCTTGAGGCTCTGCAGATATGGGAGGGTTTTGCTCCTGGTGCTTGCAGTACTTATGACAATAGTGCAGATCTGTGCAGGCTCCATGCTTCTGTCAGAGAGGGTGGGCAGCAACAAGTCCCACATGGGTTTGTCAAAATAGGCATGAAAATTATGGGATACAAATGGCATTATGGGGTAGAGAAAGTTATATGGTGGGAACCTGACCCTGCAGTCCCAGTCACCCCTGCACAACTGATTTCTGCCCCACCATGCAAAATTTCCCAAAAGGTAGTGCACTGGATGGTGGTGAGTTGCATACCAAAATACCTACCCATGGTGCAATACAGTGTGCATCAAAACAAGCGCTCCTGGTGAGTACATGAAGGGTCGATGCCAGGAGCATAAGGACTATACTAACTGCAACAGTTTTATGCCAATGTAACTTGCATCAGCAGAAGTTTGCAGTGTAGACGTGCCCTTATTTCTTTTTAAAAAGAAACGTATTTAAAATGAAATTTGAAATGTTGACTACCTATGTTAGGGTTTAAGCTTACAATAATCTATTAATTTAAATTACAAAAAATTGAGCAGAACATGTTTGCTGCCAATATTTTAAAGGAAGTCAGAGCACTGAATTGGTGGAAGTCGCTGCAAAGCACCTGAATCCAGACTTTACTGAGGTACTTTTGACAGAAGTAGCCTCTTCTGAAGGTTTCGAGAGAATATTTTCTTCATTTTCAGTTTATGCAATTAGTTCCGTTCAGTGACTAGTTCATTCAAAGTTGAGAAACCCATTGGAAGTTGAAAAAGCAGTAAAGTTTGTTTTCCTCTTCCATTTTATGAATAAAAATGAGGTGTGAAAGAATGAGATCTGCTAGTTCTAAAATCTTAAACAACATGGTGACCGAAAACTAATTGGTTCCATTCATTAATTACAAATAATACTTCCTTTGTTTAATCAGTTAGTTTTAAATCCAAAACATATTTTTGATAAAATTACTTTTTTTCTTGTGTATCTGGCACATTTAAGGTAGTTTTATTTAACTAATAAAACACAAGTATAAAATGCTGGGTTTTGTGCATTTTAGTTGAGTTCCAATTTCCATCAAAATGCAGCTTGACATAAGTCATCAATAAAAAATTAATCACCATCAAGTAACTAAGAAATGCATCATTTACCTTTTTTAATAATAAAGTAAAAACGAAGATTGAATAAATGTTTGTTTAAATACATATGTATAGTTATAGTGTATTCTCCTGGTTAGCAAAAAAAAGTTCCAAATTATACCAATCATAGAGAATGAACTTTTCTTTATGAAAATAACTCAGAGTACAAATGCAAAATAAAATTAATAATTTAAATCAAGGTTTCTTGCTTGCTAATTATGATTAAATCATGATTAAAATTGGTGATTTTCAGTGCTTTGATTTAAATTAATCCACCCTAGTTTGTTTCAATGATTTTGCTTGGTCAAAGAGTTTTCTTTACATAGAGTGCATGCAGAAAAACTCTTCCATTGTTTAGCCTTTTCATTTTAATTGACTTTTGGAAATGTGTCCCACATGAAGGCGATACATCACTTGTGGCTTACAGAAAATAGAGCAACATATGCTAGGCAATTGGATAATAGAGATAAAGGAACCCATAGCATATAATGGGGGATGACTGTCTTGCAAAATGCTCTTATAAAGAGATTCTAGTCCCATTTGTATTTCACTGTGCTGCAAAGAAAAGGATAATTTGAAGGAGAATTATGAAAGTCTCTTCCCTCTTACACTATTACTCGTCTATGGTAAGACGAGGAGAAAATTTTTATTTTTCTTACTTGTGCTTCAAGAATTTTATGCCTCTGAGGAAAAAGTTCCAAGCCTTTGTCATCCAATGTAAAACATTCTGATGGTCTAAATCGCTTGGAGGCCAGAAAATAAGATGTCATACAAATCCTGACAGCTCAGGTAACCTTAATGGGTTTATAGACACCTAATACAAAACAGCATTTCTAGCTGGCAGACATAGGTGCACACCAGATCCACATCTCCTTCCCTCCTTTCTTTTATGTATTTTTTTTTCTTCTTGAGTGTCAACATTTCTGATAGTTTCTTGGCTTTGTTTTTCATAGAATCATAGAACCATAGGGTTAGAAGGGATCACAAGGGTCATCTAGTCCAGTGGTTCTCAATCAGGGGTACATGTACCCCAGGAGTATGAAGAGGTCTTCCAGAGGGTACATCAACATATCTAGATATTTGCCTAGTTTTACAACAAGCTACATAAAAAGCACTAGTGAAGTCAGTACAAATGAAAATTTCATACAGACAGTGACTTGTTTATATTGCTCTATATACTATACACTGAAATGTACGCACAATAGTTACATTCAAAATGATTTATTTTATAATTCTATGGTAAAAATGAGAAAGTAAGCCATTTTTCAGTAATAGTGTGCTGTGACACTTGTGTATTTTTATGTCTGGTTTTGTAAGCAGGTAGTTTTAAAGTGCAGTGAAATGTGGGTACCGAAGACAAATCAAACTCCTGAAAGGAGTACAGAGTTTGGAAAGGTTGAGAGGCACTGATCTAGTCTAACTCCCTGCCAAGAGGCAGGATTTGTTGTGTCTAAACATCCAAGGCAGATGGCTACCCAGCCTCTTTTTGAAAACCTCCAGTTAGGAAGTTTTTCCTGAGATTTAATCTAAATCTGTCATGCTGTAGGTTGAGCCCATTGCCTCTTGTCCTGCTCCACCCTCTGTGGCAAGAGAGAACAATTTTTCTCCATCTTCTTTATGGCAGTCTTTCAGGTATTTGAAGACTGCTATCGTGTCCCCTCTCAATCTCCTCTTTTCCAAACTAAACATACCCAGTTCCTCCAGCCTTTGCTCATATGGCTTACATTGGATCCCTTTGACCATCCTTGTTGCTTGTCGCTGGATCCTTTCCAGTTTCTCTACATCCTTTCCATATAGCAGTGATCAGAATTGGATACAGTACCCCAGTTCAGGCCTAACCAACACCGAGTAGAGCGGTATTATCACTTCCTGTGACTTGCATGCTATGCCTCTGTTAATGCAAGTCAAAATTACATTTGCATTTGCTTTTTTTTTTTCTTTTTCTTTGGGCAACAGCATCACATTGTTGACTCATGTTGAGATTGTGATCCACCAGAACTCCCAGATCCTTCTCAGCTGTGCTGCTGCCAAGCCAGTTATCCTGCATTCTGTATTGGTGCATTCAGTTTCCCTTCCCTAAGTGTAGCACCTTGCATTTCTCTTCATTGAATTTCATTTTGTTATCTATAGCCCAGTTCTCCAAGTTATCAAGATCCCTGTGAATTTAGTTCTATCCTCCAAAGTAGACACACATCCACAGTTTTGTGTCATCTGCAAATTTGATCAATATGCTCCCTATTCCTGCATCCAGATCATTAATAAAAATGTAAAATAATACCAGACCCAGAAGAGATCCCTGGAAGGACGTCACAAGTGGAGTTCCACAATCTGACGACATTCCATTAATAGTTACTCTTTGGTTTGTGGTTGTTTAACCAATTATGTTTCAAGTTAATGGTAGTTATACCGAGCCTGCATTTATCCAGCTTACTTATGAGACTGTCATGTGTGACTGTGTCAGAAACCTGGCTAAAGTCCAGGTATATTATGTCCACCACATTCCCCTTATCTACTAAACCAGTTACCTTATCAGTTACCAAGCTGGTTTGTCATAATTTGCACTTAGTAAATCCATGCTAGCTGCTAGTGAACATTCCTTCATCCTCCAGGTATTTGCAAATTTGAATCTTTTATACATTGCTATAGTAGCTTCCCAGGTATTGAGGTCAGGCTAACTGGTCTATAGTTCTCTGGCTCCTTCTTTTTCGAGGTGGGCACTACATTAGCCCTTCTCCAGTCTTCCAGCATTTCTCTTGTTATCTATGAGTTTACAAATATTATTGCCAGTGGCTCCAAGATTTCTTCAGCTAATTCCTTCAGCACTCTGGGGTGAATAGCATCAGGCCCTGCTTACTTGAATTCATTCAAATTAATCAGAAAGTCTCTGATGTGTTCTTTACTTATCCTGATCTGCATCCCTTCGCCCTTACTGTGTGTGATAACTTCACTAGTCATGTGGTCACATTTTTTTCTGTGAGAAGACTGAAGCAAAATTGGCATTGAGCAGCTCCACCTTATTTTCTATTACCAGCTCACCACCTCCATTGAGCAGCAGACCCACACCATTCCTGAAGTTTCTTTTTTGTCTGACATATTTGTAAAACCCCTTCTTGTTGTGTCTAACATTTCTTTCCAGCTGTAACTCATTCCTTGCCTTGGCTTTTCCTATTTTGTTCCTACACGCTCACTCTATTCCCATGTATGTTTCCTTACTGACATGTCCCTCCTTCCATTTCCTGCATGTGTCCCTTTTGGTTTTTAGAAAGCTTAAAAGCTCCTTGTGCCGCCACATTGGTCTCCTTTGGCTTTTCTTATCTTTTGTTTTTGTTTTGTTTTATGGTTTTTTTGGTAGGGGGCGTTGCAGGGTTGAGTCCCTCAGCCTATTCCCTTCCAAAGGCTCTACACCTGTCCAACAGGCCTTTCTGGACAAGGAGTCCTGGACATTGCTCCTTACTGTTTTGACCAATGGCGCTTCTGGGTAAGCTGGAGAAGGTTGCTACCGAGCAATAGAAGTACTCCCTCCCTCCCTCCCTCTCTCCCTCTCGGGGATAGAATTGTGTGGTGCCTGGCAGGGACCAAAGGATGAAGTCTGCTGTTATGAAGGTTAAGAAAAGATGTAGTGCCAGTGCTTAATTGCTGGCACAAATGAGCAGCTTCTGCAGAATAGACGGAGCTCAAAATGTTATGCAGGCAGCTTGCCTGCCTAGCCTGTGACCACTTGGCACCAGTGCTGTGGCAGAACCATCCAACCAAGTTGCAAGCAGGCAAAATGCCATCCATTCAGAGGGCTATGACTGTAGGCAGCCAGGTGACCGTCAGTTGTGGATGTGAATAGCAGGTTTTTTTATCCAGCAACAACAACAAAGCTCCTGCAGCTACATGTAGTATATTTTTGGCTCTTCTTAGCATAGCTTAGCATTGCATGGGGAACAAAAGGGTGAGAGGCATTCAAATGGAGTCCTCTACACCTTTTTGGCTCTGTCTGCCTGGATCCCATGATTGTGCAGACCCCTGGTTAAGAGGATTCATTATTGCTAATCCAGTTTATGGCTGGTTTAATAAAAACTAAAGAAAATATATTTTGGTTGTGTAGAACTAGTTTTAGTTTTCACAAGAAACAGTGATTTATTCTCTCTTTTTGACCTGGATGTTACATGATGGTTATTAAAAGGACCCAGGAGTGCTCCCTGTCATCATTATAGTCATTTATAAACTAAAATTTCTACTAATGGGTGTATAGGAACTCCCTCCTCACCCCCATTTTTAATTTCTTGAATGAATTTATTTTAGTGTTAAGTAAGTAGAGGCAGAGATTTCAACAGACGCTTCAGTGTCCTTGACTTTTGGCTTTCTACACAAGTCTTTCAGATGGACTGAAATAAATCTTGCACCCCAGCCAATGTACCATTGAATAGGTTGTCAAAGAAACATTTTCTTTTGAAGAGGGAGACTATACCGTTTCTGCCAAATAAAATCCCAAGAGAATTAATTAGAAAGCAAATTTAGCCTGGTTCAAAAATTACATATTGGGCAAATTCAGAGATGGCATGTAAGGTGGGGAAGTTTCAGTTTGGCAAATAAGTGAATCCAAAGTAACTTGATATAATGGATATGTTGTGAGTGAGGCCATGTCTACACTTACTGGAGATCGACACTGCTGTGATCGATGCAGCGGGGGCAAATTAGCGGGTCTGGTGAAGACCCGCTAAATCAACAGCAGAGTGCTCTCCGGTCGACTCCAGTAGTCCACCGGAATGAGAAGAGTAAAGTAAGTCATTGGGAGAGTGTCTACCATTGACGTAGCACCGTGGTAAGTCGATCTAAGCGACGTTGACTCTAGTTACATTATTCACGTAGCTGGAGTGGCATAACTTAGGTCAACTTGCCGCAGTAGCGTAGATAAGGCCGAAGTGGATGTAGACGCAAATGAAGGGGGAAGCTACATCAGTTAATGAGCTATCCTACAAACACTTAGGCATATGATTAACTTTAAGCAGATGAATAGTCCTGCCACTGACTACTCATGTGAGTAAAATTAATCACATAAAGGTTTGCAGGATCTGGCTTTAGACTCCTCGATTACATTGTTTACAGACTCACATGATTACAATTTTTACTAGTCTGTTGTAGAAAGTTCTCACTGGGGAATGTGCTAGTGAACTGTTTACATGTGTTTTTCCAAAAGTGTCATAGCTGCATGATTCTCATTCCTGGATCTTTCTTCAACAATGAGTATGTTGGAACTCACAAGCTCTTAAGGTTTTTTGGCCATGAAGATAGCGGTAGCCTGGAGTAGAACATGAGCCAGGCCCCTTCCAGTTGTGGCACAGCATCCTCCTGCCACCTATAAATACAGCTCTCCAGAGTTGCCATTCAAATGCTTTGATTGTATGAGAGACAATGGTCTGAGAAAGAAAAGCGGTTCAGTGCCTCGAGGTCAGTGATGTGGGCTTCATAGCAGCCACTTAGAGGACCAAGAGTGACTGGACCAGAATGTCAAATGTAATACTGTTACCCCGAATCACCACCTTCCTCTCTGAAGACATGAATGTAGGAGGGGAGGACTCAGAGGCACTGATATACTGCCATGTGTTAGGGACTTCATCCAAGGTGCATTGAGTAGCTTCTGGCCCTTTCTCATATATTTCCCTACATCATCCAGTGAGCTGATGCTAAGTACCACTTTGAAGCAGCAAGGCCCCAGGTGATGAGAAGCTAATGCTTGGCCTAGCTAGTGATAATGTCGGGCACTTAATTCATGAAGCTGCCTGCCTGGGCTTATGGGGGAGTGGAGGTTGGATCTGTACTGATGCAGACAATGATGGCACCGAGTAACCCAGTGGTCTTAGCCAACTCGAGCTTTTGCCAGTCTTGCGCTAAGCAACTAGGACCCAGGAATGAGAATCTTGCAAGACCATATCTTCAGAGAAGCAGAATTGCAAGATAAGTAATTTTCTGCCATCTGTTTTAAATAGGAATGTGTGTTATTTACCAGATAATATCTAAGCTGAAATAATTAAATGGCTCTTACTCTAGGTAAACAGGATCTGGTGTATAAATCAATAAGAAGGCCATCAATTCAAGAAAAGTATGGTAGCTGGATTGGAGCTGTATTGTAACACTCCTGGAATATAAGCTCTTAGCACAGTCACTGAGACTTTTGTTTTGTTGAGACAAGCGGATCTGCAAAAACAGTCAATACCCATCTATATTCTCAAGTAGTCCTAATCGACTACTTGTGTGTGTGGTGGGGAGGATTGTTAGCTAATCCTGTCAGTGTTGTTATCCAGTAACTGTGTAAATGTATTAATGCATTTATGTATTTTAATCATTACTTAAATATGTAACTCTCTCAGACAGGATTGAGACTGCATGTGGGCCTGCCACTGCTGTAGCTGCTTTGCCAAAACAGGGGGGGAAGGAGTCTGGATTGTTGCCATTTGGGCATTCCTCATGAGCACTAAATTAACAAACAACAAAGAATGTAAGAGTTTTTGGGCAAATACAAAAGTTAGATTCACTAAAAAGGGGAGTAGTTACGATGGAATTATGTATTTTTTTTTTAAATTTAACTAGTATTGCATATGCCTAGCATGCCCAGTTCAACACCCATTGAGGTTAATGGGAGTTTTCCATTGACTTCTGAGGGGGTATCTGATTAGGCCTGAAATGCCAGTGTATGTGAAAGCTGGGATGACCGATCTGATTCCTTGCTGACACATAGCTATTTTAATCATTCTGTATTGCATAGCAGTGCATTGTACCTACTCATGCTTTTAGATTGTAAACATTTTGAGTAGGGGTCTATTATTGATATGACACAGTTACTGTAGCATGCTACGTACTACTGCAATGCTATGTAGTTATGAGGTAACATGACTTGGCATTTGTTGTAGCCGCTCAAGTCAGCACAGTAGTGCAGTTTCTACAATTCTGCTTTTACACAAGGCAGTGAAATATGGTGTACGGGTAAGTGTAAGTGTTAAAAATATTATTCGCCTGCAGTGCTTGAATATCTTACACATTGCCTGATGGAGACTGGGACACGAGTGAAAGCTAGGAACTGAAAATTCGACCCGAGGACACTGGGGTGTAGCTCATAGGGCACAGACAACCACCAAAAGAAATGGCTGAGAGATGTCAATGGGGCCAGCATTTCACCGTATATCTGTGCCCTTTATCACAGTATTTACTGATTGTTATTCTGTTTAGCAGCCTGGGAGTTGTCTTGTAATCCCAGCTGCTTCTGGACCTACAAGGAATGGCCGTTGCCCAAAGTTGGGATTCCCTCCCCCCAATACAGACACTTCTCCAGGCCTTTGTTGCCTTGATGCAGGGAGACTGCAGTGTGCTCTATATGCGACTGCACCTTAAAATAATTTAGAAATGACAGCTAGTGCAGAAAGTGGCTTCCTACTTGCTACACTGCCATTATGTCGTGCTCTTTTATTTGAGCTGGCTGTCACTTAATTTTGGCGTAAAGTTTTTAAAATGTTAGTTTTTGACTTTAAGAGCCTCTTGATTATCTGAGATGCTACCTCTCTTTCTAAATTAATAGATAATTTGTGTGTTGGGGAAACTTTTGAAAGAAATCAATATAAAGAACTTCTTATAACTGAGGCGGTAAAGGCTTTGAATTTTTTCTGCATGGAAAGTGAGAAATTAGTGTTGTGAAAATTCAGTAGCAATAGGGCTTTTTCATGTCTTCTCATGCTAGCGTTTTCTGAGACTAGGAAAAATCCATGATCTAATTCAACAATAATGCTTGAGGAGGGAGGAAATCTTTGGAAGGTAAAACCATGTTAAGGGCCATTTTAATGTAATGCAGTAGGGATCAGGTTAAAACTGCTGGGATGTAGGTCTGATTATAATGTAACTGCAGCAGAAGAAAGGGAAACATTGGTGGCTGCCATTCACTTTGAACTGGGTGTGTGTGATTAATCAACACATATTCCAGTATACTTCTGTTTTTTCTTTCCAGTACATTATTTAATACTTCAGTCAGCCTGTGTATATTATAATTAACTTTGTACAATCCCCTAATGTTTTCTGTAAACGTCATATAAGACCAGGATATATACGAGAATATAAAAGTGGAGTTGCATGTTAACTTAGTTGTAGTCCTGTATTGTCTTATGCAGGAGAGCTGGATACCATAAATTGCGATTGGGTTTAGTTCCTCAAGCCACTGAGTCGAACTGTTGTCTAGTTTAATTCAGTGATTACCAAACCCCCCTAGCTGCTTCAGGAATAACAGCATTGACTCAGATTCTCTTTTAAACCCAGTTCTTTTCCAAAAAGGTGGTGACTACAACTCAATATTGTTGTACACAGTGAGAGAAGAAATCACTTCATCCACAAGTGAAATGCAAACACCTCTGGCGTGAAAGACGGCAACTCTCTAATATCCGCAGTGCTATACAGCAGAGTAGGATTGCAACTATCCTTTAGCAGAAAAGTCATTGATTGAATGGACGGAGAAACTGAATTCCACCCTAACTCATACAGGTGGCTCTTCCATGTCAGAATTAGTGTCCTGGTGGGGGAGGGATACCAACCTTTGCCTTTCTGATAGCTATACTGTACCTGTTCATGTATTAATTAGAGAGCTTTGGTCTCTAGGCTTTAATTATGTAGCCTTTCACAATCTTGCATGTCCAGCTTTTAGATTAAATGAAGCATAGTAATACTTCTTACAGCTCTTTGTGGAACTAGGGAGTTGATTTACGCTGAGTGGTTGAAGAGGATCCTGGTGTCTTGGTGGAGTTTTCCATAATACTGATTAATGCAAAGCCCATAGTTATTAGTAGTCCTTGGGTATTTACCGCTGATAAACAATTACTAAGGTTGGTTGTCTGTTATAAAAAAAATGTTTTTAAATCACAGCCTTATTATGACAAAAAATGAAAGTCACAACTTTCTCTTCTTTCCCCTTCTCCCACCCACCAAAATGTCACTGCACATATTGTGTTGGGAGGTGGGGGGCGGGAAATGAGGCAAAGAAAGTATCAGGAGCTGAAGAGAAGGATAAAGCTAGAAAGAGAATTGCTACTTTAAAGTCTGGTGGAACAGATCTTGATCCTCTTGCAAGGGACTAGTCTGCAGTAGTGGAGCCCTCCTTAGATCCCCTGCAGGGGGTAAGAATATAGCAACATCTTCACCTGGCAGCTGAGAGCCCCCCCCTGCTGGAGCCGCCCACAAAAGCAGATTCTTCCTCCCAGGAGAGGTGCTGAGAAGTTGGAAATTGTGGTGCACAAAGCAATGGAATCTGTGACTTTCTAGATAAGCAACCAGCTTTAATAATCACTACATCTTACTGCGTCTGTGCAACCTGGAGCTGTATCCATCTTTCAAATATCATTCTCTGTTTTAAAGTATTTAAAAGCTTTAAGGAAATGCTGTCAGATAGAAATTTAGTCAGTTTTAAAAGGTTAGTTTAAAGTATTTTTAGATATTACACCTACTCCCAATGATCTTAGCCATTTTTGTAGATTTTCCACTCACATTTTCTTATTTCTTAAATATTTTTCTCTTCCATGTTGCTGTGGAGAAGACCTGCTCAAAGAGGGGAAAGTGTAGTGGCAAGATCCACTGACGTTCAGTATAGTTAGGATATAGTTATTTGAAAAACAAGTCCAGCTTAAAGTTACTAGTGATGTCTCTCTTAGAGTGACTATTTACACAGGCCTGTCTAAGGAATTGGATTTAGTCAGTCAAAATTACTACTCCAAAAACGAAACTTTTGGGCTTAGCGGTAAATTCATACTACGGTTTGCGAGTTACTTAAGGAATAGTGTTCAGAACATTTCCATTAGAGTCAAAAGGCATTAAAAATAGTGGGCACATCAAGGATCTATTCTTGGGTTTCTCTTTTCTATTTCTGTTGTTAACCTTCCAGCTCCAATGTGTTTTCTCCTCTTTGCATATATATGCCATTGATAGTGTTGTCTTACAGTGGCTCATCCTTGCTGGAGGCATAGTTCTTTTCCAGTGACTTGAGTTGAAGTGAAATGAAAACCAAATACATGATTTTTTGGTTCACCTCCCAGACTATAGAAACGGATGCTCTCATTAATGATTAACACAATAGCTGGTGGCTCAAAGTAGATTTGGGAGAGACCTTTGGGATATCTCCCTCCTTGAACAACTACTGACTCAATGATTTTCTGTGCTAACACTAGTCACTTTAGCATACATTTTTGAATTCCAATTTAAGTGGTATTTCAGATTACATCTTTCCCTTCACCTGTATTTCTAAGAACAATATGGATGCAAATAATAGATACAATAAGACTTTGTGACATTATTGTTGTTTTAGTAGTATTAGTTTATAGCACCCAGTATCATAGGTACAATATTGGTTTTGTAATGCTCCTCTGTTACAAATGTTGAGCAAACTGTACATGGGTCTCTAATACATTTAAGATTTTCTAAAGTCAGTTTACCTATTAAATGGTCACATAATTAGGAACCAGTTGAGCTCCTTTTTAACATCCAAGAGAGTCTTGCTTTTTTTACTTCAATAGATGTTGACTCAGGCTGATCATATTGTTACATTTGTAGTTTTCAGTATTGTTAACATATTTCTAAATGATTACAAAATGTTTCCTCTTTTCATTGCACTATGCATTTTTTAGCCTGGATTTGAATGGGACAGTGACAAAAAAAGAATATAAATGTTATGAATGAAATCATAATTTTTGCTCTGGGCATTTTCCTATTAAGTGAATGTCTTTTAAAAGAAACAGAAGGGTATTTTTAGTATAGGTATTCCTATAACTTGAGAACGATGTATTTTTACACTACAGAAATATAAACACTAAATAAACATTACCAGATGCTATTTTCAAGTGCCAATGGTGGCCACAAATCTGAAAGGAAAGCTGATCTTTTCTCTTGCCATTCTGGATAAATATTATAGGGAGGTGTTGTTTTTTTTTTATTTGATTTTGTTTAAGTGTACCGGAGTCTCAAGGACCCTATGCACATCTGTGATGCATTTTGACTGTCAGAAACACCTGTTTGTTCTACTGTCATAGCTACAAATGCAACACTTGCCAGCGATCAGTATACTTGTGATATAGTAATTTCCACCTATATTAAGAATAAGAAGCAAATGTGAAAACTCAAGAGTTGTGTGGTGACTGTTGGTGACCACTCTTTTGTTGAAAGTAGTAGATAACTGTGTGGATTTTATTGATAGGTTACTTGCGCCATATAACTTTTACATGTATATAACTTCAGATTGTATTTTTTCCTCTTATTTGTGTGCTTTATTCAGAATGTGCAGCAAATATTATTTTTGTGCTATTTTTTTCTTTCCTATTTTCACTGACTTCAGTTGTGTGTGTTTCCTTTAGAGATTCGAGCTCAACTGATAGAGCAGCAGAAATGTCTGGAGCAGCAAACTGAAATGAGGGTGCAGCTTCTTCAGGACCTGCAGGATTTTTTCCGCAAGAAAGCAGAAATAGAGACAGAATATTCCCGCAATCTAGAAAAATTAGCAGAAAGGTTCATGGCAAAAACAAGAAGTACAAAGGACCATCAACAGTACAAGTAAGAGAGGTTCTCATACTCAAACTCAATTCACTTTCCAGTGTTAGAAGTGGTTTAGGTTATTTATTTTGTCAAAGGTCCAAATACTGTGTAATCAGTCATCTCTCTTGCATTTGGTCCCACTAACTTGTGGTACTGTTAAATTAGTGACTGTTCATGGCAGACTGATACAATCTCTTGAAATTTAAATTGCACAAATATTATCGTGTGAAAAGAACTTGGTGGGAAAACAAAATGTAATACACAGCTGGAAGAGATGCACAGCATTGGATATGCAAAACTGTGTGCTGATTGTTGTAATGTAGTTTTCAGAATTTGACAGTCTCATAATAAAGGCTGATCAGCCTTCCAAGAAGAGCTAGGAAGAGGTAAAAAAGGACAGAAGTGGAGGGAAACTTGTATGTATGTATGTATGTATTTTTACATATGGACTTTGCTGCTATCCTTAGAAACAAGGAAGAGTCATATTTCATACATGGCAAATGGTTGTATATGAATGTGCACAGACTACAGTAACTTTTGTGCACTGCAGAGCTGGTCAGATACTATTTGTCAAATTTATTTGGTACGTTTTGCAAAATATTTCATAAAAATTATTTGTTGAAATATTCTCGTCTATATATTTGCCCAACTTACAGAGCTGGTTCAATAATTCATGAATATATTAATTTTGTTTATTACATGTATATATAAAACCAAATTAGCTCATTCAAACCATTTTGCAATTAATCAGAATATTGGTGAATGATCAAAGACAATGCATAACAGCCAATGGCTGAAAGCTGATTCTAGATCAATTCACACTGAAAATAAGGAGCAAATTCTTAACAGTGAGGGACAAGGCCTGAAACTACTTATCAAGGGATGTGGTAGATTCTCTAATTCATTGTTGCAGTGCTTGCAATTATATCCCTTGAAGCATGTGATTATTTATGAATTGCAGCAAGAAAAAGAAAAAAAAATGCCAGGCCCTGTCTACTCTAGAAAGGATTTGTTGGTATAGTTATACTGGCAAAGTCTCCTAGTGTAGAAGCCGTGTAGACCAGCAAAAGGGTTCTTTTGCAGTAAAGTTTCTTCCAGTTTCCCCAAACAAAATAAGCTATGCCTGCAAAAGGACTTTTCCCCCCAATATAACTGTATCTACACTATAGGGTTGCTGATAAGTGGACCCCTGAGGCCACACCCCCTGATCTGCCTCTTCACCCCAAGGCCCCACCCTCTTCTCTGCCTCTTTCCCCAAGGCCCCACCCCATTGTACACTCCTCTTCCCCCCTGTTGCTTGGCGGATCGTCTCAAGAAGCCTGCCTGCAGATAGAAGGCAGCCCCAGCTGAGCATGGGCTGGGACAGATTAATGAGCCAGCACCTCTCCCTGCCCAACAGTAACCGGACTTTTGATTCATCTGCCATTTAGGGTTGCTGGGTCCCCTTTTCAACCAGACTTTCCGGTCGAAAATGGGCACCTGGCAACACTAAATGGCACCCAGACACAGAAGCCAAAAACCAGTCTGTCTGGGTGGCAACTAGGGTTGCCAACCTTCCCGGATTGACCGGGGGTCTCCCAGAATCGGTATTGATCTCCCATGGGCTACTGAAACCAATCCAGGAGATTTTAATAGGGTGCTAGAAGTCCAGTCGGTGGGGGTGATGCAGCAGGGCTAAGGCAGGCTCCCTACCTGCCCTGGCTCTGTGCAGTCCCCGGAAGCAGCCAGCACGTCCCTCTAGCTCTTAAGTGGAGAGGTGGCTCGGAGGTCCTTGTGCACTGACCCCGCCCCGAGCGCCGACTCCACAGCTCCCTTTGACCAGGAACCGTGGCCAGTGGGAGCTGGGGGGTGGGGGTGCGCCTGCAGGTAAGGGCAGCGTGCACAGCCGCCTGACCGCCCCTGAGCCTAGGAGCCAGACATGCCAGTCACTTCCAGGAGCCGCCCGAGGTAAGTGCTGCCTGGCCGGAGCCCGCACCCCTCACCCCCTCCCGCAACCAAACTCCCTCCCAGAGCCCGCACCCCGCCACACCTCAACCTCTCCTGCACCCTAACCCCCGGCCCATCTCCTCACTCCCTCCCTCCCACACCCAGACTCCCTCACAGAGCCTGCATCACCTCCCAACCTCCAGCCCTGAGCCCCCCTCTCACCCAAACTCCCTCCTGCACCCCAATCCTCTTCCCCAGGCTTAGCCCAGACCCTCCTCCCACACTCCAAACCCCCTAGCCCAGACCCCACACCCCCTCCCACACACCAACTCCCTGCCCCAACCCGGTGAAATTGAGTGAAGGTGGGGGAGGGAGGAGGGATGGAGTGAGCGGGGGCGGGGCAAGGGTGTTTGGGTTTGTGGGATTAGACAGTTGGCAACACTACTACACTAGGGCTTTTACCAGCACAGAAATGTCTGCTATAGGTGTGATTGTTCTTGACACTGTAACCAATATAACTATGCCAGCAAAAGTTTTAAATATAGACCAGGCCTCTGTTTCTAGCACTCATGGTTGTAGAGGAAAACTTGAATCTAAACATTCAAACACCAAAAGGCAAATAAAAAGACTCTTTTAAAAAATATCATTACTTGTAAAGCAGTGCCACATCTTTTTGGGATCATGATTTTTGCATTCTTGGGGATTGGCATTTTATCTTTAAATCAGGATTGGATGTCTTCCTAAAAGACATGCTGTAGCTCAACGAGAAATTATGATTTTGACGAAGGAATTACAGGGTGAGGTTCTGTGGTCTGTGTTCTGCAGAAGAACAAACTAGATGAATATAGTGGTCACTTCTGACTTTAAAATATATGAATTAGCAGGATATTTTTAAACTATCTGGCTGAAGATCTTTGTAAGTGAATTTAATGTAGTTCACCTACATTGTCAACTATACATGAGGATTCTGTGTACTCTTTGGCAACTCAGACCTAAATCCTGCATGGGAGGGCCTCTGATTTTTGCAATACCAACTTCTGCATCAAACTGAAAATATTGTGGTAGCTTCAAGCAAACTAAGTGGTGGTGTTTAGTGAATAAATATGAAAATGAATAATATAATTAGTACAGGAATCCTGGTGTTAATATTGTAATAAATAGTATTTACTTTATATTGTCCCCATATCTTCAATATGCCACATACTTTTGTAGTGACAAAAACAACTTTTGTTATATAAATTTGTCAAGGACAAAGCTGGAGGTTTTACAACTGGGTAGTGCCAGTTGAGGCTTTTGCATGTAACTTCTTTCCCTTCTGCGCTTGGGAAGCACCAAAATTAAAAGTTATGGGGTAACTAGAACTCCTCCTACCCTCCTCCAGCAACCCTTGACAGCAGCCTGACTTATAAATTGTTCTCTAGATGGTTTCCTAGTTAACACTCCATTGAGATGAATGGGGCAGTTCATCACACTCAGAACTGTTTGCAGACTCTCATACACGGCACTTTATCAGTTGCATTTGGTTCATGTCAGGAAAGTTTTCTTTGCAACTAGAAATGGGATAGCCTGAATATTCTAGATTCATAAGATAAAATCCTGGTTCCACTGAAGTAAATGGCAACACTTCCATTGAATGTCAGTGGAGACAGAATTTCACGCATATATTTTAAAGCTAGGGACCACAATGATAATCTAGTAGGAGCTCCATCATAATACAGGCCATAAGATTTCAGTGTGGTAGTAATTTCTGCATCAAGCCAAGAAGCTCAGTACACCTTCTTGAGCTTACACTGTGATATCCCCAGCAAGCCAGTTTGCCTAATGGCCAAATGCCTGTGCTTTGCTTTCTCCCTGAGGGTTATGAACAACAGTATAATGTCACCAGTTACAACTTACCCCACAGCTCTTTCTAAGCAAGCACCTTTATTCTTAAGGTAAAAACATTACAGAGAAAATCTACTTAAAAAAAAAAAAGATTTAAACACACAAAGTATGCCAGGAGTCACTCACCAGTCTTATGGGGTCCTATTAGATCAAAGTTTTTCCAACCCATTGGCAAGGGTTGGAGCTCCCCTTGGACAGAAGGTCCTGTCCATTTGCTGGATCAGAAAGAAGTCAGTGTCAGTTCAATCTCTTCCTTTTATACCAAAAGCCCTTTCTTTGTCGTCTTGTCTCTGGAAAAGCCAGCTTGAAGCAGTATATGAAAACCACTGTGGGGTGGGAGTGGTACCTCTCTAGAGTAGTTTAGTCTCAGTGACTTGCCTTAGTCACCCTCCACTGTTTTTAGTTCCTGAAGGAGCTGTGGTAACCATCCCCTATGGAATAGAACACAGTTACACATAAACCATTCATAGATTAACACTATATGCACTTTGACAGTAACTACCAAGGAAAGTGGTGGATTTTCCATTTCTTGAAGTCTTCAGATAAAGACTGGATGCCTTTCTGGAAGATATGCTTTATTCAAACAAAAATTGTTGCACGCAGTTCAGAGATCATTCGATGAAATTCTATAGCCTGTGTTGTACAGGAGGTTAGAATAGATTCATAATGGCAAATATCCCCAATGGCAAGAGACTCAAACACTAGATGGGGAGGGCTCTGAGTTACTACAGAGAATTCTTTCCCAGGTATCTGGTTTGTGGGTCTTGCCCATATGCTCAAGGTCTAACTGATCGCCATATTTGGGGTTGGGAAGGAATTTTCCCCCCAGTTCAGATTGGCAGAGACCCTGGGGGGTGGGGAGATTCGCCTTCCTATGCAGCATGAGGCACAGGTCACTTGCAAGTTTACATTAGTGTAAAGGTGGATTCTCTGTAACTTGAAGTCTTTAAACTATGATTTGAGGACTTCAGTAACTCAGCCAGAGGTTATGGGTCTATTACAGGAGTGGGTGGGTGAGGTTCTGTGGTCTGCACTGTGCAGGAGGTCCCTTCCAGCCTTTAAGGCTATGCGGCTATAGATTCCAAGGCCAGAAGGGACCATTGTGATCATCTAGCCTGACCTTCTGTATAACACTGGCCATGGAACTGTCCCAAAATAATTCGTAAAGCATAGCTTTAAAAAAAAATCCTCTCTTGATTTAACAATTCTTCTTTGAGTGATTGCTCATATCCATTCCAATAGGTGTGTGTGCATGCACGATAGTCGGAAGTTTTTTACCCTAGCGGTACCCGTCGGGTCAGCTGTGGAGCCCACTGGAGTGGTGTCTTTATGGCGGTGTATTTAGGTCCCTGTCGACCCCCTGCTTGCTCAATTCCTTCTTACCATCAGTGACTGTCATTGGAGCAACTGGTCTCTTGCTTTAGCAAGTGCTTCCTAGTTGTTATCCTTCACTATCTTAGTCAGTCAGTTAGTTAGTTCATTAGTATGTTTCATTTGGGGGGTTCCCCCCCTATATTTTTTCCTCGTTGCTGGGGCATGCTGCAGCCCCAAGGGTTCAAGCTGTGCGATAGATGTGGTAAGCCTGTGCCCAGAGGGGATCTGCACGCCACTTGTCTGAAGTGCCTGGAAGACGGTCATTTGTAGGACAAGTGCACCATCTGTAGAGGCTTCAAGCCCAGCACTAAGAGGGAGAGAGACGATCACCTCAAGCTCCTCTTGATGGAGTCCGCTCTCCGGCCACAACCAGCTGAAGAGCCGGCACAGGCAACCTCAGGGCACAGCGCACCGGCCTTGGTGCGGGACACCTTGACACCGAGGAAGGGCTCACATAAGGAACATCAGCACAGTTTCCCTGCGTGGAAGGCTGGCTCATCGGTGCGGCACTGATCACAATCCCCGGTGCCACATAAGAAGAAGGCGGCGGAACGGGGCCGCTCTTCCACAAGAAGAGCGAACAGGACTCCAGCAGGGTGCATCCCACGTTGGGACACCAGAAGGCTGGTTTGTTGGTCCCAGCACTGTCAACTCCAGCCTCAAGGGGAGGTCCGTCAAGTCCGGTGCTGGTGGACTCTCTGGTCCAGGAATTGTTGGAGGAGGACGTAGACCTCCCCTCTACACCGGACACTTTCGAGGCTGCGCAAGGATTTAATTGCCATGACAGCAAAGTCCCCCACCTGCTATTCCCGTGCACTGGCTCAGGTGCAGGCGGCGCAAGCCCCGGCTGCTGCACCGCTTCTGACACCTTCTGCGGCTCTGTCGGTGGCACCGATGGCAGCACCTCCTATCTGGCACCGGGGCAAGCCCACCATGATGCGGTGTCATTCCCCATTGCTGCAGTACCACGTCCTGGCACTGTCAGGATCTACCCCTCCCTGGTCAGGCTCGGACTATTCATCGGAGTCAGAGGCAGAGTTCATAGATACTAAGGTCAGAAGGGACCGTTATGATCATATAGTCTGACCTCCTGCACAACGCAGGCCACAGAATTTCACCCATCCACTCCTGTGTAAAACCTCTCACCTATGTAGAGTTGTACGTGTCCCGACGCAGCTGATACCAGTTGAGATCCTGGCACTGGTCTCGGCACCGTAGGGTGGAGGAACACTCGGTACTGATGGTGTCCTGGCCTCCTCAGTGGCAGGGAACAGTACAATGGTCCTTTTGGACACCTTGGGCCTACCGCCAGGGCCCAGGGCATGGTTCCAGAGCAGCATCGGTGGTCTCCATTGCCCGTGCCCCTCCTTTTGCGACATCTGTTGCCCCTGATCAGTCCACCACAAGGTTCAGACATTGGGCCTCCTGCATCAAGCGCATGGTCAGGGACACCTACGCCGGCACTTCCTGTACTACCAGTAGCAGCGATGATGGGTGTCCCTGAGCAAGTCACCAGGAAGACCCCGTCCCACCTCACGCCTCTTCTTCTTCCTCGCTGGGCAAGGCAGTGGCGGGCACTACCACGTCCCTTCCAGCGATGGACATGAAAGCACACCAGGACCCCCTTAGGAGGGTGACCTAGAACCTCAACATGATGACAGAGGAAGTGGTGGAAGACTTGGACCCAATGGTGGACATACTCACCCCAAAGGGTTCCTCCAAGGTGGCACTGCCTCTTATAAAAACCATTCAGAATGCCATGAAGGTACTCTGGCAAACCCCAGCTTCTATACCACCAACGGCCAGGGGAGTAGAGAGGCGTTACTTTGTCCCTCAGAAGGGGTATGAGCACCTCTTCACCCTCCCCAACCCAGGACCTTGGTAGTGGACGCACCAAACCACAAAGAGCAGCGGGGGCAGCTGAGGCCCGTCCCTAAGAAGCTGGACCTCTTCAGTCAAAAGGTGTCCCGGTTCCAAAGCATCAAGGGCATCATCATCAGCCTCCACCGATTCCCAACTACCATGGCCAGAAACTGCATGAAGCCTCTAGGGCATATGGCAGCCTGCACATATGTAGTGCAGGTTGCGCCTTCGCCCGCTCCAGGCTTGGTTGGGGAGGATATACAGACCCAGCCGGGACTCTCTGGATAGACTGGTTACCCTTCTGCCCAAGCTTCTTGAATCCCTCAGCTGGTGGCTATAACCTCAGGTGATCTGTGCGCCTTCGCCAAACCTCAGCCTTCACTGTCGCTTGTCACGGACGCATCAGAGGCGGGCTGGGGAATGCACCTGGGCAGTATCAAACTCAAAGCATGTGGTCACAAACAGAACTGTGGCCTCATATCAACATCAGGGAGCTGAGAGCGGTTCACCTGGCTTGCCAGACGTTCCGGGCCCATCTTCAGGGCAAATGTGAATCAGTACTGATGGACAAAACCACAGCGATGTTCTATATAAACAGACAGGGAGTCACCTATTGGAATGAACATGAGCAATCACTCGAAGAAGAAAAGATGGTTACCCACTTTTCATAACTGTTCTTCGAGATGTGTTGTTCCATGTCCATTCCAAATCCCGCCCTCCTCCCCTCTGTTGGAGTATTCCGGCAAGAAGGATCTGACAAGTGGCGGGTCAACAGGGACGTATATACAATGTCATAAAGGCGCCACTCCAGGGGGCTTCACAGCTGACCCAACGGGTACCACTAGGGTAAAAAACTTCAGCTGATCATGCACGCAGCACGTGCACACACCTATTGGAATGGACATGAGCAACACATCTCGAAGAACAACAGTTACAAAAGGTAGGTAACCGTCTTTTGTTGGTGATGAAGAATCTACTACGATCCTTGGTAAATTGTTCCAGTGGTTTAAAATGTATGCCTTATTTCTAATCTGAATTTGTCTAGCTTCAACTTCCAGACACTGGATTATGTTATACCTTTCTCTGCTAATTTGAAGAGCACATTATTAAATATTTGTTCCCCATGTAGATACTTATCAATTGTAATCAAGTTACGCTTAACCATTTCTTTGTTAAACTAAATAGATTGGGCTTTGAGCCTGTCACTGTAAGGCAGGTTTTCTAATCCTTTAATCATTCTCATGGCGTTTCTCTGAACCCTCTCCAATTTATTAACATCCTTCTTGAATTGTGGGCACCAGAACTGGACACAGTCTTCCAGCTGCTGTTGCACCAGTGCCAAATAGATAAAATAACCTCTCTACTCCTACTTGAGATTCCCCGGTTTATGCACCCTGTGATCGTGTTTGTCACACTGAGAGCTCATATTCAGCTGATTATCCACCAGGCCCACAAAATCTTTTTCAAATTCAGTGCTTCCCAGGATAGAGTCCCCCATCTTATAAGAATGGCCTACGTTCTTTGTTCCTGGATGTATACATCTACATTTAGCAATATTAAAACACGCATTGTTTGCTTGCGCCCAGTTTACCAAAACATCCAGATTGCTCTGAATCAGTAAGTTGTCCTCTATTTATCACTCCCACAATTTTTATGTCAACTAGGTGATCTAATGGTCCCTACTGGCCTTAAAATCTATGAAATATATTCTACAATGTTTTAATATGCTCCTGGTGCACAGAAGGAGAAGTTACAGAAAATTGCTACTGCTCAGGCTTGGCAGGTAACACTGAAACTGAAATATCAGAGTCCACCACAAGGACTGTTTGCAAGAATTTTTTTAACTAATATTTTATACTAGATGTTAAGGATTGGGGGGAGCCAGAAATCTCAAGAATGTGGTTTTTAGGTCATTAAGTAATTTATTTTGGCATTTTTAATAAAAGGTTTCATAAACTATATGTGATTTAAGTACTCAGACTGGGGTGGAAAGAGTCTGTAATGGAAACACAGAGATGCTGAACTACTGAAAAACAGCCCTGTCATATCAGCGGCCCTCATACTATATCACCGCAATTGACAATGTTACATGAATATTAGTAATCAAATGGAATTTATGAATGCAGATCAGAGTTAGGAGACGCATACTGTTACGGACATTTTTAAAACTGTCACAATTAAATTTATTACAGTGAACAGTATTTTGATAGACAAGCACACCTATGATTTCTTTCTTATAAAGTATTTCGACTATGCTTATTGGGCAAGATTTTCAGTGCTAAGAGAAATAATTAGTACAACTCTTTTGCAATGACCTGTATAGATTCTGAATGTTATATATTGTCCATCTGTGAGCAACTGCAAACTTTGTGTCAAGTTTTTGATATTTGCAGATAGGTTGTAATGATATGAATTATTTAGTTTTTCTATTTGTGCCTCATGGGGCTTGTAAAACATGTCTTAAAATACTATGTAAAGCTTGACTAACCAAATATATTCCAAGAAAGGATTGACTGACTGTTCAGAAACAGATTTAGGTCCAAATCCAGTTTACTTTATTCACAAGAGTAACCCTGTTGACTTCTGTGGGACTACTTGCATGGATAAAGGGATCAGAACTTGACTTCCAGCATTTATCCTGGCACATACATGTGCATTCTTTCTTTACAGAGATCAGTTGTTGTTTAATTTAAATTAAACTTAAATTGTTGGGTTCATGTTTATGTATATCTGATGGAGGATGGGTGTGGCAAGGAGATGTTTCTAATATGTTAATTATGTAACATATATACTCTTTAGGAAAGACCAGAATCTCTTATCTCCAGTGAATTGTTGGTACTTACTCCTAAACCAAGTGAGAAGAGAAAGCAAAGACCATGCAACTTTGAGCGATATCTATCTGAACAACGTTATCATGCGCTTCATGCAGATAAGTGAGGATTCCACCAGAATGTTCAAAAAGGTAATATATATCATGTTGAATTTCAGTTACCATTGAAAGGCAAGTGTCTAAGAGGTAGAATTTTAAGGGAAGATTCAGCAGTCTAGTAACATAATCTGCTTTAGCATATTAATTGATTTTTCATGGCAATTTTCACAGGGAAAATTTTTACTACGAATGTAGTGGGGAACGTACTATCTGATGGTGACCTCAGGAACTGAACTGCTTTAAATTCAGGAGGTGAGGAAGAAGCCCCATTCTTTGCTCAAAAGTGTATTGTGAAGTCAGGCAGGAAGGAAAAAACAGTTCAACCTAGAAGTGACAAAAGAATATTGTTGGATTATTTGTAGAAATGCTGTATGGCCATGGTGGTTCTTCATGTACATGCAGCTGTGTATTCCACTTAGCTGTGTGGGCACCCAACTCATCAGAGCCGGATAATTTTGCCTAACAGTACTCATAAAGGGGCAGCGCTTGTGCTTCGTGCCATAGTTCCTCCTTTGGATATATGAGGCACTGCTGCCTCAACCCCCACCCCTCAGTTCCTTCTTACCACCAGTGGCTGGAGTTGGAGCTCTGTGTGGTTTTCACCTCACAATCCCTCTATTTCTTAATGACTTTTCTAGTTGTATTTAGTTAATTTACACTGTTAGTATCATATTAGTGTTAGTTTAAGTTATTTCCCTGATGATGCCCTCAGCATGGTTTAAACATTGTCCGTCATATGGGAACCAATCCCCAACAATGATCCACGCACACGTGGTGCTTACCGTGCTTAGGGGAAGCCCACATCAAGGAGCAATGTTGGATTTGCAGATTGTTCACCAAACGAATTCAGGTGGCGAGTAATCTTTGTGTAAGCCGCACCTGCTTGAACAGGCTGTTCGGCCTGCTTCGGCACTGAGGTACTCGTCAGATCAGAGGTTGCTCTCGGGCTCTGAGAGTGCTGCCATTTCGTGCTCTGGAACTGGTGCCTCTCCAAAGACACATGGAGGAGTCATTCCCTCTTGAGTGCCCCGAGGAAAAAGCCAGTACAGGTTGCATAGTGATTCATCTGCCTCCTCCAGAAGAAGCATGTATCAGCACGGTGTGAATGCCGGCACGTGGAATGGTGTAGGTCCAGTCAATAATTCCCTGATACCAGGCGGTGAGGTCAGAGACCATTGACTCCAGTTTCGGCCCTGGGGCTTCCATTGAGTCTGGTACCAGCAAGGATGATGCAGCACTGGCTGTTTCTGCATCAACAGTGTATTAGGCAGCAATGAACCTCCTCTCCCTTCGTGTTCCAGCCTCTCCCTTGGTCCAGGACTTTGCCAGTACTGCATCATTTATAGCTCCGTTGGCTGAGTGGCCCACTGAACCTGTGGGTCTGTTGGTATCATACCTCAATGTTACCCTTACACAGTCAGTGGAAGTGGGGCTGAGGCCAGGCTCGGCACAAGGGACCTCCTCAGTACCAGGAACTTTTTCAGCACCCCTGCTGTCAGCTTTATTTTCATCCCAAGACAATTCTATGGTGCTTGGCTCTTCCTCTCCTTCAGTACCAGAGGATTTCAAGAAGCACCAGAACCTTTTGCGGTGCATGGCTGCTTTCTTGAGTATTCAAGGAGAGTTCCTGGAGGAGAACACGTTGGATATCCTGCAGCTGTCTGCCCTTGGAGAGGTGTCCTCCCTATTAACAGTGAACTCCTAGAGCCTGCTAAGATTCTCTGGAGTATGCTGGCTTTGGTACCACCTGTAGCAAAGCACATGGAAAAATCACTACCTTGTTCCAGTGCAGGGATTTGTGGGTTTTTACTCCCATCCAGCCCCAAATTCCTTGGACATAACCATGGTGAACAATAGAGCTTGGCAGGGCAGATTTACATGCACTCCCAAGAATAAGGATGCTAAATTAATGGACCTGATGGGTAGGAAGATTCACACCACCTCCTCCTTGTATATGTGGTTTGACAACCAGAAGGTATTGCTGTCCAAGTACAACATTGTCAATTGGACAGCTAAGTCTAAGTTTGCAGGTTTTCTGACTTCCTTGTGCTGTCAGTTTAGCTTCCCATACCCTTTCCTCTTCATCCCAACCTACTCAGACAGACTCCTGGTTGCACCTTGCATCCCATGCTCAGCTCACTGGATCTCATGGCGTGGCTGCATAATGGCTGAATAAGAAGGAAATGCGGTGTTTGGTGGCTGTTCAACAAGTCCTACTCAACAGTAGAAAGTCCTCTACCTGAATGGCCTATTCAGTGAAATGGAAGCAGTTTTTAGGATGGTTCTTGATCCATGGAGTTCAGCTGATGCTGGCTTCTGTTCAGGACATCTTGCAGTATTTGCTGCACCTTCAGTCATTGGGCCTTGCGCATATCTCATTGACAGTAAAGTATTTAAGGGTGGCAATTTTGCAACAGAAAAGCTTCAAAAACAGACTCCAACGAGAAACTGCTGAGCTCGAATTAATATGCAAACTAGATACCATTAACTTGGGTTTGAATAGAGACTGAGAGTGGCTGGGTCATTACACATATTAAATCTATTTCCCCATGTTAAGTATCCTCACACCTTCTTGTCAACTGTGTAAATGGGCCATCTTGATTATCATTACTAAAGTTTTTTTCTCCTGCTGATAATAGCTCATCTTAACTAATTAGCCGCTCACAGTTTGTATGGCAACTTCCAACTTCTCTGTATATGTGTGTGTGTGTGTATATATATATACATACTTACTGTATGTTCCATTCTATGCATCCGATGAAGTGCGCTGTAGCCCACAAAAGCTTATGCTCTAATAAATTTGTTAGTCTCTAAGGTGCCACAAGTACTCCTGTTCTTTTTGAGTATAACTAAAGTGTGTGGTTTTAGTAGGAAGAACACAGGAAGATGGACACAGTAGTTCCAAAATGAAATAGCTGGTATCAGTCAATATCTGTGGGGCAGACTTTTTGTTCTGCAATATAAACCACAAGTCTTCCCTGGATAGGAGGCACTTCTTACTTATAATAAAAGCATGTCGTGTAGTTGTAGCCATGTCGGTCCCAGGATATTAGAGAGATAAGGTGAGTGAAGTAATGTCTTTTATTGGACCAATTTTTGAAAGCTTGTCTCTCTCTCCAACAGAAGTTGGTCCAATAAAAGATATTACCTCACCCACCTTGCCTGTCTTCTAATACGAGGAAACACAGCAATTAGACTGCATATATCTAAAGATATATCTTGATAACAAATCATGCTTTAACTAAATAACTTGTATCATACAGCAGCTTTTCGTTTACTCTTAATACACCTTATTTTCCTGTTAAGTCCTCCAATGTTTTTGTTTGGTAAGGGAGACTGAAAATAAGCATGTGATCTCTTCCCAATTTAATTAAAGTAAGTCCTCCTTTTATTCATGCTTTTACCACAGTTGCACAATTAATTCTGTGACACTGACAAACATAAAAAAACCTACAGAAAATAGAATGGAATAATTAGATTAAATCTGTCTCTAGGCCTCGATCTGGCTCCCTGATTTCAAAGCCTTCTCAGTCTAGGCTGCAGCCGTTGGTTTATATGTCTTCTTTCTAAGCAGAAGTTCATACAGGTAGGGTCCGATTAGTGCTTCAGGTACACTGACGTTTATTCATTTTTCAGCAGCAATATCCGGCATTACATGATTTTAATGTCCTTTTAGATCATAGAAAGTTCAAGGTAGTTTTACCTTATCAACTATAATCTTTCAGTTTAAATGCTTTAGAGATACCCAGTTATAGCATTTTGTGCCCAAAGTTACAAGAGCATATTACTTGAAGTGTTTGGGCCCATGAGCCTCGCTTCTTTGTCAAGAGAAAAATTAGGACAGTCCTAGAGAACAGAAAGAAACAAATCAAGAGAAGTAAAAGATGGAAAACTCTTGAGGAGCTTTAAACAATATATATGGCTTGGAAACATTCAGTTGTGTACATAGCTTATGGTATGTTGCAGATTTGTTTACTATAATGAGATGATAGCCCAGTGGTTTGAGCATTGGCCTGCTAAACCCAGGGTTGTGAGTTCAATCCTTGAGGAGGCCATTTAGGGATCTGGGGCAAAAATTGGGGGAGTGCTCCTGCTTTGAGCAAGGGGTTGGACTAGATGACCTCCTGAGGTCCCTTCCAACCCTATATTCTTTGATTCTATGATACTCAGTACTATTCAGGATCACATGGAGACAGCCTGTGTTTGAACTTGAAGAAATGGGCCTTGTAAAAACAACAGAACTATTTTTTCAGCTAAGAACGTCATGTCCTAGAAGTCTTTCCTTGTTTGTTTAGGCTTTATATTGCTCTTTCATAACAAGAGACATCAAGCAGCTGTCCCTGGACTAGTCTCCAGGCCCCAGTGGCAGTCCACCTGAAGTGTACTAATGTGAAGATGCTATGTGAGAAGCTATAAAAACAAATACACCTAGAAATCAAGTCAGTACTAGCTGAACACTCATCTGTTGAAACAACAGAAGAGAAGAATCCATCCATAACAAAAGATAAGAACTCGGGCCTTTAATGTTAGAAGCCCTGGTCCCAAAGAGCCCTGCTTATCCTATATCCAGATCTAATACACAGGGACATTTAAATTAAGCCTTCTCCACAGAGGTTTGCTCCCTTCCTTATTCAGTCTTAGGTCTGGTGTACACTGAAAAGTTACATTGCTATAGCTACATCTCTCAGGGGTGTGAAAAATCCACACCCCTGAGAGACATTGCGAAGCCGACCTAACCCCCAGTTTAGACAGCACTAGGTCAAGAGAATAATTCTTCTTGACCTAGCTAATGCCTTTCAGGGGGGTGGATTGCCTATAGCAATGGTAGAACCCCTCCTATTGATGTAGTGAATATCCACACTGAAGTGCTCGTAAACTTTAAGGTCAAAAGGGATCATCGTGATCATCTAGTCTGACCTTCTGCACATTGCAGGTTACAGAACTTCATCCACCCTCTCCTGTAATAGACCCCTAACCTCTGGCTGAGTTACTGAAGTCCTCAAATTGTGATTTAAAGACTTCAAGTTACAGAGAATTCACCATTTACACTAGTTTAAACCTACAAGTGACCCGTGCCCCATGTTGCGGAGGAAAGTGAAAACCCCCCCAGGGTCTCTACCAATCTGACTCAGGGGAAAATTCCTTCCCAACCTCAAATATGGCAATCAGCTAGACCCTGAGCATGTGGGCAACACCCACCAGGCAGATACCTGGGAAAGAATTATCTGTAGTAACTCAGAGCCTGCCCCTTTTAATGGCCTGTGTCGAGTCATTGGGGATTTTTGCTACTGGCATTCGCCGATTGTCCATATGCCATTGTAGGCAGTCCCATCATACCATCCCTTCCAAAAACTTATCAAACTCAGTCTTGAAACCAGTTAGGTTTTTGCCCCCACTGCTCCCCTTGGAAGACTGTTCCAGAACTTCACTCCTCTGATGGTTAGAAATCTTCACCTAATTTCAAGCCTAAACTTGTTGATAGCCAATTTATATCCATTTGTTCTTGGGTCCACATTGGTGCTTAACTTAACTAACTCCTCTCTCTCCCTTGTATTTATTCCTCTGATGTATTTAGAGAGAGCAATCATCTCTCTCTTCAGCCTTCTTTTGGTTAGGCTTAACAAGCCAAGCTCTTTGCCTTCTCTCATAAGACAGGTTTTCCATTCCTCAGATCATCCTAGTAGCCCTTCTCTGTACCTGTTCCAGTTTGAATTCATCTTTCTTAAGCTTGGGAGACCACAATTGCACACACTGTTCCAGATAAGGTCTCACCAGTGCCTTGTACAATGGTACTGACACTTTCCTGTCTCTACTGGAAATACAGTGCTATAGGGCCACAGCTGTGCCACTGTAGCTTTTTAAGTATACACACAGCCTTAATTTATTAGTGGAGATTCTGCTGCAGCTTCCCTTTAGACAAAATAGTAACGGTTACTAGAATAATTGTGTATTATGGGAAGTGCAGTGTCTTCCAGGCACACTAACATCATTTTTTTCCTCAGACTGTTATTTCCAGGAACTGATTCCACTGCAGATTATCTCCTTTTTGTCTGGTATCATCTTGTATGTTTCTGCCACTTTTTCAATGAGGTCAAAAGCAGCATTTTTTTTCTATACTTAGTTCTTTCTCAGGCAGAGAAGGGAAGGGAAATTCAGGAGACCTCTTTAAAAAGCTTTAAGACCCAAAATGCCTAAAAAGTGCAAATAAAGAAGTATTTCAAGAGGAAACTCTGGAAATGATACTTATAAAGTCAAGGGATGATCTAGCATCAGAAAACTTATTTGCACATTTGGGGGGAGGCTTGTGGGGAGGGGGGGACATCCTGTTCCAAAAGTATTAAGTCCTGATTATGAAACTGATCTCTTTTTTTTCCTGTCTAGGTTTTCAGGGTCAAAATTGGGTTAGTTTAATCTAATTCAGTATTGCCTACTCTCACTATACGATCATGATTCTAGCAATTTTGGGAGGTGTTTTTTTACCTGTCTTATGAAAACGTGATGAAAGACTGCCAACTCCTGAATTTTACCTTCTTCAAAATGGCCACTGTCGTCTTTTTACTGTCAATGGGTCTGTTATGAGCTGGGTGAAAACCTGTTATGGATTGAACTAAAACCATATTCACCCTGATGTGTGAACGTGCCCTTCACTGAAGATAGTTGAAGAAAATAGAGGGGGCATACCTAAAACAAGTCCTAATAGAATCTGCCCAGAAACTAGCACCAGGTGGGCAGAGGGTTCCACTGGGTATTGTGACCAAGTGTGGGAGGGGAGGTAGGTGGGAGAACACACACACACTGGGAACAGACAGCTCAGATAGAGGGGCAGGGCAAGAGTGAATAACAAAAAAAAAAAAAAAAAAAAAAGCCAAGCACAGCTTGAGTACAGTGTGAGTTGGGAAAAAAAGAGAGAACTTTTGAGTTTGTTGGCTGAACAGGCTTGGGGCTCTAAGCTAACAAATTGCTCCTTTTGTTCTTGGTTTCTCCTGCATTTGGAGAAGCAGGACTTTGTACATTCTTGTAAATAAACAAGATTGCATAAGAGAGAATACCAGACTCCATCAATTTCTACTCCCAACTGGTACGTTCCCAGGGCCCCAGAATTTGACTAGCCACTTCGGTTGAAAAGGGAAACAGGTCTGAAGTCAGCAAGATGTCTGCCATTCCCTACAGTCTGTCTGCATATGAAAGTCAGGGTGCCCTTTATAAAGTTGGCTGCCACTAGTTCATAATTGATGTTCTGTGTGCTGGATGAACCCTGAACTAATTGTATCACCATTTTGTAAAATAGAAAAAATGCTGGTATTAGGTGAGGAGCTGGCTGAAACTTGGGTTTTCTTGTTCATGGGAAATTTCAATATGGTAAAATTTGCATTCTGATTTGGAACAAAACCAACCAATTTTACAAAAATTTCCCATGAACTAGAAATTTTAAAAAAATGTTTGGGAAACATTGTCACATGGTGTTTCTGAAAGGAAGTATGCTCCCTTGGACCCGACAGCTGCTGGCTGAGACTGATAAGAATCAACTTCAGTCAGCAGCTGCCAGGGCGCTTGCATTCTGCAGCTCCAGGGCAGCCCTGCTATGTGGACTGCCCTGGGGCCAGAGACCCCCAGCCTCCTGGGCCAGCTGGCTCACCAAGCTACAGGAGTCTGACAGCACAGGAAGACAGCTGGCCTAGGATTCTGGAAGCTGTGGGGTCCCTAGTCCCAGGACAGTCCACATGGTCGGGCTGCCCCAGAGTTCCCTGCCTTAGCGCAGTCTGCATGGTCTGTATGCTTCCAATTTAGTGCTCAAGCTTTTCTGCCTTTTAGTTGCCAGCATATAAAAGCAATACAGATTGCAATTTTATGTGCAAAATGAACATCACCGTAACACAGAGCCTCAAACAGCAGAGTTCAAACCTATTAAAATGCTGTGTTTTTGCAGATCTTGTCAGGCAGATGGGGTAGATGTGCTTCAATTGAACAATAAAGAAATAACAAAAACCAACAGATGTGAAGAGTATCTCACAGAACATTTATACAATGATACTAGCTGCTGCTGTGTCAATAAACAACTGTATTAATACATATACACAAAATTCTTAACTAGAGTTGTGTATTTATAGTTTATAAAAACTTTATTTCTTTGGGCAGAAATCATAACGAGCTGAGATGAACATATCTCCAATATTTACAGTAAAAGAGGTTGGGGAAGCCAAGCACAATAAATATTTAAGTTCCATAATCTTGTAATTAACTGGAATTATGACTACCTACCTGCTGTAGTTGAAAATTATAAAAACACATAGAGAATCTCTGCATCATTTTCTTCTCATTAAGATTTAAAGGAATTACATTTAACAGTTAAAGGCTAGATAAACAATTAATCACTGCAAACTGGTAGATCTGGGCCAATTTTACTTTGGTTTAGCTATCTGTCTATAGAGAGTCACTACAGCTGGTGAAAGCTGTATTTTTTACAACGGCTTATATATGATCTTTTCTGAGCATAACAAGCCGACTCATTTAAGAGAAATATTCCATGAATAGTGTCACTGATGGTAAAATAACATGTCCCACACATAGGTGTTAACAGCATTTCAGGAAAAATTCAGCATAATTAACTATAAAATTTAAATGAAAACCAGTCATAATAATAATTTTGGGCTCAGTGCTGCTCCAATTGAAACTGATGGGAATACGTGTGCTGAGTCAGTGGGAGCAGGCCATTAGTGTGTAGTAAAGTGTTAGGTAATGAAAAGTAAACAATAAATCTAATGAAATCTTAATATGCTACCATTATGCATATATGCCAGTGCTGGTTAGTGTTTAAAGTGTCATTAGAGAGAGCAAAGCATGTATTGTTTAGATTTTATAATTTGTTGGCAATCATCTTTTTTCTCTCTTGCAGTTTTAAACATTAGGTGTGAGACTTTGTTTCCCCAAAAACAATTCCCACCTCCCCAATGTCAAGTAGTACAAAATAGGTTTTATATTCGGCCCCACTCTTGCATATGTTTATGCCTGTGTTTAACTATAAGCATGAGAGTCGTCCCATCGATTTACAGGTGCAGGTCACTAATTTGTACGGTTTCTGGATACACTGATATTTACTGTACCAAATAAATTTAGGAACAATAAATATGTAGGGTTTTTTTACATTTATTGTGATATTGATTAACACCATTTGAAGACAATCGATATACTTTGAAACTGGATTAGGAATTACTGTAATTGGTTTAGTAGAAGTTGTGTTTATAGTTTAACACAAGAAGATCACTATTAATCCATTCTTATGAGGTTGTATTAAGGCCTGTGGTCTTTGCTTTTCTCTACAGTTGTTGGATCTGTGTTATCTCGAAAATTTTAAGCTGAATGAGGGTTACACCTCAGTAAATTTCTTGAGGTTAGAGTGAAGACCAAGGCTTCTCAAAGCTTGTTTTTAGGATCTTGAGAGACTGGTAAGAGATACTGACTTCGCTCCAGGAAAAGGTGTGCTATATCTTGCATGCTATAATTTGGCTTTGCTGAGGATAACTCCCAGAGGAAGGTAACATTCAAGCATACTAAAGTACTGCAGGAGAGGAGAATAAGTAGCATGACTGAAAATGAGGAGGGAGCTGTTAATAACTGAAAAGAAAAGCACTGCACATCTGAGGCATACACACTATATATTACACACTAAAAGCCTTGTTACTAGCCCCTTGAGCCATTTTTTCCTGATGTTAAATACTAATGCAAAATGCATTCGTTCTTGAGAGTTAGTCCATTGGACTGCTAGGAACTGGGGGTTAACAAAATCCCTTCACTTATTTATCCCCTCTTCCCCTCCCCCCCCCCCAATTACAATGGCTAAGTCAGAAATAAACTGCACATCAGCTCCATTACAAGGTTCACTCTGCAGTTCCCAACCTCTGTCTGCTGGGGTCTCTCTTGTGATGAACTGGTAGAATGGGTGCCATATTCTGTATCCCCTCTATCCATGACCCTGCACAATTGCTACTCTGTCCTTTTTTCTGGCCATTCTCTGTCTCTGCTGTCTTCAGTCTGTTCTTTTCCTGCTCATCTTGGTGTTCTTTGTTTTGTTTCTCTTTTTTACTTTCTATTTTATAATTTTAGCTTTCTACTTTTAAAGCTCCTTCTCTCCAGTGGACTTTCCTCTACCCACCCCTGAGCCCCATTCATCCAAAATCTTTGTGCTGCTTGGGAGAGAAGAGAGGGGCATGCCGGGGATGATCATTGGTGGTTCTATAAAGCTGAGCTACATGTGAATTTGTGGCTGTGCTGAGAACTGCAGAAGCCGGGGAGAAGTTTGAGCCAGGGAGCTGCTTCCTAACACAGGAACATATCCCATGGCTAGTTGATTTAAGGCCCAACAGAGGAGCAGTAGGAAAGGCACATGGTTTTCAAAGTGGTACCAGATACTTTAACTGTAACAGTATTTGCAGTGGGCACATCGTATTGGGTTGCCTTCCCTTTGCCCCCCCTTCAACACACACCTGAAACTAGTCTGGGCACTTGCCTGCCAGATTAGGAAACACTGCTTTAGAATCAACATTACTCTCTTTGGGTTTTGATTTGTCAAGTTCGGTATTCAGGCAGTAAAATGTAGGATGTGAAAAAAAATTGGAAAGCGTCCAGCGGAGGGCAACAAAAATGATTAGGGGACTGGAACACATGACTTATGAGGAAAGGCTGAGGGAACTGGGATTGTTTAGTCTGCGGAAGAGAACAATGAGGGGGGATTTGATAGCTGCTTTCAACTACCAGAAGGGGGGTTCCAAAGAGGAAGGATCTAGACTGTTCTCAGTGGTAGCAGATGACAGAACGAGGAGTAATAGTCTCAAGTTGCAGTGGGGGAGGTTTAGGTTGGATATTAGGAAAAACTTTTTCACTGGGAGGGTGGTGAAGCACTGGAATGCGTTACCTAGGGAGGTGGTGAAATCTCCTTCCTTTGAGGTTTTTAAGATCAGGCTTGACAAAGCCCTGACTGGGATGATTTAGCTGGGGATTGGTCCTGCTTTGAGCAGGGGGTTGGACTAGATGACCTCCTGAGGTCCCTTCCAACCCTAATATTCCATGATTCTATGATAATGGTGGCTGAAAAATATGGATGTATTGAGTTGGGGTTGGGGACTGATCTCGCCTCAGGGTTTCTCCATGGATTTATTTCCAACCTCAAGTCCTGGTGTATAGTCTTGTTACTACCATGTTGTTTATATATCTTGGTCTGCAAAAATATTTTTAACACAGGCTGATCATATTTAGTTCCATATAAAAGATTACCTGAAGGAAAACAGGTCTGAGTTCTGTGAAGTGATCGGCAAGCTGCAGCAGAGTCATTCTGGGCTACCATAAAGCAGGATTGTTAACTTTTAGAGGTAATGTGCCAAATAAAGCAATGAAAGGAGTTTAGAATTTTTTAGGATGCTTTTACTGTGTTTCAGACCAATGATTTGCAATATGTTGCAATACATCATGTATCTTTACATGGTGTACTATAAACTATGTAGCTTGCAGTACTTGCTCTTTAGTTATCATAACATAAAATGCATTAGTCTGGATTTTGCAAAGACATTGAAGTAGTAAGCCTTGTTTGCTAGACTTTCAAATGGCAGAACCTACTTGAAGGAGAGATTCAGCATTAAAATATTCCAAACTTTCAAAAGCATAAAGAATGGAAAGATTGTGTGGGGTATCTGTATAACAGAGCTTCAAAACTGCTGTCTTGATGTGGAACTGGATTCTGTTACGACTTAGTTACCAAAGCTGATTGTCTGTTACACAACATGAATCTTGCTAACCCTTTTCCGTCTTCCAGGCTCTCAGAAAATGATCAAAAATCATCTTGTCTTTAAGGCTTCTAATAAAAATTGAAAACTGATGGTGTAGGTGTGACATAGCTTTAAAACATAGGGACAGCGGGGGGAGGGGAAGCAAATGAAAAATGTCTGTTCCAGAAATGTTGTTTAATTTTCTTGGAAAGTGTACTTGATGGCATGTCTCCTCTGGCTCTTCGGGGAATTTGGGTGTAGTATAAAATGTGTGTTTAAGTACAGTTATTCCTACAGGTGTTTCACTGATGTCTAAGTATGTAAGTCGCTAAGATGTGAGTTGCTATGCCACAGATGATTTTTCTTCATCTAATATATAAGCATATAATGCTTTCCACAGCTAAAAATCTCAGTCTATCATGAGATTGGTTTTCATTTGATTTTTAGGCTAAGTGGTGGTTATCAGTTTACTCACAAAAAGCAAAAATGTGTTGAGATCCCACACTGTAGTTTAGCTAGATGCTATGATGATAGGCACTAAAGGAAAAATATTAAAAAGGCAGTTTGCCAGAGTCTATGAATCTTTTACATAATTGCTTTCCAAAGACTGCTGTACAATTGCCTGCAACTCTTGCTCAGTTGCCATCATTTTCATCTGACTGAACTGTTACATGGACAAAAAACAAAGGAATCTATTTGAATGAGGCTCCAATTAAACTCTCCTGTTTTGACATATTTGCTTTCTTCACTAACCAGTGCCAAGTATTTCTTCTCTATGGGTCATAATGAAAGCAAAGACTCAGTGCAGAAAAGTTAAACAAAGCTGTTTCAGCTCTCTGTTCCATGAAAAATTATGCAGTTGTTTATCTGTTTCAAAGAGGAACTACAATTACTGCTTGCATAAATATTTACACAAAAGTATAGTTGTATGTACTGAGAAACAAAGGCTACACTCATGATAGAAATGGATAGGATATCCTAGAATGTTATGTTACAAGTGGTTTATTATGTATGTGTATTGCAACAGTTGTAAAACAGTATACAGTTTTTAAAAAGCCATATAACATTAATCCTAAACTTTAGCCTTTGTGTTGGCACCTAATTTCCTGATACTTCATGGGAATCGCACTCTTAAATCACTTCTGGATCTCCTATTAGAAAATTTCTCTCCAGCTGTTGTCTGTCTCTATATCATTGAATCATTAATTTTTAGTGTACTGGAATTCTGTCAAAATGCCATCTTCACAATCTTTATTGTGCTAGCTTTCAAATATGAATGAATGATGAATGCAAATTTCTGTGGAGATTTAAGTGCCTCTTCGTAATAATTTCTTTTTAATTACAGAGCAAAGAGATTGCATTCCAGCTTCATGAAGATTTAATGAAAGTTCTAAATGAGCTTTATACGGTAAGCACATTTAGTTAGCTTCTGTTGCAAGAACTGTTTTGTACAAATTGATTTCTGCACACTGTAAGTATCCCTTTAGATGACAACCATTGGTGCTGAAATTAGGGGTGGTGCTGCACCCCTTGGCTTGAAGTAGTAATAACAGACAATAAATACATGGTTTCCATCAGCAGCACCCCCACTATAAAAATTGTTCCAGCACCCCTTATGGCAACTTGCACCAATAGAAATACCACAGTATTTTTGTCTTGACAAAGTCCAACCAGTTGTTTTTCCTCTCAATGTTTCGCTGAACTTTATACATTTCCTGAAGTAGGTAAACATGCTTAGTGCAGTGCACACCTTATTTATCAGCTGAAATGTTCTGTCTTGCATGCTCATTATAACATTTCCCAATCATTCATAATTTTTGTAAGAATTGATCCTGGAAACACTTACATTGTAAGCATCAAGTAGTCCCATTGAAGTCATACCACTATGCCATGGCTTCTAATGAATATTGAATTCTGTCACAGTATTAATATTTAAGTGTGAGTTTTGTTTTAAGTAGGGCTGTCAAGCAATTAAAAATTAATCAATTAAAAAAATTAATCACAATTAATCGTGCAATATTAAATAATAGAATACCATTTATTTAAATATTTTAACATTTTTTACATTTTCAAATATATTGATTTCAATTATAACGCAAAATATAAACTGTGGAGTGCTCACTTTCTTTTTGATTACAAATATTTGCACTGTAAAAAACAAAAGAAATAGTATTTTTCAGTTCACCTAACACAAGTATTACAGTGCAATCTCTTTATCATGAAAGTTTAACTTACAAATATAGATTTTTTTGTTACATAACTGCATTCAAAAATAAAACAATGGAAAACTTCAGAATCTACAAGTCCACTCAGTCCTACTTCTTGTTCAGCCAATTGCTAAGACAAACAAGTTTGTTTACATTTACGGGAGATAATGCTGCCTGCTTCTTATTTACAGTGACAATTGAAAGTGAGAACAGGCGTTCACATGGCGCTTTTGTAGCTGGCATTGTAAGATATTTACATGCCAGATTATATTAAACATTCGTATGCTCCTTCGTGCTTCGGCCACCATTCCAGAGGACATGCTTCCATGCTGATAACACTTGTTAAAAAAGAATGCATTAATTAAATTTGTGACTGAACTCCTTGGGGGAGAATTGTATGTCTCCTGTTCTCTTTTACCCACATTCTGCCATATATTTCATGTTATAGCAGTCTCGGATGATGACCCAGCACATGTTCATTTCAAGAACACTTTCACAGCAGATTTGACAGAATGCAAAGAAGGTACCAATGTGAGATTTCTAAAAATAGCTACAGCACTCGACTCAATGTTTAAGAATCTGAAGTGCTGCTCAAAATCTAAGAGGGATGAGATGTGGAGCATGCTTTCAGAAGTCTTAAAAGAGAACACTCCAATGCGGAAACTACAGAAGCCGAACCACCAAAAAAGAAAATCAGCCTTCTGCTGGTGACATCTGACTCAGACAATGAAAATGAATATGCATCATTCCACTCTGCTTTGGATCATTATCGAGCAGAACCCGTTGTCACCATGGACACATGTCCTCTGGAATGGTGGTTGAAGCATGAAGGGACATGCGAATCATTATGGTATCTGGCACATAAATATCTTGTGACGCTGGCTACAACAGTGCCATGTGAACGCCTGTTCTCACTTTCAGATGACATTGTAAATAAGAAGCATTATCTCCTGCAAATCGTAACCAAATTCGTTTGTCTGAGCGATTAGCTAAAGTAGGACTGAGTGACTTGAATGCAGGTTTTTTTATATATTCAGCAGGAGTTAAGTGTGGGAAGAGGCAGGGGGTTGGGGCACAGGATGGGGTGAGACGGGCTCTGGGTGGCTCTTACCTTGGGGGGGGGCCTCCCCGGAAGCGACAACATCACTCCGCCCCCAGAGCTCCCATTGGCCGCAGTTCCCATTGGCTGCGGAACTGGCGCTTGGGGCAAAGGCTGGGTGCAGAGCAGTCTGTCATGCCTCTACCTTGGAGCTGAGCTCAGGGGATGTCGCCACTTCCAGGGAGGCACAGAGCCAAGTAGGGAGCCTGCCAACCCCCGCACCCCACCCCACCCCAGGAACCTCCCGGAGCATCCAGGCTGCCCCCACCCCAGGATTTAGTCAGAGATATATAGTTCAAGTCATAGACAGGTCACAGACCATGAATTTTTTTTTTACTGCCTGTGACCTGTCCATGACTCTTACTAAAAATACACGTGACTAAAATTTGGCTCTAGTCATGAGCAATAAACAAAAACCATAAAATTATTGCAACCTTTTCAGTGTGAAAAAAGTGAAGGGAAACAGTTGAATGTGGTTCAGTTAAGTGAAAGGTGGACTGGTATTGATCTCTCTCTCCTTTGGTTTGTTCTCTTCCTTGCATTTTTTTTTTAATGGAATGATCAGTTTCCACTCATGCAGTTGTTAAAATTAAAATCTTTGAATGCTGACTGGCATTCGGGTACCCCCATGCATCTCTGAATTCCCTGAGTAAGAAGAAGGATTCAAGTTTTTAATCCACTGAAAATGGTGTATGAGGAAGGATTTATAACCTGTAGCATAATTTATTATTTTATAAGAAAGGGTCATTAAAATTACATGACTTTCCAGGTTTAAAAAGCTGCTGTGCTCAAAGATGGATTAAAGACCATCAGAGAGAAAAAAAGTGAGCTAGTTATTAGCTGTAATATCAAGTAACTGCCTCTTTAAGGAGCAGGTGTGGTCATTGTAAATAAATTATGTTTTAGGATTTCTACTGGTTGAGTTTCTCAGTAAGGACCATATCCTGTAAATAGATATGCTTGGGCACATCCCTGTATCTGTGCAGAGCCCCACTGATTTCAGCCGGGTTCCACGTGGCCTCAGGTATCTGCCCAGGTGTGTCCATCTGCAGGACCTAACCCTTAACAGAGACTTGAGCTTGTAGGACCAGATGGAGCCAAAGCAGGGACTTTTCATCCTTTAGACGTTCCAGGCAAACCTTCTCTGTCCCACAGTGATTGGTTGTTTACTCCAACCCTTCCCCTCTCTCCTCAGTCTCCTCACATCAGCTTCACTCCACTCCTGACCCACTTCCCCTGTCACCTGCATCCCCTACCTTGTCTTTTCTTTCCATTTAGCTGACCCCTTCTAAGTAAACCCACCCAAAACAAAACTAATCGAAATCATGGCACTAACATGATGATTGCTGCTATCACACTGTTGACTCTGCTTGTGTGTTCTAACCCTTTCCCCACCCTACATCTGTCTTGTCTATTTAGACAATAATGTCTCATTGTTTCCTTGCATTCCCCCATCTGTCTGTTTCCATCTATTGTCTCTTATTTTATACTTAGATTGTAAGATCACTGATGCAACAACTGTCTTTTTGTTCTGTGTTTGTACAGCGCCTAGCACAATGGGGTCCTGGCCCATGAGGGGTTCCCTGGTGCTATGATGATACAAATAATAATAATTAATATAATCATTCTAGCAAGCCTTAAAGAACTTTTTTAACAGCAAGTTACGTGTTAGAGAACTTTAATACTCTACCTGGTTACTTCAAGATCATTGGCTGGAAGCAAACTATTATTCCACATCCAAAGGAATTATCTTTTGAATGACACGAGACCGTACCCTCCACTCCAAACATTTTAGCAGTTCAGGCAAGCCTGGCCATTCATACTTCCAGAATGCCCAAACTCTTTATACTGTACAACCTCATTTATCCCAAGGTTTTGTGGGACATTCAGAACTTTTTGATAAATGGATTGTGTTGACTGGGGCTTCTCTATGGGCATCCCTGCTGATTTTTGTTCAAAAATTTATAAATGGAACCTTTTAAAACTTAGGCTTGATCTCATGTGCAGATTGCTAAGTAAGTGGTGCAGGAGTAGTTTTGGAAATAGTGCTACAACAGATGTTCTAAGCTTTTTGTATTAGTGAGGGAGCCAGAAACAAAAGACAATTTCAAAACCCTTCATTGGAAATCCAGTCTTGCACGTCTACCCAGGGAAGTCATTTTTAGCCTGTTCAAGGATGGCTCTCAGAAGACCTAATCTAAAGCCTGCTGTAGTCAATGGGAAGATTTCAGTGGTCTTTGTATTCGTTCCTTAAAGTCAATAGACAATGTTGTAGATTGAGAAAGAAGAAACTAGCCCAAGAGGAAAAATGGAAGAGAGGTCACAAAAGAATTCAAGCTATTTGTCACCTCCTATCGAGTATAAAAAGGCTTATAATTTTGAAAAATAGCTCTTTTTTGCTCAAAGGCATTTTAAGAATTTGAAAGTATAAGCCTATAATGAAACCCCAAACTCTGACCTTTGAGAGAGGCTACAAAGTGATATTGCTTCGTGTTCAGTATGACAAAGCTTAGAATTGAAAAACATGTAAATGAGATGAAATATCTCCAAAATTCAGGCACACTCTGGAATACTAAAAACCTACTGACACTTTATGGAAAACAATCTTTTAGAGACCATTATGTTGATTTATACTTTCTCTGTCTCTTTCCCTGTTTTCATGAGTATGGACTTCTCTATGAAAACAGGATTCTTGTTGCTTAGGATTTCATCTGTTCCTGTTGTTTTCATAGTCACTCTCTATTTGTAACATAATTAGTGTTATGATGTCATAAACAGGATTGAGGTAATAAACAGCAGGAACAGATGATCCTGGCTTCCAGTGGATAAGCAAAGAACCATGTTGATTTTGGGGAAGCATAGATTCTGAGTGCTGAGCCCCCTTTTTTCCCCCCAGTGGGCAAGAAGGGCTTCCCTGGAGGAATGATCTATGGAAAATCCCACAAGAGAAACATCAGTTTTCCTCTCCCATAAGCCCCTACTTGTGGCTTCTTCTGTGGGAGGAGCCATCTGGCCCATTGTGTGAAATATTCTTGTACCTCGTACATGATACTGAAATGTTTAGTGCATACATCTGTGTATTATTTCAAGACAAATAGTCTATGTATTTTAATTTATTTCAGTAAAATTCTCACTGGTTTCTGCACTTGTTCTTATTATTATTCAAAACATTTTGCAGAAAATAATCAAATATTTAAACTTCATGGTGAAGTATTGCAAATTCAGTACATTAAAAGTGACAACTATTTTTAATTATGTATGTACTTTCCTTTTAATGTGCCAGTCAATCAGTGTTTTCATGTTTCCAGCACCCCACCCCAGCTGCTTCACCCCTTTCTCTTGCTCCAGTTTCTACTGCTCCCTAAATCAATGTAGATTAGTAATTAGCACTCTGAGTTTCTTCACAAGTGTATAAACTGTTGGAGCTAAATATCAGATCTGTCACTGCTGATGAGACTAGAAAGGGGGATATAATGTGTTCTGCAAAAGTAAATTCTGGGGCCTGAGACAGGCCTGGATGGTGTCAGCGTGTACCTCTATAGATTGTGCATGCTGCACTGGGACCTGAAGGATTGCCCTCATTAAGGGGGTGTGTGTGTGTGTGTTAGATGAGGACCAAATATGTTTCCAACTTTTGCTGCTGTTTGTTTGCTTGGAGAGACCAGTTTTCATAGATTCCCAGTCCAGAAGGGACCACTGTGGTCATCTAATCTGGCGTCAGGCCATAGGACTTTCCCAAAATAATTGCTAGAGCATAGTTTTTAGAAAAACATCCAATCTGGATTTAAAAATAGTTAGGAATGGAGAATCCACCACAACCCTTAGTGAATTGTTCCAGTGGTTAATTACCCTCACTGTTTTAAAAAAAAAAAAAAAAAAAAAAAAGTACACCTTCTTTCCTGTCTGAAATTATCTAGCTTCAGCTTCCAGCCATTGGATTGTGTTATACCTTTGTCTGTTAGACTGAAGAGTCCATTATTAAATATTTGTTCCCTGTGTAGATACTTAGACTGTAATCAAGTCACCCCTTAACCTTCTCTTTCTGCAAGGTTGGGTTAATGAGGCAACAGAACATCAGTTTCTACTGTAGAGCCTCTTTGCAACAGAAAAGGCTCGAGCTTTAAAAAAATAAAACAAAACACTTCCAGGCAGGTGAAAATACAAAAAATCTTGGAATCTGTCATTTCCCACTATCTCTGCCCATGCTTCATCAAAAGGCTGCAGACAATCCAGTATCCACAATCCACAGAGGTACACACTCGTAACTCCCAGACCAGACTTTTCAGGATCTGCCCAGATTCACCAAAATGAAGACACTTGTGTCAAGGTGAACGAGGAGTACTTGTGGCACATTAGAGACTAACAAATTTATTTGAGCATAAGCTTTCGTGGGCTAAAACCCACTTCATCAGATGCATGCAGTGGAAAATACAGTAAGTAGATAGATATAGATATACACACAGAAAACTTGAAAATATGGGTATTGCCATACCAGCTATAATGAGAGTAATCAGTTAAGGTCAGCTATTATCAGCAGGAGAAAAAAAACTTTTTGTAGTGATAATCAGGATGGCCAATTTCCAACAGTTGACAAGAAGGTGTGAGTAACAGCAGGGGGAAAAATAAGTATGTGGAAATAGTTTTATTTTGTGTAATGACCCATCCACTCCCAGTCTTTATTCAAGCCTAATTTAATGGTGTCCAGTTTGCAAATTAATTCCAATTCAGCAGTTTCTCGTTGGAGTCTGTTTGTGAAGTTTTTTTGTTGTAGTATTGCGACTTTTAGGTCTGTAAGCGAGTGACCAGGGAGATTGAAGTGTTCTCCGACTGGTTTTTTAATGTTATAATTCTTGACGTCTGATTTGTGTCCATTTACTCTTTTACATAGAGACTGTCCGGTTTGGCCAATGTACATGGCAGAGGGGCATTGCTGGCACATATCACATTGGTAGATGTGCAGGTGAATGAGCCTCTGATAGTGTGGCTGATGTGATTAGGTCCTATGATGGTGTCCCTTGAATAGATATGTGGACACAGTTGGCAATGGGCTTTGTTGCAAGGATAGGTTCCTGGGTTAGTGTTTTTGTTGTGTGGTGTGTAGTTGCTGGTGAGTATTTGCTTCAGGCTGGGGAGCTGTCTGTAAGAGAGGACTGGCCTGTCTCCCATGATCTGTGAGAGTGAGGGATCATCCTTTTGGATAGGTTGTAGATCCTCGATGATGTGCTGGAGAGGTTTTAGTTGGGGGCTGAAGGTGACGGCTAGTGGCTTTCGGTTACTTTCTTTGTTGGGCCTGTCCTGTAGTACGTGACTTCTGGGTACTCTTCTCACTCTGTCAATCTGTTTCTTCACTTCCGCAGGTGGGTATTGTAGTTGTAAGAACGCTTGACAGACAGCCCCCCAGCCTGAAGCTCTTTCACCTGCACATCTACCAATGTGATATATGCCATCATGTGCCAGCAATGCCCCTCTGCCATGTACATTGGCCAAACCGGACAGTCTCTACGTAAAAGAGTAAATGGACACAAATCAGACGTCAAGAATTATAACATTAAAAAACCAGTCGGAGAACACTTCAATCTCCCTGGTCACTCGCTTACAGACCTAAAAGTCGCAATACTACAACAAAAAAACTTCACAAACAGACTCCAACGAGAAACTGCTGAATTGGAATTAATTTGCAAACTGGACACCATTAAATTAGGCTTGAATAAAGACTGGGAGTGGATGGGTCATTACACAAAGTAAAACTATTTCCACATACTTATTTTTTCCCCCTGCTGTTACTCACACCTTCTTGTCAACTGTTGGAAATCGGCCATCCTGATTATCACTACAAAAAGTTTTTTTTCTCCTGCTGATAATAGCTGACCTTAACTGATTACTCTTGTTATAGTTGGTATGGCAACACCGATTTTTTCATGTTTTCTCTGTGTCTGTGTGTGTGTGTATATATATATATATATGTGTATATATATATATATATATATATATATATAAAAAATATACACACTACAAAGTTAGTTTGACATAAGCCACCATGCATCAACCTAGTTATTCATGTGTCTACACTTAACTTTGTCTCCCACCTATGTAAGCTAACCATTATGCAAACACCATCTCCCCGAGTGGCGTTGAACCATGGATGATATACTGAGGTCGACGCAGCGCAAATGTAGACACTACATTACCTGTGTTGACACAGCATTCTGACCTCCAGGAAATCATCATGTTCCCCTTGGCTCTTCTTGCAGCTCTGCAAATACTGGATGATTGTACATCCTATGCTTGCAATGCTCATGACAACAGTGCAGGGCTATGCAGGCTTGATGCTTCTGTCAGAGATAGTGGACAGCGACAAGTCCCACAGGGGTTTGTGAGATTTTAAAAATAGGCATGAAAATTATGGGATAGAGATGACAGTATGAGATGGAGAAAGTTGCATGATGGAAACATGACTCTGCAATCCCGGTCATCCCTCTAAGACTTGTTTCTGCCCCACCATGCATTGCCAAAAACTTCTGAAAAGACAGTGGATGGTAGTGAGTTGTACACTGCAATACCTACCTACGGTGCACCTCACTGTGCATCAAAACAAGCATCCTTGTGAGTACGCAAAGTGCCAACACAAGGTGCCAACTATGCATAGACACAGGCAGTGTACTAACTGTGGTGGTTTATGGTAGAGAACATGTGGTGAGCTTCAGGTGGTGGAATCTCCATCCTTAGAGGTTTTTAAGGCCTGGTTTGACAAAGCCCTGGCTGAGATGATTTAGTTGGGGTTGGTCCTGCTTTGAGCAGGGGGTTGGACTAGATGACCTCCTGAGGTCTCTTCCAACCCTAATCTTCTATGATTCTTCTTCTTCATGGTCCGCAGAGAAAGTGAGAAATAATTCTCTTATCTCTGACCCAACTCAGCGTCAACCCAGGTTTGATTTTCTGCAAAGGCAACAGAGCCTTCTGAATCAGTTTTGTACCAGACACGGAATTTGCGCTGCAGTGGAATTTCAGTGGCATTTTAGAGACAGTCCAGTATGTCAATGTGGGTAGCCACAAACCCTGACACACATTGTTGAGGACTGCAAAATGACTCAACTTTCTGGAGATCTTCATGCATTAAATATCGTTGATAAGAACGCTGTGGCTTGGCTTGGATTGCATACACCAAATAAATAAATAAATCAGAGTATCCGCTTTCATTTAAACACAGTAAGTCCCTCTAGACCTTATGGTAGAGGAGACAATCTTGAAAAGATCACCAGAGTGTAATTTATGCAGTGATGTCTGCCTGTGTCTGCAAACAGCCTGAAACAATAGCTTTAAGAGGTGTTAATTGCTTCATGTACCTCAATGGGCATTTGCTGCTCCAACTGAGAAACTTGACCCCAGGAATCTGGCCATGAGCCTAGGGCCTTGGATTGCCTTAATCCAGCCTTGGCCATATACAGTTTTAATAGATTCAGAGGGACTGCAGTAAGTGGTAAGTAAACTGTATTTAAACCTGGATTTAGAATGATCCTTTTGGTGTTTCTCCACTCCAGTCAAATCATTTTGCAGAAGTTAAGTGATAGTAATGACGGACAATATGTGCTGTATGACAGGTTTCAGAGTAGCAGCCGTGTTAGTCTGTATTCGCAAAAAGAAAAGGAGTACTTGTGGCACCTTAGAGACTAATGCTCAAATAAATTGGTTAGTGTCTAAGGTGCCATAAGTACTCCTTTTCTTTTTGTGAATATCTGCTGTGTATATCAAAAACCAGGAATTTTTGAGGCATCCTAAAAATACGTGTTGGTATCCTCTACTCAGCTGTCAAAACCTTCTGCCCTGACAATTTTTGTAAGCAATACAAAAATCTGTGGCATGCTGAAGTCTGAAAATGTGGGGGATAGTGCAAAATAAAATGAATTTAATATTAAAATAAATAACACGGGCTGTTGTACCGATTGTATATCTCATTGCCTTATATAATTCATTAAAAATCTCCAGTGTTTAATTTTAAAGGAAGTTGCTACAGAATTTTCAATTTTCATTAGGAGTGTCACCTAATACAATGATGATACACAGAAGTTTATGTCCAACTTATTGCATAGTACTAGAGATTTGATAGATAGTGAGGTCAGTAATGCCAAGATGGCAGTAAAACATCAGTGATATTTCCAGGACTTGCATCAGAGATTGGTATGGAAGTGAGTAGGATGATGAAAATGTCTAATATCCAGTCTCCTAACAGTCCTCTGAACACAAGTGTGAGAGACCAAGGAAAATGGGAAATTAGTATAAGATTTTGCTTTATTTCTCTTGGGAACTGCCAGCTGGCCAGATTAATGAATCTCACACACACTCAATTTCCAGGAAGAAATACTACTTTACTGGAGGGAGTTTTGAAATAAATCAAAGACAGTAATTTCAGCAACAGTAAGCTGGTGTTCTGTTAAATGTCTGTTGATGTGGACACAGCAGCAAAATGAGGACAGACGCATGCATGGAATTAAGTGGCAGACCACAACTTTAACACGGGGGAGGAGCACTACCCACTCATCACCCATACTTTCCTATACCAGCCATTTAATTGGTTCCAGTGCTGCAGGACTTACCATAGAACCCATAAGGCGGGGTATGCTCTCTTCAGCCCTACCCCGCAGGACTCAGTTCTTTCTGAGTCCTAGCACCCTTCCCCGCCCCCACAAGAGGACCGAGGGTGCAGCAGGGTGAGGACCTCAGCCCCCGAAGGCCAGAAGGTCTCATCCTATCACATGAGCCCAAGGCCCAACACCAAAATCCCAGGTCTTTTACCTCTAGAAATCTTTCTTTCTCTTAGCTGCACTGGAAACCAGCCACAGGAAGTGCCAGCAACAAGCTTGGTCACTCTCCACCCAACCACGCCACCTGGTATCGCACCACTTGCTCAATCCATGTCTGCACATGCCGTAGCCGTATGTCAGCACCTCCGTCTGATGGATATACACCATCATCCCTGAAAACTTCTGGCCGATTGTAATGGATGTCCCCATGGTGTATCATGGAACCCCCCTTTCTCCAGGAATATCTTGGTGACCCCATTATTTACTTTTTCTAATCTTTCCCACCAGGGCTCTAGCCCTTTTTTGTCAGTGAGTGCAGAAGTGGTACAACCTGATCCCACTGCATGCCTCTTGTGGATACTAACAGCTTCAGCACTGAAGCCCAGCTGAGATCCGTCTGCTGTCCTGGCAGCGTCTTATGGCCCCAGTGCAATATAGGGTGCCAACAAATCCAAATATTGCGTACACTCTGGGTAGCTTCTAAAACAAACAAGCACATTGGGTTACGTATGTTTCGCCGTTCCCTGCCATCTTTTCCTTGGTGCAGACATAAGTCCTGTAGCCCTTGATTTTTAGTGCTCTATTGCCTGCACCTAACATGGTCCAAAACCCTCTGCAGCCACTGACATTTCACTAATCCTGAAAAAGTAAGTACTGCATTTACCCTGGTGAAGACCACAGTAGTGCAGGGTGTTTTTCAGTACCATGCTGAATTGATACCTTGTCAGGAAGCTGCCATCACCACATGAGAACAACAGGCCTGGTTGCAGGCCCTGGATTTTAGTGAGACTCTTATCACCTTTATGGGGAACAAGTGCTTGTCTGCACATTCCTTTAACGCCACATAGGTCCCTCTTCCCTTCTGGTCTGTTTTTGAGTACTGTAAGCACAAGGACACCACTCCTGCACAGAGTTGCACATCTGTTACATTTAACGCACTCTGGGACCTGTCCGCAGCTCTTATAGACGTCAGCTGACTCACTCTCAAAGTGCCAAAGAAGGCAACAATAAATGTCGCCTTAAATAAAATGGACTGCCTCCTACAACTGCAGCCCCAGGCAGAGCCTTTGGAAACTCCAACAGAGTGGGTAACCTGTCGTCACTCTAGCCCTCACCCCTCCAGGACCACCCTTCTAACAGTTTCCTTGCTATGAAATGCCCGCATGGGTCTGGGAAACCCACCAACGTACTCCAGAAGGATAGGCCCACTAGCCGGCCAGAGATAGTGAAGGGAGCCCACCAGTGGTGGGTCAGAGGCACCACTTGTTGTGACCCCTGATGTGTGGGTATAGGCCACCCACAATGAAGCCCTTCCTGTTCCCTAAATTTCGCTAATTCTGAACGGCTGGCCTTATAGGTCCTTAGAGTCCTCAGGGCAACCAAGTTTTCAACTAATTCTACTGCTGTCATGAGCCAATATCCCCAAGTTGTTGGGACAATGGGTGCAAGTCCCTGCTGGCCAGCTGGGTTTGTTCCTGCAATTGGTCATCCTGAGAGCAAGAGAGCATCAGTAACACCATTATCCACTTCCAGGACATTTTCTGCATGATAAAGGATGTTAAACCACCCACAGTGTAAAACAAAGGCCGTCACCAGCCTCATTTATTGTCTTATGACAGGGATAAATCATGCATGCAAATCGTGCAGCAAAGTCATGAAAGGGGCTAGTAATGCAATAAAAATAAGGTATTCAAAAGTTTAACAAATGGGGGGGGTGTGCCAAAGATGATCATAGAATACCAGGGTTGGAAGGGACCTCAGGAGGTCATCTAGTCCAACCCCCTGCTTAAAACAGGGCCAATCCCCAATTTTTGCCCTGATCCCAAATGGCCCCCTCAAGGATTGAACTCACAACCCCAGGTTTAGCAGGCCAGTGCTCAAACCACTGAGCTAGCTCTTCAGCTAGGGAACCATTTGGTCCAGGGCTAGCCCTGGACATGGTTCCAGGGCCACACTCATGTGGCTCCCGGCCTCCTAGGGAGCTCCCAGGGGAGTCGTAATGGAATCCCTCCTGTAGCAGGCAGAGCCCCCATGCCAAGGGAGGCAGAGGTAGACCCTCTGCCCCTGGGGAAAGAGGCCCCAGAATTCTTACCAGCCTTCCTCTGCAACTTGAGGACTGCTGTTGCTGCTGCTGGAAGCAGATGAGTAACCGTTTCTCTGCTAGAATGGAGCCGAAAGAGGTTCCACATAGCCCCTGCGCTGGGCTAAATCCTGAGATCTGGGGATTGCTGGTCAATTAGCACCCCTGTCCCCCAGCTGGCTAAATGGGTGACAGAGGCTCCTAGGGGGAGGAGCTACCTATTGTCCTCTAGCAAGTGTCCCCCTTTCACCACTTGCCCCATCAAGTTCCCCCACCCATTGATGCAGTTGAGTAGCGTTTTCATGATAAACAAGGGACAAGACTATTAATTATGCAGTTTTATTATAAAAATTAGATTTTGTTCCTTCTCTCAGCAGATAATGTTAACGTCTCGTGATATATCTTGGTGCTCTGGGCAGCTCTGATAGTTGGGGGGATGGGAAGTTTTCAACAAAAGAAGTTTAAATTTTTGAGCCAGACCTCAATCCACTATTATGAAAAATGCAGAGCGATGGGAACAATCCTATAACGTGATAGCAAAGAGGAAATGAAAAACAGCCTTTTAACAAAAAAACTTCCTGCCATGTCCCCACAAAACCCAGTTGTCTTACATAGTACAAATTACTTTCTTATTGATGGATCTGCACAATGAATTTGTGCATTTAACTAAAATAATTATCCAATTTTTCTGTAATATGCACTTCACCATGATGCGTGAGTGCCATATACTGCCCTCCATCTACATACTGAACTCCTATCAATGACACTGAGGCTTCCACACTAAAATCAAGAGTAATCTATTTCTTTGCAAATAGAACACTTGTAATTTGGTGCAGCATAACCCTTTCCAGCCACTTTTAGGCTGACTTTGTCATAAAATAGAATATGAGGGTTGGAAGGGACCTCAGGAGGTATCTAGTCCAACCCTCTGCTCAAAGCAGGACCAATCCCCAATTTTTGCCCAGATCCCTAAATGGCTTTCTCAAGGATTGAACTCACACCCCTGGGTTTAGCAGGCCAACGCTCAAACCACTATTCCTCCCTCTAAGATGATCATAGAATACCAGGGTTGGAAGGGACCTCAGGAGGTCATCTAGTCCAACCCCCTGCTTAAAGCAGGACCAATCCCCAATTTTTGCCCTGATCCCAAATGGCCCCCTCAAGGATTGAACTCTCAACCCGGGGTTTAGCAGGCCAATGCTCAAACCACTGAGCTAGCTCTTCAGCCTTTGTTGGGGGTCAGAAATCCTTATTTTAAAACATCTGTAATGCACCTATAGCACCTGCTAAATTGGTAGAATTAAACTCATTTTATTTTATAGGAAGACTGATATTGCATTTACAGATGTCTGTCAAATACAGAACAGGAGCGCACTGTATCTGTCATGATGACAGCCCAGCATTTGTGAAATTATGACCTTGCTCTTCCTCTTCAATGAACACTTGATGGCAGATCAATAACCACTTTTGGGACTAATTAAAGTCACTACAGTGATGTATATTCTGACAGTATGGCCTATCAGTTCAACAGTTTGTCAGGCAATTGAGAGGAGCACTGTACATTTCACCAGGATATTTGTTCCAAATAATAGCTTGAGGACCCAGATCAGAACTCTTTGTACAAGAAAATCTCCCATTGACTTCTGTAACTGAATTGGACCCTAAAAGAATTGCCACTGAAATATCTAAGTATTGATGAGCAAGATGGATATGTATTACTGATTTGATTATTTTTTAAATTGTTTTTAATTTTAAAATGCTGCCATTAGGCAGGAAATGCATCATAAATCTTATTGATCTTGTCTTTGTCTTATTGATCTTTGTCTTGATCTTGCATTAACTTTGAATTTTCCAGTTATGTTGTAGATTTGCACAAAGAGTAAAACATCCATATATTTTTGAAATAGCGGTTTCTTTAAAAAATATTTGGAAGTGAAGGTGTTTGTTTATCTCATATGGAGGGCTTTTACTAAATAAACAAAACAATAAGAAAATAAATTATAGGATAATTTAATCATTCCAATAGAGAGGCACATTCTGATGGGCAGCTTTAAAATTTGTACTGAGAATTTGTAATTCATTTAAAGAGACACTGACTGGCAGTTTAGTTGCAAAATGTAGGATGTTTTTACATTTTCATATCAGTAGCATTTTCATAACTTCTTAAAAAAATAAACAGGGTTTTTGTTTGGATTTCAATATTCTTATGCAGCATTTGCATTGTAACATTGCACTTCTGCATGAGAACCAGAAAGTGAAACAGACTACCAAAAAAATTAAACTAACGAGTCTGTTTTCTGAATTTACAATTTAGAGTCCATTCCACAAGCTTTCAGTAAGCAGAAGACTTGGGCAACGGAGGTTTTTACCAATCTCTTCTATGATTTGACATCATTTTAGACCCTCTAGTGCAAAAAGAGAGAGAGAACATCCCGCAAAACATGGTAGAAAATTAAGAAAAAGAGCTAACTGTGCAACTTCACATGCAAACTTCATGTTGTCTGTCTGTCTTGTGGGAACAACACCAAAAATGTTTGGGCCCAGTCACCCCTCTAATCCCTTTCATTTTGTGCAAATATCTGCCTGCTGCCTCTGCAATTAAAGTGTTGCTGCTATTACTGGTAAACACCCACTGGCAGAACCTGGGGAGGACTGTGTTTGTGAGCTCTCCAGAGAATTGCCTGAGAATGATGTAATCATAACAATGCATGAAATAGGAAGTGCCATCAACAAAACACACTATACACAAGCCAAATGCACAAAGTAAGGGCTGGTCTATACTTTGTGCACCGATTTAACGACACCTGTTAGAAACTGATATAGTTAAAATAGAATAACCTTCCAGTGTGGATGCAGACACATCATATATATGTTAATGTCACTGCTGATATCACTGCATCTGCACTAGGGCTGCACTAATTTAACTGTATTAATTTCTAAACCAACACGGTTCTCTCGTTGCAAACGCTGTGTGTAGACCAGCCCTTGGTATACTGCAAAAACAGAACAGGAGTACTTGTGGCACCTTGGAGACTAACCAATTTATTTGAGCATAAGCTTTCGTGGGCTACAGCCCACTTCATCGGATGCATAGAATGGAACATATAGTAAGAAGATATATATACACATACAGAGAACGTGAAAAGGTGGAAGTTGCCATACCAACTCTAAGAGGCTAATTAATTAAGATGAGCTATTATCAGCAGGAGAAGCTCATCTTAATTAATTAGCCTCTTAGAGTTGGTATGGCAACTTCCACCTTTTCACGTTCTCTGTATGTGTATATATATCTTCTTACTATATGTTCCATTCTATGCATCCGATGAAGTGGGCTGTAGCCCACGAAAGCTTATGCTCAAATAAATTGGTTAGTCTCCAAGGTGCCACAAGTACTCCTGTTCTTTTTGCGGATACAGACTAACAAGGCTGCTACTCTGAAACCTGCAAAAACAGACAAACGCAAGTCTCTTCCAATTCTAGTAATTGTATGTTTTACTTATAACACTAGCAGATACGTTTTCAGATGGAAATGTGAATTTGAAATGGACTCTCTGTTCCTCAGGAGACAGAGTCAAGGCCAGGCTTCAGGAGAGGGTGGAGTTGACAAAGATTTGCTTTGGAAGTAGTGTCTATTGAGGTGCTGTGGATTTTGTAATCTTTACGTGTAAGGAGAGGTTGAGATGAAGAAGGAGCTCTCTCCAGGGATATGAAGCTTGAGGGAATGGCACTCCAGTCTGGGCTTATTGGAGTCCTCCGAGAGAGCTAGTTCCTAGCAGTATTCCCTTAGTGCTGCTAGCTGGAATGTCACAGCTTCTGTTTCATGTGTAAACAGTTGGTGGGGAGTGTGAGACACCGTTATATCTCATCAACTAGACTACAGGGGCTCTCTGGAAAATTGCTTCACATCTGAGTGCCTAGTTTGTTTGTAAAACAGCACTACTCAGGCTTAGCCACTTTTGTCAAGCAACTTGAGGTCTGCAGTTGAAAAAGTGCAAAGTGTCATTATGCCCTTTTTACTGGCAAAAAAACTGAGACAGAAAAACTAGATGACTTTCCTATTTGGCCCGGATGGTGGGGTAGGCCTTGGCCTCCGATCTAAAAGAGCATGGTTCTCATTCTGAGGCTGGCATGCTTCTGCTGAAAAAATCTTGTAGGCCTTCTATATAAAAAGTATCTTCTAAAGGCCACAACCCATATTTTTAATTTCCTTTTCATGTCATCTTTAATGGAATCTCATCACTTGCTGTTCTTTTCAGTGTTTATTTTACAAAACAAAATTATTGAAAAATTATGATCTGTTGTATTTTATCAGTTCTTTTATTTCATATATATATAACATGAATCCCTCTGCATAGATTATTTCTTGCTGTTAGAAGTGCTTTTTAGTAAGAATGCCAAATGTAATGGGTAAAACATAACATTCAGTTAAATTTAAGCAATGTACAACTGGGACCCAATAGGCCTGCATTTTGTACCCAGCTTGACCATTGCCCTGCTGTATCGCTGCTTCCTCTTCCAAACCTTTGTCTGTCTTGTCTATTTAGATTGTAGGGTCTTTGGGGCAGGGAGTATCTCTTACTATGCAAATGTATAGTGCATAGCGCAGTGCCGTGCTGTTCTGAATGCATCCTGCCGTAATATAATAATATCATTTCCATATATTAGGTATTTTTGCATAGAAGCTGTAATCCTATGTTTGCAAATGTATTAAAAAATCAACTCATTTTGAAATGCTGTACCAAATTTTCTGTGTTCATTAAGGAAGGAAGTGAACAGTCTGCTGTTTTATTTTCAATATAGATCACATTTTAGTTCTATCAACAGCTTAAGTGCTAAATAGTTTAGTACTTACATACATTATGCACAATTAGAGTTCTCCAAAAGCTTTTGGGATTTTTTTGCACAAAACTTTAAAAAACATCTGTTCTATATTCACCTGAAATAGCATACAGCAGGCTGCTGAGAATCAGTGCTAAGCCATGTTTCAAAAGCTGTCAAATGAGACTAAGTCACCATTGAGCCTATCCAGCTGGGAGTCCTCCTCAATGTCTGCCAGCCTATGAAAGCTTCTTAGGCCTTGCTGACTATTCAGCTACAGAAGCTGCTTCTATTTCTTTAGCGCATGCCACCTGCTGAGGCTTCATAAGATGGTATTTTTATTCAGGGGCCCTGTGATTTTTTTTTTTTATGAGAAGCTTTTTTATATCCATTGTCTCTTAACTCTTCTTTGACCGTCTCTTCCACAGGTCATGAAAACATACCATATGTATCATGCAGAGAGCATCAGTGCAGAAAGCAAGTTGAAGGAGGCAGAGAAGCAAGAAGAAAAACAGATTGGGAGATCAGGAGACCCTGTCTTTCATATTCGACTAGAGGAGAGACACCAGAGGAGGAGTTCTGTGAAGAAGATTGAGAAAATGAAGGAAAAAGTAAATAGGATTTCATTAAAAGCTGGTTGTCCTGTTTAATTTGAAATAAATTCAGTGTAGTTCTGAGTTTCCTTTGAAGCTGTAGCTTAGATGTATATGTTTCTATAGAATGGTTTTAGAGAGAGATTGTCTATTAAGGAAATATGTGGCATATAATGAGTTTAATATAATCTGTGATAAACTAGCAGTAGCTAGTTAGATATATTAATGTTATAAACTAGTAGTAGCTTACAGAGAACTTGCAATTCAGAGATAGTGGGTGATTTTACTCCCCGTAATTTCCTCATTACATGGCTTGTTCATAAATTACATTTTCTGTTGATGGGGTTTTGAAATTGTGTTTCTGTTAAATGCATAGCAAAAATTGAAGTTTCTTTCTAGTTGATAGTAACAATTCATGCGCACTTATCTATTTTGTTGAATGATAAATTTGAGGTATTCGAACTTTCTCTCTATATTAATACACAATTTCTTTCTCAGCGTCAAGCAAAATACTCTGAAAACAAGCTGAAATCTATTAAAGCCCGAAATGAGTACCTACTAACCCTTGAAGCAACCAACGCTTCTGTTTTCAAGTATTATATTCATGACCTTTCAGATTTAATTGATGTAAGTACTTGATGTTTATACCTATGTTCTCTTCAGGAGTAATACGTAGTGTTTTTTTGTCTGCTTTTCATCTTCAAAGAGGACGTGTACAATGTTTAGTTACATTTGTCACTGATCATATAGTATATTGATCGCTATAATATTTCATAGTGGAACCAATGGGTTTTCCTTTTAGTTTTATATTTTACAAAAACAAATGCTGGTGGGAAGCTGGGTTCATGTCCTTAAAATTTAGTGGGCAAATTTTTTTCCCCTAGGTGACTGGAGAAAACATAGCAACAATAGCACTAAACACAGAAATGGTTGGCCATTTCCACATTATGGTGGGAAATGTTTCTGCAACAAGAATGAAGAATTTTAATGCTGCAAGTTAAAAACTTTAAACTGTGGTTTTAGTCTCTAAAGTGACCATATAAAAATGGTACCTTACTCAAAAAACCCTGTTCCTTATGTGTACTCAGAATCACTTATGTTAATTTTAATGGCAAAAAATACATTTTTACTGATTTTTAGTCCTGTTAGCACTGCATAGACTATACTGGATCAATTCCACCTTGTACATCATCAACACAAATGTCTGATGAGTTTCAATGAGTTACATCTGTGCAAAGCCATTGAAGGCAGTGGGGTTACACAGGTGTAACTTATCAGAATTTGGCCTGCAGAATCTGTATGCAAGTGATGGAAGAAACCCAGCTTGACTCTGAGCCCAGGATGAGGTTGCAGGCCTGGCATTTTAAAAAAAAAATGTAAACTTATTGTATTAGATACAGAAAACTTTGAGACAGGAAACATCAGATCACCATATTTATAATCACTTTTCAGAGTAGAACTACACTTTAAATGGCATATATATTCACAAATGTCATGCACTGACATCAAGATGTTCTATATTATGGGACAAGCTTGCTTGACTCTGTTTTATAGCATGGGTTTATTGCAGGCCTTGAAAAATTTACATAACACCGACTAGCCAAGGTGCAAAATCCCCACTGCAATTTAATGGACTAGGATAGCTGTGTAGTTTAGTGTTTAATTATAATATTGTAACATTATAACTTCCTTTTAATATAAATATTTTTAATGTAACTTACATAATTTCTCTTGCTTTTGTTATTTTATTTTCCTTCTGCCTTCACAATACCTTTTTTCCTTCTTTCTTCTAAGAAATGGCGTATCTTTTCTTGCTGTTTTCTCAATATCATTTATTTCCTCTTTTCCAGTTTCCTCTTCTCTTCCCTCTTTCTTTTACTCTGTTGCATGCTCCCTCTCTTCCCCTTTGTTTTGTCTCCCAGTTCTCCCAAAATCTCTCTCCCTTAGCACCCATATTTGTCTTTTCTGTCATTTCCCCACCCACATCCATGCATCCACTCACCCCAATCCACCTCCTCATACACTGAAAAATTTACCTGACTCCTAATAGTCAGAAGATAAAGCCAGAGGACTAATCTAAGATTAGAGCCTCCTCTGCACAGGGGCAACACTTTAAGTGAGAAATCAAGCTCTCCAAGACTCTTAGACTGCTGTCCCTGGACCCTGTTTGGGGGTTCCATTTTTGTAGCCTCTAGTTAGTAGTTATCTGACAAAGGTACACCCCGTCTATCTGCTGGAAGGAGGAAAGGAGGATTTTTTTCTGTTTTTCCACCACCATCACTACAGAGCCTCCTCTGCAAGGGTTTTGGTGATGTCCCTGCTAATCGTCACCTTGTCTGGCCTCTATTTTTGAGTCATCCTCCCCAAAGAATAGCTCCAGTCCCTGTTTCCAGTTTTGGAAAGAACTTTCTCAAGCTGCAGATTGGAAAATTGACCTGATTCTGTCAATTTCACTGATCTCCACAGAGTTTTCAATAGCAGGAGTGAAAACTGACCAGACCAAACTGTTTTCACTGACCTGGAGGAAAGATACTACCAGAAGCAGAAGCACTGAAGCTGTTTGTCGACAGACTTACAAAGACAACATTGCATTGGCTAACATTTGAGGTTCATGTTTGAAAAGCTATTGGCACAATCATAAAGACTGGATTTTTTAATGTCAGAAAACTTAAAATCAACAGAATTTAGTGGCACTTGCATGGGAAAGATACCTATTCATAATGGATGAGTAGCTTTTCAAGCCATGGGTTAATATATACAATAACAATTTTAAATAGGCAACATTGTTTTAAATATGACCATTCCTTAAAGAATTTAAATGAAGGATTGGACTTTGCACTCCATTTACACCATTGATTTACAGGACTCAGCTGTAATTATGTGTAGCTGGAAATTGGTTCAGAGCCATGTTCAGCAATGTAATGTTGCTGTCATGTAATGTTTAAATGAACTGTCTTTTTCAGATATTCATGTCTAATCAGAATATTGTCTATATAAGAAGTCAGTATAGATTTTTTTTAAGTGTTTACTATTTCACAAAGGAAACAGTGTTTTGTAAATGGAAAAGTTCTCACAAGGCTTTTGGGTTCATAATCACAATATGAAACATGCTTTCTACTGCCCACATGTTGTGGTGAATTTAAGAAATCTCATGCTGTAAAACTATTAATGCAATGTTACAATCCTGACTTAAATTTACAAAAGTGAGGAAATTCAGTGTTGTAGTTGCTTATTCGCTCTCTGTCTTCTCTACCTTGTCATCATCTGCCCTCCCTCCCATGCATCCTTGCACGTACACATTATGAAGTCAGTTCTCCACTGCATCTAAGTGCTGATCATACAGGAGAGATTGGGAATGGGATGGAGCTGGTTACACTGCCTGAGTTGTGCAAAAGGACCAGAGTAATATGGAATCTAGTCCTATGTTGGGGAGTATATATTCAATACATAATACTGAGAAGCAACCCATGCCACTGGATACATATATCTTGCAGTGATGACTTAGCTATGTGCAGGTGTACAATGAACTATTTTGTATACTGATTGTAATAAATTATCTAATTATGCAAATAAATTAACATAGAAGAGGTGTTCTATCATATTAGCCTATCTTAATGAACGCATGTTATAGGATGTGTTTAAATATTTTGTGTGTGTGTACACATATGTACACATTTCTGCATTTGAAAAGAACTACAAAGTAAATAATTTCTTTTGGGAGTATTGCAACAGAATGAACTGGATTAAATTTTTCAAGTAACAGTTCATAGTGTGTATATTACCCTAAAATGTAATACAACTTGATTTTGGCAAATTCATACGGATGATCCTAAACTGTAACTCTTCAGCTGAACCCTGAACTCAGTTTGAACTCTTCAATTCATTCATTTCATTAACAAAGCTTAGTGCTTCTTTCTTAAAATGCTGCTGTGCAGTTAATAATCTTATAAAGCCTTCATAAGAAAAGCCAGATAAAAATGTACCTTGAGTCTTAATCATTTTATGGAATAAGTTTTGAGGCCAACCTTGGTAAAATGAGTGGTAGGATAAACATTATTGAATATGTACAATTGTTTCTATTTCCTTTTTATGCAAGCAGAGGAATTTGGATGTCTCTTAAATAGATTATTTCCCTTCTATTGGACCTACTGTAGATCTACTTCATTTGCAGGAGAGAGTGTACTTTTGACTTATATTGTGTGGAAAAACTGGAAGAGAATGTTTTTCAACTAGACTGAGCAAGCTTCATTTGGTTTGTGGGGATGTTTCTTAAAACTAGAGATCTCTGAGCAGCAGTACAGTACATACCCCTGTTAATCTGAGTGCTTGTCCAAATGGTGCATATCATTGTTCAGTTATTTGAAAATTGCTATGCCATTCAGATTACAAGGGTTGTCTGTTTGTAATAGGAAGGTATGAGCCCTTTTTCAGACATTTCAAGCACCCACATAATGTAACAGTAATACTGAAGAAACAGCAATCAAAACAGAACAGCATCAACAGCAAATCTGCCTGTAGCCCTGGAATATATAAAATATTCACTATTCATTCTTCCTTGGAGGCCTTCTAATTATGTTCTGTAGTAGTGTTTGGGATGAATAGGAGTTTAAAGGATTTCTAATGTTGTGGGTATTGCTTCTGACCAAACCCTTCATGAAGTTGATTTGTCCTCTAAAGATGTCGTGTCCTGTGCTTTTGTAGTCATTCATAGATCACATTTGAAATAAGGCTAAATTCTATGCAGCTCACCATCTTTATTTCATAAGTTTCTGTGTTGGGGTTTGCAGACCCCAAACTAAATCAAGGCATGGCATAGAGCAGTCCTGGGCTAGGGAGGCCCCACCCCTCAGCAGCTGCTGGGCATGCTCCAGAGGGATAGTTTATAAGAGCACTAGTAGCCAAGGGGAAAGGGAGGAAGGAGCTACAGGCTCCACCATGATTCCTGGAGTTGTTTGAGAAGTTGCTACAGCATTGTTAAGGCTACTTTGGAAACAGAAAAGCTACTAAAGTTAGATACTTTTAAATTAGCAGGTCCAGATAACTTGCATCCAAGAGCTTTAAAAAAGCTGGCTGAGGAGCTTGCTGGACAGTTAATGTTTCACTGAATCATGGATTACTGGGGAACATCCAGAAGACTGGAAGAAAGCTAATGTGACAATTTTTTAAAAGGGTAAATTGGATGACCCAGGTAATTATAGGCCTGTCAGTCTGACTTTGATCCTGGGCAAGATAATGGAGTACGGCTGATACAGGAGTAGATTAATAAAGAACTAAAGGAGGGTAATGTAATTAATGCAAATAACATGGGTTTATGGAAGTTAGATCCCGTCAAACTAACTTGATATGCCTTTTTTCCGGGGGGGCGGGGACGAGAATACAAATTTTGTTGATAAAGGTCATAGTGTTCATGTAATAGCCTTCTGTAAGGCATTTGACTTGGTGCTGCATGATATCTTGATTTAAAAACTAGTATGATGTAAAATTTACATGTCACACATTATGTGGATTAACTGGCTAACTGAAAGATCTCAAAATATAACTATAAAACAGAGAATCCTCACCAAGTGGGTCTGTTTCCAGTGTGGTTCAGGGATTGGTTCTTGTGTCTACTTTATTTAACATTTTTATCAATGGACTGGGAAGAAAACATAAAATAATCACTGATAGTTTGCACATGACCCAAAAATTTGGGGAGTGGTAAATAACGAAGAGGACAGGACACTGATTCAGGGTGATCTAGGTCACTTGATAAACTGGGCACAAGCAAACAATATTGGTTTTTAATATAGTAAATGTATACACCTAGGAACAAAGAATGTAGGCCGTACTTACAGGATGGGGGACTCTAGCCTGGGAAGCAGTGACTCTGAAAAAGATTTTTGGATTGTAGTGCATAGTCAGCTGAACTTGAGCTCCCAGAGTGACACTGTGGCCAAAAGAGCAAATGCAATCCTGGGAAGCATAAACGGGGAAATCTCAAGTAGGTGTAGGAAGATTATTTTACCTCTGGATTTGGTGGGCCACTGTTAGAATATTGTGTCCAGTTCTGGTGCCCACAATTCAAGAAGGATTTTTATAAATTGGAGAGGGTTCATAGAAGAGCCATGAGAACAATTAAGACTCGAAAACCTGTCTGATAGTGATAGACTCAAGGAGCCTAATCTATTTAGTTTAACAAAGAGAAGGTGGGACTGACTTGATTACAGTCTATAACTACTTACATGGGGAACAAATTTTCAATAATGGGCTCTTCAGACTAGCAGAGAAAGGTATAACAAGATCCAGGGGCTGGAAATTGAAGTGAAACAAATTCAGACTGGAAATAAGGTGTACATTTTTAACAGTGAGAGTAATTAACCACTGGAACAATTTACCAAGTGTCATGGTGGATTCTCCATCACTAACCATTTTTAAATCCAGATTGGATGTTTTTTTAAAAGATCCGCTCTAGGAGCTATTTTGGGCAAGTTCTATGCCTGTATTACACACAAGGTCAGATTAGATGATCACAATAGTCCCTTCTAGCCTTAGAATCTATGAAAACCAGCTTGAACCTGCCGCACCCAAAAGTCTAGGAAAACTAAACACCACCTCTGGGCATTTCCACGAGTCAGTACTTCCCCAATGGCAAGCACTAAGTCTGTGTATATAAAAGAAAACTTTTAATAAAAGGGAGAGGGATCACAGCATTAATTTGGGAAAACATTGCAACAGTGATTCAAAAGTATGCAAATCATAAGTGAACTCCTGCCCCACACTATTTTGGACAGGAGTCCTTTCCTTCAGTTTCCCACCTTCAGGTGTGAAATTCCCGTAGACAAATGTCTGTTTAACATGTCTTTCCCTCAGTTGTACCCCTGTCATAAATATAAAGGGAAGGGTAAACACCTTTAAATCCCTCCTGGCCAGAGGAAAAACCCTTTCACCTGTAAAGCATTAAGAAGCTAAAATAACCTCGCTGGCACCTGACCAAAATGACCAATGAGGAGACAAGATACTTTCAAAGCTGGAAGGGAGGGAAGCAAAGGTTTGTCTCTGTCTGTGTGTTGCTTTTGCCGGGACCAGAGCAGGAATGCAGGTCAAAACTTCTGTAAAGAGTGAATAAGCAATCTAGTTAAATATGCATTAGATTCTGTTTTGTTTAAATGGCTGATAAAATAAGTTGTGCTGAATGGAATGTATATTCCTGTTTTTGTGTCTTTTTGTAACTTAAGGTTTTGCCTAGAGGGATTCTCTATGTTTTGAATCTGATTACCCTGTAAGGTATTTACCATCCTGATTTTACAGAGGTGATTCTTTTACCTTTTCTTTAATTAAAATTCTTCTTTTAAGAACCTGATTGCTTTTTCATTGTTCTTAAGATCCAAGGGTTTGGGTCTGTGTTCACCTGTGCAAATTGGTGAGGATTTTTATCAAGCCTTCCCCAGGAAAGGGGGTGTAGGGTTTGGGAGGTTTTTGGGGGGAAAGACGTTTCCAAGCAGGCTCTTTCCCTGTTATATATTTGTTAGATGCTTGGTGGTGGCAGCAATAAAGTCCAAGGGCAAAAGGTAAAATAGTTTGTACCATGGGGAAGTTTTAACCTAAGCTGGTAAAAATAAGCTGAGGGGGTTTTTCATGCAGGTCCCCACATCTGTACCGTAGAGTTCAGAGTGGAGAAGGAACCTTGACAACCTCACTCACAGCTTATCTGTGGTCAACAAAGTATCAGAGTCCCGGAGTATATTCAGGTGGGTTTGGGAGATGATTGAGTGAGACCTCTGCTTCAAAAAGAAAAGAAGTATTTGTGGCACCTTCGAGACTAACAAATTTTTTGAGCATAAGCTTTCGTGAGCTACAGCTCACTTCATAGCTCATGAAAGCTTATGCTCAAATAAATTGGTTACTCTAAGGTGCCACAAGTCCTCCTTTTCTTTTTGCCTATACAGACTAACACGACTGCTACTCTGAAACCTCTGCTTCAGCTTGCCAATGCTGTTTCTACTGCTGCTGTTGCTCACGGCTGCTGCTTCTCTTTGCTGTGATGTCATGGTTTGAGTTTCCACCATATAACCTATCTTCTAATGATTTCACTGGGTAGAGAGGAACTCACTGCTGCTGCCTGTTCTGCATGGTGTTTCACCACAGCCCTGTCCCCACACCAGGACTAAGCCCCCAGGCCAGTTTATTAGTGTGATTTCAGTTCTAGAGATCTTTGAGAGGAAACAAGGACGCGCAATTGAATCCATTCAGCTCTGTCTTTAAACACTGCAGGGGAAAGGTCAAATGATATATAAGGCCCTTTAAACAGAGTCTACACTGTGTGCCGACCCGCTCTGACTTTCACTTGGACTTGGCATCACTAACTCCACTTAGCAAGTGAGGTTGAAGGACCTCACCTTCTCAATTAGAGCATACTACGTAAGGTTCTGCTGCCCTTTATACATACAATAAGCATAACAACATTTTATTATACCTGCATCCAAATCTAAAGTGAACTTTAACCCAAAACAGCCAAAATTCATCACTTTGCAAAGCAGGTCTGTCTACTGATCATGTAGGCGAAGTAGTTGTGTCTATGCAAATGCAGTCTGCTCCTGAAGTCTTTTGCACAGTTCATCAATAGATGCTAGGGGAGAGCTTATTCAGATCATCTGTCCAGCTTCAATGGCTATCCATTAGTTGGCTATGGATCTCTTTAACCACAAGGACTTTCTGCTTTCACTTATTGATGAGTGAATCTCACAAAGGTTCAGAGGTTGAGTTCAGTTTGGATAAATGTCAAAATGTTTTGGTTGCTTATTCAAACTTTCCAGATGTCTTGGCTCTGCAGGCTAGAGTCTGAAAATCTTGAGAGAATGTGCTTTTGTGAGAGATTTGACAATTGCACTCCTAGCAGTGACAGCAGTTTGTAAGGTTCTGAAACTTTTAGATAGTTTTGGTTCTAGAAATGGAGGAAGGTTAAAAAATGGTGACTCTTATCATTTCCAAACTGGTTCAGCCATCCCTATTTTTCACCTGTCATTGCAAGTTTACTCTGGTGGTAGATTAAACCTTTCATCCTTTCTTTTCTTAGTAGTCTTTGGGATACTGCCTGACAGAACCTTTCACGGAGTGCAAAAATCTTTGATCCATCCACAACAAATTGGGTTTTGGATTGGGGCATTGTTTGAAAATATATAGGTATATTTTAACCCAGGCCTTTGAGGTACCAAGCTTCATAGAGTTTTTGTTTTTTGGGGGGTGTGTGTTTTTTTGTGGCGGGGAAGGGGGTTAGAGTGTCTGGATTTTCTTGTTAAACAAAGTAAAGGCAAATTGTCATTCAGTCAAATTTTATTTTTATTCACATATTAATTTTGAAGCACAAATCCAGATTCAAACATTAAACTCCATGTACAAATCTACTGTGCAGAAGTCTCATTCTCACTTCTCTTGCTGGCAATAAGAGTGCTGTGAAGTGCTGAAGAGGGTGTCCTTCACTTGAGAAACCCTTCAGGTTGATTCAGAAGCAGTACTAAGTTTCAAAGATAGTCCCATGCAGCCTTATTTACCCAAACTAATGATGATTGTGGTTTTTCTTCTTGTGGTTGAAGATGGTTGCTTAGTGAATTGAGGGGTGAATCCTGGCATCCTTGGGACTATCAGAGGATGAAGGCTGCAACACCATTTTTTGGCTCTCTGGAGAAGATACATCAAAATTCCATGTGCTTCTTGTTGTGATTTCCTCTGTAAATCAATAAGTTATTTTGTTAATACAAATCTGAAAGTTCCTATTTTCCTAAATTCAGATTCTAACTGTTTGTAGTTTTAAAACAAGTAACTAACTGGCCACTACAGTAAAACTAGCCATTGCCATTTGTATTTCTTTTTCCTCTCAGTTTAGCCTCCCATGAGTTCTTGCTGAAATTAATACTCCTAAAATAAAAACAGCTGGCCTGATCCTCTTTCTTACCATCAATTTTTGTCTGTCTTTTCATGCAAGATAGTGAGTTGAATTAAAAAGCTTATTTAACACAGAACAAGGGGAAAAACAGAGAGAGGTAATTCCTTTACAAATAAATGCTAACACCCTTATTTTTTTTAGTGTGGAAACCTTTAAAATATGGATGTGGTTAGATTAAAAAGTTAGGGACTTTGGTTTCAGTAAATGTAACAGAAATTTTCCAGTGTGGTGGGGAAAGGCTATCATTGGACATGCACTTGACTAAGATTGAAATCCTTCTTTTGTAGATTTAAACTGGTTCATGTATTGTGTTTTGGGTGTCCATTATCCCATCAGCAGTAAATGACCTGCAGTTACCTCTAAGGCTGAAAGCTGCTGCTCATCACAGCAGTTTTGTGGTCAGTAATGTGAATGAAACAACCCTTTTTCGTCATAGATTTCAGAGCAGAATTTGATCTCTTAGGACTAGTGATTAGAGTCCTAAACATGTAGCAAGGTGTGAAAGATTTGTTTTCATTGAAGGGAATTTTTACACTCAGCTATGGTAAATAGTTTGGAAATTCTTTGTATATATAAGACAGAGGGATCAAAGCATGATATTACTTTCCCTAAGAGACTATAACAGTTAAGAGGGAGGTGCATATGCACAAATACACAATAGGCTTGCTTCACCCTGCTGGAGTGGGGTGGAATGCAAAGTGCCTTTTTGCACCATTCTACCTATGGGCTCTGCAGAGGGAGGACAGCTTTAAACTTCAGTTGGGCTCCCAGGGTGACTGAAGGTGACTGGGGGATGCACTGAAGTAGCATGTCCCCCAACTGCCCTAGCCATGCACCCTCCCTGACTGGTGCCAACCTCCCTTAAGGCTGTAGTGTCCTTGGGGACACCCTAGTACAGTGGTTCTCAACCTTTTCAGACTACTGTAACCCTTTCAGGAGTCTGATTTGTCTTGTGTACCTCAAGTTTCACCTCACTTAAAAACTACTTGCTTACAAAATCAGACATAAAATTACAAAAGTGTTACAGCACACTATTACTGAGAAATTGCTGATTTTCTCATTTTTACCTTATATTTATAAAATAAATCGATTGGAGTATAAATATTGTACTTACATTTCAGTGTGACACTTGAGCCTGTTTTTCACTTGTGAACATTGTGTGAAGCCCAAGCCCCAGGCAGTGTGGCTGAAGCATGTTACTTAGCTTTGTGGGGTCCAGGCAGTTGCCCTGCTTGCCACCCCCTAATGCGACTCCCCTAAACCCAGACCTCAACCCCCCTCGGGGCTGCAACCCCCAGGTTGAGAAACACTGACCTAGATGAGTTGAATATCCCCTGGAATACCTCAGAGTACCCCCAGGGATACACATACCCCTGGTTGAGAACCACTGCCCTAGCAGATACTGGACATTTTGTTCTGCTGCAAACAGCCTCCTGACAGAGGTTCTGAAAGTGTAAACCAAGGCAGGATCAAGCCTGAAAGCTCTGATTTTCTTTAAAAATAGGTGTTGATGAATAGTATTTGCTTAGTTATAGCTTTAAAATATGAATAAAAGATGGAAAATGCAAATCAATGATGTTTTAAGAGGCATTTTTACTCTTTTTAAAACGTTTTACTAAATACATTTTTACTCTGTTTTAGAGGAGGATTTCATTGTGATTTAACCAAAAAACATCTCAAAGAGAGGAGAGTGCTTTGGGTGTTAATCCAAGCACTGGACTGACAAACGGGAACTCTAATTTTAATTCTGACTATGCCACTGACTTTACTAGCTTGTCTTGGAGAGGTTATATAAGACCAGATTAAAAAAAAAAAGTCTAAGGTTCATACACAGAAATGATATAGAAACGTGTCCATTAGCGTGTACAAACTCCCATTTTTCTGTGCAACTGTGGCAATTGCACGTGTATATCCAGAAACATGAATTCGCTTCTGTGTACAGACCTCTGGTCTCCCTTTTGAAATTGTCCTTTAATCTCTCTGCTTTCATTTTTCCATCCATCAGATGGGAATAATAGATACTTATCACCTTGACATGGCTGTTGTGAGGTTTAATTAGTTAGTTTGTAAAGCACTTTGCAGATGAAAAAAACAAAACATTGATACTATTAGTTCTTAATTGTTGTTACGCAGTTTTTTATGTTATGGCTATTGCAAAATGTCTCTGCTTTTTAAATTTGTTTTCTTTTCTCTTTGTTGTTTTATTAGTGTTCCGATCTTGGATACCATGCAAGTCTGAACAGAGCCCTAAGAACATATCTCTCTGCAGAGTATAACCTTGAAACATCTAGACATGAGGGCCTAGATATAATTGAGAATGCTGTTGACAGCTTGGAGCCACGAAGTGACAAGCAGAGATTCATGGAGATGTACCCCACTGCCTTTTGTCCGCCAATGAAATTTGAGTTCCAGTCTCATATGGGTGATGAGGTCAGTAGTTAGTGACTTCTTAGAGACAAGTAGGGTAAATCCAAACCAATAATTTCTGTTTCTGCACAAAGGAAAACTTCCCTGGTGTGAATTCTGAATTATTTTCTGCAGGATGTGGCTTTCATCCACTTCTACAAAGAATCTAGTTAAAGTGAAATGTAAGCCAGTATTATTTATGCAGACACAAATGGATCAGCAAACAAAACCTTTGGCAGATCTGGAAACACGCTATTCAGAGTTGCTCAAAATAATTCTGATGCAAGAGCAATCCTTTGTTGTTGTGTTTTGTATTACACTATAATGACATTGGCTCAGATTCTCTTCGTTTCCAAGATGTGCCCAGCACAGAAACAGAGGCAATAATGGCTTTATATCACGAACCACACAGTGGGGCTTCCCAGTGCAACTTAGAGGGGCCTCAGAGCTGTTCTGCACTGCACTTGGAGCATATCATCTGGAGATTGCCAGAATGCAAGCGGTCTCCAACCATGCCCCTATTTTCCACTACATTAGGGACTGGTGGGAGCATAGAATGCTACAGTATCTGGGGATTTCCCTTCCGCAAGGGAAATCTTGGATGTGCACTGCTTTGTGGCCCTGTAGCAGCCAAAAGCCATATTGCAGAGGAACATCAATTCCTATCTATTTTCATAGAATATTGTGACTATTTCCTCATCTTAGGGTATGTCTATACTATGAAATTAGGTAGATTTTATAGAAGTCGATTTTTAGAAGTCTATTTTTTACAGTCGATTGTGTATGTCCCCACTAAGCGCATTAAGTCAGCGGAATGTGTCTTCAATACCGTGGCTAGCATCAACTTACAGAACGGTGCACTGTGAGTAGCTATCCCACAGTTCCCCGCAGTCTCCGCTGCCCATTGGAATTCTGGGTTAAGCTCCCAATGCCTGATGGGGCAAAAACATTGTCGAGTTTGGTTTTGGATACATGCCGTCAGTCCCCCCTCCCTCCATGAAAGCAACGGCAGACAATCATTTTGTGCCTTTCTTCCTGGGTTACCCATGCAGACGCCATATCATGGCAAGCATGGAGCCCGCTCAGCTCACTGCTGCTGTTGTGAGCATTGTAAACACCTTGCGCATTATCCTGGAGTATGTGCAGAACTGGGCTAAGAAACACCAGCATGAGGACGATTGTGATGAGGGCATGGACATAGATGTTCCTGAAAGCACAGGTTGTGGCAATTGGGACATCATGGCTGCAGTGGGGCAGGTTGATACAGTGGAACGCCGATTCTGGGTCCAGCAAACAAGCACAGACTGGTGGGACCTCATAGTGTTGCAGGTATGGGATGATTCACAGTGGCTGCGAAATTTTCGCATGCATAAGGCCATTTTCCTTGAACTTTGTGAGTTGCTTTTCCCTGCCCTGAAGCACAGGAATACCAAGATGAGAGCTACCCTGACAGTTGAGAAGCGAGTGGCGATAGCCCTGTGGAAGCTTGCAACGCCTGACTGCACCGGTCAGTTGGGAATCAATTTGGAGTAGGCAAGTCTACTGTGGGGACTGCTGTGATCCAAGTAGCCAATGCAATCACTGATGTTCTGCTATCAAGGGTGACTCTGGGAAATGTGCAGGTCAGACTGGATGGCTTTGCTTCAATGGGGTTCCCTAACTGTGGTGGGGCGATAGACAGAACACATATCCCTATCTTGGCTCCGGACCACCTTGCCAACCAGTACGTAAACCGCAAGGGATACTTCTCAATGGTGCTGCAAGCACTGGTGGATCACAAGGGACATTTCACCGACATCAACATGGGATGGCCGGGAAAGGTGCATGACGCTCGCATCTTTAGGAACTCCAGGTTGTTCAAGCAGTTGCAAGAAGGGACTTACTTCCCAGACCAAAAAATTACCACTGGGGCTGTAGAAATGCCAATAGTTATCCTTGGGGACCCAGCCTACCCCTTGCTCCCAGGGCTCATGAAGCCGTACACAAGCATCCTGGACAGTAGTAAGGAGCAATTCAACTATAGGCTGACCAAGTGCAGAATGGTGGTAGAATGTGCCTTTGGATGTTTAAAAGCTTGCTGGTGCTGTTTGCTGACTAGGTTAGACCTTAGAGCAACCAACATTCCCATTGTTATTGCTGCTTGCTGTGTGCTCCATAATATCTGTGAGAGTAAGGGGGAGACGTTTATGGCGGGGTGGGAGGTTGAGGCAAATTGCCTGGCAGCCGATTTTGAGCAGCCAGACACTAGGGTGATTAGAAGAGCGCAGATAGGCATGCTGCACATCAGAGAGGCTTTGAAAACCAATTTCATGACTGGCCAGGCTACAGTGTGATAGTTATGTGTATTTCTCCTTGCTGCAAACCCCCCTTCGATCACAGCTGGCAAAGGAAATAAAGTAACTATCGTCTTGAAACTATGCATTCGTTCTTTATTAATTTTTTTTTAAAAAGTGAGAGAACTGACAAAGTAGCCCGGGTGGGGTGGGGTGTAGGAGGAGGGAAGGACAAGGCCACATTGCTTATTGTAGTCACACTACAAATTAAAACTGTTTGAATGACAATCTTCTGTTGCCTGGGCCATCCTCTGGAGTGGAGTGGCTAGGTGCCCGGAGCCTCCCCCCGTGTTCTTTGGCGTCTGGGTGAGGAGGATATGGAACTTGGGGAGGAGGGCAGGCGGTTATACAGTGGATGCAGTGTGGGTCTGTGCTCTTGTTGGCTCCAACAGACGCTTCATCATGTCCGTTTTTTCCCCCACTAGCCTCAGCATTGCCTCCTGCCTCTGCTCTTCGTGCTCACTTAATGCTTTCCTGGCCTCTGCCACTGAATGCCTCCATGCATTAAGCTGTGCCCTATCAGTGCAGGAGGACTGCATGAGCTCGGAAAACATGTCATTGCGAGTGTGTTTTTTTCGCCGTCGAATCTGCGATAACCTCAGGGACAGAGATGATGGGGAGCATAGAAACATTTGCACCTGGGAGGAGATAAAAAGGGAGAGTAAATTTTAAGATGACACATTTCTGAGAACAAAAGTAAGACTCTTTCACAGTGAGTGAAGTAATTCACAACAGACAGCACATGTGCTTTAGGTACAAGTTCGCATTTTGCCTTTTATATTGAGCACCTGCCGGTATGGTGATACATCACAAATGGCTGGGCAACAATATTCAGTTTCCAAGCAGCCATGGTAAGCCTTTTGATATGCAGGGTTGGCTTCTTCTGCCTTCGTAACATGTGGGAATGGTTTCAGACTGCAGCGCCATCCTTTCCCATAGCAAGCAATGACTGTTGGGTTTCACATTTAAAAGGAGGGGCTACGGTTTTCGGGTGGATGTACAGCACACACCTCCCCCCACCCTGCCGCATGGCTATTCTCTGGGATGATCCCTTCACCCCTCCCCCTGCCGCGTGGCTGTTCTCCAGGGTGATCCCTTTTAGCCAAGTACAAGCAACCCAGCATGAACGGGTTCCTTTTACTGTTCCCTTACAAAAATTCCCCTATTTCAACCAGGTGACCATGAATGATATCACTCTCCTGAGGCTAACACAGAAATATAAAGACCTAATGTTGCTTGAATGCGACCAAAACCCAGGACCATTCACTGCCATGCTTTGTGCTTCAGTGATTCCAGACTACTTGCTGCTGGCTTGGCGTGGTAAAGTGTCCTACCATGGAGGACGAAATAAGGCAGCCCTCCCTAGAAACCTTCTGCAAAGGCTTTGAGTATCTCCAGGAGAACTTCATGGAGATGTCCCTGGAGGATTCCCGCTCCATCCCCAGACACATTAACAGATTTTTCCAGTAGCTGTACTGGCCACGAATGCATCCCAATTCTTCAGGGCAAATCAAACATTAAACACTATTGCTTTTAAACCCTGTACTGTAGTTACAAATGTGCACTCACCAGAGCTGCCTTCTCCGGCTTCAGGGTCGGGAATCCTGCCTTGGGAGGGTATTGGCTCCAGAGTGATGAAAACGTCCTGGCTGCCTGGGAGAACAGATTCACCGCTTGCCTCCTGCGCATTCTCCTTCTCCTCTTCCTCATCTACAAAATCCTCCTCCCTGTTGCATGAGACTCCCCCCTTGCAGGTGTCCACAGACAGTGGTGGGGTAGTGGAAGGGTCCCCACCTAGAATGCCATGCAGCTGATCATAGAAGCGGCATGTATGGGGCTCTGACCCAGAGCGACTGTTTGCCTCCTTTGTTTTTTGGTAGGCATGCCTGAGCATCTTGACTTTCACGTGGCACTGCTGTGTGTCTCTTTTGTAGCCTCTCTCCACCATGCCCTTTGCGATTTTGGCATATATATTAGCATTTCTTCTTTTTGATCGGAGTTTGGCCTACACAGATTCTTCTCCCCATACAGCAATCAGATCCAGTGTCTCCCCTTTGGTCCATGCTGGAGCTCGTTTGCGATTCTGGGGGGACTGCATGGTCACCTGTGCTGCTGAGCTCTCCACACTGATCAAACAGGAAATGAAATTCAAAATTTCCCAGGGCTTTTCCTGTGTACCTGGCTAGTTCATCAGAGGTCAAAGTGCTGTCCAGAGTGGTCACATTGGAGCACTCTGGGATAGCTCCCGGAGGCCAATACCGTCGAATTGCGTCTGCACTACCCCAAATTTGACCCAGCAAGGTTGATTTTAGCGCTACTCCCCTCACCGGGGAGGAGTGCAGAAGTTGATTTTAAGAGCCCTTTAGGTCAATGGAACGGGGTTGGTTGTGTAGAAGCATTCATTTTAAAATCGACCTATCCCCATAGTGTAGACGAGGGCTTATAGTACATACATACTTAAAATAATTGATTTGGAAAATGAAAATCTAAATTAAATTACATTTTTAATAGTTTCAGCAGCAATTCATCTGGTTTTAAAGAGAGTGACAGAAGCTGGTGTTGGTGAATTGAAATTTTCTCTGAGTCTAATAGCCATTTTTGATTCTTTGTTAGGTTTGTCAGGTCAGTGCCCAGCAACCGGTACAAGCAGAGCTTATGCTCAGGTATCAACAGCTACAGTCACGACTGGCCACACTCAAAATTGAAAATGAAGAGGTGAGATTTGTCTCTGCTTGTAAAGTATAATAAACAGCATTTTGGGAGAGGAAGGATTTCCACCATGGAGGCACGTATCACAGGCTGGCGGACGCTAAGCCTCCCCAAACAGCTCTGCGTGGCCCTGCCCATGCTCTGCCCCGAGGCCCCTCCTGCTTGCCGCTTCGCCCTTGGCCCCAGCCCAGGCAGGCTGCTCCTCTTCTGGAAAGCATGCTGGGGCTGGGGCTGGGACTAGGGCGGCTGACCTGTGACCGGGACTTGGGGTGGGGTGGGGCCCCCAGGCACTGGGGTCGTGCCACTTGGCACTCCCGGGTGGCCCAGGGCTGAGGGCAGGGGGGCACTTTGGGCTCCAGTGGGAGGATAAGGGGTGGGGCCTCAGGCAGAAGGGGTGGGCCAGGTCAGGGGCTAACCTCCCCAAGCCCGTGGTTCACCTGGCACCCCTGATTTCCACTGTGTCAAAAACTACGATACATAATTTAGACCAGTGGTTCTCAACCTGCGGCCCAGTCAGCACAGAGCTGCAGCCCATGTGAGATCCTCAGGGCCATACTGGTAGTATTGGATGCGACCCACAGTGGTAAATAGGTTGAGAACCACTGATTTAGACTAAAATGGTTTAAATCTATATGCACAATTTTCATTTATAATATCAAATATCTATAAACATTTCAGAGGTTAAAAACTGTACCCCAAAGGTGAAATTATGCCTTAATACATCTTGAATGCATCACCAGTCAGAGGAGCTGCACAGAAGGTGTACCAGTGCAGAATTTGACCCTACAGATCATTGAGTCACTTGTAGAACTGGATCAGATCAAAAATACCTCCATGGTTTGGTACAAACTTCCATTTTTCTTTTAGGAAAGGCCTGGAATGAAGTCAATAATGAGTCAGAATCAGTTATAAGTGGTTTAAAAATGTGTGTATTTGAGTTTGTGTATTGCTTTCCTTGAGAATTCATTGTATGTGTTTGAGCTTGTATCTATCGATTCCTTTACATTTAGGATTCATCGAAAATATTCTTATTTATGTGGATATTTTTCAGCTTAAAAAAAATGATTCTGTGTTTCAGCTAATGCTTCTGTTTATTTGACCCATATGTGTAACGCATTAATTTTGCTTTTTAAAGAAACACTTGTATTCCAGCCAGTGCATTTATTTTTAAACCAAATATAGTTCAAGTTACTCACATTTAGGTGGTTGTGGTGGTTTTAAACCAATGGCATTTGTTGAAACAACTGCACTTTCCTTGTAACTGTTCAATCCACCTTTACTGAAACTAATGTATTTGAGCAAAAACCAGCGTGTTTCAATTCTTGGCAATACATGTGCATGTCAGCCAACGAGTCTTTGTTGAAACTAGCACAGTAAATTTGCCCCTTTTCAGAACCTCATAACTAAGGTCATTGGCAAGCCGCTGCAGGGAATCTCCCATTGCAGCTGTCTGCATGGACTTGTTATACAGAAGAACACAGATTCTAGATTTATTCATGTTCCATGCATTTTGGATTTTCAAGTTTTTAACGTTAGAGAGAGAGAGAAATTTATAAAAACAATAGATTAAAACTGTTACTTTTATTGTCTCCTACAAAATGGACTTTGTCGATTTTGGAGGCAGTTGCTGAGATTCTAAGAAGTATTATGAGCAGAATTACTGAGGTCTAATTATCTAATTCCCCCTCCCCTCTCTCTACCATGGATTTAACAAATGGTTATTTCCCAGATTACCAGCTTTGAAGGATGAAGGAATTTTGGCTGTGTTCTATGGCTGCAGAGGCAGAATCTTTGTTACGCTCTTAGCTAGAGCTGTTTATACATAGTGATATTGAATGCCTTTCCTGATGATGGCTCACCTAGTAAAAAAAAGTTGCTCTTTTTTTTAAAAAGAATAAAAAAAACTAAGGGCTCTTCACACCACTCTGGCAGCATATGGGGGCCTTAAAGTGTGCATAAATTATACTTACTTAAAGAAGTGTAAATGAGAATCTGTTCCTAAAACTAAAAGCCATGGCATTTTCTTACTCTATTCATACCTTGAAGGCCTGAATCAGAATCAAATACTTATGTAAACAAACATACAATAGTTTAATAAACTATTTAAATTCAAAAAGTAACTCAGATTCACCATTCAGGAGATATGGGGAGAAAGCAAGATTAAAGTGAGAGAAGGTAAGAAAGCATATTTGATTGCTCACCAGATGAGTGCACAAATATAGGGATAAGCAGGAGGCTCATGATAGTAGGCCAGGGCATATGAATGGGGAAGCACTGTTTCACAGAGACAGATGTGCGTGTGCAAAGGAGGTGTATGTAGAAGTGACTTTTTATGGAGTAAGCATGCAGGTCACCAACTTCACCTCCAAACATATTCACTACCGCAGAGCTTGATGGTACACGCACTATCATCTGGATCTTATCACTTGACTTTTCATTGTGTGGATGCAGTGTATCTGTTGTTCTGTTTCTAGTCATCTGTGTACTCTGAATGGCCATACTAGCTACACAATTCTGCAGCTAGTAGGAGATGCTGTGATAGCTGTGTAAACTCTACCTTCTTCCATCTTCTCTTCATCCATATTGCATCTGTGGGTTATAGACATGATCTTTACCACACATCAAACCCCTTACCAACATAAGGTAATTGTTGCACCAGAGTTTCTCATGGGAGCACACAGTCCACTGTCAGCCATGCCATCAGATGTGCTCAATCATATTTTAATCTGGGGAGCCGACAGTTCGGGTTAGAGTACCAGTACTGTTTCTATTCACTTCCACTTTTTTTTTCCACTTTATTGTTCAGAGGCCAAATTCTGATGATGATACTCAGTCAACAGGAGAGCAGCCTATGTTTGCTTATAGTAACTTATTAAAGCATAGAGACAGACCTAGGAACCAATGATCTTTTTTTTTTCTATTCTACACCAGTGTAAAACATGGCACTTGCTATTGTCATATACCTCAGTTCATTCACAGAGCATGTAAGAGTGAATTCATTTCAGTCATTAGTTTCCATTGTAAGCTGCTTCTAGAATTTATTTATCTTCCTTTCTATTTGATAAATTGCACATGTTCATACCAGGTTAAGAAAACGACAGAAGCTACTTTGCAGACTATACAAGACATGGTCACCATTGAGGACTATGACGTGTCAGAATGTTTCCAGCACAGTCGCTCTACAGAGTCTGTGAAGTCAACAGTCTCTGAGACGTACATGAGTAAGCCCAGCATTGCAAAAAGAAGAGCTAACCAGCAGGAGACTGAGCAGTTCTATTTCATGGTATGTTGGTTGCTTCTTCAGCCATGTGATCTGGTCCAAACAAGTGTTTTCAAAAGGAATTGAAGTAACAGATAAAATTAATCCATTGATTTTTGTCTCTGCAGAAATTCAGAGAATTCCTGGAAGGGAGTAATCTCATCACAAAGCTGCAAGCAAAACATGACTTACTGCACAGGACACTTGGAGAAGGTAAATGATGCAGGAGAGACTGAAAAGCAATTCTAGGGTGAACCCACTAAAATATTTAAAGTGTATGCAGTGGAAAATTACAAAGCTCGGAGTCCTAGTGCCCATTAAATATAGGCCTGATTTCTTTACCAGTCATAATTCAATGCAATGGTTAGAGCCTTTTCCTGCACAAGAGAAAGCTATAAACTGGTTTTATTTCTTCAATAGATATTAGTTTGTATTTTTCAAATATAACAATGTGGACAAATGAATGCATTTGGGAATGAAACTATTGAATGAAACATCTGTGTTCTGATTTGAGAAAATAATACACTACTAGACACATACTGAATTAAAAGCTGTGCAAGACATTCTGTTTTTGCTTCCTGAATTTTTTTTCAGAGAGAGTTTTGTAAACACGTAAATGGCAACATTCTGTAAGGCCCCTATCCTGCAACTGGAGCCACCAGCACAGACTCTCATGCCCTGCAGAGCCCCACTGTGGCTCCATTCCAGGATGGGGACCTGTCCTTGGGGAGACAAGCAAATGGATCCATTTACCACAAGACAGCATTAGCGAGTGGGGGCTCAAGAGATGGGAGGAAGCAAGATGCTGGGGGAAGCAGAAATAATGGAAATTTGGTGATAAAATCTGTTTTCACAAAAGTTCCACCTGTTCAGTCAGGATGGCAGATCCAGATTTGCATCCAGGGTATGGATACAGTTTGAATAAAAGTCCAAACTCAGAAGGAATCTAAAATTTGGACAGCATCTGGATCCTGATCACCCCAATCAACCTATGTCTTCTTACTGATAGCCCATGTACATGGGGTTAATATGGGATTTGTTTGTCAAAGTTAAATAAACCACCATGAAATCAACTATCAAGCGGTCAAGCCAAGCAGAATCATGAGTAGACTGACCAGAACATGCAGGTGAATGAGAGACAGATACTTGGGATGGAATTAATCTGCAGGCCACAACCCTATTAATTATACTTTTGGGAAGGGAACTACTTTTCACCCTGCTCTCACGGGACTTTAACCACAAACCAAACAATAATTTGGTGACTGCAATGATAGAGGCCACAGGGCTGGGGACTGCCTCAGTCCTCAAAGACTCCAGGTTCCTCTCCTCTACTGAGAGCAAGGTCCAACAGTGAAATCCTGGGTCTTGTTTACCTTTGGGAGCTGGCTCTTCTAGTCTTTATGTGCACAGGACACCAGCCACAAGTTGCGATGAGTCAGTGGTCATACCAGCATTACATGAATTTTGGAATTCTTCTGCTTTCAACCAAATTTTGCCTCCAGGAGGCTGCAGGGAAGGTGAAAAAACCCACTAGACCTAGTTTTCCCTAATGGGAAAAATTCCTTACTGATCCCTAGAAACAGCATCATAAATGGCACAGCTCCAAATCTACAACCAGTGAAGGGGAGGGAGGGGCAGCTATCAGTAGAGTAAGAGACTTTTGAAACACCCAGACTAGCTTAATAGGTGAAGGGAAGAGAGGTGCTTCCAGCAGCCCGCCATTCAGGTGGGACCATCTCCCCTGGCCCACTTAATGACTAAGTGGAGGACTAAAGGGGAAGGGAGCAGTGGGACAGCCTCCATTCTGCCATGCTTGTGCTTTGGTCTTCTCTCAATCACCCTGCTGTACTGAAGATAGTGAGAGGGTAATTAGAGAAGGTGTCTTTTGAGTATAGATAAATCCTATAACAAGCAGTCTTAAAATTTTTCACTGGTTTCTTTAGACAGATTCATGGTCATCCTGAAAAAGGATTCTGTAAAGTCTAGGTTATCCAAAAATTAACTTAAACTTCCACAGCTGTTTGGGAAACTGATTCTTCTCAATTATATAGATAGATAGTTGGTAATTTATCGTTGAACTGTGACATAAATTCATAGTTTATACAGGCACAGTTTCTAAGAAGTTTGGTGGAAAAACAAAGTGTGCATAAGTTGTAATGCAATGTCATGTATTTCTAACAAAACTGATTTCGTAGCCTCTTGAGACGGTACTTCATTAATTAAAAATAGATATGTGCACACCTTGTATACATAAAATAGATTGAAAGAGAGAAAAGGAAGCTATTTTGGATGTACCTATTACATGGCTTAGTAGTTAACAGACACATATAAAGCCTTGAGTTCTCTTTTCCCTTTGCATACATTCATGTAGCATATGATTGCTATCTTCTTGACTTTCATTGTCCCACAGAATTTTGCAAAGGCCATCATTTTGTACTGGAACTCTCATGTAATACCACCCCCAAATACAGTTTCTTGGTGGCCACAGTTGCTGGAAGTGGCAGAGCCCTATCAAAATTAGGACAAAACTCTGAGCAGGTGGCAATGTTTTGTCAGGTTGGGTATGTCCTTAGCATCACTACACTGTAAAGCTAAGGTTATGTGTACACTAAGAGCTAGGGGTGTGAATCTCTAGCTTGCATAGACATACTCATGCTACCTCTCATTGAGTGGGCACTAAACACAGTAGTGTAGCCATGGTGGCACAGACTAGCTGAGCCAAGTATGTATCCATGGAGTTCAGGCAGATTTTACTGAGCACAGTTAGCCCATGCCACTGCTCGCCACTGCCCATGCTACTATGGCTACCCTACTGAGCTAGCAGGAGTGTGACTACTCATGCTAGGGAATCTCACCCACAGCACCTACTGTAGACATAGACTAAAACACGCTAACCTCTGCAAGCAAACATCACCTGAAGCCAGAGCACACCGAAGGAAGCTTTTAGCTTTTTAGCTGAGGTGATAGGCTACCAAAGTTCGTTCAGTTGCTAAAGTTCAGTTTTTATTTCAGTATTTATTTATTGTGGTGAACCTGTATCTTCAGATTTGGAAAAATAAATTAGAGATGTTCGTCTTCAAGTGCTTGCTCACGTCCATTCCACATTAGATGTGTGCGTGCTGCGTGCACCACTGCTGGAGATTTTTCCCTCAGTGGTATCCATCGGACCAGTTGTAGGGCCCTCTGCTGCCGCACACTTATGCGCCGGTATAAGGGGCCCTGCCGGCTCCACACCCTCTGTTCCTTCTTACCGCCCTGACGGTTACTGGAACTGGTCCTCTTGCTTCGGCAAGGTGTTTTTTCAGTGTTTATCTCTTCAACTTAGTTTGTTAGTCTTAGTGTAGTAACCGTGTAAATAGTTTTAAGTGTAGATAATTAGTCCCCCTCCTTTAGCGTAGAGGGGCTCCCTTTTCCCCTGGGGCCAGGCATGCCCCAGTCCCCGGGCTTCAAACCTTGTGCCTCCTCTGGCAAGCCTATGCCAGTGAGCAACCCACACTACAGTTGTCTGAAGCCTCTGGGAGAGGGTCACATACAAGAGCGCTTTCAGATATGTCGGGACCTTAAGTATTGTACAGAGAAAGATAGGCTAGACTGAGAGCTATCCTAATGGAAGCCGCTCTTAGACCAGCGCCGGAGCCAAGCCGATTGGATTGGGCACCAAGCGCTTCAGTGCGAAGCGCCCCTCTGGTACTGCATGTTTCTTGGCACTGTTCTTCATCTCCAGTGCCAAGGAAAAAACATAAGGAACAGCAGTCCAAGAGAAGACACTCCCCAGTGCCAAGAAAAGGCAAACAGGGGGAAGGCAGTGGAGTGCAACCCACATCAGGCCACTTCTCCATCCCCGGTCCCATAGCGGTATCGTCAACTCCACCCCGAGAGCAGTTGAGCTCAGTGCAGGAACCCGCCCGCACCAGGAAGTCATTGCTGTGCCAGTGGGGTTGCAGTGCCTTCTACCCCAGAGGCCTTTGAAGCATCCAGGAACTTATTTTCTCTGCCAACCCCAATGGGACAACTGCCTGCTCTGATGAGCATGAGCAGAAGAGAGCATGGAGCTCCAAGCTCTTTCCCAGCACCGGGGCCCTCGGTACCTTCCAGAGGCAAGACAGCCCTTCTTTCATCTGTGAGCTCACACCCGGTCTGACACCAGTCCCCGCACCCTTGGCACTAACTGGTAGAAGCAAGGGGTACCGTGGTCACCTCAGGAGGCCTCTTCTTCGGAATCTGAGGTGGAGTCCTACACCCATCCCAAGAGCCACCAGTGGTATCCATCCTACATCCCACCAGATCCCGGTGCAGGTCCCCCCACCAGCACCTGACTGGCAGGGCAGTGGCCGATGCAGTGGCTGTTCTGGAATCTGGAACCGTCATCCCACCGGTCCTGCTCAGTTGTGTCCCAGAGGCTGGCTCCCACACTGCTCCATTCAACACTGGACTCTGACTCTAGTACCAAGCCTGGTACCTACATGCAAGATGTGGGCCTGGTGAGAGTAATAGGGGCAGAAGAAGAGGAGGAAAGCTCTCCCTCCGGTACAGGCCTCTTACTTCTCCTCCCCAGATGAGTCTGTCTCAGGGCCGAGCAGGAGAACCCCTCAGGAGCTTCGAAAGAGAATAGCTGCTAATCTGGGGCTAGAGGTTCAGGTGTTCAAGAAGTCCATAGCTTCACTGACATTTTGGCTGAAGCAGCACCTTCTAAGGTGATCTTACCCATCAATGAGGCTGTTATGAGTCCAGTCAGAGCCCTGTGGCAGACCCCATCATCTCTTCCTCCCACTTTGAAGAAGGCAGAGGAGAAATACTATATGCCAACCAAAGGGTACGAGTACTTATATTCTCACCCTCCTCCGGGGTCCCGAGTCATAACAGCAGTCAATGAGAGGGACAGACAAGGCCAGGCAAGTGCTACCCCCAAACAGAAATACTTAAAGAGATTAGATCTGTTTGGCAGAAACTTTTATTCAACGAGGGGATTGCAGCTTTGTATCTCTAACCTGCAAGCCTTGCTGGGGGGCGGTATGATTACAATATGTGGGACTCTTTGATGAAATTTAAAGACTCGCTGCCTCATGATGCCAAGCAAGAGTGCTCTGCCCTCTTAGAGGCGGGAAAGAACATAGCCAGAGCCTTCCTCCAGGCAGCCCTACATGCAGCTGATGCGGCAGCCAGAACAATGGCTTCCGCAGTGGCTATGAGGCAATGCTCTTCGCTGCAGTCCTTGGAGCTACCACAGGAGGTCTAACAGTCAATCCAAGAACTCCCATTCGAGGGAACGTCACCATTTTTAAGCAAACAGACACAAAGATCCATGGTCTGAAGGACTCAAGGGCTAACCTCAGATCCCTGGGTTCCTATGCTCCGGCTCTTTCGAGGAGGCATTTCAGACCTCAGCAACTGGCCTGCTTCTCAGCTCTGCCACTGCGACAGGACTTGTTCAAGAAAAGGAGCAGGTGTTACAAGTGTCAACCATCCCCATCCGCCTCAATCTCACTACCGGTGTCACATAGATACTCAGGAGGTCCCAAGCAGAACTTTTGAAGGTGCGCCCAACGGCTCTATACTAGTTCCAACATCAGGTCCTGCTCCTGACCCTTTTGTTTTTGGACCAACTTTCCCACTTCAGCCCAGCATGGTCCTTCATCACATCAGAGCGCTGGGTGCTGAATACAGTTGTGGACAGTTACACCCTTCAGTTTTCCTCCACCCCTTCCTCCCCCCTCCATCCCTCTTCAGAGACCCTTCTCAGGAGTAACTTCTAGCCCCAGAGGTGAAAGCCCTCCTACAGGTGGGGCTGTGGAAGAGTTGCCTTGAAACTTGAGAGGGAAGGGGTTTTACTCCCGATATTTCCTAATCCCAAAGGCCAAGGGCGGGGGGGTTTCATTGACCCATCCTGGACTTGCGCCTCCTCAACAGTTATTCTAATAAACTGAGGTTCTGTATGGTCTACCTGGGCTCCGTCATTCCCTTTCTGGATCCAGGGGACTGGTATGCTACCCTCGACTTGAAGGACACTATTTCCATCTTCCAAGGCCACAGAAAATTCCTCAGATTCGTAGTAAACTAGTCCCATTACCAATTCACTGTCCTCCTCTTTGGTCTGTCTGCAGCACCCTGGGTTTTTACGAAATGCATGGCAGTGGTAGCAGCCTTCCTCAGAAAGCAAAGGGAAACCAGAAGGCAAACGTGTACCTCGACGACTGACTGATCAAGGGCCACTCAGAGGCTCAAGTAAAGTACAGCATCAGCCTGGTCCAAGCCACCTTCTGAGCACTGGGCCTGTTGATAAATGAACAAAAGTCGACTCTCATTCCAGTCCAGAGAATAGAGTTAGTCGGGGCAGTGCTAGACTTGACACAGACCAGAGCTTTCCTTCCAGAGGCTCCATTCCAGACCATGTCAGATCTGATATCCAGGATCAAGGTCCACTCCGTCACAACAGCCCAGGTTTCCCTGAAGCTCCTGGCACATGTGGCTGTATGCATGTACAGGGTACGAGACGCAAGGCGGTGCCTCAGACCCCTACAGGCATGGTTAGCTTCAGTGTACTCACCAAACAGACATCACTTGGACTCAGTGCTTAGTGTTCCAGCCCAAGTCCTCGCCTCCCTTGGTTGGTAGAAGGACCCCTGGTCGGCAATGGGGGGGAGTTCCCTTTGTCAATGTCCATCTGTTGGTGTTTTGGATGCTTTGGATGCTAGTTTTGGACGCTTCCATCTAGGTTGGAGAGCCCTCCTCCATCGCCTCAGGACTCAGGGCTTGTGGTCCCAGGAAAAGCTCTCCCTACACATAAATGTGAGAGAGCTCAGAGCGGTCTGCTTAGTTTGCCAAGTGTTTCTTCCCCAGATCACGGGCAAAGTAGTACAAGTGCTTACAGACAACATGACAGCCATGTTCTACATTGACAGACAGGGAGGAGTGAGGTCCTCCACTCTGTGTCAGCAGGCCGTCCATCTCTGGGGACTTCTGCTTGCAGCACTCCATTCACCTCAAGGCTATCCATCTTCCAGAAGCCCGGAAAGCCCTGGCAGATCACCTCAGCAGATCTTTCTCCTCTCACCACAAGTGGTCTCTTCACCCAGAGGTTATCAGGTTCATCCTGGCCACACCAACGCTGGTTCAGCACACTGCTACACATGTCAGTAGTGCCCCTGCTACCCTCCCACTCCGCACACACATGATCTCGCAAGACCATGGATATTTACTCCACATGACCCTTGTGGCCCTTCATCTGACTGTGTGAAAGCTCCATGGTTGAACTCGGAGAAACAAGCTTGTTCAGAACAAGTCCGCCAGGTCTTGCTAGGTAGTAGAAAGCTGTCTATTAGTGCTATCTACCTGACCTAGTGGAAGCATTTCTCGATATGGTCTTCCCAACAAAGTCTGTCTCTTACTTGGTCTTCCCTTCAATCTATCCAGGAATACCAGCTCCACCTAAAAATAGCAAGGTCTGGCCCTTGCATCTATCAAGGTACACCTAACAGCGGCCTTTCACCTGCCAGTGAGTGGTAGGTCAGTTTTCTCACATGAGATGTCCATCCGCTTTCTTAAAGTGTTAGAGAGACTTTACCCTGAGACTTGCGAGCTGATTCTACCCTTGGATTTAAACCTAGTCCTGTCTAGAGTCATGGGCCCTCTCTTTGAGCCGCTAGCATCATGTCCTCTGCTGTTTCTCTCCTGGAAGGTCACTTTCCTGATAGTGATTACCTCTGCCAGAAGGGTCTCGGAAATCAAGGCCCTTATGTCAGAACCTCCGTACACGATGTTCTTTAAGGACAAGATTCAGCTGTGTCCCCACTTGGCCTTCCTTCCAAAGATGGTTTCATAGTTCCATAGTAACCAAGCCATTTTCCTGCCAGTTTTCTTCCCAAAACCACACAGGAATTCAGAAGAGCCACAGCTTCACTCACTGGATGTCAGACATGCCCTAGCCTTCTACACTGAGAGGATTAAGCTGTTCCATAGATCTATGCAACTCCTTGTGACAGTAGCAGAAAGGATGAAAGGCCTGCTGTTTTCAGCCCAGAGAATCTTATCCTCGATAGCCTCCTGTATTTGGGCTGCTACGAGCAGGCGGACATTCCACCTCCTGCTGTCTTGACCGCTCATTCGACAAAAACTCAGGCCTCATCAGCTGCATTTCTGGCCCAGGTCCCAATTCAGGATATCTGCTGGGCTACAACCTGGTTGTCAGTGCATACCTTCTCCTTCCACTACGCCATCACCCAGCAGAGCAGTGTTGTAATCGGCATGTCCATGAACTCCAAGGCCACTGCCTTGGGCACTGCTTGTGAGTCACCTAACATGGAATGAACATGAGCAAGCACTCAAGGAAGAAAAAACAAGTTACTACCCTTTCCGTAACTGTTGTTCTTTGAGATGTATTGCTCATGTCCATTCCACGACCCACCGTCCTATCCCTCTGTTGGGAGTTAGCCAGCAAGAAGAAATTGAGATGATGCAGGGCCAGCAGTGCCCCTTACACTGACGTATAAGTGTGTGGCACCAGAGGAGCTAAAGCCGGCCCAACGGATACCACTGAGGGAAAAATCTCTGGCAACGGTGCACATGGCATGTGCAATTGTAATGTAGAATGGACATGAGCAGCACATCTCAAACAACAACAGTTACAGAAAGGTTAGTAACTGTTTTTTTTAATCGTGTCAATAACAAATATAGGAAACATACTAATTGTTCAGCTGGTTCAGTCCCATGGCCCATCTCGTCCAGTGTCCTGACTCCAGCAAGAGCCAACACCAGTGCTTCGGAGGACGGGACAAGAAACCTCACATTAGGCAGAATAATCAGCCCCTCCCAGTAGGTCTCATCTTGATCTCCAGTAGCTAGAGATGGGCCTAAACCTTGAAGTCTGAGGGTTTTTTAATCTCTTCCAGAATTTGTTTGCATTAACTGTTATGACTCTAATATTCTTTTTAGCCATATAATGTCCAATCCCTTTTCTAATCTTGTTTAAATTTTGGCCCTAATGACATCCTGTGACAGAGTTCCACAGTTTCAATATATAGTGTATGAAAATATATTTCCTTTAATTGATTTTGAATTTGCCACCTTTTAATTTCATTGACTCTCCCTAGTCTACCTTCTCTAGATCATTCATTATTTTATATATATTTTTATCATGTCCCTTCATATTCATTTTCTTTCAAAGGTAAACAATCAGTCTTTAATTCTCTCCTCACATGAAAGATTTTCCATGCCCTGGATCATGGGCGGCAGGTGGACCCCCACTTTGGATGGGGACCTGAGCCCCCCACACCTCCCTCTCATGGCCGCCAGAGGAGCCCTGGGCCAGCCCCAGCCAACCGACCAACCCAAGCTCCAGCCGGAGCAGATCCAGCCAGCCAGCCGACCTGAGCCTCAGCTGGAGCAGCCCCAGCCGCAATGGCTGGCCAGGGGCCAGAGCAGACCCAGCCCAGCCTCCCACAGCAGCAGCTGCAGCCAAGGAAGGCAGAGCCTTCCCTGGCCTATTATACCCACCACCCATGCCCTGGATCTTTCTTGTCACCCTTTTCTGACCCTCCTTTAATTCTGCAAAATATTTTTTGAGATGGAGTGACCAGTAGTACATGCAGAATCCAGATGAGGCTGCACCACTTATTTGTATAATGGCACTGTAATATTTTGCATATTTTTCTCCATCTGTTCCTATGTATCCTAACATCTTATTTGCCTTATTGACTGCAGCTACCTTCTCTAGACCATTCATTATATATTTCTATCATGTTCCCTCTTATTCATTTTCCTTTCTAAGGTAAACAATTTTTATCATTGCAAAAGGTTAACAGCAGGGTGACTCAATGTTCCATGTTAAATCCTGTTTAATATATTTAATTATCTAGAGGGAGAGAGATGAGTGGTATTAGCAGTGAGGTGGAAGAGTTTGCAGATGACTAACCTAAATAATTGTGTCAAATCTAGAGAAGACTCAGGAACTTCAGAGGGCTTTAACCAAGCTAAGTGAATGGGCAACACAATGGTAAATGAAATTAATTATTTATAAATGCAAAACAGTGCACATTGGGGAGATAAAAATTAAACTACTCATATACCTCCATGGTTATAAATTAACTATATCAACTCAGGAAAGTGACTTGGGCATCATTATGGACAGGTCAATGTGCAGCATTTATTGTACTCTTAAGAGAATAAATAAATTGTTATTAGCAAGCAGTTACGGTCAAGAGCTCTGCATTTTTGGCATTGAACAAGTTTAGGCACCAGCCAGGATGCAATCTAATCCTGGCATAGCTCTATTTACATATTGATTTAGTCATTAAAATACATGAGCATAAACAGTGGAGGCTATTTGAAATTTTGCATCACATTATTTACATTACCAAATGGTTTTTTAAAGAGAAAATGTCTGAGAAGTAGCTTTATACGTGGATTGTTTTGGGTTATTTAAAACTATGGAGATGGAAGATAACCTCACATTGCCCTGAATTGTTGTACAGTTGTAAATCTTGTGAAATAAACTTGGGTTAAAAATAATTCAGGATGAATAGTATACTGGCAAGCATAAGAATAGTTACATACAAAAATAAGCTTTTATTTCCATAAGCTACAACTGAATATTTCCTTGTTCATTGAACTCCTCTAGGTCACAGAGCTGAATACGTGACCACCAGGTAAGATTTTTTTTTAACCTTTTTTGTGTTGTAGGGAGCTACAAAGATAATAAAGTTTCAAAAATCATCTATATGAACAATGTGATTAATTTGAAACATGACTATTGTTAAATAAATTGTACAGAAGCATACTTGCATCACACATTCTAGCATCTAACTAAGCTAATGCTGTGACTTTAAATTGATAAAGGACTCACTTGTCCATTTTTTTCTGGAATTATAAAGTACTTTTGTGAACACCTTCATAAAATCTCATAAAGTTGAAACACATCAATTTAAAGGTTAATTTTTTGCTTTGGTGAATAGGAATGAAATCTTTTTTTAACATTTCTGCACTCTTTTATATTGTCATGCAATGATCCAAATTGTCACTTTTGCAAGATATCTCTTCTCAGATGTAGTTTCTACTGCTACCAAGGCACTACTGTGGAAACAGAAGTTTTAGGGGAGAAGGATTTCTTTAAGGGTTAATTAAAAGTAATTTCCAGTCCTAATCAGCCCAGAGTCTCACTACCATTTTTTTAGGTTTTAATGTGATTTTTTCCTAACTTTTAAAAAAAGGTTTTCTGTCTTCTATTGACGTCTGAAAGAGCCATCAAAACAAGGGAACCTGACTGGCTATATAGGGACACTAACTACACACCAACAAGTACTGACAAGTGCACAAAATAAATTGTGAATTAGAGAAGAATACTTATTTCAGTAATCTCTTTTGGTTCTAGTCATCCCATGTGTTACATGTAACAATACTATGTAAACATTTAGCAGATAAAAGTGCATCGTGAGTTTTTTATGTTGATGCTATTCCTTTAATTTCTCTAGCTAAATTGCAATGTATTTTGTTTCTTGTGAAAAAAAATTGTCAGTATAAATGTGAGAGGCTAATCTGTTTAACAGTTACTGTCTCCAGATGAAAATGTCCATGAATTGTTTTTTGAAGTGCCTGAGGATTACAATGCCCAGCTTTAATTTTCATTTGAAGTTTCTCCATCATGAGGCAACTTCTCTGTTTAATAAAAGAGGTGCTTAGAATGTTGGTGTGTCATGCTGTGGTTGGCAGGATGGATTTCCGTTCCTGCTGCACATTTCATGGGTGATCGTACAAAATAAGACCATTCCAATCATACACTTTGGCGGGAGAGTGTACAGTAAAACTTTAAAAGAGGATTTGTAAGGAATGTCAGAATTATCAGTGAGGAATTTCTTTGTAGCAGGATTTTTCCTCTCTTTATTATGTTACACTTAAATCGTGTGAAATGTCTTTGTTTGACAAGTACTGTTTTTGTTTTCCTTTTCTCGTCTTAAAATGTTTTATTACTTTGCCACGAGCTTATAGATATTTTATAGTATGACTTAATTCTACCTTGCTCAGTAATCACATTCCCTTCTCTTAGGCCTCCAAACCTTCCCCCTAAACCCCAGAAACACAGGAAGCCCAGACCCCGATCACAATATAATGCTAAGTTGTTTAATGGTGATTTGGAATCATTTATCAAGGTACTGACACCAGCTCTCTGGGTGGCTGATCTCAACACTTCTTTCTGTAATGGTCAAAACCTCATGTAAACTGAGGCAAATCACGATGTTCAAATTTGTCTTGGGCCTCTTGCCCAGCTGATCAATATAATACTTCCTAAAGTTAGAGGGAAACAGAAGAATACAGTGTTCACATTGAACTTCCTTACAATTTATTTAATACAAGTATGGATGGTTTTGATAAAAAATTTGCAGTTCATTAGAAGATAAAGTTTAATGTTGTATCCCACAATCTGACATTATTTCCTACCAGCAGTTTTAGTCACTTTAAATAATTCAGAACCCTATGTACAGCCAATAGTACACTGGATCTGAAATCCAGGTTTTCATTTCCCATGACTTCAGGAATTCATTGTATTGTGTGAAATTGTGAGAAGCATACTTCTGTATCTTGTATCTTTGCTGTATTTACTATCTTCTTCTTTTTCTTACTTTATTTCTGATAATGCTTGTAGCCGAGGACGAAGGAACTCTCACACCAGACACCAGGTATAGTTCTAGTGAAAAGAAAGCTGACTCTTCCTCACTAACAAGTTGCATTCATGCCTGGCTTTAAATTAGTTTTCCAGTTGACCTTACAGGGGAGGTTTGCATTAAGAAATTAGATTGTTTCATAATTCAGTTTTGGCTGCCATAGTCCTCCTAGAGAATGACTATGGAGAGATGAACTATAAATTTACAGATATTCCCTTATTCATTAGCAAGCACTTGCTCCCCACAATGTCCTGTGTTGAATGAGAATAAAACTTCAAGTCAACGCTAGTAGTAAGGTTTAGGTAATCAGTTTACAAATTTTAAAAATGTTTTTCAAAACGACAACTCCTGGAAACTCACCTGGGATCTGAGAGTCAAGCTGAGTTCCTTTCTTCTTGTACATCATCACTGGAGGTAAATATTTTATAGGACAAATTCCACCATTAATGGCACAAATATGATCCTACTGTATTCAAATTGAGCTTTCTGTGACACCTACACAACTGCGCTGAAAGCTAATGGTATTACACAGATGTCATTTTGTGATATAAAGACATAATAGTAAATCATGGCACTGGGCAAAACATAAACATCATTATCTTCAATTATCTCTGCAAAGATACAAATAAAACAAAAATTAACACACCCAGGTTAAAAAAATAGAATGTATTGCCTTCCAGCACAATCCAGACCTTGGAACAGGCACTATGAGATGAGGTGGGTGAGAGCTCAGCCACAAGGAGAGAGGCTGTTCCCCTGCATGTCCAGTCTTAAAAAAGAGGTAGCCCAATGACTGATCATTCAGTAAGTCCGGGGAAAGGGCCTCTAGTCAAAGAATGAGCTTTGTATGGAAAGGATGAGTCATTTTAAGTGGCCCCACAACAGGGTAGAAAAAATGGCTCTTTATTACATAACTGCTTTAACAAGACGTGCTCATCGGGCCAAAATACGTGCTTGTTAATAGCAGATATTTTATCTGAATTAATGGCAGTGGAAGGGGTCAGTCTTGGTGACATCTAGCAAAAGCAGATTCCTTGCTCAAATGATTTCTTTCCACCAGTGGATAAAAAAATCTATGGCCTGTTACTTTTGATTTGCAATGAGCTGGACAAATGTGAAAACTAAGCCTGAATGTTTTAGTGTTGTGAGGCTACTCCTAAAACAAGCATTAAAATAGTCATGTGTACTCTGGTAATTTCTTACTGCAAACAATACCCTTTTAGCAGCTTTACATTCCTTGTACAGATAAGTATGCTAGCAGTATATGTGATATGTGTTCTAATATTTTGCTGTTTTGTACGGACAGCCCAATATTTATTGTTTTTAATTGTTGTAGTATTACTAGGTTAGCAGCTGAACTGTGCAAATCTTGTGCAAATTAATTTATCTGTTACTGAATTGCTACACAACCTGAAATGTAAATTTTGGTGTAATTATTATTGTTGATTCTTAACCATAACCCTCCCTTTGGCTTTTTTTTAAATAAAATTCTAAAATGTACATTATTTAAAGTAGAATAGTTACTGGAATTATGATAAATAACCCCATTAAAGCATTATAATGTTGCACACCAAAGCAATAGTTAGATCGTCTCAGCAATTCCATTGTAGATTTTTTTCCCCAAATGTATAAGAATATATATACTGTATATTTGCCCATGGTCTTCCAGTAAAAAACTAGACACACAAATTGCATATAGAATCTTTGCCTGGACTTAATTCTTAGCTCTGCCTTCTTTACTTCTAATTTAGTTTAACGTGAAACTAAAGGACTATTTTATAAGAAGAAAAAGAAAGGTTGCATATTTTGAGTGACAGAGTTTTTTATTTGTTTGTGGTTTTGTAACTTAATCTGTTTTTATATTAAATTTTGAAATAAATTGGTTCATATTTGAGATTCATTTTTCTAAAAATATTGTACCCACCAAATAATGATTTTTGAAGGTACCTTTCGGTTATGAAAAAAGTTTATTTTTTCAAGCATAAGCAGTAACTATTTTTAACCATATATGGTTCATGTCCTCAATGCATATTTGAGGACTCCTTCAGAGTCCTTAATCTCCACTGGGGGTAAATAGTATCCTATTTTTGAAATGCCAAAATGCAGAGCCCAGCAAACAGTAACCATTCTCTTGGATCTGATCCTTTCAACACCAGCAGACGTTGCATAGGGCATGAACAATGCTCCTCCATCTCTCTCTCTCTCATGCTGTTTGCTGGAATGGCTACCTTTTTGTGTTTTTATAACTTAACTTTTTTACAAGACTGTGTTAAGCCTGTGGAGGACAGAGACTGTTTTTTGTTTGGTCCCTACCCTTACACCTATCCAGTTTGGGTGACCCTACCAGGAGTTAAAACTCCTGCCAGCAAAGCACTCAGGGTCTCATTGAAACACACATGCCTTCCCACCACATAAAATCCTCAGGGAAGGAATTCTTTTGGATAATCAGTGGTTTGAAAAATAGTCAAATTAAACTTAAACTTTACTGATCTAGAATCCATGTATGGTCAAATACTTCCTGTTCCCTCCCACTGATTATTTTTTTAAACAGTCATATTTAATATAAAACAAAAACCGCTATATTTAGCTAACGCCATGGTTGTGATTCAAGCACCAAAGGCAAGACATTTTAGAAATACAGGTTCTGATCCTGCACACAGACCCATATGGTTGCTTACTCTTATTCAGAATCCCACTGAAGAGAACTTGGGGATCAGGCCCAAATATCTTACCCTCCCTTTCGGACTGTATCGCAAATTGAGGGGTAGGTCCTAACTGGCACCGAAAATAGGCATAATGGATCCCCACACAGGAGAACACATGCTTCTAAAGCTGCATTAATGTGTATCTGTATTCTGGCTGAGACCCAACCCTGTACACAAGCTCCTTAAACAACTTAGTCCTGCTAAGGGTAGGAATACACTGTACAGGTAGCTGTCAGTGGTAGTAATTCCCAGGTCAGGAAGTAGACAGTATACCATCCCGTGCTATCCAGTTGGTGGCTCTTACTGCAGACAGCCTGTGGAGCAATGTTTCTGACACCTCAGAGGAGCCAGAATAGGGGCCACTAACTTCCTTTCCCTGACCTTTCAGGCCTGGCCATATGAGCAAGCATCTGCAAGAATTTGGCCCCAGAGTATATAAAATTCACTCCAGCTACTCATGGAAAAATAAGCTAAATTAATGCACAAGCTTCATTTTTATACCATGATAATTAATGTTAATTGTATATTTAAAAGGAAATTCATTGTTTAACTCATTTTGCTTCAGGAGTCTAAAATAACTGCATGAAATGAGGTTTCATGTGTTTTAAGATAACCACATGCAAAGAGATAAATTGAGGATAACATTTCAGCCATCACTTAGAATTTATTTGATTTGATGATTTGCATAAGAACCTTAATATTACTTTGTTAGCCTCCTGGCAAAAGTGGGGAGACAGTTTTTGTTTGGAAGGGGTTGTTTTAATAAATACTATGAGTCAATCTTGAATTATCAATAAAACCCATTTTCACATGTGATCTAACTTCTGTCTCTTTCAGTTTGTGATTATATTCTTTTTGCTTTTGCCAGGATTCAGGACAAGTCATTCCCCTCATAGTGGAAAGCTGTATCAGATTTATCAATTTATATGGTAAGCTCTGAAACATGTTATGTCACTTCATTAGCACCCTGGCTATTTTGCATAAAGTATATTTTGCATTATAATTTTACACCCTCATGTTTGTCATTTACTTGTTAAAAAATAGATTAATTCTTTAGCACATGATCTCATTGCTCATCTTTTCTTCCCCTGCTCTTCAGGTCTTCAGCATCAGGGAATTTTCAGAGTGTCTGGTTCCCAGGTGGAAGTCAATGATATTAAAAATTCATTTGAGAGAGGTAATTGAATTTTCATCCCTATGGGCAACCTGAGATCCAGCTCTTGAAAAAAAAAATCTGTTAAAATTTAATAATTTTCTTGGATATTTAAGCAATTTTATGTACTGTATTCACTGTACTTCAAGCTTTACCTAACTGTATATTTACTTGCCCAGTATAGTAATGACTCTTTCAGCATTTTCACTTTATTCTGCCGCTAGGCACATAAGATTATATTTTACTATACGAGTACACAAGATTTGTGACCCTTGCACTGTCTGTAAAATGTTTTATTTTACCAGTGGTGAACTGCAAAGGATGACTTGTTTGTCTTTCCTGTTTTTATTATCTTTAAGATTCCCAAAAGAACCAAAAATATTAAATGGATGATCAGACAATATTTAACACTATTTGAGACCACTGTTACTGGGTCTTGCAGAATATGAGTGCTGGACTTTCTGGTCCTTCTGCCAAAGTGACATCACAGTCAATACAAGCATAGGTTGAAAGAGTCGTTCCATTTTAAACCTCTATTTTCATTCCTAAGGCAATTTTATCCCAGAGGATAATTTTCTGAGAAAGATGTGAGACAATGAACAGAGGTTTTAAATGTGTTTGTCTTTCAACCTACATTAAATCTATGACTGTTGTGATGTCACTTATTGTGGCAGAGGAACCAGGATCTGAAGGAGCTAGCAATTCTCAGATTGTGTTAAACCATAGTGTTAATTACATTTTTCTAAAAAAAAAAAAAAAAAAAACACAGCTAAGTCATCTCTGAGATTTTTACAAACCGTTTTTTAATTTCTAGCATAACCTTTGCAGATCACCTTTTAATAAGAGGAACCCTTGGAGAACAATCTGTCTTGTGACTAACAGCAAGAAGAAAGAGTAGATGATATTTTCACTCTCCAATATGAACTGCATACCTTGTAAAATCAGATATGATACTTGAGCAGATATGTGCAGTAACTGTTTTTATATGATAAATGTTGCAGCACCCTTATATCTGAGGACATTAATGGATTGTTACTGTCTATCTTTAAAGTCTGCCTTATTAAAATGGAAATTGTTTAGCTACAGAAATGTTCTCGAAGTCATATAATATCATTAAAGCTAAAAATGTTTTAGCATCCAGTTTAGTCTTTTAAATGATGCAGTATTTTGTTGTGACTTTTAGTGGTTTTGATTCTGTACATTGTACTCATACAACTGCATTATGCACATCTTGCTGAGTTTTGGTGAATGCCTTTTCAATCCAAAGAGAGATGTGCAGCTCAAATAAATCTCTGTTTTATATGTTCTATATAAGCTGCCTAGGAATAGTCCTAAAAGTCCTATTTCACTAAGAATGATCGCATTCTTTATTTCACTAATTGCAAATCATAATCTGTCCCAAAATATTCATTCTGAACTTCATGATCTATGGGATCACTGGGTTACATAATTTAAAGAAAGATTTATTTCAGGCTGGGTTTGGTTTTTTTTTTTTTTTTTCCAGTTTAATCATGGGGCGGGATTTCTAAACCGATGTTTATTATTTTACTACCGTGCAACATCCCACACAGTCAAATCAAATCTTCATTTGTTTATATGAAATACTGTTAAGCAAGAATGCCTGTGTATGTTTCATTTACTCTATTTATTTTTAAGGTGAAAATCCTTTGGCAGATGACCAAAGTAACCATGACATTAACTCAGTTGCTGGAGTACTGAAGCTCTATTTCCGAGGGCTGGAAAATCCTGTCTTTCCTAAGGAAAGATTTAATGATCTTATTTCCTGTGTCAGTAAGTAAAAATTCATATTTCATTCTCTGTAGAATTACATGTTCATAAATACAGTAGCTACCTAGAAAAAAAATGATTTCACTGATTTTTCTGAAACAATTTGTTTGCCATCTACAACAATCTGTGTCGATTATTAGTCATACTTGCAGCTGTGATTGCTCCCTTTTCCCAGAAGGATCAATGTACAGTGTAAGTCTTTGTTTTCAGTACAGCAGGAAGACAATCTTTCTTAGTATATGAAATATTTAAATTTACATACACTGCCATTTTCTTCTAATCTTTAGGGCAGAACAAGGGAATGATGACATCAGTGTGCCAAGAGAGTGCATTACTTCTAGCAATGGTTTCACTCTCTGCAGAAGTCTCATGCAAATGGTGGTGAATAACTATTTAATGACCCAACAGTGTCTGATTCTGAGCACCACCTGTGAGATGCTTAGTGCTCTCAATTTCCATTTGCTTTTTGGGGAGTTGGGATACCTCAGCCCTTTGCAGGATTAGGAGCATAATAGTTCTCATTCCAGGTGATGTTCTTGCCACTGTACACTAGGTAAAGAGAGGAAAGCAGTATAAAAGGGCTCAAAAAGCCTCCGAACCTGCTGATGAAAAATTCCCTCAGCACAGGGAACTGAGACAGATAGCTGCAGCTGTCGTCAGAGGACTTCTTCACAACCCCCAGCATGAAGAGAATGCCATCACAGGGCTGGAGTGGGAGGAAGTGGGACCGCAGCACCTAATGCTGCAAAACGTCTGGGCAGTACTGTTGCCCACAGGCAGGCAGGGGCAGGTTACTGTAATTTATGCAACCTTTGATTGCTGTCCGAGTTACACTGGGATACCCTATGGCCCTGGGACAGCCCAGGATCAACAGGGCACAAAACATGGCTTTGTGAGTTCCATAGTTAAGTTCCAGCTCTTGTGGAAAGCTTTCCTCCCCTGAGCCTCACTCTGTTGGCTGGCTGTCCCAGCTGAACGTAAGTGTTATGAAGGGGGAGAAGCAATCTCCTAGGTAGCTACGTTCAATCCCATTGGAGGTTTTAATTAGGACAGGCACTTTGAACTCTACTATCTGCTCAGTGGGGAGCCAGCCCAACATGCAGAGCTCCAGGGTGGTGTGTTTAGGTGCCCTGTGTTGCTCAGCAAATGGGCAGTTGTGCTTTGTACTATGTGGAGCTCAGTGTGTGGTTTCATTTCTAGATAGGATAAATGGCAGTAATCTAGCATGGAGGTTATTAATGAGCGGATCACTGTGATCTCTCGGTCACTCAGGAGAGGGTGCAGAATTTTGGTCATGCTGAGATGGAGGTGGGCACATTTTTTCCACCATGACTATTTGAGTCTCCAGCAGCACTGTGGGCCCCAAAACTTCAGACTAATTTAACAATCTGAGGACAGATTCCCCCAACAGAAGAAGATGTGAGAGAAGACAAGTTCTATAAAGCATTTCAACCTTTCTACCAGCGTTACTTCAGTCTTGTCTGGGTTCACCTTTAACCAGCTGCTCCTCATCCAAGAGCAAATGTCATGGAGTCAAAAATTTTAAGGTCAGAAGAGGGACCATTCTGATCATCTAGTCTGATTTCCTTCATGGGGCATAAAAGTTAACCCAGTAATTCCTGTATTGAGTCCAATAGCTTCTGGTTGAACTAAATAATAGATATGAGAAAAACATCTAATGTTGATTTAAAGACATCAAATAATGGAGAATTTACTACATCACTTAATAAACTGCTCAAATGGTTAATTGCCCTCATTGTTAAAAATTTGCACTTTATTTTCAATCTAATTTTTCTCATTTCAACTTCTATCCTTTGGATCTTGTTATGCCTTCATTATTTTGATTAAGCATTAAGACAGCTGGGAGATAGTGGTGTTTACATGTAGACCTGGGTAAGTCCACCTACTGCTGGCACTTCAACTTATATCATCTCACCAGATCTCCCAATGGCTTTAAATAGATTTGAATACTATGGAGGAAGAAGATTGAGCCTTATAGCTCAAATGAGGGCTTTGGAGATGGAAGAACAGTTGTCCCAAACAACCTGTTAGGTTCTTTCCAAGAAGAGGGGCCTGAAATGTTTAAAGTTCCTTTCCCGCCTTCAGTTTCTCAGACGCAGGACAGGTATATTTGGTGATTGATGGTAGAGTTCTGGCAGAATGAGTATAGATATGCATCCCTTGTCAATAGAAAGGTCAGCTCCAAAGCAACACCATTTTGTGGCCTACAGCTTCACTGAGGGGGAACCAGGTTCATGTGGCACTGGAGACTGGCCTATCTTATCAGTCAGCTTATTTGAGAAAAGTGAGTCTGGGCATTGGGTGATAGTTTGTGGGGCTTCTAGCATCAACCAATGATTTCTTTAGTCTGACTACTATATGTCTTATGGTAGGCAGTAAATTATCTTACTGAAAGGAAGTGTTGACAATCTCTGTTATAGTAGGGCTCCCAGAAGTTCCCTGTTGTCTCTTTGTATCCAGGAAGAGCAGATATCAGAGTCACAGATGGTAACCCTGAATGATGTCACTCCTTTCCTTGGAAAGGGCGTCTTGTGTTTCTGTTCCTGCTCTTGGCTAGTTCCTCTTGTGGTTTATGAGGCCATCTTGGATGTAGGTGACCTTCTTTGTGACAATTACTCACAAAAAGAGGTATTGTGTATTAGGGTTGAGTAGAGCCAGTCTGTATTTCCAAAATGATTTGTAGCCCAAAAAAGTTCTGCTGGGATTCACTTTTCTGCCTCAGTGGCAAAGAAGAGAGAGGCTCTGTTTGCCTTTGTTATGGCAGTGCCATAGGTTTGTAGAAATTCTGTGTGTGCCACTGACTACTTTCAGTTATTTCTTTCACAAGTCAGCTGACTGTCTGCATAGGTGGGGGGATTGAGAGAGGGTGCTTTGATACTAGAATGTCTTTAGCCGTGTTCTAGAAGTGGCTGTAGGACCTAGCTAATTCATCTACTCCTTGGCTGCTTGGTTGGGTAGAGTTTTCTATAAGTAAGTTTTGGCAGGATCCAAGAGTTTTTCTGGGTAGATCATGGTGGTTTCATCTTGTTTTGGAATAAGGAAAGTTCTTATTCCTGTCTGGAGCAGCAAGTGGTCTGATCAAGTTAAGGGGATGGTTCTTGCATTTATATTCACAGCCAGCCCTAGGATCCAGTCCAGGGATAGTCAGCTGTGAACCTACATCTGTAGCTTACCTGTGAAAAACCTAAGGTGGAGAGTTTGGATATCTTTCTTAAAATATTTATAAAACACTTATGTGTGTGTTTGTTTTTAAACACAGTTACTGAGTATCAGTGAAACATTTGGTTTGTATGAAATTCATGGTCTGTTGACTACTTCATCCTTAAAATATTACCTGCATTAAAATGTTTGCCCATCACAATATTTATATATTTGCTTATTTTTGACTTGTTTCTGTTTTCTGCTATGATAAGGTAGAAATGAGTATAGTAGTTCATATGAAATATTATTTGATTTCCAAGCAAAATCCTATTTATTCACACACTATTAAAGCCTAGCTTTTTAATCCAAGGCAATGTCAATTCATGTCCCGAACCAACCCATATTGGTGTTTGTATGCTCAAAAATAGGTGCGAGAACAAAGGAAACCAAAGCAGACTCTAAGCCTTAAACTAAGATTGAAGTAAGCTAAAAAGAGTTTAAGGAATTAAAAGCATTACTTGCATTTTTAGAGAGTCATCATAGAAGAAACATAGTGTAAAGCTCAGTGCAGATGTTTCAGCCCTCCAGAGAACTATTGCACTGAACAAGGCTGTGGATGACTTAAATGTTTGTACTGAACTTTGTACTTTTGTTTCTTCTCTGATGTCTTGAGAGCACCTCAGCAGCAGTATTTTTAATTCCTTTTGTTGATGTGAGTTTTCAGACCCTCTTCAGGGTTTTAATTTTGTCTCTACACTTGTATACTTAGGTTGTGTGCTGCTTTCCAAAGTATAATCTTTTATACAAGAAGACACTCACTGATTTTAGAACTTACTATACCCCACCTGAATTTTGATGGAACCCAGATATCATATATTTACAAAATCCTAGTCCAGTCCCAAATGCAGTTTTTACTGTTGTTTTTTAACCTTAGACATCATATAATCTGCAATGGGACAGACAGTTCGGGCAAAACCCTGCTCCCAGTTTGGATTGTAAATCCTTCAAGGCAGGTATAATCTCTTTTCTGTGTCTGTACCGCCCCAGCACATTGGGGCCTCCATCCAGGTTGAGGCCTTCAGGCACTATAATAATAATATAAATATGCATCATTATTACTAGAGGCAATGGGAGTTTTGCTAATTATTTTTAACAGGAGCAGGCACAGGCCCTTTTCCCGTAAGAGAATAGAAATTGTTAGGACTTGTTGAGATCACTATATAGCATGTAGGTTCTGGAAAGCTTTTATTTCTTAATGAAGCTTGCAAATGCTCCAGTTCTTATTAAATAGAGTTTGTGATAGTACAGTATGAAAATGAATATATCCATTTTCACTTGGTCTCCTTCCAAACAGTTCTTGAAGATGAATGCAGATGTATTTTACAGTTCTGTTTACAAAGATTCCTGTGATTCACAACAAAATAGGATATAGAAATGATACATTAAGTTGGCATTCATTTAAAAATATAAAATGGCAAAATGTCACAGATAATATCTGAAAATATAATGTTGCTAGTGAAAGAACCTTGAAAGTGGACTGTTCAGCTGTGGATGTCAAACATATTTGAGGCTACTACCATAAACTGAAGCTTTTCACAATGTAGACACTGAGGGTTTTGTTTTGTTTTGTTTTTGCATTAATGCATACATTTTCAAATGAAATAACATATTGTGATTTAATGCTTTTTCTTTGCAAGTGCTTTGGAAATGGTGCTACAAAAGATTCAGTGCTTTCTGTGCAATTTTCCCCAGATAAATGTATAATAATTATATAGCTAATTTGTTTTGATTTTTGAACAGCTTTGGTTAAATTGGGGGCAAGTTCTGATTGTTCCAGAGCTAGTCTGCAGCAAGTAATAGGGCATAAGGAACTTGTATCATTATGGGCTTCTCTATATCGGAAAGCCATAATTCAACTGCTTCTGCTGCCTGAGCAGAAGGGTGGACACTACTGCTGGTATTCTGAGGGTATTGAATTCAGCCTGTTTCAGTAGATGCTAGTCATACTGAAGGCAATATGAGTGACTCCTTCATACACCAGGGCCAGATTTGGCCACGGAAGCACTGGTGATGAAGTAGAGGGATGGCCAACTGTATCTTGCACTCTCGCCAGTTGCTTTTCCTGATGAATGTAAATTACACTTATTTTGCACACTCACCAACTGCCACATCAGCATAAGTTAAATCACTTTTGTCACTTAGAACCTACAGTAAAACTTGCCTTTAGTGACCACCTCTCAGGAGAGAGAACCTGTCACGAGCTACTACTTGCAGAGGCCACAGAACACCACCACTCTCTGGTGTGCAAACCTTTGAAAAGAGACCACCACTTAAGAGACCACTTTTGCTAACTCCCGTGAGTGGTTGCTCTTGGCAGGTTTTACTGAATTTACACTTATTTTATGACCAGCATACTCCTTATATGAAACTTACACCTCTGTTTTGTCACCATGGAATTTGGCCTAGAAAGGGTAAATATTTGTCGTACATTACTGGGGAGGTTGTGGGAGAGATGGAAATAGAGCCTGACCCCAGTTATTGAGTTATTACCACGTTCTAACCACTAAGTAGTGCTCCATTGCACAATGCTTCTGTGCTCAAATGCAAACATTTGTGGTTTATATACCTGAGCATTTATTGCCTGTTAAATGCTGCACTACTTTGGGATTATTGCTTAAACATCAATTTGCCTGATGTTGTCTTATGTTCTTTAGACAGGATATATTCTTGTCTTCATGTATAATTTAATATTGTGTTATTTGGTTTGGCTTTTTTGTTGTTTTTTCCCCTTCTCTGGTCTACTTTATTCCTTAGATGCAGGTTATTCGTGCATTTCGCTTTAAGCACTGTTTGCAAAAACCTCAAGATAGTTCAACAGGTGATTAAATGTGCTGCCGCGTCTTAAGGAAAAGCAAACGCGCACCCTGGTTCTCAGTATCTCCAAAATGGACAGAGATGACACTGCATTATGAACAGGTTCTAGTGATTTTTGAAATCTGGTGATTTTGAAAATAGAGTTTTGTTTAAAAATTTAAAGCTCTATTACACAGTAAGTGAACTAAGTCAATTGATTAGAAATACACACAAAAACCCAGTGACAGGGTTCAGTACAGCACAGCCTGCCTCACCTCCACTGCATACCTGCCTATAGTATGCAGTCAGCAGTGGCTCCAACCTCTCTGCACTTCTTCCATTAGGTGTTACGGCCTCTGGAAACGACAGTCTCAAAAAGACTATGGTCCCTGAGTTGGTCCTCCCACAGTGCTGCCCTGTCAGAGCTGGTTCAGAGATCTCTGAGTGAGTGCTGAGGCCCTCCTATGCAGCCACTACACATATAGTTTCCCTCTTCCTGAACTCTAGGCTTCCAGGGTGCAAAAGGTCTTGCAAGGCCCTCCACACCATTGTAGATTTCACTCTTGATTTAAATTTAGTTGGCCGCTGCAAAATATGCACCTCTCCACTTGACATCAGTTCCCCTGAGGCTGTTTCAGTTGTGGCCAATATTCGTTCCCTTCTCCAAGCACCTCCCTTCCTTGCCTCCTTCCCCACACATAGAGGATAGATTAATTCCTAATGAGGTTATCCTCGCCAAAGCCAGGCTAATTGCCTGGACTTAAAGGTGGGAGTATTGTCTTGTGATCTTTGACTCCTGGGTCATTCCTCTAATTGTAAGTTCTATTCCCATTTCTGCAACTAACTCTGCATTATTTGGGCAAGTCACATAGGTTGCATACCACAGTTAGTATGTTATATTATAATTTAAATCAGCTTCTGTACCAGATGATTGGAGGATCACTAATATGCTAATTTTTTTTAAAGTCTCCAAAGGCGATCCTGGCAATTACAAGCCAGAAAGCCTAACTTCAGTACCAGTCAAATTGATTGAAACTGTAGTAAAGAATGGAATTATCAGACACACAGATGAACAGGATTTGTTGGGGAAGCGTCAACACGGCTTTTGTAAAGGGAAGTCATGTCTCACCAATCTATTAAAGGTGGTAGGTGGATGTAGTGTACATGGACTTTCAAAACAACTTTGACAAGGTCCCTCAGCAAAGGCTCTTAAGCGAAGTAGGCAGTCATGGGATAAAAGGGAAGGTCCTCTCATGGCTCAATAACTGGTTAAAAGACAGGAAACAAAGGGTAATAATAAGTGGTCAGTTATCGGAATGGAGAAAGGTAAATAGCGGTGTCCCCCAGGGATTTGTACTGGGACCGGTACTGTTCAACATATTAATAATTGATCTAGAAAAAGGGATGAACAGTGAGGTGGCAAAGATTGCAGATGATACAAAATTACTCAAGAGAGTTAAGTCCAAAGCTGACTGCGAAGAGTTACAAAGGGATCTCACAAAACTGGGTGTCTGGGTAACAAAACAGCAGATGAAATTCAGTGTTGAAAAATGCAAAGTAATGCATATTGGGAAACATAATCCCTACTATACATACAAAATTATGGGGATCTAAATTAACTGTTACCACCCAAGAAAGCTATCTTGGAGTCATTGTGAATAGTTCTCTGAAAACATCCGCTCAGTGTGTAGCATTAGTCAAAAAAGCTAACAATGTTAGGAACCATTGTGAAAGAGATTAAGAAGACAGTAAATATCATAATGCCCTATATAAATCCATGTTATGCCCACACCTTGAATACTGCGTGAAGTTCTGGTCACTCCATCTCAGAAAAGATATATTAGAATTGGAAAAGGTACAGCGAAGGGCAACAAAAATGATTTGGGGTATAAACAGCTTCCCTGTGAGGAGAGATTAAAAAGACTTGACTGTTGAAGTTAGAAAAGAGATGACTAAGGAGGGGCTATGAGAGAGGTCTATAAAATCATGAATGGTGTGGAGAAAGTAAATAAGGAAGTGTTGTTTACCCCGTCACATAACACAAGAACTAGGGGTCACTCAATGAAATGAACAGGCAGCAGGTTTAAAACAAACAAAAGGAAGTACTTCACACAACTCACAGTCAATCTGTGGAACTCATAGCCAGGGGATGTTGTGAAGGCCAAAACCATAACTGGGTTCTGTTAGGCAAAAGATTCTTTTCCCCAAGAATCAGACAGGCACAGACAATACTGAAGGGGGTTTATTCACAGTACCGGGAAGACTGACAAGCAGCTTCAAAAATACGGTGCCAGTGGCCAGTTATATACATTCTTTTATCAATTCATTTGCATTTATCTGTACATACAGAGACAGACATTGTTACAAATCAAGAGAGAACCCTAAACAAAGATAAAAATAGGAACAGTACATACATATAGAGGTCATCCTTTTGCATCAAGCATCTAGAAAAGAAGTACTTGTGGCACCTTAGAGACTAACCAATTTATTTGAGCATAAGCTTTCGTGAGCTACAGCTCACTTCATCGGATGCATACTGTGGAAAATACAGAAGATGTTTGTTTTTATACACACAAATCATGAAAAAATGGGTGTTTATCACTACAAAAGGTTTTCTCTCCCCCTACCCCACTCTCCTGCTGGTAATAGCTTATGCAAAGTGATCACTATCCTTACAATGTGTATGATAATCAAGGTGGGCCATTTCCAGCACAAATCCAGATTTTCTCTCCCCTCCACACACACACACACCCCAAAACAAACCCACTCTCCTATTGGTAATAGCTTATCTAAAGTGATCACTCTCCTTACAATGTGTATGATAATCAAGGTGGGCCATTTCCAGCACAAATCCAGGTTTTCTCCCTACCCCCCGCCCCACACAACACACACAAACCCACTCTCCTATTGGTAATACCTTATCTAAAGTGATTACTCTCCTTACAATGTATATGATAATCAAGGTGCTGGAAATGGCCCACCTTGATTATCATACACATTGTAAGGATAGTGATCACTTTGCATAAGCTATTACCAGCAGGAGAGTGGGGTGGGGGGAGAGAAAACCTTTTGTAGTGATAAACACCCATTTTTTCATGATTTGTGTATAAAAACAAACATCTTCTGTATTTTCCACAGTATGTATGCGATGAAGTGAGCTGTAGCTCACGAAAGCTTATGCTCAAATAAATTGGTTAGTCTCTAAGGTGCCATGAGTACTCCTTTTCTTTTTGCGAATACAGACTAACACGGCTGTTACTCTGAAACCTATCAAGCATCTATGGCTGCCTTACGGGGGCAGGAGGCAGGGTCGGGGGGAGGTAGGGATGAGTGCTTACAGATATCTGGTGGGCTGTGAAGGGAAGGTTTATTCTGTTCTAAAATCTGAGTTACTGGGCAGGCATTGACCATATAGGCTTATTAATTGTTTACAGTTGTCAGTGTCTTTGCTTCTCAGCAGTTTCTGTCTTTTTTGCTGGCTGAATTTTAACTCCTTCCTGACAGTTCCAAAAAAGAATTAGATACATTCATGGCTGCATGGGATGGGTGCATCAATTGCTATTAGCCAAAATGGTTGAGGATGCAACACCATGCTTTGGGTGTCCGTAAGCCTCTGGCTGCCAGATGATGGGACTGGATGACTGGGGATGGATCACTTGATGATTACCTGTTCTGTGTATTCCCTTTGAAGAATTTGGCATTGGCCACTGTCGGAAGACAGGATATTGGGCTAAATGGACCATTGTTCTGACCCAGTATGACCATTCTTATGTTCTAAAATAAATGCTTAGGTTATCTTATCTGAAAAATAGGAAAAATACCAATTCACTTCAGAGGAGTGTTGAAATAGGACTAAATTATGGTTCTTGAGAGTCAAAGTAATGAAGATGAAGAAGAGGCCTTCAGCATGCAAGTAGAAGATTCGCTGTACTTGTGTGCAATGGGCTTTACCTCCTTGGCACTGTTATAGCCAGTAATCCTTCCTCACAGTAACTGATCTGCTAGCCTTTGCTATGGCCACACAACAACCCCACCCTTGCAGACGCACCTCCTCTGGAAAAGTAACCTTTAGAGGCAAAGCAACACTGTCTTTCCCCTTGATGGGGTAAGCAACACAGTTATGCAAGGGGGTTCTTGCATCCACTCCTTTTCCCCCATAGAAGCAGCCAGAATTTAGTCCTTGATGTTTGAGATCCTTAGGTAAAAGATTACAATTCTCATCTATCTTTCATTGTAAACTAAAGCAAAACTTGTGAGGGGAATATCAGTGTTTTGGAAATAAACAATGGAGAGCAGCCAAATTCACAGTTGTGCAGTGTTCAGATTTTCAGCAGAGAATTTTTTCGCCACGGAAATGAATGAGAGGTAAGAAAATTGGGACAATTTTACTAGGAATGAGTTAAAATATACGCAGCTAATTACAGCAATGTGTGGTTTGTAATGACTTCTAGTGACTGTTTTACACTGTGTCCTGACAGGTAGCATGTGCTGGAATGTGATAGGACCCATACTATGAAACCTGATGTTCCCTTTTTGCTTACACGGTCTATGCCCTTGGCAGGTAGTTATGAGTAAGGCTATGTTTTAGTCACAGATATTTTTAGTAAAAGTCATGGACAGGTCACAGGCAGTAAACTATATACCACTGACTAAATCTTGCGTGGTCTGGGGAGAGGCAGCCCTGGGGAAGCCATGGGTGCTCGCGGGGGGGTGGGGGTGGAAATTGCTGAGAGAAGCCATGGGTGCTGGGAGGGTGGGTTTTGCAGAGCTGGCAGGCTCCCTGCCTGGCTCCATGCAGCTCCCCGGAATCGGCAACATACATGCCCTTTCCTGGGCGGAGGGACAGCTGGGGGGCTCCATGTCCCAAGCGCTGGCTCTGCAGCTCCCCTTGGTTGGGAATTGCAACCAATGGGAGCTGTGGGGACAGTGCCTGGGGGCGGAGGCAAAGTGCAGAGCCACCTAGCTGCACCTCAGCCTAGGAGCTGAGGGAGGGACATCGTGCCACTTCTGAGGAGCCTCCTGAGGTAAGCACCGCCGGAGCCCTCACCCCCTCCCGCACCCCAAACCCCTGTCCCTGCCCTGAGCTCCCTCTCACACCCAAACTCCTTCTACTGCTGGGGTGTGGGGCAAGGCGGCCCGAGACTGCCCTAGTAGTGCCTGGTGCAGCTGGCCCAGGAGCTGCCCGAGCTGCTCGGGCGGCCTCGGACCAGCCGCACTGGCTGCTGCAGAAGTCATGGTGGTCCTGGAAATTCACGGAATCCGTGACCTTCGTGACAAACCCGTAGCCTTAGTTATGAGCTGCTTGTTCAGCAAATAAAGGTACAATTCCTGAAAACCAACACACCTACGCCCAGAACTGGAATGCTGGGCTACATGCTGCTCTCTTCCATGAGGAGAGGAATACCGCTCACCCCAGGCTGTAGCGCTTCGCTGGTGCTGCTATTGCAGGAGCTTCTGCAGCCCCAACCCATCCCTGCTACAGGAAGTGAGAGGAGAGGATGGAAGAATCTGCTTGTGCACAAGAGATTTCCAGGGACCTAGATTGCATGCAATCAAATCCCTGTTCACCCCAACCCGAATCCCCCTCACACATCCCCGTTCTGCTGGGGAATCTTCCATGGCTGCAGATGTAGGAGCAGTATTTGCCCTGTCGTTTACCAGGCAGAAATATTTATCTTCAAGGAAGTGCTATTGAGGTGCATCACTTTTGTTTGAGAAACCCAAATTCTGCTGCTGTGATGCTCTGCTTGTCATCAGTTTATGATATGAAAATATCAACTGTTAGAAACTGGATTTTTTTCCCTAAGGGGAGAAATATTTAAACACTAATCAACACACATTTTATATCTGAATATGAGTCCTAATTTGTATAAAATAAGCACATGAAAAGACCAAAAATAAACATTGAGAACGCCATCTATAATTAACACTGACCTTTTAGGTAAGTGATTATTTTAAATGTCTTCTGTGAAAAATCTTGTATTCTGTAACAAATGGTTTTTAGCTGTTGGCTTCACCCCCAATTCCTCATTTCACAGGTTCTCAATGTTACCAGTTGTCCATTGCACTGCTATTAGGTGCTATTATTCTAATATTCTACTAGGACTGTGTTTAAATTATGTGAATTGTACTATTATTTCTTGGTTGACTTAGGGGGCATTATTGAAATGTTAAATTGTTCTTAGCAATGTCATTTACACCAAAAATATCTTTGAGAGAAGAGTTCAAGGATTTCTTATTCAGAATAGAGGTTTGCTACTTTGAAAGATGTTTTGCTTTCCAGATGAAGCCCCATGTTCATTCTGAACAATGTAGAAAATCATAGATGCTGATTTCTGTTGTAAGGCAATAGAAACCAATGCTCTTGTGCTGCCTCAGTCCTGCTTTACACAGCTGTTGGTTTGCCTATTTCAGGAACGTTTTGATGGACCTAAATGAAATTATCTAGGGAAAACACATCTGATCATTGTACTTTGTATTTTTGGATTAACACAAGAAGGCATTGATCTAGAATTGACTCTAATAGATTTACAGCTGGAGAGATGGTGTTGACAGAGAAAACTAAGTCGGGAAGGCTTTACGATCAGTGATCAGAAGGATATTTTCAATATGCAAATTCAAATACAGAGAATAAGCCGGTGTTTGGAACTGATGACAGAGATTCCTAGCCTCCTAATATTACTTTTTTACCCTTCGGGGGGAAATCCTCTTATGGCAGTTTTGCAAGCTATCTTACTTAGAAATCTGCAGTAAGTTAGTTTTCAGCAGACTTGCTGGACATATTTAAAGCATCATCTGGTAATTATGTATTAATAAAGCTGGTCAAAAGGGGGGAGGGGAACTCGATTTTTTCCAAAATGTTTGCTATTTTTTTTCCCAAAAATTTGAAGAATGTTGACCAGCAACCTATATTAGCATAAGAATGACACCGTTAAGCTGAATGTACAGGTTTTCTCTTAAAAAGGAGCTGAAGATATTATCTTCTGCCTTACAGGAATAGATAATCTCTATGAGAGGGCTCTTCACATCCGCAAACTCCTCCTGACTTTACCCAGGTCTGTCCTTATAGTGATGAGATACCTATTTGCCTTCCTTAACCAGTAAGTACCTTTCGGTTCCTGCCAGAATGCTGCATCTTCATCCCATTTCCACTGCTGGTGTCAAAATTTCCTTTGTCATCTTCATAATCTTCATGAAATTTACATTTAGGCTTCAGGTAACACATAAGAGGGTATTTTAATTGGCAATGAAAACAGAAGGAAAAGGTCCATTTTCGTACAAACTGAAGTTACTTTTCTTTTTAACTGACTACAAGGTCATGGTAAGACTGATAAAAGTATTGCCTTGTACGCAAGGACTGCGGCTAGAGCTGGAGCTGTAGAACAAAACAACAAACAAAAAATATCCACATTAAAAATAACTTGCATAATTTAGAAGTGAACTTTTTCCCCTACACTCCTATCTTAAGCTGATTTTAACTTTCTGATTGTAAAAAATGTAACATACTCAAACAGCCAAAACACCTACAAGCTGGTGGTTTGATGCTGTGGTGGAACAAGATCCAAATTTCCTCATGTGTGTCTTTTGGGAAATTCACTGGTGCTCTTGCCCAAAATAATGATGGTGCTACAGGGGCTCAGGAACCCCACTTCTTTCCCTTCATACTGAAAAACGGAGACAGTTGTTGGGGTGGTAGGGGTATCAGAAACTGGCCCATTCTGAAGGAAAAAACTGGGCCAGAGGAAAGGGTAGTGTGGGAGAAAACATTGTTTTACCTGTGTCCTTTTTCTCTTTTTTTTCCTGGTCCTGGTATTTTCACTGTGATATGCTTTCTTTGATCAGTGTTCTGCCCTATTTCTGGCTCTTTCTGTTTCTGTACTGCCTGCCTCCTGGGATTTTTGTTCTGTTGCTCCTTAAACCCTCCCTTCCTTCAGCACTGTAATGTGTATTTTGGGTTGAGCTTCTACTATATCTTCCAGGATGTGAATGATAAACTGTGTTATTAAATGTTAATATATTCAATCTACAGGTTTTGTTCTTAGGTTTTAATAGTGTGTGCACATACTGTATATTTGTTGAGGCTAGCCTCCGTTGGACTTGTCACCAAATAAATGATTTTCCAAACGCACACACAAAGTCTTTAAATATAAGGATTTGGGCCAAGTTATTTTTTCCACCTGAAAAACGCAGCTGTATCTGTTGAGAATGGCTATAATAAGGGTATGACAACCAGCAGTGCATGTAAGACTGCTTTTTATTTCCTGACCTCAATCACCTAACATGGATCAGGATTGGTAATACATGTTATATGGTCTGGGTCAGTATTCCTTGACCTCAGCCATTACTAATCCACAATCGTTGCTGCTCTTTGGTAGTCTCCTCACTTAATTTTACATTCACCCTAGTAAAATCCCACTCCTCCAGTCTCCACTTTACCTCCCATTCCCCAGCAGCAATGGACCTGCTACCAGCACTAGATGATGATATGCTTACTGAGGGTGCATTTACAGTTGAGCTGGAGGTGGAATTTCCAGCTCAGGTAGACTGACTTAGTGTGCTAAAAATGGCAGTGTAGCCACAGCTGCATGGGCTAGCCATCTCACATACAATCCCATCAAAGCTCTAGGCACATACTTGGGACAGTTAGCCCCTCCCACCACCCAGTCTGCTGTGGCTACACTATTTTTAGCACACTAGCTCAATCAAAGCTAGGGCAGGTGTGTCTATACGAGCTGGAATTTACACCTCCAGCTCTAGTGTAGATATACCCTTAGTGAATGAGAGATCAGGCCCTTAGTTAGCATATTTCTCCTTTGTTCGTGTTTGCTCCATAATTGAGTGGATCTATTGGGGCTGCACAAAAAACACTTTGCTGAAATAAAAATAGTCTCTTGTACTATATTCCACCAAATGTGTGTTATGGAGAACAGAGAGGCAACAGCATGTAGCTTTTCATATTTCATAAATCAGTTATAACCACCTATGTAGCATAGTTCATGAATAATCAAATGGCTGAATCTCCTTTGTAATTTGTAGAACAAGATTTATGATATCTCAGAATAGCACACAGCACATTAACAAAATATGACACAAAAAAGAGATTTTGCAGAATTGGAAGGGATCATTTAGAGTTCTTGGCTCTTTCCAGTTTGTATTGATGTCACAGTACTGTTCCTATGCAGCAAATGTTTTCTCTATAAAGTATAGTTTAAAGCCTTTTAAGCTGGTGTATTTAAAGATGGGCAAACATACCAGCTGCATCTCTAATCCTTCAGGGTGCCAAGCAGTATTGAATCAATGGGAGTTACGGGACTTCAGGCCTTGTGGGACTGGGTCCTGAGTCCTTAAGAATGACTAATCTGGGGAGCTATAAGCCTCAATCCTCAGCTAGTACTGAAGAGCACACAGTTCAGCTTGCAGGAGGAAAGGATGTGTGTGTAGAGGTAGCCTTTGTGATTCTGGGCCAGGTATTCATTAGGCTGGTCCTCTAGCACAGTTGTTCTCCCCGTGGGGTACACACAGGTCTTCCGGGAGTACATCAACTCATCTAGATATTTGCCTAATTTTACAATAGGCTACATAAAAAGCACTAACGAAGTCCGTACAGACTTAAATTTCATACAGACAAAGACTTGTTTATACTGCTCTATACACTAAAATATAAGTACAATATTTATATTCCAATTGATTTATTTTATAATTATATGGTAAAAATGAGAAAGTGAGCAATTTTTCAGAAATAGCGTGCTGAGCCATTTCTGCATTTTTATGTCTGATTTTTGTAAGCAAGTAGTTTTTAAGTGAGGTGAAACTTGGGATACACAAGACAAATCAGACTCCTGAAAGGGGTACAATAGTCTGGAAAGGTTGAGAGCCACTGCTCCAGCGTAATTTATAAGCAGTAAGGGGACGACATGGAATCCAGGGTTCAGCAAGATGTAGGAAAGCTCCAGCCACACGCTGCTTCTATCGGAGGCTGATTTTTCAGACAGGTGGAGTGACATAGCAGCGACCAGAGGATCCCTCTGACCATCTTGTGGTCACCTATGCTCTGTTTCAGATATTGGAAATTTTGTTAGATACATGGCTTCATAGTAAAGGGGAGAGGGTTCCTTCCCTCCGAAAGCCCTTAGTACTATCTCGCCGACGGTTGTTTGCATTTTTTATTTTTTACACATGGAAGAGTGTCTTTACTGTAGATCACACACAGTCCCTGAGGGCATGGCTAGACTGGAAACTTCAAAGCGCTGTCACGGGAACGCTCCTGCGGCAGCACTTGGAAGTGCGAGTGCGCTCCTGGTAATCCACCTCCACGAGGGGATTAGCTCCAAGCCTTGCTCCCGGCACTCAGAGCCTGTCTACACTAGCGCTTTAAAGTGCTCAGACTTGGTGCACTCAGGGGTGATTTTTCACCCCCCTGAGCCAGCAAGTTAGAGCGATATAAAATGGAAGTGTAGACAAGCCCTGAGTAAAGGTTTCCATGGCTAAAAAATGATTGATTCAAATTCATTTCTCGCACCCTCCCCCAGTGTCAGTTTATTCTAAATTCTCCCAGTGTTGTATATTGCCAGACAATAGAAGAACAAATTCTTTTTTTTTTTTTTTTTTTTTTTTTGGCTATGTTGTACAGGACTAAGTGTCAAAAAGGGTGTAGAACATTGCATTGTGCTGACAATTTAAGGTTGTTCTGAGCTACTTTTCAGAATTAGGATAGTCACAGAGGAAAAGTCTTTTTCTGATTCTTCTTCCAAAGCCTTTCTCAGTACAGTGATGAGAACATGATGGATCCTTATAACTTGGCCATATGTTTTGGCCCAACACTGATGCCTGTTCCGGACATACAAGACCAGGTGTCATGTCAAGCTCATGTGAATGAAATAATCAAAACAATCATCATCCATCATGAGGCTATTTTCCCAGATGCTAAAGAGCTAGATGGCCCTGTTTATGAAAAATGTATGGCTGGAGATGACTACTGGTAAGTCAGAATATTATCTTTCTGTCTCCATACCAAAATGCTAGGCCTCCATTTTACATGAATGACTCCCATGATATAACAGGTTCTATATAAGTAAAACAAATATGAAAATAAAAAAAAATAATTCTAATGTGTGGAAGATTCACAGGAAAGTGGTACTGTGAAACACATGGGGCAAATATAACCATGATGATTGTCAGGGTTTCCTAACTAGAAGACTTCAGTGGAGTTAATTTAGGATTCTGAGAACTATCACAGATGTGACCATCAAGTAGTTGACAAAGGTCTACATGTACAATTAGGAGTGGGTGGCCAGGTGGTGTAGTCCCAGTCTTGCATTTGTTGAAGGGTTCCATAAAAGAATTTCAGTTCATAATGGTTTCACCATTAAGCCCAGACATATATACACTAAATTCAGTACTGCTAGAAGGGAAATATCCAGTTACCCTGTTACCCATTTAAATAAATGGAAATGATATCTGAAGGCAAGATATGTTAATTCCTGTAACAGTTACGATTTTACACCCTGGTCTGAGGATTACATTGCTTCTGACTTCAACTTATATATATATATATATATATATATAAAAAACTGTGATTAATCGCAATTAATTTTTAAAATTGTGATTAATTCGAGCTAATTGCGATTAATCAACAGCCCTAATTTATATATATATTTTACACCCTGGTCTGAGGATTACATTGCTTCTGACTTCAACTTATATATATATATAAGTTTATATATATATATAAGTTGAAGTCAGAAGCAATGTAATCCTCAGACCAGGGTGTAAAATATATATATAAATTAGGGCTGTTGATTAATCGCAATTAACTCAAATTAATCACAATTTTAAAAATTAATTGTGATTAATCACAGTTTTAATCACTCTGTTAAACAATAGAATACCAACTGAAATTTATTAAATACTTTGGATGGTTTTTTACATTCTCAAATATATTGATTTCAATTACAACACAAAGTACAAAGTGTACAGTGTTCACTTAATATTAGTTTTGATTACAAATATTTGCACTCTAAAAATGATAAACAAGATCGTATTTTTCAATTTACCTCATACAAGTATTGTAGTGTGATCACTTTATCGTAAAAGTGCAACTTACAAAAGTAGATTTTTTTTTTGTTACATAACTGCACTCAAAAACAAAACAATGTAAAACTTTAGCGCCTACAAATCCACTCCGTCCTACTTCTTGGTCAGCCAATCGCTAAGAGAAACAAGTTTGTTTACATTTACAAGAGATAATACTGCTTGGTGCTTATTTACAATGTCACCTGAAAGCAAGAACAGGCATTCGCATCTCACTTACATAGCTGGCATTGCAAGGTATTTCCGTAACTCAGATGACCCTTCATGCTTCGGCCATCATGCCAGAGGATGTGCTTCCATGCAGATAATGCTCATTAAAAAAAGAATGCATTTCTTTTTGCGGATACAGACTAACACGGCTGCTACTCTGAAACCTTAATTACATTTGTGACTGAACTCCTTGGGGGAGAATTGTTTGTCTTCTGCTCTGTTTTACCCACATTGCCATATATTTCATATTATAACAGTCTCGGATGATGACCTAGTGTATGTTGTTCATTTTAAGAACACTTTCACCACAGATTTGACAAAATGCAAAGAAGGTACCAATGTGAGATTTCTAAAGATAGTTATGGCTCTCAACCCAAGCTTTAAGAATCTGAAGTCCCTTCCAAAATCTGAGAGGGACGAGGTGTGGAGCATGCTTTCAGAAGTCTTAAAAGAGAAATACTCTGATATGGAAACTACAGAACCCAAACGACCAAAAAAAAAAAATCAACCTTCTGCTGGTGGCATCTGATTCAGATGATGAAAATGAACATGCTTTGGTCCACACCGCTTTGGATTGTTATCTAGCAGAACCCGTCATCAGCATGGACATGTCCTCTGGAATGGTGGTTGAAGCATGAAGGGACATATGAATCTTTAGCGCGTCTGGCACATAAATACCTTGCAATGCTGGCTTCAACAGTGCCATGCGAAAGCCTGTTCTTGCTTTCAGGAGACATTGTAAACAAGAAGTAGGCAGCATTACCTCCTGCAAATGTAAACAAACTTGATTGTCTGAGCGATTGGCTGAACAAGTAGTAGTACTGTACTGAGTGGACCTCTAGGCTCTACAATTGTTTTATTTTTGAATGTGTTTATTTTTTGTACATAATTCTGCATTACATCTTTCATGATAAAGAGATTGCACTACAGTACTTGTATTAAGTGAATTGACTATAAGGTGGATAGAAAGCTGGCTAGATTGTCGGGCTCAACGGGTAGTGATCAATGGCTCCATGTCTAGTTGGCAGCTGGTATCAAGTGGAGTGCCCCAATGGTCAGTCCTGGGCCCAGTTTTGTTCAATATCTTCATAAATGATCTGGAGGATGGTGTGGATTGCACCCTCAGCAAGTTTGCAGATGACACTAAACTGGGAGGAGTGGTAGATACGCTGGAGGGTAGGGATAGGATACAGAGGGACATAGACAAATTGGAGGATTGGGCCAAAAGAAATCTGATGAGGTTCAACAAGGACAAGTGCAGAGTCCTGCACTTAGGACGGAAGAATCCAATGCACCGCTACAGACTAGGGACCGAATGGCTCGGCAGCAGTTCTGCAGAAAAGGACCTAGGGGTTACAGTGGACAAGAAGCTGGATATGAGTCAACAGTGTGCCCTTTTTGCCAAGAAGGCCAATGGCATTTTGGGATGAATAAGTAGGGGCATTGCCAGCAGATCGAGGGATGTGATCGTTCCCCTCTATTCGACATTGGTGAGGCCTCATCTGGAGTACTGTGTCCAGTTTTGGGCCCCACACTACAAGAAGGATGTGGAAAAATTGGAAAGAGTCCAGCGAAGGGCAACAAAAATGATTAGGGGACTGGAACACATGACTTATGAGGAGAGGCTGAGGGAACTGGGGATGTTTAATCTTCAGAAGAGTAGAATGAGGGGGGATTTGATAGCTGCTTTTCAACTACCAGAAAGGGGGTTCCAAAGAGGATGGCTCTAGACTGTTCTCAGTGGTAGCAGGTGACAGAACAAGGAGTAATGGTCTCAAGTTGCAGTGGGGGAGGTTTAGGTTGGATATTAGGAAAAACTTTTTCACTAAGAGGGTGGTGAAACACTGGAATGCGTTACCTAGGGAGGTGGTGGAATCTCCTTCCCTAGAAGTTTTTAAGGTGAGGCTTGACAAAGCCCTGGCTGGGATGATTTAGTCGGGGATCGGTCCTGCTTTGAGCAGGGGGTTGGACTAGATGACCTCCTGAGGTCCCTTCCAACCCTGATATTCTATGATTCTATGAAATACTATTTCTTGTTTTTTACAGTGTAAAAATTTTTAATCAAAAATAAATATAAAGTGAGCACTGCGCTTTGTATTCTGTGTTGTAATTGAAAGCAATATATTTGAAAAATGTAGAAAATATCCAAAAATATTTAAATAAATGGGTATTCTATTATTGTTTAACAGCGTGATTAATCATGATTAACTTTTTAATCACTTGACAGCCTCTACTTACACACACACACATATATATATATAAATATAAATAAAATTTTTAATAGTGCTATTTGTTTCATAAGAAAATTTAAATGATATTTGCTATAGAAATAGTTTACTCTTGTTAGCTTGGGGGTTATGCCAAATATAAGCATCCATTAAGCACTACTTCATGTGCTAATTGCCTGTACTTGCTTAACATTGTGTATTTCTGCAGTGATAGCCCTTATAGTGAACATGGTACACTAGAGGAAGTGGACCAGGATGCCAGTACAGAGCCCCACACCAGTGAAGATGGTACGTCCTTTATGTTACAACTTTAATCCTCTTTTAAATAAATTACATTTACAGGTTTTTCATGCAGGAGATACTCTCTCTTTTCCTCACTGTCTCTCAGTTGAAACTAAATTACTTCTGGGAGGATGCTCTGCTGCTTACACCTCCATTTTTAATCTTCAGGTTTTTTGTTTGTTTTTCACTCTTATCCATCTGTGTTTCGCCAGCTGTTTCCTTGCACCTTTCCTGGCTTGCTCAGTTACAGGAAGGGCAAGTGGGAAACTACTTCAGTCAGCACAAATTACGTTCTGATGTAATGTTCCCTTTTTAAGTGGCCTTTTACCATTTTTGCACAAGATAAACTGATCCAAACCATGGCTTTGAATATTTTAGCTTAGAGAATTGCATTCAATATGCTATATTTTGATATTTAAAAACACAACTTTCTAGAGGATTTAAGGACCCCCAAAACTATTAAACCAAAGCCATTCACTATAACTTGGCTCATGCTCACCCTTGCTGGACTAGGCATCGTAGCTGGCAGTGAGGGCTCAATGGGATAAACATCACCTATCAAATCTCCTCTTCTTTCTTTCAACAGAGTAAGACTTAGGCCTTGTCTAGACAGAGAAATATAATGGCATAGTTATTCCACTATAGCTATGCCAGTATATTTCCCCATATAGGCAAGCCCTTAGTGGCAGACGCCTCGTCCCCTTGTTTAGGGTAGCACAGTGGATAAAGCAGCCTGTGATAACAAGGAGGCAACAGATCAGGAGCCTGGGACCAAACAGGAAAGGGAAGGCAGATAGGGCCTGTAATCTGGTGGGTTGCATGAGAACCTGTTCAGGGGGGCAAGGTAAGCAGAGTGCAGGAGGGCCTCCTTCGCATTTTCAGGAGGAGCAGGGGAGGGAATTACAGGGGACAAAGTGGGGAAGAGTAAGAGGCCAAAATGGTATCATTGATTTTATTTAGGAGATCAGAAATGTCCAAGTGTATGGTCAAAAATAATAATTTAAAGGATTGGAAAAAGGGTCCTGTTGCCAGCCCCAGACCCACCATTTATTTTGAGCACCAGCCACAACTTGGTACTATGTGTCTCTTCCCGCCTCCCCTTATATACTAATTTATAAGATAGTTTCTCATGTTGCTAAAAAAGACTATTTCAGACTCCTGTTAAATGCTCAGGATTAAATGGATGACAGATCAGGGGGTGAAACACTTAATGATGGAGGAACCTCGAAGAGAAACTTGATATTTCTGACATACATACAGAGGTGTAAATGATGGAAATTCAGATTCATAAATGTACATTTCTGAAAACTTTTCCCTGCACATGAAAATGAAAAGGAGGGAAAAAAGCATGCAACAATCAAAAGTTGTTTTAATCCCTTTGTACACAATTGTAAAATATTAAATGGCATCTGAAAAGCATGGACAGGCAAATCTTGACCATGTGAAAGTAGTATGGTACTTCATTTTTGCCTTGATATCAATCCTGGATGCAGTGACTATAGTAAATTTGTAGCATAGCATTACTGATTGAGGCAAAATTGACTGGAGTAACTCTCAGTGGAGCAGAGGTAGCCAAGAAAGGATTAAATTACTTGATCTAGTTTTGTTTATCAGGATGACCAGCAAGATAATCCTAGCTTTTGCCATTCCTTTGTTTTGTGAATTGAATACAGAAAGTGGACAGTCATGTTGTGGATTTGCATGTAAAGGGGGAAAAAGGTAATACAAAGATGTGAACCTTGCAGTAATGCTTGAGAAAAGATGATGACAGTGTAGTTGGTGTGACTAGACCAGTGCATGAAGTGAGAGGCCTCCACTTAACCAGCAAGCTCTAATCAAGTTTTTCCACCAATAAAGGTTTACCTTTAGATAAGCTATTTTTATAATGGAGGGTGGGTATTTTCATCGAACTGGTGCTGTTAACTGTCTTTTTGCACACACATCCCTGTGTTTGTCCCTTGAATAAAAAGTGTTTGCAATAATATACGGTGTGATTCATAACAATTTTACAACTGATTCAGTCTTGAATCACAAGGCTCAGATAATTGATCTTTTGTGGGGGAACAGGAAAGCTTCCATTAAAGGAATTTTTTTATTTCAATAGATTTATTGATTACTAGTTTGTCACACCAGGACCCTGATTTACATGTGTATGAGAGTAAGGTAATGTTGAACTGAGCTGCTACTACTAACTGGACATGTTGTACTTTTGCATTTCCCTCTGTTAGGAGCTGGGCAGAGCCTTCTCTAAACATGTAAATCTTTATTACATTTTAATCTAGTTCATTTTATACTGCAGTGTTTTTTTTCTCTCAAACCCTCTAGTCCCATAACAATATTGGGCAATTGACATGTAATCCAAAGGCTATAATCAAAAGCAAGAAGATTTATTTTTCTGTTTTGCTTATTTTCACTATAAGAACTACTTTCTGGATAAGGTTAAATTACAAGTAAGTCTCTCTATGCCTACAAGAAGTCAGCTGTATATAATGATGAGGCTGAGCCACTGTGGGGGAAAGTAAAGATTTATTTATGGAATTACAAAGCTAAAATATTCTTTTAAAAAAAATAAAGCATGTGTGTGTGTGTGTATGTATGTGTATATATATATATATATATATATATATATATATATATATATATATATATATATATATATAAAAATGTATGTATGTATGTGTAGGAATAAAATTAGCTTGTCCTCTATCCTTTGAAGGGTTGGGGCATACAATGATGAAGTATAAAAAAGCTATGTACATCCTTAACTGTAAACACATGAGTAGTCACAGTGACTTCATTGGGGCTATTCACATGCTTAAAGCTATGCATGTGTTTACATGCTTCTCTGAATTCAGGTCATAGTGAAGAGTTTTTTTGTGAGGGTAAAAAGCCTTCCCTATAAGAACTTTTATTTACATTGTCTACTTAAAAGAAGAGCATTCCTGCTAAATAGCATTTTCCCCTAGATCTGAAAACATGAACTTTTGTGCATTTCAAAGAGTTCACCTTGTGCCTCAGAATGAGCCATATCTATTTATCTGTAACTTCATTAGAGAAAGACATTTGTCTGAAAATAACTCTTAGAAAAGAGTGTAAGATTCACGGGATACATCTTTATGCTTAATAAGCCGTTTTTGTGCAATTTTCTTCTGAAATTCTTTAACACTGAAGATATTTTACTCTAGTTGATGCATATAAAAGTTGACTAGATCTGTTTCCGAAGGAAATAAGAGAATTTCCTGAGGAAGTCTCAGACACATGGGTAATTCCTGATGTAAAACACAAACATGCTAACATTTTTATTGCTGTTCATTGACACCTTATGATGCCTGACATTTATAAATCAAGAAAGTAGTTCTCACACAGATGGGGGTATAAAAGGACAAATAAGGCTGAGAGTTAGTGCTGTTGTGTCCCTGAATGGTCACCATTGCAGATTTGACTACTCTGAAATAATTCATACTATGATCAACTTTTTTCCAAGTTCTGCTGTAACAGTAATTCACAGGCTTCTTTCCCTTTGTTGTTTTCCAGTCAGAGAACTGCCAGAGAACTTGAGGATAGATTGTTACAGTAAAGCCACAGCCCTTTGATAAGGTGTAGAGTCGAGCATAGGGATCAAGATGTCTTTTGCTTAAGACAAGCACAATGCATGTGGAAGAATTGGGGAGCACAGAGAAGGGGCTGCACTGATGCACCCAGTGAAAGGTACAGTGGATGTTCTCATTCTGCTGGCTCAGCTCCACTTGGCTCACTGGTGTGGGGTGTAGAGTGGCCAGGTGCCAGGTTTTTGACCAGAAAGTCCAGTTGAAAAGGGTACCTGACAGTTTCCGGTCAGATCTGGGGACTGGTTACTGCAGATGGGGGAGGCGCTGGATGATCACCCGTGCCAGCCCCTACTCAGCCGAGGCCCCCTCCTACCAACATTGGGTGACTGCAGCTCCCAGCCCCCAGTTGAGTTCCTCCCGACTGGGGGTGGAGAGGGGGAAGAGAAGCAAATGGGGGTGGGCAGGGCCTTGAGGGGAAGTTCCAGCACTCCTGTTGGAGTGTCTGGTTTTTGGCAACCCTAGCAGTGGGGTGGGATGGCATAGCCCCACCCTTATACCGCCACCTTTTGAGGAAGGCTAGTGCTGTGTTTGGCTCTTGAAGTGCAAGGATAGAAATAGTGACTAGCCTTTGTTTCTTACATCTTTCCCCTTATCACCTACTGGACCTGTACCGAGCTATTTACAGTCTAGCCAGTGATTTTTAAGTGGAAGGCACCATAATGTGTCACTGAATGGCAGTAATAATATTAGCAGAATTTGAGGTCATAAGTGCAAAACTGAGAACAGAATCCCTAGAGCTCTTCCCACAGTTCTTCAGCTTGTCCTAATATTTCTCTTTTTCTATCGTTGTCTGGATCATAGCCAGTGATATTTCAGATGTCATCATATATTTCTTGTCATAGTTAGGAAATGCCTCGAGGTATAGGAGAGAACAGTATAATTATATTTCCCTCTGAGCTGTCTTAATTTTACTGTTAGACCCCATGGCTCAATATCATGCAGAATTTCAGTTGATTAGCTCTGTTCCCTTTCCTTTAGTTGTGAAATGGCTCCCTCCAGTTCTCAATAACATTGACGTTATAAATCTTTTGGGGTTTTTTTATGTCCAAATGGAACTGTCAAGGTATTTTTATATTAATTGTCAATGTTCTACTTGTTAACAGGTGAATTAGTATTTGAAAAATAAGATCTGAGAACTGTCTGCTGTAGAAATGTGCTGTCCAAGTAAAGGGCACATTTTTAGTAATGAAAGTTCCTATCAGAATAAAAGAACAATTTGTATGAGCTTAATACAAGAGTTTCATTAAGAAAAGCAACTATGTCAGCTATACACCACATTGTATAGGGTATGTTTCATAGGAACACATAAATAGCGTGTCTCAGAAGTCTCACTCACTGTCGGTAGATTAATAGTTCAAACAGCTGTTCCCAGTGCAGCAACTTCCTACAGATGTCTGAGAAAGGACGTCAGTCTATAATGAGGTACAGGAAAAGGAAGAATTCAACATCCCATAGGCCTGACTCTCTTCTTACACTAGGCTTACATAGGTGTGGAGTTACTTCTGATTTACTCTGGTGTGCAGTAAGTGAGAAGAATCAAACTCTGTATACTCAAGTCTTTAATATCAAACAATCCATTGAACTTTAAATTGTAGTATAGCTCACCCAAAAAGGAATTGCCATATCTGATCAACTCAGTGCTCCAATATCCTGCCTCAGAATGCTCAGCACCAGATGCTTCAGAGGAAGATGGAAGGAAACCTTGAATATGCAATTATGAAATAACCTGCCTATGGTGAAGTTTCTTCTTAACCCCATCAATTAGAGATTGGCTTATGCCCTCAAGTATGGGAATTTATACTTCCCTGCTCTCCTTTTATTTAACCTAATATAATGTAATAGCATATTCTTATTATTCATACAAACATCTGGTCCAGCTATACTTATGAGCTAATTCTGCCTCAGTATTCGATGGGGAGGCGGAGAAATAGACTAGATGATCTTGCCAACCCTACATTTTTATAATGTAAGGAATATCTTTTTACAGTGAGCGCCAAAGGCTAACTTTGTGATATGTATAAAAATATTTCCTTTCTGGTGTTAAATTGTTGCCTTTCAGTTTCATTGACTAGCCCCTTATATTATGATGCAGATAAACAGGAGTGCTTGATTTTCTTTCTCCTAACTAATCATTAATTTGTATACCTTTATCATGTCTCTTCTTATTTGTCTTATCTTTAAACTATACAGTCCCAATCTTTTCAGTCTCTCTTCAAATGATGGAAGACTTTCCATACCTATAATCATTTTGTCACATCTCTGGTCCTCTTTGCTTTCTGTTTATATAATTTTTTAGATAAGGTGTCTAGAACTGAACACAATATTCCAGGTGAGAGCATGCCGCTGATTTTATATAGTGCCATTGTAATTTTCACTATTATTTTCTAGCCCATTCTATATACATCTTACCATTTGGTTTGCTCAGTGTGCATTGGTGGTCAAAAAAGCAGAGGTTTTCATTAAGCTAGCCAGTCTTTCCTGAATAAATACAGTTAATTTAGAAACTAGCAATGTGTATAAGTAATTGAAGTGATTCCTGCCAGTGTGCATTACTTTGCATTTGTAACACTGAATTTCACTGCCATCGCCTCACCTAGTTGCGTGTAGGCCTTTCTGAAATTCTTCAATATTTGCTGGGCGTGACTAACCTAAACAAGTTGTCATCTGAACTATTGCAAGTTTTTAACCTGATTGCCTAAAGATAGCCAACTACAGGACAGTCCTCTACAGGTTGGGCAAGTTATGAGGAAATAGCTGCAAACTGTAACCTTAATAGGGCACAAGGATTATATTTCCACATTGCAAGATAGAAGTTAATTTTGAAGAGACATTCCAGCACATAATATTAATGCATAATATAGGAGCAGGAGTCTTCATTATAAACCAAGTTTTTCAGGTATTACAACACAGCAAATTAAATTTGCACCAAGCTAAAACGTGATACGGCAGTCATCAGCCTAGCTATTAATTTCTTTCTAAATTTTGATTTAATTGTATAAGGTATTTTTCATTTTGGATGGCTTTATTTTTGAGCTACTCAAAGCAAACAAAATATATAATTTGAAAACTGATGTTTTGTGGGCATCGTTTTTAATGCTTTCGTTGGCATTTTGATACTGTGATAAATTTAACCTGACAAATGTGATTTCACAGACATTCGTTTTTCATAACTTTTAGAACTAGCCATTGCCAACATCATACAGTAAAATCATAGCTGTTCCATCAAGGTCCAGCTGACAAAGTAGCAGCTCCAAAGACATCAGTTAAGATCTTACGCTCATTGGCCCCAATTCTGCAAATAGATATGCTAACAAGGGACCCTTGAGGCTGCACAGAGGCCCAATGATGTCCTTGGAGTTGGCACAGGTGTTAGCAGAACCATATCTACTTATAGGATGGGGCCATTGTCAGTATGAACTTTGATATATCAGGAAGTTTTGACAGGGAAGGGAGGTTTTAATTCTCATTTTCATCCTTAAAATGATCTCTGTGAAGATAAGGTTTTTAAAATGCGTTCTTTTAGAGGGAGAAGCTTTACACACACACACCCACTCTCTCTCTCTCTCTCTCTGCAGCCGGCCAGTCAAAACTGCTGTAACCTATGCCTGGCTGCTCACAGAATCCATTCCAGCAGCCAGTGATCACTGGGAACAGAGGGACACCTACACTTTGCCCTCTTTCACCTAGCTATGGCCCCATACACGGGGGTGTAACATAGAATTATCCTAGCAGCTCTGTGCCATACAATGATTCCTCATACTGAGATGTACTCCTAAAGGAGATGGATCTGTCAAATGTTTGGTAGCTTTGCACAAACTGGAGCTTCAAGAGAAACCAGAGAAGGCCCAAGAACAGGTCCCTGTATTTTTTGTAAAATATGAGGTTTACCCTGGGTCTGCACTCTTAGCACAGGAGTGACAGAAATTCTAATAGAGTTCTAAAGCTATTAAATTGACTCATCAGGCAACTCCTGCCTAGAGCCCTGCAGATATCCGCAGATCATGTTTGTGGATCAGATGCAAATACAAATTTTGTATCCGCACAAGACTCTACTCATGCCTATTCTTGCTGAGGAAACCCCTATCTATTCGTTCCTTTTTCACTGCTAATTGTTGTAGCACATCTCTTTGGCTTGTTCACCTGATTTATCAGGCTCCCTCAGGTTTGGTTGTGCTTTTTTATCACCTGTAATTATTTCTGACCCACCACATAGCTTTTTATATTAGGAGACAAGAGCGCCGCCCACTTTCAAATGTTGAGCATTGAATGTATTGTGTGCTCTCTCTTATATTCTCTGTCTAGAGGTCTTAAAAGCAGCCCAGTTGCTTTATACTTGAGGCACACAGACAGGGCCACTGCCTGAAGTATATCTTGGTTCAATATCTGACTTCTGTAAGCTTTGTTTGGATATGAATGCTGAGGGGTTACATTTTACAAAACTGAAATAAACAAATAAGTCTATTCTGGAGTCTGAGATCTTACTTTTTTTCCCCCTAGAAGGTGAGCCTATAGAAGCTATAGCCAAGTTTGACTACACTGGAAGATCTGCACGAGAACTCTCCTTCAAAAAAGGAGCCTCCCTGCTTTTATATCATCGAGCATCTGAAGACTGGTGGGAAGGAAGGCATAATGGAATTGATGGCCTAGTACCTCACCAGTATATAGTGGTGCAGGATATGTAAGCAGTGTCTAGTTATACAGTATACTTGAGTGATTGCTCCTTATTGAGAAGAAGCTTGTTGAATTAGCTAATGGGGTATCACCCAAATGTGAGAGTGCTTTGAAGGCTCATAAACACCTGAGTAAACACCTGGGAGATTTTGCCTCCAAACTGGACGCTACCATCTTTTTGTTACATTTCCCTGAAGTAGTGCCCATCAAGCAACACCACAGAATCACAAAACATTGATAGGCTGACTCGGCTACATCATTGACAAAAGTGATCCCAGTACAGTGTGTTAAGAAGAGGATATTGTACCTATTTTGGTTTTACCATATAGTTGTAGCAGCTGTTACCAATAAACTTCTAAGTAACAGGGGTGAATAACTACACCATGGCACTTCTTATTAGTACTCAGAGGTGTACTTGGCACTTCAAAGCCAACAAAGTGCTTGCTCCCAAAAGGTTACTCCAAATTTTAAGAGGTGACATGACTAAAGTCAATAAACAAATAGGTCATCAATGAGAGTACAGCAGCTGGAGATGCAATTATGTCTAGTCTTAATTCTATACGAGGACAAAAACAGAAGAGCCATAATGTCTGCTGTCCTACATACCTCACTTCCTGGAAAGTGACTTCTCAATCTATATCTTCTTTTCAGGGATGATACCTTCTCAGATACGCTGAGCCAAAAAGCAGACAGTGAAGCCAGCAGTGGGCCAATAACTGAGGACAAGTCCTCATCTAAGGACATGAACTCCCCAACTGATCGTCACCCTGACATATATTTAGGAAGGTAAGGTTAACATAGCAACATTTCTGCATTGCTTTGCAGCCGTTAGATTGCTTCTGAGTTCATGCAGTGGCAGGATTTCTTCACACACACCTTGTTAGTAATGCTAACTTGTCCTATGATTTCTACATTTGTGTAGGCAAAGAAAGAGATCAGAACCACCTCCTCTAAGACGCCCAGGCAGGACCAATGATGGCCATTGCCCAGTACATCCACCACACACACTCACCAACTCATCAGTGGAGCTAGGTTCCCCCAACATGGCAAGTCATTGCAGTCCTCGAGCCCTTCTTCATAATCGCAACCTCAATGCAGACAGCCCCGAAAGAAGACGTAGACCTGGGCATGGCAGCCTCACCAACATTAGTAGGCATGATTCACTAAAGAAGACTGATAGTCCTCCAATTAGAAGATCTACATCATCTGGTCAATACCCAGGTTTCAATGACCATAAGCCACTGGACCCAGAGTCGATAGCTCAGGTTGGTCTAATTTCTTTGCCTTAGTGAGGAGCATGGTCAAATAGATGTAAATGAACGTTTGACTTTCACAACACAAGAGAGTTTAATTTTTTATTGAAAAGATGTATCAGAAAAGTATCCCACTTAACTTTCTGCCATGGGAGTCTAGGACAGAGATGTGTTAAAGAATCATGGGAGAAAGGAGGGCCAATAGGAATAAAAGCTGCAACAGCATTAGAGTGAAATAATTTTCAGTTGTACTGAAATGAAACTCTGTGCCACTCAGAGCATAGGGATAATGCACAGGTACTGTTTCTCAGTTATGTAAACCTGTGTGCTCTGATGGAAGTGGGTTTAGTTATAGTATGCAAATCTGTGCTCCAATTGGCTACTACTGTCCTCAGTCATTTGAAAACATTTGCATTTCAGTCTTTTTAACATAGTTTTTGTACAAAAGTAGAGATTTTTAACTCTTGTAGTTGTGCCTATGGAACATGCTAGGTAGAAGTGCAAATAAATCTGAATAAATAAATAATAGACCGTGCCATCACAATATATGTAGGAGAGGTGGCTAGTCTTTTCTCAGTAGCAGAGAGGTATAGAATAGCAGAGACAGATAGCACCAATAAGCAAGTTATTAACTCTGTGCTACTGAAGTGCGCTAACTCAGTAATAGCCATATCTTGGGCTAATAAATACTTCTGTCCTACTCAAAGCTCATTTAGTTTAAAATATGATCATTATGTAAACACTCAACACCCTCAAATTACCATCTTATGCTCTAATAAATTGGTTAGTCTCTAAGGTGCCACAAGTACTCCTTTCCATCTGATTACAAAAGCATTTAAAATAATCCTGCACTGACATTTCAAAATGTTATGTAACTTTTGCTTCCAAAGTCTCTGCTGCTTATGAAGTGGGAGGAGAGAGTCTCCGTTGTTGTGAATGACTCAGACATCAATTTTCATTGCTCTTATTTCAACCATTTCTAACCTTTTAAATACTAGGTTAAGCTATGTTACCTATTTACTGCCCAGGAGCTATGCACAGCCCTATTTGGCTTTAACTAAATTTGTACACACCTAGACCAATTATTATTTGACAAAGACAGAACTTGAACTTTGACTGAATCATGTAAATGCTGCTGTGAACAAGTATGAAACACCTTATAGTTTTCTTATTTAACCCACTTGTGCCTCACCAACACTGAAAAATTAACCACAAAACCAGTCTTGGCATGTCCTTTTAGCAGATGTACTTTAAGAATAAATCTAAATGTGCAAAACAAACATGGAAATATTCTCATAAATGATCTCACTAAACAGTACCTTGCATGACAACTTCTAACATATCTGATATTCTTCTTTGTTTTCCTTAACATTTAAACTACAAATATGAGGATATTTGGAGCACATCATCATTTATATATTAAAAAAAAATAACCTATTGGATGAACAAGTCATAACAGATATGTAGGGCCCTTTGTTTTCAGTTTTTATTTTAATTTTTCCTGGGAATTTCAGTGTTTATTACCACAACAAAAACAGGTGAAAATCAGTGCAAAAAATATTAATTTTTCTAGGTAAATATAGGGGTTTGTTTTGGTGGACAGAAAGACGGAAAAAGTATTCGATAGATTAATGCTTTGAATTCCATTCATCAGTGTGGTTTGCTGCAGAACTAAAACAGAACTCAAAACACAATGCCACCTCTGAGTTTAAGAAAACAATACATCTCTAATCCTCAAATAAAACTTTTCATTTGAATAAACAGTTTACTGCTGTAGACTTAGAACTATTTACATTTAATAATTGGGCCTCACAATTTGCTGCGCATGCACTCATAGAATCATAGAACCATAGAATATCAGGGTTGGAAGGGACCTCAGGAGGTCATCTAGTCCAACCCCCTGCTCAAAAGCAGGACCCATCCCCAATTAAATCATCCCAGCCAGGGCTTTGTCAAGCCTGACCTTAAAAATTTCTAAGGAAGGAGATTCCACCACCTCCCTAGGCAACGCATTCCAGTGTTTCACCACCCTTCTAGTGAAAAAGTTTTTCCTAATATCCAACCTAAACCTCCCCCACTGCAACTTGAGACCATTACTCCTTGTCCTGTCCTCTTCCACCACTGAGAATAGTCTAGAACCATCCTTTCTGGAACCACCTCTCAGGTAGTTGAAAGCAGCTATCAAATCCCCCCTCATTCTTCTCTTCTGCAGACTAAACAATCCCAGTTCCCTCAGCCTCGCCTCATAAGTCATGTGTTCCAGACCCCTAATCATTTTTGTTGCCCTTCGCTGGACTCTTTCCAATTTATCCACATCCTTCTTGTAGTGTGGGGCCCAAAACTGGACACAGTACTCCAGATGAGGCCTCACCAATGTCGAATAGAGGGGGACGATCACGTCCCTCGATCTGCTCGCTATGCCCCTACTTATACATCCCAAAATGCCATTGGCCTTCTTGGCAACAAGGGCACACTGCTGACTCATATCCAGCTTCTCGTCCACTGTCACCCCTAGGTCCTTTTCTGCAGAACTGCTGCCGAGCCATTCGGTCCCTAGTCTGTAGCTGTGCATTGGGTTCTTCCGTCCTAAGTGCAGGACCCTGCACGTATCCTTATTGAACCTCATCAGATTTCTTTTGGCCCAATCCTCCAATTTGTCTAGGTCCCTCTGTATCCTATCCCTGCCCTCCAGCGTATCTACCACTCCTCCCAGTTTAGTATCATCCGCAAATTTGCTGAGAGTGCAATCCACACCATCCTCCAGATCATTTATGAAGATATTGAACAAAACCGGCCCCAGGACCGACTCCACTTGACACCGGCTGCCAACTAGACATGGAGCCATTGATCACTACCCGTTGAGCCCGACAATCTAGCCAACTTTCTACCCACCTTATAGTGCATTCATCCAGCCCATACTTCTTTAACTTGCTGTCAAGAATACTGTGGAAGACCGTGTCAAAAGCTTTGCTAAAGTCAAGATACAATACATCCACTGCTTTCCCTTCATCCACAGAACCAGTAATCTCATCATAGAAGGCGATTAGATTAGTCAGGCATGACCTTCCCTTGGTGAATCCATGCTGACTGTTCCTGATCACTTTCCTCTCATGTAAGTGCTTCAGGATTGATTCTTTGAGGACCTGCTCCATGATTTTTCCGGGGACTGAAGTGAGGCTGACTGGCCTGTAGTTCCCAGGATCCTCCTTCTTCCCTTTTTTAAAGATTGGCACTACATTAGCCTTTTTCCAGTCATCCGGGACTTCCCCCGTTCGCCACGAGTTTTCAAAGATAATGGCCAATGGCTCTGCAATCACAGCCAACTTCAACTTCATCCTTTTTGTTATTTTAAAACTTTTGAATATTTCCTTGTGTACTGAAACGTATTCTGATGCAGATTTTCTTCCCATTTTAGTGTGTCAGATCTGTAACCATTATCTGCTAACTGCTTGAAATGTGTATGTGGTGGGCGTGAGATTCATCAGTACGTTCAGATATGCATGCACTTCAGAGTTTGCATGCGTGTCTGTTTATTGTGTGTATTTTATAGACTAATACATAGCCTTACTTCAACAGGAAACTTTGCAGATACACAGAGACTAATGTATTATCATAATACACTACCACGATATAACGCGGTCCTTGGGAGACAAAAAAATCTCACCGCGTTATAGGTGAGACCACGTTATATCGAACTCGCTTTGCCCCCCCCCATTCCTTGTTCCCTGACCTCCCGCTCCAGAGACCCCTGTCCCTCATCACCCCAGGACCCCACCCCCTACCCAACCCCCCTGTCCCCTGACTGCTCCGACCCCTATCCACACCCCCAGCCCCCGACAGGCACTCACCAGCAGCGGTGGGAAGCGGAGCAACGTGGCCCCAGCCCACTCCACTCCGCCACCTCCCAGTCGCGGTGCTCTGCTTCCCACCGCCGGTGAGTGTGGGGAGGTTGGGGAAAGGACGCCGCCCGTACTCACGGGTGGCGGGAAGCAGAGCACCACAGCTGGGAGCTGGCGGAGTGGAGCGGGCTGGGGCCAGGCTGCTCCGCTTCCACCGCTGCCGATAAGTGCGGGGGGGATCCATTCCCCCAAGCCCCTCCCCTGAGCAACACGGCTGGGGCCGGGGCGAGGGAAGTGGAGTGGGCTGCTCCCAGCCCCCTGCTAATCCCCCGGGCCACTCTGGGACTGTGGGGCCCCCAAAAGTGTCCCCCCCACAGCTCCTGCCTCCCAGACCCTGGGGGCGGGGAGCCCCTGACCACCCCCGAGACCTTCTGCCCCTTATCCAACCCCTCAGCCCTGGCCCAGAACCCTTAACATGCTACTCAGAGCAGCGTGTCGGAGCTTTACCACATTGTATGCGAACTCGCGTTATATCGGGTCGAGTTATACTGGGGTAGAGGTATACATATATCTTATGCAATGTATTGTATTTTCCTACTGAAACAAGTTATTTTTTGTAAATTTGAATGACACAAAAGTAGAGTGAAAATCCAAAAAAAATACTTTTTGTAAAACCTGGGAAATTTTCAGTAAAAATCAGTTTAAACTGAAAATGAAGGGGCTTACATATATGGCAATTTCCTGCAGTATCCTCAAAAGAACTGATTAGTATTAGTGTGGGCTGGGATTGTATGTAACCTCTCTGGGGGGAGATGTGACAGATATTGCAACTCCATGCAGTATCTTTAGGGTCCATTGTTTTAAATTAATGGTTTGACTGTTTTCTATGTCATCAGGGAGGGCTACTTTAACTTCTCCAGGAACTAAAAACAGTGGATGATGATTAAGGCAAATCAGCAAGGTTATAACTCCCCCAGAGAAGTACCAACTCCTTGGGAGGCTTACATATACTACTTCAAACTAGATTCTCCAGAGACTAACGACAAAGAAAGGACTTTTGGATAAATAGCCTGAGTTTAAACTGACACAGGGCCTGATCCAGGAATTGGACAGGACCTTCTGTCCAAGAAGGGGCACCAATGCTACTAGGGCCCTCTGCTAAGCTTTTTGCCTCCTTATGTGAACTTTTATGTTTTTTCTGTAATGCTTTTACCTTAAGAATAAATATGCTTGCTTAGAAAGAGCTGTGTGGTAGCTTATAACTGCTGGCAATTACACTGGTCACAGCCCTCAGAGAGAAAGCAAAGTTCAGGTGCTGGCCTTTTTAGGCAGTCTGGCTTGCTGGGGATATCACAGAATAGGCAGGGAACTGTGCAACCTTAAAGATGCCCCAGTCAGGAGGGAGCGAGATGTGGGTCTCCACCGAAGCGAGGTGATGGCTGGGAACCAGAAGCCTGGAGTGGATACCCTTGAGGGGCAATACAGGTGCAGTTGCCCTGAAATTGTGATACAAGCAAGCAGAGCTCACTGCCACAAACATTTTTAAAAGCTGGAAGGGTGGCCATTATCTTTCAAGATGTTCCTAATTCTTAATAACAACAAGGAGTCCGGTGGCACCTTAAAGACTAACAGATTTATCTGGACATAAGCTTTCGTCAGTAAAAAACCCACTTCTTCAGATGCATCTTAATACTAACCACCAACTTCTCTCTCCCCCTAACTGAAAGTTATCAAAAGCACAGCTATTTTACCATTGGTCTTGAATTACATCTTTATTTTTAAAAAAGAGTAATATAGGCCAGGATTTTCAAAGCCAAACTGGATGTCCAAGTAAATGCGTTAGGTGGCTTTGAAAAACTCAATCATAGTTTTCCAACTTCAGTTTTACTTTAATTTAAAAAAATCCCTGTGCTATTGTTCCTGAATATTTCAGGGTAAGATGAGGAGTATAGCACATGAGCTGTTACGCTTCACATTTATTTAAATATTGTTGCAAATCAATCATCAGATATTTGTTCTCTTAATAGTAATTTAACAGCAAGCAGCAGAGTATGTTTTTAATGGCCTGACTGAATTTTGACCCTCTACCGTTAAGTTAATTTATGTTCAACCCAAGCTGCCATCTTGTTCAGGAAGGCCACTTTTAAATGAGGTTGATGTAAATGCATGCAATGTTGGTGTAGCCATGTTGGTCCCAGGATAAGAATAGAGAGACAAGGTGGGTGAGGTAATATCTTTTACTGGACCAACTTCTGTTGTGAGAGAGAAGATTTTGAGACTCACAGAGCTCTTCTTCAGCTCTGTGCTGTAAATGGGCTTTAATACTGCTTCATAATATTTGTTGAAATGAATGGATGGTTTATAACTGAATTCATGCATTTCTCAAACTTCTTCCTGAGCAACTACCCTTTGCATTCAGTATTTAATGACTTGCTGCTCTGTCTCTCTGCTCTGACCAGGATATTGAGGAGACAATGAACACAGCTCTGAATGAACTCCGTGAGCTGGAACGTCAGAGCTCCGCGAAACACGCCCCCGACGTGGTGCTGGATACATTGGAACAAATGAAAAACTCACCCAGCCTGGCCTCCTCAACAGAATCACTAAGCCCTCTCCATAGTGTAGTGTTAAGGAGCACCGAGCCTCAGATTCGACGTAGCACTAGTTCTTCCAGTGATACCATGAGTACTTTCAAGCCCATGGTGGCCCCCAGAATGGGAGTGCAACTAAAACCCCCAGCTCTGAGGCCAAAACCCATTGTTCTTCCAAAAACAAATCCTACTATAGGACCTTCCCCTCCTTCCCAAGGTCCAACAGACAAATCTTGCACAATGTAAAAAGCTAAGCAACCCAGGAGGTGGAGTGTGTTACAGAAAGGAATGGATTAGCGATAGAAGTCAGGGTTCCATAACACTATTAGTTCATGTTTATAACTGGAGATGTTTTGTTTTTCAATTTTTTTGAATGTAAAGTCTGAACTAGTATCATTAACACGGGCATTTGTATTTTGTATAGTTTCAGTTTTCAAAAAAAACTGGACAAACGTGTGTCATTTTAAAACCGACTTGAAACCTTGATGCTGCACCATTTGTAATAAAAGGAACAGATCAGAAATGGCTTCCCACTTTGTACAATATTTCATAGTCTTTCTGTAGTTTACTTAATAAGGGATCCAATAGAAAGGTAACTTGAAGGAATTCATAAGTGGATATGGAACCCCTGACCATTAGATCACTGGTTCAAATCCCAATCTGGTTGGTAAAAGTTAGCACCTGAGGAATTAGTCAATGGCCTGTGTGAAGTGTGTATGTAATCTCAGTCCATATAAATTAAAATAACACTTTCACAGTTAGCACTAAGTATTTAGCATATTTTGGTAGACTTATCAAAGGCCAAGTGCTGAGTAAGTAGAGCAACTGAATTACTCTCTTTCTGACCTCACTCCAGGTCAGGGTTAAAGCATATTGCCTGGATGGTATGAAGTTTCTAATGCTGCCACTTGTGCTGTATCACAGCTTTCTTTTGAAGCTAAAAGTTCAGTCCCCAGGACTGTCAGACACTTTTCACAAGCACTAAATTCACTTACAGTTTACAGTTCAGTGAACCAAGTAACTGCAGGTATACAGGTCTGTGGATCTTTCTGTAGTATAATAAAAGATTGAAAGTAGCAGTTGAACAATAACTCAATAAAACATTCCTTGGACCTTATTGCTCAGTATCTTCTTCAAACCATGAGAGCTGCGATAACCACAGTTTCAAGCTGCTGTATCCTCACTAGTTATCCTTCACAGTGCAAACAATGTGCACGGTTTCTCTATGATGCTTACGAAACTATTTTTCTCCTGAGTTCTTGAATAACTTCTCTCAATTACACAGGAGGTTGTTAGAAGCACAGAAATCTCATTTGCTACTCTCTAGACTAAACCGAAATAAAATTTGCCAGAACCAATTTGAAAAGAAAATAAAAATAGATGTCTATACCTTTCTCGCATCTGTGTGTGAGTGAAGATTTTATCAGCTTTGTTTAGTACACCATTATTAAATTTTCTGTTACATGTGAATTAATTGTACAGCTGTTTTGCACATTAACACTAAGCCATAACATCATTTCTGTGATTATTTTTCAATATTACTTGCCCAATCTATAAGATCATTTATAGCAGGTTTTTAATTTACGCAGCCATGCAGTCAAACTATTTATAAAGAATACCCTGTTGGCTGTTACCTAAAATACCAGGGCCATGACACGAAATCAGCTGATGGTCATGGATAGGAATAAAACTGGCTTCAAATAAGAGTTGTCTTTCCTCATAGCATTTGTTACCTTCGGATCTTACCATTCTTCCTATGGAATGTTTTAAGTTGTTCCGTTCGCTATTCGGAAACATAATTGGGGAGAGGGAAGAGTTAGTGTCTTGTAACAAAGATTTGATTAGTGTATTCTAGTCTGAATAAAGTCACAGAAGCCATGTCCTGCTGTCATTTGGGAATTTATTTATTTCCACTGTGGTTTACTAATTGTAATCACTTGATAAGGAACTCCAAGCCCTGGACATGACAAATATCCCATAAACTGCATTAGAGAGCAATGCTGTCAGGGCCATTCATATTGTTGCTGATATTTGCAGCCCAAGGACGGGTCCAAAAAAATCCAAGGAATCTATAAGTATGTCTGTTTGGGGGCTGCCACATGTATAAACTCTTAGCTAGCACAGTGGACTCTTCAGGTGTCAGTCAGTTTAATCCACTGATGCTACCACTGTATAAACAGGGTAACAATTTGTCAAATTTATGTTTAATCCTGAATCTCTTGACTGTACCCTGCCGCCTATAGTCCTAAACTCCATGGCAAGGTTCTAACTGAAGCCAGTCCCCGTTAAAGGTTGGCTTTAATCTATTGGTATGTTCACCTGTCCAGGACCAGAAGTTATTTTTAAGTAGTTCCCAAACTTATTAGGATCAGTGGAACAAACTGGAATTCCAGCTCTAATTTTCATGCAGTTTTTAGTTCAGTGATTTGTTCAATACCAGTGTGGCATAATTGAGATGAATATCTGTATCTTTAAATTATATAGGGAATTTTGTATGTTTAAATAACACTATTGGACTCCATAATGCTTATATTAGAAATTGTGTAGCAAGAGAAAATATTAGAAACAGTGCATTTAGTGAATGCATCCACTTAGAGCATTCACACAAGTTAAATGTGTAGTTTGATGGTTATTATAGATACTTAACGTATAGTAAGTGGATATGTAACAGGAAAGACTGACAACTACAAACATACTAAGGGGCAACTCCTGCACACCTAATCAAATCAGTATTGTCCTTTACTGTCAGTTTGATAAGTTGCAGTATTGGTAGCTTCCTGCTTGTTGACTGTTACCTAATTGTGTCAATGTACATCTGTAGTATGTACATGTGAAAGTGCCTTTAAAATTTTAGAGGAGCTTTAGCCTTGCTCTTGTACTATTGCATTTCCATTGCGGTCACTCTTGCTTGTATACTGTTGCATTTTCATTGCATTCATCCCTGCTCTTGTACAGCCACATTCCCGCCATTTTCAAAAAACAAAAAAGTTAAAAATACACAGTTATGGAAGAAAAATGTACTGTTAATCTGTTGTGGCAATGCACTTTTATGTATAGTACTGTACATTTTGGCATGTACCATCACAGGCTTCAGTATACATTCAGGTTTGTTCCCCATAGTGTATCTTTATAATAAACAAGATAGTTCTGTCTGCATTTGTGTAGTCTAATGTGTGCAGTCCTCAGTACATTTTTACATGTGTATCCCCAAATGACCTTTTTCCTTCTTGGTAATGTGAAGGCAAGAAGCTTGAGAGGTTCTTCCTGCGATTTTCTGCTAGTTTTATCAACCCCATTAGTCTTCCCAATTTCCATTTTGCCCCCCTTCCTCCAAGTGGCCTTTCCAGAGGAAATCTTACTCGGAGACTAGATGACAAGATCAGAGGCACCTGCATGGGCCTTCAGAAAGGCCTACCTTATCTCCATAAACAACCCGCTGCTTTTTACCCTTCCCTGAAACTTACTGCTGTAGGTCTCCTTTGAATGGGGCTTCATGCCAGCTGCCAACACCAAGCTTTATTCTAAGGTCAGCTGTCTGGAAGCTTCAATACTTGTTCTCCTTCACTAAGAGGTTGAAAGCCTCAAACTGGAATGAAGTGGCTATTAGGGGCAAGACGGAGCTCAATCTGGGTTAGCCCCGAGCAAGTGCTGTCAGTTGTGCCAACAGCCATACATTCGTTTTGTAATTTGCTTAAGCAGAAACCGCTGAAATATCTCATCTCTTATTTGGAAGCTGTGGTTACACTCAGATTAGTTTACAAGAAACACAGTCAATGTTTTATCCACAAACCACACACACAGTTGACTTTAGATTTTTCTGTCAAAGTATTTCTAAGGTTCAGAGGGCCCTGAGGGATGGCCTATTTTTAATCTGGGAGATGTTACCCTACCACACACCCAAGCTCTTTCTGATGCCCTTTCTGACCTACTTTATCTTCCTAGCTTTTCCAGGGCTTTGTGGAAGCAAGAACACACATCAGAGAACCCAAACCAAAATCCTTCTGAAAAATAAGTCAGCAGCAGTCAAAAGGTCCAGAATTGTCTTTTCCCTGGCTGTAGCACTCAAGAGCTATAATATGGCAGGGGAGAATCACTTAGCAGATTACAGCAACAGGTAGCACCTTCAGGAGTGCTCATCCAATGTTCAGAGGATGCCATTCAACAGGAATTAAGCATCTTTGGCTGATGCTTTATGCAGTAGTATGCTCACCCATCAGCCCATGTTGCGAGCCTTTGCATGCCATCGTCCAGTATGTACCTTATGTATTTCTACTCGTCCCTTATTACACAAAAGTAAGGATTCAACCAGGCAGAGCAAAATGTCATACTTTACTCAAAGCCTGTGTACTCCACAGCGAGCATGATCTAAATTCTGTAGCAAAACCCTACGCTGCAGGGACTGGGGATTGTGCAGCAGTTTGATCAATTTTAAGTTGACATTTTTTATTAACTCATGCAATCACTATAATGGCCCCATATTAGTTAACTTCATAACAAATTCAATGTTGTACCCTGCTTTTTTAATTTTCTATATGCTGCAGAATTTCATACTGAACATGCTTAGCTATTGTAGAAGTTGCCAGGGAGCGAGGAAGGAGAGTTTGACAGGTGAGTAGTGGCCCACTGGAGCTTCTGGCAGTTGGGAAAGTGAGGGGTGCTGTTTGGTTTGCTGGGGTAGGCATGTTAGCAGACCAGTAAAATGATCTGCCACAAACTAGTTAATGTTGACACTGAAAATTACAGCATTAGGGCAGTTCACACCACTGAAAACTAGTGTTTCAAGCTGCCAGCCCATTCAAGTGGCCAGTGCTACCTCATTTTCATTCCATGTTTGAAGTGTGGGATGAGGAGGGGAGAGAAGGAGAGGAGTGTTTGGATCCATAAGCATGAGAAACTTATTTAAGTTAAAAGCCTGGATGCTGGAACACAATTCTGCAGCGAAGAACAGATTGCTGCTGCAGAGGAAACCTAGACTCTATAAGGATCTAATTATAGGGCTAGCTCCTGTATGGCCAACAGGCATGTAGGTCAGTGACTGCTCCACTGTCTGAATGCAAAAAGAGAGAAAGTTTATCATAAAACAGCAAGTCTGGAGGGGACAGATGGTGGTTTATATGGTGTGAAAGTCTCAAGAAGGGGATTTAAAATGGATTATCTGATTTAACTACCCTAACACCCATAGGGGGTACTGTACCCATTTTACAGGTAAGAGAGCTGAGGTACAGAGTCAGAATCTTTCCTAACATCTAGCAAGTCAAAGGCAATTGGTAAAGGAAACCAAGACTGCACGTTCACAGTTCTCTGTTCTTGCACTCAAATAGCTGCAGTTTCCTTCTATAAAGGTTCACACTAAAGAAGTCTACAGCATGTCCCAGAGATCAGCCTGTCCAGCAGGATTCAAGACTCATTTTATTAAAGCCAGATGCTTTTCAGCAGACAGCACAGGCTGAAGCTGAGCAGGGGGCCGGCAGCTGGGCCAGGCTGCTGGGCAGTGTGCGTCTCTGGGCAGCTGCTTGTGCAGCCTCAGCCCCACTGGCAGCGGTGCAGGGAAGTGGGGGAGAAGCAGCGATGTTGGGGGGGGGACATCTCCACCTACCCCTGCAAACAACCTAATGTGTCTCCACTCACCTTGCCCCTCCAGTTGGAGCAATGAGGTGTCATGTGCTCACTCCACAACCCAATCAGAGGGCAGTGCTGTCTGAGCCCTAATTCAAATTCTTCTCTGCTTTCCCGGGAGCTGGTTGGGCCATCGGAGTTCTCATCCCTGGGCCCTACAAGGAAACCCAGCTGACAAGTACCTGATGGGATCCCACAGCATCTGCTTGTGCCACGGCACTGAGCACAGCATGCTCCTCCCCCCAGATCCTCATGTCCCCCCATCCAAGCAGTCCCCAGAGCCCCCACCCTGGTCTCGTGGCCAATCCCCGGAGCCCTCTCCTGCCCTCCCACCCCACCCAGCCTCTTTCCATCTCCACAGTACCACAGAGTGACAGAGAGGCCTAGTTTAAAAAGGCATATACACCAAAAGCCAAACCATTGCTCACCTGACTCATGTGCTTAGTCCCATGTGAGTCAATAGGGCTATGTGCAGGAGCAAGGCAAGCAGAATTTGGCTGTGGAACAGGAGCGTGAGCTCAGCCAATAGTCTGTGATACCCAGGAGAACACTGGGTCCAATACCATATCACTGGAGAGTCGGGCTTTCAACTCATTGTTTCCAGTACATATGTGTGAGAGAAAATGGTTGGCACAAGACATGCCTACCTGATGTTGAAGTAAAGCTAGTTTGTGGCTAACATACTGCTCAATGACAGTCCATCCTTACTAAAAAATTGACTCAGTAACGTTATCGGTCAATCTCAACTTAGGCTAGTCACAATACACAGCTGAGCGTTGTTTATTTTTTAATTAACGCTATTGATTTTTCCAAATATTGTTGTAATGGACTAACAATGAGATGTACAAACTGAATCAGAGTCAATGATAAAATATAAAAAAAGGAAAATTATGCTGGTCTAAGCCAGTCACATGTTTTCAGGGTTGAAATCAGTACAGTGGCATAGATAAAATAAAAACAAAAAACAAACACTGTCCATCCTTATTCCCATGGAGCATATTGGGTTTTTTTGTTTAATATCTGCTGTGTACATCTTCAGAACTATGCATTAGAATCTATAAGCATTGACCAAACAGAGAAAGGGGATTTCTCATTTATTTGCATGAATTGCTTTCCAGGAGAGCTGAATCACAGAGACCAACATTCCACTCCATAGTGGAACAGAATGGCCATTTTTTTTTAATAGGGCCTTTTTGATCATTAATGAAGTAGCATTAACATGAAGATTGGTTCTGAGGTAACATCGAGATTAAATTTCAAATAGCCTAACAGTGAAGAGCATCTAGCTGTCTTCATAACTGCTGATAATAAATCATGCTGAACAAGGCAATGACTCCCAGATATATTGGCCAGTGTAATATGTAGTCCAAGGTTTTCAAAGGCACCTATTACCATGGTATCCTGGCATGACTTTATACAACAGAGTAAAAACAGAATCGGTGAATACAAAGGGTATTCCTAATTTTCTGCCTTCTAAACAGAATTTCACTTTGATAGTGTTCTCAGTTCTTTAGTTGCTTTTCCTAAAAAATTGTTTCAAGCGAAGTTTTGTTCCTACAGCCAGTATTCCAGCGCTGTAGTCAAGATTTTCTTTTAATTACAAAATGAAGTTTGTTTTGTGGCTGAACTAAAATTATTCTGGGCAAGCTCAGTTTATCAAAGGTTAGGTCATCCAATCAGAGAATGGAAACGATACCAATTCAGATTTAGGTGACCCATCACACAATGTGAATACAGAATACGAGTAGCAAACAGTTCAAACTATCACAGGCTGTGAATGTGCACAAAACATTCACTCAATCCAGTAAAAAGGCTAAATTTTCTGAATAAAGTGTTTGCTGCAAATTGTTCATGTGGCTCTGGTTAACATACAGTATTTCCTAAAGCGGGAGAGAATTCTCCTGGTGATATCCAATACCACTTCTGAAAACCAGGCTGAGGTGATAACCAGGCAGAGGGCCCAATTACTGGGGAGTACAATACACATAGTAAAGAGCCTGAACAAACAGATATCCAAAAGTGAAGCAAGACTCTGGCTCTGATGAAACTCTGCTGGGAATGAATTCCATAACCAAGGCCCTCTATTAAGAGCTCATGACCCAGGGGTGGCGAGTTGTATGGCCACGCTCCAGGAATATTCAGAGCATGGGGGCCCAACTCCACCAATGTTCGGGGCCCGGTCTCTCCCCCAGCCCCACCTGCCACCCCCAGGTGATCTAAATGAGCCTGGGGGCCCCCACTGCCACCACTGGCAGCACAGCAGGGCTAAAGCGGCTTCCTGCCTGCCCTCGCTCTGCATAGAGCGCCACTCCCAGAAGCGGCCGGCACGTCCCTGCGGCCCCTGGGGGAGGGGGTGTCTCCACACGCTGCCTCCCCGAGCGCCGACTCTGCCATTGGAACTGCGGCCAATGGGAGCTGCAGGGCCAGTGCCTGTAGGCAGCAGCGTGCGGAGACCCCTGGCCTCCCCACCTAGGAGCCACTGCCAGAGGGGTATGTGGATCACTTTTGGGAGCTGCCCGAGGTAAGCACCACACCCATCACTTCCTCCCACACCCAAACTCCCTCCCAGAGCCCAACCCTCACCCTGCCTGCACTCCCTCCCAGCACTGAACCCCTTCCTACACCCAAACTCCCTCCCAGAGCCTGCACCCCAACCCCCTGCCCCAACCCAGAGCCCGCACCCAAACTCCCTACCAGAGTCTTAGACAGGTGGGGGAGGGGCAGGACTTGGAACCATTCTGGGCACCACCAAAAATTATACAAATCTGCCACCCCTGTCACAACCTTCTACAAGTTCCATCCTGGAAAATGTCACTTCCCTATTAAATGCACACACAAAACTCCAGGAGCTTGCAAGTTATCAAAAAGGTTTCCCAGGATTTGCATTCAGGAGCAGATCTGTTCAGAATAGGCTCTGTTTGCTCAATTTTCCTTCAGTCACCCAGCACCTGATGTCTACACGCGGCCAAAGTAGGGTTGCACAAAACCAAACACCCTAGCCCTGCAACTCCCTGAGGCCCTGCCCACCCCTTCCCTGGGGCCCCACCCCCTCTCACTACATTCCACCTCCCTCAGTGGCTCACTCTCCCCCACCTCACTCACATTCACTGGGCTGGGGCAGGGACTTGGGATGTGGAAGGGGATGAGGGCTCTGAGGTGGGGCCAGGGATGAGGGGTTTGGGATGCAGGAGGGGGCTCTATGCTGCAGGGTGGGGCCAAGGGATTCGGAGTGCGGGAGGGGGCTGCAGGTTGAGGAAGGGAGTTGGTGTGGGAGGGACTACGGGCTCTGGGCTGGGGGTGCTGGGGTCAGGGATGAGGGGTTTGGGGTGCAGAGGGGGCTCCAGGTTGGGGCACGGGTTTACCTTCAGCAGCTCCCGGTCAGCAGCACAGTGGGAGGAGCTAAGGCAGGCTGCCTGCCTGTCCTGACACCGTGAGCCGTGTGTGCCAGAAGTGCCAGTGTGGGGGGGCCACAGGGCTCTGCGTGCTGCCCCTGCCCTAAGCGCCCTGTGGCCCCCCCACCCACCTAGGAGCCGAACCTGCTGGCCACTTATGGAGCGCAGCACGGTGCCCCAGGACAGGTAGAGACTAACCTGCCTTAGCACCACCAACCAGACCTTTAACGGTCCGGGCGGTGGTGCTGACGGGAGCCACCAGGGTCCCTTTTCGACCGGGTGTTGCGGTCGAAAACCAGACACCTGGTCACCATAGGCCAAAGTCATATTCATGTTACTGCAATGAGATTTGGTTTAATGTAATCTAAGCCCAGATCTTCAGCTCAAGCATCACATTTCATCACCGTCACCATGGTACCAAGATGCCATATGTACAATGTATTTCATTTTCAAAACAAATCAAAGAGCACCTATCCAGGGCTCTAGGGACTATTGACAGTCTTTTCTGCTTCCCCCATCATTGCCGTTAATCAAGGTCAGATTTTTATTAAATTAACACTGTACTCTCACAGCACTTGTTACTCACATAAAATTCTTCCCCATCACAAAAAGCCAGGGGAATAAAAGGTGTATGCAGCATGCCCCAAAGATCAACAGATTTGGGCTATTTGAGACAGGGGCTGAGAAGCAGTGAGGTCCACCACAGATAGAGGCCTTCATGGGGAATGCCCTGGCAGCGGCTCCCACTCTTATACAGAAGAGGCCCCAGCTCAAGCACCTCTGCTGTTTGTGGAGGTAGCTGTATAGCATGGGGAGTGGGATGATCTCTCAGATTCATAGAGCCCGGGCTTTTTAAACGCCAACAACCACGATCCTTTCCTCCGTTGATTTGCTGCTGTTCAGCAGTGCTTCTCGGCTTGCTTGTTTCCTGGGGATGTATAGCCAGCCACTCTGTCATTGCCCTTACTGCAGGAAGGCTGGGGCAAACAAGAGTGTCCTGCATTGTGCTCTAAGCATAGCAAGGCTCAGGCTTATTCTGATTTCCAGTGCTAGGGGGATTCCTTGAACAGAGGCTTGAAACAGGACATCCAGGCCCCACCTCCCCAGAGTTTTGCCACAGGCTTTCACCATTTCAGAAATTTTGCAGTTGCAACTGCTGCGGATGGTCTTGCACTGAGATAAAGTCCCAGTTCACCAAGGGCTTTGAATATTAACACCAGAACCTTGAAATAGGTTCAGTATTGAACAGGGAGGCAGTGTACAGCCCAGAGCAACGGTTCTCTTTTCTTTTTGTACTGCTTAGTAGGCATGTTGAGCTGTTTGGCCACATGTAGTTTCCAAGGGGCCCCCATCTGCATCACCAGGTAAAGCATGTTACAGTAGATCATCCTGAAAGCGACGAATGCAGAAACCACCGTTGCTAGGTCCTCATTTAATTGGAGAGGGTGCAAGTCTCCTGGGTAGACAAAGATAGAAGAATATGGTTTGGACTTTTACTGCTCCTTTGGGGTTTAGTAGCTGAGAGGAGTCCAGATGAACCCCTTCACCTTGACCACTGGAAAACAGAAACCTTCAGTGGAAAATGGTCACTGTTCCTAATATCTCCTCATAGAGTTTCCCTTTTGCTATTAGCATCACTTCAGTTCTATCTCTGTTAAGTTTCAGATAGTGTCTGCTAGCATCCAGGGACCTAATGTGCTCAGGTATTTGGATGTCGGTGTAGCAGTAATGTCCACATTCAATAAAAAACAATGTAGAGCTGTGTGTCATTGGAACTGAAACATGTGTCATCTCACAGTGTCCATAATGGTTTAAAAGCAACGTAAAAAGGGGGCCAGGCGCGCCCCAGGACTGAATCTTGTACAAGTCTACAAGCCAGAGTTTTTGAGAAGGAAAAGAGACGCTGCCAGTCAACAGCCTTCAGGATATATCCAATGGGTATGAGCATAGCAAGTTCAATGCAACTCCATATACCCCGGACGGGTCATAGATATGGATCTCATGGTTACATCCTTCAAAGCCTTTTGGCAGAATAAAATCAGCACTGATATTTTTCTTTCACCACTATCAGTAAGACAGCCATTTGGGCTGCCAAATCTGCCTCTCTACCATAACCTAGTCTGAATCCCAATTGGCAGGGCCTTGGATAATGGCAACATTTAAGAGCAGCTTGGCTCAGCCCACTAACATGTCCTCAGTAATAACCTTTCTCAGAAGGCAAGACTGAAGACAGCATGGTAATTTGCAGGTGATATGTTTTAAGGAAGCTGGCAGGCTGCCCCTCATGAAGGAATAATTGACTGTCTTAATTAGTGGTGTCCCCAGGTTTTCTTTACTTTGTTCATTAACTATTGAAGACTATTGAAGGGCCTGTATCTGATGTGGTGGCTCAAATTTTACCCAGTACATTTAAGACATCTGCTTGTTCAAACATACTAGGAATAGCCATACTCAACTGCATAAAGGCAAATTATTCCAGTGCCAGATAAAAACACCAGGCAGTGAACCACATTTGTGCAAGGCACAAAACCTCTTACAATGAGACTGTAATTGTGGGAAAGACTATATATAATACTTTGTCATTACGCTTGTGTCTGGGGAAAAAAAATTCTATTTTAGTGCTGCTTACATATTGTATTGAGTACTGATTCCAGGAATAATCTGCTTTGTTCAACCTGGTATCTTGACAGAAGTTATGAAGTGATGCTCTTCTGTCCTAGGTCATTTGTAATTCAATCTTGATTTCTGGGAGACACTACTCTTCATACCTATCAGCTGTGTATCAATGCACTGCAGTGGAAAAAGTGATAGCAGACTCATGCTTCACTTTAATAAGGGGTTAGCATGAGTGTTTAACAAATATAGATGGAAGACAAAGACTAGATGGGAAAGGAACTTGAATGAAGAATGTTCTGAAGACAACTTGGGGGACAACTATGAGTAAACTAAAACAATAAGCCTGATTCTCCTCACAGTGGTGAAAAACAGCTGTAAGTCCACTGAGATCTATGATTATGCAGTTGTACAACTGCTGAAAGTGACAATAGAATCCAGCTCAATATAAATTAATATGAGAGAGAACTTTTTCGTTGCAACATTATTAAACAGAATCTACAGCATCTGCACCACAATTAGCAATAAGCATTTATCAAGGCACCGACTACTGAGGTAGTCAGTCCTTGATAAATGCTTATTGCTAATTGTGATGCAATTCTTTTTAGTAGGTTTGCATCTCACCAGTACAATTGTTACTTTCTCCCTGACAAACATTTCTTAGAGCTGCTGCCTACAGGACTACTTTCTTGGCTACCACATAAGGGAAAAAATATTACAAGAGTCATTACAGGCTTCAACTCACAAATCCTCTAGCTCTTAAAAAAGAAAATCTGACAATCATTTTAAATTTAACTCTATTGTGGGGTTCAAAACCTTAACCACTATTATCTCTGATATGGTTCTTTTTGCTGTTGAAGCAGAAGACTAAAGTCCATTTCTTTACAACTGCTGGTTTATTCCTTGGCACTGAAGTTTAAAGGGAGAGATCTAATCACCAGGTTTCTGTTTCTCCTTGGGTAAATGAAAATAGAAAGGCTTGTGGGCAGGGAAAAAGCTCCTCTCTGAAGTGGTTTCCCAAAATAATAACATTAAAGCCAAAAATTTTATCCTATGCATAATGCGTGATTGGGGAGAATAGTAAAGCTGCTGCATGGTATTTCTTCTCAAACTGCTGCCATCAACTGGCCTCACATTCCTTCCCTTTGTCTCATTTTTTGCACCCTTCCACGCTTCCTCCCTTGCCCACTCTCCTTTTCCCTTTCTACCTCTACCACTCAAACCAATTTTGGGATCAAATCATGCCTCTACCCTTCTCCATCCCATCATCAAATACTGGTGCGACGTTACACCCCTTATTCTTTATGGAAATATGCTTATTATATGGATATGGCATAACAGATATATTTTATGCAAGGTAAGACTTGTAAGGGATCATTGGAAAGGTTATAATTTACTGAATGTGATTGTCCAATTTGTATGCATGTATCATTTCTGTATCTAAAGTTAGGAATATTGGCTATGTAACAATTACGACTGTGTGTGTATTTGGGAGATCCCCCACCAGACAACAGGCCATCAGCTTTGATGGGCCATTAGGAAGAAACAATAAGACTTTGAAGATACTAATCCCTCTCCTTCCTGAGAGGCATCCTAGGATGTAGCTGTGACACCTGACACCTGGTACTAAACACCATCTTGGATTTCTAGTAATTTTCCACTAAGAGGAGTGGGAGGTCAAGACTGGAAAACAAAAGACTTCCACCTTATGTAAATCTTTTTTAAGTCCGGGGGGAGTAAGACAAACAGGATTTTTCTCCATTGCTTTGCTGCCCAAGAAGAAAGACTGCTAAAAGTACCTGAAGAGACAAAGGAACTGAGGGTGGGCAAGGGCTGAAAGGCAAGGGCTGAGTCCTTGGACTGAGACAGAAGAGTCTAGTCTGTAAAGATAAATAACTGGAACTCTAAGCTACAGAAACTCTGCATCCTGCCTAAATCAACATTTAGGGTGAGAAATTACATTTTGTAACCAGTTTCTTTAAGATCTTAAGCTTAGTATGTGTGTTTTGTTTTATTTGCTTGGTAATCAGCTTCGTTCCATTTTCTATCCCCTATAAATCATTTAAAAAAAATCTGCCTTTTATAGTTAATATATTTATTTTGTTGATTGTTAAACCCAGTTTGTGCAATTTCTAACTGGGGGAGGAGGGGGCAAGAAGTTGTGCATATCTTCCTCCACATTGAGGGAGGAGGAGAATTTACAAGTTTACGTTGTACAGATTTCTCTACAGAGCAAGACAATATTATTTTGGGAGTACATCTCAGAATGGGGGTCCAGTCCGTCACAATTGGTATCTCACCAAGTTAAATTCAAGGGTGGGGAGAGGGAGAGACCTATCTGGAAAATAAAATGAAGGACAAAACCCTGGAATTCTACAAAATGCTTCTTTGAACATGGAGCAGCGTGAAACAGGAAATGTTTATCTGAGGAAATGATTATCTCAAGCCCTTGATTCCCATTCACTGCCTTTTCCTTTGGCTTTTGATGCCACAAAATCCCTACCAAAAATAGTTTACTGGGTAGAAGTAAATTTTACAATATTACTGTCAAGTCACTTAATATGTGGATTCAACTAGATTATGTAGACTTTGCCAGGGAAGCTGAAGGACTATTTTTCATGGAATCAGTCAGATTTTTCAGTGACTATCCACCCTTTTGTAAAGAACTGGAGAACATTTTTGTTTGTTTACAAAAGGAATAAAATAGGTCTGGATTATTCCCTTGTATCCTGCATGATAGAAAGCCATTTTTTCTCTTCCCCAAAGAAGTTGCAAGGTTTACTGCCTAACAGATAATCCAAGGGGAGTAGTAAAGATTCAACCACTATGGTAGTTACAGTACATTTGCCTCTACAAGCAGTTACTACTACACAATAAAAGAGAAAACAGAAGCTGCACTCAGGGATTGCAGCTGCCAATCAGCAACAGGAAAGAAATGTCCGGGAGAGCAGAGGCCAAAGAGAACCTTGTGGCAAGGAAACATGTAAAGGAGGAAAGGGGAGGAGAAGGGGAATGGCAGCAGAGAAGAATCTGCAGGAGAAGTTGGGGAGTCGGGGCAAAAGAATTGATAGGCCAGGGAAGAAAAAATGAAGCATTAGAGCAGACAAAGTGATGAAGTGTGTGGTTCTTTTTGGAAAAAAGTTAATTACATTAGAGACAGCTAAAAATATACACACTTTCCCTTTTTAACTGCAAGGTAAGCAGTTGCCATAAGTATGTTATGCAATCTTAATTGGAAGGGGACATAGCACACACAATCGTGCATAAGAGGTGGTCTGTGCAATTGCAGATGTGGGCAGGAAAAGGTCCACAAGACACCGTCTATAACTAGTGCGGCCTACAGGAGAGATGTTCACAGGCACCAAGAGCAGTTAGGCACCAAACACTCCTTCAAAGTCAGGTACTTGTGCCTCAGAAAATCTCCCTCTACACCTTAAGAGACTTTAAGAACCCCTGCTCTGTACAATGTCATCAGTAAAAACTACATGGCTTTATAGTGGATATTTTTTTAAGCTCCCTGGACAACTGGTGCTTTCAACTCACAATAGGGACCCAAAACGACTTGAGAACTATATTAGTGGGTGTTAAGACCCTGTCTGGACGCCTTGTGACAGAAGGTGTTATATAGGAGATAGATACTTGGGGAAGTTCTACAAGGTCTACTTATGGGTGTTGCGCTTGCTTTCACTTGTGTTATTTTTTATTATGCAATATCCTTTACTTAAATGCTGCAAATAATGTTTATAAGGAATTCTTACTGGTATGAATATGCAGTTCTTAGTCTCATCCCATTTCAATAGGTGAACTAAAGGACACAAAAGTATTTAATAGCATATTGCTGATGAGCACACATTAAAGGAAAAAAACAATATACTTCAGTGAAAAGGGAGATGAAAGGGATAAATCTGTCAGTGAGACAATACCACAGTGATAGGCAGGATATTAAAAAAATAATTGAGCAATGGGAGATGCAAGCCCTGTTCTCTTTCCATTAAGAAAATTGTGTCATAAATATTAAGTTAAGATAATAAGGCTTTAAGATTTTAACACTCGACTAGATTCCCCAATCCCAAGTGATTCCACTGGATTATGTAGTGACTGAGGGAATTTACCCTAAAGTACAAGGGAGGGTTTAGGGGCACTTGGAGGATTGGGTGGTTTGTGATTTCAAAATGGAGCACGTCATTATACAAGCTCATATCTCCCTGAGCTGCATTCCCAACATAATGCATGTCTTCTTGCTGCTAGTTCCTGCCTTGAATCTCAAGCTAGGATCAAGCACCTGGTAGGTAGGCCACATCATGAAGTTAAGCAGGACTGAAGAGGAACCAATATAGGAGCCAGAGCATTTCTGTGAAGGGAGGTAAAGTCAATGGGTAGTAAGCACAAGGCTGGCAACAGTGGGAAAGGGTCCAATGGAAAGGAAAGGAGGGTCCTATGGAAAAGACCAGGGAGGTTGAAGCGCTCTCATCCTCTGGGGAAAGAAGTAGTAAGGAGGAGAGAAGCAGAGCTCCTGATGGAGAAAGACAGAAGGAGGAGGACTGAAAATGAATTCGCTCATCCCCAGTGTCCTAAGGGCATGTTATAAATATATTTTCTTGGGTGACTATTTGTAAAGTGACCTAATTTAATCCAAAGTAAATTGTCCTTTGAAAACTTCAGTCCACTTCAGGTAGTTACATATAGTACCTGCAGTATGAATGGTAAAGTAATTTATTTTAAGCTCTAGCCTGCACCCTAGAGCACGAGAAGTATTAAAAATTAATGTCTATTCATAATAGTTGCTCACCATGTACATGAGTTTTCTGTACCTTTTTAAAAGAGTTCTGAATGCATATTTCATTACCAAAGTCCTGGCACTTATTGAACCGCACTCACCTTGAGAATGAGAGGGGAACGCTCTCACACACGTCCAAACAAGCAGCAAGCCAAAAAGGATTTACCTGCTCCAAAGAGCAAGAACAAAGGACATAGTTATACCTGCCTTGTACTTGGAACTTTCTTCTTAGACATTGTGGGAACATATTTATTTTGTCCCACAGCAAAAGCATTAAAAGATTATTTTCAATTCATTTGGGTTACAACTTTTCTAATTATTTCATAAGCAATGCCCTCTAAACTAGAACATCTCTTTTCCAAAATACCAGTCCAACTGGATTCTGTGAACTTGCACATGGAATTACAATTATATCCCTATTACTGTACAATTATTTACTCTGCATAGCATCTTTACCAAAAATGTACAGAGATATATATACACAAGAGAACACAGGGCAACAAATTATGGAAAATGATGCTGTAAAGATATTATATGGCGAATAAATTAAAGCATTTAATCAAAAGGTCAACAGCGAATAGGGAAAGAAACTAAGGTGCGCTCTGTTTTTCTGCTTTAACGGTTGAAGGCATCATTAATACAATACTTAGGACAGAAAGAGAAAAGAATAGAGGTGTATGGGAACTGGATTTTCTGTTTACAGAAAATTCCACCAGTTTGAAAACAATTCCAAAACAGAACTAAAACAAAAACCAAAAAAAAAAAAAAATTGTGGGAGAGTCAGATTCTAAAGAAGTTTTGTTTCAAAAAAACAAAAATGTTTCATTCCAATTTTGACATTAAAAATGAAGATATTTCAAAACAAAAATATGAAATATTCCATTTTAACATCATCAAAATTCTTCCTGCCTTTTTCCCACCAAAATGAAATTTTATCAAAAGACATATTTCTGCTAATTGTTTTACTTTCGACAAAACCGCTTTTCCCAAACATAAACACTCAGAAAAATTTCCTATCAGTTCTAGAAAACAGGCTCACATTATTTAAGGCTGATTGTAGGAAGGGAAACACTGAATTCTGAACTTAGGTCTTCATAGGCAAGCATTATGATTGGAGTAGTGATATTTTATAATTCAGAGACAAAATTAGAAAATAACCACTTTACTGTCATCTTTGTAAAGCACCTTGAGGTCTATGCATGAAAGATGCTATATAAGAGCTAGGTTTTATTTATTAGGAAATGTAATTCAGCTACATAAACAAGTTAACACAGGAATGTTGTGGCTTATTACAGAACTACACCCAACCAATTCCCTCCACAGGATAGTGAGGGACAACCCACGTGACCTGTGACATATATGGCAGAAGCAGTACATCAAGTGTTAAATGCCTTTTTTGGTTCCGTTTTCACCAACAAAGTCAGCAGTGATTGGATGACTAACATAGCAAACATCAGGGTATGTATGTAACACAGTGAAAACAATAAGAGAACCTACACACATGCTAATAAGCTTACTGGAGATCACCCAACTCCATCAAGGACTGTGGCAGGTGATCAGTCCTTCAAACCCCACACAGGGATTTTTCTGCAGTTACAAGTTCAAAGAACAAGCCCACCCAGTAATCTGACATTCTTGTCTCTCACACTGTTCAATATAGTCCTTTGATCATCCAGGCCCACAATAATACATAACCTTCACATTTAATACAATGGACTCCAAAGATACGTAAATTTAATACAGTAAGATCTCCCAAAGGTACTGTAGGAAATTGCCATATCTGACACAGTAGGTACTAGGTAAAAATCCTGCCCTCAGTGTATGTCTGCCACCAGTGTGAGTGTTCTGATGATGATAGAATCACAGAAATGTAGGACAGCAAGGGACCTTTATAAATCCATGGTACGCCCACATCTTGAATACTGTGTGCAGGTGTGGTCGCCACATCTCAAAAAGGGTATATTGGACTTGGAAAAGGTTCAGAAAAGAGCAACAGAAGTGATTAGGGTATGGAATGGCTTCTATATGAGGAGAGATTAAGAAGACTGGGACTTTTCAGCTTGGAAAAGAGATGACTATGGGGAGATATGATTGAGGGCTATAAAATCATGACTGGTGTGGAGAAAATAAATAAGGAAATGTTATTTACTCCTTCCCATAATACAAGAACTAGGGGCCACCAAATGAAATTAATAGGAAGCAGGTTTAAAACAAACAAAAGGAAGTATTTTTTCACACAATGCACAGTCAGCCTGTGAAACTCCTTCCCAAAGGATGTTGTGACGGCCAAGACCATCACAGGGTTCAAAAAAGACCTAGATAAATTCATGGAGTATCCATCAATGGCTATTAGCCAGCATGAGCAGGGATGGTGTCCCTAGCCTCTGTTTGCCAGAAACTGGGAATGGGCAACAGGGGATGGATCATTTGATGATTATCTGTTCGTTCCCTCTGGGGTACCTGGCATTGGCCACTGTCAGAAGACAGGATACTGGGCTAGATGGACCTTTGGTCTGACCCAGTATGGCTGTTCTTATGTTCTTACCTCAGTAGATCATCTAGTCCTGTCCCCTTCATGGAGGCAGGGATAAGTATTATCTGAACTTTTGAGACAATATACGTGAAGTGGAGTTCCTGGGAAATATTTAGGGGGAAGTGAATACCGATTTGGCCCCTTGTCCCTCACCCAGTTATGTAAAAACCCAGCCTTTTGAATCTATGCCCTGATGAGAGGCCAATTGTCTGCTGATTATCTATTGCCAGGGTCCCAAGATCAAAGACCCAGACTATACAAAGGAGGGACTCACAGATTAATAGGTGGGCTTGTTCTGAGTTAACAGCTGTTAGAAACTTGTAACCACAGAAAAACCTGTGTGGGGTTTGTAGGAGCGATCACCTGCCAGAACCTTTGATGGAGTTGGCATGATCTCTGGTAAACTTATTAGCATATGTGTAGGTTAGTTTATTGTTTTCAATATGTTTTCCCTGTAATGCCTTCATACTTTAATAGTAAATGTGTTTTCCTAGCTGGGCTGTGTAGTAACTTATATCTGTCGGCAATTACATTGTTTGTAGCCTCTGAGGAGAAAGCAAAGCAGACCTGCTTAGGCTATCTGACTTATTGGGGAACTCCCAGTGTGGGCAGGGAACTGTGTAGCCTGGAAATACCCCAGTTAGGGTTGAGAGAGACACAGGTCTCCACCCAAGAAAGTTGACAGCTGAGGAGCCAGGAGCAGGCACGGGACCACAAGGAGGAAAATACAGATGCAGTTACCCTTAACTAGGACACCCACATAGAGCTGTTGATTAACTGTTTACTGCACTGTATGTGACCCACATGAAACAAGGAATGAAATTATTTTTAACTAGTTTATAGTTTGTAAATCTACCCATTTATTCTGCTACAAATTTTTGACACTTTTTTTTTTAAATAAATTCATTAACTTCCAGTGGTGCCACCCAATGGTTAGCTGTTACAGTGCAAATACTTATGTTTTACAATGATCTACTAAGAACCTCTCCTTTTTTCACTTTTGGGCAGGCAAATTCATTAAACTGCAGAAATGTTATAAACTTTGTCTTTTTCTGCTCTGTATTATCATGATTAATTACTTGTGTATCCCGAGAAATGTAAGAACTGATCCTGTTCTCTCTCTGTCAGGTATCCCCTTTCCACCAGTTACAGCAGGAGGGAGAGCCTGCGAACAGACAAAACGCAGTTCTAATCCTGACTTTAAGATACATTCCCTTCACAGCTTTGGAAAAGTTTCTTAGCCTCTCTGCCTCTGTAAAAGGGGGGTAACATTTGTTAGGTGTTTTATGGGTATAAATTAATTCATGTTTGTAAAAGGCTACTCGGTTGTTATACCACTGAGATCTCTGTTTGAAAGTTCTCCAACACGCAGCATGTATTTCCTGGCATTTGCGGTTAACCTGTAGGATACGTTACTTCCCTTTGAGTATTGATGTCTTATCCCTTCTTGTCTTTCTTTGAACCTTTAGTGATCAGCATTCTTTAGCGAAACAGCCACTTTAGCTAGATCAACAGTAAGGGTCATGATTGCTCCTTTGCTTATAAGAGAGAAAAGTCATATTACAGCTCCAATTTAAATAGTTCTGTGACAGATTCAGTCACAGAGACCTCCTCAGGACTGTCACCTGACTTGCTGAGATTACCACTGAGCCCATTTTCCCTGCCAGCTTGGGACTCCAAAACCCTGTTGTCATAAATATAAAGGGAAAGATAAACACCTTTAAAATCCCTCCTGGCCAGAGGAAAAACCCTTTCACCTGTAAAGGGTTAAGAAGCTAGGATAACCTCGCTGGCACCTGACCAAAATGACCAATGAGGAGACAAGATACTTTCAAAGCTGGATGGGGGAGAAACAAAGGCTCTCTCTGTCTGTGTGATGCTTTTGCCGGGAACAGAAAAGGAATGGAGTCTTAGAAATTAGTAAGTAATCCAGCTAGATATGCATTAGATTCTGTTTTGTTTAAATGGCAGAGAAAATAAGCTGTGCTGAATGGAATGTATATTCCTGCTTTTGTGTCTTTTTGTAACTTAAGGTTTTACCCAGAGGGATTCTCTATGTTTTGAATCTGATTACCCTGTAAGGTATTTACCATCCTGATTTTACAGAGCTGATTCTTTTCCTTTTTTTCTTCAATTACAATTCTTCTTTTAAGAACCTGATTGCTTTTTCATTGTTTTTAAGATCCAAGGGTTTGGGTCTGTGTTCACCTGTGCAAATTGGTGAGGATTTTTATCAAGCCTTCTCCAGGAAAGGGGGTGTAGGGTTTGGGGAGGATTTGGGGGGAGGAAGGGGAAGACGTTTCCAAGCGGGCTCTTTCCCTGTTATATATTTGTTAGATGCTTGGTGGTGGCAGAAATAAAGTCCAAGGGCAAAAAGTAAAATAGTTTGTACCTTGGGGAAGTTTTAACCTAAGCTGGTAAAAATAATCTTAGGGGGGTTTCATGCAGGTCCCCACATCTGTACCCTAGAGTTCAGAGCGGGGAAAGAACCTTGACACCTGTCTTGTCGAACCAGACACACTAGCCTGCTGCAACCCAGACTCAGGGTCTGAACCATGCCCCCAGAGCTGCAGGCTTTAACTGAAAACCACTCAGCAGGTTACCTATCTCCAGCACCCAGACCCTAATGGGACCAAACCCCAAATACATTTTATGCTGTATAAAGCTTATACAGGGTAAACTCATAAATTGTCCATGCTCTATAACACTGTTAGAGAGAGATGCACAGCTATTTGCTCCCCCTGGTATTAATCACTTACTCTGGGATTATCAATAAACAAAAGTGATTTTATTAAGTATAAAAAGTAGGATTTAAGTGGTTTCAAGTAATAACAGACAGATTGAAGTAAGTTAGCAAGTAAAATAAAACAAAACACACAAGTCTAAGCCTAATACATTAAGAAACTGTTTATAGGTAAATCTCACCCTCAGAGATGTTACAATAAGCTTCTTTCACAGACTAGACTCCTTCCTAGTCTGGGCCCAATCCTTTCCCCTGATACAGTCCTTGTTAGTTCCAGCAGGCATCTTAGGAGGAAACTAGAAGTGTTCTCATGACAGGCAGCCTCCTTTGTTCTCCTCCACCCCCTTTTATAGCTTTGGCACAAGGCAGGAATCTTTTGTCTCTCTGGATCCCAAACCCTCATTCTAAATGGAAAAACTCCAGGTTTAAGATGGATTCCACCATTCTTCCTGGGCTGGCATACACAAACACAGAAAGTCTTGCAAGTAAACAGAGCCATTTACAACCAATTGTCCTAGTCAATGGGAGCCATCAAGATTCTAAACTATCATTAATGGCCCACACTTTGCATAATTACAATAGTACCTCTGAGTTATATTTCTAGCTTCAGATACAAGAATGATACATAGATACAAATAGGATGAACACACTCAGTAGATTATAAGCTTTGTAATAATACCTTACAAGAGACCTTTTGCATGAAGCATATTCCAGTTACATCATATTTACACTCATAAGCATATTTCCATAAAACATCATGGAGTGCAACATCACAAGTTCTTTGTAGCATATTACAACATATTATCACACTACCTGCCATGTAAAGGACCAGAAACTTATACATTAATAATTAGGAATTCAGGTATATTCTTATTGCAAACAAGATAGCATCTATTTGGAACTTTACTTATTTGCAGTATAGGTACCTAAATTCTGCTCCCTGACTGACACGAATAGAGTAAAAAAAAAAAAAAAAAAAACTTCTGCCTGAATCAGGCACTCATTCACCAGGACTCATTTACAGCAAAATGAGAAAAATCAACCACTTCCAAACAAATGAACTGTATAAAATATTTTAAATCTTTGGTTGCATTTTCCAGATGGGGTGTCTTTGAGCTGTGCAAACTTAACATGATTGAAAAGCCCTCTTAATGCTTGCACAGACACAGGCTAATTCATTGAAAGGTACAGGTGAGAACTCTAGGAACAGCTTAGCAGGGTAGGAGCCTGAGCAGTAGGATGACCAGACAGCCAATGTGAAAAATCGGGACCGGGGTGGGGGGGCGTAATAGAAGCCTATATAAGAAAATGACCCAGAAATCGGGACTGTTCCTATAAAATCGGGACATCTGGTCACCCTACCAAGCAGCAACGCAGCCAGCTGGCATGTCTTCAGTCACATTAGCTTGCACCTTAAATGAACTTTAACAGTGCCTTTCAATAGTTTTGAGCTAACACAATTGAAAACAACACCTCTGTAGCCCATCAAAACACGGCCACAGATTCCAATTTGTTTTGCCTTGTTTTTTGGGAGGGGGAGAGAAGAAACAGAGAACTTAAACAATGCCCAGATTCTCCTCTAATATGATGTAGTGTAACTCCATTGATTTCAGAGTTATTCTTGATTTATATCAGTTTAAATGGCTGGAGAAACAAGAGGCAAGAAGAAGATAGAGGCAAGTTCTCGGTTGGCCCTGCTGTAAGGTCTCAAGAAGTTGCTTGCTAATATCACACACAACAGTATTTGCAGAGTAAGAAAGCTTCTCTAATGGAGCAAACTCATTAAATTAATAAAGGTTAAGAATATGCTGCACACCAGGTGGGTAAAAAACACCTCCCCATATCACCTCCTTGAGATCATTGCCGTTAAGGTGCCACTGAAACCCTGGTGCCACTGTCATTTGACTGCAATGGACTAGATTTTAGACCCAAATACATACCATGGTAACATTCCTGAGAGGAGCTCTCTCATATACGGACTAAAGGAAGTCATTTTTGCTCCTTTGTATCAGAATTCTATATTATATTAACCTGAACAAATATTAATCCAGTAGAACCGCACTAATTCATCTTAAATAATCGTTTTTAGCATGTACATAATATCTAAAGAACTGGATGGGTACTTTAAAAATGATTGGTCATGACACACTTCTTACATTTTACCTCCTGTTTTTTCTCTTGGTGGGACACTGTCAAGTCAACACATTCTGACTTTAATGCTACTATTGATTTACCTCACAGATGCTATTAAGTATAATGTAGTCTATTTTGTAAATAAATAAATAATAATAAAAATAAAAATAATGAAGTCTTGGTAATACAAGCCCTTACTACAGCATCTGCTATTAAACCTTTGATAAGAAGTGAAGAGACGCCACCACGTTTTTGTGAGGCTTTTTATAAAACTGATGGTTTAGCAAAGCACAGATTAGTAAGGTGTTACTGTATAGTATGTTTCTACAAACCTACAGTAGAAAGTGTTAGGCCAGTGCTATGGGCTAGCATCATTTTGGGGGGCCTTTTTAAAGTTGTTCACAAGGGAGAAATAAGATCACTGCTATTATTTGTAGATATTTATAATGATGCTCCATTAAAGATGGAACTTGGTTCCAGGAAATTGGAAAGTGAACTCCACGTGTGTCCATGACTGAGCTCTTACATTAGTCACATACAAAAGTTACATACCAATCAGTGGTTTTTAAAACAAAAGGGACATTTTCTTTTAATGAATTGAGCTTATGTTCTCAAATCCAAAGAAAGTCAGACGCAAGCACAAACCCAAATCCTAACCTATCATTCTGCAGGACCAAATTCTAACAACAAATTTCTGAGCCAATATCACTCCTGTGCTGAGGGGTCATAAAAGCAGCTGCACCGGTAGAGCCAGCGTTTATTTGCTGAAAAGCACAGAGCACAATAAGATGTTGAGAACCTATTGGAAATGTTCAACCTATTAGTATGACAAATTTGCATCTCTCAGTTTCAGAATGTTTTCTGTTCCCAGGTTGTCTAATGTATTCAAATAGGAAATATCTTATGAAACCAACATACACTTCTTGTCTGAAGTAGTGCCAATAATCTTTTCAAACTGCACCATCTTGAGGTGTATGGTTTAGACTGGGAAACTTAAGTGTGGGAAAGGTTGAGGGATATTGAAAATAGTCGATTAGCTGAGTGGGTTGTTTAGTTTCTTAAACCAATCATCATACTGAGAAAAGTTGAATACACCTTTTTTTAGCCTTAAAAAACAAAGCATGTTGAAAATGAACTACACTCCTAACTCTTGCAAAATTCCTTCTTTCTGGCAAAAAGGTTTAGTAATATATATTTTTAATAGTGCATTTAATAGTTCAGTATCTGAACATCAAGAGAATTTCTGGAAAAGCATTATTGCTTCTCTAGAACAGTTATAATATTCTGTGGTTCAGCTTAGACTTATTTCTATCAAATAAGAATGTACATTCTGCAAAATGCCCTTTTTTAATCTGAAAATTCAGTTTCCTATACAGCTGAGAACTGGCAGCTGACACCTATCCTGTTTGTTTCCAAGGGGTTAAAATAAGCAGTGAGAATGAGTTACCTTGGGTCTCCTAAGGAAAGAGATTGTTCAAACCAACACAATTTATGTACAATGTACTTTTCCTGTTGATGACCTACATGCACAAAAAATCCCCAAGGGAAACCAAAGCAATGTCCATGAGACGGGAAAAACAAAATGTGTTGTTTGTAAAATGTGGATAGTACCAGAAAGCAGAGGCAATTCAAATAAAACTGCAACAATAAGAGATCCACTTCCAAGACAAAACATGCAGCACTGTGTATTAAGCAAAGAACATTTAAAGCAAACTTATTTATGCTCATTCACAATCTAATATTTTCTAATTTTTTTTGTTTAATACCCAACATCCTGTTAGCTATACGAGTATTGTAGGTAGATACAGATAGGAAGAGCACATGCAAGATTAAGAAAAAATCTGAAAATGGCCATATTAGTTGAATTTCTAGTTAACATGCCTCACATAATATGGTAGTCATAGCAGTTTCTGGCTTAGCAGAGATGTTCTTAACTTTATAATTCTGAAATAAAACCTCAGCATCAAGATTCAGAAGATAAGAAAATAACTATGAAGCATATGTATACATTATATGCAGTGGATTTAGGATTTTTAAGAAAATACACTGTAATATGATCAAGTTTAGAGACTAAAATATGTATGCATCACGCTCTTGAAAGAAACTGACAAAAATTCCACTTCATCACCATGACAACTAGTAGTACATCATTGCCATAGTAACCAGCTGAATATCATTAGTTTTTAAAACAAGCACATTGATTGGGTGAGAAACATACTAAAGAGAAGTTGTTGCCACTGTCATCTGAAAGCGATGATCAGCATTCACAATTTCCAGTTAAAAACCATTTCCCAACTCCAGTGCACAGTGACTTAAAGCAGAATATTTAAACGCCTATACAACTGTTTCAGAAGGTGGCTGTCTTGAATATATCAGTATTGGAGCAGATGCTTCTTGTCTCATAATATCCCAGGAATATGAAGTTGTCATGATAGCCAGCCACACCCTCTCTCATGACTTGCAGTTTAATTTCATCATCATTCCATGTTATAGCAACACTAACTAAATGTAAGTCAGACACCAGCAATGTACAATCTTTCATTCTCTATTGGCCTATGGTATAAAAATGTCCTTCACAGTTAGGGCCACTATACAGTACAGTTTACTATTTTTCAAATTAATTATCAGGCTAAGTTGAAATGTGACAATAGTATATACCTCCTGATTAATCATTGAAAGACTATTCTATTAAACTCTGATGCATTACTTTGTGCACAATGTGTACACATACGCAGAGCCACTGTACGTGTTCAAAGAAAGTATCTTGCTCACCTTATGCTGGCTTGTTAACAGAGTGTATCTACTATCCATTACCAGAACACTTATAATAATTTTTTTAAAGTACCGGTTGGGGCCAGTCTGCTGCCTTTCCGGCAGAGTTCCACACTGCCATGTAGGAATATACTAGTTAGAGATGGAACATACCTAATAATAAATAATAAAATAAAATAATAAATTATAATATTTTGCATTTTATGTATTATAACCACAACACTTAGCTCCTGTATAATACTTTCCATCCTTAGGTCTCAAAGCACTTTACAAAGAAGGGTAAATATCAGTATCTTCGTTTTACAGATCTTCAGTATCTTCGTTTTACAGATGGGGAAATAAACACAGGGTGGTACATGACTTACCCAAGGTCACACATGGAATCTAGTCATGTCAGGAACAGAACCTAGGTTTCCCAGCTTCCTACCCCACACACTAGACCACAGATCAGGTATGCTCTCTTGGAAGAGAAAGTCTGTCCTCCTGCAAGGATAATATCTCCACATAGGGAGGAACTGTGGTTACAATTCTCATTGCCTCGTTACCTTGAAGGGAACATTTAATTTAACATTTAATTTAGTCTGTATAAGTAGGGGCATAGCCAGCAGATCGAGGGACGTGATCGTTCCCCTCTATTCGACATTGGTGAGGCCTCATCTGGAGTACTGTGTCCAGTTTTGGGCCCCACACTACAAGAAGGATGTGGATAAATTGGAGAGAGTCCAGCGAAGGGCAACAAAAATGATTAGGGGTCTGGAACACATGACTTATGAGGAGAGGCTGAGGGAGCTGGGATTGTTTAGCCTGCAGAAGAGAAGAATGAGGGGGGATTTGATAGCTGCTTTCAACTACCTGAAAGGGGGTTCCAAAGAGGATGGCTCTAGACTGTTCTCAATGGTAGCAGATGACAGAACGAGGAGTAATGGTCTCAAGTTGCAGTGGGGGAGGTTTAGATTGGATATTAGGAAAAACTTTTTCACTAAGAGGGTGGTGAAACACTGGAATGCGTTACCTAGGGAGGTGGTAGAATCTCCTTCCTTAGAGGTTTTTAAGGTCAGGCTTGACAAAGCTCTGGCTGGGATGATTTAACTGGGAATTGGTCCTGCTTCAAGCAGGGGGTTGGACTAGATGACCTTCTGGGGTCCCTTCCAACCCTGATATTCTATGAATTGGGTTAATTTATTTCCCTTTTACGGGACAGGAAGAAAAGGGGAGATCTCCAGTGCAGTCCTGAAAATCCTTGTAGCCACTAGTTTGTCTCCTCTTTCCCCCTTGGGGGCTCTTCCTCACAACAGCATCCTTTGGATTAGCATGGAAACAAACATCACCACCTTTAATTGGCCAGAAGGACATTCTTCTGTGGCACTCTCCAGCCCTATGAACTCTACAGGACAGTGCAGCCCACTAGATAACCAGATTGTCCCCACAAACAGCACTGCACACAAGCCTTAATTCACATCAGAAAAGGGCAGTTACATCAGACACCTGAATGCCTGAGTGGTCAAACACACTTGGCCTTAACATGATGCTTCACAATGGAGTCACTGTAGATACATCCTGTCCTGTAGTATCGCTTAGAGAATGTTCCACAAATGTTCAGCATAAAAGTGTGGGTTTAGTTAGTTATTGTTTGAATAATACCCACCATGGCAGCTAAGTTCAAGTCATACAGATCATCACAACTCTGAACTAAAACCACAGTAAGTAACTCAGGCTGGCTTTGAAACTGGATCCTTTTGCTTCCCATTTTTGTTGTAACATTCAAGTTACACTGCCTCCTTATAGGCTGCTATATTTCTTCACAGAATAAAAGAAGTTTAATCAAGTCTATTTTAATTAAGACAAACCAGTGAGGGAGTGAGAACAAGTTGGAAGAAGCCTTTATGGGTCCCAGAATGATAATCAGATGTCTCCACATATTTTAACCCTCCACCCTTCCACCACTAATTTCTACCATTCTAACAGATCATGTTGGGGGGGGGGGGAGAGGTGAGAGGTAAAAGGCTTTGGAAAGCCAGTTTAAAAGGTGTGACCTTTGTTAGATTCTACCCAACTTGATGATGATCTTGAATTTGCACTAGATTTCAACATCCTTTCATGGGGTGGCATGGATATCGGGGTTCCCAGAGGATATCATCATACTTCCCAAAGTAAATTTTGACATTTAAAAAACAAAGTTCTCTCTACACTCTGCTACCCTTAGTCATCTGGAAATAATACATTAGGCCTTCTGCTGAACACAACCATTTTTTCAAAAGGAACATTTTCCTTTCCTTTGGAGAAATTAAAACCAGATCCTTCAGACGGAGTCAAAAGCGAGTATGCACTTTAAAGAAGAAAAAGCTTTAAAGCTTTCGTGATGGACTAATAATTTGTGAATGATTGATTCAAGTGTTTCACTCACAAAAGAGAAAAATGGAATTTCTTTGTGAAAACTCAGATTAAATTGATCAGCTAAATTAAGGTCCTCTGTTTTACTACTGAGCTAATACCTGTCATTGTTTACAGCGGACATAGAATTGCATCAAACATTGGATGAAAGACGCTAAACTAAGTGTTACTAAGGAACAAAGTATAATTCAACCCTTTTTATAAGCTTTTATGATGTTAACCTGAAAATGTTTTTTATTAACACCGCCCTCTAGTGGTAGTTCCTGTGCTGCACTCATTTGAAAATTCAGACTTGTTTGCTAAAGTTGATTTTCAGAAGCAGGAAATGGTATAAAAATTACAAAGAACTAGTAGCCCATCTGAATTGAATTTACTGATCTCAGTTCAGTTCCCAGTGAAAAATATAGTAACTGCCACACCATTCCAAGCCAGTCGTCCATCTAGTCCAGTAGCCTGTCTCTAAAAGTAGCCAGTATTAGAGGCTTCAGATAAAGATGTAGAACAATGTCATAAAGTACAATTATGGAATAACCTGTCTATGAGGAAGTTTATTCTAGATGCTAGTGGTTGGGTTCTGCCCTGAAGCATGAGGAGTCAAAGCTCCAATGTATTGTTTTTATCCTATTGCATATCCACATCACAAAAACCACAATTTCAGTTGACAACCCTGTAGACAGTTACAGCAGGGAAGCCAAAGACTGAGCTACCTCCCCACCCCATAGAATTGGTCTCCATTAGTCAAGGGTGAGGTAGGTCAGTAAGGGAAAGGGCAGAGAACATGAGAATGGCCATAGTGGGTCAGACCAAAGGTCCATCTAGCCCAGTGTCCTGTCTTCTGACAGTGGCCAGTGCTAGGTGCCCCAGAGGGAACGAACAGGACAGGTAATCATCAAGCAATCCATCTTCTGTCGCTCATTCCCAGCTTCTGGCAAACAGAGGCTAGGGACACCATTCCTGCCCATTCTGGCTAATAGCCAGTGATGGACCTATCCTCCATGAATTTATCTAGTTCTTTTTTTAACCCTGCTATGGTCTTGGCCTTCACAACATCCTCTGGCAAGGAGTTCCACAGGTTGACTGTGCGTTGTGTGAAGAAATACTACCTTTTATTTGTTTTAAACTTGCTGCCTATTAATTTCATTTGGTGACCCCTAGTTCCTTGAGTTATGAAAAATAGTAAACAACACTTCCTTATCTACTTTCTCTACATCATATCTCTCCTTAGCCATCTCTTTTCCAAGCTGAAAAGTCCCAGTCTTATTAATCTCTCCTCATATGGAATCCATTCAATACCCCTAATCATTTCTGTTGCCCTTTTCTGAACCTTTTCCAATTCCAATATTTTTTTTTTTTGAGATGGGGTTATCACATTTGCACACAGTATTTAAGATGTGGGAGTACTATGGATTTACATAGAGGCAACATGATATTTTCTGTCCTATTATCTATCCCTTTCTTAATTATTCCCAGCATTCATTTGCTTTTTTGACTGCCACTGCACATTGAGTGGATGTTTTCACGTGCAGAGAAAATCTCGGTACTTTTGTCGCAAATAATGCATACACAGTACTAAAATTTTGTGCCACTAAATATTTTATCCTATCAGCAGCGAGCTGCAAAAACTGCAGCATATTGCTCTACTTTTCAAACTTTAAATGCTAGCTCAGAACAAAATATCTCCCCATTTAAGTAACGGTATGCAGTGATGCTCACCTTAAGCAACCACCCAATACAACATCAGCAAAAAGCAGTTATCTAGCAGAGGGGTTATTACCTAAGGATTGAACAAAATTGTTCTGGAAACCTTGTGGATATTTCAGAGGGTCATGTATCAGAGGGAGGTGCTTACTGCAGGTAGAGTATAGTGCAGATTTTATAGTATATAAAATATATATGGATTAATGTAAAATTAGGCCAACAGTTCACAAGCTAGAATGCTGAAGGACCAATGAAAGTTCCACTCTGAAGTTCTGTCTGCATTGCAGTTCTTTTACTTCAGCTATTCTGCCACCCCCCTTCTTTTGTAAAGCTACTGTTATCTGCCCCCACCACATCCCCTAGTGACCTGCCTCCTCCTCTGATTCAGCTTTGCTATTCTTCTCTCAGCTTTATGAGCCTGGCTACATTCAGATCCCAGCTGTGACCTGGGGATCTTTGTGCCAGTTACTACAGCACCTCCTTTGAAAACCAGCACCTGCAGTGCAAGATCCTGAGATAGGAATGCATCTTTGCTATGTGCCACTGCGATGAAGCTAGCAAAGTTGCCTCCAAGAATGGGTCAGATAACTGCTATGATTTTTATTAAATAAATAAAAATAAGGTGCAAAAGGTGGAGGGAGGGGAGAAAATCAGAAGGGGTTGCTCCTGGAGTCAGAAGAGAGAATAATTAAAAAATACATCTGTGAGACTATTGGTACCCTACATCCTAAGAAGAAGGATTTATTTGTCTTATCTTTGGGCTCAATCCCCTTCTAAAAGTAAGAGGGAAAGCAGGCCTTTTGATTTTGGAACACTGCTGCCCCTTTGATAGCATTTGCAGGACTCTCAGCTCCTTTTCTTATACATAGCTGCTGCACCTATACAACCTTGGTTAGGGGATCACAGCCTCTGCCTGGCCAACAGCAACAGACTGATCTAGAGCAGGAGGTACTGCAGATGTGCACAAAATGGATCCCTAAATAGCTGATATCAGCTGAGTCTTTGGGACAGCACCTGGGGGAAGTGAGACTGGCTCATGAGCTTAGTGTGTGGTGAGTAACACAGAAGCTCATGCTCAAATAAATTGGTTAGTCTCTAAGGTGCCACAAGTACTCCTTTTCTTTTTGCGAATACAGACTAACACAGCTGCTACTCTGAAACAGAGCAGAGAAAAGAACTGTAGGTGTACCCTTTGGGAGAAAACAATAGGGAACTAGATGGGAGATGGTCATGAAATTATTTACATTTATAATGTGGATCTGTATAAAAATATTAAGTCAGTGAATTAGGTAAACCTTGAGCTTTGGTGCTTTCTGATAGGATATGGGGGTTGTTGGGGTTTTTTTGTTAACATTACAGTTTGAATAGCAGGAGTGTTGTGCTCATATTAAAAACTCCCTAGAGCACAACATAAAGCATCTCACCAGTTTCAACTCTCACATTGCTCTGTTTTCATAGCACGGAGAGGAGTAAGACAGATATTTTATTTAAGGAAAAAAACACTGTACATAAAAACCTTATACAACATAAGTATTAAATATGTAAGAGAACTGAGAATACTTTTTGCAGTCAAATCCACCACCCCAGCCGACTAGTTTAAATTAACAATTCTACCAAAATCCTTGTTGACTCAAGTAAGTGACTGGGGTATGGAGTTTGGAATGTGAAAAGCTTTTAGGTTGCTATTCTAAGTGACTTGAGTGGGTACTGAGTAGATCAATGCCTCGATACCTGTTTTAATCTTTTAAATATGGCCAGAAGTGTTGGTTCTAACTGTTTCCATAAGTACATTTACACTTTCTATGTAATGAAATAGTCTGTACAAGTACGTTAGCACTTTAAAAACTTATATACTTAATTTGGGGAAATCAAGAGGAATGGGTGGCAGGTGGGATGTGATATGATGTGATGTGCCCAAAGTCTCCCATTTTCAATATTAAAGTCAACCCTGCACACATTTTGCCAAGTAACCACACCTGTTACTATGTCTGTTGTCTCACCCTACCTACTCCATATTTGGGAGTTTATTTTGATAGTGCAGCTTTTTATTGACAACCCAACAGTACATATTACACAAAGGGGTATTAGAATTTGTATGATATGTCACTTAGCATGTAAGCTCTTCAAAACTGGAACCATGCCTAATTAGTGTCTGTATGGGGCCTAGCACATTTTGGGACATTTAATTAATACATTCCCACCCAAAAAATTGCTTTTAGATATAACTTTTCTCCCACAATTCTTTGGTCTATAGATCTGCCCGCTATCACACACCAGGCAGACTCGGCCCCTGCCTGCCCTGAGGGACATGGCACTGGGTGGCCAGCAGTCTTGCCCCCCTTCCATCTGTCTAGTATGACAGCTCCTGGCCCAGGGCAGATTCCTCCATGGACTCTCCAGTGCCCCCTTGGGTGCTGCCCAGGGGTACCGCTGCCCATGGGGGGCGAGCATGTGTGCAGTGCTCCCCCCAGGGCCGGGGGCTCAACTGTAATAAATGTTCGTTTTTTCTTTTGTAAAAAAAAACAAAAAACAAACCACCAACTCGATCACGTTGCTCTTGTACACCACTGCCTCAACTCCTTGTCTGCAGAAGTCTCCAGTCATCTCCTAACCCTCGGGCCTAAAAAGTCTCTGCTCTCCCCATTCTACTAATTTAAGGCCTTGATCTACAATGACAACCCTACAGGCAGATGCTGGCACTCAAACAGAGCCCCACAAGTGTCTGCCTATACAGTTCTCCTTGCAGAATCCAAACCTAAAGCTTGCATAGCACAGTGAAAAGTTCTCTATGTGCCAACAATTAAGCATTACGTGCCAAATACTGCAAAATTGGAACTCCAAAATTCAGGGCAGTTCAGAGCTAGGGCTCTGGTTTAGCATATTAAAACAGGGAAGGGTCCAATGCTAAGTTCAGAATTAGACTTCACTAAAGTACTGTAGTGTTGAATTACATTTACGTGCAGGAATTCAGCATTATTTGGAAGAAACTATATCCAACACCATCATTTTAAAAGATTTTCTCCTGTTAGAAGTGGTGGGGAAGGGAAAGGAGGGGTGTTGTTAGTAATCCACAGATATTTGAAATTTTGCTCCAATACTATAGTTTCTATTTTCCTGTCCCCCTGAGCACTGATTACATTTATGAAACCAAACAACTATGCTACACTGATAGGGATATATTTCATCTACAGTACATATTATTTCACTGTGTTTCTATTAAAAATCATTATTGTTGTTCTGTTTTACTATAACACTGAAGAAATTTGACACAGAAATCCATCTTCCAGATTTACTTCTCCAGCATAGCAGCCTGTATGACACAAGTGTCCATGCAATGGAAGTTTGTTTGCACATCCTGCTGTTCATGTGCATCAGCATATCATACACTGCTCTAGAAAACATGTGTTCATTTACTCGCAGAAGCTAAACAGCTGCTGTGAATGAATAAGTATGTTATGTACCAGTTAACATTTTAACACTTAAAACGTACGTACTGTTTTTTTAGTATATTCATAATTTGTAGCACCACTATAGTCTCAACACCCTAGACAGAAATTCCTTCCCCTAGACAGCAGGAATCCACCCCAAGCCAACCCATCCCTCCCCCAGACATCACCCAGCTTCTAATTTTCTTTGAATCCCTGATACCACAACCATACAATGCTTCTCTCAAAGCTCTACACCAGTGTTTCCCAAACTTGGGACACCGCTTGTTCAGGGAAAGCCCCTGGCCGGCCGGGGTGGTTTGTTTACCTGCCGTGTCCACAAGTTCAGCCGATGGCGGCTCCCACTGGCTGCGGTTTGCTGCTTCAGGCCAATGGGGGCTGCGGGAAGCAGTGACCGGTACGTCCCTTGGCATACGCCGCTTCTCACAGCCCCCATTGGCCTGAAGCAGCGAACCGTGGCCAGTGGGAGGCACGATCAGCCGAACCTGCGGACGCGGCAGGTAAACAAACCGTCCCGGCCTGCCAGGGGCTTTCCCTGAAGAAGCAGCATCCCAAGTTTGGGAAACACTGCTCTACACAATTTCTACTTACAGGCCCTATCCAATCCCGCCTCCCCTCCAACCCACATAATCCAATGTCCCCCCCAGCTTGACCTCCCAGGCCACATACAATTCTCCCTCGCTCTCCTCAGCAAGGCCCCACAAATTTACCCCACTCCTCCTCTGGCAAACACCTATGCTCCTCACAGCAGCCAACACACCAGCCCCACTCAACTCCACCCTGCCCCTCTTGCTCCAGCTAAATCTGCAGCAGCTCTTACCTGAAGCCTTCGCTGGGCATCATGCTGCTCCTATAGCTGCTCACCCTCCCAATAAGCCACCATGAATGCAGATGGGAAGCAGCAATGTGACTCTAAGGGACTTTCTACAGCACAGGAAAGCCTCAGAGAGCCTTTAGCTTCCCTCAGAGCCAGCAGAGGGTGAGCTGGTGAATACAGCAGATCCCACTACTCCTCCACAGGTGCTGCTGAACAGAGAGCCTTGTAGGGAGAAGAGCACAGGTGCACTCGCTAGTCAAGCTCGGCAATTCTGCTGGCAGCTGCTGCTCTGCTCCTATGAACAGCAGGTCTGTCCCTTGCCATTCTCTCCATGACCTCTGTGCAGGCACAGCTCAGAACGCTGCTCTCTGCCTCCCGAACACCAGCACAGAAGGATGTACACCCACACCCCTCCACCAAAGCCCCAGTTGCTATCAGGGGCAAAAGTGGCAGAAATGGTTTGTGCAACAACTCCTTACACTAATGAAGGATGAGGCCAATACTGATGACTGCACCTTTGCTCATATTCAGGCTAAAGAGACAGGGCTGGAGCATTCATTGATTACAGTTGTTTGTTTTGGGATGGGGGGGGAGGGAGAAGGTGGGGTTGGGTTGTTAAAATGGTCCATCTAAAAGAGGAAAAACACAGACGCCATCTCCACCCTGGAGCCCAGATTCTCAAAAGTACTGAGGAACCTAACTCCTATTGGTTTCAATGGAAATTAGGAGCCTAAATACCCTTAAATTCAAGAGCCTGGGTCCCTGCAGCAAGAGCAAATTTCACCCTGTTAAAAGACAGTGTGATCTGGAAACTGTAACATAGCAAAGTTAGGTACTGCCATGTCCCACCTTGTGTATTTTCACATTCTAGCACTTTCCAGTGGCAAGTCTTTCCAACCATAACCTGTGTTACCATTGCTAATTTAGGACTAGTGTAGATAGAATAAAAACTTTCTCAGCTAGATGGGCAATATGTTGAAGCATTTACAATAGAAGCATGGCATTTGGATATAATTCTAATGAAGTTTGGACGGCTCTTTAACATTTTATAGGGAAGCAAATCACACTGTATATTTTTTTCCTCAATATATGAATTCAGCTGCCATGGAAGCTAAGAAAAATTATATATGCATCAAGGGGGAAAGGTAAGTGCTCTATCCTTCCAAAGAAAAAATGAAAAACTTCATATGCTCTTTAGATTTTCTGTAGTTGCTTTCACTATGCTTGCCATATGAGGTTGGAATTGTGCAAGACTTAATGGAACAGGACAATCAAAATTTTGGCTTAAAATGACCTACTTTACATATAAAGTAAACCTGATGATGTGCTTATTACACCTGCTTACCATCTATGACGTGCATCCATTAAGGTTCAACCTTACTCACCTCACACTTTACTCCATGATTAGTCCCACTTGATTTCCAGTGAAAGTGCTTGTGGAGTAAGGTACTGATCATACAAGAGATAGAATCACCCATTATAAGGCAGCCACAAGTACAGAAATGATTTTTTAAAAATAATAATTGGACAGGAAATAGAGAGCACTCGTCTAGCACAATGACTTTAAAAAGTTGAGAGGGGAACTGTGTTTTTTTAAACTTAAAAAAAAAGTAAAGTGGGAGGGAGACATTTCAAAACTCCATAACTGCACTGCAAGTGTTGCAGAAGTCCTTAGATCCTAGTACTAAAACAGATTTCACCTTCCTCTGTAGCATGGGGCATGGGTCACTTGCTGGAGGATTCTCTGCTCCTTGAAGTCTTTAAACCACGATTTGACAACTTCAATAGCTCAGACATAGGTGAGAGGTTTTTTGCAGGAGTGGGTGGGTGAGATTCTGTGGCCTGCATTGTGCAGGAGGTCGGACTAGATGATCATAATGGTCCCTTCTGACCTTAGTATCTATGAATATGGCTTTTATCTTAACTGGAAAGTTATTCAAAAATGTTAGTAATGATATCTGAACAGAAAGCAAAACTGAAGCTGTACTAAAGAAAAAATAGCTATGAAAACCAATAGTACAGCTTTATTCTAATTGTAAGAGGGTAAATTCATGACTTTTTTAGTTTTTGGTTTGGATTTCACTATTAAATTGTCATCAGAAAGGCAAATAGACGAAGGAAATATAAGGGCTTTGTTATTTTTCCACAAGATTATTTCAAACTACCTGCTAGCACAAAGTATCGGCACAAATTGAAGCTACTATCTTCAATTTAATTCCATAAGCAGAAATTTAAAACACAGTATCCTGTAGTTTTGACATTACCAATTAACTTTATACGTTATAATCATGGGGACATTGCCAATATTGTGAACTATAAAGTGTGCAGATTATCCATAATTCTACACGATATAGAAGCAAAAAAGTCAAAGCTGCAGCACAAGCATAGAGTGCAATCTCTCCCTACTTTAGTGGGGATTTAAAAGTGAGTGTCAAAGAAATGTCTCATTACTAAGACTTATTTTTCAAGTTTTTGTACAGTGACATACTAGTTACCAAAATAAGAGCACATTTTATGACGTATTAACTTTATTGCAGTTGTTTGCTTGAAGATCTGCAAGTTTCCAATAATTCCCAATGAGTATCATTGTTAAGAAACAAGATTCCATTATAGTTCCTGATGGTTAGTATAACAGCAGTGTGTTCTGAAAAGACAACTTAATCATTCTAACCATGTTTTCAATAAATTCTGCATAAGTTATAGTCAGTGATCAGCATAATATAAAGTGCATACATTCCACTTAGTTAAGGACAAAATGTCATGGACTGAAAAATATTAATTCATACTATCAATACAGCACCATGCAAAAAAAGCTACCTGGGCCATTTTGGTGCACCACAGCTAAGTCATCCCCATGTGTACAGCCTAGAAAATTCTTTCTATATTTTTATTCAAATAAAATTTAGCTTTAGTTTTCTTTAGCTAAAAAAGCATTCACAAATATTAAAATAATGGTTCCTTTTTAAACAAACTCTGAGAATTGTGAATGAATGTACTCCTTGAAAGCTATATTTATTTTTTCCAGTCTAATGTATGGCCTTGCAATCTGTAACTCAGTATTTATTTTATCCTTTGGATCCCGGCTTTAGGCCTGCAAAAGCTTTGGAGTTCTTGAGGGAATGTGAGATTTCATTTAGAAAAGAGATGAAATGTGAGTCCCTCTCTGATTTCTTAGCCTCAAAAATAACTACAATGGTAAAATGAGGTTCAGGGCGTGTCAGAAAGTATGTGCTTTGGACTTTGTCATCATAGAAGTGAACAACCTTGTCCAAACTGTTGAGGTCAGAGGTTCTGTCAGTCATAATCATGATTACATTGGGCCAGTGCATTACAGGCCTGTCACTGGGCAGAGAGACCACAGCTGGGTATTGATCCACCCCCTTTGGGGCTTCCCTGTAAGAGTGGGGATGATGGTAGCCATGTCCCTGGAAGCTCTCTGACCCACGGTTGTCAAAGATAAGAGAAACATTAACAGCGTCATATTTCCTGATGAAGCTGGAAATTTTCCCAAAATAATCAGGGTTAGTTTTAGCAGTTAATGTTTTCATTTCGGATGCAGTTGTTTGTCGACTGAGGGCCTCATGAAAGTAAAAGCTAAACTTGGCAAGGAGAATGTTTTTGAGTTTCAGCAACCAGAGGAAAAGGTGTGGTGGTTGTACAGCCTTCTGAGACTGCCCTCCAAACAGATGTTTCTTGGTCTCCCGCTGTTTCTCAAAAATTTGTCCCCATGTCTGCAGCTTTGTGTGAGCGCTGTGCAAGTTCACTAGGGATGGGAGGAACTTCCACTCTGAGATCTGAGCCTGAGCCTTTAAAAGATGTGCAAGCACATCCACTTCCAGCTGGAAGCTGCTTTCAAGAGGACTGAGGATTGGATGGTGAAATCTAGAAAACAAAACATTTTTAAAAGTGTGATGGATGTTGCACATGACAACAAAAGTGTTATATTCACTAGTACACCAACTTGCCGGCAAAGCATCATTGAAAGTCAAAGTGTTGGCAGAAGAATTCTATGTTGATTAATTTAAAAAGCATTACTTTTATCATTGTTTTTGCATAAATATTTTAAATTAAAAATGTAGCATCTCTTCATACCTGATAAAAGAAAGAATTTGATAAGTTCCAACGCAATAAGTTCCAAAACCAATGCCACCTCCCTTTCCAATCACTAGAATACTGAACTTTTAAAAAAAAATCCTGCTAGTTATTTTAATATTACGTAACTACTGGCAGTAAGACACTTTTTGATGGTTATGGACCAGTTACCAGACATCTTTATCAAAACAACTAACACACCCAAAATTGAACGATCATTGTCCAACTAGGCTTCCTCATAATGAAATGGGAGCAGCAGGGGCTGAATAGGGAGAATTGGTAAATAAAACCGTAATTGTATCTGCTTGCCAAACCTGCTCTCAAACTTTAAATCACAACAGCTGAGGGGCAAGATCTGATGGAGATCTGGCCAACATCACACTGGAGCTGTTATCATAGCTGAATCCATCAGACACCAGAAAATTGAGGACAAGATCATCCCTTCACTTGTACAACAGAAGTTGAAGGGGGGGCAGGAGAACCACACAAAAAAACCCAGCTCTTATGTCTGAGTGCCTGTCGTAAATATAAAGGGAAGGGTAAACCCCTTTAAAATCCCTCCTGGCCAGAAGAAAAATCCTCTCACCTGTAAAGGGTTACGAAGCTAAAGATAAACTCGCTGGCACCTGACCAAAATGACCAATGAGGAGACAAGATACTTTCAAAAGCTGGGAGGAGGGAGAGAAACAAAGGGTCTGTGTCTCTGTTGGTATGCTGCTTTGCCGGGGATAGAACAAGAATGGAGTCTTAGAACTTTTAGTAAGTAATCTAGCTAGGTATGCGTTAGATTATGATTTCTTTAAATGGCTGAGAAAAGAATTGTGCTGAATAGAATGACTATTTCTGTCTGTGTGTCTTTTTTGTAACTTAAGGTTTTGCCTAGAGGGATTCTATTTGTGCTGGAAATGGCCCACCTTGATTATCATGCACATTGTAGGGAGAGTGGTCACTTTGGATAAGCTATTACCAGCAGGAGAGTGAGTTTGTGTGTGTGGTTTTTGGAGAGGGGTGAGAGAACCTGGATTTGTGCAGGAAATGACCCACCTTGATTATCATACACATTGTGAAGAGAGTGGTCACTTTGGATGGGCTATTACCAGCAGGAGAGTGAGTTTGTGGGGGCGGAGAGTGAGAAAACCTGGATTTGTGCTGGAAATGGCCCAACTTGATGATCACTTTGGATAAGTTATTACCAGCAGGACAGTGGGGTGGGAGGAGGTATTGTTTCATGGTCTCTGTGTGTATATAATGTCTTCTGCAGTTTCCACGGTATGCATCCGATGAAGTGAGCTGTAGCTCACGAAAGCTCATGCTCAAATAAATTGGTTAGTCTCTAAGGTGCCACAAGTACTCCTTTTCTGTTTTGAATCTAATTACCCTGTAAGGTACCTACCATCCTGATTTTACAGGGGGTGATTCCTTTACTCCTATTTACTTCTATTTCTATTAAAAGTCGTCTTGTAAGAAAACTGAATGCTTTTTCATTGTTCTCAGATCCAAGGGTTTGGGTCTATGGTCACCTATGCAAATTGGTGAGGATTTTTACCAAACCTTTCCCAGGAAGTGGGGGAGCAAGGGTTGGGAGGATTTGGGGGGGAAAGACGTGTCCAAACTACGTTTCCCAGTAAACCCAGTTAGAGTTTGATGGTGGCAGTGGTTATTCCAAGGACAAAAGATAAAATTAATTTGTACCTTGGGGAAGTTTTAACCTAAGCTGGTAAAAGTAAGCTTAGGAGGTTTTCATGCAGGTCCCCACATCTGTACCCTAGAGTTCAGAGTGGGGGAGGAACCTTGACAGTGCCATTATGTGTTTTATGCACAATAGGGATCCTACCATGCAGAGCAGGCCTGGGTGAGATGGGACACAGGAAATTAGAGAATTTCTTCATCTCCCTTTTCTTAATTTAACTTGAACTTTTAATATGCCTCTTATTTAGAGGAAGCAGAGCAGCTCCACGCTCTTGCGTGTGTGACATGTACAGAAACTCAGTTTCCAGTCAAGTAACAAACATGTATGTTTGGAACTTACTTTAGCTAGAAGGGGAAACTCATGTATTATAGAATATCCCTTCAAAAACATTATAGCCATATGTGCAAAATCTGTGACTGGTCCTACAGGCACTGCAAAAGAATTCCAGCCATCACTGGATTTGCTCCTAAGCAGATATCTCCTCCAAACTGAGCACTTAAATCCTCATTTTGAATAGGTACAATGTTTACAGGCAATTGTCCTATTCAAAAGCAAATCTCAAATTACCACAGGAAGTTTCTCATCAGGAGTCTATCTATCCAAGATGGTATGCATCAGTTGTTCTGATGGAATTTTGCAGCACCATCAGTGGTCATGATGGATTGGGAGAGTCCTAAGGCAGCAAAAAGAAAAGGAGTACTTGTGGCATCTTAGAGACTAACCAATTTGAGCATAAGTTTTCGTGAGCTACAGCTCACTTCATCGGATGCATACTGTGGCTTTCCACAGTATGCATCCGATGAAGTGAGCTGTAGCTCACGAAAGCTTATGCTCAAATAAATTGGTTAGTCTCTAAGGTGCCACAAGTACTCCTTTTCTTTTTGCTAAGGTAGCGATACTAGCAGAGTACACCACTGTATCTTCACTGATACAGTAATGTGATCTTGGTTTTGAATCAAGATGGAAATTGCATATAAGATCTAATATACTGTACCATACCATATACTGTACTGTGTGTTGTGCTGTCACACAGAAATTGTTTTACTGGATCAGAGCAGTGGCCTCACTGGTGTGATATTCTCTCTCTGATGGTAGCCAGTACCAGATACTTCAGAGGAAATTGCAAGAAATCCCTAATTGGAAATTATTGAAAAAAACCACCCACATGGAAAGTTTTTTCCTAACCTCTCAAAATAAGTGGTTAGTTTATATCCTGAAGCATAAGTGTTTATATGCTTTCTAAAATAAAAAATAAATTTAGTTCTATCTAATGAAAGTGAGAGAGAACTCATTTCTCTCTCCCTGTTATAATAACTAACAAAAGGGGGACATGGGTGTGTCCCCCTTGTTTGCTCCTGTTTGATACATAAGTCTGTTTGGTTTGGGTTCTTAATTTTCTTCTGACACGATTAATTCAGAACTTGTCTATCCTGTTTTTCCTGAACAAGGTATAACATGCTGACTCCTTCAAGTAAGGGCTGAGAATGCTCCCAATTAGTTTTTATGGGCCACTAAGCAAAAACAGGACAGACAAGATGTAATATTCCTTATATTTTTAAGGGAAAAGAAATTAAAAGGTAGATTTCAGATGACCAGGCCTCATGTAAGTCATCTTAAAACAGCAAAAAAGCACATTTCCCCCCACCCCATTTTTTTGGCAGGTATCTAAGGGAAACAGGAACCAGTATAACTCATTTCTCTGGTGCATACAAACATTGACAGTGAGACAAAAACCTGAGAACGGAGTCTGACAGATTATAGAACAGTGTTAAAAGTAGCCATCAGCAGTTGGTTGTGCGGCATTAATACAACCTTTCTAGCTTTTTTTTTTTTTTTTTTGGGGGGGGGGGGATGATGGGGGAGCAGGAAGAGAAGAGTTATTTTGAAAGAAATCTGGCAGATCACATGATGAACATTGCCCCAAAGATAAATTAGACAATTTACCCAACATTAACGCTTTATATTAACACACATTTTGGCTTTCTACTGCAACAAAGATCCAGGGTTTACTGGCTATTTCAGATGGGGGGGAGCCACAGGTCTATTAGAACAGTTCTCTGAGAAAATGAGCGTGCTGATTAATAAGAATATTCTACCATGTACACAGCATTATGTATTTATTTTCACTGATCTGCTGTCTGTTAGGACAAATGTTATTTTCGATGCTGTCTATTAAGCGAATTCATTCTTCTGAAACCCTATTTCTTCTAAATAGTCCCAAAATGTGCTATACTTAAACCATCAAGCGTTTGAACACACTTATTATAGCGATACTGACCGATGAAGGGTATTCATCATTAAAAGCAGCTAAAATATTCATGTAAATGCAGTTCTGCCAAGTCTTGTGGATTAACATTATGATATGCAGCTCCCAACTCCCACTTTGCTTCATGCCTCATAGCGATATTTTCATGTCTCACTACACAGCAGGATATGTTAAATGGTTTTAATCCAAAAATACACATCAACCTCGACTAAAAGCTTGAAAGTATGCTGACTGCAGAATAAATGAACAGGTATATACCAAGAACATCTGCTTTAAGTAAGTCTCATAGCACAGAAATGTCTTGAAGCATAGCATTGCATAAAATGGACAGGATTTTTACAATATTCTAGTAGAACACTGACACTGTCCCTCAAAATAATACCTTGTACCCACATATTTATCACTGTTATATAGGTTTTACACTAAGTATGGCTTGTAAGGTATCATGAAAAGTCTGTTGAACATTACTATCCTGTTCAATTGTACGTATTACCATTGTATGTGAAGTTAGCTATATGTTAGTTATTGCAATGTGTGTGTTTGGGAGATGCCCACAAGCTAGCTTTTCTATGGCAACAAAGGAGCAACTAACACCCCCAAAACAGATTTACATCAGTACTAGCCAGCCATGTATTCATGGCCCATTAAGAAGAATCTACTCTCCCAGTGAATCCCTCCCAGAGACTCCTGAGAGAGCACAGACATGATGGGAGCTGTCTAACCCCTGTGACACAGCAACGATCTTTCCAGCACCAGGAAGAGAGTACAGTAACTCCTCACTTAAAGTCATCCTGGTTAACATTGTTTTGTTATTAGGTTGCTGATCTATTACAGAACATACTCATTTAAAGTCGCACAATGTTCCACTATAAGGTTGTTTGGCTTGCCCCATTCCACTCGCCCAGCATTCCAGATGGGGAGCAGGCAAGCCCCCGATGCTAGGATGCCAAGCAGGAAGAGAGGGACAAGCCCTTGCGCCCCGACCCCGCTCCATGACAAGAGCACCGGGTGCACAGAGAAGGGCAAGCCCCGTGCCCTGACCCCGCTACGCCCCTGCATCAACCAAGCTTCACAATCATCATTTGTGCGTACAGTATTAAATTGTTTAAAATTTAAAAAACTTACACTGTATATGTATATAATGTCTTTTGTCTGGCAAAAATTCTTTCCCTGGAACCTAACCCCCCCAATTTACATTAATTCTTATAGGGAAATTGGATTCGCTTAACTTTGTTTCACTTAAAGTAGCATTTTTCAGGATCCTAACTACAATGTTAAGCAAGGAGTTACTGTTTTAAAATGAGGGGCGATGACATCACCTCTCTCCTCCCCCACCTACTCTGAAGTCAACAAGAATGTTTGGAAGACTGAACTAGGGAGACTGGTCCCAGACTGAGCAGGGAAGTCAGCCTGTGTATTAAGAACCGTGAACTGCTTACAACACCTAGATGTCACATACAAGGTAATATTTAACTTTTTGCTCTGAAACTGTGAACCCAGCCAGGAGGGATCTACCCTTGCCTAGCAAGAAGGCCTATCAAAACTAAATGGGCCATTGAGGGACATCACAATACAAAGATTTTGTTAATTGCCCCCTAGCAGCCACAAAGAGGCTATCTGCAAAAGGGCTCATCCCCTTAGCTTGAATTCTGGAAGAAGAAAATCAAAGCAGCTGATAATTTTTCATCTCTGTTTTGCTGTTTGGACTCTTACAGGGCTGGAGCTAAAAAACAGAAGGAGGAATCCTGGCTTAGCTCTAAAAGACATTCCGAGCTGACCGATAACTCTGTCACCTTTTGGAACCATAGACTAATTCATTTGTGTATATATGCTCGCCCACTTTAACCTTGTAATAACTCCCTTATTTCTTTTCTTAGTTAATAAATCCTTAAACAGTTTATCATAGAATTGGCTTCAAGCATGGTATTTGGAGTGAGATCTAAGGTACAAACTGACCTGGGGTAAGTGACTGGTCTCTTGGGAATGGAAACAATCTGAGTCTTTTCTGATCTTTGGTGTATAGCAACCAACTACCACTAAACCCAGCTTGCCTGGGTAGCAAGAGAGACTGGAATGCCCCAGGGGATTGTCTGAGACTCCATGGTAAGAATAGGAGTACTTGTGGCACCTTAGAGACTAACCAATTTATTTGAGCATAAGCTTTCGTGAGCTACAATGCATCCGATGAAGTGAGCTGTAGCTCACGAAAGCTTATGCTCAGATAAATTGGTTAGTCTCTAAGGTGCCACAAGTACTCCTTTTCTTTTTGCGAATACAGACTAACATGGCTGTTACTCTGATCCATGGTAAGAATGTTATAGTGCTTCAGGAGTTCACACTTGTTACTGGGTTGGTGAAATCTAATTGCAGAACATACAACCAGTTTGGGGTCTTTGCCCTGCTTCTTGACAGTTTGCCCGGAGGTTGGCACTCATAGTCATGAGCCACTCCAGACAGCCTGATACCTTGCTCCATTTTTTATATCCATACCCATATTTAAATTTTCCAAGTAAATAAAATGAAGGAAGGAAGGACAGAGAGGTCAGAGGAGATGATCACAGTGGTCCTATCTGGCCTTAAAAATCTACGAATCAAGTTACTAATAACGGCCCAGATTTTGAGATGCAGATGAAGAACATTCACATACTCCCAGGAAGGGGACAAGGAGAAGAGATGGCACAAAGGTGGCTTTATTACACTCCCCCTGATTCTGAGATTTCACATTGCTCTAATATATGATAGGGACTGATCAGGTGCAAACTGCTCTAGTCTACACTTGCTGGCAGTAGCCCGCAGAGACTGTTCTGGCAACTGAGGAACACCAGAGTTGAAGGAAGCCCTAGCTACATCCCCTTTTGGCATAGAAGTCACTATGCTGGCTCTATGTCACTTTTGGATTCATCTGTCATAGAGGGAGCCATCTAATCCAGAGCAGGATCTGAGCTATCATCTCTGGCAGCCATCTCAAATCTAAAGAACAGAAAGGATGAAAAAATACATTAAAAAGTTATAAGACTAGTGACAGGGACACGAAATCTATTTTAAAAAGTTTGAAGTTTCCAGGTATTACCCATAATCTCTTTGCCAATTTTGGTCATTTTACATTTCTTAGCATGTTTTGCTCTTCCACTGACTTGTGAAACAGGCTACACAAGTGCTGTCAAGCATACAGCATAAACCAAATGGAAACAGATCTTTTTCTCCCATCTTAGATAATGATTTTTGCATTAAGAGGGAAAAGTTTCTGAAACATGCAATTTTTAAAGTGCATTGTTTAAGTGCCTTTAATGTTCTAAGCTTCTAGCAGTTCCAAAGTGATTCTGCCTATGTTTCTTACACTATGTTATTAGTGTCCTTTTTACCTAACCACTTGCACTGGTAGCCAACAAGAGCCGAGTCTGCAGAAATTACTTTGAAATGGTAAATTATTAAACTGGAGTGCCTAGATTTGGAATGTTTTAAAGCAGCACTGAAAATTATGTTGATTCTTCCTAAAGCATGTGTAGGTTTAAAATCTAGTTTAGCTTCCATACATAGGAACCCCTCAAATGTATTTCTGCTGAGAATATGATTGTTAACTAAAAGAGAAAGTAAACTGAACATTTTTAGTTAGCTTTCAAAGACTGTCTACAACAGCTGACCATTTTAAAACAATTGTCATTGTTTTATTCTATATATTAAGTCATCCTCTTTTCAATTTTATCCCACAGTACATTTCAAAATCACTATTAGTGGAACGGCATCTATATTTTAGATAACTAAGAAACAGCCTCTCTTTGTATGGACCTTTGTGTCAGCTGCGATCAGGTTGGGAGCTCCTGCTATCGTTCATAAATTTGATCATCTACAGTTTGCAACTAGATGGCATACTGAAACTCCGGCACTTGCTGTCCTGTTGGTTCAATAAATCTCAAGTTGATTTACTTCAGGGTATGGTGTAAAGTCTTTCCAGAGAGGCAACAATGGTATTCATAAAGAAATATATCCTGGAGTGAGATTTTAATTTACCTGTAGATAAACTACACATTATTTTAATCTCTACATATGCTTCTGGAGACTAGGTGATGGGCACATTATCCAGTGTGAAAACAAAACTGCTCAGATGCAACTATTTGTATTTTATTTCTACACTAATTTCATGTTCATCCTCATACACTTAAGTCCACTTTGAATTTAACATAAATTTTCCACATGAAACCCTGCTGCTGCAAAACTCCCTTCTCTGCCTATAATTAACACAACTCTTCCTATTTGCCAAGTGCAGGAAATGATTGAGAAGACAATTCTGTGACCATGATGAGCTAAACTATCTTAGTATTTTCTTGCAAGAAGGGTCATGTTTTGAGTACTGGAGAAATGCTGTGTTACTCATGTCACATTTGTTTAATGCATGAACTCAGGTGGAGGACTGTGCTGCTTAACAAAAGCATAGGACAGCAAAATTATTATACCTGCTGGAGAAGACTTGCTTAGGCCTCATCCTTATTTACAGTACTGCAGAGAACATCATGACACATCTGAGTATTTAATCCTAACAAACAGGAACTCACCTTGAGCTGTATTTCTTTAGGATGGATTCCAAAATGTTTACCAGTTCCTCAGAGTTAATGAACTTTTGGGTGCTGAGGGTGAACATTTTTTCATAGAAGTCAGCAATTTCCATCCGAGCCTGAACAAAAAAACAGAGCTGTTCAGACAGGTGAGAAAGCAGCTCTTCCAAGTGAGGAGCTGTTCCTCCTAGTGCATTGCGACCTGTCGCCACCACCTTCTTCAGCTCATTGTGCAGAGATGTGTAGATGGTTCGGATGGAGTCCTTTCGGCTGAAGAATGACTGACCACCTGTTCAGATAAATACGAATGTATTACCAAAACCCAGCGATGGCAAAGATAGATAACAATACTGGAAAATGGTGAACATCCATGCTTCCTTTCAGCTAGGTGCTCCTAAATGTCTACATTAAGGCACTTCACTGCGGTATTTTTCCACTCACAGAATACCTCTCAGATAAGTACACTGGGAATAAGCATTTGCATAGGCACTACACGTAATTTTGTTCAGTGACTGGCATAATTCATGCTTGTTGCAATTCATTTTTCAACAAGGGACTGGTATAAGACTTCCCTGGTATAAGACTGGTATAAGACATCCATCTGCCTGCCTCCCTCCCACCCATCTCCAATTTTCAGGAAAGTCACAATATAAATATGTTAGGAAGGCTAGATGAGAATTTATCAGTTGTGACCTGGAAACACTCCTTCCTCTGAAGACTAGACACACGAGTCATGATGCAATTTTAATAATGTATGATACTAATAACACTAGACCTTTTAATGTGACAATGCTCTTTAAAACACGAAACATTTAAAATTTGTAAGACAGAACTTAAATGTGAACCATACAATTGTGTGTTTACCAAAGGTTTTTCAACTCCCCAAACAACCCAACTGCAAATCAAAATCCCAGAGGAAAACAATACCCACATACTTCAGAGGACTGCATGGCAGGTTATTCCATAACAAGACAAAACGCAAACAAGTACAACATCTTAAATTATTGAGAACAAGGGGAACGTGGGCTCATATTTTCTCAACAGCTACTTGACACCACTTGGGATTTAAAAGAACCAACACAGAAAAAATGTAAAGATACTTCATTAGATGCCAGGAACGGACCACATGAAGGCACCATTTCACTAGCTGTGATAAATAATCTACACTGAAGGCCACCTGTATTATTAAACATATGCATGGATCTGCTGCAGAGGTGTCATTGCTTCATAACTCCATCCTGCAACAAAGGGCAGCTACCTGCATGAATGGAGCAGAAAGAAAATGTGCTATGTAGGAATGACAGGATGCTAGGGCCCAAGAGATATCTTGGGGTGAAACAGAGCAAAAAGACTGTTGTCCTACTAAGCTGTGATTCAATCACAAGCCTCCCCTGATGTACTGTTGGATGTCATCATATGCCCACACCAACTACCTTCCCACGATATTTAACCTGTTTCGTAGTAAACTAAAATGTTTTAAAAGGGACCTGCTAAAAGAAAAAATTGCTGTGCCTGTGCTCTTTTTGCTTCTTTATGAGGTAACAAAGGGAGCCTGAAAATTTTGTTAAGCCTTTACTGTTTGATTCTTACATTATAAATTTAGGTCTTATCTACTCTTATCCATTCTATCGTGACTGGACAACTAGTGGAATTAAATGCAGAGTTGAAAGGGGAAGGGATTTTTAGTCCCTTTAGATTCCATGACTTCAGCCAGCCCCTGCTGGGAGCTGCAGGGTCCCCCACCACCCCAGGGGGACCCCTAAAGTTCAGCAGAGGGGGACCCTGGAGCTCCCAGCCCACCCGCGGCTGCCCAGGCTCCTCATTTTATCATGGATATTTTTTAGTAAACGTCATGGACAGGTCACAGGCATTGCCCGAAATATTTACGAAATATTTACGTAAATATACGTACGAAAAATACGAAAAATATCCGTGACAAAATCTTAGCCTTACTAATAATCTGTATTTTGGATGCTATGCACACTCCATTATAAAAGATTCTTGTGACCCTTTCTGAAAAAAAACAAACAAACTTAATTTCATTGTTTGCAGCAGGACTGAAATTTGGCAGGCAGCAAGTCCAGAGGCTAGGGAAGCACCTTTTCATTGTCCCATGAAATTCCATTCAGGGTTAGCAGAGAGAGAAACTTTTTTAAAAAGTCATTTCCCTTCTGTTGCCAAATTCTTGCTGACTGACAGTTCAAGCAATGTACCACAGCAACAAGGTGAACATGAACGTGCTAAATCTGGGCCCAGGTTGCAATCAAGGCAGAAGTAGAGAATAGACAACTGCAGAATAAATCCTGTGAAAAATATAGTAAGTGGTTTTGTAATTAAAGCCTGTCAAAGTACAAGGGGGCCAAAATAAGGTTGTATAAGCAACCTAAACTCTTTCATTTCCTAACTTCAGAGGACTTGATTTTACAATCTAAGAAACATCCTTCCAACATAATAATGTATTACATGCAAAAAACTAAGCAGCAAAAAAGTGCAGTCTTTTTAAGAAAACAGCAACCAAAAACAAAGAAAAAAACCAGCCTTTGTCGGCTGCTTTTAAGATGCTGCATAACGTTATGAGGACAGACTCCACCACAGGTCATGTAACATTATGTATAGTGACACTGCAAACCTCTCTCTCCTCTTTCACAGGCAGGATTCCAACCATAAATCTGTAGAAAACCTTACTCACTGACTATTTGCATTATTTCCACTTACATCTGCAGCTTGCAATCATGTCAGTTCACTGAACCAGGCAAAAACACCAGAAACTCAGCAGGCTCAACACAGAAGGCAAAAGATTCAACATTCACAGAGCATTTATGCCCCCATGTTGCAGGTGAATCTACTGGGGCTAAAACAATGCCCAGGCAGAACCCCACTGACTTCAATGGAAAAGGAGTACTTGTGGCACCTTAGAGACTAACAAATTTATTTGAGCATAAGCTTTCGTGAGCTACAGCTCACTTCATCTCTATGCAGGGGTCCACTCCTAGGGGATAGATTGCAGGATCAGCACCTTTGTTCCAATCTAATTCATTCTGGGAACAGAAGTCAGGAATTTTAAGTTCACAGAGCGCAAGCCTTAAAATGGAATTCCCTTCATTTTTCAGGCTGAAAGATACGCTAACATGTTAAGGAAAATCCATGTAACAAAGAATATATATTTTAAAAACACTGCTTCAAAGATGAGATTTTATGCTGATATTGAAACAGTTTGACTCAGGACCTCAAGTTTTCAAATACTTTGCAACTGCAAACTTGACAGAGACTTTTTCAAACACCAGAGAAACAAAATGAAAACTCTCGTCTCTGCTGGCCCCCCAAGTCCACAACAAGCCATTTGAACAAATGATACCTGATTATCCAAAGTCAATTTAGCCTGGTGTCTGATGTCAGCAGGTATGACATATTAGCCTGAGTAGTAACAAGTTATCTTGCTTACATTTGAAATTACAAACCTACGTAACCAAGTTGTGGCACAGGATATGACTGATCAGTTTCTGGACGAAAAAGAATTGTTTTTTTAAAATGCCTCTCATGCACCAACAGTGTTAAAGAGAGTGCCCATGTGCACGTTCAGCCACAAAGCCTAGAACTTTAAAATCTGTTTTATTGTAAAGCAAAATATCAGCAAGGCTAATAGAGTTATCATTATCCCGTTCTTTTTTAGAGAAACCGACCAGGCTACTTTGGTGGCTGTTGAAGATGGATATCCATCAACTTGAGTTTAAAATATTTGCAGAGCTGGTGTTATGTTTTTAAACACTCCACATTTTAGTGAAAGACGTGATAGTTGTGTGAAACCCCAAGGACTGAGCTTACGATTTTTGCACTATTTTAGAACAGCATCATACAGCACTTTCCCCTGGATACGGACAGTGGACAGAATCAGACTACTACATACATCATCACCAAACCAGAATTTGCAGCAAGTTGCACAAAGTTGTATATTTACTTCAGAACTGCAGCAGTCCATACCCATGGTTTTCATATTAAAATCTTTAACCCAATCACGTTCCTATTATCTCATTCCCCGTATCTCAAATACAGTATTTTAGGAAAAGAATTCCAAAACCAGATTGTGCCTCAAAACTACTTAGGACATTTGTAATTGCAAAAGGTTCTTTTCACATCAAATCCATCTCAGGTAATCAAAAGTTGCAGGAATCCAAGTGAAAAGCCACCACTGACAACAGCACTAATTTGCATTCTTGTCAGCAGTCTCAAGCAGAGAACTGAATGGGCATGAAATTTTAACTATCTTCTTAAGCCTAAAAGTGGTTTCCCCATCTCATGGTAGGGGCATAATAACGGCAGAGCATGGAGAAACTTTCACTGTTGTTCATGAAATATTTGTTTGTGAATAAATAAGAATGACGACTCTGGGTCCGTCAATTCTGTACTTTCTACAAGCACTAAATTCACTTTTTAAGTAACAGCTTTACAGGAGGACAGAAATTTTTCTTCCTGAAGCTTACATTCCTATTATAAGAGAGAGCGTTTAAAGTCTCTACTTAAATATAAACTGAACTGAAATGTTTCAGGTGCCCTAGAGAGTTATAGGACAGATCCTTGGCCTTCAATATGCCCTGTGTGCCACTTCTAGATGTAAAAGGGAAATCAGCTGCCTTCAACAGGCCATCTGGAATGCCCCTACGTAAGAGGAAATCACAGCTGGCATTAAATCAGCATAACCAAGCAGAGGGCAGAAGGGGTTACGGCTAGAGCTTCTTATGTTCCTGCCATCCCCATCTGTGTAACAGCTTTTAGGGGGGCTGTTAGCAGCCTGTGTAAATTAAAGAGCAGCCTCGGGGCTGCTAACTTTAGCCTCTTGGGCAGGAGTAATCATTAATTTTTTGTCAAGGTCCAAATTTCTTGGTCAGGGTATAGTCAAGGTCCAGACTCCAGAGGAAGAGAAAAAATAATGATAAGTAAATAAAGATTTTGGGGTCTGTTCAAAAGCATCTGGCGGTCCAGATTTGACCCACAGTCTGCCTATTGACTACCCCTGCACTAGGACCATGAGTGCAAAGATGACATGAACCCTCTGTCCCACCCCTTTTAGGCACTGCACTGAGAAGTTTGGCCAGACCCATGGCCACAGTACCTAACTGTGGGGATTCTTACACTTTTTGCCCAGTCTCAAAAGCCATACATTGTTAAGTTGCCAGATAGTATAAGGCACAGCAGTTATTCATCAACTCACATGTTTTGCATCTACCTTCATACCATCATATACCCAAGGGTGGCCCTACAGGTGTAACAGGTACCATCTAGCACTGGTTTTTTTGTTTTGTTTTTAAATATATGTATATAAAGCAGCGGGGAGAGGGAGAAGATTAAATCAGGGGTTCTCAAACTTCATTGCACCGCGACCCCCTTCTGACAAAAATTACTACACAACCCCAATAGGGAGGACCGAAGCCTAAGCCCACACAAACCCCACTGACCTGGGCGGGGAGGCAAAGCTGAAGCCCAAAGGCTTCAGCCCCAGGTTGGGGGGGGGGGCCTGTAACCTGAGTCCCAACATGCAGGGCTGAAACCCTAAGGCTTTGGCCTTGGGTGGTGGGGCACTGGCTTTAGCCCTGGCTCTGTGCCCCAGGAAGTCCAAGCCAGCCTTGGCGACCCCATTAAAATGGGGTCACAACCCTCTCTGGGATCCTGACCCTGAATTTGAGAACTGCTGGATTAGATAATCAAATATTGTGTGTATGAATATAAATGCTTGTAAACTATAACTCTGGAGGCCAAAATCCTAGTATTTGTATAGAACACACTGAATGTGGTCAGACGTAGTGCAAACTTTCCCCAGTGCACTGCTAGCATGCTCAACTCAGACATTAAGGGGCAACATCTAGCAGGTTACAGAACTGTTCAGTCTGAACAACCAGTCAATCCTTGGCCTTGCTGCTGAGACTACACAGGAGGATGTAAATCAGGGGTTCTCAAACTGGGGGTCAGGACCCCACAGGGGGTCATGAGGTTATTACATGGGGGGGGGGTCATGAGCTATCAGCCTCCACCCCAAACCCTGCCTCCAGAATTTGTAACGGTGTTAGATACATAAAAAAGTATTTTTAATTTATCAGAGGCTTGCTATGTGAAAGGGGTCACCAGTACGAAAGTTTGAGATCCACTGATGTAAGGGATGGCTGTAATTAGGACAGTCAGCTAGAAAGCAGCCTGAGACCACCACACTCATTTCACTCAGGCTCCTGAAACGTGGGGTACCTAGATTTGAGCAGGGAAGGCGTTAGCACCCTGCAGGGCTTGTCCCCAGCAGCCCCAGGACCGCATTCCGAGGCCAGCCAGGGCTCCCAGCCCCACCTCTCTGCGAGCCGTACGCGGCGCCGGGGATGCTGCTGTCAGTGGCCACAAGCGGCAGCAGCGGACCTTTGCCTCCTCGGGCACCAGGTCCGGCGGCCGGACGTTGAAGGCCGGCCCCGGCTCCCATTCAGCAGCGGCACCGCCCCTCTGCACTGTCCCCCACCAGTACGGCTGGCCGCCCCTGGGGCCCGGTCCCCGCCCTGGGCAGGCCCCCCCCCAAAGCCCGGCCCCCAGGGGCGCTCGCTGCCAGGCGGGGCCCCCCAAGCGGCAGGAGGCGGCCGCCAGAGCGTGGGCGCCCGGCGGCCGCCGAGGGCCGCGCGGCCCGAGCCCGGCGGGTACCTAGCTTCTGGCCCAGGAAGGTCATGCTGTGATAGGCCTTCTCGGCGGCGGCCAGGTGCGCCAGCCCGGCCAGCAGGGAGAGCCAGCTGGCTCCCGCGCTCTTGTTGGCCTCCCGCTCCTTCTCCACATTGTCCTTGGCCTTGTCGTACGAGAAGATGCCCAGGTGGGAGAAGAAGGTCTCCAGCACGGCCTGCTCCAGCGGCACCGGGGCGCCCAGCGGGATCGACTCGCCCATGCCGCGCCGCCGGCCGCTTCCAGCTTCCCGCCGGGCACGCGACGAGCCAGGCCACCCCGCACCCGCCCCTTCGCCCGGCACGTGAGCGGGATGGGGCGGGGCGTCGCCGCGCTGACTCCGCCCCTCGTTGGGCATGTGACATGGGGGGGGAGGGGAAGTCGCGAGGGCCAAGGCGCGTGCTCCAGGAAAAGCCGGGTGACGTCGGCGGGTAGAAAGCACCTGCACTGCGGTGGGGTTTGGGCGCGGTTGTCTCGGGCGCTGAGCGTGGCGAAGGGCGGCTGGTGGGTGCCCCAGAGAGCGGGGCTGAGCTCGCGGCCCCGCGTTCTCACGGCTCCCCTGCGGCAGGGGCGGGCAGCCTGAGCCCGGTCCCGGTCCCGGTCCCTCGGGCTCTGCGGGGATTGCTCAGGCTCTCGCCGCCTCAGGGACCCCGGCCCCTTCCCTCTGTGCTGCCTCAGGGGTGGACAGAGCGTTTCCTCCTGGGGGAATTGTGCAGAAATTAACCACGTGTGCGCAGAATTTCCTTTCCCCCACAGGAATGGGCTGCAGTGATGGTGGCTTCTGCTAGAGGCCGCTGGACCCTGCAGAGCCCAGCTGGCAAATAGGAGGCTGGGGCGGCCCGGAAGCAGGGGAGGGAACTGGAGGGTTCCCAGCAGTTGCATTTCTCGGCACCCCCTGAAGGAAGGAGGGGGTGGCATTCAGGAAACTCCTTAAAAAGAAAAGGAGGACTTGGGGCACCTTAGAGACTAACAAGGTGTCCCAAGTCCTCCTTTTCTTTTTGCGGATACAGACTAACAGGGCTGCTACTCTGAAACCTGTCATTATGCAGGAAACTCCTTGCAAGCCCGGGACCAGCATCAGGCTGTTTCTCCCTCTGGATTCCTGGGCTCTAGGAGGTAGAGGGTGTATGGGGGGGGGAGGATTTCTGGTGCTGGGTTGGGGTGGGGAGCGGGGGGGGGAAGGCAGAGAAACAGGAGCTGGGCTGTCATAGGGGTTTCTTTGTCTCTCCTCCTGGGGGAAATTTTGTGTGTGTCTGTATTGTTACAAATACCTTTGCTGACAGTATTTTGAAATAAATTACCAAAATAATTGAAACTGGTATGATTATATAGTGTTGTTTTGACAAATAACATTTGCAGAATTTTAAAATATTGTGCACATGATTTTTTATTTTTTGGTTTAGAATTCCCCCAGGAGGAAGCATTGCATAGAAAGGGAGCTGGGTTGTACTGGGGTGTAAGGCCAGAAGGGACCATTACATCATCTGCTCTCACTTGCTGTACCCTAGGGAGCCACTCATCTAGTTTTATGCCACACAGTCTTTTTGGCTTGTTTGTCTGGTGGCCTGTACTGGGACAAAACCAGCAGGGTTGCCAACTTGCTGAGTGCAGAAAACCAAACACCCCTACCCTGCCCCTTCTCTGAGGCCCTGCCGGCACTTACTCCATCCCCCCTCCCTCCATCACTCGCTCTCACCCACCTTGCTCATTTTCACTGGGCTGGGGAAGGGGGTTGGGGTGTGGCAGTGGGTGAGGACTCCAGCTGGGGGTATGGGCTCTGGGATAGGGCCAGGGATGAGGGTTTGGGGTGCGGGAGGTGTCTCAGGGGTGGGGCAGGGGGTGGGGTGTGGGGGGGTGAGGGTTCTGGCTGGGGGTATGGGCTGTGGGGCTGGGATGAGGGATTTGGGGTTCAGGAGGGGGCTCAGCTGGGGGGTGGGGCTGAGGGGTTTGGAGTGCACGAGGGGGCTCTGGGCTGGGGCAAGGGGTTGGGGTACGGAAGTGGGTAAGGGTGATCCCTGGTTCCTGTGTTATGTGAAGGGATAAATAACACTTCCTTATTCATTTTCTCCACACCATTTATGATTTTATAGACCTCTGTCATATTTCCCCATTAGTCGTCTCTCTCCCAAGCTGAACGGTCCCAGTCTTCTCATATGAAAGCAGTTCCATGTCCCCTAATAATTTTTGTTGCCCTTCTCTACCTTTTCCAATTCTAATATGTGGTTTTTTGAGATGGAGCAACCAAAACTGCATGAAGTATTCAAGGTGTGGCCAAACCAGGGATTTATACAGTGGCATTATGATATTTACTGTCTTATTATCTATTCGTTTCCTAAAGGTTCCTAACATTCTGTTAGCTTTTTTGACTGCAACTGCACATTGAGTGGATGTTTTCAGAGAACTATCCACAGTGACTTCAAGATCTCTTTCTTGAGTGGCAACATCTCACTTATATCCCATCATTTTGTATGTATAGTTGGGATTTTATTTGCCATTATGCATTACTTTGCATTTATCAACATTGAATTTCAGCTGCAATTTTCAGAGTAGCAGCCATGTTAGTCTGTATCCGCAAAAAGAAAAGAGTACTTATGGCACCTTTAGAGACTAACAAATTTATTATTTATTATTTTATTATTTCATGTATAAGCTTTCTTGTTTTGTTGCCCGGTTCTCCAGTTTTGTGAGATCCCATTGTAACTGTTTGCAGTCTGCTTTGGACTTAATTATCTTGAGTAATTTTGTATCATTTGCAAACTTTGCCACCTCACTGTTTACCCATTTTCCCAGATCATTTATGAATATGTTGAACAGCACTGGTCCCAGTACAGATCTCTGGGGGAACCCTGTGTACCTCTCTCCATTCTGAAAACTTACCATTTATTTCTACCTTCTGTTTCCTGTCTTTTAACCAATGATTGATTCATGAGAGGACCTTCCTTCTTTTCCCATTACTGCTTAGTTTGCTTAAGAGTCTTTGGTGAGGGACCTTGTCAAAGGCTTTCTGAAAGTCCAAGTACATTATATCCACTGAATCACCCTTGTCCACGTTTGTTGACCTCCTCAAAGAATTCTGAAATATTGGTGATGCATGATTTTCTTTTGCAAAAGCTGTGTTGAGTCTTCCCAAACAAATCATGTTCATTTATGTGTCTGGTAATTTCTGTTCTTTACTACACTTTAAGCCATTTTGCCTGGACTTACTGGCCTGAAATTGCCAGGATTGCCTCTTGAGCCTTTTTAAAAAATTGGTGTCACATTAGCTATCTTCAGTCATCTGGTATAGAAGCTGATTTAAATGATAGGTTATATACCACAGTTAGTAGTTCTTCAATTTCATATCTGAGGTCCTTCAGAACTCTTGGGTGAATACCATCTGGTCCTGGGAATTTATTACTGTTTAATGTATTAATTTGATCAAAACCTCCTCTAGTGACATCTTAATCTGGCAGAGTTCCTCAGATTTGTCACCTAGAAAGAAGAATGGCTCAGGTGTGGGCATCTCCTTCACATCCTCTACAGTGAAGACCAATGCAAAAAATTCATTTAAATTCTCTGCAATGGCCTTGTCTTCCTTGAGTGCTTCTTTAGCACCTCAATCATCCAGTTGCCCACTGACTGTTTGGCAGGCTTCCTGCTTCTGATGTACTTTGTTTCTGAGTCTCTTGCTAGTAGCTCTTCAAATTCTTTTTTGGCCTGCCTAATTATACTTTTACACTTGACTTGCCAGAGTTTATGCTCCTTTTTATTTTCATCACTAGTATTTGACTTCCAATTTTTAAAGAATGCATTTTTGCCTCCAACCATCTCTTTTACTCTGTTTAGCTATGGTGATTTTTTTTTTTTTTGTTTCTCTATTTTTTTAATATGGGATATACATTTAATTTGAGTCTCTATTATAGTGTTTTTAAAAAGTTTCCACGCAGGCATTTCACTCAGGGTCACACGGCTGGTGGTGACACAATCCCTTACTGGTCTGAATTGAACCCCAAAACGTCACAGTGACATACCAGAGATGTTCCTTTCAGGAAGGAGGTAACTGACATATATCTCCCTGTTTGGCCAGTTGTGTATTTTATGACTCACGCTGCATGCCTATTTGCATAGTGAGCCAGGTGAAAATTGAGAGATTGTAAAATCTAAATAGAAGGGAAATCGACTGGAAGAAACAAAAAGCTGGGTTGGTGTATCTTTGAATACAAAGAAACACACTGAATCCTTCACCTTGGAGACAGACTGTCTCCTGAAAGGGTCACAGCCAGCTTGATTGTAAAGCGCTGCAAGAATTTTGGGTGAGCAATACTTTACTAAACATGAGAGTTAATCTGGACTCTAGAATGTGTGTTATAATTTCATTTTATATGTAGCCATTTGTTTCCAATATTCCTACTTACTACTACTTGAATCTCTTTGCTTTGTTAAACAAATTTATACTTGATTTCACTATAAACAAATCTAAGTGCTGTGAGTTAAGTGGAGCAGTGATCTGAGATTAAACTGGTAAACCGAGGTGTAGTATTTCTTTGGCAGCAGTGTATCAGTGAATACTGTGAGTGTCCAGTGGAACAGGGGTTGGATGCTCCAGGGCGAGCTTGAGGATTGAAGTGCACCTATCACTAATCTGAGAGTGACAGCAGGGCCTGTGAGGCCTAGAACATAGTGCTTGTGTTGCCTGTGGCTGGTGGGGTTAGGGAGCTGACCCCCAGCAGTCACAGACAAGGCTTCTTCATGCTAAAGGCAGGTGATACTGAGGTGCCCCACAACTTTGGTCACCCACTTTACTGTTCCTTTAGTTGACTGTGGTCCCCATGCTGGATATGGGACCTGCAGTTACCTGTTTATGCAAAGGGGAAGGGGACACAGGATACACACTGGAGCCAAGATGATAGATGAGAAAGAGAGAGAGAGAGGGCAGAAGAACCTGGTTACTGACATAAGTAACAAGATTTTTTGTTCTCTCATGGGAGGGAGGGATGGTGGGTGGAGGAACTGCATATGCGGAGTTGTTTATTTATTTGCAGTGAGTGGCCCAGCAAATGGGTGGGAGAAGGAGGTAAATGAACTTAGCTTAAAAAGTGAGCCATAGCCCTTTGAACGCCCTGACTCTTTGTATATACCTCAGGTTACTGAGCCAGACACCCAAAAGACCTTGTCCCATTATGTGTGCATAGTGACTTGGAAGCCTAAATCTTAAGCACTTTTGAAAATTTTACTATGTCAGAAGGATGTTCTATCCATCCTGTGTTCCATCCATAGTCGTAGCTTGCGAAAGGTATCAAAATAATTGCTTGTGGTAGAGACAGAAAATGTTTACATTAAGTTGCCTGCCCCTGGGGATGGACTAATGTAAAATCGTTTGCTAAAGTATATTTTCTACTGATGTGCCTAATCCAGTTTTAGCAGTCACTTCAATTAAAAAAATGGAAAACTAAATATACTGTAAATGCCACACAAGGGCGAAGTACAGTTGAAAGTGTGTACAAGAGCAAACCTAGTACAAATAAATTACATTCTGAGACGAGAGAGATGTAGGGAGTTACCATCCAACATCAAAACATAATGCCCAGGCAAGTGGCTGTCTACAATGTACAGCACTCTGAAGGCCAAGGCAAATGACTCAAATCCTGTGTATGTGCAAAGGTTAAATAGAAACAATAGAACAATATTTGTTCTCCTTGCGGTAAATCCCATAGACAAAGACTCAGGTTCCTGGGTTGTCAGGTTGAGCCTGGGTGAGGAATAGTGTAGCTCAAAACTGATAAACAAAAAAGTAAACTATTTTATGGACCCGATCAAGATGATGGAGTATCTGGCATGGGCCTCCTACTGCTTTGTATGACACATAGTAAGTGTTCCTGCATGGGAAGAATAATTGCAATTTTTAGAATTCTCATTATCAAACAACAACATTATTATTTGTATTACAGTAGCACCTACGAGCCTCAAGCAAGGTTGAATTATGCAAGCCTCTGTAAATACAAATAGTAAGAGACAGTCTCTACCCCCAAACAGTTTACTATCTAAATAGACAAATGGTGGGAGAAAGAATCATCATCTCATTTTACAGGGAACTGAGGCACAGAGATATGAAGTGATTTACCCAAACCAATACAGGTAATCTGTTATGGCTGGAAATTGAACCTAGATGTCCTGAGTCATCTTTCTACCCCCTTCAGTTTTATTACAGATGTAACCCTTCTGCCAGTCAGAGTTGGCAGCAACAAGGGCTGGGTTCAGTATACAACACAAAACCAGCTCAAGACCCCACCCAGTGACCTGGGATAATTACACACCACCCCCTGGGCACCTCTAAGAGGCAACACTTCCCATTTTGAAAGCACAGAGTCTGAGTGTTACAAAGAAACTTTTAATAAAAGGAGGGAAGTTACCCAGCAAAAAACAGACAAAAGGAAGTACTTCTTCACACAAGGTATAGTCAACCTGTGGAACTCATAGCCAGGGGATGTTGTGAAGGCCAAAACCATTACTGGGTTGAGAAAAGAATTAGATAAGTTCATGGAAGATAGACACATCAATTGTTATTAGCCAAGATGGTCAGGGATGCAACACCATTCTCTGGGTGTCCCTAAACCTCTGACTGCCAGAAGCTGGGACTGGATGACAGGGGATGGGTCACTTGATAATTGCCCCATTCTGTTCATTTCCTTTGAAGCACCTGGCATTTGCCACTGTAGGAAGACAGGATATTGGGCTAGATCAGAGGTTCTCAAACTGGGAGTCGGGATCCCTCGGGGGGTCGTGAGGTTATTACATGCGGGGTCATGAGCTGTTAGCCTCTACTCCAAACCTGCTTTGCCTCCAGCATTTATAATGGTGTTAAATATATCTTAAAAAGTGTTTTTAATTAATAAGGGGGGGGGTCGCACTCAGAAGCTTGCTATGTGAAAGGGTCCACCAGTACAAAAGTTTGAGAATCAGTGGGCTAGATGGACCATTGGTCTGACCCAGTATGTCCGTTCTTATGTTCTTGTGACCCTACAGCCTTAAATGGTCTGCCGTTGTGGCTCACAGCCCAGACACTAATAGCGAGCAGGCAAGTATGCAATTCCCTGAGTGGCTGTGTGCTGTGCAGCCCTAGTTCAGGTCTCTGACCCAAGCAGCCTGCCTACAACACAACAGCCCCACCTGGTTTGCTACTTGCAGGGTGTCCCCAACACACTCTCAGTCCCAAATTTCCCCCAAACCATCTGCCCTGAAGTGTCCAGCCCTCTCCTAGCACACTTGGAGTAATAATAAGGGTCACTGCCCCTTTAAAGAGACAAAAGCACATAGGAGGCCCATGCCAGATACTCCATCATCTTGGTCGGGTCCATAAAATAGTTTACTTTTTTGTTTACCAGTTTTGAGCTATACTATTCCTCACCCAGGCTCAGCCTGACAGCCCAGGAACTTGAGTCTTTGTCTATGGGCTATATTTAGTTTTCCATTTTTTTAACTGAAGTGACTGCTAAAACTGGATTAGGCACTTCAGTAGAAAATATACTTTAGCAAACAATTTTACATTAATCCATCCTCAGGGGCAGGCAACTTAATGTAAACATTTTTTGTCTCTACCATAAGCAATTCTTTTGATACCTTTAACTGGAGTTGACAATCACTTCAATTCAAACATAGGGACTGGGCTGGTTGAGATTATAAGTAAAACCAAGTTTATTTAATCAAAAGTGAGAGGTTTTAAGTAAATTCAAGTACAAGGGATAAAGACAAAATGGTTAGAAGCAAACAAAAGTAAAAATACACTTTCTAATGGTAAAGATGTAACTTAACAAGCTACCGTCTTTATTCAAGGTAGATTACTTACCAATCTTTCCGCTTTGCAACCACAGCTGACTTTCTCTCAGTCAGGATCTTCCCTGGAAGTACAAGGCTCTGGTTTCCCTTGTCTTCCTAGGTGAAAGATGCCAAAATGGCTCTGTTTCCCCTTATATTTCTCAGAGTTCATTGACTCTGTTTCAAGAGGCAGGATGACCTCATGCTGTTCTTCTCTTCCTGTGGACTTTCCATCTTCCTACTGATTTGTCTGTAAATTGGGCTTCCATTGTTTTGATTCCACAATATTACCTTCCCTCCTGTCTGGGAGAAAACCTGTTTCACCTTTTGTTTGGTCAGACTTTAAAGCATAATATCAGTAAGTATCCATAATTCCTTGTATAATGTTTATATATATATTATATATTTCACAACGATATTGATCATGTAATATGTCACAAGCTTTCAGAAAAGATGCTGCTTGATATACTTTTATAATACAGTAAAACTGTATACAATCAGTTGATTCTATTGCTTATTATTTGAGGTTCAGACCCCCTTCCACACTTACTAGGCTGATGGTTTTGTTTACCTTTTATGTAAAGGTACCTAAATTCTCTCTGCCTGATGACCAGGCTGGTCAGACAAAAAAATACACATTTCATTGTATATGGGGACTGAGCTTATGCACTGCTTGCCAAACATGTTTTAAGAACATAATTTTAGCACATACCCATAACTTTTGGTGTACACACCACATATATACATTATGCAAGAATATTAATGATCAGTGAGTTATTAGTTTTCCAATGATATATTATATGCCATCTTTTGGGTATATATAACATCACAACAGAGTGTAAAGTGTAGTGAGTCTTTCAGTCCTGACAAGAGTTGCTGACACACAGTAATGAACCATCAATGTGCCTCTTTGTTAGTCACCTCCTGGTGACCTGCCTTAACTCCAAAACCTTAAGAGCATAATTTTCCATATAGATCAATAACTTCTTAATTATGATCTGTACATATATTTTGCAGTGATTATGATAATCAGTGGGCTCTTGGCAGAGACCTGACATGCTATGCTTTGCTAAACTATTATGCAGATATCCAACCTAAGGGATACCTGTAAAATTCAATGCACCCTCTGTGCCTGCTGCCAGTTTGCACCAAGGGGTAGCTAGGTCACAGTGGGTACCTTTTATTCCTCAAAATTGTACTATGAAGAATAGCACCAACTGGAGCTTCTCTGATCCCAGATCTGGCATGGGACAATGGGTGACTGAAGGAGCATAGATGGGCAATGCAAATAGAATCAACTAATATTTTACCGTGTTCTTGACTTCTTGTTGTCTTTTCATCTTGAGGAATAATGGGATGAGATTGCCGTAGTATTTATTGTGATACTAGCATGATTTGACTATGACTATAACAATACAAAATCTGTGTAATTTGTGGCACAAATGTCTGCTGGAATCATTACAATGCTTACGGGTAAGCAATAATGCATGACATGAAATAAATGTTTCAGGTATTTAGTTTTAAAATGATCCATCTATTGTTTTGACTATAATTAAACCAGCAGAATTTGAATTCTCACTGGCAACTGCATTTTCGAGTCTCAAGACATTTGTCACAAGTCACTGCATTGTGTAGTGATCCAGACCTACAACATTCTGCCAAATTATGTAAAGCAATTATATAACTCTTTCCTAGTTGCTCCTGCTCCTTGACGTTCTGATTAAATGTGGTTCTTGTGGCTCTTCAGTTCCTTCTTATCATAATGTAATCTCGTAGCCTGTTTCTAGTTGAAAGTCTGCCTTGTGTTTCCGTGTGTTCTAAAGTGGTGGAAAAAAAAAATCAGCTTTTCCCACTTTATCAGAGGAGTATTTTTAACTGATTTTCTTTTTTACTCAAAGGGGAAGTTACTCTGAAACTTTCAAATCAGTAGTTCCATATGGATCATTTTTCTTGAGTAAAATGAAATTGTTCTAGAGAGGGAGTTCAAATAGCCACACTGCAATTTGCTCTCTGAAAAGTCGTATGTACCTGTGTATGTGAAGTGTGACAGTTTCAGTCTGCTACTTAAATTATCTTGATTTTTGTGTTTAGTTTGTTCCTGTTGCAAAGTATTTAGGCAGCTGGCAGTTCAGATACCACACACTATTATAGATTGCAAGAACCCCAAGAGCAGAACCTCAAGCTCAAGTAACTTATATTACAGAACCTGGTTTTCAGAAGTGCTCGTCACTTGCAGCTCCAGAGTGCTTAGCAGCAGTTCTGAAAATCTGATCCTACAAACACAAGTAATTTTACACACGGAAGTAGTCCCAATGAATTGAGACTATTCAGACATGTAACATTACTTATATGCATAACTGTTTACAGGATTGGGGCCGAAGTGTATAAACTGGATTTTTGTCATTTCCTTGCATCTCCTTGTGGTCATAGCTATTACTACACAAATCTCATACTATGGGAAGTAGTGGAAAGAGGCTGCCACTAATGTAGCCTGTTCAGTGAGAGTTTTTGTATTATGTGAGGAGCTAATTTTTGTAAAAAGGCTTAGCTCTACAAGACTCTGCAAAACCAATAATATAGTACTCTAACAATTATGTTTTCAAAGGTGTTGAATTCTACTCAGTTACCACAGAAGCCAATATTTATAATAGGCATTCTATTGATTTACAAAGAAATACAATATTCATACTAATAGAGACTTGAGCATCTGAACTAGTAGCAACAGAGGGATATTCATACATGTAATTTACTTGAATCATCAGTGCTATCAGGTAATAGTAGTCTGACTATAATAACTACTTTAAAATATATTAAAGTTTTAACCCTGTGGCATAAGCAACCTAGATTTTCAGAGTGTTGCAAAAATACTTTTAAAGAGCTTCAATCCATAAAGGCTGCATAATACTGTCAATGCAGAGACTTCCACATATGTTTTATTGATGTTAATAAGATGCAGCCATAAATTCTTACCTATTCTGATGAGAATGTACTAATGAATTAAGAATAGAGTTTGGATACGCAAGAAAGATTTGCAAAGGTACAGATGGGAATTAGGGCCCAGGTCCTCAAAGGTATATTGGCTCCTAATTTCCATTGAAATCAATGGAAGTTAGGATCTTAAATACCTTCAAAATCTGGATCTAGGTGCCCAAATTTCAAAGGGTGGTGTGTGCCTAATTTCCTTAGAAAATCTCCCCCTTATTTTTTTCCTCACTATACCAAATAAGAATCTAAAAATATAATCGTGGCTTTCAAAAATCTTGTGGCCTAGAGAAGAAATGTTTCAACAGCACTGTTCTCTGCTAATGTCTCATTTACTGATGGAAATGTCAGATTACCCATCCATAAATCTGGTAATCTAATCAAGGCTATCCCAAAAAAACTAGTCAAGCAAATAAAATACATATTTTGTGCTAGTTAGACTAATACTGCTCAACTCATGGCTCTTGAGCCAGATGCAGCCTTTCATAGCAAAGAAAACAGCTGTAGTCTTGGGCTTGAATAAAGCATCACACCACAGCCTAGTTCACTATAACAGGAAGTATACTAGAGGAAAAAAATCTTAAAATGTACATTACTAGAATAAAATTAAATGTTCTAAATGCCACCTAATGATTTAAAATGCTGAAGGTGAACACACAAATCTGATAAATACATTTAATGTATCAATCTACAGTTCTCCACTTGAGGTAAAAATCATTTAGTCTTGATGGGTGCTTTCCTGTAACTTGGGTGACAAAAAAGAGGTGTCCTTATTCTTTGCTCTGCTAAAGCAAGCATGATAAACTAAAGTAAATAATTTATATTAAAATTGTATTTGCATTCACTATCACATGAAGTTATTTTAATGGCTCATGTTTCTCAACAGTCAACTTGTACAAAGATCTTGTTATACTCATTAATGTGGACCAGATTCTGATCACCTTAGCATCTTATTCTACAAGTAGTCCCATTGCACAACTTGTGCAATAATATGCTATCAGAATTTGACCAGACATGAATTTAAAAAATCAAGTTACATTAAATTGTCTGACAATCATGAAATAAATGGGACTTGTGTGATAAGCATGTTGAGTCCATTAAAGTATGGTGAAAACATACACCTCATTCCGTTCCTATTTTTGACAAAAATACCCTATCAACAGATCTTTTAAAAATATTCCTCCTCAGTGAAACAGTTTATAGTGTGTTCCTACTAAGAAAACAATTGCATACACTGCTGCACTTTTCCCTAAATACTCATTCAGGGATTTGGTCACATAAATTGCAAATAGGGAGGCACTAGGTTCCACTACATCTACAGCAGGTGAAAACTTATTACTTACATTTGTTGCCAATGTAATATAACTTGCTGCAGTGTTTGTTGATTTTTCAGACCTATACTAACATAACAGCAAGTCCCCTAGGACTTCATTAAAATTATGATAAAGCAAATTGGGAGTAGGAGATGTCCCAAATTTTTTCAGAGGTGGGACAGTTCAATTCTCTGTATGATTTGATCAGCGTGGATCTACAAGAATCATGTTTTAAAAGTTATGCAATGCACAGTCCAGGAACACTGGAAATATGCCCATCCCTAGAGGAAGGAAAGAGAGGACACGATGGTACTAAGCACTTGTCTACAGTTACAGCATTGCGGCTGCCCCACTGTAGCACTTCGTGAAGACGCTACCTATGCCAACAGGAGAGCTTCTCCCATTGGCATAGGTACTCCATTTCCTCAGGAGGCAGTAGCTATGTTGATAACAGAAGTCTTCCCGTCAACATAGCACTATCCACACTGGAAGTTAGGTTAGTATAAATGCATTACTCAGGGGTGTAGATTTTCCACATACCATAACAACATAGTTATACTGACATGTTTGTAGTGTCCAGGCCCATGTAGCTTGATTAGGAGCTGTATTCAGGCCTTTCTTATGATATAGTGACTAATTCTAGCTGATGTAGTATAGTTTACTCCTAGTAGCAGGGCAGAATAACATACTGTTATTTTCAGTGAGACAGTTTAATGTAGGATGTATGCAATTTTCAAATTATGATTTTACATAGTTAACATTTCCCCAGTTTGAGCTTCTTAGCGTGAAAGGGGATTTGTGTCATACTTAAAGTACATAATGCAAAGTAGTTACCATGATCCAGGATGCTGCAGTAGCATATCCTATGTTGAGATTGAAGTTTATAAACAACTGTCACTCAATTGTTAACTCCAATTGGTCAATTACCAGTTTCCATTTTGTTTCAAAACAAACTTTCCATAAAGATAATAGTTTTGTATCTTACACTTTAATCCTTAAATATTAGGTCATATGTCCCAGCATAAATGAGATTGAGCACAGGTTTAATCCAGATAAAATCAGGTGTATGAGCATGCAGAGAAAGCACCCAGAACAAGTGAGTTGCAGTAAAACAGCATCAGTTGGAAGAAAGGCACTAATTGTAAATCAGACTAGTCACTGAGAAACTTTTGAAAGCCTGGGCTGCAAATAGCAGCTTTTTTCCCCTTTGTGCAGCGTGACCGTTGTCACTTATGCATTAGTTTACTGTGCTCTAGTCCATTCAGGTACTGTAGGCCAGAAATTCAGCACCCTGTAACACCAGTGCTGTCTCAGCTGTCTGATGTTTTCTGGCTGACATTAAAAGTGCAAGCATTTATCTTTAAAGGTCTAAGTAGTTTGGTCAAGGTCGCGAGACCATTCCTTTCCTTCTGTACATGGAATCAATACAGACACTAGTGCTTTATATGTACAACAAAGTTGTAAAGTGTTCTTTGAGGGACTCTCAACTCCTAATTCTTTCTTCCCCACTTGGTCCATATTTGTGGACATTCCAGACATACTGGAAGACTTTCTCCCCACAGAAGACAGCTGAAGGAAGAGACAGAAGGAATGTATGGGGTGGGAATAACTTTTGATTATATAAGTGGTGAGAAGCAGATGTGGGTGGCCGAGTATGTTTTAAATATTGAAAGTGTAGATATATTTTAGAACATTGGAAAGGTTCAATATGCAAGCAACAACCAATAGGCAAGGCTGTTAACTCCAGGGATGAGGGTCTGTTGAAAAGTATTATAAATTTTTGTAAATTTTCATTGATGTGCACAATAAATGTTGACACTAAGGGCATATCTTCACTAGGAACGTGGCTGTCTAGTCGTGGCACCAGCAAGGGGCACTCCCAGCGCTGGTACACTTTACAGCACTGAAACTTGCAGCACTATAAAGTGGTAGTGTATACAAAGCCTAATAGTCATTAACCAAGTGCACAACAAAGCAGGATTAAAATCCCTTAGACTGAAAAGCTCAAAGCAGCTTTAACTATGAACTACACATGCCTCTATATTCATACTTATGCAGCTTTCACATGAAGAAAAATTAAGATGCAAAACTGTCATAGAACTACAGCAACAAGCCTCTCAGTTGGAGTTTAAAACTTCTTCCCTCCCGTGGCTGTCCATGCAGTAGTAAGTGTTCTAAGCAGCATTTCCTTCAAAACTAGGTCTTGCAAATTAGAGTCAAAGAGCTTTCCAATAAGAATTTTATTGTAACACAGAGCAAACAGAACGTTCTTGCACTTAGAAGAATGTATTTGGTCTCTTGGTGGTGAAACGTGGTTTGTGCTGACGACGCAGAACTCTGTGTGGCAGAGGGAACTTGATTTTCGAATCCTGTAAGGGAGAAAGTGTTAGTTTTCATTTATATCGATCTTGCAATTATCTCAGGTCATACACACACTATGAAAAATAAGTCACGATAAGTGAATTAGAAAGTTCAACTTCTAACCTTCATATCTAATCTGTATTAGATATCAGAGCAACAAGCATTTCCATGGATCAGGGTTACTAGAAGCTAGAAACAACTGAAGGCTACTGTTTCTAAGCTCTTTGGGGGAAGGGACTGTCTTTTTATTCTGTGTTTTTACAGCACCTCACACAATGAGGTCCTGGGTAATACAAATATAAGACATAACTACTAACACCTTTCTATACAGAGCTGCCTTTTCTGCAAGTTAAGATAACTATATTGAAATAAGCCTGTTTCAGCATAGCTGTAAGACTAGATGTACTTTTTGTACTTAAAACAGCTCACTCACAGCACGTGAGTACGGAAAGAAATCAAACTGATTTTGATCAGTAGTTTCACTCAACTAGTTCTAGCACTAAAGGACCCATGATTCCAAGTTACAACAGCATACATGTAAGTTTGACTCAATACATCTCTGCTATATAAAATAATTGTTGGACTGCAATGCAACACTCTGTATTTTTAATCAGCATAGTACATCCTGTAAACTTAGTGCAAACTTCTAGGTAAGAGATTTTGTCTCATTTTGTGTGTTACAATGAGCACCACCAACCACTGTTTTACTTTGTTTCACTTACATGGAATTGCTTGACTGCAGGTCTACGGCACTTGCTAGCAGCAATCTCCTCAACCTTCATGATCTGAATAGAGTGAGCACGAGCACGATGGCGGGCACCCATATCACGGTCTGTAACATCAGGGTGATGTTAACATTATCTCATTTACTTTAAACAACACAATTCACAATATTTTTTCATCTCCACTGTGCAGTTTGAAATTGCTTACATGTAGCATGTTTTCTTAAACAGAGGTCCTTACTATGAAATTCATTATTCTTGCATATTATATTTAACAGCTGACTTGCACAGTATAATTGAAACTGCAGCTTGGTAATACATTTTTTCCTATACTTTCCCTACAGTTATTCTAGTCAGGAAGATTATTAACAGAGGAGCAACAGTCTCTACTGAAGCTTTTCATTATAAGTCAGGTGCTGACACCTCCCACATACACCAGAATTCTTCAAAAAAGGTACAATTCTGCATGTGTAGTCCACATTTTTTGGGCAAGAAGTTAGTGAATGAGGAGCTATACTTAAAATTATGGAATACTGGACAATGTAAGTTGGGTACAATAACTATTTCCATACTTTCAAATGGCTGAGTTATTCTTTAAGTATAACAACCCCAAGTTTCTAGCTTTTTTAAAAAAGTCACTAACTTTAGCACTGTTCAAAGTCCTCGATTAATACAAGAAATATGCAAGGGCCTGATAGACCTGAAGGTTCACATTTGAAATAGATTCTCAAAGAAATCTGAAGCCATCTTTATACCTCAAAGCAAGGGCTCCAATTATTGGTGCTCATCATGTATAAACCACATACACAACATTAAGTACAGTTTAACCTTTTTGTTCAGTAATTCTGTGGATACCAGGATCTCAAGTGCTAATTACCAGTTTCAAAAGACATTGCTATCTCACCATATTATTGTGCCTACTACAATGCTCTCAAAGGCAAAACACACATTTCCATATAAATCCTCAGCTTTCAGGAGTTTACAACTCAGATGTAAGATGGGCATTCAAGGAATTCTGACCAAGCTCTCAACTATATTGCTTGAACCAGATTAGATATCTAAAATACTCATAGAATAGTAAACTGCTGAGTTTAAAACTTAATTTGATAAAATGAGTTAATTTAACAGAGAATATGCAGAAAGTTTTATGTTGGACCTTCAGTTTCACTTTCAAAAGCATGTCAGCTCTTGAAAGGCGACAAGGTACATATGATATTTGCACACATGACAAGAACACTATTACTAAAAATAATATTCTTTGGGTTTTTGTGTGCAAAGTGTTTTAAACACAAATTAAAATGCACTAGTAATGTTATATTGAGAATGAAAAAAATATCACCCACTATAGTAACTGCACATGGAATCTGAGGTAGCCCCAGATATCTCAACACAACAGATCATTAGTCTATCAGATTTAATAATTAAGATGTTGAAGTAAAAAGAAAACAGTACAGAGTTTAAGCATAGAAGTTTCTGGATATCAGGGAATAAGGTACAGATCATCAAGGGGTGCGAAATTCGGTTTAGGAACGGGTGGCATAAGGAATACATAATATGCAGTCTCCCCGATTGGGGGTAAAAGTTTAACAGGTCAAACAAAGTACAGACATTGAGATATGGGGGTATGTTGTTCATATAATGGCTACGTTCATGTGTGGAGTATAACAAGTGGATACGATGATGAGGATGGATTTACCCTCATTTGGTGGGATTTAATGTTAAATTGAGTTTATGGTTCCAGTTCATATGGTCCAATGGAAAAAGTCTCAGTCCTTTTCCCATAGTTGATGCACGATGTCGTACCGGCTCACACTTAAGGTCTACTTGTGACCCTTTGTAAACAGAGGGTATGAGGTCTTTTTGGCCAACACACCAGTTATCTTCTATACAAAAGATTTCAGGCAATTCAGTTCCCGCAAAAATTCACTCTGTTACAAAACATAAAGGTATTTTCCACATGGCATGGATGATAAAGTATTAATATGCTCCATATGGCCAAATGAAATATATCTGAATTTCCTCACTTTGGTGCTTGTAAGACTTCAACAAGAACATTAAAAAGTAATCAAGTCCAAAATACTATTAAGTGTTGTGCAAAAAAGAAGGGTGAGCCTTAGTGATTCTTCCAAAAATATTTTCTGAGGAACCAATAATTTTTATTTTTAACAATTTTTGAGCACTCAAGTATGATGCAAGAAATAACCTGAACTGGAAGAGCATCAAACTAGAACTTTACACAACTGTATAACCAAAACAGCTTCTTTAATTTTACTAAAAATTAAAAAAAAAATTTTTTTTTTTGCAGAAGCTAAGCATAAACAGTTTCAGAAGGGTATGTTCAAAAGAGGTTTAAGAGAATAAGAAATACTGGTTGGGGGAAAGTCTCCAGCAATCACTACTAGTCAGGTGTTCAAATAGTTCCAACCATTTTAATTTGCTTTTCAAAGAATCTAGTTGTACTGTTATTTGAATGCAGTCACCACCTTCACCAAGGTTTTCCTATATATCTATTTCAATTTCTCAAATGCTGCATGAGATCTTACACATACTACTGTTAAAAGATTATTCTTTGTTCCAACAAATATCTACTTACAGCACTGTGTAACAGCACCAGCAGTTGTCAAGTCCCTGTATTCCCTGTACATGTTGTGGGTTCCACTACGAGAATCATAGCGTAGCCAGATACCAAAGTTTTTCACCCGCAAAGGGGACTTTTCAAATACCTGAGGTTATAAAAGTGAAGAAAGAACCAGAGATAAAAACATTACCTCACTGATGCACTGTGTATTGAATAATAAAACAGCAGCTTGGGAGAACACCACATTAAACTTCTAGTTGAAGCATATTGCAGAATTCTATCATCTTGGGAGTTTTTTGTTTTTACACACACAATCATTTTTTTTTTTTGGTCATCAATCATGGTAAAGGGTAGGTGAGTAGATTTTTCTACCCAGGTAAGTAAGCAGCTTTCCAAAGGGAGGAGGACAGATTTTTCAGAGACACAGAGTGATTTAGGAGTACAAGTCCCTGTTACTTTCAGCATGACTTTCCCTAGTCACTTTTGAAAACTATGCTTCAATTATCAGGTTAGCCCCAAAACTTAGATTTTATTAAAAAAAAAAAAAAATCAGATTAAATCTAATTGTTTCAGTTACTTTTTAAAATTCCAATTGAGGGAAGAGTAAGAGAGAGTGTGCCAATGATGAAAATGTTTTACAAAAAGAAAATTTCATTTTAATATCATGGACTTTGCAACAGGGATGGTATAGAATTACAAAACAGATTAGAATTAGAAGGTTTAGACGAATCTCAAATCTGACATATACCAAAGTAAGCCAGGGAACGGTTTTACAATTATGATGTTGACCACTTAAAAATGAAACCAGTCTTGAAAACAGACCTTAGAGCAAGTATTTTCTAAGCAGGAAATAAAATATTAGTTCTCTATTACTGTATTTTTTGGAGGTGGGGAAGGGACCAGCAGTAGCGTAGTTTATGTCTAAGGATTATCTGTCATGATTTTGCAAGGCTGATCTAATGCATTTAGTTTTAAAATATTCATGGTTCCTAATTATTGTGGAAAGTAGAAGTTCGATTTTCAGGTACACAAAATGTGACAGGTGAAAAGTTTAATTTCACTGTCAGTGACATGATAAGCTCTTTTATAAATAATTCCATTCCAATATATAAAAACAACTAAAATCCCAAAAATTTCCAAGACCACGTATTTTTTTTTCTTTTTAAGACCATACCTGTCCACAGTACACAATTTCTCCAGAAGACTTCTTCATCTTCTTCAGCTGAGACACAAAGTACCAGAAACGGGACTTGGCAACAACATGATTAGGAGCAAAGATACGCATCCGATAAAGGGGTGGTGTCGGACATTTAGGAGTAGGAAGGCATCGCCCAACAACTTTGTACTCCCTCAGCTACAAACGAGAGAGAGAGAGAATGAAAAAACCCTCCAATGTTCAGAGGCAAAAGCAAGACAGTTTTAGCCCTACAGCGAGGCGCGAGATCGCATAAGCAGTGATGTATGTAGGAAGCCCCCAGCTACTGCAGACAGCAATGCTGAGGGAAGCAGCTTACAGCTGAGAGTCCCACGGACAATAAACACTATGGCCGAGTCCAGCTCTCCTACAGGATCTCGCCAGGCCCTTCGCTTCCACAAGCGCTTCGGCTCCTCTTATTCCCCGCGGAGAGCATCACTCAGGAAGAGCAACGGCCTTCAGGCTTTGCGCGCTGTACAATGGGGTCAGAGCCTCTTGCGGCACTCGCTCTAACCAGAAAGCCGCGAGCGATTACGGGGCCTCGAGACCCGGCTGCCTAGGTCCTGGCCCGGCCAGGCCGTGCGCTCCCGCCAGGCCTCGGAGCATGGCCGCGGTCTGCGGGGCCTGAAGGGGGAGCGTCTGGGGCACACGCGGCCTGCGCGGAGACGAACCCAGACCCGCCTCTCGTAACCCGGCGCCTGAGGCCGGCCCCAACGAAGGGGGCGCCTGCTGGCTGCGGCGCCGCTCTGCGCGGCCTCCCCAGCCTCACGTTCTTGGCGGCCGCCATGTTGGCCGCTCGCTCCCTGAGGAAAAGATGCGGCGACCCGGACGGGCAGGACCCGCCAGAACGGCCCGAGTACCAGTGACGAGCCTTCCCCACCCCCAAACCCGGGCCGAGGCCGCCCAGCCGCAACCCGCTAGGCCCGGCGCGCCACGCTTACTGTGCCCGACGCCTTCATAGTGCTGCCTCGCTCGCTGCCACCCAGAAAAGGAAGGGACGCCTGCGCTCCAGCCTCACGTCACCCCCTCCGCAGGAAGGGACGCCCGCTTAATCATGCTAAACGCCTATTGGTTGCACGAAAGACTCCTACTGGTCGTAGCATCAGTCAATCAAAGCTCAGACAAGCTTCTATTGGCCTCCTTGGCCTTCTGTTGGCCTCCCTGGGCTTCCCTGCTGGTGGCTGGAGCAATGACTCCCTTAGGCTGCTGTGGGGGGCATTGGCAGCCTACCGCGGGCCTGCAGAGGGAGAAGCAAGGACACCACCACCACCACCACCACCTATGGGTCCCTGCTGCCAGGCTGGCTGACTGCTGCTGGCAGCTGCGGCTGTTACTGCGTGGGAGCCGTTAGCTAACTGTTGTAAAGCGCTTTGGATAAGAGCGCTTGATTAAAAAAAAATGTAAAAAAACATTGGGGTGCAAGTTCTGGCCAGGAGCTAGGGTGAGGGAGGGGGCTCAGGGTTGAGGCAGGAGGTTGGGATGTGAAGCTCTTACCTGGGGCAGTTCCTGTTTGGTGTGAGGGGTGCAGGAGGGAATGGCGGCGGGGGGGTGCAGGAGCTCCCGCTTGGTGCTCAGGGTGGAGATGTGTGTGTGGGGGGGGGGGGTTGCAGGAGTCAGGGAATGGGGGGCCTGGGTAGGTGTGGAGGTGCAGGAGTCAGGGCTGGGGGTATGTGGTGGGGTGCAGGAGTCAGGGTGGGCAGAGGCCTGGGGGTGTGGGCTGGGGTCACGGAGGCAGTGGTGAGCTGGAGCTGGTTCGCACTAGTTTGCTGGAACCAGTTGTTAAATTTAGAAGCGAGGGACAACCGGTTCTAAAAGGGCTAATAAATTTAACAACCTGTCAAAAGTGGCACCTTAGGCGCCGACTCCGTGGGTGCTCCAGGGCTGGAGCACCCATGGGGAAAATTTGTTGGGTGCAGAGCACCCACCAGCAGCTCCCCGCCTGGCCCCAGCTCACCTCTGCTCCACCTCTGCCTCCTCCCCTGAGTGTGCCACCCCGCTCTGCTTCTCTCCCCCACCCCCCGATTTCCTGCGAATCAGCTGTTCACGCGGGAAGCCTGGGAGGGCTGAGAAGCAAGGGGTTGTTTCGGGCTCAGGCCGAAGGAGGCGGAGCGGAGGTGAGCTGGGGTGGGGGGGCACGAGGAGGGCTGCCCATGACGCAGCAGGTAACCCCAGGGGGCGCGCAGGGGAACTGCTCCCTGCCCCAGCTCGCCTCCACCTCCCTGGGCCTGAGTGCGAAGCCACCACTTGCTTCTCAGCTCTCACAGGCTTCCCGCGCAAACAGCTGATTCGCGGAAGCTGGGGGTAGGGGTGAGGGGCGAAGAAGCAGAGCGGGGCGGTGCATTCAGGGGAGGAGGTGGAGTGGAGGTGAGCTGGGGCTGGGCGCGGGGTGGGGAGCTGCCAGTGGGGGCTCTGCACCTATCAAATTCTCCCCATGGGTGCTCCAGCCCTGGAGCACCCACGGAGTTGGTGCCTAAGGCACCACTTTTGATGTGATCAGTGGGGGAGTGGCTGCTCCCCCCCCAGCTACGCTACCTTGCCCCTAGGAGCCAGAGGGACCTGCCAAATGCTTCCTGGGAGCTGCCCGAGGTCAGCACGGCGGGGACTCCCCACCTCGCCCCCTGGCAGGTCCCTCTGGCTCTTAGGGGCAGGGCAGGGTGGGCACCCACTACGGTGGCCCACAAGACCCTCCTGCCCGGTTCTGGGGGGGATGGCGGGAGGGAGTCCCAGGAGGGATGGTGTCAAGGAACGTGGGGGGTTGGATGGGGCAGGAGTACTGGGGCGGGGCAGAAGTCCTGGAGGGTGAGGGTGGGCCACGACCCCCTCGTGGGATGAGGAGGGAACTGGTTGTTAAGATTTTGGCAGCTCATCACTGCATGGAGGTGCTCATGGCAGGGGCTGGAGGGAGTATGCCCCGATTCCAGCCCCTTCCCCAAGGCCCTGCCCCCACCTCTTCTCCTCCTCCTTTCCAGAGCAGGGAGTGTGCAGCTCTGCTCTTCTTCCTCCCTCCTGCCGGCAAACAGCTGATCGGGGGCAGGGAGAGAGGGCGGGGAAGGGAGGGAAGGTAGCACCCTCCAGGGAAGAGGCGGTGGAGGAGCTTGGCTGCCGGCAAAGCCTGTCCTGTTGCAGCAGGAGCCGGCAGCATCAAGCTTCTGCCCCCACGGGGGGTGAGCAGAGAAGAGCAGGCCGGGCTGGGGCCCCTTTGGACCGTGGGCCCAGTGCCGTGGTAAATCCAGTACTAGAGGGGAGGAACGGTTACTTCTTCCCTTTCCCCCGCCCCGTCCCTCCTGTAGTCCCCCGCCCATTGGTACCCTCCTTCCCTGAACACAGCCTAGCAGGGAGGAGTGGTTAGCCCCATCCCTCTCCCTCACCACCCTGCCCCTCCCTCTAGACCTTCCTCCCCTGCGTGCCCTCCAGCAGGGAGGAGCGGTCGCTTTCCCCCTACCCTGTCCCCCCCAATCCCAGGGGCGCCTTCCACTCCTCCCTGTTAAGCTGTAGGCAGGGAAGGTTAGCCCCTGCCCCCACATCCCCCATGTGTATCTCAGTCCAGAGAGGCCAGGGCCGGCCTATTGGCATCTTAATAACAGCTTGCTGGAGGATGTGGGCTTCGTGGCGTCCTTCCGGGAGTTTTGGCTGGCCTGGCGGGGGCAGCGGCGTGCCTTTCCCTCGGCGAGGTGGTGGTGGGATGTGGGGAAGGTGCAGGCACAGCTCTTCTGCTGCAACTACACCCAGGGTGCCACCCGGCGGAGGGATGCAGTGATAGGGCAGTTGGAGCGGGAGGTCTTAGAGCTAGAGAGGTGTCTGAGTGAGGGAAGATATCAGCGTCTTAAGGGCCTAACTGGCTCCTACTACTTCAGTTGACTTCCTGTTCGCCTCAGGTGGGTTCAGGGAAGCAGCAGGAAACAGGAAGCTCCCTGAGAAGCTGGTGTTAATCAGTCCAGGCTCCTGGGGGTGCTAGAGAGGTACATAAGAGGCTACTCCTCCTCTCTCCCTGCAGCTTCTGCTGCTTTTTGTTATTCCCTCTCACCTTTTCTCTTGCCAGGCTGTTATGTCTCTTGTGCCCTCCTTCCTCCAGCACAGCACAGCACTCCATCATCTCTGTGCACCTAGAGCAGAGAGAATACATATGCACCAGCAGCAGACACAATTTTCTACACTCTGGGTCCTAGTGGCGTCCCCCCACAGTCTAACACCTGAAGTGGCTGCCTCAGTTCGCCTCATGGTAAGGCCAGCCCTGGCTGCGGCCCGGGGGTCATGGCGGGGGGGGGAGATTTTTCCAAGGGCTCCAAATCCACCACTGCACCTCCGCCCTGGTGGCACAAGGTTTGGGGAGGTTAAGCCTCCAATAGGTACCGCCTATCTACATATGCAAAGCTTGCCGATGTTAACCTGAACATGCTTCGACGCCTCTCAAGCTGAACCTACCCAGAAACAGTAACTGATATAAGTTTCCACCATTTTGCTTGTGCACTTGTATAAAAAGTAAAATTATTAACAGCTATTGTATTTATGCATTATTTGTTGATTTAACTATGAGTTAGTAAATCAGTGTGTTTGACTGGTTTCAGAGTAACAGCCTTGTTAGTCTGTATTCGCAAAAAGAAAAGGAGTACTTGTGGCACCTTAGAGACTAACCAATTTATTTGAGCATAAGCTTTCGTGAGCTACAGCTCACTTCATCGGATGCATACTGTGGAAAGTGTAGAAGATATTATTATATACACACAAAAAGCATGAAAAAATACCTCCTCCCACCCCACTCTCCTGCTGGTAATAGCTTATCTAAAGTGATCACTCTCCTTACAATGTGTATGATAATCAAGGTGGGCCATTTCCAGCACAAATCCAAGGTTTAACAAGAATGTCGGGGGGAGGAGGGGTAGGAAAAAACAAGGGGAAATAGGCTACCTTGCATAATGACTAAGCCACTCCCAGTCTCTATTCAAGCCTAAGTTAATTGTATCCAATTTGCCAATGAATTCCAATTCAGCAGTTTCTCGCTGGAGTCTGGATTTGAAGTTTTTTTGTTGTAAAATAGCGACTTTCATGTCTGTAATTGTGTGACCAGAGAGATTGAAGTGTTCTCTGACTGGTTTATGAATGTTATAATTCTTGAATAATTATAACAGGAGAGTGGTTACTTTAGATAAGCTATTACCAGCAGGAGAGTGAGTTTGTGTTGGGGGTGTGTGTGAGAAAACCTGGATTTGTGCTGGAAATGGCCCAACTTGATTATCATACACGTTGTAAGGAGAGTGATCACTTTAGATAAGCTATTACCAGCAGGAGAGTGTGGTGGGAGGAGGTACTTTTTCATGCTTTTTGTGTGTATATAATAATATCTTCTACACTTCCATAGTATGCATCCGATGAAGTGAGCTGTAGCTCACGAAAGCTTATGCTCAAATAAATTGGTCAATATCTAAGGTGCCACAAGTACTCCTTTCCCTTTAGTGTGTTTGACTGGCATCCTAGAGACTGCTCTACTGACAGTTTCTATAAAGATTGTTTAACATATAACTAAGCTTGGCAGAAGTCATTTTTTATAATTTTGACAGATAACACTGATGTTTATTTTAAAGCATTTTTTCAATTTGTATTGATTTAAATTTTCATAGTTGTAGGAAATTATGCAGGGGAATCATACAATGGGAAGAGGACAGACTAATTTTTTTAATGACCGTAGACATGGAACTTCAAAAAGGTAAAGCTTTATAATCATTAAAACACAAATTGTCAGCATCACATGTCAAAATACACAAAGCAAGTATTCTTAAGTCAACTTCTAATAAGTTCCCAAGACTACATCTAAGCAGGAGAGGTGGCTCTGTGTATTTACCCATTCCACTTCCCAGGCCAAGTTTCTCTGCAGAACCTCCCTTCTCCCATTCAGCTCTCCTCAACAGCAATTACAATGAAGGCCTTCAAGTATCAGGGGGAGCTGTGTTAGTCTGTATGCACAAAAACAACAAGGAGTCCAGTGGCACCTTAAAGACTAACAGATTTATTTGGTTTCAGAGTAACAGCCGTGTTAGTCTGTATTCGCAAAAAGAAAAGGAGTACTTGTGGCACCCTAGAGACTAACCTATTTATTTGAGCATGAGCTTTCGTGAGCTACAGCTCACTTCATCGGATGCATACCGTGGAAACGGCAGAAGACATTATATACACAGAGGGCATAAGCTTTTGTGGGTAAAAATCCTCACTTCTTCAGATGCATAGAGTGAAAATTACAGATGCAGGCATTATATAATGACACATGAAGAGAAGGGAGTACCTCACAAGTGGAGAACCATTGTTGACAGGGCCAATTCGATCAGGGTGGATGTAGTCCACTCCCAATAATAGATGAGGAGGTGTTGATTCCAGGAGAGGCAAAGCTGCTTTTGTAATGAGCCAGCCACTCGCAGTCCCTATTCAAGTCCAAATTAATGGTGTTAAATTTGCAAATGAGTTTTAGTTCTGCTGTTTCTCTTTGAACCTATTTCCTCTTGTTTTTTCCTACCCCCCCCCCCCCCCAACGAGGTTCTTGTTAAACCCTGGATTTGTGCTGGAAATGGTCCACCTTGATTATCATACACATTGTAAGGAGAGTGGTCACTTTTGATAAGCTATTACCAGCAGGAGAGTGGGTTTGTGTGTGTGTGTGTGTGGCGGGGGAGGGTGAGAAAACCTGGATTTGTGCTGGAAATGGCCCAACTTGATTATCATACACATTGTAAGGAGAAAAGGAGTACTTGTGGCACCTTAGAGACTAACCAATTTATTTGAGCATGAGCTTTCGTGAGCTACAGCTCACTTCATCGGATGCATGCCGTGGAAACTGCAGCAGACTTTATTTATACAGAGAATATGAAAAAATACCTCCTCCCACCCCACTGTCCTGCTGGTAATAGCTTATCTAAAGTGATCATCAGGTGGGCCATTTCCAGCACAAATCCAGGTTTTCTCACCCTCCACCCCCCCACACACAAATTCACTCTCCTGCTGGTGATAGCCCATCCAAAGTGACAACTCTTTACACAATGTGCATGATAATAAAGTTGGGCCATTTCCTGCACAAATCCAGGTTCTCTCACCCCCTCACCCCCCTCCCCAAAACCACACACACAAACTCACTATCCTGCTGATAATAGCTCATCCAAAGTGACCATTCTCCCTACAATGTGCATGATAATCAAGGTGGGCCATTTCCAGCACAAATCCAGGTTTTCTCACATCCCCCCCACCCCCATACACACACAAACTCACTCTCCTGCTGGTAATAGCTCATCCAAACTGACCACTCTCCAAGTTTAAATCCAAGTTAAACCAGAACATCTGGGGGGGGGGGGTAGGAAAAAACAAGAGGAAATAGGCTACCTTGCATAATGATTTAGCCACTCCCAGTCTCTATTTAAGCCTAAATTAATAGTATCCAATTTGCAAATGAATTCCAATTCAGCAGTTTCTCGCTGGAGTCTGGATTTGAAGTTTTTTTGTTTTAAGATAGCGACCTTCATGTCTGTGATTGCGTGACCAGAGAGATTGAAGTGTTCTCCGACTGGTTTATGAATGTTATAATTCTTGACATCTGATTTGTGTCCATTTATTCTTTTACGTAGAGACTGTCCAGTTTGACCAATGTACATGGCAGAGGGACATTGCTGGCACATGATGGCATATATCACATTGGTGGATGTGCAGGTATACGAGCCTCTGATAGTGTGGTTGATGTTATTAGGCCCTGTGATGGTGTCCCCTGAATAGATATGTGGGCACAATTGGCAACGGGCTTTGTTGCAAGGATAAGTTCCTGGGTTAGTGGTTCTGTTGTGTGGTATGTGGTTGTTGGTGAGTATTTGCTTCAGGTTGCGGGGCTGTCTGTAGGCAAGGACTGGCCTGTCTCCCAAGATTTGTGAGAGTGTTGGGTCATCCTTTAGGATAGGTTGTAGATCCTTAATAATGCGTTGGAGGGGTTTTAGTTGGGGGCTGAAGGTGACGGCTAGTGGCGTTCTGTTATTTTCTTTGTTAGGCCTGTCCTGTAGTAGGTAACTTCTGGGAACTCTTCTGGCTCTATCAATCTGTTTCTTTACTTCAGCAGGTGGGTATTGTAGTTGTAAGAAAGCTTGACAGAGATCTTGTAGGTGTTTGTCTCTGTCTGAGGGGTTGGAGCAAATGCGGTTGTATCGCAGAGCTTGGCTGTAGACGATGGATCGTGTGGTGTGGTCAGGGTGAAAGCTGGAGGCATGCAGGTAGGAATAGCGGTCAGTAGGTTTCCGGTATAGGGTGGTGTTTATGTGACCATTGTTTATTAGCACTGTAGTGTCCAGGAAGTGGATCTCTTGTGTGGACTGGACCAGGCTGAGGTTGGTGGTGGGATGGAAATTGTTGAAATCATGGTGGAATTCCTCAAGGGCTTCTTTTCCATGGGTCCAGAGGATGAAGATGTCATCAATATAGCACAAGTAGAGTAGGGGCTTTAGGGGACGAGAGCTGAGGAAGCGTTGTTCTAAATCAACCATAAAAATGTTGGCATACTGTGGGGCCATGCGGGTACCCATAGCAGTGCCGCTGATCTGAAGGTATACATTGTCCCCAAATGTGAAATAGTTATGGGTAAGCACAAAGTCACAAAGTTCAGCCACCAGGTTAGCCGTGACATTATTGGGGATAGTGTTCCTGACGGCTTGTAGTCCATCTTTGTGTGGAATGTTGGTGTAGAGGGCTTCTACATCCATAGTGGCCAGGATGGTGTTATCAGGAAGATCACGGATGGATTGAAGTTTCCTTAGGAAGTCAGTGGTGTCTCGAAGGTAGCTGGGAGTGCTGGTAGCGTAGGGCCTGAGGAGGGAGTCTACATAGCCAGACAATCCTGCTGTCAGGGTGCCAATGCCTGAGATGATGGGGCGCCCAGGATTTCCAGGTTTACGGATCTTGGGTAGTAGACAGAATATCCCAGGTTGGGGTTCCAGGGGTGCGTCTGTGCGGATTTGATCTTGTGCTTTTTCAGGGAGTTTCTTGAGCAAATGCTGTAGTTGCTTTTGGTAACTCTCAGTGGGATCATAGGGTAATGGCTTGTAGAAACTTGTGTTGGAGAGCTGCCGAGCAGCCTCTTGTTCATATTCCGACCTATTCATGATGACAACAGCACCTCCTTTGTCAGCCTTTTTGATTATGATGTCAGAGTTGTTTCTGAGGCTGTGGATGGCATTGTGTTCTGCACGGCTGAGGTTATGGGGCAAGTGATGCTGCTTTTCCACAATTTCAGCCCGTGCACGTCGGCGGAAGCACTCTATGTAGAAGTCCAGTCTGCTGTTTCGACCTTCAGGAGGAGTCCACCTAGAATCCCTCTTTCTGTAGTGTTGGTAGGGAGGTCTCTGTGGATTAGTATGTTGTTCAGAGGTATTTTGGAAATATTCCTTGAGTCGGAGACGTCGAAAATAGGATTCTAGGTCACCACAGAACTGTATCATGTTCGTGGGGGTGGAGGGGCAGAAGGAAAGGCCCCGAGATAGAACAGCTGCTTCTGCTGGGCTGAGAGTATAGTTGGATAGGTTAACAATATTGCTAGGTGGGTTGAGGGAACCATTGCTGTGGCCCCTTGTAGCATGTAGTAGTTTAGAAAGTTTAGTGTCCTTTTTCTTTTGTAGAGAAGCAAAGTGTGCGTGTAAAGGAAGCCAAAGGGCAGCCTGCAGTGGGTTAATAACACTCAGATTTATACAATGTGCCACGCAACAGCTGCATTTTTGAGGCCTGTGGAGACTACATATCCCAACATGCCATGCATCCTGTGGAGACTCTATATCACCGCATGCGAGGCAGCGCTCTGATCTATTGGAGGAGAAAGGTGAGTGTCAGGAAGGGGAAATACCGCTCGCTCTCTGCCAGTGACGCCTTGGCGCCTCCGCGAGGGGGAGCCGCAGAGCATGCTGGGAACTATAGTCCCTTGCTGTGGCTGAGGGGGCGGGGACGCGTCTCCTTCCCTGGTTAGAGGCGCGACACCACACGGTTACGCGCGCCCGGGACACGCAGCCAGACTCACCCGCGCGGCTGCCCCGCGCGCTCCAGGGGCGGCAGCGGCGTCCCCTCTCCCTGCCGCCGACGGAGGCGGCGCGCGGGCGCGGCGAGGCCCGGCTCGCTCTGCATGGTTGGGGCGGTCTCTGAGCTGTGGGAAGCGGAGCCGGCGGCGCTGCCGGCATGGAGTGACCGGGAAGGTACTAGGGGAACGGGGGCGGGCGGCGGGCGGGGGACTCACGCGGCTCTGACTCAGCCCAGCCCGCCGCTCCTGTGGGAGAGGGGCGCTGCCCGCGGCTGGGGTGGCCGGACGGCGGCGTGGGCCAGCGCGTGTTCGCGGCTGGGTAGGGGCGCGTGTCCCCCGCTGCGGGCCGCGGGGCTCCCTGCCGGGCGGGGATCCCTCGCCGCATACTTGGCTGGCTCTGGACCGGGCTTTTCTGATGCCGGAGCCTGCCTGGCCTTCTCTCGGCAGCTTTGAAATGGGGCTCCGCGCCTTTGCCGCGGCAGGGTGGCTCCTCCGCCCGTGCGGCATCGCGGGGGGCGTTGTAATGGGGCTGCTCGTCCGCCTGGCAGCGTCTGACTCGGAGCGCTCCTCGACTCCCCCCTGGCCTTCAAAGGCTCTGGGAAATGGGAGTGGGTTTTCTTTAAACTTGAAACATAACCCGCTGTGCGTGTGTTGTTAACACCTGTCGTCTCCAACACCATCCATTTCTGTAGAGTTTCTGCTTTAATTTGAAATAAATCTCTAGCGGTTATGGTTGCAAAGATCACCTTCAACATATGAACCAATGAAGTCTCCTTTTCTCACATCTGTATACAGAGTGAAATTAACCATTCTTCAGAATCCAGCATGCAGTAAGGGAACTGACTAATCATTTCAATGTCCCATGCTCCTTGGTAGGCGCTAGGGTTATTCCTTCTTTCTTAAAACAAGCACAATATATACTGCTAGATGGGTGATCAGAATTTGCCTTAATCCTTTGCCAAACGCTGCAGAGGCTTCATGCTGTAGGACAGGGATGGGCAAACTATGGCCCCGGGGCTGTGTCCGGCCCTCCAGATGTTTTAATCTGGCCCTTGAGGTCCCACTGGGGAGTGGGGTCTGGGGCTTGTCCTGCTCCGCACATCTCCCGGAAGCAGTGGCATGTCCCTTCTCCCCCTCATACATGTAGGGGCAGCCAAGAGGCTCCACGCACTACTCCCGCCCCAAGTGCCGCCCCCGCAGCTCCCATTGGTCAGGAACCACAGTCAATGGGAGCTGCAGGGGTGGCGTCTGCAGACAGGGAAGTGTGCAGAGCTGCCTGGCTGTGCTTCCGCATAGGAGCTGGGGAGAGGGGACATGCCGCTGCTTCTGGGAGCTGTTTGAGGTAAGCGCCACTTGGAGCCTGCACCCCTGACCCAGCCCTGATCCCCCTTCTGCCCTCGTTCCCAGCCCGGAGCACCCTCCTGCCCCCCAACCTCTCATCCCCAGCCCCACCCCAGAGCCCACACCCCCAGCCGGAGCCATCACACACACTCCCTGAACCTCTGCCCCAGCCCGGAGCCCCCTCCCACACCCTGAACTCCTCATTTCTGGCCCCATCCCAGAGCCTGCACCCCCGGCTGGATCCCTCCCCTCCCACCCCATCCCCCAATTTCGTGAGCATTCGTGGCTTGCCATACAATTTCCATACCCAGATGTGGCCCTCTTGCCAAAAAGTTTGCCCACCCCTGCTATAGGAAGAGAGTGCTGTCACTCCTTATTGATGTGCCAGTAACAGATAGGATAGTAACTGAATTACTTCTGTTTCCCATCCTGAGATGGGATAATGGGGTGGAAATACCTCGCTTCTTTCACTGGCAGTCCTTTGAGTTACTAAATAATGGTGGTGTTGGGGTCTTTGAGAGGAAGCAATATTAGTACAGCCATTGAGGAGGTAGAGAACCCTATTTCACCATAAGAAGTTAATCACTTCAGACTTATTCAGTTAATTTTCTTTCATTCCAATGTAATTTCCTGTTAAGGTGGCTGATTCTGGTTTGGGAGCCCTTATGATGAGCTCCAGTAAGGTTTTGTGCATTCTTCATTGAAATGTAATAACTTCTAATTAATAGTACATGCTGTACTAAGAATACTACCCTAGAGCTTCAAAATGTTGTCTTACATGAGAACTTTATATTATACTGGGGCTTGCTAGCAGGAGCACCAGGCAGAGGTACAACTCTTACATTAAGTACTGTGTCATTGAAGAATTATTACACGTGGGTTATTACATCAAATTTGTATTACACAATGTATATGAATAGTTAAAGCAAGTTGTTCTAAGGAAATAACTGACCTGTCCAAAATTGCAACATAAGTACATTGAGAAAGTGTTACTCCTACAGAATGGTCTGCTAGTTCAGCGTTTCTCAAATGCCTCCACCATGGCCACATGTGGCCACCAGTGGAATTTTGCGGCCACGACAGCCTCCTGGGAGGGGAGGAAGCAAAGCAGTGGCCCTTCCCTGCAGCACCAAGCTGTTGCTCCTGGATGAGCCACCTTAGTGTTTGCTGGCACTAGCAGCAGGGATCGGTATCCTGCACCGCACAGCCTCCTAGGGAGCTCCGGGTAGTGCCTCTGGAGACACATGGGTTGGTGTGTGTGTGGCACCAGAGGAACCTGGGACTCAGCAGGTGGCCGTGGAGTTCCTGACCCACTTTCTCAGGGTTGGAGGGGCTCGGGCTTCAGCTCCAGGGCAGCCACCAGCAAGAGTTGGTGCCTGCACTGAGGCCAACAAAAAATGTTTTGAGAACCCCAGTCTATGCAAGTCTATTTCTAAGACTGAGGGAACTCTCACTTTCTAGTGGCAGCCAGGATGATCTCAGGAGAGAGTCATTGTTTGTAGAATTAACTATCACTGAAGATCAGACTGAGAGCAGGTCTGCACTTGAAATGCTGTATCAGCTTAGCTGAGCTGCTGTAGCGCTCTAATGAAGATGCTCTATGCTGACAGGAGAGAGCTCGCCTGTTGGCATAGTTAATTCACCTCTGCAAGGAGTGGTAGTTATATCGGGGGGAGAAATTTAGTTGTTTACACCGGCATTTAGATTAGTATAACTGCCGCTCAGGAGTGTGGATTATTCACACCCTGAGTGATGTAGTTATATTGAAGTAATTCTGTAGTGTGGACCTGCCTTGTCTGCATTAGGAGTATGTCCTCACTAGAAATGCTGAAGCTGCACCACTGTAGCACTTCAGTGTAGAGACTACAGTGGTGGAGGGGGCTGTAGTTAATACATCTCCCCGAGAGGCCATACAAGATCAGAGGAAGAGTTCTTTCATCAACTGAGCTCTGTCTGCCTCGGGGGTTAGGTCAGCTTAAGTGTGTCACTGAGGGGTGTGGATTTTTCACATCCCTGAGCGATGTAGCTAGGTCAAACTAACATTTTAGTGTAGGCCTGGCCTAGAAAGGTTTTGCCAGCATAGTTATACTGGTGAACACACCTAGTGTAGATTCATAGATATTAAGGTCAGAAGGGACCATTATGATCATCTGGTCTGACCTTCTGCACAATGCAGGCCACAGAATCTCACCCACCCACTCCTGTGATAAACCTCACCTATGTCTGAGCTATTGAAGTCCTCAAATCATGGTTTAAAGACTTCAAGGAGCAGAGAATCCTCCAGCAAGTGACCCATGCCCCATGCTACAGAGGAAGGCGAAAAACCTCCAGGGCCTCTTCCAATCTGCCCTGGAGGAAAATTCCTTCCCAACCCCAAATATGGCGATCAGCTGAACCCTGAGCACATGGGCAAGATTCACCAGCCAGATACCCAGGAAAGAATTCTCTGTAGTAACTCAGATCCCACCCCATCTAACATCCCATCACAGGCCATTGGGCCTATTTACCATAAATATTTAAAGATCAATTAATTGCCAAAATCATGTTATCCCATCCTACCATCTCTTCCATAAACTTATCGAGTTTAATCTTAAAGCCAGATAAGTCTTTTGCCCCCACTGCTTCCCTTGGAAGGCTATTCCAAAACTTCACTCCTCTGATGGTTAGAAACCTTCGTCTAATTTCAAGTCTAAACTTTCCGATGACCAGTTTATATCCATTTGTTCTTGTGTCCACATTGGTACTGAGCTGAAATAATTCCTCTCCCTCTCCGGTATTTATCCCTCTGATATATTTGTAGAGAGCAATCGTATCTCCCCTCAACCTTCTTTTACTTAGGCTAAACAAGCCAAGCTCCTTGAGTCTCCTTTCATAAGACAGGTTTTCCATTCCTAGGATCATCCTAGTAGCCCTTCTCTGTACCAGTTCCAGTTTGAATTCATCCTTCTTAAACATGGGAGACCAGAACTGCACACAGTATTCCAGGTGAGGTCTCACCAGCGCCTTGTATAACGGTATTAAAACCTCCTTATCTCTACTGGAAACACCTTGCCTTATGCATCCCAAGACCACATTAGCTTTTTTCATGGCCATATCACATAGTCATCCTGTGATCAATCAGTACTCCAAGGTCCTTCTCCTCCTCCATTACTTCTAATTGATGCGTCCCTAGCTTATAACTAAAATTCTTGTTGTTAATTCCTAAATGCATGATGATACACTTCTCACTATTAAATTTCATCGTATTACTATTACTCTGTTTACGAGGTTATCCAGATCTTCCTGATTGATATCCCGGTCTCTCTCTAAATTGGCAATATCTCCCAGCTTTGTATCATTCGCACACTTTATTAGCGCACGCCCACTTTTTGTGTCGAGGTCAGTAATAAAAAGATTAAATAAGATTGGTCCCAAAACCGATCCCTGAGGAACTCCACTGGTAACCTCCCTCCAGCCTGACAGTTCACCTTTCAGTAGGACCCGCTGTAGTCTCCCTGTTAACCAATTCCTTATCCACCTTTCAATGTTCATATTGATCCCCATCTTTTCCATTTTAACTGAACTCCCCGTGTGGCACGGTATCAAACGCCTTACTGAAATCTAGGTAAATTAGATGCACTGCGTTACCTTTGTCTAAAAAATCTGTTACTTTCTCAAAGAAGATGATCAGGTTGGTTTGACATGATCTACCTTTTGTAAAACCATGTTGTATTTTTTCCCATTTACCATTGACCTCAATGTCCTTACCTACTTTCTCCTTCAGAATTTTTTTCCAAGACCTTGCATACTACAGATGTCAAACTAACAGGCCTGTAGTTACTCAGATCACTTGTTTTTTTCCCTTTCTTAAAAATAGGAACTATGTTAGCAATTCTCCAATCATACGGTACAACCCCTGAGTTTACAGATTCATTAAAAATTCTTGCTAATGGGCTTGCAATTTCGTGTGCCAATTCCTTTAATATTCTTGGATGAAGATTATCTGGGCCCCCCGATTTAGTCCCATTAAGCTGTTCGAGTTTCGCTTCTACCTCAGATATGGTAATATCTATCTCCATATCCTCATTCCCATTTGTCGTGCTACCATTATCCCTAAGATCCTCATTAGCCTTATTAAAGACTGAGACAAAGTATTTGTTTAGATATTGGGCCATGCCTAGAGTATCCTTGACCTCCACTCCATCCTCAGTGTTTAGCGGTCCCACTTCTTCTTTCTTTGTTTTCTTCTTATTTATATGTCTATAGAACCTTTTACTATTGGTTTTAATTCCCTTTGCAAGGTCCAACTCTACTTGACTTTTAGCCTGTCTCACTTTATTCCTACATGTTCTGACCTCAATAAGGTAGCTTTCCTTGCTGATCCCTCTCATCTTCCACTCCCTGTATGCTTTCTGCTTTTTCTTAATCACCTCTCTGAGATGCTTGCTCATCCAGCTTGGTCTACAACTCCTGCCTATGAATTTTTCCCCTTTCTTGGGATGCAGGCTTCTGATAGCTTCTGCTGCTTTGACATAAAGTCATCCCAGGCCTCCTCTGCCTTTAGATCCATAAGTTCTTCAGTCCAATCCATTTCCCTAACTAATTCCTTAATTTTTGAAAGTCAGCCCTTTTGAAATAAAAAACCCTCGTCGCAGATTTATTTTTGTTTATCCTTCTGTTCAGTATAACTGTGCTGGCCTAGAAAGGTTTTGCCAGCATAGTTATACTGGTGAACACCCCTAGTGTAGACACAGTTTATACCTGCAAAAGAACTGTACCACTTCCCTGATTGAAATAAGCTATACCAATGAAAGGACTTTTTTGCTAGAGTAACTGCATCTACTCCAGGACTTTTGCCAGCTAGCCCTATGTATTAGGGATGTACGTTTCCCCCATTCCCCCCAATTCCTAGCTGTGCCCGCAAAACTTTTAAGTATATATTAGGCCTGAAACTGAGCCTAAGTAGGCCACTTCCAGAGTTTGTTGCAAGACTGATTAGTTCATGCAAGCCTTCATGGAAGTGGAATAGCTCTGGATGAGTCCTTTAGGAAATATACCCACCTAGATTTTATTCCTTCTAAGGCTTGGCCTACACGTAAGATTGTCAGCATAGCTGTGTTGGTCAGGGGTATGAAAATAAACCTTACCCCTGACTGGCATAACAATGCTGACAAAACACCCAGTATAGTTGCAGCTATGTCAATGGAACAGGGCTGCTGATGACATGGCTAACATCATTTGAGGTGGTAGGAGTTTTTCTGTCAGTGTAGGAACCCTACTACTCCTGCATCTACTTTAATGGGGTATGTGACACAGCTATGCTGGCCTAGGCTCTATCATGTAAACATACTCTGAGTAGAGCTGTCAAGTGATTAAAAAAATTAATATTTTTAAACAATAACGGAATACCTTTTATTTAAATATTTTAGGATGTTTTTCACTTTTTCAAATATATTGATTTCAGTTACAACACAGAATACAAAATGTACAGTGCTCACTTTATATTTATTTTTAATTACAAATATGTGCACTATAAAAAACAAATAGTATTTTTCAATTCACCTAATACAAGTATGGTAGTGCAACCTCTTTATCATGAAAGTTGAACTTACAAATATAGAATTATGTACAAAAAAAAGCTGCATTCAAAAATAAAACAATGTAAAACTTTAGACCCTACAAATCCACTCAGTCCTACTTCTTGTTCAGCCAGTTGCTCAGACAAACAAGTTTGTTTACATTTACAGGAGATAATGCTGCCCGCTTCTTGTTCACAATGTCACCTGAAAGTGAGAACAGGTGTTCGCCCGGCACTGTTGTAGCTGGTGTTGCAAGATATTTACATGCCAGATGTGCTAAAGATTCATATGTCCCTTCATGCTTCAACCACCATTTCAGAGTACATGCTTCCATGCTGATGATGGGTTCTGCTTGATAACAATCCAAAGCAGTGTGGACCGACGCATGTTCATTTTCATCATCGGAGGCAAATGCCACCAGCAGAAGGTTGATTTTCTTATTTGTTGGTTTGGGTTCTGTAGTTTCCGTATCAGCGTGTTGCTCTTTTAAGACTTCTGAAAGCATGGTCCATACCTTGTCCCTCTCAGATTTTGGAAAGCATTTCAGATTCTTAAACCTTGAGTCGAGTGCTGTAGCTATCTTTAGAAATTTCACATTGGTACTTTCTTTGTTTTGTCAAATCTGCAATGAAAGTGTTCTTAAAATGAACAACGTGCTGAGTCATCATCCAAGACTACTATAGCATTAAATATATGGCAGAATGCAGGTAAAATAGAACAGGAAACATACCATTCTCCCCCAAGGAGTTCATTCACATGTTTAGTTAATGCATTATTTTTTTAACTAGTGACATCAGCATGGACGCATGTCCTCTAGAATGGTGGCCGAAGCATGAAGGGGCATATGAATGTTTAGCATATCTGGCACGTGGATACTTTGCAATGCCAGCTACAAAAGTCTTATGCGAATGCCTGTTCTCACTTTCTGGTGACATTGTAAATAAGAAGTGGGCAGCATTATCTGCCATAAATACAAACAAACTTGTTTGTCTTAACGATTGGCTGAATGAGAAGTAAGACTGATTGGACTTGTAGGCTCTAAAGTTTTTTTGCATTGTTTTGTTTTTGAGTGCAGTTATGTAAGAAAAATCTACATTTACAACTTTCATGACAAAGATTGCACTACAGTACTTGTGTGAGGTGAATTGAAAAATCCTTTTTAATCATTTTTACAGTGCAAATATTAGTAATCAGAAATATAAAGGAGCAGTGTACACTTTGTATTCTGTTATAATTGAAATCAATATATTTGAAAATGTAGAAAAACATCCAAAATATGTAATAAATTTCAATTGGTATTCTATTGTTTAACAGTGCGATTAAAACCAATTAATTGCAATTAATTTTTTTGAGTTAATAGCATGAGTTAACTAATTAATCAACAGCCCTAAACCTGAGTAAAGGTCTTAAATCTGTTGCTACAGGAAATGAGGTTTCACAATTTTGTTCCTTTATCGTCAGGGGATTATTGCTGTTTCTAAACTGTGTGTAAATGGTGGTGAGATGCTGATATGGTGAGCTCCTTAGAAAGACACAATTCTGCCTACAAAACTGGAGTATCTAAGTGTCTGGATTGAAGAAGCCAGCAGGGGAAAGAAACGTGGACTGGAATTAATGTAGACTATTTCTGTGCTTGCTGGAATTGAATCTCTTTTGAGAGTTCTTTTCTTCTAGGTTCTTTCGGACTATTTGTTAATTATTCTAACCTCAAATATACTGTGACTAGTTTGAAACTTGTCGAAAAGTTTCTCTTGTGAATCAAATTGAGTTTAATAAGCTTGTATTTGTTTACAATGGCTTATTTTCAAGGGGTAGATTGGATGATAGAGTAACTCCTCACTGAACGTCCTCCCGCTTAACGTTGTTTCAAAGTTATGTCGCTGCTTCATTAGGGAACATGCTCATTTAAAGTTGTGCAATGCTCCCTTATAATGTTGTTTGGCTGACTGCTCTGTTCACTGCTTGTAGAATTCTGTGGAAGAGCAGCGACTTTACAAGGGAGCATTGCACAAGTTCCTCTTCTCCTCCTCCTCCTCCTCCCCTCTCTCTCAGTGCTTCCCCCACCACCAAACAGCTGTTTGGCGATGCTTAGGACTTTCTGGGAGGAAGGGGAAGGAGCGGGGAAGTGCTGTGTCTCCGCTCCTCCCCCTCCCTCCCGGAAAGTCCTAAGCGTGCTCTGTGGAGGAGGTGGAGTGGGGGTTGGAAGAGGCAAGCCTGGAGTGGAGTGGGGATGGGAAGAGGCGGGCCTGGAGCATCTCCTGGCAAAGTTGGCTCCTGCTGTTCTAGAGGGAAGCTGCTGCTGTGCAAGGTGCTTCCTAGCGTCCTTGCCTGCATTATCGTCTGCAGCGGGCTGTGCCTGTGTGGGGTAAGCCAGGGACACCTCCTAACCACAGTACAGTAATGTACAGTATATAATGTCTTTTGTCTGCCCCAAAAAATTTCCTTGGAACCTAACCCCCAGCATTTACATTAAATCTTATGGGAAAATTGGATTTGTTTAACATTGGTTCACTTAAAGTTGCATTTTTCAGGAACATAACTACAGCATTGAGAGGAATTACTGTACTTAAACATGTCTATTGTGGAAGCATTTTCTAGTTAGGCCAGTTTAAAGTTCTGAGAACAATCCTAGACTGTAGGATGTTGATTTTAATTTTTTTTTTTTTTTTTGATCCAATGTGGCTATAAACTCCTAAAGCACTGAGGTAGCAAGTGGCTTCACATCCTATGTTTGCTGCAAAGCTTGTACCATGTCAAAGATTTGACAAGAATGCTAGAGAGACATCCCTTTTAGTATATTTGAAGGGAGATGAACTAGAAGTTCTACAACCATTGACTAATGGAAAAAAAACTTAAGGGGATTAGGTGAGCATACCACTGGTCCTCCTTGTCACCATTCCTGTTAATCAAACACTAACCTACATGCACAGAATAGGTGCTTTGAGTAGTGTATTCTCTCATCACTAATTATTCTAGTCTGTTTTTCTAATCATTAAACCTCTATAGTCCAGGGTCTGTAAGCATTTGTATTGTTAGGGCTTGCCTACACACAAGTTTTACTGATCTAGTTGAAGTGGTAGACTCCCTGCCACCGAGCGCTGTAACTATTTTTTCTTAAAGCATTCCATAAGTGCTTGCTAAGACTATTCAGCTCTGCTGATTTAAAGAAAAATGTCATTTATTTTTGATTAAAATGGATTACTGCACAAGAAACTATCTGCTTAAATAAAATCTTGTAGTCCCAGGAGTTACTTTTCATGTTATGGTGCTTGCATTGGCCCAATAGATTGTAACTATTTGAGTTAACTACACAAACTAAAATTTTTAGTAAAGAGTTTCAGGGTGGATTTGATTTAAATCAAATTGATTTAAATCACTAGTCAGGAAGACGCAGTTTAATCCTGGATTTCTACATGAAAGTTGTCAAGGTTCCTCCCCCACTCTGAACTCTAGGGTACAGATGTGGGGACCTGCATGAAAAACCTCCTAAGCTTATCTTTACCAGCTTAGGTCAAAACTTCCCCAAGGTACAAAATATTCCACCCGTTGTCCTTGGATTGGCTGCTACCACCACCAAACTAATACTGGTTACTGGGGAAGAGCTGTTTGGACGTGTCTTTCCCCCCAAAATACTTCCCAAAACCTTGCACCCCACTTCCTGGACAAGGTTTGGTAAAAAGCCTCACCAATTTGCCTAGGTGACTACAGACCCAGACCCTTGGATCTTAAGAACAATGAACAATCCTCCCAACACTTGCACCCCCCCTTTCCTGGGAAATGTTGGATAAAAAGCCTCACCAATTTGCATAGGTGACCACAGACCCAAACCCTTGGATCTGAGAACAATGAAAAAGCATTCAGTTTTCTTACAAGAAGACTTTTAATAAAGAATAGAAGTAAATAGAAATAAAGAAATCCCCCCTGTAAAATCAGGATGGTAGATATCTTACAGGGTAATTAGATTCAAAAACATAGAGAACCCCTCTAGGCAAAACCTTAAGTTACAAAAAAGATACACAGACAGAAATAGTTATTCTATTCAGCACAATTCTTTTCTCAGCCATTTAAAAAAATCATAATCTAACAAATACCTAGCTAGATTACTTACTAAAAGTTCTAAGACTCCATTCCTGGTCTATCCCCAGCAGAAACCAGCATATAGACAGACACACAGACCCTTTGTTTCTCTCCCTCCTCCCAGCTTTTGAAAGTATCTTGTCTCCTCATTGGTCATTTTGGTCAGGTGCCAGCGAGGTTACCTTTAGCTTCTTAACCCTTTACAGGTGAGAGGAGCTTTCCCCTGGCCAGGAGGGATTTCAAAGGGGTTTACCCTTCCCTTTATATTTATGACAAAAGTGCATTTTTGTTGGTTGTTATAACCTTAATACATTTTCTTCACAACTCAGATTGATGTAGATTTCATTTTTAGAAGGTACACACTATATGTTTATTCTGAAAACTTTTCAGATTAGTTTTACAGCTATATCAGAAAATGAATGATTGTTTGGTTATTTCATTTACCAAAGGTAATTGAAGCAGATATTTATGAAGTCATTGGGAGGTTAACCTATTGAAATGGAGATAGTTCATCATGAATATTTGGAGGACTTTCTTGCCATGCTGTATTAGGAGGAGAACATCACCAGGCAGATGTTTAAATTGTTTTATTTAACTAAAACAACAATGTTGTGTATTCTGGATTTTTTTCTTCAACAGTAAACATAATATTTTAACAAAACAAGCATATGAATTTTTGAATTTAGTTAAACATTCAAGTTTTTAAAAATCAGGTTTGTTTTTGTTAAAATGGTTTTTAACTAATAGTTAAATGAAATTTAAAAAAAAAAAACCAACAAAAATTAAATAGACTATGTCAGCCAGGTCAATATAAGAAACTTAAAACATTGGTTTCTGCAGCTAATTTGGTTATCTTCACCTTCATTTTCCTGTTGGTTCATAATCTAGAAAAGAAAAACAAGCTTTCCTGCTTTTTCTGGTCCCAAACGATTTCTCAATTTGGAATGAATTAGTCCAAATGAAGAACATATTTCTATACCGGCAGAAGAAGCTTCTTTTGCTAAAAGTGAAATGAAATGACTTTTAGTGAGGAGTTACTGTATTAAAATGCTATTGGTTAAATGGTTAACCATTAAGGAGTTCACACAGGCGGGGAACTAGAGGTGTGGGGGGTGCTGGAGCACCCCCATGTTTTATGTGGGACCCGGTGCCTGGTGTTCCAGCCCCATGCCCATGGTTTAGTTGTTAACCAACACCAGTAAGACTAATTGGTTAACCGATAAGCAAACTTTTACATCCCTACTTGTAGGCTGCGTGGCTGTCCCTCCATGTCAGTCTCTGAGGGAGGCCATGCCTCCTTGCTATCTTGTACCTGTAAAGGTGAGCTCAAAGGGGGGAATTAACTGCACCTAGTGCTCTGGTTCTCTGGCCAGGCAGAACAGTAAGGCAGTCTAATGAGCCCCAGGCTCTCGGTCAGGGCAGGGCCTGAAAGCAATGGGCAGGCTCTGGCCTGAAAGCAATGCGTAGGCTCTGGCCTGCAATCGGGGAGGAGCGGCTAAGTAGTCTGAGCCCCAGGTAAGGGTGAGCTCCAATAAAGTCTAGAGGCTCAGGTAAGGGTGCCTGCGGAGCGCAGGTCTCCTGGCCTAAGGAGGGGGAGTACTGCCACTCCAGGGGTGGAGTGGCAGTGGGCAGTGGGGACACGGGTCCCCCAACTCCACCATGTCCCAGCCTAAGGCCCTAACAGTGGCAGAGTGGTCTGCCACTGGGTCAGCGGGGATCCACCAGGAACACACTGACCTTGCATCAGGTCAGCTCCTAATCAGACTATTGCCTGGTTTCCCTGGGCTGCTTCCTACTCTCCCCCTTGGATGTTACTGTGTCTGTTGTCTCAGGGGGTCTCTGGGAAGGCCACAGGCGGCAGCTCCTTGGCATCTCGATCAGCTGGGAGCTCTGGCCAGTTCTCAGGAGGCTGCCCCAGCAGCTCCTTTGCAGGCTCCAGCAGTAGGCAGGGTATGTCCATCTCATATGGTTGCTCCACTCCAACTGAGCTGCAGGACCTGCCTTTTGTATGTCTCCTTCCTGTTCACCCCTTCCATTTCTGGGGTGGGGGTGGATGTTGCTCTCCTGGTTTGGCCCACAGGGGGTGTGTTGTGGTCCCTCTCTGCCGCTCTCTGAGGGAGGCCACGCCTCCTTGAAACTATTGAAATAATAAGGTAGTTAAAGCATAGTCTAAACTGGAAAAGGTTTGCTGGTGTAGCTATGCCTGAAAATCACCTACTGTAGATGCAGTTTATAATGGCAAAAGCACTTTTATGCCAGCATAACCACATCTACGCTAGCACATTTCACAAAAAATCACACCCCTTAACAGACATTGCTAAAAGTTTCTAATGTAGACCTGGCCTAAGGAGACTTTGTGCCCAGAAGTTCAGAACTACCTCCAATATGAATTTATTTGGTTTTACTATTAGACCTTTTAACTTCTTTTAAAAAGTCTTCTATGAACTTCAAAAGTGTAGGTGGTGTGGAAAGATTGTTTCTATGATTTTTGATATCATTATTAAGCCCCAGATCCACATTGCATTGTTAAGCTTCAGAGGGGTAGCTGTGTTAGTCTGGATCTGTAATAACGTCAAAGAGTCCTGTGGCACCTTATAGACTAACAGACATATTGGAGCATGAGTTTTTGTGGGTGAATACCCACTTCGTCGGATGCATGTAGTGGCCACTACATGCATCCGACGAAGTGGGTATTCACCCACGAAAGCTCGTGCTCCAATATGTCCGTTAGTCTATAAGGTGCCACAGGACTCTTAGACGCTATTGCATTGTTAGTGCAATTGCTCTAAAACAAGGCTGAAAAATCTGTAATTGAGAAAGCTACAAACCCTTAAACAGTTTTGAAAAGTCTTAGAGTAGACAGATTAGAGGTTTGCTAATAAGAAATGAAACATTTCATGTCTATTGTTCGTGAAAGGGAGATCTCTTGAAATCTTGTCTCTTTCCAAAAATGAGTTGAAGTAGTCTTGGGTCCTAAACTTGCCTCTGAGTCTCCTTGCCATGTTTGTAGTCTTACGATCATATTTTAAAATATGTTCCCTGTTAATATGCAAGATAATTACAGAAGGAGGAGAAACTGGCAAGATGGGGAAACAAACTGACTGTGCAAAATGCTGTCTAATGGACTAAATAAAAATTGAAAAAAAATGATCTGTAATCTTTCTTTTGTTTTGGGAGCTATTTCTAACAAAAAAGTTTTTTAAAAAATTAGCCTATGTAACTTTTTAAATCCATGAAGATCGTCTCTCCAACACAGGATAAAGGCATAATGTGGGGTAATGTGGGAAACTTGTTGTTGTCCTATACACCATTCCTGTTTTGAGGATTTTTGCTTCCATTTCTGTCAGAACCTTTAAGGACTAAATTCACTTCATAAGAAAAGTTGTGCCTGTTACATGTAGGTAGCTCATCATTACAAAGCTTTATACATGCATTCAGTTTTATCTATTAAAAACCATCCAGCTGCCCTCCATAACACCATTTTTATAACACCCTATATAAAGGGCTGAGTAGAAATGTATTTTTGTCTTAATTTCAAGTACAGGGCTTCCCTCTCCCTGGATCCTGCCATTTAGCACTATGGCTTACCCCTGACAATGGAGCCCCAGCAGGAAAATGTATGTAACACATAAATACCAAGAAATGGGAGACTTTACCAATAAGGTTTCAAGCATTTTTTTAACTATGGTTTCCTCTAACTTAATCTCTTCTTCCTGTTGTCTTCCTTCCTTTCCCTAACCTCCCACAAACTGTCAGGCCTACAGTAGATTATATCACACAAATGAAGAGAACAGATTTAGGGGCAGGTCTACACTACAGCTGGGATCGATGCTCTGAGATCGATCCACCAGCAGCCGATTTAGCGGGTCTAGTAAAGACCCGCCAAGTCGACTGCAGATCGCTCTCCAGTTGACCCCTGTACTCTATCCCTGACGAGAAGGGTAAGGTAAGCCAACGGGAGACTTTCTCCTGTCGACCTCCCATGGTGTAGGACCTATTCACATAGCTGGAGTTGTGTAGCTTAGGTCAACTTACAGCGGTAGTGTAGACATAGCCTGAGAACATCCTTTGGGACATAACTTTTATAATCTACCCTGCTGCTTTAATGGCATCTGGATATTTTGAGCAAGTGTTTTGGTTTGTCCACTATATTTGGTAGGGTTTCAAGCAAAATCTGAGTTTTGCAGAATGGCCTGTATATTCATTCTGCATTTGTTCTGAGAATAATCTTGTTGTTTTTTAACACAATTTCTACAGCTTGGTTTGCAGGGTTCGTAGTTTATTCAATCTGAAAATTCTTTTTTATTCAGAACTCCAGAAAGCAGCATTTCGAGTAAATTGGCATCACTCTAAGAAAGTGGTTTTTCAAACTTTTTAGGCTGCATACCTCTTTCCAAATATTGTAGTTTACCACATACCCACATCTCACATAAAGTCATAATGTATCTATGATTAGATTGTCAAATCTTACTAAATAAAATGTATTGTCCGCAATTACCGGATTTTTCTCGTCTACCTCCTGATGAGAGCTCTTGTACCCATAGAGGTATACGTACCCCAGTTTGAAAACCACTGCCTAAGAATAAGTGGACTCTTTCTGAATAAAATGTATTTTGTAGCTAATTTATCACCTTGTTCAGGAAAAGGTAGGATGTGTTATGTGCAGTTTTAGGGAACAAGTCCTCTCAATATCTTGACTACTATGGAGAGTAGGTTTTTATCAACACATCCATAAAGTATTAGTAGAAATAGTAATTGAAGTTGCTGATTACTACAGCCATAAGGTTAGAAATACTAGAAAATCGTATTTTTTTAAAAAAGTAATAGCTTAATACTGCACTTGAATCAAATGTGGGTAACCAAAAAAAAAAAAGCAAAACCCAACATTCTCTATGCATTGTAAATTTGAATCTGAGTATTTGAATTAAATACAGATTTTCTGATATGGAGCTTCTCTGTTAAATTGACAGGAAATTCTTTTGTGGTTTTTATTACAAGATGAAAGTTCAAATGTATGAAAAACTTAAATTTGTTCATAGTATAAAAGGAAAGTTGGAATATTTTCTGGGCCATAAGTGGTGTCAGTGAAGGACATGAAGTCCTAATGTCTACAGTAGACCATATGTATTAGTGTGTGGCTCATGTGCATTTTAAAGGCTTACATGCATGCTGGCAATGGTGATACTTCTGCTGTGATTATGCTGAGGTAGTTTGCTGATGTGTTTAGCGAATATTGTTTCTTCCAACTTTGCTTTTTTTTTTCCTGTTTGCAGATGTTTGTAGTTTCTACTGTAGGAGAAGAGGGCAAACCAGTTAAAAATAGGAAACAAAAAGTATAGCAACGAAGATGGATGAACAAGCCCTTCTAGGGCTAAACCCAAATGCAGATGCAGACTTCAGGCAAAGGGTAAGTTTGTTTTCCTCCATATTAGGAATGGCAGCCAGTTACTATGCAACTGTCCAATATCCTATTGATTTGTCTGATTATTTAGATAACTGAAGTAAAGAGAACGTAATGGGAATGTTTAATTGTATTGTCATTATGTAAGCATGCTAGATGCAGTCCTTCGTTTTACATACATACTATTTTACCATTTACTATATAAATACTGCCATGCTAAGCATGGCTTTACTCACTGTAGTTCATCCTTGTTTTTCATTCAGTCGATTACATTTAAAACTCATTGTTTCTATTGAACACTTATGAGGTAGATTGTGGCTTATGTACTATTAGTGTGTAGTTTAAACTAGTTACATAACAGCACTCTTCAAGAATATGGTTCAATATTAATCAGAATTTAAATATAAACTCCATTTCTCAGACTCCTTTTTCAGCTTTTAATTGTTGTACACATTATCTTAAGTTATATTGTTTAAAGTTTAGTACATTTTTAAATACAGCCATGTGTGGCTCTCAACACAAACTTAAAACCTTCTTTTACAGCACTTTTAACCTAAAATCAACAAATGCTGGGTCACGTAAAATTTTCAGTAAGCTGCAGCTCATATCTCCCTGACCACTATAAGATGTACAGTAACTCCTCACTTAACGTCCTCCCGTTTAACGTTGTTTCAAAGTTACGTCGATATTCAATTCGGGAACATGCTTGTTTAAAGTTGTGCATGCTCCCTTATAGCGTTGTTTGGCTGCCTGCTCTGTCTACTGCTTGTAAGATTCTGTGGAAGAGCAGCAACTTTACAAGGAAGCATTGCACAAGTTCCTCTTCTCCACCTCCTCCCCCTCACTCCCAGCACTTCACTGCCGCCAAACAGCTGTTTGGCGGCGCTTAGGACTTTCTGGGAGGGAGGGGGAGGAGCAGGGATGGAGGAGGGAAGGTCCTCCCAGAAAGTCCTAAGTGCTGTCAAACAGCTGTTTGGTAGCATTTGACTTTCTGACAGGGGGAAGGAGTGGGGATGCGGCGTGCTCCGGAGAGGAGGTGGCGTGGGGGTGGGAAGAGGTGGGCCTTGGAGTGGAACGGGGATGGAAAGAGACGGGCCTGGAGCATCCCCCAGCAAAGTTGGCGCCTGTTCTTCTCCGGGGAAGCTGCTGCTGCGAAGGTGCTTTCTAGCATCCTTGCCTGCAGCGGGCTGTGCCTGTGTGAGGTAAGCCAGGGGCACTTCCCAACTACAGTACAGTATTGTACAGTATAGTATATGCCCCAAAAAATTTCCTTGGAACCTAACCCCCTGCATTTACATTAAATCTTATGGGAAAATTGGATTAGTTTAACATCGTTTCACTTAAAGTTGCAATTTTCAGGAACATAACTACAACGTTAAGTGAGGAGTTACTGTATTGCTTTGGTGCTCCTAGCTGGTAGGAAAAGCCATTGCAGCATGACAAGTTTCAAAGCCTACTGGACAGCTCAAGAGATGTTGTCTGAAGTGTGTGCATGTCTGTGATTGTGCAGCTTCCCAGATCATAGGAGTATGATGTAGTAAAATCTCAGTTTGTGGTCAAATTAGTGATAGAAAGGTAAGGGAGGTGTCAGTTGATTCGTAAACATCTATGGAATAATAACTTCAGTGGTGCCATCGTCTGTGATGTGGCAGGGGGCACTCACTTCTCCCCTCTCACCAAAGGCTCCCCGCTTCAGGCCCTCTGGTGGAAATTTTGATAAGTGTTGTCAGAAGCGGATCAAGTTGAGTGTCATTTGAAAGCCCTTTCTCCCGCAAACACATTACCAAACATGACAAACCTAGAACAATTTAGCTATGTATTTGAGAACATGTTTAAAAATAATTGTTTTTGTAATTATACTTTAATACAGGGATGCATTGCTTGCATAAGAAAATACACTGATCTTTGGTAATACTAGAGAAGTTAGACTTGACATGTAGTACTAAAAACATTTATTCATCTAAGTCCTCATCAGTGTCCACTTCATTTAGGGCTCCACCGCTAGACGTGTTGTCATGCTGATTCTTGTCCATGCTGCTCTTGCCTGTCTCTGTACAAGGCAGGCTGCTGGCCAAATATCTGCAAGGTAGTGAGCATGGGCTTTGCACATGAGCATTTGATTAGCTGAAGTATTGATTCAAGAGTGCATTGTGTTTCACATATAACTGGTGTGATCAGTCCATCCTCCAAGACCCATCCATGCCTGAAAAGGAGAGTGGTTTTGGACGTGGTCAGTCATCCTGGAGCCATTCCATTGCTTGATAATTTGTCTTCTTGATAGCATATATAAATGTTCCACTCGTTGGTGTCAATTTTCTCAGTTTGTGAGCTTCTTTGAAAACATCATATTGTTGGTCTTCAAAATAGTAAACTTGGCATGTGAATGCCTCCAGTGCACCTAAAAGATCATCAGTGACTGTCTCAGCTGTTCTGAGCACCTTCAGAGCAAGGAGAGAGTCTTCAGAGGCTGAATCCAGTGCTTTCCAGTAAGATAATCTGGTCTTTCCAGCCAACCTTCTGGTAGTGTCACATCCTGAAAGTGTGTGGAAACCTGGCAGTGCGGTGTCTTTTAATGGTCTGAGTGATAGGAACACATCTGTGAGGGATATATGGTGATTCTGTTCCCTGACAGTAGGCACAGAAACAATCTTGTGGAAATCTTGGGTAGTGTCTTTCAGAGAACACTGGAACATCAGTGTCTTGTGCAAAAATTTGGAGTTTAGTAGCACCTCTCTGTTGCATTGATGGCATGCAAAATAAATATAGTGTCAGCCTTCTTTCGGGAACTATGAAGAAACTCCACTGAATGGTGTGAGGCAGCAGCTTCATTACACTATGCCACAGTGAAATTCTTTGAGCAATTGTTCACATGCTGTAGTTTTTTCCTGCAATGTATGCAGTTAACTTCCCCTTTGTGTGAGTACAAGACAAGAGTTTCTTCATTGTGACATAGGAGATATTCATGGAGTCAATTATTTTGTATTGGACAGGTACAATACCATGGAGTTTCTCCTTTCTGATAAATTTTAAATGGCCTTCTGCATATGTGTCAAACGCAAGGTAGATATCATAGGTCTAGTATTTTCTCAGCAGTCTCATAATACAGTGTTTGGACAAATCTCGGCAGGTGTTAAGTTTCTGGTTTGTCAAGAGCCTGTACCTCAGCCATAGCATTTATCATTGCTATGCTGAAAAGTCATTGAGAGCATACATGGAATGCGTGGAACTGATCTTGCAAGTCCTGTGCCCTTTGGGAAGTGACTTCACACATCAGTATGCTTTTCAGAGAAGACACGTAGGCAGCATTTTTGAAGGGCATCGAGTGTTCAGGTGTATGATTCTATAGCAGTTGCAGCTTTCTCCCTACTAGAATTTGGTTCACAGTATTGTTGCTGTACAAAATCTCCCAGATCTCAAGGATACTAGTGCCATCAATGAAAGAGCCAGTTGCACATATCTCTGCAAAGAATGTGTACAGTTTGCTAGGACATAGAATCCACCCTTCAGAGATCATTACGGGACACTATTAGCTGTTGAACAGGCCTGTAAAGGCTCATGTCTAGTGTCTCAACACATTTTGATTCAGTTTTGCAGATGTATTTGTTCATGTGTTCAAGGTGTGTAAGGAATGTTAACTGAATTGAGGGATCAGTGGGGCTAGCAAGTATGATTGACAGGAGGAGCATACATGGGTTGTGCACTCTGACATCCTGTGTAGTGGCAAGTTAAAGGGTGGCTGTCTTGGAATGTACCTTTCTCCTGAAATGGTTTTCTGTCCTGGGTGTTGGGATCATTTGAGGGTATGTCTTCCATCTCTTCAGCTAAAGCTATACTCTGATTTTTCACCTCAATAGTACATCCCACTTTTGCACAATAACCAAGTGAGGTCAAGGTACTTCATTGAAAACTGGACTTCTTGGCTTCAGAATTTTTGGACCTTGATAAGAGAGTGAGCCATGAGGTCAGGAACCTCCTTAAAGGAACAGTTCTTTTGCTGGTCCTGACAATGCTTAAGGGGGACTAGTCCCCATTAATATGCTCCTGGTAGCAGACCATAACAGTAGCATGAAAGGTACCTTTGCTATTTGCTGGATCTTCAAGGAAGTCTAAGTTATTGGCAGCACAAAATATAAACCTACCTTTGACAAGGTCTGGCAGAATGCACAACCCTTCATTCCGTTACATGTGTCCAAGAGCCTCATTTGCAATTGCAGTCTCCCAGTGGAGTACTTTGTCATCAGTGGAGGAGCCAATGCTGTGCAGAAGCTGCACAATTTTTTACTGGTTTTGGAATGAATTGTTAAATCAGCAGCCAATTGTAGGGGTGGATTACACACATGCTGCACAGTTGTCATGTATGTGTTGGAAACCTGCCTTTCAGTCAAGCACTTGTACATGAGGCATTGCGATAAAATGGCAGCCTTCTGCTGTACCTGCTCACTGTCACCCTTGGTGCAGTCACTGCAACCACCAATGAACCACTTACAGAAATAGTGCAGGTCACACAGCATTATTTTTTCAGGTTCGACGTCAGCCATGAATCCCTGAAACTCCCACATACTACAGGACAAAATTATTTTTGGTAAAAATTTAGCAGCCACAAACAGTTTTCATGTTACCTTTGACAGCTCTTTCTTCCGCTCTTGATAGCGCTATGGCTTTTGCTGCTTTTAAAGATATTCACTGTGATTCATTTCCACAGATCAGATTGCTAAAAACTGGTCCATATCCCAGAGTGATCTTCAATAAGTGCTTTAAGAGGCTTTCTGCTAAGCATTTGTTCCCCTTTAATCCTGTTCAGAGCACATATTTCTGTGTACTAAGCCTCTGCATTGGCCATCACCACCACCTTCCCACCCATGAGAGCAGGGGCGGGCAAACTTTTTGGTTTGAAGGCCACATTGGGTTTCCAGAATTGTATGGAGGGCCTGCCCCCATCCGTCCCCTCCAGCTTCTCTCCCTGCCCCATCCAACCCCCCCATCCCCTAACTGTCCCCCACCACTCCATTGAACCCCCTCTCCTTCCTGACTGCCCCCCCAGAACCCCTGCCCCCATTCAACCCCCCTGTTTCCCACCCTCTGACCGCCCTGTCCCCTGACCACCACCCTGAACTCCCATGCCCTCTATCCAACCCCCTCTGCTCCCGCCCCCTTACTGCGCTGCCTGCAGCACCGGTGGCTGGCGGCGCTGCAGCCGTGCCGCCTGACTGGAGCCAGCCAGATCACTGCGCAGCACAGAGCACTGGGTCAGGCCGTGGCTCTGCAGCTGCGCTGCCTGGCTGCCCAGAGCATTGCACCAGTAGCTCAGTGAGCTGAGGCTGTAGGGGAGGGGGAACAGTAGTGGAGGGCCTGGGGACTAGCTTCCTGAGCCAGGAGCTCAGGGGCCGGGCCGGAGGGGCCCGCGGGCCATAGTTTGCCCACCTCTGCATTAGAGCCTCTGTGAGGCAGTTTATGAACTCCAGATGAGTTGCATAGTTTGCAGTAGTAAAATCAGTATTTGTTTCTGTTATTTTTACCTTTCGATGCAACATTTTACATATGTTCTCAGGTGTGTCACTGGATGTGATATAGTGTTGTGTGAGGGCATCTTTTGAGTCAGTGTTCCCCTTTACTTTCCATGCAACATTCTTGCTAAGAGATAACTGCTTCCTACAGGTTTCAGAGTGGTAGCCGTGTTAGTCTGTATCAGCAAAAAGAACAAGGAGTACTTGTGGCACCTTAGAGACTAACAAATTTATTTAAGTATAAGCTTTTGTGAGCTAAACCCCACTTCATCGGAGGCATGTTAGTCTCCAAGGTGCCACAAGTACTCCTCGTTCTTTCTGCTTCATACAGTTTTTCACCTGTCTCATGTATTCAGACTGTGTTTCATGGATGCTTTTGGCTTACTGCAGAAGTAGGTGTTCTTCTCGAAATGCATGCATTGGGACCTAGAATAAGGCAAATCTTGGTCACAGCTGGCACTTGTCCTGGCATCTTGAACTTTTCCTGATGCCCAATACACTTCCTCTCCAACCTTGCCAAATTCAGGTTATGGGTGCATTTCTTATAGCATATAAGGTGCCACAGAATGTTGTGTTTAAGTCCTCTGCAGTGGCATTCTCCAAAGATTCAGCTACTAGACAGTATTATTAGTCTCCCATTGATGCCTAAAAATGGTCAAAACCAAAGTAAAAACAAGGAGCTTTAATAAAATACTTTGGGATTATAATTATATTATGTAACTATGTGCGTACCATTTGCAGATGGATTCCCGTAATTTCTGGCTGGATGCTGGCATCTTAACCAACCTTGTTACAACTTTTGGGGGCATAATAAAGCTGATGATCAGTACCAGTAAACAGTTTTTTGCTGATGTCAGATCATCTTGAAGCATTCCTTCCATTTATAATCATCTATAACAATAAAACAATCAGTTATGTTCTGAACATTAACTGATAAGAGTCAGTTGAGGGCCACACTTTAATTTTGCAAGGGCTGTATGTTTGATGTGACACTGTTAAACTACAAATAAAAATGTAAAATAGTAATGTTGATTTTTTTAAAAAACATTTTCTTGATTATATATCTACATAGTTGTTCTGTGTTTGTCATGTTTGGTACATGTTTGTGTTTATGGGAGAAGGGGCTTTCAAATGATACTCAACTTCAGCCATTTCTGATGACACAGTATTATCCAAATTTCCATCAAGCAGAGAACTTGGAGCTGGGGGAGTGGGCAGCAAGTCCCCCTGCCCAACACTACAGGGTGACACCAGGGAATTTATAATTCTGGAGCTTTTATGAATCAAATGACACCTCCCTTACCTTTTGATCGTGAACTTGCTTGGAATTACACATGCTTTACCTGGTCCTTGGCAATTCTAAATAAAATGTTTTGGGATGATTGCAGGCATTGGCCTATTTTGAACAGCTGAAGATCTCCCAAGATTCTTGGCAGGTCTGTGCAGAAGCATTAGCCCAAAGGATATACAGGTAATAAACTATTTTTATGGATTTATAGTTATTCTCAAAAGTATTCTGAACGCTGTGCTTCTTTATGGCTTTTTTTGTTGCTAATCAGATTGTATAAATGGGTTTGATTTATAATAAATCTGTTTTAATGTGTGCACATAACTACTTTTTTAGTGTTTTTGTAACTGACCCTTTCTGTCATCGATTTAGAACTCTCCTATAACTGGCTCCATGCCGAAGCTACACATAGTGTAAGATTTCCACCTAGAAGCAGACTTGTTGTTAAAGTTGGTCCAAATTATTTGGCAGTTTGACATAGCTGTTTTAAAAACACACAAAAAATGAGTAGTCTCAGTGCTCTTCTATAATCAGGGCTGCATTTTTTTTTTTTATGGGGAAAATGCCATTTTATATATCAAAATGGCAATTTTCATAGGGAAATTAAATCTTCATACACACATTTTTGCCAAATTCAGCTAAACAATGCTTTGAAGCATTAGCAGTGTTTCATTATGTACTTGGAGAAACAAAATTTCCACTCCTTAGGTTGTTGGAATTTTACTTTGAAAAATTCCAAGGCTTACTGAAGGCTACAGCAAGCCAGTGGTGAGTGGGCGCCAACACCACCTTATTTTAAACCCACTTTTGTGCTGAGAATAGGCCACACTGTTTCTCATGAAATTATTACTGCACCCTTAATATGCAGCAGCAGATATGTATATATATTTTAACTAAACACCTCTGTTTTAGATTTTAAATTAATGAATTAATGTATCCGCAGAACTGAGGTTAGGGCTTAATAAATGTCTCGTTATGATGAAATAGCTTATGGTGGCTTACTACTTCTGTATGCCACTTCTAGTAACGTCCAGTGATCTGAGGCTTAGAAGAGCATGCAATGGTGGTTAAAAACAAACTCTGAAAAATTGGCATTTTGAGACTAAATTTGCCAAATATAGACTGACATTTTTCAGCAACAGATGGCCAAAACAAGATCCTTCAGAGGGTACTTGTAAAGATAAATATGGTCAGAACACTTAATTATATACCACAGTTAACCAGGTTGAGGGACATTTAACATGTTAATTTAAAACATTAAATCGGGTGTTTTTTGTTTGATGTCTAGACACAAACTGACTGCCAGATCTTGCTCAGTGGGATTACTGAACATGCTTTGTGCAGTTGACTTTCTTATACCACTGAACTCTGCTAGACTGAGGGCAAGATGCAGCAAATCCTGTGGTATATGTTACGCTCCTAAAAATCCTTTGTGAATGACACAACTTTGTGGGATAGATAAGGTAACTTTGAAAAGCTGCATTAAATGGCATTTAACTTGTCACTCTAGGCTGGTTACTGCCAGGTTCTGTGGCTGAAGTATCATTAGCTTGCTAGGCATTTCATCAGAGTTTGGATGTTGAAACTAGAAAAGAAAAAATTGTTTTAAGTTGTATTAAATGTCCTTGGATTGGCTATTTTGGATATTAATCACATCTTTAAATTTGCTTGCTTTTTGTAATTGCCAGTTCTTCTTTAACTTCAAAATGCTCTACAAAAAATAAATTCATTTAGAACCCTAACATTTCTTTAAAGTATGATTTTGCGATTAATTTGCTTCTAAAAGTAACTTTTATCCTACTGCATAAAATGTTGAAGAGTTAATGTCCGCAATAATAAGGGGCAAAACATTTCAGGAATATTAATTTTTTTTTTTGGTATTCTGCTTCTGCAGCACTCCCATTTCTCACCTCCTTGAGTGAAAAAACATGTTTGGAAATAGACCTGCTGATGACCTAGCCTGTTTGAGTTCTAATCTATCAGTTTTTAATTTCTTGTATGTACACAAGTTTTGAACTTTTAATGTCATGCTAAAATCTTTCTCCTGGTATTTGCCATTTGGGAGAATATTTGTTACACTGTAAATTATGTGAAATTCAGTAACTCAAGAATAAACCATGAGAGGGAATGGAGTGTTTGCTCTGCCTCAGTACATAGTGTATCATGAGAGGAGTAGAGCCTTTTATTGCCCAAGATGGAACAGCTAGGTACTATACTCTGAAATGCCTTACTGGGATTAAAAATGTGATTTTTATTTAAAAAAAAAAAAGTTAAAACTAAACTCTGTGCTGTTGGTGTCTTTAATTTTTTTGTCAAGAAAAATAGGTTATATTGGCATGAGATAACTATATCGTCCCACGTTCAGTGATGATTTTTAGCTTCAAATTATTTCTGTTACTGTGGAACATGTTGGAGTCTTCAGACTGTCATAATTTGTTTTAAAGTTCTCTTGACTGTCATTACAACCCCTCTCCAGTTTTAACGGCCAGCTACAGCTTTCCTTTAATGGTTCACTTACAGTGATGGTACTCCAAACTTTTCAGAACTTGTTTATAAAAATAGTTGAGTTGGTTTCCACCTCTCAATCACTTTGTAATAAGTGAAATTAAGCACTAGGTGAAGTACAATTGAAAGCTGAAGCCAGGCTAGTGGTTGCTATTTGTGAACCATCCCGACCATTACGTTCAGTAGTGACTCAGCTGAAGACTCAAGTGGATGTCGTCATGATGGGTTTAAAATTTTTTTGCTGCAAGGAGCTGGAATTAGACTCTTATCTTTTGCAGCATAATATAAAACAAAAAAGCTTTTAACTCTGCATGAAATTCTGTAAGTAAAGCACCCCTTGACTATGTGCTATGGTTAAAATATAACAATTGAATAAATGAGGCAATATAACAAATGAGTTGTTAAAAAGGAAAAAAAAATCAAAACTGGTTGTATGTTTGATAATGTGTATTTGTAATGACTGTGCTCATTTTCATGTCTGGTCAAGTACTCTGAAATTTTTGCAGCAGATAGAACTGATTTTCTTCTCTATAGTAGAGCAGTTCTTCTTCACAAGAATCGATAACTGATTGCACAGTTCCAGGAGCGTATTCTTCCTGGAGAAATGGGCTGCAATATTTCCATTGTGTTGATTGTGCATTTTCTCTTCTAATTCCAGTGATGATCACATCAAGTTCTTCTGCTTTCAAGTTATAGAACATCAAATTAAATTCAAGTGAGAAACCCTTTTCTTCTTATAGTAATAGTGTATAGAACAATTGTTTTCCCGCTCAATCTGTGGAAAGAAATTAAAAGCTTTATCAGTAATATTCAAAATATTTTTACTTAAAAAAGTAGACAGTGGAAACTTGGTTATTCAAACTTTTAGCCATTTTTCAGTTAGTTATTTTGGCTTTTTACGACAATGTATATTAATTGCATTGAGAAGTCTGCACTTGGCCATATACATTCTATTTTTCCCATTAAACTTACATAAATTAACTTCTATACCTGTATGTGTTGTATTTACTACTGTTTTTTGGTCTTTGAAGTGATAGTTTTTGTTGGAGATACTGTAGGTTTGGCTTATGTTGTTACTTTTTTAAATGTAAAATTATTCTTAAATAGTGGGGAAATACATTTATTTATGAAGGTGTTTTGCTTCAAATTATGATACTTTTATTTGTGTGTTTTATTTTTATATATCTTTAATTCCGTATCTTACGGTAAGTTAATCAGGACAAAACTGAATTTAGCAACAGAGAGCAATGATAGTGGTAGTTGAAACTACCCTTCGGTCCTTCAGTATTAATGTCAAATGGGATAACTAATGGCTTTGATGTAAATACAATATTGTAATAACTGCTCACAGTTAAGGAATAACCACAGTTAAGACAGTGAATTAATTTTTAATGTCTAATGCAATTTAATTTTCATTTGAATCTTAATTAAAAATAGTAATCCCAGTCAGCATAGACAAATTCCCTTTTTTTCTTATATGTCTTAAAGGTGATATTAGAAGACTGGGAGGAAGTACAATTGTGTAGTAGAAAAGCTATGGCAATCTGACACAGACAAGTAAAATTATTCCCATATGGTGCAGAATGGCTTTCATTAAATAGGTTACTAGAAAGTATTTTAAACTTTGATTTAGAACACTAATATGCAAACAGTTAAGAGAATTCCTTCTGTGGTAAGATTTTATGTAGATTGCACAGAACAGTCTGTGTATGAAGGCAGTACAGATGTCTAAGTAATTTAGCTTTTGCCTTTTTAATCTTTGGAACCAGAAGTAAGCAAACTAACAAGATATAGGATCAGTTTTGATCAGAATGATTTGTTTCAGATATTCTGAACTTACTGAAGTCCAACAGCAGCTAATCAGGGAAACACTTGTAACGTGGCTACAAGCTCAGGTAAATGTTTTTTCTTTTACAACAATTAATAATGTTCAGCAGGCTTATTCGGGGTTACTAACTGTTACCAGATTAAAGGTTTGAAACTAGGTGTAAAGCTTGCTTCCTATGTACCCCATAAAAAGATAAGCTACCTGATAGAAAAATGTATTCAGACATATGATTGACATTATAATTCTTCAGGTTTTATATTTTTTTAAAACTCTTGTTTTGAAAACAAGTTTGTAATTAAATGTGCTTAAAATAATGTTGAAATTGTTATCTCTGCTTTTATTCCTATCGTACACCTCAGTTAAGAAACCAGTTATGCCAATTCTTTTGGAGCATTACAGATTTCTTTTTTAGGGATATAACTCAACTTCCACTATTCTCTCATTGCCTGAAGTTGGGAGCATCCTTCTTCCTCTTTTGGAGACTCCTGTCCATCAGCCCTAATTTCTGGCTATTGGGAGGGTGGGAAAAAGTCATATAGAGACAAAAAAGATTACTTGGTCCATCTGTTTGACAATGCACGATACGTCCCTGGTATATTGAGTAGTAGTTTGTCCAGTGTAGCTTTAAATGTCAAGCAATACAATTTCCAGAATTTTCCTAGGGATACTCTGCCATGATCAAATAGATCATTGCGAAGAAGACTTTTTGAATATTCCCTTAACTGCACTCCCAATTATCTCCCTCTGTTTCTGCACTAAATTATTTCTCTCCCTTCTTGAAACACGTAACCTTTTGTAAACTGTTATCCAATATCACAGTGATAGGCATGATATAAATGCCTACATAGAACCCATCTTAGTCAACACTCAGCCAAACTCTAAATATTTTAACTCTTAATTAAATCTCTCCACTTTTGCTGCTCTTCACTAAACTTCTGAAAGAAGGTGCAGTTGTTTCATGGTGTATTAGTCTTATTATTTTATTAGAGATTGAAGTTAGACTTGTGGGGTAAATGGCAGGATCACTTGTCTTTCCTCTCTTGAAAAGATATTCCACCTTTCTGATTTCACCTTCTCCATTGTAGACCAGGCACAGGGGCATACTTCCACCTTACAGCAGTTGATACACATTTATTAGTTAGTGTTCATTTCGCTCACCTCTTGCGCTCTCTAAAATTAGTTATAGCAAGTGGCATCCAGTATCATGCTAGTAGCTTGCTTGAAGTCTGCTAATATGGGTCAGTGTACCTAGTTAGTTTCCCTTTGCAGAAGGCTGCTACATGCTAAGGAGCTTGTGAAGGGAGATGAGGAGAAAAATGTATAGTAGAAGGATGGTGGAATTTGGTACCTGCCCAGTTCGTTCTCTGAATAAAGGAGAATTGGGAACAGCTTCTCATCACCTGCAAAAACAGCAGCCAATTGGGGTAACAAAGCACAAGTTGAGAACCAAGTGGTTTTTGTATTTGTAAAGCTCTTTTTTTCCAAACCATCAAGATAGCCAAGATAGTATTTGCTGTCAAAAATTACATGATTTCCTTTTTTCAACTGCACAGAGTACCTTTATCCATATCATATAGGAAGAATATTGTCACCTAAATGGTCTTTAAACTGAATCTTCTTCAAAAGCATTAATAATGTTTAAAATATAAGATTATTGGGGGGGAAAGTGTTTTTTTGGGTTTTTTTGCACACTTGTTTTATTTCACATAATCTGCATGACTGTGAAATGGGAGATGGTGTTTGCGTTGATTAAGTACAGGGGGACAACGAAATCAGTCAGTTATTCTCTTCTAATGTGTAAAAGAAATATAAAGAAAATATTTTATTTCTCCCAGATGCTGAATCCCCAACCAGAGAAGACTTTTATTCGCAACAAAGCAGCACAAGTCTTTGCATTGCTTTTTGTCACTGAATATCTCACAAAATGGCCCAAGTTTTTTTTTGATATTCTATCAGTAGTAGACCTTAACCCTCAAGGAGTAGATCTGTACCTCAGAATCCTTATGGCTGTTGATGCTGAGCTGGTAGACCGGGATGTAGTTCATACATCAGAGGCAAGTTATGTCATGTTTTTTATGTTGCAACATATTAATATTGTTTGGGGCTTAAGGACTGTTCATCTTATTTGCAACAAAAGGGATTCTGTTCTTCACCAGGAGGATTCTGCCTTAAAAGAATTACAGGGTAGTTTACATTCAACAGCTGTGTGTATAAAACTTTATAAAAACCTTTCTTCATGAGTTCTTAAATTTCAATCAAAACAATTAGTGTTTGAATTTAAACAAACTCTGTAATGTTTGTGACCCCGTAACAGCAGCATTTTGTTTGTGCATGAGAAGTAGTGTGGGAAGTCTAATGGACTATTGTCCACTTGATGTTTTTAAAATTGATTAATTTTTAAAATGTTCCAGTTTCTGATGAGGCATCACTTATAATTCTTCATATGTTTTTTTAAAAATAGGGCTTGGAAGTCTTTCTGCTTCCCTTTTTGGCATTTATAAGTGTCTTTTCAGAAAAGGAAATTGCTGACTGGAAATTGTTTTGAATTACTGTATGTATTGGTTTTGTCAGCAGACGGGAAAAGTAGTTGCAGTTTTGGGGCTACCAGCTTTTGAGTAAGCTTTTAAAGTTAATAAGCAGTAGGAAACAAAATAAGGAAAACATAAATGTGGATTATGAATATTTGCATCTTTCAAGGACATGAACTGTTCCAAGTGTTTACATTTGATAGTGAATGTGCAAAAGCGACTAATCTATAAAAAGATGAACATGTGCTCTTGCTGTATTTATAGGAGGCTCGTAGAAATACTTTATTAAAAGACACCATGAGAGAACAGTGCATTCCAAGCCTGGTGGAGTCGTGGTACCAAATCTTACAAAATTATCAATATACTAATGCAGAGTTGACATGCCAGTGCCTTGAAGTAGTTGGAGCTTATGTCTCCTGGATAGATTTGAGTCTGATAGCCAATGAAAGGTAAGGATTCTTTTTCATTAGAAATCTTTGTCTTTCTGATAGTATTTTTGTATGCAGTCCTGTCAGTGGCATGGTAATATGATTCTTACAACAACCTATGTCAAAAATCTGTTCTGGAAATACAAAAAAAAAATTGTGCCACCCAAACTTCCTGTTCTAAGTAACTTTTTAATACTTGCTGATTTTTCGGCAGTGGAGAGAGATTTCACAAAGCAATGTAGGCCATAGTGTTAGATGGGTCTGACTACTACGTTTATAAATGACACACGCTATTGTCTAGATCTACAAACCACATGCACTATATAGGCTTTTAAATTAATTTAAAGTGAAACTACATTGTAAGTAGGAAAACATACAAATTATATGACTTCGCTTACGCATGTGATGATGTAGTGTGTCTATATATTAACTTGTTTTCACCTTTCTAGGTTTATAAATATGCTGCTAGGTCACATGTCTGTAGAAGTTCTTCGGGAGGAAGCATGTGACTGTTTGTTTGAAATTGTAAATAAGGGAATGGACCCAACTGATAAAACAAAACTGGTAGAATCTTTGTGTCAAGTGTTACAGTCTGCTGGTCTCTTCAGTATTGATCAGGTTAGTAAACTGGTATTTTGGAGATAAGTCACACAGCTACATAAATAAGATTTGATGATCAGGGGAATAGAGGGCTTATCTTCTGAGGGGACTCTAGAAGAGCTTGGCTTCTTTAGTCTAACAAAAAGAAGACTGAGGGGGATATGGCTGATTGCTCTAAATGCATTAGGGGGTAAGTACCAAGGAGGGTGAAGAGCTATTTAAGGTAAGGACAAAAACAAATTAATATCAACTGGCCATAAACAAATTTAGGCTGGAAATTAGAAGGCTTCTAACCATCAGAGGGGGTGAGGTTCTGGATCAGCTTCCCAATAGGAGTTGTGGGGGTAAACAATTTTTAGGAGTTCTGGACAAATTTGAGTACAGTTTTATGTTGGGTTGTTTGTGATGGTAAGGGACAGGGCTCAACAGCCCTGCAGCTCACTTCTGGTTTGTCTTATGTTCCTAAAGCTCATGCCTTGGGGTTTCAGCCGGCCACCGGCAGGGGTCCAGAAGGGATATTTTTGCCTCAGTGTATTCCAGGAGGGTTTTTACCATCTTCCTTTGAAGCATCAAGTATGGCCATGGTTAGAGATGGGAGATTGTGGGGTGTAAGCCAGTGCTCTGAGGTGGGAGAGCCAGATGCCCCCTGGTAGGCGGAACCAGGAAGATCTCGGCCACTATGCTGGAACTGGAAGGGTGGTACAGGAACAGGAAGTGCAAAAGGCAAGCCCTGCAGCTCAGATAAGCAGTATACCCTAGGGAGATGGAGGACGACCTGGGCTTCAGATACACCCTGATAGGAGGAAGTGGCCCGGGGCAGCCATCTATGTGGCTATGCTGCTGGCTGACTCTAGGTCAGCCTGTTGCGGGCGGATCCCCTCTGACCCAATGGCAGACCACTGTTAGGGCCCTGGGATGGGATGTGGCAGAGTCGGGTGGGCCCGCGTCCCCCTACCCTCTGCCACCCCACCTTTGGGCTGGCAGCTTCCCCATCTCCAGCCAAGAGGCCTGGCCTAGTTTATGTCTGACAAGCTAGGACCGTAGACTATTTGCTGGCGCTCAACCCCTGCCGGCACCTTAGGCTCTTTGTTTGGTGCCCCACCCTGCCTGAGGGCCTAGGCCTCTGAACTATTTGTGGCTCTACCTTGCCTAAGGGTTGGAGCCAGAGATGGATGAGTTCTCCCCTTTACTTAGATTGTTGTTTCAGGAGCATGTCAGCAAAGGGGCGTGGCCTCCCTCAGAGACTGACAGTGAGGGAGACCCATACATGCCGACATGCTTACAGGCACCAAGCATTCTCTCAGGTGCTTGGCTGGCTGGTTCTTGCTCACATGCTCAGGGTCTTAACTGATCATGTGGGGATTAGGAATTGACTATAGGGGGTGTTTGCCTTTTTCTGCAGCATGTGGGTATAGGTCACTTGCTGGAATTATGTGAGTATACCTCAATCGCTTCCCTGCCATTGCAGGGGCCTTGAGCACAGGTGCAGCTTGATTCCTCCTGTTCTCTACCTGTGGCACATAAGTCTAGTCTCTTGAGGGCTGTAATACTTTAGTCTCATTTCAGTTGCAGGGTTTAATGTGTGGGTGATGCTGTCCTGTTATGTACAGGGAAGTCAGACTGGATGATATAGTGATCCCTTCTGGCTTTGAGCTCTGACTCTAACATTTTTCACCCTGCCTCGCCTTATTTATTTTTTTCTCCTCCTCCACACCGCCCCGCCCCCAATTCTGTACTCTTCTAATTTATTGTGTCATGTGTGCTTATTTCCTCTCACGTAGGGTTTGAAAATGTTACCAGACACTTAATAGTCAGAGAAATAAACTTACTAGCAAAAGATGGGCTCCCTTTCGTCAGAGCAATGCTTAGATGAGAACCCAGCCTCCTTCACCCAGCTATAGAGAAAGGAGAAGATGCTGCAATTCCTGCTCAAGTTGCTGTCATTGAGTCTCCAGTTCTAAGTGTCTGATAAACTGGAAGCCTCTCCACTATTCCTCCCTGGCTGCTTGAAGGCAGAAGGAGCATTCCTGCTTTCTGTTCCTCATATGCTAGACTCTAGAACAGGGGTTCTCAAACTTTTTATCTCCATAACCCCATTTTGAGACTTACTGTTTTCTGTGACCCCAGACAGCAACCTAGTGACCAAGGAATCCAGGTAATTTGGATGTAGGCTGTTCTTCCATCTGATGAGATGCTCAGCTCAACCATCACCAGTGTGGGAGGCTGAATAATTTTGTTGTCAGCCAAGAACTTGCAAAGCTGTGGAAAGGATTCATCGTTTGCCTTCAAAAGATTATTCTTCCGAAAAACAATTGTTTTCATTAATCCTTTTCTTTGATCACTAAGGTAAAGGATGTGAGCTTTCCTTGCAGACCTGTATTCAATTCGTTCAGTTTCTCAAATGTGTCTGTGAAATAGACAAGAAGGCACATCTTGCTTTGGTCACATAGAAAATTCAGTGAATTCATTCTTTGTTGTCCATTGCACAGGTATGCAGCTTGTCTCAGTTGAAAAAATCGTCTCAGTACTTTTCCTCTCGAGAGCCAGTGAGCTTCAGTGTGGAACATCACATCATGATCAGACCCCATGTCTTCACATAGTTTTCCAAAAAGGCATGTGTGAAGAGGCAAACACTTGATGTAGTTTACAATAGATGAGACCTGCTGCAAAACTTCACTTAGCTCTGGACTCAAAGGTTTAGATGCCTTTTGTTCTCTGTGAATCATGCAGTGAGTCCACACAGTAGACAGAGCAACTTTCTTTATCTGTGCACTCAGACCCGCTTTGCGGCCTGCCATAGATGGAGCTCCGTCTGTGCAAAAGCCCATCATGCAATCACATGGGATATTTTTGTCTTGCATGTAACACATCAAGCATTCAGTGCACCATCTCGTGTCTGGGAAGATGGAGGCCCAGAACAGAATGTCTTCGAGAGTTGCATCCTCTCATGTGCATTTCAGAAAAGCCAAGAAATGTGCATCACGACCCTCTGTGCTCACATCAACAGGAAGAGCAATAACTTGTTTTTTCAGATGTTTTCCCTGATCTGCTGCTTTCATCTCAACCCTTTGCTTCATTGAGCTGTTGGAGAGTGATCTGGCTTTGCTTGTTTGCCTCACTTTCTCCACACATTTTCACCATATCGATTGCAGCTGTCAAATCCAAGTCTCTCCTATTGTGTGAAGCTTCTTGGCCTATGCAATGTGGTAACTCACCTCAAATTATGCCTTTTTGAGCAGGGCCAGAGACTAACATGGCTTTCTTGAATGGTACTTGTTGATGCAAAAGTTCTTTTCAGCGCAGGAAAATGACTTTGATTTTCCTGTGTGTTCCTTGTGAAGGATTTCCAAGTGTCATTTAAGTTAGTTAGGCTTCTTGCTTTCAGTTGTTAACACTGTGTGGCATAACAGCCATTTTGGCCTTTCTTCATTCTTGACAAACACTGGTGAAGCCATACTCAAAGAAAGCCTTGTCATATTTGCAAGCATGTGTCTTGCACTCTTGGGTTTTTTGTTCGTAACTGTATCACTAGACTTACTGGTGGAGGTTGAAGCAGATACTCTGTGTAAAAATGGGTCCATTGTACCTCTTATCACAAATCAGAGGAATTCACTGTTAAGCAAACGAGACCAGGATTTAGGAAGGTCCTGTGTGGTGACAGTAGAGCAGCAAGGTAACAAGTGACTTAAAATGATTCTTTATTAAGTACCAGCAGGATATTCAAAGTGGCATAAAAGAAGATATGGGCCCTGCATTAAGGAGTTTGCAAGCCGCTGCAGATTCCCATCTAAGAAAAGGCTAGCACAGATACCTACCAACTCAAGCACAGAGGATACTCTGTTAATAAGGCTGCTGTCCACAGATAAGGATCTTCTGGATTAAAGTCTTTCTGCTGGATGCTTGCACAGCCAGCTGGTGCAAATGGCAAAATAGTATCCGCAAATCCAGCATGTCCAGACCTATTCCACAAACGCTGTGTCAGGAGGCTGTGATTTTACAAACTGGTGGCCTCTGCACAGCATGGCCTTACATGCACTGTATGTGCGAGGTCACTCTGTGCAGGAGCTGCCATTTAGTAGACCAAATGGCAGCCTTCTGGTACGGTGTTCATGGAGCGTGTCTGGACATATTTGGGGGAAGATGGCATATTGCCGGCTGATTCTGGCTCGTTGGACCTGCGACCCCATTTGGGGTCACAATCCACAGTTTGGGAACTGCTGCAAGAGCCTCCAGGCTGCTGCAAGGATGATTGGGGAATTCCAATATGCAAACCTTCCCTCAGTTGCTCTAAAGAGGATCTCTACTACTCTACCCTGATCCAGTGTGTAATTTATAATGTGCTTTAGAATGAATGGCTTTATACATATGTAAAACACTTCATATCTGTAATGAAGGATGACAATAAACACATTCCTTTCTGAGAGGTCTTCTAGCTCTTTTACTTGAAGTGGGTTGATTCTGCAAATACAGAAACATGTCTGCTTTGTTTATCTTCAGAAGAGAAGAGTTCATCACAGTGTGTTTTTAAAAATGTCTGCCAGCTATTTATTACTTTTGGGTATGAACTTTTCCCATAGAAATCACTTGGGCTTGTGTACTTAAAATTATACAGATTTCAGGGGAGTGAATGTATAAGTAAAATCGCTTTTCATTTTGAGGTAGAAGGAACAGGGAGACTAACCCGGGAGAGGGAATTAGTTATAATAATGTGATGCTCAGTTGTTGTATTTTTTTTGCATTGCTTTAATCTTTGTCTCCCCATTCCATCACGGAAAGAACAAACCAGGCAACCACTGTGCCAATTTAGGATACACATATGCTACTTCCTTACGTGGCACTATGTACCTATAGGAGACAATGCATAGCACTGCCCATGAATCTATACTGCTTTGGGGAGTTGGAGCTTTGAGTCTTTGCTACTATTTCTAATCAGATCCCTATTCTTCCTACAGGAAGATGATGTGGATTTTCTAGCCAGATTTTCTAAGCTGGTCAATGGAATGGGGCAAGCATTAATAACTAGCTGGACTAAACTGGTAAAGAGTGGAGATATGAAAAGTGCTCAAGACACCCTGCAAGCTATTGAAGCGAAAGTGGCCCTAATGTTGCAGCTGCTAATTCATGAAGATGATGATATCTCATCTAATATTATTGGGTTTTGTTACGATTACCTTCACATCTTGAAACAGGTAATTTAAAAAAATATATATGGCAACTTATTTTCTCCCTAACTTAAGAACATTTACTTTGCATGTTAGGTTTCTTAAGGAGTTTACTTGTTATAAAAATACTTTGTAGCTTGGTGTTTAACACATAGTAGCTCTGGTTTATTGGTTTCTGAACATACTGCTTATGTACAGTTGTTTGTAGAATTTTGGAGAAATGAGATTGGGTGAAGTTTTGTGTTCTCCTAAAAATATGCTTGCAAGCATTAGCAGTGTTGTAAAGAAACACATCGTTATTCCTTTAACTATTAGAAAGTGCAAACTTGATGAGAGATAACATTTGAAATGTCTCATTACAGCTCTCTGTGCTTTCGGAGCAGCAAAAAGCTAATGTAGAGGTAAGACTAGTTGAAGTTCCTTCTTAGCAGAGCTCTAATTTGATAAGTATCATTATTTTTGGCAAATGTGATCCCTAAAACTCTTCAGAAATACAAACATTTCCCTTTTTATTAAGACTACCTATTTTATACGTTAGTCTCAAAACATACATCAATAAAGTTGTCGTGACTTGTCATTAGGGACAGTATGAGTTGCCCTCATTTAACCAAACATATTAAAAATCAAAAATTGTTAAATTTACAGTCTATTTTGAATTGTTCATATAAAGATGGACATTGTTTTAGCCCAGATTTTCCAGCTCTCTTCCTCCCAATCAGCTCTAGTAACTTGAATCCATTTTTTCATAATTCTGGGAATTTTTGTATCCAGATTGTGTGTTCTATAACAGTGGGTCTCAAACTTTTTTACTGGCAACCCCTTTCACACAGCAAGCCTCTGAGTGTGACCCCCCCCCCCAATAAATTAAACACACTTTTTAGTTTATTTAACACCATTATAGATACTGGAGGCAAGCAGGATTTGGGGTGGAGGTTGACAGCTCGCGACCCCTCCCTCCCATGTAATAACCTCGCAACCCCCTGGGGGGTCCTGACCTCCCAGTTTGAGAACCCCTGCTCTATAATATAGTGATATCATTTTGTATCTATAGGCAAGTTGAGAAGTTTTCCAAACTGAACTTTAGAGTATTCTCTTTACATTGTTTTAATTATCCCAACTCAGAGAAAAGCGGGGGTTGGGAGGTTTGGAATTAAGAGTTTGGAAGGAGGGTCTTATGAAATAAAACACAACACATAGTATGTTCACTTTAGAAATATATTCCTGCAGTGTTAGCTTTTCACTTTGGACACTGTGTGCCAACAGGCCTATCAGTTTTGTCCTTGTGTAGTTCCAGTTCTGTTTCATTAGATCAAGGCAGGTTACCGCTGAAACTAACAGAAAAACAAGATAAGCTAGTCCGCTTCATGTAAAACCATATAATCAGATTCCCTATCTGACCGTAGAAGCTGCTTGATTCTATCAAATCCACTCCTCTTTCTCACAAAATAATGCACAACTTCACCCTTCCCCTCTTGGATTTCCAGTGATAGTTTATTTTACTCATTTCCCCTATAGGCTTCTGGGCGGTTATGATTGTTTTCTAATAGGCATAACAAGAACCTTGATGTTCATGTCATTTCCCTTGTAATTTTTTAGAATAGCTTTTCGTTCACAGAAAGAAATTAGAGCCCAGTACTTCCAATATGTTTTTTTTAAACTTTGAATACCTCAGAATAACAATTTCTAAAAATGGAATTGAAAAAAGGACAAAACAAAAAACATTAAACCCTGAAAAACCTATGGGAGGTTCTTGTTTAAAAATACTCTTCTCTCCCCGCCCTGTACCCCACAACATTTATATGTAAGATATGATGGAGCTATATGGTGGGAATTTAAATTTTGGGGTTAAACCATATGGATTATATGTGGGAACTAATGAGTTGGATAATACTGCTAGAAACTGAGCACTGTCAATTATACTAAATCAGGCTTTTAAAATCTGGATTATAGCTGAAGATTTGGTCACTTATCTGATTCACAAAAACCCTGTGAAACATCACTTCCATTAAGTCTCTTTGAACATTCCTCCTCAAGGGTGGATTAATTTTTAATTATATAAACTTCAGCTACTACATTTTAAAATATTTCCCAGATTGCTTTACTGCAAAGTATAGTGCTAGGTTATATGTAGTTATCAATTGCTTTGTTGGAGTACTGGAGTACACTAATTTTATCAACTTTTCTTCACTATAGGCAATTATGTTGGCTGTTATGAAGAAGTTGACCTATGATGAAGAATATAATTTTGAACATGAGGTAAGATGTCATATTTAGGTAAACTTGATTTTTGTAAATATAAAATCTCAATTTTAAATTACAGGCTGTTTGGCTTAAGTGAGGAATCCTAAGGTTCACATAGATAACTTTGTTTAAAATTTGTGAATACCAATCAGTGTATTTATCCTAAATTTAAAAAAACTAAGATTTGAAACCTATTATCTCAATGCAAGCGTATCTTCTGTTTAACATCCATCAGAGCAGTATATGTATCAAAAGGGGGGAATACTCTTAAAAATTAGTGTTTGGGTAACAACTACTTACAGGAATTTTTGGAATAATCTGTCTGAACTGAAGTCTGAGTTTAAATTAGTGCATTGAACTGAGCTCATAAACTGACATTCTCATGCATACTGTTCCTTGTGACACTATACATTAGATGACTGGGGTATCCACATCAGTGGTTCAAATTAACACAGAATTTCCAAGTGCAGAACAAAGAAAACAAAGTGTCTAATTTTTAGACAGGCCTAATGGTTTTGGTACAGGTCAAAGATCTCTCAAATTGTTTGGTATTAACTTGAATAGCTTTAAGTGAACTGCATTTGGGTCAGACTCAGACTTGTAGCAAGAAACCAAATGATAGTGTAACAGGATCTCAGACCCACACAAGGATTTTTTTTTTCAGATATTTAAATACCTGCTAACTAGCAGCTGCTCTTTCAATGCATCTCATTACATTACTAGTTTCTTGACCAACTAGCTAATCTGCAGAATTAGACAATAAATTTAATCCAGTGGTTCTCAAACTTTTGTAGTGGTGCCCTCTTTCACATAGCAAGCCTCTGAGTGCGACCCCACCTTAGAAATTAGAAACACGTTTTTAATATATTGTGACAAAGCTTCCTCTCCGCCTTGGTTCCGTTTAGTGGCAGGCTAGGGTATTCCTCTTTTCCCTCAGAATTTTCCCCACGCCCCTGGGTTTACTGTCCACACCCTGTCAGAGCAGGGTCCCTCCCAGCTGACCAGGGAGAGGGGGAAGGGAGCCTCTCAGTCTCTGGTAGCCTCTGCGGGAGTAGTGGCAACAGACCAGACACCCGGTTCAGTCTCTCCCCTCTGGCAGGGTCTTATCCCTCAGATCTCCGGGGTCTGGAAGGGCCGTCTGCCCTGTTGGGCAGGGATTCTCCTGTCCTTCACCTCTGTACCTGCGTGGCTTCTCTCCTAATGCTTATCAGCGTCTGCATTGCTCAGCTCTCCGGTAGCTGGCCTTTCTCCCTCAGCTCCTATCTCCTGCCCGGCCCTTGATTGGCCCCAGGTGTCCTAATTAACCTAAAGTAACCCCTGGACAGCTACCAAGGGAAAAGGGACCTGCTTATCCTGGGGCTAATATACCTGCCTTCTGTGCATTAATTGGGTTTAACCATAGCCCTGGCTCCACCCTTGTTAAGCCTAGGGTGTTGTACACAAATGCAGACTTGTACCTCTAAGATAAGGGAGCAATTTAAAAAAGCACTCTCCTGGGTTAATTGGTTGCTTTCCATCCCCCCTCCTTTCCACACCTTTTTGTTTTCTGAAGTTTTTATGGAAGGTACTTTGGATACTCATGTGAAATGTTTGTTTGGACAAAAATGTTAAAAGTAATGATTGTGAAAGTGTAAGCGTAACAGTGGTGGTGTTATAAAAAGAAAATTCTTGGTTTAATAATAAAACCTGGATATATAAATATAACTATGTGTAACTGTGCAGTCACATTGGGGGAAAACTTGGCAGTTAAATTATAGAAGGGGGTCAACTAAAGTGGCTACTACCACCACTACATTTTTGTCCCCAGAAGCCTTTACAGCTATTCTGAAGGAAAATGGGCCCTTTTCCTGTAAAGGACTGCTGCAAGTAGCAGGCAGCCAGATACTCTGATCTATATTATTTGACTGTTGGATGAGTTAAGCAAAATCACTAAAGGAACGCAAGGAGTTTCTATTGACTGTCTCTGGTTGTACAAGATGGGAGTGTAATCAGGGTACAGTTGTGTAAAAGAAAAAAATAGCAGCACTCTCCTGTAGCTGTCTGGCTTGACCTAGTCACAATAGTTAACACCATTATAAATTCTCGAGGCAAAGCAGGGTATGGGGTGGAGGCTGACAGCTTGCGACCCCCCATGTAATAACCTCACAACCCCTTGAGGGCTCCCAGCCCCCAGTTTGAGAACCCCTGGTTTAATCTCTGGCTAGAAGTCAAGGATAGCAGTTTAAGATCCTGTGCTGAAGGGGGAAAACATTTTTTGTAGCCTCAGAGGAGTGATTTCTGCAACAAAATTATGTGGAGGTTCCTCTTGGCTTCATTTGGAAGGTGGGAGAGAGGAGGTCCAATTTCTGTACGATTAAGTAGGCTGGCTAAAGAAGGAAGGTGGTTTTGACAGGTTTGCATCTTGTTAGTGGAGAGGGACTGGGAATCTGATGAGAGGGAAGAATCACAGGGCTGGAAGAGACCTTGAGAGTCCATACCCTATGTGCTGAGGCAGGACCAAGTATACTTCGACCATCCCTGACAGGTGTTTATCTAGCCTGTTCTTAAAAACCTCCAAGCATGGGGATTCCATCACCTCACTTAGCAACCTGCTCCAATACCTAACTACCCTTATAGTTAGAAAGTCTTTCCTAATATCAAACCTAAATCTACTTTGCTGGACATTAAGCCTGTTACTATTTGTCCAACTTCTGTGCATGTGGAAAAGTATTTGTCATTGTCCTCTTTTTATAACAACTCTTAATGTAGTTGAAGGTTGTTTCTTCTCCCCCCCCCCCCCCATCTTCTTTTCTCTGGGCTAAATATCCCTCCCCCCTTTTTTTTTAACCTTTCCTCATAGGTCAGACTTTTTAAACTTTTTATCATTTTTGTTGCCCTCCTCTGGACGCTTTGCTACTTGTCCATCTCTTAAAGTGTAGTGCTCAAAACTGGATGCAGTACTCTAGCTGAGGCCTCTCCAGTGCTGAGTAGAAAGAAAATTATAAAGGTAGAACACTTTTTCCAATCTTCCCTTGCCTCCATTTCTCAGATGCTACTGTGGGAGTGATAAGAGCCTACCTAGGAGTTGGCTTGGCCTACTTGCAGCAGTTGCCATGATCAGCACTTAATCATTTGGGATGTATGACTTAATTTTAAAGTTAAGGGAGAACTTTTTTCTTGGACAGAACAAGTGGGTAGAAAGCAAGAGTGGGCTGGAAGCCCTTTTTCTTTTTTTCATTTTGTGTTGGCTATTTAAACTACAATTTTGAGGGCATGGACTGTCTTACTCTGTATCCTGAACACAGCGGTGCCCTGTTCTTAGTTGGAGCCTCTAGATGTCACTGTAATACGGAAAATAAGAAAGGGCATGACATTAAGACACAAGCAAATAAGATGACTGGTACGTATCTACCCAATTAACTTTTCATAATCTATTTTGTATCATGACTAATCACAACTTAGTTTTCTAAAGATGTAATTTTCAGATGTCTTAAATATAAAAAGAAAAGGAGTACTTGTGGCACCTTAGAGACTAACAAATTTATTTAAGCATAAGCTTTCGTGAGCTATAGCTCACTTCATCGGATGCATTCAGTGGTGAATGCATCCGATGAAGTGAGCTGTAGCTCACAAAAGCTTATGCTTAAATAAATTTGTTAGTCTCTAAGCTGCCACAAGTACTCTTTTTCTTTTTGCGGATACAGCCTAACACGGCTGCTACTCTGAAACCTGTCTTAAATATGTAAATGTGGATTACATGAAGAATCTATTTGTTGCAGGGTGAAGATGAAGCAATGTTCGTGGAATACAGGAAACAGCTGAAACTATTGTTGGACAGATTAGCTCAGGTGTCACCAGAGTTACTATTGGCTTCAGTCCGTAGAGTTTTTAACACTACACTGCAGTAAGTTATATTTCTTCTAGTTGGCTTTAAGAAAGGTTGCACTTTCAGGAAAGATTGTTTGATGCAGTAACGGATGACAAACTTCTCATGCAGGCCTTGTCAGAACTCTCAGGTAAACCATTCTTTACATTTAATTTAGTGGTCAGTATCATTTTGCTGTGTCTTCAGCAGTAAAATAATCTTGATTATTCTTTTAGGCTCAGATTTCTAGAAAACCTCTTGATCTGTTTGTAATATTAAATGAGGGCTTAAACTCTAAAAGAGGTGTCTTCTCTCTCTAACTTTAAGGTTATCACCATCCTCTCACTTTAGGGACCACCATGATCTAGCAAATGCATAGTTTCTCCTTAGCTTTTCATTGTGTGGATAAATATTCTTCTTCTTATACATTTTTAAAGCTAATAGTGATAAATACCAAAATATTTGAGGGATTGAGAAGCTGTGATAGACTGGTGCCCGTGGAAAGGGGAGTTGCATCAAATATTGCTACTATCAAGGCCCAGTGCGAATAGATAACTTTGGGGAAAAACAACAATCAAGTGTTCCTTTAAAACTTAGAACACTCAAACCATACCAAATTTGTCTTCCTCCTCAATCCTAAATAGCAGCTATGAGAAACCTATAGTATTTTTGTAGAATGCTCCTCTACTGCTTCAACGATACTGCTATAATGGTGAAAAGAAATGCTGCATGTCTGTGTATGTAAAAAATAATACTCTCCAATGGCCAATATTTCAGGATGCCAGTGTTCTTATAGTCTTTATTTGCCTAGTTATACTTTAACTGATTGTTGGCTCCTATGTTTAATGAAAACTGCACTGATGATGATGATGAAATCTGTAGTCTCTCCATGCCATGCAGTTCAAGGCACTTCACAAGAAAATACTGGGAAATATATTTGGCAATAAAATTGGTAGCTTAAGTGTTTCATGAAGCTCTGTTGGCTAATGTGACCTTTGTTGAAGCATAATCTCGTGTCCATTTTATAGGAATTGGCAGGCTACACGGTTTATGGAAATAGAGGTAGCAATAAGGCTCCTGTATATGTTGGCTGAGGCTCTCCCTGTTTCTCATGGTGCTCACTTCTCTGGTGATATTTCAAAAGCAAGCGCTTTGCAGGATATGATGCGAACTGTAAGTATTTCAGCAGTAAGAGTTACTTAAATGTTTCACTCTTTACTAGCAGTTTTTTCTTTCAACAGGAAAGGCTCATCAAGATTATCAGTACCTCACTAAACTGTAGTTCTGCACTATAAATGATTAATCCTAATTCCTTAATGCATTTTTCCCTACAGCTGGTGACATCTGGTGTTAGTGCCTATCAACATACATCAGTGACACTGGAATTCTTTGAAACGGTGGTTAGATATGAAAAATTTTTCGCTGTTGAACCTCAGCACATTCCAAATGTTTTAGTAAGTTTGATCATTCATACAAAACTTCTTACTTTATTTTCTCCAACTAGATAAAGTAAATATTAGGAAGGTTTTTTTGTGTTTGGAGAACTTGTCTGTTGTTCCTTATCTATTTTCTGAAAAAGGTAGATGGAAATTTTGTTGGTTTGTTAAATTTTCTGCTTATGTACAACGAATACAAACTGAAATTTTTATTTTAATTGCAGATGACATTCTTAGATCACAGAGGTCTTCGCCATACTAGTCCAAAAGTACGAAGCAGAACAGCTTACCTCTTTTCCAGATTTGTCAAATCTCTTAAGTAAGTGAAAGTGGTTTCAAATGGTGTATCCAGTTTTTGCAAAAGAATTTCAGGTGATGAGAGAGCAGTGACCTGTTTCTTTTATTCAAAATTCAACATGTTGAAATGAGCTGGAATTAAGTGGTACACCATAAAAGTACTTTTCTGGAAGACCCATTAGGTTTTGTAAAATTCAGCCAGTACTGCAGAGAATCTTAAAATGTGGACTGAAGCAGAGTTGTCTGAATTTGTAGAAAGAGGAAAAACAGATGTGAACTCTCCCAACTCACCTCAGTTTGGTATTAACGCTGAAGTCTAATGATGGTGATATACCGGTCAATAGCAACTTTCGCTGCTCGTCATCTTAGTGGAACCAGCCAGCAATTGTGGGCAGATCATGAGTGGAGCTCCAGTATTAGTATCATTCCTCAGTGTGACAACCTGAAAACAACTTACACAAGAGTTAACCAAATTTTGAATATATATTTGTTCTCTTTAACCTAGTAGGCAAAACTTGTTTTATATGGAGGTTATTTAATAATACAGTTAAAACTCTTCAATCTGTGGTATGATTAGTAGCAGGAAATCATATTGGTCCTACTTCTCACGCACAAATATTGCACCTAAATGCAGGAAAAACTCTGGAACAATACATCAGACATAGAAACCTGACCCTTTTTCAACTGTTAATGAAAACATGTAATTTAACCCCGGTCTACGCTACATGCTTATATTGGTATAATGGCATTGCTCAGGCTTGTGGAAAATCCACATCTCTGAGTAATGCAGTTATATCAAACTTACCCTTGGTGTAGATAGTTCTATGTCCATAGGAGGGCTTCTCCTGTCGACATCACGATCTCCTCTTGGAGAGATGGAATACCTATGCCAATGGGAGAAGCTCTTCTGTCTGCATAGATAGCATCTTCAGTAAGTGCTACAGCGGCGCAGATGCTGTAGCCTGTAAGTGTAGACAAGCTCTGAAATGAACAGGGCCATTCCCACTTGTCAGCTATTTTTCCAGGCTCTCTGCAGACTCATGCAGACATCTCTGCATTCATTACATTCACGTTTTTGAGGTTTTCCTTACAATCCTAAAACCAGAGACTTCTTTAAAATGAAAACTGTTGTTCTGGAGGACCACACAGGAACCTGAGAGGTGGCAGTTCACCATACTGGTCCAACCCAAACCCTAGTCTCTCCAAGTTAGAGCAGGATTCTCTCTTGCAGTAGGGCAAAGATTTTGCAAGTGGTGATTTCTAGAAATATGTAATACTACTTGTTTTACTTCAGTAAACAGATGAACCCCTTTATTGAAGATGTTCTGAACAGAATACAAGATCTGCTAGAACTTTCTCCACCTGTAAGTACTTCTTATTTTCTATAACATCTCACAGATGAAGTGTGTGAATTTATATTCATCTGGGTGCCTAAGGTACTAAGGCTCTAATCAGTAAGTACTTGTGTAGAAATTTAGAAATGTACTTATGAGTAGTCCCATTGAATTCCTGGGACTTCAGTGAGACTATTCATCTCATTAAAGTTAGGCACATGCTTAAGTATCTTGTTGAATAGGGTCCTAGGAAGCATGGGCTTTAGAAATACCCGTGTAAATGAGATTTCTACCTGTTGATGATCCTTTGAAAATCTTTGAAACTGGCACGAGGTCCAGAAACAATTGCAGCTCCTATTGATACTTCTGTTAAAGTGCACTGATCTGTCAAAAGCACTGGAGAGGAAAATTGTAGTGGCCCTGAGTAGCTGAGGCCTGCACTGACATGAGAAATTAACACATAAAGGGAGGCCTCATTTCTTGGAGAATAGATTTAAGGAGGTAAACAGATTATTAGGCTGAAAACGGAATGTTTATGCTAAATAAAATAAGTAAATAGGTCAGTAGGCTAAAAGGGCAGAATGCCTGAGCAAGCTAAGATAAGAGGGAGAACACCAAGGAAATCCTTTACTAATAATGGACAAGGTAAGTTAAGAATGTAGAGATGAAGATACAAGTAGGTCGAGCATGGACAAAGCTTGCTGCATAGGAATTGTTTCCTGCAAAATAACCAAGCCAGTCCAGAAATGTGATGTAATATATAGTAGACATGTATATGAAGGAAGAGGTTTTCTTTGTAACTTTGGATGTGTGGTATGTCCTATACCCACCCCCTACACTTGAGTCAGATCAACTCAGCATAGCTTTGCTGTATGCCAAATAAAGGAACCTGAGTGACACAATCTGGGGTCCAGCTGAGTGTTTTTGGATCCCAGAGATCAGGATGAAGTGTTCTCCCAACACTAGATGTGGTGTTCTGATAAACCAAGTGGAAGAGGTCTCGGAGGGAATCCCAACAGCCTGTATTTCAGACACTTCTGTACTTTTTTCTAATTTATACTTAAATTTGTAACTAAAACTATTATATCTTAACTTTCCATTTTTGTGAAACAATAAACTTTTTCTGTAGAGATTTCTCTTCACTCCTTGTCCTTCAATTATTCTCTTTGGAATTTTATAAAGATTTAGTAGAATAAAATTTCAGTAATTGGTGATTTATATATATATATTCTCTATCTTTCTTTGGCTCTAGGAAAATGGTTACCAGGCTTTATTAAGCAGTGATGATCAATTATTCATTTATGAGACAGCTGGAGTGCTGATAGTTAACAGTGAATACTCTGCAGAAAGGAAACAGGTTCTAATGAGGAATCTGTTATCTCCACTAATGGAGAAGTTTAAAGTGCTGCTAGAAAAACTGATGATGGCACAAGATGAGGACAGACAGATGGCACTCGCTGACTGCCTCAATCATGCTGTTGGCTTTGCTAGGTGGGTACAGTAAAATTTACTCGACAGGTATACATTGTTTGTTTTTGTTTTTTAAGAGAAAAGTGTTTGGAATCAAGCTTGTCATTGCGTTGGTTGAATTTCTCTGCAAGCATTTATTGCCCCAAAATCTGTTTTTGGTTGGCACTCTCTCCAAACAGCCCAGAAAATCAGGGAAGGTACCTTTTAGGAAAGAGTGTCAATAGAGGATTTAAGGTCTTCAAAATCCTTGAGTTTCACTGAATTTCTAGTAAACCAAACCACTTACCATTAAATGACTCATGAAACATCTTATGAAGAACTTCAGTTAAAATAAAGAGAATATTCTAGTGTTGTCCATTTTGGCACCATTTGTGAATGGTCAGTTCACTCAAACTTAAATCTCAGTATGCTGTGCTTTTTAGTGTGAAGTAAATTACATTTGGTAAGTGATCAAAAAATTTGATGCCCTAAGTGTTTTGGCTCCCCATTTTAGGAAATTTTAATGTTTGAACAGTACATTTGAGTTCTTAAATATCTATAGTAAGTCTTGTTCTAGACCTGCATTGTTGCTTTTTATTTCCATTGAAATGTGAGTTAATAGAGAACTTTGTGTGTTCATTTGCTTGCACAGCCGAACCAGCAAAGCTTTCAGCAACAAGCAGACAGTAAAGCAATGTGGCTGCTCTGAAGTATACCTGGACTGCTTACAGACATTTTTGCCAGCACTCAGCTGTCCATTACAAAAGGAAGTCATCAGAAGTGGTGTTCGCACGTTCCTTCACCGCATGATTATTTGCCTAGAGGAAGAAGTTCTTCCATTTATCCCTTCTGCCTCAGAACACATGCTCAAAGATTGCGAAGCAAAAGACCTTCAAGAATTCATTCCTCTCATAAATCAAATTACAGCTAAGTTCAAGGTCTGAGTCTGTCAGTTTATGGGGTAGCAGGCTTCTAAACTCCTGCTTTCTGGCCTCAGAAAAAGGGTCATTGTATGTGGAGGAACCTGAACTTCATAGAATTGTACTTCAAGCTTTATTTTGTAGCTGTAAATGCTTTTATTAGTAAATACCTGCTTGAGAAGGAGGGAAAGAACATATCTTTTGGTAAATTCCCAAGAACTAAAGGGGTATTCCTTCTTTAACTGTAATTACCCCAAAAAACATCAGAAATAACTAAAAAAAAAAAAAAAAAAATACAGCTTTTGGATTTGGTATTGCACTGCTTAAACACACACTTTTTATATTAACAAGAAACATGATACTTGTTTTCCGTGATGAAGTTAGTATTGAATAGGCAAAATGCCATGGTGCTAAATTTAATTTGAAAAAATGATAATCACTCAACAGTGATTAAACCTGAAATGAACTTTCTGTTCCTTTTCTTTTTTGTAGCAAGATTTACAGGTATGTACATAGATATAGACATGTAAAAAGTGCAGGTAGGTATGCAAGTTTTAGACACTGTGTGTGGATAGAGAACACTGGTGTACAGGAACTTGGTGCATAATTGTTATACAAAAATATACACTGATACTTAATGCACTACTATACAAGATAGGTCCACAAATAGTGTAGAGTTCTTAAACACAGGTAGGAACATGGGGTTTTGGAGCAGAACTAGTATCTAGGAATGTGTGCAGATGTGTTTGGTATGTAAATGAGATTGACAGAAACTTTCACTATTGATTGGAGAGCTTCTCAAACTGTGGTTGGTCACATTGTGCTGGCTCCTCATTTCAAATTGCTAAATTGTATTGAGTGGGACAACTAAAATACGTTAAATTACTGAGCTAGTATTACTTTTCAATGTCATCAATTGTAGTTCCTGCAAGAATGTTGTTCATTCATGAATGGGACGGGAGATTGTCTCATGGATCATCTGTATACCAAATTTGGCCTCAGTGTGGAAAAGCTTTAGAAGCCCTGATGCATAGAATCTTTTAAACCTATCTTTCAGATGAAGGTTTCTTGTTAAATATACTAAAAGGCAGAGTTTGGTGTGAAAATGAAAATACTATGGAGAAAAAATGTTAATGAGCTATCATGGTGGTATGGCAGAAATGTATACTATAGCATGGGGAATCTAGGCTCTGGAGCACTGTTGGGAATTTCACAGTCTGAACTCTATGGAGTGATGGTGATGGGATGTAAAGATTATGGCAAGTTTTAGGAGGTTAGGGAAAGAGAAAGTGTTTCCACATCGGCATTGTATCCTGTTAGTTTTTCAGATGGCACTGATGGCAGTTCAAGATGGAGTAAGGAATTAAGTAACCATATGGGTGGGATAGATGATGACCCCAGTAAAGGCCTATGATGGATTAAGGAGAAGAAGAATGAAATGTTGGGGTCAGGCATAATGGGGAAGCACATAGCCATGAAAAGAAGTAAACTAGGCAATGCTTAGTATAACTTTAGAGTTGATGATAATCCTAATTACATGCAGCTTTTTTTCATCTTGAATTGCTTTTTTTTTTTTTTTTTTTCATTCATCTTTCTCAGTAACTGACTGACTTAAATCTTCCTAAACAGCTGGTATCTGTAAATGCATAAAAACTGTGCCTAATTTTTTAAAAAAACATAGCGCTAAGTAGGAAAATGACTTAAGGTTTAATGGACAAGAAAGACGATATTTCACCTCCCTACCCTTTTGATGGTGTGCATATTGACTGAGTAGTGTAGTAAGTATATATTATAGGCATGAGGTTTGAATGGATGCATTACTTAGTAGTGTCAAAGCCTTAAGTCTTCAGTAGAGTTCAACATCTGAGTGCTCTCTTGAGCTACAATCAGTTGTTATGGACTGCTGACTGCAGGAAAAACAAATTTGACACTAATATCATGTCACCAAAAGGTCCTCCATCTAACAATTTTTGAAAATTCTGTTCTTCCAGCAGTCATGTGAAGCCTCAAATTGGAGGAAATTAAGGTCACCTGATGACCTCTTACCTATTTTCAGGCTTTAACCAAGAAAACTGTTGAAGTTAAGGGTGTCACAGATGATGACAGCAGTCCATCCACTCTTTGTTCTTGTGTCAACTTCTACATTTTGAAATCTCTTTAGAAATAACCTAAAATAAATTTTCTGTAATTTAAATGCCACGATTTTGCAATCCAGCATCTTGAGGCTTTCCAGGATTTTGAAGCAAGTGTTTGTATCATTGGAAGAATTGAAAATCTCCCTTTTCCAGAAGGATAAAGTTCCCACTTAACAATCTGCAGGGCTAAGAATGGATAAGTCTGTTGGTGCAGGACTAAATATTTCTCCTCTTGAACCTCAGTTTAATTCTGGTGGAGGAAGGATAGGAGAATCTCACATGACGGGTGGGGGAAATAGCCATTTCTCAGAAAAGCCTTTTTTAAATAGCTCAGATTTGAAATATTAGACTAGTTCTTGAGGTGGATTGATTAGTGATCAGCGCTGCATGATGAACGCTATATCATGGGTACCACTTGTACCTATGTGTTTATATCTACACTTGGCTGGTGCCTGACTGTTTTTAACTTCGTTGTGATTAAAATATTGGAAGTGACAACAAAAGCTAATTAAAATGAATCTCTTTTCTGTGCTAGATTTTAATTTCTAGGCATCAGTCTCTGTAATGAGCTGTCAGCTGACACTGTGTTTCCCCCACAACCTCTACAGACCCAGGTTTCCCCATTTCTGCAACAGATGTTTATGCCACTACTTCATGCTATTTTCGAAGTGTTGCTCCGTCCAGCAGAAGAAAATGACCAATCTGCTGCCTTAGAAAAGCAAATGTTACGGAGAAGTTATTTTGCGTTCCTGCAGACGGTCACTGGCAGTGGAATGAGTGAAGTCATAGCTAATCAGGGTGAGCAGTCACTTATGGGAACACACCATGAATCATTTTTACCCAATACAACAAGCAGTTTTGTTTGTCAAAATCATTAGCAGTATTCCTGCTAAATGCTATTTAAATATTTAAGGTAGAATCAACTGCATAAATGGATTATACTTAATTTTGGCTATCTAAACAAGAATTCTTGTTTGTAACATTTAGAAATGCAATATGAGTAAACTATTTATAGTGATCATTTTGGTGATGTTTTGTGACTTAATATTTGTTTGAGTGGTGGAGTGAGATTTCAGATAAGTAATACAAGCACATCAAATGTTTTTCTATGGAATTACACTTTGCCAGCTATATTAAATGTATCACTTATGACCAACTGTTATATGCAATACGTAATTATAACAGTGAGTAACCTTGCCCCAGTACCTTTTATAGTCTTACAGCTCACTCTATGCCAGCACAGCCCCTATGGCACATCAGTGGGCAGAAACTAGAGCTCCTCCTTCCTCTACCTTGGTTACCTGCTAGTAGCATCTGGATTTGCTTCTGCCCTGATGTCTGAGGTTCATTTTGACTCACCGGGTGTCTAGTCCACACCTGTTTCCCATCATTAACAGACAAATAAAATTTGGGGTCACTTGCCACTGAAAGCAGTTTCATGTGTTCTGTTGACTTCACTGGTACAGAATCTGGTCAAACATTATTTTGTTAAATGGAGCTTTAGCAGGTTGAGAGAAGAAATGCATGAAAACATGAAAAGCTTTAGATTTTCATCTAGGCAAGACTGCAAAAAAAAAAAAAAAACTAATATGGGTTAAGCAAACCAGTACATTTATTAGAGGAAGAGGAATAAATAGTGAGGTGGGAAAACATGTAGGTGACATTTACTTAAACTGAGGAACTTCAAAGGATCTTAATAAAGCTAAGTATATAGGGGCAACGCAATGGGAGAAATTTATTTTTGACACAAGTATCACCATACATGTTGTAAAGAACTCGAATATTGCTGAGTTTAAACTAACTGTACCAACCGGGGAGGAGAGGTAGAAATAAGGGATGGGCAGGGCTGTGCCAGTTGTGAACAGCTCAACGAAAACCTCTGCTCAACGTGCATCAGAGGTCAAAAGAGAAAACAAAACATTAGAATGTGTAAAGGATAGGATAGCAAATACTGAAAATATTTTAAAATGCCATTGTCAATCACCTGGATTGCTATGTTCAGCTCTTGTTACTTTCTCAAAAAGAAAAACAAATGAAAGAGATCCAGAAATAGGTGACAAGAATGAGGCTCAGAAAGACTTCCATACGAAGAGACTGAAAACAGTAGACATGTTCAATTGATACAAAATAACAAATGGAACGGAGAATGTAAATCGTTCTCTTGGCTTTACCTTTCTCATAATACAAGAACAGGGAAACACATATAACCGTGAAAAGCAATAAACCAAAACCCAATGACAGGAAGTACTACTTATACAGTGCATGATTAAGCTGAGGAATATATAGCTACCAGATCTATTGAGGCCAAGAGTTGGGTAAAAGAAGTATAAGACCCTTACTAATGAGAATATCTACAATTGTTAGATGATCAAACCCTTGTACATCAGAGTGTAAGCCAGCAACATGCTGGTGTTTAGGAAGAAACTTCTGTGAATAGGCTATTCCGTAATTGTCACTATGGGGCTCCACGTTCCTCTGAATACATGGTACTGACCACTATCCGAGACTGGATACTGGACTAGGTAGACCATTGGCCAGATCCAGCATGGCAATTTTTGTGTTAAATGTAAATGTAAGATTGGTAGCTATAAATGTATAGCAATTTTATAGCAAATGCTGTCAAGAGACCTTTACTTCAGACCACATGCTGGTGAATTTCCCCAGTGTCAGCTTTCATAACATGTGTTTCTGTCCTCTTATCCCACTCCCCATGTTCAGTGTCTTCAGACAGAAAGGGCTTATTAGGCAGGTGTCATATCTCACAATATTTATGAAAAATGACATCACCTTGGGTACATGTCACTTTTACCATTATAATTTTTCAATTTCCTTCTTATTAGAAGTGAAATTGGCTCACTTTATAATGGCCCATTTCACATAGCTACTTTTGAACTGGTGAAGTTTTTGAGCTGATAGTTTTAATGCTTTCAGAAGAAATCCATCTCCCTATTGGTGTCTAGTTAAACTTTGCTTCTTTGGGAAGGATCTTTTTTCAGTTGTTATCTTAGCATCTTCCTCCATGGGAACCGTCAACATTTCCACTCCAAGGGTTCTTGCAGGTTCAGGGATTTCTGGAGAGTTCTGTTAAAAATGTACACTTCAGCAGATGATGTGTTTTTTGTAAAAAAATACATACAAGATATTTTATGTGTCTGGCAGTCACACAACCATAGAACTTGTTACAACAGTACTTTTATTAAGACCAAACAAAGTTCTTATTTTGTATATTAGTTTGCCAGTGTATTAATTAGCTTTTTCAAAAGCCAGGAGGAATTTATTCTATGACTACCTCAGCAGTTTATAATCTTATTTCTAAAAATCATAAACATTTATTACTGATAAAAACATGATGAACCAAGATGTTGCTAGAGAATATATTTTATAGCTATCTTATAAATTATTCCATAATAACCTCAAAAACAATGAGGAGTCCTTGTGGCACCTTAGAGACTAACAAATTTATTTGGGCATAAGCTTTTGTGGGCTAAAACCCCCTTCATCAGATGCATAGAGTGGAACATACAGTAGGCAGGTATATATACACAGCATATGAAAAGATGGGAGTTGCCTTACCAAGTGGTGGTGGGGGGGTGTCAGTGCTAATGAGCCAATTCAATTAAGGTGGAAGTGAGCTATTCTTAACAGTTGACAAGAAGGGGTGGAAACCACTTTTGTAGTGCTAATGAGGCCAATGTAAACAAGGTGGCCCATTTCAAACAGTTGACAAGAAGGTATGAGTATCACCCGGGGAAATTAGTTTTTGTAGCGACCCATCCACTCCCAGTCTTTATTCAGTCCTAATTTGATGGTGTCCAGTTTGCAAATTAATTCCAGTTCTGCAGTTTCTCGTTGGAGTCTGTTTTTGAAGTTTTTTTTTGTTGAAGTGCCACTTTTAAGTCTGCTATTGAGTATCCAGGGAGACTGAAGTGTTCTCCTACTGTTTTTTGAATGTTGTTATTCCTCATGTCAGATTTGTGTCCATTTATTCTTTTGCGTAGAGACTGTCCGGTTTGGCCAATGTACATGGCAGAGGGGCATTGCTGGCACATGATGGCATAAATCACATTGGTAGATGTGCAGGTGAACGAGCCCCTGATGGTGTGGCTGATGTGATTAGGTCCCATGATGGTGTCCCTTGAATAGAGATCTGTCTATCTATTCAAGGGACACGAAAGCTTATGCCCACAAAAGCTTATCCCCAAATAAATTTGTTGGTCTCTGAGGTGCCACAAGGACTCCTCATTGTTTTTGCTGATACAGACTAACATGGCTACCACTCTAAAACCTGTCTCCATAGAAACCTGTTTGTCATTTAAGTTTGCAGAATATTTCGAAGTCGTCTATATGCTGTTATAACATTTTGTAAATTGAAAATCACTTTTGAAATCTTTTCTTCTTTAAATAAGAATTTCATAACAAACTGTTTTGCCGTTTGTGTGATGCGTAGTCTCAAAGGCTTAAAAAATTAGGTTTTCTCTGTTCATGCTGGAGAACTCAAGTTAGTTTGATCTTTACAGTAAATTAGATTTTTTGTATTTATTGTAGATGCAGAGAATGTGGAACGTGTGTTGTTCACTATCATCCAAGGAGCAGTGGACTATCCAGATCCTATTTCACAGAAAACATGCTTTATTATTCTTTCTAAGCTCGTGGAACTTTGGGGTAAGTTTGCATTTATATTCTGACCGCTTTATGATCAGTAATTGTTAGAAGGATAAAATCTGAACACTACTGCTTTTTTTCCCCCCCTCTCCTCCCCACAGGGGGCAAAGATGGACCAGTAGGTTTTGCAGACTTTGTCTACAAGCACATTGTCCCTGCATGTTTCTTAGCACCTTTAAAACAAACTTTTGACTTGGCAGACGCACAGACAGTATTGGTACGTATTATGAAATATTTATTTTAACATACACATGAAAACTTTTAGAAGTTGAAATATATATACAACAAAGAATTGATTTGACTGATAACACAAAAGCTCTTTCACTATGTAAAACAATTAAGTTGGTCATTCTTTCGAGGGTGCCTAATTCTGCAGGTCCTCCTACACTTTCATTCAAATCAACTTGAGTTCTAAGATCTGCATGCAAATGACTGCAGGACTGAGTCCCTAACATAAATGTATGGTATTCACAAAAATTAACATTCAATACTAGATACTGACAAGAGTGTGTTTGGGTTGAAATCTTAGGGTTTGTTTGTTTTTCTCCCCCCCCCCCCCCCAACAGGCTTTATCAGAATGTGCAGTGACGTTAAAAACAATTCATCTCAAAAGGGTAAGGCTTGTAAAACTTTGTGTAAAACTAAATGTTTTTCTTAAAGGACAGAATTAAATTAATCTGCAGAAACTACTAAACGTCTTTATGTGGAGAGAAGAATAAGATTAACTCCAGGGGAGTTAACAGAAATCACTGACTGGAATGGATGTTGTGTTTTGTTTCTCGGTGGTGGTGGTGTAAAACCTTTAAAGTTGTCACAAAATAGCTGAATTTATATGTTCAAAAATTATTTAAATCAGTTTTAATCCAGTGGTGGTTAATTACTCTGTTACTCAGTACAAAATTACACCAAGTGCAAGGGATCCGTGGTTTTGAAAGAGTTATATTCTTTGGCAGATATCTTCACTTAAAGTAGCTTCATGCTGTAAAGTCACTAAAAATGGCATGTTCTTTCAGTGTTTGCTCATGTCCATTCCATGTTAGTTGTGCATGCGTCGCCTATGTCATCGCCAGAGATTTTTCCCTCAGTGGTATCTGTCGGGCCAATTCTAGTGCCCTCTGGTACTGCGTGCTTATGCACCAGTATAAGGGGCACTGCTGGCCCCGCACCCTCTGTTCCTTCCTACCACCTGTAACAGTTGATGGAACAGTTCCTCTTACTTCGGCAAGGCGTTATTCAGTGGTTTTCTTTTCAGCTTAGTTTTTTAGTCTGTTTAGTAGTAGTGTAAATAGTATTAGTGCAGATATTCAGTCCCCTCTCTTAGCATAGAGGGGCTCTCTTCGCCCCTGGGGCTGGGCATGCCCCAGTACCTGGGCTTCAAACCATGTGCCTGCTGTGGCAAGCCTATGCTGGTGAGTGACCCACACTCCCATTGTCTGAAGTGTCTGCGAGGGGCTCACATATGAGAGTGCTGTGAAATATGTCAGGACTTCACACCTTGTACAAAGAAAGGCTATACTGAGAGCTAGTCTTCCGAACACCTCCGCTTTGGCGCAAAGCGCCCCTCTGGCACTGCATGTTTCTCGGCACCATTCTCCATCTCCAATGCTGAGGAAGAAGAATAAGAAAAAACAATCCAAGAGAGGATGTCTCACCGGTGCTGAGCAAGGACAAACTGGGATGGCAGTGGAGTGTGACACGTGTCAGGCCGCTCCTCTGTCCCCAGCCCCTAGTGGCACTGTCAACTCCACGCCACTTGCAGGGGTCCAGTGTGGGACCTCCTGCTGACACCAAGAAGTCATCACAGCGCCTTCCACCTGGAGGCCTTTGCAGTGGCCAGTGACTTACTATCACTCCCAGTACCCCGACCCCAGTGGGACAACTACCAGCTCTGATGAGCATGATTAGCAGAAGGGAGCATGGGGCTCTGAGCATGTACCTGGCACTGGGGCCCTCTATCATCTATGAGGTCTTCCACAATCTGGCACTGGTCCCTGGACACTCGGCACCGATTGGTGGAAGCGAGGTCACCTCGGGGGATGCTTCTTCGGAGTTGGAGGTGAAGCCCTACACCCACCCTAAGAGCTGCCATCGCTACCCATCCTACATCCTGCCGGACCCCCATGCGGACCCCCCCATTGGTACCTGGCCTGAAGGACAGTGGCCAGTGCAGGTCCAGTGGCCGTTGTGAAATCTGTGGGGATTTCTCCTGTACTGGGACTGCCATCCCACTGGTCCTACTCAGTTGCATCCGAGAGGAAGGCCCATGCCCTGCTCTGCTCAGCACCTGACCCCGACTACAATACTGACACGGAAGATGTGGGCCCAGGGGATGTAATAAGGGCAGAAGAAGAGGAGGAAACTCCTCCTCCAGCTCAGACCTATTCCTTCCTCCCAGATGAGGGAGGGGCTGAGCAGCTCATTACTGCAAGATGACTTTAGAGCCCATCAGGAGCTTCTAAAGAGGATAGCTACTAACTTAGGGCTAGAGGTCAAGGTACTCAAGGAGTCTTCACATAGCCTTATTAGATGGGGCTGCTGCAGCCAAAATGTCAAAGTGGCCCTACGCATTAATGAGGCTGCTATGGGTCCAGTCAGAGCCCTATGGCAGACCCCATCTTCTCTCCCTCCCACCTCCAAACAGTAGAGAAGAAATATATGTACTTATATTCTCACCCCTCTCCCAGGTCTCTAGTGGTCTTAGAGGCCAATGAGAGGGACAGACAAGACCAGACAAGCACTACCTCCAAGCAGAAGGACTTAAAAAAGCTAGACCTGTTGAATAAATTTTTCTGACAAACGGGCGGGTTACAGCTTAGTATTTCTAACCAACAAGCCCTGCTTGGGAGGTACAATTACAATATGTAGGACTTTAAACTTCACCATACAGACTTGCTGCCTCAGGACTCCAGGCAAGAGTTTTCCACACTCTTAGAGGAAGGAAAGAACATAGCCTGAGCCTCACTCCAAGTGGGCCTGGATGCAGCCAATGGGGCAACCAGAAAGATGGCTTCTGCAGTGGTCATGGGTTAGTACTCATGGCTTCAATTCTCAGGGCTCCTATTGGCGATTCAACAACTGATCCAAAACCTCCCATTCGAGGGTACCTCTCTTCTCTCAAAGCAAACGGACACAAAGCTCCATGGCCTGAAGGACTCCAGGGCTACCCTCAAATCCCTGTTCAAAGCAAATCCACCAGGTCTTGCTAGGTAGTAGGGAGCCATCTACTAGAGCTACTTACCTGGCCAAGTGGAAACATTTCTCGGTATGGTCTTCCCAGTGAGGTCTTTCTCGAACTCTGTCTTCCCATCAGTCTGTACTGGAATACCTGCTCTATCTGAAACAACAAGGTCTGGCCCTCGCATGTATCCAGGTCCACCTAGCAGCAATCTGAGCCTTCCACCCTTTGGTGAGCTGCAGGTCAGTCTTATCACATGAGATGTCCATTCGCTTTCTTAAAGACTTATAAAGGCTTTACCCTCAAATTTGCGAGCCAGTTCCACTGTGGGATTTAAACCTGGTACTTGCAAGACTCTCGGGCCCTCCCTTTGAGCTGACTTTGTGCCCTCAGCCATGGGCGGTGGGTGGAGCCCCACTTTGGGGAGGCTAGCCCCGGCTCTGCCCCTTTCTTCCCCTCCCCTCGGCTGGAGGAGCCCCGAGCCGGCCGGAGCCCTGAGACACTCCTTCACCTTCCCACCCGGAGGAGCCCCAAGACACCCCCCACAGCTGGAGGAGCCCCAAGACACACACACCCCCACCCCCCTCAGCTGGAGGACCCTCGAGCCGGCTGAGGCCCTGAGGGCACCCCCCGCACCTGCCCAGAGGAGCCCTCAGCTGGCCAAAGCCCTGAGCTCCCATACCCAGAGTACCGGGCCAGCTGCAGCTGCACCATGCCTCCCCTCCCCAGACCCCAAGCTGCCTGGAGAAAAGCGTGCGTCTCTCTTCTCTGGAAGAAGCTTTTGCTGTGCCCCATGCAGGTTGAGCTGAGGAGGCAGCCTATGCTGAGGAGGCAGTAGGGGCATAATAAATCAAAAATTTTCCCCCAAAACCCCACAACCGGGGGTCCAGCGGCTGCAGCTCAGCCTCTCCGTGTCTATTATACCTGCCGCCCATGCCCTCTGCTGTTTCCCTCCTGGAAGGTCGCCTTCCTGGTAGTGATTATCTCAGCTAGAAAGGTCTTGGAAATCAGGGCCCTTACATCAGAACCACCATACAGTGTTCTTTAAGACAAGATTCAACTGCGCCCCAACCTGGCCTTCCTTCCAAAGGTGGTTCCATAGTAACCAGGCCATTTTCCTGCCAGTTTTCTTCCCAAAAACTGCACAAGAATTCAGAAGAGCAGCGGCTTTACTCGTTGGACATTAGACATGCTGTAGCCTTCTATATTGAGAGGATCAAGCTGTTCCGTAGATCTGCACAACTCTTCGTGCCAATAGCAGAAAGGATGAAATGCCTACCGGTCTCAGCCCAGAGAATCTCATCCTGGATAATCGCCTGTATTTGCACGTGCTACAAGCAGGCACCTTCTGCTATCTTGACAACTCATTCAGCGAGAGCTCAGGCCTCATCAGCGGCATTTCTGACCCAGGTCCTAATCCAAGACATCTGCAGGGCTGCATACCGTCTCCGTTTACTACACCATCCCCCAGCAGGCTCGAGATGATGCCAGGTTTGGGAGAGCAGTATTGCAATCCGCATGTCCATGAATTCTGAGTCCACCTCCTTGGTACTGCTGATGAGTCAACGAACGTGGAATGGATATGAGCAAGCACTCGAAGAAATAATGGTTACTACCCTTTCCATAAGTGGTGGTCTTCGAGATGTAGTGTTTGTGTCCGTTCCATGGCCCACCCTCCTACCCTTTTGTTGGAGTTGGCCAGCAAGAAGGAACTGAAAAGGTGTGGGGCCAGCAGTGCCCCTTATACTGACGCATAAGCACGCGGCACCAGAGGGTGCTAGAGCCGGCCCAACAGATACTGAGTGAAAAATGTCTTGCAACAGTGCATGCAGCACGTGCACACCTAACGTGGAATGGACATGAGCAACACATCTCTATGAGCAACAGTTATGGAAAGGTTAGTAACTTTTTTTTTCTTAACAGATCTGTGTATTCGGTGTCGGAAACGCAGGTTTTAGTGACTAAAATAAGCTTTTGCTATTTGTTACTCTTGTTCACAATGCTGCAGAGCCAACATAGATATGTGAGAATTATCTGGATTCTATTTCTTATACGTCACAAACAAAATTGTGTACTAAGTTCCAACTACAGGGCTAAAAACTGGTGTTTGTACAAACTCATTTGATTCTTTTTGCGTCTTCTAGATGGCAGACTGAATCTTGTTCTTGAACATAGGGAGGTACCCGGTAAACACTGAAAAAATACTCTAGTGAATTGGAGACACCTTTTTTGGTAAATGGCTATGAAATCCCTGGTAACATTACATTTATATGCCATTTGCCCTAACAAAACAGCATAAATTTAGAAAATCATTACAGAGATGACTACTAGCCATCAGCCTCTGGGAGTACATCTGGGGTGCTGAATTTCTCAATCATTCTGAAACCAATGAGTTTTGTCATTAGTAGGAGCAGTAACCTAAGGTGGAGCTATAGTGTGGTAAATGTGCTGGCATATATTTCCTCTAAATGCTGCACGCTTCTGAGTTGTGAAGTATGACAAAATGGAGGCCCTAAGGTCCACTTAGTTAAATTGGCTATAATAACATTTGACTTCCATTACTCTTGCAGTTTTAATTCAGCCAGGTTTCTTTTTAAAATCATGTGTTTTATTCTAATGCAACAAGTAAAACTAAAATATAATAGGGCTCTTAACTTTAACTAATGCTGAAACTTGGAGAAATCTTTTACTTTACAACAACTTATAATTAAGGTTAAGATTTTGTCATGGTTATTTTTAGTAAAAGTAATGGACAGGTCGCAGGCAATAAACAAAAAATTCATGCGAGCTGTGACCTGTCCTGACTTTTATTAAAAATAACAGGGGAAGAGAGGGCCGGGGGAAGGAATGACAGCAGAATCCCTATGTGGGGACTGACAGCCCCATCCCCACCACTGTGGGTCAGGGGAGCACAGCCCCAGCTCTGGCACTGGCAAAAGGAGCGGGGGGAACATATGGCCCTGGCCGCAGCTGCGAGGGAGAGGGGGGGCCCTGGTTTTGGCCCCACCACTGACAGCTGAAGTCAAGGAGGTCTGGTAAAGTCTCAGAATCTGGGTCCTCTGTGACTAAACTGTATCCTTACTTATAGTCCATAAACACTTGCTACTTGAAGTCCTACAGTTGCTACTGATACCTTCTACATGAAGGGCCAAAACTAAGTCACTGTTCTTAAAACTACTTATGTACCCTAAAACATATATCCCTAATGGCTTTTATTGTTAATTTATAAGGCTACATTTGTCCAAGCAAAATTGTGGTTTGATATCTTTTCCAGGGCCCTGAATGCATCCACTATCTTCAGCAAGAATATCTGCCTTCATTGCAGGTAGCTCCTGAAATAATCCAGGTAGGAACATTTTCTAGTTGGTATTTCAAATATTTAAAAGTGAAAACTGAAGACAATATCAAAAGTCGTGTTGGTAAGCTTAATTTCTCCTGTTACATTTCAGTAAAACACACAATTGCTATGTAGTACTAAAACAACATGACAAAAACAATATTATTATTAAAATTAGGGATGTAAATATTGGTTTAAAAAGTTAACCAGTTAAACGATTAAAATTATATAGTTTAACTGGTTAACCGTTAACCGAGATAGTTCCATGGGGTCTGGGACAGCATGGCTGGGGTTAATGGTTAAGTCTGGTTAACTAGTAAGCCTAATGCTTACCCTTTAACCTTTTACATCCCTAATTAAAATACAGCATACAGGAAAACCATCCACAAGTTGGCGGTACAAATACCAACTCAGTGCCGTTAAACTCAGTGATTTAAAGCCTTACCTCAAAAAACGTCCAGTGTAAAAGATTAATTAAAGTCATGCAGCCAGCTTTCCAAAATAATCTGAGTGGAAACTTATTTAGATGGAGGACTGAAGCAGGAGATATGTCTGAAACCAATAATCAAGTATTTTGATACCCACAAAGTGTTAACATTTGTTTTTGTGAAGATATTTGCCCAGAAATCAGCAAATGAAAAAAATATTTTAGCCCCTTCAGAGTTGCACAGGTGTCATCTTAGTATGCTTTGTCTAGTTCTGCCCTCAGAGAGCTTACGGAGCACAAGTACTTCTAAATATTATTTTTGTTGAGTATCTGTGAAATGTTTCCACAGTCCAAATCTCTGGAGTAAAAACTATATAGCTATAGATCTTATTACAAGTGTTAGTCTAGTTTAAGTGACTACCATATTGGTAGTAAAAATAAACATTTCATAGCAGTCATTTCTTTTTAATAAGACTTAAATCTGAGAAATTAAGGTACAAGGAATTTTGATTTTATAAAAATGGGTACAGAAATATTTTTTATATTAAAGATCACATTAACTTAACGTATCAATTTTCTGTAGTGTTTTTGGTCTTACTAATGTGCAAGGTTCTTGTACATTACAATAATTCTTGCACTTAAATAGACAAGAGATACAGAAGTGTTTTCAGCAATTAAAGTATTTTTTCAAGCTTGATTATTTCAACAGTTAATGTGATTAGGGCATTTTAAAAGGTACACTAAATGTTATCTGGGTGAACTAGTTTGATTAGATGTTGAGTGCCAAGAAGAAATAGAGGATCTCAATTCTGATCTGTGAGTTCTTTGGAGGTGGAAGCGGTCAGACCTGCTTCTTTGGAAGATAGTATTTACCATCGTAGTGTGACTTAAATTGTGAAACCAGGTGATTTAACAACATAAATAATACTTGTGCGATAATTTATACTTAAGATAAAGGAAGGCTTCTTACATATCCATACACTACCCTTTGATCCAAGGTTGTAACTGCTTTGTCAGGAATTGTGCCACAGAGTGAGGGCAGAATGACTCTTTATCTTGAAATACTCATATTAACAATACTTAACACATGTAGTGCTTTACATGGTCAAAGTACTGTACAAAATTAGGGAGGTAGGTGTTATCCTGATTTAACTTTAAGGATAAACAGAGGAAATAACACTACTGCAGTGCCACAAGTCATGCAAAGGCAAATTTAGAGCCATGGTCCTCCTGACTTCAGTCCTCCATTCTATGCTTCTCTGTTATTATTCAAAATAAATATAAAATGGGTTGCTAAAAACTGTAAATATATGTTCTCCTCTGAAGCATATCAGAGGGGAGCCAAAACCTATGATTCATCCTTACTGGCCAGTGAAATGCATAGTTTACCTCCTCTTTTAAAGAAAAGAAAAAAGCACAGTGGGGAAAATATGAACTTCAATTTTGTGGCTGAAATATAAACTTCTGTTACTCATTACCTCTCAAGCACTTGTTTTGTTTATCCATCTAGCTACAGTGTATTTCAGTATTAATTCTCATTGCTCATTTACAGGAGTTTTGTCAAGCACTTCAGCAGCCTGATGCTAAAGTTTTTAAAAATTACTTAAAGGTAAGTTTAAATACAGTGTGTTTCCTTATTACAGTGTACATATTTCACTGAGTTATGGTAGCGATTTGAAGGCAAGTGAGAACATATCTCTGGTGCTCTAACTTAACAAAATGATTTTATGGATGTTTTGTGTCCTGTAAACCTGCAAGTAACCAGCAAAGTTAAAAATGACCCCCCCCCCCCCACTCCTTCCAAACAATTTAAATACTATTAAATTGTCATTTGATTTCTTTGGTCATATATCCAATGAGATGGTATCTATTTGGCCTATATAATCAAATAGATAACTTGAACAGAAAGGGCATAACTGGCATGGTTCTAAAATATGCATGATAATACTTCCCTTCATCATAGCTGTTCTATACTGCAAAAGAGTTTGAGTACCACCATCAATAGATTTTTAGATGGAACCACTTCTCTGTTGAGCTTCAGGGAAAATCAGTCTCCTCAAATTAATGTGCACATATTAGTGTAAAGACATTAACCCTAACCATACTATGAAAATGTATAATCTGTATTTCCTCAAGCTTTAGCAAGGCTTGTATAAAAAATACTATTTTGTGTTTTTTCTTTTTTTTAAAACAGGTATTCTTTCAAAGAGCAAAGCCCTAAGGAAAATACTGGAATCCTCTGTACCTGCTTCCATAATCAGGAACTCCAGTTATTTATACAAATGCTAACCTTTTGTGCCATTTGAACTGTTTTTTTTTTTTAAAAAGATGTTGCTCTCTGCTTACATCAGTAAATATTTTAGTCTTTGGAAAAATGCAAATGAATATGCACCCCTTCTGTGTCTCATAAGATACATGTAAGGTATGTGACAACATGGGAAGTTGCCTGCATGCCTATTCAAACCCTTTTACTTTGTGTCGGATGGTCTAAGTTTATGCTGTAACAAATACAGCAGTAAAATACCTGACTTATTTTTGAAATAAAAAATATGAAAATCTAAGACCATAGCAGTGGTGATTAAGCTGTGTACATTTTTAAAGATATTGAGTAAAAAATGTTTTCATGAGACATGAATTTCATTTGTTCATGTATAGTGACATGAAAAATAAAACAATCAAACTCATTTTTGTAGATAGTCATTTCATTGAAATTGTCTTAATGCTGAAGTGTATATTCTACAAAACACAGATTGGTTTAATAAATTATGATTAAAAATAGGAACTGGCTCTACTTTTTTATAAAAATAAATTTTATGTAGTGAAAACGTACAGGTCTCTGACTCATTGTGTTGCATCTTTAGGTGTTACAATCAGTAAGCTGCAGAACACTGTATTAGTTTTGAGCAAGAAATAGCAATTCTATTGGCACTTTGATACAGTGTTATGGTCAGTTAGGATGTTTACTGTCCTGTGTGTAGATGAACCAAGCAAAAATTGCATTTATCACAATATATTTCGCTTGCGTCTCTGTGGTTCCCCACCTGATGTTGTAGTATGCAGGCTACTATCAGAAAATTTGGTGGGGAAAAACATAGTTATGCAATGAGTCCTAGTTTTCTCCCAAGAATAAATATCTACATAAGATAGTGGAGTCAACATACCCCACAGATAATCAGGAGTGGCCAAATTTTTTTCCTACATTACATAGTACTTTAAAATAAGACTCAAGAGTCACAATACTCATTTAAAATAATGACAGTGTGTCCTTCAACTAGGCTACAGCAAACCAAATTACTAGGAGTAGAAAGGCTGCCAAATAACTAATCCTAGGAATGTCCAGCAAGGACCCAAACTTTCTGGCAGTCATTAGCAGATTCACAGTTTGGTACAACTGGAACAAAATCCAATACACTTGTGGAAGAACTCAACCACCCCCACCCACTATGATTATCAAATATCTTCTGAACTAATTATCACATTTCTTGACTAAAAGGATAGTCCTGTGGGACAGAGGGGGTTAAGTCAAATATTATATGGCTCTCTAGAGAGATACCAAGAAAAAGCTGAGGGACTGCCCTCTTGGTGTGGATTCTTCAGTGATTTAAATTTTCACTGGCTCTAACAGAGTCCTGGCTTACTTTCATTATATTACCTGTAATCTAATTATTAGGGCTGTGGATTAATCACAGTTAACTCACACGATTAACTCAAAAAAATTAATCACAATTAATCACTGTTAAACAATAGAGTACCAACTTAAATTTATTAAATGTTTTGGATATTTTTCTACATTTTCATATATATTCTGTGTTGTAATTTAAATCAAAGCGTATATTCTTTTTAAATACAAATATTTGCACTGTAAAAATGATAAAATAAATAGTATTTTTCAATTCCTCATACAAGTACTGTAGTGCAATCTTTGTTGTGAAAGTGCAATTTACAAATGTAGATTTTTTTTTTGTTATATAACTGCATTCAAAACCAAAACAATGGAAAACTTCAGAGCCTACAAGTCCACTCAGTCCTACCTCTTGTTCAGCCAATCACTAAGAGAAACAAGTTTGTTTACATTTACAGGCGATAACGCTGCCCGCTTTTTATTTACAATGTCACCAGAAAGTGAGAAGAGGCATTTGCATGGCACTTTTGTAGACGGCATTGCAAGGTATTTATGTCTCAGATATGCTAAACCTTCATGTGCCCCTTCATGCTTCAGCCTCCATTCTAGAGGACATGCTTCCATGCTGATGACGCTCATTAAAGGAATAATGCATTAATTAAATTTGTGACACAATTCTCCCCCAGGAAGTTCAATGTCCCCTGCTCTGTTTTACCCCAATTTTGCCATATATTTCATGTTATAGCAGTCTTGGATGATCACCCAGCACATGTTGTTCATTTTAAGAACGCTTTCACTGCAGATTTGACAAAACACAAAGAAGATACCATTGTGAGATTTCTAAAGATAGCTACAGCACTAGACCCAAGGTTTAAGAATCTGAAGTGCCTTCCAAAATCTGAGAGGGAAGAGGTGTTGAGCATGCTTTCAGAAGTCTTAAATGAGCAACGCTCCCATGCAGAAACTACAGAGCCTGAACGACCAAAAAAGAAAATCCACCTTCTACTAGTGGCATCTGTCTCAGATAATGAACATGTATTGGTCCGCACTGCTTTGGATTGTTGTTGAACAAAACCCGTCACCAGCATGGATGCATGTCCTCTCAAACAGTGGTTGAAGCATGAAGGGACATATGAATCTTTAGAGCACCTGGCACGTAAATACCTTGTGACGCCAGCTACAACAGTGCCATGAGAATGCCTGTTTTCGCTTTCAGGTGACTTAAACAAGAAGTGGGCAGCATTCTCTCCTGCAAATGTACACAAACTTGTTTGTCTGCGCAATTGGCCGAACAATAGGACTGAGTGGACTGTAGGCTCTAAAGTTTTACATTTTTTATTTTTGAATGCAGATTTTTTTGTACCTAATTCTATACTTGTATGTTCAACTTTCATGATAGAGAATGCACTATAGTACTTGTATTAGGTGAATTGAAAAATACTATTCCTTTCTTTTGTTTTTTACCGTGCAAATACGTGTAATCAGAAATATAAAGTGAGTCCTGTGCACTTTGTATTTTGTGTTGTAATTGAAATCAATATATTTGAAAATGTAGAAAACCTCCAAAATATTGAAATAAATTGTTAACAATGTAATTAATCTCGATTACGTTTTTTTAATTGCTTGACAGCCCTACTAATTATGTAAGGGCTAGACTGGAGGGTGCAAGGTAGCAATTATGCCTCAGGCCAGATTTCTTCCTGCTTGCTCCTGGCTGCATTTGGTCCTGGATAATAGCAAATTACTACCTTCCATGTGCCCCTTCAGCTGTGCTGGCTGGCATGTTTGGGGTAGAGCCCAAGTTCCACCCACATCTCTCCCACCTGCTGAGGCAAATGAATAATGGGCTTGCAGCTCACACTCACCATTACATGCCTGGATTTTAGGTTTAGTGAGACTGTTCTCTTCCCTCCACCCCTTGAGGATAAATGGTTTGTATAACTGGTCATTTGTAAGATGGGAGTTTGTGAAACTGAGCTTCGACTGTAATTCCAACTCTTAAGTGGTACCTGTAGTCTTTGCTGAAGCAGGAAAAGCATCCTCTGAGTGTTAAACATGTCCAGATACTTCCAAAGAGGGGAGTCTGGTGATGACTGTCCTTCCAGACCATGCGTGGGCTCGCCAGCCAAAATTCTTGGTTTTTTTTTTTTTGTGAGATGCTAAATGGGCACTTTGAGGGTGAGAGCAGTCAACCACTACGGTACGCTGAGGTTTGTTCCCCCCCCCCCTTCCTCCTCAGGCATTGGCTTCTTATGACCTTATTCTAGCACATACTCCCTTCTAGCACATGCCTCTTTTGCAATCTCCTTATGACACCTTCTCTATCATGTACTCCACTTGCCTACGTACTAGCTACAAGCATGAGTGGAAGGAGTTATAACTGTATGGCAGATTTAAGTGCCTAACAAGCCCAGGTATTTTCCTAGGATACAAGCTAAGTGTTTTTGGAAAAGGTGCTGCAGTTTCTTAGCTGGCTGTGGAACTTTGAAGAGCCAAAACTGTCCGTATGTGAGGCAGAACTTACAGGCTCTTCAGAGTGCAAATTATGCCCTCCTTGGTCACAGCCTGCTGACCCTCAGCTCTACGGGGCCATGCCCTGGTAGTAAGAACAGACATATCTAGTCCCCACTTGTCCTAAGGAGCCATAACTCCAGTGTGGAAAGACCTGATCAGGAGCAGCAGACCATGTCAAGGAGGCAATCTAAGGGTCAAGAGGATACCAGCTGACCAGCTCAGGGGTCAAGTCCTGGGGTAGACCTGAGCCAGAAGGGAGGAAAAAAACTTTAAGGGCTCATATGCCCCCACAAATATTGAAGGCAGTCCTAAGTGCTCTGGGCTGGTACACAGCTCCCCTTCTGAAACAAACCCTGGGACTCTAGCAATGAGCCCCCACTCCCCCCTGGCATAGAGTGTGTGACTCTGAGGGGGAGGACACAAAAGAAGACACATCTAAGGGACTCAAGGCACTAGATAAAGTGTCACAAGAGACCCTGCCAGGGCTGGGTGGCAACTCCTGTGAAGCAGATGAAAAGGGCCAAAAAATGAAAGGGAAAGAAATATAAGAACTCTGACTCGAGCACTGTCTCTTCTAGTGAGGAAGGAGAGCTCTCCTCTTCCAGGGGAAACCTCTGGTACTGCAGATTACATGGCACAACCAGAGGTGGTAGTACTGCCTCTACGAGTTCAGACAGATGGCCACAGGGCTGCCTTTATGCATATCCATTTCTTCTAGGGAAGGTCAGAAGGTAAGGTGAAAAGTAGCAAAGGTGATCATTCCAGGACACTGGTTTTCAGTTCTGATAGACTTGGCACTAAAACCCCCACTGCATCTAGCAGTGAGACCAACACCAGTCACGCATACCCTATCCTTCATCTAGACCCAAAATGTCTACAGCTGATAGCATGGCTATTGAGAGGGAATATTAATTGCATTCAGTCTGTCCTCCAAAATTGTTGGGACTTGCCTCTTCTCTACATGAGCTTCGACGCTAAAGGCCTACTTCTCCATCTGGACTAGGTTTAGCTAATATCAGGAAAACAACAGAAGCCCCAAGGACCCTAGCATCCCAGCTATTCTGGGTTTCTTCAAGATAGTGGGGAAAAAGGATTCCAGCCCACCACTGTTGCATGCTAGGTGTCAGATATAAGTAGCATCTTACATACTGGGTCTATTGGCAGATAATCTTCAAGTACCCAGATCTCTCAGACCACTCAGACTGGCTAGACCTGTTGTCAGACAAATCTTTTCTATATGGGACCCACTGGTGCTAGAAGCCCTGATCACACACAGTTTTGAATCATGAACATTAGTCGCACCATTCTGTCTATCCAACAAAACCTGTTTCTTGGTCACTATCACATCTGCAAGATGAGTTTTTGGAGTTGGCAGTGTTATCCAGGCCGGAAATTCATCATGACCCCAGAATCTTCTTGCCAAAAGTAAACTCCTCTTTCTATTCCTCACAGAAGGTAGTCCTGTCATTCAGTCCAAAGCCACAACATCCTGAAGAAAAACTGGCATAATCTGGATGTTCATAGAACACCAAAGATCTGTCTTAAGTGCACTGAACTGACAAGATCATTTCCTTTCACCTGAAGTGCCAAGGGCTCTAGGTGTTCAAACTGTGACCAGATTGGTCAAGTTATGCATTGTAGAGGCAAAGAAGGCATCAGGTTTACCTGTTCCTGACGTCATCAAGGCACAAGATCTTTCTTTCTATTTATGAAGTCACCAATCTGTTCTTCCACTGAGGAAATCTGTAGGGCAGCAACATGGGCCTCTATTAACTTCTGTTTGTTAGACGCTAGTGTTTATGGAGAATCCATTCTGTTATTTGTGCCAGTCTTTTAGAGTAAGTTTGGCAGTTGGATCACTTTAGCCCATTCCACGCTTTTGTTTTGACTAGGGGGAGTTCAGTTAGCTACAACCAGAGAAGCTGCATGCTGTGACCTACTGGATTAAACCAGTGATCTACGGAATCTTACTTTAAAACTATATACTTTGCATGATTCGTTCCAGAAGCTCTCAGTCAGGACATAACAGACACTAGAAAATGGACTTTCTGTCCTCTACACAGGCATCCTTTGGCAAGAAGGTGCTACATTTGGTGATCCAGAAACAGTTTGCCCTTTTGGCAATTAATTTTTTGGGGGACTCTCCCTATCTCAGTCTACTACTTTATCCATCTCTTATTTATTTTCACTGCTCGCTACTTCACATATGTCTGATACTGGGCTACAAAAGGGGAAATTTTTTACACAATAACTTTCTTGCTGCTAGCAATGTTTTCCATGATTCTACCCTTCCTGGTATTGTTAAAAAAAATGTTCACATCTGTTTTGTTGAGAAGCTTTGGAGCTTCATGCTTTGGGGTGTGAACTTGAAATTTGGAAGTGGTGCAGGATGGGGCTGGGGTGTCACTCGAGTGTCATGACTGTGCCTTCTGTAGTTCCTTTGAAAATTCACCTACATTTGGCCTAGTTCTAAGCCTCCAATACAAAAAAAAATCTGTTTGTATATGATCGGTAGATACTTGCCTAGAGTTTAGCAGCTACATTCCATCGGCAATGAGCATGCTCCAACCCAGGGCTGCCAAGACTGAGCAAAGCGTCGCCTGCTCAGGCTCCTCCTAGGTGCCGAAGGATAGATACAGTGTCACCGTAAGCGAGATGAGGGATACTACCTCTCTTGTGCTCTCAGTGCTTCTGCTGCAGCGGGCCAGGAAGCGTGACTGGAATGCAAGGGGTGGAAGGGATGACAGAGAATACAAAAAAGGGGGGTAGGATGGTAGGTGGAGAGAAGCTGCGATGGAGTTAAGGGGGGGGGGAAATGGACTGAGGCCATCTAGAGGGATAAGGGGTACAGGAGCTAGGGTGGGGAGCTAGGAGCATAAGTCTAACCACAAGAGAACAGCCCCCTCCACAACCTGAACACACCACTCCAGCGTCTCAATAGTCTTCGGCTGTTGGCAAGGAGCAGCGAAACCCTCTGGAAATACATGATGGGGAGGGGGTGTCTGCGAAGAGGGATGGCAGTAGTCGGGAGGGGACAGGTGGGCTACAACGACGGACGTTTGGGACTAGGAGGGGATGGCGGGGTAGTCTGAGGCAGGATGGGCGGGGGGGGTCTGAGGTGCTGGATGGGGATGAGCAGGGCGGGGGGGGGGTCTGAGGTGCTGGATGGGGATGAGCAGGGCGAGGGGGGGGTCTGAGGTGCTGGATGGGGATGAGCAGGGCAGGGGGGGGTCTGAGGTGCTGGATGGGGATGAGCAGGGCGGGGGGGGGGTCTGAGGTGCTGGATGGGGATGAGCAGGGCGAGGGGGGGGTCTGAGGTGCTGGATGGGGATGAGCAGGGCGGGGGGGGGGTCTGAGGTGCTGGATGGGGATGAGCAGGGAGGGGGGGGTCTGAGGTGCTGGATGGGGATGAGCAGGGCGAGGGGGGGGTCTGAGGTGCTGGATGGGGATGAGCAGGGCGAGGGGGGGGTCTGAGGTGCTGGATGGGGATGAGCAGGGCGGGGGGGGGTCTGAGGTGCTGGATGGGGATGAGCAGGGCGGGGGGGGGGTCTGAGGTGCTGGATGGGGATGAGCAGGGCGGGGGGGGGTCTGAGGTGCTGGATGGGGATGAGCAGGGCGGGGGGGGGTCTGAGGTGCTGGATGGGGATGAGCAGGGCGGGGGGGGGGGTCTGAGGTGCTGGATGGGGATGAGCAGGGCGGCTGGGGCTCTGAGGGGGATGTCGGTGTCGCCGGATCGGAGCGGGCTGGGGCCTGCCGCAGAGCTCCGTGCGGGGCGGGGCCCCCCGGCTGGGCCCGGGGAGCCCGTGGGAAGTACCCGCGGGGCGGCACGGCCAGGCCTGACACGCAACGGCACCGCCCCGCCTCCCCAGCGCCGCCGTTGCAGGAAGCCGGAAGCGGCGGGAACAAGCTTTAGCTTGGCAGGGCCAGGCGGGAGTCGCGGATCGCGGCGCTGGGACGGGGCCGCTGTCTGCAGGTAGGGCCGGGCCGGGCCGGTCCCGCGCGGGAGGGGTGGCGGCTCTCGGGGTGGTCTCGGCGCTGTGGTGGGAGCCGGGGCTAGGGCCGCTGCCGGAGGCTGGGCTGTGACAAGCCGGGGCCAAGGGGGAAGGGTGCGGGGATCGGTCCCGCCAGTGACTTGCTGCCCGAGCTCGGGACCGAGTCGGGAGAGGGAACAGGAGCTCGCCCGGTGAGCCCGCCGCTCCTGGGGGCGGCCTGGCGGCTCCGCTCCAGCCCCCCAACAGCCCAGCACTGTGCCGGCCCCCCACCGTCCCGGTGACCTGACCAGGCCCCGTGTGCTCTGCCCCCGGTGCCGGGAGGGGGCAGGTCAGTGAGGCGCCTTTGGTTCCCCAAGCTGGGCCCTAGTCCTAGGGCAGCGAGCATCAGCCTGGGGCTGCTGGGGCTCGCCTTGGGGTGACAGCGCTGGTGAGTTGTGGCCGCGTGCCTGAGACTTGCAACGTCTTCAACATTAAACGCAGCAAAATCCTTTGGTACTGGAGCGAGAGATTTTACAAGCTGCCTTTAAAGTCTGTCCAGATGGAGGAGGGAGTTGCCCTAGAAGTGATCGGCATGGTGGGTAAGGCATCGAATTGGTGCCTAGGTGACATGGTTTCCGGCTCCAAGGATGGTATCCTGATTTGTTCATGGATGCATATGAGCTTTAATGCCCTCATCTCAAAACTGAACCACAGTTCATTCACTTATTTCAGGGGTTCTCAAACTGGGGGTCACAACACCTCAGGGCGTCCTGAGGTTATTACATGGCGGGGTTACAAGCTGTCAGCCTCCACCCCAAACCCCACTTTGCCTACAGCATTTATAATGGTGTTAAATATATAAAAATATGTTTTTTAATTTATAAGGAGGGATTGCACCCAGAGGATTGCTATGTGAAAGGGGTCACCAGTACAAAAGTTTAAGAACCACTGAATTATTTTATGTTTTTAAATCTTGTAGCCTCTTCGACTAGGCACCTATGGGGAAAGAGTGGGGGGAAGAGAGGAGGAGGTGGGAACCATTATCTTTTGTGGAATATAAGCTTTCAAACTTTCATTTAAGAAAATAATTCTATCTGTTGGAGTAGTTCCAGTTTTTGGATGTTGTGAAGGCCAAGACTATAACAGGATTAAAAAAAGAACTAGATAAGTTCATGGAGAAGAATAAAAGGAGGCAGCTAGAGACAAAAAGATACCTTTTAAATTTAAAAGGTAATATCCTACTGAGGAAAATAGAAAGGAACATAAACTCTGGCAAGTCAGGTATAAAAGTATAATTAGGCAGGCCAAAAAGGAATTTGAAGAGCAACTTGCCAAAGACACAAACTAACAGCAGATTATTTTTTAAGTACATGAGAGGCAGGAAGCCTGCCAAACATGGGGCCACTGGACAATTGAGCTGCTAAAGGAGCACTCAGAGAAGACAAGGCCACTGCAGAGAAGCTATATTTTCAATTCACCTAATACTATTTTACAATTCACCTAATAAAAGTACTGTAGTGCAATCTCTTTATCATGAAAGATTTCAGAGTAGCAACTGTGTTAGTCTGTATTCGCAAAAAGAAAAGGAGTACTTGTGGCACCTTAGAGACTAACAAATTTATTTGAGCATGAGCTTTCGTGAGCTACAGCTCACTTCATCGGATGCATTCAGTGGAAAATACAGTGAGGAGATTTATATACATAGAGAACATGAAACAATGGGTGTTACCATACACACTGTAAGGAGAGTGATCGCTTAAGGTGAGCTATTACCAGCAGGAGAGCGGGGGCGGGGAGGGGAACCTTTTGTAGTGATAATCAAGGTGGGCCATTTCCAGCAGTTGACAAAAACATCTGAGGAACAAGGGGGGAGGGGGAAATAAACATGGGGAAATAGTTTTAGTTTGTGTAATGACCCATCCACTCCCAGTCCCTATTCAAGCCTAAATTAATTGTATGCAGTTTCCAAATTAATTCCAATTCAGCAGTCTCTCATTGGAGTCTGTTTTTTGAAGTTTTTTTGTTGAAGAATTGCAACTTTTAGGTCTGTAATCGAGTGCCAAAGACATTGAAGTGTTCTCCAACAGACTCCAATGAGAGACTGCTGAATTGGAATTAATTTGCAAACTGGATACAATTAACTTAGGCTTGAATAGGGACTGGGAGTGGATGGGTCATTACACAAACTAAAACTATTTCCCCATGTTTATTCCCCCCTCCCCCCTTGTCCTCAGACGTTTTTGTCAACTGCTGGAAATGGCCCACCTTGATTATCACTACAAAAGGTTCCCCTCCCCGCCCCCGCTCTCCTGCTGGTAATAGCTCACCTTAAGTGATCACTCTCCTTACAGTGAATATGGTAACACCCATTGTTTCATGTTCTCTATGTATATAAATCTCCCCACTGTATTTTCCACTGAATGCATCCGATGAAGTGAGCTGTAGCTCACGAAAGCTTATGCTCAAATAAATTTGTTAGTCTCTAGGGTGCCACAAGTGCTTCTTTTCTTTTATCATGAAAGTTGAACTTACAAATGTAGAATTATGTACAAAAAAACTGCATTCAAAAATAAAACAATGTAAAACTTTAGAGCCTACAAGTCCACTCAGTCCTACTTCTTGTTTAGCCAGTCGCTAAGACAAACAAGTTTATTTACATTTATGGGAGATAATGCTGCCTGCTTCTTGTTTACACTGTCACCTGAAATTGAGAACAGGTGTTTGCATGGCACTGTTGTTGTAGCCAGTGCTGCAAGATATTGACATGCCAGATGCGCTAACAATGCATATGTCCCTTGATGCTTCAACTACCATTCCAGAGGACATGCGTCCATGCTGACAATGGGTTCTGCTCAATAACGATCCAAAGCAGTGCAGACTGACGCACGTTCATTTTCATCATCTGAGTCAGATGTTACCAGCAGAAGAGTGATTTTCTTTTTTGGTGGTTTGGGTTCTCTAGTTTCTGCATCAGAGTGTTGCTCTTTTAAGACTTCTGAAAGCATGCTCCACACCTCATCCCTCTCAGATTTTGGAAGGCATTTCAGATTCTTAAACCTTGGGTCAAGTGCTGTAGCTACCTTTAGAAATTTCACATTGGTATCTTCTTTGCATTTTGTCAAATTTGCAGTGAAAGTGTTCTTAAAATGAACAACATGTGCTGGGTCATCATCCGAGACAGCTATAACATGAAATATTTGGCAGACTGTGGGTAAAACAGCAGGAGACGTACAGTTCTCCCCCAAGGAGTTCAGTCACAAATTAAATTAATGCATTATTTTTTTAACAAACGTCGTCAGCATGGAAGCATGTCCTCTGGAACGATGGCCGAAGCATAAAGAAGGATATGAACCTTTAGCGCATTTGCCACATAAATGTCTTGCAACGCCAGTTACAACAGTGAATTGAAAAATACGATTTCTTTTGTTTAATCGTGCAGCAGCCCTAGTTGAAACTATTGTAAAGAACAGAATTATTAGACACACAGATGGATATGATATGTTGGGGAAAAGTCCATGTGGCTTTTCCCCAATCTATTAGAATTCTTGGCGGGGCGCTGTTCAAGAATCATGTGAACAAGGGTGATCCAGTGTATACAGTGTAGTTGGACTTTCAGAAAGTCTTTGACAAGGTCCCTCACCAAAGGCCCTTAAGCAAAGTAGGCAGTCATGGGATATGAGGGAAGGTCCTCTTATGGATCAGTAACTGATTAAAAGACAGGAAATAAAGGGAGAGAGGTAAAAAGTTTGGTCTCCCAAGGATCTGTATTGGGATCAGTGCTGTTCAACATGTTCATAAATGATTTTGAAAAAGGGGTAGACGGTGAGGTGGCAAAGGTAGCAGACAATGCAAAATTACTCAAGATAGTTAAGTCTAAAGCAGACTGGGAGGAATTACAAAGGTATCTCAGAAAACTGGGTGACTGTACAACAAAATGACAGATGGAATTCAATGTTAAGTGCAAAGTAATGCACATTGGAAAACATAATTCCAACTATACCTACAAAATGAAGGGGTCTACATTAGCTGTTACCACTCAAGACAGATCTTGGAGTCATTGTGAATAGTTCTCTGAAAACATCTGTGCAGTGTCTGTCAAAAAACCCCAACAACTAACAACGTTAGGCTGCATTAGGAAAGGGATAGATAAGGGGATAGTAAATATCATAATGCCCTATATAAATCAATGGTATGTCCGTGCCCTGAATATTGTATGCAGTTCTGGGTTGCCCCATCTCAAAAAAGATATATTAGAGTTGGAAAAAGTACAGAGAAGAGCAATAAAAATGATTAGGGGGATGGAACAGCTTCCATATGAGAAGAGATAAAAAGGACTGGGAGTTTTCAGCTTAGAAAAGAGACAACTAAGTGGGGATATGATAGAAGTCTACAAAATCATGAATGGTGTGGAGAAAGTGCATAAGGAAGTGTTATTTACCCCTTTACACAACACAAGAACTAGGTGTCACCAATGAAATTAATAGGCAGCAGGTTTAAAATAAACATAAAAAAGTACTTCTTCACACAATGCACAATCGACCCACGGAGCTCGTTGCCAGGGGATGTTGTGAAAGCCAAAACTATGACTGGGTTATAAAAAGAATTAGATAAGTTCATGGAGGATAGGCCCATCAGTGGGTATTATTCAAGATGGCCAGGGATGCTACCCCATGCTCTAGGTGTCCCTAACCCTCTGACTGCCAGAAGATGGGACTGAACAACAATGGGTGGATCACTCGATAAATTGCCCTGTTCTGTTCATTCCCTCTGAAGTGAACAGGATACTGGGATAGATGGACCATTGGTCTGACCCCGTCTGACCCTTATATTCTTAAGATCTTGAGGGCATAGTTCATGTCTTAAGTGTTTGTACAACAACTAGCACATTGGAGGTTTTGGGCATCTTCATAATACAAATGATATTTGCTGGGGAGGAGGCTGAAAAAGCAGAAGCAGAGAGAAGGGCAGCAGACTAGAAGCCAGGAGTTTCAGAGAAAAAGAATGCTCCTCCTTTCCAGTGGGTAAGGGCTTTTGAATGTACTAGAAACAACAATGGATGAGTTCCCAGGAAGAGTACCTCAGTAGGAATCCCAGCAGCTTTGGTGTGGGGGTGGTCAGAGTTTGCCTTCTCCTTTAGGCATTGCCCCTAGACAGAGGGACCTCTCAGCTTTGTTAAGTCTTCCAGCTATTACAGGTCTGGTAAATTTTTCGAGTCCTAGGTATTATGCATGCAAAGCAAAACTGGGTCAGTTCCTCCTGCTGACTAACATACAAGAAAGAGCACTAAATTTCTCATCTCAACCAAAGCAGTCAATGCAAAATAATCCGCAATACGTTCTTATTATATACAATCCCTTCCTGAATTCACCAAACGCTAACCTGCTGACAAATAGAGCAAACCTCCCCACCAAAAACTGAAAAATGGTCAGGATGCTAAACCAAAACCTAAAATATCAACATATGAGTCATTGGGAAGAACAAATTAAAACAAATAGTAAGCTAGACTGCTTTTAGGTCCCTGTACAGAACTACTTCCTCATCTGTGATCATAAACTAGAAGTGAAAATGAAACAAAATTTTTAGAGCTAGTTCAGAAAGGCACAGTCATGCAAGGAGGACAAAGGACAGGTTGAGACAGGGAGACATTCTAATCTAATATCCAAGGTACAAAGACATGTGAGAAATTATTCCTAGCAATTTGAAAAAATAGGTTTAAATGAAAAATCCGCTCCCTAGCTCTGGGGAAAAAGGAGAGAGATTACAGAGAAGGGAATGTGTATCTTTTCCGGCATTTTTAGTATCGGTTTCCTTTTTTCTTAGTTTTTGCCTTACCTTGTATACTTTTCTTTTGTCCTGCTATGTTGTGTACTATGTGCTCTGTTTTGTCCACTTCTCCCCACAGTTTTAAATGCACTCTCTTTCTGGGTGTCTCCATTTTAGTAACATCAGTCAGTATCCTAAATCTCTAAGGGAGAAAAGAGTGAGTGGATTTGGGAAGAGGAGGAGGTGGTAAAGACAGAGAAAAAAGAGAAAGTAATAGATGCAGCATACACATAAAAAGAAACATTCTGAACTATTGTAAGAAAAAAGGTGGAGTGAAGCCAGAATGGGAAAGGAAGTAAAACAAAAACAAGGGAAAGATATAGCAAGTTATATTTTTAGAAGTTAAATAGAAAGTTGATTGAAGATTGTTAAAAGCAGATCAGAATACAACTGCGTTATTCCTTTAAATTGAGGGTTGTGATGTTGGGGGAATGGTTATTTTTCACCTTGGATAGGGTGAAACCAGAGTAAGTTGCAATGGTGTATTGTATTTATTTAGGAAGGAATATATGGAGCCCAGGAACAAAGATGTTAATATGACCCTATAACTGTCCAACATGAAACAGTTTTCAATAAAGTTCAAGGTTTGGAATGCAAAGATCTGAGCCTGCTTAAAACCATGGCAAACTCATTATTAAACATTTAAAACCCCTTTATTAAAGATATAGGGGGAAAAGAGAAAGTTAGAGCATTTGAAATGTAAAGTATTAAGTAAGTCTTTCATTTAAAAAAAAATCCCTTATTCCCTTTCCCTTTAGCTGTGGAGAGTCCTTAGAAGATTACAAAAATAGAAAAAAAAACCCCTTGTGTGCAGTCTTTTAGATGGTATTGAAGATTGTAATTACTGTTATTTTTGGGAAAAGTTAGCTGAGATGGGCTGGAGCTGGCATTATTGCTGTTATGAATGTCCATTCGTAGGAAAACAAAACACACACAGAAAAGGAAAGAAAAGAACAGCAAAGACAGAAAATGCAGCATCTGTCTCTGGTGTTGTTTCTCACTTACAACCTCACTGCTGGAAAAAAAAACAAAGATGTGGCACAGTGTTTTCAGCTGCTCTGAGACCTGACATACTTGTACTAGCATCAGGCTGTTCAGGGTATTGCTTTTAGCTTCCTTTTTCTGGTTACAGGCTTATAGCAGTGTTGCAAACTAAGCGTCTGCTTAGCCAGCCAAGACTGTATATTAAACAGAAGGAAAAAGGAGAGATAGGAAAGAGAAGAAATAAAGTGGTGAAGGAAAAGAACACACAAGGAGGGGTGACGACAAAGTCACATCTCAGGTAGTGTTTGGGATTCAGCAAGTGACGGTGGCAGTTTCATCTGGTTCCCTCTCTTTGGAACTGATGTCCTGATCAGACATTTCTCAGAATTAGTATAAAGAAGGTCTGGGGACCCAGGAGACAGTTGGGATGGCAGCCATGATGGTGAAGTTTCTTCCTTCCCCTCTCTTGTCTTTCAGCCAGCCAGCGTTCACCAGAGCCAGCTTTTCCTCCTGAAGTCTCTTTTTGAAGACCCCAAAAGGGAGTGATGGGCAGAATAGCTCAGTGGTTCTCAATCAGGTGTACACATACCCCTGGGGGTATGCAGAGGTCTTCCAGGGAGTACGTCAACTCATCTAGATATTTGCCTAGTTTTACAACAGGCTACATAAAAAGCACTAGCAAAGTCAGTAGAAACTAAAATTTCAGAGGCAATGACTTGTTTATACTGCTCTATAAACTGAAATGTAAGTACAGTATTTATATTCCAATTGATTTATTATATGATAAAAATGAGAAAGTAAGCAATTTTTCCGTAATAGTGTGCTGTGACTCTTTTGTATTTTTATGTCTGATTTTGTAAGCAAATAGTTTGTGAGGTGAAACTTGTGATACAACTTGCAAGTCATCAGCCTCCTGAAAGGGGTACAGTAGTCTGGAAAGGCTGAGCACCACTGGAGTAGCTCATCATCTCTCTCTCTCCCCCCCCCCCCCCATTAGGCCTAATTTCCAACAAAACGGTTTTGTTCTTTTGATTTCCAGTCCAGCACTTCTCTTGTTTACCATCCATGACCTTAACATAGTTCTTGAATTAGATCAGTAGGCCTTTTTGTTTAGGTTAATACAGTCTTACTCCCTTTTACACCTTCTCGCGTCAACATTTGTTGTTATGGGTTACTGAGACATTTTATAAACTTTCTATAACTATTTACAGTTGAACTCACAATTAGGGTAAATTTGTAGGCCCAGTCATCACAAGTGCAAGCTCTTGTTTGCACCAAGGCTCCACATGTACATAAAGCATTTCCACTGGTGCAGCTATATCAGTGTGGTTACATCAGTACAAATATCCTAGGCTTAGATCTGATTCCTATTTTCACTGTTTGAGATTTTTGTCAATATTTTGTACCATATTGTAAATGGTTTCCTGTCTGCTAGATTTTTGTCATCCATCAAATGAAGTCCTAGATCTGATCTCGTGATATACTGTTTTGTAGGGTGCTATGGCTCAGGCAATTTTTTCTATTGGTGTTGGCATACATTACCTTTAAAAATAAGAGGGGAGGAGGACAAGGGACCTCTTATGTAAAAATGTCACATTAGTATCTATTGGGCTGTGAGATGATCACTTTCTAGTCAGCTATTAAATTGTTTAGTTTCTGAATAAAATTGGTAAGACAGAATTCTTTGTGTACTTACTATCTATGTGCACTTTTCTGCTGAACAAACAAGATTCAGTAGATTTGACTCTTGGCAAGAGGTAGTCAAGATAGCATCATGCAAAGCATCAATCCCATCTTCACTATGTCCATGCCACCTGGCACATCACAGGTAGTGTGTCTCATTATCTGGAAGACATTTTTAGTCCAGTGTTTTTTCAAGCTTTTTCATAGCATGGACCTTGTTTTAATACAGAAACTGCCGCAGATTGCCTCAGGGACCTGTCTCCTGCCATTCAGGTCTGCATAACATTTCTTTTGGCATCTACAGCAGTTACCAATATGGGAAAATTATGTTTGACTAGTATTTTAGGTACTTTTAGTAGAGCTGGTTGAGAATTTTTGAAGTTTTGGTGAAAAGATGTTAGAGAAGATTTCCACCTCTTTTTGACGAGCTGTTGTTCTGAGTTTTCTTTAATGCCTTTTAGCAGCTTGAGAAAAGGAGGAGGACCCACCAGCATCATGTGACCAGCCAGCTTGCTGTCTTTTGTGCTATATGGAGCTCTTCTTCCCTAGCTCATGTGTTAAGAATGAGTAATGATGGAAATAGATAAAATACAGTAGATTGGAGCTGCTTCATAACATTGGATCTATTTTGCAAGAATTCCAAGTCTTTACCTGGTATCTCCGCATTTCACACATTACAAGATGATTGGACTTGTCTAAATGCCTTGGGATACACATAGTAATGTACCTTAATAAGAATCTAATATTAGAAATTATTACAAGTAGAAACTTGTTCAGCCAAAATAATTTGAAAATTCCTGTTTTAATGCTGTGTTGCCCTGAGTACTGTTAGAAAGGCAGGCTCCTGCCTTGTGCTAAGCACTATAATGTGACTGATTAACTGTATTTGATATTGCAGCACAACTTCCTCCATTCTATTGATTTTCCTGTGGTAAACCCCCTTCTGTGTTGTTACAGACTTTCTTTGCTGTTGTATAAACCAATGATTTCTTCAAACAGCTGAACATCTTAGGTGATAAATATGTTTCCCTTAGATCTCGCTAAAAACAGGAAGTTCTTTTATCTCTTCTTCCTGTTATCACAGGGCTTGATAGTGCTTTTCATAAGAAGAGTAAAGAGGCTTTTCTTGGGGGGCTGGCAGGGAAGGGACGATAGGGGGAAAAAAATCCTGATACGATGAATGACAAAACTGAACTAATTCAGGTTATCCTTAATTCTGAAGAGTTCATAGTTTTGCTGTTCCATAATTTATGGTAACTTACTGTTTTCTTTAGGCATTGAGAGATATTACAGTGTTTGGAGACACTGTAATAGCTGGTTGTATTGGGCTTCTGCTGAAACAATAAGATTATAGTATTGGTTGTGTATGAAAAATTAGAGTTTTGCTTTAATTAAAACAGATATGTTGTGGGCCTTTTTAAAATTTGGACAACTTAGAATTTTGTATTAAAAATCAGGAATTAACTCATAACACAATTGAGTTCTATTATTAATAATTGTGGGAAACTATCCAGGAAAATGCTGCTTATCTGGCACACCTGTCGTCAGAAGCAGTTTATAATCCATCTGAGGGCTAGGAATGGGACTCTGGTTGCTGACAATTTTCCTGTCTACGATGGTAGTATAAGAGAGTTGAGCCTGTTATCATCTGTACCTTTCCAAGGACAGCATATAGGGTGGCTTTTATTTATGTTACTTAGGCCCTGATTCGGTAGGCTACTTTATTCAGGTGCCAGGGTCTGCCTGTGCAAAACATGGGCATTCTGTTCTATATCAGTCTTTATACCGTCTGGCTCCTCATTGTAGTATCTGAGCGCCTTCCAGTAGTTCATGTTGTCTGTTCTCTCATCCTCGCCTCAGGTGGAGGAGCATGTGCAGTGGAGTGTCTTGTTTTGGTAAAGATTATGGGTTGGTTTGTTTTTATACATATATCTGTTATGTGTTTTTATTAGAGAAGGTGAGGTGAAAGAAGTGTGCTTTGCAGTTGAAGTGGAAAGTGGCAGGGTTTGGGGTAGTCCTTAGTTCTTGGGGGATGGGGGAGGTCATTCCACAGTCTCAGACTGTCCCCAAGAAAGTTCTGTCTCCCACACAAGTGAGCTTTACTGTGGTTGTAGAATTCCATTTTGCCAGAAGAGTGGAGTTGTTGACACAGTCTTTGTTCCAGAGCTTTAGATGGTCTTTTGGGCATCCTGGGCCCAGGTCATGAACCACTTGGGAGAAAAAACTGAGACCTTGTACTTCATTTAAAGTTCTATGGGAAGCCAGTGTAGAGAGCAGAGGACAGATCTATTGTGCTCCCAGTAGCCTGTGTTGCTGAGAAAAGAGACTGCAGCATTTTCTATTAATTGGAGTTTCCAGAGTGCTGAAGGTTCCATGCCCACCTATACTGCATTGCTGTAGTCCAGCCAAGTGGTGATGATCATAAATGATCTGGAGGATGGTGTGGATTGCACTCTCAGCAAATTTGCGGATGATACTAAACTGGGAGGAGTGGTAGATACGCTGGAGGGGAGGGATAGGATACAGAAGGACCTAGACAAATTGGAGGATTGGGCCAAAAGAAATCTGATGAGGTTCAATAAGGATAAGTGCAGGGTCCTGCACTTAGGACGGAAGAACCCAATGCACAGCTACAGACTAGGGACCGAATGGCTAGGCAGCAGTTCTGCGGAAAAGGACCTCGGGGTGACAGTGGACGAGAAGCTGGATATGAGTCAGCAGTGTGCCCTTGTTGCCAAGAAGGCCAATGGCATTTTGGGATGTATAAGTAGGGGCATAGCGAGCAGATCGAGGGACGTGATCGTTCCCCTCTATTCGACATTGGTGAGGCCTCATCTGGAGTACTGTGTCCAGTTTTGGGCCCCACACTACAAGAAGGATGTGGATAAATTGGAGAGAGTCCAGCGAAGGGCAACAAAAATGATTAGGGGTCTGGAACACCTGACTTATGAGGAGAGGCTGAGGGAGCTGGGATTGTTTAGCCTGCAGAAGAGAAGAATGAGGGGGGATTTGATGGCTGCTTTCAACTACCTGAAAGGGGGTTCCAAAGAGGATGGCTCTAGACTGTTCTCAATGGTAGCAGATGACAGAACGAGGAGTAATGGTCTCAAGTTGCAGTGGGGGAGGTTTAGATTGGATATTAGGAAAAACTTTTTCACTAAGAGGGTGGTGAAACACTGGAATGCGTTACCTAGGGAGGTGGTAGAGAATCTCCTTCCTTAGAGGTTTTTAAGGTCAGGCTTGACAAAGCCCTGGCTGGGATGATTTAACTGGGAATTGGTCCTGCTTCGAGCAGGGGGTTGGACTAGATGACCTTCAGGGGTCCCTTCCAACCCTGATATTCTATGAAGGCATGAATAACTGAGGCCAGGTCTTTGTCCACCCACTGGGAGCGGTTGGGTCATTACAAAACCTAAACCTAATTTCCCCAGTACTAATTTCCCCCTACTGTTACTCACACCCTCTTATCAACTTTCTGAAATGAGCCACTCCCATTACCACTTCAAAAGTTATTTTTCCTCCCTTGGTATCCTGCTGTTAATTGAATTATCTCATTAGACTTACCTCACACTTGGTAAGGCAAATCACATCTTTTCATGTATTTATACTTGCGCCTGTATTTTCTACTCCATGCGTCTGATGAAGTGGGTTGTAGCCCACGAAAGCGTATGCCCAAATACATTTGTTAGTCTCTAAGATGCCACAAAGACTCCTCGTTCTTTTTGCTGATACAGACTAACACGGCTACCACTCTGAAACCTGTCAGGATAGGATGGAGTCTCAGCCAGCTGGAGATTGTGGCGGTTGCTATGTGAGAGCTCAGTGAGGAATCCAAGAGTACTACTATACTACGGATTGAGTTGACCAGTTTTGCAAATTGTTATTTTTATTAGATTTAAAAAGAATCTTTCAGCCTGAAATTTTAATTAAAACAAATGTGTTTAAAAGTAGCTTCAGGTATTTCACCTGCTCCTGCACCCCATTGCTGCTTTTTGTGAGCTCACAGTCACACTTCCTGAAAGCAGGGGGAGGGCAAAAAAACAAAAACCCACACTCCAGTGGGAAAGACCCACACAAACAAGGAAAATTCCCAGACTATAACTGGGAAATAGTTAAATTGACACTACCCCAAATGATCTACAATTAAGAAAGCAAAAAAAAAAAACAAACCCTTGAAAATTGGAGAAAAATCTTTAGTTTCTTTCAGTTGCAATAGTTACTACTTCTAACAAGTAGTTAAAATATTAGAGTTTACAATGGTTCTTTAATTATCTGACTCATGTGAAACTAGCTTCTTGGAACCTACCAATCTGGAGCATCCATACTTACACTGAGGTAGGGCCATATCTTTCAGTCTCCTGTCATACTTCCTGGGGTTACCCAGAGTTGGGCGGCACTTCGCTACTACCTGTCCGTGCCCTTACTAGAAGGAAGCCTTTCTGAGCCTGACAGGGGTCAGAACCCCCACTCTACTGGCCACAGGCAACACAAGCACTCCTCCCTCAGCCTACTCAGGCTCCGCTCTTCCTCTGCAGGTTAGGCCTCAAGCCCTTTGAGGGGCCCCCTGAAGTGTCCAGCCCCTGGTCCACTGGATGCTCACAGAATTCACAAATCCACTGCTCCCAAAAGAACAGTACCTCCAGCTCACCAGTTACACCTCAGAGCATAGCTCTGCTTGATACACAACTCTTATGTTTATAGTGAAAACAAGTAAAAATGTATTTTATAAAATGTAGAGATTTGAGGTGAGCCAATAAAAGTATTGGAAACAAACGGATAAATATAAAACAACCATAACACATGATCTAGAATCTAGACTGACTTAATCCTTCCAGCATTTGTGACAGGGTCTGATCACCGCTAGTAGTCCTCCTCCTGGCCATCCTGGGGACTGGCTCTGCGAGACATTGCACCCTTCTTTGGAAGTGTCTTCACCCATCCTGTCTTACCCTGCGGCCCCTCTTGCTCCAGGAATCTCAGCCTCCTCTTTGGGACTTGGCCTCCGCCTGGGTCACCATACATATTTCCCGACATGGGGTGATGTAACAACAAAGTCTTTCCTGGACAAACCATCCTAGGGAGTCTGCTCGGGGCACCAGCTAAAGGGAAGGACACGTGACCTCCCCATGTGACACCCCCACATGACTCCACCCTGCCCCCAGCCCAGGGCACTCCCCATCCCCTCCACACATTACCTGGAGGGGTGGGGGGAAAGGGGCTCTGTCCTCCCACTGTGCCAGCTCTGAGCATGCCAGAGGGGCAGAGCTCCAGCTCACTCGGCTGCTGCCCCCAGAAGCTGAGCCTGGGTGGGGGGCAGCCTGCCGTTGCCCTAGCCAGGCTCTGTCCCAGTCAGCCGCTATGTTGCACTGGGCGGGCAACGTCCCAGGTAATTTGGCTGGAAGAAGCTCTGGCCCCACCCCACCCCACCCCTCCTCTCCCTCCAGGGCTGGCTGCGGGGCGGGGTGGGGGAGCACATTTAACCCTTCATGCCCCTCCAACAAGTCACCTCTGCAGGCAGGCCTGTCCTCTACTTTGGATTCCAGGTCAGGGGCCCTCCAGTCAGCAGCCAAGGCCTGCACTGTCCTACCGTGCTGCTTTCCCCTAAGCCCTCTCCTGGCTTCCCTGTTCTCTGGGTTCACCAGCCTCCCTCATCTCCAGGAGTAACTGTGGATTAACCTTTAGCCCCTTAACACACCTCCCTCCTCCCAGGGAGTGATTGCTGTCTACTTCCCTGCAGCTCCCTTCTGTGGTCTACGCCCTGGCTTTGTGGAAGTCTTGCCTGTTTCTGCCCAGTTGAGCCTGTTCCCAATCAATCCTCTACTCCCTGGTTGCTCCTCCAGGTGCAGCCTATGGAGTTAATTGGCCCAGCTAGCCATATTAACCCCTTCCAGTCTTGTGTGGGGTAGACACCCTGTCACAGCATATTATATACCAAGGCTTGCCTTGTGATCTTCTGTTATGAGAAAAGTCACGCTGTCCTCTTGCCTCCTCAGTGGAAGGATACTATCTCTTTCCTTGCAATACCAGATATATCACCTCCTGCTCTGTGGTCCTTTCTATAGCTTTCACAATCTGTTGTTGATTTCGCAACTTCCATTGTGAGACATACAATGCACAATATATACTTGACCAGACACAGAAAGATAAGGGACTCCTAATCCCATGCCTGAACAGAATCTATCCACAGCCTGTCACATCCTGGTCACCCGTCTTTAACTTTAAGAACATAATTTCCAGTGTAGATTTAAGTTCTCTGTAAGCTGCGCAGCCACGCAGCAGCTGATTTAGGGCCACACAGGTGCTCAGGGAACCCGCTTGACCAGGACCAGCTGGGGAATGGGTGCTTCTCCCCTGGCCCCGCTGCTGTGGCTGGAGGAAGGGGCTCCCCTTCCCCCAGCCCCAACTCAACCCCAGACCTGCCACAGCCTGGGGAGGGGCAGCCTGAACCCATCCCCAGTCCGGACCGTCCGGGGGAGGGGCGCCTCTCCCCCCAGCCCAGGTGCTGCTGCAGGGAGAGACAGCTGAGCGGGAGTCCTCTCTCCCTGCTATAGCCCCAGAGCACCCTTCTGCACTCCAAACCCCTCATCCCCGGAGCCCCTCATCCCTGGCCCCACCTCAGAGTCTGCACCCCCAGCTGGAGCCCTCACTCCCCCCTGCACTCCAACCCCCTGTCCTAGCCCTGATCCCCCTCCAGCACTCTGAACCCCCCAGCCTGGAGCCCCGTCCAGCGTCCCAAATCCCTCTTCCCCAGCCCCGCTCCAGAGTCTGCACCCCCAACCAGAGCTTTCACACCCTTGCACCCCAACCCTCTGCCCCAGCCCTGAGCCCCCTCCCACACTCCAAACTCCTTGGCCCTACCCACACCACATGAATTTTGGTTATCTGCACCAATATGAAGGTGATGTGTTACCCATCACCTCCATATTGGTGCACATAACAAAATTCATTCTGCACGTGTGGGGGAAAAATTAGAGGGAACACTGGTGTAGATACATAATGTCTTAAATATTATCCATCCATATGTTTCCATGTAAGCTACTGGCTCTTGGTAAAGACCTTACATGCCACTCTTTTGTTAATTATTATGTATATACCTGACGAAAGGATCCCTATTAAACCCAGTTGGCATCAAAAGGACCCTGGGTCACAAACTCCTTATTTCAGAGCCAGGCTTACTTTGATATCACAAAAACAATGAGGATTCCAGTACTCCATGAATCTGAAGAAGTGGGTTTTTTACCCATAAAAGCTTATGCTCAAATAAATCTGTTAGTCTTTAAGGTGCCATCGGCCTCCTCGTTGTTTTTGTGGATACAGACTAACACGGCTACCCCTCTGATATTTGATATCATGTAAACCTGCCATTATCTCACTTCCACTGTGTAGTCTCTCAGATATGCTGGACCATGAAACTTATAGAAATGTTGCTTCTCTTAAAGGAAAGACATAATTCCCACATTATTTGAAACCTTTTGTATTATTTTCTTCTATCTTTTATAGTCTCTTTGTGCCACATTTAGAAGCCTACAAAAGAATCGTTATTGAGACCTTTATTTGATTTTTAGTTGATTCTTTCAAATGGAGGAAGGGAAAAAGACGACCTCAAACTCTGTGACAGATTTTATACAGTGTTAATTTTCATTTCTGGTAGCATTTAGCTTGCCTTCATTTCCTTTCTTCCTGCCTCCCCATCTCTCTAATTGGTGGATTTTTAATTCCTTCGTTAATTCTTTAAATCTCTGGAGTAGTGTTTCTCTGTTTCATTAAGAATGTATTGATTTTCCTTTAATTTTTGTGTGTGCAATATACTCAGTAACATTTATGTTTTTTATTTTTAAGCTTGAAAAGAGAATTGACTAATCGAGAGAAAACATGCAGAGCACTTCCAATTATCTATGGCTTTTATCTGACGTTCTAGGACAAGGAGCCACTGCAAATGTTTTTCGTGGACGACATAAGGTTTGTGTGGATAAACAAACTCGTTACCGTATAATAAATATTTTTTTCAAGAACAAGGATCCTTGTATTAATTCTTAAATAGTCTTCCTGTCTTGTTTCCTTTGTTAATGCATGGAAGTTGTTTTGGAAATCCACAGGCTGGATTCAGTAAGAAAACAATCATTAAACCTGGCACCTGTAATGTGAAAGCCCTTGAAATCTGTTCATCAGCCTTTTATGGAAAAGTTTTTTGAATTTTTTTATGATATTTTATTTTAATGTCCCTAGTAATCAGGAAAAAATGTGTAAGATACGTGTTTTTAAACATCTTTATCATTGTTATTAATAACCCAATCGGTATTAATACTGAAAGCATTTGTAAAATGTACCATTCTTTTTACTTGCTTTTACGTGCTTGCTCCATGCCTTTTGCATTTTATCCAGTTTGGACAGTGAAATTAAGCAATCATTTTCTGATTCTTATGCACAAGTACACAATGCTGTTTCTGGTTCTTATGCACAAGTACAATGCTGTTGAGTTTCCAACAATGCAGGGAAATGTTTAAATAAACAAGTAGAAAAGACTCTTTTGGGGCCTAAATTACTAAACGTATATGTCCTTTTTAAATTGGAAAGAAATATATATCCGTGTCTTTTTAAAGAAACTGTTATTTCTGAACTCATTTGGGTGGGGTGGTAATCTTCATTCCAGATAAATATTCTGTTTGGGCTCTCTTTACCTAAACTTCTGAATTGATATTTATTAAATATCTGAATTTATTATTATTTAATATTATGATAGTGCCCCAATGCCATAGTCAGGTTCAGGTAACCATTGTGCTAAGTATAGGGTAGATTGGTTTTAATGTTATCCAGAGTGCTTAATTATGTCTTAATTTCTTTAATTGCCTTACTAATGTATATAAAAACAGTGAGAAAAATAACCCAACTGCTAATACCTTCTCCTGACTATAAATTATTAACAATCATTTTATAATTTTAAAGAAAAACTGAAAGGATTTTTATCTGCCAAGGTGTTTTTTGGGTGGCTTTTGTTTTCCCCTGAAATAGCTCAGGATATCACAAACTATGAAAGCATATGGAGTTGCACTGCTGTTTGAGATGTAATGGCTATCCAGTGGTGTAGGAAAAATGCAAAATCCCAGGATTCAGGTCAGCAGATAAATAAAGCCACAATCCTGCAAACACTTTTACATTATTATCCCCACTGAATCCATGTGAGTAACTTTTTCGAAGATTGGGGCATAAAGCAGGAACTAATTTTTAAGTGTGTTGTTCTAAACTGTATTAATTGTAGTTTTTAAACCTGGCTACGGATTTGGGGCCTTACACAAATTTTCTAGAAGAAGATTTTCAATTAATCTTTGTACAGATAGTAAAATCTAAAGTTACCCCTCAGATTTCTCCATCTTTGTGAAAAATTACCCCCTAATCGGTGTTTATTACCTGAATTTAGATGGGAGTTGAGGCTGTTCTTTGTCATCAGATTATATATTTTGTCTCTCTCTCTCAAATTGTCTTGAGTTTCAGTTCTTCATGTGTCCTGGTATTGTCTGTTAACAACCCTCAAGTGTTTGTAAAGTAGTAGCTTATCTTGAGCCATTTTTTCCTTCCTGCTTGTTTTTCCTTACAGCCCCCTATTAAACCAATATATTCATATAATAAACATTCCAATAACCAGATGAACATACAATATTAATAAATTATTGCGGAGAAGCTGCAATTATATCATACTTGTATATAAGTGAAAAGTGTTCTGGAATCTTTCAGGATGACTGGTACTGTATAAATGTTAATTATTAAGACTTTTTTGTACTTGACTTTGATTTTTTTAAAATAATCTGAATATTTTTCTGATAGAAAACAGGGGATTTATATGCCGTCAAAGTATTTAACAACATAAGCTTCCTTCGTCCTGTGGATGTTCAGATGAGAGAATTTGAAGTATTAAAGAAACTGAATCACAAGAACATTGTCAAATTGTTTGCTATTGAGGAAGAGGTAATTAGCTGATGTGGTTTGTAGTAATGCCATCCATGATTCCTGCATATGTATTTCATGTAAACTCTGCTGTATCGGGTAAGGCTGTATTTTTATTAAGAAGTATATAGGAGCCTTTTCCTACTGGCTCCTCTCCTTTTGCTGAGAATCTCACCTGATCTGGAGCCACAGATTGAAAGATAGCAGAGACTGAGTGGTGATACTGCTACTGAAATACATAACTGACTCCTAACAGCCTAGCACATCAGTACGCTTGCCCTGCTGTCTTTAGCATACAATCAGGATCAGTGCAACAGGCACTGAATCTGATCCACTGCATTCACATGTGCATATTATGCAAATACTGTCCTAATTTATAAAATCTTAAATTGAAATTATTTAAGATAATAGATTTTAATTACACTACTGTATATTTTTATATTAATATGGAATGCATGCTACTGTTTGATTTGCTCTTGCTTGATAATTTTGCAGCTTATTCAAAACCCCTCACTTTTTAAAAATATAAATAAGATTTCAGGTGTTCCACAAGACCATCAGAAGATAGGCATCTTGCTGCATAAAGTTCACATAATGATAGAGCAGATGTAGAATTGCACCCAGGGATGAATTAAAGTAGCACTTTTCAAAGTGAGGTTGGCTAGGGGTTCACAGGAAAATGGGTAAAACGCAGAGGTCGGTAAAGACTTTGGGGAGGGGGAGTAATCAAAGGAGAGAAGTAAAAGTGCTGCTCCAGGCTCTTCTCCCACTGTAGTTCCTCATTTTTCATTTGCCTCTACACTACCTGCTACTCCGAGAAGGCCATTTTAAGGTAAAGAAGGGCTAAATCTTGTGGCCTCCCTAGTTTCTTCTACACTCAAGATAAATTTTAAAATGGAACCAGTTTTTCTTTTCTTTCTTTTCATTTTTTAAAAGCCATCAGAGTGAGACTTGTATATAAAATAGCATCAGGTTACAAAGCTTTGAAAATAGGAGACTGTGACTTGATGTAATCTCTGGAATTATTAACAGTCTTCATATCATTGTCAAATCTTTATATTTTTTATTTTTCAGACAACCACTAGACACAAAGTACTTGTTATGGAATTTTGTCCATGTGGGAGCTTATACACTGTTTTAGAAGAGCCATCTAATGCCTATGGGTTGCCTGAGTCTGAGTTCTTAATTGTGCTGAGAGACGTGGGTATGTGGGATTTAATTTTTTAAACACTGTACAATTTGCCCTGTTGCTCAGCTGTTGTTTGGAATTGGAGTATTAAAATTCCTAGTTTGACAATATAGATGAAATCCTGTGGATTATAGTATTACTTTTAATCTATATCAACAAATGTAGTTGCATTATAAAACTATGATTTTTTTTTCTAAAAATTAGATTTTTTTTAAATGCAAAGATTTTTTTTTTGGTCACACACTGGACTTCCTTCTTGACAGATCATCACATAATAGATTACGGGGAGTAATGAAGTCCACCATTGTCTGCCCCTATCACCGCAGGAAATCTGGCAATTAAAATACGTCCACTTTATCTGCTCAGTGTTCCAAAGGATGATGGCAAAACCCATTGTCATCTGTTGTTTCCTACATTGTAGACATTCCTCTGGGAAGAGAATAAGATCACTAAGGATTATAAACTCTGACCTAAAATAATGGAAGAAAATAAGTTTCAAGAAAGGCATTTTTGAGAGCAAGATGTACCATTATTTGCTGTTTGAAGAAGAAAAGGCAAAAATTATTAGAATAGAGACAATAGGATATTCTAATCCTAGTAGCAGTACTGGTCTTTGCCCTTTTCCTTTGCACACACTGAAAAACCATAGTCTGTGAAAGTATATATGCTTTTTTGGTATTTTAACATTTTTCCAGCTGGTTTTGATACATATGTACTAAATGCTGTACAACTCTGTATTTAAGTGGCTGGGATGAATCATCTCCGAGAAAATGGAATAGTGCACCGTGACATCAAACCAGGCAATATAATGCGTGTTATAGGTGAAGATGGTCAGTCTGTTTACAAACTGACAGATTTTGGAGCTGCGAGAGAGTTGGAAGATGACGAACAGTTTGTTTCTCTCTATGGTACAGAAGAATATTTGGTAAGCCATTTAATTTCTTACTGATGGACTTGTTGAAGCATGGGATATTTCTTAGTGAAAACTGAATAGCTGAGAGATAGAACCCCAGTTGGGAATTCATTTACCAATGACACATCTAGTCTGGTAGTTACTTTATAACATCAATCCTACCTTTTGCACCTTGTGTCATGCCAGGCCTCCACTGATCTGGGGAACAAGTGTGCTGAGGTCATTTCCTGACTCAGATTCTTCATGTTTCACTGGGTGATATAAAGAATTGTAGCATAGATTTATTAGAGCTTCTTTGCCTCTCCCTCTCTGGATATTTTTAAATGTTCTTGTGAACTGTTTGGATGATGCTGCGTATTGCTCAGATCCACTTTCCTGATATTTGTATTGACCAAGCAGCGTGCAAGAGCACTGTAACTTGGAATGTCCAGTGTAGTGTTTTAAAGTCAGAGTACTTTAATTCCAAAAAGTGACAGGTGAGGGAGCCAGTATATCTAAAATACTTACATTGAATTTGAAAGTAAGTATATTTTTGTGGAAAAACAGAAAGAAAACAGTTGTCCCCTCTGCTTCTGTTTCCATGCCCCTCACATGCCAGTGTGCTAATAAATGTTCTCAATGCTCTTTCTCTCTGTTCTTAATGCATTTTCTGAAATAGTAGTTTTTGTAGTGTTTCTCTTCCTCTCCTTTTGTGCGGCTTTTATCTCCTAATCTGTAATTTCATCTGAATTTTCTTGACTAAATTCCCTTTATTTGATTTTGAACTTCATTGTAACAAGGGTGACTATAAACGGCTACTGGCTCAGGCTGAGCAATTTTGCAGTATGATCTTGAAGTGCCTGTAGTGTGAAAAGCTTATGCAAATACTACACAGCAGATGCTAACTTCCCTTTTTGATGAAAGAAATGCTTAGAAAGGTGGTGTATCCTGCTGTGGTTGCTCGCTTGAGTTTTGGTCTTTATAGTTGTTTACAAAGCAAGTAGTGCTAAGTTTTCCCCTTTTTTCCCCTTAAGCATCCTGATATGTATGAGCGAGCAGTGTTGAGGAAGGAGCATCAGAAGAAGTATGGAGCAACAGTTGATCTGTGGAGCATAGGGGTGACATTTTACCATGCAGCAACAGGGAGTTTACCATTCCGACCTTTTGAAGGGCCTCGCAGGAACAAGGAAGTGATGTGGGTAATTTAGAGGGAGAGTTCTGTCTGTTCATAAATGAATTCAACCAATAAAAATATCTATAACAAAGAGTTCTGTGCACGCACACACACAGCAAACAGTGTAAAAATAATGCAAATAGTAGGCAGATTTCATATTTAGCAAGGCTAGTGCCATGGGAAGATTTCATATTTTACAAGACTAGTACCTTGTGTGGTACATTAGACCTAATGATGCAGCAGAGCCTCCAGAAAATTGTGACACAACCTTTTGAAGCCTCTTGCCTTCTTTGCTGCACTCGCGGTCCAGTACAATTTGTGAAATCTACCTTGTGTAATTTTCTTGGAGACTACAAAATTAATTGAATGTAACATAAGATCTTATATTTTCAGAATTTCAAACTTCTGTTTTAACAAGTAGCTGCCATTTAGGTGTTTTCAAATGACCGCCAGAAATTTGGCCAATTGGGAGTTCTGGCATTGAGGAAAGTATGGGAGCTGTTTTTGGTATCCAGGAGGCAGTAAAGTCTTTTGCTGCTGAGGAAGAAATGCATCTTGTCTTTCCCTCTCCCTTTGCAGACAGGGATTTGGGATAAATTGGAGTTATAGGCTTAATATTTTTTAAATGAAAGTTCAGATTCTAGAGTGTAATTATGCAGCAACTTAAAAATCAGCTGTTCAGCAACAGTTTATGCAGCTGCATAATTGGATAATGTACAGGGCCTTACTATCGTATATTGTACATTTAATTTTTCAGACAGGCTATGAAGAATGAAAGCAGTTGTCTCTGATGTCAGTTCGCTGTTTGAATCTTCCTTGTCTCTACACCATGTGTGTATAAAGTAACGTTTCTCCTAGAGCTAAATAAAATTTAATGCAGAGTTCTCTCCTTTCACACTTATTCCTAAATTTTCTGGTCAGAGTTGGGAAAAAATTGTGACTGTACAAATTTGTGCCAAAATCTGTGGCTATTTTAATATTAATGTAATCTCTGCTGAACCCAAGCTGTATTCCTTTTCTCCCAAACGAACATTTTTGGTAATTCCCTGGAACGTTGCAAGTTGAATTCAGTAAATGCCTGTACTATACGGACATAAAAATGACTTTGACATTTTTATTTTTTCCAGTGAGTTCCTGGATCCCCTCCCTAATTTTTCTCAATCCCGAGTCAGCCAGAGGGGCTTCTCCAGTTCAGCATAAGGTGTTTCTTTTCATGAAACATTAAGTGTATTATTTCAGCACCTTTGCCAATCTGGAGATGAGCCCTGAACATTGTACTCCTATTGAGCAGCAGATTGGTCTAAATTCTTGTACTCGCTTTAGACTTTTTATTTACATTACAGGGTCCCATTAGACGATCCATTTACTAGACTTGTACTTGAAGAGATAGTAATTAAGGATTGCATATTTATTTTGCATATTTATTTTTGTAATATCTCATAGGTATAAAATAATCACTGGAAAGCCTTCTGGTGCCATATCTGGAGTACAGAAAGCAGAAAATGGACCAATTGAGTGGAGTCGAGACATGCCTATTTCCTGTAGTCTTTCTAAGTAAGCTTATTTGAATTTTTTACCAAATGTTGCAGTGCTACCTGAGTAAGGTTTTTCTCATTATTTTCTCAGTATAAGATGTTTGGGACACTGGCTGTCTCTGACTTTTTTCTTTGAATTTTTACAGTAGCCCTATATTATGTTCTTTTATGGGCTATGAAATGCCTCTCTTTCCATTCCATCCAAGTGCTTCTGTAACTGTTCATTTACCCAAGAGCACTCAAGTGGTGAAAAAGAGTAATATAGCCAAGAACCAGCCTGTGCAGGGAGGGGGAGAATATGCTATTGAACAGGTAGGCATTAGCTCCATCGCCAGAAGAGAGGATAATTATTACTGTGGATATACTGTAGTTTGTCTAAACCTCAAGTTTGACCTCCGTCCTCCTGCCTGAGTGTCCTAAAGGGATTCAAAGAGCTAAAAATTATACACATGAATTTAATGGGGAAAAAAGTCATAGATTCATAGATATTTAGGTCAGAAGGGACCATTATGATCATCTAGTCCGACCTCCTGCACAACGTAGGCCACAGAATTTCACCCACCACTCCTGTGAAAAACCTCTCACCTATGTCTGAGCTATTGAAGTCCTCAAATCGTGGTTTAAAGACTTCAAGGGGCAGAGAATCCTCCAGCAAGTGACCCGTGCCCCATGCTACAGAGGAAGGCGAAAAACCTCCAGGGCCTCTTCCAATCTGCCCTGGAGGAAAATTCCTTCCCGACCCCAAATATGGCGATCAGCTAAACCCTGAGCACATGGGCAAGATTCACCAGCCAGATACTACAGAAAATTCTTTTCTGGGTAACTCAGATCCCACCCCATCTAATATCCCATCACAGGCCATTGGGCGTATTTACCATGAATATTTAATTACCAAAACTATGTTATCCCATCATACCATCTCCTCCATAAACTTATCGAGTTTAATCTTAAAGCCAGATAGATCTTTTGCCACCACTGCTTCCCTTGGAAGGCTATTCCAAAACTTCACTCCTCTGATGGTTAGAAACCTTCGTCTAATTTCAAGTCTAAACTTCCTGGTGGCCAGTTTATATCCATTTGTTCTTGTGTCCACATTGGTACTGAGCTTAAATAATTCCTCTTCCTCTCCGGTATTTATCCCTCTGATATATTTATAGAGAGCAATCATATCTCCCCTCAACCTTCTTTTAGTTAGGCTAAACAAGCCAGTGGAAAGAGACTTAAATTCTTCTCCTTCCTCCAGAACACAGTCATCTTCGTAGACCTAATACCTTCCACTTAAATATCCAGTTCTTGATCCCCATAGAGGCTTATGAAAATGTTCCTCCTTGCTGGTATTCCTGTATGTAAATTTGGCTTTAACATTACAGAATATTATTTGATCATAGGAACCGTACCAGGCTAATTTAGGCACAAAACAACAATTTTCCCTCATATACGTTGCAGTCAAACATTAAAGGAAAAATGAAGGTGTTTAAATCAGAATAATCTAGCTCTCAGTATTTTGGTGACTAATGCCCCATTTCAACAGATGCATAAATTGAAGCATTGAAATGGTTCAGTTGACTTCAATACGATAAATGAGAGAAATAAAATAAGTAAATGAACCAAAAATACGTAAGTCAATGGGACTGCTCACATTATGCCTAAGTACCTGGCTGAATCAGGGCCTAATTACTAGGGCTGTCATGCGATTAAAAAAATTAATCATGATTAATCGTGTGATTAATCGCACTGTTAATAATAGAATATCATTTATTTAAATATTTTTGATGTTTTCTACGTTTTCAAATATATTGATTTAAATTACAACACAGAATACAAAATGTACAGTACTCACTTTATATTTATTTTTGATTTCAAGTATTTGCACTGTAAAAAGACAAAAGAAATAGTATTTTTCAATTCACCTAGTACAAGTACTGTAGTGCAGTCTCTTTATCATGAAAGTTGAATTTACAAATGTAGAATTATGTACAAAAAAACTGCATTCAAAAATAAAACAATGTAAAATTTTAGAGCCTGTAAGTCCACTCAGTCCTACTTTTTGTTCAGCCAATTGCTCAGACAAACAAGTTTGTTTACATTTGCAGAAGATAATGCTGCCCACTTCTTGTTTACAATGTCACCTGAACGTGAGAACAGTGAGAACAGGCTTTCTCATGGCACTGTTGTAGCCAGCGTTGCAAGATATTTACGTGCCAGATGTACTAAAGATTTGTATGTCCCTTCATGCTTCAACCACCATTCTAGGGGACATGCATCCATGCTGATGACAGATTCTGCTTAGTAACAATCCAAAGCAGTGTGGACCGACACATGTTCATTTTCATTATCTGAGACAGATGCGACCAGCAGAAGGTTGATTTTCCTTTTTGGTGGTTTGGGTTCTGTAGTTTCCGCATCGGAGTGTTGCTCTTTTGAGATTTCTGAAAGCATGCTCCATGTCTCGTCACTCTCAGATTTTGGAAGGTACTTCAGATTCTTAAACCTTGGGTTGAGTGCTGTAGCTATCTTTAGAAATCTCACATTGGTACCTTCTTTTCATTTTGTCAAATCTGCAGTAAAAGTGTTCTTAAAATGAACAACATGTGCTGGCTCATCATCCGAGACTGCTATAACATGAAATATATGGCAAAATGGGGGTAAAACAGAGCAGGGGACACACAATTCTCCTCCAAGAAGTTCAGTCACAAATTTAATTAACATATTATATTTTTTAATGAGCGTCATCAGCATGGGAGCATGTCCTCTGGAATGGAGGCTGAAGCATGAAGAGGTACACAAACGTTTAGCATACCTGGCACATAAATACCTTGCAACGCCGGCTACAAAAGTGCCATGCAAATACCTGTTCTCACTTTCAGGTAGCATTGTAAATAAGAAGAGGGCAGCATTTTCTCCTGTAAATATAAACAAACTTTTTTTTTCTTAGCGATTGGCTGAACAAGAAGTAGGACTGCGTGGATTTGTAGGCTCTGAAGTTTTACATTGTTTTGGTTTTGAGTGCAGTTATGTAACAAAAAAAAATCTACATTTGTAAGTTGCACTTTCACAAAAAAGAGATTGCCCTACAGTACTTGTATGACGTGAATTGAAAAATATTATTTCTTTTGTTTATCATTTTTACAGTGCAAATATTTGTATTAAAAATTATATACACTTTGATTTAAATTACAACACAGAATACAATAGATATGAAAATGTAGAAAAACATCCAAAATGTATAATAAATTTCAATTCATATTCTATTGTTTAACAGCGCAATTAAAATTGCGATGAATCGCGATTAATTTTTTTTTTAATCGCGATTAATCAACAGCCCTACTAATTACCATTTCAAAATTAATCTCCCTTTTTATAGGGAAGAGAGAAGTTGTTCTAGAGCTTCATTGTAGGAAAAGTGGCTCTGTCTTAAATGGAGCTAAAATGAAATGGAGTTTGTAGATCTAATTTATATATTCACTTTAGTTATTAAAATTATTTCCTTACTGAGGAATATTGGAATGAGATAAGAATTTCAGAGAATTATCATGTAAATTGCATTAACATTTTCTTTGTCTCATTTTGTGTAGTACCCTTTCCAGTTGCATTATTGTCCCTAAACAAATATTATTTTCCATTGTGGCAGTTTTGATAGGAGTATAAATAGAAGTAGAAAAATACTGAAGTGTGAACCAGTAACTAGCTGTAATATACAGAAATGGTGAGTCATTTAAAGGGACACTGTCAACTTGAAGTCTAGTTAGTTTAAAACAAAAAATTGTTAAAAGTAGTTTCAGGTACTATGCCTGTGTCCTTCTGTCAATTTTTGTGGGTTTTACATTAATATTTTTCTATTTTAAAAATATTTTTATCTTCTGTATTTTTGCATGGAAAAACATACGGGAATGTCACTGACTATACAGAAGAAGAAGAGAAAATGACTATATGCAGTGTTTTCCAATCAGTAAAGTAAACAAATGGGGAGAAAAGAGTGTTTTCCATGTATAATGTAAATTATAGTGGTATTACTTGTTACAGTAGAAGTTAAAAACAATTATCAAGTAGAATTATGGTTTTTAAGTTGAGGGTGTCCCTCTCACATTCAGATGCAGTTTGAGACTACGGATTTCAAAGAGCTCCCTATAACACTAACACAACCTGATTTTAGTTTCTAAGTGAAGTCTCTGCCTCACAGTTAGTCATTTCATAGTTGGGGGCAGTAATTTTTCCCATGAACTCTTGTGAAGAAAATAGAGTTGTCTCCATTAGAACAGGTTGGGAAAGCTGTACATTATTTTTGAAAGTGGTGCAGAGAGGCCATGTTTAGCCATCTAATAGAAAACTATTCAGCTATAAGTATGTAGGGTGGGATTTTCAAAGTGGTTTAAGAGCACAATATCTGTTGACTTTAAATGGGATCTGTGCTACTAAGTCACTTAGGCTCCCTTGAAAATTGCAGGTTTGATTTGTGTACACATACCAGCATGTTGTTAATATTAATATCTGCATTAGCCTGTAATGAAGAACAGGTACAAATTCAAGATACTTAAGATGGCTGCTGCCCCACTTTAAAGTAATCACTTGAAATTTCCATAGAATCATACAGTTGTAGGTCTGGAAGATACCTCGAGAGGTCATCTAGTCCTGTCCCCTGCACTCAATGTAGGACTAAGTATTATCTAGACCATCCCTGACAGGTGTTTGTCCAACCTGCTCTTAAAAAAAAAAAAAAAAAAAAATGATGAACATTTCACAACCTCCCTCGGCAATTTATTCCAGTGCTTAACCACTCTGACAGGTAGGAAGTTTTTCCTAATGTCCAACCTAAACCGCCCTTTCTGCAATTTAATTGCTTCTTGTCCTATCCTCAGAGGTTAAGAAGAATAATTTTTCTCCCTCCTCCTTGTAACAACCTTTTATGTACTTGAAAACTGTTATCATGTCCCCTCTCAGTCTTCTCTTCTCCAGACTAAGCAAACCCAATTTTTAAAATATTCCCTCATTGGTTTTCTAGAGCTTTAATCATTTTTGTTGTTCTTCTCTGGACTTTCTCCAGTGTGTCCACATCTTTCCTGAAATTTGGCATCCAGAACTTGACACAATACACCAGTTGAGGCCTAATCAGCATGGAGTAGAGCGGAAGAATTACTTCTCATGTCTTGCTTACAACACTCCTTCTAATACATCCCAGAATGTTGTTTGCTTTTTTTGCAACAGTGTTAGACTGTTGACTCATATTTAGCTTGTGATCCACTGTGACCCCCAGATCCCTTTCCACGGTACTCTTTCCTAGGCAGTCATTTCCCATTTTGTGTGTGTCCACTGATTGGTCCTTCCTAAGTGGAGTACTTTGCATTTGTCCTTATTGAATTTCATCTTATTTACTTCAGACCATTTCTCCAGTTTGTCCAGATCATTTCGAATTTTAATCCCATCCTCCAAAGCACTTTCAATCCCTCCCAGCTTGGTATCGTCCGCAAACTTTATAAGTGTACCCTCTATGCCATGATCTAAATCATTGATGAATATATTGAACAGAAGCGGACCCAGAACCAATCCCTGCGGGACCCCACTTATTATACTCTTCCAGTGTGACTGTGAGCCACTGGTAACTACTCCGTGGGAACCATTTTCCAACCAGTTATGCACCCACCTTATAGTAGTTCCATCTAGGTTGTATTTCCCTATTTTATTTATGAGAAGGTCATGCGAGACAGTATCAAAAGCCTTACTAAAGTCAAGATATACCACATCTACCGCTTCCCCCCTATCCACAAGGCTTGTTACCCTGTCAAAGTATCAGGTTGGTTTGACACGATTTGTTCTTGACAAATCAATGCTGACTGTTGTTTATCACCTTATTATCTTCGGTGTTTGCAAATTGATTGCTTAATTATTTGCTCCATTATCTTTCCAGGTACAGAAGTTAAACTGACTGGTGTGTAATTCCCTGGGTTGTCCTTATTTCCCTTTTTATAGATAGGCACTATATTTGCCCTTTTCCAGTCTTCTGGAATGTCTCCTGTCTTCCATGACTTTTCAAAGGTAATTGCTAATGGCTCAGATATCTCCTCAGTCAGCTCCTTGAGTATTCTAGGATGCATTTCATCAGGCCCTGGTGATTTGAAGACATCTAACTTGTCTAAGTAATTTTTGACTTGTTCTTTCCCTATTTTAGACTCTGATCCTACCTACCTCATTTTCACTGGCATTCACTATGTTAGACATCCAATCACCACCAACCTTCTTGATGAAAACCAAAACAAAGAAGTCATTAAACACCTCTGCCATTTCCACATTTTCTGTTGTTGTCTTTCCCCCCTCATTGAGTAACAGCCCTACTCTGACCTAGGTCTTCCTCTTGCTTCTAATGTATTTGTAGAATGTTTTATTGTTTCCTTTTATGTCCCTAGCTAGTTTGATCTCATTTTGTGCTTTGGCTTTTCTAATTTTGTCCTTACAGACTTGTGTAATTTGTTTATATTCATCCTTTTTGTAATTTGACTGAGTTTCCACTTTTTGTAGGACTCTTTTTTGAGTTTTAGATCATTGAAAAGCTCCTGGTTAAGCCAAGGTGGTCTCTTGCCATACTTCCTATCTTTCCTACGCAGTGGGATAGTTTGCTCTTGTGTCCTTAATAATGTCCCTTTGAAAAACTGCCAGCTGTCTTCAATTGTTTTTCCCCTTAGACTTGCTTCCCATGGAATTTTACCTACCAACTCCCTGAGTTTGCTAAAGTCTGCCTTCTTGAAATTAATTGTCTTTATTGTGCTGTTCTCTCTCCTACCATTCCATAGAATCATGAACTCTACCATTTCATGATCACTTTCACCCAAGTTGCCTTCCACTTTCAAATTCTCAACCAGTTCTTCCCTATTTGTCAAAATCAAATCTAGAACAGTCTCCCCCCAGTAGGTTTCTCCACCTTCTGAACTAAAAAATGGTCTCCAATACGTTCCAAGAACTTGTTGAATAATCTGTGCCCTGCTGTGTTATTTTCCCAACATATGTCTGGGTAGTTGAAATCCCCCATCACCACCAAGTCCTGTGCTTTGAATGATTTTGTTAGTTGTTTAAAAAAAGCTTCATTCACCTCTTCTTCCTGGTTTGGTGGTCTGTAGTAGACCCCCTACCATGACATCACCCTTGTTTTTTACCCCTTTTATCCTTACCCAGACCAACCTAAACTACTTTTGCTGCTAAACCCATTTTTTTCTTGTCCTATCCTCAGAGGTTAAGGAGAATATTTTTTCTTCCTCCTCCTTGTAACAATCTTTTATGTACTTGAAACTGTTACCATGCCCCTACTCTTCTCTTCTCCAGACTGAACGAACCCAGTTTTTTCAGTCTTCCCTCATAGGTCATGTTTTCTAGACCTTTAATCATTTTTGTTCCTCTTCACTGGACTTTCTCCAGTTTAGAATCATAGAAGATTAGAGCTGGAAGAGACCTCAGGAGGTCATCTAGTCCAACCCTCTGCTCAAAGCAGGAGCAACCCCAACTAAATTGTATCACATATCACAATTTGTCCACATCTTTCCTAAAGTGTAGCATCCAGAACTGGACGCAATACTCCAGTTGAAGCCTAACCAGCACAAAGTAGAGCAGAAAAATTACTTCTTGTGTCTTGCTTATAACACTCCTGTTAATACATCCCAGAATAATATTTGCTTTTTTTGCAACAGTGCTACACTGGTGACTCATTTAGATTGTAATCCACTCTGATCCCAAGATTCCTTTCCACAGTACGCCTTCCTAGGCAGTCATTTCCCATTTTGTCTGTGTGCAACTGATTGTTCCTTCCTAAGTGGAGTACTTTGCATTTGTCCTTATTGAATTTCATCCTGTTTACTTCAGACCATTTCTTTGTGTGCTTCTTGCCCCTATCCCTGCCTTCATGATGAAATTAGGATTCAGTTTTGCCAAATTCCAAAGGCAAAATATTTGGTACTCAAATTTCAAAAAAGTGAATATGGTATGTACTGTCCCTATTCAGGAAAAACAGTGGGCAATGTTGTTGAACAGAAGCTGTCAAACAGTAAAGGAAAGGAATGTTGTAGAATTTCTCAAAGCACAAAAACATCCTACTTGTGATCTGTCCAATAGGGAGATCTTATAATGTCAGAATGAGAAACATTCCAACTTGTGTTGTCTCTTTTTTGTGTATCCACAGGGGCCTGCAAGTACTGCTCACGCCTGTTCTTGCAAACATTCTTGAAGCAGATCAGGAAAAATGCTGGGGATTTGACCAGTTTTTTGCAGAGACCAGTGACATACTTCACCGAAGAATAATTCATGTCTTTTCACTACAGCAAATGACCTCACACAAAGTTTATATTCACAGCTATAATACGTAAGCATTCTTTCCATATTTTCACTACTTCTGTCTTATCCAGGCAAATAATGCTGTGACCTCAGATCACATCAGTTTGACAGATTCAGTAGCCATTCCTTGACAGTTATCTGGTTGGGGGGAAGAGAAATGCATGATGATGATGATGTGTGCTGCAAGCTTGTAAGGCCTTCCCATGTCAAGCACTGTGTGTATATATGTATGTGTGTATGTATATATATATATATATAATATGATGTGAATAGGTGTACATTATTTCTTTTGGTCTGGCCTCTTATTGGTTTGTCCCTTTCTTTTTCTCTGTGATTCAGCCTTTGGCAACAGAGCCCAAGTACTATGTTCTCGAAGAAATTGTGACAGGACAAGGTCCCGCTCCTGTCTTCTGCTGTGTCAGACTATTTGGAGACTTTCAGTTGTTATTCACCACAGTGTAGTTTATTTACATTGCTTTCCCCGCCACCTTTAGAGATCTATACACCATATTTACAGCATCATATTACACATATATCACCCCTCTGCTGAGGAGACAGAAGAGATCTCTCTGTCCCAAGATCCTTCTTAGTTCTGGCTCTGTTAGCCTATATCTATAGCCCACATTGGTTCCTTCCTGTGGTTTCTTCTGTGTTCTGCATTAATGTGCCAATTAGCTCATTAGTCCTCTTCCAGCTCATTTTAATCCACTGGTTAGGCACAGTTAGGTCCATCCAGGGGGAATTAATTGATGTGGTCAGAGTGGTGACTCAGCCGTTTTGATCGCAGCACTCTGTCACAGGAATCTTTTGTAATGCTTCTCTTTGATCAGTCTTACCATTTTTAATTAGATTGCTTTTCTGTTTTGTATTTTTGTCTGTTTAACTATACACCTTAAGTGCCAAAAACATGTTGGTGCTGTACAAGAAACAAATTGTAAACTCTTCAGGGCAGGGACTTTCTTCAATCTAAAATATTTTAAAGATATGAAACTTTTTAAAGGATCTATTTTGTTTCTTCTCACAGTGTCATTGAGCTCCAATCTAGCTTTTCTCTTCACAAATTCCGCTTCTACTGTTCCTTAAGAAAAATCTGTCTTTTTATCATATGGATTCTTAAAAAGGGTGGATAACAATATTTGTAACTGGTTCAGACCTATTTTAGTATGTATATTCTCATGCTTCAGGGTGTAAGATGAAGATTTGTTCTGTAATGCACAGCACTGGACAATTGACTAGGTCAGCGTTTCTCAAACTGGGGTCTGTGAGGGTACTCCAAGGGGTCCACGGGCCCCACTGATCAACTCCTCCCTCTCCCTCCCAGCACCTCCTGCACTCCGGGGAACAGCTGTTCAGCAGCGTGCAGGAGACTCTGGGAGTGAGGGGAAGGAGCAGGGACAGGGTGCACTCGGGCTAGGGGGCAGAATCATGTTCAGGGCTGCTGGTCCCACTGATCAATTCCTCCCCCTCCCTCCCAGGGCCTCCTGCACACGGGTGAACAGCTGCTCAGTGGTGTGCAGGATGGGGGGGCAAGGATCGGGGATGGTGTGTGCTCAAGGGAGGAGGCAAGGAGGAAGAGGGGCAGAGGTGGAGCAGAGGCGGGAAGAAGTGGGATGGGGTGGAGCCTTGGGGGAGGGAGGAAGGAAGGTGGAACCTGGAGCTGAGCGCAGGACCTGGGGGTCCTCAAAAAAATTTAAATCAAAATGCGGCTCCTCGGGTTGTTAAAGTTTGAGAAGTGCTGGACTAGGTGATAGATTATGGCCACTAAGTATTATTGGCCACTGTTGGAAATAGGATACCAGAGTTGAAGAACTGATAGTCTCTAGTACAACAAATGCTTTATTTCCTGGTCACTAGTGCTCCATGATCTGCACTGGCTACCTGTGAGTTTCTAGTTTGCATTCAAGGTGCTGGGTTTGATATATAAATGCCCTAAATGTTCTGTGACTTCGTTTCTTGAGACACTGCCTTTCTCCTTGTGCCATACTGCCACACTTGCGATCAGTAGAGCTGACTCCATCAACTTAAAAGAAGGGCTGAGAGTAGAGTGTTCTCTGTGAGAGGCTCCGAGCTCTGGGTTAGGCTTCCGTCACTGGGTCCAAAGTCACCCTATTTTTTTGCCCTTCAAAATATATCTATTTATGCAGGCTGTTGCAGAGATGGGCCTTTGAGAGAAATCAGATGTGTGGAGAGGAGTTTGGGGTTCTGCAGGCAATTTAATTTAATTTTTGTAATTTATGCAGGAGTTCCCAGAATCTTAGGTAGGCTGCACACTGCTTATTATTTGTATAAATCTAATAAGTTATATAGGAACAAAACCAATACTTAATTCACTAAATATAAAAGGTATATTTAAAAAAACAAACTATGAATTGTTTGCACTCTGTTGCATTTTAGTGAATTTGATCTGATTGTTTCCTAAGTGTAATGTTTTTCTTACAGAGCTGCCATATTTCATGAATTGGTCTACAAACAGACAAAAATAACTTCTCAGAACCAAGAAATGATATACGAAGGCCGCCGTCTAGTACTAGAGCCTGGAAGATTAGCACAACATTTTCCCAAAACCACTGAAGAAAATCCTATAATTATAATAAGCAGAGAGGCTGCAAACATCATAGGATTAATCTATGAAGAAAGTATGTTGAAGTCTTTTCTGACTGTTGTTAAATAAACAAGATTAGGCTGCTTATAAATGTTCTTTGAAAATAGGATTGATTACTGAATATTTCTGACCTCTGATAAATATATTAAAATCTTGGATCAAGAGTTTGTCCATATTTAGGCACCTAAACAGGCCTGGTTTTCCTAAGTGCTGAGTATCCATCGCTTCCCATTGACATCAATAGATGCTGCTGGGTGCTCAGCACTCAGAAAAATCAGGCCACTTATTTTGATGCTTAAATATGCATTTAAAATCTAATTTTAGACAATTTTTTTTAAAAGTCCTGGTCCCTGAGCATTAATATAGGTAGGATTTAGTAATTTGCATAGAATTCTACAATCCTTTTGTGAACCACAGTATTTAAATAAGTTGAAAGGAATTTTATAAAATAGCACTCCTAACTAATGTTCTAATTTCCAGTAATTTCTGGAAATGCAGGTGTTCTTGAGCTCTGATTAGTCTTTCTAGTCTTTTAACAGAAGCAGTTCTTACTAAATTTGATGTTTCACTGAACACATAAAAGAAATGTTTCTAAACCAAAACTTATATTGTGTATGCACTAATGTATTACAGACTTATTACATATGAAATATAAAATAAAAGTCCATCTCTTATGTTTCAGTTTCACTTCCTAAAGTACATCAGCGGTATGACTTGGACAGTGATGCCAGTATGGCTAAAGTGAGTATTTATTTAATTAGAACAAGAATTAAATTGCTATCTCAAATAAACTAAAGCTACCTAATGCTGAATTGAATAATGCCAGCCATCTTGTTTGTTTTTTAATGGTCATTGCTTTTATAAGTGTGTGTGCGTGTGTGTGTGTGTGAGGGTAACAAATGACAAATATATATATTAGCTCTTTCTCTCAATTAGTACCTTATATTTATATTAAACTATGAGTTTTAAGTGGCTAATGATTGTAAATTGCTTTGAAGGCAAAAAGCGTTATATAAGTGCTGTGCATTATTATTCCTCATCTGCATTTTGTTGGTTATGATTTTCTTGAGGGGAAAGTCAGTGCTGAAGAAATTAAGGACCAAATCCCAAAATCATTGCTCAAGCAAAACTTGCATTGAAATCAATGGGACTTTTTCCTGAGAAAGGGCTGAATTAAGATTTATTATACTACAGTGGGTTTCAACCTTTTTTCATTTGTGAACTCCTAAATATTTCAAAAGGAGTTGCAGACCCCTTTGAAAATCATAGACGGTCTGCGGACCCCCAAAGGTCTGCAGACCACAGGTTGAAAACCACTGTTATAGCAGGTTTATATGTCTAATGGATTTATACAAGTTGAGTTCATTTACAGTGAAAGAAAATGTTTTCCTACCCTCCCCACTTCAGTTTTTAAGAAACGTTTGCTATAATATGCAATACAGTGCATAGTTAATGGTAAGTGAATATTTAAAGGGTAAAAAAATCAATTAACTGGTGGTCTTTCATAGTCTTATCCTAGACAAAATAAGAATATTTAAAAGTTAAGGTTATTGCAGAAAATCATCTAGTCTTATACAAAAATATTTTATTTAAAAATACCCTACAGGTTAGATAACTTTCAGATAAATAAGTTTTTAATCTGAAAAGCAGAGGTGAAAGTAAGCCGGTACGCTCGGGTGTGCCATACCAGGACCAACTTTCCCAGAGGGCAATTTAAAGCCCTGGGGTAGCGGCGGTGGGGCTGTGGCAGGGATTTAAAGGGCCCCGGAGCTCCAGCCGCTGATACCGCCCCGGCTCTTTAAATTTTCACCTGCTGCCGAAGCCCTGGGGTAGCGGCGGCGGGGCTCTGGTGGGGATTTAAAAGGCCAGGGCGATAGCGGCTGCTGGAGTCCCAAGCCCTTTAAATCTCCACCTGACCCCTGCTGCCCGAGCCCTGGAGTAGGGGTGGGCTCGGCTCTGGTGGGGATTTAAAGGGCTCTGGAGCTCCAGCCGCCACTACCACCCCGGGCCTTTAAATCCTCGCCGGAGCCCTGCTGCTGAAGCCCTGGGTAGCGGCGGCTGGGCTCCAGAGTGGATCCGGGGTGGTAATGGTGGCTGGAGCCCTGGGGCCCTTTAAATCCCCGACTGAGCCCGGCTGCCGCTACCCCAGGGCTTGGGCAGCAGGGCTCAGGCGGGGATTTAAAGGGCTTGGGGCTCCGGCAGCCATTACCATAGCGGAGCCCCAGGTCCTTTAAAGCTCTGCCAGAGCCCAGAGCCCCGGGGTAGCGGTGGCAGCCAGGAGCACCCAGGGCTCCTCAGTGATTTAAAGGGCCCAGGTCTCCTCTGCAGTAGCGGCAGCTGGAGCCCTGGGCCTTTTAAATAGCCCCTGAGCCCCGGGGTTCCCAGCTGCCTCTGCAGCTGGTAGCTTGGGGGTGATTTAAAGGGCCCTGGGCTCCTAGCCGCCACTACTGTAGCTGGACTTAAAGGGCCTGGGGATTTAAGGCCCTGCCTCTTCCGGTTGAGGCCACGCCCCCTGCTCATGACTCCAGCGTATTGGTAAATCCTTTAAGTATTTATCACAGTCTATGGCATAAGTAGTAAGCTATGAGTAATAATATCAGTAACTTTTAATTAAAAAAAAAAAGTTAAACTAGCTTCTGCTTGAGATTTTGTTTAGACGTATATCTACCTAGAATTCCAGGTGTTAAAACAAAGTTTGTAAGCAGAATTGGGTGGATGCCAAAAAATGGGACCCTACAATGAGGCCCTACAATTTTGAAAATGAATTATTTAAAAAAAAAATTCTTTGCATTCCTATACACTACTGAATACATTTACTTGTAACTTTCCAGAAAATTAAATCTGAACTCCCAAGAGTATGTGGTATAACTTTGATTATGACAGACTTATTTTCATGCCTAACAAAGACAGTGAAATTTCAGTGTAATGGAAAACTCATCTTTGCTTTAACTATGCTACCATAATAAGTATGTGGATTCCCCCCATACACACTAATTTATGGGCAAAGTTACCCCATTTTGTTTTACCATCTTCATGTTCTAATTTCTTCTAATATTAATCAATGTTGCTTTCTTGTGATCCATTGACTAGAAACAAACTACAGTGTTGTGAACACTGAATTAGTACTGACATTGTTTATTTCTCTGTCAGGGAGTAACAGGTGTTGTATGCTATGCCTGTAGAGTTGCCAATGCTTTGCTGCTTTACCAGGAATTAATGCGAAAAGGAATACGATGGTTAATGTAAGTGATTGGTTGAATTTTGCTGGGCATGGTTTCTTTACCAAGACTTGTTCTGGTTGTTCACCCCTTGCATAATTTTGTGGGCTTCCAATGACTTCTGAAGCTTTCTTCCTTCCCCTTGACCATGAGTATGAGTCGACTTTCACAGTCTCTCAGATGTTTCCTTCTCCCTCATCAGGGGAAACTCTGAAGACCCAGTTTCTGAACACTAGATCCTAGGTATCCATGTTGTTTAGTTTAATCAGCTCCTACAGAAGTTTGGATAATTTTAACTTAAGTATAGTGTCGGAACATATGACCAGCATGGACAAATAATTAATGAATTTCAAAATTTTAAATAATGATTTTGGTAGTTCATGTTGTTAATAGGATTGTGAAAGATCTCTCTAGCTACTAAACTATTACTGAAGTAATGTCCGCCAGAACATTGGCATAAAATTTTATATGACAATAATATGTAAAATCTTAGAGATATTGCTCTTCATTATTACCAGCCATTATTACTGTAGGCAAAGGTATGTGATAAGGAAGTGAAAACTTAGATAGACTGATGCTATTCTTTCCAGTGAAATAATCAGGGAAGACTACAATGAAACGGTGCACAAAAAGACAGAGGTTGTCATCAAGCTGGATTTCTGCAACAGGAACATTGAGATAGCTGGGAAAATGTGAGTAGAAACATTGTATTGTTCTTTGGAAGTAAATACATTGCACTGCCAGTGGCTGCTGGCTGAATTTGTAGTTGTTTCTTCTCAGTGACAGCTGTATTTAAAGATAACTTTTTTTACCATGTGTCTGCACACAAAAAAGGTTATTTCTTTTTAATTACAATTGTTTCACCGATGGCAGAGGCCTAGCACCAAGTGAGGACAGGAGTGGTCTTGGACCTCACTGAATGTTGTTCCTTAATTTAGTGGAAAGGAGAGTAACTGTTGAGTAGTGTGTATTACTCTTCTCTCCTTCCCACCTCCCTGCCTGAGTTCTCTTGATGGCTTAGGGAGCTACAGTAAAAGGTAGGACAAATAATCTAGTAGTTCAGTCATATGGTAGTGGCTAAAGCAGTAAGCTTGCCCTGCATATGATTTTAAAGATAAATAAAAGTGTAATGAAAGCAGGTTGTTAAAGACCTGGGCTCCCTGCTGCAGAGAGTGGATTTTAACATTGTAATACATGATTGTCTTTAATATTTCTATAAATATGACAAACAAAAAACTATGTTAAAAGAACATTATTAACGTAGCAAGTCAAGCATTCACAAGTTAGGAAATGCCAGAGTTAAGATTGCCTGTGCAGGTAGACTTGAGGTTGCATGCCTTAACCATGACACCGTCTTACTCTTCCTGCAATCTCCTGTCTCGTTCACTACATACCCTTCAAAGTCTGCTACAGAAGAAGCTGGGATACTACAGACAATAGTCTCCTTCACTATACAGCCCTGATTCATCCCTAGAGCAGGTTCGTCCTGTACACTGCAAGAGACAGGGGTCCTATGGAAATTACAGTACGTTTTAATAATTTGTATAGTCAATTGTCTGGCCACACTTTGGTTTGTTGTTTCGTTATGAAATATACTCGAGACCAAATAACCAATTCAGTCAGGTTTATTAATATAGTACAGGAAAAGGGTTCTGCACAATACCAATCTCCTGAGAGCAGTCCTGTGCAGCATGTGTGCTCCTTGAAATTAGATCCTTAAAGCCATCTTTTTATACTCTACCTCTTTACTAGTAAAAGGTACTATATACATCACCTGAAACTGGATTTAATTAATCAGCTTTTTACCTTGTTTATTTCTGGTACCATGGTGTACCCCTTTTATCTTTTGTTCCGAACCCATTCATTCCAGGTCATGATGCACCCTTAACATTATTCTGAGCACATTCATTCCAGGTACTAAGGGGGTGAAGACACCTCCTAGGCTTGTACCAGGATAAATAGGTTTGTGAAGGTAACTTCCTTTCTGTTGCTATGAGGAAACAATTATACCTCTACCTCGATATAACGCAGGTTTGCATACAACGTGGTAAAGCTCCGACAAAGCTCAGAGCAGTGTGTAAAGGGTGCAGGGCCGGGGCCGAGGGGTTGGATAAGGGGCAGAGGGTCTCGGGGGGGGGTCAGGGGCTCCCCCCCCCAGGGTCTGGGAGGCAGGAGCTGTGGGGGGGGCACTTTTGGGGCCCTGCAGTCCCAGAGTGGCCTGGAGGATTAGCAGGGGGCCGGGAGCAGCCCACTCCACTTCCCTCGCCCCGGCCCCAGCCATATCGCTCGGGGGAGCGGGCTTGGGGGAAGGATCCCCCCCGCACTCACCGGCAGTGGTGGAAGCGGAGCAGCCCGGCCCCAGCCCGCTGTACTCTGCCAGCTTCCCGCCATGGCGCTCCGCTTCCCGCCGCTGCTGCTGAGTGCCTGTCAGGGGTCGGGGTGTGTGGATAGGGGTCGGAGCAGTCTGGAGACAGGGAGCAGGGGGGTTGGGTGGGGGTGGGGTCCTGGGGGAGATTAGGGAGGGGGGGGGTCTCTGGAGGAGGCGGTCAAGGAACAGGGAACGGGGGGGCCAAAGCAAGTTCGATATAACATGGTCTCACCTATAACGCGGTAAGATTTTTTTTGTCTCCCAAGGACCGCGTTATATTGGGGTAGAGGTGTATATGATACTGACAGTTTTCCTACCTACTTAAGCCAAAGCTTTCTTCATCAAATGGAAAGTGTTATGGGATAAGTGAACAGGATTATAACAAATGCACAGGCTAATTTGGGCTAAATATCTGTTATATTAATGCTTAATATGTGTACTTAATACCTCATATATAGGTTTGCTATAAGTCAAGAATATGTGATCATGTAATTAAAAACTGTATCATAATGTATACACACACAGGGTCAAATTAAGGTTGTACAAGCAGCCTTAATTCTGGCATTGCCTAATTTTTGAGTGCTTGTTTTTGCAACCTTAAAAATATTATTTTAATGTACTGATTTTTGCATGATTGCCTTAATTTAAAAAAATCAAACTGAAAAAACAGAAATTGCATCTTGTAGCATCACATTGACACCTTTAGATCCACCACACAGACCTCCGCTGCTTGAGCTAAAGGAGTGAGGGCTGAATGCTCAAAGAAGTTAGATACCTGGAAAAATCACTCTGATTCTCAAAGCCTTAGTTAGGTGCATAAGTTCCTTTACAATGAATGGTAAGAGATAGGTGTCTTAGACTAGAGCCCTGCGCGGGACTATTTTTTTAAAAATCCCACTCCTATCCCACCTTGCATTACACACTCCCACCCGCTCCTGCATTGGTTCTTGCATTTTTATCCCGCTCCCACCAGCATATATATGGGATACACACACACACGCTCCCACCAGCATATATATGGGATACACACACACACACAGAATTCAGGCACAATTTTTACCACTAATAGAATAAAACAAATCTTGCTTAAACCATATAAAAATATTTTAACTCTTGTGATAATAGACATCAAATCTCTTTCTAGGCCTCACTTAAATTTAAATATTAAAATCTTTATTTTAAAAAAAGAGAAAAACTTGCTTTACATTGCTGAAATTCTATTTATGACAAACTGATGAGAGATTTAGTATTTTCCCACAAATTACCACAGTCTTTTATTTTTTCCTGCCCCCCCCCCCCATCATGCCCACAACAAACTACATTTTACCTGCTCCTGCTATTATGGCAGCAGGTCTTAGGACCCATGGGATCACAGTCCCGCTGCAGAGTTCTACCTTAGACTGCAATTCACAAAAGCCACCACACTAGACATGGAGGCGCCTAAGCTAGCCAGTGGAAGATGCTAATGAGAAGGGTATGTGCTAAGCCCTGCTCCTCTCATGGAGATAGGTGCCTGTTTGCGATTGGGTTGGGTACCCTCTTTAGAGTTAGATGCCTTACTCCGTTTTAGCAAGGAGCTGTTTCTGGTGGTGGTGCCCACCTTCTAAATTTTAGACCAATAGTTAGGGCACTCACCTGGGATGTGGGAGACCTAGGTTCAATTGCCATCTCTCTGCCAGAGCGGGAGGAAGACTTGATCAGACTTGATCTCCCATCTCTCAGGTTAGTGTTCTAACCATTGGGTAATGTGATATTTTTATGTGACATGCCCTCATTCTCTCCTGTTGAAGTTGTTGTACTCTGGATAAATAATTAGTCACTGGAGCAGGGGAACTGGATCCTGGGTCTCCCACTCATTGGGTGAATGTGTTAACCACCATGCTATACAGTCATTCTCATTCTTCTATATGCATTTTCTGTCACTTGCTCTCATTTCATTTGGACCCCATATGTGATTTTAGGTGGTTGAATGCCTATCTTTGTGCCTGTTTGTCAATCAGTGTGTGACTTAGTTAGGAGATAGGTGACAAGACACCTTCAGAGATGCAACTGTTACTCCTGGGGGAATTCTGCACCAAAAAATTTAAAATTCTGCACACAATATTTTAAAATTCTGCATATTTTATTTGTCAAAATAACACCATATAATCACACCAGTTTCAATTATTTTAGTAATTTATTTCAAAATACCTGTCAGCAAGTATGTCTGTAACAATACAGATAATAATAAAGATTCAGGAAATGTTTTTAGACAAATAGATTCCTTACTAGGCATATTAATACAGAATTCTGAGTAATAATTCATTTAAACTACAGTATAGAACCGTATTCCCCGGACCCCTCAGAAGCAGTGCAAAGACTTGGGGGAGTCGAGGTAACGGAGGAGCTGAGGGAGAAGGAAGTAATTGATGGGAAGGAGGCTGGGTATGAACTTGAAGGGTTGTTGGGTATGGGCGGGAAAAATATGGAACAGGTATTTTTGGGGGGTGGGGAGAGATTGTTAGGGAGCATCCCCATGCTGATCCTGGCTGACCCTTAGCGTCTCCCATTCAGTCAGGCACATGTGCCCCTGTCCCCATGTGTCTTTGTGCCCCCACTCAGCCATCCCCCTACCCCCTTGTAGCTCTGCACCCCTTTCCCCTCTGCCCATGTGTCCCTGCACCCTCTCAGCCAACCCCTCCCCTCATCTCCATGTGTCCCTGCACCTCCATCCCCATGTGTCTCTATGCCCCCACTCAGCCACCCCTTTTCCCCTGTAGCTCTGCACCCCTCTCCCCCTCTGCCCTGTCGTCCCCCACTAGCCCTTATGAGCCCTGTCTGACCTCCCAGCAGCCCCACACTGTCTGTCTCCCGACCTGGCCTTCACAGTGAAGGCAGGCAGGCTTTTTCTCTTCCCTATCATAGCTGGGGCTTGCCAGGAGCGGCTGCTTTGTCTAGCGCCGCAGCACCCTCTGGTGGGCAAAAGGTGGAACTGCAGAAGTTCTTTTCTGCTGGGAGCTGCTGCTCTGTTCGAGTGCCACTGCGCGTTCTGGTAGGCAAAAGGTGGAACTGCAGCAACTTTTCAGCTGAAGCTGTTTTCTGCAAAAAATAAAAAATATGCGTGGTACATGACATATGCACATGCACAGTGATGCAGAATTCCCCCAGGAGTAAGCTGTGTGCATGCTCAGAGGCAGAAATGTAGGCACCTAGGGAACTTTTAGTGCAAAAACTTAGGCGTAGAGCGAGTGTAGGCACCTGCAGGGTTTGGCAGGGGGTTTTGTGCATTGCCATGGTACCAAACTCAGGTTTTAGCTGTCTGTAATAGGGACATGGCATCTAACTCCTTTTGAGCATCTGGGCCTACCTGATAGCAGTAGTACATTGTTATCCTCTATGTGGACCTGCACTAAGGGAGGATGAAACGCTTTTCCCATTGGTTGCACAGATATTTGAGAGCAGAGGAATGGTGAGGCTCGGGTGTTTGGGGTTCCATTCCAGGCTCTGCAGAGGAGTGTGCTCTAGCAGATACAGACTTTTCTTCCCATTCCCCTGGAGCATGAACCCTTTTGCCCCATCTGACCCAACCTGACCCTGTCAAAGTCCTGTCTCTTTCTCATCCCAGCCCCATTCTCCTTATGTAGTAAGTGACCGTCTCTAGTCCTCAGATTTTTCATCCTGGTTCTAGTCTCTTTTTCTCTCCTTCCCCTCTCCGTGTCTGATCTGTTGCTCTCTTTCCTCCCCCCTCCCCTGGCCAAAGCCTCCACATTCCCCAGTCCTGTTTTCTCTCCCCAGGCTTCAATCTCAATGTCCCTACCTACTCCAGCTCCTTATCCCAGTCTGTTTGCCCAGCCGGTCCCAGTTTTACCCCTATACCCTGGCTTATTATATCTATCTCTCCTGCCTCCACCTTTTCCCCCCTGCCATCCACTGGTCTCTTTGCCTCCCCTGTTCCAGTCTCACCCCCCCCCCCCCCAAGCCTACAGTCCCAGTCTGCATCCCTAGATTCCTTGTCCCACCTTTTCTCCCATTGCTGGGCTGCCTCTTGTAGTCTCTGTATTCAAATCAGGCAGCTTCGTCTACCACACTGACTGGACCCAGTAGGGAGTGAATTCTGAGAATGGGAGAGACAGTCTCCCTGTTTTTATGTCTAGCGTCTGGTCCCTCCACGGAGCACAGCAATCAGAGCTGTAATTGCAGGAAAAGTACTGCTCAGCCCTGGGCTGGAGCATGCTCAGTGTGTACAGAATCTTTGGATATTTTAGTTGTTAAACTCTAAGGGTTTGTTTACACTGCAGCTGCAGGTGTGATTTGCAGCTAATGTAGACAGACCCATGCTTGCTGTACTCTAGCTAGCTTGCTAAGAATAGAAGTGAGGATGCCACAGCACGGCTGCACAAGCGAGTATGTACCCAGCAGGACTGGGTAGGTTTCTGCAGCCTACCCTGAAACCTGCACCATGGCATCCTCAGTTCTCTTTTTAGCAAGCTAACTAGAGTACAGGTAGTGTGGGTATGTCTACATGAGGTGCAAATCACAGCTTTACTTAGCATATGAAAACTTCAATTTTTCAAAGGCTTATAACTTGGTGAGGTTTGAGCAGATTTCCACAGGGGCAGCAAAAGGCACATCCCTGATACGAAGGCCACCTCAATGCCAAATTTCTAATAGTTTGCTCCAAAGTATGGTGATGCAAGTGCTTTTCTAAATAAATAAAAAGGTCACCAGATTTTTTTAACACAGGCAGACAACATGTTTTTTCCCTATCATCATTCTTGGAAACTGCAGAATCATTTTGGCTGAATCTTTCTGAAACAATTCAGTCTTAGGCAGTCACCTGGCATTAAACTTCAACCCGAAGGGTTAACGTTTAGCAAAGTTATAAGCAATTGAAAACTGGGTCTTATAATAGGAAGTGGTTGGGAAATCTTAATAGGCCATGCTACCAGCCCTACCTATCATATTTGGTTATAACCCAGGTTTTCCAAGATGTTTCCATAGTCGTTGGAGAACTGGTGCTTTATGTGTTTGACTGTTTTTAAGGGGTACAGTTCAAAAACAGATTGAGGTGATTACACCAGACATTTCAGCTGTCTATAGAATACAAGTAATGAGTAAAAAGCAGGAATGCTAGGAATGCAAGTAGTTTAAAACTTTTTTACGGTTCAGCGAAAATATGGAATGAAGGGGCAAGAGTCTGTTACTGAACTAATGTTTTGTTTGTTGTTTAGGGAAGCTTTTAAATTGATTGCTTCTCAAAGTTACACATAATTTTGGTGGATTTTTTTAACTTTCTAACTTTTGTTAGGACAGGGTAGACAATTGTATTAACTTCTTGTTTTCAGTTCTAGGAACAAAATAATTCCCAAAACATGTTCTTTGTTTGTTTAATACAAAAGTATGAACAGCCGTCATGTTTTTAACTGAATTACATTTTTATGGACAGATACGAGAATCTGATGCAGATCCACTTGGAAACAGAAATGGATGAAATTTCAGAGATACATACTAAACTATTGCTTGTAAGTGTCTAATATTGTAATAAGAAGTTCTCAAAATATTGAGTGTACCTGTATAAAAGTCCAAAGATGCAGTTTTGAAAGATGCTTTCTACAAGGAAAAACCTCTAGATTTTCTTAGCAGCTTTCCTCTTCTTCTGAGAGTTTCTTTGCATACGAAAATTGTGATGTTGTTATTTTCTAAAGAAAAATACAGCTGTGTTATCTGGTACTCTACCAACTGGAAAGCTCTATAAACCAGCATTTTGGGAGGGTGTATGGGGCGTGGGCTGTGGGAGAGAGTTTGGGCGTGGGAGAGGGCTCAGGACAGGGTGTTGGGGAGGGGTTTTGGGGTGCCGGATTTGGGTAGCGTTCAGCTCGGGCGACTTCCCGCAAGTGGCAACATGTCCCTGCTGCTCCTCTGCACTTCCGCCTAGGAGCTGCAGGGATATGTTGGCGCTTGTGAGGAGCTGCCCGAGGTGAGCTCTGCCCAGATCTGGCACCCCAAAACCTCTCCCATGCACATTCGAATAGAAAGAGCAATGTGTCCACTGAAGGAGTCATCCCAGATATCAGACACTCAAAAAAAATATCCTTAGCACCAAGCTTTAAAAAATCTAAATGTGCTTATTTTGCATTTCATTTGGAAGGATCCCAAAGTTCTTCACGTATTTTGTAAAATGTGTATGAATCATGTCACTACCATGTCCTTTGAAATCTACAGAGTTTTAAATTAAAAAAGGAAATTTTAAAATACTAAATAATGGAGAATTTAATATTTGTCTGAGGATAGTATTATAGCAAAGTTGTTCCTATTCTATAGGCTATGTAAATAGGAGAGTGAAAAACTATAGTTTTAATTGTCAGATACAAAACAGACCAGGAATATTCTTGTGGGATCTAGAGAAAGTGAAGCTTTGAGCCTCTCACAGAAAGAGCTAGTATGGCATATAATCATATCTAGTACCCTACTGGATTTTAGCTGTCCCTGTGCCCACCCTAACTCCCCTTTGTGGCTCATCTTGGGGATGGCGATTACATCTCTGCCATGCCAGGAATCTCATACTCAGGGTGATATAATGATGGTGTCTCTGATGGGCTCTTTGTTGATTCTCTGCTACTACTGGGCTCTTGAACCTAGTTGTCATGAAATAAAAACAGAATTTATTAGCAAATTACAGAAACAGAGAATATTAAAATAAAATGGTAGGCACATAATACATTCATCTGGGCAAATACCATGGAAAGGTGGGGGGTTTTTAGGTAGGTCGTGTGGTTAGAAAGTTATTTTTTATGACATTTGTAGAGTTCCATGATTTATGTTTCTCAGTGACTTCAGATCCTCCTCTGTTTAAAAGTGTGTGTGTGTGTGTACATATATAATATTTAGCTGCCAGCTCATGCAGACTCAACCTGGAATCTGAAAGTCAGTCTGAGTTCTTTCTGGACTGCCCTCCAACAAAATAAAGATCATGCAATAAGAATTCAGTTAATAGTTTTTTGATATGCAAGCCAAAACAAAAGTCAGCTTGCTGTCTTCAAGTGCTATTGTTTCTGTAGTGTTAACAGTGTGAATAAAAAACACGAAATGCATTGGGAGATCTAGAGGAAGACTATCTTACTGTATTTTTCTTGTCTTTTGTAATGTGTTGGTTGCAGCATTTGTATGGTTGAAGGTTGGTGTTAAGAGACTTCATGGAGAAAGAGTTTGATGCACTGAAGCAGGGAGGAAGTTCCAGGATTGGGCAGTATAGGAAAAAAAGCATGAAGATAGGTGAAAGAGAGAGACAAAGAGAAGATACTGCTTATTGAGAAAATAAATGTTAATCGGCAGAAATATTAACTCCAAAGAAGATACTTTTCCTAATAATGCCATATTTGTATGTTCTTAAAGTGAACATTTGAGCTGCTAAATACTTCATAAGTTGTCTAGGCATATTCCTATAGTTGGAGACAATTAGTGAAGTGAGGACTAGGTGGTGGTGGTGGTGGTATTATTTATTATCACTATAATAAAGTGAAAATGCACTGAATCCCATCTCAAGTGCAAGATCATTTGTGATTTTTGGCAATAGTAGTGGTGAAACTGTTGTTCTTAAGCAGCTTTCTAGCTCTCGGGGAACAATAGAGCCCAGTCTTCATGACATTGAAGATAAACTGTCTCCTGGTGGATTGCTGAGTGATACCTGGGCAAATCAGGAAGGCACACATCCCAGAGACAGAAAGTAAGTGACAACTTCACATTCATTACTTAAACATATTCTCATTTCTGTACTGACCTACGTTCATTATAATTAACCTTTTGTTTCCACCCACCCCCTTCTAGTCCAGAAAAGCTACAAGTATTGCTGAGTTCTATCACAGATATTTATTATCAGTTCAAGAAAGACAAAGCAGAACGTAGTAAGTAATTCTATTTTTAGTATACATTAAGAATAATTAAAAGTATAAAGGACAAGTCAGCCTTAAGTCTGTTCAGATATTTTTAGTAGTGATGGGGAGAAATGGCCAACCACAGTGAATATGTCCTGAGTGCTCTGTAGGACAACAGTTAGGAAAATAATCTGAGGGAACAAGTGAACCACAACTTTGGTTTTATAAATTTAAACATCTGCATTGAAAAAAATAAATGTCCATGCTTGCTACCTAATGCTTACTCAGACAGGGATAAAACAATTCTGTAGGATGATGGCTAAATTTAATAGAATTAAATCAGTAATATCTTTGATTTCCTCTGATACTAGGACTTCCTTATAATGAGGAACAAATCCACAAATTTGACAAGTAAGTGTTAAAATTACATTTAAAAAATATCACTTGTGCTAAGGTCCCTGACAAATCTTTGGCAGTTACCTTTCCTGCTGGTTCCTCTTCGATATAGATTATAAGCTCTTTCAAACAGCAACTTTCTTTCAATTTCTGTCAAGCACGATGACAGATTTTATGCATATTTGTTAATCATAATTATCTGCTTTCTAGAGATGGGGTAACTTTATATACCTTGAAGTGTGGATGTTAATTAACTAATTGGTCTTTGACTGAGGGCATATATGGGTTTGAGTGCATGTGTATGTAAAATATCTTGTACCCAGTAGACATTTTGTAATTCCTGCCTCCTTTCCAATTTGCTACTTTTAAGGAATGTCTATAGTTGATTTCTCTCCCTAAAGTGTTCTGCCTTTGCTACTACTAGTGGAGCTCCAGTGTTTTCCCTGTGGGGTCTCCAAGTGTCACTTGGGATCCTGAGCACATCTCTTTTTACTCCATACACTCCCAAAAGGAAATTGCTAGAGGATGGCATAAAGTATTGCTTTCTGTTCTGCGATTGCAGTAATTTCAGCGGTGGTGGTCTGAGAACTCAGCTCCTAGATCTTGGGTCTTTTTGGTGGCAGCAGAATTACTGGCTGGCCACTCCAGTCTTAATTGTAGCACTTTATCACTGGGTAGGCAAGTGAGCAGTGTGCATTTCAGCTGTTTCCTGGGTGGATGCCGGTTGTGTGATATTAATGAGAAAACCAGGTACTTTGTCCATATATAAACCATACAGGTAAGATTACCAACTAGCCATCATTCAAGACTTTGTTCTGTAAAAACCTAAACGCTGACATGGGAGTTGTAGTCTTCCAAAATTTCACATTCCATGATTCCACTTCCTAGTTCACACACACAAGCATGGTTAGTGCTGAGACCACTGCCTATCAAGCTGACCAATATTGTCTGACTATGTCCTCCTTCTTTGCTCATCTGTATCCACCTCTTGTCTTACACTTAGACTGTAAGCTTAATGGGGTATAGGTCTGCCTTTTTGTTCGGTTAGTACAGTGCCTAGCACAGTGGAGTCATGGTCCATGACTGATGCTGCTAGGCACTATGGTAATACAAATAATGAATTATAATAAGAAGTTCCTCTGTCCTTTCTATCCATCATTTCCTTTCCTTAAATATAATCAAGGTTTCAAATTTCAAATGGAAAAAGTAGTATGAGTGCATAGTTTGTAAATAATAGTTACAGCTAGCCAAATTTTTGCCTCAAATGGGACATTTGAAAGTGGAACATCTTGGAAATTAATTTTGAAATATAACCTGGCAGTTCATCCAGTATAAACACATTATGGTAGCACACAAAATAAGTTGGATAAAGGTTTTTTAGACATTTTAAATCTTCATATATACCTCGTATGCCTCAAAACTTTAAAAAAATCATTTGGGGAATGAAGGTCCTGCAAGTGATATAACAATATTCAGTTGATTATTTCTGTATTGCAGGCAGAAGCTGAATTTACATGCCACAAAAGCCATCTCTCTGTTCAAAGATGAATGTGTCAGCAAGTATGAGACATTTTTGGACAAGGCAGAGGACTGGTTGAGGCAAGAGACTGATTCATTAGAGTTCAACATTGTGACAGCACCATGATTTTGCTGATTGCCTTTTTAAAATACTTTTTTTTTTTTTTTTTTGCTTCCAGAAAGATGCTTCATTTAAGGAAACAGTTACTGACGATCACCAGACAGTGTTTTGATATTGAAGAAGAGGTATCCAAATACCAGGACTATATAAATGAGGTATACTGGTCCTAAATTATGTCCAGTTTTTAGACTGAGTGAGCAAAGGATTCTATTCCATTTCCCTCAACAGGATAGTTTACCAAGTTCCACTTACATCTGTGCAAACCTACTGAGAGTAATAGGGCTGCACAGATGTAATAGTTTGGCCTGTAGAAGCTGTATTGCTAGTGATGTGTGAGCTGGATAGAACGCCACCTGATTCAGAGTCCAGACTGAGTTTACAGGATCAGCAGTTTAAAAAAAAACAACTGAGCAACTTCAGATGTTTTTCAGTGATTCCATCTCAATCTTTTCTATGTGGCTCCCATCACCATAATCTCTGAGCATCCTGAACATTAATGAATTTATCTTCATACATTCTTCTGAGGTTGAGACGTATTATCCCCATTTTATAGACAGGGAATTGAGGCGCAGAGACTAGCTTAAGCTCTCTTTCACTCTGTGGCAGAGTTAAACCAGGATTCTTATGTCCCAGTCTTGTGCCTGAGCATCAGAACAATGAAACCCCGCAGTGTCATTTTTACAGTCATTCTTCACAGTAAAACCACATTTTAGGAACAATATACAATTGGAAGAAACTTAAAATCTCTGCCATGAGGCCAGAATTATTGAATTTTTTAGCACTCGGACAGTTGCCATTTGGAGCGCAGATCTATTCAGAGCCACCAGAATCAGTTCAAAACCAGGTTCCTGGGGAAAAATCAGAGGCATGAAAGTGTATATCTTGCTTTCTTCTGCAGAGTCTAACCATTCATTAAAGATGTGTCAAACGTTTAAGACATTCAGACATGATATGTATTAGTCTTCATTATACAGTGTCCCCAAATACAGAAAGAAGTCTGAGGGCAAATAAACATATTTTAGTACAACAAAATTACTTTTTAAAAAAAACACAAGTGTAAAAAGGGGGGGGAATCCAGCTGATCTCCCTGAGCAAAAGTCTGAGAGGAGCAGGGTCATTACTATATTTATTAATAATGTTACTTGTGCCTAGGAGCCCCAGTCATTGATAAGATCCCTTTTATGCTAGGTACTGGACAAACATACAACAGGGAGATTGTCTCTGTTCTTGAGAGCTTACAAAGAGTAAGATGAGAGAATGCAACAGACAGACAGGAGAGAGCATGAGTCAATACTACTCAGCATGATAGGCAGCGCACAGCTGCCTAACCATAGTCATGGCTTTTGTAGGGGAATATTTCAAGGAGGGATTTGAAGATGGACATTGAAATGCACATGGCAGTTTGTTGGCCTGTGATCATGTTACTTACTTACCTTATTTATTTATTGCAGTTACAAGAAACTCTGCGACAGAAAACGTTTGCAGCTTCCACTGGGATCAAACATACAATGAATCCAATCTATCCAAGTTCAAACACTTTAGTGGAAATGACTCTTGGGTAAGAATTAGGTGGATAATTGTAATACTTTCATGTGCTTTCTATAGAGGAATTAGAGAAAATTTGTGTTTTTATTGTTGACTTAACTTGCCTTTCCATTTTTAAAGCAGTTAAGTGGCTACGGCCTAAAGGTCAGGCATTTTCTGTCGGTTACAAAAACAAACTGGTATTTCTGAATGCTGATGTACTTATGGACATGAGGGAAAAATCATACCATTCACTGTTTTCATTTATTACTTTTGTCAGATTTTGTTCTCAAGTCAACTTAATATGCTTCTCCTTTATTTTGTACACAATTGCAAGTTACTGGAAACTTCATTGTGATGAGTCACTCTAATGTTTGGGCATCTTCAGAATATTTTTTCTTCCAATTTTATTATTAAACTGTTTCTATTATACCATTTTGACACATTTATTTCATAATGAATGTAACATTAAAACTGGCATGCAATGGATAAAACTGTTTATAATCGCTGAAGACCTTTCTTTTGCTTTTTGTTATACAGTATGAAGAAACTGAAGGAGGAAATGGAAGGTGTTGTTAAAGAACTAGCTGAGAATAACCACATTTTAGAAAGGCAAATAGTCATTTTTACTTTTTGGTGTGGGGTGTTATAATTTGGTATGGAAGTTAATGGATGCAGGGAGCTAGAAAATGGGCAATTTTATCTCTTGGACAGCTGTAGTATAGACACCTGTTTCCAAATTGTTGCTCTGAGACATGTTTCAAGCTGATATGGCCACAGTTGTTGTCTTTATTTGAAAACAATGCTATTTGTTCCATTACTGTGGAAGTTAATTTGTGATGCAGGTAAAAGCACCAAGAGAGCTGAAATTACCTAGGGTCACTTAGTGGAAATAACTGTTGCTCAGAGTGGTGAATGCTGGATTTACACGGTATTTCTTGCAGTGATCCACAGGCTCGCATCTAACCTTTTTTAATTTTCAGATATCACTTTAAGTTTAATAACTATGGAATGATACCAATCTGTATTAGTCATTCTGCAGTTTTAGCATTAGCTGTAATGAAATAGCACTGAGAAAACAAGTCAATCATACTTCTTATAACCATTCTGAAACAATGCTTTCTTTAATGGCACTGAAAATGATTCTGTTCTGTCTATGCTAGCAGTCAAATCATTTTCATTCACTGGTTCAGGGGTATCCATTGCAGATGGCAGCTATTAGTAATGGGTCCATTTCCTACACAGGTGTTACGATCTGCCTAAGGCCTCCTAGTGAGTTTGTGAGTCAGTGGTAGTACTGGGCTAAGAACTCACTTGTTCCTGGTTCTCGGTCCTGTGCTTAGATCATTCAGTGACCTGTTGTATACACGATCTTCATGTGTCTCCAAGAATACTATTTTAAGAAATAAATGTGTGTTGGGGTGTGGCAAGAGGGGGGGAAGAACATAATTAAGTTATAGTTAAATGAACTCAAAAAAGAAACACATTAATTTTATTCTAGAGTAAGCGTTAATTTATTGTGTATTAAATCAAGTTTAATCAGCTAAGAATAAAATGTTTCTTTCACTTTAGATTTGGTGCTTTGACTGTGGATGGTGGCCTGCGGAATGTAGACTGTATCTAGTCAACAAAGGACCATGAAAAGACTGATCATTTTTCACAGAAAAAAAATGCTATAAGGGGCATTTAAATGCAGAAAAAGCATTCTGTACAGCAATTTTTTTCTGCAACTCTAGTATTTAACAAAATTATGTAAATATGTATATACTGTAAATATAACAATTATATCAGTTTTTTGTTAATGTTAAAATAGAATTACTGTTAAATTTTCTGACCTGGTTATAAATTTTATCCCTTCAAGGAACTATGGCAAAGGATTACGGCAATAATGCTAAATAGACATTCATTGAATGTTGACTTTTGGGTCATGATTTACTTTTGTTTCTTGAAAGAGAATTTGTGGCTTGAACTAGCTTGCATTCAGAGAAGTTATTAATAGTTTTTAAAACAGTGGTCCCGAAACTGTGGGGCAGACCCCCTTAGGGGCGTGTGGAAGAATGTTTTGGGGGCACACAGCAGGGCCCAGGTCAGTCCCCACAGGGGATGGAGTGGGAGTACCATCCAGCTGTGCAGTAATGCAGGAGGGGGGCATAGACAGATTCCATTACTGGTAAGGGGGGAGTTGCGACAGGAAAAGTCTGGGCACCACTGTTTTAAAGGGCGCTTGGGCTTCCCTTAATACCAGTGTGTTATTTCAGAACCTAGTCAATGACTCATGATCAACTACAGTACTTGAATGAAGACCATTTGATCTTGTCTTTGCATCTGTAATTCAACGTGAACAGCATGCATCTAGGACAAAGAGAGGAGATACGTTTCTTCCCCTTTGTCTACCAAGTTAATAGTCCACTTGTGTGTGAGAAAATAAATTCACAAGGTTTTTAGTCCTGTCCATGTTGGGTGCCATGTTCTCCATGATAATCATTTGGCTAAGTATTATGGGAGTTTAGTGTTGGAGTCCATAAATCACTTTGTCTTGCTTCAGTGCTAGTTTAACATCAGCAAAATAACTATTTTTTAAAAATGTAATTCTCAGAAAGGGACCAAAACCAACAAAGTACAGTGTCACAGCTTACGACTAATAAGATGTTAAACTTGGGAGGGAAAACCTAGTAATACTTTCTTACATCTGTGGTGCCCCATACTGAAGGCTTCTGGCATCTAACAAAAATTATTTGAAACCAAAAGCAGCTACTAAACAGAAAAGTTAGCACATTCAAAACCAGTAACTGCACGCAGCCCAACCCCAAATACAAAGTTAATACTACACCCTGCTCCTCCAACACTGCACAACTCAGCCCAAAACATGGAGAAGAAAACTGTCTCCTCCAAAACCTATGAAATTAAAAAGGAAGCAAATATCCTGAGTTTTGCCACTGATGTAGTCTGCTACATATTGTTGAGGAAGAGCATTCAAGGATCATGGGCCTTCTGGAGCAAAGGCCTCATTCTTTCTCTTTTGAGACAATGCCATGGATGGCCAACAGTTCCATCTCTGCCATTCCTGTTTGCAATAAGGCATGTAAGGTAACATGTAGTTTCTGAGATAGATTAGTCCTAGATTATTTCATGCTTTTTATAAGCACAGTAAAACCCTGAAGCATGCAACCAAATAAAAAGCAGCCAGTAACAGGTACACATGTGTAAGACTCAGTTTTGTGATGTTTATTCCCCTGTCTTTCTGCCCCCATCTCAGTACAGGAATAAAAATTTCAAAACATTAAAATGTATTTTATACTTAAAATAGAAATTATGAAGTTGGTGTTTCTGGTTGGTTGCTCCAGTCTTAAAGTAATATATACACTGCTTTACAGTCTCTAATACTGGGTTGCTTTCATTGCCTGTTCAAATATCATTTACCCCTACGTACGGTAAAAGATGCTCCTCAGCTTGCAAACTTTTTGGAAAAAATTGCTCTGCAAAATCGGTGCAACAATTTTGTTGCCCAAAAAAGAGAGAAAAAAAATCCATTTTTTCTGGGTTAGCCATGTCATTTAAAAGTGTTTACTTCAAAGTGTTTAAATTATGGGAATATTTTAGAGCCTGATTGTGTTAGCATGCACATGAATGACTTCATGTCGGTAATCCTGCTGAATGTTAGTAAACTTTATGTGCATAGATGTTTGAAGAATCAGGTTCTTAAATTGTACATAAATGTATATTGGAATAACAGATTATTTCTATGTTATTTTGTTCATTATTTTAAGGAATTTTAACTTTGTAAAACAAATTATATTGGTTGAAAGATTGAATTTTCAGAGAAAAGACAATTGTAAGAGGAATAGAGGAGTCTTATTTCTCTTACATAGAAGCAGTCTGAATGGGGAGAGTTAATCGTTGTAAACATAGTTTGTATGCCACAGTGTACAGTCGCTTACTATTTTCACAAGGATGAAAATGTTTAATGTTTTTTTTTCTATCATGTTGCTTCATAACATGTTCATTTTAAAACACTGCTGGTTTTAGTCTTGTAAATCCACCAATAATGTATAAAGGCTTGTTAAAATTGTTTTGAAAAAGTAATGTGTTACAAACTGGCTAATGGACTTGAAGTAATCAGTTAAGCATATTACTGATTACTTTCTTATGAAACATCCCTTATTGGCTTTAGTCCTTGATGCGTGGTGTGTGGTGTACCATGAGATTGGCTGCGTTCATACCAACTGTCATCATATTGTCAATCCTTAATATGGAAAGTATAGGTTTGCTAAGACAATTGACAGTATTATAGGGTTTTTTTCCCCCTCTGAAACTGAATTACTACTTTAGAGTTATAGTGTTAAGTAACTGATTAAAGTAATACATTAGCAAGCCCGTCTACATATTAATTGTAAAATTGCATGAGTGAATGACTTATATACATAAATACAATATCAACCATTTATTCTAAGGTGTGTCTTTAATTTCCAGGCTTCTTTTCATCATTTATTTTCATTTTGTTTTGTAAAAATTGGCTTATAATTTTCATGATATACCACTATTTCCCCCTTAAACGCAAATGAAATATAAGGAATAAAATTACAAGTTTCAAACCATTATTTAGGTTGCAGTAGCAGCAAAAATGTGCTCAGTACTGTCCTAATACAGAAAAGAGCGTTTCTGTCCTGCGCAATAATGGAAGCACTAGCATAGACTAGGTGCCAGCAGCAACAAACTTTTTCACCACTGTATTGTTTAAACTTGTTCTGAGCAGTGTGGGTGTGCACATGTTGTGTCCCCTCAGTGCTCATCCTACTGATACCTTTTCTGCACAGGAGCTCCCACTGAATCTTGCTAATTCCGTAGCAGAAGTTTTAAGAAAAAGGTCACTGTAGACACAGTATGTGGGACTTCATAAAATACCTACAGGGTATAATGCTACAGCATGGATTACAAAAGGCGGCAGGAGACACTTCACTCATAAACATTTTAAAAAGTTGAACAAGCCTTGAAAGGGAGTAAAAGTGAAACAAGGAACAAACAAGCTAGACAAACTGGTTTGGGTAAAATTAGAACCAGTCTCTAGCCAATTCTGAAACAGCTCGCTCTTTCATTTAAGTTTGACTGCTAAGTATTCCAATACATAATTTTCATGCATGTTTCCTACCTCTCACTTTCTGATTTTGATTATTTTTGATGGATGTATTAACTGTAATAGTTCCAAAAAAGACTAATCTCCAACCAACCAACCTGAGACTAATCGTTTAATTGAAGCAGAGAGGAAAGGTATCAACCCTTAGCCCTAGTGCTTTCCAAAAAGCATTATTGTATACAGAGGAGACTAGGGTAACAGAGGAGACTAGGGTCTGGTCTATGCAAAAAGGTTTACCACCACAGCTGTGCTGGTTAGGAGTGTGAAAAAATCACAACCTAACGAACATTGCTATGTGGGCAAAAGCCCTAGTGTAGATGCAGTTCTACCAGCAAAAAAATCCCTTTACCTATATTGCTTATTTCATGCATGGAACTCTTGCCCGTATAAGCTATATTTCCACTTCAAGAATTTGCCAGAGTAGCTATACTAGCAAAAAATCTAGTTTCAACAAGATCTAAGCATGCATGGAAGAACCTCTGCAGTACTGTAGCAAGGTCATGTAGCAACTGCTTTAGTTAAGGTTACAAAAGTTACTGTAAACCTCCTTTTTCAGTCATTCAAACTTTCTAAAAGCTTTGCGTCTTGAACTGAAGTTTTTCATGTTTAGTGCCAACACAAAGTTTATTTTGATTAACTGAAGCACACTTCAATCAAATCTGAGTTCTGTAGAGTTTAAAAAGCAAGTTTTCCTATTTAATAATAGTGTGACTTACTTGTATCACAAAAACAGATGAACTGTTACATGTGAAACTTTGTATGGCTATAGACCTTGCTCTGCAATGTACATGATTCACTACAGTTTAGAAATATGGGGTGAAAAAATTAGAGTTGTTGCTGTTTAAAATTTGCCCAGCTACTCATATTAAACACAGCTAAATTCTGAGTTATAATTTAGCTTACCAATAAAATCCCTAGTCCCTTACTTGCTAAAAACCAGTGTGGGCATTTTTTCAAAAGTTTAAAGGAATCCCAGAACTTGGAAAAGGGATCTCCCTCCTGGACTACTCCAGTATTCTCCACCAAACTACTTTTGCCCATGGCTTGGGGCACATTGGGACATTTTGCTATAAGGTAAAGCTTCTCTGTGCAGGACACAGCTTTCTGAGCTATGAGTCCAAGACTGTGGCACAAACTTTCAAAAGAACTTATCAGAAACCTTAGCACCTTCCCCTCTAAGTGCCACTTCTTCCACCTTGTCTTCTCTAATAAACATGTACATTAAACAAACAAACTCTATCAAAATGAAATACTGCACTGCACAAAATTCTCTGGGGGAAGAGGTTGAGAGCGAGAGAACAAACTACATAAGACAGACCTTAGTCATGTTCAATGTACTACTGGATCGCGCTCACGTACTATGGGGATGAGGGCGGGTGGTATAAGGGTCTATTATGGTATAGTGGTAACTGGGCCATAGTTAAGATCACATTATAGTTTTAAGAGGAATTTTAAACTTGTATTTGTAAAAATCTCAAAAATGGCAAAAAATACAAACTTTGAGCATTTTGAAATTTTCATGGTGGTTTGATAAAAAGATGAATTGATACAGAAAGATTAAAAAATCATCCTTTCTGGTGATTTTATACACAAGATTGTCCCACTTTTCTTTGTACCCCTTTTGCAAGAAACCTAAAATACTATGCAATCTGTCTTTTGGGTACATTTTTGTTCCTTGTGTATTGATTCTCACGAAAGCTTATGCTCAAATAAATTTGTTAGTCTCTAAGATGCCACAAGTACTCCTTTTCTTTTTGCGAATACAGACTAACATGGCTGCTACTCTGAAACCTGACAGTAGTGTGTGTCTATAGAATATTTTATTTCTATTTAGTCATAACACAAGATATGTCAAATTTTAATTTGGTGACATTCGCTCTGGGAAGGAGAACTTTCCTGAGCTGGGAAAGAGGAGAGCAGGAGTTTGTATTGTCAATTTTAAGTGCTCTTGCAATTCACTACCCTTATGATTGACTACACCCACAAACCCCAACCTAGAAGACAGGGAAGAGGTGTTGAAACTCTTCCCCCTCGCCCTCTGCAAGCAGAGAATCTAGGTCTCTACTATGACAAACCCCAATCTTGTCCACTACATCACACAGTTTCCTTTCAGAGTGAGTAAACCAGATTTCCTTTTCCTCTCTGTAACTACTGTAAACCACACTCCTCTCCCAGAGCCAAGTATAGAATCCAGGATTCCTGATTGCCAATATTCTACTACTGACTGGTAAACAGTTGTGTAATCCATTGTTAGTGTGTGTCAATTCCTCTTCCAGTGGCTGTTCTATAACAGGACTAGTAATTACTGTATTTCTGTAGCTCAAAAAGTAAAGGCCTAAGCTAGGGATCTGAAGGTCAAAGAATTCAAATCCTGCTGCTGGACTATGTGAAGGCTGGCATGGTCACATGTGATTCATACAGTAAAAAGATGCCTTTAAAACAGGTTTGTACCTAAAAACTATGACAAACTGTAAATTATGGTATGGATCGCCAAAATGCATGTTTTGCATTTCACCTCTATCTCTCTCACTTTGCTTGTAGCCCATTGGTCAAAGTACGTGTTGTGTCCCCTCAGTGCCCAACCCAGGGAGGATGAGAGTCTGTAACAATTCTCATCATGAGAATGTGGCTTATCAGCACAAGCCATAAAGACTCATGCTTTTAGCTCTGAAAGTTGTTTCAATCACTGGTGTTGGCCACATGGCAGCCATCATACTTTCAGGTGTCCATAGTAGTATGTTTGAAGGTTGAGAGGAATGCTTCATACTGGCGGAGAAGGGGGAGAGCAACCGGCAGACCTCAGGGTATAATGCAGATGTGTGCATGCTGGAGCTGCTGCTGGCTGTATCCAGGTTCTGGAAGTCCACAACAGGCTGTGAAGTGTTTCAGTAAGTGAATGATTACACAGACTCCTTCTCAGAAGTTCCCTCCAGATGACAGGTTATATCAGGGGTGAGCAAACTACGGCCTGCGGGCCACAACCGGCCTGCCAGCCGTTTTAATCCGGCCCTCTAACTCCCACTGGTGACCAGGATGTGGGGCTTGCCCCACTCCAGCCGGGGAGCAGAGTTGGGGGCCGCTCCACGTGGCTCCCAGAAGCAGCCGCATGGCCCCCCCTCTGGGACTCCAGCCGGGGAGCAGGGTTGGGAGCCGAGCCATGCGGCTCCCGGAAGCAGTAGCATGGCCCCCCCTCCAGCTCCTATGTCATAGGGGCAGTTAGAGGCCTTCATCCTGCATGCTGCTCCCGCCTCAAGAGCCGCCCCTGCATCTCCCATTGGCTGGGAACCGCAGCCAATGGGAGCTGCAGGGGTGCTGTCTGTGGACGTGCAGAGGTACCAGACAGCACCACGCATAGAAGCCTCCTCCTGGGGCTCAGAGCTAAGAGTGCAGGGTCTGGGAGAGAGTTATGGTGCGGGAGGGGGCTCAGGGTTGGGATGCAGGATCCGGAAGGGTGTTAGGGTGCGGGAGTGGGCTGGGGTTAGGGGTGCAGGGTCTGGGTGGGAGTTAGGGTGCGGGAGTGGGCTGGGGGTGCAGTCTCTCGGAGGGAGTTAGGGTGCAGGAGCAGGCTGGGGATGGGGGGGTCTGGCCAGGAGTTAGGGTGCGGGAGGGGGTTCAGGGCTGGGGCAGGGGTGCGGAGCACTTACCTGGAGTAGCTCCCATTTGGTGTGGGGTGTGCAGGTGCAGGGAGTTCAGGTGGCTCATATTTAGCTTGTGACCCCCAGATCCCTTTCTGCAGTACTCCTACCTAGGCAGTCATTTCCCATTTTTTGTGCGTGCAGCTGATTGTTCCTTCCTAAGTGGCGTACTTTGCATTTGTCCTTATTGTATTTCATCCTATTTACTTCAGACCGTTTCTCTAGTTTTTCCAGATCATTTTGAATTTTAAATTTTGAATTTGTAATGAAAGAGTGTCATGAAGCAGAGGCACAAGGAGGTAGAGTTAAAGTTGCAACATTCATTTTAACTGGCTTCTTGACTTTGAAGGGCTTAACTCTAATGCTGCTTCAAGTGCCTACGTAGGAGACGCTCAAAAATAAGGTGTTTCAGTCTCCACTGCTTCCTGCTCCGCTAGCTTGCAAAAGATTAAGCACAGACCTCATAAAAAAATACATATATTAAAAAATCTCAAACTTTGTGTAATGCTCTGTGATTGATGAACCCAGCCACCGTTGACCAAAGCTGCCAGAATGTAATTGTCCTTGACCAATATACTTAAATTGCATTTTTGTCCTGTAGTTTTCAAAGCATTTTAAAAAAAAAAGCAAAGAAGTGTTATTAGCATATTGCAGAGCACAATAAAAAAGAAGAGACATATGAAGCAATTTGCTGGAGATGCAAGCTGATCTAGGAGATAACTCATGGGTTTAGCACAACAGAAAGATGGGCTTTGTTTCCAGCTCTGCTACAAAATTCCTCTGTGACGGTGAGAAGTCCCTTAGGCTCCCTGAGGTACAAAGAGGTTATCTGTAAATAAGAGTAATATTTGACTCCCACCACACTCCCCAGCAGTTTCTGGGAAGCACAGAAAATTAAGAGTAGGAGTGTAAGTAATAAGACTAGAATTCAGAAATTCTTGGTGTCCAGCCCTGGGGAGGATATCCATTCTATTCAATATTAACAAACAGAATTGTTTAGTGACAGGGTTGCATCATAACACAGCTTTGTCAAACTTGGACATTAATGCAAAACTTTAACAGTGACTTCATATGCTTTTATATACATTGTATGACAGATTAGCATACTGTCTGTCTGACTGTCACACATTCCAAACATTTGGGAAGTTATTCTGAGTTAGCACTACTGAAGTTACTGTCAAGGTTTTGGATTAGACTGCAACTTTGACAGAGTTAAGATGTGAATTGTTTTTGGGTATCTGTTGGAGATTGAAGTGAAAGCTTTAAGGAGCATTAGAAGATGTTATCAACAGTGATCAGGCACTGTGAAGGTGGAAAGGAATGCATGAGTTTTCCCCCTTAACTTATCTCTTTGTATTTAATATTTTGGGTTGCTGGGGTGTGTCCCCTCCTGACACAACCTTACCCGTCACTAAATGTAGTTTTTGTTTGTTAATTGTCTAGTTTTTTTTTTTTTTATAATGTGTTGGTGTATCTCAATGGATAGCTCCTCAGATTCAGGGAAATGAGGATCTGTACGTGCTGGGGAATCGCAGGGAGAAACAGTGATTATGAAGTTGCTTCTATGTCAACCTGACAGAAGAATATGAGAGGCTTATGCCTTAGTAATATCCTTGTGTGTGTAAGATTTTACCTTCATTTAAGTTACTGTAAGTAAACATGCAAAGAGCAATCCTCCAAGTTTAGCAGTGACAATATGACCCAGGGAATAGAAATTGTATGGCAGGCCATGAATGCTCACAAAATTGAGGCTGGGGGTGAGGGCTCCGGCGTGCAGCCAGAAATGAGGAGTTCAGGGTGCGGGTGGGGGCTCCGAGCTGGGGAGTGGGGTGTATCAGAGGGTAAGGGCTCCGGCTGGGGGTGTGGGCTCTGGGGTGGGTCTGGGGATAAGGAGTTTGTGGTGTAGGAGGGTGCGCAAGGCTGGGTCCGAGGGGTTTGGAGGGCAGGAGGGGGATCAGGGTTGGGGCAGGGGGCTGGGGTGTGGGAAGGGGCACAGGCTTCGGCTGGGGGGTGTGGGCTCTGGGGTGGGGCTGGGGTGCAGGAGGGTGCTCTGGGCTGGGATTGAGGGGTTCAGAAGGCAGGAGGGGGATCAAGACTGGGGCAGGGGGTTGGGGCAGGGGGAGAGGCTCAGGGGTGCAGGCTCTGGTTTGTGCTTACCTCGAGCGGCTCCCAGAAGCAGCGGCATGTCCAGGGGCAGATTTACCATGAAACACACAGTGCCCTGGCACAGGGCCAGGCACTCGGGCAGCTCAGCACAGGCGTACCCCCTCTGGGGGGGCTGCTCCATGGGATGGGGGCTATGGGAAACAGGAGAGGAGGGAGGGAGGCTCCCCTGCAGCTTCAGGGAACCAGGCGGGAGGTGCGGGTAGTGGGAGCGCTGCGAATGCAGGCCGGAGGATTCAGGAGAAGCACAGGGCAGCCGCTTCTCTCTGGCTGCGTGGCTGCCCCTGCTCCTCCTGAGTCCTCCAGCCCATGCTTGCAGGGCCGGATTCAGAAAGGGGGTGGGGCTTTAGGGGCTGCAGCCCTCGACTCTGGGGCCCACTAAGCCCTGGGCTGCAGCCCGTAAAGCCCTTGCGTTCCAGTCCTGCCTGGTGGAGGGTCGGGGTGGAGGCGGCTCTGAGAATCATGGCCAATGGGAGCTGCGGGAGGTGGTGCATGCGGGGCAAGCACAGGACCACACGGAGCCACCTGAACTTCCTCCACCTGCACCACCGCACCAAACGGGAGATGCCACAGGTAGGTGCTCCGCACCCCATCCCCCTGGCCAGATGCCCCATCCCCAGCCTGTTCCTGCACCTTAACTCCCTCCTAGACCCTGCACTCCCAATCCTGAGCCCCCTCCCGCACCCTACCTCCCACCCAGACCCTGCAGCCCCAGCCCGCTCCCACACCTTAACTCCCTCCTAGACCCTGCACTCCCAATCCTGAGCCCCCTCCCGCACCCTACCTCCCACCCAGACCCTGCAGCCCCAGTCCGCTCCCACACCATAACTCCCTCCTAGACCCTGCACTCCCAATCCTGAGCCCCCTCCCGCACCCTACCTCCCACCCAGACCCTGCAGCCCCAGTCCGCTCCCACACCCTAACTCCCTCCTAGACCCTGCACTCCCAATCCTGAGCCCCCTCCCGCACCCTACCTCCCACCCAGACCCTGCAGCCCCAGTCCGCTCCCACACCTTAACTCCCTCCTAGACCCTGCACTCCCAATCCTGAGCCCCCTCCTGCACCCTACCTCCCACCCAGACCCTGCAGCCCCAGTCCGCTCCCACACCTTAACTCCCTCCTAGACCCTGCACCCCCAACCCTGAGCCCCAGAAGGAGAATGCAGGAAAAAAATGAAAAAAGAGGGCAGGGGGAAGGAAGATGAAGCTGAGCACAGGGCCGCACTAACTCTAAATCCACCACTGGGCATTTCCCTTCTCCTGCTTCTCCCTGAGGCACAGCCCGGCGGCACTGCACGCTGCCCCGTCCGCAGGCACCGCCCCGGCAGCTCCCATTGGCTTTGGCTCCCGGCCAATGGGAGCTGCAGGGGCGGTGCTTGGGGCGCGGGCAGCCTGCAGAGCGGAGGCCCCTGACTGCCCCTATGACGTAGGAGCCGGAGGGGGGGTGGGGGACCATGCAGCTGCTTCCAGGACCCTCCCGTGGCGCGGCCCCGGACCCTGCTCCCTGACTGCGGCGCCGGAGGGGGCAAGCCCCAGACCCCACCCCCCAGTGGGAGCCAGAGGGCCGGATTAAAGCGGCTGGCGGGCCGGATACGTCTCCAGGTCCCTTCCAGTCCTAGGCGTCTAGATGGTCACGTGCCATTTTTCTGGTCGGAGAGTCCTCGGCCCTCTCCTGCCCTCTGCACGGTGCCGTCTGTTCATTCCCCTTCCGAGGCTGAACAGCCCATCGCAGAGACTGACACGAGTAAACCGGGTCCCTGCCCTCCAGCTGCTCCGCTCCCACCAGCAGGGCCGGGCAGAGCAGGGAGGGGGGCTCTGTGACACCGGATCCGGCCGCCGTCTCCGAGCGCTGCCCTGGCTGTGGTGACACCTGATTCCCGGGGAGGAGGCAGCGTGGGACACGACCCCCCCCCCACACACACACACTCCCCTGGGCACTGGCAGAGGGGCCCTGTGACCCCAGTCCCGCCTCCCAGCCCAGGCGCTGGCAGAGGATGGACGGGGCTCGGCCCTGGTCTGCTCAGCGCCCGCCCTGGGCAGGTGCCGCCACAGGCTGCGCGGTGCCTCCTGCCTGGGCGGCTGCAGCCGGGCGAGCCCAGGCGGCGCGTCCTGCCTGAGGCGCCTCCCGAAGCTGCGGGCTGCGCATGGCGGCGGCGGCCCCCGAGCCCCGCGGGCTCCCGCGGGCGAAGAGGAGGAGGCTGCCGCGAGTGCCGGTGGTGAGGGCGCCCCGGGCGGCCGGGCCCCCCGCGCTGCCGGCCCTGGAGCTCTTCATGCCGCTGGGGGAGCAGCCGCCGCCGCAGCCCTGCGCGGGCAGAGCCGCAGCCCCGGGCCCGCTCTGCGGCCGCCGGCGACCCGGCCCGCAGCGCCCCCGCCACGTTCGGACCATCTTCGAGCCCGAGCCCGAAGGGCAGCGGCACCGCTTCAGGCTGCAGGAGGCGGTGAGGACCTGGTGCGACCTCTGCTGCCACTTCATCTTCTCCCAGAGCCTGCGGTGCGCGGGTGAGAGCCTCCCCCCCCTCCAGCGCTGGTGGCCTCCCTCGCCCTCTCCCCTGCCCTTGGCGTCTTCTCTCTTCCCCCTTCCCCCGTCTTGTCCTGCCTCCTCTTCTCCTTCTGCTTTTCTCACCCCCTCTTCTCCAGTGGTCTCAGCTTTCCTCCTTCCCCCCTTCTCCTCCTTTCTGTTCCCCTCCTTCCCCCGCCAGGGACAGGGCGATGTTGGGTTAGAGCCATGTTCAAACAAAACTCCATGGTCTAGGTCTGTACCTCGCCTTGCACAGGGCCTTTGAACATGGCTGGGTACCTGACATGAACCAGCTAAAGCTGACTGGGAACCTAGTTTGGTCACAGTTGTGCTTAAGCCAGGTGACAAGTTATGAAATAGGATTGTAAGGCATCTAATGACATGAGAAATATCTACAAGTATTTGCTGGTGTAAACACTTAGGAGGGCAAGAAGCTGCTTAGGGTGGTTACAAGGAAATACAGGGTGACTGAGTAATAGGGTGGAATTTAACAGAAACATTTAGGTTGTACATCAGGAAAAACTGGCTAATGTTGAGATCTGTTCCTGTGGAATAGTTACCCAAAGGGCGTGGTGGGAGCTTCATGACTTGGAACACTTAAAACTAGACTAGACAAAAAACTGAAAACACACAATAGGGAACAATTTTATATTGGCAGAGGAATGGATTATGATTTTCTAGATCTTGCCCAGCTCTGACTTCTGTATTACCCAGAACTGTTGTAGGTAGAATCATTGTAATTATTATAATTTTTCATATTCTAGAAATTAGAGAAGGAAAATGTATTAGGTCATCTAGTTCATCCCTCTGCCATCACAGGGTTGTCCTTGCAGCATGTTTTCCGGTAGCAGGGTTTTATTTTTTTATTATTTCTGATGTGGGGAAGAGGAAAGCCAACTATTGGGTTTTAAGTACAACCATTTTCTTGAGATCTCAACTAGTTTTAGTTACATCTCCATCATTTTCAGTCTCATTTTTATTTTGTCATTGCTCCAATAGCATACTTCATATATTTGTATAGGTGTGTTTTTGAAAGTTTGTACATGTAACAAAACCACTAGAAGGAAAACAATAGTTATGCTCTGTGAACTTGATTTTGTGTGTGAAGACTGGAAGGAGATCTGAGGTGGTTTTTAACTTGGTGCTCTGAAACTAATTTTATCTTGCTTAGTAGAGCCGTTTTGCAACCCAATTTTCAATCTATACTTCCTCCTTTTAGCAGAACACCATAGTACATACCTTAGATACAACAGATTTGTGATATAATTTATGGAAGTGTGTGCTATGGATCAAACTAACCTTCCCTGAAGCAGTCCTGAGATTCAGTCCAGACAAATGTGTTTTCTTCAGATCACTGACACCATGGACAGGTTTGCAAAAAGAAAAGGAGTACTTGTGGCACCTTAGAGACTAACCAATTTATTTGAGCATAAGCTTTCATGAGCTACAGCTCACTTCATCGGATGCAAACTGTGGAAAGTTTAGAAGATCTTATTATATACACACAAAGCATGAAAAAATACCTCCTCCCACCCCACTCTCCTGCTGGTAATAGCTTATCTAAAGTGATCACTCTCCTTACAATGTGTATGATAATCAAGTTGGGCCATTTCCAGCACAAATTCAGGTTTTCTCACCCCCCCCCCCCACACAAACTCACTCTCCTGCTGGTAATAGCTTATCCAAAGTGACCACTCTCCTTACATTGTGTATGATAATCAAGGTGGGCCATTTCCAGCACAAATCCAGGGTTTAACAAGAATGTCTGGAGGGGGGGGGGTAGGAAAAAACAAGGGGAAATAGGCTACCTTGCATAATGAGTGGCTTAGTCATTATGCAAGGTAGCCTATTTCCCCTTGTTTTTTCCTACCCCCCCCCCCCGACATTCTTGTTAAACCCTGGATTTGTGCTGGAAATGGAGAGTAAGGAGAGTGGTCACTTTGGATAAGCTATTACCAGCAGGAGAGTGAGTTTGTGTGGGGCTGTGGGGGTGAGAAAACCTGGATTTGTGCTGGAAATGGCCCAACTTGATTATCATACACAGTGTAAGGAGAGTGATCACTTTAGATAAGCTATTACCAGCAGGAGAGTGGGGTGGGAGGAGGTATTGTTTCATGCTTTGTGTGTATATAATAAGATCTTCTAAACTTTCCACAGTATGCATCCGATGAAGTGAGCTGTAGCTCACAAAAGCTTATGCTCAGATAAATTGGTTAGTCTCTAAGATGCCACAAGTACTCCTTTTCTTTTTGCGAATACAGACTAACACGGCTGTTACTCTGAAACATGGACAGGTTTGTGGTACATCCTCGATCTGGTTTTCTGCAGTAAGTATCTTAAGTTCGTTGAAGAGATACCATCAGTCTGAAGCCTACTCAGTTTTACAAAATGAGTTAAAAGTAGCTTCAGATACTACACTTGCCCTTGCAGCCACCTGCTAATTTTTGTCATTTTAGGATCACATTTGTAATCTGATGTTAACACTGAAAATGCCTTTTTTCTGTTTATGTGTATTAAAATTAGGAATTGAGATGGGATAGGACACTGGTTCAGGTTTCTTCAGAGGGGTACTGATATGTATTTTTGCTGTTTACACAACAAACCTAATGTGAAGGAACCACATGGGCACAGTAAGATCCAAATAACTATACACAATATGTAAGGCCAAGCGCCCTAGCTACATATATACACTGCTGCTGTGGCTGGGTTGTGGTAGCTTCTGAAACACAAAAGACAAATGAGGGCTAGAGGGCCAGCAACCTCTTTGAAGGAGTACTACCCAATTCCTGCACATTATCTGTACAATGAAGAGTAGTCATATACTGTAGTCAACTCCCATACACTTGAGTTTTCATGTGTCCTCTATAGAGACAATATGCCATTAACTAGGTTTCTAATTTGTGCACTTTCACTAGCTAGTCTTCAGCTTCTCATAACTCATTTTAGACTAAGATGTCCTTTTCTTCTACCAGCTGAAATACTAACTAATTTTTCCATTCTTCAGTTCTTTCATTTTAATTACAAAACTGTAATATAAAGTACATACACACACCTCCTTGTTGTTATTTGTTATTTTAGGAAAATGTTCTGTTTAAAATTTTTAATTTAGTGCTTGTGAACAATGCTAGCTTAACATCCTTGCAGTCTGAAGTTTTCTTTTTGTCACATAACAGGAGTAGGATGAGCTGCTGCAGTGCAAGCTCCCCCACACTATCCTACCAATGTCGCTCTACCATGTTTGGTAAGGCCCACCTCTATGCTTGTGACTATACTAGCCTTTGTTTCTAAAATTTCACTTTATTGCTTACAGTACTGTAGTCCTAATGGTGGTAGGAACAGTGGGAGTTTTATTGCACACGGTGAGTTGCTTGCATTTTTACCATCATGCCATCTAATCCTGATCTGAGCAAGTCTAGACAATGTGAGAGCTACCTTGTCTAAACTACATCTCCCACTGTAATAGGGGTGCAATAGGGTTGGCAACATTGGGAAATTTTAGGGAAAAAGCCAGTGAAGACAAGGAAAAGGCTAATGAGAGGGTAGTTGCCTCCATATCCGATCACTGCTTCTGCTTTAGCTGCTATTGTATCAACACCCCTATGCATCTTATTCAGTTTTAATACTTGTATACAGTATATTGAGGGGCAAAGTTCTCCTTGTATGATGCTTGCTGTGAGATCCATTCTTAGTGAAATAGTTCCAGTTCAAAAAACTGAAAGAGTTGTCATACTGTGCTACTGAGATTAACCTAGTGTAATCCTCAATGGACTGAAGTGTTAGACTGCATGAACCATAATCTCCTTTGCCTTCGATTAGCACCTGATATTTGAAACTCAGGGAAGGACAGAAAGATCAAAGGATAATTTTCTTATATAACATTCCATTCTGGTTGAAGAGATGGTAGTAAACTTGTATTGTTTTCTGTTAAGTGTAAGAGTTGCTTTAATTATTCTCCTTGGCGCTCCAGCTTTATGCAGTACGCTATTGGTTTGAATTAGACTATATATATAACTTGACTGTGTGTGAAAAACAATTTAGGTTTGGTATAATTATGAGAGGACCCATAATGTTTTTATATAAAAATTGACATTTTAAAAAAAATGTGGTATTTATTAGCTTATGTGATGGATCAAATATTCTGTTGCTAGCAGGAAAAAAACCCTTAAGATTTCAGCCTTGATAATATATCCTCCAGCGAAACTTTCCTTGCACAGACACAGCTTTCAGTGATTATATCTTCTCTAAAACTAGCTCCATCTTTATGACTTACAGTACTTCAAGCAGTTCTGTCAAATTGCGGTTTCAGTAGCACAGGAAATGGGCAGATAAATAATTTATAACCTCTACACGAATACATCTTTTTAAAAGCTGTAAACAATAGCTCAGATACACAGATATTTCAAGAAGCTGATACGTCACAGTTTTGTAATATTTTTCTTGTATTGAGGCAGTCATTGGCTTTATTTTTTTCAGCATGCACTCAAACCAAAGCCCAAAATACTAGAAAATCCTGGAGAAAGGATGGGGGCTGGGAAAAGCAAGCACATGGTGAATGATTTTACGTCAAAACTGGAAAATGGTAATTACATACCATGGCCATCAGCATCATATTTTTTACAGCCTACCCTTCTGCAAATATTTAGAGGACTGAAACTAAACTAGATCCAATAGTAATGGTTTATATTTATCTATCATCCCTTCCATTTGAGGATCTTACAACACTTTCTAAACATTGGGCCAGGTCCTCACCTGCTATCAATTGTCATATATTCACTAACTTAAATACACTGATTTGAACCTGCTGAGGATCTGGACCATTAATGAGTTTGCCCATGCTATTATAATTCCCATTTTATTTATTGGGAAGCTGAGATAGAGAGGTTATTGTCTTCTGTGGCTTTGGGAAAATCATCTCTGATAGAGCCAGAACAAAAATTCAGATCTCCTCACTCTTAAGATATGTCTATATTTACACAATATTTGGATGTGTAAGTCTCCCCTAGTGACATTCTAGAGGCAAGTTATCGCCACTCCTTTCCTCAGCTCCTCCTCATCTTCCTTCTTGTTGCCAGATTGAGTTGCATTTTGTAACTATCGTGGTGAAAATTAAATGAATCAGCAACAAGAAGTAGGGGGCACACAAAGAGACATCAGGGTTCTGATCTTTCACTCTACTCTAGTTCCCAAAAAACTGACTGACTATTTGTAGAGTATATATGTGAGTATTCCCAAGTATGAATTCCCCTCCATCAGCTGTGGTATTTGGAGAGGCAGGATAGTCTTGTGATTAAAGTACAGTAGTGAGACTGGGTCCAATTGTGCCAATGTAGACAGAGATATCTCTATCAGAGGGGTAGCCATGTTAGTCTGTATCCACAAACACAATGAGGAGTCTGGTGGCACCTTAAAGATGAACAGATTTATTTGGGCATAAGCTTTCGTGGGTAAAAACCCCCACTTCTTCAGATGCATGGAGTGAAAATTATTAGATACAGCATAAATATATTGACAGGTTTCAGAGTAGCAGCCGTGTTAGTCTGTATTCGCAAAAAGAAAAGGAGGACTTGTGGCACCATAGAGACTAACCAATTTATTAGAGCATAAGCTTTCGTGAGCTACAGCTCACTTCCTCAGATGCATATCGTGGAAACTGCAGCAGGCTTTATATATACACAGAGAATATGAAACAATACCTATTCCCACCCCACTGTCCTGCTGGTAATAGCTTATCTAAAGTGATTTCCAGCACAAATCCAGGTTTTCTCACCCTCCACCCCCCCACACAAATTCACTCTCCTGCTGGTGATAGCCCATCCAAAGTGACAACTCTTTACACAATGTGCATGACAATCAAGCTGGGCTATTTCCTGCATAAATCCAGGTTCTCACATCCCCCCACCCCCATACACACACAAACTCACTCTCCTGCTGGTAATAGCTCATCCAAACTGACCACTCTTCAAGTTAAAATCCAAGTTAAACCAGAACATCTGGGGGGGGGGGGGGTAGGAAAAAACAAGAGGAAACAGGCTACCTTGCATAATGACTTAGCCACTCCAAGTCTCTATTTAAGCCTAAATTAATAGTATCCAATTTGCAAATGAATTCCAATTCAGCAGTTTCTCGCTGGAGTCTGGATTTGAAGTTTTTTTGTTTTAAGATAGCGACCTTCATGTCTGTGATCGCGTGACCAGAGAGATTGAAGTGTTCTCCGACTGGTTTATGAATGTTACAATTCTTGACATCTGATTTGTGTCCATTTATTCTTTTACGTAGAGACTGTCCAGTTTGACCAATGTACATGGCAGAGGGGCATTGCTGGCACATGATGGCATATATCACATTGGTGGATGTGCAGGTGAACGAGCCTCTGATAGTGTGGCTGATGTTATTAGGCCCTGTGATGGTGTCCCCTGAATAGATATGTGGGCACAGTTGGCAACGGGCTTTGTTGCAAGGATAAGTTCCTGGGTTAGTGGTTCTGTTGTGTGGTATGTGGTTGTTGGTGAGTATTTGCTTCAGGTTGCGGGGCTGTCTGTAGGCAAGGACTGGCCTGTCTCCCAAGATTTGTGAGAGTGTTGGGTCATCCTTTAGGATAGGTTGTAGATCCTTAATAATGCGTTGGAGGGGTTTTAGTTGGGGGCTGAAGGTGACGGCTAGTGGCGTTCTGTTATTTTCTTTGTTAGGCCTGTCCTGTAGTAGGTAACTTCTGGGAACTCTTCTGGCTCTATCAATCTGTTTCTTTACTTCTGCAGGTGGGTATTGTAGTTGTAAGAAAGCTTGACAGAGATCTTGTAGGTGTTTGTCTCTGTCTGAGGGGTTGGAGCAAATGCGGTTGTATCGCAGAGCTTGGCTGTAGACGATGGATCGTGTGGTGTGGTCAGGGTGAAAGCTGGAGGCATGCAGGTAGGAATAGCGGTCAGTAGGTTTCCGGTATAGGGTGGTGTTTATGTGACCATTGTTTATTAGCACTGTAGTGTCCAGGAAGTGGATCTCTTGTGTGGACTGGACCAGGCTGAGGTTGGTGGTGGGATGGAAATTGTTGAAATCATGGTGGAATTCCTCAAGGGCTTCTTTTCCATGGGTCCAGATGATGAAGATGTCATCAATATAGCGCAAGTAGAGTAGGGGCTTTAGGGGACGAGAGCTGAGGAAGCGTTGTTCTAAATCAGCCATAAAAATGTTGGCATACTGTGGGGCCATGCGGGTACCCATAGCAGTGCCGCTGATCTGAAGGTATACATTGTCCCCAAATGTGAAGTAGTTATGGGTAAGGACAAAGTCACAAAGTTCAGCCACCAGGTTAGCCGTGACATTATCGGGGATAGTGTTCTTGACGGCTTGTAGTCCATCTTTGTAGAGACTTGGAGTGGCTAAGTCATTATGCAAGGTAGCCTGTTTCCTCTTGTTTTTTCCTACCCCCCCCCCCCAGATGTTCTGGTTTAACTTGGATTTTAACTTGAAGAGTGGTCAGTTTGGATGAGCTATTACCAGCAGGAGAGTGAGTTTGTGTGTGTATGGGGGTGGGGGGATGTGAGAACCTGGATTTATGCAGGAAATAGCCCAGCTTGATTGTCATGCACATTGTGTAAAGAGTTGTCACTTTGGATGGGCTATCACCAGCAGGAGAGTGAATTTGTGTGGGGGGGTGGAGGGTGAGAAAACCTGGATTTGTGCTGGAAATCACTTTAGATAAGCTATTACCAGCAGGACAGTGGGGTGGGAATAGGTATTGTTTCATATTCTCTGTGTATATATAAAGCCTGCTGCAGTTTCCACGATATGCATCTGAGGAAGTGAGCTGTAGCTCACGAAAGCTTATGCTCTAATAAATTGGTTAGTCTCTAAGGTGCCACAAGTCCTCCTTTTCTTTTTTCATAAATATATTGGCACATGAAGAGAAGGGAGTTACCTTACCAGTACAGCTATGCCAGTACAGTAGTAGCAATGGTGGAAGTTGCAAGGTCCAGGCATTTTTACCACTGTATCATTGAATCCTGCAAGGGGAACTCACTTGTGTTATATTGCCACAATTCAACAATGAGATGTTCTGACAGCTGAAGCAGAGGGAGGACTGGCTGACTAGCAGGCTAGGTCTGATATTGCAATTCCAATAACCTATAAATGTTTCCATAGTTATACAGAATTTAGCAGTCAGAGGAATTCCTAAATGCTTTAAAACTCACTTTACCCACCACTAAAATGGTATGTACCCAGTGTGTTAAACAGTAGACCACACCATTACACGACATTTTAGAAAAGGAAGTGAAAAACAACAACATTATATTAAAACTCAGAATTTAGTTAATCACAATGTAGTTTACCTAAACAAAAACTAGACTAAGATGTCAGGACTAACAGCCTTACTTTTGCCAAAAATGTCTTGGGTTCTCTAATGGCCACAAGGGTTGTTGTATGTCTCATTTGAAAGTCAGCACCTCCAACACAGCAGCATCTCCCAGCTGGATCATTGGTATGCTACTGGGAAAGAAGTAACCATGTACCAAATCACCAAGATATTCCAGGATCACCAGAGGTGGTTGGGTTTTTTTTGTTTGGGGTTTTTTGTTTTCTTTTTTAAAGTTTTTTCCATCCATCCAACTTATGACCAGGATCAAATCTGTTTGGCTTGACAGTTCAGACAACATCAGAGTTTGAGGTGCTCTCACTGTAGACAAAGGAACATACAATTAAAGAGAATGTCAAAATAAAATTAACTCAGCAAGTTCTTTATGGCCATATCAAGACAATGCACTAAAATAGTGTGTGTGCACAGCCATGCATGTAGTACCAACTAAGAGAAAATGACCGCAAGATCTTTGTATCAGGGATTGTCTTTGTGTCTGTTGTATTTAGCACAATGGGGCCATGATCTTCATTGAGGCTTTTGGGCCCTACCACAGTACAAATAATAATACAGAATTACTACATTACCTGAAGGACTGTCAAGGACATGACCGGGATGGCAGGTCAGAACTCAGTCAGGGCTAATGGTCAGAGCCATGGGGTTAGCCAGGCCTGGAGTTTAGAGCAGAGCCAAGAATCAGGGCCACAGGATACCCCAGGGCATGGTCAAGAGCAGAACTGAGAGGGTCAGAACCATGATCAGAAGCCAAATACCTGAGCCAGAGACTTGGTCAGGAAGCAGAGCCAGGGGGTATCAAGGATGGAGAAGGGTAGGGTCTGACACAGGCATAAGAGCAGGTTGGGCAGGAGGAGGCACAGGAAGCAGGACCAAGCACTACTGTGGCTAGGAAACACATTGAGCAGTCAGCAAGTTGTGGCTGTTGCTGGGTTTAATAGTAGTTAGCTCCACCCCTCCATCAATCAGGAAGTGCAGTCAATTAGTCAGCCCCTGTAAAGATCAGCTGTGTCCAGTGTGTTGCTAGGAGACTGCCCCTGCTGCATCTGGCTCCCTCACAACTAAATACTAAGGAACCTGATGTTTTGTGGGGAATCATACAAAATCAGGGTTGGAAGGGACTTCAGGAGGTCATCTAGTCCAACCCCCTACCCAAAAGTCTTGTAACTTTTTGTTTTCAGACATCTGATACAGACTGAAACATATTTTTGAACAACTTGAATGAATAAGATCAGGATTGAAACCTACAATTCAAAGGAAAAAGTTCTTCAATTTCAGAAGCAAAGGGACAAGGTGCACATTATTCAATCAGCAAAGAAGCAGATTGTATTTCTTAGAATAAACTAAAACAACACTGATTGTATCTTTATCTGGAAGGACATCAGCCCAGAAAGACAAATCAAGTGTTATGAACTACTTCTGTTAACAAGGGACTTTGTGGTTGAGCCCTTGTTGCTGTTTTGGGTTACTTTTCAAGAGAAGTCTTTCATTTTTTAGGAGACCTAAGCTGCACACAGCCCTCCTAACCTTCCCATTCCTAATTTTCCAGATTAAGAAATAGACAGATACTCCAGATATGCATAATGCTGTTGTCTAATTTGACCTGTACGGACAAATTGGTTTGAGACTTGTGTGGTCTGGATTATTCAGATTGAAACTAACTTGATTTAATGAGTTATAATAAAATACAGTTTTTGTCTTTTTTTTTTAAAGATCCAAAATATTGAATGTAAGAATTCAATGAAGTAATAATCACTAATTGCTTGAGTTTTGCTATTGGCATCATAATTTAGTGTTATGTAGAAAATGTGGTGTTCTTGTATCATGTGACCTGTTCTGGCATTTGGGGAAAAAAATAGGTGTTTATATTGTTAGGTGGAAAAGACAGATTCTTAACTTTAGGCTGCCAGGAGTTGGAATATTGTTTGTGGGTTTGGAAGAACAACATTTTTTTTAATCTGGTTCATGGATTGTGTGATGGGTTTGGTCACAGAGACCCCCTTGGGACTGCCACCTGATGTGCTGAGACTACCTCTGAGCCCATTTTCCCTGCCAGCTTCAGTACTTTGTCTTGTTGAGCCAGACAGGCTAGCCTGCTGCAAACACAGACCCAGGTCTCAACCACATCCCCCAAAAGCTGCAGACTTAACTGAAAACAGCTTAAGAAGTTCTCCTGTCTTTAGCACCCAGACACCCAGCTCCCAATCGGATCCAAACCTCAAATAAATCCATTTTACTCTGTATAAAGCTTATACAGGGTAAACTCATAAATTGTCCACCCTCTGTAACACTGATAGAGAGAGATGCACAGCTGTTTACTCCCCCAGGAATTAATTGCTTACTCTGGGTTAATTAATAAACAAAAGTGATTTTATTAAGTATAACAAGTAGGATTTAAGTGGTTCCAAGTAATAACAGACAGAACTAAGTAAATTACCAAGCAAAATAAAACAAAAACATGCAAGTCTAAGCCTAATATAGTACGAAACGAAATGCAGGTAAATCTTACCCTCAGATATATTCCAATAAGCTTCTTTCACAGACTAGACTCGTTTGTAGTCTGGGCCCAATCCTTTCCCCGGTACAGTCCTTGTTCCAGCTCAGGTGCTAGATAGGGGATTTCTCAAGACTGCAGCCCCTTTTTTTCTTTTCTACCCCCTTATATAGCTTTGGCACAAGGCAGGAATATTTTGTTTCTCTGGGACCCTGCCCCCCCTCCTAAATGGAAAAGCAGGTTTAAGATGGATTCCAGTACCAGGTGACATGGTCACATGTCCTGGGAGACTGCAAGCCTTCATTCTTCCTGGCCTGACTCACAGGAAGGTTTGCAAGTAAACAGAGCCATTTACAACTAGTTGTCCTAGTTGATAGGAGCCATCAAGATTCCAAAACACCATTAATGGCCCACACTTTGCATAATTACAATAGGACCTCAGAGTTTATATTTCATATTTCTAGTTTCAGATACAAGAATGGTACATTTATACAAATTGGATGACCCACACTCAGTAGATTATAAGCTTTGTAATAATACCTTATAAGAGACCTTTTGCATTAAGCATATTCCAGTTACATTATACTCACACTCATCAGCATATTGTCATAAAATCATATGGAGTGCAATGTCACAGAGTGGATGCATGCTTGTTGCAATGGGAGTAAAGTGAGTGATTTTGTATATACTAGCTCTACATTTCCTAGTGCACACATCTCTGGAATAGTTTTTCTTTTTCCCTTTCCTCAGTCTGGAGGTTGGCATTATTATTTATAATACACTGGTTCATTAAATCATAGAAAAATGTCACTGATTATTTTCAGGAAATTTATCCATGGTGATTAAATGTTTTTTGGTTTTTTTTTGGCCTTATTAACAGCATGGGTGTGTATTTCCATATGCTATATTTTGTGATTATTATAAGTATACTTTTAAAATATGCAAATCATTGCGTATCTGAACAAAGACAAGTTAGGGAACCTAACTGTCTATACAGAGGAGAGTCCCAACTTTAGGAAAAGATTAAATCAGATGATATTTAGAGGCGTCATCAGTTAAGAATAAGCCATTCCTTTTAAGCATTAAGTGATGAAGCAGTTCTGGGAACTGCCAGACACTCAGATCCAAGGGTTTGGGTCTGTGGTCACCTATGCAAATTGGTGAGGCTTTTTATCCAACATTTCCCAGAAAAGGGGGTGTGGAAGTGTTGGGAGGATTGTTCATTGTTCTTAAGATCCAAGGGTCTGGGTCTGTAGTCACCTAGGCAAATTGGTGAGGCTTTTTACCAAACCTTGTCCAGGAAGTGGGGAGCAAGGTTTTGGGAAGTATTTTGGGGGGAAGGACGCGTCCAAACAGCTCTTCCCCAGTAACCAGTATTAGTTTGGTGGTGGTAGCGGCCAGTCCAAGGATAACGGGTGTAATATTTTGTATCTTGGGGAAGTTTTGACCTAAGCTGGTAAAGATAAGCTTAGGAGGTTTTTCATGCAGGTCCCCACATCTGTACCCTAGAGTATGAAGTGAGCTGTAGCTCACGAAAGCTCATGCTCAAATAAATTGGTTAGTCTCTAAGGTGCCACAAGTACTCCTTTTCTTTTTGCGAATACAGACTAACACGGCTGTTACTCTGAAACCAGTTTAAAAGCTGGCACTTATGAAATGAAATCTAGTGCTTCTGAAGACCATACTCTGTATATGAAATTAAATATATACAAGACAAGTAATACTGGTAAAATCTTTGCTGGTATAGCTGCATCTACACTAATCCAGCACAGCTATGTTGGGGGGTGTGAAGAGGTCTGTTGCTTGACGAACATAGCTATGTTGGCAGAAGCCCTTAGGGTAGACGCAGCCTAAAAGATATGTCAAACTTGGGCTATATAGACTTTCTTGGGCCCTGATGCTGCAGAGATCTTTGCACAGCCAGACCCCTGCTCCCTTGGAGAACTCAATTGACTTCCATGCTGGCAGATCTGATTGCAGGATTGAGGCTCCATTTTGTAGTTCCTTTTATATTCTTTAGTTCTTTCCTTACTGCTTAGATTTGATTGTTACGTTATGCTGCATAAAGCGTATTGGGTTATAGTAGGGTGCTGGTTTGTCTTTTACAGTTGAAATGCCCCAAACAAGAATCTACTATTTGCATTTCTCTCTCTCTCATTCAGAGGATCTTCCATTTTCCACTTCTCATCACCAAAAGGATCCTTGTTCACTCAGTCTTCATTGGACATTAGAGGTCTGGCATAGTTTCTTTTGGAGCTCATTGGTGACATTGCATTTTTCCACCAGAAGGATGTGGTGGAGAAGGATGTGAAGAGCTCATTAATATCCTCATAGCACTTGCAGACCCTGCTATCCTGGGATAAAGGAGCCAAGTTTAATTTTTAACAGTATTTTATGATGATACTCAGAATATTCAATAGAAAGCTATTACTGAAGCATAACAAGCTCAGTGCAGATTAAAGGGATATAAGATTTAGATATTCTCCTTCAATATGTAGAATATGTATGTAACCAGAAGTCTTTTTGGTGTGTGGGAAAAAGAAAAACACCTAAATCAAACAGACAAACAAATAAAAACCCAGTGTGTATCAGGGTATTCTAAATGCCTCCTAATTAGCAACAAGGTTGAGGTCCTCTCCTGAAGAAGTGAAGGTAGATTGTGGAGAGGGAAAGCTTAAGTGTTTTTAACATGTTCCTCTCAAAAATATTTATTTTTTTCTCTTTGAAACAAATGTGTATAACATACTCTTGAATTTTATACAATAGCAATTTAGGCTCCAGGCGCGCTCTTAAAATGTTATTCTACAGAGTGAGAACTGAAACAGCCTCTGGATCAAACTAGAAAGGGTTGTTTAGTTTTTTCTTAGGTGAATTGTCTTACAAGATCCAGATTCTCCACATTAGAAATATCCCAAAAATGTTTTTTTGAAAATCAAATTGCATTGTGTATGGGTCATACTTGCATTCAGAATATTTTATTTTACTATTGTTACACAGCAATTCATGCTGCTCAATATTTAGTAGAGAAAGTGTTCTGCTACTTGGTCATTTGGCCTAATGGGCTCCAGGCCATTCAGCACTTAATTGTAGTGGATCCATCATTTCCCTTCTCCCCTTGTCAAGTTCTCTCCTCCCTCCTTTTCTCTTGGACAGTTTCTTCCTTCCCCTTGTTAATCTTTCTCCCTCCTAACTTGGCTACAGAAGCCACTTTTGCAGTGGTTCTCTCTCTCTCTGATTGTCCTAGGGCAGTAGTAAGCTTTATGGGAAGTAAGCTTTTCAGGACAGATGTATTTGTACAACATCTAGCACAACAGGGCCTCAATCCTGCTGACTGATAATGAAATTGAGGTGGGAGATCAGTGTGCTATCTCATTGGATGGACTTACCAGGATATTTAAGTGTAGGTTGGCAACGTCTCTCAGGAAGTAAATAATGACACTTTATTTGTCTGGATGGAGTTTTGGGCTGACAGTTTAGTTTTTCCTAGCTGGCTCTGAATATTGACAAACACCTTTTTGGTTTTGCTCATTAGTGTCTCAAAACTCCAAATGCAAGCTTCAAAAAAGGATACTTACAGTATTACACTAAGTAAAGTAGGTTCAAACTAATTTTGTCTTAAACTGACCAAATTAGAATGCAATAATATAAGAATGCTTCATGGTTAACACAGTAATATTTTCTGTTTTCTGTCTTTGACCCCGCTCCCTTTGTAGATAGCTCTGTGCAAGCTCCCAAAGAGAAATCTACTCATTTTGGCACAGAGTAAACCAAAGTCTACAGGCAAGGTGATCTATCATCCACTGAGTCTAATGCTATGTGTCAAATCATATTATAAGACTGCTCAATATCCCCTCTCCAGTCCTAGCCTTTGGCTTTATTTTCCTCTGTATTCTAGAATGGAACTGCTTACAAGAGTGACCTTTCTTGCTGACTGTCAAATCAAATACCAGTCACTTATTATTAATTATTATTACTATGACAACAGCACCTGATAGCTGGCTAAAATTAAGATTAATTTGCTGTTTCCATTATAACGCTCTCTTTTAATCCATTAACAGCTTTTCATGTTTAATTCATATTTAATTCGTACACACACACACACACACACACACACACAAGAGTACATCTACAACAAACTACCTTAAAGAATGTTAAAGTTGCAATGTGAAGCACCACATCATTTCCCAAGAATTAGCCCATTACCATCATACTTAACCACATCAACGTATGTATATCCTCTCTAACTTTCGTTTCAGCATTATCACTATTCTGGTTTGACATCTTCACATTCCAAACACCAAATAATACAAAATAAATCACATACTCCAAGTTACTTACCTTATAAAAAATGCAAGCAAACTTCTCCTGTATATTTACATTGTGAGTTATAAAAAAATCAGCTTTTATACTGTACAGTGCACAGTATAAACAAATAAAAACAGCCACAAATATTATTGAAATGTACGCAAAGACACTTGTTTTGCATGTATGTTCATAATATGTTATATAATGAAATAATAAATTAACTGGTTGAAGTTAAAGTTGTACTTTGCAGTGTGATTTTCTATCTTCAGAAAAGTCAGCAAGTAGCTCAGTGGAGTTAGGGGAGGGAGTAGCAGGGAGTAGAAAGGCTCCTGAAGGAATCCTTGGGGTGGGGGGAAAATCTAGAGTATTTATGACTCTCAAGCAGATGGCCTGAAGGTTTAATCCTGGAGGGAGTAGGTTAGGAGGGAAAGGAAGTAGAGAGGCTTGCCTTGAATCCCAGGCTGATATAGTCCCATTTTACAGAAGTGAACATTGGAAAAACAAAAGAGGTTAACTGACTCACGCAAACTCACCAAGGTTCATTAGAATTGGGACTAGAACTTGAGTTTCTGTTTGTCTGCCCTGGACTGAGTCCACCAGATCAGTGTTTCTCAACGACTGGTCCGTGGATTGGCGTCAGTCCCTGAGATCTCCCTGATACAGTTTAGGAAGGCATCAAGCTGGTCCCTGGTATCCAAAAGGTTGAGAAACACTGCACTAGATCACACTGCCAGAGTACTTGAAATCATTTTTGGTTTACTACAGTGGCAGGACTGGACATGGACACAGCTATATAGTATGAGACTCAATTCTTTGTTTAAGTCTTTATTTTAGAAGTGTTTTTCAGGCTATAATAATAAGTAATATATCTCAGGATATCTAAATAATATTTATTCCTTCCTCAACTTGAAAGATTTGTTATTTGACTGGGTTTATAGAGATCCTGTTGTATTAAACACTTTTGGCCGTATCATTCCCTCCCACAGAAGAAGGCGTACCTGAAAAACTCTAGGGTGTTGACCTGATGGCATTCCCAGTGCACAAGAGAGTCAAGGACATGGTACTATGGCTCTACAACTGCTGTGGGCCAGCTGCAGGGAGAACTGGTACATCCATGCTATTCACTGTTCTGCCATCCCCCAGGACAAAATGGCTCCTTTGGTCAGCATTAACATATCACATGCTAGAATTTCTATGGGTTAACAGAGAGGAAATGCACAGAGAAAGTTGCATAGGTTTATAAAAGAGAACAAAGCTGGTTAAGACCATCTTGCCCATTACATGCTTTCTGTATAGTTTTGGACCCAAAAAATGAAGGCAATATTTTGGCACTTTAACAACAGGTTACATCCTAATCCCAAAGCCCCATTCCTTGTGTAACTCCCACTGAAGTCAGTAGGAGCATTGTGTATGGAACAGCTGCAGGGTGTTCAGTGTTCAGTGATTTAAATACACCAAGTAATGCATCTTGGTGCACCAGCATGATTGTCAGGTGCAATGTTAATTTGGTTGGTTTTAGCACATTTTTATGTCTTTCACTTATAACTATAATTCATGTAATATTTTTATAAGGTTTCTGCCATTTTTCTCCTTTCCCTTCTTCGTCTTTGTTTTCTTTGTTTCAATGTGACATTTACATTTCTGGTATATAAATAATGAGAAATCTCAGTATTTCAGTGGTAAACATAGGGGCCAATACGTGTGAAAGACCTTTAATCTCACACCTACATAAAAGTACAAAAATAAAACAAAACAAAACAAAAAATCCCACCACTGGAGCTATGCCAGTTTATTCACAAAGGCATAAATTGTTAAATTGTATGACAACTTGTTTTATGTTACGGAGAGGCAGGGAGATACAGTAGATTTTCATTTGTAAACTCTTTTAAATGGAAGCAAGAGTCTGGAAGAGTCATGGATTACTGATTGCTGGTTAATATTTAATCCCGTCTGTGTGTGTGTGTGTCTGCTGAGAAAACCTTTTTTTTAAAAAAAAGCACAAAGATATAGCTACTTGCTAGGAGAACGTTTCTGTTAGGAGCGGGTGAACAGTGGAGGTGGAAATCTGAACCATCTGTGGTGGAATTTGCTGAACAAATATGCAGGAACTGTAGTTTTTATAGTCTTTATCTCAGTCTTTATAGCAACTGCATAGGCTTGACAGGCATAGGATTGTTACTGTTAAGAAATTATGCTCTGGCAAGGAATGTGTGTCACAATAGTTTGATGTTGCAACGTAAATATCATCCTGTAGTGCTGCAACATGAGATGACCAGTCAAGAAGAGGGTTTCTTATGTTGCATGGGTGGGAGGAGGGGACTTACAACTTCTCCATGGCTCAGCCAGAAGATCCATTGCTCTGGAACCCCATTCTTGGAACCTGACTTATTTCTATTGTTTCAGCTCAGGTGAATAGATCCAGCAAAGCTATTCAGTAGGTAAGTGGGGAAGCTTGTCGTTGTGGTAGATGGCTACAACACTTGTAGCCAATATTATAATAATAATAATTAATAAACTATCTAAAGATTTATTAACTAGAGAAAGGAAATAAGTTATTTACAAGGCTGAAACAGGTAAACATACACGCACAAATGAGTTACAGTCTTCAAAAGTTTCAAAAGGTAATAGAAGCTTCTGTAATAAGCAAACTCTATGGGTATCTCTGTATAGCAACTAGACACCTGTGGCTGGCCTGTGCCAGCCAACTCGGGCTCATGGGTCTTGGGCTGCGGGGCTATTTCATTGGTGTGTTGTGTTGACTTGGCTCGGACTGGAGCCCGCACTCTGGGACTCTCCCATCTTCCAGGGTCCTAGAGTCTGGGCTCCAGCCCAAGCCTAGATGTCTACACAGCAGTGAAACAGCCCTGCAGTAGGTCTCTTTTTCATGGGGCGGGGGCAGCCAAGTATTTTGTCCTCTGTTCGACAATGGTTCATCTGGTGTTAATGGGCCTTCTTTTGTTGGCCGGCACACTCATTAATGCTTCTCTCCTGTCTGGTGATTTACAGTTACAGAGCAAACACTCAGATATTACCATATAACACGGAATACAGATATTATAAGTGAGATTAATGCATGCAGCAATTTACAAGCATTCCTTAAAGTCTAAACACTAAGTACATTTTTATAACTCTAATGCCTATTTTAACAATACTGAGATACAGATGGGCCAGGCTGGTTCCAGCTATGTATTTGTCAATGTTCAGTTGAGACTGAGGGGCCTTGGCATGAGCTGGCACCTGGTCTACCAGCATTACAGGTCTCTCTCCGTCTCGTCTGTTGAAGTTGTGCTCTGGATAAATAGTGAAAAGGTAAGGGCCTACTTGAATTGCAGGATGATTGTCAAATAATTGTGGCTGAGCTGTGGACAAGACATGGAAAATCCCGGAAAAGTAATAATGGACCTTTATTAATTGAGGTAATCTGGAAAAGCTAGCTGTGTGTGGGGCTGACAATGGGAGCCCAGGCTGCATCTGGGGCTGACAGCAGGAGCCCCGGCCACACGTGGGGCTGACTGTTAAAATGTAACATACTTGCATCTGAATTCAGCATCAAAATTGCGGTGGAAGCGTAATATTGCGTGATCCGCAATATCACGAATTAAGTAGGGCCTTATGAAAGAGTGATTGGAGAAAGGGGGCTGGACTCAGGATCTTCTGCTCCCCAGATGGATGCCCCAACTAATGGATGACGTTCCATTGTAGCTCTCTCTCTGTCTCTCTGGCCCAATCACTCTTTCTTATTTATCCAGAATAGAATAGTTTCAACAGGAGAGACCGAGGGAGCCCCACATCCGAATATGTCATAGGTCAGTGGTTAGAACTCCAATTCCAATCCTTTCTCCCCCTCTTCCAGGGAAGAGGGAATTGAAGCTGGGACTCCACCATCACTTCCTCCTTCTGGAACAAGGCAAGCACCTAACTCATTCCCATGAGAAACTGTGCAAGTGTTAAACCAGGAGAGGGGTTCCCATTTGTGCATTGGTGACAGAACTAGGCAGCACCCTACAGCTTGGATTTAGGCACCTGTCACTGAGAAAGGGGTGGGGCTTAGCAAACACTGTCTCCCATTGGGTAGCTTAGACAGGGAATCACCTAGCATGCCAGCTTTTGTGGATCACTTTCTTTGGTGCCTGTCTCTGCACATTCATTATATAGGGCGCCTACATGCTAACTTGGCTTCTTGGAACACAATATTGTTCCTGTGATTTCCAAGATACCTAAAAGTTAGGTGCCATGATGCTCTGCGTTGATATGCCTAAATTCCTTTGTGGATTCCACCTTCTGATTCTGAAGCCAGAAGGAATCATTATCTAGTCTGACTTCTGTGTAATACAGGCTCTGGAGTGTTGCCCGCTAGTTCCTTCATAGTGCCCAAAACTTATGGCCAAAATAGAGCATATCTTATAGAAACAGAGATCCAATCTTGATTTAAAGTCTTCAAGTAATGGAGAGTCTACCACATTACTTGTTCCAATGGTTAAATACTGACGGTTAAAAAACTGAACCTTATTTCAGGTTGAATTTTGCAGGTTAACCTGTTTGTTCTTCTTTGAGTGCTAGTCCCTATGTGTATTCCCCACATGGGTACACATGCCTTCCATGTGTCTGAGACCGGAGATATGTAGCAAGTAGTGTCCATTGGTCTGCACCTGTGCAGTTGTCCTGCTCATGCTCTGAAATTAGGGCATAAATGGCTGTGCAGGCCAATGCTTCTCCAGTTCCTTCTTACCTCCACATGGCCTGGGAATCCTCTGTGTCCATTACTATCCTACTCTGCTTCTGAATTTGTAAATATATAGTGTAAGTAGTTTTTAGTAAGATTAGACCTACTATTTATAATTTTAGTACGTTTAGTATTTTTTATAGCTAGTATAGTTGTATAGTTCCTCCCCTTCTTGGGGAGCTTCTCCCCATAGAGGAGGACTATGCCCAGAGTCCCAAGGTTTAAGAACTGTATCTTCTGCCCTTGCTCCTTCTCCATGAGTTACAAACACCAGTGCTGCTGTTACTTCCTTGGGGAGGCTCACATCTCTGTCAAATGCAACATCTGCTGCTCCTTCCCTTCCTGAACCCAGGGACGATGAGAGTGCCATGTGCAGAACCACCTCCCGGAGAAGGCCATGAGACCCTTATCAGATCCAGACCAGGGAGACCCTCCTGTACAATAGCCTCAGATGGTTAGCAGCACCCTTCCAAGCATCAGTTCCAGAGCAGAGGCCAAAACTGTTAAGCCTAATAAACCCTCTCTCGAGAGGAGGGAAAATGAACATAGGCACCAAGACAGATCCCTGTCCAGATCTGCCTCTAAGAAAAAGGATCCCTCCCTGTCTTGCTCCAAGCCGGGTGAGTACTTGCAAATGGGTTCTAAAGATTTAGGTCCACATAAATCTTCCATCCAAGAAGGGAAGTTATTGGTACCAGCTCCAGCTTCACCTCATAGACCGAAAGATCAGCACCTGCTTGTTCAAACTGGGAGCTCCACTGGGAGATTCCCATTCTACACCTCTGGTATATTCCATTTGGGATCCTATAAGTGCCAGAACATTGGAAGCACCGGATCTGCTGCCTCCAACCTCCGAGTCTCCTTGAACTCTGGGAAGGACTGAAACCTTTACCTCCCTGGAGTATATTTTTGCTTTACCCTACTGGCAATCTTCTCTTCTATCAGGACTGGTCTTCCTCAGAGGTATTTCAGCACCAGCAGAAACCATCTTGAGGAGAAGAGGATTCTCCCTTACACATCCACTAGCCAGAGCATTCTCCCTCCAGTACCGCTGGCACCGCTATTAGGCTAGGAACCTACCTTTCCATTGGATGACTCCAATATTCCTGACAAGCTTTTCCCTCTGAGGGAGACAAGCCCAGGCAGAACTATTGGAGGTCTTGGAATGAACCCCTCCTGGTTACGACCAGTCAGTCCTTCATTCTGGCCTTTCCTGGGGTCCTTGGGATCCAAACATTAGATGCCCCAGAGCCATACAAGAATTGCACTGGTTCTCTTCTCCCATGAAATACCATCCAGCTCCGTTAGAGTCCATGGAGGAGGAAGTCGAACTAGACAAAGGCCTGTCCTTTGTCTGGTAAACACATTTGAGCATCACATTTTCTTCATATTTGTGTGGTCTCTTGGGCAGTTCCCGTACACACGCCACGCAAAAATATTAATGACCAATGTGGTGGTAGTTTGCCAATGAAACCATACATGACCCGTGTCACATAAACAGTCTGACATAAATGAATCGGGGTACACTGAACTGCTCAGGTCGGCCAATGGGCTGTTCTTACATAACATTGTGGTGTGGGAGCTTGGGTGAAGCCAACCAACTGACTGTGCTGTGATTTTGGCAATTAATTAGTCTTTAACTATTCATGGTAAATAGGCCCAATGGCCTGTGATGGGATGTTAGATGGGGTGGGATCTGAGTTACTACAGAGAATTCTTTCCTGGGTATCTGGCTGGTGAATCTTGCCCACATGCTCAGGGTTCAGCTGATCGCCATATTTGGGGTCGGGAAGGAATTTTCCTCCAGGGCAGATTGGAAGAGGCCCTGGGGGTTTTTCACCTTCCTCTGTAGCATGGGGCACGGGTCACTTGCTGGAGGATTCTCTGCACCTTGAAGTCTTTAAACCATGATTTGAGGACTTCAATAGCTCAGATATAGGTGAGAGGTTTATCGCAGGAGTGGGTGGGTGAGATTCGGTGGCCTGCATTGTGCAGGAGGTCAGACTAGATGATCATAATGGTCCCTTCTGACCTTAATATCTATGAATCTATGAATCCTCATCACTAGATGAGGCAATTAATCCATAATCCCCTTCTCTGCCTGATTACCAATGGCAATACCAGGAGCTTTTGCAGAGGGTGGCAGCTGAGCTCCTGATCCCTCTCAAGGAGGCCTGTGACACCCAGCATAGTCTCTTGGACATCCTGTGACACTCTGGTCCTTGTAGGGTGTTCCTCACAGCGACGGAGGCCATTTTTAACCTGTTAGGAATGTATGGCATACCCCTGCTTCCTTGTGCCCCTACCTTGATAAAGACTGAAAAATGCTATTTTGTGCCATTTAAAGGGGCATTCCTATTTACCCACCCTATACCCAACTCTTTGGTAGTGCAGGCAGCTTCAGAGAGGTCCAGGTAACAACAACCCAGGATGACTCCAAATGATAAGGGCACTAAATACCTTGATCTTGCGGGGAGAAAAGTATTGTCATCAACCAGCTTCCAATTCAGGCACTGTTAGCAAAATATGCTCTCTCACATTATTCCAATTTCTGGAATTCAGAGACAAAGTTCTCCAGGAAGACAGGGTTCTCATCAACAAGGGCTGGTTGATGCCTAAAACATCACTCCAGGTGGCAGTAGATGCAGCTGATACTGCATCTAAGGCCATAGCCACAGCCATAGTCATGAAGCACAAATCATAGCTTCACTTTTGGGGTTCCCCAGGGAGGTCCAGAATGCCATCAAGGACCTGCCTTTTGATGAGTCTAATCTCTTCAATGAGAGGATTGACAAGTCACTTCATTCTCTCAAGGACTCAGAGACTACCCTCAGCTCCCTGGTCATTTATACCTGAGCCCTGAAGATAAAACACCACACGCAAACTTATAGGCCCAGACCTTAAATGTTCATGTTGAGAGGCTCTCCACACTATCTTCAATCAGAGCAGAAAAGTCTCCACCAGAAAGTGCTATCTAGCTAAATGGAGGCTGTGATGCATGGCTAGAAAGGGTTAAACTTCCTGCAAAATAAATAACCCTCAAAAGACATGTAGGGAGATAATGTTTATGTTTTTGTATTTTTACATACGTATGAGTACGGTCGATAATGTAATCAACAGACCCTGTCTATTCAGTATTCTGATATCATTTAAATGAATTGTAAACATGGCATATCTAGGTATTCATCTCTCTTTGAAATGTTTCAGAGTAGCAGGTGTTAGTCTGTATCTGCAAAAAGAACAAGAGTACTTGTGGCATCTTAGAGACTAACCAATTTATTTGAGCATAAGCTTTCGTGAGCTACAGCTCACTTCATCGGATACATACTGTGGAAAGTACAGCAGATCTTTGTATACACACAAACCATGAAAAAATGGGTGTTTACCACTACAAAAGGTTTTCTCTCCCCCCACCCCACTCTCCTGCTGGTAATAGCTTATCTAAAGTGATCACTCTCCTTACAATGTGTATGATAATCAAGGTGGGCCATTTCCAGCACAAATCCAGGGTTTAACAAGAACGTCGGGGGGGGGGGGTAGGAAAAAACAAGGGGAAATAGGTTACCTTGCATAATGACTTAGCCACTCCCAGTCTCTATTCAAGCCTAAGTTAATTGTATCCAATTTGCAAATGAATTCCAATTCAACAGTCTCTCGCTGGAGTCTGGATTTGAAGTTTTTCTGTTGTAATATCGCAACTTTCATGTCTGTAATCGCGTGACCAGAGAGATTGAAGTGTTCTCCAACTGATTTATGAATGTTATAATTCTTGACATCTGATTTGTGTCCATTTATTCTTTTACGTAGAGACTGTCCAGTTTGACCAATGCAAATGGCAGAGGGGCATTGCTGGCACATGATGGCATATATATCACATTGGTGGATGTGCAGGTGAACGAGCCTCTGATAGTGTGGCTGATGTTATTAGGCCCTGGTTCCCTCAACCCACCCAGCAATATTGTTAACCTATCCAACTATACTCTTAGCCAGGCAGAAGCAGCTGTCCTATCTCGGGGCCTCTCCTTCTGCCCTTCCACCCCCACGAACATGATACAGTTCTGTGGTGACCTAGAATCCTATTTTCGACATCTCCGACTCAAGGAATATTTCCAACACACCTCTGAACAACATACTAATCCACAGAGACCTCCCTACCAACACTACAAAAAGAAGGATTCTAGGTGGACTCCTCCTGAAGGTCGAAACAGCAGACTGGACTTCTACATAGAGTGCTTCTGCCGACGTGCACAGGCTGAAATTGTGGAAAAGCAGCATCGCTTGCCCCACAACCTCAGCCGTGCAGAACATAATGCCATCCACAGCCTCAGAAACAACTCTGACATCATAATCAAAAAGGCTGACAAAGGAGGTGCTGTTGTCATCATGAATAGGTCGGAATATGAACAAGAGGCTGCTCGGCAGCTCTCCAACACCACTTTCTACAAGCCTATGATCCCACTGAGAGTTACCAAAAGAAACTACAGCATTTGCTCAAGAAACTCCCTGAAAAAGCACAAGATCAAATCTGCACAGACACACCCCTGGAACCCCGACCTGGGATATTCTGTCTACTACCCAAGATCCGTAAACCTGGAAATCCTGGGCGCCTCATCATCTCAGGCATTGGCACGCTGACATCAGGATTGTCTGGCTATGTAGACTCCCTCCTCAGGCCCTACGCTACCAGCACTCCCAGCTATCTTCGAGACACCACTGACTTTCTGAGGAAACTACAATCCATCAGTGATCTTCCTGATAACACCATCCTGGCCACTATGGATGTAGAAGCCCTCCACACCAACATTCCACACAAAGATGGACTACAAGCCATCAAGAACAGTATCCCCGATAATGTCACGGCTAACCTGGTGGCTGAACTTTGTGACTTTGTCCTTACCCATAACTATTTTACATTTGGGGACAATGTATACCTTCAAATCAGCGGCACTGCCATGGATACCCGCATGGCCCCACAGTATGCCAACATTTTTATGGTTGACTTAGAACAATGCTTCCTCAGCTCTTGTCCCTAACGCCCCTACTCTACTTGCGCTATATTGATGACATCTTCATCATCTGGACCCATGGAAAAGAAGCACTTGAGGAATTCCACCGTGATTTCAACAATTTCCATCCCACCATCAACCTCGGCCTGGTCCAGTCCACACAAGAGATCCACTTCCTGGACACTACAGTGCTAACGAACGATGGTCACAAACACCACCCTATACCGGAAACCTACTGACCGCTATTCCTACCTACATGCCTCCAGCTTTCACCCGGACCACACCACACGATCCATTGTCTACAGCCAAGCTCTGCGATTCAACCGCATTTACTCCAACCCCTCAGACAGAGACAAACACCTACAAGAGCTCTATCAAGCCTTCTTACAACTACAGTGCCCACCTGCGGAAACGAAGAAACAGATTGATAGAGCCAGAAGAGTTCCCAGAAGTCACCTACTACAGGACAGGCCTAACAAAGAAAATAACAGAACGCCACTAGCCGTCACCTTCAGCCCCCAACTAAAACCCCTCCAACGCATTATCAAGGATCTACAACCTATCCTGAAGGATGACCCAACACTCTCACAAATCTTGGGAGACGGGCCAGTCCTTGCCTACAGACAGCCCCCCAACCTGAAGCAAATACTCACCAGCAACCACATACCACACAACAGAACCACTAACCCAGGAACCTATCCTTGCAACAAAGCCCGTTGCCAACTGTGCCCACATATCTATTCGGGGACACCATCACAGGGCCTAATAACATCAGCCACGCTATCAGAGGCTCGTTCACCTGCACATCCACCAATGTGATATATATGCCATCATGTGCCAGCAATGCCCCTCTGCCATGTACGTTGGTCAAACTGGACAGTCTCTACGTAAAAGAATAAATGGACACAAATCAGATGTCAAGAATTATAACATTCATAAACCAGAGAGAACACTTCAATCTCTCTGGTCACACGATTACAGACATGAAAGTTGCGATATTACAACAGAAAAACTTCAAATCCAGACTCCAGCGAGAGACTGTTGAATTGGAATTCTTTTGCAAATTGGATACAATTATCTTAGGCTTGAATAGAGACTGGGAGTGGCTAAGTCATTATGCAAGGTAACCTATTTCCCCTTGTTTTTTCCTACCCCCCCCCCAGACATTCTTGTTAAACCCTGGATTTGTGCTGGAAATGGCCCACCTTGATTATCATACACATTGTAAGGAGAGTGATCACTTTAGATAAGCTATTACCAGCAGGAGAGTGGGGTGGGGGGAGAGAAAACCTTTTGTAGTGGTAAGCACCCATTTTTTCATGGTTTGTGTGTATACAAAGATCTGCTGTACTTTCCACAGTATGCATCCGATGAAGTGAGCTGTAGCTCACGAAAGCTTATGCTCAAATAAATTGGTTAGTCTCTAAGGTGCCACAGGTACTCCTTTTTTTTTTGCGAATGCACACTAACAGGGCTGTTATTCTGAAACATAAAGAGAAGGTGGAAGTTGCCATGCAAACTGTAAGAGGCTAATTAATTAAGATGAGCTATTATCAGCAGGAGGAAAAAACTTTTGTAATGATAATCAAGATGGCCCATTTAGACTGTGAATGGGGGAAGAACAAGCAAATGGCCTTATGTAAATTAGTATAGCTAAGTACTGGTGGTGGACCTCCTTCAAAGTAATCCTAATTACCTTTTGTTCCCCAAGGAACTCTCAACTTGTCAAAGAGGACATGAAATTGTATAAAAGATCCTTGGGTCCTAATTCTGTAATCTCAGATCTGCTTAGACCTTGTCAGGGGAAGTTTGAGTCTCAAGACTGAGGTCCCAGTTATGCTGGTTCGCCCTGAATATGAGATTTGGACACTGGACTATGACCTATGAACTGAATTCTAAAGGAACTCTTTGCAACTACAAAGCTCACCATCTATGCTATGAATCTGAACCTCAATTAGTTGTCTATATGTATAATGATCTTTTAACCATACTCTCTCTCTCTTGTTTTTTAATAAATTTTTGTTTAGTTAATAAGAATTGGCTGTGGCGTGTATTTGGGTAAGATCTGAAACATTCATTAACCTGGGAAGTAATATGTCTGATCCTTTGGGGATTGGTAGAATCTTTTCTTTTACATGATGAAATAAGATTTACAGAAAATTTCAGCATATTTGACGTGGGTACCTGGATGGAGGCCTGAGGCTGGATCACTTTAAGGGTTGGATCATTGCAAAACCTAAACCTAATTTCCCCCATACTAATTTTCCCCTACTGTTACTCACACCTTCTTGTCAACTGTTTGAAATGGGCCACTCTCATTACCACTACAAAAGTTATTTTTCCTCCCTTGGTATCCTACTGTTAATTGAATTGTGTCATTAGACTGACCTCACACTTGGTAAGGCAACTCCCATCTTTTCATGTGTTTATATCTGCTCCTGTAATTTCTACTCCATGCATCTGATGAAGTGGGTTCTAGCCCATGAAAGCTTATGTCCAAGTAAATTTTTTAGTCTCTAAGGTGCCACAAGGACTCCTCGTTGTTTTTGCTGATACAGACTAACACGGCTACCACTCTGAAACCTTTAAGGGAACTGTGTTGTTTGGACTTCTGAGTAACCAGTAAGGTAATAAAGAAGTTGTTTTATGCTGGCTTGGTAAATCTAAGTATTGGAATATCCACCAGCTTTATGGGGATTGCCTGCCACATTCTTTGTAGTTCACCCTAATTGAGTGACCACAGCTGGCTCCCCACGAGGACCCCGGTCACAGAGGCATTTATTTACCTGAACACAATAGAAAGAGTTTTCACCAGAATCACCAGGTATTCCTGCTATTTTAGATTATCTCATATTCCTCAAGATGTCAAAACTTCTATTATCTTCTTCTGAGTCCACCTGGCAACAGTCAGTGCCTTCCACCCTCCAATGGAAGGCCATTTTATCTTTACTCATAAAATCACACTTTGTTTCCTGAAAAGTCTTATTAGGACCTTTCCCCCATTGGTGAAACTTATGCTGCAATGGGACCTAAATCTGGTTCTCTCGATTCTTACCAGACCACCGTTCAAACCATTGGCCACATGCTCCATGTTGTACCTGTCCATGAAGGTTGCCTTCATAGTAGCTATCAGACTGGCCAGACAATTGAGTGAACTGGAAGCACCCATGGCTGACCCACTCTACATCATATTTCATAAAGAAAAACTTGTCCTTCACCTCCACCCAAAATTCATCTCTAAGATAATTTCTGAGTTTTATGTGTACCAACCTATCATTTACTGGTATTCTTTCAAAACCTCATGCTTCCGAATCCAGTGAGGAAAAGAGACTGCACTCCCTTGATGTCAGACAGGTCTTGGCCTTTTAACTGCAAAGAACAAAAATGGTTTGGAAAACACAAGCCTCTTTTTCAGAGCTTTTTCACAAGGACAAGCATTATCTGTCCCTAGACTTTCTAAGTGCTTTTCCGGATGCATCATTCTTTATCAGTGTCACTTGTTCTTCGCCCTCCGCTCCGCAATGAGGAGAGGACCCACTCTACAAGAGCACAAACAACCTCATCTGCATCTCTTTGTGAAGTACTGATGTTGGACATTTGTAAGAGCTTCCTGGAGCTCCAGTTACACCTTTCTGAAGCAGGATGCCATAGTCCAAGACTCTGCTGCAGATGCAGTTTTGGGGAGAGCAGTATTATAGACATCCATACCAGCTACAGCCTCACACCCTCCTCCTGTTTGAATATCCATGTGTGGAATACACCTAGGGACCAGCACTCAAAGAAGAATGAGAGGTTACTTACTCATAACTGTAGAGGTTCTCTGTGACGTGTGGTCCCTATCTGTATTCTACTACCCATCCTCCTTCCCCTCTGCTTTGGATCTTATCTGATTTGTGGTAGAAGAAAGAACTGGAGAGATGTCGGCCCATGCTGTTATTTATGCCCTCTGTTCAGAGCACAAGGAGGGCAATTGTACAGGTGAGGACTAACAGACACTACTCGCTACAAATTTCCATTCTCAGGTGTATGGTGTGGAATACAGAAAGAGACCACAAATCTCAAAGATCCTGCAGGTACAGATAAGTAACCTCCATTTATGAATCTAACTACAGAACACTAAGAATTAAAATCATTAAGATTTGTTTAGCAACTATAATTGCTATCTGACAGACTGGACAATATCTGCCATAAGTAATATATGTTTTATTAAGATATTGAAGATATTAAGATATTGAAAATTGTAAAATGTAAAACTTCTCAGTTGTCGTTCTTATCAGCAAAGCCATTTTACCACTTCATTGAGATGATATGTTTTGATTTTTTTATACTGAATTTTTAAAATCACTAGTAAAACACTAGTACTTCCAAAGTAGCTATTGTTATACCAATAAAATAAAAACCAGCAGGATCTTGTTAAAGGGGAAAAGGCAAAATGTCACATTTATTGTGAATACAGAAAGAATCATAGTAAGCAGTTAGTTATAGCTATAACATTCTATTCAATCTCATATTTATTCACACATTCATTCATACACACACACACAGGTTCTGCAAGGTTGTTATCATAGTTACCAGCCTGAGAGTTGCTCATGCCAAGCCACTGGGCAGGTGGCCTGGACATGAGGAGGGAGCAGGGCCTTGTCAGATGCCCATCTGATGCTCCTGGAAGTTGGTTTGCAGAATCAGACCCCAAAGTTCTCACTTTCTAGAGTCCATTTTTATAGGAATTTCTTCCTATGCCAGTCTATGGGAATTGCTTCATCATGCTGTTGCTGGATCAATCAGCAGATAGCACATTTGTGATGGCTCCGTGCTGCCAGATGTTATCTTGTTCTTTGGTTCTTCCATTCTTGAGGCTGTTGGGTGGATTCCAGTCTGTCCTCCGGGGGTCCTCTGGTTATTTCCACTTGACACCTTCTTCAGCCAATGGACACTGGATTCTTAGGCTGGCACCTCCCTGATCATTCAGTTATTATCCACACCAAGCATCCATCCACATACATCCTCTATCTCTATTTTAATCACAATTGTTAATACAACAAAAGGGCGGAGAGTCTCTGGGTGCTGTTTCTGTTGTTACAGAGTATTGCTTTGAGTCTCTCTCTGTGTGAGTTGTTGTTGTTACAAAGAATTGCTTTGAGAACAGACCCTGTCTTTAGAATGTACTAACACAATTAGCAGCTTGCAAGTTTCACACAGAGAGGGAGAGAAACAGTACCAAAAATCAAGAGACCTCTTAATTAGTAATACCCTGGAATTTAAACTGTGGGGAATCAAACTCATTTTTGATTTTAATACAGAACTTCTTTAATATGATCCAACATAATCCCCCTTTTGACACTAAGATTTATAATCGTCAGTGTCACTTTCTATGTAGCCTATTCAAGAGAAGGTACTGTGAGGCAATTTGAGTTTTTGATTCCAGTTCATCCCACATACATGATCCTAGTGATGTATCTTTACTACAAGGTTCTGGGGTAACAGGCAAGGTGAAGCACACCTACTTTTGAGGAGTCCATTCGGTACAACCTCTAGTGTCCAGTAGCTTCCCTCCTTCCCGAGCCCACTGGCTCAAGGTCCAGGGTAGCCAGAAGGATCCCATGTGTAATATGGGGAGTGGGCTAACCTTCAATACCTTTGCCTCCAGGGACTGTTGGTGTGCAATTTTGACAACAATTTCTCCCATTAACAAGTCTGGTTTTACAATACTGGAAACATATTGCCTCCATTCATATTGATAAGTGTCAAACAATGATCTCTTTCTTAACGCTTAATATTTCCCAATATGACCCAGAACATTTCGTGTTCCAAAGTAGCTAGGGCAAGTATCTGCATTTCAGTGCATCCCATAGCTATGGCTGTGTAGTTTCCTATTTCTAAATTTTTTCCTATGCATAAGCCACGCGGTAGTATTAAGCCATTGCCAAAGATTCCATCGGGCTTTTAGGTTACCCAGGCCAATTTGGACCAAGTCTACACTGGCATGTACTTGTTTTTGTATCAGGCTGTCCTGTAGCTGGGACAGAGAGCTTAATTTATTTTTAATTACCTGCAGGTCTGCAGTATTTTTTTTTTAAACACACAACAGTGCTAGCAACAAGACAAGACAAAACATAGAACACAAAACACAATTTCTGTTGCGACAGTAGATTCATGATATTGGGTTGCTCTTCAACTGGCATCAGCTTTTCCTGATTTTCTGAAAGACAAAAGAACATGTTTCTACCCCTTTTGGGGTGGCAGATTATTGCTTAAAATATTTCTTTTACAAATACCCTTGCTGATTGCAGGCAAAACAGAGGAATTACCCCCATATTTTCCTGTTTTTTTCTATAGGCAGGCCAGGTTTCAATGGCTTTTATCTATTAAGGGTTATGGGGAAATTATCCCACTGTTTAGTCATTAAATCCCTGAGGTGGGGTACCTCAGTTTCCTTTCTTATACAGCAGACCAAGTTTATAATGTTTTTCCTGCTGTGTTAAGCTTTAAGTTTATTTACCGGTAATAGCTGAGAAGCATTATTACCGTACGACTTTAAAGGGTTTTTCCAAAAATCATACACACTATACGTAGTTACAGGGGTACTTATCATCATTAAATTTATTAAAATTATCTTGTTATCCCATGCCTTTTATTTAGACAATTTGTTTGCTGATCAGGTGTGTCCTTTATCTGCAGCTCCTTTGTGCTGCTAGTTCTTTCCTTCCTTTATCATTTAGACAGGTTTCAGAGTAGCAGCCGTGTTAGTCTGTATTCGCAAAAAGAAAAGGAGGACTTGTGGCACCTTAGAGACTAACCAATTTATTAGAGCATAAGCTTTCGTGAGCTACAGCTCACTTCCTCAGATGCATATCGTGGAGACTGCAGCAGGCTTTATATATACACAGAGAATATGAAACAATACCTATTCCCACCCCACTGTCCTGCTGGTAATAGCTTATCTAAAGTGATTTCCAGCACAAATCCAGGTTTTCTCACCCTCCACCCCCCCACACAAATTCACTCTCCTGCTGGTGATAGCCCATCCAAAGTGACAACTCTTTACACAATGTGCATGACAATCAAGCTGGGCTATTTCCTGCATAAATCCAGGTTCTCACATCCCCCCACCCCCATACACACACAAACTCACTCTCCTGCTGGTAATAGCTGAGCTATTACCAGCAGGAGAGTGAGTTTGTGTGTGTATGGGGGTGGGCAGCTATTACCAGCAGGAGAGTGAGTTTGTGTGTGTATGGGGGTGGGGGGATGTGAGAACCTGGATTTATGCAGGAAATAGCCCAGCTTGATTGTCATGCACATTGTGTAAAGAGTTGTCACTTTGGATGGGCTATCACCAGCAGGAGAGTGAATTTGTGTGGGGGGGTGGAGGGTGAGAAAACCTGGATTTGTGCTGGAAATCACTTTAGATAAGCTATTACCAGCAGGACAGTGGGGTGGGAATAGGTATTGTTTCATATTCTCTGTGTATATATAAAGCCTGCTGCAGTCTCCACGATATGCATCTGAGGAAGTGAGCTGTAGCTCACGAAAGCTTATGCTCTAATAAATTGGTTAGTCTCTAAGGTGCCACAAGTCCTCCTTTTCTTTTATCATTTAGGTAATTTGCATTTTCACAGACACTTCCTGCTTTTCGATTTAAAGCCATCAGCAGCTCAGAGACTCTATCTTAAAAGGGACACATACTAACAAAAATAATATTAATGTTTTAATTTTTTTAGATGAACAAATATTCCTGTCTTCTGAGCCCCCTGCTAGCACTAACAGTAAAGCCCTTACGTTGAAGTATTAGTTTTAAAACACTGATTTCTAAAAAAAACAATGAGGAGTCCTCGTGGCACCTTAGAGGCTAACAAATTTATTTGGGCATAAGCTTTCGTGGGCTAAAACCTACTTCATCAGATGCATGGAGTGGAACATACTGTAGGGAGGAATAAATACACACCCCACTTGGTAAGACAACTCCCATCTTTTCATATGCTCCCATCTTTTCATATGGTTTTTAGATTCAATTTTCAGTGACATAATTATTGATTATTCATTTATCCAGTAATTGGCAAATCCTGTTTATTTAACTCAAAATTATTTCATCTGATGCGAGAAACAAGTTATCTAATGGGTCTTTAACTCTGGTCCTTGCATTTTCTGAACTGGTGACCCATTTGTGCTAAAACTGTCACTTTGTTACTAGATGCCTGATGGCACGCATGTGTGTAACTAGAACAATAGACAGCTCTCTCAGCTGGAGTCCTGGCTCCTCCACTTTAATTGACACTGACTGAAGAATTGTGACAGATCTGGTATAAATGGAAATGTTTGTTTTGTTTTCAGAGTCATATTGACCAAAGGAAATGCAATCTATCTAGCTTGTGTCTGAGAAAGAGCAGTATGTTAAAATGCCTGATGTATAAAATGGGGTTAAATATTTGACATATTTTAGCCTATAGGAGTACAACATGAGCTCTATTTACTGAAGTTTTGTGAACTTAAAACACTTGCTTACTGTATTTTAAAATTTTATCTGAAAGGATCTGTGTTCAATAATTTAGTTAGTGTTGATTTTCAATATGCTGTAACATTCGGGCTTAGCAGAAAAAAATCAAATAGGATATGAGGAGCTGAATTGGAAGATGTAACATAACTGGAGGAAAACATACCAAAATTTGGAAATGTAAATGTTCATACAGTTTAAAAAATACATGCGAGAACACATGCTGTGTGTTTGTATATTAGTGCATGGGTGCATATATTAGTATATTGTATCTCTGGCTATATTTAAATTCATGTCTTGTTTGAAAGCACATAGCAGTGAGATGCCACATAAAAACCTTAGAAAACTAGATAGTAGTAAACAAATAGACTCTTAAATGACTTTGACTCTGCTTTATAATGCCTTTATACTGTTGGGTTTTTTAAAAACTAGTGTTCTTCTATAGAAATCTCTTTTTAAATGCAGAGAAGCTTCATAAAATAATTTTACAAGAAACCATCCATATGACACGGTTTAGAGGAAAATCCTTTTGTCTCAAAAAGAGCTCTTGCAATGATAATTATTATACAGTTGTCTGACATTAGTTTCAGTTTGCAAGCTAGTCAAGGCAGCTAGAGGGCAACAAGGGATTTTAAAAAGCCTTTCCATGGAATACATTTTATTTTTTTGAAATTATTGAAAAGACAGCACTAGGTTAGGATTCTTCATCAGCCCTGAAGCATTATTATTTCTTTAGCCAAAGCATCTATTAATATAGCTGCTGCTTCTTGTTTTAAAGAGGAAGGTCTAAAGGAAATCCAACTGAATGACTGAGAGGGAGGGGATTTAGGACTAACAGGTGGTCTCGAGACATACTGGCTGAGCCTCAGTTCACATCTAACATATTATGTGTGGGTATTCATGGGCTTTCGTTTCTCATCCTGTCTGCATATTTCCGTTGTTCTTGATGTAACTACAGAGTACTTTAGCTATGGCAATAAGAAATGATTTTAGCAAAACCATCAGAAGGATAGCACAGTTTTTTTACTGGTTCCCAAAATCACTGAGCAGCTCAAGAAGAAGGAAATTCAAGCTTCTCTGGAAGTCTGCTGGTAAGTGCTGCTGTGATTAAGACAATTATCTTTTCTTTCTTTTTCTCTGCTAAGAAGAGAAACTAAAGATGAAAGTATGTTTACTTTATTGAGAAAACTTTTCCAAAATAGTATTCTTTGCTCTTTGGCATCCCGTACAAGGTCCATATGGACACAACTGTTGAAATTATTTGGAGGTACATATAGTGTATTGGTCAGGATTGCTCAGATGCAGGATACTACTACAGCTTTATCATTCAATCTTATTAACTTTCTTTTCTATAATATTTGGTTTTCCTTTTTATGGGGTTAGGTTTAATTCTTTGTCTCTCTCACATATGTGTACTTATGCGCTCTGAGTCAGGAACTTCTGTCTCAAAGATCGATCAATCAGTTCTTTTAAATTTTAACATCCATTCATTTAGTGCTAAAATGTCAGAATGCTAGATGAAGAGAGAATTTGCTGAGGACCTTGAACTACTATGTCAAACTAGCTGGTCTTACAAAATGGGAAGCAAGTTAGAAGAGGACTTGGGTTTGGTAATGAGATACAGTCTTTAATTTCTGTTTACCGCTTGTAATCCAGCCCAGCTCAGCAGTGACTGAATGTCATTGCATCTGAAGACTATTTAGTGCTCTATGTGAAATGAGTCAGTGGTTTCAATCCACTTACTAGTGGAAAAGAATCCATGACTCTCAACACCCCATTCAGCAATAAATAGAATCTTTAGCTTTAAAGGCCAAGGACTGCCCTGTCCCATAGAGATGGTCCCTTAAGGTCAGGGTCGAGGCATGTTGCTTGGGCAGTTTGCAGAAGCAGACACTTTTGTTGCTTTAGCTGCTGCACTTGTTCTGTTAATAATAGTGGACTTCATTCTACAAAGCACAAGCACTTTTGACAGGCACTAAGTTGATGTAAAATGGTGAGCCAGTTAGTTTTGAAGGTCTTCTAGTCTGAAAACCAAATTTTAACTTGTATGGGATGGTCTCTTTGATCAACATTATAGCTGAAAAATGCAGTGTTTTAATTCAAGTGATGTATTTGTGAATCTGAACAAGTTGGACCATCTGAAATTTACCACTGAAACACTGTTGTGGAACATGACTAAATGGCAGATTGACATCCTCCTCTGTGAAAGAATCCACACCCCTTAAACATCCAGGGTGAAATCCTGACTATCGAAGTTAATGGCAAAATTCCCACTGACTTCACTGAGGCCAGAATTTCAACCCTAGTCTTCCCTTCCTCTTAAAGTATTCAGTAGTACTAAATAATAATAATGTCACTCCCAGAATAATAATATTACTCCTGGAAGATAAGTTTAAACTTTACCCATGATGCTTTTTTATGTTAAATATTACTCTTGTGTACATCTACAAACCAAGTAAGACGGTAACAATAGACACATTACTGAAAACTTTAATTCAGTCAGGTCATGTATATGTCAAAATGATTATGCAGGTCTTTTTTTCTCAGTGCCACCGAAATGTAACATTGTCTACAGTTTGTGAGGAGGAAGGAGGAGGATTCTGAGGGCCAGGCACCTAAAACAATAAACTCCAGTGTATTTTTTTCTCTCCCTTCCCCCCTACATCCAGTAGTTTTATTGGAATAAGACTTAATTTTCTGCATTAATTTTTATATGTATTTTTATTACTTTGGCATTAAAGGTGCATATGCTGTCAGAAATGCCCTGGGTATCATTCTCCATCAGTTCCTTGTGCTGATGATCACAAGGCCTGTGGTGTTACTGGAAAGATGGCGCATGAAGAAATATTGGAGAAAGTTGTACCCTAACACAAAAGAATAAACAGTAAAATCAACACAATGTTTTTATAAGTGGTATTCCCTGATCCATTTTGTAGGACTCAGGCACATTTTAACACACCAGAGGTTGAAAAAACTTTTAAGGAGAACCTATCAGTTTCTGTTGCAAAGGCACTGATACAATTCATAACCCAATCTGGACATTAGAAATGTAATAAGAGTTGTACTAGAATTCCTGTTTCACAAGAGAAGGGAAATGTGGGCTCCACTGAAGTCTGAGCATTTTGCTGTTGACTTCAATGGGGCCAGAATTTCATTCAGGGTTCCTTCCTCCACCCATGATCATCAAACTAGCCTTTGATGATCCCCAAACACTTTTAAAAAAAAACAATAACAAAAACCTCTTTATTTAGGAAGTTTTAACAAGTTTACAGATCCTTGCCATGTAAATATCAGAATCAAAACAATCATTACTACAGTTAGTTTTTCTTTAAAGAGACATTATACAATCTCCATATATACATATTTAACAGACCAACCAGTTCCTCCCCCTCCCCCACCCCCAGCCCAATCTAAGCTAGTGGCATTCCCACCCTGCTTCTAATATGGTACACTCACACTTGGGCCTGCTCCAAATCCCATTTATTTCCAGTTCCAATAGTTCCCTTGGGTTTGCCTTTATTGTTAACTTAAGCAAGAAGAAACAAGTTAATTGTGTCACATGATTACGGTCGGCCTTGATATTCAAAAGGCAGAAATTTGATAGTGTCACATGTAAAAAGATATATCAGGGTATAATTAGGCGTCTGCTCCTGATTCAGAGGCCCTGTAGATCAACCTGCCCTCAGCTGCTGACCTTGAAGAGAGAGAGGGAGAGGAGTACTATATGAAGTCATTTTGTTTAAAAAAATCAACTGTAAAAACATTTTGGAGATTTCAAATCTACTACCTATTGATCAGTGAAAATTCTCTATAGCTATCATACTAATTTTTTGCTTGGATGTTGGAGAAATCAAAATCAATGTACCATTTCTTGAGGAGGGCTCAGAAAGAGAGAAGCCTTTTTTAGGAAGAAATTGCCACAATTAGATTGATTGATTTGTTTCAAGAAAATGTTTGGTAAAGTCTGGAATAGAATCAGAGCTGATCTGCTGGTTTTAATTCTTAATCTTTACAGTTTACAGCACAAATCCTCTAGGCACTTGCTGCACAACTAAAACAATAGGTTCTAGGCACTGTTCACATCTATTGATTAACTGCTGCTGCTAATGCTTTAAGTGCACTTAGTTTATTCATCGATATAAAACATTTTAAAAGATGTTAGGCAAGGAGGATGCGCTGTTTAAGGTTATGGTTTCCTTTTTAAAATGCATTCTGTGTTTCTTTGTTTGAAATGTTTGAATTTTTCCTCACAATATCCTCATAGAATCTGTGTTTTGTGATGCAAATCACCTGACTGGAGGTTCTAGATACATATAGTGAGACCTGAAATGCATCAGGTTTCAGAATAGGATAATTGTCCACTGAAAAAGAAGCATTGGGACCTTGGTAGAGCTGGGTGTGGGAGGGGAAACTGGGGGGCTGAGTGCAAAGGGAGCTTGTGGAGAAGTTGGGTGCAGGTGAGATGAAGGAGAGCTCTGGGCCCCTCCTTAGGAAAATTGTGTCTGTGCCCCTGAATGCTGGCCACTGTCAGAGACAGGATAGTGGATTAGGGTCTACATATTTCTGATCTTGTATGGCAGTTCCTCTGGCGCTACGGAAGGGAAACAAAGTTTAGGCCTGTTTATAGGAACAGGGGCCCCAGTGCATGGCTTCATCTGGAAAACATATAAAATTACACCTAGGGGAATTTTGGCCAAAAAATTAAAAATTCTGTGCCAAAATTTTTAAAATTTTGCACACAATATTTTAAAATTGTGCAAAATTCTGCACATTTTTATTCGTCAAAATAATGCAATATAATCATTTTCAATTCTTTTGATAATTTATTTAAACTACAGTACAATGAATGGAGGTGGGGAGCATTGGAGGAAATTCCCAAATCCCCTTTTTCTGATAATAATGTAGCTAGGTTGACCCTTTATTTATAGTTATTAGTCAACAAATATATGCAGCCATATGCTCAGTATTACATCATAGGCAACCGAAGAGCAAATAAGGGCTGGGGACTCAAACTTACTATTTATACTGGCTACTGACCATCTCCAGGTCCACAGAGCACATTTTGATAGGAACTTTTTTTAGTCCAAAAATTTAGACCAGTTCTAATCACTAAATACTATAAGCATTTATAAGGCCATACTGTCATTTACAGTAAGGCTCCTTTGCACACCTCATGCCTACCTCCAAATACCCTGAAGTCCTGCCCCTCCATACCGGGTGCACCGCAATAGCAAGCCAGAGGGACAGAATCTCTCTCATTCGCTAAACTCGTATGCATGCCCAGCCCTGCTTCCTCCTCCTACAGCAACTGATGTCTCCCCACATACGCATGCACTCTCCCCCACTCCCATGCGGATTTATGTCTCTGCCAGCCGCTCCAAGCTGCTGGGGAGGAGAGACCACTCTTGCATCTTCCCTTTTCTTCCCCATAGAAGTCATTTTTCTGCAGGGAAGCAAAGAAATCTGCAGACAACATGAATTCTGTGCCCACATGGTGGCGCAGAATTCCCCCAGAAGTATAAAAGACAACAGTTTATGTGGTGGGGGTGGGTGGGAATTGAATCCCACTTGTACTGAAACTATTATAAAATGTTCAAACAGGGGCACACATATCAGTGAGATTTATACAGCTCTGTTTCTAACCCAAATTGAGTCTTGTAAGAATTTTATTCTAAGCTTTCAACTAAAGGGAATGCTTAAAGATTAGCAGTTCTGTGTACATCTGAAAAAGTTTTCAGTGAGAAGAAAATGAGAAGTCATTAGCAGATCTATAAACTAGCCAGATCTTTCTCACAGTCAGCAGCAAAATGTTACACTTTACCTCCAGCAGGAATTTGCGTATGATTTTTTGGCCTATGTGTTGCAATTTTGAGGCCTCCTCTAAAGCACATTGAAATCAGTGAGAGTATTTTCATTGATTTCAATAGATTTTGGGTCAGGTCATTGGAACCCAATCGAATAAATCTGTGTTAAAGGTACAGACATGTAAGAATACATGTTCTGCACAATAAACTGAAACAAGTATAGAAACATTATGACATCCTTTTAAATGAATATACCATAAAAATACATTTATGAAGGTTTAAACTTCTATACAAACTAAAGTTAAAATAATATGAAAACTGACCAGATAAAAGGAAAGCCTGTTTTTAACTACCTATCCAAAATGTTTAATTGACCAACAGAGCCCTGATACCTAATGAGTGCACAGAGCTACTAAAAGAATATAATTTTGGTGTGATAAGAATATGCATTTTTTCTGTGTTTACTTTATAGTTATTTGTGAATTAAAGCTTTTATCCTAATACTGCACCCGTGCTTATATGGAGTAGCACTGCCTCCGCAAATAGTCCTATTGTCTTAAACTGGGCTACTCCATTTGAGTAAAGGTAGCAGAATCTGACCTACTGTTTGTAAGAATACATAGCTGGGAAACAAAGAAATAAACGGTGTCACTAGATTACTCTATTCTTATCAAAACAAAGTGTTGCATTCAAATTATTTTCCCTTGTAGGGAACAAATTTAGAATACCGTAGAACCTCAGAGAAGTACAAACACCTCAGGAATGGAGTTTGTTCATAACTCTGAAATATTCATAATTCTGAACATGGTTCTTCCAAAAGTTTACAGCTGAACACTGACTTAATACAGCTTTGAAACTTTATTAGGTAGAAGAAAAATGCGTCTTTTAACTATCTTAATTTAAATGAAACAAGCACAAAAATGGTTTCCTGAAGCTGTCAAATCTTTTTTTTAACTTTTCCTTTATTGTTTTAGTAGTTTATGTTTAACACAGTACTGTACTGTATATTTTTGTCTCTGCTGCTGCCTGCTGCGTACTTCCAGTTTCAAATGAGGTGTGTGGTTGACCGGTCAGTTCATAACTCTGGTCTTCATAATGCTTAGGTTCTATTGTAATTACTTTCTATAGATAATAATTTTTAAAAAGTGATAGGCTATGGTACACTTATTTAATTTAATTATGGTACACTATTTTAATTTTAATTACCTAGTGTTGAGATGCACATATAATTTCCATTTTGTTGTAGTAGTTATTTATTAATTATTATTAATATTATTATTTATTATTATGCAATGCTATAGATGTAAATGGTACTTCAACAGATTACAGACAAGTAAAAAACAGTGGCCATTCCCTTAGGACTTTACAGTCTAATTGCAAATGTATGAAATATGTCCATGTGCAATCTTTTCAGGTACACTTATTTGTCTGATTTTGAAAATTCAGCCCTACTGATCTGAATGCTCTTAATGTTCATTGAGTAACTTCCACATCTAATGATCAGATAAGTATACATAGACTGTTAGTGAAAACATACCATTTTAAGACTCTGATTACAGTAAGTGTATTCTTTAAGGTTCAGTTTCCTTTAAAAATATATTCTGCATTTGTTTTACATGTTTCTTTTTATTCAGAGCATGTCTGTAATTTGTTATATTGTGGTACAAATCCTTTGAGTGAGACTGCATTATTTGACTCCCAAAGTGCAATATCAAAGGGGAGAGAGAAATACAATCGTCTTTCAGTGTCACTGCTTTCCTTTTATTTCCTCTTCCCTTTGCTATCTCTGTACTGGGTTAGTTTTCTCCTGCTATATTTTCTAGGGAAAAGTTATTTTGTTTTGTGCCCACACTTCTAATCTTTTTAAATTACTTTGCATAATTTCTCTGGACTGATTAGTATTCATAACTTCTCGCAGTTTAATACCATCAGCAAATTTCATTAATGGGGTTTTTTACTCCTGCTTTCAGATAATTTAAATAAGATGTTTAATAAGACTAGACAACACCAGTCCCCATGGTATACTTGTAGATATCTTTTTTCCCTTTCCCCACTAAATAAAAAAACCTCCAATTTTTTGGCAAGATTTATTCCTTATATGTCTTGTAACAATTTGGATGGAATAGGAAGCCAAGAAAGGTGCAGCTGTAGTATTAAACAAAGCACTTCCCTCATCAACGCTCAGTTTGGCCATGTGCTTCAGGGTGCAAAATGAGGAGTGGCCATCACAGGTTATCTGGAGAAGCAGCTGTGGAGCAGTGGTGTATGTAAAGTAGTAGTAATTAGTTTACTAGATAGGCGTGACTTACCAAATAAACTGATGGAGTGTTAGTGTGAGAATGATTATGCCGATAAATATGTTAAGCCTCCAAGCCCAGTGTGAATTCACATTTCTAGTAGTGTGTGCAGACTCAGACTGAGCTACTTGCTTATGCAATTAATACGTAGTGCTGTACCTTCTCTCCTGAGAAACTAGAGGCCTGAGGGCATATAAAACATTACAGTATGGAGCACTATCGCAATGCTGGTCAGGTTGAGGTGGGGTGGGGTGGGGTGTGGGGACCTGGTCTTTCTAGTCTGTCTATTCCCTTCTGTTGCCCCCTCTGTTCCTCAACCACCCACCAACTCTGCTGCCTGCATAGTGGAAGTTCTCAGTGAAACTTTAGGATATGTCTGCACTGCAATTAAAAATCCGTTCCTGGCCCATGCCAGCTAACTTGGGCAAAGGGGCTCGTGCTAATGGGCTGTTTAAATGCGGTGTAGACTTTCAGCCTGGATCCCAGGCTTTAGGACCCTGAGAGGGTGGAGGGTCCCAGAGCTGGGGCTGCAGCCCAAGCCCGAAACGTCTACACCACAATTAAACAGCCCCTTAGCCCAAGCCCTGCAATCATGAGTCAGCAGGCACGGGCCAGCTGTGGGTGTCTAATTGCAATGTAGACATACCCTAATAAGGGGCCTGATCTGATTAGATTCCCGGTGCATTACATGAGGAGTCTAGTGAGTGATCACTAATGGGATCTGTACTTCTAGCTCCTTCACCATCATATTTTAAATATAACATACATATTTCATCACCTATTTTACGTGCATATTTACCTTCCTATGTGGATCATTTGGCACTTCACCTCCTTTGGCTTGACTCAACTCTTGGCCCCCACCCACATTTGAATCCTAAGAGGAAACAGGATCCAGGATTTATTTAGCAGGGAAGTCCCAGGATTTAGCTTTCATGAAGACTAGTCTTCCAGTTAAGTGGTTTATTCTGCGCCTATTAGAATGTAAGTCCTATTTTAGCATTTAAATCCATCACCTTAAGGGGTATTAATTGTCCCCCAGTAGAAACTATCCTTTCTTATGTTCAAACTGAATTTCCTGGCTGTACAGGATAGCTGTATCATAGTTCTATTCAAAGCTATGTTAAGCACTGTTCTATAAATCATCTAGAAAGGGCATAATCACTTCTATAACTCAGTGAATTGAAAATGTTGCCTCTGCAATGTTATTAATTCAAGTAAGAAACAACAGACTCTACTGGGAATTAACTCAAGTTTCCTTTGCATTACAAATAACTAAAACTCAGCTTCCCCTTTCATGTCATTTCATTTTGGATAATTTTGTTTTAAATTAAAGAACAAATGAAAGAAGAGTACAAATTTGTTAACTTTATGCCTGCCATTTTGGTACTCAGCACTAGAGGGCACTAGAGTAAATAATTTTTGAAACCAGTTTAATTTGCACTGCTGTAATTTTCACACGCAACAATTAACTGCTGGAAGAAATTTGCTTAGAGTGTCAATTTTTTCCACTTTATTATTTTTAAATGTAACAAAGAGAAAATATTAGTGCACAGGTAATTCCAGAAAGACAATTATTAGAGACAGTAGATCTAGGCAAATATTGCAAACCATTTTCTCTGGTTTTATTTTTAATTTTTAAACAAATTTGCATCTGCTATCTTCTACCATATTTTGTGTTTACCTCTGCAGAAATTTATTCAACTATGTTTTATTAACACAGATGTTTGCTGAAAGTGAATGTAAAGCTTGTTGACTCTACTACTCTTAGAAGTATGCATTTAAATGCATTTTCTGAAAGTACCCACACAAAAATACCCTTGTTATCAGTACAAAACTTATCCAATAAGGAAACAGGAAAAATTACTATAGGATTTAAGGAGTCAATCACAACTATGAACATAGAGATTGAATTTCAAAAAGCAAGCAATAGAATAAATTACTTCTATAAAGGATTTTACCAAATAATTTTAAATAATAAAAAAATTTGAGAAAACCATGATCTGTTCACAAAGGTATCACAAACATTACAAGAGGCAAAATTTGTGTAATACATTATTTGTTATTAATTATTCATACATTTTTAATAGATTAAAAATGCAAATATTAATGTTGTCATCTCTCAATTTAATTTCAAATCTTGTGTTTCTCTCAAAGGCCCAGCTCTGGGATTCAAGTGCTGAAATTTAGCTTTCATTTTTTAAAAAAAGTAAGTTGATAGCCTTTGTGGTAGCTTGAAAACTTGACCCAAGTGCACCCTAAAGGGTTAGAAGTCAGAAGAGAAATAAAATGAACCCCATTTTTTTTAATCTTATTATTTTAAAACCAATTTTGTGATATTTTGAGGTCTGACTTATGATTTTTTAATTCTTAGGGTTGGCAATATGGAAGTCTAAGATAAAATATATGTAGTCTTTTGTATCCTTGCCACAAATAACTACTAGTTGAGAAAAAAAAGATTACAGAGATGCTGACTTCATTGTCATTCGGTTTTCACTAAAACAAGTCCATGTATTATAATAATTTGTGTAATGGTCTTACATGGCCATGAGCTTTCCCATTGTCTGTAGATCCCATCTCTTAAATAATATTTATGAAGATCTAAGCTTTTCCTGAATCAAGCAGCAGGAGTATGCAAATTTTAGCAATAATAACCTCTAGGTCAAGCATTTCCTTGCAGTTAATGATCAGTTTGGTTGGAGTTGTGGACCCTTGAGTTTTACCGTAGGATTGTAACTCAGCCACTCATTAGCTGCTAGAAAATGCTCAGCTCTAGCAATACTTCATAAACAGCATGAAAATATAAATACTGGTCACAGGGTGGCTGGCTGCTGTAACTGAAGTAGGTCCCTGTGCCAGAGCAGGTGCTCCCAGTCGGTCTGCACCTGGTCTATAAAGGATCTGAGGGAGTCTAAGAGCTGGAAGGGAACAGAGTTGGATGTGAGAAAGAGAGTGAGGCGGGAAGCTGCAGGAAGGAGAACTGCCAAAATCCCCTGTGAGAGGAGGCAGGGAGAGCCCCAGATGAGTGAGTTGAGGACCTGTTTTGTTATGTTGGACAATGAAACTGCCTAAAAGACTGTGGGAATGGCAGAGAGTCATCTGGAGAGAAGCCCTGTCTTATCACAATGCTTTTTTTAAAAAAAAGTAATTACTTTTTGTGTGTGTTAATTTTTTTTTAAGTTGAGCTGTAGGTTGCCATAGATATTGGGGGTTTGTTTTAAGCTTTAGGAACTGTAATAAACAATGGGTAAAAATTGTTCTTACAATTATGCAAAATAAGTGTGTTCTTGTAAAGGGAAAGCAATTTTTAAACATACAGGGTCAAATCCTTCAGGCCTCAATTCAGCAAGGTTCTTAAATCCACGCACAACTTTTAAGTGCATGAGCAGGTCTACTGAAACACGTGCCTAAAAGGTGTTGTGCATGTACTTAAATACCTTGCTGAACCAGGGCTCAGTTCTTTCTCAGGCGCAATTCCCATTCTGCAACATATTTAAGACTGATCACTAGACTGCATTTGTAGTTCATTTAGTTACAATATAATATCGCAATGTTTAGAGCTGCCTAATAATTCCTAGAATCCTATACAAATAAATGAGCATAAGGAAGAGATATTACTCATATTACGGTAAATCAGACGATAAAAAAAAATCCTAGAAACTGTTATTCAGGTGAGATTGAACTTAATAGTCTAACTTTAGGTCTATTATTTTGGTTCTTTTGTGGTGGATCTCTGCTCCAGTTGTGCCAACCTGTAGCACAGAGAATAAATCTTACAGTTTCCTACTTCAGAAATATAGGCCTTTACCAATTGAAGTAATGAAGAAATATGCTGTCATTAGTAGTAGCAGCTGAAATGTAAAATCTTAGTCTTCCTGCTACAAGATGGTCACAAGCTTGAGCCAGTCTGTCATTCCATCTGAAATAGTAGTGATGTACCAGCCAATATGTAGGCAAAACCAATTATTAGTACAGTGGCTATACAAAATATATTGCGCCACAGATTCTTAAAAATATCACTACATTTCTGTGTGTTCCACCTGTGTATAGTAGGCAAGTGCTCCTGCATTATGAAAGCATCCTCGGAACAAAAACAAAGCATAGATGCTGAGTAGTGATTGGACATCTAACAAAGTGAATACGAGGTAGGATCAGAGGCTAAAATAGGGAAAGAACAAGTTAAAAATTACTTAGATGTGTTCAAGTCACCAGTGCCTAATGAAATACTCCATAGAATATTCAAGGAGCTGACTGAGGAGATAGCTGAGCCATTTGTGATTATTTTCAAAATGTCATGGAAGATGGGAGAAATTCCAGAGGACTGGAACAGGGCAAAGATAGTGCCAATCTATGAAAAGGGGAATAAGGACAACCCGGGGAATTACAGACCAGTCATCTTTATTTTGGTACCTGGAAAGATAATGGAGCAAATAATTAATTAAGCAATCAAGTTGCAAACACCTAGAAGATAATAAGGTGATAAGTAACAGTAAGCAAGGATTTGTCAAGAACAAATCACGTCAAACCAACCTTATAGTTTTCTTTGACAGGGTAACAAGCCTTGGGGATGGGGGGAAATGGTAGATGTGTTATATCTTGATTTAACTAAGCTTTTGATACTGTCTCGCATGACCTCATAAACTAGGAAAATACAACCTAGATGGAGCTACTATAAGGTGGGGGCATAAGTGGTTGGAAAACCATTCCCAGAGAATAGTTATCAGTGGTTCACAGTCAAGCTGGAAGGGCATATCAAGTAGGGTCCCACAGGGACCAGTTCTGGGTCTGGTTCTATTCAATATCTTCATCCGTGATTTAGATAATGGCACAGAGAGTACACTTATAAAGTTTGCAGACGATACCAAGCTGGGAGGGGCGGCTAGTCCTTTGGAGGATAGGATTAAAATTCATAATGATCTGGAAAAGCTGGAGAAATGATCATTGTAAAATTGGCAGAGCTGCAGTTTAGTACCAGATCGACTGTTGGCCTCCCTTGCCTTGTGGCGTGCCTGCTGCAGTTCCTTTGCTTTCATGCAGTATTGCTGCTGATCCCTGTTGTACCCCTTCGCCTGCATCCCCATGCACTCTGCTCATCGATTGTCCACATTTCTACATCTGTGCCATAGCGCTATCTGCACAGCCTCTTTTCCCTGCAGGCCCAAGAAATCAAATACCTCTTGTCTGCTATAGGCAGGAGCATGTCGGAAGCATGTAGCCAGCATGATCGGTTGGGTAGCTGCACGCAAGGGAACGCTTCTGTGTGTGCTTACCAAGCTGGGCAGTCAGGAAAATGCATTTTAAAAACATGCAGGTTTTTAAAGGCGGGGTGGGGTTGGCTAAATGGCTTCCAGTCTCTGACCCCTGGCCAGTGGAGTTGACAATTGTGACTAGAATGGTCATTGTTAGGGATTGTGGCACAGCTGCTGGAGAACTGTTAGGGTTGACATAGGTAACGCAATGCGTATACTCACACTGTCGGTTGACCAAGGCTCAACACAATTCAGGGAGGTTGTGACGTTGCACCTCATAATGCTTTATAGAAATATACTTATGAGTGTAAATATGACATAACTGGAATATGTTTTATGCTAGATATGCCATGTAACATATCTTTGCAAAAGTTATGTTCTTCTGCATGTATTCATCCTATTTGTATGCATGTATCATTTTTACATCTGAAGTTATGAGTGTTGGTTTTATGCCTGTATTTAAAGTGTTTGCTGTAGAAAGCACCTAAGGCAGATTTGGTCAACATAGTGTGAGGGGATTATTCAGGTAATTGGGAGTACTTGGCTAACAATGGACCTTGATAGATGCCAATCCACATCTGAGCTTTCCTGGGAAGTCCTGTAGAGAACTGAGTCATGCATGGACATGTGACTTGCCCATATGACTGCAAGACTTCATCTTGTAGCTGGATTCTGCAAAGGAGAGCAGAAGGGGTTTCCGCCCACAAGAGAGAGTCTATTTAAGCCCCTGGAAACCCCTCCACTGTGTATTCAGCTGGCTCAAGAGTAGCCTCTCAATCCCAAAGAGAAGCCTGAAAGAAGCTGGAACAAAGGACAGTAACTACAGGGGTGTGAGTGATTGCTGGACCCAGACTAGAAAGAGGCTAGTCTGTCAAAGAAGCTTATTGGAACATCTCTGAGGGTGAGATTTACCTGCATTTAGTTTCCTACTGTATTAGGCTTAGACTTGCATGTTTTATTTTATTTTGTTTGGTAATTTACTTTGTTCTGTCTGTCTTTACTTGGAACCACTTAAATCCTACTTTTTATATTTAATAAAATCACTTTTTACTTATTAATTAACCCAGAGTAAGTATTAATACCTGAGGGGTGGGGGGGCAAACAGCTGTGCATATCTCTCCATCAGTGTTATAGAGCAGTGGTCTCCAAACTGGGATACGTGCACCCCACGGGGTGCGCAAGATGATCCTAGGAGGTGCACGGCAGTAGGAGCGCCACCAGACAGCACTCCGCCGTTGTTTTTTCTTCAGCGGCAGCTCTGCACGTCCACGGCTGGTGTTCCCCTCCGGCACCCCACCTGCGGTAAGTCTTCCGTTCTTCTTCCGTTGGTGGCGCGTCGGCGGAAGGTTTTCCGGTCTTCTTACGTCGCTTGTAGCAGGTCTTCCGGTCTTCTTCCGTTGGCGGCGTGTCTGCGGCAGGTCTTCTGGTCTTCACCCTGGGGGTGTGCGAGCCAAAAAGTTTGGAGACCACTGTTATAGAGGGCAAATAATTTATGAGTTTACCTTGTATAAGCTTTATACAGAGTAAAACAGATTTATTTGGGGTTTGGACCCCATTTGGAGCTGGGTATCTGGGATGTGGAGACAGGAGCACTTCTTAATCTGTTTTCAGTTAAGCCTGCAGCTTGCGGGGAACGTGGTTCAGACCTGGGTCTGTGTTTGCAGCAGGCTAGCGTGTCTGGCTTGAACAAGGCAAGGTACTGAAGTCCCAAGCTGCCAGGGAAAACAGGCTCAGAGTTAGTCCCAGCACATCAGGTGGACGTCCCAAGCGGGTTTCTGTGACCCAGCCCATCACAGAGGTGATGTTACTGTATCGCCATAATGGAGCCTTTACATCAACCAGAGACAAATGTGAGTGTAGATTCACATACAACTAGGGTAATGCTAGGTGACTTATGTTGACCCAGCTTTGTAGCCTAGACCAGGCCTAAGTCATAGATTTATAGAAAAATCTTTATTTTCTAATTTCTATTAAGGAGAAAAATATAAGAAGGAATAAAACATTGTTATATATATATCCCTTTCCCCTCATAAGTACAGATTAAGGCAAAAAATTTTAAACATCACACGTCTGTGTTCAAGATATTTTCAAATGCAAACACTTCCACCTTGTCCCATCCCCCCACTTCTATCATGAACAATATTGTTAGAATGGATAATTTGGCTCACTGTAGTTTTTCAGTACTACACTTGATTTTAGTAAACTGGACCATATCTGAGAAGCCAATCAGAATTCAACATGAGGTGTAACATATTACATCCTGGCTCCTATGAATGTCAACAAGGTTACAACTCTTTAAGTTGATTATAGTTTAGCTCTTGTTGCGAAACCATTTATCTGCAGTTGTACCCCTTTGATTTTTTAGCTTGAAATTTAGTTTTATACAGCAAATACACGGCTTGTCAGTCTACAGTGTAACCAGTAAAAAGCTTTTGCAGGAGACAGGCATAATGATGGATTAGTGTTTTAGTTTTACATTAATTAAAAATAGTAATGATCAAAATTATATTTGGCAGCTGTATAAAAGAAAAAGATTATTTTATCAAAAATTATTAAAAACTGCACTTTGTCCTTTTATACTATTAATATGTACTATCAAATAGCAATTTTTTCATTTGCAGTTACATCCTTCACTTTTCTGTTTGAAGCTCAGTGGATTTATATATATTTTCTTATTACTTATAAGCCCACAGTGTCCTTTTATGAGACCCTATATCATAACTACATACTTTCTTGATCAACTTTTTTTATCTGCTACAGAGCAAAGATTATATTTTTAAAATACAATAGATCAGCTGTTCCATTTTTTATTCTTATTCTACAATAATGAATAAGCTTATTGCATCTTTTTTGTTTTGGCCACTGGAGCTTATTTATTTGCATGCCAGACAGGAAAGAGACGAAGGTCAGTTGTGTGGCATCCCATGCTCTGATCTGCATTGCAAATGAGGAAAAGCAGATGATATGCCTGGCATGTTGGCCAAAGTTTTCAAACCTAAGCATCTAAATAATCACTTGATTTCTCAGAGGTGCTGAACAGCCTAAACATCACTTGAAGTCAATATGGATTCTGAATGTTCAACACCTCTGAAAACCTGCCCGTTTCTAGGTGTCTAAATACGGATTTTGTTGACTAACTTTATGTATCCAGATAGTAAACTGTTACTTATTTATTGCTTATATATATATTTCCACTAGTATTTTTAAGTGGATTGGAACAGTTATAGAAAGAGAGAAGAGCTGTGTACTTTCCAGCAGAGCATTAGTTGCTTGAAAGATAAGAAACCTAGGGTATGTCTACACTGCAATTAGACACCCGCGGCTGGCCCATGCCAGTTGACTTGGGCTCGCAGGACTCAGGCTAAGGGGCTGTTTAATTGCAGTATAGACTATCTGGATCGGGCTGCAGTCCAAGCTCTGGGACCCTCCCACCTCGCAGGGTCCTAGAGCCTGGGCTCCAAGCTGAGCCCTAATGTGTACACCACAATTAAACAGCCCCTTATCCTGAGCCCAGCAAGCCCAAATCAGCTGGCACAGACCAGCTGTGGGTTTTTAACTGCACTGTAAAGATACCCCCACTGCCAGATCCTCTGATCTGGTACATCTCCTTTGTGCCATTCAGTGGCACAAAGGTGCTGTGAAGCTGGCTTAACAGCCTTCCTGGAGATTCTTCCAGTTGTCTTAGCTAGTTTCCTGGCAAATTTCCCTTAGAACCTAGCTAAGCCAACTTCATACTCCCTTTATTCCTCTGGAATGGCTATGTGGGATCTCTCTCCAGATGACAAAGGCCTCATGGCCTTTGAAGTGAGCTTGAAGACAGAAGGGAGTGGCCATATTACTGCAGACAATCCTTGGCTGGCAGAATGACCTTTGAGGGTTATTGTAGATGGGCACAATTTGCAGCAGTTGGGAGAATGTTCTATGTTCTGCTACAGATTGAGCTAACCCTGGGCCAGCTCCAGAGTTGGTAGTGTAGGTAGTGGCAGTGCACCTAAAAATTTTCAAGCTTATGGAAATGCGTCTATGAATACTGCAGGGCATCTGGGAGTTTTGGGAGCAGATACGGGTGGTGGGTAAAGCCAGGGAGGCTCCATCGTCTTCACTATAGATTTCTAGGTTTAAGTCCACATAGAAATTAATGTTACTCCCACATTTGTAACTTCTCCTCTGTGGCTTCTTCTCCCACCTTAGACAAGCAGGAAGGCTGGCCTCCCTACTGAGACTTTGGGAGTCACCAGATGGTGCTATTACAGATAATCTCAGAAGTTCTCTTTAATTGAATATATAAGTAGATAGATCCTGGAAGAAATACGGTTAATTGTGATGCAGTTCTCTTTAGGCTAGAAACTTTTGCTCATTGCCTGAGTGTCTCTTTGACTTGAATAAATTTTTAGGTGCACTGCCACTACTTACAGGATATTTAGGCTGGGAGCATAAAGATACTGCACATCAGGAATAAATCCATTGAGCAAAGGAAATTATAGAGAAGTAGAACCAGCATAACAGCAGAACTGGGCTGTAAACAACCTATATTTAGCAATTACTTGAAACCCAAGTAATCCAATTTGTTTTCTAATTTTCCCGTGACTTCTAATGAACCTGGTGAATATAACATGGCACCAGCCCCAGTTTGGAAACAAAAATAGAATGTAAGCATCTGAGACTTATTCAGTAATGTAAACATAACCAAAACAAATCCAAACACTTAAGTCAAGTATACGTTAAGTACAAATTCAAATGTAGGACATTAATAGTAAAGGCACTATATAATATTATATATATATATATACTATATATATTCGCGATGTGACGGAGAGACTGCCGAGACTCATCAAGCCCTCGGATCGCTACCCCTTCCTGCTTCTCCACGTGGGCACCAATGATACTGCCAAGAATGACCTTGAGCGGATCACTGCGGACTATGTGGCTCTAGGAAGAAGGATAAAGGAGTTGGAGGCGCAAGTGGTGTTCTCGTCCATCCTCCCCGTGGAAGGAAAAGGCCTAGGTAGGGACCGTCGAATCGTGGAAGTCAACGAATGGCTACGCAGGTGGTGTCGGAGAGAAGGCTTTGGTTTCTTTGACCATGGGATGGTGTTCCATGAAGGAGGAGTGCTGGGCAGAGACGGGCTCCATCTTACGAAGAGAGGGAAGAGCATCTTTGCCAGCAGGCTGGCTAACCTAGTGAGGAGGGCTTTAAACTAGGTTCACCGGGGGAAAGAGACCAAAGCCCTGAGGTAAGTGGGAAAGCGGGATACCGGGAGGAAGCACAGGCAGGAATGTCTGTGAGGGGAGGGCTCCTGCCTCATACTGGGAATGAGGGGCGATCAACAGGTTATCTCAAGTGCTTATATACAAATGCACAAAGCCTTGGAAACAAGCAGGGAGAACTGGAGGTCCTGGTGATGTCAAGGAACTATGACGTGATCGGAATAACAGAGACTTGGTGGGATAACTCACATGACTGGAGTACTGTCATGGATGGTTATAAACTGTTCAGGAAGGACAGGCAGGGCAGAAAAGGTAGGGGAGTAGCACTGTATGTAAGGGAGCAGTATGACTGCTCAGAGCTCCAGTACAAAACTGCAGAAAAACCTGAGTGTCTCTGGATTAAGTTTAGAAGTGTGTGCAACAAGAGTGATGTAGTGGTAGGAGTCTGCTATAGACCACCGGACCAGGGGGATGAGGTAGATGAGGCTTTCTTCCGGCAGCTCACGGAAGCTACTAGATCGCATGCCCTGATTCTCATGGGTGACTTTAATTTTCCTGATATCTGCTGGGAGAGCAATACAGCGGTGCATAGACAATCCAGGAAGTTTTTGGAAAGCGTAGGGGACAATTTCCTGGCGCAAGTGCTAGAGGAGCCAACTAGGGGGGGCGCTTTTCTTGACCTGCTGCTCACAAACCAGGTAGAATTAGTGGGGGAAGCAAAAGTGGATGGGAATCTGGGAGGCAGTGACTATGAGTTGGTTGAGTTCAGGATCCTGACGCAGGGAAGAAAGGTAAGCAGCAGGATACGGACCCTGGACTTCAGGAAAGCAGACTTCGACTCCCTCAGGGAACGGATGGCCAGGATCCCCTGGGGGACTAACTTGAAGGGGAAAGGAGTCCAGGAGAGCTGGCTGTATTTCAAGGAATCCCTGTTGAGGTTACAGGGACAAACCATCCCGATGAGTCGAAAGAATAGTAAATATGGCAGGCGACCAGCTTGGCTTAATGGTGAAATCCTAGCGGATCTTAAACATAAAAAAGAAGCTTACAAGAAGTGGAAGGTTGGACTTATGACCAGGGAAGAGTATAAAAATATTGCTCGGGCATGTAGGAATGATATCAGGAGGGCCAAATCGCACCTGGAGCTGCAGCTAGCCAGAGATGTCAAGAGTAACAAGAAGGGTTTCTTCAGGTATGTTGGCAACAAGAAGAAAGCCAAGGAATGTGTGGGCCCCTTACTGAATGAGGGAGGCAACCTAGTGACAGAGGATGTGGAAAAAGCTAATGTACTCAATGCTTTTTTTGCCTCTGTTTTCACTAACAAGGTCAGCTCCCAGACTGCTGCGCTGGGCATCACAAAATGGGGAAGAGATGGCCAGCCCTCTGTGGAGATAGAGGTGGTTAGGGACTATTTAGAAAAGCTGGACGTGCACAAGTCCATGGGGCCGGACGAGTTGCATCCGAGAGTGCTGAAGGAATTGGCGGCTGTGATTGCAGAGCCATTGGCCATTATCTTTGAAAACTCGTGGCGAACCGGGGAAGTCCCAGATGACTGGAAAAAGGCTAATGTAGTGCCAATCTTTAAAAAAGGGAAGAAGGAGGATCCTGGGAACTACAGGCCAGTCAGCCTCACCTCAGTCCCTGGAAAAATCATGGAGCAGGTCCTCAAAGAATCAATCCTGAAGCACTTGCATGAGAGGAAAGTGATCAGGAACAGCCAGCATGGATTCACCAAGGGAAGGTCATGCCTGACTAATCTAATCGCCTTTTATGATGAGATTACTGGTTCTGTGGATGAAGGGAAAGCAGTGGATGTATTGTTTCTAGACTTTAGCAAAGCTTTTGACACGGTCTCCCACAGTATTCTTGTCAGCAAGTTAAGGAAGTATGGGCTGGATGAATGCACTATAAGGTGGGTAGAAAGCTGGCTAGATTGTTGGGCTCAACGGGTAGTGATCAATGGCTCCATGTCTAGTTGGCAGCCGGTATCAAGTGGAGTGCCCCAAGGGTCGGTCCTGGGGCCGGTTTTGTTCAATATCTTCATAAATGATCTGGAGGATGGTGTGGATTGCACTCTCAGCAAATTTGCGGATGATACTAAACTGGGAGGAGTGGTAGATACGCTGGAGGGGAGGGATAGGATACAGAAGGACCTAGACAAATTGGAGGATTGGGCCAAAAGAAATCTGATGAGGTTCAATAAGGATAAGTGCAGGGTCCTGCACTTAGGACGGAAGAACCCAATGCACAGCTACAGACTAGGGACCGAATGGCTAGGCAGCAGTTCTGCGGAAAAGGACCTAGGGGTGACAGTGGACAAGAAGCTGGATATGAGTCAGCAGTGTGCCCTTGTTGCCAAGAAGGCCAATGGCATTTTGGGATGTATAAGTAGGGGCATAGCGAGCAGATCGAGGGACGTGATCGTTCCCCTCTATTCGACATTGGTGAGGCCTCATCTGGAGTACTGTGTCCAGTTTTGGGCCCCACACTTCAAGAAGGATGTGGATAAATTGGAGAGAGTCCAGCGAAGGGCAACAAAAATGATTAGGGGTCTGGAACACATGAGTTATGAGGAGAGGCTGAGGGAGCTGGGATTGTTTAGCCTGCAGAAGAGAAGAATGAGGGGGGATTTGATAGCTGCTTTCAACTACCTGAAAGGGGGTTCCAAAGAGGATGGCTCTAGACTGTTCTCAATGGTAGCAGATGACAGAACAAGGAGTAATGGTCTCAAGTTGCAGTGGAGGAGATTTAGGTTGGATATTAGGAAAAACTTTTTCACTATGAGGGTGGTGAAACACTGGAATGCGTTACCTAGGGAGGTGGTAGAATCTCCTTCCTTAGAGGTTTTTAAGGTCAGGCTTGACAAAGCCCTGGCTGGGATGATTTAACTGGGAATTGGTCCTGCTTCGAGCAGGGGGTTGGACTAGATGACCTTCTGGGGTCCCTTCCAACCCTGATATTCTATGATTCTATGATAAATACAGTCTAAATCAAAAAGAGTCATTGCCACATGGAAATTACATTGGTTTCTCCTTCCTTCTGTGACCTGTTGCCTGAAAATAGACTTTTGAATAAAAATATGAAGTATTTTCCAGGACGCTCTAAAAGTATACTTCTCTTGCAGCAACTGTAGTAGTCATCTTTCTCGTGATGCTGGGAAGCAAACCACAATCAATCAAGTAACATAGGTTGTACTGGCTAACTTCCTAATCTTATGGAGTAGTAGAACTACACACCATAGCTTCCTTGAAATAAAGACTTATTCTGAAGGATTTATTTCAGTTAAAAAAGATCCAAGCATACGTCTGTTTTCTCTGTACTCTTTGTTTTGGTTGCACACAATCTATAGTAGGCATATTCATTTGAAAGTCAAATTTGCCCAGGTCATCATAGGAATTAGTGTTCTCATTTACAAGGGCCAGAAAAAAGACCACATCAGAATGTAGGGACTTGTACTCTTGAGCACCATATTTCTTCCTTGCTCCTGTCTGAGTCAATGAAGCTCAATTACCAAGGTCTGTTTGTTGTAGCATCTGCTCAGCTGCCTGCTGGTTCAGTTGCTTGTCTGTTTCTGCACAACGCTGCAGAGAATCGGTTATGGGAACTGCTATTTACAAGCTATCAAGCAAAATCAAGTTTCAAGTGAAGAAAACACAAGCATCAGGTAGGGACTATGCACCTAAATGACTGCTTGGGACTCTCACAGTTTACCACAAAAACAAAATACAAGTGGTCTCAATTTCACATAATTTTAGAATTTATTGAATTGCTTTTTTCTTCAACTTTAGGCTGCTGAATAAGGCAACTTGAATCTAATGCTGTAGTGAAATTCTAAGTAACATAAAATGTTAGATTTTGCCTCAGCAATTGACAACACAATTTTTGAAAGATATTTGTATATTTAATAAATATTTACACATTTACATTTGCATTTTTAATTTATAACACCAGTGAGATAAGTATAGCTAACAGTTTTCAGTATACGTATACCTCACTTTTACAATAGGTTTATTTCAGAAGACAGACTTAATATCCTTACTGACAGGTTTCAGAGTAACAGCCGTGTTAGTCTGTATTCGCAAAAAGAAAAGGAGTACTTGTGGCACCTTAGAGACTAACCAATTTATTTGAGCATGAGCTTTCGTGAGCTACAGCTCACTTCATCGGATGCATACCGTGGAAACTGCAGCAGACTTTATATACACACAGAGAATATGAAACAATACCTCCTCCCACCCCACTGTCCTGCTGGTAATAGTCTCTAAGGTGCCACAAGTACTCCTTTTCTTTTTGCGAATATCCTTACTGATTCATTTGAGCAGGTTCTTTTTTTAAAAAAAGTCAGTGAATGTTTTTGTTAGCAGTACTTGTTAAAGATTTTGATTTCTTCCAGGACAACAGACATTTCAGATGCCATCAGAAAAGAGTACCAGATTCTGATAAATTTCCAAGCAGAAATCCATTGATAATCTAGCAAAATACTGATCTTAGAAGCACAGATAATTTTTTCTGAAGTTCAGATATTTTGGGAGTGGGAGTAGTAACTTTCAGTAAAAGATCACCCAATAAGTAAATTCCCTTTTGTTTGATAATACCTGTACCTCTGTTGTACATTGTACTCTTATTTGTGGAATAGTTTAAAAAAAAACTGAACTGCATCGGTAAAATGTTATAGTAGAGATAATCTTTTCTTTTCCAGTCTCACTCATTAAACTTACATTCAGTCTGTTAAAATCTAGTTTATGACAGAAAGCTTTAATTGGATTTACAGAGATGAAGCTTTTATGTTTTCTGCAATTATGTCTCTAGGAGGCAGGAGGAAGTTATGGGCCTGTCTTATAAATGACATTAAAGATACACAGATTGAAATGAATTATAAATAAGAAACAAAATAGCATTGAAAGAGAATGTTTCCTAATTTCATTAGTTAATCCTGTCTTAGAATACTATTTAACCAACACACTGTTCCTTAATATGATTTGTCAAAATGATTGTGTATATAATGGGAACATGCTCCATACACACACACAGACGACATAAAAATATTATTAAGGTTGCAAAGTCAAGTACTCAAAAGTTAGGAATGCCAATGCTACCTTAATTTGACCCCCTCTCACACCTTGTGTATATGCATTATGAGACCGTCTTTAATAACATGATCACATACTGTTTTTCCATCATAGGATCCCTGCCTCAGTCAGTGTACTGAATGGACCATACTCACTAACTGAGCATCTATTTAATGTATTATTTTATTCTTGTTATTCATGAGTGTGTGCTTTAGGACTGATTGACTGAATGGTACTTAGACCCTACTCTGAATATAGAATTATTAACCTCCTCATGGGCTTTTTTATGGTGCTCATCACTGTAGTATCTGAGGTCTTCATCGACATTAACGATTTTGTTTTCACAATGCACCTGTGCAGTGAGGGGTAGTATCTAATATTACAGATGGGGAACTGAAGCACAAAGTGTTCAAGGTCAAAAGCGTCCATATATTTTGGTTGCCCAATTTGAGACACATGGGACTTGATTTTTCAGAGGACTTAGCATTATATAGCACTTTATATGTTCAAAGCACATCTATTGATTTCAGATGCAGCTTTGAATGTCTAGCACAGATCCAGGTTTTCAAATTGTACATCCAGAAAATGAGGAACACACAATTAGTTGATGTTTGGTTGAAGTGCCTTGCCCAGCATCACACAGGAACTCTGTGGCAGAGGTATGGATAGAATCTAATTCTCCAGGGCATCATTCGGCTGCCCTAACCATGAACTATCCTTTCTCTTCCTTTAGTCTCTTGCCTTATTGATTACACACCCTGCCAAATGAAAACACAAATTCCATCATGTAGACACCCACATGGGTCATCAGCAGGGTTTGAACTTTTAGATCCACTACATAGACCTCTTGCTAATTGAGCTAATGGAGAAACTGACAGCAATAGAAAGGGATAAGACACACACACTTTGCTAGTGGGCTTCACAAATATCTGCTGACAGCTGAGGAATGATGAGACTCAGGAATGTCCTTCCCTGATCCCAGTCTCTTTTCCCAACCAGTCTTCCATCACTACCACCTTGGCTCCCAGGCTTGCCCCCAGACTCCTTGCCCCAGTATCTCCCCACTAGGTTATCATCTCAGTCTCTCCATCTCCCCAAAAAAACTTGCTTAGGCTCCTCATGCCAGTCTTCCCTACCCCACAGCTCCCTGTTCCAGTGTCCTTGCTAATCTGGTCCCAGTCTCTGTGCCCCCACCTAACTCCTTATTTAATGATGATACGGCCCACAACAAATGGGCAGTTTCAGGGAAAGTCCTGCTTGGTCCCTGTAGCCCTAAGCTGGATCATGCTCATTGCAGATGGACTCTTTGGAGAATTTGGCTGCCTAACTCTAACAAGTCTTTACTAAACACATGAACTAAGATTCAAAGTCTTATAACTTTGCCAAATCTGGATTTGTATTCACATGAACAGGAAAAGGCACAACCCTTTCACCAGAGCAAAGCCCCTACCAAATTTCAAACCTTTGCTCCAAAGGATAGAGATACTAAAGTTTTCAACTAAATGGTTATACATTTTTGTTTTTTAACATTCCTAACCTCATGCTCAGAAATGGCTGAACCATTTTAGCTGAAATTTTTTGAAAAAACTCAACTTAAAGTAGACAACCCAGCATGAAAAATTTGTCTGAATGGTTAAAGTTTGGGAAAACTATAAGCAATTTAAAACAAGGTCTTAAAATGGAAAGTGTTGTGAAAACTTAACTATAGTTGGCACTACCAGCGCTGCAGGTTTTTGATAGATATGAAAACAGCAAATCTAGCAATGTTTCTGAGCAAGCCAGCAGTTGCTTTAAAAATGGCATAAAAATAAATATTTATAGGTTTGAGGGTAGAAAATTGAAACCTGATGAGCCTTTTGTCAAAATAGAATTATGTTCTACATACCTATTGTTATTGATTTAAATATCCAGTGGTCATCACAGCTGATCTTTGTGAGCCGGGAAGTGAGGTTTATACATCACTCCTGAATGCAGGTTTCTGATGGTAATACTTTACCAGAGTACCTTTGACTTGATGTGTGTTTGTTATCCAGCTGTCAGTGTGCATTAATTTATTCCTAAAGGGCACTGAAGCTGGGGTCATCTACCACATTTTATCTGAACTTTTGATCTGAAAAATGCTAAGTGTTGTTATGTCCATTTAACAGACTGGTAAATTGAGTTTAAATGACTTGCCCAAGATCATACAGCAAGTCAGTGGCAATCCTAGGAAAATCATGCAGGAAACTTGACAAAATCCCCTGTTCTGCTTTGGACAATATTTCCTCTCTGGTATTTAAATGATAATAGTTAATAATACCTAGCACATACCATTTGTAGACCTCAGTTCTCTTTAAAAAGGTGGATTACTATTATTAGCCACATTTTACAGATGGGGAAACTGAAATTCAGAGAATTAATTAATTTGCCTGACGTCACACAGGAAATCAGTGTTGAGATCTGGTTTCTGTTGCTGATTCTAACCCCCAGTCTCATCTCCTGTCCACAAGACCACACTGCCTCTCACAGGTATACAAGATAGATCATGAAATTCATAAGTTGTCTAAACATAAACTGTTTAAACAGCTTAGGAATTTCACTTTGTAGCTTACTTTGTGGGAGGGATTTAAAAAAAATTGTAGCATACGTTACATTAAAGATGTGCTATTTTGGAAAGAGATCCATTTGCATTCAGGCTTGACTAAGCCCTGGCTGGGATGATTTAACTGGGAATTGGTCCTGCTTCGAGCAGGGGGTTGGACTAGATGACCTTCTGGGGTCCCTTCCAACCCTGATATTCTATGATTCTATGATTCAGACTCTAATTTGCATTAAAATAATTTATGTTACTCAAAGCAACAGGAAGTTCTTCTCTAAATATCTCTTCTTTATATATATGTTTCAGATTGCAGATATACATGTCACTCTCACTGTCGAGATCTGGTGCATCTGGACTGTCAGCAGAATGGAAAATTAATGGAATATGTCTCCATATATGACGAGTTAGATCAAACCAACAATGGTCAGGTAATATGTTTTGCATTTGCAGAATTGCTACTTTCCATCTGTCAGTTACATAATAAAGAACCTTCTTCCTGTTCCACCCATCTATTCAAGATCAAAATGTACTTCTGTTGGTAATTCAGTAGCTGACACTTTCCTGCTAAGTCAATACAGAATAAATGTACCAGAAGTTCTGTGCTGCTGGAGGTATTATATTTTGGATAAGAAATAAGGCCAAGGGCGTGACCATTTGTGATAAAGATCCTACTCAAGTTTTGTTGCAAGAGAGTAAGGGTTTTAATCCTTCTGTTGTGATCAAATTCCAGTTTGGGTAATTTCATATTTGCTTGCGTAGATTCTTCTCAAGTTTTAAATAGACACAGTGTGCTTTTTCCTTTCTTTTCCATAACGATTGTGTTACGTTACTGCTTGCTTTCCACCCCGAGGATGGCCTTATATTAATGTTTTTCTTTTTACTTGTGGTGTACTTCAAAATAGTACCAACAGAGTTTTTCTCCTCACCTGAAAAGGCAAGGAGTTTACACCCTATGACTAATGCACTCTACTGCATGCATTCACACTCCCTGTCAGTCTGCTCTATAGCTAGGGCAGATAGCACCACCTATTATTAAGGTTACCCAACACTTCCCATGGTAAGACCCTATTTTCAATTGTTTATAGCTTTCCCAAACTTTAACTGTTCAGGCTGAAATTTTCCATGCCAGGTCATTGCCTCAGTTTAAATTATTATTTTAATTTTTTTTTTTTATTTCAGCCAAAACAGTTCAGCTGTTTCCAAAAACAAGGCTAGGGGAAAATACATTGTTTTGCCCTTATTACATTCTGGTGACTTTTTTTTAAAGCTCTAGTGCCCCCAAGCTTTGGGAAAGGGACTTGAAATTTGGCAGGGAGTAGTCTTTGTGTCAGGGATGTGCTTTTTACCATCCCCATGAAAATCGACCCAAATTTGGCCAAGTTAAAAGCCAAGTGGCATAAGCTTTGAAAAATGGCATTTCGTACATGCTTAGCAGAGACTTCTTAGATTTTGGCAGCTAGATGCCCTAAATAGTCCATCCCCACTGGGCATGCTCCAGCCAGGAGCTGAGCAGGACTCCTACAATTGTAGCTCTGGGCTACTGCAGGCCATGCTAGGTCCAGGCATCTGACCTGAGCGCAAGGAGCCTGTCTCTCTTGTGTTCTCAAGGACTTCCTGCTGATGGAAGAGGAAGCAGATAAATCAAATGCAGAGGGGACTAGGACTTATGAGTGATCAAGGGAGTAGATCGGGACAAGGAACCTTGGGGCAGGGGGCTAGGCCTGGAGCCTGGGGCTGGAGAGAGAGAGGAAAACTGGGACTGGGAGTTGGGGGGAGATTGGTCTAGTTGCGTCAGGAGACTTGGACTGGGATTGGAAGTCAGGAAGAGACTGGGATTGCTTCTTCCTCAGGTTAATTTGCTTTCTCGATTGGCTTGGTTACTTTGTTTACCTTAGATGCAAATATACTTTTGTTTTCTTTTGCTTGTGATCAAACCATGCTGTTTTTCTTATCTGCCTGCTAGCTTGATCCATGCAGATAGGTGAATGCACATTCCTTTGAATAGGGCAGACTTGCTTATTAGCTGTCTCCACAACATTTTTAAGACCGTATTTCCAGCATACATACATAACTCTTTATACACAAACCATACATACATCATGCAATGATCTTCATTACCAGCATGTCATTGTTTTTTCATATGATATCTTACAAGACGCTGTTTGGCTAAATATTCTGACAACAATGTGTTGGGTGCGCCCTTTGCTAGTTGGCATAAAGGAGCTCTTAGGATCGCAGAGGGGAGAGGATAGAAGGGCCAAACTGGGAGGAACAGGCAGAAAAGTCTGTTCCCACTATAACAGTCATATCCAGAACCCAAGATTCCTGAGTCTCACCATGCCTCTGTTGTAAGCAAATATCTGTGAAACCCACTGGCAAAGGGTCCCATCCCTTTCTAGTGCTGGTACACATAAGGTATGTCTACAGTGCAGGAAGAGATATAGGACAGCAAGTTTCTGACTGACTTAGGCTCATGGGGCTTGCACTACAAAAAGGACTAAAAGCAGCAATGTAGATGTTCGGGCTGCAGCCTGGGATCTGAGACCCACCCCCCTCACCATATTTCAGAGCCCAGGCTCCAGCCTAAGCCCAAACATCTGCACTGCTATTTTTAGCCTCATAGTATGAGCCTCATGAGCTCCTGTCAGTCGACCCGAGCTCTGAGATGTACTGTTTCAAGTCTTTTTTTGCAGTGTACACATACCCATAGAGGATGACAACCTACTACTGTTATCTATCACTCTCTTAGGCCAAGTGACAGAGGTCTGTGATGGATGAAAAGGTTCCAACCCTGCTGATGACCCATGCTGGTGTCTATATGATGCCACAAGATGGAACTTCTAGTTTTTTCAGATTCCTTTTTTAAAAACTAAGGAAATTATACACACAAAATTATACTAAGAGAACATTACTAAGATTGCTAAGTCAAGCATGCAAAAGTTAAGAAATGCTTGCTTTTGCATCCTTAATTCCACCCCCTTGTGTGTATGCATTATGATATCTTTAATTACATGATCACATTTTTCCAGAGAATCCTGGCTCATTCACTGTACAGGGTGGACCGAGCTCTGGGGGTAAACCAGGTTGTGTAATGAAGAAGGCTTTTGTCTGTAGGACCCCGGCTTCATTTGTTTCAGAAGTTGGCAGGTATGTACTGAATGAGGCAGGAGATTACAGGAAGAAAAAGGGTGGCCTCAGGGTTAAGGTAGCTGAATGCTGCCCTGGAAAATTAGATTCTATGGCTGCTTTTTCCATGGATTTCTTATGTGATGTGAGTCAAGTACTTTAAGCCAGAATTTTCATAAGTGGTCACTAATTCCTAATTTTCTGGATGCCAGACTCTAAACCTTGGGGTCTGATTTGCAGAGCTACTGAAAACTCAGAGCTACAACTGAAGTTAATAGCAGCTGTACATATAAAGTGTTTGAACATATAAACTGCTATATAATGCTAAGTACTCTAAAAAAATCAGGTCCTAGGTGCCTCAATTTGGACACCTTTGACCTTAATATCTCTGTGCCTTAGTTCCCTCATCTGTAAAATGAGATAACACCCCTTAACCTCAGAGGTGTGTTGTGAAAATAAATTCATTAATGTGTGTGAAGCACACAGATACTATGGTGATGAGCACCATGGAAAAGCCCATTAGGAAATGAATAATTTTGTTTTCACAGCAGAGTGTGAATAGTGTGCTGTAAATAAGGCCTGGAATCACCTGTTGAACAAGGTGAAAACAAGATATTGAATAGCTGCTCATTGAGTGAGTACTGTCCTTTCGGGTCACTGAAATGAGTCCCGCGTAAAAAATAGCAAGTGATTATATAATTAATGCATCATAATGTGTATGTATAAGGGGGCCAAATTAAGGTTATAGAGGCAACCTTAATTCCGGGAATTTTTAACTTTTTCAGTGATTGACATTGTATTGAAATAATGTTCTTTCAACATAGTTTTGTTCTCTGTGTGTAATACATATATATACACACACACAAAAACTAACTAAGGGATATATTTGATGCTTGTATGTTACGCTCCTTCTTAATAGAAATTATGTGACTAGGAGAACATATGCCTAAAGTGTCTTACAGTTGGGGAAATGGCTGCTGTGGTAAGAAACCACAGTCTGATGAGAAAATTAAAGCATTTGCACTTGCAGCCCTAAGAAATGGAAAGCAGTCAAATTCAAGAGAATACATAGAGTGCGATTTAAAATGGGAGGTGAAACAGTTATTATGACAATGAATTCCCCATTAGAACAACATAGGCAGGGTCTGTCCCAAACAACAGATTTCACAGAAACGAGACAATCCCCAGGGGCTCACTGAAAGAGGCCTCCCTTGGATAGCTGAAAGAAAATTGGGCAGGGAGAGAGAACACCCCAAGGAGATTTGGATGGGAGTAACTCAGTCAGGGTTGGTGATTTGAAGAAGTCCTGGCAGAAAAACACTATGTAAATAGACATGCTTGTGTCATTTGTAATTTGTAAATTATTTCTTTTCTTTCTGTTTGGACTGAAGTCACGGGGTCTGCTCACCACTAGTGCACTTCCTCCTAGTTGCTCTGGTGATTAGCTGATGCTAAGTCTGACACCTCCTTTCCACCTCTTGCCACATGTCCTGCCTTCTTTTCCTAGCTTTCAGTGAGGCAAGTCACGTGTCCTCCCCTTCCAGGGTATCAAAGTCTCTTCCAAACAGGCTCAGGCAGTCTTCCTATTTGCTGCACAGCTGGTGCCACTTCCCCAGTGGCTGGCAGGGGAACCTGGGCCCATCCTCTACTCCTGGTTCCAGCTCACCGCTCGTGCACCTCCTCCTGGTCACTCTGGAGATTACATAAGGCACCTGATTCCCCTTAGCTATGGCCTGTCTGGTTAACTTACCCCCTTCTTAGCTTACATTAACCTCTTCAGGGCAAGCATGGGGTGAACACCTGACCACAATTGGGTCATACAAGACATCACCATTTTGGACTCAATTGGCACAATGGGTGGAATTGAGACAGGTGGGGAGATGTTGTGCTGGGGGTTGGGTGAAATCTCATTGAAGCTGTTTGGTGCGATGGCCACCCTTCATTCAGCATAAATATAAGAAGCAGGTAAGCGCCTTTTTGGAGTAAGATACCTGAAACCGTAGGAGACACCATTCAAAACACAGGGTACATACAAAACCAGTCAGAAGCCAAGCTCAGAGGCGGATTAAGATTTATTGGGGCCCTGAGCACAAAGAACATTTGGACCCCCCTTGCAATGGGGCCGTGCCCCATACTCCTCTTCCTCAGTTTTCAGAATGGAGAGAGGTAAATAGTGGTGTCTCCCAGGGGTCTGTTCTGGGACTAGTCCTAGTCAACATATTCATAAATGATCTGGAAGAAGGGGTAAACAGTGAGGTGGCAAAATTTGCAGATAATACAAAATTACTAAAGATAGTTAAAACCCAGACAGACTGTGAAGAGCTACAAAAGGATCTCTCAAAACTGGGTGACTGGGCAGCAAAATGGCAGATGAAATTTAATGTTGATAAATGCAAAGTAATGCACATTGGAAAGCATAATCCCAAATATACATATAAAATGATGGGGTCTAAATTAGCTGTTACCACTCAAGAAAGAGATCTTGGAATCATTGTGGATAGTTCTCTGAAAACATCCACTCAATGTACAGCGGCAGTCAAAAAAGCAGACAGAATACTGGGAATAATTAAGAAGGGGATAGAAAATAGGACAGAAGATATCATGTTGCCTCTATATAAACCCATGGTACGCCCACATCTTGAATACTGTGTGCAGATGTGGTTGCCCCATCTCAAAAAAGATATATTGGAATTGGCAAAGGTTCAGAAAAGGGCAACAAAAATTATTAGGGGTATGGAATGGCTTCCATAAGAGGAGAGATTAATAAGACTGGGACTTTTCAGCTTGGAAAAGAGATGGCTAAGGGGAGATATGATTGAGGTCTATAAAATCATGACTGGTGTAGAGAAAGTAGATAAGGAAGTGTTGTTTGCTACTTCTCATAACACAAGAACTAGGGGTCACCAAATGAAATTAATAGGCAGCAGGTTTAAAACAAATAAAAGGAAATATTTCTTCACACAATGCACAGTCAACCTGTGGAACTCCTTGCCAGAGTGTGTTGTGAAGGCCAAGACCATAACAGGGTTCAAAAAAGAACTAGATAAATTCATGGAGGATAGGTCCATCAATGGCCAGGATGGGCAGGAATGGTGTCCCTAGCCTCTGTTTGCCAGAAGCTGGGAATGAGCGACAGAGGATGGATCACTTGATGATTATTTGTTCTGTTCATTCCCTCTGGGGCACTTGGCACTGGCCACTGTCAGAAGACAGGATACTGGGCTAGATAGACCTTTGGTCCGACCCAGTAGGGCCATTCTTATGTTCTTATATTATGTTCCCAAGGCCCCACCCTCTGGCCAGGCCAGAAGCCGGAGCTGAGCAGTGGTAAGAGCCACTCAGGGAGCTTGCGTTGCTGTGGGCCATCTTGGACATTCCACCTGCTGTGGGCAGTGCACCCCAGGAGGTGGGGACATAAGGTAGGGGCTGCTCTCAGGCACCCCAGCCCCCTGCCCAGGGCAGGTGGAGGGTCTAGGGCTCCCCACAGCAACCAAGCCTCCTTGGGTGGCTCCTACTACTGTCCGGCTCTGGCTTCTGACCTGGCCTGGGGGCCAGGCCTCAGGGAGAAGAGGAGGAGCAGGGGGCAGGCCACTGAGGGGGAAGAGGAGGGGTAAGGGGTGCGGCCACAATTTCAGCACTGGTGGCCTCCGCTACTTCTACACAGGTTCTGGCGCTCCTATGGAAGCCCCCAAATTGGCTGGGCTTGCATTAATCTACCACTGGCCCCTGAGCAGGAGATGATGGAATGTTTTATACTTTGCTGCTCCTTTAATGTCAACATTTGGAATCTGTTGGCCTCAACACTGAGAGTTTCACTGTTGCGTGGGCAGGCTGATGGACAATTGGCTTTTGGACTTTTTCAGACACCAGAGGATTCAGCATCTACCTTGCAAAGGAAGGCAGAACAGACTTTTGCCATGTAGTTTCTTTGAGCCCCAGGCAGTTGCTAACACAGTAGTTTTGTGTTACCTATAGCAAAGCTGTTCAGCCAGTTTTCAGGCACAGGATGACTCACCTGAAATTCTAGTTCAGACTATTCTTACAGTCATTCAGTTGCTAGCAATGGCGGAGAGAAAACAGATGAATTTGGCAAAATGGCAGCTGGCACAAAACCTTGTGGCATCAAAATGACCTTTTCATTCTAAGGACAAAGTGTCTGGCATGGGGAGGGTTCCAGTGTTTTCTTTTGTAGCTGTGTATTGTCCCCATTGTGACTGTGGTTTGTGGGGTTTATTTTGAAGTTTTTATGTAATACACATGAACAAAGACAGAGGCAGAACTGTCGGTCCAAAGTGGCGGGGCTGGGATCATTTCCTTTTGGCTTGTTGGTGAGTCACATGCCACTCACTTACCTTAATGTTTTCCTTTTTGACGGATGGTATAGAACAGCTGGGTGCCTGCTCCATTCTAGCCAGATAAATAATGCAGGGATAGGAAGGCCCATGAAATATTCAGCACCTGACATTCCCCCAGAGCTCACAGCAGCTCCTTCCCGCACGGTATTTTAAGTTGAACATTCCAGTCACCCTTTCTTCCCTCTTTATGCAGAGATGGGCCTGCCAAGTCCAGCTCCTGGTCTGGGGTCGGGGTCTGATGTTGGTTATGCTTCATTTTGGGTCAGGCCCGAAAGGTCAAAATCTCAGTCCTGTTAAAAGCAATGGCAAAGCCCCTGTGAAGTTCAGAGGGACCAGGATTTGACACTGCTTGTGTGCCTTTGTTCAGACCTGGCCGCTGGGATGATACCCTCTTCTCAGACTTCACCAGCTGAATCTTGGGAGATTCCTCCTCCTAAGCCTCTTGACATTGTCTGATCAGTACTGGCCTTTGCTTGATTGCTGGGTTATACCCCTCTCCATTACAATCTCCTCAGCTTGTCTTGGAATAAGCAAAGGGATTTGCTCTGGGCAATGGGCCGCATTGCATTACAGCTAGTCACAATTATTCCATCAAAACTTTTTTTAGACAAAAAATGGCCATTTTAATGTTCTGGGGTTTGGGAGGTTTTTTTAAACAGAATCTTTTTTTTTTTTTTTAACCTAAAACTGAAAAGTGTTCCATTTTCGGTAATTTTTTTCAGTTTTCAAAAATCAAAAAATGTTCCTGCAGACCAAAATGTTTTCACTTTTTCAATCGAAACCTGGAAAGATTTTGCAATTTTTTTTTCATTTATTTAAAAAAAAAAATGTCTGGAAAATACTTACCATTTTCTGACCAGCTCTTCAGTCTGCCCAGCTAGTGGGGTAAAATCACTCCAGCAATATCTTCATTGCAAAAAAATGTATTTTTACATTGAGATAACTAACCTGAGATAGCGTTCTTGCAATAAAATCCTAGTGGAGACAAAGCACTGTAGATTTTACCTCCATGTCTCTGTAGCTAGTAGAGGTCAGCCCCCTAGGTGTGAGGCTTTGTGTTGACTTTGACTAGCTACATCAAGGTAGAAACTACCTGTGCCTTGTCTCCACTGCGATTTCATATCAAGATAGAGATATCAATATATTTATTATTATTTATTGTATGTATTCTCATAGCACCCAGGAGCCCTAGTCATGGATCAAGATTCTGTCATGCTTGGCACTGTACAAACAGAACAAAAAGATAGTTCCTGCCCCCATGAGCTTACAATCTAAGTATAAGACAAGAGACAACAGATAAATACAGACGGAGAGAAGAGCACAAAAGTAGTAAAAACAACTCTTTGCCATTGAAGACCTAGCTTATGACAAGGACTGTCTTTTGGGTGCTGTCTCTCTGGGAGACACTGCTACTTTTTGTGTACAGAGGAAAGTTGCATCACTTTAACTTAAATCGAGTGTTAAACCAGTTTAGTTAAACTGGTGCAAACTTCTCCGTGGACAGTCTGATTTTAGTTTGAGCACCCTATTTTGGTTTAATTTCAACTTGTTCCCAGGCAACTTAAACTAAACTGAAAAAGCCACTTCAGATTGTGTTTTTATTGCAAAGAAATTGTGGCTTTACACAGACGTGGTGAATTCGAGATTTCTATCTCGATGTAAAATCATAGTGGGAACAAGGCACTGTAGTTTACACCTCAGTGCAGTTAGATGAGGTCACCCAATATCCCCCAACTGGGGTTTAGCCCTACTAGCTACATCAAGGTCAGAACTATTTGTGCCTTCTCTCCATTCAATTTTATATTGAGTTAGTGATCCTGATATCAAAACATATCATTTTTGCAGTAAACACATAGCCTTAAACTGAAATAAGAGCAGCCACGCAGGAGTTTGCACTGGTTTAACTAAATCAGTTTAAATTCACCCCTTCAGTTAAACCAGGGCAACTTTTACATGTAGACAGACCCCACGATTATTATATTGCCTTACATTTAATGCCATCAAAGAATTAATCAAAAACAGCAATATATTGACAAGGCAACACATGCAGGGTTAGGGTTACTGCAAGGCCAAGGGTTACAGTTAGGCAAATATTCAAAGAAACATGAGATAGACAAATCAAGACCATAGGCTCTTCCATAGGCTGTCGCTTAATAAATTGATGATCTAACCTCTCCATCAAAGGGCATCTCCAGTTGTCTTATCCTCTTGCACCACTTTCATATCAGTAAAAAGAAAGGGAGTACTTGTGGCATCTTAGAGACCAACAAATTTATCTGAGCATAAGCTTTTGTGAGCTACATCGGATCCGATGAAGTGAGCTGTAGCTCACGAAAGCTTATGCTCAGATAAACTTGTTAGTCTCTAAGGTGCCACAAGTACTCCTTTTCTTTTTGCAAATAAAGACTAACACGGCTGCTACTCTGAAACCTTTTATATCAGTGTAACTCCTTTTGACTAGCAGTGGAATTAGACTGGGGGCCAGAGGCCAAAGTCCTGCAGCCACATCGCAGGGCCCAAGCCTGAAGCCCCGTGGGCTGGGGATGAAGAGATGGCCAGAGATGGCGGTGGGGGCCAGGAGTGATGGGAAGGAGGGATTGTGAGCTTGGGGCCCTGCGGCTGGGGGACAGAGCCCGCCACCACGCGGCCAAAGCCTGGGGTAGCAAGGGGCGCCGGGACAATTGGAGAAAGGGGGTGTGAACTCAGGGCCAACACCTGCTGCCACACGGCATGGGGGCCCGAGCCCGAAGCCCTGTGGCTGGATTCCAGGGCCTGAGCCTAAAGCCCTGTGGCCAGATCCTGGGCTCTGAGCCCAAAGCCCTATGGCCAAATCCTGGGCCAAATCACAGCTGAAGCCCGGTGCTGGAAGAGATAGCAGCGGTCAGGGACTATGGGAGGGAGGTGTCAGCCCGTGGTCAGAGAAGGCAGTGCGGGCCAGGGGTAATTTGAACACAATAAATATTTAATGTAAAATGCCATCTGTGCTTCTGTGGCATAAGTTTTTTTGCTAACTCAGAGTTGTTAATTTGCCTGCAAAATGCAACTGTAGAGCTAACAGCACCTACATCATATTTAAACCCCTCTTACGCAAGTAATATAGGTTTGTGAAATTCTATAAGTGGGAGGTGGTGCCTTGTAATTTGAAAAAACTATTGCTGGACTTGCTGCAGTGAAGAGTTTAAGCAGAAATGATTCTTTAAATCTTTGCTGTCTATGTTTGTGCAAATTATATAATAGTATACATGCACACATAACCGGGGTAGCCCTACTTTGCCTGAGGAGGGGGAACACTGCAACTTGCTAGGGTGCAAAGAGATGCAGTTATGATAATTTTGCATTGTGTGGATTAGATTGCAGTTTTATTATTATTTCTTGTCTTTAATATGCGTTTTCAAAGTGCAAACAAGGACAGCAATGGTTGGGGCAGCACTGGAGACAATTTTTTGTTGGGATGTGTTCAGACAAGTGGGTTTTAGTTGCCTGGAAAAAGAGTTGTGGTGAAAGCTGGAAGGCTGATATTTTGCTGTTATATGATTGAATGTCTTTTTAAATGTGTCAGATGCCCAGTTGTTTGGGGATAGGCATCTGTAGCGGGGTCGTATTGGAAAACCTGGGAAGTGGGCGGGCGCAAGCCCTCCCACTGCTAAAGGCCCCTCCCCCAGCCTAGCGGGAGGGACCACTGGACCCAGGGACCAACTGATTACGGGGGACAACTAATGAAAAACAGGTACATTTGAGATAGGCATGCGCCAGGTTCTCCCTCACGCCGCAAAAGGGGCAGGCCTCAGGTGTAGGGGTGAACCACGCCAGGTGCATGCCCGTGCTCACTGCTCCATGAAGGAGCCACCAACTAATGTCCCCGGCGGGCCATGGGACCAAAATGGAATAAAGGCTGGCCCGCCGGGGCTCCTCGCCCTCTCTAGGTGGAAGCCAGTCCCGCCATTTGGTGTCGGGGCGGGACATGAGGGTGAGGAAATGTAACATATGGAGCACGAGCGTGTACAGATGGTGTCTGGGCGCGGTTCAAAACCGGACTGGCTGCAGGATACACAGCTGGCTCGGAGTGTGGGAGCGGGGAGGCTGGAGGGCCAGGCGGAACAGGGGGCCAAGAAAAATGTCCGGAGGGCCAGAGGTGAGCAGGGAGTGCCCTCTCGCAGGGCTCGCCGCAGTAAAGCGAGAGAATCGGGTGACAAGGCGGCCTTCACCCCCTGGAGTACGCGCCTAGGGGTCGGAAGGGTGGAAAGCCCCATGTGTCGTAGTCCAGGAGGTCTCCGACTCTGGTGGTTTCTGCCAGGACCACCCTCCGACACACCGAGGGAGACTCTGCCACCTGCACATGGAGATTGTGTAGCAGGGGCTCCGTCAGGAGGTCCGCTCCCTCGGTGGCCACAAATGACCTTGTCGCCAAAAAAAGCTTCCAGGTCCGGAGGAGGTCCTGGTAGAAGACCGGCAGCTCGGAGAGGTCTTGCAGAAGGCCTCTCGGGTGGAGAAAAAAGAGCTGCCAGTCATATCAGAGCCCTCGGAGGCAGCGGAGGAAGGCGTGCGCCAACGTGCTCCATGCCGGACTACCTGCACTGTAAAGGAGCCTCTGCAGGGCCTGGAGGCGGAAGAGATGGACCTGGCTGCGCAAGCAAACCAGGCCTTGTCCTCCCTCCTCCAGGGGAAGACTCAGAGCCCCTGCAGAGACCCAGTGCAGCCCCAGCCAGAAGAACTCCAGAGCCATCCTCTGGAGCCTGGCCAGGATCCTCGGGGCCGGGCTCAGGGTGTTGAGTCGGTGCCAGAGCACAGACAGGACCAGTTGGTTCAGCACCAGCGCCCTCCCTCGCAGGGAGAGACACCGGAACAGTCCTGTCCATCTCCGCAACCGCTCACCCACCCTGGCCTCCAAATCCTGCCAGTTCTCCAGCGGAGAAGGATGCGTGGCGGATACATAAACACCAAGATAGAGCAGCGGACCCACGCTCCACTGGATGGCTTGAAGCGCGGGTGGGAGGGAGCTCGCCTGCCACCCGTCCCCAACCACCAGGCCAGAGCTCTTGACCCAGTTGACCCGGGCGGAGGAGGCCGCCGAGTAAACGGCCTGGCAGGCCTCCACCCGCACCAGGTCGTGCGGGTCCTGGACCACGAGGAGCATGTCGTCGGCGTACGCTGACAGGACCAGCCGCAGCTCCAGCTCCCAAAGCGCCAACCCCGTCAACCTCCTGTGGAGGAGACAGAGGAAGGGCTCGATCGCCAGAGTATACAGCTGGCCCGAGAGGGAGCACCCGTGCCATACTCCCCGCCCGATGCTGACCGGCTCGGTCAGGGTCCAGTTGAGCCTAACCAGACACTCCATGTCGGTGTACAGCACCTGGAGAAAACCCACAAACTGGGATGTCTCAGAACACGCGGTAGAACTCCCCGGTCAGCCCGTCCATGCCCGGAGATTTATTAGTGGGCATGCAACGGAGGGCTTCCGAGAGCTCGGCCAAAGAGAGAGGTAGCTCCAGCCGGTCCAGGTCACCCGTGCTGACTGTCGGGAGTTCAGTCCAGAGTACCCTGCGGGCATGGGCATCGGCATCGGTCGGATCCGGGGAGAAAAGATTAGCGTAGAAGGCCCTGGCCCTTCCACACATCTCCTCCGGATCCGTGAGGGGGGTCCCGTCCTCCACCAGGAGGCAGGTGACGTGCTTTTTGGGCCCCCTCCTTTTCTCCAGGGCGTAGAAGAAGTGGGAGCCATGATCCATCTTCCGAAGGAGGCGGATACGGGATTGAACAAAAGCGCCCCGGGCTCGATGGTCCTCCAGGGCCTGGAGCTCCTCCCGCTTCTCCCGGTATGCTGTGCAGAGAGGTGGATCCTCGGGGCCGGAGGCGAGACACCTCTCTAGCTCTAAAACCTCCCACTCCAACTGCCCTATCACCGCATCCCTCCGCCAGGTGGCGCCCCGAGTGTAGTCGCGGCAGAAGAGCCATGCGCGCGCCTTCCCCACATCCCACCACCGCCTCGCCGAGGGAAAGTCATGCCACTGCCCCCTCCAGGCCAGCCAACTCCCGGAAGGACACCATGAAGCCCACGTCCTCCAGCAAGCTGTTAATAAAATACCAATAGGCCGGCCCCGGCCTCTCCAGACTGAGAGAGGCTGTCACGGTCACCAAGTGGTGATCCGAGAACGGAACCGGCCGGATGCTGGAGGCGTAGGCTCGTGCCAGATGGAGACGCGAGATATAAATGCGTCTGGGAGTGGCGCAATCGATCCCCCTCCACCCGGACATAAGTAAAGGTAATATCGTCCTGGAGGTGGTCGCGCCAGAGGTCCACCAGGGAGTGATGATCCACGATCTCCCTGAGGACACCCGCGGCTGCCTGGGATGTCTCGACTCCTGAGCAGTCCCGGTCCTCGAGGGTGGTGTTGAAGTCCCCGCCCAGGACCAGGCACTCGTGAGGATCCAGGGTGCCGAGGAAGGCCGACGCCTGCTGATAGAAGCGCAGTCGTTCTGGGCCCGTGTTTGGGGCGTAAACATTGACCAGGTTTAATCTCAGCCCCTCCACGCAGGCTCGGACGTGCAACAGGTGACCCGGAACGACCTCAGCTACCCCTAGCACCTCAGGCTGTAGCTCGGGGGAGAACAGGGTGGCCACCCCAGCCAAACGGGCGCCGAGGTGGCTAAAGCAAACTTCGTCCCCCCACTCCAGCCGCCAGCTAGCCTCGACAGCTGGAGCCGTGTGGGTCTCCTGCAGGAAGATCACAGAGTACCCCCCCCCCGAAGGAAGGAGAGCGCCTGGCTCCTGCGGAGACCCACGCTACAGCCCCTGGTGTTCAGCGTGGCAAAGATGGTATCTTTCATAGGGAGGGCTGGGGTGAATCCTCACGGGCAGGGGAATCGACGGCTTCCAGCGGGCCCCGCAACAACCCATGTTCAACCCCAAAGGTCATCAGGGAGTTGTGGAACTTACGGGCCCGCCAGTAGGCCACGATGCCCTGCCTCCCAGTCTCTCTCCCCTCCCCAAAAAGGCCCTTCATGGCCCGGAGGATGCGATGGAAGTCCCCCCAGCGCTGGAGGGCGAGCTGCACCTTGCCCTTTGAGCCACGGGTGTCCAGCAGGAAATGGCGCAGCTCTTCCCTCAGCGCAGAGGGGGACGCGGCAGCCAACCCACTGCCATCCTCCGGTAAGGCCCCTAAAAGATCTTCGCGGCCTGCAGAGACGGGCAAGCATGGAGCGGAACCCCGGTGCAGTTGCGCTGGGCAGCCCGTCCCCATCCCTGGCACAGGAGGGGGTGGCGGAGGGAATAGTGCAGCCATGATGTTAGGAAGAGGGGACACGAAAACCGCCCCCTGAGAATTGTCCGTAGACAGAGGAAACGAGACAACCTTGGGGGCGGCAATAACATGGGCGGTGGCAGGGAAGGGGGCGAGCGACTCATTGGGGACGGAAATAGGATCGGGGGCGGGGTGGGGACTGGGCCAGGGGCAAGGACAGAAGAAGGGGCAGGAGCAGGGACAAGAGCTAATATTGGGACTGGGGCAGGAAAGGGACCGGGAGCAGCAGTAGGAACAGGAGCAGGGACACTGATGGGTTCACGGTCCCCGGCAACCGGGCTATCGGGGTGCGGCTCCTCTCGGCTGGGAGTGGGGGACAACGGGACCGAGGTCAGAGAGGGGCCTGCACTGACGCTGGGCACGGGAGCTGTGAGAAACACGTCACCCACAGCCACGGCGTCAGGAACTACGGAAACTTCAGTGGGGCCCCCCTCCAGAGGGGAAGAAAACCGCTCCATCCAGGTGGTAGAGGGCACGCCCACAGGCTCGGGGCCCGACCGCTCGGCATTGGCCGTCACCTAAAGGGGCTCAACGGCCTCAGATGAGGTGCCATCCGCGGCCGGACAAATAGGGAGAGCCAGGAGGCTACAGTTGGGAGTGAGGGGCAGGGAGAAGGAGGAGGGGGCAGTGGAACAGAGCCGCCTCCCAGATCGAGGCCCGCTGACTGGGGGTCGTCCTCCCCCTGGGTGACTGGGGTCAGACCCAGGGCCTCAATCTCCTCTAATATGGAGGTAAATCCAGTCCTCGCGGCCCCAGAGTTCTCCGCGTCAGGAGCCGGGGCAGTAATAGCCCTGCTATCGACAACAGCAGGGGGCACAGGTGGCAAAGGGGCCAGGGGAACTCCTACAGAGGCCTCCTCGGGAGGGGACTCAACAAGGGGGGGCGGTGACACCTCTGTCTGCTGCCATGGCTGCTATAGCCAGCGTCTCCTGCTGAGCTCCATCCGGAGGCGCGGCAGAAGATGTAACAGCGTCAGCCCCCCGCAGCATTTTTTGCAGGGCCTCCTCTCCCCCCTCGTCGGAGGGGAGGGATCGAGCCCACGATTTACGGGTGCCGCGCTTCCCCCAGACGAGCACCCAGCCCTCCCAAGTGGAGGTGGAGGGCCAGTCAGCAGGGGCAGGGCCAGGGGGCAAGGGTGATTGTTTTGGGGCTCGGGGCAGCAATGGCGGGACAATGGGAGGAAAGGAAACCTCCCCCTGGGGCGGGCCCTCTCCCTCTGCCGACAGAGGTCTTGCTGCCCTCTCCTCCACAGGAGGAGGGGCAGCAGCAGTGGCAGCCGGGCTGCCAGGGTCACCAGTGGTGACAGGGCCGGTGCTCTCCCGGGTGTCGGGGGTCCTGGACGCTCCTCCGGGCCGGGCCAGGGGGCAGTCCCTCCGGACGTGCCCCGTCGCCCGGCGGAGAAAGCACCGGGCCTCCCCTGTTGAATAATGGACCCAGTAATGGGCCCCCTGATAGGGCACCAAGAAGGACCCCTCGAGCGCCACCCCGCCACACGTCACCGGTGGCACTTGAATCTGTGCCTGCCGGCGGAAGGACAGAACATGGCGGAGGGCAGGGTCCTTGCAGCGCAGTGGGAGAGGGCTGATGATTGAGATGGGTTTCCCCAGGGTGGAGAGGGCAGGCAACGTTGCGCAGGAAGGGCGGGATGGAGGTCAATACCACCCGTACGCCCAAGTCCTCCAGGGGTTCTAGGGCAACGAACACGCCCCCCACCGCCATGCCCTTCTCTACTGCCTCTTGAGTGGCGGCCTCTGATGCTAGGAAGAACACAACCTTACCATACATCTTGGAGGCCGCCACGATGGCCGTGGGCCCTACCACCCTCACCAATGCCTGCACCTACGTTTCAACGTGGGGTGACGCGGACACCAGGAGGCAGCGAACGTCATGCTTCCTGGTCAGCGAGGGGAATGGGTCCCAGCCACCAGGAATGGTACCGGAGACGGCAGTCGGGGCAGATGGCGCGGCGGCATACGGGGGGGCGGTGGCCACCTGGGCATACGCTCTGGGGGCTCGGGATGGAGCGCCCCCAGAGCTGGTGGAGGGAACGGCTGGGGAGGAAGGGGCCATGGCAGATGTCGGGGCCGTGGCAGGGAGAGCAGCCCCGCCAATGGGAGGTTTTGTTTTCCGGGCGGGGCCTTTGCCCTTTTTATTCCCCTGGCCCTTTTTGCCGGTGGAAGGGGCAGCCATGGCAGCGGCGGAGTCTAGGCTAGTGGTGGCTGAGAGGGTAGCCGCTGGGGTGGGCAAGGGAGAAACTACGGGAGCAGTAGGGGCAGGGGTAGGGTCCTCCTCCATAGTGGAAAGAGGCAGGAGGAGGCCCCAAATCGGGGGTGGGACAATGGACAGCTGCTCTTCCCCACTAGACGACAGGCAGGGGAGGAAGGTCCAGGAAACAGGGTATTGGGAATAGGTGAGACAGGGCTAACCACTCCTCTCTGCTAGACTGTATGCAGGAAGGAGGATACCAGCGTGAGCTGGGGGCGGGGAACTGTAGAGGGGCACCAGTGGAAGGGAAGAAGCAACCACTCCTCCCCGCTAGGCTGCAGGCAGGGGAGGAGGGTGCTAACAACAGAAGGACACGGGGACAACAAAGGAGAGGGGAACAATCATGGGCGCAGGGCGGGGCGCTGGCTTCTCCGGCTGCACTCGGACGGGGAAGGACTACAATTGCATCAGGGGTGGTGCAGTGATCAGGATAAACCATTTAAAAGGGTGGTAAGAAGGGGGGGCACAAGTGCTTCAAAAGGGACATGGGCACACCAAACTGCGAGCTTCCCAGATGAACACACTGTTCCAAAATGAGTGATATTTTTTTTTAAATTCTAGAATAATTACTCTACTTTGGAAGTGTGCTAATTACTCTGGAATAAAAGTGACTTTTATTCTGGAGTAGTGTGTATCCATCTAGGGAGAATATTCCAGAGCTATTCTGGAACAGCTATGTCAGACAATCTCCCTATGAAGACAAGCCCTGAAGTATTAAAAAAGTAGCAAGTAGAATTGGTCAAAAGAATTATCAAGATTTTTAGTGAAAATTTCATCTTTTTTTTTAAATTTAAATAGAATGTACTTGAAACTTTATTCATTTATTTTTTGCCAGTTCTAATGTCAGTGTTCATCTATTGATCTATTTGCAGCTGTTGGAACCTGCAGAAAGAGATAGTCACTGCTGACTATTGACTCAGTGCAGCAGTGGCCATATCTAAAGTCCTTCAAAGTCAATCAGATTCTTCCTATTGACTTCTGTGGGCTTTGGATCAAGCCCTTGATGTGGCCCAGTAATGCCACTCTGGTTATAAGAAAGGTGAGGAATAGCTTTTTATATCTTAGCCTACCAAAGTTATGGAAAAACAAATAACCACATATGGATATAAACGCATGTATTTGTGTAATAAAAATGTGTATTAGTAAAATTTCTGTAAAATTATATTAGGTAGTATTAATGCCCTAGCTATTAATGACACATCTATTGGAAGCTGTACTGTCACTGTCTTTTAAAAGCAATGGCAATGATGTCATGTTGTTTGAAGTTTTTGGGTGAAGCCACTGTGTTTACCCAAGATAAATAAGTTGCAGACTCTCCCTGGAGAAAACATAAAACCAGATTCTGGGAGTCTTGAGCTCATCAGGAAGAAGCTCAGCTCCTCATGGGCTTGGGAGTCATAATTACCTTATGTGGTGTCATGTTTTGGTCTTGATTGTCATTCAGTCTCTTTCCAGAGTAACAGCCATGTTAGTCTGTATTCGCAAAAAGAAAAGGAGTACTTGTGGCACCTTAAAGACTAACCAATTTATTTGAGCATAAGCTTTCGTGAGCTACAGCTCACTTCATTGGATAGCTCACGAAAACTTATGCTCAAATAAATTGGTTAGTCTCTAAGGTGCCACAAGTACTATATTCATTCAGTCTCTTGTATACCTCCATTGCTTGATGTAGGTTCAAGTAGAGACTTTTCATCTCCTAATTCTTGTGACTATGATCTTCCACTACCCTGCAAGTTCCTTGGAGCACTTGGGGCTACAGAACCTGTCATAAGACAAAAGGCTGCAGCTTTCAAAAGCAGTGTGACAGCAATTCTAAGGAATATTTTCCTGCAAGCATCACTGTTCTGAATTTTTTTGTTTTTAATGCCAGCCAGTATTTAAAAACTGATATGCTGATTCACAGATGCCATTACTTGGGTTCTCTAGTTTTCATTTATCATGTGAATGTTGTATCCATTCCATCAAACAAAATCCAGCATTGTCACCTAACCTTCTTCATGATCTACATATTCGTATTATGGCTGTGATATCTTTAATCAGATCTTCTGGGTTCTGCGTTCTGGGTTTGGATGACTTTTTCACAGTAGTCCTTCTATTTATTAAGCCACGATATTTACATCTTGTTTGGTATGCTGATTAGAAAATGAATTCAGGCATAGTCGGCCAGAACAAAAGGGGCAAATTGCCCTGCTGGGAGCTTGTACTCAATGTGACACATCCACCAAGCAAATGAAATTAATTGGCTTGAAATCTCCCTCTTATTAAAGGTATTTCCCATAGGTATCACTACAAACATTTCATATATAATCCCCCAGACATTCTTCAACTAGACCATCATGGAAAAGACCAACTGTGCAGACTTTATCTTCGTATTGTGTGCATGTATGGTGGGGTGCAGCTGCCTCTACAGAACTATCCTGTTCTGACAGGGACAGGCCCTCCATAGGGCCAGGAGTTAGTTAGAGGGATGGAGTAAGGTGGGGTCATGAAGGGAGGAGGTATCGGAATGGGGATGCACATTGCTCTGTCCTTAAGACTTATGGAGAATCTGGAGGAAAGTGTGTGCATCGTAAGTCTGTATCAGCTTCTCTGTGAACCTCCTCTGCATCTGTAAATCTCTCTTGGGTGAGTTCTGGGGAAGCTGCTGGCTTGGGAGTCCCTGAAGCCATGCTGCTTGGCAGCCAGAAAGTGCTCCGGGAAGAGTGCAGAAGTACTGGACATTTGTGTGTCTCCCTCCTGTGGATACTGCAGGGGGCTGCATGACAGGAGGCAAAAACAGCCTAACCCTCCCTTCAGTTTGTTGGGAGAACTTTAATGAGAGGACCCCACGAACCCTTCCAGAACATCAGTAGTAGCCCTATAAGCCAGTGAAGAACTGCAGGGGGAAAGACCTGTGATGTCTGATCCTGTAGACAGGTTTCAGAGTAGCAGCCGTGTTTGTCTGTATTCGCAAAAAGAAAAGGAGTACTCGTGGCACCTTAGAGACTAACCAATTTATTTGAGCACAAGCTTTCGTGAGCTACAGCTCACTTCATCAAATAAATTTGTTAGTCTCTAAGGTGCCACAAGTACTCCTTTTCTTGATCCTGCAGAGAGGCATTACTCTTGTTTTAAGATATATTGCCTGCAGATGTGCTGAAGTGAGTATGGTCAGCAGAAGTACTTGCTATACCTTTGGAAAAAGTGTAGCCTGTGCTCCCCTTAGTATTGACCTGTTTTTGCCTGCCAGCATGCTGGATGTGTGTGGAGTCATGGCCATGCCCCTTCTAAGGCTTTGTCTTCACAGACACACAGATATTTTTAACATTGAGATAACTAATGCACAATAGTTATCTGGCAAATCCGAAGTGGTGATAAGTTACTTGTAGTTTTTACTGTGAGATAGCTAGGTGATGTCAACTATATACCCCCAACCCAGGGCTGACCCTGCCTAGTTTACGTCATGATAAAAACATAGTGGAGACAAGCCACTTTATTTTTAAAGTGGGATAGGTTAATTATCCTTTAGTAAAAACACACTTTCTGTCAGTGAAAATATAGCCTTACAGTATGTCTACACTGTAGCTGGGAACAGGCATCCTAGCCCGAGTAGCCAGACTCATGCTAGCTCTGCTCAAGATAGGTGCTAAAAAGGTGAGGACTTGGCAGCATGGGTAGTGGGTAATGTAAAATGCATTCCATCACTTGCAGTCAAATGACTGACTTCTGAGTTGGGGGTGCGGGGAGAGGACTCTTGTTACCCCTATTCCACCTCCCAGAATGTGGCTTTCAGCACCGCTCCTTCATAAAGTAGTGTTTCTCATTAACACTATCCACCCTTTTTTTCCCCTCCTCAACCTCTTTCTACTTGCCCCCCCGATCATTATCTTTTTTTATAGGATTCCTCTGCCTACAAATATAACTAATCAGAAAGATCATATGATTATTAAGAAGCAATTTGTTGGAAGTGGAATGATGTAGGGATTAGAGCAGGGATCTCAAACTCAAATGACCACAAGGACCACATGAGAACTAGTACATTGGCCGAGGGCCACACCACTGACCCCTGCTGCCCTGGCCCTGCCCCCACTCTGCCCCTTCTGTGAGGCCCCACCCCTGCTCCGCCTCTTCCCACCCCTTCCCTGCCCCCATTCCAATCCCTTCCCTGAAATCTCTGCCCCAACTCCGCCCCCTCCCTGCCCCCAGGGAGTACAGGGTGCGTCAGGAGGCTCAGGGCAGGGGGTCGGGGTGCAGCAGGGGACTCAGGGCAGGGGGTTGGGGTGCAGCAGGGGTGTGGCAGGTGCCTCAGGGCAGGGGGTCGGGGTGCAGTAGAGGTTCAGGGGGCGGATCCAGCCTGCCACGCACTGGGCTGCCTGCCTGCCCTGCCCCTGCGTGGCTCTGGGCAGCAGCCGGGACCTGGGGGAGGGGTGGGAGGAACAGCGGTCTGTGTATTGCCCTGGCCACTCCTCCAGGTACCTCCCCCAAAGCTCCCATTGGCCGGGAATGGGGAACCGCCAGAGCTTGCCCTTCCCCTGGTGTGCACCGGGCCAGAGCTGCTCTCGGTAAATGCTCGGGGGGCAGGGGGGTTGCGGGGAGCTGGCGGGCTGCAGAAAATAACCCCGTGGGCCGTGTGTTTGAGACCCCTGGATTAGAGCATGATACTAGGAGTTGAGAGACCAGGCTTGTAGGCCTAGTTCTACCACTGATTTACTGTGTGGCCTTCAGAAGTCACTTAGGCCACAATTTTCTGAAGCACCCATTAATTTTGAGTGCCTCCATTTTTTGGGTGCTCAACCTGAGACAGCTTGGGTCTGATTCCCCTTCCTCCTCCCCAAGTCCTGCTTCAACATGTCTCGGGTTAGGCACACAGAATTAGCAGACATTTCAAAAATGGTGGTAATTACCTCTGTTTGTTTCCTATATAGAAAGTGGGGATAGCAATACTTACTATCTACCTACCTCACAGTAGTATTGTGAAGATTAACTATTCTTTATAAAGCATTTGGTACAATTTTCATAGTATGTTTAATACTGAAGATATACAATACTATAAAAATGGTTAGTGGTATATTCTGAAATTTATTTCTTAATCTATGCCATAAGTATGCTTTTACTGTATTGGAAATCTAGATATGCGTAAGATTCACTCAAGAACTGCTGTAGAATGATTTATCTTGGAAGAGGCTTTGATTGTATCTGTTAAAGAAACATTTTATTTTGGGGGAGGAAATTCTTGAGCGTAAGGTATTACAAATAGGGCAATTTCCAGTGAGTATCAATTCTGGGGTGTCTTTGACCCTGTCCTTTGTGAGTGGTGATATTGCAATAGCTAATTATGTCTGAGGTTAGGATCAGCAGAAATAACTGACAGAAATAATCCCTAGTGTCTCTGGAAGACACAAGTGAATTAGAAGCACCTGAAACTCACGCTTCAAACTGAGCATATAGTTACACTAGACTTTGTACATGTCACTTAATGAGGTTGAAATCCTGACTCCATTGATGCCTGTGGCAAAACTCCCATTGATGTCAGTAGGTTCAGCATTTCACCTGGAAACGGTAAGCATTTATTAATTATAATTTGACTTTTAATGCTCCTCTGTTAATAACTTCATTTCCTCTTTAAACTGTGCTTGCCTGCTGCAGATTAGAATACTTTAGTCCCAGAGCACTGATGGGCTGAGGGGAAGGAACCTGTCCCCTCCCTCCTCAGCCAGAAGGTTGGCTTGGTTGGCACAAGACCTCTTATGTCAGGAATGTAAGCCTGCACCCCACCCGTCCCAAAACCTTTGTAACTTTAAGAATAACTGACATCTACCCGTTACACTATGTGCTAGAGCAGCATTTCACAGAGAGTCCATTAGGCTATGTTATAGCAAAAGCTACAAGAGTAATATTTCCTGGTCATTCTACACTCTTCCGTGCACTTTCATTTCTTTTAAGGCACCTGTGTTTTTTGGCTACAATAAGCAGGGGGAAGCTAAATTTTGCCAACTCCCTTCTAGTTTTGGCAGTTTCACTCTAGTTACTTCCAGGAATTATGTCCCTGTCACAGATAGGCTGTCAGTGCCAGATTTGGGAAAACCCTCCTTCTTGTTTTGATTAGGAAATGGATTCTTTTCAAAAGCATTCCCCTCCCTCACTCTCCCATATTTTCACCATGGTCGGAGATGGCTGCATCCAAAATGCGAAGTGTGCTGAAAATAAATTTGATAAGTGCCCTGCAGAATCTGCTGTCAAGGATGCTATAGACAGTTCAATATTTGCTCCACTCCCATCTGTCTGTTTCACTTTGGCAGAGTCTGATACCTGGTGGCTCAGGCATTTGCAGTCTCTTGTCAGTGTTACACTGAAAGAGGATGTGGCTCTTAGAATGTTACACGTGAAGAATTAGAACCAAAGAATACACAGCCATTGGCCCCTGAAGCTATTTTAAAAGGACCCTGTAAAGATGGTTTTTAGGCAGATGATATTGTAAATGCACCACACTCCCAACAAGAAGATGGAGTGAATACATTTCCCACGAAGGAAAAGTACCTGCCACATGGATTGTATATGCTGTTGGTCCTGGAGAGGAGCTAGCAGCTGAGCATCTTTGGAAAAGCAGGCCTATGAAGAGATTAGCTAATGCAGGCTCAAGACCATCTTTAGTGACAGGACCACTGAAGAAAACGGCCTGAGAATGAGCTGGAGACTTTTTCTGGTCACCTTCAAAAGGGAGTTCGGTGACTTCAAAAGCTGGGGCCATAAGTAAGTAAGGAAGCTCCCCTCCACCTACTGGGCCCTGGATGCAGTTCATCAGGACTACATGCAAGTGAAGGCAGCTCTTCTAAACCATGTTGTAGCCAGAGGCTGCCCTAAGAAGAGGTACTCGGGCAAGAGAGAAGGCCACATCAGGAACTTGTCCATACAGAATGCACACAGAGGGACGCTTTGGAATGAGGATGGAAGTAAGACTCTGTGTAAGACCTACAGCCCTACTAAAGCTGCAACAAGGTCTAAATATTTTCATTAAAATTGTGTAGGGTTTGCTAAGAAATTCAGTTTTCATGTAAAAACTGAGCTTTCAAGGGGTGACAAATTATTTTTAGAGGACTCAAGTCCAAACACAAACAAGATGGCTTTGTGTAAATAGCTGAGCATGCAGTATTCTTTTTTCTTTAGATACTTCACAGCAGTATTGCAAGGCCAAATGAATGTTTCATGAAATACTCTGAAGGTCTCAAATGGACATGCACATGATAATCATTTATTGATTGCTTAATATCCGGGACATACAACTTGCCCCAATAACATTCTAGGAGAGTTGGAACTTAAGTCCAACCACAAAAGAAGAAAAAACTTTTAAGCCAAATCATGGAGGTGGGGATGGGTGGGTTTTGTTTTTTCTGAGGACTGACTCATGATTTTTTGAATGTTTGGGATTGGTAATACTGCTATCATTAACACATGATGGTAGCCAGCAGGGTAGGGCTCCATTCAGCTGGTACATGGTACTGGTACCTCTCAAGTTGCTATCTTGTTTGCTGGAATCTCACTTACTTTTTTAAAATTAAGCCTTTAGCTCTGTGGTTGTAAAGAAAACTTTTAAACTGTGAACCAAGTGTGATGGATGCAGAGATGTCAGCAGAAAGCCTGGTTTTATACTGGCAATGAGAGTGCCAGGAACTGGAGAAGAAAGTACGTTAAATCAAACAGTGTGGAAATATAGTAGCAAGATTTACCACTGCAAATCTTGCTACTGCAGTGGTACAAGTAGTAAAGAAAATGTCTTTGGCATCTTTGCTCATTAAATTTCATTTTGTGCTATGGCGATGTCTACTTTCACAGTGACAAGGTGGATGAGGTCATCTCTCTTATTGGACCAATTTATGTTGGTGAAAGACAAGCTTTCAAACTTCACAGAGCTCTTCAAAGTAACTAACAAAGCCCTTAAAAATGGTTGGAAAAGCTCTTTCCCAGAAGAGGTATAAACAAGCTAAAATCACTTACTCAAGCATTTATTAGCACTCTACATTTTGATCTTGAGCTATGTAAATTCACAGTGATTCAAACCATCTGCACTCTAGAACAATTAAAAACCTTCAGACCTCCTATGAGTTTCCTTCCTCTGATTATAACTTATGTGGTGTAGTAAAACACAGAGGTAAACAGCTAGTTAGTGCAGACTTTTGTGCCTATTTAATTTTATAGTGCAATTCACATACAACAATTCCCCCTTTAAAGGCAGTTAGCTTTCATCTGGAAAACATAACTTTTTTTTTATACTGAAATGTTAGTTTATATGGCTTTGAAACAATTTGAGTTAGAAGTGCCTGCTCTCACTCATTCAGACTTCAAAAAAAATTGTCCTTTGGGGTATAATATTTTCCACACTTGATCTTAGCTGAACAGTGAATTTTTAAAAAAAGTTTGAGGAAAATCTATCCAGCCATTTTGGATATGCAGTGCTGAAATAGAAACTGTCCATTGTATGTTTAAAAGAAAAAAAGCACCCCCCCCCCCGCTTTTTTTTTTTTTGACACAGAACTCAAACATTTGAATTCTGAAACTCGTGAATGTAAATAGTACTTCTTTTGGAGTTTCTCCATGAACACATTTGGATAAAGATTCTTACAAGCAATTTGAAAATTCCCTTCTGAGTGTGCTCCTCTTGCAACTAAGGTTTTTATTGTTAGCAGAGCCTAAGTCCTAGCCTCCTTTGGGATATCCAATGAACATTCTCACTTCCTCACCAACTGCTTCCAAGCTGCAGCTGAAATTGTTTCGGTGAGATGTCTACAGACATCTCAAGCTTCAAAACAATCAAAACAAAAAAAAAAACCCCACTGGTTGGACATCCAGAACTAGAAACTATTGTGGTGTGAAAACATTGGGACCTCTCCACAGATCTTCCTATAAGCTGCAAATTCTGAGCTTTTACTTTAAATACTGTTTATCTTAATTGCCAACGTACATGCACATCACAATGTAAACATATATGGTACTGTTCTGTTACCCCAGCCTTAAAAAAACAAAAACAAAAAAACCCCTGTCTCCACCTAAGTTCCCTGAAAGCTGCGCCGCCCCACAGCAGCCTATTTAGCGCCATGCAGGTGCTCAGAGAACCCGCCTGGGGACCTGCTGTGGCCCAGGGAGGGGCGCTACACCCCTAGCCCCAAACTAGCCTGACCCTGAATCTGCTGGGGCGCCTGGACCTGCCACGGCCAGGACACCCCTTCCCCGGCCCGAAGCCAGCCCTGGCCTGGACGCTGGGGGAGGAGGGCCTATCCTGGCAACCCAGCCCTGGAGCTGCCATGGCGGGGAGAGGTGCCTTTTCCACCCTGAGCCCAGGTGCTACTGTGGGGGAGAGCTGCAGGGGAGTCCTCTCTCCCTGCCATAGCCCCAGAGCCCCATCCTGTACTGCAACCCCCCCATCCCTCACCCTCTACCCCAGTTTTGAGCCCCTCATCCCCGGCCCCACCCAGAGCCCTCACACCCCTGCACTCCAACCTTCTGCCCCAGCCCGGAGCCCCCTCCCACACTCCGAACCCCTAGGCCCCATCCCCACCACATGGATTTTGTTATGTGCACCAATATGGAGGTGATGTGATGTGTGACACAACAAAATTCATTCCACACATGGGTGGGAAAAATTGGTCTCCAGCCAACTATAACCAGAGTAAAGTTATACATTCTCTGTACTCCAACCCATTCTCATCAATGAGGTGTGACCTTCAAAGCATAATACAGATATGGATCATATAAATATTAACATTAATAAGACCATGCTTTCTGTTTTAAAACATGGGAATTATATGTGAAACAAATCAAACTTTAAGGTGTTTTTTTCAATTTTAAAATTATAGGCAGGGAATGCAATACAAGGCACCTAACTCAGACATGTTGCAAATTCTGTAAATCTAACAGTATAGAGCTAACAATTAAACAATTAGTTATTCCTTTGAAAAAGCATATGTGAAAACAATGATGTTTAGGTTGCAAAGACATGCAGTCAAAAATTAGGAAACACCAGATTTACATATGCCAGTGCAACCTTAAATTGACCCCTTGGCTGTACCTATAGACTGAATGAGGCGGGGCCCTGTGGAAAACAGAATGTGATCATGTAATTAAAAACTAAATCATGATGGGCTGATTCTGAATTAAAGACGCACAAGCAACTGGAAATCTAGCATTTCCTAGTTTTTGACTGATTGTCACTGAAATCTGTATTCTTTTTTGATGTAAGCTTTTGTACATAATTTCCAGGAGAGGGGAGGTGCGCCTTTTCAGGGAAAGGTGAATTCTGTTGCATCATCACAAGGTCTGAACTCTTGAAACTTCAGCACAGCTACACCACTGTAGGTAGCAGTAGGAGAAGGCTGTTATCCCGGTGTGGGGGAGAAGCTGCTAGCACCATGTGCTCTGTCTAGGAGGTAGTCCAGAGTAACTCATCCTAGCCCCTCCACCCCCCCGATAGTGGGGCGGGCTCTTGACCTATGTAATTTGTGAAAATGTTGAGTTTTTCTTGTTCTCTGTTCTTGCTGCAGTGCCTATTGCTATGTGGAAAGTAAAGGAGAATCAGAGCTGTACAAAAGCAGGAAGCCTCCTTACATCAGTGCCTGACCAGAGCTAAAGCCATTACACTGCTGGACAACTCATTAATGTAAAGACATTTTCCCTTTCTTCCCTGCTCTTTTCTGCTGTCTAGGGATGAGTCTAGGCTAAGAAAATTGGAGTTCATAATTCCCCACCAATGGCGCTCCACCAATGAATACTGTAGACAAGACTCAGGAGAAAACGGGTAATCTAGTACAAGGGAACTCTTACAGCAATCTCAGACATTCCTGTCAGCTTTTTAAAAAGATGAACATCATCAGTAATGTATGAGTAGGTCAAAACTTGGGATTTGGGTATGCCCCCTGCCATCAGTTCAAAGCCAGGAAATTGATCTTAAATCCATTAAAATGTGGGTTCAAGACACTGTATGCATCACTCTTTAATTTATTTTAATATATTTCCATTTTCTTTCTTTGCTTTTTCCTATGTCCATGTTTCCTTCTGTGTCTTGATACATCTTTTGTCAGCACTTTCTTTCTTCCTAAAACTTTCTGTTTAACATGTTACCTATCTGATATGGTTTTTCTTTGGCCTAATACTTCCTTTGTGTATTTGTTCATTGTATTTACACCATTTTGACCCTCCTTAGTCCACTCCACTTCTACCCTCATCTTCTTTGGATAGAGGCAGTAGCACTCACCATCCAAATGTGGTGGGATGAGAACACTTTTGTATGGTGAACAGGAGATGGAATAAATTTGTAGATGTTGGCTTCCAAATATGCCGTGAGTTGGTGAGCCCTGGCTAAAGCAAAATTAGAATTAGGGCACAATTTTCAAAGATACCCAAGTCTCAGTGAAAGTCCTGAACATTCTGCCCTTATAGCTGTGCTGTAGAAGTACAGCAAACTATCATTAATTTGTGTTAGCAACTAGGAAACTGAATTTTGTAAATGAACAAACATAAAAAATGCATCATAAGGAATATCCTACTCCACCTAGGTACAGGAGGTATTCTCAGTAGAGGATTATCAGGAGGACCTCCACAGGATAACTTTCAACACAACATTACAGAGATACAGAGTTGTTGATGACAATGTCAGGATAGTGACAGTATCATTTCCTTCTGAGGATGCGATTCTGTTTCATAAATTGGTTGAGAGGATGACCTCAAACTTTTTTTTTTTTTAAAGATGGTGGTAAAGGATGAGTGGGAAGTTAGGTCCAATCAAAAGTTATACACCCTTCTCTTGTCACTGTGTTAATCAACAGTTTCCAATACTGTTTATTAAAATAATACTCTAAGTTCCAAGCTGCAGTGTGGATGACCCCTAGAAAGTTTCCACTGCACTGCTAAGCAAGTTTGTAATAAAATAGAAAAAATGACACATCTAAAGTGTAACAAGAGAATCTCTTTTTCTTTGCCTTAGAGATTACACTGCTGATTTGATTGCCTGACTGGAAGGTCCCACCTCTCATTTATTTATTTATTTACTGGCTTCAGGAGAGATTCTGGGAATCAAATTGTAATTATAGTATATTAGGAGTGGCATTTTCCTGGTATTCATAAGCATGCAAGCTTCTACAGTTGTGGTGTCTGTACTTAAAACAGAAGGTCTGGTTCATTTTTATTGCTCCAAATACTCTTGCCTACTGTTAGCAATTAGAAAAAGTGTAAAAAGCAGAATAACTTTTGTTTGTTTTTAAGTACACATTATTATAGAATAAATTTCCTTAAAGTTGTATTTTCTCATACATTGTTACAGTCTCTACCATTGTTATAGTTTAATCATAGAATATTAGGGTTGGAAGAGACCTCAGGAGATCTAGTCCAATCCCCTGCTTAAAGCAGGACCAACACCAACTAAATAATCCCAGCCAGGGCTTTGTCAAGCTGGGCCTTAAAAGCCTCTAAGGACGGAGATTCCGTCACCTCCCTAGGTAACCCATTCCAGTGCTTCACCAGCCTACTAGTGAAATAGTTTTTCCTAATATTCAACCTAGACCTCCCCCACTGCAACTTGAGACCATTGCTTCTTGTTCTGTCATCTGCCACCACTGAGAACAGCCTAGCTCTAGCCTCTTTGGAACCCCCCTTCAGGTAGTTGAAGGCTGCTATCAAATCCCCCCTCACTCTTCTCTTCTGCAGACTAAATAACCCCAGTTCCCTCAGCCTCTCCTCGTAAGTCATGTGCCCCAGCCCATTAATCATTTTTGTTATCCTCTGCTGGACTCTCTCCAATTTGTCCACATCCCTTCTATAGTGGGGGGACTAAAACTGGACACAATACTCCAGGTGTGGCCTCACCAGTGCCGAATAGAGGGGAATAATCACTTCCCTCGATCTGCAGGCAATGCTCCTACTAATACAGCCCAATATGCCGTTGGCCTTCTTGGCAACAAAGGCACATTGCTGACTCATATCCAGCTTCTCGTCCACTGTAATCCCCAGGTCCTTCCTAAGTGCAGGACTCTGCATTTGTCCTTGTTGAACCTCATCAGATTTCTTTTGGCCCAATCCTCCAATTTGTCTAGGTCACTCGGGACCCTATCCCTACCTTCCAGCATATCTACCTCTCCCCCCAGTTTAGTGTCATCTGCGAACTTGCTGAGGATGCAATTCATCCCATCATCCAGATCATTAATGAAGATGTTGAACAAAACCGGCCCCAGGACTGACCCCTGGGGCACTCCGCTTGATACCAGCTGCCAACTAGACATCGAGCTGTTGATCACTACCCGTTGAGCCCAACAGTCTAGCCAGCTTTCTATCTACTTTACAGTCCATTCGTCCAATCCATACTTCTTTAACTTGCTAGCAAGAATACTGTGGGAGACCGTATCAAAAGCTTTGCTAAAGTCAAGATATATCACATCCACCGCTTTCCCCATATCCAGAGAGCCAGCTATCTCATCATAGAAGGCAATCAGGTTGGTCAGGCATGACATGCCCTTGGTGAATCCATGTTGACTGTTCCTGATCACCTTCCTCTCCTCCAAGTGCTTCAAAATGGATTCCTTGAGGACCTGCTCCATGATTTTGCTGGGGACTGAAGTGAGGCTGACACAGGCATGCTATAGGGCCACCAGAAGTGGTCCTATGCTACTCCCCCTCACAGGCCCTGGAATAGATATTGTGCAGGAGAGTTGGGGAGGGAGTGGGCCTATAGGACATTGCAATATGGAGATTATGGGCTGTGACATAGCTTTCGGGAGATTGCCAGGGGATGTTTTGGACCTTTGAGCAGCCCAGAATCTAAGGATGCAGCACAAGAGCAGACTTATTATCTTCAATGTCAAAGTCATGTACATGCTTAAAACTCTGCTGTCCTTCTGATTGTTTTGTTTAGCTAGAGGCTCAGTCATTCTTAAACGCTGTAGGACCCTCTAAGCCCACTTCTCACCCCATCTTTTACTTCCTTGCTTTCAAGGGCCCAGTACCTTTCCCATACTCCAGCTTTGAGCAAGAGAAAGGACTGGCGCTTGTTTATGACACAGAAAGCAAGAGCAAACACAACACAGTTATTGCTGGAACTGATGTAAACACCACAGTTTATCAGTGATGAATAAAATACTTTAATACAAGCAAACAAAAAATGTTTACATAATGAAGTCACTAGACTCTAAGAACACTTCACCTTTATTAAATTAGACATCTGACTTCATGAATTGATGTTTGACAATTCAGAGTCCTTGCCAGGTTAGTCAAAATGTTCACCTTTGTTTTCCTGTTTTAAGGAAAACCTCAGCTTTACCTGTGCAGCTCTTATGAAGCTGAACCTGGTGTTGCATTTCAATAAAGTGAACTTTAAAATCCTTGATGAAAGTATAAGACTGCAGGTTAGCTCTACCTATAATGGAAAATATGCATCTTTTTCTTTGTATAAGATACATGCAGCTATATTATACGCAGTTCATCTTTTCCTACAGTTGCTTTATGTTAATGATTATTCATGAGAACATTGTTTCAGAACACTGTATGCTTGTTACTGTTTCTGGTCATAGGTGTATTATTTGGTTCTCAAACTTTTTAACTGATTTTGACCCTAGAAAGTCAGTAGTTTAAAAACCTATTTTAAAATTAGATTTCTATAGACACTATGCTTTTTTAAATAATGTTGTTCACAAGTCATCTTACGTGGGCATCTGTAGTATTATTTGGATTAAATTCTGTTTTAATTTTTTTAAATGTGTTCTCTATTGTCCTCTTGCCGGTTGCTCAAATGATCACAACAATGGATTGCCAGACTTATTTCTCAGCAGATTTAGTTTCTTTCTTTCTATGACTAATTGACAGCCAATGCACTCTAGAATATGACCCAATAATTACATTATGATTTGCTATTGTTCAGGAGAAAATATATGGTTAGTAAAGACAGTTCATTAAGCAAACAGTTAGAAACTAGCAGGAGTTCTGTTTGATTACATGGGCTGTGACACTTATTCCATCTGACCTTGGGAATCACTTGACCATCTAGCACTTCTGCCATAGAAAAATATGCTATGTTTAAACTGAGCTTTCCAAGATAAAAAGAAAGGAGTACTTGTGGCACCTTAGAGACTAACCAATTTATTTGAGCATGAGCTTTCGTGAGCTACAGCTCACTTCATCGGATGCATACCATGGAAACTGCAGAAGACATTATATACACACAGAGACCATGAAACAATACTTCCTCCCACCCCACTGTCCTGCTGGTAATAGCTTATCTAAAGTGATCATCAAGGTGGGCCATTTCCTGCACAAATCCAGGCTTTCTCATTCCCCCACCCCCATACACACACAAACTCACTCTCCTGCTGGTAATAGCTCATCCAAAGTGACCACTCTCCCTACAATGTGCATGGTAATCAAGGTGGGCCATTTCCTGCACAAATCCAGGCTTTCTCACTCCCTCCCCCCCCCGAACACACACACAAACTCACTCTCCTGCTGGCAATAGCTCATCCAAACTGACCACTCTCCAAGTTTAAATCCAAGTTTAACCAGAACGTCTGGGGGGGGAGGGTAGGAAAAAACAAGGGGAAATAGCATAATGACTTAGCCACTCCCAGTGACTTGCATAATGACTTAGCCACTCCCAGTCTCTATTTAAGCCTAAATTAGTAGTATCCAATTTGTAAATGAATTCCAATTCAACAGTTTCTCACTGGAGTCTGGATTTGAAGTTTTTTTGTTGTAAGAAAGTGACCTTCATGTCTGTGATCGCGTGACCAGAGAGATTGAAGTGTTCTCCGACTGGTTTATGAATGTTATAATTCTTGACATCTGATTTGTGTCCATTTATTCTTTTACGTAGAGACTGTCCAGTTTGACCAATGTAAATGGCAGAGGGGCATTGCTGGCACAGGATGGCATATATCACATTGGTGGATGTGCAGGTGAACGAGCCTCTGATAGTGTGGCTGATGTTATTAGGCCCTGTGATGGTGTCCTGAATAGATATGTGGGCACAGTTGGCAACGGGCTTTGTTGCAAGGATAGGTTCCTGGGTTAGTGGTTCTGTTGTGTGGTATGTGGTTGCTGGTGAGTATTTGCTTCAGGTTGCGGGGCTGTCTGTAGGCAAGGACTGGCCTGTCTCCCAAGATTTGTGAGAGTGTTGGGTCATCCTTCAGGATAGGTTGTAGATCCTTAATAATGCGTTGGAGGGGTTTTAGTTGGGGGCTGAAGGCGACGGCTAGTGGCGTTCTGTTATTTTCTTTGTTAGGCCTGTCCTGTAGTAGGTGACTTCTGGGAACTCTTCTGGCTCTATCAATCTGTTTCTTCACTTCCGCAGGTGGGTATTGTAGTTGTAAGAAAGCTTGACAGAGATCTTGTAGGTGTTTGTCTCTGTCTGAGGGGTTGGAGCAAATGCGGTTGTATCGCAGAGCTTGGCTGTAGACGATGGATCGTGTGGTGTGGTCAGGGTGAAAGCTGGAGGCATGCAGGTAGGAATAGCGGTCAGTAGGTTTCCGGTATAGGGTGGTGTTTATGTGACCATTGTTTATTAGCACCGTAGTGTCCAGGAAGTGGATCTCTTGTGTGGACTGGACCAGGCTGAGGTTGATGGTGGGATGGAAATTGTTGAAATCATGGTGGAATTCCTCAAGGGCTTCTTTTCCTTGGGTCCAGAGGATGAAGATGTCATCAATATAGCGCAAGTAGAGTAGGGGCTTTAGGGGACAAGAGCTGAGGAAGTGTTGTTCTAAATCAGCCATAAAAATGTTGGCATACTGTGGGGCCATGCGGGTACCCATAGCAGTGCCGCTGATCTGAAGGTATACATTGTCCCCAAATGTAAAATAGTTATACATGCTACGAGGGGCCACGGCAATGGTTCCCTCAACCCACCCAGCAATATTGTTAACCTATCCAACTGTACTCTCAGCCCAGCAGAAGCAGCTATCCTATCTCGGGGCCTCTCCTTCTGCCCCTCCACCCCCACGAACATGATACAGTTTGTTCGTGCAAAGATCCCAAAACTCTAAGTTAATTGACATTTATATTGTGCCAATAGCATGCCCGACACTTTAAAGATGTGTGAAGACAGACACCCTACCCCCATCTGAGCGTTGATGTATGCACAGACTTGCCCCAAAATAGCTAAATCAGTTTTAATTCACACCTTTTGTTACCACAGTGTCAGTCTGGGGGTGGACATTCTTCTTGGGCGATAACAGTGTTTGATTTTGCTTAAATTGGAAAATTGCTTTAAACTAAATTGATGTAAAATGGACAAGCTACATAAGAACGGCCATACTGCCTCAGACCAATGGCCTATCTCGCCCAATATGCTGGCTTTAGACAGGTTTCAGAGTAGCAGCTGTGTAAGTCTGTATCCGCAAAAAGAACAGTGGTCAATGCCAGATGCTTCAAAGGGAATAAACAGAACCGGGCAATAATTGAGGGAGCCATCCATCATCTAGTCCCACAGCATCTGGTAGTCAGAGGCTTTGGGTTTGCAGTTTTGTTATAACCCTGTTGGTCCCTGGCTATTAGAGAGACAGAAACATAAGCCACTTCTGTTTCCCAAGAAGAGTATCTGTACACCCAGACTTGGCCCGAAATAACAAGAAGTGGGAGTTAAAATGGTTTTTGTTGCCCTGGTGCTAGTTTGAGAGCAGAGCAGCTCTTAGACAGGGGCAGGGTCTCTGTCTTCGCTTTTCCTGCTCAAGTGCCTGGCTGGCAGCTTATTGGCACAGCGTAAGTAATCAACGCTCTGAAGTTGTGGGGTTTTGAGCCATCAAACTGGCCCTCCCACTGCGCTGGCTTCTTCCTTCCGCGTTACCGCTCCCACTCTCACCCCGGGCGGCCAGGTGTCCATAACAAAGGCTTGCGCGGGCGCTGGATGTGGAGTTCGTCGCAGAGAAACGAACTGCTCAGGGCAGGCTCTGCAGGAGACGGTGCCTCCGCCCAGCTCACCTGCTGTTCGGGGACTAAAGTCCATCCCAGCCCCAGGTGAGCCGGAAGAGGCGCCGGGGGGGTTCCGGGCTGTTTGCATTGCACCACCCGGCCCCTCCTGCGAGGCGGGGGCGCTGCCGGCCGCCAGGCCAGTCCCTGCTGCCGGGGGAGGAGGCAGGGGCGAGGGCGGCGCCGTAGCCGGAGCTCCCCTTTGGGCTGCGCTGCCCCGTGTGAACTTGTGCTGCAGGGAGGCTGGGCAGGCGGGTGCCGGCTGCGGCAGCCGCCTCAGCTGTTGCGCCCGCGTCCCGGAGGCCTCGGGAGGGAGAGCAGCGGGCCCCCATGCGGCGGCAGGGAAGGGGGTCTCCGCCTGCGGGCCCCTGCCACAGCAGCGGCGGCCGCTGACGCTGCCCTGGGCTAGCAGCATGAGCAGCGGCTACAGCAGCCTGGAGGAGGAGGAGTCCGAGGAGTTCTTCACCGCCCGCACCTCCTTCTTCGGGAGGCCCCCGGCCAAAGCCAGGCCCGATCTGCAAGTGAGTGCAACGTCCCCGGGCCGGGGCAGCCCCGGCCGCTCCCCCCGGCGGGCGGGCAGCGTGTGCAGCCGGGCTGGCCCAGATCCTCGGGCTGTGCCCTGGCTCGCCCCGCTCCCGGCTGCCGCCCGCCTCCGGCCAGCCGCTCGCCAGGCACTGATCCCACCCGGCTGCCTCATTTCAGGCCTCCACGTGTCCCGGGCCCGGCTGTGAGGCAGCCGCAGAAGTTGCCGATGTCTTTTCCACCCCAGCGGAGCTCCTTCCCCCTGTGGGGACAGGGAATATTTGCCCTTGGTCCTCACTGGGACCCCCCTGATTTAGAAAATGCTCTGTAGGGGAGCTGTGGAATAAGCTCCTCCGTGTAAAGGCTGGGATAGTGCATGCACAGCCTGATCCGCATCGCCCTGGTCAGGGCCAGGGTCCGACCCCGCTGTCCGGTCCTGCCCTGTTAGTAATTGTTGCATGGATGCAGTGGAACAGCCACTAAACCTGAATAGGTTTCAGAATAGCAGCCGTGTTAGTCTGTATTCGCAAAAAGAAAAGGAGGACTTGTGGCACTTTAGAGACTAACAAATTTATTTGAGCATGAGCTTTCGTGAGCTACAGCTGATTGCATCCGATGAACTGAGCTGTAGCTCACAAAAGCTTATGCTCAAATAAATCTGAATAGGCGTTAACCCAGCTCCAGGATTGCCTGGTAGCCGACAAGAGTGGGTGACATATTCCAGGCACCGAGATCAGGAGCATCTGTCTCCTTATTCCGCCTTAGGTGGTAATGAGCCATCCTCCTCTCTAGAGGTAACACTGATACCTCCTCTGCACCCTTCCAAACCCAACCCCTTCCCTCCCAGTAAACCCTCTACCCCTCTGGATTAAGATGGATATAAAATACTGAAATAAAGGTTTTCAAATATTCTGTTACAGATAAGCCATGATCAGTAATTTGAAACAGTATGCACATGGGATCTCAACGGTTAATGTATTAAATGTGTTGCAGTTCTCTTTTTAATCTGATCTGTTAGACTAAGGTGTGACTTGACAACTTGTTTTCTTTAGTGTTAGTGCTGGAGGCATGTTCTATAAATGGCAGTATGGCAGATTTTTCTTCTGTATATTGAATTGAAATGAAATAAAAATAGATTATGTGTACTGACTTCAATGCTTTAGATGTCCCAAAGTGCATTACAGACACTTCAGATACTGATGCTGGGATAGCAATGTGGCATCATTAAGTGCTCTGCAACAATTCACACAGCCTGGATATGAAATAATGCTTACTGAGAGAGGATCTGGCCAACATTCCTTTACTCCACTTGGGGAAATGTCTTGGAATCTTTAATATCCAATACATGTAGGGAAAGGACACAAGTTTTAATAGTGCCGCAGACCCTAATAGTGCTCAACAAGTATAACGCTGGATATGTTTGTTAAAACTGGGACTTGAGCTCTCTGGTCTGGTTTAGAAGTAAGAGTGCTACCGAGAGGGAGCACACTGACACTAGATTAATAATTAATTTAATTTAACAAATATTTTGATTAGGAGTTTACATTTTTTTTTTGGATACTTTTGTGTTTTACTTTTTGTGACAGGCAACCAGATACCAGGCTAATGGACAATCTTATACAAACTTAGATAAACTCAAAATTCTTCAGTGTGAAAACAAAGTTATGGAGCCTGGGTGTTGAGATAAAAATCACAATTTCCTGGTAGTGAGTAATCATGCTCTCAGTTTTCTGTTTCCAGCTTTCCTTTTAGTTGTAGTGTGGCTCTGTACTTTTATTTGTTTTTTTTTTAAACTCTCCTAAAGGGTCAGTACTGGCGTATTATCAAATAGATATTTCATTAACTAGGTGTACCTTAGTCTTATGAGTTCAAAATACTGCAAGTTTGGAGGTTTGAAAATGAAGCAGCAGCAACCCACCTCTACCAGTACCAGGATTCAATTAAAAAATGTTCAATAGATGCAGTGTCCCACAAAAGATGCAAAATAGGGGTCCAGCATTCCATAGTAAACTTTGTTCCTCTTTTTTTGATTGTCTTTAATCAGGGGATTCAGCCCTCCCTCATTAGTCTTTCTGCTTCCCGAAGCCTGAGTTGGCTTTTCTAGAGATGCAGAAAGAAAAGGAGTACTCGTGGCACCTTAGAGACTAACAAAGAGATGGTTCTTCTTGTCTTTGGAAACTGATGAGCCATTGTTTCTTTGTGCGTCTTTTCTTAGTGGAGCTCTGCTTCCATTCCCCCCTCCCCCTTTTTTTTTTTTTAAATGTTCCCTTTTAAGCCTGGGCTACACCCACTACAGAGTTAGGTTGACGTAAGGCAGCTTACATCGACGTAACTCTGTAGGTGTCTACACTAAAATATAGCTCCCACCAATGTAATTCACCCACTGCACCAACTTAATAACTCTAGCTCCACGAGAGTTAGGTCGAAGTAGTTAAGTCGATGCAGTCTGAATGTAGATACTGCATTGCTTATATCAAATGTTGTGGCTTTTCCAAAGCCATCCCACAATGCCCCACACTGACCATTAAATCAGTGGAGGCACTCCTGGTGCGGGCGTGCACCATCGACACGAGGAGCAGAGTGTGGACATGCAAAAGTGGTTTAATTACTGCGTTGGCTGTATGTTGATATAATTTAGATCAACTTAATTTTGTAGTGTAGTTTTGGCTTTTGTTTTTATTTCTTTTCACTTTCTTACTACTCCTTCTTACCACTGTTCATCTTCCTCTCCTGTGTTGTTAGCAGTTGTAGGCCTTGTGCCTGCAAGCTATGTCCAGGCAAAACTCTGCTCATATGAGTCTTCCCATTGAAGACTATTCACGTGAGTAAGGCTAGACAGTGTTTGCCCTTGTGTCTAACATTAAAGCTCTTACCAGCAATAAATGTTTCACCTAGTAGCACTTCTAGTGTCTAATCCAGAAATGATGCTTGATAGTGAAACAACACGTTGTCACAGAGTACAAACAGTGAGACTTTGATATTGGGCAGCCTGAAATAGAATTCAGCTATATCCGTGACTCTGCAGTCCCAGAAATACTCAGCTAAATATTTCTACTCACAAAGCTTATGCTTATTATCAGTTGCATTGGTCCTCCTTTTTTGTTTAACCGAACAGAGATTTCAATGGTCATGTGACTACTGAAAGATTCTTTTCCCTGGAAGGGAAGCTGTCATAATAAGGCTCTTTGTGTATATATGAGGATGTTACTTTGGTTTGGGTTTGAGGCGTAGTCAAAAAGGCATGGTAAATCCCCTGATAGCTAGCGGGCAGCTACAAGTTGCTGTTCCTATGTCTCTTTTCAAATGCACAGGCTGTAATTTTGCAGTTCTTTCTCCCCCCCACCCCCGCATAAGACTAACCAGTGGTACTCATATTTAAATGTAATCAATTTAAATGCTCCATCTTAACTTTGTTTTACACCTCTCTGTACACACCCACCCAAAAGAAAGAGTGAAAACTTTTAGCTTACAGCTTTGCATGCAGAGAGACATATTGTACTGGCTTGCAGGCTTCTTTTGTCTGTCTAAAGAAATCAGCACTCACGTTGGATCTTTAGGTCATGTTTAAGTTGCTAAGGGGGCAGGGAGAAAGGAATTGGAAGCAAAGATCAGTTAATCTGTATAATTAGTGGACTATTGAATTTTTTTCCTGCAGTTAATAGGCTGCCCACCATAACAACAGGAATTAAGTTGCATAACAAGAGGAATTAAATGAAACCACTTCTGGGATAGAAGTTTAAAAATCTCATAATGGCCCCTCTTTATATCTTTATAAAGTGCAATGTCTTCAGTGGAGTTCTTTAAAAACAACGTAACAGGTTATTATGTCTCCCTTTTTTTCCTTTTCCCACCTTAAAAAAAATCTAAATGGAACTACTGAAATTGAAATAATGTGAGATGAAACCCTATTTGTTGCATCACATTGCTGTCGCTGAGTTTGAGCACTGTCTCTTCAGGGCAGGGATCTTGTCTTCATAGCTGTCTGTCAAGTGTCTATTGTGCTGTTGGTACTCTATAAATAAGAAGCATTTTCCCTTTCATGTAGTACAGATTGCAATTAATGGTCCTACTATATGACACGAAGCAATTAAAGGGGCACTCTTGGAGGTGGTAGATCCCAACTTGAATGCCATGTCCATGTCATTATTCACATGTATGGCTTTTTTTTCTTCCCAAAACTAAAGCTTTAATGCTTTTCTTTTAGAATAAATACTTTTTCCAAATTCCGTCAGCCTACCATTGTAACACTGCATGCTGGAAGAACACAAAGTTTTGATATAAAGTCAAATGAAATCACTACTAAGCTTCCAAGGGGTTGTTATGCAAACATAGTAGCTTTTACAGGATTTCTAAGTAAATTAAAGTATTTAATAGTCAAACTAATTATCTCAATTTTTCAAATTAAATCAGTCATCTTATCAAAAGGGAAATTAAGCTGGGAAGAAAATATGTTTTCATGGTTAGGGTAGGGTACTCAAAATGCAGCTTGCTTTGTGCCACATTGTGGCCCATGGAAGGGGATATTACGGTACTTTTTTCTGTGCTTTCTCATATCGTCTGTGGTACCAGTAACACAGAGACAGAAGGAACTGTGGAGGGACTAGACTATATAAATATCGAGGAGGGCCTGGACTACTGTAGCTCCTTGTATCACTGTTATATGTTTTCTAGATGAAATAGGAAGAACTGTAGAAAGTTGGGTTCAGCCATTGAGACTATTAGTATGTGAAGTTATTCAGGTGTGTAAGTCTCCGCAATATCAGGTCTTGTAACTTTATATGATCTAGTCTGTGTGGGTCTTCCATTCCCTGTGCAATGTTTCTCAAACTTTTGAAAGTTGAGCCCCTTCTTCAGGAAAGCACAATCATGTCTGCAAACCTATCAGGTGGTGTTAGAGGCCTACGGATCTTCATTTATACATCTTTCTATGCCTTCCCAGCTAGTCCTGTGCATTCCCCCATTTTGGGAAATTCTGATGTAGCTCTTCATTAGACTTCCTTGCTTTTCTTCCAGGCTTTGATAACTGGGGAAATAGTTAAGTGTTGGTATTTAAAGTATCCTCACTGGAATCCAATGTAGCACTACATTGAAATGCCTGGGACAGTTCATATCTCCGAGCTATTGTTTCAGACTTTCTCCATACTAATGCAGACAGCCATGCATTTGGTTACAACTTGCTTGACATTTTGAAGGTTTTCTCATTGCACTTTTCACCCACTTCATAGGGCCTCGTGAAGTGTGCACGTGGGTGTTTTCCATTTCTTTCCATCAGTCTTAGATATTCTTCCCCCGCGAATCCTCATTCCCTACGTCCTGTCTTAGTCTTTCTTGTCCCACTTCTCCATTCTAGATCTTGGTTCCCTCCCTCCCTTTTCCTCTTACAGGTACAGGGCCTTCATGGCCTCTCTTGCCCTTCCCAAGAGTCAAATTGTGGTTTCTTCCTCTGCATTGTCTACATTATGAATCTGATGCTGGCTTTATACTTTAATGTCCACAATTAGTCTGAATTTCACGTCAGTTGGCCATTGTGACCCTTTCTACAGAATCCCATGGAGTTTCCTCTCAGTAACATTCAGTGGAGAAAACATCTCCCCTGATGATAAGAACAAATGAGGATTCTATTTTTAGATTTTCTTTTTACCCTGAAAGGTTAGACTTTTTTGACAAGCAGTCATGAAGTTTACTGGATATTTTTAGTTTTACTTTTAATAATGTGGCTTATTCTCTTTATAATTCCTTTGGCAGTCAGTGGATATTATGCTATAAAACTTCTTTCTTACAGCTAAAAAAACTGAAAGTCAAGAGAGACCTTTTAACTCTGTAGTGATGAACATAGTACAAAACCCAGGACAAAAATCAGTTGCTGTCCATACTGCTCTTGTTTTAGCCAAGAGGAGACCGTGCGCTCCATCCACATACTTTCTCTCCATACCCATGCTGGGAAAGGAGATGCTAAAAGGTCTGAGAGCTTTTTTTATGTATATAGGTGAAAATTGACTCTGACTGCCAACATCACTAATGGAGCAAACCTTTTTGAGGTTCATGTTTGTATCTCTTGTTTGTATCTTTTTTTGTTACTGTCATTGGGCAGACTGGTGTGGAGTTTAGGTGCATGTTGCTTGCCTTAGACAGAGCCACCAGCAAAACCAGCAGGTGCTTGGGGCAGCACATTTCTAGGGGCGGCGTTCTGGTGCCGGCCCTGCCGCCCCTAGAAATGTGCCCCAGCTCGCCTCCGCCCACTCCCCTGAGCGAGCCACCGCTGCTCTGCTTCTCCCCCCGCCCCGGCTTGTCACGCGCGAAACAGGTGTTCTGCACGGCAAGCCTGGGAGGGAGGGAGGAGAAGTGGAGCGGCAGCGTGCTCGCGGGAGGCGGAGGTGAGCTGGGGATGGGAGCAGTTCCTCTACCCCCCCCCATTACTTCCTGCAGGGCCCTTCCCCCTCGCTCACCTCTGCTCTGCCTGCTCCCCTGAACGCGCTGCCTCTCCCTCGCCTGAGAGGGAGGGGGAGAAGCGGAGCGGCGGTGAGCTAGGGTGGCAGGTTGTGGTGGGGAGCCGCAGGAAGCAATGTGTGGGAGGCAATGCGGCATGCCCGGGGGAGGAGGTCGGGCTGGGGATTTGGGGAAGGAGTTGGGAAGGGGCGGAGTTGGGGAGGAGCCAGGGGCGGGGGGGCACGAAAAAAAGCAGGGGCAGCCAAAAATTTTTTTGCTTGTGGCTGCAAAAATCCTAGAGCCGGCCCTGGCCTTAGAGCAAGGTTGATGTGCTTTTAGCATTAAATCTTTACCCACCCATGCATTTGTAACAATCTCAGAAGCTCACAGAGTACTTTTCAATCAAAATGTCTTAACATGTACATTAGGTGTCTTTTTTTGTACATAGCAGAATTATTGCAAGTGGCTTACTATAAACTGAGCATGATCACAGTTGGGGTCTGATATTCATGGGATTGTATTTTGGGGGCTTATCTCATGTCAGTACCTGAATTCCAGAAATGAGGTAGAAGTTCCTAACTTGTGTCCTAAATATTTTGCTTGCTGGTAGGAGATGAGTGTAATGTCCCTAAGATGGTTTGAGTTACTGGAACATCTAACCTGTGCTGTTACACTCGGCAAATCAAATTAAAGGTGTCCTAGCTTACGTGCAGTGACATTGTAGATAGAAGAACAGGGCACGGAGAAAGGATAGTGTGCAAATGGGGTGACTAAAATGTTATCCCTTTACTTTGTTTCCTTCTACCATATCAATGCACGTAGGCCCTTCTCCTGAAATCTGATCTGTTTGAGCAAACCCTTGCAGAGCCTCACTCGTGTGCTATAGGATTTGTTAGAAATTTCAGGCTGGTGATAGTCATGTACGCCAAACATGCACTGACACGTCTTGTTCAGTTACAGAAGACCTTTGATTTAATAGATCTAAGTGTTGAAGTACAGTAACTAGACGCGTTGTGCTGAAGAGTTCATAAGTCGTCAGAAGTGTACAGTATATCTCTATGGTTAGACATATAGATTTCAGTATTCCACTATAATTTTGCCAGGTGGTAACATATGGTTAAGGTTCAGAAATGTCCTCTAGACTTCGTTTTCTAGTCTAAAAGACTCCAAGTGTCCAGCCATCAGTAGGAGTGTTGGGTGTGTCCCTCTGAGTACACCTATTGTAGACGGAATGAGTAGGCCACAGGGGCATCTGAATTAGTGAAAACAAAGTAAATAGTAACTACTAATAACTGCTTAATGGGGAAGAGGGGAACCCTGTCCTCCTAATCTTCTTTTCTGCTGTACACGTCTCTGTATAAACAGTATCAGGGCAGCCAGAGGTAGGAAGAGATGCAGATGCTCACTGATGGCTGGAGTTTGACACACACACAGATGCAGAGAGACACAGAGATGCACACAATATTCTGTGTGTGTGTGTGTGTGTGTGTATGAGAAAAGGAAAGTTGAAACGGATACTACTTGGAAAAGTATCTTGTCACAATGTGCAAAAACCATTAACGCCGGTATGGATTAACAGTTCTGGGTAAACCTATTAGAAGAAGATTTGAAGTGAGGCAATAGATGTGTAATGCAGCACAGACTCGTAGCAATATCCTTAGGAGCAAATCTAAGCAATTTAAGTGTCATAAAGGTATAATTGAGGTGGACAAATCCCGTTGCCTTACATCCAAGAATCTGGACTAAATTCTACTTTCATATATAGAAAAGTAAATCTGGAATGACATCCGTGGGATTGCATAGGGTGTAAGTAAGGGCAGAATTTGTCCCTCATTTTATATGCTCAATTTCTATTTGAGGGTAAAAATGGTAGAATTTGTGCAGCAAATTTGAAATAAGAACATTTGCAGAGCAATATCCATGTAGCTATAATTTTCCTCCTTTAAGGCTCCAGTTCAGCAAAGAGCATAAGCCCTTGCTTAAGTCCAGTTGACTTGAATGGAACTATAAACACACGCTTCAAGTTAAGCATGTACTTCACTCAGGCCTAAATTCAGCAAAGCACTGTTCTGTTGCTGTTGTAGTTAGTGCAACGTTGTCAAGAGGCATACATACATATAGATGCACACACAAATTTCCTACCACATGGTAGGTTTTAGTTGCTTTGGGACAAGTGACATCGCATGTGTTTTCTTTTATTCCTCCTGGGAAGAGTCGAGAATTGCTTTTCTGTAAGGTTGACAAAATGCAGCAGACGGTTTTGAAGAGTGTCCTGTACAACCTTGTATTTGGATAAGTTAAACAGTCATGTGCTTTTTGTAGCAAACCTCACATAGTGTGCAGGAGAGGAATCTGGGAGCCTGCATATAAACAGTTTGCTGCAGTCAGAGTAAAAGCAATAAGAGTTCCTCCATGTCTAGTTCAGAAGAAATGGCAAGTGTAAAATATCCCCACCCATGTGGGAGTATTTTACAGTTACCGTGTGTGGGGGGGGAGGGGTTGTTTTTGTTTTTTAAATCAAGGTCATTGCCCTTTGCTTCAAGGTTGCACTTACAATAGGGTTGATGTACTTACGGTGTGTTAGCATGTTATCTGTTTCATATTTATTGGGGTTTTATTAACAGACATTGTTAGGCTTGGTGTAGTTTGATCAAAATTTTCTGAAAAAGTAATTTGGCCATTTTTAACTTAAAGTTGGGGAGAGGGGAAGTCTGAGGATTTCAAAGACTGGTCTTGCTCTCTTTTCCCCTGTTTCCTAGACAGCTTTGAAAATTCCACTCTGTGTAACTGTTGAAAATGACATTTGGTAACACATTAGCCTTTCTTAAAATGAAATAATTCCTCTTCAAAAAGGTGTATAACAATAAAAGTAAATGTTCTAAAACCAATTGGATGTATGTTTTTATATGAGGTACAGAGCATGTGTAATAACTGCTTTTCCATCATGTTTTTCTGTGGGTTTTTGTTTGTTTGTTTTTTTTGTTTTGTTTTTTGGTCCTCCTCATTAGTTACTAAGTTTTAAGTAGTGCTGGCTGAAAATTTTCCATTGAAACTCTTTCCCAACAGGAAATTAGGCTTTCACCAAATGAAACTTTTTTAAAAAAATTCTGCTTTCCAGAAAAAATTTTGGCTTTTTTTTAAAAAGACAAACAAACATGAAAATAAACAATTTTGTCTGTAAATCAAAAAATTTGTATTCAGAAATAGCACTGTGGTACCGCATGAGAGTTGTGGTTTGGGTGACTCATGCCCTCATTCTATTTTATGGGTCAGATTCCCCACCTGGACTACATCTCCCATGATGGAACAGCAAGCAGGGAGATGGTGGTGCATCATGAGAGATGTAGCCTGGCCAGGGAGCTCAGCCCATACAGGAGAATGGGGGCATGAGGCACTGTGGCAGCAATTCCAAATAGAAATTCTTGGTTTTCATTCAGAAACTCAGAGTTTTTGACACTTTGTCCCAAAAAAGGAAAAAGTCAAATATTTTCTGTGGAAATTTTATATGAAAATGATTTTTTTTTTCATTTTTGTCTGAATTTTCGTGACTAAATTTTTTTTTATTTAGTGCTTGTTTCAATACAGTACTAATAATTACTCTCTGTTGTCTACAACTACTGTGGTTACTCCTGTTTATTAAGGCGTTGTATTGATCTAATTGTAGGTGTACTGTATTTCTGTGTGTGTGTACACTCTCCCCTTGCCATCTAGGTTCTTAAGTCATGACCCTCACTGGGGTATTTTAGTGGCCATGTCACTCCAAATATCAGGCAAAATCCTGGGATGCCCCCGGCCCACCTCCTTGGTGGATTGATTCTACTAAAGTGCTAGTGAAAACTGATGACCAGATCCTGCTCCCATGTAAGTTAATGATAAATTGGCCATAGACGTACATGGCAACAGGATTAGGCATTGAGTTAAAAAATTCAGGATTTAGTTTTTTGTTTTTAGTGGAAAAAGTGGGGGCTTTAAGTTTTTTATGTTATGTTAAGCTATCTTTGCAATATTCATACCAAGTTGTTAGGTAGTAACCTTTATTACAGCGCATGTCCTCTTATTACCTTTTTTTGTAACACGTGCACTGGACTACAGCTCACCACTTTAGAAAAGCATTTCAAGGAAAACAGTAGTATTTTTCATACTGTTTAACTACATTCTGAAGGATGATGTTAATCAGAGAGCAGAATTTATCTAAAACCCATACAGACTTGGTGGGATTATTTATTACTTTCATATACTCACGTATAAAGAAGTTAAGAAAATGGAAAGCTCTCTGCTTGTTGAACTAATCCCATCTAATTGCAAACATCAACCTTCAAATTCTTTCTGTGGCATATCTGGCAAATTCTATGTAAATTAATAGTAAGTGGCTGTGTTAATGATTTCAACATGACGTGATCATGCAACCTATGTATTCTGCGGTGCAATATAAGAGTAAAAATATGGTATGTATTACGTGACCTGTATTGGGTCATTAACTGCACGCACAGTGATTGCAGTGAATGGGATTGTGCGTGGTATAATACTATAGAGTGACTTAGTATAAGTGTTGATGCAAGACTTACTTGAAATAGATGTTACTTGGGCCACTGATGACAATGGGATTTTACATCGTTGAATTTTTGTGCACATAAATAAGAATACGTGAATGCTGACTTTTACCATTTCTGAAGCAGGTGATTAATTTGATTGCAACCCTGGTTAGCAGCAGGAGCAGAGTTAACTTGTAACAGCTCCCTTATTGAGCTGGTAAGTTAGGAACAGGAAGAAAAAGTATGGGGAATGGCAGAGTCCATCTTAGATATATACCAGCCACAGAGGGTGCCTCAATTGAAATAAAGGTTAAAAAGGGGTATTGCACTCTATATTTTTGGAGTGTGGGAGGTGTGACATACTGGATCACAATCCAGACTAGTTGTGGGCTGTGTCACCCCTACATTGTAACCTGGGGTGCCCTTTACATTGCCTTGGTGCTATAGCTTCCAACCTGGACTGCTCACAAGAGCCTCCAGTTTATAAGTCACTCTCAGATATGTCTGTGTATGCTGCAGCCAGCTACACATTGGCTCTCACCAACCTTGGTTATACTGCACAGTGACCCCAACACCCGCCCCCCCAGTCCTGGATCTTCTGGAAATTTATGTGCTCTACTGCCCAGGACAGTACACATTAAGTCCATTATTCATTTAAGGGAATAATATGCCAGTTTATTATTTTAAACCCACACACTTCAGCCTGAATGCACTGGATTAGATAAAACAGTAAAACAAGTTTATTAACTACAGAGAGAGAGAGAGATTTTAAGTGAGTACAAGTAATGAGGCATCAAAGTCAGAAATGATTACAAGAAAAATAAAGTTAAAACATTTACTAGTGCCTAACTTAACAAACTATATTAGATTCAAAGAAAGTTTTTTTCACCACATGCTCCAGCAGATTACTGACCAGTCTTACAGGTCAGGACTACCGTACCCTCCCCCCGGGTCCTGTATCATCTTAGGTGTATTGCCAGATGCAGACAGGGAGAGAGGAGGGTGTCTTAGGGTATCTGCCCCTTTTTTTTTATGGTCTTGTTCCCCCTTTTGAGAATTATTTTCAGCTGGCAGCAAAGTGACAGGCAGTCTGATGAAGAAAGGAAACTCTCTACTGTTTTTCTTTGCTAAGATGTAGATTTTTGTCCCTGCCCACTTCCTTGCCAAAGAATGGCCATTTAGCAGGTAATGGTGCATCAGCCTTGTTGACACCTGGCTGAGGCATCGGTTTGCCCTTTATCTCTGAGGAACTAGTTTAGCCATACCCAAATAAATGTGGGGGGAACATACTTCAGTCATGATTTCACCTTATATTCATAACTTTACATATAATGTTGCTATGTGCATTTTGCCATCACATTATTGCTCAGCAAGTTGAGTATTTAAATGATACTTCACAAGGCATACCTTGTGCAGACATCATTACAATAGTGTGTAGGGTGTGAAGACCAAGGTATATTCTGTAACAGGATCCTTGTTTCAAAGTGGCCAATAGGACATTGTGTCAGCCCTTGAGAACAAAATGGCAGGATGACATGAGGGGCCCAATAAGGGTCACTCTGGAGACTGGGAGGGAGTTTGTGATTGAAGTCTCTTTGCTACCTTAAGAAAGACAGACTGAAAAAAAGAAGGAAAGGGGACTACAGCCCTCTTGCTACAATGACTGACTTTAAAAGGGAAGTTCTTATCATTTATTATTTGTGTTACTATAGTGCCTATGAGCCGAGTCATGGGCCAGGACCCTATTCTGCTAGGTGATGTGTACACACAGCACAAAAGGAGGAGAGTTCCACACTTGCAGCACTACAGCCTCCGATCCCTGTACACAGTTATTGGCATTGGAAATATTCCAGGAGTTCAGTCGTAGGGGGCGTTATCAGTACAAATAATCTTACACTGCAAGTAATCAGGGCCCCATGTATTGTACTGCACAGAATTTATCCTTTTGCCACATGATTTGTGAAGCAGAACATAAGGCCTTTTTTTAAAATGAAAGGTTTCTCAGCTGTAACCTATTCTTCCCATTTATCATTGGCATTCCACCCATTCATGATTGCATTTGCATGTACAGCAATTGCTTACATGGAAAAGTAACATTATGAAAGCTTTGTTGAATTAATGTATTTTTAGCTGTCTTTCAGTGCAGTTTAGTAGCCAGAACCATGAAGGGCTAGTACCATATATCTAGCCAGCTCTTAAAGCACCAGTAAGTGCTCGAAGGACAACAGTCTGAGTTAAATACAGTATTTCGTCACTACATTATTCTGCTGTCCTCATTTAAACTCAGGTTCTATTTAATGGCCTTGCCCTTCTTAAATTCCTTTTTTTGCTCTTTACGTTGTGTTTATCTCATGTTGGTGCCTGACAGAGGCTCCACAAGTGTCATGATGCAATGTGCTGTTTCTCTCCACTGTCTGCTCCTTCCTCAAGGCCTCTGTTTTCGAGATGCAGGATGGAGAACTTCTGATATGCTCATTAAGGTGTGGGAGCAAAATCACTATCCACTTCTGATTTCAGTCTGAGCCCAGTTTGTGTTGCTACATGTCAGGTTTATCTGCAATTCTGTTATAAACACCTTCTTTAGAGATTCTGTATCTCTGCTGTAAAGATTTGCTCTGGGCTTTAACTTGTCTGACATGTTCTCAGCCTGGGAAATTTGTTTTTATAAAATTTGAAAAACAGTATTAGGATGTTCAGCCAATCGTGTGATCTGATTGGCTGAATGTTCTTTCATCCGTTATTATGAAAGAGGTATTTTACCATTAAAAATAAATAAATAAAGGTCTGTGGGAGTTAAAACTACCTAATGTTCAGGTCCTAATTCAAATATAAAGAAGTAAAGAAAGTAGAAAAATAGTTCATTTTTACAGTACCCATAGTTTTATATGGCTGTAACTACAGCATTGTTCTACAGACCAATCTCAGTAAAGAATGTTATCAAAGGTAAAAACACAGTATGAATGCTCCCATGCTAGTTCATGGCATTGTGCATTTTGATTTTGCGGTGGTGGCATGAGTTAGATATGGGTCTAGGACCTCAGCCTGGACTTATTTGTCTTAATTCTGAATTCTCTGGCTCTTGTGACTTAAATTCAGACAGCTAATATATTTAAAGTTATTTTTTTATTTAATATGATGGTGGTTCAATAGCGTTTTAAATCCAGGCAAACTGGCTCCCAGACTGGGCTAGCACACTCTTGAGCTTGGTCACAAGGTGCAAGAGATCATCTGGACAAATGGTTAAATATTTGGGGAAAACAATACTTGTATGTAGGTAGTAATTAGATGTGACATGACCCAGGTAGCTGCTAATGCAGCATACCCTACAAGGAATTTCCCTAGAGCTTAATAAACCAATAAGCCATGATAAAATGTGCATTAATAGCAACATAGACGAAATGATGGACATATTATAAATACTGAGAGAAAGAGTTATTGATTCTCAGCCTCTCAAAAATGTGGGCTAGAAAGAGCTTGACTATGAAACTGTTACTGTTTGGAAACTCCATTACAGCCAAGCTGTAAGAGATCCAATTGACCACACAGCAGATCTGGTAATACAATACTGCCTGTGAATACTTTCCTTCCAAAAACACATAAGAATCATAAGATATTAGTCCTGTGTTTTGTCACAATACTTCCTGGATAGCTTTCTCCAAAATCAATGGGTGAATTTGTGAGCTGTTTATAATAATGTTCAATAGCAGTGAAATCTATTGGCAGTGCTTTTTGCTGGCTTGTTCCCACGGGAAAACATTTGGTTTATTCTTAACTGCTATTACTGCATGACTTAATTGCAAAAAGTAAGCACAAAATTCTCCTGTTCAACACTGCAGCATCTATTGAGTTGAGTTCTAGGAAAGCACTTACATCATCTTTCCGTGTGCCATCTTGCAAATTGTTCTGCCACTTCTACAACTATAATGACAGGTTTATCTAAGAGCTTTAATTAAATGATTGGAAGAGGAGTTTTAGTTGGTCAGGTGTCTCTGATGTTGTTGTTCCATTGCTGCTCACAAGCATAGAAAGCAGCATGCCATGTCTTAAAATAAACATTAGAGGGCTAACTATGATATAAAGTGTTCTAGTGGAATGAAGATTATGAAATGCCTTTGTTAGCATCTTTTTAGTAGCTTTTTCTGTTTTCAGCACACATCTGTCTAGTCCATTGAATGATGCAGTATTTTACAGTAGGAATACCAGAGGAATTTGGTGGCTGGTGTTTTGTGTTAAGTGTAGGGTTGATATATTCTGCCTAAGTTGGCAGCTGCTTTTGATGCAGTTACAAGCTCACATGATACAAGTCTTATCTCAAGATGGGGAAACATGATTGTTTATACTGTGTTGAAAGGCTGATTGTTGTATGAAGTGAAACATCAAAGTGGTTTCCAAATGTAATATCAAGTTCTGAACTTTAAAACTCACAACTGGTTAAAAAAATTCTTCAAAGCATATTTATTTTTAATGAAGAAATAAATATATGCTCCCCACTCTTAGAGCTGAGCTCATAAAGTTCTAATTGTCACTAGGATATGAAGACCTAGCTTTTGAATTGTGAAAATAATAAATCCACAGCTAGACAGGTGTGTGGCTCAAGAATAAGATGATAAAATAACATGTTCCATGAAAATAGCATGGTATCTAGTTACCAGAAGTGCAACAGAGAGCCTAGTGGTTTTTCTTAAACAAAGTTGATGGGAGACCTGGAAAGACTTTTTTTCGCTTTGTAATTACAGCTCAAAATAGCTCCATAGGGGCTATGTTTAATGCGCTTATACTCTATCGTTGGTTTCAAATTTAAATTGGGGGCTCTAGTAGAGTGTTTAGTTTTAGCCTTGTCTCACTTATCAACATCAAAGCACTATCACAAAATGGAATAGAAGTTGTCCTTTCTCACAATTGGCCCAGTAATGGGATGTTGAGTTGTGTGAAGCAAACAAAAGACAAGACATAGCTGTATTTCCTTGCAGTCATCATTTCTGGTAGTGCTCACACATACTAGATGATGATGATGTGCTGGATGCTTTCCAAACAGAAAGGGAGGAGTGGTCTCTGCCCGAAGCAGCTCACAATCTAAAACCAGACAGAGGGTTGTGGAGACAATAGTTGAAGCTGTGTGTGATTAACGTTGTCCAAAGAGAGACTGTAAAGTGAAAAGGGGAAAAGGCCAAGGACCGAGCCTAAGGGTTGCCCCCAGATACTGTGAGAAAGGAGGAACCACCAAGAGAGATGCTGAAGGCAGAGTGAGAGAGGCAAGAGAAAAAACTCAGTGAAGATGTCAACAAAGGAGATGATCAACAATGTCAAAAGCAGCAGACAGATAAAGGATAATGAGGATGGAACAGAGATCCATGCTACAGTGTGTACTAGGAGATGGGGGGAGAGATGAAGATGAGTGATGGACGGTGATATTACAGCATCAGAAATCTGGTAAGTACAAAGCTTTGGTGCATTCAAGAGTATTTTCTTAGTTTGGAAATGTAATGTTAATGTTAATTATAACTGATCTATTAATTGTTTTAAGGCTTTGACTTAATTGTGCAGTGAGTGAGTACAGCCCCAGTGTGGACACAGTAGCTTGTGTTACTTTGCAGTGTGACTGCTCTCACTCAAACTAGGCTAGTTTGAGAAGAGTAACTTGGGTGCAGGTAACTCCAGTAAACTCTGCAGTCAAGACATGCACTTAGACAAGCTTCTTCACTTAATGTTTCGCAGTAATGTTACAGATAACCATAAGGTGGCATTGTCACTTGTCCCATGAATATTATTAATTTATTTTTGCTCTTCTTCCTGTATTTCATTGATTAGACATTAAGATTAACTAAACTGGAAAAAATTATATACATATAAGACAAGAATACTAGTTATATGCTGAGCAGGACCATAATAACCTAAATCTAACTTATACTTGCTACTTCATGATATAAAAAAAATTGCTTTATTCTATATTTATCTTTTATAAGTCTTTCTTCTGTGGCTTCAAAATTGCAATCTAATTGTAGTCCTTAAATATATGTTAGATGCAAGATTTTAGAAGCCATTTTGGTTTTTCATTTAGGGAACAATGAAAGAGTGGCTTCAACTTCACTTAAACTTAGTAACACTTTGTTTAAAAAAAAAAAAAAAAAAAAAAAAGTCCTGCCAAATCAGAAACTACATCTTGCACTCTTTGCCTGACTTGGATACTATAGTTATTCAAAAGTATTTCAAAATTTCTATTTCAGTAATGTATTTGCTAATAAACATTTAGTACTAAAGTCTTTGATTTACCTTTAAAACCCTGCAGGTGGTGGTGGGTTTTTTGGGGGGACGGGAGGTAGCGGGAGATGGGTGGAGAAAATATGTTGCATACGTGTTGAAAGGACTGCATATTACATCATTGTAGTTTCACATAACAAAATGTTAACATCTGAAGCCATCTGTCTGTAATTATTATTGCATTCATAGATTTGTGCCTTAGTCAAGTTATAAAATGATAAAGTAAGGCTTGAAAAACAGTGCTGTCTTCCCAAGGGTGAAGATGGATAACTCTGCCACCTACCCTACTGTAGAGACTACTGACCTAAGTGGTCTCAATGTTTACTGCTGTTTTTTTTAGAATTCTGTGAATTCAACAATTAAACCGACAAAAGTCTCAGTTCAGTTTCATTCTGCTGTTGCTCTGTAAGGATATAGAGCAGAAGTATCTTTCACTATGGCCAATAGGCTTAATCTTCATTGGTAGCTGGTGTTGGTTACATTTTTTTCAAGCCCTGTAAGAGAGTATTGGATTAATTGGTACAGTACATTAGTTGCTAATAGGCTGATGTAGAAGTTACTACAGTCACAACTGATTAATTTAGATTTGTATCCAAAGGTGTTAGTGTGCCACCAGTGTAATTTGTTTTGTCCTCTTTATTTGTTAATCTGCATAAAAATTGACTGTCAAGTGATTTGCATTAACTAGATCTAACCGTGTACTCTTTTACTACTTTCAAAGCACAATGGAAGTCAAACACATTAATCCTGCTTCAGACTCATAAGAAAATATTTTGACCAAAAATATATATATATATATATATATTTATTTATGGAAGGAAATTAAAACTTGTGGAAAAAATGTTCATTTCCTTTGAGTTTTTTAAAGGTTTCAAACAAATTAATGGGGAAAAAAAGCTGTTTAGTTTTCTTTTTTGGTATCTCTTCCCTTATTCCCCACCATCTCTCTCTTCCCCTTTTTTCCTCCCATCGGACCAGGGAAGCAAACGTTGGAGAAAACCAAAATATTTTCATTTTGTATTGCATTGAACATTATTATTTAATTGTAAAATCAAAAATTTCGATATGTTGGAGTGAAACAATTTTTGTTTTGTTTTGCCCAGTATATTTCAGGAAAAATACTGACCAATTTGTCTATGTATTTTTTTTATTATTATTTTTATCAAGGTCAGAACTATTAATATCAGCCCTTCTCTTGAAAGGGAGAAGACAAAAAATAGGACAAGACTCAGCTGAGTAAGGCACTGCTCATGACCAGGATTGTGGAGAATGGTTTAGTTTGAACCAATACCATATCTGGAATAGCTTAATTTTATAAAGTGTAAAATGATCTGCTCTTTTATGAGGATTAAAGCTAGTTTCTACCTTGATAACATTTAAACAGCAACTGCAGAGGAGAAAAGTTTTTTGTTTTGTGTTTGCCTCCCTCCCCCACTTCCCTTTTTGCCCTGACAAGTCTCTGAAACTGACTCTAGTAGGCCTATGTAAAAATACCTCAAACCTGCAGGTTGGTAACAAGGGACCCAATAATGATGAGAGGCTTAGAGCCTTCATCTCTTAATTGACTTCACCAAGGGCTTGTCTACACTTGCAGTGCTGCACCACTGTAGCATTAGTGAAGATGCTATGAACACTGATGGGAGGGGGAGGGCTTCTCCCATTGGCATACGTACTCTACTTCCCTGAGAAGCAGTAGCTGTGTCAACCGGAGAAGCCCTCCCCTTAACATAGCGCTGTCTACACCAGGGGTTAGGTTGGTATAACGCCATCGCTCAGGGATGTGGAAAATCCAACATAGTTTTACTGATATAAGTCTGTACTGACATAAGTGGTCTCAATAACTTGCAGGATGAGATTCGTTGTTAGCAACACCTTACTTGGGATAAATAAGGTATGCAGAGAAGGTGGATCTGTGAAATGGGTTTAAATGTCTTGATGTTTATAAAATGCAGTGTGGTTCTGCTTATTTGAATGCTTAAAGCCTTGTGTCTTCGCCTTGCTGAGAGATTGGCTCTGTGCTGTGCAGACAAGTCAGGGAAGAGCAGGTCAGTGTATTACTTTTTGTCATCTTTTCCCTGCACATGTTTTGGGGGTGTGTGTGGGAGATTGTACTTGTTGAGATATCTGTTGGACTGGCTTTGAAGTTGGTGCCATCACTTCCACCTTCGATATTTGTGCATATCTTTTTAGGCCTCTTTCATGGCTGTGCTTCCTTAAGAGGTCATAAAACATTACAGTGTAATTGCTTTTTAGAAAACATTAATTCCACTTTACAACAGACCTTTGTTAAGCAATTGTATTGGTAAACGTGAGTATTTGGGTAATTGTAGTTGCTCCTTTTATCAGACAATGATTGGTTAAAGCTGGAGCCAAGCTGCTTGAGAAAGACGAAGTCTTCGGTATGCTCAGGCTGTACTCCTACAAATATCTTGTTTGAGACCAAACATATAAGCCAGGAAATAGTGTGGAAGTGAGCAGGTGATTGAAGTCTGATATATTGCCGCTTTTAACAGACACATGCACACTTTTCTTTGTCGCTGCGTTGATGTAGAAAAGTGCATCATTTTATTTTGGGCCAGGCAAACAGTCATGGAGCACTGAGTGGAAGCTGGTCCATTCTGCCACCCTTTTTAGTTTTTTAGATTCTCTGCTAATGACCGTCTGAATTCTGGGAAAGCGTCCAAGTCTTTTACGCAGTCTGAAGTGCTTATCTCCTGAGATTTTTATTCTGTGCAAGAGAATACACAGATCTACTTAGAAAATGCCCACACTATCACAGTTATATGTCTAAGTAATCTGTCTCTCCCCCGCTACAGAGGGTGTGCAGTTACAATTCTCCTTGCTTTTTCTCCTTCTGGAAGCCTTTGGTTTTTCAGTTATTGCTCTTTTTTCCTTTTGTGGAGAAGCTGTTTCTGTTTTTTCATTTAGTAGTGTTGTGTGTTGACTGTGCATTACTCACAATTCAGGTGAACTCTGTCCTTTTATATTGTCTCTGGAGGAAAAAAATAATATAGCCAATGAGCAAAAGGAACTGCTATTTTTGTGTTTGTGTTTTGCTGTGCACTTACCCTTTAAATTATAATTTGAGTGGCTGCGAGGGATAAGACTGCACAAATATTTTTATTTTAGTAAAATAGTATCAAGAATAAACATAATCTGTACTAAATGTAGTCAATTAAAATAATGTTTAAAAAATATTTGTCTTGAAAGTCCCAAGCTCGCGCTCTCTCTGTCTGCAGAATGCAAACACCATTCAGTTCTTTAGGACAAACTGCCCTATATCAGTGCACTCTCACTGATACTGGAAGTCTCGTGCAGTGGTTTTCAAACTTTTTTTCTGATGAATGACCCAGTTGAAGAAAATTGTTGATGCCCGTGACCCAACAGAGCTGCGGATGAGGGTTTGGAGTGTGGGAGGGGCTCAGGTCTGGGGCAGAGGGTTGTGGTGAGGGCTGCGGGATGGGACTGGGAATGAGGGGTTCCGGGTGTCGGGGGGGGGGCTCTGGGCTGGGGCAAGGGGTTGGGGTGCAGGAGGAGGTCTGGGCTGGGGGCGCAGGCTCTGGGCTGGGTATGAAGGGTTGGGGTGCAGGAGGGGGCTCTGGGTTGCGGGGGCTCAGGGCTGGGGCAGGGAGTGGGGGTACAGGAGGGGATAGGGCTCTGGGGCGGGACTGGGAATGAGGGGTTTGGGGTGCAGGGAAGGGGCTTAGGGCTTGGGCAGGGGATTGGGGCACAGGATTACCTCGGGTGGCTTCCGGTCAGTGGTGCAGCGGGGGTGCTAAGGCAGGCTTCCTGCCTGTCCTGGCAACATGGACCGTGCTGTGTCCTGGAAGCAGCCAGCAGAAGGTCCAGCTCCTAAGTGGAGGGTTGCAAGCAGCTCTGCGCGGCTCTCACCCAAAGGCACCGCTCTCTCCTCCCTCCCCCCGGCTCCCATTGGCTTGGTTTCTGGCCAATGGGAGTGCAGAGCTGGTGCTCGGGGCAGGGGCAGTGCGTGGAGCCCCGTGGCCCCCCAGCCTAGGAGCCAGACCTGCTGCTGGCCGCTTCCGGGGCACAGCGCGGTGTCGGAAGAGGTAGGGACTAGCCTGCCTTAGCCAGGCAGCACCACTGATGGGACTTTTAACAGCCTAGTTGGCAATGCTGACCAGAGCCACTGCAACCCAGTGCCTTAAATTCCATGACCCAGTACTGGGTCACGACCTGCAGTTTGAAAACCACTGGTCTAGTGCACAGTAAGCTTCTTGTTTTGCATATTCACACAGTTAACTGCTGTATTGGCAATTCTTATTGTAGACAGACCTAATAGCCTTTTCAATTATTTTATTCTTATTAGGAGCAGTCATTCCACTTTACAACTCATAAAAATATGAGGTGAAGTCTGTAAATGTCTTTGAAAAGTGAGGAATGGTCTGACAATTCCCCACCCTCCCTAAAATTCCATAAGTTTATTGGAGTGCAGAGGATCACTTTCCAATGCCACATACTTGGTCTTCTTTTCCCCCCTAAAAAGATCTTGAATTTCAATATCTGCTTTTCCAGACAGAGGCTGTACAGGACTCCCTCTCAAGTGCTACTCTTTATTTGGCCAGAAAGCTTTCTGTTTAGCCTTTTTAGGCTTTAGAGTATGAAGCATTATTCTTCACCCAAAGACTGAGCAGATGGAGAGCCTTCAGGATGTCCTGCCATAGGAAGGAATAGTTAGTGGAGTAAAGGGGAAGACAAAATGTGCATCTAAGAGTTACAAACTCTGAAGGACATAGTTTTCATTTTAAAGCAGGCATCCCAATATTAAACTTGTCTTCTCCCTCTTGGAACTGACTGTTGCACCCATTCCTCAGTATTGTTCTATGTCTTCTCTCTTCCTCTTCCCCCATGATAAATGTTTTGTACAATATTGGAGATGTTTCCTGATGGACACTGTAGCATAGTAATGGCTCCCGGATGCAAACAGTGTGGCAGGCTTCTAACGAATTTTCTGGAGCAGCCTCAAAAGTTACTGACCTTTAATATTAAAAAAGAATGACAATAGTTTGTTAAAATCTGTGTGTAGGGGAAAAATGGAACTTCTGGCAGGAACCTAGAGGGCTTTTTACCAGGCAAAGTACTTCTATGTGAAGCACACCTTGGCATTTCTTTGTTATGAGAATAGATTTGACCTCTTCTTCCTCTTATCTCATTAACACGTTTGCTGTGAAAAGGGAAGGGAAGAGAATGTTTTTGCTACTTGCAGAGAGAGAAGGGATGAAGTCTCTGTAGGGGACTAGGATATCGTTCTTGAGAACTCTTTTAAAAAACACAATTAACCTGAAAACTCGCCATTTGGTGCAATCTGGTGTTACAAAAAATCAACAAAATTTGTTCTTTAAAAGTGTATTTCTGAGCCATGGACAGAAGTCACATGACAGGGATTACTTATCAGTATCCAGAGCAGGGGATGTGATATTTCTTTCTTCCCATGCTACTCTTACCATTTTCAACATGAACGCGGGGCTACTGGGAATCCTTTGTAACTGCTGGATATCCTGCAACCCATTGCAAAATGATGATTTTCGATCTGAGCCTGACGGTGCACATGACACTACATATGTTCCCAGTATCAAATTGATTATATGAATTTCACATGTTTAATACACATTTTCATTTGCTCTTCCCGTGAGGAACGTAACAACCTTAAGGAGCTGTGAGGGGAAGCATGAGTATTTCTCGTTCCCAGGCTTCAAATACTGTATATATGTTTTTTTCTTTTTGTAGTTAATACACCATAAAGCAGCAATATAGTATTTAAATAAGACTAGGAAAGTCTCTGATCTAACTAAATTTCTATTTCCTTTTTCTCCCCCACAAACCCCAATCTTTGTTTTACATAGGGAACATAGTCTTATTACCAAAGCTGATCAATTGCATGAAATACCCCTTGGCTTAATATGCTGCATGAAAGAGTGTAATGTTAAGATCATAATAAAGGTCTAAACAAGGCTGAGGCTTTGTTTTCAATTTTGTGGGCACCCTGTCACAAGCATTCTGTGATTTTAAATGTTAAAGAAAAGACTTTAAGTCTTAGCTTTAAAATTCTTGACACTTGTAATCATATTACAATTGTTTAAGCAGATACTATATTTTTGTTATTTTTCTTCCTGTGGGAAAAGGTGAAAGATTTTTGGTGTTTAAAAGAACCTGATCATTTTATGAGCACCACAAGTTCAGCAGAAGTCCGTGAGAGCTCATGTGCGTGGCACCCTTGAAAATTAGGTCCCAGGTTGCTTGTTCAAATTCCAAAAAAGCCTTCTCTGCATTCTGACCTAGTGAGCTGATAAATTTTTTATTTAAATTAAAGGTAATTTGAGTGTAACAAACAATATTTGAGGCCTATAGACGTCTAATTTAAAACTCTGTGTAACTTGTTTTTTAACAAACATATTTACAGTGCTAAGAAGTCTCTAGCTATTAGGCACTTTTTAAAACAATGAAGTCAAAACAAGTTTAATAATGGAAGTGCTGCTTGAATATGACAGTAGGAGCAATCTTGCTTTTGACCTTTAATTTACGCACATAGAGTTCAAGTCGGTGACACTTGGCAACCTCCAGTTGGAGAATATGAATGGCTATATGCATTCCAAATGGTTTGTTTGGTTGGGTGTGATGTCTGAGTGATGGCTTCTCCCTGATGCTGGTTTTAGAGAACATTAGAATTCAGTTAATGTGTGCAAACATTGGAGGAGATCTACTTTTCATTTCCCCTTTAATGTGCAATTCCAGATCCCTTAACTCTATGATAACTATATATGAATAAGAGCTTAATTTCTGTGCCCTGGTGCCCACCAATCCAGATAGATGGGTAGCGCCTCCTTTATTAGTCAGGCCAAGTGAGAACCAATATTCTTTCAAGTCTTGGCTCCCCCTGGTCAAACAAAGCTCTCTTGCTTTTTCTGCCTCCAGTTTTCTTCCTACCTCTTGCTAGAGCAAAGCAGCAGAGGAAGCTTCTGCCCTTTTGGTAATCTGTCTAGGTTTAGTCAGATGTGTCTCTTTCCCCACCCTGCCGGTACTCTTTTCACAGCATAAGCAGGAACCCCAAAGAAAAGAAGTTGCAGTGTTTTGCAGCCACTATAGCCAGCTCCTTCTGTGCAATCTGAGAATGCCTCAGGCCTGTCCAAAGAGGCATGGCTGTTGGTGGGAAATCAAAGGACAAGCTTCAGCTAATCCAGACTGCACAACACTAGGGAAGCCTCCAAGCAAGGGCAGAGCCTTCTATTGAGAAATCTTTTGAATTCCAAACAGCTGGAGGTTGTGAAGTGGGTTTCCAGGACTTCTCCTACTCTGCACAGCAAACCAAGAGGCTGGGCTAAAGAAAAACACTTGCTCCTGGGATAATATCTTGGATTATCCAAATTTACAGCACAGTCCAATGGGAATCTTTTTAAGATTCCTCTCCTCCAGAAAGCTCCCTCGCCTGGATCTGGAGTCCATGGGGCCCCCTTTTCTTATGGCGTTACTTTACTTGAAAACAGTTTTGTTTGACATAATTGCAGTATTGCCAGTTCTCACAAATGTATCGCCATCACATGATTCCCCACGCTCTTGTGCGATGGCTTGAAGAGCTCCTGGCCTTACTTGATAAGGCAGCAGGTGGCTGCCCTCCCTTCCCTCCCACTTACAGTAGCTACCTGATTTCTCTCTTCCTGTTCCAGCAGCCACCTACTGTCCCTGTCTTTGGCTCCATCATGTATCCGATTCCCTGTCACCTAACCTCCCCTATGATTGGTGTCAGATCTCTTGAACTCCTCGTGCTCCTCCACCCACTTTTTTCCCACCCCTTCCCACCTAGTTGCAGCTCTCGCTACTATCCAGCAGGTACTTATTACAAAGCCCCTTCCCCATCCCACTCTGTTATCTTCTCCTTAGAGCTATGCTTCCCTGATCCTTTCCTTTTCCTTCCACAGACCTGGCCTGGGCAAGTACCTGCAACTCAGATCCTTAATTCCATCCCCTCCCGCCACCTCAGCCATACCTACTCCCTGCTTCAGAGTTTCTGCTTCCCTGATCCCTCCTGTCAGTCTTGACCACTCCGTGGCCCTGACAGGTACCTGCTTCCTGGCTCTTTCCCTCCCCAATCTGGGCTCCCCGGCAGGAACCTGCTGCCCTGAGCCTTTGCTGGGCCCTGCAGCCACTTGCTTCCCCAACCAGCTAGAGCTTCTCCTCCCCCCCTCCCCTCAATTCCATCAGCTTCACACTGCCCCATCTCCCAACCTGCTTCTGCTCCCCACCTTGCCTTGGAAGTCTGTGTGATGGGGGCTGGTCTTGAGTCCCCTCTCCCCTCTGCAGGCTTCTGAGGGCGAGTGTCTGGCTCAGGTCCAAGGAGATTACTGACCTGCCCCCACAGTCCACGCATCCAGTGGGGTTCTGCTGTCATCAGCATCAGAGGAAGGACCCCTTCTCTCTTGCTGGGCTGGCACAGCCAGTTTCCATACTTAACCAGCTGAGCTCTAAAGGCTGGGGATTCTCTCTGGGATAGCCTGTATATGTGTGTGTGAATCCCCTGATACCGAAAAAAGGCTTTCCCAGGGCCCTGTCCATCAAAGGGATGGGGGTGGGAGTTGGTATTCCATTGTTTTCCTCTGCATCCCTCCACTCCTGACTGAGGGCTTCCTGCAGACAAGCAGCAAGATCTGGGGCAGTAGTAGGGTCCACAAAAATCTAGGGGGCACTAACTGAGTGTTTGGGGGGAAGGAGGTGGCAGTAACAACTGACTTTGAGGGCAGTGAAGTTTTGTGCAGCTCCATGTGTGATTTTTCTTGTCCGTGAGAGTCTCTAATGTCCCACTCAAGCAGTGGTGGTGAGATTAGTGACTTTTTCACGCTGTTAAGAAATCTCATATGTGGAGCTGCACAGACTTTGGCAGCTATGGGGACAGGTGGCTGCCACAGCCTCGGAGAGTGAGAACTAGGGAGTGGGACCTGCAGGCACCTGCTCCAAAATTTTGGAAAGGCCAGAGCTCTTTGCATTATTTTGAGAGGGGCCAAGATCTTCTTAGACCTGCAATAAATAAGCAAGAGCTAGCAATACTGTACTTGTCACACACACGCAATTGGAGTAGGCCGGGGAGTTCAAAACTCTGACTAAAGATCATGATTTAACTTTTTAAAGAATAATGATTTTTAGGCTAATCTTGTGATTTTGGGGGGGGGGGTGTCTGACTCTTGGTTTCTGAAGTCTTGGGGTTGCTGATACTGCAGTTCTGTCTAATTCAGTGGTTCTCAAACTTTTGTATTGGTGACCCCTTTCACACACCAAGCCTCTGAGTGCAACCCCGCACCTCCCCATAAATTTAAACCCACATTTTTTTTATATTTAACACTATTATAAATGCTGGAGGCAAAGTGGGGTCGTGATCCTCTGAGGGGTCACAACCCCCAGTTTGAGAACCCGTGCTCTAGCTAGTACGACTCCAGTAGTGCCTGAGTCTAAATACGCTATTTCTCGGTCATGCTGACAACTGTGCCAGATACCCCAACCTTTTTCCTAGGGCTCACCTTGAGTGAGGCTGACTCATGGCAGCTCAGCTGCATTGCTGCCTATGTGGACAGAGTTCAATGTTAGAGCAAACAAGGCAGGTTAGAGATGTGCAGTTTTCATTTCTACAGATTTGTTTGCCTTTGGCTACCAGACCTGTAAGTCACATTTCCACCTCAGTCCAATCCACTGGCTAAGAGGATGAGGAAATGTATTCCCTACAACTCAAAGCAGAATTCTCTGTATCTTCCATGAGAGCACTGTCAGAGGAATGATGTGTCCTATTCTGTCTCCGGAATAGTCTGTTTTAAAATAGATCTTTGCTGCAAGATGCAACAGGTGGTGGGGCCCTCTGGCTTTCACCCAAGCTGAATTCTCATTCCCAGGGTACTTCAAGCAGATTTCTCCCTTACTCCCTCTACTGGGGAAGGCATTGCAAAAAGGTTAAAAGGACCAAGTGAAGGTTGGCTTGATTTTTATTTTTGCAGGCCTAATGGAAAAGTCTTAGCACCATCAAATTAATTTGTCCATTGTACAAGTTAGTTGTTTGCCTCTACCAACATCCAGAACAGCTTTATCTATTGTTCTGGCTGTTGTGCACATGTGTAATAAGGGTTTTTGGACAAAGTTCTATTTATTTTATCCAAAAAAGAAGAAAATGCAATCGTTGATTATAGAATCTGGACTATTTTCTCTCACTGGTGTTACTATAAGGATTGCCGCTAAAAAAAAACCTGACCTTCATCAGCATTTCGCATCCTGCAATGTGTGTCTAATGAGGGATTAGCCTCTAGTTACCTCAGAAGCCAGGTTTGGTCCTCACTTCCATAAGGAACATTTCTCAAGGATCTCATCAAACGCCCGATCCCTCTTGGGCACTCACCAGACTGCGGTGAGGGAACCATCTGCTTTAAGACTCCACAATATGAACAGAATGCAGGCAGTGTCCCTTTCTTAGGGACACCAGGCATACTCTCAGGGTGCTGATCCTCAATCTAGCCCTGTCTCCTGAGAGCTGAAACCTTGTGATCCAGCTGTCCCACCCCTAGACAACTACTGACATCCCAGAGTTCCCTGTAGCTTAAGCACACCCTCTCACAAAACACTGGCCATGTGCAGACTGTGGGTCCACAGTTTACCTCTTTAGGAGCGTGTGATAGGTGAAACATATAAAATGTATGCAGAGAGACCTTACATAGGAGTCTAAAAACAACCACTTCTTGCCTTTTATGAAATGAGAAATATACAGATCTAGTTTTTTTAAAAAAAAAAAAACAAATAAAAAACCCCCCTACACACACTTCCCTGCTTTGGTTTCCTCACCACTTTGAACATTCTTGTACTGGGGTCAGGGTTCTCTGTGTGTGTCAGGAACCTCCTGCTGCTGCTAATAGCTTGACTTCTGAACAATGAAGCCTCTCTCCCTAGGGCAGCTTGCTTATTCTGATCTTGGTTGGTCCTGCAGCTAAACTCCTTCTCCCCCGCCCCCAGTTATGAAAGCATGCCTGGCTCTTTCCATCCTGCCCAAAACTCTGAGGCTTCTCCTCAATGCACCCGGTCTCTGTGATTTGTAAAGGCTAGCATCAACAGCTTGGTTTCATTGTGTGGTGTTTTGAGAATTTTCAACTGTCTGAAAGGCAGCTCCCTGCAGACAAATAGGAGGAAGTAGCTTCTCCCAGGCATGTGTTAATCCATTGTCCTCACGTGCTTCTATGTGAATAGGTGGTGGATGAGTTCTGCGAACCCCTCCTTTGTACTTCCTCTGGGAGGATCATGCTTACAGCCTTATCAGCACCGTCAGATTCCATGATCCAGCAATTTCATAACAACTTCATTATATCAATCAGAATTCATAAGTTGTACAGTCATCACACCACCATTGGGAACTACCTGTTGGTTTCCACGCAATAATTTTTCATTTGTTTAGGATGGTGTCCTACTCTGTTGTTAAGCTTCCACATAGATCACTAGTGCCTCCCTGAGACCTGACTGCAGTGTTGAACTCTTGACTAGGTGACCTGTCTATACACGCTCTCTTTTCCCCCCGCCCCTGAAAGTGGCCTTTCTTTTAGCCATCGCTGTAGCTAGGAAGGTGACAGCATTTGGTTTTTTTCTTTTCTGAAATTTCCTCTTCTTTGATTTTTTTTTTTTTTTCCATTGGGATAAGGTCATTTTATGCCCCTGGCTTAACTTTTGTGCAGAATTTCCCCATTTTGTTTAAATCAGAAGATAACATTACCTAGCTTCTTTTCCAATGTTCCTGTAGAAAGAGAAACTATTTAGTCTGTATTGGAGAGTTACTGACATTTGCCTGTTTTTAATGGCAGATTTTAGGAAATTTGAATCTTTGTGCTCTTTGAAGAGTGCAAACAAGCTTCTTCTCATTTTGTCCTGGTGAAATAAATTCATTCTCATGTTGCAGAGGCTTACAGGATTGCAGATTTCTATTGCCCTGTCATAATTAAAGCCAAATGTATTACTTTCACATCTGGCTCTGAGATTGAAAGGGGAGATGCCTTAAGTGAAGATGTGTGCTGGGCTGTCATTTTGAACATGTAGGCTTTCTTTGAGAACTTGACCATCTCTCTTCCCCAGAAACTTCTTTGAATTGTCCTGGCAATTATCCACGAAGATGCTAACATTAATGTTGGTTGTTTTGTGGCATCTTTGTCCTTCTGTGGGCTCCCTTTCCACTGAATATGTTGCATATTTTGCAGGGGAATCTTCACTTGAAAGTAATCTGTTAACCTGGACTCTTTCCTCTTTTTTTTATGTATATAGTTAGGGCCCTACCAAATTCATGGCTATGATAAAAGCATCCTGGACCATGAAATCTGGTCTCTCCCCATGAAATCAAGTCTTGTGTGCTTTTACCCTATACTATACAGATTTCATGGGGGAGACCAGCATTTCTTAAATTGGGGTCCTGACTCCAAAAGGGAGTTGCGGGGGTCACAGTTATTTTAGGAGGGGTTGCAGTATTACCATCCTTACTTCTGCACTGCTGCTGGCGGGGTGCTGCCTTCAGAGCTCGGTACCCGGCCAACAGCTGCTGCTCTCCAGCTACCCAGCTCTGAAGGCAGTGCAGAAGTAAGGTGGCAATACCATACCATGCCACACTGAGTTCTGTGATGTTGCTGGCGGCAGCTCTGCCTTCAGAGCTGGGCTCTGAACACAGCGCCGCTGCCAGCAGCAGCACAGAAGTAAGGGTAGCAGTACCGTAACCCCTCCCCTACAATAACCTTGTGATCCCCCCCCCCATAGCTCCTTTACGGGCCAGGACCCCTAAAATTACAACACTGTGACATTTCAGATTTAAATAGCTGAAATCAGAAATTTATGATTTTTAAAATCCTGTGACACTGAAATTGACCAAAATGGACCGTGAATTTGGTAGGGCCCTATTTATAATATGCTGATCACATCTGTCTCCAGTGGTGGCAAAAGGGGAGAATTTTTACATGCTAATTTCTTTCTGTGCCCCATTTCTGTTAATTCAGATACTGTGACCTAGCAATTGCTTAGTGCCAACTGGAATTGCTTATTTATGAGCATAAATTCAATCTCGGTGTATTATCGAAAACTGGTGGGATGATCTGCACAACTGGCATGTTAAAATTAATGGTTATAATCTATTTAGGAAGGATCAAGTGTGCAAAAGGGGAGGAGGGGGAGTGGCACTCTGTCAAAAGTGGCATTACCTGTTTCCAAGTCTCTGATAACCAGGATGAAAGTGATTTTGAATACACATTGGCCAGTGTCCTAACAGATAAAGCACAAGATGGTATCTGCTACAGACTTTCAAATCACACTAGGGAATGGGATGACCACATCTTTACCCACCTATGTACAATGTGTATGGAAAAAGAACTGTGTGATTGTGGGGGACTTCTTTTAAAGTAGGATACTTTGGAGGTCTCATCCTGCCAGTACTAAAACTCCCTTGGAACTTCTAAACATTATAGGTGACAATTTCCTAACTCCCAAAAGTGTTGCAGCGAACATGAGAATTGTGTCTAAGAACTTGTTCTAATAGATCAGAGGAACTGATCACTACTAAAAAAGTTGTTGGTAGCTAGTTTAGGTATAAGTGATCATGACTTGATCACATTTATAATGTGCAAGCAGAATAAAGTCCAGACTTAGTACTTTAACAGGGTCAATATGAAAAAGCTGAAAACAATTATGAGCCAAATCAGCTGGAGGAAGAACTTAATCAGAAAAATATGAAAGATGATTGTGACTCACTTAAGAACACCTCATTAGATGTCCCAAAAGCCACAATCAAGGCAGAAGATTGTGTTGATTTAAAAAAACCAACCTGGTTTAAAAGGGAAGTGAAGGCAACTGTAAAGTGTGTGTGTGTGTGTGTATATGTATATATGTGTAATATATATAGAAAGAAAGAAAGTGGAATTTGATAGTAATGAATATAAATCAGAAGTTAAGAATTCTAAAATTGATAAGGGAAGCCAAAGGACACCAGGAGAAGTCTATGACCAGCAGAGGTAAGGACAATAGGGAGGAGTTTTTAACATATATTAGGAACAAAAAGAACTCTAAGACTGGTATTGGTCTATTACTTGATGGAAATGGTAGAATTATCAGTAATAATGCAGAAAAGGCAGAAGTGTTCAGTAAATATTTCTGTTCTGTATTTGGTGGAAAAAACAGACGATGCAATCTCATCATATGGTGATAACACTCTTTCCGTTCCACCAATATGTCTGGAGGATTTACAGAAGCTACTAAAGACAGACATTTTTAAATTATCAGGTCTAAATAACTTGCTTCCAGGAATTTTAAAAGATCTGGCTGAGGAGCTTGCTGGACCATTAATGTTGATTTTTCAATAAGTCTTAGAGCACTGGGGAAGTTCCAGAAGCTGGCAGTTAGTTAATGTTGTGTCAGTTTTTAAAAAGGATAAACAGGATGACTCAGGTAATTACAGGCCTGTCAGTTTGTCATTAATCCCGGGCAAGATAATGGAGTCGCTGATACAGGACTTGATTAATAAAGAACTAAAGGAGGGTACAGTAATTAATGCAAATCAGCGTGGGTTTATGGAAAATAGATTGTGTCAAACTGTGATTTTATTTTATTTTTTTGGTGAGATTACAAGTTTGATAAAAGTAATAGTGTTGATGTAATATATTTAGACTTCTGTAAGGTATTTGACTTGGTGCTGCAGGATATTTTGATTAAAAAAACTAGAATGATATAAAATTAACATGGCGCACATTAAATGGATTAAAAACTGGCTGGTAAGTCTCAAAATGTAATCATAAACAGCAAAAAGAATCAAGAGGTTCTTCTTTGAGTGATTGCTCATGTCCATTTAATTTAGGTGTGTGTGCTCGCCACATGCACCGGTGCTGGAAGTTTTCCCTCAGCAGTATCCGTAGAGGACCGCCTCTGGCGCCCCCTGGAGTGGCACACACATGCCGCAGTATATAGGGTGCCACCAGTTCTGCCCACCTCAGTTCCTTCTTGCCGCCAGTGACGGTGCTGGAACTGTTGCTGCTTCAGTTAGTGCTGTAGCTGCTTGTTCATATGAACTAGTTATCTTTTGTATTATACGGTGTATATAGTTTTTATTAGTGTTTATAAATCCCTTAGCTATAGTTAGAGACTTCATAGGTCCTGAACAGGACTTTGCCTCTGGACGGGGCATGCCCTGTGGTTGCTGCAAGAGGCCCATGCCCATTAGGCAATCCACACGGCAGTTGTCTGTGTTGCTTGGGCGAAGGACATATTAGTGAGAAGTGCAAATTTGCAAGTCCTTCAAGCCAAAGACGAAGAAGGAGCTTGATATTAGTTTAAGAGCACTCCTTATGGAATCAGCCCTGACCTCGGCACTGGAGCAATGCTCCGATTCGGCACAGAGTATCGTGACCTCTGTGCGCAGCAACCCATGGGGACTGTCCACTGATCGCCACCGGTCCCCATCTGTGGCTCTGCCCAAGAAGGTGAGACAAGGCTGGTCTCCAGCCTCCCACAAGGGAAAGGATAAGACTGAGTGTGAGCAAGGTCCCATGCCGGGCAACTCTTCACCCACGTCGGGATCTTGGGCCCAAGCTCCAGGGGAGCGATGTAGCCCAACCTACTCCCCACCAGCTACCCCAGATAGTGGCAGAGGCCTGCATCAGCTCTGGGTGCCGTTCATGCCAGAGGCCCTGCAGGCAGCACAGGAGATCATGTCCCTCGTGGTGCCACCCACACCGGCTCCCACAGTTCCCTGGTCACGGGGTAAGCCCACGTTCAGACCGCTTTGGTTCCCACCTCAGTGGCACCGTTCCCCGTCGCAGGGGATGTCCCTCCAGCACTCACTCTCCTGTAGCCGCCACACATCTGACTGCAATAGGCAGATGCAGCACAGCCCTATTTGGTTCCCGGACCTTGGGCACAGGCAGAGAGGCTCGAGGCGCTGCTCACCGGCCACCGGGCGCAGACCTTTGGAGGCATGCGCCCACCTGCAGGAGTACCGGTCCCGGCACCTGGTATCTCCGAGACTGTGGTACCGCTTCAGGGACCCATTTTGAGTGATCGACTGTACCATTCCTCAGACCGTCACTGATTCACTAGGAAGGCATCACCGCATGCAGGCGCTTCCTGGCACCAAGCCCACTCCAACTCCTGGTCCCACTCCTCATCCTGGTATTGCTTTTTAATCCCAAGCTGTCACGGATCCATCGAGTGCCACCAGTCCCTAAGACCCTGCTCCAGATCGGACTCCAGGCAGAGTGACCGGCACCGGTCAGGACAGAGCCACCATTCCGCTCCGTCCTGGTCACCTGGAAGTGACCGCTCGGGATCCAGCCCTGGTTTGGAGCAAAGCTCCTTGATGGCAGGACAAGCTCCGGTATTGGCGGTGCTGGTTACATTGTCGGCACCGAAGCCGGCCCCATGGCCTCGGGCACGGTGGCTGGTGCTGTGGTACCATGGAACCCATGGGAGTTCACCCAGTCCTCCCAGGCTGCCTGCTCGGTGTCCGGAGCCTCGGAGAGACTAGCTGCCTTTCTCTCCTGCCCTCCTCCAGTGCACGAAGCCTCAGGCGCAAGGGCCCTGCAAGTCCGAGAAGGAGCAGGGGAGCAAGCCACTGGGCCATCAATGGTTGTGGAGGACCCTATGGCACCAGCATCAGCCTCGTTTGGTGACGACGAGGAAATCACGGGGCCCCCTCCCCTGGTTCCTTCAGATGACGCTAATGTGCACCAGGAACTACTGAAGAGGGTCGCTGCCAACCTGGGTCTTCAGGTGGAGGAGCTGGAGGAGCCCTCAGACTCTTTCTTCGATGTCCTCTGTTCCACAGCACTGGCCAGGGTGGCTCTGCCCTTTCATGATGGGGTCTCTAAGATCACTAATGCCCTATAGCAAGCCCTCTCCTCCCTGCCACCCATCTCCAAGGGCTGAGCGCAAGTACTTTGTGCCATCCAAAGACCACGAATACCTGTACACCCACCCTGCTCCCAACTCCCTAGTGGTGGAAGTGGTTAATCACAGAGAGTGACAGTCAGCCCAGGGCTAACCCTGAGAACAAAGACTCCAAGAGACTAGACTTGTTTGGGCTTAAGGTTTATTCGTCCTCTAGCCTCCAGTTGAGGGTGGTCAATCATCAGGCCCTCCTAGGATGCTATGATTTTAACATGTGGCAAGCCAGGGCCAAGTTTGAGGGCTTTCTTCCTGAGGCTTCTAGGAAAGAGTTCCAGGCTGTCATGGAGGAGGGCATGACTATGGCCAGGGCAACACTCCAGACGTCGTCAGATGCGGTGGACACTGCCACCTGAACCATGGCCTTGGCTATCACCATGTGCCATGCGTCCTGGTTGCTCCTCTCTGGCTTCTCCACAGAGGCTCAGCAGTTGATGCAAGACCTTCCCTTCGATGGGCAAGCCCTGCTTGCGGAGCAGATGGACAGTAAGCTCCATGGTCTAAAGGACTCCCGCATGACCCTTAAAACGCTGGCCCTGTATGTTCCCGGCCCTGCCCGCAAGCGGTTTAAGCCACAGTAGCCTCAAGGCAGGGGAGCCATCCTCGCCAGGAGCCTCCCCATAAGAAATCCAGAGGCTACAAGTGGCGTCCTAGCCAACAGCCTTTGCAGGCCTCTCAGTCAAGCTTGACCCTCAATAAGCAGGCAGGCAAGCACCCGTTTTGAGGGTACACCCAAGGGTGACATACCAAACTGTTCCCAGGATCCCTCTCTCCCTTATTTTTGCCAACCACCTTTCTCCTTTCCTCCCTGTGTGGGCATCTATAACATCGGACCGATGGGTCCTCAGAATGGTGGTGCGGGGTTACAACCTTCAGTTGCTTTCTACCCCTCCACACCTCCTCTCCCCGTCCCTCTTCAGGGACCCTTTCACAAGAGTCTCCTCACACAGGAGGTAGAGGGGTTACTGCAGCTAGGTATGGTGGAGATCATTCCTCCAGAGTTCAGGAACAAGGGGTTCTGTTCCCACTACTTTTTAATCCCAAAGGCCAAGGGCAGTCTATGATGTATCCTGGACCTGCGAGACTTGAACCGCCTCCTAGCAAAGCTGAAGTTCTGCATGGTCTCCCTGGCCTCCATCATCCCCTCTCTGGATCCAGGAGACTTGTATGCTGCCCTCGATCTGAAAGATGCGTACTTGCACGTCTCTAGCTTTGAGGGACACAGACACTTCCTCCGGTTTACAGTAGCTCCCAACAACTATCAGTTTGCAATCCTCCCTTTTGGCCTAGCGACAGCACTGCGGGTATTTACCAAGCGCATGGTGGTGGTGGCTGCCTACCTCAGACATTGGGGTGTCGAGATCTATCCATACCTCGACGACTGGCTAGTCAAAGACAGAGCCAAGTCCCAGGTCGAAAGGGATGTCGCAATGCTGTTAGCCACCTGCCATCGCCTTGGCCTGTTGGTGAATGACAAAAAATCCACATTCGTTCTGGTACAGAGGATCAAGTTCATCGGAGCAGTGCTTGACTCGACCAGCACCAGGGCATTCTTGCCGCTGGAGAGATTCAGGGCATTGATGGACCTCATTGCAGAAGTCTCCACATTTCCCCTGACCACAGCCAGGGTTTGTCTGCGCCTACTTGGTCACATGGCACCATGTTCATATTGGGTGCTCCACACCAGGCTCCAAATGCAGCAATGGCTGGCAACGGTCTACTCCCAGTCCAGGGACCACCTGGATAATGTTGTCACCATCCCCGCGACAGTACTTACCTCGCTGCGATGGTGGACCGACCCCAGAAAAGTCCTGGAAGGAGTTCCCTTCATCAGTACTCCTCACTCAGTTGAGTTGGTTTTGGACACCTCGGACCTTGGCTGGGGGGCACGCCTCAGCACCCTCCAGACCCAAGGTATGTGGCTCCCAGGGGAATCAATGCTACACATAAACGTCAAAGAGCTCAGGGAGATGCGCAGAGCATGCACAGTCTACCTCACCTGTTGGGCAGAGCGGTCAGAGTCCTCACAGACAGCACAGCCTCGATGTTCTACATCAACAGGCCAGGCAGAGCACAATCCTCAGCCCTCTGCCAAGAGGCACTCCGTCTTTGGGACTTCTGCATCGACCATAGAATCCATCTAGAAGCATGTCACTTTCCGGAACAAATTAGCAGATCACCTAAGCAGGGACTTCTCTCACCATGAGTGGGTGGTCCACCCGGAGGTAGCCGGCATGATCTTCCAGAGGTGGGGAACTCTCCATGTGGATTTGTTCACCACCAGGCAGAACAGGAGGTGCCACAGATTTTGCTCCAGAAGGGATCTGGGTAAGGGCTCCCTCTCCGACGCATTAATGTTGTGTGGCTGAACCCAGATGAATGGGTCTGTTCGGAAAGGGTCCAGAAGGTCCTCCTCAAGAGTAGAAAGCCCTCGACTAGGCAGACCTACCTGCCAAAGTGGACAAGGTTCTCCCACTGGGCAGCCAAACGGGGCATCTTCCCTTTGCATTCTTTGGTGCAATTGATCTTGGACTACCTGCTTCATTTAAGGAGCCAGGGCCTGGCGCACTCCTCTATCAGGGTGCATCTGGCAGTCATTTTGGCCTTTCATTCACCAATCCAGGGGAAGATGGTGTTCTCCCATGACACGATGTTCAGGTTCCTTAGAAGCCTCGAGAGACTCTTTCCTCAAGTCCCGTGCCTGGCCCCTCAGTGGGATCTCAACTTGGTTCTGTCCAGGCTCATGGGCCCACCCTTTAAGCCTTTGGCCTCGTGCTCCCTGTCTCACTTATCATGGAAGGTAGCTTTCCTGGTGGAGGTGACATCGGCAAGGCGAATCTCTGAGCTGCAAGTCCTGACCTCAGAACCACCGTACTTGGTCTTCTATGAGGACATGGTCCATCTCTGGCCCCACCCGGCCTTCCTTCCCAAAGTGGTGCCATTTTCCATATGAGCCAGGACATCTTCCTTCCAGTCTTCTGCCCTAAGCCCCATGAGACTAGTGAAGAGAGGTGCCTTCAAGCTTTGGACATAAGAAGGGCTCTGGCTTTCTACCTATATTAGACAAAGCCTTTCTGTAAGTCAACTCAGCTTTTCATCTCTACAGCTGATAGGATGAAGGGCCTCCCAGTGTCCATGCAGAGGATTTCTAAGTGGATCACCTCTTGCTTTTGGATCTGCTACGAGTTGGTGGGAGTCTCTCCACCGCCAATTGTCAGAGCCCACTTGACCAGACCGCAGGCATCTTCGGTGGCCTTCCTGGCACCCTTCCTGATCCAGGACATCTGTCGAGCTGCAATGTGGTCCTCGGTGCACACATTCATGGCTCACTATGCCGTCAGTCAACAGGCCAGGGACGATGCTGGGTTCAGCAGAGCTGTGTTGCAATTTGCACATCCGTAAACTCCTACCCACCTCCAAGGGGTACTGCTGTTGAATGGACCTAAGTCACCTAAGTTGAATGGACATGAGCAATCACTTGAAGAAGAAAAGACAGTTACCTTTTACGTAACTGGTGTTCCTCAAGATGTGTTGCTCATGTTCATTCCACAACCCACCTTCCTTCCCTACTGTTGGAGTTTCCGGCAAGAAGGAACTGAGGGTGGGGGAACTGGTGGCGCTGTATATACTGTGGCATATGCGTGCCACTGCAGGGGGAGCTGGAGCTGGTCCCCTACGGATATTGCTGAGGGAAAAACTTCCGGCACAGGTGCATGTGGCAAGCGCACAAACCTAAGCTGAATGGACATGAGCAGTCACTGTCTTGTCTATTTCCAGTGCAGTCTCACAGGGATCTTGGCCTTATGAAGAGGACAGGCCACTGATTCAGAGTGATCTAGATCGCTTGGTAAACTGGGCGCAAGCAAACAATATGTTTTAATGCGGCTAAATGTAAATGTGTACATCTATGAACAAAGAATTTAGGCTCTACTTACAGAAAAGGAGACTATATCCTGAGAAGCAGTGACTCTGAAAAAGATTTGAAGATCGTCGTGGATAATCAACTGAACATTAGCTCCCAATGCAATGCTATGGCCAAAAGAGGTAATGTGATCCAGGGACACACAAACAGGAAATCTTGAGTAGGAGTAGAGTTATTTTACCTCTGTATTTTGGCACTGGTGGGACCACTGCTGGAAGACTGTGTCCAGTTCTGGTGCCCACAATTCAAGAAGGATCTTGATCATTTAGAGAGCGTTCCGAGAAGAGCCACAAGAATTGTTAAAGGATTAGAAAACGTGCCTTACCATGATAAACCCAAGGAGCTCAGTCTATTTAGCTTATCAAAGAGAAGGTTAAGGGCTGACTTGATTACAGTACCGAAGTATCTATATGGGGAACAAATATTTAATCATTGGCTCTTCAGTCTAGCAGAGAAAGGTATAACATGATCCAATGGCTGGAAGCTGATGCTAGACAAATCAGACTGGAAATAGGGTATAAATTTTTAATGGTGAGAGTAATTAACCATTGGAATAATTTATCAAGGCTTGTGGTGGATTCTCCATTGCTAACCATTTTTGAATCAAGATTGGTTGTTTTTCTAAAAAATATGCTGTAAGAATTATTTTGGGGAAGTTCTATGGCCTGTGTTATTCAGGAAGTCAGATTAGATGATCTCTTGGTCTCTTCTGGCCATAGTATCTATGAATCTATGGTTCAAAATGAGTGTCTACTCACCAGTCTGAACCAAATGCTAATGAAGGATTGAAGTTTTCACAGAGAGAGAGAAGTACCAGGAAGAAGTAAACAACGGGGAGCAGGGACACCCTATCTTGAGGTGCACATCAAAGGTTTGTTCTAGTATATGTTAAGGAACAAAGGAGACACCCTGTCATCCTTCACCTAGGAAGTAAACGGACAGTGAGTTTGCTTCACGAAAGAGGGATCTCAGCCAGGCTTAGCTGAAAACGTTGGAAAGAACTTTGAATGAGAGAAGGTTCTTTAGCCAGGAAGATAACTTGTTAGTTAAATTTAGTTTCTAGAAAGCATGTTATGATTTTGTTTTCTATATAACCATTTTCCCCTCCCCACTTGGGAACAGTGGTCCTGCTTAATCTGTGAGCGTTCAGTGGAACAGAGTCAGAGCACTTCAGAGGGTTGGAGGATTCAAGAGTTGGTGTGTGCCTATTGTTAACCTGCACAGAGAGAGCAAGGCCTGGAAGGCTGGGTTTGTGTTTCCACAGGCTTATGGTTTCAGGGAGCTGTTCCATGGCAGGCACAGACATAACTTCCTCACACTAAGGACAGTTGGTGGTGAGGTGCCCCACAACCTTAGGCACCCTGAAAAGCATCACAGGTACCCTCTGTTTAGTTCAGAGTCCTGTTTTGTAAGTAAGACTGTAGTTGTAATGATGAGTGCAGAATTTAAAGTATTGCTCTAGAAACTCAATTTGCAGAGGCAGAAAAGGGAACAGAGCCTAGCTAAACAGATGATGTTAAAATCTAGAAGGATTTTGTTAGTTTCTGTTCTTTCTGATTGAATGGATAAGGAGGCACTCATTATCCACTTGCAGTGGTGGAAATAGAGCAAAGAAACACTCGTATGAGATAAGTGTCATGTTTTCCAGGCCAACTGCACCTCTGACCCCTCTTGGTCTTTTCAAGCACAACCCCAAACAGCTCTTGGGCCTCAAGCATTCATCTCTCTAATGGGGTGGAATTATGCAATTATCCCACTCTGACTGCACCCTTGGCTTCAGTCCCCTGTTATCAACTGTGATTTAACTCAGCAAGCCTGACTTGGGTTCAGTACCTGCTGTTTGTGTCCTTCCGGTAACTATGACAGTGGTGTCCAGTGATCAAAGAGACTTCTTAAAGCACAGTGGTATTTATTTAGAACAAACGTATTTTTAAAAAAATAGATCTTAAAACCAATAAAGTCCATACTCATATCTGCCTCTCCCATAGGCTTACCATTGTGTGGATCTTGGGGGCTTACCATTGTGTGGATCTTGCTTCAGACTCCCTCCACCAAGCATCTCTTTGGGTACATGTCAATAAAAGACCCATGACTAGCTTAGGTCAGCAGTCTTGGGCTCATGGGACACCGACTGCGGGGCTAAAAACAGCAGTGTAAATGTTTGGGCTAGGGCTGGAGCCCAGGTTCTGAGACACCACGAGGGGGATGGGTTGCAGAGCCCAGCTCCAGCTCTAGCCCAAACATCTACACTTCAATTTTTAGGACCATATGGCTGAGTCAGTTGACCTGGGCTCTGAAATTTGTTGCTATGGGTTTTTTATTACAGTATACATGTACCCTTTGTGTCAGACTCAGGGATGCCAGGCATCCGGTTTTCAGCTGGCACGCCCGGTTGAAAAGGTACCCTGGCGATGCTGGTCAGCACCGCTTACCAAGCCGTTAAAAGTCTGGTTGGCCGCAGCAGGGCTGACAGGCTGAGGTGCAAGAAGGGGTTCGGGGGGCAGGCTCTGGGCGGCCAAGCTGGGGCAGGGGTTGGGGCGTGGTGGGGGGGTTGGGGTGTGGGTTCAAGGTGGCACTCACCTCAGGCAGCTCCTGGGAAGCGGCAACATGTCCCACCAGCTCCTAGGGCAGGGGTGGCCAGGGAAGCGCCGCATGCATCCCTGCCTTGAGCACTGGTTCTGTACCTTCCATTGGTGGGGAACCATGACCAATGGGAGCTGCGGGGGCGGTGCCTGTGGATGGGGGCAGCGCGTGGAGCCTCCCTGGCCACCCCTGTGCCTAGGAGACGGAGGGACATGTCACCACTTCTGGGAGTTGCCTGAGGTGAGTGCCACCTGGAGCCTGTACCCTAATCCCGAGCCCCGGCCTCACCCCCACCTCCCATCTGGAGCCCCCTCCCACACCTCAAGTCCCTCAGCCCTATCCCAGAGCCTGCACCTCCTCCCGTACCCCTCACCTCTTCCCATACCCCAGCCCCCTGCCCCCAGCCCAGTGAAAATGAGCAAGGGTGAGGGGAGAGTGAGCAACAGAGGGAAGGGGGATAGAGTGAGCGTGGGACGGGGCCTTGGAGAAGGGGCAGGGGTGGGGTGTGGCCTCAGGTGGGGCAAGGATATTCAGTTTTCTGCAAATAGAAAGTTCGCTCTGGACAGCTCCTGATAATTAACCTACCCCCACCCCTCCTTCTGAGTAGGGCTTTTTAACTGTTTAGTTCCCTTTGATCTTGTTCCCAGCATGGCAAAACAGCTGTGTCACTTCAGGCTAGAGCCTGGAAGTATACCACTGTCCTGTAATTGCCCTCTCCCTCAATGTTTGCTGGGAGATTTTCTTATCTGTAGCTATTACGATGTTTTTCCAAGAGCTCTCTATTAAGCCAGATGAATATATTTGTACAGGAAAATCTTATAACCCATTGTACAACAGCTTCATCTTGCTGGTCATAGACATCATGTATAAAATTATTACGTCTCCGTATTCTTAAATTATTACATAGCAGCTCCATGTCAGTCACAGAGGGCGTTGTCCTGATTTTACTGATAGAAGACTGAGGTACAGAGAGAAGAAAAGTCAGAAGAATCCAAAAATTAATGGTGCCCAGTTTGAGACACCTAGAATCTGATATTTTCAGAGTACTTAGCATGATATAGTATTTCATCTGTTCAAAGCACCGCTCCCATTGATTTTGGTTGTAGCTGTGAGTTGCTCAGAACTTCAGCAAATCAGACTGTAGTGTCCCAAGTTAGGCACATAGAAAATGAGGAACACCCAATTAGTGATCACAGGTGAAAAGCTCTGGTTTAAGTGTCTTGCCCAGCATCACAGAGAAACTCTATGGAAGAGGCAGGGATAGAATCCAGTTTTCAAGGGCAGAATTCAGCTGCCTTAACCAGGAGACCACTGTTTCTCTTTCTGTAATCCTCTGCCTCATCCACTACACCCCAGCCAACGTCTGCCACAAATGAAGCAAGGGTCCTATGGACAACATCTCATCCGTTTTCCCTGTCCCCACTGGCTGCCAGTCCCAGTCTCCCTTCCTATCTTCTGCTGCATAGGTCTGGCTTGTATTCACTGAGCCTTGTTTTGTACAGAATTCAAGTGAACTTAACAGTATTTTATGTAGTTAATAAAGAAACCAACTGTGTGCAAAGTCAAAGTTTTGAATTATTTTAGATATTACAGCTATTCTATTTTTTAATTTGGCAGGGATGGTGGAAGAACAGTCCTTGGGTAAGCCATACTGGTATCAAATGCATACGTGAACTTTGTAGGCACAGTTCCTGGTTGAGAACATAACACAGACTCCATTGTGCTGTCACATAGCAAAGCCAATAAACGTGGATGAGTTCTTAAGAGACAAAGATTGGATTTTCATGCACATGTATTTGACAATGAGGAAAGTGAGAAAAAAGTGACAGCTAAATTTATGTTGTTCTTAAATAGACTGTTTTCAATTTCCTGTGTCAGTTTCTACCTTAAAATTTTGTAAGTTAACTTCAGACTTTGGGGTATGCTATACTTTTCTCTAGAAACATGCTTAACCAACAGTCGTCTCCCCACATGCTCATTTCTAGTAAAACTATTGCCAGTAGTTTTAGTAGCGTGGAAACTTGTGCCTTACAATAACACATGCTACCCCATACATTATCTCTCTCCCCCTTAAAAGATTTAATTGATGATTGCTAGATTAAAATCATCATTCTTTAAGATCCCAAGTATACTCAGAGTAAAATCCTAATGGGCTTTTGTTCTTGGTTAAAGTGGGGAAATGCAAATGTTGAGTCCCCCTTATTCAGCTGTGAAAAGAGAAAAATGGAGGAGGGTCTCTTAAGCAATTAGATTGTTCTTGTTTCTAAAAAGGAGGCTTAGTATTAAGACTTTATAGGTTTGCTTAGTTTCAGAGGTAGCTCTGTGTTCTATGTTACTCCTAAATCCAAATGAAGAAGGCTGTCACCTCCTGGCTCCCTTCACTACCATCAGTTACTAGTTTTTAATCTTGTTAGACTGGATTTGTCTGACATTTTTGTATTCCAGAGGCAAAGGCAGATCTATCTAGTTAAGCGGTAAACATCAGTGGTCCTAACTAGTGCTAGGAAAACCAATGTGAAAAGGTGAGTTACACTGCTACTTATTGTGGTTTGTATAATCTTGTTCAGTAACATTCCCTTAAGCAGACAAATGTAAGCTCTTAAGCACAGTCTTAAATTGCAAAACAAAACAAGTTTCAGAGTAGCAGCCGTGTTAGTCTGTATCCGCAGAAAGAACAGGAAGACTTGTGGCACCTTAGAGACTAACCAGTTTATTTGAGCATAAGCTTTCGTGAGCTACAGCCCACTTCATCGGATGCATAGAATGGAACATATAGTAAGGAGAGAGAGAGAGAGAGAGAGAGAGAGAGAGATGGAAGTTACCATACAAACTGTGAGAGGCTAATTAGTTAAGATGAACTACTATCAGCAGGAGAAAAGAACTTTTGTAGTGATAAAACAAAACAAGTTCTCGAGACTTTATGGGTTAGAGATAATGCAACTAAGTTGTGTGATTGATTTTAAAATAGCTCGTTAAATTTAGAGGGGCCAGTGGATTTTCAAAATATTCCCTGTAATCTTCAGGAGTAGTTTGCAAGGATGTTTCCAATTCCTGAAGGAATAGGAGCCCTGTATATGAATAACTACTGGCTAAAAGAAGCGCATTTGATAACCAGAGCAGATGGGCTAATTCCATGACACCACAAATGCCTAAAATGCCTCTGCCTTTGTGGAACAAGTAATCCCATACTCACAAGATGACTACTGTTACAGTTGCTCTGTGAAACTTTGCACTGTTGCTGAATCAGCTCTTTCTCCATTTTTACCATCACAGTAGTTAGCAAACTCGGTGACAGTTATCCTAGGAAACCTGAACGAATTAAAATTGTAGTATGATTCTTTGGACAGTGGTGCACCTATCTATTTGTACAAAGATGAAGTTTTAGAGAAGATATTTCAAGCAGACTTCTAAAATGAAATCAGATGCAGATGGTTTGAATGGACAGGACTGGGAAAGAAGAACAAATAGTGATTACTAATCATCCCCAAGTTCCCGCATTAGAAAAGTGACAGTATTATTATCCAGTTGTGACTATGATTAGTTCATTATCTTAACAAGATTGCATCTGTGATGGGAAAAATAGCTGATGCACTTCATATCTAATAGAACTGGTAGGCAAATAGTATGAAGCTACTTAAGAAAAAATTAGTCTTACTTTACCTTCTCAGTATGTTGCCATTAACCTCAAGACGTGGCCCTTTTTGACTAATGTATTCTGATTGGATACGATGAATCTTGCTGCAGTTTGGTAGTACTGTGATATTTTCCAGACCTGCTGATGCTGTAGTATGTATGCTTGGCTAGAAAAGTACTGTTTGGTTGCCTTTAGACTTGTTAATTATACTGCGAATGTAAAATATAATTAGTGATTTGTTAGTAAATCACTTTATAGCTTGAGCGTGAGAGATGTATATAATATTTTACTGAAGCAAAAGCTGGCATAGTTTGCATCTTAAAAATATATTACCTACAGCACTATCTCTTTTTTTAAAATGACTTACTCTGTGTAATTAGCTTGGTTAGACTAGCCTTGTTCTTCTGAAAATAATTAGATACCACAGCCAGCTGCAGCTGGCTTGTTCCCAGCTTCACATCATAACATACATTTGATTTGAGAACATGTAACTAGTGAGGAACTCCTTTAAATCCTCCTATATCTGCACATCTGTGGTATTTGTACATTCTCTTGGCTAAAAGCTATACCCTTTTTCTGTACCTGACTGTGGGCCAGATTCTGCCTCCTTACTCACATTGAGTAGTCCCTTTATCGCAGGGATCGCCAACCTTTGGCATACTACCCGCCAGGGTAAGCCCCCTAGCGGGCCAGGCCAGTTTGTTTACCTGCTGCGTCCGCAGGTTTGGCCAATAGCAGCTCCCATGGGCTGCAGTTTGCAGCTCCAGGCTAATGGGGGCCGCAGGAAGCGGCGGCCAGCATATCCCTCGGCCCACGCCGCTTCCCGCAGCCCCCATTGTCCTGGAATGGTGAACCGTGGCCAGTGGGACCTGCGATGGGCCGAACCTGCGGATGCCTCAGGTAAACAAACCAGCCCGGCCCGCCGGGGAGCTTACCCTGGCGGGCTGTGTGCCAAAGGTTGCCGATCCCTGCTTTACCACATGAATAGTTCTGTTGATTTCAAGGGGACTAACTAAACATAAGTGAAGGCCCGATTTCTGCCACCTTCTAAGACAGGGGATCTCAAACTGGGGGTCATGACCCTTTGGAGGGTCGCAAGGTTATTACGTGGGGGTTGCAAGCTGTCAGCTTCCACCCTAAACCCTGCTTTGTCTCCAGCATTTATAATAGTGTTATAAATTAAAAACACATTTTTTATATTGGGGGGGGGGGCTCGCACTCATAGGTTTGCTGTGTGAAAGGGGTCACCAATACAAAAGTTTGAGAACCACTGTTCTAAGAGCAGCTATTTGTTTTAAACCAAAACTTGCCTTCCTTATTGTGAACAGACCTGAGATTTTTATCTTTATAATTGTAATGTAATTACATGCTGAGTAATGAAACAGAAACTATAGTAAACATGGTATGTATGCTAGACCATGCATGCTCCACCCTGGATCGGCAAATCCTCACCCAGGGTAGGAAAGAGTCCACCAGAATGTGCTACTGCACTAATTGGCAGCACTTCTTAGAACAGGCCCATCACCACAACTCTGTGGACACAGTGAGCATCTCACTTGTCCTGGACTATCTCCTCACTCTCAATACATCGGACTTAGCTCTCAAGTCTATTTGGGTACTCTTGGCAGCACTTAGTGCCTTCCTCCCACCAGTGGAGGGCACCTGTCTTTACGCACCCCATGACTGCGCTTCATGAAAGGCCTGCTCAACACTTTTTTCCACCAGTTGTGAAGCCAACATCTCCATGGGACCTTAACTTCATTGTCTCTGCCCTCACGAGACCACCCTTCGAACTCATGACAACATGCTCCATAGAATAACAGAACTGAAAGGGATCTCAAGAGGTCATCTAGTCCAGTCCCATGCACCCAAGGCAGGACTAAGTATTATCTAGACCCACCTCCCTCTGGAAGGGACATTCCTGGTTGCCATCACCTTGGCCAGATGAGTCAGTGAGCTCGCTGCCATGATGACAGATCCTCCCTTCATGGTATTTCACAAGGAGAAGGTCTCCTTAAGACTACATCCCAAATTCATTCCTAAGGCGGTGTCCGAATTCCAACTCAATCAATCCATCCACTTACTTTGTTCCATCTGAAGCCACATGCCTCCCCTACTGACAGAGCCCTGTACTCTCTCAACATTCACTGTGCCCTGGTGTTCTACTTGTACAGGACTAGACCCTTTAGGAGTTCGCTGAGACTCTTCGTCACCATTGCAGAGAGATTAAAGGGACTAGCCATCTGTTCCCAAAGATCTCTAAATGGGTCTCAGGGTGCATGCTGGCATAAACGCTCCAATCTACTCCCTCCCAGGGCTATGACAGCACTTTTTACAGAAGTGCAAGCTGCCTCCTCAGCCTCTCTAGCTGATGTCCCATGGCAGGACATCTGCAAGGCTGTGATGTGGCATTCTATCCACGCGTTTATGGTGCACTACACCATAACACACACAGCAGCAGTGGACACGGATGTGGGCCACGCTGTATTAGACGGCTATGTCATTAGCATCCTCCCACCCACCTCTTCACTGGTTATGACTTGTAAGTCACCCACCTGTGGGGAATACACATAGGGACCATCACTTGAAGAAGAGGAGGATACTCACCTGTAACTTGAGGTTCTTGGAGATGTATGGTCTTTCTCAGTGTTCTACTACCCACCCTCCTTCCCTGCTGCTTCAGACTCTATTCTACAGTGGTAAGAGGGGAAACTGGAGTGGTGTCAACCCAGACTGCCCTTTATACCATCGGCCAGGAGAACGAGGAGATGCACTACACATGTGCAGGTCAAGAGATACTGACTGGAAACACCTCTGGACTCAGGTACAAGGTGTGCATGCGCACCCACATGTGGAATACAGAGAGGGACCACACATCTCGAAGAACCTCCAGTTACAGGTGAGTAACTTCCTCCTCTTCCACCAAGAACATTACATGTAAATAAATTCTAGCCCTGTAGATAGACCAGTCACAATGTTTTGTGTACAAAACCAAACACACAACTTGAATTACGGGAGTTCAGTGGTTTAGAAATCTGAACTCTTCCATCTTCTCTCTAACTCTTTAATGTGGCTCCATTTTTCTTTTTTTCTGTAAATCATGATGGTAGTTGTGGGTTGTGTGGGGTTGGTTTTTTTAAATTTTTTTATTTTATTTTTACTCAGGACTTTATATAGCATTGGGGGGATTTTTTTTCAGGAAGTTACCCTGTTTTTAAATAAGTAAACAAAGTTTTTCAATTAGGTGTTAAACTTAGGGTGCATGTGTGCACCTATGCAGTTTTATTGTGTCTGTAAAATGATTGCTCTTGTATTAAAATTAGGTAGCTATTTGTATCAAGCACATTCCTTTTCTCTCTAAGTATGTTGGCTAAATATCAAAATGCTTCTTTTGTGAAATGGCTTCACACGGGCATAGATCTTAGGATATCTGACAAAATAGCAGAAAGTAAAGTGTCAGACAATATTTGTGAGGCTTTTAAAGTAATTGACTATGTTTCTGCTTTTTTGTTAATTTGCAGCCTTTAAGCTTTTTAAAGGTGCTATTACTGTTGGGTAATTCCCATGCTAGTCACAGTCCAAGCCTACACAGCCTTTAGTATTATAACTTCTGCGATTGCCTATCAAAAGTCTAGGCTAGAATCTGACTCTAGATTGGACTACCTTACCTCTTTAATATTGGTCGGTCTAGTTCTAGTCACTTTCAAAATGTGAGAAAGTTTGCATTTTCCATAGACTCGCTTCTCTTCACATACAAACTGTAGGAACCATTATGGGTTTCTCATGTCTTGATGGGCTTCATAATTGAATTACCTTAAACATAAGTTGGGTTTAAGGAAAGGTGGAGTAGCAGCTACACTTCCTTGTGACTTTAGTTTCCTGTGCATACAAATGGGGAAATTGCTGTTTGGAATGAAGAGAGAATAACTTTTTGAACTTTGTTATAAAATCAACACATTCTTCCATGTGCCAGTTTAAGAACAAAGCAACTAATCTTTTGTTTCCTGGTGGCCTTTCTCCAGCCCAGCAGAATAAATTGCTTTTGGACTCTAGCCATTGAATCAGGTTGTGAGTAAGCTACTCTTTTCATCCTCTGTAATTTTAGCAGCAGTCTTTTGGCCTTCCTTCATTAAAGAGAAAAATGCAGTACTTGGGGGAAAAAGTCGGCAATGTTTAGGTGCCATGAAATATTAAACTGAATTTTCTTCTGCTCATCTCGGGCTATCTAGGTGAAGGTAATGATCCTATGGACGTCTTGTCAATTTTCCAGTGTTGATGATTGCACAAATATCAATCTTCTTAATAAAACAGGTTCTGATGTCTAAGACTGTTCATGAGAGAGTGAGTGAAGAATTTATATTGCTTTCACACAGTCAGCACACTGCTAACATTGAGCTAATGGTGGTGTAAAGTGCTTTGAATTACCTAACATAAAAACAAATAGAAAAGGAGGACTTGTGGCACCTTAGAGACTAACCAATTTATTTGAGCATGAGCTTTTGTGAGCTACAGCTCACTTCATCGGATGCATTCAGTGGAGGGAGCTGTAGCTCATGAAAGCTTATGCTCAAATAAATTGGTTAGTCTTTCTTTTTGCGAATACAGACTAACACGGCTGCTACTCTGAAACCATAAGAACAAATGTAACTCCTAGACACAGTCTCAACTGCAAAGGCTTCTCTTTTGTTTCTGCTGCATCAAGCTTGGGTGCTTGTTTTGAAGAGAGTGGCCATTGCGGGGTCCAAAGATTTTAAATATTTCTGTAGTAGTTCAGTAGATCAGTTATTTTACAGGGCCTATTGAGACAATTAACATTGCTGTAAAAGTACTTTGTGAAGACTGTTTTCTGAAAGACAGTTATTCTAATGAAAAATAGCTGCAAAAGAGAAAAAACTTCAGAAAGGAAGGGAGCTTGAAGTTCAGATTAGTTCTTAACTTTACTGCCTTAAAAAGACATCTCAGAAGGTATGTAAGTTGGCTGTAAACTTATACCAGACTGAAGCTAGACATGCCTGTCTGCTGTGGTCAGATTAAAAATATGAAGGAAAAGTTTTGTGTTTTGGGGGGACAGAGACATGTATACTTTTTTAAGGAGGTCATCATTGTAAAAATTGTTTAATGCTTTAGGAGTGATCATTTTATAATGTAAACTGCTTGTCCTTTATTAAAAAAAAGGGCAAAATAAAGCTGAGACTTTATTTTTGAAAATAGATAGCTGGCTGCACTTGTTCAAAAAGAATGGGGGCTTTTTTCTTTTAGTTATGACTGTGACGGGTTTGGGCCCTTTCGGGTGTCACCTGATGTGCTGGGGTGCCACGAAGTCATCCTATTCTGTCAGCCTGGATCCCCTTTACGTGGCCTTGCTGGGTTAGGCTCACAAGCCTCTTCTAGCCAAGCACGGCCACACCCAGCTGCAGAGAGAGACAGAGATCCACTCTAGAAAGATTGAGCCTTAGGGGCTCACCCCAATACTCTGGTGCCCACTCCCTTTAAGGGGTACAAACCCAAAGGTTTTATGAAATCCGACCCCCCTCCCTCAATGTGGAGGGAGATATGCACAACTTCTTGCCCCCTTCTCCCCCCCCCGTTAGAAATTACATAAACTGGGTTATATTATAAACAAGCAATAAGTTTATTAACTACAAAAGGTGAATTTTAAATGAATATAAGAGGTAACAGACAGAACAAAGCAGATTACTGACCAAATAAAGCTAAATACACAAGCTAAGATCAATATACTTAAGGAACAGGTTACAAAATGTAATTTCTTACCCTAAATGTTATTTTAGGCAGGTTGAAAAGTTTCTGTGGTTCAGAGTTCCAGTTATATCTCTTTTCAGACTGGATCCTTGTCTTAGTCTGGACTCCCTACCTCCCCCACACTGCCTTCCCTGCAGGTGGCTTTAGCAGTCTTTTCTCTTGGGCACCCTGGCCATGGAGAGGAGTCCCGTTTGCCTTCCCCCCCATCCTTAAATAGGATTTACATAAGGCGGGAATCCTTTGTTTCTCAAACTTGACTCCCCTTCCCTTCCAGTGGAAAGTTACAAGAAGTTTCAGGTAATGTTTAGTATCCGGTAACAAGACCACCTGACTCTGTAGTGTCACAGCGTCCATGAGTCAGCGGCAGTATGGAGCACCCGCAGGAAGGCCAAGCCTTTTCACGGTCCATTGTCCTCACTGATGGGTCATCAGCTCTGTCGGGCTTTTCCGTTGTTGTACCTGAAGTGTTAGCAGGGGTGTCACTCCAAAGTAGCATAGTTGAAATACAGATACATAGTCAATATTCTTAATTTGAGATACAGAAATGATACAGGCATACAAATTGGATAATCACATTCAGTGAATTATAATCTTTCCAATGATATCTTACAAGATGTATCTTGCATAAAGTATATGTTATGTCATATTCATATCATAAGCATATTTTCATAAAAATATGGAGTGAAACGTCACAATGACTTCATAAAAATGTTCAGCACATGAATGTGGTCTACATGAGTTGCACACACACATTGACCAAAAGAGATCCCATAATTTCTCAGAAGCATTCAGAGAGCTAACACTTCCCCCCTGAGGAATTTACCTAGCGGACTGTAATTGCTTCAGAGGACTCTGTCTTTTAAATGCTACTGTTTTATATTAAAGCTATGGCCTGCTTGCACTGGGGAAACTACCTACTGAGTCTAATACCATTTCATGGGAGTTGTAGTGTTAGACAAGGCTCCAGAGACCAGAAACATTTTCACTGTGTGATTTTAAATTTGCTTTAAAACAAGTCTAATCAAAACAGTAACTTTAAAAAAAAACATTTTGTCTGGCAGAACCTGGTCTACCTTCTAACTCTCCCCGGTTCTAATACCAAATCTGGTGTTAGAGCCAAGGTGTAGGGAATTCTTTTTTAACCTGGTCCTTGTAGACATAGTCTGTATCTAGGTGGAATAAAGAATTAATGAGTTAATCTTTCAACTACTCCAACCCAGGTTCAGATTCTGGGTTTGATTACAGGTGAAATGGAATTTGATTTCATCCTAATTCTCTGTTGGTGCAAATTGTAAAACTCCAGCTCAGCCAGTGGCTCCTTACCCCCTAGGGAATTCTAGACTATGAATGTTGGGATGGATTTTTAGTTTTCCTTCTGAATCCGCTGTGCTTATGGGTATTAACCGAGCCCCTGACATTATTTAGTGCTGTTAATAACTGAATAGTTCAATTTTGTCAGTGCTTAACCGTCTTTCAAGATCCACTGATTAGCTTTACACTGTATCTCAGGGTATGTCTACACTGCACAGTTGTCGCCAAAACTTGTGTCTTTTGTGGGTACTTAAAAAAGTAGTGTAGTGTAGTATAGACAAGCCCCCATATAAGCTTGTTTGTTAAGTACTGTTACACCATATAACCTTATCAGTTAAAATCCAGACCTATTGAGTAGGGTGAGGAGAGGGTGCTAATCCATTTCACTACATTAAGCCACTTGTATTTGGATAGCCAAATGTCTAACTTACACTTTTCCTGTGCAGGGTATTTGACAGTGGCTGATTATTTTCTGTTCTTGCAGGTTTATAAATCTAGTTTGATTAAAATCTGTGCAAGACCTAAACAGCTGTGAAATGTTAATTCAAAAACCATACAATGTATTACTTTAAAAATGTGTCAGAATGGCCTGTAACCTGCTATGCCTTTTGATAGAAAATCTAGGGCCACGGCTTCAAATGCTATTCTTCATACAGTTTAGTTTTGGACTCTAAACAAATAACTGCTGTTTAACAATTGGCATGCAACCCAGTTTTAAAGTACAGCCATATAGGGTATGACAGAATTTGTGCTAAGGGGTTTTCAGAGTGAGGTCATGATAAACTTAAATGAAACTTGAGCTGCTGCTGTACTGTCACTAGCAAATACAATTAATCTTTCTAACAAATACACTCATACGGTGAAATGAATACTGTATTTATATTGCCTCTGGTTTGTGGAGAGGAATATTTAAAGGAGTAAACTGTAAGGATTTTTTGGCTTGTTCTGTGCTTCTTAAAATATACAACTAATTTAAACATTTTAGGAATTTGTTCTGCTAGCAGGTTGTCACAGTTCAGGTTATGTCTTAGTTTTCCCTATGACAGGGCTTTGACAATATGCCGGTAAACACACAAACTGGTGGTTTTTCTCTTTTTAAATAATGTAAAGTGACAAATACTCTCTAGAATGTCTGTACATTTTTTAAAGCATTTCTGAAAGAATAAAAAAAAGTTACACCTCTGCTTAGCAATATAATCCCCACAAAATCCTGAATTTGAGTATTTAATGATGTGAGTCTCTTACCTTTTTTCAGAACCCTTTTATAGTGGCCAAACAGCACAAACACCTGAAGTGTTGCAGTGTTAACAGGCTGTGGTGTAGAACGCTTTTGAAATCATATGGTCTTCTAAAACTACTATTCAGCATAAGAGGAGGCATCTCTGCCCAGCAAAATGATGGGTTTACATAAACTGCTTTCTATTCCTAGGGCAATGGAATAGGAGGCAGACACCACAAGCAGCACTGACTGCAAAAAGAAAACTCAATCGGTAGAGTCAGTTACCTCCACCCCATCATCTTTCTCCTTCCCAAGAAATGTCTCCTTCCCAACTCCAGAAAGTGCCCTCTGTGGATCATAGATAGATCATGGGCTTGGGCATGAGTAGATCTTGGAACTGCTTTGCTCACAGTTCTTCGGCTAACACCTCTAGTCTCTTCTGTCTCCTCCCTGTCTCTGGTTTGGAGGTTGTATCTGTCAATTAACAGATAGATACAGCCGGTCTCTCCACCTGATGATCCACAGATGGGTTGCCAAATGAAGTCTGAGGGCATTTTCTGAGGACAGCGTGGCATTTCTTGGGTAGGGGAAAGGTGGTGTTGAGTTCCTTTGTTTCCCAGGAACATCAGTATATGGAGGAAACAACATATTTACTTTAAAAGTAATTCAAGTCAGTGATTTTTAAATTTTATACATCTCTCTGGTGGTGGTAGAATGTGCATTCATTTTATTTAAGCTGGCCGTTCATTTTATTGAGGTCCGTGCATAAGAAATCAGGATATGTTTCTACCCCTCGTTCCTCTTCCCCTTCCCCAGAAAAAAAGCCCCCAACAAACACTGACTTTTCCATGTTCATCCTGGTACTAATAAAAAGAAAAGGAGTACTTTTGGCACCTTAAAGACTAACCAATTTATTTGAACATAAGCTTTCGTGAGCTACAGCTCACTTCATCGGATGCATACTGTGGAAAGTACAGAAGATCTTTTTATGCACACAAACCATGAAAAAATAGGTGTTTACCACTACAAAAGGTTTTCTTCCCCCCCCCCCACTCTCCTGCTGGTAATAGCTTATCTAAAGTGATCACTCCCCTTGGGAAAGAAAACCTTTTGTAGTGGTAAATACCCATTTTTTCATGGTTTGTGTGTATAGAAAGATCTTCTGTACTTTCCACAGTATGCATCCTATGAAGTGAGCTGTAGCTCACGAAAGCTTATGCTCAAATAAATTGGTTAGTCTCTAAGGTGACACAAGTACTCCTTTTCTTTTTGCGAATACAGACTAACACGGCTGTTACTCTGAAACCTGGTACTAATGAAGTCCCTTTTCTAATGGAGACGTGCTGTAGTCAGTAGGTATTAAGTTTGTTTATTTTTCATTGTATTCTTCACAGGTATACATGTCTTGGTCTCTGGTGTGGAAGAGTGGATGGATTTTATACTCATAGGTTAAACTTTAACCCCTCTATCTTGAACCACGTGTTCAAGGTCACATGTTATAGCGTAATCCAAGATCATAGAGTCTTCATGATATGACAGGATCAAGTGTTGCTTTGTGTTTGGGGTGAGCGTGGGTCTGAGGACAGGAGGGGGTAGAGTGCTGGCATTGTTTAAAAGTTGGCTTTAGCTCCCAAGGCTATTTGGTTCTTTGAATTTCTTAAGAAAATACTTTATTCCCTTTTTGGCTCAAGTACAGTTTCCCTCCATTATGTCTCCCTTCTTCTATCAAGCCTTTGTGATGTGTTCTGTTTAGTGGAGCTTGCTTTTCCTATATTAGAGCTCTCACTTAAGGTCACTGCTTCACTGGAAAAGTTGGTTTCCCTTGTGGATGCAAGTAGAAAAGTAGAATTCTGTTTGGAATGTGATCTAGAACTCATTAGATCAAGTCCTGGATTGTTGGTTTTTTTTTCAATTTAGCGTGAGGGTGTCTAGCTGTTTGGGTATAGCAACAAGATGCTCACCTAAGACCAAAGCTTGGACTTCATGTGACACTGATGGGGAGGGGGTTGGAATCACATTTTGTTCTGCAGCTCACTTGAACAGTTACTTGCATGATGTTAATACTATTCATGTGCACTTGTATCATGTTAGCATCTAGAGGCTGAATCCCCACTCTGGCACTTTGAGTGCAGAAGGTGGGGGCCTGCAAAGATTTTAAAAATTAATACTTGCCACTTCAGGCTTGTATTGCACTCCCAAGGTTACAGTTTTTCTCTGACCTTGGCATGGTAAACGCTGCCACCACCCAAATGCCAAAGACCCCCTTGAACTCAGGAAGGAACACTTGGGAATTCCTCCCTGTGGGGTACCCTTGAGCCCTTTCACCCTCCTCCATGGAAGAGCTAAGAAAGAAAACAAAGGAAATTAGCAGTTGCCACCAACTAATTTAAACAACATATGCACAAACCTCTTAAGACACCAAAAATCCAATTCTGTTCTTAAAAAAGTACCTTTTATTAAAAACAAGAAGGAAGAAAATTCATCTGGAACTGAGGCTTTTTCTAGGTTTTTAAAGGAGCAATTCCAAAAATTAAGCACCCAAAATAGCTTTTTGGGGGGGTTCAGCTTAAAGGTTACAATCAAACAAAAGCATCTGGGGTTAGCACAGAGGAGATCCGCAAGCCAAAATAAAGAAATAAACCTGATCGCGTCTGTCTAAACATTCCCTGTCCCAGTGATTCCTTCTAGGTATGAAAGATAATTTTTCATAACTGGTTCAAACCTTGCACAGCATTCCTGTTTATAGCATCGCTGCTTCGTTTCCCTGCAGCCCAGAGAGAACAACAGAGAGACAAAGGGAAAGCTTTTTTCCCATTTTAAAAAGTTTTAGCCTTCCCATTGGCTCTTTTGGTCAGGTGCTCTTTTGGTCAGGTTTTTCTTTACCTTGGGACTTTTTAACCCTTCGCAGGTAAAGCAAGCAGCCACCAAGAGGTACTTTACAGCTAACTGGCTGGCTGGGTGTCCATAAAAGAGGGGAAAAGGAAGTGTTATTTTCCCCGTTTTGTAGATAGGGAACTGAAGCATGGAGAGGTGGTGACTTGTGAAAGGTCATGCAGGAAGTCTGTGGGAGAGCTGGGAACTGAACCCAGTTCTCCGGTATCTTAATCACAGCCCAGCTGTTCTCCCTGATGGAAACAAATGCACACTCGTCCCCCATCTCCTGCCTGCTACTATTGCTTAGAAACTTGTGTTTGAGACTCAAAGGAGTTCTTATACTTAGTTTGAAGGTTTGTTGCCAAATTTAATGGAAGTTCTGGGCACCAGAGATGTGTGCTTATTTCATAGACTACTGAAAATATTTCTTGAATTTCATAGCAAATTAACAGCTTGCCCTGGGCTGAGAGGCTGGTGGTGTGTATCTGAAGAAATTATACATAGGCTCCCTAGAATTGCACTGGATATTGTTTTTATCACCATTCATAATTGCCCTCAAGACGAGAAAACAACAAATGTGAGGCACAGGAATGGAAACAGGCCCAGAACACTGAGCAGCAAAACACATTTTCTCAGTTGACCTGGGAGCAGCAGATGATGATGACATGGCCTGCAGCTGTTAATGAGAACTTCATTCCCATGTTCTGGCATGCAGTTGGTGATAGTATGATGCCACACCTCATATAGTTCCTGTGTTTTGGTCAAAATACAATTATACAAAAATACTGTAAAACTAACCCGCTCACCTGTCTAGCATTGGGTGAAGAAGAGCTTATGGCCTCTGCTAGGATGGCTTGACGTGGTTGTGTTTCACTTCTGCGCTCATGACACATACTGTGAGTGGGACAGACCATTGGACGCAATCACTGGGACTAACTACTGAAGCAACTATTTGCAAAATCTGTATTAACTGATGAAAATATGAAATTTATATAGATCTGTTCCCGTGATGTATGCTGTGTTAGATGCACAGTATGCGTATATCAGTTGTACCTGTGTAATACATGAAATGCATTGTGAGGTATGCGTCTGATACTATTTGTACACTTGTAATGCACCTGCTCCAAGGAGCTGTGCCAGAACTTACAGAACAGGTGCTCAGGTCACAGACAAAGCAACAGTTGGGAGTAGTACTCTTATCTATTTGGGGATTAACTGAACCGGTTTACGCAAACCGGTCTGTCCTCTCACTGGCCAGTGAGAACTGTTGCAGGAACAAATGGAGTGAGACTTGCTTAGCTGCAACACATAATCTGCAATAGTTTTTTCCCTCCTGTTAGTGTAGCTAAAGCAATAGAGGAGGAATGAGTTCCTTGCCAGCACTCCCAGTCTCAGAAAGAATGTTTTTCATAGTATCAGCCACATAGTCATTGCAGAGAAGAGTTTACTGGCCTCTTGATCATGTCCCCCATAATCCATGTGAACAGCATGGTACTTAGTTGTTTCCATTGTTAATTTTCTGTACATGCTATGTTGGATGCATACAAGGTTTCCAAACTGTAATGGATATTTATTTCCTTATATGTCAGTGGAGTTGTACTGATGTAACTGAAAACGGACTTACATTGAATCAAAGTATAATAGGCAGAGGACCCTTTCTGTAAGGTAAAGCAGGATTCTCAGCCTGTGGGTTGTGACCCAAAATTGCATCGAAAGGTTACGGGGCTGGCTGGACTCAGCTCCTTGCTCTGGGCTTCATGACCTGGTGCATGGGGTCACAGCACTGCTCCAGGTTTGGCCTCACTGCTGCTCTGTCCTGATGATGGGGGGCATCTGGGCCAAATTTCAGTGACCAGTATTGCGATCCCAGAGGTTGCAGTGCCCAGATCAGGGAGCCAAGCCCAGCTAGCCCGTGGGACAGCAGCCAGGAGGGGGTGTCATGTTCTCTAGTAAGTACTGGCCCCTGATGTATCCCCCGCTTTGCAGCTGAGCAGCGCCTGTGGGGGAGCATCGGCTCTGGGGCAATCTCAGGAAGTCTCTGGATTGTGACAGGCCATCAGGGTTTACAGATGGATCAGCTGAGAACCCCTGAGGTAAAGAATACAGAAGGCAAGGAGAGGATTGTGGGAAGCTGAAGAAAATGTTTAGCAGCTCTCACCAAATACTTCTTTTCCTTGATCTTAGCCTGGGCACACTGGCCAAAAGAAGATTACTTCTGCTACTGTAGCTTTGTCTAGCCAAACTTTGGATCAGAGAACATGATAAAGATTAATTATGTACTGCAAGTGATTTGGCTCTGTGGGTATTGGGAAGAAATGACATGGTATCTTACCAGCAGATTTTGGATGTTGGATGTTTGAATTAAATATAACTAAAGATCAAAATCCACGGGTGCGACAGATATCCAGGAGTAGATAGATGTGTTAACACTTAGCTGGAGATTCCTAATCAGAATGACTGACTCCTTGATCACAGTAGACTTGATTGCACTAGCATTCCTTACAACTTTCATGTGGTATTTCTTCATTTGTTGCCTCTCAGTTGCAGTTGTGCAGGATTTTCCCCCTCTCTTGTATAACCTTTGCTGATTAGACAATTTGTGGTGTTAGATTGCTTGTGAAGGAATTTTTTTGTTGGTTTGAAGTGCATCCCTCACTGCACAAACAGTTGCAGTGTTTGAGCTCTGGTTATGTAATTTGTTATCATTTGAATCTAATGCTATATATGCTTCAAGTTCCCAGACCTGGGTTTCCTGGGATAATGGACTTGAAGTGGAGACATAACTTTTTTTGGCTGAAAATAAAATATTTTCCACAGTTTCATCAGTTTCGTTGCTGTTAACTGACCTGAAACTAACATAGGCTGCAGAACACTGATTGAAGTAAATTGGGAGTCTTTCCATTGAATTTAAGGAGAGTTGGATCATGCTCATAGAGACCTCAAAGTTCAGATCCTTATTGCTTTGCTGTTTTTTCCCCGACACCACTTTTTTTGTATATAATTTGCAGTTTGGGGTTAATCTGCATACTGTTTATATGCTCCATTAACAGTTCAGATGCACATGGTGGCAAACTCAATGATTACTTTATATTTCTAACTGTTATGTAATGATGCATCTTATGCCTTTCCATAAGGCCCTGCGTACTCTCCAGCAAGCTGGACTAAAATCTGCGCAAGGCTCCCTGGTTTTCTGTGGTACTTTGGTGAAAGAAACTGGAATTTCTGAGGCATGTTCAAAATAGAGGGTCTTATTGAATTAAATATATGAGTGAGTAATTTCACCACTACAATATTCATTGCTATTTTCATATGAAAGTCTTGTTCTTCTCTAAATAAAACACACAATCTAAAATGGCTTAATGGGCTTTCCTATTCATTGTCTCATTGATTTCCATACCAAATTTGCTCAGATTGCAGGTAGACAATTTTTTTTCAGCTGTCAGCCCTGTAGACTTACCCTTTGTTGTTAAAGGCAGGTTGGGTTCTTTTCATTATCTCCACTAATAGCCGTTCTGCAGGCCAAATTATGCCCTCCATGATCTGTGTAGCCCTGTCATGGAAACAGGAAGCTGGTTTTGGAACCAGATAAATGGGTTGAGGCTTTTGACACTGGGAAAAGGCAGATTAATCTTTTCTTTCCCTCCTGTTCCCTGTTGTTTTCTCCTCCGGACAGTAGTTGTGGATGGTGATACAAGCTTCCCCACCACAGCAATCCTTGACACTGGTCAGCTCCCTCCTTCCCCATCCATGACTGCATGCAACAAAAATGGGCAAACACATTAGCTAGAACAGGGGTGGGCAAACTTTTTGGCCCGAGGGCCACATCTGGGTATGGAAATTGTATGGCGGGCTATGAATGCACACAAAATTGGGGGTTGGGGTGTGGGAGTGGGTGAGGGCTCCGGTTGGGGGTGTAGGCTCTGGAATGGGGCCAGAAATGAGGAGTTCAGGGTGTGGGAGGAGACTCCGAGCTGGGGCAGGAGGTTGGGGTGGGAGGGGGAGGGCTCCAGCTGTGGGCGTGGGCTCTGGGGTGGGACTGAGGGGTTGGGGGTGCAGGAGGGTGCTCCGGGCTGGGACTGAGGAGTTTGGAGGGCGGGAGAGGGATTGGGGTGGGGCAGCGGGGGGGGGTCAGAGGTGCAGGTTCTGGGGGGCGCTTACCTCAAGCAATTCCTAGAAGAAGCAGCATGTCCTCTCTCCAGCTCCTAAACGGAGGCGCAGCCAGGCGGCTCTGCGCACTGCTCCATCCACAGGTGCCACCTCTGCAACTCCCATTGGCTGTGGGGTTCCCGGCCAATGGGAGTTGCGGGGGTGGCACTTGGGGCAGGGTTAGTGTCCAGAGCCCCCTGACTGCCCCTATGTGTAGAAGTTGGAGAGGGGACATGCCGCTGCATCCGGGAGCCATGCAGAGCAGGGCAAGCCCCAGACTCGGCTCCCTGGCTGGAGCGGGGCAAGCCTCAGACCCTGCTCCCCAGGGGGAGCTCAATGGCAGGATTAAAATGTCTGGAGGGCCGGATGCAGGCCCCGGGCCATAGTTTGCCCACCCCTGAGTAGAAGTATCTGCTAAACAATCAGCAGTAAAATAATTATACGTTTTGATTTTCAAATGGCATTATTAGGGTTCAGAATTTCCACTATCGAGATGAATGGGGCGGTTCAGATCTCTCAAAGCTAATGTTTCAGGCTGTCTGCCCCTCAGGAATATGGATCGGAATCAGTGCCCATTTGGAAGAACATGTTCACAACTATAAAGGCTAAAAACTTTTAAAATTGAAGTTTAGATTCTTGAGCACAATTCTGTGGCAGGTGCTTGCTCCATAAATTCTGTGGCCAAATAATTACAGAATACACTGTTCCCTACTTATAACATATCTTTTGTAATGGGATTAAAATTGAGGGTGCAGTAGTTGCCTCAAAATATTTTTTTTAAATTTAAAACAAAAAACATAATGTTTGGAATGCTGGTGTTTTCAGATTCTTATTATTTGCTACACATGTGATATCTCTACAATCTTTTATATTTAATCATTTCTAAACATTAAAATTCTTCCAACAAATTTGTTCTTATTTTAAAGAAAAAATTACTTATTTTTTAGTTTTAGCACAAAGGGAACCCTTCGCAAAACTAGAGAAGCCCCTAAAGGAGTAAGGGAATAAAAAGCATTATATTAAAGTGCTAAGTATTACTGTACTTACTGCTCTCTGGGAACAGGTTACAGGAGGGGAAAAAATGATGATCAAGATTCTTAATTTCTCTAGTGAGAGGGGGGAGTCTTGATTCTGAAAACTTCCCAGGTGGTTTGGTCCTGCTTGTAGTGGAGTTGATCACTGTGCCAGAATATTGTAACTTCAGGATAAAAATGCTGTAATTAAGGAACTAATGGCATTCTTCTCATAAAAGCTGTAATGTTCATATCTAAGGTAGGTGGTATCCTTATTTTACAAAGGGGGAAACTAAGGCAGAAAGTGTCTTATCCAAGACCCCAAAGGAAGTTAGTGTTTGAGCCAGGATCAGAGTTTGGGAGTTCCTTGTTTCCAATCCTTTGCTCAGACCACATCTCTTTTTTAGCTGTAGGGAGGATGGCGGAGGCATGTCTCTTTATTCATGTATATAGTAAAAAAATCAAAGAATCTAAAACTCTCAGCTTTGTATAAGCTTTCTGGCAGGCAAAAATGTATAGCTCTGCATCACACAATGTTGTCACAGAGTTCAGTTCTGGCAAACTGAAATGCCTGCCAGCTGTGCTGGGAAGTCTCAAAGAGATTATGTTCTAGGAGTGGCTTTTGAGGTCAGGAAAATCCTTTTCTTAGGCCAAACTCCTCCAGGGTCCATTTGGATGGGTAGTCTAAAATACTGACCCTGGACCATTGTGCACATGGTGCATGAGTATTCCTGTGTTCAGAGGTACCCAGAAGTTTCCAAGTCAATGTACTCCTCTCCTAAGAGAGGTCTAAAATCTTTAAAGTTGAGAGCTGAATCAGTTTCATACTATATATGGTGTTTGTGCAAGTGATAGAAATCTGAGTGTATTTATAACACTGGTTTGCCGCAGTAATGTGGACTGGGAACAAATGCTTTTTTGGATAATAGCCAGTGCTTAAGATTGATTTTACATGCCCCTGTAAAATCAGTATATAGCTTGTAAAAGACAACAGTTGAAAAAGTGATAGGGGCTTCTTAAAAAAACAAAAACAAAAAACCACTTGAATTTGGAGAAACAGTATATGCCTAGAGGCATACTTGTGATGTGTCATATAAGCAGGATGATAGACTATTATAAGTTGATAAATGCTTTCACCTTTGGAATGCTGAGATGCCCATATTCCAATACTTATAAATTCTTGATTTTACTTATTTATCAGGTACTGGATTTCTTATATATTTTTCTGCTTTGTGCAGAGAGTTTCTTTTAATTACATATGCCTTAAATGTAATACTGTACAAATGTTGTGATTGGAAAATATTACTAGCATTGAAATGAAAAAATCTAAGCATGAAATGAGTTGAGCTGTTTTGCATACTGCTCATAAATATTTGAACAAAAATAGTTGGCAAAAAATGACACACGTGTTTTTGGGTGTGTCAGTTTAACTGTTTATGATCCGCACAGCAGCTTTTTTGACATACCTCATTGCTAGAACTTTGTATTACTACATGGATAACTGCTGTATATGGAGCCTGTATAAGGTAATGATTGATTGCACTGTTTGCTCAGAGCCTAGAATGTAAATTAACTTGTTGTTTTTTCTGCATTTGTTTTGTTCTAGGATGTTCAGAAAGAGAGAGAGACCCACACGTATCTCAGTAAAGAAGAAATTAAAGAGAAGATTCAAAACTATAATTCATCTGTTACTGACAAATTAAAGATGACTTTGGTAAGAGTCACATAGAACTCCTGTAGTTTATAATTGAATAGCTGAGTGTAACTCATATAGTGCATTATTTGTCACTTTGTCTTTAGCATTTTTCGTGTGAAACTATGGCATAATGACTTTGTAGTGTACTACAGGAAACCGGCCGTTTTTTAGCCCTGAAATGTATGTAAGCCACTTTCACCCCTCAGATGTTTGGGGTTAAAGGATAATAAGGGTAGAAACCACAAACTTGTACATGGTATTGTGAAAAGTTAACAGGTTTAAAATACTCTCAACTGTCAATAAATAAATGGATTCCTTCCGTCAGAAACCCTCAATTATACCAGTACAACCAGCACAGGGAGAATATGGCTGTTTATTTTTATCAGACTGTCTATAAGTATGTCTTCTATAAAACTACATTACCATGGCACCCAAATATGTTAAATCAAGCAAAAATAACTCTTTTAGTTATGACACTTTTTACATTAATTTCAGAAAGTTTGATTTCTGGGGATGGTTTTAAGAAGTAGGTTTTCAATGTGATAAGAATATAAATAAAAATTTTACATAATGAAGTTAAGATGCACACTGATCTTCTATAGTAGTTCTAGGATTGTCTATTAATAAAATCGACATTTACCTGGCTAAAATGTTATAACTCAATCTATATATAAACTGTCAGATCCTTTTATGTTCCATTAGATGTACTGTACATCCAAACTTAGAAGTTCTGTTACATTCCAAATTACTTTAGATATGCAAGCGTTATCTACTAAACTGATTTTTGTTATGTATTTTCATATGGTTTGGAATTAATACTTGTAAAATCATGTTGCCGAAAGTCCTGTAACACAGTAATATTTGACTAATCATTTGTTTTCAGAACTAATTATAGTAAGAAACTTTCCACGTTGGTTAGGTTAAAATAAGCATTTAGCCTGAGATATTCAAAGGACTAAGTCTGTTAGGCACCCAATTCCCACTGAATTGCAATAGAATTTGGGCACCTAACCCCCTTTGACAATCACAGCTTTAAGCATTGCACAGCTGTGTGTGACCTTGTGTTATGTATGTGTGCAAAATTATATTGTAGAGCGTGCTTTTAATATAAAGTGTATGCAAATGTATCTGACATATATAATATTACAAACAGAAACTCTGTTAAAACATTATTCAGGTTGCAAAGTCTAGCGCCCAGAAGCTAGGAAATGCCAGAATTTCAGCTCTCTTGTGCATATGCATTATGCAGTCTTGAATGAGCAGGTATTCAATATTTTGTTGTCTCGTTTGGCCCCCCAAGCCTTATTTACTGCACAGTATATTCAGAGCAGGGTTTGAACAGAATTATTAATTTCCTCACAGGCTTTTCTGCGGCACTTATCAGTATAGTATTATGTTTCACTAATATTAATGAAGGTATTTTTCACAACTCCCCCATGAGGTGAGGGACTAGTATTACCCCATTTTATAGATGAGGAACTGAGGCACAGAGAGATCACAAGTACCTACTAATTTTGGGTGCCCCATTTGAGACACCTTGAACTCGACTTTTCAGAATACTTAGTATTATTTAGCACTTCACATATTCAAAGCACAGCTTCCACTGGCTTCCATTGCAACTGTGAGAGCTTAGCACTTCTGCAAATCTGACCCCAGGGTCTCAAGTCAGACCCCTAGAAAATGAAGAACACACAATTAGTGAAAAGTTTTTGGCTTACATGACATGGCTAGCATCCCATAGGAACTCTGCGGCAGAAGCAGGAATAGAATCCAATGCTCCAGGGCAGCATTCAACTACCTTAACCCTTGCTTCATTTACTACACACCTTCCAGCTTCTGCAACAAATGAGGTAGGAGACCTTTAGACAACAGCTTCCTTTACCACGCAACCCGGACTTATTCCCACAGCCAGTCCTTCAGGGGTCCTGTGGAAAAAACAGTATATGATTAGGTAATTAAAGACTGTAACATAATGCATATGCACAAGGGGGCTGATTTAAGGATGTACAGCAACTTCTGGCATTTCCTAATTTTTGAGTGCTTGACTTTGCTACCTTAATACAGTAACTCCTCACTTAACGTCCTCCTGCTTAATGTTGTTTCAAAGTTACGTCGCTACTCAATTAGGGAACGTGCCTGTTTAAAGTTGTGCAATGCTCCCTTATTATGTTGTTTGGCTGCCTGCTCTGTCCACTGCTTGTAGGATTCTGTGGAAGAGCACCGACTTTACAAGGGAGCATTGCACAAGTTCCTCTTCTCTGCCTCCTCCCGCTACCTCCCAGTGCTTCCACCACTGCCAAACAGCTGTTTGGCGGTGCTTACGACTTTCCAGGGTGGGGGCAGGAGTGGGGATGCGGCGTGCTCCGGAGAGGAGGTGGCATAGGAAGAGGTGGGCCTGGAGTGGAGCAGGGACGGGAAGAGGTGGGTCTTGAGCATCCCCCGGCAAAGTCAGCGCCTGTTCTTCTCCAGGGAAGCTGCTGCTGCAATGGTGCTTCCTAGCGTCCTTGCCTGCAGCGGGCTGTGCCTGTGTGAGGTAAGCCAGGGACACTTCCCAACCACAGTACAGTACTGTACAGTATATAAAGCCATTTGTCTGCCCCCAAAAAATTTCCTTGGAACCTAACTCCCCACACTTACATTAAATCTTATGCGGAAATTGGATTAGTTTAATGTTGTTTCACTTAAAGTTGCATTTTTCAGGAACATAACTACAACATTAAGTGTGTGTGTTCCTAGGTTTTTTTAAAAAAGCAAACAGAAAAAACAAATTCCACCATGTTGACATGGGTCATTAGCATGGTTGGAACGTTTAGATACACACACCCACGCACCCACCCCTGCTACTTGAGATAATGGAGTAACTGCTAGCAGTAGTAGGATGTCATCCTCTGAGGACCAGCATGCGGAGCAGGGGGGAAGGGAGAACAGATAGATGGATGTGCTTTCCCAGTGGGTTCGGCAAGTTATAAGCTACTGAAAACAGGGTCTTGTAATGGGAAATGTTGGGTAACCTTAATATTAGGTATTGCTACCAACTCTGCCTATTTTAAATTTTAAAAAGTGTGTGAATATGTTTGGGGGGGAGTTCATGACTATACTAGTTTGATAATCTCAAGATTTATTCTCTCTAGTTTAGATTTTGTTTCTTATGGAAGTATACCATAGAACAAGTCAAATAGGTGGAAGAGGGATAGGTAAAAAGGAGATGCTTTGGTTTTATTCTCCTTTCATACAAAGTCTTTCAGTGGCATTTTTTCTCAAAACTGTTAAGTTTTTTCCTTTGTGCTTTTTAAAAAAAAAGTTTATATTTAAAAGTTAATGAAACCATTGAACAAGTTTTTATTTTTAAAATTTTTTATAAATTTTCTAACATCTGAGTTATGAACTGTAAAGGTTAATTTGTGAAGTCACAGTTTGAATTACAAGATCTCACATGCTTCCTGACTAATATGAATAATAAATTTATAATATAAAATAACAAACCAGTATCTTGCAAACTTATCTCAATTTTTTCCCCAACTAACCACAGTGTGAGCTCAAAACATGGATTAATTGTTTTTATACAGTAGTGGGATCTCCACTTTGTAACCTGCTAAAGCAGAGCTCTGGCAGCTTGTTGGGAATACCAGTTCTCTCTTGGCAGTGTTTCCCCATTTCCACCATTAGTTGGTAGCCTGGTGATGCAGCTGCTTAATTTTTCTACCAAAACTGAAAATTTACCATTAGCTTTCATACGATTATTTGCTTGATGCCTATCTAGATCTCTTAGAATTCAACTGTAATTCCAAAAACTAAAGTGAATTTTGTGGCATGGAGGAATAAGGGAATGTGTCTGGCTCTTATAAAAATTATTTGCCTCATGTATTATGACAGCACATTTTAAAGAGTGCACTGCAATCTGTATTTTATTGCTATTGATGCTGTCATAATAAATAGGTCACTATTTATTAATTTTATAAAATGTTGTGCTTGTCTTCCTGCTGCAGAACTCAAATGGGACTTACACTGGCTTCATCAAAGTTCAGATGGAACTATGCAGACCTATTACTATACAGACTGCTGTGAATCCAGGAGAGCATGCTCACAATAACAACGAGACTTCATTTTACTTGCCCCCAGGCTATGTGAATAAGCTTCATATAAGCAGCATTAACACTGTTCGTGAAGTTATTGAGGCCTTGCTCAAAAAATTTGTAGTGTTTGACAACCCTGCCAAGTTTGCACTTTATAAACGCTGTCACAAGGAAGATCAAGGTATAATTTAGATTTGTTGTCTTTTGATGTTGGAATGGGGAAAGGGTTGGGAGGTGTGTACTATAGCTATGTCTGAGATAAGCAGGATGGGAGGGAGCAGATACGGCAGAGGTGATGGTAATGATCTCATTTTATAAATGCAGGTTACAGGTTCTTATTTTGTACTCTGTGAGAGATAGTGTGTGTGGGGGGGATGTCTTTTCTGGTTGTGGGAGCAGGAGTGCCTTGTGATCAGATTGGCTATTTTTCAGGTATTTGGAGAGTAAGATGAGAAAGCATTATTATCTGATGAGTGAGGCCCTGGAGTTTGTTCCTTTGTAGAGCCATCTTGGTTTAGGCAATGGATGGTAAGATGTTTTGGGAATAAGGACATAAGGGGATAAGAATATATAAAGGGAACGGTATTTGTTGTTTTATAATTATACTTATGGGGAATGAGGATTTGCTGGAATGGATGATAATATGGTGGGAGTGTAAGTCTCTTGGGTAGGTGATGTGTGGGAGTAGGACTTTGCAGTTTGTCTCATAGAAGGGAGTCGGGAACCACTCTGAGGTGGTTTCATTCCTATCTAGGAGGATCCAGAGAGTGATTTTGGGTGACCACTAATCTCCTCAAAGATGCTTTTCATTGCGAACATGAGGTTGCTAAGGTGGGTAGTAGAGACATGAGTTAATGGTGGCTGCAATGTACGGGCAGTTGTAGATTTCCATCATGATGGATCCCGGTGGTGGAGTGGAATGGATTGACTCAATATCTTCTAGAAATTGGGACTTGGATGAGATGTACTTGGTAGCTGGCTGAGATTTATGACAAGACTGAGATAATGTTTAATGAATTGGAGGAAGCAAGCGGAAGAATTGGATAGTTATATGAACTTATTCTTTTAAAATACTGTTTTAGCTGAATAGCTAATGCTCCAAAAATGAATAGGCATCTATATACTGTCACCTACAGTCTACAATGTGGCTCAATGTCAAGATAGAAAATATTAATTTCTTATGTTTTTTGACGTATGCTTAGTGATATTGGAAAACAGGTAGCAGTAGAGTTTCAAAGGTAACATTCCCCTAGAATGTAACAGGTGTTTTTTTAATCTGTTAATGTGCTTGATGTGATTCTCTCCTGGGTTCAGAGTAACAGCCGTGTTAGTCTGTATTCGCAAAAAGAAAAGGAGTACTTGTGGCACCTTAGAGACTAACCAATTTATGAAGTGAGCTGTAGCTCACGAAAGCTTATGCTCAAATAAATTGGTTAGTCTCTAAGGTGCCACAAGTACTCCTTTTCTTTCTCCTGGGTTAGTTAATCTGTACGCAGAGGAATCTCTCCTTGCACTAAATGCTGTTAAAAGCTAAGAGTGCATGTACATCAGGAAGTGCCAAATAAAAATAAAAAATAGATACTCAAGGAGCATTTTCATTTTGTCAGCTTCTTGCTCTCACACTTGGAATCCAGCTGCTTGAACTGACAATGACAGCAGCCAGCTGAAATATGACACTTCTGGCCAGCAGGCATTCTATCTAAACAGGCAGTGTTGTCTTGTAGACAGTGTGCATGTCTCAAGGGGTGTGTGTGGAACCTTCACTGAAGCCTTTTCTTTAGAAGTTCTAATGGCAGTGGCTTGCCCCAGCAAGGACGGGACCTAAAATACAAAATGCCAGATGCTCCAATTCTACCGCTTGTAAATAGGGCCCCCATGTCATACAGACATGGAAGTGGAGGGAAGGCCTTTGCTTCCCTCCACAAGATTGAAGCCCTGTGTTTCTCCTCCTGTCACTGAATGGGTGGGGGTGGGAAATACCTGTAGCCACATTGTGCCCTTGGACACCATACATAGAATAGTGATGTGGAAGGAAGTCAGCAAATTACCAGCTAATTTCCCAGGTTTAAAACTTTTGTTTCAGTTCTTGTTATGTGCTATTATGCTGCTGTTTTTTTGCTGTTTTCTTGTTTCTTTTGACTATGCATTAAAATAAATATGAACGTTGGCTAAGAGCCAGCTCATTCAGTTTGGAGTCTCAGTTATTGCACTCTATTATGCACAACACATTCTGCTCAGCCTTCCCAGCAACGGCTGTTTGTACAAAAATATCCCCAGCAGCGCAAAGGTTTTGTAGCAACAAGTGTATGTTTTGGGGTAGAGATTGGATTGTTTGCTTTTTAAAGATTTTGCTCCCTAGCACGCTTTCTATTAATAGTTGAAATCTTTTATTTGTAAAAGTGAATAATAATTGTAACATTCTCCTTTTGCAGTTTATACATGCAAGCTCTCAGACAGAGAACATCCCCTCTATATGCGTTTGGTGGCAGGCCCCAGCACAGAAACACTCAGTTTTGTTCTGCGTGAACATGAAACTGGAGAGGTTATGGTAAGTTACATCAGTGTTTTTTTGGTTTAGCTTCACTGATATGTTAAATACACTCATTCTCTGTCTCCCAAGTGTCTTTGCATGATGATTCATTTGAGTGTCTATGTAACTATACACAAAATTGTGAAATACTGACCAAAAGTCGCTATGCAGGTTATTTCACACATGGAATATTAAAGCAGTGAGTTCTGCTGTGCAGCTAGAAACAGGTGTTAATTTTAACACACACACACCCCAGCTCCCCCCTTTCACATGGGGTACACCTTTCTGAACAATTCCCCTTGCGCTGAATTTTTCCATTCTTGGGCTCTGTTCAAAGCTGAATACATACTTTTGGAGGGAACATGGGGGAAGGTTAAGCAACATCTCTTAATGTTTTGAGTTCCACAATGGTGAGAAAAACTTCCCATTTTTAAAACACACACTCCCGCTCCCCCAATACTAAAAAGTTACTGAAATTTGAAATTAAATAGTACTCAAAGTACATCCCGAACCAACCAAGTTTTAAAATAACTGGTTGGATAATAAAAGTATATAATTATGATGACTGAGTACTGAAGTTAGTGTGTAAATCACTAAAAATCACTTGTGAGCATATTTGGATATCTCACATTTTTAGCAGCATTTAATCAACTCCTTCCCCCCCCCCCCTTTGTGACATCACAATGTACATTTTCCCTGCCTAACCTGGCCAGGGGGTTGGCTGGTGCTCTTAAGCTGCTACTGGAATAGTTTGCATTACAGTGATTTGTAAATATTTCACTGGAACAAAATCTCCTCCACCCTCACCCCCAAAGCAGATCCCACTGGGAATCAGTACTTGGAAATGATTAGGGTTGAGTGTATCTCTCATCACATGAATAGACCCAGTGAAGTTAGTGGAGCTGCACAAATGAGTGTAGTTACAGAGGACTGGGCCCTATGGTTCTTTTTTTTTTCCATTGTCAAGCTGAAATCACCACAGTGCAAACCAATGTGCTGCTGCCTTGTTAACCAGACAGCTCCAGCAACAGCAAAGGTTGGAATTCTTCCCTCCCAATCCTTTTACCTTAGTCAGGTGTGAAGTTCAAAGCCTACTTGGGACCATGTCAATACAAATATTATTAAGTATCAGACCATTTAAAAAAAGAGATGAAAATGAAGTGCAAAAACTATGTCAGTGCAACATTTTTAAAGTTGCAAGTTGTAAATTAAAATAGTCAATAACCGTGAAATTTAATGTAAATACAGCAACATTAACTGCTACTCTGCACATTCTGTATAGTTTATAATATATTACCATTTGTCAAAATGGTATGCTACAAGAAAAACAGGGATCGAAGTTTATACATCCGTGTAATGTGGCCAAGTTGATGTTTCTGTAGGAAACTTAACTTTATATTTCCTTAACTGTGGAAATTGTGCTAACTTGGCTTTTGTACACCATATAGTAGGAGTAGTCAATTATTTTTTTCTCAAGGTCCACGTTTCTTGGGCAGGGTGTAGTCTGGGTCCAGACTCCAGAAAACATAATTAAAAAAAAAACAATAATAAGTAAATAAAAAGATTCCGGGATTAATTCAGAAGTCTCCAGCGATCTGGATTTGGCCCATGGTCTGCCTATTGATTACCCCTGCCAAATAGTAACACTATTATTAGGATGTAGATGAAATTACTTAGTTCCAATTTTCATTCATTGACTTTGTTAGGATTAAGTGGCTACCATCAAATTAAAACTCAGTCTTGTGTCTGGAAATGTATTGTATTAATGTACTAATTGTTACAGGTAATGCTGTAAAAGAGTGTAGAGAAATGTTTTTCTGTTTTTTTCCCCCATTGTGTTTATTTTGTGGATTTGCAAACACTTCATGTGTAGTTAGATGCCCCATTGTTTCTCACAGAAGAGAGAAGAGAAACGTTTCAAAAAGAAAAAATGTTTGCAAAAACCACAGAAATTAGCAGGAGGACTTCCAGCCTAGTATGAAACTATTTTTTGCTCTTTTCTTGATGCAGAATAGATTCTGAGTTGACAGTGTCCCTTTAAAAATACAATATGAGTAACTTGTGTATTTCCTGTTCACTACATCAGGCTTTCCCATTTTTTTTCCCCCAGTGGGAAGCCTTTAGCCTTCCTGAACTGCAGAACTTCTTGCGTATACTGGACAAAGAGGAAGATGAGCAACTACAGATCTTAAAGAGGCGTTACGCAGCCTACAAAGACAAACTTGAAGAAGCCCTTGATGGAGTGTGGAAACCAGGTTAAAGTGGGGCCAAAGAACACTCAGGAAAAATGCCCTGGAGCATGCCAAACCTAACCGTACAGAACAGCAGCAAAGAGTAGTTTTCTTTATTCAGAAGACTGGTTTGTGAAGTGAGGGTTACCTGTACTTTTCTATACATTTAGACCCATAAATCAGGGCACTTAGTGTCTTGCACCCATAAGTAAGGAATTCTGCATGTTTGTACATCAACTTGCAACCCCCTATTGTGCCTTCAAGGGCTTTCCAGGTTACCTTTGTGTAAGCTCTAAATCTGTTATCTAGGATGCTAACAAATAAGAATTTTTTGACCACTTTTTATTATTTGCTTTAATATTAATGATAGCTTTAAAAGTAAGGAAGTGCAAATTGATCATTTTAAAAATTAATAAAACAGCTTAGCCATGTATGATCAAAAACAGATTGGAGCATTATGTTTGAGACTAAATAGATTTGCACTACCTTTCTGTTTTCAAATATTTACTGTGTAATTTGTGAGAAAACAGTTATAGGTGGAAGGGATGTAAAACCTTTGAGGTTCTGTGAAATTGTGGAAGATTTTAAAGTAGTCTTACTGGAGAAAGTAAAGAGCAAGTTGAAAAGAAAGCAAGAGCAGAGGAAGTGACTATAACAGCTGATGGAAGATTGATGTAAAGTGGAAATACTAATATAGAAGAAGAAATGGAATTTTATTTTTCCTAGTGAGTAGTTGTAAAAGAATAAAGTTTTAGGATGTTCTAATATTATGAATAAGTTTTTAGAATTGTGTACATTCTCACTAGAATAGAAATGAGGATAATTTATACAAGGACTGGGAGGGAAGGAAGGAAGGAGGTTACATATTAGTGGAAATTAAACTGCCTACATTGGAGAAGCTAGTTCCTAAACATGTGAAAGCATATATGGTTTGAGATGTGCAACAAATATAATGAGCTGTTATCTGCTTAAATTTTGAAATGTGGGTAGTGAGTATATCTCATTTTTATAAGGAACACCCACCTAATCGGTCACTGAATGTCTAAATTAGAAATATAGATGCAGGTACATTGGTCTAACTGAAATCAGATCTTTCAGCTGAGGTCCAAAGAGACATTTTTTAGGATGGACAATTTCAAATTGTCCAATCTTATGAAGACATGAAAGCTTCCTCCACTAGTGTGTTTATTTAAAGGCTCAGTAAGGCAAAGAGAAGTAGAATTTCTTGTCTGTATTTCCAAGGAAGCAGAGAATTAGAATATATTGGTCATGTTGTAGATGAATCGCTTAATAACTCCAGTTTTGGTAATTTAAATTTTTTTCTAATTATATTATTTTAAAAAAATGGTCCAACAGCTAATTACCAAATTCTGTACACTGCTGATTTACTTGATTAAGAGTAGGAAAAAAATGTAGCAAAAGAAAATTTTGTACTTTACTGTAACTGTCATTGTTATTCTTTCAGAAATATTTATCGAAAGAAGCACGTTCAAAGATACCAAAGAAATGGGTGTGCAATAAAAGTATGAAGAAGGTTTGAATAACTGACAAGTTTTAGTCATAACCACATGGTGGGGAAAAGTCAGGATTTATGCTAGTAAAGAAATGGATAAATAGTGCTGGCGATTCAAGAACAGCAATTGTTTCTCTTACTGTAAAAATGTTCATTGTAAATTCCCAAGGAATAGTTGACACTTTGGTGACACCTAGTGGATACTCTGTGAAACTCCAAGATGTTTCTGTTCTTTATATGAATTTGACATCATTGTGCCTTTGTTTCCTTTATTTAGTAATGGACACCTCCTTTTTTTTCTTTTGGCAAAATATTTTTTTGCAGATGCAGCAAGACAATCATATGTTTTAAAGTGTTAAGAGAACTTAAAAAGTAGGACTAACTATAAAAATATATATGGTATATCTTGTTTGTTTTTATTTTATTTCACATGTAACATTGTAGGGCATGTGGGACGTTTATCATCGAAGTGAGACACTTTATCATAATGGTTCAGGGAGTACTTTTACATTTTGTTAACATTGTTTTTCTATAAATACTACATCATATGGATGGATATTCGATTAACATCCACTTAATTTATGTAGTGTTAACTATAACAATGTAATCATTAGATAATAGTTAACGTTGAACCATTTGTTCTTCAGATTTCAACACTGTTTGAGTCTGTAGTTTATAGATATGTGAATCTTTTTTACTTGAACTAAATTATCTGTCTTTAAAGTGGGCATCTTCATTTGCTTTAGCCAAAACCTCAATCAGTGTCTTATGCACTACAAGTTTTAATTTGGGGAAAAAAAAAAACTTACTGTATTTTAATTTTGTCGTAGTCCACAGTTAATTGTTGTTAAGACTGTTTTGTTTTATTTTTTTACACACTGGTTACTACAACAGCTTTAATTTAAAAGAAATGGTCAAATCTGGCTCATTTTTTTCTTTTTAATTTTATTATCAAATGATCAAGCTGTCAAACCTTTGTTGCAGAACTGTTTTGTATTAATTATGTGATGGTACCAGAATTATGATTAAATGACCTGGGGACAATGCAGGGAAACCTTTAAAATTTATGTCTTTAAAAAAAAGTTATACTATTTATAATTTTGACAAGTTTAATTTTTATTTTTATAGGGAAGTTTTTATTCCCCTTGATGTTGTTATTGAATGGCAAATGATAGTTCCATTATTAAAGTTGAAGTTGGCAGTACTTTATCATTTGTGTGGTGTTTTACCTTGCTAATATTGTATTACCTGAAGTTCATGTTGTGTTCATTTAATGCTCAATAAGACCTCTTTATAAGGAAGCTACTTGGCAAAATATAGCCTCCTTTTAAGCACAAATTAAGATTTATTACTCATGGGGGAATTCTGTGCCAAAAAATAAACAATTCTGTTCCAAAACATTAAAATTCTGCAAACAATATTTTACAATTTTGCAAATTTTATTTGTCAAAATAACAGTACACAATCACGCCAGTTTCAATTATTTTGGTAATTTATTTCAAAATACTTGTCAGTAAGTATGTCTGTAACAATACAGACACACACACACAAATTCCCCCAGGAGTAGAGAGTTAAAGAAACCCCTATGACAACCCAGTTCCTGTTTCTCTGTCCCGTCCCCCCGCCCCACCAGAGCCCAGGCAAGGGTCCAGACATCTACAACCCCTCCTCCCCTAGAGCCCAACCATGGGGCCCCCCCTTGCCAGATACCCGCAACCCCTCCCCCCAGAGCCCAGCTGTAGGGCCCTCTATTGCCCAGATACCCACACCCCTTTCTCCCTAGAGCCCAGTCATAGGGCCCCCCAGCCTAGACACCCACCCCCCCTCTGCCCCTCAGAGCTCAGGGATCCAGAGGGAAAAACAGCCTGATGCTCAGTCCCGTGCTTGGGTGGAGTTTCCTGTGCACCACTGCCTCCTTCCTTCAGGGCATGCTGGGAACTGAAGCTGCCAGGAACCCTCTAGCTCTCTCCCCTTTCCCCTGGCCATGTCTTCTATGGGGGAGCTGAGTGATACTGGGTCCAGCAGCCCCTAGTGACAGCCAGCAGCACTGTAGCCCATTTCTGTGGGGGGAAAGGAAATTCTGCATGCACAACATTAATTTCTGCAAAACTCTGCATTGCACAGTGGTGCAGAATTCCCCAAGGCATAATTTATGAGACAAGAAATATTTACTTTGGTATATATATGCACACCATCAGTAGAAAGTTGTTTTTTATTTTGGCTCCTAGTTTGATTAACAATATAAGCACTCCAAGTGGCTTAGTGGACCGAGTATTGGATTAGGATTCTGGAGACTTGGGTTCTGTTCCCACCTCTCTACTGTCATCCTGGCTGACACTGGCCAAGTCACTTTTCTGTTCCTTTGTTTTCTTATCTGTAAGATGGAGGTTACAAGGAACAGGGAGGTGAAGTGTAAAGCACTGTGAGATCTAATGATGAAAAACGCTACTTAAAAGCTAGCTGCTATTTATTTATAAAACAAAAGAAAAATTCCTTGACTCCTAAGAAGAACCTTGTTAAGAAAAGGCTTATTTCAGTACATTATTTTCTAGCACCAGCATTTGGATTAAGGGTGCTTTGAATTTGTAAGGGACACGTTCAACTGAAAGGTGGCCCAAAATTTAGGTTTTGGAAGAACATGATTCTACGAAACATGAAATCAGAAGAAATGTTTTCATGGATTGTTTTCTTAAAAAATTCCAGTGGAAAGTTTTTAACAAATTAAACACTTTCTTTGGTAATGGTTGTACTTTAAACATTATAACATTGAGATTTTGTCACTGTCCAAATTGATGATAAAATGGAAAAAGTAAACAAACAGCAAAAACAACAAGGGATTGGAGTATTTAAAATTATCTGGTTTTAATATTCTGTTAGTATCATGATTAAAGAAACTGACATTTTAAATCCTGTTTTTAAACAGTGTACCTCTTAAACCATTAAAGGACATAAAAGTTAAATTATTTAAAAATCTGTTGCCCTTTAAAATTTATTAAACCTTAAATGCTAATTTGCTGTTTTTAATTTTTATGACAAAATACTAGTCAAACTTTTAAATTATAGATGAGAGAACCATTGAAAAAGTGTAAAGGGTGGATTATTAAAGCCTGGGTGGTTTGATTTTAAATCAGTGATTTAAAGCACCAATTTTAATCATGACTTAAATCAGCAAGGAGAAAACCTTAATTTAAATATTTGATTTTAGCCTTATTTTGCATTTGTACTTTTTAGTTATTTTTCCTAAAGATAAGTTCATTTTCACTGGTTGGTATAACTATTAAAAAATGTTGATTTGAAACCAAATAGGGCCTTTGTACTTAATTTTGTACATCTTATTGCTAAACAGGAGGACACTTATCTATATACATTTAAATAATTATATAGCACAAAATAAATCTATTCCAATTCTTAATTTTTAAATGTTTTATGTTAGAGAATTGTGAGTGACATGTTTCTTGTTTACTAGTGTGACAAAGTTCCTCCTCTACCTTGGTGGGTGTTGCGCTTATTGGCGGATTTGCTCGCCTTGGAGCTTCATGGCAGCCCTCAGTTTGGCCGTTTTTGTGAACCCACGGTCCAGGTCAACTCCTCCTGTGTCTGACCAGGAGTTGGGAGGTTTGGGGGGAAGCCGGCCTGCCCTCTACTCTGGGTTCCAGCCCAGGGCCTTGTGGAATGCAGCTGTCTAGAGTGCCTCCTGGAACAGCTGTGCGAAAGCTACAACTCCCTGGGCTACTTCTCCATGGCCTCCTCCCAACACCTTCTTTATCCTCACCATAGGACGTTCCTCCTGGTGTCTGATAATGCTTGTACTCCTCAGTCCTCCAACGGTATGCGTTCTCACTCTCAGCTCCTAGCACCTCTTGTTCCCAGCTCCTTACATGCGCACCACAAACTGAAGTGAGCTCCTTTTTAAACCCAGGTGCCCTGATTAGCCTGCCTTAATTGATTCTAGCAGCTTCTTGATTGGCTGCAGGTGTTCTAATCAGCCTGTCTGTCTTAATTGTCTCCAAAAGGTTCCTGATTGTTCTGGAACCTTCCCTGTTACCTTACCCAGGGAAAAGGGACCTACTTAACCTGGGGCTAATGTATCTGCTTTCTATTACTCTCCTGTAGCCATCCGGCCCAACCCTGTCGCACTAGATAATGTTTGTTTACTCGTGATGTGTGTCAAGATGCATTTGGACAGAAATGGGAATTCAATTACATGTACAAAAAATTGAGCTAATAAAACTACATTAAATGTGCTGGATACATAAGAAAAAAATTTTACGTAAACACGTTTTGCATTTAAAACTACCTGATTTATTAAACAAAGGAACTATTAAGTATAGTTAGTGAATTGACAGACTGATTCTGGTCACCAGGGGCCAGATTTTCAAAGGTTTTTAGGTCTCTAAAGATGCAGATGGGTGCCCAATGGAATTTTCAAAAGTGTTTAAGCAGGCTCATGAATTCATAGAGTTTAAGGCCAGAAGGGACCATCGGATCATCTAGTCTGACTTCCTGTATTTCTCAGGTCCTTAATTATCACCAAGTTACCCCATATTGAGCCCAATAACTTGTTTGACTAAAGCATAACTTCCAGAAAGGCTGGTAGTCTTGATTTGAAAGACATCAAAGATGGAGAATCCACCACTTGCCATGATAATTTGTTCCAGTGATTATTCAAGCTCACTCTTGAAAATTTGTGTCTAACTTGAATTTATCTGACTTCAGTTTCCAGTTATTGGTTCTTGTTATGCCTTTCTCCTCTAGATTAAAGAGCCTTTTAGTATCTGGTATTTTCTCCCTGTGAAGGTACATATACACTGTAATCAAGTCACTACATGTTTAGGTGCTTAAGGAGTAACTCATTCTGTTCTCTAGTTAGATTTGGTTATCTTAACAGATCCCCCCGACCAGTACATCATGGGTTTGCAGTTAGCACTCTGAACCTTATCCATTCAAGATCCTGCAGTTCTGAGTTATCAATAATGCTCAAACTCTAAATGTAGAGTGCCATGCCCACCTCTTTACCCACTCTGTCCTTCCTAAACAGGTTATAACCAGAGATTTTGCATTCCAATCATCCCACCAGGTTTCAGTAATGCCGACTATATAACATTTTTTCTCATCCATGAAAAAGTCCAATTCCTCTTGCTTGCTACCTAGACTCCTAGTATTGATATGTAAGCATTAGGAAAAATTTCCTCCATTTGAAATTAGTGGGAGTTAGCTGCCTAACCTTCATTTGAAAATCCCACTAGTCAATTATCTGCATCTTTTGGTGCCTAAATATTGTTGAAAATCTCGCTCCATGAACTTCAAGTTTTTTTAGAACTAGCAAATCATATCCTCTCCCACCTGTTTTTTATTCATAGATTGGAAAAGAAAAACAAAAGTTTTTCTGCTCTTTCAACTCCCAGTTTCTCAACTTTGAATTAACAAGTCCAAATGACAAAAATACTCTCTGCATTTGCTAGCTAAACTGAAACCAAATGTAATTAAGGGAAAAGCTTTTCTGCACAAACAGAAACTGAAAGTACGGACGTTTGGAAATATGTAAATGTCAACCTTTGTGCCACTGTAAAGACTGAAAATAATGTAGAGGCTGAATGTAATATGACATATTTATAAAACTTGATTTGACCTCAAAAGTTAAGATGTTTTTTCCCCGATTCTGAATGTAAATAACAAAGGAGAACCCTTTAACTCAATTGGCAGAGGTAACTTTCTTGCTGCCATTTCAAACATTATTGGTATTTACCTTTTGCTGTCGCCTATTGATCCAGAGCCATTCATGTAGGTCCTCGTTTATTTTTACTTTTAAGTTCAGTAATGTGTATGTTTGCTGAGAAGTAATTTAACTTTCTTCTTCAAGGACTGTCCCTGTGGGTGCTCCACTTTAGGCGTCTTGGCACCCTGCACTTCTAATCGGAGCCCACTCCAAGCGGTTACCACAGGTGCGCGGCCAACCGTTCCTCAGTTCCTTCTCTACCACCTTTGGCTTCAGTCAGAATGACAGCAGTCCCCTTAACAACTCTAGATATTCCTCTTATTTCAGCCCAATCAATCGCCACATCTGTCGTCATGCAGAGGGCTTCCTGGGTCTATCTCACTGGCTTCCCCAGGGAAGTTCAGGCTACCATAGAGGACTTACCTTTCAAAGACCAAAAATTGTTCGCAGAGAGCACAGATGTATCCTTACACACCTTGAAGGATACATGCAACGTTAAAGACACTGGGAATATATGTCCCTGCGAACAAAAAGAAACAGGGCATGTTCTATAACCAGCGATTCCAGACTGCCGCATACAGCCAGCCTCAAAGAAATTATGACCAACACCGCAAGCAGCACCAGACGAGATGCCGACTAATACAAGAACAGTCGTATACATCTCAACCATACACTTCCAGGCAAATGTTTTGAAGTGTTGGTCGAGAACACGAGAGCCCCACATTCTCCAATTCCAGAGTCACTTTTAATTTCCAGCTCATTTAGGGACCGCCTCACAACTTTTTACCCCATTTGGAGAACCATCACCTCAGACAAGTGGATTCTGGAAATTCTACAGATGGGCTATTCCATCCCCTTTGTCTCCATTCCACCTACCCACCCTCTTCCCCATCCCTCTTCAGGGACCCATGTCACGAGCACCTGCTACAGCAGGAAATAAATCATTTTCTGCAATTAGGAGCTGTGGAACCTGTACCAGCTCATACAGGATTTTATTCACATTACTTCCTTACTCAGAAGAAAACAGGTGGATGGAGGCCCATTCTGGACTTGCACAAACTAAACAAATTCATGGGAACACAGCGCTTCAAGATGGTTAACCCTAGCAAACACAGTTTCAGCATTGGAGAAAGGAGATTGTCTCTTGGCCCTCGACCTACAGGATTCTCACTTTCACGTCACTATCCACCGGAGGTTCCTCTGATTCACTGTTCATTACCTGGACTACCAGTTCAGGGTGCTCCCCTTCAGCCTATCCGCAGCCCCAAGGGTATTTTCCAAAGTTCTCAGCGTTGCAGGAGCACACCTTCACAGGCAGGGTGTGATAATCTTTCCCTACCTAGACAACTGCCTATTCAAAGCACCAGCATACCAGGAGGCAGCTGACACCACTCACACCACTTTAACCCTGTTTACAAACCTAAGGTTACAAATCAACCTTCAGAAATACATCCTAACTCCAACCCAACAACTGGACTTTATAGGGGCACACCTTGACTGTATCACGGCATCAGCACGGCTACTCCAACAATGGTTTATTACCTTAACAAACCTAATTACAACAGTATGACAGCCCACAAACGTCCACCAGAATGTGCCTACAACTTCTAGGGCACATGTCAGCTACAACATTTGTTGTGAAACATACCAGGCTTCATATGAGATGTCTACAAACCTGGCTATGCACTGTCTATATTCCTCACAGACACTCCATCAACAGATGTCTTACAATGCCCAACAGAGTGAAACACTCGCTCACATGGTGGACAAAACAAACATACGTTTGCTCAAGTGTCCCCTTCCAACGGGAACCCCCATCGGTAACTATCACCACGGATGCTTCTCTGGTGGGATGGGGGGGCACGCTTGTCCAAAAACACCATCCAGGGCTGCTGGTCCCTCACGGAGTCTAATCTCCACATAAATCTACTGGAGCTACGAGCAGTCCGAAACACCTGCCACCACTTTCTCCCCCTTATGAGCAACAAAACTGTCTAGATTCTCATGGAAAACTTGGTGACTGTGTTTTATATAAATCACCAAGGAGGGGCCTGATCTTACCTGCTCTGTAGAGAAGCAGTTCACCTCTGGCAATGCAGCATATCCAACAATATGTACATATCACGGCATCCTACCTACCTGCAAGCCAGAATGCTACAGCAGATGACCTAAGCAGGAACTTCTCACAAATGCATGATTGGGAGCTGGACCCAGGAATACTGCAAATTATATTCAAACAATGGGGATTTTCCTCAATGACCCACAATGCCAAATGCCCACAATACTGTTCCCGAGCTGGACTGGGGAACAACTCTTTGGGAGACGCCTTCCTTATCAAATGGGAAGCCCCGCTCCTGTATGCCTTCCCCCCACAATCCCCTTACTGAGCCTTCACAAGATCAGGAAAGACAAATCCAGAGTCATCCTAATTGCACCAACATGGCCCAGACAAACATGGTTCCCATACCTGGACCAGATGGCTGTGAGACCACCATGAACCCTTTCCCCGGTGTCTCATCTGCTGACACAGGATGCAGGATGCCGCAGTCACCCCAACATTCCAATACTCCATCTCAAGGCTTGGATAATCCATGAATGACAGAACTTGAAACACGCTGTTTCAAGGAAGTGCAGGACATTCTACCAAACTGCCGACGACTGTCCACACACAAAACATAAGCGCACAAGTGGAAACGATTCTCCATCTGGTGCCAGGACAAGCAAATTACTCCACAATTGGCCCCACTACGCACAATCCTCGATTACATATTGACCTCTCAAAAAATCGGGCCTTTCCACTAGTTCACTCACAGTGCACTTATCAGCTATCACTACCTTTCATGCTAAGGTGGACAGACTCACTGTCTTCACCCATTTGCTGTCCAAGCACTTTCGCAAGGATATAGAGAACACTTACCCACACTAAGGGACCCGACCCCTATGTAGAACCTTGTTCTCTGTGCCCTCATGAGCAAACCCATTGAACGGCTAGCGACCTGGTCATTCTTTCACTTATCCATGAAAGTTGCCTTTTTAGTAGTGATCACATGAACAAGAAGGGTGGGAGAGTTGGGTGCTCTAATGGCACACCCGCCTTATATCACATTCCTCAAGGGCAAAGTAGTCCTACGACCACATCCTAAATTCATACCCAAGGTCACCTCCTCCTTCCATCTCAACTAACCCATTTAATTACCTGTATTCTTCCCCAAGCCACACGCCAACAACAGGGAGGCATCCCTACACATGCTGGATATCCGCAGAGCGCTGGCGTTCTACACAGAGAGAACAAAAACGTTCAGAAAAACATCCAGACTATTCGTATCCACAACAGAATGGTCACAAAGTCAAACCATTTCCAAACAGAGACTTTCTAAATGGATCTCTAACTGTACCCAATTATGTTACCAAAAATACAACGTGCAAGCTCCTTCCGGACTTTGCACACACTCCACTAGAGCTATGTCCACATTGATAGCCTTTCTCAAAGATGTACCCATCACTGATATTTGTAAAACAGCTACCTGGGCATCACCCCATACTTTCACCAAATACTATGCCCTAGAATAGCAGTCAGCTGCACATGCTCACTTCGGACTCTCTGTGCTCTCCACTGTAAATAAATGAACTCCGAAGCCCCTCCTCTCCACTGAGGGGCACTGCTTTACAGCCACCTAAAATGGAGCACCCACCTTGTGCAGTAACTGAAGTTCTTCAAGATGGTTGTCCCTGTGGGTGCTCCACTACTCCTCTTCCTCTCCTGTACTTCAGACTTTCACGTCGATCCTCTGGTGTAGAGAAGGAACTGGGGAATGGTTGGCTGTGCACACGGAGCGGTGGGAGGCGGCTGCCGTGCACAGCCAACTGGGGCACTGCTCCTGCAAATCTCCAATTAGAAGCACAGGGCACCAAGACACCTCAAGCGGAGCACTCACAGGGACAACCATCTAGAAGAACCTCAGTTACTGCACAAGGTGAGTAACCTTCTCTTCAATACATTTTCTATATTCATGTTGTAGCAGCAAATAAAGCACATTAGTTGGTCTCATGTACAAGAAAATGTGCCACAAATGTGTTTCTCAGCTGAAATTAGACAAGAGAAACATTGCTAAAAAGTGTGTTTAAATCAATACAGTATAAACCAGTACAGTATTAATGTTTTACTAGGTTGAGAGCTGGTGACAGTGAGGCTAATGACTGACCTGATCCTACTTGGATAAAGCGCCCATCAAAACCAATGAAAGTTTTGCCCACCCAAATACTCCAGGAGAAGGCCCCAAATAGCTGCACGTAGGGTATCTTTTAATCAGGGCCCTGCGTACCCTTAAGTTTTTTCCTAAGGTCAGATGTCTTCAGAGTTTCATGTTAACCAGACCATTCATCGCCCAGTTTTTTTCTTCAAAACATCAGACTAGGCAAGAAGCTGCCTTCCATACCTTGAATCATAGAATATCAGGGTTGGAAGAGATCTCAGGAGGTCATCTAGTCCAACCCCCTGCTCAAAGCAGGACCAATCCCCAACTCAGTCATCCCAGCCAGGGCTTTGTCAAGCCTGACCTTAAAAACTTCTAAGGAAGGAGATTCCACCACCTCTTCCAGTGTTTTACCACCCTCCTAGTGAAAAAGTTTTTCCTAATATCCAACCTAAACCTCCCCCATTGCAACTTGAGACTATTGCTCCTCATTCTGTCATCTGCTACCACTGAGAACAGTCTAGATCCCCTTTCAGGTAGTTGAAAGCAGCTATCAAATCCCCCCTCGTTCTTCTCTTCCGCAGAATAAACAATCCCAGTTCCCTCAGCCTCTCCTCATAAGTCATGTGTTCCAGTCCCCTAATAATTTTTGTTGCCCTCCGCTGGACTCTTTCCAATTTTTCCACATCCTTCTTGTAGTGTGGGTCCCAAAATTGGACACAGTACTCCAGATGAGGCCTCACCAATGTCGAATAGAGGGGGAACGATCATGTCCCTCGATCGGCTGGCAATGCCCCTACTTATACATCCCAAAATGCCATTGACCTTCTTGGCAACACCGGCACACAACAAGAACCACCACTGTCCTTCTATTTGGACAGAACCAAACCATTCAAAAAGTCTCCCAGACTGCAGTTTTAATAGCAGACAGATCCAAAGGATCCACAGTCATCACCCAAAGGCTTTAAAGATGGCTCTCTGGCTGTATCATTTCATGTTACAACTCTGCCACCATTCAACCTTCTTCTAGAGTATTAGGCCATTCTACAATGTCTCAATGTACTTGTATGGCGTGACTCAAGAATATTCCGGTGACCGAGATTTGCAAACCAGCAACTTGGGCTTCAGAACATACTTTTTTCAAGCCCTGTGTCATGGTGCATTCCTCTAGATCAGATGCTGTGGTGAGCAATGCAGTTCTGTCTTCAGTATTAGACTACATTCTGAAGCTCCCTCCTTCCTTTGGGGATACTGCTCAAGAGTTATCACAGGAACACTACTGAAAGAAAAAGGACAGGCTACTCACCTTGTGCAGTAATGAGTTCTGTGAGATGTTTTGTCCCTATAGGTGCTACACTACCCGCCCTCCTTCCCCTCCACTTTGGAGTGCCCTCTGCAGGACTTTATGATGGAGAGAAAACTGGAGGCGGTTTGCTCGCGCACCCCTATATATCATCATTACAGAGCATGAGGATGGGCTGAACAGGTACTGCTACAGCAAATCTCTGACCCAAGGTGCATGCGCAATGAACTGGAACATGCATCTTGAAGAATGTGTTACTGCACAAGGTGAGTGCTTAGAACGTTGACAATTTTATAAGCAAGGTTACCTTCCCGTACTAGCCCAGCCATTGCAATCTACCTGAAAATGCAGATACCCTGCTTTTCTTTGTCAACCCCACATTCTGCTAGCTGATTACAACTGTAGAACCCTTATGAGCTGGGACAGATTGTATGTGCTTCACTGATGCTTTCCTTAATGTTAACTGACAGGACCACATTACCCTGGCAAATCCAGGCAGTCCAGCTCTGTGTTTGTGCTTGTTCTCCCCTGATCCAGCAGAGACCTGAAATAAATCTTAAATATGTTTTCCTGAGTAACCTACACTTTGTCAAACTCAGATTTCAGTACAAGATCCCTTATAAAAATAATTCATTCTTTCTGTCTCTGCTCTATTAAGCTCCTTGTTAAGGTATAGGGTTTCTTACCTTTATGCTGGAGAGAATAATTTGTGTTTGGGGAGGAGGAAGGGAACAAATAATGCCAGGTTCTTCACTCCAATGGTATATTTTATCTGACTTACAGAATCACTTCTGAACTAGTCTTTTTTCTTTTTTTTTTTAAGGTAATCTTTACATTGGCACTGTGGATGGGAAGCTGTAGATGATCTGTGGTGACCAATTTCATTTCATTACTCAGTAGAGCAGGAAGTGTTTGAATGTGGTGAGTGATCTTTTTTTTTCCCAATGAGATAATCAAGACTGACTCATTTGTATAACAATGCTGAATAAGGGGCAGAAATACTGTTTTAATTGCTGTTAATGTTTTCTGAGTTTTACATGCAAAGTTATTAAAGACTGATAACACTACGTAGTTTCTTGTAGACTCAGATCTGGAGTATTTCTAGTTGTTGTTCGTTTGAAATCCATATGATGACTGAAACAAGAGTGGTTCTTGATTTCGAAAGGAGAGAACTGCAATAGAACCTCAAAGACATGAACACCAGAGTTACGGATTGACTGGTCAACAGGACACCATGTGAAACTGGAAGTAATCAATCAGGCATTAGCAGAGACACCCCCCCCCACCCAAAAAAAAAAAAAAAAAGCAAATACTGTACCGTGCTTGAATTGCATCTTAAAGGTAGGTGCATCTGGGGTCTCTGTCTCCACCCCACCCCCACGCACAGGGCAGCCACCTACAGCTAGGAGGTGAAGACACTGGTGTTGCCAGCCTGAGGGGGACAAGCTTGTAAACTCAGTCCAGCCCAGGGAAGGAAGCTGCTGCTGAAGCCTGGCCTGGAGTCTCAGTGTTGGATCTGGAGCTCGAACTGTGCTTTGTTCAGAGTTCCAAACATTTCAGAGTTACAGACAACTTCCATTCCCATCTACACCAATAATTGAACCACTGTAGACAATAACTGTTATTTACACTGGTTGCTCCTTGAACGAGTGCTGAAAACTGTTTTAACTATTAGTGTACAGAGGACTAAAAAAATTTCTGCACTGTTAAAATGTCTGCAGAGGGTGAGGCCTTGTCTCTATTTTGCTGTAAGTGCAGAGTTAAATGATGCAGTGGTAAAACACTTTTTCCTGAGCTACGTTAGTGCTTCCAACATTACTTACATTAGTGGAGCTGCACTGGTGCTAAACCCATGTGAAAGGTCACTGAGATGCATCCTCACTGACAGCAACTGGTCAGTTTCTTAGACACCCATCTTCCACCTCCAGAATGCCCCTCTGAGCTTTGGAGGAAGTTTGGAAAAATGTGGTACTGGAGCTATTCAACTTCTCTCCTAAAAGAAAATTCTCAGAAAATCGCAGTACTATTCTAAGAAAATTAGCCTTATGAATATAGTTTCTTGCTCCCAGTTTTTAGCCCAATGTGTTAATGACTCATAGGCATGTAGTGCTTAAAATGATTCAGTAAGAAGTATTTGAGGGAGACCAAGATGCTAAATGAGGAGAAAGTAATTTCATATGTTTCTTTTAATTGAAAACTAACATTTTGTGACATTAATTATAAAACATTTGGCATTCCATGCCATGATTTTTAGTGTCTAGCAAAGTTATGAATTTACACTCCCAGGCTCGTTTTTTGAAGTTGTTGTGCAGGTTTCCTTTGAGGATGAGTACTGAGGTCAGGTATGGAGAGAGAATTTTGTGAAAAGTGTTCCCTCACGGCTCAGAAACCCAGCGAGGGGAGAGAGTTTTGGAGTCCAGGTTCCAGCCCAAGTGGGAACATATGTACTGCTATTTTTAGCCCTGCAGCTGAAGCCCTGCAAGCACAGGTCAGCTGACCCAGGCTCTGAAATGTGGTGCTGTGAATTTTTCTTTGCAGTGTAGATACACCCTCTGAGTGCTTCTCTCTTTCCCCAAAAGAAGTAGGTCCAATAAAACATATTCCTTCACTCACCCTGTCTCTTTAGTAGCCTGGGACCAACAGGGATACAAGACTGCAAATATTGTGTTTTTACTTTCTGTCACATATTGAATGTTTTAGAATAGTTTCACTTTCAGAAAACGGACTGATGGGATGAGTGAAAGTGGATAGTTTCATTTAAAAGCTAGATCAGGAACACTTTCTGACTTTGACGTTGTCCGTTGCATTTGATCATTAGGTATTTTTGTTAATCAAGTGTAGATGGAATTCCTTTTAGGTTCTTGGACTAGAAATATCGTGTAACAGGACCATTTATTTCCTAATTCAAGTAGAAAATGGGGACCTCACAGATATGAGGTGAGATGCTCTCCTTAGCCATTTGTAGGGGTGATTAAATATATTTAAAGCATCATTTGGTGCTGGTGGTACTCTGAACTACCACCTGGAAGAAATGGGTTTGATTTCTAGTTTTGGTCTCTTGCTTGTTTGACTGGTTTGAACTAAGCAAGCTGTAGAGACAATATGCTCAGCTCCGGAGGTGATGAACATGCTGCATTGCTCTGTAGCTTCCTCCCTGGCCATATGGAAGTAATGTTAATGAACTTTCAACGGAGTCTCATCCAGTCTTCCTTGGCTGTAAGGATGTGAGAACTTGATGACTGGTAATTTAAATCAGAGGAATATTAGGGTGCAGTGAATCCACAGAGCTTTTTAGGGTGTGAAGATTCCTGTTAGAGATTGGAAATCAAGTGATGGAATTTAATAGTCCTTAAATCATCAGTGCTGCAGTCCTATAGTATCGTGTAGTCTCCTCCTTATTTAAATGCTGACAAAGGGCTTGGCAGCACACAAGAGATAAACATAAAAGCAGCCCCTGCCTTGTGGAGTTTACAGTTAAAACAATCTAAATTTGTCATACAGATCATTTAGTAAAGGAAGCTTGCTTAAATTATCTGGGGTATTTTGAAGTGAAATGTCAAATCTTTATTTGCCATGACAAGCAGGTGTGATGCTGTTTCCTGATTTGCCTGGCTTGAGGGAGAGGCTTCAAGCAGCTTGACAAAGCAGGATATGCCTCAGAGTGAGTTCTGATTCGGGGCTTTACTGCCAAACTTTTTCCTCTGACTTGTAGAGGAAGCAGAGAGGCTTCTCTCTCACTTCATGAGGGCTGTGATCAGCCAGGTATACAACCCTGGGGATTCATTGAAATAAACAGTGAACAGAGCAGTCTGTTCCTTTACAGTGTTGCAAGCTTGTCTTTTATATTAAGATGGCGGTACTATGTATAAGGTCTGCTTTTAATTAAACTGTTAAAACAACTGCTGGCGATTTTCTGTTAGTCATTGAATCCAGATTTCTTTTAAAATATCTAGCTAAGTCCTTTCATTTTTTAATGACTTGTTTTGGTTAAGGTCATAGAAACTAACCATCTTGGATGTCTGCTGGCCTATGACCCTGTAACAAGAATAGCCAGAACTCTGCTCAGTGGCCTGTACATGGCACATGCATGGTCTCCAAATGAAGACTACATATTAATCTCAGAAACCAGCACATGCAGAATTATACCATATGTAAAACCTCAATTTTCCCTCCTGGAATTAAAACATTGCAAATCAGGTTAGCCTGTTGATTTGTTGATTTAATTTCTAGTCCCAAACATAATTTTCCAATGCTTTCGCTGAAACTATCCATTTAAAAATGATAGTATTGGAAATGTTTAAAATTAACTTTTTTGAAGGCCAATGCTTGAGGTTTAGTTAATTTTGAAATGGAAGTATGCTTTAAGTGGAGGTGGAAAGCCACTCCACCCAGTATAAAGTTTTTCTAGATACTTGCTCATATACGGCTACTGTACTTTGGTTCCTAATTTCATCAAACCTTATTGCAATTGTCCTGGTTAAATAATCCTTCCTTATAAACATTTGCACATCTGGACTTCCTAAAGTTGCCCTCAGAAAGTGAGAACATTTGTGTGATTACCGTTATTAGCCAAATACCCCATTCTTCAAATTAAGATAAGTTTAATTTACCATGGTTTTCCATTTTTTAAAAAGTTTGTGTGTGTGTGCGCGTGCACGTGTGTGTCTTGAATTTTGGTCATCTCATACAACATCAGAGCTAATTTTAACATGATAGAGCAGAGTTCTCATTTTACAAAGAATGTGTTGAGTTCTGCAAGTAGTTTTCCCTGCCTGGAGCCACTATATGGTGCTGCTCTGAGGAACAGATTTAAGTTATGTAAATTGTATGCAATTAGCATTGTGATGGATAGCCAATAAATAGTATCCCCTTTGTTCAAACAGATTTGCTGCTTCTGGTGAAGCCCCTTCCGCTACATTTTGAAAATCCTCTTGTGTGAATTGTACAGCAACTGATATACTAAGAACATAATAACTGCCATACTGGGTCAGACCAAAGGTCCATCCAGCCCAGTATCCTGACTACCAACAGTGGCCAATGCCAGGTGCCCCTGAAGGAGTGAACCTAACAGGTAATGATCTAGTGATCTTTCTCCTGCCATCCATCTCCACCCTCTGACAAACAGAGGCTAGGGACACCATTCCTTATCCATCCTGGCTAATAGCCATTAATGGACTTAACCTCCATGTATTTATCAAGTTCTCTTTTAAACCCTGTTATAGTCCTAGCCTTCACAACTTCCTCAGACAAGGAGTTCCACAGGTTGACTGTGTGCTGAGTGAAGAAGAACTTCCTTTTATTTGTTTTAAACCTGCTACCCATTAATTTCATTTGGTGGCCCCTAGTTCTTATATTATGGGAACAGGTAAATAACTTTTCCTTATTCACTTTCTCCACACCACTCATGATTTTATATACCTCTATCATATCCCCCCTTAGTCTCCTCTTTTCCAAGCTGAAAAGTCCTAGCCTCTTTAATCTCTCCTCATATTGGACCCATTCCAAACCCCTAATCATTTTAGTTGCCCTTTTCTGAACCTTTTCTAATGCCAGTGTATCTTTTTTGAGATGAGGGGACCACATCTGTACGCAATATTCAAGATGTGGGTGTACCATGGATTTATATAAGGGCAATAAGATATTCTCTGTCTTATTCTCTCTCCCTTTTTTTAATGATTTCTAACATCCCGTTTGCTTTTTTGACTGCCGCTGCACATTGCGTGGACGTCTTCAGAGAACTATCCATGATGACTCCAAAATCTTTCTCCTGATTAGTTGTCGCTAAATTAGCCCCCATCATATTGTATGTATAATTGGGGTTATTATTTCCAATGTGCATTACTTTACATTTATCCATATTAAATTTAGTTTGACATTTTGTTGCCCAATCACTTAATTTTGTGAGATCTTTTTGAAGTTCTTCACTGTCTGTTTTAGTCTTAACTATCTTGAGCAGTTTAGTAGCATCTGCAAACTTTGCCACCTCGCTGTTTACCCCTTTCTCCAGATCATTTATGAATAGATTGAATAGGATTGGTCCTAGGACTGACCCTTGGGGAACACCACTAGTTACCCCTCTCCATTCTGAAAATTTTCCATTTATTCCTACCCTTTGTTCCCTGTCTTTTAACCAGTTCTCAATCCATGAAAGGATCTTCCCTCTTATCCCATGACAACTTAATTTACATAAGAGCCTTTGGTGAGGGACCTTGTCAAAGGCTTTCTGAAAATCTAAGTACACTATTTCCACTGGATCCCCCTTATCCACATGTTTGTTGACCCCCTCAAAGAACTCTAATAGATTAGTAAGACATGATCTCCCTTTACAGAAACCATGTTGACTTTTGTGCAACAATTTATGATGTTCTATGTGTCTGACAATTTTATTCTTTACTATTGTTTCAACTAATTTGCCCGGTACTGACGTTAGACTTACCGGTCTGTAATTGCCAGGATCACCTCTAGAGCCCTTCTTAAATATTGGTGTTACATTAGCTATCTTCCAGTCATTGGGTACAGTAGCTGATTTAAAGGACAGATTACAAACCATAGTTAATAGTTCTGCAATTTCACATTTGAGTTCTTTCAGAACTCTTGAGTGAATGCCATCTGGTCCCAATGACTTGTTACTGTTCAGTTTCTCAATTAATTCCAAAACCTCCTCTAGTGTCACTTCAATCTGTACTGTGTCCCTCAATGACTGTTGTACCTAAACGGATATAAAAATATGAATTCACTTTTTTTGGCAGCTATTGGCTGAGTGGATTTAGTGCTGGTCTGAAGCCTACCTGGCTATCCAGGTAACAGCAGACTATCAAAGAGAGGCACATACAGACTGGGAATATCTACTTCTTGCTTTCCTAGTTTCTTTTGCTCCTTTTCTGAATGCTTTAGGACTTTGTCCCTGAAGAAATTTATTGCAAAGGTGAATTAAATCTGACATTGTGTAATAGTAGCATTGCAGTAGCGTGTTCAAACCTCAGGCCTGACCTAAACTTAAAACTACTTCTGGAGAACTGTTAGTTCGGGCTATTATCTTTTGTTTTAAATGGTCTTTGCTGTGCTGCTGTAAGTTCTACCAGCAAAGAAGTGATGTTGGCAGTGTCTTTCTTGGCCAGGGAATTGATATAAGTGGTGTTGGCAAAAGCACTGTTGGTATAAGCTGTGTGTGACCTAGGAAGGTGCACCACTCCAGAAGCAAGCCCTTAGTGTAGACAAGATATCATAGACCACGACCCCATTGTCTGAGTTGCCATACAAACATTGTCCCCACCCGAAAGCTCTTATAGTCTAAGTATGCTACCTCCTGCATTTTGATTACTTCTATTCTAAGGCAATTGAAGAAGCCTTAAACTATGATGCCCAGCTGGCATTTTGCTATTGGAGCACCGTTATTTGTCTGCATGTACAGAGTCAGTGCTAAGACTTCATCTTTCTCCCACAGAGTAAAATTATCACCCTGCAGTTGGCTGAGATTAAGTAAATTGCTTAGGGAAATTTCAGCTCCTCATTTCTTTCGTAGTACTTGATACATAATTTTGATTCGGATCGGTAAGTGATTTCAACTCTGCTTTAGCAAGTCCACATTGTGACAGATGGCCAAAAAGGGTTAAGCAGCTCGCAGGCTAAATGACCCAGGTTCAACCTTTAGAGACATGTTGGGAACTATGTAAATGGTAATTAGGGCAATTCCATGTTAGATGGGCTAGAACTTTGAAATGCAAACCTGTATTGTTAGAGAATTAAAGGTGATACTAATAGTATCTTTACTTCTGTCTTGTTAGATATTAGCCATGTAAACAGTTCCTGTTTATTACTATAGCTATTGATTCAATGATCAAAAGGGAATATTCAACATTTAGATGAATCTTGAGTGAAATGTCATTGTCTATGTCTCTTTAAAATTTTTGATAAACTGCTTAATGGATAAATTTCCTTATGTTAATCCATGTAGTAATTACTGGTGATGTTTAGGAAATAGAAGGATACTTTCAAAAGCCTATTGTTCACCCAGGACTGTATAGATAAGAGGCTGCCAGAAAATACTATAAAAAGACTCTTGAGACCTGATCCTTTCATCTCAGATCTGCTTAATGCTTTATGCAGGGTAAGCTTGAGATATCCAGTCCCACCTGGATATGAACATTGGACTACAACCTATGGATTAATTGTGAAACAACTCTTTGCAACTACAAAGCTCACCGTCCCTACTATGAAGCTAATCTCAAAACTATATTCTTGTGCATGATCTTTTAACCAATATATATATATATATTTTTAATAAATTTTAGTTTTGTTAGTAAGAATTGGCTGTAAGCGTGTATTTGGGTAAGATTTGAAATATTCATTAACTTGGGAGGTAATGTGTCCAATCCTTTGGGATTGGTAGAACTTTCTTATATGCTTAATAAGATTTTCAGTAATCATCATATGTGATTTGTGAGTCTAGGTGGAAGCCCAAGGCTGGGTTGCTAAAGGGAACTGTGTTTTCTGGGGATCCAGAAAGGTATTATAGAAGCTGTTCTGTGCTGGCTTGGTAAATCTAAGTATTGGAATACCCATCAGCTTTGGGGATTGTCTGTCCCATTCTTTGTAGTTTGCCCTAATTGAGTAACCTCAGTGTGGCTCCCCTGGGACTCCAGTCTAAGTCCTTTTTGCCAGTTTATAATAAGCCCCACTAATGCCCACCCTTTCCTGAGATGCTAAAGCAGTGACTGTATTTCAGGAGTTACCAACCTGTTACTTACCATAGAGCTATCAGACATCCGGCTGTGGCAGAAACAGTTGAGTGAAAGTTATCAGTGTGCTTTAGCTGTTGGTTTATTTGCATCTGCCCACAACAGTAAAGTTATCTGGCAAGTGCCAGATCTGCACTGTTACATCTGTACCTACATCATCCCCTTATAGTAATACCAATTTTCCTTTAATGGACCATGTTCTGAAATAACCAATGCCGTCTTACATTTTTACAAGTTCTGCCAGTATCACTCTATAGCATCTTTCTACATAAACATGACTTATTCTTAGAAATTAATGACCAAGGAGAAACTGTAGAGAGTTTTCATGACCCTGATGGTAGCATGACATGGCCATTAGAGATGTCTTTGAGCACAATGGGGAAACAGAGGTAATACAGAACAGCCATTTCTTGCGGTGCTAAACTAATACCTAACTGTCTAGTTTTGTATGATTCCAATATACCTAACTCATGTACATGGAAAGAAAAACAATGGTGTTTCTTCAAACTACTTAAAAGCATTTTCAGAAACACAGCTCTTCTGCATACTACTTTAATATTGGAATTTTCCTCTAACATTGTACAAGTATTTCAGCTAGAACTTAGATCAGGTAATGCTCCATTTTGGCTCTGGTAGCAGAGGGATTATACTGATGATTAAGCAATTATCCACTTTAAATTAAGGTTGAAATCCAGTAATAAGGGATTGTATAAGCTGTGAAGTTGCACAGGCAGATGTAGAAGTTAAGCTTTCCTCAGATTGCTTGAATATAGGCTAATCTCCACAGGGCCTAGACATCCATGATACTTAGAGGTTACTTTGAGTATACATTTCATGTTCTTCTCACCAACTACTTATGTTTTGGGTGTGCATTTGCCCTCTAAGAGTGTGGGGAAAGTTAGAACTCTATTCTGCACTAAGGGCTTGTAGTAACTTTATTCCCTAGTAGCCTGCTGCACACTAGAAGTTCCTTAGTGTGCTTTGACATACTCCCCATTTCAAAGAAGGGTAGATCAAAGTGTGCTAGGAATTTTAGTGTACGGCAGTAGGGTCCACACAGATACTGGTATCAGGCTGGGGTGGGGTATATTTACACCCCAGCTTGCCACACATTGTTTGTGTAGACAAGACCTTTGCTTAGTAAATAGGCAAGCCACAAGGAATCTTCTAAAGCTGGCAATCTTGGGTATCAACTATTTTCACAGAAAAGCTAACACTTAGGTATGACAACTGGCCTATGCTCTAGATACCTTACTAGGTCCTTAGCCAGACAGAAGTATAAATGCACCTATAAGCTAGTTATACTAGTTGACCTAAAGTAGTTTAGAAACAGGTATAATTAAAGTGAATATAACACTGTATACAACTACCTCTGGCCACTTGTTTTATGTTAACTTAAGCTAAATTGGTATTAACACTTACTTTGGTGACAGCTAAGGTGGTATTAAGAGACACTACCATGTTTTTCAGGTTTTGAGTGGGGGTGATAAGCTAAAGGAAAAAGACACTCCTCCATTCTTTGCTACCTTCAACTGGCAATGGCATTTCAATACTTCACTTCCCTTTCTAGGTACTGAAAAGCAATACAGCATTAAGAGATCAAAAGTAATGATATTTTAAAGACTTTTTTTGGTCTGTCTTGATTTTTGATCTCTCCTGAATCTACTGGGTAAAATTGATTCTAGCTCCTGCTGCTGAAGTTCAACTCCCACCCCAGTCTCTTTCCCAGCAATTTAATCTTGTCTCCCACTCCCTATGCACCCCACCCCATCCTCACCTCTGTGCCTCCTGGGATTCTTCAGCCCCCCATTCCTGGCCTGGGAGTTGCAGGGGGAGGATCAGATGTGCCATCTTGTCTGTGTCTTATAGGAGGGGCAGTAGGAGTGGACCTGCTGTGATAATGGTGAGCAGATGGGTGAGACTGCTGGCTTCAAGCATGGCTCTATGTTACCAAGGGGCTGGATCTTCTTATGTCATCACAAGATGAGCTCCAGCACTTTCTAAAGAGTTGGCAATAGTAGCAATATGTACCTCAACTTCCAGTTCACTTAAGAACTTTAACAGCAATGTTAACAGATTAGTTCTCCCTATGTTAAAATCAGTAAGGCACTTCAACAAGTCTGTGTGTCCAACCTAGGGTTTTGCAACAATTCAACATCAGTTTCTAAGCAGATTTGGATGAATGCGAACATTCCCTGCAGGAGTAAGTCAGTCACTTTGTCTTAATGCTGGAGCTTTTAAGTAGGCCTGCAGTTGCTCCTGGTAGATGGAGAATTAGGTTCAGACATGGTCTCTATCAGGAAGACCTAAGAGAAAGAACTGCAAGGTATACTTTTCTTAAGTGATTAAAGATTTCATTAAGTCCAAAAGCAATAGTCTTAAGTAGTATTTAATGTCTCAATTTAGGCCTTGTAAGGTGGATAGATACCAGAGCACTGGGCCCTAGAATGTTATAAACTAGGCAGTAGATTTCTAGAACTTTTGACACACAACTGCCTCCCTTGAAGATGTTCACAATTTCAGTTCACCATAAAAGGTATGAGAGAGATTCATAGTAGACAATTTTTATTTTCAAAAAGGTGCAGCAGTGAACAGGGTCCTTTGAAGGGCACTTTCTAAACAAAATAGTTATGGTACAATAGAGAGCAGAAATTAGTAAATCCACAGTGAAGTAGTCAGATACTACAAAAAAGGAACAAGTTAGGAATACATATAAAGTTGCACATTAAAAAATAATTTAACAGCCATCTTCATTGATTCAGCAGTATTACAACCAAATGTCTGTATTTGCCTTAGTCTATCAATTTAAACAGATTTAGACTTTACCAAGTTATCGTAGTCTTTAAGAGACTACTGCCCATACTATAGATTATTTAAGATCAGCACTCTAGGGAACAACAATCTGTGAAAGCAACTTTTACTCCCTGACATGCAAGAAGTCAATTCCAAAGCCCCTAAGCACTTATCAGATATCTTCACTCATGCTAAAGTGACAATACTTTCAGTTAAGTGACTAAGGATATTTGTGTTAATAGACGCAACAGTTTTGCTTCTGCTGCAATAAAGGAATGTGTGTTAATGTTTTGCAGAAAAACGTATCTGCTTAATCAGATTAGAATATCATGAGAAGCAACAGTTTACATTTAAAAATGACCTATAATCACATTTTATATGAAAGACTAGTACTTAGTAAGGCTTCTATTCATTTTCAACAATTAAATGGCTCAAGTAATAAGGTGCAAGTGGACACAGCCATGTTCAAACATAGGAAGGCTCAATTTTTGAACCAGTTGTGTTCTGGAATTTGGTCTAGCTGTAATTTAAAGTTCCTTCATAACATGTTATTTCAGTTATCAAGAAAAAGTGAATATTGACCATTTAGGAGTGTGAAAATATCCATAGGATTTATTGCATCCTGTGAAAAAAATACTGAACAGTTAAATCAGAGCAAAAAACAGGGTAGCAGTTGATTGTTACTGTTCTTCCTTCAGCTGTGTGCCTTTGATATTCAACTAAGCTTAAAATGCACTTCCAGTGCAGGTTTCTTCAGAAGTGTTTGTATTTTTGCTAAGTCCCAACAGGAGTGATGAGTAGAATGTGGTGATGTGAAGGTTTTCTGTGGTAAATCACATTATTTGTTAACTGGCAGACTTCAGATGTGGATGTGGTAGACTCATGGTAAGTTGAGAAAAAGGCAACATAAGGGGACAAGTCTGGCAGCAACTGAAATGAATGACCAGTATGTTTTCTGCATGAAAATACTAAGAATGTGTTAAGTTAGGGCAAAATTCTTCCTGCTAATCAGCCTTATTGGATATTCTATACCAGTTCTATACAATCAATTTCCATGTCAATGAATTGTAGAGGTAGAATATGCAAAATACATAGTTATTAAAGACTAAAATTCTTCCTGCTAACCAAGTATGCCATACCAGGAAATGTGGTTATATCAGATTATACTTTTGGTTATGATTATATAGTAGCTTTTTCTACAAAAAGAGAAATGTCTACTTAAAAAAACCACACACCAGTGTTGCAGACAATGGCCACCATTGCACTGCTGACACTTAGTAAATATATACACTGGAACTTCAATTCTATGACCAGCTAGAATACTTCAGACAGAGATGCTCAAAGTTTAATGCATACATCGCTGATTGAAGACTTACCTCACCAGACCCTTCACAACCTACAATTAAGTACAGCCACCAGCAAACTTAACTAAAAAGCAGAACACAAATCTTAGTGTAGTAGTGTCAGACAAATATATTGTTAAATGAGCGTTTAGATCACTTTTGGCTTGGCCAAAGAATACAAGCAAAAACTGTTACAGGACCTAACACATGGTTAAGGAAAAAGGTAAGATGCCAGGGAACACACTGATTAGGAAGGAGTGGTGTTTGTAGAAGAGACCAGAGGCTCAAAGACATTGAAGTGGGATAAGATGTTTTAGTGAATGGAGGAGAAAAGAAGTTGAAAAATCATAATTATGGTAGATAAAGAAGACTGAATATTTCAAAGGATCCAAGTAATTTAATGGAAGAAGACTTAAAGTAGTGGGGTGTTGTAATATGCATTCAGAGAAACACCCTCTCAGTATGTTCCCTTAGTTTTAGAGTCCCTTTCGGCAGCTGTTAGTTTTCCCCAGGTATCTCTAATTCCTCTGGATCAACAATAAATATGTTCTGATTTGGGAGGCAAAATTTAATCTGTTCACCATATGATTATGGATGGAATCAAGTTTACCTCCTGTTGGAAGTCACACAAGGAAGAAGGATGAAGAGTAGCTGGTCAAGTCTGTCAGTACTGAAGTAAAATGTAGTCAATACCATGTTCATAAGTGCTGCTTTTACCAGATTCAAGAAGCTGTGAAATGGGATGTACTTTTTGGTTTCTGAAATTAGATCTATTCTTACGATTCAGCTGTCTGAAAAAACTTACTTGGCTTCATGTATTTGACAATGCACCAATTCAGGAAGTACCTACTCTTCTGACTTAAGGATACTGTTTTCTAAATGGATAAGTAGATATATTAAAAACAGAAACAGTAAATAGTAACAGCTTAAAATAAGGAGAGCTTTAATTTGACAATGAAAAAATATTTAAGGGTAAGCTACAGTTCAACTACCTTCAAGCAGGATGATTTTCTTATAGGATCCTGTGAGATCAAGATGATAATTCAGTAGGTTTCTAGCAGTTGGTTTGGTAATGCAGTTCTATGGAGATTAATTTAGTAAGCTTGCTGGGATTTTGAACTTAGAAAATCACTTAAGTTTAGAAAGGCAATCGATATTTTGAAAATGCAAACATTACTTCAATATTCATATGGAATAAATAAGGGTGAAAATAGTGTTATCAGTCAGTTGAAGACAGACAACTACCTCCTCACCCAAATACCAAAGCCGTAACATACCAGAATCCTTTGGCATAAAGGGCATAATGGAGGTAGTTTTCAGCATAGCAGTAGCTCTCTGGCAGAGGCAAATCAAACTGACCTAAGTTGTCATCCTACCATGATTTCTGCTAAGCAAGGATTTATGGATTTTTATCTTTCAGGAAGCAAAGCCAATTTAAGTGTATGCATCAGGTCAATCTGAAATGTTTCATTATTCACAAGATACTTGAGAAGGCTGAAGATGACATGCACATGACAACTATTGTGGTGCCCATTTCTTTGTTTTCTGATGTTTACTCCTGTTCAGATTAGTGAAGCAGAGCTGGTTCATCATGATCAACATACAGGCACTCAGTTTTATTCCAACACTTCAGATTCGTTTTAACACATTAATAAAGCCTATTTCAAAATAAGTTAAATTAAAACTTAAAAGTAGTTACCTCTGTATCTAATAATGTTCTGAATTGGAAACAGTCTGAAAGAGTATCCTTGTGTCTGAAAGCTGCTTAAGCAGACCTGTGAGATGGAGATTATTAAGTACAGTGCTTTGAAGTCTGCAAGATGGACAGTTTCCAGTCAGATCTCTTAACTCTCTGATTTATACTCTCCCATGCCATACTATGGTAGTTTGCTCAAGCTTAACTTAATACAGGTGTTCAACACTCCTCTTAAACATTTAGCTTTTAGGAAAGTTTGTACAAGAGTGAATGAAGATGGGTGAAGATTTCTGTGCAATATGACCTGCCCTGGGTTAACATGATTCAGTTTATAAACTTGGTCTTTATTCATACAAAAACAAAATAAATCCAAGTCAGATTTATAGGTCACAGGTCAACACTATACCTCTGATATGAAAAAGTATTTGAAAGACAAGGTATATGAGCAAGAACAGATTAGCCATGTCTGACTGTTCAGAATTACAGGTCCGCTGTAAAATATACACAGGGCACAAAGCAGCCCTCTAAAGACTAGGGATTCTGCCCTTCCCCACCGCTAAAAGTTTTAACGAAGCCAGTTGATTGAGTATTCCAGATGTAATTATTGTAGGTTAGATACAGACAGACCTGCTGGAGTCCCTCTGAAGAAATGAGCACAGGAAGCCAACTGAAGAGGCTGATAAATGCTGTTACAGAGACTGTGTGGAAAGTCTGTGAGCCCAAATACCATGACTGAACATTAGGCGTGGGTCGAATCTGTACCTAAGAGTAGGGAGAAGGTCTGTGTGAGCTACATTTAGACTAAGGATTACCAGCAACATAATAGGTTAACATATAGTACTAAACCAGAGTTCATTGGAATGGCTGCCTCCCTCAGCAGTGCACAATAGGGAATTAGTTTTCCTCTACCACAACAGTGCTACAGCATTTCAATTTGGTCACAAACAAATACTACAGAAGTTGACAAAAGTCAGTGTAGCGGCACTTCTAGCTAACAGTGTAGATGTTGCAGCTAAATACAACACTAGGGTGTATCTGCAGAAGCACTACATATGAATAAAGGAAAAAGGGTGTCCAGGAGCTGCATTGTCAATATTCTGCAGTATTTACAGCAGCAAAATGTTTTGGCAGTTTAGCACGTAAATGCAAGCCTATTATAAAGGCTAACAGCCTCTTAAGTGCTGTAAAAATTCTCAAAAAGTGGTTTCTGAACTCAAAACAAAGCAGCAACCTTCTAACTGCACAGATTGTTTTGCTGCATGATACAAGCTCCGTTTTCCTGGCAGTTTGACAGTTTTGAATATTCAAGACTTTAATCCAAAGTAGAAGTGAGATAAGGCTACCAAATACTTTAGTTGGAAAGTTCCTGTGTGGAGCACACACTTAAAGCTTTTAATAATCTGCAAGTGATTATTTCCTTATTTAACCCATTGTTCCTTTGATTAGTCAGCACAGCTGAAGAGCTAGACAGGCAGCATTCTTTTCAAACCAACAGTGACTGAAAGTTACCAGGAAAGGGGTGTTTAATGACACCATTACTGAAGATACATTTGATAGGTCCATAGTTTCTCATATCTTACAGCCACCAGGTACAGTTAATTGATATAAATTTAGCCTTTATAGTCCTAAATTTACATTTTAAATTAATTGATACTAAATTAGAAGTCTAGATGGAGTTTCCTGGATGAAAAATGCAATAGTAGGTCTGAGACAAAACATTCAGCTTTAGAATTTAGTTTGTCCTATACCCACCTTCCTTTCCATTAATACAATCTCCTCTTCAGACCAAGTGTCTACACTGCCTGACAATTTCCAAGGATTTAAGTTTAAAAGCATTTATGGCACCATCCAGCTACTAACCTTTAGAGAGAAGGGAAGTCCCTAATTCCAACAAAAGGGGAAAAAGTAAAACTTTTGAGTCTCTTGTCAAGGGAACTGATTTTGTAAGACACATTCCTAAACTGCTACACAATTGTGAATGATTACAAAATTAAAAGCTGAAATAGTCGAAAAAGGTTACCCTGGGTCAAAGACGCCTGGTGTGCGACAAGTTGCTCCTGAGCAAGACTGTAACATCATTAGGCGATAGTTCATCTTCTCTAAAATTTCTTGATCTATTGTTTTAGCAATGTTAGTAAGCTGGTGTGGGTCTGCAGTCAAGTTGTAGACTTCCACAAACACCTGTTTAAGTGGAAGAAACAGTTCCTGTACTTTTATTAAATGTCACTATTACAACAGAATACTTAGTACACAATCAGTGAGGAAACGTATGTGGTAGAGCGACAACTTATTTTCTACTGTTCATAGAGGTTTCTGGTTTTGAGTTTTATTTCTACTTTGGCTTTGTTCATAGAATCATAGAATACCAGGGTTGGAAGGGACCTCAGGAGGTCATCTAGTCCAACCCCCTGCTCAAAGCAGGACCAATCCCCAGTTTTTGCCCCAGATCCCAAATGGCCCCCTCAAGGATTGAACTCACAACCCTGGGTTTAGCAGGCCAAAGGGTTATGTATTCGATTTATATCTTCAGTTAGCATGTAGTGGACACTACAGGCTAAGTGCTTACCAGACAGCCATGAAATAGACCCTTCCTTGAGGGGCTCACAATTTCAGGACAGACTTGAGGGGGCAGTGGCAAATTAAAAGAAGGCAAATATTAAGGAGTGAATTATTTGCATGTCAAATGTTAGGAATGTCATCTTATGAATGGATCCTAAGATAAGCACATGTAGGTAAGAACTTTCATTAACCAGAACTATATGTGTGGAGTCTTAAACTCCCACAGAGCACATCTTTTTACCCATCCAACACTGCATATAACAGAATTGGACATAAGTGTATTATATAAACTCCAACTAAAGCAGTAAAACCTTTGTGTGGTCTGCTTAGTGTCACAATATTTATGTTTTTTTTTTAAGAGTTTATGGGGCAGACTGGTGATGGGTTAGCATGCAGTGACAAGACACTGATTCAAAATATATCTATGACCATTCTGTGGGGCAGTAAAGGTCAGACATGGCACAAGAATTCAACTAAAGCATGCATGCAATTAAATCAGCAGATTAGCTTTGATGTCTGCCTTTAGGAAGGGCAGAGCACTCACACAGCTCCCCTATCAGGGAGGAAGGGCTTGATCATGGTTGTCAGAGACTGGGAACAGGGAAGGGATTTAAGAGAAGAGCTGGGACTTTGGGTTCACTGTTTACACTCCTTGGTGGCACCACACACAGAGTAACTTCCCTGGGATGCTTTGAAAGAGACTGTTCATGAAGCTAACATACTACTAATGAATTTTGCTTCTAAATGGAGGAAAAGTCTGTGTCCTATTGACAAAGAGCCTCTTAGACCAATTGCCCTAAAACTTTCTGAAGAGCTGGCCTTGTCATTTTCAGGCCAGGCAGCTGCATTCCTCCAAAGTAAACAGCAATCAGCCTATTAGACTGCAGCTTGCTTAGTCTCTCCTCTGTGGTCATGGCCTGAGTTAGCTGTAGAAATGTGATCTCCCCATCAGCGGGCTTTACACCATTCGGAAGTGCTCACACAGATTTTATATGCTACACTTTTCCACTCAGCCCCCTTGATCTCCTTAGGGAGATATGTACTTTATCCCTCTCTCAGCCTTTGTCTAGTGGGATCTCTTGGAAGTAGGAGCAGATCATTCCCAGATCAATGGTGATGCACAAAGCTCATTGAGGGTCCCCTGTAGTGCATGAATAGGAGTCCAAATTTGGCATTGCAGTGAGCACAAAGATGGCAGTTTGTTAGGGATTGGTAATGCATTGCAGGGTTCCCAATTCTCCTTGGCAGTCCTAACGAGGCAGTTTGAAAACATGACTTGGGACAAATACTGTTACAACCTTATTTATCATGTGACTACATGCTGCCCCATACCAACTGCCCCCCAACTATTAACACTTAGCAGTTTACCTCAGCAACTGAGCAATTTAAGACTAAACTGCCTAGTCTTCTGCTGAACTGAAATGGCTTGATGATTGAATCTATTATAAGGGAAAGGTGAAATTTTTGCTGTTTTGCTGGCAAGGCCACACACTTGCACTGCTTGAGAACTTGCTAGGAATGTGCAGTAAGCTCTGAAATACGTGGCTAGCCACCAGTTTAGTTTATGATCTACAATAAAGTTGTCTGTCATTTAGATATGGAGGACCAAATTCAGCCCTGCTGCAACTCCTACTTAAGCTCCACTTACACCAAAGGTGAATTTGGCCCTAGATAATTTAACCCATTTCCCCCTCATGATCATGCAGTATGTTTTGGTTAACTATTTCCACCAACAGTTAAAAAAACTGACTGTTTAGCCTACGAGCGAAGCCACAGTCTCATTTTCAGAGTAGTTTATGCCAACCTTGAGAGTAGATAAACTTTGCAGACAGACATCAATGGAGTTACACTATAATAGATGCTAATTATTCTCAAATAGTGAGAACTGCAAGAGAATTGAACATTCAACACAGTGTGCCATTAAAGTAAATGAGACAGAAAGTATTACCTCCCGGTCATCAAATTCACAGTACTGCAGATCCCACAAAGCTGACAGCGTCCTCACACAAGCATATGTATTGTTATACGCATCTTCACACACACAGTCTGGAAAACAATGCTGTAAAGAAACAGAGGTTAAACAGAAAAAGGAGAGTGAACATTCTTTTTTACTTCATGTGGTGAAACTGAAAGCAACAGTTCCCTCCCCAGAACTTGTACCTGCTGAAGCCAGCTGCATGTAGTTCATGGACACTAGACAGAATACTGAAAACTAAACGTTAAAAATCCCAAGTAGAGATTTATGGAACAAAAATACCATTTTTTCTAAAAATCTGAAAGTGTCACTGTGTCAGAGAAGTTTTTAAAATGGGAGATAGTTTCTTTGTATTATTTTTCTGGTGAATACATACAGTAGCCCAGGAAATGAAAACAGTGCTCAATACCCAAAACAGGCTACTTAAACACAGTGGGAACAGTTCCCTAAAATAGAACGTTATGGTAGGGTCTATTTACTGTAAGCATTAGTATGACAGAATTACAGAACACAGCTAGTGTATTGCAGAATGTAGCCACCTACTTACTGGCTTCAAATCAATATTTGATTGTGTGATGAGGCCATCAGAATTGCAGATGTAAGAGATCATGGCCCTATGTTGCAGCCACCATCTTTCCAATGGGATTCTTGGGGCACTAGTTATTTTAAAATCAAACAGGCAGATGTCCAGCCACTCAAAAACATTCTATTCTGAACCAGGCATGTTGCACTCAGAACAGGCATAGCTCCGACTGACATACAGAGCAAGATATAGTAAAAACCCTATTTTAACATTGGGTACTGAGGAGTTCATAAAACCAAAAAGTTCATAAAATTGATCTTGAAGTTACAATTACTGTGCATACGTTGCAGTATGGTATACTGCATTGCCTTCTTGTCCTTCAACCCACTGCAAAGTAATTTCCAATGTTTAAAAGGTACATCAAAGAACAAGTTGATATCCCTTTTAATGTGATTTTCCCCCCCACTCCCTGTCCAGAAAAATGGTTTGCAAAACTGGTTGTTTGTAAGCCTCTAGTGTTTGTAAAATTGAGGTTCAACTGACCCAGGAAATAAATCCAGATCTCCCATATCACTAGAAGACAATTTCTAGGCTACTAACAGGCCTGACTCTGTACTGAGGTTTTAGTTTAAGCGATTCAAGGAAACATTTACAAATAATTCATGCTTAAGTTCAGTTCTGCTTACAGTAACACCAGGTCCCAGAGCAGGGCAGGTAGGATCACTGCTGTTATGTCCTTCTCCTTGGTACTCAATTAAGACATCTGATCTCCAGGTCACATTTTTGTCTCCTCTCTAAAACAGGAAGTTTAATTGTTAGTTCTTCTGATAATGCCATAAGTAAAAATCATGCATGCCTGAGATAAATTACTCTGTAACCAGCAAGGAGTACGTAAATGCACATCCAGTGGCACCAATACAAAAGCATAACGAAGCTTGGTGAAAGTGCACTGTGTAACAACAACTGGAAGCCACATTAGGGATCCAGTCCCAAAAACTGATAAGTTGGTTTAGGACATGAGTATTTTGTTTCATTTGAAGAGTGCGCTAATGACAGTTCATATACAAGCTAGCACTAAACTGAAGGATGAGGATCGTCATGAAGTACAAGCCATGTTGCCAAATACCAGTAAATTATAACCCAAAGTCTCTAGAAAAAGTTTTATAATATAGCCTCTTCCTTTGGGGCGGTATCACCAGATTAAGAACTACACAAGACAATCAGAAATACTTGTATAAAAGGGCACACTCAACTGGAAAGCCAGTCTATTTCAAAAAGAGAGCTGAAAATTTTAAATCCCTCCCACGTTTGCAGTTTTAGAATCATTTTAAAAAGGCATGAAAAACCTATACAGAGGTGAGCAGATTATAGAAGAGAAACAAAACTACACAAAAGTACCATCACAAATGCACACCATAAATGGACAGAAGTCCAACACCCACAATCTTCATTATTTGTAACAGCCCGTAGAACTAAGTCAGACATGTTTCAGAGTAACAGCCGTGTTAGTCTGTATTCGCAAAAAGAAAAGGAGTACTTGTGGCACCTTAGAGACTAACCAATTTATTTGAGCATGAGCTTTTGTGAGCTACAGCTCACTTCATCGGATGCATGCCGTGGAAACTGCAGCAGACTTTATTTATACACAGAGAATATGAAAAAATACCTCCTCCCACCCCACTGTCCTGCTGGTAATAGCTTATCTAAAGTGATCATCAGGTGGGCCATTTCCAGCACAAATCCAGGTTTTCTCACCCTCCACCCCCACCCCCCCCACAAATTAGATTTAAGTTGATGATGTCCCTTTAAGGTTTGCTAGTGAAACCTTATACCACAAAAGTGCATTGGTTCTAAATCATGACTCATTGCAATTTCTTGAAGGCTACCTCCAATTTATAGACCAAGTATAAACAGTAAAGTGATTAGCTACAAGAAGCTTCATTTAAAATAGGTTTCTGCTCACCTTTAGGAAAGGTTAGTTTTATTTCCCTCCCTCTCCCCCCAGTCAGTGGGAAAAAGACTACGAATATCCCACTTATTAGGATTTAAATAAATATCAAGTGGGCATAATTTTGTCTTGGTCACATATGCAGGTCTTAGAGTGTTGGATCATATTAAAGAAGTTCTGTATTAAAATCACAAATGAGTTTGATTCCCCATAATTAGTAATACCCTGAAATTTAAACTAAGGTCTCTTGGTTTTTGGTACTGTTTCTCTCCCTCTCTTAGTGAAACTTGCAAGCTGCTAATTGTGTTAGTCCATCCTAAGACAGTCTGTTCTCAAAGCAATACTTTGTAACAGAAACAGCAGACTCCCCGCCCTTTTGTTGCATTTATCTCGCTTTTTTGTTAACCATTGTGATTAAAGTGGAGATTGCGGATGTATGTGGATGGATGCTTGGTGTGGATAATAAATGAATGATCAGGGAGGTGCCAGCCTCCGAGTTCAGTATGGATCGGCTGAAGAATGCGCAGAGTGAAGACAACCAGAGGACCCCTCTGGAGGGCAGACTGGAATCCACCCAACAGCCTCAAGGATGGGAGAACTGAAAAACAAGATAACATCTGGCAGCACAGAGCCGTCAGGAATGTGCCATCTACTGATTGATTCAGCAACAGCATGATGAAGCAATTCCCATAGACTGGCATAGGAATACATTCCTATAAAAATGGACTCTAGAAACGGAGAACTTTGGGGTCTGATTCTGCAAACCAACTTCTAGGAGCATCAGATGTGCCTCTGACAAGGCCCTGCTCCCTCCTTGTGTCCAGGCCACCTGGCCAGTGGCTTGGCATGAGCAACTGTAAGGCTGGTAACTATGATAACCTTGCAGAACGTGGTGTGCAAGTGAATAAATATGAAATTGAATGGAATGTTACAGCTATAACTAACTGCTTACTAGGATTCTTTCTGTATTCACAATAAATGTGGCATTTTGCCTTTTCCTCTTTAATAAGATCCTGCTAGTTTTTACTTTATTGGTAACAACAACAAGAGCATTTCAGAATTGAAGAGCCAAGTAGTACAACGATCAAAACAAGAGTCATTCATTACCAGTAGTGCAACTAGTCAAAGAAAAAGCTTTCCTTAAAAAAAGGTATCCTCCCTGAGAGGGAGTTTCAGAGTTTATTGGAATGTATAAGCAATGAAATTTTTATTAAGCCAGAAGGGCTCTGTATGAAAATACCATGAGGGAGAAGAGATTTGGAATGCGCATCTTCCTAATTCATTTTAGGAAACTTTATTCACTCTGAAGAATAATCTGTACAAGAGTAATCTGCAAATTGCTTGGTTATTAATCCTGTCTGAACTCTTACCAGAAGTGGCAACAGTGACATCCCATCCATCTGTGTCTTGTTTAAGTCAAACCCTGCGATATCCAAAATAGTGGGACCCAAATCAATGTTTGCAACGAGCATCTGGATGGTGGCGGGAAACAAAGTGTTACTGACTCACAAAAAGATTAATGTTCTTAAAAACTGTCAAGTTTTAGTGTCTGTCTGAACAAGAAAGTGAGGTCCCTTTATACTACAGAACACTAATGTGTTGCTAGACCCCTTTACAACATATATGCCAGACACTGATTACTGTGACAGAATATGGAGACCTGTATTACTGCACCTTCACTTATAATCCTACCTTGTTTGTCTGGTTTGGTTTGATGCCTGGTCCTCGAACTAGCAATGGAACTTTAATGTCAAACTCATAGAGCTGCCGTTTGTCTATTGGCAAAGAAAACTGTCCTAGAAAACATTAAGAATGAGACACCATTTAATTGTGGTTTAATTTATAAAAAACAGGGCCTCACATGGCTCAGGATCTGGCCTTTGATGAACAATGACTTGTTTAAATGTCCCCTTTACCTTGATCTTACATACACAGACCCTCAGACCATATTCACCCAGATTTCCTTTATTTCAGTCTATTACTGTAGTCAGATTCTGATGCTGTACAAGTTGGGCTACTTGTAAAACTTCAAATCTACATACAAGACAGAGGGCAGCTCTAACACTGAGAAAGGAAAGAGGTGCTATAATGAAATTCACCAGTAAAAATAACTTGGTGTGTCAGAGCAGGAATGAAGGAAAGGTCTATATTTACACACATCATTACATTTTAGGCACAGAACACCACTTTATAAAATACTCTGAAGATGGATGGCACTGTAGGTTTGCAGTCAATTAGTTTATCTCCATAGCACCAGAGGAATACAATTATTGTCTTCATTTCACAGATGAGTAAATAGGGGCAGAAGTTAAGTAACTAAGATTTCACCAAAAGTTTGCAGCAGAATTGCAAAGGATGCAGCAGAATTGCAAAGGATAAGTATACATACCAGTATGGAAGCCATTGTCTGAGGTATAAAAGATGTAAGTATTATCTAGCTCTCCAAGCAATTCCAGTTTCTTCACCAGTTTCTCTATCAGATCATCTACTGACAGTAGTGTTTGCCATCTGTATGGGAGCAAAAATTGTTCCATTTAAAGTGTATAGTACTAGTTGTAAATGGGCATTCATATTAGGCATGATATGCCTACGGTGCATAACAGAAGTCCAAATTGATTTGTAGCCTATCACCACACACTCTGGAAACAAGCCAAACATATAGCGAGCTCCAGCCATTCTAAAAGAGACACAGATCTTCTGTTTTGTCTTATTCTGCTTTTGTTGGTTTTACTCTGTAGTGCCTGAAAGGTCAAAAAGCAGATTGCATTTAATCTTATCTAGAAGTAGCCACAGACCATTTCTGAAGTAATGCAAACCAGCATGTTAGCGTCAGAGTGTTCTCCTGCAAGGTCACCATTTTATAAAAGCAGAACTGAAGTGTTTTTAAAAAGTATATCATGTTTTAAATGGTTTCTATATTAAGTGATCTCTTCTGTGCACAAAAGAGAGTAGCAAGGTCTATCCATTTCTTTATATTGCTCCTGCAATGCCAGGATCCATTATTCTGACACTACTAGCCATCTTCTCAGCAAGCATACCTCATGATAGAAAAGTGATGTTTGGTTGAATCTCCACAAAGTGCTTAGATTCATTACTGGTTAACCAGTCAGATTTTATTATTGGGTTCTGAGGTCTCCCAGCATGCACTCAGGGTTTGATTTAAGATTTAATTGCATTATTTTACCAGCATGCTTTATAAAGCAATGACCTGAAAACCAGCCCAGAGTTTTCCTTCTCCAAGATAGCAAGCTTTACCCTGTCAACATGTCCAAAATTGAGTTCTACTATTTAAAGTTTTGTAACCTTTTTCATTAGAAGTTAGCCTTACAGCAAAGATCAAGAATAAAGAGGAGACTAAAAAGCTTACTTAAACTTACACACAGTAGCTAGCTATGCCTTCATATTGTACACTTCTTAGCTGCTGTTACCATCTATAATGGATCACAAGTAGTAACTGAAAAGTGCCCTAAAATATCACATCTCCCTCTATAGAGAGGGACTGCCCAAGGATCCTATAAGGTTAACCACTAGACAGATCAGCTCTGAAAACAGGTAAATTGCTGTGTTAATTACCAGTAAGTTTAAAGTAAGGTTGTACTCTGATTCTTTGCCAGTGAATAGTGGAAGAATTCTGAATTCTTCTGAGACAGAGGGGGAACTGTGGAAAGGCACTGGAGGACTATCAGCATTTAGCCCTCATCATCCCAGCAAATTGTACCAGTTACCAGCCCAAGTGAAAGAAGAACCCGGGATCTAACTCACAGTCTCAGCTATGCCAGGTAGCCCCAGTTGAAAGCACCATGAAACGTGTGTGAGAGATGTGTAGGTATGGGAACAATACCGAGAGGACAGCTAGAGTTAACTCTGCAGAGTAGATATATGCATAGTATACCCAGGGGGCAGTTCTGCCAAGTAAGATACTCTCTTCCACCATCACCTTTAGTAAAAAGTTCTTCTAATTGTTCATTTTTTACTTAGCACTACAGAGCCAGTACAGCTAAAAAGAACCTGGTTCCTAAGTTTCAATCATTTACACTTGTCTAAAAACTTACTGCACTCAATGGGACTGCTCAAGTGCAAACTCAGAACCTTTATTGACAGTAATATACAAAGAGGACAGAACAGACTCAGATCCAAGGTTAGCTGGCCGGGGGAGCTAGACGTTAAGATATTTTCTAACTTGTTAACTAAGCACATTTGATATGAAAGTCATGGAGATAATGAATTCCCACAGTGTCTTTAAAACAAACAAACAAAAAAAAACACAGATCAGATCATATTTGTCTACTCATTTTGAGAATGTGAATGCATTTTACGGTCTCGTGCACTAAAGTTCAAAGAAACAGTAAAGAGACAGAGCAAGACTTCCTAGATCTCTATATGTTGAATGACAGTAGCAGTTAGATACAAGAGATTTGTATGTTTAGCAGACTACTTATGAGTCTGACTACCAAAAAAGGGGTGGGGACATGACTCTACAGGCAGCATCCAGAGAACTATTGCAGGTAATTTAATTCTTATGATTAGACCTGTTACACATTTTAAAATTTGTTCATTTTTGTTTTCCTCAGAATAGCCTCTGGGGCTATTAGTCTTGCCAGGAAACCTATTAAATGGCCTCAAGCAGCAGTTCCTACCTTTTTCTAAAAGCATCATCTAGAAACTGTATTGAAGAATTAGTCATTGGAGTCTTTGCTTGCCTGATTAGCCAATGCTTGTCCTAAAAGAGAACACATTGAGATTAGTTCAGAAACAAAATAAAATGAGCTTTTTTGTTAAGTGCTAAACCTTCACTGAATTGTTAATTGCAACAGTAATAGTTTGAGTGAAGTATTTGCATTACAATAAAGTATTTACATTAGAATAGCAGAGTAACTAGTCACTTTAATAATAGAACTGTAGAACTGGAAGGGACCTCAGAGGTCATCTAGTCCAGTCCCCTGGACTATGTATTATCTAGACCGGGGTGGGCAAACTTTCTGGCACGAGGGCCACATCTGGGTGGGGAAATTGCATGCAGGGCCATGAATGTAGGACTAGAGCAGGGAGTTGGGGGGCAGAGTGCAGGAGGGGGCTCAGGGAAAGGGGATGGGGGTTCAGGGCAGGGGGATGGGGTGCAGGCTCTGGCCTGGCACCACTAACCTTGAACGGCTCCGGGGTGGCAGTGGCACACAGAGGGGCTACGACAGGCTGCCTGCCTGCTCTGGTCCCGCACCACTCCGAGAAGCGGCTGGCACCATGTCCCTATAGCCTCTGGGGAAAAGGTGGGGGCAGAGGGCTCTGTGCACTGCCCTTGCCTGCGGGTACCTCCCCCGAAGCTCCCATTGGCCACAGTTCCCTGTTCCCAGCTAATAGGAGCTGCGTGGGGCAGTGCCTGCAGGCGAAGGCAGCGTGCAGAGCCCTCTGCCAACTGCTCCCCCAGGGGCCGCAGGGACTTGGTGCTAGCTGCTTCCAGGAGTGGTGCAGGACCAGGGCAGGCAGGAATCCTGCCTTAGCCCCGCAGTGCCAATGGGGTTGCAATCTTGTGGGCCGGATCTGGTCCGCGGGCCATAATTTGCCCACCCCTGATCTAGACCATCTCTGACAGGTGTTTGTCCAACCTGCTCTTAAAAATCCCCAATGATGAAGATCCCACAACCTTCCTAGGCAATTTATTCCAGTGCTTAACCACTCTGACAGGTAGGAAGTTTTTCCTAATGTCCAACCTAAACTGCCCTTGCTACAAATTAAGCACATTGCTTCTTGTCCTATCCTCAGAGGTTAAGAGCAACAATTTTTCATCCTCCTCCTTGTAACAACCTTTTATGTACTTTAAAACGGTTATGTCCCCTCTCAGTCTTCTCTACTCCGGACTAAACAAACCCAATTTTTCAATCTTCCCTCATAGGTCGTTTTCTAGACCTTTAATCATTTTTGTTGCTCTTCTCCGGACTTTCTCCAATTTATCCACATCTTTCCTGAAATATGGCATGCAGAACTGGAAACAAAGGTGAAAACCAAAACAAAGTCATTAAGCACCTCTGCCATTTCCACATTTTCTGTTATTGTCTTTCCCGCCCCTCATTGAGTTCAAGTACAGGTGGGAGTTAGACTCAATTTTCCTCTGAGATCATAAAAAGAAAAAAAAAAGAGTACTAGTGGCACCTTAGAGACTAACCAATTTATTTGAGCATAAGCTTTCGTGAGCTACAGCTCACGAAAGCTTATGCTCAAATAAATTGGTTAGTCTCTAAGGTGCCACTAGTACTCTCTCTTTTTGCGAATACAGACAGAACACAGCTGCTACTCTGAAACCTCTTAGATCATGTATCTTGAGAATTATGACAGCAGGACTGTGTAAGTTTCTGCTCAGTTTGAAAGGGACCCCATAGGGTATGTTCACATGGCATCTAGAATTGAGCCTCCCAGCTTGAGCCCACTGACCTCTGGTAGCAGGGCTTGCAGTAGCATGCGAAGAACAGCTGTGCAGACATTGTGTCTTAGAATGGAGCTTGGGCTCTCAAGCCAAAACCATCCCCAGGCTATTTTTAGCACTAGCACAAGACTGAGGCTCATTACCAGATGCAGTGTAGACATACCCACAGGGAACAGGAAGTGCCTAGGAATCACTTTAGTGGCTTAAGAAATAGGACTGTGAAAGGAACTCTGCCTGGAGAAAGCTGGGAAGGATAGCTGTTGCCTGGGGAAGACTCCCTAGACTGAGACCAGTGATGATTCTCTACCTGACAAGGAACCAGGAAGGAGTCCTGCAGGGGTGTAGCAGAGAACTGCTAGAAGAGGCCTAAGAGATTAACAACATAAGAAACAGCCTTAGGACAGTGGAGCAGAGTATTTTTGGGCTTAGAACAGATTGCTGCTAAGGCCTTTTGACACTACCTAGAGAGGTGATGCAGAAACCCCCTGCACTAAAGAAAAAAAGACTACTGAGCCCCTGCAACAGGAACAGCAGTCAGACCCTGGTACAAGGAGAGGCAAGTCCAGGCACTTAGGGCAGGAGACTATCAGGGCCCTGCCAGAGAGTGAAAGGATTTTATAGCTTTTCATTTGGACTTTTAACCCCAGAAGGCGGCCTCTTGCGTTGACCAAAAGGTCAAATCATCCTCCCAGCCTGACCATTTTCAGAGGGGAGAAACTGAGGCAGCAATCATGCACCTGACTAGGACAGGTAAGCCACACATTCAAGCAGCCAGAAACTCCAGTCAGAATTGTGCTAGTTGCCACACACACAGAAATTTAGACCTGAAAAGCTTGCTCTCTGAAACAAATACTAATGAAAAGTGAAAGAAAGGGACAAAAATCAAGTGTATACAAGTTACATAAATTTTCACTTTCAGTTTTAACGTGTAAAGCAACCAAGATCAGCAGAGTTGATTACTTGTTATCCCAAGCACCAGCCTGGATTTGGCTTGAGTGGGGTCTTCTCAGTGGTAGAACTTCAGCTTTGCAATTTCTTCCCCTAGACTCAATCTGTTAGAACTGAGGCTGTTAGAACTCCTAAATCCTTCCTATGAGTCATGTAATTATGACCATTTCGAGTCCCCATTTCTCTATTTTTGCACAGACTGGGGAGGGATTGGTGTTTGAGCATGGGGGCAGAGCTAATGAATCCAATTCGTAACAGAGTTCAATTACATGCAGCACCCATGTGCCTTTTTGGCAACTGTTCTGTTTCTGTTATTCAAATTAAAACACCTAAATGCTTGAGATTTGCCTAGGCAAGAAAGCTGATTTAGGATAATTAAGAACAAATACCCAGCCTGCAATTACAGACTTGACCAAGAGAACTAAAGATTTATTGAGGAGCTGAAAGTCTTCCTCTTGTCCTGCAGTACTCTGCTCTCCCTAGTCTTACCCTTCCAACCTATTTATGAATTTAGGCCTCATTTACAAGATTATTACTGAATTTAACTCATCTTAGATTAACCAATAGTGAAGGTGAGGGGGTGGGGGGAGTCCACAAGGCCTCATTACAACATCCTGTTGCAAATTAAAGGAATAATCTTGTCTATTACGGTTCTGTCAACAAACATTTGACTGTTGAGGACCATATGCAGCTGTTTCATTTCAGTCTCTAGCTGGGACTAGGGATATGTCTACACTACAGCCTATGTTGGCAAAACTTATGTCTCTCAGGGGTGTGAGTATTCCCCTCCCTGAGCAACATAAGTTACACTGGCATAAACGCTCATGTGCACAGTACTAGGTCAGTGGGAGAACTTCTCCCGCTAGTATAGCTTATGCCGCTCACAGAAGTGGGTTTTTTATGCTGACGGGAGAGCTCTCTCCCATCGGCATAGCGTCTTCACCAGGCACACTGCTGCGGCTCAGCTGTACCACTACAGCACTGTACGTATAGACAAGGCCTAACACTTCCTCCCTCCCCTGTTGTGGAATCCTCAATATCTATGGACTGAGTAAGTGCTGTAAGCATCCAGTATTAAGCAAATCTCTGCGGCTGTCCTTATGCATTGGACGGCTATGCAGTCAAGTGCAGAGGTTTTTGCCTTTGTTCCACATTAAAGGGCAACTCCCGCACTATTAGCCAATCAGCACTGTTTTTTTTAGCTGGTTGCTGACCAAATAACCACTTCTAGCTCGCTATTTTTAGAGCGCCCAACCACTGCAGTACCTAAACCCCAGATAGAACGAAGGATTCTTTATGGAAAAAAGGTGGTTCTGCTCCATACTGCCTGGTTTGGTGGCTTCTGCTAAACAACAATGGCCATCTTCCCTCTTTCTATTCACGCCCCCATCATTATCAAAGGGTTTGCAAAAAGCTGGGCTGTACATCATGCTCTGAACACCAAGCTTGGAGTCATTCTAACCCCTTCTAGTAAACAGTGAGGAAGTTTGAGATTCCATATTGCCCACTAAGGGTCTTCAAGATTTGGACCAGGATTTTGAACCAAATCACAGTTCAATGTATATCTCGGCCCAAAAAAGCCTCAAGAAGGCAACAGGTCTTACTAGCTGCGGTTTGTATGGCCTTCTCCTTCAGCTAGAGGTAGGACAAACTGCAAACATCTAGTATGGAGCTGACCATGTGAATTACTGTGGCTGGCTTTTCAGATAAGAATGGCTACTATCTCCTAGCTAAAGTGAAAGTATCTTGTCCAACTCATTATCCATGTGTTTTATAAACAGATACTAATTCAGCGAGTCTGACCCAAGACTGCAAACCACCTTGATAACTGAAAGGCAAATAGTCAAGATCACGTCATTGCTCAGTTACTTCCTTCGAGAGCTTTTCTTTTACCACTGGTTTAAATTTGACTCTACCAAGACAACTGCTTCTCACATTAACCTCATATGCTGACACCTGGATGGTGCCACCATGTCTACTGAAGAGACAATAAAACAATGTCAACAGCATTTGGTGGCAGTGGGACCTATGATTCATGACTTAACCAAGAGGTCTTCTAATTAGTTTGGTAAAATTGATTACTGGTAATGTTTTCCATTAAAAAAGGAGTGATCCGAGTCTCTTTGGTAGAGACAGTAATGCTCATCAACACCCATCTCCATTGGGCACTTGACAGAGCAACTTAAGGCATTTCCCTCTTCATTCTGTGTGAAACCTATTTAAGGTGGCACTCTAGCTGAACAACTTGGCAAGTTATGGAAGCACATCATTAGAGCTTATGCACATGAGTGCAAGACATTCTGGAAGAATAAAGTTCTTAATGGATTGGAAGCTGAAGGTAAAACTTCAATAAAGTTAGTAACAAATCATAATTTCTATCCTACTGAAGAATCGTTTAGTTCTTGAATCTTAAAATACAAGTGTGTAGCGACAGGTGTTTATTATTGAAGGCCCGGATAGCCAGTCTCCTATCACTAATAGGGTTAGCAAAAATCAAGTTTTTTAAATGATTGTGATCTTAATCTCAGATTTCCACATCAGATGTTTCACAGAAGAGTTGAAAGATTAAGATCACAATCCTTTAAAAATCTGATGCTGGCATCAGATGAGCAGCAGAACAACGTTAACCCATTCTTCACACCACTTAAACTTCATAGTGTTACACATGTAACTCAGACCCACTGTTTAATTATTTCCACCAATTAATGTAGTAATCTGTTTGGATTCTTGCAAATCCTCTTACCTTTCCATGAATGTTAAAATTGCCATTTCTTGGTGCACTGACATTCTGGAAGCTCTTTTTATATTGAGGGGCAGGTATCCAGGGAGAGTGTGGTGCTGGAGTGGAGATCATCATGAAGAAGGGTTCAAAGTTAGATTTATATTCCAAGAAATCCAAGGACATGTTAGCCTGCACACACAAAATTAGTTGTTTAAAAGCTCTCCAACACTAGTGATAACAAACCCTAATGTTAAGCTGTGAACTGTCCAAAATAGTTAAGACTAGAAGTGTATGAATACAAAAAGCACTTGTAGACTATTTTACAATCTCGTTGATTGAACTTTTACAACTGTTTGAAGTAGAACTTGTGGTAAATCAATCCCAAATGTTACGAGTTATTTATAAATCCTATTTCAACATAAGATGTCTTTTGTCCCTCACACCTCTAATTGCCACTATGCCTCAGACCTTCATGTCATTCAGAGCTGGAAAGCTTCATGTAAAGAAGGACTCTGATCTCTTATCTCACTCAGTCCTTATGTTGACAGAGCTCCCTTTCAAATTCTGCCTTCACTGACAGTTTTATTCATACTGTCAAGTACAATTCCATTTCATGCCCTTCCTAAATCTTTCTACATTTCAGGGGATATAGGATCCAGACCCTAAATGTTAGATGGGAATTTGGCAGTTTGTTCTCCTCAGGAGGCAGTCGCTCTGCTGGTCAATGTTTCATTCCCTGCTCTACTGCTGCCAACTTATTTGTTACATCCATCCTCCAATCTTGTGCCAGTTTGATGATGATCCACTTTTTTTTTTGGTAAAAGGTGATTAGGGAAGAGGCACCAACAGGGTATAGCTTTAAGCTTCATTCACACTTGTGCTGCTCCATTTGATCTCCCTCACCAAGCCACTCATTTTCAAGTCGTGTCTTGAATACTTATTGTTCACCTTAGCCTACACATGACAGCAAGTCTCACTTACTATTCCTTTCAGCCCATTACTGTAGCTTTCCCTTTGCCAATCATTAGAACTAATCTTAGTATGTGCACAGTTACCACTTACATCTCAGTTCTTCCCTTTTCTAGTCTCATGTTTTTCCTTTTCTGCCTGATGAGTCATCCAGGTCTGGTGTGCTCTTTATTCTACTTCTGAAGCAATGGACTCTAAGAACGCTACATAAATAGATTGTCTACTGCCCATTTGTGAGAAGCTATTAAAATCAATTATGGATTTTGTGGCTCACTGGTAATAAACCTATATCCCCACAAATAGAGCCTTCCTGACCTTTAAGTAACTTAGAATAAGATTAATGGCCTGCAGGACCAATGAGAGACCAACTCCCACCAAAGAGGCAAATATTGCAGCTATTGACAGAAGACTGGTAGTCTAGTGCTATATGTGATCACACTAAATTCTCATCTTCCACGCAGTTCAGGACATGTCAATACATCCTCTGAAGTCTGTGTAGTCGAGTGCTGTCTTTTGTCAGTCCAGAGTCCCCACTGTTTAATGGCCAAAAGCAACAAGCCAGCAGGCACCAACACACAAGCCTTTTTCAGGATCACTAATAGAGACAAGTTAATTTGAAATATTTAACATTAAATCACATAGCGTCACTACCTGTGCGAGAGAACCCTCCTCGACTGCTATACATTCTCAGGGACAGTTCTCTGTTGATACCGTTGTAAAATACTCTATCCACTTTTAGTCTCTTTGGTATTTCTAAATTGCCTATCACCTTGGAGAACGAAGTACAGGTAGGAACTGAAGCATCAGTCAAATGAAAAAGTCCCATTCAGTTACATCACATGAAGGCAGATAACTAAGTATTTTACAACCGTATCGACAGAGAACTGTCCTGAGAATGTATAGCAGGGCAGGAGGGTTCTCTTTGCATAGATAGTTAGTGATGCTATGATTAAATAGGCATCACAGAAACTTGGTGGAATGATGACAATTCATCAGTGGGACACAGGAATACCACAGTATGAAATATATAGGAATGAAAGAGTAGGTTATGCTGGTGGGGGAGTGGCACTACATGTGAAAGAAAGCACAGAGTCAAATATAATAAACTTAAATGAATCAAACTGTATCTCAGAATCTCCATGGACACAAATTCCATGCTTGAATAATAAGAGTATAGCAGGAGAAATATAGTAGTGACCAGGATGGTGATTGTCATTGTGAAATGCTCAGATAGACTGGAGAGGCTATAAACATAGAAAACTCAATAATAATGGATGATTTCAACTGTATCCAGTCAATATGGGGATGTCAACCCTCAGGATGGGATGCAGAGAAAGTTTCTAGACACCATTAATGACTGCTTCTTGGAGCAGCTAGTCCTGGAACCCACAAAGGGAGAGGCAATTCTTGATTTAGCCCTAAGTGGAACACAGGGTCTGGTCAAAGAGGTGAAAATAACAGAACCGCTCAGTAATAGGTGTCCATAATATAATTAAATTTAATATCCGGGGGGCAGGGGGAAGAGGAGAAATAGCAAAGAAACCCACCATAGTAGTATTTAACTTCAGAAAGGGGAACTACAAAATGAGGAAGCTAGTTAAATGGAAATTAAAACCATGACAAGAGTAAAATGTCTGCATGGAAAGTTTTTAAAAATGTCATAACAGAGGCTCAAATTAAATGTATACCCCAAATTAAAAAAAGAAAAAATAGTACAAGAACCAAAATGTCACCATGGCTAAACAGAATAAAAAGTAGCTAGATACAAAAAGGCATGCTTTAAAAAACTGGAAGTCAAATCCCAATGATGAAAATAGAAAGGAGTATAAACTCTGGCAAGTCAAGTATAATCTGGTATGCCAAAAAATGTGAGGAGAAAACCAGCAAAAGACAAACTAACAGCAAAATGTTTTTTCTAAGTATAGCAGAACCTCAAAGACACGAATACCAGAGTTACGGACTGACTGGTCCACCAGATACCATGTGAAACCGGAAGTAACCAGTCAGACATCAGCAGAGATGAATAAAAAAGAGCAAGTACTGTACTGTGCCTGTATTGCATCTTAATGGTAGGCACATCTGGGCGGCTGCCCCCACCCCCACCTCCGGACAGCCACCTACAGCAAGATGCTGGAGCTGCCAGGCCAAGGCAGCTGGAGACTGCAGAGCAGGGGCAATGCTTGGGTATGTGCAGCTTTCACCCTCCCCCCACCCCTCCCGGAGGGGGACATGGTTTTTACCTCCCCCTCCCCAGCCAGGAGAGGGATGCATTGTTTTTACCCCCACTCTCCCAGCTGGGAGGGGGCCACACTGTTATCTCTCTCTCACACACACACACACACCCACCCTCCCCCTGCCCAGAGAGGGACAAGCTTGCAAACTCATGCCAGGGCTGACTAGGTTGCTCAGCTGCTGCTGACTCCTATCTCGGAGTGTCAGCTGCTGGATCTGGAGCCTGAACTGCGCTTTGTTCAGAGCTACAAACATTTCAGAGTTACGGACAACCTCCATTCCTGAGGAGTCTGTAATTCTGAGGTTCTACTGTACATCAAAAGCAGGAAGCCTGCCAAACAGTCGGTGGGGCCACTGGATGATCAAAGTGCTAAAGGAGCACTCAAAGACGACAAGGCTATTACAGAAAAGCTGAATGAATTATTTGCATCTGTCTTCACTGTAGAGGATATAAGGGAGATTCCCACAATTGAGTCATTCTTTTTAGGTGACAAATCTGAGGAACTGTCCCAGATGGCTTTGGATCAAATTGATACATTAAACCATAATAAGTAACCAGGACCAGATGGTATTTACCCAAGAGTTCTGAAGGAACTCAAATATGGAATTGCAGAACTACTAATTGTGGTATGTAACTTTTTTTATCACTTAAATCAACCTCTGTACTAAATGCCTGGAGGATAGCCAATGTGATGCCAATTTTTAAAAAAGGCTCCAGAGGCAATCCTGGCAATATCAGGTTGGAAAGCCTAGTTTCAGTACCAAGCAAATGGTTGAAACTACGAAAAGGAACAGAATTATCAGACACATATGAACACAATTTGTTGGGGGAAGAGTCAACACGGCTTTTGTAAAGGGAAATCATGCCTTACCAATCTCTTAGAATTCTTTGAGGGAATCAACAAGCATGTGGACAAGGGTAAATCAGCAAAACAGCCTTTCAGAAAGCCTTTGACAAGGTCTCTCACCAAAGGCTCTTAAGCAAACCAAGCAGTCATGGGATAAGAGGGAAGGTCCTCTCAAGGATCAGTAACTGGTTAAAAGAAAGGAAATAGGATAGGAATAAGTAGTCAGTTTTCAGAATGGAGAGAAGTAAATAGCAGTCTCTCTCAGAGATCTGTACTGGGACCAGTGCTGTTCAACATATTCATAAATGATCTGGAAAAAGGGATAAACAGTGAGGTGTCAAAGACTGCAGATGATACAAAATTACTCGTAAAATCCAAATCAGATTGCAAAGTTACAGAGATTTCACAAAACTGGCAACAAAATTGCAGATGAAATTCAGTGTTGATAAATGAGAAGTAACACACTGGAAAACTGGAAAACACAGCTACACATACAAAATGATTCAGTCTAAATTAGATGTTACCACTCAAGAAAGACCTTGGAGTCGTTTTCAGAGAACTATCCACAATATGAAAAGGAGTACTTATGGCACCTTAGAGACTAACCAATTTATTTGCTCAAATAAATTGGTTAGTCTCTAAGGTGCCACAAGTACTCCTTTTCTTTTTGCGAATACAGACTAACACGGCTGTTACTCTGAAACCTATCCACAATATCTGCTCAGTGCAGCAGCAGCCGCCAAAAATCTAACAATGTTAGGATCCATTAGGAAAAGGACAGATAATCAGATAGTAAATATCATAATGCCCCTATATACATCCATGGTATACCCACACTTTGAATACTCCATGCAGTTCTGCTCACCCCATCTCAAAAAAGATATTAAAAAACGGAGAAGGTACAGAGAAGGGCAGCAAAAATGATTAAAGGTATTGGACAGCGTCCCTATGAGAGATTAAAAAGACTGGGACTGTTATACTTGGAAAAGAAATTACTAAAGGGGGCTACGATAGAGGTCTATAAAATCATAAATGGTATGGAGAAAATGAATAAGGAAGTATTGTTTACCCCTTCATACAACACAAGACCCAGGGGTCACCCATCAAATTAATAGGCAGAAGGTTTAAAACAAAAAAGTAAAGTACTTCTTCACACAACGCACAGTCAACCTGTGGAACTTGTTGCCAGGGGATGTTGTGAAGGCCAAAAGTATAACTGGGGCAAAAAAAAAGCATTAGATAAGTTCATGGAGAACAGGTTCATCAATGGCTATTAGCCAAGATGGTCAGGGATGCAACTCCATGCTCTGGGTGTCCCAAAACCTCTGACTGCCAGATGCTGGGACTATATAACAGGAGACAGATCACTTGATCGCTGCTTCAAAGGGAATGAACAGAACAGGGCATCTGGAATTGGCCACTGTCTGAAGAAGGGATACTGGGCCAGATGGACCATTGATTTCACCCAGGATGGCCATTCTTAAGTTCCTATCTTAATAAAAGTCTCTTGAAATCATGTATCTAGATATACTGTAACATCTAAAAAACAAATGAGCGTGATGTTAAAACTCAGTTACAACAACAGTTTGCTGAAGTGAAGCACATCCTCTTAGGTCTTAAGCCAAATTGCCATTTCACAGGTTGGTAGCCTGAAGTACTTGTTCTAACTGGAAGTCTGTGACCTACCAATCAGCAACGTTTTGGTCAAGCACCCTGAACTACCACTGAAGTCAGTGTTCACCTTCAAATCCGGCCCTTGGCTAACAGCTATCTAACAATTTCATTTTCCCATATTTGCATATACATGTTTGCCCTCTAAAGAGAGCTGGAATCTTGCTTCACTGGTTATGTGTGAAGTAATGACAACACCAACATTAGGCAATATCCATTCAGTAACAGAGCCAAGCATAAAGTAGTGTTTCGTCACAAATAGAACAGTAATGCAGCTGTTGTGATGTTCTTACCAGTACATCTGTCAGGTAATCTGCACTGTAGTTCTCACCATGCCTTCGTGCTTTTCCATTTATTGAAAGAGTATAATTATAGTACTTTGAATTTTTTTCCTATGAGAGAAGAAAAAGGTATCACTTATATAAAAAGACAAGAATCTACTATTTCATTGACCACTTTAAATAAACTAAGTTGTCAGCAAGTATTTGTCAAGCATGATTTTATCAAACAATTTGTCCTATTTAAGTATTTGTAATATGTGTTCTGCAAAAGGCCTACAAGCTTCGCCTTTTGTAAAACCAAAGTGATTCTACACTATAATAATTGCAAGTTTTTCTTTGTTGAAATTAGGTTTTCAGATACTTCTCTGCATTAGAAATAACTCCTCATTAACATCAACAGCCTCCATACAAAGCTGAGAAAATGCAAGGAAGGGAATTTCCTCTTTTAGTTAACAGAAGCATGCAAAAAGCAGATCAGTTCTTATAATTCAGCACAATTAAGCTAGATTTACTTTTGTAAAGTACCTACAACTAGGTATTTAATAGGAGCTGTCACATACCAAAGCATACCAAAAACTCCATCCAGGAGGAACATGGCCTATTCCCCCTGCATCTTCTGCTCCATACTGAAAAAAAAAAAAAAAAAAAAGTGACCCAGCACAGTCTCAGACGTTTAGGGGGATTTGTTTTCCTCCACAGCAGCCAGAAATGCAAAGGCCCAGTTCTAATCTGATGAACACACACTGACCATGTGGTGCCTATGGTGGGGGAAAACCCAGCATGTGCACTAACCAAAGAAGTCCAGCTGTCCCACATCCCTTCCCCAAATATAATCCTCAAATTCTAGTACTCCTGAAGTAGAGGACTAACCTACTGACTCTCTCAAGACTACCTGTTAAATGGATGCTGATACTTTGACAAAACTAAGTTGAGAAAAGTTACATTGCATGTCTTATTTCCTCTATTTCTTTAACAGTTCTGAGAAGGACCTTTTCATCTAAAAACAGTAGTACTTTAAATATTTTGGGGGTTTATTTTATCTACAAAAATAAGGATTAAGACTTTATTTCACAAAGTTACTTTCAGTACAGGCAATTCACCTGTGTCACAGCAAATATGAGTAAGATATACCTCATTCAAATACTTCCCAGCAAAGAATGTTTGATAGCCACACATAGACTTGAGGACTGCTGGGAAGGTATATGGCTCCTGTATCTTCTGCCATGATTTGCTGCTGCAGTTTCCCTCCAGAGTGTTATTGACAACATGATGATTATGTGGGTACTTTCCTGTTAAGATGCTAGCTCTGCTAGGACAGCACAATGCACTGGGGACATACTAGAACACAGAATGAAAAAATACAAATTGTAAATTGAATCTGGGGGGGGGGGGGAGAGAGGGAAATCTAGCTTTTAGCCAATAGCAAGAGACATTAAAAGATATGCTGATGAGTCACTCACATCATAGATCAGATTACTCCCATTTATTTAGGCATGTAGAACTACAACCCAAATATTTTTATCAATTAGAGGTTGCATATGGGATTGGGTTTATATTTTCTTTAGAGTTTGCAATTTAGAAAATGCATGTTATACACACAAGCAGGAAGCATCAGTTATTTGAGAATGAACAGTTTATTTAAATACTAATTATTGTAACAATTCCAGTAAACTGGAAGAATGGGGAACCATTAGTCAATTTTCAAATCTGTACAAAACCAAATTTTTGAAAATTTCCTTATTAGTTTCTAGCCAAAACTTTCATTTCCTAAAAATATTCATCAAATTAAGTGTTCTGAAATGTTCCATCCCAGGCACAGAAAGTGATCTTGGGTCCAAGTCACAATTTACCACAGGAATTAATCTGCCCCCCTGTATTCGCCATATTTAAAAAATTGAAACTAAACCTACTTCAGAGCCAAGTCACAGATTAAGTTTCTTATACCATTACAACCATAGGTATTTAAATTAAAATAGCTTAAATAAATACATGCCACTGAAGGTTACAGAAGTCAATGTCACCACTTACTGCATTTGAGAAGCTTATCCCCATCTCTGCAATAAGGGCACTGGTCTTCTTTAGTGGTATCTGTAACAGGTAGTAATTAGTACAATCAGCTAAAAATATCTGGATACTGAGATGCTAGTGTGCTATCTAAAGTGGCAACCTTAAGTTGATTTCATGGGAGGTATTTATAGAGTACCAATCACCACAGTATTTAGGCATAGGCTAGACCAAACCAATGCCTCCATTTCTTTGCAGTGAAACTTCAAACGCTACATCTAAAATGCAAGGCTAAATTTATTATCAAAATTCTTAGTTTATTTTTTGCAAGTTTTGACAGAATTCGCCTTTTAAGTAATTACATTCTACCTAACGTTTCTTCATTCAAATGGATCAATTAGACATCATTTTCTAGCCAGAAAATGGTGTTTTGTTTTTTTTAAATGCCACTTTTCATCCTGGAGCCAAACTGCTACAATCTCATAGTGTGAATTGATTCCTCATATATAGTTAATGAAACGATCTTTCAGAATGGTCATTAAAACTAAGTAGCCCAGCCATAAGATTTACTTTCCCACCCTCACTGGAATGAAATCCCTAATATTTTACTCTATCAAAAACAGGTACTCACCCTGGGCAAGTAGAATTTAAAGACTACAATAAAATGAGCCTTTTGGGATCTTTGAAAGAAAAGGTGCTCTAAGTAAGTAACATTCATTGTTTTATTTGTGGAATTTGCCAAGTCATTTCTGTTTTAATGTCGATTCCTTCAATGGACATCCTGAAGCACTCAACATCCCAAGTGAAGAACTACATACAGATAGGCTAATTAAGTGATCCTGGCGTGATAAACACTATGCATATAGCAAACCATGCGTGTGTTGATGCTGGTCAGTTTAAAACAGTCAACTGCAAATCGTAAAACATCTTAGATTGATGAAGACCTGTTACTTCAGGTTGTGAGGAAAAGGGAACACATATATGAGAGAGAGCAAGTTAAAACTAATGAATCCATGCGTGTCTCATGCCACAGCCAGGCTTACAGAACACTGTCAGTCTTGGTGGATGAGGGAGAGGGAAATGATTTTCTTCACTGCCCAACTAGTATGAAGAGCAAAAAACAGGAAGGATAAAATATGAGAAGAGGGGGATTTTTTAGAGTGTTTAATCTAAAGCACTGTGAGCAAGAATTTTCTCATTCTCTCTCTCTTTAATATAGATAACTAAGTGTGAAGTTCTGAATGTACTAGTTCTCTTGCCAGAAGGCATATTATGTATTCTTTTTACCTCATGTTCTTGCGAACCGTGGAGGACTTGCTCCCCAAAATGCAGTATGTTGCCTTTCTGATAACAGTGTCTCAATATTTGCCCTATAAATTAAACCCCTATGTTACAGCTGAGTGAACCATACCTAACTAAGTCACGCTTGCAATAACGCAATGAAGCAGGGTCACAGAAAGGCACCGGCAGACGTTTCCATTTACACGCCACCCTAGCGGACTCTCTGGACTTTCTAGAGGAGGGCTGACACTCAGCTTAGCTAATAAAGCAGCGCACAAGCCAAATACCACCCGTTCTGTCAGGGACGCTGCACTAACGACAAGCCCCCGGTCAGCCAGCGCACACGTTTTCCTTGCGTGAGAGGCGACATCTCGCCCCCAGCCCAGACACACACCGGAGGGGAGTTGCACGACAGCCTCAGAACACCTGTTATGCAGCCAGATACCCCCCACCCCCCGCAAAATGGCCTGAGTTCAAAGCGCTTTTCCCGCTCCCAAGATGCGGGGGGCCCGCTGCCAAGGCGGCGATGAGCGGCCCTGGGTGCAGCAGAGACCCTCCCTGCCCTCCAGCTAGGTAACGGCAAGGGGGGCGTCTGCCCCACCGAGCCCCCGCCCCTCACCCCCAGCCGGGTCAGGCCAGGAGCAAACGCTGCCGCGCCCAGCGGGCCCGAGCGCGGGGCTGCCTGCGCCAGAGGCGGGCGGCACGGCAGGACCACCCCTGGGCAGGGAGCAGAGCCCCCCACGGGGACACAGCGCCTCCCCCCCAGGCCCAGCAGTGGGGCCGGGCCCCCAGGGCGCACCACGTCGCGGGCGGTAGGGAGAGCAGGTTACCATGCCGCCGAGGCAGACATCCTGGTCATCGGCGAGGATCAGCACCACGCTGGGCTTCCGCGCCCCGCTGGTCCCGGCCGCCTGCGCGCAGCCCCAGTCGCGGCTCAGCACCAGCAGCGCAGCCAGCGCCAGCGCCCGCACCGCGGGAGACATCGTGCAGGACCCGGGCGCGGCGCGGTGACCTCCGAGCCGGCGCTACCGCAGACGAGCGCAGACCGAAACCGACTCGGGCGGCGCCCCGCCCCCGGCATATGACCAGGGAGCGCAGCAGGCGCTGTCACGTGACCCCCCGGCTTCAGCCGCGGCCTTGGCGTCCTCAGCCTCGACCCCGCCCCCTCAGACCGTCCACGCCCACTCCCCAGGCTGGACCACTTCGCCTCCCTCAACCTGCCTCGCCCCCGCCTCGCTCCTACGTTCCCGCAGCCAGCCCCGCCCCCGCCCCCGCCTCACTCCTACCGGACGGCGCCACTCCTACACCCCCTCAGCCAGCCGCACCCCCGCCTCACTCCCGGCCCCTCAACCTGCCATGCCCTCTCCCACCTCACACCCTCCCCCTCAAACTGGCCTACGGTGCCTCACTCACAGCCCCGGACGACACACCCACCTGCCTCCCTCCCTCCCACACACCCACCCACACCTCACTGCCCCCCTCATAGGTGACATCCAGGCGCAGCGTGTGGCCCGGGTTTCCTGACGTGCTCTCTCGGACCTACGGTGTCCAGATGTCTTCATTTTATAGGGACAGTCCCAATATTTGGGGCTTTGTCTTATGTATCTGCCTGTTACCCCCATCCCTGTCTTGATTTTTCACACTTGCTATCTGGTCATCCTACTGGGACCTGGCGCTGCGCCTGGGGCTTGGGACTCTGTTAGGCAGGCCTGTCAAGCCCCCACATTTGGTGTCACCCTGCTGGGAGGCAGCCAGCTGAGGACGGAGGTCCAGCCTGTGCACAGGGCCAGTGACTGCCCACAGCAGCGCTATGTTTGGCATTGTTGGTACTCCACACTTCAGGCCATACAGCCACTGGTGCGTGCTGGGTAAAGCTAGCAACTGGCCTGTGCTGAGCCTGTGGGTCTTTTTCACAAGGCACCATGACCACATGCCTGCTTGGGGTGCTGGGATTTCTCTCCCTGGCCCCAGGTATTCACCTTGGGGCTCATTGTCAGATGTGCTGAGCTCCCACAGTTCCAATTAAAGTGAATAGCAGCTGTGGGTGTTCACCTCCTCTTTAAAATCTTCCTGCCTGAGTGCCTGGCTCAGGGTTTTATACTGCTGCCCATCACTGCAGTATCTGGAACCTTCCACTTAAAAACAATAACAATAGCAAAGTCCTTAATGGACATCATGGAACCTCTGGCTTTTCTCTTTTGAGGGTAAAAAAAAATCTGTTTGTGGTAGGATTATTATTTTTACTATTTGCTTTGGTTAATTGATTTTTGTTTCTTGGTTTTGGTCTTATTTGTTTTTGTTGTTTTTAATTTTGTTTGTTATATTACCAAAAGGTGTCCTTTAAAAAAAACACAGCTCCACTAAATGAACTTCTAACATCATGATATTTACAAGGTTTGTGCTTGTTATTCTGTTCTACTCTGGTTTTTATTTTGCTCTCATCACAGAAGTACCTGAACACTTTCCACTAATGCATTAAGCAATATAACTAACATCTGTCACATGTGATACACAATGTAGTGTTTTGTCTTGGTAGCTCTTTTTTTATTTTAAGGTGTACATGCTGCTGCAAAATTCCTTTTGGTAATAGGTAATGCTAACAACCCTCCTTTCAAAGATGATCCAGAGGGTTATGATATGTCAACAATTGCTTATCCTCCCTGAGGAATTCTAAATAGGATGCCATGTGAGATTCCCGCAGATAAAATTAGGTCTTATGATCATAGATATTGTTTGAGTGGGAGGATGACATTTTCTATTTGGGAGTCCACTAAATGCAAGTGAGTTGAAAGGGCTGTTAATGATATCTAGTGATAGTGTTTTTTCAAAGTGAAGGTGGAAAAGTGGACGAAAATAGCTCCTAATACTGCCCCAACTAAAGGAAGAGATAAGGTGCGTGCGGTAATATCTTTTATTGGACCAACTGCTGTTGGTGAAAGAGATAAGCTTTGTGTAGCTCTAAAGCTTGTCTCTTTCACCAACTTGAAGTTGGTCCAATAATATTACTCCCCCATCTTGTCTCTCTAATATCTTGGGACCAAGACTGCTACAATAGCACTACAAATAACCCATCGAAGGAAGTCATTGGCAAAAATCCAATTGACTTCAATGGGAGCTGGCACAGGTTCAAAGACGAAGGGCATGTCTACATGCAGAAATCTAACAGCATAATTATACTGGTATCCTGGTATCCCAGGATATTTATACCATTATAGATATACGAGTATAATTCTTCTTGTAGACACTCTTATTTCAGAATAAACATAACTAAGGCTACGATTATGTCATGGAGGTCATGGAAGTCACAGAATCTAAATTGCAGAGACCTGCATTACATTTTCCACTTCAGCCCCGGGGGCAGTGGGGCTGGAGCTGTCAGCCAGTGGGGACCCTGGAGCTCTCAGCCCCCATAGGTGGCAGGGCCACTCCCAACTCTCAACCTCTGGCTCTAGAGCTCTGAGCCACAGCAAGAGGCCCCTGCAGCTCCCAGTTGCTGTGGGTGGTGAGAGGACCCCAGAGCTCTGAGCCACTATAGGCAGTGGGGAGATCCTGGTGCTCTCAGCCACTGTGGGAGTGGGAGGACCCTGGATCTCCAAACCACTATGGGTGCCTGGCGAACCCCGGAGCCACAGCAGCAGTGGTTGCTCGACCTCCCTCCCCATTTTGTCAGGGTTTTTTTAGTAAAAGTCAAAGGTCACCGGTTTCCATGAATTTTTGTTTATTTCCCGTGACCTGTCTGTGACTTTTACTAAAAATAACCCTGACAAAATCTTAAACTTAACCATAACTATAGTAGTCTAAATATATTGGTATACTTTATGTCATTAAATTTTCCCTTCTCTGGTCTGCCTTTGAGATAACCGATAACACTGAAGAAAGAAGTACATGAGAGATTCAGCAATGCACATTACAGTGAAGATATAACAAAGGTGGGAGACTTAATAGAGAGACCTTCATTAATCATTTGATATGGATAGATACAGAGCTCACAGATGATGTCTGTGACAGACAGCTTAGGACATTTTTGGATTGCTGCACAGTATGTTGTAATTAATACATTAAACAGAACATAAAAACCATTTGGAAAAATACTGCATGGAGTGGGTGCTGTTGTGAACAGCTGAGGCAAATGCGCTGTGGATGATCTCTGGTCATAAAAGACAGTTTCTTGCATTGTTTTCTATTACTGTATTAGGCTTGGGATAGGTTGCTATTACAGTTGCTCCCCCCTGGGGACAACTGTACAGTAGAACAGGTCGTCTTCAGCAACTTTTGTTTTCTTTTGAAAATAAAATTGCCATGGTAACTGTGAAAAACAATAACCTTGATGAATGACTCGGCAGAGTTGAGGACTGGATGAAATTCAGGTGCAGTCTTGTGAGTCTGCAGCTTCTGAACTGAGAAAATTATACAGGAGTCTAGCCAAGAAATACACTACACAGAGAATTTTGAAAGTGAGGTTGTTAGTACTACACTGAAGTCCGGTGTAGCAGAGCTAGTGAAGAGAATCACAATTTCTATTATAACAAAACTAAATATTACTTATTGTTATTATGTTCAAAAGGCCAATGCCATCTGTGCAGCTGGCTACTGATGAGTAAGGGAAAGAGAGAGTAGTGGACATGGCTTGCTTTTCCTCTCATATCTGGCTCAGGTACAGTAGCACAAACGTATACACCTGGCAGGCTGTTCAAAAAAGAAAGGTAATCAGGTGCTAGGTTGTCATGTCGTGTCAACGGCGAAAAGATCACAGAAACAATTGATTCCTTCTAATATTAGCAAAGAACTGTATTAGAATAAAGAAATCAGTGTACTCTCTAACACTACTTACTCACTCTGACAGGTTTCAGAGTAGCAGCCGTAAAAAGAAAAGGAGTACTTGTGGCACCTTAGAGACTAACCAATTTATTTGAGCATAAGCTTTCGTGAGCTACAGCTCACTTCATCGGATGCTGTAGCTCACGAAAGTTTATGCTCAAATAAATTTGTTAGTCTCTAAGGTGCCACAAGTACTCCTTTTCTTTTTACTCACTCTGCATTTTCTCTCCAACCAGGTCATTCATTCCTGGGAGACTTTAGCTGCTCAGCCAGTACTGAAAGTTAGTGTGGTTTTTCTCCTGGTGCTTCATGATGAGTTTCCACAGCAGACCCAAATAACATTTCGCTGGGCCCCGAGCAAATTCATAACAGGGCCCCCACCCCATCCCACACAGCTAGATACATAGGTACAAACCTACTCTCACCGGGTTTATATAAATAACATTTAATCAAACTCAAATATCCATAATTTAGTCTGCATGTTTTTCTGACAGGTGATGGGGCTTGTGGCTGTGCGAAAGTCCCCCCCACCCGCAGCAGCTGCAGTGTTCTTGGGGCGGGGGGTCCGGGTCCCCACACCTCTGCAACAGGTGCAGTGTCCCAGGACGAGGTCCCTCGCAGCAGGTGCAATGCCCCAACCCTGTACCAGGGTGGCCTGTACCACTCAGCGGGGGGTGTTGCGTCAGGCCGGAGACAAGTTCATGTCAGGTACAGAGTCTCCCCCCGCTGCCCGGTGTAGAATTGGCTCAACCCGGAACTCGGCCCGACGGCCGCAGGCAGGGGCGGGAGCTGCGAGCCGCCCTGCATGGCGAGGCGGCAGCTGGGGCGGGCGGCGGCCCCGGGGGATGGAGCTGCTGGAGATAGACCTGGAGGGCGGGAGCTCCTGGGAACCCGCGGCAGGCGCGGGGAGCCCCGGCCCGCAGCGCCAGGGCGCTAGGGGCAGGGGCGGCAGCAGCGCGGACAGCCTGGCCGAGGAGGAGGAAGAGGAGGAGGAGGAGGATCCTGCGGGCAGGTACCGCAGCACCTCGTCCCTGGTGAGCGGGCTCCTGACTGAGCTGTATAGCTGCGGGGGCCGCGCCCGGCACCGGGACAGCGTGGACAGCTCCACCGAGGCGTCCGCGGGCTCCGATGTCTTCCCCGGGGGCAGAGGCAGCAGCGCCGAGTCCCGCTTCCTCCAGGAGCTGCAGCAGCGGCCGAGCCAGCGGCACCAGATCGCGTATCTGGGCCAGAAAGGTAAAGGCACCGGACGGACCGCCCGCCCCCACCTCCGCCCTGCCCAGCCACCCCGCTGGCACCAGGAGTCTCCCGCCCCCGCGCCCGCTTTCCGCCCTGCCTGGCCACCGCGAGTCTCCTGCCCTGCAGGCCCACCTCCGCCTTGCCCAGCCACCCCACCAGCACTGGGAGCATCCTGGCCCTCACCCCAACCTTATCCCTACCTAGCCACCTCACCTGCACTGGCAGTACCCTGCCCTGGCTCCCATCTCCGCCCTGCCTGGCCATCCCAAGGCGCCATGAGTCTCCCGCCTCCTGTCCCTATCTCTGCCCTGCGCGGGTACCCCAAGGCACTGGGTGTTTCCTGCCCTTTGCCCCCATTTCCGCTCTGCCCGGCCACCCCGCCATACTGGGAGTACCCTGCTTCGTGGCTCCACCTCATGTTGGTCGGCCACCTAGGGCTGGATTCACCTTTTTTTGGGCCCGGCACCAAACATATTTGTGGGCCCCCATGTAGTTGTTATGGGCCCCTTCCGAGTGTGGGCCCAGCGCGATGGAACCGTTGGTGGCACAGTAAATATGGTACTGCTGGGATGGGGATGAAAACATTTATTTAAAAACAAAATAAGATATCTGAGCCATGCTTGACTGAGACCTCCACTCAGTTCATAGAGAACAAACTGGGCTAGCATCAATATACCCAGAATATTCCTGAATTTGCTTTACTTGTCTGGGAGGGGGTTGTTTGTTAGTTTTGCCTTTTGTGTTTAAAGACTTGGGGCCTGCTTGGGGACCTGAATACAAGTGTTTAATTTTCACATTTATGAGCCATATTAATCCTGGATGTAGCAGTCAGTGGAGTTGCACCTGCATCTCTGCACCACCACCTCCCTCCACCCAAAGTTATGTTTCTTAAATACATTTTTTTTTAAAGCTGGATTTTCTACTTTGGTACAATAATGTTTTAAAAAACTTTAAAAAAACTCTTATTTTCTTTAGCCTATTTCTCCCTTTGCCTCACCATCTCACATGACTTTAAGTGAAACAGTAAAGTTACTGGGGTGGAGTGTGGGGAGGAAGATTGTGGGGGAGAAGTTTCTGGGCATTCCCACTGGCAGGGGGGCGGCAGCCAGCCCTGCTGTCACTGCCCCCCCCCCGCCATCCCCGTCCTGAGGGCCACTGACAACCAGCCTCCCGCACGCCACCCTGCATGGTGTCCGAAGACATACACACACCCCAGGCATGAAGCTGCAGGGTCAAGATGGTGCCCAGGAGCCCATGGCTGGGTATCTGGGTTGCCAGGGGGCCGCACACTGGGAGTCAGAGCACTGCTGCCACCCCAGGAGAGTGGGGGAGACCCGGGGATGGAAGGGCCGAGCCAGGAGTCTCTACCCTGTGCCCCATAGGGAGGGCGACATGGCGGGTTCAGCACCTTAGCACTGGGAACCCTCTCCCTGCACCGTTTCCTTTTTTTTGGGTCCACTCTGCTGCCACTCACTTCAACTGGGGCAGCAGCTCACAGCATGGTGCGGGGCATTATGGGACTACTAGTGTAGCTGGTGACGCAGATCCAAGGGCCCCAGTGGAAGGCAGCGGCACGCGAACTACAACTCCCCACGCACCATGCAGCACGTTGCTTGCCAGTGGCTTGGCTGGATTAACCATTTGTGGGCCTCCAAGTTGTTGTTATGGGCCCCTTCCAAGTGTGGGTCTGGCACCACTGGCACCATTGTAAACCCGGTACTGTGGCCACCCCACAGCAGTAGGAGTCTCCTGCCCTGCAGCCCAACCTCAGCCCTGCCCAGCCACCAGAACATCCTGTCCTTCACCCCTACCTTATTCCTACCCAGCCACCCTGTTGGCACGGGCAGTACCCTGCCCTGACCCCCACCTCATGTTGCCTTTTCCACCCCACCATCACTGGGGGTATCCTGCACCACACCCCCATCTCATCCTTGCCCGGCCACCCCATCAGCACTGAGTATCCTTCTCCCCATGTCAGCCTCATTCCTGCCCGGCCCTCCCACTGCCACCTGCATGTCAAACTCATTCCTGCAAACAGAATAAAGTCCAGGCCCGCAACATGTATACATGACCCTATTAAAGCAGCAGTTTCATAAAGCTGAAAACAACTGTGAGCCCAATCAGCTGGGAGAGTGGATTTAATCAGAAAAATTTGAACTATAATTGGGAATCTTTTAAGAACATCTTACTATATGCTCCAAAAAACACACACTCACAATTGAAGAAGAAGCTGTGCTGGTTTAAAAAAAAAATCTGGTTTAGAGGGGAAGTGAAAGTAGCTATACATTTTTTTTAAATGTAACAAATGGAAGATAGGGGAAATTCATGATAATGGATATGAATCAGAACTTAGGAATTGTAGAAAATTGATAAGGGAAGCAAAGGGACACAAGGAGAAATATATGGCCAGCTGAGTTAAGGACAATAAGAAGGAGTTTTTTAAATGTGTTAGGAACAAAAAGAACCCTGACACTGGTATTGGTCCATTACTAGATGAAAATGGTAGAATTATCAATAATAATGCAGAAAAGGCAGAAGTGTTCAGTAAATATTTCTGTTCTGTATTTGGAGAAAACACAGATGATATAGTCTCATCATATAGTGATAACACTCTTTCCGTTCCACTAGTATCTCTGGAGCATGTTAAACAAAAGCTACTAAAGTTAGACATTTTTAAATCAGCAGGTCCAGTTATTTTGCATCCAAGACTTTAAAAAGAGCTGGCTGAGGAGCTTGCTGGACCATTAATGCTGATTTTCAATAAGACTTTGAATTTTGGGGAAGTTCTACAAGACTGGAAGAAAGCTAATTTTGTGCCATATTTTAAAAAGGGTAAACAAGAAGATCCAGGTAATTTTAGACCTGTCAGCTTGATGTTGATTCTCGGCAAGATAATGGAGCGACTTATACAGGTCTCGATTAATAAAGAATTAAAGGGGAGTAAAGTAATTAATGAAAGTCCAACATGGGTTTATGAAAAATTGATTCTGTCAGACTAACTGGGTATTTCTTTTGGTGACATTGCAAGTTTGATTGATGAACTTTGCAAGTACTGTTGATGTAATATACGTAGACTTCTGCAAGTCATTTGACTTGGTAGCACATGACATTTTGATTAAAAAACCTAGGATGATATAAAATTATGGTACACATAAAAAGTGGCTAATTAATACATCTTAAAATGTGATTGTAAACAGGAAATAGTCATCAAGTCGGTATGTATGTAGTGAGGTCCCACAGGGATTGGTTCTTCGCTCTACATAATTTAACATTTTTTATCAGTGACCTGGAAGAAAACATAAAATCATCGCTGATAAATTTTGCAAAAGACTTGAAAATTGGGAGAGTGGTAAATAATGAAGAGGAGAGGTCACTGATTTAGAATGATCTGAATCACTTGGTAAACTAGGTGCAAGCAAACACTATGCGATTTAATGGAGCTGAATGTAAATGTATTGCATATAGAAACAAAGAATGTAGGCTATATTTACAGGATTGGGGATTTTATCCTGGGAATCGGTGTCTCTGAAAAAAGATTTAGGGGTTTCGGTGGACAATAGGTTGAGGATGAGCTCCCAGTGTTACACTGTGGGCAAAATAGCTAATGTGATCCTCAGAGATATACAGGAGAATCTTGATTAGAAGTAGAGAGGTTTTTTCACCTCTGTATTTGGTCCTGGTATGACTGCTGTTGGAATACTGTGTGAGTTCTGGTGTCCACAGTTCAAGAAAGATGTGATAAATTGGAGAGGGTTCAGAGAAGAGCTACGAGAATGATTAAAGGATTAGAAAACCTTCCTTACAGTGATAGACTCAATGAGCTCAATATATTTAGCTTGAGGAGTGACTTGATTGCAATCTCGAAGTACTTATATGGGGAACAAATATTTAATAATGAGCTCTTCAATCTAGCATGATCCAATGGCTGGAAGTTGAAGCTAGACAAATTCAGAATTTTAAATAACGTGCAAATTTTTAACAGTGAGGATAATTAACTATTGGTACAATTTCCTTAGGGTTATGGTGGATTCTCCATCCTGGACCATTTTTAAATCAAGATTGGATATTTTTTATGAAAACTATGCTCTAGGATAGTTAGGGAGCAGTTCTATGGCCTGTGTGATACAGGAGGTCAGAGTAGAAGATCACAATGGTCCATTTTGGCCTTCGAATCTGAATTCCTGCCCCACTGGAATGGGGAACATCCTGCCCCACCACTCCATTGGCACAAAGAGTATCCTACCCTGCACCCCAACCTGAACCCTTGGGTCAAATTGGCAGAGACGCTGGAGGTTTTTCACTTTCCTCTGCAGCATGGGGCATGGGTCACCGGTCACTTGCGGGTTTAAAGTAGTGTAAATGGTGGATGCTCTATAACTTGAAGTCTTTAAATCATGATTTGAGAACATCAGTAACTCAGCTAGAGGTTAGGGGTCTATTACAGGAGTGGGCGGATGAGGTTCTGTGGCCTTCAGTGTGCAGGAGGTCAGACTAGATGATTATGATCGTTCCTTCTGACCTTAAAGTCTATGAGTCTATCCCTGTGTAGCCGCTCCACTAGCATTGGGAGTGTCCTGATCTGCACCCTACACTCATCCCTGGCCAGCCACCAACATGCGGGTTACATTGCTCCAAAATTATCCATAATTTCAGAGGGAGTAACCTATTCTGTCCATTGCCCCCAGCCTCTTCCCTGCCCACTGTACAACCCCTTCCCTAATCTGCGTCAAACTCTTCCTTGTACAGAGGCACAGTGATTATATCACTCAAATCCTTCGCATTTGCTTATGGATGACACCTTCTTTGATCCTGCCTCCTTTCCCTCCACTCCCATCTCCTCCTCTCTATTATCCTGGACTTATTTCTCCACCCACCTCTTCACCTTCTCTGCCTGTGCAAGTGTTACCTTTTCCTCCATCTGCACAAAAATTACCTCTCCAGCCTCCCCCCGCCCTTGCCAAAACAAACAAAACAAACCAGAATGGTTTTCCTTCCCATCTACACAGCTGCTTCTCCTCTCTGAGAAACTGCCCCTTCCTCCACCTGCATAACTCCTGGGAAAGGAGGGTGGGATAATCAGGATTTTATCAAAATATTCAGTGCTTGAATGATGATAATGTCAGGTGCAGCGTGAGTGTGTTGGGCCATTATTTTCAGTTAAACGTGTTCATATTTTTCTGGAATCTGTCTCACAAAACATGGGTTCCAGATTTTTTTCTTTTTGAAATTACATAAATCTCAAATAGTGACCAGCTGTCACTTGTTCCTGAAAGATTTGTTGACCTTAACGTTGCCAGATAGAGGGCGCCTTCAGGAAACCGGTTTTGTGAATTTATTTAGCTCTGTGTGACCTTATGCACAATTTCTATAGTTTTAAACTAGCGAAGCATAATAACTCTATAAACTTGGTCATGCATTACAAATTCCACATTATTAAAGGTAGTCAATATTTGGGTCACTTTTTTATTTCTGACGAAGTTTTTGACATGTTAGCTTATTTGGAAATAAATTGAGTCGGGTGGGGGAAATTTTAAATGTAAAAAGTAAACAAAGCTGTTACAGCATTTGTCTTACACTTTGGAAAACTTGAACTCAGACAATAGCAAAATGAACCTATCCAAGAATGCTCATGAAAAGTAAGCAACCGTGACACTAGATATTAAGGAAAGGAGGACTATACATAGGCCTCTTGTCTCCTGATGTTAAATCAGTCTTGTTGTTGACATGGAAAAAACCAGGAAGTGAAACCTGCCAATTTCTTCAAATCTGTGCAAAAAGCTTTTTGCTTCTGTATCTGGCCTGTTAAGGTGGTATTGCTCCATCTGATTTTATGGATGGTAATCTCAGTCTCTAGTGGAAACTTGCGATTTCAGCATACTATTAGTTCAGTCTAGAATATATTTAATGAACCAAAACTTGTCAGTGTTTGCATGAGTGTAACTGTAACTTAGTGAATGGCTCTGATACACAAGAAAGAATAAAATCAATGTCACTCCCTCTGTTGATTCTACATGGTAACCAGAGTAAAAAAATAAATTATTACTCCTAAGTCCATGAACGTGGTTCTGAATACATACAGGGATCAGATCTATGAATAAGAACATTCCAGTTTTCCATACACTGTTTTCAGAGAGAACCATATTTTAAGGCATACATGTAACAGCATAACTAGTAGGTATTTTTGGCTACATCTGTCACAATAAGCACAAATTTATAAGTCAGAAAAATTAAAATTCTGCCCTTATACAGTGTGTGCAAGTTAATTATTGACTTTGGCCCTGCTCCTGAAAGCACTTATACATTAGAATAGTCCCATCCAATAAAGCTACTATCATTAGAAAAGCTACATATGTAAATATCTGCAGCAATGGGTCCTTGGAGTGGCTGCTATAGCAGTTACCATAGATGACTCAGTCAACTCAAGTCATATGTGTTTCAGGCTGGACTGTAATAATTTTGTGTTCTGCTTATTGACAGATGCTGATGAACTGGCAACTATAGTACGAGAACTGAATTACAGAATTTGTGTTCAGTCAGCAAAGCTGCTTCGTCATCTGAAGCAGAAAGATAGGCTTTTACATAAAGTGCAGAAGAACTGTGATATTGTCACAGCCTGTTTGCAGGCTGTTTCCCAGAAACGCCGTAAGTACTGTTTTGTGTATGTGTGCATTAGTTGTGAGTAGTTTATTTAATTAATATGGCAGTATTTCGATTAAACCCTTGAATTTCCTAGCATGAGACTTCTAAACAAGTTCTAAAATCAAGAATCTAGTTGATGCTATTAGATTCATGTACCTAGTTCCCATTGAAGTCAATGCGAGTTGCATGTGAATCAGTTAAAAAGAATTGGTCCAAATAATTGATAAGATATGCTATAATATTCCAAGATGTATGCATTGAAGAAGTTCTCTCTCTCATAAAGTACGCTCTGTAATGCCTTTTCAACTTTAGCATAGGGGAAACATGTTGATTCTGCTTGCTGTGTTTAATTGTTATCTTTTGTATGGCTGGGGGGAGATAGTAAGTGCCATTATTTTCTCTTCATTAGTAACTGTGTGTTGTATGTATGTTTTTCATTCCAGAGCAGTATTACTAGTATGCCATTTCTTTACGAAGTGGATTCAGAACTATAGATATTCTTAGGAAGCTTGAATATCAACATCTGTCATTTATGCAAGGGTTTCAAAATAGGAGCTGTGGGGAAGAAGAGAAATGTTGCTTTCTGAGTGTTAGTTTTTTTCTCTGACTAAACAGAATATTTTTGTATTTAATTTTTGATCATTGTCGAAAGGCACTAAACTACTTTCAGCAGGTTCTTGTACAGTGAAACTGTAAAATGTCATATCTAAAACCATGTCATACCTTTAGAAAGGATATATGAAAATTGCCTAATATTCAGTCTTATTTTTTTATTAACACGCAGCGTGACAGGTACAGTAAATGTTCAGGTAAAGTAAATATAAGCATGACCACTTACAAAAATGCCTGCAGCAGCTTTGAGGTGCATGTAAAAGGTTTATTTTAAAAACTTACTGTAGTGACATATATGCTAATGTGGTATAGTTAAGGGTTTGTCTGGTTCTATTGTAAAATTAGATCTTTGAGCGTTTATAAATGTTGATGTGCTCTACATGAAATTTAGCAAACGAGTTCTCAGTCGATATATAGTACTTAAAATACATGTTCTTCCTCTAATCTCTCCTTTTTCCCCAGAAAAATTTTCAAGGCCTCAATTCTGTAAATGCTTCAGCACAAACATAACTTTAACTTTGTGAGTAGTCCCAAGATTGGGTCCTAAATTCTGACAGTGAAGTCTTGGCCACAGTGAAGTCAATGGCAAAACTCCCATTGATTTTACTAGATTCAGGATTTTTCACCCTAAGTGTAAAAGAACTGTGAATCTTTGTTTTAGATGTTTTTGTTTTTATTCATACTATTGGAAAGTGGCACCTTTGTCTGAAAGAAAACAAACTAGCTATCCCTGAGAAAGCAATTTCAGTTTTGAAATGTGCAGTTATTGTTTAACAGCTGTGTGTGTGTGTGTGTATGTTTGAAGTCTGGTTACAGGCATGCAGTATATCTAGGGCCCTACCAAATTCATAGTCCATTTTGATCCATTTCACGGTCAGAGGATTTTAAAAATTGTACATTTCATGATTTCAGCTATTTAAATCTGAAATTTCAAGGTATTGTAATTGTAGGGGTCCTCACCCAAAAAACATTTGTGTGTGGGGAGGGTCGCAAGGTTATTGTAGGTGGCGGTTGCGGTACTGCTACCCTTACTTCTGCACTGCTGCAGGCGGTGACGTTGTCTGCAGAGCTGGGCAGCTGGAGAGCTGCGGCTGCTGGCCGGGAGCCTAGCTTTGAACGCAGAGCAGCCTCCAGCAGCAGTGCAGAAGTAAGGATGGCATGGTATAGTATTGCTGTCCTTACTTCTGCACTGCTGCTTGCAGAGCTGGGCCCTCAGTAGCCACCACTCTCCGGCCACCCAACTCTGAAAAAGGCAGCAGTGCAGAAATAACAGTGGCATGGTATAGCATTGCCACCCTTACTTCTGGGCTGCTGCTGCCGGGGTGCTGCCTTCAGAACTGGGCTCCCGGCCAACAGCCGCCACTCTCTGGCCCCCAGCTCTGAAGGCAGCGCAGAAGTAAGGGTGGCAATACCATGATCCCCCTAAAATAACCTCGCAACCCCCCTGCATCTCCCTTTTGGGTCAGGAACCTCAATTTGAGAAACGCTGGTCTCCCCTGTGAAATCAGTATAGTATGGGATAAAAGTACACAAAAGACCGGATTTCATGGCGGGGGGACCAGATTTCACGGTCCGTGACATGTTTTTCATGGCTGTGAATTTGGTGGGGCCCTACGTATAGTTCTCTAAATTAGGCTTTTATATTTAGTAAAAGTTGTTTAACATTGTGGTAGACATCTAGATACACACACAAAAATCAGGAAGTTCAAATGTATCCCAAAGCAACTGTAATTTAGTCAATTTGTACATTTAGGACGTAATCCAGCACTCACTGAAGTCAGTGGAAAGATTCCTGTTGGCTTTAGTGGGCTCTTGATCAGGTCCACAAAGTGTTAATTTTTATGCCTTAATGTAAAAATATTAACACCATATATGTACAGAATTACATTTGCTGTGGGAATACAACTTTGAATGTTCTGACATTTTGTGCATCTAAAATCTCAGAAATGTTATGGCATTAACATAGATTTTTCCACTTGTCTTCAATTTTTAAAAAGACTTTTTAGAATACATTGTGATGACATTGAAATAAATGCATAATATGAAATAATCAAAATTTAACTGAATTTATTTTAGTGTATAGCGCTCCAGCTATACACACGCTCATGAATGCATATTTTGTCTACGTGCCTCAGTACCTATTAAAAATATTAGTAGAAATCACTGGACATAGTACATTATTGTACTAGAAGCATAACTTATTTTTGAAACTCATCAAAAGTTCTTGTAATTGAAAGCCAAGTGAAAGCAATTGAAAGCCAACTTGAAAGCAAGTTCAAATGTTGTTTCTAATGGGCACTGAATTTCTTTTTCAACTACATTTTTAAATATCCAGTTTCTGATAGAAGAACCAATAATTATTTTAAAAGTATCTAAAGAAAAATGTTGGTAAGCATCACAAAAGATTTACAATAAAAATATATTCTTGCGATGTTTTTGTTATGGGCAGTAAAGCTTTCTAATGTGCTGCTCCATATTAGTATTGCAGTGTCTTGTATTACTAATGTTTGTGTCAAGAACTCATTAAGGCAAATTGGGCAAACCACATTGCTCTCTAAAAAATGTCTAAAAAGATTTTCTTAGTGACAGGCTAAAAAATTGTTTGGAAACATAAGTTAAGTCATTTAAAATGTTGCCTAAACCTACTTATTTATACAATGGCGCCGTGTCTGGTGTACAAAGTTTCACACTATGTTTGTGCTATATTTAAAAAAAAATGCTGCACACAACAGCACTGAAATTTGCATCTAAAGATAAGAATCCAGTCTTAATTTGCCTGTGATGTTCAGATGCTCAGTGGCCCCCTCCCACATATAATAATAGATCAAATGCAAACAAGTACCGTGGTGAAATAGTTAATGGTAGTGATTCTGCCTCAATTCCGAGCTTTGTTTACGTGATATAATTCAAACCCTTAACTGAACATGGTAATCAAATTCATCCCTTATGCAACTCCACTTAATCAGTGGAGTTATATGACAGGGATAAATTTGGCCTATTATTTTGTGGCTAACCATACTATACACTTGTCTATTCCTCTGCAGTGAATAAACTGTCAAAACCTTTTACAATGATCATTTAAATTCTAAGTGATAACATAAGAGTTTAAAATTTAAAACTTTTATTATACCATGCAGATAACTGCTGGATGGATCAAATACTGAGCGGGATTCATTCTCAGGTCTCTGCTGGAATTCATTAAATACTTGAAGTGTGGTCTTCTGGCAGCTTTAGAGGCTCATGACTGACTTTATTATTCCAGGGCCATCAAGAATCAGTACAATGCACATAATAGTAACTTCTTTGGTAGTAAAAAGAACTAATAGAACAAGTGTGCAGGAATGAACTGTCATCATGCATGTTGCAACACTGGATTCTAACAGAATGCACTTCATATACTTAGACATTTTGTATGTTGATATAAACATTTGTCATTGGCAGATGAAATGCATTTGTAGAATGAAATGCATTGTGGTCACAAGTAGACACTGCTATAGAATATAAAATGTATTGCAGAATAAAATGCATTTTGATTAGAAGTATACATTGCCAGGGTTCTGTTAGACAGTGGATAAATGCTAAGAACAGTACACCATGTTGGAGTTTTAATTTGAAATAATTAGTGGTTGACTACCTTTATTTCAATGGAATCTGTTTGGGGGAAAAAAATGTTAAGGGGTAAGTCAGTGGGATAGAATGCCATAGTGGTCTCCTGATGCCAGATATTTTTTCCAAGCAGACACTTACCTGTAATTTAGTAACTTTATTGTATTTATTTGGTATAGTAGGAATGATGCTGGGGCATTATAGATGTCTATTAGGGATGAACTACTTCAGGTCCACATTTGGTGTGTGCACGAAAGTGCCATAAGCAAACAATGCTTGCTTAATCACAAAGAATACTATATTTATATCAATCCGGGATTGTAGAATAGACTTCAATAAAGAATAAATGAAGGGGCATGTGTCTGTGTCACATATCTGAAATTAGAAAATTGCCGAATATTATGTTAGCAGTTCTCATTCAGAGAATGTGTAAGGGTGACACCTTTTTTTCTCTAATGAGATTACACAAACTTTTTGGTTGCTTTCTTGACAGTATGCTTGTTTCACCTATTACATTTCCTTTCTGAGTGGCCAAAGTGTAAACCAGAGTTGCTTGAAACGACAAATTTTAACCCCATATTCTTTTTTTTTTTTTAAGAGATGTTTGAGTGGCTTAATTTTATTTCCATTTAACTTTTGTTTGTAAATAAAGGGTTAGCCATCCATCAGTTAGATTTCCACACATTTAATTTGGTTTCCTAATAGGGATGTTTAAAACTAAAATTATTGCATAAACTGGATTGAAATTTATGTCAAAGGAGTGAGTAGTAACATTTTCTAGTATTTTTCCCTTTGAAGCAATATACTTTCTTAGCAGAACCAGATGAATGAAATTTCCTTTCTGTGAACATTTTTATGAGATTTAATAGGGAATAAAATTATTCATGAAGGTACAAACTTTTCTTTTGATATGTTTTAAAAAGATATTAAATATTTTCTGTTGTAATGCCTTTTTAGAAACTTAAAAATAAACTATTTTATCAATATTGCAAACATTGTTTCCTGCAGAGTTCCATTAAAGACACAATAAATGTGTTAGTTTTTCAGGTTTTTTTCCCCCCTTCTTCTGGTTTCCTATCCAGCCTCCTCTGTCAAGTATTGAACTGTTGAGCCAGCAGGGGGAGCTAGAATATTTTATTTCATGCACAAGTGAAGACTTAAAGGTGGTGGTCTTTTTTCATTTTTCATAGATTCATAGATATTTAGGTCAGAAGGGACCATTATGATCATCTAGTCTGACCTCCTGCACAACGCAGGCCACAGAATTTCACCCACCACTCCTGCAAAAAACCTCTCACCTATGTCTGAGCTACTGAAGTCCTCAAATCGTGGTTTAAAGACTTCAAGGAGCAGAGAATCCTCCAGCAAGTGACCCATGCCCCATGCTACAGAGGAAGGCGAAAAGCCTCCAGGGCCTCTTCCAACCTGCCCTGGGGGAAAATTCCTTCCCGACCCCAAATATGGCGATCACTTAAACCCTGAGCATATGGGCAAGATTCACCAGCCAGATACTACAGAAAATTCTTTCCTGGGTAACTCAGATCCCACCCCATCTAATATCCCATCACAGGCCATTGGGCCTATTTACCATAAATATTTAATTACCAAAACCATGTTATCCCATCATACCATCTCCTCCATAAACTTATCGAGTTTAATCTTAAAGCCAGATAGATCTTTTGCCCCCACTGCTTCCCTTGGAAGGCTATTCCAAAACTTCACTCTTCTGATGGTTAAAAACCTTCGTCTAATTTCAAGTCTAAACTTCCTGGTGGCCAGTTTATATCCATTTGTTCTTGTGTCCACATTGGTAATGAGCTTAAATAATTCCTCTCCCTCTCCTGTATTTATCCCTCTGATATATTTATAGAGAGCAATCATATCTCCCCTCAACCTTCTTTTAGTTAGGCTAAACAAGCCAAGCTCCTTGAGTCTCCTTTCATAAGACAAGTTTTCCATTCTTCGGATCATCCTAGTAGCCCTTCTCTGTACCTGTTCCAGTTTGAATTCATCCTTCTTAAACATGGGAGACCAGAACTGCACACAGTATTCCAGGTGAGGTCTCACTAGTGCCTTGTATAACGGTACTAAAACCTCCTTATCCCTACTGGAAATACCTCTCCTGATGCATCCCAAGACCGCATTAGCTTTTTGTTTTCTTTTGTTTTTTCCCCCAGTTACAATGATGGCTATATTGTCCCTCCTTTTTGTTTTTCTTTTCAAAGGATTCAGAAATGACTTGCAATATGGCATTTCTTAGATTGATCTGAACCTCATTGATAAGTATTAGGCACAGATTGAGATTTTTAAATAGTATTCATGAAGAGTGTATTTGGCTCCAGAAATAAGATATAAAACAGGTATAAAAATAATAGAAAAATGTCTTTAAATTTATAGCTGACACTGGTGAATTCACACACACATAACCTCCCACGGCCCACTTGTTCTCAGTCCTAGTCCCCCTCTGCCCCTGCCCCCAACTCCTTATCCAGTGTCTGTGTTTCCCTTAATGGCTCCCTGTGTCCTTCTCCCCACCACACCCCAGCTCCCAATCCTAGTCTTCCTGCCCAGTCAGGCCCAGTCTTCACCTTCTAACTGCCAGTCACAGTTTCTTTATCCCCTCTGCCCAGTCACAGTCTTACCAAGCTGCATGTCCTAATCTTCTCCTTTCCCATTCTCGCTGTTCTGGGTCATGTCTTCTCTCCATTAGAGACAGACAGATTTTTCCTCCATACTGCCCATGTATCAGTAGAGAGGTCATTGAGAGCAGTGGAGAGATAGGCTCCCTGCTCTCAGTTCTGGTGTCTGGCATCACCCTGCCCTGGGAAAGTCTGACTTCACCCTACAGTCCTGGTTTGGAGCATGCTGAGTTGCTCTTTGGGGGTGGAAAAAAATCTGTTTGCATGTGCTTAGTACAGACTTCTTTGGGTTTAGCAGATAAAAATCTCCAAAGAGTTCATCCCCACTGAGCATGTTCCATCCCCCACTGTTTCTAGTGCTGACTGGATTGTGCATGTTCAGCGTGGCTACTGACTTACTCCCTAGCTTCTGTTTGCCAGAAGCTGGGATTGGTTGACAGGGCAGGGATCACTTGATGATAACCTGTCTGTTCATTCCCTTTGGGGCACCTGCCATTGGGCTCTGTCAGAGGACAGGATACTGTGCTTGATGGACCTTTGGTCTGACCCAGTATGGCCGTTCTTATGTTCTTAGAAATTCTGGATTTCAGTGGCTGAACATATTAAACTATATGGATACATAATGGTTTCTTCATCTGCTGACTTGCAGTATTAGTAATCTCTTTGAGTTTGATTTAAACTGATATAAAGCCACCATATACTGGAATCATCTTAGTGTATAGGAGTTTATTATGTGTTATTGCAGGAAACATTTGATACCATGAGTAGAGGAAAGGATTGTGCCTATGCTGCCTGTTTACCACTAGTAAATTCTCTCTCATAATATATATTTATCTCCCTACTATACATTCCCTGGGGACTTCTAAGAAAATTGTGAAAGACCCACTTGAGATGGCAATTGCATAGGTGCCTGGCTGGGTGGTTTTTAAAGGTACATCATCAGCTTAGAAAGGACAGTTCGATATGCATTTTTTAAACCTACATTTACTATAAATGACAAAGCAGGGACACTTTTTTTTCTTTCCCAGTTTTGTTTATCTTTCACAAATAGCACCAGACGAGAGCAAAACACTTGGGGAAATAAAGACAAACATGGTTTGTCAAATTAATAGATTTACAGAGACACTCAAAGGTAACTGTATATTTTTTTAAATAGCTAGATTTAAATAGGAGTCTCTTGATGATTTATCTGTTTTTAAATGTCCATCTTTGGTAGTTCTATATTCACACAAAACGATCCTAAAAGAACATTATTATGGTTGCAAAGTCAAGCACTCAAAATTATGACATGCCAGAATTAAGGTTGCCTGTGCAACCTTAATTCAGCTCCCTTGTGTGTGTGCATTATGATACAGTCCTTTATTACATAATTACATACTATTTCTTTCCACAGGCCCATACCTCATTCAATGCACAGGACTGACATTTAATGAGCAGCTATTCAATATTTTGTTTTCTTCTCATTGTTCGATGAGCCCACAGGCCTTGTTGACTGCACAATATTCAAACGTGCTCAGCATATAAACATATTAATTTTTTGGGGAGATTTTCTATGGCACTCATCATATCTGAGTGTTTTATAAACATGAATGAATTTATTTTGACAACACCCTTGTGAAGTGAGGAGGTGGTACTGTCCCCATTTTACAGATGGGAGCTGAGGCACAGAGTGATTAAGGTCAAGAGTATCCCACTAATTTTGGGTGCCTAATTTAAGACACTTAGTACTTGATTTTTTTCAGAGCACTTAGCATTATATAGTACAAAGAACAATTCCCATTTCCCTCCTTTTTCTGTGAGGAGGAACCTGTAATCAATGACTGTTGCTCCCTATGCAGGTTGGGCCTACAAGAAATCTGGGTCTCCATTGTTGTAGGCTAGTGGCTGATATAAAATGAGGGTTTAAAATCACACTTGTTTAAATATGTTCCTGCCTCTTCATTGAAGAAAGAGAAGTGTCTGCAAAAGGCCTGGTCTACACTCCAGCAATAGGTTGACGTAAAACAGCTTACGTCGTCCTAATTATGTCAGTGTACACCCTGCAGCCTTGCTCCTTCTGATATAAGTGCCATGCTACACCAACATAATAGTTTCACCTTCACAAGAGGTGGAGGGCTTATGTCCCTATAGACACTGCGTTACTTACATCTGTGGGCTGTCATTCTTAGTCTTAGTCAGGGCTGGAGCCTTGAAATTGACAAGAAAGCTGGCTCCCTAGTCGGGCTGCCACTCAGGCTTGGGCTGTCACTCAGGCTCAATCTGCTTCCCAGGCTCCTCCCTCCCCACAGAGAGCCCTGCTGCCCCCGCCAGGTCCTGGCTCCCTGCTTGCAGCTGGGTTGCAGCCTGGGCTCTCAGCTCCCTGACCCCCACTGGGAGTATGGTAGCTGACTGGACTCTGGGTGTAGTTTTCCCCTCCAGGAGTCTGGCTGCCCCCCCACCCCTCCGGGCTCTCGGCTCCCCAGTCCCCACTTGGAGTACAGCTGTGCCCAGTGGGAAGCTCCATACCCAGAGTCCAATTGGCTGCTGTGCTCCTTGCAGGGAGCTGAGAACTGGGGGGAAGGGGGGGGGTGCTTCCCATTCCTGGCAGGGAGTGGGGAGCCAGGTTGCCGCCAGGGAGCTGCACGCAGTGCTGGGTGCCCTGGTTCTCAGCCTCCCATGCTGTCCCTGTTAAGTTGGTAGAAACGCTCCTGGTGAGGACACGCACCACCGACGAAAAAGCAATGTGGACATCAACCACCGCAGTAATTTCTTCGGTGGCTGTTAGTCAGTCTAACATAGGTCAACTTAAGTTTATAGTGTTGACAAGCCCTTCGAAATCTAAGATTACTCCCGGGGGAATTCTTCGTCACTGCGTGTGTGCAGAATTCATGTCCCCTGCAGATTTCTTTGCTTCCCTGCAGAAAAATGACTTTCTGACAGGGAAGCAAAGGGAAGCTGCAAGAGCAGTCATGCACCACTCCCTAGCTGCGCACGTACATCCTTTCAGGCATCTGGAGCAGCCGGCAGAGAGGTAAATCACTGCAGGGCTGGGGATACCCCAGCCAGTGGCTCCAACCCTGAGCTGATAGTAAGGATCAGTTGATTGCCTCCAGCCTAGCCGAGACTGAATAGGACAGGATTTCCTCTCCCCCTGCAAGGAGTGGCTGGGGCTGTGTCAGACCCACCCCCAGAAACCTTCCTCAGCTGCAGGAAGCTCAGCATCCTCTCTTGCTTTCTGCCCCCATAGCTCCTCAGCTGCCGGGGGAGGGGTCACTGTCTGGGGAGCTGCTTCCCCATCCACCCAGCACTTGTGCATCCGGATCTCCCATACCCAGATACCCCCACCAAGCCTCACACCATACTCCCAGAACCCCCCTAGCCCTCCATACCCAAACCCCGCCCCATTGAACCTCAACCCCTGCAATTGGAGCCCCCTGCACCTGAACCCACCACCTCCAGACCCCCACCCCTGCACCCAGAACACCTCCCACTGAGCACCCTGCACTCAAACCCTGAGCCCACACCCTGCACCACCCTGAGCCCACATATCCTGATCCCCACAACACTGACCCCCAATTAGCTGCACCCAGACCCCCACCCCACTGAGTCCCACTCCCCCAGCACCCAGACCCCCCTACTGAGACCCCCACACCCAGACCCCTCCGCTGAGCCCCAAGCACTTTCACCGGGAAGCCCCAGCAGAGTCCCATTGCCCCTGTACCTGGAACCACCGCAGTGAGCCTCTGTGCAGCCAGATCCTCCCCCCCCCCAGACCCTCCATTGAGCTGCCTGCACCCAGATTGTCCCACTCAGAATTCTCTCGCCCCACACCTGGATCCCCCTGCACTGAGCCCCTCACACTTAGATCCTGCCTGGTTGAGGCTGCCTGCCATGCACCTGGTGCAGAGGGGCAGGGCCCCAGGGTGTTTCTGGGGCAGGCCCAGGCCTCGTGCTGTATCAGGGTAGGGTGCAGCCTCATGACTGAGTCCATGTCCCAGGGGTGGGGGGTGGAGAGGCTGCAGGGTGATCTTCCACTTTCATGCAGCCAGTGGCCTGTGTTCCCCACTGCCATCCTGGAGCCTCTGCATTTATTTATTGACAAATAAAACTTGCAGAATTTTAAAATATTGTGTGCATAATTTTTAATTTTTTTGGCCAGAATGCCCTCAGGAGTATAAAATCATGATGTCTTTCTCTTGCTGTTTCCTCCACAAACGTGAGTTAAAGATTAGTAGTATGCATCTAACTTGTCTTTAGGTGTCCAAGTGAGCGTGAAGCAGATCACTCACTTTGAAAAATACCCCTTATTGTCTATGGGTTTGGTTAATGGACTTCAAAACGAACACACGCAGTTCTGATGTGTGAAATAAAGCAAATTCTCTATAGTAACTTTTTACAGAAACAAATTAATTGAACTATTCAAGAATATGTTCTCGTCTGATGCAATTATAGTAGACTGTTTGGTTGTTACAGAAATTGATCTCTGAGGCATTTAATTGAGGCATCGTCAAATGATTCAACTGGTTAAGTGTGTCTGACCTTTCTCTCTCTCTCTCTCCATTTGTATCTCTCTATTCAGTCAAATTACTATTACCTGTGCTTCAAAAGCATTATGAATTTCATATCTGAGATACTGTGTCCTTTAAAAATACAGACATAACTAATGTTGAGTGTGCTTGGTTCTCTTCTGTCTCAATGACTGGTGGTTATTCTAATTCTTTTTGATCTTCTGTCCTGCATGTGGGTCTATGAAGAATGGGGAATAGAAAGAATCATACACCTCACATACAGAACAAATCATATTTAGTTGCTTTGTTATTTGACTGGTATTGGGGATGAGCTATCATGATTGCTGTTTGCTCTTACTCTTTTTTTCCCCCTCCTTTGGATTTCAGGATTGGTGGCCTGTTTGTAATAAAAAATGAAAATGGAATGTTGTTACACTCCTATGCTTTTAATTAGTCTCTCTCAATAGCAAACACTTGGTTTCTCTCCATGGAGTGAAGTTAACCCTGGTACAGAGGGATGGTTAAGGCACTCAGCACCACTTTAAGATTTGCATTGGGGCTACTTGAGGGTGAGCTCGGAGGGCTTTAAATAGGTCATCTATGACCACTACTGGGCTTCTTCATCCCCTGAATGCTATGGAGAGAGTTTCTGTGTCCCCACATGGGTTGGCAAGGAGTGGAGTGCTGGGGCAGCCACAGATAGGGGACCATAGAAAGCTATATTTAAGCAGATCTAGTGGCCCCAAACATACTGCACTTGGCAACTGTAAGTACTCGTCTATAGGCTGTAGTTCTGCTGACTGTACCTGTGTTGGGGGTGGTAGATTTCATCTTTGGATCCAACCCCTGTATTGGGTCCAGTTACTCAAACTGTATGTAAATGAAGTGAATGTAACTGTTTGTGCAAAATATTTAATGAAGCTAAACACCCAACGTTATCTAGCATAGAAGCTAGTACTGAATTGTGCAGTAGTTAAAAATAGTAAGGAAAAAACGTTTGAAAAGAGACCACTGCTATAACAAACATAGAACTGTAAAATAAAATGCCATTGGAGTATTATATTTCCGTAACCAGTGGCTATAGCTATCCCAGACTTCAGGGAACTTGAAAGCACGTTTTGTTAACCAGTTCTATTGTGGTTAGAGCCTGGGCTCCTGGGATGAGAAGCAAGCTTTGTATATTGTATTCCTTTGACACCAGGCAGAAGGTACTGTAATTGAAACACAAAATAGGTGTTATGGTAACTCTGTTGCCTAGGGGACTATCAACAGCACCCTTACACCATTATTCCTTGCATAGCTGTTCATGGGGAAGTGTTGCAGTGAACAGCTGCTTGTTATATTTATAACACTTGACAATGTAAATTATGCTGGAAATGCTAAATATCTCTGTTAGTGGAGAGGCAAGAGAAAGAAGAGTGAATACTATAAAACAACATAAGTCTAGAAGGAGGTATAGAATATTGAGCAACAAGATGGCCACTTGTGGGAACTACAAAATATAAAACTCTGCGTGACCAACCATTTTTGTTCATAAACCTCTCTTTGCCTACAAATGCTGAAAGCTGAGTACATTATAGTGGAGCTTTAGAGGGTGCTAAAGCATTTTACAATCTCTGTGCACACTACACCACTGAAATACAGCCACCTCTGTACTCGGGGTGGTGTCCAGCTAGTATGCAGAACAGCATAGGGGAACATTTAGGCAACAGAGATGCCAGGGTTATTTCCTATTCTTATCAAAAGTATCCTGGGATCTTTAGTGTGTACACAGTACAGATAGGACTCTGAGAACTGACGTGTATCTGTTGCCTATGAGGCAGTTATTTAACAGTCTCAAGTACAACTCCCTGACCAGCAAACATAGTAGTGAATCGTCGTCACATCTCCTGAGGGATTTCCCAGTAAGAATTTTCTGCTTTTGTTTCAGGATATAACATTCTCATCAATGGTGCTATAATGTGTGCACGTTGCCTGGGGCATGTGCCCTGGGTATGTACTTTGTGTGCAGTTCAGGTTGGCAATGAATCTTATAGGTTTATTTTGTTCTGACTTTCAGTCCTCTAGCAAAGAGGAGTATTTCTAATTCAAATGAGGGAAGTACCATATCTAATTTCCTTATGCTATTTCTCTGGGCTTACCTGTTGCTAGCCTTTTGTGCTGGCTGATGTCATTGTATAACACACCCTGGCTGGCTAATTCAGAACATCCACTGGCGATCTATTCTTCTGCTATCTAATATTTTACTTTTAAAGGAAGCAATATCTATAGAAATTTAATTTAACAATCTGTTCAACCTCTCTCACTTTGTTACATACTAATGAAATTCTGTTGTTGGGCAACTTTAGATCTGGAATTCTTCTGAGACCACTTTAGGCTCTGGATCTAATTTTCATTTCTGAGCTATCAAGAGGAAGAAAAGGTTCTTTGTGCTTTTGGTGCTAAATGCTTTTCTCTTTCCCTCTGTCTAGCCAAAAAGGAAAAGGCACAAATGTGTGCTATGCCTGGGTCATTCATATGAGACCTAAAACATTTCCTGTGGTCTCGGTACTTGCCAAGGTGGTCCTAACACAAAAGGTGTCAGAAACTAGTGTCTAGAGCTGTGTGGGAACCAGCTTTTTTTATTTTTGGGAGTGGGGGGAAAGTTTTGCGATTTCAAAATTTCTTCCATTCTGGAACAGAACAAGACCATTTTTAGAAATTTTCTGCAGACCAGAATTCTGAAAAAAAATCTGGTTTGGGTCAAGTGAAACATTTGTTTTGATAAAATATGGAAGATTTTGTTCTGATTATGGCTTTTTAAGTTTACATTTTATAATTTCAAATTTTAAAAAAGAAATAGAGTAATTTCAAAATGGAAAATCAAAAAGTTTTGAAAAGGTAAAAGTGTAATGTTTTGACTTTATAAAACCACTTTTTAAAATTTTTGTTTAGAAATTAATTTTTGTCAAAGGTGACATCTTTCTGCAAAATGTTGCACTTTTGACAAATCAGCATTTTACAATGAAAAATTTTTCCATTGGAAAATTTAGGGCCAGGTCTACCAGTGGCCTTCCTGTGAGTATAGAAACAGTTCCCTCTGCAGCTCATTTCCAGGAGTCTCTTAGGGTACGTCCACTCTGCAAAAAAAAACAAACCCTAACCAACCAAACAAGAAAAGGTGGTAGCAAGTCTCATAGCTCTTAGGGTTGCCAACTTTTGTCATATTTGAAAACCGGACACTCCAACAGGAGTGCCGGAACCTCCTTTTCCCCTCCAAGGTCCAGCCCCCACATTCACTCTTCTGTCCCTCCCCCTGCCTCCATCACCCACTTGTCTGCAGAGGTGGGACTGGGAGCTGCAGCCACCTGACACAAGTAGGAGGCGGCCTCGGCTGAGTAGGGGCTGGCACATGTGATGACCCGGCACCTCCCCGCCTGCAGTAATCAGACTTTGGGTGTCTGGTCAGTAGCTCTTTTCGACTGGACTTTCTGGGTGAAAACTGGGCATCTTGCCATCCTACTCATAGCCTGGATGTACAGACTCAGACTTGTGGGGCTCATGCTGTGGTGCTAAAAATAGCAGTGTAAATATTCCTGCTCAAGCTGGAGCCCGGGCTCTCAGACCCACACCTCTTGCTGGGTTTTAGAGCCTGAGCACCTGCCCACACAGAAAAGTCTACACTGCTATTTTTAGTGCCATAGCACAAGCCCGAGTGTGCAGACCCTGGCTCTGAGGCTATGTCTACGCTACTGTGGTAAGTCAACCTACGCTATGCAACTCCAGCTACGTACCTTAGGTTGAGTTATCGTGTGGGGGTGGGGGGGAGGGGTCAGCGTCAGAAACTCTCCCGTCTACTTACCTTACTCTTCTCATCAGGGGTAGAGTACAGTGGTTGACTGGAGAGTGATCTGCTGTAGATTTGGTGGGTCTTCACTAGACCTGCTAGATCAACCGCCAGTGGATCGATCTCAGAGCGTCGATCCTGGCTGTAGTGTAGACATAGCCAGTGACTTGTTGCTGTGGTGGTGTTTTTTTTTCCCCAGTGTAGACATACCCTAAGTAATTCTGCACTGGGACTTCCTAGCTGGTTCAGGTTGCTGAGGAGCCAAGCTTTGTTCCTTGAGCCAGCTGTGCTCCTGCTGCCTGTTTCAGGCTGTTGATGACCCTCCTACTCTCCTGTGCAAGTGTTCCTGGGCTGCCCCCAAGTCCTGCTTCCTCGTGTAAGCCCCAGCTCCCCCTGCTCTAGTGTGTCTCTTCCAAATCTCTCAGCGTATGTCTACACTGCAAAGAAGAACCCACAGCTGGCCTGTGCCAACTGATTTGGGCTCCCAGGGCTGGGGCTGTTTCACTGGAAGCCTGAAAATCTACATAGCAGTTACATATCCCCTTAGCCCGAGTCAGCTGGCACGGGCCACCCTCTTGGTGTCTAACTGCTGTGTAGGCATATCCTTAGACCCTGGAACCTCTCCTACTTCTACCTCTGCTATAGATACCCCCAGCTTCTGCTCCTTTGCCCCACCTTAATAAATCTCAGCCCACCTACCCCTTCATCAGCACAGTCCTACATAAATCCCATACAAAGCAGAGACTTGTACAGGAGTGTAACATGGGGCTTTTGTTGGGTTGTGCAGCTGACGGGGAGCTCCTCACAGAGCTCCATTCCACCCTCCCCATGAGCCCTGGCCCTTTGCTAACGCCTCAGTCTACCCTGCCCTAAAGTGCACCTTGCACTACTGCCTCAGTAACCATCAGCAATAGCCCTGCTTCCCATTATGAAAAGCTGTGTTGCTCACATGGCTTATGTCCTGCCCAGAGACCTGTTTCCCCAGGACATTTTCCTGGATGTGCTTTAATTTCTAACTAGAATGTGTGCACTTACTTTACCTAATTTGAAGAATAAATTGTTTCTGTTTAATGCAATAATACTGCCTGTTATGTGGCTCAGCACCCTACTTTTTGCTGTTGAACATAAAATATATACAGGTCTTAAATTCCCTCTAAGCTACGCTGCTCGGTGGCCGCCTAGCAGGCTATCAAGTGCCACGCACTTCAGGTGTCCCTGTCCTCACTACCATGCTGTTCCTGCCCTCTGCCTTGGAGCTGTTCCCAGGAGCTTCCTGCTTGCTGTGCTGGGGGAGGGGGTGCTGATATCAAGGTGTCCCCCGACCCCACCCCTGTACCCCATCTCCATAGAGCAGTGGGGTGGGGGGACGACACAACAGGGTTCAGGGCAGAGGGAGCTTGCTGGCAGCTGTTGCTGTGTCTGAACGTGCCTATCTACTTAAAAGGTCAGTGTACTTAAAGGGGCAACGCGCCTCTCTCTCTCACACACACACACTCTCACACCTCCCAACACATACTTGTGTTGTTGTTGTTGTTCTTGATACTTCTTTCAAAGTGTGTTATTTTAGTTTTTGACTGGTCTATGCATTTCATAACTCTTATTACTCTCTGACGCTTAAATTTAATTCTTTGAGTAGTGAGTTCTAAAATGCCTAACCCATCCTGGCTGGGGTAATTATCCCTCTGGTAACTTTTAGAAAATATATATTATATCTAGGTTTTCGGTTTCTACTGATGGTGCACATCCACACATTACCTCGATATGGTGCACATAATAAAATTCATTCCGCACATGGATGGAAAAAATTAGAGGGAACTCTGTGCAGGACCCCACATGTTCTGAGATTCTATGGCTGTACAATTCATCCTTTCCTGCAAAACTATGTTCCAGAGTCTAATATTTCTTTTTAGTCCTTATCGTTATAAAGAAAACCTTAAAAAAGTTAAACAAATGTAACTTATGACCAAGCTGTCTTCATGAGTCTGCAGACTGCCCAAAACAATAGCTCTGGGAAATGCAAATCACTCTATTTATGCCCATGGATTGTTAACTGTGGATCCTAGAGATGACTCTTAAATTTAACATTCCAGTGATGATCACTTTACCAGAAACATCAGCTTCTGTGCTTATTCCACAGTCTCAAATTGCCTCCATCTCTTGAGGTGCTAAAGCATTAGCTATCCTCTACCCAGCTGTCACAATTTCCAGTTCTCCCTGAAAACATCTGCAGTGCTCTTATGCATTATACAAAAGTTGGCTGACTATCAAAAGCTGAATGCGGATACACAGTAAAATAAATGCTATTTAATAACAAAATAAATAAGAGGCTACAGTGCTTACTGGGTATTTGAATATTTAATTCAATAAAACCCTCCAGAATCTGGTATGTTTTTGCTGCAGAGTCTAGGCTCAATGTGTTGTGGAGTACCCAGGTCGTTAAACATATGTAAGTTTAGAATTCCTGGATCTCTGCCAAATTTATATCCTTGACTTTTTGGGACTAGCGGTCATGAGCATTATTTTCTTTGATGGTCTGTTAGCTACCATGGTAACACTGAAGTGGTAAATTCCGCTCTATTTTATCTATTCACTTTCAATCTTAGATATCCATTTGTGGAATTACACTCACGGTTTGACTTCTTACCTTCTGTTCCAGATTCCTCCTTCTGAACACATTATTGGGCACTGGTACAAGCTGGTGGTTGACTTCATATTTTTTTTATGATTATTCATTTGATGCATGTGAATTTTGATATATTTGCTGTGAAACATATAAGTGAGTGTGTCTTAATAAACTGATATATAATACTTGTTATATGATATATTTATATTAATATTTAAGGTAGCAGACTATTACCAGCATTTGGTTCAAGTACTATTTCTACCTATTGGTTAGTTAGCCAGAAGCAGTGAAGCCTAACTCAACTCGATGGCCCGTTTCAGCTCCTCAGTTCATCTTTTGAAAGTGTTGTGCAGGTTTCCTCTGAGGATGAGGACTGAGTGGTCAGACATAGAGGTCAGAGATAGAGTGATCACTTTGTGTTCACCCACAGGTGATGTGGTGTGTTCCTGCTTGAGTTCATTCGAGTTCATGTCTGCACTATGAAATTAAGTCGACTTAAGTTACGTCAACGTACAGCCACTGCAGTAATTAAATCAGTTTTGTGCGTCCACACTAGCTCCTTCTGTCGGCAGTGTGTGTCCTCACCAGGAGCGCTTGCACCGTCATTGTGGGGCTCTTGACTGCTGGAGCCCCCTGCCTGGCTCCGGCTGTCAGCTGGAACAGTCATCAACCTAACTACACCAACCTAAGTGCTATGCCTTTTGTGGAGATGGAGTTATTAAGTCAGTGTAGTGGGTGACTTATATTGTGGGAGCAACATTGTAGTATAGACTCTTACAGTGTTAGGTTGATGTAAGCTGCCTTAGGTTGACCTAATTCTGTACTGTAGACCAGGCCTGAGTTAGTTTCTGAGACCTGAAGAAGAGCTCTGCATAAGCTTGAAAGCTTGTCTCTCTCACAAACAGAAGTGGGTCCAGTCAAAGATATGACCTCACTTACCTTGTCTCCCAAATAATGTTCAAGGCATCAGTGGACAGAAACCTGTTGATTTATGTGAAAACCAGAAAAGACGGATTTCCAGTAAAGTCACCATCTTGTCACTCAGTATACAGGGGTGAGGCACAGCTTTGAGGGCTAGAGTTTAGGATTAATGTGAGGGTTAGAGTTATGTATACAAAGTAGAATAGCTCCATCGAGAGATTGAGAGACCCAATCCAGAATAGTCAATAGCCCAGAGGTTAGGGTACCTGTCTTTTTTGTGGGAGACCAGATTTAAGTCCCTGCTCTAAATCAGGCAATGCCCTGTCCACTAGACTGTTGGCTGTTTTTTCTCTCTCTTGTTTTGACCAGACATTCCTTCCTGAACCTGAGAAACCTTGCCAATGAAAAAAATGTTTTGTCAAAAACTCCTGAGTTTTTCTGTAGGTGAAATTTGAAGAAACTGTTGACGGAGTAAAACTAAAAATGTCCAACAAACTCTGTTGGGATATTGGGGCTTTAAATGATACTGAAGAATTTAATCTCAGAAAACTGCGTATTCTTCTTTGAGTGCTTGCACATGTCCATTCCAATGTAGGTGAGTGCACACCCTGACCGCACAGTGCTGGAATTTTTTCCCCTAATGGTATACATCGGGTCAGCTCCAGCACCCTCTGGTGCCACACACTTATAGCGCCAGTATAAGGGGCCCTGCTAACCCTGCATCCCTTCAGTTCCTTCTTACCACATGTGACGTGACAGACGGTTGCTGGAACTTCTCTCATTGCTTCAGGCAAACTTCCCAGTAGTTTTCTGCTATTTCTCTTCTTTTCCAGTGTATGCAGTTGTTATAGTAGTGATAGTCAGTTTTTTTAGTTATGTATTTGTTGGACTACTTCGCACTCAGTTAGTGAGGTTGGTTCACTCCCTGGTGCCAGGGCAAGCCTCGGTCACCAGGCTTCAAGCCCTGCGCTACTTGCAGCAATGCTAGATGCTATTGAGTGACCTGGACTTGAATTGTCTCAAGTTCTTGTGGGAGTCTCATAGAAAGGGACCACTGCCAGATCTGCAAGGACTTCAAACCTCACACCAGAAAGGACCAGAAGGTGAGATTGAAGGTCCTTCTCATGAAGGCAGCCCTGAGACTCACTTCAGAGCCGCACTCAGACTTGTCACCAAGTACCTCAGCTTTGTTGTGGAGCACTCCCCTCACCGGTCATGAGTCTTGGTGCTGGTCCCCATCTCCGGTGCCTAAGAAGAAACATAGGAAGCAGCCAGAGAAGAGTCGATCCCCGGTGCCAAAGTCAAGCAGGTATGGGGACCGGGTTAAAGTGAAACCTGCGTCAGGCTGCTGTTCCACCCTGGCACTGCAACAATCAGTACTGGCAACTCCAGGACCTATGCAGGCCCCACTGACTCCAGCGTTAGAGACACCACCCTCAGGCAGACAACACACCAATCAGTTCACAGTGCTGTTGAGATCAGGTCTAGGTGTAGCAGGAGTGGGGTCTCCACTGAGAGGTCTAACAGGGTTGCAAATCAATGTTGCCTGGGCCATGCTGGGGCTATGAGAATCACCTGTGCCTGGTCCTGCTTGATTTTCATCAGATCCTTGTGTATCATCAGGATGGGGGAAAGGTGTAATACAGGTGATCTATCCAGGATAGCAGGAAGATGTCCTTAAAAGACCCCGGGCTTTGACCTTGCAGGGAACAGAACTGGTGGCATTTCCTGTTATCACAAGTAGCAAAACAGGTCTATGAGGGGAGTTCCCCCACTGTTGGAAAATGCCCCTTGCAATGTCCAGCTGAAGGGACCATTTGTGGTGAGAGGAGAAAGACCTGCTGACGTGATCTGCCAGCTGGTTCTGCGCTCTCAGAAGGTACGACATCTGGAGATGGATTGAATGCATTATGCAGAACTCCCACAGCTGGACTGCTTCCTGGCGTAGGGGGGAGGAGTGAGTTCCACTCTTCCTGTTGGTGTAGAACATGGCAGTTGTGTTGTCCATGACAACCAAAATGACTTTGTTCGTAACATGGGGCCAGGAATGCTTTACAGGCTAAATGGACCACACCAAGCTCCCTGACATTGATATGAAGAGAGAGCTCTTCTGGGGACCATAGCCCTTGAGTCTTGAGGGACCCCAAGTGGGTTCCCCAACCCAGCGCTGATACATCCAAGACCAGAGACAATGATGGTTGAGGCTGCGAAAAGGGCACTCCTTCACCACAGACCATGTGGTGGTTCAGTCACCAAGTAAGTGAAGCAAGGACTTGAGCAGGCACGGTGAGCACTGAATCCAGAAGATGCCAGGTAGGTGAATACACTGTGACACAGCCTCCTGTGTCACACTACATAAGTGCATGATGCCATGTGGCCCAGAAGACTCAGACATTTTCGAGCTGTTGGGACCAGGTGGATCTGGAAGGACCTTACCAAGACCATGATTGTCCGAAGCTGGTTTTCCAGGAGCAAGGCTCTTGCCTGAATGGAGTCGAGGACTACACCAATTAACTATCCTCTGCATCGGGACAAGAATGGATTTCTGTGTGTTTTATCAGTAGGTCTAGGGCCTGGAAGGTCAATTGGATGAGATGGATGTTGGATTCCACCTGAGCTTTGGACCGGCCTTGGACCGGCCAGTCATCAAGGTACAGGAAGACATGCACTCCCCATTTCCTGAGAAAAGCCACCACCACTGTTATCCATTTGGTGAAAACCTGTGGAATAGCCAACATGCCAAACAGAAGCCCCGCAGACTGGTAATATACCTGGTTCATGATGAATCTTAGAAGCCTTCTGTGGCTTTGGAAAATTGATATGTGGAAGTATGCTCCTTTAAATCAAGGGCGGCATACCAAGTAGGTCGAGATGTGTTGCACATGTCCATTCCAAACCCCACCCTCCTTCCCCTCTTATCGGAGTCAGCTGGTAAGAAGAAACGGAAGGGGCGCAGGGTCAGCAAGGCCTTTTATATCAGTGCTATTAGCGCGTGGCGGTGCTGGAGCCGAACCGATGGATACCTCTAGGGGAAAAAATTCCAGCAACTGTGCTTAGGGCGCGCACACACCTACATTGGAATGGACACGTGCAACACATCTCAAAGAACAACAGTTACAGAAAGATTAGTAACTGTTTTTCTATAAATTGTTTCCTTGAGTTATTCTGTGAAAGAGAGATTTCCTGGATCCTGAAGATCAAATGGAGGGAACAGCTGTTGGGGTAATTAACACTAGTAATTACTAATTTATGGAGAGGCAGGAAGTGCTAGCAGCTACTGAACTGCAGCTTTGCAAGATAGATTTGACTTTAAAAACAAGGTGATGCAAAACTGTCTATCAAATTTAGTCCACTCAGATCTGTTTCTTTTTATAATGTGTACTAAAGAAGCCCTGGAGAGGATGAAAGATGTGGCAACTAGATTTTAAAATATTATGGTCACTGTAGTTGCATTATGACTCTGAGATTGGTCATTTTAACTGAGTCTGCTGTGGACTTGCAGAGTTGAGTGTGTATGCCTGAATAACTGCTTGCCACGGGTTGCACTCACAACTTGGTAGGAATGTGAAGGCTGCATTTAGTTTGAGTATACATTTTACTGAATACTTATTTACAAACAAAAATCCATACAAGCACATTATTTTATTTATTTGTGTCTTTCTTTGTGCGAGGCTGGAAACTGCATGTTGTGTTTGCCAGAAATCAAAACCTGTAGCTGATGAGCTTTGTTCCCTCTCTATGATGATTAAAGTAGGATTCTGTGAGCACTCTGATTATATATTGGATTCCACAGGCAGATGTAAATGGTATATCTTGTTGAGGCTAAAGCATTTTCTCTGTCCCTTTAAAAAATCTGTCATCAGCTTTCAGCAAAGTACAGTAGCTTTTAGTAAAATTGCAGTATTGACTTTGTGTCTTTTTGACTATCAAATATCTCATCTCCATCTCTCCCTTTTCTGGAAGCAAGAAGAGTTGAATTATCTACAAATCCTCCATTTTGCTGTAGCAGTTGTTCTAGGTCGCTGGTGATAAGGGACATTCTTTCTTATAGAGAAACTTGATAGGAGTGTTTAACAGTACTTAGCACTTTATATACTACTGTACATGTTCAAAGTGATGTACTGACAACCCTAGTGGGCTGAATATAGTAGAAACCTGTAGCTGATTAGCTTTTGAGCAACCATACATTTAACAACTATTTAATTTTCAACATTTGGATTTCAGAATAGTCACATCAGTAAATTTGCCTTATAAAAGGAGAACATAAATCTCAAAGTCTTGTTTCATTTGCCCAGGAATTAAAGTTAGAATAAAAAGAGTAATCATAATAACCTATTATCCTATGCTATTCTTATACATAGTCCAAGAATCTGTCTATTGGTCCAACTTGCTTTTGTTTCCAGTTGTTTAATATATTTATTGCTCTGATAGTTTCCACTAGGCATTAGTACATATTTGTTGTTAGCCACAGTGTAAAAATCTAATTCTTCTTCACATTAGAAATGTACCGGGTTAATCTAAAATAATCTTCTTTAGCAAGATAATGAGTTGACATTTAGATGTATAGCAGTCTATTCCTGTTAATTCAGGTCCTCCAAATTTCATATTTAGGGCCACACAAAATCCTGTATCAGATCAATGCTGAATAATTGCTGGCTGTATTTTACAGAAGAGAATAGCTGTCAATATGTTCTACAAATCCAATCTAATCCTGCAGAATTTGACTGCTGAACTGTAAAATTAATATAATGGAGGAGGACATGTTTGATTATTTGAAGTGGCAGTTTCCCTTTTTAAAAAGGATCAGGGAAACTTCCTCATATTTTCATTTCTGTTTATGTGAAGTATATAATCCATTAGATTACTATCCTGCAAAATCAGATAAAGGGTGAATCAGTGTATCCTCTGGTATCATGACCTTTTTAAACTAAAAATGAGTGAACAAATTATTTTACTGCATAGTAATCTAGAGGCAAGCTATTAAATTTTTATTCTGACATCCTATTAAATTGTGGAATCTGACCCAAGAGTGAGAGAGATGCATTATATACAGTTGGAAGCAATTGAGAGAAACAGAAATGAATAGCAGGGATGGAGAGGTGAAGAGATTGCATTGAAATTTCTTTCAGTTACCAATCCAAAAGACTAAGAAAGCCACCCTCCAAGAACCACCACCACTCTAACATGTATAAATGCATTTGCCCTGTAATGTTGTAAAACTCATTTGTAATCTGATGTTCCATGTTCCGCCTGTGACTATATTGTAAATATTTCAGTGGAAGTTCTCAGTGCAGCTCTGGGGTCATTACTTTGACATTTTCAAGAGAGTCCCCCTAAAGCAAACCAGAGTGACTTTGAGTCAGACTGTAAGTTTGTTGTCTTTATTTCTCCCTCCACCTTCCCCCCCTCTCCCCCTGCAACAGCCAATAATGTGTCTGTTTCCTTTGAAGCTGGGGCTTTCAGCAGAACCCAGACGTAAGATCTTCCCCACGCTGGCAAAGAATCAAGTTAAAACAGTTTATTGTAACCCAGTTTAACGTAGTGCATCCCACCCAACATGGATGGGACTACCCTGTTTTTGGCCCCGTCCACACTGACTAGCGAAATTCTTGGGGGATGGTTAGGTTGTGCTCCCTAGAACCAACCATGGACCTCCCACCTCGCAAAGGTGGGGGTGGGTGCTCAGCTTTTTCCATAGCAGTCACTTGCTCTTCCAAACACTACAGAATGTGCTTTGTAGGTCTGTGGCCCATATGGGGATGGGGTCAGTGACTAGGTAGGCTGAGAAGAGTTGGGGCTATATTAGCTTTTCCACTGAACCCCCTCTACAGTTGGATTTCTCCTTTCAGGGGGTCCTGGTGGCAGCCATAGACAGAGGAGTTCCCCTGGGACCAGGGTGCCTGGAGCTTTGGGCTAGCATAGAGGTACAGGGCCTCCATGCTGATCCCTCCCCACCCCGCAAGATTTCTCTTGGGGATCCCTGTGGCTTGTAGGTGGGTCCTGCAACCTGTTCCACTGGGATGCACCCCTCTCCTATCTGTAATGATAGGTAAGTAAAAAACTGCACCAAAGGACTCTTGCAGAATTTTCCTTACTGCTCCATCCCTTCCACTGGTTTACTGCAGAAAGGGATGATCTGGTCCCACGTTAGAAACTGGGTTCTCTCGGGCAGGAATTGTCTCTTGATTGTAAAAAGAAAAGGAGGACTTGTGGCACCATAGAGACTAACAAATTTATTTGAGCATAAGCTTTCGTGAGCTACAGCTCACTTCATCGGATGCATTCAGTGGAAAATACAGTGGGGAGATTTACATACACAGAGAACATGAAATAATGAGTGTTACCATACACACTGTAACGAGAATGATCAGGTAAGGTGAGCTATTACCAGCAGGAGAGCGGGTTGGGGGAGGGGACCTTTTGTAATGATAATCAAGGTGGGCTATTTCCAGCAGTTGACAAGATCCGTCTGAGGAACAGTGGGGGTGTGGGGAATAAACACGGGGAAATAGTTTTACTTTGTGTAATGACCCATCCACTCCCAGTCTTTATTCAAGCCTAAGTTAATTGTATCCAATTTGTAACCCCCCCACCCCCGCTGTTCCTCAGCCGTTCTTGTCAACTGCTGGAAATGGACCACCTTGATTATCACTACAAAAGGTATTTCCCCCCCTTGCTCTCCTGCTGGTAATAGCTCACCTTACCTGATCACTCTCCTTACAGTGTGTATGGTAACACCCATTGTTTCATGTTCTCTGTGTATATAAATCTCCCCACTGTATTTTCCACTGAATGCATCCGATGAAGTGAGCTGTAGCTCACGAAAGCTTATGCTCAAATAAATTTGTTAGTCTCTAAGGTGCCTTTTCTTTTTGCGGATACAGACTAACACGGCTGCCACTCTGAAACCTCTCTTGATTGTGTGTCTGATGGTGCCTAGCCTAATTTGGTGCTGATCTTTGATTGGTGCCCCTGGAGCTACTGCAATACAAATAGTAAATAACATATGAAAACGTGCATGTTAAACAAGTTCCTTAACTTGTTTCCCAGCCCAGTGCAAAGGTGTCCTAATGTTTCTATAGCTATGACTGTTACTTTTTAATCAGAAGTCTAAAAAGTACTGATGGCTGCCTTTTGAAGTTGTGCTCTCTGTGGAGAGATCTTGTAATACGCTTTGGGGGACATGATTTGGTTTTGCTTTCATTTGTCATGTTTGGGGATTAAAGCCTCACTGTTTCTGCTATAGTAGTCCAGACTAATTAAGTTAGCTGTAAAATTCAATGTCTACTCCAGCTGCCAAGCAAATAATCAAATTCAAGGAATAGAAGAAGAGCTCTGTTTTAGAGCTGAGGGGTCCATAACACATCATGTGACTATCATCCCAGTGCAAATATCTTTTTATATTTAATTACAAATTGGAACTGTCAAAATGGTGGTTCTTTGTGGGTTTGTTTGCACACGTGCTGCTCCTTGTTCTGTTAATGTGGTGATTTATTTTTAATAAATACTGTATGACATTAGTTACAGTAGTGTTCTGTGACCTGAACATCGGTCAAAACACCTCATTTGTCAAGACAAAGGGATGTTTCTTAATATTCATGCTCATGATTTTGAGGAAAAATCATATTGCATAAAGGGTTTCTTTCAGGATTTCTTCTCTTTACTGATCCCACAGGAAAAAATATTTCCATTTTGCAGCCTAGCGTCTCCCACAGTTCTTGACATCTAGGCTGCTCTCCTCTGTTTGCAGCTCACAGAGGCAGATCAGAGTTTTGGAGCCACGTGCTCTGGCCATGCACCCTCAGCTCCTGCTTGTTTCCAGTTTCTCTGCGTTTATGGCAATGTGCGGATGCTGGTTTTTACAGCTCCCACCGTTGCATCTGCTGATGATCGACTTTTTTTGTCAAAATTTGGGGCAGTGGTGAGCAGTGATTTCCCTCAGCTCCCCTTCCCCGGCACAGTTTTTTAGCCAGGGGTTGGAACCCCCAAACCCTCAGTTGCAATGGCTCCCTGCTGGCTTCTCTTCACCATCCAGGTATGGCAGCATAGCCTAAAAAGCACCAAATGAAATCCAAATGATGCTCCATCATGAGACTGCCCTACCAGACTTAGCACATACAGTGAGTTGTGTCCAGCCTGCACCCAGCCTTCTGTCCCTAATTCTGTTAGGTCCAAGGGTTATGAGGCGGACAGGCAAATGGGATCCCCTATCTAGCAGAGCAGCATGACTCTGACATGGTAAATGTGGACCAGGAGTCTCTGGGAAGAGCAGGGAGAGTCACGAAACATGAGGAGGGATCCCACTCAGCTGACTCAGGTTGTAAGCCCAAATGTGCTTCTGGAGCAGACTTGCAGGGTCACAACTCCATTCCCCACAAGTCTTAACATATGTCCCAAGCACCCTGGGCTCATAAGCATCCTCCACTCCTTCCAAATTTGTCCAGGAAGACTGTGGAAGGATTTCCCCTCCCACCTCCCTGAAGGAATGGGAGCCAGCAGGTGAGGGCTCAGAAGATCTTGCAAGAGGACTTCAGGCCCTCAGCAAGGCTAGCCACAAAAGGCCTCACAAAAGCCATAATGGAGCTCATCCACTCTTTAAGTGAGCTAAAAAAATCAAAGAAAGTGAAAAGGGGGAAGAAGAAGCATAAAAGATCTAGGAGGTATGAGTCCTGACTCCACTTCCTCTTCCACAGAGGGTGGTGAATTGTTGGGCTCTAACTCTGATCAGGACCAGAGAAAGACTCAAAGTTTGTTGTTTTTTTCTATACTCTGAGAAATTTGAGGCCATGTACAATAAAGTTTTATCTACTATTCAGATTCAACCTAAACAAAATCCTAGGAGTAAGCTTCTGAGCAAATTCCAAATCTTCTCCTGGAAGCCACAATTCCCCTATAGTCCTCCTTCAGGGATGAGTGGGATAAGCCAGACCAGGGCAAGCACATGAACAGAAATGATCTTAGGTTCTATAGGATTCAGGAACTAAAAGTCCCTAATACTGAGATACCGAAGGCTGATGTTGATGTACTTTCCTGGTTAAAGATATAGTTATCCCCTCAGAAGGGGAGTTCTGTCCTAAGAACCCCACAGAGAAAAATTGAGGCCACTCTCAAAGAACACTCTGAGGCTTCCTCAGCCTCCCTCAGGGTGTCCCGATCAGATACTTGCTTTGTGAGTTTGTCACTCTCCTTGCTGGAAGATCTCAGAGCCCTCAAGAATAGAGATCATGCTATTTTTGGCTCTTTTAAAGAAAGTTCCCCTAGCAACAGTGTTTATTGCAGATGCCTCAATGGACATGAGATTCTCAGCTAAAGGCGTGGGCTCTGGCTCAGTGACGAGGCACCACCTATGACTCCATCCCTGGAAGGTGGACTGGCACTCCAAGCAGGTGTTGTGCTCTGCTAAATTCACAGAAGTCCTGCTTTTCGGAGAGAAACTAGACAAGATAGTGGAGGACAATGCTGCAATATCTAAACAGTCCTTCCCAACACCACATCAGCCCTTTAAGAGAGCATACAGGCTGGCCTTCAGACAAAGGCATTTCTTTCAGCCTTCATCCTTGCAGAAATACCAGCAAAGAGACAGCAGGATCTCCAGTGGAAAGTCATGTTACCATGGCTCAGGAGAGGAGTCCCCAGGGAACCCTGCCACTCCCAAAGCCACTTTATTACAAAGACTACATAGGTCTTTACACAGAGCGGAAGTTTGGGAGCAGAATTTCCCATTTCCTGAAGGAATGGGTGGGTTGTTTGCTTCGACTTTGGATCAGTGCCTCAGGGTGATAGCGATTTAGGAATAATCCCTAGTGTTACAGGCTCCACCCCATCTGTTTTTCATAGTCCCCCATCCCAAATGACCCCATAAAGAATAGTCTAATCCAGAATGACATTTCTAACCTGCTGGATATCAGAGTAATAGAGTGTTCCCTCAGAAGAAAGATTCTCAGGGTTCTACTCCATTTTCTTTATTGTTCAGAAACATTCAGGGGGAAATCTGAGCCATTCTAGATCTCAAAAAGCTCAACAAGCAGATGAAGAAAATGAAATTCTGGATGGAGACCCTAATCTCTACAGTGGCATTCCTGCCCCAGGGGTATATTCTGACTTCAGTGGATCTGGTGGATACATACCTCCACATCCTGATCAGACCCTGCCATCTCAGATTCCTAAGGTTTGCCTATGGTAGCATTATCAATATCAGACACTCCCATTTGGCTTGTCCTTCGACCTCCCCAGGTCTTTATAAAGACGGTAGTGGTAATCATAGTCAGACTCAGGTCACAGGAGATCTTCCTGTACCCCTTCCATGGTGACATCTAAATCAGAGCTCCATCCCCAGCAAGGGCATGCAGAGCTATATCCCTGACCTTGAATCTCCTGCAGGTGGATGGCTTTATTATCAACATCAAAAAAAGCTCCCTGATTCCATCCACCCAAATAACTCACTTGGAAGTGAACACAGGCAGCTTAATAGCAAGGATATATCCATCTCTAGAGAGGTTCAGAAGATTCAAAACCTCCTGGCATTGATTTGGAACTGCTGGTGCTGAGACTTCAACCTCCTAGTACTGTGCATAGGGATCACTCCATGGGCTCATTCACACATCAGGCGCCTTCAAGACTTCCTCTTAAAGGTATGGGACCACTTCCTGGAATGTGTGAGAGATCAAGTGAGAGTTCTTGCACAGGTGGTTAGCTCAGTGCAGTGTCCACAAGGGCATGCCCATATGCCTTCCTGTTCCCCTGATTGTCACAACTGATGCCAGCCTAGAGGGCTGAGGAGCACAATTCAGGAGACCCAAACAGCTCAAGGCATCTGGAACTTAGAGGAAAGGACCCACAGCATAGCCTTCCTTAGAACTAAGAGCAATCAAGCTGGTGCTTCAAAAGTTCCAGCCCAGGCTGAAGGGCACCATGTCCTGAGTCAATCAAACAACATGACCATGGTTGTGAACGACGATGTGCTTTTAGCCAGTGCCCGGTAATTAAATGTTCATAGATTTTTTTAAGGGTTCATAGATTTTAAGGACTACCATTATTCCCTAGTTTGACCTGCATAATGTGGACCATAGAATTTCATCCAGTAATTCTTCAGTGTTTTCTTTCCCACATTCTGTTTTTCTTGACTATTTAGATGTAATCCCCTCAGAGCAGATGCTGTCTCTCACTATGTGTTTGTACAGTGCCTAGCACAATGAGGTCCTGATCTTGGTTGGGGCTTTTAGATGCTACTATAATATTAATAATAGGAAATGTATTCTTCCCTACCCTGTAAGTGAATGTAAGCCCAATACCTGTTTGGACAGCTTTCTAAAAGATGTACAATCTCTGTGTTAAATTATATTAATCTACCAATTTCCTTGGTTCCAGTGGTTAATTGCCCCTCATTAAAAAGTTCCATCTTATTTCCAATCTGAATTTTTCTAACTTCAACTTCCAGACACTGGATCTTGCTATGCCTTTGGCTACTAGATTTGAGAACTCCTAATATCAGATGTTTTCTCTATGTGTACATATTTATAGGTGTTTTCATCAGATGTTTAAATGTGTGAGAGATTCTAAGTGCTAGTTTTCTAACCCAGAATTTGCCAAATAAAGATTAAGAGGTACATTTTTCTGAGTAGTTTCACCACCAGTGGGATCTAAAAGCATGGATAGGCAAGTCTCCCTCTCCCTCAAAGTTTTGTTACTTATCCCCTCACTGGGATGCTGCAGTGTGTGCAAAGCAGTAAAGTATGAGAAACACAGGAAATCTGTAGCTTGGTGTGGAGCAGGCCAGCAGATTATATGCTCTATTGCAGAAGTTTACCAGGTTCAATGTGTCTGCAGCCACAAGGTTCCTGATTAAGGCTAAGATTTAGTTACGGATATTTTCGATAAAAGTCATGGACAGGTCACAGGCAATAAATAAAATAAAAATAAAATTTCCCAGTCCCTGACCTGTTCATGACTTTTACCAAAAATAACCCTGACTAAATCTGTACTTCTGCGATCCTGCTGCTCCAGGGGCCCCCAGCTCTGAGGGGGCCCTGCTCCAGTGCTGGGAGTTGATTGCCTCCACCACTGCTCTCCGGATGGCCTCTGGGCATCCCTAGAGCCACTGTTCTAGCCACCCTGGGACCACTGCTGCTCGGGCAGTCCCCAGGGTGCCCCCAGGACCACTGCTTGGGCGCTCTCAGGAGCCAGCTACACCGGCTGCTGCTCAGGCAGTTCCCAGAACCAGCTGCCCAGGGATGCCTCAGCAGTGGCCAGTGTGGCTGGCCCTGGGGGACCACCGAAGGCTGTTGCTCAGGCACCCCCCGGGTGGCCCTGGAGTCAGCTGCACCAGCCGCTGTGGAAGTAGCGGAGGTCATGGAAAGTCACAGAATCTGTGACTTCTGTGACCTCCGTGAGAGAATCGCAGCCTTTATCCTGATAGGTGAACAGTAAAGAGCAGGCCTCGCTGGGAAGTAAGAAGCTTGCTGGTGCATGGGAAGGGACCAGTACCATCCACTCCTGTAGAATCTAATCTTCATTTAAAATAAATTATATGCTTGGCGAGAGGGAGGAAGAAATGTGCAGTTGTGTGAGAGAGAGAAACTGTGTCCCTCTCGTTTGCTATTGCAGCACCTTTGGCACGGAGGAGCAGGGCTTCAGGGTGTTTCTGAAGAGGTAGGCATGGGACAGGCACTGTCCCCTCAGGCAGAGCAGAATATGGCAGCCTGCCTGCTTAGTGAATTGTTCCCATTTTCTTTGTGAATTCCCCCAGGAGTATAAAACATGTGTAAAAGTTTTAAGGCTCCTTTACATTGCCAGAGTGGTGTAAAGGACAGTATGGCCTTATAAATGCTTATGGTGCTTTAGTGATTAGAACTGGTCTAAATTTTTGGACTGAAATAATTTCATATCAGAATGTGCTCCACGAACTGTTTGCTGTTTACCTTTCTAGAGAAGGTCAGTAGCCAATATAAATCCAGCCCTCACTTGCTGAATCTTCAGTTGCCTATAATTAAGGCTATGTTTTAGTCACGGGTATTTTTAGTAAAAGTCACAGAGAGGTCACGGGCAGTAAACAAAAATTCACAGCACGCGACCCGTCCATGACTTTTACTAAAAATACCTGTGACTAAAACTTGGAGGGGGGCTACCTGGGGGTGCTGCGGGAGGGCGGCCTGGGTGCTGGAGTGGGGGGTGGGCAGTGACGTGCGGCCCAGGACCCTCGCTGGTGCTGCGGGGGAGGGCGGGGGGGGAGGGATGGTGGGGATGGCAGACTCCCTATCTAGCTCTGTGCCTCCCCTCCCACCCCAGCAGCAACAGAATTTGGGTGTGGGAGAGGGCAGGGGGTTGGGGTACAGGATGGAGTGAGGTGGGCTCTGGGCGGTGCTTACTGGGGGGCTCCTCAGCAGCAGCGACATCCCCCTTGCTCAGCACTGCCTCCACCCACAGGACTGGCTTCACAGCTCCCATTGGCAAACTTGCAGCCTTACCTATAATGTTGAGTACTAACTAGAAATAGATGGTCAAACCTAATTATATTACTGTTAGGCAAGCGGCGTTGGGGATTTCCTCCAATGCTCCCCACTCCCATTCTCCATCCATTGTATTGTAATTTAAATAAATAACTGAAATAATTGAAACCAGAGGGATTTTATTGTGTTATTTTGACAAATAAAATATGCACAATTTTATAATATTGTAGAATATCTGCAGAATTTTTATGTTTTTGGCACAGAATTCCCCCAGGAGTAGATATTAGAGAAACAAAGTGGGTGAGGTAATATCTTCTGTTGCTGAGGGAAACTAGATTTTGAGTTTACACAGAGCTCTTCTTCAGGTCTGGGAAGAACTGAAGAAGACCTCTATGTATGTTCAAAAGCTTGTCCTCTCTCACCAACAGAAGAGCCAGTACAAGATATTACTTCGCCCACTTTGTGTGTTTCACTGTAGTCAGTTTGCCTGTTGTTTGTATGTCTTTCACAAAGAAACAAGGGAGATAAAAATGTATTTAAAAAAATAGCAAACTTCAGGTGCAATCAGAAGTAGGTGTTAGTAGCTGGAACAACTTGTAACTCAGTTTTTGAGATTGAGTCAATTAAATTGACATAAATCCGTTAACCTTTCACTGAATAATAGAACAGCAAGAATTGTAAAAACTACCCTTGTTTGAAGTGCTTTTCCCCTAACCATTAAATCAAAATCTAGTTTGAAGTGAAATTCTGTGGAGTTATTCCTTATTTGTGTAACAAGCCTGCTTAAAATGTTGTTGGAAATAGCTAAATTTTCAAATTTAAATTTTAACGACTTTTACTGGGTAGAGTTCAGTTTTTGAATTTTCAAACTGACATTCTGGGCACGCTTCCTATCTCCAGGGTTGGACTGCAGTACTTGGTGTCAGACTGTCCTAGTGAAAGGAGTAAGCAGTAGCATCCTTCTTCCTTTCATTGCTTCAGGGTATTGCAGCACATATGGGCCTCTTTCTCAGGAGGGCTGTCAGCAGTGGGTGATGATACAGTACATATCATATGTGTTTCTATGCATTTAGGTTGGAATTTAATGCTGAGCATGATTTTAAAACACATTCAAATCTGGGCCTGTAAGGGTGTAACTGCTATTAATCCTTTGCAGAAATATCAGTCTTGACCATTGTTGAAAAATAATAGGCATATAGGTTCTTAGACATGTCATTATAGCTTGTGCTGGTTTATCTGTTTACAAAGCAGAGTCAGCAGCAGCTGCTTTCCTGCATTATTAAAGTGCTGTATACGTAGCACACAGAATGTACCCAAGTGTTCAGTGGCACTGCTCCTCCCAACCCTTCCTGTGTTGCTGTGACAAAATCTTTGATAGATGCTGCAATCCAGTTACTCTTGAGATTCACTTTATTTTTAAACCAAGCTGCTGCTTCCTTCAGATTGCTGCCTGCTTGCTCCCAGGTGGTGCTGGAGGAGGCGGAGGGAACTCTGCTGGGTTTTCAGTCAGTGATGCTGGGAGGGATTGTGGGCGGGCTCCGCTTCCCCCCTTCTCTTCGGCACCTCGACTTTGCTGTCTCTGCACTGCAGATGTCCTCCAGCAAAGAGAGCTTCTGCAACATACTCCAGCGCCCTACGCCCTGTCTCCTTGTAGTGTCTCGCAGACCGGCCCGCCTGCTGCCCTAGTGCCTTGTTTGAGAGAGATCTCGGCCTCAAAGGGAAGCCTTGCAAAGCTGTAAATAAAGCAGAACTCCAGCTGAATTTGCCTCCCGGAGGGAGCTGGGCTGCACCTGCCGGGGAGAGGCCGCTGCTGGCACAGCGTGGATGGTTGGTCCCAGCCCCGTGGGCACCCATGAGACAAGACAAGCTGACGGGCTCCCTGAGACGTGGGGGAAGATGTTTAAAGAGGCAAAACACAGGCGGCGGCGTGGGCACCATCCTGAGCAATGTGTTAAAGAAGAGGAGCTGTATTTCCAGGACGGCTCCTCGCCTGCTCTGCACCTTGGAGCCAGGTAGCGTGTGCGTGGGCCAGGGGCGGGCGAAGGACCTCCCCGGGCTCTGCTCCGCTGGCCCGGCCGGGCTGGGCTCGGGTTTGAAAGTGGCGCCGCTGTGCAGCGGCTGCTTCCCTAATGCTCTGAGCCAGGCTTACCCCGGCCGGGGGCGCGGCGTGGGGGGCGGCGGAGAGGAGCGCGGGCGGCTGCTGCCCGTCACGGACACGCGCTTCTCCCGGGCGGGGAGCAGGACGGAGATGAAATCCCCGGGTAGGCACCGCTCGCGGGGCGAGGGGCCGGGGGCGCCTCGGGCGTGTCTCTCAAGGACGTGCCCACGGCAAATGGCCGCTCGCTCTCAGCCGCAGCCGCTCCAGCGCCACGCTGCAGGGCTGTGCTGGGAGAGGCGGCGCGGCCCCCTGCCGTGAGGCAGCGAGTGCGCTCGGCATCGGCATTAAAAACCCCTCCTCGTGCCGCTGGCGTCGGGCTGCCGAGAGGCGACTGTCCCGTCCCCGCGCCCACTGTGAAGCCCCCCAGGCGCGCAGCTCCCCGCCCTGCCGCCGCCGCCTCGGTCCGGCCGGCCTGGGACCCGCCCGCGAGTCGCCGTGTCCTGCTGGGGCCGCTCTGCGGCGCGGCAGGGCGGGCGGCGGCGAGGCCAGGCCGGGTCCTGGCCGCACGGTCTGGGCTTTGCCGCTGAGCTGAGAGTCAGCGCCTCTGGGAGGAACGGCTGAGGGCACTTGGCCATCCCTCCGTGACAGGCCCTGTCGGGCACCCCGCTAAGACAGGGAGAAACGCCGCGTATGGATGTGGCTCTCTGAGGTGCCCTTGGAGCCGTTGGGCCCTGGCAGCTGGGGTGGTACCTGAGGACCGGCCTCACCCCTGGGGGGCAATGGCAGGACCCACCGGCCAATGAGCCCTCCCAGAAGGGCAGATGGCCACTCCTCTCTGGCGAGGGGATGGGTGGAAGCAGCCCCCCCCCCGTCCGTCCGTCCGTCCGCCCGCCTGCCCCCCGGCAATGTTGTGCAGTCTATGGGGAGGCCTGCCGCAATGGGCCATGCCACCCGCAGTTGGGCTTGTTCATTTCCTGACCTTCTCTGGGAAGGGTTCTTGGTCCAGCTGGCCTGCTCTAGCTCTTCTCCCATCAGGCTCGTGCCTGCTCCTCCCCCCCCCCCCCCGCCTAGTCTTTGCTTTCTTCTTTGCCTTGCATTGCTTTGCCATCCCCTATCCCTCTTTGTGACAGCACTTCAGCCACACTGTAGCTGGGTGGGTCTTTTTGCATTACTTATCCTCCTCTGAATGGCAGAGCTCCCTGCATCTGCGCAATCTCTTCTCTCTCCCTTCCACTTTCTGTGGAAGCCATGCTCTCAGAGCCCTACTCTCCACATTTCCCCACCCTTATTGGGAGCACTTGACCTGGGGAAATTCCTTTGTCTTATCTGCTCTTTGAAGAAGTGTATTGTCTAAATACACAAAGAAGACTGGTTTCAGAGTAGCAGCCGTGTTAGTCTGTATTCGCAAAAAGAAAAGGAGTACTTGTGGCACCTTAGAGACTAACCAATTTATTTAAGCATAAGTTTTCGTGAGCTACAGCTCACTTCATCGGATGCATTCAGTGGAAAATACAGTGGGGAGATTTATATACATAGAAAACATGAAACAATGGGTGTTACCATACACACTGTAACGAGAGTGATCACTTAAGGTGAGCTATTACCAGCAGGAGAGTGCGGGGGGGGGGGGACCTTTTGTAGAGATAATCAAGGTGGGCCATTTCCAGCAGTTGACAAGAACGTTGGGGGGCGGGGGGGGATAAACATGGGGAAATAGAGAGACTACTGAATTGGAATTAATTTGCAAACTGGATACAATTAACTTAGGCTTGAATAAAGACTGGGAGTGGATGGGTCATTACACAAAGTAAATCTATTTCCCCATGTTTATTCCTCCCCCTCTCCTCCCCCCTCCCCCGCTGTTCCTCAGACATTCTTGTCAACTGCTGGAAATGGCCCACCTTGATTATCACTATAAAAGGTCTGTCCCCCCCTCCCCCGCTCTTCTGCTGGTAATAGCTCACCTTGTTACAGTGTGTATGGTGACACCCATTGTTTCATGTTTTCTATGTATATAAATCTCTCCACTGTATTTTCCACTGAATGCATCTGATGAAGTGAGCTGTAGCTCACGAAAGCTTACTCTCAAATAAATTTGTTAGTCTCTAAGGTGTCACAAGTACTCCTTTTCTTTTTACAAAGAAGACTGTTTTCTTAAAGGGGCAGTCATAAATTTTGCATCTATTTTTTCCCTAGAAACTACTTCAGTTTCAAATAAAGCAAAGCCTTTATTAAGTGGCTGCTCAGGGGACCAGCAAAATGAGATCTCTTAAGCAAGGTGGCCTTTAACAAAGGTGGATCTGCAGCTTACTAGAAAGCCAAGGGGACTCAGTTATTTAATTCCAAAATTTTGTTTTGTTTATAAAACACTGAAAATATAAATATTTAAATCATTTTATTTTTATAAAATACTAGAAATACATATACTTAATAATAGATGTTTAATCATTTGTAGGTGAAACATTAATTTGTCTGCGGGTTATCATGAACATAAAAGAAGTAAAACTGTAACATAATTATTTTTAACTAGTGTCTCATGAATGAGTATTAAAACTTAAAGGAATACATAGCTCTATACAAAGTGCAGAGTTTCCCATTGCACTACATGTGTATATACAATGTGCCTTATGAGCAGTCAAATGCAAAGTGAGTAAGCTGATAACTTAAGCAAATTTCTTCTGTATTTGAGAGCAATTCTGGATGGTCTCTGGTTATGTTGGAGAAGTAGTTGCTTAATATATTTACATTGTAAAGTTCTTGGGGATAACCTGTTTCATAGGGCTGCTGGTTACCAAAAATAGGGTTCTTTGACACAGACTTCATTGTATTTTTTTTAATATGCCCCCAGGTCCCAACTGCTCTGTGGGTCCTGCCCCCAGCTGACATCAGCTCATGCAGTAGCCTCCTAATATTGGAGACACTGCCATTATTCTGTCAAGCTTTAAAGATAAATTGCAAAGAGATTCCTGCCTGCAGCTGTGACACTCATCCTTCATCCCCAGGACAGGGTAGAGGAGCTGATACCAGAAGCACATCACCGTCTCACATCTAGCAGTGGATTAGGTCGTGGTTTGGAGTTTCTGTAGTCCCAAAGTGAGCTGCTAGCAGGAAGCCCAGTGATGCCATAGCTGGGGTTACCTGCTACCATATCATCATCCTGGAGATCAGGGAGGATTTGAACGTTTTGTGCCTCATTGTTGAATAAACTTAAAGGGTCTCATTCTGGCTTTGTATGTATCTGCTGATATCCGTATGTATTGGGAAGCCTCTGGGGGCCAGTTTCATTGCATACTTCATTATGTCCTGGTGTGCGCGGTGGTTGCTAGGGTAGTGGATTGCATGGAAGATTGCTCCGGACACTGCTTTCACTACCCCTTACATGGGTGAATATAAGTTATAAAACAAATTGTGGGACAAAACAGCATGGCTTTTTTTTGTTTTTGAACCAACAATTAGACTGTAGTTTGCATCACTAAATTTTGAGAGCCCAGCTGCTGTACGGCCTTTCCTCCTTTGTTTAGGACGTAACATCAGTTTCTGGTTAGGTACAGGTTAGGTGTTGATACTAGCATTGTTCACTTTCAGTTACTGTCAGTGGAAGAGATTTCAGCAGCTGCTCTTATGATACAGTCAGAGCCTGTGATGATTGGATTGGAAATGTTTGGGTGGGTTAAGACTAGTTGACTAATCCATGCCCCCAAGAACATGGGGGTCATAACACACAACCTTCCTGTGCATCCTTCCTTTGGAGCTACTGAAGAGTTCCCAAACTTTTGGCCCAATACTCCTGTCCCTGTGGAGTAGTTCATTGCTGAAATTGAGGAATGGGGTTTTGATTATTCCACCAAGTCTTCTTACTTGGCTACTATATCTTTCTGTGCTCAAGTAGCTGATGTCCGTGATGTGTGTCAGATGCTCATGAGACAGAAAATGGAGGGCTGTACTAGGTTTTGGGACTCCTGAAAGGATGGATGTCCTAACAGTGGAAAATTACTGGAATGATATGTGGCGGCAGCTTTTGTCTGGTTGACTAACTTGTGGAGGGGGAGATTCTCCTACATCAAACGGCTTCTCTACAGCAATTTTTGGTGTGCTGTGAATTAGTGAGCAGATTGCTAGGGTACTGGGCAGGCCTCATTCTGACACTCACCTTGGAGATGACGCCTACTCTATGCCTCCAAATTTTGATCTGTGGCTCTTTTATATAAGGCAAAACAATATGGTAAGAAGTCATTAATTAATCTTCAAGAGATGCCCAGTCAATTGGTCTAACTCAGGATGGCCATGTCAGTGTATCTCCCTGGGCACTCTGCAGACAGCAGTCTCTCTTTTCTGCCTAGTGACATCATACCTTTATTAATTCAATGCCATCATCTGGAAGATATTTGTGAGTTGAGATCTGGGAGTCCTTAGATCTCATTTATTTGGAACAAGTCTCCACTGTATCTGCTGCCATGTCTGAGGTCTTCGATCTTGAGGTTCAAACACCAGGTGGATAACATTTTGCCTGTTTTCAAGATTGTATTTGTCCAGACACACCCTTCACTACTCCCGGCTGGCTTTGCTAGAGGTATTTTCCTCGTGTAAATTGCAGGAATACAGAGGCCTTGGTATTAGGTGGGTCTTTAAGCCTTGGAAAGCTGGAATGCTTTCTGTATTTGTGTACTCAGTTGGGGGAGAGTGCATGACTATTCTGGAGGGCTATTGCTTCCATCTACCTTTTGCTGATACCAGAACATGTTACCTTAAAGTGTCATCTGGAGTTACACTTTAACAAAAGTTGCAGCTAGCTATTGGCCTGAATTTACATAAATTGCCGTAAGTCCTTATTGTTTCCTGTACTCAGTAATAGACTGTTTAGGGATGAGACCTTGTTTTGTTCAACTGACACGTGTTTGCAGCAAATGTGATCGGGCTCTTTTTGAGTCCCGGGGGGTGGGAAGTGAATCCCAATAAGTAGTAACTGCAAGGTATAAGCACCAAAATGTTCAAAAACGGCTCCTTTTTTTTAAGGTATTGAAAATATTAATATGGACAAATGCTTTAATATCCCCAAACCCAGTAAGGCTGTTATTAGATGAACAGTGTAGATAAAAGCATCCAAATGGTAAATTCCCTGACACAGTTTTTAAATGGCCAAATCTAGGGTAGATTTGCTTTTTTTTTTTAAACTTTGTTTTCAGTCTAAACCTTTGTATACTACCTTTCCCCCACCAGTTAGGTTCTAAACACCTCATAATTAGTTTCATATGGAAATACTGTCAAAACTTAACTACCAAGCATTAGCAAATGGCGCTACTTTTTTTTTTCCAAACACACAAGGCCTAATCCAGTAAAACGTGGAGTGTTTCTGATGAATTACCTTACATTTAAGGCATTTGGCAGCTTGCAGCACTGAGCTCTTTACGTTGATATAAAAAATTATGTACAAAGTGTTGATCCATGAATCTGTATCTTTGGAAAGACAACCTTCATATGGAAAACATTTTAAATACAGAGCACACATGATGCCATTAATCAAATGTTGCCGGAAAAATGTCTTTAAGAAGGGCTTTATTCTTTTGTATGCATTCCTCTGATATCAGTTAGTGCAAGAGAATGTGAAGAATGAAATATTGGACTGTTCAGCACCTTGGTTTTGGACAGCGACATTCTGAATGATTGAGGACTGATTTAATCTAACATACAGACATAAATCAGATTATATGTATTATTATATATATTATGTTGTGTCCAGATGCCATAATCAGAATCTATTACAGGCCAAGCCTGAGATCCCAGTCTCACACCTGAGTTTGCATTTTAAAAATGTGTTATCTATATTAAAAAGATTAATTAACATTGATTGCTTTTATAGCCAGAAGAAACTCTTAAGTTTAAATGGGAGTACTAGCCAAACTTAAATAGAATATGGATAAAGGATAAGTTATTAAATATTACATACTGAGCAATATACTGATTTTATTAATGTAACAAAATAAAAATGAGCATCCGGTGTTTTAATATCCATAAATTGAAGCATATGGAAAGAAAAGCTAGTTTATATTTTTATATATAGATATCATGCTTTAAAAACAGAATGATCCCCTGTTCAGTATATTACTGTGGTTTAGCATCAGATACTTTAAGGGTCATGCAGCTCACTGCATACTGAGAAATCCCTACATGGACATTGAACACTGTGCTCAAATTATAAAAATGTCAGAGCTCTTTACCTTCCCTCTCTTATCTTGTGGACTTTTCCATTGTAACAAGTTTTTATTTTATTTATATAACATTCCATTACAACAGGTTATTTATTATAAAACCTGTGGTAATGGAAAAGAGCTCTGACTTTCTCACAATGTGCGCAGAGTGTACAATGTCCACGTAGGGGATCCCTCAGTATGTAGTGATCTTAGCAAAATATGTTATGCTGAACAACAGTAATATACTGAACAGGGGATTATTCCATTTTTAAAGCGTTATATGTACACTTTTTAACATACACCTTCAGTTTGCTTTGAAAACAGGAATTGATGGAAACAGGAATAGAATGCAGTCATTCAGAATTACATACAGTAGTTCAATTTAGAGTTCTGTATTTTCTTTTGACTTGATTTAATTTTTTCCTTTTCTAAATAGTAAACCAATGATTTTGGTTTGTCTTTTTTCCCTTTTGTTTTACTATTGTCTCTAGGGGTTGATACAAAGTTGAAGTTCACTCTTGAACCATCTTTAGGTCAAAATGGTTTTCAGCAGGTAACTTCATTTATTTTCACTTGTTTTTAGCAGACTAAAATTTCCTTTTCAGTGTACTTGTGTTACTTGAAATGTGCATTGCTTTATTTTGTATCTTAATGTGGGTATATTAGTTGCCACTACATAAAGATTTGTTCCAACTAACATTTTGGAAATTGTAATGCAATTCCTTTGTTTTCTCTGACATCTCAGAATTCTCATAATGTCAGAGTCTTATATTTTTTTATATACATAAAGTATTAGTCTTATAAGATTATATTTTGCCTTTAATTAGGGTTTCTGTATTAACTCTAGGCACTGGTCCATCTTATGGCTAAGCATTTAATTTCTTAAACATGGGAAATAAAATGAATGTTTCTTACTTGCAGTATTGCACATATGCCCACATTTCTGAATTAAACTAATTCCATATGTTTCCTATGCTGGATGTTTTTGCTTTTAGTGGTATGATGCTCTCAAAGCAGTGGCCAGACTGCCAACAGGAATACCAAAGGAGTGGAGAAGGAAGGTAGGTAGATCTGTACACTTCACAAGATAATTGCAATCGCATGTGGTTTAGAGATGGTATGAATTTGAGAGTCTTAGGCTTTGTATGCACTGGGGATTTTTGCTGGTTCAAAACTATCAAGGACCAGCCACTCGTGGAGCTGCACTGTTGCACAGACAGGCAAAGCTGCTGTTTACACTAGTGGTGTTGCTCATTCTTGAAATTTACATAAGCTGTACCAGCACAGATTTTGGCTTTTATCACTTTACTCCATCTACACCAAGAGTTTGTGCTGATGAATCTTTCTCAATAGCTGAACATTGACTAAATGTGGGACATATTCTGGCCTCAATTTCATGCAAGCAACCCTACAGAAGGATTAAAACATACGTAAGATATATACATGGTTTAATATAATTTTTGTATGTTGGGATCTTTCTCCTTTTCCTTTCTTACTCCCTTTTGGAATTATTATTATTATTTATGCAGGGTATTACCATGACACTAATTTAACCATAAATTCTTTTATTAAATCCAAAGGGCAAATGGTATTTATAACAATTACTCTAAATATGCCTGTAAAGCCTAAATAATAGCAATTTACTCCAGCCAAACAGTAACAAAATATTTATAGGCATATGATCAAAATTACTTACAAATGGGCTAAGGATGCTTAGACCCATATTGGTCTACTCCCAACGTGGTCAGGCAGGTATTAGCAATGAACCCTTGAAGAGTTTACTTTTTTATACCCTTTAAGAAACAAGTGATGTCACTGCAAATTATTGCACCTTAGCTAAGGCGGTATGAAGTAGTTTCTCACATAGCCAATTATTTATTGCACATGATGCCCAGTTAACTGTGTTTTATTTCTATTTCAGCCCAAACCTTAAGATAAGACTGGTATTTCACAGGATCACTACAGGTTTAACACAACTCTTCTTTCTCATGATCTCATTCTTTTTGGTCACAGGCTTTGGGCCTATTGCTCCTGCTAATATCCTAACTCAGTTTAAAACCATAGTTCACCTAGGTCTCACCGGGGTGGATAGTCTCACACTCCCTATCCCTCCAACCCAAACCATTTGCTCTTTCAGGTTAAGAGAGAATAAAATAAACAATCATAGGGGTATCATTCCCCCCTAATTGTTTTAATAAGTAGTCCATTTGCATCACATTGGAGTCTTTCAGCTGTCATTTTCTTCCCTATAATGAAGTCTTTCTCCCTCCTCCCCTCTAATAACCCATTTGCTATTGCTCTGTTACTTGTTCTATGAAGCTTTGCAAAGAGTGACGCAATGTACAGGCTCTTTTTCCTCCCCCTCACCTAGACCATATCTATGCTGTTGCTCATGCACTCGTTGTTTAGCTAGCCAGAGGAGCAAGTGGAATGGAACTGGCATTGGCTCTCTCACACTCTTTCACATTTCTGCTGAACTAGGAGGAAGCATTCTACACTGCTCCAGCCCAGTGAGAGATCCTCCTCAGCTGATAGGGGTGGGCAGAGCCAGGGCAAAGGTTAAACTTTCTCCAGCACAGGTGGAGGACAGTATCCATGCTGCTCCTTTTGTACAGGACACTTTTCCTCTTGGCCCAACAGAAATGGAGTATGAAACCAGCAAGCATAAGTGGAGTTTCATTTTACTGCTCTCCCGACTAGCAAATGCTGTGTGGAGGTGCAGCAGCAGCACAAGTAGTTCCTCTACACCAGAGATCTGTAGTGTGTGGGAGAGGGGAAATGCAGGGAATCTCTGATTCTGAGAGCTGTAGGTGAATGTTTAAGTGTTTTATTACTGGGGGAAGTGTGGGAATGGCTTTTCTCATTTGGAATATGTAGATCAACTCCCCTTCCCTTTCACCATTTCTTCCACCCCCCTGCAAAGCAATCCTTTGTCATTGTTAACCATTGTTATGTTGTGGCCTACCACCCTGCCTAGAATTAGGTAAAATTATATACCAATGCTCTTTACTAAATTGTTATCTGTTAGCCTGTTAATAATCAACAAATTGGAGTGGGAGTTCAAAAGTTACTTAGCAAAGAGGTTCTGAATCTGCATTGTACCTGTGGGCTCTTCTGATAAGTTCCGCTATTTTAAGCACTGATTTTATTTTTCTAGTGTGGATGTAGAAATCTCCCCTTTAAAGATGGGCTCATCCAGTTATCATTTAGAGAAAATGACATTCACCATGATATCCCTTTCTGTAAGGTTCCTTGTATCTTTGTTTAAAGTCCAGCATTTCTTTACAGAATCCAATATTTTCTTCCTAACTTCATAGGCTGTATACTAGCCTAGAGTCACAGATGCGCCTCAGAGCATGCTATGTATGTAGTCCCTGTGCTTGAAACCAGGCTAATGTTTCAAAAATACATCTGGATGCCAAGAGTTCATGAACCCATCTAGTCACAGTTGCTTAGTATAAACCAAATAATTCTTTGGATCCAACCCTGAAGTCCCTACTCTGGGGCAAATCACCTGCTCCTTTGTATTAAAAAAAAAACAAAAACCAAAAACAGAACCCTCCTTTGCCCAAAGAGAGCTATCAGGGAGAGGTTTCAGAGTAACAGCCGTGTTAGTCTGTATTCGCAAAAAGAAAAGGAGTACTTGTGGCACCTTAGAGACTAACCAATTTATTTGAGCATAAGCTTTCGTGAGCTACAGCTCACTTCATCAGATGCATATCGTGGAAACTGCAGCAGACTTTATATATACACAGAGAATATGAAACAATACCTCCTCCCACCCCACTGTCCTGCTGGTAATAGCTTATCTAAAGTGATCATCAGGTGGGCCATTTCCAGCACAAATCCAGGTTTTCTATCAGGGAGAGAAATTCTGCAAGGTTTCTCTTGCAGGTTTTCCAGCAGATCATTCCAGCATGAAGTTTGTGGAATGGGCAGCTTGGGGCTGTGTTATCTTTTCAACAGATTCCCTGTTGATTACCATGTGGTGGAAGAGATGATGTGAGCAGTACACCTGGCCCTACCTTTACCAGTCTTGCAGATCAGACTCTCCCTTACATTTGGATTCCTGATCCCTATGTCTGTGAGAGAGAGTGCTGTGAAGATAGCTAGCACCCTCAGTTCTTCTCATGCACGGAAGACAGTCATATGGAGGATCCTCAGGAAATGGCTGGGGCCTTGGTTTTTATTCACACAAAGTTCCCCTGGAAGTTGGTAGGAATTCTACCTGAGTAACACCTTCAGGACTGAGCCATCTATTGCATTTTAGAAAGCAGGGGTATCGCTTTTATTATATAGAAATTGTTTAGACTCAGAAAAGATGTATATCCTTCTTTTCCCCCTTCTGCATTTGTTGAATCTAAAGGAAAATCACATCTGGCTAGAACTTGTGAGATTCATAGAATTACATACCAGTATGTATAAACTGATCTTATTTTAAAATAGGAATCGAATAATGCATCGTATTGTCATGTTGTATGTATCTTTAGGTTTGGCTGACCCTAGCAGATCACTACTTACATAGTATAGCAATTGACTGGGATAAAACTATGCGCTTCACTTTCAATGACAGAAGTAATCCTGATGATGACTCCATGGGCATTCAGATTGTAAAGGTAATTGGCATTTCAGCTGATACGTTTGTGTGCATAAAATATAATTTTTTAAAATTTCTCAATGGAAAATAAATAATTGTTTTTTGGGAGGTGTTGAATTTGTTTAATTTTCTGCTACTGCATTCCTAAAAGTTACTTCTTCTTGTCTATTGGCCAAGTGTTACTGTTCCTCTGGGCATTCTTGCATATTAATTGTTGAAATTTGAGAAAATAATTTGTTTCAGTGCTGTTGCTATTGGTAGAAAATTCTTTTTGCCTGATTTCCACCTCCAGCATTCCTGTTTTTCAGAGAGAAGTAGTGGAGAGAAAGGTTAATGAAAGGCACATTTTGCTCTTGCTTTGCCAGTGATGCCATCTGCTCAGTTTGTCTCCTCCCAACACACAAAGTTGGGCTGGGGGAGGAAATCTCCATGGGGATCTATTTGTGGAGGTCCTCACACATAGTCCTATTTGGAGGGGCCCATTTGCTTCTTTCTTCATCTTGCAGAAATGGTCACATCACTTGCCCCTAAACCTTGCAAATCTCCAGGCACGTCCATGCAGAAGTCTTGGACCTATACAACTCAGTCCCTTAAAGGTCTCCTGCCTCTGGTCATGTGCTACTCTAGCAGCAGTTGGGAGGGTGACATGGAAAAGACAATATATCCTGGGGCTGGATAATATATTTACCCAAAGTCTGTGGAGCTGGTTGGGAGACAGCCCTTCTAGCCCACCCAGTCTCCTGTCCTTCCCCAGTTCATATCTCTGGCTCTTTGAAGAAGCCTGAGGGGAGTGGTGCCAGGGAGGAAGCTGAGTCCTCTCTTCCGCTTGGGAGAGTGGGGATATCTGCATATGGAGGGGACCCTCTATGCACAGATGTTGGGGGCACAATGTGAGCCTGTATTGGAGAGAGAGTTTTTGCAAAATACTTGTTTGTTTGTTGGCATCTACTAGCAGAGAAACGACCAGCTGCCATAGGGTAATTCATCTTTTCCTTCAGTAAATTGCATTTGTCTGCATTCTCTCAATTGTATACTGTACTGTCGGTCATGTAAAGTTTGTAGCCCAGAGTTGTTTTAGTTGTGTTTGTAAAGAAACTTTCTAGACCTCCTAGAGATGATGTAATGTTCTGATATATAAAGTGATGTTTGCGTGCTCGCTTGAGGATCATATTTGCTGATTTAATAATGGTCTAGCAAATTTCTGATTAAGGTTTGGGTGGACCTTGTGTTCTATAAAGAAAATATTTGCTGGTATCCAACCGTGCTGTGATGTAATAAGTTGACCCTATTGTCACTTAGCGTACAGTAGTAAAATGTCCTTCACTCTGTATGTGTTTCAGTTGTTGTGTCATTTCTTTTTCTTTTTAAAATAAGAGCCAATTTTGGGAAGAGAACATCATAGTTCAAATTATGGTTTCGATAGCTCTAGTGTCTTGCAGCTTAGTCTTTCTTACAGTGATAATTTCATGAAAAGAATATCTTCTAAATCCATCTTTGCTTTAGCACCAGTATACCTAAGTGATGATGCTTACATTTCTGAATATTTGTTTGAAAAACAGTACCCAGACTTGGTAACTCTAAATTATAGATATTGGCTGTACAATGCCTTATTAAAAATTAAAAGTGCTGTACATGTTTATGCCTTTCACTCACAAACGAGTTACAACCTCCAGAACAATGTGTTTTTTGCTGGCATAAAAAATGAGGAGTCTGGCAATATTTTTGCAGTTTGATGCAAATGATTCCTATTTTTTCTTCGCATGTCAAAAAAGATGTTGGCTTTATTCATTTGCTAACACAAAGTGCAATTACAAAGAATGCACTGTTAATGTCTAAAGGACTAAGGGTTTGCTAAAGCACAGTGTTAAAAAGAGTCTTTAGAAAATAATATGTTTAACAGGATAACATTTATATTCAGCTCTAGAACTGCACTTGAAATTGCAGCTGCTAATTTTAATGTTAGTTGCCTACAACCACTCACTCTAGTACCTTGTTCCATACTTTATAGTGGCAACAAATCACGATATTCCATTGACTAAAATTCACATTCTAATTCGTTCTCTATGCAGAAAAGTGTTTGAAAAAAAGAGATATGTAATATTTCTCTTTTAGGCTTCTGGTTAAGATATGGGTACAACTTTCTTTTAACACTTTTTTCTGGATTTGATAATTTTTCAGAAGTAAACAGCACTTTACAAATGAGAATGTTCTAAAAATAATTTTGCAGCTATGTTTTATCTCTTTGAAGATAGCTTGTAACCTTATTGATATTTCAGGGACAATCAGATACTGGCATCTCTTTTGGTAATTTATTTATCTAGGTTAGTTTCAGAGGCACCATTTGGTTTACAGAGTGGTCTTCTTTACACCCAATTTTCCTGCTCTGTTGATCGGGAACAAGGAGGTCAAGTGAGCTGGTGGCTCAGTTCCTGCTAGAACTCGGGGCTTTCTTGGATTCCAGCCCTTTGCTCAAACTACTTCATTCCTTCAATCAGCTAAACATTTTAAAATAAAAATTAATCTCTTCAAACAGTGGTAACATAATTATGTGTGTGTTTGACAGGATGCGGGAGACAAAAAGTAAGGGAGTGGAATAGGAGAACATCTCAAATATCTTTCCTATTTTAGGATCTTCACCGAACTGGTTGCAGTTCTTACTGTGGCCAGGAGGCAGAGCAGGACCGAGTCGTGTTGAAACGAGTTCTGCTGGCTTATGCTAGATGGAACAAATCAGTTGGATATTGCCAAGGCTTTAATATACTAGCTGCACTCATCTTGGAAGTAATGGAAGGCAATGAAGGGGATGCCCTGAAAGTGAGTGAAACTGTGTGCTATGTTTCTAACCCTTGTGATCGTGAGGATTACCTTTAAAAGGTGAACTTAGTGTAAACAATGCATACGTTTGCAGACAGCCTAAAACAGCAGCTCACAGAGAACTGATCCATCTGAATGGGTCATTTTAAATGTCACTCCTGTTAACGTCCACTGATGACCATTTTTGCAAAAATACCCAGATAATGGGTAAAATCCTGGCCCCGGTGAAGTCAATGGCAAAATTCCCATTGACTTCAGTGGAGCCAGAATTTCATCCAATCCCAAACTGCCTCCAAAGCACCAACTGGCCCTTTTCTTAGCAACCAGAGCCTCCAACTTTCCTTGACAACTTCTGTGATGAATTTGTGTGTTGTCAGTCCAAAAATCTGCAGCACTTTGAAACAAAGTGTGAGATCAGTGTGAAGTAAGTAGAATTGAATATCAAAATAATTATCCTGGGTCTGTTGTACTGAGTGTATTACTCATTTCCATGTTTAAGTTGTTTAGAACCCTCCCATTTTAAGTTAAAGCTGCTGCTGCTATATTTCCAGAGTCCAAGCCACAGAACTGACGCCTGCCTTGCTACAGGGCATCAGGACCAAGATTTGCCAGTGTTATGCATGACCTTCCTAAAATACAGCTTGTTCATGTAAATGAGGAGTTTACCATGGGGGTTGAATTGTTAAAGGAGATCATGACTCTCTCAGATACTGTGGTGTTTAACTTGCTCTAGATATTATTATATATATTTAAGTCTTAGAAACTGTGGGAAAAATAACAGCTCTCAGAGTCAAAGTCCAGCACATATACATTTCTAGATAGATATCTTATATGTTGCTTTATTATAGAGACAGAGTTGTAACATTAGGAAAATATTAGAACAGTTCCAATATATATCATGGAGTAAAATTTGCCTTGTATAATTTTTTTCCCCACATAATTGCCTTATGTGATTGCCTTAATAATTTACAACTATAATCTCTTATTTTATGACAACCACATGTTCTCCAGTTTATTAATGGAGCAGTTCCTAAGACACTTCACTAGTTAAAGTAAGCATGTTAATGTTAAATCTCCAGTTCAATACAGATAGAAACTGCTTATAAATTCTGTAAATTAAATTAACCTAACTGAAGTAGAAATGGATATGATGGGTAAGAGTGCCATAGTTTGTGTGAAAAAAAAATCACACATGTGATTCATCTAGTTTAAAAAAAATACTAAAGAGGTTTTATAAAAACAGATTAAACAACAGATTGGCATGGGGAAGAAATTACAGAATTGAACACCAGTGAGAAATATCCTAATTGCTGGAAAATGTACCACAGGATGCTAATAAAGTACATCACTATTTTAAAAAATCCCTCCCCTAAACACTTTTGATGTCAATGAAGTAGGCAGAAATGGATATTTAAGTCTTATAAAAAGCTTTGTTTTCTTTCTAGCTCTCTATTTCATGTCCGGAGTATTTAAAGCAATATCCATTATGTAAATAGAACCCATTGTGCATGTGGCTTTGTTAAATATAGTACTTTACAACTGACGTATTAAGAAATTAGCGGAACTGCAAGGATATTTATTACAGATCTAATTCATATTATTAGATTACTTGTTCCAAAAGCTTGGGAACAGGATAAAGAAATAAGGCACAATTTTTTTTTCACAAGGGAGAAAAAAATCCTAATGCAAACAGAAGATTGATAAATGTATTCTGAGAAATAAGGGACTCTTAATTATATTGCAAAGAAAGAATAAAGGTAGTTCTGAGAATCATGCAGAAAAAAATAATGAATTGCTGCAAAATAAATGTCATGCTTATTTGCATATAACACTTTTTTCTGCTAATTCTATGAAATCCGTAGAAGTGTAAAAATTTCTAATAAATGCTTAAAAAGTCACTGGCAGGGAAGACACAGTCATTCAGTGCAAAAACATCTGTATGTATATTGGAAGGGCAGGTGGTGATATATCAGTCCTTTAAATACTTGCATATAACAATTTCCATTGAGATGGTAGCAATTATATTTGTCTCATTTTACAATCCTTAAATATTTCACCATAATCAGCTGGTGAACTATTGTCAATATAGTTGCCTTCTTTATATAATTAAACATATTTGTTGAGCTGTGCATTGTTATATTTCTCAGTTTATTACCTTGTATAATGAGATGATGAAGTGCAACCCATCACGCCAGCTAAAATGCAGGAAGAGTGCTTTCTAAAGAGCAGCATCACATACATAACCATTAATTTAGATGCTGACCAGGATAGCAAGTCTTCCATTTGTGACATTTAAAAAGCACAGACTTAATGGATTTAAGAATTTCCTAAATAATTCAGGGCATCTCACTAACACATACAACAACAGAAGTATCAAAAATTGGCTTTGATTAACAGAATATTGCTTCCATTATTGTGTGGTGTGGCTTCTGTTAGACTGATCTCAGTCTTTTACATTCTGTTATTTTTTGAAGTTATCCAGACTCCTCTCTTAGCAGTGCAAGCTGCTGTTGAAGAGTTGACACTTCGGACCCAATCCTGCAGGTGCTTTGCACCTGGAATGTCTACGGATGCTTAAAGTAACGTTGCCTTCTTTCATTATAAGATATAGAATTAAACATCAGATACCTAAGGCACATCTTGCCAGCGTATCTAAGCTATAGCTCAGTGGAATAGAACATGTTAGTGCATTTTATATTTTAGAGCAGGAGTTTTTGCTGTTCTTGGAAGATCATTTGTTCTCTTACCAATCCTAAATGATTAACTGCTCTTTTTCTCATTTTCTTACAGATCATGATTTACCTAATCGATAAAGTACTGCCTGATAGCTATTTTGTCAATAATCTTCGTGCATTGTCTGTGGATATGGCTGTTTTCCGAGATCTTTTAAGAATGAAACTTCCTGAACTGTCCCAGCACTTGGATACGCTTCAGAGAGCTGCAAATAGGGAAAGTAGAGGTGCGTTCAACAAAAATGGTGTTGAATTATTTTTCACATTTGCCTCATTGAGCATCAGTTTTAAGAACACTGTGGTTTAAATGTGTATGTATTAAAAGTTTGAGAACAACAACATTTTTAAAAATTGTGTAAGAATACAGTTGACCTTTTACTAATTGACTAACATAGTTAACATGATAGGAGATGGTTCTTATACTGGTGACCATATCTTGAACCAACAGCTCTCTCAAGTGAAGCAAATGAGGAGATACTTTAGCCCCATAAGTAGCTGTGGACAGAATTGGGTTGACAATGCCATAAATTAGGTATCTGACAATACCACATCACATAGCATAGTACAGCTGATGTCCTGGAAAGTTCTTTGCCTAATTGCATGACCTTTGATGTCCTCTTCAGTTTCTTGGTGGAATCTGTATTGGAATTATGTTATCCTTGTGGGAAGACTGATTCATGGCAGTGGATCATGTCTAGTTGTTATTTTTCTGATTAGATGCCTAGTGACATAGGATGTAAAATGTCCTTGAATCTGAGAGCTGATCTTTGTTATCTGAAAATGGCTTTGCACTCTGAGTTCCGAGGCGTAACACTCCTCAGAACGTTCTTTCCTTAACAAGATCGAGTTTTTTGTTATTCTACAATTGAATGCCCCTTGAGTTCCAAACCTGAACATTACGAAGGCCCCTGTAAAGAATGAATCTTCTAGGAGATAGTCTTGTGAATGGCTGCCTGAACTGTGTAAAAACAGATAAACAAAAAGCCTTTAATTCATGTTTGCTGGCTTGGTGATCAAGTAATTTTGGTGGGTGATGAGGAGCGTCGCTGACCTCCTATGAATCAATCCACACTACCAAAATTCATGAAACATGCTCCAGGCACCAGAAAGTGAAACTTTAGAATTCCAAACTGAAGGATTAAATCTTTTATGAAACTGCTAGGAAACCAAAAGGAAAACCGAATAAATTACAGCTGTGTCTGCTGAGGCAGGACACTAGGATTTTAATACAATAGACAGGACTTAAAAGAACCAGTCCCCATCGGGCAAGTAGGAGATTTTTTTTGACAATTGTCATCAACTTCTGCAGAATTTGAGTTTTGTTTTTTTCTTATAAATCGAGCTGTTGTGATTGCAGGGTACAAAAAAACCCTCCTTCCAAATATGAAATGGGTATTAACTAAGTGGTGCTAACTTCTGGAATCTACAGACATCACCAGCACCTCTGCTGCTGCTTAGGCCATGTCACTTATGTCAGGAAAATTTATGTTGCTCTGGGTGTGGAAAAAAACCCAAAGCCCTAAGCGACATAAGTTTCGGTGGCATAAGTGGTCATGTGCACAGCACGATGTCAGCAGGAGAGCTTCTCCTGCCAACTTAGCTGCTGCTGCTCGTTGGAGGTGGTTTAATTATGTCAACGGGAGAACTCTCTCCTGTCAGCATAGAGTGGGCATGCGGGAGATCTTAGAGTGACACAGCTGCATCGGTACAGCTGTGCCATTGTAAGGTCTCTAGTGTAGGTATAGCCTCAGTTTTCCTATACTGCAGCAGAGTGATTTGCAATGTTACTTTTCACTGCTGTTATTCAGAACCCTGTGGACAGCTGCAGACTGGGAAAGCTTTGAGCAGCAGCAGAGGCACTGGAACTATTGGCAGTCTTCAGAATGCGGCACTGCACCAGTTTGCACAACATTGTAAAGTAACTTTGGGGAATAATGAACTGTGAATGACTTGCTATCTTAATTTTTCCATTTTAGGAGGCTATGAACCCCCACTTACCAATGTCTTCACAATGCAGTGGTTCCTGACCCTCTTTGCTACATGCCTTCCTAACCATACAGTTTTAAAGATCTGGGATTCAGTATTCTTTGAAGGGTCTGAAGTTATACTGAGAGTAGCACTGGCTATCTGGGCAAAGTTAGGCGAGTAAGTGATTTTTCTTTCTTTTTTGTGCAATGCATGCAACATATATGGTTTTAATACGTATTATTTTTCTGAAGTGCAAATTCCAGATATAAACAAGGCATGGCCTTGCAGGAAACTATTACTTTTAAAATAGATGTACAAAGTGGCAATATAGCATTCTATAAAATGTATTCTAGGGAACAATCTGGCAATGACAGAAAGAAGGGTGGGATGACTTATTGGGCTTCACCCTATTAAATGTCTATAGTTAATTACATAGCATATATAATATCTATGTTAAAATGTTGGGTCTGATTCTGTAAGCCCACTGCACACAGAATTCTAGGTGAAATCAATGGGAGTTCTGTGCATAGAGGCTCCTTGTCTGTACTGTATTTAAGAAACATTAGATTCACAGGCCTTCTCTGAATTCTTGTTTATTTAGAGCATATCTTTTAGAAAAAAACATTCAATCTTGATTTTAAAGTTGCCAGTGATGGAGAATCCACCACAGTCCTTGGTAAATTGTTCCAATTGTTAATTACCCTCACTGTTAAAATTTGTGCTTTTTTTGAGAAAGGAACATACATTGCTAAAGTGTAGTTACAGTAGTGCTGAGCTCATTACAAGCCTCATGTTCCTCTATACAATGCATTGCCTGGTGAATGGGTGTTAACCAATAAGTTTTCTGGAAACTATCTGTGGAAGCAATTGCTTTAAAGAACATTTTTAACCAAGATTTTATTAAGGATAATGTATAGGTGCTGAGAAATCTGCAACATGCAAGCTGTCTCATTTTGTAAGGGATCAATCATTGAATACAAATCTAGGTGTTTTTTTTTTTAAGGACACATGTAATGGAATGATTTTTCTGAACTGCTTTCATCACTGCAGATGTTTACATTCCAAACAGAGGGCCAAATCCCTTTGGAGTTAATGAGAGTTTTGTCACTGACTTCATTGGGAAATGTGAGCAGGAGCAGGCCAAGTATCTACTAGTGTCAGCTGGAAAACTCTGTTGGATTCAGCAGCTGCATCCAATCTTTTCCTCTGATACCCAGCACCGCCTACCTTCCTAGCAACAAACCTTTTTCTTTAATATAAAATTAAAATATTAAAAATATTGACAAAATGTATATGTAGCAGTATCCCAAGAGGTCTTCTAAATTTGCAAAATAAATTACCACTTAAAACTTCAGCACCACAGGCAAGTGCTTTTACATTATATTTGGTTTTGTATCTTGCATGTTTAATCTGAAAAATAATTACTTTTTTTTGTAACTGGCAAATGGTGAATAATTAGCTAAGACCTGTTCTTACTCAGGCTTTATTCATGAATTGAGCTGTTCGCATTTAGAATAAACTAGACATAGCGTTATTATTATTTTGTATTATGTTATCTACAGACAATGGGTCCCACAGGACCTCTGTGCACGGACTTCCCACTTCACCTGGAATTCTAGAGGCCTCAGTCAGGATCAGAGCCCCATCTTGCTGGGTATTATACAAACATAGAACAAAAGAAGTTCTCTGATGTGAAGAGTTTACCAACAATCTAAATAAGACAAGACTTACAAAGTGGAAATAACAAACAATTGGAAAGAATGGCAGCAGGCAGTTGAGGGAAAGGTTAATAAATAAGATAAACATCAGAAATCATACAGGGCATCTTTATACCCATTGTTAGCTGGCATCATGGTGGAAGTAGGTTGTGATGAGGGACTTGGAGAAAAGGGTAGGACTTATGGGCTAGTTTGGGCAGAGTGTTCCAAATGTAAGGGGCAGCATAAGGGAACAAACCTCAGCGGTACTTGAGGGAGAAGCAGTCAAATAGGCAAGAGATGCTGGCTAAATAGATGTAGAAAGGATTGGATACTAATAAGCAAGGAGGAGCTATGTTGTGAAAGGCCTTAAAGGTAAGGATCAGAAACTCCTACTTGATGTGCTGGAGGAGGAGCCAGTGAAAGACTCAAAGTCAGCAGTGACATAGTCAGAATGATGGACCAAGAAAATGATATTAACAGCAACATTTTGAATGGACATAAGGAAAATGAAGTGGTATCATGAAGGCCCAAAGAGGGGAGTATGCAATAGTTGAGACAAGAGATGATGAGGACTTGGATGAGTTCTCTTTGGGTAGACAAAGAGATGGAGGAACAAACAGCAAGATTTTGGCATGGCCTGGACATTAAGTTTCGGTTGCCAGCCAGGAAGAGATGTTAGAGTGGTAGGCTGCAATGCAGGACTGAAAGTCAGATAGTTGAAAGGCAGATTTGAGAGTCCTCAGCAAAGATGTGGTAGTTGAAGCTGTTTGAGAAAATGAGGTCACCTAGAGAAGAGGCATGGAGGGAGAAGAGGAGTGGGCTGAGGACAGAATTCTGTGGGACTTCCACAGAAATAGATACCGAAGTGACCAGAGATGTAAGAGGAGACGCAGGAAGGGCAGAGTCATAGAAGCCAAATGACCAGATTTCAAGAAGGAGGTTCTGAGCACCCATGTCAAAGGCAGCCAAGAGGTGAAAGAGGGTGAGGTTCTGAGATTTGGCTGAGGAGGGATTGTTAGTGATTTTTTTTTTCAGTAGCATGTAGAGAGAGAGGAAATTAGATTGTAAGGGGTCAAGGTTGGAGCTGGGGGGAGAGGAACTTGAGGCAACGATTATAGATGGCACATTCACTGAATCTAGAGGTGAAGGGGGAGAAAAGAGATGGGCTGTTAGTTGGAGAGGGAGGTGCTTTTGCTTAGGATCAGGGAGACCATAACACACTTCTGTTCTGAGGGAAAGAAACCTAATGAAAGTGAGAGGTTAAGGAGAAAGGGGTGGTATGGAGAGTGGGCAAAAAGAATATCATGAGGCAGGAGGAGATGGGTTGACTGGAGCAGGTGAAGGGTTAGAGGAGGAAAGGAGACAAGAAACCTCAGTGTCACTGATAAGGAAGTAGGATAAAACACATGCAGTTTTACTTGGAAGAAGAGAACATATTTTTTTCCCTTCACATGGGGTAGGTGTTATCTGGAAGGCAATTTTTAATAGATCACCACTCTCAGTAACGGTATATTGTAGTCAGAATTCTATTTTTGGTCTTATCTTTGACAGTTTTAGCCCACCTCTGCAATCTAGTTTCACATGATCTTTCGCAAATGAATTTCTTTTGAGATAATGCACAGACTCATGTTGTTCTGCTTTTGTATAAAATGAATTAATTTGTGAATGCGTAGGACTGCTGCCCTAAGCTCTGTCATGGATTGCAGACATTGGTGCTTCTCATCAGAAGTATAATTATATATTTAGCTCATAGTTGTAGTTATTATAGTGAGAATTGGTCAATCCTCACAACAACCCTGTTAGGTAGGCAGGGGATGTCTTATCCCCACTTTATAGATTGGGTAACTGAAGTAAGTGAAATGACTTTTCCCCAAGAGCTCAGGCAGGTTTCCAATCTTGTATTTAATCCCTTAGACTATAACTGTCTCTCTCCATTCTCTTTGAGAATTTTTCACTCTCTAGTAGTAGTAGTAGTAACAACAAAAGAAATGTCTGGAAATAAAAGTGAAGTAATGTCAGCATTTTGCATTCAAGTCTTCAGGAGCTCATGGAGGTGCTGTTTTGGAGGAAATGGAGCACTGCTTTTCTGGCCTCTGATCTTGTACATATGTAGACCAACGTCAGATATAAACAGTCAGAATCAAGTATCTGGAAACCGAAGAAGCTGTAATATCACATGCATGTAATAAACATGTACTTATGAACACTGTATGAAAAACTTTCTATCTTTATTCTTTTGCACTGATCAGTGTTCATTTCAGCTAACATGTCCTGACATTTCAGTTAGAAGTAGCAGCTCCAATTCCTATGACAACTCCCAAATTTAGACACCCACAGTAGGTGACTCAGGTTTTCTTTCTGTACTCATTCTCCTTTGTAAGAGGCAGGCTATAGTGTTTTCAGTGGCTGCTGGAAGTCATAGATGATCTGGAAAGGTTAATTTGTTGTAATTCCAGGAATACCACTCTATAATTGATTACTTCCTCCCTGCTCAACAATGTAGAGAGAAAAATTGTGAAGGTCAAGGCAGTAAAGATTCTCCTTCATATCAGAAGCAGCTCTACATATAACTCCTATGTAAACAAATAAGAAGACACCTGGAGTTCTTTGCTGAGCCAGGAGGTCAAAAAAGTCTCATTGCTGTTAGAGATCAAAAGGAGTCATTCAAAGCGGGATCTATTGTCAGTGAACTGAATTCCTAGAAAGACTGGCTCAGTAGGAAGTCTGTCACTGACAAATTGGAGCTAGATCAGCAGATGTTCAGTGGCATGTTATCCAGATGGGCACTTTCTCAAGTTAGACCCCTTTGCCTCGAGCCACAACATGCAACTTCTGTTCTGCTTGAAAGTGTGGCTACGATGCCCCTCTCAGCCTCTTGTCAAAATCCTTGGTGAGTGTCAGGACCCCGGAGCTTACTCTCCCCCTAGATCTCCTCATTGTCCTTGGCCAATTCCCTTACTCTCAAGGGGAGTGACTGAAGAGCTCCTCCCTGCTGCCTCTTCCTGCTCTCAGTGCCTGGCTTTATACTCCTATCCCAGCTCTTCCCCCCACTGGGCTTCATCTGCAATCCGTGCTTATCAAGCTCTGGTTTCCCTCCAGGTGCAGCATATAAAATGAATTGGCCCCTTCTGGCCCACGTTAACCCACTCCAGAGTTGTGTGGAGTGGACACCCCACCACACCTTTTCTGTCAAGAGTTCCTAGAAAGATACTCCTTACTCCATGCTGGCCCAGGAGACCTTGATTCTACTGACCAATGGAAGTCACTTTCTGCAGGGTTGGAAGACTTGCATTGATACCATTCTTCCAGTACCATCCCTGTGTCCCTCAATGTCAGTAGATTTAAATTGGTAGCATGGAGGCGAAGGCCAGGTCTACACTGCAGACCTGTATGGGTATAAATATGTTGCTTAGGGATGTCAGAAATCCACACCTCTGAGTGACATTATACTGACCTAGTCCCACCGTGTAGACAGCGCTATGTTGGCGGGAGAGCTTCTACTGCCGACATAGCTCCCACCTCTTGGGGAGGTAGATTCACTGCGCAGCGGGGAGAAGCCATAGGCTTGGGAGCATCTTCACTAAAGCGCTACAGTGGCGCAGCTGCACCGGTGTAGCTGTGCTGCTACAGAGCTGTTCATGAAGATGAGCCCTATAAGATTGAAATTTAGTGAGTGTGTTTATGTTCTTTAGAAATCCAGGAAACTCTATACTATAGCCAGCTTGTAAAGGGATTTGTAAAGTCCTCTTTGTTTGTTTGTTTAACTTTGACATGGATAAAGGTAATATAAAATAAAGTAGACTTGGTAGAAACAGTGGCTAAGATTTTCAAAAGTGACTAGTGATTTTGGTTTCAGAGTAACAGCCGTGTTAGTCTGTATTCGCAAAAAGAAAAGGAGTACTTGTGGCACCTTAGAGACTAACCAATTTATTTGAGCATAAGCTTTCGTGAGCTACAGCTCACTTCATCGGATGCATACTGTGGAAAGTGTAGAAGATCTTTTTATATACACACAAAGCATGACAAAATACCTCCTCCCACCCCACTCTCCTGCGGGTAAGCTAGCAGGAGAGTGGGGTGGGAGGAGGTATTTTTTCATGCTTTGTGTGTATATAAAAAGATCTTCTACACTTTCCACAGTATGCATCCGATGAAGTGAGCTGTAGCTCACGAAAACTTATGCTCAAATAAATTGGTTAGTCTCTAAGGTGCCACAAGTACTCCTTTTCTTTTTAGTGATTTTGGGTGTCCAATTTGAGACACCTGACAAAGGGCCTGCGTTCCAGAAAGTGTTGTGCACCTGCCCTCAGAAAATCAGGCCCTTTCAAGGTGTCTCAAGATGGGCACCCAAAATCACTGGTCACTTACGAAAATATTCGCCTGCAACTATTTCTCTGATGTCATCTTGGTGACTTAAATCCACATATTCATTTTCTTTTCTCATCATATCTCTATGTTAAGTGTATTTCGACCTTTCTTTCCACATAATTTCTTTCACACAGGAAGAATACGTCTCCCATTTATACAACAGGTATATAACGTTTGGGAGAGCTGCTGTCTCTGCAGGGGACTTACCCTGCTTAAAGTGATTTGCTCCTGATTGTATAAACTAAATAAGCCTGAAAATCTGCTCCCTGGCACCTTTAGCTTCTAATTGTGTAATTACAGCAACACTTGGGTCTAGTCACAGGCCTGACTCATCTTCTGCCATTAAAAAATAAAGCTTTCTATACAGTATGTGCTGCTGTGCTGACAAAATGCAGTTCTGTGCAACTTTTAAAATTAAAAATGTAATCCTTATAGCCTTCACAGCTGTAACGTTTTACAACTTTCCATATAGCATGCATAGGGCCCTACCAAATTCAGGGCCATGAAAAACGCATCACGGACCATGAAATCTGGTCTTCCCTGGGAAATCTCATTTCTTGTGTGCTTTTACTCTATACTATACAGATTTCACAATGGAGACCAGAGTTTCTCAAATCGGGGCTCCTGACCCAAAAGGAAATTGCAGGGGTGGGATCATAAGATTATTTTAGGGGGTCGCAGTATTGCCACCCTCACTTCTGTGCTGCCTTAAGAGCTGCATGGCTGGAGAGTGGCAACTGTTGGCCAGGCGCCCAGCTCTGAAGAAAGCACCCCCCTAGCAGCAGGGCAGAAGTAAGGGTGGCAATACCATACCATGCCATCCTTACTTCTGCTTTGCTGCCTTCAGAGCAGGGCGGCCAGAGAGTGGAGGCAGCTGACTGAGGGCCCAGCTCTGCAGGCAGCAGCACAGAAGTAAGGGTGGCGATATCATACCATGCCGTCCTTACTTCTGCACTGCTGCAAGCGACGGCTCTGCTTTCAGAGATGGACTCCTAGCCAGCCACCGCTGCTTTCCAGCTGCCCAGCTCTGAAGGCCAGCAGCAGCACAGAAGTAAGGGTAGCAGTACTGCAACTTCCTCTACAATAACCTTGCAACCCCCTTCAACTCCTTTTTGGGTCAGGACCCCTAGAATTACAACACCATTAAATTTCAGATTTAAATAGCTGAAATCATGAAATTTATTATTTTTAAAATCCTATGACTGTGAAATTGATCAAAATGGACTGTGAATTTGGTAGGGCCCTAAGAGTGCGTAACACTAGTGACGGGCAGATTATGACACTGCAGATTTTTCTTTTCCACTCCATACTATCCAGCATTCAGCCTGAATTTACAAAAATAATCTCCCTACCAAAAATACTCTCCTTCCCTACTCTGCTACTATACTATGGCAGCCATTCCTAGCATATCAAGGGTTTCACATGTTAATCCATATTTGAATTCCTGACATGCACTAACACAGAGTGAGAGTGGCCTACTCTCTCAGTACAGTGAACTGTGCGCGCTCATCCCCCTTATCATATAAGACTTCTTGTGATCTTCCGGTTTTTATAATGGTGGTTTTCTTTGCAAAAAACCGCAGTTTTTAAGTCAGTAATATAGGGGGCGTTCTGTATGATTACCCTACAGAGAATACAGTTCACTATGAAATGTATAATTAGTTTAGATCACAGAAAAATTTGTGTTGTGATACAGGCAGATTGAATGCTGTGAAACTGCAGATGAATTCTACAGTACCATGGGCAAACTAACCCAGGAGATGCTGGAAGACAATCTGATTGACAGCAATGAACTCATGCAGGTTAGTAAGCAGCGCTTAATGATGTAATTCTTGTTTGTGTATTTGTATATTGTAAACAGTCTTCAGCTTCCTGTGTCTAAAGGATGAGACTTTTGTTAAAATTTTGTTTCAAGAAGAAAAATTAAGATAACACCCTACTGTCAAACTAACCTATCAGTGGAGCAGATACATAAACATTATCAGCGGTCAAAGCTAAAATACCCCTCAATTATAAGTTAGATGTAGAAAACAGCTAGACCTCATTGGACAAGGAGGTGCCAGTCAATTGCTTACATTTGTGCGTTACACTCAATAGGATTATCTAAATTGTGAGCTATATAATGCTCTGTATTTTATTTCTAATTTTTCTCTCTTATATTCATTACAGTGTAATCTTTGCATTCAGTAGACTTTGTTGGTGGTTGACTAGCTCATCAACTAAAAAAAATCCCTTTGTTTAAAAAAAATAAAAATAAAACCCATCGAACTGTTAGTTGTGAATTATAAACAAAATGTAGATGATTGTTCTAATTACCTTCTTAAACCAAAGTCATTGAATAATAAACAGAAACCTAAGTGTGTTTTTAAAAAAAGGCCTTCAGTACTGCAGATGCAGTTTTACGCTTGCAGTTCAAGTACTAAATTGCAGACACTTTTTTTTTTCTTACCCCTGAAGTTGCACCCAGTTAGAAGCGTAAGTAAATGTGTGCGCACATAAACTTGGGAGCTAGGGGCTTGATCCTACACTCATTTAACTGAGTGGCAAAGCTCCCATTGACTTTAATGATAGTGGATCAGGGCCTCAGTGACTAAATGGGTGCAGTTGTGGGACTGAATAATTCAACTGTAGTATTGGAGGCTGTGTTGAGGCTTAACTAAAAACTTCTGGTTCTAAATATCTTAAATTAGATTGTCTCAAAATAAGAAGCCTATGGTAAGATTTTGTCACTCTCTAACCAGTGCATTCATTCTGAGAGTTCTTCTTGACTATACAGTAGAATCATCTTCCAAACTCCAATTTACCGCTGAAGCAGAGAATCACTGTAACAATATGTAATCTTGGACAATTTGCCTTCCTTTTTTCCTTGTTGAAAGTGTTAGGGATGGAAGAGGTGAATAATTTGGCTTTAGTTTCCTTTTAAAAAATAAAAGGGATAATTTACTATGTGAATTGCCCACATACATTTCTAAACAGATTTTACAGTTCCTCTCAATGTAAGTCAAATACTGAAGAGGAAATGATGAATGCCAGTTCAAGCTGTTACCTTCTCTGTATTCATTATGTCTCAATTCCGGGCTTGATGAGCAATACAAAATTGAGATGTGGCATGTGTCACAAAAATAATGGTGGTGGACCTGAAGCGGGTAAAGTGACTCTCAGTGACAGATTTTTCTTTTCCTTTCTGTTTGTGCATAATAGAAGACAAACCACAGGTAAGTGTAGGATTATGGGAAAGAAAGGGATGGAAGAGTCTTTTAACTGTTGTAATTATTAATGGTACTCTCCCTTTATATTTAACTTACTTAATAATTTCTTCTGATCTCAGCGAAAGTCGTAAACAGTGTGAAGTGTATACTTGTTCTGTAGCAATGATAACCATTAGGAGAGGCTAATGTTGTAGCATCTCCAGCAAGGCTCTGATACTTTTCCCTTCAAAAGTATAAATAGTATGTTTAATTTTCCCATGACCTTTCTATTAAAGAAAGCATACCTGGTCTTATGTCTTAATGCACTTGAACTAATTTTTCTCTAAACAGAAGAAGAAATGGAAAACAATCGTAAACCAGTGCACTGGCACCAGTATGGTGCATACCATTGGCATGGGTGCCAAATCATCAGCGTTGAGCCCTCCCAATGGCAGTGGTGAGGAGGAGCAGTGCTGGCTGCGTCACTACCTGCTCAGGTTTGGCCCCGTGGCCCCTCCATAATGACAGGGGGACCACGGGACCAAAACTGGGTGAGTGGTCGTGTGACCTGGTACAGGGAGTTGCAGCGTCACTCAATTTTGGTCCCAGGGCCCCTCCATCAGGATGGGGTTGGGGTTTACAGTGCCAAAACTGGGTGGCATTGTAACTTGCTCAGTGCTACTCAGGTTTGGACAGAGGGCTGCAGGGCCAAACCTGAGTGGGCAGTGAAGTGGCCAGCACTGCCCTTCCTTGCCATTGCTATGGGGCCAGTTCCCTCAACAGGGGCTCCCCCGCTCCCTCTGGGGCCTGCCCAACTTGACTCCTCTTCCAGTAGCCAGTGTCCCCTCTGCTCTGCGCAAACTCTACAGCTTCACGAGAGGTGGTATATGTCCACAAGGGGGAGCCTACCAGGAGAGAGGTGGTGGGAGTCCTGGGCCATTCTCTGTGAAAAATTTTTGCAGGCATTCCTGAACCAGTGTATTGAAAAGACCAAGTTTGTTAACTAGAATTGGTGTTGCAGATTGTTTTCAGCATCTTCAGAGGAGTCAGCCAGAAGTGTGTTTGGGAGTGATGCTCCTACGTACTTGAAAGGTGTTTTACCAAATTACAAATATAGCGAACACTTGTCTAACAAATGTTGAGGGTTTTGTTTGTTTTGTTTAATGGGGGGAGAAGGGAAAGGTTGGGCTATAGCATGGTAATCTGTTTGGTTTTCCCAATCATTTAAATAAGGACAGTTAGTCTCTGCACCTACTATTCAAGTGGCTCTCAACCTTTCCAGACTACTGTACCCCTTTCAGGAGTCTGATTTGTCTTGCGTACCCCCAAGTTTCACCTCACTTAAAAACAACTTTCTTAAAAAATCAGACATAAAAATACAAAAGTGTCACAGCACACTATTACTGAAAAATTGCTGATTTTCTCATTTTTACCATATAATTATAAAATAAATGAATGGGAATATAAATATTATACTTATATTTCAGTATATAGAGCACTATAAACAAGTAATTTTATGAAATTTTAGTTTGTACTGGTTTCACTAGTGCTTTTTATGTAGCCTGTTGTAAAACTAGGCAAATATCTAGATGAGTTGATGTACCCCCTGGAAGACCTCTGCGTACCCTGGTTGAGAATCACTGCACTCTTCTGCCTATTCTCATATGCACATATTCTGTGTACACCCAGCCACTCCTTTAAAAAAAACATTTCCTCTTGCATGGAGAATATGCATACACAAAGGGCTCAGCACATAAGCAAGCTTTTGGAAATTTGACTCTTCAGTGGTGAGGGTTTTGTCTGGTGGTGGTGGAGGAGCTAGACTGGAGGAGCAAACAAGTCTCAAAGTAAACCCATTTTTCAGATTAAACAATTTAGGAAAGTGAGCATCAGCTCCACAAGTTTTAAATAATAGACAAAAATAGCATTTCTAGGACTAGAAGCTAAACAAATACAATATTATTGGTCTGTTAATAAACACCTTAGTTCTGAGGTTGAGCACAAGGCTGCATGCCAAGTATCTGCAACAATTTGTGTTAGCCTGCCAAGTTGTCTTAATGACTTTATAACAACGCTTGCTTCTTGTAGTGAAATTAATACAAAAGTCTGGGGTATTTTTTAAACATTTTATTCTGGAAGGAAATGGGGAGATAATAGAAAAAGGGGAAGGGGATTGGCGAGCGTGTATCATGGGGCATAAATTAAAGCTCTGGAAACTAGGAGCAAATGGAGGAGTTGAGCAGAACTGTTTCACATAAAGGGTAACAAGCATATGGAATATGTTGTCTGGAAAGGGTACTGATATAAAGAATAGAGATTAATTCCAGACAAATCTAGAGTTCTTTCTCCATGGGGTGGGGATTGAGGGATATAGTAAAAAGCAGGAAGGTATGATGGTGATCAAACAAAAATGGGTAGGTATGTTGGGCTGGAGATGGTTTCTCCCCTCACCCCCAAACCACAACATTTCTTAGACTATGTCTACGCTACTGTGGTAAGTCGACCTAAGTTACGCAACTCCAGCTATGTGAATAACATAGCTGGAGTTAACGTAGCTGAGGTCGACTTACTGCAGTGTCTACACTGTGCTGAGTCAACAGGAGACACTCTCCCGTCGACTTACCTTACTCTTCTCGTTCCTGATGGAGTATCAGGGTTGACTGGAGAGCGCTCTGTCGTCAATTTATCAGATCTTCACTAGACCTGCTAAATCGACCCCTGGTGCATCGATCGCCAAAGCGTCGATCCAGTGGTAATGTAGACATAGTCTTAGTCTGGTAGATTTGAGCAGTATCACTGTTTGGGGCCCAGAGAACATTTCTCTTTCACAGTTGCAGGAAGGTTCTGTAGTTTCATCTAAAGGGAAAGCTTGATTTCATGCTGTGGGATTTTGGGGGCATTCTTCTGACCTGAGATATGTGCACATACCTCAAGGTATACAAGTTTCTTAATGCCAAAACCTGGTCTACTGCACCACTTGTCCTCTTTTTCTAATCCAGCTATGAATGTTCCAACTCCTGCTTCTAATTGCTTGCATCACCGCATCTGGACAAACATATTTTTCCTCCTCTGTCAGGAAGGACTTGGCATTGAATCAATATTTGTGACATTCTTTATGCATTAAGCACAGAGTCATGAACAGATTATTTAGAAATCATTCAGAATTTACTTTTATCTTAATTGAGACCATTTTGCCTTCAGATCAAAATGTCACTGACTATAGCACAGGAAAAACATACTAACCAAGAGTTCCTCCCAGAGCTAACGAGAAATTTCAAAATACCTGGCTTTGAGAAGCCACTTATTTTCAAAATGGGTAAAAGTCATACTTTTAAAAATGCTCTGAAACAATGTTTCATTTACAGTGTTTTACTCTTAATACCAGTTTCTAAGGGAGTGAGGAAGTCCTGAATAATTGTACACATGAAAACAGGGAAACTTTATCCACTGCTGAATTAGGTAGTTACAAGCTGAGCAATATCATTTCAAAGGATGATGTACTGATGCTGAGACCGAATGCACCCCTGTATTCATACCCTACACACTATTGTAATAATCTTTGTGCAAAATATGCCTTTTGAGGTATCATTTGAAAACTAATAACTCACTGGTCAATAATATCATGGTGGAATGTATGTAGTAACATTACATGCAAAGTTATGAATTCTCCTGTTTGATGGGGAATTATTAGTTATATTGGATAAGATGGGGATCAATAGGAAAACTGAAAGGTGGATAAGGAATTGGTTAAAGGGGAGACTACAACGGGTCCTACTGAAAGGTGAACTGTCAGGCTGGAGGGAGGTTACCAGTGGAGTTCCTCAAGGATCGGTTTTGGGACCAATCTTATTTAATCTTTTTATTACTGACCTTGGCACAAAAAGTGGGAGTGTGCTAATAAAGTTTGCGGATGATACAAAGCTGGGAGGTATTGCCAATTTAGAGAAGGACAGGGATACCCTACAGGAAGATCTGGATGACCTTGTAAACTGGAGTAATAGTAATAGGATGAAATTTAATAGTGAGAAGTGTAAGGTCATGCATTTAGGGATTAATAACAAGAATTTTAGTTATAAGCTAGGGACGCATCAATTAGAAGTAACGGAGGAGGAAAAGGACCTTGGAGTATTGGTTGATCATAGGATGACTATGAGCTGCCAATGTGATATGGCTGTGAAAAAAGCTAATGCGGTCTTGGAATGAATCAGGAGAGGTATTTCCAGTAGGGATAAGGAGGTTTTAGTACTGTTATACAAGGCACTGGTGAGACCTCACCTGGAATACTGTGTGCAGTTCTGGTCTCCCATGTTTAAGAAGGATGAATTCAAACTGGAACAGGTACAGAGAAGGGCTACTAGGATGATCCGAGGAATGGAAAACTTGTCTTATGAAAGGAGACTCAAGGAGCTTGGCTTGTTTAGCCTAACTAAAAGAAGGTTGAGGTGAGATATGATTGCTCTCTATAAATATATCAGAGGGATAAATACCAGAGAGGGAGAGGAATTATTTAAGCTCAGTACCAATGTGGACACAAGAACAAATGGATATAAACTGGCCACTAGGAAATTTAGACTAGAAATTAGACGTAGGTTTTTAACCATCAGAGGAGTGAAGTTTTGGAATAGCTGTCCAAGGGAAGCAGTGGGGGCAAAAGATCTGTCTGGCTTTAAGATTAAACTAGATAAGTTTATGGAGGAGATGGTATGATGGGATAACATGGTTTTGGTAATTAAATATTCATAAATAGGCCCAATGGCCTGTGATGGGCTATTAGATGGGGTGAGATCCGAGTTACCCAGGGAAGAATTTTCTGTAGTATCTGGCTGGTGAATCTTGCCCATATGCTCAGGGTTTAAGTGATCGCCATATTTGGGGTCGGGAAGGAATTTTCCTCCAGGGCAGATTGGAAGAGGCCCTGGAGGTTTTTCGCCTTCCTCTGTAGCATGGGACACGGGTCACTTGCTGGAGGATTCTCTGCTCCTTGAAGTCTTTAAACCATGATTTGAGGACTTCAGTAGCTCAGACATAGGTGAGAGGTTTTTTGCAGGAGTGGTGGGTGAAATTCTGTGGCCTGCGTTGTGCAGGAGGTCAGACTAGATGATCATAATGGTCCCTTCTGACCTAAATATCTATGAATCTATGTTGGTAGCACATGTTCAAACCCAGGCAGCCCTGACTAGGCAGACATTGTTAACAGGTCTATCGTAAACAAAGGAATGTATGTTTACCTTGGTTTACATGTAAATAGGAAACAGGGTCCTCAGGACAGCAAGGGGATGTAAACCAGTTTCTCAAAGACAAAGGACAAGCTAACGCCTCTAGCCAGGTATCATCAAAGTTGATTGGCAATACCCTGGAATGTGATAAACACTTTCTAGTAGCTAAATTTAATAGGCTAGACTTGGTTCAAGGTAAAATCCTCACCACATATTCCCAGCAACACTGCTGACCAAATTATCAGATTAGGACCTCCCCCCCACCCCTGAAGTCAAAGGGCTGGTTCCGTTCTTGTCTTTGGTGAAAGAGAGTGTGAGGGGGAGGTAAAAAGAGAGACCCTGGGATGTTTTTGCCCTCTACTTTTATAGTCCAGTCACCCTTTGAAATGCATTTTCCTGAGGGTTATACCTAGATCAGCAGTTTTCAACCTGTGGTCTGCAGACCCCTGGGGGGGGTCTGTGGATTGTGCGTAAGAGATCTGTGAAAGGTTGTCATTGCCATAGAACAATAGTTTTCACTCTGAAGTCCACAGACTATATCTCAGACTTACAAATGTGTCCGCATTCCCATTTTAATTTTTTTACGGGTCTGCAAATGAATGAAAATTGAAAACCACTGCCCTAGATAAAGTTCCTTCCTGCTGTGAGAATGGAGACATGGAGTCTCGTGGTGAAAGAGGTTCCATGTGGTTGCTTGCTAAAATGCAGATGTATTTGTTCCTGCCCCCCTTCGTTGCCAAAGAATGGCCACTTAACAGGTGATTGCCCATCAGCTTTGATGACACCTGACTAGAGGTGTCAGCTTGTCCTCTGTCTTTGAGACCGTGATACACCCACTCCCCAGACTTGTCTGGTAAACACATTGACTCATAATTTCAGCTTATGTTCATAACTCTTAACAGGCATTTTGTACATACATTTCGCCATGAGATTGTTGACCAGTGAGTCTAGTTTTCAAATGATATCCCACGAGGCATATTTTGTACAAAGATTGTTACAATAGTGTGTAGGGTGTGAATAGAAGTGTGCACTCAATCACAGCGTTTTATCTTTTTATTTCTCTTGTAAACATTTCTGAGTTCAATGTTTTATACTTGTACTCACTTAAAATCTATCTCTTTGTAGTTAAATAAACCTTTTATTTTTCAAGCTAAACTAATCCAATGTTGTATTTAAACCAAGCTGTTTGGTAATGCCATTCAAAGTAGCTGGCGGTTGGATATTGACCCCTTATAGGGGCAATGAACCCCTAATATCTGGACTGTCCAGGAGGGGACTGGAGAGTAGAGAACACATGTTTTCAGGGAAATTTGGAACTGGGACTGTGTTGAGGTCACCCTGCAGATAGTAACCAAGGCTGGTGGAAGCCAGAGTGTGGCTGGTGTGTTGCTGACGGGCTGCTGGGGTCATTGTTGCTGGGCCAGGACTGTAGCTATGCACAGACTCTCAGGGTGTGATCTGCATGCTCTTTAGCTCTTTGTGAGCAGCCCAGGAGGGGAGCTACAACAGCAGAGCATTGTGACATGCTCAAGGTTGTAGGGCACATGGTGACACAACCTCTCAGTGGTCTGGATTGCACCCCAAAATGTGTCAGATGCTACCACACAATGTGTCTGCCACAAATTCCATTTTTCAGAAAATGATTAAAAGTGAAAGAATTTTAAAGTTCAGTGCACTTGTCATTATGTTTTGTTTACTTGCATTTATCTCCACTTGGGCAACAAAATCAATAAAATCCATTTAACTTTTACTTATAGTCACCTTTATTTCCAATTTTAAGGGCTGCACTGTTTGGATATCAGACACTTAGGGGATTATTGGTTTTACTAAAAACAAGTGTTTACTGGATTTTTTTTTTTAATTGCAGAAACATTTTTATTGATCTGATAATGGACAGAATAATGCTAGCTTGCCAAATAACTGCCAAATAATTGCCAAATTTATTTCAACTTTTATATTGAAGTGCAGTACCATTCTCTCATATCTGCTATGCATGCCAAACTTACTTGCAGATCCAACATTACTATTAATAAGGCCTTGAGTAGAGGATGTTCAGCAACTTACAGGAATTTCTCAATATCCTGCAGGATCAGGCACTTAGGGCTTGTTCCAAAACCCTTTGAAGTCAATGGAAAAATTTCCACTGATTTTAGTGGGCTTTGGATCAGGTCCTTAGTTACCGTCAAAGATAACTTAATAGCTGCCAATTTGTCATCAGTCCACATTGCAACCATATTCTTTTATCACCCTTGAGAAGCAGTTACCTTTCAAAGTAAAATTCCTACTAGTGTGACTCTTGTCTGTTTTAAAAATCTATACTCTTTCAGCTCCTCTCTGGTCACTATGTAGTAGAACTCTACCAAGCTTCACTTAATGTTAATGTTGAGAAGTTTTATATGCTATGCTATGCTATAAGGTCAGAGTTTGTCTGGACTCTGATAAAACTTGTGTTGCCAAAGACCTTCCTGTTTGGCTATGGTTTTCATGGCTGAGGAAGTGTTGGGATTTCCTTTTCTGAGACTCGTGGGGGCAGATCCTCTGCTGGTGTAAACTGTCATAACTCCATTTATGTCAATGGGCCTGAGACAGTTTACACCAGCTGAGGATAGGGTTGCCAATTTTGGCTGGACGTATTCATGGAGGTTTCATCACATGACATAATATTTACTTAAACATTAATCTTTAATACCCGGAGACTCTAGGACAATCCTGGAGGTTTGGCAACCTTAGCTGAGGACCTACCCCATGGTGTTTCTAATGGGGTCAGCCCTTGTTTGTCACTTGAGCAGAGCAGTACAGGAAGAGCAGGGAAAACCTGATATGCACCTCCATCAGCAGTAGTTGTAATTGGAATCCATTCTTCTTAGAATATGCCCAACATGCCTCAGGTGGCACATGACCAGGATTCAGCCACCACTGATTAGATCATTAGCTTCCGCGGCCCGAGCCAGGTACTAATGGTGAGCACGACATGAATGCCGATCCATGCCCCCCTTTAGAATCCATTAATAATAAATAGGGGTAAAATCTTAGTCCCATTGAAGTCAATGGCAAAACTCGTACTGACTTGAATGGAGGCAGAATTTCACCCATAGGGATTGAGAAACTGTAATTATCTAGGCAGGTGGAGAAAACACAAATTAAAGAGGAGCACTGAAAACTAATTAACTATTCAGTGTCTTTCTCAGCCTCAATATAGATAATGAATTCGATGCTTTTACAAACAAATTGCTGTTGTGGGTAACTTTCCATAAGTTTTGTTTTCCAATCTTTTACTATTATGCCATTGGTTAAAATGCATTATCAATGTTCCATTGTATTTATTCTCCACTGCCTCTGCAAACAACATCTGTAAGTCTGCTATAATTATTATTTGTATTACAAAAGCACCTAGAGCAGGGGTGGGCAAACTACGGCCCGTGGGCCAGATACGGCCCGCAAGTCATTTTAAGCTGGCCCGTGAACCACACCACACGGCTCGGCTCTGGCCGGGGCGCTGGGTCGGGGGCTGGACCACCCAGCTTGGCCCTGCTCCGGCCGAGATGCTGGGTTGGGGGCCGCAAAACGCAGCTCTCGGAAGGCGTGGCATGGCCCCGCTCTGGCTCCTACATGCTCAAATGGGAGCTGCAGGGGTGGTGCCTGCGGATGTGGCACCATGCAGAACTCTCTGGCCGCGCCTCCATGTAGGAGCTGGAGAAGGGACATGCCACTGTTTCCGGGAGCCACTTGAGGTAAGCGCCGCTCGGAGCCTGCACCTCTCAGCCTCTCCCCATGCCCCGACCCCCTTCCCCAGCTGTGATCCTCCTCCCGCTCTCCAATATCCTCGATCCCAGCCCATCACCCTCCTGCACCCCAAACCTCTGATCCCCAACCCTACCCCAGAACCCGCACCACCTCCTGCACCCCAACCCCAATTTTGTGAGTATTCATGGCCCGCCATACAATTTGTATTGTCCGATGTGGCCCTTGGGCCAAAAAATTTGCCCACCCCTGACCTAGAGGCTCTTGCTAAGTGTGTGACCTGCCATATGTTTTGTTTGCTTTTTGTTTTAATGACAATTATTTTAGTAATTTCTAATGTAAATCAGTGTTTGAGGTTTTCGTAAGTTGCTGGCAGTGAGTGGATTAGAAGTGATGCTAAATAAATACAGTAGTTGAAAGGGTCTGACCTTGTATTAGGGCAAGTGAACAATCGTGTCAGAAACCACATTTTCATAAACTGTCTCTTTCAAAATATCCTATATACCCAGGAGGTATTTCTTTGAGACACGCAAACCATTGTACAGGCATATGCTTATACACTAGCTCTCATGTTACCAGTTATGTATGTTTCCTCTTTGGACTATGTATTTTTCTAGTGAGACATTCTTTGTTTTTCCTAGAGGAAGTGTCGATTACATCATAAAATCAGACCTTTCACATTTCCTTTTCTTCATGTGAATGTGCAATGTTTAATCCTGCAAGCCTATGAAATCTGTACAGTGCTGCAGTTTTTAGTGGGGCCATTGTTAACAGCATAATTTTAAAAGGTGCTTTTTTTTTTTCTAGACTGTTTATTCCATGGCTCAGTTTCCTTTTCCACAACTGGCAGAATTAAGGGAGAAATATACATACAACATTACTCCATTCCCTGCAGCAGTAAAATCAACTTCAGTTTCAGGGTAAGTCTGAAATACATCCAGAAAAATCTTTTATTCCCTGTAGTCTAATAGAGCCACTATTAGTTTGTACAACCGAGAGGCTAATAGTTGCTTTTTCCATTGCACATCTAAAATAGATGAAGGCATTTAGTAATGATCAGTTCACTGATGTATCTAAGATCTGCTTTCTTTTCCATTTCTTTTCATTTGGCAGAAGGCTCGGCAGAACCAGAGATAGTGATGAGGAGAATGACCTGGATGATGAAGATTCGGTTGCCAATGCAGTTGGCTGCCTTGGACCGTTCAGTGGGCTCTTGGCACCAGAGCTACAGAAGTATCAAAAACAAATCAAAGGTAAATGCAACTTCAGTTCATTCTGAATTATCCAGTCATATTTGTGTGAGCTTGATTCACCTGCAGGTTAATTGAAATTATGAAAGTTGTAGTTTGAATTGTATGCAGAGACCATTATGGATCTTCTGTAACTTGCTGTACAATCTTTGGATACTCTGTCTACTAAATTGAATGCGTGTGTGTGTACAATGCATGATGGTGTGGAATAAAGATTTTAGCCATGATTATTACCCAAAATATTCCAACAATCCTAAAACTAAGCTGAATAGGAGCTGTTAGGTGCTCAGCACTTTTGAGGATCCCAAAAATAATGAAATATGGCCTTAAGAGTCTAACTTTTAAAAAAAAACAAACTGTTTTTTGTTACCACATGTTTATATAGCATCAGAATCCACGAGTGAGTTATGCAGGTCATACCCACCCCACTCTCATAAAACCTTTATACCATTCCACTCCATCATTTATTCTGTAAATAACAAATTTTATAGAAAACTATTTTGATATGTTTCAGAGTGTTATACAGAAATTCATTGATCCTATTTTCATATCCCTCAATCTTTCACTCAATACCATGAGTCCTACTGTGCAAGCCTCAAAAGGAGAGCAAAATTCTAATACATTTTAGAAATGTAAAATTTTACCTAAAATAGCTTTCCTATTTGTGATATAATGGCTTTAGAGTCTGATTTTTGTGATCCCCACTGCAGGATTCTCTCTGAACATTTTCTCTCAAGATGTAACTTTCTCAGGTTTTATGTCATTTTCTTTCAATAGTTCTTTAGATGCACAGGAGTGGTTACAAGAAAAACCTTCTTGGTGTCCCTGATTGGCAGTCAATAACATTGTTAATTTTTATTATTGTTCAGGTAACGTCAAAAATCTTCCTTGGATCTCCCAGGCCTTTGCCAACAAGTGGAATGGTTACAGTTATGCTGTCTGCCTCTTTACCAGAAACTATTTCTATTGGATTTAATTTCACCATTCCTTCTGCTTGTATTTGCCGAGATCTGTATACTAGAATTCTCTGTTTGATGTTGTTTTGTTTTCTTTTCTTGGAGGACTGCAAGTCCCCAGCTGCTGCCTCAGACTGACACTTACTCAGAATGTTAAACCAGTCTTGCAAACTAGATGTAATCCAAACAAACATCCTATGAAATAAGTTATCCCTTTGACCCTGAATTGCCATTTTAGCAGTGCATCAGAGACAGCTGGGAAAATAACTTCCGCTGCTCCTGTTGCTCTGCCACTCTTTGATCATATAAACTCCCTCGCAGCCTGCCTCTTCCACTTCCCCCACACCTGCTGATTTTGTTGCTCCCTCCCTCCTTGCTGATCACTATCAGATAGTCAGTCTCATTTGACCAAATGACTAGTTTGACTGTAACAGAGTTACATATCAGTTCATGGAGTGGTGGCCTCAACTTCTAATCACTTTGTAACTGAGAATCTTTGTTTACTACTTGGTCATGTGAAATACCCACTTTAGTGACTGCGCTGTATGTTTTTTATGCAAACAAGAAATTCAGTTTATATGTTTAAGGTATATTGCAAGGTTTAATAAATTATATTTAAGTTAAATATTTAGACATATTATAATACAGTTATAATAACTGTTTTTATTACACAGTGTAGTTAAAATAACAGGAGTTGGGCATGTAATTTACTTGTGCATTTCCTTGGTTAATGATTAGGAGAGCACAGAATATTCTGATGCATTCTTCCCCCTCACTTTTTCCTACTGTGTACAGATCAGAATGAAGAACAGAGTTTGGGCTCTAGTAACATTGCGGAACTAAGTCCAGGGGCAATAGACTCCTGTAGAAGTGAATACCATGCTGCTTTTAACAGTATGATGATGGAGCGTATGACCACTGACATTAATGCATTGAAAAGGCAGTATTCCCGAATAAAGAAGAAGCAGCAGCAGCAGGTTCACCAGGTGTATATCAGAGCAGGTAATATATCAGAACATGCTCTTCCCCTTTATTCTTTACAAGCCAACTTCACTATCTGAAAAGAGAGGCAAAAATGTTTTGTGTCTTTAAATTATTCATATGTAGAGAGAGGACAAAAGAGAATGAATGAACCTGCAATACATTAGTGATATTGCAGAAGCAATTTCATACAAACAAATTGTATATAAGATGATGTCTTTGTTTTTCTTTTATCAGGGTCTGAAGATGATGACCCTGGGATCTTGTTAGGTCCCAGGGACCAGCTGAATAATGGTATCTAAAGATGTCTTTGCTATCTGGGTATATCACATTGGTTTCACTGATGAAAGTGTTAAAATCTGCGGCATCCTTGGATTTGACAATACTTATACATTGTTAAAGAAATGACAATAATATACTTCAAGAACCAAGGGGTAGATCCTCTGCTGGTGTAAATTGCCATAGCTCCATTTAAATCAGTTTATTGAAGTGAAGGGAACTGTGCCACCAAATAGTCAATTGTAGCTCCAAGATTGACAATTCAAATCCAGTACCAGGATGGTAGTGAGTATGTGGGAAATGGGTTTGTTCCCAGTCCATTTACCCATGGAGAGAGATCCACATGATAAAAACTACTACCACAATTGGCACTGATTGGCAGCTTTGGGGGCAGCATCAGCAGACAGGCTGAGGATTTTAATAGGCATGGAGACTGAACTACCATCTCACTGCTAAAGATGGTCCCTCCAAGTCACAGTTGAAACACGTTGATGGGCCCCTGTGGGAAAGTTTGTTCCACTAGTGCTATACCTGTTCTGTACATGGAGGATTTTAGTTCCCAGAACAGTCAGTCCAGCAGGTTTCATGACTGTTAAATTCACATGAAAGGAAAAAAAGATATTTATTTTTAAAATACTGGCCATGCATCTTGTGCAAACAGAAGCTCTGGCCAGACCGAAACAATGCAATAGTAAGATCCTCATTTCCAATGATTGCCAAACCCTTTCTGATTTTGCTAATCATGATTAATGGGCTAATATATAGTTTTAACACACTAATTCTGAGTCTGTCACTCTGGTAAAATCGGAAGTTCTGATGGAAATTAGAAGATAGTTTGTCCTGGTTCCAGTTCAGCATGGACAGAAGTCTATTAAAAATAAATTGGTGCATTTTTCAGCCCTCTGCTCAAGGAGAGGCCTGTGTGACTGACCTACTGTAGAGACGGAATTGCCTCTCGCTATTGAAGGAAGAATCTAAGAGAAATGGGGGACTCACTAAGGCCAAGGTTAAAGTTAACCTTCGTATTGTAGCAGGTATATGTACCCTATAAGAGTAAAAAAACCTGTGCAGGGCTATGTTCAGATCTAAACAAATACAAAGCAAAATCATATTGGCAATACTTTCCAAATTTTCACAGTGCCCCACCTCCTGTCATGCTCCCATCTGCAATTCCTAAAATGATAGAACCAGTTTCCAGATTTCTATTATTTTAGCAGTAGTTACTGATTTAGGAATTAACAGTAAGAAAGGAGGTGGGATGAGGGAAAGCTTTTACCATACTTTTCCTCTCTGTTTTTGACTTGAAGATACACTATAGTGTTAGAGGAATTCAGTTTCCACTAGGGTCTGTCCTACAAATCATCACAAGAAACAGCAACAAGACTGTTTGATTGGTGAGTGATCACTGATGTAATGATTTGTTTTTGTTGTTTAAGACTATGTAATTTTTTTTAACCTTTTCTTTCAGACAAAGGGCCAGTTACCAGTCTTCTCCCCTCTCAGGTAAACCATTCTCCAGTGATAAACCACCTTCTTTTAGGAAAGAAGATGAGAGCGACTAATAGAGCTGCCAAGAATGCGGTCATTCATATCCCAAGTCACACAGGGGGCAAAATGTCACCCATTCCCCATGAAGATCTTAAAACAAAACTCAACTCTCCCTGGCGCACCCATATCCGAGTACATCGAAAGAACATAGCTAGAGCCAAATGCCAGCTGGGCTATGGGGATACCATAGGACTCATAGAAGAGCAGCGTGAAGTCTGCAAACCAAATAGCTGCAGTGCAAAGGAGGACCCTCCAAGCAATTCTGATTTGGGGGAAAGAGAGGGAAGTGGCTTGGATAACAGGACTATTCGGAAAGTTGATGGACAGTCAACTGAGCCACTTTACAAGGACACCAATGCAAATATGTCAGTTGTTCAGCTGAAATTAGAAGCACTAGAACTCACACAAAATAACAAACCTGATGCTGAGCCAATGACCGATCAGTCCTGCCCAACATACGTATCAGAATCACCTAGTTTATCCAGTGACAGTGGAACATTGGCTAAATCTCCCCAACCCATCAATCCTAAATTACAAGTGTTTAGCCCTTTCCCCAGTGTCAAACCTCTTCGAAAGTCAACTGCAGCCCGCAATTTAGGTTTGTATGGCCCAACTGAAAGAACTCCAACGGTGCACTTTCCACAAATGAGTAGAAGTTTCAACAAGTCTGCCAATGGGAACAGCGGGTCTAAAAAACGATGATGTACCGTCAGCACTTTATATTTCTGGGGGGAAAATGTATTGATTGTTGTGTGTATATGTGTCCAAAAGAGTTTCTAAATAGTTTAATTCTTTAAATGAAATAATGGGGACAAAGTGGTTAACAGATGTATAAATATGTATCCTTGAAAATTGTGCTCTTGGAATGTATGGATAGATTAGGGAAGATGCACTGTGGCACACCATGTAGATTATAATGGTTCTGTGATAAAATAAACATTGATTTGCAATATGAAGTATGCTTCTACTTTTTAAATCTAATGTAGGAGAAACTGTAGGGCTGCCTCCTTCCCCCCTTCAAAGGGTGCTCCATGTCCCTGTCAGGGCCCTGAAGATAACTTTTCCATCTTATTCACTTATACCCATCTACAAAGCATTCTGTATGACTACCTGCCTTATGGTTAAGTGGAACTGCCTTTAGATCTCATCAGCATGGCTCCCTAACTAGCTAGCGGAACTGCAATTAAACAACAAAAGGTCAGGCAGATATAGAAATCAAAAGCATCTCTTGCAGTGCAGAAAATTACCACTAATATATGGGACCAGCTGGATGGTGACTCCAAAACTCTTCAGCAGCATTTAATGTTTCTGTTCCTGTGGCAGGTCTTGTTCCTGTGGCAGGTTACTTCTTTTCAATTTTCAGTTTGAAGTTGGTCAGCTAAGCTAAAATAAGAAGAAAAACATACCCCTTCTCATGACATTGCAAATTGCTACTACAAAGAAAAAAATCTGTGACGAGTCATAGAGTAATAAGATTAAGGATCTATAGAGAGAGTTGTTCATTTATTGGTAAACTTCTTGGCTACATGTTTCAGAGTAACAGCCGTGTTAGTATGTATTCGCAAAAAGAAAAGGAGTACTTGTGGCACCTTAGAGACTAACCAATTTATTTGAGCATAAGCTTTCGTGAGCTACAGCTCACTTCATCGGATGCATACTGTGGAAACTGCAGAAGACATTATATACACAGAGACCATGAAACAATACCTCCTCCCACCCCCCTCTCCTGCTGGTAATAGCTTATCTAAAGTGATCACTCTCCTTACAATGTGTATGATAATCAAGTTGGGCCATTTCCAGCACAAATCCAGGTTTTCTCACCCTCCGCCTCCCCCCCCCCCAAACTCACTCTCCTGCTGGTAATAGCCCATCCAAAGTGACCACTCTCTTTACAATGTGTATGATAATCAAGGTGGGCCATTTCCAGCACAAATCCAGGTTTTCTCACCCCCCCCTTTCCAAAAACCACACACACAAACTCACTCTAGTGGATTTAAAAAGTAAAATCTGTAGTTTCTTGCCATTTTAAGGTAAGTTAAATTTAACATTAACTGTTGACAGTGGGCAGAATTTTCAAAAGTGTTCCAGTGACTTGGGAACTTACGCCCCACTTGCAAAAGTGATTTATAAACCTAAGTCTCATTGGAAGTCAACCCACCACCCATTTAAGCGAGTGGACCCACTCCAGTTGACTAAAATGGATTCAGAAACAGGCCTGTGTATAGGGTATGGAAGCTTAAGATTAATTATGAATTCCATTCTAATTTATTTTGCCAATTGCTCATAATTTTTTCTCCAATACCCAGAATGTTGTCTCTTTTCCTCAGTTGTGAAACTTTCAAAGCTTGTAAGTTCCTTAAGCCAAATAACTCTGGATTTCTTTCCATATATATTCAAACAGACAAACAGGGAAACTAAATGTAAAACACTAGGGATAATTCAATTTCAAGGTTGAAAACTCAAGCACTCACCTTCCAAAAATTCAGATTGCTCCTATAATGTTGACTCTTTATGAATATATTGGCCCTGGTTCCCCACTATGTTGCTTCAGAGTTGCACAGGCATGAAATGGAAGTAATGCAGCAGTGAATCAGCTCCAGTGTGTATAGTATTTGTCTCTTCTTATAGTCTTTAAATGTAAACTTTAATATATCATTGTTTATTAATGTATCCCATAAAATACATAGGCTGTACTATAGGAATTAATGTATACCATACATTTATGTAGGCTGTACAGTATGCCCTGCTGTGAGGGCAATTTTATCTTGTTTGTGTATTTTATATGGGTATGGGTGTAATATAAATATACAAATATGTATATTATAAATTTTAAACAGATGGCTATCAATCCTTGCCCCCTTTCTCATTTTCAGGGCTATGTAGGATATTTACCAATGATTACCTATGAGGTTGAATAAAATTTTTTAAAATGCAGAATTTAGTCGTTGATCAGGGACTGTACTTGGAAGTTTTTAAAAGAAGTGTAAACCAAGGAGGAAACCTTACTGTGAATCAGACTCCAAGTGACTCAAACTCCCATTCATTACTGTGAATCAAATTCCCAGTATTAGTGTACTAGAGGGGGAGAGAGAGAGAGAGAGACCCAGTAAAAAAGAAAAGGACTGACATCCTAAAGCACAATGATAAAATGTCAAAAGTGTGTGCATTTTCAGCACATAATATGACTTTAAAAGATTTAACAGCTGGTCAACAGTAGCTAGATGTCAGTAAGAGTAAGAAATGCCATAAAAGAAAACTATTGCCAGAGTGTCGCATGTAACCAGTATTTGATAATGCACAATCTGGGGCACCTGTTCCTTTAATAATGGAGCACTTTCCTCTTCTCAGTATGAAGATTTTGAGTAATCAAAGTAACTAAACACATTTAGTTCTGCTGCAGCCTGAAACATTCTACCCATAAACCTGGCACAAATTCCTCACTTCCTGCCTTGCCTTCTAACACCTTACTGAACAGTTATTAGCAGTATCTCAGCAGTTTAGTGATTCAAAGGACCTTTGGCACTGTAACCTTAAATTCAACTTCCTGAATGCTACACTAGTGGCATCAAATTTAAATATAATTCTGTCCGGAGAAGTGCTCAGAAGAGGGCCAGAGACACAGAGAGATTCCATAAGATATCTGTCCTGGGGTTTCCAATATAGAATCTGTTAAGGGGAGTACTGTGGAGTCCTGCAGTGTTTGGAGATGAGGCCTTATAGCAGTGGACGTTGGGATTCATAACGCAGGAGTTATCCATGTGGACAGCTGTGTCTCTGGTCCCACCAGAACCCTGACAGCTTGGTATCTGCAGGAGATGTGCTATTTGCAGGGTTTGGCTGTGTTTGTGTAGTAACAGCCACAAAGAGGACCAAGGTAGAGCTATTCATTCCAGGATGCACTGCATGGAACACCAGCGTCTCCACAGATTCATTTCTGTCCCTGCTCTGTACATAGGAATTGCAGATACGGATAAAATGCTATGCACTTCACATTCCATCAGGCTTCCTCTTATTAATGCTTTCCCCCCCCCCCGTAGACAATTAGATCAATTTTTTTTCAAGATCTTACAGGGTTTTTATTAGAATACAACATATCCAGTGTGTCATTAAGGTCAGACTAATCATTACTACTGGGATTGCTTTTAAAAGTGCAGGAGACTTGGAATTTACTAAATAGAAGCTCCCCAGAGATGGGTCTGTGGATTAAATTTGAGGAGTTATACAATGTCCACTCATTTCCACTAGGAGCTGTTAATCGTTCAAAAGAGCTCAGCTCTTTGTTGATGAGAGAAATCTATTTTCATACTTGCTTGTTGGAAGCAATTTATTTTTGTCCTCAAACAGAATTAGATGTATAATTATAATTGTGTATCATCAACAGAAAACTGAAATGCATTCAAAATAATGAACATGAATGGCAATGAACTGGACTTCTTTCTTGATGTCTGATACATGGGTAACAGAAACGCAGGGAAAAAATACATTCACCTGCAATGGTATTTTCATTGGAACTATTTCCTTTTCAGATACAAGTTAATAAAATGTGTTCTTAAAAGCAATTTTAAAGTGAACATTTCAATATAAACTTTATTGAACTCTTCTTAACATTAATAAAAAGTTAAATAATTCTGATAGTGAGAATTTGATGCTTTCACCAAAATGCAGAATTACTCTAAGTGTATTACTGTAGTGAGTTGTCTCATGCTCTTTTAAGGATAACAATCACCTGGTTTAATTGGAAGAGGCCAAACTCATCCTGGGTGTACTTCATTGACTTATATGGCATTACAGCACCGATGAATGTGGTCCAAGATGTCTTCAGTATCCAACAAAGATAAATCACTGCATATTATGCCATGTGATCACAATAATAATAACTAGCCCTCCAGGTACTTAATGTAATGCTGTTACTGTACCACCCAGTATTAAAACTCAGCCCAAAAAGCATCCTGCTCTTGCCAACCCTTGGCTCTTTTTGTTCTTCACACTTCTCTTGTTGTAGGAAGGTTTATGCAAAGAAGTGGGTCTTGCACTGAGCTCTGAAAGTGATCTGGTTTGAGCTCTTTCTGATCTCCCAACCTAGCTCCCACCACCGTAAATACTCTGCCTCTGGCTCCCTCTAGTTTCTCCCTCAGCATCATCTAGCTTTCTTGGTGGGGCATGAATGGGAAAGGCAGCAACTAAGAGAGCCTGCTTCCAGCTACTAAGGCCTCATAGAGTGGCCATAAGACTTCAAAGTGGATCTGGAAGTGAACAGGGACCTAACACTGGGAATGGGGTTAATGATACCCCCCCCCAAAATAGATCCAGGGTACCTTAGAGTAGCTCATCTATTGCCCCTTTCTGGGTTTACCATGGGTTCCCTTTAATTGACTCATTTATCTGTTTTTGTAAGGTGAAAGGAAGTTGCCAGTGTTTTGCAGGAAACGCTTTTAGGAGAAACTTCCCAGTACAGTTTAGACCTGCTACCAAGAGGGCTAATGTCATTGATGTTGAGGGCTGTCCTGTGGAGAATGGGGGTGAGGGTGGGGGCAAGGACACAATCTGGCATTATCTTTTATGTGGATTCCAGGCCAACGCCAATCAGAACCATTGTATACACCACCTTCACAGAGGGCTTCCTGTCTTGAAATAGTTTGGATTCCAACATAAAGATGCCTGGAATCATCATAGTAAATTTCTCAGAGTCCTGATACCTGAAGAGACCCATAATCCCTCTTTCATGTCACACATATAAACAAGATTAATGGCAGGAAAGTCAGATAGGGGAAGATTAGACTGAGTATCTGGAAGACTTTTTGACTGTGAGTTTTATCAAGCCGTGGAATGTCCCTTGAAACTCTAAAGAGACTAGAAAATAGCCTGTGCTCAACAGGGGAGGGATTCGATGGTCTATATGGTTTTCCCCCATTACTTATTTCAGTAATTCAAGGAGCCTGTAGACCCCTCATAGTCTCCATTGTCCTGCTACAGTCACTCCTGCTTTACCTGACTCAATCTGTGCCATAGAGTTAGTGAGACTTTCCCCACCTTTATTTTCTTTCCCCTCCTGAGTAATGGAATTAGGTACACTTTAGGTAGTAATAAACCAAATGCTTGTTCTGAACAGTTCCTTGCTTATGAGAATTCTTATGAGATCAGGCTTTTAAGTCTGTGGAACTGTGTTTTGTTCAGATAAAGCTTTGTCTTCCTAGTTGGTTTTAAGATTGCAATTTTTAGTCTTCTATGGCACCTGTGTTAACTCAAAATGCTTTATTCTGAAGAGGTGACCCCCAATGAAAAGTGAACTTTTTTTCGTTAAATGTCTTTACAAATGTGAATGGCTAATCAATGTTAAGACCAGGACTCCTTGAATGCAGAGTTTGCAACATGAATGAGAATGATTCAGTATGTTCTGTCTCCCCTGCTCCTTTGTCAGAGAGATGCTGTTTCAGCTTCAGCTAGAGCAACAGCAACATCCAATGGTCACAGGGTTCACCACAGGCTTTAAAAAATATCTGTTACCTTTCGAAATATCTTTTTGATAAACCTATATTTGTTTCCATAAATACGGAGGGAGTGTGTGGAAGGGGTGATGTCAGTTAAGGTGAGAAGGACTTTTGAAGGGCAAGGCAAATCTCCTGCTTGTCTGTGTTCCCCTCTTGGATGAAACTTCTATAGGCAGAAAATAGACGGACCAAAAAGATCAGCTGATTCTGGGGGCTGCTCATTTCACTATGCGATCATCTCAAGAGAGCCTCGTGCCACCAGAGTTGCACCCTCAGCCAATTTTCAGCGACTCAGAAGTCTACCCTGAGGATGGCTCTGTTGCATAATCCCTGTTTTTCTTTGCTGGATGAGGAGGGCTCAAGCCTTTTTTCTTGAATCAGTATAGTCAAGTAGTAGAACAACTTAGATCGACACCAAGTAGATTTGTTCAAGCAGTAAAGGCTTTGAAAGGGCAATAAAAATGACTATGAAAAAGTGAAATGACACTAAAAATAAGTCTAGATTACACTTACTAAACAGTTCTTGCACAATTAATGTATATTGTATAATAAGCAGTTTTATTACTATATGGTGCAAAGGCATTGCTTCCTTTCTCCTATAGCTCTTAAACAGAAATCTTAACATAGGAAAGGACTCTCTTCAAATGTCCCATTTTCCTACTATGCTACATGCTTTCAAGAAAATCTTTGACTTGCCTAGATGTTGCCCAAATTTCAGGGGGTTGCCGTTTTGTGATGTCATTTCCTGACTGTTTAACCATATGGTCACTCCCAGAACACCACAGCAAAAGAGGAGAGGACAATTTAAAATGGTATGCTTCAGTTATGAGACTTTGTTGCCTTGACAAACCAAAAAGAGACAGAGCACCTAGATATTGGTCAGAATGAGGCACGATCCATCTAGTATAAGTTTTGAGTTTGATCCTCTGTGTCCATTTGTCAGCCGTAGCCTTTCCTTACCTGGTGCTTGGCTGCAACACAGCATGATGCCATCTCTTTCCTTTCTCCCAGATAGATTTTCCTTCTTGCTCATTGGTGAGACATCTGTTATGATTTCTGATCATTTGAAACATTATTTTTCTCACAATCTCTCACTTTTCAGACACTGAAGAAGTCTCTGTTTCACTCTACCCTCTATCACACACTCATCCCTCTTTAGGTTTGGACTATGCTTTGTGTCCCACCAATGTCCACCTCTAATTTATACTAACCGATAATATATTTGCTGAGAGTTTTCCTTAGTTATGCACATTTCACTGTGTGTGCGGGGGAGGGTGATCTGCTAATTTGATAGCTCAGTGCAGGAATCTAGAACAGTCTAACTTGATGGTGGTGACAGCTTCATTCACAGCAGCTCAGTAGCAACATTTCCCATTTCACTCAATGAAAAATAAATAAAATGGAGACACAGACAAGTGAAGGATAAAAAGTACAATAAATGCATTAAGATGAAAGACACTGAAATGGTAAATGTCAGGATGCACTCAGGCCTTTGCTTCAGTGTTCCCACTGACTTGTCGTTTTGTTGCAAGGTGCTTTATAGGAAACCCCCTGTATTTGTAATTCAGTGCCTCCACCTGGATTCCAGAGTTACCCTGTTAGTGTCAATAACCACAGCAGGATTGAAGTGACATTCCTGATACAAAGCCACATGTCCCAAACCTCCGTTGTCTTCTTTCCTTTGATCTCTCACCTGCAATATAAGTGCCACTCAGTGGTCATAATTTGCTTTCACTCTTAGGAATTATTTGTAAAGTGTCAGAAATGTTGCTTTCCAGGACAGGACCCTGCCTGGAGGAGCTTGCACTCTGATTCAGACATAGCACAGGAAAGGATGGTAACTTCTGCTTTGCTGCCTTCAGAGCTGGGTGGCCGGAGAGTGGCGGCTGCTGACTGAGGGCCCAGCTCTGCAGGCAGCAGCACAGAAGTAAGGGTGGCAATACCGCACCAGGCCATCCTTACTTCTGCGCTGCTGCTGGCCGTGGCTCTGCCTTCAGAGCTGGGCTCCCGGCCAGCAGCCATCACTCTCCAGCTGCCCAGCTCTGAAGGCAATGCTGCCGTCAGCAGCAGCACAGGAGTTTGGGTAGTAGAACTGCAACACTCAAAGAACAACCGTTACTGAAAGAGAAGTTTTTTAAATTGTAAATAATGGTAATTTTCCTGCCTGATCACTAGATGCCACTGTTGATCTACACAAAAATTGCTGAAGGGGCGGCTCCATCCAAGAGTAACACTGTGATTCTTGGGGAAGGACGTATGGAAATAACACAGGTGGTTGAGACATTTCTCCCGCCTAGATCCTCAACTCTGCAGGAAACAGCTTTCAAAACAATCATGGTCCCTTCTTTTCAAGTTGCAGCCTCTGAGGTCTATGTGAATCTTGCTATTGAAAAGGGCCACTAAACCTGAGCATTTTGGGGATGACAGGATGAAGACAGTCTAACAGCTTACATACCAAAGAAAGGATGTCTTCAGTGCTTTACATTTTATATTAGGTAGAAAGGTAACCAGATGCCCCCAAAGGGTGGAGGACCCAAAGCAGCTTTTTATCTTTGGAGGATTAGCTTGCAAACCTGATTTAGGTCACAAGTAAAATAAGCTTGGTAGATTCAACTCGATGCCCAGTGGATACTCATGTTGTCTTTTACTTAAGAGGGGCTCAGCTATGGAATAGCTGGTATACTACAGGAGATGAAGGGTTACTGTCAATTAAAGGGTACTGACAGGTACATAGCGACACACAGTGCCTGCTAACAGCTTGCCTGACCTGAGTCTCTATGACAAGCATTAAAACTGACCAACTTCACCCTGAAGGGTAAAAGAATTTTTAAAAAAGTTCTATGAATGCTAAACGTTGCTTAAATAATACCTAAGCTTATATATTTGTCCTGACAGTGCTTCCATGGGAAAACCTGGGACTTTGCTTTTTTTCTCCCCCCCTGCCCTGAAGGGGCTGGATCCCTTCATGCACACCTGCCTTAAAACTGACACCTTAAGTGTCAGCAGTTTAAAACAATCTACCACAAATCTCCCTCCCACTGGAATAAATGCTCAGCCCTGCAATGAACAATTCTCCCCTCCACCCCATTTTCAAATGTGGGGGGGGGTGATCCTTGCAATGGGCTCTGAAAGACAAGAGATTTGGGCTATTTTGGACCAAGGAAAAGATTGAATTTGTTGTTTTGTTTTGGGTGAGCTACAGTGGTTGCTGCCTGCGGTGTGAGGTTTGCTAGGGGTAATTGCAGGGTGAAGTAGACAGGAAATTTCTGTTCTAATCTGTTTTGAATATTCTGACTTTTGCAATGGTGCCATTTTCCTTCCAGAACTTAATATTTATGGCATTTAACTGTTATGTTTATTATCTTAAAGTAAGTATTGTTGATCTGTACTGCATGTGTTGTTCTTTACGTTATAATGAGAGCTAGTGTTCAACCATTACATTATTTTGATTCAGACGTTGCACAACACAAACAATGAAAGCCTGTCACAGGCTGCAGTCTGCCATAGTCTGGTCTGCTCCTTGAAGTCCAGAACTCTGCCTTCCAAAATGGAGGACGACGTTTTGTCTCTGAAGCCTCACCCCCACATTCTTGCTGGCCAATGGCAGCTGCTCCCCACACACATGAGTTCCGTATTCACTGAATATTGGAAACAAATAATTTCAATAGTTCTTACGGAAAATAAATGGTAAAAGGACAGTTCTGATGTGCACAGTGCTTGTTTTGTTTCAGTGCTCACAAGAGGTGTTGCTTATACTCATGCAGGACAGAACTGCAGTCAAGAAAATGTATCCTGTTTCTTAGCACCCATTTTCCCTAAGAAAAATCAAGTAAGGGGTAGTGTAGATATGTGCCACTTTCATTCCACTTAAGCCCTCAAATAGGCCTTAAGGAACAAATAGCCCTTCTGCTGTCAATATTAAGCGAATCAGAACATTTTTGACCAAATTTTGGTGACATAGGCTGTTTCATCAAAGCTAAAATATTTTGCAGAGACATTTGGTTCAACTAAGACTTTATCGAAAAGGCTTGTTTGTTTGCGTGATGAGGGGTGAGAGAGAGAAAGAGAGACAGAGAAAGTTTGAAAGGTTTTGTTTTGGTTTTATTGTGGATCAAAAACAATTTTTCAAACATTGAGTTACCACAAAATGGAATTGCTGTCCTCAGGTCAGTTCTATTCAGTATAGAACTTCAAAAAGGATTCTCTGCAGATGGATGAGTTTCACCCACACAAAGTAAGATTTTGGATCTAACATTGGACTCAGTGGACAACATCTAAAGGTAAATTAGCAGCAGGGAAAATGTGACTTTAAAATTAGCAGTGAATTGCACAAGTCCTTGTCAAGAGCAGCAGTGGAGACTAAGGGCATGGCTACACTTGCAGATGTAGAGCACTTTGAGTTAAACCCGCCTTCGGAGAGCGCAGTAGGGAAAGCGCTGCGGTCTGTCCACTCTGACAGCTGCAAGCGCACTGGCGTGGCCACATTTGCAACACTGGCAGCAGCATTGGGAGCGGTGCATTATGGGCAGCTGTCCCACAGAGCACCTCTTCCCATTCTGGCGCTGTGGCTTGTGGGAAGGAGGCAGGGAGTGTGGGGCATTCTGGGTCCTGTCCCAACGCCCCATGATATATTGGTTTGCATCCCAGCAATCCCTGTGCTTCCGTCCACATTTGGCACCATCTTTCAATGTTTATTGTACTGCGTGCTCTGTCTTCCCTTTCGGTCTGCGGGAATGGCGCCCGAACTGCTGAGGAGTATGCTGACAAGTCTCGCCAGCACGTCATGCTTGGCAGTCGAGTTATTCCTTATGATCCAAAGTGACAGTGAGGGCTCTGACGATGACATAGACTCGAGTAACGCATATGACACAAGTTTGCTTGTGGCATTCACGGACAGGCTCACCACCATGGAACGCCGCTTTTGGGCTCGGGAAACAAGCACTGAGTGGTGGGATCACATGGTCATGCAAGTCTGGGATGACGAGCAGTGGCTGCAGAGCTTTCGGATGAGAAATGCCACTTTCATGGGACTGTGTGAGGAGCTCGCCCCCACCCTGCGGCATAAGGACACGAGATTGAGAGCTGCCCTGATGGTGGGTGGCTATTGAAATCTGGAAGCTGGCAACTCCAGACAGCTACCGATTGGTCGCTAACCAGTTTGGAGTGGGAAAGTTGACCACTGGAATCGTGTTGATGCAAGTTTGTAGGGTCAATAATCAAATCCTGCTCAGAAGAACCGTGACTCTGGGTAACATGCCTGACATTGTGGATGGCTTTGCACAAATGGGCTTCCCTAACTGTGGAGGGGCTATAGATGGCAGACATATTCCAATTCTGGCACCAGCCTCCGAGTACGTTAATCGGAAGGGGTATTTCTCTATGGTTCTCCAGGTGCTTGTGGATCACTGTGGATGTTTCACTGACATTAACGCAGGCTGGACCGGAAAGGTGCATGACGCACGCATCTTTTGGAACACAGGCCTGTTCAGGAAGCTGCAAGCTGGGACTTTTTTCCCAGACCAGAAGATCACCATAGGAGAAGTCAAAATGCCAGTTGTGATCCTTGGAGACACCGCTTACCCTTTAATGCTGCGGCTCATGAAACCCTACACAGGGAGCCTTGACAGCAACAAGGAGCGGTTAAACAACAGACTGAGCCAGTGAAGAATGACTGTGGAGTGTGCTTTTGGCTGTTTAAAGGGCCTCTGGTGCTCTCTGTATGGGAAGCTGGACCTGGCTGATGACAGCATCCCCATGGTTATAACCGCGTGCTGTACCCTCCCTAACATTTGTGAAGGGAAGGGTGAATGATTCATGCAGGCATGGAACTCAGAGGTTCAACACCTGAAGGCTGAATTTGAACAGCAAGAGAGCAGGGCTATTAGAGGGGCCCAGTGCAGGGCTGCTAGGATTAGGGATGCCTTGAGGGAGCAATTTGAGGCTGAAAGCCACCAGTAATGTCCGGTGCCCTGCACAGGAGTGAAGTGCAGTTGTTCCAATATTCGTAGGAATCTGTGTTTGCTACACTGACTTGCAGTGCCTGTTTCTTTCCTGGGCTAAGGTATCTTTTATTTTATGCAATAATAAAGAATGTTTTCAAAGCCAAAAAATCCATTTATTGAAAAGAAATACAATTGCTTAGGAAACAGAAAGGGGAAGGGGGGTAGGGTGGGAAACGGTACAATCACAGATTTGCATATGTCCTGTTATCATACTCAGCCTTCCTGTCTGGAGTGCTGTGCAATGAATGCTGCACTTCAGGATGGCTATACTGCATGGTGATGGGGGTTGAGTGCCGTGGGTAAGGGTCGTAGTTTTCAGGGCTGGGTGGTGAAGCTACAGGCGTTTGAGGCAGCTGGTGGCAGTAAGAACCTGGATGTTGGGGAAAGTGGGTTGGAGGTGACATGGGGGCACAAGGCAAAGAGTTTCGGGACAAGGGCTGCGGGGGTGGGGGCAGGCGCGGTAGTATTCCACCTGCATGGCTACAAGCGCCTGGATAGAGTCCGCTTGGCGCTCCATTATGCTGATCAGCCGCTCCATGCTTTGCTGCCAGAGCACTGCGCTTTTGTGCCAGCGCTCCTCATTCTGCTGGCAGATCCTCCTTTCACTGTCCCGCCACTCCTGCACTTTTTGATTTTCATTACTTGAATGCTGCATTACTTCATGCAACATGTCTTCCTTGCTACTACGTAGTCTCTTTCTGATACTTTGGAGTCTTTTGGCCAGTGATAGCACGGATGGCTGAGATCTCAAGGTTGCATCTGTAAAGGCAAAATGCAGCACTTAACAGAGGCATCATTGTTCACACCAGACAGAGCAATGATTCCCCGGTACTTAAGGGCAAGCACAGTCTACACAATACCATAATCTCCCTGTCCCAAAGTGAGCACACATAACCCATGGGAGCCACAAAATGGTGAGTAAGCACAGGGTCAAGCATGACTGATTGTTTCACGGCTGTACTGTCCTCTGGTTTCTGTGCCTTGGGGAGAGCCAACAGCGGCAGAGGGCCCCTATACTGAACCGTGTCCCCATATTTTCCACAGGAGTTCATCCTGGAAGATTCCTCACTGCTGAGGGAGACCTGGGAAGCAAGGGAGGGTCTTCTACTGCGATGCAGCTTCCTCCCTGGCCCATATGCAGCTTGCCTGTGTGCAGCGATGGTCCCCCCGCCCCTCACAGCACAGTGGCGCAGACAAGTTTGCCTTACTGGGACAAGGACCACAATGACTCTCCCGAGAAACCTGCACAAGCGCATTGCCCAAGTTCTAGATGAGACCTTTGAAGAGATCACTGAGGCCAATTACCGCGATGTGAGAGAGCACATCAATGCCCCTATTCCGCATCTAGGCATGCATGCAGCCCTAACCCTCCTCGCCCCAAGAGCCCACACCAAATAACTTCCTTCTCAAAATAAAAGCCACTTACCAGGAGCCTCCTCTGGTGTTTGTCCTTCCCCAAGCACCAGCCACCGTGACTGGCTACCTTCCTCCCAGCTCGAGAACAGCTCCTGGCTGCATGCATCTAGGGATTCCGGGGTGTCTTCCTCCACCTCAGCACCCTTGCTCCCACTTTGCTCCTCCTCCTCCTCCTGCCTTGTTGAACTGGGCTCTGAAGTGTCCATGGTGGTACTCAGGGTGGAGGTGGGGCTGCCCCCAAGTATCATGTCCAGCTCTTTGTAGAAATGGCAGATCGCAGGGACAGCACCGGAGTGGCTGTTTGCCTTGCGGGCTTTGTGGTAGGCATTCCGCAGCTCCTTCACTTTAACCCTGCACTGCAGTGCGTCCCGGTCATGGCCCCCTTCCATCATGTCCCTTGTTATCTGTCTGAAGGTATCATAATTCCTACAGCTGGAGTGCAGCTGGGACTGGACAGCTTCCTACCAACGAACACTGATGAGGTCCAGCACCTCACCATTGTTCCGTACTGGGGATCGCCTGGCGCGTAGAGGCATGGTCACCTGGAAAGATTTGCTGAGAGCACTCCACACCTGGCTGAGCAAACAGGAAGGGGATTTTCAAAATTCCCAGAGAATTTAAAGGGCAGGTCTGATGGTTGGTCACCTGAGGGCAGGGCAGTAGAGTTCAAAGTGATGACCAGAGTGACTAGAACAGGCATTGTGGGACACTTCTGGAGGCCGATCCGAGCGCACTAACAGACCAAGGCGTCCACACTGGTGCCACAGCACTCCAGTGGGGGTGCACAAAATGTTATTTCATTCGCCAAGGTGGAGTACCAGGAGCACTCTAGCCGCGGAGTCAGAGCGCTCTACGTGCCTTGCCAGTGTGGACAGGGAGTGAGCTAGGGCGCCTGGGGCTCCTTTAATGCGCTCTAACTCGCAAGTGTAGCCAAGCCCTAACTAGTACACTGTGTTCAAAAAGAACTAGTTAAAAGTACTAGCTAGCTAGCTTCTGAGCAGGAAATATTATACAGCTGTTATGGTTAAAAAGCTGTACTTGTTAGGCTGATGGGCTTCTTTCCAGCCTATAGTACTCCTGTGGTTCTTCCTTAGTTCCTCTTGTATTTGTTGAACTTGTTGTGTTAAGTTTTGAAAACTCTGCCATCTACCAAAAGAAAAACTTCATAGAGAAAATTCAGTGCTCTACTGGGGGGTTGTCCTGGAGCTGTGCAAGTGGGCCGAGCAGGCCCTAAACATGATTTGTTACAAAGTTAGGTTTTGTGCGCTGTGTTGCACTGAGTGATACTCTTAGTGACAATTCAGAAAAGATAAACTATCCAGTTTCAGAAACTATCTCTTTCTAAGTCTACTTGTTTTCCCAGTTTCCCATGATGTGTCAGCAATCAGCATCTCTGTCGATGATCTACACTGAAATGGAAGCCTTTGCAACCACGTTCTAAATGGTGTATATCAAACTGACAAAAGCCAGAAAAGCTTATTCATTGCTGTGATGCATCATAAAATAAAATCTAATATTCAGCTCACTCTCTCACACACACTAAGATGAGAAGTGACTGCTCACCTGCCCCACCCCACACAAACATAACTGAAAACAACTATTATTATTTTAATTTTTAACACATGTGACTGTGTTTCCCTGCGGTGTGTGCTATTGCCATCTGTGAAGTCTGAGGACAAGAATGCACACTCTTTTATGTTACATGATTGAAAAATGATGGGGAAGGAAAACATGAAGGTGGTTAATCTCTATATCCACAGGCATATATTCGATATACTGGAGCTATTAACCCTTTATTTCCCTCTCTACATCTAGATCTAGATCTATAGATAATTTGCACTGTAAATAATGTCACTAAACCTTTTTGGTTTTTCTCACAATGGGTTTTCAGTCACATCATACAGCTTGTATGCTTGCCCTCAAAATTACATTCAGAAGGCCATCACCCTTTATACTAAGGTTCCTTTTGTATATTGTTTATAAAGAGTTAAGATATGATTAACAGATGTTTTAAAAAATTGCTAATTAATTGCACATAACCGTGGCTTATAATGATCAGTATATGGACACCTTCCACTGGTGTGTTTATAACTGTCTATAACACCTACTCCGTTTTTTGTAACATGCTTATAACAGCTACTAACCATTTGTAAGTGGAATGTTAGTTTAAAGAGTTATCCAGAAGGCAACAGGACGTACTGTGATGAACGAGGCCTGAATGCCCGTTTGCAGTTTAGATGGTTTCTTTGCCCACCTTCTCAGTGTGTCCATTGTTTGATTGTTTTCAGGCCTTTATGTCCTATTTCTTGTGTTTAGCCATCTTCCTCTGTGAGACGACCAGCTTCTCACTCAAGTATTTGAACAATTCATCTGTTATAATGCTACCTAGTTCAGATCAAACTCAAAGCAGAACAGAGATGTTAAGTATTAAAGCTGCGTGATCACCTGCCTTTACCTTTTCTCAGTCTCCATCTGCTTACTCCTGCCCTCAGTTATACCTATTGAAATTAGACCTAATTTCCCCCTTCTTAGATGAGGGTAAAAAAATGCTGCAAGAGCTTCAGAGACTGTTTCAGTCTTTTTGATCTCAAGAGTTGGAGAAGTTTTCTGTAAAGGGACCTCAGTGGATTCTTCAACTCGATTTTTTACATAAATACCATACTCTGGGGTGTTATTTACCAAGAAGAGCATTATGACTATGCATTGTGTGCAACAGAATTTCACAGTGGTAGCTGTCGCAGAGTTAAATCTGCTCCACCTAGCTTTCCACCTGCTTTCACAGCTGCTGCTTGTTCTTGCACAGACGTATGAGAGTTGTGATGTGCCTCTAGGGCCCTAAGGGCAATTATGGGTCCAAGCAAATGGCCGCAGAATTTTGCTTTATGCCAGAATTTGACAAGAATCTGTTTGCATTGTATATGTGTACAAACCAGGCCATTTGCCTGCCACTGTCCTGCTCCTCCACTGGGACAGTCACCATTTTACATTCCTTCTCCCTGGCTCTTTATTTCCTCCACCCTATTTCCTGGGCCTGCTCCCATGTTACAAACTCTCCCAATCAGATTGTGAGTACTGAAATTTTGGATGGTTTTCTTGAAGTACTGAAATTAGGTTATTACCTGAAAATCTCAGCTTTAGTTTTAAAATACATAGCAAGTTTCTAGCTCTCCTGTCTGTGGAGAAAGATATGTGTGTGTGTCACCTAAATGGTCTGACACGAGAAGGGAAAAAGAACCAAAAATGGATTTAAAAACAAATCCCATGATTTTTAAAATAATCTTGTGATTTTTTGAATGCCTGACTTTTGAACACTTGGGGTTAGCAACATTGTACTGCTGTCCTTGAAAGGCTGGAGCTGGAGATCATTCATAATTCAGGGCAGCAAGGAAGTAACCAGCCTCACTGAGACAGATGAGACAGAAAGTGTCAAAGTTCCAAAGTATACAGGAATAAAGCTTTACTTTTGCAAATTTTAGGAGCTTTGTGTAGCTGGTGCCTTCCCTTTCCATGCAGCAACCAGTGCTCTATATTCCTCTGCTAGAATGCAAATGAACAATACGCATACTTCTATATTTTCACACTCTGGTACATTTTAAAAATTATTTTAGTAAAATTAAAGACTACTTAATGAATTTGTAATTAGTTAACGTGGCTGTAGAATGCATTGCAGTTTTGCCTTTTAAATCAGAGGTGAGAGCACTTCAGGCATAATTTAGGTTTATTTCACTCCATAGTGCGTAACACTTGCCGTCTAATAGAGGAGATCTGGTATTGTGAATTTAATGCAATAAAGATTAACTAGATGAATAGTAAAATGAGCGCAAAATGCAAATATAGATTTTTCAGGGAATTCTCAGATCCTGGTGGAAAGTCCACTGAAAGTTTGGTAATTAAAACTTCATGGTTCCGTGGGTATTTTTAAGATGATGGAAATCGCCACCATGTGGATTTAGAAGGGAAAAAGGCCCTTCTTTCATCTTCTCATTTTCTAGCACTTTGGAAAAACTGATTGTCAGCCTGTACCTGTTCCTGATCGGGATTCTTGACCAGCTTTTAAACCCCGCATAGCACTACAGGGTAATGGATAATTCCTTGTTGCTGCTGTGCTCCACTCACACAGTACACATTCCTACACAGCTTCAAATCTGTGCCACACACATATGCAGATAGTTATGGATGAAATATATCCTTGGTGATGACTTGCTAAATATAAATTACACCCAGACAGAGATGGACCACGCTGGGTCACAGATCATCTTGTGCCCTGGAACACTGATGTTACATTAAAAACAAAAATGGCACCATGTGAGGATGGAGGCTCAGCGGGATTTCTAGTCTTACAACTTATCTGTTTTGTGGCTTTAAAGCTGATGGAACACTCCTTTAATCCTCTCCGAACCCTCCCTGCTGCACAGAGACAGTTAGTGGCCAAGCAGAATCAGAAAGTTAACTACCAGCGTGCTAGGAAGCCTGGGAAATGTATCAGTGTGGTAAGACTCCTCCTCCTCCATTCTTTTAAAAAGGACCCCAGCAAAAATGGACTTTATTGGTTTTGATGTTTGTTCATGGGTTATAACTGATGGCAAAGAGAAAAATGTAAAGAAATGAGCCGCTTACTCAGCCATCTCTAGCCATGGAACAGAGAATGAAGCAGCTAACTTTTCTCAGGGACTAGGGCTCCTACGTACTACAATAACATAAATACTGCTATTGCCACCCTGGTCTGCCTCTCCCTCGGCACTGGATCATGAGCTTTCTTTACGTCACATGGGACTAAAAGAAGGTCAGAAAATAAGGTACATTTAACTAGAAACAAGAGGAAAAACACAAAGTTGAGGTGACCTTTGGGACGAAACATTTCATAATGCAGAATGCTACAGCGATGCTCCAAACTCCTGGACTACTGAAAGCTGTAGCATGTTTTGGACCATACAGTAGACTACTGTGGTAATTTTTTTTTAACTAACAAGTTAAAATGGAATTAATCTCTCCAGGCTAGAACCTTTGGAGACATGTAAGACAGGTGCTAATGGCAAGAATATTAGACTCAGGAACGTAAGTAAGGAAGTAGCTGGGTGTTGCAGGGGAAAGCAGGGAGCTCTTGAAGGACGAGAGGTGCTTTTGGGCTTAGTGTGTGTAAAAGAACAAGCTCCTACTCTGCCCTCTCTTTCCCTAGTAAGTGGTTGTGAAAGAAGCATTTTCTGTCAACTGCTTGCCATGACTTCAACACAAAGCAATCTGTTTCCTTTCTTTCAGGCTCACAGGCTTCTGGTATTCAATAGATTATTTTTTTGACTTGAATCCAAGTATTTGTGCAGTTTACTGCAAATTCTTCATGTGATTTAATGTTTCACAATGGCACTAAAGGGAAATCCATCATCCCAGTGATTCTGCTTAATTAACAGACAGCCAATGACTGCATTTAAACACAGTGGTGCTGGAACATTTTTAGTAGTGGGGGCGCTGAAAGCCAGCCCCCTAACCCCTGTCCACACCTCCCTCCCTGAGCTGAGGCTGGGAGCAGGGCTGTGTCTCCGGGGCGGGGGGTGTGTGTGTGATCTGGATGGGGTAAGGTGGCCCAGGCTGTGGCCACAGCTGGGGTCAGGTGTGGGGCCAGGAGCAGAGCTCTGGCCATGGGGCCAGGCACGGGACTCTGGGAGCAGAGGCCTGGGAGCAGGGGGTGAGGCTGACTGTGGAGCCCCAAGCCAAAAGCCGGGGTGCGGGGCTGGTTGCCAGAGCCCCAGGAGCAGAGCCCCAGGTGCAGGGTCAGGAGTGGGGGCTTGGGCACGGGCCCTGGGCACAGAGTCAGCGTTCGGGGAGTGTGGCCAGTGGCCGGGACCCAAGCCCCAGGTGTGGGGTTCGGGAGCGGAGTGTGGGGCACAGGACCAGTGGCCGGGGAGCAGGGCTGGTGGCCAGGACCCAAGCCCCAGGTGCAGGGCCGGGGAGCAGAGTCCTGGGTGTGGAGCCAGTGGCTGGGGATTGGGGCTCATGGCTGGCCTCTGGGACCCAAGCCGAGGAGTGAAGCCCCGGGCATGGGGCTGGCAGCTCCGCACAAAACGTGGGGGTGCTGCAGCACCCCCATACTCTTACTTCCCATGCCTATGTTTAAACAAGAGAGAAAAAAGGTTAGTGCAAGACATGGATGAAGTATGGGTAGGAGAGCTGGGGGAAGTTCATATCAATGGAGGCTGCATTGGGAGTACTGGGATGAAAGAAAAATTTAGCATAAATATGAAGAAAATAACATGAGTTTCTGAAGTCTTCCTCACCCCCACCCCCACCCCATTTGTCTGCTTTGTCCAATTGCTGCATCCTGTCTAATACCTACTGCTTGTCTACACTGGCCCGCTAAATTGGTGCTGCTCTGATTGATGCAGCGGTGTCAATTTAGCGGGTCTGGTGAAGACGCAATAAGTCTTCGAGAGAGCGCTCTCCCATCGACTTCAGTATTCCATCTCCCAAGAGGCAGAAGTAGGCAGTGGACACCACGTTAGGTCGATGTAAGCTCCGTCGCTCAGGGGAGTGATTTTTACACATCCCTGAGTGACGTAACTTACATCGAATTAAGTGGCAGGGTAGATCAGGCCCTAGACTGTAAACTGGCTGGAGCAGGGACTGTCTTCTTTGTTACTTTGTACAGCACTTGGCACAGTGGGGCCCTGCTTCTGTATTAGAGCTGCTCCGCACTGCTGTAATATACCAGATCTACCGTGGAGTAGTTTTCCCAAGAGGTCAGTTGGAAGCCCCATTATTTAAGATAAAAACACTAGACTGTAAGGAGCAATAACAATAGCAGCAATGGCTGACGAACAGGCTAGATCAGCGGTTAGCAAACTGTGGCCCATGGACAACTTGTGGATCATGGAGGCCTGGCAGGCCACATGATGTTGGCCCCTCCTTGTTTTCAGGTGCTTCTACGGGCCTCCATGAACTTTTGCACGATCACACTGAGTAAAATCTTCGGGTGTCAAATTCACTGCATCAGCAGAATATAGAGGGCTTTCTAAAAGGGTCCTCTCCTTTTCCATCCTTCTTTTTCTATGACTGCAAAGGAGCCTGGATTTTATATTAGTAATTATTGTGTCACAACAGTATCATGGTCACAAAGAGAGTGAGTGAGGCCTCGGTCCTTTAGAGAACTTAGCTACAGGCTGCTTTTTTGAAAAGGTCTTATCTTTTCTTCAGTTACAGTGAAATCCACAAAGCTCTCTGCACCTCATAAGCCTCTGACAGGACTGCATGTGGGATGCAGGTGGACAGGCCATATGTTGGGGCTGGCCTCTGTCACAAAGAATGGCCCAGGAGATGGCTTTTTGAAGCACCACTCAACCGCAGACATTTCCTATCAGTCTGAAACCAACATCCACTGTATGTGATTCACTTGAATACCAGGAAGGATTTCCAGGCCTCTTAGGAAAGAATATCAGCTTATTAACCAGTGAGCAAAATAATAATCATATGTTTTCTGTTAGATTAATCTCTTAGGGTACCAAAGGCTCCTTCCGCACCACATCAAAAAGGGTCCTGTTTCATATGGGGAAGAACCTGATACGGAACAGTAGATCTAACAGTAGACGTTTTTCAACATACTGGAAATGAATTCCTGATGTGTTCCACGTTGTTTAAGTGCCACCGTTGCACATTGGAGTGATAAAAGTTTGACAGGTGCGGCAATTTTCTAATTTCTTAGAACTTCCTGTGGGAATCAGGGTTTGTGAGATTAATCCCAATAGTTGGGGGCAGTGAAGGGGGCAGAAAGGGTTGGGACATATCTCTATGTATTTACGTCTGAAAATCTTTTTAAGCTAACATCATCGGACTGGTTTATATTTTTAACCCTTATCTAAGTAAGAACGAATGTAATCTTATTCACTTAGATAACATCATTTATCAGAGTGCTGTATACTTCATAGCTCAATGGGGCCTGATTTTATGGCAAAAGTCCCTAATTTATTCTGTGTCCCTGAAACATCCCTTATTTTGCAGCAACCAGGTGCCTGAGACATTTTGTTTTCTGTCTTCTTACCCTGCCAGGATCCTCCCCCACCCTTGTGGCTGCCTCTTCCTCTCCTGATTTCGTCATAAGGGGCTGTTAATTGGCTTACAGCACATGCTTCCTGCACTGTTCCATGAAGCTAGTTAGGAGCCAATATAATAATACTCTTCACTTACACACTGTCACATTTCAGGGCCCCATATACCCCAGGATTCAATGGGACCAGATTCTGTGGCAAAAGCCCCTGCTTTATTCTGTTCTCCCAGTAGCAGGGTGGCAAGGAGCCAGAGCTAGATTGCAGCTTGCAGCCAGGGAGTGAGGGGAGCTCAGAAGCCTAGACTGGCCAGCTGGGCTGCCTGGGGAACTGTACAGCAGCTAAGGCCCAAAGAGCCAGGAAAATAAACTGCTGAGGTTGGTTACAAGCTCCTCCCTTGCTGGCCACACACGGAAGGAGACTGGGAGCTGGGCCATTTGGACAGCATGGCAGGAGCTGGAGGCCCTGAAGCTGAGTTGCTTGGAGACCATGGGGTGGGGGGAACCCTCACTGAAAATATGCAGTGACAAATTTAACATCAATGAGTATTTCAGCTCTGGCCAGAAAGCGGGGTGTGAGTTTTGTGGGAAGAGGGCAATGGGAATGGGAAATTCCCAGCAAAAAAGTTAAAATCTGAGGCATCATAGAAAAATGCCAGATACCATGGCTGCAGAATGACAGAGCCCTCATTGATACGAAAGGGGCATTTCTCAGAGATGGTGTTTTAGGCTCCTTGCAACCTGAGGAAGTCATCACTACATTGTTACACTTGGGTCACATTTTCAAGGTGACCTCCACAACTATAAGGGCTAGAAACACTTCTTTATTTTGAAATCAAAGCTGAGATTCTGGAGCAAATTTCACCAAGGGGTGAATTTTGCAGCAAATTCCACAGGTGCAGAATACATGGGGCCCTGCACTTTATTATTAATGGTATGTTATGGTAGCACCTGGAGGCCTCAACAAAGTTACAATGACATTATGCTAAGCACTGTACACACACAGAATAAATTGCAGTCACAGTTTACAGTGTAGTCTGAAGATCACAAAGGTCTTTACAAAGATAGAAATTATTATCCATAGTATATAAGTGGGGAGACTGACGTGCAAAGAAGTTCACTGACTTGCTCAGGATCACACAATGAGTCATTGGCAATTAGGAACAGAACCTTGGCTTTCTCACTCCCAGCCTTTACACTCAATTTTATTCCAATATTTCTTTGTTTTAAACACACCCCAATCCAAAACAAAACATTCCTCTTGGATCTTACCCTGTGTGACAGGTACACTTGCCCGGCACTGGACAGGGAAGGGTTAACCCTACACTGTGGATTGAGGAAGCCACGCCCCCCCAACTCTACTGGGCATGCTCCAAATGCACTACTACAAAAGGGGGCTGTTCAGGTCAGTTGGGGCTGACTGCTGGAGAGGAAGGATGCAAGCTGCATGTGCCAGCTGAGGATCAGCCAAAGGCTAAGGCTGTGGGAGCCAGAGGTGCTGCAACCCAGACAGACACCAGGGTACCCACAGAGGCCCCACAGAATCCGGAGTAGTGAGGGACAGTGCAGACCAGGGAACCTGGAGACAGCAGAGATGTCCAGACCTCAGCAGTGGGAATCATGGTAGGAAGCAAACCAGGGGAATTAGACAGTGGCCTGGCTAGTGTGCCAGAACTTTGAGTCAGTGTGTTTCAGTTTGACCCTGCTGCTGACTCAGTGGCACACACTCTTGCCACTACTAGGGCCCTAGACTGATGCCTGGTGAAGAGGGAGGGCCTGGGCCCCCTACCTGGGCTGCCATCACCCCACTTTTTCTGTGTGGTGGCTCCCTTCCCTGACTGAAGCCACTTGCCTGCTAGACCTTATTGCCCTGGTAAGAGGAGTGTATCTATGGACTCTGGCTGCTGGGCCTTAGTATCATAAGGCCTAGTCTACAATATGAGTTTATGTTGGCTTTAGCAGCATTACATCAAATTAACCCTGCACCTGTCCACACAATGAAGCCATTTTTTTTTTACATAAAGGGCTCTTAAAATCGATTTCAGTACTCCTCCCCAACGAGGGGATTAGCACTGAAATCGACATCGCTGTTTCAAATTAGGATTAGTGTGGACACAATTAGAAGGTATTGGCCTCCAGGAGCAATCCCACAGGGCACCATTGTGACTGCTCTAGACAGCACTTTGAACTCAGATGCACTGGTCAGGTGTACAGGAAAAGCCCTGGGAACTTTTGAATCTCATTTCCTGTTTGGCCATGCAGTCCCAGAATCGAAAAAGAGCTCCAGCATGGACTGAACGGGAGGTACTGGATCCGATTGCTGTATGGGGAGAGGAATCCGTGCTATCAGAACTATGTTCCAAAAGACGAAATGCCAAAACATTTCAAAAAATCTCCGAGGCCATGAGGGACAGAGGCTACATCAGGGATGCAACACAGTGCCGTGTGAAACTTAAGGAGCTCAGACAAGAGTACCACAAAACCAAAGAATCAAACGGATGCTCCGGGACAGAGCCACAGACATGCCACTTCTACTCCAAGCTGCACGCAATTCTAGGGAGTGCCGCCACCACTACCCCACCCCTGTCCGTGGACTCCGATGATGGGGTACTCTCTGCCATGGCTGAGGATTTTGTGGATGGGGAAGAGGAGGAGGACGAGGACGAGCTTGAGGAGAGCAAACAGCACACTGTTCTCCCAGAGAGCCAGGATCTCAGTCTCACCCTGACTGAAATACCCTCCCAACCCAATCAAGCCAGAGAAGGGACCTCTGGTGAGTGTACCTTTTTAAAATATAATACACCTTATAAAAGCAAGTGTTTTTTAATGATTAAGTAGCCCTAAGGACTTGGGATGCATTCGTGGCCAGTACAGCTACTGGAAAAGTCTGTTAACGTGTCTGGGGTTGCAGCGGAAATTCTCCAGGGACATCTCCATGAAGCTCTCCTGGATATACTTCCAAAGCCTTTTCAAATGGTTTCTGGGGAGGGCAGCCTTATCCTGTCCTCCAAGTTAGGACACTTTACCACGGCAGGCCAGCAGCATGTAGTCTGGAATCATTGCATAACAAAGCATGGCAGCTGATGGTCCTGGTGTTTACTGGCATTCAAGCAACATCTGTTCTTTATCTCTCTGTGTTATCCTCAGGAGAGTGATATTGATCATGGTAACATGGTTGAAATAGGGTAATTTAATTAAGGGGACATTCAGAGGTGGCCGTTCCTACTTGGCTGTTTGCCTGTGGCTGAAAAGAGATCCTCCCCACAGGTAGCCACACGGTGGGGGCGGGCATTGGCACCGAGCTGTTCACATTTGGCTAGCAGGAAAGATCCCTGATACCAGCCACGCAGTGGGGGGAGGGGTAAAGTGATCCTCCCAGAGAATTGGATGGGTGGGGGGTTAGTTTGGTTTCTGCTGCTGCACATTAACAGGAAAACCACAGCACTAAACGGCCAACTTAACGTGCTTTGCTTGGTATGGGAGAGGAGGGTGCTGCTGTTATGAAGGTTGCAGAAGCTGAAAGACTATGGCTTACCATGGCCGCCTGCAAGCCGAATTCTGTTGCCCTGCACTATGTGTGTGATATAACACCAAAGCTCCAGGCATTCAATATAAGATGCAAAATGTGACCTTGTACCAAAATCACATGTGCTATGTAATGTGAATAGTGTAGTTCACCATGAAAAGTATAGCCATTGTTCTGTAAAATGTATCTTTTAAAATACTTCTCTCCCTTTTTTCCGCTCCAGCAGCTGCAAATGTTTCAAGCCTCCCCCCTCCATCCCAAAGGCCATCTCGGATAAGGCAGCGAAAAAAACGCACGAGCGATGAAATGTTCTCTGAGCTCATGCAGTCATCCGGCACTGACAGAGCTGTGTGGAGGGACACAATAGCAGAGTACAGGAAAGTGGCCGATGAACGTGAGGAGAGGTGGCAGCAGAAGATCAGAGGAGGCATGAGGCAACGCTGGGGCTACTGTGGGATCAAATGGACATGCTCTGGCGTCTGGTGGAGGTTCATGACCAGCAGCAGGATCAGACTGCTGCTGCAGCCCCTGTTTAACCACTCTCCCTCCTCCCCAAGTTACATAGCCTCCTCACCCAGATGCCCAAGAACACGAGGGCCGGAGGCTCCAGGCACCCAACCACTCCACCCCAGTGGACAGCCCAAGCAACAGAAGGCTATCCTTCAAGAAGTTTTAAAGTGGCCTTTTCCTTCCCTCCTACCCTCCTCCCACACCCCACCCAGGCTACCTTGTGAGTTATCTCCCTATTTTTATAATCAATTAATAAAGAATACATGTTTTTTTAAATGATAGTGATTTTATTTCCTTTGCAAGCAAACTGTGATCGAAGGGCGGGTGGCTTACAGGGAATCTAGGGGCAACCAAGAGGGTGGGTTTTCATCAAGGAGAAACAAACAGAACTGTCACACAGTACCCTGGCCAGTCATGAAATTGGTTTTCAAAGCTTCTCTGATGTGCAGTGCTTCCTGCTGTGCTGTTCTAACAGCCCTGGTGTCTGGCTGCGTGTATTCAGAGGCCAGGAGATTTGCCTCAACCTCCCACCCTGCCATAAATGTCTCCCACTTATCTCACAGAGATTGTGGAGTACACAGCAAACAGCAATAACAATGGGAATATTGGTTTCGCTGAGGTCTGACCGAGTCAGTAAACTGCGCCAGTGACCCTTTAAATGTCCAAATGCACACTCTACCACCATTCTGCACTTGCTCAGCCTATAGTGGAAAGGCTCCTTACTAATGTCCAGGGTGCCTGTGTATAGCTTCATGAGCCAGGGCATTAAGGGGTAGGCTGGGTCCCCAAGGATAACTATAGACATTTCAACATCCCCAACAGTTATTTTCTGGTTTGGGAAGTAAATCCCTTCCTGCAGCCATTTAAACAGACCAGAGTTACTGAAGACGCGAGCGTCATGATCCTTTCCTGGCCATCCCACATAGATGTTGGTGAAACGTCCCTTGTGATCCACCAGTGCTTGCAGCACCATTGAAAAGTATCCCTTTCCAGTTTACGGCTGCCCTGGCTGTCCAGTCCCAAGATAGGGATATGCATTCCGTCTATAGCCCCACCACAGTTAGGGAATCCCATTGCAGCAAAGCCGTCCACTATGACCTGCACATTTGCCAGAGTCACTACCTTTGGTAGCAGCAGCTCAATGATTGTGTTGACTACTTGCATCACAGCAACCCCCATAGTAGATTTGCCCACTCCCCAAATTGATTCCCAACTCACCGGTAGCTGTCTGGCGTTGCAAGCTTCCACAGGGCTCTTGCCACTCGCTTGTGAACTGTGAGGGCTGCTCTCATCTTGGTATTCTTACACTTCAGGGCAGGGGACAGCAAGTCACAAAGTTCCATAAAAGTGCTCTTACACATGCGAAAGTTTTGGAGCCATTGGGAATCGTCCCTGTCAAGGTTCCTCCCCCACTCTGAACTCTAGGGTACAGATGTGGGGACCTGCATGAAAAACCTCCTAAGCTTATCTTTACCAGCTTAGGTCAAAACTTCCCCAAGGTACAAAATATTACCCCCGTTATCCTTGGAATGGCCGCTACCACCACCAAACTAATACTGGTTACTGGGGAAGAGCTGTTTGGACGCGTCCTTCCCCCCAAAATACTTCCCAAAACCTTGCACCCCACTTCCTGGACAAGGTTTGGTAAAAAGCCTCACCAATTTGTCTAGGTGACTACAGACCCAGACCCTTGGATCTTAAGAACAATGAACAATCCTCCCAACACTTGCACCCCCCCTTTCCTGGGAAATGTTGGATAAAAAGCCTCACCAATTTGCATAGGTGACCACAAACCCAAACCCTTGGATCTGAGAACAATGAAAAAGCATTCAGTGTTTTACAAGAAGACTTTTAATAAAAAATAGAAGTAAATAGAAATAAAGAAATCCCCCCTGTAAAATCAGGATGGTATATATCTTACAGGGTAATTAGATTCAAAAACATAGAGAACCCCTCTAGGCAAACCTTAAGTTACAAAAAAGATACACAGACAGAAATAGTTATTCTATTCAGCACAATTCTTTTCTCAGCCATTTAAAGAAATCATAATCTAACACATACCTAGCTAGATTACTTACTAAAAGTTCTAAGACTCCATTCCTGTTCTGTCCCCGGCCAAGACGACTACAGACAGACACACAAACCCTTTGTTTCTCTCCCTCCTCCCAGCTTTTGAAAGTATCTTGTCTCCTCATTGGTCATTTTGGTCAGGTGCCAGCGAGGTTACCTTTAGCTTCTTAACCCTTTACAGGTGAGAGGAGCTTTCCCCTGGCCAGGAGGGATTTCAAAGGGGTTTACCCTTCCCTTTATATTTATGACACGCCCCCCAAATCTCAGCTAGGGTGAAACACTGGCTGGGATTTCTTCCTGGAGCTCTAGGAAAACAGAGTTAATAAGACACATGCATCTCTAAATATACTACCAAGTACATAAAGACTAACAATATTTTCCACATCTCAAGGACGATTTTAACCAGTTGATTCTGGGAAACTTTCACGGGAGAGTGCATCAGCCACTTTGTTAGAAGCTCCTGAGATGTGTTGGATGTCGAAATCAAAATCTTGGAGAGCTAGACTCCACCGAAGAAGTTTTTTGTTAGTTTCTTTGACAGTGTGAAGCCACTTTAGTGCAGCATGGTCGGTTTGCAGGTGGAAACGCCGTCCCCAAACATATGGGCGTAGCTTTTCCAGAGCGTAGACAATGGCATAACATTCTTTTTCAGTGACTGACCAGTTGCTTTCCCTCTCAGACAGTTTTTTGCTGAGAAACACTACAGGGTGGAATTCTTGATCAGGTCCTTTTTGCATTAAAACTGCTCCCACACCACGCTCGGATGCATCTGTGGTTACTAGGAACGGTTTGTCAAAGTCTGGGGCCCTTAGTACAGGGTCAGACATGAGTGTCGCTTTAAGCTTGTTAAAGGCCTTCTGACACTTTCCGGTCCACTGAACAGCATTTGGCTGTTTCTTTTTGGTTAGGTCTGTCAGTGGGGCAGCGATTTGGCTGTAGTGCGGTACAAATCGTCTGTAATAACCGGCCAAGCCTAAGAAGGATTGAACCTGTTTCTTTGACTTTGGGACAGGCCACTTTTGGATAGCATCCACTTTGGCCTGTAGGGGGCTGATAGTTCCTTGACCCACCTGGTGTCCAAGGTAAGTCACTCTGTTTAGGCCTATTTGACACTTCTTAGCCTTAACAGTTAGTCCTGCCTCCCTTATGCGCTCAAGGACTTTTTGTAGATGTTCCAGGTGGTCTGCCCAGGAATCCGAAAATATGGCCACATCGTCAAGGTAGGCGACTGCATATTCTCCTAATCCCGCTAGGAGACCATCTACAAGTCTTTGGAAAGTGGCGGGTGCATTTCGCAGCCCGAAAGGGAGTACATTAAATTCATACAGCCCGAGATGTGTGATGAAGGCTGACCTTTCCTTGGCAGATTCATCTAGCGGTACCTGCCAGTACCCCTTGGTTAAGTCCAAGGTAGAGATGAACTGGGCCCGTCCCAGTTTCTCTAATAGTTCATCTGTGCGTGGCATGGGATAGTTGTCTGGGCGAGTTACAGCATTTAGCTTACGGTAGTCCACGCAAAAACGTATTTCCCCATCTGGTTTGGGAACTAGAACCACTGGAGATGCCCATGCACTTTCAGAGGGGCGGATTACCCCCATCTGTAACATATCCTGGATCTCCCGTTCTATAGCAGTTTTAGCTTGAGGAGACACCCGGTAAGGTTGGACCCTAATTGGGTGAGCATTACCTGTGTCAATGGAGTGGTATGCCCGTTCAGTCAGTCCTGGGGTGGCTGAGAACGTTGGCGCGTAGCTAGTGCACAGCTCCTGGATCTGCTGTCGCTGCATACGCCCAAGGGTCATGGAGAGGTTCACCTCTTCCACACCACCAGCACATTTCCCTTCGTAGTAGACACCTTCAGGCCACTCAGCGTCGTCTCCTCCCTGGGCTGTAAACTGACAAACCTTTAATTCTCTGGAATAAAAGGGCTTTAGAGAATTAATATGATACACCTTAGGCTTTCGGTTGGAGGTGGGGAATGTTATGAGATAATTAACAGCTCCCAGGCGCTCCTGGACCACGAATGGCCCTTCCCACGATGCTTCCATTTTATGGGCCTGGAGCGCCTTTAAGACCATGACCTGGTCTCCTACTTTGAAGGAACGCTCTCTGGCATGTTTATCATACCAGGCTTTTTGCTCTTTTTGAGCATCCTGTAAGTTTTCTCTAGCAAGGGCTAAAGAGGTTCGGAGGGTGTTTTGTAGGTTGGTTACAAAGTCCAGAATGTTAGTTCCTGGAGAAGGTGTAAATCCCTCCCATTGCTGCTTCACCAACTGCAATGGCCCCTTAACCTCACGGCCATATACAAGTTCAAATGGGGAAAACCCTAAACTGGGATGTGGTACAGCTCTGTAGGCAAAGAGCAACTGCTGCAATACTAGGTCCCAATCATTGGAGTGCTCATTTACGAATTTACGTATCATGGCCCCCAAAGTTCCATTAAACTTCTCCACCATGCCATTTGTTTGATGATGGTAAGGAGTGGCAACCAAGTGATTTACCCCATGAGCTTCCCAAAGGTTTTTCATAGTTCCTGCCAGGAAATTAGTCCCTGCATCTGTGAGGATGTCGGAGGGCCAACCTACCCTGGCAAAAATGTCTACTAGTGCCTGGCACACACTTTTAGCCCTGGTGTTGCTTAGAGCTACTGCTTCCGGCCATCGGGTGGCAAAATCCATGAAAGTCAGTATGTACTGCTTTCCTCTGGGTGTCTTTTTCGGAAAAGGACCCAGAATATCCACAGCTACTCGCTGAAATGGAACTTCAATGATGGGGAGTGGCTGGAGAGGAGCTTTGACCTGGTCTTGGGGTTTTCCCACTCTTTGGCGCACCTCACAAGACTGGACATAGGTAGAAACATCCTTGCCCATTCCCTCCCAGTGGAATGACCCCCCCAAACGGTCTTTGGTCCTGTTCACCCCAGCATGGCCACTAGGGTGATCATGGGCTAAGCTCAAGAGCTTGGCCCGGTATTTAGTTGGAACTACCAACTGTCTCTGAGGATGCCAGTCTTCCTGGTGTCCCCCAGAAAGAGTTTCCTTGTATAAAAGTCCTCTTTCTACAACAAACCTGGATCGATTAGAAGAGCTGAGAGGCGGTGGGTTGCTCCGTGCCGCCGTCCAAGCTCTCTGGAGGCTTTCATCTGCTTCCTGTTCGGTCTGGAACTGTTCCCTTGATGCTGGAGACATCAGTTCCTCATGGGATTGTGGACCTAGGCTTGGTCCCTCTGGAAGCGATATAGGGGATGGAGCTGTTTCTGTTGACTGTGAACCGCTCTCCGCTGGTGCACTATGTTGGGATTCAGGCTCCGGCTGAGCCTCTTGTGTAGGGTTATCGGCTGCTGCCAGTTCAGGTTCGGTGGGGCCCTCTGGTGTTGAGGTTGCAAGTACTGGATTCAGTGCTGACACGGGGTCTGGTGTTGGTTGTTTGGCTGCTTCCGGTTCTGGGACTGGTTCCGTCTGGGTCTCTGGGACTGGATCCACTACTGCTGTTGCAGACATTGGCCTGGGGTCCAGGTCCATCACCTCTGACTGGGTCCTGATAGAAGTTTCCGGAACAGAGCTAGGCCTCACGGCTTGTTTAGCCTGGTTGCGGGTGACCATTCCCACCCTCTTGGCCTGCTTCACATGATTGGCCAAGTCTTCCCCCAACAGCATGGGGATGGGATAATCATCATAGACTGCAAAAGTCCACATTCCTGACCAGCCCTTGTACTGGACAGGCAACTTGGCTGTAGGCAAATTGAAAGAGTTGGACTTGAAGGGTTGAATCGTCACTTGGATCTCTGGGTTGATTAAATTGGGGTCCACTAAGGAAGCATGGATAGCTGACACTTGTGCTCCGGTGTCCCTCCACGCGGTGACCTTCTTCCCACCCACACTCACAGTTTCCCTCCGCTCCAAGGGTATCTGGGAGGTATCTGGGCCTGTGGACCTCTGGTGTGATTCCGGTGCAATGAACTGTAATCTGTTGGGGTTCTTGGGGCAGTTGGCCTTTACATGCCCCAGCTCGTTACATTTAAAACATCGTCCAGCTGACGGGTCACTGGGGCGAGGAGGGTTGCTGGAGAACGGGGTGGTGGGACGATAAGGGGTCTGGAGGGTTCTTTGGGAGGTAGGTGGGGCTTTGGGCGGCCCCCGGTAATAGGGTGTGGTCTGGGGTGGTCCCTTCTGGTCTCCGCTCCAACTGCGACCAGTTTTCTTCTTCTCTGCCACCTCCACCCATCTGGCTCCAATCTCTCCTGCCTCAATTACAGTTTTGGGTTTCCCATCTAGGATGTATCTTTCTATTTCCTCAGGAACACCCTCTAAGAATTGTTCCATTTGCATTAGGAAGGGCAAATTTACTGGAGATTCAACACTTGCTCCTGATATCCAGGCATCCCAATGTTTTACAATGTGGTAGGCATGTCGGGTAAATGACATGTCTGGTTTCCACCTTAGGGCTCTGAACCTCCGACGAGACTGCTCGGGTGTTATCCCCATTCTGACTCTCGCCTTGGATTTAAACAGTTCATACTTGTTCATGTGTTCTTTAGGCATTTCAGCTGCCACCTCAGCTAAGGGTCCACTGAGCTGCGGCCTCAGCTCTACCATGTATTGGTCAGTAGAGATGTTGTACCCAAGGCAGGCCCTTTCGAAGTTTTCTAAGAAGGCCTCAGTATCATCACCTGCCTTGTAGGTGGGGAACTTTCTGGGATGGGAAGTGGTACCTGGAGAAGGATTGCTAGGGTTTGTTGGTATAGTCTGCTGGGCCTTTATCCTCTCCATCTCCTCCACATGCTTCCTCTCTTTTTCCTTCTCCTCCTCCGTCAGCCGCATGAGTTCTATCTGTCTTTCATGTTCCCTTTGTTTTTCCTCAGCCTGAAATTTGGCTAATTCCAGCTGTAGTCGAGCTGAGGATTTGCCCATTCTAACCTCTCTGTTTTTAACTAACTTTACACCTGAGGTTTAGAAATAAACAAACAAAACTTGGCTGTAAAATTTTGCTGTGCTGGAATAGAATACCTATTCTCTGATAGTGATTGTCAGCCTACAGAAAAAGACAATTCCCTTGTCTCTGCTCTGGGCCCAAATTAAAGCAAAAAACCTCCAACTATTGGAAACCTGCTTACCCAGCCCAAAGAAAAAAAAATTTCTTTTCAAACCTGTGCTCCTTGTAAAACAAAAAAAAATCAAAATCCTAAAAAAAACCCTGCCACTTTTGTCTCCAGGCAAATGGGTAGAGCACACACCCCCTATTTACTTTTAGGAAGAAAAGAAAAAAAAAACCTCTGGGTTGGAAGACTGTGAATTTCCCTGCAGGAGTTAAGTACCCTGCCTCCAGGCAAGAAAACCTGCAATTCACAAGATAATCCCCTTTTGTCTCTGCTTGGCCACAAAGCAGAGAGAAACCAAGCTGCTTTCAGTTTCAAAGCTGCCTTCTGGACTTCCTAAAAATTCCTTTTTAAAATCTGTATTTCTAGTTCAAAAAATCTCAACTGGATCTCAAAATGATTTCAGGTTAATCCCACCACTGTGCCACCATGTCAAGGTTCCTCCCCCACTCTGAACTCTAGGGTACAGATGTGGGGACCTGCATGAAAAACCTCCTAAGCTTATCTTTACCAGCTTAGGTCAAAACTTCCCCAAGGTACAAAATATTACCCCCGTTATCCTTGGAATGGCCGCTACCACCACCAAACTAATACTGGTTACTGGGGAAGAGCTGTTTGGACGCGTCCTTCCCCCCAAAATACTTCCCAAAACCTTGCACCCCACTTCCTGGACAAGGTTTGGTAAAAAGCCTCACCAATTTGTCTAGGTGACTACAGACCCAGACCCTTGGATCTTAAGAACAATGAACAATCCTCCCAACACTTGCACCCCCCCTTTCCTGGGAAATGTTGGATAAAAAGCCTCACCAATTTGCATAGGTGACCACAAACCCAAACCCTTGGATCTGAGAACAATGAAAAAGCATTCAGTGTTTTACAAGAAGACTTTTAATAAAAAATAGAAGTAAATAGAAATAAAGAAATCCCCCCTGTAAAATCAGGATGGTATATATCTTACAGGGTAATTAGATTCAAAAACATAGAGAACCCCTCTAGGCAAACCTTAAGTTACAAAAAAGATACACAGACAGAAATAGTTATTCTATTCAGCACAATTCTTTTCTCAGCCATTTAAAGAAATCATAATCTAACACATACCTAGCTAGATTACTTACTAAAAGTTCTAAGACTCCATTCCTGTTCTGTCCCCGGCCAAGACGACTACAGACAGACACACAAACCCTTTGTTTCTCTCCCTCCTCCCAGCTTTTGAAAGTATCTTGTCTCCTCATTGGTCATTTTGGTCAGGTGCCAGCGAGGTTACCTTTAGCTTCTTAACCCTTTACAGGTGAGAGGAGCTTTCCCCTGGCCAGGAGGGATTTCAAAGGGGTTTACCCTTCCCTTTATATTTATGACAGTCCCCAACCTGCAACACTATGCGGTCCCACCACTTTGTTCTTGTTTCTCAGGCCCAAAATCAGCGTTCCATGGCATGAGCCTGCCCCAGTAACGCCGTGATCTCCAAATTGCTGGGGACCATGGTTTTAGAGAATTCTTTGTTCATGTCCTCATCACTGCACTGCCGTGGCCTCCTCACTTGGTTTCTCAGGTGCTGGTTCTGCATAAACTGCACGATAATGTGTGAGGTGTTTACAATGGTCATAACTGCTGCAGTGAGCTGAATGGGCTCCATGCTTGCTATGCTATGGCGTCTGCTCGGGCAATCCAGGGAAAAGGGCGTGAAACGATTGTCTGCTGTTGCTCTGATGGAGGGAGGGACAACTGACAACATGGCTTACAGGGTTGGCTTACAGGGAATTAAAATCAACAAAGGGGGTGGCTTTGCATCAAGGAGAAACAGAATGGTCCCCTCAAGGATAGAACTCAAAACCCTAGGATTAGCAGGCCATTGATTTCACGGAGGGAGGGCGGAGAAAATGAATACAAAACAAATCTGGTCTATTTTTTGTTTTGATCCACTTCATCTATCTTTATACATCTTGCTGGCAGCAGACTGTGCAGTATGACTGCTGGCCATCGTCATGTCCTGGGTGCTTGGCAGAAGCTGGTGCAGCATGACTGCTGGATTTCGTTGTCTCCTGGCTGCTCATTAAAAGACGGTGCAACAGGACTGCCGGCAGGACTGAATCACCATGAGACGAAACTTAAAAGAGTAATGACCTGGCTGAGTCACTCCCATGTTTGCCCAGGAGTCCCTGACCTCATCGAGGTTGGTTAAAAGAGCACCCTGGACTACGTTGATGACAGCTACAAGTCATACTGCACTGTCTGCTGCCAAAAGGCAATGAGCAGCTGCTGTGTAGCAATGCAGTACCACGTCTGCCAACACCCAGGAGACATAGGGTGACGGTGAGCTGAGCGGGCTCCATGCTTGCTGTGGTATGGCATCCGCTCGTGTAACCCAGGAAAAAAGGCACGAAACGATTGTCTACCGTTGCTTTCACGGAGGGAGGGAGGGAAGGGGGGCCTGACGATATCTACCCAGAACCAACCGTGACAATGTTTTTGCCCCGTCAGGAATTGGGATTTCTACCCAGAATTCAAATGGGTGGCGAAGACTGCGGGAACTGTGGGATAGCTACCCACAGTGCAACGCTCCGGAAGTCGATGGTTGCCTCGGTATTGTGGACGCAGTCCACCGACTAAATGCACTTAGAGCATTTGTGTGGGGACACGCACAATCGACTGTATAAAAAAGCTTTCTACAAAACCAAATTCTAGAAATTCGACCTAATTTCGTAGTGTAGACATGGCCTAAGAGGAGCAAACCTCTTGACTCTGGCTGCTAGGCCTTACTGCCCTGCTGACTGACCAAATTGATTGACTTTGGCTATTAGACCTCATTGCCCTGCTAACAGGGGTGAGTATATTGACTCTGGCTATGGAGGCATACATGCTGGTTATGTACACCCTGCCCCTACACCTTAAGGGAGGTGGGATGCACTTGCCCTGCACTGGATGGGGTCCCCCCAGCTCTGACACACCCACTAACCTCTAAACTATTCTTTCATGTGTAGTACTGTCTGATGTAGATTGTTACCAGTCTATGGTAATTGGGTTTTCTTCTTTCTAATGTCTATTTATTATGTTTACCATTTTTGCATGTTTGTTTAATTGAAGGGATAGCACATCATTTTATAAAGACAGTGCTGGGTTTCTGAGACTTTTGCATTCAGACATGGTTTCTGTCATTTCTTAGTCTTCCACTATTTCATAATATCTGGACAGTCCCATATCACATGCCAATAAACTCATTTCTCCTGTGTACATCTTCAACATAAACCCTGCCCTTTGTAATGTAAGTGGTGCCCAGGATATTCTGCTCAGCATTTTAAAAATGGAATAGTTTCAGGTTTACATCTCTTATAGCTTTATATATCACTTCCATCAAGTTGGACCATTTCTCATTGCCATATTTCTTTTCTGTAGTATGTTTCCAGTTTTTATTTTAAATGCAGTTAAACTTATGAAGATCCTTGCTGACCATAAAACTAGAAAAAAAGGATATTTGATTACCTAAGGGCAGAATTCTCCCTTCTGAATTTTACGACAGACCTCAGCTCTGATATTTTACTTTACCAAATGTGCATATTTCCTATTGATGTCAAGGGGAGTGACATGCATATTAGGAAAGCTGAATATTAGAGTCACCATATGAGTCTGCCAAGAAAATTTTGCTCTTTGTTTTTACTGCTCCATTAAGCTTGGTGAGTAGATCCTATTTTCCATGTTAAAAAAAATAAAAACAAAACAAGGTGGAGTACGGTGGCACCTTAAAAACTAACAGATTTATTTTGGCATAAGCTTCCATGGGTAAAAAACCCCACTTCTCTAGTCTTTAAGGTGCCACTGGATTCCTCATTGTTTTTGTGGATACAGACTAACATAGCTGATATTTTCCATGTAGTCACTCTATTATTGGGATCATGCTTATCACCTTCTAAGAGTATTTTGTTTGGGTTATATCTGAAAATCATAGGGAATATATCTGCAAACTGAAAGGCTTCTTTGTATTTTTAGTCTAGGGTTGGTACTTCTAATCTTTGCTTTTATAGAGGGGTAAATAACTTGCTTATTTTCCTGCCTGGCTTTCCCCCTAACCCACAAGAATTCTAAAAATGCTTTGTTTAATCATTTGGGGACTTACAAATGCAGCATAAAAAGGGGGCTGAATAGCAGACAGAGAGCAGCTTCATGATATTTACCCTTCCTGACATATTGAGCCTCCAATTATCTTAGTTCTTTAAATTGTCCAAAATGTTTGGGATAGCTCTGTCCCATTTATCTGCTGAGTTTAATTTAAAACCAAAGGAATTCTTTTATCTACCCATTCCAAATTCAAAGCTTTGACTAATGGATGAGGGACAACACTTTACTGGGTAGCAGGGGGAGTTTGGCTCAGTATAAGGAGAGCTAGTAATGTTTCTGATTTGATCTACATTCTACTGAACCCTGAGGTCCTATTAAAGTCTGATACAAATATAGAAGAGATTTTATGGAGCTACTTGAATGACAGGTATGTGAACAAAAAGAAAAGGAGGACTTGTGGCACCTTAGCGACTAACCAATTTATTTGAGCATAAGCTTTCGTGAGCTACAGCTCACTTCATCGGATGCATGCCGTGGTATGTGAACCTTAGTTATGAAACCCTAAACCATAAACTGCTTGTGCCACAGAACTAAAACTAGCTGAGTTTCAGACCAAACTTGGGACCCATCAACCTTTTATTGAAACAGGAAATGAGGGTTTTTTGCTGTAGTGGACACAGCATGGTTTTTTTTTAGCTTTTTGGATTGGTCCATGTGGGGCAAAACTGCACATCAGAAGTCACATGATAGGCCTTCCATCTGCAGGGTTCCCAACTGAATGAACCTTTCCCAGGAGCTTAGGCAGGACAACCACAATGCCACTTGCAGTTAGAGACACACTTGGTATTGTGCTTAGCTGAGTGCTGCAAGTTCATTTTCTAATCACTGCCCGCAATTATGTCTGAAAATAAGTTTCAGTTCTTATGCAGAGAATCACAGCCTCTGTATAGGTGGGAAACAGCCAATGAGCATGGGAATGATGGGAGAGGTGTTTTGTTTTATCTTTTCCCTTGGTGAAAATTCCAACACTAAGTCAGTCATATTTGCAAAGGGGTTGCAGATCCTTGGGTGAAAGGTGCTATATTTGTGCATAGCAGGGTGCAGTCTGGGCACAACCCTGCACAGCATGGCATGCTACTGCCTTTGTTTCTCTCCTGGTTTTTCAGCAATCTGCATGGCTTTCTGCACATTTAATGGCTGAGGTAGTTAGCCCTCCAGCTGACCTGTGTAAGAGTCTACGCTTCCAGGCTTGACCAAACAAACACAAAATCAAAAGAAAAACCTTCCACCCTGATGGGAGCACTGAGCCTTGGGGTGGCTCTGGGGGATCAGATTGTTGCTTTAGTGGGTGTGCATGAAAACTCTGTGGGCATGGGGGAGGCAGTTATACCTTGTGTAAAATTAATATGGCTAATATAATGTATGGAGGTTAAACTATATGGAAGGAATTTGCATTTTCCCAGGACATGTGCAGTGTATATTGGAAAAGGAGTAAAAGAAATGCAAATAAAACATGGTACTTCATTAAAATCCTAATAGGGCTCCAAAAGGAGCCACAATAGGTTGTGCTTTCTTTTTCAGATCGCTGTGTTTTGGAGCAGGAGATGAAAGTGGAAAGTAATCAGAACTCTGGTGGAAGTAAAATGCTTCCCTTTTAAGACAGTGTCTGAGCTGCTAACAGCTTTGGATCCAGAAGCAAGCTAGTAAGCCTCTGTGTGTAAATGCAAATTACCTAGCTGATGGGCACAAAGGAGCTGCAAATAATGAATACATCCGGTCAGCAAACAAGCTACTAGAAGACTCAGATTATGGCCCTTCAGGAAAGGGAGGTGAAAAAAACAAGTCAAGCCTGAAAATAAGGGGGGCAGGTTAACCTTAAGGGGGTGGGAGTGGGTGTGGGGGTGGGCATGTGGGTGTGGGAAATGGGAGCAGGGAATGGGGGTAAGAAAATTGGAATCATGTTTTGCTGAAGGGGGAAATGGGAACAGGGAATGGGAGTAAGGAAGTTGGAATCATGTTTGGCTAAGGGTAGTAATGGGAACAGGGACACAGGTGTAAGGCTCTGTGGTGTCAGAGCTGGGAAGGAGGATACTAAGGAAGGAAACTGGAATCATGCTTGCTGGAAGTTCACCCCAATAAACATCGAATTGTTTGCACCTTTGGACTTCGGGTATTGTTGCTCTCTGTTCATGCGAGAAGGACCAGGGAAGTAAGTGGGTGAAGGAATAAGCCCTCTAACACACCCCTTCCTAGGCTCTACTCCATATCTCCCATTCTTTTATAGAGTACTGTGTCTCAAAGCAACTTTCCCTGTACTCCATAGGCTCCAGCTCGCTGAACCAAGGGGTTTCCATTGGGCCATCTTTGAAGCTCCCCCTCTAGTTCTCCCACTCAGCTGAGCTCTTTGTGGCTTTTATGAACAACTGCTGCTCCTCAGACTATTACCAGATTTAGTCGCCTGGCCCTTCAGCCACCCTTCCACCTTGGGACGGTGAGTTAAGTCTGTCACAGGTGCAACTCTGACCAACTGCAAAGCACAAGATTATTGTACATTTTTAAAATTACATATATAATCTTAAAGTTAAAATTTCAAACTCTAGAAAGTCGAGAGTTACAACCATGACTCTCCTGGTAATAGTAATTTGCCCACTCTGCATATACAGAGCGTTTTGAGTTTTTATTTTTGCATGTTCTAGTCTACAGAGCCTATTGCAGCATACCCCAGTCACTCTGTTAATACAGAACCCATATGTTGGGGTTCCCCTGAGACCTCATCCACTCGGTTCCCCAAGAATTCAGTCCCACTCCAGTCTCATCATTCAGACTGCTTTATTTGGCACTCAGCAAAGCTACACAGAGTTGATCAGGCTCAAGCATAGAGGATGGGTATAGCGTGTACCACACATCCAAAGTTACACAGCAAACCTCTTCCTTTACATGTATTTACACATTACCTTGCATTTACTACACATTGCATCTAACGTTTTGGGATTGGCTTTATTACTTTGTAGGAAACAATCACTGTACACATGCTCTGTCCATGCACGAATTATTCTTTATCTCCCAGACTTATCCATTGTAATCTTGTCCTTTATAAATGAGTCCCTGAGTGTTCCCCCTTATCTTAGCTAGTACAGACATTTTGGGATTTACCTTCCTAATCCTGTCTCCCAAGAAATGAGGTCTTACCCATGTCCAATTACTCATGTCAGGCCTATACCTGGTTGCATTTTATTGTTCTTTATAACGATTTGCACTAATATGTCCTTCCAGCCAAGGATCTGAAATCAAAGTTAATATTTTAATTCTCACAATCTGCTTGGAGGTCTAACTTGCACTTGGCTTCCTATGGCTGTAAGGGGCTACTGCAAAAGCTGGGAAAGATGGAGTGCAGGAGAATTCCAGACACCTCCCTTTTTTGATGGGAACACCCCTCACACTAGTTAGCTAGGGCGGAGGTGGAGTAGAACCACCATGCTATCTCCATGCTGCTCATTGACTTCCCCTGCACTTCAGGAATCCCTGAGACTCCATTCCCCTGGGTTTAGATTATTAGAGTTTAAGGCCAGATGGGACCATTAGATCATCTACTCTGACCTCCTGTATAACACAGGCCTACAGCTCCTTAAATTTCACCGTGTTATCCCTGTACTGAGCCCAAAAAACTAGTATTTGGCCAAAGCAGATCTTCCAGAAAGGCATCCAGCCTTGAATTGAAGACATCAAATGATGGAAATTCCACTGCTTCTCTTAGTAATTTGTTCCAACAGTTAGTCACCCTCACCGTTAAAAATGCTGCCTTATTTCCAGTTTGAATTTGTTGGGCTTCAGCTTCCAGCCATTGGTTCGTGTTCTGCCTTTCTTCTCTAGATTAAAGAACCCTTTAGTATCTGGTATTTTCTCTCATGGAGGTACTTATACACTGTAATCAATCATCTTTTTGATAAGCTAAACAGATGGAGTTCTTGAGGTCTGTCACTTAAAGGCATTTTCTCCAGCCCTCCAGCGATTTTTGTGGCTCTTTTTGCAGCCTCTCCAAATTTTCAACATGCTTTTAAAAACGCGAACACCAACTATAAACAGCATTCTAATATCAGTATCAATGCCATATCACCTATTTACACCAACTCATTCATCTCCTGATTATTCATCCAGGGATTGCGTTTCCCTGTTTTCATGCCATCAGAGCAGTTCAAAAGACTCTAGTGGAATGAAGAATCAGCTCCAAAGTAATTGACCCAAGTGGCATCTGATCAAAAAATATAATGATGAAACAGACAAAAGCTGGGGGGAAAGGAATATACCATACAAAACTAGCTCTCATGCTCTCATTGTTGTATATCAGAGGTTCTCAAACTTGTTTTTTTGTTTTTTTTTTGCAGACCACTTTAAAATTGCTGAGGGTCTTGGTGAACCACTTACTGATCTTTCCAAATGTTGTTTGACTGTTAGCTAACTATTGTAAGGCGCTTCGGATAAAAGCGCTATGTAAAAAAAACCTTAATAAAAGCTTTTTGTTCTACAAATAAAAGCACACAACTCATATTTTAATATCAGTAGTCTCACCTTTCTAATGTGCCCTCTCTCCCCTGTCATGGCAGCCCCCAAGCTGGGGCTGGGAAGGAGGGGGGTCTCTCCCCCGCTGCAGCAGGCCCCAAGCTGGGGAAAGTCACCTCTTTCTCTGGCCGCCGCAGCCCTGCACATCCCAAATTCCCCCCACCCCCTCTTCTCTCCTCACTGCTCCTTCCAACCTACCCCCTATTCCGCCCAAAGCCACCACCTCGCCTTACATGTGCATCTTCTCCAGGGTCCAGGCACCTAATTAGGGGAGCCAGGCCTGCGTGGATCCACAAATTAGCTGGGTGGCCCTCCATTCTCTTGTATGTGGCCACCCAGGTGCGCACCTTAGAGGGAACTATCTGCAGACCACCTGAATGGAGCTCACAGACCACAGTTTGAGAACCCCTACTGTACATGAAAGAGCAGGCAACAAATTAATTGTATTTAAATTGTGTAATAGTTATATGCAATGTGTGTGTTGGGAGGGAGGGAGAGTGGATCTTGTATTTTTCCTAGCTTCACATTTCCTGTCACAAATATAGTACATTCTGTAGTAACTCATCAGTTTATTGCTTCTATAGTTAAGGGCTTAGGATTTGAGTGAAGCTACTGCACAGAGCTGCGTTGACCTCAGTAGGCTTTGTGGACTCGAGGCTCTGTCTGCACTCACCTTATTGAAGGATCAGGGGCTTTTTCCACATCAATTTATTCTCTGCTAGCCCCAAACATTCTCCAGTTTCACTTTAACTGTAGTTTTTTACTTATTTTTATAGTAGTGTTTTTATATCACAACTTCTGGTAGTAGGGAATGGAGAATCTGCTAAAGAACCTATTCAGGGTAGACCTTTGTTTCTAATTAGTTTATCAGTTAATTAAAAGGAAATGCCTTGTATCATGCAGGGCTAATTTCTAATCTGCTGGGTGAATTCCATTGGTTAACAACATTTCTGTTAAAATTTGAAAATAATAATGTTGTAGGGCAGATGGGATTTTAAAGCTAGAAGTCTTGCATGAGTGCGCTTCTTACTTTAAAGGAAGTAAGCATATGTGTGTCTTCTAGTGAAAAGTCCATCTAGATGTACACTGTGTACTTTAAAAGCGTTTTAGGGACTTGTGTGGCAAGTACAGACTTTCAGGGTTTGCATACCTGAGATTGTTACTTCCTATGCTGAGAGAGATTGCCAAGAATGTAGGCTATGATGGTTTTTATTATGATAGAAGTGTGTGTTGAAGTCTGTTTTAGAGAAATGAACATTTGCAGAGCTAATAAAATGAAGGGATTTTTTCCACCAGTTCCAAAGTTTGATCACCATTCAAGACACACCACCACAGGGAAATATTTTCTAATGCCATGTGCAAACACCAGTCCTTAATTTTATTTATTTTTTGATTTCAGCATGTTGACATAAAGAGAACTCCTAACCCAGGCTCTGGGCACCTCACCAGATATCTAAAAATGCTATCAAAGGTAGACAGTGATGAAACAGTGGCCTTTCTTAGCTAATCTTCAAAAACTACTTAAACTCCTCTACCTATCCCGAAAGTCTGCAATTCTTTTCCCCCTTATAAAAACCTCACCCTTGTTGCATAGGTTATTCCAAGTACAGAGTACTAGCTGCTTTCATAAATATAGTCCTCTGGAAACAAATACATCTCAGAAATGAATGTTGGTGAACATCAATTGAATGTAAGGCTAGAACAAAAACAATTGTCTGAACTTGTTCTGTATGTTTCCTACCCAAAAGGTCCTGTGGTTTTTCTTGTCAGTCTTGTTTTAATATTATTGACCAGCAAGAAAAAACAATGGTATTGGAGTTCAGCATTCCTTGTCAGTATGCAAATGTTGTCATGAGTTTATTGAACTCCTCAGATCCTCTACTTGCAGTTTTGACTTTGACTGCCAAAGATGTGTGTATATTTTCTTTACATTTCCAGTCCTGTTCATTCTATTGGAGCTGCAAACATGATGCCAAGGGCTCAAATAGCAAACAAGTCAACAACTCCTTTACTTATTGTCAAAGAAAGTCTCTTTTAAAAAAAAAACTAAGAAAAAGCCAAACAAATCACCAATTTCAGATTCTCCTACATTTGTTCTGCTTCACTTAAAGCAAGATGTAGCACGAGTTAAAGTATGTTAAGAAACAAGGGGAAAATAGGGAGTCATCTACTCAAGAGCTCCTTAAACAAAAGCTGCAACCTTTAGCACTTGTATCTGGGCTTCCTTGAAATCTGTGTCTGACCTAGCTCCTCAGAACAATGAACCTTCTCTCAGTGTCCATCTGAACTTGTTCCAACTTGAAAAGAGAGGGAAACAAGAAATTCCACTTAAAATTCGTGTGCATCTTGTATTTGTGATTGACAGCTCTGAGGAATTCCAGATGGTTTAATGCATCCTTTTGAACCTGTCTTTTGATCTCATTTACATTTCCTTCTTGTTTCACCTGTTGTATGTTTGTCTGAAGAATAAGTAGGTGGACATACTAACCCTGCCATGGGGCACAACTCGGCTACAGGAAATTTATGCTGAGGGAAAGTCATATGACAAACTAGAATAGTTAAGATTTATGTACAAGGGAAGCAAAATGGGATTTTATTCTATGATTTATTATGCAAAAACCTCAGTATACTTAGCAACAGACAAACCAAACAAACAGGCTCTGAGGCTCAGTGCCATGGGTTTTTTATTCCTGTGAAGATGTGCCCACAGAGTCTAAATGACTTGCTCACAGAGGAAGTCTGTGGTAGAATTGAACCCAAGTCTCACCAGTCCCAAGGGCGAGGACTGAATGAGGACTAGCAGAGGAGCCAGCTGTGGTTGACACTGGGTATAGTCAAACCTCCTTGTGTTGTAGAGCAACTGCAGAAAAGATGGTGACTAATTCAGGTGAGCCTGCACAGTATGTACTTAGCAGTGGGAATGGGAACACAAGGGCCATGTGGTGAAGAGCTAGTGACCTTGGGTTAGGGATTTCCCTCGCACAAGCAGAGAGGCACAGACAGTTTGCTGAAAGCAAAGGGACAGAAACCAAAGATGAGAGCGAAAACTGTTTCTTGGCAACAGGGATTGACTAACCATGTATGTCAATAGTTGTAATTTCACAATCACGTACTGTTTTTTTTCCACAGGCTGCAGTGAATGAGACTGATATCCATAGAGCCTATGCCTCATTCACTGTAGAAGTTGGAAGATGTGTAGTGAGGACAATACAAGTAGAAAAAAATGGGCATGTGGTTAAAGGAATGACAGCCAGGAAAATTGAATTCAATCCTGGCTGTGCCCCATATTTAGACCAAGATTTTCAGAAATAGCTACTAATTATGTGCTCGCCAAATTCTTTGTGCCTAGCTTGATAATGATTTTTCAGAAGTCCTTAATTCCCCTGATCTTGAGCCAAGCCAGGGGCCAATGCAGTCCACTGCATGACTCTGAGAAGCCTGAAGGCTGCTCTAACTTACACTTTTAAGCAGGGTCTGCATGAGCTCTCCCCTGACATCTCATGATAAGATGCGGAAGAAGACTTCATGAACTGACCTTGTTTGCATAGACAGCTGCCCATCTAGGCTGAGTGGGCGTGATTAAGACTCAATTGAGTCTTTTGTTGCAGACCAATAGCACTGAAATCACCAATAATCAGGTCTAAGCATTAGACCTGCTTTGGGACAGTGTCCCTGATGAAAGACTGCCCAGCCTGCACTAGCAGTGAGGCTCCCCTACTAACAGCTGAAATCACTGAGAGCTGTGTTAAGTGGTGGGACCTCAAGACATCTTCAAGTGCAGAGTAGCAAGTGGCCGGCAGAGTGGCATGTGGCCAGCAAAGAAACTGACACCAGAGCAAACGCCCAGACAGTGGAGAGAGCAAGGTGCCTGCCCCAGGGTGGGAGGTGAACTTATGCAGATATACCTCTGAACTCTGTTGTTCTTGGTCAGTGAAGACCCAACTGAGTGGGGTGCAGTGGAGGGAGAAGAAAGGGGCATGTTAAAAGGACTCCTGATTACTGGACATAAGAACCTGAGGCAAAAAAAGACACTGCACAATGGACTCTGGGGTGCAGGTTTTGCTCATGGTTTTATGCTCATGAATCCTGCTTGTGGTGGTTTCCCAAGTTAATGCTGGGTTACTTTCCTCCTTTTTATTAAAAAAAATTCTTTTCTACACTCAGACTCTGTGTTTGTGAGAGGAAGTGTTATCTCTTAGGCGATGTCTACACTACAAAATTAGCTTGAATTTATAGAAGTTGATTTTTTAGAAATCTATTTTATACAGTGGAGTGCGTGTCTCCCCACTTAAGACCATTAAGTCAGCGGAGTACATCCACAGTACTGAGGCTAGCATTGACGTCTGGAGCATTGCCACTATGGGTAGCTATTCCACAGTTCCCGCAGTCTCTGCTGCCCATTGAAATGTGGGTTGAGACCCAATGCCTGATGGGGCAAAAACATTGTCGCGGGTGGTTCTGGGTACATGTTGTCAGGCCCCCCCTCCCTCCGTGAAAGCAATGGCAGACAACTATTTCGCACCTTTTTTCCTGGGTTACCCATGCAGACGCCATACCATGGCAAGCATGGAGCCCGCTCAGATCACTTATCACTTAACAGTTATGACTGTTCTAAACACCATGCGCATTATCCAGCAGTATATGCAGGACCAGAACCTGCAAAGGCAGGCGAGAAAGTGACAGCAGCGTGGTGAGAAGAGTGAGGACATGGACACAGACTTCTCTCAAAGTACGGGCCCCGGCAATGTGGACATCATGGTGGTAACGGGGCAGGTTCATGCCGTGGAACGCTGATTCTGGGCCCGGGAAACAAGCACAGACTGGTGGGACCACACAGTGTTGCAGGTCTGGGATGATTCCTAATGGCTGCAAAACTTTTGTATGCGTAAGGGCACTTTCATGGAACTTTGACTTGCTTTCCCCTGCCCTGAAGCGCCAGAATACCAAGATGAGAGCAGCCCTCACAGTTGAGAAGCGAGTGGCGATAGCCCTGTGGAAGCTTGCAACGCCAGACAGCTACCGGTCAGTTGGGAATCAATTTGGAGTGGGCAAATCTACTGTGGGAGCTGCTGTGATCCAAGTAGCCCACGCAATCACTGAACTGTTGCTACCAACGGTCGTGATTCTGGGAAATCTGCAGGTCATAGTGGATGGCTTTGCTGCAGTGGGATTCCCTAACTGTGGTGGGGCTATAGACAGAACCCATATCCCTATCTTGGCACCAGAGCACCAAGCTGCCGAGTACATAAACCGCAAGGGGTACTTTTCGATAGTCCTGCAAGCTCTGGTGGATCACAAGGGACGTTTCACCAACATCAACGTGGGATGGCTGGGAAAGGTGCATGACGCTCGCATCTTCAGGAACTCTGGTCTGTTTCAACAGCTGCAGCAAGGGGCTTTCTTCCCAGACCAGAAAATAACTGTTGGGGATGTTGAAATGCCTATAGTTATCCTTGGGGACCCAGCCTACCCCTTAATGCCATGGCTCATGAAGCCGTACACAGGCAGCCTGGACAGTTGTCAGGAGCTGTTCACCTACAGGCTGAGCAAGTGCAGAATGGTGGTAGAATGTGCATTTGGACGTTTAAAAGTGGGCTGGTCTCAGCGAAACCAATATTCCCACTGTTATTACTGCTTGCTGTGCGCTCCACAATCTCTGTGAGAGTAAGGGGCAGACGTTTATGGCGGGGTGGGAGGTTGAGGCAAATCGCCTGGCTGCTGGTTACGTGCAGCCAGACACCAGGGTGGTTAGAAGAGCACAGGAGGGCGCGGTACGCATCAGAGAAGCCTTGAAAACCAGTTTCATGACTGGCCAGGCTACGGTGTGAACGTTCTGTTTGTTTCTCCTTGATGAAAACCCCCGCCCCTTGGTTCACTCTACTTCCCCTTGGTTACTTCTACTTAGTAAGCTAACTGCCCTCCCCTCCCCCTTTGATCACCGCTTGCAGAGGCAATAAAGTAATTGTTGCTTCAAATTCATGCATTCTTTATTAATTCATCACACAACTAGGGGGATAACTGCCAAGGTAGCCTCGGGAGGGGTGAGGGAGGAGGGAAGGACAAGGCCACACTGCACTTTAAAACTTATTGAATGCTATCTTTCTGTTGCTTGGGCAGTCCTCTGGGGTGGAGTGGTTGGGTGCCCGAAGGCTCCCTCACCTTATTCTTGGGCATTTGGGTGAGGAGGCTATGGAACTTGGGGAGGAGGGCGGTTGGTTACACGGGGGCTGTAGCGGGGGGCTGTGCTCATGCTGCCTTTCCTGCATCTCAACCATATGCCGGAGCATATCAGTTTCATCCTCCAGTAGCCTCAGCATTGATGCCCGCCTTCTGTCAGCAAGCTTACGCCACCTATCATCTTCAACCCACCACTTATTATCTTCAACCTGCCACCTGTCTTCACGGTCATATTGTGCTTTCCTGGACTCTAACATTGTCTTCCTCCACGCATTCTGCTGGGCTCTTTCGGTGCGGGAGGACAGCATGAGCTCAGAACATTTCATTGCAAGTGCGTTTTTTTTCGCCTTCTAATCTTCACTAGCCTCTGGGACGGAGATGATAGGGGGAGCGTTGAAACATTTGCAGCTGCGGGATGAAAAAAAAGGGAGAGTAGTAATTAAAAAGACACATTTTAGAGAACAATGGGTATCCTCTTTCAGGGTGAACCTTGCTCTTAACATTACATAGCACATGTGCATTCGGTACAAGGTCTCATTTTGCCTCGTATATTGAGGGTCTGCTGGTTTGGTGTGAGAGATCACACACGCAGGGCCAGTGGGCAACAGAATTCGGCTCGCAGGCAGCCATGGTAAGCCTTAGTCTTTTGGCTTCTTTAACCTTCATAACATGTGGGAATGGTTTCAAACAGTAGCACCCCCATTTCCCATACCAAACAGCCGTTGGGTTGGCCATTTCAAATGGGTTGGCAATTTAAAAGGAGGAGCTGCGGTTTTTGGGTTAAAGTGCAGCAAAAACCCAGCTAAACCCCCCTGCCCACACCCAATTCTCTGGGATGATCGCTTCACCCCTGCCCCCACCGTGTGGCTAACAGCAGGGATGATTTCTGTTCAGTCACAGGTAAACAGCCCAGCAGGAAGGGCCACCTCTGAATGTCCCCTTAATAAAATTACCCTGTTTCAACCAGGTGACCATGAATGATATCACTCTCCTGAGGATAACAGATAAAGAACGGATGTTGCTTGAATGTCAGCAAACACCGGGACCATACGCTGCCATGCTTTGTTATGCAATGACTCCAGACTAAGTGCTACTGGCCTGACATGATAAAGTGTCCTACCATGGAGGACGGAATAAGGCTGCCCTCCCCAGAAACCGTTTGCAAAGGCTTTGGGAGTACATCCAGGAGAGCTTCACGGAGATGTCCCTGGAGGATTTCTGCTCCATCCCCAGACATGTTAACAGAGTTTTCCAGTAGCTGTACTGGCCGCAAATTAATCATTGAACACGCTTGCTTTTAAACCATGTATTTTATTTACAAAAGTACACTCACCAGAGGTCCCTTCTCTGCCTGGTGGGTCTGGAAGCCCACCTTGGGTGGGTTCGGGGGGTACTGGCTCCAGGTCCAGGGTGAGAAACAGTTCCTGGCTCTCGGGGAAAATGGTTTCTCTGCTTGCTTGCTGTGCGCTATCTTCAACCTCCTCCTCCTCCTCATCTTCCTCGTCCCCAAAATGCACATCCCTGTTGCGTGATAATCCATTGACGGAGTCAAAGCACAGGGGTGGGGTAGTGGTGGCTGCACCCCATAGAATGGCATGCAGCTCATCATAGAAGCGGCATGTCTGGAGCTCTGACCCCGAGTGGCTGTTCGCCTCTCTGGTTTTTTGGTAAGCTTGCCTGAGCTCCTTAAGTTTCATGTGGCACTGCTGCGGGCCCTGTTATAGCCTCTGTCCTTCATGCCCTTGGAGATTTTTTCAAATGTTTGGGTATTTAGTCTTTTGGAACGGAGTTCTGATAGCATGGATTCGTCTCCTCATACAGTGATCAGATCCCATACCTCCCGTTCGGTCCATGCTGGAGCTCTTTTGCAATTCTGGGACTCCATCATGATCACCTCTGCTGATGAGATCTGCACTCACCTGCAGCTTTCCAGGCTGGCCAAACAGGAAATGAGATTCAAAAGTGTGCGGGCCTTTTCCTGTCTACCTGGCCAGTGCATCTGAGTTGAGAGCGCTGTCCAGAGCAGTCACAATGGAGCACTCTGGGATAGCTCCCAGAGGCCAATACTGTTGAATTGCGACCACACTACCCCAAATTTGACCCAGCAAGGTTGATTTCAGCACTAATTCCCTCGTCGGGGGAGAAGTACAGAAATCGGTTTTAAGAGCCCTTTAAGTCGAAGTAAATGGCTTCGTCGTGTGGACAGGTGCAGGGTTAAATCGATCTAACGCTGCTAAATTCGACCTAAACTTGTGGTGTAGACCAGGGCTTAGAGGCACCCAGGGAGTAGTGTGTAATTTTCCCAGGTTACTGGGTGGGGGTCTCAAGCCGGTTCTGTGTTTGCATTGAACCCAGCTCTGGTTGCTGCCAACTCCACCCGGCAGAAGGGTTACACACCCAACTGCCAATGGCCCTCAGGCCATTCCAGTGGCTAAGGATGCTGTAACCATACTCTGTTCCCCAGGAATGTCCTTTGCTTAAATCTATGGTACTAATACAATATTGATACTGATTCCATTTAATCTGCATATTTTTGTTTTAGTTTCATAATGGTTTTTCCAATTTATTTTTGCTGAGTTAGTATGGGTGTCTGGCTGGGAAGGCATTTTTAGAAGGTATGTTAGCCACATCTGGAAACTGTTAACATAGCTATAAAGAAAAAAGGGGGACACGCTGCCCCAGAAGGCAAACTGTAAAAATTTGCCTTAGACTGTCCCTGAAGTCTACCTGATAAAATATGAGATGTATTTCTCTACTGTATTCCACTGTTTCCCACATATGTCAGTGAAACCTGTGGCTATGTTTTCAGAAGTGCTGGGCTCCCACAGATGCTATTGACTTTAGTGGGAATTGCAGGTACTCAGGCCCTTAGAAAATCAGACTGGTATTGTCTGGATGTTTATAAACAATGATAAGTATCAAGCACATTTGTTTTGCTGGATCAGTCACATTTTACCTTTGAGAAGAGCACGGCCTGAAAAATCTATCTGAACTGGCACTGAGTATCCGCAAGGGAGGAGAAATTAGCAGGAATATCCAGGGGATAAGACCAATGTTTTCAGAGCTGCCTGTGTTTTCCTCTTGTTACTCTGAATCGGATACTCTTTTGATGTGGTGAGAAGCTAAAATGGAAGTTATTAATACAAAACCGTTTTATGAGATGGAGGGGGAATGTTCTGAAAACAAATTCAGATTTTTGTTTAGGAACAAACGCAAAACAAATCGTGATGAAAGGCTCTGCCTTTGCATGGACTAAATGCCACTTGAGGAACCAAGGGGTTTATTTATTTAACACAGGGAAACTGGTATATCCTCCTTTTTCCAGAAGGATGTGTTGGTGGCAGTAATACTATTCAATTACTCTTGTATAGTTTCTTTCTTTAAGGGAGTGGTGGATGGAATAGCACGTCCCCCTCATTTATTTTGTCCACTGTTTAGGCCTAAGATCTGACACCAATTTTGGTTCATTCATTTCAGCTTCCACGTGTTCTGTTTTTTACCAAGCATGATTTTAACATAGTCCTTGAATTATATCTGTGTGGCCTTTTTTGTTTGAACTAATTTAGTCGGTCTGCCTAGTTCTCTTGCACCTGTTTTACATTCATTACCGAAAACAACTTGACCTACTTTCCAGCAACATTTGTTACGATAGATTATTATAACATCTGAACTACCATATATATATATTTTTTTACAATTGAGCTTACAATTAGAGTAAATTTGTAGTCCCAGATGTTATAACACCTCCCTCTCTAGCATCATACCCCATCTGCCCCCATGTCCTATCTCCTCATCCAATCAGCCCCAGGATTTGCTCCCTGTTTTCCTAGCCCCGCCTCTTTCCCCCATATCCTCATTCCCCCACCACATCCTGAACTCCACCCCACTTATCTCCTGTGTTCCTGTCTCCTCCCAGATCCTGGCCCCCCTCATCACCTCATGTCCAGTCTCCAGTATTGTTGTCCTCATTGTTCCACCCATATATTGCATGGAGCCCCCTCCCTTCAGCCTCATGTCAGGGACACCACACACACAGGGTTGTGTGGTGCAGCCAGGGTTGTAGCCAGGTTTGGCAACATAGTTTGTTCCAGTCTGTGTGGTCCAGACTTTCCCTGGTGCCCTTATTTTCAAATTTTTCTCCTATGTGAAGGGCTTCACTCATAGACCCCCAGGCCTCAAAGTATAGGGGCTCCCCACCTTGCTGGGACTTTCACCCCCTGACTCCTGGTGCCTATGTTAAGGAACAGTTAATGCATGCAGGGTGCAGTGTTGTAGAACGGGGTGGCATACTGCGTTCTGCCTAGGGTGGCAGATTGTTTTGAGCAACCTGTGAAAACTGGGCCTTGGGATCCCCCTGTCAGGGAAACTCATTGATACTCAGGCATAGGCACCCACTTCTGCTGGCATTGGTGGGTGCTCAACCCCCATCTGCCCCTGACCCTGCCCTCATTCTGTCCCTGCCCTGCCCCTATTCCAACAAGTCCCCACCTCTTCCCTGCCTCCTCCCCCCCCATCCCTCCCAAGCTTGTTATGCCACAAAATAGCTGTTTTGTGGCGGTAGGCGCTGGGAGGTAGGAGGAGAAGCGGGGACGTGGTGCGCTCAGGGGAGGAGGCAGGGGTGAGGTGGGGCGGGGGGGGGGAGCTTGGCACCCACCAATTTTTCCCCATGGGTGTTCCAGCCCCAGAGCATCCACAGAGTCTGCACTTATGCACTCAGCACACCGCTGGGTGCTAGCACCCCCTATGTGGAGGGAAGCAGAAGTTCTATTGCCCCCCTCTTGGTGTCCTGCCTCTGCTCTGCTGAAGCTTCTCTCTCCTCTCCTCTACCCACCTGGCCCAGACCCACCTTGCTGTGCCCAGACTGCTCTGCTTCAGGGAAGGCAAGGAGGAGCCAGCTACCTTGACTGCATGGCCCTCTCTCCCTGCTGTGTGAAAGCAGAGCTTTACTGCAGCAGAACGTAGTGTAGGCAAGCAGCAGCAGCCCCTCCATTCTGAGCCCTTGCCCAGCTGCACCCTATGTCCTCAGTTAGACCCCCACCCCAGTCATCCCTTAGCTTGCCCTGCCACAAATTCCACAGAGTTTGAGAACCTCTGCTGTTGAATAATGTCTTTTAGGGGTGAGGCCGGGGAAGAGAACCCACAGGCTCTCTGCCAGAAATCTTTGGGCCCCTACCTTCTGGGAAAACACTCCCAATCTAGTTATCTGAACTCTGAGTTTTCACTCACTCCCCTCTCCCTTGACACTGTAATTATGAAGACTGCTCAGTGCTGGTGTTCACCAAACCCTTGAGGTGCCAGTAATGTGCCAGGTGTACCACGACAAGGGTTGCCAATTTTGGTTGGATGTATTCCTGAAGATTTAATCCCATGACATCATCTTTAATTCCTGGAGACTCTAGGCCAATCCTGGAGGGTTAGCAACCCTAACATGACTCAGACAAGCACTGTAGGTGCTTATAGGCAGATAAGCCTTATAGGTGCTGCCCCTGGGGATCCCAATAACCACTCAGACACAGAGGTGAGTGAAAAGGGATTTTACTACTGCTGGCAGGAAAGAGGAAGGCTGCAAATACCCTTAAATACCCTTAAACAGCTACAGTTCGAAGTAAGCCATAGTGGTTCCTGGCTGGGCTTCTCAGGGCAGTGCAATCAAGAGTCAGGGCTGTTGAGGCCCAGTGCTCGGGGTGCCCACTCCAGTCTTTATGCAAGCAACAGTGTGCAGGTTTCCAGGCCAGGGACACTTAGTGGTGTGTCTCCTTGAGGCCCTGCTGCATGGGCACCTTGTCCCATTACTGCTGCTCCCCCATATGTCCCACACAGGCCTGCACCTGGCTGAAGGGTTGCCAACTCTCCAGGATTGTCCTGGAGTCTCCAGGTATAAGATAAATCCTTAATTAAAGCTTATGTCGTGTGATGGAACCTCCAGGAATACATCCAACCAAAATTGGTAACCCTACCTGGCTGTGATGTCTGGCAGTTGCAGCCTGTTCCACACGTGGCTCTGCCTACAGTTCCTGGGGGCTGTTCTCTGCATCTGGCTTCTTGGGGGCTCAGTATTAGCCCTGCTGTGGTTGCTTCCCAAAAGTGCCTCATCTCTTCCTGAGTCAGGGTCCTTCCTCCTAACTAGTCAAGGGAAAGGGAAGTGCAGTGGAAAGAAGGGCTGATGGGAAACGAGGGCTTGGTTATTTCCTGCATCAGGTCCTTTCTCCCTCCTGACCAGGAAGAAGTGGATGTGCAGTGGGGAGGGGTTTGACACTCATAGTCTTCTGCTTAGCAGGTTCATCACAGCACATTCCCATATCTCTTCTCCCAGTGCATTCCTCCTCCTTGACAAACTGGCACATGCTCTGTGCTCTCTCTGTGGGAACAAGTCAGAGCGGGCCTCACTTCCTCCTTATTCTGATTCAGAGCTGAGGTCAGGCTCCTTCTGACTCACAGCGTTCAGATTCCAAGGGATCTGCCCGCAACCATCCCTGTGGCTAAGGACTAGAAAAGTCTCTCTCTTCAGCAGCTCTTTAATCAGCCACTGGAATCACTGGTAAGTAATGTGAGGAACTTCCTCCTCCCATGAGGACTGAACATGTTGCTTTTGAAATGGTCCCAGCTCTTGCTGATTCAGAGAATTGACGAACTGGTGTTGGGAAGTGAGTGCAGGTTTCCTCCCTGACAGCACAGAGCGTTAGCGCTACTCCACCAACAGACTGAACGTGGTTAGGAAATATTTCCGATGACAGATTTGCCAAAAATTCTGGTTTGTTTTAAAGCTGTGCTTATACCACAATTACACAACTTGCCCCAAAGCAAAGAACTTAGGAGTCCCTCAGCCGAATAACACTTGCACCCAAAGTAAAGCCCTTTTATTTGGCTTTTGATTAATCTACCAAGATTCAGTGGGACTAATTACAGGACTACGAGCTGCATGTTGGGCTCATGTCCCTTAGGGGGGAGACAAAGTACATTAGGAAATATGGACATTTATTCTTCCAATTATAAATGCCTTTCACCCATTACAAATCATAGAATCATAGAATCATAGAATATCAGGGTTGGAAGGGACCCCAGAAGGTCATCTAGTCCAACCCCCTGCTCGAAGCAGGACCAATTCCCAGTTAAATCATCCCAGCCAGGGCTTTGTCAAGCCTGACCTTAAAAACCTCTAAGGAAGGAGATTCTACCACCTCCCTAGGTAACGCATTCCAGTGTTTCACCACCCTCTTAGTGAAAAAGTTTTTCCTAATATCCAATCTAAACCTCCCCCACTGCAACTTGAGACCATTACTCCTCGTTCTGTCATCTGCTACCATTGAGAACAGTCTAGAGCCATCCTCTTTGGAACCCCTTTCAGGTAGTTGAAAGCAGCTATCAAATCCCCCCTCATTCTTCTCTTCTGCAGGCTAAACAATCCCAGCTCCCTCAGCCTCTCCTCATAAGTCATGTGTTCTAGACCCCTAATCATTTTTGTTGCCCTTCGCTGGACTCTCTCCAATTTATCCACATCCTTCTTGTAGTGTGGGGCCCAAAACTGGACACAGTACTCCAGATGAGGCCTCACCAATGTCGAATAGAGGGGAACGATCACGTCCCTCGATCTGCTCGCTATGCCCCTACTTATACATCCCAAAATGCCATTGGCCTTCTTGGCAACAAGGGCACACTGCTGACTCATATCCAGCTTCTCGTCCACTGTCACCCCTAGGTCCTTTTCCGCAGAACTGCTGCCTAGCCATTCGGTCCCTAGTCTGTAGCGGTGCATTGGATTCTTCCATCCTAAGTGCAGGACCCTGCACTTATCCTTATTGAACCTCATCAGATTTCTTTTGGCCCAATCCTCCAATTTGTCCAATCTCCTGCCACAACCTCTTCTGGCAATTTTTGGGGAGGGGGGAGGGAGGGGAGAAAAGGGAGGGGGGTTGTATTGGCTGCAACCAATTTTTAAAAATCCTTGTTCAATCCAAAGTGGTTCATCAGGTTTGAAAGTGAATTTTCAACTTGCCAGGCGTGGGTTTGGAAAAAGTCTGCTGAATGTCATTTTTCCACAGTAGACGGTAGTCCAAAAGTTACATGGAATTTGGTATGGTTTAAATAGGCTTTTGAAATGTGAATGCGGAAATGAAGTTTTATTTATCTTTGCTGTGGGTGGCCTCTATGTTCTGGGGTACATTATTAGTAGTAAAACAATCTGAAGGTTGCTGTGCAGCCCCCATAAAATATATACACATGGAATTTATGTAACCCTTCTGCCAGGCTGTGTCAGCAGCAACAAGGGCTAGGTTCAATATCTGGGATCCTCTTAATATTACAAAAGGGAACCAGATTGAGACCCCACCCAGAAGTCCATGAAAACTAAACACCACCCAAGCACCTCTCAGAGGCAATGATTCCCCACTGGCAAACACTGAGTCTGTGTATAACAAAAAACATTTTATTAAAAGGGAGAGGGGAACTCAGTATTAATTTGGGAAAACACTGCAACAGCAATTCAAAACTATGCAAACCATAAGTAAACTCTTGCCCCGCAGTATCTTTGGTAGTGACCTGTGACTCGGTTTCACACTTTGCAGAGTGAAAGTCCTGTGGATGAATATCCCTTGAACACACCTCTCCCCTTTCCCTCTGCTGCACCCCAGGTTGTCTGAATTCAGCAAAGTCCCAGAATTCAGGGTTGCATTCACATGGGTTCAGCTCCCACTCCTGAAGGGGAGGAGGGGCACTGAAGAATGCTGCTAACCACTTTGCTACCACTTCTGCTTCTAGCTGTGATTATGTATTGTGAGGTTCCACCCCATCCCCATTCTTAGTGATTTCACCAGAAAGCAGGTAACCTCATTGCTACATCCTCTGCATTGCTTTTTACTGCACTGCTATCACCACACTGCAGGTAAGGGCCAGCTCTCTAGACATACTCATCTGTGATTTCAGCTCTTATAATCGCTGATTAGCAGAAACAAGGACACTAACTTGAATCTGGTTAGCTGTAGCTTTAAACACTGAAATAGAAGTATTAAATAGTATCTAGAACCCTTTAAACAGCCTCTAAACCAAAGTCTAGATCTTTACCTCTGAGTTCAGTTGAAGTTGGCATCACTACCCCCTGCTTAGCAAGTGAGGTGCAAGTTAGGGTGACCTCCCTTAATTAGGGCCTGCTAAGTACAGTTCTTTTGCCTCCAAAATAACATTTCCTTGCCCCTGAATTCAAGAATAAAGTGAATTTTAACTCAAAACAGCCAAAGCAGGTTGGCAAAGCAGGTTTGTCTGCTGATCACCTGCACAAAGTATGTGTGTCTCTGCAAATATGGTCTGCTCTTGAGGTCTTTCCCCAGTTCATCAAAAGATGGCAGGGGAGAGCTCATCTAGACCTTGGCTTTCAGTTTTACATTCATGGAAGTTCCACATGGAATAGGGGTTCTTTCATTAGCCATCTTAAGAATAAACAGATACTTGCTGTTAAACTTTAGGATGTTGTGCAATCAAGTTTACGTTAACTTCTTTTAGGTATAAACTAAGTTGTGACCAATGGTTTCCAAGGTACCATGAAGTCTTCATCTTCTTGTTTTTTACACGTGAACACCCATATGGAGTATTTTACAGTTTTAAAGCATAAAAAATGGTCTCATTCATCAGAGGCTATTTTGATTTTCATTTTACAATAAATCAATAGGCACATAGCTTTTTGCTGCCCTCATTCACAACTGAGAAACCTTTCATCAGCTTGACTGCTCTGATCTCATTACACTAAATATACTCAGGAGTAGCTAACAATTGTGAGATATATAATTTTATTATTTTAACTATAGTTTTTTCCCCTCTGGACTGAGCAGATTGGCTTCAGCAGCCAGAAAAGTCCCCTCTATCTCCTGAAAGTCCTACAGTACAAAGACCCACAAAAACAACTTGTAATGAGCAATCTTTACAAATAAAGCCAACCAAGTGGGTGCATGTTGTTTTCAGTTTCACTGAAAGTTTCACTGTTTTCAGTGCCACTGTGCCTGATATGCTCGCTTACTATGTGGAGCCAGCAACGGTGGCTATAAACCCCTTCTTCCCTGCCTCCCCCCCCCCCCAAAAAAAAAGGTAGAAGGTGGAAAGAAACAATGCTAACTGACAAAAAGAAGTAGCGCTCCCACCCTTCCAAAAAAGGAGAATTATTTTTGGTAGAAAGTAGTCACTGGCATTAACAGCATTTGTTTTTACATCATTGTTCAGCATTACTCTACACAAGGAAAACAGCTTCTGGATCTATGACAGACTAACAGCAACAGAGAAAGACCTTCCTCTGCCCTTCAGCAATAAGAATGTCCTGATCACACAGAATCTGATCACAATAAAAAAAAATCTGATCACCAAAAAAGATTTTTATGGTACAGGGACTGATTTGATTTTGACACAGCTGTGCAAGTGTCAAAATGTGGGATGTGCATTTGCCTAATTTGAAATAGAATTGAGCCTATTAAAGTTTGAATAATCTCTAGTTAGCTCATAATTCTCTCATATTCTGAATCCTCCTGATGTCTCTGTTGCTCTTATACACCCCTATTCCCTACCCCTGATTCTGCAAAGACTTAAGCATGAGACTAAACTGGGACACGTGTTTCATTAGCTTCAAAGTGAAAAAGTCTGCAGGATCTCTGTAGGATTGGGACCCACGTATTTCCTCCCATCCAAACAAGTACACGCTCTTCCAAGCCAAAAATTCAAGCAAAGGTTGAGGTTTATTACTCTACTCTTTTCACTGAAGAATGAGGTTGGTTTCAGGATAACTCATTTTAACTAAGTAGGACAGAAACCCGGTCCACAAATCACTGCCTACGGCGCCAGCATGTGGCTAACTGCACAATGGTTTGAGGAACACTCTGTGGCTCCTGTTGTCTCATTTTCAGGATGAGGCCACTTGAGCAATACTTTAATTTCCCACTAAACTTAATGTTTTTATGCTGAAGAGCACCTTTTGCTGTCTGCCAGACATGTTGTAAACCGATGACTCAAAGTGAGAGCAAAGGAAAAAGGTACAAAACAGAGAAACAACAATGTGTAAGTACCAACATGTCAAGTGCCTCCAGATTCAGGGGAACAATTTTTCTCCTTGCTTATACCTGTGCAATCACCCGAGGGCAGAATTTGACCCACTTTAGCTCCTGGGATTTTTACTGTTGCATTATGCCAAAACTGCCTGCCTTATTGGAATAGGGTCATGCTGGGTCTGCTGTTCAACAAAATACCCATGAACGAAGTCCTGACACCTCTGTCTTATTTCTGCTGATTGATTATTAGTCCTTAGATCAGGCACCATTGGACCTTATGGAAGGTCAGTTGTTAGGAAGTAGCTGACAGTGCCTGTGTCAGGCTGGGAAGAGGAAACAACTGGTATTTACTATTAAGTAAGAGCTGGTTTTCACTCATTCCAAGTACTGATCATTGTCCTGTAGTGAGAGAAAGAAAGGAAAAAGCCTGCTACGCTCTGGACTTTCTCCTTCTAATGGGAAACACTAAGGTCTGTTTTCCTAAACTTCAGCTATGCTGTAGCCATATGCCATCTAACTAGTCTGCTTGCTGTTGTAAATAGGAAATAAAAATAACCTCCTCTCTGTTTAGGGAAAAGTTGGCAAGACAGGGATTTGGGAAAAAAGAGGGCTTTCCTTCCTTTCATACTTTCATACTTTTCTTCCCCATCCATATGTTGCTCACATGCACATGTGCACCATGAAAGAAACACTTCCCACTCCAGTGAAGGAGCTGAAGTTAATTAGAAATCACCATGGACTTCTTACTTGTAGAGGGGAAGAACTGGAGCTCAGAGTCCTAACTTTTCTCTATATCCTCAGGATTTCTAAACATCCAAGCAAAGGATGGCAAGAAACCCCATTCTCTGCTATTAATTCTCCACAGGTCCCAAATCACTTCAAAGAAAGCAAAAAAAAATTACAGTTTCTGGATATCTCCTGGTCACAGATTGACTTTAGCATCTAACCTAACTGTATTATAACCTCAGGAACATTCAGTCCTGGTCCATAGACTGTGACAACCTATATTTATCATTGTCCTAAGCACTGTACGTGTACTGCCCCCAAGTAACTTACAATCTAAAGCCCTGACTAGGGTTGCCAACTTTCTAATCGCACAAAACCAAACCCTTTGCCCCGCCACCCACTCACTCTATCCCCCTCCCTCCCTCCCTCAGTCGCTTGCTCTCTCCCACCCTCACTCACTTTCACCTGGCTGGGGCAAGGAGTTGGGGTGTGAGAGGGTGTCAGGCTCCAGCTAGGGGTATGGGCTCCAGGGTGGGCCAGAAATGAGTGGGGCTGGGGCAGGTGGTTGGAGTATGGGGGGGACTCTGGCTGGAGGTTTGGGCTCTGCGGTGGAGCTGGGGATGAGGGGTTTGGTGTGCAGGAGGGGGTGTGGGCTCTGGGAAGGAGTTTGAGTGTGAGAGGGGGCTTGGGGCTGGGGCAGGGCAGTGGGATGTGGGAGGGCATGTGGAGTGCAGGCTCCAGGAGGGAGCTCAAGGCTGGGGTAGGGGTTTGAGGTAAGGGAGGGGTGAGGAGTGTGGGCTCTGGGAGGCAGTTCTGACCTGGGACAGGGGGTTGGGGTGTGGGCTAAAGTCAGGCAGCGTTTAACTCAAGCAGCTCCCAGTCGGTGGCACGGCAGGGCTAAGGCAGGCTCCCTGCCTGTCCTGGCTCCACATGGCTCCTGGAAGCAGCCGGCATGTCTGGCTCCTAGGCGAAGGGGGCTCTGTGTGCTGCCAGCACCCACAGGTGCCATCTCTGCAGCTCTCATTGGCCACTGTTCTCAGCCAATGGGAGTTGCGGAGCTGGCACTCAGGGTAGGGACAGCGTCCAGAGCCCCTGTGGCCACCCCTGCCCTTAAGAGCCGGCCATGCCGGCCACCTCTGGGAGACACAGGGAGCCTGCCTTAGCCCCGCTGTGTCGCCAACTGGACTTTTAGTGTCCCGGTAAGTGGTGCTGACTGGAACCACCAGGGTCTCTTTTTGACCAGGCATTCTGGTCGAAAACCAGATGCCTGGCAACCCTAGCCCTGACCATGCAACCATTTGGTCACAAAGGGACTACTTGCATGTGTAAAATTACATGTCTGTCACTTTTTGCAGTGTCAGAGCCTAAAAGAAAAGGAGTACTTGTGGCACCTTAGAGACTAACAAGTACTCCTTTTCTTTTTGTGAATACAGACTAACATGGCTGCTACTCTGAAACAGAGCCTAATAGGTAAGTCAGAGAATGTGAGAAAAGAAGTAATATTACCTCCTTATGCCTGGAGATCTACAGATTAAGTTCCTTGTCCAAAGTCACACGAGAAGGCTGTGACAGAGCCAGGAATCGCACTGGGCGTTTCTGAGTCCAGTGCCTTAACCACAAAGTCCGGTCTCCGTCTCCAGCAGGAATTGTGGCAGCATTTAATTTCCTGAAGAACTTAGTTCTTTTTAGCACACTTTCTCTTTTATAGCTTCTTCTCCATTCTCTGAGCAGATTAAATGTACTGTTCGGCCAACCTCTGGCAAGATTTTTGTGGTTCCTTCTTTTCATGTTAATGTAAAATTTATGTTGCGTAGCAAAGTCATCTTGGATATTTTCTTGTTGTGCTGCAAGGAAACTCACTCATTTTAACCTCTTAGCTCATATGATGATTTTTCTTTAGTTTTGGGGAAACGGCAAATCAGAAGTTTGTACCACTTTGTTCTCAAGGATTTTAGAATACTAACATGTTTGGGATTTGGGACTTGCCATTGATAAGGAAAGAGTCACAAGGTTACAACCTAATATTCAAATTCTGCAAGCTTAATTTTGTGATCTGTAAGTTGTCTCACTGAAGCCAATCAGACTACTTGCAGTATGTAAATTTGGGCATATACATAAGCCTTTGCTAGATTGGGGCCTGAAGCTATAAAGGAGGCATTAAATAGTATGATTTTAAAAAGTATACAACTTTTCTGCTCTTGCAAAATCTGCACAAAACCATAAAAGGAAACCTTTGACTTTACAAACACAAATTCATGTGTTTCAGCATTAAGGCTGTTGTGTTTCATGCTACACACAGACTCTAAGTTGTTGTGTAGACAGGGTCCCTTCCTGGGGTTTGGATTTATTGATACATCTCAAAATAACACAACATTGATGTCAGCCTAAGAAGCTTCCCCTAGGGTTTCTTTCAAAGACCTGTGGCTCAGAAAGCCACCACTTACTTTTCAAATGTGTTAGAACAAATTAGGCCCACATCCAACATGACTCCACCATAAGTAATTGCCTTCAATTTTTTTTATGCAGAATTCTAGTAGATGAGCTGAGGGTGACTCAGCAGACATTCAGGCACAATTTTAGGCATGTCTAGGCTACAGCCACACAGTGATGGCATTGCTGGTGCACTGCTGTAGCGTCATAGTGTAGATGCTTCTTACTTTGATGGAAGGGGTTTTTCTATTGAGGGAGTTAATCCACCTCTCAGAGGCAGTAGCTAGTTTGATGGAAGAATTCTTCCACCAACCTAGCCATGTCTAGGCCAGGGGTTAGGGCAACCTAACTACAGCTCTTGGGGCATGATATTTTTCATAGCCCTGAGTGGTATAGCTAGGTCGATCTAATTTTTAAGTGGAGATCAGGCCTGAATCGGCTACTCCTGTTAAAGGGATCACTTGGATACCACTGAAGACTTGCTTTTAAATTCTATTCTTCCTGTAATTCACTGGATCTTTTATATCTGTATTATTACCCTTTATTGTAAAGTGCAACTTTGTTTTTAGGCATGTAAATGTTTGAATGATTTTTCTTAAAATTGAATTTTTAGTCCCCATCTATAGTGATTTGTGGACTGAATTTTGTGTTGGTATGTTTCACTATTGATGTAAAATTATGGAAAACCAGAATAAAAAAGTTAACAAATTAATCTAACAAATAAGGGCTGCTTGGCAACACCTTCCATGTCATTATAGAATAAATATAGCTGTCTCTTAGGACACTTGTCCTCCTCATATACAGTCAAGAAAAATGTTGTTAGATCTATTCATGTCTTTTAGTAGACCGTTTGCTCTCTCTCCTAGTGAGTAAAGGGATCAGCCCATAAACTTTGTCAGTATTTTCTTTTACTTCATTATTAACTGCTGACACTCCTGTCTCCTCTGTGCTCTTGGGTCTCTTGAGCAAGTATTTGTGATTTCTTTAAAAAACTGTCTGCCTTTTTTGATCGGTTGCTGTCCTGTGTATTTCACAACTCCCTAATATGGATTTCATGTGCCTGATTAGCTGAAGCTATGATAGTTTAAAGCTTCCTGAAAACTGGTTAAATAGTCCGTGGTGAGAGCAGGTGACCCTGTCTTCCTAAGGCTAATGAGTCATTTCTAAGCATATATGGAAATACAGGCTGTTTCCTTCTAATGCATATCTTGATTCTTCTTTTTCTCCATTTTCTTTGTCCATTTCCCTGAATCTTTCTTTCCCTGCTTTGTGCTGTTTCAATCTCTGTCTTTCCTTCCTTGTCTTCCCAGATCACTCATCTCTTCCCACCATCTTATTCTTCTCTCTTGTAACCTAATCAGCACTCTCTCCCTTCTTTCTTATTACTCATCTACCCTAAAACTTTCTTTTTCTCTTCTCCCACCTCTGTTCCCTTTTTCCTGAGTAATGAACCCAGCAGCAAATCCCCAATTGCCAGGCATCCCACTAGGGGCGGTAACATCAGTTAAAGATGAGGCTTGTTTTAAAATGGCTGGACTAATCATTGCAGTGGGCCACACATTCTTAGCTGGAATCATTTGTGAGTAAATCTCAGTAACTCATAATCTGGCACTGAAATAAGCACTTTGTTTAGTCTAGAGCACTAAGCAAACTGGGCCCAACATCCTTTGCTTTCAAGCAGCAGTTGAGCCTTGTTGTATAACTGCAGTTTGCATGCCAGAGGGAGTGCATAGAGGTGCTACATAGATCAAAGTTGCATTCATTAGGGCTTGGCTGTATTAGCTTTAATTAGAAATGTAAGTTTAGAAGACAATACCTCATTTGTAAAATGGAGTGAAGCTAGAGCTTCACCACAGCCAAAAGCAACGTAGCTGCAGTATATTTCCTCCCTTAGTAGCAGTAACTAACCACACTTTTTACAAAAGAAGAAGAATGTAATTCTAAGTTAGCACAACATACTAAGTTATTTAGGTGAAGGTAAAGACAAAGAGAGACCATTCAAGGCTGATACTCTCTGTTTTTGTGTGCTCTGGGGGAGACATGAGGCAACAATGGCCACTAGTCTCAGTGAAAGATGGAATATTCACTTGTATTTTGAATTTCCTGGCTGTCCTCTGGCTCCTTTGCTTCCAAATACAATCAAGCTTGGGTCCCCACTCAAAAAATGTACCTTGACCCAACCTGCCTACCTCATCTCACTCTAGCCTTCTGTCGTAAATATAAAGGGAATGGTAACCACCTTTCTGTATACAGTGCTATAAAATCCCTCCTGGCCAGAGGCAAAACCCTTTCACCTGTAAAGGGTTAAGAAGAGGATAACCTCGCTGGCACCTGGCCCAAAATGACCAATGAGGAGACAAGATACTTTCAAATCTGGAGCGGAACGGGGGAGACAAAGGGTTCTGTCTGTCTGTGTGATGCTTTTGCTGGGAACAGATCAGAAATGCAAGCCTTCCAACCCCTGTTAGGTTAGTAAGTAATCTAGCTAGAAAATGCATTAGATTTTCTTTTGTTTAATGTCTGGTAAAATAAGCTGTGCTGGAGGGAATGTATATTTCTGTTTTTGTATCTTTTTGTAACTTAAGGTTTTGTGCAGAGGGATTCTCTATGTTTTGAATCTGATTACCCTGTAAGATATTTACCATCCTGATTTTACAGAGGTGATTCTTTTACCTTTTCTTTAATTAAATTCTTCTTTTAAGAACCTGATTGATTTTTCATTGTTCTTAAGATCCAAGGGTTTGGGTCTGTGTTCACCTGCACCAATTGGTGAGGATTCTTATCAAGCCTTCCCCAGGAAAGGGAGTGTAGGTCTTGGGGGGATATTTTGGGGGAAGACGTCTCCAAGTGGTCCCTTTCCCTGTTCTTTGTTTAAAACGCTTGGTGGTGGCAGCATGCTGTTCAAGGACAAGGCAAAGTTTGTACCTTGGGGAAGTTTTTAACCTAAGCTGGTAAGAATAAGCTGAGGGGGTCTTTCATGCAGGTCCCCACATCTGTACCCTAGAGTTCAGAGTGGGAAGGAACCTTGACACCTTCATCTCCAAACAAAGTGAATGTGCCATCTACCACAGTTGTCTCGAGTTCCTGTTCTACCATTCCAGCCTGGCTGGATCCCCTCCCATCTGGCTTCCTCCCTCTCCGCTTGGCTGCAACTGTTCTCATTAAGGTTTCCAGGAACCTGTTCCTGGGCATCCAGCTGAAGTCAGTGAGAGCCGTGGCTGCTCAGAACCTCTGAAAATCAGGCCCTAGGTCTCCACTGGCTTGCCTACATTGCACAATGTTACTGTGTTTGGACGCATCTGTGAACCATGGAATTAGATGACATGATTCTGACAATGAACACTGTAAAACTAGATGGATCGTGTTCAGCATTGTGGCAGCTGGTTGTGTGTTAATGCTAAAGTTGAGCACCAAAAAGGGAGGTACCCAGAACTAGAGGCTATTCTCTTCCATGAGAAATGAACCAATACAGTCCAAGAGCATAACTTTAGCTCAAGTCTACAAAAAAGAGTGAGTCCTCTTAAATTCCAGACATTTTTTTAGGTGCATGTACTGAGAAAGGTTGGATGATTTGGGTGGTAGAGATAGTAATTATGTATCCCAAAGTCTGTATCAATGCATGTTGTCATTTAAAAAAAAACCTGTGCTTCGCAGTAATGAGACCACAAGTCAAATTTTTACAGTATAGATACATATATTCTAGACTAAAATAGCAGTCACCGCAAACCACATGTTGACATTTTGCATATAACAGTGTGGTGTACTGTAGCTTTTACATTTTACTCCTTTTCGTCATCTTAAAGATACAGGTTCTCCACAAGTTATTTAAAAGGGACCGAGGAATGAGAGACAAATACAGAGAGAAAAAGAGGAACAACCTTGCACAATGGCAACTAGCACACTAAATCATTTGGCAACAGTAACCTTGAAGGAAAGCTGTGTGCTGGATAAGGGGTCAAGGAAATTCTAGACCTTCTGTACTGTGGTTATAAAGGATCCACATTAGTCATTTTCATTTGGAGGAAGAAAAATGTCCAGTCGCAGGCCTCCTGTACACATAAACATATACTGGTTTCATTAAAGTTGTATTTTTAAACTGATTTAGTTGAACCAGTGTAAAAAGTTGTGTGGACACATAAATATTTGGTTTAAACTTGATATATATCACTTTAGCTTACATTGGGAGATAAACTGATTGGTAAATTTATAAAAACAAGCTAAAGGGATATATATCAAGCTTAAATTGACAAGTGCCAATCAGAAAATTTGTCAACAGTTTTCAGTTGTAAAATACTGTTTGATTAAAGTGATTTTTTTTCTCTAAGAATAAATCCTCATTCATTAATCTTTTCATACACATTGATGGATAATTTACTGCACCAATGTGTGTCTAATTTGACCAAATTAAAAGGTGGTGTGATTTGCTTATATTTTGGAACATAAATTTTCAAATTTAAATTTCCAATCCAAGGAGTTTTTTCAGTATCATATCACATAGTGTCTCTTAGTGGGTTTTACTGTTCAATTAAAAGTGTTTTCTTTTTGCAAATGGTTTATTTTGTGGGCTAGAGATATTTGTGTAACTCGGGCAATACAGAACTGAATTTTGTCTGAAGTAAAACACTCAGCCTAATAGTTTTGATAGTAAAATGAAACTTTCTAAAGGGTAGATCACAATGGGTGCTGGAAAAAGCTTTTTCTCCCCTCAGTAACACTCATATGCAGGCAGACTAAATCCTTTCACAGCATTCTTTACTCAGCTGTTTGATGTAGTTCCAGCAACTTCAAACACAGGAGCCATCCAAACTGCTTAAAGTCAAAATGGCTGAGATTCCACTTTCACGGGAACCCAGAATAGCAACAGTGCAGCCTGACGATCATTTTGTAGAACTGGAAGGGAACTGCTGGCTAACGAACTAGACAAGGACCTCCTTCACAAGCCCCCTTTCCGGCAACAGTACTTGAAGCACCTTTCATAGATCTTTAGTAAATCTGCTTCAAACAAACAAGAGAACTCCTGACCAATGTATGCCACTGCTGTGCCAAAAGGAAAATAATTGAAACAGGAGCACGGTGGAAAATATGCCCAGGAAAATTTGCAGATGATACAAAACTACTCAAGATAATTAAGTTCCAGGCAGACTACGAAGAGCTACAAAAGGATCTCACAAAACTGGGTGATTGGGCAACAAAATGGCAGATGAAATTTAATGTTGATAAATGCGAAGTAATGCACATTAGAAAATATAATCCTAACTATACATATACAATGAAGGGGTATAAATTAGCTGTTACCACTCAAGAACGAGATCTTGGAGTCATTGTGGATAGTTCTCTGAAAGCATCCCCTCAATGTGCAGCAGCAGTCAAAAAAGCAAACAGAATGTTTGGAATCATCAAGAAAGGGATAGATAATAAGACAGAAAATATCACAGTGCCTCTATATAAATCCGTGGTATGCCCACATCTTGAATACTGCGTGCAGATGTGGTCACCCCAACTCAAAAAAGATATATTGAAATTGGAAAAGGTTCAGAAAAGGGCAACAAAAATGATTAGGGGTATAGAACGGCTTCTGTATGAGGAGAGATTAATAAGACTGGGACTTTTCAGCTTGGAAAAGAGGTGACTAAGGGGGGATATGATAGAGGTCTATAAAATCATGAGTAGTATAGAGAAAGTAAATAAGGAAGTGTTATCTACTCCTTCTCATAATACAAGATCAAGGGGCCACCAAATGTAATTAATAGGTAGCAGGTTTAAAACAAATAAAAGGAAGTATTTTTTCACACAACGCACCATCAACCTCTGGAACTCCTTGCCAGAGGGTGTTGTGAAGGCCAATACTATAACAGGGTTCAAAAGGGAGCTAGATAGATTCATGTAAGATAGGTCCATCAATGGCTATTAGCCAGGATGGGCAGGAATGGTGTTCCTAGCCTCTGTTTGCCAGAAGCTGGGATTGGGTGACAGGGGATGGATCACTTGATGATAACCTCTGTTCATTCCCTTTGAGGCACCTGCCATTGGCCACTGTCAGAGGACAGGATACTGGGCTTGATGGACCTTTGGTCTGACCCAGTATGGCCATTCTTATGTAAACCTCCACAATTCAGACCTCCTTGTAAAGAACCAGCATAGTTATGTCAGAATACTCAAGATTTTGCTAAGGCAGTATGTATTTTCATAGCAGTCCTAACACTTGCTGGACTATGTGACTGTTCATAAGCCAGCGAGGATAGCTGAGCACTAGTATAACAGGGGTCGTGTACTATGGTCCCCTGACTGTGCACATATGACTACAGTACTAGCAGGACCAATAGAATCAGGCCCTCTGCCGATCCTTCCATATGAATTAACTCAGCCGGATGAGCAGGATTAGTAATGGCTGCATGGCAGAGAGTTCCAGAGTCTAGGTTCTGTCTGTGGGTCAACAGCGTCTCCATGGAATGCAGTTATTGTGGAGAGGTTAGGGTTTCAGCGAGACTGTTAGTTTCTCAGGTAGTGCTCCAGCCTATGGAAGGCTTTGAATATCAGAACAGAGGCCTGGAATTGCACTCTGTATTCAGTTGGGAGCCAGTGCTGAGAACTGAACAAAGAGGTAGCGTGTGCATGGCCACGGGGGTTGCTAAGGAGACAGGCTTTTCTGTTTCATACCAGCTGGAGCTTTTACAGGGTGCGTGGCTTCTTTCACCACAGCCAGGTCTGAGCACAACAGATGGAGCACGGCCTCCAGTTTGTGTGTGTGTGTGTGTGTGTGTGCACACACGCACAGCTGTGGCTCTGAGTATCCAGTGACAGCGAGGAGGCCAAAAGGCTGGGGTCTGACTGAATGATCTGAAAGCAGATGCCCTCAAAAGAGGGGGATGTTATGGAGAAGGTGAGCTCTTCAAAGCACTCTCCTCTACCCATCTGCATTGCCTCCATTCTTCCTGGGTTCAGTTTCATCCAGGTGCTGATTGCAGCCAGGCATTGAGAAAGCTGAAAGATGGCGCTGTTCACCTTACGTTGTCTGCCTGAGGAGGGGAGACATTCTGTAACTTTTTCAACACCCAAGCAGCTCTAGGTGTGGCACGAACACTGTCATCGGCCCGGCTGCAGGGTATCTTTGTGAGTCTCCGATAGCTGGCCATGTGCTCTGTGACCCACAGATATCTGTGCTGGAACTGGGGGTCCTGGGGGTGCTGCAGCACCCCCTGGGTTGAAGTGGTTTCCATCATATACAGGTTTTACAGTTTGGTTCAGTGACTCTCAGCACCCTTATATTCAAATTGTTCCAGTGCCAATGCCCACAGCCTCAGGAGCAAGCCCTTAGGCACTGAGCACTGAGCGCTATCCTATGGTATCTCATGCATAGTATATTCCCATGAGCACTTGCCCATTATGAAGAATGGAGGATCCCTTTACTAGGGCTTCCAGAAGTTCAGAGGTGTGATTACCCTCGCATGGTGCCTTTCATGGTGACAACAAAAGATTAACCCAGGAGTTCCTCACTTAGCCCCTATGGGCAGTCCAGTGCAAGGGTAAAATGTAGCTCTTCATTGGGCCTCTCCCCACAGCTCTCCCGATTCAAGCTGCAACTACAGCTGGCCCCTGCCGACAATGCCATGTGTTCTCAGCCTTCCAACTCCAGCTCCTTGGATGCCTCCTGCCCAACCTTTCTGTCCTAGCCACTACGAGGCTACTGCCTCCAGCCTGCTATGCTTGCTTTCCTGCAGCCTCTGGCCCTTTCCAGAGGCTGTGGCTGGTCTTCTCTGACCTCAGGATATCCTTTCCTTCTCCTGTATGTTAGTGATTCCTTAATTGTCCTTTAGTGGCTGGCTGTTGAACTAGGTAACTGCCCTTCACTGGCTAGATTGTTTGTTAATATCCAGCTCAGCTGGTGTGGAGGGAAAGCACCCAATAATAAACCAGTAGTCTCCTTACAATACACTTCCACAAATCTGTTTAGCCACTAACTTTTCCCTATCATTTGTAATATTATTTTCTGCCAATTCTTATTCCATTTGCATTTATGGCATGACAGTATCTTTGTCAATACTTTCCCACTGCCTTCCAAAATCCCCTGCCTTTTCTTGGAGATGTAGTGCTCAGCTGCTGTTGGAGTTGGCAGTCTTTTCAATGGGATTAGTGTTTGAGGTAGCTTTGGACCAGTTTACATATGATTTTAGGACACTACAACTCATTTCAGTTCATACAGCCCAAGAACGAAGAATGATGGTCTTTCAGGAACACTTCATACTGTGTTGATCTGTCCTGTATTTTTTTTCTGAATAGTTTCATTTTATCCTCATTTAATCCATTTACCACTGATCTGTTTTGTGGTGTGCGCATACTCCAGGTCTCCATCTGGGGCTTGTTGCTTTTTAGTACCATACATACTACTCTAATACCCTGGCATGACTCTCTCGAAGATTTAGTTAAAGCTACGTAGCTGTCTAGCAGTACAAGGTCTGTTCAGTAAGATTGCTGGCTCTTTACACTGATACAAAGCCTTAGGGCTCAGTTGTGGCTTAAAGCAATGTCAGTGGGGTGCTGCCTAAGCTAGAGCTGCTGGAGCCATTTTGTGCTGCGTGCATGCTACTTCCAGGAGAGGAAGGGGTGTGAAGTCATTGTGTTTGCTTGTGTGCTGCTCGCCTCTCACCCCCTCCACCTCTCAGCCCTTTGGTTAGAACAGCTATCATGGAACAGCCCTGGAGCTTGAGGGAGTGTCATTGTACCTTCCCCTGCCCCACTCCCCAGGGTTGCATCAGGTGTCCGGGGGTTGCTGAGGGGGGAATGCTTTCTGCACTCTTTCTCCTTGCATCATCATTCAGTATCTTAGGGCTAGACACATTCATCATAAATCTTGAGTGCATTGCTTCCAGGCTCACAATAGTCTAGCAATATTTTCAGTGTTATGATTTGAGTTAATCAATTATAATAAAATTGTGTTTTTTGCTTCTTTATGTGACATCTGCACTAAGGACTACTGTTAATAGGCAGTTTCTTGTTTTGAGCAGCTAATTTAAAGTATTCCCTTGTGCTTTCCATTACAATTGTAATTGACCTTTAGGTAAAGATCCCCTTTACTAGGTGGCCAATTTTTCCTGGTCCCCAGGTGGTCACCACAAGCAGGCTTCACTGCCGTGAGACATACATCCAATAATCATGGAAAATTTAGCTCATGGGAATGGTAATAGAACATCAAGCCTTTTAATGAGCTCTTGGTTGTTAATTACATTCAGGACTAATCCAATTTCTTGGTGGACAGAAACAACCACCATAGCTGGCACCAGAGTTTGCAATCACAAGAGAATCCAAAACTTCATGGACACAAACAGAACTACCCCTTTCATCCTTAGTGCCTCTAGAGCTGGACTACGGTTGAGTGTAGGAGAAGATGAGGCAGCGTGCATTGCTACTGCTTGTGCTGAACGCTGTTGTGTGGAGAGAGGACTTCAGTCTCTGGAGCTAGCATTTGGCACCTTGCAAGAGAAAACAATTCCCTTTTAAAAGAAAAAGCCCAAATGCAAATTACACAAAACCACCAGTGAGTTTCACAATATCCAGTTTAAGATCTTGTACATTGCATGTGGTTAAACTGGACTCATTAATGTTAAAATTGTTCAAAACAGTGCATTAATTTTGCTGCTCTTCTGACAGAGTTTGTGGTTCAACACTCTCACTTTCCAGGCTCCAGTGAAATGATTTATGTATAATTTAATGCCTTTCCGCTGCCACGTGGATGAGAGACCCCTTGAACAATCTGCCAAAAAATAAAGGCAGCGCTTGTCTAGAGTAGAACTGAGCTAGGACTGGGAAACCCAATTTGCCGAACTACACAGACACAATTATGTAGCCCACTCTGACCCAGTCTTGGTACCCAGAAGAATGGTTACATGTTTGTGATCTTCATACCCGCAAACATTTCACTTAGCACAAATTCAGCCATTCATTCTGAAATAAGCCCCTGAAAGAGTGCTCTGAATCAGAGCAATAAGGAGAGGCAGAGGCAATCTAGAGGCCAAATGATGTTTTATCTCAATCAGTTGGGGTTGAGTAGAGATCAATTACGTGGGGCATATTCACACACAAATCAGAATTAGTAGTTTTAGCAGGAACCACTGCTTAGACATACACTGTAAACTAGTGTAGATTGCTACTGTTACTGACTGTATATTTACTACTATTATCTTAAACTCACTCTGTAGGTAACAAATTAGATTTATGAAATAACAGAATTTGGAATTAGATAATACAGTGCAGTAGAACATAAACCCCACCGTTACATGTTCCCTTTTCAGTTTCTCAGTTTTCAACATCTGTAAGCCCAAAGTTTGAAGGAAAAGTTCTTGGGATGTTTAGTTATATCTTGAGCAATCCTCTTGTGCAATCTTTGTTTACTGTTTTGAGTTCCAGATTAAATAAAGACATGTATTCCTTGATGTGTTGGTTTCCTGACTGAACAGTTATCCCTGTGCTCCTTTCTGGCTTCCAGTCCCTTTGCTCTCTGACTGTTTCTTGATTGCTGTCACTTCCCTTCAGATACTCGAAGACGCTGTCTCACTTTTGCTACGGCTCACTTCCTCATTTCTTAAGTCTGTTCCTTTGTACGGTTTCTCTTTTTATTTCCTTCACTTTTCATTCTTGCTTTACTTTTCTCACAGTTTTCTAACAATGTTTTTCTACCAATTTCTTAGACTACTTAGAGACTCTTTAGTTATTTAAACTCTTGTTTAGGAGACTAAGTTAAAGGAGACTTCCTTTAACGTCTCCTCTCTTTACCTTATACACTGTCTTTCTTCTTTCGGCACTGTCCCTTTTGTGGCCATCCCTACTGTTCATACCACCTGTCTTTCCCATCTTCCTTGAACTAAACTGTTACCAGGAATACAGCTGAAAGCGTGTCTCTCTCATGATGCAGCTCAGCCACCAAGGTCCCTATCCACTGGCTCCCCACTTACTGCGTCTCTTCTTTTCTGGGGCTGATTGCTGCTCTGCTTGTTATTGGCCTCTCCATCTATCCTCCAGTGCTGAGCAGCCTCCCTCCAGACTCCACCAGCCGTTTCTGCACTGCCTGTTTGGCCTGCTCGCAGCTGCGCTTTTGGGGGGAAAGTTGCTAACAGCTCTCCCTGCCTGCTGGTTTGTTTTCCCCCAAAAAACAGCCTGGGCTCAACTCACCCCACTTCAAATGCCCCAGAGCCCTTCGAGTTCTCCAGACTCATCCTCCAGAGCAGCTTTTGTGAGCTCCCCTTTTAAAATTAAAAATAAGTATTCTCGACATCATGAGGCTGCTTCTAAGCAGCAACTTGTGCTGGTTCCATTGCTTCTCAGACCCAACAGCCTCCAATACAGGTGGGGCATTTCAGCTGGGAAGAATTTGTGAGTGAAAGTGAGTTATTGGCTTCTAAATGGCTCTCAGTTCACACCTCTTCGTCTTAACCCTTTTTAATATTTTTTTCTCCTATGTTGGTCTTTAAACTGAAACAGATGCTGATGTTACAAATGTTGCAAACCCTTGTGATTTTATTGTGACTCTCTCAGTAGCTGACATTTCTCTTAAACCTCCAATTCCTAAAGTCAGATTATGTGAGAATCTCAGCTAAAAAGTACCTTTCTAGCACTTATTGTTGCAGAGAAATGCTTGAAAACTTAAGGGCTCAAAGAATGGGGGCGGGGGGGAAGGAAACCAAAGTTAATTTAAAAATCTTATGTTTTTTTGAGTGTTGTGACACTGGGTGTTTTATCCCAGGCCCACCGGCTCTCTAGGTGACATCCTTTGCTGCTGCATTGAACTGTTGTCCCTGACCAACAGCCTTACTGTTAAAAGACTACAGACTCATAGCTACCACATCCAAGGCCCCTAACTGGAGGGACATACAGCACGCTCATTGGGTACCGGGACTATATAAAACCCCCACCAGGGAGAGGAAGCTGTCTGAGCAACACACCAGTGCCTGCTGATTGCTGCCTCCAGACTGCCCTGCTTTGTTGCCTTGCCCGACTTCACCTCGCTGAGCCAGCCCCTTGGATTGGATCTTTCAGCTGCAGACCCCTCTGAGAACTATGACCATTGCCCAACACTGCCTCTGACACTGATTTACCTCCCAGCTACTCGATCAGCTGCATACACTTGACTACTGCTCTGGACTGCCCACTAGCTCACCTTGGCCACCAAGCATTACATTGGCACTGTCGGTATTGTTTGCCTTTTATCCCACAGCAGACTGGTTAACAAATGGACTGGTATACAAAAAACACATTAGGCTAACGTCAGCCACTAAGGAATTGCATCCACCTCTGCAGTGAACCATGACAGTGGTTTAACAGTGCACAGCGCTACTACCCAATGCTACATGAAAGGATAGAAGAGGAACAATACTGAAACCATACAGAGAATGTAGGTAATTTGAATATAATTGCCTTGGTTGGAATTTGGACAAAGGTACTGGAGTTATTCATAGGGTTTTGGTTTTTTGGTTTTTTTTTTTTTAAAGGCCAGGAGGCACCATTCTGATCATCTAGTCTGACCTCCTTTGTACACAGGCCATAGAACCTCCCCAGTAACTTCTGCATCACACACAACTTCTGTTTGAGCTATAGCATATCTTCTAGAAAGATATCCAGTCTTGATATAAAGACATAACTGACAGAGAATCCATCACATCCCTGGGTATGTTGTTCTAACGGTTAATTACCCTCAACATGTGCCTTAATTCTAGTTTGAATTTGTCTAGATTCAGTTTCCACCCATTGGATCTCATTATGCCTTTTTCTAATGAGCCATCTACTACCAGAAATCTCTTTCTGTAGGTACTGGAAAACCATGATCAAGTCACCTCTTAAACTTCTCTTGAACAAAGTAAATAGAGTGAGACAGTTTCTCACTGTTGTTCAGGTTTTCCAAACCTCACTTTGTTCTTGCTTCTCTTCTCTGAACCCTTTCTGATTAATTTTTTTTTACCTCCAACATTGGAGGCCAGAAGTGGACCTCTTCCTGGAAATAATGCAACACATCTTTAACTGCTTGTGTTTGGGATCTTTATTCTGTAAGCCATCAAAAAACTATCTACATCATCACAATATCATCTTCAGCACCGTATTTGGGGGAAATGGGGAGGGGTCAGTGCTAACTGAAAAGGAAGAGTGCCACCTATTGAATCATCACCACCACCACTTCTTTTTGCAGCAGCTCCGGGTATGTCTACACTCAGAGCTGGGGATGTGAGTCTCAGCTTGAGGAGACATACCCATGCTAACTCTCATCGAGCTACATGCTGGAAATAGAACAGATCAACGGCAGCATCAGGGCCGGATGTATTAGCTGCCCTGAGTACATGCCCATCAGAGTCACTACATGCATACGCAGGGTGACTAGCCTCTCCTGTTGCTTGCACTTCCACAGCTACACTCCATTTTTAGCACACTAGTTCAATGACAAGCTAGCACAGGTATGTCTCCTCAAGCTGGGAATCCTCAAAGTATCGACATACCCCAAGTGTACCAGCACGACTGCGTTAACCTGGTGAGATGTGGCAGGATCACCGCTCAATTCTAGGGCGTAACTAACAGAAGTTGAAAAGTAGCATGAAGTTTGACTGAAGATGCGGGGGCTCAGCAAAGATCCCTCCCAGTCTACAAAAAAGGTCTTGTAAAGGAGAGCGTTTGGGACCCGAAAACGTAAGTGTGTGGAGCAATAGTACACTAGCACTATAGCTGCAATTAATTCCACCTGCAATGCTCCACAGCATTTTTCAATACTGTGCACTTAAGTATTTGTTTAGTAATAACTTTATAGAAATGAAATAGCATTTACCTATTATTATTCTGCATAGGGAGAAGAAGCCTGAAGGGAAAATTTAATAAAGGATTAGGAGGTGGCATAACTAGGGTGATTGAGGCAATACATATTGTAGATAGCTTGCAAGGCTTTTAGTAGTTAGTGGATCCCTCTTCACCTGCTACCGCCCTTCATTTCAATGGGATATTTGCTGGCTTTAGTTTCAGAACCTATTCCAAGCTACCTGACTTGCCCAGAATCGTGCATTTTGTGTGTGAGGCAGAGTAAACATATTTTCTGATTACAACCAGCCTCTCTGCTTTTAATTATTTACTTCTGCCTTCTCTAATTAAAGAACCCAGAGGCCACATGAGGAAGAAATAACATTCATTATGAAAGCAAGCACATTTAAAAACAAATGTTGTGATGAAAGGTTATGGTTAAAGGTTCAGTGAAGCCAGTGTGTCTAGCATTATCTTTTTGCCCCTATTTTTAAACTCTTCCATGAAACATTGGCAATGAATATGCCACTACTATTTATTATACACTTAAGCCTCCACATAATGTTAAATTCAGCTGTTGTAAATCCACTTACAAAGTGAATACGTGTCTAAACATTTAATTAACCATATGCTCTTTTCAGGTATTTTCTACGCTTAATAGAGAGCTGCCTTTGAATTAGCTGTTTGCCTTGTTCATTTGCTACAAAGGAGATTGCTCCCTCTCAAGCAGAACAGACCCATCTGAGTGATCAAAAGCTATTTCAGTCAAAATACAAACCAACAAATTGTTTTCGTATTGTTCCTAAAATCCCTAAGGAAACATCACATTCAAGACATTCTTCAGGCCACGGTTGCTGTTCCTGTTGCCTGTGTGTGGTCTCAAGGTATTCAAACCAGTTGTGGTGCAGTGCACCAGCAGAGGGAAACATAGAGCTGTGTACACTGTTACTCCAGTCTGTAAAGGTTTCCCATAATATACTATCAACGGGGAACTTGGATTGAAGTAATTTTCATTCATGCACATAAGAGATTTTTTCATGTGTTTTGTTTTTTAAATGAACTACAGAAAAGGCGCAAATGGGCTCTTTACCATTTACCTTAAAGGTTTCATTTTAATCTCAAAGCAAGAGAATTCAGGATTAAGGTTGAAATGCAGTTTGAACCCTATGTCCTTGATACATTAAGCCCTGATTCTGCAGCACTTATTCACATGATTGAACTCAATGGGACTGTTCCATGCAAAAGTGTTTGCAGGACCAGGGCCTTAGTGGCAATGACTGGGGGAAAGAGGGTGCTTACAGGAAAATCGCATAGAATATTAATAAGGATAAAACCAAGAGGAGTCTCTATAAATTTAATTGTTTTTCTATAGAAATTACTCATAAAGACCATAGAATTTAATAGGTGATATTCTTTCTATAATGGTTTTATTTTCTTAAACCATTCTCTATCGGGGATTTAAATCAATCACACTTTATATAAGATTCCATTGATAAAGGATACATAAATTTATTATATTTTTATAATAAATGTTTAATCAATTGTTTAAAAAATCCAACAGGTCAATAGATTGCCTTGTAATCAGGACTGTGCATATTCTGAGGTACAAGGGACTAAATTCTGCCACAAACATTGCTAAATTCCAGGGCAATGTTAACTTATTGTATCTCCATGGTATACCCTTCATTCCCACCCCCAAGTACACAAACAGGGCTATGGCTCCTAGCTGCAAATACTCGCTGATGTACGATTTGTCCATGATTATTATCAGTGGTGATTATTTTCGATGGTGGAGGCTTTTGCTGTGTTCACCAAACAGCCCAGCAACATGGGCTTCAGCAGTTATGACAATGTGTGGGTGACAAGCTCAAAATCTCTTTCCCTTTCCTTGTCATGTGTGCCAGGGAAGAACGACGCATGGAGTCAGCTTCAGGGGTTCATTTTCTCAACTCAGCAGGCTTTGGCTGCTACTCTATTCTCTAGCCAGCCTGTGTGCCCAGCCTCACTCCCTGACTCCAGCTTTATCACCATCCCTTTCCCCCTGCTTGCTCAGTTCTATAGAAAATAGAGGGAGCATGAACTTGTATTCTAATTCACTCACTCCTGTGGGGAAAGGTGCAGAGCAAGAGTCAGCAACAGCCTGCAGCAAAATAATACATTCTGCAGCAAAAAAGCTGAATTCTGCCACAGCATCACTGAGTCCATGGGGCCAAATGAGTTGAACTGGGCAGGTCACACCTCTCCGGCCATTGCTTTAGGCTCTGTGCAGATGCAGATGGGCATCACTCACTCAGTATATAGCTTCAAGATAATTTTTGCAACCGTAAGTGCTAATTTTTTTTTTAAAGAAAATCTGAGATTCTGGAGCACAGTTCTGCAGCTGGGGTGAATTTTGTGGGAAATTTCACAGTTGCAGAATACATGTGGCCCTGTTTATAACCATCTATAGCACACACTATTGCAATCTCTTTACAACATCTATTAATCATTTATTAACCCTTATAGCAATCATCGCTAAATGGTTTATAAAATGTGACCTGTAAGTCTTGATTTTGGAGGAACAATAGTGACTCCATAGTTATCAGGTTCATTGGAAATTTAGTCAGAAGCATTACTTTGACCCTGCGTCTATCTTAGGCCCACCCACAGGCTTTAGTCTCTAAGGTGCCACAAGTACTCCTTTTCTTTTTGCGGATACAGACTAGCACGGCTGCAACTCTGAAACCTGTCAGATCAAAGAGTTTTTTTATATGCACAACTAAAATTGAAAGTAAGTTAGTCAGTTAAGTTTGGTGGATACTCTGAAGAGTCATCACACCATCCCTTCCCAGAATCCATCATTATCATACCACTGTCCATGGGGATGGCCTATGTATTTTTGTGGCTGGGTTAGTGAGCTTGATCCAGCTTCTCCTGATGGCAGAGGCAAAAAAGACCAAACTGAAAGGAGAATCAGCCCAAAGTGATTAGTACTGAAGTAGCAGCCTGTGAACGTTGAAACATAGCAGAGGTCTGATAATTTTTAGGTCTAACTAGGTCAACATTTCAGCTGCATTTCAAACCCAATTAATTCCTTTTGAAGAGTAATCTTAGGAGGTGGGGCTTGATCAGCCGTGGGGCACCTTAGCAAGCATGTCAAATAAAAACCAAAGCAATAGACTGACCTGGTAGCAAAATCCTGGTCCTGAAAATTCTCATCTTAAATATGTAAATATAAAGAGAGAGAGAACATTTCTCCTTTGCATCATAGGCTGGTGCAAAGGCAATTCGCAATCAGGCTGAATCATGAGGAGCTTTAATATAACCTGTCTTAAAATTGGCATCTTTGGGGGGAGGAAATGGTTGGGGCCCCATTCTCAAGGTGGTCTAGGAGTACCAGAAAGGAATAACTCTCTCTGAAGTAATGGTGGAGACTAACTCTTTGCAATACAACAGCTGCTGGATTTTGCAGTCTTGAAATGGAATTGAGAAACGAAGGATCAGTACATCCATAGCCATAAATATATTTCATAACTTTAATGTTTGAAGCCATAGCAATGAAATATTTGCCTTTTGTTATCTGTTAATTCCCAGGGCTGAAGACTAAACTTGGCAGATCATCAGTTACAAAAGGGAATAAGACATTAAGATAAACAGAAAAGGAGCAGCTGGAGAAGCCTGGCAGAGAACAATCCAGAGCATAGGATACAAGGTGTTCATGCAGTAGCCAAGTTCGTCCTGTAATATCTGGTAATCAGTTGTATGAGAACTGTAGGAAATGCCAGTCCAGTGCTTCGTCAATGCCATGTGTTAAGTTGCCATGTGGGAGAGTTCATTTTGGAAACAAGACTTGGGCAAATTTCCTGACTTCTGTGGATGATGAAAAACACTGAGCTCACTGGATGCGATGGTGCACTAAGTGTAAGCAGCATGGGGCTGCCTCTCAGAATGCCCCTTGCTGGTGGATTAATGGAACCACAGTGGCAACGGCTATGTGTGGTGATTGTTTGGTTCACTGGACAGGCATTCAGTAATACAAATGGAATGTGAAAGCTAAATAGAGTACATCAACACATGATGGGCCTAGTAATAATGGACAAAATATTTAATGTGTGATGAACACTTTTTGGACTTATTGCAGTTGCTGGTGGGAAGAGTTGGCAAGAATATAAATGAAATGGAAACTGCAGAGTTTAGAGTGACAGAAATACATTCAATGGTATATTGTGGACAGGAACAAAAAGTGTAATGAAACCATCAACTTCTTTGTTAGACCTGATTTGTTATCTTAATGAGGCCCCTTGACACCTTTCATGTCCCATTGAAAAAGCTTTGGGGTTTAACTTCAACTTTTGGTGAATTTGATCTAATAATGTTTACTTCATAGTGTAAACATCCCTGCGTTGTGATGCTAGCCCAGTAGTGCCTTGGGTCTGGAGAAGGAGTTCTACCACCAGAGTGTAGGTGGTGAGAGAGAGTCCAGTGTCATGATGGAAGGGCCAGTTTTCTCCTATCCATATTCCAGAGATAAATTTCAGGGCTCTAGGGTGATGCAATAAAGCAAACCTCAGCACACCATGATGCTTACATTTGGTAAACTTATAGAACCATAGAAGTGTAGGACCAGAAGGGACCTCAATAGGTCATAGAATCATAGAATATCAGGGTTGGAAGGGACCTCAGGAGGTCATCTAGTCCAACCCCCTGCTCAAAAGCAGGACCCATCCCCAATTAAATCATCCCAGCCAGGGCTTTGTCAAGCCTGACCTTAAAAACTTCTAAGGAAGGAGATTCCACCACCTCCCTAGGCAACGCATTCCAGTGTTTCACCACCCTCCTAGTGAAAAAGTTTTTCCTAATATCCAACCTAAACCTCCCCCACTGCAACTTGAGACCATTACTCCTTGTCCTGTCCTCTTCCACAACTGAGAATAGTCTAGAACCATCCTCTCTGGAACCACCTCTCAGGTAGTTGAAAGCAGCTATCAAATCCCCCCTCATTCTTCTCTTCCGCAGACTAAACAATCCCAGTTCCCTCAGCCTCTCCTAATAAGTCATGTGTTCCAGACCCCTAGTCATTTTTGTTGCCCTTCGCTGGACTCTTTCCAATTTATCCACATCCTTCTTGTAGTGTGGGGCCCAAAACTGGACACAGTACTCCAGATGAGGCCTCACCAATGTCGAATAGAGGGGGACGATCACGTCCCTTGATCTGCTCGCTATGCCCCTACTTATACATCCCAAAATGCCATTGGCCTTCTTGGCAACAAGGGCACACTGCTGACTCATATCCAGCTTCTCGTCCACAGTCACCCCTAGGTCCTTTTCCGCAGAACTGCTGCCTAGCCATTCGGTCCCTAGTCTGTAGCTGTGCATTGGGTTCTTCCGTCCTAAGTGCAGGACCCTGCACTTATCCTTATTGAACCTCATCAGATTTCTTTTGGCCCACCTAGTCCAGGTCACCTAGTCCAGTCCACCACACTCAAGGCAGGACTAAATAATAACTAGACCATTCCTGACAGGTGTTTGTCTAATCTGTTCTTATAAATTTCTGATGACAGAGATTCCACAACCTCTCTAGGCAATTTGTTCCAGTGCTTAATTACCCTGACAGTTAGGAAGTTTTTCCCAGTGTCCAACCTAAACTGCCCTTGCTGCAATTTAAGCCCATTGCTTCTTGTCCTATCCTCAGAGGTTAAGGAGAACAATTCCCGCCCCCTTCCTTGTAACAACCTTTTCTGTACTTGAAAAATGTTATAATGGTCCCCCCCCCCCCCGACTCTTCTCTTCTCCAGACTAAACAAACCCAATTTTTTCAATCTTTCCTCTTAGGCCATGTTTTCTGGACCTTTAATCATTTCTCTTGTTCCTTTCTGGACTTTCTCCAATTTGTCCCCATCTTTCCTGAAATGTAGTACCCAGAACTGGACAGAGTATTACAGTTGAGGCCTTATCAGCATGGAATAGAGTGGTAGAATTACTTCTGTCTTGCTTACAACACTCCTGCTGATATATCCTGGAATGATGTTTGCTTTTTTTGCAACAGTGTTACACTTTTGACTCATATTTAGCTTGTGATCCATTATAATCCCCAGATTCCTTTCTTCAGTACTCCTTCCTAGGCAGTCATTTCCCATTTTGTACATGTGCAATTGATTGGTCATACCCACAATTAGGCTAGTTCAAGGACTTTTTTTAACCATTTGTTCAGTCCCCAATAAACACCATCCAAGATGAGGTTGAAGTTTAACACTTTTTAGGAGCTTGAGATGAAGTCTAGATCTCATCTGGGGATCTTTTTACTGGTGGGGCTCTACCTGCGGTCTTTGGCACCAAGCATGGCAATTTGACCAACTACTTATTGAACTGTGTGAGTCCCTCCAATATGAAATTTTCCTGAAAGCTCAGGTGTTCTTTATTCCATGACAAACAGGTAAATAAACAGTAGAACCCTTGGAAGGACTTTTTAGAAATTGGTCCTTCCACCCATTTTGCCATGGTTATTTATGCCTCTTTCACCTCCAGGTTGGTCTACTGTTTTTTGCACTGCTTGAGGCTGTCCTTGAAGACTACCTGGAAAATTCAACTGGTGCACAATCTTTGCCACCACTTACCTTAGGGTACTTTCTGCAGACAATACATTGAACCCTGTGTTCCAGAAGCTTCACTGGCTTTCAATTTGAGTTCAGTTAATCAATAAAGCCCTTCATGGTTTGGCTCTCATGAATCTAGAAACTGTTTCTTCTTGTGTTTTACCTATGTAGTTGAGATCAGCTGGGAGGCTTATGGTTACCATACCTCAGTGTTTCCTTCTGGGAGTTGGGAAAAGGCATTTTCAGTGGAGAATTTTTGATTCTGCAATTTGTTCCTCCACTCTTGCTTTAATAACAACATCTAGCTCTTCCATAGCCTTTTTCATCAGTAGATCTCAAAGCACTTTACCAAGGAGGGCAGCACTAATTGGGAAATTGAGGCACGGAGTGGGGCAGTTACTTGGCCAAAATCACTCAACAGGCCAATGGCTTTGACAGAACTGGGGTCTGTTGATCTTCAAGACACGCAGAAGAGCCTGTTTTTTTCAGGCTACTTTGAGGGGGAAGGGAGAACTAGTTTTAGAGTGTTTTAAAGTTGACATTCGGTCACAATGAACTTTTCTATGTGTATTTTTAAATGATGTAAATGATTCCACCCAGAGGAGTAGGATAGGTGCATACTATAAATGGAGCAGAGTAATATATTCATAACAAGTCACTTTTAACCAAAACGTCATCTTTTAGTGATTGGACACAAATTGTTTAAAAGTTAGAAATTTCATTCCAAAATAATTGTGTGAAAAAATTCTTGCACTTTTCTTAGTATTTTGAACCAGGTTGATTGGTTGAGATTGGTCACATGGTATGGAGTGTGGTTTCCAGGTTGTTTTAGTCAGCCCCATGTGGCCAGATGAGATAGTGGGAGCCATTTTTTATTCCATTAACTGGAAGAAGGGGCAGCAGTGGAAGATGTGGAGAGCTGTTTTTAGTCCCTTAGAAGACCTTTCAACATCAGCCCTACTTTTGAGTCATCCTGAAGACACCATTTAGGAGGGTGATCTGTGGGAGGATTGAAGGAAGGTTGTTTTGGGAAAGAGGTCACATGGCCTGGTAGGCTCCTGCATAGTTTCATTTTAGAGCTAGTTAAATAATGTTCAAATTTTGAAATGCAAATGAAGCATCCACATTCTGAACTTTTGAGATTTTACCCTTCAATGGACTTGAGCTCTGTAGAGGTTGGTTTGTTGTGCACTCGTATAGGTCACTTGGCTATGGTGAGGCAGCTTTACATTGTGCTTTCATGTGCAATCTGGTTGTGTTATTACTGAGTTATATATATTGTCATAAGAACAAGTAAAATACATTGATGAAGTTGTAGCTGCCAAATATTGCTGACCTACGGACCATATTGTACCATTCTATGACTAATATTTTTTTTAAAAAAGCATAAGAAACAACAGCCATGTATTTTTGCTGACTCTTACCAGTCACATATCCTGAGAAGTTAGGGAAGCAGAAGCTGTGTGATTCTATTCACATATTATTTTAAGGCTTCTCGCTATGAGTGCCTCTTTTCAGTTGCTTACAACTTTGCCAAACTTTAATCATTTGGGCTGAAATTCTCCATGCTGGATGCATACCTCAGGCTGAAAATTTCAGGCAAAATGATTCAGCCATTTCTAAGAATAAGGCAAGGAAAAAAATGTTGTTTTGTTCAAGTTAAAAAATTCTGGTGACCTTTTCTTTGAGAAGTTCTAGCATCCCCTTGGAGCAGGGACATGAAATTTGGCAGGGAACGGCCTTTGTGTCAGTGATGTGCCTTTTGCTGGCCCCATGAAGATCTGCCCAAATCTGGCCAAGGTCTAAGCCTTTGAAAAAATTGCAGTTTGTACATATTCAGTAGAGACTTAGATTTTAACAGCTAAATTCCCCAAAGATTTGGTCTGCACTGAGCAGGACTTTCCCTGCAATTGTATCTCTGGGCTCCTGTGGACTGTCCCAGGTCTGGATCTGGGCACCTAAACTGAGGGCAGGGAGTCTGTGCCTCCTGTCCTCTCACTGATCACCTGCTGGATGCAGGCACCATGGAGGAGAAAGCTGCCAGATTGTAATACAGAGGGAACTCGAGGGCAATGGAAGGGGAAGGGACTGACAAACTAGTGGGAGCGGGAGAGGCTGTAGGAGGAGACAGATCTGATGAGGAGCTGGAGCGCAGACTCTTTATTGAGTGCGGGAGAGGTCATGTGGAAAAAGTAGTATGTAATACTGTATCATAATGAATATGAACAAGGGGAGCGAATTAAGGTTGCACTTTGGTCTGCAATTCTGTTATTTCCTAACTTTTAAGTACTTGACTTTGCAACTGTCAAGGTTCCTCCCCCACTCTGAACTCTAGGGTACAGATGTGGGGACCTGCATGAAAAACCTCCTAAGCTTATCTTTACCAGCTTAGGTCAAAACTTCCCCAAGGTACAAAATATTCCACCCGTTGTCCTTGGATTGGCCGCTACCACCACCAAACTAATACTGGTTACTGGGGAAGAGCTGTTTGGACGCGTCTTTCCCCACAAAATACTTCCCAAAACCTTGCACCCCACTTCCTGGGCAAGGTTTGGTAAAAAGCCTCACCAATTTGCCTAGGTCACTACAGACCCAGACCCTTGGATCTTAAGAACAATGAACAATCCTCCCAACACTTGCACCCCCCCTTTCCTGGGAAATGTTGGATAAAAAGCCTCACCAATTTGCATAGGTGACCACAGACCCAAACCCTTGGATCTGAGAACAATGAAAAAGCATTCAGTTTTCTTACAAGAAGACTTTTAATAAAAATAGAAGTAAATAGAAATAAAGAAATCCCCCCTGTAAAATCAGGATGGTAGATATCTTACAGGGTAATTAGATTCAAAAACATAGAGAACCCCTCTAGGCAAAACCTTAAGTTACAAAAAAGATACACAGACAGAAATAATTATTCTATTCAGCACAATTCTTTTCTCAGCCATTTAAAGAAATCATAATCTAACACATACCTAGCTAGATTACTTACTAAAAGTTCTAAGACTCCATTCCTGGTCTATCCCCAGCAGAAAACCAGCATATGACAGGCATACAGACCCTTTGTTTCTCTCCCTCCTCCTAGCTTTTGAAAGTATCTTGTCTCCTCATTGGTCATTTTGGTCAGGTGCCAGCGAGGTTACCTTTAGCTTCTTAACCCTTTACAGGTGAGAGGAGCTTTCCCCTGGCCAGGAGGGATTTCAAAGGGGTTTACCCTTCCCTTTATATTTATGACAGCAACATTAATAATCTTTTAATGTAGCTTTTTAGTGTGTATGTAATCCTTCTGCCAGGTGGAGTCAGCAGCGACAAGGGCCGGGTTCAAAACTAGGGGTTCCTTTTCAACAATACAATACAGAAACAGCTCGAGCCCCCACCCAGTAACCTGGGATAATTGCACACCTCCCCTTGGGTGCCTGTAAGAAGCAATACTTCCCTTTTCTGAGTGTAGAAAAGAAACTTTTAATAAAAAGGTGGAAAGTAACCCGGCATTAACTTGGGAAAGCACCACAAGCAGGATTCATGAGCATAAAACCATGAGCAAAACCCACACCCCAAAATACATTGGGCAGTCTCTTTTGCACCAGGTTCTTAAGTCCAGCAACCAAAAGTTCCTCCAGTGTGCCCCTCCCATCACTACACCTTATTCACAGTGATTGTCCTTGCTCAGTGAAGACCCAGAGTTCAGAGGTGCATCTGCGTGAATTCACCTGCCACCCTGGGCTAGGGGAAAAACCCCTTGCTTGCTCTGACATCGGCTGCTCTGCCGAGCGCTCCACACCCTCTGGGATGTCTTGTGGTCCCACCATTTCACACAGCTCTCCATGATTTTGTTGGTGGGGAAGCCTCACTGCTAATGCAGACTGGACTGTCTCTTTAATCAGAAATACTGTCACACAGCAAGTCTAATGCTTACACCTGGTTATGAGTGAGTTGCAGCTTGATCGGTGTGAAACAAATGATTCTCAATGGAGCCTTAATTAGCTCTGTAATTACACAGTGGAGCGGTCAAATGGTGTCTGGAGCCCTTAGGCAGGGCCCATCCTCAACTCCACTGAGCCTTGGCTACCTGTCCCCTCCCTAGCAACTGCAGTTCAGTTGAGAGTGAGTCTCTCAATCAGGTCATGCCAAGCACAGTTCTGCTGCCCTTGAGTCACACAACAAGGATAACAATGCTTTATTCCTCCTGCCCCAATAACTAAGTGATTTGTGATCCAATACCAGCCAAAAGTGAGCTTTTGGGCAAAACAGTCCCATGATGCTGCACACACAGGCAGAGTCAACAGCACCGTATTTGGTGGGAGACGGGGCCACGTCCCCAGCTTTTTAACATGAACATAGTCTGGAGAGCAGAGGCCGTGTTGTTCCCTCCCCTCCCCCCGCAAACTGCAAGCCTCAGGCAGGAATGGAGTAACGCCGACAGGGGCTGTGCTTTGTAGCGGGGGATCTGATCATCTTCCTCACTGCAAATGCAGCCCTGCCAGTGCTGCTTCAGTGTTTCTCAAGAGGGGGTCACAGGATGGGTTTTGGGGGGTCACAAGTGCAGGGCTGGCATTAGGGGGTGGCAAGCAGGGCAACTCTCTGAAGCACACATCCATAAGCACTGACTTTTATTTTTCATCAGGGGTACTCAACCCCGGCTCCACCTGAGGTCCTGACCCCACTCTGCCCCTTCCCCTGAGGTCCCTCTCTTTCTCAACCTCTTCCCAGATGCACTCTGCCCCCTCCCCTGAGGTTCCCACCGCTCGCTGCTCTCTACCCTCCCCCAAGCATCTCCCCTAGCCTCTGAACAGCTGATTGGTACTGCTGCAGATCAGCTGTGGCTGGTGGGTGTTGAATTTCTGTGGGTGCTTCAGCCCCAGAGCACCCATAGAATCGGTGCCTATGCCCACTCCACAGGGGGTCCCTTGAAGCTAAGTTACATGCTTCAGCCCCAGGCGGCAGGGTTCGGGCTTCAGACCCTTGAAAGGTACAGTAGTGGGGAAAAGGTTGAGAACCACTGCTCTAGTGCAAGGGTATGTCTACACTACGAAATTAGGTCGAATTTATAGAAGTCGTTTTTTTAGAAATCGGTTTTATATATTCGAGTGTGTGTGTCCCCACAGAAGATGCTCTAAGTGCATTAAGTGCATTAACTCGGCGGAGCGCTTCCACAGTACCGAGGCTAGAGTCGACTTCCGGAGCGTTGCACTGTGGGTAGCTATCCCACAGTTCCCGCAGTCTCCGCTGCCCATTGGAATTCTGGGTTGAGATCCCAATGCCTGATGGGGCTAAAACATTGTCGCGGGTGGTTCTGGATACATATTGTCAGGCCCCCGTTCCCTCCCTCCCTCTGTGAAAGCAAGGGAAGACAGTCGTTTCGCGCCTTTTTTCCTGAGTTACCTGCGCAGATGCCATACCACGGCAAGCATGGAGCCTGCTCAGCTCACGGTCACTGTATGTCTCCTGGGTGCTGGCAGACATGGTACTGCATTGCTACACAGCAGCAGCAAGTCATTGCCTTGGGGCAGCAGACAGTGCAATAGAACCATCTTATGGTGAGCAGGCAGGTGTTATGGATTGCTAGCAGTCCTATTGCATCATCTTCTACTGGGCAGGCAAGAGATGAGGATGGCTAGCAGTCCTATTGTACCATCTTCGGCCGAGCAGCCATGAGATGTGGATGACATGCAGTCCTTCTGCACCGTCTGCTGCCAGCCAAAGATGTAAAAGATAGATGGAGTGGATCAAAACAAGAAATAGACCAGATTTGTTTTGTACTCATTTGCAAACCCACCCCCGTCTAGGGGACTCATTCCTCTAGGTCACACTGCAGTCACTCACAGAGAAGGTGCAGTGAGGTAAATCTAGCCGTGTATCAATCAGAGGCCAGACTAACCTCCTTGTTCCAATAAGGACAATAACTTAGGTGCACCATTTCTTATTGGAACCCTCCGTGAAGTCCTGCCTGAAATACTTCTTGATGTAAAGCCACCCCCTTTGTTGATTTTAGCTCCCTGTAAGCCAACCCTGTAAGCCGTGTCGTCAGTTGCCCCTCCCTGTGTCAGAGCAACGGCAAACAATCGTGTATCTGAGTTGAGAGTGCTGTCCAGAGTAGTCACAATGGAGCACTCTGGGATGGCTCCCGGAGGCCAATACCGTCAAATTGTTTTCCACAGTACCCCAAATTCGACCCGGCAAGGCCGATTTAAGCGCTAATCCACTTGTCAGGGGTGGAGTAAGGAAATCGATTTTAAGAGCCCTTTAAGTCGAAATAAAGGGCTTCATCGTGTGGACAGGTGCAGGTTTACATCGATTTAAAGCGGCTAAATTCGACCTAAAGTCCTAGTGTAGACCAGGGCCTAGTAAACTTTATGCTGCAGTCCCTTTCTGTCTCCATGAGCTGTGGGATTTAGGGCAGTAGAGATGGTGAGGCTTTTAGAGCTGACAGAACAATTACAGCTAGCTAAAGATCTATTTCATTGCTGAATCACTGTAAGCTGATGTGAACTCAATCAGCATTGTTGAGCCCATGATATGGCAATTTGTACCTCACTTTCCTGTGGTACTGTGCTCTCTTGTGTGCGCTCTTTCTGGTGCTCATGGGCTGAACTGAATCCAAATGCCTCACTATGAAATACAGAGTCAAATCCGATTCCAGCTCCAAATTTCATGACTCTAGGCTGTACATATGGGTGTCTTATTAGAATTCAAGTGCCGGTTTGTGTTCATTGCTGCCCAGACACACAAGACACAGTGTCTGCCCCATGGAACTAACAATCCAGTGCAGACATAAACACAGCATCTAAGGCACTGCATAGGAATGTGTGTACCTTGGTAGGTATGCTAGAAATCACTGAAAAATCAAATCCCAAGAGATGGATTTGTGTGACTCCACCATGATCCTGGCCTCTGAAGACATATCTGGCGAAGGATTAAAGCACACTCTTTTATATCGATTATTTATACACACAGTAAAGGTTGATCCCAGCCAGAAATGTACAGTACTCTTTTTAAACTGAAGATTGTGATGTTTTATTTTAAAAAAATAAAGCCTGGGCTTTCTGAACTTCGGAAAGTCACAGAGGTAAGTAATAAATCTGCTCCAAACTGCACTCAAAGTGCCCTTTGGAAAACATGCAGTACTCTTAAACAACCCATTTGTTCTATGCATAATTTAGCTTTGCATAAGAAATTAGTTCTAAGGCACTGCAGGCATTTCACTGCTGACTGCACACTTTTAAAGTCCGCGCACAAATTCAGCAGCCCATGGCTTGTTAAAAGCCTTCCGGTATCTGATGATACAGTTAATTGGGATGGGCATAGCGCTGCGCACATTTTCAATTAGCATTCCATTTTCGTTTCTGTCTGAATATTTTGGCTGTGTTCTAAAGTTTGCATAAAGGTGTCTGGCACCGATGCCTACCCCCCCGAGAATAAGGAGTGTGCGATCAGCAGAGCTTGAACAAAATCTTACTGCTGAAAGCCACACGCAAATCTCTGGGCCGATAGATTAGCAGCCACTCTGACAGCAAAGGCTGCAATAAAAAAAAAAAAAAGACTTGTGACTCATTTCATTTTAAAACTTGTTCTTTTAACTCGTTGCCTTTTCATAATGGCCATAAAACTTTTTTTAAAAAATATCTTGCGGGGACAATTCCATTGCTTAAGAGGTTGTTGATGTTCTAACAATGTTCTTGAGGTTTGGCATTAGCCCAGCACAGCATGGCACATACCCTTTGGTGTCTCTTTGCCTAGCCAAATATGAAATTATACTAGCAGCATAACACCTTGGGGGTTTAACTCACAGCGCAGATCAAAGCTCTTCTAGCTGATGGAGCTGGGTTGAAATTTTTGCAAGAGTTGGGAAGAGTAAAATCTGAGACAACACAGTCAATCCAAGCAGAGCCTTGGAAATAAATGACACATTGACCCAGGGGGTGAAATTTCTCTCTGCTATAGCTCCATTAAAGTTAAAGGAGTTACACTGGGAATGGATGTGATCCTAGCTTTATAAATAGAGCCTGTAGGTAAGAATTTCTTCAGTACTGGACAAACACTATAGACTAGGGTAGCTTGAGAGGTGAAAGGGATGGGAGAAAACAAATCTATGCAGGAGAGACAAAGCAGCAGCAAATGACTAAATAGGAATAGCCGGAGTTACATTTCAGCTTGAATCCTACAGGCACAGGATCAGCTGGAACAGTTTTGGAGGTTTTATTACCTTCTTCGTAGCTCAGAATCCTTTATTCCTTGAAATGCAGCCAAAGCTGGAAAGAAAACAATGGGAAGACACACATACACAGTATGAACAAAATATACCAGGTTCTGGCAGACTGTCTCCTAATACCAGAAACAGCCTGAGCACACCTGTTGTAGATTGAGGTGCAGTCTCATTCTTTGCTATGATTGAAAGCTTAAGAAGGTTGCTTTGTGAGAGGCAATCAAATTATAGTGATAATTCACTTTTCTGACATAAACATTCTGCTCTGAGAGTGAGAGAAGGCCCAGTTTATCCTTGGTTTAACTCCGTTAGCTTCAAAGGAGTCACACCCGGATGAATTCAGCCCAATAAAATTAAAATAGACCAGAGGGACCAGAAAAAGATGAGACTATTAATAGAGGTTTAAAATTGCAAAACAAAATAACTACAGTAGAGCCTCAGAGTTACGAACACTTTGGGATTGGAGGTTGGGCATAACTCTGAAATGTCTGTAACTCTGAATACGTTATGGTTGTTCTTTCAAAAGTTTACAACTAAACATTGACTTAATGCAGCTGTGAAACTTTACTATGCAGAAGAAAAATGCTATTTTTAACCACCTTAATTTAAATGAAATGAGCACAGAAACTGTTTCCTTACCTTGTCAAATTTTTTCCTTTATTTTTTTAGTTGTTTATGTTTAACACAGTACTGCACTGTATCTGCTTGCTGTTTTGTCTCTGCTGCTGCCTGATTGGTATTTCTAGTTACAAATGAGGGGTGTGATTGACTGGTCAGTTCATAACTCTGGTGTTTGTAACTCTGAGGTTCTACTGTAATCACAAACTTTATTTAAAGTACAAATAAGCACATAGTCTTTGTTGTGAGTGGAATTCACCTTGTGCAGAGGGCCAGCACATGCCCTGTGCATCTCTTAAGCCCTATTTTAAGGGTTTAAGTGAATCTTAAGAGGTGCTATCTATCCACAATTGAGTTAGGACAGGAAAAGCAATTTTCGGACAGTGGGGGATTCTGTATCATATTGAAAAAGACAGTCAAGCAAAACTCACAAGTTTTGTTGAGATCACTTTGTATAGAACGTAGACATGTTAGGGCAACAGTATAAAATTTGTCACTTAGCCATCACCATACCATAGAAACAGGCAAGTGAGACTATTTTTTTAAAAAGGTACTAAAACAAAAGTTACAATATTAGTTCATCCCAGACTGAAGCATCAGTATTTTGGTTCCCCAGGGACGGTGATGCTAGCCTGTTATCTCATCTTTGCTTTGGGACTCCACAGAATGCTAATGCCAATGATCTATTTTTCTGCTTTGTCTCCTACTATAGGAGTTGAATGTTTTCACTGCTCTGATTTTATCTTCCCTGACGCTACCAAGGAGATACTAGGTTGCCCACTGTGAATAGGATAGTCTTGTTCAAAAGCGGGTGACTCAACCACCATTCCCGAGTTATAAACTACACAGTACTGGAGAGAGTGTCAAATAATCATTCATGGAACTCATACCACAAAGACAGAGAGCTGTGGGTGTCTGAGAGCCATTCAAACTCCTCCCACATATCTTGTTTCTATTTTGTTTCAAACTCTGAGCAGCCAGTATGACTGTAATGAGAGGAAGGGTGGCCCTGTGGGCAGGGGTGGCGAGTTGTATGGGCCCATGGTTCCCGGGCTCCAGCAATATTCAGGGCCCGGGGGCCCGGCTCCACCAATGTTTGGGGCCAGGTCTCTCCCCCGGCCCTGCCTGCCGCCCCCCCCACACCTCCCCAGAGTGTCCCCCAGCCCCACTTGCTGCCCCCGCGTGCCTCCCCCGGGTCCTGGAGCGACCCCTGCCTCCCCCCTGCAGCTCCACGCTGGCTCTGCTCTGCTGGCTCCCGGCATGAACTGCCGCCGCAGGGTTCTAGTGCCCTCACATCCAGCTTGCCCTTCCCTGCCCCTGCCCCTGCCCCTGCCCTTCTGCCTCAGACCCTTCCTTTTGACGGCGGGACCCTTCACCAGCACAGGGCCCCCCCCGCCCACATTCACTACTCCTGCCCCACACTGGACAAGGGGCGCCCCATCTCCAGCCGCCAGTGAGGCTACAGTGAAGGGCAGCAGCAGGGGAGGAGGCGCACACGTGGTGGCAACCCCACCCCGGCACCCACCACAGAGGAGGCAAGGGGGCTTCCTGGACCTGAGAGGGGCCCTAGGACCATGTGCAGTGACAATGGTGTGGGGTGAGTGTGCTGCTGGGGATGGGGGGGCCCCCTCCCCCAGAGCTCACTGCTGCTGGCGGGGAGAGGTCTGAGGGGAGTCCTCCACTCTGGCCCCAGCCCCGGGGCAGCCTGCCTCCACCCCAAACTCATCCCCAGCCCTGCCCCACCCCAGAGCCTGCACCCCCAGCCAGAGCCCTCATCCCCCTGCACCCCAACCCTCTGCTCCAGCCCTGAGCCTCTCCAACACCCAAACCCCTCATCCCCAGCTGCAGACGGAACCCTCACCCCCCTGCACCCCTACCCTCTGCCCCAGCCCTGAGCCCCGTCCTGCATCATGAACCCCTCATCCCCAGCCCCACCACAACCCTCACCCCTGAACCCCCTCCCTCCGCACCCCCTCCCATCCCCAAACTCCATCCCAGAGCCCTCACCCCCACCCGCTGCCCCAGCCCGGAGCCTGCACCCAGCAACCAAACTCCCTCCCAGAGCCTGCACCCTGCACCCCTCCTGCACCCCAATCCCCTGCCCCAGCCCAGAGCCTGCAGCCCAGACCTCTACCCCCAACCCAAACTCCCTCCCAGAGCCTTAGGCAGGTGGGGGTGGGGGCAGAGTTGCGGGGGGAGCGGGTTCTGGGCACCACCAAAATTTCTACAAACCTGCCACCCCTGCCTGTGGGTAGGGTGTTGACTGGAGACTTGGGTTTGAGTCTCTACTTTGCCACAGACTTTGTGTTACCTTAGTTTGTCTGGGCCTTAATTCCCCATCTCTAAAATAGGGATAGAAGTACTTCCTTCTGTGACCTACCCTAGCACCCCCATATTTACCAGGTGATATGATTATGATATGTTTTATGCACAGTATGCCTTGTTAGGTATCATTCTAAAAGTCTTCATCTGTTAAACATTAATATCCTGTTGGATTGTACGTGCTGTCGTTGTATCTGAAGTTATGAATATTAAATATTGACTATGTACCATGATATAAATGTGTTTGCTCCTGGAGTGACACCCACAAGGCAGTTTGCATCCAGTCTAGCCAGCACATTGTGGATGAACCATTCAAAGTAATGGCCCATTAAGAAACACAATAGGCCATAGAAGAAGCTTATCCTCGCCGGATGGGCTTTCCTGGGGACACTTCAGCCAGTCTATGAATAATGGCTGCTAAGACTTCTTGAAGCATGCAAGGGTATGTGACTAGATCATGTAATATTGGACACTATCTTGTGCTTGTATTTTTCCACAAACTCTGCTGGGGACTTTGCTTGGAAGAATGAAATTTCCTCCACATGGAAGAAGCTATAAAAGGGACATCATCACAGGGCTTCACTCCCCCTACAACACAACACCTGGAAACACCTTAGGAACAAAGACTGAACTGGAGAAGGGGGTCTGAGGCGGGAAAGAAAGAATTCCAGCCTGTGTATGGAAGAGTAGTGGACTGTTTCTACCATCAGGGTGAGACACTACTTAATTCAAATCCTGTCTAGTTTATAGAACTTACATTGCAGTTTTGTTTTGTTTCTTAGGTAATCTACTTTCAGCTGTACATTTATTACTTATAATCTCTTAAAATCTATCTTTCTGTAGTTAATACATCTGTTTTATATTTTTTACCTAAAATAGTGTGTTGTTTGAAGTACAAAAGGGAAATCTGCTCAGGAACAGGGGCTGGTGCATTGTCCTCTCCACATCGGGGAACGGATGGACTGGGTAATAAATGTATACTTGTCAGGCTTTTGACCAGGACAAAATAGTATAGTTCTGAGGTCCTAGGCTGGGGAGCTGTGTGGGACTGACTGGAGCCTCTCTATTGTTGGCTCATGAATAGCTAGTGAAAGCATTCATGTACCTGCAGCTGGGTGTGTCCCTGTTAGTGTATGGCTGTGTAAGTGCAAGTCCTGGAGAGGACTGCAGCTTGTCACAGTCTCACAGTGTGAGGGGGACCCAGACTGGTATGCCAGAGGGCTCAGCGGTACCCCAGTTCCAGGTTGCACCTCGGGGAAGTCCATCACACCTCCCTGCTCATAGGGGTGTTGTGAAGGTGAATATATCAAAGATATATTAAAGATATATTTGACAGTACTGGGGACCTATTAGTCCCTTAGATAAATGTGCTTTGCTGCTTAAAGCTTCCTAGTGTGGAGCTGTTGATTTGAAAATGAAATGGTTGAAATGCAGTAGCTCAGCCCTCTCCCAAACTTTGCCTGTTCCTCAAGAAATAAGATTTTTTGGTCTGCCCAGGAGGCTGGCTAAGATTTGTAAAGCTACCTGTGCCTTTTGGACACCTCATTGTTATTCATTTTAATGGCAGTTGTGTCCGAATATCTTAGGGAAACGCAACCATCTCTTGTAATTTTTTTGAATGCTAAGTCAATCCGGATTAGGTATCTATAGAACTTGGATCATTTCTCTTCCACACTTTAAAGATGGGGGCTATGGCAGCTAGAACACAAACACCTGCGTTAACTAGCTGTGTCTCTGACAGAGGAAAATAATTATTCATGGTCAGACATGCACCAGTTTGGTTAAAAATGGAAATAATTATACAGGAGTGAGCCTCATCTGCTGCTTTGCAGTTAATTTACAATCAGTTTGTGTAGGGTTTCCTTGAAGGCAACAGTGCAAAAAGGCACTGTACTCATAAGGATGAAAGTGTTTTTACAGCCCAGTGGCCATCTCTGGCCAAATGGACACATCTGTCTCTTAGCTCAGTATATTCTTGGATAGAGAAGATCAGACTCTTGATGAACAGCAGGGCATAACGGGATGATAATGCAGATGTTTTAAATATGAAGCAATTTACTGGAGACACCTTTTAGTGAATATCTCCCATTTTTCAATTTCCAAGACTGTACTGCAGGCCGAGATTTTGGAGTGGAGACATAAAGGTGTAAAGTTCCAAGGAAGTAGTAGCTTGAATCCCACATCACTGTTGTAAATGCACTAGCTTACATTTTTTGGCAATGCTACCAACTACAAATCTTTCCCAAATGTTATTAAAACATTGGTCCCTTTTTCTGAATTTATGTCTTAATTAATTCAGTTCTTTGGTGTTTTTTTAATTGATTTTCTCATACATGCACTTTCTACCCCCCAAAGATAATGGAAGAGATTTTTAATAATTTCTTGTCTACTGACAAAATTGTTTCCATCGCCCCTATAGAATTCTTCTATAGGGATTCCAGGTGATTTAGTGGAACTACTGGTGACAGACAAGCTGATAAGCTGCAGACTGCCTCTGCTAAATTTAGCCAACAAATGTCAGATATCTTTAAAAAAACAGGAGTACTTGTGGCACCTTAGAGACTAACAACTTTATTTGAGCATAAGCTTTCGTGGGCTATAGCCCACTTCATCAGATGCATAGAATGGAACATATAGCAAGAAGATATATATACATACAGAGAACATGAAAAGGTGGAAGTTGCCACACCAACTCTAAGAGGCTAATTAATTAAGATGAGCTATTATCAGCAGGAGATAAACCGGACAGTCTCTACGCAAAAGAATAAATGGACACAAATCTGACATCAGGAATCATAACGTTCAAAAACCAGTAAGAGAACACTTCAACCTCTCTGGTCACTCAGTAACAGACTTGAAGGTGGCAATTTTGCAACAGAAAAGCTTCAAGAACAGACTCCAACAAAAACTGCTGAACTAGAATTAATTTGCAAACTAGATACCATTAACTTGAGCTTGAATAGAGACTGGGAGTGGCTGGGTCATTGCACAAATTGAATCTATTTCCCCATGTTAAGTATCCTCACACTTCCTTGTCAACTGTCTGAAATGGGCCATCTTGATTATCACTTCAAAAATTTTTTTCCTCCTGCTGATAATAGCTCATCTTAATTAATTAGCATCTTAGAGTTGGTATGGCAACTTCCACCTTTTCATGTTCTCTGTATGTATATATATCTTATTATATGTTCCATTCTATGCATCCAATGAAATGAGCTGTAGCCCATGAAAGCTTATGCTCTAATAAATTTATTAGTCTCTAAGGTGCCACAAATACTCCTGTTCTTTTTGCGGACACAGACTAACATGGCTGCTAGTCTGAAAGATAGCTTTTATTTTCCTTTGGGTTCCCAAAATCTCATAATTTTGATACATGGAAATGTTTTTGGATATGCACCATAGAAATCCTTCTAAAAAAACATTGCAGCCTCAGGTCTTAACTTTAAGAGGAAGTGTGTTATGGGCTGTATGAAATAGAATATGTCAGAGGCTGGCTTTGTGTTAATGTTGTTGTCAAAGGTTATGCATACATATTTGCATGTGAGTGATTTCTTTTAGTTAGGAACTATTTTGTGGTACTGTACACACACTGGACGACGTTGAGAACTTTTCTTGGGTAACAATCATGCTCCATTTATGGTGAATGACTTTTCCACTAGCACAAGGCACTGGTGAAATTCAAAAAAGGAGCACTTAATGCTTTGGGAGCAACAGCAAAAGTGTTTCAGTCTGAAATAATAAGTGTTCATCATTTTTATGAACATAATTTATAGGAGCTCTTTAGCAACTGCACTGAAAATGCCCATGGCTGAAATGCCAGGAGGGTTCTTTTGGTTAGTAGTAATTCAACACTTTTAAAATTCTCCTTTTCAAAAGCTGCACATCTGGGGAGGGCGGGGGGGGGGGGAGTGGGGCCTGGCCATGGCCGTGTAATAAACAGCAGACTCACGTGTTCATTGCATTTACAGTTTCTTGCCCATTTCACCTGGGAATGCATCTATCATTCCAACCCTCTGGGCAGTTTTCAGATCACCACTTCTATATGAAAAATGGGCCTGTCACTAAAGTGTTCCCTTCATTTTCACAAACGTCACATTCCTACCACCCCCTTGCCCATAGATACATACATACCTCTAGCATTCGCCACCCACCCCCAGCTAAAGAGCAGGAAGTCAAAATTCAGTTTTAGACAACTGAACGTTTTAGGAGCCAGTGTCTTACAAACCAGCTGGGCTGGAACTGGTTGCATTAGTATCAATCTTGTAACTTTATTTTTAGGGTTCTTACTTAAGTGGCGCCCGTGCTTTGTACTGTGCAAGATGCAGGTAACGACTTGAGGCCAGATTTGTAAAGGTGTTTCAGGTATCTAAAGATGCAGTAGCTGCCTAGTCGATTTTTTCCAAAAGCGCCCAGTTGGAATCAATAGGAGTTTGCCCTGGCCTCTTTTTAAACGCCTACCAAGCACCAATCTGCATCTTTAGGCAGCTAAGTAAATACCTTTGCAAATCTGGCCCATAAACCTTGCCCCGATGAGATTACAACCTAAAACAGAGAAAAATACCCTGGGAGACTCAGCTGGCTTAGCATGCATGTCTGTATGAGGAGGTGATGGGGTGATGTTGACGTGAGGTTACAGTTGTGATCCCCACAGGACAAATGGATTTCCGCAGGGATCTGAGTCAAGCGTTGGAGGCAGCTAGACACACTGGGTGACAGGTTATTCCATGCAAGAAAGGTGGCATGGACTGAAGTACTAGGACATGAGTGGGAGACTGGCATCACAGAAGTTAGGATGCGATGAGAGAAGCAGAGACGTAGGTGGGGGTTTGATTGGGCTGAGTCTTCAAGACATGGATGACATACTCAGCTGTGATTTGGCAGGCAAGGGGGGAGCTGCGGAGGGGGCTGAGGAGCGGGAGTAGTGTGTTTACTACCACTCATTTCTAATGCTGTGGTGCTTATTTGGCTTAGCCCTGGTACGTCACAAGATCCTGGACTTTGAAACTGCAGTAGCATTATCTATAGAAAGCTATTTTACATACTCTTTAGCTGTTTCTTTTATTTAGTAGTTTCTCTTCCTCTCAGGGCTGTGCAGCTGGACTTGTGGTGCAATGAAATCTGAATGTGTAGGTAGCAGGCTATGACAGATAGGGTCACTGGTTTGTTTTTTATTAAAGCTCTCGCAACTAGTTCTAAAACAGGTTTTCTGTCAAATGTGTGGAATATACCACATGCACAATGGCATGATGTGGAATGAAGGGTCTTATTTGTAATTGCTGGGGACGACCTGGTGAAATGTAGGAGTTGGAACTCGTTCCATCAATAGCTTTTTACCCTGTTATACCCTAACATAGTCTACGTACCTTAGACGTTGTGTAGACAAGTGCAAAACCTAATAAAACCTTAAATCTGGACTTAAATTCTTTAATTAAACTTGCACAGAATAATTTTTTCACTATAGACTACTTAAATGAAGAGGAAAAAAACATTTTAATTGTCTAGGTACTTTTCATGTTCCTTTAATCTGTACTTTTACAATTTCCATGGCAAGTTCATGAGTCAGGTGTGATACTAAACTCTCTCCTCTAAAACCTTATTTTTAGGCCCTGATGACCTTGCAGCAGCAACATATGCCCTGGGGTCACGAGGCTGTTAGCCATCTGTTGCAGCTTGTTCAGAATAGAGCAGCAGGGTTTAACCAATCATGGTGTCCTCTCCCTCTGCCTTCACACAAATTATCTAAGACGTGAGGGACTGGCTTTAAACTGGTAGTGCTGATTGTTAAAGCACTGCTTATAAGTCCCGCTATAGGACCTCCTCCTAGAGCTTTGATCTGGTAGGAATTTGTGTTTGGACACCACTTGCCGCTCAGTCTTTCTTCACTTCGTTAAAAAAAGCCTCAGATCATTTCCCCAAAACATTCCCTCCCCCCGGGCAATGACCACTGTTGTGCTCGACATTATCACTTTCCTCTCCCACTCTACTTCCCATCTTTTGGTCTGTTTTGAATTTTAAGAGGGTGGCTTATGAAAAGCCCAGGACTGAATGGCAGCAGAGCCTGCACTCTGCTCTCACCCCCCACAGCTGGGCACTCTAGCTCTGGCTGAGGCTAACACAGACTGGCAGGGCACTAGGGGAATTTTGTACTGTCTGTACCTCTTTCGTACAGTGGCCAGCTTTTTAAAAGGAACATTTATGTCACCACAGTCAGTAGCCTCCAGGAAGTGGGGAGGTCTTCCGGCTGCTCTGGAGCCAAGGCTGTATGCCATGGGGAGAGTTTGCCTTGCAGAGGAGTTTACAGATACATCCCTGTTCATAGCAGGATTACAGTCTAAGGGACTAGCCGGCAAGGAGTTCCGTCTGTGTTCCTGCAGCTAGAGGGTGGGTTGAGGTGTGCACACATGGCCATGGGCCTTTAGCGGCTCTCTGTTGCTGTTGAGAGCTCTGGCATCACATCAGCATGGTGGGGAAGTTCTTCTGCAGTGGGAACTGGAGTACTGCATCTTTTCCTATGCCCAGCTGCTCTGCTCTTTACTTTTAAGCACATGAGGATAGCCATACTGGGTCAGACCAAAGGTCCATCTAGCCCAATATCCTGTCTTCCAACAGTGGCCAGTGCCAGAGGCTTCAGAGGCAATGAACAGAACAGGGCAATTAGTGAGTCATCCATCCCCTGTTGTCCAGTCCCAGCTTCTAATCAGAGGTTTAGGGACACCTAGAGCATGGGGTTGCTTCGTTGACTATGGTGGCTAATAGCCATTGATCGATCTGTTCTCCATGAACTTATCTAATTCTTTTTTTAACACAGTTATACTTTTGGCCTTCACAACATCCCCTGGCAATGAGTTCCACAGGTTGACTGTGTGAAGCAGTACTTCCTTATGTTTGTGTGAAACCTGCTGCCTGGTTATTTCTTAGGGTGACCCCTGGTTCTTGTTATGTGAAGAGTAAATCACACTTCCTTATTCACTTTCTCCACACTGTTCATGATTTTATACACCGCTGTGATAGCCCCCCCCTTAGTTGTCTCTTTTCTAATGTGAACAGTCCCAGTCTTTTTAATCTCAGTTCATAGGGAAGCTGTTTTATACCCCTAATTATTTTTGTTGCCCTTTCTGCACTGCTACTGTTGTACATGTTTTTTCTGTTCTCCATCTCCAGCAGGCTACACTCTGTGTCAAGAAGTGTGAAACTGATTTTTGACACCCTATATATTACTAGGCAGGAGGAGTTAACTCATGAAGACGGACAATAAATGGGCCTGATCCTACAGTCCTTACTCATCCATGTACAGGAGTGTTGCCTAAGTAAGAGCTGCTATAGTTCTTCCATCATGAATCAATCCCTCCTGTCTGTTAATCTTAGCCTCTAATGTACCAACATCTTTTTCAGATGTTCAGGTGCGCAGAACAAAGGCAGTACAGAGAGGTACTGTGCCTATGTTTCATATGATTCTGTATGTATACAGCCCCAAATGGCATTGTTTTGTAACTATCTCACATTGCAAGCTCTCTGATGAGCCTGGGGCATATAACGAGGCACCCATGTCTTGCTCACTTTTTGAGCACAACAGAATACGTGGGCCTAGTCTCTTAACAAAGAGGTGTCATCAGGGACGAACCATTTACTCATAAGTCGCCCATCCTAAAGGAAACTGAAGTACAAATTAAAGCTGTCCAAGTGTTTATATCCAGACCCTGTGCTTGCAAGGTAGAGCACTAATTATGATCCCAACAAGCTAAATCTGTATTGGTATTTCTATTCTACTGGGCCAGATCCCCATTTACACTAAGGCCCCTTTACGCTGCCAGCATGATGCAAAGGGACCTTAATGTTAATGAGACTCACGCCCTATTGTTTTTATTAACGCATGGATCTTTGGGACATGATCACGGCCTATGCGGTTAAGCTCTGTATACCACGCATGTGTGTGATGTAGAGAGGAAGGGAGAGAATAGATATCTGTTCATTTGTTTCCAATTTAAAACAAAAACACTATCCTGTAACCATAAACAAGGAGAGAAGCACATGGCAAACATAGTGATCTTAAACCCACTTCCCTGAGCAGCGTTTATACTTAGTTCCTGAAAATCCATGGTGTGTAGTAATTGCACGGACCAGTGTTCAGCATGCATAGTTTGCAGTGCAGGGAGATAACATGAACATTCTCTTGAGAGATCCTGTGAAATTATTGTGGAATCTGCCATTTGTTGCCATCTCCTCCTTTCCAAATGCAAAAATGTGCTCTTTTGAAGTATTTTTATAAGCCCCAGGGTAAAATACTATCTGTCAGGGATGATGTACCAATATCTGGGGAGGGGGAAATCAGTGAAAAAAGAAGAGTTGGGGTGATTTCTCTATTTTTTAGAAGTGGCATCCAACTGCCCTAGAGCTCACATCCCTTCAACATGTCACTAGTGAAATTATAACAGACCACGCCCTCAAAAAACTAAAGCAGCATCTTTATTTTGTACATAACCATCAGTATAAAAAGTTTATTACATAAGAGCTGTTTTGTTTACAATATATTATATTGCTTCAAGCCAATGCAAAAAGTTCATACATTATAGTTCTACTTTGTTTACAATATATTATATTGTTCAAATGACATAGTGTATATTTAATACAGAGCACTGCAAAATTGTTATGACCTACAATATTGTTGTATTGAGGTTTTTTTTAAATTAGGAAACTTTTTTGTAATTGTTCTAAGTACATGATAGTAACAATGCAAAACCAACCCTGACTGTTGCTTAGGCAAACTCTCTAATCATCAGACCAACCCAGGGCAGCTTCTACAAAATGCTTCACTTGGATATTGTTTCATTTTTGGAAAATATTTGCAGCTACATAATCAAAAAGGAAAGTTTAAACATTACTGAAATATAGTACAAAACACTGTCCAAAGCACTGAAACAAGAAGCCTATATAATCGTGCTAAAGAAGGATTTATAAAACTTAAAAGGAATAGTAAATATCAGCTCAGTGGTTTATAATGAAGCTAATAAAATTCAGGCCAGTAATCTTAACTGTAATGAACAGCATTTTAACATTCAACACATGAAAGGTTAATGAAGGCTATGAACTTTGTGTAACATAAAACGTTTCAGATGTTTGAGTTCACCAGATATAATTGGATTCGGGTGGAACATGCCTCTCTTCAGCCTTTTTAGGTGAAGGCGTGTGCTGTCTGTGCTTGGGGTCTGTCGGCCTCAGGGCACTCATAATGCTGGCTCCATACCCTGAAAAATTGAGAAAGAAACTACAAAAGCAGACTCCTGGTTCACTGTTAACATTTCAAACTAAAGAAGTTTTTCCCATGGGAATGTAGGGAATTTTAATACACATCACACAGGTCCCCACAGGAAAAAATGGGTGCCATAAGACAAAAAGTTAATCACGACAGGATGCCAGCTCTCTGGCTTTTACCGTAAGGCTTCCTTATCACAGAATCACTGCACTACAAGTATACTTAGGGCTATGATACTGTGCTAGAGTCACACATGAACAACTCATGTTTGATGGACAGAGAGTCAAAGGCTGCCATTAGAGGTGAGCTTTAAAATGGTATTATTGGTTTGCTGGGCATAAAAATCTCGGTGGAGAACGTGTGTTAATTATGTGCACTTTACTTCGTTTTAAAGCGAAATACAAAGAAAACGAGAATGGCAGCAACAAACACCCAGAAAAATAAATTAAGGATTTGAGATTCTTTGTTACTTTTTATCCCAGTTTCAGTATCAGTGTTGTAACTGCAAAAAGAAAAGGAGTACTTGTGGCACCTTAAAGACTATCAAATTGATTAGAGTTGTAACTATTTGTTTACAGTTTCATTTACAAATCTAATTACAAAACCTCAAGAGGACATGACTTAAAAACTGAATTTCAGGTTTGCTTTATTTTTTTACCACTTCTCTTTAAGAATACTGTTGTACTGAGAAGCCATTTGTTCCAACTGCGCCTGTAACTTTTAAATCAGTGGTGCGAAAACTTTTTCTGTTGTGGCCCGCCCCCCCTTACCAGTAATGGAATCTGTCCATGCCCCCTCCTCCATTACAGCACAGCTGGCTCAGCAGAGGAGCTTGGGCTGAAGGCATAGCATGGGGCTGAACTGGGGATGAAGGAGGATGTGAAACTACAGGCGGAGCTGGCCTGGGGGCAGAGCAGGGCTGGGTGGTGCTCCCTCCCCGCCCTCTGTGGGGGCTGGCCCGGGCCCTGCTCTGCACCCCTCTGAACGTTCCTCAGCACTCCCTAGGGGGTGTGCCCCACAGTTTGGGGACCACAGGTTTAAATTGTGGGGATTATTTTAATCTTTGTTTTATAGCCATTGACTTTCACAGCCAATGAAGTCACCCCGGAAGTAGCTACATTTTTTCTTTCTTTGAAATTAAACGTGAGTCTGACTGAGAGATACTTGGTTTTATTTGCAGAGTAAAATGAACTCAAGCACAAAGGGCCCTATGCACAGGGCCGCCCAGAGGATTCAGGGGGCCTGGTGTCTTTGGTGGAGGGGTCCTTCTGCTCCAGGTCTTCGGGGCAATTTGGCACCCCCCCGCCACCGAATTGCTGCCGAAGACCCGGAGCGGAAGACGTGGCGGCAGGTCCTTCACTCTGGGTTTGTTCGGCGGCACTGAAGGACCTGCTGCCGAAAACTCTCGTGGGGGCCCGGGGCAAATTGCCCCACTTACCCCACCCCACCCCCCCAGGCGGCCCTTCTTATGCATAGCTTCAGTAAGTTCTACTTAGGCTCGTAATACAGAGGTGAATTCTACCCAGGTGGCCCCCCCTGATGACTGCAAAAGGTGTTTTGCCTAACTAAGAACTGCAGGACTACAGCCAGTCTTTAAACCAACGTATTTATTAACGAGGACTTCAAAGCCCTTGGAGCCGACACTAATTTGCGAATACAGAATCCTTGTACCATGCAGGCATGGTACACATTTTGTGCTTCTCTGGGAGCAGTAAAATGTACGTGTATTGACAATGCAAAAATGCTCCCTTGCTAGCTGGTAGGTTAACTTTACAGATGTGTTACAAAAAGATGGCATTAAAATGGATATTGATTTCCAGATACTTGATTTTTAGCTATACTGTGTCTGTTGTACGTGTTGAAGAATTTATTCTTTTGTCGGTGAATGGCATAGTTAGGGAAACAAATATACAATCCGACATCTTCTAAACTGATTCCCAAAGCCTTAATTTTAAACCATAACTCATTCCTGTCAGAGTATGTTTTTGTTTTATAAAAACACTCAGTTATTCTCGGATACATTTTAACATGCACACCTTTCTCTACCCAATGGATCACAGACATAGATTCATAGATATTTAGGTCAGAAGGGACCATTATGATCATCTAGTCAACATCATTTACAATTATTTTAGTTCAATTTGTACTATCATGTACAATGTCTGATGAATTTATTAAGCATATGGCATTAAAAATAAATTGTTCTGAAATTTTCATTTTTACGATATAATAATAAGGAGCAGCTTATACTAGTAACAAATATGCTAATTTTTTCTCTGCCACTTTTCAAATTAACTACTGATAGCAAACTAATAATGTTTACAGCAAACGTATATCTTATGAATGGTTGTATCAAAAAGCTTTCAATACTTCAATTTGTTACTGTTATAGTACTGTGTTTTATGACGTGTAAGGCTGAATTGGAATTTGTCACCTGGATCTAAATTGCTATTTCAAGTCATTTTATAACTTCTTGTTATTTGGAATAGAGTGTATATTAAATATGGAGATCTTGAGGATAAATTCATTCCTGGTTTAACTCCACTGAAGTCATCAGTTGCCTACACGTTGCACTAGGTGTCAAATGGATCAGCAAGCGGAAAACAATTAAATTATCATTTTCAACAAATGTAACATTGAGATCAACACATTTTGGAACTGTTAAGTCTGGTGTAAAAAAAAAAAAAAAAGTCAATTAACACCCCTACACACACCTAAATTTTAACCTGCTTTAAAGTTGGCTGAAAATTGGAGGGAAGATTTTGCCAAAACTTTGTCTATTTCTCTGAAATTTTGAAAAAATCCAATCAGCTCTAAACCCCTATGTAATATACTTTTATTTACAGAAATGTCTATCCAATGTTCTGAAAGCCTGATCCAAAGCCCCACTGATGTCAATGGGAATCATGTTGTTAGAGTATAATGTGTGCACAGCAGATAGAGCAGGGCGCACTTTCCAAGATTCTCATTGACTTCAGTGGGGTTTGAATCAGTCTCACCGCATGGGCAGAACATAAATTAGGTCACCTAGAAATTTTCTCTGTACCAAATTTTAGAATTCCCAATAGGCAAAAAAGTGAGGTTAATCACTGTAGAGTAGTTTTGAATTGTTTTATTCCTTTTTTGTAATTAATATACAGTTCAACAAAAAGTTTAAGTATTGAAAATGTTTGGGATAATTATTTTTATGCATATATTTAAAAAAAATTAAAGAATTATTAACTAAGGAGAGTGTTTTGTTTCTAGTGATTGTGTAGTAGCTTTGAGCCAGCCATTTATAGATGCAAGATGATCTGTGAAAAGCTCCGGTATGGATTCTCAGAGCTTTGTTCTCACTTACTTTTGTTGCAATGTCTTCCATGCCAGCCTTCTTTGCATTGACATTTGTTAGGTTCCACACAGGTTCCATATGATCCACAACCAGGTTCACAGACAGCTGTAATCAAGTGAGAACATGAATTCAACGTCCTTACATTTCACTCTGAGATAAAGTTATAGTTGCTTTCCCTGCTATTCTTTAGAATGTTAGTTTTGGCATGGCCAAGGCCGCTAGCAGTAAATCTATATTTTAAATTGACTGTGCAGAATTCTGAAAATAACTTGCCCCACTACTGAAATAAGGCCTTATTTAACTCCCTTATGTTGGTGCAAATCAGGAGTAACTCTATTGAAGTCAATGAAGACAGTAAGGGAGAGAAGAATCAGGCCCATAATATTTACATTCACGAAAAGGTAGATTTTCAGTGGTATTTTGAAATACCATAGAATTGAAATGTTATTATCCAGAAACACTTGCTTATTATACTGATGTGTTACTGCTTTAAAGAAACTCATACTATTGAAAGGTTTGGTGGTGGTTTTTTAGAAGTTTTGTGTTACAACCACCCCCATAACTTCAATAAATGAAGCATGTCCACAAAGTAAATTAACCTGAGCTACCCTGGCAACACATAGTTAGTGCTGATGTTGAGTAATAAGATACTGTATTGCTATCACAATGATCTTATAATAAGGATTGATTGAGTAGAGTTAGTACTTACGCTTTGAACACAGATCTCCTTGGTAACCTTTGGAGCACTTACATTTATTTTTACCAGTACATTTACCTCCATTTCTACACGGCTGTTGGCATTTGCCTAGAAATAGGAAACATGAAAACAATGGCCTTAGTACTCCACTTATACAAAAATAATTACAGGGAGAGGGAGGAAGATAACTGTTTTAAAAACACACTTTGTGTTTGAAATATTCATTGGCTCATATGGTTAAAAAGTCTTGCGTGTACGCAGTAGATCCTGTAGGGGGGCACTTTCTTATGGGCATGGGAAGTCTAGTTTTCCAAAGATTTATATGCATGCTTAAGCAGCTTGAAAATTGGGCTAGAACTGGGCATGGCCTCTGAGTGTCTACACAGACTTTGGCTACACTCATAGCACTGGGATTTTGAAGAGGGAATTCAGTGTGCCCTCTATGAGTACTGCCCACTTCTCTGTACCATCCTAGGGCAGCTTCAGCACAGTGTCACTGTCATCATTTTTCAGCTAGCTGCAAGGAATATGAGCTCAGGGTCCAGGCAGCTGAGCACAAATGGAAGAAAGAGGGGAGGGATGTTAGGGCTTTCCTTAACAACAGGATGCTCCAGAACTGAACAAATGTTGCAAGTATTTGCAGGAAATAAATAGGTTGGCTGGGCCTGTCACCTTACAGTCAGAACCCTGTGTGCTCTGTAGATGCTGTAGAATTTGCTGCAGGATCCATTCCATGCTGCAATTTACTGCTCCAGAAACCAAGCTTTCGTTTAAAAAATGGTTCTAGCTTTCATGGTTGTGAAGAAAAGCTTGAAAATGTGAACTGAATGTAACCAAGGCAGTGACATCTACCTGAGTCTGCAGACAGCCTGAAACTTGAGTTAAAATAGCCATGAAGACATGGCACCCTGACTTTTAACTTAGGCTTTAACACAAGCTGCTAACCCATCGGGCAGCCTGGGTTGCACTTGAGTTGTTAACCTAAGTTAAAAGCTGAGTTGCCATGTTTTCATTGCTATTTTAACCTAAATTAGCCAGCACGGGTTAGCTAATCCAAGTGAAGAACACACCCTTTTTTGCAGTGTAGACATACCTGCAGATTAACTGTGGGCTAAAATGTCTTCTTGGAATGGAACAAAAGCTAAATGCTATGTGCTGTGCTATGCACAGATCTGTTAGTGGAAGAGAAAGTAAGATTGGGAAATGGAAAAAGAACAGCTCAGCTGGTGCAAGGAGGAGAAGAAATAAAAAAGAAAATTACTACTCGCCCGTCTCAGACTGAAACAGTAATTAGAGACAATGTATAACTACAGTAAGAAGAAACCCGAAGGACTTGGAGAATGCTTGTTAGTATTGCAAATTACGGTTAGTACATTTCCCACGAGTTTTAGAGAGGGACTCAGCTATTAAAGGATCTCTCAAAATGTTTAAACAATATAAAGGGGGGGGGGACCCTCTCTGCAATCCTCTGAAGATGGCTTTCTGCCTAATGCAAAGGTTTTCTTCCCCTGTTTATTCTGAAACCTCCATGACTGAATGTAGCTGGCTCTGGATCTAAGGAAATGGAATGAGATTTGTTTCTCCTCTGATGTTAGAAGCCTGGTCTAGCATTTCTTTTTAGTCTCCCACTGTTGCACTAGTACTGGTGCAGTGCAGTCAGCCTGGCAGCAGCCATCGGCATTTCAACAGCCATGGCCCTGATCCCAGAAAGACCTAGGCATGTGCATAACTCTACTTGCTCCTAACTGAAGTCAATGAATTTTCAAGTTAGTTCTTAACATGTTTTGATCCTTTTTTCTTTATATAGGAATTGATTTACTACCTGGATTTCCATCTAAGTCAATGGGACTACTCATGTGAGTAAACCTGCATGTGTACCTAAGTCTCTGCAGGAGTAGGGCCCATCTCACCTACACCTGCCCTGGGTAAGGTTAAATGACACTGTGGTTAAAAATTCCAGAGGCTGGTCTACACTAGAGTTGCTCTTGCGGCTACCAGTGGTCCAGATGCACTAATGATAGTGCACCAGAAGGAGATTAAGAGAAGGGCTAGTTTCATCACAACCTTAAAGGAGCAAGCAAGATACACTTTTAAAACAAAAAAAGGAATGAAGACTGAGGAGTGTCCTACTTGTGATTCATCTTTCAGGTAGATCCAGATTTGGCAGGTGCCTTGCTATATAACTTGAATATTGTGCTTTTAGAAAGACCTATTTTTTTTTAAGATGTTGCCACAGCAATGACAGATTACATGAGATCTGATTTCCAGCCTACAAGCGGGAGGTTTTAGAATACAGAGGAATTTAGTTTCTTATACCATGTTAGTGTCGGTTTAAATGGAATAGCTTTATTTACACGTTCTATACTACGGCTCAGTATATGAATTACAAAATAAAACATAAGCCACTGACAAAAAGTATGAACTGCTCACACTTTGGGTCAAGCTTGGATTATATTCATGTGATAAATTCCATCAAGGTCAATCTTTTCTCAAATGAGGGAAGGAAGGAGAGAGTGCCAAGGTGTCACATTCAGACTTGATGTAAGCAGATGCAAATGCAGTGGAAATCAATGGAGTTGTACCTGCTTACACAGCTCTGAGTTTGGCCCATAAAATTAGAATGAGAGGAAAGACACTTATACCATAACAGTGTTGAAAGACCACTTGTTCATTTGGGTAACAATAATAAAACTTCATGCTTCCCACTGACTTTGATTTTAATGAGATAAAAGCTGCTAGAAAACAATCTGTACAGCATATAAAGATAGAAGAATGTTTTGTAGATTACCCCGCCTATCTACATGCGAATACTGTGCCAAATTTAAGTCTTAACACATTCTGATTCTTTTTTCATTGTATAGTAATTGACTTATTACTATCTTCTGTTACTGCACTGTTTGCTGGACCTTATTTCCATCTGTATATTGAGATGATGAGTTAAATTTCACGTCTGTTGGAGATATACTGATTTGCTTGTCTGTCTATACTGATGTTAAGCATTCAAAGAAAAAAAATCTTACAAATATAAGGCCAAACTCTATTCGCCTAACTCATGTGCATAGTTCCAATGAAGTCATTGAGATTACCTGCATGAGTAAGGCAAGAAAGATGCAGCACTGAATGTTGTTAGAAGGATACAATGCAAAAAGTATAAGCTGTGTGTATGTTTTCAAAACCAAAACCCTGGCACTCCATCCCAGCATGGGTCGCTACTAAATTAATCTAATTTAACAGAGCTGTGAGAAAACTCTTATCTTAGGCTAAGCTAATGTTTGACAGCTGGTGTCCCAGTTTTGTCCCAGGCTAGCTGCTCTCCACCTGCACCTTTACACAGAACAGTTAAATTGACTAAAGACTGAAATATTTTGAACGGCTTTGATGCTAAACATCTGAAAACAGCAAGTCTATTGATGTTTGTGACAAGAAGTTTTCAAGCTGCCATGTGAATGTAACTTAATACTTTCAACTGAAGCTGACACCCCGTACAGTCCTATGTCCCTTTCCCCCAATACCAATTAATATTTCAAGCTCCATACTCTGCTTTTAGAATCTAGAGGCTCAGTTCTAATCTCACATGAAGGAGTGTAAATTGCTGTAGACCTGGCACATGCATATGGTGTTCACTGAGCGCTCATGTAACAAGAGTTGCTGCTAAACTCATGGATTTGTTTGAAAAAACAAACAAACAGAAAACGAGATGATCAAACAATGAATTGATACTCATCAGCTGTGAAGATCGCAAACACAGGCCTGGCTCACTCTTAGAGGGTTTGAGAACCCCAGCAGTTTGAGAACCCCAGCTGCCAGTCAGCACAGAAATGTGTCACTTGATCTTCCAGCTACTGTAACCGGAATAATCTTGGTTTAAGTGAAACAATGTAAAGCTGAGACTCACTAATTTCACAACGGTTTCCCTCGAGTCCTGAAGGACAAATGCATTTTCCTAGATAGAAGCAGGTTCCTCCATTAAAACAGGTTGTTGTGCAGTTAGCTGAAGGACATAAAACAAAAAATTAAATTATATGTCTAATGTAAAATTATTTCTACTCTAACCACTTTTTACCGATGAAGCACTCATCTGAGAGGTTGGAGACCCCCGTTCAAATCCCTTATCATCATCAGGCAGAGTGGGAATTGAACCAGGGTGTCTCACATCAGAAGTGAGTATCCTAAACACTAGGCTAAGGATTATAACTGAGGTCATCTCTGTTTTGTGTAGAGGTAGATGTGCTCAGATCATGCCTGCCTGACAGGGCCCTGCAGGTGAGATAGGTGGGGAATGCTTAGGTAGTGCTTGGCATGAGAGAGGCATTTGGATGCCTGCCCAAAGCAGCAGTGCGTGCACTCAGTCGCAGAAACCTAGACACCTAGGGAACTTTTACAGCAAATGTTTAGATGTCTGGTGAGTCGGGGTGTCTACAGGGCTAGGAGGCAGCTGAGTAGCAGTTTGTGGATCACAGTGGTACCTAAATCTAGGGTTTAGGCATCTAAGAACCTTTGGGGATCTGGGCCAAACTCCTTTACTAAGGACTAAATACATACCAAGCCAAATGGATTCTGTAAGCACAAGGGACTATAATGGCATATCTATCTGCAGAATGTGGATCTAAAACGCTTCCTTTAAAACATGACTTTGTTACAAAGCTCATTGAAGACCTAATGAATTTACTAACTGAACATTTTGTATAGTTTTGTGTTCTTACACCTTCTGTGTAATGGACTATTCAGATACATTTCAGTAGGAAACTTTGTATTTTTTAAATATCCAGCATTTCTGGGACTGTGAACGTCATACTTCCTTTACTGTTTTTTATTGATACACTAACGTCATTATAACAAAAAATATTAAATGGAGTAAGTTACTTATTTTTTAATCTGTCTGGATGCAACAAGTTAATGCATCAACCTTTCATCTAAGAAAACCAAGGTCCAAATCCTTCACTTCCCTTCCCCCAAGTCACAAATGAAAATGAATTTGCTGGCCACTCCCATGGTCCTTCAGTGAGCCAACTAAGGAGGTAATGGTTGTGTACATTATATATTATTCATTTTGTGTACATGAGTGTTCAAAAGTGAATGTAAGCTGCACCTACCATCTGCTGGCTTATACATGTGTAATTTGCACTACAATGAAAGTCACCTCTGAGTTTTGGCCATGTTTGTTCGTATCTTAACATTAGCACGATCATGTGAAGAGGCCCAGGAATGAAGTAGCAGATATGTACTAGGCTGGATATAAAGTGCTGTAGTCATAAAATTCTGTTAATATTGTGATGTGGAGGATGTAGATAGACACAGAAAGTATCACAGGTGTACATATAAGGTCAGACAACATAAACAAATGTCTGAGGGGACACTAGCATACATAGTTCTCTTGTCAGGATCTCTGCAGCACTGTACCATACAGCCAAGAATACCTTATGACTAGGGTCCTACCAAATTTGCGGCCATGAAAAATGCATCACAGACCATGAAATCTGGTCTTCCCCCATAGAAATTGGTCTTTTGTGTACTTTTACCCATGGGGGTGGGTATAATAGGCCAGGGGAGGCTCTGCCTCTCCTGGCACTGCCATGGCTGCTGGACCACTAGTTGCAGGGTTTTGGGGGGGAAGTTTTTTTTATTTATTATGCCCCAGGCAAGTTCTGGGTGGCTGAGGAGGTAGTAGGTGCTATTCAGAGTCTCAGTTTCATCAGTAATCTCCCTGGACTCCAGAGAGATGACTGATGAACCCAGCAAGCTGAGTAGCAACTACTGCCCCCTCAGCCACCCCAGAACCTGCACGGGGCAAATCAAAAGCTTCTTCTGGACCAGAGATGCTTTTCCTTGGGCAGCTTGGAGCCTGGGAGGGGAGGTGCAGTACGGCTGCAGCTCGCCCAAGACTCCTCTGGGCAGCGGGAAGGGGGGCTCGGGGCTTTGGGTGGCCCAGGGCTCCAGCCGTTGGGGGGGGGCGTTTGTGGGTGGAAGGGGCAGAGCTGGGGTTAGGCTCCCCAAAGGAGGGCGCCACATGCCGCCCATGCTTTTACCCTATACTACACAGATTTTATGGGGGAGACCACTGTTTCTCAAATTGGGGGTCCTGACCCAAAAGGGAGTTGTGAGGGGGCAGTCACAAGGTTATTTTAGGGGGGTTGCGGTATTGCTGCCCTTATCTGCGCTGCCTTCAGAGCTGGGCGGCTGGAGAGCAGCAGCTGATGGCCGGGCACCCAGCTCTGAAGGCAGCGCCCTGCCAGCAGCAGCGCAGAAGTAAAGGTGGCAATACCACACCATGTCACCCTTACTTCTGCACTGCTGCCTTCTGAGCTGGGTGGCCGGAGAGTGGCGGCTGCTGACTGAGGGCCCAGCTCTGCAGTCAGCAGCACAGAAGTAAGGGTGGCAATACCATACCAGGCCATCCTTACTTCTGCGCTGCTGCTGGAGGTGGCTCTGCCTTCAGAGCTGGGCTCCCGGCCAGCGGCCGCCGCCCTCCAGCTGCCCAGCTCTGTAGCAGCAGCGCAGAAGTAAGGGTAGCAGTACCACAACCCTGCTACAATAACCTTGCGACACCACCGCCCCCCAACTCCTTTTTGGGTCAGGATCCCTACAATTACAACACCGTGACATTTCAGATTTAAATAGCTGAAATCTTGACATTTATGATTTTTAAAATCCTGTGGCCATGAAACTGACCAAAATGGACCATGGGACAGGGAGCATAAAGGTAGCAGCAGCTGGTGGATTACAATTCAACTGCTTTTTATTCTATACTGTTACCTTTATCACAGTTGACGCCATAGAATCCAGGAGGGCAGATGCACAAATCAGGTGTGACACAGAGACCACCATTCATGCAGCGGGATGCACACAGAGCTAATTTGATGAGAGTGAAAGAGAACAAAATGCTGGCATGAGGGAGAGATGACCACGCCAAAATTTGCGACAGGATTTTATATAACAAATATTTAAAAAAATCAGTAATAAGCACAAATAGTAGTTTTCAAACAACACTTTTCCTCCTTCTGCTGAGTATAACAAGTCAGCTTTGCAACATAAAATAGCTAATGCGGAAAGATGTTTCATAATTATGCTTATAGATTATAGTGGTTGAAATAACACTACAAGAAATTGAAGATGGACTTTAGTGTTCGTCTTACTTAATCTGAACACTGAGAGCAAAAATTGTCCCTTATCCCGATTATTCCCAAACTGAGGACTGAAAATAGCCAATTTGGACTCACTGAAATATTTCAGTTGTGTGGGTATGGAATCGGTCAGGGGTTCAGTTCTTTGTACCTATGGATCTTGGGACATCTGTCAAGGCCAGGGCCATCGGTACAGCAGTCCTGTGCCTCCACGTTGCCTTGAAGCTCCCACAGCAGCTTGGCTTTTTCAGGTGGTGTGCTCTCATACAGCCTCCCCAGCTACTGTTGCTACCCCACCCAGCCCTTGAGGAGGAATGTCAGGGAGCAGAGTTTTACTTCATGGTTGGCCAGTATTAACTTACCCAGGGAATGCCTGCAAGGCTGAGTGAGAGATGTCTTGTGACTGGCTTCTGCCCTCTACTGAGACTCTACAGAGCACCCATGCAAGGGCCTTCCCCAGGGTTGGGAAGAAGGAGGAAGCATGTACAAGAGCTAGTGTACTCATCATCTAATCCACAGTCCCATCCCTCTCACTGCCCAAATGAGCTATTATTGGCTCCCCTTCACTTATGGAAAGAGAAGGGAGAATCTACCCAAAAACATTTTCCCTCTCCATTGTCAGTCTGCTTGAGACACAGCTGTGGCATCCTAATTAGATACTAACTTCAGATAACAAATGCAAAACAACAAGAACACTATTCTTGATTTTCCAGCTAGTCTTCATTAGCAGAAGAATTCCATTTAATCTCTTGCCAGACGGATTGTTTGTGATTAAGAGTCTCTTAATTGTTGGTCAATTTCATGTTTAATATATCCTTTAGAGAGCAGATATTTTTCTTTAGAAGTTGGCATTTTCATTAAGCAATTCATGTTTTCATTAGCTCTGGGGTCATAAACGATAATTTTCTTGTGTTTGGATTTAATATTTACAGATATCTAGCAACATGAGAGAGCCTCAAGGAAAGGCCATTTACGCTATTGAGAGAGAGAGAGAGAGATTTCAGTGCGGTGACTGCTCTTTTTCAGAAGGACTGTAGTAAAGAAAACAACTGAGGGTATTTTTTAAGTTACCTTTCTCACAATGAGGCCCATAAAATCCATCTGGACATTCACAGACATGCCTTTCATTGCAAAAACCTCCATTTCTGCACCTGCCTGGACATTCAGCTTCATGAAAAACAAGAACATTGTTAATCAGATATTACATACTTCAGTTAGCACTCCACTTTCAACAGCATCGATACAGTCTATTGACAGAAGTGCAAAAATAACTGGATAGCAACTTTTATTGAGGTGAGTATCAAGATTTAACGAACAGAGCCGTAAATGCTGACTGAGATGGAAGCTCAGGTAAAAATCACTCTCTTTGTTAATCTACAAATACAGGTTGCATCATATGATCGACTGCACTCTTGAAAGTACCTGTGATAGTGTTCTGCCACTCTGTGCTGGTCAACAGACTAATGAATAATGTGGCCTGTCTGCAAAACCCACTATCTTAAACTGCCTGGAATAGGTAGCCAATACAGATCCTGGAGCACTGGTGTCATGCTCCTAGTTAGATATACTGTTTACCTAGCAGGCTCATCTTCAGTTTTTTGGCTTGATTTAAGGTGTGACCCGAGGCAGAGTGCATTACATTACTCTACTGTTGGATGTGTACGAACTGAAAGACTCAATCTCCACACTGGGCAAAGATGAAGGGGAGGACGCATTCCTGCCCACTGATCCCATATCATCATTCAACCGTTAGTCACATCCCAAATCTCTACCCAACAGTGACTAAGGCATTTGACAACAGTGGAAGAGAAACATATCTGGGCATCATCAGCATTCTAAAAAACATGACAGCCCATGCCTCTTCACTATCAACTGCCCCATATCCACATTGAACAAGAGGTGGGAGAAATTGGAACCCTATGGAACCCCTCCCCCGAAATGAACCCTCAGGGCAAAAGAGCAATTGGTCCAAAACACCTGCTGAGATCTCTCAGACAAAAACAAAGGTACTGAGTGGCAGCCATGTCTACTTCCACTGGAGCAAGCCAATAGCACCTCATGAGCAGTGGTACCAAAATCAGCATCTAGCTCTAACAGTATCTGTCTGGTCATCTACTATTCATCCATCACCAGGAGGGAATTATCTACCAACCTCTTTGCCAAACCTTGTTCTGTAACCAAAATGGCAAAGTTCAAAGAGCTCTGAGGTAGACAGATAATCTGAGAATCGCCTCGCCACAATATTTTAAATCAAGATTAGAAGATGAGCTTCTTGACAGTAATTGGCTAGATTGTTCGCATCAAGTGAATTGTTTGTGTGTAATAATCATAAAACAGCTTCCTTAATTGACAATGTCTGTCAACAATGGCCCCAATTCTTCTCTATTTTTGTCTTTACCAGAAAGTGGTACAATGCATCAGGCTGATGCTGGAAAGATGTACCACCAACCATTGATGCAATCCAACTCCTGCATGGAATTAAGTTGAGTCCAAAGTTTAAATATTTGCAGTGTTTACAGATAATATTTTTCTTTTGCTGCAAACTGTAGAATGTAGAATGTTTGTAAATTTAGATGCGCCAGCTTGCATGGGGCAATTCTGCAGGCCACAGATATTACAAACTGTAATTCACACTAATTCTCCCACCCACAATTTTAGTCAGTTGGTATGTGTAATCATCTGAAAGTATACAGATTAACTCTTAAACAAATTTCTCTACAGAAATCATAAGAGATGGCTAAACAGAACTACAAGCAAATATGGCAAGCTGTCATGATTATTAATCATTTTCTGCCTTGGGTTACATCTCTACAATCCCTTTGAAGTCAATAGGGTACCATGGGTAAACCTGAGAATAGAGACAATGGAACAAATTCTGCTTCGAAAGGCTCTGTATGTTGTGCAGAAGTGAAGTTCTGGACCACCAGACAAAAGCAAGTGAACTGGAACTGGAGAAGAAGAAAAGGTAAAGACTGAGATTCACTTATATAAGCTGCAAATATAGGAAGCAAAATGTATTGCTATAAACGTAAAGCTATCTGAAGCAGTAGTAATAAACATAAAGACATTTTGTTTTAGTTTGTTCCAGTGCTGTACTCTAGGATTCTTTCTGGAAATGTACTTCCCTTTGTGCCCAAATGCAGAGCTGCTATTCATTACAGAAAATGCGTGCTTAAATAAATGCCATTTCAAATAGAAAAATGGAAAAATATTATTTTTTGTGTGACCATCTCTTAGCCACTACAAAGCCTCCCCTTACCACAAAATTGCTCCCTGGCTTTTCCTACTTCCTCTAGCCACGGGCTGGCCAGGAATAGCTGAAAACCATGATCGAGGGCCAGGCAACAGGGAATATGAGCCTCATGGCTGCATGACAAGCTTCATTGTTTCCTCTTTTCTTTCCATGGAGGACTTTAAAAACACAACCAAACCAAAAAACTTTTCTGAACCAACCTACCAGGGAGAACATCTCCATCTCTCCCTACAGCCGTCACAAAATGCTGCTATGTCCTTAAATTAAGCACAAAAATGAGAGGCTCACCCTCAGATCACTGCATATGGGCTGAAAGACACTGGCATGATAGAACTCCTCTCTTGCATGCCCCTGGAGTTTGGAGACTTGCCCCTGCAATGTGCCCTTCTCCCATAGGCTCAGTGAGTGAAGGACCAAAATGACCATTCAACCTCAGTCCACTGGGCCAACCTAAAGCTAAAACTGCATCTCTGCAAATTGATGGCGATAATAGTAAATGGTAGCACATAAAATATGGCTTGGATGAAAGCTGGATGGGCTAGAGAGAGTTCCAAACTCATAGAAAGAAGTATTTCCCCAAAATACATATAGGTTGGAGCCTTACAGTCTCTATCAGGCAGGTCACTACTACACTTCATCCAAACTTTATTAAAAACTTAATAGCTTTAAGTAGAAATAAAAATTAAAAGTTCTAAAATGCTTCTGAACACTGCTGTATTTGCATCAAACACAGACACTGCTCTGTGTGTGTGTGTATATAAGACTTGCATTTTAAATCCCATTAAGCTTCCCATCTTCCTCTCTGCCTATTTCTTGCCCATCCCCACCCCCATTTTCTCTCAGCTAATTGGCAGAAGTGAGGCTTCAAAGGAGAAGGCCACCTCTTCTCTGCTGTTAAGCAATTGTGGGGTTTCAAAGAATAAACAGCTTTTGCTCCTGCTGCTTGTTCTTTGAAGCCCTGCCATTGCCAATTAGTTAGGAGAAAAGGGGGTGGGGAAGTAAATGGGAGACAAGGAAAGAAGACGTAAGGGAGTTAATAACAATCTCACTCGCTGTATACAAACTGTGTCGTGTTAATTTGATACAACTTCAGACAATATCTGATAACTGCACAATCTTGGAAGCTAATCTTTTAAACGTTTTCTGTAGCCTCAAAATTTGTGTCAAAAACACTCTCCAAAAAAACTATTAACTTTGGGTTAATGTTTCATAAGTGTATTTACATTGTTTCCACCCCAAATAAACGACTTCTAAGGGTGATACACTCCTGGGTGCCCTGATGTCAGCCAATATAACTTTTGATTACATTTTCGTCAGTACACCCCAGGCGTGTGTATATTGGCTGATAAGCAAAAACCTTGAACTCAGAAAGGGCTCAATTCTGCCTCCCTTAGTCACAAAGTAGTATTTTAATATGCAAATGACCCTACTGAAATGAAATGTTTGACCTCCATAGTAAGGTACTTACTCAATATGAGTAAGAGTGGGAGAATTTGCACAGCAGTGATGTCCATTCAAATATCTCTGTGTACTTTACAAATATTAACTAAGCCTCATGGCACCGCTGTGATGTAGGTGAGTTGTGTTATATCCATTTTATAGACAGCTGTACTGAGAAACAGAGAGGTGACAGACAACATTTTCCAAAGTGGTCACTGACTTTGGCTATGTCAACTTTTGGATGCCCAGTTTGGGATTTCCAGAGGTTTGAGCAACTGCAGTTCTCACTGACTTCAAATGGAGTTGAAGGTACTCAGCACTTCTGAAAATGAGGCCCAAGTTGGAGACCCAAAAATCAGGGTACCCCAACTTAGCAGCCACTTTTGAAAACATTAGCCTATCTATATCAGTGGTCTGTGGAGAGCAGGTTGGTGACATGGTGCTAATTCTCCTTGTTTCCACCTGGTGAATCACATTAATAAGAAACTTAAAACTTTACTAATATTTGTTTCCCCTGGGAGCCATTTCTATAGTCACACAGAGATGCTGTGTGATTATGAATGGGAAGAGATGTGTCATCAAGACGATCTTTCTTGTGAGATGTAGTTCAAACTATGAAAAAAGTTTAAGAACTCTTTGGCCTAAACTGCCAGCAAATCCATGGCAGAGCCAGAACAACAACCTATGAATGGTGACTCTCGCTTCAATCTGTGTAACCCCAATATTGCTGTTATGTGTGTCTGTATTGGGAATGAGACTTGAGCAATTTAACCAACACAGACTAATGCTGTCAGATCACCATGGCTTACCTTGCTGACATGTTTTAAAGAAGATGGCATTTTGGGGTGTTTGGAGAATTACATTGCCTTCTGAATTCATTATGATCACAGTAACTTCAAACGCCGCTACTCCATCTTGTTTTCCAAGGCATGGAAATCCAACCTGAACGACTAAAAAGAAAAAATATATATAAATATTTAAACCTTAATATATTGTAACCCCACGATAGTCTTCAAACCATGATTTGAGGACTCCAGTAACTCAGCCAGAGGTTAGGGGTTTATTACAGGAGTGGGTGGGCGAGATTCTGTGGCCCGCAGTGTGCAGAAAGGCAGACTAGATGATCCCAATGGTCCCCTGTGGCCTTAAAGTCTATGAGTCTAAGACATTACATCTCTCTGATATCTGTTATTTGTGAAAACTAGCAGGTACAGACTATGTTGATAACACTCAGACAAAACCACTTCTACTTGTACTCCAAAGTAGTTAGTCTTGTAAAGCAGACTAGGGGTAACATTTTCAACAGTACCTAACTGACTTCTGTGCCTAACTTACTCTCATTTTTCAGAAGTGACGTAGGCACAGATTCTCAGAAGTATTTAGGTTCCTAATTCCCATTAATTTAAATGGGAGTTAAGTGCCTAAATACCTAGGGCCATGTCTACATTGAAACTGGGATCAAGTCTCCCAGCCCAGGTAGACAGACTCGCACTAGCAGGGCTTGAAATAGTGCCCTAAAAATAGCCATGTGAACATTACAACTCTTGGCACCTGAGCTCAGAACCAGGGGGTTAGGAGAGTTTGAGAATCCGAACTGCTGCCCAAGCTGCAACCTCCACAGTGCTATTTTTAGTGGGCTAGCTCTAGTCCCACTGGTGCGAGTCTGTCTCCATGAGCTGGGAGACTCACTCTCAGCTGCAGTGTAGATGTGCCCTAAGACCTATTGAGACTCAGGCTCCTAAGTAACTTTTTAAAATGGGATTTACTCCCTTTTGAAAATTTTATCCTAGATATAGTCTGTTCTTATGGACACTGCCATTGATATTTAAATAAATAATATTTAAATAACTGTCTTTAATAAAAGCTTGTTATGTGAAGTGATGGAAGGATAGCACACTTAGTAAATAAGATAACCAATGAAAATATTTTAAAGACTAGAGAGACACCACTTTGACAGAACTCCTTGAGTGTCCTAAATGTGATGGATAGTTGGAGATTTTCACACTCTTCTTGGAGGGCCAACATTTTTGAACTACAAAGAGTCTAAGTAAGTAATTAAAGGCAGTAAATCTGCAGTATTTTAATGAGGAGGAAGGCCTGGTATCCCAGAGCCTTGGAATGAAGTTATGCGATTGTCACAACTGATCTTAAATAATCTTCAGATGAATCGATTATCTCCTCTCTTCATGATTGGCTCCTCCTTGCTCCTTTATAAATTGGATACAGCTATCTGTGATTATTCACTCATTTCCCCTAAATTTGGTCTGAGACTTCAGAGCAAAATATTGAGCTAATAGCTTTGTATTTTGTTTGTTTTAAATTGGTTGCCATAAACATTTTTTTGTAAATAATAGGTGGGCAATTTTTGTTGTTTGTTGTGTTACTTCTATATACCATAAAGAGTCTCAAATGCAAGTTGTGTATATAATATAAAAATACACACAGTTTATTACTAAAACTTATTCTGCATCTGACAGATCTACCATAGCTGAGGGACTGTTAACATTTTCATTATACAATCTGTTTTTACTTTTATATTGACCTCTTTAAAAGACTATTTAAAAAAACAGATAGCCCTGCAGTAAGTGGAAAACTCATGCTGTGGATTAAAAACAGTTTAACTGCAGTGAATAATTTAAATATTAGTGAACATTTGCTTCTCTCAGTGCAAAGTGTAGTAAATAATGCAGTGCTCAAGAGAATGGTATTAGGAAAAATGTCATTTAATGTTTTATCTTAAGTAATAGCTTAGAGAAAAGTAGAGGTGAAATTTGGTGATGCCACTATGGGCCAAAGCTTGGATCCATTATTAATGACAAATCTCCTGTTGAGTTGAATGGAATCAAGATTTGATCCTAAATTACTTCAGCCTGTGGATTTAAATAAATAGATTCATAGAGTTTAATGCCAGAAGGTAGCATTGGACTATCTAGCCTGACCTCCCGTTTATCACAGAACATTAAATTTCACCCAGTTACTGCCTGTTAAGTGGTTTGATTAAGGCATAACTTCTGTTTGGCTAAAGCATATCTTCCAGAAAGGCTCCAGTTTTACTTGAAGGTATCAAGAGATGGAAAATCCACCTTTTCCCTTGGTAGTTTGTTCCTATAGCTAACTACCCTCACTGTAAAAATCTTTCCCTAGTTCCTAATATGAATGTCTGGCTTCAGCTTGAAGCCATTAGTTCTTGTTATGACTTTCTCTGCTAGTTTAAAGAGCCCTTTAGAACCCGGTATTATCTCTCTGTGACGATACTTATGCAATGTAATCAGGTCACCTCTCAATCTTCTTGTTGATAAACTAAAGAAATGGAACTCTTTAAGTCTCTCACTGTGAGGCATTTTCTCCAACTCTTGATTCATTTTATTTCGTGAGACTGTGTGTAATGATGCCAACATCTTAGGAGCCGAATGTGTAGTAGCCATGAGATTTTGGGCTGGGATTTTCAAAACAGCCTAAGGGAGTTAGACCCCAACTTCTTTGAATTTCAATGAGATTTGGGCAGCTAATTCCCTTACACTCCTTTGGAAATCTTGGCCTCAATTGATTTCAACAAGAATCATCTTGCTAAACCCCCACTCTGTTTGGCTGAAGTAGCAGCTAATCTTCACCTACCTTACTTCCTTCTCACCTGCCTCCCTCTGCTCTGCTATTTCTCTCTGCTCTTCCCCCCTCTCTTGTGCCTACTAAGATTGAGAGGCACCAGAGAGAAATCAGCCTATCTTTAGTGCCCTTTTCTGCTTCTCCCTCTTAACATAATCTACTACAATCCTTTTTGGCTGAATTGCTGTAAAAATTTTACTTTAAAAATATTATTAAAATTTGGCTTTTAATAATAATTTCATTGTTTGTTGACACACACAGCTACAGAAAACTGATTCAGTGACACCTAATTTGCCCACATTATATCAGATTTGTAGAAGTAATTCACAATACACACAACAGACATATAAATTAGCAAATTAAGAGCAGACAACTGAACATTACTTTATAGGATGCATTTATTTAGCCAGGGCTTAGCTAATTTAGATCTGCTTGCAAACTTCATTTAAAAAACCCTTCATACTAGCAGCTCACTGTTAATTACTGTACATGCTGCCAAACTGATTACTAATCACTGTTAAATATCACATGCATTGTAGCACCAAGCATGACTTAACTATGGCTTACTATACAGTGCATATACTAAGTACAATTATGTGTCTGCACATGCTCACCATATATAAACACGGTTTACAGGTCCATATTAGTCTTGGAACTCACTTATCCGAACTACAAATAAGTTAAAATCATGTTCATATTAGTGAGACCTCCAATCATGATAGTTACTAGTGCTCTTTATTGAACTATGAAAGTTCATCCCTGGTAACCTTACAACAGTGCAGCATAGCTCTTCATGAAGATAGTCAGAGCTGATCATTTGATTCAGCCTTTCAAAATGTTTAAGAATCAGTGAGGCAACCCAGTTTATGTATCAATGATGCAGACTGGCAGAGCCTTCTGCATATTTCACCTCATTTTTAAATGTAAAACTGTTTATTATACAAAGTAATTTTACAGAAACAGCCCTGCAGTTTGTACTTTATTGGTACTTTTGAGATGATAGAAGGCAAACACTTTAATAATCATTAAAGATCAGGAGCTTTTGTGTTATCAGACAATTTGATAACCTGATACAAAGGGTGCTCAGTATAAGACAGCACAAAAATGCATGTCACAGATACATACAAATCAAAAATTACCTTCATGTTTAATAAGAACATGGCACCACTTATGCTTATTTTGCACCTTTTTATATCAGTTTCTTTACTTATGTGTGTGTTAAACTTGGGTGTAATCTCTTTGTTTTACAAGTGATTATACTGCAGTAATTATGGTACAGTAGGTTACAACACTCTGCTGTTCATCAAAATATAGTTTTCAATGTAGCTCACTCAATACATAGCACATGCTGATATGAGTTACTTATGTTACATTCCAGACGCCATGGAAAGGCCATATTGCTGTCAACATGACATCACTTTAACACCACTATCGTTTTCAAAATACTGTAAACTGAAGATTAACTACAAATATTCTAAATGTATACTACAAAAAATAGCCAGAACCAGTCAAAGGCATTTTGCTGCCCTATGTAAACTTCAGTGTGTGCCTTACGTCCTGCCATAAACTCTCAGGCCATTCTCTCTCACTTGGCTCCATTTCTTACTATGCCCCTGCCATGATGAGGCCTTCCCTCTCCCCATTTCTTTCCCTCCTTTTTCTGAGATCTGTCTCCCTCTCACCAATTCCCTTCTCCCTTTCTCTGCTCCACTTAGCACTCTCTGCTGTTGGGAGATGTCAAAGTTCTGCTCCTTTAAACAGGCAGCTACTTAGTCCCAGATCCTCAAAGGTATTTAGGCACCTAACTCCCAGTGAAATGAAAGTACCGCCAGTCATAATAATGTTGTTTTAACCAAGAAAAAGCTGTGTTTTATCCAGAAGTAAAATCTTAAATTACCCAAGAGTGTTATCAGTTTTAAAAATATTTTTTTAAATGTGCATTAATGATTTTGCTTAGTTTCTCTTCTTCTTTCCCCAGAAAGGCATTGGTTTATCCCAAAGCTCTGCTTCATATGTTTCCCGTATTTGTTTCTTTAGGCTCTGCCTTTTCCATGCATTGAAAAATAGACTTTGGGCTAATCTTTCAGAGGTCCTTGAACACTTTTTGGACCATCACTGATGTATGGTCCAATTATGTTAGTTGCCTAATAGTAACTTCAATGAATAGGGCGATAAAGGATATCATTGTGGGCAAGATTGTGGCATGGTCTAGCTACAGTTTTTGTACTACTATAGCTAGGTTGGTGAGGGTTGTGATTTTTTTTAACTGAATAGTTGTATCAGTGCAACCCATATTGTGAATGCAGTTATACCGGTACGAAGGTGCTTACATCAGTTTAGCCTGAATTTACTATACTGGCAAAACTATGTCCACGCTAAGAGGACTGTAAAGCTTTAACTATACCAGTATAGTTAAACAGCACAACTTTTTTGTGTAGACAGTCCACCGTGGGTGGATGCTACTTGCTACATCAAAGTAAAAACTTTCAGTGCCAGCCTCCACTAAGATTTTACGTTGAGATTGCCATCTTGAGGTTAGCTATCTCAATTTAAAAACACAATTATTTTTTGCAGTGAAGACATAGTGTGAGCAGTACCTTATTCCAAAAGTATTCCTATTGATTTCAACGATACTATCATTGGGTGAGGTACTACTCAGCATGAGTAAGGATATCAGAATCTGACTCTAGGTGGTCAAGTCTGGCATATACTTGCTGGGGATAGGGAAAAAAAGGTGTAATCTCTTTGGTCTGCAGACTAGAAAAAGAGGTGAAGTTAGATTGGGGTTACCGAAGAAATATTAACTTCATACAATTTAACAGCACTGCAGTATGCAAGTGAAGTCAGTCAACTATAGGATGATAGGCTGACTTATCTCAATAACACTGCCCACTTACTGGAAGGCTCTTCCAGTTTTGCTGGTGTTTTAAGATGCACCTTATCCTACAAGAACTTTGGAATATCATGTTTGTTTCATGTACCTCTGCACAGAGTAGGTTGACCAGACAGCAAATTTGAAAAATCGAGATGGGGGTGGGGGTAATAGGAGCCTATATAAAAAAAAGACCCAAAAATCAGGCCTGTCCCTATAAAATTGGGACATCTGGTCACCCTAGCACAGACACAAGGAATCTAATTTACCACTAGAGCTGGTAATTATTTTCAATCTAAAAGAATTGATCAAAGAATGCACTTTTCCAATCTTAAAATTTAATTGATTTTTTTTTATTTTTATCTTTTATTAATATTGAATTGACAACACCATCAAAATGTTTCCTTTATTGCCTTTCACTTTCAAAATAGGCAAATTAAAACCTTTTTTTTTTTTTTTTTTTATAATTTTAACTTTTTTTTTTACAAAAATTCCACAATGTGACTAAGTTGAAAAAAGGGGGAAATCCCTGTTTTCTCCTCCATTTTCCCGTTTCCCTGACTTTTTTTGTTTTTTGCTACTGTATAAGTTATAATTGGTCATCTTAGTCCTTTAGTGAGTTAAACAAAACCAAAATTAAAAATAATTTTTGAAAATTAAAAAGCAAAAATTCTGCTCAATTTTTATAATCATGAAAATTTTTGAAAAACAAAGTCAGTCTGTTTTAATGTTTTTGTCTACTGTACACTCACTTTGCACAGATCTAAAATGACCATATGAAGTAAAATGCAGTAAAATTAGTTCCGATATGCACTTATAATGTCCACATACTTTAAGCATTGACTATTATTTCACTACTACTACTATTACCCAGATGTTGTCAACTAAGAGGAAATAATAATGCCTTCATAAAAATTTTGAACTGCAGTAATGCTTCATATAAATGAATTTTATGTATCAAACTTTGGACCAACTCCTGCTGGCCTACTTCCATGAATAGGAGTAACAAGATTTGGCTCAAAGAAGAAAAATAACTAAAAGGGGCTGTTCATTAGATTTTTAGTAATGTAGTAAGGTAAAGTGATTTCATATTATTTACATGGAACAAGTGTTCAGCATTATAACAAACATTTCCTTGATGCTAAAATTTACAGTACAATTTATGATATGGTATTTACCCTTTTAACAACTTGCTTTAGAATGTATTGTTTTCCAGAAACATTATATTTATAACATGAACAACACAAACCTGATGCTTTGTGAGGAACTGTTCCAAGTAGGGGGATATTTATGGTTGGATCAGCCATTATGCCTTTATCCAGTGAGCGCAAGGACAGGAACTCATAAAAGTACTCAGCCTACAACAAAATGCATTGAAAGTAAATGTTTGTTAATTGCAGTCACTGGAGCAACTATTCAGCATATAGTCCAAAGTGGAACAACAGCACACTTTCAACTTTCACACCATATTTTTTTTTAAAAAAAATGTGTCTTTGTTTAAACATAATATTCAACGGGACAAATATTCATCTGAAAATTGGCATAGGACAAACCTTTAAGCTTGAGGCAGCCCAATCGCAAGGAAAGTTGCATACTTCCTTTTGCTGCACTTTGAAAGGAAGTGAATAAATATCCTAGTGGGGCTAATCTACATTCTGCAGGCAAAGCCGATATAGCTATAGCGGCATATCTATATTGGAAGAGCTCCCTAGTTCAGACTCAGCGTACGCTGACAGAATTCTTACTGCGTCTACACTGGCGCTTTGGCTGGCATAGCTATGTCTGCTAGGGGGTGTGGTTTTCTCACACACATTTCATAGTTATGCTGACAACATTTTACAGGGTAGACCTGGCCATGGTAATCACATTTTACATAACTAGCACTTTTCATTCCAAGGGATCACAAAGTGCTGTACAAACGATGGGCTAATTCTTGAAGTCCTTTCTCAGGAAAAACTCGGACTGAAGTCCTGATACAGCCACTTAGCTCCACTGCGGCAGCACAAAGAGGCCATAAAGCTGCCCTAATTGGACAGCTGGGGATTCCCCCACAAAGCTGGATTTACACCATATTCTACTGGCCTCCACAGTAGAGAGGGTGTGTTGTGGGTGTGCCCAGTAGGAGCTGGCCTGGATGGAGTACTGCTCTGCACTGCTGTCCATGCCACCTTAATTCACGCTCTTGTGCATATGCATTATGATGGTGTTTTTAATTATATGATCACATACTATTATCTATACAGGACACCTGCCTCATTCAGTGAATGGGCAGTCATTCAATATTTATTTATATCTTCCTCATTCAATGTGTGACCCCAACCTTATTTACCGTACACCATTCAAGCCCTACACTGAACACAGAATTAGTAATTTCCTCCTGGGTGTTTCAGTGGTGCCCTCACCACAGTATGTGAGTGCATCAAACATTAATGAATTTATTTTCATACACCATCCCTGTTTCGCAGCTAGGGAACTGAGGCACAGAGCGATTAAAGCAAAGGTGTCAAAAGTGCCCACTCATTTTGGGTGCCTAATTTGTGAGGCCTAAAACCTGATTTTTCAAAGTAGATAACATGATATAGTGCTCTACATGTTCAAAACACAGCTTCCATTGACTTCAGTGGCACCTGTGAATGCTCAGTCACTCTGCAACTCTTGCCCCCAGAAAATGGGCATCCAGAAAATCCCAGCACCACACAAGAACTCTGGGCCAATTAATGGGAATTAGATGCCTAACCTGTTTAGATGCTTTTGAATATCCAGATACCCACCTATTTGCATCTTTAGGCACCTAGGCAGGGATCTACAAAGGTACTTAGGGACCTAAGTCCCCTTTTTAGGCACCATTGATTCACAAAACTTCTGCTTGGCTGCCAGTGAAGCCTGTAGGTGCCTATACTTCCTTGGCACCCAAGTTTTGTAGGAAGAGCTCCCTGGGCGCCTACATATCTGCCTCTGGGCACACACATTATTGCCTCTCTCCAGGTGTCTGGACACCTGTCTCCCACATAAGCCTCAGTGCAATTCATGAACTGGAGGAAGATAGGCATTCTTCTGCCTAACTTGCCTGCAGGACCCAATCGGGTAGGCATGCTTAGAGGTCACCTAACTCTACACAAAATGAGAGTTGGGAGGAAAGGAAGAACTCCCTGATAACCATTGGGCAGAAGGTTAGGCTACTCTCAAGGCATGTGGGAGCTCACCGCTTCAAGTCCCCCCTCTCCCTGATGATGAGAAGGGATTTGAGTAGGGATCTGCCATCTCTCAAGTGAATTTCCTAATCACTGTGCTATACAATCACTTACTCTTTCTCTGGTCCAATTAATATTTAATTATTCAATTATTACTTAAAAGGGAAAAATTTCTGTAGGAGAGATTGAAGGAGACACACATCAGAATATCCCAGAGTCCAGTGGTTAACACACTAACCTGACAGGCTGAGTGTGACAATGTAATTATTCCCTTTTTGGATCCAGGTCCTACATACCTTAGAAAAATCTGTCCCACTGTGGCAGAGGAGGGACATAATCCAATTCTTAAGGGCACCATTCAATTGCCTTAACCATGAGACTGTCCTTTCTCTCCCTGGAGTCCCCTCCCTCATTCACTAAATCCCTCCAACTTCTGCAACAAATGCACAGGTGTCATAAAAATAAAGGGAAGGGTAACCACCTTTCTGTATACAGTGCTATAAAATCCCTCCTGGCCAGAGGCAGAACCCATTCACCAGTAAAGGGTTAAGAAGCTAAGATAACCTCGCTGGCACCTGGCCAAAATGACCAATGAGGAGACAAGATACTTTCAAAGCCGGAGAGGGGGAGAAACAAAGGGTCTGTCTATCTATGTGATGCTTTTGCCGGGAACAAATCAGGAATGCAGAGTCAGAACTTCTGTAAAGTTAGTAAGTAATCTAGCTAGAAATGCATTAGATTTCCTTTTGTTTAATGACTGGTAAAATACGCTGTGCTGAATGGAATGTATATTCCTAAAAAGAAAAGGAGTACTTGTGGCACCTTAGAGACTAACCAGTTTATTTGAGCATAAGCTTTCGTGAGCATCGGTTGCATCCGATGAAGTGAGCTGTAGTCTCTAAGATGCCACAAGTACTCCCTTTCTTTTTGCAAATACAGACTAACACGGCTGTTACTCTGAAACCATGTATATTCCTGTTTTTGTGTCTTTTTGTAACTTAAGGTTTTGCCTAGAGGGATTCTCTATGTTTTGAATCTGATTACCTTGTAAGGTATTTACCATCCTGATTTTACAGAGGTGATTCTTTTACCTTTTCTTTAATTAAAATTCTTCTTTTAAGAACCTGATTGATTTTTCATTGTTCTTAAGATCCAAGGGTTTGGGTCTGTGTTCACCTATACAAATTGGTGAAAATTATTATCAAGCCTTCCCCAGGAAAGGGGGTGTAGGGCTTGGGGGGATATTTTGGGGAAAGACGTCTCCAAATGGGCTCTTTCCCTGTTCTTTGTTTAACACGCTTGGTGGTGGCAGCATAGGGTTCAAGGACAAGGCAAAGTTTGTACCTTGGGGAAGGTTTTAACCTAAGCTGGTAAGAAAAAGCTTCGGGGGTCTTTCATGAACGTACCCACATCTGTACCCTAGAGTTCAGAGTGGGGAAGGAACCTTGACATGGTGGCAGAGCGATGGGATCATTCTGAGATTTTTTTGGGGATCATTTTGAGATTTTTTTAGATCATTTTGAACCAGAAGCACAGCGGGATTTTAAAAGGTTTTGTAAAAGAGGATTGCAGCTGTAAATTCTGTGTCTCTGTGTGGGGGACAGAGCAGCAGGCATAACAAAGGGATTCTTCTTTTTTGAGCTGGAGTTTTCTCTACCTAAAGGCAGGGTAGTTAACCTCCTGCAGGGAAATTCACAAGTTTTTCACAGACCTGAAGAGGTTGTTTTTTTAAGCTCAGAGCAGCTAGAGGGTTTTCTGTCTATCTGCCTGGAGACAGAGGTGTTAATTGTTTTTTTTTTTTTAAAGGATTTTTCTGTAGGCTGAGAATAGCTATCAGAGAACATAGGTATCACATTACAGCACAGCAAAATTTTACAAGCCAGGTTTTTTGGTTTTATTTTGTGGTTTTCTTTCTAACTCTCGGATGTAAAGTTAGTTTAAAAACAGAGAGGCTAGGATGTCAGAAACCAAGGCACAACACAAACTGGAGTTAACCAGACTGAAGGCAGCGAAAGAGGCAGAAAAAGCCCAAGAGGCTGCCCACAGGAGAGCTATGGAGGCAAAGGAAAAAGAACTGGAGGCAAGGGAAAAAGAACTGGAGGCAAGGGAAAAAGAGAGGAAGCATGCACAGGAGATGGAGAAGGCAAAGGCTCAGCAGAATATACCAGATAACTCTAATAATCCTTACCCAACAATCCACAAATGGGAGCGACTATGTCCATAGTATAATGAATCCAGTGATATTGCTGAATATTTTCGCACCTTTGAGAGACTGTGCACACTCCATAAAATTCCTGAAGCTCAAAAGATAACCACATTGGTCACAAAATTGCCTGGAAGGGCTCTGGACGTATTCAATAAGATGCCTATTGATGAGGCTTCTAACTATAATAAATTAAAGGATTTGGTTTTAAAGCAATTTCAAGTTACACCTGAAACTTAGAGAGTAAAATTTAGAGCCCTTAAGAGAGGACCTGGACTAAGTAATGTGGCTTATATAAACCAGATGAAGGATCTGTTAGATAAATGGGTCAAAGGAAGGGGTGTAACTAGCTTTGAAGGAATGTGTGATTTGATGACTCAGGAGCAATTCCTGAATATGTCCAAGGAGGATACAAAACAGTGTTTATGGGATAAGAAAATGGACTCAGCAGAAAGTCTTGCTTCTTATGCTGATCAATACGAGCAGTCCCAGACCGCCAGAGAGGCAGGGCAAACCGGAACAAAACGGGTGGAGGGAGGAGAGAGAAACAACCCTGGTCACAGTTGGAGTGGATACCAGAAGGGACAACCTCAGACCACACCCTACTACCGGGGGCAGCCCAAGGCTGCAGCTACACCCCAAGGAACACTCCAGACACCTTATCATCCTGCCACACCATTCTCCAGCAACCCACCTTGCCCCAGTGATCTGTCAACTGGACGATGTTTTAAATGTAACGAGCCGGGACATGTAAAGGCCAAGAACCCCAACAGATTACAGTTCCTTGCACCGGAATCACACCAGAGGTCCTCAGGCCCAGATACCTCCCAGACACCCTCGGAACGGAGGGAAACTGTGAATGTGGGTGGGAAGAAGTTCACCGCGTGGAGGGACACAGGAGCACAAGTGTCGGCTATCCATGCTTCCTTAGTGGACCCCAATTTAATCGACCCAGAGGTCCAAGTGACGATTCAACCCTTCAAGTCAAACTCTTTTGACTTGCCTACAGCCAAGTTGCCGGTCCAGTACAAGGGCTGGGTCAGGAACATGGACTTTTGCAGTCTATGATGGTTATCCCATCCCCATGCTGTTGGGGGAAGACTTGGCCAATCATGTGAAGCTAGCCAAGAGGGTGGGAATGGTCACCCGCAGCCAGGCTAAACAAGCTGTCACACCTAGCTCTATTTCGGAAACTTCTACCAGGACCTGGTCAGAGGTGATGGAACCAGACCCCATGCCAACGTCCGCAAAAGCAGTAGTGGATCCAGTCCCAGAGACCCAGACAGAGCCAGCCCCCGAACTGAAACTGGCGAAGCAACCAGCACCAGAACCATTGCCAGCACTGAGTCCAGCGCTTGCAACCCCAACACCAGAGGGCCCACCGAACCTGCACCAGGAGCAGCCGATAACCCTACGCAAGAGGCTCAGCCGGAGCCTGAATCCCAACATAGTGCACCAGCGGAGAGCGGTTCACAGTCAACAGAACCAGCCCCATCACCTGCATCGCTTCCAGAGGGACCAAGCTTAGGTCCACAATCCAATGAGGAACTGATGTCTCCAGCATCAAGGGAACAGTTCCAAATGGAACAGGAAGCAGATGAAAGCCTCCAGAGAGCTTGGACGGCGGCATGGAGCAACCCACCGCCTCTCAGCTTTTCTAATCGATCCAGGTTTGTTGTATAAAGAGGACTTTTATACAAGGAAACTCTTTCTGGTAGACACCAGGAAGACTGGCATCCTCAGAGACAGTTGGTAGTTCCAACTAAGTACCGGGTAAAGCTATTAAGCTTAGCCCATGATCATCCTAGTGGCCATGCTGGGGTGAACAGAACCAAAGATGATTTGGGAAAGTCATTCCAGTGGGAGGGAATGGGCAAGGATGTTTCTACCTATGTCCGGTCTTGTGAGGTGTGCCAGAGAGTGGGAAAACCACAAGACCAGGTCAAAGCCCCTCTCCAGCCACTCCCCATCATTGAAGTTCCATTTCAGCAAGTAGCTGTGGGTATTCTAGGTCCTTTTCCAAAAAAGACACCCAGAGGAAAGCAGTACATACTGACTTTCATGAATTTTGCCACCCGATGGCCGGAAGCAGTAGCTGTAAGCAACACCAGGGCTAAAAGTGTGTGCCAGGCACTAGCAGACATTTTTGCCAGGGTAGGTTGGCCCTCTGACATCCTCACAGATGCAGGAACTAATTTCCTGGCAGGAACTATGGAAGCTCATGGGGTGAATCACTTGGTTACCACTCCTTACCACCATCAAACAAATGGCCTGGTGGAGAAGTTTAATGGAACTTTGGGGGCCATGATATGTAAATTTGTAAATGAGCATTTCAATGATTGGGACCTAGTGCTGCAGCAGTTGCTTTTTGCCTACAGAGCTGTACCACATCCCAGTTTAGGGTTTTCACCATTTGAACTTGTATATGGCCGCAAGGTTAAGGGGCCATTACAGTTGGTGAAGCAACAATGGGAGGGGTTTACACCTTCTCCAGGAACTAACATTCTGGACGTTGTAACCAACCTACAAAACACCCTCTGAACCTCTTTAGCCCTTGCTAAAGAAAACCTAAAGGATGCTCAAAAAGAGCAAAAAGCCTGATATGATAAACATGCCAGAGAGCATTCCTTCAGAGTAGGGGACCAGGTCATGGTCTTAAAGGCACTCCAGGCCCATAAAAAGGAAGCGTCATGGGAAGGGCCATTCACGGTCCAAGAGTGCCTGGGAGCTGTTAATTATCTCATAGCATTTCCCACCTCCAACCAAAAGCCTAAGGTATACCATATTAATTCTCTAAAGCCCTTTTATTCCAGAGAATTAAAGGTTTGTCAGTTTACAGCCCAGGGAGGAGATGACGCTGAGTGGCCTGAAGGTGTCTACTACGAAGGGAAAAGTGCTGGTCGCGTGGATGAGGTGTTTCTCTCCATGACCCTTGGGCGTATGCAGCGACAGCAGATCAAGGAGCTGTGCACTAGCTACGCACCGACATTCTCAGCCACCCCAGGACTGACTGAACGGGCATACCACTCCATTGACACAGGTAATGCTCATCCAATTAAAGCCCAACCTTACCGGGTGTCTCCTGAAGCTAAAACTGCTACAGAATGAGAGATCCAGGGTATGCTACAGATGGGTGTAATCCGCCTCTATGGCAGTGCATGGGCCTCCCCAGTGGTTCTAGTTCCCAAACCAGATGGGGAGATATTTTTTTGCGTGGACTACCGTAAGCTAAATGCTGTAACTCGCCCGAACAACTATCCAATGCCATGCACAGATGAACTATTGGAGAAACTGGGACAGGCCCAGTTCATCTCTACCTTGGATTTAACCATGGAGTACTGGCACATACCGCTCGATGAATCTGCCAAGGAAAGGTCAGCCTTCTCTACACATGTCAGGCTGTATGAATTTAATGTGCTCTCTTTCGGGCTACGGAATGCACCCGCCACCTTCCAAAGACTTGTAGATGGTCTCCTAGCAGGATTAGGAGAATATGCAGTCGCCTACCTTGATGATGTGGCCATATTTTCGGATTCCTGGGCAGAACGCCTGGAACATCTACAAAAAGTCTTTGAGCGCATAAGGGAGGCAGGACTAACTGTTAAGGCTAAGAAGTGTCAAATAGGCCTCAACAGAGTGACTTACCTTGGACACCAGGTGGGTCAAGGAACTATCAACCCCCTACAGGCCAAAGTGGATGCTATCCAAAAGTGGCCTGTCCCAAAGTCAAAGAAACAGGTCCAATCGTTCTTTGGCTTGGCCGGATATTACAGGTGATTTGCACCGCAATACAGCCAAATCGCTGCCCCACTGACAGACCTAACCAAAAAGAAACAGCCAAATGCCATTCAGTGGACTGCAGAGTGTCAGAAGGCCTTTAACCAGCTTAAAGTGACACTCATGTCTGACCCTGTGCTAAGGGCCCCAGACTTTGACAAACCGTTCCTAGTAACCACAGATGCATCTGAGCGTGGTGTGGGAGCAGTTTTAATGCAGGAAGGACCGGATCAAGAATTCCACCCTGTGGTGTTTCTCAGCAAGAAGCTGTCTGAGAGGGAAAGCAGCTGGTCAGTCAGTGAAAAAGAATGTTACGCCATTGTCTACGCTCTGGAAAAGCTACGCCCATATGTTTGGGGACGGCGTTTCCACCTGCAAACCGACCATGCTGCGCTACAGTGGCTTCATACTGCCACGGGAAACAACACAGAAAACTTATTCCGTGGAGTTTAGCTCTCCAAGATTTTGATTTCGACATACAACACATCGCAGGAGCTTCTAACAAAGTGGCTGATGTACTCTCCCGTGAAAGTTTCCCAGAATCAACTGGTTAAAATCGTCCTTGAGATGTGAAAAATATTGTTAGTCTTTATATACTTGGTAGTATATTTAGAGGTGCATGTGTCTTATTAACTCTGTTTTTATCTAGAGCTCCAGGAAGAAATCACAGCCAGCGTTTCTCCCTATCTGTGATTTGGGGGGGGCGTGTCATAAACATAAAGGGAAGGGTAAACACCTTTAAATCCCTCCTGGCCAGAGGAAAAACCCTTTCACCTGTAAAGGGTTAAGAAGCTAAGGTAACCTCGCTGGCACCTGACCAAAATGACCAATGAGGAGACAAGATACTTTCAAAGCTGGAGGGGGGGGGGGAAACAAAGACCTCTCTGTCTGTGTGATGCTTCTGCTGGGACCAGAGCAGGAACGCAGGTCAGAATGCCTGTAAAGAGTTAGTAAGCAATCTAGTTAGATATGCGTTAGATTCTGTTTTGTTTAAATGGCTGATAAAATAAGTTGTGCTGAATGGAATGTATATTCCTGTTTTTGTGTCTTTTTGTAACTTAAGGTTTTGCCTAGAGGGATTCTCTGTGTTTTGAATCTGATTACCCTGTAAGGTATTTACCATCTTGATTTTACAGAGGTGATTCTTTTACTTTTTCTTTGATTAAAATTCTTCTTTTAAGAACCTGATTGCTTTTCATTGTTCTTAAGATCCAAGGGTTTGGGTCTGTGTTCACCTATGCAAATTGCTGAGGATTTTTATCAAGCCTTCCCCAGGAAAGGGGGTGTAGTGCTTGGGGGGATTTTGGAGGGGTAGACGTTTCCAAGTGGGCACTTCCCCTGTTGTTATTGTTAGACACTTTGGTGGTGGCAGCATTTAACCTAAGCTGGTAAGAATAAGCTAGTAAGAATAAGCTTAGGGGGTCTTTCATGCAGGTCCCCACATCTGTACCCAAGAGCTCGGAGTGGGGAAGGAACCTTGACAGCATGTCACTCACAACAGAGAGCTGGTGCAAGAGAACCGTTCTGATCTGAGACATCAGAGCCTGGATGGATATGACTGGGAAATGAATGACACGGTGTCTCATGGCCACAGGCTTCTGAACCCGGTACTCTGATTGAGACAGGCTTCTGTGGAGGTCGGTATCTAAGGCCTTGTCTACACTGGCAAGTTTCTGCGCAGTAAAGCAGCTTTCTGCATTGTAACTCCTGAGGTGTACACCCTGCCAAGCCACTTAGTGCGCAGAAACTGCACAGCTGCAGCACTGTAAAAAAAAAAAAAAAAAAAAATCACCCCAACGAAAGGCATACAGCTTTCTCCACTGGGGCTACAGCACCGCAGCGCTACGATTGGCCTCCAGGAGGTGTCCCACAACTCCTGTTCTCGCCTCTCTGGTCATTGGTTTGAACTCTACTGCCCTGCCCTTGGGTGACCAACTGTGAGTGCCACCCCTTAAATTCCTTGGGAATTTTAAAAGTCCCCTTCCTGTTTGCTCAGTGATGTATGCAGTGGTCTCAGCATATCTTTCCACATGGCCAGGCCTGCTCCACGCACCAGGCGATCCCCTGCTTGGAGCAATGCCGAGCTACTGGACCTCATCGGCATTTGGGGAGAGGAGGCTGTCCAGTCCCAGCTGCGCTCCAGCTGTAGGAATTATGATACCTATGGACAGATTTCACATTGCATGACAGAAAAGGGCCATGACCGGGACACACTGCAGTGCAGGGTCAACATGAAGGAGCTGTGGAACACCAACCATGAGGCGTGGGAGGCAAACTGCCGCTCTGGTGCTGCACCCACGAACTGCCAGTTCTACAAAGAGCTGGACGTGATACTCGGTGGTGAACCCACCTCCACTGCGAAGGCCACTGTGGATACTTCGGTGGCTTGTGTGCCAGTTGAGAGTGGACTGAGCCAGGAGGAGGAAATCTTGGATGAGGATGTGGAAGGGGAGGGGGACCCAGAGGCAAAGGATGACTTGGAGGTCAGAGATGCATGCAGCCGGGAGCTCTTCTCTACCCTGGAAGAGGCTAGCCAGTCACAGCTGTTGGAGCTTGGAGAAGTGCAAACAGGAGAGGAGGCCCCTGGTAAGTGGCTTTGATTTTGGGAAACATTTTGGGAATCAGTGAAGCGAGTTGTTTGGGGCAGGAGGATTGAAGAAAGCAAGCTTGTGTCTGTATGATGTTCGTACCACCACATGCCTAGTCTGAGCAGCGGAATGGGGTGTTGATTGACTCCCTCATTTCACGGGAATCTGCCTCAGAGATCTCCACGAAACTCTCATGGAGATACTGGGCAATCCACTGCCGCAGGTTCTTTGGCAATCCACTGCCGCAGGTTCTTTGGCAGAGCTGCTTTGTTTCTTGCCCCATTAAGGGTAACTTTCCCACACTGCTCTGCCATCATGAGGGGAGAGACCATTGCTGCACACAGGCGAGCTGCATAAGGGCCAGGGCGGAAGCCTCAATCTTGGAGAAGACCCTCCCTTGATTCCCTGCTCACCCTCAGCAAAAAGATATCTTCCATAATGAACACAGCTTGTGGAAAATGTGGGGACAGTAATGATTATAAAGCCCCCCTTACAGTGCTGGCTCTCCAGAAGAGTCACGTGCCCAGCGTATGGAAAAGTCCTGGAACACTGATTTCCCCTGCCCCTGCAGTTACTCACCATTTTGGGGGTCTTGTGGCTCATGTATGCTTGCCTGGGGTCAGCCAGTTAGTGATAGGTATATGAACAGTGGCTGTGTTTTAAATCACTGAATCAGCGGGTCTGTGTGTTGCAAACAATACTGCTTCTGTCAAATGTTGCATTTTGGCTTCACAGAGATGACCTTGGGAGCCCAGCCTCCCTCTTCGTTATCGCCAGCTGAACGGCTGCACAGAATTAGAAAGCGCCCAGGAAGAACTAAAGAGGACTTCCTGCGTGATGTCATGATGCACTCCGTAGCTGAAAAACAAGAACTGAAGGAGTGGCAGGACAGCGAGAAGAGGGACCGAAAGGAGAATGCGGCGCGCCAGAACGAAGCCACGGAGCGGTTCTTAAAAGTTATGGAGCGTCAAGCGGACACGCTCCAGGCACTGCTAGCACTGCAAACCGAGCAGCTCCGCGCCCGCCCTCCCCTGCAGCCGCTGTCGCTAAACTCTTTCCCATTCGCCCCACACACACCGCCAACACACTCTTATAAATCTCCTGTTTCCAGTCTGTACCCGCTGCATTCCACTCCTCCCCCGTCACAGTCCAGCCCTGCGGACTCCCAGTACCCACTGCACTCAATGCCCCTCCCTCTGCAGTTTAGCCCTGCACTGTACTCCACAGGAGAAGGTTGTATATGATACCTGGACATACACAAATCTTTAACCGTCCTGGGACCCCACCTCCTCTCGGGACCCTCCCTTCCCTCATCCCCCTGAGTGGTGATGTGTTATTTTGTTTGTCTCTCTCCTCCGGTTGTTGTTTTTTAATAAAATTGTTTTGGTTTGAAAACAATCTTTATTCCATTACTTGAAAGCAAACAGAGCCCTGCAAAGCAATAGGCAATTTTCTTAAACCTTCATAGTGCATCGTCTGCACCAATCACAATCCCCTCCTAGCATTACAAGCACTGCATTCCTGAGCATAGCAACAGATATTAGCGGCTTTTAGCTTCAGATTGCTGCCTCAAGGCATCCCTGATCCTTATGGCCCTGCGCTGCTCCCCTCTAATAGCCCTGGTCTCTGGCTGCTCATATCCAGCCTCCTAGTGCTGAGCCCCAGCAGTCCAGCCCTGAGTGAAGCTTTCCCGCTTCCCTTCACAAATGTTATGAAGCGTACAGCATGCGGCTATAAGCATAGGAATATTGTCATCAGCCAGGTCCAGCCTCCCATATAGGCAGTGCCAGCGGGCCTTTAAACATCCAAAAGCACACTCAACAGTGATTCTGCACTTGCTCAGCCTGTTGTTGAACCGCTCCTTGCTGCTGTCAAGGTGCCCCATGAATGGCTTCATAAGCCACGGCATTAAGGGGTAGACAGCATCTCCCAGGATCAAAATGGGCATTTCGCCTTCCCTTACAGTGATCTTCTGGTCCGGGAAGGAAGTCCCTGCTTGCAGCTTCCTGCACAGGCCAGTGTTCCAACAGACGTGTACGTCATGCACCTTTCTGGACCAGCCTGCATTAATGTCTATGAAACACCTACAATGATCCACAAGCGCCTGGAGAACCATTGAGAAATACCCCTTGCAATTAATGTACTCAGTGGCTAGGTGGTCTGGTGCTAGAATTGGAATATGCATGCCATCTATTGACCCTCTGCAGTTAGGGGAGCCCATTTGTGCAAAGCCATCCACAATGTCACGCACATTGCCCAGAGTCACAGTCTTTCAGAGCAGGATGTGATTAATGGCCCTGCACACTTCCATCAACGCGAATCCAACGGTCAACTTTCCCACGCCGAACTGGTTAGCGACCGATCTGTAGCAGTCTGGAGTAGCTGGCTTCCAGAGTGCAGTCGCTACGCACTTCTCCAGTGACAGGGCAGCTCTCATTCTCGTGTCCTTGTGCCGCGCGGCTGGGGCGAGCTCATCACACAGTCCCATGAACGTGGCTTTCCTCATCTGAAAGTTTTGCAGCCACTGCTAGTCATCCCAGATGTGCATGACCATGTGATCCCACCACTCAGTGCTTGTTTCCTGAGCCCAAGAGCAGCGTTCCACTGTGGTCAGCACCTCCGTGAATGCCACAAGCAATCTTGTGTTGTAGCTACTACACGGGACGAGATCAATGTCGAATTGCTCTTGCCTTTGCCGTTTAAGGAATAACTCCACTGCCACTCACGACATGTTAAAGAGAGCGAGCAGCATATTGGTCAACAGTGCAGGATCCATCTTCCATGAAGCACAGCTTTTTAGATCCACGTTTGTGATGTAGGATCTCCAAAGAGAGTCTTGTGGTGTAGGTAAAAATAAGTGACCTGATTTTTTTGCCTTTTGCACCTAGGTAACTTCATGGATTTACCCTGGTGTGTGAGGGAGGAATCAGACTCAGAGTTGTATGCAAGATGCTGGCTCCTCAGATGGCACTGCCTGAAGCAGGCAGAACTTGTGCCTGTTTAGGAAATGTACATTCCATATTCCAGGCAGCATAAGAACAACTCCTCCCCTTGAGCGTCCCCAGCTATGTAGCCACGTGGCTACCATATATTAGGCTTATTTTTCAGATAAATGAAAAATCCAAATCCACAATCTCGCACCCAGACATGTGGGATCTGATTCTTCACTTGTTTAGAGCATTATAGATTGAGAATAACTTCAATGAAGTCAATAGGGTTCCACTTGTGCATAGAAAGTATACGTGAGAGTAGAATCAGGCCTTCTGTAAGGAACGTTTAGCGGTCAGAAATGACTGAAGGGATTACCCTGATTCATAAATGCCATTTTTTAAAATTCCCAGATTATTCATCAAAAAGGGCTTCAGAACACCAAAGGATCCCAATTACTTACACACAATGTGTGTGTATATGTGGGGGGGGGATATATCATTTAAAGGAGTGTGACATCTCTCTCAAAAAAAAATGAGAAACCTTTCCCTGTTGTATGTGCATGACACTGAACTGAAAGGTGTGTTGCATGTTGGTGGTCTAGCTGACAATCATGCCATGTGCTGTGTAATCCTTTGTTGCAAAGTGTTGCAGTACAGATTGGACAGGTATACTATATTACTGGGTTACGCGCATTTGGAGACTGAAAAAGGTATGGCGGGAGCTTTGCAGTGAGGAAATCCACCAGTCAGGCTATGCCTTTTCTGAGCTGTGAAGCTGCTATGGTGCATAGGAGAGGACCTCTCTCTTGTGCATTTGATCCGAGGAACGTGTGCACTAGTAAGTCCAGTGTGCCTTAAGTGTCATTTAAAATGGTGCATACAGTAAAGTGGCTCCCTCATGTGGATTCTATAAAATGTACCAGAGAATGGATCATTCGAGTACATGTTAGGAGCTCTATTGTTGAGAAGGGTACTATACACCTTACTCTATTTGAGTTTATTGTAAAGTTGTGCAGGACTCTCCTGAAGACCTTCCAAAGTGTGCAAAAAATGGGCTCCTTCCTGTGGACTTCCTACTGTGGGTGGGAGAAGAGCACTCCATAGTCCAAACCCTAGTACACAGATGATCTGTGGTGCTGCCTTTTTGCAGTCACTCCTGCTGCTTCGGGGCTGCCAAAATCCACACACACGCTGCACCCCCCAAATACACACACATCCTTGTCCTCCTTAGCCTATGCATTATCTATTGTGTATTCCTCCCACTCAATGTAGAAAGTCTGAAATACGATTGTAAGCTGTGCATTCCAGGGGCCTGGCTTTTCTGCTTGTTCTGCCAAGTGTCTACCACACTTTTGACACTATAAAAGTCATTAGTTAATTATCTCTATTCTGGTAGTGCCCAGAGGCCCCAATCAGGAAGCAGGGCACCATTGTGCTAGGCCCTGTACACATCATAATGAAAAGATGGTCTTTGCCCAACAAAGCCTACAATCCAAGTTAACTGAATAGGATGACAGAAAATCTTTTAATACCATGTATAGTGCTAAAAAAGAAAACCCTTCAACCATGTGGGATCAGTACTTTGAAATTTGCAAAAAAATCTGTATCCGTATCAGTATTTGACAGCAAATGTTGCATCCAATATTGATGTACATTAGGCCCAACTAATAAACATGCCTGGAGTTGCACAGTGCAGCATTAACAATACAGTTACTCAAGTATAATGCCTCCCCCCCCGCCCCCCAGGGGAAAGGTGGGACACATCTTTGCATGTTTCAGTCTCCTATTTCAGGTTGGAGGGTGTTTTCTTGACTGAAAGTCTGCAATCTAAAAAACTAAACCAGAGATTTATAAGGCTCATATAGAGGATGGTACATCTACTGATACAGGACACATTTTTTGTGTTGAAAATACTCCTGCCACTACCAGTTCCCACATTTCAAAATATGGAGTTAATCACACAACATGGATAACTAGCACATCTACAATAACACCAGACTGTAGTTATGGGAATGTGGACCCTTTTAGCTTAAGATACTTTGTAAGAGTATAAGAAACTAACTTCTAGAGCAGAAGTGAAGAGATAATTATATTTCATTTTGTTATTCGGCTTTCAGATGCAGAGATCAAATTCTGCTCTGTGGTAAGTAGGTACAACTCCCATTGTAACTGGCTGAATCTGGTCCCCGAACGCTCTCTTCAAAAAGAAAGATGAATGGGAACAAACTGTTCTTTGACTCATGTAAAATACCTCCTCAGTATTTCATTATTTCAGTTTATTACCAAGCTGTTAAATAACTGCTCATGTTGTCAGAAGATTCTCACAGTGCATTTATGACCTTTTCATAATTTGCCATTTAATTAATTTCATTAATTTAATAAATTTACAGAATTTGGTTACATGTTACCGGAGAAACTATTTCGCTGTCCAGAAAAAGAGCTGTCAGCATTTCCTTTCAAAGATCTCTTTTCAAAGTTCAACACTTTAAATGCTTTAAAAATTGGAGTTTTAGAAATGAATAAAAATGTAATTTTATCTGTGTAGGCATACCATAATATGAGTGCCTGAGTTGACATCAGGTCTATGAATTATAAGATATACATGATTGCAAATGATTGGCAGGGCAAGTAAAAATGGTCAGTTAACTAAACAAGATATTCACATAGATACAACACAATTGTGAGTTACATCAAGGGGTAGTATAATGCTCAAAGGGGTTCTGCTGGTATGGTAAGCAACGAGTGAAGCTTGAGTGGTTTGTGATGTCATGAAGTCCTATAATTTATATCCACAAGACAGGTGGTGCAGTGTAAGCTTCTGCATTCTCTCACAACCCTGACCAGAAAGGGAGGACTCTAGTAATGAAAGGGTACATGAAGGAAGGATCACAGACTGCAATCACAGAAATTTGATCATGCTCACCTAATCCTAACAGATGTGCTCTAGGCAAATCTAGAAGAAGGCCAAAAAACACTCAACCCCCACCCCCCCAAAACAAAAAAACACAAAACACAGCCCTACACAAACCAAAACCCAGGGTGGAAAATTCTTTCCCCATTCCAGATTTGGCTATCTGGTGCTTGTGAGCACAGAGCATCCATAGGTAAACAACTTGCAGGCATAAGTGAATTATTTCCATCCTCGGAGAGATCCCAGAGTGTGATGCTGGGCAACTGTTCATCCTCCTTGAGGGCCCTCATGTGGGATCTTGCATATCTTGTCACTCACGTCTATTCAATGTCAGACCATATGGGGAAACAGACTTTAGGAGGAAGTGACATCAGCGTACCGATCTCTTTTTTCACCAAACTTAATTTTTAATTTTATTTCCCAGTGCCTGGCTCAGCAAGAGACCTGAATGAATATGAACTAGCTGAGAATCAAACTTGAAAAGACCAGACCAACATTTACTGAACCTTTAAAAGGAATTGGCTCAGGTGGTGTCTGTACCGTTATTGAAAGTGTCCAGCATGCTTGAATTTTGCCTAAATGGTTTGCAATCTAAGATTCCTGTTCGATACGTCACTACTCCTAGATTTTCAGGTAGTGATGGTAGTCCATGGTGCATTTCATCTTCTACAACTGACCAAAAGTTTGTGTGACCTCTCCAGTTATCTATGCCTTTGTCACCTTTAGACAGACTACTGTTGTGAACTCTAGTTAGAGCTATTTTTGATGGTCACTCAAAATTGTCATCTGGTCCAGAATGTACCTGCCCACTTCCAGAGATGAGCGGGTCATTATAAGCACATAATACCAGTGCTCAAATCTCTGAATTGGCTCCCTGTTCTCTTTAAAAGCCCTTAATAGTCTCCAAACTAATAGACATAGCCAACGGTAGTACTTGAGGGTGGTTGGAATTCTCTAGCTAATGATTTCTGTGGTTGAACTCTCAGGCCTGGTAGCAGGTCTTCTCATTAGAGAGCCCCCGTTTGGGGAATGTGTTGCCTTTGGCCAGAATTTGAATTTGTCAGGCTTGATGTCAGGCTTATTTATTTCCTTTAGCATTTGGTTTTTTTTTTTTTTAAACTTTAGAGTTAGTTGTTTATCTCAGCGAATGGTTATTCTGTGAATGTTTGCTAGAAACAGTCAAGAAAGTGGTATTTTTAGTTTTAATGTTATAATTTATTATGGGTAGCATATATACATTTTATCTTTTTTAATATGTTTTTTCTAATTAGAGCGCTCAGCAGCTATGGCAGTAAGTGCTAGAGAAATCAATAAATAATTGTCCGTTTCCCCCTCTCCCCCACATATCCTAGTAAGTTGGATTCTACCAGTACCTCCAGAGACAAAAGTCCAAATGGCGAGTATCATATGGGTTTAAAAACGACCAAACAAAACAAAGTAAACTTTCACATTTAACCTATACTTGGGATGGGGTGAGGGGAGAGATCAGAAGCGTCCACATGTTTTCTTGTTGCTTAGTTGAAACAGGTCTTTACCCAAGTCTTTGTGATTCCATTTTTCGTGTTTAAACACTTCAATAAGATTCACTACAACAGCCTCTTCTCCAAGCTAAACGGACTGTGGAAATTTAACTCCCACAACGATCTTTTGATGAGCTTAGTAGCTCTTCTCTGAAACATCTCCAGAAAGTATATATTATGGAATTAAATATTTACCCAAAATTGGGTGCAGCAGTCTTAGGCTTAAATTGCCGCAAGGGAGATTTAGGTTAGATATTAGGAAAAACCTCCTAATTGTAAGGTTAGTGGGACCCCCTCACCATGGAATTATACAATGGCATAACTTTGCTTGTTTTGTTTATGATACTCCTTCAGATGCACCCTTCGATTAGCTTCTTTGCTGCAAATGAATGAGGCATTTCCATATTCATACTACCGATAACTTGAATCCTTATGTTTTTCACTGATATAATGTGGGTGCAAACCTGGCTTGAAAACCATACTCAGAGAGCAGTTATCAACAGTTCACAATCTAACTGGAAGGGCATATCGAGTGGTTCTATTCAATATCTTCATCAATGATTTGGATAATGGCCTTGAGAATACACTTGTAAAGTTTGTAGATGATACCAACCTGGAAGTTGCAAGCACTTTGGGGGACAGGATTAGAATTCAAAACGATCCTGACAATCTGGAGAAATGGTCTGAATTAAACAGGATCAAATTCAATAAGGACAAATGCAAAGTACTACACTTAGGAAGGACTACTCAATTGCATAAATACAAAATGGGAAATGACTGCCTAGAAAGGAGCACTGTAGAAAAAGGATCTGGGGGTTATAGTGGATCACAAACTAAATATGAGTCAACAATGTAATACTGTTGCAACAACAACAACAAAAAGCAAACATCATTCTGGAATGTACTAGCAGGAATGTTGTAGCAAAATATGGGAAGTAACTCTTCCACTCCTCTCAGCACTGATGAGGCCTCAACTGGAGTACTGTGTCGAGTTCTGGGCACCAGAAAGATCTGGACAAATTGGAGAAAATCCAGAGGAGAGCAACAAAAATGATTAAAGGTCTAGAAAACATGACCTATGAGGAAAGATTGAAAAAATTGAGTTTGTTTAGTCTGGAGAAGAGAAGACTGGGGGGGGGGGGGGACGACGACCATCTATGATCACAGTTCAATGTACAGACTGGTTGGCAGGTAAATTTCCTGCCTGCTTTAAGACACGGTCCACATGCCTCTTTTTCCTTGGAGTATGACTCGTTAACAAACTAAACTGTAAGATAACAAAAGTCCATTCCAAGTCTTCTCTTCAGGCTTCGCTGCATGCAGGGGCCTACTTCAGTGTTGTTCAGTCCACACCTCTGGTCCTCTCTGTCTCAGACCCAACACTTCCTTATCACTTCAGCCCACTTCCTTACCAGTTCCTCTTTTTATATTCTTTTCCTATTCCTTTCACTGTCTATATATCTATATATAATAGTGTGACTTCCATTTTGAAGGATCTAAAAGCACTTTACAAAATGAAATATAAATTATGTTCTTGTCACAAGGTGATACTAGCCCTTTCAGAAGCTGACCCCAATTAGATTTATGAGAGGGCATCTGGGTCCTAGAGGAATGAGACTGGGAGAAGAGAGACCAGGAGACTGAGAGGAGCCAGAGACAGGAAGCAGCAGGTGAGAGCTGGCAAGAGTGGCTTGGGAGAGAGCTACAGGAGACCTAGCAGAAAGAGCTGAGTCCTGAGGAGAGCTGGAACAGAACTGCTGGTGAGAACTGACCAAAGCTGGGACCCCGATTGTGGGGTGGTCTTTGGAGTGGAACACCGCAGGGAGACGTGGGGTGAAGACCTGAGAGGAGGAGGCCCATAACAAGGGGTTAGTCCTAGTGAGGGGTTCCTTGAACAGTGGTAGGACTCAGAGGTAGAGAAGCCTCAGTAGTGGAACACTGTGGGAAGATCTATTGCAGGAGACCCGACTTGATTTTGCTATGTGCTCTGAAGACTAACAGATTCAGGCTCTGTCTGATCAATTGCAAGACACAGTTTGAGTGTCAGAGGCCCTTCAGAGAGAACATCCTGCCAGTAGCATCTTCCTCTTTAAACCAGGGGACTGTCAGTTCAAGCACCTCAGCTAGCAAGGTACTGCATGAAGAGAGAAGGATCTCAAACCACAGGGATTTATAGAGTCAGACTTCTACTGCTTTATGAAACTAGCTGAACCCGGCTCACCATGCCAGTCCCTCTCTCCAGCACTCCCATCCAGTCACCAGCCGTGGGTCCTCAGCCCTCATATTTATGTACACTAAATTACAAAAAGGAAATTCAGACACACAAAACCGTTAGCTCAGTTGTCTCAAGTGCAATTTCCCACAAAAACACAAACACTAAAAGGAAGGAAGTTGTAAGTTAAGGTAACAACTGCATTCACTACTGAAACCAGTCTTCAGTTATTAGCCCATCACTATCATGATGGTGCTGGTACCCAGCAATAAAACCAAGTAATACCCACTATAACATACTCACTTTCTGTACAACAGTACTATGGTGCACACATCAAGGAACTGAACTTAACCCACACGGTAATGCACCACTTTCTAGTACTACCTCATTAAGTAATGTAATCACCATGCCAGTTCCCAGGACAAATTATTATCTGAGAATGACAAACTTGGCATCTGCACAAACCAAATGGAGAAAAAATACAAAGCTGCCGATCACATACGCAGAGTAACTTATCAAAAACATAATAAACTTCTATTTACCCTATGACTTTTGAAAAAGTCCGATCAACTGTGTAATATGCAGCACCAAGCCAAACCATCCCCTAATACTGGTGAAATGTACACATACACATTGTTTCAGATATCTATTTATAATGTCATACAACAAAACACATTTAGAGGTCTGAGGTAAGTTTGGGCAATGCAATGTGATTTTTCAGTACTTGGAGTGCATTGTTGGCGATAGTATGGTTGAATTTAAGGGTTTTAATTCTCTACTATGTCCGGGCTGTACTCAGATGTAACGGTGAGTGGTTGCTGCAGCAAGCCATTTGTGGTTCCCTGGACCTTGGTGAGCCACTATCAGCAGAAGCTAGTGCAGCAAGGGCCCTACAGTGATTTCTGTGACTAGCAACCCTTACACCAGCAGAGGATCAGGCATAGAGGAGCTTGGCTCCACTACGCCCCAACTCCATACCCAACGTGTCCTCTCCTCCCCAGGTTTAAGTTCATTTTGTGCTGCATTCTTGGTGTACCAAAGAATCTACTCAAATTGTGTTAGAGGGCATACGTGTTTTGAAACCAGGGAGTTACACTGCTGTTAAGGTGGTATAACGCAACGGAGAATCAGGCCCCCGATGTTGGTGTCTTCAGTAACTTAGACTTTCCAGAAGCAGATGATCTTCAAACCATGGGCTTGATTCTCCTCTCACCCTCACTGTTTTTACATCAGTATAACTGCATTTCTTTCCATAGAGTTATTCCTGATTGTCACAAGTGTAGGTGTAACACCGACAGACCCCAGTCGTCAGCGGGTGGGATTGAACCTGGGGCCTCTGGAGCTTAGTGCATGAGCCTCTACTGCATGAGCTAAAGCCAACCGGCTGTTAGTTAAGGCTGTAGAGCAAACTCATTTTATCTCTCTCATTTTATCAGTGCCACTAGATGGGACAGAACACCACACCCAGGAGGTGTGCAGGTTACATAGGCAAGATCAGAATCAGGCCCCAGGTCATCTTCCAGCTTTTTTCACTTCAGTGTAGGGCCCCACAAAAGTTAGGCCCCACTTCGGTATGGCCCTTCTTTCAAGCTTGGCTCACCCTCTGAGCTGGAACTGAAACCCAACTTCCTTTGCCTCAGATCCATTTCCAGTTGCCCCACAAACCATTTTTCCTGTCTTCAGCCAACTACCCATTCCAGAACTTCCACTCCTCAAAGTCTAGCTATACAGGAATGCTCTGCAGGGAGTACCCAGCAACTCCTGAGGTCATCTCCAGAATATCCCAGTGGTTTACGGACCAGCTATAGCATATGCACATCACAAAACCCACCACTGTACTGGCATTGATTCCCCCACCCCCATACCTTGTTGGTAGTCTTAGAAACAAAACCAAGGATTGAAGGGGCATAAAGAATGAATTGCAAGAGGTGCTCCCTCTAGAACACAGCTGAACCAGGTCAGCAGGGGAAAGTGAGGAAGTTCACATTATTATATTGTGTACACTGTACTGTACTATTATGTGGCTAAACACAAGATTAGTGCTCCAGGCTGTCAATCTAAAAGGATAAACTTAAAAAAAAGAACATCAGTATGGTTATGGTTTCCCTGAAGAGAATCAGGAAATACGAGTTTGATCCTATAAGGAGCTGGGTGCCCTTAACTCCCATTGATGCCAGCAGTGTACATTCTGTGGGGGAGGAGACAATTCAGCATTTTGTAGGAGACACTCTGCACATTGCAGAATTGGGCCCTATAAAAGCATCACCCCAAAAATTAACATCAGTAGATCTTCCTCAGACTAACTACAGAAATAAAATAAGGCGTCCTTCACTAACCCAATGGGATTTTCTACCTCCAAAAAAGAATGTCTACATGAAATTTGTATCCTCACCCTGATTTGTATAATAGGCAGGAAACGTAACAGACTTTATGTGATCTTTCAAATCCACTTAAAGCATGGAAGTGGTAGATAACAGTTGTGTAGAATGGTGAAAACATTTTTCAAACTACTGTAAAAAGAAAACTCAGGTGGCTTTGAAAACTCATTACTCCTAACTAAGGTAGGCACAACATTAGAAATAAAACTGACCGAATGTAATGTAAACATTGTTAATATGACCTAATATTTTATCATTTCAAAAAATGTAGGTCAAATAACAGATCTATGCATAGCCTATGTGAGAATGGGGCCCCAGGTATGTGTTTTAAATGTACATAAGATGCTTTGATAGGAATACTGTCAACACAAATTTGATCTGAAATTTAAATATTACAAAAATAAAATTTGTGCAATGCCTAGGGCCAAAACAAATGTTTTAATGCATTGATTGTTTTTACTGGAAACAATTCTTATTATACAAATCATTCCATTGCACTGTTTGCAACCCTAACTTTACAGCATTCAGAACCTAAAAGGGAAACTGATTATAAACCAATGTGAAATTGATATAATTCATTTTCCAAGTTGAGAGCACTGTAAAAATAAATAAACACAATAAGTAGTGAAAAGTAAATTGGGGTCTAAAATTCAAAGGTGTAGTTAGTAACCTAAGGAGAGATCTGTTTTTTTTCCAGTATATCATTTTAAAGTTTGGTGTCCCTTTAATTCCAGTGTTTGTCAACAGCTAGTTCTGTAAAAACATTGAAAGTTTTATTACTTCCGCTTTTTTATTCAAAGCACATCTCTGTTTTGCTTTTAGAAATATTTGTAAAGAAAAGAATAAGCACTGAAAATTCCAGTGAAGGGTTTATTTTCCACAACTTTACACTGCTGTGTAAAAAGTGTAATTGTGTAGTTTACATACATGCCATGTAAATTACTATGGAAACCAGATGTAGCTTATAAGGTGCCTTGTAAGTCATTTCTACTGAGCAATAAAGCCTTTTTTTTTTTTTTTAGCTAAACTTTGAGAGACTTACTGCTGTTTTCTATCAGCAGATAGAACAGATGGCTGGCACATGCATGCTTTACTAAATGAAGTGGGATCTCTATAGTATTACTCTTTGATCCCTGGTGGCATGTCTACAACACCAAGATGCAAAATACCACAGCAGAATAGAATCTAAATATTAAAGGTTTGGAGCTGTGCTTTTGATACAAAACCCCTCTTTTTAAAAATCATGCCCACAGTATGTAAACATATTCACATTTCACATTGAAATTGTGGTACAGAGGTCAGAAAACAAGGTATTTCCTCTGTTTGCTGACATGAAACCACAGTGAAGGTACTACTGTAAATCCCAAGAGTCCAAAGTTTTGCAACCACATTTATCATAACTTCCAAAACAGTCATAATTGCATTAGAAAAAAATGTGACCTGTACACCTTAGGTCATTTTAGAAATAATAAAAATTGCTGCTGTAATTGCTATGTACAAATGAGGTGTCTATGTATGTTCAGAGATTCCTCTGAAATACTATTTGAACTGAAATCCACCATCTTTTGTTTTTCCTTTATTTTATCAGTGGTTTTGTAATATTTAAATGTGTTTCTCCCATTATGCCAATAATAGTATATAAAAAGGAGTCTATTCACCTTCCTGAGGGAGGGAGGAAGCACCTAAATCTTTTAACATAGTCACATGTTTTCTTATTCCTTCATTCTGAGCCAGATTCTGATCTCAGTCACACAAGTATAAATATAAAGTAATTCCAATGAAGTGGGTTCAGTTATTTTTGGATTTACCCCCATGTCGATGAGATCAGAATCAGCCTCTCTGAGTTGTAATTTTATCTCCTTTCCTAACCCTCCTTTTGCAAAACAGAAGGTATGTTGAAAAACATCATAGAGTGACATGCTCCCCAACTCGCCATACAGACTGGACACTGCTGCTGCAACATTCACAGTTACTGGTAACTGTTGGAGCAAAAAAACCCAACTTGTTTTTGATCTTGACTCTTCTTCTGCCCACTGAATTAATCAGACACTTATTTTGTTTTTATGATCCACTACTTACCGCCCATTCACTGACAAAGCCTTTGCTTTATGTTGATTCTGATCCTGCAAACACTCACATCTATGCTTAATTTTACTACCAAAGCAGTCCCGCTGAAATCAGGGGGACTACACCCATTAGTAGAGTTAAGCATATGCATACGTGTTTGAAGGTTTGGAGCCTATATCCCCCTCATATATTGCTAAATACTGCTGAAGTGCTATTACCAACTGCATGCTCTAGGACTTTCCTCAAGTGGGCAAACTAAAACATGTTGCAGCATAAATTAGCACACTCGGGACTATTTTTCTCCAAATTAGGAAGGCTCTGCACACACATCCCCCAACATCGAGAAGAGAATAGACCCACAAGTCACTTATACCTTGTTTTGCAAAAATCTGCGGGACATAAAAATGAAGCAACACCAGTGACTTCTAGTGGTTACACAGATGTATGCAATGTATAATATTATCCAGTGGGAACTTTTTTTTTTTTAAACACAGAACATCTGTACAACATTCTGAAGTACAATTTTTCTGCACATAAAACTACAGCTGTTATGAAGTTTACACAGCATAGGTAATACTGGGTGGAATTTTAATAAATAAGGTCCCTATCCTTCGATGGACTGAGCAGCTTAGTACCTGTGGCTCCTCTTGACCTCACTGGGTATTGAGGGTACTCACAACCTTCAAGTATCAGACTCTTAATTTAGTTCTCCCTCCCACAAAATTTGCCATAATTTTTGAAGTCCCTTATTTCCAATGAGTTGCTCAAGAATTAAAAGAAACAAACATTTTTCATTTATTAATGAAAATAACTTTAACAGTTCCTACATAAAAGAGATTTTTTTTCCCATATAGAAATAACAGAAATGTCCAACTGCAAAGATCACAATATTATAACTAGGGCATTTACATTTAGTATCTTTGTTCATCACTTCTAAACCAATTTACACAATTTATTGTGTAAACCAATAACCAATTTATTGTTCATTTCAATAAGTAATTAAGGTCTGACGGGAAGCTGACCTACCCAGCCATGCAGGACTATGAGGGGTTTCCAGACTCCAGGGCAGATTCTCCACTGCCCTGCACCTTGTGTCATCATTACAGCTGTGCAAAGTAGACATAAAACACTTCCATTCTAATGCGTTAGTGTTTTACACCCACATTGCATAGGTGTAAATTGGAATGCAAGCTGCATGGTAGCAGAGAATTGGCTCAAACAGTTGAAGCTCCTGGGACATAGGAGCTGCACAATAGTGTATGTATGGTTTCTAAGATCTGCTAGATCTGCAGGGGGACTAGCACATATTAGAAACCATGCATATGGTACTGTGTAGTTCATATGTCCCAGGAACTCTGGAACTCCCCAAGACCTCCTGCATAGCTCTGAGGCAAAACCATCTGGGTATAAGGACCACGAGAAGTCCAAAGACACATCATGGAATACATGTAGCTGCAGTTCTGGCAAGTAGAGGACCATGATGTGCTAATGAACAGCTATTAGATAAGAGGCAGTCTACTATTTATGGTTAATATATTTTTCTGAATAGCAAGAGTACTGGTATTTTTTTCTTGTCAGTGTTATCAAAAAGCTAAGGAAATTCTCAGACAAAAACTAAGGCTGAGTAAAGGTTTCAAACACAAAGTACTTACGTGGAGTGTGCAAGGGACATTTGTAAAAGCACTTACATTTAAAATAAAAAGAAAACATTTGAAAATGTGAATTTAAAGTAACAACTTTTTTCAAATGTTGGAAAAATGGAGTTCTGTTACCACAAACAACTTTAATTTTGTCCTTTTAGCATTGCCATTAAGTTAAATTAGGTGCATGTACATGTTATTTCAAAATTATTATTCTTATTTATTTGTTTTACCATAGCGCCTAAGAACCCTAGTCATGGACCAGGACCCCAGTGTGCTAGACGCAATACAGTGCTAATTAATATCGGTGCTTTGATTATGGACCGTCAAGATCTAGGGCAATCTTATTCTGGCTCCAACCCCTTTACACCAGGTAAAAACAGTATATAGAGATTGTCAAAAAGCCCTGGTTCCCACCAGGGGAAGATATCCTTAGCACAGAAACTGTGGAAGACAGACGTAAGGCTGGCCTCCAAGAACCTACTGGGACAGGAAGGGCATGTTGGGGATGGGCCACAACACACACTACTGTGGAGATTCCAGGGAGCACTGCAGAACCAGAGGGCAATCCAGAGAGGCTGCCAGAACTTAGACACGCTCCCCAGGCAGTTATACCAGGGGCCTCGCCAGCCCCTGGAACAGCCCAGGATTGGGAAGACATGAAGCTGGCTTAAAGTCATCATAGTCACTTCTGTCTGGCCTATGAGTTAGAACTCCTCACCTAATCTGCACTGATACATCATGTTTAAATATCCACAGCACTTGAAACAAACAGCTCAGATATACATACTCTGTATGCACAGGATGGAGGTGGATAGGGGCAGTTAGTTGTAAGTGGTTACTAAACAGGATTATATGTTTTCCACCAAATGAATAGCCTATGTTATTTTTAGCATTTATTTGACTCATGACTGAAAGCTAACACTTCTTTAGAAACAGGAGTGAGGCAGAGTTAAGGTTTTTTATAGTACTTTAGCTCCATATATTATTTTTTCCAATCATTTTTGTTTTACCTTACCTTAAAAATTCCAGAATTAAGGTTTGTGTTTTTAAAACATCAACATTTTTCTCCTTAAATAATTGCTATGTCTTATGCTTAACTAAATCCTTCCATTCATCTTAATTTTTTTACCTGAAGTATGTAATAATCAACTATGCCAATCGGTTTCTGTAGAAATTAAACTCCTTCTATAGTTCTGATCTGATTTTGACATGGGAGATATTCAAATAGCATTTCTGTGTAGATGTACAGCCATTGAAAGTGTAGATTAATTATTTTTTTAATTTTAAAATATTTAAGCATGTCAAAGCAGTTTTAACTAATATGATTTCAGTAATAAATTAAAGAGGAAGAGGAATGATTTATTGAGCAGCTTTGTCACAGTTCAAATGGGATTTGATCCTGCAAGGTGGTGAATACTCTGACCCCAATCCAGTAGAGATGTTAAACACATGCTTAACTTTAAGCACGTGAGCAGTGCCATGCATTTCAAATGTTACAATCACAGCTTCCAACAAACTGGTCACTGGGTTGCAGAAGAGGGGACTTAGAGCAGAAAAGAAAAAAAGAGGAGAGGGAAAAGGACTTGGGTTCTCTCTAATGTTTCAGTCCCACTACCCAGTAAGACATTTGTCCCCCATGGACATCAGTACAATCATGTGTGTCCTAGGACATGTTAACTACAGCTAGTTACTTAAATAGCACTCTGTGGTATAACTTTTGTTTTCTATATAACTATAGATACAAACAGAACTCCTGTGACCTCAGTCCCCATACAAGTGACTTTGCTTCTCTGTGTCTCAGTCCTCCTCTGCAAAATGGGGATGAAAGCACTTCCCTACCTCACAGGAGTGTTGTGACGATGAATATATTAAAGAGCACAAAGCATTCAGATACTATGGTAATGGGGCAATATAAGTACCTAACATAGATAGAAGGGTATGACAGCTGCTGTAAGAGATTTCCTGAATCATAAATGATCATTTTGCAAAAAAATGTTTCTAACCAATTGAAAACTCGCATAGTTATAAAGTTGACCAAACTATAACCAAAATATTCACTGAATATTTTGAAAAGTACATGATTTTTTACTGAGTATTCTCTTGTATAAAATGCATAGACTGCTTTTTTTTTTTAAAAAAGTTGTTTTATTTAGAATTCTTTTCTGTTAAGCTGAATATGTTTCCGTATCCATGATAACCTTAGATCAACATGATGCAGTGTTATGCAAATTTTACATATTTATCAGTCTTTCAAACTGTGAATGAAAGTATGTCATACCTTCTTATCTTTTCAGTAAAAAAAATGTGATAGAGAATTGTGGGCTCAATAGATTGCAACATTGCATAGTTTTGCCATTATACTTTGTAGAAATAGATCTAGGCAACACAGCTCCCATTTTAACACAACTATGCATATTGAAACAGCGTGTGTGTGTTTAATAAATGAGTCATAGTGGAGCTCCATATGCTAAAACCTTATGCTTTTTAAAAAAATAAAATAACAAAATTGTATCCACATTATGGACTGTTGGGCTGTAAAATTTCATTTAAGGCTAGCTAATGTCTTCCTCATGAGCTTGTGTTGTCTAACCATGCTCATCTTGTTGGTTCTTTTATCCTTAGTTTATCAGCAAAGAAAGCATACCCTCCTTCTTAAAATCCCATTTTAAAATTTACTTCTTCCAAGAATTTTCCTTATGATAATTTCCACATCAATAATGTGTCCACAGCCCTTCCATGTTACCCCATGTTTTATGTTGTCTGAATTAAATTATAAACTCTTTGGGTTAGGGACAGTGTTTCATTCTGACTTTTTTTTTTTTAACACGATACATTTTCCATGCTAGATAAATAATTCCTATAACAGGTGATTCTAAATCAAGGGTTCATTCTTTACTGTCTTTTTGGCACATATCAGAAATAGTTTGCTAAAATATTCTAAAAACTAAATATTTGCCTCTGCTGAACATATTTCAAGAGGGTTTTTTTTTCTTCTTCCAAGCTCAGTCTGTACCTACCCTTCCTGTTGCTTGCCAGGTAAAATTCATAGAGTGGATATTGACTGGAATAGCTGGCATCCTCTGCTGGGCTTTTCTGAAATCATGAGTGAATGGGGCCATTTTCCCCTCTGAAACAATCAGAATATCCTCTTCAAAGCCTGTAAAACAAAAATATACAGACTAGAAAAAGAGGGAAATGAAGCAGGATTCTCATGTATGATGAAAACCATTTACTGTAGAGAATGTTTATTCTCGCTATCACCTACTTCTTGGGAAGACTAACCACTGGGATAAACTTTCCCTTATCCTGGGATAAACTTTCCCTTTCAATACTGTTTGAACCACCTAAAGTTTCCACTGGCACTTCGGTGTTCACGGATAAACCACAGAGCTCAAGTGCATCTTTCTGGAGGGCGACGCCTTGCAGCAGGAGCCCCACTAGTACAGGTTAACAAACTGCTTGGAGAAGTTTCAGAGTAGCAGCCGTGTCAGTCTGTATCCGCAAAAAGAAAAGGAGTACTTGTGGCACCTTAGAGACTAACCCATTTATTTGAGCATGAGCTTTCCTGAGCTACGGCTCACTCACTGAAGCCTCTAAGCAGGGCGATTTCACGGGGCTGGAAAACACGTTGCTGAAGCACCTCCAGGGAGCCACTGACTGGAGCAAAGAGCCGGTGCTCATGCGAGGGGCGTAGAGCCCCAACTTACCTATCAGGACTCTGGCTTGATGAGCATCAATCCACATGTAGAGAGTGTCCTCTTGCCGCTGCGCTGCCCGCGCCGGCGGAGCCCAGAGGCTCAGGATGCTGCAGAGCCCGAGCGCCGAGCAGAGGGCGCTCGGACCGGCCATGCTGCCGCTGCCGCTGCCGCTCCGAAAGGCGCCGGGCGCTCCCTCGCGCTGCCGTGCCCTGGCCCTCGCCCTGGCCCGCGCGCACACGCCGCGGCTCTCCGCGCCGACTGGCTCCGGCAGCGCCGGGCGGGCTGCCTGGCTGGCCGCGGGGGGTGGGCTCGCCCGCTGGCAGCCGCGAGCGGGGCTGGGAGTCGGGCTGAGCGCGGCTGCGGGGGGACGTGCCTGGGGCAAGGCACCGGCACCCAGCGCTGCCGCGGAGCCCCGCTAGGAGGCGCCGGGAGCAGGGAAGCGAGGCCGGGCTGGCCGCGCGGCTCCGCCAGAGGGGGCCGGAGGAGCCCGCCGGGTCCCGCCCTTGCTCGCCCTCGCTTCCCGGTGCTCGGCAGGGAGGCGAGGGGAGACGTGGGGAAGGAGCTGGGTGCCGGCGTGGAGCGGGTGTGGGAGGCGCAGGTGGGGGAGGATCTGGGGATGGAGGCGCAGGTGGGAGAAACTGGGGAGGGGGGGTCCAGGGAGACTTAGGTGGGGGATCAGTGGCAGGTAGATACCTGGGTGGGGTGAGTAGAGGGGCTAATGGAGGGGTGGGTGTATTGAGTGCTGGGCCTGGGGTGAGCACAGGGGGTGATGGAGCAGGAGGGGTGTGTGGGGGACAGTGGGTGGGGGTGAGCACAGGGGGTGATGGAGCAGGAGGGGTGTGTGGGGGACAGTGGGTGGGGCTGAGCACAGGGGGTGATGGAGCAGGAGGGGTGTGTGTGTATTGAGGACACAGGCTGGGGGTGAGTACCGGGGGGATAATGGAGCAGGAGGGGTGTGTGAGACACGGGGCAGGGTGAGCACAGGGGGTAACAGAACAGGATGGGGTGTATTGAAGACTGGGGGCAAGGGTGAGTACAGGGGGTAATGGAGCAGGTGGAGAGTGAGTGGACACAGGGCGGGTGAGTACAGGGAATAATGGAGCAGGGTGGAGTGTTCAGGGGACATGGTGGGGATGAGTACAGGGAGTAATGGAGTGGGTGGGGTGTGGAGGGGACACAGGGTGGGGATGAGTACAGGGGGTAATGGAGCAGGCGCATAGGGGCTGGAACACCTGTACAAGATTTAGAGTTTGGTTGAATGGCTCTCAGCACCCACACTATACAAATTGTTCCAGCACCCCTGAGCAGGTGTGTTGGAAACACGGCTTAATGATCTCTGTAGAGCGAGGTGTGTGGTGGAGGGAGTTGCCCTTTCTTAGCACATGGTGGTACGCTGCTGGGGTCAGTGTTGAGGTACACACTGCCCAGTGTTCATTCAGTGTGTGTTCTAGGACACACCATCTAACCCTGTGTCTTTGTGCAAGGCTCCCAGTCCCTCTAGCTCCCGGGACTTGTAGTGAGTGAGTGGACACTGGGTGAGGTGGCTGGGGTTAGTGAAAGGTCCTGTACACACAGAAGCTGCTGCAGCCCAGGCTGCCTCCTGGCTTGTGGCTCAGCCTTACCCAAATCGTATTTACCAACAGTGCACCATGTAGTTTCATCTGACGTTGAAGTTTCCCCACCACTTTGTTTCCGTAACCCCTTTTTTAGCAAAGTACAGTAGCACGTGCCCTACCTAGCCCTTCCTTCAAGAGGACTTTGCTCTGCGGGCTAAAGACAAAGAATGATGCAGTTTACAAATATTTTAAATAATCAGTCCTCTGATACCAGCAGCCCTTTGCTTTACCAACTGACACCTACTCTGCATGCATTTGATTGTGGCTTTACTCAACCTGTACCCTGGAAGCCAATTTGCACTGCTACCTCCTACAGTGCCTACCCCCTTTAAAGTCAGTGGGGTTCTGCACATGCCCATTATTAGTGCCTTTGGTCATAAGGAATTTAGGGCAGGCATTTTGTCTCATGCACCTGGAAAGTGTGGTGTGCATTTATGATGCTATATATTATCAAATTATTATAATTTGCATTGCAGTAGTACTTAAAAGTCCCTTGTTAATAAGATAAATATAATTAAAATAGGCAATTCTGAAAAATCATGACTCCTTGCAATAAGGAATTTTCTAAATGCACATTGACAGTACACTAAATTTAGGTTTAGTATTGGAGAAATGGGAACCAAACGACATGTGTGTACAATTGGGCAGCGCCAGTGGCACGTGGGCCTTCAGCAGAGCCGTGTGCTCCAGTGAACCTTTCCCTGAACCCAACAAAGGCAAAGTGCCAGCTTGCTATAGCAGCCTTCTAACTACATAAGCTAGTGACTTGTGAGTACAAGCATTACAGGGTTTTCTTTGCTTTGGCATACGGATGCATTGGTGAATCTGGGACAAATACCACTAAGGAGCAATCAAGCTCTATCTTGCACTTGGACAAATGATATAGTGTAATGGATGCTTTTTGAAAATATCAAAGTAATGTTGCAATTTACATAGAAATCATAACTAACAGACAAACTAAATACAGCAGGTCAAAAATTTCTATTAAAATGTTTTTAAATGAAAAACAGACTTTTTAAACCAATTTTTCACAGAATACTTTTTTCCCTAATGTTTTTGTTTTGTTGTGGGTTTTTTAATGAAAAGCTGAAAGCCAAACATTTTGGTTTTCAAGAGTTAGAAACTGACCTTTGGGGGAAAGGGAAGGGTTGTTTGTTGTAAAAAAAAAATGGTTTCCAGATATAATTTTTAAAAAATATTATCAAAAATATTCTTGGAAAATACTATTTTCCAGCCAGGTTTATAATTATGATTAAACATACTTTCAAAACTCAGTTCTTAGTATCATGGAAAGCAATGACAAATCAGATGTGCATCAAGACAGAGCTTTACAAGAATGACATATTGTGTATCAGCTGGTGCAAATACTCTGTGCAAAAAAAAAGACATTGTATTCATTTGTCTTTATGTGTGGAATATGTATATTGATATCTGGATTAATAATATTAATTTTTTTAAAGAGTTTTGCTTTAGAATGGCAACCAACCTGTAATTTATAGGAGACTAGGAGGAAACTTTCTCTGGGGGAAGATTATCCCATAAGTGCCTACTGTGGTATTTCTTTCATCATTTGTGACACATTTGATCCTGGAATAGAAAGACCACTGCTCTAATCCAGTATGGTAGTTCCAATGTATATTTCCTACCTTATTTCTGTAATTTTGACTGAATGTCTTTTAAATTTGTCAGAATATATTCAGTATACTATTTATTACATCTCATAATTACCCATACAAGTATATTTGGTTTTTAAAAACAGAAACGAATAGATGTACTCTTACTCTGAATTTTCCATGGTTTTACATTTTTGCTTGAAGATGCTTTCAGAATAAAGGTGAATAAACTAAATGCAGCATTATAGTTCACCATAATTTTAATGTTGGCCTGCTTTAAAACTACTCTATATGTTTTTAAAATATTTAATCTTAATTTTCACAAATTATGACCATTGACATCCAAGGATTTTGTAAAATAACCGAAGCATGGATAGTATTCCTCTCCCCTTCTTTTGCACCTACCATTTTAACAGGATTTTGTAATACCAAAAGCTCTCAGTGCAAGGAGGCCCTCTACAGGCTGAGGACTGAATCTTCTTCCAAAAGTTTAGTGAAGGATAACAAACACATCAAATCATGACAAAACAAAACAAAAATCATTTTTATTGGGGGTTTCTGGAAGATGGTTATATTCTCTTTAGCAGCAGAAACTTTTCATACTGTTTTTTTTTAACAATGGTGACAGTAGCCCACTGGCGTCTGAGCATGGCTTCTCCTTTTTGTGTCTGACCCCAGCTAGACAGCCCCAGAAGTTCCATTTTTTTCTGTTTATTTTCCTTGTACACAGCTATGTTACCATCCTACTCCTTTGGCCTGGAAAGCTGAAAATCTGTCTTCCCTGAACCCAGTGCCAATAGCATTCTTTGAAGAAGGTGTTCATGCAAAAAACAGCCTTCGTTTTTCTTTAAACGCCAAATCAGACAGCTAAAGAATAACCCCTCCATGGCTGTGGTTTTTCAGGAATCTTTTCCACAATCAGCATGGTGATACATATACAGCCATTATTTGACTATATTGGGGGACAGTAAGTGTTTCTGGGGGGACCAGAAGGAGGGGCCAGCTGGCACAAGTTAGAGCAGCACCCCTCCACAATCCCCCACATAACCAGGTCACAAAGATCTTTTGAATCTTCTATAGCTTAACACCAACATCGTGAATTGCACCAAGAAACTTACTGAAAGCCACTGCAGATCCTAAAACAGTGGTATAATGTGCTCCCAACATGAAAGTCCGATTAGTGAGCAGATAGCTGCATACTGCACTAGTTTAAGTTTCTCAGTAGTCTCAAGGTATTGAGTGCCTTACAGTAATCTGCAGCAGTGGCTCTTAACCTTTCCAGACTACTGTACCCCTTTCAGGAGGCTGATTTGTCTTGCGTACCCCAAGATTTACATCACTTAAAAACTACTTGCTTACAAAATCAAACATAAAAATACAAGTGTCAGAGCACACTATTACTGAAAAATTGCTCACTTTCTTATTTTTACCATATATTATAAAATCAGTCAATTAGAATATAAATACTGTATTTACATTTCAGTGTATAGTATATAGAGCAGTATAAACAAGTCATTGCCTGTATGAAATTTTAGTTGGTACTGACTTCGCTAGTGCTTTCTACGTAGCCTGTTGTAAAACAAGGCAAATATCTAGATGAGTTGATGTACCCCTTGAAAGACCTCTGCATACCCCTGGTTGAGAACCACTGATCTACTGTCTTGAGACGACAAAGGTGTGGAAAATTGTGGTAAAGTACACATAAAAAGCAAAACAAAAAACCCAACCCAATTCTCACCACATGCAGGTGAAAAAAGTGCCCTTAGCTACAGCACCCAAGAGCAGCCCAGGATGTAACAGCACAACTAAGTTGCTTACCAGTGTTACAAATTGTGGGTACATTCATTTGGTGGGGGTGCTAATATAAGTTTTGTCAGTTCTTCCATCTGTTGATATATGTTACATGGCACTGTCCAAAAAGACAGTGAATAGATGCCAATTCAGTGTTTCCGTTCTGGCATAGTTCTAAGCACTATACTAGTTACGCTTCTCCAGCAAGAATCTAATTATCCCTCTTAAAACTTGTTAAAACATGAGACCTGGTACTTTATGGATCACTCCTTCAGCGATTAAATAGGACTTAATTCCAACAGATAACCCTGTAAATATCTTTCAACAAGTGTGGAGCAAGAACTGTTGGCTTTAGGGAGACAAGCTTTCTAATAGAATATTGTAGGTGTCATATGAATTTGCCAAAGTAAGCAATTATAATTCAGGAGGCAGCACAGCACTCGCAACAGCCTACATCTATGATGAGTTCTATTAACTAATCTGTTAAGGATATAGGCAGACTGAAGATAAACTCAGATGCTGTACTCTCTCAAATAGCAATACAATGTGTGGCATCCTCTCTCCCTGAGCCTGTGGGGAAGGGTTATCTCAATAAAAATCAATATTCTGCCTAGGCTCCTCTACATTCCAAGCAGTCTAGCTGTATAATCCCTCCATTTTAGAAAATATAATAATATCATTTAAAAGACTCAAAATCCCCAAGGGGATCCCAGACCTACAAAATTGTTATGATGTTCTCATCATGTCAGAGATATCAAACCATTTCCAGCATTCTAATACCTTTATACACACATGGGTGGAAATTGAATGTGTATTAATGTAGCCAATTTTCCCTGCGGGTCCACTCAGTTTCTCTTTTTCTCCAGTGGAGAAAAACAAGTCGGCTGCATGAAGGGTCTGGGCTATCCTAGCAAAGAGGTATCAATTTCATCCTTGCCATCATGCAAGAGCATCTATTTGGGGCAATCCAGACTTGCAGATTGAGAACAAACCTATAATTTGGAGCACTGGCTGAGCAGGGGGATCATATGGATTTCTTAATTAGTCAGTGATGAGCACTTTGGCCCTTTCTAATGCTAAAGTAATATTCTGACCTGCAGCTGTCAGTGAAGTGGCAGTACATAAAACTGAAGGCATGTCTATGCAGCCCTGAAGTTTAGGTAATTACTGTGAACTCAGAACCTTTATGTTCATACCTCAGTGCCCACATGGGGGAGTTACAGCTCAGCTCTTTGGTGCACACTGCTATTCACACCCAGAAGGTCTGAACTACAGGGCAATATAGATAGACATGCCTAGGGCTTAAATTCTCATAGAGTATTTCCCAGAGCTCCTCTATTATCCCCTTCCCCCCCAACATCATGAAAACTGCAGGGCAGTTGAAAATATTTACCAGAGTTCTGCTCCAGACAGCTCCAGCTGAATTTAAGCACTGGACATGCCCTTAGACCAGGGGTCGGCAACCTTTCAGAAGTGGTATGCCAAGTCTTCATTTATTCACTTTAAGGTTTCGCGTAAATAAAACCTTATATTTATATAAATAATGTAATACATTTTAATGATTTTAGAAGGTCTCTATAAGTCTATATTTTATATAACTAAACTATTGTCCTATGTAACGTAAACAAGGTTTTCAAAATGTTTAAGAAGCTTCATTTAAAATTAAATTAAAATGCTGATCTTACGCCACCGGCCTGCTCAGCCCGCTGCTGGCCTGGGATTCAGTTCACCTAGGTCGGCAGCGGGCTGAGTGGGGCCTGCGGCTGGGACCCTGGCTGGCAAGGGGCCAGCAGCCAGAACCTCAGACTGGCAGTGGGCTGAGCAGGGCTGGCGGCCGGGACCCCAGACTAGCAGTGGGCTGAGCGGCTCAGCCCGCTGCCACTCAGCCCGCTGCCAGTCTGGGGTTCTGTCCACCGGCTCCTGCCAGCCAGGGTCCCGGCTGCCGGCCCTGCTCAGCCCGCTGCCGGTCTGGGATCCCGGCCCTGCCCACATAGAGTGGGTACCTACCTTCTTCCTGGTTCTAGCCCATTCTCTTCCTCTCTCTCTGCACTGAGCTGAGGGTGGGAGTGCACTGAGCACAGGGCTGGGGATGAAGGAGCAGGCTGGGGGTTGGGGTGTAGGGTCTGGCCAGGAGCTAGAATGAGGGAAGGGGCTTAGGGTTGGGGCAGGAGGTTTGGGTGTGGAGCATTTACCTGGGAAGCTCCCATTTGGTGCAAGGGGTGCAGGTGGGAATGTGGGTGATGCAAGAGTCAGGGCATGGGGTGTGGGGGGCAGGGGGTTTGGGGGGGTGCTGGAGTCAGGGCTGGGGTCGTGGGGGGTGCAGGGGTCAGGGCAGGAGGCTGGGGTATGTGGAAGGTGCAGGGGTCCGGGCAGAGGGCTGGGGGTGTGTAAGGGGGGTGCAGGGGTCCGGGCAGAGGGCTGGGGGTGTGTGAGTGGGGTGCAGGGGTCAGGGCAGAGGGCTGAGGGTGTGGGCTAGGGTCCTGGGGTTGCTCCCAGCCCCCTGCCCAGAGCGGCTCATGGCAGGGGGCTGGAGGGGATATGCCCTGATTCCACCCCCTTCCCCAAGGCCCCGTTCCCACCTCTTCTCCGCCTCCTCCCTGGAGCAGCAAGCGCGCTCCCTTGCAAGGGCCATCAGCTGATCCGAGGCAGGGAGGGAGAGGAGGAGGGGCAGGAACCCAGCATGCTGGGGGAAGAGGTGGGGGAGAGGGAAGCTTGCTTGCCCTGCAGCAGCAGCCGGCAGGACCAAGCTTCTTCACCCTGTCCCTGCTGGGGGGCGGAGAAGAGCAGGTCGAGGCGCGCAGGAATTTTAATGGCATGCTACTGCCTGCCGGGGTCCCGGCCTGGGTTCGTCAGCTGGCTGAGTGGGGCTGGCGGCCAGGACCTGGCAGGCAGCAGCATGCCATTAAAAATTGGCTCGCGTGCCGTCTTTGGCCCTCGTGCCATAGATTGCCGACCCCTGCCTTAGACCCTTGCTAATATAGTGATTTGGTCTGGATTCCCCAGATTCCCTGTTAGAAGCCCCAGAACTACTGGGACCTTAGAAATATTTCATAAACTCTTCAGGCCCATGTCCACAATGTCTACTTTGTTAAGGAAGAGGAACTCCATTTGTCTGGCGTTCTCTGTGAAAGCATGGGATGGGATTTATCAAAGCCCTTTAAAGAATCCCAGTGGCAGAGCATATTATGTAATATTAACAATGCTTCTGTGCATCTGAGGTTATGCTTGATACAGCAAGAGATTTTATTCAAAATGCATTGGACACCACTGAGGTTGCACAAAATAAAAGGCCTTTATCCTCTGATGTTTGTTGGCCCTGTACCAAAGAAAAAGGAACTCTGATGCATATGCTATGGGACTGTCCAACAGGCAGACATCTGTGGAAAAAGGTGGACACAAGAGTTAAAATAGTGCTCAGCTTTAGCAGCCAAACCTCAATCCAAAATTCTTTCCTATTTACCTACTAAGCTGGGTTTAACACCGTGTGAAGGAGCAGAGAAACTGCTGCCTCGCACAGCAGGGGTTAAAGAAAACTGGTAGATTCAGCCAGCCCCGCCCTGCTACCCATGCAGCCAATGCCATGCCTGGAGGGGGGGAAAAAGAAGGGAGCCTGGCTCAGTCAGGTACTGACTTGTGAGGAGGCAGGAGCTCGCAGTTTGCCTGCCTGAAGGGATGGAGCAGCAACCTGCCAGCCAATGCAGCCACTGGAGACAAGTAAGCCTTCCTCTTGCTCAGGGGAGCCTGCAGATAAGCCTCAACTGTGTGGTAATTAGACTAGAGGGGCCATGCCCCAAACTAATGAGATTTTAATAGGAAGTAGCCCAGCGAAAGAGCCCTTGAAGGCTCTATCACAAGTGGTGGAGAATATGGACAACGCCCTAGTCCCTGCTGAAGGGGATTTTTTTAAAAAAGAGAGGGAGAGCCCAAAATAACAAAAGGAAAAAAACATGAATGGAGATGGAACAGCTGCTGAAGTGGATGACCAAACATAACGCTTACCATAAAGAGCAACAGAAGCAGCTTCTGCAGCGGATGGTGACGTAGCAGCAACAATTAGTTCGCGAATTTGCAGCCCGGCAGCAGCAGCTGGTTCAGCAAGTGGCCTCCATTTTGCAACCCAGTGCTCCAGCAGAGTTGACTAACTCTGCCCCATCAGACTTGCCACGATGGGGCCTGATGATGATCCTGAGGCTTTTTTAGAAAGTTTTGAGCAGGTGGCCATGGTAGCCCGGTGGCCCCGAGACCAATGGGCTGCAGTGTTGGCCCTGTATTTAATCGGGGTACCACAGACCACATATCGTGCTTTAGACCCCGTCACTGCCCCAAGTTAAGGCAGTCATCCTTGACACCCTAGAGATCTCTGAGGAGACGTTTCGTCGACACTTCCGGGGGGAGCAGTACCCATCGGCTAGGCTCCCTGTAAGCTGCACAGCCGCGCAGCAGGCTATTTAGGGCTGCACAGGTCCCCCGGCCTGGCCCCTCTGGAGCTGCTGGGGAGGGGAGACCTTCCTCTGGACCAGTTGGGCCCAGCCCGGCCGGAGCTGCGAGAGGTGCCACTCCACACCAGCCCAGGTGCTACTGTGGGGAGAGAGAACTGTGGGGAGTCCTCTCTCCCTGCTGTAGCCCTGGGGCAGTCAGCACCCCAAACCCCTCATCCCCAGCCCCACCCCAGAGCATGCACCCCTAGCCAGAGCCCTCACCCCCCCACACCCAAACCCTCTGCCATAGCCCTGAGCCCCCTTCAGCACCCGAGAACCCACACCCCCTGCCCCACCCCAAAGCCTGCACCCCCACACCCCAACCCTCTGCTCCAGCCCTGAGCCCCCACCCACACCGCAATCCCGTCATCCCTGACCCCACCCCAGAATGTGCACCCCTAGTCAGAGCCCTCACCCTCCCACACCCAAACCCTCTGCCCTAGCCCTGAGCCCCCTCCCACACCCAGAAGCCACACCCCCTGCCCCACCCCAAAGCCTGCACCCCCACACCCAAACCCTCTGCTCCAGCCCTGAGCCCCTCCCTAACTCCAATCCCCTCATCCCCGACCCCACCCCAGAGCCTGCATTCCCCAGCCGGAGCCCTCACCCCCCGCACCCTGCCTTTGCCCAGAGTCCCCTCCCACACTCCAAACCCCTCAGCCCCAACCCATGACATGAATTTTGTTATGTGCACCAATATGGAGATGATTCTGCAGATGGGTAGAAAAAATTAGAGGGAACACTGCCCACCGGGAGCCCGACCACACGTGGTTGCCCAGAAGCTGCAGGACTCATGCTGGAGATGGCTCAAACCTGAAGAGAAGATGGGAGTGCAGTTGGTTCTGCTGGAGCAGTTTGTCCAGATCCTGCCCCCTGGGGGAAGAGAATGTGTGTTGCGGCACCATCCTGAAACCATGACGGATGCCATCCAGCTCACTGAGAATTACCTAACTGCCAAGTCTCCTGTGATGTCACCCTCCCCCAGGGATCATCTGGGATCAAGAGCCCTGTGCTGTCAAAGGATGGAAGCACCTGTGGACCCTGGATCCTTAAGGAATATAGACATGCCCCCCCACCCCGTACCAGAGCCCCAGAGGGCTCGAGGGCAAAGAGGCGCTAGGGTCCCCTACCCCAGAGACCTAGTACCATTTACTCATACTCTAGTTCGAGACACCACGGGCCCACCAAAGGCACATCAAGGAGCCTTCCCTGGCCCGGGACTTGGGGAGGCCTGTGGGGACCAGAACAACCGAGTACCTAGACAGGAAACTCCACGCATCACCCAAGATCAGGGTCGGTGTTTCATGTGTGGCCATTCTGGGCACTGGTCCAGAGACTGTTCTTATATGGAATGTAGCTTTTGGAAGATCTGCACTCTGTGGACACGAGCATGCCAAGGGGACCCAGCCAAACTGACCATCCTGCTGCAGGTAAATGGGAGAGAAGTGATGGGGCTGGTAGATTTGGGGAGTGCCCAGACCCTTGTACAAAGTGCAGTTGTTCCTAATCCAGGCCCAGTTCAGGGCACCGTCATGTTACACTATATGCATGGAAACGTGAGGGCCTACCCCCGCACAGAAGTGACTTTAAAGGTGGGGAGACAGGAACATCCCCTGATGGTCGGTCTTGCCCTGATGCTTGCCTACCCAGTTATTTTAGGCAGGGACTGGAGCTACTTTGGAGAATTGTTAACCAAGCTGGTGGGAATCCCTTCCGATGGCCAGGGGGCCCTACCTCCAGCCACAGGACGACCTGAAGTGGCAAGCCTTGCAAGTGTGCAGGAGGTTACAGACCCTGGTGAAGGGACATCCTGGTCTTCAGTTCCAATCCAGCCAGATCAGGCCCCCTCCCAGCTGGAAGGGGAGCCCACCCTCAGACCTGAATTGGAGATTCTGATTCTCCTGCTGGACTTTGTGGGAGAGCAACAGGCTGACGACACACTGAGTCGAGCATATGCCCAGCTGGCAGTGGTAAATGAGGCGACCGTTGAACCCCATCAAGTGGGACAGTTCCCACATTTTGAGATTCAGGGTGACCATCTATACTGCTTAGAGAAAGACCTGCAGACCGAAGAGATTCGACATTCGCTCTTGGAGCTCGGCCTCTAACAGAAGGAGTTTATGCAACCCGCCGCTGGGCACCTTGAGAGGGAAAAGACATTAGCTCGGATTCTGGCCTGGTTCTTTTGGCCAGGGATCTACAGAGAGGTGGTGGATTTCTGTGCCTCCTGCCCAGAGTGCCAGCTCACTGCACCTTGGCCAGCTGAGAAAACCCCTTTGATCCCTCTCCTGCTTATGGGCTTATCTGCTTTGAGTGGATTGGAGTTGACATAGTCAGCCCTCTGGAGAGGAGTGCTACCGGATACTGGTTCATTCTCATTATAGTAGACTATGTGGCCCGGTATTCTGGAGCCGTGCTCTTATGTTCTCTGAATGCCAAAAGGGTGGCAATGGAACTTATGAATACCTTTGCCCAAGTCACGGTGCCCTGGGAAATCTTGATAGATCAAGGAACAAACTTTATGTACCAGACGATCAAGCAATTCTGCCGTTTACTAAAAATCAAGACTCTACAAACAGCTGTATACCACCCCCAAACAGACAGCCTGGTAGAACGCTTTAACAGAACCCTATAAGCTCTGAAGATTTGTCCTGGTGGATGTCCGACATTGGGACCAGCTACTCCCTCCTCTCCTGTTTGTGGTCCGGGAGGTTCCCCAGTCTTCCACTGGCTTCTCACCATTTGAGGTTTTATATGGGAGGCATCCCTAAGGGATTTTTGGACCTCATTTGAGAAACGTGGGAGGGGCAACCATCCCAAGCCACCAGTGTGGTATAGTATGTCTTGAGCCTGCAGGAGAAACTTGAGGCTGTAGGCTCATTTGCCAGGGAGAACCTCCTACATGCCCAAGAAACACAACAAGCTGCCTACAATAAACGGACCTGCTTTTGGGAGTTTCAGCCTGGTGGTAGGATTCTGTTGTTGCTGCCCAGCTCAGAGTCAAAGCTCCTAGCCCGCTGATAGGGGTGATCTGACGTGTGGGAATTGGTGAACTATGAAATCAAGCAACCCAACAAATGTACGGTACAACAAATCTACCATGTGAACCTTTTAAAATAGTGGAAAGCCCAGGAAGGCTTACTAATAGCTCCCTACCTACCACAGCCTGAACTAAGCCTGCTTGGGGAGGCTTCAATTGCAGGAGTGGTCAAGACTGGGGACAACTTTGCCCCAGAACACAGAAGTCAGGCGCAGCAAGTAATCACTGCCTTCTCTTCCATTCTTTTGACCCGACCAGGGCAGACTCACCTGATAACCCATCATATTCAGATGGTACCAGGAGTTAAGGTCAGAGAAAGCCCTTGGTCCCTTCCCCAGAAACTGAGAGACCATGAAACAGGAACTCCTGTCAATGCTAGTGTTAGGGGTGACTGAGGAGTCTTTCAGTGACTGGAAAAGCCCCGTGGTACTGGTCCCTAAGCCCAATGGAAGTACCTGCTTTGCATTGACGTCTGCAAGGTCAACGCCATATCAAAGTTTGATGCATACCTGATGCCACATGTGGATGAGCTGCTCGACCAGCTAGGAAAGGCAGAGTACATCACCACTCTGGACTTAACAAAGGGATATTGGCAGATCCCCCTTACACCCGAGTCCAGGGGAAAGACAGCTTTCTCCACCCCCTTCGGGTTTTTCCAGTTCCACACCATGCCCTTCAGTTTGCATGGGGCCCCTGCCACATTTCAGCAACTAATGGACCACATTCTCCACCCGCATAGCCAGTATGCAGCTGCCTACCTAGAGGACGTGGTGGTTTATAGTCGCGACTGACAGAACCATTTAGAACATGTGACCACAGTGCTATAGTCCCTCAAGGAGGCCGGCCTGATGGCAAACCCTGCTAAATGTCACCTCAGGAAGGATGAGACCACCTACCCCGGGTACACGTTGGGAAAGAGCACAGTCCGACCCCTGTTTAGCAAAGTCCAGGCCCTCTAGCTGTGCCCTCCTCCTTCCTCAAAAAAGCAAGTACACCGGTTTCTAGGACTGGCTGGTTACTACCACCACTTTATCCCAGGGTTCTCGTCCATTGCGGCCCTCCTTTCTGATCTCCTCAAGAATGAGAGTCCTAAAAGGATCCAGTGGACCAGAGCCTGTGAGGAGGTTTTTCAAACTCTGAAAGCCCAGCTCTGTCAGGAACCCAAATTGTATAGCCCTGACTTTACCAAGGAGTTCTTGTTACAGACGGACACCTCGGACATCGGCCTAAGAACTGTTCTGTCCCAGGTAGGGGGAGACAATGAACACTCCATCCTATACATTAGCAGAAAGCTGTTCCGAGGGAGAAAGCCTACTCTGTAATCAAGAAAGAACCCTTGGCGGTAAAATGGGCTATGGAGTTGCTCCATTATTATTTTGTGGGCACACACTTCACCCTAGTCACTGACCATGTCCCTCTCTGCTGGCTGCATGCCATGAAGAGAGCATGGCTCAGTCAGGCGCTGACTGGCGAGGAGGCAGGAGCTCACTGTTTGCCTGCCTAAAGGGACGGAGCACCAACCTGCCAGACAATGCAGCCACTGGAGACAAGTAAGCCTTCCCCTTGCACAGGGGAGCCTGCAGATAAGCCCCAACTGCAGAGTAACTGGACTAGAGGGGCCACGCCCCAAACGAATGAGACTTTAGTAGGAAGTTGCCCAGGGAAAGAGCCCATTGAAGGCTCTATCACACACCGTCACAATGACTTTGGTTCTTGAGGATTGCAATGATCCCCAAGTGGATTTTTTTATTTTACAAAAGTGGAACAGTAAGTTTATGACCAGAATAGAGCAGTGGTATTCAGATCTTTCCGAGTTAGCAGCCAAAGGAAGAATAGGTTATTACCTTAGAGAACAATTACATTCATTTGAAGAAATTTGGACTCTGTTTCTAGATACATTTGGATAAAAATGTTGAGATGGCTCAGAGAATGCCAGATTTCCATTCCACCTAAGCCCTCCTCTCCCTGTCCATATATATCTTCTCCTACTTCTCACCCCATTGTGTTATGTCTATAGAGTATTGTCTGGCATTGCAGCTTTGGCAAGTAGTAAAATTGTGAAATTCCATAATTCTATTGTGAAGAGAGTGGGATTTGAAGACCTACAAGCTGTAAGTCATTCACCTTTCTGTATTTTGTTTCTTTATGGAAATCAATAAAAAAATTAATCATAAAAATGATATAAGCAATTAAACTTTGATGGATTTCCTAAGAAGCATGCCAATTTAATTTCTAAAATCTCTGGTTCTGATGCAGCTACAAAACTACAGCTATTCATCATTTTTCAGATTTTACTACCAATACGCTTTTCCATTATATTTTAGGGCACAGGAACAAGAGCGTTTTTAATTAAAAAACACTTTTTTTTTTATAGTGCCAGAAAAATGCAGGCAATTTTATACCTGAAAAGGAATTAAAAATTAAGTGAAGGAGTAAAATTTTCTTTATTAAACAGTTCAAGAGATGCTAAAAAAGGCATCCATCCCAGAGATGTTATAAAGTGAGATTCATTTCTCTGTCACTATCACTTAAATGGTTTTCTTAGTATTTGCCAATGGCTGGTGTCATTTTGAGTACCCCAGAATGCTGTATCGTACATCAATTCCTAGAAATTTACCTAACTAATTATTAAAACTGATAGGATCAGAACCAAAAGCCATACCTTTATAACCTCTGAATAAGGGATACAGTAACCAGATTTCTCTCTGCAGGTATTAATAAAATCAGACAGTGTCTACCAAGGATATTTCCATTCTATAGAGTACGCTCTGTATATTTCTGTCTATCTATAGAGAGAGTGGGTCCATATACACTTGACCTATACTGGCTGTACGAGACCTGAATGGGTATGTTTACTGTGTATTTGAATTCCACTGGGATTAAGATGTGACTAATATTAGTGTAGAGATTGCCTTGCTCCATTGCAGAGTCCTTTGGTTACCTGAGGGTACGTCTACACTCCATGAGCCACAGCTGCAGCAACACTGCTGTAGTGTAGACACTTCTTACAGCTACAGAAGGGGTTTCTCTGTTGCTGTAGTAAATCCACCCCTCTCAAGAAGCAGTAGCTAGGTCAATGGAAGAATTCTTATCAGGGTTTAGGTCAGCTTAACTACACCTTTCAGGGATGTGAATCTTTCACCCCTGAACGATGTAGTTAGGTCGACCCAAGTTTTAGGTGTAGACCAGGCCTGAGTTCCTCAGTATAGTAGTGTTGGAATGAGACTGCGCTGGAGGTTACTAGCTGTGCTCTTTGATCTCTTTGATGACCACCTTGGGATGTCTGAAAGATTTGAACACTACATCCAGCTGGGGATATGGTAACCCAGGAGGTGACTGGTTGCCAGGTCCCCTTGATCAGTGTCGTAGGAGGAGAGGAGGCATGAAAAGAGTGTACAGTAGGCACAACCCTGGACTGAGATGCTTAATTTGGATCCCGCTGCTTTCACCTGATATTGCCTTTCAGGTGCACAGCTGATCTTGTTCTTTGCTTCCTGCTTTGTAAGTAAAGTTTGGTGGCTAATAAAGTAGTTGCTCTCCCTCACTTAATTAAGGAGGAGTCTTCTGATTTGAGGGTGGCATATTTAAAAGCACTCAGCAGTGGCCTAAATTTGAGTCAGGGGTAACACTTCTGTTGACTTCACTAGGAACAGAGGTAGGCCAGTTTCAATAGGACTACTCAAGTGATTAAAGTTAAGCACATGCTTAAGTGCTTCACTGGACTGGGACCAGAGTATTCAGCACTAGAGCTGAATGGAAAATGGTTCCACTAAAGTTTTTCCATTGGAAAATGCAGTTATGTCAAAATCAAGAGGCTTTGGAGAAAAAATAAAAGAAGTTTCAACAATGTCAGGACATCCCATTTCACCATAATCTTTCAATTTTGTTTTGAAACAATTTGTCATTTTGAATCTTTTAAATTCTCTTCTATTATGTATTATAGCATAAAAAATTCAAAATCTAAACAAAATGTTTTGATTGATCACAGACATTTTCAGAATTCTTTTGCAGAGAATTTTGAAATGTGTGGGTTCTTTCTGGTTCAAAAGGAAGCCAAATTTCAAAAGTCCCAAAATTCTTTGCAAAATGGAATTTCCATCCTCTGCCCAGTTCTACTCAACAGCTTGAATGATGGAGCCCCATTTACTGAGGACTTACCATACTGAGCCCTTAATTCTAATCAGAACCTCTGGGCACTATTGTAATGTAACTAAATAGTAATTATGCATAGGACATGTGGGACAAGTCACATGGACTAAATTATAGAATTTATGTGAACTAAATATGTTTTTAATTTTGTTGTGAATAAGGCCATTAAATACAACAGTTATGCTATATTTCTCTATGTAAAATACCAAACTATTCAGTGCCGGTGTCAAATGGGTTGATTGTTTCGGTCCCCTTCTTAGTGGACAAGTGTCCACATTTCAAAAATCAAAGTCGCAATTTATATGATCACCTATATTAACAGTCTCAGTAGAGGGGCCAAGAACGGCATGGGAATGGAGATTAATTTATCTTCTATACTAGTGTACCTCAACCTTTTTGATACCAGGGCCTGGCTTGCTGCCTTCCTACACTTTAGGGGGATCTCAGGGACTGGCACTGGTCCAGAGACTGGTCGTTCAGAAACACAGTTCTATACCATTTACAGTGATTCTTCCAAAACAAACTTGAGGCACAGTAGGTTGTGATATTTGGAATTTTGCAAGAGCCATAGCTGCAATCAAGGTCCTTTGCCTTTTGCAGCTAGCTGGAGTAAACCTGCAACGAGGCCCCCTAGTTGATGTTCACTCTGGTGCCACCAACTGGAAATTCTGCAACCTCTTCAGGTAGACTCAAAAAAGGATGTTTCTATTTAATTAAATATGAAAATGGATAATACAATTCGTAATACAATACCATACCCCGCTATTGAATTGTTTATTTTACTATTGCAGAACTTTCTGTTGATGACACATAACTGGAATGTGGGAAGTGTCGGGGGGAAATCAGAATTTTGGCAGCTGGGTAGCCGATATTTGGAGCTTTTGGCACACAGGAAGGCACAGAGGACAGTTCAGGAGTATAGAATAAGAACATTAGCTGGATGTTTCTACTGAAACAATTCAAAGTGAAATGGCCAACAGTGTTGATATTTATACAGGTGTAACAAGCCTGAACTGTGTAGTATGGAGATAGAGTCTGCAGGAAGACCACCAGCTTATGCAAGAAAGGCCCGGAGCAGACACAGGGAGTGATTGTCTCTATGGCAGTCAGAGTTGGCACGATTTCCCCTTCCAGAGGCATTGGCCCTACTTGGCCAAATTGAAGGATTTTTCAGCTGCTGTCTCCAGAGAGTCAAGGCAGGGGAAGGGGTTGAGGGCTATAGCTGTTAGCAGTGGTAATCCTGAGGGAAAGGCTGCAGGATAGCAGGCTCCTGGGGAGGCTGGCTGCAGTTTGGTGAAGTGAGCCGACAGTTATAACTGTGGGTGAGCAGCTCCCTTTTTTTTTTTTTTTTTTTTTTTGATGCTACTTCCAGGGCTTGTCCCGAGGTGCCAGACAGCTGTAGATAAAAGAAGCTAATTTGTTCTTCATCCTGTAAGTGATCTCCTTATGCCCGATTTCTCCAGTTCTGAGCCCAGTCATCGAACCTGGAACTCCCCTTGGTCAAAGTGCACCTTGCCCCCTGGCATCCCTAACCTCACCCTGGACAGAAGTGGGGTAACAGCACCATATTTAGGTTTCAGATTTAACAACCCATCAAGATGAATAGCACAGTTCACATCTCTTATAGGAATATTATGGTTTAGACTCATTTCACATTTAGAGTAGGTGTTCTTTACAATCCTAAAGGTTATCAACCTAATTTTAAAATATTGAGAAATCTTAGATTCTGGAGCACAGTTCTGTGGCAGGGAGTGAATGCACTGCAAATTCCTCAGCTGCATAATTGTGTAATATACAGGGCCCTGCCCATTATACAGAGAATTTCTATTTTCAGTACTGTTAGTGTCATGCTTTTCTAAAGGATTAAAGGCAATGTAAACAAAATAAAAACCACCATACATGGACCTTAATCTGTAGTAATCTTCAGTGCAATAGGCTATTTTTACACAAATTTAGAAAACTTGTTTGTTTCAACTTTCTCAGAACTTGATTTTCAAATCTTCAGTTCATCAGACTGTATGAAAAGTAAATCCCAATAAAACAAGCGGAAACTATAATTCTATTCTTTAAAAAGCTAAAATTAACTTTATATAGTACTACCTTGAATGTAATTTACTACATCTAGGTTTACTTATATTTACAATCAGACTAGCAAATTTATCCATACATTTTCAAAGTAGAATGCAGGGATTTAACTACACCGTTCCTGGAGGAGTCATAAATCTAATTAATCATACTTGAAAATATAGGGGCAAGGATAAAACAATTCTTGTGAGAGAATTTGCCTTTATTTGAAGTTTGAATTTATGAAGATTCCATAGTGCTGCAGGCTGTTTTGTAGTTAATATGTGAAACAATGTCATTTCCTCTGGGCTCATTTTGCTACTGCAGTGTTTAACAGCTGACTGCACATGCAACCTGGACTGTGGGACCACTGAGCCCTCCGGCCCACCAAGCTGGGGTATCCCTCTCACACTGTGATGCTGTGTCAAGACACAACCCCCTGGCAGGTACTGCACCTACAGACATCCACAGGCAGGGATTCACCCAGCTGAGTTACATGAATGATCTCTCAGCCACTCATGAGAGTTAATTGGCCCATATGGGAGTGTGGGGTAGTCACCCCATCAATAGGGAGGCTCCAGCCAATTCCCCCCCAGCTCCAGCCCTACACCCGAGAATTGTACCTTCTTGCACTGGTCAGAAGCCTGCCCAGTATAAGTTTATTACCCAGTTTGCCCCCTCCCTCGATCTGGGGAGGACACACACTATCCTTTATAAACTGAGCTGAGATTTCCCAAGCACTTCAACCAAAACACATTGTTTTAGGTAAAATATAAAACAGATATATTAACGATGGAAAGATAGATTTTAAGTGATTATAAGTAGCAGGCATGGAAATCAGAGTTGGTTACTTAAGAAACAAAAATAAATTCACGGTCTGAGTTCTACAAACTAAACAGGATTTGAATGAAGAAATGTCTCACCCTGACAGATGGTACAAACAGGTGACAGATCTTCAATACACAGGCTGGAACTGCTTTCCAGCCTGAGTCCACCCTCCCGCAATTCAAAGTCTTTATCCTCCAGATGTGTTTTCAGGTGTTGAACTGTGGGGAGAGTGAGGTCAAGTGATGATGCACTTCCTCTCTTTTATAGTTTCTTCCAGCTTGATGGAAAGATCTATATTTGTAATGTGACAGTCTGTCCCCATTGGTCGAGCAGTCTTCATTGTCTGCGTGTTCTCTCTGAGAAGTCTCCATTGTATACAGTTCCTGGGATAGCGGATTCTTTCCTTGATGGGTGTTGATGAGCCATTAACCACTGTCTGGCAACTCCATTGTTGTACCTGAAAGGCTGGTTGTGGGTGTTCCCAACTTCACAATATATTTCAGTAACACACCCATAGCAAAATTTCATAGCTTCACATACAATTGTAGCACATACAATCAAAGAGGACAGTAATGTTCAACAGATGAAGACTTTTTGCCTCAAGGCATACGTTTTGTACAAAACATATCCTAATTATATGACAGTGGTGAATATGGGGGTTCCAGGGTGCCACGCTGAGGTACAGAGTGTCACAACATTAGACAGGAACATAAGAATTGCAATACTGGTTCAGAATCATGGTCCATTCAGTCAAGTGTCCTGTCTCTCACAGTGGCCAGAATTAGAAATTCAGAGGAAGATGTAAGAACCGCAGAGTGGGGAGATGTGGGTTTATCTGCTCCCAGCCCCGATATTAGGTCTTGTCCTGATTTCTAGCATTTAGAGATTTGGAGTTAGGCTTAAATCTGGAAGCATGTGCAATATCTCTTCCAAACATTTTTATTAATTATAACGCTGGATATTCTTGAAATCCATATGAGTCCAGTCTCTTTTTGAATCTTAAGTTCTTGGTCTCAGTGACTTCTTTTGGCAATGAGCTCCACCGTTCAATTGTACAGTGTGTGGAAAAGAGGGTGTTTCCATTTTTAATTTCCCAGCTATATTTTCATTGAATATCTCTTGTTCTCGTCTCTGACCCATTCATTTTATGTATGTTTATCATGTCCCCTCTTATTTGTCTCCCTTCTAAGGCAAACAGTTCCAATCTTTTCAATCTTTCTTCATATGAGAGTTTTTCAAAGCCCTTAATCATTCTTGTTGTCCTTTTCTGGACACTCTCTAGTTCTGTGATATCATTATTGAGATGGAGGTAACCAGTACTACACACAGTATTCTAGATGAAGCCACTCTGTCAGTTTGTATCATGATATTGTAATATTTTCAGTATTATTCTCCATCCCATTCCTGTTCAATCTAATATTTTGTTTGCTTTTTTGATTGCAGCTGCATATTGAGCAGAGGTTTTCATTGAGCTATCTAGAGAGATGTCAAGGTCTCTTGTTTGAATTGATATAGCTAACTTAGAACCCTGTAAGTTGCACATGTAATTTAACTTTTTCCCTCCAATGTTCATTACTGTGCATTTGTTAACATTTAACCAGTATCAACAGGCTGTAACATTGCAAAGGTTCAGGCAATTGAAATATACTCTGCATTTAAATTAACTGGGGAGATGATTGTGACCTAATTTCACCATCATAGTGAGCAAATTTGATACATATTGCTCACTGGAAAAAAATGAAGCATGTAGGGTAATTTGCTGCTGAATGTAGCAGCTCAAAGGTGTTTGATGATTGTAATCACACACTTAAGATTAAAAGCTCAATATTGTAATGATGGGGTCATGCAAGCTTCTTTGATAACAAACCAAAGGGTCACTGACTTGCACAGTGTCATGGGGCACACCTCTCTGTCTCTGCTGTCTGTGTGCCGCCCCTCTTGCAGCCTCAGGAACTGCAGCATCCTCTTAATGGCTCAGCCCTCTGGCCATGTCACTACCCGTGTTTCTCCCTTCCAGGGGAGGTTTAGCTCCTCAATAGTCCTCGGCGGTCTTCCTGCACAGTGCCTCTGTGCCACTCACCCAATGGCTAGTAGGGGAACCCAGACCCACCCTCTTCTCTGGATTCCAGCCCAGGGATCCTCAGCTCAACAGTCTGGGCCTTCTCTCTCTTGGCTCACTGCTCTGTCCTGGCCTGCTTCCTACTACAGGTTCCCCTTGGAACCTACCACTTCCCAAAGCCTCCTCCCAGGGAGAGCCTGCAGTGCAGTACCCACCCACTCCTCCCTTTCTCCTGGGAGTGTCTACCTTTTCCAAGCAGCCCCTTCACCTTTCAGCTCCTGGGCTTTATAGGCCCCACCTATTCCTGACCCACTGAGCATCCTTAATCAGCTGCCTACTGGGTTAATTGGACCATCTGGCCTGCATTCAACCCTGCAGGATGAGTGTGGGGTGGTCACCCCATCACACACAGCAATAAGGTTTGGGAGTACTTTCAGTACTTATACCGTGAAAATTAAAACTTAAAAATATAATTAAAATCCCTTCGAGAAGTAATAGACAAATCGCATCATAATATTTTACAAAGGTGCTGCGAGAGTCTAGCCAATGCTTGAAAAGCCAATTGTAGGGACGCTGCCATAGGAGCAGAAAAGTAGAGTTCAGGTTGCACGTTCAGCAGCGAGAAAGGAGGAAAAGAATGGACAGGGAAAAGATTGCAACTGCTATGTCATGAAACAATACTTAACTATGGTAAAGTATATGCTAACTGCAAAGGAAAAAAAATAACTTTGGACCATATGTTCCGCTCTGGCATAAAACTGCATGGAAGAGAACAAAATAATCCAAAAATTATGTGGCTTTTGAAGTGCAGCTGCTGGGCTGTATTCTCCTCCCCACTTTCCTGTGGAACCAGTGGGGATGCAGAACAGCCAGGGTGCAGGGCCATGAACATGAATAGAGGCCAGGGATTCATGCAATTAAATCCAGGGTTTCCCATGAATCCAGGCCAGACACATGGGATGAAATCCTAACCTCACTGCAATCAATGGCAAAACTCCCTTTGATTTCTGAGGGGGCCAGGATTCCCCCCATGGAGTTTGTCTCCTTGTGCATCTTCCAGGCTTCCCATCCCTCAAAATGACAGCACAGATAGCTATTAGCATGCTGCCATTGTCTTCTAGGCCATAGATTGTATTTTGTAATTCCTCTAGTGGAAGTCAGAAAATGTGGAAGAGCAATTATTGCTGCTTCCAGCAAGTCTGATTAATTTCTGGTTTTACATAGCCATTAGCCTGTCTGAGGGGTGGCATGCTGACTGGCTGTCAGCTCCTCCCTTCCTATTCCTGGCTAATCCTCCTTTTCCCACACAATTTAATGGTCAAATTTTTCCAGAAGGGAAAGTGTAGTGGCCTTTCTGTTTGATGTGAGTCTCCTTTAGCTATTTCTTTGGGTTTTCTGCTCTCCCCACCATGTGGACAGAGATAGGGGTGTTATACAGATGTAGGGAAGATGTGTCTTTTAGGAGACACGTCTGAGGTACATTTTATAGACAATGCTGATAACACATAGGTGATATTATATGTGAAGTAGATAAAGAAGCACACCAACATGCTGCAATATAAGAGAAGCCACACAAAATAGATAAATTAGAAACAAAAGGACTATACCACTATAAAGGGACCCACAAGCCTCCCAAAATGAGACACTGGAGCAGGAGACAGCCTTCCAGGGAGGGGTTTAAATGGAAGAGTTGGGCTCAGTTGAAAGGGAGCAGGCAGACAGAGTAGATATGGCACTCTCACTGTGGGAGAGAAGTCTGTCTATGGCCAGGAACTGGGGAAAGACTGGCACCTAGCAGATCTCCTGGAGGAATGGGAGTGTTTGTTGTTTCCTACTTGATGTGGACTTTGAGGCCCCAGCAGGGGTAGAACTGTAAGTGACCTAGCGGGAGGGTTAAGTCTCTGCCATCCAGAAGTGGAGGCTGGGCAGAGCAGCAGAAGGGTACTTGGGGGAAACTGAGAGTGAGTGGCTGCTGCATCACAGTGCTGCAAGATGGCACTCTAGTAAGGACATGCTATAGCAACCATGCTGTAATTGGCACAAGAGTCATAGTACAGCTGGATAGAGAAGCAAAAGTGAACACATTGGGGGAATCAGGAGGAATAAAACTATGCCAAACTTCACAAAGAAATAATGAAATCTACAATCCTAGCCATTTGAGTTCTATGCGTCCATCCACCAGTAATTTCCTGGTATAGAAACTCCAATTTTTCTGACCGCTTGTCCTACTGTTGGGTGTCATCTTTTGTTTTCTGCCTCCAGCTTATCTTGTGTGTGCTAAACTTCAATTCCCCTATAAGAGGGAATTAAATGTTTTCACTGTACAACCTCCAGCTGCCCTAGCACCTTTACTAAGGAACAGTGTGATTACTGTCAGGACCACCAGAATGGGTTTGTCCTGCACTTGGAGGTGGATGCAGCAAATTGGAGCAGCTGGAGACAAAGGGAGAAGGAACTGACACATACAGGGCGCATGTGGAGAATCAGGGTTGAAGGAAAAGCTGTCAAGCATGCAGGGTTACTAGGATGAGGTGGAAAGTAAGGTGGCTTAGTACATTCAGGGATCATGGGGGATCTGAGCAGCAGAAGGCAGTGAGGTGCATAGCATTAAGTGTACTATAAATTCTAGAATGTATAGTATTACTATTGTTACGTGTTCACTGAATGGTACATCTTAGAATTATTTCAGTAAAACTGAAAATCCTGGGAAGATTAATTTGCAATCAGTCAACAGAGCTGCAGAATCACTACATAATTCAGTACAGGTTTGCTATAGAACTCAGGCACCTTACTGAAAAATGTAGGGTTAGTGTACTGCCTATAACAGGCAGCTGATTGAGATGCAAAGATTACATTGCTTAAAAAGGGATGAACATTAACTCTTTGTAACACTGTCACTTGGAGAAGGAGTCTTTGCTAAGAAACCAGGTCCACTTTTTTATTTAAAACAAACAAACAAACAAAAAAACAACAACAAAACAGTGCCAGACAGAGAGCATACAAGAGCTGTCTGCTTTGCAATCAAATTAAACCACAGAGACAGCAATTTCTTCGCACTTCTGATGGTATTTTAATGTTGTCCTTTGGGGCAGGTAATACTGCATAAACCATGACGTTTAACAACATGCTGTCTGTAAAGTGAATACTGGTGGCCTTGACAGTAATTACAGAAAGAATTAAACAGGCTGGTTATACAAAGTGTAAACCCAGTAAGAAGCTCATAGACTAAGTGGTTTCAGTGGAGGGAAGTGATGGGATATTCAGAATATGTATGGACCCCCAGAGATCCATCCATTATAAAAATATAATACCAGATCACTACCAGATGAGGGGGGAGGGGGAGAAAATGTGAGATGGCAGCAGAGTTGATGTATCACATGGAAGTTAGAGCTAGCTAATGAAAGCGCTCAAATGTATACATTTGACACATCTTTGGCACTGTTTGTTTGGGATGTGTTCATCTCCAGCAAATTCCACCAAGCAACTGCAAATAAATTTAGAGGGGTCCAAATTTCCACTGCTGATGTGGTGATCTGAGACAATACCTTCCATTAACATGACACCAGCACAGGGAATGGGACTCACCAGGAAGAAATGCTAATTTGCTGCATAGTAAACCACTTTGTAGGGAGCGAAACAAAGGTAATGGGTGCTAGAGCCCGGCTTAAGTAAAATGCAGCTAGTACAGGAAGTGCTCAAAGCCAAAGGATTAGAGCCAAAGAGTCAATGAAATATCATAGGGACAAGTTAGTACCTTGTCTAGCAGCTACAAGAGTTCCTGTTGGGGCATTAACACAAAATAATCGAGTGGTCATGGGATCTACCTCATGAGGCATGGAAGCAACTGGAGCACTGGGGTTAAAGAACAAGTGTGTGCAGCATATATAGTCCTTAAAAAAGCTAGAATAGCTGCACATGAATCTAAAGATGGATTAAAGGAGCACAAAACTGGGGCTAGAAAGGTGTGGGCCACCCTATGCCCCTTTTTGTGGCCAGCTGTAGCACTGCAGGGGAGCCCCACCTTGCTTTCCCTCAACCGGGTGTGAAAAATCCACTTGCACAGATCAGAGCAATGAGAAGCACAGTAAGCTAATCAATAGAAGTATATCTCCTTTAATGGAGCCCTGGGGAAGGAGTATGTGGAATAACAGTTCTAAGGCCCTTTTCCTCAGGACCTGGGTTCAGAGCTCCCAAACTCAAAGTCTCTGTGGATGATCAGGCTAGCCTCATACTGCTGGAGAGAGATCACCACCCTCCTCTGGCTTCAGTCTCCTCTCTCGTACTCAGAGGCCTGTTCCTGTTTGAATAGTTCAGCCTTAGGGCAGAGTAGGGAGATTCTTTGATTCTCCCCAGACTGTTCTGGTTATGACCTCCTGGCTGAGCCTTAAAGGGGTAGTAAACTCCCTCAGAGCGTGAAGAGGAAGGGCGTTGATAAAGCTATGTTCTAAATCAAGACATATTTTGGTCTAGTTTAGTGTTTGTGCTTTTTATTGTATTGTATCTTGGTTTTATTGATATGGCTCAGCATTCTCAGTGCAACAGCAGAGGCTTGAAGGCACTTTAGAAATAAATTTGGTAAAAAACATTAACATCTGTCATGTGTTTTGTCTGTAATTTAGTGTTTTGTTTTGGTAGGGTTTTATTTGGGGGTTGGTTTTGTTTGGTTTGTTTGTTTTTTAATGTACATGAGGCCACGGGTTTGTGTTAGAGAAGGTGAAGTTGAAGAAGTGCCTTGCATCTGGAGTGGAAAGTGGTGAAGTCTGTGATGGTCCTAAATTTCTGTGGTACTTTGTTCCACAGTCTCTGACTGGCTGGCAAGAAAGGGATCTGCCTGTCTTTACAGTAGACAGTTCCATTGTGCCTGAGGTGTGGAGTTGTCAACCGTGGTCTTCATCAGAGAGCTTTAGTTGATCTTTTAGAGAGGCTCAGACCACTGAGCACCTTCAAGATAAGGACCAAGAATTTAACTTGTGGCTTGTCTACACAGAGACAAAGGATATGCCCACCCAGCATAGTAAGCCTAGATCTGCGGGACATGCACCTGTGCAGACCTGTTGTTTCCAAGCCTCCACACCCCATTGGAAACCTGGGCCTTACAACTGCACTACACAGACCTGAGCTAGAACTTCAGCCTCTCTGGGCATATACCATCATATCCCAGTGTTCCCAGTGCCCTTGCCCGGTGTTGCCATTCTAGGGCTTGGTTCATAGTGCACTGTGGAAGAACTTGTCTCTCTGCCCTGTGTGAGTTGACCAGAGGTGTTGTGGGGTTTTAGTCTGCAGTACATCCAACTGAGCCATTTTGTGTCCTCACACTGCCAGCAGCTAGAGCCATCAACATGGATCCCAACCTGCTGGAAGAACTTCTCCACTTCAGAGTCTTATTTCAGGAAACATGCAGAATATCTGCAAGAGGCTGCTGAACATTTCAGCAGCAGGTTTTGACCTGCCAAAGGCATCTCTCAGAGGAGGATTCTGACATGTCAGCACAACCCAGCTGATGCCACTCATACCTGTTACCTTAGCCACAGATTCCCCTTATGTAGACCAGCATTTCTGGAGCAGGGGCACAAGCATACAGTGAAGGGATCACATTGTCATGTGGACCTGGCATGACCGACAATGGGTTCAGAACTTCTGCATGAAAAAGCAGACATTCTTAGAGGTTTGTGATCAGCTTGTCCCAACCCTCCAGTGCCCCAACACCTCATGTGTCATTAGAAGTGGGTCACAATAACCACCTAGAAGCTGGCTATCCTAGACTGCTACAGGTCCATGGTTTGGAGTTGACAAATCAACTTTGGGGGTTGTAATGGCAGGTTTATGATGTGATTAGGACTGTAATGTACCCAAAGATGGGGGGCATTACAAATGTTCCTGAAATAATTGCTGGCTTCAAAAGATCAGCTTTCCAAACTTTGCTGGGGCCATTGATGCAACTCATGTGCCTATAGCTTGCTCTCTGTAAGGAGCACATGAGTCCATAAACTGGAAAGGCTATTATTCCACCATTATACAGGCCCTAGTTGACCCCGGGGCACATTCATGGACACTAATATGGCATGCACTGGCAGCGTGTATTATGTCAGGGTGTTCTGCAGATTGAGACTTCATCTTCATGGAGAGGCTGGGACATTATGTCACTGAATTACATTGTTATAAATATAATATATATATACTGTTCCTGCTGTTATTCCAGGGAACCCTGCTTACCCCATGTTGCCATGGCTTATGAAACCATATTCTGATTTCAGAGCACCTGGCAAAAGAAGGTTCAACTGCACATTCAGTAGCTGTAGGATGGTGGTGGAATGTGCATTTGGCAGATTGAAATCCTGTTGGCATTGCCTACAAGACTGTATGGATGTTGTCAGTGCAGTCCACATTATTGTGGCCTGCTATGTTCTGGAGAATGTCTGCGAGAAGGGGGAACCTTTTTGCCGGGAGTGAACCCAAGACAGATTTCTGAACCAGTACACGCAGGCAGACAGTGCTCCTTTCATGACTAGTGCTGGATCTACATTCCCAATGGAAATCAGGGCTGCTTTGTGCACCCGCCTAATGGATTTGCACAGTCCCATGCATGAGGGGATATGAAATGGTATTCGAAGTTGTGCTGTGTACAGGGGAGCTGTAGGAATTTTTTAAATGTATTGGCATTATGAATTTTGTAAACACTTCCCTGAAATGTATGGAGATGTCATGATATTATAAATATTGGTCATGTATTGCAATCCACAAGCTTATGGATTACTGCAATGACAGTTTGTAATATTTATTATGAAGTTTATTGAGAATTGGCATGTGATAAAAATGGCACAAACTTTCCTAAATTTTAGCATTGCATAAAACTTGCTATCGTAGCCTTGGTGCAAATTCAACGCTTTATTTTACACGTGTATTTCCATTTAAGAACTAGAAAGACAGACCAACTGCCATCAAAACATACAGCACAATCACCAAATTCAGTGCCAAAACAGTGAAAGGTACATTTTGCCAAATTACATGGCGGGATCACATTGTCATGCAGACCTGACATGACCGACAGGGGGTTCTGGGTGACCCCTGTCCCCCTGTTCTCCTTGGCCTTTTGGGTGCACTTTACAAGTGTGGGCCGTGACTACAGTGGAGGGGATGAATGCACATGGTACGCTTGTCTATTCCATGTGCTGCTGTTCATTGCCTATGACATGGTCCAGCAAATCCCTGAGTTGTACAAAGGCTGCATAGTCTGCAGGACACAATAGCGGGGAGAGGACTCAGGTGTGGGGCTGCAGCAGGAGCTGAAGGTGGCAGCGGAGTCTGGAGTCTGGTAGTCATGAGCACAAGTAATTGCTTGAACAGCTCTGTGCTCTGTCTTCCTCCCTCAATCTGCGGTCACACTCCATGAATCTCTGCCAATCTCTCCTTGTGCTGTGCAGCCTCTCTCTCTCTCTCTCCCCTTCTTGCATATTTACCATCTAATACTCAATCTGGTCCTTCTGGAATTCTATCTGCGGATTTGTTTTATCTAGAATCTTCCATCAACTCATCTCAGATTCTCTTTCTCCTTATCTACAGTCAGTAGGTCGGCTCTCCCAGGCTTTGCTGCCGTGTGTTTCCCTTGCAGAGGTGGAAGGGCCTTGAAAGGAAAATGAAGGAGCATATTGTCTGATCATGATGAAAAAATTACGTTTTTACTCGGTAAAAACCCCAGGGCTCGGGCAGCAGGGCTCAGGCCGGGATTTAAAGGGCCTGGGGGTGGGGGTAGCAGCGGCTGGAGCTCCGGGGCCCTTTAAATCCCCACCGTCGCTAACCCAAGGCTTTAAATTGCCCTCTCGGAAAGCCGGTCCTGGTACGGCATACTAGCTCTTACCAGTACACCGTACCGGGGTGTACTGGCTTACTTTCACCTCTGGACTAGGCTAAGGAGATATTTTGGAGTCTAGCGACTGACTAGCACATCACAGAATGGAGGGGGCTTGTGAGTTACAAAGGTAGCCCTATAAGTATGCTTTGCTTTGGAACATAACTGGAGTAACTATTCTGTTAGGTTCTCTTTCATCACCAGCCAGCAAGGAGTGAAAATTCATGGAAAAATCAGCAAGATGCTCATATGGCATGGAGATGCAGTACAGCCTCCTTACAAGCACCCTGCCTCCATCCACAGACCCAAATGACTGCCAGCCAGGAGGACTCATAACACGAATAGCCATCCTCACTGTAATTTGGACTCATATTTAAACTAGCTATGGACCAAATACACAGTCCGGTTTGATTTGTACTCTGAACAGCCAGGTTTCTCTGGGACTCACTTTACAAGTGGTCCAGGATGGTATAAGCATGGTTGATTTTTATTAGATGTATTAGATGGGAGGGGTATGTGAGGCTGTTAATTGTGGAGACCCAATCCATACTTATAACAATCAGTGAGTCACTATTATAAATTTGATGTTATTTATGCTTGTTTAACTTTTTCCCTCATTTGCAGTGTCCATTTTGAATCCTACATGGCGTTAGGGAAGGGTGATGTACAATAAAAGAATGGTGTGGGTCCCACACTGAACAGAAGCACATCAACCCCCTAGATTATATTAATAACGTAATAGGACCTGTTGTGATTATTGGATCTAAAATCCTTAAGATGAACTGTAAAAAGTATGTGAAAGTTATAGTAACTGTAAAAAACAAGTTGCTTACCACAATGAACATTATACCAAGTGCAAGATATCCAGACCAATAAAAGCTGGATTTGTCCAAAAGAAAAAGACCTGCTTTGATTCATAGACTATTGAAATCATGCTCGGTAAAAACAGAAGATGTAAAACCAGAAGTTAATTGATCAAAATTAGTGTGATGCATATTATGACAATTGGTTGACAATGATGGGGATGGAGTATGGTGCCCAATTCCCCCTTTTTGGGTTTCTTAAAAAGAGACTTTGAAAACTCCATTCTTTTTCCCTCTCTCTCTCTCATCTCCTGTCCCACCTTGCATCCCAGCCCAGCTCATCTTACCTCATCCTCCCTGACCCCAAGAAACAAAATGAGACAGACTTTCTTCCAGGCTGGCTGGCCTTATTCTTGTTCAAATAACTTTGTTTTTCACATGTGAGTTCTGAAAATAACATCATGACATCCTGTCCTCAGCATGTCAGTGCGGTTACCTAATTGCTAGCATCCCGGAGACACATAAGATCCTGTTTTGTCCCCTGCTCCTCCTCTCCCCCTGAAACTCTGCCCCCTGGCCAGGTCAGAAGCCAGAAGCTGAAGCTGGTAAGAGCTGCCCGGGCAGGGGGTATCCAGCTCCAGGGCCGGCAGAGCCCTCGGAGAGCAGCGACTGTGGGAGGTGAGGGGCCAGGAGCCCAGGCTGAAGCAGGTCAGTCCGGGCTACTATGGAGAGTTGTGGCTCCTCCAGCTGCCCTGGGTGGTGTGCCCCAGAGGGCAGAGGGCAGGGACATGGGCTGGGGGCTGCTCTTGGGCATTCCTGCCCCCAGCCTGGGCTTACTTCTCTGCTGCTCCTGCTGAAGCTGGGTGCCCGGCCAGCAGCCGCTGCTCTCTCTGCTCTGCCTTCAGAGGTGGGTGGCTGGAGAGTTGCAGCTGCTGGGGGTGGGGTGAGGAGAGGAAGGGGGAGGGTTAAGGCAAATTTTGGGGTGGCTATAGCCCCCCACCCCCAGTGTTGTCCCTGCTAATACACAAGGGTTAACTGTATCTGGTTGAGCAGTCTGCATGGAAATGAAAGGTTAAACATCAGGCGGCTACATTTGAACCAGGAGGTTGCTTCTGGTTCTTGGGAAGCAAGTGGGAAGTTTTGGGATGGAACGGCTGGGCAGCACAGCCTCAGGGGATTGTGGGATAGTGTTATCCAACTCTCCAGATCTGAGTCTGACAACATGGACATGAGCTGCATCTCTATGGCAAAATACCTGGGCTTTGAACTGTGTCGCAGCTGGGCTTTGGCTATGACCACCCTTTAGCAGTGTCCACGGGCCCAAGTCTAGGAGGGTTTCTGGCTTAAGTCATATTGATTCCTGTGTGCCTGGAAGGGGGACTTGGGCTTAAAACCTGCATCAGAGCCCAGGCTTAGTGTGTTGTGTAGACATACCCTTATTGTGCAGCAAGTCAAGGTGTGAATGTACAGCTCATTAACCTGCCACACACTAAGTCTGAAACAGCAGTATGTCAAAGTGTGCTACAACTGTATGAGGCGTGGAAGCAGGGGCCACAGTTTAATAGTGTGTTGCTAGTTGGTGTGCTGTTCATTAACAGCTGGGAGGGGGGGACTTTTGTAGTGGTAATCAAGGTGGGCCATTTCCAGCAGTTGACAAGAACGTCTGAGGAACAGCTGGGTGGTGGGGGGTGGGAATAAACATGGGGAAATAGTTTTACTTTCTGTAATGACCCAACCACTCCCAGTCTTTATTCAAGCCTAAGTTAATTGTATCCAGTTTGCAAATTAATTCCAATTCAGCAGTCTCTAGTTGGAGTCTGTTTTTGAAGCTTTTTGTTGAAGAATTGCCACTTTTAGGTCTGTAATCGAGTGACCAAAGAGATTGAAGTGTTCTCCAACTGGTAATAGCTCACCTTACCAGGTCACTCTCATTACAGTGTGTGGGGTTACACCCATTGTTTCATGTTCTCTGTGTATATAAATCTCCCCACTGTATTTTCCCCTGAATGCATCCGATGAAGTGAGCTGGAGCTCACAAAAGCTTATGCTCAAATAAATGTGTTAGTCTCTAAGGTGTCACAAGTACTCCTTTTTCTTTTTGTGGATACAGACTAACACGGCTGCTACTCTGAAACCTGAGCTAGATGAGTCATCCAGAGACCTGGCAACTCTTGCCACACCTTCTGGTATGTCCCACTGGGTACAAATGCTTATGCCACAGCGATGCTCCAGTGTAAACTGAATCAGGTACTAGAGGCACTCCCCAGCATCAAGATTATAGTTGATGATGTTCTTATTGTAGGAGAAGTCAAGGAAGAGGCAATCCAGAACCATGATACCAAGCTGCTACAACTCCTAAACAGGTGCTGGGAACAAAATATTAGGCTGAATGCAGACAAGTTGGAGCAGAGGAGAGCTGAGAGGCCCCCTACATTGGACATCTGTTGACTTTGAGAGACCCTGAGAAACTGAGAGCCAATAAGGAAATGCCTAGACCAAAGGCTATAAAGAAGTCCAGCACCTTTAGAGATACCCTTGCTATCAGAAGCCTGTGAACCCGAGATAGAGTTAACACCCAATTATGCAGTGTGGGAATAGTCAGAGACCCGAGAACAGGCATTTGAAAGAGTCAAGAAAATAATAATAGAGGCACCAGTCCTAAAAAATCCTACAACCCTGCGGAGCAGCTAGAGTGACAGTGTGATGCCTCGGAAGGAGGCCCAGCAGCAGCACTGATGCAAAGCCAGGAACACAAAGCATTTGCTAGTAGCTCCCTGACACACACGGAAAGGGGGTGTGCTCAGATAGAAGAGGAGCTACGGGCTACGCTCTTTGAAATGGAATGATTCCATCAGTTCACCTTTGGGCAAAGGGCAGACATGCAGTCTGATCATAAACCATTAGAAAACATTAAAAAGAAGCCACTGGTGAGAGCAGCCAAATGATTACAACACGTGTAGAGACTCCAGTACTATTGTATGAGGATAAGGTACTGCCAAGGAAAGTTACTACTGGTAGCAGATACCCTGAGCAGAGCAGAGTACAACACAAATGGCTCTGGAACAAGAGATGGAATCAGTCAACATGCTACAATACCTTCACAGCTCTGATTGGGGGGGTTCCAGCAAGCCAACAAAGCACCAACGGGATGGGGTGTGTGATACAGCATGGCCAGAGGGCAGCAGGAGAGTGTTTTGTTTTCTTTTTTTTGAAGCAGAAAAGAATTTTATTTGAGTAACACTTACAAGGAATCACCAAAAAGGATAAAGCAAAACTATGCAACAAAACAAAAGCAAACACAAGGTATAACACAGCAGCCTTCAGGAGGGAGAAGTGTTCAGGCTAGCCTGGGCCCAGAGCGGGGGGGGCTTCCTCAACACTCATGGTCTTCCACCCTCCTGAGTTACCTGGTGGCCTAGAGCGGGGGGGCTTCCTCGACACTCATGGTCTTCGAGTTATCTAGTGCCACGCCCAGTGTCACTGATTATTCCTCTCCTGAGAGTGCCCGACAAGATGGGCATGGCTGCGGGGTGGGCGGTTTGGGGGTGGGGGAGGACATACACCATGTGTGATAGGACCCCTCCTAGGTGACAGTGATGATGGTATCCACAGCGGCAACGGCTGGGGCTGGGGTCTCTTGCTCTTCCCCTCAATCAAAGGGTCAGATGGAGGGAACCAGACGGGGTCACCGAGCAGAGAACCTCGGACAGCGCCCACCGCTCCTCGAAGGCGTCAAGGGAGTCGGTGGACGCCACCCAGAGGAACTCCGCCCAGATACATGAATGTACTGAAGATCGGAAAACAGCCCTACAATCGCAGGATGCTTCATTAGCCAACCTCCCCTCTCTGGTTTTATAAATGGCTGTTTTAGCTAGGGCTAGGAGGAGGTTAACCAGGAGATCTCGCGATTTTGTGGGGCCACGGATGGGGAGTGTGTAGATAAAAAGGTGAGGGGAAAAAAGGTGAGGGGAAAAGTGTAGCCAAAAGCGTAATAAAATATTTGTGAGGAGCCGGAAAAGGGGCTGCAGCCTGGCACACTCCTAATATACGTGTGCCAGGGTTTCCCTCACGTTGCAAAAAGGGCAAGTATCCGGGATGGGGGTGAATCGTGTCAAAAACACGCCCGTGCTCAAAGCTCCATGAAGGAGCCGCCAACTAATGTCCCCAACGGGCCTTGGGACCAAGGTGGAATACAGGCTGGCCCACCGGGGTTGCTCTGCCTCCAAAGGTGGCAGGAGGTCCCACCACTTTGTATCGGGGCGGGACACCAGGGTGTGGGTGTGAAGGGTATGAAGCGTGAGTGTGTATAGATATTTCTGTGGCGCGATTTGGAAGCTGTCCGGCTGCAGTTCATGCAGCCGGCTCGCAGTGAAAGGGTGAGGGGTTTGTTGGGATCTGTGGGGTAGGGGCCCAATTGAAAGGTCCGGTGGACCTGGGGTAGAGGGTGGGCGGGGTGTGCCCTCGTGCAGGGCTCGGTTGAGATAAGCCTGAGCAGCGGGCGTCAAGGCGACCTTCACCTCCTAAAGTACACGCCGGGGGGTACGAGGTCTGGAGAGCCCCATGCGCCGAGCGAGCGTCAGGGGATCCAGCCAGTCTCCCTGGTCGTAGTCCAGGAGGTCTCCAACTCTCGTGACTTCCGCCAGGACCAAACACTGGCGCACCGAGCGGGACTCCGCTGCCTGCACACGGAGCTGGGGGTTGTGTAGCAGGGGCTCTGCGAGGAGATCTGCTCCCACGGTGGCCGCCACGGACCTGGTCATTGAAAACAGTTTCCAGGTCCAGAGGAGGTCCTGGTAGAAGACCGGCAGCCCGGAGCGGTCTCGCAGAAAACCTCTCGGACAAAGATAAAAGAGCTTCTGGTCGTATCGGAGCCCTTGGAAGCGGCGCAGAAAGGCGTGTGCCAATATGCTCCATGTCGAACTACCTGCACTAAAAGGAGCCTCTGCGGGGCCTGGAGGCGGAAGACACGGACCTGAGTGTGCAGACACTTCAGCCCCTACCCTCCTTCCTTCAGGGGTAGATGAAGAACCCCAACAGGGGCCCAGTGCATTCCTGACCAAAAGAACTCTAGAATCGATGTCCAGAGGTTGGTCAGGAAACCCGGGGCCGGGACCAGGGTGTTGAGCCGGTACCAGAGTGTGGACAGGACTAGTTGGTTAAGCACCAGTGCTCTCCCTCAGAGGGAGAGACATCGGAGTAGCCTCGTCCATTTCCAGAGCCGTTCTATCACCCCGCCTTCTAAATTTTGCCAGTTCTCTGGTGGAGAAGGGTGCGTGGCAGAAAGGTAAATGCCTAGGTAGAGCAGCGGACCCGCGCTCCACCGGATGGTCTGAAGCGCGGGTGGGAGGGAGTTCGCCTGCCGCCAGTCCCCCACCGCCAAGCCAAAGCTCTTGACCCAGTTGACTCGGGCGGAGGAGGCTGCCGAATAGATGGCCTGGCAAGCCTCCACCTGCGCCAAGTCCCCCGGGTCCTGGACCACGAGGAGCACGTCATCGGCGTACGCCGACAGGACCAGCCGCAGCTCCGGCTCCCGCAGCACCAACCCCGTCAACCTCCTGCGGAGGAGACAGAGGAAGGGCTCGATCGCCAGAGTGTACAGCTAGCCCGAGAGGGGGCACCCCTGCTGTACTCCTCGCCCGAAGCTGACCGGTTCGGCCAGGGTCCAGTTGAGCTTAACCAGGCACTCCGCGGAAGCGTACAGCACCTGGAGAAAACTCACAAACTGAGGTCTGAATCCAAATGCCTGCAGAGTGCCCAGGAGGTACCCATGGTCCACTCTACTGAACACCTTCTCATGACAGACTGTCTCTACGCCCGAGTTCCAAAAGATCTCGGACTAGAAATAGGTTGTCAAAATGCTGCGACCCAGGACAGTATAGGTCTGGTCTGGGTGGATCACGTCCGCCATCACGGACCCTAGCTGCAGCGAGATTGCTTTCGCTATGATTTTGTAGGTCATGCTAAGGAGCGAGATGGGACGCCAGTTTCGTAAATCGCGGAGGTCCCCCTTCTTTGGCAACAAGGCGAGCACTGCTCACCTGCACGAAAGAGGGAGGACCCCGCCCTGCAAAGACTCAGCCCAGACAGTGGCTAGGTCTGTGCCAAGGATGTTCCAGAACGCGCGGTAGAACTCCACGGTCAGCCCGTCCATGCCCGGAGATTTATTGGTGGGCATGCGATGGAGGGCTTCCGAGAACTCGGCCAGGGTGAGAGGCAGCTCTAGTCGGTCTCGGTCGCCCACGCTGACCGTGAGGAGTTCCTCCCAGAGCACCCTGCAAGCGCTAGGATCGGTCAGATCCGGGAAGAAAAGGCTTGTGTAGAAGTCATGGGCCCTCCCACACATCTCCACCACATCCGTGAGGGGGGCGCCGTCTTCTGCTAGAAGGCAGGTGGCGTGTTTCTTGGCCCCCCTCATTTTCTCCAGGGTGTAGAAGAAACGGGAGCCGCGATCCATCTCCCGAAGGAGGCAGATACGGGATCGAACAAAGACACCTCGGGCCCAATGGTCCTCGAGGGCCCGGAGCTCCTCCCGCTTTTCCCGGGACGCTCCGCAGAGGAACGGGTCCTCGGGGCTGGCGGCCAGACGCCTCTCCATCTCTAAGACCTCCCGTTCCAACTGCTCTATCGCTGCATTTCTCCGTCGGCTGGTGCCCCGGGTGTAGTCACGGCAGAAGAGCTTGGCGCGCACCTTCCCGAGATCCCACCATCGCCGCGCCGAGGGAAAGGCACGCCACGGCTCTTGCCAGGCCAGTCAAAACTCCCGGAAGGACGTCACAAAGCCCTCATCCTCCAACAGGCTGTTGTTAAAGTGCCAATAGGCTGGCCCCGGCCTCTCTGCACGGAGGGAGGCTGTTATGGTGGCTAGATGATGGTCGGAAAATGGGGCCGGCTGAATGTTGGAGGAGTGGGCCTGTGAAAGATGAAAACGGGATAAATAAATACGGTCCAAACGAGAGTGGTGTGACCGATGGGCCTCCACCCGGACAAAGGTGAACGTGGAAGTGTCATCTGGGTGGTGGTCATGCCAGACGTCTACTAGGGAGTGATGTTCAACTATTTCTCAGAGAATGTTCGCAGCGGCCAGGCTCAGCTCGGCCCCTGAGCGGTCCTGTTCCTTGAGGGTGGTGTTAAAGTCCCCTCCCAGGACTAAGCACTTGTGAGAATCTAGGGTGCTGAGGAAGTCGTACACCCGCTGATAGAATTGCGGCCGCTTCGGTCTTGTTGTCAGGGCATAGATGTTAACGAGGTTGACCACGAGCCCCTCCATACAGACTCGGAGATGCAGCAGGTGGCCCGGCACGGACTCAGTGACCCCTAGCACTTCGGGCCGTAGGTTGGGGGAGAACAGGGTTGCCACTCCAGCCTGTCGGATCGTGAAGTGGCTGAAGTAGACCCCGTCCCCACACTCCAGCCGCCAGCTGTCCTCGGCGGTCGGATCCGTATGGGTCTCCTGCAGGAAAACCACAGAGTACCCCCCTTCCCGAAGGTAAGAGAGCACCTGGGACCTGCGGAAAACCATCCTACAGCCCCTGGTGTTCAAAGTTGCAATAATGAGGGACGTCATGCGGAGGGCTGGGGGTTCCTTGTTGGCGGGGGTGTTCACAAGCCCCGGCGGGTCACGCAACAATCCGTGACACATCCCATAAGTGAGTAAATCGTCACGGAAGCTGCGGGCCCGCCCGTAGGCTGTGGCACCGTGCCTTCCTTTCCCTTTACCCTCCTTTATAAGGGCCCTTGTGGTCTGGAGGATTTGATCAAAGTCGCCCCATAGCTAGAGAGCTAGCTGTACCCTGTTGCGGGAGCCACGGATGTCTTCTAAAAACTGTCGCAACGCTTTTCACAGCTCATGGGAGGGTGGGGTTGCGATTTCCGGGTTATTCCCTGGTGGGGCTCTTGGTGCAGCCTCGTGGTCCGCTGAGGCGGGCAGGCAGGGTGCAGACCACCGACGGGGCGTCTGACAGGCTAAAGTTATTAGGTCCGTCTCAAGCCTTGAGGTAGAAGAGAATGGCGGAGGGAAAATTGCAGCTCCTAATGGGTCGCGGCAGGAAAATGCAAAGGCTGCTCCTTGGGGGGATCCGCAAAAAACGGGAAAGAAATAACCCCAGGGGCAGCAATAGCATTGCAGGAGGAGGTGGATTGGGCAGGGACAGGGGTGGGGGTGGGGGCAGAGGCGAGGCTCTGGGCTTCGGGAGGCAAGCAGCTGAAAAATGGTGCCTCCAGAACAGATTTGAGGGTTAAGGGGGTTGGGAGGGGGCTCCCAGTGATGCTAGGCGCAGGCTCTGTGGTGGATTTGGCAGCCATGGCCTCAGGTGGTGGACCACCTTCTGCAGGGTGCTCGCCTGGGAAGGCAGTTAGGGGGAGGGAGCATGGGGAAAGGAGGACTGGGGTAAGGTTGCCCAGATCGAGGCCAGCTGGCAGTAGGTCATTCTCTCCCTGGGTGACCGGGGTCAAACCTAGGGCCTCGATCTCCTCATACATGGAGAAAAGGTCGTCTTCTGCCACCCCGGGGGTCTCCCCTCTGGCACCCGCTACGACGGTGACTTTGGGGTTCACGGGGGGTTCGGGTGATATTCGGGCAGAAGGGACTTCCTCAGGGGTCTCAGAGGGGAGGGTCTCCCGTGGACGGGAGATTCTACCTTCCAGTGCTGTTTTGTCTTCCCCTCCTGACACCGGCGGATGGATCTCTCTCGTGGGCATAGTGGAAGGCTCAGTGTCAGTGCCTCCCTTCCTGGTCTTCCAGGGGGCCTCTGCATCGGATGGGTGCAGCGGAGCTCGAGCCTTCCACTTGCCTTGCTTTCCCTGAACTAGGGTCCAGCCCTCCATAGCATCGTCTGGGGGCTGGTTAGCAGGGGTCGTGTCGGGGGGCAGAGGCGATGGTTCAGGGGCTCGGTGGGGTAACGGTGAGGCAACATGGGGGGGGGGGCGGTTCTCCTTGGGGCGCGCCCTCTCCTATGCCCAGTAATATCTTTGCTGCACCCTCCTCCGTAGGCTCTGCTGGATTGTTAACAGCAAGGGCGGGGCTCCCTCGCTTGTCTGGGCGTTGTAGGGGAGGTGTCTCTTGGGCCTGGGCAGGAGCAGCGGTGGATCGAGAAGGAGAGGTGGTTTCAGATCTCGGGCAGCCAGGGGCGTCGGCAACGAGGGAGCCGATGTCCTGCCGGGTCTCGGGGGTCTCAGGTGCCCCTCCCCGCCGGGCCAAGGGGCAGTCTCTTCGGACATGCCCCACTGATCGGCAGAGGTAGCACTGGGCCTCTCCTGTGGAATAGTAGACCCGATAGCGGGCTCCCTGGTAGGGGACTAGGAAGGACCCCTCGAGCACCTCTCCATCACCCACCGCCAGCAGCGGTAAAAGCTGCACTTGCCGGCAGAACGAAAGGATGTGACAGAGGGTGAGGTCCTTGCAGACCAATGGGAGAGGGCTGATGACGGAAATGGGTTTCCCCAGGGTGGAGAGAGTGGATAACAGGGCAGCATTGGGTAGAAAAGGAGGGACGGAGGTCAGGACTAGGCGGACGCCCAGGTCTTCTAGCGGCTCCAGGGGGACAAACACCCCCACAACCGCCAGGCCCTTCTCCACCGCCTCCTGGGTGGCAGCCTCCGATACTAAGAAAAAGACGACCTTCCCGTACACTTTGGAGGCCGCCACAATAGCCGTGGGTCCTACCACCCTCGCCACCGCCTGCACGTATGTCTCCACATGGGGCGAGGCGGGCACCAGGAGGCAACAGATGCCATGCTTCCTGGTCATGGTGGGAAAGGGGCTTCGGCTGCTATTGATGGTAGTGGAGGCGGTGGGTGGGCGAGATGACGAGGCGGCAGGCGGGGAGAGGGTTGCCACCGCCCAGGCATACACCCTGGGGGCCGGGGAGGGATGCTCGCAGAGCTGGTGGGAACAGAGGGGAGGGATGCCATGATGAATGATGAGGCCACAGCGGTGGGGGCAGCCTCTGCCATGGAGGGCTTGTTGGTTGTGGCGGGGCCCTTCCCCTTCTTCGCACCCTGGTCTTTCCGGCTAACCGGGGGGGCTTTCCTAGAATCTGGGGGGGGGGGTGGGCGTAGCAGCGGTAATAGTCGCCCTGGTGCCTCTAGCTGCCGATGCCCCAGCGGGGGCGGTGGCAGGTGTATCGGCAGCAGTGGGGGGGTGGCGGCTTGGGGGTTGGGTAGGGGGATAGGTGGGGAGGGGCAACTGAGGTTGTTAGAGGGGCCTCACCCCTCTCATTCCCCGCCATCGTGAGCAGGGAGAGACGAGGAGACACCAGGAGGAGGGGGAAGCAGATTAACCACTTCTCCCTGTTGGGCTGCAGGCGGTGGGGGCCAAATGGGTCGGACTGGACAGGGGAAGGAAACAGGAGTTGGGGTCAGGTAGTAGGGGCAAACTGTGGGGTGGGCAGTCCGGGGGCCGGGGGGGAACGCGGACCCACGCGCGTTTGTCCAAAGAGTCTCATTTGGTCTGCTGTTGTGTCTGGTCCGGACGATGGAATTCAGGGCAAGCAGTTGAGTCTAGAGGCAGATGGCAGGTTGCCAGCAGGGATGGACGGCGGGGGGGCCGTGATGGTTGTAGTAGTGTTGGGGAGGGCACCGATGGATCGGGGGATAGCTCCGTGCCACGCCCCCTGTGCCCCTACAAACACAGTTAAGACACAGTCAAACTCCCCCCACACGAGAGTACAGTTCAAAAGTTACTCAGTCTTACGGCCCCCTCCACGATGATTTGTAGCTTCCCCGGGCGATGTCTCTGTCAGCTGTCTTCTCTCCCGGTCTTTGTGGAGCAATCCAAAAATGCCAAGCAGATAAAAGGACGATTAATTGCAGGTCCACAAATGAACAGCAAAACGGTTGGGTCTGGGGGCGTCCACTCCCCTCCTCCGGGGAGCGGGTTGGTAGTCCTCCCCCACTCCTCCGGGGGTTGCAGCTGAAGTAGTAGCAGCGTCTGAGGGCAGGTGTGGGGGGGCTGGCAGGCAAGCTGTCAGCCGACCAGCACTCGAACAGCAGCGAAGAAAAACTGCAAAAAAAAAGAAAGAAAAAACGAAGAAAAAGCATCTGGCCCAGTCGGGGGGGGGGGGGGGGGGAAACTGAAGCAGGGGCAAAAAGCAAGGAAAGCCCAGGCCAGAGGGCAGCAAGAGAGTTCCAGAAGGGAGCCTTATTCCCTGTAGAGGGAAGAAAGTTTGCTATAAATTAAAGCACCTGAAGCCAGTCACATGATAAAAACTCCCTGCTTCAATCAGACAAGAGGAGGAGTTGAAGCAGAGTGGTTTGGTGTTGGAGCAGAGCAGTTTGGAGGGAAGCAGAGGAGAGTTTGAAGAAGTGCTACTGTGGGCTAAAAAGACCAAGACTCTAGGTAAAGGGACACCTGGTTTGTGCAGCGGGAGGGCAGGAAGTCCCACAAACTGAAGGGCAGGAGAGGGAAGTAGCCCAGGTGAAGGAACCGCTAGTTCTAGTGGTTTACCGCTATCCCTAGGGCCCCTGGGCTGGGACCCGGAGTAGAGGGCGGGCCTGGGTCCCTCCCTCTCCACTCCCCTCCTCTAGGACACCAGTTAATACCCCAGTTCAGGGGCAAGAAACAGTGCCCTGAACCCCCCCCAAGAAGAGAAAGCACAAGACTCATCATAGTAGTGCCGGCAATTTGCCACACGTGGTGTGAGAAGTGGGATATATGTGCTGGGGACTTAAACCAGGGTTAGCCGAAACCCTCCCATCCCTAAGATGGATGACGTGGTCAAGGCCCTAACACAAGCCACCGCAGCCCAGCAGGAGGCTACCCGGGTCCAAGCAACTGCTCAACAGGAGGCAACTTGGATGCAGCAGGATACTAATTGTCTGATGAGTCAGGCTGCCCAGGATCAAGCCCTGCTGCAAGAGCTGGTGAACCAGATGAAGGCCTTTATGGAGCTGAACCACAACTGCAACGGGACCCGGACCATACAGGCCAGCCACTGCCGACAGAAAATGACATGGGAGGATGATGTGGAGGCATACCTCCTGGCTTTTGAAAGAGCAGTCCTGCGGGAGGCCTGGCCCCGAGATCAGTGGTCTGGTATCCTCACCCCATTCCTGTGTGGGGAGACCCAGAAGGTCTACTCCGATATGGCTATGGAGACTGCAGCAGATTACCCCAGGGTGAAGGCAGAGATCCTTGCCAGAGCCGGAGTAACGACGGCATTGCGAGCCCAGAGGTTCCATGAGTGGCAGTATACAGAGGACAAGACACCCCGATTGCAGTTGTTTGACCTGATCCACCTGACCCAGAAATGGCTGCGCCCTGAGGCCCTCAGCTCTGAGAAGATGATGGAGCTCCTGGTACTGGACCGGTATATGAAGGGGCTACCACAAGGCCTCCGGGTTTGGGTTGGCCAGAATGACCCCTCCACCTATGATGAGTTGATCTCCCTCATCGAAAGACAGCTGGCAGCCCGCGAACTGTTCCAGACCCCAGGGGGTGAGACACAACAAACCTGGAAGCTAGTCCCAAACCCAAGGCACCAGACTGTCAAGAACTCCAGGAGAACCATAACTGGGAGGAAAGACACCGAGGAATGGCCTGAGGCCAAGAAGGGACCTGGGGTTTGGGAAGAGAGGACTGCGGGGGTCTGGCCAAATAGCCCCGGGGCAGAGGGCGGCAACCAGAATAAGGGGGCAGTGTTATGAGTGTGGGGAATTGGGGCATATAGGAGCCTAGGGAAGCATAGGGAAGAGCCTATGCAATGTAATCTGGGGGATCATGGGGAGCAATGTGGCCTAATCGGCTTGGCAGGAGTCGTAGTGACCTTGCATGGGTATACAAGATCAGTAAAAATGAATGGTATTGAGACCATAGCATTAATAGATGCCGGGAGTGCTGTCATGCTGGTTTTGGGGAAGTTGGTGGGGCAAGACCAACTAACCCGGGCCAATAACACAGGGGTAATGTGCGTTCATGGCACCATAAATTTCTACCCCACAATCCTGGTATGGATTGAGATCCAGGGGAATACTACCAGGGTGACTGCAAGGGTGGTCCCCAGGCCTCCCTACCCTGTCTTAATTGGTAGGGACTTCCCTGGGTTTGAGAGCTTACTCCTGCAAATAGAGCCAGGGGAGGGTAGCAACCCCTGGGCTGAGACGGAGGCACCTACAGATAGCCTCACCCCAATGTTTGCCAAATTTGCCCCACAGTTATTCTCATCCCCGGGAAAACCCCGAAAGTCTCGGTGGGAAAGGAGGGCAGATTAAAGATTGGGGACCAGGATTCTAGCAGAGAACCAGAAAACCTCCCTTGTTGGTAGGCGAATCCGTTCAGGAGGCCAGGAGATCATTCAGGCCAGTGAGGACTCGGAGGTGGTTCCTAGCCCAAGTAGGGGCAGCCCAGAGGGTGGAGTAGAAACAGGCCCCCTGGAATTTGGTCAGATTGGTACCGCACATGAGAATTTCAGGCAGGACCAAGCCAATGACCCTCTATATGCAAAAGTAAGGGAGAAGATAGTGGAAGTAAATGGCATACCTGTGGAAGGAAAGCTCAAAGGCCCAAGTCCATATTATGTGCTCAAATGCAATCTGTTGTACAGGATAGCACAAATACGAGGGGAAGAAGTAGAGCAACTCTTAGTCCCACGGAAACACACAAGGGCAGTACTAGAGTTAGCTCACAGTCATCTATTTGGGAGACATCTAGGAGTAGACAAGACACTGGATAGAGTCCTAAGAAGGTTTTATTGGCCAGGAATACGTGCAGAGGTCCAGCGCTATTGTGTCTCCTGCCCTGAATGCCAGTTGCATAGCCCCCAACCTCACTTGCAGGCCCCATTAGTACCTCTGCCTATTATTGAAGTCCCTTTCAAGAGGATAGCCATGGACATAGTGGGCCCACTGGAAAGATTGGCACGGGGCCACCGACATACTAGTCATCCTTGACTATGCCACATGGTATCCAGAAGCCATTCCTTTAAGAAATCCCACATCCAAGGCAATAGCAAAATAACTACTCCAGGTTTTTGCTAGAGTGGCCATCCCTAAGGAGATCCTGACAGACCAAGGAACCCCTTTCATGTCAAAATTTATGAAAGACTTATGTACCCTATTCTGCATCCAGGCCATACGGACCTCAGTCTACCATCCACAAACAGATGGACTGGTCAAACGGTTTAACCGTACCCTTAAAAGTATGATCCGGAAGGTGGTAGCTCAGGACGGAAAAGACTAGGATACCCTTCTACCATATCTAATGTTTGCTATATGGGAAGTCCCCCAGGCATCCACTGGTTTCTCTCCCTTTGAACTACTATATGGATGCCACCCATGCGGAACATTAGACATTGCCAAGGAAGATTGGGAAGGACAACCCAACCCAGGAAAGAATGTCATTGAGCATGTGACACAGATGAGAGAGCGTCTAACTCGAGTAGCCCCTATAGTACAAGAACATTTGGAAAAAAGTACAAGAAGCCCAGCGGACATATTACAACCGTCGGCGAAAGTACGGAGATTTCAGTCGGGGTAATGGGTGATGGTGCTAGTGCCGAAGCAGAAAGCAAACTCCTAGCCAGCTGGCATGGACCATATGAGATAGTGGAAGCCGCTGGGGAGGTGGACTATAAGGTCAGACAACCAGACCGCCGAAGGCCAGAGCAAATCTACCACATCAACTTACTGAAGCCTTGGTGTGACCGAGAGACATGCCTGGTCATTCGGGGAGCTCCACCCCAGACAGACGACCCACAGGGGCAGGTGAAGATATCTCCTGAGTTAACTCCAGAGCAATGAACAGAGGTCATTGATATGATCCAACGGAACCAGGACGTGTTCTGTGCACAGCTGGGCCGTACGACACTGGTCCAACATCATAAGTGTCACCAGGCCCGGAGTAAGGGTGATAAGACCGTACCGGATACCGGAAGCTAAAAGGGAAGAAATTAGGACAGAAGTGAAGAAGATGCTGGAACTCGGGGTTATTGAAGAAGAATCCCACAGCCAGTGGTCCAGCCCTATCGTCCTAATCCCCAAGCCTGACGGCACCCTGAGGTTTTGCAACGACTTCTGGAAGTTGAATGAAGTATCCCAATTCGATGCCTATCTGATACCACACATTGACAAGCTCGTTGATCAGTTAGGCAAGGCCCGATACCTAACCACCCTGGACCTGACCAAAGGATATTGGCAAATTCCCCTGGCCAAGAATGCCAAGGAAAAGACTGCCTTCTCTACACTCAATGGCCTGTTCCAATACACTCTCCTCCCTTTCGGACTCCATGGGGCCCCTGCAACATTCCAACGACTTATGGACAAATTGCTGCGACCCCATGCCAAGTATGCCGCCGCCTATCTAGATGACATAGTCATCCATAGCCCTGACTGGGAAACACAGCTAGAAAAAGTAGAAGCGGTGCTAGACGCCCTGCAGAAGGCCGGCCTCACTGCCAACCCTCTCAAGTGCGTGATAGGACCAACTGAGGCCAGATACCTCGGGTATGTAGTAGGGAGAGGTTTGGTGAAACCCCAATGGAATAAAGTGGAGGCAATACAAGGTTGGTCTCGACCAGTCTGCAAAAAAGCAGGTCAGAGCATTTCTAGGGATAGTAGGATACTATCAGAGACTCATCCCTCATTTCGCCATAAAAGCAGGGCCGTTGACGGACCAGATAAAAGCCCAGGACCCCGAGGTAGTAAAGTGGACTGATGCGACAGAAGGAGCATTTGCAGATTTAAGGACAGCCCTTTGTTGCCATCCAGTACCCATAGCCCCAGACTTCGAGAAGGTATTCATCCTACAAACAAATGCCTCAGAGGTAGGGCTAGGAACCGTCCTTTCACAGATGGTAGGGGAGGAGGAACCCCCAATCTTGTACCTCAGCCGGAAACTCCTCCCCAGGGAGCAAAAGTATGCAGTCGTTGAAAAGGAATGCCTGGTGGTAAAATGGGCTATGGAGACTCTCCGTTACTACCTACTGGGAGGGCGGTTTACCCTTGTGACAGACCACGCCCCACTCCAGTGGATGCACAGAAACAAGGAGAAGAACACAAGAGTGACTAGGTGGTTCATATCCCTGCAGCCCTTCCATTTCCAGGTACAGCATAGGGCTGGAAGCCAACACAGCAACGCTGATGGCCTATCACGACAGCACTGCCTCTCGTCCCAAGTAGCCCAACCCCATGGTGTTGAGCAAGGGGGTGGGGGGGCGGATATGTGATACAGCATGGCCAGAGGGCAGCAAGAGAGTGTTTTGGTTTTTTTTGAAGCAAAAAAGGTGTTTTTATTTGCATAACACACTTACAAAGCAAAAACAACAGCATATGCAATGTGTAACACAGCAACCAATCACAATTGTTTTCTCATTAGCTTCAGGGGAGGGAAGTGTTCAAGCTTGCCTGGGCCCAGGGCGGGCTTCCTCGACTCTCGTGGTCTTCCACCCTTTCGAGTTACCTAGTGGCCCAGAGCGAGGGGGCTTCATCGACTCTCAAGGTCTGCCACCCCCTCGAGTTACCTGGCACCACGCCCAGTTGTCACCAACAATTCCCTCCTTAGAAAGCACCTAACAAGAGGGGCAGGCTGTGGGGTGGACAATCCAGGGGCGGGGGGGCACGTGCACCCACATGTGAAAGGACCCCTTTAAGGTGGTGGTGTCCACAGCAGCAATGGCTGGGGCTGGGGTCCCTTACTCTCTCCCCCAATCAAAGGGTCAAACAAAGGGAACCGGACGGGGACACCGAGCAAAGAAACTTGGACAGTGCCCACCACTCCTGTCAAAAGCATCAAGGGAGTCAGTGGATACTGCCCAGAGGAACTCCGCCCGGATACGTGAACGGACCGAGGATTGGAAAGCAGCCCCACAGTCACAGGAAACTCCATCGGCCAACCTCCAGCGGCCAACCTCCTCTCTCTGGTTTTATAGATGGCTGTTTTAGCCAGGGCCAGGAAGAGGTTAACTAGGAGATCCCGCGACTCTGTGAGGCCATGGATGGGGAGTGCATAAATAAAAAGGTGAGGGGAAAAATGCAACCAAAAACGTAATAGAAGATTTGTGAGGAGCCGAAACAGGGGCTGCAGCCTGGCGCATTCCAAATATACATGTGCCAGGGTTTCCCTCACACCGCAAAAGGGACAAGTATCTGGGATGGGGGTGAACCGCGCCAAGTATGTGCCCTGCTCACAGCTCCGTGGAGGAGCCGCCAACTGATGTCCCCGACGGGTCTCGGAACCAAGGTGGAATACAGGCTGACCCACCGGGGCTGCTCACCCTCCAAAGGTGGCAGAAGGTCTCGCTACTTTGTGTCAGGGTGGGACACTAGGGTGAGGGTGTGAAGGGTGTGGAGCACGAGTGTGTATAGATGTTTCCTTGGTGTGGTTTGGAAGCATACGGGCTGCAGTTCATGCAGCCGACTTGCAATAAAGGGGTGACGGGGTCGATTGCGTCTACGGGGCAGGGGTCCAATTAAAAGGTCCAGCGGGCGTGGGGTAGAGGGTGGGCAGGGCGTGCCCTCGAGCAGGACCTGGTCGAGGTAAGCTCGAGCAGCGGGCGGCAAAGCGGCATTCACCTCCTGAAGTACGCGCCGGGGGGGGGGGTATGAGGTCTGGAGAGCCCCATGCGAGCATCAGGGGATCCAGCCAGTCTCCCTGGTCGTAGTCCAGGAGGTCTCCGACTCTCGTGACTTCTGCCAGGATCAAGCTCTGGCGCACCGAGTGGGACTCCGCCACCTGCGCATGGAGCTGGGGGTTGTGTAGCAGGGGCTCTGCAAGGAGATCTGCCCCCTCAGTGGCCGCCACGGACCTGGTCGTTAAAAACAGTTTCCAAGTCCGGAGGAGGTCCTGGTAGAAGACCGGCAGCCCAGAGAGGTCTCGTTGAAGACCTCCCGGATGGAGATAAAAGAGCTGCCGGTCATATCGGAGCCCTCGGATGTGGCGCAGGATGGCGTGCGCCAATATGCTCCATGCCAAACTGCCTGCACCACAGAGGAGCCTCTGTAGGGCCTGGAGGCGGAAGACGCGGACATGAGTGTGCAGACACTTCAGCCCCTGCCCTCCTTTCTTCAGGGGTAGATGAAGAACCCCTTCAGGGGCCCAGTGCATTCCTGACCAAAAGAACCCCAGAATCGATGTCCAGAGGTTGGTCAGGAAACCCAGGGCCGGGACCAGGGTGTTGAGCCGGTACCAGAGCATGGACAGGACTAGTTGATTAAGCACCAGCACTCTCCCTCGGAGAGAGAGACATCGGAGTAGTCCCGTCCATTTCCGGAGCCGCTCTATCACCCCGCCCTCTAAATTTTCCCAGTTCTCCGGCGGAGAGGGATGCGTGGCAGAAAGGTAAATGCCGAGGTAGAGCAGTGGACCCACGCTCCACCGGATGGTCTGAAGCGCCGGTGGGAGGGAGCTCGCCTGCCACCAGTCTCCTACCGCCAAGCCAGAGCTCTTGACCCAGTTGACCCGGGTGGAGGAGGCTGCCGAATAGATGGCCTGGCAAGCCTCCACCCACGCCAAGTCGCCCAGGTCCTGGACTACCAGGAGCACGTCATTAGCGTACGTTGACAGGACCAGCCGCAGCTCCGGCTCCCGCAGCACCAACCCTGTCAACCTCCTGCGGAGGAGACAGAGGAAGGGCTTGATTGCCAGAGCGTACACCTGGCCTGAGAGGGGGCACCCCTGCCGTACTCCTTGCCTGAAGCTGACCGGTTCGGTCAGGGTCCAGTTGAGCTTAACCAGACACTCTGCGGAAGCGTACAGCATGCAGAGAAAACCTACAAACTGGGGCCTGAGGCCAAACGTCTGCAGAGTGCTCAAGAGGTACCCGTGGTCCACCCTATTGAACGCCTTCTCCTGATCTAGGGACATGAGGGCGAACAACAGACCGTCTCTACACCTGAGTTCCAAAAGGTCCCGAACCAGAAATAGATTATCAAAGATACTGCGGTCTGGGACGGTGTAGGTCTGGTCTGGTTGGATCATGTCCGCCAGCACAGACCCTAGCCGCAGCAAGATTGCTTTCGCTATGATTTTGTACTCTGTGCTGAGGAGCGAGACAGGACGCCAATTTCGTAAATCGTGGAGGTCCCCCCTCTTCGGCAATAAGGCGAGCACAGCTCACCTGCATGAAAGAGGGAGGACCCCGCTCTGCAGAGACTCGGCCTAGACGGTGACTAGGTCTGGGCCGAGGAGTCCCAAAACACGCGGTAAAACTCCATGGTAAGCCTGTCCATGCCTGGAGACTTATTAGTGGGCATACAGCGGAGGGCTTCCGAGAACTCAGCCAGAGTGAGAGGCAACTCTAGCTGGTCTCAGTCGCTCGCGCTGACCGTAGGGAGCTCCTCCCAGAGCACTCTGCAAGCGCTAGGGTCAGTCGGATCCGGGGAGAAAAGACTTGAGTAGAAGGCTTGGGCCCTCCTGCACATCTCCCCCAGTTTCGTGACAGGGGTGCTGTCTTCTGCCAGGAGGCAGGTGACGTGTTTCTTGGCCCCCCTCGTTTTCTCCAGGGCATAGAAGAAGTGGGAGCCGCGATCCATCTCCCGAAGGAGGCAGATGAGGGATTGAACAAAGGCGCCCCGGGCCCGATGGTCCTCGAGGGCCCAGAGCTCCTCCCGCTTCTCCCGGGATGCTCTGCAGAGGAACGGGTCCTCGGGGCTGGCGGCCAGACGCCTCTCCAGCTCTAACACCTCCCGTTCCAACTGCTCTATCGCTGCATTTCTCCGTCGGCTGGTGCCCCGGGTGTAGTCGCAGCAGAAAAGCCGGGTGCGCACCTTCCCCAGATCCCACCATCGCTGCGCCGAGGGAAAGGCACGCCGCTGCCCTCGCCAGGCCAGCCAGAATTCCTGGAAGGATGTCACGAAGCCCTCATCCTCCAACAGGCTGTTGTTAAAATGCCAATAGGCCAGCCCCGGCCACTCCGCACAGAGGGAGGCTGTCACGGTGGCTAGGTGATGTCAGAAAATGGGGCCAGCCGAATGCTGGAGGAGTGGGCTCGTGAGAGAGGGAAGTGTGATAAATAGATGTGGTCCAACTGGGAGTGGCGTGACCGATGGGCCTCCACCCGGACAAAGGTGAACGTGGAAGTGTCATCTGGGTGGTGGTCACGCCAGATGTCCACTAGGGAGTTTGACTATCTCCCGGAGGGTGTCCATGGCAGCCGGGCCCTGCTCGGTCTCCGAGCAGTCCCGCCCTTCAAGGGTGGTATTAAAATACCCTCCCAGGACCACGCACTGGTGAGAATCTAAGGTGCCGAGGAAGGCGGACGCCTGCTGATAGAATTGCGGCCGCTCTGGGCCCGATGTCGGGGCATAAACGTTAACCACAAGCTCCTCCATACGGACCCGGAGATGCAGCAGGCGACCTGGCTCAGCCTTTGTGACCCCTAGCACCTCGGGCAGTAGGTCGGGGGAGAACAGGGTTGCCACTCCAGCCTGTCGAACCGTGGAATGGCTAAAGTAGACCCTGCCCCCCACTCCAGCCGCCAACTGTCTTTGGCGGTTGGATCCATATGGGTCTCCTGCAGGAAAACCATAGAGTACCCTCCCTCCTGAAAGAAGGAGGGCACCTGGGACCTGCGGAGAGCCATCCTACAACTCCGGGTGTTCAACGTTGTGATGGTGAGAGGTGTCATGGGGAGGGCCGGGGGCGATCCTCACTGGCGGGGACGCTCGCATCCCCCAGCGGGCTGTGCAACAGTCCTTGAGCCATCCTGTAGGTGAGTAATTGGTCACAGAAGAGGTGGACTCACCAGTAGGCCACGGCATCCTGCTTCCCCATCCCTTTACCTTCCCCCATGAGGGCCCCTTGTGGTGCAGAGGATTTGAGAAAAGTTCCCCCATCGCTGGAGAGCAAGCTGTACCTTCTTGCGGGAGCCACAGACATCTTCTAAAAACTTCTGCAGCGCTCCTCACAGCTCATGGGGGGGTGGGGGTGGGTTACGGTTTCCTGATTGTTCCCCGGCAGGGCCCTTGGTGCAGCCCAGTGGCCTATTAAAACGGGCAAGCAGGGTGCGGACCCCCGACGGGGTGCCTGATGGGCTGGAGCTTCTAGGTCCTCCTCAAACCCTGGGGCAATAGGGGGCGGTGGAGGGAAAATAGCAGCCCCTAATGGGTCGGGGCAGGAGAACACAAATGCCGCTCCCTGGGGGTCATCAGTTGGAAAAGGGAAGGAGACAGCCCTGGGGACGGCAATAACATTGCAGGAGGTAAACTGGATAGGGGTAAGGGCAGGGGCAGGGGCAGAGGTGAGGTTCTGGGTTTCGGGAGGCAAGCAGCTGGATGGTGGCACCTCCCGATCAGACTCGAGGGTTAAGGGGGAGGGGAGGGAGCTCAGTGATACCGGGCATGGGCTCTATGGTGGATTTAGCGGCCACAGCATCAGGAGGTGGATTATCTTCTGTAGGGCCCCCGCCCGGGAAGGAAGTCGATTGCTCCGCACCAATGGGGGGTGCCCCGGCAACTCGTGTCCCGGCTGCGTGGCGCTGGCTGCCACCTGAGCAGGCTCGGTGGTCATCAGCGGGGTGCCATCAGCGGCCGGGTCGACGGAGGAGTCCAGGGGCTCCTCGGATGTGGGAGTAGAAGCAGCAGTTAGGGGGAGGGAGGTCGCCCAGATCAAGGTTTGCTGGCAAAAGGTCGTCCTTCCCCTGGGCGACCGGGGTCAGATCTAGGGCCTCGATCTCCTCGAACATGGAGGAGGACACTTTCCGCCACCCGGGGGTTCTCCCTGCTGGCACCCACCACGGCAGTTGCCTCGGGGTTCACGGGGGCTTCGGGTAGTGTCAGGACAGAAGGGGCTTCCTTGAGGGTCTCGGAGGGGAGGGTCTCCTGTGGAGGGGAGACGCTACCTTCCGGTGCTGCCACGTCTTTCCCAGCTAACACCGGTGGATGGGACGCACTCGTGGGCAAAGCGGAAGGCTCGGCATCGGTGTCCCCCTTCCTGGTCTTCCGGGGGGCCTCCGCTTTGGGTAGATGAGGCAGAACTCGAGCCTTCTGCTTGCCTCGCTTCCCCTGGACTATGGCCCGGCCCTCCATCTGGGGGCTGATTAGCAGGGGTCGTGTCAGGGGGTAGAGGCGATGGCTCAGGGACTTGGGGGGGGGGAAATGGTGGGGCAGCATAAGGGAGGGAGGATTCTCCCTGGGGCAGGCTCTCTCCCATGCCTGTTGGTATCTCTGCCACACCCTCCTCCATGGGCCCCGCCAGATTGTCAGCAGCGAGGCCGGGGCTCTCCCGCTCGTCTGGGCATTGTAGGGGAGGTGCCCCTTGGGCCTGAGCGGGAGTAGTGGTGGTCTGAAGAGGAGGGGGGGCGGGTTCAGGTACCGGGGGGCCAGGGGTGTCGGCAATGACGGGGCCGATGTCCTGCCGGGTCTCGGGGATCCCAGGTGCCCCTCCTTTCCAGGCTAAGAGGCAGTCCCTCCGGACATGCCCCAACGCCTGGCAGAGGTAGCACCGGGCTTCCCCCGTGGAGAAGTACACCCGGTAACGGGCTCCCTGGTGGGGGACTAGGAAGGACCCCTCGGCGCTGCACGACGGAGAGGCGCTCGACGGCAGCAGAAGCTGCACTTGCCAGCTGAAGGAAAAGATGTGCTGGAGGGTGGGGTCCTTGCAGCCCAATGGGAGAGGGCTGATAACAGAAACAGGTTTCCCCAGGGTGGAAAGAGTGGGTAACAGGTCAGCATTGGGGAGAAAAGGAGGGATAGAGGTCAGGATCAGGTGGACGCCCAGGTCCTCTAGCCGCTCTAGGGGGACAAACACCCCTCCCACTGCCAGGTCCCTCTCCACTGCTTCCTGGATGGCAGCCTCTGATGCTAAGAGGACGACGACCTTCCTGTATATTTTGGAGGCCGCCACAATGGCCGAGGGCCCCACCACCCTTGCCGACACCCGCACGTAGGTCTCCACCTGGGGCAAGGCGGGCACCAGGAGGCATCGGACACCGTGCTTCCTTGTCATGGTGGGAAAGGGGCCCCAGCCACTATTGATGGTGGCGGAGGTGGTGGGCGGGAGAGATGACGAGGCGGCAGGCGAGAGGGCTGCCGCCGCCCGGGCATACGTCCTGGGGGCTGAGGAGGGGACACCCACAGAGCTGGTGGAAGAGGCAGCAGTGAAGGACACAGTGGTCGGTGGCAGGGCTGCAGCAGTGGGGGCGGCCCCTGCCACTGGGGGGCCTGGTGGTTTTGGCAGGGCCCTTCCCCTTCTTCTTGCCCTGGCCTTTCCTGCTGGCTGGGGGGGCTCCCCTAGAGTCTGGGGAGACGATAGGCATGGCAGCGGCAGAGGTGATCCCGGTGCCCTCCATTGCCAATGCCCCAGTGGGGGCGGTGGCAGGTGGTTAACAGGAGTTGGGGTCAGGTAAAAAGGGACAAGCTGTGGGGTGGACAGTTCACACGGGGGGGGGGGGGCATATGAACCACCGTACGCTTGTACGGAGAGTCCTGTTTGGTTGGCTGGTGCTTCTGGCCCACACGGTGGAACCAGGGCGAGCAGCTGAGTCCAGAGGCAGATGTTAAACAGCCAGCAAAGATGGTGGAGGGGGGCAGTGGTGAAGACAGTAGTGTGGGGGTTGGGAGGACACAGATGGATCAGGGCACAGCTCTGTGCCACACCCCCTGTGTCCCTACAAACACAGTCAAGGCCTCCCCCCCCACAAGAGCACAGTTCGAAAGTTACTCAGTCTTAAGGCCCCCTCCACGGCAATTTGTAGATTCCCTGGGCGGTGTTCCTCCAGTAGACAGCTTTTTCCTTTTCTTTTCCGGGCTTTCTTTGCAGCTGTAGCATTCCAGGGATGCCGGAACAGATGATAAGAGTCTCTCTTGGCCAGATACAGGTCCACAAACAAACAGCAAGCAGCTGGGTCTGGGTCCCTCCACTCCCCCCCTCCGGGGAGCGGGTCAGTAGCCCCCCCCCCCCCCAGGGGGTTTCAGCTGGAGTGGTAGCAGCATCCGAGGGCAGGCGGGGGGGCTGACAGCCAGCAGCTGACCAGCACTCAAGCAACAGCAAAGAAGCAAAAAAAAAAGGGGGGGGGGAGAAGGGGGAAGAGTGTCTGGCCTAGTCAGGGGGGGAAGCCAAAAGCAGGGACAAAAAGCAAGGAAAGCCCAGGCCAGGGGGCAGCAGGAGAGTGCCAGAAGGGAGCCTTGTTCCCTGTAGAGAACAGAAAGTTTGCTATAAATTAATTAAAGAACCTGAAGCCAATTAAAGCACCTGAAGCCAGTCACATGATAAAAACTCCCTGCTTCAATCAGACAAGAGGAGGAGTTGAAGCAGAGTGCATTGGTGTTGGAGCAGAGAGCAGTTTGGAGGGAAGCAGAGGAGAGTTTGGAGAAGTGCTATGGTGGACTATGAAGACCAAGACCCTAGGTAAAGGGACACCTGGTTTGTGCAGCGGGAGGGCAGGAAGCCCCACAAACTGAAGGGCAGGAGAGGGAAATAGCCCAGGGGAAGGAACTGCTAGTTCTAGTGGTTTACTGCTATCCCTAGGGCCCTGGGCTGGGACCTGGAGTAGAGGGTGGGCCTGAGTCCCTCCCTCTCCATTCCCCTCCTCTAGGACACTAGTGGGGCAGTTAATACCCCAGTTCAGGGGCAAGAAACAGTGCCCTGAACCCCTGCTCCCCCCAAAGAAGAGAAAGCATGAGACCCATCATAGTAGTGCTGGCAATTTGCTACAGGCAGTAAAACAACTCGGACTCCAGAACTGGCCAGATGGCAAGAAGCAAGTTCTGCAGGAGGTTACCCTCCTGCTTCCAGCTGAAGGAAGATCAGCGAGTGCAAGATAGGATTTTATTTAAAGGGGACTGAGAAGTAAGCCCAGCAGACTTAAGCACGGACATCATGAGGCTGACACATGCTTCATACCTGGGGACTGAGGCCTGCCCAAGAAGAGCCAGGGATTCCTAGACCAGAAGGGACCATTGTGATCATCTGTGTTATATCATCCTGTGTAGCACAGGCTATAGAACTTCCCCAAGATAATTCCTAGAGCATATTTTTCAGAAAAACATCCAATGTGGATTTTAAAATTGTCAGTGTTAGCGAATCCACCATGACCCTAGTGGAACTGTTCCAATATTAATTACTCTGGGGATTAAATATGTATTTCCAGTCTGAATTTGTCAAGCTTCAACTTCCAGCCACTGGATTCTGTTATATCTTTCTCTGCTTGATTACAGAGCCTATTATTTTTTTTCTCCATGTAGATACTTATAATCTGTAATCAAGTCACCCCTTAACCTTCTGTTTGTTTAGCTAAGTAGATTGAGTCTGTGAGAGGAATAGAGGAAGCTGCCTGCAGGACCCTTGAGGCCTGGAACAGACTTGCTAAAAGAGCCAACCAGAGGCACCTGGCGCAAGGAGGGAACCTCAAGCATCTGGCTCCTTGTAAGAGAGCTCTTGTGGAAGAGCTGAGCCTGGGAAGTTTGCAATGGAGTCAGCTGTGAGTAGGACAGTGGCAAGCCAATTCCCAGAGTGGATCTTAAGAACTGGGGGGGGAACCCCACTTGAAGGAACCCTTTTGCTCAACCAGGCTCTTAGGTAAGAGCCATGCCCAGGACAGATATTTGGAACTTTGAGTTTTACTTTTGAGTTGACTGTCTGAATTAATCCAGATGCCTAACAAGGGTAGTGACTGGTTTAGTAAGTGTGTGGAATCTGTGTAAAAGGGTCTGGAAAAGGGAGAATCAAGAGCAGGGGGCAATGCAAAGACACTGCTGGTGGTATGGGGGTGCATGGGACAGTCAATTCATTTACAGAATCTATCACTATATTTCTCAAAGGTAGAGTATTTGGAGGACACTCAGGCAAGAACTGTGATCAGGAAACTGAAGGCACATTTTGCAAGGTACAGTATATCTAACATGCTATGCTCAGACAATGTGACAGGTTTCAGAGTAGCAGCCGTGTTAGCCTGTATTCGCAAAAAGAAAAGGAGTACTTGTGGCACCTTAGAGACTAACAAATTTATTTGAGTATAAGCTTTTGTAAGCTACAGCATGAAGTGAGCTGTAGCTCATGAGAGCTTATGCTCAAATAAATTTGTTAGTCTCTAAGGTGCCACAAGTACTCCTTTTCTTTCTTCAGACAATGTGCTGTACCCTGCAACAGAATTCAAATGATTCAGTGCCAAATGGGAATTTAAGCACAAGACAACTTCCCTTGGGTATCACAAAGCAATGGAAAGGCAAAGTCTGCAGTAAAGACAGCCAAGAGGCTGACAGCAAAGGCAAATCAGACATGAAGGGATCCTTACCTGGCAGCTTTGAACCATTGAAATACACCCTCCCAGGGACTAGATTAGGGGTCTCAAACTCAATTTACCTTTGGGCCAGTGCCAATCCTCAAATCCTCCCAGTGGGCCAATAATGTCACTCATGCCACCCAGAACCTGCCCCCCAATACTCCAACCCCCCACCTGCCTAAGGCTCTGGGCTGGGGGTGCAGGCTCTGGGAGGGAGTTTGGGGGAAGGAGAGGGTATATGGGGAGGGGGTGGGGGTGAAGGCTCTGGGAGGGAGTTGGGGGTGCGGCGCTTACCTGGGGCTCCAAGGCGGGGCAGGCTGGGGGGCCTCCGTGTGCTGCTGCTGCCACCAGGCACCGCCCCTGCAGCTTCCCATTGGCTGCAGGGGCGCTTGGCGTGGGGGCAGTGTGCAAAGGCACAGCCCTGCCCAGCCCCGCCCCGTGCCAGAGCCAGCAGCCACTGGAGTGAGCGGGCATTTGCCGCTGAGCTCCACTGTGCTGCCAGGGCCCCTGGAGTGGAGTGCCCAGGGGCAGCAGGTGGGGCCAAGGGAGACACCCAGGCCCAAAACTGCTGGAGCCCTGCGGGCCATGTTGGGGAGGTTCACAAGCCGCAGATGGCCCATGAGTGGGGAGTTTGAGACCCCTGGACTAGATAGTAGCCCAGCACAATGACTGACTGGACCGGAGAACCAAGATTCTGCTTCCTAAGAGGGGCAGTGTGTTTCAGTCCAGCAGAGGAATGATGAACACTACACAGAAGAAGTTAAGAGAATGCCAAGCTAAGCAGGCAGCCCTTTACAACAAAGGAGCAAAGACTTGAGGCTACTTTGCACAGGGGAGCAGATCTGGCTTAACCATTAAATAGCCACCTAAAGAAATGGGAAAAGCGAACAATTGACTATTCAGTGGGACACAGGTCATATGAAGTAGTTAGTCTCAGGTCAGTGGTGGAAATTAAATCAAATACAACTGTATAATAGCAGCGGAGAGCTGGCATGCTTAGACCAACAGGGCCAAGCCCAGGGCCAAGAGGACACAGAGCCTTGACTAAAACAAATTTGTTAAATTCACAAAATGTGTTGATTGAGCAGAATCTGCATTTTTCAAAGGAAAAAATTGTGTGAAAAATGTTGTCCAGCTCTACCACCCATAACAACAAAAATTGTTTAAAGATGTAACAATCGGCATGGAACTTGAAGAGAGGAGCACAGGGTGCAGGAGGGAAGAGTTTGGAGTCACCACGTTGTTCCTGGTGGGAGGAGAAATTGGTGATGGAGTCAGGTATTTTTTCTTTACAAAGAACATAAGTGAGTTTCCTTGCTCACAGCATCCAGCCTCTTTGGGTATATCTACACTACAGTAAAACAGCCACAACTGTCTTATGTCAGCTGACTCAGGCTCAATTCCAAAACTGGACATGTACACGGCAATTTTATAGCCCCACAGCCTGACCCCCAAGAGCCTGAGTCAACTGACATAGGCCAGTGATGGGTGTTCTATTGCTGTGTAGACAAACCCTTTCAGACCACACCTAGCCCAAAACCTCTCTCTAGGCTTCTTCCAGGGCCAACACACAGTACTTTGTTCAGGGGACATACAGACTTACATCTGCCTGTTTTAGGCAGTGTTCTTTGTTGGGTTTGGCCCCCTATTGTTTCTTTCATTTAATCTGAATGAAAAGCAGCTGTTAACCTCACCAGCTTCAGTGTGGTTTAACTCAACATATATCAGTATTAAACTGACAGCCAAAAGTGCAGTGCAATGCCCAATTACAGGCCCTAGTGATCTCTGCGGCACTGATGACTACTAGGCTGGCCAGGGCTACTAGTAGCCTGAGACAAGTAGTGAGCTTGCAGCACTCCTGTTCCTCTTTACTGCATTTCAGACTGTAGCAAAGGGAAATGTTGTTGAGGGTGGTTCTCATTCCATGGGTGCAGGGGGTGTGGCAGCACCCCCCGGCTTGAAGTGGTTTCCATTATATCCAGGGTTTACAGCCTGATTCAATGGCTCTCAGCACCCCCACTACACAAATGGTTCCAGCACCGCTGCCTCATTCAGCAGGAATAGGGATGGAATGTTGGAAACAGAAGATCCTGTGGCAGTTGCAAATGACAACTGGCAATTCCTGGCTACTGCTGTAAAGATAATACCTAACATTTACAGAGTGCTTTTCAGAGCTATTTGAAAGGGCTCCTCCTGAAAGAGCAATAGGGCTGATTTTTGTGCTCCAGGTGAGCTCTACTTAGCAAGGAATGGAAAGAGAGGCAAAAGTGATTAATCATCCTCACCATTCTAAAAGGCCTTCTAAGCACCTGCACAGTCTGGCCCTGCCTCCAGCATAAGTTGAACAGCCTCAGAACTAATAGTCTTCTGCGTTGAAATGAGGCTACAGGGGTGGGTACAGATGCTGAGGACAGCTCCCTATTGCCATGCCCTCTGCCTCAGCCCTAGTCTACACACAAAATTTAGAACAACCTAGATCTGTCACTGAGGGGTGTGAAAAATTCATAACCTCGAGGTCTGGACCATAATTAAAGTAGCCAAGCCTGCAGTGTAGACATGACTAGGTTGAGGAAAGGCTTGTGGAAGCAAATTGCCTATGCTGACTGTACCCCCCCCCCCATCTTGATAGCATATCTTATCCACACCTATTTCAGACATGTTCTGCTGCAGCTTTAATGGAGCAATTAGTACTAAATCTAAGCTTGCCTCATTCTTGTATCCATGGCTCTATTTTCATGCATGTGGCAGAGGGGATGACTTTATAAGTCCACCATTTACCCCATGCCACTTCACACAGATTTTTGGCTGCAGGAGGGGGACCCAACTTTGCTGGGTGGAGCCCAGCCTCCTACACCATTCCCTCCTGCGGCCCACCAGCCGCCTTCCTGGGACGCCGGAGAATGGCAGCAATCAGCGCACCCTTCGCTACCGAGTAGCTCTCACGGCTCCGTCCCCTCCGGCGTCGCCCCGCTTGGCGCATTGCAACGCGCTCTTCTCGCAGGGGAGGGCCGCGCTGCTCGCAGACGGGCGTGCACGTGGGTGCCGTTCAGCCCCCCTGTGCCCAGCACCAGCGTACGGCCGTGGAGCGCAGCGCAGCGCAGGCCATGCTCACGCATAAGGGTAAGCTCGGCCCCCGGGGGAAGCGTCCCCTGCCTCTCCAGTCTGGCTCGCGCCTCCGGCGGGGGGGGGGAAGGGTGGCGCTTCCAGGGTGACAGACGGGTCTAGGCCACAGTCTAGTGCGCACGCGTCAGTTCCGGCGGGGACGGGAGAGCGGCGCGGCGCGTGGGTAGGCAACGCCGCGGCGGCGGGGCAGAGGAACATGGCGGCGGCCGCGCAGCTCACGGACGAGGAGCTGTTCTCGGAGCTTAGGCGCTTCGGCTTCTCCCCGGGGCCGGTCACCGAGAGCACTCGGCCCGTCTACCTGAAGAAGCTGAAGAAACTGCGGGAGGACGAGCGGGCCGGAGCCCGCGGCGGCGCCAACAAGACCCGGAACAGCAACAACAATAACACGGGGGCCGCGGCAGCGCCGGGCGGCGGCGGCAGAGCGGCCCCGGGCATGGGGGCCCGGCTGGCCAGCCCCGGCCAGCCCTCCTTGCCGGGCGGCGCAGGCGGGGGCGGCCGGAGCCGCGCAGCACCCCCTGTCGGGGGCGGCAAAGTGCTGCTGGGCTTCAGCTCGGACGAGTCGGATGTGGAGGCCAGTCCCAGGAGCCAGGCCGGCGCCGGGGGCGGCGGCGGCAGCAGCCGGAGGGAGCGGGCGTCACCCCCAGTCCGCGGCTTGAGGCCCGCAGCCTCCCATGGAGCCTGCAGCGAGAGGAACAGTTCCCCCCCGGAGGCGGCTCGGAGGAAGCCCAGTGCCTGGTGGGGGGCGGTGGCCAGGAGACCGACGGCCACGGCGGGGGCTCAGACGCAGGGCATGCGGGAGCCTGGGGAAGGGGAGGAGGAAGAGGACGAGGAGGAGCGGCAGTGGAAGAACCGGACTGTGAATGGTAGCAGGCACCCCTCCCTTGGTTGCAGGGCCGAGTATTCCGACTCGGAGGAGGAGGGGGAGAGAGCCAAGCAGCAGGTATTGAAGGAGGAGACTGCAGCCCGCCAGCACCGGGCCAGACGGAGCCTGAGCAAATCTGCTGCCCCATTCACGGCCAGCAAATGTGCTGCAGCCGGCGCTGGCATGATGGAGACGGGCCAGCAAAGGGCTGGAGGAGGCGGCGGTGCTGCTGTAATCGCAATGAATGACAAGGCGGAGGCGGCTGCTGCTGGAAGTCTAGACAGGGGCAGAAATCAGGAGGAGGAGGCAGCGGTGACGAGGGGGGGAGACTGTAAAAACTTGGACACCAGCCCTTCCATCCCCAGATACCGCAGCACTTCCTCCAAGAATTCCCCTCCACTCTTGGTACTGCCGCAGCCCACAGACATGGACAGCAGCAAAATCAGTGACCCTCTGGGCACTGTTAGGAAAGCAGCCAATAATCATGTTCTCAGCGGTGCTACTGGTGGCTTTAATATTGAACCCAGGATTTATTCAGCTACTAACAGCCTCTCTCTGGGTGCTGCAACCCCTTCTTCCCTTAGAATCAATCACTCCAACCACACGGGCTCTAATCACACCTACCTGAAAAACACCTATAAGCAAAAGCTTTCTGAGCCTGAGGAGGAGCTTCTCCAACAGTTCAAGAGAGAGGAGGTATCCACCACTGGAGGCTTCAGTGCACATTACCTGTCCATGTTTCTCTTAACTGCTGCATGCTTGTTTTTTCTGATACTGGGACTAATGTACGTGAGAATGAGAGGTTCGGGAGTAGCTGAGCGTGGGGAAGTCAACAGTAAGTATTAGGTCAATGGTAAGAGGGGTCTCTTACTGTAATGAGGCATACACTTACTCAATGCTATTTTGCACTCTAACACTTTCCACTTCAGGGTCTTGACAGCATAATCTTCCCAATGCATCTGTAGTATAGGTAAGTAGTGTTCCCACTTACTGATGTATAAATTGAGGCACAGAAGGATGAATTGCTCGAGGTGTCCCATGAGTCTATTTGACAACTGTGTGTAGAACCTGACTTGATCTCCTGTTCTAACCTGTTGACAGCTGTCTATCTAGCATGACTTTTCTGTTTCACTAAGCACTTTGATATTTGTTTTATGTATTGGTATGATCTCAGTAAGATTCATCTGCATTCGGATGTCTTTGGGCCAAACAGGGCTGGAATTCACCTGTAGCTGCCAAATGGTAAAGCAGATTAAGTTTTAATACATAAGTGAAGCTGTGCAATCAATAAAGCATAACCCAGGTTTGGATGATATTTTCACAAATGAGGTTATACTGCAAAAGGTTTGGTTTTGCTCTAGGACAGTGGTTCTCAGGCCTCCCAAGGGAAGTGCAGGAATGTGTTAAGGGAGGTGTGAGCTGTGTTTTTTTTTTTTTTTTTAAGAACTCTGGCTGTTAAACCTGGGATGCTGGGGCTCCTGCAGAAGGGCCATGCACACCCGGGAGGTAGGGATAAAGGGTACAGCCACAGCTCTGCTGCCCTGGGGCTGACAGCTGCTGCACCGCCACATAGGCTCAGATTCCTCTGCCCCCTGCCATCACCAGGAGGTGGCTCAGGATCTCATCTCATTTCCCCTCCACAGTCCCTCACCTGGAGGTGGCAGACTCCAGCTGTTAGCCCTGGGGTGGCAGCAGTGGTACAGAAGTAAGGGTGGCAGTGGGGCGCTGCTACTTCTGTGAAAAGTGATATTGACAAATATAATTTTTTCCCCACATTGCCACCTCTACTTTTGTGCTGCTGCTGGCATGGCACTGCTTTCAGAGCTGGGTGCCTGTGTGTGTGTGTGGGGCCTGGGGGTGGTAAACAATTACAGAGGGGTACTGATCAAATAAGTTTGAGAACCACTGCTCTAGGTTGATGTGATGTAGTGCTTTCTAGCAGTGACCTTAATCTAAATTTGTTAAGATTGACTATCCTGTATAAAATAAAGGTTGAGGCCTTAGTTTGAACATCATAGCAGTCTTTTAAATCTTCACATAGTACCTGTTTGGACTTCTTAAATATGTGAAATTAACTTTTAAAAATGACTTAAAATGAATTTAGAAATTGCCATTCTGTAACCACAAAACACATTTCCATTTTTGTATCTATCATCTCAGGGTGGTGAATCATACTAATTCAACTCTTGGCCTCCCTGAAATGGGCATCAAAACTGTCTATTAACTGTAGTGGTATTTTCTTTATCTAGACAGCTGTTCATTAGAAATTAAAAAGATGACAGAATCTTGTCTTAAAGAGAGTGAGCAACAGTTAGATGGTAATGTGTAGTCTGATCTTGGAACAGTGACTGATATGAAAGGCTGCATATATCTTTAGTTGAAGTAAGTGTGTAACATGCAAAATAAACAGAGGAAGGTGCAGTCACTGCCATCAATTGCTTGCAGACTAGATAGACAAACTAATTCAAGACACACATACAATAGATGTAGGTAGATGAATATATTGGAATATAGCAAATGTGTATTTCCTTGTGTGTGCAGTGCCCTAGCACAATGGGGCCCTAATTCCTGATTGATGCCTCTAGGTGCTACTGCAATACAAACTATTAATGTATCCCTGGAACCTACTGGGTCTCTTGCAACAGCATATAGTTGTCTGATACATTTTGAATCTTTCTGCTATTCTGGGAATGGGAAAGAATCCCCCCTCCTCCCCCCCTCTCTGAACACTATCCTTTTGCCTGTGGAAAGGGATGAAGCAGTTACTGGGCCATTTTTGTGGTCTACCGCTGACAGTAGCCTTCTCAAGCAGTAGCAGAGTAATAGGTATGTAATTGTCAGTTTTATTGCTACCCACGTGGCTGAGAAGAGCTGCAGTGAAACTGGGCAGTCTTCTGCTCTTTGGGAAAGCTGTGAACATAAGGCAATGTGAACATAAGGCAAAAGGAATAGACTGAATACTCAGGAAGATATTCCTGTAATGTATAACCACAAGGGCTAGAAACTTGCCTCTTTTTATTAAGTGGTACTGAGCATCACAACTCCCAGTGAAGTTTTTAATAAAAGACAAAAGTATTAAATTCTGAAGATTTTGATGGGCAGGTTTTCCACTGGTGAACAGTCAAATGGATTTTATAAGCCCTCCTGAAGACTAAGGTCTAGTCTACAAAGTTAGGTTGACATAGCTACATTAATCAGAGGTGTGCTATAGCTGTGCCAACCTAACCCCTAGTGTAGACGCAGCTAGGTCCATAGAAAATTTTCATGGATGTAGCTACTGTTGCTTGGGAGGGTGGTGGTCCTCCATGAATGGGGAGAAGGGGTGGGGGGGAACCTTTTCATCAGTGTAGGCTGTGGCTACATTAGACGTATGCTGGCGTAGCTATGGTGACCTAGCTATACCTGTATAGTCTCCGGAGTGTGGATATTCCATAAGCTGGATTTCTCAGTCACTGTACAAAAAGTACTTTGTATGTAAATGTATCTTGAACTCTTTATATTTGGAAGAAAGCTACTTCTCTTTTGAATCAGAGTTTAGAGCAGTGGTGTCATAAGAATGTAAGAATGGCCATACTGAGTCAGACCAAAGGTCCATCTAGCCCAGTATCCTGTCTTCCGACAGTGGTCAGGGTCAGGTACCCCGGGGGAATGAACAGGTAATCATCAAGTGATCCATTCCCTGTTGCTCATTTCCAGCTTCTGGCAGACAGAGGCTAGGGATGCCATTGATGGACCTATCCTGCAGATATATGTTCAGCCCTCACACTGAGCAAATATGTCAAAAGGTAAAGGGGTCACAATCAATGCTTGGTCCTGTTCTGCTTCCTTTCCATTGTCTAGGTGGTAGAAAGGCAGCAAAAACCACCTGTATGTTCCCTGCTGGAGACTTCTCTAATGAGCGGGACCCCCTAGAGGGCTATAAATAGAGGCAGTGTGGATACAAAATTTGTATCCACAAAAATGATCTGCGGATATCTGCAGATTTGCAGGGCTTTAGATGTAAAATTTGGATCCGCATCCATCTGCAATCGGCAAAAATGGTCCATGGATATCTGCATCTGCAGATATAAAGTGGACATTTGCAGATTTGCAGGGTTCTAACTACTAGCCAATAGGTGGGCTATTAATTGATTAGTCAGTTTGGTATGGCAGCCCCCATTTTTTTCATTCTACCTCTCTCTCTCTCATCTTCCTATTGTATTTTCCACTGCATGCACCTGATGAAGTGGATTTAGCCCAAGAAAACTTATGCCCAAATAAATTTGTTAGTCTCTAAGGTGCCACAAATACTCCTCATTCTTTTTGCTGTTAACGACTAACATGGCTGTCACTCTGAAACTTTTTCTGTTGAGTGTAAGACATGGTAAGAGGTGGCTAGTCTTTTTTTAAACCCCATTCAACACTTCGATTAGAAAAGTGGCAAGCACTAACTCTTTCATGAAGTAAGTGACTTGTAAACGTCAGTGCATACGTTCTCATTTCCTGTGTAAGTGTGTGCACATTAAATTAGTCTCTAGCATATGACCGGGCATTGAGTGATTGAAGTTCAATCACTATCTGACTGTTATCTTTCAGTTCTAATTTTTTCAGAAAGCCTTAGCAGCTTTCTATTCCTACTCCAAACTATTAAAAAAAAAATTCATAGTTGGAATATTCCATAAACTTGTAAACTACATTTCAGCTTATGTCTGTCACTTTGCACCAGAATTACAGCGTAAAGAAATGTTATTTTAAATGTTATTTTTGATCTCTCCCTCGAAACTGGCCCTACCTCTTCTTATAGTTCACCATCATTGTGTCAAGAAACACTCATGTTGCACAGCAATAAGAGGGTTTAATTTCAGACTGGAGCATTTTTGGCATAACTTTTTTTTTTTTTTTTTTTTTGCTTGTATTCAGTTGTTTCCCACAACTGGGAATCCTCAAGGAATGAGTAAAGTGCTGTGTGGTTTATACCTTAAAAACTCTCAAATTCACTTTTTACAATGCACACACATCTTTCACTTACATAAAAGTTTTTGTTTCTTAGCCTCAGTAAAATCTAACTCACTCCAAAATATGTAAGCCAGTAAAGGTGAAATCCATTTTTTGCTGAACTCTATAAAACTTTTAGCCCATGACAGCGTTTACTCTTTGGACCCAGTGGGATGTTAGTGATCCAGCTGTGATACTTTTCAGAGTAGCAGCCATGTTAGTCTGTATTCGCAAAAAGAAAAGGAGTACTTGTGGCACCTTAGCGACTAACCAATTTATTTGAGCATAAGCTTTCGTGAGCTACAGCTCACTTGAATACAGATAGCTGTTAAGTGTCTCTGCATGATCTGCCAAGCACTTCGAGTGACTGCTCATCTTGAGTTAACTTCTTGTGTTTTTTCACAGTAAAAGAATGGGAAATTCAGATAAGGATTCTAGAGATGTTACCTCCACTCCAGCAAATAAGTCTTGAGTGCATAGTAAGGTTTCTGTTGGCAAAATAAGAAAAAGAAGAGTATTGTATAGTGCAAAGTGAAATTGTTAAACTGGTTCAATACATGCTGGAAAATAACCTTTCTGGCACATCACTCTAAAAGCAGTGAGGACAAGAGACCTTAAAAGAAAAGTAGTATATGTTTGGAGACTTTATATGGTAGGTTGTATATAAGAGAGACAAGGTGTGTCCAACTTCTGTTGTTGGGAAACAGGCTTTCAAGCTTACGTGTAGCTGTTCTTGTCCTAAAGAAGAGCTCTGTGTAAGCCCAAAAGCTTGTTTCTTACCAAAAGAAGTTGGTCCAATAAAATAAACTATTATACCCCCCTTGTCTCTATAATTGCTTGGGACCAACACAGCTACAACAGTATATACATTCTATATGCAGTCAGTACTTTGTGTAGTTTGTTTCACAAGTGGCAGGGTAGAAGATATGTGATGCAGACAAACTCATTAGAAATGCTGGAGACTCAGTGGTCTAGCTCCTTGTTGGGGTCATTGACTTGTTTAGAGGTAATCTAAAGTTATGAATCAAAGAACTGGAAAGCAGAGCTAAGAATGAATGTCTTCATACTGGGGCCATGTTTTGGGTCCGTTGGCCAGTGTCAAAGTTTGACTCAGACTCACAATTTATCAGACCACATTGTTTTATTAGCAAAGCTGCTCTGCTAATACATTTAGAAGTGAGCCCCCCGAGTGGGGCTCGTGTCTCTGGCTCGTGTCTCTTAATTTATACATTTTTTTTGGAGAAGAAGTTACAGACAAAAGAAGAAAAAGATTTTAGTCACCACCCTTCGAGATCCCTGAGACCAGTCATGTATCTTCAATTACTTGCCACCCTTAACAATCTCCTTTAACAGCTTCCAGTTAACTTAACTAATTGCCCTTCACACCTTCCATTTTGATGCCTGCTTCTTAGACATGCTGGCTCTATCTTAATTGCTTCTCCATTCAAAAGCTAACTGTCCCTACCTGTGCTCCCTCAGATACTTTGTAACATGTTTTGGCATGCCCTCTCTTATACAATGTATCCAGCATGTCCCCTTATACAACGTTATACTTGTACAATGTTATACTTCCATAATCCCCCCTTTTGGTCAAGGCTACGCCCATGACCGATGACTTACTGGATTCCATACATCAGTCGTTCTTTTTCATTACTTTCACTGGTGACATTTAACAACATTAGATTAGCACCCTGGTTAGGGGTAACCTGATGGATGGTGTGTCTTGTGCAGTTTTGGATACAACAAGAAATCAATTGAAAACACACAAAGATTATTAGAATTCCAAATAGGATAGTCAGGGTTCCTTGAAACAACCAGTTTCCCAGACTAGAGAAATTGAATAAGTTACTTATCCATTTCCACAAGGAACTTGGTTCTTCATGGGGAAGGTATGCAGTTTGCTCCAGATGGCTAGCACGATTTATTACCTCGTTAGTATTATCAGGTATGTATACACATCATTCTGTTCCAGTTAGAGCACAAGTTCCTCCTTTGGCTGCCAGTATTATATCTAATGCCCGACGGTTTTGGAGGGCCACTTGTCGGACCGCTCCTGCTTCTTTGGCTAGAGCTTTTAAGCTCTCTCCTGTTTCATTGGCCATGATCTCAACCACCGCTTGTAACCTTAAAAGCCTTTTTGCATGGTGGATTACCCCCCCTTCTGGGACTAAAGAAATGCCAACAGCTTCTTCCCAAGTTAGGGGGTTTATGTTATCCACATACCATTTAGCATCTGGCAAGTCCCTCCTTTTTCGCCTGAAATTACGGAGGCGATTTCGTGGGAGGGATTGAAGCACCTGGGATTATGGGAAAAGCTGAGCAGGATAACAGATATCTGACCAATTTGCTGGTAACACAGTGTAAGCATTTTCCCCACAAACCCAATGATGTCCCATTAAAGCTGGGAAGGGTTGACTGCAACCCTTTGACATGTAAGAATTTACGAAGGAGGAATAGTATCCCCCAAAGGGCACAGGATGATTTTCACTGAGAGAAGAGGTAGTATTCACATGACATTTGTAGATGGTGCTGTTTTTCTCAGGGAGGCTGTAGGGCAAGCAAGAGATTGAATCTTTGGTTTGATCCCAGGTTGAGAGGAAGTTTATCTTTCCATACCCGGTTCGCCATTCTCCAGCCTTGTTTGAATAGTCCCATACACCATGGGACACGATGTATTGGAGACAGCTGCTCCTCCCTAGATTCAGCCCTGTCCCATTACACACCCAGCACCAGTGGCCCTTTCCTTTCACCACACTTATAAGTTTAGGAACATATGTTTTTCCCAGCCCCCAAGTGTCATTTTCCTTCCATGTCCTTTTAAGTGGATAGGGTTCTCCAGCAAGCTCTGAGGAATTCAAAGGGATTGCCATGGTGGGGATACTAGCTTGCGAGTGAGCTGGGATGTGGCTGCAGACCCAGCAATTAGCCCAGATCCTGAATATTTCTATCTGCACCTGTTGTTGGATGAAAGAATTGTCACTGTCACTCTGGATTCCCAAGACCCTCAGGACACAGTAGCTGAGGATTAAGCTTTTCAAAGGACACATGTTGGAAGCAGGACCCTTTCTGGTTCCGACAACCCCTTTCGAGGGAACCGCAGTCACGGTTTTACGTCCCGCAGGCGTTAGGCTCACTACTGCTTCTTGTTTGTTGGGTCCTGCTGTTTGCTTACCCTCTGCTTCTGGCAACCCTTACGAGAGCGCAGATTGTAAGGTATTGCAGGCTGTTCCTCTTTGTCTTCTGGGGTTGAAGCTGGTTCTGCGTGGTCTTGCAGAGGTGCTTGGTCCCCTTGAGGTGGCGTTGGCTTACACTGTGAGGCGTGGATCCATGCAGCGATGCCGGATAATTTCACTGCTGTCTGGGTGGTGAGCAGTACCTGGTATGGACCCTTCCACCGGGGTTCCAAGGCGTGCTTCCGAAGGTGGTGCCGCAGGTAGACCCCATCACCAGGCTCAAGAGTGTGACAGGCAGCAGAGGTGGGTTCCGTTGGCCAAGCTGCTCGCACCTGCGAATGGAAGGAGCTCACAGCTTGCATTAACCCTTTGCAGTACTGGAGGAGCGTGCTGTGAGTTAGGTTTAGGTCTGGGGCTGGGGTAATAGTAGCCATTGTTCGCATAGAGCGTCCCATGATGATTTCAAATGGACTCAATTTGTGTCTCTGGGATGGGGATGACCGAATTTCCAAAAGGGCCAGTGGTAAAGCAGCTGGCCAGTTTAACCTTGTGGAACTACAGATTTTTGCCAGCTTATTTTTAAGCACACCATTTCGCCTTTCAACTGCCCCTGCACTCTGTGGATGGTAAGGGCAGTGCAACAGGTGGGTGACATGTAATACCTGGTTTAGATGTTGAACAATTTTTCCAGTAAAATGTGTTCCCCGGTCACTAGACAAACAAAGTGGCAAGAATTCCCTTGGTAGGGATAATGTGGTTTAACAGACATTTTGCAACGGACAATGAATCAGCTTTGTGACAGGGAAAGGCTTCAGTCCAACCCAAAAACAGACATAACTAAAATGAATTCATATTTCTGACACTTTGGCATTTGTACAAAATCAAGTTGCCGGTGTAGGAAAGGTGCTTGAGGCAAACCCCGGAATCCTTGTGTTCCTTTTACAGATTTGCCTACATTGTGGCTTTGACAAGTAACACAAGCGGCACAGTGGCAGGTTGCAAAGGAGCTGAAATGGGGAGCCCACCATCCCGCCTTACTCATAGCAGAGACCATCCCCTCCTTGCCGACATGCGAAACACCATGTAGTAGGGCGGCTAGAGACGGGTAGAGTGAGAGGGAGGCTACAAAGGTACCGGTGGGCGATCGCCAAAGGGAATCAGAATGCAAAGAGCAACCCAAAGCACTCCAGGAGTCTTTCTCTGTTTCTGGGGTAGAATCCTGGAGATGAGCGAGATGAGACAGGGATGGTGGTGTTACAGAGACAGAGAGGGGACCAAGAAACGCTTCTGGTGAAGGTTTTATAGTGGCGGCATGTTTTGCAGCAGCATCAGCAAGTGCATTACGTTTTGCCACCTCGGTGTCTGCCGCTGAGTGGCCAGTACACTTAACAATTGCCAAGGCAGATGGTAGTAAAACTGCATACAGGAGGGCGGCAGTGTAGGGGCCATTCTTGATAGGGGTACCAGTAGAGGTAAGAGAACCTCGAGCCTGCCAGAGGGTGCCAAAGTCATGCACAACCCCAAAGGCATACCGAGAATCAGTAAAAACAGTGGCAGAGAGCCCCTCGGCTAGAAAGCAGGCACGGGTTAGAGCAATCAGTTCAGCCACCTGGGCAGAGGTCACAGAGGGTAAGGGCGCAGCTTCTATGGTTTCAGAGAGAGAGAGACCACAGCGTACCCTGCAAGAAGGTGGCCTTGGTCATTTCTATAACAGGACCCATCAGTGAATAATACCAGGTCAGAGTTAGGGAGAGGTACATCTGAATGGTCGGGGCGCGGGACAGTGATAGCGGAGACAGTTGCAAGGCAGTCATGGGGTTCACCATCACTAGGTAAAGGAAGGAGGGTAGCAGAGTTTAACCGGGAGCAGCGCTTAATAGTGATATGTGAGGCTGAAAGCAGCAAAGGTTCATACCTAGTGAGGTGAGGAGAGGTAAGCAGTGTTGCGTTGCAGAAGGAGAGTTTCCACAGAATGGGGAACCATGAGAGTGAGAGGAGAGCGGACGACAAGGGACTCAGACATCTCGACCAGGCGTGCTGCAGCAGCTACAGCGCGTAGACAAGGGGGTAAACACTGGGCTACAGGGTCCAAGGTTGCAGAAAAATAAGCCACCGGGCGATTTCTGTCACCGTGCTCCTGAGTAAGAACCCTGAGGGCACAAGCAGATTGTTCGTGACAGAAAAGGGTAAAAGGCTTGTCATAGTTAGGTAACCCTAAGGAAGGGGCAGAGGCTAAATTCTGCTTACGGGAGATGAAAACAGCATTTGCTTCAAGTGGCCATGGCATGGGGTTAGGTACAGAGGATTGAGTGAGTTCTTGGAGTGGTTTAGCCAGAGAAGCATATTGGGGAATCCATTGCCTACAGAACCCTGGCATGCCTAAGAATTTTCTGAACTGGAGTGGAGAGCAAGGCTGGGGAAAGCTAAGGATGGCTTGTACCCGGGCTAGATAGAGTGTACGGGAGCCCTGGGAGAGAAGGAAGCCTAGGTATGTGACAGAGGTTTGGCAGAGCCGCAATTTTGTGCGAGAAGCCTTATGACCCTTGTTTGCTAAGGCTGTGAGAAGTGTTAGTGAATCAGTTTCTGAGGCAGACAGAGAGGGGGAGCACAGGAGTAAGTCGTCCACATATTGGATCAGTGTGGATCCTGATGGGAAAACCAGATCAGCGAGATCCCTGGCTAGGGCTTGAGAAAAATAGGATGGACTCTCTGTATATCCCTGGGGAAGGGTAGTCCATGTATATTGCTGACCCTTGTAGGAGAAGGCAAAGAGATACTGGGATTCAGAGTGAACTGGGACAGAGAAGAAAGCGGAGCACAAATCTACAACAGTAAAGTGGGTTGCATTTGGAGGAATAGATGCTAGTATTGTAGCAGGGTTAGGAACCACTGGAAAAGAAGGTATGACAATATGGTTAATAGCTCGAAGGTCTTGAAAAAATCGCCACGATTTGCCATCAGCCTTTTGAACTGGGAGGATAGGGGTGTTACAGGGGCTGGAACAAGGGACAATATTTCCTTGGTTTTTTAATGCAGATATAACTGGAGCAATCCCAGCCTCTGCCTCAGGATTCAAAGGATACTGAGACAGGCGAGGCAGAGGTTTGGAATTGTCTACAGTAATCCGAACTGGGTCAGTATTTAATCGGCCCACTTCAGATGGGTGAGATGGCCATAGGGAGGAAGGAACCTGAGAGATTAGGTGCTCTAGGGACGGAGTTAAGGGACAGCAAGGGATCGGAGTGGAGAGGGAAGTTTCAGACAGCAGGGAGGCTACAAAATCACATAAGGAAGACTGAGGGATTTGCAGATAGACACCATCTGGGGAGCAGTAAATAGAACAGCCAAGTTTGCATAGCAAGTCCCGTCCCAGAAGGTTTGCAGGGGTGGAATCAGAGAGGAGGAATGCATGCTCCTCAGAGAGGGGACCGACCTGAACAGACAAAGGTTTTGAGAGGGGAAAAGAGGTAGGGATCCCTGTAATGCCAACAGCAGACACAGATTTTCCAGATCGGGGAACCTCAGGCAAGTCAGTGGTGCGGATTGTAAAAAGAGAAGCTCCAGTATCAACAAGGAAAGGGAGAGAGCGATCATTTACAGTCAGGACACATTCTCCAGTAGGGGACAGAGGTAATAAGGGAGCTAAAACTTTGTGAGGTTCCCCAGCATCCCGTCATTGTTGGGGTGAAAAATAGGGTTGGGGATCAGCTGGAGGAACTAGCGGGGGGTTCGCTTGATTTCCCATACAATTATTAGGTCGTCTGGAAAAAAGAGTGTTCAAGTGTCCAGGCTGTTTACAGTAGTTACAAACCCCAGTTAATCCAGCCCCCCGCCCCCTTCTGCAACCCCGTCCCTGTCCCCGGTGTGGTCTGCTTAGTCCTGAATAATGCTGTATCTGCAGAGCCATTAACTTTTGGGAGGACTGTTCCTCCTTTCCTTTTAAAGTGCGGTGGCAATGCTCTGCTACTGCCAGCAATTTGTCCATGGTTTCAGTCTCTCATCCCACACTTATTCGTTTTAACATGCTGCCTGTGGCAGGGAGAAGACCATCAACAAATGCATGTGCCAAGGCCCCCTGCCCATTTACATCAGGCTCTTGTATTCCTGAATGTTGTAGGAAAATATCAGTTAGCCGGGACCTATAGTCGCCTGGGCTTTCTCCTTTCCCTTGCTTACAGCAACGTATTGCTGCCCAGTTTGTTTTAGGAGACCACACTTTGGGAATGGCTTGATGCAGGCGCTTCCAAAGAGCCATACACCGGTCTCTGTATGCCGAATCTGGGCCAGTACTTTTTATGGTTGAGTGGCGTGCCTCAGCTGGCCAGTCTGCGGCAGCCAACCATTTTTCATAATAACTGCCAGGAGCTAACAATTTACACAGCTGGAGGAGATCTGTCTCAGAGGGTTCATAGGTTTCACAGATTAACAGAAACTCCTCAGCAAATTTGACAGAGTTTTCCTGTGGTTTGGGAAAACTTTTAACTATAGATAAAAGTTCCGTATGAGTCCAGGGCTTATAATCCCATATGGACTCACTTTCTCCCATCTTAAGGACTCGTAAGGGTGCCACAACAGTTTGATCGGTCTCTCTCATTAACCTCCCATCAGGTTCTCTTTTCCAAGAAGAGATGTCAAGAGAATCTTTGCAGTCTGCTTTGGATTTCTTCTTCGTAATATTTTGCAGAGCTGCGAGGCCAATGAGGGTATCTTCTTCACTTTCATTATCTGTAGTCACTGAAGATTTTTCCTTTTCTGATTTCTTATTTGCGCAGGAGTATGGTGGGGGGTCGGATTTGATCCGGATCATTGCACAGGACTGGGCAAAGGGGAGCGCTCGGACTAGTGGTGGGAGAAACTGCATCCAATTGAACTGTTAGTTTTTTGATAGAATTTTTAAGAGAGGTGAGTTTTGACTCAGTCCATCTATGATTTGCCTCTTCCCACCACTGCATGAAGCAGTCTACTTCTCCTCTCTCCAATTTGGTTTTTGGGAGGACGAGTTTGCTTTTTAAAGCGTCCACTCGATCCTTGTCCCAAGAACCTAACAGTGGCCACTGTAATTTGGGGTTCTCTAGAGCTAATTTGGACCATTTTTCAAGAAACCTACAAGAGTCCGGACCCCTCCTAAAATACATAAAATAAGCTGGAGTTCCCTTAGGGAACTGTTCTACCTTCGATTTCTGATTACCCATCCAGGAGGACTTCACACAGCACTCACACAAGAAGGAAATTCGGGCTCAGCAGAGCGGTACCCGGTGCAACACACAGAAAGGAGCCCACAGGCTACTGCCTCAACTGCCCTTGCTTTCACACCAGGGGTTATACCCAAGGTGTGGTGCGGCTGCAGCTGTGCAGATTCCACTTATTCAGACCGTGGGGACGGGGACCCCTTGGTCAGCCAGTCTCCGGACAGAGATGGCTCCCAGATTCACACACACACCACGGGGAAGACGGATAGACACAAAGACAAGACAGTCCTCAAACCAGTTAAAGCACAAAAATAATAATTACGTGAGACGTCTGATTCCAGAAGCTGGATCCAAAGACCCCTACCCGAACAGAGTGGGAACCAACAAGTTCAATGGCGTAGACTGCGCTGCTGCTGTGTACCTTTCTGTCTTGTGGAGGATCGCTTGGACTAAGCGTCCAGGCGCTGGCTGCCACGATCGTCCTGCAAGGCAGTCAGGGATCACACAGCCTCAGTGAAGCCGCTTGCCATCTTGGTGGAACCTCCAAATTGTCAAAGTTTGACTCAGACTCACAATTTATCAGACCACTCTGTTTTATTAGCAAAGCTGCTCTGCTAATACATTTAGAAGTGAGCCCCCCAAGTGGGGCTTGTGTCTCTTAATTTATACAGTTTTTTGGAGAACAAGTTACAGAGAAGTTACAGACAAAAGAAGAAAAACATTTTAGTCACCACCCTTCGAGATCCCTGAGACCAGTCACGTATCTTCAATTACTTGCCACCCTTAACAATCTCCTTTAACAGCTTCCAGTTTACTTAACTAATTGCCCTTCACACCTTCCATTCTGATGCCTGCTTCTTAGACGTGCTGGCTCTATCTTAATTGCTTCTCCATTCAAAAGCTAACTGTCCCTAGGTGTGCTCCCTCAGATACTTTGTAACATGTTTTGGCATGCCCTCTCATATACAATGTATTCAGCATGTCCCCTTATACAATCTTATACTTACTTCCACACCAGGAACCTGAATCCTTGATTAAACGCTCCAGGTTTGTGGCCATTTTGGAACTCTTGGGAGCAAACTGGATTTTTAAGAGGTAGAGTGTAGTGCTACTTATTGGTGGAGAACAGGGCTGTGAAGGAACTCGGTTATAGTAAATTCCTTTCACTAATCACTATCTCTAAGCTCATTTTGTTATCTGAAAATAATGCTATTATCTCTTGCTTTGTACATGACTACTTTCTACCATGAGATGATTTTGAAACTGGAGCTACCTGGCGAATTAGGTCTGAATGCTTACAGTAATAAAAACTAATTGTTGTTGGTTAACAAAATGTGTGTGGTGTAAGCAAACAAAGATCCAATATTGAATCGGAAAATGCCTAAAGAGGATGAAATTCTCTTGACCCCTTACACTATTTAACACTTATTATCAGTGACCTGGAAGAAAACAAAACCATCACTGATTGCACTTGACCCCAAAATTGTTGGAGCAGTAAATAATGAAGAGAACAGCTCAACAGGTGACCAATTCCAAGCAATCTGGATTGCCTGGTAAGCTGGGCACTAGCAAACAATATGCATTTTAATATGGCTAAACGTATACATCGAGGAAAAAATGTAGGCCATATTTACAGGGTGGGGGACTCTATCCTAGGAAGCAACGACTCTGAAAAAGATTTGGGGGTCATGGTGCGACTCTGTTGCCAAAATAGGTAATGCAATCCTGGGATGCATAAATGGAAATCTTGAGTAGAAGCAGAGAGATTATTTTACCTCTATATTTGGCACTGGTGTGTCCGCTGTTGGAATACAGTGGGCAAGTCTATGCTACAGAATTAAGTCGACCTAAGTTATGTGGCCGTATAGCCACCGCAGTAATTAAATAGGTTTTACATGTCCACACTACACTCCTTGTGTTGGAGGTGTGCATCCTCACCAGGAACTCTTGGACTGATTTAATTGTCAATTTGGGACGTTGTGGGACAATTTCTGAAAGGCAGCAACAGTGGATGTATAGGTGGCGTGTGACTGTTGTGTTTGGGGTGGCTGTGCTTGAGCACTGGAAGCTCCCTAGAAGCGTGGGGGAGGCACTGGTGCCCGGACTGTGCCCCACTCCTTGCTCCCCCATAGGCTCCGACTGCACTCCATACTGAAGCATTGCCCCAGCTCTGCCTTTTCATCCGTGCCTCTCCTCCCCTGAGGCCCCCCTCCTTGCACTTCACCCCCTCCTCAGGAGAGGAGTGGTCGGGGGGGAAGAGGCGGAGCGGGGCTGGGGGTGGGGGGTGGGGAAGGGAAGAGGCGGAGCAGGGGCAAGGCCTTGGGGGGAAGAAGTGGAGTATTAGATGGGGCCTCAGAGAGTGGCCACTGTCTGCGTGCTGGTGGCTCCCCCACTTCTTGGGAGCTTCCAGCGGTGGCGCATCAAAGGTGTTGGGCTGGCATGCCTCCAAAGGGAGGTGCACTGCATCTGGCATTTCTTGCCCATTTGGGAAGGTTTAGCTTCCCATACCTGCTGCTCATGAGTGGATGTAAGCAACGCAGTGTCTACACTGACACTGTATCGACCTAATTACATCGGCCTAAGTGCTGTGCATCTCGTGGTGATGGAGTTAAATCGATGTAGTGGGTGAGTTACACTGGTGGAAGCTATCTTTTAGTGAAGATGCTTACAGAGTTGGGTTGACATAAGCTGACTTACATCGACCTAATTCTGTATTGTACACCAGGGCTGTGTCAACTTCCGATGCCCCTGATTCAGAAAGGATGTTGATAAATTGGAGAGGGTTCAGAGAAGATAAAGAATTAGAAAGAATTAGAAAACATGCCTTATGGTCTTAGTGATTGATTCAAGGACTTAATGTGTTTAGCTTAACAGAGAGAAGGTTAAGGGGTGACTTGATTCCAGTCTATAAGTATCTATATGGGGAATGTTCAGATATTTGGGCTCCTCAGTCTAGCAAAGAAAGGTATAACACTCTCCAGTGGTTAGAAGTTGAAGCTAGACAAATTGAGACTGGCAATAAAATTTTTGACAGTGAGTGTAATTAACAATTGGAACAATTTACCATGGGTTATGGTGATCATTTTAAAATCAGGTTTCAGAGTAGCAGCCATGTTAGTCTGTATCTGCAAAAAGAAAAGGAGGACTTGTGGCACCTTAGAGACTATATTTATTTAGTCTCTAAGGTGCCACAAGTCCTCCTTTTATTTTTAAATCAAGATTTTTAAAAGAAAGATATGTTCTGGGAATTATTTTGGGGAAATTATATGACCTGTTTTACAGGAGGTCACACTAATGATCACAATGGTCTCTTCTGGCCTTGAAATCTAAAGTGTAAAAGAAAAAGCTTTAAAAAATATTTTTAGAAAAATTAGACAAGCTGTTTTGAATGAGATGCAGAATTAAGAGGCTGTACCAGTTTGAGGTATTTTTGCTTGGAATACAAATAATCTGTTTTATGCCCTGATAGACTAATAAGAGACCGCTTTCTTCTAAAAGATGATATTCTGTCATTCTTCAAGTTGTAAATTAACGAGGTTATTCAGGGTTGTACGTATGGGTGTACTTAGAAATTTAAGAAATATGGGAACTGGCGGTGGATCTACCATGGCAGTCTTCTGTCTTTGCCATGGTATTTTACACCTGGATTCTTGTGTAAGCACAAAGAATGCAGGTGCAAAACACCATGGTTTTAGAAGGAGTTACAAATTTTAAAATACTGCTTGTGGTACTTCAGTTATATGTGAAAATTACCTAATAACTGGGGTAGAAGTGAGGGTTTATTCCATAATAGACTGCACACTTTAAGAAAAGTGTACTCCTTTAATTACTGAATGCTTTCTTTTACATTGATTATTTAGTTTAGCAAAATCTAGGACCTTCTTCACATTTCAGTTGCAAGTTCCCTTTTAACCAAAAACCTGTTGGTGCAGGTGGAAATTAAGAGGAACTGAAAGGATAGTGTCCTATTATTCATAATGTACAAATGAGTAACTCTCCTAAAAAAACAAACCTTAGAAGATTAAAACTGACAAGTTTCTCCTTGGCTTGGCAAGCTGTTCAATTGACTGCTTATTTGTCCATGGGCAGGTATTGTCAAATATTCTAGGGAACATACCTTGATGTAGTCTGCAGGTTTTTATTATTGCGTCATGATGCCATGTGTTATCAAGTCTACTTAAATGTCTTGATCACTCATTTGGCATTAGCATGTAGCAAACTTTTGGGGGGAAAATGTGTACTGCTTGAGAGTTGAGCATCTTGATTGGCTGGACTCTTCTAGAACAAATGTATGTATATCTTTATTTGAATACCAGACCATCAATAGACCTGACAGTTCACAAAGCATATTAATCAAGTTTTAGAAGACTTGCTCCCTGCCCTGAAAGAGCCTGCAGTCTAAACTGACTACGCAAACATACATAAAGAACTCAGAAGGGATAGGGGAGGGAGAGGAAGGTTCTGTCATTAAACTTCCCCCAACATACAGAGAAAAGGTGCACGCAATCAAGCTGACTGAAGAGTTAGCCTGCATATTTTCATTTAAAAACTTTTATAGTTGCAATGTGTTTTGTTTTCTGTTTAATTTCATTTCTTTTTTGTAACTGTCCAGTCTTGAATAATATTCACATTTAAATGTTAACCTAACACTTCTAGAAAGGTAATTCTTTCATATTTTAGAACATCATTTAACTTCTACATTATTCTGAGTTTAAAAAAAGTAATTTTTTAAAATTAGGCTTAAGTATATATCTAAGGCTATGCCTACTGCAGACCATGAAGTCTTACTTTTTTGTTACTTTTGTTGCAGCTAATAAATTAGTGCTCTTAAATATATGATCAATCTTTTGACAGTTCAAATAATGTCAAATACCAACTCTAGTCCTTCACCAGCATTCTTCAGTTCTAAGCATGTAAGCATAACCACAAATGCTGAGATGTCTTTTTTCCCTAATTTAACAAGTCCATTCTACAACAACCCATTGAAGTTTTTTGAAAAGGAAAAAACCAGAAGGTATTGCCACAATTATTATTTGTATTGTGGTGTGCCTAGGGGCGGGCAGTAAGAACAATAGGGCTCTGTTGTTCTAGGCATTGTACATGCAATATTAAGACCGCTTCTGCCCCAACACTTACAGCCTAGCTATGACAAGAATACAGTCAGGGTCTGGGGTCAGAGGAAAAGGATGGTACAACTCAGACTAGAGGAGCACAAGGAAGTGGTGAGACTCATTACACTGTTAGCAGTGGACAGTGGTCCCAGCACACTAGTGGTTTAACTGCTTTCAAGTGTTTGTAGGTATTACAATAGAGGTGAATTTTAAGGCGGTATGTGAACAACAGTGTAGGGGCTTTGTGGATTTTTTGCAGAGAGCTCCTTCTATGCATAACGTGCATGTGAAGGTGTTGAAGGGGAAAATAGGACTAAAAGGCAATTAAGGGTGGCAGCCTTGGTGGAGTAGAGTCATTGGGATTGAAGGTTTGAAAATGTGTGATCTAAAACCGGGAAACCTGTGCTATGAAGGGCTTTAAAAATGAAGACCAGTAGCTTTTATTTTTACAATGGAAAAAGGGTAGTCAGAGGGGTGTGACGAAAGGGGATGATGTGGTTGGAATCGAGGATGTCGCTTGCTGTGGGGCAAGGTGAGCAATTGCCCCCAATGTGTTGGTTCCTCCCTCCCACCCAAGTTTTTCTGAAATGATGTACCTGGTTGGAATGACTTTGCAGCAACATGTTGAATTGAATTAAGTGGGCCAAACGCATTCTTCAAGACTAGAAGGGAGGAGGAGGCTGCAGAAGTCAAGAAGTGAGATGGGGAGGGCCTGGACAAGAGTTTTAGTTGTGTGGACACATCTTTTTCTATATCTCGGAAGTTGTTGTGCAGGAAGACGCAGCAAGAATTAGATATCGCCTGTTTATGTGTGCAGTATATTGGACTATCTTAATTTTAACTTTGTGTATTTGGGCGTGGTGGGTTGGGTGAGAATTCTTTATTTTATACATCTGTCAGTTACCATGCAAACCAAATTGTTGTGCCTTTAGGTTAACGTGTTGTTTTAGCCACCGTTCTGTGTTTGTCAAAGAAAACAGAATGTTGGACAGTTCCAGTATTTATCTTTTAAAGAATACAGAAAATAAAATTAAAGGAAGGTTCCCTCCTGTAGTCTAAGCATGGCATACAGCATAGTGATATGTCTGGTGACTGATAAATTCCAGTTTTTGGGATTTCTGACACTGAATATCCCTCTTCAAATATTGGTATACATAGTCTAGTTAAAAGATACCTGACAACGGAAGAGATGAAAAGACTAGTATTAAAGGAGGTTTGAGACTTGGATGAGGTGAAAATGGTATGGATAAAAACCGAAATAGTAAACCAAGAAAGCTGATCAGAAGGTGCAAAGTGAGTGACAAATTCCTGTAGTCTTAAAATAATTTCTTCTTCTTCATGCTGTTTCTAAATTAATTTTGGCTGCATGTGTTCATGTGCTAGGGAGATAGGTAACATTCTGGCTAGTGCTTAAATAACTTAACTTTATAAACTGGGTCAGACATCTACTCAGTCACTTTGGGCCAGATTAGTTTGAAAGGTATTTAGGTGGCTGAAGATGCAGATTTTTCATTTGCTTCTTTAGGTGACAAAATATTTTTAAAAATATGACTTTATTACCTAGCTAACTCATTGGGACAGGGAAAAAATAAATTTGACTTAAATCACTTATGCAGCCTGTTCTTCAGAATTATCACTCCTATTTTAAGTCCTAAAGAGTTAGGTGACTAACTGTCCTCTGGACTTTTGAAAATATCCCTCTAAATCTCTTAAGATTTAATGTCAGCACTTTAACATCACAAGGGAGAGACCAGCTGTACCTGTGTGTGAATTCTGGAACACAATATTTTCCACTTGATTTTTCAGCTGGAAAATCACCTTGAGCTGTTGTCAAAGAAACAGGCTGTGATGTGCTCTGTTGGGATGAGTTGAACCTCTGTTCTAAAACTCTCATTATTCTCTTCTTTTAATTTTCCATTTCCTTTTCAGATCACTTGGTAGAGATAAATTATTTGCATCTTCCAAAGAGTTATTGTTATGGAGTGCCTTGTAGTGAGTCCATAGTTAGAATTGCATTTTAAAATGGATTGTAAGTAGAGCCCTTCCAAATTCACAGCCATGAAAAATGTGTCACAAACCATGAAATCTGATCTCCCACTGTGAAATATGGTCTCTTGTGTGCTTTTACCCTATACTATACAGATTTCATGTGGGAGACCAGTGAGGGAGTTTCAGGGGGTCGCAAGGTTATTTTAGGGAATGGGTCATGGTATTGCCACCCTTACTTTGGCGCTGCCTTCAGAGCTGGGTGGCTGGAGAGTGGCAGTTGTTGGCTGGGCGCCCAGCTCTGAAGGCAGAGCCTCTCCAGCAGCAGTGCAGAAGTAAGGGTGGCAATATCATACCATGCCGTCCTTAATTCTATGCTGCTGCTGGGGGCAGCTCTGCCTTCAGAGCTGGGCTCCTGGCCAGCTGCCCAGCTCCGAAGGCAGCACCACTGCCAGCAGCCATGGAGAAGTAAGGGTAGCAGTACTGCAACACCACCTACAATAACCTTGCGACAACTTCCCCCCCTCCACCCCCTCAACCTCCCTTTTTGGGTCAGGACCCCTACAATTACAGCACTGTGACATTTTAGATTTAAATAACTGAAATTATATAATTTACGATTTTTAAATTCCTGACTGTGAAATTGACCAAAATGGACTGTGAATTTGGTAGGGCTCAAGTTATAAGTCAGGCATGAGTTCCTGTTTTTCCTCTAAAGAGGGGTCAGTTGATCTAAAATGTCAGTGTTAGTTTTTATGCTATTTTTAATTTTCTAGGTAGCTCTTATTTGGTTTCTTTCAATTTTTAATAAGAATAGTTGAAATTAGGCTTTCGTTTAATTTTTCTTGGCATTCCTACTTCTCTTTTTGATGATCTTCTATTAAACTGTCTACGCAAAAACTGTTAGGCAGATTGATGCAGTGGTTTTAAAAAAAATTGATTTATGAATAATTGCCAAAAATTACCGTGTTATATTTTAAAGTTTCTGCTCTGTATGCAAGCCTGTTTGGGGATGGGTGCACATAAAATCTTTTAGCAAATCAGTACCTCTGTGCTTGGTGGTCTTCCCCTCTCTCCCAGTTTCACCCTTGTTTGTGCTTTAAAATATCCCATGAAATTTAACATGCAAGAAACTTCGTTGTGAAGTAGTTAATGTGGTTGCACACGTACTATAGTTAACACAAACTCTCAAAAAACAGGAAAGTAAAAAGTTAATCCACTTAACATAAATCTTTTCCACAGGCAAACACCTTGTCATTACCACACCTATCATACATCAGACCATACATTGTAATTTTGCACCCTGTACTAAAGTCCTTGATGGGTTAGGTGGCCAAGTGGTCAGTGCACTTAATGCCACCTTCTTGCCTTGCAGTCCAGACCCTCTTTTAATAAGATGTGGGCAGTGGTAGGGGAGCCTGCCCACTCTGTCTGGCTTTGAACCAGGGCCTTAAGAGGGTCAGCAGTGTTTGATCCCCAAAGGTGCCCTCCGAGTTACTTTCCCTGGGTCTCTTCCTACTCTCTGCTGTTCTTCCCTAGCTTCCCATCCAGTGTGAAAAGAAAGAACAGTAAACCAAACCGTCAGCCCCAGCCAGGCTCAATGTACATCAGTGATACTAATTAGATCTACCTGTGGGTTGATCTGAGAATTTTATGATAAGAGTCTGACAATTTGTGCAGAAGGCTTTCAAAAAACAACCCCTTCAGCTGCCAATAAATAGAGACCTTGATTGCAACATAAGTATTAGTGTTTCTATTTTTTAACAAAGTTTATAAATCAACATTACATGTGTCCCTGGCAATTGGTAATGGGAGAGGTGACACTGACGATCTCTGGGAAGCTTTGTGAAGAGTGGTTTGTAGGTCAGGGCAAGGTGCATGCACTGGTGAAGATGCTCATCTGTCCGGTGATTGCCATGCTGGTTTTTTATAATGTTCATGGTAGAAAACCCAGTTTCACAGCGGTATGTTGATCCGAACATCATTTAAAAGATAGATGGCTAGATTTTGCCTATTCTGAAACTGGTCAGCATACTGAGTCTAGAAATCACAAAGTCCCACTTCTCTGGAGCCTTACAATTTCTAATCAAGTGAATCAAGAATGTTCTTTGCTTCAGAAGGGCAAGGTCCATCAGATCATGAACAAATAAAAGCAAATCCTTTGGAATTTTCAAATCACATTTTCAAATTTTCGATCAGACTGTTTAGGAATTATTGTGGTGTTTTCATTGAGGTTTCATCTGTAGCAGCAACAGGCGATGTGGGAAAGTGCAACATCTCTACTATTAAGTCTGTCTGAAAGATTTCAAGATTACTCTAAAAGGCACACGCTTTTTCAAACAGATCCCCAACTCTGCTCACAAGGCCTTGGAGCTGCAAGTTGAGGGAATTCAGGTGAGCAGTAATATTGCACAGAAAAGCTATCTGTGACAAAAGGGACATTATTAATAAATTCCAGGAACTCGCAAGCCTGATCGGTCTTGTGGTTTGAAAGAAATTTTATTATTTCTTTTTGAAGCACACACTGACACATGCCCCCTATTAACAAGCGAAGGTCATTGTGCTGCAACAGGTCACTGTATTCAGCTGAAACATCTTGTAAAAGCTCTAAAAAGACTGTTGCAAGCTAGAAGTTGAGTGTATGTAGTTCACTAATTTCATCATAATATCCATTCTTTTTTTCAAGTCCCCAGACAACTTACTGCAGAGGAAAGTCTGGTGAATAGTGCAGTGAAGTGCGTTTAATGATGGGTGTATTGCTGCTAAACGTGAAGCAATGCCCTTCTCTTTCCCTGTGATGGAGGTACCTCCATCTCGAACAAGCAAGTTTACTTTCTGCAGTTCTAAACCATATTTTTTTTTTTTCCAAAAGGGACTTTTACCTTTTCAGACATGATCTCTCATGTGGTGTAGTTTCTAATGGCATTACGCACAAAAATTCTTCCTTGAAAATGTCACCATCATAAAATCTAAGAAACAGCAATAGCTGGGCAATGTTACTTAAATCTCTTGATTCGTCCACTGCAAGAGAGTTGTATTTGGCATTTTTTTAAAATCGGAAAGCAGTGCTGACAAACAGTCCTCTTAAACTACCTCCAGTCTTCACACTGATGTGGAATCAGACAGGTTCACTGCTTCACACGGTTCACAATGTCATCTTAGTTTTTATCTCTGGCAAATAGCTCCTCCAGCATTTTCCAGATGTACTCTTTCACAAGCTCAGCATCCAGGAAAGGCTTTTTCTCTCTAGCTAGTATCAACGTTATCCAGAGAGAAGCAGCTGCTGAGAATGACATTTGAAGCCTTTGACAGTTTATAGCCTCGGCATCTCTGGGCTCCTGGCCAACAGCTAATGTTTTCCAGCCACCCAGCTCTGAAGGTAGCACCGCCACCAGCAGCAGTGCTGTAGAAGTATAGTAGTGCCACCTTAGTTCTGCGCTGCTGCTGGCAGCAGTGCCACCTGCAGAGCTGGGCGTCTGGCCAGCAGCTGCCACTCTCCAGTTGACCAGTCATTGATTAATTTGTGCCAGGGTTTGAGCTATAGCTCCTCTTTCATTACAAATTAAGCATTGCCAGTAGGTTACTTACTAAAGAAGTCATAGGCAAATGATAAGCAGAGGGCATCAGTGTTCATGAATGTAATTATAAACTTTTTTTAAGGAGAGCTGGCAGACCACAGAGGAAGCCTTGGCGGGCCATATCTGGCCTGTGGGCCACCTATTGAGTATCGTTGGCATACAGTCTTAGTTCCTCGGGGAGGCTTCTCTGGCACCCTTGTCAGGAGCCAGGTAGGTTTGTTCTCCTCTCCTTTCTGAGCTGAGTTGCTCCCTTTTATACCCTTTCTCCACTTGGAGTGTGCTCTGGAGGGGCGGGGCTACCTGGGTCCAGTGGTGTCCTTTAACTCCATCACGCCCCCCCCCTCCCCCGCAACTCCTTATTTCACTCTTCTGCACATATCTCTTCAGTAGATTATTTTTTTCCCAACACTTTGTTGTACAGAGAGGTAGTTTAGTAAAAGGGAGTTTGCAGGAAGACAGGGTTGTGGAAATTTGACATCCCTGAGTTGTGGGAGGAGAGCAAAATTAGATTAGTATGCGACTGTGATGGCTGGTAGTTGTGTTAGTGGCGAGATGTGTGCCTGGGTGAGGATAGAGCAATTATGCTGTTGGGTGGCTTAACTCTTCACTTCCTTGATATTGAAAAAATGTTATGTATGAACCTTAACTGTTTCATAAATCAGTTTTCTGTGTATTAATTTCCTAACAAGATTACAGGGTGGAATTTTTCAGCAATGCTGATGTGGGCCTAAGTGTGTCCAGTGAAGTCAATGAATGGTTGAAAATTCTACTCCTAATGTTTAAGCATTAGATGTCACCCTTACCTACAAATTCTCACAATCTCTGCTTCTCTTTTCCTGGTTCCCCCTACTTCAGAATGGTGGTTGGTGGCAGTCTTGGATCAGTGAACTTCCCATGGTTTTCCTTAGGGGGTCCTTTGTGGTGGTGAGCCTGGGAAGTTTGTCAGACTGTGGCTGACTCACTAGGGGAATTTGGAGCTTTGCTTGTTTGGGGAGTACGAGTGTTAGTTTCCTTTTTTCTGCAGCCTTTTAGGAGCTGGGATAGAGGGGAGAAAAGAAAATTAAGGATTGTGTTTGGGGAATGAGAGGGCAATAGAAGCAGTATTGCCAAATACAAACATTCAAAAATCATGCATCAGACCTCCCCAAATCATGAGATTTAAAAACAAAAAACCCCTCCCTTTTGTAGGGCTTCTGACTTTTTGAGCTGTTATTAGGAAGTAGCCCACTCCCTATTTGTGTATGATTATTACAACTTCAAAATTCAACTTAAAATGCGCAATGAGTGTCTGCCATGGTTTGCAGGACTAGCTGTGCCTTTGATCCTCTTCTGGTCTCTGAATGCTTCCCTTCAGGTGTTCACCTCTCTGTGTGTGGAATCTCATGATTCTCTCACTCTGGGTCGAAGGCTACAGTGCCTGTTTACCAACCATGATTGCTCAGCAGATCTGATTGGGTTCAGTTACCTGCAGCTCTTTCCTAAGGCACCTGTAATCAGTGGTGAATACAGTGACACAAAACAGCCTTGTCAGCACATAGTGTTTAATCTCAACAGTGGGAACAGATATAACAAGAGTGAGGTTTTTTTAACACAATAAAAGATCTACACACATATGTTTACCTAAGGGTTTAGGTAGGCCTAGTTTTCCTATACACCCCAACACCTGGAGATAGGGGTTTAGTCTGCTCCCCAGAAGCCTCTGTCTCCCTCTCCTGTCCTTAAGGGGCTGTCTTTTTATTCACTCCAAAGTTCTTTGACACCTGCATTGTTCTTTAAGTACTGGTAAATGGGTAGGATTATCTGAAGCTATTGCCCCTTTCCTGCATATGTGCAGGTAATGCCTACTTGAATGATCCCTTTATAATTCTGTGGTAAACACAAAACAAACAAATGGAACATATAATGAAATATTACAGGCAGGTTTCACAACTTCTATGTTGGTGGCTTGGAAGGGCCTCTCCTAATCCCTGAGGTGGGGGAGCTTCCATTCTGTCATCTGTCAGTCTCCTTTGTCCTCTTCCTCAATCGTATTCTTCCTCCATGTTTCCCATAGTCTCATCTTCCATTTGTCTTTTCTGCATTGCGTGCTCAATTGTGTTCAATGTACATTCTGCTCTCAACAGAATAGGCTGAGATTCTGATTCCTGGTCTGGAGGTAGAGTTAAGGATGCTACCATATCCGAAAGCAAATATTTTTAAAGGAGCTGTTCCTTATGCAGAGCATTATAGGAAGGAGACAGGAGTGTGAAAGAGTGACTCTGCATAGACTTTAGTAGTATTCTTATTGCTGTTCTTCTTTGTGTGTAATGTAAGCATATTTTTCGTATTGAGCGTGTGTGTGTGTATAATATATGTGCGCGCAACATAGAGGGATAGTTGTATACATACTGTTATTTTTATGAGGAGATAAATTTAGTGCAGAATCATGAAATTCATGTTGGCCTGTTTCTTCTTCTGTAGGAGAGTTATACCCTCCAAAAACTTGTGTACAATTTCCACTGATCAGTAGGAACTGTGTGGGAGTACTCGATGGCAAATTTTGGCTGATAGTGCTTGCCCAGCTGAGTTGGCAGGAGCCTGGTGGTTAATAAAAGATAGGAATAATTTCAGTTTCATGCTTCTTGTACAGGAATAGCAAAGTCTCAGGTACAGTCCTTGGTTAATGTTTGAGAATGCTGTAAAAATCTGGTGAGACACTTTAAAAAGTTGTTCTTACCCCTTGTAGCCACAGATGACTGTTGCTGGCTGTTGTACATGCCATTGTTATTAGGAATAACTGTAAAACTGACAGTTGCACTTTCATGATCCTGTTGGACATGAGAGAAGAAGGCACTGTATGTGTAGGCGAAGTTTGGAATTAAATGTAGTTCCTTTGTCCCTTGGTTAACAAGTGCTGGCAACAGTAATTTAGCATATTTGTTTCTTGAGGGAAAGAACTCCCGTGTTGTCATTAGGTGATGCCTGAGCCGCATTTGCAAAGCAGAAGCGTTGATAGGCTGTGGAAGGAGATGTGAAGACCTCCTCAGAGGGACAAAAGATGCACAGAAACAAGAAATCATGGCGGGGGGGGGGGGAAATATATTAATTTTAGTATAAAGGTTGCCATTTACCTGTTTTGGCTATCAATTTATTGGGGATAGTTAATGAAAAACAAATCTCTAAAAAGAAAATGGGATTTTCCTCCCTGTTTTTTTTCCAAATGCCATCTCTGCCAGATGGGATGCTTATTAGTGGTGGATATTTTTCTCTTTTTTGATGGTGCGGGGGAGGGGAAGATGGGAAAATTGACAGCCTTTCTCCTCAAAAAGCTCAAAACCACTGCTGTTGTGGCTCTGAGACCAAAGTGCTCTTTATTCTGGTAGATATCTTATTTTGAAGCATAAGTTGTAGGAGTTGGCTGGAAGTTGGTGCTGCCTTTTGCTGGAATAATGCTGAATTGGCTTTAGTAATCTGTGGGATCTTTTGCTTAGGAGCTGGGACAACTTTTACAATAGATATTGCTGACTGAAATAAAAACATGATTACTTTGTTTTCCTAATTTGAGGAAAATGTGTATGGCTTTTTGTTAATAGTAAAGTGTTCAAAAATTACTGTAAAAATCTAAAGGTAGGTTGGGAAACTAGGTAAGAATTCATTTTTTGCTAATAAAATGTTTCAGTGAGTTACAGGTCAGTAGCTGTTTTATTGATGCTGTTGGGTATGAGAGCTCTAGATCAGTGGTTTTTTCAAACTGTGGGTCGCGACCCAGAACTGGGTTGTGGAATGGAAGGCACTGGGTTGTGGCAGCTCTGGTCGACACAGTTAACTGGGTCGTTAAAAGTCCTGTCAGCAGTGCTGCCCAGCTAAAGCAGGCTAGTCCCTGCCTTTTCCTACACTGCGCTGCGCCCTGGAAGCAGCCAGCAACAGGTCCGGCTCCTAGGTAGGGGACCCCCGAGGCTCCGTGTGCTGCCCCCGCCCCAAGCACTGGCTGTGCACTCCTATTGGGCAGTGCCTGTTTACTAGTTCCCGGCCAATGGGAGCTGGGCCGGGGAGGGGTGGTGCATGTGAGCGAGAGCTGTGCAGAGCCGCTTGCGCACGCCTCTGCATAAGAGCCGGACCTGCTGCTGGCAGCTTTCGGGGTGCAGCATGGTCCGTAGTGCCAGGAGAGGCAGGAAGCCTGCCTCTGCACCCCCGCTGTGTTGCTGACCAGGAGCCGCCTGAGATTAATCCAATGCCCCAACCCTGAGCTCCAATCCCCTGCCCCAGCCCTGAGCCCCCCCAAGCCCAGAGCCCCTTCCTGCACCCCAAACCCCTCGTTCCCGGCCTCAGCCCAGAGCCCTGACCCCCTCCCACACCTCAACCCACTCCCGCACCCTAACCCCCAAACCTGGAGCCCCCTCCTGAATCCCAAACTCCTCATCCCTGGCCCCACCCCAGAGCCTGTACCCCCAGCCCAGAGACGTGACCGCGTCCTGCACCCCAACCCTCTGCCCCAGCCCTGAGCCCCTCCCACACCCCAGCTCCATTGGGTTGTGGGCATCAACAGTTTTTTTCAACTGAGTTGCCAGAAAAGTTTGAAAACCACTGCTCTAGATCCACCATAGTTACGGCTGAGAAGGTGATTTTTTTCCCTTGGTACTCTAAAATCCATACATATATTCACATTGTTGTGGAAAATTGGTTGTACCTTATCAGGGTTTGGAACAGGAATAGTGGTACAGATTTGGAATCATTTGGTCAAGAGGTTGCCAAGGCATAGGGCTATGAGGAAAAGGGACTTGTCAGTAAATTTAGGTTAGTCACCTGAAAACAGAGCTTTTCAGGATGACTTAAGCATATCCCCTGGAACCTTTTTAATAGCAGTGCCTGTTGGAGCACTCTTGTGCCCCTTGTGGTTCCTGACATTTGGAGGATGAAGTTATAAAAGGGAGGAAGTAAAGGCTGTCTTGGGTGATGAAACAGGGAACATTCTCCCATGGGTACAAAGAAAGGTTTCATGAGCAGACTATTCTAGATTGAGATCCCATAGAGGTGTGGGCAGTGTAACTGGAGGATGGACATTCATTATCTACTTCAGGGATCTCTTTACTATAACACAGATAAATAGCCTTTTGTTTGATTTAAGTTGTGGTGAGCTGAGATGAAAACAGTATGAAGTGTGTCTAGGCTTTCTGGTCCTGATGACTTATTACTGTAAAATTTATCAATTTGTTCCAAAACCATCTCTACTGACACCTCAATCTGGGACAGTTCCTCATATTTGTCACCTAAAAAGAATGGCTCAGACGTAGGAATGTCCTTCACATCCTCTGCAGTGAAGACAGATGCAAAGATTTCATTTAATTTCTCTGCAACTGCCTTGTCTTTCTTGAGTGCTTAATCGTCCAGGGGCCTCACTGATTGTTTCGCAGGCTTCTTGTTTCTGATGCACTTAAATTTTTTTGCTGATTTTTGTGTCTTCCTAGTTGCTCTTCAAATTCTTTTTTGGCCTGCCTATTTATACGTTTACGCTTGCCAGAATTTATGCTCCTTTCTGTAATATGGTTTGGTCCTCATTATCAACCTTTGCTTTCTTTGGCTTGGATGTCTGAGACCGGACCATAACTATTACGCTTTGCACTTCTGTGTGCAGAACCAGAAGTAGTGGGTCCTTAGTGGTATGTTCTTGAGGATTGGCTTTTTCATTAGACACCTGTGAGGCCAACTGGTTATGCTTAGTTGGATCCAATCTCTGTACAGTTATCTTAACCAGCACCTTAGATTTGGCTCCAGTCAAGAAGGCAGTAGTCTGTGCTAGAACTTTCCTGGGCTTTTAACCCCTTTAAGGGTCAAACTAAGGCTGGTCTCCCAGCACTTATGGATCCTGGTGCTTCAGCACAGGAAGGTTTAGCCTCTAATGCTTCATGCAATAGCATAGTTGGAGATAATTCTGATTCTTCTTTTTGGTCCTAAAGGTGAAAGTGCTGCACTTAGAGCAATAAGAGGACAAATGCCTTCTCCCAAGCAGGCCAAACAATGCATGTGTGCACCCAAAGCAGGAAAAAAGTTAGGGCAAGAGGCATGCTTCTTGATCCCTGTTTTTTTGTCTTTAATTCTAGCATATTGGAATCAAGGCCGTGTGCCTGTGTTTAGTTGAAAAAGAAGAAAATAAAAGCAAAATAAAGAACTAACTTAATTTAAAAGGGTGGCACTGGGGATCTTTTCCAACTAATCTGGGTCCAAAGTCCCCGCATAGTTTCTGGTCAGTTTTGTATCATAGTTGAAAGGAACAGTAGTCAGCATGCCACACAGTTTATAGCTTTGTCCTCCAAACTATTGGAGGGAAGAGGAGGGGCCATATGAGCACTCTGATGGGTACTGCTACTAGAGGACTTCCTCAGTCCAAGCTGCAGTGTTAGCACGTCTCAAGAGTGGCCATGTGCAAAGGCCTCTTGAAAAAACTTTTTTTTGCAGACACTTGGGGTTCAAATTATTACACTGATATCCCCTGAGGTTTGCACTCTGGATGCTTTGATTTAAATCAGTGCACCGCAGTGCTACTTAAATTGCTGATATAAATCATTATTTAAATCTGCAAACAGGAAACCTTGATTTTAAATAGACTTTGTGTGTTGTATTTGTACTCTGTAGTTATTTTCCTAAAAGTTGAGTCTCATTGGTTGGTAACCATTAAAACATGTTGATGTGCAACTAAATATAGCTTTTGTGCTTAATCTGGTGCTTCTTTTTGCTAACCAGAATGCTCTCTATATGACATTTATTTAAGCAATTATATAGCTTATCTTACATTTATTCAGATTATTTTTTGTTAGAGAATGGTGAATGAAGCATTTCTTATGTATTTAATCTTTGTGTGATTTGAATGGAAATTCAGCTTAAAAGCACAAAAACATCACTTAATTTTGTATTAAATAAAACTACTTTAAATGTTCTGGATACATATGGTAACAAGTTTGTCAACACCTGTTTTACATTTAAAACTGATTTTATTAAAAAAGAGGTATGATTTGTAGTTAACAAATTTAACAGAATGTTTCTGGTTACCATGTGCTTTAGGATTTTAGAACTAGTATGCAGGTGAGTCGCATCATACGCGCATTTAACTTACCTGAATTCAACTATACGTGCTCAGCAAAAAAAAAAAAGAAAAATAACAAGGTATCTGTAAATAGTGTGGGTGATTTAGCCCACCATTCCACTCAATGAGCATATACCCCGGAGTGAGCATGAGATGGGATACGTGAATCTGCTGTTCCCTCAGTCGGTCTGAGTTCCCGAGTGCCTCTCATAGTGTGAGCATCTCGCTGCGCTGAGTGTGATTCTAGTGCACGAAAAGACTCTTAGCCTCTATGCGCTGTTCAAACCTCCCACCAAAGAGGGACAGCCTTCTGATGAGAAGGAATTCAAAGCCAGCCAAAGGTTGGCTTAACAGTTTTAGGAACCGCTTCAACCTCAAAAACGTGCAGACTACTGGTTTAGCTGCATCTGCCAATGAAGAGGCAACAAAAGCCTACCCCAAACAATTAAAATCATAGAAGAAAAGGGCTATCTTCCGGAACAAGTTTTTAATGCTGACGAGACTGGGCTCTTCTGGGAAGAAGAAAAAAAAAAAGCCCAACTGCACTTACGCTTCAAAATCAGAAAGACAAGCCCCTGGCTTAAAAGCAGCTAAAGACCATGTGACTATGTTGTTTTGTGGCAATGCGGCTGGACATTTAATAAAGCCGGGCTTGCTCTACAGGGCTTCAAAGCCCCGTGCCCTAAAAGGCAAGAATAAAAATCTCCTGCCTGTGTTCTGGCAATCCAATAAAAAGACTTGGGTGACAGCAGCATTATTTCTGGATTGGTTCCACGAGCGTTTCATTCTGGGGATCAAGCAGTACCTCGAAGAGAAAGGACTTGACTTTAAAGTGTTGCTGATCATAGACGATGCTCCGGCCACCCTGTGGCACTCCGGTTTGCGCATAATGATGTTGAAGTCGTCTTTCTCCCCCCAATACCACCTCCAACCTCTCGACCAATGCGTGCTTCGCTGTTTCAAGGCCATGTACATGATGCTTACGTTCTCACGGATATGTGGCGCTATGGATACTGATCCCAGTCTTAATGTGATGAAGTGTATACTGTACTTTATGGGCGATTTAAGGGATTTTCAAGGGTAATTTGACTATACGTGATTTTCGCCTTACGCGCTGACTTTAGAACCTACTTGAAATGAATCTGAAATGAAATTAAAATGGTTCCTGTGGATGACGCAGAGGTGTTTCTCATCGTGTTTGAGAGAGTTGCTGCCAAGGCCTGATGGCCCATGGAAGGCTGGGCCGCACCCTGTAGGTCGCCTACTTGACAGTCCTGATCTACATGACGTACTGGGACTTTCATGTGGCGGCTGCACAGAACTACACCCTTGTCAAGGCAGCCATCACAGACATCCTGAACATCTTACCTGAAACCTGCTGTCAGTGGTTCCACCATGAGAAATTGCTGCTTGGAGTCTGGCCCCGGCCCATTGCCCAGAAGCTGAAAAAAGCATTGCTGGCATTGACTCTAGCCTGAAGGATGTACGATTCAGTTGGCAGAGAAGATAGTCGTGGAGCAGTTCACTCGAATCCTTTGCACAGAGGGGCATAAATGGATGGTGAGACACCAACTGGAGCCCTTGGCAAAGGCCATTGTCTTGGCAGAGAACTACCTGATGTCCATTGGGCCTGAAGCAGAAATGCTAAAGTCAGTTTGGTGTGCCCTTGGCGCCCGTGTATTACTGAGGCCCCTATCCTGCTGAGTGTATTGATCCAACTTCACCAGAGAGGGCTACAAAGGCCAAGAGAGGAGCCTGGAAGCCCATCCTTAGGTACCCAGGAGAGATTTGGTTCCAGTGGAGAGGTCTTATCAGAAGGAGCCATTCCACTCAGGAGAATAAATGGCAGAACCTCCTTCTTTCAGAAGGGACTGTTTTGTATGTAGGCAACCAGGCCATTTCAGATGGGACTACCTGTTCACAGATTGTGATTATGGGCCGTCGTGGACAGCAGATAACTGGGCTTGGAAAAGGGGCCAAGGGAAAATTAGTCCCTGAACATATGAATGGAGAAGAAGTACAAGGACCTGGTTGACTAAAGTCTGGCTTCAGCCAGAGTCAGGAAGTGGTGGTTGGTGCCAGGAGGAAAATCCAGAGGCGTGATCTATTTGCAGTGTATCCATGGGGACATACGACCTTATCCAATGATAGAAGTGTGATAGACTATGCAAGACCAGTTTACTCTTTTTTTAAACAAATCAATGCAATATCTATTCTAACACTTAGTCTAGAAAGTAACAAATTACGTAAATGCGAAGAATATTTTTGCTCCAGGTTATCATTTCCAGGTCAGTTTGCTAAAATGTTGATGCAGCTGCTCTTCAACCCAAAGGGTTTAGATGTAGTGACCAGAAAGAAAAAAAGCTGTTTGTTTAATGCTTGACTGAGGTAGCTACTTAAGTGGGGGGAGGGGGGAGAATTGGAGTCAAGGAAAGTGTTAAACAGAACCTTTTAAAGGGAAAAAAAAGTCTCTCTGCAAAAGAATAAATGGACACAAATCCGATGTCAAGAATTATAACATTCAAAAACCAGTCGGAGAAGACTTCAACCTTCCTGGACACTCAATTACAGACTTAAAAGTGGCAATTCTTCAACAGAAAAACTTCAAAAACAGACTCCAATGAGAAACTGCAGAACTGGAGTTAATTTGCAAACTGGACACCATCAAATTAGGCCTGAATAAAGACTGGGAGTGGATGGGTCATTACACAAACTCAAAACTATTTCCCCATGCTAATTTCCCCTCTACTGTTACTCACACCTTCTTGTTAACTGTTTGAAATGGGCCACCCTGATTACCACTACAAAAGTGATTTTTTTTTTTCCTCCTGCTGGTAATAGCCCACTTTAATTGAATTGTCTCGTTAGAATTGGTAAGGCAAGCCCCATCTTTTCATGTATTCTGTATATATATCTTCCTACTGTATTTTCCACTGCATGCATCTGATGAAGTGGGTTTTAGCCCACAAAAGCTTATGCCCAAATAAATTTGTTAGTCTCTAAGGTGCCACAAGTACTCCTCATTGTTTTTGCTGATACAGACTAACACAGCTATCACTCTGAAACTTCTTAAAGGGAGTTAACAAAACTCTTTTCTACTACTTCTTTGCGTAGTGGGACATAGCTGATTTTTAAAAATCAGCTATCTCTGAAAACTGTTCCTACTAATGACAGGTTTCAGAGTAACAGCCGTGTTAGTCTGTATTCGCAAAAAGAAAAGGAGTACTTGTGGCACCTTAGCGACTAACCAATTTATTTGCGCATAAGCTTTCGTGAGCTACATGCATCCGATGAAGTGAGCTGTAGCTCACGAAAGCTTATGCGCAAATAAATTGGTTAGTCGCTAAGGTGCCACAAGTACTCCTTTTTGTTCCTACTAATGTTACAAATGACTTTCAAAATAGCTATAACTGAGATCAGAGAGAATCTTTCTTCAGTTTGTTTTGTGTATCTAGCCATTTCAATTCATATTCTTCCTATATATAGAAAGTTTGTCCTCCTGTATGTGTTCACTCTTGTTTTATATAACCTGTAATACTTTGTTAATTTTAAACTTGTCTTGCAACTCTTTCTCTCCTTTTTACAAGTCTAAGGATAGTTAATCAGGAATAAAGGAAATTAACATGACTGCTCTTTAAACACAATAACATCAGAAGGAGACAGTACTTGATCCTGACTACTGTATACAAACAAAATAGGAATATTTGGTAGCAGCAGTTTCCCTCTTAAAAAATAAAATGCCTAAATTCTAAAGATTTTTTTTTTTGTTTGGCTTTGTTTCCAACCTCTGGCAATGAGAAGACTGCACCAATGGTTTGTCTGTGATGCCACTATTTCAAATATTGTGTCCTATGCTTCAGCCTCCCTGTTACTCTGAACCTTTTTTCCAAGATAAGACACAAAAATTAGGGCTGCCAAGTGATTAAAAAAATTAATCGCGATTAATTGCACTATTAAGCAATAATGGAATACCATTTATTTAAATATTTTTTGCATGTTTTCTAAATTTTCAAATATATTTCAATTACAACACAATGCACAGTGCTCACTTCATATTTATTTTTGATAAATATTTGCACTGTAAAAAACAAAAGAAATAGTATTTTTCAATTCACCTCATACAAGTACTGTAGTGCAATCTCTTTTTATCATGAAAGTTGATCTTACAAATGTAGAATTAAGTAAAAAAAAAACTGCATTCAAACACAAAACAATGTAAAACTTTAGAGCAGGTTCATTTTCGTCATGTCCACTTCTTGTTCAGCCAGTTGCTCAGACAAACAGGTTTGTTTATGTTTGCAGGAGATAATGCTGCTGGTTTCCTGTTTTTACAATGTCACATGAAAATGAGAACAAGCGTTTGCATGGACTGTTGTAGCCCATGTCACAAGATTCATATGTCCCTTTATGCTTCGACCACCATTCCAAAGGACACGCATCCATGCTGCTGACAGGTTCTACTTGATAACGATCCAAGCAGTTCAGACTGACACATGTTCATTTTCATCATCTGAGTGAGATGCCACTAGCAGAAGGTCGATTTTCTTTTTTGGTGGTTCGGGTTCTGTAGTTTTGGCATCAGAGTATTGCTCCTTTAAAACTTATGAAAGATACTCCACACCTCATCCGTCTCAGATTTTGGAAGGCACTTCAGATTTTTAAACTGTGGGTTGAGATCTGTAGCTATCTTTAGAAATGTCACATTGGTACCTTCTTTGCGTTTTGTCAAATCTGCAGTGAAAGTGTTCTTAAAACAAACATATGCTGGGTCATCATCCGAGAGCGCTGTAACATGAAATATATGGCAGAATGTGGGTAAAACAGAGGACGAGACATACAATTCTCCCCCCTCCAAAGGAGTTCAGTCACAAATTTAATTAACACGTTATTTTCTAACGAGCGTCATCACAATGGAAGCATGTCCTCTGGAATAGTGGCTGAAGCATGAAGGAGCATACAAATGTTTAGCATATCTGGTATGTAAATACTTTGCAATACCGGCTACAAAAGTGCCATGCAAATGCCTGTTCTCACTTTCAGGTGACGTAAATAAGAAGTGGGCAGCATTATCTCTTGTAAATGTAAACTGACTTGTTTGTCTTAGTGATTGGCTGAACAAGAAGTAGGACTGAGTGGATTAGTAGGTTCTAAAGTTTTACATTGTTTTGTTTTTGAGGGCCTGCAATACCATAGATTTCCACTGGTTTCACTAGCCTTGGTTAACAACTGGCAAGATGACTCTGTCTCCCCAACCCCGGATTTCCCCCAAAATGTGTTCTGAAATGTCCAGCCCTGGTCTGGAACAATTAGAGGAATGTTTTAAAGTTCATTGCTCCTTTAAAGAGTCAGTATCAACAGTTTTGTTACTTTAACTGGAGTTACCAAACAGTTCAGTTCAAACACAGTACTGGGTTGGTTTAGATTAAAAATAAAAGAAATTAGGTTTTAAATGAGTACTAGTATAAGGATTAAAGCCAGAAATGGTTCCAAGAGAAATAAAGATAAAATGCCTCTAGTATCTAAAACTTAACAAACTAGACTTGGGTCAAGGTAAAATCCTCACCAGATGTTTCCATCAAGATGGTTGATGGAACTGCTGGGTCAGGACTTATCCCCGAAAGTCAAAGGGCTGGCACCTTTTGTAGTCTTAGGTGAAAGACAGATAATTTAAGATTCTGTACCACTCTTTTTACATTGAATCTTTGAAATGGATTCTGCTGAAGGATACCTTCAGATAATTAATACAACTGTGAGTTAGGCTACTTGGACTTTGCTTTGAAGGAAGTGTCCTGCGGCTGCTCAAGGGTGCTGGGGGCTATGGCCCCATCACTTTTAAAAGTGTGGGGAGGGCAGGAGTGGAGGTTTGGGGGAAGGGGTGGCGCAGGGGGCAGAGCCATGGTTCCAGTGCTGGTGGCCACCCCACTTTTAGGGAGCTTCTACTGCTGCTGCTTCCACTGGGATTGTCTGCTAAAATGCAAATAATTCAGTTCTTGCCCCTTCATGCAACTAAATGAACATTAGAAATATGATTGTTAGTCCCCTCCCCCTCTGTGATAGTGTTAGGTTTGCCTCCATCCCTTGTTAGGTTGATGTTTATGCAATATGTAAATGCATTCTCATTGCCTTTCGAAGTACTTTGGAATTAATACCGAGGTGGGGAAACCGCATTCCGTTGTCTAGGGTGGGGTAACTCCTGCTTGGCTGGCAAAGATATTTTAAGAATTATTATTTCAGTTTACATCAAGCTGTTTGCATCAGTTGCTTGCACCTATGTTATATGATGATATTAATAACTAGTGAGTAATGAGCTTTTCATTGATACCTTGCATGCCGCTTATCAGATACATTTCATGGCATTAAAAAGGGTTGGGGTAAAGTAGAACTGGTTAAGCCATCTGAAATTCATTAGCTGTTATCCAGGTGCCACTCGCCTTCTGCACTTGTGCTGTTCTTAATGTCACAATATGCAAAGGTGATAATCTAATAGTAATAATTTATGGTGTTGTCTCTGAACAGCCAGTATCTTTGTGAGAGAAGCTCCTACTTTTATCATGAACAGAAAGAAATTTGCTTACATTACAGTAGTTTGGTAAGAGGAAATAATTGTTCAGCAGATGATTTTAGCAGGTCAAGATTTCATGCATGGAAATGGAGGTTCTGCTCTCAGGTGTTCCCTTTTCAGAAATGGATGGAAAATGCAGAGGAAAATGTGTCAAATTCAGTGTATTCTGGGCCCAAAGACAAACTTACCCAAGAATCTGAAAATCCTAACTGCAACTGCAAGAATTGCTCTGCAAAACTGTTCTGAATATTTGCCTGCCATTTACCATGACAGATTTTGATTTTTTAAAAAAAAATCTTTAAAATAAGTGTTTACTGTAGGTGAGGAGTTTAGCGGGGCTGTAATATTGTGTCTGCCTAGCCAGTAATGGTCACCTCAGTTTGATCTGCAGGATGTGGTATAGCGATCTGGTGCGAATTGCTGTAAGAGAGCCAGTTCTCTTTCTGTTGCCTTTTAATTCAAGGATAGGTACTTAGCTAAACCCAGTGATTCTAGTGCCAGGCTGGTGATAAGGGTGTTCCTGGTAAGAAAGAATCTTACTTTATTTGAGCATCAGCAGTGTTCTTACTACTATGCAGAGAGGAAGAAAATGTACACTGTGGAGCACTCATTCAATATATCCTTTACAGATAATTTTGTTTGTGTGCATGTGTCTGAAGATCTTGGGTGAAAAGCCAAGTCAGATGAGTTTTTTGCATTTCGTCTGAATGTGGAAGGACCTGTAATGTGTGTCTGGCAGGAGTGAGCTCCATAATTGAGGTTCATCACCTGAAACGTTATGACTTCCGTTTCATGTTCATAAACCTCTGCAATTTGCCTACAGTTTCATCTTTTTATTAAGAACTTACACTTTTTATGATTATCTTAGGCTTTAGATATCTATCCCATAAGTTAAAAACACACACAAAGATTGCTTATAGATATTCATCAAATCTCCCTCTAGCTCTTCCCTGAAATCCCCACCCCAATTCTGCCCCCTCCCTGCCCCCAGGGGGTGCAGGAGGAGTGCGTGGTGCGTCAGGGGGCTCAGGGCAGGGGGTTAGGGTGCAGGGTGGGTTGGGGTGTAGGAGGGGTGTGGGGTGCAGCAGGGGGCTCAGAGCAGGGGATTCAGCTGCAGGAGAGGTTCGGGGGGCAGGTCCGGCCCAGTGCGCACTGGGAGCAGGACAGGCTCCCTGCCTGCCCGCCCTGCCCCTGCGCCGCTCCGGGAAGCAGCTGGGACCTGTGGGGGCTGGGGGAGGGCACAGGGGTCCGTGTGTTGCCCTGGGCGCTCCTCCAGATACCTCCCCCGAAGCTCCCATTGGCTGGGAACGAGGAACCTCCCCCTGGCTGCTTCCCGGAGTGGCGCGGGGGCAGGGAGGGAGGGAGCCTGCCCTGCCCCCGGTGTATGCCGGGTCAGAGCTGCTCTAGGTAAATGCTGGGGGGGCTGCCAGGAGCTGGCGGGCCGCAGAAAATAACCCTGCTTTATATCGAGGGGGCTCTGGGCCAGGTGCTTCTGCTGATCTCTGCTTCACAGGGAGTGAGGCAGTCTCTCTTAGGTTCTAAACCTTTTAGGGACTTCTAGTGAAATGCAATTCATGTTTTCAGCCTAGTCCTCCAGTAAGGCATGCAAATTCTCTGATGTAAGGGTTCTTGACATTCTTGTTGAGCTGTATTCCTCTGATAACAGCTGTCTAGACTAGAGTCTCTCTTTTACAGGCCTTTTCCCCTCCCTCCCGCCCCTTTCCCCCAATCTCATTTTCCTCCTTTACTTTAATTGCCATTGGGTAAAATTTTCAAAAGTGCTTAAGTTGCTTTTTTGAAAACTTTACCAGTAGTCTGCTGGCTGGCCCTGCCTCCCAGTTCCTTCTTGGGTTCCCAGCCAAGGCTTACTGGATACCTACTAGTTAGAGAAATAAACTAGAGAGGATGTGTGTGGTGACTCCAGTAAAGTTTAGGGGCAGTGACCCTGCCATCCTAAATAGAATTTCCTATGAGAATGTTGTCCTTGGATCTGCTCAGAGACTTTAATTTATTTGGCTGAATGTTTGATATATCCATAGGCCCCATCCCCTGGCTGCTGGGAAGGAGAGAGGTTTTCCTCCTTCCCTTTTGCTCAGAACCTGCTGGCTAATATTATGTGTATTGGGGTAAACGCTGCTTCCTCATCTGTTTCCCCAGTCTGTCTCGGGGAGTTCCTCTCACACACACAACTCCTGTATGTCTGTTTGCTCCAGGTGATTGTTTCCCCCAGTAGCAGAATAAAATTGGCATGATTCTGATTAGTTTAAGTAGTACCCATAGGGTTCCAAACAACAGTGAAACTGTCTTGATACCATACTCTGCTGCAGTTGGGTATAGCTGTCATAATCAGAGGCATTGGGTCTGTCAGCTGATTTAGGAAGATGACACTTGCAGTAATTTCCATTGTGTTCACACCCTGGAAAGTTATCTCCACAGCTGTAAAATTAGAAACATAATTAAGATGGAATCTTGTAATCCTGCAGAAACTGATAATTAAGCACCAACAATAAGCTTAGTGTGGAGAAAGATTGATGGACAATCCCTGCTCCAGTGGATCAGTCTCGAAGAGCTGTCAAATTCCTCGAGAGGAGAGGGCAGATACTATGTTGATGGTCTGGGGGTCAGGATATAAATTAAGGATTTCATACTTTCTTCAATCCACAACAGCTCCCCACTGATCTCTCTGGGAGGTTTGTACAGAGATTAAGGGGAGGATACAAGATACAGAAGTATTAAATATTTCTGTTCTGTATTTGGAGAGAAACAGAATGAAGGATTCATATTTTGGAGTGATAAGGAAATAATTTATCTTCTGTTAGTAACTAGGAGGACGTTAAGCAGTAGTTATAAGGTTAAACTTATTAACGTAGTCAGGACAAGATAACTTGCACTCCAAAATCTTTTAAAAAAAAAAAAAAAGCATCAAGGAGCTTTTTGAACCATTAGTGTTGTTTTTTAACAATTATTGGAACACTGAGAAAATTCAGAGGACTGGGACAAAGCTAGTGTTAGGCCATTTTTTTAAAAAGGGTAAACAGAGTGAGACGGCTGACTAAGTCGATTATCCTGATGTAGATCCTGCGCAAAACCATGAAAAAGGCTGATTTGGTTGTAATCAGTTAAAAAAAAAAAAAAAAAAAAAATTAAAGGGATGGTAGTGTAACGCCAATCAACAAGGCTATAAGGAAAATAGGTCTTTTTATGAGATTACAAGTTTGGTTGATAAATTGACTGTTAGCATAATGTTTCAACTTCTGTAAGGTATATGACTTGTCCTGTATGGCATTCTAATAAAAATTAGCCCTATATAATATCCATGTAGTCCGTATTAAATTAATTAAAACCTGGTTACTGGTTAACTGATAGATTGCAAAAAGTAATTGTAAAAGGAGAATCATCATCCTTTAGGGTGTTGCTAATGGCATGTTGTAGTCTCTGCTTGGCCCAATTCAGTATCCTCATGAATGATCTGAAAGAAAATGTAAAAATCACTGCTGGTAAGCTTGCAGAGGACATATTAGAGAAGTGGTAAATATGATGGGGACAGATCAGTTATACAGACTGATCTGAATTGCTTGGTAAGTTGAGCATTTTAATATAGCCAAATGCAAGGTCATACATCTAGGAATTAAGATGGGTCATACTTGCATGATTCTCTGTGTCACTGTATTCCAGGTTACAGACAGATTTGGAGGAGATAATGAAATTACCTTAATTTAAATTCCTCCACTTTGATCATTTCATGCATTGGAACAATTGATAGTTTTTGTGCAAGAGGGGCTTAGAAAGCATGGAAATATTGAAGACTGTAGTATGGAGAATCTTGCATTTTTTTTCACAGGCTCCTGCCAGTGCTGAAATCTCTATTTCACAAACAGTAAGATTCACCTACTTTGGCTAAGGGAAAATACTCATGTCCCATCTAGCAAATTGGGCCTAAATTATGGGAAGTGCATAGAATTCTGTAGCACTTGTCCTTTTCCCCCCTTATTGACCCAAACCCTAGTTCAATCACCAAAATATTCTTTGGTTGTGTTCACTTTAATATTAAGTTCAGTTTTATACTGTGATGCATTTTTTCTTTTTTTTTCTTTCACCCATCCTTCCTTTCTTGGGCAGAAGCAGCAGTCACTTTAAGTTTCAGTCATAAGGGGTTTGAATTTCTTGTTCCTTGGTCCAGAAACCCTTGACTGGAGCTAGATGATGCCCCACTATACTCTAAATATTTGCCACAACATTAAACAGTGACAGAGAACATTAACACTCTGTTTTTACCGAAATGATCAGTAGTGAAATAGCTAACTTTCACACTTGAAATTACCATTGGACTTCAGGTATGAATGGGGGCAGTTTACATATCCCAGAAAAGGTTCAAGGTGTCTACAGATGCGGGTGGAAAGGGCTGCACCAATTAATGTTTGGCTAATGTTTCTGAAGTTCTTTGTAAACAGAAGGTCTAGAGATTTCACCTTTTAAATGAAAATTTAGATTTTGTAGCAAAGTGATGATGCATTTTAAAAAACCACAAATGTTGCAGTTTACACACCTGAGTAATCCTGTTTTATACTTTGGATTCTTTAAAGATTTCAAGTGATGGGGAATTCACCACATCCCTTGAATGTTCCATATTCAAAATTTGTACTTTATTTCTGGTTATAATTTGTCTAAAATCCGCTTCTTCTGGCTCCAAAGGCATTCACTGTAGCTGGGGAAAGCAGATTAACTGCAGCTTAAATGAACTGTGGAAATTGTCCTGTCAAAAATACGTTACTTCCTGTTGTAAGCAGACCTATATTTCCCTATTCATTTGAGAATCTCTCAAAGTAGTGTCTCTTAAAGAAATGCTTTTGAGAGGGGTATGATGTTGTCATGCAGGGGTTTTCATTGAATAAGAATGCATGTTGAAATACGTTTGCATTGTTTACACTATATACTGTGAAAATGTCTAGCTCCGCAAAATTCCGTTATTTAAGTGTAATAGTTGAATCACTTTTGAAGTTTGTTTTGGGTTTGCTAAACCACTCTTTATTTTTATATTCATATTGAGGTGGTTGTTGAAAACAGTTTAAATAGCTATATGGCTAATTATAGCTCCTAGCTGCTGAGATGACAGAATTTGCATCCTAGTCCAATAAACTGCTGCTGTAGCTGATTCTCATTTAGCATAAATTTAAAGATAGGATTGTCCCTAAAAATATCTATGTAATTACCTTTATACACTATGAAATTTTATGTGCTAAGAGACTATAATAGTGATATATTTTATTACCATCTACAAGCCAGACAATGAGTGAACTAATGAAGTTCTTTTTTTACCCTTAATAGTTAAAAATCCCTTCAGTGAGCAGCTTGAAGAAATAAAAGTAAGTAAATATGATTATAATACATTGTGATTTATGTTTTGTTAGATATTTGTATGAAGTCAGTGCAAACACCAAGAATTAAGGTGTATGAGATTTTGGAATGTATTGCATGCTTTTAGCAGAGGTCACTGTGTCATACAGGACAGTGAGACAATTAAGTAAGCTACTGTTATGTTACACAAATGGCTACTGCAAGACCTAGGAACTAAAACCATTATTAGCTTAAAAATGCTAGTTACATTACACCTAAAACAAATAGGATTGAAAGAGTGTAAAAAAAATCCTGCAGTGCTTGTATTGTAAAATCCTGGAAAGAATTGTATTAGTCTTCAGGTTGTTAAGCTTAATTCTACAAAACCCAAATCTGACTTGGATAGTGTTTTAAAGTTAGAAAAAAATAACCTGTGTGAAATATCAGGAGATTAAGCTCTTTCTACTTCTGAAAAAGCTCCTTGATCTTGGTTCACGAGGAAGGGTTTCAGAAGGTGGATTTCACTGAAGAGAATTTGTCCCTCTATTCCACATTGGTTCTCTTCCATCATGATATTGACTTTTTCAGCTAGAGAACTGGGACAACAATTTCTGAGGTGGACCTACTCTGAGGTGTCTGTATGTTGTAATATGAAGTTGGCAACCAGATCTCTGACTGATGCAATCTTCTTGGAAATACTGGCCTGATGTTGCAGGATACTGTCTTTCACCTCAGAATGCCTTCTTCCAAGCAGTCCAGTAGAAAGGCCCATAAACACTGCAGGAAGAGACACGATCCTTTTGACATTATAGTCTCTTGGGCACCAGATTTGACTGACAACCCAAGAACTTGTTTTCAGTTTCTCATCCTGTCCCTTAGGCTTTTCCCTTTCCTTCTGGGAATCTTGTCAGTTTCCTTCTAGTATAGAGTAGAATTACTATGGATTGTTCATTAGCCAGAAGGGTTATGCTCTCCAATTCCCCTCCTTCTAATCCACATCATTTGTTGATTGATTTTTATTGTCCGACATTAAATTGATTCATGAAAACAGTTCTCACAAGTACTTTGAACAAGAGATTATCTACAAAGCTATAGGTGGCTTCTTTTTCTCATAGAAACAAAAGAATTGAACAGTGTGTTCTAAGTGCCAAACTTTGTTCGTAAGTTGATTTTTGTTTTATGTTCGCTATTTTCCATCTGGGAAATGAAATAAACAAACTTGGTTTTCTATAAAATATTCTCTAGGAAGTTGACAATCTCCATCTCCAGGTTGTTGAGATAAAACTTTTTGAAATCTGGTATTTGGAGGTATTTGATCCTGTGTGGCTCTTGGGTCATTACATGTTTTCTAGCTGTCAGATCCTAAACTCCCGGTAAGATTCCCAGTTACATCTGAACGTCTAGTGCATTATTATGTTGCCAGCACGGCCCATGAATGCTGAATTGTTCAGATGTTTAGTCAATGAAGAGAAGTATTTTAACTTTCCAGTATCAGGTTTCAGAGTAGCAGCCATGTTAGTCTGTATTGGCAAAAAGAAAAGGAGTACTTGTGGCACCTTAGAGACTAACCAATTTATTTGAGCATAAGCTTTCGTGAGCTACAACTCACTTCATCGGATGCATTCAGTGGAGGGAGCTGTAGCTCACGAAAGCTTATGCTCAAATAAATTGGTTAGTCTCTAAGGTGCCACAAGTACTTCTTTTCTTTTTCTAGTATCAGTCATCTTGAGTAGTTCCATTTTCTCTTCATAATCTTAGTAGCCACTGTGTTTGATAACAATCATTCCTTGACCCTTGAAGTTTTACATTTAGTTTGTGGTTGTTGAATAAAGCCAACAAGTCATTCAACCATTGCAGATTATGTAAAACTAATCCGTCTTCTCTTTTCTGAAATAAGAATGTGATTTCAGTTTAGACATCTGATGCTTCTGTCTGTAGGAATCTTGCACTGTGACTACATTTAAGAGCTCCAGTAACAATGAAATTCTCAACTTTTCTGTTCGTACCTTCATTATTTCAAGCATTGATAAACTTTCTTTGGTAAGGAGTGCTGCTTAATGTATGCTGCAGTGAAAATGGACTTCTTTAACAAGATACTGAACAAAATCTCCATTACAACTGACAATGGTAGGCCTTCCGTATCTTATTTGGCATCTCACTGTCATGCGTATTTAGGGAAATAGATCTTCAGTCTTCGTTTAATTACTCTTCACTCGTTCTCCTAGTGGCTTACTGATAAAATATTCATGAGATATTATTTAGATGTATACAGAGTACAATAAAAGAACCCCAATCCATTGTTCTGGGTGCACTTAACAGTTTTTTTAAGAAATAAGTTAAAATAAATCCATCATGTACAGCAACAACATAAATGTAACTGAAATTAACCACATGCACAATCTCCGAAGTCCTACACCCTGCCCTACCCAACAATGCCAGTGTCTTCATGATCCATCAAAGAAACGGTGTACATTGCATCATGCCCTGAAGACTTACAAAACTGGCTTTCCAGAAAATATTCTCTAGATGCTTTTTTTTCTAAATAGTTTAGATGCTTTTTTTTCTAAATAGTTCAGCGCTAATAGCACAGCTTACATGCTGCAAATGGAGATGTACAGACATAATATATGCAGCTACTGACAAGTAACTCATCCTAATAGAACATCTTTAATTCTGAGGGATCAAAAGACTATGTAGTCCAAACTGCTCAAATTCATCCATTTCTGTGGTGAGATGCTACACAACACACACTGTTGAAGTGCAGCCACTTCTGTGGCAAAATTCCAGAAAGTTACATACTTTTTTTTAATTTTGGATACAAATGATGATTTCACTGTAAACTGCAGAAACTTAAGTAGACTTTCTGCATATACTTGAATCTGGCCTGGACTGAAGGATAAACACTACTACTCTTGCAAAATTTTACTCGTGGAGAGATGGTAACTACTGGTCTGACATGAAGGATCTATCAGTTCATTTATGTTAGGGGTGAGATTGAAACTTGTGTGGGCATGTCTGTGCACTACTGACTTAAAAAAAAAATAATTAAATTAAATCTTTTGAATTGGTGGAAGTTACTGTGTAATCACCTAGGTGCAGAGCTTTGTGTCTGAAGTAGGAGAAAGGAATATAAGTATCTGAATGTATTTTTCCTTCATTAAACTAATTCAGATTTGAGAAACTGAGAATGAAGAGTACAAAAACTAGTCTTCATGTTGCGATATACAAAAATAAGAGATTCTACTCTAAACCTCATATGCCTGAGCTAATTGTTAAATTGAAAATATTGTGGTGGTGAAGTAGAAAACACAAGTTATATGCTCGAGAATAGTGTTTTTGAAAAGTGTTTAGTTACCACATACACTTAAACATTTTGCACTTTAAAGAGTGCCTGCTATCTGAGAATTGCAAAGCACTTTACGAGCACTAATAATAACTCAGTCTTATAAAATTCCTGCAAAGGAGGTATTAAAACTATTGTACAGTTAGAAAAATTGAGTCAGGTGTTAAATGATTTGCCTAAGGTCACACACAAATTGGGCATACCTGCAGTAACAGGAGATATTAGAATAATTCACTACTCAATTTACATCATTCTCTATTCCTGACTCCTATTCTTCTCCTTTGTCCACAAGATCATTCTGCCTCTAGAATTGTCTTTCCTCCCACCTTTACAATTTAGATGCCACAGCTTTTCTTTCATGCAAAATAAGTCAGTCAAGTTTGAGGGTCGCCAGTGTAATAATGAGTTTTTGTTCTGGCCTTTCTAAAAGTCTAATTTTGGCCTGAATTTCCCATGAATAGAACATAGTTAGTTGAATAGAAATTCATCTGGGATGGTTAATGTACCTTGTTTTGCCTAAAGTGTCATAGGACCTTTAATGAGAATAAATATCCAGGGGCTTTGTTTAATTTTTTTGTGAAAGTTAGCACCTCCAAGTTTTTAATACCTATTAAGACCATTCTGGGGTATTGTTTTAGTACTATGTTAGAGAGAACAGTGCAACCACCTAAATTGTCAATCTGTTTTCTATAATTTTCCTCTCTAATTCCAAGAACTAGTTTAAAATAGCTCAATAAAAGATTATACCTTGAATGGATACAGATAAATGCAAAATCAGTTGATACTGTCTTTTTGATGCACAAAACACCATTTGGCTGTCTTATCTAATTCTGTAGATAAAATACTATTTTACTGTAAATAGCTTTAGGTTCTCAGTAGATGAAAAATGAATTTTTCTTGTGAAGCTGTAAATTCTTAATGTTAACCAGCTTTTTTAATTCCAGACAAACGAAAGAAGTCTGATGAACAGCTTATATAAACTTCATGATAGATTGGCACAAGTAGCAGGTATGTTTTTAAAATTTAATATTGACTATAAGAGAATAATAATTATAAATGCAACTTAATATATATGCAGGCAGTGTTTGTGGCAATAGATAAAATCCCGGGGCCCAGATTCTTGGTTGCAAGATACAAATGATTTAACTCTGTTGAAATCACTAGGTGTTATTCATATACTGTGAATAGGGAGATTAGGAGTCCCAGTTCTAAATCACATAAGCTGCCTTTTCAAGCATGTAACCTTTTTTATCTTGACATTCTCTAAGGTTTAGTTCAGCAGGATTCAAAGATTCTGAGGCCAGAAGGGACCATTTTGATCATCTAGTCTTAACTCTGGCATAGATAGCATAGGCTGTAGAACTTCATCCAAACTAATTCATAGACCATATATTTCAGAAAAAATATCCAATCTTGATTTAAAATAGTCAGTGATAGAGAATTCTTGGTAGATTTTTTTTCCCAATGATTAATTACGCTCACTGTTAGAAATTTACACCTTATTTTTGGTCTGATTACAGGGGGATAAAAATCAATGATTTTTTTTTAAATAAAAAATATTGGATTTTTATTTAAATCAGATTTTTTTAGAAGATTTTTTCCCTCAAAGCAATCTTTGAGCTATAATATATCTATCTTTAGATATCTCATCATAGAATAGGGATGATAAATTCTAATTCTGTAGTATGAGACAATATAGTCATGTAATGTTTAAGAAAACTTTTGTAAATGAGTTCCAATAGTTCATGGATTAGGGACCCAATCTTATGGGGTTCCAGGGGCATCTGTATAGATTATTTAGGTTAATCTTTCTGTCTACCCAGTGGGACTCAGTGCTCAGTCTAGAAGATACCATCCGAGATGCTTAGTTTTGCAGTTCTCCAACTCTGTATTTGTGTCTCCAGAGATAACATGCTTGTTAACAGCAAAAATGCTTTAAAATAAAGAATATATAAAGGTGAGAAATAACCTCAACCCTATTGTCCCTCTGCAAGTTTGTGTACACAGAGTCAATCCCTTACCTCTCTCTAAAAGTGCAAAGTTTCAGAAAGTTCAATGAAATTGTTGGGGGCGGAATAGATCTGGACAAGGAGAAGAAGTCTGGAGATAAATGTGAGAAGGGAGGGACAGGCAGTAGTAACAAAAGTAAAACTGTTTGAGCAGCGTATTCCAGAAGTCTTGAGGTCTTTCTGAGTGTAGCCTTCATTGATTTGAGATCTGCCATACCATTCTTTCACTAGAAGGGAAAACCTGTAATGGTAGCAGGCCATAAAAGAGACTCAGTTTGGGAATATTTTAATGAAATTCTTCACAGGTAGAGGAACATGTATTAAGTTTATAATAACCAACAAGAATGCACTTTTATGTAGAAATCCATGATTAAATTGAATCTTCCTGACTAGTGATTTAAATCATATCCACTCTGCGTCTGAATTTGTCTAGTTTCAACTTCTAGTCATTGGATTGTGTTATACCTTTCTCTGCTAGATTGAAGAGCCCATTATCTAATATTTGTTCTCCATGTAGATACTTATAGATGGTAATCAAATCACCCCTTAATTGTCTCCTACGACAAGTGTTTGAACTTCTTTGTGTTGGTAAGAGCTCTGGAACTGTTCCATCTACTGGCCCTTGCGGAAATAAAGCAGTCCAGTTCTATTTCAATGCCTAAATATGCTGTAATGTAGGGAAGATGGCATATTTGTTAAAAGCTAAACAAACATATGCCACTTCATTTGGAAAAGAAATTACCTGTTTTATCTGGTATACTGTGCTATATTTTTCATGCTGATGTTTAGAAACACTCTGTTAGCATTATTTGTAATGTACATAGAGAAATAGACAAGTTCATTAACAAGAAGTCTGAATTAAGAACGCTGTGTGCTAATGTAAAACCCTTTATATACATATTTTGTGACAAACTGTAAAGGAACAATTATTTCAATTACTGTTAAAATAGTTAACCATAATGACACATGAAGAAACAATGTGTGTTTTTTGTCTAGAGCAATCTAGAAGAAGCTTAAAGTTACAAAGTGAAGCTCTAAAAAATCAGAAAATGGCAAAGGTGAAGTTGTCTGAACAACTCTGGCATCTTGTGAGACTGCATTACAATACAGTATCTCATTGCTTGATTATATACTGTTTTCTCCATAGGACCCTTGCCTGTTTCAGTGCATAAACTGGATGGTGCATAGTGAAAGAGATTGCTTTTGAATTTTTTTTTATCCTCATTGTTCATTTTGTGGCCCCGTGCCTTATTTACTGCACACCATCCAAACTTTAAAACGAATACAGAATTTTTTGTTGACACATCTGTGGCACCCAACATAGCATAAGTGCCTCACAAACGTTAAAAAACAAACTTTGCAGATAGCTGTATGTTATAGATGAGACTGAAAAACAGCATGATTTGCACAGGGTCACATGGGAAATCTGACAGAAGCAGCAAAAAAACAAGTTCTCTTGGATTCCAGTCCAGTGCTTTCCTCACAAGAGCATTCTTCCTCTTGCGGCAGGTCCTGTCTTGCTCACTGTACACGTACAACATCGCCAGTGACTGGATTTTAGAACAATTCGCTATTCAGTTTGCATCATTCTTTTATCAACATAATGAAGAAAGTCTTATTAGGTATTACGCTATCATAATGCATACATTCATGCACAGCCTTAAATTTGTCATTTCCTGAACTGAATGCTTCATGCTGCAGCCTCATTGATCTCTTTAGCTTTTAATAGTTTCCTAAGTTTCCTACGTTCTTTTTATATAAGATTCCATTTTCAACTATTTAAAAGACAGTAGTAGAAGGTTCTGTACTGTTAACCAGAAGGTTGGATTCTATATCATATGGAGGAAGACATGGCTCCTCCATTTGTTTGTGTAATTACACACACCCTCCCCCAAATGTATACATATATTATTACAATTGTTTGCATGTTTATCTCTCCATGTATGGAAAGGACTTCAGTCATAAATAATCTTGCAGCAGATCTTCTCTCCTTATGTAGAACCCAAAAAGACCTACTGTATCCCTATTTAGTCGTCCCTCACCCCAGTGACTTTTTGAGACTTGTTTTCTGAAAACATAATTTTTCTCTACACGGCCCTTCTTTTTATTAGACTATTCTCTGGCAGGAGCCACATCTCAAGGATTATTTGATCGCTCTACCTTGAATAGCTTTTGCATGACTGATACGTTATAAACCATTCCAGGTGTTAAACTGCTGAACTTTTCTGTGGCGAATCAAGAAGAGTTTATGCTATTGGAGATATCCTTTCCTGTTCCCTTACCTTCATTCCACTCTTGCACCTCCCCTCTCCAAAACACAGGACACAGAACAGCTGCCCACTCTAATGCCCTGTTTGGTGCACTCTGTAAGCATGAGATTTATTTAAGCTTATTAGTGCCTAGTAATGCCATTGCCTTATTGCATTGGGTCAGTACATCACACCCAGATGTGAATCAGCAGTTGATCACAAAATCCAAATTTTCCTCAAAGATTTGGATGAGCATTTGAGCCTCGTAGGTGGAACTTTTTGTTCAGATAAAGCTCTATTTAAATATTAAGTTAATCTTAATACAAACAAGAAACCAAAAATAAAATTGAAGCACAGGCCTTCAGCCTTTACTTCAACAGAAGACTATGCTAAGGCCCTGGTATTAATAGAGAGAATCAAAGGCCTTGTACATAAAGCTCTACTAGTAATCAGAAAGCAGTTTCCAAATTTATTTTTTTTAAAAGGAAAATGTATCAGCTCGTCATTTTGAGTAAGGAGAACTTTCTGAACCTGAGCTATAAAGTTGACTTTGAAGTATGTGATTATGTCCCTACTGAAGATTTTGAGATATGACAGAACAATCCATTTACCATCCCTTGATGGAGGAGAGGGAGAGAAATATACTGGACACTTCAGCTTGGTGAACAACTGAAAGAGAAAGCAAAAAACAAACAAACCCCCAAACCCTAAATATTTTCCTTTTAGGATTCATTTTATGCTCCTTTTATTTTTGGTGCTTGAAGCAGGCTTTGAGATTAATGGGCAATGGCTAAATAAAAGCCAGAAGAGTCAATAGCAATTTCAAATGTTTAGTCAGTGCTGAAAAGCAAATTTAACTTGGTTTATCTTTCCTCTCTAGTGAAGTACAGAGTAATCTTGATTCCTCTTGTAGACCAGAAGCGCTTGGACTTTCTGGGGAGAAAATCTTACTCATCGGCAACCCTACAGTTCTGCACTGCAAATTATTAGGCGCTGATGGCCCAAATACAACTTTACAAATCATGCAAAATTTGGCTCCTTTATTCAACATCTTTCTCCAGACCAAAGGGAACAATTTCAGGCTCCTATATCTGAGGGACAGTTATTGGCCAGGACATCTCTTTAGGCGGCACTTGATGCTGCAGATACTGCAGCCTATTCCATTTCCATAGCAGTGGTGATGTGCAGGGCATCCTCGCTATGGTTGTCTAGTTTCCCCCAGAGAAGTCCAGAATATGGTGGAGGATCTCCCGTTTAATGGTCCAAAGTTGTTCACAGAGAATATCGATGAGTTGTTGCATGCTCTTAAGACTCTAGGGCCACATTACATTTGTTAGGTATCTATACTCCTGCGAACAAAAGAAAATTTCGTAGATTGCAAACAGCTCAAAGTTTCTACCTGATGCAATTCTCTGGAATCAAGATTACTCTTTCTTTCCTCTCTAGTGAAGGACAGAGTAATCTTGATTCCTCTTTGTTCACCTCAATTTGCTGCTAGTTCCTGATCTTGAATTTTTACAAGATATAGTAGCCTATCACAAGATATACTAGCCACTCCCTTGTCTTTAGTCTGTCAGCTGCAATGATTTGCCTACCTCCTCCCCCCATTTGGGGACAAACTCTCCCAATTCCAGCAAGTATGGGGAGCCTATCACCTCAGACAAATGAGTCCTGGATATGCCACCATTGGGCTACAATCCATTTTCCCTCCCTCCCTTCTTATTCCCCATTGCTGTTCCTCAGTTGTTCCTAAGACAGGAAATAAACCCCCTTCTTCGTTTAGGAGAAATAGAGCTGGTCCCTGTTCAGCACAGGAGATGGAGCTTCTACGTGAGGTACTTTCTCATGCCAAAGAAGAGTGGAAGGTGGAGAAAAACTCCTAAGCAAATTTGTGAGGTCTCAAAAGTTCAAGATAGTGACATCTGGTATCTTTAGTTCCTTTTCTAGATTCAGGGAATTGTTTTTCAGCCCTTGACCTTCAAACATATACTTCGATATAGCAATACACCTGATACACAAAAGGTTCCTGTGTTTTGTCATAGGCCAGGATCATTCTTCTTTGAGTGCTTGTTCATGTTGATTCCATTCTAGGTGTGCACAAACCCACGTGCACAGCCATCAGAGATTTTTGTGTTTGTGGTACCCGTAGTGCCGACTGTGGCGCCCTCTGGAATGTCGCACTCATGCCATGTATATCAGGTGCTGACGGCCAGGGGTGCTGGAACAGTTTTTAAAGTGCGGTGCTGAGAGCCATTGAACCGAACTGTAAACCCTGTATATACTGGAAACCACTTCAAGCCTGCAAGTGCTGCAGCACCCCCTGCACTCCTAGTTCCAGCACCTATGCCACCGACCCTACGCCCCCTCAGTTCCTTTTTACCGCCTGTGGTGGTCAGTCGGAACGCCTCTCTTGCTTGGCAAGAGCTAGCGATTGTCTACCATTTTGAACTTCATGCCGTAAGGCCACTGTATATAGTTCACTTTGTTAGTCTTAAGTAGTTCTTAAGTAGTTAAGTGTGAGTTGGTTAGTAGTTGGGGTCCCAGTGGGACTTTGCCCCAGGCAAGGCATGCCCTGATCTCTCGGGTTCGAGCCCTGTTCAGACTGCAGCAGGCCTATGCCTGTGAACGACCCCCACAGCAGCTGCCTTAAGTGCCTGGGGGAGTCACACGTTAAGGAGCGGTGCCGGGTCTGCACTCCTGCTACATCCTAATCCCGAAGCCCAAAGGGGGGCCTCAGGCCCATCCTGGACCTGCATGGCCTCAAGAAGTTGAAGTTTCGCGTGGTTTCCCTGACCTCCATCATTCCTTCCCTGGATTTGGGGCACTGGTATGCCGCTCTCAACTTAAGTCGCTTACTTTCATGTCTCCGTGTTCTTGGGTCACAGGCGTTCCTGCGCTTCATAGTGGTAGCACATCACTTCCAGTTTAGTGTTACCCTTTGGCCTATCCTCGGCCCCCAGGGTGTTCACGAAATTCATGGCACCGGTAGTGGCTTACCTGAGACATCAAGGTGTCCAGCTCTTCCCGTATCTCAAAGACTAGCTCATCAAGGGCACGTCTCTGGGGCAGGTCCAACAGAGCCTCAACCTGGTGCGATCCATCTGCAATAAACCTGTTGTTAAACACAGAAAAGTCCATGTTAACGCTGGTCCAATGAATAGAGTTTATCGGAGCAGTTCCCAACTCCACGCGAGGCAGGGCCTTCCTTCCAAAGGCATGCTTCCAGGCCATGTTGGACTTGATTGCCCACTTAAAGAGCATCTACTTACCACAGCCCACACATGCCTGCAACTGATGGGCCACATGGCTGCATGCGCGTATGTGGTCCACTATACCCATCTTCATCTATGACCTCTGCAGGCATGGCTGGCCTCGGTCTATATTCCCAGCAGGCACGCCCTGGATTGACTGGTCATGGTGCTGAACCGCTTTTTTCATCCTCAGACTGGTGGCTGGATCCGAGTTGGTGCTGTGGAGGGTTACTTTTGTGACCCAGTCTCCGTTGCTTACCCTGGTTTTGGATGTGTAAGACCTGGGCTGGGGAGCCCATCTGGGTGAGCTCAACAACCAGGGCTGCTGGCTTCACAGCGATCTGGGCCTTCATATTAACGTCAGGGAGCTCAACACGGTTCTCCTGACCTGCCAAGCATTCTTGCCCCACCTGATGGACAGGGTGGTGCAGGTCCTGACGGACAATACAGCCGCGATGTACTACATCAACAAGCAGGGCAGAATCAGGTCTTTGGCCTTTGTCAGGAAGTGCTCAGCCTCTGGGACTCTTGTGTGCGGCATGCCATTCATCTGGTAGCCACCCACCTGCCCGGAGCCAAGAACGTCCTGGCAGATCACCTCAGCAGGATTTTCTCGTCTTGCCACGAATGGTAGCTCCATCCGGAGGTGATCAGCCTGATCTTCTGCATGGCCTCAGGTGGGGGACTCCCCAGGTGGACCTGTTCATGTCCAGACAAAAAAGGAAGTGCCACGTGTTCTCTGCAGCGCAGGGACTAATCAAGTGATTTAAGTGACACTGCCCGGTTATTGCTATTCATTAGCTTTTATGATAGTGAAATTTTCAAGGAAGAATTTTTGTGTTTAACACCATTAGAAACCTATACCACATGAGAGATCATTTCTGAAAGGGTAAAAGGCTCATTCGAAAAAAGGTTTAGATCTGCGGGAAGTAAACTTGCTTGTTACAGACTGAGAACATGACAGGGAGACAGAAGGGCATTGCTTCACATTTGGCAGTGATATGCCCTTCATTAAACACACTTCACTACATCATTCCCCAGACTGTCCTCTGTGGTAAGTTGTCTGGGGACATGAAAAAAATGGGTATTGTGATGAGATTAGTGAACTACATATGCTCAATTTCTAGCTTGCCACCGTGTCTTTTTAAAGCTCTTTTATAAATGACCTTTTCAGCAGAGCCAGTGGTGGATTGGCCAGGGGTCCTGGCCAATTGGGGGACCCTGGAAAAATGGGCATTCCCATGCCTGGACCCGCTCCGCCTGCCCGGCGCTCCCCCGACCCCATTTCCCTGGTAGGAGCATGGGCAGAGGGGATTGCAGGCGGAAGGGATGGGGTGGGGCCCCTACTTGCTCTGGCTCAGGGCCCCACAAAAGCTTAATCTGCCTCTGAGCACGACGACATTCACTGGTTAATAGGGAGCATGTATTAGATTGTGTGTGCTTCAAAAAGAAATAGAATTTTGTTCAAACCACAAGACCAACAAGGCTTGTGAGTTCCTGGAATTTATGAATGATAGCTTATCTGTGCAATATTACTGGTCACTCAACTTGCAACTCCAAGGCCTTGCGAGCAGTGTTGGGGATCTGTTTGAAAAAGTGTGCTTCTTTCAGAGGAATCTCGTAATCTGTGAGACAGACTTAACAGGAGAGATGTTGCATTTTCCCTCATGGCGTGCTGCTACAGATGAAACGTTGATGAAAATGATGCAAGAATTCCTAAACAATCCGATCAAAAATCTTAAAATGTGATTTTGAGAATTTTAAAATTCCGAAAGATTTGCTTTAATTTGTTTGTGTTCAGTTTGTTGTCTCTGCCAATAGACCTTGCCTTTCTGAAGCAAATAACTTTCTTGATTCAATTGATGAAGGTGCCTTTCAATTACAAATTTTAAGTCTCCAGAGCTCAGATGTCTTGAAGGCAAAATTCAGTAAAGTGAGACTTTGTGATTTCTGGACTTGATATGCTTACCGGTTTCAGAATAATCAGCATCTAAACCATCTATCTTTTAACAATGTTTGGATTAATGTACCTCTGCAAATCAGGGTTTTCTACCATGAACATTATAAAAAACCAACACGGCAGTCGCCTGACAGACTGGGATCTTCACCAGTTCATGCACCTTGCACTGGCCTCCTACAAACCATTCTTCAGAAAGCTTGCCAGAGATCATTTATGTCCTCTCCCATTAGAGATTACCACAGACACAGGTGGTAATGTTGATTTATAAACTTTGTTAAAAGATAGAGACACTAATACTTAATGTTGCAATCAAGGTCTTTATTTATTGGCAGCTGAAGTTGTGGGATTTTTAAGTTTAAGTCAGCCTTCTGCACAAATGGCCTGCCTCTTGTCATAAAATTATCTGATTGGCCCATGGGTAGATCTAATTATTATCGCTGCCCTAATGGTACAGGTCAGATGGCAAGAATCCAGCCTCCATTTCAACCAGAGTGATCAGAAATGCCTCTCTTCATTTTCTGCCTCTCATCAGACACAGGCCTACGAAAGTCATCACAGATAATGTTGCCTGCGTGTTCAGTATCAGTTGGTGGGGAGGAGTGAGAACCCTTTTCCTCTGTGCAAAGCAATAACATCATGGAACTGTCAAATAGAACATCACAGTAGAATTTCTGCAATATATTTCCCTGGCAGGCAAAATGTCTCAGCTGTCGCTTTTAGCAGGTGATTTTCATAAAAACATAAGGACAGCCATAATGGGTCAAACCAGTGACCGCAGTTATTCTAGTAGCCCCAACGTTATCAAGGTTGGCATAGTTTCCTTACCTGTTTCACCTAGCTCTTTGTCCAGCAATAAATCTTCCAATCGCTCCTTAGCTGCTCTCTCAGAGCACTGGTCGACTGCTTCATCCCAGCATTCTCCACCTCCAGGCATGGCTCCTTGATGTTTCGTGGGGTAGAGTCAGTCTGTTCTGCAGAAGTACAATAGGTATTATTAAATAGTAGGAAAGATTCTTCCAGAAATACCTTCAAAAGTGGAGAAGCTTTTAGTCGCTGGTCTGAATTCCCGAATGCTGTCGCCAGATCTGCCTTGATTCTGCTTGTTCTGGAATATCTGCTTCAATTAAAGAAAATGGGACTATCAGTACTTTCAAGGTTCATTTGGCTGCCTTAACAGCTTTTCATAGCACTATTGAGGGGTTCTCGCTGTTTGCTAACCCTACAACTGTAAGGTTCACAAAAGGTCTGGGTAATCTCGCCCACTGGTCCCCCCCCCCCCCCCCCCCCGTTTGGGACCTTGATTTGGTTCTTAAGTCTCCATGAAGTCACCTTTTGACCAATGGCAAACTGCACCTTACTGAATTTGTCCATGAAAACAGCCTTCTTAGTGGCTATTTCATCAGCCTGCAGAATCTGAGAGTTTGGAGCTTTAATGGCAGATCCCCCTGTGATGGGTCCGTCCCCCCCACCCCAGTGTGCCACTTGGAACTGGGGTACCACTGAGCCTGCCTGTCCCACTAGCCTGGGTTCCTTTTACATTGTACTGCCGAGGCAAGTCACCCAAGCCCTCTCTCAGGCTTCAGACTGCATTTTACTAGCACACACCCAGGTAGGGACACGTCCAGCTGCAGTTTCACACAGATGCAGAGATCAGCTTTGCATGGGAAATCTCAGCTAAGGAATTGCCCAGAACTTGAGTGCACACCCCCTCTGGAGTGTAAATCCATAATTGTATCATCTTGCGCTGCACAGAGAACTATACAGTGTAAGCTCATTGAAATTCACCCCCTCTCTCAATGTGGAGGAAGATATGCACAGCTCTAACCCCCCGTTATGAATTCCACAGACTGGTTTTAGAGAAAAAAAAGCAAGTTTATTAATAACAAAAGGTAGATTTTAAGTGATTGTAAGGGATAGCAAACATATTAAAGCAGATTACTTAGCAAATAAAACAAACACTCAATCTAAGCTTAAAATACTAAAGAAACTGGTTACAAGTAGCACTCTCTCACCCTAAATGTTGGTTTAGGCAGATTGCAGAGATTTTTGAAGACCAGCTGCACTTGCCTGCAGCTTAAAACTTCAGATATTTCATTTACAGGCTAGACAACCTTCCAGCCTGGGCTCAGTCCTTCTCCCGTCCTTATCTTTGTTTGTTAGATGTTTTCACTGGGTGGGGATTCAGTGAGGAACTGACCACGATTATGTCACTCCCCTGCCTTAAATCGGTTTTACATATGGTGGGAATCTTTTGTCTTCCAGTGTGATTCCCACCCCCAGTCAGTGGAAAAGTACTAATTTTATTATGGAGTCCAGGTGACTTGATCACATGACACTGCAGCCACAACTCAGTCTGTTTGCGGTGTCCACAGGAAGGCTTTCCATGAAAGTGGGAGATTAGCACCTTCAAAGACCCATTGTTTTTCCCAATGACCCTTTCCAGCCAGCAATCTAGACTGATTACATTCTGTCTAGTGGGCATTCCCCAGGTATAAACACATTTGTAATAGGTGCATAGACAATATTCCTAACTTAAGATACAAAAATGATGCATGCATACAAATATAATCAGTAAATCATAACCTTTCCAATGATATCTCACATGACCCATCTTGCATAAAATACATCTTAGTTATGCCATAATCCTATCATAATCATATCTCTTATGAAGCATATGGGACATAGTGTCACACCCCCTTTCACAGTATTCTACAAGGACAGAGTTCCCTTATGACCACACCCCAGGTTTCTTTCTAAAGTATCTTCTGAATTTCATCCGAATGAGGTCATTTACCTACCAGTTTTCTTTCCAAAACCACATAATTCCAACCTGGAGACTGCCTTCCATACTCTAGGTGTCAGAACTGTGCTAGCCTTCTGTGTAGATAGGACTAAATCATTTGGTAAATCTCATAGCCTGCTCATTTTGTTTGCAGACAGATCTAAAGGTTCTATTTCTACCCAAAGATGATCCAAATGGATTTTGGGGTGTGTTATAGCTTGTTACAGTGCTACATTCCACCTACTGCTGGCATGTCAGCTCACTCGATTAGATCAGTCTACATCTGTGGCTCTACTTAAAGCTGTCCTGGTATCTGAGATCTGCAGAGCTGCTACATGGTCTTCGGCACATACATTTCCAGGCATCATGCCTTAGTTGATGCCTCTAGATCTGATGTGGCAATTGGCAATGCAGTTCTTTCCACTGTGCCAGATTTGATTTTGAAGCTCCCAAGCAGTATCCCCATAAGGAGGGGGAGTCAACTGAAGTGAAGTACCCACAGGGACGCTATTTGAAGTAGAAGTTATTCACCCTGTGCAATAATGGTAGTTCAAGATGTCTGTGCCTATGGGTGCTCCAATACCCACTCTCCTTCTCCTTGGCATTGGAGAAGAAACGGAGTATGATTCACCCACAGAGCCTGATATAGCCATGGTGCAGGGCACAAGGATGTCAGCAGCACATGCGCAGGCTGAACTCAAACTGCTAATGAAAATCTACGATCAAAGGTGTGTGAAGTGCTCCCATAGAGTCACACATCTCAAAGAACTGCACAGGGTGAGTAACCTCTTTTATTCATAGTGTAAATCAGAGGTGGGCAAACTATGGCCCGCGGGCCACATCCAGCCCGTGGGACCGTCCTGCCCAGCCCCTGAGCTCCCGGATGGGGAGGCTAGGCCCTTCACCCACCTCCTCTTCCCCCCCCCCCCCCCGCAGCTATGCTGCTGCTTGGGCAGTGTGGCTTGCGCCTGCCAACCTCCCAGGCTTTCCAATAAGCCTGTCCTGCCACTGGCATGGTAAGGGGACGGGGGGCAGGGGGAGGGTTGGGTAAAGGGCAGGAGGTCCCGGGGGGCAGTTGGGGAACAGGGGGCGGTTGGATGGGGTGGAGGTTTGGGGCGGGGACACAGTAAGGAGACAGGGAGCAGGGGGGATCCCGGGGGGCAGTTAGGAATGGGGGTCCTGGGAGGGGGCAGTCGGGACAAAGAGTGGGGGGGGTTGGATGGGGTGGGGGGTTCTGAGGGGGACAGTCAGGGGGCGGGAAGTAGGAGGGGGTGGGGGCCAGGCTGTTTGTGGAGGTATAGCCTTCCCTACCCGGCCCTCCATACCGTTTCACAACCCCCATGTGGCCCTCGGGCCAAAAAGTTTGCCCACCCCTGGTGTAAATCATCTGTTATAAGTTAACTACCATCTTTCTATACAGGTACTGCACATCCCATTGTTCGTTGATAAAGAATACTGAATCAAAACTTTCAGTAGTTTCATCCTACTTCAGTTCAACTTGATAGAAAAACTCCACTTGATTTCAGGTGGTGTGGTATCAGACACTATACAAGAAGTATCTTTCTTAAAAACCATATCCCCACTTCTTCTCCGCCAGCCACCAGTCAAAAGAGAAGAAGCCTGTAAGACATTGATAGCTTAGTGCTTAAAACACAAATTGCAAAGGCTTACAAAATCAGAGATGCAACTTCTAAATCTATAAAAGTGTATTCAATCAAATCATTGGCTACATTAGTCTGAAAAAGATCTTGCTTCACATAAATATTTCTTATTCAAATCATGATTGTGCTCTGGGACATCACTGCTGTTTAAAATCCACAACAGAGTTGGCAGACATGGTGCTATGCCTTTCTGGAATTATTTGCTTGTAGTATTTGGCTGCTAACTTGACCCACTGAGAAATTGTTTGAGCACTATTCGTTCAAACAACAATTGTATTCAGCTACTCCATTTAAATTTAAATTCTAGTTTTACCTTAAATGGTGTGTGTCTGTGTGTGTGTGTGTGTGTGTGTGTGTAAAAAATTAAATAGCTAACATTTCTTAGCTTTGTTACCACTTTGGGGTTTTCCATTCTGGAAAGGATTTTAGGGGGTGGAGTCTGTTCTTGGGTCAGTGAGTGTTTTGGGTTGTCTTCCTTATCTGGAGAGAGTAAACTTGCAGACATGAATACTAGCAGAAAAAAAAAATTTTATTAGGTAAGGTGAAGGGGGAAAAATGCTTTCATGGGGTTGCAGTTGCCCAGCAGTTCTCTGCAAAGATGAATTCAAGGATGGATGGAGGTCAGAGATAGTCTTTTCTTCTCTTCCCGTGTGACCCCATACTGGTATGTGTATGTCAATAAACTACAAAAAGAATAGGAATACTTGTGGCACCTTAGAGACTAGCAATTTTATTAGCGCATAAGCCTACAGCCCACTTCATCGGATGCATAGAATGGAACATATAGTAAGAAAACACACACACAGAGAGAGAGAGAGAAGGTGGAAGTTGCCATACAAACTGTAAGAGTTTAATTAATGAAGATGAGCTATTATCAGCAGGAGAAAAAAACTTTTGTAGTGATGATCAAGATGGCCCACTTAGACAGTTGACAAGAAGGTGTGAGGATACTTAACTTAGGGAAATAGATTCAATATGTGTAATGACCCAGCCACTCCCAGTCTCTATTCAAACCCAAGTTAATAGTATCTAGTTTGCATAGTTGACTTCTGGGTACTCTTCTGGCTCTGTCAATCTGTTTTTTCACTTCAGCAGGTGATTATTGTAGTTTAAAGAATGCTTTGATAAAGATCTTGTAGGTGTTTGTCTCAGTCTGAGGGATTGGAGCAAATGCGGTTGTATCTTTCCATCCCACCATCAATCTCAGCCTAGACCAATCCACACAAATGGTCCATTTTCTGGACACTACTGTGCTAATAAGCGACGGTCACATAAACACCACCCTATACCGGAAACCTACTGACTGCTATACTTACCTACATGCCTCCAACTTCCATCCAGGACACACCACACTATCCATTGTCTACAGCCAAGCTCTAAGATACAACCGCATTTGCTCCAATCCCTCCGACGGAGACAAACATCTACAAGATCTCTATCAAGCATTCTTAAAACTACAGTAACCACCTGCTAAAGTGAAAAAACAGATTAACAGAGCCAGAAGAGTACCCAGAAGTCACCTACTACAGGACAGGCCCAACAAAGAAAATAACAGAACGCCACTAGTTGTCACCTTCAGCCCTCAACTAAAACCTCTCCAGCGCGTCATCAGATTTACAACCTATCCTGAAGAACGATCTCTCATAGATCTTGGGAAACAGATCAGTTCTCGCTTACAGACAACCCCCAAACCTGAAGCAAATACTCTCCAGCAACCACACAACAAAAACACTAACCCAGAAACCTATCCTTGCAACAAAGCCCGATGCCAACTCTGTCCACATATTTATTCAAGTGACACCATCATAGGACCTAATCACATTAGCCATGCCATCAGGGGCTCGTTCACCTGCACATCTACCAATGTGATATATGCCATCATGTGCCAGCAATGCCCCTCTGCCATGTACATTGGCCAAACCGGACAGTCTCTATGCAAAAGAATACAAAACAAATCTGACATCAGATATCATAACATTCAAAAACCAGTAGGAGAACACTTCAACCTCTCTGGCCACTCAATAAAGGATTTAAGAGTGGCAATTTTGCAACAGAAATGCTTCCAAAGACTCCAACGAGAAACTGCTGAGCTTGAATTAATATGCAAACTAGATACCATTAACTTGATTTTGAATAGAGACTGGGAGTGGCTGGGTCATTACATTTATTGAATCTGTTTCCCTAAGTTAAGTATCCTCACACCTTCTTGTCAACTGTCTAAATGGGCCATCTTGATCATCACCACAAAAGTTTTTTTCTTCTGATGATAATAGCTCATCTTCATTAATTAGCCTCTTACATTTTGTATGGCAACTTCCACCTTCTCTGTATGTATATATATATCTTCTTACTATATGTTCCATTCTATGCATCTGATGAAGTGGGCTGTATCCCACGAAAGCTTTATGCTCTAATAAATTTGTTTATCTCTAAGGTGCCACAAGTACTCCTGTTCTTTTTGTGGATACAGACTAACACGGCTGCTACTCTGAAACCTGTCAATAAACTACAGTTTCTCTGGATGATCAAGGAGGTGCATTTAATCTAGAAGTCTAGTTCTGGTCAAGCCTACTAATAGAATGATGGTGATGTAATTCTTGAAGCTTTTCAGACTGACTCGGGTCTGCAAGGTCTTACGACTTTCTGTTTGCACACGTCTATTATAAGGAGATAAAATAGAAAGTTTCAAATACCATTAGGTCTGTTCAAGAAGCTAGTGTGCCTTCACACATTGATTTTCTACCCTCCCCCCCCTCACTTAAGTTTGACTCGCATTCATTTTATGATGACAGGGGCATGTGTGTCAAACGCACTCTGCATTTCTGGGGGTTCTAGATACTTCTGTTTACTAATATTTTTTTAAGGTGCGCTTATATAAGAAATTTGTAAGACCAATGTGGTAATAAGTTATTACACAAAAATGTGTTCAGAGTAAATGGCAAATCTGCTTTTACTTTACATTGGTTTGCATGTAAAGTAACCATTTTTATCTTTAAAATATAAAACTGTATGGTATGTATGTGTATACTTTCTAGCCTTTTTCAGTGCACTGAATTTACTTCATGTACTAGATTCATTTTATGAAGGGAAATTTATAGAAACTTATGACTCTCACGATTTTGAAAGAAAAAGCCAGGAAAAATTAATTCATACATGCAAGAAGTTTCCCAGTAATTAGGCACGAAATGGAGGATTATCCAATTATTTAAGGCATCCTTTTGGGGTAGGGTTTGGAAGTGGACCAAGTGTTAACCCTTAACTGAATCAGTAATTCTTTTGTTTTGCCTCAGTCTTAATGTTTCTTTTAATAAAGTTCTGTAAACTACCTTTTATTTCACTTCTAGTTTTTAAAGGTTTTTAAGAACGTGCTTCTGCTCTTGTTTTTTGTTTCGTACCTGAAGTTCTAATCATATTTGTAGCATCACAGTTGATAGTTGTGGCAATCAGATGTTTGGGGGGGGAAAGCATCCAGAAGTCTCTCTCCCACGTTCTTATTTTAAATACTTAGCGCCTCCAACTATTCTCTGCTTGTGTAGATTGCATTAACTGTGTAAGTTTGCACTTGTGGGCTTTTTAGTTTATATAACAAAGTAATAAATAGATTAAAAATTTTTTAAAAATTTAATTTTACCAGGAGATCATGACTGTGGCAACTCTATTCAGAGAAACCTTTCCGTCCAGGAGACAGCTGCATATTTAAAAGTAAGCGATCGGAAAAAGTATTTTTTCATTAGTTTTATCTGTTAAGGTTTGCACAAATTAACATTACCATTTGTATTTAAAAAGGTGCTTTCACATGCAGTGTAGCAGTATAATTAAAATTTAACTACTTATTGCATATCTTTTTTTGTATTTCACTGGAAATGAACATATCTTTCACACACAGCCCTTATGGTTTTTATTTTTGGGGGAAAGGGAAAAGACTGTTTTATTAAACTGCAAAATTTCTTCTGTGAATGTGAGTGTAAATGTAGAAAGTAAAGGTGCTTGTTACATCCTTTAACCTTTTCCTGTTTCATGAAATGAGCCAGAAAACCCTAGATGTCGTATGTAGAATCTTAAGAGAACATAGATTTTAAAACTGAATGGAGACGTTGCTTTATAAGCACAAATTTTGCTGTAAGCTTGTGAATTACAAAAGTGTAAAAGGACAGGTCAGAATTCAGTAGACAGTAGCATTTTGCTATTCTGTGTCTTCATGCTGTTTTCAGCTGCGTGGATGCAGAGAAGAAGCAAGAATGATCCTCTTTTCAGTGAGAGAGGATGGTCTCTAAGGATATGGCTACACTTGCAGATGCAGAGCACTTTGAGTTAAACCAGCCTTCGTAGCGTGCAGTAGGGAAAGCGCTGCAGTCTGTCCACTCTGACAGCTTCAAGTGCACTGGCATGGCCACATTTGTGGCATTTGTAGCAGCATTGGGAGCGGTGCATTATGGGCAGCTATCCGAGCATGCAGTTGACTGCAACATGCTTTTCAAATGGGGGGTGGGGTGGAGTGTGATAGGGAGTGTGTTGTGTGTATGTGGGGGGAGAGAGAGTGGGTTTTTGGGGGCTGAAAGCATGTCAGCGTGCTGTCTTGTAAGTTCAGACAGCAGCAGACCTCCCACTCCTCCCCACCTCTTTCTCACACACAGCATTTCACAGTAATGGCTTGCTTTGTCTCGGAGCCGGCTGTCAGAAGGGCATATCCGTATTCCTAGGCGAGTTCAAAACAATGAGAGGAGTGGCCACTTGATTTAAGGGGATTATGGGATGTTTCCAGAGGCTGATCAGAGTGCAGTAATGCAACACCTCATTCACACTGACACCCCCCAGGCATTTCAGCCACTACGCAACAAGCTTTAATCTTCTTGCTGAGGTGGAGTACCAGGAGCGCACTTGTGGTGGAATCAGAGCACTCTACGTGCCTTGCCAGTGTGGACAGGGAGTGAGCTAGGGCGCCTGGGGCTGCTTTAATGCGCTCTAACTCGCAAGTGTAGCCAAGCCCTAAGTTTACCAGGTATGTACTAGCCAACAGCAGTAACAGCATGAGGCCCTTTGACAGGACTTAGAGGCAGTAGTCTCTTAGGAAACCCCACCTATATATGCATTCCCTAATAGATAAGGGGAAGAGCATAAGAGTAGAGCTGGTTGAGAAATGGAATAATTTTGTGAACATTTTTGCAAAAAAATCCAACCCTCTTTCTTTTGAAGTGTCAAATCTGTATTTTTCAACCACCTCCACGAGAGAGAGTTCATATCAAAGTGATGCATTTGGAACCTTCTGAAAGGAGAGTTTTGTCTCACTCTTCCTTTTGCTCCCAATTGGGGCAAAAATACGATTAAGTTGCTACTCATTTTAATCTCTTTTTTAAAACCAAACAATATGGTATTTGGAGGTTTTTTTTGTATTCTCATTTTAACAGCTAAACTAAATGTTGTTTACTTGGCAAAAATTACTTGTACTGTGAACAAAGGGACAATTTGAACAGCATCCCAAACATTAATGGGAAGGAGTGGAGGTGTTGCTGGTTGCACTTCTGAATGATGGGTGAAGACGGATAGCAACGTTCTGTATCTATTGGTATGCAGAGCTGGGCGTAACCTTTTGAGGGGGCTATAGAAAAAGGTGTTAACAGTAAAGGTAAGAGATAAAATGCACAGTAAAGGATTTTAGCAGAGAGGAAGTAAAGGCATTTGTTATGGTGATAAGATTTCAAATCTGTAAATGTGAGAGGCTGTAAATTGGTATACAAATTTGTCATTTTTAAATACAAGTTTCATTTACTCTTAACTCTTCCAGCCTGTAACTGGAATATAAATATAACATCTGATGTGCAGCACTTCATTAATTGTGTGCAGTGACAGAATTTTAAAGCAATGCAACACATTCAGCAAATTAGAATCTACTCAGTGCTTTCATTCTTGGTGCGAAAATAAGTTCACACATTAACTTTTGTCCTCCTAATTTTAGGACAATTTATATCAGTCTGATCCTTAGGTGATAGAATAAGACTTACTGTAAAATCTTTTTTCAATTTACATTTTTCAGGAAAGTAGTCCTTAAACTGTATTTCAGCTTCAGTCTGGTTGTGCAAAGGATATTTAAAGGTGAATTGTGGAGCTTACCTGCCAAAAAGTAATGAAGGCTTTCTCCTACAACAGATGATGTGAAATGATTTACAGTAGAAACATTAGTATGCTAGGAAAGGAAGGATTAATTAAAATTTTGATAGTATATTATGCATTTAAAATTTAATTAATCTTTTGTTGCAGTTTATCTTCTAGGATAAATTCTATATATAGGTTCATATCTAGTTTTGGTTTTAATTTTGCAGAATGCTGAGCTCCCCCTAGTGACTAAATGGTAGACTGTTGCTGAATGTTGTGATTCATGACTCCTTTAAAATTGAGAATGGCACACTTCTCAAGTATCTCTCAATTCAATGGATGTCATTCATTTTTAGTCCCAAAGTTACATATAATCTGCATATATTTGGTGTCCCTTTGTGTGCGTTGTTGAAACTTTATATGAAAAATAATCAGTATTGTCTACTGATCCTTCTTATATGGTATTACATAAACCTATGTGTTAGTGTTACATTCTTTAATATACCAGAATAAATCAATCTTTTACGTCTACTACTTGTTTTTGACAGAGTTTAGGTCCAGAGTATGAAAAAGTACTTAACACAGTGCTACAATGGATCATGAGTAGGGGGGAAGATGTTGGCATAAAGTAAGTGATTTTATTTCATAGGCTTTTATTTTCACAATAAGTTAATTTAGCCCTAAAACTGTTAAATGTTTTTAAATAGGTGTATTGGTAATGACCCCAGTGAGGAATTAAATAATGTAACTGATGTGAAATACCTGGAATCTACTAGACCACAGATGTCTTTCAGATGTCGTTTTCGCCGTGCATTTATTACTGTAACTCACAGATTATCAATATTGCTTTTGGGTAAGTTATTTAAATTCATCCTATTAGTGGTTGTAATTTGCAGTTAAGTGTGTGGGTGGGGACAGGGTCTAGCAATGTTTGCCTTCTAATTCTGTCTGTCATATTTCTTTGTCTGGAGTGAGTCGGCTCACAGTTTAATTGAAGTAATAAATTGATATGACTTGATTGTAATATCTGAAGTTTTTGGTACAAGTCATATACAATTACTTTTATAAACGTTTATAGGAAGGGGAAAATTTCTTTTTTTCCTTGGGGCACTGATTTCTTTAAACTAACAAAAATAATATAACCTTTACAAAACATTCTGTGTAGGTGTTGATGGAGGAGAGGAGATGAGACTGTCTACACGGAGAGGATAGAGTAGAAATTCCAGAGAACCTGTATATTATTTCTGTAGAAAGCACTGAAAATAAAACCTATCCTGTACAGTAGCACTTGTGTGAAGCTTGGTTAATTAAAGCTGTTACCTGTAGATCAGATATTCTTCAATCAACGCCCCAATCGCAACCAGGTTTGACTTAGGGGTAGAAAATTAGGTCTTTAACTTTTATTTTTCTGTATGGCGCACCAGTCACTGACTCAAGGTGCGATGCAATGATTAATGCATAAATAATACAATCCCCTGTACAAACAAATTCACTGCCTAGTCAAGGTCATCCTAATTAAATATATCCCACAATAGAATAACTACGAGCTCACTTATCAACCCGTTGCATGCTCCTTATCAACAAATCTGGGCTATGACAGACTGATGCAGAACATGGGTTAGTGTAATGAATCATTAATAGAAAATGCCAGTCTGATGCCCTCCTGTTTAAACTGACAGGGCTCTTGCTCAGTTGTCACTGCTGATCTCATCAGGAGTAATTTTGCATGGAAAAGAGATTTTCTTAAGTAACTGAATCCCAGACTATATGTGATTCAATAAGCCAAAATCAGAGCCTTGAACTCGGATGCAGACTACTAGGCACAATTTTAACATTTTTACTGTGAAATCCTGCTGAATGAGCAGCCCCTAACATTCTCTGACTTGACTGTATTGAACTTTGGATGGTATTGCTAATAATAAATAGCCTCTCAGATCCTTTGCTGAAAAGGGATGGAACTACTCAAGAGCCATAGACTGGTTCCTGTGTGGACTGCACATGAATCAAAAAAGATCTCATGGTCAGTTTATCAAAAATGGCTGGAAGAACCAAAAGAATTTCCTTCAGCACTGTTTCTTCATTGCTAAGAGATCATCAACCAGTGCAATGCCTGTCCCATACTAGGGTTAAGGGGAAGAGGAATCAAAACTCCAGAAACCATCAGAAATTACCATCCATGACCTTCTCACTAAACATTCCCCCCAAAATTTGATACAGATCAATAAGAAGATTGTCCACTTCAGGAGATGACTTCTTGAGCAGAGAATTCACAATTTCATCATTGAGAATAGTGTGGCACCTTGTTTTCCTTTCTTTCTCTCCTGCCCCTTAGCTCCTTTATGCACATGGGAATGTTTGACAAGATTGTTAATGAACAGTAAGCTTAATTTCCTGACTGGTGAAGTCCAGTGGGGAAGAACCTGGGTCAAATTCTGAGTTGAACATGTTATTTACAATAACTAGAATACCAGACATTTCTGTCTGGAACTGAAGCAGAGAAGGACTTGTAGGCTTGGCAGAATTTGATACCCCCCCCCCGCTTTCGATATTTGTCAATGTTTGTTTATTTTTAACAATTTTTTATTTTTACAGTCGCTGGAAATAAAGGGGGTAGTACGGTTGGGGTTAGGTGTAGGGCAGTGGGGCTTCAGGGGGCTCCCAGCAATGGCAGCAAGCCTGCAGGGGATTCTTTGAATAGTTGAGGGTCCCAAGACGCCAGAGCGCAAGGTGTGAGGGAGGCTTCAGTCCTGGTTGAGCAGACACCCCTGGCTGGGACCGCAAGGAGGATATCTTGGTTGCTGGGTACTGCTGAACAGTTCCTTGTCTGGGGATGGCTCCCACACTCCTTACCTGGTGAGTGAGTTAGCGGGGCCATGACAGCAGAGCTGCAGAGGGCTGCCTGCACGGCTGCAGAGCCAGTGATGCCTGTTCCCTGCAAGTGTAAGGTATGGGCAAGGCTGTGGTCCTGGCATGGCAGAACAGACCACTGGCCAGGACTGGGAGGAGGAGTCCCAGCTGCAGGGGAGGCCATCCCACTGCTGAATGGCTAGTGCCTGGGGATGGAGCCATTCAGCAGTGAGATGGCCTCCCTTGCTGCCTGGAACTCGTCATCCTGGCCAGGAGTCTCTGCTCTGCCCCATCAGGCCCTCAGACTTCCCCACGCTTTGCGCCTGCAGGGATAGGCTGTTACCGGCCCACTGCAGCTCCACTGTCATGGGAGTGAGGGAGGTGGCCTGTGACAGTGGGGCTACAGAGGGCTCCCTGCTCTGCTGCAGTACCAGGGACACCTGATCCATATAGGCACAAACTGTGGAGGCTGCACTCCTGCTAAGCCTAAAGATTTGTCACCTCTTTGGAGATACAAAGTTAGGATCAGAATGATTTTCAGCTGTAGAAATACATGCAGTACTTCACAGCAAGGAACACTACTGAGTTGAAGCAGTCCAAGTTTATGAGAAATGAGACTTTCCCATTTTCAAACATCCTGCCTCTACTCCCAAACGCTTGCCTGTAGCCAACAGGGTAGAGTCCAAAAGCTGCAAAGCGTGTGCTTTTTAAAGTTCCACAGGCTGTCAAACTGAAGGTTTAGAGGGATATTGGCTTATGTGAAACCTCACTATTTTCATCTGTCAAGATAATCCAAATTGTATTGTACTTCATCTCAGGGAAAATTAAATGGTCTTTAGTTTACCAATAATAATAGCAAAATGTGATGCTCAGCAGGGGGAAACTGTCCTTTTAGTGATATCAATGAAGTATTTTTTAAAAAAATCTAATAACCCATTTCCTATTCAGCCCCAAACTAGCTTCTATGCTGCTTTGTTGCAAAAATGCAAAACTTTAACAGTAACATGTAGTATGTACTTCTGATACATCAAGGCTTTTGCTGAATTTAACACACCAGCTAGTATGTGGTGCACGTTTAAGAATAGTTAAAGTTCTAAGTATATCTAAAAGAATATTATGAATTTTAATGCAGGTATAGGGATGGTTTGGGGAGTCTTGAACTACATGAAATATCGCTGGACAAAAGAGGAAGAGGAGACCAGGCAGATGTATGATATGGTTGTAAAGATTATAGGTATGAATTTTTAAAATATACAACAAACACTGGTTTAGAAAACCTGTACACATTTTCAAAATACGGATCCTTTCTGTATCAAGTGGCAAGTCAAATGCTCATCTTCTGCTTTTGTGTTTACTCTCTCCCCCATCTTCTGTTGCGAGTGCTTTTCCTTCCCATGTTTCATTATTAGCTCAGTAGTTTAGGCATAATGCCTATTCTGTACCCAGAAGTGCTAAACCACTTTAGCCTGCGCTTTAAACCCAAGCAAACCATTGGCATAAGGTGTTCGATTTATGAATACTATACATTCTTGCAATCCTGAAGATTTGTGGTATTACCTTAAATATAGCATAGTCAAAGTTATGCTAACTGAACAATCTATTCTTAAAAATGGACATAGGGAAGGGTAGTGGATGGGTTATATAATGGTGACACAATGCTCTCCACATCCAATTTATTCTTGTAATTAAGCTAGATCTGGCCAACTTTCCTTTTAAAACTGATAAATTCAGTACTAAAGTAATCTTCAGTGGCTGTATACCAGTGAAAGAAGCCTTTTAACAGATCATTCCAAAACCAGACCAAATTTTATTTACTGAAGTTGAATATCCAGATTAACCCCTAAATATTAATTTACTACTTTTGAGGGACAGTATATACACGCAGTGTTGTTACTTGTTTAGGACAGTAGCTTCACTTTTAAAACTGTCTTGATTTAGGACTTCCTGTTAACTACAGTGGTTGATCCAAATTTTAATGGGGTTGAAGGGTAAACATAATTATATATGATATACAATATTAATGTCCATATAACTCTACCACAATCATTTGTTTTAAAAATAACTTTGTTGGGGAGGGGATAGAGTAACGTTCCATTCTTTAAAAAAAAACCAAAAAAACAAAAAACCCCACTTCTGTCTAAAACTTTTTTTACATATAGTTAAAAGTAACACTCAAGATTATTAAAACTCAGAACTGATTTATAGAGAATACCCCCTCCCCTTTATTCCAGGCTTATTTTTTTTACATTTGACAGCACTTTGTATACAGTCAGTTTTGCTGTTTTCCCTGTATATTCAGTTTCCCTGATTTGTCTTCCTTAGAGCTTTTTAAAAACCAAAAAGGCACGAAAGCTTATGCTCAAATACATTTGTTAGTCTCTAAGGTGCCACAAGTACTCCTTTTCTTTTTGCGAATACAGACTAACACGGCTGCTACTCTGAAACCTGAAAACTACTGATATTGGCAGGGGACTTGAAACAGCTGTTTGTACCCAGAACTGCTTCTGATTCTTTATTTTTTTTTAAAGGTGACTAAATTTGAAGTTGACTCGTAACAGTGTAGCTAATTGTTGGTTGTGGTGTTCTCAGATGTTCTAAGAAGTCACAATGAGGCATGTCAGGAGAACAAAGACTTGCAGCCATATATGCCTATTCCCCACGTGTGTGATTCCTTAATACCACCTCAGGACAGGTATGTTCAAATTATTCTGTTGAATTGCTTTAAAGGGCAGTATGTTGAGCTTACACATACATAAGTGCCTTAGTCAATAAACTAAGCTACTGAATATTTCAAATGAGTAAATGAAACCATCTAGATTAAATTGCAGGCATAAGCGATGAAAACCTTAGTTCAAGCGCTGGTCCCTATGTGTATTTTACACATGGGTACACATGTGCATCATACACCTGAGATCAGAGATATCTAGCAAGTAGTGTCCATTGGTCTGCACATCTCAGTTGTTTTCATCATGCTCTGAAGTGAGGGCATGAGGGGTGGTGCAGATCAATGCCTCTTCAATTCCTTCTTACCACCGCATGGCCAGAGTCAGAATCCTCTTTATCTAAAACTATCTTTGTCGGTCTTCTAATTTGTAAATATGTATATATTGTATATAGTTTAGTATTTAGTATTCTTAGAATTTTTAGACTTTATAGTTAGTTTAGTTCTCTCCACCTCAAGGAGTTCCTGCCCACAGAAAAGTACTATGCCCAGCATCCCAGGGTTAGAGCAGGGGCAGGAAATGCAGTTCTTTTTTCTCCATCAGCGGTGGACACCTGCACTGCCTTTACTGCTTTGGGGAGGCTCATATCACCACCAAGTGCAACATTTGTTCCTCTTTCGCTCCCTGAACCCATGAGGGATGAGAGCTGTTTGTGGAAACATCTCATGGAGAAAGCCATGAGACCTCAGTCTGACCCAGACTGGGGAGACCCTCCCCACCCCCCACCCCCCAAGTGCTGTGCCTCAGATGGTGAGTAGCAACCCTCTGAGCATGAATTCTGGAGCAGAGGGCAAAACCATTAAGCCTCTCATAAGAGTATGGGATATGAACATAAGCATAAGGACGTATCTCTATCTAGATCTTCCTCTGAGAGACAGGACACCTCTCTGTCCCTGTCCAAGTTGGTTGAGTGCTCATGGGTGAGTCTTAAAGAATTAAGTCTGCTTAAATCTTCCAATCAAGAAGGGAAGGTGCAATGGAAGAAGGATCCATTGCTTCCAGCTCTGGTTCCGACTCCAACTTTCAAAGGTCAAAAATCAGCACCTGCCAGCTTCAACTAGAAATTCCATGTTGGATTCCCATTCAACATACTCCAGGAAGGATCTGCTGAGCCCATCTCCTGAGATGCACTGGATCTGTCAATCTGGCCTCCAGAACTCTGAACTCCAGGATGGACTGAGATCTTTACGTCACCGGAGGATATGTTTGACTTATCCTACCCATAATCTTCTCTTCTCTTTCTTGTCCCATCCTCCACGGGATATTTCAATACCAGAAGAAACCACCTTGAGGAGAAAGGGTCTTTCCTGTACCCTGTCCACAAGCTGGAACATACCAACGGCACGACAGGTGGAACTTGAACCTGTCTTTTCATCAGATGAGTCTGATGTTCTGGATGAACCTTCACTCCCTCGGAGGGAGACCAGTCCACACACAACTTCTTCAAGGTCTTGGAGCCACCCTCCTCCCAGGTATTATGACCCAGGGGACTGTTGACACCCAGTGCCTTGAAGCACTCCCCATTCAATCAGCCTTCATTTTGGCCCTTCTGGGGTCTGTACACTAGACATCCCAGATCTGGACAAGAATCAAACTTGGCCCTCTTCCCCTGGCTAGTGCCACTGGCCCCATTGGAGTAAGCAAAGGAGGAAATTGAGCTGGATCGCTGGTGCTGACAGTTCCATTGGGCATGTCATCCTCCTGACTAGATGAGGCAGTCTCTACATCATCCCCATCTCTGCCTGATGACCACAGGCAATACCAGGAGCTCTTGCAGAGGGTGGCAGCTGAGCTCAAGATCTGTCTTGAGGAGATCAGTGACATGCAGTGTAGACTCCTGGACGTTCTACAACCTTTTGGCCCTAGCAGGGTGGCCTTCTCAGTAAACAAGGCCATTATAGTACCTGCTAGGGCAATATGACACATCTCAGTCTTCTGTGCCCCCACACCAGAAAGGGCTGAAAATTGTTACTTTTTACCAGCTGAAGGAGCAGAGTTCTGTTTACCCGTCCAGTTGCTTGGTGGTGCAGGGAGCCACAGAAAGATTCAGGCTGCATCACTGCATGACAACTCTGATACAAGGTCACTAAATGCCTTGACCTTCTAGAGAGGAAGGCATTTTCATCTAGCAGCTTTCAGTTCAGAACTGCTAACTTAAGAGGCTCTGTTAGCAAAATATGATTTCACAAATTATTCCGAATGTGTGGAATTCAGGACAGACTTCTCCAGGAGGACAGGTCTCGGTTCTAAGCCTTCATCAATGAAGCAAACTGGTGGCTAAGACTGCTCCAAACAGCAGTGGATGCAGCTGATACTAGGTCCAGAGCTACTGCTATAGTCCTGCAAATCTGTGAATATCCACTATTTTGGATTGGATACGGATACAAATTCTTGTATCCACACAGGGCTCTAGCTGTTGCCACACTATAGTCATGAGACAAGAGTCCTGGCTTCATGCTTCAAGGTTCCCCAGGGAGGTCCAGAATACCCCTGAGAACCTCCCCTTTAGTGAGTCCAATGCCTTCATTGAAAGGAGATGAGTTGATTTACTCACTTAAGTTGTTCTAGAGTCCTTAACGCTCCCTGAGCATTTACATCCTAGCCCCAAAGAGAGAGCATCACAAGCAGGTTTATAAGCCTTAAACCAGTGCTCTTAAAACTACTATGTAAGTGCCAGAGGGTACAAAAACTCAAATTTGTGGCTTTCTCCACCTCAGCTGCCACCACTCAACCCCACTCACCATCCATAGGTTACTTTTGACAGGATACTTGAGAACTGCATTCCTCTATTGATGCCACCCTTCATTCCCCCCTTCCCCCCCCAAAAAAACAAACAAACAAAAAAACAACTTTTGGTGGCTACCTTGCTCATTTCACTCACAACTGGAGGGCAACAAGAGTGGCCAAGTGGGTGCTGGAGAGGATTCAATCTGGCTTTGCAATCAAGTTTGTCACCTCACCACCAGAAACCCCTTCCTGACCCCTTTTTTCAAGGACCACTCTCACAAAGAGATCCTCCATTCAGAGGTGGACTCTTCTTCAGTGAGAAGCTATAGAATACATGCCACCTCAGGATTGAGAGACAGTGTTCTACTCCCCATATTTCTTCCTGCCCAAGGAAAACGGAGGTTGGAGATCAATTCTCGGTCTATGCCAACTGAATGACTTTATTCAAAAATCAGAATTTTGTATGGTCACATTGGCATTCATAATCCCCTTTGTTGAAGAGGGCACATGGATTGTGGCTCTTGATGTGAAAGATGTATACTTTTATGTGGACATTTGCCTGTCCCACAGAAGTTTCCTGGTAAACCAAGAGCACTACCAATTCAAAGTGCTTCCGTTCAGCCTAGCTACAGCACCCAGGATCTTCACAGAGGTCTTCTCAGTGAGGTTGGCCTGGATGACTACACCATCTGTCCGTATCTGGATGATTGGCTCTTGACTGGCAGATCCAGAATGGATGTTCAGTTGGTGTCCCTATTCCTACATTGTCTGTTATCTTCCTAGGGAATCTGTGTTAATATAGAAAAGTCCTGGCTTGGCTGTGGTCTGCTTACTAACCCTACAGACACAACATGAATACTAGAGTATGATTCCTGCCAAGGTCACAGCTTGTCTTGTTGGACAAACCCAGAACAAGTATGTGTGGGAGTCCTTTCCTTATCCATCCGCCTGGTGCGACCATTTTCATGGCCACATCCCTCATAGGTGGTGGAAGCAACAGCTCTGGGCCAAGGCCGCAGGGGCGATGTCTTTCATCTACCATGGATGGACCACCTCAAGTATGCCTTTCCTTCCATCCGAATGATACTACAAATTCTACAAAAGATTCACCATGACAAAGCTCGGGTTATTCTCATTGTGTCCAACTGGCTCAGATAACTTCTGAAAACGTCAACCTGACCTCCCATCAACATCCAACCCTTTACGGATCTCCTGTCTCGAGAACAGTGGGGCCAGATATCCCAACCCAGGCCCTTCTCATTTCATAGCCTCGTATTTGGATGGGCATTAGACATAGAACATTCATGTTTGGAGACTATTCAATCTATTCTCAAAGCAGAAAGGATTGCACCAGAAAATGCTGGCTGACCTGTGGAGATGTTTCTCCTCCTGGACACAACAGAGCCAACTATCCACAGAAATCATGGGAATTGTTGTTACTCTAGACTACCTACTCATGGACTTTGAGACTGTTAGTTTGCTGCTGGTCTACCTTGAAGCAATCATTGCTTTTCATCCTCCAGTTAAGAGCTATCCTGTTTTCACTCATCCAACTACAATCAGATTCCTAAAAGGCCTCATCAGGACCTTTCCACTGGTGGTAAAACCAACCCTGCACTTGGATCTTAATCTTGTTCTTTCAGAACTTACCAGACTTCCCTTTTAATCATTTTGCTACCTGCTCCATGTCTTACCTCTCTATGAAAAAGTTGTCTTCCTAGCCACAGTCACGTCAGCCAAAAGAGCAAGTGAACTGGGAGTGCTTATGGCAGTATACTAGTTTTCATAATGAGCTTTTTCTTTGCCTTCACCGAAAATTTATCCCTAAGGTAATTTCTGAGTTTCACATGAATCAGCTTACTTACTGGTATTTTTTTTTCCAAACCTCATGCTTCTGATGAGGAGAAAAGATTTCACTCTCTTGACGGACAATGGGCTTTAGTGTTCTGCCATTGGAGAACAAAATCAATTAGGAAAATACCTAGATAACTTGTTCCTTTAGCAAAGTGATTAAAAGGACAAGCATTATTTGCTCAGAGACTCTGAGTGGATCTCTGGCTGCATCATTCATTATCAACTGGTGCATGTGCCTCCCTAGAGCGGTGAGTGCCCGCTCCACTAGAACACAAGTGACTTCTACAGCATCTCTTCAAGACATATTTATACTGGACCTATGTAGGGCAAGAGCTCTCTCCATACTTTCGTGAAACAGGCATTGGTCCAGACATCTTCTGCAGATGCAGCTGTGGGGACAGCAATATTACAGGCATCTATAACAACTGCATCCTTGCACTCCCTCCACTGCTGTTTAATTGCTTACCAATCACATATTTGTGGAATACACATAGGGACCAGCACTCGAAGAAGAAATGGAGATTACTTACCTTTTACTAGAGGTTCTTCGAGAGTTGTGTTCCTATCTGTATTCCACTACCTGCCCTGCTTACCCTCCTGCTGCAGATCATCACTGGATTCTCAGTAAGAAGGAACTGGGGAGGCATTGGTCTGCACCGCCCTCCTCTGTGCAGAGCATGAGAAAAAATGCGCATGTGTGGGCCAACGGACACTACTTGCTAGAAATCTTTGATCATAGGTGCCTGGTGCACATGCTTATCCATGTGTGGAATACAGATAGGGACCACACATCCCAAAGAACCTCCAGTTACAAATAAGTAACCTCCATATTTCTTTTAATTAGAAATTACTAGTATTTGGATGCATAATGTATTTTTGTTATAATATTAAAATTATAATTCTTGTTCTTGCTCTAAATTGAAGGAAAAAAATGAAGAAGGTCTGGAATAGAGCTGTTGACTTCCTTGCTGCAAATGAATCTAGAGTTCGCACAGAGACACGACGAATAGGTGGCGCTGACGACTTGGTTTGGAGATGGATACAGCCATCTGCAGCATGTGACAAAATTTTAGTTATACCATCTAAAGTATGGCAAGGCCAAGGTATAGTTATATTATTAAATGTAACTTATATTTTGCATTCTACACTTAACATTTATTCTTGCATCTCCTAATGAGGCTAATCTGTCATTTGAAAAGGAAGAATTTGATTTTTCTAATCTATTTAAATGTAAATTGCAGTTATTGTCTGAAAAAGTGACAATATAAAAATAGCACTTTCCTATTCAATAGACTAGCTCCTCTATACTTAGCATCTCATCTGTTTACTTCAGTGCCAGGTATAAACTTTTCTGTTAGTGCTCCAATGGCCATACAGCAGAGCCCGCAGAGTAGTCAGACAGAAAGTGAGCTATTTTCTGGCTCGTGTATTATCAACAAAAATAACTGCGTGTCATTTACGGGGTCAGATTCTGACTTTCATTACCCTTGTGCTAGCTTATTGGAAACGGTGGTATACAGGTGCAAGGGCAGGATTGGGCCTCCAGAACACTTATTGCTGTCATTGTGCACAGGTCAGGAAAAAGAAGCATGACTTCCGTTTCAGGTGGAGCCTGAAAGAGTGGCATTCAAATAAATAAATCCTCTTATTTGTAAACTCTATAGTGGGGAAGTCACATACAAAAATATGTATCCATGATAAGTTGTTTTTAGCATTTCAGAGGGGAACTGCTCTTCTTAGAAAATATATAGGATGTTTTTGCCACCACGTCTCCTAGTTCTGTCTGGCACAACCAACCATTTGCTTTAATGTAGAAGGGGAAGTCAGAAATTAAACTTCCCATGGTTTTGTTCCCCTGAAACTTGATAGGGATGTCACTTCAGGCACACCTTGCCTGAGAGGGGAAAGGGGAGCTGTGCGCTGGGGGTGGGAGGGTGACTGGGGCAGGGTGGGGGAAGGGGGAGCCGTGCTCGGGGCAGGATGGGGAAACCACCAGTACTTCTCTCTTCTGGAGCCTTTCCCGAATGCTCTTGCAGGCTCCAGCTGCTGCTCTTTCCACCTCCTGGTGGTGGAGGCAGATTACTGCAGGTAACGGGTTTCAGAGTAACAGCCATGTTAGTCTGTGTTCGCAAAAAGAAAAGGAGTACTTGTGGCACCTTAGAGACTAACCAATTTATTTGTTAGCATCCGATGAAGTGAGCTGTAGCTCACGAAAGCTCATGCTCAAATAAATTGGTTAGTCTCTAAGGTGCCACAAGTACTCCTTTTCTTTTTGCAGGTAACCGGACTTTTAATGTCCGGTTAGCATTGCTAACGGGACACTGCCAGGTTCCCTTTTCGAGCAGACTTCCTGGTAGAAAACCAGATACCCGGCAGCCCTAAATGGAATGCCCTCTTTGAATTAATTTGTGAGGCTACTAACAAATCCTCCAGATTTTTACTTAAAACACTCTGGGGGGGAGGGATAGCTCAGTGGTTTGAGCATTGGCCTGCTAAACCCAGGGTTGTGAGTTCAATCCTTGAGGGGGCCATTTAGGGATCTGGGGCAAAAATTGGGGATTGGTCCTGCTTTGAGCAGGGGGTTGGACTAGATGACCTCCTGAGGTCCCTTCCAACCCTGATATTCTATGATTCTATGACTGTAACACCTTCAAGAAAGAGTTAACCATTGACAGATTGTGTAGAAATGGGATAGTTTGTCTTTCTTCAGAAACCCTTTCAGATATAGAACCATCAAGTTGTGCAGTAGCTAATCTATGTAACCACATTCTTATTTTCACTGTTCTCATCCTTCTCTTCTTTGTAAACTTGGTGTGGTTTTTGTTTTTAAAATTAGATTGTAAATTTTCTGGCTTAAGGACCATTTCTACCAGTTCCTAATACATAGTGTCCCCATCCTGATTGTGGACCTTCATATGTCACTCCGATATAAAGAATTAATAATGGGAATATTTTTATACTGAAACATCATCTGTCCCTATTTCTTAATAGATTCTTATGAATTATAGAATACCCAAAGGACAGTATAAATGTTAAGTTCATCATAAAATTACATCCTTATAAACATATTGGCAGGTCATAATTATAACTGAATAATTACTGCATAAATCCTTGTCAAATTTAAACTAGTTAGCAAGAACTTAGATTTCTGTTTTTACTTACAGATAGTGCATGCAATTTCTGCATTAGTTATAGCATACAACTTTTTAGCTATCTGGAATTTGTTTACCATCCAGTGTACTGGCCGGAATATCAAAACTAATATCTTTAAACCTAGCAATTATTAATCTGAAAAAATAAAAGTATCTGTTTTTCTCAATATTATTAGTGTCTTTATGGGAACATTGTAATTTGTTGAAATTTTTTTCCTTCATATTATGGAAGGAAGATATTCTTACTCTTAAGTTCAAGGCAACAAAAGGATTAAATGTAAAGATAAGATGCTTGTAAACTGGATAGTATTGTATTCATTACTTAGTAAACTATTAAATCTGTTTTTTTCCTTGTAGCATTTCATCTAGATAGAAGAAATTCGCCACCAAACAGTTTGACACCATGTCTAAAGATTCGCAATATGTTTGATCCCGTCATGTAAGTAAATGTGGTCGTACCCCAGGTGCTATTTCTAATGTGCCTTAGGACAGGGTGGAAAACTTTCATTCTTCAAATCCCTCCTGAAAACGCATGATATCTCAAAAACTTCAACCCCAATACTTTCGTCAGAGAAATAGTATCGTATATAAGCAAAAAATTAACATTCAGGATGTGTGCATTACCAGCCAAAGTGACTCTTTTTGCTTTTTTACCTCACCCTCCCTTTCCTCTTGCTTTTCGGTGTTAGTATTCTGCAGACCACTTCCTCAACAATAGTGTGGTCGTCAGTCATCTGCTGTCCAAATACACTGTCACTCTGGCCCTCTCCTGTTTGGCTGTAAAAATGTTTGATTTTCTGAAGCACCAAAAAAGACACTGGAGCTTCTGTGGCTTACATGCAACAGACTGCATTGGCTGTAAAATTAAGAATACAGTCTTAAAGTTGCACAATTTGGATTTAGAATGTTAAACATTGGGGTGTTTTGCATTCCCTTGGGTCTTGATCACCAGCCCTGTCGGGGGAATCTCATCAGAGCATATGATGACAAAGCCACCTTGGTTGGAAGTACAAAATGCTGTTCCCACAGAGCACTTAGTGCGTCAGTAGGAACCTTTGCCCAGGGAACCAATTTTTAACACAGGAGGATCCATCTGCTCCTGTTAACATCTTTTCCTCCTCGCTCAATGACTTCATGATCCTGGACACTTCCTCTTCAGTTGCAGATGATTGTCTCATTAGGAACTTCTGAGAAGAATGGTTGCAGCTTTGGACATAAAAGCTGAGCTTGTACAGGAAAACACCACAAGTTTTTGGACATGCTCTTCTGCCCCTGTGAGGATAGCCCCTCCCTATTAACAAGGCTCTTCTAGAGCCAGTAAAGACCTTATGGCATATGCCAGCCTCCTTAGCTCCTACAGCTAGGCACACGGACAAACATTCAAGTGTTTTTATTCCCATGCCACCCTGAACTCTTTGGTAACTGTCACTACGAATGAGAGATCACGTCGGGGAGACTTAAATCAACTCCCAAAGAAAAAGAGCCCAAAAGACTTGACTTAAATGGGAGAAAATTTTTTATTCTGCCTCCTCTCTGAAGATGTATATAGTAAATTAGCAGGCACTGTTAGCTAAACTTGACTGTAACCTGAGACGCAATGTCCACGTTTTCCGAGAAACTACCAGAGGATGCAAAGGAAGAATTTAAGGCTTTCTTTGCAGAAGATTGCATGGTGACTAAGATGTCATTCCAGTCTGCACTTCATGTGGCTGATGCTTCTTGTAGAGTGAGTGCCTCTGCAGTAACTCTGAAGAGAGTTTCCTGGTTACAGAACTCGGGAATAGCTATGAACTGTCAACAAATGATATAAGATATTCTATTTGGCAGTTTTGTCTTTGTTTTCAGATATAAACTGATGAGACCTTACATTCTTTTAAAGACTTTCAAAGCAACAGTTTTTGCTTATTAGTGTTTGATACTCCAGCCCCCAAGAGGTGCCTGTACAGACCGCTAACTGTAGCACAACACAAGCATCTCATTCTCAGTTGGCTGTTGGGAGGCATGCCATTTGATTCCTCCTTTGAGGATAACTCTACAGTTGCCAGCAACAGCCAGTCCTCCTTCCTCCCACCCCAACCCCAGGTTGAAAACAGATGATCACATTTCCTCAGTGCTTGCGAATCTATAACGACAGACAAATGGATCCTAAGCACTGAGAGACTGGGGTATTCTCTCTAGTTTCTGTCCACCTCCTTCTCCACCTAGCTATTCCATCCTTTCTCAGGGACCCATCTCACAAGTCAGTGCTTGTTCAAAAAGTTCAGACACTTCATCCTAGGAGTCATAGGAGAAATTCTCTTTCAGCATTGGGGAAAGGGGTATTATTTACAATACTTTGATTCCCAAGTCTGTGGAGGGGGGTTGTCTGAGACCCATTCTAGTTCTTTGAAATCTCAACAAGTCCATCAAGTATGTAAGAGTTCCCTTGGCCTTCCTAACATCGATTATTTTTTCCCAAGATTGCAACAGTGTTTGCTGCCCTTAATCTCAAGGAAGTTTGCTTCCATGTGGCAATCTTGCCAAGTCACAGGAAACTTCTAAGTTCTGTGGTAGCTCAACAACATTATCAGAATATGTTATTCCCCTTTGGTCTGTCATTGGTACCACAAGTATTCAGCTGGAGTATGGCTGTGTCATACCTAAGGAGGAAAGGAATTCATGTCTTCCCTTACCTGTATGATTGGTTACTTCAAAGCAGATCTGAACATCATGTTCTTCATGACATCCATTTCATCCTTCGTTTCTTTGACAGTCTGAGACTTACACTGAACAAGGGGATATCCGCGTTAGTTCCAATGTAGAAAATCAAGTTCATTGGGACCCTACTTGAGTCAATGAAGTTGACTGAAATCTCTCCTAAGGGAGAAACGCAGACTATTGTCCAGCTGTGTAAGTCTCTCATGTCATGCCCCACCACCACAGTCTGAGCTTGCCACACGGCCACCTGTACTTACGTGACCCAACATGTTATGTGACCAAACATGTTCTCTCGGGGGGGCTACAGCAAAACTATCGATGAAACAGAAATCCCTTTGACAAGTGGGTCCATGTACTTCCTATGTTCCTAGTGTCTTTAGAGCAGTGAGTGGATCAGAACAGCGTATGTAGGGATATGTCATATTCTCATCCCCTTTCATCCAAGACATTCATTACAATGCATAATGCATCCCTGATAGGATGGGGGTGCTCAGCTAGAAGGTTTGTGAACCCAATAATTATGGACAGACAATGAAGGGTCAATTCATAATCAATATCCTCAAACAATTTTCAAGGCTTGCTGCACTCCCCCCCTCCCCCCTTACATCAAGGGCTTGTTGGTCTAGATACTATCCACTCAGCTTTGTCAAAACCAGTGAAACAGACTTTTGCATGAAAAGGAACACATTGTTCCCAGAACCTGTTGGCCAGTCATCTCAGCAGGAAACTTTCCAAAAATCATGAGTGGTCTCTGAAGAACAGTGTGCTCAGAACTCTTTCAGGTCTGGAATATTTCATTCGTTAACCTCTGTGCAATAAAAGACGAAATGCCATCATTCTGTTTGCAAGTGGGTGACAGCCCAGGCTCATTTACTGACACTTCTCTCCTACAGTGGAGGCAGAGTTTCCTGTACACATTCTTCATTTCAGCCCCCTGCATTCTGTTCATACCACAGGTGATCCTCAAGTTGACAGAAGACCATGCCAGATAATGCTTAAAGCTCCAGCATGGTTGAGACAATGCTGGTTCTTGGACCTACACAGCCTCCTGATTCAACCTCCATCAGCTCTCTGCCTCTTCTTCAGACCTGTTGTCCCAGAAGCACAGGCAGATATTGCATGCAGACATGAACAGCCTGCACCTTATGGTGTAAAGGTTAATTCAGGTGGAGGAAGACTGCTCAATGGCAATTCAGGAGGTATTGCTTAATAGCAGAAAGTAATCCACTACACCTGCTTATTTAGACAAGTGGAAGCAGCTTTCAATCTGTTCCACACTCCAGGGCATACTTCTATCAGAAACTAGGATTCAAGACATTTTGGAGTACCCGTTACACCTCAGATCTTTGGGCCTTTCCCTAAGCTCCCTGAGAGTTTACTTAGTAGCAATCTTGGCAATTCTCCCTCCAGTTCAGGAAACATCCATTTTTTAAAAAATCTGATCGTTTTCTAGATTTTTAAAAGGGATTGTTTTACTCTTTCCCCTGGTAAAGAATGCATTGCCATGTTGGGACCTTAACATTTTATTAGCTACTTTAATTGGCCATCCAAGGTGCACATTCCAAGGGTTAATGTTACTACATATTAATATCATATTAACATACTTTGCATGTTCCTTTAAACATTGCTTTGTTTAAAAAAAAAAAATTAACCAGAATCAGACTTCTTAATAGAAATGTAAAAAAATGTTCATGCAGACTTTCATTATATCTTCTCTTAATTGTTTTACTTAGGGAAATTGGTGACCACTGGCATTTGGCAATTCAAGAAGCAATCTTGGAAAAATGCAGTGATAATGATGGAATTGTTCATATAGCTGTGGACAAAAATTCACGTGAGGTAAATGCATTTCCTGTATTCCCGTTATATGTTTTGGCTTGTTGGTCTTACAGCTTAATTTTTTTTTTCTCACCACAGGGTTGTGTATATGTCAAGTGTCTGTCTCCGGAATATGCTGGAAAGGCTTTTAAAGCATTACATGGCTCTTGGTTTGATGGTAAGAAGTTTAGGGGTTATAAATTGAGGAGAAATGCAGCTACTGTCATTTTTAGCTAGCACTGTAAGATGACTTCTAACTAAAATATTAAGCAATAGCAAAATACATTTTTGACTTTTTTCGTAGGTGTGAATTATCTGGCAATTTGTTGATTACATCAGTGCATTGAAGTATTTATCTAACTTGAAGTATATTTATCTGTTAAACTAAATGTAATGGTCTAAACTAGTAATTGGTTGTATTTTACTGCAGGAAAGCTGGTAACGGTAAAATACCTGCGGCTGGATCGATATCATCATCGCTTTCCCCAGGCTCTTACTTGCAACACACCCTTGAAGCCATCAAACAAACACATGAACTCAATGTCACATCTTCGTCTACGGACAGGCACAACTAACTCTCAGGGAAGCTCCTGAGAAGACTTTCTACAACTACTAGGACTGTTACTTGCAGCAGGAAAATTCCTGTTTGGCTGCCGTCTTCCTTTTTTAGTGCTTTTTGTATGTAATATTTTCATTGATTAAATAAAAGTCTGAACGTTCCAGAAATCTTGTTTCCAAAGGGACTTAGCAATGAGGCAGTAATGCTAAGTGGACAAAAACAGTTGCTTCAGGAAGTTTTGGAGCTTGAGTAAACCAATGCATTTAATTTTTGCATGAAGAACACTGAATTTATTAAACATTTTCAGATGTGGTGGCTGTAATTTTTTTGCACCAAGAAGTGTTTTGATAACAATCCAGAAGCATGGAGAAAAGACGACTTCCTGTATTTCCATAGTTTCCTGTGAAATAATCTTGTGGATATTTTGTAACACACACCTACAGTTCCTGATGGCAAATAAGTAAAGAAGTTAATTTTTCAGTCTAATCTTAGGTTTCTGTTGCTCTAAAGGATTCATTTGCTCCAGCTGGGGTATGGGAAAATTAATTTGGCTTTAGTGGTTGCATATAAGTGTGAGGGAAACAGAAACTGAATGCAGATATACTGGTTTTTGTACATAAGTGTAAATGCTGGTGGTGGCAAAAGTAGTCATGTTCTGTGAGGATGTCTGCATTAAAGCAGTGAATAAGCTTCCTATTTTATTCATAACCTAATGTTTTTTATAATGTTGGCTGTACCATCACATAAACGTCAAACAGCCGCACACCTTAAAATATTAGATACAAGTTAAATATCTTTTATAGTTTTTATATTGAAATATCTGACTATGATTTTGTGTGAAAGATCTGATACCAATTGTAGTGGATTCAAATTTATGTGAGCAATAAAGAAGCAATTGGCAGATACTGAAAAAATATTTTGTGAAAAGCTGTATTTATTACAAATACCAGGACTGTGACAAAGTACTATTGGGATTAAGTAACTTTCCTAATATATTTATAACTTTAAATAAGTTTTAATTAACCAGTTACATGTAAAATTAACAAAGGTGCATATTTTTTGCAACAAAATTTTGGTTCATGACAGCTAGAAATATAAATGTACAAGTGAGTTACTTTATTTCAATGTTAAATTTATGTATTAACATTTATTCACTCTTAGTAACTACAGAATTGTTGCTGAGAAGTTTCATTGCATATCTAAGACTATTGGCTGCACTGATCCCTTGTTTACACCATATAATTTTGTCTATAATTATCCAGCTAAATATTGCATAGGTGGTGAGACTGGAAGTGTACCAGTTAAAATAAATTTAATAAAACTCACTTTAATTCTTTTGTAGATATGGTGGATTTGCAGCATGAACTTGCACAAATAATGCATGTTTTTCTTATGGTTCATTAAACATGATGCACACTATTCTGCAACAGAAAATCCTTTTGTGCCTTACCTTGTGCTTTTGAGGGCACCATGTTTATTATTGGAGGGTTTGTTATCTGAAAATTTTTTAATTCTCAGTTTTACGTCTCAGATACTAATGAATTAGTATATATAATATATATAATCTGCCATGCAAATTTCTACTCATGAGGGACAAGTACATATTTTTGATGAGTGAGTAGATTTTTATGTCAGGTCTGGTAGATTTTCGTGAGTTTTACTATATGTACATATACATATATGTATATGTATAATATACATGTATATGTATAATATATGTATATAAACTGATTTTGCTGTATTTGATGTGCATCATAGTGATTTGTTGACCTGATCTTAGTGACCCCATCTTGTGACCTGTTGCAAGAGTGAATGTAAAAATAGTTGTGGCATTTTAAAAGGTCACCTTTTGATGCAGATGCATCATTTTCTTGCTTCTAAAATATATTTCTTGTAAACACTGTACATTTTATTATTGTAATATGTACTATTATGCATCTTATTTTACCTAAAACTGTTAAGTTGACCAATATCCCTCCCTGCAAGACAGAGGAGAATGTGTATAATATCTGGACGTTTGAGAAAAATCAGATATTTGATGTAATTTGTCACCTGTCCTGTAAAAACAAACAAACACACACACAAACAAAACTCTAATTAAAGGTTTATTAGGGGTTTTTATATGTGTCTCAACTTTTCGATCTTCAGAAGTCTCTTTGATTTGTATATTTGTCTGCATTTGGTGAATGGGTGAGAGAGAAGAGCTTCGTACTACAGCTATTTAAAGTTTTAACAAAAGCTCATGTTCTCAAGGTACAAGTTTTAGGGTATGCTCTAGAGCTGATTTAATACATACTTTAATTCCACTGAAGACCAATCTTGAGCTGAGAGATCACTGACATTGAGCATGGGAGTGTATTTTATTTTTGTAATATATTTTAAGGCCAGAAGGGAACTTTATGATTACCTAATCTGACCTGCATAACACAGATCCAAGAATCTCACCCACAAATGTCAGCAGCATCAAGCTCATAACTTCTGTTTTGAAATATAGCAAATTTTTAGACTCCATCATATCTCTAGGTAGATTTCCATGATTGATTAGTCACTCTTAAACTGCACCTTTTATTTCTACTGTGAATTGGTCTAGCTTCAGCTTCCAACCATTAGATCTCATTATTCTTTTTCTGGTAGATATCTCTACTGTGACAAATTTTTCCCATGCCATTTCTTGTGGACTGTGACCAAGTCACCTCTTAATCGTTTATTTGATTAAAGTATTGTATGTTTTCCACAAACGTTAGACTGCAATAAATGCCTATTCCTGGAGACTAGAATGTTTCATAGGTGCCTGAAAGTCTAAAAGCTGTGTTACTGTACTAGGGAAATTGTAACCTGCATATATTGAAATATCAAAAGGTGAGCCCACTAGTGCGATGAAGAAATTCCCTAAAGATTTTGGGTTAAAATACAAGAGTGAGTATGAGCAGGAGAAGGTGACAAACAGGTCAATCAGAAAAGTCTTAAAAACAGTTAAAAGTTGGAAATATTTTTAATATTTCCTGGTTTCTTCTATGCTGCTATTAAGTTTTTTCTATTTTGGAAACATGGGCACAGATTTCTTTGGAAACATCTATCTTTTGTTAAATCCTCTGGTTTTCCAGAACAGTTTCTTTAGCTACGTTGTAATTCTGGTTTCTACATTTAGCAAGTTAGCATTACAAAAGGAGCAAATACATCTTGTCTTTATGGGCTGGAGAACAGTAAAGAAAAAAGTTAATTCCAGAAGCACATCTGCTGTCTGATCCTTGCTGCTAAATATTGTACACAGTATTTGACTTAAAAGACCATGATGAACCCTCTGCTCTTGTTTCTATGCTGGGTAATGACACCACTTTACTTTGTGATAAAATTCTTAAATAGCTACCATTTTTTTCTGTGGCTGGGTATGGGGGTAGCTGTTAAAGCTAGCACACCTGGGCTACTAATCTTCAGATGTTCATAAAGCTGTACTCAAGGCTTAAGACACTTGGCACAATAGTGGTTAAACTAGTAAACTACATAACTAAATAATACCCACCTTCCCTCTCTTCTGCCCTCAGAGGTCTATGCTTTCTGAGACCAGTTGTTCCATTTAATGTAGGCTTAATCTTGCTACAGCAAAAAGAGAAATAAAGACCAAGTCACCCTTAATCGCTCTCTTGACCAAAACGCCATTCTAGCGGAGTGGTAGTGGTCGCTTTCAGACTAGGAAGCCAACACCATAGTTTTTACAGCAAATACATTAATGAAGCTGATCACTCTACCACATCCTTTCCTGTTTATATTAAGCTTTTTCCAATATATAATCTGGATTTACTTTAATGCTAAAAGGGGAAAATAATAAATCGAGAGACGCTGACGATAGTCGTATCTCTATACTAGTAATTTGGACCCTGCCCTTGGGAGTGAAAGTCACTTTCACTGGCGGGTGTTTACCCTGCTATAGGAGTTGGTGGTTTTTCTTTTCCCTTGGTAACGGGTTGTTCACGTTACAAAAACTACTGTTGAAATTAGCACTTTGCAGTCTCCCTGCAGCCCGCAGGGGAGCTGCCTTGGAGTCGGTGGTATTAACAGCCTGCTCCATTTTCGCCGCACCATCCTCGCCCGGTGAGGCGGGGCTGCGTGAGACCTTGCCGGGCTGCCGGCTGAAATCACGGCATGGCTGTGCTAAAGCCCATGGAGTAATTCCCCACCCTCAGGCGGAGAGACCTCCGCGCCTGACGCAAGCTGGCAAGGGCGCCGTCCTGGGGGGGGGGGGGGTCTCCCCGCAAATAACACGCGGGTGCTGTTTGCTCCAGGGGGAGCCGCGGCAGCCCGGCCCTGCGGCTGGGTTGGCGCCCGGCCGGGCGGGGCAGGCCGGAGCTGGCCCTTGCACTCTCCGCGGCTCCATGCTCATATTTGGCATTAGAGGCCGGTGCCCAGGAATTTCCCGTCATGCCTCCCGGGGCGGCCGGGCCCGTCATTCTGCTCCCGGGGGTGGGCAGGGAGCTGCTGGCGGGGCCGCCCCATGCGCGCTCGGCCGCCCCCGCCGCTCCTCTCGCTCTGCCTGGCGGCCGCCGTGGCACTGGTCGCAGGTAAGAGGCCCGCGGCCCTGCCCGAGCCGCCCCCTCCCCGGGGCAGGGAGCCACTTGCCGGCCTCGCTTCCAGAGCCGGCCCGGCCCGGCGGCGCTGAGGCTGCGGCTGCCCAGCGCGGTGCGCAGGAGGTGATGTCTCTGCGCGCGGGTGCGGGGAAGACCCCGAGGGGGCAGGAGGCTGAGAGCGCGGGGGTGGTGCAGGGCTGGGGCTTGGCGGGGAGAGGGGCGGCAGGAGCAGCCCCGGGGGGGATGCAAAAGCAACACCTGCAGTGCGGGAGGGGGGAAACGAATAGCCCCAAGTGGCTTGGACAAGCTGTTCATATTCAGCAGGAGGGGACCGGGCCCTGGGAGGCAGTGGGGGGCGGGGCGGGGCAGAATGACAGGAGCAGCACCAGAAAGGTGGGACCCTTTGGAAGTTGGGGCTAGGCCCAGCCTGAGCTCACCAGGGGGTGCAGGTCTCTGCAGGGTTTGTATCAGCCCCACATGCTTTCTTGGGGGAAAGAGGGAGATGGCCTTTGCTGCCTTTCTTTGTAGTACAGCAAACTAACTAAGTCTTCCAAAGGTGTAAACACAAAATAGAGAAACTGAGAGTGGATCCAGTCACTCAGCCTTTGATAGGTAAGGCTCTGTTACTGCTTACTGCAGAGCCCTTTGGAGCTGAGAGCCTAGCACACGTTGGCATCCTAGAATAATAGTGGGATGCTCCAGTCAACGTTTACCATATTTAGTGAATGTTAATAACCAGGCACAATAATTATAAAGGAATATTGTATTTTGGAATTAGTGCCTCTGTAAAATAAGTGTTAGACTTCAGATGGACGTACAATATTTTTTTAGAGACTGATGAGCTGCCTATGCCCTTACTTTAGGAACAGTTTGAGCCTTATATTGCATATGTCATGGTTTGTCAGTTCCCTTAACTTTCCCCTTTTTTATAGTCAAAATGGTTCTAAAAGTACACTGCTTTGAAAGATAACCAAGCAAAATATCTACAGAATACGGATGGTTTGCCTTAGTGATATGGGGCTCAGTTGATGGCTTGCAGTCCATAAATGGTAGCTTGGAATCCACCCACACTGTGGCCTAATGCCAGTTATTTTGAATCCAGTGTTTAATGCTAAGAATCTTTCTTGTTTATATTTTTGTCCTTGCTGACTTGTTACCAGTGCTTACAGTCTCATTTTTTTATTATTATTTCTTTCTTCCTTCCTTCCTTTTGATTTCCCTGCTGCATGCCTTTGCAGTTTTGTCATGGTGCATGGGCTGCTTGTCTGGCAAGTCTTGTTAGTTGCATTGCTTTTTGAGGTTTGATTCAGGATATAAATTTCATGTGGCTTTTAATCCTAATCAGGCATTTGTTCCTAGTTTTTAAGATACAGTAATGGCCTGCGCTATTTTAGAGATTTCTCACTCTAGAAAAACAGTATTTAACAGACTACAAAAAGATATTTAATCTGTATAGGGAATTAAATATGGTGAACAACTAATCACATTGCTAAATAACCCAGGAAGGTAAGTGTCTGTCCTAGCAAAAATCTGGGTTACAGAAAAAGAAATATTCAATAAATTAAACAGAGAATCTCTGCTTTGGGATTGGAAAAAAATCTTTGTTATAGGTGGAGTCTTTATTTTCTGTAAATCACAATGTGTGGATGACAGTGAATAAAGTTTCAAAGTAACAGCCGTGTTAGTCTGTATTCGCAAAAAGAAAAGGTGTACTAAGGTGCCACAAGTACTCCTTTTCTTTTTAGAGAATAAAGTGTCCACTTGAGAGAGATCTCTGTGTAACGTTCTGCTGTGACTTTCACAAAGTCATTTAAGTCAAAGGAGTCATACTATATATATCAATCTGGAATTTGGGTTCTTGGTTTACTTTCCTTTCTCAATATTTCTTTGGTTCTTCAGAAGTCACCTCAGATGGATCCTTTAGGAAGAAAAGTGTAATCATATATTTGTCTGCACAAAGAGCAAGCCATCAGCTTTAAACATGTCACCTTTTGTCAACCATATTGGCTTAGGTTTTTGGCTTTGGCTACAAAGGGCTTGTCTACACTTACATTTTATAGTGCTCTAACTTGCTGGCTCAGGGGTATGAAAAATCACCCCCCTGAGCGCAGCAAGTCTGAGCGTTTTAAAGCACTAGTGTAGACAGGCTCCGAGCACTGGGAGCTGTCCTGTAGAATAGATAAAACCCCAAGCAGATTCTACAGGATAAAACCCCATCTATGCTACAGGACTCTCTTGGTGACTGGGCAGTTAGTAGGTGTGTTATAGCAGAAACTCCAAGGAAGTGAAGCTTGATAAATTGAGGAGGGAACTGATTTTTATGGAGATTGTTTAAAACTTGGAAGAAAAGATCTCTCAGTTAAGGATTCAGTATCCCTCACAACTGCGACTTAGGACTGAGAAGACACAATATTGGAACTGTTATTAGGAGGAAAGCATCTTTTTCTCAATTACACAGTTTAAGGCTTGAAAATTGAAACCAGATTAGCCAGAAACATGTTCAAAGACCGTTCTTATTAGCAAATTGCTAATAGTTTCCCTAGCTGTGCAGACTTAAGTCCTAGTATAGCAAAATTTTGTAATATGCTGAAAGGCATGGTTCATCCTTGTTCACACTGGACAGGGGAAGTGGCCTTCTCAGTAAGTTCTGTGTTTAAACACGATTCAATTTGTAACTGTAGTATAGGCAAGACAGGCCTAAGAGCGGACTACTATGCAGTTTCCCACCTGACTATCCCAAACACCCAACCATGTGGATTAGTTATTTTGTGTTATCCATAGTAGATAGTGATCTCTTTAAACCTTAAGTAGCAGTCTAGCAAAATATATACATGATAATAATGTAATTGCATTGTTAAGAAGCGCCGCCCCATCCAAAGGATAAATGAGTAACTTTACACATTGAGTCTGGAAGTTTCTCCTGAAGGACTCTCTGATTCACTGCTCCTTCCAGGGAGAGTAAATGACTATAAGTTTCACCTGACAGAACACACCTCACTAGTACCAGAAAGTGACAATAAAACAGATGAAGACTGGCTGCTAAATAACATTAACTTCACTCGGACTGCACAATGAAAAAGAAATCTTCAATGCAGGACACCTAAAAACTTCATGAGGAAGCGATCTATGCCAGTTGTAGCCAAAAGAGAACATCCCAACAAATGTTCAGTTTTGGTTGAAAGGCTTTCCTATGCCCCTTTTCCTGTGCATCTTGAAAATTCCATATTAGGCCAGTGTACAGGCAAGGATGCTGCTGCTGTGCCAGAATGAAACCCAGGGTAGTTCAGGCAGTCTAGGCCGTTTCACGTACAGCACTTTAAGCAATTGTGTAGGGGAAGAGTGAAATTGATTTATCTTGGGTTGGATTTACAGTGGTCTTTGAAGCTCCTGAGGGTGAAATTGGCTAGGCTTTCACCAGTTTCAACACTAGGGGAGTTGGCAGCCCCCTCCTGTGAGTATGGGGAATGGAGTAAGTGAGAAGAAGCACACTCTCTGAAGGGACCACAGTAGGAGGATGACCAAACAAAAATCCAGAAGGGATTTTAAGGAGAGGTGAAATGCATGAATCCCCCTGCCTCAAACCAACCGAAAGGGTAAGGTGCCCCAAAAATACCAAGATAAGAGAAACAACAACCCCTAAAGTAGAGAGGGAATATTGAGTAAAAATCCCAGGCTGAGAAAGAGACCCAAAAGATTTCTAGAAGAGGAGAGAAATTAATTTAAAAAAAAAAATTGGGAAAGGAGAAAGAAGGTACAGAGAGAAAATACAAAAAATATTAATTTTAGAATGAAAATTCTGTATTTGAATCTTTTAGCTGTTAGTGTTCTAGTTATAATCGTACCAGTAGCCAAAAGAGGCTCTGAAATAAAATTTAAGCATGGGATGGTGTGACATACCAGGGTACAATCCAGACTAATGAGTAGCTGTGTCACTCCACCCTGTAATCTGGGGTGCCCTTTACAATGCCTTGCTGCTGTAGCCTTCAGCCTGGACTGCTCACAAAACAGCCTTCAGCATGTAAGTCACTCCCAGCTCTCTCTCTCTCTCTCTCTCTCTCTCTCTCTGTGGTGATGTTGTTGTTGCAGCCAGCCACACTTTGGCTCTTAGCAGCCTTAAGATTTCCACAGGGTGACCCCAACAACTCCTAGTCCAGATTTCTCCCCAGAAATGTATATCCTGTACTTCCCAGCCCTGTCCTGGACAGCACAAATATATTGAGTACATTATTCCTTTAAGGGAATAATATGGTCAGAACTTGTTACCCCAAATGGAGTTACCCAGACACTTCAACTTGAACACACTGGATTAGCTAAAAACAATGAAACAAATGTATTAACTACAAAGAGAGCTCTTAAGTGAGGAGAGTAATGAGGCATGAAAGTCAGAAATGATTACGAGAAAAATAAAGATCTAACACTTCCTGGAGCCTAACATAAAAACTATATTAAATTCAAAGCAAAGTTTTATTCTCACCACCTGCTCTTGGCAGTCTTACTGATCAAACTCTTTAGGTCAGGACTCCTCCCTCAGAATCCTATGGCTGCTTCAGGTGTAGTGAATGCAATGGGGGAGGGGGTAAAAGGGGGTGCTTTGGGCTGCATGTCCCTCCTTTTTATAGTTTCAGTCCCCCTCTTGAAAAACATTTTAGCTGAGACCTATGGGACAAAGAATTTATGTGGAAGGATATTCCCTGCTGGCTTTTTTCACCTGTTTGTTTTCCCTCCCTGCTTGATGACTCTGTTTACTGCTTAAATGCAAATTAAGGCAAGCATATATCCCTTCCTTTGTTTAGGGCAGACCTCATTTCTGCCTGGGAAGGGCTGTGGGGTTTGGAACATGTGGTAATAACATCATGCAGGGGAATCTTCAAACTTCACATTATGCGTTGCCACAAACTTTACTGGGACAAAACTGACTAGCCAATTATGAGCTTTCAAATGATATCTTACAAGGCACACTTTGTACAAAGATTATTACAGTAGTGTGAATACAGGGAAGTATTCTATCACAGATGGATTGTGGGATCCCTCTGTGGTGACAGAAATTAAATTAGAGACCTGTCCAGTTTCTCTGATGATAGCACTATGCCATGATTAACAGGTGCAGCATCTCCCTTCTTCTGCCAGGGTTCCCTGGACAAAAAAAAAATCTGTTTCAGGCCTTCTACCACCAGTCAGTTTTAACCCCTCACCAGAAAGCCACTTGATAGAAGTGGTAGCATTTCATACACTCTCCCAGTAAGAAGCACACATGGTGCCAGTTAATCATTTTGTCTGTGTAACTGCTTTAATCTCTCATCAGGTTACATTCTGGTGTATATACAGTATGTATAACTAAAATTTTAAATACAAGTCAAGAAATTCACAGTTATGAGGAAGTGATTCCCCTTCTTTCAACTGTCAGGAGTGAGACAGATTTCAGCACTGTTAGTGTGAATGTGTGCAATATAAACAAGTATGTTTGCTGTGGGAACCATAATTTTAAATGTAGCTAATTCTTGTGGGATTAAAATCTTAACCTTAATATGTATTCAGAAAAAGATAATGAAACAGTAGTAACAGTAGCAAGATATTCTTTACTGCAATAGTACTTCTAAAAAAAACATTTGAGAAAAATGTAATGCCCTGCATGCTCTTTGTGCGTCAGCATGCACACCTGCTTTTACTGACTGAAGCACAAAGAAGTTAAGTGATTTTCCTGTGATCACACAGTGAGTTAGTACCTTAATCTGAAATAGAACACTAGAACCACCTGGCTTGTAGTCTTCTGCTCTATTTATCATTCCTGGTCATAAATTGTGAACAGCTTTGCCATTTGACTTGTGGAGTTGAGAGATGAATTGAATCAAACTATTTTAGCAGTTGTTGAATTGCTATGTGTGTGTATAGGATTGCAGTGGATACTCTGTAGTTTCCTCAAAATCTGTCTACTTAGTCCTTTTTAATTTTGAGCACTTGTCTGAATAAATGCAGTATTTTTTATTGTTGTTCAGTTGTTACATAAAATATAGAATGATGCATTTTCATCCAAAACACGTAGCAGTTCAGTGTAACATTTTTTCCAGTGCAACACTATTTGCAATATAATAGGTGGCAATCCCTTGGAGTTTGAGGATGATCATATTCCATGAAATGATAACCAGTTATCGCTGGTGGATCTGCAGGTGGCTAATAAGACCAGTTGGGGATCCGTAGATATTATCACAGTTGGGGGTAGATGTTTCCCGATGGAAGGGGCAGATCTGGATTATTGAGTTGGGCTGCAGCATATTCCTTCCTCCTTTTTCATTTCTCCATTTCCTATTGTCTTCATTGCATCTGTTGATGTTGCACTTCTTCATGTTGGCTTTGAGGGTGTCCTTGAAGTGCTTTTGTTGCTCTCCCCTCATCTGTTTGCCTTGACTCAGGTGTGAGAATATGACTTCTTCAGGAATCGATTGTCTGGCATTCGAAGGATGTGACCAGCCCAATAGAGTTGGTGGCGGGTGATCATAGCTTCAGTGCTAGAAGTTTTGTTTTGGTCCAGGACACTGATGTTGGTGCATCAGGCATCCCACTTAATTTGGAAGCTTTTGCAGAGACACCATTGATGGTATCATTCAAGAGCCTTGAGGTGTCTACTGTACGTGATCCAGGTTTCGGCACCCTATAGGAGAGCAGGAATAATGATGGCCTGGTACATGAGAAGCTTGGTTTGGTTCTTGATGTCACAATTTTCAAATACGTTTGATAGCTGCAGTGATGTATAGGAGATGGTGTTGAATCTCCTCAAAGTCGGCTTTCTGTGACAGATAATTACTGAGGTAGGGGACGTGCTCAGCGTCCCTCAGAGTCCTTATGTTGAACTTGATTGCAGGAGCAGGATCCTGAAGGTTCAGAGCCTGCTGGAGGAGCACTTTAGTTTTCTTGGTGTTGGGTGACCTTTGGTTCTTGTTTTATGTTGAAGAGTAAACAGTTCCTGATTCACTTTTTCCACAGTCTCTTCACAATTTTGTAGACTTCTATCATATCCCCTCTGTAATGGAGCGGACTCACCCGTGCAGTGCCTCCTACTGGTCATTGGGAATTAGCTCTTTTCCAGCCTGGAGCACCATCTGCAGGCTGGTGATCCGCACAGCTCTGGCCCCCTTGTCCCTCACAGACCCCAGTACCCCTTCCTCTGGGGTTCTGCCCCCTGGCAGTACCTCCACACACTGCCTCTGAGTCTTCCCTTCCTGGGGAACCCCCAACCCACTATCCCCACCTTGCCTCAGTCTGGGCTACTGCCAGTCATCCCCAAGCCTCCGCTCCCTGGGGCAGACTGCAGTGTAAAGGCCACTCATCATAGGCAAGGGGGTTCGGACCTGTTGCCTTCCTCTGCCTCCCAGTACCTCTATGGGCCTTGGACCAGGCCCTACAGCCTGGGGAGTTGCCAGCCTGGAGCATCCTGCTCATTCCCCAGCCCTACTTCACTCCCAGTACTCTGTCAGGTAGACAGCCAGGTTCTGCCTCCCAGCCTGGAGAGAGACTCCCTGGGCCTCTGGCTCACAGCCTTTTTATACAAGCCAGCTGGGGCCTGATTGGGGCGTGGCCCAGCTGCGGCTGCATCCCCAGCCACAGCCCTCTCCAGGGCTGCTTTTGACCCCTTCTATTTTAGGAGCAGGGTAGCCACCCTGCTACACCCTCTTAGCTGTCTCTTTTCCAAGAAAGTGCCATTCTTTCTAATCTCGCATCATATGAAAGCTGTTCCATACCCTTAATAATTTTTGTTGCCCTTCTCTGTACCTTTCCCAATTCTAATATATCTTTTTTGAGATGGAGTGACCAGAACTGCATCAGTATTCAAACTGAGGGCATACCATGGATTTATCTAGTGGCATTATATTTTCTGTCATCTTTCCTAACTGTTCCTAATGTTCTGTTGGCTTTTTTGACTGACGCTGCACATTGAGCAGATGATTTCAGAGAACTATCGACAATGATTCCAAGGCCTCTTTCTAGAGTGGTAACCGCTAATTTAAACTCCATCATTTATTATGTATAGTTGGGATTATGTTTTCCAATGTGCATTGCTTTGCATTTATCAACATTAAATTTCATCTGCCATTTTGTTGCCTAGTCCCCTAATTTTCCGAGATCCCTTTCTAACTCTTCGCTGTCTTCTTTGGACTTAACTCTCTCAAATAATTTTGTATCATCTGCAAATTTTGCCACCTCAGTGTTGATTCTTTTTTCCAGATCATTTATGAATATGTTGAACAGAACAGATCCCTGGGGGACACCACTATTTATCTCTCTCGACTGTGAAAACTGACCATTTAATCCTACTCTTTTTTTCCCCTGTCCATTAAACAGATATTGATCAGTTTATCCATAGTCAGGATATACCAGATCCTATCATTCCATTCATCCTTCACCAGGAGTTTAAACCTTCTCCATATTTTTAGCAGATGCAATAAAACTGCCATTTTTCAAATATCAAACGTACTACCTGTTGTGTCTTGTCATGGTGTGAACATGCAGGGAGCTTATTGAGCAGTAATATTTTCAAAAGGTGTTGTCATTGGTATTGCATACCTGCTATAACAAATGGATGTATAGGCATAATGTTGTGTATATGTAAAATCCACCTATTAACTCAGGGCTTGTCTAAACACAGTTTGTACCAATTAAATTAAATCACTTGAGAAACTGATCCAGTTACATCAGTGCATGTGTAGACCTGCTTAAACCAATGTAAGGGTGTCCAGACAGGGGTTGCACCAATCAGTTTCTAAACCATTGGTTCTCAACCTATTTACCATTATGGGCTGCATATGCAGCTCTCTCTGTGTTGTGTGGGTCGCATCCACACAATATATGTACTATCTGTATGGCCCTGAGGATGTCACATAGGCTGCAGCTGTGTGCTGATTGGGCCGTGGGTTGAGAATGACTGTTCTAGACCAATTTAACTAAAATTGGTACTGTGTGTATGTGTGGAAAGGCCGTAGTTTGAAGTAGGTCAGTTACGCTAAAGTTGGGGAGACAGTTGGAAAATGATCTATTTTGCTGTCCCTATACCAGGATGTTTTACACTAAACTCTCATTAGCATTCATGGAAGTCGAAGAACTAAAATCCTGTAACAGTGGGTGACAAGATCCTTTGTAGTAGACTGCTTTGCTATAAATAGAGGTCTTATACTCTTATAATCCATTTTATAGTTCAGTGCATTCTTCTGAAATCCTGAAAAACTGATTCTGTATTGATTACTGTCCCAGCTAAGAGCTGCAGGGGTTTTTTTGTCTGAAAAACTGCAAGTTTAATTTGACTTTGCAAGTGTCATCCTTGTACCATTTCTGGTGCTGTCCTTTGTTTTTGTTTTATTTTATATATTATTTCAAGCACTTAGAACAAATATGTTAGACGCTTCACAGGGGACACATAGAAGAGAGCTTTATTAGTAGTAGTAGGAGGAGTAAATATTTATATTATGCTGTTGTAGGGCCCCATTGTTCTTGGTTCTTTACAAAAACAGAAAAGAAATAATCCCTGTCCTGAAAACACAAACAGATGGAGGATGTGGAGTGGAGGATGTAGATACAACACTATAAGCAAATGAGTTTAGTGAAGAAGTGGTACAACTCTGTCAGTGCCAATGGTATTGGAATTCTCGTTCTCTTTTCTCTCTCTCTCCTTTTCTTTTTTATTTAAATAATTGGGTGTAGAGCAGGGGTGGGCAAACTTTTTGGCCTGAGGGCCACATCTGGGTATGGAAATTGTATGGCTGGCCATGAATGCTCACAAAATTGGAGGTTGGGGTGCAGGAGGGCGGGAGAGCTCTGGCTGGGGGTGCGGGCTCTGGGGTAGGGCCAAAAAAGAGGAGTTCAGGGTGTAGGAGGGGGCTCCCGGCTAGGACAGGGGGTTGGGATGTGAGGTGGGGTGAGGGCTCTGGCTGGGGTGCAGGCTCTGGGGTGGGGTTGGGGATGAGGGGCTGGGGGTTCAGGAGGGTGCTTTTGGTTGCGACTGAGGGGTTTGGAGGGCAGGATGGGATCAAGGCTGGGGCAGTGGCACAGGAGTGGGGCAGAGGAGCAGGCTCCAGGTGGCACTTACCTCAAGCAGCTCCTGGAAGCAGCGGCATGTCCCCTCTCCAGCTCCTACACAGAGGTGCAGCCAGGCAGGTCTGTGCGCTGCCCCGTCCATAGATGCCACCCCTGCAGCTCCCTTTGGCTGCTGTTCCAGGAAATGGGAGCTACGGGTTTGGCTCTTGGGGCAGGGGCAGCGTGTGGAGCCCCCTGGTTGCCCCTATGTGTAGGAGCCAGAGGGGGGACATGCTTAAGGATTTTCCTACACCCCCCCTGCATTTCCCCCCCCCCACACACACACACAGTTCTGTGAACTGGTTACATGCAGTGTTGCCAATTTAATGATTGTTTGGAAATTTGAATTGAAACATTAATACACACTTTAAAAGCATATAATGTGTATGATAAAATACATGTATCTGAAAAAGTATAATAGGTTTGAAAAGTATGAACATAGACTAGCTTCCTTATACAGCTGTTGGTTTTTCAGTTGTTGACAATGTCAGTGCATTCATGTCGGTGATGTTGGCCAACCTAATAATTTTAAACTATGATTTGTAAGCAAAGTCTAAATGAGCTCTCCCTGACAGCTAGTGATGAGCTGGGGGGAAAGGCTTCATGACCAGATTGTATTTACATTCACACCTAATCTACCTAGGTATCCAGCAAACAGAGCTGTGTTGCCCAAGTGATAGATTTTGGTTGGGTTTGGGTTATAAATCACTTGAATATGGGGGTGGGGGGAGCTAATGAAATGTTATTTTTATTGTATGAGTAAAGGGCAGTAGAAGTGTACTTAGCCTGTGCTGATTGAGCGCATCAAGAGTGAGGGAGGGGAAAGGTGTTTTGCTTGATGGCCTATCTGAGTCACAAGTACTATTTGACCTGCCCCTCTCCACTGTTTAAAGACAGAGCTGATTAGGCTCCATAGATAGTCTTTTGTTTTGGTAAGTGACCACTACAGCTGAAATCACTGATAATGACCTGCTGTGGGACAGTGTTTCTGTGGAAGAGACAGCCCAGTCTGCACTAGCTGCGAGGTCCCCCCAACTGACAGCTCAGCTGAAAGCACTGAGAGCTGTGTGGAACCTCAAGAGACCAACTTGCAAGGGTCACGGTGCAGGGCCATTGGCAACAGAGCAATGGAGTGAATGGTGGCACAACGAACAACAGTGGTCAGAGCGAACACTGAGCAGCTGGAGGAACGAGCCAGGTGCCTTCTTACCCCCCACCTGGGGAGTGAACTCAGGTGAAAGCACCTCTGAACTCTGAGTCTCCACTGACCAAGGACAACACTGGTGAGTGTTAATGAGGCTGTTAAGAAAGTTGAAGACACAACACAGTTCATGCAAACAAACATGGCTGTGGCATCATACTTTCTATTTAAGCAAGAGATACCACACACTACAAACTGGAGGCCAATGTTAAGTACATTGTGACTTGTTCATCCTGAAGCTGAACACTGGTTCCGAACAAGACCAGCAAATGCTCACTATCTTTCTGCAAGAAGCTCAGCTGACTGGCTGGAAGCATGGAGTGCAACAGTGAAAGACTCAACAGTTGAAAAAGTGAAGAACTCTCTCACCACATTCAAAAAATTTGCATATGTGGCTGGATGAATGCACTGATGCAAATGGACATCAACTATTAAGTCATTGTGTACATTATCTTGATGTCAGTGGTAGGCCAGTAGATGCATTTCTAGATGTTCAAGTTATAGAAGACCCATCGGCTGCATCTGTGACAACCCACATCTTAAAATAGTTAAATGTTTGTCGATTGGACCCAAAACAGATGGCTGCTTGTACATTTGATGGAGCTGCAAGTTTCTCTGGAAGACATAGAATCATAGACTATCAGGGTTGGAAGGGACCTCAGGAGGTCATCTAATCTGCTCAAAGCAGGACCAATCCCCAATTTTTGTCCCAGATCCCTAAATGGCCCCCTCAAGGATTGAACTTTCAACCGTGGGTTTAGCAGGCCAATGCTCAAACCACTGACCTATCCCTCCCCCCGTGGGGAGTATAAGCTTTGCTCAGAGAAAAGTGTAGCCCTAATCTCTCCTATACACACTGCAGAGGCCATCTACTCCAACTAGCACTAGTACAAGCTGCAGACTCTTCAAAAGACTTTTAAAAAGCTATAAATTTAATGTCTTCATTTATATTTTTTTCAGCAAGAGTCCAAAAAGACTGAATATCTTGGAAAATATAGAAGATACACTGGGACTGAAGTTCAAATTAGTCCAATCTGGGAAAGCCCTTTGGCTTTCTCATGAGCACGCCTTGGCTGTTTTAAAATTATTCCAGCTGTTATTAGTGGCTTTGGAAAGTATCTTCCAAGATGGGATGGATCTAAGTAGTGAGGCTGGTGGATTACTTTTGCTACTACATTCAGAAAAGACTATTGCCATTCTCTGTCTTGTAAGTCTACTGTTGAAACCACTTGGGTTATTAAACAATGCCATCCAGGCATCTGCTACAACAGTAGTAGATCTTTGTCCAGCAATAGAAGTTACATTTGGATCAGAGAGCTATCCATTGAAAAAGTACAGGAAGAAGCAGTCTCTTACTTCAGTCTAGAAGTTGACTAATGAAAGCATTTATACCGAATCCTTAAGTGAAGAGGACAAGAAGTGTTTGTTAAGCCACCTGAAAAAGTACACAGACTTGATTCTTAAAGATCTACAACAGCAACTTCTGCATTCTACTCAACCTCTACGCAACTTTTACAGATCCCTGTCCTATAAAACGCTGACAGTTGAGTGGAGTGAGGCACTACCAGCAATGGGGCTGCCAGGTGCTCAGGACAGACTAGAGAATTTGAACACAGAGTGGAATATCATACGACGGATGAATGAAGATTTGACTTCAACTTCTTTTTTATCGTCAGTAGTGGTTTGACCCAATCTTTATTCTATGTTTCCTGGGATGAAAGAAGTAGGAATTCATCTCTTGCTACTCCCAGTCACAACAGCTACAGCTGAGCTTTCCTTTTCATCATTGAATAGAATTTTGTGTTCTGAAAGAAGTCGCCTTCTGCCTGATCATGTGAATGAACTAATGAGCATATCAATTGAAGGAATGGAAGTACCGGACACACAAGAAGCCACCAAAGATGAACACATTGCATTCAAGAAGCTCATTAACAGAGTTGTGCAAAATAACAACAAACCAAGAAGGATGTAGACGTAGTGCTTCATAGAAGGCTTGAGTAGCCAACTTTAATTTGTGTGATGATTTTAAAACATGAGTTAAATCAAATAAAATGGTCATGAAATATTTTTCAGTTTTTACTATGGTGCCATACAGCCCACCTTCACCCTAATGGTCTCACCCCTCATCAGTCTTTCCCCCCACCCCCATTTCAATTCTTGGGGAAAACACTGGACATGCTGCTGCTGCTTCTGGGAGCCGCATGGAGCCATGAGACGTGCAGAGCGGGGCAAGCCTCTGATCCCGCTCCCCAGCTGGAGTGCTGGAGCAGGGCAAGCCCTGGACCCCGCTCCCCAGCGGGAGCTCAAGGGCCGGAATAAAATGTCTGAAGGGCTGGGTGTGGCCCCACGGGGCGTAGTTTGCCCACTCCTGGTCTAAAGGGTGGAAGGAAGGGAACAGGGAAAGAGAGAGAGAGAGGCACAGCTTGTCACCTGTCTAGCCATGTTCAGCAAGCTGTTTTCTGTCAGGGAAGGAAGAACATACGAGAACTGTGGAGGAAGCTAAGGAGCTATTGAAGAGCATGGCTAGGTGAGAAAAATCAAAAGGGAACAATAAGGAAGCTAATTCATTTTAAGTCCAGGCTTCCTGAAATTCCTGCTAGAAACCAGGTAAGAGAAAATCAATGTTTAGAAAGTGTGAGACGATCTAGTGGTTTGTCCCAGGAATTGGCTTCATGCAGTGCCCAGCTTTCTGGGCTGAAATTGAATGATCTTAAAATCTGAATGATCAAACTGAGGGAAAACTGGAGAAATAACATATGTCAGGAAAGAGGGGTGGGCAAGGACACAGGTTAAAGAAAAAAATTGAGGTTTCTCAGTTTAGGCATACAACCACCTTGAACCATCTACACTTTTGTATTTCATTTAAAATGTGGATTCTCTCATATTGTAGCTAAGTAATGCTACAGAAGTGAGTTCTTAGGAGTGATATGAAGAGTGATCATGGAAACTTGATGAGTGGATTTCAATAAGGCATTCCAAACACTGGAACAGCATGGAAAAAGGGAGGGAGACATGTTGGAGAAAGTGCCACCCTTATGGAACCTTCTGTCGGCAGAGCAGTGAGGGTGGGAAAGATAGAAAGAGACCAGGTCAGAGGTGTATAAAATTTATTAATAAAAAATTAGACCAGGGCTGATAGTTGCTATAAAAGTCTTAGCCAAAAACCAAGTTTTTATTTGCATGCTCCCACCACTTTGTATATAATACATTTTTTTTAAAAAAAAGTTTGTGATTCCAGGCAATTTTGGGCTTGTAGAACTTTTATGAGTACTCCATGTTTTCTTTCAATGGAACGTATATAGACTGTTGGGCCATAATATGCAACTTCAGCAGTTTAATTCACATGATAGTTCATTGCCACTCTAAGTGACTGTCGGGCTCTACTGTGCTAATGATTTGTGACCAAAGAGATCTATCTACTCAGTAGATGTTGAACAGTTTAGAATTAGCCCTTACTGTTTCTTGAGACAATTTTCTCAGCTTTTTCTTTTAAAAGCCCCAGAATATGCATTGACAACATGTCAGATTATATAGATAGCAAATCTGGTGGGTAGTGGCTAATTCCAAACAAAGTCTACTGTGTACATCTTTTTAAATTCACAAATGTCAAGCTCTGCAAATTGACTTAATAGCCATCTGTCTATATGGCTTATCCAGTCATTGTCTTATTTGTTTATTCAACCAGCTGCTTAAAAATGCCACATAAGTGTCTAAATGATATCTGCTTCAGTCTGAACCTCTAAATATATACACATCAACATTAGAAAATATATAAATATGCATGCAGGATAGCCTCATTTTGAAGCCTCCACTGGTTCTTCCTTCTCTGTTGCATCAAACATAAGCTGTTTGTATTTACTTTTAAAGCCCTTCACAGGCAGTCCCCACCCTACCTATCATCTCTCAGTCACTACTGAATGTCAAAGCTCACCTCTGATCAACCTGTGATACCAATTTCCACTGCCCACTTGTTACATTTTCAAACCAACACTTTCATGCTTTCTCCTATGCTGCCCCTCATGTTTGGAAGGAGCACTCCATAAACATCTGCAGAGCTGTCTCATTATTTACCTTTAGATCCCTTCTCAAGACTCTCCTTTGCTCTGATGCATACAGAAAAATTGACAAAAGTGAGGCTGTTTGTGTGCTCAGACCATTGCCTAGCATGCTGACTACCTTCGCCTCATTGTTTCCTAGTAATCCCCATCTGTCTGTGTCCAGCTGTTGTCTCTTGTCTCAGGCTTTGATTGTAAGCTCCTTGGAGCAGGAACTGTTTTTGTTCTGTTTGTAAAATGCCTAACATCATGGGGCTCCTACGTGCTACAGTAATATAAATAATAAAAACACGTATATTTTAAAAAAATACTACGAAAATGGAAGGGAGTAAACACTGCTAGTAAGTTACTGTTATGGCAGAAGGTACTGGTGGCTTGTGCATTAGGGGTTACTGAGGCATAAACACCCCACCCAGTATGAAACTCTCCATAGAAGACCTGAGAAATGTCCTGCAGTAGTCACATCCAGAAAACTGTTAGATATTTTGTGAGTTAAAACACTCCTCTCTGTTTGGGCCTTTAGACTTCTCTGAGTTTCCTTTGTGTTGCAGAGCAGTGGCACAAAAGGAAGATTAATGGCCCAGCTATCTTTACAGATCACTTAGTCCCAGTAGATTCTTGGACTAGGGGTTTCCTGGGTGTAAAGTGAAGGGAGTGAGGGAAGAAATGGGGCTCAGATGTGTTTAAATTGTTGGGGTGGTTTGAAATTGGAGTTCAAGTCTGAGAGAGACAGAGTCAAAGGCAGTTGCTTCTAATCTTGGGACAGGAAAGAGGTGCCTTATATTAGGTTGCTGTAAGAGAGAGTTGCCTATGTGCAGTCTGTTGCTACCCCATTCAAGGAAACAGGACTCATGTACATTTTGTAAATAAACATATTACACTAAGGAAATACCTAGTTCTGTGTTAGAGTTCTGCTCCAAGTGGGAAACTGACCTGCTAAACCCTGAAACCTACTGCTCAGCAACAGGTTACCAGAGTTGGAGTACATCAGAAGAGCTCTGTGTAACTCAAAAACTTGCCTCTTTCACCAACAGAGTTAGTCCTATAAAAAATATTACCTAACCCACTTTGTCGATCAAATATGGCTGTTTTACTTGCATTCTCAATGAGCCCCAAAGAAAAAATATATTTGTAACCCTTCTGCCAGCTGGAGCCGGTAGCAACCAGGGCCGGGTTCAATATCGTTTTCAACAGTACAACACGGAACCAGCTCGAGCCCCCACCCAATAACATGAGAAAATTACACACTACCCCTGGACACCTCTGAGAGGCAATATTTGCCCACTCTCTAGCACAGAGTCTGAGTATAGAAAATAAACTTTTAATGAAAGGAGGGAAGTCACCTGACATTAATTAGGGAAAATGCCACAGGTGGGATTCATACTTATAAAACTGAGCAGGACACTCATCCCAGAGTGGGTGGGGCAGTGCCTTCTGCCTCATGTTCTTGTGTCCTACAACTAAAAGTTCCTTTTCTGTGCCCCTCTCTGCTTCCTCACCATACCCCACTCACAGTGGGGGTCCTTGGTCAGTGAGGACCCAAGGTCCAGATGTGCATCTATGTGAGTTCACCTCCCACCCGGGGAAAAAGGCACCTTGCTTTCTCTGCCATCTGAGCACTTGCTTTGGCTGGCCACCCCGCCAGCCTCTTGTTCTGCTCACCGCCTCACCAGCCGCTTGTTCACTCGCTGTCAGTCACCTTCTGCTGCCACGTGCCTCTCTGCTGTGATCTCTGCACATCAGTCTCTGCAGTCTCTGAAGTGCATCCGATGAAGTGAGCTGTAGCTCATGAAAGCTTATGCTCAAATAAATTGGTTAGTCTCTAAGGTGCCACAAGTACTCCCTTTCTTTTTGCGAATACACACTAACACGGCTGTTACTCTGAAACTTAATATAACAAAGAGGCTCCTAATGAAGCCTATTTAGCTCTTTCTTTGAACGGTGGAGGGGACAGGTTAAACCAGACAGGGGATCCTTGGGGAGAGTCCACACCTCCTGACTGGGACACCTGTCTCCACCCTGCTTACTTTCACAGGGCTCTGACATTTCAGCCCCTGGCTTAACGCGGGCCTTTCAGCTGAGGGTGACCCCCCCATTTGGGACAGGTTAAGCACAATTCTGCTCCTCTTTATTCATACAATAATGACAACGTTGGTAACAGCAATTCACTACCCCTGAATTCAGTACCAAAGCGATTTGTAACCCAACACCAGCCATAGCTGATTACTTTGAGCAACAGCACTCTATCTGCTGGATATCTAAGCAGAGTAGGTGTGTGCATGTAAATACAGTTTGCTCCTGAAGTCTCTCTCCCTCCCAGCTAACTGTCAGGGGAGAATTCTGCGTACACATTTAATAGCTGGTGTCATTGTCTAAGAGTGCTAGCATGCTTGCCCTGTTAGCAGACTGCTGATTATATGGACTCTGTAGTTCTAGAGAGGATAGTTACCCTGTTGATGTAAATCTTTTGCAGTGGTTCTCAACTGAGGGTGCGCAGAGTTCTTCCAGGGCAGTGGTTCTCAACCAGCAGGTTTCAGGGGGTTTGCCAAGCGGGGTCAGCATTAGACTCCCTGGAGCCCTCTGCAGAAAGCTGAAGCCCCACTTCATGGGGCTGAAGCCCGAAGCTCTGAGCTGCACCACCTGGGGCTGAAGCCAAAGCCTGAGCATCTTAGCTTTATGGGGGCCCCTGTGGCATGGGACCCTGGGCAATTACCCTGCTTGCTGACCCCTAACATAGGCCCTGGATTTTATATGCAGAAAACCAGTTGTGGCACAGGTGGGCCATGGAGTTTTTATAGCATGTTGGAGGTGCGGGGGCACAGAAAGAAAAAGATTGAGAACACCTGTTCCAGGGGGTGCATCAACTCATCTAGCTAGTTGCCTCGTTTTACAACAGGCTGCATAAAAAGCACAAGCAAAGTCAGTACTAATTTCATACAGATGACTTGTTTTATACTGCTCTATATACTATATGCTGAAATATAAGTACAATATTTATATTTGAATTGATTTATTTTTATAATTATAGGGTAAAAATGAGAAAGTGAACAATTTCTCAGTAATAGTGTGCAGTGACACTTGTATTTTTATGTCTGATTTTGTAAGCAGATAGATTTTAAGTGAGGTAACGCTTGGGGTATGCAAGAGACAAATCGGCCTCTGAAAGGGGTACAGTAGCCTGGAAAGGTTGAGCACCTCTGTCTTAAAGGACTCTAACTCTGTTGCAGAGTTGCTTTGTCTAAGCTGTGGATATCAGAAATCATACAAGAACTCAGCATGCTGAAATGTGATTGTTATGGCTGATGGCTTGGTCACAGAGCATGAATAAACACTAATGTTATCCTTCTGACAGGCTTCTGTTTAGATTTTTCCTCATTTGCAGTATGTTGATAAGATGTGCATATACTCTGTATGTATATAGAAAAGGAGTACTTGTGGCACCTTAGAGACTAACAAATTTATTTGAGCATAAGCTTTTGTGAGCTATAGCTCACTTCAGCTGTAGCTCACTAAAGCTTATGCTCAAATAAATTTGTTAGTCTCTAAGGTGCCACAAGTACTCCTTTTTCTTTTAGCAAATACAGACTAACACGGCTGCCACTCTGAAACCTGTATGTATATAGATAAACAAAGAAAAACCTTAGTTTAAAAAAAGCTAAGGCTAAAAGTGTGTTTCAGCTGACTCTAAATAACACTCCCAAAATTGCTTTCTTTACAAAAATTCTACATGTTTAAAAAATAAACACCCTCCCCCCCACAACCTCACTACCACCTATATTGAAAAGTCTTTCCTCACCTCTGTACCGTGCCAATCACCTGCCCCAGTCCATGCAACTCTTCTTTCTGCCTCTTTTACTGACCTTGTTTTGAGACCAAGAATTGTGGCCCCATGGCACCCTTCCATGTCCCTCCCAGACCCCTTCCCTCTGCCCTCCGTTCAGTGTTCATACCTTCAGTGACACTCCTGGTCCTTTCACCTCTGGTCTTCTACACATCCTGTCCATGGTCCACCACTTCTGGATCAATGCCTACTGGCTGTATTAGCACAGCCTTAAATCAGCAGAAAATCAATTTATGTTTATAAATTATATTAAACTTTGTTCTATGTACATGTGAAAGCAGCTCTTTGTAACTCCCATCTGACTGCAAAAGCAAAAAGTTACTACTCGCCAAGGCCAACAAAACAAAACAGGTTTTCCATGACTGATGGCCTGTTACAAGTCGGGTTTGAGATACATTGTTAAAACTGCTTGCTTACTACATGGAGGTGGTACTTAGCTTTAGCCAATGCTGCTAAAAAATCATTAATGCTTTCATAAGCATTAATTTTACCTACACTTTTGTTAAAGAGTAAGATATTTTAAGGAGGAGAAAGGTATGACTTACTTTTTTTAAGTCATACCTTAAAATTTGCAATCTAACTTAAATACTTTGTCTCCTGGTTGCATGTACTTTTTACTCATAATACTGTATACAATAGAACCTCAGAGTTATGAACACCAGATTTATGAACTGACCGGTCAACCACACACCTCATTTGGAACTGGAAGTATGCAATCAGGCAGCAGCAGCAGAGAGAGAGAAAAAGCAAGTAACAGTACAGTACTGTGTTAAATGTAAACTGCTAAAAAATTAAGGGACAGTTTAAAAAAAAAAGATTTGACAAGGTATGGGGAAACTGTTTCTGTGCTTGTTTCATTTAAATTAAGATGGTTAAAAGCAGCATTTTTCTTCTGCATAGTTAAGTTTCAAAGCTGTATTAAATCAATGTTCAGTTGTAAAAGTTTGAAAGAACAACCATAATGTTTTATTCAGAGTTACGAACAACCTCCATTCCTAAGGTGTTTGTAACCCTGAGGTTTCACTGTATTGGCATATGTTCTAAGATTAGGTTCGTCATAAATCATTCTCTTGAATACGTCTAAGATTTGGAAAGCTTCAGTTTTGAAAAACTGTCATTTAGGGATGGTAGTTTACCAGCTAAATATTGTGTATCAATCAAGTTTATAGTATTTGAACTAGGTTTTTCCCCGCTCTCATATTATTCAGTCACTAGCACTCAGTATGAACACACTGTAACAAATGTAGCTTCAAAAAAGGTATGAACATTGAGGATTAACACAGTTTTTATATATTACTGGACATTTTAGTATGTTTTCAACAGTTCTCTTACTTAAAAGGAAAAAAAATCTGTAAATCAGATGACACCAACTAGCATATGTTGCACTTTATAGAATGTTTTGTTCTGTATATAAAAATATATCAGCGGCTTAATAGCTTTGTTACACTTATTAAGTGGCTTTTTTAAAAAGATTAATTCTAGAGTTATGGCACGTTAACAGTACTTTTCACGTTGTGGGTGCAGTATTTGGTATATCTTCTTTAGACTATTTAAAAAAAATAAAGATAATTAGTTTTTGTATGCCCGCATTTAACTTGCACACTCACAAGGTTACTTTAGGTGTAGGCACAGCGCAATAGGATGGTAATCGTTGCATTTTTAAAGAAATATTTTGCTTCAGTTGCTGGATGCATAGGCTTTTTTTGTATGCTTAACATTTTTAAACATTGTTTTAAAGATAAGTCAGAACACTATTAATTACATAAGTTTACTAAAAGATTGTGGTGGAAGTACTATTGATAGTTTAAAAAAAAAGCTTCTTGGGAAAATTTCCATGTAAGGAGAATGCCTGAGAGAGAATTTGGTGACTATGATCCTTTTAAGCTGAAATGCTTTGGAATACCTGAGGTGTTTAAAAAAAAAGAAATTAAAAAAGGAACCTAATGATTCTCAAATGATACTCTGTACTAAAGTAATTGATGAACTAATGGAGAAGTCATTACAGTATTTTACCAAAAACTATATTCAGATAATCTTTTTTGCTAAATTTGAAATGGTGCTGATTTCTGGTTATAACATGCTGCAGGGGAACCCAAGCTATGAGCTATTGTGTTACCCCTCTGCCTCAGCAAGTGTGAGTTTTGCTGGCAGACTGTGTGACAGCTTCCTGCCACACCAGTCTGTCTTCCTCATCAGCAAATTCCTCAAGGCTCTCCTTGCCCAAACCTCACCTAGCAAGTAACAGCCAGTAAACTCCATCCCCTGAGTTCCTCAGAGATGTTTCTCTGCAATGCACAGCCCCTACCACTGTGCATTCACAGAAGATACCGTTTGTTGCTCTGTTAAGGAGTCAGTACATCACAGTTTGTTAGTTTAAATGGGGTAGATACATCCTTTCTCTCAAAAACAGCACTGAATTTGTTTATAGTAAAAGTAAAACAAGTTTATTAACAAAAGAGCATAGATGAAGTGATACCAAATAAAAGAAATAAAGGTAGAGATGGTTACAAGCAAATAAAAGTGAAAACACATATCTAAAAATCTAAAATGTAGTTTAGCAAGTTAGTGTTCATTCAAGATGGCTTTTCTCACCCCTAGTCTCCTTTCCAGCTTTTTGCTGGCCAGCTTGGACAGGACCCATCAGAGAGATCAAATTGGATGGTTTCTTTGTCTCCTCAGATGAAAGATAAAGATGGAGTCTGTCCTGTTCCTTATACTGTGGTGGTAGAACAATTTTTTACAGTGGGGGTGCTGACGGCGGAAACCATGTTTTTGGGTTGTTGTTACTACTTCAAGTCAGGAGACGTGGCAGCACCCTCAGCACCCCTAGTTCCATCACCTATGTCCTCATATCCCCAAAGGGATGTCTTAGTGTTACAAGTTAGGAAGGCATCATAGAATCATAGAATATCAGGGTTGGAAGGGACCTCAGGAGGTCATCTAGTCCAACCCCCTGCTCAAAGCAGGACCAATCCCCAATTAAATCATCCCAGCCAGGGCTTTGTCAAGCCTGACCTTAAAAACTTCTAAGGAAGGAGATCCTACCACCTCCCTAGGTAACACATTCCAGTGTTTCACCACCCTCCTAGTGAAAAAGTTTTTCTAATATGCAGCCTAAACCTCCCCAATTGCAACTTGAGACCATTACTCCTTGTCCTGTCCTCTTCTACCACTGAGAATAATCTAGAACCATCCTCTCTGGAACCACCTCTCAGGTAGTTGAAAGCAGCTATCAAATCCCCCCTCATTCTTCTCTTCTGCAGACTAAACAATCCCAGTTCCCTCAGCCTCTCCTCATAAATCATGTGTTCCAGACCCCTAATCATTTTTGTTGCCCTTCGCTGGACTCTCTCCAATTTTTCCACATCCTTCTTGTAGTGTGGGGCCCAAAACTGGACACACTACTCCAGATGAGGCCTCACCAATGTCGAATAGAGGGGAACGATCATGTCCCTCGATCTGCTCGCTATGCCCCTACTTATACATCCAAAATGCCATTGGCCTTCTTGGCAACAAGGGTACACTGCTGACTCATATCCAGCTTCTCGTCCACTGTCACCCCTAGGTCCTTTTCCGCAGAACTGCTGCCTAGCCATTCGGTCCCTAGTCTGTAGCTGTGCATTGGGTTCTTCCGTCCTAAGTGCAGGACGCTGCACTTATCCTTATTGAACCTCATCAGATTTCTTTTGGCCCAATCATCCAATTTGTCTAGGTCCATCCTGGGGATTTAGTCTCGTGTGTGTGTCTGCAGAGCAGGAGCCATGTTAATTTTCTGTCTCGAGTTCAGGCTCAGGATAACCTCTGCTGGTTTAGCTCTACAGCTTTATTTATGGCTAATACGTAAATTGAGGTAAGCCCACATTCCTTTGTCTAGGACAGACCTGTTTGTCACCTTTACGTTGGTTAGACTGCCTGGTCTTAAACATGTTTTAGTAACATCATAAACAGGGAATTCATAACTTCATATCAAAAATTATCACATGCATTTTACAATGATATTAATAACCAGCATGCTATTAACTTTCATATGGTACCTCACAGAGCATAATTTATTCAAATATCATTGTAGTAATGTGTGGGGTGTGAATGCAGGGGTGCTTGGGTCACACTGGTTCATGGTTGTGACTGAGAATTTTAAATATACTTTTATTTATTCTAAATTTTAAAAAGTAGCAAACTGCAAAAGAATGAGATAAGATGAAGCTAAAAAAATAGGGATTATATTAAAGAATCAGTTACTGAATGAAATTACATAGGACTGATTTCTGATATATAGGTGTGTGTCATGGTGTCTCTAGGAAAATCAGCTTCTCCATTGGAGTGCATGTTCATTTAATGTATTAAGATGTATCACATTTTGTTTAAGATCAATTATTTTAATTTATAAAATATTAATAAAAATATATCCCAAGTCTCTACTGGCTATATACCTAGTGATTATTTGTTAGATGTTTCTCAAAGGCACCATGATATAGCAGTGGCAACTGATTCTGCATAGAGGGTGTTCTGTGGTATGTTGGGACAATCTAGGCTGGGGTTGGAGCTCTTTGGGAGATGCTAGCCCCGAGCACAAGTTTGGCTCTGGGAGCCCCCAGGATCTGAGGGTGGAAAGACGGTGTGAATCCATCTGTGTTCTCAGCCTTGCTGAGCAATGCTTTGATGCATTTGGGGAGCTGGTCCTATCATTTTCTTCTTTCTGTGTTTCTTCTTTCAATTCTGTCTTCTCTCACTTGTCCTGCAGTGCCTCACAAATGGGGTCATGAAAAGTGACTGCCGTATTGATGCATAATTTATTAAAATAAAGCATCTGCATGGGCAGCTCTGCATATTGATCAGCCACCTAAGGATACCGTGCACGCTCAGCAAGCTGTAAATTAGCTTCCACAGTAAGCCGTCACATCCTCATTTATTTTAGACAAAAGCAACACAAACATGCAAGAGTATTCTTTCAAAGCAGTGTACTTCCTCCAGACTTGAACTTAAAAGTCCTATTTAGGTCCCAGTGATGTTTGGTAAAAGTTGGACTACTCCTGTAGGCTCCTTTGAAAATCCCAGCGCTAGTCATTAATGAAAATAATTCCTCGCTCACATAATGCCTAGCACAATGGGGCTGAGATCCCAACTGGGGCCTTTTAGAGCTGTCAAAGTGCAAATGAGATATAATAATTAATTAACCTGCTAAAGAGTTTAGTATTTTTTCCAGAGTACACTGAGTACAGCAGAAGGCAGCAGTGCCATAATCTAGTGCACAGAGTTTAGGACTCGGAACAATGAACTCCTTGAGTTTTAATCTCAGCTCTGCCTCTGATTTGGCAGATCGCTTAATGTCGCTGTGCTGGGCTGTTTGCCCACTTGTAAAATGGGGACAAAAATGCTACTTCACAGGATGTGGCAGTCCTTGTCACAATGGGACAATGGGCAAGAGTGGGGCCTCACTCGTCTTCTAACCAGGCCATTTAAAAACATTTTTATGAGTGGTAGTTAAAGTTTGAGAATTTAATTACATAACATTCTTTATTGTGATTTATTATACAACATGCTTCACTCGATGCACATCACCATTTCACATACATACCGTGTACCACTTTTTAGACAAACAGCATATACTTATGGAGGACGAAGAAGATGGGTCATTGCAGTTTAGGATAGAACCACAATAGAGTCTCAGAAAATAAATAATACATTTGTTTAACCTTCACTCAAGGGGTGAAAGTTCAGAATTGGTCTGTTTTCTCAGAAGTTAAAATATTAAGTCATTTCTGAAGAGCGGGATAGAAATTCCAGCCTTAATCAGTGAACAAAATGGCAGGCTAGCAAGCCAGCCAGTAGGAATTATTAAATTAAAAGTGTGCTTTCAGAATATTTGCATCATGTCCTTTGAGCACCAGAAGCCATCTAATCTTTGCTGTTGCACTATTAAGGCCAGTCCTGGAATGGAAAAGATTAGGGATATTTTTCAAGATGTTGAAAGGATTGTAACTTTTAAAAAAAGGTGTATTTAAGTCTGTTGCAGTTATAAACTTACTGCCATAAAAGGAATGTGCAGTAAGTTGGTACGCTGCCAAGTTCGGGAAAACAAAAATGTAACAGAGCTCTATTTTAGTGCATCAGACTTGAGAAGACTGGGAATAGAATGAGGGATAATCCAGACTGACCCAATTTTACTTTATTTTGGAGAAGTCTTGCCAGTTGAACTCTCGGGCAATAGTCATCTGGAAATGAAGCAATTGCATGCACTGACAAGGCTCAGAGACTCTAGGTACTGCTTAACCATGGATCCTTTCTCTGGGCTTTTGAGACTCAATACTTGACTGGTTCTCCTCCAAACTCTGCAATCGCTCCTTTGGTGTCTACCTCAGCAGCAGCATCACCTGGAATGTGTTTTCTGTTCCTCAGTATTGTGAAACCTCCCTCGCCTACTTCAAATCCCTCCTCAAAGCTCAACTTTTTCCCACCGTCCCTCAAACAATGATCCTCTAACTTTTTTATTGTTTAAAAGGAATTAATTTTTTTTTTTAAAATAGATCCTTAAAGGCTAGGAACTGGTGTCATATGCATCATAATTACCCAAGAAGCCCTATAACCTTATTCTAAAACTTTCATAGTGCAGACCACCTCTTAGAGAGATTCTCACAGGTCACTGATACCCCATGTTCTTCTCACTGACCACCTCCCTCCCATTTGCAGTTGCATAACATAACTGCAGAAACTACAGCAGTCCCATGTTTGAGATAGTGAGATTGCGAGGAGTGTGGTTTTATCTTTTATGAAAAAAAGTTAATCACACTGTGTCCTATTTTTGTCTCATTTTATCTCTGCTTCTCACATGCTACTCTCATTTTTCTCTTCCCTTGCTCACCTGATCATACTTACACTGAATTCCATTTTCCTCCTCTTCCCCTTTCATACACTTCCTTGTTGCCTTGTCCATTTTCTTCCGGCATAAGCTAACAGTCACCTGGCTGTCATCTCCCCCACGTCATTGGACACAGTGGTGAGCTGGAGCCGGTTCCCACTGGTCCACTAGAACCGGTTGTTAAATTTAGAAGCCCTTTTAGAACCGGTTCATTAATGAATATGTTGAATAGGACTGGTCTCAGACCCCTGATGGACACTACTATTTACCTCTCTCCACTTTCATCTTTTATTCCTACCCTTTGTTTCCTATCTTTTAACTGAAGTGCCTGGCAGTGTTTTCAGGATCATCTAAGGCAGTGGTTCTCAAACTTTTTTTTGCGTGGACCACTTGAAAATTGCTGAGGATCTCGGTGGATCAATTAATAATGTTTCCAAATGTTGTTCGTACCGTTAGCTAATTATTGTAAAGCGCTGTGGATAAAAACTTAATAATCGGTTTTTGTTCTACAAATAAAATCACACAACACATATTTAATATCAGTAAGTCTTACCTTTCTAATGCGATAGATGTGCTCTCTCTCCCCTGCCACAGAGCTGAGGCTGGGAAGGAGGGCTGTCTCTCCCCAGCAGCCGCAGCCCTGGAGCTGGGGAAAGTCTTCTCTTTCTCTGGCCGCTGCCCCCTCCCACCTACCTCCTATTCCCCCCCAAGGCCACCACCTCACCTTACTCGTGCGTCTTCTCCAGGGTCCAGGCACCTAATTAGGGGAGCCATGCCTGCACGGGCATGGCTCCACTAATTAGGTGGGTGGCCCCATTCTCTTGTATGCGGCCATCTAGGTGCGCACCTTAGAGGGAACTATCTGCGGACCACCTGAATGGAGCTCAGGACCATAGTTTGAGAACCTCTGATCTAAGGATCCTTAATTTACTTTACAAAAGGCTTGTCATTAACAAAAAGGCTTGTCATTAATAACAAAAAGGCTTGTCATTAATCACCTGCATCTGTTTATAAATAAACTCCCAGCCCCCGAACTCATCACATATCACACTCAAGCTGTTGCAGTTAAGAGCTCCATCTGGGGTTAGGGTGAGTAGACCCGACACCCTCTTCCCTGGATAACCCTCTGTTGCTGGTGCCTTACTGTTCCAGTCCTACATTGAGTCTGGTTGCAGAGTGCAGTGGTCTGTTTCTTCTTCTCTTTTAGCTGTGGCCTCTACTAAAGACAGCTAGGTTAGCTCCTGCTTCTTGTTTCCATCCTTTTTTCAGGCCTTCAGGCAAGAGCCTTCACTATAGGTTGAAACAAGGAGGAGAAGCCAGCCCAACATGTGTAGCAGGAGTGGCCAAATTTACTGAGCCTCTGAGCCACATACAATAAACTACAGAAGTTCAAGAGCCACAAGACATGCACAACCTGCCTCGCAGGGCAGTGCCTGCTGGGGCATGGGACTAAAACCCTGAGACCTCCCTCAGTACAGGGCAGAAGCCCCTAGCCCCACCACTTCATTGCAGGGCAGAAGCCTCCAGCCACCCCCCAACCCCTTTTGGTGGAGAATGGGAAGGAACATGGGGGGGTTCCATGAGCCGCAATGTAACTGTAAAAGAGCCGCATGCGGCTCACGAGCTGTGGTTTGGCCATGCCTAATACATTATCTAAGCCTCCTTGAACCACTAGCGAGTGATATGTGGTCCACAGTTTGGGAACTGGCAATTTAGACTGTAAAACTCTTTAGAGGAGTGCAGCGTCTTAGCTATGGTGCTGAATACCAATGTTAAGTAACAAAATAATGAGGAATCAATGCTGTAGCTATCTCCCTGAAGGCAGGAAACATAAGAGTAGTTGTAAAAGAGGAATGATAATGTGCTTTTATTTTCCATTTTTATTAGTGGTCTAGAATCCAAGAGAGTCAGTTTATTTTGAACTTCCTCTTCCCACATCTTTTTTTATTTGTTCCTGGGATATATTTATATTTCTTTTGTCATACCAACAATTCAGAAAGCTGACCTTTGGAATACGCAGACAGATGCTATTAAAGTGAACAACTTTAGCAAACAAGAATATCAGAATCAGATGGCAAAGGGTCATGAAGTCCCCATCTCTTACAGCTGTTACCAGAAAGAAGCTTTAACTGAATGCAGTTATTAAATACAAATTTTGTGTCACTTTCTGACCTCCTCAAATCAAATGTAAAGTAATTTTCCTATTTTACAGAGAAATCACTTCCATCAAAACTAGAATTGTTATCCTGATAGCTAGAAAGGAAATGTACAGATACCTCACAGAACTGGAGTCTGACACCTCTGATTACAGTGAATATTTTCTTACTTTACCAAAGCCACTGAAATCAGTAGAATTACACAAGAAGTAAGGAACTACTCAATGTGAGTAAAAGTTTTAGAATCTGACCTGTATTTAATATTTTCAAGGACTTTCTTAACTGTAAAGATGATTACGTAAGTTTCTGAAATGTATTGTACAGTAGACCCTTGGTTTTATGAACACCAACCTTACAAATGATATATAGGTGCATGCTGTTAACTATTAATGATTTGGAATACCATACTCCTATCATGTAGCAACTCTTGCCAGGGATTTTAATAGAAAATCTGGAACATGTGCAATTTACATTATCAATTGATATATTCTACAAACACATGAAAATCTAGTGCCTAAGACCTCTCATAAAGGTGAATTTCAAAGGTTTTTGAAATGTAACATCACTATTATGTGCCAAATGCCTCAAGTATGGTAGGAGTAAGAGCTGAAACATACATTAGTCTAAAAGTACCATTTTTATACCAAAATTAAAAATAATGATTTAAAAATTCAAATTGATGTGATGCACTTAAAAATGTCCACTTACCTGGATTTTCATAGACAATTCCCAATGTTCCCTCCAAATTTCTGATAGTTGTGGCATTTCAGAATTCTACATACTTAAGCCCTTGTGTGATTGGGAGCTGGCTGGCAGAACTGTGCTATAGCTAGTAAGTCTTTTTAAATTATTCGAGAGGGAAGGCTGGAATAATTGTACACGTTAAATACCACTCTCAGTCAGGTCATTGAGCATTTGGTACAGAGTTGTTAAGGCAGAAATCGAAGCAAAACAAAAACTCTTCGAAATAGTTGTTGGGCTTAAATTTGTCAAAACGCTTTTGAAGTTCAACTTTATGGGAACAGCCTACAAACTCCAAGTCTAGGAAATAGATAGAAGCCACAGTGCTTGAGATACCTAAGAAAGAGGTATAAACCTCATTGTGTGGGACATTTAAAATTGGAAATGCCCGAGCACTAGTAAATGTCCTCTAAGGAACAGTCATACATTGGCAGTGAGGTGGAGTGGATGACATTCCAAAAATACGTCTTTTCCATCTCTAAGTTCTGTGATTCCCTGAGCTCAGTTAAGCTTCTACCATAACACTTTCATCTCATTGATTTGTGTACCAGCTTAATGCTTCTAGTTATTTGGGTTTCTCCCACATGACAGCCTTCTTATTCCACTGGAATTGTTGCAGTGTCTCAGAAGGCCCCTGACGCATTCATACTCTACAATACCAGTTAATTTTTGTAAATATGGACATAAATCAGGCCACTTTGGGGCATGGTGGAAGAGGGTAAAGGGGACAAAGAACACAGGGCAGGAAAGGTAAAGGGAGGGTTGCAAAAACTGGAACATGTAGGAGGATCTGCTTCCTTCATATAGCTCACAGAATCATAGAATATCGGGATTGGAAGGGACCTCTGGAGGTCATCTAGTGCAACCCCCTGCTCAAAGCAGGACCAATCCCCAACTAAATCATCCCAGCCAGGGCTTTGTCAAGCCGGGCCTTAAAAACCTCTAAGGAAGGAGATTCCACCACCTCCCTAGGTAACCCATTCCAGTGCTTCACCACCCTCCTAGTGAAAAAGTTTTCCCTAATATCTAACCTAAGCTTCCCCCACTGCAACTTGAGACCATTACTCCTTGTTCTGTCATCTGGTACCACTGAGAACAGTCTAGATCCATCCTCTTTGGAACCCCCTTTCAGGTAGTTGAAAGCAGCTATCAAATCCCCCCTCATTCTTCTCTTCTGCAGACTAAATAATCCCAGTTCCCTCAGCGTCTCCGCATAAGTCATGTGTTCCGGCCCCCTAATCATTTTTGTTGCCCTCCGCTGGACTCTTTCCAATTTTTCCACATCCTTCTTGTAGTGTGGGGCCCAAAACTGGACACAGTACTCCAGATGGACCTCACCAATGTCAAATAGAGGGGAATGATCACGTCCCTCGATCTGCTGGCAATGCCCCAACTTATACAGCCCAAAATGCCATTAGCCTCCTTGGCAACAAGGACACACTATTGACTTATATCCAGCTTCTCATCTACTTTAATCTCTAGGTCCTTTTCTCCAGAACTGCTGCCTAGCCACTCGGTCTCCAGCCTGTAGCAGTGCATAGGATTCTTCCGTCCTAAGTGGAAGACTCTGCATTTGTCCTTGTTGAACCTCATCAGATTTCTTTTGGCCCAATCCTCTAATTTGTCTGGGTTCTTCTGTATCCTATCCCTATCGTCCAACTTGTCTACCACTCCTCCCAGTTTAGTGTCCTCTGCAAACTTGCTGAGGCTGCAATCCATGCCATTCTCCAGATCATTAATGAAGATATTGAACAAAACTGGCCCCAGAACTGACCCTTGTGGAACTTCACTTGATGCCAACTGCCAACTTCCCTTGATACCAGAGCCATTGATCACTACCCATTGAGCCCGACGATCTAGCCAGCTTTCTATCCACCTTATAGTCCATTCATCCGACCCATACTACTTTAACTTGCTGGCAAGAATACTGAGGGAGACCGTGTCAAAAGCTTTGCTAAAGGCAAGGAATAACACAGCCACTGCTTTTCCCTCATCCACAGAGCCAGTTATCTCATCATAGAAGGCAATTAGATTAGTCAGGCATGACTTGCCCTTGGTGAATCCATGCTGACTGTTCCTAATCACTTTCCTGTCCTTGAAGTGCTTCAGAATTGATTCCTTGAGGACCTGCTCCATGGTTTTTCCAGAGACTGAGGTGAGGCTGACTGGCCTATAGTTCCCTGGATCTTCCTCCTTCCCCTTTTTAAAGATGGGCACTCCATTAGCCTTTTTTCAGTCTTTCGGGATCTCCCCCGGTCGCCATGAGCTTTCAAAGATAATGGCCAATGACTCTGCAATCACATCCACCAACTCCTTTAGCACCCTCGGATGCAGTGCATCCGATCCCATGGACTTGTGCTTGTCCAGCTTTTCTAAATAGTCCCGAACCACTTCTTTCTCCACAGAGGTCTGGTCACTTCCTCCCCATGCTGTGCTGCCCAGTGCAGCAGTCTGGGAGCTGACCTTGCTCGTGAAGACAAAGGCAAAAAAAGCATTGAGTACATTTTTCCACATTCTCTAATTCAGTAAGGGGCCCATACTTTCCTTGGCTTTCTTCTTGTTGCTAACATACCTGAAGAAGGCCTTCTTGTTACTCTTAACATCTCTTGCTAGCTGCAACTCCAAGTGTGATTTGGCCTTCTTGATTTCACTCCTGCATGCCTGAGCCATATTTTTATACTCCTCCTTGGTCATTTGTCCAAGCTTCCACTTCTTATCAGTTTCTTTTTTGTATTTAAGATCAGCAAAGATTTCACTGTTAAGCCAAGCTGGTCGTCTGCCATATTTACTATTCTTTCTACACATCGGGATGGTTTGTTCCTGCAACCTCAATAAGGATTCTTTAAAATGCAGCCAGCTCTCCTGGACTCCTTTCCCCCTCATGTTATTCTCCCAGGGGATCCTGCCCATCAGTTCCCTGAGGGAGTCAAAGTCTGCTTTTCTGAAGTCCAGGGTCCGTATTCTGCTGCTCTCCTTTCTTCCTTGTGTCAGGATCCTGAACTCGACCATCTCATGGTCACTGCCTCCCAGGTTCCCGTCCACTCATATACTATGAGGTGCTTAGTTTTAACAGGCTTGATACATAGGTAGCTGAGTAGGTGACTGAACCAAGGGGAAGGCCAGGAGCCATGATATAAAGCCCCACTCAAGGATGGGGGCTTCATTATGCTAGGTACTGTACACACACAATGAAAAGATAATCCTTTCCCCAAGAATTTACAATCTAATCTTTGTACAGTTAAAGAATAAAGTTTTTAAAATGAAAGGAGAGGAACTGCCTGCAGTCGTGAGGGCTAGAAATTTTTTTTTTTTTTTAAGAGAGTTGAGATACTTGCGTAATCACAGGATTCCAGTTAGCTGTGGCTTTCAAGAAAACACCTAACATTGCAGGACTCACAAGATAATTATAGTATTGACAACTCATGTGATTTCGTTGTGAGGCTTGAGATTCTTGATATTTTCCCTATAGCTCCAGCTCTCTGAACCATAGGCTAATATGAGTCTCCGCTCTCATTTTTTAAAAACATATGTTCCCAGCCATCATAGTTGCAGAGCTAACACCTGGTAAAACAAGTGACGCAGCTGTACCCTAAAGACTCAAAATCCAGAAGGCAAATTAAAACAGACCCCCTGCATTTTTTTTTAAAACAATTCTCATGATTTTTAAGCCATACTCCTGGTTCTGGGGACCTGATTCATGATTTTTGAACATTTGGAATTGACCATACTGAAGTAGTGAGAGTTGACAACACTGCAGTGTCCTCTTTTGGCATCAAAATCCAAAAAGTAAGGTTTTCCTGAAGCTATTGTTTGGGTTTATAATACAAACAAATGGCTTCCAGATCCCACCTAATGATTTAGTAAGGCAATGCAGGAGCTAGTGGAATTTGTGATTTACTGTAGTTATATGGTTAACAAGATAGAACATGGGCACTATGTTTGGAGACGAGAGCCAATCTAACAAAAGACTGCTTAAACACCAAGAGGGAGATACACGCCCCTGCTCTGGCCCCTTTGCACTAGGTCAAAGGGGCCCTAAAACTAGGGTTGATAGGCACCTGGTTTTTGACTGGAACCCCCAATTGAAAAGGTACCCTGGTGGCACTGGTCAGCACCGCTGACCGGGCCGTTAAAAATCCAGTTGGTGGCACAGCGGGACTAAGGCAGGCTCCCTGCCTGTTGTGGCTCCGCGCGGCTCCTGGAAGCAGCGGCATATCCCCATTCCGGCTCCTAGGTGTAGGAGCAGCCAGGGGGCTCCACATGCTGCCTCTGCCACAAGCACCAGCTCCACAGCTCCCATTGGCCAGGAACCCCGGAGGTGGCGCCCGTGGACAGGGCAGTGCGCAGAGCTGCCTGGCACTGCCTCCACGTAGGAACCAGAGGGGGAACATGCCGCTGCTTCTGGGAGCCGCCTGAGGTAAGCGCCGCCCAGAGCCTACACCCCGATCCCCTCCCATGCCCCTGCCCCAGCCCTGATCCCCCTCCCATCCTCCAAATCCCTCCGTCCAAGTCCGGAGCACCCTCCTGCACCCCAAGCTCCTCATGCCCAGCCCCACACCAGAGCCCTCACCACCTCACGCACCCCAACCCCCTGAGCCAGCCCAGTGAAAATGAGCGAGTGAGTGAGGGTGGGGGAAAGTGAGGGGGGGGTGGAGTAAGCAGGGGGTGGGGCTGGGTAGTGGCCTCGGAGGAGGGGTGGGGCAGGGCACGGGTGTTCGGTTTTGTGTGAGTAGAAAGTTGGCAACCCTACCTAAAACCCTGGTTCCAGTTGGGAGAGAAGCCTTAGTGTAAGGGATTTGTTGAGTGCATAGCTGGGGCAGGAGGGGTATGTCGGGGGTGCAGCTGTACACAGCACCGCAGAATCTGCACAGTGCTGCAGTCCATCGGGCAGCCCTGGGAGGCTGCTATAACTTAGAAAGGCCCCCCTGAGCTGCCTGTATTATGCTGGAGGGGTCTCTTCTGTCCCCAGAACAGTCCAAGACTGGGAGGGTGCAAAGGTGGCTTAAAACCATTTTACTCACCATCTCCCTGGGCTAAGCATTCTGTGCTGCACCCCTTAGAGAAGTGGTTCTCAACCATGGATACGCATACCCTGGGGGGGGTATGCAGAGGTCTTCCAGGGGGTACGTCAACTCATCTAGATATTTGTCTAGTTTTACAACAGGCTACATAACAAACACTAGTGAAGTCGATACAAACTAAAATTTCATACAGACAAAATGAGAATGTGCGCAATTTTTCAGTAGTCGTGTGCTGTGACACTTTTTTGTATTTTTATGTCTGCTTTGGTAAGTAAGTAGTTTTTAAGTGAGGTGAAACTTGGGTTATGCAAGACAAATCAGACTTCTGAAAGGGGTACAGTAGTCTGGAAAGGTTGAGAGCCACTGCTCTAGAGGCACAGCATAAAATCTCTCCCCAAGAATGGTAATTGGCATTGAAGATACTGGAACAGTGGTTTCCTCCTAAGTTCCTTATAGTGGCCTGACGACTTATTTTAGAAATCCAAGTTGCAGGTCTGATTCTGAACCTATGAAGTCTATGGCAAAGTAGAAACAAAGATTTAACTGATATCCAGATACGTTACCACTATCAGAGGTGGATTAAGTTTTCATGGGGCCCTGGGCCAGAGCAAATTGTCATCCCTTCCGTCTGCAGCCCCGCCCCCCTTTCCGCCCCTGCGGCCCTGCCCGTTCTGCCCCTTCCCCTGCTGCCCCGCCCCATTCCACACACGGTCAGCCCCATTCTGCCCGCCCCCACATTGTGGCTCTGCAACCTTGCTCCTTTCTGTAGCCCCAAGACGGGAGAAAGCTCTGTCCCCACTCCCTCTGACATGGCCCCGTGCTGCAGCGGAGAGTAAGAGCTCCCCCAGCCCTGAGGCCACAGCAGGGAGCCAGAGCTCCTCCAGCCCCGGGGCCATAAGCGTAGTTTGACTGCTATGTTTGAGGGGGCAAAGTGTGCCCATGCACATGTCACGCTGAAGCCAGTCCCCTTGGTTCACTGCCCAGTCCCCTCTCTCCTCCCATCTACAGCAGTACCTGGGCTGCCAGTGGGGGGTGGGAGGGACAGGACGGCATAACGGGGGAGCCCCAGCTGCTGCTGGAGACCACTCCGGCACTAGCTGTTGCAGCGATGTCCCTGCTCTGTTGCTGCTGTGGTTGCCTTCCTCTTGGGGCTGCTGCTGCCCAGGGAATGCCACATGCTGGGCTGCTGCTTCCGCCCACCCCACCCATTCCCATATCTCCTTCTCCTCCTCCTCCCCCTTCCTCTCCCTTTCTCCTGCCCCCTCCCCCCCTTTCTTTTGCTCCCTCTCCCCCTCCCCGGGCATCAGGGTTGTAGAGGCAACCGGTGGACACTAGGACCCAGGAGGCGGTGTCCAGCTGCTGAGGCAGGATCCAGAGTGCAGGGGAAAAGCTGTTCAGTCCTGCTCCGTCTGCTCCCCGTGAGCCGAAACATGACAGAAAGGAGGTCAGGGCACGGGGGTGCCTATTTTTCCAGGGCCCTTCAATTGGCCGGGGCCCCTGGGCACGGGCCCTGTCCGCCCAGTGGTAATCCACCACTGACCAATGTTCCCCTTCAAACTACACACTCTCTTACTCTTGCTTGGAAATAACAGGGCAGGAATGTACAGCAGCTTCTTAGGCACATTTATCTTGCATTAGCTTATGCTAAAAATTATCTCTCTTGACTGTATCTTTCTTCCCTCCACCCCCCTTTGCATGTCATTTGTCAGCTTACATTGTAAATTCTGTGTGGCAGGGACTGTGGCTTCGTGTGTGTCTGCACAACACCTAGCTCAGGGGGGCCCTGGTGCGGCTTCAACTAATAGGAACTGCTGCAGTACAAGTAATAGAAATAGCGCTTAAACTTCAAAAGAGAGAAGAAAGCCTTCTGCTGCAGTGTTTTTTTTATGAATGCTAGTTCAGTTTTATTGGGTTTTGTAGAATTATAGCCTTACATCCTTTGTAGATACCTGGGACCAATAGCAACAATTTAGTGAACACTGGCTTTTTCAGGAGATCAGGGTCTGTCTAGTTCGAAATCTTTGGGGTTTTTAAAGAGTTTTTCAGCAGTTTACACTTTGGGGAGTTGCAGTCCTGTTTACTTGTAACAAAAGAGGAAAACCTAGCTTGTGCTGCAGCGGCAAACAGCCTCAGGTTGTTAAGAAACAAATCTATGAAACAAGCAGAGGGAAGGAACAACAGGAAAAATGAACCATGAGGAAAGTATAAAGAGAGGAGACTAACTTTTCTCCCTCCTTTCCCCTCGCAAACAGATGTGCCAGCTCCTCTGTCATCCAATGGAAGGTATCTATGTAAAGAATAGTGAACAGAGGATAAAAAGTGTGAAAAAAACACAAATGGCGATGATCTTTTAGAAAGTGTGAAATTAAGTATTTTTATTTTTCTATCTTCTATTTCTCAGTGCAACAATGTTCGGGAATATTGTATTTCTAACTGGCTGCAATGGAAAATCTCTGGTAAACTACATATCAGACATGATATGGGCAGCTTCTGGTATGGGCTATCACATCTTGGCCTACAGAAACTGATGTCTGACACTAAGGTCTCCAAAATAACTGAGAGTTTTCTCAGCAGATTACTTTTAATAAACTAGGAGTACTATTTTGTGAATTTCTTATGAGCCAAGCCTACCTAAAATAATATCTACAGGAAACAAAGTTCCCATTAAAGGTAGTGGCAGTTTTGACTGAGAAATGAGCGCAGGACTGGGATTTGAATGATGTAAATGCAGATATTAGGAACTAGATACGAGTCTTACTCTTTGAATTACAGCTTGTATTGCGGTAGCACCCACAGTTGGCTAGATGCTGTCCACATCCACGCAGGCGGACACAGTCTCTGCCCTGAGGAGTTTGCATAACATCGCCTTTTAGTTTTGTAATCAGTTTTTACAGAAGCCAGTTGACTTCATTGACAAATTTTGCATGCAAATCAGTGGTATCTTATCGCCCTAAGGATTGCATCTGTTAAACTGATGTACATTTTCAGTATGAATTATTCTAACAAGAGACCGATCAGTGATTAAATGGAGAACGCTCTGCCAACAGCCCCCTTTATACCAATGGGAGCTCCAGCTCTTGGGTCGCCACTGACCACATCTGTGGTGATGTGGCCTGGGAAGACATGTGGTCTCTCAGAGAAGTAACAAAATCCTGTTTGTTTACACTTGAAATCATACAGAGATGCTGTTCTCCTTTTCACTCCCTCCCTCCTACTTCCAAATTCACTCATGAGTCAAAGGAAGTATTTCAGCCTTAGTGCTAAAACTTGGCAGATATTAAACATTTCACCTTGCTTGTGTGACTGTGCCATGTAATAGATACAATTGCTGTATAGGGGCATAAGATCATTGATGGAAAGCAAGCCATACCCTTTGTCCATCTTGCTGTATGAAGTTCTTTTTAACACTTTCAGAGTCCATTAACTAACCTTAGCAACACAGCTATATCTTTGCTAACTGAATGATTTTTTTTCCTTAAAGATCTTTTTGCCACAATAACCACTAGATGGTGCTCTCCTATTTAGATAATAGTAAAAACAGTATTAACTATAAGTCATCCAGTAAGAGCATGTTGGAGACCCCCTACTCTTGGGGCACCCAGCTTTTTAATTGTAGAATACATCTTTGTTCTTTGCCTGACCTGCAGAGTGACATCACTGCCTTTCTTCCTGTTGCACTGTAGCTGCCTGACTCACAGGCTTTGACACAAGCCAGATGGCTGCGATTGGTAGGCGCACAGGCTGCCTGGTACTGCAGTTGATGAAACAGAATAGGAAGACGTTTTATGATCAGTTGCGGGAGCACAATAAGACTGCAGCTTTGCTAGGTAATTACATTTTCACTGCACACTTTACTTCTCACAGTGAAGGTCACTAGAAAAAAATACATTTTTATTCGTAGTGCTTATTATGTATAGATCTTTGATCTTTTATTAGTCAGTAGTCTGCTCTGGAGGATTTTTTTAACCAGTTCTGCAGTCACTCGTGAAAATGACATGTTTATTTATGTTTAATGGTTCTTTCGAGCTGTTCGTGGTGTGGCACTTACCTTCCTTCTCTCTTTTGTCTCCATTTAGTAACATAAAAATGTTTTGGTTTTGTAGTGAGTTTAGTTTGGAGAAGTCAGAGTTCAGGCATGTTAATGCAAGCAGATTTCTGTCAGATATACTCCAGAGTGATGTGATAATATATATTACTGTTTATTATGTGTTTGTTCTTCAGGGGTCAGAAGAGATCATGCACAGACTTCTCTTCTGGTTCAGGAAATGTACAAGAGAAAATCATTCCTGAATACATTTCTGGGCATTTCCATTCTGTAACCATTTTTAAAAAACGTGTCTTGGAAGAGGTTGAGAGTGGTGCATTGGTGTTCAAATCATTAACCATGAGGGGCCTAATCCTGCTCCCACTGAAATCAACGAGAATTTCACTATTGACTTCAGTGAGGGTGGGTTTGAATCCCAGGTGCCAGTTACTGCAGTAATCTTCTGAAGCAGACTGCAGCTATGAATGACTATCCTATGAGGCAGCTGCATTTCATCCTTCCTATTGTGAGGTAAACAAAACAATCACCATAGTCACATGTTGCATCTTACTAACTAAAAAATCCCCACTGCCATATCCCTCTCTTCTGTATTGGTGCCAGCTGGAAAATTGCTTGAATGTATCCCTTGGAGAATTTAAGATCTAAATGATCTTTATTTAAAGAAATGATTGTCCCATTATTTTTTCTGGTAACTGGAAAATTTATTTGTTAAAATAAAGTTTGGCTTTGTTTAACCAGCCAGCCAACTGAACAGGTTTTCATAATGGTTGGTTACCAACATTCACCACGTAGACATGTGTTTTTAGTAAATTTTTAATTGCAAATTTGGGTTGCCCTGCATTGCACGACATTAAGATTCCCCCCCCGCCTGGTAACTAACAAAGACTTGCAGCATTGTATGCTATGTATTCTAATTAACAAATAAGCTTACAGAAGAAGGCAAAAAGGGGCTAAACGAACTAATAAATGTGCATTCAGAATTCCGTAGTCCTATGTTTTCTTTTCAGATAGAATCATAACCCATCAGGTTTGCTATGAATGTATCTAACATTTTTGATGTTTTCATCTTTTTTTTTTTCCCTACTCAGCTCTTGCCCCTGTTCTTTGCCTCTGGTTTTGTTGGTGAGGATATCACAGTGATGTCTGCATTCAACCTGCTGCATTTGGTGACAAAGAGCCAGCCAGTGGCCCTGCGAGCCTGTGGGCTTCCCTCAGGTTGAATGGGTGCTGCTTGTTGTGTCATGCATATTGAGGGCCCTTTTAGGAATGGGTGTCTCTGCTGCAGGAAATGATACACTATGGTTTACTAAATTTAGTTGCAATTTATTAGAGTTCTCTGTTGAAGCCGGAAGTTTGTAATAAATCACTGCTTTGCTTTTAGTGTGTTCATAGCCCAGATTTTAGAATGCTTTGGAAACATTGTCCAGCTTCCTTGCCCAGTATATTACCATATCTCAAATTTGATAGCATCTTCCTGTCCCCTGACACAGACTATACAGTTAACTTGAAAATCACAGTTGTATTACATATTACACACGGTTTTAATAAGAAATTGCTTAGCAGCATTTAATATATGAAATATTGTAATTTAATAAGTCTCTTAGGAAAATGTTTTACAAATACTGTTCAAGTGCATTGAAATCTTTTTCACCATTTATTCCTTTGTGTGTGTGAAATTTTTATTGTAAATTTACTTTTAATAATCGTGCACAGAAAGGTTCATGCAGAAAGTGATGTGAGCTGTAATGTAATTTTCTTTCCCTCACAATGTGTACTTTCGTTGTGTTACAATAGTTCAAACAAACCAAAATGCTCCATCACAGCTGCTTTTTTTTAGAAAAAACATCCACCTTTTAAAAAAAATTTAAAGAGGAATAACTACACTTCATGTGTAATGCCCCGCTCCTGAATTGGGATTTGCAAAGGCAGCTGTTGGGGCATGAGGGCCCATCCATGTGAATCTGACTGCAAGACCTTTGTCTAAATGTTTAATATCTGCATTTAAACAGTAACATATGTAATATCTTTATAAGATACCAAATCTGACTATTTGACAGGAAATGACAACTTTAGTGGGTTAATTTTTAGAGTTCAAAGGCTATCTGGAATTATTTTTTTAAAAAGTCAAAATAAAAACTAAGATGCAGCTGTAAATAATCACTGATTGAAACCCCAAGTAACCTTCCAATCTGGGCATTTGTTATGCACCCATCGCCACTGAATATAGGCACAAAATACAACAACCAAAGCATCATTGCTGTTTGCTAATATAATTTCAGAGCAGCATATTGCATATGAAAGAAGTGTCATAAATGCCTTCGGTGATCAGACACAACAGTTAAGCTTAATTGATTTTTCTAGAGCTGTTTTATTTGAACTATCAAAACTGAGCCCCAGTTTTGTGGCATAGGAGTCTATTTTCCTTTCCATAACTCCCATTAACCTAAACAGGAGTTACAGTCCATCTTGATAAGGAGACAATAGACCCCATTGTGTTAGCCTGATCTTTGCTTCCAATTATATGTGCTGCTGACTCAAGCTTCAAATCCTAAAAACAGAGGACAAGCAAATTTCCTAACTTTTTGTGCACTTTTGATGTGAGCTCACACTAGTGAGACCTTAAAATGAGGCATTTACAGCTTTCCTGTTCATTTTGTGCCTATTCTAACAAGCAGATCCCAAGCAGATCTCAAAGCTGGTCTGTTAGGAACAGAATCTGACAGAAGTATTTCTGGTGCATACTTGCTCATAAATCATTACATTAACCATTTTGTCACCTGCGTCACTGGCATAATCCAATATCCACATGTTTTATTATAACTTTTATATCTTTGCAATTATTTCTGTTTGTATGATCCATAGCTACCCAAACTTTAACAGATCAGTTACAGTGACTACTTTATAGATGTATATTATAAAACAAAATTCATCCACTGATAGCAGAATAAAGTATAACTGCATATTTCATGTGTTCTAAGAGGAAACTAAATTTCCTAGACACTTTTATAAATTAATGTTGGCTAATTTTGTCTTCAATTTGTGTATGTGTAGTAGAGGTGGGGAACAGAAGTAAATGGTGAAGGGTGCATCATATAAATGCAAGAGTAAGTCCTAGAAGTAATATTTGCATAAATGCAACAGTCCAACTGGATGTTGAGTTTACCTTCAAAGACAGAGAAGTGCCCTGTTTTCTTTAGAATTACAAGCATTTTATGAAAATTATTTTCTTGTGCTCCCCCCAATCATATTCTGTACAAAATGTATAATGTAAGACTCTATTACTTTGTGCTGTGACCACATCAAGTCTCAAGGTAAGCAGGATTAGATCTACTTTTAGTTGGATAGAAATTTTCAAAGAAAATCCAGGTGGTACAAGAAGTGGTTTAGGAGGCATAATTTCACATGCATCACTTAATGAACCAATGCCACCAAATAATTTTAGGGAGCGGTGTGCTGACAAAGGTTCCATCTTTCAAATGAGGCATAAAACCAAGGCTCTAGCCTTGTTAAACTATCTTGTAGTTGGTAAACTGGGATTACTCACATCAATAAAGTTCCACACTTATAATATTTGCTGGATTGGGCACAATAATGTAATTTTTATACCCATTTTAATTTTCTGGATGATACCCAAAATCAGCTGTTGCCTTTTATGAATAAGTGCTTCAATCCAAATATGTAATCTATATACTGCCCCTAACCTTTGCTTGTGCTATAAAATGGAGTTCATATATACTGTCATTTATAGATTAGGACCAAATGAAATCTTTTTTGCTTTTCAAAACAAATACATTCAATTTAATTTCAGAATAGTACATGCATTAATTTTTAGAACATCTGCTTTTTATTTTGAGTAATTCTTCCCGATCCAAAAATCTTCAGTACATTGTAACTTTTGTCTTGTCTTCTGACCATTCTGAAGTTTATGGATACACACTGAGTTATGTTATGAACTGTATACCTTTCATATCACTATTATTATTATTGTTAATTTGATGGAAGGTTTGTTTGCATTTTTAATATCCACATATTAATGCCTGAGGTATAAATGCATTCTTCTAACTATACAAAATAATAGGATTAAATCTGATTTATAGTGAACAGGGAACAAATAGCTAAAATGTACCCCAGTGCTCCAAACTTCCAGTAGATGGCACTAATCATATATTCTTTTGCATAAATAGAACAGAATGAAAAGTTTCCACTTTAGAAATCATTCATATATAAGTACAATCTGAGAATTTAGTTTAAAGTGTGTGTAAACTATCATAAGAAAAGCATGAGCATTATGAAAAACCACCCAAGTTTGGGCTTATACACAAACTTCATTCATATAATGTTAGAGGTTTCCTCATTTCCAGTAACAGTTGCAATTCCATTATACTTTCACATGATTTAAAATAAACTGACACTGTTTGGCCTTGATCCGGTGCACTCCACGTCCAGTGAAATGTAGGAGATGGTCAGCATCTCTCAAGATTGGGTTAATAAGGAAATAGATCTGGTTTGAAATCTTTTAAGATAAGAACAAATTTTCCTTTGGCTACTTTAATGCATACCAGCAAGTCACGGGTCCAAGCAGTAATGATGCATATTCCATATACATATGTTTTCTGTAGCAGAGCACCAAGTTATAAAGAAAAATCTTACTTTGCTTTGCTGTGTCTTTGAATTATTATGGGCTCTCATTCCTTTTAAAAAGTGTCCTTTCTTTTTTTTTTTTTTAACACTTTGAATGTTGTGCTGCTTGCATCACATTTTTTTGCATGAGATAGAAATCTGGTTTTCTGCTGCTGTAGATCAGGAAAGATTACAGTATTTGTAAAAATTAAGTAAAACTAATGATACAAAATTCTAGAGAGCTTGGGTATGCTTATGTGCACATTTTTGCATAGGTGTATGAAATAATAAAGACTTAAATTATAATTCAGTTGTTGTGCAGTGTTTAATTACTAGAATGATTAAAATAGTACTGGCAAACCACACTTTTCTAGGATACGGTTGTTGTATTACAATACATCTGTATGAAAAGGGTGCTGGGCATATGGTGTAAGTCTCTTTTATTAAATATATGTAGTATGTTTTTTCATAACACCTTTTATTAAATCTCAATTACTTGAAGATTAATTGGAAATATAAGTAAAATATACTGAATAGATAATCAAAATTGGACTGTTTGCAGTAATCCATTAACATGAAGGATTACATGTGGGGCAGCTCTTGCAAACATGAGTAATTCACCTGTGTGAACCACGTGAACTCAGGGACTACTCATGTCAGTTAAATTAACTCTCACACACAGTTTTTGCAAAATCTGGCTTTTATAACGGAAGTTCTGAAACCTTGAGTCAACCATGCCCCCTCCCCCCCCACTCACCTGCGCATCCACCAAAATTGTAATCACTGTTAGATTTTATACAGAATGTGTATATATTGTGTAACTTAAATATGTCTAAATGTATCTGTTGTATATGTGTACATATGATTTTCATATATGCTGTAACTTTCCCGTAGTTTCTCTTTGTATGTTACCAAGGATGTCATATAGCAGATGTCTCTTCATGTGGTTTGAAAAAAAATATTAGTGAGAGAGAGAATATATACTAACTTTAGAAACACCCACTGATACGCCTATGGTTAAGTGCCTGTCAGTGTTTTCGTTATAAATTCCTTTTTTGTGGGGTTTATAACTTACTTGCTCTGAGCTTAAATTTGTCATACAAGGTCTGAGATATGTGTGCTTTTGTCCCCTCTCCAGACAGTATTTTAAAAGAGCGAGAGAGAGAGAAGAAAATTCACTGTTTTTTGAAGATTTAAATACATTTATTCTTCTATAATCAAAATATTGTTTTTATCTGAAATACAATTTTTCATGTTGCTAGTTCATTAGTTTGCCAGGATATAGAGAATTACCTAAGTGTTGAAGATGAAAAGTACTATGTAAGTGCCACAGTAAATAATATGTTAATGCATTTATATATACTTAACGTAAAAATGGTGCTTTCAGTTGTCGCTTATAGAGACTTAGTACCTTTCTTCAAGATTTTTATTGTGTCTATCCTAGTGACATCATAATAGCACCCTGTTACAACCTGACATGGTATGTTGTTGTCATATCTATGTAATGGCTCTAAAGGAAGAAGACACACCTATATGAGGTAAAAAAACACCTTTGTAAAGGTGCCTGAATGGAAATTTACCCAGATATTTTGATCATTTAGGAAACTAATGTATCGTTTACTACTATTTAAATCTGCAATTGTTTAAATATTGTACATTTGTATATGTGCAATGTAAAAGGTTTTGTTCAATATTATTTGTTCATTCTTTAGTATCAAAGAGAATGAAATTTATTCATAAAATTGGTTGGTTTGAGTAACATTTATATTATGTCTTATACGTGCAAAAATTGGAATTTGTATAAAAGGCTGAAATTCCTTCCTTAGCACCCTCTTCTCTGCCCCATATTAGAAGTAACCAACAGGGAACGCTTTCCACAGGAGCTACACAATATAGGCATATCATGTTAAGTCACTGGTGTCCACCCCTCTTTTTTCAGTTGGATCCCTGCACCCTTGCAAGAAATTGATGGACAGGCAGTCTTGATTCCCACAATGCTCTGTCCAGGCATTGTTGCCAGGGCCTTCCATTTTCTGTGTATTCATCTCTTATATCTTTCTTTGTCTCTGTTCCTTTTCCTTTGCATTCTTTTTCTGCATTTGTTTTCTTGGGTTTTTGTCCTCTCCTCATTCTGTGACTCACTAGAAGGCCCTGTTAAATGCTTCATCTGGTGGGAAGTCCCGGTGGTACTGAGTGGCCCATGCTTAGTGGCTGAGCACCATGTTGTGAGGGAAGAGAAGCTGCTTGGGATGGTGGGCAGGTGCCTGTGCTCCCATCGTTGCAGACAAAGAGCCATTTCCACAGTCTGTTGCATTAGAGATCCCAGTGGGAGCAGAGTGGGAATGCAATGATGACTTTTAAGGACCCACCCAATCAATCGCATGGGGTTCCCAAACTTTTTACGGCACAATCCCATTTTAATGAAGTATTTTCTGCCGGGACTCCAGAAGAGCAAAATGACATCATCTGCACAGCGTAACTTTGCACACATCATACGTGTGAGACCATGCTGCATGGACAATGCCATTTTGCTCTTTAAAATGGTGTTCGCTACACAATGTGACCTCATACATATGGTGTGTATAAGGTCACGCTGTGTGGAGGATGCCATTTTGCTCTACAAAATGGCATCCTGCGTGCAAGGTCACGGTGCATGATCACTATACATGCTAGATCACACTGTGCGGAGCAAAATGGCATCCTCTACACATTCAGGATTGCCACAACCCCACAGTTTGGGAACTGCTGAAGTAGCATGTTTGCAGGGCAAGTATGGGGTAGTTTTGGGATATCAGAACTTTCTTCGCACACATCGTTCCACTTCTATGCTTCACACCACCTCGGCTGAGGTAGCTTGCCCCTTCCTCTGAGCTTAGGAAACACTAGGGTAATTTAAAGATGGATTTTCAGCCTTAACTCTGGGTTTCATTGTTTTAGAGACTATACAGTTGTGGCCATGAAAAATGAATATTTTGCCAGCAATTATCATGTTCTTGTTCAACTTTTGTATATAAACAGCCCCATAGGCCTGAGTAATTCCTCAAGGGCAACAAAGAAACTCTCCCTGATCTAAAGAGTTTTTAATCCAGGTTAGAGAGGATATCATGCAGAGGGAGATGATCTCGAGCAAGAAGAAGGGAGGCTTACACAAAATAAGGTTTCTTGTTCCTTCAAATTTATATATCATGTTACTTCCCCCTTTAAAAAAAAATCTAGATTTTATTAGGTTGACCAGGGAGAACAGGAGACTGTTGGAGAGGGTGTGGTGAGCAGTAGGTTTCGAGGAGGCATTTGACTGAGGTTGCATTACATACAGGATCAGGGTAGTGAGCAGCATGGATTAAAGCCCAAATGTGTTGAGGGGGAAGGATATACTGGAAAGCAGAATTAGCAGAGTGGGAGAGAAGAGAGGAGATACTAGCTGGGCAAGAGTTGCATAGACACTTGAAGGTGGTGATGCATTTGGAGTTGATATAGGAGGTGTTCTGGATACACTCAAGGGACTTCCAAAGGGGAAGGGTGTCTGCCTGTCAACTAGACCTGCAGTGGTACAAAGTGCGAGTCAGATAAGCAAGGAAGGGGAGTGTTGCTATAGCATAGATGTGGCATTGCCAAGGCATGGATGGAGATTTTGGCATTAAGAATGGAGAGGAAAAGAGATATTCAGGAGAAATGGTAGAGAAGTGTTGTCTAACTTGTGGCCCTCTAGGGAGACTGTTAAAACACCTTACACAGAAAATTTGCTTTTGATTACAAATTGAAAATGTGCTTTGCCTGCCATGCCTGGGGATGTAATAAAGGAGGTGTTAGAATTGAGTCCATCGTTACGGGAAGGAAGTGGCTGGGCATCGCCTCTCCTGCAGCCTCAGGAGCAGCTCTGATGTGACCAAGGAGTGCTCTGAGTAGCTGTTGTTCTTTTCCTGCTGCATTTACTCAATAGATCCCTTCTGGCTACCTGCTGTATTGCAGGCAAGAAAGACAGAGTAGCTCTGGCTACTCCATTGCCAAGTATCCTGCTGAGCTGTGGGAGCCCCAAGGAGAGCACAGCAGGATAGGAGCTCAGCTGGGTCTCCCTGAGCCTGTGGGTATAGCTAGCGAAAGATGGGCTCCCTCCTCCACATAGCCGTGTAAGGGAGAGGGAAAAGAGAAACTGAGAACTAAATCATTTATGGATCCCTGTTTTTCTGGCTTAGGCCTGTTGCAGGTTAAAGTATTTTGGGGGCTAAATGCTGCCAGCTGGCAATAGTCCACTAGGCAGCAAATCTACGCTGGGGATAGCTGGAGCACAGTATGCTCCAGCCTTGTCCTCTTGACCTCAGTACATCTCTCTGTGCCGATGGTCGTAGGCATAGGAGTCAGCTGTGCCTGCTAGGAACTCTTGAACACTGTGGGACTTGCAGGTAGTTTCAGCTCTTAGCAGCTCAGAAGGACACATGAACAGAGAATATGCCCCAAAATATTGATTGTGGCACCTTGGTCTTTTGAAATACTGTGTTCTGTCCGCAGGCTGAGAAGGTGGTATGTTGCTATTGCCGAGGAAGTTACCAGGAGGACTTAGCAACAGCCTGAATAACTCTAAGTTGCACACTACTGTGGTAACTGCTGGCAAATGCTGACTTTTTAATTGTTTCTACTGCAGGTTAGACTTTTATTAAAGCTGTTGGAATATACGTATTTTGATGGGTTACTGAAATATTTTTAAACGCATAAGGTAGCTGGAAAGACTGAGCAATTTGCTATTTTTAATTTTAGCTTAATTCTTATGTTAATAAAATATTTCCATATGTTATGTCTTCATTTTTATGTCGTGTCTGGTGAAAGGTGCCAAAATGACAGCATTGGACTCAGAAGTCTCCTCTCTGGGGAGAAAAAAAGATAGCGTAGCATAAGTTTCTCCCCACTCAGCCAACCTGTCTCAATCTTGGCTTGTGGTGTTCACTTGTAAGGATGAAGAGAATAGGCCAGTCTTCGTGCTTCCTCAGGTTTTAGCCTTTCTGATGTGACCGCCAGCGGAGGTGCCAGTTACTACGGTGAGGATGGTTTCTTTTACGTGGATGTTACTGTTGGGAGCTATGCTGAGTATCAACTCATCACCTAGGCCACTGAACAATTATAGAACAATTCAGACTCAGAACTTAAAGGTAAAAAACTTCATCCTATTACCAACCCACCGTAACTGTCCTGTTCCCAGTTTGTCATTAATTTAGAAGTTTAGTGTTATATTGGCTTTTTGGATCTCCCCCGGTCGCCATGAGTTTTCAAAGATAATGGCCAATGGCTCTGCAATCACATCCGCCAACTCCTTTAGCACCCTCGGGTGCAGTGCATCCGATCCCGTGGACTTGTGCTTGTCCAGCTTTTCTAAATAGTCCCGAACCACTTCTTTCTCCACAGAGGTCTGGTCACCTCCCCATGCTGTGCTGCCCAGTGCAGAAGTCTGGGAGCTGATCTTGTTCATGAAGACAGAGGCAAAAAAAGCATTGAGTATATTCGCTTTTTCCACATCCTTTGTCTCTAGGTTGCCTCCCTCATTCAGTAAGGGGCCCACACTTTCCTTGGCTTTCTTCTTGTTGCTAACATACATGAAGAAACCCTTCTTGTTACTCTTAACTTCTCTTGCTAGCTGCAACTCCAGGTGTGATTTGGTCTTCCTGATTTCACTCCTGCATGCCTGAGCAATATTTTTATACTCCTTCCTGGTCATTTGTCCAAGCTTCCACTTCTTGTCAGTTTCTTTTTTGTGTTTAAGATCAGCAAGGATTTCACTGTTAAGCCAAGCTGGTCACCTGCCATATTTACTATTCTTTCTACTCATCGGGATGGTTTGTCCCTGTAACCTCAATAAGGATTCTTTAAAATACAGCCAGCTCTCCTGGACTCCTTTCCCCCTCATGTTATTCTCCCAGGGGATCCTGCCCATCAGTTCCCAGAGGTAGTCAAAGTCTGCTTTTCTGAAGTCCAGGGTCCGTATTCTGCTGCTCTCCTTTCTTCCTTGTGTCAGGATCCTGAACTCAACCATCTCATGGTCACTGCCTCCCACGTTCCCATCCACTTTTGTTTCCCCTACTCATTCTTCTCGGTTTGTGAGCAGCAGGTCAAGAACAGCTCTGCCCCTAGTTGATTCCTCCAGGACTTGCACCAGGAAATTGTCCCCTACACTTTCCAAAAACTTCCTGTGAACTGCTGTATTGCTCCCCCAGCAGATGTCAGGGTGATTGAAGTCTCTCATGAGAACCAGGGCCTGTGATCTAGTAACTTATATTAGTTGCCAGAAGAAAGGCTCGTCCACCTCATCCCCCTGGTCTGGTGGTCTATAGCAGACTCCCACCATGGCATCACCTTTGTTGCTCTCACTTTTAAACTTAATCCAGAGACTCTCAGTTTTTTCTGGAGTTTCGTACCGGAGCTCTGAGCAGTCATACTGCTCTCTTACTTACAATGCAACTCCCCCACCTTTTCTGCCCTGCCTGTCCTTCCTGAACAGTTTATAACGATCCATCACAGTACTCCAGTCATGTGAGTTATCCCACCAAGTCTCTGATACTCCAATCACATCATAATTCCTTGACTGTGCCAGGACTTCCAGTTCTCCCTGATTGTTTCCCAGGCTTCTTGCATTTGTGTATAGGCACTTAAGATAACTCGTTGATCGTCCTGTTTTCTCAGTATGAGGGAGGAGTCCTCCCCTCTCGAGCTCTCCTGTTCGTGCTTCCTCCCGGTATCCCACTTCCCCACTTACCTCAGGGCTTTGGTCTCCTTCTCCCGGTGAACCTAGTTTAAAGCCCTCCTCACTAGGTTAGTCAGCCTGCTTGCGAAGATGCTCTTCCCTCTCTTCGTTAGGTGAATCCCATCTCTGCCTAGCACTCCTCCTTCTTGGAACACCATCACATGGTCAAAGAATCCAAAGCCTTCTCTCCGACACCACCTGTGTAGCCATTTGTTGACTTCCACAATTCAACGGTCTCTACCCAGGCCTTTTCCTTCCATGGGGAGGATGGACGAGAACACAACTTGTGCGTCAAACTCCTTTATCGTTCTCCCAGAGTCATGTAGTCTGCTGTGCTCCACTCAAGTTCATTCTTGGCAGTATCATTGGTGCCCATGTGAAGAAGCAGGAAGGGGTAGCGATCTGAGGGCATGAGTCTCGGCAGTCTCTCTGTCACATCGTGAATCCTAACTCCTGGCAAGCAGCAGACTTCTTGGTTTTCCCAGTCAGGGCAGCAGATAGATGACTCAGTCCCACTGAGGAGGGAGTCCCCGAGCACCACACCTGCCTCCTTCTCTTGGGAGCAGTGGTCATGGAACCCCCAGCTAGGACAGTGCATCTCATGCCTTCCAATCGGTGGAGTCTCCTTCTGCTCCCTTCCCTCAGATGTATCATCTAGTCCACTCTCTGCATTAGTACCTGTGGAGAGAACATGAAAATGGTTGCTCATCTGTATCTGCATTGCTGGTACATGGACGCTCCTCTTTCTTCTTCTGGAGGTCACATGCTGCCAAATTTCTTCACCGTCCTCCTGTCCCCGCTGCGTGGGCTGCTCTGATTCTTCAGAACGTTGTGCCCGTAGAAGCATATCCTGATGTCTGTCCAGGAAATATTCTGTTTCTCTTATGCAACGCAGGGTTGATACTTGTTTCTCCAGACTTTGAACCTTCTCTTCCAATATGAAAACCAGCTTGCACTTTGTACAGACAAAGTTGCTTCTGTCCTTTGTAAGAAAGACAAACATGCCACATTCCTGTGCAGGTAACAACAACTGAACGCTCACCATCCATATTACCTTCCTTCTAAGAGTTTCCTCAGCTGTTGCAGGAACTACTCAGTGAAGCCTGCAAGATGAAAGCCTCAGTGGGCTCTCCCCAGGCAAACTCCTTCTATTAGCTACTCTGCTGTTCGCCGCTCAGCCAGGGCCGCTGCAAGGATGTTTTACGCCCTTGGCGAAACTTCCAATTTGTGCCCCCCCCACCCCCCCGGAAGCCCTGTGGCAGTTCCCCACCTCCCCCTTTCTTCCCCACTCCCCTTGGCCCGGGGAGCCGTGTGGCAACTCCCCGCTGCCGCCCCCGGGAGCCATGCGGTAGCTCCCCACCCCAGCTCACCTCTGCTCCACCTCCTCCCTGAGCACGCCACCGCTTCTCCCACCTCCCAGGCTTGTGCCACCAATCAGCTGTTTGGCACGCAAGCCTGGGAGGGAGAGAAGCAGAGCGGGGTGGCGTGCTCAGGGGAGGAGGCGGAGCAGAGGTGAGTGGGAGCGGTTCCCCTGTGTGCCTTCCCTTCCTCCCCCCATTACTTGCTGCAGGCGGCCCCCCTGCCCCAGCTCACCTCTGCTCCACTGCCTCCCCAGAGCGTGCTTTTGGCCGCCCCCAACCACTTGGCGCCCTAGGTGACTGCCTAGTTTGCCTGGTGGTTGCACCGGCCCTGCGCTCAGCTGGTTCGCAGCTGACTGGCTTTTTATAACAGTCAGGCCCACTCAGCGCCCACCTGGAACAAAGCACTTCCAATTCACACTTTTCAAACAATGAAGCCCACGGGCAAACTGACAAACTGTCCCTGCAACAGACTTAGATACTCACCAACACAGTGCCCCAATGCAGCACTTAGCGTACCTCCTCTTGGACAGATCCCAGGCAAACTCCCTATGTTAGCCGCTCCGCTCTTCTGAACAACACTTTAAATAACTCAAAGATGGTCTATGATTTAATTCAGCTATGAGGAAACTTAGAACAGAGACGAACCGAAAGATGGAGTTAGACGAAAGTTGTGGATTAAAGGGGGAAAATCTAGAAAGTTAAATTAGAATTTAACACAAGACTTCTAATATGTAATTTTAGTAGGGCTGTCCAGAGATTTAAAAAAAATAATCACACAATTAATCGTGCTGTTAATAATGGAATACCTTTTTTTAAATATTTTTGGCTGTTTGCTACATTTTCAAATATATTGATTTCAGTTACAACACAGAATACAAAGTGTACAGTGCTCACTTTATATTTTTGTTACAAATATTTGCACTGTAAAAACAAAAGAAATAGTATTTTTCAATTCACCTCATACATTGTAATGCAATGTCTTTATCATGAAAGTTGAACTTACAAATGTAGAATTATGTGCAAAACAAATTGTGTTCAAAAATAAAACAATGTAAAACTTTAGAGCCTACAAGTCCACTCAGTCCTACTTCTTGTTCAGCCAATCATTCAGACAAACAAGTTTATTTACATTTGCAGGAGATAACGTTGCCCACTTCTTGTTTACAATATCACCTGAAAGTGAGAACAGGCATTCACATGGCACTGTTGTAGCCGGCGTCGCAGGATATTTACATGCCAGTTGTGTTAAAGATTCATATGGCCCTTCATGCTTCAACCACCATTCCAGAGGACATGCGTCCATGCTGATAATGATCCAAAGAAGTGCGGAGCGAAGCATGTTCACTTTCATCATCTGAGTCAGATGCCACTAACAGAAGGTTGATTTTCTTTTTTGGTGGTTCAGGTTCTGTAGTTTCTGCGTTGGAGTGTTGCTCTTTTAAGATTTCTGAACACATGCCCACATTTCGTCCCTCTCAGATTTTGGAAGGCACTTCAAATTCTTAAACCTTGGGTCGAGTGCTATAGCTATCTTTAGAAATCTCACATTGGTACCACCTTTGAGTTTTGTCAAATCTGCAGTGAAAGTGTTCTTAAAACAAACATGTGCTGGGTCATCATCTGAGACTGCTATAACATGAAATATATGGCAGAATGTAGGTAAAACAGAACAGGAGACACACAATTCTCCCGCAATGAGTTCAATCACAAATTTATTTAACACACTATTTTTTTAACGAGTGCCATCAGCATGGAAGCATGGCTGAAGCATGAGGGGGCATATGAATGTTTACCATATCTGGCACATAAATACCTTGCAATACTAGCCAGAAAAGTACCTGTTCTCACTTTCAGGTGCCATTGTAAATAAGAAGCTGGCTCCTGTAAATATAAACAAACTTGTTTGTCTTAGCTGAACAAGAAGTAGGACGGAGTGGACTTGTAGGCTATAAAGTTTTACATTGTTTTGGTTTTGAGTGCAGTTAAGTAACAAAAAAATTCTACATTTGTAAATTGCACTTTCACAATAAGGAGATTGCACTACAGTACTTGTATGAGGCGAATTGAAAAATACTATTTATCATTTTTTACAGTACAAATATTTGTAATAAAAATAATATAAAGTGAGCACTGTACACTCTGTATTCTGTGTTGTAATTGAAATCAATATATTTGAAAATGTAGAAAAGCATCGAAAAAATTAATAAATTTCAGTTGATATTCTATTGTGTAGCAGTGCGATTAAAACAGCTATTAATTATGATTATTTTTTTTTAATCGTGATTAATTTTTTGAGTTAATCGCGTGAGTTAACTGCAATTAATCAACTGCCCTAAATTTTAGTGATGGTTTGCATGGAGAATGGCAGAGCAGGTTTACTGGTAAGTTGGTTTATACTGAGTAAAAATCTGATTTAATTTGTTTCCCATTGTTACTGTTCCTGACAGCGCATGTTTTGTTATCATCTTAAGGAAATGCTGGCAGGTCAAACTACAATACCTAACTTTGGGTTCTAAATGTTTTCAAACTCAGTCAACATAAATTTTTCCATCAATTGTTTTGTAATTCCAATGAAAGGTTTCTTCTGTAGTGTTCTTTTAAAAACAAAAACAAACCAACATTCTCCTATGTTGGGGCATTCTGCTAAGGCTAAATAAGCATAAAAAGAAACAGACTAAACAAAAATGAAACTGACCTGCCTATTTTCATTCTTTCAAGATGGGGAAATTGCAAAGTGTCAACTAACAGCATAAATGGTGGAAACTAAATTAGATATTCCAATTTTTAATGAAATGGAAAGTTTGGTAGTATGGATAAGGATATTTGATTTAAAAAAAATATAACTCTTAGGCTGGCAACATTCCTTTCACATCAGTACTAGGTAACGCGCCATTAGGGAGGAAGGTACACCCCACAGACAGGGGCACGTGATTTGGAGAAGGAAGGAGATGTATACTTAGACATAGATCTTGCAGTCTGATCCACGTGAGTAGACCCTTCTGTCCACACGGAATCCCTTTGAAATCAGTGGGGCTCTGTATAGTCTCAGGGGGCTCTATACCGGTCAAATGGCAGAATTGGGACCTATGGAGCTGTATAAAAAACATAGGATTAAACCTCACTGACACATGCTTGAAAAGTTTAATAATAGTATTGAAAATTGGAAGCCTGATTTATTATACAGTGATGCTATGCTGGAACATTTGTATTGCTGTATTTAATTCAGGAAGTCTTAATAGTATATACTCATTGTATGCCTATTGTTGCCATTAGTGTGAATGGGACTTATGCACATGTACAAAGAGGAGAATATACACAGTGCTTTACATGAAATTTGAAATGTGAGTTATTTTCAATGCAGTAAGAGAAAGGAAGCAAAAAAAAAAATTGTAACAGTTCAAAAGAGTATTAAAGAAGCAAAGCTATCGGTAGGCAATGTGCAGTACGTGTATGTCATACACCAATCTGGTCCCGCAGGCACAGTGGAGCAGATTAAGGATAGTGGCCAGGAGTAATGACCTGACAGCTTTTGCCACTCTAACTGAAGAAACCTTACTGCTCTTTTGTATTTTATTTTATTTTGTTATTAATTAAATCAAAAGAAATTGTGTATATGTTGGTGTTTGTCTTCATTATGAACCCCAGATTTGGAAAAGCTTCACAAAAATAGGAATTTAGAAATGAGGTGAGGTGCTCAGTTCAACACCAGAAAATGTTTACAGCTCACTTCTGTTTTATAGTGCTGGGCTCCAAGTTGAGGGAACAAACAGTGAAACAAAGGGAAGTGACGGTGAGGATGTAATTATTTCCAATGTGCTTTGCATTTTTGAGATGCAGAAATCAATAAAACATCCAAAAATGACATTTTATGCATATTTATTAGCCTAAAAATAGATATTCCTGTTTTATTATTAGTTTAGTCTGAAAAAGCCTCTACCTTGTTTTGAAGCCTTGAAAGCCATGTTTCACTTTGGTTAACACTGCTGCTGTTTTTGGCAGCACAAAGGATCTAACTAAAACTTTTAAGTCTAAAATGGAAATGTTGACATATCCTTGAAGTAGAGCTGTCTGCAAAATGCCTTTATAATGAACAGTAATGAGAATGCAGAGGGAAGGATAAACAACAAATATTTCACTGGGGCCCAGATCTCTCTGCGCTCCATGCGGGTAGCCCCTGCCACACACTTCAGTGGAGCTCCATGCAAGGAGCTCACTGCAGAAGCAGGGGCAGGTGTAAGAAACCAAAACAGGATTTTCAGTTGCATGCTTACTCTCTTGAGGATCTGTTTAAAATGTCTCCTGCTTTTTACTTCAAAGAGGCAAAAACTGGAGTGAAAATTTAAGAGTTCCGCCCTCCTCATGGTCCCATGAAATGACTGGTCCCAAGTGGATGCCATACTAATTTTAAACCTGCAGATTTTTTGTCTCTTTCACATTGGCCTGCAGAGTTTGTGGATAAGCAGCACACAAATTTAGACCTGATTTGCCAGGAAATTAAGAAGCCTTCTAAAGTTTTAGAGACTTTCATGGGAATCCTGTTTCAACCCCATTATTGATCCCTTGTTGAGAGAACTAACACAAGGAAGACAGGCATGGGCTGATGGACAGGTTCATTCTGTGTTCTTTATGAACAGTAGAGTGATTTGATTGGGCTCTTGCTCTGTACTGTTGATATTTTTTCATAATTGGTATGAATACCACAGTGGTTGCAAAAAAAGATAATTTTTTGAAAGTGCACACGAACAACCGTCTTTAGAGACGATCATATAAAGTTTTCCGTGTGGAGTACAGGCATTATTTTAGAACAAAGTGAGCGTTTTCACTCCTCTAGTTTGCTGCCTCTTCCTCGTTCTATTTAAACCAATGGTGGTGATAGCGTTGCTATAAACCACAAAGTAAAGATGTTGCATCTGTGCATGTTTTGCCTGGGGATGGCTAATCTGGCATGACATAGTATTCTAAAATAAGGCTCCAATTCAGGAAAACACTTAAGCCCCTGCTTAAAGTTATGCATGTGTTTTAAGTGCTCCCTTGTAAAGGGATGCTATTCTGAACTAGGGCCTAAATAAAGAACTTGAAACACTAGAACCGCACTAAGGCCTGGTCTACACTATATGGGGGTGGGGGAGGGAAGGGAAGAGAGAGGGTGAGCTAGGTCGGTCTAAGTTACACAACTTCAGCTATGAAAATAGCGTAGCTGAAGACGACGTACTTAGAGCTACTTACCATGGTGTCTTCACTGTGGTAGGTCAACTGCTGATGCTCCCCCGTCAACTCCGCCTACACTTCTCGCTCCGATGGAGTACTGGAGTCGACGGGAGAGCGCTCGGCGGTCAATTTATCGTGACTTCACTAGATACAATAAATCAACCCCCACTGGATCGATCGCTCCGGAGGTAAGTGTAGACATGCCCTAATTCACCCTAACAGGGGAGACCCATTCCAGATTAGCCAGTGGTGGGGTAGCCAAGGGATATATACCATATTACCCCTTGTCTCTGGCATTCAAGAGCAACATGAAACAGGCTTAGTTAATTTACTGGTCCATTGGTTTGCCATTAACATTTAAACCATAAGTGTCAAAGTTCTGCTTTAGAATGATCCTGAAATCTGAGGGTTCGGCCATGCAATGACATGTGGTTCCTCCAACTGGGTTGCAGCACAGAATTAGAATTTTGCTGGCCAGTGCTCTGCAAACCTTGAAAATCCCTTTCCAGTGTAGGTTTGCAGTTTACACCAGTGCAGAGTAGCAAGATTTCACTGTACACATAACTACTTGTCTGTCTTGTAAAACATACAGGTAACTATAAAAACAATAGGGAAAAATCTCTTGTAACATGCTTCCTACTTCTGATTGCAAGGTCATGGATTAAATGATATTCGGTGAAATGGAAATTTCCTTCTGTATAGTAGTGACTATACCCAGTAAAGAATGGTGATTCTAAAATGATAGAATCAGGGTACCCACTTAAGGAGTCATTGTAAGAGTTTTTAAAATGAGATTTTCTTTTCAAACACTCAACTTTTCCATGATTTTTCAAAGTTGAGACATACTTAGGGGTTTTTTTTGTTTTTGTTTTTTTAATGTTAAGGAATGAGATGAAGTTTTGGAAGCCAAAATAATTTTGAGCAAGTTTTTAAAAAAATAAAGGGGTGTTTGTCTATAAAACTCATTGTACCAATTTGGGCTGCTTTTTAATATTAAAATATAAGATTGAAGATTCATAATACTCAGACAATTTCTTATTGAGCTGCATAATGCAACATTGAGTTATTTATGTAATGCATGTACTTCTTTTTGCTGTTAGTCACACTTTGAAAGACTTATTAGAGCAAGAAGACAGCACACCCTAAGAATAAAAATCTCCGAAGTTTGACATCTTTAAATAAGCAACCAAATGTTATAAAGAACAAACCTCACTTACAGTTAGGAAACAATATTTACATTTAAGGTTGAAAAGCCAGGATGTAGGAAAATTTTGCTAATTTGGAAGGTGACCTTTAAGTGCACCAAAACCAAATAATTTGTAAGCCATGGCACAGGGCACATTCCTGCAAAAGTTGTCTGAATACTTCTTTAGTGGTTCTTGAAAGACAAACAAAGAAACCTGGAATGAAATCTTTATCCCCCTCCCAAATAAGATTGAAACTAACAAAAGAGTATAGCAGCGCTCTTTCAAAGCTTGCCATTAAAATGCGGGTTCTGCAGCACAGTTAATGAGATGTTTCAGAAAACAATCTGGTTTTGAGAATGTTTGGATCAAAAGCAATTTCTAATCTATGAAATGAAGTTGCTTTTCAATACCTTTCATTCAGTAGCCAAGCTTTTTATGGTTGCATTATTTATTTCAATCAGCTGTTCTCAATTTTACTTTTTCTCCTTGGACCTACTTGACAAGGTTAGTCAGTGACCAACAGTTTTATTCTTCCAAAGCAAAACGAGAGAGAGAGAGAGAGAGAGAGAGAGAGAGAAGGGGTGGGGGAGAAATGTCTTTGCTGAGAAGATTTGCAAGCATCTGTGTTTAAGCTACTTTTTATGAACACTCTTAGTAATGACTCAAGGTAAAAAAGCAGAAAAGCATCCAATGTTAGGAAATTGCAATCCAATACCAAGTAATTTAAACCTGCTATTGCTTCTCTTGTACTAAATGACATACAGATGGGTAACTCTGTTCCCTCTACTTTGGGAACACAATTGGACTTTTTATGAGTGTATATATTACTGACAAAAATATTTTTGTCAGGACTGTTTATTTCTAATTGTGCATCTTATAATTACTTGAATAGTTAGTTATTTTATGTGAAGTATCACATACGGCTAGTAAAGCTATTTCCACATTCAGCACACTTACACTGGTGTAACTTTTTTGGTTTTCATTCACCAGAGCAACCAGTATTGGGTCTTGAAAAGTATAAATCTCAGATTCCCTTCCTCAAAACAAATTTTTTTGAATTCTTTTCTAAAGTAATTACAGATTTTGCATTATAACAATGATGTTTTTACAATAATGCCTTGAGACCATTTAGATTTTCGTTTTCTGTGTAGAACGAGGCATAGCCTAGGTTGGGATTTTCAAGGGAGTATGAGCCAGCTCTAATTTTACTTAATTAACAAATCCCAGCTCTAATTTTTAAGACAACTTTATTTTTGAGGACGCCTCCACAATTTTTAGAATAGTGAAATGACTTTTCTCTTAGGGCTGATATTTTGACCTGCATTATAAGACATAGTCCCTAAGATTAATTCAATTGTGACAAAAATACATCTTTTGAAACGAAGTTAAAATAAATATAAGGATTATGGAGAAATCAACCGTATCAGAAGTATAACGATTTGTCTTTAAAAGGTTGTGAAATCATTGGATGCTGAATTGTGGCGAAACATCATATGCCCATTACCTTATGTCTACAATATAGATGTCTTGCAAAGAGCATTGAGTTTGAATGATTTTTTGCAGACTTTTTTTTAAGTAGTAGGAAAATGTTACCGTCTCATGAATGACTGGGTAAAGGTTTAGGATGGCGCACAGAAGGCTTTGGCTGTAGCACATTGTCACTGCTCCAGTGGAATCACCTGGCTTTTGAGCCACATTCTTTTAAAACTTGGATTTGAAGAAATAATCAGCTGCAGTTCAGCTGAGCCATTCTATTGCATTAGGGACTGGTCTGGTCATTGACAAGTGAATGCAGAAGCTATGCTGTGGCCGTCAGCCAAAGCAATTATTCAAGATTTAAGCTAAAAAGACTCCTTCTCTCATATCCTCTCCCTTTTACAGGGTCATGTAGGGATAAAAAGAACTGCAAGGTGGTCTTTTCCCAGCTGGACCTGAGGAAGCGGCTGACGCCTTTACAGTACCATGTTACTCAGGAGAAAGGGACTGAAAGGTAAGGCAGGCTGAAGGAAGCCCATTCATGAAGAAATAGCCATCTTTCCTTCTCTCCTTCCCTTTGCTGCTGTTTCCCCACCAACCACTTTGAAGAAGTCTCCACTTGTTTACTAACCCCTACAAATTCACACCACTGAAAAGACAGGCATCTGCAGTGTGGTGGTCAACACAAGTGTGTGTGTGTGTGTGTGTGTGTTTTAAATGAACACTAAGTGTCTTATAAAGTCACTGAGCTTATGTTTAAGGTCTGTTTTTAGTTTACTACAAAATGTGTGGAAGTAATAGCGGTTTAGGTACATTTTTTGGAAGACATCACAGTGAGCAGAACCACGAGGAAAATGGCTCTGTGCCCAGAGGCTGAAATTTTGAAGGTGGCCATTGTAAGTATAGACATTTTGGCTGCAAAAAGAAGGTAGCCTAATTTAGTTCCTTTCCACCCCACTCCAATTTCTTTTTGAAGCACATGTGGAGAAGGTATTTATTGGCTCATTTGTGGTAGGAATGTCAAAAATTTTCAATAACTGCCCTCACATGGTTTTAGTCCCTGGAAGCTAGCCCTAAATCCTGGATGGAAAAAAAAAAGTGCTCATGGTGAATAGTCTCTCTCAGCTGATTCCAGCATGAAGGCAACTTGCCAAGGTCTAACCATTTTGTTGTCTAATTTATACCATGGAGCTTGGCACAAGGCCCTAGCTTACCTCGGATCCAAATGTATTAATGATGTAACTGCTTGTTTTCATTCATGACCTGAAAGGGCTCTTTACCACACATGGGGTCCATAGTTAAAAGGCAACACTCTCCCTATCAGAGTATACTGTTTGCTGAATGTAATGAATGGGAATCACTGGCTTAAACCCCACTCCCCCCCCACCCCCCAAATGAGCTGCCAGTGGGACCTGAGCCTCCGCTCGTGAGATCTTCTTCCACCTCAATCACTTACTGTTGTATACATGATGAGCACAATGATTTAATGCACACAAACAACTGGAGAGTAGGTCATTCTTAAAAATCCTGTTTATAAAAAAAAAAAAATTGGATCTCATAAAAAGGGTGAAAGGATAATAAAAACAAGCTGCTGAGCACACAGGCTTTTTGTGGGGCTAGCACAGCTGATTTGTATTAGATGAATGACTGCCTAGCCCTTAAGTTTGTTAACTTAGAAAAATATTCCCTTAAAACTGTAATATTCCTTTTCAACTAAAAATATAAGGCTCACTCAGCTTGAAATGATGGACCAGTTGTTTCATTTTCTGTGACTCTAACACAGGGGCAGCCCATCCTGTGCTAACAAACCAAGTGTCATTTACCCACTACACGAGTGCTTTATTCGTTGTTGAGCATTTGAGATCATTGTTAAAAGATTGTTTGAAGACTAAAACTGGAGAAATGCTCAAGATTAATTGAATTTTAAACCATCTTTATTTAAAAATTACTAATTGTAGGATGTTGACAAACAGTTTTAAACAGCAGTTGGTTTTTGTGTTCTTATCTTTGACGTGTGTGACATTTTGCTTCCTCCTGAATGGTATGGAACTGTTAAGGCAAATTTATGAAGATATTCAGTTTTTCATTTGATAAAGAATAACAGCTACCTCTTGAGTTCAGCTTTTTGCACTCTAATATAGTATTTAAAAAACACTATTCCCTTACTGATTTTTAAAATAGCGTTGTTGTTTTTCCCAGTGCCTTCGAGGGAGAATACACACATCATAAAGCTCATGGGATGTACAGATGTGTTGTCTGTGGAACTCCTTTATTCACGTGAGTGTATTAAATATAATTTCAAGACTTCTTTCTGTATTAGATTATGTTATGATCCACTGTAATCTCTCGTGTTCCAGACTTTACAGTAGCTTTGTAAGAAAATTTAAGAATTAACTGTCATTCAAACCAAAAGATAGTATAAAAAAATTTAAATAGCATAATACAGTAAACTGGAGTCTGGTAGTATAAGTAACTTGACTGGGAAATGAGTTTTATAATACAGTGTCATGGACTTAGCTGGTGAGGTGACTTTAGAGTTATTTGAGTTCATTATTTCAGCAGTGGAGATTCAGATGTGGGTGTAAACCAGTGATCCCCATTCTACAGTCTTATGTAGGCCCTATGGGGGTAGTCTATCCATACTCCAGTCGGGCGGTTAGACCATTAAGAACATCCATGCTGGGCAAGAACAGTGGTCCATCTTTCCATAGTGACCAGTGCCAGAAGCTTCAGAGGGAGTGAACAGAACAGGGCAATTATTGAGTGGTCCAGTCCCAGCTTCTAGCAGTTTAGGGGCACCCAGATTGTTGCATTCCTAACCATCTTGGCTAATAGCAATTGATGGACCTATCCTCCATGAACTTATCTAATTCCTTTTTAACCCAGTTCTACTTTTGGCCTTCACAACATCCCCTGGCAATGAGTTCCACAGGTTAACTGTGTTGTGTGAAGAAGTATTTTCTTATGTTGTTTTAAATCTGCCGCCTATGAATTTCATTGGGTGATCTCTGGTTCTTGTGTTATGTGACGGGGTAAATAACAGTTCCTTATTCACTTTCTCCACACCATTCATGATTTTATAGACCTCTGTCATATCCCCCTTAGTTGTCTCTTTTCTAAATTGAACAGTCCCAATCTTTTTAATTTCTCCTCATACAGAAGCTGTTCTATATCCTCTAATCATTTTTGTTGCCTTTCTCTGTATATTTTTCAATTCCAATATATCTTTTTTGAGATGGGGTGACCAGAATTGTATGCAGTATTCAACATGCCATTATATTTTCTGTCTTCTTATCAATTTCTTTCATAATGTTTCCTAACATTCCGTTAGCTTTTTTGACAGCTGCTGCACATATGAGCAGATGTTTAGAAAACTAACCACGATGACTCTAAGATCCCTTTCTTGAGTGGTAATGGCTAATTTACACCCCATAGTTTCCTATGTATATCTGGGATTATGTTTTCCAATGTGCATTACTTTGCATTTATGAAAATTGAATTTCATCTGCCATTTTGTTGCCCGGTTCCCCAGTTTTGTGAGATCCCTTTGTAACTCTTTGCAGTCTGCTTTGGACTTAACTATCGTGAGTAATTTTGTATCTTCTGCAAAGATGCTACCTCACTATTTACTCCTTTTTCCAGATCATTTATGAATATTTTGAACAGCACTGGTCCCAGTGCAGATCCTTGGGGGATCCTGATCTTTGTCTTTCCATTGTGAAAACTGACGATTTATTCCTGCCCTTTGTTTCCTGTCTTTTAACTGGTTACTGATACATAACAGGACTTTCCTTCTGATCTCCTGACTGCCTACTTTGCTTAAGAACATTTAGTGAGGGACCTTGTCAAAGTACACCCTATACACTGCATCACCCTTGTCCATATGCTTGTTGACCCCCTTCAAAAAATTCTAATAGATTGATGAGGCATGATTTCCCTTTACAAAAGCAATGTGGTCTCTTCCCCCAACATATTGTGTTCTTCTATGTGTCTGATAATTCTGTTTTTTGCTATAGTTTCAACCAGTTTGCCTGGCACTGAAGTTAGGCTTACAAGTGTGTAATTGCCAGTGTTTAGAGCCTTTTTTAAAAATTGGTATTATATTGGCTATGTTCCAGTCATCTGGTGCAGAGATCAATTTAACTGATAGATTATATACTACAGTTAATAGTTCTGTAATTTCATATTTGAGTTCCTTCAGGACTCTTGGGTGAATACCATCTGTTCCTTGTGACTTATTACTATTTAATTTGTCAGTTTGTTCCAAAACCACAACTACTGACGCCTCAATCTGGGACAGTTCCTCAGATTTGCCATCTAAAAAGAATGGCTCAGGTGTGGGAATCCCCCTCACATCCTCTGGCGTGAAGACCGATGAAAAGAATCCATTTAGCTTCTCTGCAATGGCTTTATGTCTTCATTGAGTGCTCCTTTAGCACCCTAATCATCCAGTGGCCCCACTGATTGTTTGTTAGGCTTCCAGCTTCTGATGTATTTACAAAAAAATTTTGCCATTAGTTTTTGTGTCTGTTGCTAGTTTCTCTTCAGATGCTTTTTTGGCCTGTCTAATTATGGTTTTACACTTGACCTGCCAGAGTTTGTGCTTCTTTCTGTTTTCCTCAGTAGATCTGACTTTAACATTTTAAAAGATGTCTTTTTGTTTCTATGTCAAGGTTCCTCCCCCACTCTGAACTCTAGGGTACAGATGTGGGGACCTGCATGAAAACCTCCTAAGCTTACTTTTACCAGCTTAGGTTAAAACTTCCCCAAGGTACAAATTAATTTTATCCTTTGTCCTTGGAATATCCACTGCCACCACCAAACTCTAACTGGGTTTACTGGGAAACGTAGTTTGGACACGTCTTTCCCCCCAAAATCCTCCCAACCCTTGCACCCCACTTCCTGGGAAAGGTTTGGTAAAAATCCTCACCAATTTGCATAGGTGACCACAGACCCAAACCCTTGGATCTGAGAACAATGAAAAAGCATTCAGTTTTCTTACAAGAAGACTTTTAATAGAAATAGAAGTAGATAGAAGTAAAGGAATCACCTCTGTAAAATCAGGATGGTAGATACCTTACAGGGTAATTAGATTAAAAACATAGAGAATCCCTCTAGGCAAAACTTTAAATTACAAAAAAGACACACAGACAGAAATAGTCATTCTATTCAGCACAGTTCTTTTCTCAGCCATTTAAAGAAATCATAATCTAACACATACCTAGCTAGATTACTTACTAAAAGTTCTAAGACTCCATTCCTGTTCTATCCCCGGCAAAAGCAGCATATAGACAGACACAGACCCTTTGTTTCTCTCCCTCCTCCCAGCTTTTGAAAGTATCTTGTCTCCTCATTGGTCATTTTGGTCAGGTGCCAGCAAGGTTACCTTTAGCTTCTTAACCCTTTACAGGTGAGAGGATTTTTCCTTTGGCAAGGAGGGATTTTAAAGGGGTTTACCCTTCCCTTTATATTTATGACATTCTAACAGCCTTTTTTTTTACTGTGTTGTTTAGCCATCGTGGCATTTTTTTGGTCCTCTTACTTTTTTTTAATTGGAGGTATATGTTTAGCTTGAGCCTCTATTATTGTGGTTTTTTAAAATTTCCATGCTGTTTGCAGGCATTTCACTCTTGTGACTGCTCATTTTAATTTTCATTTAACTAGCTTCCTCATTTTTTGTGTAGTTCCCCTTTTTGAAGGTAAATGCTACTGTGGAGGGATTTTTTTGGTATTTTCCCTCTCTCCTAGGAGGTTAAATTTAATTACATTATGGTCACTTTTACCAAGCGGTTCAGCTATATTCACCTCTTGGACCAGATCCTGTATGCCACTTAGGACTAAATCAAGAATTGCTGCCCCCCTGGTGGGTTCCAGGACTAGCTGCTCCAAGAATCAGTCATTAATGGTGTCTAAAATGTTTTCTCTCCCATTATTATTGGGCTTTCTGTTTTTGTAGCCTCTCTAATCTCCCTGAATATTTTCACACTCCCTATCACCGTCCTGGTCAGGTGATTAGAAGTACATTCCTATTTCTATATTCTTCTTCTTCAAGCATGGAATTTCTATTCATAGAGATTCTTTGGTACATTTTTTTTTTTAAAATTCAAGATTTTTACTATATTTAATTCTCTGCTTTCTTTCACATATAGTGCCGCTCCCTCACCCTCATAACCCACTCTGTCATTCCTGTATATTTTGTACCCTGATATTACTGTGTCTCATTGGTTATCATCGTTCCACCTAGTTTTTGCAATGGATATTATATCACCATCCTCATTTAATACCAGACACTCAAGTTCACCCATCCTAGTACTTAGACTTCTAGCATTTGTATACACACACTAATAATATTTAGTTGTCTGCCTTCATGTGATGTAATTGAATGGGACTCTTTTTCATTTGATTGTTTCTCTTCAGTTACTATCTGTACTTTATCAATTTCTATCCTCTCCTCTATACAGTGTCCCCTTCAATAAATCTTCCCCAGAGGGCTTTCTCTGTCCAAATCATGTGCTCCTCTGCACTTGTTGGCTTAAAAACGCCTCTGACCTTTTTAATTTCACATGCCAGCAGTCCGGTTCTATTTTAATTTAGGTAGAGCCCGTCCTTCCTGTATAGGCTCCTCCTTTCCCAAAAGGTTACCCAAGTAGTTCACAGAGAGACAAAATAATTGATTTTCTTATTCAAGGGAAAATTATATATGCTCACTGAATTTTCATATCTATTATTCCATATTAAGAGTTGAATTAGACATTTAGGCCAAGATTTTTCAAAAGCAGACTGCTAACTTAAAACTAAGCCCCTTTTAAATGTACTAGGGGAAAATATCCTACAAAATGGGTCACTGTAAGCATAACTGATTGATTAAATAGTGTCAATTACTTGTTTTTCTTTAAATATTTTTCACTTTTGTTTCGGCACTTTCCTCTTTGACTATAATTTCTTCACTCTGACTTCTTCACTCTGACTTCTTCTCCTGCCCTGTTTTGTCTCAAGTCTAACCTGATCTTTCCCTTAAATAGCAACATCTGCTTTTACATTCTCACTCTGTAGAGCGTATGGAAGACAGCAGGTCAGGACAGTGCTCTTATCTCTGAATAGGTTGGGGAAAGGAGATCAGTAGAATGATATATGCATAAGACATCCCTAAAACCTGTTTAAAAGTGTTGGGTGGGGGGTGGGAGGCTGTGTCAAGAAGGAAGCAAGAGCAGAAAATAGGAAGAATGGCATTTGAAAGTGTCCTAAGATCAGTAGTAAGCAAAATTGTTTGGAAGTGTATGTGCACTCTTTCAAACCCCATGTTCAGATTGCCACTTTGGGGGGAAGTATTCAGGATCCAGGATAGAACAAATTCCACTTTAAGACTTACTTGTGACTTTCTCCGGTGAGAAGTGTTGACTAAGTCTGCTCTTATGGCACTGCCTTGGTATTTTTAGTTGAAGTAAAGATAATAAGTTGAATTTGGTTTCTGTAGCCAAGTGTGAATTTGACTATACTTTGTACCATTGTACAAGCCCTGGCTTCTCTCTTCCCCACATATCGTAATACACAGTATTTCTGCAAATTAGGTCATTGTGACAATTGTATGTTTACGTGCTGTATTGCCAGGGGCAGTGTTGAAGGTATTCATGCAAACCATGTCCTGCTTCAATATTTTGCATTTCATGGTTAGGGAAACCATGTATCCCTGAAAATGGGAATGGCCCTGTTTTCAAAGCCTCATCCAGTGTCTCTGGCCAAAGATGGGGAGAAGGAGGAGTGGGCAACCCCTGCCCACAGCTGCAAAAACCCTGGTGTGCCTATCTCTTTGAGCTCCACCAGAACGATCTTTGGTGTGCCTGCCATGATTAGCATTCAAGCTTTTCAGGACAGATCCTCAGCTAGTGCAAATCACTGTAATGCCATTGACTTCAATGGAGCTATGCTCATTTATACCAGCTGGGTATCTGGATGTCTGGCATACCATACAGTGATTGGGCAGGGTATATTTTAAAATATTTATTTATAACATTTGAAGTGATGTTAAAAGTAAACACACAAACATGGGATTATTCTTGCCTATCATCAATATCAATTTGCACTTGAAAGGTGCTCAGATAAGTGATGGGCAGGTATAAAAACCTATGTAGACATCAATGTCATCATGCTAAGGAATACAAAAGCAAATATTTTACAGTGTAACTCAGTAATTAGTCTGTTGTAATAATCCGTTTCAGAGGCAAAATAGCAAGGAATAGTGAGTTCCTTGACTAGAAGATATACTATATGTTGAATGAATTAAAATTGATGACTAGGAAAAGATACTGAGAGATTGTTAAAGCCCAAAAAAGTTGAAAATTGATACCAATGGTAGCAAAAGTATATAACCAAGAGAGTACAAAATCAATAAATGTCCCCATACAAAGGCTAAATTGCCAATATAGTCTCTTAGGAGAGAATTATTAGTGAAAGAAGAAACTCCATAATGCTGAAAACTGAAAATTTAGGCAAATAGGAATTTTTTTTCCCCAGATCTTCATCTGAAATCCACATTTGGCTCCTGCTGGGTGCCCATTAATTTTTTCTTTGCATCAGTGTAGCTTGTTAATATATAGATGTTTGAACTATGGACCCATTAGTTAGCCAGGAAGGAGACTGAAGCTTCAGTAATAATATTAACAAACTTCAACTTTTAACAGGTCTGATTTATGCTGTTTCATTACCATGTGACACGCAAGGTCAGGGAACATATGAATTTTGTGCCCAGATGAAAGACCTATTTTTTTGCTACATGCTTAAGATAGAATTTTATCTTTATCAATAGAAGAGATCAAAAGAAACAATTAAAACTCAACATCTCTCTTCATTTAAACTGCTGATACCACCACGGGTTTATGGAGAATGTGCTTTCACTTTTTCCACAGCCAGAAGGTGTCTCAAACTTAAAAAACAATATTGTTCCTTTAATTCCAATTGTTCCATCACTGAACTTCACTCCAGACAGTCTCCCACATTGGAATATAGCTAAGGAAAAGGATGTGTGAGATACACAATGAGCAAGTCTCAGGAACTCACTTTTGTAAACCTCTGCCTCTAATATCTTCTGCGCCAGACTTGAAAAATCTTTTGCTGTGCCATGTCTATTTGGTTTGCAGGATCTTTGGGATCTGTCACTTCATGGCAGTTCACAGAAAACTAGAACACCTATACCATTAAATGACTCTAGAAATGATGAATGACAAATCCAATCTGCCGTTTGTTTTCTAAAGACCAAGAATGTTAAGTGTTTTACTCTTTACTCCTTGATTTTTCAAGGAATTTCCCTTTTACCATGCAAAAATAGCTTTTTCTCAGCAACCATGGCAGAAGGAGTTTAGAATGATCAGTGTCGTTCCTCAGAGACACACAACTGGAATTTGCACTCTGAAGTCACTTCTACAGAAGAAAATCTATAGTGAATTATTTATTAAACATAGCATTGTGCTTGATACAAGAAGTAAAAGAACAGACAGCCTATGCAAGAGAGACATAGTACAGACAAGATGCACTGGGAGGCCCCAGGAATTGACTAGTTTTTCCCCCTTAATATTATTGTTGTCTAAACTTCCAGTTCTGAGGTGCAAGAAAAGTCACCAAGTCTTAATAAATTAGCCACTCCTTCATTGCTACCTTTGCTGGCTTCTGAAAGGAATTCTCTTTGGCAAGGGTGTTAGCTAATCCCCTCCCATGTGGTGAAAGAAATAATAATGTATTTATTTATTCATTTTATATATTTATTTGACTTTTGTGTGGCACTTCTGGCACCTCTCGATGTTTCCAAAGCAAACCATTAGAAATACTAAATGCATTAATGCAGTATTTCAAGTAATTTAGTGGAGTCTTTCACAAAAATCCCATCGAATTCCCCCCAGCCATAGCCATAGCACAAGACCCATCTAAATCAGCTCTTAATCACCAAATTTCCATCATGCCATCTATAGGTGCATAATCTCCCTAATTGCTTACAAAGAAAGGTATGCTCTGCAATGCATCCAGAAGGTTAACATATCCAGACTTGGGAAGCACAACCCTTCTTCTTACTTCCTCCAAAGCACTAACTTTATAATGGTCTTACCTAGATGAACCCTCGCCCAGCTCACTCCTAGTGCTTTTGGAAAGGTACTAAATTATTTGTTCCACTTTCCAGTCAGGCCTGATGTGATGGAAATAGAGCTATCATTAGCAGCTGGTTCATATTTCCTCACCAAGTTTTGTAAAGGTCTCATATCCTCTCTGAATGGGAGGGAGTGATAAAACCCACTCCAGTAGTAACACTATATGAGAGAGCTGTTGGAGTGGACAAGCAATTGCCCCAAAATGGACAGGAGTAAACCAGAGCCACTTGTCGCTTCATGGGAATGGATGGAGTTGCTAACAAGCATCCCAACAAATCTTCGTAGTCAACTGTATCAAAGATAGCTGCCAGATCTAATCAAATCAGCTCCCATAAATTAGCCTTCTCCATTGCGAGAAGAAAATGAGCAGCCACTGTTACCAATGTGGTTTCCATTCCAAACTCAGCTCAATGACCTGAGTGGTGAGACTCCAGGGAATCTGAGGATACCAGAAATTGCCAGAATTGATCTGCCCCAATCTGATCAGTGACCTTTCCCAAAAAAGGAAGATCAGGTTGATAGCTTGCAATTCCAACACAGTTCTCAATACACCACAACAATCTTTCAAACTATCTCATTATGGGTGGGGAGTATGGGTGGTTCCTTATACTACTTGCAGGTTAGGGGACTTTGTAGTAAATCATGCAATCAGAATCAGTCTGGAAAAAGCCAGCTCCAAACAAGGTAGGTGAGTTGTGCCTTGCTGTCTTAGGGAGCATCCTGTGGTTTCTCTCTGGTTTTGGGTTCTTGTGCACTATTGTTCTGAATGGTAAGATATAAAGTAGTGTTATGTTGCAACCTTCCAGCAACTTATGTTTTTATCTAATTTATCAACTTATGGCATCATCTAATTTCTCATTGTGTATGCTATGAACATAACTGTCAGCATCAGGCAATGATTGCCTCTTGTGTCGTAAGTTGCAGGGTCATCTTTAAACAATGGTGACCTGTGAAGGTGAAGCCAGCCAAGAGTGTATTTTGGGGCTGTTGTATCAATGGAGTGGATACAGGTTGTCATGTATTTCCACCAAACTCTGCAAAGAGTCGTCTTTTGGCTGAATAGTATTCTTCCAGTGAGCCATCTGGAAACTCAGGTTCAATAAGTTCCTGAGGGTTGAAAACCACAACGCAAGTCTTATGTCCCTGCAGGAAAGGAGCAATGCAATCCCTGGTTGCCAGAGGTGGTGATCAGTCTATGGGAGTAATTTCTACTTCCTACATCTCCAGTCCCATACTCAATACTAGATCCATAATGTGATGTGTGTTAAACCAGAATCACCTCAGGCAGTCCCAGGTTTGTCATGGCAGCCATGAAATCCTGTGCTGATCCAGAAGGGAGATGGAGCAGCTGCCAATTGAATAGCTCTCCATTGGAAGCCCCTCTGGTCACCCACTTCCCCCACCATCAAAGGCAAGTCCGAAGGCATACATTGGTCTAGGAGCTTCCCTGGCTTTTGTGCTTTCTTCAGCCTGTTTCTCATTCTGGCAGCATTGATACCTAGTATAGTAGAGCAACACAACAAAAAGGTACAGTGCAAGGAAATGTTCTCTATCAACAAGATAAAAGAATCCTGAAGAGGCTGATACATGAAGGGACTGCTGGAGAAAAGAAAATGGTCTTAGTGAGTCGTCAAAGACACTAGTCAACATAGCCACTGTCTTGGTCTTCACAAAGTAATGAGTTATTTACCCCACAGTAAATTATAAAAATATCTTGATTTGATAGTGTAACCTTATTGGGAAAGGAAAGGGAAGAACTCTAAAACCATCATAAAATTTTAAAGGAGGTTTTCTAAATGCCAAGAAAGCTGGTTTGGAATTTTGAGCTACTTGTTGGAATTCAGTTACAGAGAAGCCTGCAGGTGGAATCAGTTGTGCTTTCATCAGCAGGAATTGTGCAGCCCCTGAATGGGCTTCCAGGTAAAAGTAAGGGGAGCAAGGACAGTGTGGACCAGAAAAAAGAGAAGAAAAGACTCTAAATTTGAATTTTTTTCCAACTCCAAAAACCTATATTGCTAGATAGTGGATTTAGTGTGTATGGGGAATTAGTGTTAGGTCAATTTTCTGTGTGGTACTCAATGTGAATTCCATCAGTGACTGAGTTTGGTTCCGAAAGAGATGAGGAATGCCTTGAATTTTCTGGTAGCATAGAGTGGTATTGCACTGAACGCTTCTAGGAAATGTACCAAATGGGAATATTTGTGCAAAAAAGGTACAGTTGAAATACAGTCGCACAGTTGGTGCTGTGACTCAGTTCACTAGCACTTGACACTAGCAAATGAACCCTTTGCCACAAGCAGGGGCGGCTCTACCTATTTTGCTGCCCCAAGCAGTCGCCGCCGAATTGCCGCCACCGCAACAGCAGCCGAGCTGCCGCCAAATTGCTGCCCCGGGACATGGACTGCTGCCCCATTCTCATTGCCACCCCAAGCAGCTGCTTGGAAAGCTGGTGCCTGGAGCCAGCCCTGGCCATAAGCCTGCGCTTTATCCAGTTTACAGGAGTCAGTGAGCAGCTGCACAGCATGCCATTCCTGGAGTTTTCACATGCCATCTATGTCTTTTGTGGCAAGTTGGAAGAACAGTTTATTCTACAAGTCCTCAATAGCGCCTTAATGAAAGAATTACACAACTCTACTGATTAGTGAACAGGCTGAGCAAATCTTATTGATGCCGGCAGCTGCTTCAGCCCCCCTATTCCCAGCCTTGATCTCTAGCATGTGAGTACTGTCTCCCTTGGATGTAGCTACAGAGCTAATGGGAAAAGGCTTGATTCACTGTTTTTGTTTGACAAGAGTGGCTTATAGGAGCTCCAGTAACTAGAGTAAATACAAATATGTAGATTTTGTAATAAGTGCATGGGTAACTTTAAATTCTTAATTTGCCAACCTCTTGGCAAACCTCATAAGTATTAGTTTAGATACCTTTAAAATGTGAGCAACAAGTATATGTATGTTTGCTAATAGACATGCAAATATCCAATTCCTGTAACATTTTCATATCTGTCTTAGGGATGGGCGAACCAGTTTAGAAAACTAACAGTAGATGTCCACTTTTCTCTGATTCCTGACGAGCCATATACCAAGACCAACTTTAACAATTGTTTTTCTGTAACTCTGGCAAACTCTACCAGGCTGGCTGCTGCCTATAAATTTCATGGATGCTAAGACATCCTCGGCTAGTCCAGGAGCACATATAATTAGAACGTCAGCCACAATCTAGGAGAGCACTAAATCTGAGACTTCTCCCTTTGTACATTCCCTTGATGGAACATCACCAACAGTAGAGTGTTTTCTGGGGAGGATACAGGGAATTTGGGAATCGTATAGTCTGTTGGGTAGAGGAATTTGGAGAGGGTAGGACTTCCAGAATGGGAAGGATATGCCTGGAGCTGGAAGAAGGTGGTAGAAGAATGCGAAGCACCATAAAGGACAAAGTAAGAGAAGAGAGACACTCTTCCTCCTCCCTCACCCCCAATACGAGTTGATTAATATTTCAGAAGTCATCCAATGAAACTTCTGAAATTGTTTAGTTTCACCATTATCAGTCACTACTGAGGTGCAAGCCCCTATTTAAAATGTTTAAGGGTAAGGTGTAATAAATGCCAAGATTTCTATGGATACTAATGACCACATTCTGTCCTGAGTTACCCATGTGTAGTACCCATGGACTTCAGTGGGAGTTTCATGTGTGTCTGAGGGCAAAATTTAGCTTTACATGCTTAGAAATGTCAAGTTTGTATCCTGTTTCCTGTGTTTTAAAATGCATGCCATCTTGGATTGACTACACATCAGCCCTGACTGGAAGAACTAGACTCTTCAGTCAGTCCTGGTTACTCTATGTTAAGTTTAGTCATATTTACTGTATCTAGCCTGACAGATAATTGGGCACAGTGAATAGGTATTGAACTACATAACAAGCTGCAGAAAATTCACATATGTTGTCTACAATAACATTAATATAAACATTGCGGGGAAATCATTCTGGAGTCACTCTGTTGACCACAGTTGAGTTAAAACTGTTCTTTTCAGTTCAGCAGTTGAACACAAACACACACAATAACATCCTACATACAGTTAGTGAAGCTGTATCTCTTACAGGCTGAGAAGGGAAGAGATTTTTTTTTTCTTTTTTAAATACTTGGAAGGTGCTTAGATACCACAATAATGGGGTTGTATAAATCCCTTGATGGATAATTACACCAGGTATTAGTTTTCAATCCATGATTTTTTTTTCCTTCTTTCTTTTTGGAAACTTGTCTTGTTGGTTGGGGCTTGGTGCATAAATGGGGTTTTGTGAGCATTTTTGGTTGAGACACTGTCTATGCTTGGAAAGAGGATGAGGCTGCTGATAATATTACTTATCTTAGTATTATCTGTATTTGGGAGAAAATGGGAAGAATGATTAGAGATTTTATTTCATTCTGCCAGCAGTGATCAGGACATCAGTTTGACTACAATTTGTCAGACTGCTTGTATGCATGTTTTACATCTGTGTCTCCACGGCCATAGACAGTCTGGAGCAAAGTTTATTCACACAACCCTATGAAAAAGTAGAAAGTAATAAGTGAAGAAAGCTGGCCCATAGTTACTATTTATGTTTCCAACTCCAAACTTCCAACTTCTTGATCAACCAAAGCTCCGTTTTGAGTGGTATGAAATTGCTAATATTTCTCCAGCCAAAGCTATACCTGGTATTATTGGGGAAAGCAAAAAGATAGCCTGGTATCCATATAAAATATGAGTCCGAGGAAAAAGTACTGACAAACTGAAAGGGGTCAATGCTCTCTCCCTCCCTCTTGTAACTATTACAAGGAAAAGAGCTGTTGTAAAGATAGGAACTAAGGAGGCTGCAGCAGATGCTATTCAAGGAGGCAGTGAGCTTTATAGTATCTGTTCCCTGTGTTCATTTAATTCCAAGTAAAACAAATCTCTCACTCAGTTGTGAAGAAGGCTAAAGAATCTGATAGAGACTCAGACAGGGAAGGACAGAGGAAGAAAAATTAGTAATGGTGCTAATGTTGAGCTGCTGCAGAAGATTAGTGGAATTCTCTATTAAAGACCTGTGGGCAATGCCCCCCCGCATCCCAAAAAAACCTGCCCCACTGACAAATGGCACATCAATGCTCATATGCCAGATATTCACAGTTGTATTTGTGCCACTACTGGTCCATCTGCAATATGTGCCACAGGCCAGTTGTTGTTACATTTCAGTTATATACTGGAAGAATATATGACAGTCAACAGCATAGAAACACTTTGAGAGAGACGAGGTAGGTGAGGTAATATCTTTTAGTGGACCAACTTCTGTTGGTGAGAGAGACTTGGTTTTGAGCTCCAGAGAGCTCTTCTTCAGAATCATTTTGTGATTCTCACTGCTCAGTTTTGTTGGGAGAGAGGCTTCAGGGTCAAAACATCAGGTTTAAATCACCTAGGTGTCCTGGAACCGCAGGTTTAGTTCCTCTCAAGGTTGATTTGCCTTTCATCTTTCCAAAGTAGATGAGGTGACTAACATGCAATTTATTGTGTTTGACCCTCAAAAGAGGCTTTCTCCACTCCCTGTGGATATTTATAGATCTCATGGCACCTTCTGTAAGAGTAAAGGGTTTGTCTGAATGTCCTTAGCTAACATTTCCCAATACTCCAGTTTCACTATTTTTTGTTTTTCTGTGTTAGTAGTTTTGTTTGCTTGCCCTGCATTCCAGCATCATGCTATATGTTTATGGATTGTAAAGCACTTTGCGATAAAAGGCACTTTTATCAATGAACAACCGGAGCCATCCCTTGGGTATGGCGAATTGGGACGACAGCTCCGGGCTTTGCGCTTTTGGGGGCCTAGCAGGCCGGTGCAATTGGCCAGCGTGGTCGGTCCAGGAAGTGATGGGTCAGTTTTGGAAGAGACGGATTCGTCACTTCGACCCCAAGCCCTGCACCACCCTAGGGATGGCCCTGTGTACAACAGTATAATCTTCTGCTCCCTGTGTGTCTGAATGCTGCTGTTACTTTCAGAACATTCCCATAGGGCAAAGGAGAAGGGAATATACAGGAGGGATAAAAGATGAAGAATGAGAATCACAAGAGTTTTAGTTAAGCAATAGACTTATTACACTCAAGGAAAAACAAACAATGGAAACAATATTAAAAGTAGTTTACAAAGTGAGTATGTGGGTCCATGTCATAAATCTTGCTTTTCAGCATACTCAGATTGGAGCAAATAACAGAACCACAAAGTCCTTCCTGCTAGTTAATGTAATTTAGAAATGTTAACGTAATAAAGTCATAGGGAATATTTTTATTTTTAATAGAACAAGTTGTCCTTGGAACTTACTTCCGGGAATTTGTTTGATACCATCTCTGTTATTGGTGTTTCCTTGTTCACAGTTTTAATGGCCATATGAACCTAGTTTCTGATATGTTAATCTGCTGTATTGCAAAGGGAGAAATATAATGACTTTGAGGTGTAAGATGAAATCCTGGTTCCATTGAAGGCATTGGAAGCTTTGCTATTGCCTTCAGTGGGACCAGCATTTTACCCCTAAATTCTAGCCGTACCTCTTTCAACCATTCGAAACAAAAACATCTTCTTAAATATCTTCCTTCTTGACATTTGAATCCTTCCATTCCTGGAGAATTGCTTTTTCAGTCTTTCCTCGAAGTCATTGCTTAGTTTTAGTGTCAGAGACACTTCATTATTCTTGACCTTTTTTCCCTTTTTCAATTCTTCAATCGATACCATTTCTGTAATATTGTGTCCTAAATTTTGCCCAGTACTCTAAGATTTGGTCCCTGTAGCTCTCTCTACAGTGGTATAATGTTCTCTTATTAAATGATTTCTATGGCAACATCCCAGTGTTCTGTTTGCTTTCATAGCAACTGCTAGACATTAAGTTCTATTCATTTCTTACCCCAGATCGGTTTCCTGGTTTGCTGTCCTGTAATTTACGACTATTTAGAGCTTTAGTACTCATTACATTGCCCAGTGACCCCTGGCAACACCCCTCCTCCCCCCACTTTCTGGCTTGGTGGTTGTTGCAGCAACTCACGGTGTGTTACATTTCACATGACAAGGTGAATAATAGGTCTCCAGCCCAATCAAAAAGCTAGTCCTGTTTCCAGCTTATGACACTACATATCAAGATAGCACTGGAGTGGCCATGCTGTGTAATGTCATGAAGTAAAAGCTGTTTCACGAAAGGAAAAAAGTAAAACCTGAAGCAGCCCAATCACGAGAGAAGAACAAATACAGATGAAGTAGCATGTTTATTGCCACAAAATTAACCACTGAATAGAGCTAAAGAGAGACGAGATCTATACTGTGTCTAGGTGGTGTTGATGAGAGCGAAAAGTGATTGTCTGTTTTTGATAAAAATGGTTTTGGAACGCATTTCCTCAGTCTACAAAATTTGCCCAAATTAAACTGGTGGGAAACCAGAGAACTTCAGTGAAGCTGTCCCACTATGGCCTTTTGGGATCCTGGCCCTCTTTAAGAAGAGAAGTTGCCCTGTCACCTCTATTTGGAAAATATGCCATGTATGGGGCACATAGTGATTCTAGCACCTGCCAGCCATAGAAAAGCCTTGCTATTATCTTGGATCCCATATTCATATTAATTGTATTGATGCTCAGTAAGTCTAGGCATCTGAGGTGTTCAAATAACATGGTGATGGGTATGACCAAACTGCATAAATAGATACAGTGCAACTTGGTGAGAGTATTTAAGCAAAATATACTGAATCTCTTTGTTTGGAATTGCTCTGTATTTTTTTTCTTTTGTATGAAAAGAAATTCTGTGGGAATACCCATTGTAAGTCACATGCATAAATGTTTGCAAGAGCAGGCCCTTCCACGCCAGTTTGAAAAAGGAACTAAAATAGAGTGTTAACTGTACAGCTTTTCCCATTGTGTTGATTTTGAATGTTTATGAATTACATGTTTTCTTTGTTTAATGCTTCTGTTAGCTCTTGATAAAAATGAATAAGAATGTGTTTCTGCTGTAAGTATCAGAAAATATCATTGTATTTTCTTCTCCACTCCATCCTTTGAGTGAGGTTTTCATTTAAACTGCGCAAGAGGGAGAAAATGGGGAGAAGTGGGAAGGGAAAAGGGAGGCTGGTACATTTCTAGTTTCCTTTTTGATTAACTCACCCCCTCCCTTTCTCTTGCTTTCCCCCTATACTTCCATAAACATTGTGTACGTTTGTCCAATTATCTTGAACGTAGAGGATTAACATTAATTTACACTTATAGGTTCTCACCTTACGATTATCTTGACATTGTTTTTAGACATGTCAAAGTCTGTCTATCTATATTTTGTTCCTATACTTTAGTTATTTTTCACAAAGCAAGGTTGTAACTTCCAAAGCCATCCCAGCATCCTGTCACAGATTCAAAGAGCCAAATGTTTTATTTCTCTCTTGATTAAATGCATTTCCCCAAAAAGTCTTTCTGCCAGTTAACTTCCTCTAACAGGACTCCTGCTGGTCAGTTCTTGTATCTTGCTGTGGCAGCTGTGAGCATATATACAACTGATTGAACGATATACATCTGACTGGAGCATGCCCGCTAATTGGTTTGAGAGATAGATATAGACAATGCTGTCTTATAGCCGCTTGTTCAGATAGACCCAGTGGTAGGGTTAATTCTGCTTGACAGCACATCAGCAGCATCTTGAGAATAATTACCCAACTTAAGTTTTCCCACAGCTGAACTGAGAGCTTCAAAGGCTTCTGAATTTACAACTATTATTAACCTATATCTGAAACATAATGTTCCCACAAGGGCTAGACTATTTCTCCTTCTTATTAAATGTACAGGTTATTAGGTTCATTTGCTATGTGCTAAGCACTTAGAAGACAATACTCCTTGTTAGAGAGTGAAAATCTGTAGTACACAACAAGGAGGATAATTGTGCATCTAGCACACATCATTATCTTTGCTAAGACATCAAAATTCATTCAACTTGTGTTTAAAGAGAACAGAACTATTTTTTTCTATTTGCAGAATGAATAAATTAAAGACACACAAATCCCTCATAAGATGTTGTCCAACTAAATACTGATCGTTGTATACAATACGTATGATATTAATGAAATAGTATCTGGTTCAAAAATAGATTAGAAACGTTCATGAATATATGGAATCCTGTTAATGACTTTTTGAAAATTAAAATGAATTAGAACAATATGTATTTCATAACTACAAGTATGTGCTGTAATTCATAGTTATATAACTTAATCCTGTTTTTATATTTACATCCTGTGTTTGGTTTCCCTTGTGCGTTTTATTTTTCTTTTAAAATTTCTCTTCTTTATATCTGTACATTGTGCAAATCCAATAAAAGTATTAAACATGAAAAGCAGCATTTGGGATTAAAATTGATTTGCATGCGTGAATTATTAAAACACAGAGTTATGCCTACTTCTTAAATACAGTAGTTTTTTCCTCTTGTCAACTAGTTTCCATGATTAAAAGCAGTTCTTATAATGTAAATTCTTTTTGCTTCCCTTTGCAGGTCAGAAACAAAGTTTGACTCCAATTCAGGTATGTTCAGATTTACAATGTCATGCTGAATACACTGTATTCATGTTATACTCATCAGACTAATTTATCAGTTTGGCTTCAATTTTAATGAGACTGAGGCAGGCCAATCTTGAAAAGGATCTGAGTTTTCTCACCACCTAAGAATAGCATTGTTATCACTGATGCCTTTAATTCATTCTCTTCATTGGTTCATATCTTCTTTTACTTTCTTCTTTTTACCTTGAGGTGATCACCAGGAAGCCATTATTTTGCCATAGGTTTTAACTGATCCATCTTTTTTTAAAAAAAAAATCATGATAAAAAGTAAAGCAAGCAGAGGGGGGAGGGAGATCTTGGTAATTATCATTACCTTTAAAAAAAATTTTTTCTTCCTCGTGGACAGAGACATTTCATGAGAATTTGAATTTTGTGCAGCCTGTATGTCAAGAAGCAGGTGATTTGTTGTGAAATTTTCATGACAGATGCATGTACACAATGCATGCCAGACCAGCCTGCAGACTTCTCTATAGTAGGTTTACCAACAGGCAATCTCTCTCAACTTACCTTTTTCGAGAATTTTAATGTGTTACAGGGAAAAAAGCAAAAGTCAGTATAACAGATTCATGTGTATCTAACAAGACAAAACACACAAAGCAGCAAACAGAACTGTTTTCTCTAAATGGGGATGGTGAAAGCAGACTGCCACTTGTTAAGCTACTTCTACCCGGGTTTTTGTTTGTTGAAGTTATAAAATAGTATGCCCTTAAATTGTAAAAGTAATTTCTTATACTGAGAGCAGCTGAAATATCTATTACTTGAAACAGTCACTCCAAAATACACATCTTAGTTAAGAAGGAAAATATTATTTTAAATAGAAAAACAATATTAATATAATTTCAGAGCAGTCTTGTAATTAAGTTAGTTACTCCATGAATTTATTTAATGCAGGGTTTGAAATTATTATACTTATGAAAACTTTACAATGTTAGTGACCTAGAAGTCTCTCAGAAATGACATATTTCCTTTCTTCCCATTTATAGCAGTGATCTCAATTTGAATTGTGAGGTACCTGTACTATTTTCCCTTTTCTTTTTACACTGGACTGTATCTTTGCAGCAGCCAGTATAGGGTGTGAAATCTGAAGAGTGAAGCACTTACAAGACCCAATTCATGATTCGTATTTGAGTGATATTGTTGTGGTTTTAATTAATATTGTTGTGTTTGGGGTTCCTAGTTGCAGATATGGCTCAAGGGAGGTAAATGCTCATTTTGGTGCCCATGGCACCAAATGGAAGGGCAGGGTAGTTTTAAAAATGTTTTCTGAAGTATTTTTTGTAAAACTACTTAAAGATGGCATGGAACATAACTACCAATTGTTGCTCTTCCTTGTTGCCTAATTGGAATGAAAATGCTCGTTAAAGAATTCCCCTTTGCAATGAATATGTTTAAGGTATGAACAAGGATGCTGGCATTCTGTATGGTTTTGTTCTTTCTCTCCTGATGGGCAATATTTACCATGCTTTTTCTTTAGAGTGACTACGCTGGGAATAGAAAGAGGGTAGAGGCATAGAAAGCTTAGTGGAATACTGATGCCATCTCGTAGTCATGCCAGAGAGCTGCTTTGAATATTCGGTCAGTCACCATGCTTGGGAAATCCCCTACTTCTGGTATGAATGTGTCTTTAACATGGACAGATGTGGTAGCACCCACCTTTAACACCATGATGTATGTGCCTTCATCCTGAAATGTGGAAAGTTGGTCTGTTGCCTGTCGATCTGTCTACTTTTGAAGGGCTGCTCCTACGTGGTAATGATGATGGCTTCAACTGTTAAATTAAGGGCTACCTTCAGTTCCTTCGTGGAAGCTTGAGGGAAATATTTGTCTGCTAGTATTTTGACATCCTCTTTTTCTATTTGAAGTCCAACTGCTGTGATTTCTCAGCAAGCAATGGTCTGGAACAAGTTTGCAGGAAGGAAACATTCTTGTTTCTTCATCTCATTTTTCATATCAAAGTCCTTCCTGTTTTGTGGAGAAATGAGGAGGAGATGAGTGGTGGGATATATATAGGGCCTTACCAAATTCACAGTCTATTTTGGTCAATTTCATGGTCATAGGATTTTAAAAATCATAATTTTCATGATTTCAGCTATTGGAATCTGAAATTTCAAAGTGTTGTAATTGTAGGGGTCCTAAAGGAGTTGTGTGGGGGGGGTGGCAAGGTTACTGTAGGGGAGTTGAGGTACTGTTACCCTTTCTTCTGCGCTGCTGCTGGCAGGGCGCTGCCTTCAGAGCTGGGCAGCTGGAGGGCGGTGGCTGCTGGCCGGGAGCCCAGCTCTGAAGGTAAAGAGCCACCACCAGCAGCAGCGCTGAAGTAAGGATGGCCTGGTATCGCCGCCCTTCCTTCTGCGCTGCTTCCTGCAGAGCTGGGCCCTCAGTCAGCAGCCGCCACTGTCCAGCTCTGAAGGCAGCAGCGCAGAAGTAAGGACGGCATGGTATGATATTGCCACCCTTACTTCTGCCCTGCTGCTGGCAGGGTGCTGCCTTCAGAGCTGGGCGCCCAGCCAACAGCTGCTGCTCTCCAGACACCCAGATCTGAGGGCAGCACAGAAATAAGGGTGGCAATACCATGACCCCCCTAAAATAACCTGGTGACCTTCCTGCAAATCCCTTTTGGATCAGGACCCCTAATTTGAGAAACGCTGGTCTCCCCCAGTGAAATCTGTATAGATAGAGTAAAAGAACACAAAAGACCAGATTTCACGGTCTGTGGCATGTTTTTCATGGGCACAAATTTGGTAGGGGCGTAGATACATACTTTTCTTGAATACTTTTTTGTTTGCATCAGGCTAATTTGGTGGCCAAGCTTCCCTTTTTCTGTTTTGTCCTTAGCGTCACAGACCGGGAGTGTATTTTCTTTCCTTGTCAAGCAAATAGAACAGATTGGGGGAGTCCTGACTTGCTCCCTATGCAGTCATCGTTTTGAGATGGATAAGTGTGTCTGGTTGTGTCCTTTGGACTCAACGTGAGGGACAGCTGCCTGGATTGGTAGTTGGAGCCAGAGTAAGGATGCTTATGGCTTACCCTCAGAAAAGATCCCATGCTTCCCAGCTCTGGGCACAGGGCTGACCTTTCAGGAGGAAGCCATCTTTGCTTTCTTTATAGTTAAAAATTTCCCACTGTGGCAGAGGAAGGGGAAAATAAAGTTGTTCAAATTCTGGCATTTAAACAGGCTAGAAAAACTGTAGTGCCACATCAGAAAATTATTTTTTGTGGGGTGGTGTATTGAGGAGAGATGGCCTTGCTGGTGTGTCTTTGAAGGAGGCTGAGGACAGGAGCCCTCAGCCTACAGTGCTTCTGCCCCTGGAGACAGGACATTCTTGTTTGCTGACTGACAACTCCATAATTGCCTCAAAAACCAGTTGGAGAACACTTCAGTCTCTCTGGTCACTCTATTACAGACCTAAAAGTGGCAATACTTCAACAAAAAAACTTCAGAAACAGACTCCAACGAGAGACTGCTGGATTGGAATTAATTTGCAAACTGGATACAATTAACTTAGGCTTGAATAAAGACTGGGAGTGGATGGGTCATTACACAAAGTAAATCTATTTCCCCATGTTTATCTCCCCCTACCCCCTGCTGTTCCTCAGACGTTCTTGTCAACTGCTAGAAATGGCCCACCTTGATTATCACTACAAAAGGTTTCTCTCTCTCCCCCCCTCCTCCCTCCACCGGCTCTCCTGTTGGTAATAGCTCACCTTACCTGATCACTCTCGTTACAGTGTGTATAGTAACACCCATTGTTTCATGTTCTCTGTGTATATAAATCTCCCCACTGTATTTTCCACTGAATGCATCTGATGAAGTGAGCTGTAGCTCACGGAAGCTTATGCTCAAATAAATTTGTGAGTCTCTAAGGTGCCACAAGTACTCCTTTTCTTTTTATAATTGCCTCAGTGCCTTAAAGGGGAAGGAGCCATTCATAAATACTTGACTGCTGGACCTGTTTTGACTGAGAACTAGTACTGATGGTGTTGTAATGACCTATATTTACCCCTTGTAATGTAAACACAATAATGGTCACGTGAGAGTTTGTGGTGAATATCTTTTGAAAGAGATTCTACCTTGTGAAATAGATAAATATACTTGTTTTGATGCCTATGATGTAAGTCAGTATGGGTAGAATTCTTTTGACTGAATAATAAAGAATCCCAGCTGTTGGAACCTGGTACTCTGTTACCCTGTGATTGCAGTAACTTTCATGTGCGTACGTTGTATGTATTTGGTGGGATGGGAAGAATGGAAACTATTCTTGAAGTGCAAAAATCTACTGTAGGGGAAGAAGGGGAAAATTTCCTTCTGTTCCTTTCCTAGCAACATGTGTGAAAATACTGAAAAATAAAGAAGACATGACTATATTTTTTTTCTGAAGCTGGCATAAAGTCTGGAATGTAGCTTTTTAAAAAAAAGTCTAATATGTTCATTGTAAATTCAGACTTTGGAAGCATTGTACAACACTGAAATATTAGGCAAACATTGTCAAAGGAAGATTAATTTGAACTTGAACATTTAATTTAAAAGTGTGCTGTAAAATTTCTGTATTGATGATTAGTATTTATCATGTAAATAGCTATAACATCTGCACAGAACACATAGTTTTCATCCTCGTGACTAAAAAATTTGTCTGAAACTTTTTTGTGTGCTAATTTTGTATCTTTATCAAGGGCAAAATTTTGCCTCCAAGAACATGAAATTAGCTTCATGCCGTAAATGTTCTCATGTGACAAAATGACTGTGGTTTACTTTTATATCATGGTATTATGGATTTAAATAATATTTAAATAATTTTAATACAATAGATTTTTTGCTTTAATATATATAAGAAATACTTTAAAAATGTAGTATTTGTCTTCCTGTTCTCTCAAAATTGCCATTCATAATAGTAACCCATGAAAAACAAAGCTGAGAATATGTCCTTGGCATTTGGTATGGTATCATTTAGATGATTATGATAATTAATTAATAATAAATTGTATAGAGGTCCCATTGTGCTAGGTGATTGTTCCAAAATGCCACCTGAATTTCCAACCAATGTGACCATTCTCTTGTTGTAGATCAATATCATCCTGTTGGCAGTAAATTAGATCTGATTAATGTTGTGTAGACTTGTAGAGGTATATCTGACACAGAAGGATTTTAAATCAAGGGAAATGTCAATCTTATAAATACTAAGTATTATTATTTTATTACTATAACATTCTTAATCTGTAGATCTCAAAGCAGATAGCTAAGTATCATTATCCCCATTTTACTAGTGGGGAACCAGAGTTACAGAGAGGTGGAGTAAGTTGCCAGTGTTACACAGTGTGAGAACCACAGAGTCAGAATAAATCTCAAGTCTCCTTACTCCCTGTTTGTGGCCTTATCTGTTGAACTGTGCTACAGTTTATAAACAGTGTAGCTGACAAGTAGCCACATCACTGTGAAGTCAGATTTGTTCTGATCAAGAGAAAAACGTCACTTTATGTTGGCAGATACTTACAGATGGCCTAGACTGTGTAGAGAGTGGTATGATTATTATGGTAGTGCTCAGATGTCCTGATCATGCCCAGCGACCCATTGCACAGGTGCAGCACAAACATAAAAGTAGTCTCTCCCCCAAGAGCTTACAAATTGTCTAGCGTGCTACACTTAAGGAAATGCCACAATAGAACTGGGAATTTCATTTTTCCTGATCAACTGGCCAATCCATAACCACTTCATTCTGCTTGTGGGGTTTTTACCCACCTGGTTCTCCTTTGTCACTGAGCAGAAAGTAGGCCACCCCCCTGGATAAGAACTCCTGGGTCATTGTGAGACCAGCTGAACTGAGTGGGAGTAAAAGGCAGAAGTGCATTCATGTGTTTGAAGGAGGGGCCAATCCTTTCTTCACTTAGGGCATCAGGCATCATTGCTTTACAATGAGTCTCTTGCATATAAATTGAATTGTGAGTCTGTCATGAACAGGTGATTTAACAGAAAAGAGAGACAGGCATGCATGTCTGGTGGTATATGGGGAGAGTTTTAATGTGCTGTATAGAATGGATTGTAAAATATAAGAATTGTGTACACGGCCCTTTTTCACTCTGTATAATGTGTATATTTCAGGTGATCATTGCACACACTTTGTGGTAATAGTAAAGTACCCAAAAAACAACCTTTAGTTTGATGGTATCACCGAAGAGAACTTCTCTTGTAGAACCTTCAGCTACCGCTTAGTTTTTCCTCTGGTTGTTTTTCTGTCGATTTTTTTCCCCCCCATCAGGAAACCTGCCTCTCCTCCATATGTTCTCCTGGAACTGCAACTCAGAGTTCAAGCGTTGCATTAGCAGGAACTTCCCTAATTTAACTACAGAAGAGGCAGAAGTGCTGGTGCAAAATGCCAGTGAGCACTTTCCTCTTTTGTTCATGTAACCCTTCTGCCATGTGTCATTGGCAGCAACGAGGGCTGGGTTCAAATATTAAAACTAACCAGCACCACCTACTGGAGCCCCCACCCAGAAACCTGAGGAAAATGCTAAAGCTTCTCTGGACACCCTTAGCAGGCAATACGTCCCTGCTTACAAGCATGGCGTTTGTATATAAATCAAGGATTTAAGGGGACACGGCATTAACTTGGGAAAACGCAGCTACAACATATATAAGCACTAATAATAAAGTAAAACACCCACTCTGTGGTATCTCTGGCAGTAGTCTTTTAACTGGGTCCCCAGAGTCTGAGAGTGCATTCAGGCAGGCCTGTCTCGAGCTTCTAGGGGGAGTGCTGCCTGGTCTGCCTTGAATCTCCAACACCTAACACATTTATGGCGATTTCAGCTTTACAGGAGGCCTTCAGTGGAGTTCACTCAGGGCTGCTGCCGCCTTCTGCAGCTTCACCAAAGAGCCACCTCTGTGTCTTGCCACAAACCCATCTCTGTGCCTGTTGACTCTCACTGCGGAGTCACCTCTGTGTCATCTCTTTGCAAAGTCTTCAGTGTGGAATATTGCATGTAGGACCATAGAGCAGAATCCCTGACACAACGTAGGAGCACCTTACCCCTCCTTCTTTCTCTGTTCATTCCCACCACCCTACCAGTTCAGAGTTTGTGAACAGTTCTGTTCATTCTTCAAAGTGTCACTGGAGGATTTCTGGGTAAAAAGTTTATGCAAATGAACTATCTCTGTAGCCATACTCCCCCTTGTTCACCAGGAGGTGGTGGCAGAGAGGGCTTTCCTTATGGAACTTCTGTCTGGTCTGGAGTCCTGAGTAAACAACTTCAGAAACAGCTTTTGGACAGTCTTTCCCCTGTTCACCAACTTCTGAATTTATGTTATGGAAACCACGGTAGGTTTGGACCACAGGGCTTATGTTCAGGGACGGAGCTTTGAAAGAAAACTTTACAAAATTTAGAAGATGCAGTTTGTCACTGCTCAGCGATACTGTTTGTAAGACACAGATTATAGTGATGGTGAAAGTAGTGGGAAATGGGGAAAAAGGAAGGAATTAAAAAAATGTGTATAACTTCATTTGTACTCCAGTAATATAATGTCAAGTAAATATTTTCCTCACTCAGACCAGAGAATGGAATGTGGAAACCTTGTAAAATAAGAGAGGTGCAAATACTGTGCCTCTGAAACAGATATTTGCAGCAGTTGAATACACAAATGCATGCAAGGATGCACACTGTGTTGCATTTGCTTATGCAAGTTAACCTGACTTGATATGATGTTTGTTCCTCTAAAAATGAAAGTGCTTCTCTTGAGCAAGTGCAGCATCTCCAGAGACCGTTTCTCTCCTGTCTCACTCCTTTATTTATTTCTGTTTAGAAATGCAAAATATACAGTGCCTTTGTTTATCTGTCACTCCCTTGACAGTTATTTTGAAAAACAATCCCATTAAAGTCTGCAGCTAACCTACAAGAGTCACCAGCAAAACTCATCCCCCAACTAAAGCATGTCCCAAGCAAAAACTAAACATCAGTCTTCATTGGACCTTCCCTCCCCCAAAAGCCTAAAATTCAAATGTGGACTAAACAATCAAACATTTTATCAATACCTACTAAAAAATTTTAGGAGTGTTTAATAGATTTAGACCTCATTTAAAGACAGGAAAGGGATCCTCTGGAGGGTATAGTAAACTCAGATTAATATCTACAATATGCTGAGGAATGCTCACGAACTGGGACAAAACATTTTGACATGTCTAATTCATAAAGTAATGAAGAGCTAAATAGTGCCCTGACTTGTGATAACTATAAAATTGATCAGCAGCCTGTTCTATTTTCTCTTTGCTACATAGGAGTAGAAAAGTTGGTCAGATTGTTCACCATACATCGCAGTATCTGGACTTATGGTGGCTTGTCTACATTACAAAATTAAGTTGACTTTATCTAATTCGACCTCGAGCCTCCAAATTAATTAAGTCTGTTGTGCGTGGCCACGCCATGCTCATTGTCTCGATGGCGTATGTCTTCACTAGCAGCTTCTGCATCGATGCTCAAAGTGGTGCATCGTGGGTAGCTATCCCAAAGTGCAGCTTGCTGCAGTGTGTTTTGGGAAGTTTGTGCAATGCCTCAAAACATTGTCACAGGGGAGAATGGGCACATTGCGTTGGCATCCCATGACGCATTGCCCGTCCTCCCTCATATCAATGGCAAATAACCCAGTGGTTTTTGCGCCTTAAAACCGCCATGCGTATGCCATAACCCCAGAAGCATGGAGCCTGTTCAGTTGTGCACTCTTGTGAGCATCTCAAACACCTCGTGCCTTTTCCTGCAGTATTTCCAGAGCTGAAGTAGGGCTCATTGCGTGGAACATAGCCATGTCATGCAAGCAGCCCTGCTGCAAGCCACTGAAAAAAACAATTCACAGTTGTTGCTGGCAGTCACAGAGCAGCTGCACTCTGTTGAGTGCTGTTTCTGGTCCTGTGAAACAAGCACTGACTGGTGGGACCGCATCGTTTTGCAGGTATGGGATGATGAGCAGTGGATGCAGAACTTTCGAATGAGAAAGGCCACCTTCCAGGAACTTTGTACAGAGCTTTCCCCTGCCGTGCAGTTCAGCAACACAAAAATGAGAGCTGCTCTGACAATGGAGAAGCAACTGGTGATCACTATTTGGAAGCTTGCAATGCCAGACAGTTACCGGTCAGTGGGGAATCAATTCGGAGTAGGTAAATCAACCGCGGGAGCTGCTGTGCTCCAAGTGTGCAGGGCCATTAATCGACTTCGACTACGAAGGGTAGTGAATCTGGGAAATGTGTGGGACATAGCGGATGAGGTTCCCTAATTGTGGTGGGGCGATAGATGGCATACATATCCCCATTTTGGCACTAGACCACCCTGCCAAAGAGTACATAAACCTTGGAAGTAGGATCTAGGGTACAGCAGCCTTGAACGGATTTGTGACCTTATTGCAATTATCTACACCAATATGGAGTGATCTTTTTTGTATTTTATCAAAGGTGGATAAATAATACTACTCTGGATCAGTGTTCCCTCTAATTTTCCCACTTGTGAGGAATGAATTTTGTTATGTGCACCAATATGGAGGTGATGTGTGACGAATCACCTCCATATTAGTGCACATAACAAAATTAATGGGGTGTGAGGGGTTCGGCATGTGGGAGGGGGCTCAGGGCTAGGGCAGAGGGTTGGTGTGGGGGGTGGGCTGGGTTGAGGGCTCCGGCTGTGGTTGCAGGCTCTGGGGTGGGGCCAGGGATGAGGGGCTCAGGGCTGGGGCAGAGTGTTGGGGTGGGGGGCTGAGGGCTCTGGCTGGGGTGTGCAGACTCTGGGGTGTGGCCAGGGATGAGGAGTTTGGGGTGCAGCAGGCTGCCCCAGGGCTGGGGCCAGAGGACTCTCCCAGCTGTCCCTTCGCTGGCAGCAGCGAGCTCCGCGGGAGGGGCCATGCTCTCCTCCCACCAGGAGCATCGAGGTACAGGGGAGGGGCCCGTGGCAGCCCTGCATGCCCCAACTAACTTGCTCCCATCCCCTAGTCCCCGCCCACCCTCTACCTCTCTCCTCTCCAGGGTGCTGCTGTGCGGCCATTTATAGCCTGCTGTGTGACCACGCAATTTAGAGGGAATTTAGCTCTGGATTATATCCTCAAAGCCTCAAGCCATTCCCTTCTTTCTGCCCATCTCATGTGTTTAGTAACCTAACTCCAAGGTTACCAAGGAACTCACCATCTCAATGAACTAGAAAACACACTGGATTAGCCACTTTTGTTCCAAGCAATTAGAAAGCACTGTGTTGTGGCATTTAAAAAATCTGTGTGTGTTAAAGGGCTTTGCCCGAGGAACTAAAAAGTTAATGTCAGCAAGGATTATTTATTTTCTTTCTCTTCCACTTATTTTAGCAATCACTCCTCCTTTTACAAATCTCCTGTCTTGCTCAGAGACAGTAGCTTTCAGATATACTTAAGTTACTGTTGTAATGGAAATATTTCAAGAAAAAGCTTTTCCAATTTAATAGTATTAATGTAAGCAAATCTGCCAACTGTATCTGGAAGAATAATTTGTACTGTTCTAGCTAATTATCAGAGGCCCCCTTCTTTCCTTTTATTTACTTTTTTTAATATTTGTGTTCATTTTACACAGTTAAAAAAGGTTGACATTAGAAACAGTTTGGTAGGTCAATGTTGGTTTAGAAGAGGTGAACTAAATCCACATAAAAAGAATGAGGAGTACTTGTGGCACCTTCGAGACTAACAAATTTATTTAAGCATAAGCTTTCATGGGCTAAAACCCACTTCATCGGATGCATGCAGTGGAAAATGCAGCAGGAAGATTATATATTTTTCAAACCTTTTTCTCCTGCTAATAGCTCACCTTAATTGATCACTCTCTTTATAGTGTGTATGGCAACACCCATTTTTTCATGTTCTGTGTGTGTGTGTGTGTGTGTGTGTGTGTATATATATATAATATCTATCTTCCTGCTGTATTTTCCACTGCATGCATCCGATGAAGTGGGTTTTAGCCCACGAAAGCTTATGCTCAAATAAATTTGTTAGTCTCGAAGGTGCCACAAGTACTCCTCGTTCTTTTTGCTGATTCAGACTAACACGGTTGCTACTCTGAAACCTAAATACATACACACACACGTGCACGCACACCCACACACACACGTCATGAGTTTTTGCGACATGTGGACTTGGAGATCAGGGTGCTTAATTAGATTACAGTGTAAACTGCAAAGTGTACATTGGCTCAGGGTTTTACATTTTTTTTTTTATTTTATTTTTTTGGTCAGAAATGTAATTAAATTCAGATTGCTTGGCCTGGGAGGAAATTACGTTGTCAGACATTAAGTTGCTCTTTCAAGTAAGCATCATTCATCAGCATAACATCTTGCGTGCTGTTTTTCTTAAAAACAGAAAAGCTGAAATAGCCTGCTCAGGACTGAAACTCATTGTGCAATTTTATATTGAGTGAAGCAACCTAAATATTCTGCAAAAGCTGGTCTTGCTGCAGTCTTGTGCAGTGAACAAATCAGAAGAGACTTTTGCTTATGCTCCTGAAATAGTGTGTATTTAACAACCATGTTAGAGTACAGAAAAGTTTTATTTCTTGCTTTACTAGTGAAAATGAGTCTGGTTGTCTCATCCTGATACCAACAGTGTGAATACATTATCTAAGTTTGGCACGGTTAGGTTTATTTAGCAAGAAAAGCCCCAAGAATGGAATATGCTCAAGAGACGCCTCAGGAATGGGATAGGAGAAGTGGTTTGGGTCAGAACTGTGGTGCAGTGGCTGAGTTGTATGAATAGGCTTGCACAACACCCACCTACATAGCTCAAGTCAGTATTCTTAATCCATCACTTTTTTCAGTACTATACTCACTAAAAATCCAAAATGGGAAGTACAATAATATTGCCATTCTGTTTGTTTTATATATAAACTGAACTATGGTTCTTCTTCGAGTAGTGTCCCTATGGGTGCTCCACTGTAGGTGTGCTTGCGTCCCTACGCTACTGATCAGAGAACTTTTGATGTCCATTCGGCCCGCACATGTGCTGTCCCCTCCTCGTGCCCCACCACAAGGCTAACCAGCGCACAGGGGTGATGCCCCCTCAGTTCCTTCTCAACCGCCCCTGGCTAGAGAGACAGACATTAGCAGTTCAATTGTGGATGGTTATCATTCTGTCTGTCTCTCTCCTTTAGCATTTCAATAGCTAATTATTCCCCATTTTCTCTAAGTTGTAGATTCTCTTTATTCTTTTTAAAAAGAAAAAAAAAAAGACTTTGTTCTCCTTTGTCTGGCCCCACCTCCCCGCAAGCGCAGAGCGTGCCTAGCTCACTGGGCTTCAAGGAGTGCCTCTCATGCAAGGAGGCCATCCCTGTAGCACAATGGTTCCCAAACTTTGACAATCTGTGAACCCTTTTCACTAAAATGTCAAGTCTCGTGAACCCCCTCCTAAAAATGAGTATTTCCAGCAATTTTCGCCCTTTACCCAAGTATAAATTATAAAAGCAGTGATCTTGGAAATATAAAATTTGTTTTTATGACATGCTTATTACACACTATTTATTATTAATTATTATTTATCATTACAGTATTTGTATTACATTATGAAAATGACAACATGCTTCTAAGATCTCACTTTTGTAGCTTGTATCACTTTGAATAAGCCTGTTGTAAGACAAGGCTCCTAGGTTTCATCAGGGAGTATCAGATGTGAAACAGCATGACGGTATTTAAGAAGCCCACTCAAAGAGTTACTCCTCCACAAGCATTCAGGTCTTGAGCAGTCCAGGCAAACAACGCACATTACAACACAGATTAAATTTGTTCTTCATCATAATTTTACAACAATACTAGCTGCCTATTTAATTTTAAAAACAGCAAAAAATACCCACCTCTCTTTCCATTTCTTATAAGGAGTCTTGATGTTTAAATCTTCTCAGTGTGATAGATATACTTGTCTTGATCTGCTTAGCTCTTGGAAGTCCAGGGGCTCTGGACTGCTGGCCCCGTGCTGCCCTGGGGTCCGTAGGGACAGCTCTGTCCACCCTTAGGGAATTTTTTCCCGGGAACCCCTTGTAACATTTTGCGAACCCTCAGGGGTTCATGAACCCCAGTTTGGGAACCACTGCTGTAGCAGATAAATATTCTTGCTGTATCTGCTGCCTCGGGGAAGGCCACATTCCTTACAAGTGTGGTCTCTGCCAACAACTCAAGCTGAGGTCTTGGAAGGACAGGGAACTGAGACAAAAACTTATCCCAACAGAGGCAGCTCTTCAGTCTTCCCTGGACCCGAGCCAGGAGTCACTCGGACGACACAAATCTTCCCCACAGCCCTCGGCATCTAGGGGCTAAGGGTCTACGAAAACAACCGTGGACCCCTCACATAGGCTTCTAAAAAGAGAGCTGTGAGCCCTGAGCCAGCTGAAAAAGATCACTAGCACACACTCGGTATCATTGATACTGAGACAGTCTAAACATGGTACCTATAGCTCACGAGGGTCAGGAACAGCAGGTACCATTGATGCTCATAAAGACCTGATGGGCATAGGTACCAGTAGATAAGACAAGGACAAAGAGGCCACACCACCACTAAGAAGATGCTGCTGGTACGAGCAGTACCATCAACACCATCACCAGTGAGCCACTCAGCTTCGGAGTGCTCAGCACAGCCAAGATCCCTGATTCCCTCCGCACCGACCGCCTGACAACCACCACTGGCACTGCAAGACTTGCAGCACTCAAGAGAACTCATGGTATCTTGTATACCAGAGTCTCCCTTGCTTGGTACTGGGGCTCCAGTATTGTGGTATTTGTCTCTGGACGTGGGAATCTTCACCGGCACCGTATCACACACCTTCACTCTCTAGTGGTGACTCAGATAGTGAGGCAGAGGAGGTCGTCTCTCACCACTCCTCCCTTATGGTGCCTGCTGTCAATCTGGGGCTCCCCAGTCATACCCTTTGCCTGCTGCACTGGGATTCCTGGGCAGTATATAGACTTCACGCCTCTCAGGCATCCAACATGAATCACTGTGAGCCCTTGAGACGCTGTCAATTAGCCTTGGCATCCAGAACCTCCAGAGAAGATCATGGAGGAACAGGAGGGCAGAATCGAGGAGGAAGTCATGCCAAGGACTCTTCCTTCTCCCCAGACGAGGCAGTAATGCCCCTCCACCATCCTTAGCTGATGATTTCAGGCTTGGCTAAAAGGGTAGCAGACACTGCAGATACCCTTAGAGGAGATAAGGTACCCATCATAAGCTCCTGGATGTCTTGCACTCCTCCTCATCCTCCAGAATAGCCCTCCCCATCAACGAGGCCCTTCTGGATCTGGTCAAGATTATATAGCAAAGCCAAGCATTGGTCACGCCCATCTGTTGCGTGCCAATAAAAAATATGTCCCAGATAGAGAGATGGAATTTCTTTTTTCTCATTCCTCCCCCCGCCTCCCCCATTCTGTTGTTGTGGATGCCGTAAACTTCCGGGGCTGCCGACACCAAGTGAGATCCACTTCCGATTATAGGGATTGGAAATGCCTCAACCTCTTCGGGAGAAGGGCCTATTTCTCTGCCACATTGCTGTTTAGAATTGCAAACCATCAAACTTTAACAGCAAAGTATGACTACAACAGCTACACAAAGCTGAACACTTCTATTGATCAGCTCACATATTCGCACCATGATCCGTGACCAGTTCCAGGCCATTGTCAATGAGGGGCAACTAGTGGCCAAGACAGTGCTCCAGTCAGCACTTGGTGCAGCCAACACAGCAACCCAGTCTATCTCTACAGTGGTGTTGGTCTGTGGTGAGCGTCCTGGTTACACCTGTCTGACTTCCCTACGGAAGCACAGATTACTGTAGAAGACCTTCCCTTCGAAGGCATCAAATTGTTTGCCAAGAAGACTGACTAGTCCCTTCATATGCTTAAAAACTCCAGGGCCACTCTCCACTCATTAAAGATTTATACCCGTGGTCAAAGTTTTATCCACAACCTTAACATAAATCCTGCACTTTGCATTTTCCAACTCAACGTTTCTGTGAGCCTGAGGGGAAAAAAAATCCAGGTTTTCTGAACCTGGCCCACAGCCTTCTGCATCACAACCATCTACCTCAAAACATCAGGTTTTATGTGGTGGTCGAGGCGTTGACAGACCACTCCCCTCAACGCCAACTGCAGCAGACCAACCCATCACCCCCATTTGGGTACCACCATGCCGCATTCTGCCACAACTGTGAATGTATAACTGTGACAGGACCCTTGGGGCGCAGCCTGGGACTGTGGGAGTGCTGTGCCCCCTGAACTCTCTCCAGCCTGGGCAGTCTCTCTCAATGCCTGGCTAGTGACCAGCAGCAAACCCCTGTAGGCACTGTGATCACAGCACAACCACAAGTGGAGACCCACACCCAGCTAGATTGCATGAGTGCTCCCAGAGCCACTCATGAATCCCACAGGGAAAGGCACCAGCCAGATTCCCTCAGCTCCCAGCACTGTACCTCAGGAATATATTGTCTTGCACTGCTCAAGACGAGCAGTGCAAATTTATTAATTGGTTCACCACTTCATCAATGGAAAGTGGATATATGCCAGCCTTCTCCAACCTGGGCAGTTTTGCCACACTTCATACAAATTCACTGGTAAAGATAAACAGTAAAATACATTTGACTACAAAGATAGATTTTAAGTGATAGGCAAAAAGTCAGAATTAGTTACCAAAATAAAATAAAATATATATAAGCATCCAGTCTAAACTCTCAACCCTATTAGACTGGGCAACATCTAGCAGTTTTTCTCACCTCACTGGATATTGCAGTTCATAGTATACAGATTTCACCCTTGAAACCTGGGCCAGTCTCCTCCGTTGGAGTCTCAAGTCTTCAGTGTTCTTGTTGCTTGCAGCATAGGTGGGGGCAGGAGAAAAGGCCAAGCATGGGCCTGCTCTGTTCTGTTATATACCCTCAGTCCCATGTGCTTGGGGAACACACAAGTCCAGGCATGTCTGGTGGGCATTACTGAGTCTCCAGGCAAGGCTGAGCAATTCCCCTGGTGTGGCCTCATGCAGGTGAGTCATTGAGTTGTAGCTCCCTTGCTGGTTAATGGCTGTTGATGGGTTGTTTGACACTCTGCCCAGGTGTTGGTTACTTTCCTTGCTGTTGTCTCTGGGGAGCTAATGTCTGGCTGATTCCCCAATTTACAGCATGTTTTAGTGACAACCATGCAACACAATTCTCATAACTTCATATACATTAAGGTTATACATATATGGATAGAAAAATGACTTTCAGCAGATCATAACCTTACCCCTGATACCTCACATGACCTGCTTTATGTGCAAGATCATAATTATGTATACATGAGGAATATGGGGGTTACAGGGTGCTCCCCCAAGGTACGGAATGTTACAATAACATCAGACCGATGGGTCCTGGAAATCATCTGCAATGAGTGCTCCATCCACTTTACCTCCCCGCCACCCCAATCCCTTCCCCATACTTCTTTAGGGACCCTTCTTACAAGAGTTTATTATAACAAGAAATAGATCACCACCTTCATCTAGGAGCCATAAAACCTGTACCTTAGCATCTGTGAGGCAAAGGCTTTTACTCTTATTTCCTGATACCCAAGAAGAAGGGAGGTTGAAGACCCATACTGGACCTCAGAGCTCTGAACAAATTTGTCAAAGCTCAGAATTCAAGATGTTCACACTAGCAGCAATTATTCCATCACTAGAACAGGTCCTTGACCCTCTACAGGATGCTTTTATCCACATATTGATCCCAGACTGCTGCACTGGGCAGCACAGTATGGGGAGGAGGTGAGCAGCCCTCAGTGATGAAAGAACAGGTTAAGGACTGTTTAGAAAAGCTGGACATGCACAAGTCCATGAGTCCGAATCTAATGCATCCAAGGGTCCCGAGGGAGTTGGCCAATGTGATTGCTGAGCCATTGGCCATTATCTCTGAAAACTCATGATGATCTGGGGAGGTCCCAGATGATTGGAAAAAGGCAAATATAGTACTCATCTTTAAAAAAGGGAAGAAGGAGAATCTGGGGAACTACAAACCAGTCAGCCTCACCTCAGCCCTTGGAAAAATCACGGAGCAGGTCCTCAAGGAATCCAATTTGAACCACTTGGTGGAGAGGAAGGTGATCAGGAACAGTCAACATGGATTCACCAAGGGCAACTCATGCCTGACCAACCTGATAGCCTTCTATGATGAGATAACTGGCTTGGCGGATATGGGGAAAGCAGTGGAGGTGATATATCTTGACTTTGGCAAAGCTATTGTTACGGTCGCCCACAGTATTCTTGCCAGCAAATTAAAGAAGTATGGATTGGATGAATGGACTATAAGGTGGACAGAAAGCTGGCTAGATTGTCAGGCTCAACGGATAGCGATCAACGGCTTGATGTCTAGATGGTAGTCGGCATCAAGCGGAGTACGCCAGGGGTTGGTCCTGGGGCCAGTTTTGTTCAACATCGTCATTAATGATTGGGATGATGGGATGGATTGCACCCTCAGCAAGTTCGCGGATGACACTAAGCTAGGGGAGAGGTAGATATACTGGAAGGTAGGGATAGGATACAGAGTGACCTAGACAAATTGGAGGATTGGGCAAAAAGAAATCTGATGAGGTTCAACAAGGACAAGTGCAGAGTCCTGCACTTAGGATGGAAGAATCCCATGCACTGCTACAGACTGGGGACCTACTGGCTAAGTGGCAGTTCTGCAGAAAAGAACCTGGGGATTACAGTGGACTAGAAGCTGGATATGAGTCATCCGTGTGCCCTTGTTGCCAAGAAGGCTAACGGCATATTGGGCTGCGTTAGTAGCAACATTACCAGGAGATCGAGGGAAGTGATTATTCCCCCCTGTTCGGCACTGGTGAGGCCATATCTGGAGTATTGTGTCCAGTTTTGAGTCCCACACCACAAAAAGGATGTGGACAAATTGGAGAGAGCCCAGTGAAGGGGAACAAAAATGATTAGGGGGCTGGGGCACATGACTTATGTGGAGAGGCTGAGGGAACTGGGCTTATTTAGTCTGCACAAAAGAAGAGTGAGGGGGGATTTGATAGCAGCCTTCAACTACCTGAAGGGGGTTTCCAAAGAGGATGGAGCTAGGCTGTTTGCAGTGGTGGCAGATGACAGAACAAGGAGCAATGGTCTCAAGTTGCAGTGGTGGAGGTCTAGGTTGGATATTAGGAAACACTATTTCACTAGGAGGGTGGTGAAGCACTGGGATGGGTTACCTAGGGAGGTGAAGGAATCTCCATCCTTGGAGGTTTTTAAGGCCCAGCTTGACAAAGCCCTGGCTGGAATGATTTAGTTGGGGTTGGTCCTGCTTTGAGCAGGGGATTGGACTAGATGACCTCGTAAGGTCTCTTCCAACCCTAATCTTCTATGATTCTATTCCCACAGATGATTCCTCAGATTTATCCTTGACCAGTGTCATTACCAATACAGAGTACTCCCCTTTGGCCTCTCATCTTCACAGTGGCAGCTTACCTATGCTCTCAGGGGATCATGAACTACTTCCCTATCTGGACAATTGTCTCCTCAGAGCCTGCTCCTTCAGTGAGGCCTGCTGGGTCACCCAAACCTCAGTAGACCTGTTCACGGAGCTGGGTCAACAGATCAACGTTCAAAAAAGAACCTTCACCCCATACAGCACCTAGAGTTGATAGGGGCCAGCCTCGACTCGTTACAGGCGAAGGCACTCCTGCTGCAATACAGGTTCTACACCTTGGCTATGCTCATAGAGACAGTACAAAACAGCCCTCAAACATCAGCCAGACACTGCCTTCAACTTCTGGGGCATGTGGTGGCAGGCACATCTGTGATACCTCATGCCAGACTTTACATGCGGTACCTTCCGATGTGGTTCAGCTCAGTCTACAGACCAAACAGAGACAGATTAGACAAACCCCTATCACTAACCACCAGGGTGAAATGCTCCCCAGATTGGTGGAAAAATCCAGCAGATATCTGCATGGGGATCCTTTTCTCACAAACTTCCCTGTTGTTACTTCTTGCTACCGATGTATCCATCATAGGTTGGAGTGCGCATCTGAATGACCTTATGATGCAGGACAAATGGTCATCCATAGAGATGTCTCTTCATATCAACCTAGTCAAACACAGGGTGGTCAGGAATGCCTGCGCCCATTTCCTCCCACTAATCAAGGGTACACACGCAAGAATCTTAACAGGCAACACAGCATGCGTGTACTACATAAATTGACAGGGAGGAGCCAGATCACCCTCCCTTTGCACAGAAGCACTAAAGTTATGGAACTGGGTGCATGTCCCACGTCACATTATCAGCGGCCTACTTTCTAGGAGTACAAAACTCGATAGTGGATGGTCTCAGTTGCAAGTTCCCACATGACCACAAATGGGAGATAAACGCAGCAATACTTCATGGCCTATTCAGGTGATGAGGGACAGCATCGACAGACCTGTTTGCCACTTACCTGAACAAGAAATGTCCACTCTACTGGTCCAGGGCAGGGATAGGGCAACACTCCAGGGGGGATGCTCTCCTTTTTCCATGGGACAGGGACCTTCTCTATGCCTTTTCCCCCATCAAAAGCCCTATTAAAGATAAAAAGAGAGAGAGAGCAAACATCATACTGATTGCTCCCACCTGGCTGAGACAGACCTGGTACCCTTACCTGTCACAACTGGCAGTGTGCCCACTGATCTCTCTCCAACCCACTCCATACCTGCTATCGCAGAGCGAAGGACAAACTTTCCATCCTAATTTGCGGATACTCCATCTCAAGCCTGGCTCCTTGATGGCTCCAGTGCATAGAAAGATCCTGCTCTGAGGAAGTACAGAAGTATTACTACACAGTAGAATATCTACCGCACATCATACTTGCAAAAGTTGTCCAGGTTTCAGGTTTGGTGTAATTCTAGACAAATTTTCCTGTCATCTGCTACTCTCCCAATAGTTCTAGACTATATACTGACTCTCAAAAAATCAGGGCTATCCTTCAGTTAATTCAGAGTTCACCTAGTGGCTACAGCAACCTTCCATCAACAAGTAGAGGGATACTCCGTGTTTTCATGCCCAACCACAAAACAGTTTCTCAGGCGAATAGTAAACCTTTTTCCCAATCCAGACATCCCACCCCAACATGGGATCTAAACCTGGTACTAAAACACCTGACTAGACCTCCCTTTGAACCCATGGCTACTTGTTCGCTCATATACCTGTCGATAAAGACATCCTTCCTGGTGGCGACCACTGTGGGGAGGAGAATAGGGGAAGCAGCAGCACTAATGGCACACCCCCTTTATACAATATTCTTTCAAGACAAGGTCACTCTGTCTGCCCCCAAAGTGACCTCCCCTTTTCACATAAACCAACTGATTCACGTCCCTGGCCTTTTATCTGGATAGGATGAAGGCTTTTAGGAAGTCTCCTAAGCTTTCCCTTTCCATTGCAGAGAGGTCTAAGAGCACAGAGATATCAGCCCAGAGTCTCTCCAAATGGGTCTCAAACAGTGCTGCCAGGTTCACAACAGAACACCTCCATACAGAGTCTGCACTCCCTACAGGAGGTTGGTTTTGTCCTCCGTTGCCTTCCTCAAAAATGTCCCTTCCCTATTTCAGAAATCTGTAGAGTGGCAACCTGGGCATCTGCGCATACCTTTGCAGAACATTACACGATTACCAGGGACTCCACTTCTGATGCCATCTTCAGCTCCATGGTACTTTCATCCATAATGGACTCAACTCCAAAGCCCTGCCCTGCAGTCGGGATACTGCTTGAGAGTCACCTACAGTGGAGCACCCATGGGGCACTACTCGAAGAGGAGGAAGTTACTCACCTTGTGCAGTAATGATGATTCTTAGGGATGTGTCCCCCTTTGGGTGCTCCACAACCCCTGGGTGCTCCCATCTATTTCAGAGCTTTTGTCAAGGACTCTATGGTAGAAAAGGAACTGAGGGGGGTTTGCCCTCGTGTACTGCTTAGCCTCTTGGCAGGGCATGAGGAGGGTACAGCACATGTGAGGGCCGAACAGACACTGCTATCAAAGTTCTCCAATCAGCGGTGCAAGGACATAAGAGCACCTACAGTGGAGCACCCATAAGAACACACTGTGACACCCTGGTACCCCAATATTCATCACTGTCTTGTAGTTAGGATATGTTTTGTACAAAGTATGCCTTGTGAGGTATCATTCTAAAAGTCTTGATCTCCTAGATGTTAATATCTTGTTGGATGGTATGTGCTATCATTGTATGTGAAGTTAGGAAGTTTGGTTATGTATGTGTTACTGAAACATGTTGTGAGGTTGAAAACACCCACAATCAGCCTTTTGGGCACAACAGTAAAAAGGCCAAACAATGTTCATAGCTTATTGAGGAAATGCACACAAGCACAGGGATTACTGCAGGATCTGTGTACAATGGAAACCTCTCCGAGATAGCACTACACAATGGGAACTGTTTGACCCAGGTCCCAGCAAAAGAGCTTTCCAGCAAGTGGGAAGAAGATATAAAAGGGGGACAATGACATCATGATGGTACCTCACTATCCCTACAACAACACACCTGGAAACACCTGAGGCATAAAGACTGAACAGGAGGAAAGTGATGGTCCCGGGCTAGAGAGATTGCTACCCTGTATATGAAAACTTGGGAAAGCCAAGGCAGCTTGTGTCCTAAGAATCTACCAGTCTGTTTATCACTCAGGGTGAGAATATGATAACTCATATCCTACCTATCTAGTGTCTTAAGCTTGGTGTAGTTTTGTTTATTTACTAAGGTAATCTACTTTGATCTGTTTGCTATTGCTTATAATCATTTAAAATCTATCTTTTGTAGTTAATAAACTTGTTTTTATTTTGTCTAAAAGCAGTGTGTGGAAATTATAGCTTGGGGCAAAAAGCTGTTGCATATCTCTCTCTGCATTGAGGGAGGAGGTGAATTTTATGATCTTATGCTGTAGAGTTCCCCGTGCAGTGCAAGACGGTATAATTTGGGGTTTACCCTCCAAAGAGGGGTGCGTGTCTTAGCAACTGGGAGGTGCCTTAGCTGTGCCTTCCCATGCAGGGGCTGGTTAAAGAACCTGTGTGTGTAGTGCTGCAGCTGGGTGTATCCCAGCCTGTGAGTCTGTTGGTGAAAGAGCAAGGTTGGAGAGCTTAGCAACTTGTCAGCAGTAGCACAGAGTGAGAGGGAGCCCAGGCTGGTGGGTTAGGCAGGCTTACTGGTACCCCAGTTCCAGGTGGCACCCCAAGGAGCAGGGGAACCCGTCTCTCTCACACATCTCGAAGAACCATCGTTACTGCACAAGGTGAGTAACTTCTTCATTCCAAAGTGGAATATTACCATACAGTTCCCTGAGTAACTTTCATACATATTTTTATAGAGTAGAGCTTATGAAGGGAGGCGAAAGCCACCAGAATCTACCCGAGCAGCAGTGTCTGTGTGTCTCAGTTAGTGAATACAGTTATTTGGAACCTTACTGTGTTTGCATGGTTTCCTCATATTCTTAATGATGGGTAGAGAGCAAAGACACAACAGATTGGATCCCAGCTCTGCCACGCTGACCTGCTGTGTGACTATGCGCAAGCTCTTTGCCTTTTCTGTGCCTCCATTTCCCCTCCCGGCCATTGTCTGACTTGTCTATACAGGAAGTTTTTCAGGACAGGGACTGACTGCCTCTTATTATATGTGTGTAGTATGTCTACTTCTAGCATGAGGAGACTCTGATCTCAGTTGGAGCCTCGAGACACTACCATAATGCAAATAATAGTAATAAATAATGAAGAAGAATAACAATTGATGGGTTACCTTTCTGAAGTACATTAGTTTATAGAATCATAGAATCCTAGGATTGGAAGGGATCTTGAGAGATCTAGTCCAGTCCACTACACTCATGGCAGGACTAAATATTATCTAGACCAGAGGTGGGAAAACTATGGCTCGTGGAACACATCCAGCCCAAGGGACCGTCCTGCCCAGCCCCTGAGCTCCTGGCCCAGGATGCTCGCCACCAGCCCCTACCCCACTGTCCTCCGTCCCCCACGGCCACGCCACCATGTGGCGCAATGCTCTGGGCAGCAGGGCTGCAGAGCCCAGCCTGACCTGGTGCTCTGTGCTGTGCGGTGTGGCGCGGCTGCCTGTCCTGGTGCAGCAGCACTGCCAGCCACTGGCACTCCAGGCAGTGCAGTAAGGGGGCAGGGAGCAGAGGGGGGGTTGGATAGAGGGCTGGGGAGTTTGGGGGGTGGTCGGGGCGTGGATAGGGGTTGGGGCAGTCAGAGGGCAGGGAACGGGGGTTGAATGGGGGCAGAGGTCCCAGGGGGGCAGTCAGGAAGGAGAGGGGAGGTTGAATGGGGTGGTGGGGGGCAGTTAGGGGCGAGGGGTCTGGGGGTTGTCAGGGAGAAGGGGTGGTTGGATGGGGCAGGGGTCCCAGGGGGACAGTCAGGAAGCGGGGGGTTGGATGGGGTGGTGGGGCGGCAGTTAGGGGTAGGGGGTCCAGGAACAGTCAGGGGACCAGGAGCAGGGGTGGATGGGGCAAGGGTCCCCAGGGAACAGGGGGGGTTGGATGTGGCAGGAGTCCTGGGAGGGCCATCAGGGGGTGAGAAGTGGGGGGGGGGTCGTATAGGGGGCAGGGGCCAGGCTGTGCCTGGCTGTCTGGGGAGGCACAACCTCCCCTAACCGGCCCTCCATACAATTTCAGAAACCTGATGCGGCCCTCAGGCCAAAAAGTTTGCCCGCCCCTGATCTAGACCATCCATCACAGCTGTTTGTCTAATTTGCTCTTAAAAATCTCCTATGATGGAGATTCCACAACCTTCCTGGGCAATTTATTTCCATGCTTAAGCATCCTGACAGTTAGGAAGTTTTTCCCAGTGTCCAACCTAAACCGCCTTTGCTGCAATTTAAGCCCATTGCTTCTTGTTCAATCCTCAGAGGTTAAGAAGAATATTTTTTCTCCTTCCTCCTTGTAACAACCTTTTATATACTTGAAAACTGTTATCATGTTCCCTCTCAGTCTTCTCTTCTCCAGACTAAACAAACCCAATTTTTTCAATCTTCCCTCACAGGTCATGTCTTCTAGACCTTTAGTCATTTTTGTTGCTCTTCTCTGGACTTTCTCCAATTTGTCCACATCTTTCCTGAAATGTGGCGCCCAGAACTGGACACAATACTGCAGTTGAGGCCTAATCAGCGCAAAGTAGAAAGGAAGAATTATTTCTCGTGTCTTGCTTATAATACTCCTACTAATACATTTCAGAATGATGTTTGCATTTTTTGCAACAGTGTTACACTGTTAACTCATATTTAGCTTGTGGTCCACTATGACCCCCAGATCCCTTTCCGCAGTACTCCTTCCTAGGCAGTCATTTCCCATTTTGTATGTGTGCACTTGATTGTTCCTTCCCAAGTGGAGCACTTTGCATTTGTCCTTACTGAATTTCATCTTAGATTAGATTGAGCAAATGTAGTTTTGGTAGAAAAAGTCTTTGAAATGTGGTATAAAAGACAGCTTCTTTTATTAGATTAGTAAATGAAATAACTGAATGAACAGTTTTCAGGTCTGCCCTACCCAGTCCCTTCCATGTAGCAAGCTGGTGTGGAGTGGATCTTTGTGCTGTGTCAAGGGTTTGCAACCAATGCATGGCAGCTCTTCCCTAGATCGAGCACCCCCTCTCACAGAGGAGTCACACCTTTTCTGCTGTCAAAGGGCCCTCTGAGGCTATGGAGTAAGGGCCTGGATTCATTCATGAATGTGTACAAATAAAATGCATAATTACATCTGGTCTTAGATGTAGTTCAAGTCATCATTGCATGTTAGTCTCAAGGCTTAGACACTCAGAGTAGCAATATTGGTAAATCATAAACACTTAATAGTCAATTTGGCATGGCAAAGCAAACATCCCCATTAGTGATATGTGTTCAAGAAAGCTGATCTTATAGTTCTGATCCCATCTAATATTTCATTATTGCTTTGAAGTTACCTGCTCATCTTATGCCAATCTCTGTTATCAATAGCATACACTGAGTGCAGTAGAAAGCATAAATTTTGCAAACTAAAAGCATGAGCTCCCATGGCTTGAGCTAAAGAGGCAAGGCCTGTGTAACTGTGGGCTGTAATAACTCATATCCTCTGTGATCATTAGAGAGGGGGCCTTGTAACACATACTCACCAATAGGTTACACTGGGATGTCAGGCACAGCAGAGGTGAGCAATGGCTCCTGCCCCAAACCCCAGGCCTCCTGGGCTGGATCACCGGTTACAGGACCATCCTGAGGAGGGGTGGCCCCGTATTACTTATGTTCCCTTTTTGTCCTTGTGCTTCTCATGATGTCAGGCAGCCTGGGTTGGAGAAAGGGAAAGATTGAGCTGTTAGAACAGGGTGGCATGCTGGCTTGTGGCCCTGATTTATGGCATGGCACTATTGGCCAGCAGATGGTACTGTTCAGATCCTGCTTAGCCTGAGATCTTGCCACCTATTTAGCAGGTAGCAGCTCCAAGCATCCAGCTAGCTTATTTAATACATATATGTTGCTATTTGGAGTGGTCTGATTACAGGCACCACCAGCAGGCAAAAATGGCCTGTAGCCTGGCAGCCCACACTGGGACTGCTTCTCACATACAATACTCACTGAACATGCCAGTTGCTTCACTTAGAGCTCCATGTTGTGAAGAACCTGCATTTTGAGGCAAGGGCCACAAAATAACCATGGTCTGATCCTACCTATGCTCAGGCAGCTGTGTGCTGCTACCATGGCACAAAGCAACCGAAAAAGGCCGAGAATCTGGCCCTAGAAAGAGGAAAGCTTGTATACTGTAAAGCCATTGTGGCAGCTACTACGCCACCAGCCCAGCCAGCCTCTGGCGTAGGGGTATGGCCAATGGGAATGGGGCAAGGCCATAGCATCCCTAAGCCCCAGCAATCTCTGGTTGCCAGTGGCCCCTTGAGCTTCTCTAACGTATACGAAAGAGTGGACTGGTCCCCAGCCAAACACCAGGATCTGGGAGTATGAAGGTGTCTTGAAGGCAACTTTGCCCTGACTTCTTCAGTCTCATGCTGAACTCAGCTAGATGGGAGGATCTGAAAGTTCACTCTTCTCATCAATTTCTTGTTACATAATATAGATGTTTTCCTCTCTTGATTTTAATTGACACATGAGCTTGTTTTCCAAGAGGATGTTCTCCAAACCTTCATGTCTTCTATTTCAACTAGCGTGGTCTGTGAGGTCATAGATCTCAATAACAAAAGGGTAAGAGCTTTGGCCATCTGGCTTTTAAAAAAAAAAAAGAGAGAGAGCGGAAAAAAGAAGAGAAGTTGAGTTATAAAATCTTCTGTGAGCAAGAAGAGGAGGAGGATATCATGTAGAATGAGCAGAAATGGAAAGCTATGACATTGTAAAGAATATTAATCTGTTTCATATAACGTAGCTGAATGGTCTGGTTAAAAATGTCATGATTAATGGCAAAAGTAGATTAAAATATTTTCATTTCATTTTAATGACCATCTTGAATTAGTGCTGTAAATTTATGACTAGTAAGAAATTATAGGCAAGATCTGTCATCTTTTAATCCTCTTCAAATAGTAGTCTTCATTAACAAACTGAATTTAGTTTTTATAGCAGCAAGAGTAAGAAGAAAAATGCAGCCTGCTTTTATTAAACTGCAGCGTTCAGTGGTCACCCTTAAAATCTTTACAATAACTATTTGCAAGTAATTTATTAAATTGATCCCTATACCAGGTAGTGAACACTACAGTTTTACTTTTGCTGAATTAATATAATGACAAAACCACAGAGTTTAAACATTAATCTTAGTCAGGTTTGTATCATAGCATTGTGACTGCCACTGTGGGATTGGCAAATAAACACATCCAGACACACCCACATCTGCTTGAGTTGAAAGGCAGATGTCACAACTTCATTAAAGTCCTAACCCTGAAGGCTGTTGTCAGACAAAACTTGCACTGAGTTTTACCTGCGAAATGACAAAATGATCAGGCTGGAAACCAGATGACAATGAGTTAATTAAAATGGTCAGAAGCACTGCCATGTAGCCTGCATTTTCCAAGTCATTCTGCTCTGCAAGGCAAGAATATCAGATTAGCCCATAAATCTCATTTCCCACCCTGTGTCTGGGTATTATTGCCTCATTATTTTGTATACCTCTATCATTTCCCCTTTACTGGTCTCCTCTCTAAATTAAGCAGTTCCAGTCTTTTTTCACCAGTAACTCCTCATGCTTACAGGTGTCTGGCTGAGCACGGCTTAGAAAAGGATGTCCACTTCTGAAACAGTCATAAAACTCTGGCAGGCTCCTGAATAGATGCATATTATCCATCCCCTTCTCTGAACAAGGTTTACATGAAAACTGAAATATTAATATTCTGAATATATGACTAATCAGAATAAACATTCTATCTGTCTCATCTACCATCTATTTTGGCTTTTTTCTATCACTGTTATCTAAGCCCTGGTCTACACTAGGACTTCAGGTCGAATTTAGCAACGTTAAATCGATGTAAACCTGCACCCGTCCACACGATGAAACCCTTTATTTCGACTTAAAGGGCTCTTAAAATCGATTTCCTTACTCCACCCCTGACAAGTGGATTAGCGCTTAAATCGGCCTTGCCGGGTTGAATTTGGGGTACTGTGGACACAATTTGACGGTATTGGCCTCCGGGAGCTATCCCAGAGTGCTCCATTGTGACCGCTCTGGACAGCATTCTCAACTCAGATGCACTGGCCAGGTAGACAGGAAAAGAACCGTGAACTTTTGAATCTCATTTCCTGTTTGGCCAGCGCGGCAAGCTGCAGGTGACCTTGCAGAGCTCATCAGCAAAGGTGACCATGATGGAGTCCCAGAATCGCAAAAGAGCTCCAGCATGGACTGAACGGGAGGTACGGGATCTGATCGCTGTATGGGGAGAGGAATCCGTGCTATCAGAACTCCGTTCCAGTTTTCGAAATGCCAAAACCTTTGTCAAAATCTCCCAGGGCATGAAGGACAGAGGCCATAACAGGGACCCAAAGCAGTGCCGCTTGAAACTTAAGGAGCTGAGGCAAGCCTACCAGAAAACCAGAGAGGCGAATGGCCGCTCCGGGTCAGAGCCCCAAACATGCCGCTTCTATGATGAGCTGCATGCCATTTTAGGGGGTTCAGCCACCACTACCCCAGCCGTGTTGTTTGACTCCTTCAATGGAGATGGAGGCAACACGGAAGCAGGTTTTGGGGACGAAGAAGATGAGGAGGAGGAGGAGGTTGTAGATAGCTCACAGCAAGCAAGCGGAGAAACCGGTTTTCCTGACAGCCAGGAACTGTTTCTCACCCTGGACCTGGAGCCAGTAACCCCCGAACCCACCCAAGGCTGCTTCCTGGACCTGGCAGGCGGAGAAGGGACCTCCGGTGAGTGTACCTTTTAAAATACTATACGTGGTTTAAAAGCAAGCATGTGAAAGGATTACTTTGCCCTGGCATTCGCAGCTCTCCTGAATGTACTCCCAAAGCCTTTGCAAAAGGTTTCTGGGGAGGGCAGCCTTATTGCGTCCTCCATGGTAGGACACTTTATCACTCCAGGCCAGTAACACATACTCAGGAATCATTGTGCAACAAAGCATTGCAGTGTATGTTCGTTGGCGTTCAAACAACATCCGTTCTTTATCTCTCTGTGGTATCCTCAGGAGAGTGAGATATCATTCATGGTCACCTGGTTGAAATAGGGTGCTTTTCTTCAGGGGACACTCAGAGGAGCCCGTTCCTGCTGGGCTGTTTACCTGTGGCTGAACAGAAATGTTCCCCGCTGTTAGCCACGGGGAGGGTTGAGGGGGTAGCCATGCGGTAGGGGGAGGCAAAATGCGACCTTGTAACGAAAGCACATGTGCTATGTATGTAATGTTAACAGCAAGGTTTACCCTGAAAGAGTGTAGCCACTGTTTTATAAACTGTGTCTTTTTAAATACCTCTGTCCCTTTTTTTTCTCCACCAGCTGCATGTTTTAATGATCACAGGATCTTCTCCTTCCCAGAGGCTAGTGAAGATTAGAAAGGAAAAAAAAACGCACTCGTGATGAAATGTTCTCTGCTGTACTCCCACACTGTTCTCCCATGCTGTCCTCCCACACTGACAGAGCACAGACGAATGCGTGGAGGCAAATAATGTCAGAGTGCAGAAAAGCACAAAATGACCGGGAGGAGAGGTGGTGGGCTGAAGAGAGTAAGTGGCGGGCTGAAGACAGGGCTGAAGCTCAAATGTGGCGGCAGCGTGATGAGAGGAGGCAGGATTCAATGCTGAGGCTGCTGGAGGACCAAACCAGTATGCTCCAGTGTATGGTTGAGCTGCAACAAAGGCAGCTGGAGCACAGACTGCCACTACAGCCCCTGTGTAACGAACCACCCTCCTCCCCAAGTTCCATAGCCTCCACACCCAGACGCCCAAGAACGTGGTGGGGGGGCCACCAGCCAACCAGCCACTCCGCCACAGAGGATTGCCCAAAAAAGAGAAGGCTGGCATTCAATAAATTTTAAAGTAAACTTTTAAAGTGCTGTGTGGCATTTTCCTTCCCTCCTCCACCACCCTTCCTGGGCTACCTTGGTAGTCACCCCCCTGTTTGTGTGATGAATGAATAAAGAATGCATGAATGTGAAGCAACAATGGCTTTATTGCCTCTGCAAGGAATGATTAAAGGGAGGAAGGGAGGGTGGTTAGCTTGCAGGGAAGTAGAGTGAACCAAGGGGCGGGGGGTTTCATCAAGGAGAAACAAAGAGAACTTTCACACTGTAGTCTGGCCAGTCATAAAACTGGTTTTCAAAGCTTCTCTGATGCGTACCGCGCCCTCCTGTGCTCTTCTAACCGCCCTGGTGTCTGGCTGCGCGTAACCAGCAGCCAGGCGATTTGCCTCAACCTCCCACCCTGCCATAAACGTCTCCCCCTTACTCTCACAGATATTGTGGAGCACACAGCAAGCAGTAATAACAGTGGGAATATTGGTTTCGCTGAGGTCTAAGCGAGTCAGTAAACTGCGCCAGCGTGCCTTTAAACGTCCAAACGCACATTCTACCACCATTCTGCACTTGCTCAGCCTGTAGTTGAACAGCTCCTGACTACCGTCGAGGGTGCCTGTGTACGGCTTCATGAGCCATGGCATTAAGGGGTAGGCTGGGTCCCCAAGGATACATATAGGCATTTCAACGTCCCCAACAGTTATTTTCTGATCTGGGAATAAAGTCCCTTCCTGCAGCTTTTGAAACAGACCAGAGTTCCTGAAGATGCGAGAGTCATGTACCTTTCCCGGCTATCCCACGTTGATGTTGGTGAAACATCCCTTGTGATCCACCAGAGCTTGCAGCACTATTGAAAAGTACCCCTTGCAGTTTATTGAAAAGTACCCCTTGCGCCGGCTTGGTGCTCCGGTGCCAAGATAGGGATATGGGTTCCGTCTATGGCCCCACCACGGTTAGGGAATCCCATTGCAGCAAAGCCATCCACTATGACCTGCACATTTCCCAGGGTCACTACCCTTCATATCAGCAGATCTTTGATTGCGTGGGCTACTTGCATCACAGCAGCCCCCACAGTAGATTTGCCCACTCCAAATGGATTCCCAACTGACCAGTAGCTGTCTGGCGTTGCAAGCTTCACAGGGCTATCACCACTCGCTTCTCAACTGTGAGGGCTGCTCTCATCTTGGTATTCATGCGCTTCAGGGCAGGGGAAAGCAAGTCACAAAGTTCCATGAAAGTGCCCCTACTCAGGCGAAAGTTTCGCAGCCACTGGGAATCGTCCCAGACCTGCAACACTATGTTGTCCCACCAGTCTGTGCTTGTTTCCCGAGCCCAGAATCGGCGTTCCACAGCATGAACCTGCCCCATTAGCACCATGATGCATGCATTGGCAGGGTCCATGCTTTCAGAGAAATGTGTCCATGTCCTGATCACTCACGTGACCGCGCTGACGTCGCCTCCTCGCCCGGTATCGCTCTGCCAGGTTCCGGTGCTGCATATACTGCTGGATAATGCGTGTGGTGTTTAATGTGCTCCTAATTGCCAAAGTGAGCTGAGCGGCCTCCATGTTTGCCTTGGTATGGCGTCCGCACAGAAAAAAGGTGCGGAACGATTGTCTGCCGTTGCTCTGACGGAGGGAGGGGCGACTGACGACATGGCTTACAGGGTTGGCTTCAGGGAGCTAAAATCAACAAAGGGGGTGGCTTTACATCAAGGAGTATTTCAGGCAGGACTTCACGGAGGGTTCCAATAAGAAATGGTGCACCTAAGTTATTGTTCTTATTGGAACAATGAGGTTAGTCTGGCCTCTGATCGATACATGGCTAGATTTACCTTGCTGCACCTTCTCTGTGAGTGACTGCAGTGTGACCTAGAGGAATGAGTCCCCTAGACAGGGGAGGGGGGGAAGCAAATGAGTACAAAACAAATCTGGTCTATTTCTTGTTTTGATCCACTCCATCTATCTTTTACATCTTTGGCTGGCAGCAGACGGTGCAGAAGGACTGCAAGCCATCCACATCTCATGGCTGCTCGGCAGAAGACGGTGCAATATGACTGCTAGCCATCCCCATCTCTTGCCTGACCGGCAGAAGATGGTACAGTACGACTGCTAGCAATCCGTATTGCCTGCCTGCTCAGCATAAGACGGTTCAATAGGACTGACTGCAGGACTAAAGAGAATGACCTGGTCAGGTCACTCCAAACTTAATCCCTGCGCCCATGTCGGTCCAGGCACTCCTGGCCGACGCAGCCAGGAGCACCTCGGACATGACGATGACGGCTACCAGTCATATTGCACCGTCTGCTGCTACTGTGTAGCAATGCAGTACCATGTCTGCCAGCACCCAGGAGACATACGGTGACGGTTACCTGAGCGGGCTCCATGCTTGCCGTGGTATGGCGTCTGCACAGGTAACTCAGGAAAAAAGGCGCAAAACGATTGTCTGCCCTTGCTTTCACGGAGGGAGGGAGGGAACGGGGGCCTGACGATATGTACCCAGAACCACCCGCGACAATGTTTTAGCCCCATCAGGCATTGGGATCTCAACCCAGAATTCCAATGGGCAGTGGAGACTGCAGGAACTGTGGGATAGCTACCCACAGTGCAACACTCCGGAAGTCGACGCTAGCCTCGGTACTGTGGATGCACTCCGCCGAGTTAATGCACTTAATGCACTTAGAGCATTTTCTGTGGGGACACACACACTCGAATATATAAAACCAATTTCTAAAAAAACGACTTCTATAAATTCGACCTGATTTCGTAGTGTAGACATACCCTAAGTGCTTTGATTATTTGGGTCATTCTCCAGTTAGTCCTATGCCTGGCCTCTTCACACAATCTATTCCTGTTGAGACAGTGAATAAGTGGGAGCTTCCTTAGAGGTCATTGCTGGGTCGGGAGCGTATATGCAGGTACAGGTGATCAGTGGGTGTAGTCTCCATATTGTGTTACACCTTTCCATGGTTCCTGTTGAGTAGGATGGTTAGAACACTACCTCTGTGAAGTTTGATAAACTTCTCAATTCTTCTGCCAGCTGGGTTTTCTGCCACGCACTTGTATACTTAGGCAGGCAGAATTTCGCCCATTTTGTGCTGTGGATGTGTACAAGTAATGAATGTAATAGTAACAATTATATCCAGTGCTAATAACTTATATATTTTTTTAATTTTAAGAGGAAAGTCTGTTTATCCACTCCCAATCATTCTCTACTCCCAAAGCGACTCATGTTACAACCCTCTTTTTTCCGCCTTGGAATTATTAGTAAATATTGTCAAATGTGGTAAAGTCCAGAAAGTGCATTTTACCTAATGATACCATTCAACCTGAGCAAACACATTACTCACCGATAAGCATCCACTCTGGGGCTGGAGGGAAATTGTTTGTGTTTGGGGGGGGGCGGGGGAAGAGATGGAATAGAAGTAATGAGAATGAAACCAAAATGTGCTGTAAATGTACAAAAATTAGCTTTTGTCAATCCCCAAACAATAGGCTGGTATATGTCACACACACCAAGGCTGACTTGCAATCCACCCTAGATCTTTTCTCAGGCGCCTATCATAGCCTGGGACTTTCCCTCAACATTGAGAAGACTGAGGTCCTCCATCAGCCTGCCCCAGCACAAGTTGCCCCCATTCTCCCACAAATTGTCATCAGTGGTGAATGCCTGGAAAACATTGAGCATTTCCCTTACCTTGGTAGCCACTTCTACTCGTCAGCCCATCTTGATGTAGAGATCGAACATGGGATCTGTTGTGCCAACACATCCTTCAGAACGTTGCTTCATCATGTCTTTGACAGAGATCTGCGAATGGAAATTAAGATCCTGGTCTACAAGGTAGTAGTCATCCCCGTTCTCCTTTCTGGGTGCGAGACCTGGGTAGCATATCCAAGCCATCTTAAGCGTCTGGAGTGGTACCAACAGTACTGCCTTGGGAAGATTCTCTGTATCAGAGGGGAAGAGTGTCACACCAATGCCAGTGTTCTCTCTGCAGCCAACATCACGAATGTTGAGGTGAAGATTATGAAGCATCACCTTTTCTGGGGATGTCGTTGTGTGCAGCTGGCTAATACTTGTCTTCTGAAGCAAGTCCTCTTTTCTCAACTTAATCATGGGAAGAGGATCCATGGGGGACAGAGGAAACACTGCAGACTCCCTGAAAGTATGTCTTAAGAAGACAGCCATTGACCCCATGAATTAGGAAGAACTGATTGTCAATAGACTGCAATGGCGTTGCATCATACATCAAGCTGGAACCCATTTTGAAGAGAATCACCTTGCTAAAACAGGCTGAGAAATGGCGGAGGAGGAAGGAAAGTGTACAGCATCCTAATCTGCAGTTGTGCTCTCTCCACGCAACCACCTGTCACATATGTGGAAAAACCTGTAGTGCACGGATTGGTATCCTCAGCCATCTTAAGTCTCATCAAGGACTTTTCTCCTGGCAGACGTCATCCTTGTATCAAGAAGGAGCTGCCGCTGCCGAATACAGACTGTTTACAGAAACTTTTTGCCCTTAGCACATTATTTCAGTATTATGGTTTATTTATGTAAGCCTATTGTAAAACTAATGGATGATGGGAGACTAGAGAAATGATAGCACTCATTTTTAAAAGCCTTCAGAAAGTGAGTGGAGACAACAAAAGGACTGGCACTAATGAGCTGATGCAGTCCTCAGTAAGTGTGAGTCTTTCCTTTGACTTCAGCTGGCTTTGAATCAGGCCCTAATAAAGATGGATGAAGAAAATGCAAAGCCAAGATAAGGTAAATAATGTTGTAAGATGGACAGAGTAAAGTAGATGGTGGGTCAAAACAAGGGCAGAAAGAAGAAGAGGGTGTAAACTACATAATTTATCTTGTTAACCTAATTTTAAATATTTGGACTGGTTATTTGCCATGATTGTAACTTTTCTTTATAAAAGCATACCCAAAATGTTCAAATAATAGTAATTGTGTATATCTAAAGGATGGTTAGCTTGTTTCACGTCTTTGTAGAAAATGAGTAATAATTTGTACAATATCATGACATTTTAGACCTCAGATTTTTTTAGGATGTGAGCAAATATTTTCTAATTCGACCACAATTAAACACTAAACTGATATTATTACACAGGCATTATTCCCAACAAGGTGAAGACTTGCAGGCAGGCAGATCCAGGAGAGAGGGGAAGGTCAGGATGAAGGATGGTGCAAAGGTTACAAAAAGTGGAAAATGTCTCAAGTGGAATTGCGTTAGAAGTGGAATCTGGAATGAGAGAGTAGGTAGACCTGTATTTAGGGGTGCGCCTCTCATCCACAAGAAACACTTCCGTCTTTGAGACAGTTCGCTGAAGGCGTCTGTGTTAAAGCCACAGGTTTTATATTCCTGATGCACAGAAAGGGTAAATTAATTATCACTACATGGGTAAATAAGTAAATAAATATTTTTTCACTGTGTGAAATTTCCAAACTCATGTAATCCTATTAACCGAAAATGCTCTGGGAGATGATCCGTATTTTGGTAGCAAAGACATTGTCGGCAGATACCTTACATAGTTACATCTTACCTTCGCTATACAAATAGCCATATAGTATTTAAAAGTGTGTTGAGTTTGTACAATATAAATGAATCCAGGTTAGGTGTAGGCTGGTGTTATGGGTTGGGGTTTGAGGTAGAATCAGAGGCAGAATTTAGAATGGGCTGTTCTTGTGCGTTTTTATTATTTCTTAGGGACCCAAAATATGCTCAGTGATTTGCAGTACACATAGTCTTTGTCTTGAGAACCTTACACTCTAGAAACTGCTCACAGAGAGAAGGTTAGGCTCATTGGTGGGTGGTAACTTAGAGTATGTCTACCCTGCAATAAAAGACCCATGGCATGGCAGCGGTTGCACCAGGTCAGCTGACTCAAGATTGTGTGGATTGGGCTGTGTGGCTAAAAACTGCAGTGTAGATGTTCAGGCTTGGGCTGGAGCCCAGGCTCTGAAACCTCACAAGAGGGGAGGGTCTCAAAGCCCAGGCTCAAGCCTGAGCTCAAACATCTACAGCGCAATTTTTAGCCCCACAGCCTGAGCGCCGCAAGCCTGAGTAAGTTGACCTGGTCTGTGAGACTTGGTGTTGCAGGTTTTTTTATTGCGGTGTGGACATACCCTTAGATTTTTGAAATTCTAGTCTCAGGCTCTTTTCCTTTTTATGGTGTTGAGATAGCGAAGGCCTTTAACATGGGACCACAGAACCAGAAAATAGGTTTCTTATGGTCAAACCGAGAACCAAACTATCAGGTTGTGTTTAGATACAAGGAGCTGAATCTGAAGGCTCCCAAAATCCAGATAGGTTTGGATATGAGGTTCCAGTTTTGGATCTTCTTTAGCTATCAATTCTGATGAATCAAGAAGTAAATTACACTGACAAACAGTAATATTTTAGCTGAACACATTCTCCACATGGTTAGCTTATATCACTGGAATATCTTGCAACTTCAAAGACTCAGCAGCAGAGTTGCTGGGAGCAGAAGGCTTGCCTTATCCTAATTTCTCAATTATATCCAGGTATATCAAGGTAGATCTCCATTTGAGCCAATTACCTAGTTGCTACATCTTTGAGGCTGACCTAAAAGGGAAGGGACATTTAAATGGCAGCTGAGTTGCTTTTGGCTTAGCTGACTGGAAACACTGACAGTTGTGACCCTGTAAAATAGATTGTAAGTAATTTCAAGAATCCTACTGCACCTTCCAAAATGGTTCCAGAGAGTCACTTGGGACAACTCCAGCAGCATAATACTGCCAATATTCTACCACTGCTGTAAAAGCTAACCTCCAGTTGCTTGCCGTGCTGTAAGAGGAAAATAATTCAATCCTGTACCAGCTTGGTCAGCCCAATCTTCACATGAGCATGTGTTTGTGAGTGCAGAAAAATCTCTACCTGCCATTTCATATCTTTCAAGATATTTGTGACGATTCTGAATATCAGGTGGAAATTTTAGCCTAATATTTCTATAGTTCAGTTAGCCAACCCCAACATTTGAATTAGTTATAATCATTGGGCTGGATTGTCTCATTTGGTGAAAGTCTCTGTGAGGATCTCCTTGCAGCATTCCTTCCTTCCATTGGGGCAGGGATAGATAGAGGTTATTGTCCCCTCACAGAATGGGCCATGGAACTCACCCCCAATGCTAAAGAATTCCCAGTGATCTATTTGGAAATCCTGTACCTTCGGCTCTGTGCCTCCCATTCTGAAGCACAGACTGCAGGAAGAGAAAGCTGGCCACTCAGAAGACAAGTTCTCTGCCTCATTGAATAAAACAGAAGAAGAACAAGGCTGCCAGTAGAGGAAGGAAAGACTCATGGAAATCAGGAGAAAGAAGAGGGGACAAATAAGGGGAGTGACTGAAGATTAAAAAGACCTCTAATGACTTGAGGTGTCAAAAAATTCTCTACCTAGTGCCACCCTAAACCTTAATTTTCTTAATTATTGATGGTTGGCAAAGGCATGATTCTGTTGGCAAAGTCTATCTTGCTGTTGACTCTTCTTCCAGTCAAACGTATAGTGGATTCATATCCCCAGGTTTTTCACTCAGAGTTTTTGGCAGAATTTTTGCCGGTGAGATACCAAACAAGTCATAGTATGTCTGATATATGAATTAATTTTGTTTCTGTGATTTCCAAACACTTCACAAATGCACTAGGCACTGTTTATGTAGCGTGTCAGCAGAGTTTACTTTCAAATAAATACTAAAGTGAAATGAAGTACAGCACTGTCTTTGAATGCAGTGCATGATTTTACACTTCATTAAGTCTATTTTTTGTACTAGTACATAAGTGGCAATTGTACAGGTAAAACACGCAGTGGGGTGAACAAAAAGGTGTTCCTCGGTTGAACATGCCAAATAAATGTATCCATTTTTAATGGTGACATTTGACAAAAGGACCAGTGCTATGACTGTTTGCACAAGTTTTATGAATCTGCTTATTTTGTAGTTGAGTAAAACTATTGTTCTGTCTCAGCCACTAAAACAATCTCTTGTACGTCTGAAACCTATTATATTCAAAATACCTCAAGGAAGAATACATATAAATAGCTCTGTAATGGGAACTTTTCTTCTTTTCCAAGTTTGAAGAGTTTTTATAAAATGCTCAAACAGACTTCCCTGTTATTAGTTAACTGAGGCTTGAATTTTAACAAACCTGTTAAATAAAAATGGCTACCCTTTGTTTTGATATTTTAAAATTCATTTACATTTCTGGGATAGACCCAAAAAAAATCTTCCTCAAGAAAACCCTCATAAACAAGTAAATAAACCACAATAAAAATGGTTACCTTAAACTACTAAACTCAAGGCTAGTGAAGACAATGGGGTTGCACAGGCAAAAGTGAGGCATAATTTGGCCTGCAGTAACTTTAGTTACTAGTGGTGGTGCCTGAAAACGAAAAAAAAAAATCATAGCTTGACTTTCATCTCCTAGAACCTGAGTTATGTCTTCTTGTATTTCATGCTCTTGTATAGTCTGGTTTATTGTTTGATTTTTCATTTATAAGAAAGTAAACTAAACCAGTAATATGAATTTCTCAACAATTAAAAAGTAAATTTAAATTAATAGGTGGCAGCAGAAAAGCAGATATTAACATACATTTTGTTTAAATTAACATTGTTTATATTACTTGTGACATGAAACGACTGTGTTTGTATAATATATAATCTATATATTTAATGTAAAATCTGTTTATCTTAGGCATTTATGAAGTGCCAGTCTACGTAGGATGTAGGTAATGGTCACGTAGATAACCATACAAGAGCAATATTAGAAATAGTATTTTAATCTTTATTTCAAGAGTGAGGAATACATAAACTAGGAGATTATGTACAACATCTGCCCAGCTGAACCATAAATCTGAATCCTTGGATCCATCACATTTTTTGTAACTTCTGTTTTTGTATTATTAAGACAAATACAACACAGACTCCATTGGGTCAATTTGACATCTATTTATAGTTCTCTCTCTATCCTCTGCAGAGGTCATGAACAGGCAGTGGAGGGTTGCTTGCACTATTCTGCCGATACGTCGTTCTTTTGATCGGGAGGGATCTCCTTCAGAGGTGACAGAGTAGTGTCAATCACCATTCAAGCATTTGTTCTCTCTCCAGGGATCGCAGATGGGAGTGCCAAGAATGAGGATGTCTTTTGTCATTTGGATACCTGATCACTAGGAAATGAACTGAATCACCAAATTATTTTGCATAAGTCCTTTTAAACAAATATAAATCAACATCTAGACCATGAAAGGGACATCAGAGGAGAAATCCCATTGAAGACAATGCTAAAACTCCTGTTGATTTCACTGGGGCCAGGATTCAGCCCTTGGTGATTATTATCCTGTTACGACAGACATCTTTTTAAAGAGATTAGAATTAAATTCCACAATTGACAAGTGTAAAGATATGAGTCAAAGTTTATAACATTTACAAGGGAGGGGAAACTGTATCGCATCTCTGACATAAACCAGCCAACCAGTGACAGGGAATTAGGAAGAAACATAATGGACATTTTTACACCTCTGAAGGAGCTGGTACTAGCCAGTGTTGTAGATAAGATACTCGATTAAATGGACTACCGTTCTGACCCACTATGGCAGCACCTATGGAGTCTATATCACTGTTTTATTTTGCTGTGCTATTCCTTTGCACCAGAAAAGGACTTTTTGCACGCAAGAATAAAGATGTAGCTGCTGGTATAGGGAATATAGAAGTCTTGAGGCTTGAATCTACAAGGCTGAGAGTGAATTAGACATTCTTCTTCCAGCTGCTGCTGTTCACAACACTTTTGACAGGTAAAATACATTACGCATTCTCTTGTCCATTTAATGTAAACAATTACTATTTTAAGTCCATAATCAAACCCAAATAGAAGGATGTAGACAGACAGTTCAGAGATTAAACTAAGCAGTAGATTAAATGAATGTAAAAGTAGTTTAAATATAATATAAAATGGAAAAAAAATCGAAATCAGAATGTAAGGTTTCGATCAACCCAAAACACAATTTTTTTCAGTTTGGGTTCATGGATAATTTCATTTTTTTGTTTCGTTTTTGTTCTGTTTGTGAATAGATGAGATTTCAAAATAGTGACACTCCCCCTGAAATGAAAAATCTGGTTCCTGAGCAGCTCTAGTTTTTACAACTTCGTGCCGAAAGACAGCAAGAATTCTGGGCAAGCACAATTTTAAAAATATTTTAATAGTTTAAGTGTCCTAAAATGCATTCTGCTGATTACAAACAACTAAACATTGCTTATGTGAATTAGTAAAATTGTACTGAGAACTCACCAAAGAAGTCATTGAAAACTCTCCTTGCCCCACACAGAGGCATCCAAAATGGGACACTATTAACCCACCAGCTCCTTATTTTAAATGCTGTATGTGATGTTGAACTGAAGTGGCCAGTCATGCTGTGTATCCCCAAATAATCATGTTGCCAGCTATTGAGTCTAGGGCTTGATTTGTTGCATTTCTGAATCCAAGTAGAATACTGATAATGCTAGTAAATAAATTTAAGGCTCAATCCTGCTAAATGCTGAGCATTATAGCCCGATTCAGCAAAACACTTATGCATATGCTTAACTTTAAGTCTTTGCTTCACTTTCAGCATGTGAGTAGTTCTGTTGACGTCAATGGGACTGTTCACATGCGTAAAGGTAAGTATGTGCTCAGCTGCTATGCTGAGCGAGACCAGAGTGCTCAGCACCATTCAGGATCAAGCCCACATAGCACTCTTCATATTCAAAGCACTTACCAGAAAGTGTCTGTCCTCACAATAGTGTGTGAAGAAGATATTAGAAACACATGCTGTGGATGGGGAAACTGAGGCAAAGGTTACATTTTAGATTATAAACTCTTTGGGTCAGGGACTGTCTTTTATTATATTTCTGCACAGTGCTTGAATGAATGGAGTTTTGACCTGATTGGGGCCTCCAGGCCCTACAGTAATATAAATAATAAATAAATGACTTCCCCATGGCCACAGAGGGGAGATCTTGCCAAATATTTGAGTAGTTTTGAATTGTTCTTTTATCTCAAATGCAACAATCCCATGGCACAGGAGAATCTGGGGTAATTTGTTTTTGCACCTTTAAAAACCAAAAACAAAGTGTGGGGGGGGCGGGGGGGAGAGGGGGAATGCAAGAAGGAAAACTTGTTCAGTTTCCTGGTTTGTTTAAGATTGTGGTGCACTACACACAAATTCATCAAACCCCTTTCCTGGTGACAGTACTTCATTAGATTAGTTGGATTGGGTATTCACGGGGATTTTCATCTTCTGACTCATAAAATTCTTTTATTTCCTAAACAATTTCCTGTGTCTGACTGGAATTTCGTGTCTGTAGGTTTAGCTGGGCTCCTTGAAGCAGTTACTTTCTAAATTACACTGTGCTTCATATCTCCACGTAATACCTGGAGAGCCAGGTCACAGACTGACTCCTGTTTTTCAAGAAAATTGATCCCCTTCAGTACCTTACCTGTAGTCATTTTATTCAGAAATGTGTTAAATCTTTTTGGCTTCTTCCTTTCATGACAACAATGATTTTCACTTGCTGCCTCTGCAGTTTCCCCATGTCTGCTTATGAATATTTGTGTCTAATTCTGAGCATGCACCCCAGTGATTTAATGTTAGTATGTCGCTTGCAGGCCTTTCCCATCAGGTTTTCATCACTCACATGGTGGAAAGGAAAGAGAGAGAGTTACGAGTATATCGGACCGTTTAGCGATTGATGAGAAATGCCTTTTCCCTTCTTGTTTTAGTCTTTTACTACTTTTGAAGGGGGTGAAAGTCAGGTGAGGTTGGAATACCAGAATCTTGTGTGTTCTTGTTTTGAAAGGTTCAGTGAATTGAAGATGATACTTTTTGACATGTGAGTTCCAGAAATGTTTAGACCGATTGTAGTGTGAGCGAGTCCTGCTTATACAAGGAGTTTCATCTGTGTGTCTCTCTCTACGTGTAAAATGACTATGCTTTTGTGAGAGTTATGTGATCTATTTGAATGTCCTTAAGCTGAGAAGACTGAAGTGTAAGCCTAAATGCCATTTAAAAATGAATTCAACTTCATTTGGCAAGATGACAGTTGTAAAGGATCCTCAGATCATTGTACTTTGGAAGATGCATATAGCATAGCATGATTCAAAACAGCAAAGAAAGTGGTCTTTTGAGGTAATCAGCAAATTTCTGATTTAAATATCTAAATATTCTGAGCTGACTGTTTAGACCCTGATATAAATTTGTGACAGGAATTCTTGTTTTAGTGAAGACTGTAGCTATAAACCAAAACTCTCTAAGAAGTGTCCCTAGCCTCTGTCTGCCAGAAGCTTGGATTGGGTGATGGGGTATGGATCACTTGATGATAACCTGTCTATTCATTCCCTTTGGGGCACCTGCCATTGGCCACTGTCAGAGGACAGGATACTGGGCTTGATGGATCTTTGGTCTGACCCAGTATGGCCGTTCTTATGTTGTTCTTACAAACAGACTCCTTGCTTGTGTAATTATTTCATTTTTAAAAGAGTCACAGATATATTAACAGGTTTAAGAGTAACAGCCGTGTTAGTCTGTATTCGCAAAAAGAAAAGGAATACTTGTGGCACCTTAGAGACTAACCAATTTATTTGAGCATGAGCTTTCGTGAGCTACAGCTCACTTCATCGGATGCATACCGTGGAAACTGTATTAACAGTACAGTTTTATTTATCAGATTGTTTGGTCTTAATCCTCCACTCTTACAGTAGTTTTACACTGACATTATTTCACTGAAATCACAAGAGCTACTTCAGTATAAATTGTTACTCTGTACCAATGGAGAATCTAGTTTCACATTTGTTTATAATAGTTAAAAATCAGTAATATAGCAGAGCAGTTTTAATCAGCATCAAAAGCTTCACATTAAATAAAGGGCCATAGTGTCTGAAATTAAAAATTGATATAGTGAATCACAGACGCTGACTTTGTCCTTTTCCGAGGGGTGCTCAACCTCCATTCCGCCCCAGGACCTGCCCCCCCCTCCCACATCTTCCCTCCCCCTACTCTGAGCATGCCCCACCCTCACTCCTTCCCCCCTTCCTCCCCAGAGCCTCCTGCACACCACTAAACAGCTGATCCATGGCAGGGGGGAGGCACTGGGAGGGAGGGGGAGGTACTGATTGGCAGGGCCCACCAGTGGGTGGGAGGCATTGAGGGGGGGAACTGATGGGGGGACCGCTGGTGGGTGCTATGCACCCACCGTTTTTTCCCCTGTGGGTGCTCCAGCCCCGGAGCAACCCACAGAGTTGGCACCTATGTAGCGAATACTTTTTTGTGATATTTACTTTGAAAACCAAATGAATAAATGAATTGCCGTATACATGTATACAACAGTTTTAAATGGCTGAATGTAGCACATATGCTAGCATTGCATAATCTATATCCATATGTTAAAATGTTAGGGCCTGGGAAAGTTCTAGGGTAAAATTATTCTCGTCTTCAGGAAGATTAGTGAAAAAATATAGTTAAGAAAACAGTCATTTATAATTTATGCCATTGTCACAATCCACTCACACCCCACCTCCACATTTTGGTGTTAGAACTGCATGATTTGCTATAGATGTGCTTTCACAAACACAGTTTTAGAACAATCCTCTTATATTTCTATGTAGGCCTTTCTACAAGTCCTGTATTAGCCTGGGCAAGTGGGTTTACTTTCCCTATCAGCAGGTGGAGACAGGAACAAAACTTTAGATGTCACTCTTTCTGGAGCCTGCTTGCTGGATCTCATTCACCAGTTGTTTACTGTCACTACCAGGGGGGACCAGCTCTGTGCTATTTAGTGATTTTCTTACGTGTGTCACGCTTCTGACCTATTCTAGACAATCTTGTTCATGTTGCTAGTAGTGTCCAATTTTAGGTGAGCACCTTCAGCTTCTGGTTCTACATTGTGAAAGCTCAATAGGCCTGGGTCTAGCATTGCAGGTCATTCTCAAATAGCATCCTCACATGTCAAGTTGGCAACTCAGCAGACGTTCTTTCTTTGTTCTTCTCCTTCACTGTTTAAAGAGGGGGAAAAGCTAAGATCTTATTAAGGGGCAACAATTCTCTATGCTCCCCTCATGTTCAGTGGTTGAAAAGGCCAGGGAAGGGGACTCTTCATTCCTGACACTGTGGAAGATGTGATTGTATGACTCAGCGTGCTGAGAATGTTTTGTCCAGATTGGGTAGAGACAAATACTGCTTGCAGTAAGAAACTTTGAAGGCAGTGCACCAGGCAGCTTCCAGATTGTTTGTGGCAATTATTCATTTGTCTTCTGATTATGGAAATCTGGAAGAAGTATTATAACTTGCTGCCTAGACCCTACCACAATTCATTCACTCCAGAACTGTGACCTGGAGTTAGTTAAATATTTAAAAAGGACCTTTCAGATCTGAGGGCAAAATTCTCAGCTCCACTCAGAAAGAAATAAGTGAAGCTACGTAAGATCTTCACTCTAGATGTTAACATGCACTTTTCTCCCTCAAGAGGAGTGGTCTTGAGGACAGTTGCCTTTCCTTTGTTTTTTCCTTCCTTTGAATTCTCTCCCACCGCCCAAATAATGGCATATCACTTCATTTTAATTTAGATTAAAATGTTGTTCAACTTTTTTCTTGATAGAGAATGTAAGGTGTTTGTGCTGCTTGATACATTCCTTTCAGAATCTGACTACCTTCTTGTTGTAGTGTGAGCAAGTTAAAATGGATCCAGAACCTCTTAGAACTGGTGGGTGTTTGGCACCTCAGAGGCCTGCTAAACCAGCAGCTTCTAGTTCTCTCAAGTAGGGATTCATATAAGAGAGATAGTGTCCACCTGAGCAAGGAAATTGAACTTGTTCTGGAGAGATCTGTGGAATAGCCATGTTAATATTCATTTATTCTTTAGCCAAATTCAACAGAGTAGGTGGTTTTCCTTCTGCTGAGACTACTTTGGATTACAGGATCCTCAGAGCAATGGCGCCTCATTTTTCACTCTCTTCCTCTTGGGCTTTGTGAACTGATTTGTCCCAGGGCAGTTTTCTTGGTAGGTCATGGGTGGAAATTGTCATCGGTTGACTTCCTAAGTTTTGTTCCAAATTATGAAAAAATGTCCTTGATGAGTAAGAATATTTTGTACCTTTTAAGTTAATTGTGATGTAAGTATCACATAAATTCTCTTTCAAAGACATCACATTTAATAGGTAAAGTAAACAGAAGGAAGGGAGCCTTACTTTTTTATCATTACACATAACTCTTTCCCTTGTTTAATAACCTTGTCTTTGTACCAAGCTCCATGTTTGTTCAACTGTATGCGGGAGTGTGTTTGTGTGGAATGATGTTTTATGACATGTTGCTCAGTAACAAGGCACATTTTGACTGAGTGTCTCTAATCTGATGATATCCTACAAACTACTAGGGGGTCAAAGCAATTTTCTTATCAGAATTACATCACTGTGATTCTAGTTTTTCTCTCTAACTGAACTGTGATTGTTCTTTCTAAAATAAATTCCATAGATCTACAGAATATTACAGCCAAAATATTTTAGCACTTTTTAAAAAACAATTATAGATATTCTGTTCTTGAAATAGTCCAAAGCAAAGTTGTCACAAATGCGGGCCTCTCAAAGGATGAAAACATGCTTGAATTCCAATGAAGTAGGCTCTGTGCACAGTTGTTTGAGTAAACATAGAAATCAGAGCATTACATACTTGATTACAGCTGGTAAAAAGGGACTTTGTGATATAAGCTAATCAATAATTATGTCTGATGAATCGTGCTGTTTGATACTTGGTCCTTTTGTACAGGTACTAGCTTGGAACTCAGGAGACCTGGGTTCAAGTCCCTGTTCTGCCACAGGCGCCCTGAGTGACTTTGGGCAAGTCACTATCTGTGCCTCAGTTTCCCATCTGTAAAATGGGGATAATAGTGCAGGGATATTGTGAGAATAAATATATGAAAAATTGTGAGGTGTTCAGATACTGTGGTAATGGGGTCATCTAAGTACCTAAGATTGATATGTTGCACCAAATTGGTGAAAACGAGGAGAGAATCAGGCCCATGAAATTTGAAAGCCCTCAAATTATTTTTTCCTTGCCACCTCAATGCAAAATCTTTTTTAAAAGAAGTAACAAATTATGAAATATTGCCCAATTAATGTGGCATTTTGCAATGTCTCTTATAAATGGATTTTTTTTTAAATTTGGTTTTAATATGGATGGCCAGGAAGATAAGAGGTTAAAGATACTTGCCTACCTTTTGTAGATTGCTTTCAGATCTGTAGAAGAAAAATGCTATGTAAGAGCGAGGTGGTGGTGATGTTAAAATATTAATACTACTTAGGAAAAATCTTTGTGATTTTAGTGGGAGCTTTTCTTGAGTAAATCTTGAAGGATTGGGCTATATAAATGAAAGGATCTAAGCTCTTTGGGGCAAGATCTGTCTTTTTTTGGTCTCAGTTTGTACAGCACCTAGCACGGTTAGGGTCCTGGTCTCTGACTAGGGCTCGTAGGTGCTACCACAACATAACATAATAATAGTTTCATTTCTAGTTGGATTATGTTGATGACTGGGCTGTATTTATTTTATTCATTTGGTTCTTCCCATTAATGCATTATATCAGGTTGCTGTCAAGGCTAACTCACTTAAATAACTACACAACTTGCAGTCACAATTTGATACTGACTTATTTATACTGGATGAAAATTGTGGTTAATTTAGTGAATTATGGCGCTAATACATAATTATGTAAATCACAAGCCACTTGCAAGACATACATTTGCTTTACTGTTCGGGCTCTTATAAGGAACATAAATCCATTGTCCAAAACTGAATACTTTTGGATTGAGGATATCAGGTCAACAGTAAATTTAAAAAACTATCTGAGACATTTCTTAATCACATTTTTAAATTATAGGTTACACTGCTACACATGATATTATTCAGATCCATTGCTGCTGCAGATCTACAACTGACTTATGTGTCAGATACATGTTTAAAAACAATAACCATGATTTAAAGTTACAAGAGGCACTGTTCAGCTGAGGGGAGGAAAAAACCCTTTTGGATGAAGTGCATTAGGTTCAGTAGTTTTACTGAATCTCAACCAAAAAGAAATCATTCTAAGAACACTGGGGAAAAGATCAGTGCTCCTGCCTACCTGTTGCATTTTAATAAAGTCCACGGTTGGAGATGTCTGATGTAGTCTAGAGGAAATGCAGCCCATTCCCAGCCGTTATGTATATATATATATTGAGGTATTTTAGAATATTGCAGAAGGGTTAATGAAGGAGGCATAGCAATAGCTGTATGCTAATATTGTTGTTGTTTTCTAAAGCAAACAGATGCCGTATGTTTTCATTGACCCAGGAATATCTGGGTTGCTCTTGTCAATCCAATTGTTCTGAGTTATTCAAATGTCAAACAAGATTGTAGATGTGAAGTTTCAGACTTCTCTCAGCAATCATTTTAAACAGATTTATCATGCCAAAACTAAGCAAAAGAAATAAATCCAGATTGGATACATTGTTGTGTAAAGACCTGTTTTGACATTCAGAGAACAGCGATCAAAAGAAAAAAATCATTGTCTTTATTTGAGACTTCCAATCCTTTACTGCCCAAATGAGAGACAGAACAGCAAGATGGTGATCCTCTCACATCAACAATTATTTTGTAAAATTTCCTTCAGATACAATTCCTAAGCGTGATATTTCCTTGTTATGGTGGCACAATTCTGCTGATCACAGCGAGTTTGTTAGAGCCCATCCGCTTCTCTTTCCAAACTCCAGGCCCTACTTTTTCCTTATGCTCCCCCACATTCACAGCCTTGCTCTCAGCCCAGCTCCCTACATGTCCCTTCCTAACAATATGGTCTCATGGTCCCGCTGAAAGCCTTATGCCATAGGAATTGGACAATTGGGATTGTTTCCTTTCCAGTGGGATGTATATAACACTTGATTATAATCCTGGAAGCTTACAAGATTTCTGTGCCTGATTCTGCTTATAGATACGCTGGTGTAAATCGGGAGTAACTCCACTGAAATTAATTTTCCTTCACTGTAAAATGTGCATAAATGAAACCATAATCAGGCCTACTTTATCCAATACTATCCCAGCAAGTAGTATTTTGAATCAAGGACAGTATTTCAAATCTGGTACAACTTTTTTACTGAAGTGTAAGCAAGATATAGTATAAGAAATATTTTATTTCCTGTAACTGTTCACTGCATAGTCATCATCTAGAAAATGCTGTGAAAATAAACGTGTAAAGCTCACCAAATTAACCAAATCACATCTTGTATTTGCAAAGGCATTATATATAACAAAATTACATCTGTTGTACCGTTTTTACATCTAGGTTGTGTGTGTGAAGTTAGAGGCTGGTATATGGATCTCTGTCAGACTCGGTCTTAGTATAAATGTGTATGGGGAGAGAGAGTGAAGTAACTTAAAGACCTACAACTGTTTTAAAGTGGAAGATTTATTACTGTATTTAAACCTTGTATGCTTCGTGTTTTTACAAAGATGTAGTTTCTCAGTGGAATAAGACAAACTATGAGACTCCACATTAAATACTGTGGTTTACAATAACAAAAATTGTGTTTAAAAAGCTTAAGAGTTCCAAAACCCATCAGAGAAACCAGGCATTTTTCAGGTCAAGGCCCTTTTTCCTCCTGCTCTGCCTCCCACCAGCTGGTGCCATTTTGCAGCCCTAGCATATGCCATCACTCTCTACCTTTCCACCTGCAAACAGCTTTCTGAAGGAAATGCTTGGAATAATTTAGCAAAAAAATGATGAAGTGCAGCCTACCCTTTACTGTCTCTGGATTCTAAAATGGAAAACATAACTGTAAAAATCACTGTTATGGAAGACAGAGAGGAGGTCTCCAATTCACAGGTATCTGAATGGGGCACTAATGCAAAAACATGAAATGGTTTGTGATTGCAATTGTGCTGTTTAGGAAATTATCAAAAGGAATATTCTGGACCAAAAAAAAAACCCACCAAAAACAAAGAAACCACGCTAACTGGGCCTGCTTTTCTAAAGCAGCCTGCAGTTTTGCTTCTGCAAATAATTACAGGCTCACATTTTAGCAGTTAAACCTCTAACTTCCTAATTCGTGGACACAGGCAGTTAGATGTCTAAGTGCTACAAAATGTGCCCCAACTCACAAAATTGGAAGCAGGATTGAGACTTTCCTTGAAAGATAAATAACAAAATCCAGGGGGTAGACTGTTTTGAAAATATTTATCATGTGTTACATTTATGCTGTAATTTGATGGTTTAAGTAGGAAATATGTTGTGTACTGTATAGGACTATGCCCAGACGTCAGGATCACCTTATGAAAATATGCCCTGGGAGTGCATATGTTAAGGATTTTCTAGAATTTTCATCTTCATGGAGAATAAGCTTCCTTCTGTCTTTTAACCTTAATGTGATAGAGATCATATGCCATCCGCTGCAACAAGTTTTGATTTCTCTGTCACACACACACACGAGACTGAGTAGATTTTGTGGGTTGCACTAACAACATCAGACATACTGTATGAGCAGAAACATTTCTGTTCCTTCCTGCTCTTAACCTGGCTGCCCAGGGCAGTCATCAGGTGTTCTCTGTTCTGAAGAAAGCATTCCCTGATGAAGGAGTATGAGCCTCCATCTTCTCTTCAGCAAATTAAGGGTCCTCAGTAAAAACAAATGATCCCAATTTTAGGGCAAAAGCCATGCAGCTTTACAAAATATTTGGGAGAAATCCCAGGTGGAGGAGGTGGAGAGAAGTGTAGCAAATGACTGATTAAATATGTGAAACCTACTGGTTTAAGAGTCTTTTTGTTATTCAGGGCCAAGTGCAAATGACCTGTCTCTAATGTATGGTTTATACACCTTTTTAGTGAGGTAATGGATAGAATAACGTTTCATTGTTTTGTATGTTTGCACTTTTGGCTCAGAATGGATGTTCACTATATCTAAACAATTAAATCTGGCATGTAATATATCAGAAACCCACAGAACCAAGGATAAATGGGCCTGATTCTCATTTACACAAAGGCCCCAGGGCCTTAAAGTGAGTGCATATATATAATATATTCCTGTTTTAAAGCCCCTTTCCACTGTCAGAGTGGTGTAAAATGACCTTAGTAAAGATAAGAATTAGACCCATTTTAAATGTCTATAATACAATACAAATGACTACCAAACAAGGCTGTGTGTAACATTTGCATCAGTCCCTCTCAAACTGCATCTTGAGTTCAGGGATCAATGTATTCACAAAAATTTGCAAACTTTGGTTGAAGTTGTTCACTTAGCTGGGAAATCCAAAACTCCCTGTTCCCAGCTTGTCTCCTGCAATTACCCTTCTTCCCTTCCCCCCAGCTGCTGTCCTGTTCTACCCACCAAGCTTACTGTTTTTCAAGGGAAAACACTCCTGCTATTGCTACCAGCTAGATCTGCTGAGCTGGAGCTGATAAACGTCCAATTTTAGTGTGCTACTCTTCTAAAGAAATCACGCATGAACATTAATGAGGTGTTTCTTCCCGGGCACAGTCTTTACAATGCAAAGGATTACAGTTCCTCTCAGCCGCAACTCAGTAGAACCAGCAGAGAGCAGAAATGGGAGAGCTTTTTCTCCCCCGTTACTATTTCCCTTTTGGAAGCATCCAGCCCCAAAATGCCCTTTGAAAAACTGAATGAAGCATGAGTCTATACTGCAGCCACTCTGCACCACTTACAGACTTTGGGAGGGAGGAGGAGGTGGCAGGCAGGGCCATCCTTACCCATATGCAAAGTACACAGCTGCGTAGGGCACCAAATTTCCTGGTGCCTCGTGCAGCTGCGTGCTGCTCCAGCCCCTGGCCCACCTCTTCCCCATGGCCCCTGCCCCTGCTCCCCCCCCAGCCCCACATTTTCCCACCCCTACCCCAGCCCCACCTCTTCCCGCACCTGAGGACTGAAGCAGGGCCTGGCCAGCACTCACCGGCAGCAGGCAGTGCAGCGGTTCAGCCCCAGCCACGCAGCTGGTGAGTGCTGGGGGGTGGTTCTCCCCTGTCCCCCAAGCCAGCCCCACCCCTACTGAGGCCTGGGGCCCCACCCCCACAGAGGGGCTGTGTAGGGCCCCAGAATAGCTAGGGATGACCCTGGGTGGCAGGGCTTCAGTCCCAGGAAGAGGGAGCAGTGATGGGAGATTATAACATCCAAGGGCTGATTTTCACTACAGGGAGATCCACACTGCTGCAATCGATGCAGCAGGGGTCAATTTAGTGGGTCTAGTGAAGACCCGCTAAATCGATGGCAGAGCGCTCTCCAGTCGACCCAGGTACTCCAGCTCTGGGAGAGGAGTAAGGGAAATCGACCAGAGAGTGTGTCCCGTCAATGCAGCACAGTGAAGACACCAGGGTAAGTCGACCTAAGCTCCATGACCAGCTACTTTATTCACATAGCTGGAGTAGCGTAACTTAGGTCGACTTATCCCGGTAGTGAAGACAAGTCCTAAGGGTATGGCCATGCAGCAAAGGAAGAGTAGGTGTACCCATCCTAGCTTTATTCTAGTGAGTGTGAGTAACAATGGTAATGAAGATCTAGGCTGTTCTCAGTGGTAGCAGATGACAGAACAAGGAGTAAAGGTCTCAAGTTGCAGTGGGGGAGGTTTAGGTTGGATATTAGGAAAAACTTTTTCACTAGGGGGGTGGTGAAACACTGGAATGCGTTACCTAGGGAGGTGGTGGAATCTCCTTCCTTAGAAGTTTTAGTTGGGGATTGGTCCTGTTTTGAGCAGGGGGTTGGACTAGATGACCTCCTGAGGTCCCTTCCAACCCTGATATTCTATGATTCTGTGGCAGCAGAGGCTTCAGCATGGGCTTGAAACCCGAGTACATACCCAGCAACCAGCATCCCAGACAGACATTACTGTGGCAGCTAGCTTGCAATGAAGCCCATGCTGCCACATCTTGACTCCTATTGTTACCTGTGCTAGCTAGATTAAAATTAGCACACGTAGCCTACTTGAGCTACAGTTACACCTTAAATTATAGTGTAGATGTACCCTAAAGCAAGAAGAGATCTTCTGGAGGTTGCTGGGAAAGGAGGAGAAACAAGAAAGCCCCTATTGTTTTGCTAGTTACACAATACAGACAATAAGAAGCCACATGGGTACAACTGGGTGCCAGATAAGTGTGTTTACTAAATATACACAAACATGCCAGGTCTAGCTAGATACATAATCCAGCTCTGACTGGTTTCTGGCTGCTTTTGAAACATAGTACACAATGAGCACTACTAGAAGGCTCACAAGCTATCCAAAGGATACCCTTCTATTCCTGGTTTCAGAGTAGCAGCTGTGTTAGTCTGTATTCGCAAAAAGAAAAGGAGTACTTGTGGCACCTTAGAGACTAACAAATTTATTTGAGCATAAACTTTCGTGAGCTACAGCTCACTTCATCGGATGCATTCAGTGGAATAACAAATTTATTTGAGCATAAATTCCACTGAATTCATCCAGTTGAAGTGAGCTGTAGCTCATGAAAGTTCATCCACTGGAATTCCACTGAATGCATCCAATGAAGTGAGCTGTAGCTCACGAAATTTTATGCTCAAATAAATTTGTTAGTCTCTAAGGTGCCACAAGTACTCCTTTTCTTTTTGCCTTCTATTCCTATATGCTACGTTTCCTGCAAGAGGGAGTGAGAGAGGTGAGGGGGAAGGGTACTGGTATGCCTTGTAAGTTTGCCCAATGAATTCAAACTTTCCATCAAACATGCAGCGGTTAGTTTGGTTCCATCTCCAGGCCAACCAAATGATGGTGCCCTTCATGAACTGTACCCTGCAGGTTTCACACAGTTATACTACCAACCTTCTTAATGTTATTAGTTCATCATAGTAATACTAGAAGAGACCCAAAGAGGCGACGAGGTGGAGGAGATATAATTGAGGTGGAAATGCAACAATTTAGCATTAAGTGGTTGAAAATCTGAGGAACCACTGCTTGGATTTTCGAACTATGTTGTAGTCACTACTTTGCGGGAGCAGATGCCTCACTGGCAGAATCTATAGAACAAGTGACATTCTGAAAAAACAATGTGTACACTGGAAATTAATAAACTAAATTCTAGTCACTCCAGTTGGGTACAAAGGCTGCTTTAAGGGAGTTCAACTCTGTTTGTACAGGTTTTCAGCTGACTTCACTTTTTAAAAGTGCATGGCATGCATCCAAAACAAATAATTTTTTGTGCTAGATGGGAAGACCAAAAGGAAAAGTCTGGAGAGAGGAGGATGGATGATCTTCCTTTAATGTCAAAACTGACATAAACATATCCCCCCAACCCCTTTGCACAAGATAATTTTCTCAGCAAGACACAGATTGCTTCAATCTCTGCAGAGCAGCCTTTGAAGCTTTCTCCTTATTGTTGTGCGTAGGGGGAGGGAGGGTTACCTTTGAGGATTTCTACAACAGTGAAGAGTTCCTCCTTCAAATACTTTCACATTATGAGGAAAATGCTCTCTTCTTTGGGGCTTCTCTTCCTTAAGACTTAGGGCTGGCCAGAAAACAAGAATTCTGCTTCGCAAAACATTTTGGTTTTGATAGAAAAGATTCTGTTGAAAATTATTCAGCCAGGTCTGCTTAAGACCTCACTCATCATTAGGTGGAGTTCCTTCTCAGGAGATAATTTGCATTGTTGGAGAGGATCCACCAACTGGAAGATAACAATTTTTGACGGGTTCCCATTCTGCAGAATTTTGTAATAGGCTGCTTCTTGTTTTGTTTGTGAAGCTATGTGCATTGTTTGGCAGGGACGGTTTACAGTGTGGAATAATTTATAAAGACATTTGTGACTTTGTAATCACTCTTTTTAAAGATTGACATTACTAGAGGGATTCCAGGTGGGTTTCTCTCTCGCAGGATGTTTGCCTTGTTCAGAGTATTTGATCTTCAGCTTTGTCCATTTTTTCATTGGTCACACTTGGATAACACTTTTAGCCCCTGATCCCCCAATGAGCTTTGTGTGGGTAGACCCCATGGACTTCATTGCAGGTCCTGGTGGGCTCCTACTTGGAACTCTAATTAAGATGTTACTGTATTTATCCAAGTTTTTCCAAAAGGGTGAGAAATGAACCATCTCGGGGAGGGGCTGTTTCGCTCTTACATGGTTTCTTTCTCAAAAGTTTTCATCTACACCTTACACAGTAAAATATGACTAAAGATGTGCAGTATTGTTCCGCATTGACATGCTTTCCCTGCACATATTGAGACCATTTGATAGCTTCCACACCTCCCTTTGCTAAAAATCTTGTGGGAAATTCTGTACATCCTGTATTCAGCTGTGCAAAGTGATTTGTAGCTGCAGCTACATTCTTTAATGACTTACTGCAAGGCATTTTATAAAACCATTAATAACAAATGTTTAACAGATATTAGGAGAAAGAACTTTGGTATGTGCGAGCATATATACACACAGAGAGACTGGTGTGTGTATGTGTATAATGTATGGGTGAGTGACCTTAGGGGATTGCATGAGAGGGGCAGGTATCTGGTGGTGATCAGGTGTGTATGGGTTTTTAGGTGACCTTTCAAGTCTCTCAGGCAGATTCTTATGTGGAAGCCCAGCTATAAGCAACACAGCCCTTCGATTGCTATTTAGGTGAACTAATCAGGCTGTGTGAGGGGAATCTGCTGGGACACTGTAGTTGCAGGGGCTTGGGTTCCCCAGTCCCTGTGTTGGTGAGTAGGGGGAGACTAGGGAGCGAATAGTTAAAGAATGAAGGGTCATTCTTCAGATGATGATGTGCAGCCATGACTTATAAATAGGGGTCACAATATAGTGCTCTTAATTGTACCTGAGGCTGCTACAGAAGGCTCAGATAGCAGCTGTGCTGAAGAGCACGTGTTTCCATCTGTGCATGGCAAAGTGAAGTGAGGCCTTTTGTTTTGGATGTAGGGGCTGCACCTGAGACCATGCAGAAGCTGAGCTATTCCAGAATTCAGGAGCCCTTTAGTAAGTGGGGCTTTCCACTGGAAGCACATAACATGCGCATCCCATGAGCTAGTGTGGTTGCCTCTGGGCAGCTGAGTGGAACTCAAAGTATTTTTTTTATTGATCTTTAAAGGCTTGCATGGTTTGAATCTGTGTCCGGGTTACCAGAGCACCCATCTCTTTACCTGGGCTAGACTGCCGCAGTTGCTGTCTGTGGAGGTGCATGCCAGGGAGCTCTGCAGGTGCAGAAGAAGGGCAGTGCTGGCAGCTTGTTCTCTGAGAGGGTCTAAATGTGAATAATGTATTACAATTGTACATGAGTAATAATGTATTATAATTGTACATGCAAGGTAACGGGTGTTTCTGAAAATGGTACTTAGGCTCCTAAGTCACGTAGGTGCTTTTGACAGTGGTCCCCTCAATTGTTGGTAACGCAATCTGACACAAAGATACTGAAGCTCTTGATTTCTCTTGTTCCTCGTTTCCAGGTTGGCCTTCATTCTATGATGTGATCAGTCCTGATGCAATTACGTTCACCGATGACTTCTCTTATGGGATGCACAGGATTGAAACAGGCTGCAGTCAGGTCAGTATATAGCACTGAGACCATTCTGATAGTAAAGGCTGCAAATATTGTTACAGCACCCTACCCTTTCCCTGTGATTTACAAAGCTTTTAGTTCATTAAATACTAATAATCTTAAAATTGTGTGGTGGATTGCAAGTATGACAGACAAATGGTCCAAGCAAAGTACAAAGTGCTAATAAGAGTATGCTTAAACACTGTTTAACAGAGCATACATCATTGGCTTGAATCAGTGGTGCCAAGTATACAGAAATTGTCTTGTTGAAAGGAATCCCGTCAATGCTCATCCCTGAGCTCCGCTTCTCTACCTCCATGTACAAATGGTTTTGATAGAGGTTGGAAGCGTTGTAGCAACTATTTGTGTGCTGATACCATCACTGTGCATTACTGAAGAGCAGCACTAACTGAAATCCAAGACCCATTCCCAGGTCAATCTTAATGGCCACATCAGGTAATCCCATCTGCCATAATAATGAACTCAATAATAATGCCAGATGCTCCGAACTTTCCATTATCTGTCTTGTTCTGCTTGCTTTCATCCATTATGATGCCCAGCTTTCTGTGAAGTGAATGGCATAATCATTATATAGAAGGGAGGGGAACTGCTGACTTGACATGTTACAAAAACACCCAGCAACTCTCAACCATCCAGTTCTAAATCCTCAACCTCCTTCTGGTGAGGGTGCAACAGCTTCATTCATGCTATATAAATCTGCCTTTGTGTTTCCAGACAGGACCAAGGCTGGGATAACCGATTTCAGCATTGCTGAAATATATCCTGATTATTCTGTGCTCATACAGGAATGCTTAGAGCATGTTAAGAAAGAGGCTCTCTGAAATGATGATGTAGTCTTCTGGGGCCATTTCTGCTCCCACTAAAGTCAATGGCAAAATTTCAGTGAACTTCAGTGTGTGCAGGATGAGGCCCAAATTGCCAGTGCCTGAATCAGTCTGAAGGGAAATATCTACTGATATAAATGGAGAGAGGCTGGGAACAGGTATTAATACCTGGTGGCATGGGCCCCCTGGTGAGGGCCTTACGTGCTAATTGCACTTCCTCCTCTCTCCACTGTGGAATAGCAGAGCTAATTTTGATTCCATTAGGAGTCTAGTTACAGGCTGCTGAGCTGAATTCACTTTGGGCCAATGGTGCACCAGCACTGTGGCTCCCCTACTACAAGCTGAAATCACAAAAGAGCTGAAATCACTGAGTGTTGTGTTAGGTAGCGGGGGAGCCTGAAGCTATATGGTAGAGCCGTTGGCAGCACGGTGAGCGGAGCGGCTGGTGGAGCAGAGCAGTTTGTGGGATGCAGAGCAGCTGGCAGAGCGGAGCCCCATGGAGAGGTGGGGCCATCAGTGTTGGTTTTTTTTATAGGGGGGGAGGGATAGCTCAGTGGTTTGAGCATTGGCCTGCTAAACCCAGGGTTGTGAGTTCAATCCTTGAGGGGGCCATTTAGGGATCTAGGGCAAAAATTGGGGATTGGTCCTGCTTTGAGCAGGGGGTTGGACTAGATGACCTCCTGAGGTCCCTTCCAACCCTGATAGTCTATGATTCTATGAAATTGTATTATTCTTATCTAGGTAACATGCTGCAAGAAAGCCATTTAACACATTTTTGGTAGCTATGCTGTACAGGTTTAGGAATCTCAGAACCTCTACTATGATCTCTGATTGCTAAAGAATTTTAACAACTTGCTGGAAAATTTACTGCATAAAAAGATATTGCTCAATATTAGAGGAACTTAGGCTGTGTCTTTTTTATTTCATAATAGACTGAGGAACCTTATGAGCTTCTAATCATCACTTTACTGAATTGCTTTGTGGAACTAAATGATAACTATAAATAGGCTTGGAAGGATTTTATTTGTATCAGTAAATGTTGGTAAAAGTTAATTTCCTTATGTACACACAAAGCAATGAAAATATATTTCCATCAATAATTGAAATGCACAGATAGCCAAAATGGAAAAAATAAAAGTGTGCATGAGAACTTAAGAGTTTGATTTAAGGATATTTAGTTTGCATATTTTGAAATGTGATGTTGACAATTTGTATTTTAAAGCCCATGTCTGGGGTACTGGATTGTGCCAATGATGCCAGGATTCAAAATCTTTGCTTCCTGCCCTTGCTCGTTTTCACTCAGCAATGAGCACCAATGCGGTCTGTACTGCCTGGGGGAAGCCTGTGCCGCATCCAGGTGAAGTATCTGCCTCTAACTTCCCTGCCCATACATGGGACGGCCAAGCCCTCCGTTGTAAGAAGCAGCTCATGGAGGTTGCCAGGGGGCCTCAGTCGGATCCTGGCAGGGACCCCCCCATATATCGGCCTGAACAATCCAAGAGTGCGCCTCCTACCTTGGAGCCTCAGTCCAGCTCTGCCAGTACCAGTGCTATGGAACCCATGCTGGGGCCTAGCCATGAGTCTCGGAAGCATGCACATAAGTATGGCAGTAAGTCTTCCTCTAGATCCAAGGAAGACACCACACCATCCACGAGTTCCAGCCACAGAGGAACGCTGCCTCAAAAGCCCACAAGAGTGACAAGAAGTTGCATCGCCCATCAAATCTGCTGGTCCTGGTTCCAGCGCAACACGCCCCGCTGGCATCTCATGATTCGTGGGTCCTGAGACAACTCCCCTTACCAGCCCCGGGTCCATCCATAGACTGCAGGCCACTGCCTCTGGGGAGACTCAGAAATGTTCCTTGGCCTCATGAACTGTTCCAAGTTTGCTCCGGAATGCCCTTCCTTCTGTCCTCGCCGTGTGAGACAATCATAACAGATGCATCGCTCAACGGCTGAGGTGCCCACAGGGGAGATCATGTGACACAAGGCACTTGGACCTCTCAGGAAGTCAGGATACCTATCACCATCCTGGAACTTCAGGCGGTACGCAAGGCATGCCATGAGTTTTTACCAGCTATCCATTCTCTTTGTGTTCTTGTCATGTTGGACAACACCACTACAGTTGACTACATAAACAAGCAAGGAGGCACAAAGTCCCCAACGCTGTGTGCACAAGCAGTATGCCTCTGGAAATGTTGCATTGCACATTGTATCCATTTGTTGGTAGCCTGCCTGTCAGGAACCTGGAATGTGATTGCCGATGCTCTCAGCAGGAACTTTGCCGCTGACCATAAATGGGAGTTGAATGACACAGTAATTGTGGACATTTTTGGTCACTGGGGAACTCTGATCAGGGACCTCTTCACATCTCATGCCAACACCCAGTGCATTCAGTACTGCTCAAGGGGAGGACTTGGTGCCCATTCACAGGGCAATGCTCTGGTCATCAACTGGTTGGACTGGATCAGCTACTCCTTCCCTCCCCTATTACTCTTGCTGTGCATCCTTCACAGACTCCAGTGGGAGATGGTTATTGTCATCCTGATTGCTCCGTTCTGGCAATCACTAGTTCTGGTTTCCTCTTTTTCTCTGCATGTCGAAGCATCCTCCACTCCTGCTCCTGATGTTTCTGGAACTGCTCACACAACACAATGACAGACTCCGGCACCCCTGTCCGCAGATGCTGACAGCTTGCTTTTTGGATGGATGCCTGCACTAGCATGGGAGTGTGCGTTGGCAGTAGAGAATGTCCTTTCCAGTAGCAGTAAGGACTCCACAAGATGATCCTACCAAGCCAAATGAATGCGTTTTGCTTCCTGGGCCCAAGAACAAGGTCTTGCCCCCAAAGCTGTGGACATCCCAATGCTCTTAGACTATTTCCTCTATCTGAAGGCCTCAGGACTTGCTCTCAACTCCATCAGGGTGCATGCAGTGGCTTTTAATGCTTTCCACCTTCCCGTTGAGAAGCATTCCATTTTTACCCCTCCTTTGACTGCCCAATTCTGGAAGAGCCTGGTAAATAAATACCTGCCCATTCTGCCTATCACTCTGCAATGGGACCTCAGTCTAGTGCTTACATCATTAATGAACACTCCCTTCAAACCTCTTGCCTTCTGCTCCCTTTCTCTTCTTTCCATGAAGGTCGCTTTCCTGGTTACTATTACCGCTGCAAGGAGGATTGGCAAACTGAGGGCCATGATCGCAAACCTCCCTCTCACCGTGTTCCATAAGGACAAAGTTTCACTGCACCTGCATCCCAAATTTCTACCAGAAGTGGTTTCTTGCTTTCACCTTTACCCACCCTACATTTGCCCACTTTCTTTCCCACACCTCAACTGAGGAATGCCAGCTTCACTCCCTCGATGTACGTAGGGCCCTTGCCTTTTATCTACAAAGAATGAAGCCATTCTGGAAGTCTCCCAGATAATTCTCTCTGCTATGACAAAAAATAAAAGGGCAGGCCATTTCCACCCAGAGAATCTCGAAGTGGGTCTGAGGGTGCATTATGCTCTGCTATCAGTTATCGAGATGATCCCCACCAGTTGGGATATGGGCCCATTCCATGAGAGTGCAAGCATCAAATTCCACCACACTCCAAAATGTGCCAACTTGTGGACGTATGTAAGGTAGCCACATGGAGTTTGGTACATGCCTTTTCTTCTCATTATGCTCTAGTGTATAATTCTGCAATGGACACCTTGTTTGTCACAGCGATTCTCCGCTCCACAGTTCCATCATCTTCCTTGCACCCTTCTCCTAGCTAGGTACAGCTTGTTACTCACCTTCAGTTGAATACAGTAGGGACTATCACTCAAACAAGAAGGGGAGGTTACTTACCTGTAACTGGAGGTTCTTCGAGATGTGTGGTCCCTGACTGTATTCCAATCCCACCCTCCTTCCCTTCTGTTGCGGATCTGGTAGATTCGTGGTAGAGAAGTCTGCCCCATCCTTCATTGCCTCGAGAAAAACCATGAGGCAGTGCAAGGGCGTATGCACGGACAGCCGGACATTTCTGCTTTGAAAAGTTCCAGTGCCGGGCACAGGCTGCTAGCTCATAACCCTCAGTGGAATACAGATAGGGACCACACATCTTGAAGAACCTCCAGTTACATGTAAGTAACCTCCCCTTCCATGCATGCTGGGCAATGTGTGGAGGGAACAAGGACTAATCCTTCCCTGGCTGAGTTTAGGGCAGTACTGCTCACTGAGGTACAGAAGTATTGAGAATACTTTGTGTCACAGTCTGTGCTTAGGACCCTGTCCAGCTGGTAACTGGTGCTATTTAACAATGATTTAACAGTTCCACAATATAATTGCAGATACCTCACACTTTTTCAGTTGAATATTAACATGTGCTTTGGAAGAAACTATTTTAACAAGGCTTGTCTACACGACAGAGCAAAGCATGCTAGAGGGGTGCGATTTGAAAAGCACAATAACATGCTCTCCAACTGCCCTGTGTAGACCCTGCTCTAAAGGTCTGAAACAGGACTACGTCAGTGCGAACCAGGTACCTGAAAGAGAGTGCCGCAGCTGGGTCTAAAGGGGCAGCTAGTGCATAACAGGTTACAGCACTGTACAAATCACAACCCTCTAGGGAGCTTTGCTGGCACCATGTAGACAAGTCCGTACTCATACACATTCATGGGTTCTAAATTAACTGAAACCACTCAGGAAAAAGACCTGGACTTTACTGTGGACAGCTCAGTGAAAAGATTTGATCAATAGATTTTGGTGGTTAGAAAAGCAACCAAGATGTTAGAGAGTATTAAGGTATAAAGAATAATACTTCAAATATTATAATGCCATTCTATAAATCACAGGCGTGGCCTCACATAGAGCACTGTTCATGTTGGATCATGCTATCTCAAACAGGATGTAGTACAAATAGAAAAAATCCAAGGAAAATCAATTAAATTAAATTAGAGGCATGGAAAAAATTCCAGATGAGGAGATACTAAAAATTATTAGAGTTGTGTTTTACCAGCCCCTAGTATCTGAATATCTTGGTTATCTGAAATCCATATCGGGCCATGTATCTAATGTTCATATCAAAATAGTAACTGTTCTTTTTGAAGCATTCCTTTGAGATCTTCATCTTATCAGAGCTTACTTGTATTTAGTATAGATAAGAAATAAATAAGAGGTGACATAGTGGAGATCTATCAAATAATGAATAGTAAAGAGAGCAATGTCTGCTTCTCTCATAATACAAACACAGGGCTGCAAATTGAAAGCAGGATCAAATAAAATACTTTCACATGATGCATAACTCACCTGTGTCCCTCCTAGAGAGCTAATTGCCCTATTCTGGATCTACAAAAAATCTTGCTTTGTATCATCGTTTCATCTGTTCTGTTTCTCTTAGCAGAAAATGAGAAGGCAAGCCAGCGTCATCTGGGCAGGCAGCTCTCAGTGAGCCACTAGCAAGGTCCCTGTGGGACCAGAATTTGGGTCCTTTATTCAGTGATTACTGACATTCGTTGAAAATGCAGCCTACTCAGTGCCACCTGGCAGGACGTGAGTACAGCCAAATGAAGCCTGTGGCCAACGTATGGGTTGGAATATGACGATTCCCTTCCAGAGAACCCAAAGTTTTTGGATTCATCTGACTGGAGCCCAAAGCAGCATGTGGTTAGGGTGGAGGAGTCTGAGAATGTCGTTTACCTGGCTTCGGAGAAACTAGGACTGGCAGATTTCACAGAATGGCATTAGCAATGCACACACCAATTTAAAACACACCAAAACCTAAATTTACTAAACAGTGTAGGAAAATATGAGGCTAAACCCCCCAGCAAAGTTCAACAGCAGCTTCCCATCAGTGACTTCCCACCAGTAGAACCCGCGTACTTGGCCCAGCAGATGCAGCAGATCACACAGGATGATAGCCTGGGGGTGGGGAACAACTTGCACAAGGCACAACTAAACCCTCCCATATAGTGTACCTATAACACAGCCATTTCCTCTCCTCCCGTGGATGCTAAGAATGTGAATCATGTACCCAGCAGCAGAAAAGACCACAATTTTACTGCAGTGCAGTTCTTGGTAAACAATCCCTCCAAACACACACACACACACATGCTCCAAACTGTATTAATCTCTTGCAGATGAAAAAAGTAAGTTGCTTTTTCTGTAAATGTCCCTCCATCTGTTTGCTTCTGTGTAAATGCCAATATTTAAAATGTTCTTCAATTTAGAGATCAAACGCTGGGGGTGTTACCTTACTATAAAACAAAAGCATCCCTGGGATTATCTGAGAAACAATGTTTACAGTTCTGTTAGAAACACATCATCCTGAAAATACATATAGGGTCATACTTGTGACAGGTAAATGTTAATTGCAGGCACATTTAGGGAATAATATTAAATTAGTTGCACATTCTGTGTCCTTCCTTTTCCTTTCCTGTGCAGGGGGTCCTTCCCCCTAGGGTCTCTCTAGCTATTATGTTGTGCCTGTAAAAACCAATAAAATTCTTTAATCACAAAAAGATTGGTTGCAAGTTGATATGCTTTGAATAAATTATTAACAGCCGATTGCACAGTGCTTTTTTCAGCTCATGGCAACCAACGAGAACCAGGAGCCCAGAGAGACCCAACCATGCTGTCAGTTGGCTGTGGTCAGCTCTGCTCCCAATTTGCCAAAGGCCAGAGTTACACTTGGCATTCCATCATCTTGCCACGTTCTGCCCAATATATAAACCAGCATAGGATGATTTTCATGGGGAGGCTTTACCAACTTTAACAGTCACCGAAGAAAAATAGCCAGCACCCGTGATGGTTGAAATGTTGTATGTAGTGTAGGGACAGTTGGTCTTTCATGCTTTCAAATAACAGCCAAAACAATTCCTTTCTGGTGCAAACAATTGAATTTGGGTTATTTTCATTGCACACGAGTACTAGCACATGTTTACATGGAATCTATACGTAAATTTTAGTGAGAGACAATGTCACAAAATATAACAGATTTCTCAGTAATCCAATCCTGGTATGACTGCTACCACAGAAAAATATAATGAAACCACCTCTAACCGTGTTGAGGCTTTAGTATTCTTTGCCAAGTTCTGTTGTGATAGGTTGACTTGGTAGTCCGTAAATTTGTATGTCAATGTTTCCTGAAATCTGCTCCTCTGTGTAATTTCTCTTTCTCTGTTCCTTTACATTGGAGAATGAGTGATCTATAAATAATCTTTTGGTAAATGTTAATTTGGAAAAGACTTTGCTATTGAGCCATGAGGTTTGAAAACTTTCTCAGTCAAGAAGATTAATTGCCATATTTTTGATTTGTACAAATACGTCGGAAAACAAAATTATTATGATTGATTTGTATTATGTTGATGTCCAAAGGCCCCAATTGGAATAAGATCCTCATTATGCTAGACCACATGCTGTAAAAAACAATAAGATGAGGACAATCCCTGCTTCAAAAAACTTACAAACTCCAAGGATAAAAGGGATCAGGGCTAGAAAAGAGGGATACAAGCAAGTGATCAGTCATGAATAACATCAGACTCATTAGTTGTATTATTTTAAAGCATCATCTTTGTTTATATTATGCTTTTATTTTTTTCATTTAACCCTCATTACCTCCTTTGTTTTTCCCCCTCCTGAAAAAAATAACTGTAGGTAGTTATACTGTCCCCAGCCTTACCAGTGCTGTTAACCACTTCCTTAACCACCTCCCTAAAAGTCCTTCCTGTGCCTTCCCAACGCTCATTTGCATAACAGCAGCTGCTGAAAGCACTTCCTGATGATGCCACAGGGTGGAAGCAGTCTCACTGGCTAATGGTGTGTTTCCACTGAGCTACCACTGCCATTTCCGCTGCCTTGCCAGGGCAGAAGGGCTTTATCATGGGCTGCCCTCAGGAAGCTGGTGTGGTTTTCAGTGATCACTCAATGCTTAAGGTGCTTGCAAGAGGTCTGCTTTTTTTCTATGGCTGATTCCAACTGGTTGTGCATAACAACAAGAGTTTCACAGAGCCCTTCCAAAACTCTCTGTCTGGGAAGTTTAGCCCTTATGGTGCCATTCCCAATACCACAGCTGGAGCCTGCCACTCACAGGGATCCGCCCACACAGCTCTGGTTGCAGGATTGGAGTCTTAAACTTTAAACTCTTCATGGTAAGGACTGTCTCTTTATCCAGCACTACGTTATGCACATGCCTAGGACCCCTGCTCCTATAGTCTTGTGTCGATCAGAATTAGAGCAGGTGGGGAATTTTTCAGTAAAACATTTTTTGTCAAATATGTTTGTGAATATGTTTGAGATTTTGACTTTTTGTCCCAATTTGAGGTGAAAATTCTTCCCCCTCCCCCTCAAATCTGGAAAATGTTTAAGGGATGGATAGGAAAGCAGTTTCCTGCCCAGCTCTAGTCAGAAATTCAGTTTTCATTTGGGACGGGGAGTTTTTTCTAGTCATCACGATTGTGAAATACCTCTTGGAAGCATGAAGAGAGTATAACCTGCAGCAGTGATCTCTGCCTGCTCCTACAGACGGCCTGAGTGCATGCTTAAGTGCTTCGGTGAATCGAGGACTATAACATGAGGAGGACACTGCAATAAAAGGGACCAAAGAGAGCAAAAAATTATCCCCAGTATGCTGAGCTGTTAGGAACTTAGCCAACATGCATAATTATTCACAGCCAGGAATACTCAATATTGCTGGTATGTGCTTTGGATACTGTGTTAGAAATGAATTAAGTGTAAAGAATAATTCTTTGCCTTAATTTCTGTTATCTGGATGTCCAGCTGGGTGACTGTCTGTCTGTCTGTCAGGCTGCTAGCCCACGAGGGGATATGTTCTGAACTGTGACACCGCTGTAACTCCACGGATTTCAACTCATGTTGGAATCAACCATTCACTTTAATGGGAGATGCATTGGGGCCCTAGCAAAGCAGCATGACTCCCTATTCAAGGTGAATGTTTGTACAGTGCAGGGGTTTGTTTTTTATTCCTCCTGACCTGCTGGAGAAATAAGAAAGAATCGGAGTGGCTAATTACAGCATGCTGTTGGTTTCAAGATGTTTGTTAACCTAATTCTCTCCCATCATGTGCCTCTACAGCAGTCTTAGTTCTTCAGTAATGGCTCAGTGGATCAGTTTCTTCAAAGGTTATGTTCTCTATGTAAAGGAAAGTGAATGTTACCTCTGTTATAGTCAGCAGCATGGCTTTTTCCATGCTATTATACATATCTGACATCCACTCATCCAAAACAATACTTCTCTCTGTGGTGACAGCACATATACTTTCACATTCCTTGCAAGTAACAAATTAAGCATCAATCCGATTTATAAATTATTCCTGGCTTAATTATTTAGCCAAAAAATCTGAACATACCTGAACTATCATTGTTTCTGAATGATTCTGGATATGTACAGTTCCACTATTCTGTGTCCCTCGTATGCATAGTACAGCCCACAGAGACATCGACTAGGGGTTAGGCTAATGAAAGGTACCTAAGAAATTCTTCAATCTAGTTTCCTGTGTAAACATTGTCCCACTATAGACTAACCTTCAGATGTTAGTATTAATAGCATTTGCCGTGCCATGTAGTTGTATAGAAATACAATGATACTCTGTTGTTTTATTTCAGTGTGGTGCTCACCTGGGGCATATCTTTGATGATGGGCCTCGTCCAACTGGCAAAAGATATTGCATAAACTCTGCCTCATTATCTTTCGAGCCTGTAGATAAGAACAATGCTGGAGAAGGCAGCAGTAGCACCAGTCCTGCCCAAACAGACAAAACCGAGCTGTAGGATAAAGGGCGGTCTTCAGAAAACTCACAGCTTATGAAGAACGTTTTTTCTAACTTGCCTGCTATATTATACCATATTTTAAAATGTATAAAGGCATTCTGTACCATCAGGTTTTTTTCTTTGTTGAAATTGAGGCCTTGCTTGCCAATGTATTTTACTATATAATAGGATCTAAATATTTGTTGATTGACTCTCCTGGTTTTGTTTTTGGAGATTGCTTTGGGGAAGGCTTAAAACAAGAGACTTTAGCCCCATTAGTTATTAGTTTCTTCTTCATGCTTTAAGAAAAGGAGTACTAGTGGCACCTTAGAGATTTGTTACTATAGATCTGAATATTTTTCCTTTTTTTTTTGTGAAGAAAAGGGGATTGTGGTTATCTTCAGACAACAGAAAACTCCTGAGTGTAATAAAATTCTTGAGATCCCAGCACATCTGTGGTGGTTCTGATTTGTGAGGCATGTGGCCTTTGGTCATGTGTATTCAACCATCTCACTGTATCAACCACACCCTGCAAAAACTTGGACTTAGGCAATTCCCTTCCAACTAAAAGTGATGGATGAGATGTAAAGCCCTTCCTTTGGCTAAATTACTGCCAAAATACAAAGGGTGTAGTTGCAGGGACATATATATTGCATTATAATAAATATTTTCCCCTTGTTGGATGTTGGAATGGGGTATTAAATCAAGCTCAAAACTATTGAGCTTCACTTGTTCAAGGTTCACTGAATAGCCTTTGCTTTTTTGTGAGGCCCTGTCTTCTTCCGCTACAACAATTAGAGGTCTGGACTTGAATTAAAATATAAAGGGAATTATTTATTTGGCCAGGAGCCGGTAGAACTTGTAGGGAATTGAAGTGGATGTGGGTTGACATAGATGGGCTGTTTGCCCTACCCAAGGCAAGGAATCACTACAAGGTATCAGCAGGCTCTGCGGAACTGTGGGACTACATAATGAAAAGTAACACCCTTCTGAAATACTCCATTTTTAATTTAAACTGGCCTGGAACCATAAAGCCTCGAAGGGCCAGGTCTTTATAACAGGTAGCTATGGTGAGGGGTGTTAGTGGGGAGGTGGATGTAACAAATGAGCATGAAAAAAGCTGGCAAAAAGCCAGACTATTCACTTGGTGAGTTGCTGATTTCCCCTGGCAAGAAGTTGTCCACAACTGCTCTTAGAGTTTAATTTAGTAGCATATAATTGCGAGTAATGAGGTTTTCTAAGCTTTAGTGAGACAGTATTATCTAATATCACTTTGCCTTGAAATGCTCAGTGACCAACCAGATCAAGTGCTCCCTTTGTGAGTATCCTGTTATGATTGACATCGGGTCCAATCCTATTCCCGCTAGGAGCAAAATTCCCCTTGATTTTAATGGAAGCAGGATTGAGCCTATTATATCAATAAAACTGAACATACCACCTGAAATGTAGAGGGTGGCTGCACTCTGAGCTAGGGGTGGCTCCCAGCACCATGAGCCGTACACGCAGTAGCTCTGTTTTGAGCTACCTTGCTAAAAAGAGAGCGTAGCTGTGGGAGCACAAGTGAAGGGAGGGGTACCCAGCCCAAGTCTGCACTTAGCGCCTCGTCCGGGTGCAAACTCAGGGCTTGCATCGCAGTGGCTACGCTCTATTTTTAGCGTGCTAGCTCAATGCCAATGGGAATCACACCCCCAGCTTCAAGTGTAGACACAGTCGCCCTTTATTTTAAAAACAGCCTCTGTAAAAGCGTATAGAAAGGTGAGAATTGCCCCCATTAGCACTACTACAAAAGTAGGGAGGCAGCATAAAATGCTTTAAAGTAAAATGAATACAAATCAAGGTGCTAAATATTTAGAGCTGGATTGTTCAATCCTAACATTAATGAGCCACTACTCAGGAGTAGTCCCACTGATGGTCCTGTAAACAATTACTCACTGAAGTAGGTAGAGGTTATACAGGCTAGTCCTTAGTGTATAAAGGCAGTCAAGCTTTTCAGGGTCCCATGATTCTTTAACAATTTCTTAGAGAAGGGCTGTTCTTATTCCTTACCTTTGTTTGAAGAGAAGTAAGTTTTCTCCTACCATATTTTCTGACACAAACGTTAAAAATGTGGTGCATGCATGTGGTTTAATTTCAGATTGCTCTTGGATTTGTTATCAAGTTTCAGTGTATTTCTGTCTTATGTTAGAGAAATATATTGTTAAATCTTCAGTGAGCAATAATGTCAGCTGTCCTACAGTAGATTTATTTTGGCAGGATATGGAATGCAATGAACTGAATCAATATGGTGAGGTGTATGTGATCTGTGGGAGTTACACCGTTTAACATAGGAAATTCATTGTTCTCTCTGCACCACCGCACAGTGCAAGGTAAGTGCTGTTACAAAATGCCAGCATTGGCTGGTATTAAAAAGTCCAAATTTAGGTCAGTCAGCCTGTGGTCATGACAAATGGATCTTGGGAATTGAGCACATTGTCTAATGTAACAAGTGAGCATTTCTATCCGGTTAAACTTTGTACTGTCTGGAGGCTTATATATACTGAAAGCAAATGATGCCGAAATAGAAAGCTGTCTTTTATAATATCCTCTCTGTATTGCAACTTGGATGTTTGAACAGGATAACTTTTTAAATGTTACCTAAAAGGTACACATACATATTATAGATATCCAATGATCATTTCACCCTTCAGTACCTTTTAATACCTAAAACCTTTCCTCAGAACAATTCAATACTTTTAAGAAATCGTATATAAATTTTTCAATGAAAATTCTTTTCATATATTTATCATATATGAATATACAATAAAATTACTTTCTGAATACACACTGCTCTGTTTTCTTTCCTAAGTGTATCTGTTTTTGCCATGGGTTCATCTGCTTTCAACTTCAGCCAATCCTAAGGTGCTTCCTTTATCTGGGTCCCCTTATGACAGTCTGCATTTTGTGTATTTTTTTGATATATCCAACTTTTTATCACAAGCAGCTTTCTGTAGTAGAGGCCTAAGCAGTGTAGTGTACTCTGATTCCCTACATGCACCAGTCCCTGGGAAAGTATTTGAGAGATCCAGATATAATTGAGGGGAGAGTGCTCAACCTTCACCTTAGCAAAAATCTTCAGCCACTTCCGTATGTTTTTGTGTGTAGTGTAGGACTTTGGGGAGTTCTATGCAGATAACACTTTGCAAATTATAAGAGTTATACCATGCGAGTGCATAGACTGCAGCTGAACAATTTGGCTGAAAACTTGCATTTTGTTAAGGATTCGTCTCTAGGGAAACAGGTTTGGAATGCCTCATTGTTCACAGATTAACTCAGTTTGATAAATCAACTCTACAAAAAGTTTTACAAAAATTAGGGGGGGGCGGGGGTGGAGATGGAGAGCTTTCATGTTGTTTTCAGTCCTGCTTTCATGTTTACATTCCTGGGAACCTAAGTGGTATTGGTGCAATAATTCAGTTGTTAATTGTTCTCAAGTATTGCAGGGCATCTAAGGACAATCTGTGTGACAATCAATTAGAATGTCAGGTGACATTCTGAGGACTCATTTTGCCACATTAGTATAGTCTAAACCAACCCATTCTAACCCCTCCCCTTTCTGCCTCCTTTTATAACGGAGATCATTTGGTGCTTCTTGGACTGAGGGACTGATAATACTGACTAAAATGTGACACGGGGCCAGCTTCTCTCTCATGCTCTGATTGTTTTGTACTGCACTGCTGGTATAATCTGACCCTAACACCAGTGTATCCCAGGCAGTGCAAGGAAGATCCTCTAGTGGCTTAGAGCTGGTGTAGAGGCTTTTACATCAATACCCTTCCCTGCTGATGGCATAGCGGAGGAAAGGAGGAATGACCAGGGTGCACCCTCATTTCATGTCAATCCCCAGCTACAGTTTTGGCTCCTTAGGGGCCATTAGATTGCTTTAACTTGACCCAGAGGGGTGGGCCCCACATGCTGGACCCACAGAGGGTAGAGATGATCTTGAAGTCACTTTGCATCCCCAATCACAAGGTTGCGCTGTTTGCCATTTGGTTGTAGATGAGGTTGTGACTGATAACATGGGCAGGCTTGGTGCAAGTGTCCCTGTGTAACTCTGCCACTAAACATCGGTCAGGACCTGCAATATTCCTGTTGTTCTGATCCTTGGCCTCTCATGCGTCAGCTATCAAACTATGGCCAATTGTGTCATCGTTTTGTAATAACAAAAATTATCCACAAAGGAATGTAACGAGACTGTCGCATTTATTTTTTTACTAGAGCTGAACCCAGATCTCCACAGATAAGGCTAATGGATGTGCTGCTGGTCCCACTGCAGTCTATGAGAGGTTGCTAATGACCATTAACCTGCGGTTATAATAGTGCCTTCCACTCAGGAAACTCCTAAGCCTCTCTAGTCATGCCATTAACTGATATTACATAACGAAGGGCGAGGTGGTGCTCTGGGTTAGTGAGCTAGACTTTTATCTCTAGTTTCAGTTAGATGTAGTATTCTTTACTCCCTGCTCAAAAATGGTATTCCTGTGAGCTGTTAGCCAGCTGCCAGGTTTCAGTGTAGAGGTAGCTCTGTTTTTGTAGCAGGGAAAGTGAGTCATTGACCTTACATTTCTATGAATTTCATGACTCCCAAAGCTCTTTACAAATATGAGAATCTGATTTTATTTTAGATTCATATATAATATTTAAACTATAGGATCAGATACGTAAAGTGTGTGAGAAATCACTTACAGTGGGGGGCCTTAATACAGCAAGGAACGTATGCATTCAGGAAACAATGCAGTAGATGTAGCATCGGTATCTATACAGGTATTTCCATAGCAGAGTCATTTAAAAGAAAGAGAGGGTGAGATGAGGTGGGTGAATGAACTGAACTTTTATCTGTACTTGCAGCTGCATATGTAAAATGATCTGTTAGTGATGTTTTCATAGAAGCTTTGTGATCCATCAGGATAAAGGGCAGTATATAAATGGAAGGCCCTACTCCCCTTAACTTAATATAATACCATGATGATAATAATAGGAATCACTTTATCTGCACCTGAAATGCAGCCACTAGTCCGGTGACTTGGAGAAGCTATTTGATAAAGTCCAACAAGACTCCTTGCCACTTTAGGACAGGGAGTGAGGAATACAATGCCCATCTCGAACTACAGATAAAAGTCTAGCTTCCTAGCCCATGGCACCAGCAAGTCTCTGTCTCTCTTTTCACCAAATTATGGTTTTCTGCTGCATAAATTAACATGTATATCGCAGTAGCACCTGAAGGACACGCCCATTACGCTAAGTGCTGTATCATAGGCGTAGTCTGACTTCTATATTGGGGCGGGGGGGAATTCTACACCTGCCTGAGGCTTGCAGTTTTGGGTGGGGGGGCAGCCTATGGCTGTGCGCTGTACAAACATAAATGTGGATGCTGATGCTATAGTTCCTTGTAATGGAGTGTACCAGGCCCTTTGAGGCCCACTGCTGGAGGCCTCGCAGTCATACCACACTCCACCCCAGGAAAGGAGCAGTGAAGCTGGATCCTTCAGACCTGCCTAGAAAGGTTGCAAGGAAGCAGCCAATTAGAGCACAGCAGGCTCACATAAAGAGCTCGAACAAGGAACAGACTGGGAGAACCCAGGGATTGTAACCCTAAGGCAACCGCTGAAGGTGATGGGATCAAGTGGGAAGCACCCCAGGGAATGCAGCAGCAGCCACTATTAAAGGGAAGGAGAAGGTGGCTGCTGTCTATAGGGTCCATGGGTTGGGATCTGGACCAGTGGGTGTGCCCAGATCCACCCACCAGACACTGGGCAAGTGACCTAAGCCCTGAGAAGGGGATAAAACTCTGTCCTAAAAGCCTGAGAAAGGGGCTGGAATTTAAACAGGCCCGGAGATGGGGCTGAAGACCTTGGAGAGGGCCAACACTTTGTTACCTGGGAAGGTAGCATTGTGGCCTCTGTGACTTAGCTGGAGGACTGAGCCATTGAAGACCCACCTGATGGGGTCAACACCCTACAGGGGTGCCAGGAGAAAAAGAAAATTGCAGCACCACTCCCAACCAACAGGAGGCACTCACCAGAGTTCAGGACACCCCGTCACGCTGCTTAATAGTTATTTACTTACTATAGGAAAGAGTCTCATTCTTAATTCACTGGATCTAGTTCTATAGAGCGTCCACTCTTGGCAGTCCCACTGCCTTGGGGCACTCCAGTTGATACTGGCTGCCAACTAGACGTGGAGCCATTGATCGCTACCCGTTGAGGCCGATGATCTAGCCAGCTTTCTATCCACCTTATAGTCCATTCATCCAGCCATACTTCTTTAACTTACTGGCAAGCATACTGTGGGAGACCATGTCAAAAGTTTTGCTAAAGTCAAGGAATAACACGTCCACTGCTTTCCCCTCATCCACAGAGCCAGTTATCTCGTCATAGAAGGCAATTAGATTAGTCAGGCATGATACAATATAATCTGAATCATTGTGTGATAAGATTGGCACCGTGAACAAATGCATTATCTTCCCAATGCACTACAACAAGGTTGAAATGCTCCTTAGGTCAGTGGGAAAGTTGAATTAATATTTGTTAAGTTTATTGACTATTAAAATGAGGCCTTCTACAGAGCTCACAATAAACCTGCAAAATATCTGACTCAGCATTTTGTGTAGCTGAGTGGGAATGATGTGTGTGACATTTTGACCTTGTTTCTCCCCATTATTAGAAAATAGGTCTATAGGAATGCTCAGTAAGTCTTTTCAGATCAAGAATCTGGTAACAATTGACACTAGTATTATTTTCACAATACATTTTTAAAATAAATGAAAGTAATATTTCTACCCAAGATGTTTAGACAGAAAACTTACAGACAGTGCAGATGTGAGTCTTTCTGTAGTCCTTATAGTGGCAACCAATCCAGTAAAAAGTGCTTAACTCCCTAAGCAATAAGGCTCCCATACTGTGCATGCTTACACGTGTGTATGTGTTTTCAGGCTCAGGACCCAACCGTTCAAATTGAGCAGAAATAATGTATTAGGGTGTGGCTAATTGCAAACCTGCTCCACGGAATTTCTAGCACTTCTGGTCAAACTTTTCAGACTTTCTTTTGCTTAACCGACCCAGGCCAATAGTAAAAGAAAAGTTGTTCCACAAATGGGGGGGGGAGGGAAAAAAAAGCCTTCTAGTTTCAAAAATCCTTGTTTCTGTTCATCTTGGACAGCTTTCAAACACTTGGAAAAATGTCAGTCTGCAGATATCTCAGACAGGGCTTTCTGATTTGGTGTTTTTTAATGCTTCACTGAGAATGACACCAGCAATCTAATCTCTTGTATTAGACAAGCAATTCTTTTTGGCTGAAGACAACAGATCCGTTTTCTTCCACTTCCATTTTCAGCTACTGGGAGTTTTTCTTTTCTTTTATTTTTTCTTTCCTTTTTCGTTTGGTTGGTTGGTTTTGGACTGGTAGCATTTAAGTCAATGCAGCTCCAATGTGAAGGATTTTTTTCTCTCACTTAAATATGAAAAGTAGGGTTGCCAACCCTCCAGGATTGTACTGGAGTCTCAAGGAATTAAAGATTAATCATTTTAATTAAAGATTATGTCATGTGATGAAATCTCCAGATATATGTCCAATTGAAATTGGCAACTCTACTGAAAACTGTGGCTTCATGTTACATCCCAAGCACAGAACTACAAACATCCTGTCTGCCCAGGTGGGGAAAAATACCTGTTCCCAAAAATATTAGCGATCAAAATATTGTATCAGGTCTGTCTTAAATGTTCCTAAAAGAGCAATGCCACAATTCATCAACCCACTTGCCTAGAGCAAGTAGCTGTTGACAAACAAGTGAGAGATGTCCACTTTTACAGTAATAATGAAAGACAAGTAGATTTTGTTCCTGGGCTAGTATATTTTCAGAATGTGTTTTTTCCAGGCTGTTTTTCATGCAGCCCTCTTCTTGTAGTCTGGGCATTCTCATCCAGTTAACAACATTATTGTACATTTTGTACATACATGAACATCTGGAGAACATCGTCAGGTGTAACTCTTGGGCAGTGTGGAAAATATCTGTAATTATCTGCAACAAGTTTTGCTTTCCATGAAAGTATGCCCCTGGGGGCTGGATAATTGAGGAGGTATGTATTGGGATAGAGACACTTTCGCCTCTAGAACACCACTTCAATTTTGGCCTGTGTCTGTAATAGCCAAAATCCACAATGATTTCATAGCTGTTCTTTGGCCTTTGTGAAATGAGTTGGTCTTGGCACCACTTTACAAACCCACCACCCCAATAACCCTGCTCGTTGGCAGCCTCAGCCAATAATCCAAGAACTGAATGAGTACAGAGACTGAACTACTGCCTTTGCTCTAGCAGTGGTAGCAGAGTGGGGAAATTTGCATTCACACTGTTCATCCTGTGCCTGTTTTGTGGCTAAAGACAGGCCTTAGAATCATAGAATATCAGGGTTGGAAGGGACCTCAGGAGGTCATCTAGTCCAACCCCCTGCTCAAAGCAGGACCGATCCCCAATTAAATCATCCCAGCCGGGGCTTTGTCAAGCCTGACCTTAAAAACTTCTAAAGGAAGGAGATTCCACCACCTCCCTAGGTAACGCATTCCAGTGTTTCACCACCCTCCTAGTGAAAAAGTTTTTCCTAATATCCAACCTAAACCTCCCCCACTGCGACTTGAGACCATTACTCCTTGTTCTGTCATCTGCTACCACTGAGAACAGTCTAGAGCCATCCTCTTTGGAACCCCCTTTTAGGTAGTTGAAAGCAGCTATCAAATGCCCCCTCATTCTTCTCTTCCACAGACTAAACAATCCCAGTTCCCTCAGCCGCTCCTCATAAGTCATGTGTTCCAGTTCCCTAATCATTTTTGTTGCCCTCCGCTGGACTCTTTCCACATCCTTCTTGTAGTGTGGGGCCCAAAACTGGACACAGTTCTCCAGATGAGGCCTCACCAATGTCAAATAGAGGGGAACGATCACGTCCCTCAATCTGCTGGCAATGCCCCTTATACATCCCAAAATGCCATTGGCCTTCTTGGCAACAAGGGCACACTGCTGACTCATATCCAGCTTCTCGTCCACTGTAACCCCTAGGTCCTTTTCTGCAGAACTGCTGCCGAGCCATTCGGTCCCTAGTCTGTAGCAGTACATTGAATTCTTCCGTCCTAAGTGCAGGACTCTGCACTTGTCCTTGTTGAACCTCATCAGATTTCTTTTGGCCCAATCCTCCAATTTGTCTAGGTCCCTTTGTATCCTATCCCTACCCTCCAGCGTATCTACCTCTCCTCCCAGTTTAGTGTCATCTGCAAACTTGCTGAGGGTGCAATCCACACCATCCTCCAGATCATTAATGAAGATATTGAACAAAACTGGCCCAAGGACCAACCCTTGGGGCACTCCACTTGATACCGGCTGCCAACTAGACATGGAGCCATTGATCACTACCCGTTGAGCCACAGAACCAGTTATCTTGTCATAGAAGGCAATTAGATTAGTCAGGCATGACTTGCCCTTGGTGAATCCATGCTGACTGTTCCTGATCACTTTCCTCTCCTCTAAGTGCTTCAGAATTGATTCCTTGAGGACCTGCTCCATGATTTTTCCAGGGACTGAGGTGAGGCTGACTGGCCTGTAGTTCCCAGGATCCTCCTTCTTCCCTTTTTTAAAGATGGGCACTACATTAGCCTTTTTCCAGTCGTCCGGGACTTCCCCTGATTGCCATGAGTTTTCAAAGATAATGGCCAATGGCTCTGCAATCACATCCACCAACTCCTTTAGCACTGTCGGATGCAATGCATCCAGTCCCATGGACTTGTGCACGTCCAGCTTTTCTAAATAGTCCCGAACCACTTCTTTCTCCACAGAGGGCTGGTCACCTCCTCCCCATGCTGTGCTGCCCAGTGTAGTAGTCTGGGAGCTGACCTTGTTCGTGAAGACAGAGGCAAAAAAAGCATTGAGTACATTAGCTTTTTCCACATCCTCTGTCACTAGGTTGCCTCCCTCCTTCAGGAAGGGGCCCACACGTTCCTTGGCTTTCTTCTTGTTGCTAACATACCTGAAGAAACCCTTCTTGTTACTCTTAATATCTCTTGCTAGCTGCAACTCCAGGTGTGAATTGGCCTTCCTGATATCACTCCTGCATGCCCGAGCAATATTTTTATATTCACCCCTGGTCATTTGTCCAGTCTTCCACTTCTTATAAGCTTCTTTTCTGTATTTAAGATCAGCAAGGATTTCACTGTTAAGCCAACCTGGTTGCCTGCCATATTTACTATTCTTTCTACACATCGGGATGGTTTGTCCCTGTAACCTCAATAAGGATTCTTTAAAATGCAGCCAGCTCTCCTGGACTCCTTTCCCCCTCATGTTATTCTCCCAAGGGATCTTGCCCATCAGTTCCCTGAGGGAGTCAAAGTCTGCTTTTCTGAAGTCCAGGGTCCATATTCTGCTGCTTTCCTTTCTTCCTTGTGTCAGGATCCTGAACTCGACCATCTCATGGTCACTGCATCCCAGGTTCCCATCCACTTTAGCTTCCCCTACTAATTCTTCTCGGTTTGTGAGCAGCAGGTCAAGAAGAGCTCTGCCCCTAGTTGGTTCCTCCAGCACTTGCACCAGGAAATTGTCCCCTACCCTTTCCAAAAACTTCCTGGATTGTCTGTGCACCGCTGTATTGCTCTCCAAGCAGATATCAGGGTGATTGAAGTCTCCCATGAGAACCAGGGCGTGCGATCTAGTAACTTCTGCGAGTTGCCGGAAGAAAGCCTCATCCGCCTCATCCCCCTGGTCCGGTGGTCTATAGCAGACTCCCACCACGACATCACCTTGTTGCTCACACTTCTAAACTTAATCCAGAGACTCTCAGGTTTTTCTGCAGTTTCATACTTGAGCTCTGAGCAGTCATACTGCTCTCTTACATACAGTGCAACTCCCCCACCTTTTCTTCCCTGCCTGTCCTTCCTGAACAGCTTATATCCATCCATGACAGTACTCCAGTCATGTGAGTTATCCCACCAAGTCTCTGTTATTCCAATCACATCAAAATTCCTTCACTGTGCCAGGACTTCCAGTTCTCCCTGATTGTTTCCCAGGCTTCGTGCATTTGTGTATAGACACTTGAGATAACCTGCTGATCGCCCCTCTTTCTCAGTATGAGGCCGGAGCCCTCCCCTCTCACGCACTCCTGCTCGTGCTTCCTCCCGGTATCCCACTTCCCCACTTACCTCAGGGCTTTGGTCTCCTTCCCCCAGGGCCATTTAGGGATCTTGGGCAAAAATTGGGGATTGGTCCTGCTTTGAGCAGGGGGTTGGACTAGATGACCTCCTGAGGTCCCTTCCAACCCTGATCTTCTATGATTCTTACATGAGAAGGATTTCCAACCTTACCATGAGCTCTAAAATCACTCAAAACATAAAACAATATAAGCCTCTGAAATAATTTACAAAAATACAAGTCTTAGTTTTTCCACTCCGTTGCATCAGTTTTATGCCAGGAGTTAAGCTCATGTAAACCTGGTACAATGGAATGGAGAGTCAGGCCAATTGATTGAGATTTTCAAAAGCACCTAAGAGAAAATCTTTTGAAAACTTTCAATGGGAGTCGGGTGCCTAATTCTTAATTGCTTTTGAAAATCCCACCTATAGCAAATGTAGGCCCAGCATCTCAGAGATCTAGCCAGTGTATGAGCTATGGGGCATAACCATTCTAAAAATAGTGGACCAAGTTCTCAACAAATTCCTGTGCCATACAAAATGCATGCCATCCGTCTTTATTCATGAAATTCTGCATTTTTCTAGGCAAACAACTGCCTGAGCAATCTTTTTGCAGGTACCGTTACCCCATTTGTACATCCCTGCCCCTTTGTATGTCAATACAGGCTTTCACAGTTACAATAGGTTCCCACATGTTTTGCAGACTCAAATGTTGCACAGGACATCAAAAAACCTATCATATTATCCCAATCCTAATCTAAGGAATTTCTAGCCATCTGTCTCCAGGTCACTGAATATAGTTTTGTGGGCTAGCAATGACCTGAGCGGTCAGAAGTTGCAGAATGAATTCAGTGTCCTCTCTGTTCATCAGCTAGTTTTTCTCTGCCATTGTGTCCTTTTAGTGTTTTGCCAGTTCAAACCCATTGTCCAATAAATTGTTACTTGGAGTGGTATGTGCAAGAACAGGTCTGTGCATACGTAGTAAATATCATCACCCAACAGAATGAGTGACAAAGGATAGCTGAGAATTTACTGATTGAGAGACTGATCCTGGTGCAGTTTGAAGTCAGTGGGAGTTTTGCCATTGACCCCAGTGAGAGCACAATTGCCCCCCCCCGAGATAGATAAGATTAGTGGGTGGTGGGAAGGCACCAAAGGTCCTATTCTCCCCTTTAGAGCCCCAGGGTCCTGGTAGCTTCCACTGAAGTGGGTGGCCAATGCTTACATCCTGCAGGGGGAGGGCAGTGGTTCCCCAGAAGATGCAGGTAGAAGCAGAGAGCCCTTTCGTTTAAAATAACATTGTTTGTGTTTTTCAAGGGCAGACTCTTGTGGCTGTTTAGGTCACGAGACGCCGGTGCCTGTTTGCATTGAAAAATGAGGGCAGAGGTGGTGGGCAGTGCCTGAATTGCTACACCAAACCTAACATTCTAAACCAAACACTGACCCGGCCAAAAGGCGGCTTCATTCATCCCTAGTGACACCGTGACATGAAGGGAGCGAGTCCAACAGCTGAATGACGTCCGTCCAAGGGGAATAATATTTGGTATTCTCCCTCCATGAACATCAAATACTTCAATCCGTGCACGGGTCCTGCAGGAGTTATCCTCAAGTGAGCTGGGTAAATATGTATTGGCTACAGCTGACGTTTCTAGTGGAAAGAGATTCCAAAGGGTGAAGCTGTGCCCAGTAGTGGGATACAATGCCTGCGTCTGAAAGCATATTGGTCACAAAGGGGCCATCTTTTTCCCTCCACATAAAACTCAAAACTAACCAGTAGGTTTTGTTACACCCTAGACATGGGTGAAATAGAATGCAGAGATTTTTTTCAAAATGGCTTTCTTTCTCGGTTGTGAATTTTGTTGTGCTGCTGAAGAAGCAAATTTGTTAAAATGCTGCTATATCGTGACCCAGAAAAAGTCACTATTGGCTGACAGACACTTTCACACACAGGTTTTCATTCTTATTTCATGTTTCGAGCCAGGTTGCCAGAATGAGGTTAGTCAGGTGAGTCACATGGCATTGGGTCTGGGTTACCAACTGGCTGAGTTGTAAGAATATAGCAATTGCCATATTTGAACACTGCTACAGTGGAACGGACAGGCTCCGGTATCAATGCCTATGCCACTTCTTGATGCAGAGTTGGTGAGCGTACATCTCCAGCTAATTCCATCAGTAATAAATGTGAGTAAATAATGCAGTACAAATGTGTGAGTAAATAATGCAGTACAAATGTGTGTGTGACTTTGTGTTGTTTTATTCCTCCCTGTCTTCAGTCCAGAAGCTAAAATTGCCATAGATGACGACGACAAAAGCATTTTCCTCTATTGCTATTTAATCAGCAGATTACACCTCACTAAACGGAGTCTGGATATTTGAACATTGCTCATCGCCTCTCTTGTCATTTGAAAGAAAAAGAAGAATCAGCAGATAAATGTTTATGACCAGAGCAGTCATGCAAAACAGTTTTAGGTGACCCAATCCTTTCTTAGCTAATCCATTTGGTCTGTGACTCATGGGGTGAGCAGTTCTGTTACTATTCAGTAGAAGTAAGTGATCCATACTACTAGTGGGCTATTGGTTTACATTTGAAAATATCCATTTCTACCAAGTGCATCAAATAAATATATTTTTTGCCCTGTGATGAAATTAGATAGATTAGAACTATCTAACTTGCTTACCCTGCAGTTAAGGGACTCATCCATCTCTCATTTATATCATTTTTATACTAGCATAACCCACTTGATTTCTATGGCCTTACTTCTGATTTGCACCCATGTGAGTGCGAGTAGAAGCCCACACTCAACAAAGTGCAGCATTCCAAGTGGTCCAAGTGGCTGCCAGTCAACATGAACAAAAGGCAACGTCAGCAAGTGAAAGCACCATGTAGTTTGCAAAACTGCTGCTCAGCCATCTTGATCTCTAGCTTACTGGATACATTTCTAAATGAATGAACTAAAACTTTCCATAGCCATTTCTGAAAAAGAAATATAAAACCTGGCCACTTGTTTGAGAACAGGGCCCCAGAAATAAGGGGTAAACCATAGAGTTTACTAAACCGTCCATCTGAGGGAATCTCACCTAAATGTACCCCCCTCCTTTCCCCTCCCCCCCATCCCCCAGACACAGACAAGCTGCTGTTTCAGGCAAAGCCCAAAGGTAAGTCTCAGACATTGGTTTACCAAATGCACATATTTCCCTGTGTATACTGTGTAATGTATAATCACAATGTGTTTAGCATTATGCAAAGGTAAATCTGAACTCTATTCCACTCAATTCAGGAATCAAACAGCTTGTTCTTATCAGGATTAGTGGACCAAGCAGTCAGTTGTATTAGGCCAGGAAAAGAGTAAATTTGGGATAGTTCACAAGGTAATACTTACAGAATCCCTTGGAATCAGCTGAGAAAATCATTGCCTTAAAAAAAGCTTGACATTAGCTAAGATTATTTATACTTTCTGAGTAATGGGATAACTTGGACTATATATTTACTTCCCAACTCACAAATTATTTTCACATCTGAGCTTAGGTTACCGTGCAGAAACTTCTGAGGAAAGTCTCTAGGTTTGTTTGAAGATGCACATGGCGACTTATATGGTGAAACATGGTGGGGTGGTGGAAGCTAATTCAAAACAACTGCAATGTCAGCCATGAAGATGTACAACATTTTTCAGGAAGTCTTGTCCACTCTGAAAAATGTTTTCATAAAAAAAAAAATATAGCCTATCCTTAGTAATTGCTGTTATTGAAAAGACACCCCAAGGTTGCCAAATGGAAATATGTTAAATACGTTCTGAAAAGCAATTTAATTTCAACATTAGAGCTCATTCATAATTCTGTATTAAAAGCCTATGCAATTTTCATGAAATATGTCTGTCTGCGTAATCATGAATGCCGAATATTGTCATGGCTTTCCAGGAATTTTCAACCTCGGTGCAGAGGAAAGAAAATCCTTCTTAACCCACCAAGCAGAAATAACAATAACAACTCTAAATTTAAAATAAACATTTCTGGAAAAATAGTGTTTTTTAAAAGAGGCCGTAGTCTGACAGTAATGCTACTTGTAATATGATACAGAGGCTTTGATTGTGCATATAATTACAAACCCTTGCTTTGGAGGGGACTGAGGACAAACAGGCCCATTAGTAAAGGATCTGCTTACTAACACCCAGATTTGGAAAATTATCCTTTCAGATGGATCTAGCCTGGGCCCCGTCAATATTTTTTTTTTCTCCAAATAACCAGCTTTGTAAATGTTACTCTAATTATCTAATTGCAGCATGCTGCTGTTTGCTAATTTGTCTTTAGTGCTAAATTCTCTCTGTGGCATACCTCTACACATCTACTCTATATCTGAGAGGCTGAAAGGTAAATGGGGACTTCTGAGGCCCATCTTCATATGAATGTTGGCTTCACTGCCATGATTTCTTGGGATTCTTTGGGCGTTTCTACACAGCAGTTAAACATCTGTGGCCAGCCCGGGTCAGCTGACTCGGGCTGCGGGGCTGTAAAATTGCTGTGTAGACATTCAGGATGGTGCTGGAATGGGTGGTCTGGGAAGGGGGGGTCCCAAAACCTGGGCTCCAGTCTGATCCCAAACGTCTACAAAGCAATTTTACAGCTCCACAGCCTGAGCTCAAGTCAACAGGTGTTTAACTGCTGTGTAGACATACCCATATAGGCCTAGGTAATTGAAATAGTACAGCTGTTGTTTGTCATGCATTTCTTTTTAATTTGTTGTTGTTGTTTAGATCTTTCTTTTGCTACTCAAAAAAAAGAGTTTTGTTTTTGTTGTTATAGTCTTATTAATGGCTCTTTGAATTTATTATAGGTAAACTTCTGTTAGCAGAATATTGCTGATTCTGTGGCATGAGTTTAAAATGTTAGGAAAAATCATGCAAGTGGGGTGTGAGCTTTTTCAGCACGGCTATTCTAATCCTTCCTGTTATTTCACCCAGTACAGGGCAATAGACAACTTATTTCCAATTATAATACAATTCACACTACATTCATCATGTCCTGAATGCCTGCTTTTCCATTTGCCAAAGATATGAAAGTTTGTGATTCAAAGAGTTCCATTCAGACTACCCTACATGTGGACAATTAAACAGAGTCAGCTATGTAGTATCTAAGGGCGAGTCTATGCTACCGCGCTACATTAGGGCAGCTGCACCGGTTCAGCTGTAGCGCATCTGAAGACGACGCACTATGCTGACGTGAAAGCACTCTCCTGTCAGCTGAATTACTCCACCTCCGTGAGAGGCGGAAGCTATGTCAGTGGGAGAGTGTTGCCCAGGGATGTAGCGCTGGTCTGGAAAGTACTTAGGTGGATGTAACTTATGTCACTCCGGGGAGTATCTTTTTCACACCTCTCAGTGACCTAAGCTACATTGACTTAAGTGCTGGTGTGGACTAGCCCTACATTTGATTTCCCTATCTTAGGGCAGCTGGGAGCTTCTGTGGAGATACTTCACTGTAAAGATTCCTACCAGCTGATGATTTATAGAAATAGGTTCTTAGCTGAAGTATGATTCATTTGTATTAATAATACTGACTAGCACATTTGTTGTTAAGTGGGCAATGTCATTTGGAAGAAGGATCCCTTTTTATTGCCAAAGGTTCGCAGATAGGGCCCTTTATTACAGAGTATAATGCCTGCTTCGGTGAAAAGCACAACTGAAGTCAGTGGTTACTCATGGCAAAAGGGCCTATGTTTAGTGGTAGGTTTTGGCCTGAAATTGCAAAGGGACAGTGAAACTTAAAGAGTAGCCTAAGGATTGAGGCTAATTTACATCAGAAATGCATTTTCTATGACCCAGCCACCACTATGAATAGCAATGATGCGTACCTGTCCAGCTTGTAGAAGGCAGAGCTTTTTGGCACCTTTTGTCCTGTCTCTTTTCCAACATGGGGTATCAAGTCCAAGAAACAGTGTCCCTTTCACAATTTGGCGGAAAAGATACGTGCCTATTGTATAGATGCTCAGCCAAGCTGTGTCTGCCCCAAATTTGTAACACTCAGCCAATATGTGGTAGAAAATCTTCGATATTTACCTTACCCTGTGCAGTGCAAAGTGAGTGGAAAATGTTATTAAATAGGAATGGTACAAACCCAGCATAGACATCTTTTTACATTCACTTTGTAAATTACTATACAAAATGCAGCAGGGCAATGGTGAATTGGACCCAAGGATTTCAAGAGATTATATAGATGCAGATGTTCTTTCATGGTTCTGGGATGGGACCTGAGAAGTCCAGTGGCATAGGTTTTTTCTGGGCCTGATCCTGCACGATACTGAGAACCACTTTTGGGATGCTTGGCTCCCGCTGACTCCTGTTAAGCTCGTTTTGAAGAGATCAGTTTTATGCAACTCTTGCTGAATAGAACTCTACTACACATTTGTAAACTTTTCTAAGCAAGACTATTAATCACCAAATGTTATACCAATGCCAGCACTGTAGTCACTTTACAGCTCTGGAATCTGGGCTTTTTTTTTTTTTTTTTTTTTAAGTAATGGATGGCTTGTGCTAGAGAATCAAAGAACCAAAACACATTGCACTGTGTTGGAACTGTTTTTTATCCATTAATATATTTATTCCAGATGGCAGATGTTTAAGCTAATCCAACTGTACAATACCTTGCAAAGGTGTATGAGGGCCCTAGCCAGCAGCACTGAAGTAGAGCTATCAATAATAATGCAGAAAAGGCAGACATGTTCAATAAATACTTCTGTATTTGGGGAATAAAACCGACGCTGTAGTCTCATATGGTGACAGCACTCTTTCCATGCCATTAGTGTCTCAGGAGGATGTTAAACAGCAGCTACTAAAATTAGACATTTTTAAATCAGCAGATTCAGATTACTTGCATCCAAGACTTTTAAAAGAGCTGGCTGAGGAGCTTGCTGGACCTGTAATTTTGTTTTTCAATAAGTCTTAGAATACTGGGGAAGTTCCAGAAGACTGGAAGAAAGCTAATGTTGTGCCAATATTTTAAAAGGGTAAATTATAGGCCTGACATCAAGCATGGGCAAAATAATGGAGAGGATAATATGGGACTTAATTAATAAAGAATTAAAGGATGGTAATATAATTAATACCAATCAAAATAAGTTTTTGGAAATTGATCCTGTCACACTACCTTGATAACTTTTTTGATGAGATTATAACTTTGGTTGATAAAGGTAATAGTGTTGATGCAAGATGCTTAGACTTCCATAAGGCATTTAACATGACATTTTCATTGAAAAAACTAGAACGCTATAAAATTAACATGGTACACGTTAAATGGATTAAAGGCTTATTAACTAATAAGTCTCCAAATGTAACTGTAGACAAGGAATCATCATTGAGTGGGTGTGTTCTAGTGGGGTCTTGCAGGGATTACTACACTATTAAACATTTTTACAAATGACCTGGAAGAAAACATAAAACCACCACTGATAACATTTGCAAATGGCACAAAAGTTGAGGGAGTGGTAAATAATGAACAGGACAGGTCACTATCACAGAGCCATCTGGATCTCTTGATAAACTGGGCACAAGCCAACAATATGCATTTTAATACAGCTAAATGTAAATGATATATCTATGAACAAAGAGTGTAGGCCATGTTTATGTGGTTGAGGACTCTGTCATGACCTTCAAATCTTTTTCTGGGGCACTGGTTCCCAGGATAATCAGCTGAATATGAGCTCCTAATGTGGTGCTGTGGCCAACAGAGCTAAAGGACTGCATAAATGGGAATCTTGATGAGGAGTAGAGAGGTTATTTTACGTCTGTATTTGGCACTGGTATGACTGCTCCTGGAATATTCAGTCCAGTTCTTGTGCCCACCATTCAAGAAGGATGTTGATAAATTGGAGAGGATTGAGAGAAGAGCCACGAGAATGTTTAGAAAATATGCCTTAAAGTGATAGACTCAAGGAGCTCTATGTATTTAGCTTAATAAAGAGAAGTCTAAGGGGAGACTTTATTACAGTCTAGAAGTATCTACATGGAGAACAAATATTTGATAATGGGCTCTTCAGTCTAGCAGAGAAAGGTATAACACAATCCAATGGCTGGAAGTTGAAGTTAGACAAATTCAGACAGGATATAAGGTGTAAATTTTTAACAGTGAGGGTAATTAACTGTTGGAACTATTTACCAACAGGTGTGGTAGATTCTCCATTACTGAGCATTTTAAATCAAGATTGGATGTTCTAAAAGAGATGCTCTAGGACAGTGGTCCCCAAACTTTTGAGGGTCACAGATACAAATCTATATCCCCAAGGTCAATCAAACAGTCAATCAATGAAAAGAGAATCCAGAATCCCTGACTCCCAGCTCTTTGCTTTGATCGCTAGAGTAGCTTGACAACCTGCCTATTCCAGAGTACCATATAATAATGGCCCCTCAGGATTTCAGTCACTCTGTGACATCATAAAGGCTATTTAAAAAAATGTTACATATGTTAGATCATAAATGAGTAAAATGTGATCTCTTGGGGCCCAGGCCTGCAAACATGCACAGAAGTAACGTTACCCCAATCTTCTGTGGGATTATTCATGGGAGTAAAGTTAAGGGCTTAAATGTCTGCGGCACTCTGCCCTTAGTCATCTTCTCTCCTGTGCTTTTCGGCTGGCTAGTTTGTTTTGCCTGCCTGTGTCATGGTGTTTCAGAAACCAAGCACATGAGAACAATCCAAAGGGTATGTTGTGCAGCTGCCCTTTCTGTGAAGGGCTAGATGGAATGTTTCCTGAAGGGCACCGTCATCACCAGACAGCTTTTACAATTAACAAAGGTATTTAGTGACAAGGAATCTATAGGGTTTGGGGTTTTTTTTATGTGAATGCATTCACTGTGGGTGGCTTAAATTAACAAGGGCTTCAGGGAGTGGGCTATCAAGTATCATTGCTACCAGTATATCACAGGCTGTGGGTTAACAGCGTTTAAATTCCTGCTTTGTCTACTGCAGCTCCTAGCCAGTCCCTCCTGGAAGGAAAAGGCCCTGTTTCTTATCAAAATGTATTGAAAGCTCAGCACTCAGTCATAACCAAAACATGGTGAGGGATGCCTTTACACCTTGTTGTCTGTAACCTTTCCTTGCACTGTTTTCCTCCCTTCTCCATTTGACATCAACTATCTCCAGGGCACATTAGTAGGCCACTAGGGTACTAAGTCCATGGGGAGATTGTCACGACACATTCTTTGAGTCCAGAAGTTATGTGTGTCTCGATTCCATTACCCAGATGTGTAAATATGTGCCGTTAAAGTACCTCAGATATAGGGGTAAGGGGTACAGAAAAGGAGGGGGCGGTGGGAAAGCAGTAATATTGGAAACACCTCATAAATCCATGGAGACAGCGACTCTGAAAACTGCAGGCTTAAGGACTTTGGAAAACACACAAGGGTCAGCTGTAAAGCGAGCACTATTGTTGAGTACCAAGCGCTTTTTTTGTTTTGTTTTGTTTAAATCCTAGCGTGCAATATGGTCCAAAACACATTCAAGGAGTTAACTAGATGGGCCATTATAGTGCTTATTTCACATGAGTTTAGTATTTCATGTTAATAGGTTTGACATTTCCAGACATCAGTTAATACCAGTTACCATTCTATAAATGAGACCATGCCTTTCCCCACACATTAAAGACAAATCCACCAAAAACTGCTCCAAACTGTCGCCTGGATTTTCCCAGTAACTGTTTCTTTCGAGTGAAAGACTGATGTTGTTCTAATCACAAGGGCAACAGTCTCTATTTTCAACTCTGGTTTAGACAGATCCTGGGCTGAAGAATTTAGAGCTTTCTGAGTCTGAAAACAAAGGGAATAAAAAAAAAAAGAAGAAAAAGTAGCTATTGATTGAGAAAAATTGGTCTCAGGGGAAAAAAAAACCCCATCTACCCCAATCCTCTTGTGCGTCCCTCAGACATTCAAGGGGTTGACTATATTCCACAGTGATATTTAAAAGGGAGAGAGAGAAATAAACCCCCACAGGGGAGAGAGAGAGGATTTTTAGAAATATTCTCCACTTTCGGTCCCTGAATTTCCTTGTGTAGCCCAAATATGAAGCAACTGTATGCCTGTGTTTGTGCACTACAACCAGGCTTTAAAAGAGCTGAAATGTCTTGGCACTATAATGAATGAATGCTGGGAAATATTGATGGACCACCAGCCTCTGGGAGCTGTTTGATCTGTGTGACCCAAGGACCTCTTGATGCCAACTGGCAGAGGGCACGGGGATGTGTAAGGGCTATAGGGGTCCCCTGCATGTGATCTAGTTCACCAAAGACTTCATGGAAGGTTTCTACTGAATGCCGGTGTCATGCTTGTCATCATAATCTTTGAGAAAAGTGTGTGTGGATAATATGGAAGGAGATTTGTATATATATTGGAAATTATGTTCCTAAGGTTGTCTAGTTAAAGATAAGGCACACTGCCGCTGGGTGACCTAAGGCAGGTCCCACCAGGCAGGAGGCGGGAGACAATTACCTCCCTAGCTGACGATTGTGTATGGTATGTCTTACAATGGAAGTCAATTTGCATATTGAGTCAAATGCTAATGAAGAGATTGAAGGGTGCTTCTAAAGAAGAAATTAACAGGAAGAGGTGAATGCGTGGGGGAGGGAGCCCTGTTTACAGGTAAAGAAAAAAGGACTACTTTAATATAGCTACGGGTGCAGAAGTATGCCCTGGCATCCTTCTTCTGGGGCAGACAAGCTGACATTGGGATTGTTCTCATGAAAGGGGGATCCTACTCCCAGCCATCTTGGCTGAAAAATGCTGTGAGAAGGACTTTGGGTAAACAGTACCATATTATACAAGAGGGCATCTTGTTAGTCAAGTTTAAGCTCCAGCATGTGTGTTATGATTTTATTTTATATGTAGCTCTTTGTTCCCAATATTTCTGGTTGCTAAGCATTTTAATCTCTCTTCTTTGGTAAACAAACTTATTTTCATTTTCATTACAAACCCATCTAAGTGCTGTATGTTAAGCGGAGCTGGGGGCTAAGGTGTAACTAGCAAGCGGTGGTAATTCTATGAGTATCCAGTGGATAAGGGGCTGAATACTCCCAGGTGGCTGTTTGGAGGACTGGGGGGTTAGAGTCCTGTCACTAACATGTATGAGGGACAGCAGAGCCCCGTGGCGGGGGGAATCTTGTGATGCCCAGGGCTGGGAGAGTAAGGGAGCAGACCCCTGGCAGGCACAGACAAGCCTTCCTCATGCTAAGAGCACTTCTGGGCCTTAACCTCCATCACCTGCATCTAATTAGTCATGCTTTGCATCTGGGGAGGTGAGTAGCTAATTGGCTCTCGGCCAGGGGGTGGAGCTAAGCCATAATAAGTAGACTGGAGAGGAGCCAGATCTCTGTGGTTGAGAGAAGCTCAGGGCTAGAGTAACAGACAGAGACAATGGGGGGAGTGTACTGCAGGACAATGTAGGCTCCTGCAAGGGAAGCCCTAAGTTAAGATTTGTAAAAGAAGGTTTTGGTAGCCCAAGGGGGCAGAAGAATTGTTCAGTTTCATTTGGACTTATTTATGATATTCTGGCTGTGGTCTGAACTTAGATGACTTAGCTGAAGGCCTGGCACCAGAGGCAGGTGGCCTACAGCAGCTGCTGGAGCTGAAGATAGTAACAAAATGCTGCACCAATGCAAGGGGGCACTGTTAGGGTGAGTGAGCCCCACCACAGGCAGGCCACACCAAAGTGCCTGACAATGGTGGGTACCATTGTTGGGGTTACTGGAAATTATTGTTGGATCACCAGGTCTAGCAAGCGGTTTGATCTCCAGCAGTCTGGCGTTTGACCATAACTCTCTCCATTCACTGGACTCAAAATTTCCAAAATGGAGACCAGGACTCTGTACTTTTAGGGAAGGGCTTGTGCATTAGCATCACTAAAGGGGGAGTGTTCACACTGTGTATCCAGCTGTAAACATAATGAAAGCAATTTTTCTTACAGTGGCTTACGAGCTGGGAAAGCCCATTCTGTGAGGCTATCAATATTAAACTTGTCAGCTTGTGTCCTCATCTTACTTTGTGGCCACAGTGTGTAGTAATGGGGTCACACATACCAGTAATTGTGGTCACAGTTGGCTGCAGTATGGCTGAGTTTGCATTGCTAATTCTACCACCTTGTAGAGATACTAGGTATGCACAATATTCTTCCTGACCAAAAGATTATACCACTGGGACTTAAGGAATGGAGAGCTTGTTCCACCCTGAAATTCCTTCCTCGACCTAGCAACCAGGCAAACACTCTGTACTCCATTCTTCTGTCCACTTCCCATGTTATTCTCTGCTTTCCCCTTAGCAGCAAAGCAACATTTTATTAAATTATAGGATTGTGGAAGTACTGGCCCAGACTGCTTCAGAGACTGAGATTCTAGACACTTTAGCTTACCTGCTAGTTCATACATGCTAGTTCATAGTGCATTAGTGGTGTGAAATGCAGGAAATGGGGGGGGAAGGGAATAAAGATGGAGCATAAAGATAAGGGAGCAGAAGATAGACCATGATGGAGGACTCACTTGCCCTTTCGAACCAGCCTTATCATAGCTTCTTTTTGCATGACATCCCTGCTTCCACCATTGTTCTTTAGCACCTTGTTGAGAGCCACAAGCAGCTTGGCTGATAGCTTTGCTGACTCCACCTTCCACAACGTTTGAAAGTCCATGTTTGCAGTGTTCTTCTGCACTTACCTCATTTTCATTTATGAAGAATTAGCTTGTTAACTTCTGTGCATTAAAAATAAGAGCATATTGCTCACTAGATGATCATGATCTTACATAGCAAGATAGGATGTCTTTCTAAAAGATACTTTTTTAGCTCAACTAAAAGTGATGGTCTTGATGCACGAACCATTTGGTGAAAGGCTATGGCCTGCGTTCTGCAGGTCAGATGAGATGATCATAGTGCTCCCTTCTGGCCTTAAAATCTACATAGTAACTTTCATCTAGATGGATCTCAAAGTTCTTTGCAAACAGGTAGAATGTACTGCCCGAGTTAGAATGTGCTAGGACACTGAGGGTCACACACCTACTGTTATAAAAAGTGCCAGGGGTTTTTTAATAACTACAAGTGATCAGGATCTTAATTTTAAGTTTCATTTGAGAGATGGAACCTCCAGCAGCACAGTGATCCCGAACACCAGGCTGGGGCACTGGATCAGTGTTCACTCAGAGCGGACCTTGATATCTACTGAATTGTCATCACTAAGTCATGCAGCAGCGAGGTTTTCCCTAGAGATCACTTACCCAAGTAGTGAGCCCAATGTGCTCTAATAAAAGAAACACTTTTATTAGATCTAATTGGCTTGGCAAGCTCTGCATCCAGTAAGAAGAAGATTAGGTTAATGAGATAATGCCTTGAGATGGTCTGGCTGCAAACTGAAACTTTTAAAAAGGAGGGTGCACCATGTGCTGTGCCTTCATAGTCTATCTAATCCATCTAACTAGTTAAGGGAATTTTATCCCTGCTTAATGCTGCTGCCTGTCTTAGGCCTGCTCCGAATGCCCATTGAAGTAACTGGGAGTCTTTTCATTGGCTTCAGCAACTTTGGATCACGCTCTTAGTTGGTGGTTCACTTTTGGATGATGATCTTTCTGAAACGGAACTTGCTGCATTCATTTTCAAGCCAAGAACTTTAGCTGATGGAAATGTCCGATTCCATAAATTAAGTCATTTTAGTGGTGAATTACTGTCATACCTCAGATATTTAGCTACTCCCTCCCTTATTAGACACACGAGCTTCCCATCCCACTCTTTCTTGGTTTCTAGTCTCCTGGAATGCACCTTTTTTACCATTCTTAGATTAATTCAGATTCTCTACTGTGAATTTTCAAACATGATTGTTTCAAAGTAAATTTACAAGCTGATGCTTCAAGGTAGATAGCAAAGCAACATTGTCATTAGGGAAGGTTACTATTACAGCAACTCGCTGACAAAAAATGTGTATCTTAAAATTGAAATTCATGTAAAGAAAAAAATAATTGCAAAATCTTGTTTATTCCTCAGTCTAGTTCCATTATCAGGTATTACTTCATATTAGTTGTAGACAAGTGTGACATAGTGGGGCACAAGACAGAATAGTTGGAGGCTGTGTCACCCCTGCCTTGCAACCTTGGGTGCCCTTTACAATACCTTGCTGTAGTAGCTCCCACACAAACAGCCACTCACAAACAGGCTTCCAGCTTGCAAGCCACACCCTGAGTGTCTGTGTGTAACTGCAGCCTGCCAGCTACACATGGCTCTCATCAGCCTTGGTTATACTGCAGTGTGACCCCAACACACCCCGAGTCCTGGATCTTCCCCTGGAAATGTATGTCCTCTACTACCCAGCCCTCTCCTGGACAGTACAAATATTTCAAGTCTATGATTCCTTAAAGGAATAATATAGAAGCTTATTATCTTAAATAGAGTTACCCAGACATTTCAATTTAAACACACTGGATTAGATTAAACAAGTTTATTAACTACAAAGAGATTTTAAATGAGTACAAGCAATGAGGCACAAAAGTCAGAAATGGTTACAAGAAAAATAAAGCTAAAATGCTTACTAGTGTCTAGCTTAACAAACTATATGAATCTTCTACCGTAACGTGATCTTTAGTGCATGATGATGACTTATACATAACTTTATTTTTCTAACTTTTATTATGTACTTTGGGAAATAAGTTTGAGTAGCAGCCATTTTAGTCTGTATCCTCAAAAAGAAAAGGAGTACTTGTGGCACCTTAGAGACTAACCAATTTATTTGAGCCTAAGCTTTCGTGAGCTACATCTCACTTCATCGGATGCATGTAGCTCATGAAAGCTTATGCTCAAATAAATTTGTTAGTCTCTGAGGTGCCACAGGTACTCCTTTTCTTTTTGGGAAATAAGTGTACTTCTCTGCACTTGTAAATCCCAGAGCTAGAAGGCGTAGAGAGATGGAACTCTGCTCCCACTATAGGGGAAATGGAGGCACGCAGGGGAGCCAGCTGTGACTAGCCTCTTTACATGAATTATAATGTTATTTGCAATTCCATAGCTGTTTTGCTGCTTTATTTGGTGTTTGTCTGTGTTCTGATTATATAAAGGGATTGCTACTGTGACTGTACTTGTGAGAGGGCATAGGAGTTGTGCAAGATATACCCTGGAGAAAGTGGGTCACCCTGAGTTTAAAGGGAGTGGACTCTGGTTTGGGAATGGGATTCAGGCTCAACAAAAGAGGGCAGACATCCCTGTTCTAGAGACCAGCAGGGCTATCCTGGGGAACAGGGCCTCTGTCCAAGGCTTCTAATGTGCTCTGGGTGCCCCATGTTTAGATTCTGAATGCTGTATGGAGTGATTTTGCAGGACTGGAATGGACCAGACCAGTGACAGTGGTGGTGCAGAGCTGAATTCATAGTGAGGCCCAGTTGAACCAGCCATGGAACTGGAACAGGTAGCTGCAAATTAGAGTAGAACCTGTGGCTGTGGCCTTCACTGAACTGCAGCAAACAGGCAGGGTAGAGCCAACCCCTGACATTCCAGAGTATAATTGTACCTGTGGGTGAGGATTGGTTTGTGACTAAGAGCTCTGAACCTCAACAAACCAGGCAATTAATACTTGCGACTGTGTTGTTGCCTATACTCCCAACACACTGATTGGGTTTTTCTTACTTTATTATATGTAAATATACATGGTTTATTGTGCTTCTTTTGTTTTTGTCTTCCCTTTGTCCCCCAAATAAAAGGATATTTGTGATTCCATATGCCCAAGAACAACTAGTATGGTGACCAAGGATATTATATTTTAATTTCCCAGAGCCAGGAGTAGGGATACTGCTCTGGGTGGGGGCTTGAGCCATCATTTTATTTTAGAAAAGGACCCCTTGACATATTGAACTTGGTCCTTGTTGCTGCCATTGGCACCTGCCTGAAGGGTTACACACCTGTGATTGATACACTGATGTACCCCTTTGTTAATGGATGAGATTGCTGAGACTGTATGACTAAAGAATTAACAATCAGGAAATGCCTGGTGAAGGCTGAACATAGAACCTTCACTCCAATGGCTTGGCTAGACTAGGATTTGGAATATGTGTTAACTACTGTGCTAACATGCTGGCGAAGACAAGGCAGTGTGCCTTTAACATGCTATTCTGGTGACCAAGTATAACTAAACCATCCCTGATAGATGTCTGTCTAACGTGTTCTTAAAAACCTCCAATGACAGGGATTCCAAAACCTCCCTTGGTAACCTATTCCAATATTTAACTATCCTTACAATTAGAAACTGTTTCCTAATATCTAAGCTTAATCTCTCTTGCAGGAGATTAAGCTGATTGCTATTTGTTTACCTTCTGTCAACATTTGAGAACAATTGAGCACCATCCTCTTATAACAGTTCTTAACACATTTGAAGACTGTCATCAGTCCCCCCTCCATCTTCTTTTCTCAAGATTAAACATGACCAATTTTTTTAACCTTTCCTCACAGGTCAGGTTTTTGAAACTTTTTATCATTTTTGTTGCTCTCCTCTGAACTTTCTCCAGTTTATCCACATCTTTCCTAAAGTACGATGCCCAAAACTGGACACAACACTCTAGCTGAGTTCTCATCATTGCTCAGTAGAGTGGGTCATGTCCTGTGTCTTACATACACCAGTTCTTTTAATACACCCCAGAATGATATTAGTCCTTTTTTGCAAACTTTATAAGTACACTCTCCATTCCATTATTCAAGTCACTAATGAAAATATTGAATAGTATCAGCCCAACAACAAACGGCTGTGGGATCCCATCTAAATATGTTCCCCCAGTTTAACAGCGAACCATTGATAACTACTCTTTGAACACAGTTTTTCAACCAGTTGTGCACTCACTTTATAGTAATTTTGTCTAGACCACATTTCCCTAGTTTGCTTATGGGACTGTATCAAAAGCCTTAGTAAAATCAAGATAAATCACAGCTACCACTTTCCCCCTAGCCACTAGGCTAGTAACCCTGTCAAAGAAGGAAATTAGGTGGGTTTGACATGATTTGTTCTTGACAAATCCAATGTTGGCTATTACTTATCACCCTATTAGCCTCTGGTGCTAACAAATAGATTGTTTAATAATTTGTTCCAGTATGTTTCCAAGTATGGAAGTTAGGTTGATTGGTCTAAAATTCCCTGAATCCTCTTTGTTCCCCCTTTTAAAGATAGGTACTATGTTTGCCCTTTTCCAGTCTTCTGGGACCTCCCCTGTCCTCCTTGAGTTCTCAAAGATAATCACTAAAGTTCCTTAAGTATCCAATTTAGGGTGAATTTTTTTAAGGTCCCGCTGATCTGAATACATCAAATTTACCTAAATAGCCTTTAACCTCTTTTTTCCCTATCTGAGCTTATGTTCCTTTCCCATTGCTATTAACATATATTGTGTTAAGCATCCAGTCACAATTTTTTTAAAGAAAGGTGAAGCACAAAAGACGTTAAACCTCAGGCTCCTTGGTGTCATTTGTTGTTAGCCCTCCTTCCCCTCTAAGAAGTGGACCTACACTTCCTTTCCTCTTTCTCTTGCTCCTAATTATTTATTGAGCCTTTACTGCCTTTTATGTCCCTTACTATGTCTAAATCATTCTGTGCCTTAGTCTTTCTGATTTTGTCCCTACATGCTTGTACTATTCTTTTGTACTCATCCTTAGCAATTTGTCCGTGTTTCTACTTTTAGTAGCATTCCTTTTTGATTTTTCAGGTCATTAAAGAGCTCCTGATGCAACCATATTGGCCTCTTACTGTTCTTCCTGTCTTCCCTTGCATCAGAAGAGTTTGATGTTGTACCTTTAAACTGTTTCTCTGTGAAACTGCCAACTCTCCTGAACTACTTTGTCCATTAGATTTTCTTCACATGGGACCCTGACTTACCAGTTCTGAGTTTGTTAAAATCTAGTGTTTTGAAGTTCATTGTCCTTATTCTGCTGCTCTCATTTCTCCCTTTCCTTAGAATCATGACATCATTTCATGATCACCCAAGTTGCCTTCCACCTTTAGATTTACAATGAACTCCTCCCTGTTAGCCAGAATCAAGTCTAAAATGGCTGCCACTTGGCAAAATGGCTGCCACTTTGGTTACTTCCTCTACCACCTGAAACAAGAAGTTCTTCCCAACACATTCCAACAGCTTATTGGACTTTTTGTGTTTTGCCATATTTTTCCAATAGTTAAAGTCCCCCCATTCTACCAGGTCTTTTGGTTTGGATATTAGTTAGTCTAGAAATGCCTCATCCACCTCTGCCTCCGGATTTGGCAGACTGTAGTAGACCCGTACCATGGCATCACCCCTTTTCATCTTCACCAGGAGACTTTCAACTGATTTGTCTCTCACCTCCTTCTGGACCTCAGAATAAGTACATACAACCTTGATGTTCTGTGTGACACCTATTATTATTTTTCCCTCGTCTGTGCTTCCAGAACAAGCTATACCTCTCTCTAGCAATATTCCAGTCATGAAATTTATCCCACCAAGTCTCTGTGATTCCTGTTACATTATAATTTTGCTGGAGTACTAAGTCTTCAATTTTTTCCAGTTTAATCCCCATACTCCTTGCATTTGTGCACAGATCCCCCTGCTGTTTTCCTTATTGTTGTTCCTATAAACTTAACTATTGAAATTTTTCATTCCCTCCCTTACCACCTTCCTGTTTTCTCACAAGGTCACCTTTTTTATACTTGGGTGACACAAGCCCATAGGTATCACCTTTTGAATCTAATTTAAAGTCCTTCTCGCTATGTTGGTGAGTTGGTATGAAGAAGCTCTTCCCTATCTTCATCAGCTGGACCCCATCTCTTCCTGTGAGTTATCCTTCATGGAGCAGCATCCCATAGTTGAGGAAGCCAAAGCCCTCCTGTTCCTGTGTGGGCCCTTACCTTCAAATAGCAGGATGGATGAGAACACCACCTGTGTCCCTGTCCCCTTCACCCTCACTCTCAAGAGCCCTGCAGTCAAAGTATCTTTGTATACCTTGAATTTTGCTACCTTAGCAAGGTCTTGAGCACAGTACGCTGCTTAGTTCTCTGTGTGAAATTCACTCGCATTCTGAAGGCTTATACAAGGCCTTTCTCATCACTTAAACCTCACATTGTTCCTCTGAAAGAGGGTAAGTGTTGGTGACTGTGTTACATAGGGGGCATCCGGATGCCTCCTCCTTTCTGAGCCCAGAGGGTTACTCTTGGGTGAGCGGGATGTGCTGCTGAATTAAAAAAAACCTGGTGTAGGGGACATGAAGAACTGAAGTCTCTACTCCAGTCGAGCAGCAGCTGCAGAGAGGCTCCCCCCTGCAATCCCATGGGGTTGGGTGTGTGTGTGTGGATTCCACACCCCAGTCCCTTGGCATAAAGCCCAGTTATTAGAAATATAAACCAAAGAAGCATAAACAGATGATTACATGAAAAGTATATCATGATTAGCCAGATAGATCCCAAATGTTTATTCTGTAAACTGCAATGGGCAACTGCTGCAGCAGCACCGGTGTTCTTTGCAGCTGTAGTTTCTCATCTTATTTGTGTATATTTTGTCATTAAGCTTCAAAACAGGCAAAAATATCTTCCTTCATTTCTTGGTTCACACTTAAGTAACGGCTTTAAGACTATATTATGCCAATATTCAATCCAGCCCTTTTGCAACTATTTTTATGCTGCAAATCAGCTCTGACCTAATATGAAATCTTCACACATTTTTTCTGTGCTACTTCCTTTTCTTGATGCAGCTGTTTAAGTGGCTTGGTTTGTGAATGAATGCTGGCTGCTTTTAGCATGATGACATTCACATTGACCTCTGATTGTGTATTGAATTCCTGCCCAGCAGGGAGAGTAGGTCTTAGGAAAAAGTTAGTTCACTGATGGTCAGAGCCTGCTGGGCTAAGGCCTGTTAACCTGCCTGGGAAGTGAATGGCTTAGAAGGCTTTTTCCCTTCTTTGAATTATGCCAGAAAAGCCAGCCTCTGTGTAGTTCTATCCATCACCTGGAAAGATAGATTTGATTGATGTCAGCTTGATACTCTTTTTTTAAATTGTATATAAAATTACATTCTCTAAGTCTAGGAACAAAATAAATTTTGGTTTCAGAGTAACAGCCGTCTTAGTCTGTATCCGCAAAAAGAACAGGAGGACTTGTGGCACCTTAGAGACTCACAAATTTATTTGAGCATAAGCTTTCATGAGCTACAGCTCACTTCATTGGATGCATTCAGTGGAAAATATAGTAGGAAGATTTTATATACACAGAGAACATGAAACAATGGGTGTTACCATACACGCTATAACAAGAGTGATCAGTTAAGGTGAGCTATTACCAGCAGGAGAGAAGAAAAACCTTTTGTAGTGATAATCAAGATGGGCCATTTTCAGCAGTTGACAAGAACGTGTGAGGAACAGCAGGGGGGAAAAATAAACATGGGGAAATAGTTTTACTTTGTGTAATGACCCATCCACTCCCAGTCTTTATTCAAGCCTAAGTTAATGGTGTCCAGTTTACAAATTAATTCCAATTCAGCAGTCTCTCGTTGGAGTCTGTTTGAAGGTTTTTTTGTAATATTGTGACTTTTAGGTCTGCAATCGAGCGACCAGAGAGATTGAAGTGTTCTCCGACTGGTTTTTGAAAGTTATAATTCTTGATGTCTGATTTGTGTCCATTTATTCTTTTACGTAGAGACTGTCCGGTTTGGCCAATGTACATTGCAGAGGGGCATTGCTGGCACATATCACATTGGTAGATGTGCAGGTGAACGAGCCTCTGATAGTGTGGCTGATGTGATTAGGCCCTATGATGGTGTCCCCTGAATAGATATGTGGACACAGTTGGCAACGGCTTTGTTGCAAGGATAGGTTTCTGGGTTAGTGGTTTTGTTGTGTGGTGTATGGTTACTGGTGAGTATTTGCTTCAGGTTGGGGGGCTGTCTGTAAGCAAGGACGGGCCTGTCTCCCAAGATCTGTGAGAGTGGTGGGTTGTCCTTCAGGATAGGTTGTAGATCCTTGATGATGCACTGGAGAGGTTTTAGTTGGGGGCTGAAGGTGACGTCTAGTGGCCTTCTGTTACTTTCTTTGTTGGGCCTGTCCTGGAGTAGGTGACTTCTGGGTACTCTTCTGGCTCTGTCAATCTGTTTCTTCAGCACATGGGTATTGTTTAAATTTTAAATTTCCCTACTGCAGGTATCAGGACGGGGCTTTCTAGGCTCACCGCATAGAAAACTACCAAGGACAATACCCAAAAAGCCAACCCAAATGCTAACCTCCCACAGAAATGTTGGGGCCTTATGCTCTGTGAGGCCTATGGCTGTGAAATGCATATCCTATGAATGGAGTTAATCTGTAAACAGAATCTTTGCGAAGTTGATTGGCAATAATGTCCTGCTCTCAAGACCACCAACCAATGAGACTTTGTGCCGAAGAGGTAATGGTTGTAAATTACAACGATGTTATGCTCTGAAAAGGTGACACTGTAAAAATGGCACCTTCTTACTCAACAGCACAGCAGGGTTATATTCACTGTTATCTGTTGTTAGTGACACAAATCATGGCCTGCTTTTCAGAGAAGATATGTAGCCAAAGTTCCAGTTAAACTTACTAGAAGCTGTAGCACATCTAAAAATCAGGCCCTTAACTTTAGTCCTTTGTACTCCTGTGAGCCCATTAGAGCCAACATAGCTATGGGAGAATGAGAAAAATTCTGTTCTGGTTTCTTGCATTCAATAGCTAATTGCAGAATCTTTACTGTTGGTGATATGTGAGCTAGTGTAGAAAAAAGCCCAGCAAAGCCTTCAGATTCCAAGTGGAATTTGCAGCTCTGGCAGTTAGAAACAGAGCACCTGACTCTGATCTCTTACACTGGTGTAAATCAGCAATAAAGCCACTGAAGTCAGTGCAGTTTCCCCAGTGAAAAACTGATTTCAGTGAGATCAGAATTAGATTCCACTTTTTTTTTCCACTTAAAAATGAGTAGATAGAAGTCACTGAGACATATGGAACCCCACAATGTCATGTTCACAGTCACTTTTTTCAGCATAAAGACACACTATTATCCTTGCTAGTTTGTCTAGGTGGAGAGTTTTTTGAGAACTAGGTTGAACTGCTCTCTTCAGCTAAGAGAACACCTCTTCTCTTCTAGTTGTGTACTTTGAATTAAGCTTCTTAATGCAGTTGTCTTTTTAAGCTATGTTTGACCCTTTACAATTATTTACACAAACAGTAGGCCCAATCCCTCTTCCACTGAAGCCAGTGAAAGTCTTCATTCACTTCAGCTGAAGTTGGATTGGGCCCAGTGAGAAAAAAAGAACTAGATAAATTTGTGGAGGATAGGTCCATCAATGGCTATTAGCTAGGATGGGAAGGGATGCAAAACCATGCTCTGAATTGTCCCTAGCCTCTGTTTGCCAGAAGCTGGGAATGGGTGACAAGGGATGGATGACTGTTCTGTTCATTACCTCTGAAGCACCTGGCACTGGCCACTGTCACAAACAGGAAAGTGGACTAGATGGACCACTTGGTCTGACCCAAAGATGGCCGTTCTTATGTAATGTCTGTAAGAATAAGTATTAGCTACTCAAATAGGGCCTTATCCTACACCCACTGCTTAATGACAAATTTCCCATCAAGTTCACTGGGGCAGAACTGGGCCCATCAAACCAAGTGAAGGCATATCTGCTTCATTCCATACCCCAAACTTATAAGGTAACTAAATGTACCCTTTAGTGCACTGCTCAAGATGGTCACTGTATCAGCCTTCCTATCCCGGACTCCTGTTAGCAGAGATACAGAAATATTCTCAGAGATAGCACATTTCAAAAGGGGCTCATGTCTAAGGAAGAGGATGTTCAATGCAAAAAGAAACATATGTAAGCTTCGTTCATAGGGGTGTATCCATATGAACCCTATAAAAATTGTCTTTTAATATTAGAGGATGAACAAACAGGGAGCAGCTGACCTGTCAACCCCACTACTGCTAGAGCCCATCAAGGTGGTAGAGAGTGGCTGTTAGAAGCACATTACTCGTACCATACCTGGGATCTGGTTGGAATGGTGGTAATTCAGATGTGCCAACCATCTGTGACCATAAGTATGATGTCACACATGGACAATGTAGCCATCAATGAGGGCAAGAGGAAAGAATGACAATTTATTTCCCATGTGTTTGTCACTTAGCTTTTGGTGTTTTGTAGACCCTTATTTTTTAAATGTGGAAATTTTAAGAATTATTCTTGAGTTCATGGATGTGAAAATGCTTCCAGCAGAGTACTTAATTTTGTCTTTTGGTGCTTTAAATAAATAAAAACAGAAAGCTTAGGTAGGTTTCAGGTGTGAGCAGCAGGAACTGCTGGAAAGGGAGAAAACGAAAAAACACCATAAAACCCTTCTTGCTGGAAGGGTCCAGTACAGCCTATAAAAACATGCAAATCTTGCTGATGGCAAAGTCAAGGCTAGAGTTTGTCTCTGGGAAAGATCCAGAGGCCACATGCTCTCGTTACTCCCCTCCTTTTAATCAGCCATCTTTCTGCACAAATACTACTTCTCCTGCCTCATTCAATCATACCCCACCAGCCCCTGTTGCTTATTTGCCACCCCAATCAGTACACCATTCTCTTTTGGTGCGGAATACTCCCTAGTTTCTTCTGCGGGCCTGTCTGCGAACTCAGGAAGGCAGCACTGCTTCAGTTCACATTCAGAAGGAAATAAGTGTTTTAACCTCACCTTTTTGGTTGCTCTGAACAGCAGTTTGTTAAAATATATTAATCTAACAGATTAAAATGCCTAGTGCACACAGAAGAAAAAGTAGTCACAATAGTATGACTATATATCTTTGCTAACCAAACAGGGTAGTGAGGAATGTTACATGCTCAACAAAGGGAGGCTAAATCTCTTAATAAAATTGGTACAACCAGCAAGAGAGTTCAATTCTCTCATCGAAACAGCACAATTATTGTGACCACTCATTTATAAAAGGTGTAAAGGGCATTTTTCTAATTATTCTATATCAAGCTGCCAATAGGAACTGCTTCCCTAGGGCATGTATTAGTTTTTGCTGCCATGCGGTGTTGTGTAGCTACTAAGAAGGTTGGTTTCCTTTAGACCAGAAGATGCTGCAGTTTCTGCTCTATTGAATGTGGTTACATATTTGTGCATTTGTATATTCTGGGACAACTACACTGTTTAATGAAGTGCTATGGCCGTATCTACTACAAAAGTCACTTGAGTCCCGGTCTGAAAATGTGTACATTATAGTCTGGGCCAAATACATCCCAAATGTTGTATATTTCTGTTAGGGTTACATGGTATGTTAAAAATCAGTGTGTTCTTCCAGTCTGTCTGCTAGACTGCTGCTCAAATCCTTTCCCTATTTAATTGTAAAGGAATGCTGCTCAAAAGATTTGAAGTCCTAAGTGCTCAATAAAGGAATCCAGATACAGCCCTAATGAGTGCAAATAAAACAGCATTTATTTTAAGTTCTTAGGTCCTATTGGGAGATTACTTTTTAGTGCAAGCAGAATAGCTCAGTTGCAGGTATTGGGAGACTGGGAATTCAGGCCTGTTGAATGAGTTCTTGTAGATGTGCTACTATTTTTCGACCACTGACTAGTAAGCAAAATGAATCTCTTTCATTTTAATACCCTATTTGCTGAGTCGAGAAGAAATAAATGTTGAAGCCTCAGTGGCTATCCAGTATATTTGATTTATTGAGGTTCATATACATGATTGTCAGTGTCTCTAGTTGTGTTAACAATCCATCAAAAATATAATCACCTCAGAAAAGGAACCACTACATCATTTTGAAGAAAGAGGGTGCAGGATCAGGCCCCCATCTAAGACAAACGGCAACACTCTCATTGATTTCAAAGGGTGTAGGATTGAGTACTTAATTATTCAAGAGCCTGATCCTGTGAAGTGCAGGACATCCTCATCTTCCACTGAAGTCAACACAAGTTGAGGGCTCTTGACATCTTGATAGACAAGGCACTAAGATGCCTGAGAAGTATTCAGGGAGAAAGGATTTAGTGTGTGAATAAAACAAGATTGTGTAATCTGTTATGGTTTTTACAATATGCTTTTTTATCCTCTGCTGTCCTATATGATGATTTTCAATAATACCAAGAAATCTTAACTCCTCAAATAAGTCTGTCATACACACACAAGCCACACAACCCCCAGTCATCCCTAACTCTTTCCCATTCCTCCTCTGGAAAGACCAAAAGGCTCAAGTCTTCACTGCTCTGCATCTTGTGTAGCCATTTACATCTGTGCCCAGTGGATACAAAATGCTGCCACTCTGATTAGTTATCATTTTGCTACCACTTTACACCAGTATAAGTCATAGAAATATAGAGCTGGAAGGGACCTTGGTGAGATCACCTAGTCCCTCCCATCACACTGAGGCAGGACCAAGAGGCCTAGGCCATCCCTGAGAGGTCTATCCCCAGTTTGAATAACAAAGGCTAGGGTAACCATACTACTTTCAGAATGGGCAAGACAGATTTTGTCTCATCTCTTCCACCAAATATTATTGAAAGAGGTATAGCTCATACCCTTGAATTGCTTTGAAAATCACCCCCTGTGGCCTTTTCTATTGCTGTGTGCACATTTGTCACATGTTTGTTACAATTTACATTTCATTCTGTTTTAAACAGCTATACTTACATTTTATTTCCTGTGACAATTCCACAGCTAGCTCGAAATACCAGACAGCAAAGTAGTGTAACTCCCAATAATTAGGAAAAGCTTCAAGGTAAAGGGTGTGAGTGCAGAAAAATAATGCCTTACCTCTAATACACACCAGACACAGAACAAAGGCTTTGAAAGTTCAAGTTCCACAAAAATTCAGTAACCCATGCAGAATGATCCCTGCCTGGGACAGAATTCAATGAGAAAACAGTGCACTAGGACTTACTCCCGGGTCTTCTATAGTACTCATTGTTACCCACCAAGCCAGCATGTATCAAGTTATGCAGGAACCAGGCTCAGGAGCAACCCTGCTCTGATTCCTGTGGTCAGCAGGACAGGGGAGCACTACAGAAAGAGTGGCTCAGGCAGTCAGTCGAGGATTCACTTCAAAAGATCTCGGATGAAATTTTGGCCTCTAACTCACTGAAAAAATTCCAATTGATTTCAATAGGTCAAGGATTTCATTCCTAATGTCACAAGGCCTACCAATTGAATGTATTGTTTGAATAGCTAAAAATAACACAGCATACTGAAAATTTTAGCGTAGGTCTTTCTTAATCTTTCCTGGTGAAGCAGTGCCACTTAGTATAAACAATTAAATATTTAGTGAGCCAGAGAGAGATTTCAAAGTAACAGCCGTGTCAGTCTGTATTCGCAAAAATACCAGACAGCAAAGTAGTGTAACTCCCAATAATTAGGAAAAGCTTCAAGGTAAAGGGTGTGAGTGCAGAAAAATAATGCCTTACTTGTGGCACCTTAGAGACTAACCAATTTATTTGAGCATAAGCTTTCGTGAGCTACAGCTCACTTCATCGGATGCAAACTGTGGAAAGTGTAGAAGATCTTTTTATATACACACAAAGCATGAAAAAATACCTTCTCCCACCCCACTCTCCTGCTGGTAATAGCTTATCTAAAGTGACCACTCTCCTTACAATGTGTATGATAATCAAGGTGGGCCATTTCCAGCTATTACCAGCAGGAGAGTGGGTTTGTGTGTGTGGTGGTGCGGGGGGGTGTGTGTGTGTGTGAGAAAACCTGTAAGGAGAATCAAGTTGGGCCATTTCCAGCACAAATCCAGGTTTTCTCACCGCCCCCCCACCACACACACAAACCCACTCTCCTGCTGGTAATAGCTGGAAATGGCCCACCTTGATTATCATACACATTGTAAGGAGAGTGGTCACTTTAGATAAGCTATTACCAGCAGGAGAGTGGGGTGGGAGAAGGTATTTTTTCATGCTTTGTGTGTATATAAAAAGATCTTCTACACTTTCCACAGTTTGCATCCGATGAAGTGAGCTGTAGCTCACGAAAGCTTATGCTCAAATAAATTGATTGACTCTCTAGCCCAGCAGTTAGGGGCACACTCCAGAAGTGGGAATGCTAGGTTCAAGGCCTTGCTCCAACTCAAGCAGAGGGGGGAACAGAACAGGATCTCCTGCACCCCACGTAAATTGGGCCTTTTTTTATTTTAAACACAAGAAAAGGGCTGACCTGGCTAAGATGCCTAATTCCTGGAGAAGGATTGATTACAAGCAGGAATCCTGCACAGAGATAGGTACTTCCCTCCCGCCCTTCAGTCAGGTGCCTAAGGCCCAGATTTTTATAGGTATTTAGGCATTGCTGTGCTCAGCATTGCAATGTCAAACTGATTTAGGAGTCTAAAAAAATTTCTCATTTTTCTGAAGTGGTTTAGGCATTTTGAGTCTAAATCCCACTGACTATTGGGACTATGGATTTGATTAGGAAACAGGGCATTGCAATGCCCAAGTCCCTTTGTGGTTCTACCCCTTAGGAGCCTAAATGCCATTTACTTGACCTTCAGTGAGACTTTGTGCACCATCACAGAGCCTCTCCTCTCTCGTGAGCACCTCCTGTTGGTTGGGTGCAAGCCTGCACTCTCTCTGCTCACGGTACCCCGTCAGCTGTTAACCTTCTCAGGTAGGTCGTCAGTGGCCTTCTCTTCCAGCTAAGTCACACAGTCTAAACCAGTGGTGGGCAATCTGCGGCCCATGAGTCACATGTGGCCCATCACAGTAATTTACTGGCAGGCTACAAGACAGTTTGTTTACATTGACTATCTGCAGGCATGGCCGCCTACAGCTCCCAGTGGCCATGGTTCACCATTCCCGGCCAGTGGGAGCTGCGGGAAGTGGCAGCCAGCACATCCCTATGGCTCATGCTGCTTCCCACAGCTCCCCTTGGCTGGGAACAGCGAGCTGCGGGCGGCCATGCCTGTGGATGGTCAATGTAAATAAACTATCTCAGGGCCCACTAGCGGATTATCCTGACAGGCTGTGTGTGGCCCGCAGGCTGTCCACCACTGGTCTAAACCAAGGGTAGTCTATTTTTTGGTCAAGATCCAAATTTCTTGGTCAAGACATAGACAAGGTCCAGACTCCAGAGAAACATTTTACACACTGCAAATGCCCCTGTTCAACAAACACATAGTATTCTGTATAATAAACCCAGGGCCTGATGCTTTTATTTTTAGGGAATTAAATGAAAAATAATCAAACCACTGTACAACCTAAAACAACGCTCCAAAAAAGTGATGTTTCATCTGAGACTTTGAGAAAGTAAACAGATAAAATGTCAAATAGATGCAAATATTAGCATCAAAACACTTTCAGATAACTGGTTTAAGTTTTTTGAATTTGCGTTTACGTAGAATATGAACTTTAATTTCATCAAATAAAATTATTGTAGGCATATGCCCCCCAGTTTAGGGTTGCCATATTTCAAAAGAGGAAACTGCCAATGGGGCAGAGGAGGGGAGTACAGGGGGAGGGGGGTACCTCCAGCTTCGCTCTTGATGTAAGGCAGCGTTGTTCTCTGTCACAGTGGCAGGGCAGCTGGTGCAGGCCTGGGACACAGTGCCACCCTGTGAGTCAGCACCTTCATCCCGTTACCTTAGGTTACAGGTCCATGGGTTCTATTTGTCTTATTCCCTGTTTGCACAGGGTCTCCTGGGCCTCCTTGCCTGGAAAGTCTGTCTCTGTGTTTTCCCTTCTGGTCCCAGCTAGGCACTGACATGCTTAACCCCTGCAGCTCCTTTTAACTGAGCCTGCTGGGCTCTGGTTGGCTGCTTCTCTGCAGCCTGTTGAGGAAGGCTTGGAGGCCCCACCTTTGCTGCTCCTTTTTTGCAGTGGGGTGTGGTAGGACTGTATAGCCTCCAGCAGGGGGCCTCAAAAGGCCCAGTACACCCTGTCACAGGCTCCTAAGTCCCTTTTGAAAATGAGTTTTAGGTTGCTAAGTCCTTTAGGCACATTTGAAAATTTTGCCTACGATAGTTTTCCTCCAAAATTTACTTGGATGTTTACTCCTTCTCTGTTTAAGAATCCACGCTATTACTCCCACATATGCCAATTCACAAGGACAATCCATCACGATTGGATTATAGAGCTATGAATAAGTGATTTTTATAGGATCTACTTAAATGTGAATGAGGAATTGTTGTGCATAGAATATGTTCCACATGTTGCTTGCAGGGTTCTCACCTGTAAGTGGAAGGGAAAATCCAAAAGATGTAGGGTCAACAGCGGCTCCTGTGAGATTACACAAATTATCCATATGAATACCACAAGAATGCATCATGACTCATGTTATTACGATGACTATCCAAGAAAGTAATAAAGATTTGGCACTTGTTATAAAGTGTTGGCAAGCGAGTTCTTAGATTCCTACCTCTTGTGCCTGGGATTTTTTTTTCTTGTTATCTATTGAGAAGTTCCTCATAAAGCTTTAATAGATGGTTGCCAAATAGGCATTGTTTTCTCTGGAAGGGGGAGTTAGTATAAGATAAGATTTTTCTCTCCATGTGTTGATGCCAGCTCAATATTGGAAGATGAAACACATCCCTAGGGGATGACAGATCCAGAAAGCACCTTTTCCAGGAAAGCTGGCTGAGTGAATCATTTCAGTAAAAAATGTGTTGAAATGTTAAACAAGTGCTCACTCTCTTGATTTAATGCTGTTGTTAATTATAGAAAAAGCTCCATGAGAAAGGAAACAAGTCAAGACAGAGATTGTTACTATAGAGCAAGTATTTAAAAAAGAAACAATAGAATCGGACAAGTTCATTGACCCCAAACTAATGTGAAAAGGGCGTGGAAAATTCATCAGGAACATTTGGTTCTGTGTTATTTTTCATGTGACTAAATGGACAGTAAGAGGATTTTTGTAGCTGAAGGGTCTTTGCTAATGGAGTTGCTTGGAAAGACCTGGTTTAGTGGCACTCCTTGGTGAATTGCTTTCAAATTTCTAGGTAGCACAAGCAAGGGAGAGGCCCTGAATGACAGGTTAGAATATTTGCGGGGGAGGCAGAAGACAAGATAGGGTAAGACCTCTTGCTAAGCCACATTTGACTGTGGAACTTATGGAGATATGGCACAGCTGGACTGCAGGGATTGCTCTACACCCCCCCCTGAATTTCTCCATCACCCTTCCCTTCCCCCCCCCCAATCCCAGTAGTCAACTAGTTACATGCAGTGTTGCCAGTTTAGTTGTTGGTTGGACATTTGAATGAAATGGAAACATTAGTACACATTTTAAAAGCATATACAGTATGTGATAAAATACTTGTACCTTGAAAAGCATAATAGGTCTGCAAGGTATGAACAAAGACTAGGTTCCCACACAGCTGTTGGTTTTTTATGACAATGTCAGCACATTCGTTGCGGTGATGTTGGCCAACCTTATAATTTCAAATTATGATCTGTAAACAAGGTCTGAATGAGCTTTCCCCTGACAGCTAGTGATGAGCTGGGGTGGTGGGAAGGCTTCAGAACCAGACTGTAGTTACATAAAATCACCTACTCTGCCTAGTTATCCAGCACACAGAGTTGTGTTGCCCAAGTGATCAGTTTTGGCTGGTGTTGGGTTACAAATCATATGGAATGTGTTCCATGCCCCTAATCATTTTAGTTGCTCTTCTCTGTATCTTTTCCTATTCCAATATATATATTTTTGAGATGGGGTGACCAGAACTGCACGCAGTATTCAAAATGTGGGCGTACCATGGATTTATATAGTAAAAGTGTAGGAGCTTGGTTTGCCAGACTGATCAGCAAAGGCAGTGCTGACAACATATATGAAAAGCCTGAAAAGCACCAAGCCTCTGGACTGCATTGACATTGTGACAGGGTCGGGCCAGATGGCTATAGGAAAGTAATAGAAGGCAGATATATTAGCCCCAGGCTAAATAGGTCCCTTTTCCCTGGGTAAGGTAACAGGGAAGGTTCCAGAACAATCAGGAACCTTCTGGAGACAATTAAGACAGACAGGCTGATTAGAACACCTGCAGCCAATCAAGAAGCTGCTAGAATCAATTAAGGCAAGTTAATCAGGGCACCTGGGTTTTAAAAAAGAGCTCACTTCAGTTCGTGGTGTGTGTGTGAGGAGCTGGGAGCAAGAGGCGCTAGGAGATGAGAGTGAGAACGCAGACTGTTGGAGGACTGAGGTGTAAAAGCATTATTAGACACCAGGAGGAAGGTCCTATGGTGAGGATAAAGAAGGTGTTGGGAGGAGGCCATGGGGAAGTAGCCCAGGGAGTTGTAGCTGTCGTACAGCTGTTCCAGGAGACACTCTAGACAGCTGCATTCCACAGGGCCCTGGGCTGGAACCCAGAGTAGAGGACGGGCCTGGGTTCCCCCCAAATCCTCCCAACTCCTGGTCAGACGCAGGAGGAGTCGACCTGGACTGTGGGTTCAGAAAAATGGCCAAGCTGAGGGCTGCCGTGAAGCTCCAAGGCGAGCAAATCTGCCAATAAGCACAAGACCCAACAAGGTAGAGCAGGAACTTTGTCACAACATTCAGAAAGCCTTATAAGCCTCTCACTATCAAAGCCAATTTTAGATGTACTTAATGAGGCTGTTAAGAATGCTGGAGACACAACACAGTTCATGAAAATGTAAGGGGACTGTTGCCCCCTTACTAACGTTCAGTGGGGGTGTTTTGGTTGGCTAGCTCCCAGTATTAAAAGGGCAAGGGTCTATGGGAAATCAGGACCCTGAGACTGTTAGTCCCCAGGAACAATGGAGAGAGGCCAATGCTCCAGGTCAGCCTGAATGCCAGGGCAGGCAGGCTAATCAGAGAGTCAGGAGGCCAGGGAGGTCCCGTCCTCCATGTGAGGTGGATTTGCCTGGGTCAGACAGAGTGGGGCTGAGCTAAGGAGAAACATGGGCCCAAGCTAAGCTGGGGAGCAGACCTGTGCCAGATCCAGAGGGACCAGAAAAGTAGCCCAGACAGAGCAGACCCTGTCCTGGGAGCAGAGCTGCAGCCCCAAAGCCAGAGGCACAGCCCAGAGAGAGCAGACTTGCCCTGGGAGAAGAGCTGCAGCAACCAGAGCCAGAGGGGCCAAAGAAGCAGCCCAGGGAGCTGGAGGCAGAGCAGCAGCAGTGCAGAGACAGAGTGGTGCAGCTGGGGCTGGAGCAGTCTGGAGCTGAATGCGGTGAGCACCGAGGGGGACCCTGGGCAGCAGGCCCAGCACAGGGAGATGCCTCAGCCAAGGGGCTCTGCAGGCCAGGCTTGGATCATAACCCTGACAGGGTGGGGGTGACACTGGGAAGAAGGGTCCTACCACTTAGACCCTGAGAGTGTGTGGCCACCACCAGAGCAAGTGTCCAACCCACAGCATCCCTGCAGCACAGCCAGGGCCTGAGAAGAAGGCCTGGGACTTACAAGGAACAGACTGTGAACTGCCCTGACATTCCAGAGACACTGTTTGTGTCTCTCATTCATCTCTTTCCATATTTTTATGGCTGACTTAGAACAACGCTTCTGCAGCTCTTGTCCCCTTACACCCCTACTCTACTTGTGCTACATTGATGACATCTTCGTCATCTGGACCTATGGGAAGGAGACCCTTGAGGAATTCCACCAAGATTTCAATGATTTCCACCCCACCATCAACCTCAGCCTGGACCAGTCCACACAAGAGGTCCACTTCCTAGACACTACAGTGCTAATAAGTGATGGTCACATAACCACCACCCTATACCGGAAACCTACTGACCACTATACTTACCTCCATGCCTCCAGGTTTCATCCAGACCACATCACACGATCCATTGTCTACAGCCAAGCTCTAAGATACAACTGCATTTGCTCCGATCCCTCAGACACAGACAAACACGTACAAAATCTCTATCAAGCATTCTTACAACTACAATACCCACCTGGCGAAGTGAAGAAATATTGACAGAGCCAGAAGGGTAACGAGAAGTCACCTACTACAAGACAGGCCCAACAAAGAAAGCAACAGAACGCCACTAGCGTCACCTACAGCCCCCAACTGAAACCTCTCCAGTGTATCATGAAGGATCTACAACCTATCTTGAAGGACGATCCTTCACACTCACAGACCTTGGGAGACAGGCCAGTCCTCGCTTACAGACAGCCCCCCAGCCTGAAGCAAATACTCACCAGCAACTACACACCACACAACAAAAACACCAACCCAGGAACCTGCTACAAACCCCGGTGCCAACTCTGTCCACATACCTATTCAAGGGACACCATCATAGGACCTAACCACATCAGCCACACCATCAAGGGCTCATTCACCTGCACATCTACCAATGTGATATATACCATCATGTGCCAGCAATGCCCCTCTGACATGTACTTTGGCCAAACCGGACAGTTTCTATGCAAAAGAATAAATGGACACAAATCTGACATCAGGAATCATAACGTTCAAAAACCAGTTGGAGAACACTTCAGCCTAACACTTGACTCAGCCCCACCCCTTCAATGAGGCCCCGCCCCTGCTCACTCCATCCACCTTCCCTCCATTGCTTGCTCTCCCCTACCCTCACTCGCTTTCACCAGACTGGTGCGGGAGGGGGTGCAGGGTGTGGGCTCTGGGAGGGATTTTGGGTGCTGGGTGGGGTGTGGGCTCTGGGAGGAAGTGGGGGGGCAGGCTCTAGGCAGGGGCAGGGGGTTGGGTGCAGGAGGGAGTCAGGGGGTCAGCGCTTATCTTGGGTGGCTCCCAAAGGCGACCGGCACACCCCTCTGGCAGCGGCTCCTAGGCAGGAGGCCTAGGGGGTCTCTGTGTGCCACTGCCCGCAGGCACCGTCCCCGCAGCTCCCTTGGCCACAGTTTCTGGCCAATGGCAGCGTCAGAGTCGGTGCTCGGGACGGGGGCAGCGCATGGAGACCTCTTCCCCAGGGGCCGCAGGAATATGCCAGCCACTTCCAGGAGCAGTGAGGAATGAGGGTGGGCAGTGAGGGATCATCCTTCAGGATAGGTTGTAGATCCTTGATGATGCACTGGAGAGGTTTTAGCTGGGGGCTGAAGGTGACGGCTAGTGGCCTTCTGTTACTTTCTTTCTTGGGCCTGTCCTGGAGTCGGTGGCTTCTGGGTATTCTTCTGGCTCTGTCAATCTGAAATAATACTCTAGAAATAATACACTGAGAATGGGTGTGGGTGGGTAGCACAATGCTATGCGTTGGAGACAGTCTCTCTCCCCTTACTCTGAAAGGAATCAGAACTGGAGCTGATCAGGAACAGAAGATTTCATTCTGTGGGAAAAACCAACATTTTAAAACAATTCATTCTGAATCAGAATGCAAGTCTACAATTGTCTGTGACATGAAATTTTAAAAAAAATTGTTTGAAATGTGTCATTTCAATCAAGTCAAAATGAAACATTTTTACCTTATTTGTATTTATTTTGTTTCGACTTTTCTATTAAATATAATATATTAAAATTAATTTTAATTGAACAGTCTAAAAAGAATCATAATGATAGTCTAAATGAAATCTTTTTACCTTATGAAGCGACACATTGGAACAAGACTCAAAACAATTCACTTATCAATTTTCCTGTCAAAAACTTCATCTAAATTGACACAGTGTTGGGAAATGTTTTGATTTTGACAAAACTGAAGTTTTTGACACAAACTCTTGTGTTGAAAAATGTCCAGTGACCTCTCATCAGGACCTTCATGTTGTGTGAGGGTTTTGCTTTGTTTGTTTAAAACACGGGTTACAGAGAGAGACTCCAGGTCTTCACTGAAAAGATAGAAAGCATGGACAAAACTTTGCCCTTACTCTTTGGATCCTCCTAGAGGTGGTGGTGCTAAGTGCAGGAGCAGTAGATGAAGCTGAGGGAACCAAAATCTTCCAGCCTGTGCACAGAGAAGGGCAGGTTTGTGGGGTATGGGTGCTAGAGATAACATGCTCAGCTGCACTTCTTACTGCTGCTCCAAAAAGGAGCAATATGAACTGTGCCTTATATCCCACAGTCTTCCCTCCTCCTCTCTCTGACCAATCCCCTCCCATAAGTGCAGAGTTGGCCACATACCCCAAGCTGGCTAGCCAAACTGATTAGAATAAAGAAACACTTCCAGGTTTGTTAATCTGATTCCCAGTATCACAGTTCAGGGCAACGGCACCAGTATTTCCCCTCAGTGCTCCAGCCAGGGCACCTATTTTCACACTTCCAGCTCTCCAGCTGTTGCCTTTCTTGGGGCGGTAGGGGGACCCACATCTCACTCCTTTCTCACCAGGGGATTTCCAGGCTGCGCAGTTCCCTGCCTTCACTGTGTTATCATAGATTCATAGATATTTAGGTCAGAAGGGACCATTAAGATCATCTATCCTAGTGGAGACAGGCTGTTCAAGCACACTTGCCTTCTCTTCAGAGACTGCCCAAGCTTATAAATACAACACAGCTCTTTTTATGCAAGCTTATTTTATTCTTAAGGTAAAAGCACTACAGAGAAAACATATTAACAATAAAAACATACACCATGGTAATAAGCTTACCAGACCCCACCTGAACTCTAATATGGGCTCTGGCAGGAGCAATCCTTCCAAACCCCACCCCCTTTGGGTCACAAGTTCATCACAACTTCAGCTCAGAACAAGAATCCAGTGTTATGGGCCTCAGTAGGCCCAGTCCTCCCAACTCTTCTCTAAAGATTGGGGCCCTCCATTGACCAGGTTCCTGTCCATTTTCTGGGGGGAAAGTACATTAGCATTCCCCCTCCACCAGAGAAGGTATATACAATGCATGTACAATTGCATTTTTAATGCAATCAACCCCAAAGGTATAAACCTAATTCAATACAGTTTATCTTAATTCCAAAAGGTTTGTCCAGGATAATGTCAGCCTATCACATCCAGTCTTGCGCACAAGCAAGTGCTAGGTCCATATCCTTCCCTGTGGAGAGACACTCTTTCCCACCTTGCACACTTAGGAACATAGGAGCAGAAGGGACTTCATGGGTCATTGAGACCAGTCCCTAGCTACAGCAGGCAACTTGCTCAAAACGGTCAAATTCATCCCTCCCCCACTTTTTTCTGGTAGTTATTTTCTCTTGCTACCCCTGCTGCCACCCAGTTCTCCATGGCACTGAATAGCTATTTTTGTGTTGAATTAGAGACATTTAAATATGCTCTTTGATCCCACTGTAGAAGTGGTAGCCCAACACATTAGCCTGTTGGCAGGTTGTGGGGCCTAACTGTATTGGCCTGGACTGTAAATATCTTTTGTTTGTGTATGGGAACCCAGCTGTGCTAACTCATTGTGCCATAGCACATGCTGTATCTGAGTGGTGACAACAACCACCAAAAACACCAGACCATTTGAAGGCCCTGTAATTGAAATCAAAGAGGAAAAGACTGGGCTTTGAGCCCACACAAATCCGTGCCAAGCAGCGCAGTCTGCAGAAAACTTCCTTGTAACTGGTGGCATTTACAGACTTTCTAATTGGTTTGCAGAGCTGACAGCTGTTACTCGTGCAGAATTTGAAATCAGAGCCTTGCTGTGCTGACTGAATGGTTTTGAACAGCTTTGCCTGACTTTGCCTTGATCCAGGTGACAGAAGAGATATGCCCTTCAAGTGGTGCTAAGGGAGACAGCCAACGATTCACAGGCTATTCAGCAAAATGCCATTCCATATTTATATTCTGCCCTGATTTTTGTTTTGAAGTAAATTGGATCAATGTTTCTATGGTCTCATTATACGCATATGCACCACAGGATAAGAAAGTTTACATACATTCCTTTTTTTTCCCCTTTAGAAAGGAGTTTAGCATTGATTAAAGGTGCCAGGCAAATAGCCTTGGACATTAACATCCCCTAGGGCATTCTTGATTAGATCTCCTCTGAGCCGAATGGCCAGATTATTTGTTAATGGAACATGGAAGTGTTTAAAATGCTGGCAGCCGCAAGACGCTCATTTACATTGTGGCTCCCAACATTGCTAACATTGACCAGTGGGGAATCTTTGAAAAACTTCCCTAGTGTAGACAATGCCTTTATTTATACCCACACAAGATGGTGTAAAAACAGACCAACTAACAAACCTGTGGGGCACTACATCAATTTGCCTTAATCTGGACTTGGAATGACCACCTTGAGGACTGAGAGGATAATTCAGGCTGTATATCCACTCAGTTTTTTGCCGAGCTGTCAAGACAGCCAGTGAAGTGAATCAGTTTGTAATAATGGTTTTTGCAATGCAGCAAGGTGGCCATGTATTTATTGGAAGTGAACTGAAAGCACTAACTCAGCAGAGCATTGTTAAAGAAAGAAATCAAATGTGGGCCCTGCATTTAGTATCATAATGTACACAAGACTGTACTTGGCTTACTTTCCTGTAAGTAAGCCATATATATTCATTGGAACCTCTTTCTCACTGCCTTACACAGGGCTGTCCCTAGCTATTCTGGGGCCCTACGCAGCCCCCCCATAGGGGGGAGGTTGTGGGGCCCCAGGCCTCTGCGGGGGTGGGGGGAAAGCAGATGGGCTGGCCCCAGGCCTCCGCAGGGGAGGGGGTGGGCCCCAGGCCTCCGTGGGGGGGGCAGGGCTGGCTTGGGGGGCAGGGTGGAACCACCTCCCAGCACTCACCGGTGGCATGGCTGGGGCTCAGCCGCTACACTCCCACTGCTGGTAAGGGCAGGCCCAGCCCTGCTGCAGAGCTCAGGGGAGTGGGGGAAGGGCTGGGGCGGAGAAGGGGTGGGAAGAGGCAGGGTGGGGCTGGGGCAGATCGGGGGCAGGGACCCTGGGGAAGAGCCGGAGCAGGGGCTGGAGCAGCACGCAACTGCGCTATGCAGCTGCATACTTTGCATATGGGTAAGGACGGCCATGGCCTTATACCCCTTCCAAACCACATTCTCCTTACATGATTTTAGCGAGTAACAATGAGTTTCTTTATACAGATGTACTCTGACCCGTCAGACAAGCCTGGCTCCATAGGTGAAATTTGAGCAGGGATCATCTTTTCATCATGTGTTTGTATTGTACTGAGTATAATGGGGCATGGGGCCAACCCCCATGCTTCCGTGTATTTATACCTGCTGCTGTATTTTCACTTCCTGCATCTGATGCAGTGGGTTCTAACCCACGAAAGCTTATGCCCAAATAAATTTGTTAGTCTCTAAGGAGCCACAAGAACTCCTCGTTATCTCTCTCTCACACACACACAAATCAATCAAACTACATCTTTGACGATAGCCTCAAACTAAGGCGGCGGGGGTGGGAGGGGGAAGGGGAGAATCAATGGGCATTTGGACTGAACTACCCTCTCCCTCTGGATGTGATGTTTCCAGCTCAGGGTAGAGGCACATCGGCAGATCTAAATGAGGAAGTTTGCACTGCCACTAACTAATACCATAACCTAGTCTACGGAGAGATTGAAAGCAGCCCAATTCCAGGAGAACTAAAGTCACATGTTTTTAAAGATGCAGTATATACAAGAGCTCTGGTGTGACTTGTTCACCAGAACTCCAACAGGCAAGTACTATGGGTAGCTGTTACTTTCTATTTACACATACAGTACCTAGATCAGAGAAAATTCACAAATTGCAGAGAAGTGGTTAAAGGTATGAGAACTGCTAGAGTCCTATATTTTCTAGCAGTAAGCAAATTGGACTATAATTCATGTATGGAAAGAATTATGCCTTACTACCGTCCATTGTTCTGCATTCTTACTTGGAAACAGGGTTAATACCAGAGCAGGGTTTTTTACTTTCACCCTGGAAAAAGAAAGATACATTTTTAAAACAAAATGTATTTAAGAAAAAAAAAAAAGAAAAATCCAGAGCTGAGCTAAGTTGCTACTATATGTATTCACAGACAAAGAAAAATGTTTTCAGTAACATGATGGTTATGACACAAGCCAACCAAAGCTGAGAAAAACCAAAGTGAGGGCAGATAGTATGTTCTTAACTCACACTGTGCTAATATATTAAATTCTTTTAAAAACAACTCTGCTTTGTTTGTTTGTTTGTTGATAAGAGGTTTACAGTAGGTAACACTAAGCACTAACATTCTTTCTCGCTGTTATGATCCTCATCTAGCCATATTATCCACTCCCTGTTTTGTTTATGGTCTATATTGGGTCCAATTCTGCCACTCTTACAACATTGGCTCACATGAGTAAGAACTGCAGGATTGGGCTCTAGCCTTTATTGGACATGACTTGCCCGTGTTTTTTGTCTGTAGAATACCTTCTACATACTCTAGAATAGTGGTTCTCAACTAGGGATACATGTACTCCTGGGGGTATGCAGAGGTCTTCCAGGGGGTACATCAACTCATCTAGATATTTGCCTAGTTTTATAACAGGCTACATAAAAAGCACTAGCAAAGTCAGTACAAACTAAAATTTCATATAGACAGTTACTTGTTTATACTGCTCTATATACTATACACTGAAATGTAAGTCAATATTTATATTCCAGTTGATTTATTTTATAATTATATGGTAAAAATGAGAAAGTGAGCAATTTTTCAGTAATAATGTGTGGTGACACTTTTGTATTTTTATATCTGATTCTGTAAGCAAGTAGTTTTTAAGTGAGGTGAAATTTGAGGTATGCAAGACAAATCACTCTTGACAGGTTGAGAGCCACTACTCTAGAAATAAAAAGAATGAGGAGTACTTGTGGCACCTTAGGGTATGTCTACACTACGGAATAAGGTCAAATTTATAGAAGTTGGTTTTTTAGAAATCGGTTTTATATATTCGAGTGTGTGTGTCCCCACAGAAAATGCTCTAAGTGCATTAAGTGCATTAACTCGGCGGAGCGCTTCCACAGTACCGAGGCTAGAGTCGACTTCCGGAGCGTTGCACTGTGGGTAGCTATCCCACAGTTCCCGCAGTCTCCGCTGCCCATTGGAATTCTGGGTTGAGATCCCAATGCCTGATGGGGCTAAAACATTGTCGCGGGTGGTTCTGGGTACGTATCGTCAGGCCCCCGTTCCCTCCCTCCCTCCGTGAAAGCAAGGGCAGACAATCGTTTCGCACCTTTTTTCCTGAGTTACCTGTGCAGACACCATACCACGGCAAGCATGGAGCCCGCTCAGGTAACCGTCACCCTATGTCTCCTGGGTGCTGGCAGATGCGGTACGGCATTGCTACACAGTAGCAGCAACCCCTTGCCTTGTGGCAGCAGACGGTACAGTACGACTGGTAGCCGTCATCGTCATGTCCGAGGTGCTCCTGGCCACGTCGGCTGGGAGCGCCTGGGCAGACATGGGCGCAGGGACTAAATTTGGAGTGACTTGACCAGGTCATTCTCTTTAGTCCTGCAGTCAGTCCTATTGAACCGTCTTATGGTGAGCGGGCAGGCGATACGGACTGCTAGCAGTCGTACTGTACCATCTTCTGCCGAGCAGCCATGAGATGTGGATGGCATGCAGTCCTTCTGCACCGTCTGCTGCCAGCCAAAGATGTAAAAGATAGATGGAGTGGATCAAAACAAGAAATAGACCAGATTTGTTTTGTACTCATTTGCTTCCCCCCCTCCCCTGTCTAGGGGACTCATTCTTCTAGGTCACACTGCAGTCACTCACAGAGAAGGTGCAGCGAGGTAAATCTAGCCATGTATCAATCAGAGGCCAGGCTAACCTTCTTGTTCCAATAAGGACAATAACTTAGGTGCACCATTTCTTATTGGAACCCTCTGTGAAGTCCTGCCTGAAATACTCCTTGATGTACAGGCACACCCTTTGTTGATTTTAGCTCCCTGAAGCCAACCCTGTAAGCCGTGTCCTCAGTCGCCCCTCCCTCCGTCAGAGCAATGGCAGACAATCGTTCCGCGCCTTTTTCTGTGCAGACGCCATACCAAGACAAGCATGAAGGCCGCTGAGCTCACTTTGGCAATTAGGAGCACATTAAACACCACACGCGTTATCCAGCAGTATATGCAGCACCGGAACCTGGCAAAGCGATACCGGGCGAGGAGGCGACGTCAGCGCGGTCATGTGAGTGATCAGGACATGGACACAGATTTCTCTGAAAGCATGGGCCCTGCCAATGCATGCATCATGGTGCTAATGGGGCAGGTTCATGCTGTGGAACGCCGATTCTGGGCTCGGGAAACAAGCACAGACTGGTGGGACCGCATAGTGTTGCAGGTCTGGGACGATTCCCAGTGGCTGCGAAACTTTCGCATGCGTAAGGGCACTTTCATGGAACTTTGTGACTTGCTTTCCCCTGCCCTGAGGCGCATGAATACCAAGATGAGAGCAGCCCTCACAGTTGAGAAGCGAGCCTTCTTTTTTTTGGGCAATCCTCTGTGGTGGAGTGGCTGGTTGGCCGGAGGCCCCCCCACCGCGTTCTTGGGCGTCTGGGTGTGGAGGCTATGGAACTTGGGGAGGAGGGCGGTTGGTTACAGAGGGGCTGCAGTGGCAGTCTGTGCTCCAGCTGCCTTTGCTGCAGCTCAACCATATACTGGTTTGGTCCTGCAGCAGCCTCAGCATTGAATCCTGCCTCCTCTCATCACGCTGCCGCCACATTTGAGCTTCAGCCCTGTCTTCAGCCCGCCACTTACTCTCTTCAGCCCGCCACTTACTCTCTTCAGCCCGCCACCTCTCCTCCCGGTCATTTTGTGCTTTCCTGCACTCTGACATTATTTGCCTCCACGCATTCGTCTGTGCTCTGTCAGTGTGGGAGGACAGCATGAGCTCGGAGAACATTTCATCGCGAGTGCATTTTTTTTTTTCTTTCTAATTTTCACTAGCCTCTGGGAAGGAGAAGATACTGTGATCATTGAAACACATGCAGCTGGTGGAGAAAAAAAAAGGGACAGCGGTATTTAAAAAGAGACATTTTATAAAACAGTGGCTACACTCTTGCTGTTAACATTACATACATAGCACATGTGCTTTCATTACAAGGTCGCATTTTGCCTCCTCCCACCGCGTGATTACCCCCTCAACCTTCCCCCCTCCCTGTGGCTAACAGCGGGGAACATTTCTGTTTAGCCACAGGCAAACAGCCCAGCAGGAATGGGCTCCTCTGAGTGTCCCCCGAAGAAAAGCACCCTATTTCAACCAGGTGACCATGAATGATATCTCACTCTCCTGAGGATACCACAGAGAGATAAAGAACGGATGTTGTTTGAATGCCAGCAAACATACACTGCAATGCTTTGTTGCACAATGATTCCCGAGTATGTGTTACTGGCCTGGAGTGATAAAGTGTCCTACCATGGAGGACGCAATAAGGCTGCCCTCCCCAGAAACCTTTTGCAAAGGCTTTGGGAGTACATTCAGGAGAGCTGCGAATGCCAGAGCAAAGTAATCCTTTCACATGCTTGCTTTTAAACCATGTATAGTATTTTAAAAGGTACACTCACCGGAGGTCCCTTCTCCGCCTGCTGGGTCCAGGAAGCAGCCTTGGGTGGGTTCGGGGGTTACTGGCTCCAGGTCCAGGGTGAGAAACAGTTCCTGGCTGTCGGGAAAACCGGTTTCTCCGCTTGCTTGCTGTGAGCTATCTACAACCTCCTCCTCCTCCTCATCTTCTTCGTCCCCAAAACCTGCTTCCGTATTGCCTCCATTGAAGGAGTCAAACAACACGGGTGGGGTAGTGGTGGCTGAACCACCTAAAATGGCATGCAGCTCATCATAGAAGCGGCATGTTTGGGGCTCTGACCCAGAGCGGCTGTTCGCCTCTCTGGTTTTCTGGTAGGCTTGCCTCAGCTCCTTCAGTTTCACACAGCACTGCTTCGGGTCCCTGTTATGGCTTCTGTCCTTCATGCCCTGGGAGATTTTGACAAAGGTTTTGGCATTTCGAAAACTGGAACGGAGTTCTGATAGCACGGATTCCTCTCCCCAAACAGCGATCAGATCCTGTACCTCCCGTTCGGTCCATGCTGGAGCTCTTTTGCGATTCTGGGACTCCATCATGGCAACCTGTGCTGATGAGCTCTGCATGGTCACCTGCAGCTTGCCACGCTGGCCAAACAGGAAATGAGATTCAAAAGTTCGCGGTTCTTTTCCTGTCTACCTGGCCAGTGCATCTGAGTTGAGAGTGCTGTCCAGAGCGGTCATAATGGAGCACTCTGGGATAGCTCCCGGAGGCCAATACCATCGAATTGTGTCCACAGTACCCCAAATTCGAGCCGGGAACGTCGATTTAAGCGCTAATCCACTTGTCAGGGGTGGAGTAAGGAAATCGATTTTAAGAGCCCTTTAAGTCGAAATAAAGGGCTTCATTGTGTGGACGGGTGCAGGTTTACATCGATTTAACGCTGCTAAATTCGACCTAAAGTCCTAATGTAGACCAGGGCTTAGAGACTATTTATTTATTTGGGCATAAGCTTTCGTGGGCTAAAACCCACTTCATCGGATGCGTGCAGTGGAAAATACAGGAGGTGGACACACAGAGAACATGAAAAACTGGGTGTTGCCATACCAACTCTAACGAGACTAATTAATTAAGGTGGGCTATTATCAACAGAAGGAAAAAAACTTTTGTAGTGATAATCAGGATGGCCTGTTTCAAATGGTTGACAAGACAGGGTGAGTAACAGTAGGGAAAAAAATTAGCATGTGGAAATAGTTTTACTTTGTGTAATGACACATCCACTCCCAGTCTCTATTTAGGCCTAATTTGATGGTATCCAGTTTGCAAATTAATTCCAGTTGTGCAGCTTCACATTGGAGTCTGTTTTTGAAGTTTTTTTGTTGAAGAATTGCCACTTTTAGATCTGTTATTGAGTGACCAGAGAGACTGAAATGTTCTCCGACTGGTTTTTGAATGTTATGATTCCTGATGTCAGATTTGTGTTCATTTATTCTTTTGCATAGAAACTGTCCGGTTTGGCCAAAGTACATGTCAGAGGGGCATTGCTGGCACATGATGGTATATATCACATTGGTAGATGTGCAGGTGAACGAGCCCTTGATGGTGTGGCTGATGTGGTTAGGTCCTATGATGGTGTCCCTTGAATAGGTATGTGGACAGAGTTGGCACCGGGGTTTGTAGCAGGTTCCTGGGTTGGTGTTTTTGTTGTGTGGTGTGTAGTTGCTGGTGAGTATTTGCTTCAGGCTGGGGGGCTGTCTGTAAGCGAGGACTGGCCTGTCTCCCAAGGTCTGTGAGTGTGAAGGATCGTCCTTCAAGATAGGTTGTAGATCCTTCATGATACACTGGAGAGGTTTTAGCTGGGGGCTGTAGGTGACGGCTAGTGGCGTTCTGTTGCTTTCTTTGTTGGGCCTGTCTTGTAGTAGGTGACTTCTCGTTACCCTTCTGGCTCTGTCAATATTTCTTCACTTCGCCAGGTGGGTATTGTAGTTGTAAGAATGCTTGATAGAGATTTTGTACGTGTTTGTCTGTGTCTGAGGGATCGGAGCAAATGCAGTTGTATCTTAGAGCTTGGCTGGATCATGTGATGTGGTCTGGATGAAAGCTGGAGGCATGGAGGTAAGTACAGTGGTCAGTAGGTTTCCGGTATAGGGTGGTGGTTATGTGACCATCACTTATTAGCACTGTAGTGTCTAGGAAGTGGACCTCTTGTGTGGACTGGTCCAGGCTGAGGTTGATGGTGGGGTGGAAATCATTGAAATCTTGGTGGAATTCCTCAAGGGTCTCCTTCCCATAGGTCCAGATGACGAAGATGTCATCAATGTAGCACAAGTAGAGTAGGGGTGTAAGGGGACAAGAGCTGCAGAAGCGTTGTTCTAAGTCAGCCATAAAAATGTGGAAAGAGATGAATGAGAGAGATGTGGACACCAGCTCACTAGAAACTGGACTTAAACAACCAAAGAGCCATTAGATTTTTTAGTAACTGTCAGTCACTGCTTGCCTGGATTTAAACCAGTGGCTTAGCCATTCTTATTTATTTCTATTATGGGAGTAGATACCTAGAATCCCTAACCGAGATCGGTGCCCTGCTGTCCTAGGCATTTTACACACAGTAGAATACTCTCTGTCCAAAGAGTTTACAATCTACATAGACAAGACAGACAAAGCGTGGAAGAATGGATCTATTACGTAACCCCATTTTACATATGGGGATCAGAATGACTGAGATATAAAGTAACTTCCCAAAAGTCACACAGGAAGTCTGTGGCAAAGCTAGGAACTGAACCCAGACTGACTGAGTTCCAGTCCAGTACCTTGATCACAAGCCTAACATTTGTGTCTTGATATTTTATCCATTACCAATCCCTACTCTATCCAGGTCGGTCTTCCCCTACTTTTAAGTGAACAAGAGCCAGCGCAGCTACATTAGCTAGGATAAAATGTTTGGGCCAAATTTTCAATAGTCTCAACTCATCCCTTAAATTTGCACCCATGCTTTTATTTTGCAGATTAAAAATTTGTATTTCTGTGTACAGTATTTGCATGTACAAATTGGTAGTTTGACATCCGAACAGGGCTTGATGCATCAATACATTACTCCAGTTTTAATCTGTAACTCTTCTAAAATAGATGGGGTTACACAGGTGTAAAATTGGAGTAACACAGTGATGACTCAGGCTCTTGGTATGTACATGCAAATACCTTTTGCTTATGAAAATGCAAGGTTTAGGGCATGCAAGATTGTGGCTGCCAATTTAGAGATGGCTTTCAAGGAGTTGGCTTTCAATGATTGTCAGTTTCATACTTCAGGACATCAGTTGGGGTCAGAAAATTACATACATTAAGAAGGGACTAAACTTTCTTCAGAAGTATAGGACACTGGTCACCGCTGAAGACAGGATACTAGACTAAATGGCCCAATAAGCAATCCAGTATATAAGAGTTTATGATGTTATGTGCTGATCAAAGGGGTCAAAACTGGCTTGCAAGAAATGCTAAGATCTTTTATGAATGCTTATTATTTCCTTTTATTTATTCTGTTTGTGAAATGGAGAAAAATATGCTCATGTTTTTCTCCAGCTGGTTCTTTTGGCCACACAGAATATGCAGTCCTGCTTTCCTAAACAGTAAGATTATCATGAAGAGTGTTCCTGCTTCTCTTTCTAGTGTCTTAATGATGCCCAACCAGTCAACAGTTGCATTTCTGGCGGGGGGGGGGGGGGGACTGTGGCTAGTAAACTGGCAGTAAAACCAGCTGCAGTTAAACAACCCAGGCCTTATCTTAACAGCAGTGATAGATAAAGCTTGTCACACTTCATTAACAACGGTTGATTGAGTAGACAAAAATAATTAGCTTACTTTGCCTTGCTGCAGTCTCTTGCCATACCAAAAAGACAATATGCAGAGGAATCTCTTGATCATTTGTTTTCTCTTACTGGTGATGAAAAAAGTTCTGATAACTCACAAGAAAGGAAGCCATAGAAACAGGTTTTAGGTTGTCTTTACCACGAATAGGCAAGAAAGATCTCTCCAGGCACCCTGAAGTGGTTTCTGTTTATGCCAGAATGCGTGAAGTGTGTGTTGTATTCATAGACTGACTTCATTCTCTGAAGGATAAACAGAGTATTTTATTTCTATTAAAGCCTCTCCACAATTATAAGATTACCAAACTTAATCAAATCACTTTTTTAAAATGACAGACTTCAAAGATAATTATAAAGTGTATGATTTTAATATTGGTATATGTGTGAATGTATATAAAAATAGTGTACCTATGCAGGGACTGTCTTTTTGTTCTCTTTGTACAGCATCTAGAACAATAGGGTCCAGGTCTATCACTGAGATGCCTAGGCACTAGAATAATACAAAAACAACAATACACAAATACACCCATGCACATATACTGTGATGGCTAGGGAGGAGTCATGGCCAGAGCGCTGTTGAGCTCTGATCTGGTGATCTCTGGCTGGCATATTGTAGTTCACTATAACCATGTTCCAGAAACATTGCTAGTATTTGCTTTCTCTTTTGATCCTTCCATTGATCCTTCTGATTCATGTATTACTGTGCAGTGTGTTTCTAAAAAGTTGTTTTCCCAAAGACATTCAATGATTAAAACTCCTGTAACTTACTAATATTAATCATGTTTTTTACACTAGTAAGGACCAGCCAAGAGTGGAGCCCCATTGTTCCAGGCGCTGTACAAACAGAGAGTAGCAGCCAGTGCCTGCCCTGAAGAGCTTACCATCTAAATAGACAAGACAGACACAGGGTGGGGAAGGGATAGAATACACAAGCAGAGTGAAGAATGTGAGGGCAGCGAACGTCATGCGAGTGCTATACTTTTATTTATTTATTCGATGGGTTTGGTTAGGAGGAGATCAGCTAAATAGAAAGAAAAGGGAAAGGGAGGAGGCTGAGGGGGACAGGGCAGGGGAGAAGAGGGTAAGGTGTGAAGCTGAGGTGAAGAGACTGTGAGGGGGCGGGAGGGTGGGTAGAGCAAACAGCCAATCAGCACAGGATAGAGACAGTCCCATCAAACTGTAGGAAGTTCTCTGAATGTCCAGGTTCCTACTTTTGTGCTTCTGCTCCTAACAGCTGGAGTCTCTGGCTGACTCCTCCCTGCAGTTTTTCCCCACCATCACATGGCAGGGGGAGGAGAGTCACCAACTGGGTATAGCTTTGGTATTCAGCGTAAGCATCATGTAAGAGTCAATAAATGGCTTATCTGTGCCTTACCCTAAAAGTAAATACAAAAACTTTAATTAGAGACATTAAAAAATATATTGATTTACTTGTTAATCACATGGTCACCAAATGCCTGAATTAGAAACCTTACAGATATGAGTCTTGAGAAGAGCTGGGATACATCACTAACACTTGATTGACAATATTTCCTGCATCAGTTCACTAACTGGCAGGATGTCCATAGTATACAATACATCTCATTCTCCATGGGAATATGAGTGCAGTCATTCATTGGCAGGATACTGGGGGGGAAACAGCAATTAAATAAAAGCCTTTGCTCACTCCACTGAGGTTGTGGAATGTTATGAAACTCAATGAACAGCTGAAATGTTGCAGCATAGCAGATGATCCAGAAGTTGAATAAGGCACTGGGATACAGAAGGCTGACTCATCCATGTGAAATCCTACACTACCCTCTCGAAAGACCCTCTGCATCATATGATAAGGGCACGTTTGATTCGAGAAAATACGTGCATTCTTGCCAAAGTTACAGTCCCACTTGCCTTCGTTACAATATAACTTAGGGGAAAAAATCATAGACAAAGCAAATCCCACTGGGAAGCAACCTCCTTGTCAATCCAGCACAACCTGGATCAATCTCTATCTAGGTCATTAACGTGGTCTAGCTGGATACTCAGTCTATGTCCATTTTATCAAGCCACAGAAGCTTTCAGTACCCATGTGATAATCGGCTGCATAGCAGCATTTCTGGGTGTAAACACTGTAATTTGTTGGTCTTCCATTCTGATACCAAAAGGTACTGTACCAAGAAAACTACTGAAACAGAACAAGCAATCAATGCTGATATTGAACAGTGGTGACAGGACACAGCATTGCTGAACTCCCACAGAAATGTGTGTATGGGGGGGGAAATAATGTAGCCACATAAATTCACACTTGAAATAGGCAAGGGTAGAGCACATCGATGGGCTTGTCTACACTTGAAACGCAACCACTGCACTGCTGAAACTGCACCATTGTAGCACTTCAGTGTAGACATTACCTATGCTGATGGGAGGGGTTCTCCTGGCAGTGCAGGTCATCCCCACCTCCCTCAGGCCGTGTCTACACTAGTGAGTTTACAGCGGCATAGCTATACCAGTGCAGCTGCGCTGCTGTAAGATTGCTCATGTAACCGCTCTATGTTGATGGGAGAGAGCTCTGCTGTCGACAGAATAAAACCACCTCAACAAGCAGCGGGAGCTATGTTGGCGGGAGAAGCGCTCCCGCTGACATATGCAGGGCCTATTGCACTACAGGTGCTTTCAGACTAATATAGAAAAAAAATATTTGTTACGTATTAGGGCATGATACAATAAAAAGCTTGAAAACAATTCTTCTTAGGGTATCTTCTGGTCAACGGCTCGTTGAGGACCTGCTTATAAAAAACAAAAAAACAAAAAAACAGAAACCAAGAACAGGATACCAAAAACGTGTCTGCAGTTGTGTGCCTAATTTGAGCATGCAGCCAACACGGCCATGCCAACACTGTCCATGCACATCAGATATCTGAATACACGTTAGTCATGCAGTTGCATAGGTAGTTTTGCATGCAGCCTTCGACTCTGGGTGCTTTGAAAACCAGGTCTTCAGTGTGCTTTCCTACCAAGTGGGGATGAAATCCGGACCCTATTGAAATCAATAGGAGATTTGCCATTCATTTAAGTGGAACCAAGATTTCATGCAGTGTGTGTATATGTCCATATGTGGAGTCTATTGTCCAAATATCACGAAAGATAAACCTCAACAAACACACTAGAACTTTGAGACATGCATACTATTGAAAAATATTTATCTCTAAACATTGTAGCCTACTTAGAAAGTGGACTTTTATTGTTTGTTATTGCAGGTAGGCCCTAATCAGCTCTCCTTCCTTTTAGTTATTACTCTTGTTACTTTATTCATGCAACTCTATTCCTTGCATAAACCTTCTTAATCTATTTCAGGCAATCAGTAGGTAATGGCACCCTATCCAAACGTTTAGTTGCACCAGTTCCTTAGGATTACAAATGAGGGCCATCTGTAGTCCCAACTATTTGTGGAGATGAAAAGGAGGCTTAACTTAATGTACTTTGGCAGAGTAATAGGAAAACATCAATCACGCAGTGACATGTTAGTTCATATGCACCGATAGGCTCATGTTTGTAGCTGAGCACATTAAGTGGATCTGTTCCTTTACAGATGAGTCCATCACTTAAAGACATGCATTCAAACCTCAAGCATACAGGACACTTTTAAAAGATACTTGATAAAGAGCTTGAAAATGTGAGTAGTGACATGAGCTAAACTCCATCTCATTTTCTTCAGATTCCCTATTAATATAAGCCTCAAAGTTGAAACTGGGGTCACTTGGACAGTTATTTTAACTAAAACAGATGGAGTTGCAGTGGTTGCTTCAAAAAAAGCAATTTTTACCAAAACTTAATGCACTGTTGTCTCTGAGATAACAGAACATTTCCCTGTACTGTGCTCTCTGAAGGCTGGGTTGTAACTGCTGGTAGAAGCTGACTTTTTAAAAGATATGTGCAATGTTTTTGTTTTGGTTTTATTTTCACTATTGCAGAAATTCACTGTACAAATGAACTGTGTATAGTTTCCCAAGAATGCTGGAAACTAGAAAGCAAACATTGTTTCTTTTGTTTTTTAACAAAATAGTGTAAAAATTGAGCACCCCCTGAATTACTGTTTTTCTCATGTAACAAAATATTCATCATGAAGTAAAATTATTAGACCCTTGAACTTCCCTAGAGTGTAGAGTACAGCTGTGTGAGTAATTCACAATGAATAATTTATTGGATGAAGCTGAGATCTTTCTACGTGTGAATTATTCATGAGCAGATCATGACTTTCTTGTAACTGTTTGTTCTTCAAACTGAGTCCCAAATTTCCTCAGTAATTGTAGTCTTCAGATCACTCATGGAAAAATTCATTGCAAATATGTAAAATTCAAAATTCACTGTTAGATCAGTTACAGACATCACATAGTATAATTGCGCTTCCCTGATCTGATGACTTCTTATGTAATATTGTACATACATTCCTGTTTCCTGATGTTAGAAAGACAATTTCTTAAAAAAAAAAAAAAAAAGGTATTTTTGTTGAACATAATGGCTTATATACTTGACATATAGAAAGAACATATTATCTAAAGAGCAAGTTATTCCTCTTTTCTTCTCTTAACACCAAGTATTTCATGAACATGTCAAGTTAACTTTAACTATGTATTTAAATGTTGCCTGTGTTTTATACTTATGAAAGGGGAGGGATCAAAAGCTATGATTCATGCCAGAAATGGTGTGGGCAGGTGCTGAGGGACATGTCCCACACAGCTTTTGCTAATGCATCTCTGTTCTGACTGGAAAACCCCTACTATCATTCTTGCCACTTCTTGGGCAAGGTATGCTATTAGTACAGAAGTGTGTAAAGGTTTGTGTTGAGGAGAAGATGTAGATTAGACCTGAAACCTTAGGTTCACTTTTAGCAAATTCGCTATTGGCATAAAGGGACAAACCTCAGCTGATTTCAGTGGGTTGGACCAGTGAATTTGGCCCCAAGTCTGTAGAGGTAAAAGTTTAGACCTAGCTACCCACTGATCTGCATTAGCTATTTGAAAGGTAGGTTGAGCCTTTATTATCCATTCAGATATGCCATTGTCAATTGAGAAATCAGTCTTCATGACAGTAGGTTTATGATACTGTTGCTATTGAACGAACAACGAACGCTTGTGGGAGCAGTTTATTAATTCCTCTTTGGAGTTTAAAAATTAACATAATATATTAAAATTCATATAATAGTTTTTTCATTGAGACCGTGGAGGGGGCAGAGACTGAATGCAAACCCGTATGTGGGTATACTACTGGCTCGAGATGGTGGCTCATTCTGGCAGCCCCGGAAAGCCAGATAACCCTTCGGGGACCACTGACAGCTGGTATAAGGTAGAGCAGTCCCCATGCTGATCCAACGTGTGTCCAGATCAGGGGTTGGGCAGAGAATCAAACAGACATAACTCACTCCTTGACCCCCACCCCGTTTGCTCCCCATTCCCATAGACTGAGCCCCATAGAGGCTAGACATGGGAGAGACTTTGGCCCTTGGTGGCCTAGTGAGGGTTGGGGTAGACATCACAAATGGAATGCTACCCAAAAGAAGTGAGCTTTGAAAGATTTGAAGGAGGAGAAACATATCTGTTGGAGGTTCCTTTTCAAAGTAGAAGATCTGGATCATTTAAAACTAACTGAACAGCACTATTTGATGACGAATGAGTGTAGACCTTTAATGCTGAAAATTGTATCTGGAGATTTATAGCTACAGAGTATGTTTTGAGTGCTGAAACTCGGGACAGTCAAATATACCCAAGAATGTCTAGCATGCAACATCGAAGAAGCTGCTGTAGGTCTTAATACACCACAATAATAAAATTATAGAGGTAGAAAGTGCCTTCTAATGGCCCATCAAAACATTAACATTCCTGTCTCTTTTATTGTTTTTGGAGAAAATCCGGAAGCAGTCTATAAGTTGGGCTGCGTTTTAATAATGTAAGTAAGTTGGATTGTTTGAGCTGTCTCAGGACCTAAATGTCAAAGTGAAGTAGCTCTACTGTACTATCAGGTTCCCTACTCTGTATTCCCAGAACAACATACAGCCACAGTGATGAGAAGCTGCTGCTTATCCAGAATAAAATGAATCTGACTTTTCTGAAGTAACAAAACAAAAATAAAGGATTATCTGATTGCTGCATGTGTCTGGAACCACTCACAATTCACTTTCAAACTGTCTGATACAAATAAAACCTGTCCTCTTTCAAGTGCCAGTGTGACTAGTTTGTCATCAATTAATGTTGCAGTAATCAAGGGAATTTGGTATTAGCCAGGATCAGGTAACAGAGTCTATATTTTCAAACATGGGATTCCTTTTGGTGTGTGAGGGACTTGAGCAAGTACATAGGTTTCCCTGACGTAGCAACATCTGTATAAAAGCTAACCTCAGCCACGTGCATCTGCACACTAATGGAAGAGACATCACCTCCCCACCTCTGGAAGTTATTCAAAACTGGTGAAATTCCCTCCTGGACAGAGGGCCAGCTCAAGGCCTACGCATATCTGACATCCTACTTAGTCCATACGTTGAGGATTTAAGTGGGATTAAAATAGTAAATAGGTCCTATGTTGGCCTTCTTCACAGGAGCAAATTTGACCCTCGTACAGTAGGCAACTAACACAGGGTAGGTCTACCGTAGCGCTGGAGGTGTAAAGTGGACCTATCCCCATTCGTGCTGATGGAGCTAGTGTGCTAAAAATAGTCATTAGCCACAGTGGCGCCAGTCACGGAATGGACTAACTGTCCCCAGCACAGTACTGTCTGAAACCCTAGCTACGCATTTGGATGGCTGTCCACTGCTACACTTTGATTTTTAGCATGCTAGCTTGCTCAGAGCAAGCGCGGGTGTGGCTACCCAAGTGGGAAATTACACCTCCAGCTCCAGTGTAGATGGACCCTTAGGCTACGTCTACCCGGCAACTAGACACCCGCAGCTGACCCACCTGCCTGTGGGGCTGTTCATTGCTGTGTAGACTTCTGGGCTTGGGATGGAGCCTGGGCTCTAAGACCCTGAGAAGTGGGAGGGTCCCAGAGCTCAAGCTGTAGCCTGAGCCTGGAAGTCCACACATCAGTGAAATAGCCCCGCAGCCCGAGACTATGATCCTGAGTTGGCTGGTACTGGCCAACGCGGGGTGTCTAGTTGTTGTGTAGATGTACCCTTAGCCTTCAAAAGGTAGGGAGGTGGATGGTGGACATGTAGCCTTTCTGGAACTAGAACAGGTTCCCCTCTCCTCTCCCTCATTTAATAAACCTTTCTTAAAATATTATGACAGGCATCACCAGGCGGTGCAGCGACACATACCCTAAGACAAAGGACTTGGAAGACGATGTGTGTCGATACTGCAGCCTCAGGTGTGATTTGCACCTCCACATATGTGGATCTGTGCTAGCTGGACTCCAGCTAGCTCTCTACAGAGTGGAAGAGAGGGTACCACAGCGCAGGCTTTAGCACTGGCTGCACAAACAAGTCCATACCCAGAGGCTGGTACAGCTGCACTGAAGTCTGCATCATGGTGTCCTCGCTTCTTTTTTTAGCAAGCTAAATAGTGCTCCGCTAGTGCAGTTATGGCTCCCAGTGCTGCCTCTCGCTGCCCTGGCTGCAGCGTAGGCATAGCCATGGAAGAGCAGATGTTCAGTGGTGGGAAGCCATGCTGAGGTGGTGGTAGTTGTTTCATTATGAAAGGTTCTGGGTAGAGGCAGTGGTCCCTGGAGACGCAGCTGTGGCAGCAGCAGGACAGTTTGCTCCTTGGGAACCAGACATTGGTGTTTGGCTGAGATTGCTGAAGGATGGACCCACTCTGTTCCAGGACTGGTATATATGTGTAAATAAACCAAGCTGTACCTAAGAGTATTATCCACACTCTGCAGTACTGGTTTCTCCTTCGTGGGGAAGCCAACTTGCAAGGCCCCCAACATCTGCTTCTGCTTGGTAGAGGGAGGACGCTGATGTCAGTATCATCCCACATCTGCTGGGCCCAGCTGTTGGGGATCAGCACTTCCACAGCCAGTGCTGCCTCCGACAGGAGGTGCTCTTTACAGTGTCTCATTAGATGGCAGCCTAGCAGAAGGAGAAGACTGATCAGAGCTACAATGTTAGATTGGCTGGGTGTATATTTTCTGAAGGCATGTTAGCTAACCCACCTCTCCATATTTCCATGTCAGCTGCCTTTTTCTGGGAAGCTTATGCTCACATTTGCATTAGCTCTATTTTCAAACACAAAATTGAAAAGGACATTCAGTGTGGTAAGAACAATCAAAGCCCAGCTCACACAACTCTTTCTTGTGAATACCTGCTGTAGCATGTTATCGGAATAAATGAGGGCAGGAAGTATTTGTGGGGGTTCAACCTCCAAAGGCCATACTGCCAGAAACGTTGTAGCTATATGTAATAAAGATCATCTGTCAAACATATAAAACAAAGGAATAGTACTTTTAAACTACTCTCTGCATAAAGTGCTTTGTGGCTGCAAATGCTGCCTTCATCTGCCTGGTAAGCTGGGACGTAGGCTGTGCTTACAGGAAGAAGGTTGTTATGTACAGAACTCCTAATTTGCAATGAAGGTAGCGATGCTCAAAAAAAGTAGAAAATCATTCATGAAAATGTTCATGAACATACTTTTAGTCAAAATTTCAATAAAAAGTTGACTGCCTAATAAGCTAGAAAAAAGATAAGGGGAAAAAAACTACGAAAAATTCTTTGCAAAAATGCATGCTGAAATTTAAAAATTTTTAAAACTTTCTATAAAGTCCTTGGAATTCAATGGGAGGCCTCTCATCAACTGCCACATTTGCTGATAGAAGACCACATTGTCATGTTGCCCCTTATCTAGAAATTATCTCCTGTCACCTCAATCCATATCTCAGCCTTCTTTACTTGAGGTGTGTATGTCTGTCTCTCACTGACTGAGCCTTTCAACTTCAGATAAAATACAGCACATTCAGGGCCTGACCCTGCATGGCTTATTCTGGCCAATCTGCCATGGACTTCAGTGGGAAGTTCATAAAAAGGTTGAGGAAAAAGGTGTGCAGGACTGAACCATGAAGTAGCAAACAGCCTTATTTTCCAAGTTGCTCAGTACCCACAACTGCAAGTTAATAGGAGCAATGGGTGTTCAACATCTCTTAAAATCAGGCCCCAAATATCCATGCTATCTGCATTCGTCACTCACATACACAAAAATGTTCAGGGCCACATCCTCAGATGGTATCATGGAGTCAGCAGAGTGCTTCACACCAACTGAGGCATTTTGAGGAGAGGAGAAATGAGGAGAGAGGGAAGAAGAAAAAGAGAATGGAAGGGAGAATAAGAATGAAAGGAGACAACTAGGAAGAGGAAAGGGACAGAAGTAGCTTCCTGAGTGGGGAATTGTTCTCTACAGCACAAAACATCAATGTTTGTGTCTGTCTATGTTTGTTCAATGCTTATTACGAGATTGAAATGAAAAGACTCAAAGAGCCCTATTGATTTACTGGTGCAGTTTTCAAACAAATATTTTATTTATAAAGGATGCACCCAACAGAATCCCTCCGAGTTCCTAATCGGATTTTAAATACTATGCAAAGGCATTCTGTGTCACTTGAACAGTCTGTCTTAATCACCTACCTTAAAAATAAGGAGATGCCAATGTACTCTGTAGAGAAACTGAATAACAAAAGAATTTTTTCTTGCTGATGCTAAGATGGTGTGTCCTTTAATTTATCTGCTGGTCTGTTTGGGTTTCTAACTCAATACCACATCAGCTGCAGAGTAAAGAAGCTCAGGAAGGCACAAAGCATATACTCCAAATTTGTTTCAATATATGAAATATCATGTGATTTATTTATTGTTGTGACTTTGAGATGCCCTCATCATTTACAAGGGGCAGAATTTCCTACAAACTCTATCAGACTTTGTCCTCTTGATCTCCCTATATTTCCCCCCTGTTCTGAAGTACATGACTTAGCAGGATTTTCCCTATTCTCCCGTCCCTAGGCTGAGTTTCAGGGGTGTGGCACATGACTGCTCCCTCAGAGCAGAAGGGAATAGTCTAGTGGTAGTCCATTGATCCCCCTCTCACTACCCTTTCCAGAGCCCCCTGCAAAGTCTCCTGCCTTCCTCCACTTCTCCTATGCAGTAGTTCCACTGTATGCAGGGCTCGCTCTGCCCATGGAGGATAGTGGGGACAGGGCTTACCTCTGGCAAACAAAGATGTCCTTATTTTGAGTGACTACTAGTGACATCCACACAAGCAACATAAAGTCAGTGGGCTAAATTCAGACCCGGTGGTAGTGGGTGCAACTCCACTGAAATCAATATCGTCGCATCTGCTTACACCAGGTCTGAATTCAGCTTGATTGATTTGGAAATTTATACCAAGTTTTGGGGAAAAGCGGAGGGTATGTTCACATTTGAGGTATAAATAGACAGAATATAAAAGGCAAGCCATATACCCTTAAAACTAATATTTTATAATAAAGGAACTGATATTAACATCTTAACCCTTTGACTCTGGAAGTTGTGAAGTTTTGATGTGCACATCCAGTAGGAGTTTCATGCCAGTGGCAGGAAAAATGAATATAAGATTAAGATATGTAAAAAGATATTATGTTAAAAATGTCAGCTGTTACTCTGGATATTTGGAAAGTTTTGAACTTATCAAAGTAGGAAAGCACGCTGCCTGTATTCTGTAATGATTTCCCCCCCTCCTTTTTTCATCTCTTGCTTCCCCAAAACATTGTGTTTAAAAACAAATCGCAGACTGGGGGTCTACAAAGAAGGAGAACATGGAAACTAAGATTTCCTTTTCATCATTTTTTCAGTGTAGGAAAGAAGATTGCTGCTTGTAGACACTAGGAAAAAGTCAATCTGACTTCATTTACAGGGAAAGACTCTGAAACTATTTTAAGGGATCAAATGGGGAACACTTGGAAAAGCAGAGCTTGATTAAAGACAACTAAAATCAATTCAGGAATGGGAGATCTTGCCTAATTAATTTTGTTGGAATTCTTTGAGGAAATTACTGCAATGGTTGATAAGCAAGGAGGGAAGGATAGTATAGCCTTTTCAGAAAGCACTTGACAAAATTCTCCACTGTTGGTTAAAATGTCTAAAGTCTGAAGTCATGGAATAGCAGAACAATGGGCATATTGGATTGAAAACTGGCAAAAGAGGAGGAAAGATAGGGTAGTGATGAATGAAAGCCTTTCACTTTAGAGAGTGGATGTAAGAAGGATCAAAGAAGAAACCACATTTTGAATTTGGAAATAGGATTTTCAAGGTTATTGAAGACTCTACTGCACCTTGGGAAGTATAGTTAATAGTGAGGAGCATTGCAGACAGATAGAAAAAGGACTGCTTTGTGATAATACAGTAGCTTGAAGAGTAGAGAGCAGGAGGGGAAATGACTTCTGTGATGTGCTCTTCACTCCAGAGCACCGTGCTAAAATGGATCTGTCTCGTTTTGGAATGATAATACATTTTACATCCCAAAGACATGAAGGGGAATCCACACAAGAACATTTCATGTTACAAAAACTGATGTTGGCCTAATCTCCATTTTTCATGCTAATTACTACCTTTATGTACCGAAGATCATTCTGTAGCAAGATGGCTTATCTCACACAGACACAAATGTTCTTACATGGGGTCGTCTTGCTAGAGAATGGTCTCATCATAGGTTAGTCTTGTTATTAGCTCTTTAAATACTATCCGTAGCAAAAGTAGGTCTGTTTTGAATCCCCGTATTTTGGCATGGGCCCATGCACAGACACAAACTTGATATTCCTTGCTGCTTCACACTAAGGACTTGTCTATATAGGAAAGATAAGGTATAAATTTAAAGCAATATAGTTACACTGGTACAACTCGCCATGTGGACACTCCCTGTTTGCAAATGAACTGAAGCTCAGCAGTTTCTCTTTGAAGTCTGGTCCTGAAGTTTTTTTTGCTGCAGGATGGCTATAGCAGAGGGGCATGTACATCGGCCAAACTGGACAGCCCCTATGTAAAAGGATAAATGGACACAAATCAGATATTAGGAATGGCAATATACAAAAACCTGTAGGAGAACACTTCAATCTCCTGAACACACAATAGCAGATTTAAAGGTAGCCATCCTGCCGCAAAAAAACTTCAGGACCAGACTTCAAAGAGAAACTGCTGAGCTTCAGTTCATTTGTAAATTTGACACCATCAGCCCAGGATTAAACAGAGACTGTGAATGGCTCGCCAACTACAAAAGCAGTTTCTCCTCCATTGGTGTTCACACCTCAACTGCTAGAAGAGGGCCTCACCCTCCCTGATTGAACTAACCTCGTTATCCCCAGCCTGATTCTTGCTTGCATATTTATACCTGCCTCTGGAAATTTCCACTACATGCATCTGACAAAGTGGGTATTTGCCCATGAAAGCTTATGCTCCAATACATCTGTTAGTCTATAAAGTGCCACAGGACTCTTTGTCACTTTCACAGATCCAGACTAACATGGCTACCCCTCTGACACTCTATCAGCATCGTTTACGTTGTTCAGGAGGTGGATTAACTATGCTGCCAAAAGAACTCCTTGTGTTGATATAAACTGTGTCTACACTAGGGGGCTCTGCCAGCATAGTCATACTGGTATAGCTTTGCCAGCAAAGCCTTTCTAGTGTAGACCAGCCCTGTTTCTTATGCACAGCATCCCACCATGCAGGCTGATGTCTTTATATAATTTCCATTTATATCCCCTTAAGCTTATCTTCCTCTGCTCATTTGAAAATAGCCCCTTACATTAACATTATCTATACTGTTAGGATTTTCTACACAGAAACACTCCGCTTTCCTGATTACACCCTTCTTGGAAGGGAAGCAATAATTTAAGTCTTGTGATTACAAGAATGACTATGATGGGGTTTAATGTATGTGGGAGCTAAGGCAAGTAATCAATATCAGTGAGGGCGTTAAACCAGGAAGTTTTATCATTGACTGAGAATATGCTTCAGTAAAACAGCCTCAAAATCCTCTAATTTTTCCACACTAGATGATTTAAAGTTTGTCCTCTGAACTGACATATTCTTGCCCTGTTGCCTTTCTTTTCACTTTTCACGTACAAAGAGGCATTTGTTTTTTTAATTGACCAAGATGGAACAGGATACACAGCAAGTGACGTCTTACCAGGAAAATGCATAACTTCATTAGTATTTCTTAATGCTTGGCTTCTCAAATAGGTCTTGTAATTCCTCTGATCTGTTGGCTTTTCTTGATTGTGTCTTTCTAAAGATATCTGCACATCTCTAGAAAGGAATTTACCATAATCTGAAGGACTTTTAATAGTTCTCTCTGTCCCTCCACTCTTCTGTTTATAACTTTTTATCATCTTGATTCCGTTGTTCAGCCCCCTTGATTCTCTATCCCTATTAGAGTTCCAGGATGCCACATCTTTTACATTTTCTGTTTGCTCATTGTTCTCCACTCCTTCTCTCACTCCCCTAATTTGAGTCATAAAGAACTGCACCAAGTTTAAAGCTGGCCCTTCTGTCTAGTTCATTGGTGCAGAACATCTGCCTGAATCACTGAAACAGAACCAAACTAGCACAAGTCTGAGACATGCCCCTGTTGGACCCCCGCTAGTGAAACACAGTTCTGAAAAACGGTGGCTATCAAGGTGTTAAATCTGTTTAAGAATTGAGACAGAGAATGATACTGTATATAATTTAGACAACAAACTATTACATATACCTCAGTAACCTCTTCTGGAATAGGAAAGATTCAGACATTATTATAACTCAAAATCTTCTGCTCCAAAGGCCGAAGATGGACGAAGAGGATTGTAAACATTGTGCCCCTACCCTTTGGATCACCATCTCTTCTCAGCCTTTCCTTCATGAATGAATGCAATTTGGTTCAGAGGCATTCCTGGCAGACATTACAGTATTTTCCCCCAGATGATATTTCAATTTAAAGTGCCTAAGGGGGAAAACAAACTGGTTATAAGATACCTCTAATCTGTTCTAAGCAGATTTCCCCAAACTGTTCCATATTAACTAGTTTCTAGTTTGTGGAGAGGTCTTTTATTCACACTCTTGGGAGGATCTTTAATAGACATCAGCATGATAACAAATGTATAATCCTACCCTCATTATTTTTTTCTTTTTTAGGAGGGGGAAAGGGAGAAGGGTTTGTGTTTTTGAATCTTAACTGCAGCCCCTGTTCTTATCAGGTTAATTGGGCTGTAGTAACGTCTGGCTGGATAGCCTGCTTAGAGGGTGATTTAAAAACAGCAAATGTCATGTGTTTTTTTCATTTACTTAATGCTGGAATGTCAGCCCGTTTGTATAAATCAGAACAGTTGCTTCCGTCTCAGTGACATAGGTATTTCTTTAGTGTGTACTAATGAGCAAGCTGCTATCGAGAACAAGGAAAATGTGATTTAACAAAAAAATTAAAAAGTTCTCTATGAGCGTTATCGCTCTGGCACTGTATAAGCCCATTGGTAGCAGGCCAGGTCTTAGGATGTCACCATCATGCTTGCTACTTCCACTTAGCTTTGCAGAATTCTCCCTGGCACCTTTTCAAAACAAATCTTGGAAAGTGCACAGAGAAATGCATTCTTTCTGGAACCCTCTGAGTCCTTTTAACTACAGGCTGCCAACTGTGGCTAACAGGACTTTCACTCTCTTTTTTTGCGGTATCAGCATCTTAAATATAACTGCATCCCTCCTCCAGCAGTGTCTTGGGGAGACAGAGGGTGGCACTGTGCAAGAGGAGGACCCATGACACCCAATTGTGCAAAGTGGCAGCAGACACCGTTCCCACGGCTCAGAGATTTCTGAGAGGGTTAGCACCTAACGTGCTGACAACTAGTAAAACTAGAAGTCCTTGAGCTGAGTGAAATGATAAGCATTGAACTCTGCAAGACAAAATAAGAAAAAAAAAAGAGTGGGGATTAAAGCGGTGGAAAGGCCTCTTCTGTAATTAAGATGTTACTAGGAAGGAACACGGCTTTAGTCTGGGAGAGGTCACCTCTCTGCTCCTGAGAGAGGAGATAGTAAAGGGACTGCCTATTATGTCAGCATGGTGGCTTTGAAAAGTGGGAGCTGTACATTCTGGAACATGACAGGACATGGCAAGGATAATTGATTCTTTCAATTGTGATTGGTCAAGAGTAGAAGCCTTCAAGTACAGTTGTGAGTGGTTTGTTGGTTGAACTCAGCAACACTTCAGCTTTGTTGACAAGCATCTACTGGCCTATCAGGTGCTCACCTGTTTTGGTATTAGAGGGATTTCTCACTTTTAATGTGCTGTAGGCTCCTGAGCCACAGGCTAATTGTCTCTTTTAAAGGCTACTGCTCAACGACTTGATGGATTGTAATTTCAATTAACTGAAAAGCATTTTGTCTTCATAATCATATAAAACAATGATTTCCTATAATCCTATGTTAAAAAAAGTCTAATACTTTTTGCTTTCAATATCTTTTAAATATGGAAATTGACTTGTATTCCTGAATGGGGGTTTGCATCTCTGATGAATCTACTCTTGTGCAGAATCCTAGAGCAGAAAGTCAGCTTGGAGAAGAGGCTGAAGTGACTCAAAGGGCTTTAACACAGTTGCCTTATTTATGGGGAGAGAGTAAGAGATGAACACAGCCCAAAAAGTGGGTTGTGTTGGCTGGAGGGCTGTGTCCAGGGTATCTGGAGAATGTAATAATACAGTGCATCCTCTCAATAGTCTATGCTATCTCAGCATTTGGCCCACATACTAAATCAATTATTTTACATGTATTCAGGAAATATTAAATCTGGTCCTACTGACTTCAATGGGACTTGCTTCAGATATAGATATAGATAGATATAAAATATATCCCATCAGAGAATCTCAGAGCACTTTAACATTTTCATGAAATAAGCCTCTTGAATTAATAATCCTGAATTACACCTGTAGAAGAGAGTGATGAGGATATTTCCCATAAATTGAGGCTTAGAAAGGCGGGTTCACCTTTCTCTGAAGCATCAGCTACTTGCTAGGATTAGGATAATGGATTGAATACCCAATGGTCTGAAATAGTATGACAGCTACATTGTTCCTATGTATATAAATAACTTCTTAACTCTTGAATGGCTCTCAGTAGCAGCCATCCTGGGATACTAACTCAATACAGAAGGAATGGGTAGTCACAATACATACTTCAGAAAACTAGAAGGGGCTTGGAGAAGGAATCTGGAGGGAGGAGACTAACAAGATGGCGGGAACTGTGAGTTGACTTTTGTGAGTTGACTTTAATAATTCACTTTAATTCTACTGGCCTCTTGTTTGCTTCATTCAACATATTTTCTTTAAAAAAAGATTTTATGTATCTAGCCAAGTTTTTGGTGGAGTACAGACCCCAGACATCCATAATTCATGGGTTGAGGGAGGCTGTGGGGTTTTTGTGGTAAACAGGACACTGAGTGAACTAGACCATTTTCATTTGCTGATTATGCCCCATGTCAATATGCTTTTAGGAAATTGTATGAACAAAATGGTATGGATCTAGCAAAGTCAAACTAATGATTCAAAAACTGAAAGGAAATTTAAGATCACCTGATAATTAATAAAATACTAATATTACGGTAACCAGGACATGTAGCTACTTAAATTTTCAAAATTTAACACAGTTAACTATTTTGGCTAATATACCAATGATATAAACAACATTATATCACTGACTTGCAAAATTCTTATACTTTTCATTGTATTCTCGCAGACCTGCAATTGTTAATAATGTTTAACAGTGTTTGAGGTTGATAAGAATGTTTCTATTCTAGAAATTAAGGTAAATGAATCTCAAGTTTCTTGCCAACTCATTGTGACTTTTATAGAACAGTTTCAGTGAGTGAAAAAGGGTAGGTATCCATTTATTTTAATCACATACCATTTTTTTTGCTGGCTCTCTGGCAGTAAACAGCCTAGTCCTAAAATATCGGTCACTTCTCGTGCACCCCCAAAAATAATCTTGACTGTAAGAATGACAACACAGAATGGTCATATCATTTAAAAGAGATTGGGTTTTCATAGAATATCAGGGTTGGAAGGGACCTCAGGAGGTCATCTAGTCCAACCGCCTGCTCAAAACAGGACCAATCCCCAACTAAATCATCCCAGCCAGGGCTTTGTCAAGACTGACCTTAAAAACTTCTAAGGAAGGAGATTCCACCACCTCCTTAGGTAATACATTCCAGTGCTTCACCACCCTCCTAGTGAAAAAGTTTTTCCTAATATCCTTGATCTTAGATTACTGCTGCATCACGATTTAAGGCACCACGGTTAAAGTTGTCATGAGCTACAGCTCACTTCATCGGATGCATCCGATGAAGTGAGCTGTAGCTCACGAAAGCTTATGCTCAGATAACTTTGTTAGTCTCTAAGGTGCCACAAGTCCTCCTTTTCTTTAGGCACTTTCAGGACACTATTATTATTTATGTATTATTTGCATTATAGTAGCACCGAAAGACCCCAACTGGGATCAAGGATCCATTGTGTTAGACATGGTGCACGCACACACTGTGCGTATACACACACACTTGCAAGCACACAAGGCGTTGTGGGTGTCCATCACTTTCAGTGAACAAGTAATCTTCCTCCCACTTAGTATGAAATGCTCTATTTTCCTCATCAACTTTTCTAGTGAGATTTGGTGCCTGCTCCGAAGAGCTTAACAGCTAAATAGACAATACAGACAAAGGGTAGGTGGGGAAAGGGAGATGTTGCTTCCCAAGAGCACCCATCATGTAGGTGGTAGTGCTGGGCTTAGGACTCAGAAATGATCCTCAGTCCAGTGCTCTGTCCTCTAACTCACTATGTCTGTATTCCATGAAATAAAATTATTAGTATTTTATATGTATTACCACAGCATCCAGGAGCTCCAGTCATGGTCTAGAACCCTATTGTGCTAGGTGCTGTACAAATACAGAACGAAAAGAAGGGTCCCTGCCCCAAGGAGTTTATAATCTAAGTTTAAGACAAGAAAACAGTCAGCTATAGTAAGGCACGTTCCCATAGAGCTCATAACCTAAGATGATAGGGGGTGTTTTTTGTGAGCTGAAGTCTTCTTTTCCTTTTCAGTGGAAATGTGTCAGGCTGAGCAATAAGAGCTACCTAAATGCAGAGAATTAGAATACTTATAATATTAAAGGTTTCAGAATAGCAGCCGTGTTAGTCTGTATTCGCAAAAAGAAAAGGAGGACTTGTGGCACCTTAGAGACTAACCAATTTATTTGAGCATAAGCTTTCGTGAGCTACAGCTCTGGTGCATCCATGAAGTGAGCTGTAGCTCACGAAAGCTTATGCTCAAATAAATTGGTTAGTCTTTTAGGTGCCACAAGTACTCCTTTTCTTTTTATAATATTAAAGAACAACACATTTATAATGGATCCCTCCCTGGAATAGCCTTTTAGAGATACATATGCAAAAAGAATGAAACAAAGGCAAACAGTGGGGGGTTTGAAAGGCAGATCATTCATAGAATAGGTATTAGGAGCTCCATGGTAGAGAGTTAAGAAGATTACATCCACATGAGAAGGCTAACATATTCCTGTAAGGGGCAGGAGCCTTTCTATTCACACAGAATTTTAAAAATTAGCTTCAGTTCTCTTCAATTTTAGCCCATTGTATTCACCAACGAACACTGAAATGGAGACATTAAAGTGATACAGAAGAAAGCAAGAAAAGACTCAGCAAACTATATGCAGTATGTGCTGAGCAGAGGCAAAAAGGACGTTTAAAGCAAGATATGATATTAAATGTCTGTGGTGCACTATTACACTTTGGCAAACTGGTGAAAGTGTGGAGCAGGGCGTTGCATTTCGGGGTGCAATCAAGGCCAGTGAAAGGTTGTGTCTGCCTGTCCAGTAACCCTGGGTGCCTCACAAGGCTTTGCTGTTGTAGCTCCCAACCTGGGGCCGCTCACAAACAGCCTCACAGCATGCAGTGTATGTGTTTAGCTACACACCGTCAGCATCTGTGTACAGCTACAGCCCTGCTCCACAACTTTGATCCCAGCTGCCTGTCAGCAACACACCAATCACACTCCTCAAAGTCAAAGGGCTGGTTCCTTTGTCTTCCTAGGTGAAAAAGAGAGAGAGAGAGAGAGATACAGCTTGTTGTGGTTTTGCCCCTCACTTTTATAGTCCAGTCAGCCTTTGAAATGTGTTTTCCTAAGAGTTATCCCTAGATAAAGTTCCTTCCAGCTGGGAGGACATAGGCATGGAGTCTGTGGTGAAAGAGGTCCCATGTTATTGTTTGCTAAAATGTAGATTGATCTGTTCCTGCCCCCCTTCCTTGCCAAAGAACAGCCACTCGACAGGTGATTGCCAAGCAATTTTGATGAGACCTGATTAGAGGCATTGGCTTGTCCTTTGTCTTTGAGAAACAGGGTTACCCCCTCCCCAGATTTGTCTGGTAACAGAGGCAATGGATTCTGCCTAAGAATGAGGGAAACATGTGGCCCCGCCCCTGCCCCTCCTCTTCCCCAAAAAGGCTCTGCTCCCAGCCAAGCCGGAAGCTGGAGCTTGGGGCCTTCCACTTACCCAGGGTGGGCAGGGGGGCCTGAGAGCAACCCCCAGCCAGTGTCCCTGCCCCCTGGCCTCCTGCCCACAGCAGGTGGAGGGTCCATGGCTCCCCACAGCTGCCCACATGGCTCTTATCCCAACCTGCCTCCAGCTTCTGGCTGGGTGGGCCAAGCTGGCCCCTTTCAGAAAGTGGGAGGGCTATGGCCCCTTGGCCCCTACTGTTCCAGCGCCCCATTTGGTAAACAATTAGTCATAATTTCAGCTTGTGTTCATAACTCTTAACATGCATTCTGTACACACATTGCATAAGACTATTGATGATCAGTGTAATGTTAGTTTTTAAATGATACCTCACAAAGCATATTTTGCACAAAGATTATTATTATAATGTGTAGGGTGTGAATACAGGGGTGCTTTTGGTCACACACGGACAGAGCTAAGGTGTTTGGTTCAGTAGGGACTGTAGTTTCCCAGCTGGAGGGAAGGATTCCCCAGTCTAGGAAAAGAGGAAATATTCAGCTTTAAGGCTGAATGCTTATCACTTGGGACCATACGGCCTGTTTTAAGCCCTGTATCTTGAGGCATTTAAAACTCTCTTAGACTGGGCACTGGACACTATATGAAAGGGACAAATCTTCAGTTGGCAGAGGAGGTGGACCTAGATGGGCTGAAGTGTTATCATGTAGCAACCTAGACCGTACCTGCAAAATATGTGCACATTGGTGCAGGCAGCTAAATGTGCATGTAAACAATGCCTGCACAAATGGGGGAATTGCTCAAAATTACCCCCTTTGCATTAAAAAGTGTCATTTCCTGTTTGTGTCAATGTAAGCATGCTCTATAAGCACAACGTAGACACTTTGGGCCATGAGCTATGCTCAGTGCAAGACACAAGGCTGGGAGAGGAAAAGTGGCTCTAGTCCCCTGGCCCTTGGCTTGACCGGGGCTGAACTGGTTCCTGACCTAACTTAGAGCAGCCTAAAGGTCTCTGGTGCAGTGTCCTCCCACATCCACACCACCCAGGGGCACCCCTATGTTGGGGAGAACAAGTGGCAGAGATCTGGCTGTAAGCACAGAGAGGATGGAACTTGGGGCCAGAATCTGGCTTCTTGTTTTGCTGACTTACCTCAATATGGCTTCTCCATCTCTGATTGTTATGGACCAACTCCTTGGGGTCCTCACTCCTTTCCTTAGGCAAAGCCCCAGCGAAGGCAATGGGAGTTGTGACTGAGGAAGAACTGAGGGACAGATTGAGCTTGGGCCTGGTGAAGGGAGCACTAGGATGGGGAGGAGGTAGGATGCAAAGAGCACTGATCAATCGCTCCCCATAACCCTGTGCCCTTTGAGAAAGGGCTGGAGATAATCATTGTTCCTCCACTCCTGTGAATACAGGGACTGATCCATCCTAAAAAGAAAAGGAGGACTTGTGGCACCTTAGAGACTAACCAATTTATTTGAGCATAAGCTTTCGTGAGCTACAGCATCCGATGAAGTGAGCTGTAGCTCACGAAAGCTTATGCTCAGATAAATTGGTTAGTCTCTAAGTTGCCACAAGTACTCTTTTTCTTTTTGCGAATACAGACTAACACGGCTGTTACTCTGAAACCTGATCCATCCTAGTGTTCTTCGGGCTGCAAACTGTCCCGAGGAAGCCGAGGTGTGCCCCACACTTCCCTCCACACCGGCCAGCAGAGCTGGCTGGATACACAGGTGTTTGTCATCACCCTAAGGTATGGTGCAATGTACGCCTTTACACTGCACATGGGGGAACTCTCAGGCACCGTGGCTCCAGAAGCACAATCGATCCCGGCACTCTGGTGGTGCATCCCTTCACTTCCCTCAGCAGGGAGCAGTGACCACAGTGGCTAGAGCAAGGACTTCAGGGTATGTCCTCCTGATGTTACAATTCTGTGACATTGCCATCCTTAAAATGACAGAGCTGGCTTAGGAGCAGGTTAGGCAGTGTGGCTGATGGAGAAGTGAGGTGGAGAAGTGTAGAAAAGCACTGTCTTTCATGAACAACTAAGGATAATCTGGTCAACTGAGAGCACACTTTTAAAAAGGGGCCGTCGGAAAAGCAAAGACAACCTCTCTTCGACAGCAGAAACGCTGCTGACTAACTAAAATATCTGACTGAATCACCACAAAGCTGCCCTGCCTGGAGCCAGGTACAACACGTGCTTTGTGCACTCAAATGAGACTTGCATTTGGGCCAGTCAATAGACATCAACATTTACGGTATCGTGGCAACCAGTGTATCGCTTGCATCAGCTTGTACAGTGCTCTGCTGGGCCCCAATACGCAAACTTCCCACAAACATTTCAACGTGCTCTGAGCCAATTTCCTGTCAATACCTGAAGTAATTTACCTCAGCTTTTAGCCAACAGAAAACTCCTCTAAAACTTCTTTTCAGATGTTGAAAATAGCAGTTTTGTGCTAATCTAGTGAAAGCAGAAAGAAGCAAGAAAGAAGCAAGAGCACATATTTTTAGTGTTTGTGGGACACCTGGGGCTGCCTTTCCTTTTTGCACACGCAAGCTTAGTGCTCAAGGAATGGATTATGGGTGGAAATCTGAGTATTTGCCCCTCCAAGCCCGCAATTTGTGCCACACCTTGTTCCTGGGCACACATACATTTCCTCCTCTTAAAGAGAGGCCACTCTTCTGAAAACAGACCGTTTTATTCTTCCGAGGAGGAGCTAAGCCAGGTGCTGGATAGCTACACAAGACGGGGGAGGAACCTGCTACCCGGGCTGCAGAACGGCTATGGAACTGCTCTGCAGAGACTACTGCAGTGCGATCCTCCACAGCCCCCTCAGGGTGGGGTAGGAATAGCTACATAACACAGAGGCAGATTCTTCTGCCCTGCCCACGTCTCTGCCCTCCCCACCCCAGAACTGAGCTTTGTGTCATGCAGTGAGTGCACAGCCCCCTAGAATCCTGTTGCACAAAGAGAAAGGCTGGATTTGAGCCACAATACACTGTGGGGGATACCAAAATACATAACTTCATGTGGTAAATACCACTGGGGAATATGATGTTGGTCTATGTGCAATAAATTTCCTGCAGGAAGATTACACACTTTGGCAGCCTCCTTTGGGAGGCCACTTTTGATGTTGCACTTTCTTGCTCTATTCTGCTTTCACTTACTGAATGTGATATGTGCCATGGATTTTCATATTGTGTCGTTCTGTAGTCGTGTAGCACCAGATGCAGTCCATGGGCCCGTCACATCTGGAAAAAGTATCCAGGAAAGATCTGTGGGGCCAGCTATATAACAGATGCGTTCAAACTCTTTCAGAGTGTGGAAGCATTCTTAGGAACAAGATGGTCTTCTATCTAAGCCACTTCTTGATCCCATCTGGGATCCTATACCTTCCATATGGCAACTGCAGTGCTTGTTCACAGAGTGAAATGATACGAGGACAGTATGATTGTTTTTAATGTGACAGGTGTGGTCTGTGATCTTGGGGGGTTTGTAAGTATTCAGGTCAACAATAAAAATCAATTTTTTCCTCTTTATGAATTTTATTGGTGTAACAGTAAGAAATTAAAACCACCATGCTTCCTTCTTTCTGTTTAGTCTCTGTCCCACTCTCTGCCAGATTCTGGCTCCCCGACTTTGCTTCTCCCTGCCCCATGCCTTGGCATGTAACTCTGAGCAAGTCACTGAAACATTCTGTGTCAGTTTCCTTGTCTGTAAAATGTAGGGTAATGATACTTAGATGAATGCACTGAGCGATAGTGAGGATTCATTAGTTAACATTTGTAAAGCACTTGGTCGATGTCCCATCAATCACACTATAAGTTTTAAGTTTGATCATTATTCTTTTTTATTTGCACAAACACAACTGCGGGAAAGGGAAGTCACTTTTGTAAAATGGGGGCCATGGTCTGGATGTCGTGTTACGAAAGCAAGTGATTTAATAGGAAACTTATCTTGGAATGCAGTGCCTGCTATGGAATATCTGAACTTCTCTAAGAATACTGGGTGTTGCTTCTCTGTTCACAACACCAGGAGTAACAAAGGCAAACAAAAGAGTCAAAAGCACAGGACATGAGCTCTGGATGTTTGAAGCCTTTGCTAGAGCCCTAGTCATCTGTTTGTGGGACTCAGCTGGAGTTATCTGCTTGATCTTCAGTGTCATGACAACAAACATCAGTCAAGAGCTATTATGCTCAGAAAAATAACATAAAAATTTCACCTTCTTACTTAATAGTTCTGCTCCCAATGTATCTTCCAAGTCAGATGTACTTAGTTTACTGGGGGGGCTGGGAGGGGAAAATACTATTAGTATTGCAGAACCAACCCAGCCATGAGAATCACTGGATTCTCTTTGATCATGCGCACCATCAATAAAATTGTCAATAGAATCTTCACTGCTCATGACAATGTAAAAGGTAGAAATAACACAGCTTGCGTTTCAGATCCCAGGCTGAGTCTGGCATTTCAAACTTTATTATTTTTTATTTCCAACCGGAGATCATTTGATAAGTGAATCACTGAGAGAAAATAAATATGGAACCCTATGATGCCATTTTACAGTCGTATTTCTGATTATAACTAAACTGTAAAAACGTGAAACTTTAATAGTGTTAACCTATTTGCAAAAAGGCAAGATGTAACATTAGATACAGGATAATGTGTGATTTCCTCATAGTGTAGTTTCACATTATGTAACATTGTTTGTGCCTGTAAGAAAGATTTGTTTACACTCATAAAGTTTTAATTATGGCACAAAAAATAAGAAATCTGAACTTACTCTATATGTATTTACATGGCCTCCATTGTTGTAGTTTCCAAGTACCTTACATACATTATTTAATTCATTCTCACAACATTTAAATAAGGCAGGGAAGTGTTACTATTCCTATTATAAAGATGGGGGACTGGACACAGAAAGATGCAGTAACTTGCCACAGGATGTCTGTGTTGGAGCTTGAAACTGAACCAAGATCTTTCGAATCCCAGTCCAGTGCCTTATGCATGAAACCATTCTTCTTCTATATGAAGGTGAGATACAGCTGTAAATGTACTATTTTTAATTCTAAATAGCATGGCTTTTCTTGACTCCAAATTCTCAGTGCCAAGTCATTGTGTTCTTCAGGGAAAATAAATGAGAAGCAGACTCCCCATCATCCTCTTTCAGGCATCTGTTAACTTTTGTGAGTGGGACTTTAATTAGTTAATGTGTAATTAAGCCATATTCTCTCTCCACTGTGATCTCCTTCTTTCTCATCAGTCTATGTAAAGCACCATACCATGTAATGCTACTATATAAATGCTGAATAAATTTAATCATCCTAATTAATAATAGACATGTTTATTTCTGGTTTCAGAGTAACAGCCGTGTTAGTCTGTACTCGCAAAAAGAAAAGGAGTATTTGTGGCACCTTAGAGACTAACCAATTTATTTGAGCATAAGCTTTCGTGAGCTACAGCTCACTTCATTGGATGCATACTGTGGAAACTGCAGAAGACATTATATACACAGAGACCATGAAACAATACCTCCTCCCACCCCACTCTCCTGCTGGTAATAGCTTATCTAAAGTGATCACTCTCCTTACAATGTGTATGATAATCAAGTTGGGCCATTTCCAGCACAAATCCAGGTTTTCTCACCCTCCGCCCCCCTACACACAGTGGAGGCGGAGGGTGAGAAAACCTGGATTTGTGCTGGAAATGACCCAACTTGCTTATCATACACATTGTAAGGAGAGTGATCACTTTAGATAAGCTATTATCAGCAGGAGAGTGGGGTGGGAGGAGGTATTGTTTCATGGTCTCTGTGTATATAATGTCTTCTGCAGTTTCCATATTACCAGCAGGAGAGTGAGTTTGTGTGTAGGGGAGCGGAGGGTGAGAAAACCTGGATTTGTGCTGGAAATGGCCCAGCTTGATTATCATACACATTGTAAGGAGAGTGATCACTTTAGATAAGCTATTATCAGCAGGAGAGTGGGGTGGGAGGAGGTATTGTTTCATGGTCTCTGTGTATATAATGTCTTCTGCAGTTTCCACAGTATGCATCCGATGAAGTGAGCTGTAGCTCACGAAAGCTCATGCTCAAATAAATTGGTTAGTCTCTAAGGTGCCACAAGTACTCCTTTTCTTTTTATGTTTATTTCTGGGTTTGATTGCTGGTGATGTTGTGGGTAGAAGTGTTGTCTGTGATTAGAAGTCTAATTTTAGTGGACAGAAGGTTACTGTTAACGTTTTGAGAATTATAGGATGGGACCAGTGCATGAGGCATGGAGGAATTCCTTTTCCAGTGTTTTGTATTGCATCACTAAGGCTGCTGGGTGCATGCATTTAATTCTGCAGTTTGCATGCAAGAGAATATGTGGGGTGGGGGCTAGATCAAAGAAAGTACAAATTGTCAAGCAGCTGATGGGAATAATTCACTGCATGGCACAGGATACTCATCAGTGAAAAGGATGAATCTGCTCATGTGCCTCCTCCTTTACTTTATGTCCTGATGTTTGAAAGAACAGTTTTCATACATCTCATAAGCATTGGTGATTGCTTGTTTCTAATTAAATGAGACTGGATTGAGAAGTGAATGCTACAAGAGTTATTCTGAGCATTTCCTTTTGATAATGATGTTTTCTTTCCTTTTCATTGGCACTTGTCAGTTTATGCCTTATTCATTTTCTTTCTAAATAATTTTATTATTATTGTTTGTTTGTTTGTTTATTAGTGGGCCAGTTCTTGAAGTCCGTATTTAGACTGTACTTTTGTCCTTTCTCAGGCAAAACTCCTGAGGAAAGACATCAAGATTCGACCCAATGGAAATTTTTCTTGAGTGAGAACTGATACAAACTCAGTGAGAGCTTCAAGATTTGGCCCTTTAACCTTCCATCTTTGAACATTAAATAGACTTTTGCAAAGGTGCTAGAAAGACCATGCTCTTTACTCTGTGAGTCATTATTCTATCAAACATTCACTACTTAGCTGGGAGGTCAGAGGAAGGGAGCCTACCAGAATTGTGAGAATTCCCAATCAGTCTCTGGAAACCAGAGCCTCGCTCAGGCTTTGAACTCAAATAGGAAATGAATCTTTTGCAAAAGAAAGAAGACAGCTTTCATACATTTTCTGAAGCTACATATGGAAGAAAAATCCTCTCTGTATTAAGAGACCTTCCATCTCTCTCCTGTTGCAGAACAAAGACCCAGCTTCAACCCTTCCAGTCTCTCAAGAATAGTATTTCGTGCCTCACAAGACAGGACTCGGGTCTCAGACAGCAATGGGGAGATTCTGGAGAGTTTTCCTCTCTACCTTCTCTTTCTCAGTCCTTTCTGATTCTGGTACAGCCCCTGGATAATGGCAAAGGTCCTCTTCCAGCTAGGGAATGCTATGTTTCCACTGCTTTTCTGCTGAAGAGGTGCACTTTGGCTAAATTTTGTCTCACTCCCGAACTCTTTCCAAATGTGTCCTGCAGTAAGCTACCAACTTCATTTCACGCTCTCTCTTCCTGTCAGGTGTTTCACACTAGACTTACTACCTTGCAACCTTTTTAGTTACACCGTAGTGACTGGGGTACCTTTTGTGATGAATTTGGGTTCGGAGGAATTTGAAGGCAATGCTTCTTTCTGTTAGGCCATTCTTTTCTTCCACTAGGAAGTTCTTGGTGTCTCAGCAAGGTCAAGGTTTTTGTGGTTTGCTTTCTTCTCCTGACCTGCTTCCATTTGGCTTTGTCATAGAGCCTCAAACTTCCTTTAATCCCCCACAATGACTAGCCTTGTTCTTCATCCTGCCCCAGCTCCAGACTCTTTGCGGCTACTCATCTGCTCTGTGGGATTCTTTGAACTCTTTCTCAAATTCCTCTCTTCACTGCAGGCTGAATTACTAGGAGAGGAAATCTCTGTTCCCTTACACTCATCCCAAGCCCACTGAAGTCAGTGAAAATATTTCAATGGGCTTTGGAACAGGCCCTTAATGAATATGCACTATTTTCTCCTACTTATTCCAGAGGCTCCATCTAATCATTAAACAGGCAAACAGCACCATTTTTTCAAATTAAACGTCAGCATCACAGCACAATGAAGTTCATCACAGACGTTTCTCTCAAGTTTATGAAAGGATACAAGACCCCTTTATACAGGGTTGCCAACCCTTCAGGATTGTCCTGAGTCTCCAGGAATTAAAGATTCATCTTTAATTAAAGATTATGTCATGTGATGAAACCTCAAGGAACACATCCAACCAAAATTGTCAATCCTAACCCTACAAGATAGTAGCAATTTTTGTGGTGACTCCCTTGAAAACTGGTCTGTTATGTGCATATGTCTTCATATGCAACCACTTAGTGCAAATCTAATTTCACTGGGCATGCAAGTAATAGGGGGACAGATCCTTCTGAGGTATAAACTGGCATCACTCCTCTAAAGGCACTGGAGCTATGTTGATTTACACCAACGGAGGCTCTGGCTCAGGGTGCCTTTCTCCTGGAGAAATTGCACACGTCTTCCAAGGTGGAGGAGTGTATTTCCTTTTGGTTTTGGTTCATATCTGGAGATTTCCGTAAATCTCGCTCAGATGAACAAATAACCCAGAGCTCATTATTTTCTTTAATCAGACTCGTAAGTCTCAGTTTAAAGTTCTGCAAAGATAATTGGAACTTATCATCAAATACAATACAAACATTACAGCAGATCTGAGCCAGTTGCTCTCAAACTGAACTCCGCTGAGCTAAGATGCTTTTTTTTGCGTGTGCTTGCAGTAATTGTTATTCTGTCATTAAAGAGATAATGGGAAGGGGTGCTCTGTTTTACAAGGCAATAATCTGGTTTATGAGGGAATAAACCATGAGACCGAAGGCAGAGCCATGGATCTCAATGGAGGAAGTGAATTATTCACTGAGAAAAATGTGGTACTCCACCTATTATACTAGAAGGGAATCTATAATATTTATTGTATCAATAAAAATAAAGTTTCCCCCTTTGTCATCCCTTAGTAACATGCATATCTCTGGCTTTAACCTCCACAGTGTCTTTGTTCCTGAATAAAAACAAGAATTTCTCTCCAGCAGTCTTCCCCGATCCCTTCCTCACTCTATACTCCTTTCCATGGCTGATTTAGCAAAATGTTAGATAGAATAAATCTAACCTTCCCTTTCTTCTCCTGTTGTGCCTGTTGCTATCTAAAGCAGAGTTCAGCTGTCAGCTTCAGGGTTGAGCAGATCAGACCACCCACGTTATCAGGGAGTGCTCTGAGCCACTCCAGACTGAGGCGAACCGTTGCAATTGGTGCAAAGGGCGATAGAGACATTTGGAGAAGCAAGGAAAGAGTTAGATGGAAGGGATTCAACGTTTTTATAAATCAAGGCTGAACATGAGAAAAGCCTGACTGAGTTGGGAGGTGTGGAGTGAAACTAGATTTTCTGAAGTAAAACAGAGAGAGTTGTCATTTGGAACATGGACTGGGGGGACAGCACAGCCCTTATAGAAATACAATAGCTATTCAAAACACAGCAGTGACATTCTAGGAAGTGGCAGCATTTTGGATATTACACTAGAATTCTGTAGAGGTGTTGGTTGGTTGTTGTTCTTGTTTTAAATCAATAGATTTCCTGAGTAAAAACTAAAGACTTCAGGATTTGGCTTTCATTTTGTGTTCACTCCAGCCAATATTTGGGGCTCAATTCTCCACTGCTTTGCACCCAAGTCATTGACAGCAGTGCAAGGCAAGTGTACAAAGCTACCATTCCGATTCGGTCAAGTTTTCTGCCCACTTTGCACTGATTTAAATTACTACGAAGGGTTCAGAGCAATGGAGATTCAGGTCTTTGGAGTTTATAACAGGGTTGTGGGGGAAAGGCAAGAAAGAAAGGGGTGATGCAAACTCTTATTCAAAACAGCAAGCATTTCTTTGCAAAATAACCTGATTGGCTTTTTTCTGCTTGTGGCTGAAAGTATAGAAAGTAGGGCTGTCAAGCGATTAAAAATATTAATTGTGATTAATCGCGCTGTTAAACAATAATAGAGTACCATTTATTTAAATATTTTTGGATGTTTTCTACATTTTCAAATATATTGATTTCAATTACGGCACAGAATACAAAGTGTGCAGTGCTCACCTTATTTTTGGTTACAAATATTTGCACTGTAAAAAACAGAAGAAAGGTATTTTTCAATTCACCTCATACACGTACTGTCGTGCAATCTCTTTATCATGAAAGTTGAACTTACAAGTGTAGAATTATGTACAAAAAATAACTGCCTTCAAAAATAAAGCAATGTACAATTTTAGAGCCTACAGTAGCCTCCGTCCTACTTCAGCCAGTGCTCAGACAAACAAGTTTGGTTTCAATTTGCAGGAGGTAATGCTGCCCGCTTCTTGTTTACAATGGCACTAGAATGTGAGAACAGGTGTTCACATGGCACTTTTTGTTACGTCCAAAAATATTTAATAAATTTCAATTGGTATTCTATTGTTTAACAGTGCGATTAATCGCGATTAATTTTTTTAATCGTGATTAATTTTTTTGAGTTAATCGTGTGAGTTAGCTGAGAGTAATCGACTCTGACTCAAATAATGCTGACAAGGAAGGAATCACTTCAGGAAGAACAAAGTGGCAAGGTAAAAAGATCTTGATTTAACAAAATGTGAACCCCTCAGGGATCTATTATAGGTGAATTAAACTGTGCTGCACACTGTTATGTATCGCATTTGCCTCAAAGCTCTCTTCTTTTATATTACACAAAAAAACCTACGTTAAAAGAACATTATTAAGGGTTGCAAAGTCAAACACTGAAAAGTTATGAAATACCAGCATTAAGGTTGCCTTTGCAACCCTAATTCATCCTTCCTGTGCACATGCATTATGATAGTATTTAATTACATGATCACATATTATTTTCTCTATTTCCTGCCTCATTGAGTATTCAGGCTGGACAGAGCTCACTTAATGAGCAACTACTCAATATTTTGTTTTCTCCTCATTGTTCAATGTATGGTCCCTTTCTTTATTTGCGGCACAGTATTCAAACCCTGAGCTGAGGACAGAATTATTGATTTCCTCACGGACTTTTCCATGGTCCCCCTCACTATGGTAACTGAGCACTTTACAGACATTAATTAATCTGCCTTCACAACACCCCTGTGAGGTGAGGGGGGTAGTATTATCCCCATTTTATTAATGGGAAACTGAGGCACAGAAAGATTAAGGTCAAAAGTATCCTCTAATTTTGGGTGCCCAATTTGAGATACAGAGGAGCTGATTTTTCAAAGTCTTTAGCATTCTATAGTACTTTATATATTCAAAGCACAGCTCCTACTGCCTTTAGCTGCAGCTCTGAGTGTTCATCACTTCTGCAAAGCAGACTCCAGCGTCCCAAGTCAGGCACTCAGAAAATAAGGGGCATGCAATTAGTGACCTCTTGTGAAAAGTTTGGTTTAAGTAATTTGCTTAGCATCACATAGGAACTCTGTGGCAGAGGTAGAGACAGAAGCCAGTTCTCCTCCTTTACTACACACCTTCCAACTTCTGCAACAAATGAGGCAGAGGTCCTAGAGACAACTGTCTCCTTCAGGATACAAACCTGATTCATCCCCAGAGCAGGGCAGAAAAAATAATAACTGATTATATAATTAAATGCCATATCGTAAAGCATACAGAAAAGAGGGCTGAATTAAGGTTGCATGGACAACTTTAATTCTGGCATTTCAGAACTTTTGAGTGTTTGACTTTGCAACCTTAATAATGTGGTTTTAACACAGATTTGTTGTGTGTCATTTCCTAGGTTTTTAAAAAAGCAACGTGAAAACAATAGAAATGTCATCATGTGGTGGCATATTGACACCCACGTGGATCATCAGCCGGGTTAGAACCTGTACATCCAGCCCACAACCCTCAATCCTCTGCCACTTGAGCTAACGGAGTAACAGATAGCAAAGGTATGTTGTTTGTCATTCTCTATGTGGACCAGAACTAGAGGGTGATGGGCCACTTTGCTAGTGGGTTGTTCAGATATTTGCTGACCTCAGAGGAATGGTGAGACAAGGGGAATCTTTGGTTCCATTGCAGGGTCTGGAGGAGAGTGTGCTCATGTGTGCACAAACTCTTCCTACCATTCCCCCTAGGTTTGACCCTGTTAGCCCACTCCCTTCTGACTTGTCCCCATCCTAGTCTTTTTTCCACCACACCACTGGCTCTTTGTCCCAGTCTCAGTCTTCTCACCTAGCCAGTCCCAGTGTCTTCTGATCCCAGTCTTCTTGCCCACTAAGTCCTAGTTTCAGCTCCCTCCCCCAGTTTCTCCATCACAGTATTTCCCACTCCCAGTCTGCCCTCAGTCCTCCTTCTAGTCTCCTTGCCATACAGATTCATCCCCTCTTGCCCTTCCTCCAGCTCCTTAAGAACTTAATTACGGACACACTGGGTCAGTCCAAAGGTCCATCTAGCCCAGTATCCTGTCTTCCGACAGTTGCCAATGCCAGGTGCTTCAGAATCAGAGGGAGTGAACTGAATGGGGCAATCTACCGGGTGATCCATTCCCTGTCATCGAATTCCAGCTTCTGGCAGTCAGAGATTTAGGGACAACCAGGGCATGGAGTTGTGTCTCTGACCATTTTGGCTAATAGCCATTGATGGATCTGTCCTCCATGAACTTATCTAATTCTTTTTGGACCCCAGTTATACTTTTGGCCTTCACAAAATCACCTGGCAATGAGTTCCACAGGTTGATGTTTGAGTGACATCTCCTTGTCCCAGTCTCTTTACCCAGTCAGTCCCATTCTCTCCCCCACATCCCCGCCACCCCAGCTCTTTGTCACATCTGTCTCACCTCCCCCCACCTCCTTTCCCCTACCTGATTGGCTCCCACTCTCTTCTTGCCCTGCCAATCCCACTCTAATGGCTTCTCATATAATCACAGTTCCTCCTGACCTAGTCTACCTGTCTTCCCAACCCCATTTCCCTCTTCAGCTCCCAGACCTAGTCTCCAGGCACAGCTAGTCCCAGTCTCTGCCCCCTGCCAGCCTCCGGTCCAAGTCTCTGCTCCCCAGGCTCCTTGTCCCATTCTACTCCCTCGGCCCTCCCCATCAATGCCCTAGGTGTGGTTCGTGTCCCCTGTGCATTTGAGTCAGACAGCTTGCTCCTCCACACTGCCTGGGTGCCAAACAGGGGGTCACTGAGTGAACAGGATAGACAGACTCCCTGCTCTCAGTTCTGGTGCCCAGCCCCATCCCAGCTTGTAGCAACAGGGAGCAGCAATCACAGGAAAAATTAAGTTGTGCCCCTGTAGTCCAGGACTGGAGCCTGCTCGGTTGCTCTGTGGCCATGGTGCATGTGCAGTTTGCTCAGCACTAGGATACATGAGAGGCTCAAGCACACTCAGTACTCATGGAGATTTTACCTGGTAAAGTCTAAGAAGTCTCTACTGAGTGCGTGCAAACTGAGATTTTCTAAAAGATTATAACTTGGCCAAATTTGGGTGGATTTCCACAGGAATATGTGACATGGCCCTGATATAAAGGCCACCTTCTTGCCAAATTTCCCAACCCTGCTCCGAAAGCAAGGGAGTGCTAGAGCTTTCCAAAGAAAAAGTCACTAGAATTTTTTTTTAAGAAACATTGGAAAACAACACATTTCCTCCTAGTCTCACTCTAGGGAACAGCTGTACTCTTTTGGCTAAAATTTTCCCAAAAGATTCAGCCTAAGGCATGTGAAAATTTCAGCCTGAGCAGGTGAAGTCTGGCAAAGTTATAAGCAACTGAAAGCATGGTCTTAAAATGGGAAATGTCAGGTAACTTTAACTATAGGCAATGCTAGTAGCTCTGCCTATAACAGACCCAAAGCCTGAGCAGTGAACATGTCCCTTGCTCCTGCACAGGGGAGCTCAGCACTGGTCTGTCCAAATCCTGATGGGATGGTAGATCAGCTTCTTCTCTACACCAGAATCTGGGCCCATGCAGCACAGAGGAGAGGTGGGAAACCTATGCAATGAGTTTCTTGCCCCCTCCAGCAGCTTTTCATAGAGCCCCCTGCAAAGCAGCCTTCAATGGTGAGGCAGGCAGACTCACCATTGAAGGGGGAGGTTTAGATTGGATATTAGGAAAAACTTTTTCACTAAGAGGGTGGTGAAACACTGGAATGCGTTACCTAGGGAGGTGGTAGAATCTCCTTCCTTAGAGGTTTTTAAGGTCAGGCTTGACAAAGCCCTGGCTGGGATGATTTAACTGGGAATTGGTCCTGCTTTGAGCAGGGGGTTGGACTAGATGACCTTCTGGGGTCCCTTCCAACCCTGATATTCTATGATTCTATGATTTTAAGTATGGGGCAGCTCAGTCCGAGTTCCTGAAAATTGTTAGCTAATGGGGATGATGGTGGGGAGGCGTGGCTGTGCCCTCTGCTGAAGATTGCTCTGGGAGGGCAGTGTCTTTCACCCGGAGCTGCCTGTCAATTAGCTTTGGCATTGTCAGCCATTTCCCTCTCTCCTGCATTGAAACAGGCATCACCTCTCACTGATATTTTTTCAGTATCCCCACTGTCATATGCGGGAGGGGGAGTCATGCACTCTGCCCTTGGGGGCATAGTGGGCAGGACAGCTGCAGAGTAACTCCACACTATCTGCTGTAGCTGCTCATCTCATACCTGGCTCTAACTCATGCTGTGCAGCAGTGGTGAAGCCTGGTTGGAATCTGAAACTGCCTTGGCTCTGCAGCTTCTCACTGCCTGGGTCATGATTTGGGCCATATGTTTTTTATGTATTTTTCACATATCAGCATAATGCAAAAAAAAAAATGTAATTTCAGCTACAGCGAACACAGATGAAATGGGAAGCTCAAAACCACAGGCCTGTTTGTGTGCATAGAAATGTTTGAAAACTGTATCCTAGTACATAAAAATCAGTCTCTCTAAAGTGTGAGGAGAAATATTTAGGGAGTACTAGAAAGAGATGCCTTTTGCTTGAAATCAGTCCTTATAAATGTGGCTTGAACCCTAGCACTGAGTTCATATCTCAGTGTCTCCTTTATGACTCTTGCTTTGTTATTATCTTTCAACACCAGCACACACACAGGCTGCAAAGGGAAGATAGATTAGGGGTAAAATGAAGGGCAGATGAAATGTCCATGATAAAAATGCACTCTTAATTTGAGCCTCCAGGGCTCCAGAAATGACTGTCATGCCAGAATGTGTGATTTTATAGCTATGCAGTGGGGTTGTGGGATTTTTTTTTTTTTAAAGATCTTGTCTGTGCATCTTCTTTCCTGTTTAGGAAAAGAGCCTTCCCAATCCTGCAAACTCTTATTCTCTAGGGTAAGCCCACAGAGGTCAGGATCAAGCCCTATGTTTTTATTTTCTCTATATATGGTTCCCATCACTGAGGAGATCAGTATCTTTTATGATACTGATACCATACTGATTGACAATTTTAATTCTATAGATAAGGAATGGAAAGGCCATTGTGGTTACAATTTACAGTAATATGGAATATTTACACCAATAAAACATCATATTTTAGTGAGTTTTCCAACATAACCTATAGTATACACTGTATGTGGCCAAACACAATGTACCTAGCAAAATTTCATTAAGGCTAGTCCAGAGCTTTGAGCAAAAATTGAATGTGTTTATTTATTCTATAGATCTATAACAAGAGATGCCTATATAACACAGACTTTAAAAGAAAATAAGTCAAAGAAAAGACCAAAAATCCCATTGTATAGAAGAGTTGTAACCAAGTAGCACATAAATAATCCAATTCCCCATTTCTCTATAAATCTCACCCCCTGCAATAGGCACCTCTTCAGCAGTTCTTCTGAGAAGATGAACCTTGCAGCGTGCCCTGAAGGTCAGCAAATTCAGGCTATTTTGGACTGGAGGGAGTGAATTCCAGAGAATAGGGACTTCACAGAGAAACCTCTGTCCCCTCTCTTTTATAACAAAACCAGCTTGAATACTTCTATCTAGAGCCTCAACTGCAGCAGCATATGACAGGAAAAGAGGTGGACAGTGGAATCGAAAAGGCCACTAAAATTGTGTCTGGAATCTTTTGTGTGCCTACATTTTTTGCACATATAATCCATGATACCTAACTTTTTGCATGTGCAAAAACTCAGATTTACATGTGCAAACTACACTGCACTATATAGATGAGGTGGGTGATCTGAATAATAGAGCTTTGCTCAAGGAGGCTAGGAGGAAGCGGGGTAGGTAGAATCCTGCTCTGTGTGGCAAAGCAAGGTTTGAGGCATTTGTATGGCTAGCCTGCATCCAGATACTACTAAGTATAGAGGGAGGAATAGTGGACTCCGTTTACTGCTCAATTCCTACACAAGTTTTCGAACATTTAGATTCCTGCTAGTTCAGACCTGTTAGTCACAGTGAAGAGCCACTACAGAGATCTTCTTGGCATGCATGAAGCTTCCAGCAGGCAGTATTGCAGCTCCTTTTGTCCCCATGTAGCAGATAAGCAGCTATTAAGCTATGTTTGGACTCTGCATTTGGCACCTACAGGATTGGGCCATTTGATGTAGCAACAACTTCCTTAATAAACAACTGCTCCCTCTTGCCTCTCTGTAGCGTAGCCTTCTTATAGGGACTTCTCCCCAGTGTGACTTTCTCATGCTGTTCCAAAGCTGTCCCTTTAAATTTGGCAGAGACCGTAGCTGCAGTCCTAAAACAACCATTTTGCATTCAACTGCTGCTGATTCTCCATCTCTTCCAGCCAGCTAGGGTGACCAGATGTCTTGATTTCATAGGGACAATCCCGATATTTGAGGCTTTTTCTTATAATAGGTGCCAATTCCCCCCCCCCCCCCATCCTGATTTTTCACACTTGCTATCTGGTAAGCGTTCTTAATTCCTGTTAGGATTTCTCCTCCTTCCCCCTTTCTTTCTCCTGAGGAGATGGCACTTTCTCACAGGCTCTGTGATTCAAGGACATGCAGTGGTTCCTGGAGCACCCAGATTGTGGCTAGCTGCTGCCCCGCTAGTGCATACTTCCCTCAGCCTGGCTGGCCAGTGGATTGGGGAGCCAAGTCATGCTTTACCTCCCCCCGCCCCATCCCCCATCCACCCTGTTCCCTTTCCTGTGAGCTGCTACTCACAGGGAGCAACTCAGTAGGAGACCCTGTGCTCCCTCAAATGTGGAGGCTACAGTTCTGGGAAGTCTGTGTTTGGGCTGTGCAGGAGGGAGTGAAGAGTCCTTACTCCCATCCTGTGCTGTTGCCTAAAGGCTAGGTACAATCTAGAGCTGAATGTTAAGGGAGTGGGGAGGTGGAAAAAACAATGTTAGGGCCAGTCTGTGGCTGCTCATGCACAGTCACATGGGGGGCAACCAGAATGCTGGTGCTAACACCCCCTGAGTGTGGAGAGGAAGGAGAGGGGCTAGTATAGTCTGAGGCACGCCACACCCCAACTGGCATGGCCAGGGCCCCAGGGCCTTTTCAGCACTCACATAACTGAAGGCTGATACTGAGGAGAGGACACACTGAACTCATTTGAAGGGTATTTGCTGCTTCTGAGAACACTCCCCATTGTCCCTGGAGCAGTGCTTAACTTGTGTTGGGGCTTGCTAGGGCAGAGCCTCAGCACCTCTATGCTTGGCAGTTCATAGCCTTGGCACCTCTGGCCTTGGCAGTTCATAGCCTCAGCACCCCTGGGCTTGTCACTTCAGATATAAAAGTAAAAAAATTGCTTGAGCCCCAGCACCTCTTTCATTACAAATTAATCACTGCCCTGGCAACATTTTGCCTGCATCTACAATCGGCATAGAGCCTTCAGCAATTGCCTCCACGACTTCCCTCCCTTCACTGGCCAAAATAACCATTGTGCAAAAACCACAACCCGTTCTGTCCCCACTTTGAGAGAATCCTGTGAGCAGCAGCAGCAGCATTGAAGATGTAATGGGAGATCACTCGCTACCTATCCATCCAAATGAAGGGAGAGATTTACAGGTGGCCTACCTGGCAGGCAAGGCCAATCTGCAAAATAAAAGTATAATACTTCCACTTCAGACATGGAATTTCCAGACAGGCTAAACACTGCTATGGAAGAATGGACCTCTCAGAAGCAGATGCTCCTGTGTATGTACGAGGCCTAGCAAACATGCAGACTGCAAAATAAGGCGCTGATCCTGCAGTCTGATCCATATGGATTGAACACTGCACTGGTGTTGAGCCCTATTGACTTAGAGGCTATGCAAGTGCATGAATGTCCAGCCACATGCATCAGATTACAGAGTTAGGGCCTAAAATGATTCTTTTCCTCTAGAGGTGGAACTGAGAGCTAACTAGACCCACTGAAAACATAAGCTTCTGCTTGCTGACATTACTGAGATAGCATGCAGTGAAATTTGGTCTGCATAATCACATAATATATATTACTTTTCACATAGAGAAAGAATTATTACTGGTACCATTTTTGCCTAAGGGAGGGGGAAAAAAACCCTCCTCCCATCCTTCCCTGCTGCCTCCATAACTACATAAAGTGATTCTCTGTATCTGAAAACCTATAAACGTTAAAAAATATTTTAAAAGTTAACCTGTGGAAATTGGAGTTTCAGTCCCAGCTAAACATAGCTAGCCAAAATCTACCCTCCGGGGCACTTATGCAACCCCAAAAAGAAGAGTGGGATTAAGCAGGTTCTTCAGAAGGCAGAACTGAGTCCAGGACTGCTTGGTCTGAGGAATCTGGTGGAATCTCCTTCCTTAGAAGTTTTTAAGGTCAGGCTTGACAAAGCCCTGGCTGGGATGATTTAATTGGGTATGGGTCCTGCTTTTGAGCAGGGGGTTGGACTAGATGACCTCCTGAGGTCCCTTCCAACCCTGATATTCTATGATTCTATGCTTCTATGGTGAAAACTGACTTACAAATGCATCATGGTTGTCCTTTGCTATCAATTGGGGATGGCTCAGCCAATCAGCAACCAAGAATAACCACCATTTGATTTACACCATATTACCTTTTGCAACAAAGTTTGCAAAAAACATACTCCAGGCCTGACTCTAATTTCCGTTATACTAGTGTAAATCAGGAATAATTCCACTGACATCAATGGAGTTATGCCAGTGTAAAACAGGTGTGAGATTCAGACATGAGGAATCTATAAAGACCTAAGTGCAATATGTGTACATAAGTCCAAAACTTTGAAGACAGTGTTTGAAGCCGCACCATGATCATACAGTTTAAATCTATATTTTAATGTCCAGAAGTCAGAGTCCCTCATTGTGTTAGTGTACACTAAATTTTTTTTTACCCATTTTTCCAGCAAGGGTGCATCTACACCAGGACTAGCAAGTGTAAGCACTAGTGAAGACAGGATTCAGGCATTTCATCCTGAAAATCTGCTGATAAAAACACCTGAGCTCTGCCTACACAAGCCCCAGGGCACTGTCCACCATTGATGAAAAATGAGTACTGTTCACTGCTCCATGTAAATAACTTCACAGAGAAAGCAATTTGCAGTGCACAAGTTTCATTGGTCCTACAATACTCAGAAGCTATACTTCATTTTCTTGAGCACTATCCACTGGCACTTATCTATCAAACAACTATCTACATATGCACAGTCATCTCATTTATAGAGCACTCCTGTAACAAGTACAACATTTTTCTGGTGTAGGACTACCCATGAAAGTCTAAAGACAGGTGTGAATTTTAAATATCAGTGGACCTGACCCTGCAAGGAACTGAGGACCAAATTTTCAAAGATGTAAGTACCTAAACCTTAACTTTCTTAGGCACTGTTGCAAATACCACTAGGGACCTACCTGCATCTGTAAGCACCTAAATACCTCAGTCCCATTGTCCCAAATCCTGACTCTGTGGTACTACTTTCCTGGATTCCTACTGTGGGATAACTGTGTTGTCTGGGATCCACAAATGAGGTAGGCTGGAGGCAATGACTCCCCCCAACCCCCCAAATCCTGCACAGAATCCATGCAGAAGGTACCCAGCACCAGTGGGACTGTGCTAAAAGGGTGGGACAGGTGATCCTGTAGCCAATATGCAGGCATGGGGCTTCTGGCAGATCCCTAAGATCCAAGTCAACCTTGGGGTTCTTTTGGGGTTCCAGGGCTTTCTGCTTCTTCAGTAGAAGGGAGGAAATTTTAGGATACTGTCTGTGGAAGGAACTTCATAAAGTTTTCTTCTCTCCAGGGCCTCCCCCTTCACTTCCTGTAATCCTCTTGAGAAGTGCTGAACAGCTGCTGTTCTCATTAATTTTTGGGGGAGCTGCAGGTGCTCAGCATCTCTCAGAATGTCTCACAGAGCTCAATGAGAGTTAAAGACACTCAGCACCTCACAGCTGGTGCTTAGGTGGATCAGACCCTGGGAGAGCTGCACATAAAATCTGGGGCAAACACTGTGATGCATCATGTACATATGTGAAAGAAACCAACATTGGGCTTTTCCAAAAAAATATTCCAGGGATGCTGGAGTATCACCAAGCCAGTATCACCCTCCTTCTGGTGTAAAAAACATCTCCTATGTATGAATGTGAAGAGAGTTGACTGTGTTCTTCAGAAGGAGAAAACACACAATACTACAAATAAACATATATGTCTGAGAGATTATGTTCATAAAGCTTTATGCACTATCTATGAAGAGGGCCAAAAGTTGCTCTTTCTGAGTTTGGAAAGGGTGTGTGTTTTTTCTGTTGTCTTAACTTGCTTTCCCCTTGTTACACTCAAAAAACCTCACGAGCCAAAAAAGAAAAAAAATTAGAAGGGTGTGTGAAATTCAACCCAAAAAATAATAATAAAAGTCATTCATGGTTCAAGTGCTCAGCCTAAGCTATATTTATCATAAAACAGTTGACATTTTTTCCAAAAAGGCCAAATGCGTCAATTAATCTGCACAAGGGCAGGTCTGAATTATACCCTGGCCATTTACAGTATGCAGGCTTTTATGAGACTTTTTACTCTCTTGTTCAATAAAACAATAAGTGGTTCTACAGCAGCCAAAGGAGATGATTCATAAGCTTCCAAGGGATGCCAAGTACCGTCTTAAGGAAATACACTCATTGATATGTAATGCAAACCTTTTGTGCTTTCTGTGGTATTTCAAGGATTAACAGAATTTCCAAAGACAAGAGATGAATAAAATACAATAGCAAATGCTGCTGATGCTGGATTTGGCCCAGTGGTGACCATATGCAACCCTATACTTCTAAAGGTTTATTACAAGTGATTCCTCATGCAGTTGTAAATGAAATCAAATGCCACCTGTTACATTATCAGTTGATTAACTTCGTACTGATTGTTTGATTCCTTTTTTGGCTACAACATGAAAAAGGGAGTTGGTTGCAGCTGCTAAATTCTGGAGGAATAAAAGCACATGAATCGACTAGTGTACATTTAGCCCAGTGTTGAGTGGGGAAGAGGCACCTGTATTTTGGGTTGAAACCAGGAGCGGTCCTGGGCAATTGGGTTTTAAGTGGCTCCTTGTGTCTAAAGATAGCTAGTAAATAAATAGGAGGGGGAAGAGCATCCTAGCCAAGTTTTCTGCCCCAGATGACTAGATTAACAGCATGGGAGCTGTTAGAAAATCAGGCAAACTGTGTATCTGTAGAGACCCAGAGGACTATGACTAAAGTCAGGAAAACCCAGAATATTCTTGGGGCTTGATATAACAATGGCTCTGTCAAATCCGAAAGGTTTCTGGACGTTACCAAAATATTTCCTCTGACAAATAATGGCTTCTGGTATTCAAGCTGCAGCTGAGGACATCCCCAGTATTATGCAGCTGCGGGGAAAAACATTACAGCAAATAACAATCCTTAATTTATTAAATAATAAATCCTTAATTTATTAAAATGAGCAGATGCCATTTTTGTCACGATTCCTATTTACAGCCGAGAGGCTATAGAAAAAGAAAATAGGAATCGTGACAAAAATGGCATCTGCTCATTTTAAAGAGCAAGAAAAGTAAACATGAAGTTAAACAATAAAACAAACAAAACAGAATGAAAAATCATAGCTCAGCACTATGCAACATATTGTATATATTGAGTTGGCTTGATTTTTAATATATATAACAAAAAGATTTTATCCCAAGTTCTAGGCGATACATTCATCTGAAAATGAAAACCAGCAGCTTTTTCTCATCCTGAAAGTAACCAACTAGGGATAAACCAACCCCATGCCAGACACAGACAGCAGTCCTCATTATGTCCCTCCCTCCCCAGAGCTTGGGTAACTAGATTAAGTATTTTACAGCCTGGGAAACTGACACTCAGAGGTGACGGACTAGACTAGTACCTTGCAATCTGCCCTAACTAAGGGGCAATGGGTAGCTGTTGCCTCAAGAGCAGGATAGGGACCAAACTGGGATTCAGATTCACAATTCTGTCCTTATTCCCCACTGTGTGGTGGCTCCGTTGGGCTGGCTAGTGCATTGGAGGAGCAGGAAGGGGAGAAGGAGCCCAGTGGCAAATGCTCACCTGCAGCATGTATCTGGGCAGAGGAATAAGGAGGCATCCTATACCTGCTTACACAGAAATGTTCAGGAGCTCTCAGTTGAGGCCTATGTGATTTGCCCAAATCCACAGAAGGCATCATCAGTGTCAGAGAGAGAGTTAAGAACTCAGGAGTTCCTGGCTCTGAGTCCTGTGTTCAGGCCATGAGAGCATGCCTCTTTCTGATGATCTTTTAGAACAGGGGTGGGCAAACCTTTTGGCCCAAGGGCCACATCTGGGTATGGAAATTTTATGGCGGGCCATGAATGCTCACGAAATTGGGCTTGGGGTGCAGGAGGGGGTGAGGGCTCTGGCTGGGGGTGCGGGCTCTGGGGTTGGGCCAGAAATTAGGAGTGCAGAGTGCGGGAGGGGGTTCTGAGCTGGGGCAGGGGGTTGGGGCATGGGAGGGGGTTAGGGGTGCAGACTCTGGGCGGCGCTTACCTCAAGAAGCTCTTGGAAGCAGCGGCATGTCCCCTCTCTGGCTCCTATGTGGAGGTGCGGCCAGGCGGTTCTGCACACTGCCCCGTCTGCAGGCGCCGCCCCTGCAGCTCCCATTAGTCGCAGTTCCCGGCCAATGGGAGCTGCAGGGGTGGTGCTTGCGGCGAGGGCAGCACGCGGAGCCCTCTAGCTACCCCTAAATATAGGAACCGTAGGGGAGACATGCTGCTGCTTCTGGGAGCCTTGGCACATGCACTCGGCGTGGCCTCCAACCCCACTCCCTAGCTGGAGCGCGGGAGTAGGGCAAGCCCCAGACCCTGCTCCCCAGTGGGAGCTCAAGGGCCAGATTAAACATGCTGGAGGGCCAGATGTGGCCCCCAGGCTGTAGTTTGCCCACCCCTGTTTTAGAAGCACTCATGCCAGCTAGAATGAGCTCAGATGCACAGGACTATGAACTCTTTAACATGTGTAGATTCTATATGTTTCCAAGTAGCACTACAAAATACCCACCTTTGGGAGAGCTTACCAAACAGGAAACTGAGTAACAAAAACAAAAGAACTACCCCCAAAGAGAGATTCAGAGATTCCAAGGCCAAAAGGGACCATTGTAATATCTAGTCTGACCTCCTGTATCACACAGGCCATAGAAGTTCCCTAAAATAATTACTAGAGCATGGCTTTTAGAAAAACATTCCATCTGGACGTAATAGTTGCCAGTGAGGAAGAATCCCCCACAACCCTTGGTAAATTGTTCCAATGGTTAATTACACTCACGGTTAAAAATTTACGCTTTATTTCCCATCTGAATTTGTCTAGCTTCAGCTTCCAGCCTTTGGATAGTGGTATATTGAAGAGCCCATTATTATTTCTTCCCTATGTAGGTACTTCTAGAGTGATTCGTAGCTAGTCCTCCCTAACCTTCTCTTTGTAAAGCTAGATAGATTGAGCTCCTTGACTCTATCACTATAAGGCAGGTTTTCTAATTGTTTAATCATTCTCGTGGCTCTTTCCAAATCGTCTCCAATTTTTCAACATCCTTCTTGAACTGTGAGCACCAGAACTGGACACAGTCTCCCAGCCCTGGTCTCACTAGTGCCAAATACAGAGATAAAATAACCTCTCTACTGCTGCTCGAGATTTCCCTGTTTACCTGCATCTGTAATGAGGTGGTGTGGTCCCTTGCCGCCCCGGAGAGGGACGAGCTCCTCCAGACACCTGAGTGGGTGGGGCCAGAGAGCTCCGAGCCACCTTTCATTGGTCAGGCGCAAGCCAGGAAATAGAAAAGCATGGAGACAGAGCTCACTCGGGTGCAGCTGCTGGAGAGGCCAGATGCCTCTGGTCTAGCTCCTGGCTGGGAGACCCCAGCAACTGGCGGCGGACCTGAAGACTGGCCCACCTGACCAACGCCTGACACTGACCAGAGCCCGGAGAAGCTGCCAAACCCGCCCCTCGCCAGTTACCCAGAGGACCGCATGGTGCTTGACACCCCCCCCCTCCGGAGGACACCTTCCTGACCCAGGTCTCTCTAGACGGGGAGTTAGGGACTGGCCCGGGGGCAGCTGACCCTAGTCTGGCTGCAGCACTGCCAGAGCCTATGTCAGTGTGATGCGGCCAGGATCCCCATTGACTCAGCAGTAGGCCTTTTGCCGCTGCTAGGCCCTTGGGCTGGGACGGAGTGGAGTGGGAGGGCCTGCGTCCCCCCAGTCACCCAACTTGTGGGTGGCAGTCTCCCCCTCTCCCAGGCTCCTCTGAGCCAAGGGCCTGGGCTGGTTGTTTACCTGTCTGAGCTCAGCCCTGCCTGAGGGCTTGAGCTACTGACTCCTTCCTGCCCAACGCTGACTCAGGGCCTGGGCCTGTTACTTATAAACTGCTGCTCAGCCCTGCCTAAGGGCCCGAGCCTTAATCTCATTGCTGCCCTGCCCTGCCCTAGGGCCTGGGCTTGGTAATTGTAGAACTGTTGCTCAGCCCTGCCTGAGGGCCTGAGCCACTGCCCACTGGCACTCACCGCCCACGATTGGGCACGAATAACTGTTTTGTGGAATCTCTCTGGTCACCTGTGTGAGAGACTCCTGCGACCAGACTGATTCCACGCCAGCAACGGTGAGGACATAACTAGGCAGTGTGGTCCCCTGCCGCCCTCGAGAGGGATGAGCCCGGCTAAACCCCGCTACAGCATCCCAGGATTTCATTAGCCCTTTTGGCCTCAGTGTCACACTGGGAGCTCATGTTTAGTTGATTATCCAGCATGACTCCCGAATCTTTTTTCAGCATCCTCTTACCAGGCTACAATCCCCCATCTTGTAAGTATGGCCTATAGTCTTTATTCCTAAAGGTATGCATTTACATTTAGTTGTATTAAAACTCATATTGCACCCATCATACCAAGCAATCCAGATCTCTCTGTATCAGTGACTTGTTCTTTTTCATTATTTACCACTCCCGCAATCTTTGTGTCCTCTGCAAATATTATCAGTAGTGATGTTATGTTCTCCTCTAGGTCATTGATTAAAATGTTAAACAGTGTGAGGCCAAGAACAGATTCCCCGTGGGACTCCACTACAAAAGCATCTCTCAATGATGATTCCCCTTTATAATTACATTTTGAGACCTATCAGTTAGCCAGCTTTTAATCTATTTAATGTGTGCTATGCTAATTTTATATCATTCTAGTTTTTTTTATCAAAATGTTGTGTTGTACCAATTCAAATGCCTTACAGAAGCTGAGTATATTACATCGACATTATTACTTCTATCAACCAAATTTATAACTTCTTCAAAAAAAGATACCAAGTTAGTTTGACAGGATCTATTTTTCATAAACCCATGCTGATTGGCGTTCAGTATATTACCCTCCTTTAATTCTTTATTAATCAAGCCTCATATTGGCCACTCCATTATCTTGCCTGGGATCAAAATCAGATTAACAGGCCTGTATTTACCTAGTCATTCCATTTACCATTTTTAAAAACTGGCACAACATTAGCTTTCTTCCAGTCTTCTGGAACTTCCCCAGTGTTCCAAAACTTATTGAAAACCAACATTAATGGTCCAGTGAGCTCCCCACCCTGCTCTTTTAAAACTCTTGGGTGCAAGTTACCTGGGCCTGCTGATTTAAAAATTTCTACCTTTAGTAGCTGCTGTTCAACATCCTCCTGAGATGCTAATGGAATGGAAAGAGTGTTATCATTATATGATATGATTACAGCACCTGTTTTTTCCCCAAATACAGATCAGAAATGTTTATAAGCTCTAATCCTATATACAATAAAATCTAGTGAGGTGATCAGACACACAAGATCCTGTCACAATTCATATGTGCTGCAATTCCCCTGAAGAGCTGAGTGGCTAAGATTGCATCATTTGTGACAGATGCGGTATTATAACGCCGAAAGCAATGAGGCCAAGGGAGTCACAAACTCCCTTTATGTGAAAGTCAAAAGGGGAGCCAGTGACCCTGAAAAAGTCTTGTATTCGTTCATTATTAAGCAGCCAGGAAAATAACTGGAAGACTTGTCTAATGCTAAATGATAAATGGTACTATACATTGCTAGAAAATTCTCTGAAAGGAATCTAAACTTTATTTGGACTATTTCTTGTAGAGACAGACTGCCTACGATTTTCATTCATACACCTTTGAGTCTATTCCAATAAGTCTAACTGACCCATACAGACTAAGGGTCAGATTCACAAAAGGACTTAGGTGTTTAGCTGCCACCTTAGGCACCTAAATCCCAGAATCAGGCCACTCAGGTATTCACAAAACCCCTGCTCAGTTGCCCCCTACTCCTTTTGGGTCCTAAACTTGCTCAGCACCTAATTTTTTGCAGTAAAAGTTCCCTAGGTATCTATGTTTCTGCCTCTGAGGCCTGGTCTACACTGGGGGGGATCGATCTAAGATACACAACTTCAGCTATGAGAATAGCGTAGCTGAAGTTGACGTATCTTAGATCGACTTAGAATCACTTACTTCGTGTCCTCACGGCGCGGGATCGACGGCCGCCGCTGCTCCCCCATTGACTCCGCTTCCGCCTCTTGCGGTGGTGGAGTTCCGGAGTCAACAGCAGAGCGATCAGGGATAGACTAGACGCGATAAATCGATCCCCGATAGATAGATCACTACCCGCCGATCCGGCGGGTAGTGTAGATGTGGCCTGAGCATGTGCACTGCAGCCCCTAACTCAGGCTTTGAGAATCCCAGTGATTTTCTAGGCACCTAAAAGCTAGGCATGGTGACACTCAGCTTCACTAAGTCTAAGTTCCTTTGTGAATCTAGCCCCAAGTGCCTAATTCTTCCCTCACTTACACTTAGTGTTCATCCAGAGTAACTGCTAGAGGTGGTCAGGTTTTTTTTCATCAAAGTATTTTTTCAATGAAAGATGGCTTTTTGACCAAAATGAAAATGTTTGCAGGAATTATTCATTTTGGTCAAAATTTTCAGATTTGTTTTTATGGAAAAATTGGGAAAAAAATGTAAACATTCACTTTTCAGTAAAATATTTTGCTTATGGTACACAAAAATTGGCTTTTGGAAAATGAAAATTTTAACTGAAAACCATAAATTGTAACTAAAACAGCCTGGAAAAACTGAAAATATTTCAGTTTTTGGTTTCAGTTTTTGGTCCAAAAATGAAAAATTGTCATGGACATTTTGAAAAACAAAACAAAACCAAAAAACCCCAACCAAACAAAAAACCATATTAAAAGATGAAATTCCGATGAATTATATTAGGCATTATTTAGCCTGCTCTGTAACTTCACTGAAGCCAATGGATTACAAAGGAATTAGTCCTAAAGGTGTAAACAAGTGTGTTTTTCCAAATTAAGGATGCTAGCTGCAAAGATTTGGGGAAATGATGATGTTTTAGAAAGTAAGCAACAAGTGTCTTAAGTTTTAAAATAAGAAATATTTTTAACAAGGCTAAAACACATTTAGTAATTATTTATTAAGGGAGACTTTTAATAATTATTGATAGACAAGTCCCTGTAGCCTTGAGTTTACATGGTGTTCAGGACAGCATTCCAATCTGTAATTTAGCCCTTATGTTTAAGGGCTGAGTCCCTGACTAACAGGGATCCAGATTACATGTAAAATATTTGCAGTTCATAGGTATCCGTACCAATTCTAATCACAACAAGCTAAATTCAACCCTCCACAACTCTCACTGAAGTCAATATATGTATCTTGTCATTTATCCCTCAGTTATTTCCTCAGTGATGGATGTTACACAGAAAAGCAAACAAAAAATTGCACCCATCTGATGTTATATTTCTTCTCAATGACACCTCTTAAAGTATTGTTACAATTTTTGCTAACAAGTGCATAGATTCATACAGATAATCTGTTCATCACCTCACAATAAAACAGTATTTTGCTTTAGACTGTGGCCCTAAGTGTTAAGTCTAATTTTGTCTTGGACATATCCAGTGACAGTATTATGAAACCACAATGGCTTCCTTGAGTATATTACACCTTTAAGAACTATTTTCTAATGCTTATTTTGAGTTTTACCCTTTTGAAATTACTGCTCCTTATTTTCTTCCTTTTTGAATAATGCTTCCTTCTAATTTTTTAACATCTGTACCATCTATCAACCACAACTGCATCACCTATTGTCACCTCTTTTCTTTTCTGGAAAGTATCTATATAGTTTCTCCTTATAGGACATGCCCTCTAACCTTACTATCCATTTCTCTTTTATGCTGCTGTGACTTTATCCCTATTTCTTCTATAGTGAGGGATCCAGAACTAAACAAAGTACTCGAGTTATGTTCTTGCAGTCAGTGGGACTACTTGGGTGATCAAGTGCTTCCCAACATGAACAGGCGTTCCACAATTGAGTCCTTAAGATTTCCTCTACCTAGGAATAGCATGAGTGCACTTCCATAGGGGCCAGCTCCAGTGTTGGCAAAAGTCAAGGTTCACTTTGGCCCCAATCGTGTTCCCCGTGTAGTTCATTGCAGTTTTGTCAATATCTTCGGTGGGAGCAGGCGTGGGCCTTCTAGCTCCAAATTATTTTGTTTCCCCACAGCCTGTTTCTCTTCCCCAAATGACACATTCTCATTACATTATTTTGTTGTAAATATAAGAAAAGGCTCCCTGTTGACATGAGTAACACAATTCTGAACAGAGAGTACTGCTAGTCTTGTTTATTTGGCTTTATTGTTTGTGTTCAGTTGTACTGCTACTCCCCAGGACTTGTCTATGTATTATTTCTTGACTCATTTTGCCTGAACTCTGGAGGAGGGTCATTGGTCAAATGCGGCCCACAGGTGTCAGTAATTTCCCTTGCAGTTTCGCTAATATACTTTCTTCTTTAATACGGAGTTTTGGCCCACCGAGATGGGCCGCCAGGGCCAAAATGGTACATTATATGCTGTGACGAATAGCCTGTCTCACTGACAGCTGCTCCTTACTCCATTTTATGCACATTAGAAATATTTTCCAAAACTATGAACAGGGAAAGACTTAAATTGTGGTTGGTGAGGAGTCTCAGAAACGCTAACAGCATGAGGCAACTAGCAGTTGGTTCCAGTTGTAGGCAATGGCAGAGACAGCTCAGTACTATGACCCGCAGAAGTTGATCCCCTTATTGGATGTGCAGTTTCCTCCTTTTTAATCAGCCACGTTTTAAGTGATTTCATGTTAGCCCCTGAATATAGCTGCTTTGTTTTGGGACTTCACTCAGGCACTACTCACTTAGTTAGACCAGCATAGCACTATAGAATTACAAAACACACGCAATACTTCTCTGGCAAACTGAATCATTTAGCTGACCTCTTGGTTTTATACAGTCACTGCATTCTTTGTAGAATAGTCAAGAATGTGGCAGAATGAAGAAAGGGAACAGACTACGCCTGATCTGTTGATTACACTGGAAAACAACTGCTTTTTATGTTTTGCTTAGGTAACTCCCTGGGTTCCTCTCATACCCAGAGAGTCTGACAAGGAAAGGACTACAAATAAGATGGCAGCTGGTGGCCCTGTGATACCAAGGCATGATGGGACTAGTGTCAGAGGCTGCAAAAATAAAGAATCATGGGCTCAGTGACATCTGGCCTCCCTTTCCCTTTGTGAAAAAGAACATATGGAACTCATGAGGGAGGAGGGACAAAAGAAGAACAGAGTCAATTAGGAGTCTCTGGGAATCTGCCCCAAAGGAGTGGCAGCTGGCTGGACCTATCAGGACTCCCTAGATAAAGAGGGGATGAGAGGTCCTCATGCACAGAGACAGAACAAGAGGTCAGTTAGGGGTGCTGGAACAATTTGTATAGTGGGGGTTCTGAGAGTTACTGAACCAAACTGTAAACCCTGTATATGATGGAAACCACTTCAAACAAGGGGGTGCGGCAGCACCCCTTACTTCCAGCACCTATGGGGTTAATAACCTTCATGAGAAAAGGAGGGAAATGGCCAGGCTGGCTGCAGAAAGAGTGGGGAAAGCAGACAGCAGAGCCTCACCCTGGCACACATAATTCCTCAGAGGAGACGCTGGTTGCTAAGCCATTTCCCAGCCAGGGTAGAAAGGAGCCAGAGCCTGCTGCAAGAGGGACCTTTGACTGGCCCCAGCTCCCAAGTGCCGGCAGAAAGAGAGGGACTTCAAGCAACCAAGACGAACAGAGGACTGTACCCCTCCTGAGCTGCAGAGAACAAACTGTGAGTTATCAGGAGACTGTCCCATATACAATAGTTAGATAATGTAAAGTGGTATTCAATGGCTATTCTTTTTTAGCTCAGCCTCACTGCCCCATAAAAATGTTGTCTAGATCCCTGAACTATCAGTAGCTAATATAAAACCCACGCAGATGCTGGGGCAGCACAATACGTGGTCTATATAAATGACCCACTTTTCCATTTGAATGAGGTGCACACATTGTGGATACCCATATTCTTGTTTGGAAGAGATTCCAGGTGTAAGCAAACTGTAGATTTATGAAACAACAGATTAAGGCTGTGTCTATACTAGCATGTTTTTCAGGACCCCATTGTTGCCACCACCACCATTGCACTAGATAAGATCCACTAGTGGCAGCCCTGGTGGGAATGCCATAGACCAATACAACAGGGCCCAGGCCTTTTTATCATTGTGTTGTCTAACCCTGCTCAAAGCAGTTCGAAACAACGTGGTGGTAGAAATGCCCATGCCCTGTCTGCGTTCGGGCTCCCATCTTTACTACCGCTGCTGGAGCTGCATTAGTGGTAGTGCAAGAAGGGGGTTTCTTAAAACATGCTAGTATAGACAAGGCTTCTAAGGCATCATATTTCTTTGTAGCAATAAAAATAATGACACTGGACAGTGTGTTGAAATGTGATAGTCCCTGGTCTGTTACAGCAGTTCTAAGGAGTAAAACAAATCTTAAAAGTTCCTGCAGCAGTTATATATTAGATTTGCCTCAGCTAATATAACACTGGAATTTGCTCTACTGGTAAACATTTAGGGACAGAAATAAAGGTGTAGGGCTAAATACATTGCTGTTGTAACTCTACTGGAGTCAGTGGATTCGTGTCAGCAGAAAATTTTGCCTAGGATTGGTTTGTTTTATGTTTCTTACTGGCTTTTGTAAGGCAGTTAAGGAGGAGCCCAGTGCTTTGTTCTGAAGGATGGAGGGGGTGGTGCTGAGCATATTTAGTGGGGTTTTCCGAGCACACTTAGTGGGGTTGTTTCCCTGACATTATTTTCAAGAACCTGATTTTCATATTAGATGAGGCAAAGTCAGAGGCCTGATTCAGAAGGGATGAAAATTATGGGATAAATTGATAATTTACATGCTAGGAGGGTGGGGTGGGTTTGTAGTCGTAAAAGCAATCAGCAGGAGGATGTGAGAGGTATGTGCCAGGCTGCTTTACCTTACGCTTTCTTACTCCACCCCACGTTGGCTGATTTTTTCCTTCTACAAACCTGCCCTTCAGCTCCTGTGGCATGTAAATTACACCAATTTACACTCACATGGACTCCCCCCATCCCTTTGCTAGCATGTAATTTATACCCCCACCATGTAACTCATACCACCTCTCAACTGGGCCCATGGACTCTGCTGTGGAGAGGGTACAGCATAGAAGGCCAGACAAGCTATTTACATGGCCACCAAAGATGAGTGAAATTAAAAAAAATTCTCTGAAGAATGTAAATTAGCTGCCACAGCTGCAGAATACAGGAAACCTGTGGAGCTTTTGGCGGCCAACATCCCCAGCAACTGTTTATTACTGAACTGAGCCCTTTAATAGCCTATTGTTCACAGTGCACCAGTTATTAGGTAGATATGGGCTTCTGTGAATTATAGCACACACATGTTCAGTGTATATATACAAAGACGCAAACAGAAATAAGTAAACAGATAATGATGTACATATGGTAGAGAAATCAAATCTATCTAATTTCATAAGGACCATGCAGAATATAAAAGGGACATAAAAGAAACTGAGCCTATTAGGATACAACATCTGATTTTTATAATTAACTCTGGGGGCAAAAGGGAATGTATATGGGTATCTGAGAAAGTGCTGTGATCCTAAAGGATTGAAAATACATGCCTTAATGCTTCCCTTGCTGAGGGAAGCAGTGTAGTCTAGTGGTGAGAGCACTGGAGTTAGACTCAGGGGAACTGGGTTCTACCTCTGCTCTGACATGCTGCATGACTTTGGGCAAGTCACTTCAGTTCTTTGTGTCTCTGTTTTCCCTCTCACCCTTTGTGTGTCTTGCCTATAGACCAGCTCACAGAGTATAAGTTCTTTAGGGCAGAGACTGTCTCTTACTACAGTGTCTAGCACAAAGTGGGGCCCTGCCCTAGCACTACTCTCATGCAAACACAAAAACTTGCCATAGTGTAAATCAGCAGTGTAATTCTGTTGAAGCCAATGGGGTTACATGGGTGGAAGCATGGGAGTCAGGTATTATAGGCCAAGGGAGGCTAGGGCTCCCTGGCACAGCTGCTGTGTCACCAGATGCCTGGGCTCTGGTGGCCCTGCCTGTGCTCCGCCTCTTCCCATCCCTGCTCTGCCCCTTCCCCGTGTATATATATATATTTTTTTCAGCTATATTTTCTGTAGAAAAATGTGCAGAGTGAGAAAAGTGTGTGTGCTAGTTTTTGTTTTCTCCTGGCCTACAACTGAAAAGGGCCGAAACGATTTATAAAAAGAAAAAAGTAATTGCCTTCAGGCAGCAACCAAGAATGGACAATTTCAGCCACAAATGTGACTTTCAGTAGGTTGTGAGTGTGTGAAAGCAGGCGATTATAATGGAAAATGTTTATAAATTTTAACTATCGCAGCCACTGCTATAATAACTTTATGAAACCATTATACCCGGAAGATCAAAGTGTAACGCACAATTGAAAATATATTGTCCTTTAAAACAAACTTGTAAGACTTAAACCTGAGCATGTAGTGAAATGAAGGAAAAAAATTAAAATAACACAAAAAATATAATTAAGATAATAAATGAAAGTCTTTTCTTTTCATCATTTCCACAAGTACTTTAAATATCTGCTGGAAATGATTATATCAGCAAAGGCTGGACTATATTAAAATAATGAAGAGTGAGGTTTTCACTGTGTTCCCATTTAATCATCACCTCACAACTTTACATTTAGGATATCCTCTTCCAGTATCACATTAAGAATGTTTAAAGGAAACAGGAAGGTCCACAAGTGACATAGTTTCCTCAGAAGAACAGTGGCTATCAGCCTAATGGAGCCTGAATTTTTCAGACAAAGAGCAGCAGCAGCTTACCCGTGGCCAGATTTATCAATGCTCACACAATACAACTCTTTCCTCTTATTAGCAGAGTTAGCTTAAATGATGGGTGGTGCTTTTTGTATCATGTTCATGAAAAAAAGATTCTCCCACATGCTTTGACCAGTTCTATAAATAGTCTGGCATACTGTAAAGCCAAAACAAAGTCCATTTAGTGTTTTAAAAAAAGGACAGTAAAAAAATAGAAACAAAGGCCAGCCAAAACATTAGAAACTGTATTTGACCCTTTGCATCTCAACTCTGGTTCAAAGCCCAGATTTGAAGCTAACTGCTGAAGTCATTAAGCTGACCGTATATGGCAAGTTTCTGGATGTCATTTCTGTAGCAAGAAGTTGCACATTACTAGATAGTGTGGAGGGAAGGAAAGAGCAATAGGAGAGAACCAGACCAGCTTGACTGCTGCATATGAAAAGTGCAAGATTTCCAGAAGGCTGGGGGAAAGGAAATACAATGGGTGAAAATAGGAGATGAATTATTAAATGAAATCCTTTCATCAAACTGGCTGATGTTAAAATTCACATATTGAAGGTCATGAACATTACAATATTCAAGTAAGGGGGGAAATAACCATCCCATATAGGAGCAAACCTAGTGGGAAAATCTAGAATATTGCCTTAAAAGAGTTCCAAATGTTAGACATGTATTGTTTCAGACAAACTTGCTTAAATATCACATGCATAAAATCAGTTTCATATGTCTGCTCATTTAGACATAGATGAGGATACATATTGGAGAAAAACATGAGGAGGGGCGTCATCTTCAATAGCCTCTATGTTTGGCTATAGATAAAAAGCAGACAGTAAATTAAGTCGGATGTTCATGTACTTTTGCGTGCACAGAGAGCTATGTTATGACCTCTGGATCACCCTGTTTGAGCTCTGTAGCCTTTATGTACAACTTTAAATTGACTTTTCTTCAGCGCTATCAGTATGTTTGTATTACATTCATGGGACTCCCTCTGGTGTATAACTTAACACATGAAAATTCTTGGTTTATTCTTCACTGAAGGCTCTCTGTAGCATGGTGGATATGGTGGCTGCTTTTGTGACCACACAGAAGGCGGCATATGTGTTGCTTGTGTTTCCATTAACAATAAAAAGTAATGCTGGGCCAGATCACCCCCTCCTACAGTAAAACCCACAAACAGGGGTGGAGGGACAGGGATCTTCACAAGCTTCATCTTGTGATGTTTGTCTACTATTGCTCCAAGGGTGTAAAAGGACATTCTGGAGTGAACCCTGGAGCTCACCTACAAATGTTTGGAGGTGTTGTGTCCCCTGGCAGCCCCCTTTAAAAGTGAGTCTTAACACAGAGTGGGCTCTGTGGAAGAGGAAATGCAGCCATAGATGCAGGACCAGAGAATGATACGCATTTTTCCTGTTCACCATTATGGGGCCACCCAGTGCCTGCCCCTCTCTCTCCCACATGCAGATCCTGACCCCACAGAAACCTCACTGTGAAGTCCTAGAAAGCTGGAAGAGAAGAAGTCATAAAGATGGATGATCCCCTGACTTCTTTGTGGGAGGGGTAAGATCTGCATCTGAGGTTTCTCCTCCTCATGCAGGTCAGAGGTGCTATCTGGTCCTGGCCTAATAGCTGATTTTCTCAGTGAGACAGGACTTATTTTTGTAAAACATAAACATGTAGTGAAAGTTAATGTGGCCTCCAACTAGTTTAGCAACCCACACATGGGTGTTCTGGGAGTTCTAATTGCATCTTGTTTAACTTGGCCATTTAAATGGCTGATCATTGTCTAAGTGTATAATATTCTTACTTTACTTGTTAACTTAATATACAATGTCTCGCCTGAGACCAGGGGCAGAGACACAGCTTTGGTGACTAATGTGCAAGGGAGAAGTCCAGGAGAAAGATCCAGCCAATGAGAGTGAACATATTGGGACTGTTTAATTTAAAGAGAAGATGTGATAAAGGTATACAGAATAATTAGGCTTGGAAGGATTCAATTTTTATTGGTAAATGTTGGTAAACATCAATTTCAACATACACACACAAACCGACAAATAAATATTTCCATCAGTCATAATCAAAATTGATAGATAAGCAAAGTAAGAAAAATGCTGAATGAGATCTTATCAGAGTTTGATTTGAGGATATTTACTTCGTATATTTTGGCATGTGATGTTGACAGTTTGTGTTTTAACAGTGATAAAGCTTTAACTTTTTGAATTTCAGTGGCTTCTGTCATTAAATAATTTGTTGTCTCAACCTTCTATTGTGTGACCTTCCCCATAATTGCACACAACTATGAAAATTTAAATCAATCAAAATCTAAAAAAATGCTTACAGATAAACATTATCCGTTGAAATGACAGATAAATAAATAATAAAAATTTAATTCTCCCAAGCCTACTTATATTTTATATCTGCCTGCTATTTAAAAATGAAATTCAATGTAAAACCTTATAAAAAAAACATAGTGTGCATGTGTAAAAGATATTTCAGAATCCCTTATTAATCTGACAGCTCAAAATTAATTTTCTTGAAACCACTAAAAAAGCACATCTACTACCTTAGGACGACGTCCCTGCCAAATCTAGAGTTTTTACCATCTCCCACTTAGACAATGTTACTGTCCTAAAAAAAGTGATAAATAATTTTTGTAATGCTGAAAGAGTTGTTTCACTCTTCCTTTTTGAAAAAAGGCTTAACTAATTTTGCTTAGACTTTTCAAAGCAATTCATTCCTTAACTGAGAGAGCCTGCCAATTTTAGCCCAAAAGGTAACAGTCTGACAAAGTTATATCTGAAAAATAGCCTTTAGAATGAAAACTCTTGTGTAACCTTGTCTAGAAACTTTGCTATATGCTGCACCTCTAATCAGAATGGCTGCTCTAAAGAAGAGCAGATAACTACATATTTTACCTTGTAGACATCCTCTCAGATGTAAATACAATGCAAATAAACATAATATACTTTTATTTTCAATTATTAGAGATAACCATGCACAGCTTATCCAGTTTCACTTTATTTTTGGCCTGCCAAAGTTTTGCAGTCATCCCTAATTCATTAAAAGGAAAACATTTATTAAATTGTGGTCCCATGCCCTTTCTCTCTTTCTGAAAATGATTCAGGTCAGAAGAGAGACCATTTTGCTTCTGTGTGATTGATGTTTTCTCAAAATTATGACAATGTCAACAATTCTGGTTGCTAAACATAATTTAGTTATTTTTCAGTGTATGCAGGAGAATAGCTCTGTTAAAGACAGGCCATGTAGTTTAGAGTACCACATCCAAGACTGAGATGCAGGAGATTTTAAATTTTAAACTGACCTCTGCAACTGACTTACTATTTGATAATCTTAGGCAAGTCACTTAATTTCTATAGCTTTTTTCAATAAATTCCCATCAGTGGTAGCACAGGTTTAGTTCTACTGGGGTTAGTGGCATTGGGAGCCCTAGCACAAACAATGCTATTTTAGGCATTGTGGGTAAAATTTTCAAAAGTGCCTAAGTCTCATTTTAAAAAGAGACTTAGGCACTAGGGGGGCAGATTATTAAAGGTATTTAGGCACCTAGTGGGATTTTCAAAAGCTTCTGGGGTTCCTAAAACCCATGGAAATTGGGCTTTTGAAAATCCCAGTCGGCACCTAAATACCTTTAAAAATCTGACCCTTAGGCTCTTCAGTCACACTGACGTTTAATGAGTGCCTAAGTCACTTTTGAAACTTGGACTTAGGCTCTTAAGTCACATAGGCACTATTGTTACCTTGTTTCTAACTTTGCTTATAGCAGTTCTGATTGTCATGGCACTTAAAATGGTGATAGCAGCAGATGGCCCACCTCCACTAGGGCTTAGACTGTAAGCTCTTTGGGTCAGGGACCATCTCTTTGTTCTGTGTTTGTACAGCCCATGGCACAATGGGGTCTATGATCATAACTGGGGCTCTGAGGTGCTACTGCAGTATAAATAATTTGGACTCCCAAAGCTGCTATCACTTGTGGCGGCAGTAACTGTGTTTGTGGTGGTGGGAAATAGTTGCAAACATTCCCTAGCCTAGACTAAACGTACGTATCTCGGCTTTGCCAACTATAAAATAAGAATACTCTCCTATTTGGAAGAGGTGCTGTGAGGATTATTAGTTCATGTCTCTTCAGCCCTTTGAAAATGCAAGGCGCTATGTAAGTGTTATTACTGAGGGGCTGACATCTGTGAAATAAAGAGTGTATTTTGAATTCTAATTTTAAACCACGGAGAACCAAGTAAGCAAAAGCTGACCATGTGTTAAAAACACTTGAAGTCCTTTCTCTTGTAACTGTTTATCTACATTTTAAAAACTATGTTTACATTGTAGTAACAGCTGTGTTTAAAGGGGATATGACAGGGCAGACTAATTTGTAAAGCTAAACTTGATTCTGAAGGAAACAAAGCTAATGTTTGAAAAAACACTTCAAAAGAGGGCAAAAATGATTAAAATAGACACAACCATTTGTTTAAACTATGACTTTCTCAAGAAAAACCAACCTAATGTAAACTGGCCTATCCATGGTCCAAGCAGCTGTTCTGTGTAGCTCTTATACAAAACCCTCATTTCAGGGAGGGGGAAAACATGAAGACATAACAGGTCATTTCTCAATGAAGGAGCCAAACTAAGGACCTGATTAACAATGAAATGGCCATATGCAGGTGAGACTTTGTAAGGCCCTGAAAAAGAGGACACAACCCCTTTGACCTATTTACCCTCAGCAAGGGCTTTAACATGGTTGCTGATCCAGTGTTAGCCACAGTTTGTTTTTATTTACACTTTACACATATTTACATTTACACAGTTACACAGCTCGTATTCAGCACTGGTTGAGCTAAACTGCAATGGCTCTTTTTCATACCGGAGGCATATTTTAGGGTTTTTCTACTGTTCCTCACCACAATATTGACACACTTCCCAGGTAAGTTAAAGCTGCACCTCTCTAGGGAACTTCAGCAAGTTTTCTGCTCTTTCCCCCTCGTTGGGCTTGGCAGTTCTGCTTGGGAAATGCTTCGTCAAACAAGAAGGTCTTGCAACATGGCCAAATGGAGGTCAGAGTAGATTAGCCTGACTGCCTCTGGAAGGTCATTCTAATGCCCTTCAATAGAGAATGTTTATCTTCCTTCAATAGAATGTTTCGATAGAATGTTTGTTTTATCTTCCTTCAATAGAGAATATTTTATCACTTCCTTCACCTGGGGCTTTTTAAGCTGCATTGTAAACCAGGATTGCAGCTGGCTAGATGAACCAGCTGGTGATGTGGTCACTGACTCAGGTGGGTCCTTAAGCTTCTTAAGATCAGGAGCAAAGGCTTGAACAGACAATAGAATAGAAGTGGACTGGGGTACAGTGGAGGAGTAGATCACAGAAGATGTGTGTTCATGGCAACCCATCCTATTTGCATCCACATTTAGTTCCAGTTAACAGTTACAGTAATCTAGTCTGGAGGTAATAAATGCATGTATCACAGTGTCCAGATCCTCATCTAGGAGGTAGGGGTGGAACTTTCTAGCAGTCTGGAGGTGGAAAAAGGCTGTGTTCACTGTGGATGTTGAGCATCTAAGCTTAGGGATGAGTCAAACAGGACCTAGAAGCCTTGCGCCACTTTGACAAATGGGAAAGGGGAAGGATCCATTTGATTGAAAGAGAAAAGAATTTTTTTCTCCTCCTAACCAGTATCACTTAGGTCTTGCCTCGTTTGAGCGTGAGCCAGCTGCCCTCCAAGAGCTGACCACTTGTAGAGGCCATCTCAGTGATGGTGCTGGTTTCAGATGTGGAAAGTGATACATACAGAGAGCTGTCATTGGCATATTGGTGGCAGTGATGCCTATGGCATCTCACCAACTTCCCAGTGGTCTTATGTTGATGTTGAGGAAGGGAGGCCAGATGGAGCTCTGTGGAACACTTTTGGTATGGGCTTTTGAGGAGGAGGAGCAGTTACCCATCCCCATGGTCCTGTGGGTGGGTGGTTTACCTGCAAAGGCATTGTGAATAGATGCTTTTTCCATCCTACTTTCAAACATAGTGCACGCCTCATGTAAAGTCTAAATTCGTCTTCTTCCTGGGGTTTCATTTTTATTAACAAAGAAATGTATTAGCAAATTAACGATAAAATAACAAAGTGCATCTCAGACCTTCTCCCTCTAGGTTTAGCTGCTCCTAGAGTTCCCCTGGACTGCTCAGCTGGCACCTTGGGTCCTCCCTCTCTCTAGACAGCTACTCCCACTTCTTTTATATCAAGGAATGGGCTGACAAGCTGCCTGCTTTAGTGAATCAGCAGAACCTCCTTAACATTCCTAGCAATATTAACATTTGCTAACCGGGTGGGTGTTTCCGGCAAACACTGCTAGTCTGTTACAGGGATGTTAAAATGTAAAGGATTTAAAAGTGTGTGTAGTAAAATGGCTTTGACACTCTGTAACCTGGGTTACCTGAAGGGATAGCCCTGATCTTCATCTGGATCGTGATCATGAGTAAGGCTAAGATTTTGTCATGGTTATTTTGAGTAAAAGTCATGGACAGGTCACGGGCAATAAACAAAAATTCATGGAAGCCGTGACCTGTCTGTGACTTTTGCTGCTGCGGCTCCATGGGTTCCCCCACCACGATGGTGGCTGAGAGCTGCAAGGTTCTCTCGCCTCCCTCCCCCCGAGGAGGCTGTTGTCTATCACTGGAACCCTGCTGGGGCCGCATTGGCTGACAGCTCCAGTCCCGCAGACCCAGGGGCTGAAGCAGAAAATGTCACAGAGGTCTCTGGAAGTCACTGCTTCCATAATTGTAGTCTTAACCATGACAGCTGATGATGTCCCCAAAGTCCACTTCTAGACTGAAGATCAGATCCAATGGGTGTCTAGCTGTGCGTATGGATCCAGAGGTGGCCTGTGTGAAACCGATGGTTTCCATGTGGAATGCCATGTATTCTTGGCATTCTATATGTAGAAGTTAAGGTCACTGAGGATAGTAAATCTGGGGGATTCCAACGCCAGGCTGGGCAACAGCTCTGCGAGTTCCTCTAGGAAATCAACAGGGCCTTTGCGTGCAGCTCTACAGACCACTAAGAGTCCTCGATTCTTTTTGGCCTTTACATCACAGGTCCTGTGAATGCAGTTACAGGTTTTGTTTTCTGGGGTGCTGTGTTGTCATTGTTACTAGGCTAACTGCACCTCTCACCCTCCTGGTCTCTTTGATTACATCCCTCTCAGGCCTGGAGCTATCACCTCTCTCTTGGGATGGAATGCTGTGATTCTCCTGCTGTCAGACCAGGCCCTGGGTTGCAGTCCTGGTGCATCAACTGTGATCACCACAGAAAGTCTCACTTATGTCCAGACCATGCAAGTCTGTTCCTGCTTGGAGCAACGACAGGGTTTAATACAGCGACCAAACAGCCTTCTTCAAGCAAAGTGTTATTTATTTAGAACAAAAACATTTAAGAAAACACAGCTCTTCAAACAATAAACCAGTCTATGTGCATACCTGCCTCTCCTTAGGGCTTACTGTCCCCTGGATTTGGGAAGACCCAACACCTTCAGAATCCCTCTGCAGAGTCTCTTCCTGTGACCCTCAACAGCTTCTGACAATTGAATCTCTTTCTTCTCCTAAGAAGGATTTTTTAACTTTTTAGTATTTGTGTATTTTGATTTATTTATTTATTTATGTGTTATTTTTTATCTCCAGGCTCCCAACTTTGACAAAACAAGACTTTCAACTTGTTGGAGACAGCTTCAAGGATCCTGTATCCTAACACCTTGCTCCATTTATTGTCTTTCAAATGTGTACCTGGATGTTTTTATCCGAGAAGCTATTCTGTTGCCTTCATGCACAGACCCAATTGAATTCAAGTAATATTATTGCCATATAATAAGTACTCCATCACCCCCCCAATATAAGTTTGATAAATACATTCATACAAGAAATTCTAATAACCCACCATAATTATACAGGAAGTTTACCTGACTGACCAGATCACTTACAAGATTCATGCCATTATTCCATATCAGTATTCTTAGATTATTACATAACATCTCCGCACAGGTCATCTGCACCTGAGTTTAGGAAGGAACAGGATTGCTACTCTCCTGCCTCTTTTCTCCTTTTTGTCTCATTACAGGATCTTTTCTAGGTTTGTGTTGAATTGAGTGGCCCTTATGGGCTACACCTTGCAGTTGAACTGAGAACATTTTCCTGAGAAATCAGTTCAAATAGCCAGACGGGATCAAACTTGGGCACTGGGAATGAAATAGAAGGTTTAGTATGTAACATTTCAAGATGTCTTTTAAAAGTGTCTGACTTCCAGAAGGACATCTTCAGCACCTGTGCAGACCTCTGATAACAAGAAGTGTACATGCTGAGTGACAAGTGCCCCTTTCAAGGGAGGTGCCCTGTTTTATCTATTTCCTCATTTGCGATTGTAGTATAACTGATACATGCTGTTTCCCTATGTCTGAATGTGGCTGCTCACTGGGATGGCAGCAGGTTGTTTCCCAGTGCACAATGTGATTGCACAGCTACCTGAAAATGAAAAGGAATAGGATGGCTGCCAAAATCACTCCTTGCATAAGCAGTCATTGGAGTGATACCATGGCTCCAGTTGTACCAGTATGTGAGTAAAATTTGCTGAATATAGAAAATAGCCAGCGGGCCTGATTCGCCACATCCTTGTACTTTGTGTCTCCATTTATGCCAGAGCAAAGAGTGTATAAAATGGTAGTATCTTGGGTACATGAGTGAAAAGTTCCGATTCTGTCTTGGAAATCTGCATAGTCTTCCTCAGAATCATGTGACACTCTCAAGTATTAAAGTACATCAAACTATTGTATGGAGAAACATTTTTTCTCCCCAATTTGCATCATTGTGATCTATTACTGTTTGTATTGTAGTGCTCCCCAAAAGTCTCAACTGTGCGGATCGGCGCCTGTTGTGTTAATCCCTATACCTGAAAAGATGATCCCTGCCCCAAAGAAATAGGGCTTTATTCAGATTTACACTAAGGCCCCTCTACACTGATCTGGCACTGTAAAGGTGCCTTAGAGTGTGGTCTATTCTACTTTAAGGCCCCTGTACTGTGTCAGAGTGCTGTAAAGGGGCCGTAGTGTAAATGAGAATCAGATATATACTGTATATTATATAACATACCTCTTAGGGGTGAAGTGCCACTAAAGATGGGGAACAGGAACAGATGGACATCCATGTCATCTCTCTCTTTCTCCCTTCTAGCTACAGTGGGCCTAATTCTTCCCTAGCTTGAAGCTTGTCAAGCCATTTACACCTGTGCAAATTTGGTGTACAATACTATTTCACTCCGTATGTAAATCAGTTAAAGATACTGTCTGTCATTGAATCCATGAAGCACCTTTTCATTAATGTGCATCAAAATAATGTTGGACAAAAGGGCTTGTAACTACATGTTACAACTAATAAAATCTAATAAAAACTCCATTGAAACAAACAAAAAAAGAGTAATTTTCTATAAGTTAAACACCAAAAATACAAAATATGCCATTCTTGCCATGAGGAAAATTATTTGTGGAAGGACTGGTTAAACTTAAAGATTTCCCTCTGGGAGCACAGAAAGCAGGACTTTCCACTTCAGTCTTTGCACAGAATTCAAGGGAAAATATTTTTAAAACACCAGTCAAAATTATTTGTTTCTGTAACATTAAAAACTATCTGATTTCTCTATATGATTTTCCCTAAATGGATTCAAAGGGACTGTCATAACCATACAGCTAAGGGTAGCCTAGAATTCCTCCTTACCTATAAGGGGTTAAGAAGCTCAAATAACCTGGTTGGCACCTGACCAAAAGGACCAATGGGGAAAGAAGATACTTTCAAATCTTTGGGGGGTCGGGGGGAAGGCTTTGTTTTGTGTGTTCTCTTGGGAAGCAGAGAAGCATCAGGTCAGAAAACTCCTTCTCCTATAAACCATCCTAAAAGTTTCTCATATTACAAAAATTGTAAGTAAAAGCCAGGCAAGGCGTGTTAGATTATCGTTTGTTTTGCTTGTGAATTTTTCCTTTGCCGGAGGGAGGTTTATTCCTGTTTTTGTAACTTTGAAACTAAGCCTAGAGGAAGTTCTGCTGTGTTTTTGAATCTTTTGTTACCCTGTAAAGTTATTTTCCATTCTGATTTTACAGAGGTGATTTTTACCTTTTATTTTTTTTAAATAAAATCCTTCTTTTAAGAACCTGACTGATTTCTCTATTGTGCTAAGACCCAGGGGTTTGGGTCTGTGATCCCTTTGTAACCAATTGGTTAGGATATTATTCTCAAGCCTCCCCAGGAAAGAGGGTGGAAGGGCTTGGGGGGATATTTTGGGGGAATAGGAACGCCAAGTGGTCCTTTCCCTGATTCTTTGTTAAATCACTTGGTGGTGGCAGCGTACCCTCCAAGGGCAAAGAATTTGTGCCTTGGGGAAGTTTTAACCTAAAACTGGTAGAAATAAGCTTAGGGGGTCTTTCATGCGGGTCCCCACATCTGTACCCTAGAGTTCAGAGTGGGGAAAGAACCCTGACAGGGACAGATTTAACTTCCCGAGATGTCAAAGATGAGTCTGAACTTGCATTACTTGTGTGCTCATAACTCCTCCCATTTATTTCAGTGGGAGGTTAAAGTGAGCAAGTAACAGAGGACTACACTTATTAAAATATCCATCTAACTCTGTGTGCATGTATTTATATAATATGAATACGTGGACTGTATTGGTTTAGTTTTTTGTAATAGTCTTCCCAGCATGAGAAGTGTCTCATTTGACTTTAGATTTGAGACTAAATAGAAAACAGAATATTTGTGGCATGATATTTAATGTAGTGTGTCCTGTTTTCCAGATGCATACATCTGGTCTTTAATGGCCATTTTATCAGGACTGCATCATTTCATGTTGGTTCGTTCACCACAAATATTTGATTGTAATGAGTTCTGACCATGGGATGTGTCATCCTTGCTGTTAAATATAAAGGAGTTTGGATTTACAATTTCTGTCTTCAAGGCATCATATCTTCTGTTTGGGATTATAATTTTGTCATGACAAGACATTGCTGACAAGATTTTGTGCAATGATAACCAAATGTCCTGTGAACAGTCCAGTAGTTACACTAGGAAACTGGCAGTCGAGACTGCCTGGCTCCGTTCCCACTTCACAAACTGACTTGCTGTGTGACCTTGGGCAAGTTGTTTAGGCTGGGATTTCCAATGGGATTTAGGTACCTAACTCCCAATGAAAGTCAATGGTCAACCTAAATCCTTTGTCTCAGCCTGAACCTTTCTGTGCCTCCAATTATCCACCTGAAAATGGGGATAATGTTCGTAAAGTTCCTTCAGATCTTCCAGTGAAAATCATTTATGGAAGGACACAGTGTTGTTATTAATCTTCACAGCTGCCAGAAATCACATACAAAATATCATATGCGGTAAAGCCTCTGATGAGGCCAAAGAGCTAAGGGAATTTGTACAGAACTGGGAACCAGAAATTCCTATTTTTAGTCTCAGTTCTGACATTTATTCACCATGTGTCTGTGGACGTGTCCCTTTACCTGCAATGGGCCAAATTCTGCTCTCCCTTATCATACAAATCCTCCATGAAATAAATGGAGGTGTATGGGTATAACTGTAAGCAGAATTTGGCACTGTAGGTGCCAATTTCACTGTAGGTGAAATGCATCCCCGATATACTCAAATTAATGGATTACAGCTGGGACGAATTTGGCCCTCTGCATATCATTTTCACTATCTGTAAAATGATGATTACTGTGCTTAACTACATGATAAGGTGTGAGTATTTATTTTCAAGTCTAGAGAGCACTACACTGATATAAATGCTAAGTACTGTATTATTATTTAATGCCTTGGACATTCAATTGGAAAGGTCTGACATTTGAATATACTTCAGGGACTCTGATTTTGGTTATTTGTTGAATACAGTTACGGCATACAATTAGCCCCATAGGCCAGCTAAGAAGATTTAGGAATTTTCTATTAATTTGATGATCTCTTGAGTTTGAATAATAGAACTGCCCATGGGAAATTCCAAAATGTTGACATTTGTTTTCATCTGAAAACAGGATGAAAAGTCAAAATTGTCACAGAAGAAAAAGTTCAGAAAAATTTCACTTTGGAAACATTTTGAAATGTCAATCAAATTGAAGCAATTTGTTTTGAAATCTCAACCTTTCTGATGATTTTTGATATCATGAAATTTGTACTGAAAAATTGCAAAATTTCTCAAAAGTGACATTTTCTCATGGAAAAATTTAGATTTTGATAAAACTCATAGCTTGTAGAGGAAATTAACACCTGTTGATTGAGTTGTATTTAATTCTGGTCTTATTTTATCTCATCAAATGAACAGTGGCCCAGATCTTCCTTGAAATCAGATAAACCAGTTTATGCCAGAAGAGGATTTGATCCAGTAGTTGAAGTTATTTTTGAATCAACACTCACCTTGGTGTAGTCCTCAATGCGTGTGCATTGGGGAGCATGTTTTTGCAGATAAAGCATTCAGGCTCTGAGAGACAAGCAAAGAGAAAAGAAGAGGAGAATTTTAAGGTGAACAGCAAAGCAGAAATGAAAATGAGAAAACTTAGTTCAGGGCTGAACGTGCCTCCCGGTAAACCAGGGTGGGGTGGGGTAAATAAGGTTTAGCTCGCACAGTGAATTTCCCTTGATCTTTACTAGCCTGGGTCACAGAGAGTCAGAAGAAATCATCCCATTCCAAATGTGTGATACTGAATATATTTGGCTGGCTGCTTCTTCCCGATGTGAATGAATCCAGTAAATATGTTTGTCTGATAACATGTTTTGGCCCCGGTCTTTGGCTCTGGCCTAGGAACTGAGCAGAACTCAGTTACCTTTCTATTCCCCTGATCCTAGTTCCATTCTGAGTTAGACCCTCCTTCTGGTGCAAGTTAGAGCAATGTAGAGGCTACTGTAATTTTTACCAGCTGTCAAAGGCTGTTAAGGCTGCTGGGGATCACCAGGATGCAGGAATGTCTTAGGCACATGGTCTTTATCGCAGCTATGATCCTTGTGCTAGCCACAGGAATGAGATGGTGGTAAAGAAATTACTTGGCTGCTCTATGCAATCCAGCTACACTGGGACAATGCCTCCACTGGGGTAATCCTCCTGTGGCCAGCTATGCCAACTTTAGGGCAGCTTTGCATTAGCAGAGCAGTGCAAATCTGCCCTAATGCAGAAGAGAATCTGTCCCTCTTTCCCTAGGCTTTTTAATATTCTCTTTTTGTATTTATTCTGTCCTCCCTAGTAAATATAAGGCCAACTCCAGTGAACTCATGACCAAAGAGAAATATAAGTAAGATCACTCACATAGCCTTGTTAGTGTGTTGCTTGTCTCATATGCAGTCAAATAGTTCACTCCTTTGGCTTTGAAGAAGACTCAGCTGAAATATTATGAGGGAGGTGACCAAGTGGGTAATTTATTAGCACTGCAGCTGTGAGGCATAGAGGTTGAGAGAACACTTGTGAGTATAAAGAAAGAAGGGGGAGATATGGTATACTTTCCAGATAAGATTAATCCAGAATTCTACAAATGTCTTGATACAGTGAACTCAACTCCGTTTGTAGATTTTATTAGGAGAGAAACATAAAGGCCTTAATTCTCCTGGAATGGTTTACTTGTATTTGCTTATTTGCATAGCTCTGGGCATCTCAGGAATACATTATATCTGGTATCTACAAATAAAATACTTTATTGCACACACAAGTTATGACAAGGGGACCTGGAAGGCAGCTGTAGAGTATATTTTACTGAAAAGGAAAGAATGAGCAAAGTAGGGATGGACTGCAAACCTCTCAATGTATGTTTTTAGGTTTGCAGTGCTGCTTTGAGTTTGCAAACCTTTTCCACCCATAATTTTAACCTTTGGTTTTTAAGGGTGATTCCATTTACACACATGCTTTTCTGTCTAAAGGGAAATACACTTTGAGGCCTTAATCAGGACTGGGGTCCTGGTGTGCTTTGCACTAGCGGGTTCCCTATACAGTGTGTGTGTGTGTGTGTGTGTGTGTGTGTGTATACAAAGGGATCCCACTGGTGCCTACCACACCTTGAGTGTCTACCTACATACATATATAGATATACAGAGAAAGATGAGATACATTTAATCTCCCTCTCTGTATTTGTGTGTGACACTGTAATTTAGAAAAGTTCTCTCACCCTCTCTGTTCCTATTTTCCCCCTTACAGTCTCTCTTAAGTAAAATCTGAACCCACTTAGGTCTGAGTCATACATGAGGTTGTGGGCCATTTGAAATTAGGCAAAATGGATTAATTGAGACTCTGTTGAAACTCCACTGTGACAGCCTATTGGGGTGCCAGTTTTGTAATGTAGGCCCTTATCCACTAATAAGTGGACTGAGACTAAATATGACTTTTGAGCATTTATATCCAGATGAGATTTTAACCAGTGACCTAAGAATAAAAGGTTCTATATCCAGTTACCAGTCCTCTGACCATACCTCTCAACCTTCAAATCTGCCAATGTATCACCCCAGCAAGCAAAATATGGGACAAATGACCAAAATATGGAAAATCTGTATATGGCTGCAGATGGCACCATAACTTACTGATTATAGTGTTTTTAACTACAAAACCTGTTTAAAGGATGATTTTTCTTTGTATAAATTAAATAAACTATTTTTAAAAGAAAACTGTAAAAGCAAAAAGTCTACTGCATGCAGCCATAAAGGTCGCCCCGCCAATGTGGATCATCCATAGGTATGGCCCTACCAAATTCACGGCCATGAAAAATGTGCCACAGACCATGAAATCAGACCTCCCCCATGAAAACTAGCTATTGGAGGGGAGGGGAGGTGCAGGGCTGGGGCCTCCAGCTTGGGACTAGTCCCCTCCGGGCTGGGAAGGGACAGGACTTGCTCTTCCCCTGCACAGTTGCTCTTGGGAGGAGATCAGACCCACCTCAGGGTACCTACCCCAGCTGCAGGAAGCTCCGGAGCTTCCTGCAGCACAGGAGTTTTCTGGAGGGGAGTTTGATCTCTCCTGTGCTGCTGGGAGCACCCTGCAGCAGTGGGAGGTACCCAGAGTGGGTCTGATCTCCTCCTAAAAGCAGCCATGGAGGGGAAGAGCAAGTCCTGTCCCTCCCCAGCCCAGCTGGGAGTAGCAGCTTGGAGCCCCCTGCTGGGCCACTCCCAGCAGCATGGGGCAGATCACACTCACCTTCACCTTCAGGAACCTGTTATGGCTGCAGGAAGCTGCAGGGATTCTCCCTTCAGAGCTTGGCTCTCAAGGCAGTGCAGAAGTGAGGGAGCAATCCTGTGACCCCTCTACATCTTTGTGACACCCCCTCAACCCATTTTTGGGTCAGGACCCCCCACAGTTACAACACCATGAAATTTTAGATGGAAATATCTGAAAATGTGAACTTGACTAATTTTAAAATGTGATGGCCATGAAATTGACCAGAATGCACAGTGAATTTGGTAGGGCCCTATCCATAGGGTAGGAATCAGATCTTCAGCACAGACATTTACCACTTGAACAATAGGAGTAATTAGTATCCTTTATATGGACCACTAGAGGGGGACTTGGCACACACTTTGCTAGTAGATTACACACCTAGTAAGACAGCAGATCAGGAACAGTCAGCATGGATTCACCAAGAGTAAGTCATGCCTGACTAACCTAACTGCATTCTATGACGAGATGACTGGCTCTGTGGATGAGGGGAAAGCAGTGGACGTGTTATTCCTTGACTTTAGCAAAGCTTTTGATACAATCTCCCACAGTATTCTGCCAGCAAGTTAAAGAAGATGGGGCTGGATAAATGGACTATAAGGTGGATAGAAAGCTGGCTAGATCGTCGGGCTCAACGGGTAGTGATCAATGGCTCCATGTCTAGTTGGCAGCCGGTATCAAGCGGAGTGCCCCAAGGGTCGGTCCTGGAGCTGGTTTTGTTCAATATCTTCATTAATGATTTGGAGGATGGCGTGGATTGCACCCTCAGCAAGTTTGCAGATAACACTAAACTGAGAGAAGTGGTAGATATGCTGGAAGGTAGGGATAGAATACAGAGGGACCTAGACAAATTAGAGGATTGGGCCAAAAGAAATCTGATGAGATTCAACAAGGACAAGTGCAGAGTCCTGCACTTGGGACGGAAGAATCCCATGCATTGCTACAGGCTGGGGACCAACTGGCTAAGTGGCAGTTCTGCAGAAAAGGACCTAGGGGTTACAGTGGGCAAGAAGCTGGATATGAGTCAACAGTGTGCCCTTGTTGCCAAGAAGGCTAACAGCATATTGGGCTGCATTAGTAGGAACATTACCAGCAGATCGAGGGAAGGCCATATCTGGAGTATTGTGTCCAGTTTTGGGCCCCCAATTACAGAAAGGATGTGGACAAATTGGAGAGAGTCCAGCAGAGGGGAACGAAAATGATTAGGGGGCTGGGGCACATGACTTATGAGGAGAGGCTGAGGGAACTGGGATTATTTAGTCTGCAGAAGAGAAGAATGAGGGGGGATTTGATAGCTGCTTTCAACTACCTGAAGGGGGGGTTCCAAAGAGGATGGATCTAGACTGTTCTCAGTGGTACCAGATGACAGAACAAAGAGTAATGGTCTCAAGTTGCAGTGGTGGAGGTTTAGGTTGGATATTAAGAAAAACTTTTTCACTAGGGGGGTGGTGAAGCACTGGAATGGGTTATCTAGGGAGGTGGTGGAATCTCCTTCCTTAGAGGTTTTCAAGGTCAGGCTTGACAAAGCCCTGGCTGGGATGATTTAGTTGCGGATTGGTCCTGCTTTGAGCAGGGGTTGGACTAGATGACCTCCTGAGGTCCCTTCTAACCCCGATATTCTAGCAGCAAAATATTGGACATCAGTGATCCACGGTTAGGGAGTGCAGTGTAGTGGTTACAGGTAGGTTAACCAAATTGCATATAGGTGGCACATTCAATATGATTTACAGCGAGATAGTTAATGCTAGTTGGAGGTATACCATGCCTAATTACATCACAGTAAAAACTACCTGTGCCTTGTCTCCACTAGGATTTTATAGCAAGATAATTAGCATTGGTTATCTCTCAGTTCAAAATAATAGGAATCTCTTTTGGCAGTGAAGACATAGCTAAAAAGACAGTGTGCTGAGTGGGTAAGGCTTGGGGCTATTAAAGGGTTATTCCCAACACTTTCAGAAGTGACCTTATGCAACTTGTCTGTGAACTTACTGCCTCTAGGGTTAGAATGTAAGGTCTTGGTCAGTAAGAAGAGCTGTAAAGTTAACGGAAATATAAACAGTCCTTAAAAGTGAGATTTAAACACATGGTCTTTTGCCCCACCGGTGCCTGTTCCTCTCGGCTGGGGGAGGGTATTTGCTCAGGGAAGTGTCTCTCTTCCTCTCTCTGTTTGTGGAACACTGCCTGCCTTTGCAGTGCTGCAGAACAGGCAGCTTGATTCAACCAAAGTGTGCGACATCCCACAAAGTACAGTATGCTTAAGAGGTCTGCTTCAAAGGCAACCAAATCCTGCCCTGATGATTATTTTCACCAAAGGTTGGTTTGAAATGCTTTTAAGTTTCTTACAGCTAAAATAAAAGTACCAAGCCTTTTTTCAGGAAAAGTATTTTTATTAAATCCCATTGCTTCTTAATGTTAAGACACTAATAGCATTGTAAAAAGAAGTCGCCATATATCAGTCAGTCAAGTAGTCTAAACATCTGCATTGGAAGCTTTCCAATAGTGCCCGGTCAGTGGCCACAGACCTTATTTGGAAAGCAATCATCACTTGTGGAAGTAAGATGTAATACTGTTTTCTAGAGAGTCTGTTACCCAGAACGCTCCCAGAGAGAGATGGCCATCTTGGTGGCTTTGTGATGTTGTTCACTGCTGTAAGCAATGAAGTTAAATCTGAATTTAACATGTGATTATCACACCCAGAGAACACATGACAAAAGACTAAGGATTTTTTTTTTTATAATCTCACAGGGTCACACCTGGGTCACAGTGGTCATACTCCTAGAAGTTTTCTGCTACCCTCAAGAAATTTATTTCCATTTAATGTATAAATTATTGCATCAGACTACTTCATGAACACACTTTGCATTGGAACTTTAGGACACGTTCCAGGCTCCCTAGAAAGTACATTCTTAGGATACAGTTGTATTGTTTAGAACACAGAATATAAGAGAAGAGTCTCTGCTAAGTCATCCTCCCAATATGATGTATAATTATAATAAATACAGTGGCTGATACATTGCTCAAATATTTTAAAATATGGAATGCAAACATTTATTATTTTCTTATGATCACAATGAAAATTTTGAAAAAGTACATCACAGTAATCATGTTTATATGTTACTTGCTTTAATATATTGTTTTAAATATTTTACATACTTTATGTATTCAGGAAAACAGTGGAAATATGCTCATTTTGTTAAATTTATTTTTCATTTTGTTAAATTTATTTTTCATAGAACACCTTCCTTATGAACAGAGGCTCACGGTAGCATGGAATTAGCATGTGGCTCATTCCAATTCACTGAAACCATTTCACTCATTAATTCTACTTTCTTATCAATAAAATGTTGCTATATCCAAATGAATTGTCAATGTATTTTTATAACATGAAAAATATTGCCTAGTTTTGACATAGATTATTTTAAACACAATTAAAGTGTTTTTCCTTCTTTTACCAGTGAGAAATCATTATGTAAACAATGTTTAATCTTAATATATGTATAGCAGGGGAGGGAGTTTAGTGGTTAAAGCACAAGGGTGGAGTCAGAAAAGCTAGGCTTTATTCCTTGCAATCACTGTGAAAGTCTTTAATTTCTGTGCCTCCGTTTCATTATCTGTAAAATGGGGATAACAGTACTTATCTACTTAACGGATGTATCATGATGCTAAACTGATTAATGTCTGAAAAATGCATTAAGAACCTCAGAAGGTGAAACAGAAATACAAAGTGTTATTATTTGCTAAAAATCTGCTATGGCTACATATTTAATGTACGTAATTTGAACAGAAAGCTTTAACATGGGTTATATTATTTAATTAATGTTTGCTGAGAACTCAGAAAATGTGAAATGTGTGTGTATATATAAATAAAATTACTTTTATTTATTAAGTCTCCTATTGCATAGATATTGGATGTAATAATTTTTACACATTTCACTAGCTTTATATAATGTGCCTAGTGCTTTGACATATATAAAAATGAATGGTTTCAGAGTAACAGCCGTGTTAGTCTGTATTTGCAAAAAGAAAAGGAGTACTTGTGGCACCTTAGAGACTAACCAATTTATTTGAGCATAAGCTTTCATGAGCTACAGCTCACTTCCGATGAAGTGAGCTGTAGCTCATGAAAGCTTAAGCTCAAATAAATTGGTTAGTCTCTAAGTTGCCACAAGTATACCTTTTCTTTTTATAAAAATGAGTGAGATCTAGAATGAATCCATAAAATGTCTACAGGATATGTTTTCACTAATGCTTCTATTTGGGAAAATTACAGGAAATCTGTCTATTATATAGCACCCATTATTTTAGTAATTAGTCTTACCCAAGTATTTAAAACTATAAATTTCTCTCTCTCTCTCTCTCTTTCTTTCTTCCCAGCCTGGGGAAGAAATACAGTAGTTAGTTGTGTGTGCAAGAGAGAGTGTCTGAAGACATTAGTGAGGGAAAGTCAAAAACCTGAGTTTTGCATTAAGGTTTGAATGTGATGAGGCCTGTAGTCATTCTTATCTCTGGCCTGAATGAATTCCATTGTCTAGGTCCAACTCCTGTGAAAATTCATCTCCTATGCCCACTAGCTTCTTCCTGTCTTCCACTCAGACATATTGGCCTAACTTCTTGACACCAGAACAATACACAGATTTGTGATGGTCACAAGGTGTGTGTGAAGGCAGTATGTGCCCCCTGGCTCTGTACAATATTACACTAAATTCTTCATAAGGCTTCCACAATTACTCACTCTTTTAAATATATGCGTTGTTTTTTTTTATAACATGGCCCTGCACCAAAACTTCAGTATCTACTGTAACCCAACAGTCTGAAATACCATCAAACTCACTTCATCCCATATGGAGTAAAAATATAGAGACCTCCCTGTTTCCTACTGACTGGCAACATGTACTAGTTCCACTAGACCTTCTGTCTAGACTTATACAACAGAAAATCCCTTTTTGAACTTGTTGGACACCAGTCTGTGTGGCTGCTGCACAATGAAATGTTCAGAAAATTGCTGTTGCTGTAATCAATATCTTGACACTCCATTGCATACGTTATGGTATTGTCTCAAAGGCTCTGATTTCACCATGACCCCAATGGACGTGGTTGCTGCAAGTAACATTAATACCCAATAAAATTATTTTACAGAAATGAAAATTTTCTTCCCTCTGGTCCTGAGGAATTTGTGGCTAGGGCTTTGTAGACTTGAAATATTTAAACGAATCTTATAGACAAAACAACGACGAATGTTAAATGCTTTTAAAGACATGGTCAAAAGACGTGTGGCTCCTGATAAAGTCAATCATGGAAATTAAACAGCTCAATAAAATGTTCATTTAAATACAGTGGTATATATGAACATGTATAATTATTTGTAATATACCTGAGATCAGATAACAAAAAATCTCACAAATGAAAATTGCTCCAATTTCTTCTGTTTAAATAACAAGTAGAGAAGTATATGTACCCAATCCTTAGACAAAACTCTCACTGAAGTCAGTGGACTAATTTCTGCCTTCAATTACACCAGTGCAACCACACTGACTTTTCCGAGGCTGCATAGCTGTAACCAGCAGCAGGATTTGACCCAAACCAAATTTTTGCATGAGGAAGAAATTCAAGATTTGGACCATGTTAAATATTTTTCCCTATTTACAAATGTTATTGTCACTTTCTTGTTTGCCCTTTGGTTGTTTTCTTTCTTAACGTATTTTTTTAATCCATGGAAAATTATTACTAAACAAATAATAATCCTAATAAAACTGGGCATAGATTCTGTAAAAGGTTCATAATAAATAATAATTATAATGAATTATTTAGGGGCAGAGTATGACTAACCTTCACACAACTGTGTAATGGAGTGAGACCCTCCCACCCACTCAGCCTCTGAGCATGGGTGCGAAGAACAGGGGTTATATGCCCAATTCTCCCTCCCTCCCATGAGGCCAAGTTTCCACCTCTCCAACATGCTAGCCAGTAAACCACACTGTAAATTACCCAGCCCTGCAAGGAAAAGCAGGGAAGAAATTGAAACACTAATCTCAATTCCTTCCCAGGGCTACTCTTGGGACAGCATAGCTATGCTTTACCCTGTACTCAGTCCAGCCTGAGGTGGCACTTAACATACCCAAAGGACTATGCAACCATTAATCCTTACAGCTCTCCTGTGATGGAGGGAGGTGAGCATTATTTCACAGATGGCAGAGAAGTAGAACGAGTTGCCCAAGACCTATATCAAGTCAGGGGCAGAGCTGGACTTAGAACTCAAGATTCCTATCTCACATTCTCTGCTCAGTGCTCCAGACCATTCGTTTGGAACCTCACCAAACTCACCCTGAGGTTCATGAAACTTAACTAGCCTTTCAACTAGCCTTCTTTGGTCTTTGGATTGTTAACAAAATCTGAAACCATGCAAACTTTGTGATGCATTGTGAAAATTTCACACAGCTCTGTTTTCCACTTGTTCAGTCCATCCTGAATCATAATGGCATGACAAGCAGTCCAGAAAACTGCCAGTTTTACCGAGGACTCCAGTTTACAAGTGAAAGGTAGTGGAGGTGGAGAGAGGTGGGGAATGGGCTTTTCAACATTTTATGGAAGTTACCACTTCCTCTCGGAATCCAGATTACTTGCAAAACTTGTTTAAACCCAAACAATCCCTTTGTTTTTAGTGGTGTATCTGAGAATTTGGCCCTGATTTTGTTTACAGATTCTTCAGGCAGAGTTAGAATTACTTCACGAAAACCAAATGAAAGCAGTTTGAAACCATTCATGAAACATGTTAATTTAAAATAATAAAGGATAAAGTGAATCGAAGAAGAGTGGGTTTTCTGTCACATCTATGTTCCAGCACTGTTGGAAGCCATCTGTAAATCAGCAATGAAAGTGCGGGTGTCTTGAACAGCTACCCATTTGCTGCCTGTGTTGAGGTGCTCTACTAAGCTGCTTATGTTAACTCGGGGGTAAATGTATTCAATGAAATTAGTAGAGATTCTGCAAACCCTTACGCTCATGAGCAGTCCTTATTCACTCGCTCATTGAGGGCTGGTCTGCACTTAAAATTCAGGTTACTACTATGCTCAAGAGGGTGAAAAATCCACCCCCCGAGTGCCATAGCTATGCCGAGCTAACCCCTGGTGTATACGCAGCTAGGGCAACAGATGAATGACGAATGCTTCCATCAACCTAGTCACTGTCACTCAGGAGATGGTATTCTACAGCAGTGCAAAAGCCCCTCCTGTCACGGTAGGCTGTGTCTGCACTATGGGATTATGCTGGCTATAGCTATGCCATCATAGTCCTTGTAACATAAACGTGGCCTTAGAGATTTCTCCTGCTCCTGTTACTAGGACAGTGACTTAAATGGGAGCAGAATCATGTCCTTCCTAGGGCCAGATCATGATCCTTGCTACGGTCCTGCATTGGGGCGCAAGAGGACATAAGGAACCTCCCTTACTTCTCTGCACAGACTATCAATATTGTAGGGCTGGGGGAGAGACGCTTCCATCAAATTGCTACGCCCCCGTCCTGCAGGAATTGAGCTCCCAAAGAGGCATAAAAAGTAAACTACACCAAGGAAAGGGCTGCCACAGTCTCTTCTCCCATAGGGTGAATCAGGGACTGAACCGTGTGACTCCTATAAGCCAACCTTAGCCCTTAGTAAGTCAATGGAATCTTTTGCAAGAATAAATGTTAGCAGGATCAGGTCTTATGACTGAACCTACACAGGACAAAATGTACACTATATATTAGTGCCATATAGCAAAATTATCTATTACTGGAAAAAAGTTAAGCAAACCCCTGAGAAGCCTAAATCTTAAGATCCTTTGACAATGACAGTTCTGTCATGAAACACATTGTGGCCATTCATTTTGAGGTGGAATCATTATTTATGACAAATGCTGCACATGATTAGTATGTCCCATTCCAGGTTTCCTGCTCAAGTTGTTTGGTCTTCATCCTATTATATATCCAAAAGGCTCTTTGGAAATGCTGCCACACAATGTGACCCAGTAAGTTAGAAAGTTTTATTTTTATATGTGTAAGCAGTGTCAGGATGAGCTCCACCCTGACATCTGGTGGTGAGGTGTGGCAAGTTGTGGAAAAGAACTTCAGGGGCTGATCTCATTTGCATAGGCACACCCACCACGCCTAGAATGAGACCATAGCTGCCCAAATGGTCACTTTGGCTGCTGTGGGATCCCCAGTGTCTCTGTTATTGGGGCAGGAAGAATAAATTGTTATTGCCCTGATTATGGGAACTGTGCTTGGAACTGTACGTGGCCTTTTGTTATGATGGAGGGATTCACCATCAACTAAGTAGCACTCGCTAGGCAAGGGTCATGGGTTCCAAAACTGTGTGAATGGAGAGAGGCTGGGGACAAGTATTAATACTTGGTGGCATGGGCCCCTTGGTGAGGGCCTTACATGCTGATTGCACTTTCTCCTCTCTCCACTGTGGAATATCAGAGCTAATTTTGATTTCATTAGAAGTCTAGTTATAGGCTGCTGAGCTCACTTTGGGCTGACAGTGCACCAGCACTGGGGCTCCCCTACTATAAGCTGAATTCACCTAAGAGCTGAAATCACTGAGTGTTATGTTAAGTAGTGGGGGAGCCTGAAGATATATTGTGGAGCAGTTTGCGGGACGGCTGGTGAAGCAGTTCGATGCGGAGCAGTGTGTGGATGGCAGGAGCTGCTTGTGGGCCGTGGAGCTGAGTGAAGGAGTTTGTGGGGCGGCTGGCGGAGCGGAGCGCAGCTGAGCGAAGGAGTTCATGGGGCGGCTGGTGGAGCGGAGCGCAGCTGAGCGAAGGAGTTCGTGGGGCGTCTGGCGGAGCGGAGCGCAGCTGAGCGAAGGAGTTCGTGGGGCGGCTGGTGGAGCGGAGTGCAGCTGAGCGAAGGAGTTTTGTGAGGCGGCTGGCGGAGCGGAGCGCCGCTATGGAGCTATGGGGCGGTCAGCTTCAGATCACGTAAGGTGCCTCTTACCCCTGTCCCATTTCCACCCAGGTTGGGAGGTAAAGCTCCGCCGATAAACTTTCGAACTCTGGGGCTGCCCTGACCAGGGACAGAGACTTTTGGGGCATTGGACTTTTGGGACTTTGGGTGATTTGGGGTTGCTGGACTCAAGAACCAAAGGGAAAAGGGCATGCCCCAATTTGCCTGGGGTGGGGTTGTTTTTGCTCATGGGTTGTGTTATGAATCCTGTTGGTGGTGTTTCCCCAACATAATGCCACATTGTTTCTCTCTGTTATTAAAAGACTTTTGCTACACTCAGACTATGTGCTTGCGAGAGGGGAAGTATTGCCTCTTGGAGGCGCCCAGCGGGGGTGGTATATATTTGTCCCAGGTCACTGGGTGGGGGCTCGAGCCGGTTTGCATTGTGTTATTGGAATGGAACCCCTAGATATTGAACCCGGCCCTTGTTGCTGCCAACTCTGACGGGCAGAAGGGTTACATATGCTTTTGTTGGTAATCTCACTCTTTTGTGCTCTTTTCTTTCAAGTATTTTTCCCCAAACTCTTTCCAGACAGATCTGTAGCATTTCAGCTAATTTAATCATTTTGCTGTGTAAAAAAGAAAAAAAAAATCTGAAAAGCACAGCATATAAGACTATTAGCTTGGTAAATCTTAGAAATTGCCTCATTTGATTTCAGAGCCATTATTATTTATTTAACATTAATATTTGTGTTTCAGTAATGCTGCAAGACTCCAATCGAGATCTGAGGCCCCATCATACTAAGTGCTGGACAAACATCTACAATTGTTGTTTTCAGTTTTGTTGTAACTTTGGTCCCAGAATATTAGAGAGTCAAGGTGGGTGAGGTAACATCTTTTATGTGACCAACTTCTGTTGTAAAAGAGTCTTTTTCACCAACAGAAGTTGGTCCAATAAAAGATACTGCTTCCCTCACCTTGTCTTTCAAACATTTACAAAGACATCATGCAATTATAAATAATGTTGAGATGCTAGAAATCTTCTGTTGAAATCATATTTATTATGTTAAACTTTTAGCAAGTTTTTTCTTTTAAAAAAGTTTATAAGTTCACAAATTGGTGATCCTTCAAACATAGAGGTCACGATTTCCAAGTCTCTTTGATCTTTATTAACCACATTTCCTACTCCTTTAAACTGGTTTTTTTCTGTAATGGATAGGGACATTGAAAGTTGTCCAAATCCTTACAACTGTGCTGGAAGTTTCTTTTGTCCAGCAAACCAGCTAACTTCTTGATTAGATAAAGAACTATCTAAAAGAAAACCACTCTGGTGGATAAGATGGCAATCAAATGTGGAAATCCTCTCTGTATAGGGCACCCTGGGGTTTGTTAAATATCTGCAGATCTGCATGTTGTAAGTGACAATGTTTATTCTTGCAAGTAAATTCCAAGATAGATTCGATTCCTTGGAGTTTAATCTCAGCCTTTTTTGTTTCTCTGATTAGTTGAAAACTGTAACAGGTCACCCACACTCTTTGAAGAATAAAGGGTCTCATTCCAGGGTGAGGCCCAATGAATTTGTGAATGAATGAAAAGTTAATTGAGGAAAAGGTTAGAGCATATTTCAGTCATAGTTAATTTAAGCAAAGCTGATAAGCAAGTAACTAGAAACGTTAGTATGTTATTAAAGTAGATTTCCTTCTCCCATCAATATCTTAATGTTTGTATCTATGGTAATTTAAAGGTTGATGTTTGTCATAAACACTTTATCTAATCTTCTAGTGAGTAGAGCTCCAATAGTGTCAAGTAATTACCAATAGATAATACATATGTTGAATAATACATTCAGAATCATAAGAGAAGCTGTTCAGTAAATGTCTTGTGCTTTTTACTTTACCCAATTTAGAGAATGAAGTATTTATTTATGTATTTATTTCACTATTGAGCATCAGAGGGAAATAATCAGAGGGTTGTATAAGGCCATCAGTTTTTAAGAACTTCAAATCAGAGAAGAAGTCTGAGTTTTGCTTTGAATTCTGTTTTCGCTCCAACTGGAAATGCATTTTGCAGATATGTCAAGTTTGTGCTAGGATGCAAAAATGAATAACAGCTTAGCAAAAGTCAGGGAACTTACTCAATTTAAAATGTTTCAAATTAAATTACAAAAATTAAATGAAAAATGCAATTTACAAGTAAATGAAGATGTAAGAAACTAAAAGCACTGTTTCTGGTTTTGTGGAAGTTGAAGAGAAAGTGGTTTTTTGCTGGAGTAGTGTTGCTCAGAGTAAAAGCCCCTAAAGCAACATTTTTTTGTGGGTGACGGGGAGCCATAGCAAACAACTGAAGAGATGGAATCTAGCATTTCCCCTCCTTTTAAATAATGCTTTGTACGTATAGAGCACTTTCCATGCACAGATTTCCAAGTGCTTTACAAACATGAATTAACTTAGCCTTGTAACACCCTCTGAGGTAGGTATAATAGCTGTTTTGTAGATGAGAAAACTGGGGCCCAGAGACGTGATTTGCTAAAGGTCACACAGGAAGTCTGTGTCAGAATCAAGAATGAAATACAGCTCTCTTAAAGGCAGGGAGTGTAGCTTATTGAACAGGACCCCAGATTAGGATTTGGGACACCTGAGTTCAATTCTTGGCTCTGCCATGGATTTGCTGGGTGGTCTTGGGCAAGTCACTTCCATGCCTTGTGCCTCAGTTTCCCCACCTGTATAATTGAGGTAATGCTACTGATCCTCCTTTGTAAAGTGCTTTGAGATCTATGGAGAAAAAGTGCTACGTAAAAGCTTGCTAGCTATTATTATTAAATTTCTGTCATGTGCTTTAGTCATGTGCTCTACCTAACTTAGCTACTCAAACACAGTTCCATAACTTGGGTTTTTAGTTTTAAGTTATAACTCATAAAATCTAATTAAGACTCCATTAAAGCAAAGAAATGAGAATATGCATTTTTTTAAATATACACTGCAAATATGTGAAATATACCATTTTTGAAGTGGGTAAATTGTTTATGGTGTGGCCCTAAAGATTAACGGGCATGCTGGACTCTTCTCCCCAGAAATGTAATCCAAGGGAAAACATTTTTAAAGCACCGATTGCAAACAATTTTTATACTCATTCAAAAACAAACCATAATTTGTCTAAAAATTAGCACTAAAATAATAATAGAAAAACCTACAGATAAGAATCCTAATACATAACTACATACAAAGGTGAAAAATACAGGCCCACAGCCTTATTTACACATAACAGTCACAATGGTTTAATGAAAATAACTTAATAAAGCTATACCGATATAAGACTGTGGTAAACGGAACTAAGAATGTCCACACAGGGATTTGCAGCAGTGTAGCTTAATGGATTCACAGCCCACTTTTCATTAAATCAGTTCAACTCTGTGTGTAAAGAGCTCCTGAGCAGCAAGTTGACTAGCCAGGATGAAACTATCAGTGGCATGGGGGATATAGAAGCTAATGATCTCAGCCTTCCTCAACTGTGCTACTGCAGTCACATTGTTTTGCTAAAATAGTAATTGTAATACGCCTATATAATTATCATCCAAATAAGTAGCATTTGAAAAATTGGCAGCTGACGTTTTAGGTGCAAATAGGTTTCTTCGGCCATGCCTGGACTAAGAGAATAGGTTGTGTTTTAAAATGTATTAGCTGGTCATGGTCAGTTGTAGGCATGAAGATCAGGTTGAGCATGACTAGCTAACATGTTTTCAGCCATTTCTTGCCCTCTATACAAGGTACAAAGGTTTGTTTAAAACAGTGTTAGCAAGCACTTTTAAAACATGACCTATTTTTGTGCTATAGACCTGCTCTCTCAGGCCAGGTCTACACTACACATTTATTTATACCAAACTTAACCGCTGTGTAGACAATGCTAAGTCGATGGGAGACCTTCTCCAGTGCCCGCCAACATAGCTCCCGCCTCTGACGGAGTTGGAGTTGTTAGTCCAACAGAAGAGCTCTCTCCCATCAGGTTGGAGCATCTTCACCAGTGCAGCTGCACCGCAAGTTGGTTGTGTAGACCTGCCCTGGGGCCCCAGTCCTGCAAAGACTTCAGCTTGCTGCGCTTGAATGGGTTGAAGAACAAGGAAAAGCATAAAAATAGCCAAAGCTAGGACAACATACAGCTTTTATTTAAAGTGTTAGGCTTAATTTAACCTCTTTCAGTGTCTTCTGGACACAAAAGTGGCACTGCCTCAGCCTCTGCAGTTAAGGTCTGATCTCAAGCTTATGGAAATCAATGGAACAAAACTTCCACGAGCTTTGGATCAGGCCCTAATTCTCTGTAATAACAGCACCCCCTTTGGTGCTCCTTTTTGCCCTTCTATTTCTCTCAATGGCACAAACTGAAGGGGAACTCAGCCCTGCCAATCCTGGGAATAAAGTGAAAAAATAAGAAGGAAAGAGGCTGCAATCATATCTGCCCCTGCCTTTTGTGCTTTCCTTTACCAGAGGTAATTGTAGGGGGCTTTGTTATGACACCCTCTTTCTTTTCTCTTATTCCTCCTCTCCTTTTATAGGGTTAATTCCTTTTAAACAGCTCCTCTCATTGAATTTTTTTGCTATTTATCCACAAAAGAGGGGGAAATCATGTATTTATTATAACTTAAAATCATTGAAATTAAAGAAGTTAAAAGAGCTCTTTTTGCTGAATTGGTAAGACTCTTTTTTTGATTTTTTTCTCTACTATTTTAAATTTTCTACTACATCTTTCCCTTTGCAAGTTACCACTGGCAATGAGTGCTGCTTATCCTGGGCCCAATCCTGCATTCCTTGCACTCCCAAAGAAGGTGATGGGAGCCTAGTGTACTCAAGAAAAAGCACAATCAGACCCCATGTGTGCAAGATTCAAACAGATCAAGTGAGGCAGCAAGCTAAATTTAAACTTTGACCTTTTCCCGCTTTCTGCTGTGATACACAACAGGCAGTTTCCAAACCAAAGCTGGTGAAAACAGCTTTTTTGCTGTTTTTTTTTTTTAAATCACTGTGAAATTGTACCAGATGAAAAGTGAATCTTTTTTGATCTTTTGTAAAACCAGCAAATAGTCAATGTTACCCATTTCACTTTAGGTGTGAAAAATATTTATAGGGCTCTATTAAAAACTATAAAAAAGCTAGTGGATGAATCTGCCCTCCCCACCAAAAGGGAAACAAACAAACAAAAGTCTTACATTAAATCTTCTCTGAAGGTGAAGAACGTACATGAGATTTTCATTTTTTTTTATTATATAAAAATGTGATTCCCCATAGAGAACACATTTTTTCTAATGATAACCTTACCACCTTTGCATTATAGCTATAGTACTTGCAGTTGAAATATGTCGTTAACAAAATCAGATTTTACCTATATGCATTATGAGTTAAGAGCAATTGTTTTAATTTGCAAGCAGTTTGAAAGTCAATAGGATAAGATTTTAAATCTCATAGTAAATTGTGGCAAACAACTACCATTCTGACTTGATGTTATTTAGACTGCAGCTGGAAGTGACTGTTATTTTAACTTCTCTTAAAGGTAAAGATGTTATCAATACTTCCACTAATAAACAATTAAAAGGTACATTTAAATGAAGAAGACAATTAGTTCACATGACTAAGTTTATTTACTGGGCAATACTGATTACTTAAATGTCAGCCCTGCCCAAAGAAAACATATAGAGACGTAAATTACTAATAAAACAAACAGTATCAAAATATCACTTTTGATCACAATTTGTCTGTGTTCCTATAATAAAACTGTCAGCAGAATGACAGTTATTTTTTCTGTTTGTTATGAGAATTAATTTCCTTTTCCTTTCAGTGAGTTCATTTAATTGAGACAATTTATACTCTTGTTTGTGGATTTTATTTTTGAATTTTAGAAATAATAAAGTCATGGTTACTGTTATATATATATATATATATTTTTTTTTTAAACTCAAACCTTGTAGTAAATTTCTGATTGACAGCCTGCCCCCTCACTAGCTCTTCAAAGTTCAGGCTGACCTTTTATAACAAGTCAGTGCCTTCTTAATCTGAAAGGTGATTTCTAAAACTAGCAATCATTTTCAAACATAAACAATACTTTGTTTTGGTGGGTTTCTTTTCTTCTTCTTTCTTTTAAATCAAATCTAGCCCAAATGGCATGTTGAATGGAATGTGCTTTAACAGAGGCAGGCAATGTTTCAAGGCAAATAAATAATGTGTGTAATAATTTGCAAAAGACTTTCTTTCTTGTTTAGGACGCTGGATTGGTCAGAGAAGGCTCCCATGACAAGGCTGGGGAGGTTGGGCCATTTTGTGGCTAGCTAATTAGTTCCTACAGATTTAGCACCAAGGCTTCCCTCCTCTCCCAAACAACCCACAAGATTGGTTTTGTAGGCTAAGGTGTCTCTCTTCTCCCCAGCGGCCTCTCTTCTTCATTCTGCCTCCTTGATACAGGTGGGCAGCGGCTGGCTGGCTGGCTGGCTGGCCTCCCTCCTGCGAGCAGATCTCATGACATGCCCCGATTTCCTCCGGCTCCCCGACAGGAAATCAAGAGCTTTAAAGCGGCTGAGCCGGAGGCCTCCCAGGTGTATCTGTAAATAGCTCAGCCGGCGGCCGGCCAGCGCTTTAGCCCTTTCCGACGGGGAAGCACAAGCGGCCGGGCGGAGGGGGCAGAGCCGTGCCTCGGGCTGGGGCACCGCGAGCCATCAGGGCTTGCTGGGTTGCTTCCAGAGCGGTGGGGCGAGGAGGCAATTTCTGCGCAGCGCACGTGCGAAGGTGATGCTGGGTGACAGACAATCCCAGCTCCTGTAGATCTCCCGGCCCCCAGCGTAATTCCCCGGCAGGGCTTTCCCAAGTCTCCCATGCAGACTCGAATCGCTGAAATGTCTGAGCTCAGAGGCAGGCAGAATATTCATCGAAAGCTTCCCTGCGGGGCTCGACAATACGAAGCTGCTCTTGGGAAGTTATGCCGGGTGGCCAGGTTAACTAGCCGTTCTAGTTACTCCTCTGTCTCCTCGTGAACACGGTTGATCTGCTCTCGATTGCATGGCTGGCTAGGCATTTTTGACGGCAAACAGTGTGACGCTGTCAGAGGGGGAAATGACCGTCGCAGTTGCTATTCAGGACCCCAGGGGAATTCTGGACCCCAGGGGAATACTAATACACACCCGCCCCAACAAGTGATGTATATGTACATGGTACTATAGGTCAGAGTTCCATTGTAAAGCTCTGTTTTCAGGGGGGTTATAATTCAACCGTAAAAATTCACTTCTAGAGGGAACTTGGCATAGAATATCTCAGTCGGGGAAGCGGGGGGTGGGGGAGAGATTCACAGAAAAATTGAATAATAAAAAATATATTTGATATTTAATTTATAAAAGTGGAAACCAAAATAGAGGTTAGTAATGTAAATAACATGCTATTTTTGTGCTCCTAAATTCCCAGTGTAAAATCCTGAAGGTCACTAGTTTGTCACAGTATTCTGGACTTGTCTTGTGAGAATCTCCAACTATGTTACAAATGTTAGTCATCTCCATGTTGCTGAAAGATACAGAGTGATTACTCCCATTTTACAGATGAGTCACAGAAAGAGAAAGTGATTTATCAGCACTTAATCCAGAAATCCATTAAATAAAACCCAGGGATCTCTGACCAATAAGAACACAGGTATTTCAGCACTGGAACAAGTTCATCTGAATTGCTGCTGAGACAGACAGTGGCCAAAGCAAAGTGCTTCAGAGCAAGACAAAAAGCCTTCATAATGCTCCTACTTTGTGTTAGTACTGAGGTGATAGAGAAGAAAGCTGTTACAGGATTGGGAGGAACTCTTCCAAAGTATTATAGTTGCAAATGCTATTCCAGTTCACACAGATACACCGTTGCCAACTCACAGTGTACAAAAAAATATCAGTGAGGTGCCTCAAAATGATGAGATTTTTTAAATAATAAAAGTTAGGGTTTATTTGCCTTCTGGTTTTTTAACCCTCATAGTGTATGCAGGTCACATTTTCAAGCTTTTCTTCACAATCATAAAGGACTGGAAACTGCCCCGCCCCACCCAAAAGCTGAATCTTGCAAAATCATATGATTCCAGGAGCTGGGGTTTCAAGAAAAAAACCCCAAACTAGCATAAGATTTGTGATACAATCATGAGCACTGGCCACACTGTAGAGATCTACTCTTTTATTTCGCACACATTAAGATCAGTACTGTCAGCCCTAAACATTCAAAAATCATGAGTCAGACTCCAAAAATCATCTGATTGCCCCCCAAATCCTGAGATTTTTTAAAAAATGTTTATCTTGCTTTTTATCTGTCGTCTCACTTTTGAACTCCCCCTCCCCCCTCCCTCTCCCAATGTGTGTGTGATTATTACAGTTCTGTCAACCCTCAGAAATTATATTGAGTAAAGTGATTTTGACCTCTTGCTGCAGGAGCTCTTGCTAGAAGAAAGACTCTCCTGAGATCAAATCACACAAATTTGTATAATGTGCTACCCAATGGCAGAGCTGACAGCTTTCAAAATGCAAAAAATTCCAATTAATGTTGAGCCCTCTCTGCCCCGCGTCTGCCCATCCCCCAACCCATATATTAATTATACGTTCCGCAGGCTACTTTTGCTATCCTCGGAAGCATCTGATTCTGGCCACTGCCAGAGACAGGCTATTGGCCTAGATGGACCAATGCACCGGTCCACTACAGCAATTCCTATGTTCCTATGCAGTCTGGCACCCTCACATCAATTCTATGCCCCTCTCATCCCCAAATCAATTAATGTTGTGCCCCATCCACATCAATTCTGCCCACTTAGCCACATATCAGTTCTACATCTCTGCCTCACAGCTACCCTGTGCCCTGCTCCATCCCACCTCTGCCTCTTCTGCAGATGTGGAGGCTCTTCAGTCCCATTTCCTAGGCATGGGTGGGGCTAACTCCAGCAACTCCTCACTCCCCTCTGTCAAGGCCAGTTTTGCAGGATTAAAGGGAAGTGAGAAGCTTATCCTGTTGTTCATGGGAAGGAAGAGAGGAGCAGCAGAACTGCCCTGACGGTTTCTTTCTGCTTTGCCCTCCAATGAGAATCAAATAGGGTTTATGCTCCCTCTCACCCCACCCCACGCACTTCTGGCAGCTGCGGGGGGGGGGGGCTCTGTGTGCCTCTTTCAGCGCTGCTGATTGGAGGTTCTTCCTCAGGTGGCAGGGAAGAGGGGAAGGCAGCCAATCAGAGTTGTTTGGCTAGGTAAGGCTGGAGTTACTCCCCTACTGGGGAGACAGGTTCCAAAAGGGGCCAAAATCCTCCTTGTTTGCAAGTTGGCAACCCTGTTTGTGTGGCTTGGTATTTGCCCTTTTATGTTTCTTCATGATATGTAAAGAAACTGATGACATTTTTAACATTAGACATTCAAGTGCTGTCTAGCCTGGAAATCCCTATGAGGACTGGAGTACAAGGAAAACGATGGCTTTAAAAGAGAGCAAAAGTTGGGCAACTGAGAATTGCTAGAAGAGCTGCTAGCTTGAAGGGCTTTTCCCAGAGACTTTGGGTTTCAGATCCTCCTAAGGGATCGGTAAACTGTCTCCTTTGAGGAAATCTCTGATTTGCTTTTCTTCTCTTGCCTGTCTCCTGGGAAAAGGCAGCCAATCAGAGCTGCTCCATAAATTGAGGGGCTTCTTCCTCCATCAATACATAGAGCAGGCTAAGCTCATTTTCCATCTTTCCTTCTCTTAAATGGCCAGTTATTCAGCTGTCTTGCAGCTCCTGTTCACTGACTCCCAATGCTGCCCAACTTCCAGGAGGAGAATAGGAGGGAATAGAATAGCAGGGAGCAAATGAAAAGGAGAGTCACAGAAATGCGAGTAGCAGCAGAATCTGAAATAAATTTTGTGGGTACATAAATAGTTTTGGGATTTGCATGGAGGGACTAGATTAATTAATTGGTCTTGTGTAGGGGGCAACAGATTAATTCACTGGAATGGTGTGTGTGTGTAGAAGTGGCAGATTAATTCAGAAGAATTAATTCAGGGAATATAGAGGAGCGTCTATGCTTTTAGGTGGGTTTGATGGGGTTCCTACCCCCACACTGGGCTCTAAGGGGTTAATAGAACCCTTGGGAGGCTGTGTAGGAAGCAGCCAATCAGAGAGGGGCTGCGAGGAGCAGCCAATCAGGGCCAGGTTGCCCCATATAAGAAGGACTGCAGAGCAGAACAGCTTTAGTCTCTCCCTGGATTTTGAGGAAGACTGGTTGCTTTGCAGGCTGAAGGCAGCTAGCACCCTAGACAGAGCAGTACTGCAGGGAGCTCTTGGTGGGCAGCAGGGATCTGCAGGCTGAGGCCTTGACGCAAGGGCAAAGAGGATGCTGGGGCTGCAGGGAAGTGGCCAAGGGAAACCTACTGAAAAGTTGGAGGTGATGCTGTGAGCAGTGGCCTTCAATTGGGTCCCAAAGTAGTGAGTGGGCCTGAGTCTCCCCCACTTGCCACTAGGGAAGTGGCTAAACATTTGACTGCAGTTGCCACTGAGAGAAGTGGCTGGACAGGGACTACAGAGATATCTCCTGCAAGGTGGGAGCACCAAATATGGCATGGCTGGAGGGCTGTATCACTGAAGAGGACATTGTGGTCCTTGGAGGGATGTGGGTCCAGGAGCAGAAGAGGTGATGGGCAGAGCAAGGTGCACTGGCTACCAGAGCTAATTCCTGTACTGGCCACCAGGAGGTGTTGAAGTGTGGTGTCATAGGGGGCCAGAGAAAATAGTTAGAATGTAATAATGGCCATACTGGGTCAGACCAAAGGTCCATCCAGCCCAGTATCCTGTCTACTGACAGTGGCCAATGCCAGGTGCCCCAGAGGGAGTGAACCTAACAGGTAATGATCTATTGATCTCTCTCCTGCCATCCATCTCCACCCTCTGGCAAACAGGCTAGGGAGACCATTCCTTACCCACCCTGGCTAATAGCCATTAATGGACTTAACCTCCATGAATTTATCCAGTTCTCTTTTAAACCCTGTTATAGTCCTAGCCTTCACAACCTCCTCAGGCAAGGAGTTCCACAGGTTGACTGTGTGCTGAGTGAAGAACTTCCTTTTATTTGTTTTAAACCTGCTATCCATTAATTTCATTTGGTGGCCCCTAGTTCTTATATTATGGGAACAAGTAAATAACTTTTCCTTATTCACTTTCTCCACACCACTCATGATTTTATATACTTCTATCATATCCCCCCTTAGTCTCCTCTTTTCCAAGCTGAAAAGTCCAAGACTCTTTAATCTCTCCTCATATGGGACCAATTCCAAACCCCTAATCATTGTAGTTGCCCTTTTCTGAACCTTTTCTAATGCCTGTATATCTTTTTTGAGATGAGGGGACCACATTTGTACGCAGTATTCAAGATGTGGGTGAACCATGGATTTATATAAGGGCAATAAGATATTCTCCGTCTTATTCTCTCTCCCTTTTTTAATGATTCCTAACATCCCGTTTGCTTTTTTGACTGCTGCTGCTGCACACTGTGTGGACGCCTTCAAAGAACTATCCATGATGACTCCAAGATCTTTCTCTTGATTAGTTGTCGCTAAATTAGCCCCCATCATATTGTATGTATAGTTGGAAAAAATAACCCCAATGTGCATTACTTTACATTTATCCACATTACATTTCATTTGCCATTTTGTTGCCTTATCACTTCATTTTGTGAGATCTTTTTGAAGTTCTTCATAGTCTGCTTTGGTCTTAACTATCTTGAGCAGTTTAGTATCGTCTGCAAACTTTGCCACCTCACTGTTTACCCCTTTCTCCAGATCATTTATGAGTAGATTGAATAGGATTGGTCCTAGGACTGACCCTTGGAGAACACCACTAGTTACTCCTCTCCATTCTGAAAATTTACCATTTATTCCTACCCTTTGTTCCCTGTCTTTTAACCAGTTCTCAATCCATGAAAGGATCTTCCCTCTTATCACATGACAACTTAATTTACATAAGAGCCTTTGGTGAGAGACCTTGTCAAAGGCTTTCTGGAAATCTAAGTACACTATGTCCACTGGATCCCCCTTGTCCACATGTTTGTTGACCCCCTCAAAGAACTCTAATAGATTAGTAAGACATGATCTCCCTTTATAGAAACCATGTTGACTTTTGCTCAACAATTTGTTCTTCTATGTGTCTGACAATTTTATTCTTTACTATTGTTTCAACTAATTTGCCCAGTACTGATGTTAGACTTACCGGTCTGTAATTACCAGGATAACCTCTCGAGTCCTTCTTAAATATTGGCATTACATTAGCTATCTTCCAGTCATTGAGTACAGTAGCTGATTTAAAGGACAGGTTACAAGCCATAGTTAATAATTCTGCAATTTCACATTTGAGTTCTTTCAGAACTCTTGGGTGAATGCGATCTGGTCCCGGGCACTTGTTACTGTTAAGTTTCTCAATTAATTCCAAAACCTTCTCTAGTGACACTTCAATCTGTGACAATTCCTCAGATTTGTCACCTACAAAAGAGGCTCAGGTTTGGGAATCTCCCTAACATCCTCAACCATGAAGACTGAAGCAAAGAATTCATTTCATTTCTCTGATGACTTTATCGTTTTTATGTGCTCCTTTTGTATCTCGATCGTCCAGGGGCCCCACTGGTTGTTTAGCAGACTTCCTGCTTCTGAGGTACTTAAAACATTTTATTGCCTTTTGAGGTTTTGGCTAGCCATTCTTCAAACTCCTTTTTGGCTTTTCTTATTACATTTTTACATTTAATTTTGCAGTGTTTATGCTCCTTCCTATTTACCTCACTAGGGTTTGACTCCCGCTTTTTAAAAGATGCCTTTTCATCTCTCACTACTTCTTTTACATGGTGGTTAAGCCACAGTGGCTCTTTTTTAGTTTTTACTGTGTTTTTTTTTAATTTGGGGTATACATTTAAGTTGAGCCTCTATTATGGTATCTTTGAAAATTGTCCATGCAGCTTGCAGGGATTTCACTCTAGTCACTGTACCTTTTAATTTCTGTTTAACTAACCTCCTCATTTTTGCATAGTTCCCCTTTCTGAAATTAAATGCCACAGTGTTGGGCTGCTGAGGTGTTCTTCCCACCACAGGAATGTTAAATGTTATTATATTATGGTCACTATTTCCAAGCGGTCCTGTTATAGTTACCTCTTGGACCAGATCCTGCGCTCCACTCTGGACTAGATCGAGAATTGCCTCTCCCCTTGTGGGTTCCTGTACCAGCTGCTCCAAGAAGCAGTCATTTAAAGTATAGAGAAATTGTCTCTGCATTTCATCCTGAGGTGACATGTACCCAGTCAATATGGGGATAATTGGAATCCCCCATTACTGAGTTTTTTATGTTGATAGCCTCTCTAATCTCCCTTAGCATTTCATTGTCACTATCACTGTCCTCGTCAGGTGGTCGATAATAGATCCCTAATGTTTTGTTCTTATTAAAGCATGGAATTACTATCCATAGAGATTCTATGGAACATGTGGATTCACTTAAGATTTTTATTTCATTTGATTCTACATTTTCTTTCACATATAGTGCCACTCCCCACCCTGCACGACCTGCTCTGTCCTTCTGATATATTTTGTACTCTGGAATGATTGTGTCCCATTGATTGTCCTCACTCCACCAGGTTTCTTTGATGCCTATTATATCAATATCCTCCTTTAACACTAACACTAAGCACTCTAGTTCACCCATCTTATTTGGGAGGTAGTATTGGGAATTGGTGATGGTGCCTGGTTTACAGCTCCTCTTCCTTGGCATGGATAGTAGTTTGGGAAGTGCCCACCAACAATGAATGGGTTTTGTGTTGATGCAGTTCTTTGTTTGAGATCTGAGGAGCCACTTACTTGATCAGCAAGGAGGGGCTGATGCTCCAGAGGATTGGGGCTCTGCAAAGGTTTGGAAGTGCTATGTAGTAAATGTAGTAAAGATAGTAAATGTTAAATATTAATTTCAATAAACAAAATTCTGATCAGTTACTCCAGATCTCTACTGGAGTACCTCCAAAACTATTAATCCTACTGACCACCCCATTTCTTGTATTATGGGCAGAGGTAGATAGAAGTTCCTTACTTTAGTCCCATCTCCCTCTAACTGGCCAAAAATCTGCTTTTAAAATGCTGATACACATTAATTAACTGGCCAAGAAATTGCTTCAATAACTTTAAGTTTGTCACAAGGCAATAAAAAGAAATTCAAAGTAAAGGCTGAAATTCCAGTCTTAACTTCCCCCATTTTCTTGAAGTATTAAACATCCATTCTGTATGGTAACTACGTTCTATGCAAGAGTCAACAATAGTTAGGCATAATGAAGTAATTACAATGTATATTAAGCATGGCTATTTATTAAGGGATGTACATCAATGATGTTGGTTAATGAGGCTGGAGTGGCAGCAAGTTCAAGATAGTTTCATCTTGAGCCTCAGTTTTGAATGTCTTTAATTTTGTTGGCTTGTTTTATAGGGTTAATCAGCTTTTTCTTTCATCATAACTGTGTAGGTGACTCTACATTTCCACTCTATAAGGTGGAAGCCTGTGCATTTATCTGGGTGTAATTTTTAAAGTGGTTTTTTTTAAAAAAACACACACACACCCCACACACAGCTGCAAACTTAATGGGATGGTAATAGATCTCAAGTCCCAGTGGTGATGGAACTTGGTGATATGCTAAACCAAAAGAGCTCTCTCCCATGCTTGTAGCTGCTGAGTTGGTGTGAAGTGATGGGAACAGACATTCTAGGCTTCAGTGATACACAAGGTAGCAATCTTGGAATCTTATTGTATAGATCAACAGTTCTCAGCCAGGGGTCTGGGGCCTCCTGGGGGGCTGTGAACAGGTTTTAGGGGGTCTGCCAAGCAGGGCCAGCATTAGAGTCACTGGGACTCAGGATAGAAAGCTAGAGCCCCATCACCTGGGGCTGAAAGCAAAGCTTGAGGGTCCCCAGGCCATTGCCTTGCTTGCTACCCCCTAATGCCAGCCCTGGCTTTAAGTGCAGAAAAACAGTTGTGGCACAGATGGGCCATAGTGTTTCTATAACCTGTTGCGGGGTGGAGGGGCTCAGAAAGAAAGGTTGAGAACTCCTTGTATAGATTATATATATGGAAATCTATATGGGTGTGTTTATTCTACACACTATCAGTCTAGTTCACAAGACACAAAGCTGAGGCAACCAGTGAGTTAACAATTCAATACAACTTTTTTCTGTACAGCATTTTATTGTACAAACTCCATCCCTAAATGCTTTATAGAGTTAAATGATACCACTGGTGTTCAATAATAAACAAAAGTAGCAGTAGAGGGAAAATAATCAATTATAGGTAAGGAAGAAAAGACAGTTTTGAAAAATAAATAGGTGAAGACAGAGCCTAATTAGGCATTTTAGCACCCTGGGCAAGCAAGCATATTTGTGCCCCCTACTATATTTTTTGGGGGGGGGGTAATTTTTCTGCACTGAGGCTGCATGTGGGGAGGGGCATGCAGGGTCACATGACCCCCAAACCACACAGTCTGGGCAGTTCGCTGAGGTGAGTCCAGGGATGGAAGTGGCGCTCCCTCCTTGACCTCCGCCTCGCAGGGCTAGCCTGATCGAGTTGCTGTGTGGGGCTTCACATGTTGCTTCTGTTTCCGCCTCGTTTTTCTGCCTCTGTAGCTACCCAGTTCGTCCCACGCCCTGGTTACAGCCCTGAGCAAAGAGGAGGCAAGTGGGGAGGCTGTTGCTCAGGGTCAGAGCTACAGAGAAGAAGGCTCTTGTCCCAACAGTTTCCCAGATGGAAGGAGGCAGATGTGCACAGGGAACAGAGAGTGGAGTAGAAAGAAAAGGTCTCTGATGCATTCTGAAGCAAATCCATGGAGGGCCATTTTGCACCCTATTCTGAAATGAAATAGTAACCAGTAGGGTTTTTTGAGGAGGGAGGGGATGTAGTTACACTTTTTTGTACTTGGGATAGATCAATCACAGTGGAAAAAATAATGTATTGTACCCTGATTATAGCAGTTGCAACTGATTTTTCTTTTATGTAATCTTATTTTAATATGTTTCAGACTAGCAGCTGTGTTAGTCTGTGTCAGCAAAAGGAACAGGAGGAATTGTGGCATCTTAGACTAAAAAATGCATTAGAGCACAAGCTTTCGTGGGCTACAGCCCACTTCATCGGATGCATAGAATGGAACATATAAAGTAAGAAGATAATATACAGAGAAGGTGGAAGTTGCCATACAAACTGTAAGAGGCTAATTAAGATGAGCTATTATCGGCAGGATAATTTTAATGTGGCTTGGCTGGCTGATCCTGGTCCCTCCCAGGTCAGTTGCAAAACTCTCATTAACTTAAATGGAAGGCAGGACTGAGCCCCCTATGATGAAATGCTATTGTAGTAAAAGCTTTTTGTTTTGCTTTCAGCAATAAGGGGATAGATAGAAGGCCACTAACTGCTTCTAATGATACATATCACTCATATCAGGTGTAGTGAACTAAACAAGAGGAATTCTTTTCCCCTTCAATGTTGAAATCATAAATTTAATTCATATTACATCCAAAAAGACTATGGTAAAAGAAAGTTAAGGTTGCAAAGCCAAAACTCAAAAGTTAGGAAGTCCTAGGAATTAAGCAAAAAGAAAAGGACTTGTGGCACCTCAGACTAACAAATTTATTCGAGCATAAGCTTTTGTGAGCTACAGCTCACTTCATCGGATGCATTAAGGTTGCCTGTGTAATTGTTTTTTAGATGCCCAATTTGAGACACTCTGGCTCTGATTTGCAGAAGTACTGAGTGATCACAGCTGCAACAGAGATCAATAATTTTACTAATGTTTGTGAAGTACTGAGATACTATTGAATACCCTAGAAAAGCCTGTGGGGAAATTAATAATTCTTCATTCCAGGCAGGGTTTGAATGGTGTACAGTAAATGCATGGGGCCAGACACTGAATGATGAGGATGAAAAAGAATACCGAATAGAATCAGGGCTACAATTAAAAAAAAAACAGCATGTAATCATGTAGTTTGCATAATAAAGCATATGCACAAATGGGGCAAATTAAGGTTGAGCTGGCAACTTCTGGCAATTTCTGACTTTTGAGAATTTGACTTTGCAACCTTATTCTGTGTGTGATGTGGTTTTTTAAAAAGAAATAAGTATTACACTTGAACTATATTTTAATTACAATTAAATCACTGTGGGGAAAATCAGAGTCCTAGTCCAAAACAATATATCAACAAATATTTGTGTGATTATGTTGATATAGATGTTATACCCTTCACACAGACACACATGAACATACAACTCTGTCTATATGCACATGTGTAACTATAAGAATTGCCATACTGGTCAGACCAAAGATCAATCTAGCCCAGTATCCGGTCTCCTGACAGTAGCCACTGCCACAAACACAGACACTTATTTGATGTAGGGGGCCATATTTTTATAGCAATTTTAATTGTATATTCTGGAACCACTGGCATCATTTCTACTAATATTTGAAGAGCAACTGTCAAATTGAACTTGACAAAAGCTTACGCTCGAATAAATTTGTTAGTCTCTGAGGTGCCACAAGTCACCCTTTTCTTTTTGCGGATACAGACTAACAAGGCTGCTACTCTGAAAACTGAAACTGACTTAACTGATTTTCATTGCAATCTGAGGAAAAAATGCAGTAAGTAAATCTAATTAGCAACAAATTAGATTTTTTTTAAACTTTCACTTTTAATAACTAAGCTCTTATTAGTAACATAGGTAAAAATGATATATTTACAAGACATGGGCTAAATTCTGTAAACCAGTGGAACTCCCTGAGAATATGAACTATGATTTGTAAGCTGAGGCCCTGTAATGTACTGAGTTTATTTCTGTGTGATTTGGATAGCACTAACAGTGTACTTGATAGCATACATGTTAAAAACATCAATCCTTACAATACACCGTGAGTCAGATTATCCTCGTTTTACAGAGGAGGAATATATATTTGGGTTTTTTTAGTATGAATTAAACTCCCTAAAAAGAATAAAAATAGCAGTAAGCAGAAAACACAACCATTTCCCCAAGTGTGTGTATATATAACCAGTACTCTAATTCCAAGTATTCAAAAACCATGAAACCCCCTCAAATCACAATTGTTTTAAAAAATGAGATTTTTTAAAAGGTTTGAAATTTGAACTATTTTTATTTGACTTTGGTGTTCACTCATCACATTTTCATGTTTTTCTCTATAACCGTAAGGGCTAGAAGCTAATTTTTTTAAATGAAGGCTAAATTTCCCATGTAATCCCGTGACTGCCGGGGCTTTAAAGAAACACAAAATAGGGAGAGATTGGTAATGCTGTTCTTTCTTAGCTTGAGCACCCAATGCATAAGGACATAGTCACCTTAAAAATCATATTTGTCTGAATTTCGTTTACCAAATATTTTTACCTGTAAACCTAAGATGGCTATAATTGTGAGCGATCAGGAGAAAACGTTTCTTTTTTTCAGTTTGCTTACTTTGTGCATGTGGGCGCCATCCTGCAAGGTACTGAACACTCTGGCCAGGATTAAGTGCATGCTTAATTTTAAAACCTTTATGGAGTGTCCCCATTTAAGTGAATAGTAGCATGTGGTTAGGATTTCAGCCTTTGACTGTAGGGGGGTTATTCATGAGTTTAAATACTTTGCTGGATTGCTTTGCAAAATGCTCAGCACCTCCCTAAACTGAGCTTTGTGCGTAGTCAATTACATGGATTCCCCAGATAGCTACTTTGCATCCTGCAGCTTGTTCTCTGCAGGCCAACCCCTAGCAGTCTATGTTCTTCTTCAAGATCCAAATTTCTTGGTCAAGGTATAGTCAAGGTTCACACTCTAGAGAAAATAATTATATTTAAAAAAAAAAAGTAAAGTTTTCAGGGTCTGTTCAAAAGTGTCTGAAGTTGGGTCATGATCCTCCTATTGACTACCCCTGCCCTAGCCCAGGCCTACTTGAAGTGAATGTGGCTCCTTGTGGCCTCAGCGGTCCACCCACACAAAACTAGTTGAGGTGCTTGGGGTCCTTAGTCTCTTTCCCTGCTGTGTGAAAGACCCAAACAAAGCAGGCGCGGTAAAACTCTTTAGCAACATTTTTCCTTTTTTCAAATAAATATTGGCCAGGGGACATAAGGGCATTACCTGAAAATACCTTCTTAACTTATTTTATAGTCCGCTAGCGCCCAGAGGTCCCCGTCAAGATCACTTAGGGCTAGGCACTGTACAAACACAACTCCACGGAGTGCCCGGACATTTTGTACTTTTAACGGGCGGTGAGTTTGGGATTCATCCAGAGGCTCAAAATTCTCAATCTCCGCTTCCTTCGATCAGCGGTAGCTCGGTGGGTGCCTGCTGCGGGGAGGGCAAGTCCCCTCCCCGCCACACACGCTCTCCCCATGCCCGGACAGTGAGTGGTGGCCGGGCAGAGGCGGACTCCCCCGCCTGGCTCGGGGCGCGGGGGCGGAGCAGGGGGCTGCCGCAGTGGAAAGTCATCCATCTCGTTTAGGAGCCGGTGTGCTGCTAACACTTCCTGCTGTAATTTGCGGCCAGGGCTATTGGTTGGGCTGCTCCTATTCGCTCGTGGCCCTGACGCCGGGCAGTCTGGGGAGGCGGAGCCCGGCCCCGGGAGGAGGAGGGGGAGGGGGTGTGTTTCATAAACAAAGTCCTAGTACCGGGGGATCCCCCCCCTTCACGCGCAGCCGCTGCTCCGGGGGTCCCTGCCGCGAGAGGGGTTTTTATGAATGGACGGGGATGCCCGGGGAGGGACACGCGAGCCGCTTTCCTTTTCCCGGGGAAAGCCGGGCGGCCGCGGGCGGCGTTCGCGCGGGCTCCCCACCGCCGCTCTTCCGCCCGCCCAGGCGGCGGGAGCAAGGCGGGCAGAGGCGCTCGGGGGCCCGACCCGGGCAGTGGGGCGGGCTCGCCGGGGCGCAGACCCCCGCCCCCCAGCCCCTTGCTGTGCCGCCGCCGCGCTCTCCGCTATGTGGGGCGGGAGCCCCCCGGGGTGGGCGGTGGAAGTGGGGGAGGTGACAGCCCGGCCCCAGGCAGGTCTCCCTCGCGGGGCGGGGGCGCTTCCAGCTCTGCCCCCCCCCCTTCGGGCAGGGCGAGGAACAGACCTGCTGGAGTTTAACTGGCGGAGGGGGGGGGGGAACCACCCCTCCTTCAATCCCCTCCCCACGCAGCTGGGAGGGCGCGTCCCTCTCCCCAACCCACGGTGCTAAACCTCGGCCCCAGGGCGGGAAGGGATGAGGGCGGCGGCGGGAAGCGTTTCGGTGACAGACAATCGCTCTTCAAGCCCCCCCCGCCCCGCCCGTTTCGGCGGGCCCCGCGGCGGCACTGACGCAAGGGTGTTTACCGGCCCCGAAGGTAAATGATTCGTCCTGTGCCGCGCGGGCGCGCCCGCCCCCCCTCCACCACCCCACCCCCGCACTGTTCTGCCGCGACTGAACTGTGCCCAGTGCCGCGGCCGTGAGCCAGCCCAGCCTGCGCAACGAGCGCCTGGGTGCGTTACACGCTCCCCCGCGTGACGGGGTGTGGGGGGGGGGTGCGCGCGCGCCGCCCCCGAGCCCTGCGAGGCGGGACTCGTCGCAGGCCGGGGCGGGGCCTGCTCGCCGCTGAGCTCAGCTTTGCCGCTTACGTCCGCCTATTATTTACTTGCACTTTAAACGTCCTCGCCTTTTTTAAATACGCTGCTTGGGCCCACGTGTTCCCCCGCCGTGTCCTCTGGAGGGATGAAGCCAGCAAAGGCTCCCTCCCCCGCCCAAGGTCCTGTTTCATTTGCTAACCTCCCCACCCCCGCCCTCCTTCTCCGGCAAAGCCCAGGGCCTGGGGGTGGGGCGTGGGTAGGTTTTTGAATGGTAGAAAGGAGGAGCCTGGGGAAAGCCGTGATCCCTGGCTGCTGGCGCGCTGGCTGTCCTGATCGTGGGAAAGTGGCTGCACGTAAAGCAGCAGATTCTTTGTCCCTGTTGTTCTTCTGTAATCGATCTCACTTCAAGTCGAGGGGTGGAAAACTTCAAAGGCGGATCGGGCCGTTGGAGGTCTGAGGAGGCGCACAATCAGCTCGCACTGCACCCGCTCTGCCTCCGCCCCCATCTCCAGGAGAAGGGGGCGGGTGGGGCAGAGAATCCTCCAGTCTCTAAAGTACACCCAATCAATCAATAACATACAGACTTTGTGGAGAGGGTGGGTGGAAGGGAGCTGAGGGCGTTAATGTACCCAAATACACACAGACTTTCAAACTGCCCTGTTTCTCCCCTGGCTAAATAGCTGCATTCTGTCCTGTAGGTATTTTTTTTTGAAAGGGGGGGGTCCTCTGGGGCAATTTTAGATTTGCATAGTTTACAATGTAAGCTACTGTAGAACAAGATTCAGAGGAGCAGCCGTGTTAGTCTGTATCTGCAAAAAGAAAAGGAGGACTTGTGGCACCTTAGAGACTAACCAATTTATTTGAGCATAAGCTTTCGTGAGCTACAGCTCACTTCATTTGTAGCTCATGAAAGCTTATGCTCAAATAAATTGGTTAGTCTCTAAGGTGCCATAAGTCCTCCTTTTCTTTTTATAGAACAAAAATTACTGATTGACACCAGCTAGGGGCTCTCCTTGGTAGCTGGTAGTACTTTTAAACACAGTTGGGGAGGACAGATGGCACTGAGAGCATGGCTACATTTGCAGATGTAAAGCACTTGGAGTTAAACCAGCCTTCGTAGAGAGCAGTAGGGAAAATGCTGCGGTCTGTCCACACTGACAGCTTCAAGTGCACTGGTGTGGCCACATTTGCGGCACTTGCAGTGGCATTGGGAGCAGTGCATTATAGGCAGCTATCCCAGGATGCAAGTGGCTGCACATGCTTTTCAAAGGGGGGGTGGAGTGTGACAGGGAGTGTGTTATGTGTATGTGGGGGGAAAGAGAGAGTGGGTTTTGGGGGGGCTGAGAGCATGTCAGCATGCTGTCTTGTAAATTCAGACAGCAGCAGACCCCCCTTGCTCCCCCGCCTCTCTCTCTCTCACACACAGCATTCCACACTAATGGTTGCTTTGTCTCGGAGCAGATAAGTAGCCGGCTGTCAGAAACGGAGCTTTCAAAGGGCATTTCTGCATTCTTACAGCTGATTCCAAATAATGACAAGAGTGGCCACTTGACTTAAGGGGATTATGGGACGTTTCCAGAGGCTGATCAGAGCTCAGTAAAGCAACACCTCGTTCACACTGGCACCGTGGTGCTCCAGCGAGGGCACAGCAAATGTTATTCCACTTGCTGAGGTGGAGTACTAGCAGCGCTGTAGCCGCGGAGTCAGAGTGCTCTACGTGCCTTGCCAGTGTGGATGGGTAGTGAGCTAGTGCGCCCAGGGCTCCTTTACTGCACTGTAACTCACAAGTTTGGCCAAGCCCCAAGACAATATATAGCCATAGCTGGATACAGCTGAGGACTGAGCCCTTTGTTTGTTCCCCATATTTCAGTTTTTCCATAGGAAATGCTGTTATGTATTACTTTAAAGTCTCCATCCCCACCATACACAATTGTTCAATAAACACCCTCTTCTCTTCCACCAGGATTTGCATCCTTAGAGCTTGTACTGGTGATGTTCAGAGTCTGACTGCATAGCATTAAAGGGGTTAATCATAATGCATATACACACATAGGGTGGAGCTTGTGCCAATGTCTCTAACTACAGTTACCCCAAAATTTCCATCCTAAAGTGCCTTAATCCAGATGCTTATCACTTTCTCAAACTTTTACTTTTTGGACTGTAATTTTTCAGAGTCTATTGTCAGCCTAAGGATGACTTTTTTTGTGGCAAGTTGTTAGCAAATACAGTTCAGCTAAATTTTGAAACAAAGAAAATTAACACTCGCTCCCCCCACACACAAATATTTTGCTGTTATTTAGAAACAAGCAAATGTGTAGCCATTTTCTGAACAGCTCTCTCCATGGTTTGGGGTAGCAACTTGTTTTCTGACATAAACTTTAGATCAGAAATGAGCCTTCTAGTAGCCTGGTGAAAATGTTTATATTTGGCCAAATAGTGTATCATAATTGTAGATAGTGCTTGCATGTTAATTTTTACCAAACAATGATGTTGTTTTTAATAACCATATCCCAACTTTCAGTTGGCCCTGCACATACTAAATAAGTGAGATTCCTCATTGTGTAGGTGAAATCCTCCTATGAGTGTGTGTATAGGAGGAAAGCTAGATTGTTTGATCAACCAAAGGCCTGATGTTACAGAAGTCCTTCCTGCTCTGTGTGCTTTGAGAAATGTATTTGAAAATGCATTTAAAAAATCAAAACTAGCACTTCTGAGTTAAAACAGCCAACCCCAGCTACAGATAAGGCACAGGTGGTGAATCATGATCTTCCAGCACCCACCACCGTACAGTGTGGCTTATCAGGCCCAATGGCCTCCCTTCCCCCTCTTCCTACAGCAAACAAAATCTGCAGCCTCCTGATATCAAGATTTGCTCAAGTCTGAAGCTTGGACTCTTCAACCCTTTTGTGATATTGCTATTGGGTCTGGACACTCTTTCTCTAGAGTTCTATGTATATGACTCCCATACAGTAGTATCTCAGCAGTTACAAGTATTTGTGGATTTACCTTCACAGCACCAGAGAGTTAGGTAAGTATTAATAGTCTGTCTCCCCCCCCGCCTTTTTTTTTTTAATAAACAGATGAGAAACTGAGGCACTGAGCGACTAACTGACTTGTCCAATGGCTCTCAGAAAGCCTGTGGTGGTGCTGGGAATTGATGTCCGAGCTCCTGGTTCTGTGCCCTAAACACAAGACTGGCCTCTGTGTTATCACTACAGCCCACAATGCTTCTATCCTTTCCCCTTTCTGTTTCTGCTCCAGCTTCCCTTTCCCTTTAATCTCCTTTACATATGCCAACATTTTCTTCTACTTCCCTTCAGCCCCAAATGAATCCTCTAAAAACGAAGAATCAAATCCTCCAATTTGTCCAAGCTGCACCTGGTGCAGGCCAAAGGGGTACATGGGGGAAAATCACTATAAGCCGTCTTTCATCAACCCTGATTCTGGTCTGACTGGGTGCCAACATCACCCCTGGTATAACATGCCTCAGGCTAAGGAGTGCTCTAATTATACTAGCTAGAATGGTGTTCCTCCCCCGGGCCTACTCTGCCAGTCGCTCATTCCTCTCCAACTCACCCAGGAATACTGTCTTTACACCATGTGGGGATTTCCTTCATGTGGGGAACTCCCAACTGCCCTATTATGGTACAAAATGGATGAAGACAAGGGCTAGAATCTGTCTCCAAGTATTTCTAATATAAATAAAGCAATTATATTTTAGAAATTTGTGGAACTAATATAATGTCTGCTGTCATCCTGGTCACTTTGGCATGTTTTTATCTTTTTTCCCCCCTTATGCTTCCTCTGTGTTTGTCTTAAATTAGGTTATAAACTCTTCAAGGCAGGGATTGTGTAGCTGTAGTCAAAAAATAAAATAAGAGGTGAGGTTGCATAAAGACTGGGATAGAGAATAATGCAGAAAATATTATAGTGTCCACAAAGGGTAGGACAAGTAATTGGCTTAGTTTGCAGGAAGGGAGATTTAGGTTGGATATTGGGAAAAACTTCCTATCAGGCTAGTTAAGCATTGGAACAGGTTACCTGTGGAATTCCGGTCACTGTAGGTTAAGAACAGGTTAATCAAACCCCTGCCTGGGTGATCTAGGTATACTTGGTCCTCCCTTAGCATGTGGGGATGGCAGACCTACATTTTTATGATTGTAATTTGTATGATCATGTCGTTACTTCACTCCATGATCTTTCCTCATATGGAATACAGTGTAAGGTATTGCTTATCCCATATCAAAAAGGATATTGCAAAATTAGAGGCCATTCAGAGATGGGTGACAAGAATGATTAGGGGCATGGAAAGACTTTCATATGAAGAGAGATTGAAAAGATTGGAATTAATTCATCTTCTTTAGGAGAAATAAAAGGGATATGGCAAAAATATACAGAATTGAGGATGGTGCAGAATAGCTCAACTGGGAGCTTCCCCCCCCCCATCTCATAAATCAAGAAGGAGCGGACATTCAGTGAAATTGAAAGGTGGTAAATTCCAGATTGGTCATAGGATACACTTTTCACACAGGGTATAATCAGACTGTGGAACTCATGGCCTCAGCAGTGTCCTGTGAGAAACAATTTAAGATTCAAGGTGGGATTGGACATTTATCTGGATAAGAATAACAATAAAAATATGAAGTGTTTTGGAAGAGTGATTAAAACCTTCTGCTTCCCAGGTTAAATTAATCTCTAACCAATAAGGGGTGGGGGCAAATTATCCCACATCTGACTATGGTGGGTTCTTGTACCTTACTGAAGCATCTGGTATTGGCCAGTGTCAGATACTGGATTAGATTAACTTCAGGTATGACCAAGTATGGCAATTCTTAGGTTCCTAAACATCTACCTGCGTGTTTGTAGAGTGTATCCCACAAGGAGATCCTAATGCTGATTGGGACCATTGTGTGCTACCACAACATACATAAATAACAACTATAATCACAGTAATCCTGGCCTCTAACAAGTTTAGAGAAATGCCAGCTTTTAATTTAAACATCCCCTTAGAACTGAACTGTAGATCTCCAAAATATGTGGTTAATTTCAGTGCCTGAGGGACAAATAGCAGCTCCTGAATTCACGTTACAATTCAATAGTATTCTGCCTTCCTCCTGAAAGTCTGGTTCATACCCACGACTTCTGCATTTATAATGGAAGATTTCCAAAAGGGGTGTGTGGTTTGGTCTAAAACTGGCACTTTTGCTAAAAGTCTTAGTTAATGCTACTGTCCAAAATAGTTAGAACGTGAGCCAATTTAGCAAGCCCAAATTTGAATTGACTTTGGAAAGATTAACTTGTACTTCTGAACAGCCTCACATATAGCCAATAGGGAGCTGTCTTAGCACTTTAGTAGTTACACATCTTTCAGATAATTCTGAGCTCTGTGTGCAAAATTAGGTCTCTGATATCTGGATGTGTCACATCCTAGGAGTCCCTAAACCAATGGGCCAGATTGTTTCCTCCCTGGGATAAACCCACAGGAGGGGTTGCAGGATAGGGGTTAAGGAAAACTTGGTGTAATTCCCATCTGAATTTTCCTGGAACCATTTCTTCTGGTGAGAGGGATTTAGGGTGGATGTAGATTATAAAAGTCCTGCTGCTTCCCAAATTTGTACATTTTGGGGATTCATAGGGAAGGAAACTCCCTTCCTCACAAAAATAGGAGCTATTTGCAGGGACAACAACCACTAACTCTACTGTTCCGGCTATATGGATTTCCACCTCCCCTGGATTTCCACATGCAAATGTGGGAGCAGAGCAATGGGTCTGTAGTATTCAAGTGGAGGGGCATCTGTGGGGTGGTGCTGTAGTGGCAACACTCCCCTTCTGCACAGAAAGGGAGAGGTCCGTGTGCTGAGGAAACCCTCTGCGTACACTTCTGCCTAGGATGATCCAGTGCAATGGATGGATCATAATGAGAAATAAAGGTGCTTTTGCCATCTGGTACTGATATAGATGGTGTTCCTCAGGTCCAATAGCCTTTTGAATTACTGCACGTGAGAGAACACAGAATGGAAAGTGTGTATTCAGAACTGAGAGGGAGATTGCAGCATTGACTGGGATGAGACATGCCGCTTGGTGAGGTGAAAGGCAAGTCAGATCCAGAGGGCTCAACTTCAGTCTCCAGAATGTCTTCCTGACCTGTGGGCACTCCTCCGCATCTGGTCAATGTTCTGTTGAATTTCCCTCCATCTCCCAGGTTCAGAGTACTTTCTCCCTACCCTGACTGGTATAGAAGGGTACAGCTTGCCCAGGAAGGGCAGGCAGAGAAAAAAGGGAGGAAGTGTTGCCTTGTATATCAAAAATGTATACACTTGAACTGAGGTTGAGATGGAAATAGATTTGTTGAAAGTCTATGGGTAAGAGTAAAAGGGGTAAAAAACAAGGGTGATGTCATGGGAGGCTTCTACTACACACCACCTAACCAGGAAGAGTAGATGGATGAGGATTTTTATAAACTAACAAAATCATCCAAAGCACAGGATTTGGTGGTGATGAGGGACTTCAGCTATCCAGAGCTCTGTTGGGAAAACAGCACAGAAGGGCACAGATTATTCAACAAGTTCTTGGAATGTACTGGAGACCATTTTTTATTTCAGAAGGTGGAGAAAGCTACTTGGGGAGAAACTGTTCTAGCTTTGATTTTTGACAAATGGGGAAGAACTGGTTGAGAATTTTAAAGTGGAAGGCAACTTGGGTGAAAGTGATCATGAAATGATAGAGTTCATGATTCTAAGGCACGGTAGGAGGGAAAACAGCACAATACATCTGATGAAGTGAGCTGTAGCTCACGAAAGCTTATGCTCAAATAAATTGGTTAGTTTCTAAGGTGCCACTAGTACTCCTTTTCTTTTTGCGAATACAGACTGACACGGCTGCTACTCTGAAACCAGCACAATTCAGATAATGGATTTCAAGAAGGCAGACTTTAGCAAACTCACAGAGTTGGTAGGTAAGAAATGGCAGAATTGCTAAATAACTTTTTTGTTTCAGTTTTCAACAAAAGGATTAGTAACAATTGGACATCTAACTTAATGAAAGCCAGTGAAAATTAGGTAGGATTGGAGGCGAAAATACTGCAAATTACTTTGACTTAATTAGAGGTCTTTAAGTCACCAGGCTCTGATGAAATACATCCTAGAATACTCAAGGAGATGACTGAGGAGATAGTTGATCCATGAGTGATTATCTTCAAAAAAATAATGGAATATGGGAGAGATTCCAGGGGACTGGAAAAGGGCAAATATAGTGCCCATCTATAAAAAGGGGATAAGGACAACCTGGGGAATACAGACCAGTCAATTTTGTCAGTAGCTGGAAAGATAATGGAGCCAATAACTCAGCAATCAATTTGCAGACACCTAGAAGGTGATAAGCAACAGTCAGCATGGATTTGTCAAGAATAAATCATGTCAAACTAACCTAATAGTTTTCTTTGACTGGGTAACAAGCCTTGTGAAAACCAGGGGAGCAGTAGATGTGGTATATCTTGACTTTAGTAAGGCCTTATATATTGTCTTCTCATAAACTAGGGAAATACAGCCTAGATGGATCTATAGTAAGGTGAGTGCATAACTGGTTGGAAAACTCTTCCCAGAGAGTAGTCATCAGTGGTTCACAGTGTTAGGATAAAGATATTTAGGCCTGCCTGTAAAGGCCTATACTCTAATTTAGGTGTATTCTTATCAGCTAGCTAGTTATAGAGGTATAAAAGAAAGAATCTGTGTAAGGGCCTTCTCTCACTGTGACAGTCTGAGGCCCTGTTCTTAGGCTAAGGCCTTTGGCTAAGCAGCAGAGACAGCCATAAACTGGGAAGCAAACTGTCACATCCTTACATTCCAGACTAGTCACATTGAAAGAAGGTGCTATTGGGTTGTTAGGAATACAGTCCTGTCCTCATAATGCCTATCACCTCCAGAGAAAGAGAAGTGCCTAGAAGATGTAAAAGGAAACGTTGTTTGATAGCATCCTGTCTGTCAAGAACTCACTTATCAATAGCTGGGATGTGAAATCCTAATTTCTGTGTTGTTCTATCACTGTAGTCCCCATTTCCCTATTTTTTGTCTGTATAATCTCTGTCTGGTTCTGTGATTGTTCCTGTCTGCTGTATAATTAATTTTGCTGGGTGTAAACTAGTTAAGGTGGTGGAATATAATTGGTTAAATAATCATGTAACAATACATTAGGATTGGTTAGTTAAATTTCAGTAAAATGATTGGTTAAGGTATAGCTAAGCAAAACTCAAGTTTTACTATATAGTCTGCAGTCAATCAGCAAGTAAGGGGGGGAAATGGGAACAGGGAATGGGGGTAGGGAAATTGGAATCATGTTTTGCTAAGGGGGGGAATGGGAACAGGGACACAGGTAAGGCTCTGTGTGTGAGAGCTGGAAAGAGGGACACTAAGGAAGAAAAGAGGAAAGATTGGGAAAAAAAATTGGATTTCTTTACTCTGGAGAAGAGAAGACGGGGACAGGGACGGGAGGGGGATGACATAAAAGGTTGTTCTAAGGAGGAGAAAAATTGTTTCCTAACCTCTGAGGCGAGGACAAGAAACAATGGACTTAATTGCAGCAAGCTTCCTAACTGTCAGGGTAGTTAAGCACTGAAATAAATTGCCTAGGAAGGTTGTGATATCTCTGTCATTGGAGATTTTTAAGAGCAGGTTAAACAAATACCTGTCAGGCAGGGCCGTCCTTAGGCATACACAGCTGCGTAGGGTACCATGAAATTTGGGGCACCTGGGGCATACGCAGCAGCACCAGCCCTGTGACCAGCCCTATCCCCTGGCCGGCCCTCCACGTGCTGCACCCACTGCAAGGGGCAGGGCCGTCCTGGGGGTGGGGGCCCAGACAACTCCTTCCGCCCCATCCCTTACCCTCCCCCCACTCTGCCCCCAGCCGGCCCCCATTCCACCTCACACTCCACCCTACACTCACCAGCAGCGGCGGGAAGTGGAGCAACCCAGCCCGAGCCTGCTCCACTCCGCCAGCTCCCAGCAATGGCGCTCCGCTTCCTGCTGCCGGTGAGTGCAGGGAGGTTGGGGAAAGGATGACCCCCGCACTCGCCGGCAATGGCGGGAAGTGGAGCGACGTGGCCCCAGCCCGCTCCGCTTCCCTTGCGCCGGCCCCAGCCATGACACTGCGGGGGGTTAGGGAAAGGTTCCCCCCTGCACCAACTCACCAGCGGCAGGATGCGGAGCGCCGTGTCTGGGATTTGGCAGAGTAGAGCTGGCTGGGGCCAGGCTGCTCCGCTTCCCGCTGCTGCTGGTGAGTGCCGGGGTGGCATGCCTTCCCCCAAACCCCCTCCCCCGAGTGACACAGCTGGGGCCGGGACGAGGGAAGCAGAGTGGGCTGCTCCCGACCCCCTGCTAATCCCCCAGGCCACTCTGGGCCTGTGGGGCCCCAAAAAGTGCCCCCCCACAGCTCCTGCTTTTCAAACCCTGGGGAGGGGGAGGAGGCCTGGGGTGCTGCATAGAGCACACAAATGGCTAGGGACAGCCCTGCTGTCAAGAATGGTCTAGATAGATAATACTTCGTCCTGCCTTGAGTGCAGGGGACTGAATTAGATGACCTCTTGTGGTCCCTTCCAGTCCTACAATTATATGATTTAAAAAGGCAGCTACTTTTGTGGCGGATGTTTTCTGGGTGTTGGGCACTAGACAGCACTAAATGGTTAGCTCACAGACTCCTTGCAGGTCCTTTAGGTGGCATTCAGTTTAGTTCAGTGAGACTTTGTGTGCATGTGCAGTAGCTTGTGAGGCCAATACACATGCACAGGAAGTTCAACTAAATCACACCTGTGAAAGAGGACAATTTTTGTAGGTCAATTTGTGAAAAAAGACTGGTAGGACTCATGTGTCAGAGAGAGAGAGAGGGATGGTGAGATGCCATCACAGATTTTCTTCTGCCATTCTTACCAAATACCTAAAAGCCATTCTGGGGAAGCCTGAGAGAATGGCTTTGGGGAAGCCCTAGAATATCTGATTGTTTTATGACATATATGCTGAAATATCCAGGCATGGTATGTCTTGGTTATGTAATAGGACTTTTCACTTCGATAGCATAGCCCCAAAAAGCTTAGAGCCCTTTGGACATTAATGAATTTACCCTCACAATGCTTTCCTGGAAGGTAGGAAAAATATTACCCCAATTTTACAGGCACAGAGGTTAGGTGACTTGTCCAGGAGCCATGGGATATAGATAGCAGATCAGGAAGAAAACCCAGATCACCTAAATTCCAGACCTGCATTTTACCCGCAAGGTCAGAACTAGGGGGTGATGGAAAAATTTGAATTAAACATTTTCTTGTTGGAAAATTGTCATTGTAGTTGAAATTTTCCACAGAAAAGATCAATTTAGACAGAAATCTGTCAGGAAAATTGAAACAAAACATTTCATTTCAGGCTGACAATTTTTGCATGTGCCTGAGCTTGGTGCATTATGGGAGATGTAGTCTGGTTACAGAGCTGTTTCCATGGGGGCATGAGGAATCAAACTACAACTCTCCTAAAGCACCATGGTGGTACAGAAAGCTGCAGAGATTAATGCTGACTTGAAATAAAACTTATCATTTTAGGCTGACAAACTGAAATAAAGTGTTTTGATTTGGGAATGCAGAACCATTTCATTTAGATCAAAAATGTTGAAACAAACATTGTGACATTTCCAAATCAATTTTTTTTATTGAACTTTCATGCAGTAAACCATTTTGAATTTGTCCTGATCTGGGATGAAAACAGATGTCAAAATATTGGAATTTCCTGCTGGATGGAAATTCCATTTTTTCAGTTAGTTCTAAGAAACTGCTAAATTTATGGCAGGAAAACAGACATGGGGCCAAATTTACCTTTTAAAGTCAGCAGAGGGCAACTGCTTACAACAGAGCTGAATTTGTCCTACAGGGCCACTTTGTTTGCTGTGCAGCTCTTCAAATGTAAAATAATTTGTTAGGGCTTTTCTTTTGTGTGGAGAGCCATATACTTAGAATGAAATAATTTTTATATTTGTCTGTTAGACTCTATTTGAAATACATAACAGACTGTGGATCTGATTGTCAGGTCTGCTCTGGCCCCTTTACAACACTTGAACAACACAACAGGGCCATGAATCCGGCTATATGGGAATTCCCTCCAGGACAGTCCCTCCAGGGGCATCCTTCAGTGGCATACAGTTAGCATAGTGTCTCTATGCCATTTGTCCTTGGAGCTCCTAGTTTAAGGTTCATGACATAGGACGGATGAGATCCTGACCAGAAAATCTATATGCTCCAGCTATTCCTACCTGCCAGAACAACTCCTTGGGGCTATGGGTAATTGTATTAACATATGCCATGGGCCAAAGTGCCCACCAGCCATCTCCAGAATTAGACAGCTACAGAGATGGTATAAAGCCACATTTGCCCACCCTCTTTGGGCCCTGCCCTGAGCACAACTTGCTGGTCTTGAGAAATGGGGCCACTGGCTCCTTCTCAACATATCTTCATAAAACCTTAATAATGTAATCTGTCAAGAAAATCTATGGTTGACTCCTTCTGGCTATTACAATGGAGTATTAGAATGGACCAATTATGTGAATAGAGATGCATGTGAGCAAAAAAATGCCAGATGCTCAGCAAAGCAGTGCATGTTGATGCCCTAAGCTTTCCCAACTTTAAAAACCTGGGAGTTTAGACCAGGCTTTGTCACAGGAGAAAGTAAAGTCCTTCATGTGCAGTTCTTACTCCTGTGAATAGCCTTTACTTATGCATGTAGTTCTATTGATGTCAGTAGGAATAATTACGTAAACAAGGATAGGCAGGATCGAGCCCAGAACCATGCAAAATTGGCACCATTTGCCATGATGCTGCTCAGGACTCAAATAGGAGTGTAGCGAATAAGGACATGGATGCTTTGACAGCTATGCATGAAAGTTTGCACAGCATCTGTCCTCAATTGTTCTTGACTCAAGCCAGTGCAGTTAGTCCTTGACTTTCATGTGCACCAAATTCACCCAGAGCATTTTTTAAATAAGAAAGTACTATGCACATGCAGTAGCCATTTTACAAATAAAAAACTCCCCCATTGTTAATACAAAAACAAGTTCCTAAGAAGTTAATCATCTCTGTGGACTGAATTTCATTTTATAAAACATAATTTTCAACTGCAAAACAGCTCCCCAAACAGTCCATTTACTTCAATTCTTCCAGCTTTTAAAATAGCCAGACCAATATTCTTGAAAATGGGTGGAGATGAATCTGGACTGAGTTGTTTGGAAGCCTGATATGCAGCGTGTCAGGCAGAAGCAAATCTGCCAGCAAAGCTAAACATCTTGGATTGGATGGGGGAGGGGGAGGAAACTCCAGCTTTTACTGGAAATGCTGCCAGACTGGGAAGCATTCTATAGTGTTACCCCTGCCCCATTTTGATATAACTCTGCATTCCCTCCTCATGAGTATAAATCCCTTCCTACCCTTCATTGCCCCAGTGCAGACCTACCCACACTCTGTCTTTCCCCCAAGTGCAAATTACGGTCCTGAAGCTTACATATCCATCTTTCCTACCGCTAATACAATTCTCCTCTCGACACTACATTCACCTTGTTGCCACTGGGAGATCCCTCCTCCCCCCACTCCCTCCTTAGCAAACCACCTTCCTTTCTCCCAATGCATCTTTCACTGAGCCATTCCTTTAGTTTCTCCTACGCAGGTGCTGCTACAGCTACCCCCTCCCTATTTAGACTCCTTACCCACCAACCTTTCTGCGCACACAATGCAGATTTCACTATTCACACACACACACCTACCCTCCTCTCTTGCTCATCCAATGCAGATAGTCCTAGGGTAAGGTCAGGAACCCACTGCTGGGCAAGTTGCCAATGTAGCCCCCACCACTGCCTTAATACTGTGTGTGTAAATCCTCTTTCAGCCAGTAACAGGCTGATTATTAAAGCAGAAATGTGCCTGTTTTATGAGAAGTCAATTTCAATACTATACATGTAACTATCAGTCACAGGTGTCACTAGTTTATGTTACTACAGCATACACCTGTTACTCCCATTTTTCATGCTGTGCCTTCTCACCAGTAACTCTAGTCCCTTTCCCAGGCCCCTTGCAGAATGACATTCCAGCTGAAACCACAGATGGTACAATTTAGCATTGTTCCACAACCTTTGTGCAGCTGAACACTGTCGTCGCTGGTTTGCTTTTTCTCCTACTGTAGCAACTGTCCCTGTAGAAATCTGCCTGTTCTTTCTCACTGCTGAACAAATGCAATGCAAAATTTCAAAGGAAGGGGGCAGGGGTGGAAATGGAGAAAATGGGACGTAGTAGTGGTTTGGAGCCACCTGAATATGGTAAAAAGAAAAGGAGTACATATGGTAAGGATTGAAGGGGGTGGGAGGAAGGTCAGGTAGGAAGTTGGAAGATAAGACAGGAATGTGAAAGAAATGGTGGCAGGAAATAATGTCTGGAAATGCCGTGGTGTTTTTTGACTACATAACATCAGCAGTAAACCAAATAGATGCTGGTTCCAAGCTATGCTCCATAGGGAGCTTTGGAAAAATAACCACTATTTATTTACCAACCAGTCAACTAACAACAATTCTTGCGTTCCCAAAAGACTGAGGAAGATGTTTTGATACACAGAATAGTACTTATGATCTAGGAACCTATTTTCACTCAGTATAATGAAAAGGAGGACTTGTGGCACCTTAGAGACTAACCAATTTATTTGAGCATGAGCTTTCGTGAGCTACAGCTCACTTCATCGGATGCATACCGTGGAAACTGCAGCAGACTTTATATATACACAGAGAATATGAAACAATACCTCCTCTCACCCCACTGTCCTGCTGGTAATAGCTTATTATAATAGATAAGCTATTACCAGCAGGACAGTGGGGTGGGAGGAGGTATTGTTTCATATTCTCTGTGTATATATAAAGTCTGCTGCAGTTTCCACGGTATGCATCCGATGAAGTGAGCTGTAGCTCACGAAAGCTCATGCTCAAATAAATTGGTTAGTCTCTAAGGTGCCACAAGTCCTCCTTTTCTTTTTGCGAATACAGACTAACACGGCTGTTACTCTGAAACTCAGTATAATGTTATCCATTCTTTTGTCTCTGAGACCTGAACATTGAGGGTAAAATCCTGGCCGCACTGAAGTAAATAGTAAAACTCCCATTGAATTATTCCTGCATTTTAAAATATAGTTAGCACCTTCCACTAGGGCCATTTTTGAATGTAGAGTCATTACAAATGCACATGAATATCTTAGACGCTTACAGCATATTATACTAATCTAATAATAGCTAGAATATATTTATAACAATAGCCCCATAGCACATGTAAGTACAGTCTAGAAATTTCAATGTATTTCAGAGGGAAAAGAACAGAGTGTGTTAAACAAAATATCCTTTTTTTCTTTTCTAATCCTTGGGTATAAACTGCATGCAGTTATTGAACATACCACCCTTTGCCACTGTACATCTGTACATATTTGGATATACTGAAATGTCTAATCTTGTAAAGATGCTTGCTGTTTGAGGTGCCAATCCAACTAGGTTTTGTTTACTAGCGAGTCTGAAGCCACTAAATTAGTGCATTTATAAGCAAGTTAATCACTGGTGGCTTTTCAGAACAATTAAATTGTATGGATTCCAGAACTGTGATGTATTTTCTTCCATTATATGAAGTTGCCGTAGCCACAGTACTCAAGTGAAGGAGAACTTTTGAAAACCAATTTTGTTCTGTTTGCTTGGCTGCAGTGGTCATTAATTGAAACAAATATTTCTGTTTGTCTGCTGCTGAAAGTCCTAAAATTACTGTAGCAAAGTGGGTTGCATTCAAATTGTCAATTATTAAATTAGGAATAGTTCTGCAAAATGAGATTATGGTTGGATAACTCTGGAGTACATAGAAATGTCGCTGTCTGACTGCTGTTTGTGGGGTTGTTCCCCCCCCCCCCCCGCCAACAACTATGGTAACTGGAAGGATCAAAGACAGATAAGAGCTACATTTTAAGTGTCCACTAATTTGGGATGTCTTCATCTTTGTGCACACATTTGAGATACACAAGATATCTCTAGTGGGTGCCCAACATTAGTGGACATTTGAAATCTTAGCCTATGATCCTTTTCATGTGGCGTACAGAAATTAGAATTCCCTTCAGTCTGGGGAGGTTGTAACTGTGATGAAAATGTTTCCTTGAATTTCTTTTCATGCTTCAAATGCTACAGATAGCAATATATCTTTCTCTTAAGAACTTCATGGATCCTTAGGTTGTTTAGGACCTGCTTCTTATTAATTTTGCAGTAATAACCTTATAACCTTATAATAACCTCCAGAGAGGTACTCAGCGCTCTCAACTTCTATTGATGTCATTAGGACTTGAGGGTTCTCAACATCTTCAGGATCAGGCCCTGTGTCAAAAAGTACTCTGGCTAAGCAATACTCTTATAGTTATTGTATTCTTCTCTAATTTTGATCTTAATTGGTGGCAATGGCTCCTCTGACCAGGGCCAATCTTTGTGAATACAAAGGGTCTCGGTTGTAGATATTTAAAGAAATTTGATCTTTGAAACTTGTATTGTCCCTGCAGTTCAAAGGGTTTGGAGATTTCAGAATTGCTTCAAGAAACACAAATATTTCCTCTGACCACCCATTCCTTGCAGCTCAATGGGAATTCAGGTATGTGATAGAGGTTGTCTGGCCTTCATCAGATCATACTTCATAGGTCTTTTTAAAAAACGTCTTCCAAGTGGAAAGGATTTGCAAGGACGTAGGGATTTGTAGTATTTTGTCTCTTTATTCAGATCTCAGAAAGGAATTGTTGACTGAGGAATTGATGGAAATGGCATCAGTTCTATTTGTGAACATACCATTCCCGAGGGGTCTTTCACCCAGTCTGTTAAATACTTCAGATGAGCTTCCTGGGAACATGTCAGAAAGCTGAGAAGGGGCAGCCCACATTCATTTTCTTCTGCTGTAATATCTTCTATTTTTATCTTTGGCTCTTTCCCACACCGAGGGGACCTTGAGATGGACTTGTCTAATGGTGGGAAGGGGGGAGGGAAATGAGTTTGGTGGTTTAATGCAGAGATAATAAAGGAATGAAAACCTAGGGAATATATTCATTTTAATAGTTTCTGTTCTTTCTGCAATGAGGGAGGCAATGCCATGTGTCCAACTCTGGTTAACTCTTTTAAATGTTTTATTGCTTAAATAACCAATTTTATCCACCTTTTGTATAAACTACAATTCCCAAGTATTTCATAGAATCATAGAATAGCAGGGTTGGAAGGGACCTCAGGAAGTCATCTAGTCCAACCCCCTGCTCAAAGCAGGACAAATCCCAAACTAAATAATCCCAGCCAGGGCTTTGTCAAGCCTGACCTTAAAAACTTCTAAGGAAGGAGATTCCACCACCTCCCTAGGTAACGCATTCCAGTGTTTCACCACCCTCCTAGTGAAAAAGTTTTTCCTAACATCCAACCTAAACCTCCCCCACTCCAACTTGAGACCATTACTCCTCGTTCTGTCATCCGCTACCACTGAGAACAGTCTAGATCCATCCTCTTTGAAACCCCCTTTCAGGTAGTTGAAAGCAGCTATCAAATACCCCCTCATTCTTCTCTTCCACAGACTAAACAATCCCAGTTCCCTCAGCCTCTCTTCATAAGTCATGTGTTCCAGTCCCCTAATCATTTTTGTTGCCCTTCGCTGGACACTTTCCAATTTTTCCACATCCTTCTTGTAGTGTGGGGCCCAAAACTGGACACAGTACTCCATTTGTATTGAAGTATTTGAAACTCAAGTATTTGAAACCTTGATTACTCAAGGAAGAGGATCTCCTGGGGTGGTTGTTTTTGAGTGAATGTTTGTGGGGAGGCTTGTCAGAAGTACTAGATTGGCAAGTATCAGAAACAGAACTCTTCTGTCTGTTGCCAGTTGCTCCACATGGCCAGTGTGCTTGCAGCCCGCCACACTTCAGGCCCACTTTATCCTCTTTCTCCCTGCTGAGACTGCCATTGGTATCCTTGCTGGCAATGGTGTTTTTAGTGATCCCTTAAGAAGAGAGCAAAAATTATTAGTTCCTAAGCTACCAAATAGTTCATCGGATGGAACTAATTTAGATCCAAACCAACCTCCTTTGGATCTAATACAGTTATCTAGAGGTGAAAGGCACTATATGTCACAAACAAGCCTTTGGACTATTGTGCCCCAGTAACCAAGGCACTCTTAATAAAAATGGTCTTGCATCCACAGATAAATGTAGGATATTAGACACCTTTACTGTGTGCAAAAAAAAAAAAAAAAAAAGGATGCAGTACAATTTTCTGAAGCATGTTTTTTCAAGTTTCCACAAATCTTGCTCATTGCAATGGGTGTTGTAGAAAATCCTAAAATGAATAGAGAGACACGTGAACTGTACTTGTTTTCTCCTTAGCTCTCCTCTCTGTCGACATGTCTGTTTAGTGTTGCCCTACTTTAACTCTTGAAGCTACATCAAGCACATGGAGTGATGTAACCTCTATGAACACATTGTAGCTGAAGCAGAAACATATGTCAGCACAAGGAAAAGTCACCTATGGGTCATAATCCTCTGCTACTTAAAAACAGCATTTACAGAGAATCCTGTGAGGATTCCATGAAACCCATGAAACCCATGGAATTTCTGCTGAAAGCTCCCTTCCCTCTAGGGCAGGAGTCTGCAGTCACATGGACCAGCCAGGAGATATGAAGTTTGTTATGCCCCAGGAAGCTTGAGAATCCTCAGACAGATTCTGTTCATCAAAGGGTCTTTGTGTCAAGGGGGTTGGCCTAATCTGTGATGCTGTCCATCTTGCCCATCACCACAGGGAACCATTCTCTCAGTTTCCTTGACTGCATTTCCAGAGCCTGTCTCCAAACAAGACACAGTCATGGAGCAGCTTTTAATGCTTCTCTAACTAATATTAGCTGGGAAATCCACGCAATCTTGAAGAAGCCATGTGGTGGAGGGTGGTTGTTCCATTGAGTTTCCCCTCTTGTTCCCACATATTGCAAAATTTGGCAGCTGCAGAATTAGCCATAGAATTCACCATTTGCCACAAACTGTGCTAAAGAATCTCAGCTTTCAGTTTTTAAAAACTTGTGTTTGTAGCCCATATGGATGCTGGGGTAAACTTGAAGATGTGAACCAAGATTAAAACAATGCAATGATGCCTGTGTGAGCCTGCAAACAGCCTAAACCACTAGTTTTAAAAGGTGTGAACTACCACATTCATCTCATTCATGGCCCTATGGCTTCCATGACTCTAGCCACATAACCTGGCATTTCTCTAAGATGCCATGGGATTCAACATTTCATTGCAGAAAGGCACCCAGCATTTTGTTTTGTGGCTCCCTTCCCTGCGGGCAACTGCCAGTTGCCCTGCAGCTTTTCCGCCAGTGGGGAAGTTCATTGGATTACGTGCATGCTCCCTGAACTGTGCTATGGAGCAAGAGGAATTTGGGGAATCAGAGTGAAAATCTAGCTGCGCAAGCCAAAGTGCAAGCAGGAGAGCTAGGCAGCCTGGAGAACAGAGCAGGTGCTAAGGCCTGTGGAGTGAAGCCTGGAGAACATAATGGAAAAAAATTGTTGAATAAATTAATACAATAATTTAATATGGCCACATAATTCAGGAATCACACTTACTGCTGCAGAATTTGGTCCTATGGTGCTGCAGATCACCTGGAGCCTGTCCTGTGATGTTGCTTTCCTTCCCTCTGCTCTTCCCAGCTAAGAAGAGCATCTGGGCCATTTTGGTTGTTTTTTTAGGAAGCTGCTATTGTGTGTTAACAGATATGCAAACACAAATGCCTTTGGGCATCAGAATCTTTCAAGCCTTCCACTCATGTTCTATTAAAACATTTTAAAGGAATTTCTCTAGCCAAATAGGTGACTGGTTTTCTGAAGCGGTCATTCAGTTTTAGCAATGGCTCCCTAGTTTTTTATTTTAAAGTTATTTCTGACTTGGTCAGCATTTTACAGGACTGTCATAATACTGGGAATTCTGGGTAATTAAAACTGTATCAGTTTGATCACTAATGGCAAAACACATCTGTTGCTATGGATCTCTCTCATTTTTCAGCTCCCTCTGTGGGATTCTGGTCCGGGGGGGGGTGGGGGGTGGGGTTATGCGACATCAGTTAAATCTGTCTATTACCACTCTCAGGGTTGGTGCTATAGGATACAAAATAACAAGCGTTGGCTAGAGCTAACTAGGGCTGGCTGTAAGTGTGTGAAGTACTTCTTTTAAAAAAGAAGGGGAAAAAAATACAGGGACATCCTGAACCACAGGCTCTGCTGCTTTCCCTGTTTCAGCTGCTTGGCTCTTTCTCTGGAATATAGTGCTTTCCAATTCCAAAATATTTAAGCTCCAGAGCCCTAATGATTGTAATGTACAATTCTGTATTTAGAAGTCATAAAGTCAGTTGATGCTTAAAATATACCACTGCAATGTGAAAATGTCAAGTGTACCTTTGCAGAAAGGTTTTGCCAGTGGGAGTCCCCGGGAATTGTAAAGTATGGAAAGAACAGCCTCAACCCACCCCAAGTATTGATGTTACATTGAGCAAAAGTGGCTTTCCTATAAAAGGAGCATTTTGATCTCTCCAAAAATGGAAAGGTTTAATTATGTGGGCATGATTACCAGATTATCTTCTGGATATTCTGGATTAGTTATTTTTAATATTGGAAAATTTGGATTTCTAGAAAACCCTTTTCCTCTTAAACTCTGTACTTAGCTGGCACAGCATTTTACAAAACCTACATAGGATTATAATACACCACTGTATTTTATAGCATTTTCCATCAGCTAAGGACCTCGAAGCTCTTTACAGACAGTAATGAACTAATCCTCTTGAGAGGTAAGGAAACATTATTTCCCTCATTTTACAGATGAGAAAAGTGTGGCACAATTTCAGCCATCCTTACTCATGTGGAGTAGTACCTTACTTCATGAGTAGTCTCATGGTTTCAGTGGCACTGTTTGCATAGCAAAGTACTATGTAGTACTCAACATGAGTAAGGCCAGGTCTACATTACAGACTAAATTGGTATAACTATGTCGCTCAGGGTGCGAAAAATCCACTCCTCTGAGGGTATGTCTACCCTACAAAATTAGGTCGAATTTATAGAAGTCGTTTTTTTAGAAATCGGTTTTATACATTCGAGTGTGTGTGTCCCCATAGAAAATGCTCTAAGTGCATTAAGTGCATTAACTCGGTGGAGTGCTTCCACAGTATCGAGGCTAGAGTCGACTTTCGGAGTGTTGCACTGTGGGTAGCTATCCCACAGTTCCCTCAGTCTCTGCTGCCCATTGGAATTCTGGGTTGAGATCCCAATGCCTGATCTTAAACATAAAAAAGAAGCTTACAAGAAGTGGAAGATTGGACAAATGACCAGGGAAGAGTACAAAAATGTTGCTCGGGCATGTAGGAATGAAATCAGGAGGGCCAAATCGCACCTGGAGCTGCAGCTAGCAAGAGATGTTAAGAGTAACAAGAAGGGTTTCTTCAGGTATGCTGGCAAGAAGAAGAAAGCCAAGGAAAGTGTGGGCCCCTTACTGAATGAGGGAGGCAACCTAGTGACAGAGAATGTGGAAAAAGCTAATGTACTCAATGCTTTTTTTGACTCTGTCTTCACGAACAAGGTCAACTCCCAGACTGCTGCGCTGGGCAACACAGCATGGGGAGTAGGTGGCCAGCCCTCTGTGGAGAAAGAAGTGGTTAGGAACTATTTAGAAAAGGTGGACGTGCACAAGTCCATGGGGCCGGATGCATTGCATCCGAGAGTGCAAAAGGAGCTGGCGGCTGTGATTGCAGAGCCATTGGCCATTATCTTTGAAAACTCATGGCGATCGGGGGAAGTCCCGGACGACTGGAAAAAGGCTAATGTAGTGCCCATCTTTAAAAAGGGGAAGAAGGAGGATCCTGGGAACTACAGGCCAGTCAGCCTCACCTCAGTCCCTGGAATAATCATGGAGCAGGTCCTCAAGGAATCAATCCTGAAGCACTTACACGAGAGGAAAGTGATCAGGAACAGTCAGCATGGATTCACCAAGGGAAGGTCATGCCTGACTAATCTAATCGCCTTCTATGATGAGATTACTGGTTCTGTGGATGAAGGGAAAGCAGTGGATGTATTATTTCTTGACTTTAGCAAAGCTTTTGACACAGTCTCCCACAGTATTCTTGTCAGCAAGTTAAAGAAGTATGGGCTGGATGAATGCACTATAAGGTGGGTAGAAAATTGGCTAGATTGTCGAGCTCAACGGGTAGTGATCAATGGCTCCATGTCTAGATGGCAGCTGGTATCAAGTGGAGTGCCCCAAGGGTCGATCCTGGGGCCGGTTTTGTTCAATATCTTCATAAATGAGTTGGAGGATGGTGTGGATTGCACTCTCAGCAAATTTGCGGATGATACTAAACTAGGAGGAGTGGTAGATACGGTGGCAGGTAGGGATAGGATACAGAGGGACCTAGACAAATTGGAGGATTGGGCCAAAAGAAATCTGATGAGGTTCAACAAGGATAAGTGCAGGGTCCTGCACTTAGGATGGAAGAATCCAATGCACCGCTACAGTCTAGGGACCGAATGGCTAGGCAGCAGTTCTGTGGAAAAGGACCTAGGGGTGACAGTGGACGAGAAGCTGGATATGAGTCAACAGTGTGCCCTTGTTGCCAAGAAGGCCAATGGCATTTTGGGATGTATAAGCAGGGGCATAGCCAGCAGATCGAGGGATGTGATCGTTCCCCTCTATTCGACATTGGTGAGGCCTCATCTGGAGTACTGTGTCCAGTTTTGGGCCCCACACTACAAAAAGGATGTGGAAAAATTGGAGAGAGTCCAGCGAAGGGCAACAAAAATGATTAGGGGTCTGGAACACATGACTTATGAGGAGAGGCTGAGGGAACTGGGATTGTTTAGTCTGCAGAAGAGAAGAATGAGGGGGGATTTGATAGCTGCTTTCAACTACCTGAGAGGTGGTTCCAAAGAGGATGGTTCTAGACTATCCTCAGTGGTAGAAGAGGACAGGACAAGGAGTAATGGTCTCAAGTTGCAGTGGGGGAGGTTTAGGTTGGATATTAGGAAAAACTTTTTCACTAGGAGGGTGGTGAAACACTGGAATGCGTTACCTAGGGAGGTGGTAGAATCTCCTCCCTTAGAAGTTTTTAAGGTCAGGTTTGACAAAGCCCTGGCTGGGATGATTTAATTGGGGATTGGTCCTGCTTTGAGCAGAGGGTTGGACCAGATGACCTCCTGAGGTCCCTTCCAACCCTGATATTCTATGATTCTATGATGGGGCTAAAACTTGTCGCGGGTGGTTCTGGGTACATATCGTCAGGCCCCCATTCCCTCCCTCCCTCCGTGAAAGCAAGGGCAGACAATCGTTTCGTGCCTTTTTTCCTGAGTTACCTGTGCAGATGCCATACCACGGCAAGCTTGGAGCCCGCTCAGGTAACTGTCACCGTATGTCTCCTGGGTGCTGGCAGACGTGGTACTGCATTGCTACATAGCAGCATCAACCCATTGCCTTGTGGCAGCAGACGGTACAGTACGACTGGTAGCCATCATCATCATGTCCGAGGTGCTCCTGGCCACATCGGCCAGGAGCGCCTGGGCAGACATGGGCGCAGGGACTAAATTTGGAGTGACTTGACCAGGTCATTCTCTTTAGTCCTGCAGTCAGTCCTATTGAACCATCTTATGGTGAGCAGGCAGGCGATATGGATTGCTAGCAGTCCTACTGTACCATCTTCTGCCAGGCAGGCAAGAGATGAGGATGGCTAGCAGTCCTACTGCACCGTCTTCTGCCGAGCAGCCATGAGATGTGGATGGCTTGCAGTCCCTCTGCACCATCTGCTGCCAGCCAAAGATGTAAAAGATAGATGGAGTGGATCAAAACAAGAAATAGACCAGATTTGTTTTGTACTCATTTGCTTCCCCCCGGGCCCCCCCTGTCTAGGGGACTCATTCCTCTAGGTCACACTGCAGTCACTCACAGAGAAGGTGCAGCGAGGTAAATCTAGCCATGTATCAATCAGAGGCAGACCAACCTGCTTGTTCCAATAAGAACAATTACTTAGGTGCACCATTTCTTATTGGAACCCTCCGTGAAGTCCTGCCTGAAATACTCATTGATGTAAAGCCACCCCCTTTGTTGATTTTAATTCCCTGTAAGCCAACCCTGTAAGCCATGTCGTCAGTCGCCCCTCCCTCCGTCAGAGCAACGGCAGACAATCGTTCCACGCCTTTTTTCTATGCGGACGCCATACCAAGGCAAGCATGGAGGCCGCTCAGCTCACTTTGGCAATTAGGAGCACATTAAACACCACACGCATTATCCAGCAGTATATGCAGCACCAGAACCTGGCAGAGCGATACCAGGTGAGGAGACGACGTCAGCGCAGTCACGTGAGTGATCAAGACATGGACACAGATTTCTCTGAAAGCATGGGCCCTGCCAATGCATGCATCATGATGCTAATGGGGCAGGTTCATGCTGTGGAACGCCGATTCTGGGCTCGGGAAACAAGCACAGACTGGTGGGACCGCATAGTGTTGCAGGTCTGGGACGATTCCCAGTGGCTGCGAAACTTTCGCATACATAAGGGCACTTTCATGGAACTTTGTGACTTGCTTTCCCCTGCCCTGAAGCGCATGAATACCAAGATGAGAGCAGTCCTCACAGTTGAGAAGCGAGTGGCGTTAGCCCTGTGGAAGCTTGCAACGCCAGACAGCTACCGGTCAGTTGGGAATCAATTTGGAGTGGGCAAATCTACTGTGGGGGCTGCTGTGATGCAAGTAGCCCATGCAATCAAAGATCTGCTGATATCTAGGGTAGTGACCCTGGGAAATGTGCAGGTCATAGTGGATGGCTTTGCTGCAATGGGATTCCCTAACTGTGGTGGGGCCATAGACGGAACCCATATCCCTATCTTGGCACCGTAGCACCAAGCCAGCGAGTACATAAACCGCAAGGGGTACTTTTCAATAGTGCTGCAAGCTCTGGTGGATCACAAGGGACATTTCACCAACATGAACATGGGATGGCCGGGAAAGGTACATGACGCTCGCATCTTCAGGAACTCTGGTCTGTTTCAAAAGCTGCAGGAAGGGACTTTATTCCCAGACCAGAAAATAACTGTTGGGGATGTTGAAATGCCTATATGTATCCTTGGGGACCCAGCCTACCCCTTAATGCCATGGCTCATGAAGCCGTACACAGGCAGCCTGGACAGTAGTCAGGAGCCGTTCAACTACAGGCTGAGCAAGTGCAGAATGGTGGTAGAATGTGCATTTGGACATTTAAAGGCACGCTGGCGCAGTTTACTGACTCGCTTAGACCGCAGCGAAACCAATATTCCCACTATTATTACTGCTTTCTGTGTGCTCCACAATATCTGTGAGAGTAAGTGGGAGACATTTATGGCGGGGTGGGAGGTTAAGGCAAATCGCCTGGCTGCTGGTTACGCGCAGCCAGACACCAGGGCGGTTAGAAGAGCACAGGAGGGCACGGTACGCATCAGAGAAGCTTTGAAAACCAGTTTCATGACTGGCCAGGCTACGGTGTGAAAGTTCTCTTTGTTTCTCCTTGATGAAACCCCCCACCCCTTGGTTCACTCTACTTCCCTGTAAGCTAACCACCCTCCCCTCCTCCCTTCGATCACCTCTTGCAGAGGCAATAAAACCATTGTTGCTTCACATTCATGCATTCTTTATTAATTCATCACACAAATAGGGGGATAACTACCAAGGTAGCCCAGGAGGGGTGGTGGAGGAGTGAAGGAAAATGCCACACAGCACTTTAAAAGTTTAAAACTTATTGAATGCCAGCCTTCTGTTTTTTGGGCAATCCTCTGTGGTGGAGTGGCTGGTTGGCTGGAGGCCCCCCCACCGCATTCTTGGGCGTCTGGGTGTGGAGGCTATGGAACTTGGGGAGGAGGGCGGTTGGTTACACAGGGGCTGTAGTGGCAGTCTGTGCTCCAGCTGCCTTTGCTGCAGCTCAGCCATACACTGGAGCATAATGGTTTGATCCTCCAGCAGCCTCAGCATTGAATCCTGCCTCCTCTCATCACGCTGCCGCCACATTTGAGCTTCAGCCCTGTCTTCAGCCCGCCACTTACTCTCTTCAGCCCGCCACTTACTCTCTTCAGCCCGCCACCTCTCCTCCCTGTTATTTTGTGCTTTCCTGCACTCTGACATTATTTGCCTCCACGCGTTCGTCTATGCTCTGTCAGTGTGGGAGGACAGCATGAGCTCAGAGAACATTTCATCACGAGTGCGTTTTTTTTTCTTTCTAATCTTCACTAGCCTCTGGGAAGGAGAAGATCCTGTGATCATTGAAACACATGCAGCTGGTGGAGAAAAAAAAAGGGACAGCGGTATTTAAAAAGAGACATTTTATAAAACAGTGGCTACACTCTTTCAGGGTAAACCTTGCTGTTAACATTACATACATAGCACATGTGCTTTCATTCCAAGGTCGCATTTTGCCTCCCCCCACCGCGTGGCTACCCCCTCAACCTTCCCCCCTCCCTGTGGCTAACAGCGGGGAACATTTCTGTTCAGTCACAGGCAAACAGTCCAGCAGGAACGGGCACCTCTGAGTGTCCCCTGAAGAAAAGCACTCTATTTCAACCAGGTGACCATGAATGATATCTCACTCTCCTGAGGATAACACAGAGAGATAAAGAAAGGATGTTGTTTGAATGCCAGCAAACATACACTGCAATGCTTTGTTGTACAATGATTCCCGAGTACTTGTTACTGGCCTGGAGTGGTAAAGTGTCCTACCATGGAGGACGCAATAAGGCTGCCCTCCCAAGGAACCTTTTGCAAAGGCTTTGGGAGTACATCCAGGAGAGCCGCGAATGCCAGGGCAAATTAATCCTTTCACATACTTGCTTTTAAACCATGTATAGTATTTTAAAAGGTACACTCACCGGAGGTCCCTTCTCCACCTGCCGGGTCCAGGAGGCAGCCTTGGGTGAGTTCGGGGGGTACTGGCTCCAGGTCCAGGGTGAGAAACAGTTCCTGGCTGTCGAAAAAATCGCTTTCTCCGTTTGCTTGCTGTGAGCTATCTACAACCTCATCATCATCATGATCATCTTCTTCGTCCCCAAAACCTGTTTCCGTGTTGCCTCCATCTCCATTGAAGGAGTCAAACAACACGGCTGGGGTAGTGGTGGCTGAACCCCCTAAAATGGCATGCAGCTCATCATAGAAGCGGCATGTTCTGACCCGGAGCGGCCGTTCTCCTCTCTGGTTTTCTGGTAGGCTTGCCTCAGCTCCTTCAGTTTCACGCGGCGCTGCTTCGGGTCCCTGTTATGGCCTCTGTCCTTCATGCCCTGGGAGATTTTGACAAAGGTTTTGGCATTTCGAAAACTGGAACGGAGTTCTGATAGCACGGATTCCTCTCCCCAAACAGCGATCAGATCCCATACCTCCCGTTCGGTCCATGCTGGAGATCTTTTGCGATTCTGGGACTCCATCATGGTCACCTCTGCTGATGAGCTCTGCATGGTCACCTGCAGCTTGCCACGCTGGCCAAACAGGAAATGAGATTCAAAAGTTCGCGGTTCTTTTCCTGTCTACCTGGCCAGTGCATCTGAGTTGAGAGTGCTGTTCAGAGCGGTCACAATGGAGCACTCTGGGATAGCTCCCGGAGGCCAATACCGTCGAATTGTGTCCACAGTACCCCAAATGCAACCCGGCAAGGCCGATTTAAGCGCTAATCCACTTGTCACAGGTGGAGTAAAGAAATCGATTTTAAGAGCCCTTTAAGTGGAAATAAAGGGCTTCATCGTGTGGACGGGTGCAGGTTTACATCGATTTAATGCTGCTAAATTCGACCTAAAGTCCTAGTGTAGACCAGGGCTGAGAGACATAGTTCTACCAACCTAACTCCTCATGTGGACAGCACTATGTCAACAGGACAGCTTCTCCCACTGGCATAGCTACCGCCTCCTGGAGGTGGATTAACTACGCCAACGGGAGAAGTTTTTCATGTAGGAGCGTCTTTACTTAAGCACAGCATCGGCACAGCTGCACAGATGCAGCATTTTAAGTGTAGACCTGCCCCAAGAGTAGCATAACAGAGCCCTGAGATATTAAGGCTAGGATTGTGCCTCAGCCCAATGCCACCATGCAGGTGGTGTGAGGAAGTAAGGTTTCTCTTCACCCTCCCAAACTGCAGCTCTGGGTTTGATGAGCAAAGCAGCAGATAGAAACTCATACATCCTCCTCCCCATGAGCTAGTAGTTGCGGGCTGGGGTGTGCACAGGAGGCAGGGAGTTATCAGAATCTTGGCTTCTCCCGTACACAGAGCTAGCCAGGTGTACGTGGGGGAGTATGCCAATCCAGAAAAGAGGTGTAGTAATCTCATCATCCCCTGGAGCAAGAGGGGGAATTGTGCCTCTGAGCCACTCCACAGACACAGGATTGATCCTAAACACTCAGTCTAGCTTTAAGTGATTTGACCAGGGACACACAGAGCCTGAGGCAGTCACAATAGAACCCCAGTCCCTTGACTCCTACGTCTGTGTCTTGACCACAAGGCTATTCCTTCCTTTGATCCAGTGGGGCTAGTTGCACATATAAGGGGAGTAGAATATGGCCCGATTTTAATAGACCTGTTGCTATGAAACATCTGAGTTAGAAATGGAACTGATTAGTGAGGTTCCTCTTCTGCAAATAACATTTCCCTTTGAACGTTTACACTCTGGCCAATTGTGTGATTGAGTTGCCAGTAAGTCTCCCATTGACCTCCGTGGGAGTGCCTTATGAAGAAAAATGGTAGGATGGAGCCCCATTGGTTACCTAGAGGTTGTATTACAAGGACTTGGCTGTGTATCGTGTTACCTTTTGTGCCTCATCTACTGACAGTGATATGACAGCTGTCTGTCTCAAACCTCAAGAAAGCACATAATTTCTCTAACATTCTGTCCCCCATTGTGGGGTACTAATGAATGCATGGGGCAGTGCCATGTCAAGGGTGTTCTGAGTCCAATTTAGAGACTCAGAACTGCCCTGCTCCTCCTCTCCCTGGCCCACAATTACCCCCTCCCTCCGCCACTCACCACTAACTACTATTACAAAGAGATCTTCTTAGCCCTCTCTGAAGCAACCCCATTAATTTGCAACCCCAGTATGTTTGTCATGCTTCTGAGTTCTCTACAGAAATAGCTGCCAGATTTCTTTACCTTTCCTGTCCCATGCATGTTCTTAGGTAGTCTTGATTAATTTTAGCTTGTTGAAACTCCTTTCATTAGCAATGATAGTTACTCGAAGACAAGAAGAATATACAGTGCTGTTTTCTCTGTTAGGGAAAATCCCACCTAAAGACCCTTTTGTACAAGTAGCTAGGGAGAGCAATGAGTGTCTTGGTTTCCAAGTCATCCTTAAAGATTTGCTTGAAGAAACTGACCAAGAGTTCTATCTTGTTCTCAAAACTCTGAGTTTAAATCCCATGGGTAGCTGCTTGCTAAGTTTCGAACATGCCTGTTTAGCTCTTCACTGCTGAGACTTTTCAGTTTCTTGCCTGTCAAACAAGCAAACCTTTCTCAGACTGTGTAAATACAATGGAGTCAATCGTCCAGTTGTGTTCATATTGTGTCTAAGATGGGGCTGAAGGCCTCACATCCAAAAACTGTTTCAGGATCTAATCACCTTTCATCCTTTGCACATTCACCTGGCATTACTTTCCTCCCTCAAGATCAATTCTCTTTGAGCTGCATAGACATTCCTAATGTTTCAGCTTGTGGAGTAGCAGCTTCCTTGCATGCAATGAACCCAGAAGACCATAATTCTGATAAAGCATCTCAAAGACCACCAAGTAAATGACAAGTTGTTTGAATGTCAAGAGCCAGACTCTGCAATTTTTTCCTCACACTTACCTTTTTTATAAGATCATACACCATATTTCAGCCAAAACAAGAAACAAACTCTGAAATGTTTCTTTGCAAGCTATCAGCTTCTGAATGAAGTTCTGGCATAAAGTTGTGTGAAGCCTCAATTTTTGTCTAAAGTGTCGAACACCCCAACCTTATTTCATCATGGACGATTGTCTCTACCCATGCTGACCATCTTGTCATGAGTTGGCATTTGAATATAGTGCTAATCTGCTTTTTCAACACATCCCAGTGTCTAGTAGAAACAGAAAATATGGTATTATATTTGAATGATTCCAAAAAAGAACAAATTTTGGACCAACCATTGCAGGAATTTCTCCAACAAGATTCAGTGAGTGGGTTGCACATGGGATGAAAGATGTGTATAGATTTACCTGCTGAATTGTATTCAATGTTAGCTCCATGGTCATAGATTTGTTCACTGCAATCAGCCATATCAAAACCATATTTTTCAGCTTCTCTAAAATAACCTTGGTAATACCTTCCCTTGTTTTTGGTGGGGATATCAGTGAAATCTACAAAGCTCTCAACATTCCATCTTTCAAAACGTCAACATACCTTAACACCTGAGACACTTGTTCTGCTTTGGAGAGGTCTGGAGTGTAATCAGCCATAATAAAGAAGTATTTAGCTTTCCTAATCTTGTTGAAAATAGTTCTGCTGCTATATTTCTTGCAATCCTACCAATACATTTTGAATTTGGTTTGGTAAGTATCTCACCTTTTGCAGTACTGCACTTAATAGTTTCAATATGATCTCGCAACACATTATCATACCTTGCAAGCAACTCAAATAAACTGCCCAAAATTACCATTTAGAGGACTGTCTAATATCTTGTCTGAATCTTTCAAATCTAAATACCGCTTGCATAAGTACAGCAAAATATCCAAGGGCTGATGTAAAATATTGCACCACATGCCCTTCTACCTGCCAAACCCAAATCAACGTCCTCACCAGCTAAGGAAGGTGCAAGTAGCAGAACTGTCCACAGATTATCACCAGGAACATGGTTGAACTTTGTGCATTGGAAGAATCTTTAGTGACCACATGCAATCTTCTGATCTTTTTCAGGGGCCTGCTGCAGCTTGCACTTTTGAGCACCACTATTATGCTTGTAGGTATTCATGGCAGAAATCAGTTGACCATAAGAATTCACCCACCACGCTCTTCACGAATAAACTGTGAGGTTTGGAATAACTGCAGTAGCAGGTGAAAGATACATAACTAATAGCTCTGAGAGAAATCGCTAAAAGGTCATATCTATGGCTATAGCTCAGTCTCACAAAATGTATGTGGAGGGCCACACGGGACCACAGACCTGCCCCAAAATATATTTTTAAGCTTGAGCAGAGCCATTGAGGCCTATGCAGATCTTTTTCTAGAGCTGCTGCCTCACATAGCTACCTGAACTCCTGATGCAAACTCATACAGTACCCCAGGCTCTCCTCCACTCCCTCATGGGCAGGCACTGCCCACTTATTAGTCCATCCATCAGAACACTGGGAGTGGGTGGTGCCTATATCCATAGGGGAGCATAGCATAGCAGAGCTGGGAGCTGCAGCAGCCTGGGCAGTAGAAGATCTGTGGGTGGGGAGGGAGGCAGGCTCCTCCTAAGAGCAGGGGCCAGAAGCAGGGGCAGGGGCCAGAAGCCACAGGGGATGTGGACCCTCCTCCACTGGCCACCCAGCATAGAGTGACCAGGTGTCTGGTTTTCAAGCAGAACACCCAGTCGAAAAGCGATCCTGGCGGCTTACCACTGACCGGGCCATTGACTGTCCAGTTCGCGGCACCCCGCAGGGGTTGGCAGGCTCTTTGCTGGCCACTGGGCAGTGTGGCTCTCAGGAAGCAGCCGGCACGTCTGGCTCCTACGCTGAGGGGCAATCAGAGGGGTCCAGGTGCAGCTCCCATCGGCTGGGTCAGGGCAGGGGATGAACTAACGCAGCTTGCAAGAGCTCAGCAGGCAGCTGTTGAGGGGTTGTGGCGCATGTCTCTCCCACTGCTGCCAGCCCTCTTTTCCTCCTCAGCCACAGAGGAGTGCATCCTCAAGCTGCAGTAAGTGCCCTGCGGTGAGCCGTGGTCCATTGCCCGCACCCAGGAGTTCAAGGTATGTATCCCCGTTTCTGAGTGCTGGGAATGGGGCTGCTGGAGGGGATGAGGGGAGAACGAGATGAACCCAACACCCGGCCCAGCCACCTCGCAGAGTCGGGGCGGGTCTGGCCCAACAGCACTGCCCCAGCACCCCCTCCGCCCCAGTAGCGCTGCCCCCCCAGCCTAGGACAGTCCTCCGAGTCCGCCACTGGCCCCAGCAGCCACGGACTCTGGGCAACTCCCTCCCCGCAACCCTGCCCCCTATCATTGCATCCCTGCCTATCCCATCCCCCCTGCACCCTCATCCCTCCACCCCCCATCATTGCAGCCGTCCCATTCCACGCTGTCCCCCCACACCTACCCATCCCAGCTCAACCAGCAGCCTGGGGCACAGAGCAGAACCCCCTCAGTGCCAGGTGGCCAGCCTGTGGCCTCTTTGCTCAGGGGCCCAATCTTCACGCCAGCCACAGCAGTACTGCAGCCCCCTGGGTGAGGGGCCTGTGGGCACAGGATGTCTCCTGCAGCTGGGGTGACCAGGTGTCCAGTTTCCATCTCCCACATTCAAACTATTGCAGCTCCTGGCCTTCTCCTGGTTCCTGTTTGGGCCTTGCAGTGAAAATGAGTACATGAGCGAGGGAGTGGGGGATGGAGTGAGCAGGGGCGGGGCCTCAGGGACGGGGCAGGGGACAGGGTAAGGGTGTTCAGTTTTCTGGAATTAGAAAGTTGGCAACCCTAACCAAGCACCTTGTATGGACAGGCTCTGAGCCAGGCCAGCAGGGAGGGGCAGGACAGAGTTGGCTGGGCAGAGGCTGCACCCCCAGAAAGACTATACTCCCCACTGAATCTCACTATACCACCAGCCCTGTATCCCCAGAATTTGAGGGACCCTGAATCTCACTGAACCCTGTCCCTGGAAAGACTCCCAACTCCAGTGAATCTCACTGTACCATTCTCAGAAGACCCTCCCCTATTTTGATGTGGATGTCAAAGGCACCTCCAAAGCATTAAACGTGGCCTGGAATGGCCCATTAAGGGCACTAAACATTGGCTCAAATACACCATTCAGGGCAGTCAGTAGGGCTCTAAATAGTACATTTGTGATACTAACCAGAGAAGCCTCGTGACCCATGATAGACAAAAGGAGTGAGAAGGGGGAAAAATAGTCGTAAAGAAAAAATAGGGCCCTTTATGACTTCTCGATGATCCCAAGCCCAGTTCCACTGGAACCCTTTGAACTCTGCTTCACGTGGCCTTGATTGGGAATACTCTTTTCAATATTTGACCCTTTCTTCTTTGCCATTTTATTGGTGACTGTATCTTAAATCTTTGGGATACTCAACAGAAAAGAAATATGTGGACAATATGGTCCTGACTATAACACCCCTTTATTGAGCTACAGTTGTGATGCATGAAATCATTGCAAAATAATAAAAAAATGGTTGGAAGACAAATACCATAGATACAGTCCCTAGAAACCACCACTCACTTTAATTGAGAGCAGCTGCAATATTGCAAAAGCACTGCAAAGGTTGCAGTTCATATTCTCCCTCCCTGACTTTTCTAAGGGAGCAAAAATCCATTTAGACCATATACATTCGGGACTGTTTTTGTGTGCATTTTTTTTAAATTGCTCACAATCCGTTTAGATCATAGAGGGTCTACAGCTTGAGGAGCAATGTCTCTGCCATCCTCTCTATTTTTATGCTTGCAAAATTATACATGCAGTGTTTTGTGCCTATAAAATCTCCAGTCAAATGCACAAATGGGCATCTGCCAACCCAGATCGGTGCGTGTCTGTGTAACTATTCAACTTTCACAGGCAAAATGTGTGTGCACAAATTGAATATTACTATAGAAATAAAATAGACCAGAAAATGTTTATTTTCTATCTCCCTTTTTAGAGTCTTGTTTAAAAATGGATTTTAATGTTATCCCATTATTATTACCTCTGGGGAAAAAAACGTGAAATCAGACAGTTCTCCCCGTGCTCATATCTGTAGTAAAGCAATTGTTAGAGCAAGGAGAGAGTTAAAACCTGGTGTTCTTCACTCTCACCAATGCCTTGATGTGGGACTACAACATCTCCCTGTGCCGAAGTGGTCAACTGCAAAAATATTCCTGTGTGTATATCTGGAAACGTTAAACAATTACTGAGAAACAAGTATTAGACAAACAACTTAAGCAGCCCAGGTGCACAACTTACACTCATAACAATGCTAGAAAAATAAACCATTTAATTCTCCTTAAAACCCAGTCAGATGATCTTCCACTTAGCCTTTTGGACAGCAACAGAACTGGCTTTGCATACCTGGCACACCCCTAAAGACCAAATAAAAGGGGTGCAGCTCTGGGGGTGGTGGTGGAGGGTGGACTATCTAATTTTCTTTATACACACAGAAGCCCTCAAAGGAAACACCAGCCACATCCTGACAATCGAGGGAGGTTCGGGTAGTTAGTCTGAGGCAGTTTTTCTATTGTATTTAAGTTTAAAAAAAGAGTGCAGATAGCAATTTGCAGAAGGCTATTGGCGACAGTGCAGAAGAAATATCCTATTGCGGCTTAGCTTGCAGATTGATCCCTCTAGTTTTGGGCATGGCTGTAACTACCTCATCAGACCTGTGCCAAGTTTCTCTTTTTCTTAAATAAGAAAAGGAAAAAGAAATTTCATTTTGTTTTCAAATCTAGGGCTCCTCCATCCAAGGATCGTGAAGCACTTTATAAACACGAATTAATTCTGCCTCATGCCATCCTGATAAGGGAGAGCAATAGTGCTATTCCCTTTTTACAGGTGGGGAAACTGAGGCAGAGAGAAGCTAGGCAACTTGCCCAAGGCCACACAGGAACTGTGTGGCAGAGTTGGAAAAGGACCCCAGATCTCCCTGACTCTCCAAAATCATGATTGGTGTGGAGAAAGTAAATAAGGAAGTGTTATTTACTCCTTCTCATAACACAAGAACTAGGGGTCACCTAATGAAATTAATAGGCAGCAGGTTTAAAACAAACAAAAGGAGGTATTTCTTCACACAATGCACAGTCAACCTGTAGCTCTCTTTGCCAGAGGATGTTGTGAAGGCCAAGACTATAACAGGGTTAAAAAAAGAACTAGATAAGTTCATGGAGGATAGGTCTATCAATGGCTATTAGCCAGGATGGGCAGAGATGGTGCCCCTAGCCTCTGTTTGCCAGAAGCTGGGAAGGGTGACAGGGGATGGATCACTTGATGATTACATGTTCTGTTCATTCCCCATAGGGCACCTGGCATTGCCCCTGTCGGATGACAGGATATTAGATGCACTTTTGGGCTGGCCCAGTATATCTGTTCTTATGACTCCAAGCCCTGCATTTTAGCTCTACTGTAAGTTCATCCTTCCCCTCTAATGATCCATTTCCCCTGATAATATTTCAGAGGAGCCCTATAACATGTGGTGAAAGGGTTCATAATGAGATTTTCTTCTGTGGAATTTTTCTAGGGTTCCGCCACCTAAACATTGCTTTGGGGGCGGGGGGCAGAAGGACCCTCCCTTCACCATGTCCCACAAAAGATTCTCTGATGGAGATGGGACAACTTGGGAGGTCTGTGCAAAGAACTATATTTTGCTGCATACACTCCTGCTGTTAACAAATTGCTCCAATGGGAGGACTAACCAACTAACTCAGTTGACATACTAAAACGGATTCTCTATTTTATAGAGATGGAACCTCACAGTTAACTCATCTGCTAGACTGTGAAAAATGAGAAAAGATAGAGCACAGGCTACATGGAGGAGAGAAAACAACAGCTAATGGGAAAGATTTTTTTTTCTTCCTCTATTGCCATCGAGGGAGGTCAATATGTCTTTCTCACTGTGTGCTCATTTTTCTATATCAGTCTTCAATCTTTTCCCTCTTCACTCACTCCATATTTGGCTCTGTAACATCAATGATAACTATAATCCAACTTACTCAAACATTTCAGCGAGGGGAACAAAAAAAAAAGATACCCAGACAAGTTATTGTAGGAATCGTCAAAGGAAAGATATTTCATGCAAAATCCACAAAGGAGTACTCAAGAGAGCCCTATAGATTATTTGGATCCAAATTGCATTCTGTGAAACCTGGGCCCACTGCAGTGTTGCCACACGTGCAAGTCAAGAACTGCCTGAGCAAGCCCGCAAAAGTGGCCATAAAATGGCAGGCACTGATTTTTTAAATGCTCCCTTCAGTCAACTTTGGCAGCCTATGAAAGTTACCTAAGAAATAAGCACTCACATTGATTCCTGGAGTAGCTAGTCCATCATATAACAACCCTCTTCTCTCCCCATCCTCCACCAAAATTGTATTGCCTCTGGTAGTTAGCTGTCTGCTATGACTAGGCCTCTGTCCCACCTCTGATAGTTCAGGATTGTTCCTGACTGAGTAATTTTTGCTTTTAGGCTTGCCGCAATGTTGCCAGGTCAATGAGTTTCACATGGCCTTGGACAGCTTTTGAAAGCTGGTCACATTTTTAAAAGGAGTCATGGATAGTTCTTGTGGGAGGACTTTTTCTTACAGTGTAGCCACATTTGGCAGCTAAGTGAGGATAGGAAATAAGTCAGTCACAGCTCGTGTCTGAAATTTGGAGGTGAGACCAGGCGCAGAGGCACAGCTCTGGTGGCTAATATGCCCAGGAGGAATCCAGAAGGAAGGTCCAGCCAATGAGAGTGAACAGATTGGGACTGTTTGATAATGTTTTCCTTTTAAATTAAGGTATGTAAAATAATGAGGCTTGAAAAGATTCAAATTTTATTGGTAAATGTCAGTGAACACTGATTTCACCGCACACACCCCAACTGATGAAAAAATACTTCCATCAGTAATCAAAATTTACAAATAGGCAAAGTGAGAAAAATGCTACTTGAGAACTTTTTAGAGTTTGAGTTGAGGATATTTACTTTCTATATTTTGACCTGAGATGTTACCAATTTGTGGTTTAAGAGTTTTAAAGCTTTATCTTTTTGAACTTCAACATCTGCTGTCACTAAATAATTATTATACCCCCTTTTGTCTGATTCCCACCCAAAATTTTATGCAACTGAAAATTTAAATACATAAAAATTGGGAAAAAAACCTTTTAACCCACAATTTTGCACAACGGTGACAATTTAATTAAATAAAAATCTAAAAAATTCTTAAAATAACTATAGATATTATCCATCAAAATTATTTTAAAAAATCAAATTCTGCCAAGCCTAAAAATAATGAACAGCAGCGAGAAGATAAATAGGACACATTTGTTCACCTTTTCTCATAATACAATAACAAGGGGGCAGTCAATGAAATTAAGAGGCAGCAAAATTAAAACTAATAAAACAGTACACATGTATTCTGGGGAATTTATTGCCACAAGATGTCATTGTGGACAAGAGCTTGGCAGGATTAAAGAAAACAACTAGATATTTATATGCATAATGTCAGGAGTTAAAATAATCCACAAAAGAACAAGATTTGTGGAATAGACGTAAACCCTCCTGCTTCAGGGTATAAGTCTAATGGGAGCTACGAAGACAATTTCCCTGAGGACAGTGTATTTCATAATTGCCTAGAGCTGGGTTTCTTGCAGCTTCACGTGTTGCTGGCCACTGTTGGAGAGAGGATGCTGGATTAAATGGACCATTGATCTGATCCATTATGGCAATTCCCATGTTTGTTTTATCTGCCCCATGCTCATTAATTAGTACTGTTTTTCTGTAGCAGTTTTCAAAGCTATGCTGTGGCATATTTTTGTCAGTCTCTCAGGCGGCATTGACCAGCAGGGGCAGCATAGGTTAAAACACTGTGATTAGCTCTATGAAGAGCACAGTTACTCAAAGTAAGGGGAAAATAACCAACCCAAATCAAACTCTATGATAAGTCTCTCCCCGCCCTAAACAACACAAAACAAAAACAACGAGCCAGCCTCAGACTCCCTTTTCCCAAGTTTGTGGGAAACCCAATAAGCCAGGTTTGGTTTTTTGTTGTTGTAATGTGTTAGCTGTAGAAATGGTGGTTTACAAAAGTCGTTGTAAAATTGAACCCAATACACAAAATTCACAGTTAAATCAAATCACAATAGCATTTTAATTTTTCTTCATGGTCACTCTCTAAAGATAGTAAGTATTGCTCTTGAAATCTGTGAGATACGTTTTTCCCTTGTGTGGTTCTTGTCTCTGTAGCTGATGCTTGTCTGAGTCCTGTCTATCCAGTGAGTGATTCTATCTACTGCATATGATCGTAATAATGTGTTTTTTTGTTTTTTTGTCTGCTGATGCCCATTTTAGGCTGTTCTATCTTTGCTATTGTTTAGCTAGGGAGTTGTGTTGAATACCCCTGAGAAATATCACTGTACAAAATTAGTATAATATAATACAGTCTTGTCAGAATTGTATGCCCTTTCATACGAGTAAATCCAATGACAGGGCCTGATTGTGCATCTCTTATTCACAGAGATTGTTCCAGTTAAGTCAAGGAATACTCACTTATATGAGGAGGTACTCTCCACGTGAGTAAGGGATGCACAACTGGGCCCCTAAAAATTAAATCCTAAGCAAAAGATGTAGGTATTTTAAAAAACATAATATTTGAATTAATTGAGAGGTTTGAGTTGCCCTGTGGCTGTGGACTCACTCAGCAGTGCAGACCTTTGGAAAAAAAAGTTACTGTTCCAACTTTCTTCTCATCTGATTTGCATTACTGTTCTAGCCACTTCATCCCCTATTTGGACAGAATGTTGAGGATTCACAAAAATACCCTGGGGTAGATTGTGACTTGGGCTACCCACCCACCCAGGGGAGCAAAGACTCTCCTTTCACTTCTACACAGGCTGCCCCAATCTGGGGTCCAGGTGCACAGGGGCAAGTGAAGCTAGATGCCCACTTGCTCCCACTTTGACTCCACTCCTGCCCTCAACTTGCCGGCCAGTGCAACTCACCCACCAGGGTGAGAAGGTAATAAGTTACTGCTGGTATATGAAAGCAGTAAATTGCTAAGCCCAGGCAGGAAGCAGGAAGGGATTCACGGCTGCTCTGGCTCAGGGAATCACAGTTCCTTCCCTGAAATGCTGTTGGGGTGACATGGCCGTGCATTCCTCCTTACAAGCGGCTTCCCTTTGTGACAAAATCTAGCCCATATCTCTTACATAGTGCACGGCTGCCCTGGGTCTCTAAGCACTTTCAAAGATAGGTAATTATTATCCCCAATTTACAGAGGGGGAAACCGATGCAGAGAAAAATACAACTTGTCACACAATAGGCAAGACAGGGACAGAACCGAGCACACACAGCTACCAGTCCAATGCCTTAAGTTCCAGCACACACTGCCTATTACTCACAAGTGAATTTGGAGAAGAGGGTCTTTCATAGCTTCTTGTTTCCAACCAAGCATAATAGGCTTTTTCTACAATATTATATATGTATGTTACAAGTTAATCAACACAATAAATCATTTATAAAACTAGGGAAAAGACAGATAAAATGCCTCGTGTCATTTAACTTAAACTTGCTATTCTCTGCAATATCCACCTCCATCTCAGAGGAGAACACGAAATAAAAAGGGTAATGGTGGAATAGAGAATACTTTGCTTCCCCTTTGAAATAGCATCTCTCAATAGGGTAATGAAATGCTTTACCTGTGTGTCTGCAGGGCAGATGGGGGAAAATAGCATGCAAGGGGTATGCTCCCCAATCCCCTTGGTACACCTATTTAGGACCTAGACAGAAGGCTGATGCTAGCTCTCCCTGTGCCCCAAAGGGGACATGGCCAGTACCTGTGTTCCTTGAGGGGGACTGTAAGCTGTACTTTTAGAGGAGAGCTCTGCAGAGCTCTCCCTCCACTGTTCCCTGATGCTTTCTGTCTGTGCCTGGCCTGCACAAGCAAAATACCTCAAAGCAATTCCACTTGGCTGTTTTTCCCCCTAGTGCTCTAGAGAGAAGGATCACAATGTGGACTATAGGTCTGACTGTGTATTACAATTCAAGTAAGATTTCAAAATTAATTGATAAATGGGTGAAGTGGAGGGAAATATTTCATTAGGAATGCCAGTTATTGTTCCAATGTATCAATTAACTAATGAGACACTAACAAGAAAGCAGGGATGATTAAATTACATACTACTGCTTCTTCAGAGTTCAAATTACCCAAACCTTCACCCTCTTGCACCTTCACTTTTTTGAGGTTAAAAAGTTAAATAGTGACATGTGTCATCATAGTCACAGGGCTAGATTCTGCTTTTAGTTACATTGGTGTATATCTGGAGTAAATCCATTGTATGTCAGTGAGCAGAGCCCAGATTTGCTTGTGTACATGAGACCAGAATCTGGCTCATAAAATATGAAATTTCTTTTTCTTTTGATCTAATCCACAATGTAGCTGGAAACAAGAAAGCCATATGAAGCCTCAGCTCATACAAGTCAGTCTTTAAATATATCAACTTTCTTTTACGATCTGGGTGGCCCTCACCATGTCTGGGAAAACATTAACCCAGTGGCCCTGGTAATGCATCACCTGCTTTTTTCCAGACTGCTGTAATCAATTTGTCTTTATGCACCACATTACCAAAAGACACTATTAAAATTCGTATCTGTGTGTTCTCCCCAGAGTATAAACCATCAGAGATCACCAGGGTTTTGGAGTTTTTTTGTGGAGATGCAAAAGTTTTAATTACATTTAAAGAGGGATCAAATTTCTTCTCTACAATTGTTTCAAATATATCTATTAGATTCATAGAGGGATATTTTGCCTTCAAAAACCTTGATTGACCCCCAAATACAGGCTTTTATTTAAATTTCCCAGAGCCTCAAAACTGTTCTAGGTAGGAGAGCGTTGCCTTTAATCAGTACTTTCAAACTCCATTGGTAATGTTTGAGTTTTTCTTTTAAAGGCTTAAGATCACTTCTGCTTTAGACTCTAGGCTAGTAATTCAGGGAGCATAAGAATACATTTTGGCCTCAAGGACCTTAATTGCAATTAGGATAATTTTTAAGATACTTACAGTATTCATTAAGAGCTGAACCCTGACATCATTATCCTGGCAAAACTACTGAAGTCAATTAGTTTTTCCCAAGGAAGGAATGAGTAAGACCTGAGTAAAGCCTTTAAGATTTGGCCCCAAGATACATATTCCTTGCTATCAATCGGGGGGAGACAATACCTTTTGATCTAGCAGAACTTGGTTTCACTGTTGCACTAACATTTCTTGGCACTGTGGTGAAGGAAGGAGACTCAGCTCTTTCTCCAGCTGCTTCTCCCTGCTAAGCACACTCCCAGAGGAGAGAAATATATCAAAACGGATGTCTTTGGATTGGGAACCTTTCCCTTTTGTACTGGAAGCCTCTTCTCTTCAAGAAGCACCTTTTGAAAAGTAAATAGCAACCTGAAAATAAAAGAAATTGATTAGAAGAGAAAGATACTGTTAAAAATAATCCCATAAAGAACATTATAGTAAACAGCCTCTGAGCAGAAGTTGCCAGTAACACAATGGCAAATACACATATGTGTGCTTCTTCACTCACTCCATCATACCCACCACCTATGCCCAAGTGTGTATTCTGTATAAGTGGAAATCGAAGGGAACCCTGGATTACTTGTTGTGGGGAACAAAATTCTTTAGAACTCAGACCCTGTAATCCTTCTCTCTAGACATGTAAATGTGGTTTAGCTTTTCTCGTATTCCACTTTAATGACTCCAAGTATCTCCTTTTATTATTACTTGTTGTAATATTACAGTTCCTGTCTGTTCTATGTACATTGTCATAGTTCTTGATTTAATAGGGCTTTGTGTATTTACAAAGATCTAATGACAACAGCAAGATGTACTGTCAGTAAATAGTATCGCTATAAAGGTGGTAAATTCTGTTTGCCTTATTCATACTGGACTCGTGCATTTTATTACTACTGCTGATTCTACACCCATAGCACATTTCATCTTCCAAAGACTTAAACAAGAGTTAGCCATCACAGCAATCCTGTCATGTAGGTATTATTATTGCTATATCCATTTTACAGATGGCTCTCAGCATTTTTATAAAATGTTACATGACTCATAGCAGCTTGTCCTCCCCACAGAGCAAAATTACTGACTAAATAATGACCTTGGAAGCAGTCCACCTTCCCCAAACATACTGACCCTCAGCAATCTTCCTCCATCTGCTTATTCCCCCAAAACCTGAGGAAGTAGATCAACCTTGCAGCATGCCCTGAAGGTTAATACATTTGGGCTACATCAGACCTAGGAGGCGACTGAATTCCAAAAGCAAAAGAGAGTGTCTCTCTTTTAAACCAAGGGGGCTCAAGTTTGAGCACCGTTGCTGCTTGCATCTGTGGCAGTATCTCACAAGGTGATTTATAACCTATAATAGGTCAAAACCAACACCAGGGGCGCTTTCTCACAAATTAATGTGGTTCTCTACTGATTCTGTCTTTTCAAATATGGTGAGTCCTGTAAAATAGAGCCCATGGTCCATATACACGCAGTGTTTGATTCTGCAAGGTGCTGAGCACTTTGCCCTGATCCAGCAAAGCACTGTAAGCATGTATGTAGTCCCATTGAAGAGGCTGGGACTATCTGCTTTGCTGGATCAGACCCATAGCACTTAGCACTTTGTAATATGGAGCTTTCAATGAAGATAAGATGGCTTGGTTGGACAATATCATATGTTTAGAAATACTGAATAATGCTATCTGGATTGTATTATAGCCTGGACAGCTTGGTTATTTTTCATTGGTTATTTTTATTGTTTAGCTAAAGTGATTAATTTATGAAGATTGCATTTAGGATTATTTAAATACAGGCCAACTCCAGTTCTCTGAGTGCCCCAAGCACATCCAATCAGTTTAGATAAATGAATTTTGGATCTGAGGAACAAACATATTTTGGATCATGCAACATTCCGATAGCTGGGGTTTGGTTAATTCAGGAGTTACCTGTAATTTATACTCAAAGGATCTTATACAAAACTTGCTAAGTGTTCTCTGCAGCCCCACTGTCACAGGAGTGAGTGAGTGGGGCTGAGCGAGCAGGGCTGCAGAAGGCTCCCTGCACGACCATGCGGCTGCTGATACTGGATCCCGGCAGGCACAAGGTTTGCGGGAGGCTGCGGTCCTTGCGGAGCACAGCAAAGACCACTGGGCTAGGGCCTCAAGAAGGAGGATAAGCCCTTGGCTGCAAGAGAGAACGATCCTATGCTGAACGGTACCTGCCCAAGGATGGAACCATTCAGCAGCAAGGTGGTCTCTCCCATGGTGGGGCATGTCTTCCTCCTTGTAGCCTTGGCTCAGTGTCTCCGCTCTGCTCCACCAGGAACCCAGGCTTCCCTGCACCTTGTACCAATAAGATTTATGTGTCACTGGCCCCATGACCATGCAGGGAAACCACTGCAGCTCCGCTGTCACAGCTGTGCTCACTCGCTTACCAGCCAGGAGTGTGGGAGCTGTTCAGCAGTGGGATGACCTTCCCTGTCACTGGGGTCTCATCCACCTTCTTGCAGCCTGGCTGGAGATCTCTGCTCTACTGGGCCAGGACCACAGCCTTGCACCTGGGTGTCTTGGGCTCCTCAGCCACGCAGGGTGCCCCCTGCAGCCTCCTGTCAGTGCTTCCTTAGCCCTGAGCCCAACCCTACTGTCCCCCTTAATTTCTTGCACCTGTAAAAATAAAATTTGATTAAAATCAAAACAAAAAATGTAAAATAAAAATAGATTGTAATCGTCAACATTGGGGGGCAGGAGAGAATCAAATTCTGCCAAGCCTAAGGATAAGCAATCAGCGTTCCACCTGGACCAGTCTTAAGTTCAGAGTCCAGTATCTGCTTGCAAACTGTCAGGGACTGTAAAACTTTATCTCACTGGAGAGTTGAGAATCTCTCTTTTCCAGTGCTATTAGGCATTAGTTGCTAGCCTTGGTCAGTTACAAGGTAATAGACCTTAGAATGGCCACATTATTATATACTGTAAAGTTATTTTAGGTAATATTCTGAGGTTTCTAATAAGTGTTATTACATTGTTTTTCCTTTCATTAAGGTCTGCATAGCTGAACTTATGATACTAAGGCAGCCTGACTTTAATGGTGGAGTGATATGAAAAATAGCATCAATTAAAAAAAAATCTAAAGCATATCTAAAAAGAAGTTTCTGTGAAATATGTAGCACATGAGAGGGCCAATCCAGCCCTCTTTGAAATCTATAGGAATTTAGACATTTAATTATTGTGTGAGCAGACTGAATAGGAACAAGATCAGGCCCAAACAACACATGATGCTATGTTGTGGTATAAAGATTTGTATTAGCATTGTTTGGGATGACTTGCATAATACACTTGTGGATTTACTGCTCATGAGTAATGCAGTCAGCCTAAACACACACCAATGAAAATGGAGAGTTTTGCCTGAGTAAGGACTAAGAACTTTATCTATCTCTGTATTTATGTTGCCCTCCTCACAGAGGAGTAGTATCTGAGCACCTTCCAAGCATTCAAAAATAGAAATAAAAATAAGAACCTCTCTCTGTCTATAGGATAAAGAGCTTAATTTATTTCTTTTAGGGGAGGTGGGAAGGCAACTCAAATATGAGAGTTTTGCATTTTGTTCTGAATTTAGATAGTGTCTGTGGCCATTCTTATCTTGCAGGAATTAATTCCACATTCTGTATCTTGATCCTTTGAAAATAATTTCTCCTGTCCCCCCACCTTATTGGTTGAGAGTTTGATGGTTCCGGTGGGACATACCTGTCTTAGGAAGTCATGGTCATGATGGAGAAGTGATCTGTTAGGTAAGTAGGGCCAGTCCCAGGGAGGGCTTTGAATATCAGGACATAAACCTTGAACTGGACTCTGTGTTCAGTGGGGACCCAGCATACAGGAACTGGAGTACTGGGATGGTGAGTTCACAGTGATTGACATTGCTAGGCAGATTGGCTGTGCTGTCTTTATTTATTTATTTTTATTTAAAGAAATAGAGCATTTTCAAGACATGTGACTTTGGGTATGTCCACACTGGAATAAAACACCCGTGGCTGGCCCGCTTCGGCTGATTTGGGCTCGTGGGACTCTGGCTGTGGGGCTATAAAACTGCAGGGTGGACATTTGGGCTCAAGCTGGAGCTGGCTCTGGGACTCTCCCCCCTTCCAGGATCCCAGAGCCCAGCTCCAGCCCAATCCCACACATCTACACTGCAATTGGCCACTGGACAATCAAGGTGCTAAAGGAGCAGTCAAGGAAGACAAGGCCATTTTGGAGATGCTATATGAATTTTTTACATCTGGCTTCACTGCAGAGGATGTGAAGGAGATCCCCACACCTGAGCCATTCTTTTTAGTTGACCTATCTGAGGAACTGTCCCAGATTGAGTTGTCAATAGAGGAGGCTTTGAAACAAATTGATAAATTAAACAGTAATAAATCACCAGGACCAGATGGTATTCACCCAAGAGTTCTGAATAAACTCAAATATGAAATTGCAGAACTACTAACTGTGGTATGTAACCTATTGTTTAAATCAGCTTCTGTATCATTTGACTAGAAGATGGCTAATGTGATGCCAATTTTTTTTTTAAGGCTCCAGAGGCAATCCTGGTAATACAGGCCAGTAAGCCTAACTTCAATACCAGGCAAACTGGTTGAATCTATACTAAATAACAGAATTATCAGGCCCATAGATGGACATGATATGTCAGGGAAGAGTCAACACAATTTTTGTAAAGGGAACTCATGCCTCCCCAATGTATCAGAATTATTTTAGTGAGTCAACAAACATGTGGACAAGGGTGATCCAGCAGAGGTAGTGCAGTTGGACTTTCAGAAAGCCTTTGACAAAGTCCCTCACCAAACGCTCTGAAGCAAACTAAACAGTCAAGGGATAAGAGGGAAGGTCATCTCATGGATCCGTAACTGGTTAAAAGGTAGGAATAAATGGTCGGTTTTCACAGTGGAGAGAGGTTAATAGCAGGGCCCTCCAAGGAACTGTATTGGGACCAGCGCTGCTCAACATATCCATATAGGATCTGGAAAAGGGGTAAACAGTGAGGTGGCAAAGTTTGCAGATGATAAAAAATTACTGAAGATATTTAAGTCCAAAGCTGACTGGGAAGAGTTACAAAGGGATCTCACAAAACTAGGGCACTCGGCAAGAAAATGGCAGATGAAAGTCAATGTTGATAAATGCAAAGTAATGTACATTGGAAAACATAAGCCCAACTATACATATAAAATGAAGGGGTCTAAATTAGCTGTTACCACTCAAGAAAGAGATCTTGGAGTCACTGTGAATAGTTCTCTGAAAACATTTGCTTGATATGCAGTGGTAGCCAAAAAAGCTAACAGCATGTTAGTAATCATTAGGAAAGAGATTGATAAGAACACAGAAAATATCATAATGCCACTATATACATCTATGGAATGGCCACACATTGAATATGACATGCAGTTCTGGTCGCCCCATCTCAAAAAAGATATATTAGAATTGGAAAAGATACCAGAGAAGGGCAGCAAAAATGATTAGGGGGTGTATGGAACAGCTTCCATATGAGGAGAGATTAAAAAGACTCAGACTTGTCATCTTAGAAAAGAGACGACTAAGGGGTGGGATATAACAGAGGTTTATACAATTATGAATGGCATGGAGAAAGTGAAAAAGGTAGTGTTATTTACCCTTCACATATCACAAAAGCCAGGGGTCACCCAATGAAATTAATAGGCAACACATTTAAAACAAACAAAACGAAATACTTCTTCACACAATGCAAAATGAATGAACGGAACTTGTTGCCAGAGGATGTTGTGAAGGCCAAAAGTATAAGTGGGTCCTAAAAAGAATTAGATAAATTCATGGAGGCCCATCAATTGCTATTAGCCAAGATGGTCAGGGATGTAACCTCATGCTCTGGGTGTCCCTAAATGTCTAACTGCCAGAAGCTGGGACTGGATGACAGGGGACAGATCACTCAATAAACTTCCCTGTTCTGTTCATTCCCTCTGCATCAGATGACAGGATATTGGGCTAGATGGACCACTGGTCTGACCCAATATAGCCATTCTTATGTTAAATGCTGTAGAGCAGTCTAACAGGATGAATTTTGATGTACTTCTTCTTTCTATGAACATTAGGTACTCACCTACCAGAGCAATGGGTGCTGTCTTTGTTCCTGTAAGGATGCGGGGCCTAAAACTTAGGTCTGCAGAGTCTAAGATGGCTGATGTTTCCACAATGCCACCAGGAGTGGCATTCTTTTGTATTGGTCAGCCTATTACATGGTGTAGGCTGGGCTGTAGATTTCCCTCGTCAATGGAGATATTGACAAAGTAGGGTAATGTCAACACCCTAGTAACAAAATATGATTAGTATGTGCCAGGCATTTTCTACTATCCTCTACCATCCAGGAAGGGATGGTGCAGAGTCACAGATGATGGCTCTGGTTGCAATCAGTATTCCCTTGCCTACTTGTGTGAATGGGCTGAATTCTTTGATATGTTTATGATTCTGTATTCAGCCTGCTGTTCTTCATGCTCCAGGCGGCTAACCCCATGCAGTTGATCTTCTGTGTGATATCAGATAAATCCTGCTGTGAGAGAAGCAAATTCTAGGGTTGAGTGGAAGGAGTCTCAGTTTACTATGTGATGTATGCTCCCCATTTTTCCCCAGGCAGGTTATTCACAAACAGGGGTCTGAAGACTCCACGTGTCAGCTTTCACAGAGTTTCTTTCATGGTCTTTCATCATGGAAACCAGGTTTGTCTCGCCTCACAGATGAGTCCAACTGGTTTCCTGATGTTCACTGAAAGCAAGGGGAAGCCAGGCAGAGGCCCCTTCCTCCATACAGATTCTAGACAGCATGGCTTCTTGAAAGAGCCTTGTTGCGAGGGGCTCCTCCAAAGCCAGACACTCCAGGAGCTATCCCCCAGAGGAGAGTCTGATTAGGCGGGTAACCCACACAAGTAACTGTAGACTGTGGAGACTTGCATAGGGTGGCCCTGCATGTCTAGGTGGAGACAATCTATGGGTACAGTGAATCCTGGCATCTCAATATTCACCCCTGTGATGTAATTAGCATATATTTTGTACAAAGTATGCCTTGTGTGGTATCATTCTAAAAGTCTTGATCTGGTTGACATTATTATCTCATTGGATTGTATATGCTATTGTCATATGTGAAGTTATGAAGTTTGGCTATGTATGTGTTACTAAAACATGTTGTGAAATTGAAAACACCCACAAGCAGCCTTTTGGATACAACAGTAAAAAGGCCAAACAATGTTCATGGCTTATTGAGGAAATGCACACAAGCACAAGGATTACCCCAGGAACTGTGTACAATAGAAACCTCTCAGAAATAGCACTACACAATGGGAACTGTTTGACCAAGGTCCCAGCAAAAGAGCTTTCCAGCAAGTGGGAAGAAGATATAAAAGGGGGGAAATGATATAATCATAGGACCTCTCTCTCCCTACAACATACCTGGAATCACCTGAGGAACAAAGATTGAACTGAGGGAAGTGATGGTCCCAGGCTAGAGGGATTTTTAGCCTGTGTATGAAAACCTGGGAAACCCAAGCTGAAAAGCCAAGGCAGCTTGTGCCTTAAGAATCTGCCAGTCTATCATTCAGGGTGAGAATTTGCTAATTCATATCCTACCTATCTAGTATGTTAAGCTCATCTTGCAGTTTTGTTTATCTACTAGGTAATCTGCTTTGATCTGTTTGCTATCACTTAAAATCTATCCTTTTGTAGTTAATAAACTTTATTTTATGTGTTAAGCCAAACCAGTGTGCGTTTGACTAAGGTGTCTGGGGAAAATCTCAGCTTGGTTACCACAAGTGTGCATGGTCCTCTTCACATTGAGGGAGAGGTAGACCGAATATTAAACCCATATACTGGCCACATTTGATCAGGGCAGGAGAGTACTGCTCTGGGGTCCAAGGCTGGGAGGCTGGTGGTTAGAGAGCCTGCATGTGACTGCAGCTGGGTGTGTCCCTGCCTGTGTGAATGCTGGTGAAAGTGCTGGCTTGGAGGGCTTTGTAACTTGTCACAGCAGCAGTAATTTTTCACAGTGTGAAAGGGAGCCCAGACTGATGGGTCAGAGGGCTCAGTGGTACACCAGTTCCAGGTGGCACCCTGGGGGGAACCCGTCACAGGTACACCTACACAGCAAAAGAAACCCTGTAGCAGTGAATCTCAGAGCTCTGGGTCAAATGACTTGAGTTCACTTTGTGGAGCTAGAAACAGTAGTGTGGACATTTGGGCTCCGGCTGGAGCCTGGGTTCTGAGACATGGCAAGGGGGGGAAGTCTCAGAGCCCAGGCTTCAGCACAAGCCCCAGTGTCTACAGTGCTATTTTGAATGCTAAGAACCTGAGTCAGATGACCCGGGCTCTGAGATGCACTGGCAGGTTATTTTGTTTGTTTGTTTGTTTTACTGTGTAGATGTACCCTAAAAAGGTAGGACTTCTGCCCCATTTGCAACCCTACCCACTCACAGATCTGGAACCCTACAGAGTGGCTTCTCTGGGGCTGTGAACTAAAAAAGGGAAACATGCCTCAGAGCTGGATCTCCCCTCTTTTCTGCCTTCCCTGGGCAGATCCCGAGGCTTCAGTTCCCTTTGCTCGTGGGAGCAGAGGAAAGCATGGTGGGCTGAGTAAAGACTTCAGGATTTGGTCTAATAAATGTAAATCTGTATATTGAGCCCAATTCTCCTCTCACTAGTATAACTCCATTGCCTTAAATAGATTTGCTCCAGATTGACACCATGATAAGCAAGAGGAAATCAGTATACTATTTACAAAATATAATCATGTAAATGATTTGTAATTCTGTAGTGGTTGAATTAGAATGCAGTTTAAGAAGTATGTTAGGATGTACACCTCTGCCCCTTGAGGCATGTGTGAATATAGTAACGCAGCTTGTCATGCTGTGTTTTTAAATTTTTAAATCGAAATAACATATAACATTGCATATAATACATACCTTAAATGGCAGATGTGTAGCAAACACATATATACAGGTTTAAGCAGCAAGATATAATTAGGTGTGGTTTTGGTACAAGTTTTGCTTCAGGTTTACTTTGTTCTTTCAGCCACCCATGTTAATTATACAACTAAGCTCATGCCCTGGAGAGTTTTCATTTTTTTGTGATTATATCATGGATGCTTAGTAATATCCTTAGAAAATAATAAAAAACATGAATATTTGGAGATAGGATAGTTAGATCTTTGAACATCTAGGTTTGACCCCTTCTTACTACTTTCAGTCTCACTGAAAAACTTCAAAAAATTTTCTTTGCCTTCCGATAACTAAGCAAATTTACCTCAGCATTCTCTCTCTTGAGAACTATGGCACCCGATATCTTAATAGCTGATCATCTCATAATCTTTAATGTACTTAATCTCATGATACCCATGTTAGGTTATGTACGGAGGCACTATTATGTCCATTTTATAGATGGGAAATGGAGGCAGAGAGATTAAATGACTTGCCCAAGGTCACATAGGAAGTTTGTGTCAGAGCAGGGAACTGAATCCATGTCTCTCAAGCCCAAGGCTAGTGCCATGACAACTGTATCAGCCTTCCTAATTAAGTTGCTCATGTAAGGAATATGGAGGAAAAGCTATTTAGATAGCAAAGTTGGAAAATTTGTAAGTACAACCACTGTAGACCATTTAGGGTAAGCATAATTTTTTCTTAAAGATCATTTAAAAATAGTATCACCAGTGATGCTACTTCATTAGACTACACAGTAGTTAGGAGTGCAAGGGCAGTATAACACTATGAATTTGAGTCATGAGGCTGAAGATAAAAATCCAAGGGCAGATCTTCAACTGCTGCCAAATAGTCATTGCTCCAGCCAAACAATGACCATTGAATCCAGCTGAGGATCTGTCCCTCTGTGTACATTGTTGACACTTGTTTCATTGAAGCTGTATTATACTAATTTGTAGTGCCTGAGCGGGCAGATCCAGAGTAATCATAGTGAAAGTTTGCATAATAGACATTAATTTGAATAGGAATGCTGACTTTTTAAGACCTTCTGAAGTATCTAGTAAGCATCTACTGCATACCAAATAATTTACTGCACAATTTGTAAAACAGAGAGCAGAAAAATATCGTTAGCCACTAATTTCTAAACTCTAATGGTAATATGCTTCCATGGTGTAAAATTTTTTCCAGTAAAGTGCTGAAGAGAAGCATTTTTTTCAGCTGAGCTCACTGAAAGTTCAAAGGATAAATATATCACAATGACAAATTGCAAAATGCTATTCATACATGGAGGTAAAAATTGTTCCTTCATTTGTTTGTATTTCACATAAGCTGTAATATTGTTATTTCCAAAGAAAATACAGAACAAAATGAATTCTGATTAAAAATACAAGTATTGTTAATGGACCTTAGCAGAAATTTGTCTTAGCTTGAAAAGAAAAGTTAACAGAAGCTGAATGTGTTCTCTTTGGGTGAAATTCACGCCAACACAAAGGGTATACATAGGGCTGTCAGCACCACTTTATCTCTGAATCAGCTCCCTACAAGGTGGGTGACAACTGGATTGGCCAGTACAAGGGATTTCTACAGCTCCTCCATGCTGGGAGAGTGAGTGTGTGTTGGGGGGAGAGAGAGCTAGGTAAAAGGTGACATGGGCACAGATCTATTGGCTTCATCCTGTCCCCAGGTGGGCATGGGAGGGCAATTCTCAATCCAGTCCTCATGAACTTCACCAGCACATTATGGTGCTAAATGGGCAAAGTGTATTTCACTCTTTGACCTTGTTTCAGGTAAAGTTTGTTTTGTACCCCATCAAATCCTGCTTACCTTACGCACATGAATAGTCCTGGGCTTGCAGTATCTGCTTCGTGTAAGTCCTAAACGTCTTGACAGGATACAGATCTCTGTCTTTGATTTCTTGTGAAGAACAGGGATTTTCATCTGTTACCCGTTTCATCTTCTCGTGGTAGGTCACAATGAATCAACAAATTCTGAGGGTCAAATCAGAAAGATACATTCTAAATGATTAAGTCAAAAAGCAGAGAACATGGAATTCTGAATAAGCAACATTAAATTGGATCTTTGTTTGAAAATTATACAGCAAGAAAAGGTAAGTTAATAATGTTATTAGCATAATACATATAGTACCATAATGTGCTGGGATCAGAAGCGTTAATTAGCACAAGCATAAGTTAAAACCTTAAAAATCAATACTTTCACTACTCAGGGTTTTCTCTCTTGTATTTTACTATTTTAAAAAATCACTTATGGAATTAATATACTATGATTTCTCATTCCAAATAATTATGTCGGTCTCTCTCTCTCTCTCTCTCTCACACACACACACAGCATTCTATAACAACAGGACTATTATAGAAAATGATCTAAAACATGTGGACTGCAGCCAATATTTGGATATGGTGTAATTAATTCTGGAAGGTCTAAAAAGGAAATAATTCAACTCATTGCAGAGGAAAATGTGCTACTCTTAAATACTTTTAATTACAAAGAATCATATCAAAGTATGCAAACTCGCACTCCAAAAATTGAAAAAAGAGCTGATTCTACAGAGTTTGGGGATGGGAGCTTTTGACCAAATTTCCAAAATTGTGTGCAAAAGGACGTGTGCACTTCTGTACCTTTCATCTGGTATCTGTGGAACACCCAATGTGTAAACTTCAGCGGTTTGCTAGATCACACACTATGCATATGCTTAAATGTTGCTGCTAAATACTATGCGTCTTGTGTGACACTCATGACTGCAGAGCTCTATCATTAATTCCTGCAAGCCCAGTGGCCTGCAGCCTCTCCTGGTCACTGGGGCCTGCTGTATCACCTGCTCTGCAGGTAACTCAAAGACCCCTCTGCACCTCTGCCTCTTCTTCCACTGCTGGATCAGGGTGGGGAAAGAGCACTTGGTGGCTGTAGTTGGGACAGAGATGAAGGGTGCTCAGTACTGGCCCCAGACAGACCCCATTCAGCTTCCTTTCACTCAGCTGGCTCCCAGCTTCCCCTTCCGGAAATCGCCAGCCACATCCAAACTTCCCACTCAGCTTCAACCCTAGACAACCCTCCCCCAGTTCCTCCCCACACAGCCACACTCCACCTTTTCCCAGCCATAGCCTCACCCAGCCACTTCACCAAATTTCCATCTTCCCTCCAAAAAGCCCCATTCAGTACACAGCTGCCTCCCTAGCTAGCTCCTGGCACCTTTAGACATCCACCAATTTTCACCCATCAACACATCTAGTACCTGCCACTCACCCCAGCACTCTACTCCCTACCCTTAACCGCTGTTAAGTATTCTGCAGCTCCTTCTCTTTTGTCCTTCCTCCTCTGCATTACTTTGGGCTGGGTGTGTTGAGCATACGCTGAAGTTTACAAAGATATGGAAATTAGCTGATTTATTGATTTGCATAAATGGTCACACATGAAGCTGCTCAAAACTTGGCAGCTGTACTTAAATGCTTTGCTGGACTGGGGCCTCAAATTGAGGTTTGTGTGGGCCTGTTTCTATGCGCTCTCACAACCCAGGCTTGTATGGCCTTTTGAAAATGTGATCATTAATGTTTGCCAGATCAGTAGTTTTATGGAAAAGGAATATTTCTATCACAATAATTCCCTGCCCAATTAGTAGGGGCAGTACAGAGCTGTCAGTCCTGCTCAGCAGGGCAGAAGACCCAGACCTTTTCAGGCATTTTCAAAGATGCATAGAAACTAATTGATGGACTGCTTCTATCACCCTTCCTCAAACTGAGTGTACCTTACTCCACGTGAAATAAATAGCAGTATTCACAAAGTAAGGTGCTACTTAGCATGAGTAAGGGTGGCAGAATTAGGCCTTTATTTATTTATTTGCATTAAACAAACAAGAGTCTCCAGCCCAAATGCAAAAGAATCAGATCTTCATATGGAAAAAACCTCTGACTTACAGGATGATTCTGGACTAACAAACATATTAATCATTGAAACGGTATTACCAGACAAGAGATCTTCCTTTCTTCCTCCTCTCACATCTGCACTAGTGGAAAGTAACAAGCAATGACAATCCCAAGAACATAGATGAGAAACAAAGCTATCCAAAAGAAATCTAATAAACAGAGAATTTAAGATATTAATACAGAGACTTCCTCTTAGAGAGCCTTCTCTTTGCATCACAAAGATTGTACCAGAAATCCAGTGTATAACATTGAAACCTGGTTGCAGCTCTGCATATTTCTTGGGCTGAAGCCAATGGACTTTTGGCCCACAAGGTGGACATACTACACTTTGGGGCTGTGTTTATACAGGAGAATTTTTACCCAAAATAATAAAAATAAAATCCCACACTTGCTAATTCCAGTGCAGCTGCACCAACGTTAGCAACAATGGGATCCTTAGTGTAGACGGCTTTCCGGCTCCGGCAGACGTTTTCAGCATTGTGTCAATTAACCCTGCTTTGAGTGGGGTTAATTGACACAGCGCTGAAAATGGCTCTGGAGATGAAAACTCTTATGTGTAAGGGCTCCCAGGATTGCTAAAGACGGTGCAGCTGCACTAATATTAGTAATGGTGGGAATTTTCTGTAAAAATTCGCTGGCGTCGACAAGGCCTGAGAGTGAGCCTTAAATTTTTTTCTGGGTCTTGTTTGTCAATTTCAATTTTGCTTCCCTCATGCATTATCTCAGCCATCTGCAGATCATTAATTTTTAAGGCAGCAGTTCCTTTGATCATAGCAGGTTGGGTGGAATGAAAGAAAAGAGTGGAAGATTTGCAGTTCACTCTGGTCCCTACAATACATACTCTAAAGGTTCTTCACACATACAGTTTGTGCCCACGCTTTTCTTTCTTGTGCTTTGTATTCCTGCAGAATGAAGGGAGCCTAATCAAACAGGACCAGTGAAAATGAGAGATATGGTTAGTCATAAATGAAGGTGATATTCTCAGGAATCCAATTCTCTTCCTGGAAGGATGAGTTTTCAATGGATAGACAGTCAAGATACAAAAGATGTTGCCTCGGAAGATTATTTGGTGAGTTCCTAGAGTACCCAATTTAGGTTCCAAAGAGGGCAAAACTGTTCCTGAAATGGATTTATGAGTTTGGCCACTCTGATGACCCACGATACAGGGGAATATAGACAGAGCTGCCTCAGCTGTCTGTTCACTGGATAGGGTAGCCACTTGCACCTATAGGGCTAGATCAGTGGTTCTCAAGCTATGGGGTGGGCCTCCCAAGGGAGGTGTGAGAATGTGTCATGGGAGGTGCAAGTTGTGTGCTTTTTTTTTTTTTTTTTTTTTTAAGAGCTCTGGCTCTTAGCCCCAGGTAGCTGGGGCTCATGCAGAAGAGCCATGCACACCCGGGAAGGGGGGATAAAGAGGAAAGCCAGAGGCTGCAGCCCTACTGCCCTGGGGCTGACAGCTGCAGTCCTGCCTCCTGGCTCTTCCCCTGTTCCCTGGTCAATTCCTCACCAGGAGGCAGCCCAGGCTCAGGCTCTCCTTCCCTCCCCCTCTCCCCAATCCCTCACCTGAGGCGATAGGGCTTCAGCAGTGAGCAGGAGCACAGAAGTAAGGGTGGTGATGGGGTGTTAAGTCCGATGTGAAAAGTGATAATGACGAATATCACTTTTCACATTGCCACCCCTACTTCTATGCTCCTGCTGGCACGGCGCTGCTTTCAGAGCTGGGCTCCCGGCCAGCAGCCACTGCTCTCTGCTCTGCTTTCAAAGCTGGCTGGAGGAATATGTTGTGGGGTATTTTTTTTGGGGGGGGGCAACTACAGACACAAAGAAGGAGGGCCCGATCAAATAAGTTTGAGAACCACTGGGCTAGACTGTGCCTTTAAGTTACTAATCCAGCATTCAGGGCACTGCTGAGCCAGGTCACTCTAGGAGTTGCTCCAGGAGGGTCTGTCTCTTAGAAGGTGCAATTCTTCTTGCACCTCCAAGAAGTAGCGGGCGAGTGCATGCTGCACAATCCCTTAGAATGTTGCAAACTGCTCCCCTGTCCATGTCCAGAAATTCTTGCTTGCTGGCACTGTAAAAGTTGCAGCCAAAACTTGCCTTCATCCCAACCCATAGCCCTTAACATATTTAAAGACAGTTATCAGGTTGTCCCATCAGTCTTATTTTCTCAAGACTGACCATGCCCAGATTCTTTAACCTTTCCTCATTAATCAGGTTTTCTAAACCTTTCATCATTTTTGCTGCTCTCCTGTGAACAATATCCAATTTATCCACATGTTTCTTAAAGTGTGTTCCCAGAACTGGACACAATACTCCAGCTGAGACCTCACCAGTGCCAAGCAGATTGGGACAATTACTCCCCCCCACATCTTACAGATGACACTCCTGTTAATATACTCTGGAAGGATATTAGCCTTTTTCTCAACTGCATCACATCATTGACTCTTATTCAATTTGTGATCCACCATAACGCCCAGATTTTTTTCAGCAGTTCTATTACCCAGCCAATTATTCCCTGTTTTGTAGTTGTGCATCTGATTTTTCCTTCCTAAGTGATATACTTTCACTTCTCTTTATTGAATTTCATCTTATTGGTTTCAGAGCAATTCTCCAATTTGTTATGGTCGTTTTGAATTCTGATCCTGTCTTCCAAAGTGCTTGTAACCCCTCCCAGCTTGGTGTCATCTGTAAATTTTATAAGCATACTCTCCATTCCATTATCCAAGTCATTAATGAAAATATTGAACTAGGACTGACTCTTCCAGGATCCCACTAGATATGTTCTCCCAGTTTGACTGTGAACCATTGATAACTACTCTTTGAGTAGTCTTTCAACCAGTATTGCAACTACCTTATAGTAATTTCATCTCGGCCACATTTCTCTAGTTTGCTTATGAGCATGTAATGTGGGACTGTGCCAAAACCCTCACTAAAATCAAGATATATCACGCCTACTGCTTCCCCCCCAATCACTAAGCCAGTAACCCTGTCAAGGAAGAATGGTTCGGCATGATTTGTTCTTGATAAATCCATGTCGGCTATTCCTTATACCCCTGTTATCCTTTAGATGTTTACAAACTGATTGTTTATTAATTTGCTCCAGTATCTTTCCTGGTATCAAAGTTAGGCTGACTGGTATATAATTTCCTGAGTTCCCTTTGTTCCTCGTTTTAAAGATGGCTACTATATTTTCCCTTCTCCAGTCCTCTGGGACCACACTTGTCCTCCATGAGTTCCCCAAGATAATTGCTAATGGTTCCGAGATTGCTTCAGCTAATTCCTTAAGTATCCTGGGATGAATTTCATCAGGCCCTGATGACTTGACTACATCTAAGTAATCTAAATATTCTTTAACCTCTTCTTTCCCTATTTTGGCTTGCACTCCTTTGTCCTTGTTGTTAATATTAATCGTGTTGAGTATCTGGTCACTATTAACCTTTTTAGTGAAGACTGAAGCAAAAAGGCATTAAACACCTCAGTCTTCATGTCAGTCATTAGCTCTCCTTCCCTGCTAAGTAGAGGATCTACTTTTTCCTTCATCTTTCTCTTGAACTTAATGTAATTAAATAACCTCTTCTTATTGCCTTTTATGCCCCTTGCTAAATGTAACTCATTTTGTGCATTTACCTTTCTGATTTTGTCCCTTTTATACTTGTGCTAGTCTTTTGTGCTCCTCCTTAGCAATTTGTCCATGTGTTTCTACTTTTTGTAGTATTACTTTTTGATTTTCAGGTCATTAAAGATCTCTGGATGGGAGTCATGTTGGCTTCTTACTCTTCTTCCTATCTTTCTTTTGCATCTCGTGTTGTGTAATATCTCAGCAATTCAGAGCATCTGAGACCCTGGCTAACACAGGTGGGAGTTACTGGCAGTGTGTACTCAGAGAAGGGCTCTTATGTATGGGACTTGTGTGTCCCCATGGTTTAACACAGCATGAGACTGTTGACGTCAGGACATAGTTCAAATTCTGTCTGTTTTCCCAGGCTTTTGAGAAAGGGGAGGACTGAAAAAATGAGTCAGGGAAATTATTTTAAAAATGTATAATCTTACATAAATTTTAACCTATAATTTATAATGAAGACTGGAGGTCTTTTTAAAAATGTGCCCTGGCTCAACCAGAAGTATGGGGCTTGAAACTGGGTGAAATTCTATGGTATTATGGGAGAAGTCAGACTAGATGATCTAATCATCCCTTCTGGCTTTAAAATCTATGATTTTTACTGAGACTGAATAACTAAACATGTAAGCAGGAGTTAAGTAATGTATTTAATCAAATATGTCAATGTTTTAAATGTTACATAATCCAGGATATATGGCACATTTAATACAAATCTAAGTATTTAAATAATACATCTCTAATTCTTCTCTTCCTAATGATAAGATTGTAAACTCTTTGGGCAGAGACCATGCATTCTTTTATGAGTGTAAAATACTTATCTCATGATGGCTGCTACCGGAGTCAAATAATAATAATAATTAATTCTTGGGATCATGATCTTTGTTGATAGACTAATGCTTAAAGCTAAGCCAAAACCTTATGCAGTGTTCCCTGGAGGAAAGTAGAGTATTCAAGTCAGGCCATCATCGTTCTTCTTTATGGCTGCTCCATTTAATGAACACAATATCAAATTCAGGGATACAGGGTCTAAGTGGAACAATGATCCTTACTTGACACGATTGGTTAGCTGTTAAAAGGAATGGGTGCCTAGATATCTCCACTGACCACTAGGGTGGAAAACCAGGGACTACATGGCTACTTGGGAACTTGTTCAGCAGTAAGATTAGTGGGAAAGTGCATAAGAAAGTTGTGTAGGAGTATGTAGGCCCATTTAAGGGCCAGGGTGGAACTCATAAATAGAACAGCCTGGGGATAATGCAGAAGACTCCCCACTCTGTTCTAGTGGCCTGTTTAAACAGGAAGCAGAAGCTGAACAGGGTGGGAGGAGAATGGAAGCTGAACAGCCTGCAAAAGGGTGGTGAGATCTCTCCATCTCTAGAAGGCTAGCCTGACGAGGCACAGAGACTTTGTTTGGGAGCTCTAAACCCAGGTCCTGAGGTAATGGTCCGTGAACTGTTATTTCCAAGTGCTCCTTCCATTAAAGAAGACATACTTATTTTGACTAGTTTGTTTTGGCTTATTATTAATCTGATCTGTGCAAGATAATTTATTGGTGCCAAGCTGGGGGAAAGAAAGGTGAGGATCACCTTCAATGCCACTCCTGGGCACAGGGGAATGCATAGAATGGCCTGCCTGTTACAAGTGTCTTCAGCCAGGGTGGGCAGACAGCATTTGTTCCTCATACTATTGTGTCCTTTGAGAAATATTTGCTCACCTTTTGATTACAGTTTGATGCAAACATATCTGCTTATAAGCAGTTGCCTCAAAAACTTTGCAGCTTGAAATCCATTCTGTGTACTATATGTCCTCTCTGCTTCTGTGTTCAGGTATCGTGGATATGAGAGGCTTGAATTAAAACTAAGCTGTTTGATTAGTCAGAGGCAGATTTCTATTATAAATTCTTCTTTCTTTGGTCCATCAAGAATACCATGTTGATTCAAGTTGTAGCAATTTTCAGGGGATGAAGAAATACACTCAGCTACAGATGAATGATGAACTCATGGCCCTTTATATCTCAGATGGTAACACTTATTTGTTTTCTGTTGTTATTGTTATTCATTTGTATTGCCCAACCAGGATTAAAATTCTATCATGCTATGTACAGTACGAACACCAGTACAGAAAATGACAGCCCCTGCCCTGAACAGCTTTCAAAGTAAGACAATTCTAGACAGTTGTCTGATGTGAATGTTCTCTGATTATGGGATTACATTAATACCTTTGAATCATAGCATTGTCACCAGAACTGTTAAGAACTTGGTGAAGACACACATGACTATTAATAGCCCATATGGGATGAATCAATAAGAACAGTGGTTTTGGAGATAAAAGATCACAGGAATCTTATGTACCATTGTCTTACAGAGACATCAACAAGATGAATGGATGTTATAAAAATTATTTACTGCTCCACCTGAAACTATTGATTTTTATGATCTTTGTTTGAAATCTTGCTCTTTCATGCAACAGTTAAATCTTTTAATGTACTGGATGGACTTGGAGATCTTCAGATTTCTAGAGCCCTGTGTGGATACAAAATTTGTGTCCTCATCCAAACTGCGATCCGCAAACATGGTCCCTGGATATAAAGCAGATATCCACAGATTTCCAGGGCTCTAGATATAACATTTGGATCCGCATCCATGGTCCCCGGATATCCAGAGATTTACAGGGCTCTACAGATTTCTTCACAATGTTCAAAGTGGCTTTCTGTCTGTAGGATTCTTGTGATAGTCCATCTGTAAAATCTCAGGGCTATCTCTATCTTCATGGCTAGTTGCTTTGTGAGCTCTGTTTCATCGCTGCTTGGCCCCATTGTCCCTGCTGACTGTAGCTTATTTGAGGGGAAAGAGGCAGTCCTGGAGGCAGCTACATCTTAGCCTATTGAGAGCTTTGAAGATAATGACCAAGACCCTGAAGTGGATATGGAATTAGTTGAGGGGTGACAGTAGCCTATGAAGCACTAGTGTGATGCTCCCAGTGTCCTGTTTAGGGAGATAGAAGCCTTCATGAAGTCTTCACAATCAGCTCTATGTAGAGTGAGTCCACCCTTGCCAAGATAAAGGCATGAATAACTGTGGCTAGGTCTGCATCTGAGAGGAAAGAATGGCAGAAGATGGGAGAAGACACTTCGGGATGCTAGCTGATGAGTTTGGTAAGATTTTTAAGCTGTGCACCTCCTAGACAGTTGGAGGACACACCTTTTGACAAAGGGCTTCAATCAGTCCCTTAAAGTGTTCCTCTTTCCCATCAGTATCAACTCCACCCAATCAAGTTTCATTTTGAGCCAGCTGCACCTCATCCAGGAACTGTTTTTTCTTTCAGAGTCTAGTAGAGATGACAGATTTCAGAGTAGTAGCCGTGTTAGTCTGTATCCGCAAAAAGAAAAGGAGGATAAATTTGTTAGTCTCTAAGGTGCCACAAGTCCTCCTTTTTTTAGTAGAGAAGAGTAACTGCATTGTCTCTTTCTTAGCAAGTGCAGCTGTAATATTGAGAATTTAGTTAGACATATAGGAGGGAAGGCAGCACCAAAAGGTCAGGACTGTTGCATGTGAGAGGTCTTGTGGAAAAGTGAACCTGGTGAGCCAGCACTTAGTGGTTAATTGTACAGAAGGCTCATGAGAGGTCTAGAAATACTAGTGTTTGCCCTTTTCCATGGGTATAAGGAGATTATCTATCAATGCAACTAGTGCATCTCTGTGCCATATCTTGTTGTAGACATCTTACTTTTCCTTCTCTGTGTATAAATAAAGTCTGCTGCAGTTTCCACGGCATGCATCCCATGAAGTGAGCTGTAGCTCACGAAAGTTCATGCTCAAATAAATTGGTTAGTCTCTAAGGTGCCACAAGTACTCCTTTTCTTTTTGCATCAGAAATGTCACTTATGAATCAGATGCTATTTGCAGGATTCGTACCTTATTGTATGTCTTATACCCCTCACTTGGAGCCTTTGTGTGGAGGTTTGGAGGTTGAAGTGAATGGGGCAGGACAAAGTAAGTCACTGGAGGAAGCAAACAAGTAGCTATTAGAAAGGTTGGTTGACAAACCTTTATGCCTGACAAGCCTAGCAGAGGAGCTGAGGTGCATTTGTACAGCTGCCCAAATTTGGCTAGTTCAGGTTTGAGAGAGAGGACCAGTGGTGCGGGGACACTTTTTATAGTGGGGGTGCAGAAGATGAACACCATATATGTGGGTTATTACTACGTCAACCCCGACGTGCCGGCAGCATCCCCAGCACCCCTAGTTCCAGCGCCTATGGCAGAGGACTGGGGGCAGTGGGAATCCCCGGTCTGTCCCTTTAAACCTGCAGCAGCAAGTTGGGCATGAACGGTGCTGGACACGTGAGTTGGTCTCCCTGTGCTCTAGCCTGCCTCTGCTTCCAATGCTGCTGTATTTCTAATGTTGTATCTGGCCCCGGTCCAGCCCCCGATCCTAGGGTTTTCGCCCTGCCTCCTACTCCTCCTCGATTTTTTTTTCACACAGCCCCCTCCTATTTTTTCCACCCACGGGCAAAGGTGTTTTTGTTTTTACTCATCCCAGTTTAATCCGTGGGCAGGACTCGCCTAATAATATTTCTAGCCCCAGCAGCTCACATCACACACACGACCACAGCTCTCGCTCGCTCGCTCGCTCTCCCTCTCTTTTTGTTTAAATGATCGCTCTTTCTCTGCCGCTCCCCAGCCCCCCATCTCCACAGTGTGCATGACTCCTGGCCGGAGGGCCGAGTCCCCCGTGCCTTTCCAATGTGTCTCCTCTTACTGGGTCCTGAGCCGGTCCCCGGGCGATAGCCACCGCTTGCTTCCCATTTTTGCAAGAAGATATTTCCCTCCCCCCCCCCACTTGGTTTGCTCCTGCTCTGCTTGCCGCGGTCCCCCCTCCTGGCATTTGTAGGGCTGCAATTCACCCTCTCTCCCTCCTTCCCCACCCCCCCTCTTGAACTGCTGCGCGTTACTAGCGATCCCTGTTCCCAAAGCGTACGGGAGAGAAGAGAGGAGAGTCCCCCCCCGCGCCGCCGCCGCCGCCACCACCACCACCACCACCGCTACCACCATCACCTCCTCCTCCTCCCCTTCTCTCCTTTTTGGCAGCACCAGGACGTCCGGTGTGTGGTGGTGGCAGCGGGCGGCGAGCGCTCGGGTTGAACCCCCCCCCCCCCGCCCGCCCCCCTTAGCTCTCAAGGTGCTCGGAGCGATTGTTCCCGGCTGAGCAGCAGCGGCGGCGGCGGCAGGCGGCAGGATGAGCACGCGAGGGGAAGGAGCCGGCCAGCCTTCCACTTCCACCGCTGCCCAGGAGCAACCTGCAGCCACAGCGCCTCAGAAGAGAGGACGGGGCAGACCCAGGAAGCAGCCACAAGTCAGTACCCGCTCCCTGCACGGAGCGCGCGCGCGAGAGGAGACGAGCGTGGCCAGGGACGGGCTCCCGCTGCCACTGGAGTCCCGGGGACCGGGCCGGGCGGCGGGGGTGAGGGGCGGCGGCGGGTCGGGGGGGGGGGCTTTGTTGCGCGCCCTTCCCGGCTGAGCGGCCCGCCGGCGGGGGGAAAGGCGCAGCGGCGGCCGGCGGCGCGGGGTGGGCTGCCGGGCGGAGGCGCTGGCTATTGTGCGCGGCGCGCTGCTGCTGGCGGCGGCGGCGGCGGCAGCGCTGTGCAATGGAAATGTGCGGCGCGGAGCCGGCCAACCAGCGCGCGCTGGGTCATCCCCGAGCCGAGTTTGAAATTGCGAGAGGGCGAAGGGACCGAGCTGCGCTGGCGCCCGCCTCTCGGAGCCTTTGCAAGCTCCGGGGCTGTGGGGGGCCGGGTCCCACCGCCGGCTGCTGCCGCCTCCGAGCTTGACCAGCCCAGCCCCTAGATCGTGGGGCTGGGGGGTGCGGCTGCAAAGTCGCTTGGCTTTTGGTCCCCCCCCCACCCCCCTTCGTGTGCACGAAGGTGCCCCCCACTCCCGGCGGCGAGGGGGGAGGCTGCTGGAGGGGGGCAGCGCCGCAGTCACAACACCTTTTGCATTTCCGGAGCCCTTTGCCAGGCAGGTCGTTCTTCCACCTCCCGGGGGGGCTGTTCCGGGTTCTGGCTGCGGGCGGGGAGAGCCAGCGCTCCCCCCCCCCTCGCCTTGCACCCCTGGTCAGTTTCAGGGACTCCAAAAAGGGCCCCTCTTCACTTGCAGGACCCGACTGGGGTTGAAGCTTGCTCGACTTGTCCCCCCCCCCCTTCATTTCCTGCAGTGACATTGCCACTCTGCTTCCCCGAGTCCGGCTCTTTTCACCCCCTCTGAAGCGATGTATGCTGCGGGGATTTTGCCTGCGGATGCAACCAATTAAGCTTGCAGCTTTGCAGAGGCAGCACGGGGAAGCACCGAGCTGGAGGTTTTGTTTGCCATAATTCGCAGGCTTCGGAAGTACCGATTGGAAGTGTGTGGGGATTTCTAGTGAGCTCATTTAAACTGACTTCCGCGGGCTTTAAACATATTTACTCCATTCGTTAGTATCCCACCGCTTCCTTCAAAGCATGTCAGATGATTAGAAAATATTATGGGAGCTCTGAGGTGCAGAACATCCTCGAAAGCATTCCCCTAAACTGGGGGATATGCAGCTGCTCCTGCCCCTCCAGTGTGCTCCTGAAAAATGCACAGAAAATACTTATGGAAAATCACAAAACTGGAGCCCCACGTTTTCCCGCTCTGCCCTGTGACACTTATTCAGCTTTGCGATCTCAGCTTTATCCCCACAAACTCACTTTACACCTGGCTCCGACAACGTGGTCTTGCAACAAAACCAACCAGTAGCATTGGCTCTGCAAGTTTTGAGCATGGCTTTTTTTTTAGCATTTGAATGGCTCGGAGAGAAAGAAAACTGCATCTCCTAAAACGTGTTCGATCCAGATGTGCACCATGTCTCTGTGGCTTGCAACTGAGAATCGTATCATTTAATCTCCTTTCCAGACTATCTAAATGTACCAGGGAATTTAAAATCTAAAGGGTTTTAGGATGGTTTAAGTTAACATACTGCATTTAATTAATTTTACCACATCCTGTAATCTGAATGAAATGTTCAATATTTAGAACTAGAAGAGTTTTATAGTATTTATGATTCACTGAATAAATATTTGGAATCCGAACTATTAGTCATTCATATCCATTTTAATGACTAGTTAATTTACTATCAAACACAGGGACCAGTTAAGAAAATTTCTAAAATAATCACTGTTCTTGTATAGATGTGTTAAACTTTTTTGTTACAGATATTTTATTTCCAAAAATATATATTGCATGCCAAAAATCTGTTGTAAAGAAATCTTTACATTTACATTTTAACAAAAGACAATTAAGTTTGGACAAATGCAAACTTCATAATAACAAAGGCAAATAAAAAAAATCTATTTGTGCCCTTAAGAGAAAACTGCAGATTACTTCCCAGTTTTTCAGTATTGAGCTTTTCCAAAAAATGTTTGTGATAGAAACTACATACCATAGTTGTATACTCTTATGATGAAACGTAAATGAAATGAGTAATTAATTTTGAAAAACCATCTTTCCACAAAATTCAGTCACCATCCCTGTTAACAATTTGTGTTTTCTGGTATGTTTTACAGTTGTTAGAATATGCAAATTTTCATTATGTTCTTACATAATTACAATTTAAATGAAGTCTCCATTTAATATGCAAACTAGAGTTCTCTACTTCATTTTAAACTTTGTATCATTCATTTACACTTCATGTTTTTAGGTAGCTCTTCAGTTGTTGTTTATACTTAAGGTCTATTTGGGTAGTGTCTTGTGGAGATTCTTGCTACAATAGCATGTTTTCCTGTGTTTAGGAACCAGCTGGAGAACCATCTCCTAAAAGACCAAGAGGAAGACCAAGAGGAAGCAAAAACAAGAGTCCCTCTAAAGCAGCTCAGAAGGTGAGATTATGAGAGAGAGAGAGAGAGAGAGAGTTCTTAACAATTACTGTTAGTTTCATCAGTTACTTTCCAAATTATTCCAGTCATTCAGCCTTTGAACTGTAGAGTTTGAACCATTTTTAATAATGGAGGCCACATATTTTCCGCATTTTACCTTTGTAAGATCAGAGTTAACATTTGCTGCAGAAAGACCCTAACACAGAACATATGAGGTCAATTTAGTTTTTGTACAGTGCATACAATATGAAATAATATGACATATTTGAGATATTGATTGAGATCTTCTGCAGCTAGCATTGTGGTCTAGAAAGAAAATCAATATTATTAATTATTATTATTATTATTAATATTATTTTCCAGTTTAAGATTTAAAAAGTCTTCTGTGCATAAAAATGAAAATTCATTTCCTGTACATTTATTTACATTACTACTTCAAACCAAATCTGTCTATTAAAGCTAAGTGCTTTGTCAAACATATGGTAATTAGAAGTAAATCCAATTATGTGTTGATAGAAATATTTCTTGAAATTTACAATTTTAAAATGTGATGGTAAAGTAAACTGCGAGTTACAGTAACAGTCTGCTATGTATTGTTTAGTAATCACTTTCAAAGAGGCTGTTTCTTGAAGCAATATTGGTCTTTTGAACCACTCCTACAATTTGGTGTTGCTAGCAGATACATACCATAGGGGTTCTGAATAGTTTAGCAATTGGACAGACCAGTCCAATGAAGACAATCCTTTTAGTTCATTGATTTTAAATTGCAAGTTCAACCTGAAAAACTAGCTTAATTTAAATTTGCCAATGCTGTGCATTATAAAATCTTGCTAACAAGGCTAATAATACATTTATATGTGACATTTTTTTGGTGAACATAAGAAGTAAATGGAAGTATGTAGTTTTGAAAATAAGTACAGGAGTGATGGTTCTGTGGAGGGTTCCACAGCAGTTAGCACTAATTTACGGGTACTAAGTTGAAAACAAAAGCTTACGAAATCTGGGAGTGAACTGTGGTGCTTAAGTGTATCAGTGTCATTTACTCTTTAGTAGTTATGTGGTAAAATGTGTTTTGGAAGATGGCTGTTGGCTCATCTAATTATGGTTAATTTTAAAATGTGGTTTACTTTGTGCCTGAGGGCACTGACCATGTTAAGTTTGATAGTTTTCAGTGTTATAAATTACCATAGCAACTAGTGATAAATATTAAGTTCTTTCATGTCTGTTTTAAATGTTTTGAACATTAGCTGAAGGAACATTTTTCTATAGTGTTTGAATTTCCAATTGTTTTTTAGTGTCTGAGCTGGGAAAAAACAGTATATTTAATCAATAAATGTATAAGTTGGTAAAAATTGTACTTTTTCGGTTAGATATTTAAAATGTACAAAAACCGCTTTGCTACTCTAATAAGTGTAGGTATTTAGGTTTTTTTCTTTTTATAGTTAAAAATGTACATCAGATTCAGTATTAAACAGTTTAAATTTAATTCTTCAAAAGAAAGAAAACAAATTTTTATTAGTTTGGAAAATTGAAATTTGAGATTAAATGTTTTGAATATTACTGTTGGAAGAGTAGACATTACTGTGTGTAATATTTCTAGCAAGAATAAAATTTTAAATTAATTCTTCATGGAATTTATATATTTATATATTTAAAAGATATTTCTAGTAGAAATATTAAAACCTGTTAATAAATCTGAGTGATTTAAAATCATCATAAATTAGAAAAGACTTTTTTATTACACAAAACTATATATTATGCGGTTTAGTTATGTTCAGATCATTTTGGTGCATGTAGTCCCTTTTTAGTCTGAATTAAGAACGGAACAAGTTAATAGCACCTTTTCAATTTTCAGAGTTCACCAAGTAACTACTGTAACTAAGGCAAACTCTACAGAATGTTATGTATAATAAAATTTGACCAAGGGGCACATGTCTTATTTACTATTAAAAAATCTTTGATGTTTCCTTAAATATAAGTCTGATGGGTTTTTTTTTTTTTTTAATTTTTGTGATGGAATGGTTGTTAAAATATGTATCTTGGGTAAGATGCACAAGTCTTTGTTAAATATTCCGAAGTGTAAAACAGTTGTAGAACTTTTAAAAATAAGTAAATCAATAAATAAAGTAAAAGCTTTGGGATCATGTTTCAACTAACAGTGTGTTGCCCTTTTTTAAAATAGATGTTGTAATATGACATTTGACACCTCAAAGTTTTTATTTTATACAATTTCTTTTCTGATAAATTTCCTCATAGTAAACCTGAATTGAAAAGTTAGCTCATTTAAAAACAAACAAAAACTCATGGTTCAGTTGTTGTTGGTATCACTTTTTAAAATAATGAATTACAGTTGTAACTTTCTGACATATATATTAATTGAAGGTCCTCTATATCCTTTTCCAGTTCTCAAAGCCTTGCTTGTTAACATTGCTAAGACCCTATACATGTAAACTTGGTTGCTGTACGTGCAGTTGAAAATTGCTGGAATTTCTATAGAATAGTGTGTGGCCTATGGTTTTCAAAGTGAACTCATTGAAATGTACTATAGTGTTCACAACATGTAAGATAAACGTACACCACTAGAACCCACAGAGCAGACGTGAGAAGGCACTCATGATTAATTGATCGGGTGTTCTCTTGCAGACCATTACACATAACAATTAAAAATGTATTACACAAACTGTCAGGGAGCTAAAAATACTCAGACAAGTATTGGAGCTTTGTTTTGTTATACTTTAAAAAGTAAATACCCTTAAATCACTTGAGGCACCATTTTCCGTGTGATCATGATTCTGTGGTGTATTTAAAATTTCTTGGTGTATGGTTTTTTTTTTTTTACTTGCAGAGCTTGTGTTTGGACTTAGTAAACTGGCCTTGGGGCATTTGAAAACAAACTGTGCTTGTTAGGAAATTAGCAATGTGAAACTTGACAATGCATGCAGAATGTTGCAAGACCAATTGGACAGCTAATAATGTAGTAATTACTCTAATTTCAGGTAATACACACATAAAAACTGACTTGCCTATAATACATATCTAGGCTTGGAAAGGTAGTTTTTTATCCGTAAATGTTTGTTGGTGAACGTTGATTTCACTGTTCACACAAAAATCAATGAAAAATATTTCCATCAATAATCATCAAAATGTATATATAGGCAAAGTAAGAAAAATGCTGCTTGATAACTGGAGTTTGATTTAAGGATATTTACTTTGCATAATTTGATGTGATCACAATTTGTGTTTGAACGGTCATAAAGCTTTATCTTTTTTAATCTCAATGTCTGCTGTCATTAAATAATTATTGTCTGACCCTCTCATAATTTCCTACAACCGAGAAAGTTTAAATTGATACAATTTTTTAAAAAAGGCTTAAAACCCATGATTTTGTGCAACAGTGAAAATTTAAATAGATGAAAATAAAAAAGGCTTAGAAACAAACCAATATCAGTCAAAATTATATAAAAATAGAATTTTACCAAGTTTATACATATTTATTACATATATTTATTAGATGAATACATCAGGTAAGCCTGCAATTTACAAAAAAACACCCCATCCTCTCAGTCGCTTTAATTTTCCACCAACAGTGAATGTGAATAACATATTAACAGATGACAAGTAGGAGACAGACACAAAAGGACTCTAATCACATTGTATTAGAGTGTTCAGAATTACTCTATCATTGGAGCTTATGTCTCTGAACAAGACCTGCTGTCATTCATTTAAACCAAAATTGGAGAATAAATGGAGGACTTCTCTTTTCTAAGGATTATATGTTTGACTTTGCAAAAAGGACAACATATTGACATCCCTCCATTATCTTCTTGGTTGCTCCATACCTATGTTTTATTTGTTAGACTGAGGTAGCACTGTTACCAGTACATCTCCATTTCCCTTATGCATTCAGGGCTTTTCTTTGTTTAAAGAACTATATTTGTGCTTGATAAAATTTCCCATATTTGGAATGAAGAAACGCGCTTTTGGAGTAAAACAATAGAAATAGTTGCTTTGTGCCATAACAGAAAACTTCAGAAATCCCAAGAAGTGCTCTTATGTCAAATTTACCTTCAATTTAAAAGTTTAGGTCCAGCTCAATAAAATAGAGTCATTTATTTTTCATTAGAATGAAATTAAATAACTCAAAAACATGAGTTGGAAAATGCACACTTTGCAAACAAAAGTTAGTGGTACTATTTGTATCTACACTTTGTCATATGCCTTCTATGAAGAGAGGTTTGTGTCTCTAAATTAAATAGTCGGGTGAAATCCTGGCCCTGTTTAAATCAGTGAGAGTTTTGCCACTGACTTCTTTGGGGCCATGATGTCACCCTAAGTTGGTTGATGAAAATCTAGTTGCCTTATGAGGAAAGGTTAAAAAAACTGGGCATGTTTAGCCTTGAGAACAGAAGATGGGGGGAGGGATAACCTGTTAACAGTCTTCAAATATATTGAAGGGCTCTTGTAAAGAGAACTGTGATCAATTGTTCTTCATGTCCACTGAAGGTAGGACAAGAAATAAGGGGCTTAATCTGGAGCATGGGAGATTTAGAGTAGATGTTAGGAAAAACTTTCTAACTGTAAGGGTGGTTAAGCTCTGGAGTAGCCTTCCAAGGGAGTTTGTGGAATCTGTATCACTGGAGGTTGTTAAGGACAGGTTAGACAAACCTGTCTGGGATGGTCTAGGTTTACTTGGTCCTGCCTCAGTGCAGGGGATTGGACTGGATGACTTCTTGAGGTCCCCTCCAGCCCTGCATTTCTATGATTCTATATGATGTATATTGTATATCTATATGAGGTCATTGCACCTAAAACATGGAGACTTCAGCCACTGAGATGTTTTCAGTAAGATGTGTCAGGCAGGACAACCTGTTTGGCGGTAAACTGGATAAATATGACATGGAAGCTGTAACAAGATTAGTCTGTTCAGTACTTCAGAGTTCTTTTATTATGGTTTTTAACAAAGTGACTTTAGTAGAGGGACACTTAATTGTGCAAGTTCTCTTGACTAGGTTTGACAACAGTGATCTTTGTTGAGAGAGCTATCAATTACTCCAGCTAACCTATGCCTCTGACACATTTTATCTTGACATCTCAACAGATCATTTTGCAAAACAGAGTTCACAAGATATGGATTCTGTTGCATTTGTGTTTTTGCTTGACAATATATGGATGCCCGAAGAACACTTTATATCCATTCAATTATTTACACTCATCTTGTCTTGTTAATTGCCTTCAACTGTACAGTTTCAGTTTCTGCTTGGCATTGCCTACCCATAGACCAAGGAGGCACTGGTGGTGGGAAAGTCACACTCCATTTTTGCTGAGCCCCATACAGTGTGAGGTTATGAAGCAGCTTCAAGTTGCCTTGTGCTACCAAAGCTTAGATGAATTGCAGACCTTTCCATTGACTCTTAACTGTCTTTAATATGAAAAGGATTGAAATGGCAATTGTGATACATGAAAAATACCATTTTCTCAGACATGTTTTGTGCTCTAAAAGCTATTTAATTCAGTTCCACTCCCAAAATGTTTTATCACAGCAATTTATTGGTTATAATATTGCACATAAAAGTGTGTTAATTTTTAAAAAAGAAAAACACCCTTAAACTGCATATATGCTAACCTTCCCTCCCCTTGCTCAGCCCTTCTCTGTTTTATGTTCAGTGTTAAATGTTGTTGTATTATGTTATATAGAGCAAAGTCATGTCTCAGCATGTTGTGTCTTGTGCTGAGATATAACCCAACACAACACACCTTACTCTACATTGCATCAGAGGATTAAAAAGAAACAGCTTCCTTTGATTAAGCAGATATAAACTGCAGTGCGTAGCTGAGATCACTTGCAAGCTGCCGTCTAAATAATACTGTTTGTTATGTTTGGGAGGTTTGGTGTTCTCTCTAGATTTGTTCCTTACTCCAGACACAACAGTGTAATGAAAGCAAACAGCTAGCAGAGTAGTTAGATATTGCTCTAAATACAGTATCTATTCAAAAGGCAAAGTAGTGCTGTTGGGTTGATGTGTTTAACTTCTTGTTAATTAAATTTTACATTATTCCGCACAATTTAATTTATTTGACAGGATCACTGCTAAATAACTAGTCATGACACCAGGTATTTATATTAAGTGACAATACTGTGCTCCCAGAGTAAACTTGTGCTTTATTTGTCAAAATATTAATATTAATAATAATTATCCAAGTGAAAAAATTGAACTATGTTTCCTAGATTCCTTGTCTTTACTGTCATATTTTTATCATTATTTTCCTTCTTGTTTGTTCAAGAAGTGTTTTGTCTTTGCCTTTTAGAGTAGAGATAAAATGTCCATTATGGAAGTCTTTGTCATTCATCTTCTGCAGTTTAGTCTATGGAAACCTTCCTGTTGCTTACAGCATCTCTCTGTACCAAAACATAATGAATTGGAATGCACTGCTGTTTTCCCAGCTCACCTCTGGGAAAGATTTGGTTTTGATAAGACCTATGGAAATGTTTTTCTTCTGACATGAGGTGGAAATCATATACAGCAGTAACATAGTGCCTTTCATTACAAAGGGTCCCGAAGCACTTTACAAACTGATATACAAACTATACACAGGGAACACTATTCACTACTGAAACGTAGCCACCTCTGGGGTGAAACAGATTGTTAACAGCACTCAGCCACACTGCATGACACTTTAGGACTGGAAATGAAGATTGATTATTCAAAGAAATCTGCATGTACTCTTTCCAGTCAAGCTACTTTATATAGTCTATGTCAATTTACTGGGATTTTTTAAGTTTGATTTCAAGACCAGGTTTGCTGTAGATCTGAACAAGTTCATGTTCATTTTTTTAAGGACATTGGCAGCATGATCTTATTTTTAAGAGGGGGATTTAAAAAAAGGAGGGGGATTGTTGGTCCTTTACTAAGATGTAAAGTGTTGATTTAGAACATTTTAAACTGATCCTTTCTTAAAAATTAATGCCTCAGATAGTTCAAACAATAACTATGTGTCTATTGGACATCATATACTAAAATTAATTTCTGTTTGCACTGTCTAGGTTATAAGGACATAATAATGAAGGGTTTGAAGGGAAACAAAAACCTCTTAAATAGCTAGAGAATACAGCAAATGTACTTCTTTAAAAAGTATTCTCATAAGAGGGTTTCACCTTACATGTAACACTGGTATAAACTGTTAAAGAGCAAGTTTACTCTTTTAACAAGTCTAAGTGATAATTTTGCCCTTTAGGAATGTGAATTTTATTTTTCACACATTTCTTCTTGCTGAGATTTATTTCAAGGTCATTTTACTGCACTTATAGTGTAGGGTTTATAGGGATTGGCCCCAGTACTTTCCCAGCTCTTTTTGTGGGATTCATTTTACATGACAAGGCATTACGCACATTTTACAGAGATATACCAATAAGTGATTTATGTAATGAGACAATTGACTCCTGAGGGGAAAGTCAAACACACAAACTGCTGTGAAGAAGCAATATATGAAAACACGTATGCACCAGGTATTCAAAAAACCTTGATTCTAAGGAATGATTATGCACATAGCGTGAAATCCTGGCCCCATAGAAGGGAGTTTTGCCATTGACTTGAGTTGGGCAAGGATTTCACCTGTAGTTCACCTACCTAACTACCATTATTATTAATCAGATATTGACATATGTATGGTGGACATACTTTGTCTGTAAGTAACAACATTTTATATGTAATTTTTTTATCCAAGGATTTCAAAGTTGCATTACAAAACTGGGTAAGTATATTTATCCCACAATCACTAAGCAAACTAATGACAGAGTCCTGAATAGAATCTGTGTTTTCTCTGTTTGAACTCTTTGCAGTAATTGCTAGGCCTTGCTTACATATTCTTTACATATTCTTACACGTCCTTTAAACTCTGAACATACCTTTCACCATTCCAAAATATGCCTTCATTTTAAGGGTTGAAGCAAATTCAACAGTAGGTGACCTAGAAATGGCACCTACTGTTGAAATTACTTCAACCCTTAAAATGAAAGCATATTTTGGAATGGTGAAAGGTATGTTCAGAGTTTAAAGGATGTGTTTGCACCTGAAAAGGAAAATGTTACTCAGAATCAGGAAAGTATCATTAAGTAGAAATACACACATGTTCAAGACGATATTCTTTGTCAAACATGCTGGTTTGCTTTCTGAACATTATCAATAGAGAAAAAACAGGCAGACTATTGCGAATAGTCCATCAGTTTTAAAGAAGTTTCCTTCCTTCTTGAAACAAACTATTCTTTTTACCCCACAAGAGGGGATTTTAGTATCTTTAAATCTATGCTATGAAATGTTAGAAAAAGGAATCTCAAGATTCAAGCCATAGGGGAGAGAGAGAGAGACTTAATGACACCCATCTAATCAGTAGATACATAATTATGGATCATATTACAAGAAATATGTTCCCAGTTACCAGCACTGCTAAATAATGTGGCTTACAAAATATGTTGTTTTTTCACTTTACAGAAAGCAGAAGCCACTGGAGAAAAACGACCCAGAGGCCGACCCAGAAAATGGGTAAGTATTCCATTTCCAACCATTTGATTTATTTTTCTGCTTTATAAAACATGTTTTAATGCCATTCTTTAGAAAAAGACTATTTCTATTTCATTTTTTTAAAAGAATGTCTCATTTCTTTCAGTTCTGTTGGGTCAACGAAAGGGTTAAGGCAGCAGACACGTTATCTCAGCTTCCTACCTTTAGACTCTGATAGTTTGCTCAAGACACTTTACTGCTAAATGTTTTCTGGCATTGAATACTCATGTGTCTCTTATCAGCATGAAAAGAGTCTCAACTCTTCCTTCAAAAAAAAGAGTAACAATGAGATAACTTGTTCCGTAATTGAGTAACAAAGGTTAAAGGAGGTATTATCAGGCATCAGAAAGTGATTATGAAAGGTGATAAAATTCAAATGCAGTGTGTACAAGATAAAGTTAAAAAAACAAAACCTCTTTGTCTCTTTAGTAATGGTTCACAGTCCCTGGGAAACAGAGTACATTTTCCCCCCAAAATCCTTAAAAGGAACAAAAATAAATGTTGGGTAACTTGCACCAAATGTTTTCCCTGTCTGGGCCAGCTGTATACCTCACATAGAATAGGTGATTTGTTATATTTTTCATTTGTCTTGCTATTACATTTTAAAATATTGCTCTTTCACACTGCTATTGGCTCCCTGGATGTTGATGTCAGAGACAAATGCATTTTTGGAAAGTGCCCTTGATCTTCTTGTCATACAGATTTCTGGTCGCTTGGAGTCTAGAAATTCAGTGTTCAGTTGTTGAGTACTTCTTGTATGCATCCTTTTTTACTTCTCTCCCTTTCAAAAAGAAAGTGATGAGAATGTCACCTGAAAAGCATCTATAGGTGTTAATGGGAGAAATTGAAGGTGTAACCATATGTTCCATAATAAATTCTCTATCTAGTTTTCCTTCTCCCATTACCTTTAACTTCTACACTTCTGTCCTCTATTTTTTTCTATACTTCTTTTTCCTACCTCATCTCTTCTTCATTCCTTTATTATGTTCCTTCTTCTCTTCCCTCATCTTCATGTTGTCATTTCCCCTCCATTAGCTCATCCTTTCCCTTTCCAATATATATTAAGACTGTTGTCAAGACATCCAGGCTTCCTAGAGCTAAAACAGCACCACCGGAAGCTTATAACTACAACTGACGTTCCCCAAAGTGTCAGCAGCTAAGCGCAAGAGAGGAGGGATGGCTGTAACATACACTATAAAAATAGTCCTATTGTGGTCCAGTGATAAAAGTGCCTGAGGATCTTCCTCTAATATTGTGGAGAAAATCAGACAGTCATATACAGTATATACTATACATGTCTACAGTATTTAGACTAGGCAAATTCTTTGTATACAGAGAAGAAGCCCATTGGCATTAGGAGATTAGATGGTTTATAAAAACTTACATGAATTGGTAACCTTCTCAAAGGTGGCTTGCATAAGACAAACACTAAATAGCTCAGTAAAACGTTTAGCGATTACTGTCAGTTTCCTTATAAGGTTGTCTAGAGTTTACTAGGGCCTGAGATTGTATATGTGGATGCTAACTGAACTTGTCTAATCCTCATATTGGGTGCAGTCCCCAGGGAGGCAAAATGAATGGCTGTTTTACAAGAATAATTTATAACATGCAAGCCATCTATATAGGTTTGGTATATGTGGTTGTAGGCAGAAGGTTGTTAACTCCGTGGGAATGGAAAGTGTCACAGTCTGTGGTGCTAAGAGGTGCACCATCCAAGGCATTGTATCTGGAGATTAAGAGGTTTCTTCTCTGAAAAGAAAAAAAGGGGTATTTTTGTTATAGTCGGCATATTACACTTTGGTTTGTGTAGCTTATGCTGGCAAGAGCGAGCAGGCAGTAGCAACAAAGAAATAAATACAGTACAGTTGTTTGGGTGAAAAAATTGAACTGCAGAAATAAATTCTTGACTATCCCATAGAGGCAGTCTTCACTTTGCAACAGTTTAATGCTTTCCAACAATGTCACTCATTTCCTTGAAATTATGGAGTATTTTAAAGCCCTGCAGTATTTTCTTATTGCAAATATCAGAAACAGAATCCTTTACCCATTCACTACTGTACTGGATGGTTGTTTTTTTAGTGAATTTTAGAAATAATATATGAGCTTGCACCTAACAATGGGATAAAGTTGTAGACATTGGGAAATATAAGTGCCATTTTCTCTCTCCTGCTTTTCTTTTTTCCAGCATGAGTCAGGCTTGTGGGCTCCTCTTTACATGTGGTAAAATGGAGAGTCATATCACATTTTATACATGAAAAAATATTGTTAAATTATTAGGAGCCATTATCATACCAACAACTTTTAAACAGTATATGCGGTGGAAATCAGTGAGGGATTCTACCTAAAAACAGAGGGTCATGGCATAATAGGGCCCACTGTGTTTTAACATCTAGCTCAGTGGGTCTCAAACTTTTTTACTGATGACCGCTTTCATATCACAAGCCTCTGAGTGTGACCCCCCCCCCAATAAATTAAACACACTTTTTAATATATTTAACACCATTATAAATGCTGGAGGCAAGCGGGGTTTGGGGCGGAGGTTGACAGCACACGACCCCCTATGTAATGACCTCGTGACCCCCTGAGAGGTCTCGACCCCCAGTTTGAGAATACCCGATCTAGCTTCTGTTTAGAAAACACCCCTTTTTATCACATGAATTTAATTAGGGTTTTTAAAGTACATTAGTGGTTATTTTCTTTGTTAATCTAGTACGTTTGTAGCAAGCATTACTTTAAACAGTTATGTATCAATTAAAATAAGGAATGCGTAGATTTCCTTTGTGTTTGTGGGGGGGCAAGAAATTGTATAGGACGGATATTTTTCTAAGTTTGTAACCTATTTTTGTGAGTTTAGAGGATTTGTGTCATATGTTGTTCATCAAATTGTAAAGTATTATTTCTGCTGTTTCCTTCAATATGCACATCCAGAAACAAACTAGCTAACAGCCTTCTGTAGAATTCTGGTAGCCAATCTTTCTGCCAGTTCAAATTAAGTATTTAATATTTGTGACTCACAATTTTTTTTAGAAGAGGGACTAAATCTAGTTGACTATGAATGTATAAAACCTGGAGAAAAAAGCTGAAGTGAAGAGAGTGGAAACCTGATTTACCAGAAGTGTACAATAAAGCAAGTTATATTTTTAATAAAATAATGTGTATTTGAAAAATAGTCCAAGAAGATAAGATCGTTGTCTGTTGAACGAACTATAAAGAGTGAGTGGCTCTATAGGAAATATATATTTGGTTATAAAGAAAAGCCACCCACATTTAGAATTAATTGATTAAAAGCACTGAAGATAATAAAGAAGAAACAGATGGGAACCATCATATTTGGAATCAGAAATTCAGTTTCAGTTGTAGTAGACCCCATCTGTCACCACAAGTTGCTGGACATATGTATATAGTACAATAACATTTTTGGGGGGAGAAAATCCTATTATTTTACTGATGAAAAAAATTTCTTTGTGTACTTGTTACTCTTTAATTTTAGAAATTTTGATACAGGGATATGATCTAGGTTCTTTGATGCCAGTGGAACATGCAGACGAAGCAACCTGGCTTTTTATTAGGAGAATTACTATTGTATGTGTCATAGATGTTCACAGCAATTTACAGAGATAATAAAGACATAAGGCCCCATTGAAGTTTGCGATGGTCTTCAGTGGGGCCAGGATTTCATCTGTGTAGCCTAATCCTACTCACACTGGACTCAGTGAGAAACAGGAGTAGGTCTCCATTGCCATGTCCCAAGGAGCTTACACTTTAAACTTCCACATTTTTTACATTTGTGTAAGGCTAGTAACCTGACTGAAGTACTGTGTTGGGGCAGGAGCGGAACGGAGACTGAATAAGCAGTTATAATACAATTCATTCCAATGGATCATATTGAAAAGTCCTGGAAATTTCACAGACTTCTGGTGCTCTCAAACTTCAGTTTAATGGCGAAACCTGAAACCTCATTCTGATGATGATGCTTTAAAAGGGTATTTAGGTTTGTCTTTCTTTTTTTCCCCTCCAGATTGCTTTTTAGCATTGTCTGATTTCACCCCCATGTTGTTTAAACAGAAACACAACTTTTCAAAAGCACATAAAATAGCCAGGCATATTCCAAAGCTCAATATGCAGATGTTATAACTTTCTAAGGGGTCTGGAGTTGATGTGGGTAAGTGACTGACATAATGATATAATAGTATGAAACTATCTGGTAATGGATTGTGCAGAGGAGGGACAAAACTCCAACTATAGCTTGCTTATAACAACAGAGGGGGAGTAGTTAATTTCTAAGCACAGTACGTGCGCAAACACACACACACACAACCATTGAAACACAAATTGGTAGCGATAAAACAAACAGAACTAAACTCCATTTTCCTATGCAAGGGTTTAAGCTAATTTTAACATGCTTAGTGGACAAGTCTATGTTTCTGAAGTTTAAGGGTGTAATCCTATGCCCAGTGAAGTCAATGGAAGTTATGCCATTGACTTCAGTAGGGCCAGGATTTCACCTTAAATGCTGAAAATTAGAGTAAGAGGTACAAAACTGTTTTAAAAAAAGTGAAGAAAATGATTTGTAGCTGATAGCTTTTTCTCCAAATTGTACAAATACATTAGAAGCAAGAGGAAGACCAAGGACAGAGTAGGCCCATTAATGAATGAGAGGGGAAAAACAGTAACAGAAAATGTGGAAATGGCAGAAGGGATAAATGACTTTTTTGTTTCCGTTTTCATTAAAAAGTTTTGTAGCAATTGGACATCTAACTTAATGAATGCCAGTGAAAATGAGGTAGGATCAGAGGCTAAAATAGGGAAAGAACAAGTTAAAAATTACTTAAACTTAGTTAGATGTCTTCAAGTCACCAGGTCCTGATGAAATACATCCTAGAATACTCAAGGAGCTGACTGAGGAGATAGCTGAGCCATTAGCAATTATCTTCAAAAAGTCATGGAAGACAGGAGAGATTCCAGAGGACTGGAAAAGGGCAAATATAGTGCCCATCTATAAAAAGGGGAATAAAGACAACCTAAGGAATTACAGACCAGTTAGCTTAATTTCAGTACCCAGAAAGATAATGGGGAAAATAATTAAGCAATCAATTTGCAAACACCTAGAAGATAATAAGGTGATAAGTAACAGTGACCAGGGATTTGTCAAGAATAAATCATGTCAAACGAACCTTATAGCTTTCTGTGACAGGGTAACAAGCTGTGTGGATGAGGAGAAGCAGTAGATGTGGTATATCTTGACTTTAGTAAGGCTTTTAATACCATCTCACATGACCTTCTCATAAACAAACTAGGGAAATACAGCCTAGATAAAGCTACTATACAGTGGGTGCATAACTGATTGGCAAACTGTTCCAAGAGAGTAGTTATCAGTGGTTCACAGTCAAGCTGGAAGGGCATATCAAGGGAGGTCCTGCAGAGATCTGTTCTGGGTCTGGTTCTGTTTAATATCTTCATCAATGATTTAGATCAATGGTGGGCAACATTTGAGCCGCACGTGGCCTGTCAGGGTAATCTACTAGAGGGCAACGAGACAGTTTGCTTACATTGACTGTCCATGGGCATGGCTGCCTGCAGCTCCAAGTGGCCACGGTTCACTGTTCCCAGCCAATGGGAGCTGCAAGAAGCGGCAGCCAGCATGTCCCTGCGGCCTGCACCCCTTCCCGCAGCTCCCATTGGCCGAGAACAGCGAACGTCTATGTAAATAAACTGTCTCGCAGCCCACCAGTGGGCCTGCGTGCCCTGACGGGCCGCGTGCTGCCCGCATGCTGCAGGTTGCCTACCACTGATTTAGATAATGGAATAGAGTGTACACTTATACAGTTTGCAGATGATACCAAGCTGGGAGGGGTTGCAAGTGCTTTGGAGGACAGGATTAAAATTCAAAATGATCTAGACAAACTGGAGAAATGGTCTGAAGTAACTAGGATGAAATTCAATAAGGGCAAATGCAAAGTACTCCACTTAGGAAGGAACAATCTGTTGCACATATAAAAAATGGGAAATGACTCTCCTAGGAAGGAGTACTGTGGAAAGGGCTCTGGGGCTCACAAGCTAAATATGAGTCAACAGTGTAACACTGTTGAAAAAAAAAGCAAACATCATTCTGGGATGTATCAGCAGGAGCACTGTAAGCAAGACATGAGAAGTAATTCTTCCGCTCTACTCCATGCTGATTGCGCCTCAACTGGAGTACTGTGTCCAGTTCTGGGGGCCACATTTCAGGAAAGATGTGGACAAATTGGAGAAAGTGTAGAGAAGAGCATTTTGCCAAAAATGATTAAAGGTCTAGAAAACATGACCTATGAGGGAAGATTGAAAAAACTGGGTTTGTTTAGCCTGGAGAAGAGAAGACTGAAGGGGGACATGATAACAAAGTTTTCAAGTACATAAAAGGTTATTACAAGGAGGAAGGAGAAAAAGTGTTCTCATTAACTTCTGAGGATAGGACAAGAAGCAATGGGCTTAAATTGTAGTAAGGACGGTTTATGCTGACCATTAGGAAAATATTCCTAACTGTCAGGGTGGTTAAGCACTGGAATAAATTGCCTAGGGAGGCTGTGGAATCTCTGACATTGGAGATTCTTAAGAGCAGGTTAGACAAGCACCTGTCAGGGATGGTCTAGATCAGGAATCTCAAACTCAAATCATCATGAGGGCCACATGAGGACTAGTACATTGGCCTGAGGGCCGCACCACTGATACATTTTCATATAAAGATACAAAAGCCCCCTCCTCTGACCCGGACCCGCCCCCACTCCACCCCTTCCATGAGGCCCCGCCCCTACCCTGCCTTTTCCCACCGCTTCCCCACCCCCATTCCAACCCCTTCCCCAAATCCCTGCCTCTGCCCCGCCTCTTCTGTGCCTCCTCCCCTGAGCACGCGGCTCCCCGCTTCTCCCCCCTCCCTCCTGGAAAGTGCTAAGTGCTGCCAAACAGCTGTTTGGCAGCGGGAAGCACCTGTACATAGGCAGAGGAGCAGGGATGGGGCGCGCTGGGGGGTGGGGGAAGGGGGCTGGCGGGTGAGGGGAGCTTGGTGGACACAGGAAATAACTCTGGGGGTTTGGTGGGGGGAGCTTGGCGGGCTGCAGCAAATAACTCCGCGGGCCTTGAGTTTGAGATCCCTGGTCTAGAAAAATAATACTTAGTCTTGCCTTGAGTGCATCAGACTCAACTAGAAGGCCTCTCGAGTTCCCTTCCAGTCCTCTACTTCTAGGATTCTCCAGATTCCATCACAGTGCAGTTTGAAGTGGCTGAGATATCAAACATTAACCTTGAGATTTATTAGTAGTAAGATTTATTATTTATTATTATAGTAGTATTTGTATTAGTATTAATGTAGTTCCAGAGTTCCCGAACAGGATCAGGGTCCCATTGCTCTAGACACTGTAGAAATACATATGAAAATACAATCTAACGGAAACATTAGATCAGCCATTAGTGTAGTTGAGCTGTTATAATAACTAGGGTCTCTCTAAACCATAATTTAAGCAGAACTTCTGTCTTGGTCTGGTCTTGTTGAGCAGGGGTGGGCAAACTTTTTGGCCCGAGGGCCACATCTGGGAATAGAAATTGTATGGCAGGCCATGAATACTCACAAAATTGGGGGTGGGGTGCGGGAGGGGATGATGGCTCTGGTTGGGGGTGCGGGCTCCGGAGTGGGGCCAGAAATGAGGAGTTCAGGATGCGGAAGGCGGCTCCAAGCTAGGGCGGGGGAGTGGGGTGTGTGGGGGGAGTGAGGGCTCTGCCTCGGGATGCGGGCTCTGGGGTGGGGCTGGGGATGAGGGGTTTGAGGTGCAAAAGGGTGCTCTGGGCTGGGACCGAGGGGTTCAGAGGGCGGGAGGGGGATCAGGGCTGGGGCATGGGATTGGGGCGCAGGGAGAGTCTCGGGGGTGCAGGCTCTAGGCGGCGCTTACCTCAAGCGGCTACCGGAAACAACGGCATGTCCCTTCTCCGGTTCCTATGTGAGGCAAGGCGCGGCCTGGTGGCTCTGCACGCTGCCCCGTCCACAGGCAAGGCCCCTGCAGCTCCCATTGGCTGTGGTTCCTGGAAAATGGGAGCTGCAGGGGGTGGGATGCAGAGTGGAGGCCCCTGGCTGCACCTGCGCATAGGAGCTGGAGGCGTTGCTTCTGGGAGCCATGTGGTGCAGCCCCTGACCCTGCTCCCTGGCTGGAGTGCCGGAGGGGGCCATGCTGCTGCTTCTGGGAGCCGCGTGGAGCAGCCCTCGACCCTGCTTCCCGGCTGGAGCACCTGAGTGGGTCAAGCCCCAGACCCTGCTTCCCAGTGTGAGCTCGAGGGCAGGATTAAAACAGCTGGCAGGCTGGATCTGGCCTGTGGGCCGTAGTTTGCCCACTCCTGTTGTCGAGCCTCATGAATGAATCAGTGCAGGCAAGACTACTGCCTGTGGACGGTCATCATTTTAGTCACCTAAAGATCTTGGATGGGCTTTTAGAGCTATAGTGGTCAGACTAATTACCACTGTCCTCACAATTCCTAAACTGAAAGTGTAGACAAATGACATGAAGTCAAGTTACATGAAGAACAAGTTAAAAGTCTTAGAAAGCATCATATTTATTTCTGTCGTTTCCAAACAGGATGATCTGCAAAAAGTATAATCTCTCAAAAGGCTAGAATGATTGCAAAAGCAAGTTATCCAGCAACCTTTAAGATTATCTCTAATTACTGGTGAATTTTTAAAGATTCATAATTTTGCCATTTAATTATTTTGTTTCCATTTGACATTCTGGAGAAGGAAAAGAACTTCTCCATGCTGGAAGCCAATGAATGGAAAACATGCCTTAAAAACATGTTCATTCTGCCTTGGATACATTTAGAGAGGTGTATGCGTCTTCATTTCTGTACAAGCTTTGGCTTGGTCGAAGATAAGGTTCAAATAAAGGATTTTGTATGGAGCCAAATTCTTGCCAGTATAAGTGGGTGTAACTCTATGGATGGCAATGGAGTTCTGCCCATTTATACCAGTAGAGAATTTGATCCTAGATCTTTATGTCCTACAGTTAGGGCATGTCTACACTTAAAATGCTGCTTCAGCGCAGCTGCACCATGCATTGGCGCAGCTGCACCACTCAAGCGCCAACATAGTGCTGTCTACACGGAGGGTTAGGTTGGTATTTTTCACATCCCTGAGCGACGCAGTTGTAGCGATATAGGTCTGTAGTGTAGACCAGACCTTAACAAGGGCTTTGATTTATATTATCAAAAGGGTAGTTCACTGTTGCCCTCTATGCCAGAATGGGGTAACACAAGATGTCCAAGTTAGCCAAAGAGCAAAACTTTGTATTTCTATAGCATCTTCTATCTGAGCTTCTCAAAGCATTCATAGTCATTAAAGGGAAACTGTCAACTCAGATTGGCCCCAAACAGCAAATATTCATGGTTGAAAGTGAGGGAAATGCAATATGTAAGGAAACCGTATCAATAGTGAAAAGTAAATTGACATTTTAAATATTTATTTTTTATAATTTCAGGTATTATTAGTAGCATAGGTAAGAAAGTGTATTTAAAAATGATTTTTCATTTGACAGTATCCCTTAATTTTCATAGTACGTCCTGTCAGGGACGTAAGTATTCCTGCATCCCCTTTTTATATTTGGGAAAACAAATTCAGGAGCTATATTGCCAAAAGGGTAGCACACTTTTTCTGAGGGCATTTTGTTCCTGCAGTATGTGCAGCCACAGTTCAGTTGAAGGTACAGTTCTAACTACTTGTGTCTCTAAGGACCTGACTGTACAAATCAGTTAGGTAGAGGTACAAGCACTCAGATTTGCTCCTGCAGTTCAGTTTTTTGCCGTGAAAATTTTGTGGGTATAAAAGGAGCTGTTGAGCCTTAGCCCATTGAAAATGCATTCCATAGAGGCTAGGAGCCCAGATTTTAAAAGACATTTAGGTATCTAACTTCCATTGAAATAAATGGGAGTTATGCCGCTAAATACCTTTAGAAATTTGGCCCTAAGTGTCTTGCCCAGGGTCACATAGGAAATCTTTGGAAGAGACAGGAATAGAACTCTGATTTCCTGACACTTGCCTTGTATCATAGGAAGGTTGTCCTTTCCTGGTAGCTTTCACTTGGCTACAGGTTAGTTGTTGGAGGGAAGCACACATTTGAATTGTTTCCCAAACCAATGCATCTGCTTGTTTCCAATTCCTATAGGCTAACGATGCACCCAGCACATGTCTAGCTGTCAGGACAATGACGTAGGGAGGACTTGGAAGGGCCTTGCATACTCTTTATGTACAAGATGGATGAGGGAGTGTCAGGAACAGCGTGAGTTTCTGTAACTGGGCTCTATTTTCTATTTTTCTATTTTCTAGTTTCTTTCTGACAGAAGTGTGAATCCTAGTGAACTTATCTCCTTCTTACGTCTTCATTGCATATATAACTCCTTCATTTGTCTTTTAAAATAAGAAATACAATCATCAAATCTAACTGCATAATTCATTAAATGTTTTGAATGTAAGTAATCTATTTTGTTGAGACATAAGCTGATTTTTGCTACAGACACTGGACATGTCCAGTTAAAGGCTTCCCACCAGAGCTGGCGCTAGGCATAAGCAGACTATGCAATTGTTTAGGGGTCCTGAGCAGCTCAAGGGGGCCCCCTGTTTGCTTTTTTAAATATTAGTTTCATAAGAACTTGCCTGTGTTAGTATTTTACTCATTTTAAAAACTATATGTTTTCAAAAAGATCCGAAAATAAACACTCCAGGATCAGCTTAGTTTATTAATATATGTTGGGGACATGACGGGAAATATTCCTGATTAAGACCCCCAATGGGCTAGCACCTCCACTGCCTCCCACTTCAGAAATAAAAAAGTCAACACCTTACTCCCTTGAGTATATGGGGGTTGGGGGGAAACCTGACACAATGAATGGAATACCATGTGTAAAAGTGTCATCTGATGGTTAGGCTGAGAGTCAGGACTCCTGGATTCTCTTCCAGTTATATTACTCTCTATGTGGTATGGGGGAAGCCACTTAATTCCTCTGTGCCCAGTGCTCATTTACACTATGGCCTCTTGCGGTAATGATAATTTCCTCCCATTTTATACTGCTAGAGTGTTGATGCTTAGTGTAAATGAAAATAAAACCTTCTGTGCTTAAATTCACCCATCTGAAATAAGGAGTTTGATAATACTTATTAACTGTGATGCTTTAGGCCTGATTCTGCGTTCTTTACTACCCAAATAGGAGATCTGGATGCAATGCAGGTTTGAGTCTCTTCCGATGGTTTTGGGATACTTAATGTTTGGAAAATGGTTTGAGGTCCTTGAATGAAATCATTGCATGCCGTAAGTGCAAGAATTATTATTATTTCCTTTCCCTTAATCATAGGACAAAGCTTTGCTTCATATTGAAATTCAGCATTATATTTTAGTTTCAGTACAGGATTTTCAACAAGAAAGGGGGCTGCTCTCATTAAATACAAGCACCTGATTCAGGAAAACTACTTTTTATACCAACAATAATGTACTTCATATGTGTCTTTAGTAGGCATTGCCCATTTATATTCACGTCTACACTCAAATTTGGTACAGGTTCAAATTAAAAAAGTGTGAGGAACCCAGCACATTTACAATAGAGTGATTATTTTTTCCTTTTTGCAACCTATGTGCAATGTTCTTTAGATCTTAAAAGAAAAATAAAATATTGGGACAAAACCTGCCAATTGAATCTGAAAACACTAACATCACAGAAAGATGAATCCAGATCTTTACCATTTAAAGAGTTAATGAAGGTACATAATTTAGCAATTTCAGATGCATCAGTGACATTGTCAATAAAGGAACAGGATATCTGCTAAGGTCCTGGAGAATCCAAATATTTTCATTCTTCAGGGAGACTTAGACTTAGGAGACTTTGGACCTTAGGCAATTTAATACACGTATTGTGTAATTTGACATATATTGGGGAAGAAGATTCCAAGATAGTAATTCTTGTCAAAGCAATTTTTGGAAGCTAGTAGTGTATAATGTGTTCTTTTGTTTTGTTTGTTACAGTAAAACCTCGGAGTTACGAACACCTTGTGAATGGAAGTTTTTTGTAACTCTTAAATGTTCATAACTCTGAACAACATGTTATGGTTGTTCTTTCAAAAGTTTACAGCTGAACATTGACTTAATAAAGCTTTGAAAGTTTACTCTGCAGAAGAAAAATGCTGCTTTTAGCCATCTTAATTTAAATGAAACAAGTACAGAAACAGTTTTCTTACCTTGTCAAATCTTTTTTTAAAAACTTTTCCTCTTTTTTTAAGCGATTTATGTTTAACACAGTACTGTACTGTATTTGCGGTTTTTTGGGTTTTTTTTTGGTCTCTGTTGCTGCTTGATTGAATACTTCCAGTTCCAAATGAGGTGTGTGGTTGACCAGTCAGTTCATAACTCTGGTATTCTTAACTTTGAGGTTCTACTGTACATTCTATTTGGACATATCATCATAAGTTTATTCTTTTCTAGACTGCCAGTCTAAGTGTCTGTAAATTGTAGGGTCAAATTCTGTTCCTAGTTACAGTGATGTACATAATAATATGAATAAGCTAAACTTGCAGTAACCGCATTAATTTTAATGGATTTACACCAGTGTAAATGACAGTTGTATCTGGCCCATAGAGGTCTATATGCTTTGGTGTACCAATGGGCATAGTCTACATTTTGGAGCCATTAAAATGATTAATGAATCAGCCAGGTTTAGAATTTTATGTTTTACATCCTCTCTGTTTAGAATAACTGCTTAGCACTTAAAATTCATTAAAACTGGTAGTTCCAGTATTCAGGAAGAATGGCAACTTTATCCAATATTTTACCTTAATCCATCTTGACTGTTACATCAATTATCCTAATAGAGATCAACTGGGAGCTTTTACTAGTTGTAATACAAACACATATCTGAGCTTTGCTATTATGATCTTATCAAAGTTGCACTGTGCTAACATATTCCTGGGGTTTCCTTAGTAGTCACACACAACTCGTTCGTACTCTGCCCATTCATACTGCATTGTTTCCTGTTAACGATGCTTTGAGAAATCTGCTCAGGAAACTTTTTCCATCATTTGTTTGATACAGTGCTTGGCTTACAGCATTAAAAATTCAGAGCAAAAAAACCAGACTCTTGTGGGGTGCAGGCCTAGGTGTAGAAACAGTTTATGCCATCATTAGATGCAACAGAGGTCTGTCTCCCTGGACTGTATTGGCCTGATTTTGAAAACACTTCATTCAGAGAATTCATGTTGAAGTCACTGGAAGTTTTCCAGGCATGAAACAGCTGTAGTATCAGGCCTTATATGTGAGGTAAAGATTGTTTCAGTAAATACTTCAGGTGGCTATGGTCAAGTAGGTTGAGCAGGGATCCAGGAGACGTAGGGTGAAATCTTCGTCCCATTGAAGTCAACGGTCCTTTTTAATTCATCCCTGGATTCTAGTTCTTAGTCTACCACTGACTTGGTGTGTGACCTTATGCAAGTCATTTAGCTATCTATAAAATGGGGGATTATTATCATGCTAACATAAAACTGTGAGATCTGTTGATGACAAAGAGTGACATAAGTGCCAAATATTCATCTGCTGCACAGATTTAAAATGTTCTTTGTGTTTTGTTCAATGTTGAGTAATTGTGAACATATATCATAATAACAGTTGAATCTCAGTAAGTTTGGTGCACATCTTTCTCATCCAGTGGTGTTTTGGTTAGAGGAAGGTGGAAGCACCTCCTACAGACAATACAACATTAATAAAGGATTGATTAGAGTTGTACAGAAATTTAGGATGGGAACCACAAAGGGACTTAGGCGTTGCAACACTGAGTATCATAGTGCCCAACATTTAGGCACCTAAAAATCACAGGAACAACACTGTGATCCACAAAGACGAGTTAGGCACTTAGTTTCCCTATACAATGAATGGGGAGAGATGGGTGCCCAAGCTAACCAGTGGGATATTCCAAAGAGAGAGGTGAGTGCTAAACTTCCTCCTTTCTCAGAGACAGGATCCTAAGTCTAAGCTGCAGGGAGGCACTTATCTCTGCTAGCGATTCATGAATGGGAACCCTTTGCCTGGAGTCAGGCAGCTTAAGAAGCTAAGGTGTTTCTTGTGGGAATGAATTAAGTGCCTGCCTCGCTCCATAGAAAATAGGGTGTGGGATAGAAGAGCCCACCTTATAACTTCTAGGCCAGTGGTTAGGGTGCTCATGTGGGATGTAGGAGACCCAGGTTCAATTCCCTCAAATGAACAGGTGTCTCCCACGTCTCAGGAAAGTGCTCTAACCATAGGACTACGGGATATTCTGATTTATGTGGCGGGGACGGGGGGGAATCCCTCTGTCTCTCCTGTTGAAGCTGTTCAGCTGTGGCTATGTAATGAAAGAGTGGTTGGAGCAGTGGGACTGGACACAGAGTCTCCCACCACTCTACTACAGATTCATTCATTCTCTCTCTCTCTCTGACCCAGTGGCTGATCCACTGTTGATAAATTCTTAGTCATTATAGTTCTATGGTTAAATCACCCCCCTGAGAGTTGAGAGATCCCTGTTCAAATCCTTTCTCCCCACCCTTTGGCAGAGAGCATGGAATGAACCTGGGTGTCCCACATCCCAGGTGAGTGCTCCAGCCACTGAGCTAAAAGTTATAAAGTAGACGACTCCACCACTTTCTCATCCAGCTGGATTTTGAATGGGACCTGATCCAGAGAGCATGTCTACAGGATCAGGCCTCAGACACAACTTAGGTGGCAGAAAACCTATCTTCTCCCAATTTGTGGAGTGCTCTGGGGCTTAGGTAAGAGATGGGCATCCAGCTGCCTAAAGGGATATAGGAATGTACATACCCAGAGGCAAAAACCTAGGCATCTAGGGAACTTTTACCATGAAAACTTAGGTGCCAAGTGAGTTTAGGTGCCTACAGGATTCGGTGAGAATTTATATTAGAACTAATATTTAGTCTCCTCTAAGTTACACTAACACAATGTCATTGACTTCAGCTTTTGTAAAGAGAACTTGTCCCTGAATCTGTAAACTCTCTTGGGAGAGAAGGTTTTTCTTCGATTACTGGTCCCTATATTTATCCCCCCATCTGTGTGCATGCACTTCATGTTCCTGAGACTGGAAGAGTCTTGCTAGTAGTGTCTGTTGGTGTCATAAATATAAAGGGAAGGGGAAACCCCTTTAAAATCCCTCCTGACCAGAGGAAAAATCCTCTCACCTGTAAAGGGTTAAGAAGCTAAAGGTAACCTCGCTGGCACCTGACCAAAATGACCAATGAGGAGACAAGATACTTTCAAAAGCTGGGAGGAGGGAGAAAAACAAAGGGTCTGTGCCTGTCACCCTCTTATTGATGACTACCCCATCTTCACCTATCCAGTGACGAGGTGATTTCTGAAAGGCTTGCTCAGAACCTTCCCTCCACTAGCCAGATCTGCTCCAACATGGAATCTTAACTTTTAGGTAGTAACTAAACCACCATATGAACCACAAGTGACATGCTTGCTGTCCTGTTTATCTCTGAAGGTCATCTTCCTGGTAGCCATCACTTTGGCTAGAAGGATAGAAGAACTAGGGAAACACAGATAGCTGACCATATTTCATAAGGATAAGATTTCATTGAGACTGCACCCAAAGTTCATCTCCAGAGTAATCTTAGACTTCCACATGAATCAGACTATAACTTAATCATGTGTTTTTCCTTAAGCCTCATATCACCAATGAGGGTAGAGATTCCCTTCTCTGGATCTACGTTTGGCACTCATGTTATATCTTCCAAGAACAAAGCCCTTTAGGAGATGGCCTAGGCTCTTTGGGCCCTAGCAGAACATAAGAAAGGACAAGCGTTATTTTCACAAAGACTGTCCAAGTGGATTTTGGGCTATATTTTGCTCTCTTGCCGATTATCTGATGCACCTTCACCTTACAGAGTGAAGGCCCACTCCATCAGTGCAAAGGCCACTTCAGTAGCCTGGCTTTGATGTATATAAAGCAGCCATGTGGAGTTCTAGTCATATCTTCACAAGGCACAAGCCCTGGTACACACCTCCTCAGCTGATGCATCATTTGGGTCAATATGACATTCCAAGGTGCAGTCCAGACTAATAAGGGGATGTGTCACCATCTGCTCTACAAACTTTGGTGCCTCATAATGCTTTGCTGCTGAAACTTCCAACTTGGGCACCTCACAAACAACCAAACAGCATGCAGATCACATCATGAGTGTCTGTTTATAGCCCCAGCCCTGGTCTAGCAACTCTGACCCTAGCAATCTGTCCCCATGCCTTGTGTCCTGCATTCTTTTGCACCTGAACTCCCATTTACTTCGGTGGGAATAATGCAATACGCAAGGAGATGCTTAAAATGATTCATTTATTTATTTGCTTCTTTGCTTTTGGTTAAAACCTGTTAGTTTGTGTTAAAAAGGCTCTCATAAAAGGTATATTATAAGAAACGCAGGGCCTGATTCTCTCAAGCATCACACCTTGTATCTTCATTTCCACCTGTGCAAAGGGGATTTTACTCCCACACTGTGTTCAAGTCTGACACAAGCTGCGAGGCAGGGAAGAATCATATCCACATTCTTTCTCTTTCTTCTCCTCCAGTTCAGTATTTGAACCCCCCTTTTCCTCATTCAGGAGTACATAAATGTCATGGGTACGAGCCTTGAAAAATGTCTGGTTTGTAGTAATCTGAGCATAAAGCATCTGAAAAATTGAAAAGGACATTTATTTAATTAAAAAATGTCTGAGTGGATTTATTTGGAAACTATCCAAGAAAATATATATCTAGAAATTTCAGGTAACCGTTGAGAAAGTCATACAGCAAGTGGCAGAAAATAGGCATTTAGAATGAACACACTCTCTGAATCTTAACTACAGAGCTAATCCTGTAGTATAGCCTATATCGTGTGTAAGCAGAATTAGAGCAGGCAACTGGGAATCAGCATGGCTGGGTTCTTGTCTTGGCTCTCCTTGTAACCAGATGGGAGCCAGATTGTACCCTTCTGTTCTGATATAGTGTTTTCAAAGTAGGGAAGGAGAGTGCAAAGGTGCCCTGTCCCTTATTTTTCACAGCAGTGAGGCACAGTGGCAGTCCCTGTGTTTCCTAGAGTGCAGGAATTGATACCTCAGCAGACTGCCTGAAGTGCAAAGCATCCTAGAGGGGCAGGGAGGAGGTGGTGCCAGAGCATGCCATGCACTGATCTGCATTTATTTATTTGTATTGCCAAGGTAGTTTGGAGCCCCAGTCATGGACACCTCGTTCACCTGAACATCCACCAATGTGATATATGCCATCATGTGCCAGCAATGCCCCTCTGCCATGTACATTGGTCAAACTGGACAGTCTCTACGTAAAAGAATAAATGGACACAAATGAGACGTCAAGAATTTTAACATTCATAAACCAGTCGGAGAACACTTCAATCTCTCTGGTCACTCAATTTCTGACCTAAAAGTGGCTATTCTTCAACAAAAAAACTTCAAAAACAGACTCCAACGAGAGACTGCTGAATTGGAATTAATTTGCAAATTGGATACAATTAACTTAGGCTTGAATAGAGACTGGGAGTGGTTGAGTCATTACACAAAGTAAAACTATTTCCCCTTGTTTATTCTCCCCCCCCCCACCACCACTGTTCCTCAGACGTTCTTGTTAACTGCTGGAAATGGCCCACCTTGATTATCACTACAAAAGGTTTTCTCCCCACTCTCCTGCTGGTAATAGCTCATCTTAAGTGATCACTCTCCTTACAGTGTGCATGATAAACAACCATTTTTTCATGTTCTGTGTGTATATAAATCTCCTCACTGTATTTTCCACTGAATGGATCCGATGAAGTGAGCTGTAGCTCACGAAAACTTATGCTCAAATAAATTGGTTAGTCTGTAAGGTGCCATAAGTACTCCTTTTCTTTTTAGTCATGGACTAGGATCCCCATTGTGCTAGGCACTGTAGAAACAGAAAAAACTATGGTCCCTGCCCCAAAACGTTGGTCTGGCACATCTGGGAAATATGTTGCACCTCTGAGGGTTTTAGTAGCAGACAAGTCCCTCCTGTGTGCTAGGGAACAGTGGGAGGAATTTCCTAAGCTTAATTTCCTTCTCGAAGTCCCTTGGGGAGGTTGCACACTGCTCCTTAAAGGCACAGCTGAGCCCTCCAGAACCTTTTGGCCAATCATTTAACATCTCTGCCTCCATTTTCCCAACTGTTAAATAGGGGATAATAATATCTACCTCACAGGGCTGTTGTACAGTTTAACGTTTGAAATGCACTTCCAGATCCTTGGATGAATGGAGCTATATGTGTGCACAGTATTATTTTTACTATATACTGTATATAGAAAGCAGTGAAAACAAGATAAGCTCTAGCAATAGTGACTGGAAATATAGTGGAGATCTACTGACCTGAAGGTTTAAAAAGGAATGCACTCTCCGGTATAATACTCAAAGAATTAGTGTCCTCTGGACAACAAATTATTATCCCAAATGGAAATAATTTTCCCTACAGACTAAAACCTTTAGCAAACCCCTCAACTGCCCTGTAAAAGTCCCAAGTTATTTTCTACCAAATGCAGTATTTTTCTCCATAAGATGGGGAAGTGGGTTCCTAACAGTAACTGTACCTGGGACCGACTGTGGAGAATCTCCTTTCACAACCCAAGTACTTGGGGTGTGTGTTTGCTCCCATCTGATTGTGGTGACACCCATCAGCCTTTGGAAAAGATATCCCCTTCCACTGCTTCAGCACAAAAATGTGGGTGCCCTGATGGTGTTTTTGCCACAGAGGCTGGCCATACTGTGTGATCTTGATCATTACATCCATATGATGGACAGCTGCAGAGTGTTTAAAGGAACACACACATTTACACACATCATTCTTGCTTATTTCTGTGGATAGTGATAGTTGTCGGAAGTTGCAGGTTTCAGAGTAGCAGCTGTGTTACAAGTATTCCTGTTCTTTTTAGAGTATAGATGTACACTACAGTGAAAGAAGGGGTTTTCCCATCACTGTAAATAAGTAACGCCACCTCCCCGAGCGACAATCACGAGGTCATCAGAAGCATTCTTCCATTGACCTACCCTCACCAAAACCAGGGGTTTAAGTGGACATAGCTGCAGAGTTCAGGGGTGTTGATTTTCCACACCCCTGAGTGCCACACCTATATTGACCTACCTTTTAAATGTAGACCAGGCCACAGCCTACCTCCAGTGTGCCCCATGCTAGGGTGGGGAAATATACTGTGCCATGTCAATGCCTGGTGCAGCATACCTCCTTCAGAGCACCAGCACTGCTGAGTTGGCAGGCATAGTAGGGGGCTGAGTGGGTGATTGGAGCCAAGGCAGTGTCCATTCTCTGCCCTTTCTAGAAGATTCCCACCTACGTGTGAGGGAGGAAATGTAGTGACCGGCAGTGGTTGCTTTCCCTCCCCACAGCTACTTATGACACAGGAGATAAAAGGAGCGCATTACACCCTTTTACTCCTCTGTGCAGCCATACAAGCTGGGCCATGATTTCACCCATAACAGACATTGTTTATTTTATAAATGAAAAAGTGCATCTAGACCATCACTTTTTGGTCAAAGAGGTGCAGTGGCATCTCAGTGCATCCTGAATCATAATGAAAGGCTTTTTATCTACATTTACTATAAACAGAGTCTGGAAATGAAAGGTGTTCTGAAAACAGTTACTGTTAATTTCTTTCTTTCTCAGAAACCAAAGTGTCCAAAGACCTTGAAAGCCCATGTGCTTGTAGCAGTGACATAAGGGTTAGGATTGGCGGGCTAAGACTGCATGGTGATCATTTTAGCTGCCTCTTTTAAGTAACATTAGTTGATAGTGGAAAAATTGTAGTTTTGATATTTAGATCAGAGGGCCAGATCCATCTGATACTTTCTGCTCTGGCAGCATAGAGCAAGTGGAAAGCTGAGGATCTCCAGGTGGCACAGCGCTATTAGCTGGTTCTACAGCTTCTTCCTACTCTGTCATAGAGAGTGTGAGTGGAGCACAGCGCTGCTTTTATTTATGCTAAGAGCTATGTTAGCCTATGGAGTAGGCCAGAATCTGGGAGGCACAGTTGTGGCCCTCACACTCTTTCCTAAGCTGCACAGTTTGTGATGTGTTTCTTGAGAGGTGCAGCACAGAATCGGGCCCATAGTGTGTGATTTTTAAAACACTGTTTACACTGAATTTGGCCCAAACATCACTAACACAAAGTCTGAATTTGGTCTCTCTGGGTGGAAAAATATAAGTACTGGATAATGGTTGAATTGTGAATGAAATTGATACCTTCATGGAGCATTTTCACACTTGAAGAAAATGGAAAGTGAGACTATTATTTCTGCAGATGGAAATATACATGACTAGTAATATTCAGTGTTATCTTTGCTACATTTGAAGATATTTACATTTAAATGTGGGTTTTCTCCCTCAGATATGGTTCTTCTGTTTGGGTCTTCAGTGAAGTCATAATCCTGTGATTGACATCACAATGTGTAATTATAGAAATTATTGTGATCTCACAGCTGTATAACAATCCCAGAAGGATGGGGGATATAGCTGCAAGGAAGGAAGTTGCTGTTTAAACTCAAATATCTTTGGTAATTATCAGAAATAGTTAGATAAAGTATTAATGTACAGTTCCATAGGACTAAATTCATCCCTGCTGTCACACTATTGAACTAAGTGGAGTTACAACAGAGAGGAACTTATCCTTTTGTGTCTGGAAGGGCTGATGGCAAACATGTGAAGGGGAAGTGAATTTATGCTTCAATGTAATATATTGGAAAGTTTACCTTTGTATGAAAGTCTTCCTTTATCTCTGAATTTCCTGGCTCTTTTGGATTTATATTAGGTCCTTAATGTTATTTCAGTGTATTTGTTGGTGTTTGATGTCCTCTATGCTGATTTTATTGGGGAGAAAGAGATACTTAATAATAATAAAAACAAGCTTTCATTGAGGATCGCTCAGTGTTTTCATGAACAGTGCACAGATTCCAAGTGGAAGACCTCCACACAAATGTATTAGAACAGCTATGACATTCATTTCAAGGCAATAAGGTTTAAACAGATATTACTGAGCATTTCAGCATCTGCTTTCCAAAGTTAAATATTATTGCCATTTTTAATTTTTTTTTTTGAATGTACTAAGGTCCAGATCCACAAAGGTATTTGGGCCCCTATCTCCCATTGAAATCAGTGGGAGTTAAGCACCTAATTCCTTTGAGGCTCTTAAAATTAAAGACCTGCAGTACTAATATCTTATAGAAGACTTTCAAATGAAGGATTCTCATTCCTGGCGGGTGTAAACAGGTGGAGTAAATAGTTATATTTCTGCAAGTTGGGCACTCTGGTTTGATTTCCCACTGAAGTCATTTATTTCTGTGTAAAGTGTGCGGAAAACACTACCAGATCAGAATTCTCCCCTCACACTTTAGACCTGCTACCACTACTTTGTATATATGTGAATGATTACACAAAATGGAGACTCGGGCCTCTTAGGGATTAAGTATGTGGAAGGTGTCACTTGCACACTGTTGTAACGCACTAGTTATGAAAATAGGCCTCACCCGCCTCTCACGCCATTTTTTCTCTGGTGCTGTTCCATTGAATTCAATGGGATTATTCCTGATTTAGACTGACAGACCTGTAAGTAGAGTCAGGCCCAGTGTGTATTAGATCTCTTTAGTGATTGGAAATGTGTATGTAGGTTTAGAATAGGACATAATCTGGGACACAGAGGGACTAATTATACTTGGACATACTCCAGTGGCACATGGGTGTAATTAAGTAGATCTGATTCTCAGTTACACAAAAGCCCCTGTGGTGGCATAAAGGAGGTGGCAGTGGGCCTCTGAGAATACCTCTGCTCAATGGGCCTTCTCAGCTGGCATAGAGCTGGCAAAAGGGCTTTGTGACAGCTTTGCTCTTGGGCCCTGGTGTAAGGGATAAATTTGTGGAGGAGGGACTGGCACTGTGCTTTGGCTATTCTCTGGTTTCACCCAGAGCTGGGCAACCTTCTGGCTGCCCTAGAATACAAGTGCAAAGGAAGCATAAAACTTGTGCCAAGTGCAAGAATGGGGTAACTGATAATGAGGCCTGCTGACTTCACTGGAGTTACTCCTGATTTACAGTGATGTAAATGAAAGTGGACTCAGGTTCAGAACCTGTACAGTCTTATTAGTGTGGTGCAGTTATGCCTAGGGGTGACAAGCTGAGGTGAAACTATTCCCATCCTTACATTGTGTATCTTCATGCTCAGGAGCAAGCAAAGTGGGGTACTTCTGGCCTTCCAGATGCTGGTGGCTGCTAGATGATGTTCCTGCAGCAAACTGTGCTATGGGTCTAACAAGGAGTTGTTGGTTCCCCTGCATTTCTTTATCCTCCTGCACCTTCAGGTGCATAGGGCATCCACCAGTTTCTGCCATTTATTTTGGTCTTCTACTGGTCTGTTTAGGCCTCTGAGTGTCATGCTGGTAGATTTGGCTTTGTTCTCTATTGTTCTGCACAGTGTTTTTCTACATCACCCTCTATTTCTCTTTCAAAGTGGTGCCCATATTATCATTTGCTATAGAAATCGTGTTGGTGGCATCCTTAAATCTTGTCCTACATATATCCATTGTTGACTGCTCACCATATTTGATGCTTTAGATCAGTGGTTCCCAAACATTAACAACCTTTGAACCCCGTTCACTAAAATGTCAAGTCTCGCGAACCCCCTCCTAAAACTGACTATTTCCAGGGATTTTCTCCTTTACCTGAGTATAAATTATAAAAGCGGTGCTCTTGGAAATATAAAATTTGTTTTTATGACATGCTTATTACACACTATTTATTATTAATTATCATTTATCATTACAGTATTTTTATTACATTATGAAAATGGCAACACTCTTCCAAGATCTCACTTTCATAGCTTTTATCACTTTGAATAAGCCTGTTATAAGACAGGCTCCTATGTTTGTATGTAAGGAGTATCAGATGTGAAACAGCATGAAGGTATTTAAGAAGCCAACTCAAAGAGTTACTCCTACACAAGCATTCAGGTCTTGAGCAGTCCAGGCAAACAACGCACATTACAAGAAAGCTTAAACATGTTCTTCATAATAATTTTAAAAACAATACTAGCTGCCTGTTTAATTTTAAAACAGCAAAAAATATCCACCTCCCTTTCCATTTCTTATAAAGAGTCTTGAAGTTTAAATCTCCTCAGTGTGATAGATATGCTTCCTTTGATTTGCTTAGCTCTTGGAAGTCCAGGGGCTCCAGGCTGCTGGCCCCGTGCTGGCTAGGGTCCGTAGGGACAGCTCTGTCTGCCATTAGGGATTTTTTTCCTGAGAACCCCCTGTAACATTTTGTGAACCTCCAGGGGTTCATGAACCCCAGTTTGGGAACCACTGCTTTAGATTGATTTGTTCTCCTTAGAATTTCTGATGTTGCAAGAAACTCTTTCCAATGGACTCTGAAGATATTCCACGGCCATTTACTTTGGAATGAGTTGGTCTTTTTATCAATTTCTGTTGTAGATTTCCATGACTCTGCTCCATAAAAGGAGGATAGACATGATACTGGTGTTAAAAATTCATATTTTTGTATCAGGGCTGATTATGCTACTTTTCCAAATCTTTTCAAATGTATTAAAGTTGTTCATTGCTTTTGATATTTGTTGTATGACATCTAGCTTGCGAACACCAACTTTGCACATCTCACTCCCTAGATTGGTAAAATGACTTACTACTTCTAGTATTTTTCGTCCACTCTGATGGTTATTTTTGGGACATTGCTAACCATGTATTTTGTCTTCCCTTGTTGATGTGGTATCTGCCAAAAGCTGGGTCTTCCCTTTCCTTAAGCAATGTGTTGAACTAAGTAGAATAATGTTATCAGCAAAGTCAAGGTCATCCAATTGTGCTTCATTATTGGTCCATAAAATTCCTCAGTTGGCTTCTGTGGTTACTTTCTTCATGACCTAGTCAGTGCCCAGTGAAAACAATAATGGAGATATAATACACGCTTGCCTTACTCCAGCCATTGGTTGATTTCACAGTGTTTGATTTCAAATTCAGCAATATCATAATTCTAATTATTTTTACTAGTATTCCACAGTATCCCATAATTTTCAAAGATTGTCTCCGTGTATGCTATCAAAAGTCTTCTGGAAATCTATGACATTTATCATAAGAGATGGTTGCCTCTCCACGCTTTGTTCTATACTATGTCTGAGAACAACAGTATGGTCAAAAGCCTGCTTGTTCCTCTCTTGGTTGAAGGTCTATTTGTTTGTTGATATGTTCCAGGATGATGTTACATGTGATTTTCCCAGGGACTGAGAGTAATGTGATTCGTCTCCAGACACTGCAGTTTGTAAGGTCACTCTTCTTTAGCAATTTTACTATAAGGCCTCACTTCCACTGTGTTGGGTTCTTTTCTTCATTCCATATTCTATCCAAAAATCTAAGGAAAGTCTTGAGAGCTGTTTTGTCACTTGCTTTAGCATCTGTCCAGTAATGTTATCCTTTCCAGCTGCTTTCCCATTTTTGAGTTTACTGATGGCTTTTCTAACGTCTTCCATGGTAATATCGCCTAAATCAATATCAAGCTCTAATGGTGGGTCTTCATTACATAGTTCTAATAGTTCACTTGGACCTGGTTTATTTTAAACAGCCTGAAAATGTTCTGCCCATCTTTTCCTTTGTTCTTCTCCTATACTAAGAATCTTTCCATTTGCATCTTTAATAGGGCCTCCAGTACTGCTGAAGTTTCCTGTTAGCTGTTAACTGCTGGAAATGGCCCACCTTGATTATCACTACAAAAGGTTTTCTCATTTTTTCATGTTCTGTGTGTATATAAATCTCCTCACTGTATTTTCCACTGAATGCATCCGATGAAGTGAGCTGTAGTTCACAACAGCTTATGCTCGAATAAATTGGTTAGTCTCTAAGGTGCCACAAGTCCTCCTTTTCTTTTTGCGAATACAGACTAACACGGCTGCTACTCTGAAACCTGTTAGCTGTTTGATTGTCTTATACAAGGCTGTAAGGTCACTGCTTTATCTAATATCTTTAGCATCTTGACATTTTCTATCAATATGTGCCCTTTTATCTCTTCTAGCACTCCTTTTTAGCTCTCTATCTAGAGGTCTGTATTTTTTTTTTTTTTTGGTCACTTGTTTGTTCTCTTCACATATCTTGGTATTCAGGAGTGTTTGCTTTAGCCTTCTTTTCTTTCCCATTGCTGCTCAAGTAGCATTGATAATCCATTTTTCCCTTTTGGATTTCACTGTTATTAGAACTGTATTTGCACTTTCTAGACAGCAATCTCAGATGTCTTCCCACAGGTATGAGTGTCTTGGTTTTCTTCAGTTAACTCCATTAGAACACTCAATTTGTTTTTCAGTTCAAGCCGAAAAGCACTTTTAGTGTTTGGATCTTTTAACTGTGCACTGTTGATGTGTGGACTTTTAACTGTCTTAATCGTCTTTAACTTAATCTTCAATTTAGCAATACACAGGTTATGATCACTATCCACACCTGCTTCCCTGTATGTATGTACATCTGCCAGTGAGCTCCAAAACATTCTTGAAATGCAGAGGTGAGCTCTCTGGTTCTTTGTAGTACCATCTGGGAAGTTCCATGTCACTTTCTGGATTTCTTGATGAGGAAATATTGTTACACATATCACTTGATGGTTCATACTGCAAATTTCTACTAATCATTCACCATTTTGGTGCGTGTCCAAACCCCTGCCACACATCCCATAACTTTATCCAACCCATCCTGGTTACGTCCAGCATTTTGTGTTAAAATCACCCATAGTCACTCTGATACCATGTTTTGGGACCTTCATTAACATATCATGTAACAAATCGTAAAATCATTTTCCTCATTTGGCTTTTCGTTGGCTGGTGCATAGCACTGTGTGACTGCTAGTTGAAAGAATCTAGTCTGAAAGCCAACTCTAAAAATTCTTTCATTGACTGATTCCCACTCAGTCAGTGCCTGCTTTGCTTCATTCAACATTAGGATTGCTATGCCAGCTTCATGTCTACCATCCACATTCCGAGAGTAGACTGATGCTCTTATTTGTTTCTCTTAAGTGCATTTGGTTCGAACTAAACTAACACACACTAAAAAGCAAATTCCACAACCCTCTTACCCCTTGTGTAGAGAATCCGATACTCTTTTCCTAAGACAAACAAACAAAGATAAAAGGCAATAAGGCCCAAGTCCACAAAGGTATTTATTCTCCTAACTTTCATTGAAGTCAATGGAAGTTAGGAGCCTAAATACCTTTCTAGATCTGGGCCTTAATGTGTCCTTTTGTTTGTGTTTCAGAGTATAGAGCTGGGGGAAGGGGGCGGGGGGGGGGGAAATGGGACTAAAACAAACCTTTCAAAGGGCCTCACTGCTTGTCCTACAAGAAGCAAGGTGGTTTGCAGGACAGAGTGGTTTGTTAATATCTGCAGCAGCTAAGTAGTGCCTCTGAGTGTTTGGAGGGGAAGCGTTTGGGGGCAGTGCATAAGGTGTGAGGCACAGGCAAGCTACAGAGGTTTTGAGAGCAAAAATATGTGCATCTGGTGGAAACAGGCAGAGAAACACCAAATGCCTTTTATTGCTCTTGTTCTTCTGTTGCCGCTTGCTACCCAGAACCCCCAAATGCATGTGGAGGCAGTCTACACAAATCCTATTCCCGACTCTGTGTGGAATGTGCTTACTAGGAAGACATGGGGGACTGGGAATCAGGACTCCTGGACTTAGTTATTATATTGCATTAATATGAGCACCTTTGTAGAACCCAGATACTCTCATACAAGTTGTTGTTCTCTCATCTACCACAACATTAAGAGGATTTGGTGGCAGATGTTCATGATTCTATCACCTGATGGCACAGAAAAGAGAACCAAACACAGGCTTCAAGTACTCCCACTCATTTGTTCTGGTACCAGGCAGTGAGTTTGATTTATCGAGTTGCCATCTTATGCTTCAGTGTTATACTGTACATATTTTCCTGAGAGTAAAGAACAATAGCCCTGTGCAAGCCACAAAATATTTTGTGCTACGTTTCTACCCCTGGAGGGCAGAAAAGAAGCACAATGATAATCTTAATGGTATTTGAAGGGCCTAGGTCCTGCCATGGCTAGAAGCATTTTGTCAGCTCATTATAAGTACTTTCATAAACTGTTCGAAGCACTCGTTTTGGACCAGCAATCACGAAGGAAAGTGTTCAGTCCCTGATCTAGGAACAGCACTTGCATTACTTTATGGCTTTCAACAGGTTTTGGGGAAATTTTTGCTTCCTTTATTACTAATTAGTTATTTTTATTATTATTATTATTTTATTTATTTATTATTGCTGGGAACATTTGTAGGAAAACAGGATCTAAGTGTTCATCTGCTCAACTTGTTTATTCTCTATGTACAGTATCACTAATCCTCTCTTTGTGACATCACAATCATTTACACAGCAACAGACTGTGATGTTGCAAACAAAGTATTATGACTTCAGGTGCCGAATAAGCAGATGAACTCTTAAGAAATAAGTTTTCAGGTAAATGCCCCTATTAAACAATGCAGTGGAGGGGGAAAAAAAGAAAACATATGAGGTACATTATCAAGAGTTGTCTCAAATAAAATGCTTTTTAAAATTTCCCATGAGGTCATAACATTGTTTTAGCTGAAGGCAATAAAAACAAATTTTACGAATCCCCCAGAAACTAATTTTTGACATCAGTATCTCTTAGAAATGCCTGAAGTTGCCAATTAAAGCTGCCATATGTTTGTCGGAAACAAGTTTCATTCCGACAACTTGAGTGCTGAGTTTCAAGAAAATGCAATTTTAAACATCAAAGTTATATATCATTAAAAAATCACAAGGAAGTCACAATATGCATTCAAGATAACTGTAAGTAGATTTAGAAACTGGTCCTTCATTATAGCAGTAGAGTACCTTGTTATAGTTCTTTGAAAAGTAGCTGGAACTTTTTAGATTAGAAGACAGAACTACATCTTTCCATGTGTTTGGGAAGTGCTTGAGCACATTTTGGACACTAGTACAATCTAAATCATAAATACAAATAACTTTCCAGGAAGTTTGTGTTTCTAGAAAATAAAAACCCATAAGACAATACAGGACTCCCCCCAACCCCTCAAACACATTTTCATAAGAGTTCCTGTTGCTTTTCAATGGTATATTAGCAGATGTATTGTTTTTGGTAAAATAATACATAATCAGGGGAGACTGAATGATTTGAGTAACTACTAATAAGGTATCATCAGTCCTTTACATTCTACAGTATGTCATTGATTTGAATTTGGCTCAGATCAAAGGTGAACAAAAATTGTTACTATCTGAGGCAATCTGAAAGAAATAACTTAGTGGTTTCAGTTCAGTGCCTAGAAGACAGGTGTTCATACCATTAAAAAAACTCCAGTAGTACGATTTGCTGAACTATCCTTGATATTAGAGACTATCACCGATGATGCAACTGCACCATTGCTAGAGGTTCTGTAATTTTTACAATTATATTATGAAAACCTACTTTGAATACTAGTAAAAATGCCTGAGCTTCAACTTGACTATCACCTTACTACAAATGCAGCTATACCATTGCTGGCTGCTATTGTAATATGGGTTACTAAATTCTCCAGTGTGGATGCACCCCCAGAGGCAGTCTCTCCAAGTGAGGCTTAGTGGCAGGGCAGACCTGTGAAGCTTGTTCCATCACTGTGTGTGCTGTACCTATTCTATACAATAAGGCAATACATAACTTAATGGATAAAATATTTCAGTAACTTTCTCCCTTTTGTTAGGGGTGGGCAGGAGGGGAAACCTTAAGGAATTGAAACAATGTAACTGCTTTACATGACAGAAAGAATAAGGATGAACCATGTTGTCTAGTGGTCACAACACTATATTAGGAGGCAGGAGACCTGGGGTCTGTTCCCAGCTCTGCAACCAACCTGTTGTGTAACCTTGGGCATGTCACTTCGCCTCTGTTTCCCCTCTCTCTCTTTGTCTGTCTTGATTAAATACTTATAGAGAAAAGCTCTTCAGGACAGATACGTCGCTCACTACACAGTTCTACTGTGCAAAACACAATGGGGCCTTGATCTTGGATGGAGACTCTAGGCATTACTGTAATACAAATCATAATAAATGAACTACCTGGGATTTGTACCAATTGTAGAGTGTAGTTGGTAAATATGTTTCCATGAAGCAATTGAGTTTTCCTGGGAACAGCTGAGTTGTAACTATGCAGTCCCGTGTATTCTGAAGAGTTATACTTAAGCTACAACATACAGTAAAACCTGCCTTAGAGATCATCTCTGAAGAGAGACTACCTGTCATGAGCGACTACATGCAGAGGCCATGGAACTTTTTCCTCTATAATTTAACTGTGAAAAACCTGAGACGAGCGACCACCTGTCATCTGAGGCCAGTGACCACATTTTCTTACTGCCTTCAGAGCTGGGCGTCTGGACAGTGGTCGCTGTTGGCCAGGTGCCCAGCCCTGAAGGCAGCACACACCAGCAGCAGCAGCACAGAAGTAAGGCTGGCAATACTGTACTGTACCTTTGAAGAGAGGCCATCTCTTACAAGCAACCACTTTTGCGAACTCCCATGAGTGGTTGCTCTTGGCAGGTTTTACATATAATATACCCTCAAAGATTTAATTGATATAAATTCCAATACTCTGATTTACTGCAAGAGAATCAGTGGCCTTGATAAGATTCTCTCCTGGATCCCGGCCTGTGTTTTATAAATGTTCTCAGTCCACATCCAGAATTAATGAGGTTTATTATTCTTTTTAGAAGTTCAGTTGATTGGTTAGTGTGCCTCAACACCGTCAAAAAATTGTGGACATCAAGAGGAGGATAATTCCATAGATGCCCCAAAAAGTGGGTTGCAAGTATGATCCACTTGTAGTTTATGGGAGGAGGGGGTTTCCTGTGGCTGATGATACCACAAAACTTCTGTGCTTTTTGTTCAGTGTGTAGTAAATAGTCACTTCTCAGACTACCACTATAGAACAGTTCTGCCATACTTTGATAGAACCAAATTCTTCGTGTGTGTTTCTGTGTGTGTTGCGAGTAGTTAACTTTCTTAACTGGTGCCACCCTCCACCCCAAATACAGATGACCCATTGGGACCACTCATGTGAACAGGGGCTGCAGCAATGGGCCCAGAGTAACCAAATGGATGATGTGGCTCTTGTTTACCCATGATTAATATATATATATATATATATATTTTACTATTTCTTTCCATAAGATCATTCCCATGTGAGGACAGAAGGCCATGCCCATGGAGACTTAAACAAATAAAAACAAAACAAAAAAATCCAAAGAAAGCCCAACAACCATGCACAACAATATGGCCCCTGGCCAGTGTTTTTTTCTCTGGAGAACCAAGAGGTGGCAAAGTCCAAACCAAGAAACTGAAGATCTGTAAGGGAGTTCAAAACAAACAAATCAACCCCCTCCCTAGGGTTTCTGCCTCCCAGCCAGGCTTGCTGAGGTTCCTGATGTTCTTGAAGATCTGGCAGGCAAGTCCAAACAAACAAACTAAAAGACTTATGATAAATTTCAGAACAAATAAACCAATCTCCCACCAGGCTTTCTTCCTCTCAGGCATTTTTGCAGGGGTTCCAGACATTCTCCAGAGATCTGGCAGGCCAGTCCAAACAAACAAAGTTCTCCCTGTCGCTGGCAGCAGTTCCATCTCCATTCACAGTTCCCAGCATGCTCCATTGGGAAGGCCCATGAATCATAGCAGTCCTGGGACTATACTACGTATGATTCTCTCTCTGGCTGGATAAGAGAAAGGGAAGCCTCTCCCTGCCCACACATCAGGGCTTCAGTTCCAGGCCCTACACAGAGTTAATAGCCTTGGTTCACCTCAAACCATAAACTGCCACCCTGGGACCACTGCCTCTCTCTCAGTGGCTGCCTCCTTTTTTCCCCGAGGTCTGTGTTTACAGAAAATCCCCTGGCAAGGGGTAGCATACTTTGGGAGACTTCCCTTAAAGGGCCAGCATGCCACATTACAGAGCTAATCTGTCTACACTTGCTCTTCATCATCTGTCAAATCTCAGTGTAGGCTTAAATATAATTGTGGTTAATAAATTACTTATTTTGGTTAGTTAATGACAATCTTATTCTGCTCAACAGAGTCTGCGTGCCTAAGATATACCCACCCATCATAAACTATCTTGTGCCCATTCCCTTTTTTTGAGAAAGACAGAGGAAGTGTCCAAATTTCCTTCCCCTTGGCAGAGTTTGGGTAGCATCTCTTTATTTCCTGTAGTTTTAATTATTGTATCTTCTACCCCAATAGTGGCCTGTTAAATGACTTATACACACTGAGTTTTGTAACACAATTCTGTTTGCACCTCTTGAAACAGAAGAAAGAAGTCTCACAAATGGTATTTAAGTAATAAAAATTGAAGCACGGGGCATTTCCTGGGCAGTAGGACTTGCTAGGAGGCGTCATTGGCTTTCAACTGATCTTCCCAGCTGGTCACCCATCCTGAGGAAATGACCTGTGCTGATGTTGCTTTATGAACTGAAGACGGAAAATAGGCATGCTATTTATGAGTGATGCTATTTCAGTTGTATTATGTGAAGGCCATTTACAGAGAATCAGTGCCCTGTACACTTGTCAGGTAGATTGCCTGAATTATCTTTTAGCTTTAAGCTCTTGTAGAAACAATACCTACACGGTTTGAACATTTGGCTTACTTTCGCAATTCAAGCACTGATCTGGTTTCTAAGGGTATGTCTACACTGTAGCTGAGAGTACGTGTCCTCGCTTGGGAGAGTGCTTCTCAGTTTGGGTAGACGGACACGCTATAGCACACTCAAAATAGCAGTGTGGACATTGCAGCACAGGGGACAGAATGGGTTAGCCATCTGAGTACAAGCCTGCCCACCCGCCAGGTCTGTACTTCGGTGGCTACCTCATGTCACAACGTCCACACTGCAATCTTTAGCATGCTAGCTAAAGCAGCCCTAGCATATCTGTCTTCCAGGGTTGGGAGGCGTGCTCCCAGCTACTGTGTAGACATACTTTGAAGGTATTAGGCAGTAAAGCTGCTTGAAAACGTAGATTAGGTTGTATGGGGATAAATGGAAGTGGCATATTCAATTTTGAGAGCTGGTATGAAGTCCTAGAGTCTATGAAACAAGGAAATGAGAGTACAGTTATTAGGGTCCCCTCTTTCCACTGTATCACTCTTCTTCCCTGTGCCCAGTCCAATGGGATGTGGCCGCCTCCTTGCTTCTTTAGTTTTGCCTCATTAGTATCCCAGCCTGAGAGAACTTTGTTCCCAGAAACATTTACCCTAGTGGCCAGCGTAGCCTTCATCAGGAGCCCTGGGCAAGCAATAAACCGAGCAAATTATTCAGCATGGGGGGAACCTTCTAAAATAATAGTGATAGGTTTGGTCTGCAATCCAGTTTGGATATGCAAAATAACTAAAACAAAGAAGAGGAAGAAACCACCTGGTATTTATCAGGCAATCTATACCCATCAGTAGATGAATAAATAGGGAAATATTTGGTACATTTTTTGGCACATGCTCTGCCTGTGAGACACCCTAGAATCTGGTTGAGACATATTGAAAAGTCAGTCACCTTTGAGCACATAGAGGTATTTTTTAGGCATGAGGTGGGTGGTTATTTTATTCTCAGTTTCTCAGTAACTATACCTGGAATGATTACATGAGTAACAATGTGAGACATTTTAATGCCAGAAGAAAGTAATGAGTGGTGTTCACTGGAATTCTTCATACCCACACCTCCTTTGCAAACTGAACCATAGCAGAGCAGCAGTCTCCTGCAGCTGTGAGCTCATAAATCTGAGAATCAATCTAGGTTATGTCGATTTAATTCGTACTAGCCCTCTGTCTTTGCCAAGAATCAAACTGGTGTACTGGAAGGTTTTGATACCAGATCTTGGGACAATCAGACACATTAACTGAGAGATTTGGGAGCTCAGGAAGTTGAGATTGGTTTCATTTTGATTGTTTTTCCCTATCTCCAAAACAGGTCTTTTATTCTGTTGCCTGATGAAGTGCCATTGCCAGTGAGTAGTTTGAAGGTATTTTGGTATTGAATTGTTTAGATATTGACTATAGTTTTCAATTACACAATAAAGCCTTATGTGTGCGTTATAATGCCCATGTTCACTTTACAAAATGCTTGTGGCCCGGGGTCTTTGTATGATGTGTGTATGGCCTGATTAATGTCTTCATTGCCTGCTGCAGACTTCAGAAGTTCTGTATAGTCCAGATGCAGGGAGCTGATTGTGATGGAGAAGTAGCACCTAGGGAACAATGTGCAAGGCAATTAGGTCAGATCTGAGCAGATGGGGAGAGCATGAGTGACAGTGTCCAATATGGGGAATGGGAAGGAGAATGTCTCTGGGGAGATGGGATGCTTTCTGGGAAATAAATAATCCATCCCTGAATGGCTTGTGGCTCGTGAGGACCTCAGACACTCATAACTGAGCAATTCTTAAATATATTTAAACACCTAAGGAAATTCCCAAGCAAAAATCTTGGTTAAACCGTCGTTATGGTTGAGCAGATTGTAACCGAAACACCAGCCTTCCATAAAATACTAACTAATATTTTAAAACTTGGGAAATCCAATATTAAAAATGACACTTTAAAGAAAAAAAAGCTGGCAAGTATGAAAATGCTTAGTCACGGTTGTCCAAAGAACTTTTTCTCTGCCCATGTTGCTTCCCTCAGAACAATCAGTACTGAAGACAACCTTTTCCACAAAGAATTCACAGGTACATTTAAGCATTGACTCCTATCGATAAAGAATATATGTTACTAAAATACCTTGCTCTTTATTAGAGTTGTTTGGCATATGTTAATGAAAATGAAACGTTGACAAAAAATGGAACCAATTCTTTTTAAATATGAATTCCCACCCAACTTTCCATCTTAATCTTAAACATGCACCATACTGTCATCTATATCAAACTGTACCAGTGTTTATATCATTGTCCAGTTAACTCCTTTCGTTTAAACCATACAGACCCCCCGCCACTGTTTCAAAAACCAGATACACCCCCCACTTCATTTGTCACCCATTATGTACATCAGTCACAGAGGTTCTGCATCTACAGATAGAAAATTCTAAAGCCTAAATATTTAATTTATGGCATTTACTGGGTAAGGGTAAAGCTTAACGAATTGGCAAAGGATCACACTTCATATGTATGGAACCAGTGTTTTATCATCCTTATTTACTGTGGCATGTTTTACATGTAGACTGTTCAAGTACAATGTTTTTTCCAAAAGTAATGTGTTGACTGACATAGGCTCTGGATTCATAAAGTATTTAGGAAAAATGCTTCACAAAATTTCATTCAGGAAGAAGGCAATAAAAAATGTCACTTTACAAAATAGCTATGAAGGTTGGAAGACTGCTTAACTGAGCAGAGTTAAGGTTGTTCGGATCACCTTTATTGAATATTTCCATACTTTCCAATATTTGATATGTTTTTAAGTTAAGTTACCCAGATTTTAAAAGTTTTTAAAAATGTAATATGCTTATAAGAAATTTTCTAAGAAGGTTAGTGTTAACTGCTGCTGCAAGTTTTTGTTGTTGTTGGTTTTGGGGGTTTTTTGCCTGGAAATTGATATCTTGTTATTCTAAAGGCATCAACTTACAGCACCAAGAAATTGTACAGTATGGGTATGACCTTCCTGTAGCAACCCCTACTGGCCAAATATGGCACTGCTGGCACCCCCTGGCTTAGTTTCCTTCCAGGAGTGGGTCTCCTCAGATCTCCACACACAGGTCAGTGCTGGAGACGTGGCTTAGCCCTCCAGCTGTGTCACAAAACAAGAAGCCCAAACAAACTAGAAGGGCCTTGGAACAGGACCCATAGGGTGGGCTGAAGAGAAGTAGAAGAACCTTCTAGTTTGTTTGGACTTCTTGTTTTGTGACTTGGCTGGAGAGTGTCTTTCTCTGCTCTGGGTTAGAGCACTGAACCCAGGCTGGTTCCCCAAAGTACCCTTTCCTCTGCAGACCCTGGCTCAGGGCCTCGCACAGGAGACTGCAGGTCCACTCCCTGCGGTTCCATCCCATTGTGGTATAAATCAGTGGGTCCCCGGCTAGTTCCCCTGGAGTCTCTGACCACCTCAGCCCCTGGCTCAGGGCCTTCCACAGGAGCCTGCCCATTCCCCATGGTTCCAACCCCCCAGACTGAGCTCTTTCAGTCCTTTTTAAGGCCCAGATGTCTATTAATCTATCACCTGACCCTGGGTTGTCACACCCCTGAGGCTGGGAAGTGTTTAATTAATTATGGCACAGGTGTGGCCGGTACCATCTTCCCTTAAAGGGCCAGACTCCCTGTGACAAATACACTTGCAAGAATACCTGCTGAATGAATCAGTTTCTAGTATAGGGTTGCCAGGCATCTGTTTTTTGACTGGAATGCCTGGTCGAAAAGGGACCCTGGCGGCTCCGGTCAGCGCTGCTGACCAGGCCATTAAAAGTCCAGTTGGCAGCACAGTGGGGCTAAGGCAGGCTCCCTAGCTCTGCGTGGCTCCTGGAAGCGGCCAGCATGTCCCTCCATCCCCCAGTAGGCGCAGGTGTGAACAGGGAAGCTCCGCACACTGCCCCAACCCCAAGCACCAGCTCCACAGCTCCCATTGGCTGCTGGTACAGGCAGCACACACCATGCAGAGCCACCTATCCACCCCTTTGCCTATGAGCTGGTCATGCCGGCCACTTCTGGGAGCTGTGCGGAGCCAGGACGGGCAGGGAGCCTTCCTTAGCCCTGCTGAGCCACCGACCAGGAGCTGCCAGAGGTAAGCGCTGCCCAGCTGGAGCCTGAACCCCCTCCCGCACCCCAACCTCTGACCCCAGGTTGGAACCTCCTCCCGCACCCTAACTCCCTCCCAGAGCTTGCACCCCAAACCCCTGCTCCAGCCCTGAGCCCCCTCCCAGAGCCTGCACCCTGCACTCCCTCCTGCACCCCAATCCCCTGTCCCAGCCCTGAGACCCCTCCTGGAACCTGCACCCCACACGCTCTCCTGCACTCCAAACCCCTCTGCCCCAGCCCAGAGCCCTCTTCTACATCCCTAATCCCTCATCCTCCTCCCCACCCTGGAGCCCGCACCCCCAGGCAAAGCCCTCACCCGCACCCCAGCCCCCTGCCCCAGCCCAGTGAAAGTGAGTGAGGGTGGGGGAGAGCGAGCGACGGAGGGAGGGGGGATGGAATGAGTAGGGGCAGGGCCTCAGAGAAGGGGCAGGGCCTCGGGGAAGGGGTGGGGCTGGGGGCACAGCAAGGGTGTTTGGTTTTGTGCGATTAGAAAGTTGGCAACCCTATTCTAGTACCCAAAACCAAGGAAGTACTTTTAAATGAGTAACTGGTCAATTACTGAATCAACTAACATGACTCTTTAAAGGAATGGAATTAAAGTTTAGTTTATCAAATTAACATTTGATAAGCAAAACTTTAATCTGTTAAACCTGATCCAACTCTCATTAAAACTGAAGGAAAGGCTATCATTGACTTTAATAGGAGTTGATCAGGGTTTTACAAATGAATTCAGAAATAGATCTGTTTAAACTTTAAGGTATAGTTCTTACAAAACATGATTTTGCAGGCGGGTGGTAATTTAAGTTTTGACTTTAATAACCAGACAACATATACATTATGTAATTAAACTTTAACATTGGCTTCTGTGCTGGTCATTTGAGATTTTCAGACAGTAGGAAAATGCTAGAATAAAATTTTAGTTTGACTATTGCTGTAAATGATTTTTTCTTTCGTACTGGAATGCAGTTTACTGTACTGAGCAATAAGAGCTGTCTGTTGAGCTAAAGTCCAGAATTTTTATTTTAATATGTTTGTCTCTTAGGCCAATTTGCAAAAAAAAAAAAAAAAAAAAAGTAAAGGAAGCGAATTAGGTGAACTCTTTTTTTCTGTCTTTACATGAAAAGCATTTTTTTCCTTTCAAACTCCAAAGTATGCCTCTGGTCTGTTTGTTTATTGCATATTCAGGTCAGGTAGAAATCATAATGCTCAATTACCTGAGTTTTGTGGGATTAAAATCTCTTCCTTTACATTTATTAATGTAGTTTTTGGCATGTAGTTTCCTTTGGTTTCATTTATATAAAAAACAACATAGTAATAATAATATATGCACCAAGAGGAGTGAATTATGAAGTGGAAAATTTAAAATAACAATGAACAAAACGCTGATCTCCAAGTAGAATAATATTTCTTCTCTGTGCTTTTTGGTATTCTGCTCCCCTGCTAGGAATTTTGCACATGTCAAGTGAGCAGAATATGAGATCTGTGAATCAAGTCTTATAGAAAAATGCTTTACCAGTTAAAAGGGTTATAAAGAAGTTTAATTTGGTTCTACAGAATTTTCTTTAAAATCCATTTTAGAAAATTATATGCTTGCTATAGGGATTTTGGGGCATTCCATATAATTCTATAGTGAGGATATAGTTCTGTATTAAATACTGTAGGACAATTTTTGTTTTAAAAAACCTATGGAGCATTTATTTTTTTCTATTAAATTCTATAGGACTTTTTCATAAGGAGCTGTGAGAATCAGTGTACAGAATTTAGCCCTAAATATTTACAGCTTGATGTTATAAAGGGCATTAGCAGATATAGAGTGTTGGGACACATATAGCAGCAAAATGAACAAAGTATACGATAAAGAAAAAAAAAGATAAAATTGGGAAATAGGGAAAAAATGAACAAAGGAAAATTTAGTTTAAATATCAGGAATATTTCCAAAGAGCAAGATATATTAGATCATGGAACAGTGTCCCAAGGGAGGTACTGGAAACCCTACTGCTTGAATCACTTAAGGGACAACCACTAAGTTAAAATGAAATTTGAGATAAGCTTAGCTATATTTGCTGACACCCTACTGACCAAGCTGTGGGCAGCAGTAAGCTCAAAAATAAAATTAAATGTTTACAATTCTCCTCCCCTCCCTCCCTGGAAATTCTCTCGTAAATGAGAAAATGCCAAAGACAGCTGAATATTCATCATTATGTAACATTGCAGATGCCATGATACCCAGGAGACTTATGTTGTCATCCAGGTCTTGAAAAATCCACTCCCCCATTCATATGTGATGAATAGGAAGCTTTCCCTGGCAAGTACCATTAACTTTTACAGAATGTAAGTATTCAATGAAAAAAAATAAGTCTCTAGTCTTTATGGTCACAAAGGTTACCTTCAAAACGTGAATTGAATGTAAATCAATATGGTGCTGATTGTCTGAGTCTGCAGATAGGCAGTTCCTGTGCCTCTACTGGTGCTCAGAGCTTTGCCAAGGCTCTTGTCAGTTTCCATTCCTGCTATTTAGAATCCTGTTGACAATGGTGAAATTGAGAAGTTGTAGTGATTCACTTGGAGGAGAGCTCAAAAATAGAAGCTGGAGGAGAGGTAGAGTAGCAGAGACCATCTCATAGTGGTAGCAAACAGAAGGCTTTAGAGTAGCAAACAAAGTGCGAGAATGTTCTTTCTCTCTTTCAGCAGCATGGGAGGGGAGGGAGTCAATTCATCAGAGGCTGGTATGAAAGAAGGAGTCACCAAGCAAGGTACAGAGACACTACTCTGGTAGGAATCCCAAATCCCAGCACCCTTTTCTTTTTCCCTGCAGCTAGAGGAGTTTTGGCTTTTCACCTGGGTATTGTTCCTAGATTTTGGGGGGACATATGTTGGTCTTTCTTACAGGTTGTTGACTAGTAGGTTTAGTCCTCTGACTGATGGCTCTGTCACTAAGGGGTGAATGAGAAAAATATGTGAGGTTGTAGGTGGGAGAGAAAGAAAATGTGGGGATAAATCAGAAAAGAGAAGTATGGTACTGACTGGGAGAGATTTGGGGGTGAAGGAAGAAGACACAAAATAGAGAGGTAGATCATAGAGGTTTAGAACACATTATAGGAGGGAAAAAAAGATATAGAAGGTGGATGTAAAGAGAAGAAAAAGAAAACAGACATTGAGGACAAAATGGGAAAAGACATGCCATAATCTGTTATACCACAGAAAAGAAAGGAAAAGTGGAGTGAAGACAGGCAGGGTAAGAAAGTACAGCAAACGCAAGAGAGCAAGCTATACTTCACACAATGTATTAGAAAGTTGATTTACAATACTTTTCAATCAATGGACAAAGAAGTCATAGACATATTGCGAGGAACAATCCTGTATTAGCATGGAGATGGACTCGATGGCCTAAAAGGTCTGTGACAATTCAAACTCGTGTGATTCTATGATAATATTAACATTAGAGAAGCATGTGGGGGGAAAATCATAGCAGAGATTGGAAAAAGAGAGAATTTGGGTGCAAACCCAACCTCAGTTTAACTGATGGGCCCAAAGCAACACAGAGGGATATCAGTGGAAAGACTCCCATTGGCTTCAGAGGGGAATGGAGCAGGCCCTGTAGCATCATTATTCCAATTATACAGTATCATCTACATAGCTCAAAGTTTAATTATAGTGTTCCATTCTCAGCAGGCCAGCAGTTCTTTCTAGAAATCAGAAGAAAAGGACAACAGCAGATAGGAACCTCCAAAATGTCTAAAATGAAAACAGAAAATTTTAAAAATAGACCAAGATCAGGGTGAGTCAATTTTTATCTTAGAGAGGGTCAGTGACACTGGCTGCTGTATAAGAAGAGTTATTGTTTCTGGAAAGTCATGCTGAGCAGTCCTGAATGAAAAGTCCATACTTCGTAGATTGGGAAGGCGGGGCCTGATCCAAAGCTCACTGCAGTCAAGGGAAAGGTTCCCTTGGGCTTTGGATCAGGCTCATGTCTCCAAAACACACAGCCAGAAAAGCAAGTGTAAGAGTTTATAGGCATTGCATTTTGGTGAGTGTTTCCAAAATTAAGGAGACCCAGGCTCTGACTAGAATGTTGGTGTAGCAGGGTAGGGAGCCTCTCATATAAATCCTACCAAACAGGCTATTTCTGCCATTAGTGTCTACAGTTAAGGGGGTGGAGGGGAAATAACACAGAGCTGGTTAAATCATCATCACCCAGCAAACTCTACACTCTAGTATCACTCTAGGAATATTTAGATAGCATTCCAATGTTAGTTACTCAACATGGTAACATACTTTATCCCTTCATGTCAGCTAGGAAACCAAATATCATTAAGATTCCAGGTATTATTTTCCAGTTTCTTTTTGTTTCTTTGCCTTTTCATTATAGATGGGTTCATCCTTCATAATCAATTTTGCCATAGTGGGTACCAGATCACCCATAAATGCAAGCAAGTGAGGGTTTCTATAATTAATCAGGAATTCCTAAAACTCTAACATTCTTTGACCATATCTGGTGTTCTCAGAGTTCTAAACTTTATTTGATCACTAAGTTCCTTTACACAGGCTTTCTGGAAAGAGCACTCTATCTATATTTTCACAGCCAGGCTCTCCACCCACTTGTGCCATATGTTCCATTTAACATTGCAGGTCAGGAAGTTTAGGAGAGATACCTTTCACATCTACTGACGATTAAGTATTCTATATTGAGTCATTTTTTTCAGTTTAACTAGCTCCAGCATTTCACAGATGGAGCTTTGTGCTAAAGAAATAGTAATTAAGGAGGGCTTTGCATTTCCACTGAAGAGTGCTGACTTCTCAGCTTTGCTTTTATAGTTTGGTACTATAGGAGGCAATGACAGACAAAGAATACTTTATATACGGATGGAAAAACAGATTTTATAGACATAGCTGAAGCTATCAAGGAGTTTAGATAACTGGGAGCTTCCATCCCATGGAACCGTGAAGCTCTGCAGGGCTGAAGCTTAAGCTCTGCATGAGTGAAGTTGGAGAGGAATTTTGGTCCAGATCCGCAGCTGGTGTGAATTCTCACAGGTCCTGCGAGCTCTCACAGTTTACACCAGGTGAGGTTCTCCCCTGTGTTGCATCCGCTATTGAAAACAGTTAAGCTGTTATCTGGGTTAAGCTACCAGAAAACCATGAGCCTAAGGGCAGAAACAATGAAAACTACAGGAGCTGGACAAAAAAAGGCCACCCCCTGGATTTCCAGGCCGTCTCCACCCTCCAAATCACATTTTAAACAATGTTGGTGTGAGGGTAAGCCAATATGCTATCTACTGCCAGAATGAAGATATAACGAAATTACAGCCCAGGTATTGTGTATAAGGGTGATTCATACTCATATATTTACCTTGTGAAGTATTTGCATTTCATTCATTTAATCCACAGAAAATGAGATACCTGAGGACAATAGACCAATTTCTGCTTTGAGTTAAACACATGCACACAACCCCATTGAGATCCCTACGGTTGCAGGAACGTATCTCACAGCAATATTTGCCCCAATATCTACTCTATCTCACAGACTTAAACAGAAAGTGAAAAGGTCTCCCTTTGCTTACACACACACACAAGCTGTGAAATCTGGCTAAGCAAACAGAACTCTGATGCATTTGCCCAACAGTTGGCCAAGTTTGATAATCCACTTATAATAAGTAAGAGAATTCTTGAAGGATCCTAGTATAATAGAGTACCTGTTACACTGTAACATTTACAGCTTAACTAACATGCAGCCAATATATAACAATTATGTCCCCTGCCTGTGCCACTATAGGCATTACACCTCCAACTGCATTTTAGTGCTGCAGGTGATAGGGTAGAATTGTTTTCATGTACAATTAAAAACACATTTTGAGCCTGGTTTTGAAAAGTGACCTTAATTTTTGTTCCTGCAGTTTTGCTTCAGGAAATAATTGTGGTTGCTGTTTTTAGCACTTAGAATTCTAACAACCTAGTTTCACCTACAAATTAGGCAATTAGACATCTAAGAACTAGAAAAGGCACCTGTGAAATTGCACTTGTAGTTATTTCTGGGAGCAACATTCTGGCCAGAAAATCATTGTTTGAATTCAAGCCCCTTTAACCTCCTCTCCCTCTTTCCCCTCCTCCCCCCAAAAAATAACAACTCCTCAGGGCCTTTAAATTGGTTCATCACAAAGCAGTTATTGCCACAGTTCTAGTTCTTGTTAGGTTTGTTTAGGCCAAGGAGGACTCAAATATTTGATTCACCTGAAAAGCCAGTGATCTAGAGCAGTGACTCATAATAGCGGCAATTTGTATAAAATATAATGTCTTTGTGGGACTACAGTGTTAGTGAAAGATGCTGGGTAGACAGCTTGAAGAAAAGAACATTCTGCATACAGAGAAAAAGTAGAGTATATGCAGGAGTATTGCAGATCTCCTCACACGATCCCAACAACGTTCCTCAACCTACCGAGGGACCACTTAAAGGGTGAGAGAGTAGGTTAGGATTCATCTTGTCCTCTCAACTTAAATCCCCCAAAGGGTGGAATTTGAGATGGGGAATTCTCTTCACTAGGATCTGAGACCACCAATTCATTTCACATAAGCCATCGAGCACCTGTCATGTTGTAACAACTTTAGGTCGCTAGCAACCTGGTCTATAGTTGAACTCATGACCTCAAAGCAAAAGCCTCTATATCTCATTACCAATCCCTGAGACGTCTGATCCCCAAATATGTCATATAAAAATACATACTTATAGCTTACTTTTGAAATACATTATATTGCATTTGTGCATGACTGTAGTAAAGTCAATGCGACAGCTCTTTTCTTCTTTTTTACAGTGCCATATGGCATCACTGACTTACACAATAAACAGTAAATGAGAAGCAAGTGACATGCACAGCCAAGGGAATATTTGACCCTTGGAATAGAAATGGAGCTTCAACTTTAACTGCAGTATCTCTACTGAGATGCCTTAAATCAAGGTTAAAAAATGGGCAGGCTGCCTGCTGTGCAGTGAAACTGCAATTATTTGTGTCTCCATGTGTAATTCTTGGTGTGTTGTAAATGGACCAGTCTTCATTTTAACACTTCCATTTGCCTGTCTTCAGTTCTGGAAAATGCACAGTTAAAACATGTTTACCTGTGTATTTGCCAGTTTGGAAGCATTATGTACATGAGACCTTACTGTTAGGGTGGTGTTGGGATTAATTTTAACTCACTCAAATTCACCCCAATAGCTTGTCCCAAGTTGGATCATGGTAACATGAGCTTAGGCAGGAAATAATATTCCCCCCAAAACTTTTAAAACCGTGGGATAAACTCATCCTGGGTACAAGTTAATTGAGTCAATGGATTTACACCAGGGTGAATTTGGCACGACCAATTTAAAGTTAGAAAGGTTCAAATCAGAAATAGATTCCCCTCAGCTAGCTCAGAGAGGTGTGCTGTGCCAGAGGCCTCTGGTGTCCCAGATAAAGGTGCAGGTTCACATCCAGAGGAGAGCCAATGAGGTTTCCACCTCTGCTCTTCCATAGGGATTACATGGAGGGCAAGAGCAACTTTGGTTTCCACAGGGGATGTTCTGCTGTCAATGGCTGTCAGTGTGGAAATGCTGGATTAGAGCATGTCCCAAACACAACAGCTATAGTTTTCCTAGGCTAGTAATACACAATTTTAGACCTGCTCTGGTCCTCTGTGGCACCCCTGTACAGCTACAGCCTCCGTCTTGTCAGACTTCCTGCTTTCGGGAACCCCATGTCCTCTGGGTTATGCCAATGGAAGCCCGCATAATTCAGAAGTTAATCTTTGCCCTATAAATTTAGCCTGTAATATGGGATAGACCTTGAGGGACTAAATAAATAATAAAATGTATTATTCGCTTATCACTTTAGTATCAGCATCTCACAAATATTAGAGACCTAAGCTAGACAAAACCCCTCTGAAATGTTATCCCCATCTTAGAGCCCAAGAAACCAAGGGTCATTGAATTGGCCAAGGTAGCACAGGAAATCTGCTGCACAGCCAAGAAGAGAACTAGATCTAGCAGACCCATTCCTTATCCACTAGATCAGATGTCCTCCCTTCTCACCTATTGCACTTAAAGCAGTTTACACAATGTTTTTAAACAGCACATCTGTGTTCTCAGGTGCTTTAGGATACTGCAGTTTAATCTTATCCCTTGTCGGGATTCCTATCAAAGATAGAGTAGCAGTTACAAAGGGGTAATCTTTTAAAAATATGTTTAAAGAGGGTTAGTTCAGATCAGGAAAACATTGCTAAATAAGGTGTTGCCTGCAACTCTCATGCTGAGGTAGATCAGAAGTAGTTTAAACCTAGACATCATTATTTTACTTCGCAAAGAACCAGAGGTACCAAGGTGAATGCAAAAAACCCCTAGTGAACATGTGAATCAATACTGTGCTCAATACAGAAACATTGCTAAAGGCTGTTACTGTACAGCTTCTATTTTCACCAGGCCAGTAAATGAAGTGATAGAACTGAAATTCCACCCTTGTTTTAGGTCCAGTTAGTGAAAGACATAGGAAGGGAAGTCATGACCTCTGACCTTCTGGCTCCGGATACATTCTCTTTGGTTAAAAGGACAGTTTAGTAGTAGCAAGACAAGGGTGTCTTTTGCCAGACCCTGGGTTTCCCACAACAATTGGAATGTCATCAGGACCAATTTGGAGCAGTTCAGGTTACTGAAAAACTAATCCAGTGGTGCCTGCATATGTACTGCATCATTCCATAGTACACATTTAAGAAGCTTAGTTCAAAAGCAAACAAAAAACCTGTACTGTGCATGTCCAGGATGTGGTTTTGGAATACTCAGAACTCAGTCAAATCAGTCCACGGCTGTGTTGTCTTCTCTGGGAAATCTCAGCAGCTTTGGAGGGAGGACAAGATGAGACACCATGCCCGCCCCCCCGTCCCCCTACACACACCTGTTCTGCCTACTCCTGTACCCAGCTTATCCATTCTCTGCCTCCTCCCATGTCACAAACCTGTGGAAAGCCCACTTCAGGATCCAGAGGAGAGATGGTGGCTGAGCCCCATTTTGGAGGAGAGCCACATCACATAGAAAAAATGGCCTACATGTGTGGCTCTGTGGGGTGGGAAAGGGCACACAATCCAGGCCAACAGTATTTGCTGTTTATATTACAGTAGTTCCGAAAATGTGCTATGTCCTCTACAGGCACAGGCCATCCCCAGAAGTGCTTACAATCAAAAAGACAAAACACAGACAAAGGGTGGGTAAAAGGGACACAATATAAAAGCAAAATGATCAGGTGGGTGATTAGTACGTCTTGTTATATATACACACACATACTCTACCCAGATGCCCTTGTACCTAGCCATTGTTTCTTCCTTTTCAGTTCTGTTAAATGCCACTACTCTTGGCCACTGTAACTTGGTTTGTAAGCCTTGCCTGCTATCATTATTATCTAAAAAAAAAATTAACCATTTATCTACTTTCCATTTTAGTTATTTTAATCCTGTTTGTTGATTAGGCCTTGTCTCATTTCCATTTATTTTCATTATACTTGCATATTGATTAATATTTATTTAATTTATGACTAATGTCCATAATGAGGCTCCAAACTAATCACTATCATTTAGTGTCTGCAACTCTTTTGTAGACACCCCTTTAGATTTGTGTACATTGGGTAGAAAAGAGATCCAGCTTTGCAATCCGCACATGCAATTCTTATTTGTGTGCTATGTGTGCCAAATTGCAGGTGCAAGTTTGGAGAGACCTACATGGGGTCCTTTGAAAATTTGGTCATGCAAGATGCTGAAGTAAAACCTTGGCCTCAATTCTCCAGAGCATTCTGGCTGCTTTGCGCTATCCCAACAGTACAAAGCAAACACAGAGCTGCAGATCTGGGAACTTGAGGATTCTCCTTGCCCAGGGAAATTCTTAGGCATTCTAGACCGCCATAATAGATCCTACACCCTCTTCTTGCTGATGGGGACGTGGTTGGGTGCCTCTGCATCCATCTGATCCCCGGTTGCTGTAACAGTCCCTGAGGACTTTTGACACCCAGAAGAAGGCAGAGCACCAACAGTTGTAATTTGCACCATGGACTAGGTCAGTGCTTGACAGCTTCAGGATGAGGATATCACAAAGGAGAAGCAAGGCCTCCTCCAGACTTGCACTGAGCACTCCTCGACCCTTGTGGAAAATCTGGCCCACTAGCTGTAAATCCAAGCAGAGAGAAATTAAGAGCTATAGAGGCCAGGGAGAAAAGATTTGTTTTAAGATGGGATTTGAAAAGAGATGTAAGATGATGTACAGTAGGGAAAGTTCCCAAAGGACAAATAAATGAGTGTGATATTAATATAATACATAATAGTGAGTAAAGGGTAGTGTATCAGGTGTGTTATCATATTAGGACCATGTGTTAAATTAAATCACTAATGCACACTCTTCAGTTACATTAATTAATGTGCTCTGCTACTCATAAATTCCACAAGGATGTCATCTTTTGTGGTACTGAGTGCCTCTTTCAAGGTGCTGAATGCCATCAGTTGGTGGCAGTTGTAGGTACAAATCAACAATATGCAGGACTGGATCAGTCGGGAGGCTAGTTGATTACTCTTTCCTCCAGAGTAAAGGGCTCATTTAGGTCAGAAATGAAAATCAGTTCCCCCTTTTATGGACATCACAAAACTTGTACAGGTTTCATTCAAGAGACGCTGAGGACTAGAAGAACAGAGGAAGATTGGGATGCATGGCAGAGCAATGTGAAGCATGGCCAAGTTCTCTGCTGGTGTAAATTAGCACAGTTTACAGGGAGTCAGTGAAACTTCACCAGTTCACACCAGCAGAGAATTTGGCCCCATGTGTCTGCCCTAGCTCAAATCAGTGTTGTTAGTCTGTCATTTTCACTTGCCAAGCAGATGGACAGGGATGCCAAAATAGTACCAAATGTTTGACCTTGCCCATGGGGGATTTGACTAGATAGTAGTTTGAGTTATAACTTATTAGCCAATCAGACAGTCACCTTTCTTCAGCCCGATTTATAGATTACCAGATTAGGAAACTGGTAATTAAGTCTGTCATACCATTCTTTGATGCTGAAAAATACATATTTATTTGGTACCCCCGAGAGTAAGACTCCTTGGACATGGTTGTGTCTGCTGACTGCATATGCACATACTGGCAGGTTGGTGAATGCATCCCAGCCCAGACCTGCTACATCCACTCTCATGTCATACTAGGCCTCTCCTGAGCAGAGAAGGTTGTGCCAAATTACACGTGTGCTTGGTTGTTCTGTGCAAAGGGAGTGGAATGATACTAAAAATCATTTTTGCTTGTACCTTCTGCCAATATCTGGGGTTCCTGAGGTGAAATACATTAACTCACTGCACCAGTAGCCTTGTCACACTCCATCCTGGACTCCATTATTGTACTGAAAGCACGGTGCCAAAGAGAGCAAATAAAGAGAAGAATGGAGCTAATTTAGAATTTGTTTTGCTTTGTTAGCTTTCTGCCATAACCTTTACAATATACAGTAAAAGCTGTGTTATCCGACACTTTACCAAAGGGAAAGCTCTAGAAACTGACATTTTGGGAGGGAGGGGTGGGCTCTGGGAAGGAGTTTGGGTGCAGGAGGGGGCTTGGGGCAGGGGGTTGGGGTGGAGGAGGGCTTTCGGGGTGCTGGATCCAGGCAGTGCTCACCTTGGGCAGCTCCCTGCAAGCGGAGACATGTCCTTGCTGCTTCTAGGTGGAGGAATGGCCATGGGGGCTCTGTGTATTTCCCCTGTCCCGCCCCGAGCTCTGGCTGCACAGCTCCCGTTCGCCAGGGACAGTGGGAGCTATGGGGGCGGTGCCTGCAGGTGGCAGCAGTGAGCAGAACTGCCTGGCTGCGCCTCTGCCTAGGAGCAGCAGGGACATGTCGACGCTTGTGGGGAGCTGCCCGAGGTGAGTGCCACCCGAATCTGGCACCCCGAAACCCCTCCTGTGCCCCAACCCCCTGCCCTGAGCCCCCTCCTGCACCCAAACTCCCTCCCTCTTAGTTAACTGGAATTTTTGTCTTTCTGGCACCCCCCATTACCCCAACATGCCTGACAACAAAGCTTTTACTGTAAATACATTTTAATACATTCTTACCTTAATTAAAATTAAAAGACATAAAGTAAATTAAAGGCACAACATTAAATGTATGTTATTGACCTGAAAGCTCTTTGGATTTCTTTGATAAATATTTAGCTGGTTTGGCAGGCTCTGGAGCAGATGGGGGATAATTTTACTTTGTGTTTATTACTAACATTAAATTAAATGTATCTAGATATATACAGATGGTTTCTGTTTAATTGTATTCCTCTCCCCCTTGCCGTCACATAGTCCTTTCCTCTTCCACTGGAAAAGCTTCGGTGTAGGGACTGTGGGCGGGATTTCCAAAAGCATCTAAGTGACAGGCACAGAAATCCCATGGATGTCACAGGATTGCCAACACCAAACACTCAGAATCAGGCCCCCAAAATCATGAGATTGGCTTAAAATCATGAGGGTTTTTTTTAAAATACATTTTTAATGTTTGCGTTCTGGTTTTTGCACCCTTTGGATGCACTCAGTTCAGGTTTTCAAGCTTTTTTCATCCGATGAAGTGAGCTGTAGCTCACGAAAGCTTATGCTCAAATAAATTGGTTAGTCTCTAAGGTGCCACAAGTACTCCTTTTCTTTTTGCGAATACAGACTAACACGGCTGTTACTCTGAAGCTTTTTGCAGAAACCATGAGGGCTGGAAACTTACTTTAAAAAAAGCAATAAAAAAAGAAACAGAGTCTCACATATTCACATGACTCAAGGAGCTGGAGCTCTAAGAAATACATCAAATATTGCAAGACACTACATGAGACTTGTGCTCCTAAAATTCTACTATGTGTCTTTGTATATGTTTATACAGCCCCTAGCACAGTGAGGCCCTGATTCTGACTGGGGTTTCTGCGTGCCACTGTAATATAAGCCTCCAAGACAGGAGTAATCCTACTGACTTTGACATGACTGATGATGGTATATGTCAGGATTACCCCTGTAAATAAACCTATCCAGGATCAGGCCCATAGGTACTTTGCAAGTGAATGTAGTTGGTAAGGTGCATATCAGAAGAGCATCTTTCAGACTGTACCAGAATAACCACAGGAGTATTTCAGGAAGGTTTTAAAAAACCTGTTCTAGGTGATGTCAGGTGCAGCAATTGCAAGGCAACCATTCTGATCTACCATATAAATACATGTTTATAAATTATTTACTCAACTGTTCTGGTCTGTTGGGTAAAATATGTATTTAGGGCATTTTAGGGGGGAAATGTATCATGTGCCCAGCGAAACAAAACAGCTTCTTCAGCTTCTTTTCTTTTATTCAAGTCTATTGGTTAAATCTACAGAGCCAATTCGTACAGTCTTCACTCAGGCAAATTTCCCATTGAAGTCATTTTTGGAAATGGCCGACTAAGTGGAACCTCACTAGTCCACACACTGTATAATTCTCAGCTAGAAATGTCCGTCTCTCCCCACTACACAGCAAAGATTTAATAGCCCAGGGCTGTAGTGAGATCTCATGTTACAGAGTATTTTTACAAAATATTCTGCAGAACATTTACTGGTATGTTATGAATGATTAACACAAGCAGTTAGAATTGAGCTGCAATTGTCAAAACAAAGGGAGAAACTCCATCTGGGGGGCATTCTCCTTGCTTTTTTATTGTGCTTCTCTGCTCACCCCCTAGCTTGCAAATTGGAAACATTTGCAACAGGGCAAATCCAGTCCCCATTCCTGTAGCCATGGACAATCCCCTGGCAGTGGGACCATTGTGGTTCTTCTGCACCAGGGTTGTGCATCCACTGAGTATTACAGGGCTCTTTAGACAGCAGGTGGGGGCGGGACTTAGGTGCGCCAGAGAAAGAAGCAGGAGCAGTGCTTGAGAATTTGTTTCTATGTGTATCCTCTTCCCAGCAGAGTTGAGATGGTGCATAAGGGATAAAAGTCACTCATGGCGTGGAGGTCCTCTGGCACCAATTAAGCTCTGTATAAGGAGTGTGTTGAGGGGTTACTGGTGATGTAACTATATGTCCCCTAAGCACCAGCCCTCTCTCTATAGGTCAGAGTGGAAGGCCATGGTGGAAGTGGGCAGGGGGAGGTGCTGGAGAGCCACATTTGCAAGGATCCCATAATCACAGTATTTCATGTAACACAGAGGTTGTAGCCACTACTCCAGCCCAGGAGCTGGAATAGCAGCCATGAGGAAGTTGTGCAGCCACCCACCTGCTCGGCCTGACTTCAGGAGATGAAATTCACATCCCCAGTCATTCACATAAACCTTGACTAATTGAATATTATGTGTGTGGTGTGGATTTCACCCTGGGGCAGTATTGCGCTGCCTCATTGCCCCATGGGCTTATGGGAAGAATGCATCTCTATCGAGCACCTAGCCCAGTTACTGTCCTATGGATTTGCACCAGTGTCTCTCCCCATCATGAGCGTGATTTATCAAGGATCTATTATATCTTCTAATTTCTCCATAGACTCCGAACCAGACTGGCATGTAAAATCTCATTTAGTATGTGTCCTATCCAAGTAAAAGAAGAAAAATAAGCATTCTGATCAAATTCACATTATCTATCTGCTGAGTCACCTTTTCAGGGCTGAGTATCTTGGTCATTATTCTATTCTTTTTCCTCTTCAAACTACCTGGCTAGCGTTCCTTTGTAGAAATGGAAGATATATACTAAGTAGCATCCAGGCCTAGTAACCTTCTCATTTGTTTAAGCATTCGTATGATTTTAAAAAGAGCCAAACCAATTATTTTTGAAATATGGTAGAAATCATTTGCTCTCAAGCTGACAGCTGTATGCACCAAGTTTTGCTCTGTGAGCCAGATCTTACTGACAGTTGTAAACCCTTGAATCTAGGGGTTTATAATGGAAACTGCAACTCAACCTTCCCTGAAACTGTGCAGATGCACTACTGTAATATAGATTTAATTACATGCTGTATAACTATTGCTTGTAATGAAAGCACAGGACATGCAGTCTTCTAGCATCAAACAAACTGTTTATGTTTGGGATGGTTTGCAGGTGAAAATCTTAAAATACAGGCTCTAAACTGTTTGAATTCACTCCTTGAAGCCCTGGATTGTGAAGTGATTTATTTGAGCTACAGCCTATAGACCATACATCACCTTCCTGGTTGGCTTTGTTGGCACCTTGTCACATTCTTGCGGGCTTGAGGAATTCATTGTTCTTGTTTGAACTGATAAGAACAAAAAAGGATTTTCTGCCTGAGACCTTGGGAAAGGCAGAGGGGGTGGAATGTTGACACGGAACAGCAGGGCTGCACTTTCCCAAGCTTTTCAGCCTTTGCATCAGCCCGCATTCTTCAATAGCAGGGAAGCACTGACTTTAGGTGTGTTGGTTGCAGCTTTATTTACTGTCCTCCAGAAGCAGGGCTCGTGGTGGTGGTGGTGGTGGTGGTGGTGGGGCGGGGTGTGTGTGAGAGGAACTGGATTGTTTCAGCGCAAGAGATAGAATTGCTCAGAAGAGATTCTAGCATCACGTAAAAAGATCACAATCGCCAAAAAGGAATGCTAAACTTGAAGTGTCTTATGATTTGAGCCAGTCCCCTGAAGTTCATCTAATTGTGTGTGTGGATTTTAGGAAAGGTACCACACTTTTTCTCTCCGTTGTGTGTAACCCCTGGATGCTTCACCTATTACTTAGGCAGATCACATAAACCTGTGGGTTGCGGCTGGCCCTTGAACTCAGCCTTTGGGAGACAGTAAATGTAATAAAGATTGAGAACGTCATTTTACTGCTTAGAGACTGTGTTCTGGGTTTGCATATCACCTAGCACAATGGGGCCCGGATCCATGCTCCTTGAAGTCTTTAAACCACGATTTGAGGACTTCAATAGCTCAGACATAGGTGAGGTTTTTCACAAGAGTGGTGGGTGAAATTCTGTGGCCTGCGTTGTACAGAAGGTCAGACTAGATGATCATAATGGTCCCTTCTGACCTAAATATCTATGAATCTATGAATCTATGACTGCAGCTTCAAGGCACTACTGTAAAACTAATATTCTTGTGTGATCATAGAATCTCAGGGTTGGAAGGGACCTCAGGAGGTCATCTAGTCCAACCCCCCGCTCAAAGCAGGGCCAATTTCCTACTCCTACTACTAATAATAATTAGTAATAGTAACACTTGACAGTTTCAAAGCACTGTAAAACTTTAGTCTCACAATAGTGACGACAAGTATGAAACTTTATTATCCTTATATTAGAGATGGTAAAAACAGAAGTTAGGTGACTTGCTCAAGGCCACATACTAAGTTAGTGGTAGGGCTAGAACGTGAACCAATGAATCCTTAGATTCCCCTCCCATGGTCATTCCTATATAGAGCTGGGGTTCCTCAACTTTTTTCCCTGAGGCCCAAGTGTGCAGCTGCAATAGGCACTGTGGGCCCACTGTTAACACTTCTCGAGGAAAATTATTAATTTTAATTATTGCATACATATAAACAATAACGTTGCAAATAAACAATGTACATTTCCTTTTAATTTAATGCCAGCAGAGCATCTGGGACTGTGTTGCGGCCCACCTCTGGGAACCCGTGCTGTAGAGGATGCTATCTCTCAAATTATCTGAAAAATGGTCTGTGCTACAGGTCTCAGGTCAGCATTTAACATTAAATGGGTGAGGTCCCCACAGGAAGAGAGAGACTATGTTATTGTTTGAGTAAAGGGGAATTGGCTCAAGATGCACCCTTCAAATAGAAAAGCATATTTGACTTCTGATATTCTGACAAAGGAAAGCCAAGAGTGAAAGGGGAGAGAATAGTAGGGTTTCCAGTTCTTGCCATTGTAAAATCCTGTCCCTAATAGTTTTCCCAATATTTGAGTGGCTCCAATGACAAACTTGCAGGAACCGCAGACACTGGACTGCAAACACCTTATAGGTGCCTTAGCAGGTATAACGAGGGGTAGGGCCAGGATACGCTCTTCCCCTGGACCTAGCACATGGCTCTAGTGGCCGGTGCCTTTGCGGGCACAACCTAGGGCGGGAAGCAGGCTGTGCTTCCCGACCCTATAGACTTATCCCTCCCCTCAACACAGGCCCCAGTGAGAGAGAGACAGAGTCAGGCTCTTCCCCCTCTTCCCCCACACATCCCCCTGACCGAGCATATGACACTCTGTGGACATCACGTGGGTCAGAAGCTCCTTCACCTCCCATGGTGAGTGGAAAGAGTGAGGGACTGGACCAGGCTTTCCTCATTTCCCCCACCAATCACACCCATAACCTCCATCTTCGCCACCTCTGGGATAAAAGCCTTCTGCTATTGGTCAGCCTTGTTAGTCCTGTGGCTCAAGTGGACAGAGTCTGTCTGGAAGTGCTGTAGCCTTAGGGTTCAAGCCTTGCTAAAGATATGCACTCTGGGGGTAGTTACATTTGTATGTGACAGAATTATATTTAATTTTCTCATTCTGAAAAATGGTTGTTGACTAGGAGTCAGGAGACCTGAGTTCCAGTCCAAGACTCTATGGTAAAAGGGTAAATGGGCCACAGCTGGCCTCAGTCATCTGACTCAGGCTCACGGGGCTGAGGCTGCGGGGCTGAAAGTTGTTATTTAGACCCTTGCAATGTCCCAGAGCTTGGGCTCCAGCCCAACCTTGAGTACCTACACAGGGATTTTTCAGCTCTCCTAATCTGCATCAGCTGATGCAAGCCAGCCAGGGTTTTTTATCACCAGCCTCCTATGTGACCTTGGGCCAGTCACTTACCACTCTGTGCCTCAGTATCCTCATCTGTAAAATAGGGATAATGATACTTATGTACCTTTTTGAGCTCACCAGATGCAAACTGCTCTATACATGCAAAATAGTTAATGTGATCAGCATAGAATGCACTGGTGATAAGGTTTTATGGATCCCCTGCACTCATGGGAAGGTTTTTATCCGGAAGGTCAGATTAGTCCTCATGACTTGAAGGAGTTAGCATTCAGCTAAGGCACATTCTCTACCTATGTTTTATATTTAGTTCACAATAATAGCAGCTGTAATTAAACAGTCAACACTTCTCATTGCTACTTATCTTAAGGAGCAATTTCCATTATGACTTTATTAAAGGCAAGAAAAATCTCAGCAGAAGCAACTGGGGTTGTAGAACAGGCCAAAAACCCGCAGTACAAGGTGAAGTAGTCATGTGTAATACGTGTGAGCAGGTGGGTGGATACATAGTTCACAAAACTTGTGTCAGTAAGAAGAACAGTATATAACACAGCAATTCTGTTTTCTGCCTCCACATTCTCTTCTGCTCCCTTAAAGAGGGATGCTTTTGGCACACATAAGAGCAACTGTAAACATCTGCAGCACTTCCTGCCATGGTAGTGTTAGGTGCTGAGTTTTTGCAGTGCAAATGGTACATCACCTGCACCTGTTCCACTCTTGCCACACACAATGCTGCAAGAATCACAGGCCCCATGTCTCAGCCCTTACAGAACTGGTCCCATTGACGTTTGTGAATAAAGGCTGCATGATCAGGCGCCACCTTTGCAGGTTGTTTTTTAAATTGTTTTATTTTAAGATGACCCCTATTTATTACGTCTGTTTCTCCAAGACCAGCTCCTCTGACATTCCTCGAAACACATTGGTGAGCCTGCCAGCTTTGAGCTTTGCCTTTTTCTCATGCTTGGAAGCTGCCCTGCTTTCCAGGATTGAGCTCACTGACAGTGTATCACTGCTCTCTGCTGGAGAAGCTCTGAGCTAGGCTAGGCCTCTCTGGTCTCCAGCTGGTTGTCAGGAATGCAGATGCGATGGCTGAACTGATAACCTCTAAGCCTTCAAGATCAAACTCTACATAAGACTTATTCATGCTTGTCATACAGTGCAATTTAGGAGCTTTGTTGTGCAGGCTGGAGACAGATTCTTCAGAGAGGAAGATGAGAAAGATAAATACAGCAACACTGGCAAGACCCAAATATCTGCAGGCACATGGATAAGCTCCCTGGTACTACATGATAGGCACTGTAGTGATGGTCACAGATTTCTGCATTAGACTTTCCTGATTGCATTTGCAGCCATGTAATATTTTTATATGCAGATGTAAGAATTTTCTTCTGGTTAGATGCAATAAAGTCCTTTCATAATGTTGTTGGTTTTTTGCACAGGTGGGTGTGGCAGGCAATCAGTCAGTAGGGTGGTTTGTTCTATTTCTAGGAGTAAATATTGAAAGGGTTTCAATTGGGTCTTATTGATTACATTTCAGGAGTCATGAAACTTAACCTTACTGTGGCATAAAGTTTTGCTGACACATTCAAAGGCACAGACGTGTAATCTGTGCTTCTCTGCAAAAATCACAGGTGAAAACTATATTAAAAATAAAAGGAGTACTTGTGGCACCTTAGAGACTAACCAGTTATTTGAGCATAAGCTTTCGTGAGCTACAGCTCGCTGTAGCTCACGAAAGCTTATGCTCAAATAACTGGTTAGTCTCTAAGGTGCCACAAGTACTCCTTTTCTTTTTGCGAATACAGACTAACACGGCTGTTACTCTGAAACCTGATATTAAAAATAGTCTCTCCAGCATGAGCCCTCTCCACCTCCCAAACGCACACACAGTATATCCTCTAATTTTTTATACTTCTGCAGGTCTGGTATCCTTTTTACTTAAACTTGATGAATATAAATAATAAAAAGGCAGCTTTACAACAGCAATAAAGTGCTATTATAGTCTGCAGCATTCCAAGTGAATTATTGCTGTGCTGTCAAAGAAAACAAAAACATTTGGGAAGGACTGTTTATTTTACAGTGGTTGACCAAAAGTATGCAAGTGGTTATAAAAAATGTAGACAGCTAAGGATGGGAGGTTCCACTTGCTCATTCTGAAAACCCATTTACAAACCTTTGACACTGACTTTAGAGCACTGGAGATAATGATAGGCACTTCCCATGGGGAAACACAGGCACTTCCATACCACTTACACACCAGCATTCCCTCCACTCCTTCTCCACCCCACAACCCCACAGACAAAAGGCAGGGGATTTTTACAACTGCAGTGGAACAGTTAATCATGCTGCAAACAACTGTTTCTGTGGAGCTGTTGAGCTTGATAGTAGTTTTGCACTACAGTAAGGTGTAGCCTGCATATCTGTGGATTTATTTGCCTTGCTGAGAGTTTGCTAGGAGTTTGTCTCTCTTTTATTAAAGCTGCACCATTCAAAACTCTACACAGAGCATGTCATAAATATAAAGGGAAGGGTAACCACCTTTCTGTATACAGTGCTATAAAATCCCTCCGGGCCAGAGGCAACATCCTGTTACCTGTAAAGGGTTAAGAAGCTCAGCTAACCTGGCTGGCACCTGACCCAAAGGACCAATAAGGGAACAAGATACTTTCAAATCTTGGGGGGGGGGAAGGCTTTTGTTTTGTGCTCTTTGTTTTAGGTAGTGGTTCTCTCTTGGGACTGAGAGAGGCCAGAGAGAAATCCATCTTCTCCAACTCATCCTAATCCAAGTCTCTAATGTTGCCACCAGTATAGGTAAGCCAGGCAAGGCGGATTAGTTTGTCTTTTGTTTTATGTGAATTTTCCTGCAGAAGGTTCACTACCCTGCCTTTAGGTAGAGAAAACTCCAGCTCAAAAAAGAAAAATCCCTTTGTAAAAAAACTAACACCTCTGTCTCCAGGCAAATAGACAGAAAACCCTCTAGCTGCTCTCAGCTGAAAAAAAAAAAACCTCTTCAGGTCTGTGCTTTTGGTTCAAAATGATCTCTGGTTCAGAATGGTCCCACCGCTCTGCCACCATGTCAGGGTTCCTTCCCCACTCTGAACTCTAGGGTACAGATGTGGGGACCCGCATGAAAGACCCCCTAAGCTTATTCTTACCAGCTTAGGTTAAAAACGTCCCCAAGGTACAAACTTTGCCTTGGCCTTGAACCGTATGCTACCACCACCAAGCATTTTAAACAAAGAACAGGGAAAGAGACCACTTGGAGACGTCTTTCCCCAAAATATCCCCCCAAGCCCTACACTCCCTTTCCTGGGGAAGGCTTGATAAGAATCCTCACCAATCTGTACAGGTGAACACAGACCCAAACCCTTGGATCTTAAGAACGATGAAAAATCAATCAGGTTCTTAAAAGAAGAATTTTAATTAAAGAAAAGGTAAAAGAATCACCTCTGTAAAATCAGGATGGAAAATACTTTACAGGGTATTCAGATTCAAAACACAGAGGATCCCCCTCTGGGCAAAACCTTAAAGTTACAGAAAACAGGAATAAACCTCCCTCTTAACACAGGGAAAATTCACATAAAACAAAAGATAACTAATCCGCCTTGCCTGACTTACCTATACTGGTTGCAATATTGGAGACTTGGATTAGGATGGGTTGGAGAAGATGGATTTCTGTCTGGCCTTTCTCAGTTCCAAGAGAGAACCACCACATAAAACAAAGAGCACAAAACAAAAGCCTCCCCCCCCCCCAAGATTTGAAAGTATCTTGTTCCCTTATTGGTCCTTTGGGTCAGGTGCCAGCCAGGTTAGCTGAGCTTCTTAACCCTTTACAGGTAACAGGATGTTGCCTCTGGCCAGGAGGGATTTTATAGCACTGTATACAGAAAGGTGGTTACCCTTCCCTTTATATTTATGACAGAGCAATTTTCTGCCATCAGTCTCCCAGCATACAGAACTCCTCGCTGAAATCAGTGTATCAAAGCTGGTAGTAAAATGTGACCTATAGTGGTGAAGTGAAGAGATTTCCCATGTTGACTATTTCTTCTGTCACCTCCTGCTATGTATTGAGCTCCGTCATCGTCCACTAACCTCAGCGCATAACAGGCACCGAGCATCTCACAGGATCAGGCCCAAAATCACAGCATACATAGTTGGTAATATAATTGAGGGCTTGATCCTGAGTTCCTCATGGATGTCATTGGCACTATTGAATACAGAGCCAAGGATTGAGTCCTAAATCCTTATATCTGGATGCTCATGGGCTAAATGCAACCCTCTACATCCTAAAATACATCTCTCAGCTGCCTTCTCTTTGTAACTGTACAGTGAGGACAAAGTTGATCATCCATGGGATTTTATTACTAGGGAATCCAAAGAGCAAGCCATCTCTATTCATCTGATACAGTGCAAGCAAATGTTATGCCTGAGTGCCTTTATTCTGGCTTGAAAAATACACGTGAATTTATTAAGGCTGTCAAGCGAGTCAAAAATTTAATCGTAATGAAAAAAATTAATCACACTGTTAAAGAATAATACAATACTATTTATTTAAATATTTTTGGATGTTTTCAACATTTTCAAATGTATTGATTTCAATTATAACAGAACACAAAGTGTACAGTGCTCACTTTATATTTATTTTTTATTACAAATATTTGTGCTATAAAAAACAAAAGAAATAGTATTTTTCAATTCACATCATACAAGTACTGTAGTGCAAGCTCTTTACCATGAAAGTTGAACTTACAAATGTAGTTTATGTACAAAAAATAACTGCCTTCAAAAATAAAACAATGTAAAACTTTAAAGCCTACAAGTCCACTCAGTCCTACTTCTTGTTCAGCCAATCATTCAGACAAACAAGTTTGTTTACATTTGCAGGAGTTAATGCTGCCTGCTTCTTGTTTACAGTGTCACCTGAAAGTGAGAACAGGCATTCTCATGGCACTGTTGTAGCTGGCGTCGCAAGGTATTTACCAGCCAGATGTGCTAAAGATTTATATGTCCCTTCATGCTTCAACCACCATTCTAGAGGACATGTGTCCATGCTAATGAGGGGTTCTGCTCGATAATGATCCAAAGCAGTGCAGGCCAATGCATGTTCACTTTCATCATCTGAGTCAGATGCCACCAGCAGAAGGTTGATTTTCTTTTTTGGTGGTTCAGGTTCTGTAGTTTCTGCATTGGAGTGTTGCTTTTTTAAGACTTCTGAAAGCAAGCACCATACCTCGTCCCTCTCAGATTTCGGAAGGCACTTCAGATTCTTAAACCTTGCTGTAGTGCTGAGTGCTGTAGCTATCTTTAGAAATCTCACATTGGTACCTTCTTTGCGTTTTGTCAAATCTGCAGCAAAAGCATTCTTAAAATGAACAACAGGTGCTGGGTCATCATCTGCGACTGCTATAACATGAAATATATGGCAGAATGTGGGTAAAACAGAGCAGGAGATATACCGTTCTACCCCAAGGAGTTCAGTCACAAATTTAATTAACCCATTATTTTTTTAACGAGCATCATCACCATGGAAACATGTTCTCTGGAATGGAGGCCGAAGCATGAAGGGGCACATGAGTGTTTAGCATATATGGCATGTAAATACCTTGCAATGCCAGCTACAAAAGTGCCATGCAAATGACTGTTCTCACTTTCAGGTGACATTGTAAATAAGAAGTGGGCAGCATTATCTCCTGTAAATGTAAACAAACTTGTTTCTCTTAGCAATTGGCTGAACAAAAAGTAAGACTGAGTGGACTTGCAGGCTCTAAAGTTTTACATTGTTTTGTTTTTGAGTGCCGTTATGTAACCAAAAAAAAAAAATCTACATTTGTAAGTTGCTCTTTCACAATAAAGAGACTGCATTATGGTATTGTATGAGGTGAACTGAAAAATACTATTTGTTTTGTTTATTGTTTTTACAGTGCAAATATTTGTAATAAAAATAATAATATAAAGTGAGCACTGTACACTTTGTATTCTGGGTTGCAATTGAAATCAATATATTTGAAAATCTAGAAAAACAACCAAAAATATTTAATAAATTTCAATTGATATTTTATTGTTTAACAGTGCAATTAAAACTGCGATTAATCATGATTAATTTTTTTGAGTTTATCAAGTGAGTTAACTGCAATTAATAGACAACCCTACAAATTATGAACCTGATCCAATGCCCTCTGAAGTCAGGGGAAAGATCCATCGAATTCATGGGGCATTAGATCAGCCTCTAGGTGCAGCTGTCATGATTCTGGCAAGAGGCCAGTAGGGTCTCATTATGGGGTATGTCTACACTGCAATAAAAAACCTGTAGCTCCGAGTCTCAGAGCCCAGTTCGGCTGACTTGGGTCGTGGGGCTCAGGCTGTGGGGCTATGAAATTGCAGTGTAGATATTCAGACTCAGGCTGGAGCCACCTTGCAAGAGGTGAGAGTCTCAGAGCCCAGGCTCCAGTCCACATCCAAACATCTACACTGCAATTTTGTAGCCCCACAGCCTGAGCCCCACGAGCCCAAGTCAGCTGACTTAGGCCATGTGGTGGGTCTTTTATCACAGTGTAGACATGCCCAATAGGAAACAAAATTCACCACCCTTCAAGAGCATGTGAAGATGCTTCTTCATAGAGTATATTTGTTCATAGTTCCCGCTTCTCCAGCTCCGGCAAGGGACACTTCCCTTGGATCATTTTCCCCTCCCCCCCACCCCACAATGTCTGGAAACCAGATTACAGTTGGCAGAAGCAGCCATCAAGTTTCAGAGTAGCAGCCGTGTTAGTCTGTATCCGCAAAAAGAAAAGGAGTACTTGTGGCACCTTAGAGACTAACAAATTTATTTGAGCATAAGCTGCAGCCATGTATTTACAGGAAAAGTATGATTGTCTTTTTGGTGAAAAGATCAGTTTTCTTTCAGGAAAGACATCATCTGATTTGAGAGAGGCTTTCTGATTGCTGCCCTCACTCTGTGAAATCCATGGATTGATCACTGCTTTTGCAGGTCACAACATAAAAGTTGGCTAAAAAATCTTAAAGATTCCAAAGCAATCTTTCAGTTAATAGTGAAAATAATAATAATAAAAAAAACACTTCAGCAAATCCACATGCTGGCTGCTAAGTAGTGGAAAGATCAGGTTGGGTCTGGTGCTGTTTTTAGCTGATGTCCTGCAGGGGGAAAAAATAGAAAGAAAGCAAACTGCTAAAGAATTTGATTCATCCACTGCCCTATTCCATACACACAGAAACATGCGCACACTTAGAATAGTTGTTAATGAAGATCTGTTTATGAAGGAAGCATGTTAATCCCAGTGAACCTGCCTTTCATAAACGTGCTGGGATTACTGAGTCACTTTGCTGTTTACACATTTTCCTTCCCTTTAGCTGCACGCCCTTTCCCATGTGTTCATGGAGTGCATGTGAATTGGTCTGAGGAGAGCTCCTGGGAAGTCCCCAAGTAAGCCCCTTTATGTAGAATTTCATTATAAAGTCAAGGTGGGAAGTATCTATGAGCCTCTTGACAGCTGATCAGTATACTTGCCATTCATTTACCACACTAGTTGATCGCTGGTGCCAGAGAATGTACAGTATTACCTCCCATTGCTACATAATTAAAGTTATCTGCTCTGACTAGAGGAAAATAAACATGGGAAAGCCTTGTGCTGATGTGTGCCAAAAGCAACCTTGGGCAATGGGAGAGAAAGAAAGAAAGAAAGAAAGAAAGAAAGAAAGAAAGAAAGAAAGAAAGAAAGAAAGAAAGAAAGAAAGAAAGAAAGAAAGAAAGAGAAATGATGTGTGGTGCTTGTGCTTTTTGCTGCTTGTATTAGAATCATGCACTGCTATTTCTACTGTTTTTGCCAATTGGCATCAGTCCACCTTTTCTGTTCATGCTCAAACAGCGAGGAACACTATGGTGAGAGAGGAAGCCCCTTCTCATATACTTCTAGCTGAATTGCCAATGGTTTGCGTTTGTAGTGGATCCAGCAACAAAACAAAACAACCCTGTCAAATCAGCTGTGTTCATTAACAAATAAAGCCACTGAATAATATTGCAGTGGCATCTTGGTACTCTGCCATACTCTTCCGAGTGCCATTTCATGCAATACCGTCCATAAACGGATTTTGATTTACTTAAAGGCAAAAACAAAAGTGTGTGTACATTTCTTTAGACTTGAATAGTTACTTTGTTAGACCAAAGAGCCAAAAGGAAAACCCCCAAACCACCTTCTAGTCAAGTTTAGGTAAAGGTGAATGAACTTGATCTAAACTGATCCAGTTGATTTGAACTTTAGCACAGCTGAAAAGTACAAATCAATTGCAGTTTCTCCTCTGTACAGAAAATGGTAAATGCTGCATATAAACAGCATGTAACGAGAGAATCTGAGTCATCAGCTTACATGTGCAGCCTGGGCATGCATTAAATGTGTCTTGTGTCCAAGTTATATCCACAACTGAAATATCTTTAGGGGAACAGAAAAATTTGGGTGAAGAGAGGGAAAGGTCAGAAAAACCCTAGCTATTTAAAATGTATGAATATAGAAGTAGCCTAAAGATGTTTCAGAATTGTAAATATGTTCTGGCAATTTTAATGGAGTTTATACTGGTCAGAGGTTTGATCCCATAATTAGCATTTTGTGATTGTTAGTCCTGTTAGTCCAAATTCAGCCCTGGTGGAAGCAGGCTCACTGTCACCAGCATCAGTAGTATTGTGCCTGCATACACCAGGGCTGAATTTTGCCTACAGTATCCAACTTGAAAAATGATCTTTAGGATTTTCATCTAACCACTGATTCTGAACCAGTCTTACAGCAATACTGCTGATGTGCCCATGCATAGGGCCATATTGTACTCTCTGCACTGTTTCCTTCTGTGGACTCCAGTGGGAGCTACTTACTAGTTTTTGCATCTCAAGACTAAATTTGGACCATAGTATTTTCTAAAGTAACTTGCCATCAAGAGTGATGGAGGGGAATATTTTTGTCAGGAACAGTGTGGTTTCAGTGGACTCAGACACTTTTATTTCTAGAATTTATTGGTGCCTGCACATACTTCTGTGCATGAAAACTTCCTCTTCTTCAGCTGGCATCCTGTAAAGGCACAGCCTGCACTAAGAGTGATTTATTCAGCTTTCTAAGAATTCTAGACTAACAATGTAATGTGTTTTGAGAAGCCTAATAATCGTTACTTAAAATGGAAAAATCCATATTTTAAAAAGACCTACCCCCCTTCGAATTCATAGAATCATAGAAGATTGGGGGTGGAAGGGACCTCTGGAGGTCATCTAGTTCAACCCCCTCCTCAAAGCAGGACCAATCCCAACTAAATCATCCCAGCCAGGGGTTTCTCAAGATGGATCTTAAAAACCTCTAAGGGTGGAGATTCCACCATCTCCCTAGGTAACCCATTCCAGTGCTTCATCACTCTCCTAGTGAAATAGTTTTTCCTAATAGCCAACCCAGACCTCACGCACTGCAACTTGAGACCATTACTCCTTGTTCTGTCATCTGCCACCAGTGAGAACAGCCGAGCTCCATCCTCTTTGGAACTCCCCTTCAGGTAGTTGAAGGCTGCTATCAAATCCCCCCTCACTCTTCTTTTCTGCAGACTAAATAAGCCCAGTTCACTCAGCCTCTCCTCATAAGTCATGTGCCCCAGCCCCCTAATCATTTTTGTTGCCCTCCGCTGGACTCTCTCCAATTTGTGCACATCCCTTCTGTAGTAGGGGGCCCAAAACTGGACACAGTACTCAAGATGTGGCCTCACCAGTGCTGAATAGAGGGGAATAATCACTTCCCTCGATCTGCTGGCAATGCTCCTACTAGGATGACCAGATAGCAAGTGTGAAAAATGAGGACAGGGGGTGAGGGGTAATTGGTGACTATATAAGAAAAAACCCAAATATCAAGACTGTCCCTATAAAATTGGGACATCTGGTCACCCTAGCTCCTACTAATGCAGCCCAATGTGCCATTAGCCTTCTTGGCAACAAGGGCACACTGTTGACTCTGTGCAACAACTGGTATTTATTCTTCTCAGTATTTCTGAGATGCTGATTAGAGAAACAGTTTTTACCAATAGTGAAATATAATACTTTTAACACTTGCCACTTACACAGCATTTTTGAAACATACTCTCTTTTATGCCAAGCTTTAAGAGCTATCTTCATTCCATTTAGTAGATGGGGAAATTGAGGCAGAGAGTGAGTTAGTAGCAAAGCTGGGAATAGAAGTCAGTTCTTCTGACTCCCAGTTCATTCCTTATCCACTGGTCTCTGCAGCCTTTCCAATCCCTAAATACGTTCTGATAATAAAAACAATAAGTAAATATATTTTATAACTGTAGAAACAAAGCTGAGCTGTTCTGGTAAATTTTAGCTCTAACTAATGCAAACATTTATTATGAAGTAAATTGTATCTTTCAGTTACTTCAGTTAATTTTAAGCAAGAAATATTGCTTTGTTTAAATGGAAACCTAGATGCAGTTTTTAATCCCCCCCGCCCCAGTCTCCTTGTAGTTGGGAATACTTTGAAAATGGAAAACCTAATCATTGGGCTGCTCAGTTACATAGATTCATAGATATTTAGGTCAGAAGGGACCATTATGATCATCTAGTCTGACCTTCTGTACAACGCAGGCCACAGAATCTCACCCACCACTCTTGTGAAAAACCTCACCTATGTCTGAGCTATTGAAGTCCTCAAATCGTGGTTTAAAGACTTCAAGGAGCATGGATCCGGGCCCCATTGTGCTAGGTGATATGCAAACCCAGAACACAGTCTCTAAGCAGTAAAATGACGCTCTCAATCTTTATTACATTTACTGTCTCCCAAAGGCTGCGTTCAAGGGCCAGCCGCATAGGTGTGAGCAGATTACACAAGTACTCCCGTCATTGCTCTTCTTCCTATAGGCAACGCTCTGGGCTATAGCTACCATGTGTGCTAGATTCATATTCCAACGTGATCCAGGGAAAGTCAGCTGGTAGCGAAATACACTTGGAAGCCCTCTCACCTGAGGAAAATGCAATTCATGAGTGATCTGGGGACAAGCCTAGTGAAAAAGAGGTTGAACTCAAAATGAAGAATCAAGTTCCACTCATGATTCATCCCTCAGTTTCAGCAGGCCTCCCTAATCCATACAGCTTTAGTGTCTTCTGAAGCTAGGGCATTTGCTTCTGGAAAGTCTACAACCTCTGTGTACAGTGGCTAGACTTGGTAACATTACACGAAGAGCGTGGAGAGTCTAGAATTTAATATCCTTTGGGTACTTTTGCTTCCTTGCTTTTTATAGACAATGAGTAAGTCTGTGAGAGTCATGTAAGCCTAGAGTTACAGTAGATGTTATAGGCCTTGTATATTCTTTATGGCAAATGGTAAACTGCAAACGCTCCAGCCTCAGTTCTATTTAAATGTTAAGGGCCAGGCCGATGGCTGGTATGAACTGGTGTAGTTCCACTGAAGTTGACGGTGCTATGATGATTTACACCAGCCAAAGTTCTGCCCCGAATAATTTAATGTAAAGCAGGTGCTTTATTACCTAACTCTAACCCTGACCCTTCAGCACTGTAGGACAACTAAAAACCATCCATCTTCAGATTCTCTCCCGGCAAAACATTGCAATGACCAGATACACCTAGGCTGAACACGTTTTTCAGGAAGTGAGACTCAGTTCGGACACATATAAGGTTAGTTACAAATTCTGATAGCCTTTAAGAGTGGCTCTTTTTTTGCCTTCATAGTAGAAGCACATGCAGTGAAGCAGGACCAGCAAAACTGCTCCCTTCATTTGCTTTGGGTTTATCAATGAGCAGAGATTCTTGGGAGATCTACCACACTCTTTCTCCCAACGTTAGTGAGCCTTTCACATCTCCACACACGATGGGGAAAGCTCCCCCAGCAATCTGCCTGTCTGAGATATTGAAGCAACAGCCACGATGGTGTTTTTGGGTAGGGAGAGAGATTAGGGATTAGAGGAACGTTTGAATGAGTTCTTGGTTGGAGCACTCAGAAACTGGGATCTGTTTAACCCTCCAATCTTGCTACATTAGTCAATAGCTCAAAGCAGTAACACGACTCCTTCCTACATAAAGAAAATATTTTCTTGAGGATTTACAATCATATTTGTTCAGGTAAATAACACTAGCATACCAGCAGAAAGGGGTCTGAACACTGGAACCCTTTGTCTGCATTCACTGAACTCTGCAATAAGTAGCTTGTGGATTTCCCCCTATTTGTTGTGTTTTTACAAGAGGAGCTTGTGTTATCCTGAGTGCTTCAGGTCCTCAGTGACAGTCAGTGCATGACTCCATTTGAGGTGACTCTCATGAACTCTGCTTATTCTCTTATCTATTGTAGGATTTTATATTGCCACTCCTCACTACAGTGTCTGAGCATCTTGCTTGCAAAAGCGATAGTAATAGCAACGGACATGGTAGATTTCATGGAGCCTCTTCTTCATCTCCATTCTTGGCGTAAATGCCCTGTTTAGGATTTGGATTTATATGGTTTGGTTTTTGGAGCGTGCACTTGGGAAGGTGGGGGTGCCACATTGCGAATGTCATTCTTGTTATGGTGGAAAGGCTTTATTCGAAGAGGAAATGTTAAGATACCTTTACACTGCAGCCAGGCACATAATTTGCAGCTTAATCTGGACAGTGTCGCTAAATGTAGCATTAAGGCCATGGCAGCACAGGGTTCAGTGCAAGCTATAAAAGCCCCCCAATCCTCCCGGACACATACTGGCATTGCTAGCCCATGCTGAAGCCTGCACCTCTGAATCCTCACTGCTATTTTAAGAGAGCTAGCTAGATTAAAGCAAGCATGGGTGTGTCTACACGAGCTGCAGATTACACCCCCGGCTACACTGTAGATGTAGCCTTAGTCTTCTAATTGTGCTTGCTAGACTTGTCAGACCACTCCATCCCTACGTTTGTCTTTTGCAAATGGACAGGCAGTTCTGTAAAATGGAGGAAGAACTCTCATACATGGGAATTATACCAATCAGAAAAGTTTCTGCCATTTGCCTGATATATTCTGACCCCTCTCCCACATCAGTTACAGTATTAGGTGTCCCCCTTCATTCTCTTCCACCCTGTCTGCCTGTGTATTTATACCACACACATCACCATGTGAGCTGGCACCTCTGAATGCTAGTATACACTAAGAGGGAACACAGGTGATCCTTCTGTTCCCTTGGGTCTCTCTGGAACTCAGCTCCGATGGGGCAGGGCTAGGAAGAGTAATAGACTTCCAGATTGCTACATTTTCAAAAAGGGATGGTAAAGGTAACTTGTGGGAGGTGGCAAAAAGCATTTTTATCACTCAGTAAGGTGAGCTGTGTAATCATTCACTGCAGCTTCTGCACTTCTCTGACTTATATTGAGCTGTGCATTGATTTTATATTCTGTCTAGCCTGGATTTGTTGGCCTACAAGTGTGAATATGGTAGATTAAAAGCATTTTTACAGTTGTTAACCATCTTTATTCCTGTTCTGAGAAATACAGTTGCACAATCTCTACACGAGCTTTCCTCAAACCCAGTCTGCTTCCTCGTCAACTAATACCCTCTTTCCCATCTGCCTTTCTGCCATAGCTTGGGGCCCAGCTGCTACTGCTACAGGAAGTAGCCTGTGATAAGATTACACATCATCATTGCTCTGTTGCAAAGGAAACTCTGTTGTCTAAGAGATATGCCTGGTTGAAAGCAGTGTTGTGCTGATCATACGTTCCTGGTCTGATGGATTAAGAGTGTGCTTATAATTTGTATGGAAGGAAAGACAGCCGCCTTGCATCTCCAAGTGTGGGCTGCAGAGTCCATTCAGTCGCACATGTGTTTCTTCTCTTCTGTCTCTCTGTTCATTTTTGGCCTCCTACTTATTTTCTCTCTTTCTAACCCTACGCTTCCAAACACCACCATCTATTTAGTCAGTCTGGTGACTGCAGTTTTATAACAATCTGCCTACTTGTTTCCTAGTGGAAGAATAAAAGAGAAAGCCCTGTCTCCCCCACTGACACTCACGCTGATGGTCTTGGCTAGGGAACAGATACTGTTGGCAGAGATCTGAGAGGAACTCACAGTGGTAGCAGAAGAAAAGAATTTGGCAGGGAGGTGAGCCACATGATTCTGATTCATACTGTACTCTTGAAATGTGGCAGGAGGGCTAGGAAAGGCTTTTAGTGCCAGCACAGAGAAAGCAGAGACACTCACATTCAAACATCATATTCTTTTTATAGCACAGGCATGCCTCACAGGAAAAATATTGAACTTGGCCTTGCAGTGTGAAGAAAATAGGCCCAACTGTGATTTTACTGCTTGAGTCACTCACTTAATCAGTTACTGGTTGCATGTAGGAAGCCTTCTATTAGGCTGACTTGGAAAATTTGTTTTTAATTAATTAATAGTGACACTGAGCTGTTTTTTCATTTGCTCAAAACTGCTTTCATTTGTAGTTTCTTTTATGTAAAAATACTCTTAAGATACCTTAATTCAAAAAAGTAATTGTCTTAATTCAGGCACTTGACTTAAGTGCCTTATAGATAGGTTGTTTTTTGTTTTGTTTTGTTTTTTGGTAGCCGATGTTAGTATTTTCTTAGAAAAGCTACCCAATTAATGCATTTGGGGCCAGATTCTGTTACATTTACTCATGTCCCTTATCATATGAGTTATCCCACACATGGAGCAAATGTGAGTAAGGAAAACAGAATCTGGTTCTTTATTTAACATCATATCTTGAAGCAGAATATGCTGCGGAGAGGCCGTAGACCAAGTCTGATTTAATGTTTTACTAGTTCTGAAAAATTCTAGTTCTCCTTTGTCAGTTTACCCTGTTGTAAAAACTTTAATGACACAAGACCTGCTATTGGGTAGACCCCTCAGTTTTATTCTGACTAAGCTCTGTTGTCTTTTAGGGAGTTGGCTAGAAACACAATTAGAAAATTGTAGCTGTATCTTGTAATGTAAGTCTCCAGAACCCTGCACATTTACAAGGCCCTTGTTGGCTCAAAGGCTTATTGCTTCCCCATGTGCCATAAATCTGTATCTCCATCAAAAAATGTAGGGGCTATAGTGTATGGAAGTTCTTCTTCCTCACTGAGTGTGTCTCTGACAGATTTATATTGATGGTTACACTGCACTACAGTCACAGACTTCTATTATATTCAAGCTCCACTAACTCAGTCCCTATTTCCTGTTTAAGGTGAGACAAGGTCCTGTATGAATGAGGGGTGAAATTACAGCTGAACTCTCTAATTGCTGTTACTACAGGAGAACCTTTAAGAAATATTGCAAGACCTTTTGTGTCCAGAGCTACCTCTGCACTCTCTTCACCAATTTGCTTTATGCTAAGGCAGTCTGTGTTTCCTCCTCCCCCTCCCCCGTGGAAAGAAAAGTCAGTAAATACAGTATATTCAAGTAAATCTAATTATATTTATAAAGGGTATTTGAAAAAGGTCAGAAGTACTTTAATGCTTGAAGAATACAGCTAATCTAAGTTTCCCAAAACTTTCAAGACCCTTCGTGGATTTTTAATTAACAGCATGTAAAATGCAAAATACTAAAAGTTAAACACCGACGAATGTTATTTCAGGCTTCAGGCTTAGGCATGTTAATTTAACACTGCACAGATCTAGTTTTGGAAACAGTACCTGTTCCTACTTAGATACATTCATATCCTGATGAACACTCCGAAGATTCGGAGGGGTAATCACAATGTTCTTCTGTCTGACCTCAGTAGTAGCTACTTCCTGCTGGCTCATGGATGATTGTTGAGTGACTGAATCACTACCGAAGGGTATACATTTAAATGCTGGCCACAATTCCTGAAGCAGAGAAGTGAACATAAAATGTAATTGATTTATCTGATTTGGTTTAGGTTTAGGTAGGATTCTCCCACACCCCAACATTTCATGGCGATAGGAAGAGAGAAAAATCCAACACTTTTCCAAAGCCCCAAAGTGACATGGGGCAGAAAGCCCATTGAAAATCAAGTTGAATACAGTAGGAAGATATATATATATATATATATATATACAGAGAACATGAAAAAAAAATTTTTTTCATGTTCTCTGTGTATATATATATATCTTCCTACTGTATTTTCCACTGCATGCATCTGACGAAGTGGGCTTTAGCCCACAAAAGCTTATGCTCAAATAAATTTGTTGGTCTCTAAGGTGCCACAAGTCCTCCTCATTCTTAGAGCATCACTAGGTGGTATAAAGATGCTGTATCAGCTACTTTGCCTCCACCGTAATGCAACCAGTGACCCAGGTTCGGCCAGAGAATTGCGGGCATGGCCAGATTTCCCTGACGACCCAGCAATCTCTGATTAGTAAAAATGACACCTCCGGGTGCCGGGCAGCTAGTGTAAATGAGAGGAACTGAACCCGCCACAAGATTTAAAAGAATGCAAAGGGAGTTTAAAGCTCCCGTAGCACACCCCTCCTATGTTGTGCTGAGCACTTTTTGGCTGCAGCTCAGCATCTGGGCCAGTCAAGCTGTTTTTATTTTATAGAAAGTTTGCTTTAATCAGTAGTTTGATTTTAGGGTTTAATGGTGGTTTGGCTGCTTCTAGCAAAAAATAATAAATAATCTGAAAACATTTCTGGCTTTGGATGAGAGGGGACTTCAAACCATTCCAGATCCCAAGCCCATCAATATAAATCCTCACTCTTTTTTATTTTAGAAGAGAGGACTGGTATGAAACTAGCTAGCTATGGCCCCCCATTAACCACAGTATCTGAACCCCTCACAATCTTGAATGTCGTTATCCTTTCCATGCCCCAGAGAGGTAAGGAAGTGCTATTATCCCCATTTTACAAAAGGGGATCTGAGGCACTGACAGGCTAAGGGCCAGACTTTTAAAACTATTTAGACAACCAAAGATGAAGATAGGCAGCTAGTGGAATTTTCAAAAGCACCTGGGCACCTAACTCCCATTGAAGTCATCAATCTGTATCTTTAGGGTCCTAAGTACCTTTAAAAATCTGGCTCTAAGGGTACACTTCCTACACTAGAATGAAACACCCATGGCTGGCCTGTGTCAGCTGTCTCAGGCTCATGGGGCTCAGGTTTTGGGGCTATAAAATTGTAGTGTAGAATTCTGGGCTTGGGCTGGAGCCTGGGCTCTGGGAACTTCCCCCTTCGTGGGGTCCAAGAGCCCAGGCTCCAACCGAAGCCTGGATTCCTCACTGCAATTTCATAGCCCCACACCCAGAGCCCTGTGAGCCCGAGTCAGCTGACACAGGCCAGCCATGGGTGTTTTATTGCAGCGTAGACATACTGTAAGTGACTCTCCCGAAGCACCCAGCCTTGTCTCTACGAGATGTCAGTTGCTTATAATTATCCAGCTTTATCTTGTTTTGCTTTTTTTTCAATAAGATACTTGAAAAATATACAGTGTCACCATAAAATCTATAGGTGGTTGATTTGTGGTTTTTTTTTTTTGTACTACAATTAATGTTTCATAACAGCTAGTAAATCAGTGGTTAATTCATGGAAATTTTTGAGCACAGCCAAACGTACAAAATAGTAAAAAGAGCATGTGTTTAGATTATACAGCCTCAGCTTGGAAGAAAGAGCTCCAACTTTTCACACTTTTCCATGATAGCCTGATTTGACCACTAGTATGCATCACAGTCACATTGATTTACTGTACTATTTCTTCTTTTAAATAGTTTTTAAAAAAATATTACCAAATACGTTAAGGGCTGTTTGGTGGGGTCACTTTTAGAAATATATTTTAAAAGGTCAGCCATCTGCACGGCTTTGAAAATAGGGCTCAGTAAATCAAGTTTTGGTGTGTGCGCATGCATTCGTGTGAGTGTGTGTTTGTATATGTGTGTGTGTGTGCTTGTGTGTGCCCTTTGCAGGCTCTACATTTTTCTACCTATTTTCCTAGTTGATACTTATCTTGCAGAAGATGCTCTTAGGATGTGTGCAGCTGATGGTAAGTAAAGAGCTGGTGTGTGGAGACGTGCACCCCTTTTGGAGGGAGCGTAAGTAATGGCTTGTTCTGTCAGCGTGTCTGTTCTCTGCTAGAATTAATTGTGCTTTTCTGTCATGGGGTTCTTTTAGTGCCTAATCCTGCAATGCAAAATGCTGAGTAGCTTCAATTCCCATTGACTTTAACGAGAGTAAAGGGTGCTCTGCACCTGGTAGGAAGCACTGGCCCCTTGCAGCCCTTTGTTTCCATCTCTGTCCATGTAAATGCAGAGATAATAGGAGTGCAGGGCACAATGCTACATGGCCTTTCAGAATGGCTGAATTCTCATTTTTGCCTACAGGTCAGATTCTGCGACCCTTACCCACGTGCAATAGGATGGTACCTTATTCCTCCAGGAGTCCCATTGAAAATGATTCAGCATGAACAAGGATGACAGAATCTGTCTCTGTTTCTGTTTGATTAAAAGTTCAATCCCGCTCTTGTTAAAATAGCAAAATTCCCATTGATTCTGACGGGAGCAAGAGTGGGCCCTTATCCTTAATACTGTGTAGCAATGGCTTGGTATTGGAGTAATTGGCAGTAGGCAGAAAGTAGTTGTTTCTCTCTCTATTAGTCCCCTGGACTGATTTTTAATGATTAGATGATAACAGTCCTTTTAACATTGCTGGGCTCTGACAGATAGTCAAGCAACGAGTAACGTAACAGTGCTCTGAATAGGCCGTATTTTGTTTGATTATTCAACTCTGTATCCTCTGACTGCCATTACGCTCCTTAATAGATGTAAATCCATGAGGACCAGTAAAAAAGCATTTAAAACGAATAGTAAAATGAACAACATTTGCAGAGCAATAAAGGTACCACCTTTGCAACAACTTCACTCCCATTTTGAAAAATGCTAGTGAATTCATCTCCAAAGTTGCAAATAAATAATATTTTATTAGGTTTCAGATATGCATACATGCACACACAGAGCCTAACGGGAACAAAATTTTTAATTCACTCCTTGCTCATTCCAGCAAATTCTCTAAAACAGAACATTAAAAAAAGCATATAACTGGATTTATGAGGAAACATATTGCAGCTAGGGACACACTGTGAAAAAAAGTCATTAAGATTGTTCGGACCTTAGGAAGTGGGGGCAGGGGAGGAAATCATGTTTATTGAAAGGGTTTAGGTGAGGATTACATGAAGTTATTCAGTTCAGATTTCAGTAGCAGATAAAATCTTCTAATTCAGCCATAAAATCTGTATCTGATTCTTCACACCAAACAAATAACAATAAATGGTTTTAGTTTCTCTGGAGGAAATAGAATGAAAAAGCCAAAGGGCCAAATTCTGATCTCATTTACATGGGTGTCAGTGAAATCAGTGGAGTTACTCTGGATTTACACTGATGTAAGTGAGATCAGAATCTGGCCTATAGCAGACAGAACATTGCCACCATACATGGCCTGGGGCTATTGGGTATAAAAATATTTTCAAGTGCATTCGTATTGTTGTAATTTAGCTGACAGAATCCTGGTAAGCAAACGTGGACATAATGTTGCATTAACAAATTGTAGCTTAAGTAAAATCTGGCTGAATTCCATGGGTCTGATTCTCCACATATTGATACATATACTGCTTTAAATCAGGATTTAACTTAGCTGAAGTAAATTGAGTGGCACTTATGTAAGTGAGAGAAGAATCAGGTCCCATAGGGGTCTTGTCTTTTGTTATTTGCCAGGTGCTGTCCTGTCTTGCCCTATCTATTGAGTTTTATTTCTGTCTGAATGCCTCCGTATTCTCAAGCTGAACGCAGACAGGCATGTCTTTCATTCTCTAGTGTAGTGTGATTCCTGCATCACAGTTCATAGACTGCATGTATTATTTTTGTATATACATGGAACCAGATCTGTAGCTGGGGTAAATCAGTGAAGCCACATTGACTTCAGTTCTACCCCAGATGTGGAGCTGTGCCATTGTTTCTGAATATTTCTTCTATTTTCTGTTTTGCAAGTGTCAGGGTCACGTTCTCGACGGGTGTAAATCATCGAAGCTTCATTGACTTCAGTGGATTGACACTGATTTATACTTGCTGAGAATCTGGCCCCTCAAATCTTATATCAATTTAAAAAGATGAATTAGAAAAAAAACAGCAGGAAAAAGAAATAAGCAAAGTTGTTGCTGTAGGGAAACATTTAAATTACGCAATACTAAAAAATGTGGTATTCTGAGTATGGCCCTTTTGTTCATCCTAAACAGAGTTAGTACAGTTTCAAAAAATAAGGAATCTTTCAAGGAGGTCTTTGAACATTTTCTTCGAATGTTCATTGCATTTAAGATCCCATTTTTTGTGTGCCTTTATTTGCTCCAGAATACCACCAGACTGCCAACAAAGGAGTGCCTGTGCTCCCAGGAATTTTCTGCATTCCTCTCTGGAGTAGGCATTTTTCTCAGCTACAAAGGCCCTTTGGCGAATTCCCTCTAATCATTGGATTTACCCTGGGCTGTGATAGGTGCCATTCATGGACTTGGTCTGCTGTTTGATTGGGCTGGGGCACTAATGGGCTCTTTTCATGATAAACAAAACTAAGGAACATTACTGGAGGAATCACAAAGCTGCTCTTGTAGGGAAATGTGGTTCGTTCTCTCTCTTTCCATTTTCCCCTGTCCTCTCTTTCCCTTTAGTCTTTTCCTCATTCTTTCCCTGTTCTTATGAATGTACATTCCTTTTGGTCTACATGGCTATTTTTAGTAGCAGATCTTGTGACCTTTGTACACCCCAGTAAGTCAGTGGGCCAGTTCAAGGCCATTGTGGACCTCAAAAGTTTCCTTAAACTCATATACAGTAACTGCATGGCCTCCTTTTTTGTAATTGATTTTACATACCTTCAGAGGAGGGATGTGTAAGGAGTCTGATTCAGAGGTTTCTTTCACATTGGGGTAGGTTCTTCTGAGTTTGCATCCCATAAATAACTGGCATTTGGGGAAGGAGAGGAAGGACAGGATGTTAAGGAATGTCTCACCTTGGCATCAGAATATGAGTTCAAGTTTCCGTTGCTCTTAATCTCTGGGTATGTCTTCACTACCCGCCAGATTGGAGAGCAGCGATTGATCCAGCAGGGATCAATTTATCGCGTCTAGTCTAGATGCGATAAATCGACCCCCCAAGTGCTCTCCCGTTGACTCCTGTACTCCAGCACCGCGAGAGGCACAGGCAGAGTTGACGGGGGAGCGGCAGCAGTCGACTCACTGCGGTGAAGACACCACGATAAGTCGATCTAAGAACGTCGACTTCAGCTATGTTATTTACATAGCTGAAGTTGCATAACTTAGATCGATCCCTCCCAGTGTAGACCAGGGCTCTGTCTCTCTGAGTATAGTTACTTTGTAGTGCTTTAGAAAACACATTTGCAGGTTTTTTTCTCCCTAGCAGCTGGTTAACAAGTACTGTGCTTTTCTAGTAATGGATATGTTGAGAAAAGTAATCTTCAGAACTCAAAGGGGTGATATAAAAATTAGGTTTTCTTTATAAAAATTTATCTCAGCAACCAAAGATCAGACAATACTGCATCTTTTTATTTTTTAGAGGGGAGGAACCAAATAAAGTGTAAACCTTGTGAAGCTCCTTCTAATAAGGATGTTTGATCTGGGAATGGCTCACGCCATTAAGCCAGCATGGAGCCTCATTGACTTCAGTAGAATTCCATGTGGGTGAAATGGTCCCTTCAGATGAATCCCTTTGCAAGATCTGTAGTTCCTTTCATTTAAAGATCTCAAACCTTATTTGATGAAACCTTCCCTTAGCCCTGTGCCGGGACGACAAACAAAATATTTCCTGCAAGAAATTCTGAAGGCAAAGACTTTGAAAAATTTTGGTTAAAAAACGTTGGGCTGCCCCCTGGAAGTTTCAGAGCAGTTTGTTTTTCATTTCAAATTGACATTTTAACTTAAAATGTCAAGTGATTTCAGTTTTTTAAACCGAAAATAGAGAAATAAAACATTATTTTAAGTCAAAATGAAGCAAGAAGTTTTCGTTTCAAAAATTTCCATGGGAAAACTGAATTTTTTTTAATTGGAGTCGACATTTTCAAATGGCAAATTTCAGTTTAACTTAAACTATATTTTTTGGTCAGGAAAACTTCTACACATTTTTTTCACCCAGGTCTAGTAATTTTATAGACATGTAAACTTCCATGTAGAGTCTGATTCTCCTCTCCCTGAGACCGCTTAACTCCATTGACTTCTGTTTTCCTTGGTGTAAGTGAGAGGAGAATTAGGCCCAGAAATAATCATTGATTTGTTGAATGCCAGGCTGTGAATCAGTGGTGGAGTTGGGAATAGAACCTGGGGTGCTGAAACTCAGTTCCCTGCTCTAAGGATTTGACAACAGTACTTCTCAAGAGCATCTCAATGTGTGATTTTACCACCTCTCGTGAAAATTATAGTATGTTCCTCACAAAGAGAAGGATGTAAGAAATATGTGAAATGGAAATCAAAGCGTTGCCTACCATGTCTGTCTCACAAGGCTTCTCACATTTATAAGCTGATAAATAATTTCCCCGGTGCCAGTCTAACCTGAAAATGTCATGAGGGAAGATGATATATTGCAAAAAAGTTGGGGTGCTATTCTAAAAAAATGTGAACAGTAGATCAACGGATTGCCAAGCCAAGGCAATACACTTGACAACTCCATGTTGCGGTACACTGGACATCTCTTATAGTTCTTCAGAATAGGATTCCTGAACTCAAGCACCTGATGGCAGTGGTTAGTTTTGTGGAATCATAACATTTATACTGTAACCATGCCCAACTGTAATCCTTTTCTGGGGCAATCTACTGAAGGCAATCATTTTTTCTTCAAGTTTTCATATAGCCCTAGCATTTCTTTCTTTCTTTCTTTCTTTCTTTCTTTCTTTCTTTCTTTCTTTCTTTCTTTCTTTCTTTCTTTCTTTCTTTCTTTCTTTCTTATGTTGACATGTGAATTGCAAAAGCTAAAACCTGAAAGATACAAGATTCAAAATGATTGTCTTGCTTGTGAACAGGTATGAGCAAGAAACATATGACAGCTGGTTAGTTAGAATGTTAATGGACCTCGTTTAAGGGGATCTACTACTCAGTTCAATATAAGTGGCTGCAATTTAATAAGTACACTACAGCCTGATTCTGGTCTCACACTCGTGTAACTTCATAGACTTTAGAGTTACCACTGATTACACAAAGGAAAGTGAAAGAGTACTTGTGGCATCTTAGAAACTAACAAATTTATTTGAAGTGAGCTGTAGCTCACAAAAGCTTATGCTCAAATAAATGGAGCTGTAGCTCACGAAAGCTTATGCTCAAATAAATTTGTTAGTCTCTAAGGTGCCACAAGTACTCCTTTTCTTTTTGCGAATACAGACTAACATGGCTGCTACTCTGAAACCTGTCGCAAAGGAAAGTGAAATTAGACAATAACACCCAGATTTTTAAAGATTTTTTAGATGTTGCTCCACAAGACCTAAGTGATTTAGAAAGCTAAGTCCCATTTTCAAAAGTGACTTAGGAACCTTAGTTGGCTTCTAAGTGGCTCCTAAGTGCCTAAATTGGCTTCTAAGTGCCTAAATCACTTGTGAAAATGAGACTTAGCTGTCTAAATCACTGAGACTAGCAATGCTGAATGGAGCAGTGCCTAAATACCTTTAAAACCTTAAAATAAGTATTTATAGTTGTATCTTTTTTATTTATTTTTGACATGTTTGTATGTGAGGAGGAAAGAATAAAGTGAATATGTTAAAACTGGATGGAATTTTTCAAGAGTAGAATTTTTTATATTGAACTGAAATTGGTGCTTTTGTAGAATCATAACAAACACAGTGTAAATAGATAGTGTAATTAGGTTAAATCAGGAAGAAGAAACAATTTATTCAATAGATATATAGAAAACTCTTATTAAACACATTGTGTCTTCTATGCCAAATCTTGGTCCCATTTGGACAAAATTGTCATTGACTGCTAGTAGACCAGGATTTGCCTCTCTGGATTATGGAACCAAGTTAGTGTCTTAAAGTTGTAAATTGCCATTCCAAGACTATTTTTGACTCCATATTCCCATAACTTAGGCAAAAAAACCCCAAAACTCTTTATTGGTATAAATGTGTATACCTAGTCTTACAGCAAAATAAACTTTTTTTGTGAAAGCTTGAGATTAATCTGATGTTCTGGTTTTGAGTTACAGTTCTTAGGGGGCAAAAGGTACTTTTCCATTTTTAGGAAATTATTCTAAATTTTTCATTCACTCACAAATCAAAAAATGGTTAGGCTCAAAGATTGAACTTGTTTGATTCTCAAACTAAATCATAGGCCTCTTCTTACCTTTTCAGAGACCCTAATTCCTTCCTGACATTTTCAAAGGAGGGGCAGGGACTTATACAGCTGACAGAGCGGGGAGAGATTGAACGAGCCAGCAGCACAGCTGACAGCTCTAAAATGAAAATGAATGTGAATAAATGAAAATAAATAAGAGGACATGTTCTTTGAAGAAAGCCGGGCTTGAAATGAGTGTAATACAATACAAAACATATAAGTTGTCAGGGCTAGCTTAGCGTTGATCAGAATGATCTGGAAAAAGGGGTAAACAGAGAGGTGGCAAAATTTGCAGATGATACAAAACTACTCACGATAGTTAAGTCCAAAGCAGACTGCGAAGAGCTACGAAGGGATGTCACAAAACTGGGTGACTGGGCAACAAAATGGCAGATGAAATTCAATGTTGATAAATGCAAAGTAATGTACACTGGAAAACATAATTATACCTCACTCAAGAAAGAGATCTTGGAGTCATTGTGGCTAGTTTTCTGAAAACATCCACTCAATGAACAGCGGCAGTCAAAAAAGCTAACAGAACATTGGGAATCATGAAGAAAGGGCTAGATAATAAGACAAAAAATATCATATTGCCTCCATATAAATCCATGGTACATCCACATCTTGAACACTGCATGCAGATGTGGTTGCCCCTTCTCAAAAAACATATATTGGAATTGGAAAAGGTTCAGAAAAGGGGAACAAAAGTTATTAGGGTTATGGAACAGCTTCCAAATGAGGAGAGATTAGTAAGATCAGAACTTTTCAGCTTGGAAAAGAGGGCATATGACTGAGGTCTATAAAATCATGACTGTTGTGGAGAAAGTAAATAAGAAAGTGTTATTTACTCCTTCTCATAACACAAGAACTAGGAGTCACCAAATGAAATTAATAGGCAGCAGGTTTAAAACAAACAAAAGGAGGAATTTCTTCATACAACACACAATCAGCCTGTGGAACTCTTTGCCAGAGGATGTTGTGAAGGCCAAGACTATAACAGGGTTCAAAAAAGAACTAGATAAATTCATGGAGGATAGATCCATCAATGGCTATTCACCAGGATGGGCAGGGATGATGTCCCTCGCCTCTGTTTGCCAGAAGCTGGGAATGAGCAATGGAATGGATCACTTGATGATTACCTGTTCTGTTCATTCCCTCTGGGGCACCTGGCATTGGCCACTGTCGCAAGACAGGATACTGGGCTAGATGGACCTTTGGTCAGACCCAGTATGGCCGTTCTTATGTTATGTTCTTATGGACTCTATGCTCACTCTGGCAAGTCATTGTTTCCCCTCAAATCCCGTCTGACTTTGTTATTTAGTAAATGTTATCTGAGGGTACATTAGACTCCATAGGCTAATTTCACAGATTTCACAGGCTCTGATGCTCCGTGCAGCAAAGTAAACCATACCCAACAGAGTGAGTACACATGTTTAACCTGACAGTTGTTGAAGGCCTGGGGAAAGCAGAAAAAAGACATCATAGCAGCTGAGCCCCATCAGGTACGTAATTGCAAAGGTGCAATCTCCAGAACTGTAATATTACACCAGGCAGGGACCAAAGACCAGTGCTCTTTCAGCTGCCCCTTATCAAACTCCAAACCTCAAGTGCACAATTTATTATTAACAATCCCTGTTACTGTGAACATGCACTTGGCTCTCATCATTGTCGTATCTGAGGGGGTTTAATGCATTATAATGTCTTAATTAAACAATTTAATGTATTTAATGCACACTTCAGGATATATTACATCAGGCTATGTAGCCTCAGAGTACACATACTTTAATTGGAACATGTGACTAATGATTTTATATTCATCATTCCAATCAGTGTTTTGACATCTCTATTTTTAATTACACAGCCCGCCCCAGAACAGTCAGGGCCACTAACACAACAACAGTAATAAAACAACATGAATGCAACATTATGTTTGAGACTATAGCCTTGATTCCTAATGATACTATCTCCAATGATTTGTTAGCAATTAGATTTCCATAATTAAATTCTGCAGTTTATAACATGCTAGAAATGTAAGGTGCATTTAAATAATGAAATCTTTTCCTGATGAATATTGTTAAAAACTAGCTCCATTCTTCCCAAAGAACTGGTGCTATAAAATGCCCAAAGTGGCTTAATTGCTATCCAATATGTTAATTTCAAATGACAGACTAATAGTCTTTGAAGTCTAATTCCTGATTGCATCTAATAAGCTGGTTTTTATAGTGCCTGAACTTTAAAACATAGGCCTGCAGCTAAACTCATGTGGGGAAGTGACCATGAGGTCACATTTTAACAATGATTGAAGGTGAAGTTCTTTTGGTGTTCTGTTGGAGACTAGAGCGGAATCATCAAGGGGTCGCCCTGGAGGTCAGCGTCTCCAGCAACAAGCTCCAGTTTTGTGCAGACTTATTCTCCATGTACTTGAATTTCCTAAGAACGGTAAAAGTAACAGTTTGGAATCAACAGCTGCTTATGTAAAATATCCCTTTCCCCCCACGTAGGACATGCTGACTTGGGAGAGAAGAATGTGCGCACATGTGTTGTTCCACCTTTGACAACGCATTTAAAAGAGACTGATCCACAGCCTCAGATGGCATTTATTAGTTTTTACACCAGACAGTTTACACCACCAGAAGCTTTGGTCCATAATCAAAGCCTTTTGGATTATTTGATTCCTGCATATGTCATGTTGAGTAATTAAACCACTGATTATGTTAAAAAAATACTGAAGTGGGACAGAAAATTACACTTAAAAGTAGAATCCACTCTCAATGCAGTATTGCAAATTAAATCAGAGTCCTTTTTACAGAATACACAGAGAAATTCCTCCTCTCTTTAAGTATCAGTGATGCTAATAGGATTTAAATCACCAGCATCAAGGGCACAATAGACGACAGTGCACATATGTGCATGTTTTAGCCATCCTTCTCAAAGTACATGTTGCATTCACTTCCTCAAAAAGCCGTAGACCATAATGCTTATTGGTTCCTTGTTCCTCTGTTTCTGAGCAGATTTGCTGTGGCGAATTGCTTCCCATCGAGCAGTGTATTCTCAGTTCTAAGCCTGGCTTTTCTCTCATTTGCACTGGAGTAAATCAAAAGTAATTTGATTTTCAACTTGTGTTAGTGTGAAGAGAATCATTCTGTCTGTCTCCTCTCCATATGGCCCTCACACAATTGCTGACAAGACTCAAGAGACACAACAGTTGGTTGAGGCCCAGTTAGATTTTATTAGAACTGGTCAGGAATTTTTTGACAAAACTTTTTTTGGTTGGAAAGTACCGATTTGTCAAAACCGACACTTCTTGTGTGAAAAGGTCACTTTTGATGAATTTCCCATTTTGAAATTTTTTTTAAAATGTCCTGTTTTGACATTTTCAAAATAAAAAGTTCTGCATTTCACTTTGAAACAACTTTTGTTTCAAAATTTGTAGATTAAAAAAAAGACAAAGATCAAAATCAAAATGAATGTTTCAATTGACCCAATCAAAAAAAAGTTGGGATTTTCAGTTCACAAAACTTTTCAAGATTTCAACTTTTTATCCTGATTCGAGGTGGGAAAATTTTTTGAAATCTTGAAAATTCTCATGGGTTGGAAAAATCATTTCATGCCTAGTTCTAGATTTTTACACAAAAGTATTTCAAATTGATAGTATATGCTCTGTTTTGGGATTAAAAAAGCCTCAAAGAGATTAAGGGCCCATCCTTAACTGAAGTAAATTGGCATAGCACCATGATTTGGTGATGATTCAATTACTCTTTGTATTTTTAGTTCTCACATGATTAGAATTAAGATACAAATGTTCAACAGTGAGGGTAATTGGTCACTGTAGCACTTTATTTAGGGATGTGGTGGATTTTTCAACACTTTCAATCTTTAAATCAAGATTGGCTGTCTTTCCAAAAGCTATGCTCTAGTTAAACCAGAAGTTATAGGCTTGATGCAAGAATCACTGGATGAGGTTTCTGTGTCATGCAGGCGAGACTGATCTCTTCTGGTCTTAAAATCTTTGAATATATGTTTTGCGTTTTAGGGTTTGTTTTAGTTTAATAGTATTTTGTAAACTATGCCTTGCTTTTGTGGGAACATCCAATTTCCTGTTGTGTTAAGGCCCCCACATGTTTCTCCAGAAGTATAAAGGGGCCTTATAATCAGCAGAATTCCCCTCAGGAATACCTATGACATAAGGGGGCATCCCAGCTGGCATGGAGCTAATGCCAAATGACTCTTGCAGCCCCTTTTAGGGATAGGGAGAGCAGGACAAGGCCCATGCACCACTGCACACCAAGTACTCCTGGTTGCCCACATCCTCATGGGGGCTATGAGTAAGTAGCCCAAGTGTCAGTAAAAGCAGTTATGGGGCACAAAGTTGGCTGGTCTACCTTCCCCACACACCTCTGCTCCCACACTGAGTGCATCTCGAAAGGCACAGAGAACTGGGCCTCTTGTTATATGGCTTGGTTAACCTTGCAGAACTATACTCTGTGTACTTGGGCCCCACCTGAATTCCACTGTAATTATCTTTACAACATAGATCATGCCTACACCTTACAAAATTCAGGCTCAAAGCACATCCTTTGGAAAGGGTTTGTTTTATTTATTTTTCTAGGAAACAGAAGTTAGCATCCTATGGTTTGTACTGACGCTGTTTTCTTTGTTTCTCACGCTTCCCTGTCCCTTCTACCACCTCCACTCCTCATAGAAAAATTGTTTAACTTGTTGTGTACTATATGCAATAATCATGTTACCAGCTCAATCATGTTATCAGTGGAAATGTCAAGCCCTGTCTTTCCATAAGCCCCTGTGCCTTTCAGCTCTGGTACTTTCAAAACAGTACATATCAAAGTGATTGTTAAGCCTGGCATCAGTACAGACTTGTGCTGGGACCTGCCTCATTTTGTATAAATTTTATTACCTCTGGAATTTTAAAGGATATTAGATGTAGCATGTCCTACGGGCAGGAAATAAACAAGGGCTTGATTTTAACTCTGATTTGAATCCTAATACTTTATAGTATAGGAATCACTAATTTCTATTTAGACTTTTTAATAGCCTCTGAGCCAAGTTCTGCCCTCAGTTACACCCATACAATCTCACTGCAGAGAGTAACGGATGAAAACTCCAATGCTGATATTCTGGATTTAAACCAGTGTAACTGAGATTCAGTCTGGCCTAAAATTAGTAGTTTTCTGTTTACATTACATCATTTCATAAAGCCTGCTATTCTGTGGGTAGAATTTGAGGATAGCAGTCTTAGAGAATTGACAGAAGCCAGTCAGTGCTAGTCTTAGTTTATTCAGAGCATAATGTTAGTTGGCATGTGATGAGATCACAATTTCTATTAGCTGTTAATTGAATTTATTACAGCGGTCCTTCCTGGTATCGCTTCAGTGGAGGTCCTGTCAATGTTTCCATTATAAACGCTGTATATTAGCGGTGTATAATAGCCATAAAAGTTCTCTCCCGACTGAAATATAGTGCACAAACTCTTAGCTTAGATCCAAGAACATTTTTCTTTTCCACAAAATTTGAAGGAAATCGGTTTGGCCATGATTTATTATTTAGAAGATGACAAAAATAGTATTTTGGCTGGATTTTGCCATTTTTTGCATTCCTTTCACTAAAAAAGAAACAAATGCTTTTTAAGTAATAATTGTCTGTACTGTTTTTATGTTTAACAAAATTAGAGAGCTGGTCAAAAAAAATACTTCACATATGTTTGACTGACTGCAACAAAAAATGGACAAAAGGAGCACATATGTAAATATGTCATAGTACCATATACCTCTTTATGGAGTGGATTCTATTTTAGGCCTGATACAATTCTTCTTCTTCTTAGTGGGCAAGGTTGTCTCACTTTGGAAGAATTGTTTAGAAATCTTATTTAAAAATATTAAACTCTATTTGGGAGTAGGACTAAGAATTGCCATACTAGATCAGAGAAGTGGTCCATGTAGCCCTACATCCTGTCTCCGACAGTGGCCAGAACCAGGTGCTTCATTAGAAGGAGCAAAATCCCCATAACAGGAAATTATAGACCAACCTGGCCATAGGGGAAGTTTCTTCCTGACCCGAGGCTTTTAATGGTTGACGTATGCCCAGAAACATGAGGATTTAGATGTACATCTCGTTGTTTGTGAACTTTGTAAAAAGGCACTAATCTACCTTTTCAGTTTGCCATTAGTTTCTGTAACTATGCATATAGAATCAGGCATAAGTAAACAATTAAATGTGCTAGATTCTGCTGTAATTTATACTCTGTGCATCCTCAGTTAATGGGATTCCACAAGTTATAAGTAAGAGCAGTCTGAGGCCCAAAAGGATATAGAGACAGTGGGTGGGTGAGGTTCTGTGGCCTGCAGTGGGCAGGAGGTCAGACTAGATTATCATGATGGTCCCTTCTGACTTTATCATCTGTAAGTCTATGAATCACAGTCAAGAGTTTATTCACCTGTTGGGTGGGAGGAGCCCTCCACCACACAATCCCACCTGTCTCCTCTGGTTTCCAATGAGCTCGCAAAACTGTGTGCTGGAGAGAGGAGTTGACACATTATCTCTCTCTGGAACCCATCATCGTACTATCTGAATGCCTTTTGCTGAGTGTAACAATTCCCATAGTGCGACATGCTGTTGATATTCGCCAGTGTTACCATCGCTGAACATTGTTGTAAAGAGAATCCTGGGTAGAGAGGGAGTTTCCCTGTTCTTCAGCATGGGTAAGCACCCTTGTAGGCCTGGCAGCTCCAGAGCAAAGGCAGAAACAATTGGTGATAAGGTTGGGATTTTTTTTAAAAAATGTGAGCAATATGAAGCAGATGCCTCACTCTTTAATAAGTTCCACACACAGTGGAGGAAGGGTTGATAAGCCTCAAATGTTAATATGTTTCTGAAATCCGACTACGGGCTTGTCTACACTGGCAAGTTTCTGTGCAGTAAAGCAGCTTTTGGTGCTCAAACTGCAGATGGGAACACACTGCCAAGCCACTTTGTGAGCAGAAACTCCTCAGTTGCAGCGCTGCAAAAAGCCACCTCGACGAGAGTCGTAAGGCTATTTGCGCAGAGGCTCCAGCACTCTATTGCCAGTGTAGACACTTGATTGCTTTCTGCACTGTAATTGGCCTCTGGAGCTGTCCCATAATGCCTCAAGCAACCGCTCTGCTCATTGTTTTGAGCTAGGCTACCCTGGAGACATGCGCCCCTCCCCTTTCAAAGCACCGTTTCTGCCAGCTGTTGTGTGCTGTGCTGATCTGCTCCGGGACACAAAGCAAACCATTAATGTGGAATGCTCGTCCTGTTGAACAGAGAGGCTGGTGTGTGTGTGTGTGTGTGTGTGTGTGTAGAGAGAGATTGCTGTGCAGACAGCCCAGGAAGGGAGGTGGGGGCTGATGTCGGGGTTTTCCCCTCCCTCTGCCTCAGGACTGGTTGCTTCCTGCTGCTGTCTGAATTTACAAGACAGCGTGCTGACACACTCTCTGTCCCCCCAACACAATGTCTCTCTCCCCCCCCATACACACACACACTCCCTGTCACACACTCTTCTCTCTCCCCACACTTCAGTTGAAAAGCAGCTGGCAATGTAGTAGGATGCCCATGAACCAATGGGATTGGGAAACCTGCATCATGTGATGCTGTGCCTGCCCCATGAGGCACTGCAAACCCTTCCTAAAGCACCCTGCGGCCAGTTGCACAGTGGGAGAGCTACCACAGTGCACTGCTGTCTTTGCCGTTGCAAGAGCTGCTAATGTAGACACGCTCCAGCATCACAAGGAGCACAGCGTGAACACGCAACAGCAGTTTAATTCCAGCATTTTAATAGAAGTGGTATAACTTGTGGCACAGAAACATGCCAGTGTAGACATACCCTAATACTCATGATCTGTGGTCAAGCTCCATCACTAAAATGGCTTGGGGCCAGATTCACCCATGCAGTACCGCTGGTTTTCATCACCCGAATGTAGGTGTAACCAGCCCAGAGAGGACCACTCCAGGAGAAGGATGGTCTGCTGGTGGGTAGAGCTATCATAGGGACTATTACAACACTTTCTTTGCCGCCAGTGTATCAGTTAACATAGGCGTGAACTGAGGAAAGGAAGCATGGGTGTGACAACACTGCCCTACACAGATCCTTGGTGGCGTCTTTAGCCTCCTGTGGCACTGCAGTCTGGAATAAGTTAGAGAAATTTTTTTGGCTGATCCAACTCTGTGTAGCAAGACTGTCCCTGTGTTAAGTGGCACCAGGACAAGGGAGTGCAAAGGCAAACTTTAAGCCACTTTTGCATCTCCTTACCCATCGCACCCTATGCATTTCAGCTGTACCTGTGAATCTGACCCTTCTTTTAAAAAAAAAAAAAAGGTGAAATTTTGTAGGCATCATTAGTATGTAATGTAAACTTGGCTGGTTTGGAGACTTTATTATTATTTAAAGTTTTAAAACTACCAAATCGTCAATCTTTGCCAGTCTGCTATTGCACAGGTTCAGTAATATTTAAATTCTCTCTTTTAAATACTCTTTCCCAGAGTGAATGTGGTGCTTGTGAAAGGTGCTAGACTGACAGCCCTGGAAGTTGAAGTCCTCTGTTAATCCCCATGATAGGACCAGTCCAGTCTGGTCTCGGAATGTTGATGCCTGGTGATGTTATTTACTCCATACCTGTTTAGAATATTAACAAGTTAAAGCCCTCACCTGGAGGCATGACAGAGCAGTAAGCCTCCTTGCCAAGCCTTGGACTCTGCTGGGATTGCCAACAAGGGTTCCAGTTAGTATCAGTTGCAACATGGGTGGTTGTGCAGTGAGAACCTGTCTGTGGGGAACTGGGCTGACACCACCGCGTTGTTTCACAGCAGAGAAACTTTATAAGGCACGTGCTCTGTCTGCGTTTAGTCTTTAAGGTTTCATAAAGGAACTGATGTGACAACCACTTTGAAGGAGCCAATAAGGTTGTGGTGTCACTGACCTGCATCTTAATCTCATCTGTTCAGTGTAATATACAAGGTACTTGACACAGAACATACACATGTAGTACTGCATTGCACATATGGCACGCCTCGTGTGAGGTGTCAGACTTTCATGGAATTTTGGCTCTTCAAAGAACACTACCACTGCAGCCTAGTAAACATGGTGGCCCATGGGGAAGGGGTGAGTGTCCCTGTAATCTACACTGATGTGATACATCATAAACTGCACCGGACAAAGATCCTTTCCTGAAAGTGCCTATATTATGTATAGGCTGACATAGTACAGTGTTTCAGCTCCCAAAGCACCATTACATCCGAGTTGACAAAGATTCATGCAGATGTGATGGAAGGTTTGTAGTGCAACTATATTCGGCTTTAGAGACTTATGGGATATGAAATGACCAAAGTAGACATTAAAAGGATTAGACAAGATAGATTCTTCTATGTTATGTAAAGTCGGCCATTAAAATGAATTTGAAGTTGGATTGGGCCTTGCTAGAATTCATAAATACAAACAAATACTTTGGCTTTAAGATAAACTCTTTGAAGTAATTAAGCTGTTTCTCATAGACTATAGGAAGGAAGAGAGAGAGGGAGAGAGATTGTGATTGTTAATTCTGTTTTTAAATATGTAGGAAATGTTCATGTAGGTAATGGAGATAGTTTGACAACCCTACCTGTGTTTTGCCACTTCTAGATTGGATTACTGTAAGGTGGTCTACACTGCAAGCCCACTTGGAAATCTCACCTAGTACAGAATGTGTCTGCTCACTTATTTAGCTGTGTTTCCCACCTGGAGCACATTATACCTCTGTGCCATAATTTGCCCTGACTGGTCTCCAGGTGCAAGTTGTTGGTTTCAACCTATAAATCTTGATGTGGTTTGACACAATCATGGAGACCACCTCTCTACTCATGTGATGTTGCAACAGGGGGTTGGCAGACTGGGATTTCTTAGTGAGGGGTTCCCCAACTCTGAAACTTACTCTTTCACTCTCACATTGGAGCCAAGATCTGTTGAACTTCAGGACACATTGCAGAGCCTATGTATTCTCCTGGGCGCTTTGTGTGTATGTGTTGTGAGGGAGGAATGTGTGTGGGGTTGGCGGGTGGGGTTGTAATGTAGACTGGTCCAGGAACACACAGTAGCGTATGTTGTTACAACAAGAAAAATGTCCTGATTTGGGCCAGTTGGAAATTTTCCATCAAAACTGTCTTTCTATAGAAAATTGGGCTTTCAACTGAATGAAATTGTTTGTTCTTGCCTGACCCAGAAGTGACCCAGATAGTTAGGATGAGTTCTGAGCATAGGGAGATGTATAGTGCTACCCTTTAATTACTTTACTTATCTGGGAGAAGGAGGAGGCTTTAGAAGGACATTTCATTGTTCCTGTGAATTTTGTGGGCCAGGTGGTATAAATTGATTTAGCTCCATTAATGTAGAGCTAATCTAAGGATGCAAAAGCAGATCTGATGCATCAGAGTGGGTCTTGTTCTCTATGCATTCGTTTAAAAATTGTGTTTGCACCCGGAGTGCTAGATGAGCACATTTTTTTAAATTAAAAAAAATAAATCAGGCTAATTTGATGGGAGTTCTGCTTTTTAATTTGTTAGTTATTTATGGCACCGGAAATTACAAATTAACATGGGTCCCCAGGAAGTATTTGATCTAAAATAAGGAAAATTCCTTTAAAGGAGAGATATTTAAGAGGCCAATTGTTATTTATTTTATTAAGCACATAAGGGTTATTTGGATCTGTGTCCTGGCAATAATTCCTGTGTTTAGAGTGATGCTGATGGGAAAATTATATCCAGCAATTTATGAAAGGTGATACTGTGTCAACAGATATGCAGTGGGTTGGGACATGTGACAATAATCTTCCATGGCACTCAGAGCTTTCAGACCATATGCTTTAAATCGTTAGTAAAATATATTGCAGAACAGATTCCTCCCCTCCCACCCCCAAAGAAAATAAAAAAAATCTGTGGGAAGAGTGGGAACTAACAGAATTGCTGCTGTGTGGGTCTTCTAGGAACAGGGTTCAGGAGGAACTGGGGAGGGGAAACTATGGCACCTCTTGTTCCAGTGATTGAATTAGGTTGATATATGTGAGGAGATGACTGGGAGGAAGGATAAACTTGTGATATTTTGAGCCATAGGATGGAGATTTGCTTGTAAACATTTACCATTTGAACGCTCTTGAAAATGTTTTGCTGCAGCAAAGACAAATAGGGCAGGGTGGTCTGGGTTCCGTACCCACTCTTCTAGCATTGTAAGACCTGCATCAGAAATTCACGTGCGAAGCAATTTTCAATATGGCCTCTGTTTTCAAGCATCTCAGTTTTTGAGTGCCCAGCTTCAGACACCCTATGCCTGATTTTCATCCACAGAACATCATCCTTTTGAAAGAGGTACAGCACATCCTAATGTATATAGGTCAGTGGTGGGCAACCTGCGGCCCATGGGCCACACACGGACCGTCAGGGTAATCCGCTGGCGGGCCGCGAGACAGTTTGTTTACATTAACCATCTGCAGGCATGGCTGCCCGCAGCTCCCAGTGGCCACGGTTCACCATTCCTGGCCAGCAGAAGCTGCGGGAAGCTCCTAGTAACAGAACCTTGGGACAATACTAAGTTCCTGGAGCCCTTTTGAATAACAGAGAGAGCACAAACTTGGGGGAAAGGGAGAGAGCCCTTTAAAATTGAAACTGCACCTCTTTGGCTCAGCCTGTCAAACTGAAAGTTCAGACAGGAGGCGGCACCTCAGACCACAAATAAACTTCATGTAATGGGTCAAAACCTGAAATCCTTGCTCAGGCAGAATTGTCAGTGAAGTCAGTAAGAATTTTGGCGGAACAAAGACCTGAAGCTTTTTATCTGGTGTTAGTAATTATTACTGGCATTTCTGAACCTCCTGCAGGCGGCGCTCATCTTACCAAGAAAGTGGACTGTGTTTGTGGAAGCAGTGGCAAGGGAGTCCTACGCCGAGGCAATAAAACAGTTTACATTCTGCATTAATATTGGTTTAAACATCATAAAAAGAACATGAATGTTTAAAAATTAAACATTTTTTGTTTTAATACTAAACACTGACGTTTTTTCTTCTGATTTTTAAACCACCATTAAACTAGGCTGGAAACTGTTTTATAGTCTCTTGCCGTATCTCAGTCACTTTTCAGCATGAGAACTGCCAAGCAGCAAAAGGCTCCAAAAGGCTAATTGTAATTGAAAAGGTTATTTTCAAATGCACATCGGTGTTTATTCATGGTGAGAGGTGATTCTTACCTTTTGAACTTTTTGACTGCTGGCCCAAGTGTTCTGATGTGTCAAGCAGATTGCTATTTCCAGTTAAGCACTGAGTATAGGGGAATAGCTCATTCAAACCCATTTGAAAGATCAGCAGTAGCTTTATGATGGGATAGGGGGCGAGTCAATATTTTAGGAGCATCTTTCAACACAGTCATTAGTTTTATCAGTCAGAAGTTTTTAAGACAATCTTTCTTAACCCACCACCTGAATAAGTGCCAGTATAAAGCACTTTTCCACCAGCTGGATGCTTTCACGGATCCTGTTTGCTAATAAGAGTACCATTGTGTGGCTAGCAAATTCACATCAAGAAACAATGAGCTAGGTCCTCAGCTGTGCTGAGATACTTGCTGCAGCTCAGATGGGGTGTGGCGGGGGAGGATGCGGGGTGGTGGTGCAGGGGAGGGCACAGGGGATGATAGCTTTTTACTACCTTTGAACTTCCTCATCCCAAGGGGTAGAGGGGAACCAATCCAGTCACAGTGTAACTTAAAGCAGTCTCAGAGCTGCTCTAATTGGAACCAAGTACCTGAGGCCCCAGAATGCTATTTCCGCAGCTGGGAATTGCTGAAGAGGCCATGCCTCCTACTCCGAGCTGCTCCTCGGATTCCATACCACCTGATGACTCCTTGGGTAGCAGGCTAACCTGACTTTCCAACTGCTTTTCAGTGCCACAACAGAGCAAAGCTGTTTGGGAGAGAGAGGCAGGGGAACAGAAGTAGGGCCAGTGTGTAACTTACTTAGAAGCTCCACATTCTGCCTCTCATTGTCTCACCTGTGAATGCCTTTCACTAGGTATCATTTAATTTAGAGATATTTTGCTCCCACTTTCAGGGACGAGCCTTAAGTTTCCCTTAAATAAAGAGTTGCTTAACACAGATAGTAAGATTAGTTCCCCATCTACTCTACTTTCTGCTATGTCCCTTCTCAGCCTTGGCCCAGTCCACTTCATAGGAGTATCTGTCACTGGTGCTTGAAATAGGACTGTGTCTTGAAACACTCTCATTATCAAAAAAAAGTTTCAAAAATACTATTTCTTGTAGTGAAATCTCTAGGATACTTTCTTGTTAGGGACACAGCCAGCCAACTAGATACCGTACAGAAAAGCCCCAACAGTGACGCTTTGTCCTAAACCTCCACCATATCCCCATAAATAAAATCCATTTTAGCAACATGTCCTTCTAATTTCATTCAGGTGCCATCAAATAGAATATATATGGCTTTGGACTGGAGTCTGCTCTGGCAGTCTGTGCTATATGCCTAATATCAATAAGTGTAAACTCAAGAGGAAAAAGTATGATGGGCAAGAAAGACAACTGTGTTTGAGTGTGGAAAGTAGAGGGCATTGATAATAAGGCCTTTTATCTAAAAGAGTACTCTAGAGAGTAGAGAGTATGGTAATAAAGCCTCTTATCTAAGATCAAGTTTAATATCTGTTTTGTTCTTTGGAAACAGTATCTAAAAATGTGCAGAGATGTGGATTCCATCAGAGGTCTTCCATCTCTAAATTCTATGAGCCCATATCAGTATTCTGAGATTTGTAAGGTTATACAGTTGCTGGAATTTGTACTGCTGGTTACTTCAAGGGCTGAATTTTGTTTTGAGCTATTCACGCACAGCACTCACAGAAATTCATAGGAATTGAGAGCTGCTATCTCAGGGCAGAGTTGTTTTTTTCTTTCCAAGGGTGATCCAGAAGCACTTGAGTTTCAAACTTGTTGGCGATCTGTGTAAAGATCTAGTGAAGGCTATTTAGCTGTACTGCAGTGGTCACCAACCAGTCGATTGTGATCAACTGGTCGATCCTAGAGGATCTCCCAGTCGATCACGATCTCCGGTGGCACAGCAGGGCTGCTGCAAAGACAGGCTCCCTGCCTGCGCCGCCCTGCGAATGGGGGAGCAAGGGTCTCCCTCCGCGTGCTGCTCCTGCCTGCAAGCACCACCCCCACAGCTCCCATTGGCCGGGAATGGGGAGCTGTGGCCAACAGGAACTCCGGGGCGGTGCTTGCAGAGAGGGGCAGTGCGCAGCACCATGTGCCGCCCACCCTTCTCCCCCCTCAGGGGTGTGTTGGCCCCTTCCGGGAGCAGCGTGAGGCCTGGGTAGGCAGGGAGCCTGCCTTAGCAACAGCTATGCTGCACCACCAACCAGGAGCCGCCAAAGGTAATTGCTGCCTGGCGGGAGGCCGCACCCCAACCCCCAGCCCTGAGCCCCCTCCCGGAGCCAGCACCCTGAATCCCCTCCTGCACCCCAAGCTCCAGCCCTGAGCCCCCTCACAAAGCCAGCATCCCATACCCCTTCCTGCACCCCCAATCCTCTCCTGCACCCCAAGCCCCAGCCCTGAACCCCCCTCCCAGAGTCAGTACCCTGTACCCCCTCCTACACCCCAACACTCTGCCCTAGCCCAAAGCGCCCTTCTGTACCCAACTCCCTCCCAAAGCTTGCACTCCTCACCCCTTGTGTACCCCAAACCCCTGCCCCAGGCTCAGCCCAGAGCCCCCTCCCATACTGCAAACCCCTCGGCCCCAACCCAGAGCCCGCAGCCCCTCCCAAACCCCTACCCTAGCCCAGTGAGAGTGGGAGGGATGGAGAGAGTAGGCAGAGCTTTGGGGAAGGGACGGGCCTGGGGGAAGGGATGGGGTAGATCCCATGTTGCCCTTGGATTCAAAAAGTGATCTTGGGCATAAAAAGGTTGGAGTCCACTGCTCTACAGTAACAGTATCTGAGCCTGTAATACCCCTTGAAATGAGGTAAAAGCATACAGCCATGACCACACCACCTCATTCTTCAACTGCTGTTTACAGAAGATGGAAGAATGCACTCTGGCAGTAACCCAGCTCCCAGGGAAATTTTGGCCAAACTGGAGGATACTGAGGGAACTGAATTGCTACCATATTTTTGTAGGAGTGACATTGAGAGCTGTGTGTAAAGCATGCATATCTTTCAGCAACAGACTGTTTGTCTTCTCACTCTGATTGTTAATGACCATGAAATGCCAGCAGGAGGGCAGCCAGGACAGTAATTCTCGTTCTTTCTCTCTCTCTTTGTAGCTATCAGGGATTCTAACACACTGGGATAATGAAATAATATAGGTTGTCAGTCCAAAATAACAACACTTTACAAAGTGGAAATGCAAATTTCCTGTGATATCCCTGACTAGCAGGTGGTATTTCCTGATATATTGTTTCTGACCTTCAGGGAAAATGATACTATGAATTGACTTAGGAAAACGAGCATGGTATCAAGGGCCAACATTTAAAGTGAAACAATGAGAGTCTTTTCAGCGGGATAGTAAAGTTGAGACGAGCAAAAGGGCTTAGACTTTAAAAGTTTTTTTTAACTCTTATAAGTGGGGTGGCATAGTGATAAAGCAAGCCTCATTTTAGACACTGTGGGCTAAACATTGCAAAGTTTGTGATACATTTTTGTGTGGCCAAAATCGAATGCAAAAAACTATTTAGCACAAACTAGTAGATATTTATAAAGTTGCATTACTTATTGATGGCATGGCTTTTTCAATTTTATCCCTGGGTGCTAATACTTGTGTACCTCCAGATAAAAAGAAATATATTTAATTGTGCTCCTAACTGTAAAATCACAGGTAAAAATAAATATGTTTCCATTCATTTAATTTTGCTTGGAGAACATGTTTGATTACAGTCAGACAGCAATTGTGAAAAACTTATTTGCTCTCATAACTTCTAAAAACCCCAGGGCTTTTGTTTTATAAAAGAGGCTCAATAGTTGGGTCTCTTGATCTCACTGGCCACATTGTAGTCCATGTGAATGAACTTATAAAAAGATACCAGTCTATTTAAATAATGCTCCCTACATTTATTCAAGTTATATCCAGGATCTAGCCAGAGATGTCAAGAGTAACAAGAAGGGTTTCTTCAGGTATGTTGGCAACAAGAAGAAAGCCAAGGAATGTGTGGGCCCCTTACTGAATGAGGGAGGCAACCTAGTGACAGAGGATGTGGAAAAGCTAATGTACTCAATGCTTTTTTTGCCTCTGTTTTCACTAACAAGGTCAGCTCCCAGACTGCTGCGCTGGGCATCACAAAATGGGGAAGAGATGGCCAGCCCTCTGTGGAGATAGAGGTGGTTAGGGACTATTTAGAAAAGCTGGACGTGCACAAGTCCATGGGGCCGGACGAGTTGCATCCGAGAGTGCTGAAGGAATTGGCGGCTGTGATTGCAGAGCCATTGGCCATTATCTTTGAAAACTCGTGGCGAACCGGGGAAGTAAAAAGGCTAATGTAGTGCCAATCTTTAAAAAAGGGAAGAAGGAGGATCCTGGGAACTACAGGCCAGTCAGCCTCACCTCAGTCCCTGGAAAAATCATGGAGCAGGTCCTCAAAGAATCAATCCTGAAGCACTTGCATGAGAGGAAAGTGATCAGGAACAGCCAGCATGGATTCACCAAGGGAAGGTCATGCCTGACTAATCTAATCGCCTTTTATGATGAGATTACTGGTTCTGTGGATGAAGGGAAAGCAGTGGATGTATTGTTTCTTGACTTTAGCAAAGCTTTTGACACGGTCTCCCACAGTATTCTTGTCAGCAAGTTAAGGAAGTATGGGCTGGATGAATGCACTATAAGGTGGGTAGAAAGCTGGCTAGATTGTCGGGCTCAACGGGTAGTGATCAATGGCTCCATGTCTAGTTGGCAGCCGGTATCAAGTGGAGTGCCCCAAGGGTCAGTCCTGGGGCCGGTTTTGTTCAATATCTTCATAAATGATCTGGAGGATGGTGTGGATTGCACTCTCAGCAAATTTGCGGATGATACTAAACTGGGAGGAGTGGTAGATACGCTGGAGGGGAGGGATAGGATACAGAAGGACCTAGACAAATTGGAGGATTGGGCCAAAAGAAATCTGATGAGGTTCAATAAGGATAAGTGCAGGGTCCTGCACTTAGGACGGAAGAACCCAATGCACAGCTACAGACTAGGGACCGAATGGCTAGGCAGCAGTTCTGCGGAAAAGGACCTAGGGGTGACAGTGGACGAGAAGCTGGATATGAGTCAGCAGTGTGCCCTTGTTGCCAAGAAGGCCAATGGCATTTTGGGATGTATAAGTAGGGGCATAGCGAGCAGATCGAGGGACGTGATCGTTCCCCTCTATTCGACATTGGTGAGGCCTCATCTGGAGTACTGTGTCCAGTTTTGGGCCCCACACTTCAAGAAGGATGTGGATAAATTGGAGAGAGTCCAGCGAAGGGCAACAAAAATGATTAGGGGTCTGGAACACTTGAGTTATGAGGAGAGGCTGAGGGAGCTGGGATTGTTTAGCCTGCAGAAGAGAAGAATGAGGGGGGATTTGATAGCTGCTTTCAACTACCTGAAAGGGGGTTCCAAAGAGGATGGCTCTAGACTGTTCTCAATGGTAGCAGATGACAGAACGAGGAGTAATGGTCTCAAGTTGCAGTGGGGGAGGTTTAGATTGGATATTAGGAAAAACTTTTTCACTAAGAGGGTGGTGAAACACTGGAATGCGTTACCTAGGGAGGTGGTAGAATCTCCTTCCGTAGAGGTTTTTAAGGTCAGGCTTGACAAAGCCCTGGCTGGGATGATTTAACTGGGAATTGGTCCTGCTTCGAGCAGGGGGTTGGACTAGATGACCTTCTGGGGTCCCTTCCAACCCTGATATTCTATGATTCTATGATTCTAAAGGTGAGACTGAAACCCCATTCTTAGCTTCTCTCACATGATATTGCTGCACATTCATATATTGTATTGTATATAAACTAGCTCATGGCCGGGAGATCTGTCCAATACTTAGGCACAACATGATAAGCCATGAGGTTAATTTTCCTTGGGAAAACCCTACAACCCTTATTTATATGAGCTGTCCGTTCTCTTGTGTGCATTCCCATTGGTTTCAGTCAGGTTGGCTTCATTAGCATTAATCACATGAATTAGGGTTTGCAGTATTGGGTCCTTTGTTTTAGGGGATTTTAAGTCGTCTCCTTAACTTTGCTTGAATAGTTATTTGTTAAGTAATTCCTCTGTGTGTGTGTGTGTGTGTGTTCATGTAAGGTAATACTACAAAACCTTATTGCAATGATTGACGTGACTAACTTAAGGCTGCAAGTCTGTAATAGAAGTCACGGATCCCATGACTTTCCAGGAGTTCCGTGACTTCTGCAGTGGCCCGTGCGACTGACCCAGTTTTGGGCCACTGCATCCCCCACTCCCAGCAGCAGTGGCAGTCCCGGGATGCGCGTTGCCCCCTTCCCACACCAGCCACAGTCCCGAGCCGCATGTTGCTGCCCCACCCCAGCACCAGCCACGGCCCTGGGCTATGCACTGCCAGTCCCCCCACCCCACCCCACCCCACCCCAAGCACCAGCAGTGGTCCCAGGCCACGTGCCACACCCCTCCCACTGCACCAGCGGCGGTCCCCAGCTGCCCCTGCCTCGGAGCACCCACGGTGCCCCTGGGACCCCCCCCAGTGCCCGCAGAAGCCCCCTCCAGAGCACCCAAGATTTAATCAGGGGTATATAGTACAAATCATGGACAGGTCACGGGTCGTGAATTTTTATTTGCTTCCCGTGACCTGTCCATGACTTTTACTAAAAATGTGACTAAAATGTAGTCTTACTAACAGTCCACTGCAAATTTTTAAAGATGTAGATATCTGACCCTTTATTCATAGATTTTAAGGTCAAAAGGGACCAAGAGCTCCACTTTGTGATCTCCTGTATAAATAACAGAGACCATAGGTAAGGCTGTGAATCTTTCACAGAGGTCACAGAAGTCACGGATTCCGTGACTTTCCAGGACATCCGTGACTTCCGCAGCTGCAGCGGCTGGTGCAGCTGACCCCAGGGCCAGCCCAGCAGCTGGGGCAGCCCTGGTGCCAGTCGCACCAGCCACTGCTCCGGCAGCTTCAGGCAACTGGTCCCAGGCACTGCCCCGGAGCAGCGGTCCAAGGGCAGCAGTGACACCCCATGTCGCCCCCCGGCCCGGAGGAGCAGCAGCAGTGGTGGGGCCCTGACCTGCCCCCTGGCCATGAGCAGCTGCGGCGCCCCAGACTGCCCCCCAGCCTGGAGGACGGAGGAGTGGCGGCAGGGCCCCAGGCTGCCCCCCAGCCTGGGAGCAGCAGCAGCAGCGGGCCCGGGCTGCCCCCCCACCCCTCACAGGACTAGCAGTGGCAGCAGGGCCCTGGGCCACACCCCACCCCCAGGAGCAGCAGCGTCTGCTGGAGCACTGCCCATGCCCCCTCCCCCCCGCTCCCCCAAGCAGGTAATATTTAATTAGGGAATGGCCATGACTTTTTGGTTGTTGCCCGTAACCTGTCCGTGACTTTTACTAAAAACAGACATGACTAAATCATAGCCTTAACCATAGGCCATAGAATTTTATTATGACTGATAGTCTCAAGAAGATTGTATGTGAAATTACTGACCACAGAAAAATCCCTTTACACTGGCTGCATTTGGCCACAGTTGGCAAACTGTAATATTCACGTAGGCATAGTTTTAAAAATCAGAGAAGCAGTGTGGTCCTGTGGATAGGGCACTATGCTGGGATTCTGGAGACCGGTATGCTAATCCCAGTTCTGCCACTGAACTGCTGTGTAACCTTGGGCAAGTCATTTCCCCTCTTTGTCTCTCTCTTTCCCCTTCCCACCTCTTCTCTGTCTTCTCTTTTTAGAATGTGAGTGTTTGGGGATTGTAAGGTCTTGGGACAGGGACTGTCTTTTTTGTTGTGTATTTGTACATCACCTAGCCCAATGGGGGCCTGGTCCATAACTGAGGTTCTCAGGTACTACAGTATTACAAATAAATCATCATAATAAATGAATAATATATTAGTAGTACTAGTAATGGGGACCATTTCTCACTAAGTATTTGTTTGTATAGTGCCTGTCATAATGAGGCCCAATTTCAGTTGAGAAATCTAAGTCTAAGTCTAAAACCCGCAGCAGCGAGTCCAAGAGCCCAGGTCTACAGACTTGGGCTCACACTATGGCACTAAAAACAGCTGTGTAGACTTTTGACCCAGACCTGAACTCCCTGGGCTTCAGCACCCAAGTCTGAACATCTACAGAACTTTATTTTAGTGCCGAAGCATGAGCCTGAATCTGCAGACCCAGGCTCTGAGACTGGCTGCTGTGGGTTTTAAAACCCAGTGTTGACATACCATAAGAGCCACAGTAAGATAAATAATAGTAAAAAGAAAAGGAGTACTTGTGGCACCTTAGAGACTAACCAATTTATTTGAGCATGAGCTCACGAAAGCTCATGCTCAAATAAATTGGTTAGTCTCTAAGGTGCCACAAGTACTCCTTTTCTTTTTGCGAATACAGACTGACACGGCTGTTACTCTGAAACCTATAAATAATAGTGATTTGGAAACACTATGGTATTCTGCCAGATAGAATCAGAACTGGGCAGTGGGATTGCTGAACTTCAATTACAAGATAAAAATTGTTTAAAAATGAAGTAAGAAATAAAGTTCAGTCATTTTCACTGTTCAGATTACGAGGGTGTGAATAGCAGTGTGCATCAAAGTACTGCACTATTATCTCTCACCATGTGGACACTGTGGGTGCAAACTCAGAGGTTCCTAGTGTAATCCTCTTCAACCAGGACTACATTAACATGAACTAGGAACCTTTTATTTCATGCCTGCAACATCCACACAGGGGAGTTACAGTGCAGCACTTCGGTGTGCACAGCTGTTCATACCCTTGTAGTCTGAACTATGGAGCAATGTATACAAGGCCTAAAAAAATCTTAATCATAAAATAGAGTATACTTTACTATTATGAATTAAGATCTTCTATGATTGTCCAGATCAGTAGCAGTGAGTTTGGGTCTAATCCCTGTTCCTTAAAATAACCAGAATACAGCAGGTCAATAATATCACAACAAGCAGGCACCATTCCATTGCACCAACATCTATAGTTTGGAAAAACAGCTTAATCTGCATTTCTCATTTTATACAACAGAAAGAACGTTCCTGTAATAAAAACATGATCACAGGAAGAAAGTCTCTGCTGTGAAAAGGGTGATGTGAATTTTTGATCAATGTATCAGCATGAATTGAGCAGCAGGAGCACATGGTTTTGTGGCAGTGTCCTGTTCTGTTTGTATTCCAGCAGCCATACTCCCTTGCACTGCCATTCGGTCAAATCTCACAAGCTAAACAAGAATTGACAAGGTCAGTACTTGACACCTCCAGTGAACACATATGCAGAAGGAAGTGGCGTTGGTGATTCACTGGGCGGCACTCTTCCTTCTGAATCACTTAAGGAACCAATGCCCCAGGCAGGTGTTAAAGAGCACTGTGCAGCTGGAGGTGTTGTCTTTCAGATGAGATGTAAAAAAACCAAGGCCCTGACCACTTGTGGTCATTAAAGTTCCCATGGCACTTTTCAAAAGAGTAGGTGCATTGACCCTGGTATCCTGGCCAAATTCCAGTTTGGATAATGACATCCTTCCTCCCCTGCAGCTTAAACTGGATATGGTATTTTTCACCTCATGCCCTAAACATATGTAATGGTGCCGTGCTGTTAAACAGCTGCCATATCTCATCCCAGAGATGGCCGTGTTTCAGTGGGGAGTGAAATGGATCCCTGTATAGGGTTTGTAATGGGATCTTACAAAATTACTCAGGATCGTTAAGTCCAAAGCATATTGCAAAGAGTTACGAAGAGATCTCACAAAACTGGGTAAGAAAATGGCAGATGAAATTCAGTGTTGATAAATGCAACGTAATGTACACTGGAAAACATAGTACCACCTATACATACAAAATGGGGTCTAAATTAGCTGTTGCCACTCAAGAAAAAGATTTTGGAGTCATTGTGTATAGTTCTCTGAAAACATCTGCTCATTGTGGGGCAGCAGTCAAAAAAAAAAACCTAACAGAATGTTAGAAGCCATTAGGAAAGGGATAGATAAGAAGACAGAAAATATCATAATGCCACTACATAAATCCATGGTACACCCACACCTTGAATACTGCATGCAGTTCTAATTACCCCCCTCTCAAAAAAATGTATTAGATTTGGAAAAGTTACAAAGAAGGGCAACAGAAATGATGAGGGGGATGGAATAGCTTCCTTATGAGGAGAGATTAAAAAGACTGGGACTGTTCAACTTGGAAAAGCGGCAACGGAGGTGGCAATCTGACAGTGGTGTGGAGAAAGTGAATAAGGAAGTGTTATTTACCCCGTCACGTAACACACGAACCAGGGGGTCACTCAATTAAATTAATAGGCCGCAGGTTTAAAATTAATCTAAGGAAGTACTGCTTCACACAAGGCACAGTCATTCTCTGGAACTCATTGCCAGAGGATGATGTAAAGGCCAAAAGTATATCTGGGCTAAAAAAAAATTAGCTATAGATCCATCAATGGCTATTAGCCAAGATGGCCAGGGAAGAAACCCCATGCTCTGGGTGTCCCTAAACTTCTGACTAGTAGAAGCTGGGACTGGACAAGGGATTGGATCACTCAGTAAATTGCCCTGTTCCATTTACTCCTTTGAAGCATCTGGGACTGGGACTGACTCCTGTTGGAAGGCAGGATACTGGGTTAGATGGACCATTGGTCTGAGCCAGTATGGCCATTCTTATGTTCTTCCTTTCTTAAAGATTAAAAATGATGTGCAAATGTAAGGTGATATATTTTACTATTGTTGTTGCTATTATTGGTTAATGCATATTATATGCTTTTTAGAAAAAAAATTCAATGTTTGATCCAATAATGACAGTGTTGTGATCCGTTACAGATCTCTGACAAAATACCTTGTAATGTAAAAATAAATTCCTTACCGATGTTATCAATAACACCTCAAGAGACGGATTTTTCCATCTAGATTCTTTATACAAATCTCTAAGCACTTCCCAAAATGCAGAAGTATGCATATAATGATATAGGGCCTGATCCTGTACGTTTATCTGCATAGATAGATCCTTGCACACACATGGATCAATTTGTAGGATTCAGGCTTTTGTAGGATTCAGGATTTGTAGGATTCGGGATTCAGGCTTTTCTCTCTTTTCCTTTCAGTCTGCAGGACCTGGATTTTGTTAATTTTTGTTGGTGGTATCATGGGAATGCTATATCAGTGAAGTGGGTTTTGCATTTTGCTCTGAAGGGCTCTGAGGTTCAAGGACATCTTGATCTCTTCCAGGAGCTTAGTCTCCGTTACACACAAGTCTGACCCAGGAGCTCGATAGTCCCATTGTTGCACTGGAACCCAGATAGTCCCATTGTTGCACTGGAACCCAGCTGTGATGGAAGGTCATGATTATGCAGTATAGGGTTGTCCCCAGATAAATATAGCCTATGCCATTGAAGGCTTTGAAGATGAGGAGTCAAACCCTTGGACTTGACTCAGTATTCACTAGGGAGTCAATGCAGAGAGTGGTGCACTGGTGTCTGCTGTGCTTTCTACACCCTGTGTTGCTAAGCACACAGGCCGATGTATTCTAAACCATTTGTAGCTTTTTTAACATTGGTGGTTTCACTCTGAGACATAGATCATTTCACTAATCAAGCCAGGAGATCACAAACATGAAGATCACCAGCAAATCTGAATCTGACAATGAGTGATTAGTTTTCTTACTAGCCCTAGATAGAAAAGGATGGTTTTTAGGCCCAGGGTTGTTTGGGTATCCAGAAGACACATGAAATTGTCAGTTTAGAACTTGACTGTTATGCAAAATGCAATATTTACTATTAAGAAAAAAATAAGCACAAAAGGTAATTGAATATGTAAAGTAGACTAAAGTTAGGCGATATTACCTTCATGAGCTCTGTTTGCTTGATGTCAAGAAATTCTCTAGACTCAGTAAAAAAAGACAACTGTACAATACCCAACGAACCACAAATGAGCAAACTAATCACAAATTGCTGAGGGCATGTGCCAGTGGGTGCAGACAGAAGCTGAATTTAAAACATGGCTAAAAAGGTCACACGTTTGTTAATATAAACCCATCTAGATTACCCCCGAAGGCAAACGTTCTTGGTAGATGATGAAAGACAAAGAGGCAATGGTAACTCCAAAGAGGCAACAGTAACCCCTATGCCATCGCTCCTCCTAACCCTTTTAGTGCTCCTATAAAAATGAGCACCCTAGCTGTCCCACATGAAAGAGAATCTAACCACAACACCTAAACAGACCTGTATTTCTGCACAAGTTGCTGTACTGAGAGGTCATTAGATCTCTTGTGCAGGGAGAATGTGGATCCAACTATCATCAGCCTTAATGGTGGGTTGATTCCTTATTTACAGGAAGGGGCATATCCCTCTACTCCCAAGAATAGTGCAGCTAGCAGACCTGCCATCACCATTGCTATTTTCCTCCCATCTGGGAAGAAGGGGACCTCTTTACCTCTGGTCATCACTATTAAAGGTCCACTCTAAAGGAGTACAAGATATATCTGATCCTAGTAGCTCAAGAAAATACAACACAGAGATGACAAAATCAGACTATTCCTATTGACCCCCAAAACACAACCTTGCAAAGTGGTGGGATGCCCTTGACATAAGTGAAAGCCCAAAATCTATCACTTAAAAACATACAACAAACCAAAGACACATCAACAACACAAAAGTCACATGTAATGGCTGAGTGGACAGAAAGCAGAACAGTAGAGGTCCACATTTAATGGGCAGTACAAGCTGAGACCCCTATCCCCCTGTCTTTGCACCTATCAGGCAGGAGGGATTCACCAGTGGCAGCACACCCTTTGTAAGCAATTGACAAAATGGGGAAGTGCCATGAATTCCAGTTACAAAAACACTCACATCAGCAAGGAGAGACACACTATGAAATTAAAGAGTGTCTGAAAAGGATGCAAATTTATTAACACATAACCACTACCTGAATCCTGAAGGCAGGAAATCCTGGTAGCTGATGAAAGGCAGGAAGGCAGATATACTCTTCTTTGCACCATCATCAGCCTCTCATATATCAGCATGCCCTAGCTGTCTCACTGCCAAAGCCTAACAGTCTTGTAATTTCCCGATCTCATGTAGGCAGATTACGTGCTGCGGCAAACCCAACTCCCATTCGTCTCACATGGTGGGTTGATGCGTAATCCCCTGAAAGACATACTTCCCAGTGCCAGCCACAGCAGGATTTGGGGGCCAACCCATCCCCTTCATTTATCCAGCAGGCCGTTCTTACCTTGTCTCCCAGAATCAGCCAGTCACAAGTGCCACTAACTGGCATCCCCAAACCACATATTTAACTAACCAAAAACAAAATCTGCCTAGCTGGGGGGCAAAGGTGTTTACATTGTGGGATAAATTCTTTAAACCAAGAGCAGCATTTGGCTCAGTGTTTATAATACACTTATATCTAATTACTTTATTTTGTCTTTTTAAAAAAATAGAGAGTGAGTGCCAGGAAATAGAAGTAAATTATTGAGCAATGTGATTGGCTGAAATGTTCCTTTCAAGACAGTTCCTGAACAACAGTACATTTTAAAACTAGACTGCTTTCCCAGTGGCATATGGTGCTTTGTGATATGGGAACAAGGAAACCACTTTAAGCTGTAACGGCTAGCAGGGTTGTAGTTAAGTGCTTTAGGCACTGCATTCTTGAGGCAGTATCATGTTACGGTAATATTATGAAAAAAGCTGCAGGGGATTTGCATGCATACCTAACACACATATCTTTGATGTTCATAACATTAGATCCAAGTAACAAATGTGATCTTCAGGTTAGACACAGTTTCTAAAAGACTACTAAACAATTTTAGCTAAACAGTTACATAATAGTTCTTTTTTAAATTATGGAGAAAATTCTTTTCTATTAACCTGGCCTAAATTGACAGTAACCCCAGTGACTCACTGATTTCAACAGTTACTTCAAAATTACGTTGTGGTCACCAAGAGTATAATTTCTCTCTCTCTCTCTGTTCATGTTTACTTAAAAGAAAACTTCAGAACAAAGACCAAAAATACAGTCAAAATCAGGACAAATCACAGACTCACAAAGAAGATATCCATACCCTCCCCACCCCAGACTCTTTGTCCTGAAAACTAGACGATCAGTCCGGCATGTTAGGTCCCCATGCTGCCCACTGTTCCACTGAATTTGTTTGATTTTTCTCCATCATTGCCAGCAACTGAATAACTGCACAGTTGTGTGAACTAGAGTTGCAGGTGTGTCACTCTGTGCCTGAAGACAGGCTTGAACAGCAGCTCTGCAATAGATAGTAAAAAATCACAGTATTAACAATTGCCAAATTCTTAAAGAAAATACATGGCAAATGTCTGATCCAGGTAACTGCTAAATCTTCTGGTGTCTGAAAAAGTAAAAAATCCAGTAGTCCATCAGTCTGGCCACACAACAATGTGACTCTCAGTTTTGAAACCAACAAATCCCAATTGTGGACATTCAAGGAGCAGAATTGTAAAAAGTGCTCCATTGTCTCCTCTGATACAGAGCAGGTTCACCAAGCGCAGCCTATATCTACTATGTGCTTTCCTCATACGTTACCTCTAACAGACAGTTTACAATGAGATACCCACCACCATACATCCTTGTACTTGAAGGGAATTCTGTTATTTTAAAGGTACAACAATGCCCCACTGACACAATCTTCTGGGCAAGTCAGTACTGCCATATGGAGTTCTGAAAAATACCCCTTAAGTACCCTCCAATATAGAAGTCTCCTAAACTGTGAGCCACCATGCTGGAGTGCTGTTGCCTGAATTTGGCAATGGGAAATACGCCTGGAGGCAAGTTGCATGTAAGAGGGAGCCTGCTGGGCAGGAAAAAAAATCCTTTTTAGGGGCTGCATCACCTTTTCCCCATCAGTTAACCCATTTCTTCTCCTGTGACATTTCCCAGTAATACTGGAAAATAAGTGGCTATCTCCTGCTCCCAACCATGCAAACCTTAAGAAAATTAAAAAATAAAACCAACAACATCAAGAAAGCTTCAGGGCACATCACTCCCAAAGCCCCCTTCTTTAACTGGCAAATAAACTATATGTCTCTACATTAGGTTACATTTATTCTCCCAGAGCATCTGAAAAAATAACCAGGTCAGTTTGACCAACAATTTTCTAGGGGAGGAAACACATATGCCACATAAATGCAAAGGGGTAACAGAAATGTTTTAATTAACATCACCCTTTCTGCCAGCATCAGGGTCCACCTTTTCTACCTCATCACCTTAACCTGGCAGGAGGCAAATTGTTCTCCCAGTTCAACTCAGCTACTGAATCACTGACAAAAGTGAGCACCAAAATATCTATAACCTCACCAGGGCTCATCCCATGAGGAAGGCAGGTTCACTCTATCCAAAGGTTTGGCTTGATCCAAAGCCAAAAGCCCCCTCCCACTATTCCTGTCGCCCAATTTCAAATACTTTCTACAGACTACACAAAAGTGCCTGCCACTATGCGACATTTAACTGTGTTAGACTGGCAGGGATGCAATAATTTTCCAGCTATTTTCCCCAATCTCTCCGCTAGAATGGAAGCCAACATTTTGTAATCTATGTTCAAAAGAGCAATAGGCGCCCAACGCCTAATCCTCTTTGTCTGCCAAAAAAAAACCCCAAAAGGCCTTAATAAAAGGAAGATTCCAATGTGCCTCTAATCAAGGCATCATTGAAAGCACATGAGAGCACCACAGAGAAGGGATCCATAAATCTCTGATAAAATTCCGCTGTCAAACTGTGCATCCCCAGGGAAGTTCCCTTCTTCAGTGGCAAGATACTCCTCTGCTGGCCTCACAAGCAAGTCCTGTTCCTCATCTACCAGTGCTGGAAAACTTGCAATACTATTCAAAAACTGCTCCTGTTACTGCTACTGCTGCTGCTGCTGCTGGAAAGGAGGAGTGATTTGTCCCTGAAAGAACTCACTGTGATATTCCTGAACTATCCTCAACATGCCAATGGTGTCCCTGTGGACCTGCCCTTTGCTTAGGATACTCTAACCCCATCATACTCCTCTGAGGTCTCTTTTCCTTACATCCTGCAGATATATCAGAGGAGGTTGCCCCACCTTTTGTCCTAAAGTCCTTTGCAAATGAAGCTGATTCCAGCTTTCTCCTGTACCGTTGCAACATTTCCTTCTTAATTCCTCTAAAGACCTTTGTTTCTATGCATTCTCCAGCCTGCAGTCAACTATCAAGATCTCTCAAATAGCTCTGCAATGCTAAATAATGCTTGTAATCAGTCGTATACAGGCAGCCTGAAAAAGGAATATAGAGAAATCATTAGGCTCTGCTAGGTCAATTCCCACTGTTCCATTTGGGATGCATAAAACTCCCAAACTGTTTCTCATACCATAAAGATGTATTCAATCTTTCTGATTGCAACAGCATTATTGAGTAAGGTATTTAGTTTCCTATAACTGCAGCCAAACATCACTGTTCCATACTCTGCAAGGTATGGACCAAGCAGTGGTCCGAAAACTACAGATTGCATTGCACAGTATCTGATCACTGTGGTAGCTTTCACATACACCCTGTCCAATCGACTACACAATTCCCCTCTAAAAAAATGTAAATGCTCCCTCCTTTCTTAAACGAGGATGCCCAAAAACATCCGTTAACCCAGGAGTATCAAACACAACTTCTAAGTAAGTTTCATCAGCTTGTAATGCTGTAGGTTGCTTCACTCTCTCAGGTTTCAGAGTAGCAGCAGTGTTAGTCTGTATCCGTAAAAAGAAAAGGAGTACTTGTGGCACCTTAGAGACTAACAAATTTATTAGAGCATAAGCTTTCGTGAGCTATAGCTCACTTCATCGGATGCATACAGTGGAAAATATAGTGGGGAGATTTGATGTACACAGAGAACATGAAACAATGGGTGTTACCATACACACTGTAAGGAGAGTGATCAGGTAAGGTGAGCTATTATCAGCAGGAGAGCAGGGGTGGGGTGGGGGCATCTGCCTCTGGCACACACTCAGAATGAAACATACGTTTCACATTGCAACTTTCAGTACCATCTAAACAAAGGCTCAGCTCCAAGTTGTTACAGGTACTTGTGATCCTCATCTAGTTGTCCACCATGTCACTGCTGATAATCCCTCTGATTTACCCCTCTCTCTCTCACTCTTCCTTTTCTTTGACCACTTTTTTCTTATTGACTAGTCCATTGTTGTCAACTGAGGGGCCTCCTGAGTCCCCAGATCCTGATCCCAACTCTGATAGTTCTTTCTGAAATAGCTCAAGCCCAATAACACTCAGTTCTGCTTCCCCAAATAAAGGTGCTTGTAATGCCTGCTCTCCGTCATCTGCAACAGCACCCATATAGAAAACCTGTTACCCGTTAGAACTGTGAAAATTCTGTGTAGTTTGGAGAGCTGCAGGCCACCTTCAGCTACTTAGCATTCTCTGTGGATCCTCTCCTTCCCTGTCTGATTGCACAGAACTTTTCTTTTCCTGAAGCTGAGCATATCAAAACGTGCTTTCCAGCTAGCAAGTCTGCCATACCCGTACCGTAGCCTGCCTATCCATCCCCGGTGATTGAGATTCCTGCATAACCAATTGTGCCTGAAGATGTTCCTTCCCCAGTTTCTTCTTTCCCCCCTGCCCACTTCTGATAGTCTCCCCCCACATTACTAGGTCTGAAATACCCATCTGCATCATCCTGGCTCTCAGTGGTTCCCACTCCGTCACCCTGACCCTTTCCATTTCTGAATCAGTAACAAAGTCCCCCAATCCTTCCCCCAGAAATAGAGAGGCCCTGCCACAACTCTTGCAGGGCTGCTCAAAATCCTCTGAACCTCTGGCTCAGGGAAGAAGGAATGTTCCCTGCAAGGCTGGGAGTGATTTCTTTCCCTATTGGGCCATGTCTTGGGGCACTGACTATGAACATGTCCACTTCTCCCATGCATGTTGCATCTACTGAAGTCCCTGTAGTCCTCACAGTTGTGTGCATTAGAACAACAGCTCAGGTGACTAGATGTTCTGATATTATCAGGACTGTCACGATATTAGGGGCTTTGTCTTATATAGGCAAATATTAAACCCCCTCCCCCAAATCCTGATTTTCAACCTTGCTATCTGGTCACCCTAACCACAGCACATGCAGTTTCTCACTCCCCAGACACACTAAAATGCTCTGTAGAGCCACAGGTAAAAAAAGTGCGTGGCTGCCCAGGATCCCTACAATAACCCCACTTCAAATCTAAGTGAAATATATTGGGGAGATGTTGCACTGTAATATTTATCTGGAAGAGTTTAGTGGTGCCTTTAAATTCACCATTCCAAACCCTAAATCCATCAGAAACTTTAATTGGAGTCTGCACCACTTTAGTGTTACGTGGAACTCAAATGCAGCACTTTTGCTTCATGTGTATTTTCACTGCAGAATAAAGTAGTCACAGGCTTCATAGCAGGTTGGAATAAAGATTGGCCACTATATCACCCCAATCTCCAGTCCAGTTCCTAATTCCAAACCGTTCCCAGGAAAAAATCCTCTTCGCCATAAGAGTAAAAGCTGACATGGCATTCTCTGCTGCCTGGCAGGTATATCACGGCTTGCAGGCATGCAGGAGAGAATCCTAAAGAATCTTAACAGAGCCCTAGGGAGACTTTTGTCCATGTCCCCTGTGTAGTGCACACCAATCACATATCTCTGCTGAGACACCCCAGGGCAATGCTTCCATTGCAAGGGGGCTTGCCCAGAAGCCTGATCTCAACTGGCTGTGACTGCTGCATGGGATTTCTTCCTACTCAGCCTCTCAGGGACCCCCACACTTGAAACAGACACCTCAGGTCCTTCCTTATTGTCACTGTTCCTCAGTTGCTCACTCGGGATAGGCCTTTGTGCTCCCTCCTAAGCACGGGGGCTTCCCCCTTTGTGTTGCTGGGAACCTCAGGGGCAAGAAAAACAAAAGTCCCCACTTCAGATTCTTTAAAAATGCCTTTTATGGGCCACTTTTCCCTCTGGTCAACTCAGATGCTGTATAATCCCCTGGATGGAGTTCCTTAAAGAGAATGGAGCCCCTGCAACAGAGGAGATCCCAGTACTAGCCCCTTCTCCACTTACAGGGGATGGGAAGGCTACAGGTGTGGCTACAAAATTGTCCTTTACCCCTATATTACTGATACAGCCCAACTGTGGCCAAGCTCCACTGTATTCCTGCCTCTCCTCAAGTCTCTGTGTAGTGTTTGAAATGGAGGACATGCCTTACAAACCATTTCCCAGAGTAAAGGGACATAGTTCCACCCATTCCTTTCCCAGATCTCCCTCTGGCAATTGCTCCCCAAAGCAAGGAGCTGCAAAGCAAACTATTTTCCCTTTTGAATACATACTCCTAATGCCTGTCCCATCACCCCAAATCCTTCCCCATAGCCCAGAGCAATTCCCAAGTCAGCTTCCCCACAGGTACCACAGAAACAAGGCTCATTGGGTATGCTCTAGGAATTATTTTGGGGAAGGTCTATGGCCTGAGTTATACAAGAGTTCAGACTGGATGATCACAATGGTCTCTTCCAGCCTTGGAATCTATGAATTATTAATCATAACATCAGCTAATAGCACCACAGGATCCACCAGTCTGTGCACAGTAACTTCTGAGTCAATCTCCAAATAGATGGATTCTTCCACCTTCACATCCAGAGCACGTACTGAAGGAATAAAGCCTCTTTCAGTCCCCACCATCTCAGGCTGCTGCCATCTTGGCAGGAAAAGGAAGTGAGAGCTTTTTCTCTCTCACACACACAAACACACTCCATTCCTTTCGCTATGGTTACCAGGATGTTAAGGGTAGGTTATTACAGAGGCCGAGTATCGATCTGCAAATCAGTTTTTTAACAGCTGATTTCAGCTGAATAAAGAGGAATTTAGCTTTGCTAACATCTTTTAAATCTATTAGTACATACTGTGGCTTACAGCATACTGTATACGGAGATGTTGCATTTGTTGTCTGGATGGTAAAAACATAACAAAAATTCAATTTGGCTTTCATGCTGCTTTGCAAGGATTGCACAAATCATTTGTTTTGAACCCTGGGGAACATATACCTGTGATTCCTTTTCAAATATAACAACATGAGACAAATGCAAAATGTAATGTACCATACATCAAAATGGTTCCACATCAACGTCTTCCCTACAAGTCTGGAAATGGATTACTTACAATAATGCAGCACTAAGCCCAGAGACAACCCATGCCAGCAGATAGTGGGAGGGCAGAGTGAGGGTAGCCAGCTTCAGCAGTGTAAATGAGCATGCTCAGTCCATGTGAAGTGCCCAGGAAGTGGCAACATATTCCTCCAGCTCCTAGGCATAGGGGTGGCCACAGGGGCTCTGCGCATCGCCCAAGCCCCGAGCACCGGCTCCACAGTTCCCATTGGCTGGGAACCACAGCCAATGGGAGCTGTGGGGATGGCACCTACAGGTGGGGGCAGTACACAGAGCTGCTGTGCTATGGCTCCGCCTAGAAGCCAGAGGGACATGTCGCAGCTTCCTGGGAGCCACCTGAGGTAAATGCTTCCCAAAGCCCACACCCCGAAACTCCTCATGCACCCCAGTCCCCTGCCCTAGCCCCGAGCCCCCTCCTGCACCCAAGCTACCTCCCGGAGCCTGCACCCCGCACCCCAATGCCAGGCCCTAGCCCTGATCCCCCTCCTGCACTCTGAACCCCTTGGCCCCAGCCCGGAGCCCACTCCTGCACCCTAAACCCCTCAGCCCCACCCCAGAGCCCACACCCCCAACCAGAGCCCTCACCCCCTCCTGCACCTCAACTCCCTGCTGCAGCCCGATGAAAATGAGCGAGTGAGTGAGGGTGGGGGAGAGCAAGCAACAGAGGGAGGGGGGTTGGAGTGAGCAGGTGTGGGGCCTCAGAGAAGGGGCAGGGCAGGGAGTGGGGCAAGGGTGTTCAGTTTTGTGCGATTAGAAAGTTGGCAACCCTATCCTGGATGCAACAGTAATGATCAAATATAGCACCTTAGAAACATCCATTTATCCCAGACATACAAAAACATCTCTAGCCAACCAATTGTCTACCAGCACATTTGCTCAGACATTCAAGGCATTCAAGATAACATACTGGCCAGATCTTCAGCTGCTATAAATGGGTGTAGCACCATTGATTGCCCTCATTTCATTGTAGGCAACTCTTTTAGAGGGAAATCCTCCCAGCCTATGGCAGAGTAGTGGAAGGCCATAAATGAGACTGGTTTGCTGAGAAGGACCAAACCAAGTGATCACTTACAATGAAGCACTGGACTCGCACTGAAACATTATCAGAAATTGGATTGTCGCTGTTCAGCATGGATGACTCTCAGATATATACGCTAAGGTCAGCCACAATGGTTATTCAAATGACCTCCACTGCAGTTTATCCAATGTAGTTGTCAGGTGCCAATTCCAAACCATCAGAACATCCAAAGGCATAAACCCTGTACAAAACATGGCTGTGAAAGAGGCACAGTACAGATGATATCATCCACATCCCCTGTAAGTCCCAGCCCACCCTGAAAGAACATGTTTCTCTTCATTCACCTTCTCACGCCATCTCATTCAGTGAGATATGAGTCTCTCCTCCTTTCCTTTTTTTTTGAAGTTGCTGCTGAAAACATGAAGCAAAAGGCAGTGGGTGCAGCAGAGCATGCCGATAAAAGGGAGGAGAAACTCATTGGCTGCAACTGGGAAAGTGTTACTTGGAAAGACATGCATGATCACACACGTATGATGCTGTGTGTCAGATTCCTTGGCTTAGGTTATTGAAAGAATTTGGGAAGAAACTGGATTCCTGTCAAGTTGCACCCTGAGACCAGATTCACAACATTACAAAAATAGCACCTCAGTGGGCACTAAGTGGGACCTTAGTTGGAAATGTTATCAGAAAAGGCAAAGAGACTGAACCACCTTCTCTCCCTTAAAAGTTTCAGGTTGAGGCATATTGATTGGGCATCATAGGCAAAGTCCGTTAAAGGGGTTTTCAACCTTTTTCTTTCTGAGGCCCCCCCAACATGCTATAAAAATTCCACGGCCCATCTGTGCCACAACAACTGGTTTTCTGCATATCCAGTAGATTAAAAGCCATGGCCATGTTAGGGGATAGCAAGCAGAGCAATTGCCCAGGGCCCAACACCACACTGGGCCCCGCAAAGCTAACTTGCTTGGGCTTCAGGTTCAACCCTGGGTGGCAGGGCTTGGGCTTCATCTTTCTGTCCTGGGCCCTAGCAAGTCTAATGCTGGCCCTGCTCTCTGGTTTATTTTGACGGACCCCCCTAAAACCTCCTCCCAAGGGGCCCAGATCCCTGGTTGAGAACCACATACCTTATCTGTTCTGTGGATAAACAGGGAGCTTCACTTCCCGCAGCTGTCAGTTTGTCACCTTTCAAGAGCTCTTAAAAAGTCACATTAAAGTTTTAAAATTTAGGGGCTTGTCTATACAGAATCGTAGTGCACGGCGAGCTGGGGTATGAATTTACGTTGCATCAGCATGCCATGTACTAAGCAGCCAGCAGAGCCTGCTGCCACCCAATCAAAGTTCCGTCATGCGCTATGATGCACTGCTGTTTCAAACAGCCACTTGGTGTGCTGCAGGCTGGTGCACTGTATATTCTCACCCCGGCTTGCCACACACTAAGTCTCTGTATAGCATGGGCAGCAGGTAGCATAGGCAGGGGAAGGCTGTGCCTCCCCAAACAGCCTGTTGTGGCCCTGCCCATGCTCCATCCCCAGACTCCTGCCTGCTTCCAGTACCCTTCCCGCGCTTCTGTGGCTGAGAGTCTGGGGGCAGGCAGGCTGGCGCAGGTGCACACAAGACATCAGGGCTGGGGCCACGCCACACCGTGCGTCCGTCTAGCGCTGGGGGCACTGGGACTGCACCGCCTGCCTGGTGCTCCGGGGCTGGGGGCATTCTGGACGCTCCACCCTCCTGGAACTGGTCCAGCCGCACCACCCACCACACTGCCTGCCTGATGCGCTGAAGCTGGGGGTGTGTAGGGGGAGGCGGCGGCTGCAGGAGGAGGTGCTCTGGGCTCCAGTGGGGGATGGAGGCAGAAGGGGAGGGCCGGGGGTAGCCCCCCTCAAGGGCACATTCACTCGCCAGCCATGCCATAGAGATAAGCCCTTAGTTTCAGAAAAGTGAATGGAATGGGGGAAATGCTAAAAAATGAAAAGGTGGGGCAGAAAGAGAGCAAGGAACAGGGAAAATGATGGTGAGACACTGCTATCGGGATGTGCAATGAAGAGAAGACTTTTTGTGCCCTCCTCCAGACCGTGAATCTGAGCAAGACCAAGTAGCACAGTTTGGCCCTAAATCACAGCTTCTGATGGTTGTGGCTATTAGTGGGCTCCCAGATTTGAATTCAATATAAACATATAGAAATGACTTAAAAAAACTGATTTCAGCTGAGTTACACGGTCGTAAACCCAGTGTATCACAGTGTAGAATCTGACTTCTATACTTCAGTCAGAGATATAAGCTCCTTTTGAATGACTAATTATTTGTAACCTCTACTGCCCTAGAAGTTTAAGAGAAGTGTAGTTGATATTACAATTGACATATTTAAAATAATCAAAAATGTTTTATATCAAGGCAACAGAGTGTAAAATATATTCACATTCACCTACTGTGCGTTGAGTTTTGATTACATCCTTGATAAACTCTTGGATATTGTTGATCAGTAATTAACAGTTGACAAGAAATGAGACTTTTCCTATTTACTTGCCAACAGTTCTTTTCAAACTTGAAGAATTCTTTGTGGAAAATCTGCCAGTAACTCTCAGTTATCCGGATGTAAATCCATTTAAATTAGTGTTACACTGGAATTATCCTGCTGTAAATGAGAGCAGAATCTGACCCATTGGCTCTTTCCCAGGGATTTCTCTCATGTTTTGATATTTTCCCCAGAACCTAAAACTATTAAAAACATAACAGGCGTCTAGCCCTCTGTTGTGAAGATAGATGTAAACACAAAGGGTGAAATCCTGGCTCTGCTGAAGTTAGTGACTAAACTGCCATTGACACTAGTGGGGCTAGAATTTCACCCAAGGTGACCAAATACAAAGGCCATAAAAGTACCTAGATAAAAAGTTACTTTTGCCTGTTAAATCCTCATCTTGGCAGGCTGAAATTTCCCTTTAATGTGCTTATCGTATTGGATATACATGTAACATGATAATTTCTGTTATCTGAATGGGTTTTCCTAGAACTAAGTTTGGAATATGCAAACAAGGAAGTATTCTATTAAATATTCTATTGAGATAACTGAGTTCCTTGCTACTGTCATTAACAATTAGGATGAGAGTGGAGTTTACATTGCTATAGGCTAAAGGATATTGGTCTCCAGTGGTGTGGCTTGTGGGAGTTTGTGGGTTTCTGTAAAACTAGGTCCAGCAGCAGGTCAGTTTAATAAACTAATAAATAGTTTTTCAATGATCCTACTTCGTCTTTGCTATTCAAATCTAAAAGTAGGACCAAGTAGGGTAGAAAATAAAGACTAGAAATAGCACAGATTTACCAAAATTCTCCACAGATTACTGTTATCCCAGTTTATAAGACTACACAGATCACTATGAAATCTTTGCACTATAAGGGCCTAATGGTATTACTGTTAGATTCTAATGACCCATGGCTGTGTGCAAACATAGACACCATGGTTGCCTGTTAACTGCAAACCTGGGCTGTAGGCAATAGAATTCATGATCTTTTGCTCCCAAAATGTTCAGGCATTTTACTCACTGAGCTAATAGAGAATATGCTGTAGCTCTTGGTGACGGTTGGACATATATGCTGTTTTTAGGTCTCTAACCACTGTAGTGCACAGTAGTCACCAATTGAGAAATCTGCATACCTGGTTCTATTGGATAGAGGGCATTAATATGCATTTATATAAGCCAGTATATCACAAGTTCTGCACTGTGGATTCATGTATGCAGTTAAGAAGCGAAAAGCAGCCTTTATCCATAACTAAGGATCCACTCCAAATCTCCCAAAACATGGATCGCTAAATATGCATGTCTTCCACAGTTATCAAGTAGGCAGGGGCAAGGTTGGATTTAAACTAGTTGAGGAAGGTGCGAGTTACAACAGAAATTATTGTGCCACCTCTTGAAATCGTTTGGAGGGAATATTTTTTAGTTTGGATTGATTTCAGTTTCGCTAGTATTATTTGAGTTCTTGAACCTTCTTGGATGTGTAGGTCAACAGGGATTTGTGCATATCATTTTACACTTCTGTTAAATTAGAGCTACAAATGCTAGGGTGACCTATGAAATGAGTTGATTGTCTAACTACAGTACTTAGTTGGCATTAGTGAAACCATCATAACTGCCATTAGTTTTTCACCTTTCTTGCTAATCTCACCAACAGAGCTACCTATGTATGATTGTATTGTCAGTGTTGATATTGTACTCGCTTGTGGGTAAAACAGAGAACTGTAGTCTCCAGGGATTGTCCATTTGGCACCTTTCACAGCACTAAGCTCACTTTAATAAGGGAGAGAGACAGATCCAAATGCAGACTTTTAATATTTAAGAACAATGTGGATTGCTATACTTTGGGGATGGAAATCAATTAGTGGATTGAATTCATGCATAGTATTTTCATCTGTAATCATTATATATGTGTTCCAACATTGTTCATTTTATTTAAAAGAAAAGCTATGCATATTCTTCCAACCAACACCGTGAAGTTTCAAAATGTAACTTATAACTCAGTTATAGAAATCTCCCAATTAATATTGAAAACGTTGGAAGGATTACTTGCATGACAGTCAGCAAAGTATATGAAAGCCCAGGTATGCACGCTAACAAGGGCTAACTTGGAATTCCTATTTGGAAATATAAACAGGGTGATAATGAGCAGGAGTATGGAGATGATATTGCCTTTGTATTTGGTACTGATGGAACCACTGCTGGAATAATGTGTCCATTTTAAAAAAAAATGGATTGAGTTCAAAGAAGAGCAACAAAAATTATTTGTGGACTGGAGATCATGTCTTACAATGAGAGAGTAAAGAAGCTCAAACTAGTCTACAAAGAGAAGGATTAAGAAGTGATTTGATCAGGGTCTGTAGTTCCCTACACAGGTAGACGATATCTGATTTATAGACTTTTTAGAGGAGGACGTTGTAGTCATTGAGGCAGGATATAATGAGGCCTGAGCAAGAGATTTGGCTGTGGGGAGGGAAAGGAAAGGATGCATCTTGGATGTCGAGAAGGAAAAGGTGGCAGGATTTGGATATGACCTGGATGTCAGGGCAAGAGAAAAGAAGTCAAAACTAATCCCTAGGCCTGGGTGACAGAGAGGACGGTGGTGATTGTCAGCAGTGATAGAGGATGAAGGAAGTGAAGAAGGTTTGTTAGGAAAGATAAGGAGTTGGGATTTAACTGTGTGAAGTTTAAGCTGACGACAAGACATCTGAAAGGTCTGTTCATGTTGTCACCATAGTTGTTTTTTTCCATCCAAAGTGCAGTATCGGCCCATGAAAGTATACAGTTAATTTTATTTTGCTTTAGCTAGCACATTAAAACAACACAATTTTAAAGTTGGTGAAGAAAATCCTGCTATATTCTAGTTTCCATTTTATACTAAAAGACATTATTGCTATTTAAGTTCTCTTCTCACAGGAATATTTTTAATATCTGCCAGCATCTTAACACTTTTGCTTTGTATTCCCTGTAGTGCATGAATTTGGGGACGCAGTGTAAGACAGTGTCTTATAATCGTGTTTGACCAAAAGAGGTGAATTTTTCTTTCACGTGTCCAGAATTGTGACTGATATTCCAGGCAATATAAAATAGTCTACTTTTAAACTAGGCAAAAAATAACACTTGAAAGTTATATATTGAGCTAAGCTACTCCAAATGTGATCTTTGAAATAAACGAGACTACACATCTTTGAGAACAGTCAGAGATACAGAGATTTGCTGTACAGAATCCATAAGTAACACTCTCAGCTGATGGAGTCTTTTATTCAGGGCTCTCCAGTTCTGTGTACAATGTTATTTTGCTCCAAAGGATTTCTTTAAAGTCCCTTGTCTCTGGCATTTTTTTATAGATACTAACTTTTTTTTTATATCCAAGATGAATTCTCTTTTACCCCAGCAAGATGTACATTTAAATGCAACAGCCTTTTGAATTAGAGGTGTCTCAGTCCAAGACACTCATTGGAAGATGCAGAGATCTGTTAACACAATGAAGTGAAAGCTTAGTGAGCAGAGGAGGTTACATCATTAACTTGTCAAAGAGTTGACAAAGGAGCCAAAGGATACATAGCCACTACAGTCAAAGAAAGCATCACTAGAGCAGGACACATAGGCCCTGATTCTGTGCAGTCAGTTTCCCTGAACTCTCTCATTGCCTTCAAGGCCAGGGACACTCCAAGCCTCAGGAGACCAGACTAAATCCCGCTTGACTTTACCAAGCAATATTTGCAGTCCTTATGCAAACAAAGCACCCATTGATTCAATCTGCAGGAGCCCAGCCCATAAAAATCATTGTTTTCTAAGTGGCAAAGCTTTAAATGTCATGGGCTTCAAGGGAATATGCTGATTTACGCCAGCTAAGGATCTGACCCCTGCTTTAAAGCTTAATCTAAATCATACAGTTCTTCCTTATAAAAGCATAATAAACAGCATATCCAAGATCACAAATCCACAGTATTTTGAATCACAAGAACTCTAGCTAGCAAGCTCTCAGCAGTAAGATACCAAAGGTCCCAAGTGATTAAGAGTCTCATAAAACTTGGTCAGTATCAGAAACAGCTTCCAGGCAGGCAAAGTACAACATTTTCCCTTCACATTTTATGAATGACTGCAGTATTGTGCTTCAATCAGAGTCCTCTACTAAAGCCATTCATAAAAATAAAAACAAAACAAACACACACAAAACTTTCTAGGTTCAGTCTGAAGCCATCGGGTGCCAGAGGCTGGGAAAACATACTGGCAGCTCTAACCCCAACTGGTATTGAAAGTATTCAAGGGTCTTTTTGGTGGTCTGAAAAGTATGAAGTGCTATGTGGAAGGGCAGCTGGTAGAATTACTGTGACACATACTAGGCAAGGAGCCAGAGCTGGCCTTGTTTCAGACATTGTCTTTCCCCTCATTGAAGTGTCAGGAGCTAATTCATGGAAAATTTGGTGAGTTGGCAGCTCTTTCAGTGGATTTCATTGAGCTATAGTGTGCAACAGTCACATGAATGCAGGGTCCACTGCCAAAAAAAATGGGGATTTCTGAGCTGTAGGAATCAAGTCAGCCAGTGAGAATGTCTGTGGATTTTGTGTGGTTTGGGAGTAAACATGTGTACAGGTGTAATCAACAGGGGGAAGAAAAGTCAGGGAAGTGCTAATGATTGAGATTATTGATAAGCTTGATGAATGCTATTCTTACAAATGATTCTTTTGAACCAAATAATCTCTTTGCACCAAGACTCATTTCCCAAGAGGCAGCAAATGTGCTAATCAGCCCAGGGCCTGTAGTCACCTGGGAAAGACATCAACAAAAAAAGTGTGCATTTTTTATCACTTCTCCACTGCACAGTTATTCAATGGAAAAGAAAGGGTCAACGCTAAGATTTTAAAAAATGGACGTAGTAAATTGCACTTTCTTTTCTAGTATTTCCTTAGAGGTTTATGCAGAAATACAAAAACATATCAGTATCAGGACTCCATAGAATTAGAAAGATATTGCAGGTAAACAAAGTATCTGTTGCTAAAATAGAATGCTTTGTGGTGGGGAGTCTGAATTGATCCTAGCATCAGTTACCTTTGTTTTACATTTTCATTCATTTTTCCCACTAAAATATTGCTCTTAAGGACCAGATACATCAAATTGTTTATTTTGAAAAGTTTAAGCGATTTTCTAACACACTGTAATGAAAACTAGCCTTTGGCTATCTAAATGACTTGTTGGCTTATGCCCAAGTAAGGAGACAAACACAGGTCTTGAGCTGGGAACAGGCAAAGCTGGGAATAGGCAACACATCCATAAAGCAATGGCTAGGAAGAAAATCATTAGATGCAACGATTGTGCTTTGAATATATATATAAAAAAATTATGTGGGTGCACATTATGTGGGTTTCCCATTAAAGTTATTGGGAAAACTCCTATTGACTTCAGTGGGGCTAGGATTTCACCCTCTATGAGTGCTAAGTAGTCTTGTTATTTTGTACCTTTACCAAGACCTGTGGAGATCATGCTCTACAGGTCATCAGAGCCAGTCATTAGAGATATTTCAGATAGGACCTAGGAGCTTGGTGTGTGTATGTTAGCTCATCCGTCCCCCCATCCTCTTCTAGAATTAACTGTGTTGCTGGAATAAGTAAAATCATCAGGGGTCTACAATGGTGTTATGCGCCCATTCCCGGACCAGCCAGAACATAGGACCACAGAAATGCCACTTTTGGAGTATGAATGTGTACCTGTATCTACACAAACAGTTCTGAGGGACTGAATGGGGGTCAGCCTGCTTACAGAATGCACAGTGTCAGATATGAGGGAAATTTCTGGATAATATAAGCTTCCCAAAAGTTACTTGATATGTACTCACACACACACACCAAAATCTAACATAGTATCAATAACATTACTTTTGAAACTAAACTAAAATTGCATCTTTGGGGACAAATTCAGAGGGGATATAGAAGGTGCTATAAGGCAGACTTCCTTAGAGTAACAGACTCCTCTACATTCAGATTCTATACCTGTTTAAACCCCCTCTTCTGATGTGTAAAGCTGCTGTAACACACACCCTGAGGAGCTGGAGAAAAGTGCATATTAACGCAGCCCTTACCTTGCTTTAACTTATCCCTTACATATATGTCTGCCTCCACAGAGTGTGCATTACATCAACTGAGACACCTTTACATGTTGGGTGAGGGGACGTAAGTATGTCTGGGGCATCTGAGTGAGTGCAGGAGATGTGCACTATTTTTCACATCATCTTTGAATTTGGTCCTTTGTCTATATGTTGTTTCAGACGTTAGAAAATGAAATATGGCCTCAATGTATTTTCTTGTTCATAAAAGGGCTAATATTTACTTTTCTTTGCAGCCGCAACAAGTGGTTCAGAAGAAGCCTGCTCAGGTAAGAAATGTTTATATGAATTAATTCTGTAGATTACCTTAATATCCTTTGTTCTTGAGCATGTAAATTAGCAATGTTTATTGTAAGTAATGCAATTAGTACTTAATAAATGGAAAAATGCACTGATCATTTAAATCATCCATTAAATCCACACAACAAAATAAACCCCACTTGTCCACTAAATATTTTTCAGAATAATTACATATAGGCCCCATTTCAGCCAAGTGTTTACATATGGGCTTAAGTCCATCCATATTCAGAAAAGTACTTAGCATGTGCTTAGTGCTTTGATGAATACAGATGGACTACTAAGGGTACAGAACTCTTCTTGATATAGGTCTGCTTTTTTTGAAGGAACAGAACTTTTGCTAGACTATGTTATGGTTTGAATGTATTACTGTAAAAAGAACCTGAATTAAGCATAGAAACAGAAAGTTCTAGTGGTAAAAAGATAAAAACTCTCCAAAAGCATGTGTAGGAGTCCAGTTTCTAAAAAAAACAATAAAACTACAGCCATGATTAATGAATGGTGTTGATACAATAATATTGTGCTCTCCTAATGGTGGAGATAACATTCAGGATAATGCAGTAGGAATTCTACACTAAACTCAAATTCACCATCCCTCCCAGCCAGCAGAGACTCCAGGCACAGTTCAGCTGTGCAAAGAAGGACAGGATTCTGGGTGGGGCCTTGCATGAGGTGCATGCTTCTTACATGTTGCAGAGCTCCTCTCCGAAGATGGGCAGTACTACACAGTGGGCAGGGTAAAGGTAGACTAAGAGAAGGCTTGGACCAGAGGACCCATTGCTGCCTGGATCCTACTATCCTCCCCTCCCCACATAGGGGGCAGCAGAAGAGGCAACAGAGGGTACGTCTACATGACAAAAAAAACCACGTGCACCAACAAGTCTCAGAACCCATGTCTATAGACTCAGGCTTGCGGGGCCTACGCTACAGCACTAAAAATAGTCAAGTGGATGTTCCAGCTCTGGCTCTGAAGCCTTGGAGGGGAGGTGGGTTTCAGAACCTGAGCTCAGCCAGAACATCCATATGGCTATTTTTAGCAGCATAGCACAGGAACAGAGAGCCCAAGTCTGTGGCCCCGGGCTCTGAGACTCACTGCCGCAGGGGGTCGGGGTTCAGCCACTGGGCTGCAATAGCCTCCTTGGTGCAGCTTTGCAGCTGCTCTGCAGCCAAAGGTGGGCAGAGGGATTCCTCTCCATGGTGAGCACTAGAGTTAAGAATTGCCCTTTTGGAACTCTCACTTTTAATCTCTGAATTTTGCTGTATTTATAGAAAACTAGAAATCAAGTAGAGAATGTATTTAACATGGAAGTAGGTAGATAACTCTGGATTTCTAAAAGGTAATGTAGCACTAGGACTATAGCTAAACTTCTGTTTACAAACAGATACATTATAAATATGAATGCAGTTATTTGTATGCCAAGTAAACGCAAAGAACTTTTTTTTAAACCCCTGGCAGCAGTGGTTTTCAACACAAGTACTGACTGGCCTTTACCATAGCAGCTGTAATAGGCATTGCTCTAAAACTACAATGAGCAGAGCCTCTTGCTGTCACTCGGCTCTGCTTCATGGCAATGAATGTAGACTATCGTCATGGGTGCACACATACTAAAATGACTCTAGGCTGAAAAGGAGGAGAGGTAGCAATAGGAAGTTTGGGAGCCTGACATAAATGGCCTTCACTCTGTCCAATTGCCTTTCTTTCTTTTCTTTTACACTACTGAATTTCCCTTTAAAGGAGAGGAGTTCAGACTCAGAATTAACAACAAGAATATGAGCTCATGCGAGTTTCCTAATCTGAGCTGCCTAAGGAAATAGTGATAAATTATATAAACATGCGGACTACATGGAAGTTCATGAGGATAATGTAAATCTTACCCTGCATTCAGAGGAATCTCTTCCTTTTCCATCTGTTTCCTTCAAAATATCCTCACAGATGGCTTTTCAATGTGGCAGTCTGGATTAAGTTAGAAGCGTATCTTTTCTTCATCAGCGGGGCTTTGAAAGGTTACGTTCAAGCACTGCTATGTGATAGTGAGCATGTTGCCACAGTTTGGTTGAATAAAAGAAGCATAACCCTTGATCAGACTTATCATTGAATGCTGTGGTTTGAATGTCTGGAGATGTTCATTCTCAAGGATTTTGGATTAGTATTAATTTACATCCAGCTGTTACCCTTGTTGCCAGCTCAGATGGAATGACTGTTGATTGTTTTGCATTTTAAAAGGCACAGAAGCAAAAACAGATAGTTCTCTTGTAGTGATAACAGTTCTGTAAATGTCACCATCACCTAGGTTTTAGGCATTCTCCAGGTCTCAGGCATTCTCTAAATCTCCATTTATGGACAGCTGCTGTCCAGTCTAAGGCCATGACAATGCTATGTAAAAACCTATGATAGCTTCAAACATCCACAGAACCCTGAGGATTTCCCATCTTGCAGGTGGTAAATGCAACAGCAGGTTCCACTGGGAAGAGATATGTCCACAGAATCAATGCAAACATGTAAATCATACAATCTGTATGTATTCATGATGGTCACCAGGTGACTTGTATCAGTGGGGAAACACACACACACAGTACAGTGAACTTGTACTGGAAAATCTAACTGCAAGCCATAGTAAGTTTACAGTCTCCATGAGGGATAGGTGTCTAAAAATCTCGAAAGATGAGAAGTGTCAGATATCCGCTTCAAATATGTTTTAGTCACCAGAAAAAAACAAACAAACAGATCTTACTAGTAAGATCTACCATATTCTCATTTAAGTGACTAAGTAAGGACTAAGTAGCCACTTTCCTAATTTTTAAATGATTTGTAACATCTGGATCCTCAGCTGATGGCATATGGATTAGCTGCGTATGCATCCGATGAAGTGTGCTGTAGCTCACGAAAGCTTATGCTCTAATAAATTTGTTAGTCTCTAAGGTGCCACAAGTACTCCTGTTCTTTTTACGGATACAGACTAACACGGCTGCTACTCCGAAACCTGCGTACTTAAGTAATACAAAATAAATTGATATTTTTAGGGAATCATGAAAGTTATCAGAGTTTTTTTGGGGAACAGGACATGTTTTATTTTTATCTTTTCTGCAGCATAGAAATAGTCTGAGTCTGAAACAAGCTTTTGAAACTGTTTAATGATCCATGTGGAGGGGGAGCCTAAAAATCAGAGATGTTAGAGTCTCTGGATCTCATAACTGAATTCAGAAGAGAGAACATGAGTCCAAATATATTTTACCAGCAGTTAAGTAACTTTTTTTACCTAATAGTAACTAAATTGCTTACATTAAAAAAAAACAAACACGCCAAGCAAACGAATACAATAACAACAATAAGAGGAAAAGCATTATTTTTGAATAGGTACAAAGGCAAATCAAGTACATTTTTTGTGTGTCTTACTTGTTAATTAAGGTCCTGGTTCAGGAAAGAATCCCTGTCTTTATTACAGTTAAGCATATGCTTAAGTGTTTTCCTGAATTGGGGTCTAAACTTTGCTCCAGCAACTTGAACATCCGACATGCTGCCTACCCTTTGCAAGGAATGGCATGCCTTCAGTGCTCATTGATTCAATTATTCAGTATCACACAAGTTTAATCCTCTAGGGACTAAAGTCCATTGGACTTCGTTCATCTTCCCATTGACTTCAAGTGGCTTTGAATCAGTCCCTTAGCGCATAAGGATAAATCTAGTTATTCTGCTTATTGAAGCTGAGAATTGGAAGTTTATAATTCATAAGAGGCAGGAAGCTTTATTGTCCAATAGCACATATAGTTTTTACCTGAAACTAATTCCATAGGGGTGACAAGCACCACTGCAAAAGAATTTCCAAAACATTTGGTTATCTTGCTTTTTGTTTGTTTGTTTATTTATTTTAAGCAAATATTGGCTGTGTTTATGGAGACTTCAAGGGCAGTGGTAAGGACGGTTGTTGGAGCTGGTCAAAATTTTTTGCACAAAAAGTTCACAGCAATTTGGCCTTTTTTTAAAAAATGGACTCTTTTGCCAAAAATGGTTGATATTTTTGAAATGTTTCTGTTTTTTTGTGAAAGTTTTGTGATGTTTTAATCAAATTTTTAAATTGAAATTATGTTTGAAATCATCATTAAACATTTTTGCTTACCCAAAATGCAGCTTTCTGTGAACAAAAATATTCTATAACAGTTTTGGACATGATTTTGATTAAAAATTGTTCTTAAATTTTACAGAAACTTTCATGGAAAATGGGTCAAGTTTGAAACAGTTTTTCTGTTTTTTGACTAGCTCAAATGTTTATATTTAAAATAACTCTAAACATTGATTGGCATAAAACAAATAAAAATTAGAGCAGGGGTCAGCAACCTTTGGCACGCGGCCCATCAAGGTAGTCCACTGGCGGGCCACGAGACATTTTGTTTACGTTGACTGTCCGCAGACACAATCCCCCGCAGCTCCCAGTGGCCGGGAACAGGAGCTGCGGGGGGGCCGTGCCTGCGGATGGTCAATGTAAACAAAATGTCTTGCGGCCCACCAGCGGATTACCCTGATTGGCTGCGTGCCGAAGGTTGCTGACCCCTGAATTAGAGTAACAACAAGCTGATGAATTGCAGAATCAGGTTAAAAAATTAGGAGGTGGCGCTGCTCTCCAGTGTGAAAGGAGAGAGACAAGTTTGATTTCTATTCCCAGCCTCTCAATTTCCCACCCGACAGTGCAGCATCGGCGGAGTGCTTAAGCCTGATCGACACCACGTTTTGAAAATAAATAATCACACTCCTTAGTAACATAGCTATGCCAATAAAACCACTGATGTAGACACAACTATGCCGACAGAAGAATGCTACTGTTAGCATATGTCAGGGTTCCTTCCCCACTCTGAACTCTAGGGTACAGATGTGGGGACCCACATGAAAGACCGCCTAAACTTATTCTTATCAGCTTAGGTTAAAAATTTCCCCAAGGTACTAACTTTGCCTTGTCCTTGAACAGTATGCTGCCACCACCAAGCATTTTAAACAAAGAACAGGGAAAGAGACCACTTGGAGACGTCTTTCCCCAAAATATGCCCCCAAGCCCTACACTCCCTTTCCTGGGGAAGGCTTGATAAGAATCCTCACCAATTTGTATAGGTGAACACAGACCCAAACCCTTGGATCTTAAGAATGATGAAAAATCAATCAGGTTCTTAAAAGAAGAATTTTAATTAAAGAAAAGGTAAAAGAATCACCTCTGTAAAATCAGGATGGAAAATACTTTACAGGGTATTCAGATTCAAAACACAGAGGATCCCCCTTTGGGCAAAACCTTAAAGTTACAGAAAACAGGAATAAACCTCCCTCTTAACACAGGAAACATAAAAGTCACATAAAACAAAAGATAACTAATCCGCCTTGCCTGGCTTACCTATACTGGTTGCGATATTGGAGACTTGGATTAGGATGGGTTGGAGAAGATGGATTTCTGTCTGGCCTCTCTCAGTCCCAAGAGAGAACAACCACGTAAACAAAAGTACAAACAAAAGTCCACCCCCTCCTCCCAGATTTGAAAGTATTTTGTTCCCTTATTGGTCCTTTGGGTCAGGTGCCAGCCAGGTTAGCTGAGCTTCTTAACCCTTTACAGGTAACAGGATGTTGCCTCTGGCCAGGAGGGATTTTATAGCACTGTATACAGAAAGGTGGTTACCCTTCCCTTTATATTTATGACAGCATAGCTAATTAGAGAGACAAGGTGGGTGAGGTAATATCTTTTATTGAACCAACTTCTGTTGATGAGAGTTGGTCCAGTAAAATATCTTACCTCACCCGCCCTGTATCTCTGATATCCTGGGACCGACTTGGCTACAACAACACTGCATACGATGTAGCTAATATCATTCCAGTAGATGATGGTGTAGATATATTGGCAGAAGAGCTCCTTTTGTTGGCTTATACTGCATCTACACTAGAGGGCTCTGTTTGCATAGCTATACAGCCATAGCTATACCAGCCAATGTAGACTCTGTAATGTAATGTAGACTCACTCCAGAGCAACTTCTATCACTTCAGATGATGAGAGTGTAGGATTGTTGGGTGTGGTTTCTACAGGAAGTTGTCTCTAGTCTTCTTTGGGCAGTAGGATGTTACCATGACAGCGTGCCTCAAAGGTTGTTATGATAAGCAAGAAAAAAACCCACCAGGTCAGATTTTGAGAGCTCTCACAGCACGCCAAAAGATGTCTGTTCAGAAAGAAAAAATAAAAACAAACAAGTAATGATTAGCAGTTTAGTGTCTGATTTTGTAAACAGATGAAGCAATAAGCTAAACTGTATTAAAGAACTAGGGGTTAGAAGAGGAAGTCACATGTTTTTTGGAAGCGAGTTTCTTGTTGTTTATATGACATCACTACTGAGCAGAATCTAAAGAATGTTACGGAGCCCTAGGCTCTTTGTAGATCCCCAAACTGGTCTAAGATTTGGATTTCCTTGGTTTTAAATATTTTATGTAATTTTTGTTTATTTTGTAACTATATTGAGTGACATTTTTGAGACTGCTGCTTCCCAGAAACTCCTCTTTAAATGAGTTAAACAAGCCAACTGGGATTTTTCCTGGCCAAGAAGGAAGGGAAGGGAGAAAAATTACCTTTAAAAAAGCACATGCTGAGGTTAGTCACCTTTAAAAAAGTCCCAAATCACAAGACCAATCTGAAGAGCTCAGTTCATGTTTGTAAGGTGATCTGAAGATAAAAGTAACTGGGCAAGCTCTAAGCATTATTATTACTCTATTATTTTGCATTTAAATAGTGCCTTTTATCACAAAGTGCTTACCAAAATTGTGTAGATGCATCAAGCTGAAAATGCAGACACCTGTTAGGCAGACGGTGACAACCAATGAGCCAGCACAAGTATAGCTCACTACATTGAAATTCACCTTTATAAGAACTAGCATTGATCATGACTGATTTGAACATTTTCTCTTATGAAACCTATTGAAAACACCTATGATAAAGCTATTGAAGGGTTTACTTAGCATTTCTACCATTTCATCAAGAATATAGAGTATGCCCCTCAGGACTTTATAAAGTGAATTACAAACACATGCACACATCATGACCCACTCCCTCAAAGCATTTCCCTAATCCTGCCCCAAGTGCGTAGCCCAAGAAACCAAACTCTGCTCAGGAGGGGAGTTTCTGTGGAAGGGAGGGAAAAATCTTCCCTAGGCTGAACAGCCTCAGGGCTGGAGTATCCATTGGAGTGCTGGCTCCTCTCTGGAAGGGGAATGAAGGATCACCTTGTGGTTCCATGGGAGTTAGGTATCCAGGCGCTTTTGAATATCCTACAAAGCACCTGTCTTCATGTTCAGATGCCAGAATACCTATAAAAATCTGGTCTTCAGTCTCTCTGGCCCACATCCTCCAAGGTATTTAGGTGCTTGACTTCTACAGAAATCAGTGAGAGTTAGGCACCTAAATACCTTTGAGGATCCGGCGTGGGTGGCGCGTGGCTCCACCATTCAGGGAGGCTGGCCCAAGTGCTGGAAAATCCCCCAGTGACTGGACCGGGGTCCCGCCCCTGCTCAGCCTCCTCTACCTAAGGCCCCGCCCATGCTCCACCCACACTCTGCCCCAGGCCCCGGTCATGCTAGGCTTCATCCCCCAAGCCCACCCCTGCACACCACTCACCAAGTCCCCACTCTCCTCCACTCCCTCTCACCCATGGTCCCCCTACCCTCTGAGTCCTTCCCCTTCCCCTGAGTGGCAGGGGGAGCACAGGAGGGTGGAGGGACCCAGCAGGCAGTGGGCACCTTGAGGGAGGGGGGTGGAGGAGAGGAAGGAGTCAGGACTCAGCTAGCGGGGGGACCAGGGAGGAGGGGGTGGAGGAGGGGAGGGACTCAGCAAGCAGCAGGAGGTAGGGGCCTCTCAGGAGAGGAGAGGAGGGACTCAGTGAGAAGCGGCAGGGGCCTCAGTGGAAGGGCAGAGCAGGGACGGAAAGAGGCGGAGCATGGGTGGGGTCAAGGGCAAAAAGCGGGAGAGGACTTCAGGGGCGGAGTGCAGGCAGAGCCACCACAATCCAGTCATCCACACTCTCAAAGGCAGTGGGTCAGCAGTTGTGCCGCAGGGGAGGCTTAGCCCCCTCTGGTCTATTCTACCCGCTGCCTATGAAATCTGGGGATCTGCTCCCCATCTGTAAAACTGGAGAAGGTAGCGCTTCCCTTTGATTTTGGTGCCCAAACACCTTTAAAAAGCTATCCATTGGGCACTATGTTTAATTTGTTCTCATGGTGTCTGGACAGCATAGAGGACTCTGAGTGCCTTATGCACCTCCATGATGTTTTGTCCTGGGGCTGGAGCTTTCCCTGGGACTGCTCCACTCTGGGTAAGGCACTGCAGTTTGGGGGAGCCTTGTGCCATGGGCTCAGGGCTTCTGCCCGAAGGGAGTGCCAGGGGTCAGCCTCAGCTCCAGGGGCTCGGGGCACCAGGTTTACATACCAAGCACATATCACGGACCCTCGGTTGACAACCGCTTGACTAGATTACCTTCTTGGGTCCCTTCCAGCATTTCATTTCTGTGATTCTTTTTTGAGTGCCATAATTTCTGGGTGCCTAACTTGATACACCTTAGAGGGGCCTGATTGCCAGATTGAGCACCCACTCTCTAAATTCAGACCTCTTGAAGGTGTCTCCAGAAAGACATCAAAAAATTAGAACTCCCAGAATCACTAGTTGTTTTTGAAAATCTTGGAGTTTGTCTTACACCTGTAACAACAAAGACAATCAATAAATCAATTGTGACAGGGCCTCTCTCCGTTATGCCCCAATGGGACGCTACTCATGCTGTTGTAGGGATGCCAACGATTTGTTGCCACCTCTCATTGTCCGGGGCAGTGGCACTTTAGCCTCTGGCCAAGGCACACTTGAGTCTCACCCCTTCCAAGTATTAAAGTTAAAAATTAAAGGAATACTATGAATTCAAAACTAGGGTTGTCCAAGGTGTCTTTGGCAGGATGCCACCCTTCTAGTTAGGGCTTGTCTTCATTCAGACAGTCAGTAGTCTTCCTGGTCTCAGTTGTCCCATCCCCCAGGAGGTTTGTCCAGGCAGCAAGTGGTCTCAGATTATTGGCTGAAACCAGGCTTCTCTCACCAACAGAGAAGCAGAGCTCTAATCTCCTTGTTGGTCAGCCTCAAATCAAGCTGGATATCCCTCTTCACTCCTGACGTGTTACTGGTGTGGTGGGGCAGAGGCAGTTTGATCCACAGGCCCTTTATAACCCCATCCTTGCCAGTCTGTGGCCTGTATGCCCCATCACACTAATCACTGAAGGTGATGTGAGTTGGAGTGTTACTTCAAAAAAGAGACATTTATCGTATCCAGGAGACAGGGTATCATGGAACACCTGTAGAGTTATGGGTGTTTAGCAACTTTTACAATTACGTTCATAGATCCTAATACCAAGCTAGTTAAGTCAATGGAAAGACTACCATTGACTTGTTTGGGGTTTGGATTAGGTCCTTAAATGCTTGGATGTACTAAAATAATACAAGGACATAACTGATCAACTACATCAGAAAGGGTGGAAGATGAAGCACTGATGTATTAGTTTGTTCTTCTCAGAAATGTACCACATCTTCTCAGATGACAAAACTGATTCACAGTTTAATTTCCTATACGAAGATATCTATTACCCAGTGCTTGAAATCTCCAAGCCCTTGGTCTTTTCAGACTGGTTTCGCATTTTGTACTGTAATACATACAAACATTTAGTTATTTAGAAATAGAATAAGAAATTTTGGGCAAATATAGGAACCACAGAATGATTAAATGAACCAGTGAATATAATACATTGTCATCTATTAAATATTGAGTCTTTGACTGTTATTGTCAGTTAAGGTCCTTACATACCAAGCACAATTTAAAAAAAACAATTTGTTGAGTGGAAATAGCTGTGTGCTCCATCATCATTTATTGATGTACACTTCCTGGGAGAAGACGATTAGGAGAAAAACATTTTATTCTTTAGGGATTCCTCAGTATTTCTGGCATTTTATAAAGTCTCACTCTGGAAACTGTCCCTTGAAGATTAATTGATAAGCCCCAATCCCCCAACTCCTCCCCCCAACACACACACCAAAAAACCCCTTGGAATATGAGTACGAAGCATTACACAGCTACTCTATTAATGATGGGCAGTTATAGAATTGTTTTCTTTGAAATCACAGTTATATCACACAACACCAGTGCTGATTGATGTGTCCGAACATTACCACATATTGGCAGCCAATCAGAGCAGGATTCCAGCACCTTTGCTAAGACCATGCAGGCGTACCAGCATCCCCCCTCATGTGCATTAGCTGGACATTAGAAAGTAAAAAATCTTTTAAAAAATCATGAAAATCCATTATGCACAAAATCACAGAACACACACACATTTTAAAAATGTTTAACTCCAGCTGAGTCCACATCCTTTGGAATAGAACTCTCACCATGCCAGCCTCTGGCAGCGTGCTGGGAGTAAGCAATCTTGCTTGTGCATTGGCTCTAACTTGAAGGTTCCAAAAGCCACCATTATCCCAGTGCTGCACTGGCCTGTGCAAAGGGCTGGAGACTGCAGGCATCCTGTTGCAATAGTAAAATGTGATTACAGATATCATGGTAATACTGTGGTTATAGACACAGGGTAATATTTTCGAAAGCACCAAAGTGTAAGCAGCTGAGGTCCCATTAAAAGTCAAGTCACTTATGCATGTCTGAAAATGGGATTTAGGCACTTCTGAAAATTTTGCTCACAAGCTGTACTTTTTTTTTTAATGATCGCTAATTTTGTTTAAATACACTAGAGTATTGCCATGATACCCCTTGCTTTACCTTAACCCTGTTTATAGCACTTAAGACTCTTGGCATCTGATGAAGTGAAGGGAAAACCAGCATGAAAAATCATTCCTAAACTTGCTGAATTTTCGGTCAGCAGGCTGCTGAAGTAGTTTGATTCTGATCTCTGAACTCTGATTGTTTGATTCTGATCTCTGATCTCTGGTTTTGAAGATAATCTGCCACCCTAAAGCCATGGGGGAAAAAAGGAGAGAAATAAAAAAAAACAAATCACCTACATTCTGCCTGAATTTTCATCTCTCGTTTCCCACATCGCAGTGTATAATGTCTCACAGAGTTACAACAATGGCTGATCTCACAGATAGGATGGGCTGGGGGTGGGGAGGGGAAAGAGAGCTCTGTATTGAAACCAGATTAGGAGTCTGACAGAATGAAACACTGAGCTCTAGGACCCAGTAGATCTACAGTCAGGACAGTGAATGGTTTTTTTTCCTCCCTATTTCCCATGGCTATTTTGAGGCAAAATCTGGAAACTAAAATCAGAACAACAAAGGGACAGATACAGTATTTTAGGCAGCCTCCCCTTCACTTTAATGAAGTCTTCCAAAGAAGAATGTTATATAATGAGGCGTTAACTGCAATTTATTTTAGTTCATTTTTTTACATTTAGGAAGAGGAAAACAGATGAACACTGAGGTATAAACTTCAATAAATCTTTCTTTGTCTTCAAAGAAAAAGTATTTTGTGCATAGGTTTCCATCAGGAGCTTTTTTCTATTAGATTGTAGGATTTAGATATGTTCCATTTAAAAAGAAACGACCATAAAGTTCTTTAGTCAAAAGGAAATAATCACCATCCATTAAGTGAGACAGCCCCAATGTATTTTTAAATCAAACTATCCAATGTAGAAAAAGAAAAGGCTCAGCTCTGTGGTAACATGAATCACTTAGCAGATGGAACTCAAAAAGTTGGTTTCATGTGCCATGATGAAGAGGTCCATACTTTATTGCCTTTTCCACCAGACTGCTCAGAGATATTCAAGAAGTTGAAAAATCTTTAAATGCATGGCTCTAAATCCTTTACGAATTGAACATATTAAGAGGACAAGAAGAGTATGTCATTAAACTATAACTACCCTTTTTGGATTACCAGGTATTTGTAGATTTATTGGCAAAATGGCTTAAATTAGGGATATGTTTTTAGCCTGCAGCATTTCATAATAAAATAGCAACAGAATTTTTTGCAGTAAAAAAAGAGAGGGAAAACAGGGGTTCTTGTTAAAGCCTACACAAAGTTTTCTGATTTTTGTGTTCTTTTGCCTGCACAAGGAGGTGCTCCATGGTTACACAATCCTTAAAGCTTGCAAGGAAACCATTTACATTACCCCATTTCACTCAGGAGTCCTCATTGCCCTGCCTTTCACTGCAGACCCGCTGTTTAGTCTGAAACTGAAAATTAAACCCAGCACTTCGGCTTTCAAAGTTAAATACTCTGCTTTGCTGCCAGCACACAGCCTCACCAGTGTCTGTGTGGTAAGATCAAGGATTAAACTCTTCAGACATTTTAAAAACGATTTTACAAGGCTTTTAGCCTGTAGTGTTTTCTTCTTTCATTGATTTTGTTGGTTTATTTATTTATTTAAGAGCCAAATCATTTAGCTGCATTATACCGCAAGGTCTCACATGAACTTTGTTGAACCAAGGCAGAGGACCCAGCTAGCTTTCTTTCAGAAATACGTTTCTTATTCTGGGAGCTTTTCTGAGCACTCTTGGGGGAAGGTAGAGCCGTATTTGTTAAACTCTTCCTTTCATGAGTGAAAACAAATGAAGAGCAAACCAGTGAGATTTAGAAACAGTAATAATAAAAACAAAGTTCTCCAACTCAACTCTCCCCCCCAAAAGAATGTGCTTGTTATGCCCCTTGTAGCAGCCTTCATTTTCTTTGTGAAGTAGGTTATGTAAATGACCGAGTTGTTCAGTGTTTAAAAGCCTTCATGACTAGCACTCATAAAAATGTCATTGTGCACTTCCACTTTGAAAGGCTCTTTTATCTTACCTTCCTGAAGCCCCTTTCCAATGGATAAGCATGCTTGAGCAGGAAGCTGCAGGTTGGCCTTCCCACATTGCTTGGCCCTAATGAGGTGTGTACAGCTCTTGGCTACTGTTTTTCAATCTCTTTCTTATTACTTCAAAGCGGCAGCTTTGAGGTCTAAACAAGTTTTAGCACTTGTCAAAACCTTTCAGCTGTGTTTCAAGTGCTAGATATTAATACATATAATATAAATTTGGCTACTCAGAAAAATCACTGTTGCCACTTGTCAGTAAATTATTATAATGCTGTTGTAAGAGGTAATGATCAGGATTTGAATGTCATTGGGCATTCCTTATCAACCTGCAACAAGCAATCACTCTTTTGAGGAATTAAAAGGACAAATCTCTCTCCTCATCTTTTTATGTCTTTTTATAACAGGAGGCCCCCGGATATCTGACTGGTGCCTCTTCTTTCTTATTCTAAACATACGCTAAGGATATGCCTACACTGCAATTAAAAACCCGCGGCTGATGTGTGCTAGCTGACTCGAGCTAAGGGGCTGTTTAATTGTGGTGTAGACATTTGGGCTCAGATGTTGCCTGTGCTCTAGGGGGGGAGGGTCTCAGATCTCAGCCTGCAGCATGATATGTCTACACTACAATTAAACAGTCCCTTAGCTCAAGCCCTTAAGCCCAAGTCAGCTGCCATGAGCCAGCTGCGGGTTTTTAATTGCAGTGTAGACATACCCTAAGGAGGCTCTCACTTCAGTGAGATAGGAGATCATGATGTTAGGCTTGGCTAAGACAGGTCATATGGATTTCAACTCACACCTTTATTCTGGATTGTTGTGTCCCTGTTCTTTCATATTATGGCATCTCACATATATCAAAAACGAAATCATTGCTGTAACACTGACTGTAATTAAACAGGTGGGATGCACAGAAATATATGCTGTTTCATGCATGAGTCCTTGGGAGCTCTTCAGTGGTATTATAGATTATATCATTTCCACCTGCATTGACAGCAACATCTCTCTGGTACTGACAATCTTTACTACCATCAGGAGGAAGAGTTTATACCAAGGCCTATAATTTGTCAGTGTAGTGCACAGGCCTAAATACTAGGAATTACTGACCGCAGAGCTATGTGCTTGTTAATTTATTATTATTAATTGTTATATTTATATTGTTTTTAGCACCTCAAACCCATCCAGGTCATGGCCTCATTATACTGTGTGCTGTGCAAACATATAGTAAATTATAGTCACTAACTTAAAGGGTTTACAATCTAAAAGACAATTTGTAAAAGCTGTTTCCAAACCTTGGGATTTGCCAGTCTGCCACAAGATTGTATAAGGTCACACTACTGATTCAACCAATATGAATTAGGAATGCCTCCTTACTTTCTTTAATATTTTATTTCACTCCTAGGTGACCTGGTTGTGTCTTTTAGCATGTGAACTCTCCAGGGCAGGGTGTATCTCTTTATCTGAGTTTGTATAGCCCCACCCCACGGCCCCCAAGATTTCTGCAAGCAGGATTTGTCCCCAGAGTAAATGCTATACAGAATATACGCTTGAACTCTGCTCTGTGCAAAAAGTCCTGTGACCAGTTATAAGAATTGCTCAATTTTGCCAGCTGACATCTTTCACTGTGGTTCTAGTCAGGTGAGTCCATATTTTTAAAGATATTCAGGCATCACTCCGCTCAGTGTTGCAAGGCCTGAGAGACTTAGATGGCTGTCTTATTTTCAAAAGTGACTGAGATACCTAGGAGCCTAAGTCTCATTGACTTTCAGTGATACACAGGCTCCTAAGTGCGTAAGTCACTTGCAATGCTGAGTGGAGTGATGCCTAAATATCTTTAAAAATATTGGCCTTGGATCCAGATTTTGCCACTCTTACTCACATTTACTAGAGCCTTGCTCTGCTATTAAGTAACATCATTGACTTCATTGGGACTATAAGCAGAGTCAGTGTCCCATTCTGAGGTGCAGTGCCGACCAGTCAGGGGCTGTGTCACCACCTGCCCTGCAACCTGGGGGGCCTCACAATGCTTTGGGGCTGTCGCTCCCAACCTGAGCCCCTCACAAACAGCCAACCAGCATGCAGGTCACACCCTGAATGTGTGTGTATAACTGCAGCCTTCCAAGAACATTGACACCAGCAGCTTTGGTTACTACCTGCAGGACAACCCCAACACACTCCCAGTCCCAAATTTTCCCCCAAAACATGTTTTCTGCACTGTTCAGCTCTCTCCTGGACAGTCCAGATATTGGAGGTCTGTTGCCCCTATAAGGGAACAATATCCCACTGTTTGTTACTTTAAATGGAGTTACCCCAGAGCCCCATTTAACCACAACACTGGATCAGTTTTGATTAAAGAATAAAACAAGTTTATTTAACTGCAAAGAGATAGGCTTTAAGTGAGCACAAGTACAAGGCATTAAAGCAGAAATGGTTACAAGAGAAATAAAGATAAAACAGTTCCTAGTGCTCAAACTTAACAAACTAGACTTGGTTCAAGATAAAATTCTTACCAGCAACAGGGCTGACCAACTTTCAGGTCAGGCTCTCTCCCAAAGGCAAATGGCTGCTTCTTAGGTGAAAGAGAAAGTGAGATGGACAGGGAGAGATACCTTGGGGTGTTTTGCCTCTCACTTTTATAGTCCTGTCCCCCTCTGAAATATATTTTCCTGAGGGTTACCCCTCAATAAAGTTCATTCCCACTGTGAGGATGGAGTCATGGAGTGTCATGGTGAAAGAGGTTCCATGCTGTTTGCTAAAATGCAGATCAATCTGTTTCTGCTCCCCTTCATTGCCAAAGAACGCTCACTTGACAGGAGATTGCCAATCTACTTTGATGACATCTGGCTAGAGGCATTGGCTTTTCCTTTGTCTTTTGAGAAATAGGTTTACCCCTCCCCAGACTTGTCTGGTAAACACATTTCAGACATAATTTCAGCTTGTGTCATAACTTTACATATAATGTTGCTACAGACATTTCACTATGATATTATTGATCAATGAGTTACTGTTTTCAAATGATACCTCAGAAGGCATATTTTGTGCAAAGATTATTAGAATAGAGTGTAGGCTGTGAAAACAGTATGCATTTGGTCAAAGTAAGATACTACTCAGTGTGAGTAAAAATGGCAGAATCTGGCCCATAACCTTTGCACATGTGCATTAAATTCATATACCAGATTTTATCATCGGCTTTATGCATATGCAACTCTTATTTGTGTATTAACTGAGTATTTATTAGCCCTATTACATTTGCAGGAGGTGCCATTCTTAAATAACTTTACTGTGTTAACTGTTTAAAGTTAGATTTTGCCTGGTCCTTACATGGGTGCCTTTTTTTGCCTCCACTCGCCTTCTGCATCTGTAACAGTAGCAACAGTTTCCAGTGGTTCCTGTTACAATCCTGCTTTGCTCTCCATGGAATTCCAGAGGAGTTAGCAACAGACAATGATCCACAGTTCATAAACTGGTCATTTCTGCAATTCTCTTTGGCATATCAGTTTAAGCACTCCCCATCAGGGCCTTACAATGCACAGTAAGAGAAAGCTGTATAAATAACAAAATCATTTGATTTTTAAAGAAAGCCCTGGCAGATTCAAGGGATCAATACTTAGCATTACTAGAATATTGCCAAAACCTTAGTGCCAACAAGCTTCTTGAGCCAAAGATAATTAACCTTGAAGTAGTGACAAAAGAATTTTACACCAGGAAACTAGAACAGAAGAAATACTATGGCAAAAATGCCAAGCAGTTACTCCCTGTTGCAAGTGGGAGAGAATGTTAGATTCAGCACCGAAGTTTTATGTCATAATTACCCTGTGGGTCAGGCTTGAAAGAGGAACTGAAGACAGCCAAAGGAGACAAAGGAATACACTGACTTGTTGGTCTTGAGAACACCCAAAATGCTAGTGACAGTTCTTACACACTGACAAAAGCAACACATGCTCACTTGGTTATTCACAATGGCAAACATGAGGAGCAGCAAACAAAGACGCCAGGAAGCAGATCCACTTCAGCAGCTGATTAGGACACTGCAGAAGGAAGTGTTTTGAGAACAAGAAGTGGCTGGCCATGTGATCAGAAAGGCGTTGAGGTTCTGATAGGGTATTTAAGGGCAGCTGTACCCTAAGCGCCATCCTAGCTGTTTCTACTTCTAACTTTTATTAAGTAGTTGGATTAGTTTGTGGTTGTTATTTTTATTGATATTACAGATTATATGCATTTGATTTTCAAAACAAAAAAAGGGGTGGGTGAGAAGGAAGGGAGATATAACAGTAGCCACTGGAGTCAGGGATATTAGTTCCTGCCACATGATGGGGGGTGTTAACCTGTTGATACCCCAACCTATGTCATGTGGATGTAGCTAGGAAATAAAAGTGTAGTCCTTGCCAGAATTCCTGCGTGTGTTATGTGTGTCTCTCTTGAGTTTGGTCAGAGTTCATCTGGACCCACAAAGCATTTCATTCCAGCACCCAGTTCCTCCTAAATATGGGGACTGTTTCCCTGCTCCATCACACAGTATCCTTCCCTTTGTTTTGAAGCTTTGTCTCAGTGCCTGGTCCTATTGCATGCAGCAACACCAGATACAAGTCAGTAGGTCTGTGTAAAATACATTATCCTTTCATGAAGGCACTGCATAAGACTGTGATGTCTTCTTCTCTAGAGGCTCAGTCCTGCAAGGAACTGAACAAAGTACTTAGGCACGTGCTTCGCTTTAAACATGGGAATAGTCCCACTGACTTCAGTGAGTTCCCTGAATACTTTATAACAGCAAAGGTTTGCACATGTAGGAGAAGCAACTCTAGCAGGGTTGCAAACAGGTTTCAGAAGGTTCTGACCACCTCTCCTTTTCTATGGCTAGACAGGAGAGGGCTGGGAGGTTACTTTTTCTATGGTAACATAAAGCCATAGCATAGGAAAGGTTGAGAATCACTGACAACATTCTGATAAACTTAACCATTTCTGCCAGCTTCAACACCGGGAAGTGTCACCCAATCCTAGTATATAGTACACGTGCCCTCCTTTCAAATTTCTGTTTAAAGTGCTCTTCTTCCATGGAACCCATAACCACTAATCCACTCTGTAAAAGTGCTATCTCCACAAAAAAGATAATTTATTACTTTACTTCCTCTGGATCTCCCAGTTCAGGGCAACTTTACCTGTATTCCCCTCTGTGGTCTGTCGAGGGCACCCACTCTAGTCTCCTGGCTCCTCAGCCCTCACTTCTCTTGGGCAGAGACATGTATCTCTCTGCCTCCTGACCAGGGTTTTTCCAGGCAGCACAGTTCCCTGCCTACACTGTACTATCCCCAACACACCAGACTGCGTAAAGAGGCCTCTGTCTGTGCTTTGCTTTCTCTTCAAAAGCTATGAACAGCTGTAATTGCCACCAGTCACAAGTTACCACTCAGCTCTTTCTAAGCAAGCACATTTATTCTTAAGGTGAATGCATTACATAATAAACAATGAAAGTTCCTATACGTAGGCTAAAAGCTTACCAGAATATTGTGGAACTTTTCCCAGGAAGGATGGTGGCCCCACTTGGACAGAAGTTCCTGTCTGTTTGCTGGATCAGAAGGAAGACCCTGAATCAGTTTAAACTCAGGCTATTTATCCAGAAGTCCTTTCTTTGTCTGTTGGTCTCTGGAGAATCCAGTTTGAACCGGTATATGCAAATCTCTCCAGACAATGGTACTGCTCTGCAGGAGTTACAGCCTGAGGGAATTAGCCCCCACTGTTCTTAGTTCCTGGAGGAGCTATGGTCACCCTTCCCCCTGGAGTTACATACAATCCCTGGCCCACAATGATACACAAGCTTAAGGCAGTAAGATCTCCCAAAGATATTGCAGGAAATTGCCATATCTGTCACATCTAATTTTTGTTCTCTCTCTGTTTAGGTGGTAAGCACTCCAAATCAGCAAGTATATCATCTTCTGTGTTTTGTACAATACCAAACAGCAGTAAATAATAACTACTGTCTAGGTTACTTACAAATATCTTTCTTCTACTGTCACTTCTAAACTAAGTGTTCTGGTCTTAGTGTTTGCATAGAAAGAATTCAACCAGGCTTCACACAAAACAGTTGTCAGTCTGCAAGTCAATATTCCACTCCCCTTAGCAGAGTAAAAATTTTTTCAGTTCTGCTTTTCTTCTTGAAAAACTCTTCTTCCAAACCAAAATGATCCACAGCATTGCCAACCTCAAACATTAAAAAATCATGAATCAAGTCCCAAAATTATGAGATTGTCTTAACATTATGAGATTTTTAGAAAGAAAGAAAGAAAGAAAGAAAGAAAGAAAGAAAGAAAGAAAGAAAGAAAGAAAGAAAGAAAGAAAGAAAGAAAGAAAGAAAAAGATGTCCTTTTTACTTGATTTCTGGGGTTTCAGCTTTAGGGTGCCCTTGGGTCACATTTTCAAACCTTTTACCACAATCATGAGTGCTAGAATCTTTCTTAAAAAAGATTTTTGTGCAATCTCTTGCTGGAACTTTAAGAAAACCATTAAATATCGCAAGACTTGTGATAACGTTAAAAGAGGTGGCAACACTGGCACTAAAACATACCCTTTGGCAATGAAGTTGTCTCTTCAGCTCTCCATCGCTGGCTGTGAAACACTTACTTCCACAAACACCTTCTCCAGAGGCTGCTGCCAGTAACCCCCACTCCTCCTCTCTGATAGGGTGGTCAGAAGTCCACCTGCTCTCAAAAAGAACTAGTTAAAGTTGCAGTATTTTCCCAACTAGCCAATCATAAAATGATGCAAGTGGTCACATAGCTGTACTCCTGAGGGAATTCTGCACCACTGCGCAATGCAGACCCAGCATCGTGCTGTTTCTCCCTCTGGATCCCTGGGTTCTGAGGGATAGGAAAGTGGGTGTCTGGGCTCGGGGGCGGCCATGGCTGGGCTCTGGGAGGGGAGGGGGTGTGGATATCTGGGCTGTGGGGGCCCCGTGGCTGGGCTCAGAGGGGAGAGGGGTGCAGATATCTGGGCAAGGCTGAGCCTCACAGCTGGGCTCTGTGGTGGGAAGGGTTTCGGGTGTCTTGGCTGGGGAGGCACCATTGGGCTCTGGCGGGGGAAGGGGTCTGGTATCTGGGCTCTGGGCGCCCCGCGGCTGGGCTCTGAGTTGTAGGGGGTGGGTGTCTGCACTAGGGAGGGCCCTGCAGCTGGGCTCTGGTGGGGAGGGGATGTGGATATCTGGGCTAGGGGGAGCTACAGTTGGGCTCTGTGGGGGAGGAGTTGTGGGTGTCTGGCCCCCCTGGCTGGGCTCTAGAGGAGAGGGGACAGCAAACAGGAACTGGGTTGTCATAGGGGTTTCTTTAACTCTCTCCTCCTGGTGGAATTTGTGTGTGTGTCTGTATTGTTACAGACATACTTGCTGACAGGTATTTTGAAATAGATTACCAAAATAATTGAAAATGGCGTGATTATGTAGTGTTATTTTGACAAATAAAAGGTGCAGAATTTTTGCAGAACTTTAAAATATCGTGCACAGAATTTTTAATTTTTTGGCACAGAATTCCCCCAGGAGTAGTAGCTTAACTGTTGGGTATGTGAAATGGATTTCTAGAAAGTTCAGGCAACTCACTTCTGCCCTCTACATAGCCTTAAAAATCATTGGTGGTTTCCAGGCTGCTCCTCATACCATTACTAATTAAATGCCAAAGCTAATACAACTTCAAAGTCAGTAGAAAGCAGCATTTAAAAAAACACACCTATGTGTGTTATGTTAAGTAAAGAAAACAGAATCCAAGGTCACCATTTTCAGCTGAATAGTCACTGACAGCTTTGAGCAAAGCGGTTGCTCGTCATGATCTTGATGAGCCTCTGAATTTGCAAAGCATCAAAGCAATATGTTTTAAAACAGCTTCTCCCACTTCTAGAATTGCCAGCACAAAGATGGCTTCAGATACTGATTTTCCTCTAGCCTGAACTGTTACAACTGCCCCCTATGTCATTCTGCCAGATGGGGAGGATGAGTGGGGAAAACACATCATGTATTTATGAATTTTATGAAGGGTTTAAAAGGTTGGTTCAGTACTGGAATATTCTGAATCTTGGTGAGGGGGGAGTAAAATTCACCTCCACACTTGCGGTTCTGTGACAACTTTCATTGCAGTAATCTAAACACCTCCCCTGTCATGACTGTAAAGGAGTCGTTGCGAGGAAGAAAATTGTGTATCTGCATGCTCGCTTAGTGCCTTTCTGGAATTTAAATACTAATTGAAAAGACAAGGTCAGAGGGCAGCTGACACTTGACTTTGCTCTCTTTCGTCTGGCCATGGCTTTGATCATGCTACATCTTTCTTTGTGCCTGGTACTCCAGAGAGTAACCCAGGGTCATGGCCTGTTTGCTAGTCAAGAGGTATAAACCTACTGGCTTAAATATTTGAGGCCCATGGTTTAGCAGGGAGGGGGGCTTTTGCTTCATGCTTTCCACATTTCCCACATAACCCAAAGCAGACTAAACAAAACCAGTGTGAAATCTCATGGCTTGATGCTGCTATGGTTATATTTTTTAAGCTGTCATCCATTCATTTGTACTTGTGTTTATTCCCTGGATTTACAGCTTTTTTCAGCCTTTTTTTTTTTTTTTTTGGATGTTTGAAACCTTTTGAAAAGGGATTGCACTAAGCAGTGGCCTATGATTAAAGCCTATGGTTTTTTTTCTCGATGCTGCTCTTGTGCAGCACTGTCACACATGGTAGCATTTAGGAGCCCTTCACAGCTGAGGTGTTTCAAACACTAATGAATGGAAGTTTGGTCATATAATGCAGACGAGCTCTAAGGCATGCTTTACTGAATGGTGTACTGTAGTGGCCTGGGAAAGGAAGAGAGTTATAAATTGTGTCAGTTAGCCACCCAGACAAAATGAAGCCATGTGGAAAATCAAATCTATTAAAGTATGAAGACTGTTATAAGCTGTTTTAAGCTGGTCATTCTTAAAAGGTCTCACTTTGCTGTAGGGGTAAATGTTTACCTATTCTTCCTAGATCTTTTTCACATGCTGTCTTAGGAGATGATGTGCAGCATTTGATAAAAATCAACTTCACACTAACAGCCCTTTTACCAGAAATGTTTATTGTCTGCAGTTTACCAACCATGTCTGGAAAGGTATTGCACATTTATTAAATAAGCAGTGTGAAGAGGATTGTACGGCAGAGCTGGGCCTGCTGAAGGAAAACGTCAAGGCCAGAGGGATGGGGAGAGGAGAGCAGCTGTTGTTAAGGGAGGGACCTGCAAGGATATATGTCAAATTTACTTTTTGTGGCTAACCCACCTTTCAGACACTGCATCTCACCACAGAGTTGTTTTTAACTTGGTTAAACTTCTAAACAACAGTTGAGAAACATCCACTCAAACAAATTCTCTTCTTAATCTTTGAAAGAAGTCAGGCTAAAGAAAAGAAATTCCACCTAGTGCTTCAGGGTTGAAGTTGCTGCCTTAAGCCGAGATATTTTCCTATTTTCCTTCATTTTGTTGTCTGAGGACATCAGAACTAAAAGAGCGTTCTGGTGTTAATGAAGATGCTGCTCTCCTCTTTGCTAGTTTAAACACATGAGTAAGGTTGCATCTAGTTAATGTACCTCTGGCATGAGAAATGTTGAGATCAAAGTCACTCCAGTGTCAAACCCAAAACAACAAGATAATTACTGTTGTACTCAAAGCCTCCTCCAATTCCTAGCTATTTATTTAGTCTCATCTCTGTTAAGTCAACATAAAAGCAGCATAGGTCCCAAAGTATTAAAAGTGGGCAGACTGAAAGACAACTGAAAATGAATTGATGTGGTCAGCCAGGTCAGTACCTTTTCCAAGAGGGTTGAGGTCCCCAAGTTCTTGGTTTCTTTCTGAACTCCATCTGGTGGTAAGAGGTCAGATCCACAGTCTGGACAGGCATAGCTGGACATTGGAGGAGAATATTTCCTTCCAATTTACAAAATTACTGAAGATAGTTAAGTCCCAAGCAGACTGTGAAGAGCTACAAAAGGATCTCTCAAAACTGGGTGACTGGGCAACAAAATGACAGATGAAATTTAATGTTGATAAATGCAAAGTAATGCACATTGGAAAGCATAATCCCAACTATACATATAAAATGAAGGGGTCTAAATTAGCTGTTACCACTCAAGAAAGAGATCTTGGACTCATTGTGAATAGTTTTCTGAAAACATCCACTCAATGTGCAGCGGCAGTCAAAAAAGCAAACAGAATGCTGGGAATAATTAAGAAAGGGATAGATAATAAGACAGAAAATATCATGTTGCCTCTATATAAATCCCTGGTACGCCCACATCTTGAATACTGTGTGCAGATGTGGTTGCCCCATCTCAAAAAAGATATATTGGAATTGGAAAAGGTTCAGAAAAGGGCAACAAAAAATGATGAGGGGTATGGAACGGCTTCCATATGGGGAAAGATTAATAAGACTGGGACTTTTCAGCTTGGAAAAGAGATGGTTAAGGGGAGATATGATTGAGGTCTATAAAATCATGACCAGTGTAGAGAAAGTAGATAAGGAACTGTTGTTTACTATTTCTCATAACACAAGAACTAGGGGTCACCAAATGAAATTAATAGGCAGCAGGTTTAAAACAAATAAAAGGAAGTATTTCTTCACACAACACACAGTCAACCTGTGGAACTCCTTGCTAGAGGATGTTGTGAAAGCTAAGACCATAACAGGGTTCAAAAAAGAACTAGATAAATTCATGGAGGATAGGTTCATCAATGGCTATTAGCCAGGATGGGCAGGAATGGTGTGCCAGAAGCTGGGAATGAGAAACAGGGGATGGATCACTTGATGATTCCCTTTTCTGTTCATTCCCTCTGGGGCACCTGGCACTGGCCACTGTCGCAAGACAGGATACTGGGCTAGATGGACCTTTGGTCTGACCCAGTAGGGCCTGTCTTATGTTCTGATTTACATGGGTATGGAGGTATCATGGAGGAGGACTCTTGAAATAATGTAAAAGTTATAAAGAGTGTTCATTCACTCAGTGGCAACCATGTCTGCCTTTGTAACTGAAAGGCACAGACACAATGGTAATTATTTATTTTTTGTATTCCAGGAAGAGACTGAAGAAACTGAAGAGACGTCCTCACAAGAATCTGCAGAGGAAGAAGACTAAGAGACCACACCATTCGATTTCTACCTCATCAGCAGTTGGGTCTTTTGAAGGGAGAAGACGCTGCCTTGACCACTTATTTTCTATGCCATGGTCTTTCCACTTATGCCTTGGGGAGGGGGGGGGGGAAATCACATAACCTTAAAAAAGACTATATTAATCACCTTCTTTGTAATCCCTTCACAGTCCCATGTTTAGTGAAAAACTGCTGTAACACAAAGGGGACACAGATTACCGATGCAACTTTTAATTATTGTTTTCTTTTTTCTTAACCTACTAATAGTTTGTTTGAGCTGCTAAGTAAGGGTGACTGGGTCAGGAAAGCTTTGAATAAGATTTAAGTCATTCACTGCACTGCATATAAACAAGAGACTTGTAACATAATTAAAACGGGCATTTAAATAGGAAAGGCTTGGTGTGTAACACCATTGGCCTTACAACACGTCCAAGAACCCACTCCCTAGCTTAGTAAACTCCCTGTTTAGAACACCAAAGATAAGGGATAGATACTACTCTTTTTTTTGTAACCTTCTTGTAGATTTGTACTTGATTTTTTTTTAAACTTACTGTTATTTCAGGAAGAATTGGGAGCTGATTTTTCACTTAATTCAGCCGATAATCAAAAGAAAGGAAAAATAGGTACTTTCATTTTGCAAAAGGGAAGAAAGACAAAGATACGTTGTATACTTTACAGATACAAACATATCAGCAGAAGTAGTAATAAACAAAACTCACAGCACTCATCTTCAGGAAACTAGAAATTCAGGTAGACTCAGCTTCCTGCAGAGCCAGACACGTTTTACAGAACTAGAGGTGACTAACACCAAAACACTCTCAAGCCATATAAAGACATAGATTTATCAATTACAGTGGTTTTGGAGGAAAAAATCAGGAAAAGGTACCCCAGAACGAATCAGGAACTTACCTGAACCAAGAAAAAAATGGTTTGTGTGACCTCACCTAATTTCACCCCTCATGTATCAATATTTCAAAGGGAATGAATCTCTTCTCATTACTCACCAGTTTTGATGTAAGAATCAACACCATGTACCTCAAGTGAGCTTGTGTATTACTTTAAACAATATACGTTGACATAGGATGGTTCACTGGGCAGTTTTACTCCAGTGACATTTCTCCATCTTTTTCACTCAAAGCAGCACTTTTAGCAACAGATGCAATATTACCCCACTATTCAATACTACCTCTGATTTTTACAATTAACTCAACAGCCTGATAAATACATGCTGCTATACACATACAATGCAGGAAATTATTTTTGGGTAAATAATCATGAATATCTGTATTTTCTCCATATTTTTTCTTCAACACTTAATGACGCAATATTTTCAATGTGTTTCAGCATGACTATGTATTTTTCTTTTTTTAATGTACTTATTCCTATTCTCTGCTAGATTTCTGTGTAATGTACTGTTAACTTGAATATATTTTTGTACTGAATTACTCATAGGTTTGTAAGGATAATTTTCAATGACACTACATGACATAGAAAAAATTAGTTGTAATGTTTAAATATTACTGTCCAAGTTTGTACCTCAAATGAATTGTTTAAAGAAATGGACTAATCGATTGACAAAGACCTACCTCCAGACTTTAAATGGAATGAACTTGTTACTTTCAGCAATAGTTTGAGATGTTTGAAACAGTTAGGACTGCAACTAATCCCTAATTCAAAACTATTTTTTGTAAAAGAACTTTGCTGGAAATGAACACATTTTAAATTACTTTCATATTAAAAACAAAAAACAAAAAAAAACCTTCAAAGAAACTTGAAGCTTTGTAGGTGGGAAGCAACAAGCTCAGCTTTTGCATAATGCAATCACAAATATGTGTGTTTTTTTAAAAACAAATTAGTAGATTGTAAGAAAATACTTGACAAGTATTTTCATGTATTTTACACAAATGTGATTTTTGTAATATGTTTCAAACCTGATTTATTTTAAATGCTTCTTATGTAGAGTTTTTTTATTCCTTTCTTTCTCTCGCTCTCTCTCTATCCTAGTCAGTATATCTGCTTTGTGACATTGTAATATTAACTGGGCCGGGGGTAGTTTCTCAGGAAGGCTTCTATCGGTATGGCTTTAGTACTGAGCCAAATGCACCTAAAGATAACTACTTACTGGATTCTTCAGTGATATCAAGAAACAAGGATCTCCTCAAAAGACTGCAGAGGGCTCATTCTCAGGGATTGCTGAGAAAGAGCTGATCAGAGTAGTAAAACTAGACATGTTAATGTTAACTAAACAAGGGATAATCATATCCATTCTGCAGCTCATTAAAGACTGCAGCCATTGCCCATTGAAGTTAATGGAAGGACTCCAGTTGACTTCAAAGGACGCTGGATCAGGTCCTAACAATTTCATGTTCAGCAAATGCATTTTGTTTTTTTTAAAAACACAGTGTTCAACAGATGAAACAGAAGTAGTTGATGCATGTGGATCTAGCTCCGAGGGACTTACAGCTCTGATGAAGTTCATCTTATATTGTCTATATATTGTAGTACAATCAAAATACATTACTACCTCTTAGGGCCTACTATACCTCATTTTTCAGACTGAAAACTGCTTGTGGCCATTGAAACAGTGAGAACATCATAAAATTTTTTATATATATAGTTTATTTTTATGGGAGATAAATTTTATAGGACTGTTCTTTGCTGTCATTGGTCACTAGTAAATAAAACTGGACATTAAACTTTTCTACCATTTCTGCAAGATAGGTATGTTTGCAGGAAACCAGTTTCAAGATGTTGAACTGCAGTTTACTGTTTTCCTGTTCCTTTTTTGCTTTGTTCTTCATGTAGAGTTGCTGCCTATGATTGTACTTTGAATCGCTTGCTTGTTGAAAATGGTCCTTTAATGGATTATCACAGTCTGTTCAGCACAATAAACATAATAGCCTCTGTGATCCCCAAGTTGTTTGATTCTTAGACTTTTGTCACAGCTCCATGAAATGGGTAATAAAGTTTGGTCACACTGGGCCAAATTTGTAAAAGTTTGTATGCAAGTCATTTTTGTGTGAGAACCATGAATAATGTACAGATATCTTTGTGCTTGAGTTAAAGGGGAGTTGTTTTTAAAGACACAGGGTTAGTTTGGAAGATTGTGGTATATGCCCACACATGGTATATGCCCCATATGTTTGCAAGTGTACCTCACTCTCTTACTCTGATTGTTCTAATCTTATTAGTCCATATATTTAGTTATGCATATTCTCTGTATTAGTTTATTTCCAAGCTACTTTTTTCAACATACCTAATCTATAACCATTATTTTTTTTAGTGTTTTGTGGCATGTACTTTTTGAACTTGGTTATTTTGTAAGGCAAATAACCTAGAACATAATCCCAACACAAGTACTGAGAAGTAATATACGTAACTTCAGTTCTGAAGCAGAGATCTGAGCAATTTCATTCATTGCATTTTCTGTCCCCTTTTGCTCCAATCTTGTTCCTTGCTCAGCAGTGTTACAGGACCATTCCATTTCACATTTCAGTCTTCCCGGTGGTCTTCTTCCCTCTGATTGCCATCACTCAACTCTTCCTGTTATTTTATCGGATCTTATGCTCCAGCTGTAACCCACCCACCTAGTGGATCGGCCAGCTCACTGAACTTCTGTAACTGTGCTTAACTCCCCATATCTTCTTATTAGTCATTCCTCTAGATAACCTCACTCCCACTTGTCTTCTTGAGATATCTTCCAATAAATCTATCCATGATGCACTTCCCAATGGTACTGCTCATGTTTAAAACATGCACAAGTATTTGCAGGATCAAGACCCACGTTTCTGCTCTGTCCAGCACAACTGTAACAAAGGTTATGATAAGCTTTCACCTCTGTCACTAAACTCACATCAGTTCATTTTCTCACATCAGTTTTGGGGAGTTTTCTAAAGCTGTTGCTGCAGGAACTTGGCTAGTATTCCTTTTACAGTGGTTTCACTGCCCATGTATGCAACAGTGCCTAATGCATGATTTCTTACACCTCCCTCTGAACATATGGTGCTGGCCGCTGTTGGAGACAGGATACCGGACTAGATGGACCATGGATCTGATCCAGTGTGGCAATTCCTGTGATCTGATGCCCAGAAGACAGGATGCAGCCTTGTCAGACCCCATTCTTTACCCGACACCATAATGAAGTATCATTTCCATCCTTCACACCTTTGCATTCTTTCACATTGTTTTTCTGTTAATTTCCCCCATCTCACTAGGGACACAGCTGCTCAGAATCTCCCATAGTCTTCCTTTCTCCATTTATTTTTAAAACCCAAGAAATATTAGTGTGGGTGCCATATTTTTCTTTGAATTGGAAACTATTGTGACCTGTAGCATTATCACTCTCATTATCATTATCACAACACACTTGTGTGTGTGTGTAAGAGAGAGAGAGCGAGAGAGAGAGGAAATACTTTGGCTGCCATACTTTAAAAACAAATTTATTTTTGTACATTTGCACTCCACTCTCCTTTTCATGTACTGGCATGATTCACACTTTTCTTCATTCCAGAGGGGCTCTCCCATTCTGCTATGTTCCCTACTAACACTCTATACAGAAGCTACTTCACCTTAGTCCTTGATTTCCCCATGTATAGTAATCGTTACAGTTGATTCATTGTGTCTTCCCTATGGACTGCCTGGTCCAGTCATATGTTGTACTAAACCATTACCCTTATGTTGCATTTGTTCTCCCTCTGTTTTCCATCATTACTACAGAGCTTTTCTGCCAATTAGCTTGCCAGTACCTTTCTTGCTAATTCACTGCAATGCAGTGAACAAGGTTTCAGAATCATTCCTTCCATCACCTCTTTTCCATTCTAATTACCTTTTCCCCACAACTGGGGATCTCTTTCCTACCTCCCTTTAGTATTTCCTTTGGTTCACCTGCTACAGACACTCATTCCTTCAATCTTTGTTTGCAGATGCTCCAATATTCAAAGTGAACAGTCTTGCAGTTAGTACAATCTGAAAATACATGAAGTAAATAATTATTAGCAATTAAGATCTAGACCAGTGGTATCTCTGATAAGGAAATCCGTTGACCATTTGTGCTCCAAATAATAGGACTGCATCAGCGCTAACAGTAAAGAGTTGCCTCCATAATCTATTCTAGTTATAGATATAGCAGACAATCTTACTGTTCTCATCTACTCAGTAGCAAAAGGGGAAATTACAAGATTAAACAATTAGAGGTATAGACCTAAATCTTCAAAAATGGGCCTGATAATGCAGGCATAATTAATGACAACAAAAAAGTCAGAGCTGTCATATAAAGTAATAGACTTACAGTCAGCAACAGTGAGGCAGCTCCTGGAGAGGATGAGAGCAGTGATCCTCATGTACTCTATATTAATGCTCACCAGGGAGTGAAAATAGTGTAAGTGAGGTATGAGTGGATCCCAAAACTGAGTAGAAACCCTAATTTTCACTAGAAGAGTACTCTGAAAGCAGAAGTCACAGCATTAAAAATATTACTTCCAAGTTGTGTGTGAGTGTCAGTAACAGGCTATTGGGTAGGACCACCAAAGACTATGATTTTAATCTGAGGGTTTTTTTTTTAATTCAGAAAATCCATTAAATGTATATAGTCCCGCGAGGCATTTTATTCTTAGTTCACAGAGTAGACAGAAAAATAAGCACAGTTTTATTACACTGGAGCACATTCACCCATAAAAAACATAGTTTTAGGACTATCACATAATAAAACAAATTCTAAAACTTAAATCAACATTTGAAAACAATCTGCAGCTCGGTGGGAGGGGCTGCTATGGGCTTGCCTGGACTGCAGAGGATCATCCTTAAAACTACCGTAAGTCTGTAAGATAAGGATTTTATGAGGCATGATTAACAGAATGTTCAAAAATGTATTTACAATGCATTGGACCGCAAAGGAGCTTGAAGCCAAGCAGTATCAGTCTCCTGTCCAAGACACGGTTAGGCCCGTATTGTTGCCAAAGTTCACAACCTATACATCTCGGGATTGTTCGGGTCCATCCACATCACACAACAAACAGGCAGGAACCCCAATGAAATGGCAGGGTCATTGGGCACATTGAGGTGCTGCCTGTTTTCTCCAAGGCACCTCATTTTGGCTGTGCCTTCCACAGGATGCACCACCGGAGTCTGTCTAGTTCGCTGCTCTCCTTCACCAACAGGGCGCGTTGCTTAGAGAACAGTGTCCAGCTTTTTCAACAAGATAAGCAAATCTGACGAGGCAAATCAAAAAACCATCGAAAGATCAGCTTGTGCCAGTGCAGCGGTTTCGCGGGCCTTAATGTTCCAAATGACCCTGAGCTCCATCTGAGCTCCTGCCTGTTTGTTCTGCTACATCCTCTGAGACTCTGGCTCACCAAGCCCACAATTGTGCCTTGGGACAGCCTCCCTCCTTCAGTCAATCAGCCTCATTCTGTTTTTCTCCATCAGAGATCATCTCTTGGCAACCCAGCATTATCACACCCAGTTACGCCATCCGTTGATGAGTTCCAGCTTCTCTCTCACTCTTCTACTGCCCTTATCAGCTGGTCTGTTTTCTCTGTTGGCCAGGGTACTCACAACCCCACCTCATTCCTCCTTCTCCTGCACCAAGCTTCTTTAAAATAAAATAAAAAACAGCTGCAATTAAGAGAAAAAGGTCTGGAATTTGACAGCCCGCTCCCGCTCTGCCTATCAAGGTCAGGACAACACTGGCTCACTCTGGTCCCACAGACAATGTCACCTTAACTATTTATAATGAATCTGTAGAAACTTAACAACCATGCTTTACAAACAGCCACCAGACAAGGCAAAGCTAAGGTTCCCTGCTCCAAAAATGCGCTTATCAATGACTCCAGTAAAACCAGCCTCCGTACTGTTGGCAATGCAAAAACCTCCGGCTCCCACTGATAAGCAGTATCTTAAATTGATCATCTGAATTCAGATGAGCCACTGAAGTGGGGCTATAATCGCTCTACTTCCTTGGCACATAGTAAGCGCAAGCAGGTCTTAGCTGGGCCCCTGGACAACAAAGGCCCATGGAATGGAACTGAGGCTTTTGGAAGCCATAGTGAAAATCCCATCCTCAAAAATAATCCCAGCTGAATGTAACATCAATGAGGTTTTTTATAACTACGAACCATCACTGTGTGTGTTAGGGGATTATATGTGGTAGAATAAGTTAATGTGGCCTTAGAATTTAGCTGTTGCTGCTGTGGAAGTTGTAGGTTGTTGCTGCGCAATTTGGTTCCATTGTGCCATGGCGACACAGGCCCCTGATTGCAGTGCCTTCCCATCCGTATGTGATGTCACCCACAGCTTTCCAGAGATCTCGCTACATGCTCTGCCTTTATTTTTCACATTTTCCTTAGGATTCTGATGACTTCTCCATCACATCTCAGAATAGTCAGGTTTTGGTTACAGCTATCAACATACTCTAGTCCAAGTCCAAAGAAATAGTGACGCAACAATGGCACCTCACTAATTCTGGGCAAAGAGCTAGTCAGCCCATGTTAAATTTCAGAAGCTTTTTTTATCCCAAACCCAATCACACTCATCTAATGGGAGGTTAAATCATTCAAAGGTGCTCTACTGCATCATCGTTCAAAGGCGTCTCTAAAAGAACAAAAAGTAATTTTGCCACAGCTGGTGATTAAACTACTAAGGCTCAAATTGTGCCCTCCGATATACATACACAAGTCCCTTTGACTGAGAATTGGATGGTCTTATTTGAGTGCAGAACTTGGGTTATCTACGTGGGCGAGGGTGAGATTTAAACCGGATTCAGCTGAGGTAATCTAGTTTGAAAATACTTGCATACACACACCACAATTCATTATCACACACTAACTATCGTGAGCTCTGGAGCCTCTTTAGATGTGAACTGACTTTGCTGTGAATTGAGTTAGTGCGGTGCATTGTTTGTGTCCACGTAATGCTACTACTGCACACTGCGTTAGCAGGCCTCCGGTGGCTACCCCACACTGCGTGAGTGAGCTGCCCTGTCTGTTTACCTGTGTGGCCTCCCCTGCTCTCATTTCAAGTTGACTGGGTGGCCCCTCTCCTGTTTAAAAATTGGCACAGTGCCAGATTTTGCCCATTTGCTTCTGGATTTGAGCCTATCAGAATTGCTGCGATATTATGCCAGAAGCCCGACAACATGCATCAAGCAGCAGTTTGGAGCTGTGCTGACCCTAGATCTCATCGCCATCTGGGGAGATGCCTCAGTGCAGGAAGCTCTTGGGGCCAGCCACCATAATAAAGATCGTTTTGTGAATGTTGCTAAACAGCTGTCCATGAGCAGGGGTCACCACTGGGACAGTGCTGGATAAAAAGCACACAGCTCAGGAGGCCTTACATTAAAACCATGGATGACAGGAAAAAATCCATCAGGAAAAACTCCTGTCCATTTTTTTGAAGAGCTGGACAGGATTTTGCACAACTACTGAACCCAGGAAGGTTTTGGAGCCTGCTGGCTGCTGTCTTCCCCTGTCCCCTGAGGACAACCAGCAAAACTCATTGGAGAGTGAGCATGAGGAAGACATTGAAGAGATCTCCCTGGAAAGTCAGATCTCTTTGGGACTCAGGACCCTGACACTGGTCAGGTAGAAGGCAAGCCCTGCAGCTCCTGCTGATTCCCAGGCAGCAACCCAGGCCAGGGCTAAGGAGGCCGATCCTATGAAAGGAACCTTCAGCAGTGGATGTATTGTTTCTTGACTTTAGCAAAGCTTTTGACACGGTCTCCCACAGTATTCTTGTCAGCAAGTTAAAGAAGTATGGGCTGGATGAATGCACTATAAGGTGGGTAGAAAGTTGGCTAGATTGTCGGGCTCAACGGGTAGTGATCAATGGCTCCATGTCTAGTTGGCAGCCGGTGTCAAGTGGAGTGCCCCAGGGGTCGGTCCTGGGGCCGGTTTTGTTCAGTATCTTCATAAATGATCTGAAGGATGGTGTGGATTGCACTCTCAGCAAATTTGCGGATGATACTAAACTAGGAGGAGTGGTAGATATGCTGGAGGGCAGGGATAGAATACAGAGGGACCTAGACAAATTGGAGGATTGGGCCAAAAGAAATCTGATGAGGTTCAATAAGGATAAGTGCAGGGTCCTGCACTTAGGACGGAAGAACCCAATGCACAGCTACAGACTAGGGACCGAATGGCTAGGCAGCAGTTCTGCAGAAAAGGACCTAGGGGTGACAGTGGACGAGAAGCTGGATATGAGTCAGCAGTGTGCCCTTGTTGCCAAGAAGGCCAATGGCATTTTGGGATGTATAGCGAGCATAGCGAGCAGATTGAGGGACGTGATCGTTCCCCTCTATTCGACATTGGTGAGGCCTTATCTGGAGTACTGTGTCCAGTTTTGGGCCCCACACTACAAGAAGGATGTGGATAAATTGGAGAGAGTCCAGCGAAGGGCAACTAAAATGATTAGGGGTCTGGAACACATGACTTATGAGGAGAGGCTGAGGGAACTGGGATTGTTTAGTCTGCAGAAGAGAAGAATGAGGGGGGATTTGATAGCTGCTTTCAACTACCTGAGAGGTGGTTCCAGAGAGGATGGTTCTAGACTATTCTCAGTGGTAGAAGAGGACAGGACAAGGAGTAATGGCCTCAAGTTGCAGTGGGGGAGGTTTAGGTTGGCTATTAGGAAAAACTTTTTCACTAGGAGGGTGGTGAAACACTGAAATGCGTTACCTAGGGAGGTGGTAGAATCTCCTTCCTTAGAAGTTTTTAAGGTCAGGCTTGACAAAGCCCTGGCTGGGATGATTTAATTGGGGATTGGTCCTGCTTTGAGCAGGGGGTTGGACTAGATGACCTCCTGAGGTCCCTTCCAACCCTGGATGATTGGGTTCTAACCTCAGCATGTAAGTATCTAGCTTCACAATCCATCATTGTGTTATACTGCTGGGACACCATCTGTTCCAGGTGCCTCATGGCCGCAGCCAATGTAGATGGATGAGAGCTAGGACACTTTCCAGTCCGAGCCCCCTCAGCTCTTTTTGTCCATTCAGCCCCCTCCCCTTACACATTTCCAAAATGGCAGCTGCTCCAGCTGAGCAATCAGCCACTTTCTCATGATAAAGACTTGACTATCAACCATTTTTAGGCCTATGCCCTGGAGAGCACATGCCCATCTATCTATTTTCATTTTCCCTTCCCTCATCTGGCCTTCCCAGAGAACCCCTGCCTTCTTCCTCTCTACCCCGTTCACCAGCTTAAAGTGACGGCCAGCAGCATGGTGCAGCCACGGCCTGTATCTCACCCCCTCCTTCCATGGCAAATTTGAATAATGAAAACATGCCATTGGGGGAAATATGAGTTTATTGAGACACTGGTCCCAAGGCAATAAGTTTAGTTGGTGCTCTCGGTTTACATGAGGTAGACGTGGACATTCCATGTCTGTAAAGTTACAAAGAGGACAGCCCCCTGTCCCTGCTGAGGTATAAAGGCCCCATTCCTATAAGCTTTACTGTAGCGATAGTAAAGCTCTTAGGGTACATCTCTACACTGCAATAAAAGACCCATGGCATGGCAGTGGCTGGCTCGGGTCAGTGGAGTCAGGGTCTTGGGGCTCAGGCTGTAGGGCTAAAAAGGCTGTCCAGATATTTGGGCTCAGGCTGGAGCCTGGGCTCTGAGACCCTGACATGGGAGGTGGTCTCAGAGCCTGGACTCCAGCCTGAGCCTAGTCATCTACACTGCAATTTCTAGCCCTGAGCCTGGTGAGCCCAGGTTCTGACACTCAGTGCTGTGGGGGTTTTATTGAAGTGTAGACATACCCTTAGTGGCTTTTCACAGGCTTACATACAGAACGACTGATAACAGTGACTGCTTCACACAATCAATGCAGAACCCTATCTGTTTTTCTCTGCACTTTCATCATGTCTGTAGGGGAAATAAAGCAAAATGTAAGACTGAAAGATTGCTTAGCTTTTGTCTGGACACGATGAGGAATAGCTGCAGGGTCATTCCCCACTGGTATAGCTCCCCACAGCATTTCTCGGGGGACCACCTTGGTGAATAGCTTTGCAACATATTTTGCTGATCTGCCCTTTGCCTTTTTCAGTAAGGCCATTCTCTGCCTCATAGTCATTAGCCCTAGTGCAATGTCACTGAGAGCCAGGACAGCCTAAAAGGGATGTAGAGAGGATTGCTATCCAGCTCACCCCCAGATTCACCCCACTGACGCCTGCCACACCTTAAGGGCACCTGCTAGGCACAGCAAAACTGCAAAGTCAGTCCAGGAACATACTTCCCAACCTCCCTCTTCCCCCATCGCTCCTCTCCACAAGAATGAAAACATAATTCCTCAACCACAGACACAGACACACATCGCCTCCAAGGCACGACAGCAAAGCCACCCGGCATGTTCCGCACAGACCAAAAGCCAAGTGCACACACCACTTACCATCTCTGAGGTACCCCCTGCCCCTGACAGGGGAGAATCTCAGGGAGGTAAACTCAGAAATGCACATATCAAAAATACTATCACAGCATCTGGAGAATACAACCAAGAACCACCTTTGGGGGAGAGGTTTAAATCCTCCCTCAGCCATGCACCTGCACCAGCCTGAGCCTCAAGGGCAGGGCCTTTATCGACAGCTGAGCAACTGGCAAATGTGAGGTGGGGAAAACAGAAAAGTCAGGCGGAAATGTTCACAGACTTCATTGCACAGTGCCCTCCAACCCCCCTGAAAACAGTGGAGAGACGGAGGCAGTATCTGTGGACAGACAGGTGCTCTCCAGAGAAATCGTGGGAGTGGTGAAGGCCAGTAGGGTGGGTGCCAGGGACAGCGTTGCCATAGGAAAAGCCAGTGTTGAAACATAGGGAGCTAGAGAGGCAGCTTCTGGAGGCCCTGTTGCAGAACATGTTGCGGTTAGGGCAGCAGACAATGCAGTACGGCAAACCCGCACCCAGCCATGTGATGTAGCACAAGGACAATATAGGCTACTGGGAACAAAAGCAACACCTCCCTGCCGTACCACAGCAGTGCTCCCAGAGGCCATCCCCTTCACACACCCAAGATCAGAGCACTGAGAACAGCTGCATCTCCTCTTTTGAGGCCTCTACCGCTCCTGGTACCTTCGAGCCTCGCCACTCAACACCAGAAGGCTCACGAACAAGAAGAGGCAGAGGCCAAGACGGCTACTCGTCAGTGACTTTAAGCTCCTCCCCTCTTTTTGCATTGTGCCTTACATGGCATTGTTGCAGTTTGGTTTCACTAAGGTTTCTTGCACAGTTGGTTAACACAGTGTTTCAAAAAATTTTAAAGCGTTGTTTCATTATCATTTCACTTAAAGGTTTAGTTTTGCTTGGTCTATAATAGATTGTTTAATAATAAAATCCTTGACAGCATCATTCAGAAGGCGTTGACAATGCATCATACCCAGAACAGTTCTACGTTTTCTATCGTTCATAAGGTTCTACAAAAGTATCTAGGCAAAGACACAAGGTGAAATAAGGAGTGCCACCACAGTGCCCCTCCACCACCCAGAAACAATACTGAACTGTTCAGTCCAGCCCATCCCGCACTGGTTAACAGCTCGACGTACAGCTGCACTTGACGGTACTGCTCCAGCTGTTTCCATTTTGTACTGGCTACCTTGCTGGTTGCTCAAACTGTTGAGTAAGTCTCTGCATCTCAGCCTCCCACCCAGCATTCAGGCTTTCTCCCTCACGCTCAGAAATAGTGTGAAAAATACAACGTGCTGCCCTAATTTTAGGCATGTTTTTTCTGCTGCTTCCCACCCATTCCACAAAGAGCAAGACTTTCCTTTCAAACGGCCAAATGCACACTCCACCACCAGTCTGCCACTTGGAGATGGTAATTAAGCAGTTCTTCCTTCTGTCCAAGCAGGCTGTGAATGGCTTCATTAACCAAGGCAGCAGAGGATAAACTGGAGCTCCCAGAATAGACAGAGCCAGGGCCACACCATTAATGTCCATAGTGTTCCTGGGGGCAAACCTTCCTTTCTCCATTGAGGTAAACAGAACTGAGTTCCAAAAGATCCTAACACCATGGACCCTTCCAGCCACCCTCAATGTGTGTCTAGAAACCTGCCACAGTGGTCAAACAGCCCTTAGAGCACCATGGAGAAATACCCCTTTCTGTGTATGAATTCTCATTCCTGGTGGTGTGGGGAGGGGTTGCACCAATAATAGGCACATCAGGCCCATGAAGAATCCCATGCATGCAAAGCCATCTATAATCTCCTGAGTGTTATCAAACTTCATAAACCCGTGCAATAGCCTCTTTTCCATGGCATCACACACCTGCGTTACAATGGCCCCAACCGTCAATCTCCCCATGTCAAGTTGGTTGCTTACGGACCGGTAGCATTCGGGGCTGGTCAGTTTCCAGGTGGCAAAGGCAACCCGCTTGGTCAGAGGTCTGAGGCACTGCCTGTTGGAGCACTGCTGCCCCAGCTCCAGCATCAATGCAGCACAGCTCTCCAACAAGGTTGCCTTCTGCATCCCAAAATTCTCTCTCCACTGCCGGTCATCCCAGGCCTGCAGAATGACCCTTTCTGACCAGGCCATGCTGGTTTCCCAAGCCCAGAAATGGCACTGCAGGGTATGAAGCTGCACCAGGAACTGCTCCTATATGATCAGTTGATCTGTGTCTTCTTCTTCATTCTCATCCCACTTCCTCTGTTGTTGGAGCTCCTGCTACAGCTGGAGGAGGTGCTGCTGCCACCGGGCCGTCTGCTCGGTGGTGTGCTAGGTGTCGTCCCAAGCTGAAGTCATCTGGTTTGGGTGTTGAAATACAGCCCAAACGGCCTCTGCATATTCAAGGTTGCCAGCATAGCAGTGCAGAGCATTGCCAGGTTTATGCTGGCCGATGGTCACGTGAAAGTGGTGCTAGCCCACCCAGGAAGGAAGTACGGGGCAGAGACAGAGGAATTCAAGGGTCTACCAGGCTCTACATAAACAATAATGAATTTTCAAGAGTGACTCAGGCCCAGATTTTTTAAGATATCTAGGCATTGCTGTGCTCAGCATCGCAACACCTAACTGATTTAGGAGCTTAAATGTCATTTTCAGAAGGGATCTGGGCACTTAGGACTCCAAATTCCACTGACAGTCAATGGGATTTAAACTCCTAAGTGCCTAAATCCATTTTGACAATGAGATTTAGGCTCCTAAATCAGACATGGGAATTTTTAAAAATTTGAACTCTCCTGGCTTCCGCTATGCATCTTACAATGCGCAGCAAGAAAAATCACATGATGCACACTGTTCAGCAGCAAAGCAAAGGGCCATGGGATGGGAAGCCATCACCCTATTTACAGAATGATGCACATGGAAAAAGGGCACAAGTGCCTCGTGTGAATGCTATTTGTGCAGCTTGTGTACTGCACGTTACCTGACACACATCGAAAAGCTGCAGATTAAACCCCGCATGGAGACAATCCAGTTAACTATATGGCACAAACTAACTGATATGAAGGCAGTTTTTCCCTGCTCCTTAACAGTGACATAAAATTATACAAAGCATCTCCTGTCCTGATTTCCATAAGAAATTGATTTAAAAAGGAATATAGGAAACATTCATTTCCTCTGGAACACAGGAAGCATTCACAATCTTCTTTCTATCTCTTTTCCCTGAACAACTTCAGGGTTGTTTCTATTCTTTTTCGTAATTAGCCTTGACCTGGAAAAGCTGACCTTGGTATTGCATTTTCCGCATGCTCAAAAAATTAAGCATCGACATACATCTGCCTGTAGTATGAGGATTTTCTTTTGTGATCCTCTGAACTCTAAATTATGAGGAAGCTCAAGGTCCTACAGACACCTCTGGGATGTGCAACCCTAAAAGTCACTAGTTTTGAATAAATAAAGGCCCTTCCTGGCAATGCTGAAACCACAAATCATTGTGTTGCTGCATAAGTAATTTGGACAATAAAGACGCAAGATGATGAACATATGTCTTCCTGTAGGAGATTTTTTCTTATGTATTCCTTATAAACCTGTTTGAATGAATGAATGAGTGTGTGTGTGTGTGTGTGTGTGTGTGAGAGAGAGAGAGAGAGTATATACACGGTCACATAGACACTCATAATTGGGGTCTGGTAGTATAAATATTTGATTGCCATGAGTTTGGGATGGCTGCATTGCTCCCAAACTTTGTTTTTTAGTGGCAAGAATTAAAAAAGCTAATATCATACTAATACTTAACGAACCATAGCTCTTCTTCAAGGCACTGCATATATGGAGAGACCAATATGCTGTTCCTAATGAACTTGATATTCTGTTATTAATTCATGTTCGCAGTGTTTTCACATTAACTACAAGATTCTCTAGAAAGAATGAAAAAGAGCAAGCCAATCAAACAAACATTCAGAATAAACTCTCTTTGCCTGTTTCACATTATTAGAGCTAATGGCCAGATAAAGCCTTAGATATTATAGATAGGGTTACCAACTTTCTAATTGCTGAAAACCGGACACCCCCTGTCCTACCTCTTTCTCTTGAGGTCCCACCCACTGTCCCACCTCTTCTCTGCAAAGCTCCACCCCTTGCCTCTTCCCATCTCTGTGCTGTTCTACCCTCGAGGCCCCATCCCCCACTCACTCTTCTTCCCCCAGACTCTATCCCCTGCTTGCTCTTCTTCCTCCTTCCCTCCATTGCTTGCTGCACTCTCCCCTCTCCCTGCCTCCACCTCTCCAGCTGGACTCCCCCTGCTCCTGGGCTGCAGCTTGATGCAGAGCCTGCTGCCTGCCTGCCCATGAGATTTAGGTAGGAGTCGACCCTAAAGCAGGGACTGGCATTGGTTGATGACCTGACAGTTGATCACCTGGTTGATGACTTGGGGCCTCAGGAGAAAGAGGTAGGGCAGGGGGTGTCCGGTTTTCAGCAATTAGAAAGTTGGCAACCCTATCTACAGTATCTAAGGCTTTATCTGGCCATTAGCTCTAATAATGTGAAACAGGCGAAGAGTGTTTACTTGTGAATGTTTGGTTGATTGGCTTGCTCTTTTCCACCCGCGGTAACCAAACTTTTGGTGTCTGGTCAGTAAATCTGACCAGACACTGCCAGGTCCCCTTTTTGACTGGACTTTCTGGTCAAAAACCAGACACCTGGCAAACCTAACTATAGACTTAATTTTTTTAAGGCCCCATGGCCTTAGCTCACTGGATGATGTCAGAATCTCAGTTTTCTGAGCTTTCCCAAATTTATGTTATTGCAAATGACATTCGACTCTGCCCCATTACTTATGCACACATAAATACCCATAAATATTCAACTCAATCTGCAGAAAGCTAATCCCAATAATCATTTACTAGTGATAAATGCTTAAAAACATCCCTACAGAGATGCTTGGAGAACAGACAGGGCAATTACAAAATTTAAAGTAATAATAATCATAATTTGCATTATTGGCACCTTCCATTCAAGGGTCTGCCAGGCTCTACATAAACAATAATGAATTTTCAAGAGTGACTCAGGCCCAGATTTTTTAAGATATCTAGGCATTGCTGTGCTCAGCATCGCAACACCTAACTGATTTAGGAGCTTAAATGTCATTTTCAGAAGGGATCTGGGCACTTAGGACTCCAAATTCCACTGACAGTCAATGGGATTTAAACTCCTAAGTGCCTAAATCCATTTTGACAATGTGATTTAGGCTCCTAAATCAGTTAGTTGCTGCGACGCTGAGTGCAGCAATGCCTAAATACCCTTGAAAATCTGGGCCTGAGTGACTTAGGGCCCAGCTCCTCAAAGGTATGCAGGCTCCTCATTCCCATTGAAATCAGGCCTAAATATCCTTGAGGTTCAGTATCTAAGTCACTTTTGAAAATGGGACTTAGCCTCCTAATTCACTTAAGCACTTATGAACATTCCACCCTATGGCTCATAACACCCATAGCAAGAGTAGCTGTATCCCCATTTTACAGGAGCTATGTAGTGGGGTGGGAGAGTAATAGAATCCTGGCTTCTCAATCAATGCTGTATTCTGAACACGCTACAAACGGTGGGGAAATCTTGCTGGAAGCTCTACCAAGGGGGATATTACAGCAGCCCAGCTCCATGGTCAAAAAGGGAAGTAGAGCTGTTGCAAGTTCATTGTGGGATAAATAAAGGTATGGCCTGTGCTAATTGCACAATTGAAAAATATTTTCATACCCATGTAGGGCACCTGACTTTTAGAAAAGTGTCCTGAAGAGCTCCTCGGAACCCTAAGGGAAATTTGGATAGCCTTTGGAGTTGACTCCAAACAAGGAACTGCCTAGTTTTACACTACCACCATTTCTGATTTCATTTGGATTTCTGCACTGGCATTTTGGCCTTGTCTACACAAAAGAAATGAACCATTTGTAACGGAACCAGTTGTACAGAACTCATTTAAGCCCAAATAGTTCAGTGCAACCACACTGACGATGCTGAATCTCTCTGCTTGCACTGTCCTACACGAAGAGGCGACTAAGGGGAGATATGATAGAGGTCTATAAAATCATGAGTGGTATAGGAAGACTAAAGAAGCAAGTGTTATATACTGCTTCTCATAATACAAGAACAAGGGGCCACCAAATGAAATTAATAGGTAGCAGGTTTAAAACAAACACAAGAAAGTATTTTTTCACACAACGCATTGTCAACCTCTGGAACTCCTTGCCAGAGGGTGTTGTGAAGGCCAATACTATAACAGGGTTCAAAAGGGAGCTAGATAGATTCATGGAAGATAGTCCATCAATTGCTATTAGCCAGGATGGTCAGGAATGGTGTCCCTAGCCTCTATCTGCCAGAAGCTGGGATGGGGTGGCAGGGCATGGATCACTTGATGATTACCTGTTCTGTTCGTTCCCTTTGGGGCACCTGCCATTGGCCACTGTCAGAGGACAGGATACTGGGCTTGATAGACCTTTGGTCTGACCCAGTATGGCTGTTCTTATGTTCTTATTTCATCCATAGAGATTAAAGCCAGATGGGACCATTGGTTCCTCTAGTCTGCCCTCCTGTATATCACAAGCCACTAAATTTCACCCAGTTACCGCTGCCTTGAGTTCAGTAATTTGTGGATGGCTAAAGAATATCTTCCAGAAAGGTGTCCTGTCTTGGGCTGAAGACATCAAGAGATGGAGAATCCACCACGTCCCTTGGTAGTTTGTTCCAGTGGCTATTCATCCTCATTGTTAAAAATGTGTGCCTTATTTCTAGAACAGGCTGGGTAGAGAATAAAATTAACTCCACCCAACTGTACTGAGAGCCCAGATTCCAAGGCAGCTCACCTGCCTGGCTGCTGCAAAGCTATGGAGTCTGTAAGCATTGGGAACCTGGGTTACTGAGGAGCTGCCTTGGAATCTGAGAGCCAGGACTCCTAGGGCTTCTAGGCTTCCAGAGCCTGTCAGCTGCTAGGCAGCCTGCCCAAGAGCAAGAAGTCTAGAAGTCCAAGCTCCCCAGCAGCCTCCAGAAAAGCTGCCAAGGAATTGGGTGCACAAACTGGCAGGAAACCAGACAGGTTTCCAAACCTGGTGTCTGGCAGAATGTTGTCGAAATCGAACCATCTTTGTGAAAAAACAGCAAATTCCAAGAAAAAAATATTTTGTTGACAATTTTTCCAACCAGGCTCTGCTTATTTCTAACTGGGATGTGTCTGGCTTCATCTTTCAGCCATTGTTATGCTCTTCTCTGTTAGATTAAAGAGCCTGTTAGTATCCAGTATTTTCTCCCCATGAAGGTACTCACGCAGTGTAAGAAAGCGACCTCTCAATCTTCTTTCTGATAAACTAAACTGATTGAGTCTCTAAGTCTCTCACTCGAAGACATTTTCTCCAGCCCTTTAATCAGGTTTGTGGCTCTTTTCTGCATTCTCCAGTTTTTCAACATCCTTTTAAAAATGTACGTACGAGAACTGTCTGCAGTATTCCAATACTGGTCTCACCAGTGCTGTATGCAGAGGTAAAATCCCCTCCCGCCTCCTACTCACTACTCCCCTGTTTATACATCCAAGGATTGCATTAGCTCCCCTCCGCCGCTTTTTTGTTTTGTGTTTTTTTGCTACAGCATCACACTGGGCACTCCTGTTGTGTTGCTTGTCCTCGATGACCACTAAATCCTTTTCAGAGTCACTGCTTTCCAGAATAAAGCCCCCCACTATGTAGGTCTGGCATGCATTTCTTATTCCTAGAAGTATAACTTTGCATTTGACTGTATGAAAATGTATGTTGTTTGAATGGGCCCTGGTTACCAAGCAATCCAGATTACTCTATATGGCTATTGTCCTCATCATTATTTACCACTCTACCTATCTTCGTGTCATCTGCAAATTTTATCACCAGTGATTTTTTATTCGCTTCCAGATCATCAATGAAAATATGGACCAGTGTCAGGCCTAGTACCAATCTCTGCAGAACCCCACTTAGAGCACCCCCATTCTAGGCTGATTCCCCTGTAATAACTACTCCTTGAGATCTGAGACTTCCCTGGGTACCCATCCTACAATCCCGGGCTCAATTTCCAGAAGAAATTCATTATGGGAGATTTCACAAGGGCATTAGTACACTGTAGGGTGATAGTGAGAGGACTAGCTGAACCATTCCATCTTGCCTGCATCCAGAGTAGCACTAAGTCTGTTCAGGCTGAGCTGGTTATGCTTTAATTAGTTATTAAATCTGCTGAAAGAGTGTTTTTGCTTGTGATACTGGTGAGCCAAGGGCCAGCTCATGCCAAGGTCCCCATGTCTCAACTGGAGACTGACAGATACATCGCTGGTGGGTTAGTATCGATAGAATAGGTATTAGAATTAAAGAAAGTGTTTCGTCTCTATTGCATGCTTGTGAGTTGCTGCGTGCATTAATCTTACTTATAATATCTGTGTTCTATACTGTAATGTAATATTTGTGCAAGTGTATTGAGAGCTTCTGTGACTGCATGAATCATCATACAGGAGATGGGCATTAATTAGCTTGAAGAGCTGCTCTTCCACAGAAACTATTATGCCCCTCTCAAAAGAGGAGACCCATCGATAACAGATGGGCTCTGATTGGGTCTTACAACTGGAAACTCCCTACATCAGGATTGAGGAATGGTCAACAAAAAGACTAAAAAGAAAAGGAGGACTTGTGGCACCTTAGAGACTAACAAATTTATCTGAGCATAAGCTTTCATGAGCTACAGCTCACTTCATCGGATGCATTCAGTGGAAAATACAGTGGGGAGATTTATATACACAGAGAACATGAAACAATGGGTGTTACCATACACACTGTAATGAGAGTGATCAGATAAGGTGAGCTATTACCAGCAGGAGAGCGGGGGGGAAAAGACCTTTTGTAGTGGCCACTATGGATGTAGAAGCCCTCTACTCCAACATTCCACAGAAAGATGGACTACAAGCCGTCAGGAACAGTATCCCCGATAATGTCACGACAAACCTGGTGGTTGAACTTTGTGACTTTGTCCTCACCCATAACTATTTCACATTCGGGGACAATGTATACCTTCAAATCAGCGGCACTGCCATAGGTACCCGCATGGCCCCACAGTATGCCAACATTTTTATGGCTGACTTAGAACAATGTTTCCTCAGCTCTCGTCCCTTAATGCCCCTACTCTACTTGCGCTACATTGATGACATCTTCATCATCTGGACCTATGGAAAAGAAGCCCTTGAGGAATTCAACCTTGATTTCAACAATTTCCATCCCACCACCAACCTCAGCCTGGACCAGTCCACACAAGAGATCCACTTCCTGGACACTACGGTGCTAATAAGCAATGGTCACATAAACACCACCCTATACCGGAAACCTACTGACTGCTATGCCTACCTACATGCCTCCAGCTTTCATCCAGACCACACCACATGATCCATTGTCTACTATAGGACAGGCCCAACAAAGAAAATAACAGAACATCACTAGCCATCACCTTCAGCCCCCAACTAAAACCTCTCCAACACATTATCAGGGATCTACAACCTATCCTGAAGGACGACCCATCACTCTCACAGATCTTGGGAGATAGGCCAGTCCTTGCTGACAGACAGCCTCCCAACCTGAAGCAAATACTCACCAGCAACCACACACCACACAACAAAAACACTAACCCAGGAACCTATCCTTGCAACAAAGCCCGTTGCCAACTGTGTCCACATATCTATTCAGGGGACACCATCATAGGGCCTAATCACATCAGCCACACTATCAGAGGCTCATTCACCTGCACATCTACCAATGTGATATATGCCATCATGTGCCAGCAATGCCCCTCTGCCATGTACATTGGCCAAACTGGACAGTCGCTACGTAAAAGAATAAATGGACACAAATCAGACGTCAAGAATTATAACATTCAAAAACCAGTCGGAGAACACTTCAATCTCTTTGGTCACTCAATTACAGACCTAAAAGTGGCAATTCTTCAACAAAAAAACTTCAAAAACAGACTCCAACGAGAGATTGCTGAATTGGAATTAATTTGCAAACTGGATACAATTAACTTAGGCTTCAATAAAGACTGGGAGTGGATGGGTCATTACACAAAGTAAATCTATTTCCCCATGTTTATTTCCCCCCACCCCCGGCTGTTCCTCAGACGTTCTTGTCAACTGCTAGAAATGGCCCATTTTTATTATCACTACAAAAGGTCGTCCCCGTTCCTGCCCGCTCTCCTGCTGGTAATAGCTCAGCTTACCTGATCACTCTTGTTACAGTGTGTATGGGAACACCCATTGTTTCATGTTCTCTGTGTATATTAATCTCCCCACTGGATTTTCCACTGAATGCATCCGATGAAGTGAGCTGTAGCTCACGAAAGCTTATGCTCAAATACATTTGTTAGTCTCTAAGGTGCCACAAGTCCTCCTTTTCTTTTTGTGGATACAGACTAACACGGCTGCTACTCTGAAAAAAGACTAAATATTCTTACTGTTGTTCTGCTCTCCTCCCCGTGAAGATGAGTCACACAAGTGGACTCTTCTCATCAGCTGAGGTTGCTGCTCAGAGCACATGTCTGGAGCGGGCTAAAAACCCCAAACAAAAGGCACTAGGTATCCCCATGCTGCTTGGACTCTGGGGGAGGCCAGGTGTTTCTAGCCATAAGCACGAGATACCCAGAAGCTTAGCCTGGGTTAGTCCTAAAAGTCAAAGAGAGCTAACTGATTATAGAAGCCTGTATTACCTTTTGAAACCTAGGACAGTAACTCATTTGTGTATCTATGTTTGCTTGCTTTAACCTTGTAAATAACTCTCTAATTTCCTTTCCCTATTTAATAAATCTTGATATAGTTTACTATAGGAGTGGCTACAAACATTGTCTTTGGTGTGAGACCTACAGTGCAATTGACCTGGGGTAAGTGACTAGGCCCTGGTCTACACTAGGACTTTAGGTCGAATTTAGCAGCGTTAAATCGATGTAAACCTGCACCCGTCCATACAATGAAGCCCTTTATTTCGACTTAAAGGGCTCTTAAAATCGATTTCCTTACTCCACCCCTGACAAGTGGATTAGCGCTTAAATCGACGTTGCTGGCTCGAATTTGGGGTACTGTGGACACAATTCGATGGTATTGGCCTCCGGGAGCTATCCCAGAGTGCTCCATTGTGACCGCTCTGGACAGCACTCTCAACTCAGATGCACTGGCCAGGTAGACAGGAAAAGAACCGCGAACTTTTCAATCTCATTTCCTGTTTGGCCAGCATGGCAAGCTGCAGGTGACTATGCAGAGCTCATCAGCACAGGTGACCATGATGGAGTCCCAGAATCGCAAAAGAGCTCCAGCATGGACCGAACGGGAGGTACGGGATCTGATCGCTGTTTGGGGAGAGGAATCCATGCTATCAGAACTCCGTTCCAGTTTTCGAAATGCCAAAACCTTTGTCAAAATCTCCCAGGGCATGAAGGACAGAGGCCATAACAGGAACCCGAAGCAGTGCCGCGTGAAACTGAAGGAGCTGAGGCAAGCCTACCAGAAAACCAGAGAGGCGAACGGCCGCTCCGGGTCAGAGCCCCAAACATGCCGCTTCTATGATGAGCTGCATGCCATTTTAGGGGGTTCAGTCACCACTACCCCAGCCGTGTTGTTTGACTCCTTCAATGGAGATGGAGGCAATATGGAAGCAGGTTTTGGGGACGAAGAAGATGATGATGAGGAGGAGGTTGTAGATAGCTCACAGCAAGCAAGCGGAGAAACTGGTTTTCCCGACAGCCAGGAACTGTTTCTCACCCTGGACCTGGAGCCAGTACCCCCCGAACCCACCCAAGGCTGCCTCCTGGACCCAGCAGGCGGAGAAGGGACCTCTGGTGAGTGTACCTTTTAAAATACTATACATGGTTTAAAAGCAAGCATGTGAAAGGATTACTTTGCCCTGGCATTCGCGGTTCTCCTAGATGTAGTCCTAAAGCCTTTGCAAAAGGTTTCTGGGGAGGGCAGCCTTATTGCGTCCTTCATGGTAGGACACTTTACCACTCCAGGCCAGTAACATGTACTCGGGAATCATTGTAGAACAAAGCATTGCAGTGTATGTTTGCTGGCATTCAAACAACATCCGTTCTTTATCTCTCTGTGTTATCCTCAGGAGAGTAAGATATAATTCATGGTCACCTGGTTGAAATAGAGTGCTTTTCTTCAGGGGACACTCAGAGGAGCCCATTCCTGCTGGGCTGTTTGCCTGTGGCTAAACAGAAATGTTCCCCGCTGTTAGCCACAGGGAGGGGGGAAGGTTGAGGGGGTAGTCACGCGGTGGGGGGAGGCAAAATGCGACCTTGTAACGAAAGCACATGTGCTATGTATGTAATGTTAACAGCAAGGTTTACCCTGAAAGAGTGTAGCCACTGTTTTATAAAATGTGTCTTTTTAAATATCGCTGTCCCTTTTTTTTTCTCCACCAGCTGCATGTGTTTCAATGATCACAGGATCTTCTCCTTCCCAGAGGCTAGTGAAGCTTAGAAAGAAAAAAAAATGCACTCGCGATGAAATGTTCTCTGAGCTCATGCTGTCCTCCCACACTGACAGAGCATAGATGAATGCGTGGAGGCAAATAATGTCAGAGTGCAGGAAAGCACAAAATGACCGGGAGGAGAGGTGGCGGGCTGAAGAGAGTAAGTGGTGGCCTGAAGAGAGTAAGTGGCGGGCTGAAGACAGGGCTGAAGCTCAAATGTGGCGGCAGCGTGATGAGAGGAGGCAGGATTCAATGCTGAGGCTGCTGCAGGACCAAACCAGTATGCTCCAGTGTATGGTTGAGCTGCAGCAAAGGCAGCTGGAGCACAGACTGCCACTGCAGCCCCTGTGTAACCAACCGCCCTCCTCCCCAAGTTCCATAGCCTCCACACCCAGACGCCCAAGAACGCGGTGGGGGGGCCTCCGGCCAACCAGCCACTCCACAACAGAGGATTGCCCCAAAAAAAGAAGGCTGTCATTCAATAAATTTTAAAGTTGTAAACTTTTAAAGTGCTGTGTGGCATTTTCCTTCCCTCCTCCACCACCCCTCCTGGGCTACCTTGGTAGTCATCCCCCTATTTGTGTGATGAATGAATAAAGAATGCATGAATGTGAAGCAACAATGACTTTATTGCCTCTGCAAGCAGTGATTGAAGGGAGGAGGGGCGGGTGGTTAGCTTACAGGGAAGTAGAGTGAACCAAGGGGTGGGAGGTTTCATCAAGGAGAAACAAACAGAACTTTCACACCGTAGCCTGGCCAGTCATGAAACTGGTTTTCAAAGCTTCTCTGATGCGTACCGCGCCCTCCTTGCTCTTCTAACCACCCTGGTGTCTGGCTGCGCGTAACCAGCAGCCAGGCGATTTGCCTCAACCTCCCACCCCGCCATAAACGTCTCCCCCTTATCTCCTCCCAATCTCACAGATATTGTGGAGCACACAGCAAGCAGTAATAACAGTGGGAATATTGGTTTCGCTGAGGTCTAAGCGAGTCAGTAAACTGCGCCAGCGCGCCTTTAAAAGTCCAAATGCACATTCTACCACCATTCTGCACTTGCTCAACCTGTAGTTGAACAGCTCCTGACTACTGTCCAGGCTGCCTGTGTACGGCTTCATGAGCCATGGCATTTTCCTCAGTCCCTGGAAAAATCATGGAGCAGGTCCTCAAAGAATCAATCCTGAAGCACTTGCATGAGAGGAAAGTGATCAGGAACAGCCAGCATGGATTCACCAAGGGAAGGTCATGCCTGACTAATCTAATCACCTTTTATGATGAGATTACTGGTTCTGTGGATGAAGGGAAAGCAGTGGATGTATTGTTTCTTGACTTTAGCAAAGCTTTTGACACGGTCTCCCATAGTATTCTTGTCAGCAAGTTAAGGAAGTATGGGCTGGATGAATGCACTATAAGGTGGGTAGAAAGCTGGCTAAATTGTCGGGCTCAACGGGTAGTGATCAATGGCTCCATGTCTAGTTGGCAGCCGGTATCAAGTGGAGTGCCCCAAGGGTCGGTCCTGGGGCCGGTTTTATTCAATATCTTCATAAATGATCTGGAGGATGGTGTGGATTGCACTCTCAGCAAATTTGCGGATGATACTAAACTGGGAGGAGTGGTAGATACGCTGGAGGGGAGGGATAGGATACAGAAGGACCTAGACCAATTGGAAGATTGGGCCAAAAGGAATCTGATGAGGTTCAATAAGGATAAGTGCAGGGTCCTGCACTTAGGACGGAAGAACCCAATGCACAGCTACAGACTAGGGACCGAATGGCTAGGCAGCAGTTCTGCAGAAAAGGACCTAGGGGTGACAGTGGACGAGAAGCTGGATATGAGCCAGCAGTGTGCCCTTGTTGCCAAGAAGGCCAATGGCATTTTGGGATGTATAAGTAGGGGCATAGCGAGCAGATCGAGGGACGTGATCGTTCCCCTCTATTCGACATTGGTGAGGCCTCATCTGGAGTACTGTGTCCAGTTTTGGGCCCCACACTTCAAGAAGGATGTGGATAAATTGGAGAGAGTCCAGCGAAGGGCAACAAAAATGATTAGGGGACTGGAACACATGAGTTATGAGGAGAGGCTGAGGGAGCTGGGATTGTTTAGCCTGCAGAAGAGAAGAATGAGGGGGGATTTGATAGCTGCTTTCAACTACCTGAAAGGGGGTTCCAAAGAGGATGGCTCTAGACTGTTCTCAATGGTAGCAGATGACAGAACGAGGAGTAATGGTCTCAAGTTGCAGTGGGGGAGGTTTAGATTGGATATTAGGAAAAACTTTTTCACTAAGAGGGTGGTGAAACACTGGAATGCGTTACCTAGGGAGGTGGTAGAATCTCCTTCCTTAGAGGTTTTTAAGGTCAGGCTTGACAAAGCCCTGGCTGGGATGATTTAACTGGGAATTGGTCCTGCTTTGAGCAGGCGGTTGGACTAGATGACCTTCTGGGGTCCCTTCCAACCCTGATATTCTATGATTCTATGATTCTATGATTAAGGGGTAGGCTGGGTCCCCAAGGATACATATAGGCATTTCAACATCCCCAACAGTTATTTTCTGGTCTGGGAATAAAGTCCCTTCCTGCAGCTTTTGAAACAGACCAGAGTTCCTGAAGATGCGAGCGTCATGCACCTTTCCCGGCCATCCCACGTTGATGTTGGTGAAACGTCCCTTGTGATCCACCAGAGCTTGCAGCACTATCGAAAAGTACCCCTTGCTGTTTATGTACTCGGCGGCTTGGTGCTCCGGTGCCAAGATAGGGATATGGGTTCCGTCTATGGCCCCACCACAGTTAAGGAATCCAATTGCAGCAAAGCCATCCACTATGACCTGCACATTTCCCAGGGTCACTACCCTTGATATCAGCAGATCTTTGATTGCGTGGGCTACTTGCATCACAGCAGCCCCCACAGTAGATTTGCCCACTCCAAATTGATTCCCAACTGACCGGTAGCTGTCTGGCGTTGCAAGCTTCCACAGGGCTATCGCCACTCGCTTCTCAACTGTGAGGGCTGCTCTCATCTTGGTATTCATGCACCTCAGGGCAGGGGAAAGCAAGTCACAAAGTTCCATGAAAGTGCCCTTACGCATGCGAAAGTTTCGCAGCCACTGGGAATCGTCCCAGACCTGCAACACTATGCGGTCCCACCAGTCTGTGCTTGTTTCCCGAGCCCAGAATTGGCGTTCCACAGCATGAACCTGCCCCATTAGCACCATGATGCATGCATTGGCAGGGTCCATGCTTTCAGAGAAATCTGTGTCCATGTCCTGATCACTCACGTGACCGCGCTGACGTCGCCTCCTCGCCCGGTATCGCTTTGCCAGGTTCCGGTGCTGCATATACTGCTGGATAATGCGTGTGGTGTTTAATGTGCTCCTAATTGCCAAAGTGAGCTGAGCGGCCTCCATGCTTGCCTTGGTATGGTGTCCGCACAGAAAAAAGGCGCGGAACGATTGTCTGCCGTTTCTCTGACGGAGGGAGGGGCGACTGACGACACAGCTTACAGGGTTGGCTTCAGGGAGCTAAAATCAACAAAGGGGGTGTCTTTACATCAAGGAGTATTTCAGTCAGGACTTCACGGAGGGTTCCAATAAGAAATGGTGCACCTAAGTTATCATTCTTATTGGAACAAGGAGGTTAGCCTGGCCTCTGATTGATACATGGCTAGATTTACCTCGCTGCACCTTCCCTGTGAGTGACTGCAGTGTGACCTAGAGGAATGAGTCCCCTAGACAGGGGAGGAGGCAAATGAGTACAAAACAAATCTGGTCTATTTCTTGTTTTGATCCACTCCATCTATCTTTTACATCTTTGGCTGGCAGCAGACGGTGGAGAAGGACTGCATGCCATCCACATCTCATGGCTGCTCGGCAGAAGATGGTACAGTACGACTGCTAGCCATCCTCCTCTCTTGCCTGCCTGGCAGAAGATGGTACAATACGACTACTAGCAATCCTCATCTCTTGCCTGCCTAGCAGAAGATGGTACAGTACGACTGCTAGCAATCTGTATCGCCTGCCTGCTCACCATAAGACGGTTCAATAGGACTGACTGCAGGACTAAAGAGAATGACCTGGTCAAGTCACTCCAAATTTAGTCCCTGCGCCCATGTCTGCCCAGGCGCTCCCAGCCGACGTGGCCAGGAGCACCTGGGACATGACGATGACGGCTACCAGTCGTACTGTACCGTCTGCTGCCACAAGGCAAGGGGTTGCTGCTACTGTGTAGCAATGCCGTACCATGTCTGCCAGCACCCAGGAGACGTAGGGTGACGGTTACCTGAGCGGGCTCCATGCTTGCCGTGGTATGGCGTCTGCACAGGTAACTCAGGAAAAAAGGCACGAAACGATTGTCTGCCCTTGCTTTCACGGAGGGAGGGAGGGAACGGGGGCCTGACTATATGTACCCAGAACCACCCGCGACAATGTTTTAGCCCCATCAGGCATTGGGATCTCAACCCAGAATTCCAATGGGCAGCGGAGACTGCGGGAACTGTGGGATAGCTACCCACAGTGCAACGCTCCAGAAGTCGACTCTAGCCTCGGTACTGTGGAAGCGCTCCTCTGACTTAATGCACTTAATGCACTTAGAGCATTTTCTGTGGGGACACACACACTCGAATATATAAAACCGATTTCTAAAAAAACAACTTCTATAAATTCGACCTTATTCCGTAGTGTAGACATACCCTAGGAGTAAGAGATTAGGAGTAATCAGAACATTGCTGTGATTCTTGATGTAAGGGTCTATCTATCATAGAGATATGTTGAGCTGGGTGGCAAGACAGACCAAAGCGGACTGTCTGTGACTCCGTGTTCAGGCTGTTGTGGTGCCAGAGGAGTTTGCCTATGGTGCAGCTGATTGGTGAAATCTAAGTTTAGAACTCACAACCAATTTGGGGTTTGTGCCCTGGTTTTCAACAGTCTTCCCTGACGCTGGTACTTACACTCTCGCATCACTGTAAGGAGCACCACAGGGCTTACCAATTATTGTTCATTTGTATGTTAATTGGGTCACTGGCTGAAAAGCGTTCTACAAATTTTCTAGGGGGTTTAATTGATTTAATTTCTCTCAGGTAGCCCAGGGGCCTGATTCTTCATACAAGCACAGAGTGGGTATAAAAAGCTGTTGTTCTGATTTGATATTGTTTTGCAGTGGTGTAAATGATAGCAAAGGTAGGGTGACCAGAAGTCCCAACTTTATAGGGGCAGTCCTGATATTTGGGGCTTTGTTTTATATAGACACCCCACCCCCCGTCCCGATTTTTCACCCTTGCTATCTGGTCACCCTAGGCACAAGATGCAGGACAATGGAGAACCAGGCATTTGTGCATTATGGGTATTACTTCAGAATGGTGACTGGAACAGCTCTATGACATCTGGTGCTTTGCTGCACTTAGAGGATGTCTTTGTCTGCACAAACAATGTAAACGTTTAAGCCCAGTTTTTCAGTATGTGTGTGAAATGTGCTGCCTTATTGCTGCTGAAGTTACTTTGGTTTCTTTAAAAGTAAGCAATAATAATTGATCAAATAATAATAAAGGAAAGGAAAAGTACATCTTACATGGTATTAGACAAGATCCAGTCCTACTTAAGTAAACAAAGAAATAAAATGATTGTCTAGGCACACAGGACCCAGTTCAGGACAGGAATGGAGGTCCAATAATTAGAGCACTTGTGGCACCTTAGAGACTAACCAATTTATTAGAGCATAAGCTTTCGTGAGCTACAGCTCACTTCCTCAGATGCATATCGTGGAAACTGCAGCAGGCTTTATATATACACAGAGAATATGAAACAATACCTATTCCCACCCCACTGTCCTGCTGGTAATAGCTTATCTAAAGTGATCATCAGGTGGGCCATTTCCAGCACAAATCCAGGTTTTCTCACCCTCCACCCCCCCACACAAATTCACGTGAGAAAACCTGGATTTGTGCTGGAAATGGCCCACCTGATGATCACTTTAGATAAGCTATTACCAGCAGGACAGTGGGGTGGGAATAGGTATTGTTTCATATTCTCTGTGTATATATAAAGCCTGCTGCAGTTTCCACGATATGCATCTGAGGAAGTGAGCTGTAGCTCACGAAAGCTTATGCTCTAATAAATTGGTTAGTCTCTAAGGTGCCACAAGTACTCCTTTTCTTTTTGCGAATACAGACTAACACGGCTGTTACTCTGAAACCCATAATTAGAGCATTAGCCTGGACTTCAGGAGACCTGCATTCAATTTTCTTTTCTGCCAAGTCACTGAGCACCTCAGTTGACCTTCTGTAAAATGGGGCTGATAATGCTTCCCTACCTGAAAGGGATGTTGTAAGGTGCTCAGGCCATGCAGAAGGACCATTCTCCATACAAATATATCACAGCCATTCCCTCTAGGAGGTCTGCTTGGTACTATGGCTTTAGTCAAATAGCATGATAACATCCTAGTCTGACAAATGGTTCTTGCAGCTGGTATATTGCAAGACTGTGACACAATAATGACTGGAGAACTGTGAGTGATCAGCACTGGCCCTTTATGTTAGCAGCAGCTGGAGAACAACATATAGGCTAGGATAAAAGGACCTAAAAAGAACTAGCCTATCAAATTTGTGGGAGAAAAAGAAAGGAGAGAAATCTTCAAGTGCCCTCTTTCTCAGCTCTGCTTGATAGCCACATGCAATCGGTATAGAAGCAAATGAAAGATTCCCAGGTCTCATTCAAGTGGGCCTAAAATAGTAGTAGCATCACAAATTCAAATTTTAAAAATCCTTCAGGGACCCATTAGTTATAGCACAGTGCAGGGTGTAGATCTTCCTAAAATTGAACCCATCCCTGTCAAGACAGGCAAGTAAGGAAGATAGAGCTCTGTGAAGGAAAATATGAAATGCTGGTCTTTGGGAAAGGGCCATGCTATATGTTAATAGCATTCCTCGCCTTTAAAAACATCCCTGTGATTTAGCAAATAACTGAAGCATATGCTTAACTTTAAGCATAAATTTGAATAGCCGTATAAAGTCAATGGCAATGTTCTCATGCTTAGAATTAAGCACATGCTTAAGGACACCGTTGTGGAGGGCAGTCAAGGGTTGTAATCTGCCCCTACCTCCTTTACACTGGCTACATGTATCATTGTTAGCAGCATGCAGGGAGAGGTAGAGACAGCAGCCTCTGCAGGGCCCTTTCTCTCCCCTCTCCCAGAAGTCGGGAGGGCTGGAGCCACTCTGCCTTTCCAACATGCCAGCCAGCACGCAGGAGGAAACAATCTGCACCTGCGGTTCAGAGCTAGCGCAGACGACTAATCCCCTGGAGCTACTGGTGACAAAGGGAGGGCTCTGAGACACCATCTGCTCCCTGGTCTGCTCAATTATGTGTTCTCCCTTACTTGGGGCTTGGGGCAAAGCCAGAATTGAGCTCCCTGGATCAAATCCTGGCCCCATTTAAGTCAGTGACTTCAGTGGAACTCAGCTTCCACCATTTGCTGAATCGCAGCCTCCTCCACCACAGCATCACAGGGATAAATGCATAAGGGACGCTTGGAGGGAGAAAAAAAGAAAAATATGGATAGGAACACTAGAAGTGATACCTAACAAGCAGCTATCACTTTCCAAATATTTTTCTTCTATTAATTTTAAGGGGGAAATCACTTGGTGGTAAATGGTGGATAAACTAAAACCAGCTGCACCATGCTAGGCAGCTGTCAGAAAGCCAGACAAATTCTCTGGATATATAGGAAGTCTGATTTTTAAATCAACTAAAGCTATTCCAGCACTATCAAAGTCACTGGTGAGAATATAATTAGAGTACTGAGTGTGATTTTGGTCAACTTATTACAGGAAGACTATTGCTAAGATTAAAAAGGTGCAGCAGATGACAACTAAAATGATTCAGGGTTTGGGAGGAATGAATTATATAGAAAGGTGAGTCAGATTTGGCAAATATCTATTTTAGAATAAAAGGAAACTGGAAGGGCAGAGGGGAGGGTCCCATAGAGGTATATATGATCCTGAGTGGGGAGTAACAGATTGATGGGATAAAATGCTTAACACAGTATCTAATTTACAACCCAGAGGTCATGGACTGAAATGGAGGAGGGAGCTAGTCCATAAACAATTCAAGAAGAATTTCTTTATACAAGGGGTAATGAGAAGATAGTTTGACTGTTAACTTTGGGAGTTTGTTCTAAGCAGTGAACAACACCAGTTCTGGAGGGGGAGACATTTTTGAAAAAGGAGCAAGCAGAAGAGTATATACCCCGACCAGATTTTTGAGATTAGGTTAATGAGAAATAGGTTGATTTATATTTCCTGAGTTTACAAGGTCACACCTCAATGGATCATAGTGTCTCTTTTTGTCTGCTAATGTCCTTGTATGTGTCTGTTTTTGTGTGTGTGTATGTTAAATAAACATAGCCACTCATCTGAATTTTAAAACAGTGCTAACATACTTGCCCGGTAGATCGCTAAGATATATTCCTTTCCATTTTATGTTTTTGTTCATGGGAAGGAATCAGAATTTATGCCTCAAGGGTAGCACAGCTGCTGAAAATTGTTCCTATAGTCCAAATGTCTTCAGTTTTTCATGTGATGTTGCTAGTTTTCAAACACCTTACAGAGTAAAAAATGTAAGAGTTATTGTAGTGAAACAATATCAGGGGCCCATCTTGTCAGTTCTCAGCAGTGGCCATTATTACACATTTAAGAGGAAGATGTAAACCCCATAACACACCTGATTATATCACACTAGACCATGTAGGAAATTTTCATCCTGAGTCCAACTAGCAATTTTGTAATTTTACACTAGTACCGTACCTGCAGATGCTGTAATTATTCATATGTCTAATTTTTTTATTTCTACTACGCTATGTCCTGCAGCAAAAATTCCAAAGGTTAGTTATATATTGTGTAAGAAAATATTTCTTTTAACGTGTTTTACATTTCCTGCCATTTAATTTCATTTAGTGCCCACTTGTTCATACAGTACAAGAAAGGGTAAATAGAGTGCTGGAACCCGCTTTCTCTGCACGGTTCATTATGTCACATACACCTGTCATATCACCTCTTCTCGTTTCCAAAGTAAACAGCGCTACAGTGAAATCCTGGTCCCATTGAAGTCAATGGGAGTTTTGTCATTGATTTCTACGGGGCCAGGATTTCACCCCTAATCTCTTGGGGCCTGAGCTAGACCATTGAAGTCAATGGCAACATTGCCATTGGCTTCAAAGGGTTTTGGATCAAGCCCTTAATTTGTCTTTATGTGTCTTGTACCACCCTTCAAATTATTTTTTTCCTTCTTTAGTTCTTTTTTTATGAAAATGAAATGCAGTATTTAGGAGATCGTACCATTTACTTACATGATGCCTCTACAACATTTTCTATATTATTCTTTATACCTGTCTTAATACAGACAAACATTTTATTGGCTGTTTTCACCCCATTGAGTAGTCCCCTACCCCACCTCATGTCTTCACTGAGCTGTCCAAAGGGCACCCGTATGTCATGTCATGCACGTATATCATACTACACTGTTAGTGGGCTAGCAGCGTATCAAAGAAAGAGCACAGTGCAAAAACAATGGCTTAGTAAGAGTGCAAATCACATTTAAATCTTACCATCATCCAAGTTTCTATTTCATGTTTTCCAAGCATTATTCAGGCCCAACAGATTATTAGCTACTCAGATTTTTATTTCTCACAACTTTATATCAAACATTTAAAGACTGATCTCCTTGCTAAGATGCTATAACGTCATACAATATAATTACCTTAATACAGGCCCTGGATAATCATTAACTTCTTTGAACTTTCAGCTGATCAGGTGCTCAAGTCATAATACAGTTTCCTGCTGGGAACAATGGCTGTCCAAAGACACACTCTGATTGACCAGCTGGGCCTTTTTGATGACATCACAACTGTGCACCAACTAAAACAATATCCCTACACCCACTACGTGAAATACGTGTTGCTGAGGTGTTGGAAGGAACATTACTGAGAGGATAAAAACAGCACAGGCAGCTGATAAAAGGGGGACTGGTAGGGAGGGGAGAAAAGAAAGAATGGGGGAGAATAATGATAAATTTTCTCTGAATTATCAGTAGCATGTTGTGGCCTGTGCAACCAATTTTAAGTGACTTGTAAGTGTAAAACCTAGACAGGGAGCTGTTCAGTATGCCAACTTTAGGGCCCAGTCCTGCAAACCTGTAAGCATGTGAGTAGTTTCAGAATCTGGCCCCTATGAGAACAATTTTCTATGTCCTAGGCACTGTATAGGTGCATTGTGTAAGATTCTTTCAGTAAAGATCCTCAACCCCTACAAAGATTCTGCTTCCCCCTTCATTTATTTGTGTAGCTCCCACCAGAGCATCTACACAGGCCAAATTCATCTACTGAAGTCACTGGTGTTACACCAGGGATGAATAGCACCCATCCTCTATTGAGAAATCCTATAGGATTTAATAGAGATGAACCCATTAAGGTTCTGTAGAAATTATCCTAAAAAACTATGGAATGTAAAGGAGAATTATATCTTTTCTATTGTTTTTTTATCCATCCCGTTGAATTCAGTAGTAGGCACTACTCCACTAAATTCTAAAAGAAGGTTAAAAAAGTCATCAAAAGGCTATCATTTTCTGTTTAATTCTATAATTCATTACATGAAGTACCGAGGGAGATTTCTGTATTTTAAGTGACCTATCCCCTTTTTAAGCCACTATGACAGTTTGTTTTTCTTTTTCCAGGCTCAAGAGACTGTCACTGAGCATACTTTTGTTACTCCCTAGCCCCATCCATCCTGGTAATTTCAGTCAAACATGATTCTCAGTCAAAGGCGGTTCCTTTGAGCAATATGGTTGAGGCCTAACTGATTTCAGTGGGCTCTGCATGGACCCAATAGTCTACTTGCAGGACTGGGCCCATTTTAGGATAATTGAGCTGTGGCTTCTTCAAGGACCTAGGTTAAACTTTAATTTAGGATATTTTGGTCTGGGATACAAGTGAAACAAAACTTGCCTGAATTCTCTTATGGAATTACAACCCAGGGCTTTTTTGTGTACGTGTGTGTGTGCTCTCAAGTAAACAATGTAACTGCGATCAGCTTAAATGTTAAAACAGAAGCAGCAACAAATCTCCAGCTTTGCTTTGTAACCTTTCTATTTTAGGTTACCAGGTCTATATTTTATCAGCAAAGAATATTTTTAATGGAGGAGGGAAAAAATACATAACAGAATTAGAATAGTACAATGTAAAACAGAGTAAAACAGATACAGTGAATTGTTTCTTTCTGTGTTTGATTAATAAACTACACCATTAGTATCATAAGTGCTAAATGATTAGGTGTTTTTAATTCTATATTTTTAACCAGAGTACATCACAACACTTTGAAAAACCATTAGTTCCACATACATCTGTAATTTGTGGAGTCACTGCAATAAAACTGTAGTAATCTTGGATTACGGCAAATGGCTAGCTTGCACTCTAATGTCCTATGGTCTGTTTTTATCTTGGAGTTACAAAAGGCCGTAACTTGTTTGTAGCCATAGAATTTGTGTTTATGCATAGACTTGCCATAGCACTGTTGAAGGCTTTTAAGAATTAATGTGGATGTGGCCTCATTCATACTTTATCACATATTCAAAAGATTAGAGCTTGTAATCAAAATAAAAAAACTTCTATACACTTAAAAGTGTTTTTCTAAGTCTTCATGGGACAAATAAGCCTTATGTCTGGTGGTGAGCAAATAAATTAGCATTCTAGTACTAAGTGCTCTTAAAATAGCTTTGCTATAGATCTATCAATTGTTTATATTTCTTGAATAAGCTAGAAACAAAGAAAGCCTTTTTGTAAAGGTTTATGAGCATTTTTCCATGAAGCAGGAGTCAAACAAAAGATCAAAGCAATCCATAAAAATAATTTTAAAAAAATCCTTAAAAAAATGATCAGCATATTTTAGGTGGGAAAATCTATTTGGGGCAATTTAGAAAAATGCTTTTATGGCTTTTTAATAAAAAATGAATTACTCAGTCCTGGTAAACATAGTCTAAATGTCTCTAAATCTCAGTAAATACAATTCAATGACTGATTAATAGTTAAACAACATTAACAATCGGACTCCCTTGACTTAACAAGGCTGCTACTTTATATTAAATAAATACTGTTTACTAGCCACTATTACACTTATGAATGCGAGTAACTACTTATGTAAGTATTCTCTCACATGGGTAATGCTTGCAGGATTGGGACCTTAAGTCTCATTTTAGCAAAGCATTGAAGCATGTTCCTAGGTTTATCCCTTTTCAGTAAGTCAGGTAAGCAAGTGTTTAAGTCCTTTGCTGAATAGGTCTGGACTGCTGCGTCGGGGCGCTAGTGACATTTAGAGACTATGAAAAAGTATATAAATATTAGTTTCAGCTTTATAAGAAAGCTGATATTGTAATATTTTAGTAGCCACATCGTAGACTGGTATGAAGGGGGCTGTAGTAGCAACAGAGAAACCTATCTTCTAAGTGCTATTAGAAAAAGGTACATTCTTGGGGAGAAATCTTGACCCAGTTGAAATCAATGAGAGTTTGATTTCAGCAGGCCCAGGATTTCATCTTGCCTGTGGTAGACAGGTATGTGTTCCAAGAGGTTGCACTGAGCCTCTTTGAGAAAAGACGACCTAATACCTATTACTGATGCTGCACTCGCATCCATGAAGAACACCTTTGACTATGGTGACTATGACCATGCAGGCAAAGGAATCTGCCTGTATGGTTCATTTGCAGAATCAGGGCCTTAGCTGCGATCCTCAAGCCCATATCATTTGAGATGCAATCATAGCTTAACCCTGAAGTTGCAGAAATGGAATCTACTTGTTCATTTAAATTCACCAGGCGTCATGAATTCCATTTGAGGAGTTGCTCTAGTATTGAGATTAATTCTTGGGATAGGTTAGGGATGCATTTTTATCATTGGTGATATGATCGTTTAAAACGAGACAAAGAAAATGATAAGCCATGAAAGTGAGGCTTTAAAATCAAAGCACTCAATTCTTATCTTAAACCAGTATAATTTTACTGCAGCCAAGATACTCCAGTTTTATGCTGGCATAGGCAGAGAGCAGCATTTGGCCAAATGGTCTCTAGTATGCATTTGAAATAAAGCATTTGTTGTGGAAACATGTAGTGTCTCTCATGTGGTGGCTATGGTTAACATTTTCAAAAGCACCTGAATGACTTAGGAACCTAAGTCCCATGAGATTTAGGCTTCTAAATCATTTAGGCACTTTTGCAAATTGAACCCTTAATCTCAGTAAATACAATTCAATAACTGATTAATAGTTAAACAACATTAACTATTTGGACTCCCTTGACTTAACAAGGCTACTACTTTATATTAAATAAATACTGTTTACTAGCCACTATTACACTTATGAATGCGAGTAACTACTTATGTAAGTATTCTCTCACATGGGTAATGCTTTTAGCAAAGCATTGAAGCATGTTCCTAGGTTTATCCCTCTTCAGTAAGTCAGGTAAGCAAGTGTTTAAGTCCTTTGCTGAATAGGTCTGGACTGCTGCGTCGGGGCGCTAGTGACATTTAGAGAAGGTCTGACTCATAACTGGAAAGCCTCAACAAATCTTTTTGTAAACTTAATGTTGCTGATCTACAATACCTGTTTAATGCCTGGGTGGATCTAAGTTGACTGCATATTTAAGAACTATAAAAGGTACTAAAGAACTACCAAGAAATACTTGATCAGAAATAAACAATTGAGAAATATGTTGCTGAACAGTGTCCAATTAATTACTCTATGCTGTAACGAAAAACCTGCTTAAAACTGATATTATGTTGTCAAGTAATGTCATGTCAGCTTTCAATAAGAAAGTGGATAATGCTTCTGGTATTGTGTAAATCGTTTTGTAAAAAGAAAAGGGGATCAGAATAAAGCTTGAACACTGAACCACACATAAAGATTTTTTAAAAAGAGAAAACTGACTATACGTTGGCATTGTCTTCACTTGGGAATAAGTGGAGGCAGTGGCCTTCATTAACCAATCCATGGCCAGCCCTTTGTGTCTAGCTGTACCAGTACTGTGTAGACAAGGGCATGCTGGGGGTTGGGCCAATTGAGATCATCAGGATTTACCGCAACTACCAATATAAATAAATCTTGATTAACCCAATCAGTGCAAGCCCCTGCATGTCCCTGTCAACAGTTAGACCCCAGTCTTGCAATTAGTAGCACTAGGACAAACTGCTGCTATCAACTGGAGGGCTTGGGCTTTCAGGGTTAACCATGGTACAGCTACAGTGTACATGGGCACTCACATCAGAGTCGGGACAAAGCCCCAGTGTAGACAAGGCCTTTACTGGGGACTGTTGTATTTTTTTAAAATATACTGTAATACTTGTAAAGTACTTCCCAACAATACATATTTTCAGTATTTATGACAGGCACCCTTACCTTTTCCTCTCAGCATGTCAATATACATTTAAAACAAATATTGTTAGTATGTCCCTTCATTATAACCTCATATATCCTCTTCCACATCCCAGACCCATTTACTAGGATCATAAGTGTAAACAGCTTGTGACGTAAGAATTCCAGACTATAAAGCTCATTTGTAGATATTTTGCAGCATATGTCGTTTATTAGGGTTTCCATTAAAAAGTATTCTGTTGCCATACTTTACAACCATAAAAGAATGAATAATTGCAAATGATTACTTGATAGGAGACTTCTGTTTTAAATGGAGCTTGGAAATATGTAGGAAATCAGTGACAAAAATGTACCTCATTGACCCATTGCTGGTTATGTCTTTTTAACTCTCATTTCAAAAGAGATACCACTCCCTCAGGGTGGGGGGGTTTTTGTGAGGAAAATATTGTTTTTGTTTTTCTGTATATTATTAATGCTGTGCGTAGTAGACTCACTTGTCCCCTTTATTTATGACATCAGAGGCCTTGAGCCTGCAATGAGCTCTGTGCAGAAAGACCACTGTACCTGTGAAGAGCTCCACTGACCACAAGTCACCCATGCTGAGCTATTGCAGAGCCACTGTCAGGATTTTAATACCAACAGGTCCTGCCCATTTATATTCTTGATCTTCATACAATATGTTGGGCTTTTAAAACAAAAATTTAAACTCAATAGCCTTGCAGATAAAAATGTTTATACTTTTGCAGGTTTCCTTATTCTCTGTTAAGATGTTCCCCAATTTCACTTAGATTCAGCTGTTTCTATTTTTCATGGGGGAAATATGCTAAAAGTTGGTAAGTTTAACTCTTGCTCATAGTATGTCCATGCATATAGACAAAGGGCTTGATTCTCAGTTGACACCACTTTCACTCTATTGACTTCAATGGAGTTAGTCAGGATTTACACTGAGAGTAGAATCTGGCTCAGCATCTTTACTGGATGTCCAGAGAATAACAGGTGTAACAAAAGAGTGGCGGCAATTAGAGCTGGTCGAAAAATTTCAAACTTCAACTTTTTTAGATGAACAAATGGGACACGCTTTTGGTGAAAATGTTCATGAAAAATTCAACCCATTTTTAAACGAGCTATAGAGCTGAACAAAACATTTCCAATTTTGAATGTTTTTGATGAAAAAAAGGAGACAAGTTTTTCATGAACATTGTGACATACTTCCCCCCTCCCCCATTTTTCAATCAGTTCTAGTGATAATGGAGGTGTCGTAACACTGCTACCTTACTCAACACTCCATCGTGATTTTTTTTACCCTTGATTGTGTCACAATCACACACCTCACTACTTGTTTTACTGATATAAAACATGAGGGAGAATAGACAGGTAAACAGGCAGAGAGACCTGACTAAGTATCAAATCAGACCCTTGGATACGGGCCCATGAGTCACTGTGACTTCAATGCATGCACCTATCCACAGGCAGAATTTGTCCCTCCAAAAATTATTCTGTACAGAGACAGGAGTTTTACCTCAGCCTTATGCATCTTACTGAATAAAGTCCCAAACATACAAATGTGCGCGTGAATAATGGTGTACACATGAACATTCCCATTGAGTTCAAAGGGACTACTTATGTACGTAAAGATACTCATGTATGTAAATATTTGCAGGACTAGAGCTCATGTTAGCCTTTACTCAGCTAATCAAAATATCCTTTCAATCCAAGTACTATAGACTATTAGTTTAAATGTGATAATTATATAGTTTCATCACCTCCACTATTTGATGGTGAAGATATATATAGCAGAAATATGTTACATCATTGTTATCATTTTACTATATGACATGATTGCTCAGTATCTGCTGACATTTTCTTCACTTACCATTGTTATGATGTGTAATGGTTACATTCTGTAGCCCTACCATTTAAAGAAAAACAAACATTTTTAAAATTAGAAACCCACTGCTTACAGCTGGAATCAAAATCCACATTTCAGCAAACAATTAGCACGTCAGATGTTTGTAAACCTAGACAAATTATTTCATGAGAGGCCAACACCAAAACACCATTTTACTGCACCAAATCAAAGTAATGCACATAAAGGGCTCAGTTCCGCTCCTATTGGAACCAAAACTCCAACAAAACTCCCACAGTTTTCAACAGTCAGCCAGATCGGGTCCAAAATGCAGACTTTAGATATTCTATGAAATATTGACCATCTGGAATTTATTATGAAGCAGAAATACCACCAAACTGGAAATTTCACATAGGAAAAAGAAATCACATTGTGCTTTTATCCTGATAGGCTGGAAATGATGTAACAGAAACATTATGATTTATAACAAATTTATAAGCTGTGCAGGCAGGCCATTCCCAAGGGACATATGTGGTAAATGGAGAATACCAGTGGCAAATAGAATTTACATCAAAGCAATCCAGCAAACCTCAAACACTTATTACTCTATTCATGACCTTTGTTAGTACACAGAGGTAGAATACAGCTTAACATGTCAGCATTTATCTAAAACTAAACATTTCGGTTTAAATGATTACTGAAAATGAGATGAAAGCTTTATATAAACTATTCAAGATATATTTTTATCATTATGCTCCATTGCCTGTAAATCCTGAAGAAAGTTGATTAAATCAACATTGTTAAAAATATTGGGTTGCTTAGCAAATAGAGTATAAATCGTCCACCTCAGGGATCACGATTTGAGCATAATTAAGTTCTGTGATTGTGGTCTCAGTTCAGTTTTTTGTGGACACTAGCCCACATGACAAAGAGCAGCATATAATGAATCACAAATGGCAATCGCTCCACTAAGGAGAGACCCAGAATAATAAAGCTAGCACTGAGACTAAATTACTTCACACCATAGAAGATGGTGATGTACAGCATGTACAAAATGGAGGTAGTAGTCTTTATAGAGCTCAGGGGGGAAATGTCCTATTATTCTGCACACAGAACTATGCTTTACCAGGCCTGACCTCTGTAGAAATCATAAATAATAATAATAGGAGTGTAAATCTTTTATTTGTATCACAATAACACCCAGAGGCCAAGATCAGGGCCCCACTGGGCTATGTGTCATACAAACAGGTCGTGAGCGACAGTCTCTACCCCAAAGAGCTTATAAGATAGACAAGGTAGAAGGAAAAACAGGCATAGAGAGTCCAAGGTCGCACAGCAGGTTGGGGTGGAGATAGGAATAGCACTCAGGTCTCCTGATTGACACACCACTACCCCATTCCCTGGACCACACTGCCTCCCTCACTGCTAATTAATTAAAGCTTTTATGTTGCCTTTTTCACACTGCCTTTCTACCAACACTAATGTATTAGAGCTTTATGAGTATTGCATTTACCCAAAATCACTTAGGTCCTGTCCATGATTGCTCATTGCGAAGAGGCTTTGGCTCCTTCCAGAGATTCCTTTGAGCACCTGACTTAGCATCAGTGAATCTGGGACTTCTTGTTTTCATGGCACTCTAAATATGGACAAATGTTGCTCACCTTGCTCATGCTGCATCCCACACAGGCTCAAGCGATCAGACTTTCCCCCCATTTATCTATACATAGAATAGGAGTTATTTCTTCTAACAATTGCGGACTTCAGAGAAGTCATCACTGGAAGGAGAAATCTGGGGGCAGGGGGTTACTTTTCTGAGGCTTGTCTGAGGATTCGCAAAAAGAAAAGGAGGACTTGTGGCACCTTAGCGTCTAACCAATTTATTTGAACATAAGCTTTCGTGAGCTACAGCTCACTTCATCGTGAAGTGAGCTGTAGCTCACGAAAGCTCATGCTCAAATAAATTGGTTAGTCTCTAAGGTGCCACAAGTCCTCCTTTTCTTTTTGCGAATACAGACTAACACGGCTGTTACTCTGAAACCTGTCTGAGGATTAGCAGCCCACTGGAGTGTTAAAAAAGTGCAAACATCCAAATATTAAATTAAATAAAAATGTGGCTTAATGGCAATAAAATAAGGGCCAGCTTCTTACACTATTAGTCACACTTAGTAATATCTTAGAGTGGGATTTTCAAAAGGGTCTATATAATTTAGCATCACATGTTTCTTTGGAAATCAGTGGGACTTGTACTCCAAAATCACTAAAGCACTTCAGAAAATCCCATCCTGGCTCTGTGGCTAGTTCCAAGGATTGCAGTGGGGCTGTTTGTGGAGGAAGGGCTTACTCAGTGTGAGTAAGAATGTCAAACTCTGACCCCAACAATGGAGATTAATTTTATGCATCTATCTGTGATTTATAACAACATATGAAAGGCATCATCAGTTACTCTGCGTGGGAATGCAATGGAATTTCTGATCAGATGATCAAAGACCTCCCAGCCTGTGACAAAATTAGGTAAAATTAGGAATAAAAATTATGGCCTAGATCTTCAGATGTAGCTTCATTGACTTCAATGGAATTATTCTGATTTACAGCAGCTGAAGAGCTAGACCAGGTTGCCATTGCCCAGCCCAGTACAGGCAGATGGAAGCATATGAAACCCACACATGAGTTGATATGTCTTTAACCTGGTATACAGCTGGCTGGAAAATGAAAAGTATTTTCAGCAAAACCGTTCAAAAAATGGCATTTTTATGTGTTTATGTATTTATTTAATGACAGGAAAATGTATGTATTTTCACTGAAAAAAGAAAGAGAGTGGGTGGGTTGGTCTGGGTTGATTTTTTGTTTTGGTTGGTTGTCTTCTTTAACAAAAAAAAAAAAACTGTTTGCTTTTTTCGGGTTTTGAAAACCTGGAAAATTTCCAATGCAATGAAAATATTCTGCCAGAAATTTTCATCACCAGCTTTGCTGCACAATCCTTGACCCTTTGGTGTTCGTGTCTGTCAATTAGGCAAATACATTAAAGAAAACAAATGTTAAGAAGACTGTTACTTTTTCCCAGATATGGTGCAGACCTCTGGCTGAGCCTCAGCTGAATGGTTTGAGAATTCTCACTGCTTAGTGGAGCAGCCCAGAGCCCAGAGGCACAACATAGCCCCTCCTTCATCTGCCGATGAGTGGACTATCAGTACAGAGAGCTGCCTTGAGGTCTGGGAGGCAAAAGCTATTAAATCTAAGATTCAAAGCCAGATCTCACACTTGAAAATGCAATGCGCTAAGTGTAGGCCACCAAGACAATCCATGCCGTTTCTTTAATATTCAGTCACCCGGCTGCAGTGAGAATAGTTTTTAAAACCCCAGGAAAACATTGGTGTATTTATCTCAAATTAAATCCACAAAGAAAATGAAGGATGCTACAACGCTAAACTATTCAAATATACTTATAAAGTTGGATGTCAAACAATAGCATATTAGAAAAAGTACCATGAAAGACCTACTCCTATAGCAACATTTAAAGAAAACATATGAAAGCAATAAAAATGATTTCCACAACTCTTTCACCACTTGTTCTATGTGGGAAAGATAAGAAATAGTCCTGCTCTCCATTTTTTTAAAGAAATAGCTCTCCCAAATAATACATTACAAAAGAACAGCTGTGTGTATTGAGCCTCTATTATGTGTCATAGGTTATTGCTTTTCTGGAACATGAATTGTATTATTAGCCCTGGTTTGCAAACTTCATAGAATATCATAGAATAGAATCATAGAATATCAGGGTTGGAAGGGACCCCAGAAGGTCATCTAGCCCAACCCCCTGCTCGAAGCAGGACCAATCCCCAACTAAATCATCCCCGCCACGGCTTTGTCAAGCCTGACCTTAAAAACTTCTAAGGAAGGATATTCCACCACCTCCCTAGGTAACGCATTCCAGTGTTTCACCACCCTCCTAGTGAAAAAGTTTTTCCTAATATCCAACCTAAACCTCCCCCACTGCAACTTGAGACCATTACTCCTTGTCCTGTCCTCTTCTACCACTGAGAATAGTCTAGAACCATCCTCTTTGGAACCACCTCTCAGGTAGTTGAAAGCAACTATCAAATCCCCCCTCATTCTTCTCTTCTGCAGACTAAACAATCCCAGTTCCCTCAGCCTCTCCTCATAAGTCATGTGTTCCAGACCCCTAATCATTTTTGTTGCCCTTCGCTGGACTCTCTCCAGTTTATCCACATCCTTCTTGAAGTGTGGGGCCCAAAACTGGACACAGTACTCCAGATGAGGCCTCACCAATGTCGAATAGAGGGGAACGATCACGTCCCTCGATCTGCTCGCTATGCCCCTACTTATACATCCCAAAATGCCATTGGCCTTCTTGGCAACAAGGGCACACTGCTGACTCATATCCAGCTTCTCGTCCACTGTCACCCCTAGGTCCTTTTCCGCAGAACTGCTGCCTAGCCATTCGGTCCCTAGTCTGTAGCTGTGCATTGGGTTCTTCCGTCCTAAGTGCAGGACCCTGCACTTATCCTGATTGAACCTCATCAGATTTCTTTTGGCCCAATCCTCCAATTTGTCTAGGTCCTTCTGTATCCTATCCCTCCCCTCCAGCGTATCTACCACTCCTCCCATTTTAGTATCATCCGCAAATTTGCTGAGAGTGCAATCCACACCATCCTCCAGATCATTTACGAAGATACTGAACAAAACCGGCCCCAGGACCGACCCCTGGGGCACTCCACTTGACACCGGCTGCCAACTAGACATGGAGCCATTGATCACTACCCGTTGAGCCCAACAATCTAGCCAACTTTCTACCCACCTTATAGTGCATTCATCCAGCCCATACTTCTTTAACTTGCTGACAAGAATACTGTGGGAGACCGTGTCAAAAGCTTTGCTAAAGTCAAGGAATAACACGTCCACTGCTTTCCCCTCATCCACAGAGCCAGTTATCTTGTCATAGAAGGCAATTAATTTAGTCAGGCATGACTTGCCCTTGGTGAATCCATGCTGACTGTTCCTGATCATTTTCCTCTCCTCTAAGTCCTTCAGAATTGATTCCTTGAGGACCTGCTTCGTGATTTTTCCAGGGACTGAGGTGAGGCTGACTGGCCTGTAGTTCCCCAGATCCTCCTTCTTCCCTTTTCTAAAGATGGACACTACATTAGCCTTTTTCCAGTTGTCCGGGACCTCCGCCGATCGCCATGGGTTTTCAAAGATAATGGCCAATGGCTCTGCAATCACATCCACCAACTCCTTTAGGACTCTTGGATGCAGCACATCTGGCCCCATGGACTTGTGCTCGTCCAGCTTTTCTAAATAGTCCCGAACCACTTCTTTCTCCACAGAGGGCTGGTCACCTTCTCTCCATGCTGTGCTGCCCAGTGCAGTAGTCTGGGAGCTAACCTTGTTTGTGAAGACAAGAGGCAAAAAAAGCATTGAGTACATTAGCTTTTTCCACATCCTCTGTCACTAGGTTGCCTCCCTCATTCAGTAAGGGGCCCACACTTTCCTTGACTTTCTTCTTGTTGCTAACATACCTGAAGAAACCCTTCTTGTTACTCTTAACATCTCTTGCTAGCTGCAACTCCAAGTGTGATTTGGCCTTCCTGATTTCACTTCTACATGCCCGAGCAATATTTTTATACTCTTCCCTGGTCATTTGTCCAATCTTCCACTTCTTGTAAGCTTCTTTTTTGTGTTTAAGATCAGCAAGGGTTTCAGTCTTAAGCCAAGCTGGTTGCCTGCCGTATTTACTATTCTTTCTAACACATCGGGATGGTTTGTCCCTGTAATCTCAATAAGGATTCTTTTAAAAATTTAAGGATTCTTTTTAAAACTTCACTATGGCTCATGTGAAACTGGTCTGAAGGGGCTGTTTCTAGCGCTGAGTTCTACAAGAATTAAGGAAGTGGTTCAGTTTTTATTCCATTCATCTCCCCAGTGAACACAAAGATTCCTATTTACTTTATCTAAATTAACACTGAGTTACACCATTAACTATATACATTCATTAAAGTTCATCATCAGATCATGACCTGTGAAGTATTGCCAGGTGTATGTATGCTGTTATGTCAGTTGCATTTTATTTCAGAAGTCTATACTCTCACTTATATTTTAAAGCATGGGTTGATTCATAGCAATACCCCTGTAGTCAAATTTGTGAAAAATGGATTTTTGGAAATGCTCTTTTGTAGTTATGGAAGATGTGCAAGCTCTCTTTCAGTGAAATCACTAAATAGTAATAATACAATATATTGCACGTATCTGTCTTTCATCAGAGGAACTCAAAGCAGTTTGCAAACATTAATTAATTAAGCCTCACTGCACACCTATAAAGTAGGTAAAAATTTACTTTTTCAAATGGCTAAACTGATGCACAGAGTGTTTAAATGACTTTCTCAAGATCATATGGTGAGCCAGTAGCAGAGCTTGAAATAAAATCAGCAATAACCCTACCTACTAGATTACTCTGACCTCCTCATTTCCTGCAGCTGAGTTTCATTATGTCTGGCTCCGCAATACCCCCACTTTTTAAAGAGAGAACTAGAATAGACTATAGGATTTTTGTGGAATTTGAGATATTTTTACCAAACCCCCTAAAAGCTATATTCTTTTTAAAGAGGGATGATTCTGTGTCAAAAACCTGTCCTGCCATGCTGCCTTGACGGCCTCCCCCCACCCTGCCCCCAGCATTATGGAGACTTCTATTTCTTTCTGCTTTTACCTTTTTCTAATGTTGCTGGAAAATGGCTTTTTCAAAATGAGGTTATGCTCTCAAAGAGCTGTGTTTTTGGCTTAGTGGGAGAGCAACAAAGACATGGGTCAGCATCCCTTTATAGTTCTACTTTTCCTTTCATTTTCATCTCTCTCTCTCTCTCCCCCTTACTCTCCAGTTATCTGGGGCTGGAGAGAGCTAGGAATTCTGCAATTCATTTTGTAACATGTTTTACTACCTTCCCTATTTGTTTAAGGTTTTTGAGTTTCAAATCAAAGCCACACACTTCCAAATGGCCAGATTTAAGTGCCTCCTAGTTCTTCCCTTTCTAAGATGGAGCCTGGTTAAGGGATCTTAGTAAAACTGGGCTCTTTTACTGTTTTATTTTTAAATTTTCTGCAGATAAAGTGTCAATTCTTCTTCTATTGTAAATCAAGAGACCTCTGTCTTTAAAATTAACTCCAAATAGTTGGTCTGGACATGAACTTCACAGCGAGTCCCTCCTCCATCCTGGCTTACATTTTCCCATTAATTTCTCTTTCCCTTTCATCCATTTATTGGTTGATAAGTCTATAAATACACTTCATCTGCTTTTACTTTGCTTTTAAAGGATAAACCAATACCCAACATGTTGTCTTGATTATGTCCAAAAGCAAAAGCCTTGCATGTTTCTAAGTAGCAGCGATAGCTTGAAACTTGACATTTTGTTAATTGTGTCAAATTGGATTTTCAATGGGTCATTTTGTCGTACGTCTAAAACGTAAATGGCATCATGCAGAAGAAATGCCATATTTGAAAGGAGTGCAGGGCAGGATTATGCAGGCAAGCAATAAAAAAAGATCAGATGATTGATCCCATGATGCAATAAAATTTCCTTCCTTCCTACTCCTCCAGCCACCTCAGACCTCTGCCTCTGCCCAGCCTTTCCCACTCCTAAACAACATATAACAACCTTTCCTTTTTGAGAGGTGTGTTCAGCTGTAATCACAGGCTGTCCCTGTGCTGCTTTTTCCTGCCTGAAGCATATGCTTCATTCCCATTGACCTCAGCATAGAACTTCACCATAGTGCTAGGCATTGTGCAGGCTTCCTAAACTCCTTAAAACTAATGGTCTTGTGCGAATGTGTGTTGTGGATTAGAGCAATCAGTTACAGAATAGCCACAGTGTTTACATTTATTCTGGGGACAATTTTCAAAAGCATGAAGGACACCCAATTCCCATTATTGGTATTATTATTTATTATTTGTATTCTGGTAGCACCTAAAAGCCCTAATCATTGACCAGGACCCAATGTGCTAGATGCCATACAAAGACGTAACAAAGAGAAAACAGTTTCTTCGCCCAGAGAATTTATTTACAAGTTAAATAGAAGGCAAGCGACAACAAATGGAGGCAGTCAGACAGATTGAGGAGGACAAGAAAATGAATTAATGTTAATCAGCATGATCAGCACTGGTCTCTGCATACCAGCTGCCAAACCATTGTTCCATTTGGCAGAGCCTTTGGTGAGGGACTTTGTCAAAGGCTTTCTGAAAGTCATTATATACATTATATCAGCTGGAGTACCCTTGTCCACATGCTTGTTGACATGCTCAAAGAATGGTAATAGATTGATGAAGCATGATTTCCCTGTACAACAGCCATGTTGATTCTTCCCCAACATATCATGTTTATCTATGTGTCTTTTCTGTTCTTTATTATAGATTCAACCAATTTGCCTGGTACTGAAGTCTGGACATTTTTTTTAAAAATTGGTGTTATATTAAGTACCCTCCAGTTATCTGGTACAAAGACTGATTTAAGCAACAGGTTACATACCACAGTGAGCAGTGCTGCAATTTCCTTTCTGAGTTCAGAACTCTTGGGTGAATACCATCTGGTCCTGGTGACTTATTACTGTTTATCAATTTGTTTTAAAACCTCCTCTAATGACACCTTAATCTGAGACACTGCCTCAGATTTCAGAGTAACAGCCGTGTTAGTCTGTATTCGCAAAAAGAAAAGGAATACTTGTGGCACCTTAGAGACTAATAAATTGGTTAGTCTCTAAGGTGCCACAAGTACTCCTTTTCTTTTTGCCTCAGATTTGTCATCTAAAAACAATGACTAAGATGGGATCTCTCCCACATTCTCTTCAGTGAAGTCTGATGCAGAGAATTCATTTAATTGTCTTCCTTAAGTGTTCCTTTAGCATCTTGATTGTGCCCCACTGATTGTTTGGCACGCATAATGCTTCTAATGTATTTTTTTTAATTGCTGTTAGTTCTTGTGTCCTTAGCTAGTTGCTGTTCAGCTTTTTTCTTGGCTGCCTTATTATACTTTTACACTTGACTTGCCAGAGTTTATGCTCCTTCTATATCCCTCACTGGGATTTGACTTCCAATTTTTAAAGGATGCCATTTTGCCTCTAACTGCTTCTTTTACTCTGCTGTTCAGCCATGGTGACATTTTTTGGCCCTCTTATTGTTTTTTTTCCATGTAGTTTGAGCCTCTATTATGATGTTTTTAAATAGTCTTCTTGCAGTTTGCAGGCATGTCACCCATACAATTGTTCCTTTTCATTTTTGTTTAACTAGCTTACTCATTTTTGTGTAGTTCCTCTTCTTGAAGTTAAATGCTACTGTGGTTGGTTTCTTTGGAATTTTTCCCCTACAAGGACGTTAAACTTAATTACATTATAGTAGCTATTGCCAAATGGTTCAGCTATATTCACCTCATGGACCAGATCCTGTGCTCCATTTAGAATTAAATCAAGAATTGTTCTCCCCTTGTGGGTTTCAGGACAAGCTGCTCCAAAAAGCGGTCATTAATGTTATCTGCAAATTTTATCTCTGCATCCTGTCCTGAGGTGACATATACCTAGTCAATATGAGGATAGTAGACACCACCCATTATTATTGCATTTTCTGCCTTTGTAGCCTCGCTAATCTCCCTGAGGATTACACAGTTACTGTCACCATCCTGGGCAGGTGGTCAATAGTATATTCCTACTGCTATACTCTTATTGTTCGAGCATTTCTATCCACAGAGGTTTTATGGTACAGTTTGATTCATTTAAGATTTTTACTTTATTTGACTCTGCTTTCTTTCATATATAGCACCACTCCCACCCCAGCATGACTTACTCTGTCATTGCTATATATTTTGTACACTGATATTACCATGTCCCATTGATTATCTTCATTCCACCAAGATTCCATGATGTCTATTCTATCAACTGCTTAATTTAATACCAGCCACTCTAGTTCACCCAGCTTAGTATTTAGACATCTAGCATTAGTACACAAGCACTTGTACATTTTGTCAATATTAAGTTGTTTGCCTTAGAATCATAGAATCATAGAATATCAGGGTTGCAAGGGACCTCAGGAGGTCATCTAGTCCAACCCCCTGCTCAAAGCAGGACCAATTCCCAACTAAATCATCCCAACTAAATCAGCCTTCATGTGTTATGTTTAAATGGGACTCTTTTATGTTTGACTGTTCCTCACTAGCTCCCACCTGTACTTTACCAACTTTTTTCTGTCCTCTTTACTGAGATATGGAATTCCCCCTTTAATAAATTCATCCCTAAGGGATGATTCTGCTCAAACCATGTGGTCCTCTGCACTTCTTGGCTTTCCCCTGCCCTTAGTTTAAAAAAGCATTTTGTTTTGTTTATAGACTGCCTTTGCCCTACAAACTGATTTAGCAGATTCAGTTATTTGAATCACCAGCTAGCAAACAGTTGCAGAGAGTTTTTGCTTGAAACAGATGAAGGGCCAGAGCCTGCAAATGCTTATGCATGTGAGTAGCTTTACTCATGTGAGTAGTAGTTTACTCACATGAACTACCTACAAGAGTAATGTCACTCATATGTCAGTATTTGCAGGCTTAGGAACTGATCAAAAGCTCAATGAAGGCAATAGAAATACTCCCATTGATTCCAATGGGCTTTGGATCACGCCCTCAGCTCTTTGCAACACAGTTATTAGCTAAGCAGGCAGAGTTATGATATCAGTGAGGTTTATAACGAAAAGAGCAGCTCAGCCTTCACTCCAGTGGTGATGCTGTATGCTGCTGAAATAAAAGGATGCAGCACATCCCCTTTTAACAGTGCAAGTGTCATTGCTCTGTTGAGCGCTAGCAGCATGTGACCAAGCTGCTGCTGAGATCTTGCCTCTAAATTCTATCAAATGTGAAGTCGGATGCTAAGAGCTTCAAGGAAATAGTAGGAACTTTGCCCTTTTCTATACGTAAAACTTTATTTTATTATATTAGTCATTAGTCTCCATATTCAGGTTACAAATGATCCCAGGAAAATCTTTTTTTTAATCTGTGAACAATAAGCAAAACTAAACAAAAAGGTGAAAAATACTCAGGAGGCAGCACTGTTAGCAGGATTCAAAGAGGGAACTATAAATAAATCTGTGACCTTGCGATCATATCGATGCATATTTTCAATAGAAAAGGCTGATGATATATTTGGTCAGAAAGCTTGCCTTCTGTTTCCATCAGCCACCATAGGAGTGGAAGGGTTTTTTTATTTCCAGCTGTAAGCCAACATCTGTAATGAAGTGGATCCTTGAAGGGGACTTTCAAAGGAAAAATAGCAGACTTTTGCTCTTTATGATTTATGAAAATGACCTTTAAAGGCATTTTTGGGGAAGGGGGTTAGGGTTCTTCCCCCCCTTCTCCTTCCTTCTGACATCAGTAATTCATGTCTTGTCTGACTTAGGTGATTTTATGGATGACTGGAGAACTGGTATATATATCAAATCACAAGTACTATGGAAGTGAAACCTGAGTAACAGAGAAGATATGATTTTTACCTAAACTTTTAAAAACTTTTAGGGGTTTGAGTGAGGTGGGGAAGAGGGGTTGGAGAAATACTAAGAATTCAACACCCCTGCTCCTCCTGCTTAAGCACAAAGAGAACTCCCAATACATAATTCTAAGTCAACCAAGGCATCTCCCAACAAAACCAGTGAAGAACCAGATTTGGCATTCCTGATGTTTCGAAGGTGAAAAACGATCAGTAAAATTTACCTTTTTTAACAAAAGAGCTTTCATTCTGTATACAGCTTGAAGAACAAAATGAAAAGGGCATGAACACACTTTTTTCCTTTGCAAATAATTTTTCAGGCTCTGGCCCCAGTTCTCCAGAGAATCTAGCCCAATAATTATATCTCATGTCCTTTCAGAGTGTAACCCTTGCCTTACTTATCCTCTCCCCACACCCTTTGCTAATTGCCATCTGTCATAAACTTACAGCTAACGGTAACATAAAAACCCTCCTTTACCTGTCAGGGGTTAAAAAGCTCAAATAACCTGGTTGGCACCTGACCAAAAGGACCAATAAGGGAAGAAGATCCTTTCAAATCTGTGAGGGGAAGGTTTTGTTTGTGCTCTCTTTGTTGTGCTCTCTTGGGACAGAGAGAGGGACCAGGCAGGAAAAAAATCTCTCCTAAAACCCTACCTGAAATAAGCATCTAAAATTACAAAAATTGTAAGTAAAGCAAGGAAATGCATTAGATTATCTTTTGGTTTAGCTTGTGAATTTTCCCAATGCTAAGAGGGAGGTTTATTCCTGTGTTTTGTAACTTTAAAGTTTTGCCTAAAGGGAAACCCTCTGTGTTTTGAATCTTATTACCCTGTAAAATTACCTTCCATCCTGATTTTACAGAGGTGCTTCTACTTTTTTCTTTATAATAAAGTTCTCTTCTTTTAAGAACCTGATTGGTTTTTAGTGTCCTAAAACCCCAAGGGTCTGGTATGTGCTCACCTTGTTTACCTATTTGGTTGGTATATTATTCCCAAACCTCCCCAGGAAAGAGGGTGAAGGGGCTTGGGGGGATATTTTGGGGAAACAGGAACTCCAGGTGGTCCTTTTCCTGAATCTTTATCTGACTCACTTGGTGGTGGCAGCAGTAACATCCAAGGACAAGGAAGAATTTGTGCCTTGGGGAAGTTTTTAACCTAAGCTGGTAGAAATAAGCTTAGGGGGGTCTTTCATGCGAGTCTCCACATCTGTATCCCAGAGTTCAAAGTGGGGAGGGAACCCTGGCAGCATCCCCTGCTATGTTATGTCTAATTTAGTTTGCAAGCACATCAGGGAAAGAAATTGCTTGGTTTTATTTGTCTGTAAAGCACCATGCATACTTATGGTACTGGATAAGCAATAATAATGTTCCCTGGCCTATAGAAAACTATAGAAAACAATACCACATCTAATGCCAAGCCCTGAATGTGGTCTGCAGTTTTGGCACCAGCTACTGTACTTCATATAGCATCAAATCTCATGCAGAGAGAGAGATTGAGTTCTCCCACAGACCAAACCCATTGGCCTTGGAAAACAGTTTCCTGCCTAAGCTGTGGGAAGCTTTAAAGCACAAAGCACACAGCACTGATATGTTAGTGTTATAGAATATATACCATAATGCAATGGTATCTCAGCCGGCTATACCACTCTATGTTTTTTATAAATTCTTATGTGGCTGATTCAGATCTCCTACATTCTTATTACTGTGTTCTTATTTTGAAAGGGATGTGGTACTCCCCTCCCTAATCAGCTTCTACTTGACTTGCCCTTGTCTCATGTATTTATTCATTCAGCACCCCGAATAGCACAGTGATGTAATAAATAAATATACTTTGAAATCACCATGATACAAGGCTTCAGTCCAACAAAGCACTTAAACATCTGGGTGACCTTATGCATGAGAGTAGTCCCATTGGTTTCAATACAACTACTCGAATTCTTATTGTTATGCATGTACTTAAGTGCTTTGCTGTATTAGGGCCCAAAACTTGGGTTATTTCCATTAAACCAAGAAACTCTTTTACACAGAAGACTGACCCAAGAACATCAAGTTTGAAGTCAGATCTTAGAACCAAGTTTAGGGCTGATTCTGTTCCTATTGAATCCAATAGGATTCTGCTTTTGTTAAAGTCAATGGCAAAATTCTCAGCAGGGTCACAAAGAAGTAACTGGTTTCAGAGTAGCAGCCGTGTTAGTCTGTATTCTCAAAAAGAAAAGGTGCCACAAGTACTCCTTTTCTTCTTTTAAAGTAACTATTTCATATAAAAATACCTTGCTTATGTTGCTTACAGACTGTATCTGTAGTAGCAAAGTGTTACATTGATCTTAAACATGTTACTTTTGTACAAAAATTTTGACACTGAGGATGAGACTCTCTTGTGTACAAAATATGCCTGTAAACAATTATATTCAATGTCATGATAAATGCAACTGACCTTTTCTTTTAATTTGTACCATTTAACTTGCACTGTCAACTCAGCAATGATTACAACTGTCGAAGGAATCAACAAATAATGTAAAACACTGAACTTCGGAATTTCTGTTTGATTGGACACTGTCGTTTTCCTGCAGCTTTCCTTGCATTTTTTCATGATTTTGTGGATTGTTTTTAAATGATTTTATCATAATTAATATGTTGGAAGATTATCCTCTGGAGGCAAACAATGGAATTAACAAATAAAATGCCATTCATCATGCTGGTGAAATCTCCTGGAATTGGTTGTGAGTTATAGCTGCTGTATGTTCTTGACGTGAGCACTTTTTGTGCTGGTCAGTGGTTGTCAAGAAACTGAAAATCATCAGTCTAAAGAAGAGGTTAATTAAATTTTAGTCTTGTAAAGATGAATGAGTATGAGGGGAAAAGATGCAATACCACACAGTGGAAAATGCCCCAGCAACATTTAACTATGATGTAAAGCTAACAGTGATTCAGATGCTGTTTGAATAGCGCTTGGTAGAGCTCCTTCAGGAGACATATGTAAGAGTGGGGGCAGGGGAACCAAAGGGGAAATTGAAAAGGAGTTTCAGATTTCTTCCCAAACCTCAGAGCCTAGCTCAGGATAGTCTGCTAGGTTTTATTGCTTTGTTCACACATACAAATTAGCACTGGAGATCCTTAAAGCTAGGGGTTTTTTTAAATCTTTTGCGCCTGGTGCTGATGAAAGAAAACATTCTATCTTAGAATATGCAATTACTTAGTTCCACTCAAATTCAAGATGTGTGAAAAGATGGGGATACTTTAATCACAGGGAATTTCCTATTAGACCATTTGAAAAGAGTACTCCTAAAAGCAGTGCCCTAATCTGGTGCCCCTGGACAGAGGAATAAAACATACACTAGTTTTACAGTAATACAATAGCTATGTTCCTACCGTATGACTAATTTTAAATTACTTCCATGACTGTTTCTGTCATCAAATATTGACTTTAGGAGCACAGAGTAACCAGTCAATAGAACAAAAGCGAACTAAGGCACTTAACAAGAAGAAAGGACATGTGCTTTCAATTATACATTTTTATTAATAATTATTTAGGCAATTAATTATAAAAACAATCCTTTAACTATAAATCAATCATCAAAATGATCTGTTTTACATTTAGACTTTATTGCAAATAAAATCTTTTGACTCCTTTTGTTCGCATGACAAATATAGATTAAGACCCTGATCCCTGCATGTGAATATCTTTATTCACAGGAATGGCTCAATTGAACTCAGTTGGGCTACTCATGTGAGTGAAGTTAGGTGCATAAAGCCCCAACCCTGCATGTAAGTATTTTGTTGAATTGGGGCCTTATTGCATCAAATCTTATGCACATGAGTAAAATTACTCACATTTACACTTGTTTGCAGGGTCTGTCCCTTTATCACTGAGTCTGCATTAGACAAAGTCAACAGTAGATCCTGTTAATATGCTATTAAATCTCAGATATTCACAGGCTTGTTTTAAGCATGGTGACAGATTGGATTTCTGTATCTTAGTATAATCACGCTGTAAGTATAACATATACATCCACCATTAAAACTTTATCTAATACCTTTCAACACTCCTGAGACCAACAGCAATTAAATTTGCTTTAAAAATACGTCTTCAGGTTATTCACCAAGTAAAAAAATACTTGCAGTTGTTACTTGCCACATTTGTATAGTAATGTAACAATAGATAAAAACTATATATGTGTCCTAGAGTGGAAATCATAGAATCATAGAAAGGTAGGATTGCAAGGGACTTTGAGAGGTCATCTAGTCCAGCACCCTGAGCTGAAACAGGACCCAGTATACCTAGTCTATACTAAACAGCTGTTTGCCTAACCTGTTTTTAAAAACCTCCAGTGATAAGGATTCCACAACCGCCTTTGGAAGCCTATTCCAGTGCTTTAACAAAATGTCCCCTTTGACTTAGACACACCCAGACAGATATGAAGAAAGTTACTACATAAATGGTCTAATTGTGCTTGATTTGAGCTTTCCAACTCAGCATGTGGGAAAATTATAACCAGGGCTGGTTGAAAAAAAGTTCCATCAAACCTATTTGACAAAAAATTGGGGGGTTTTGGATAACCCTTGTGTTTTCAAAAAGTTTCTGCTTTCCATGGAAAATTTCTTCTTTTTGTTGAAAAATCAAAAGCTTTTGACTGAAAACATTTTTGTAATTTTTTTTCATTTTTCTCTAAATTTTCTGACCAGCTATAATCATAACAATTTAATGCTAGTACAAACTCATTTTATCTTTCTACCATATTAATAATACTCTGAGGAAGAGCATCTTAGAGGTACAAGTGTGATAACTGAAAATGCACATTTATCTGCTTCTCCCCCACACACCTAGACAAAACTTGCACTCAGTACTGTGAATTTTTCTTTTTATAATAAAACAGTGTTTCCTGAAATCAGGATTCAAAAGAGATTTTTTTCACCACTTCACTGTCTGTCTGTCCATCTTAGGGTTTTAGACTTCTACACATCATCTGGCATCTGGGTATCTTTCATGTAAAATTGATTAGCAATATCTAAGTTCCTAGTAGACATCATGGGGTCTTTAACCCCTCTGCCTTTTGGGGATATAAAAATTCTGTTCTCTTCTTCTCATGGAGGAGATTAAACAGGACTCTTTAGTTTTAATGTAAGCATTAAGGAGATACAAATCCAAAAATTCCATAGCATAGTTTCAGTTAAAACCTCTAATCTGAATCCTGATCCTACAACTGGATCTATGCCCATGCAGAGCCCCAGTAAGTCCAAAATTATTTCTAGAAGCCTGAAAGTCAGTGAAGAGCCATTGTGCTAAATGTAACCATTTTCCATGGTGTGAATTTAACTTTTTTAAGCTGGAAGAAATTATTTAGTTTAACAAATGTTCTCCTACAGTGCACATTTAGCTTTACCTCAGGTGACCACCTACTCTGTACATACAGAGTGAAGCTGAAGTTTTGGGGGCCAGCGTATGGCAAGGACTTGTGAATGATAATTATCTTTTGCAAGTGAAAAACTGTATTCTACATCAGGTCTCAGTGGGGTTTAATGCTGTTAGAGCATACCAGGTATGTTTTGATCCGTATGGAGTAACACACAGCTTTCATTTCACACTAATAACATCCCCATATCTGGAATACATACCAGTCCAGAGGCTACTAATTAAAGGATAGAATTAACCAAACACAGTTCAGTACAAAACATATGAAACTTATTAAAACTTAAAGTGACTGCTGGTTCTCAATATAAGCAAGAGTATTGTGGAATGTTATTTAAGCACATTTTACTTCAGCATATTAAAAATTTCCTGCATCTGCCAATTCAACACATAACATTTTAATGTTTCATGTAAAAACAACAGTGAACTTTTAAAGAATAATGATTGGTCCTGCACAGCATAAAAATAAATTCACTTTGCAGTGTTACCATAATTTTATGTTGTTTTGGTCTCAAAGAAATTTTTAGAACATTCACATTTAAAAAGCATAGCAGCAAAACTGAGCCACCTTTTGTTTATTTATTTAAGATACCAACAAAATGTTTGGGGCCAGTCTGTACAAACGCTACTCAAGTGAGCAGTAGCTAAATAAAGCTAATGGGATTACACATGTGAGTAAACACAATCTGGCCCTTTTATAATAACAGCACATCACCTACAAGCAAGATTACCCTTTGAAATGGAGGAAGCCATTTAAGCTGTTAGCTTCTTCTTTTTCTAATTCAATATATAAACCAATACTGAGGTATGATGTAAATACAGTGGAATTTATGTGACCATTAGTTATTCTTATTTACATTTTAAAAGTATCCCCACATTAAGTCCCAACAACATTATCTATGATCTTTGAAACAGATGCTCTTGGTGCAGATACAATATCTCAGTTGGCAGAGCCTCTTTTCCTCAGTTTTGAGTGTCTCAAACCTGCTACAGCTGTACAATGAGCTTGATGTCTTCATAGGTGACTTATTGAACTCATTAGTCCTAATGCTGCTGTGATGAGATGGCATGTAAACTTACTTTTTAATTACATCTATTTAGCTATGTGAATAGAATCCAGTAATAAGACTAATTAATTAATGTAATTTACAAATGTATGAGGACTGAGCATTTCAAATGGGCAAGGACCAGTTTATCAAATCGTCCCATTTCCAGAATTAGATAACAGGATTCTGGAAGTGACAACTTCAAAGTTAGTAGAAGAATTTAAAATCCAATAAGGAATCATTGTGGCCATAAGGGCATTTTCTTTAAAACTGATTAAGAATTCAGTAAAAAAGAAAGTAAAAGGTAAAACTAGTAATAAGGGCATTGGAAAAATTGGCACTTCACAGACCCATCAGTTACTTAATCTTGACTTAAGGTCCTATAGTTCCCAATTAATAGATGATTAGAGCTGAAACCACTGACCACAGAAGTCAGTGTTACTGTACTATGTGTGCTCTGGTCCACCTGCAACACAAACCCCTCTCCATTCAGTCTCCTGTTTTCTGTCAGGCTGTAACCTTATAAAGATATCACAGCACCTGGCACAACAGGGTCATGGTCCAGGACTAGGGGAGTTGCCACCTTTCTAATTGCTGGTAACCGGACTCCCTCCCCCTGCTCCCTACCCTGCCTCTTACCCCAAAGCCCCACCCCCATTGCTCACTTCTCTACCACCGTCCCTCCACTACTTGCTAGATCGTCTCCCCCTCCCTCCTCCCTGAGCTGGGCTACCTCTGCTCCAGGGCTGGGATGGGAGCTGCTGCAGCCTGACAAGGAGCCTGTCTGCAGGTAGGAGGTAGCCCCAGCTGAGCAGGGGCTGGCATGAGTTAATGACCCAGTACCTTCCCGACCTCGTGTTAACTGGACTCTTGGTGTCCAGTCAGTCTATCTGATTGGACACACTCAGGTCTCCTTTTCAACTGGAATTTCTGGTAAAAAAAAAGGCACTTGGTAACCCTAACTGGCACCCAGACACAGAAGCCAAAACCAGACTGTCTCGGTAAAACACAGATGGGTATCAACCCTAGCTTCTAGGCACTGTGGCAATACAAATAATAAAGTAATACTAACTTTGAACGTGGTTGAACATGTGGTGGGGGGGGGGTCACATATTAGATCCAGGTTACCAGAGCTGGCTTTTGGAGCTCCTCAGTACAGAAATCTTAGCTGTGAACTTCAGGGTTAATCTTAGCTTGCTTTTTTGTTTTGTTTTGTTTCTAGTAATTGCTAGCCCTTTTCCTGGTAAAGGTGGAATTGAGGCTGCATTGTAAAGTGACATAATGCAATCACTGGTATTCCAAAGTTCCTAAAAATTATTTCCCCTAAAGACCATCATTTATTATTAATGAAACATTATTAATTATTAATAATTATTTATTATCATTGTGGTTATTGATGTTATTATTATTATCATCATCATCCACTGAATATCTATCCATGGCTGGTCTTTGGGGCTTGGGAAAACCACAGTCACAATCACCATTTTAGGGAGCACATCACTTCATGTGTGGCACTTGGGGTGGGGGTGGGGATGTAGAACAGCATTGCCAGTCACAAACTGACACCACTAGGGCTTCTTCAAGCACCCTCCCAGCTGGCTGGCTGGCTGCAGTTGAGATGGCTCCCCTGATGAGCAACCAATGTGACCTGTGCCTACAAGAAGAGGCAGTTGAATAGCATGAGAGGCAGTGTGGCCCACTACCTGGGATAAGCATGGGACTAAGACCAGAGGCCCCTGGCCCTCTAATCCTGGCTTAACAATGAGTCCTGTGGCCTAACTGTCATTTATTATTTGTGGTGGAAGTGTAGTAGTGGAACAGAAATGAGTGCAGTGTGTGTGGGTGGGTGTGAACACTGAGAGGGGGAGTGAACATTTATTTCACTGATCTGCCCAAAAATACTATGGCTGGCAGTGTATGTCAGACAAATAGCACACAGATGACAGATAAGCCATATAACCAAATAGTACATGGTCTAAATCCAGTGTTCCCAAATAGCAGTACATTTCATCCACAGAAATTATCTCAAGTTATCCCTGGCTTGTAATATGCTTGTAAAAGAAACGAACAGTAGCACATTTTAAATTCTGGCACCGCAATGGGTGGTTTTCTAGAGTTCAGTTCTGCAGGTTTTGCCTTATAAATTAGTGTTTCTGTATGTACTTTCAAAAGTTTTAATAGGGATTAGGAGAGAAATGAGTTGTTTTTTCTTCCCCTTTATCAGCAAGGAAAGCAGCTGGAATACCAAGTACTCTACTGTTACATTTTCCTCCTGTAACACTCTTCAGCTCAGGAAACTGATTCCTGGAGGTCAGATATTGATAATGAAACATGAGAGACTTGTCAAGTTCTTTACAATAAAATAACAGCCATCTTTACCTGGACTGAGCTCCATGAAGGTCTTTCCATTTAAGCTATCTTTGATTTACTGAAAAATTATAAGTGTTGTGCCTGTGTTTAATGTGTTTTCTGGATGGCTACTATAACAAAGACATTGGGTGAATGGTTACTATACCAATAAGAAATACAATAAAAATGTTTTATGCAATAGAATTTCTAAACATTACAACACTAGGCAAACTACAAGGTAAGGTAACTGTGGATTATTACCTTTCACTCACCACTTCTCTCTCTGCCAAGTATTTCTAAATGTCATGTAAATATAATTCATATGTTTCACAGATTGTGAACAACTTTTCCTAAACCTTTGACCACCATACACAATGGCACCCAAGCTGAACATAATTTTAATTCAAACAAGACTGCAGGCATCTACAGTTCCTTTTGTACTGCAGGTATAATGTCAAAATGTATAGATACTGGAGTGTACGTGATTCCTGTGCAGACACAAAAAAAACCCAAACAATGTAACGGTCAAGTACACTAAAGACAATGTAAAATAAAGTTCAGCTGGACAGAGTCGACTATCCTTTTTGTTGATGCAGCTTGCACGCATAAAAATGAATTGTGGGTGCAAATCTGAGTACCTTTGTCTCTGACTGATTTGCAGTCTCAATCAGTTAGCTAAAGGTAAACTACTTGGTTTTGGCCCTGCAATACAACTATGGGTGCAAAAATGTGGGCACAAGTTTTGTGACTGCAAACTGCATCCACAAAAGGGAGACCATCCAGCTGAAACTTCACTTCATAATATATCCTATCTTATATCTTCTGCGAAGAAAGGCCCATGGTTTTATTTTAGATGATTTAGGACACAGCTTCCCCAAAGACCCCAAAACTGCAAGCTGCTTGAGGCAGGGCCATTTACTGTATGACCCCAATCCTGCAAAGACTTAGACATGTGTTTATCTTAACTACTGTGCAAAGTTCCATTAAGCATCCCTGTAAATCTGGAGGATTGGGGCCCAAGTTTGTACAGTGCCTACCACAATGGGGCCCCAAAACATTCAAGACTTCTAGGTGATACAATAACAATTAAAAATAATATAGAAATTGGATCCACACAGGCAGACCTCTGCCTATATAGAGCTTCCAAAACCTTCCACTTCTAAAGTGAATTTCATGTTACTGAGTTTTCAAAGATCTGCACTTTGAACCAGAACCTGCACTGCAAATATATAAAACTATTTCTGTCATAAATCCTTTCCCTAAAAGTATTTGGACTTTACTCTTTAACACTTGCTGCTGTTTTACACATGTTAAAATGTTTTACAATAACTAGCACTAGATTTCGCTGTAACTAGGAACTCAGCTGGCATGGCAATTAGCTCAGAATAAAAACCTAGAGAGAGACCATGTAATGCTCAGGCAATTAAAAAGGGGATCAAAGACAAAGAACAACTTGGACAATGCAACTGTGAATTCTTAAGTTGGCTTCAATGTAACTATTACATGTCTCTTTTTGAAGCTGCCTTACAATAGCAGATACTGTGAATCTCTGTACAATTTGCTAACATTTTAAAAAATGAAATGAAAATTACTTAATTACTTTTGAAAATCTTTCTCCAAAAATATTTACAATTTTTTGACCAGCTGTACAGCAGAGTCAGTCTATTCCATGTAAACGACATACCAGCTCATGTGTGGGGTTCATATGCCTGTTCTGGGCTGGCCAAAGGCATCCTAGGCTGGATCTTCTGCTGCTGTAAATCAGAAAAACTCCAATGAAGCTACACCAGTTTCCACCAGCTGAAGATCTGACCTTTAGCTTTTCCTCCGTATTTTGCCTATTTTTTATCACAGGCTGGGAGGTCTATGATCATCTGACCATGCTCCCATTGCATTCCCGTACAGGGTAGTTGAGGATGCCTTTCATGTGCCATTATACCTCCCAAATAAAAATTAATCCCTATTTTTATGGCCAGGTTCCAATACCTTTACTCAGGGCTTTCGTATTTTACTCTATAAACAGTTGTTCTTTCTTCAATGGAACTATTCCTGGATTAACAAGCTACTCACTATGAGCAAGGCTGGCAGAATCTGGCTGTAGTGAATAAAGTCCTGTCTTCTTTCCACATGGGGAAAAACAGGCTGTGCTCTTTTACCATAGACCATGCTGTATAAATCTACACTTCTGTAAAACTCTTATTTAAGACGACTCAAATTCCATAACACAAAACATTCAGACAATTATTCAGGGTTTCCACCAAAGCCCTACAGGGTGGTGGCCCACCACAATTTCATTTTTTACCCCTACACATTTCCTTCCTGGGAAGCCTACACCCACCATTAACTTCATCTACAATAACGCCAACAGAAACAAAGTTGTCTTTTAAAAGAAAAAAAACCCACACATTTAAGCTTCTACCACAGAAACCTCCTGATGGCTCGATTTTCATTCTTCCTTAAAAATCCTGTGTATAACTCCTGATTTGTACAAAGGTGAAAAATATTGAGCTTTAACTACAACATACAGAGAATGTAGAGCCGGCGCCATCACTGTAAATTTCAGTGGTTTCTGTCCTTATTGTTTTTTTCAAGAAACTGTACACAAGCTAAGTAGTATTAAACTCAGCAGCCTTTGCTAGACTGCAGAAATTGTGGATGGAGCTGAGCAATAATCCATTGTCCCTAGCAACTAGTGAAAATTGAAAGAGACAGTTCCAATCCGGTTTCATGTGGGAAGGAGCGTAGGAGTAGTATCAGGGTGTGAGTGGTGTACCCAGAGGCTGAGTGTTACTAATGTGTACTTAGAAATTCTAATAAAGCTGAGTCACAGGTTATTCAGCACTTTCCTCCTTTATGATCTCTAGAGATTCCTATGACTAATGCAACAGTCACTGACTTGGCAGCAAAACGGTCTAAATGCCTCACAGCATACAACCCATTGAACAATCACAAACGTTTCAAAGAAGCCAGGCAATGATTTAATTCTGCCTACCTCCTTACCCAGAATCACTCGCAGTTTATGACGGATATAAAAAGAATAAAGAACAAACTATGTATTGTTTAGGCTTACACTGGGTTCTGTTTTGAATTTTAAAGAAATTCCAGCTTCTACTCAAACAAGAAACACTTAACTGACTGCAGGAAAAACAAATATATTGCAGTTACAAATATAAAAACTGTATTTGGTCACCTTCAATGGATGCACTTTCTGCAGAAAGGAATTACTATTATAATCCAAACACACTCCACTTGTGGAGAATTAAATAGGCGTTCATGTGTTTTACCTCGTATGCAGTTTGCAGCTCAGCAGTTAAAATCCAGAGTCTCTTTCTCCTTGATTTGTTGTTTGTGCTCCATTCCAATCCTTCATGCACTTACATATGTGTGTAACTTTGCAAGCCCCATTGGCTTCAAAGACATGCCCCTGTGTAGACATTTGTAGATTTGTGCTTTTGAATAGGGAGGAAAAGATACATGAAAATTAATCTATTTATTGAGGTACTGAGATTGTCCCCATTACTATAACATCTGAACGCCTCACAATCATTAATGTATTTACCTTCAGAACAACCTTGTCAGGTAGAGAAGTACCACTTTGTACAGACTTGGACCTGAGATAAAGAGGGTGAGATCCACGAAGGTACTTATGCACCTAAACTCCAGACTTAGGTGCCTTAGTCTGGGGTTTAGATACCTAAGTCCCAATTTTGGCTCTATTGCAAGGCACAAAACTCCCATCAAACCATATAGGTGCCTAAACTCACGCGGCACCTAAGTTTTTCAGGTTAAAAATTCCCTTGGCACCTGTGTTCCTGGGCAGGTGCACTGCTGTCTCCTCTAGGTGTCCAGAAATCTATCTTCCATATAAGCCCCGGAGTGATTCACGAGCCAGAGGAAGACAGGCCTTCATCAATCTAAGTTGCATGCAGGGCTGATCCAATCGGTGTGTTCATGGTTGCCTACTGGCTTGGGTCCCCATTCAGAATCCAGCTGGAGAAGGTGCTCACCTTATAACTTTTATCCCAGTGGTTAGAGCACTCACACAGGATGTGGGAGATCCAGGTTCAATTCCTTCCTCTCTGCCAGAGGGGAAGAAGTGATTTAAACAGGGGTGCCCACATCTCTCTAACCACTGAGCCATGGGATAATCTGACATGAGGGTGGGGATTTTCCTTCAACGTCTTCTAGTGAAGCTCATAGATAAATAATGAAAGAATGACTGGAGCAGCAAGACTGGAACCATGGTCTCCCAACTCCCGGGCTACAGAGTCATTCCCATTCCCACTTTCTCTTTGGCCAAGTGACTACCCCAGTGTGGATAGATAGTTAAACAGCCAACCACTGAGCTCATGAGCAATCTTCATTCTTTCTCTAGCGCAACTAATATTTAATAATTAAATTAGTTAACTGGAACACCTTCAACAGTAGAGACTGAGGGAGCCCCCTCACAACAGAATATCCTATAGCCCTTGGTTAGAACACTCAGCTGAGAGGTGGCAGATTCCTCTTCAAATCTGTTCTCCTCAGCAGGCAGACCAGGGGCTTACACGGGTGGTTTCCTATGTCCCAGCTGAATACCCTAACCACTTGGCTAAAGATTACAACAGCTTGTCTCCTTGGGCTGTTTGATGTGGTATTAGGTGGTCTCTGAGAATACCTACCTGATTGGGGCTAGATGCCAGACAGGTGGAGGAGTAGCTATCTTTTGTGGATTGCTCTAGGTCTTAGTCAGGAAATGAGTATCTAGTCACCTAGAGCGAGGTAGCACTGCATATGCCGAGAGGCCATAGGTGCTGGAACTAGGGGTGCTGGGAGTACAGGAGCACCCCCTGGCGTTAAGTGGTTTCCATTATATACAGGGTTTATAGTTTGGTTCAATGGCTCTCAGCACCCCCACTGAACAAATTGTTCCAGCACCCCTGCCAGAGGCAGAAACATAGGTACCTAGGGAACTCTTATAGCAAAAATTTAGGTGCAAGAGTGAGTTTAGATGCCTACAGGGTTTAGATGGCAGCTAATCAGCAATTTTGTGGATCGCAGTGGTGCCTAAAAAGATGACTTAAGCAGCTAAGTACCTTTGCGGATCTGAGCCTAAGCAATTTGCCCAAGGTTACAAAGGCAGTGTGTGGTAGAACCAGGACTTGAACTCAGTTCTTCTGAATTTCAGGCCAGCCTCTTAATCACCAGCCTGTTCTTAATGGCCATTTTGAATGCCACGGTGTTTGAGTGCATCAAGAGGGTTTCAAACTTCCAGTCTACTCAGTATTTTTTACATCCTTATTCCCATTGAATTGTACCTTTTTTCTCAAATATTCCCACTGAAGATAATGGGCCTATTTGTGGAATAGAGTTACTCAAAGAAATAAGAGTATCAGAATCTAGCCTTGAGAGACCAGGACACAGGCAGTGTTAAAGAAATTCGTGAGTCAGTTTACCACTTCCCTCATGCTAAACCTTATGTCACGCTAATTGCTAATAGTACACAAACACCACTAAATTTTCATATGTCCAAAAGAAAGTGCTAACCATAAATGCCAACACATTAAATAAAAAACACAGTAGAACCTTTAGTGTACACTTTGATAATCCTCCCTCATAATTCACACACCTAAAAGTGCAACCTCTCCCCACTTCTCAGCACAAATTAAATAGCAGAGAACTATACTGCGGTCTCATATTACTAAGACTGACTATTACTTTTACATAATACACTTTTGACTAGGGCTGTCAAGCGATTAAAAAAATTAATCACGATTAATTGCACAATTTAAAAAAATCATGTTTAGTCATGCAATTAATCACACTGTTTAACAATAATAAAATACCATTTATTTAAATATTTTTGGATGTTTTTTACATTCTCAAATATATTGATTTCAATTACAACACTGAATACAAAGTGTACAGTGCTCACTTTATATTTATTTTTGATTACAAGTATTTGCACCGTAAAAAAACAAAAGAAATTGTGTTTTTCAATTCACCTAATACAAGTACTGAAGTGCAATCTCTTTATCATGAAAGTTGAACTTATAAATGTAGAATTATATACAAAAAATAACTGCATTCAAAAATAAAACAATGCAAAATTTTAGAGCCTGCAAGTCCACTCAGTCCTACTTCTTGTTCAGCCAGTCATTCAGACAAACAAGTTTGTTTACATTTGCAGGAGATAATGCTGCCTGCTTCTTGTTTACAATATCACCTGAAAGTGAGAACAGGTGTTCTCATGGCACTGTTGTAGCTGGCATCACAAGATATTTACCAGCCAGATGTGCTAAAGATTCATATGTCCCTTCATGCTTCAACCACCATTACAGGGGACATGCATCCATGCCAATGACAGGTTCTGCTCGATAACAATCCAAAGCAGTGCAGACCGATTCATGTTCATTTTCATTATCTAAGTTAGATGCCACCAGCAGAAGGCTGATTTTCTTTTTTGGTGGTTTGGGTTCTGTAGTTTCCACATTGGAGTGTTGCTCTTTTAAGTTTTCTGAAAGCATGCTCCATACCTTGTCCCTCTCAAATTTTGGAAGGCACTTCAGATTCTTAAACCTTAGGTCGAGAGCTGTAGCTATCTTTAGAAATCTCACATTGGTACCTTCTTTGCATTTTGTGAAATCTGCAGGGAAAGTGTTCTTAAAATAAACATGTGCTGGGTCATCATCCGAGACTGCTATAACATGAAATATATGGCAGAATGCAGGTAAAACAGAGCAGGGGACATCCCCATTTTTTTAATGAGCATCATCAGCATGGAAGCATGTCCTCTGGAATGGTGGGTGAAGCATGAAGAGTCATACAAATGTTTAGTATATCTCGCACAAATAAATATCTTGCAATGTCAGCTACAAAAGTGCCATGTGAATGCCTGGTCTCACTTTCTGGTGACGTAAATAAGAAGAGGGAAACATTATCTCCTATAAAGGTAAACAAACTTGTTTGTCTTAGCAATTGGCTGAACAAGAAGTAGGTCTGAGTGGACTTGTAGGCTCTGAAGTTTTACATTGTTTTGATTTTGAGTGCAGTTATGTAACAAAAAAAAAATCTACATTTGTAAGTTGTACTGTCATGGCAAAGATATTGCACTACAGTACTTGTGTGAGGTGAATTGAAAAATACTATTTCTTTTGTTTATCATTTTTACAGTGCAAATATTTGAAATAAAAAATAATATATGCTGATTTCAATTACAACACAGAATACAATATATATCAAAATGTAGAAAAACATTCAAAATATTTAATACATTTCAGTTGGTATTCTATTGTTTAACAGTGCGATTAAAACTGCGATTAATCGTGATTAATTTTTTTAATCACAATTCATTTTTTTTGAGTTAATCGTGTAAGTTAACTATGATTAATCACCAGCCCTACTTTAGACCCTTTACTAGTACACTATGAAATATGATAAACACTCATTGCTAATCTATACATGTCAAATAGGTAAACAAAGTAAAAAAAATTGTGTTTGTTTATTCATTAGTTCACAAAGTTCAGCAATCTGCAATGAGTCATTACTGCAAATTAGACAAATTATAATCAAATGTTATCCAATCTAATACTTTAGCCTAACTTCTTAATGAGGTTGCAGTTGTCTATGACTGCTCCACCAAAGACAAAAATAATGTAAGATATTACACAGTTTAGAAATGCTTTTAAAACAGTTATAGTGATTTACTTTGTTGTTTAAGATAAAGTATTTACAGAAAAGTGCAATATTTTACAACAACACATCTGGTACCTCTAATTAAATTGTGTGAAAAAAGCCATCCTTTTGCTTTCATTATTCAATCACAGAAATACAGCCACTGGGAAGTACAAAAGTATTCTTCACGCTCAAAGCCGAACATGAATGGTTATGACAGGTAACTGCAAAAATCAGTTTCTGTGAATAAGGGTTTTTCTTTTCCATTTATGGTTCAGTTGCGACTGACTTACAATAACCATAATGGCCCTGATTCAGCAAAGCACTTAAACATGTGCTTTATTCTGCTGAAGAGGAATAGACTAAGGCCTGAGTTTAAGCACTTCAATGAATCAGGATCAATGAGACTAAGGAAATAAATGCTCTTAATCTTGGTGAAGGTGCATTATTTTGTTAATATGCATTTCTTTTAAAGATTATCTGCAGACTGATTCCTCTCGCTGACACTAGTGGAACTCTTCAAATCCTGATTTACTGTGAGTGTAAGGGAGGGGAGAATCAGGCCCATAAAAAGAAGTAAACTCCAGTTGCACTAAAAAATATGGCTAATAACATTGACCCTGATTTAGGAAAGCACTTTAGCATGTGCTTAAGTTTATCCTTATACAGAAAAACATATAAGCACATGTTTAACTTAGGCATATGTGTAAAATTAATCACATGCTTAAAGACTTTCCCAAAAAGGGATGTTTTCCTCCATCAGGTCCATTATTCAGAGTAACTTTCATCTGCTTTAATGTGATTATTCTACATATATTCTGAAATGAGTTTTCTGTTTAGTTAAGCAAACTTTTTTTTTAAAGAGTTGAAATGTATTTAAAAATAGCTGGCAAAGGAATCATAGACTCAACTTGCTAGGACATATTTCCACTAAATGCAAACAAATAACTCTTTAAAATATACTGTCTGTTTTCAAGTTGGAACTGGATGTTCCATTTCATGTGATGATTCAGTTATAACTCACAAAACATACCAATACACTCAGACTTTGTTTTGAAATAAAAGTGGTCTCTAAGCCATGTCAGTAATTTTTAATATAGTGCTTATAACTTTTTTCTTCCTCTTTTTTTTCTAAACACTTTGTGTATGTCCACACTGCAAGCCAGGGGTGTGATGCCCAGCTCATGTACACATACTTGCGCCAGCTCTCATCTGAGCAAACATACTAAAAGCAGTAGCGAAGCCATGGTAGCGCGGGCAGCACAGGCTAACTTCTCCGAGTATGTAACCACAGGGTCCAGGCGGGCTGGTTTTCAAAGTGGCTAGCCCATGCTGCTGCTGCTGCTGCTGAGGTGAGAGCACAAATATGAGCAAGCGAGCTGGGAATCACACCCATCACTCCTAGTGTAGACGTAGCCTTAGAGTGAGCTTGAAATATCTATTAAAATGCTTTCCTGTGAATTATTACTTTCCTATTTAAAATTTGTATCTTTAAAAGCAGGAAATGCATACAGTAAGAACAGAAAAGGCAATAAAGTCAGTGAGATAGAGAAATAAATATAGCATTTTTGCCTGGGTTAAATGTCAAATGTAAGGAAGTGCAGAACATCCTTACTTCCTATAGAATCACTCATCCTTTCTCTACTGAGACTGCTTCCAAAATGCTGTTATTAAGTCTGGGAAAGGATGTGACAGAAAACCATGGTAAAACACTTGAACACATATGGGTTATAGACTTATCTATCATGAACTATATTTATTTAACAAAGGAGCAAAGGCATGTTCCATGAACAAATGTAACATACGGGTCTCCATAATTGCACCTAAACTTAGGTAATGCACTGTGCAGTGTTTGATTTAGAATGTTAAAATATTAACAGAAGTTTGCTACAGCATAGTGTTCCTATCAAAGTGCAATGACTCATAAGTATGCTAAATTCAAACCAGATGGGCATAAACACTAACTGAAAAAAATCAGATATTTAGAGGTCAGCATGGGTCTTCATAAAAATGAAGCCCTTGTATGAGTTACTGAAAAATGAATGTCAGTGATAAAAAAGAAAACAAGAGAAAATATTAGTGATTTTATTTTAATTATACAAGCCACTGTCAATTAGAAGAACTAACATTTACAAAACTTTACACGGCTGTTTTAATTTGAAAAAGATGACTATGGTAATCTTTAGACTTCAGACAAACAGCACTTCAGAGTCTCCCGTACAGTGAGGGAGAAAGGGATACATTAGCTCAGTATGCCACGCTAATATTCTGTAAGAATCTCTGTGCTTCCCATCAAGGAGTAACCCTGATTATAGATTAGTATGGTACAGAAATCTTCAATCACAGCTCTGTGGCATGATGCCAACCTTAGCTTCTCTTTGAACCTGACCACAAAGGGGGAAAAACTCTCATTCCTGTTGTCATACTAAAACATTTCTGATGCTTTGTTGTTAAAAATGTGTTTTGTTTCGTTTTTCTTTCCTTATGTTATCCAGTGCTCTCTACAATTTACAGATTGTCTGGAATACTTATTTTAAACTTTTATACCCTACCAAAAGAAAAATATGTGGGCTCAAAATTAATATTGTTTTTGACTTATGGTGAAATTCCAGTGATGTTTAACTTGGACTGCTATATCTGTGCATTTTAAAGAGAATAGAAAAGAATACTTTTTGAGCTGAAATGTGTAATGGGAGTTCCCTACTATTTTGTTGCTGGAATCTTGGACAACAAGAAAAATGACACGTTTATAATTTATTCCTTTTAAAACGTACAGCCTAACTAAGTAGAGAAAATAAGAGTCCTACCAGTGCTATAAACTATTAAGGCATATGTTTGTATCCCTACTCCCCGATTAATTTGTTAACCACTACCATTTAACCTCCTAATAAAAACTGATTGTTCAAGGTATATTACTGTCAACGATTTTATATTCCAAACCATAATCTCTTGACGGCACAAGTCAGCAAAAGATATATGCAGCTTCCATAATGCAGAAGCCCACACAATGCTGTTGTAGCCAGTTTCTCTAGGCTTCTGGGGCCCCCTGCAAAAGGGCCATAATTTTATTTTGGAGCAATATTCCTTTACTTGTGGCATGTGTTTTACCATGAATGGCAAGGATTTTTAGACAAGGTAATGGGTGAAATCCTGGCCCCTTGTAGTCAAAGGGGAACTTTATCATTGACTTCAGTGGGAGCCAGGATTTCACCCAATGAATGTAAAGGGGTTTCATATGGATGCTGTAGAAACTGTAGGGGTGTCGTCACAGTATTTCCAAGACAAAGATCCAAATTCTGTGCATATTTTCTTTTTGGAGTGCCTTATGATTTATTATTTGTATTGCAGTAGTACCTAGAGATCCCAGTCAGGGATTGGGCCCCATTGTGCTAGGCACTGTATACACATCTAAAGAAGAGACCTCTCCCAAATCTAAGCAGAGCTAACAGAGCTCTAAGTCACTTCAGAGCTGTACTCCAAGGCAATCAGGGACATTGGTTGCTTCCACTCACTGCGTAGTGGAAGAAGTGGCTGGGAAAAGTTGGGACTTCCTGAATAGCCTTAGGAAACCTCTGCTGTCCTGTGCTGGAACCCTCAGTTTAAAAAAAGGAGTGAATATTTCTGAGCAGGCATTGGTCTTCTGGGTGATCTGGAAGACGGTATGAATCTGCTGATACTACATTATTTCTAGAAAGATGTAGGGATAAGGGCCCATAAGTGTTGTTATATATAATTGGAGTTATTTTGAATTGTAACATAGTAAGAGAACCAAAAAAGTGCCACCGTGGCTAAAAAACAAAGTATAAGAAGCAGTGAGAGGCAAAAAGGCATCCTTTAAAAGTGGAAGTTAAATCCTAGTGAGGAAAATAGAAAGGAGCATAAACTCTGGCAAATGAAATGTAAAAATATAATTAGGAAGGCCGACAAAGAACTTGAAGAACAGCTAGCCAAAGACTCAAAAAGTAATAGCAAAAAAAAAAAATTTTAAGTACATCAGAAGCAGGAAGCTTGCTAAACAACCAGTGGGGCTACTGAACAATCGAGAGACTAAAGGAGCACTCAAGGATGATAAGGCCGTTGCGCAGAAACTAAATGAATTCTTTGCATCGGTCTTCATGGCTGAGGATGTGAGGGAGATTCCCGAACCTGAGCCATTCTTTTTAGGTGACAAATCTGAGGAACTGTCCCAGATGGAAGTGTCATTAGAGGAGGTTTTGGAACAAATTGATAAATTAAACAGCAATAAGTCACCAGGACCAGATGGTATTCATTCAAGAGTTCTGAAGGAACTCAAATGTGAAATTGCAGAACTATTAATTGTAGTCTGTAACCTATCATTTAAATCAGCTTCTGTACCAAATGACTGGAGGATAGCTAATGGAATGTCAATTTTTAAAAAGGGCTCCAGAGGTGATCCCAGCAATTACAGGCCAGTAAGCCTGACTTCAGTACCGGGCAAACTGGTTGAAACTATAGTAAAGAACAAAATTGTCAGACACATAGATGAACAAAATTTGCTGGGGAAGAGTAAACATGGTTTGTGTAAAGGGAAATCGTGCCTCACCAATCTACTAGAATTCTTTGAGGGGGTCAACAAGCATGTGGACCCAGGGGATCCAGTGGATATAGTGTACTTAGATTTTCAGAGGGCCTTTGACAAGGTCCCTCACCAAAGACTCTTAAGCAAAGTAAGCAGTCATGGGATAAGAGGGAAGGTCCTCTCATGGATTGGTAATTCATTAAAAAATGGGAAACAAAGGGTAGGAGTAAATGGTCAGTTTTCAGAATGGAGAGAGGTAAACAGTGTCACCCAAGGTTCTGTACTGGGACCAGTCCTGTTTGATATATTCATAAATGATCTGGAAAAAGGGGTAAACAGTGAGGTGGCAAAATTTGCAGATGATAGTTAAATCCCAGGCAGACTGCAAAGAGCTACAAAAGGATCTCTCAAAACTGAGTGACTGGGCAACAAAATGGCAAATGAAATTCAATGTTGATAAATGCCAAGTAATGCACACTGGAAAACATAATCCCAATGATATATATAAAATGATGCAGTCTAACTGGCTGTAACCACTCAAGAAAGAGATCTTGAAGTCATTGTGGGTAGTTCTCTAAAAACATCCACTCAATGTGCAGCGGCAGTCAAAAAAAGTGAACAGAATTTTGGGAATCATTAAAAAAGGGATAGATAATGGGACAGAAAATATCATATTGCCTCTATATAAATCCATGATATGCCCATATCTTGAATACTACATGCAGATGTGGTCACCCCATCTCAAAAAAGATATATTGGAATTGGAAAAGGTTCAGAAAAGGGCAACAAAAATGATTAGGGGTATGGAATGGCTGCCACATGAGGAGAGATTAATAAGACCAGGACTTTTCAGCTTGAAAAAGAGACGACTAAGGGGGGATATGATAGAGGTGTATAAAATCGTGACTGGTGTGGAGAAAGTACATAAGGAAGTGTTATTTACTCCTTCTCATAACACAAGAACTAGGAGTCATCAAATGAAATCAATAGGTAGCAGGTTTAAAACAAACAAAAGGAAGTATTTTTTCCACACAACGCACAGTCAACCTGTGGAACTCCTTGCCAGAGGATGTTGTGAAGGCCAACACTATAACAGGGTTCAAAAAGAACTAGATAAGTTCATGGAATATCAATGACTATTAGCCAGGATGGGCAGGGATGGTGTCCCTAGCCTCTGTTTGCCAGAAGCTGGGAATGGGCAACAGGTGATGGATCACTTATTACCTGTTCTGTTCATTCCCTCTGAGCACCTGGCATTGGCCACTGTCGGAAAACAGGATACTGGGCTAGATGGACCTTTGGTCTGACCTAGTATGGCCATTCTTATGTTCTTTCTTTATAAATAAAAATTACTTTCCTTTCTGTGGCAGTGGATAGTGTTTGAGTTCCCTGCTGCAGAACCAAGGAAGACAATTTGAGTCTACCAAGTCATCATCCTATACTCATCAAATCATTTCTTCAGACTTGTTTCTTCCATGATGCCCATGTGGAGTCAAATCAATATTAATATTTAAAAATAAAATTTCAAATTAAAAAAATCATTTTATTGAACCATTCCAAAATAAGTAACCATGTAAACCTATTACTGTAACCCATGACCTGATCCCCTCCCGGCTGCTTGCTATCAGAGCTCTTCTGTCACATCACATCTAAAATTAGGCCCTGATCATGCAATGAGGTCTTCATGGTCAGACTTCTGCTCTTGTGGGGAGCCCCACTGCAATTGATGGGCCCGTGTGGAGCTCATTGCAGGATTGAGGCCTTAGATGGTAAGGTCTTTGGGGCAGGTAGTTTGTCTTTATCCTGTAAAATTCCAAACATATTGCTAGCACTATTCGAATAATAATCAAATAGTACTAGTGATAAATAATAGGCCAGAGTGAACCTGCAACAGAGCAATCTTGAAGGTAAAATCTTCACCGAGAGCTAGATGTATTATAATTTAAAATGCAGATAGTATCCAAAAATGGGCTAACAGCTTTGAATGCATAGGGCCTTTCTCAGTGCTGTTCCTGTAGAATCTAATAGCATAATTTCAACTGTGGCAGTTGAATGGCTGGTAGCCTTCTTCTGAGTGCGTGTACATTGCATCTTTGGATCTGCTAAAGTCACTCTGTAGATACCCTCCTCTTAATTGCAAGTCTCTATCTCCCATCACAGCAGATACTGCTGCTTCTTTCTTCTTGGGGTAGCTACAACATTGGAACATAACATGGTTCTGTTTCCCACACCTCTTGCAACATTGCCTGTAAGCTGGGTCTTTTTCTCTCTGCCCTTTGTGTGCTTTCCATAGTATACACACTAGCCCATGATGCCTGAGTTCTCAGTCGGCCTGTCTGTCTCTGTCCTGCTCTCTGGGGGCCATTAGCCTGAGCCCATGTACTTGGTCTGCAGCACTACTTTGATCCTTTTTGTGGACAGTCCAGCTACCCTTGCTATTTGGAGGCAGTTCTCTATTAGCTCAATGACCAATTTAATTCCACCTGTATTGTGGAGCCAGCTGCAATGTAATCTAGCAACACTGATAAGCAGCAATATTAGACTGTAATAATATGAGTAGGTGCTGCTGATATGCAATGAAACCAACCCAGGCCAGTGAGCAAATGCAGACTGTCAGTGAGAAACCTACAAAAGAAGAAATGTTATTGCTTGGAGTTTATAGCTGTTGATGCACAGGAGTACCATCCACTGTAGAGCAGCTGGGCAATGCAAGCCATGGATCTGATCACAGCACAAAACCAGAATATCCTCAATGTGAGAGGGAGGGAGAACAGTCACCATGGGCTCCATCTAGCATTCTAACCCCATATAAAGACACATTACAAGGAGTTGGACATGTAGGTTATGTCTATAGTGCTCCGTAAGCCCAGGGTCTATGGAACCCAAGTCTGCAAGCTCCATGCTTGTAAGCCTGGGCTTGAGCATCCACACTGAACAGAGACCATAGGTTTACAATTTCTGGACCCGACTGTCACCCATGCTCACATGTCTACACTGCAGGCTTCCACACACTCTCCCCCACTGTATTCACCATAGCCCTTTGTGCACTGTGGGAAAATTAGACTGTCCATCCTGTGGCACTTTACAGAACGCTGTTGCAATCTACCAACACACATCCAGCTGAGCCCTGAGTCTGCACCAGGGTTTTGGATCTGCACGGTACCAGCAACCACAGCCAGCAACATGGAGGAGTCACCATTGGAAGAATTTGTCTTCCTTGGGCTTACATTCCTGTTTCATGAAACAGGCAGAGCATCCACAAGCTGCTGGTGGACATTTCGGCTGCTTTTTCTGACCTGGCAAAGGCACCTGTTGGAGGAGGACGATGATATGTCAGGCAGGCCAGCTGCCATTACAACACCACAGCACCAGTTATAAACCACAAAGCCAGTAATTAAATAAAGTGCACAACACAAACAATGAACAGTGAAACCAGTGCAAACAATAAATTCCCTCCTTTTGCGTCTCTCCTCTCCTCCCCTCCGCCCCTTCTCTCTGCTTTCTAGCACGTTTAGCACACACTGCTGGGGGACAGCAGTGGATGAAGGATTGCTGGGGGTACATTTGCCCTGTTTAACTAGTGTTCAGTCATGGTTGCATGGGCCACCCAACGATGGTATTGTCCAATGCATTCCTGGTCTGCAGGACATGGTACCACAGAGGGGACCCAGGGCGTGGTGCGTGTGGAGCAGAAGGCTGTACTCTGGCCCATTCGCACAAGCAGCCTTTCAACAGAGCACAGCAGAAAGCCCTGTTTTTCTCTCTCAAGCAAGTTCCTGCTCCAGCAACTACACTGCAAATCTCTCTTCACGCCCTGCACATCTCTCCTCGCGGATTGGACAGAAGGCCCAAGAGACCACCATTTAAGGCTTGTAGCAGCAGCAGTGCAGTGGCTGTTCAATGCATGCCACGCCCACAGCTGCACCAGGCCTGCCTCCTGTACTGGCTTTGCTCCAGTCCGGGCCTTCTCCCTCTCCAGCCCTAGTCCCTACCGTCCTCTGAACTCTTGACTCCTGACTCCAACCAGTGGCTCGTCTCCTGGCTATGCCTCTGGTTCTGCCCTCTGATTCTGCTCCGACCACTAGGTCAAACTCCTGTTCTGACCATTAGGTTATGCCACCTACAGTCTGGCCATTTCTTTATTGGCTCTCAGTTTGTCAGAGTTTGACTGGAATCCCTCAGAACTCAAAAGACATCCGATGTCGTGTGTCACGCTGCCTAGTGTGGGACACAGCTAAGAGCACCAATCTCAGATCAGACTGCCAGAATACAGGGAAGACTGGTCGTATATTCTATCATAAGATTTCACCAAACCAGTAACAAATGTGTGTTTCCAAAATACTATACTAGCTATTATCAAGCCACAGACAGTCTCCTTCAGGCCCCCTAGACCCTCACGCACCACTCAGACAAACCAGACTTCTGTGATAAATGATTATTAAAACCAGAAATCACATATATTTGGTTCCTCCAGTTTGAAAGAACCAGACACTCACCTCAGGTCAATATGTACTTCCGGCTCTCACCAAATACCATGCTGCAGCCAATCTTTAATAAACTAACTAAAGATTTAGTAATAAAAAAAAGAAATTAAGAGAGTTGTTAAATGGTTAAAGCAAATCCTATACATTACAGTTGATTTCAGGCTCAGTAGATCAGGATAATAGCAGTGATGTTAAATCTGCCAGTTTGTAGCAAGTTTCTCAGTACATCCAAAAGATTGGAGTCCTCAGTCCATTGTTCAAAGCTCCCTTTGTTAGAAATCACAGTTCAGAAATGTGGAGCAGGAAGGAGGCCGGGAGATGATGTCACAGTCTCCAATTTATACCTCCCCGTCCACGTGCATGGAAATTTACTGGCTCAAACATGGAGTCAGGAATCACATGATCTACATGCCCTGCTGAGTCACTGGGCTTCCATTGTCCATATGCTCTCTGAGGCGTCCTCAGGAGGGGCCCATTGGATAAGCTGATTGTCCTTAATGGCCCATTGACACATGGCTGGCTAGTCTTGATGTAAATTTATCTTGTGGGTATTACCCAGGAATATAATATGTTTAGTAAAAAGCATACAGCAAAGTGTCATAACTTCGTACACAAAGATGATACTCACATTTAAACAGGATAATGATACTTAGCAGATTATAACTTTTCCAGTGATACCTTACAAGCATACATTGTTTAAAATTTATCTCAATTGTGCAGCAGTGGTGATACATTAGTGAAAACATGGTAATCTTTCTTTTTCTACAGTGTCACATAGGGGACCTCAGTTCCCCTATAATCTTCCGCTTTTCTGCATTCAGCCTAAGATTCAGTCCTGGCACCTGTGGAATAGTTGTCACAGTTTGGTATCATGGCTCTGGATTGCATCTTCCTTAATCTTGCCTTCTCCTACAATAATAATGTCACCAGTTATAGTCTTGTTGCCTGGGAATTTCTCTAGTGCCTGATTCAGTTTGCACCAGAGCACCTCTGGGGCTGGGCTGATGCCCTTAGGTATTTGTACCCAGCGATACCTGCCAAAAGGTGTGGCAAATATTGTCAGGTGGCTGGATGGCTCATCTAGCTCAATATGCTAGAACTTATTCTTGGCATCACAAACAGTGAACACTTTTGTTCTGCATAAATCAGGTAAATCCCACCCCACTGTCCTGCTGGTAATAGCTTATCTAAAGTGATCATCAAGTTGGGCCATTTCCAGCACAAATCCAGGTTTTCTCACCCTCCGCCCCCCCCCCCACACACACACAAATTCACTCTCCTGCTGGTAATAGCCCATCCAAAGTGACCACTCTCTTCACAATAAGAAAAGGAGGACTTGTGGCACCTTAGAGACTAACCAATTTATTAGAGCATAAGCTTTCGTGAGCTACAGCTCACTTCCTCAGATGCATATCGTGGAAACTGCAGCAGGCTTTATATATACACAGAGAATATGAAACAATACCTACTCCCACCCCACTGTCCTGCTGGTAATAGCTTATCTAAAGTGATCATCAGGTGGGCCATTTCCAGCACAAATCCAGGTTTTCTCACCCTCCACCCCCTCACACAAATTCACTCTCCTGCTGGTGATAGCCCATCCAAAGTGACAACTCTTTACACAATGTGCATGACAATCAAGTTGGGCTATTTCCTGCACAAATCCAGGTTCTCACATCCCCCCCACCCCCATACACACACAAACTCACTCTCCTGCTGGTAATAGCTCATCCAAACTGACCACTCTTCAAGTTTAAATCCAAGTTAAACCAGAACATCTGGGGGGGGGGGTAGGAAAAAACAAGAGGAAACAGGCTACCTTGCATAATGACTTAGCCACTCCCAGTCTCTATTTAAGCCTAAATTAATAGTATCCAATTTGCAAATGAATTCCAATTCAGCAGTTTCTCGCTGGAGTCTGGATTTGAAGTTTTTTTGTTTTAAGATAGCGACCTTCATGTCTGTGATTGCGTGACCAGAGAGATTGAAGTGTTCTCCGACTGGTTTATGAATGTTATAATTCTTGACATCTGATTTGTGTCCATTTATTCTTTTACGTAGAGACTGTCCAGTTTGACCAACGTACATGGCAGAGGGGCATTGCTGGCACATGATGGCATATATCACATTGGTGGATGTGCAGGTGAACGAGCCTCTGATAGTGTGGCTGATGTTATTAGGCCCTGTGATGGTGTCCCCTGAATAGATATGTGGGCACAATTGGCAACGGGCTTTGTTGCAAGGATAAGTTCCTGGGTTAGTGGTTCTGTTGTGTGGTATGTGGTTGTTGGTGAGTATTTGCTTCAGGTTGCGGGGCTGTCTGTAGGCAAGGACTGGCCTGTCTCCCAAGATTTGTGAGAGTGTTGGGTCATCCTTTAGGATAGGTTGTAGATCCTTAATAATGCGTTGGAGGGGTTTTAGTTGGGGGCTGAAGGTGACGGCTAGTGGCGTTCTGTTATTTTCTTTGTTAGGCCTGTCCTGTAGTAGGTAACTTCTGGGAACTCTTCTGGCTCTATCAATCTGTTTCTTTACTTCTGCAGGTGGGTATTGTAGTTGTAAGAAAGCTTGACAGAGATCTTGTAGGTGTTTGTCTCTGTCTGAGGGGTTGGAGCAAATGCGGTTGTATCGCAGAGCTTGGCTGTAGACGATGGATCGTGTGGTGTGGTCAGGGTGAAAGCTGGAGGCATGCAGGTAGGAATAGCGGTCAGTAGGTTTCCAGTATAGGGTGGTGTTTATGTGACCATTGTTTATTAGCACTGTAGTGTCCAGGAAGTGGATCTCTTGTGTGGACTGGACCAGGCTGAGGTTGGTGGTGGGATCACGGCTAACCTGGTAGCTGAACTTTGTGACTTTGTCCTTACCCATAACTACTTCACATTTGGGGACAATGTATACCTTCAGATCAGCGGCACTGCTATGGGTACCCGCATGGCCCCACAGTATGCCAACATTTTTATGGCTGATTTAGAACAATGCTTCCTCAGCTCTCGTCCCCTAAAGCCCCTACTCTACTTGCGCTATATTGATGACATCTTCATCATCTGGACCCATGGAAAAGAAGCCCTTGAGGAATTCCACCATGATTTCAACAATTTCCATCCCACCACCAACCTCAGCCTGTAGCTCACGAAAGCTTATGCTCTAATAAATTGGTTAGTCTCTAAGGTGCCACAAGTCCTCCTTTTCTTATTGTGAAGAGAGTGGTCACTTTGGATGGGCTATTACCAGCAGGAGAATGAATTTGTGGGGGGGGGGGCGGAGGGTGAGAAAACCTGGATTTGTGCTGGAAATGGCCCAACTTGATGATCACTTTAGATAAGCTATTACCAGCAGGACAGTGGGGTGGGAGGAGGTATTGTTTCATGATCTCTGTGTGTATATAAAGTCTGCTGCAGTTTCCACGGTATGCATCCGATGAAGTGAGCTGTAGCTCACGAAAGCTCATGCTCTAATAAATTGGATAGTCTCTAAGGTGCCACAAGTACTCCTTTTCTTTTTGCGAATACAGACTAACACGGCTGTTACTCTGAAAGTTACAGAGAATCCACCATTTACACTAGTTTAAACCTGCAAGTGAATCATGCCCCATGCTGCAGAGGAATACAACCCCCCGCCCCCGCAGGTCTCTGCCAATCTGTCATGGGGAAAATTCCTTCTTGACCCCAAATATCAGTTAGACCCTAAGCATGTGGGCAAGACCCACCAGCCAGACACCTGGGAAAGAATTCTCTGTTGTAACTCAGAGCCCTCCCCATGTAGTGTCCCATCGCTGGCCGTTGGAGATATTTGTTGCTAGCAGTCGCAGGTCAGCTACATGCCATTGTAGACAGTCTCATCGTACCATCCCCTCCATAAACTTATCAAGGTCAGGCTTGAAGCCAGGTAGGTATTTTGCTCCTACTGCTCCCTTTGGGAGGTTGTTCCAGAACTTCACTCTTCTGATGGTTAGAAGCCTTCATCTAATTTCAAGCCTAAACTTGTTGATGGTCAGTTTATAGCCATTTGTTCTTGTGTCCACATTGGCACTTAAATAATTCCTCTCCCTCCCTGATATTTATCCCTCTGATGTACTGATAGAGAGCAATCATATCTTCTCTCAGTCTTCTTCTTGGCTAAAGAAGTCAAGCTCTTTGAGTATACTCTCATAAGGTAGGTTGTCCAATGCTCTATTCAGTGATTTTGGATCAGTGCAGATGCTTAGTTTACTTGAGGGTTTTCTCATGGCTACTAGGCTGCTGAACCTCTCGGCTTGTTTCAGTGTAGTGCATAGGTAACAAAATCAATGGCCAAAATATGGCTGGGGTTTGTATGTAGCCTAGAAATGTGCTGGATGAATGTGCGTTGGCTGTGCAGTTCTTTGAGAATCCCCATTATCATGTGCATTTGCATGTAGTCTATAGGTAGGTGTAGTCAGAGCAGGTTGTATTGTAAGCTGTAGAGAGGCAGTAATCCATGTGGTCACTAACGCAGCATCCTGTTGATTCCATCATGAATTTTGACCCTGATAGCAGCAAACTTTTCCAGTGGTAGGAATTCCAGATAGGTAGTTACATTTTAGGGAAGGATGTATTCTTTGGGCCCTCTTCTGTAGGACACCAGCCCACTCCACTCATGGATGTGTTGCTCAGTCACCATAAGCTTGAAAACCTCTGAAGCACACCGGGCTGGCTTGCCATTGGTAGCTTGGAGTCAGGGTGGATTGATTTTTAAAGTAAGGCAATTTAAATCGTGGTTTAGATTACCAAGAGGAAAGCCTGGTTTAAATAATCAATTTTAATCAATTTTTCCATTTTTACTTCAGTTAGTTTCTAAAGAAAGGTGCATTTTCATTGGTTGATGTAACTATTAATATATGTCATAGGCATGGGAACTAGGGGTGTGGAGGGTGCTGCAGCACCCCCAGGTTTTACGCGAGGCTGCTGGCCATGCCCCGGTCTTCCAGGGCTTGGGTCCTGGCCGGCAGCCCTGCTCCCCAGCCACTGGCCCTGCGCCTGAGGCTCCACGCCAGGGCTCTCCACGCCAGGACCCTGTGCCTGTGACTCCACTCCCTAGCCCTGAGCCCGGGGCTTAGGTCTCAGCCATTGGTCCTGCACCCAGGGCTCGGGTCCCGGCTGCCAGCCCAAGGCCCCACGCCCGGGGCTTTGCTCTTGGGGCTCTGGCCCCACTCCCTGGCCATTGGCCTCATGCCCAGGGCCCTGCACCAGGCCCCCCGCTCCTGAGATCCCGGTTGCTGGCCCCAGGGCTGGGGCTCCACTACTGGCCCTGAGTGCAGGGTCCCAGCTGTGGGCCCCAGGCCTGGGGCTCCTCTCCTGCCCCCGTGTCAACCCCCAGCCTTTCCCCCTTATCCCTGTCTGGGTCCCCGCCTTCCAGAGACATGGCTCTGCTCCTGGTTCCAGCTGGGGGGTTGCAGACAGGGGTGAGGGAGCTGGCTTTCAGCACCTCCACTATTAAAAGGGTTCCAGTGCCAATGATACATATTGATTTACAGCTAAGTATAGCCTTTACACAAGATTTGGTACCTCTTTTTGCTACCTAGCAAGGTGTAACACTATAACTATATACATTTCGATAAGCAATTATCTAGCTTAATATTTTCAGATTCTTATTAATTGACTGTACATTTTTAGTATGTTAGAAAATGGTGACTGCTATGGTGAATGACATGTTGCTTATTTACGAGATAATTAACTTTCTGCTCAGGATTTGTGTCAAGTTGCATTAGGAAGGTAACTGGAATTTAATTAGACACAAAAAACACCATATAACATTTATTTTTATTAAACAAAACAAGCCCTTAATACAGTGCATGATCCATTGTGCCATATTTATAAAGTTCGATCTCAAAAGTTAGATGTTTTTCCCCTGGTTCTTTCTTTATATAGAAAAGCAGCCTTTAACTCAGTTTTTGATAGAGGCTTATGGATTCAACATATTTATTTTTTTATTTAAATGTTTAGGAGTTTATAATAAGTTTAGGCCTTAACATGTTTTATATTAAATTCAGATTTCATTTTAAACAGGCTTATTTTTTAAAAAATTACAATTTAACAATAAAATATCTGATTCAAATTAAAAAATCTGATTTTTCATATTTTTTTAAATCCTCAGTTTTTAATTTTAATTCACCCTGCTTGGACTAGAGTGTCCCTTTGCTATTCAGGAATCTCCAGGATTGTTATGTCCTCCAGAATGTGGAATGCCTGAAAGGATTGAGAAAACTTAGGTAGTAAACCACAGCACACACACAACCCTACATCTCCAGCCTTCAATTTTTAAATATATAGCATTTGTGAATTTCCCCTTACCATTGTATGTGCACTCTTTTCACTCTGCTTAACTCATTGTCCATGGAGCTTCTGAGAACTGAAGTGTTCCTCTAAGAATAGAGCGAAGCTGAGTTTTACAAAAGTATCACTTTTGGCCTTGAGAGTCCACAGTCACTTTTCTCTGAGGATGCACTGAAGTAGTGAGACATTAATGTACAGTTTGATGTCTGCTTTCACACCCTACAGCCCAGCCACGCTCCAGAAGGAGCCTGAGATTTTGCACTCTGGCAAAAAGGTCAAAGAAGCAGCATTTTCATGATGAACTTATCGTGAACATGCAGTTCAGGGCCAACAAATAGGTATAATAAGAAAGGGAAAGGGAGTCACAGCAAGTGGAAAAGCACAGGCAGGAGGAGAGTGCACCCAAAAAACCACAATGCATGTTATTGAGACCGTTATTGATGGGACACCAATGGAACAGGGAATGCAGACGTGGGGGGTTATATTGAAAGCAATTCAGCCACGAGGATAGAGCCGTGCACAGAATTTAAGATGTTCCATTTGTTCAACTCAACCTGCATTCAGCTTTACTCCTTGCTGATGAAACATGGTGGCAGCGTCTGAGGAGTAAGTTCTATGAAGTGCAGCAGCTGGCAGCATGAGCCACAGAATTCGGTCTGAAGGCCCTGGGAGCCTTGCATTTTGCAGACACTAAGCTAGCCCAGCAATGGCCCTATGGAAGGCATGTGAGCTGTACACAGAACAGGCCATGCAGGAGGATGCCAGCCAGCAGGAAAGTAAAACTATCATTTTACCTTACTGGGAAACAAGGTACAGAGGCCTGAACTTCTCTGAAGCTCACCACTGCCTCAAGCCTCCCAGCAGCCTCAGGAGCCATGGGGACCCACTGCTCCCAAAAGCAGAACACAGCTGTGGAATGACAAAGAATTTTCGCTGGAGACCAATCCAAAGGGGAGGAGACAGACCCCTATGCTACTGCCTTACACACATTGGCTGCTACTTGCTATTTTAGGGACTTGACTCCCTAATTCAGGATAGGAGAGTCTGCAGCACTTGGGATCACTACCTGAGCGAGTGGCTGCCTTGGGAAAGTGATCTGACATTGGACAGATATTTAGACATGGGACATGTAGCAGAAGCTTGAGAGAAAGGATGAAAGCTCTAGGAGACACAGCAACCCCAGCAGTACATGCAGTGAGACAACATCAAAGGTCAGTAAGTGTCCAGGATTCCATACCCACAGTGAGATGCGTTTACTATGGCAGATACCATGAGTGGGTAAAGAAGAAGTGTCCCGCAGTAGGACTTGCAAGAGGGGGATGGTACATCAGACAGTGATGAGACATCAGAAGTCTCTCCTTGAGTTTGAAAGCTTATCAGGCTCAGGCTGTAGGACAGGAAAGCAACTAGGGATAATACCAACCTCTGTGCATGCAACAATGTTAATCGGGAAATGCCCTGTGTGATTTCAGCTGGGTCGTGGGGTCTCCTACAATTTGGTTCCTCGGGTTAAATTGGACTGGAACTCACTCATTACAAACATCAGGTACAATCTACCTATGTACAATGACAGCATAATGCAGCCTGTAGGAAAATGTGACTTCATAGTAACTAACCTGAAAAATAACAGATGTTACCAACTGAAGTTTGTAATAGTGGATGGTGACCACCACATAACTCTCTGGGGGAATTCAGCCACAGAAGCCGTGGATCTAATCAGGGTTCAGTGTCAGAATTTTATAGCTGGTGCACAAGAAGCAAAAGAGGAACAGTGGAGACAATTTTAAAAACATAGGGGGATGTTTTCAAAGGTGACAAATGTTTCAAAGGAAAGCTTCAACTGGAAGTAGGCCCCACAGTGGAACTGTGTGCTTCCCACAAAAGAAAATTCCAGTGGTGCTACATAATCCAACATGCAAGGAGCTCAAAAGTCTGCAGAGCAGGAGAATCATTCCACCTGTAGAGGCCAATACAGCCTGGGTAAACGGCATGGTGGTGGTAAAGAAGCCATCAGCTAAATTATGCATCTGCATAGATCCAAAGCCACTGAACCAGGCATTGAAAAGACGCCACTAACCATTTCCCACAAGTGATGATATCATGCCAGAATTTTCCAAAGCCAGAATTGTACAGTCTGTGATCTGAGGAAATGAGTGTTGGCACATAAGCTCTGGATAAAGAGTCCAACATGCTGACAACTATTGCAACATCATTTGTTCGACACGCATGTCTGCACATGCTGATGGGCATAAGCCCAGTGCCAGAGGTCTTCCAAAGAGGACTCACCCAAGTACTGGAGAGACTGCCTGGGTGAAAATAATTGTAGAAGATATCTTCATTGTAGGTGAAGAGAGCAATGATACAGAAGCTGAACAAGATCATGATAGAAAACTACAAGCTTTTCTACAGCAATACAGGGACAAGAATATAAAACTCAATGCAGGAAAAAAATGTGACTCAAACAGCGTGAGTTGGCATACATTGAACATCTGCATACAGCTCATGTCCCAACAAGATCCCAACAAGATCAAGGCAGTCAGAGAAATGCCAGTTCCACTGGATGTGAAAGGGCTACAGTGCTTCACAAGATTGATACATTTTCTGTCCAAGTTCTGCCCACACCTACCTGCAATAGCAGAACCCATATGTCAGCTCACAAGGCAGGATGTTGAGTGGGACTGGGCAGGTCCCCAACAGCAAGCGTTTGACATGCTGAAAGAAAAGATAACAGATGCCCTTAGCCTGATGTACTACCAACCAAGTGAGCCACATACACTCTAGTGCAGGGGTTGGCAACCTTTCAGAAGTGGTGCGCCGAGTCTTCATTTATTCACTTTAATTTAAGGTTTTGCATGCCAGTAATATATTTTAACGTTTTTAGAAGGTCTCTCGCTATAAGTCTATATATTATATAACTAAACTATTGTCATATGTAAAGTAAACAAGGTTTTCAAAATGTTTAAGAAGCTTCATTTAAAATTAAATTAAAATGCTGATCTTACCCCGGGCCGGCAGCGGGCGAGTGAGGCCTGCGGCCGGGACCCTGGCTGGCAAGGGGCTGGCAGTCAGAACCCCAGACCAGCAGCAGGCTGAGCAGGACCGGCAGCCGGGACCCCAGACCAGCAGTGGGCTGAGCGGCTCAGCCCGCTGCCACTCAGCCCACTGCCAGTTTGGGGTTCTGTCTGCTGGCTCCTGCCAGCCACGGTCCCAGCTGCCGGCCCTGCTCAGCCCGCTGCCGGTCTGGGATCCTGGCGCTGCCCACATAGAGTGGGTACCTACCTTCTCCCTGGTTCTAGCCCATTCTCTTCTTCTCTCTCTGCACTGAGCTGAGGGTGGGAGTGCACTGAGCACAGGGCTGGGGGTGAAGGAGCAGGCTGGGGGTTGGGGTGTAGGGTCTGGCCAGGAGCTAGAATGAGGGAGGGGGCTTAGGGTTGGGGCAGGAGGTTTGGGTGTGGAGCGCTTACCTGGGCAGCTCCCATTTGGTGCGAGGGTGCAGTTGGGAATGTGGGGGGCGGGGGTGCAGGAGTTCCCATTTGGTGCTCAGGGTGGGGGTGGGAATGTGGGGGGTGCAAGAGTCAGGGCACAGGGTGTGGGGGGCTGGGTATGTGTGGGGGGTGCAGGAGTCAGGGTAGGGGACTGGGGGGGGTGTGAGGTGGGTGCCGGAGTTAGGGCTGGGGTCGTGGGGGGATGCAGGGGTCAGGGCAGGAGGCTGGGGTGTGGGGAGGTGCAGGGGTCAGGGCAGAGGGCTGGGGGGGGTGAAGGGGTCAGGGCAGAGGGCTGGGGGTGTGGGCTGGGGTTGTGAGGGTGCTCCCAGCCCCCTGCCCAGAGCGGCTCATGGCAGGGGGCTGGACTGGAGGGGATATGCCCTGATTCCACCCCCTTTCCCCAAGGCCCCGTCCCCACCTCTTCTCTGCCTCCTCCTGGGAGCAGTGAGAATCATAGAATCATAGAATATCAGGGTTGGAAGGGACCCCAGAAGGTCATCTAGTCCAACCCCCTGCTCAAAGCAGGACCAATTCCCAGTTAAATCATCCCAGCCAGGGCTTTGTCAAGCCTGACCTTAAAAACCTCTAAGGAAGGAGATTCTACCACCTCCCTAGGTAACGCATTCCAGTGTTTCACCACCCTCTTAGTGAAAAAGTTTTTCCTAATATCCAATCTAAACCTCCCCCACTGCAACTTGAGACCATTACTCCTCGTTCTGTCATCTGCTACCATTGAGAACAGTCTAGAGCCATCCTCTTTGGAACCCCCTTTCAGGTAGTTGAAAGCAGCTATCAAATCCCCCCTCATTCTTCTCTTCTGCAAGCTAAACAATCCCAGCTCCCTTAGCCTCTCCTCATAACTCATGTGTTCCAGTCCCCTAATCATTTTTGTTGCCCTTCGCTGGACTCTCTCCAATTTATCCACATCCTTCTTGAAGTGTGGGGCCCAAAACTGGACACAGTACTCCAGATGAGGCCTCACCAATGTCGAATAGAGGGGAACGATCACGTCCCTCGATCTGCTCGCTATGCCCCTACTTATACATCCCAAAATGCCATTGGCCTTCTTGGCAACAAGGGCACACTGCTGACTCATATCCAGCTTCTCGTCCACTGTCACCCCTAGGTCCTTTTCCGCAGAACTGCTGCCTAGCCATTCGGTCCCTAGTCCGTAGCTGTGCATTGGGTTCTTTCGTCCTAAGTGCAGGACCCTGCACTTATCCTTATTGAACCTCATCAGATTTCTTTTGGCCCAATCCTCCAATTTGTCTAGGTCCTTCTGTATCCTATCCCTCCCCTCCAGCGTATCCACCACTCCTCCCAGTTTAGTATCATCCGCAAATTTGCTCAGAGTGCAATCCACACCATCCTCCAGATCATTTATGAAGATATTGAACAAAACCGGCCCCAGGACCGACCCTTGGGGCACTCCACTTGACACCGGCTGCCAACTAGACATGGAGCCATTGATCACTACCCGTTGAGCCCGACAATCTAGCCAGCTTTCTACCCACCTTATAGTGCATTCATCCAGCCCATACTTCCTTAACTTGCTGACAAGAATACTGTGGGAGACCGTGTCAAAAGCTTTGCTAAAGTCTAGAAACAATACATCCACTGCTTTCCCTTCATCCACAGAACCAGTAATCTCATCATAAAAGGCGATTAGATTAGTCAGGCATGACCTTCCCTTGGTGAATCCATGCTGGCTGTTCCTGATCACTTTCTTTCACTGAGCTTTCACTGAGCTTGCTGGGGCTCCGCTTCTCCCCCTCCCTCCCAAGGGCCATCAGCTGATCGGCGGCAGGGAGGGAGAGGAGGAGGGGCAGGAACCCTGCACGCTGGTGGAAGAGGGACCTTGCCTGCCCTGCAGCAGCAACCAGCAGGACCAAGCTTCTTCACTCTTCCCCCGCAGGGTGTGGAGAAGAGCGGGCAGGATTTTTAATGGCACATTGCTACCTGCTGGGGTCCCGGCCGCCAGCCCCGCTCAGCCCCCTGCTGGCCTGGGTTCAGCAGCGGGCTGAGTAGGGCCAGCAGCTGGGATCCGGCAGGCAGCAGCATGCCATTAAAAATCGGCTCGTGTGCCGTCTTTGGCCCTGGTGCCATAGGTTGCCGATCCCTGCTCTAGCGTGATGTATCAGAGAAAGGACTGCGTATAATTCCTTTCCAGGAGCAGTTGGTTACTGATGCCAGCAGAGCCCTGCCACAGACTGAACAGGGATACACCCAAATAGAAAAAGGTCTTCTGGCTGTGGTATTTGGAGTGGGTTGATTCCACCAGGACACCACTAGCCACCCAGTAAGAGTGCAATCAGACCTAGACCCAACCACAGCAAAACCCCTTCTTAGGGCTCCAAGGAGATTGACGTGCATGTTGATGTGCCTCCAGTGCAGCCCAGCCGCGATCGTATATTGTCCAAGATACATTACTAGTGTTAGCTGATAGCCTGAGCAGGGCACATATACTCAGCATTAGCAAGTTGGGGGACGGGGATCAGGACACCGAATTCATTAACATACCACCCAATCTCCCAGTTTCCACAGTGAGGCTGATGGAAATCAAAGAGGCTATAGAAAAAGACATCCAACCACAGGCAGTCAAGAAAGCGGTACTAGCAGAGTGGCCAAAAGACTCTGCTTCCTATAGAAGGGAGGCTGCTGTAGCCCACTGAGGAATGATGGATAGGACACAGAAGCGGTTAGGAGAATATCAAGATAAGCAGGCAGTTCACTACAGCAGAGGAACAAGGATCTGAGGCTATTTCATATTGGTGAGCAGGTTTGAATCCAAGCATCAAATAGCCACATAAAGCAATGGCAAAAAGCAACAGTCCAAAATGTAGTGGGAAACAGAGCGTATGAAACCAAAGACAAGTGCACAGTAGTGGCAGATGGCTGGCACACCCACACCAGCAATGCTAGTGCCTGGACCAGGAGAACATAGAAAGATCTTCAGCCATCAGCTGTGCTGATGTAGGAGAGTCAGAAGAAATGAGGCATATGAGCAACAGAGGACCAACAGAACATCACCCAGCAGAGTTGTCAGAAATATAAAGGGAAGGGTAAACACCTTTAAAATCCCACCTGGCCAGAGGAAAAACCCTTTCACCTGTCAAGGGTTAAGAAACTAAGATAACCTCGCTGGCACCTGACCAGAATGACCAATGAGGAGACAAGATACTTTCAAAAGCTGGGGGGAGGGAGAAACAAAGCCTCTCTCTGTGCGATGCTTTTGCCAGGAACAGAACAGGAATGGAGTCTTAGAACTTAGTAATTAATCTAACAAGATATGCGTTAGATTCTGATTCCTTTAAATGGCTGAGAAAATAAGCTGTGCTGAATGGAATGTAGATTCCTGTGTTTGTGTCTTTTTGTAACTTAAGGTTTTGCCTAGAGGGATTCTCTATGTTTTGAATCTGATTACCCTGTAAGGTATTTACCATCCTGATTTTACAGAGGTGATTCTTTTACTTTTTCTTCAATTAAAATTCCTCTTTTAAGAACCTGATTGCTTTTTCATTGTTCTTAAGATCCAAGGGTTTGGGTCTGTGTTCACCTATGCAAATTGGTGAGGATTTTTATCAAGCCTTCCCCAGGAAAGGGGATGTAGGGTTTGGGAGGATTTTGGGGGGAAAGACATTTCCAAGTGGGCTCTTTCCCTGTTATATATTTGTTAGACTCTTGGTGGTGGCAGCAATAAATTCCAAGGGCAAAAGGTAAAATAGTTTGTACCTTGGGGAAGTTTTACCTAAGCTGGTAAAAATAAGCTTAGGGATTTTTTCATGCAGGTCCCCACATCTGTATCCTAGAGTTCAGAGTGGGGAAGGAACCTTGACAAGAGTGAAGACAGCAACAGGGTCGAAGCAAGTCCCTCACCAACAGTGAAAAATCAAAACAAGACGTGGGAGTCTACTTTGAAGATCAGCACACTTGAAGGACTATGAGGCCTAACAGGACACAATAGGATGGCAGCAATGGCTATGACCTTATGGTGGGCTGGCACAAAAGACGCAACAACAACAAAGCATTAAAGGCAAAGATGTGTGTAACCTGCATGAAACTTAGAGGGAGAAGCACAGGTTGCAGGAGGGAAGAGTTTGGAGGAGGCAACAAGAAGCCAGTCTGCAAGCAGAGGGGTTGAAACTGTAGCATTTTGGTAAATAGTTGTCTTAATAAAGAGCCAGTTTAGTTTTAGAAATATGGAGCCCTCTCATGTTATTACCCAGAATGTGGTACATGAAACAGGGACTGTGTTGGTTTAGCACTGTCCTATTTCCCTTGAACATCAAGGAGGAGTGTCCTTCACACACGCTCACCCCTCTTTCTCACCACAGGCCTTACATTTCTAAACCACAGTGATGCTATCAGAAGCAAAGTCAATAAAGACCAAAGAAGTCCTGAGGTCGGGCAACTTCTGAAGCTGTGAATGTAAGTTGCTCATATAACTACCCAAACTGCAATACACTTGTCTTATATTTTATCTGACAATTTTTAAAATATTTTTGAATTGTATATAATCTTTTTCTTCGAGTAACTGACATCAAACTCAGTTAAGAGCAGGACATAGACTCTTCCAGATGCATGGCATGCTGGCTTGTTGGGTGGCAGAAGATGTGTTAGGGAAGTCTGAATAGCCTCAGTAAATGGAGTCTTCTGATGATAGCGCCAGCCCTTGTGAGAAGAAAGAAGCAAATTGAAGGCCCCCCAGTTCATAAAAGCAGACATCTGGGATGAAATCCTAGGCCCATTGAAATCAGTGGCAAAATTTCAAATAACCTCAGTGTGAAAAAGATTTTACCTCTGAAGAACACCAAGACTGTCCTGGCTCCACTGAAGTCAATGGTAAAACTTCCACTGACTTCACTGTGACCAGGATTTCACCCTGTGAGTCTATTGCAAACACTTTTCATAAAAATCAGCTTAGATAAGGTGCAGTAAGTGTCTTTGTGTAGTAAGGGTTATTTCAGGTTGCTTTTCCTGTATAGGAAAATGATTTTCCTTTTGTAAAATGTGTGTGTAAGTTTCTCACCTCTTTTTGTATCCTCTGTTGTTATTCATAGAATCTACAGAAGGAAAGGACCTATTAGGTCATCTAGTTTTTCCTGCCAGCACAGAATTGTTCTCTATCAAACATTTATTAGGGTCTTGTTTAGACTAGTTTTACTTGTTCCAAGCAACAAGGCTTCTGCCACTGGAGATCATTCCACAAGTTAATAGAGCTTTCTAGCAGGAAGTTTTTTCTTGATTTTCAGCCTACATTTTCCTTCTTAATTTCATTCTTTCAGTTATATGACCAAATACCTAATTTTTTAGGCTATTCTATCACACCCATATCATTACAGTATTATCTCCCTTCTTGGTGCGTATACCCTGCAGATCTATGTGCACTGTTATCATGACCCTATAACCATACTCTACATATCACACTCACTTTTTTATAGATCAGTTCCTGCAACCCCGTTACCATTTTGTTGCTGTTCTTTAAACCCTCTCTAATCTGCTAATATCTTTCTGGTAATGAATCACCCAGGAAATCAACATTCCCATGTGTGATCATACTAGAGAATGACAATTACCCCCTTTGTCCCATGATGTGATGCTTCCTGGATGCAGTCCAAAATTGCAGTGGCCTGTTTTGCTGTCATAACTCACAGCAGATTCGTGTCTAATTTGCTGTCTGCTGTCTCCACTAAGACTCTCTTGATGATCCTGCTTCTATATTTCTGCATTCCATTGAATGTGTTTCAGATTATTTCTCCCCACATATACTGACTTGTTTTTTTCCAGTTCATATTTCGATTGTAATTTTTAAATGTTAGAAAAAATTTGCCTTTTAATTTTCTTCAGTCTATATAGCGAACAGTCAACTGAGAAACAAAGGATCCAAACACAACCGAACTCATAACGACATGCAACAATTTGAACCAAAGTTCTGTAGCTTGGCCCATAACAGATTCCTTCATATCCTCTGTTGATAAGGCATAGAAGCGGATATGTAACACACTGCTAGCAGCAGTAGCAATTTTTGAACCCAGTCCTGCTGACCTTGCTCATTTGAGTAATCTCCACTTCTTGTATGAGTAAGGACTACACATTTGCATGCGTAAGTTATAGGCTGGGGCTGTTATTCTTAGCACATAGAAGGAACAAGGAGACAACCCTGAGCACAGAGAATTTTATACAAATAGAATAATTAGGTGTATTAAAAAAAAAAGTTTTAACCTCTCAAAGTAACTTTCTCTCTTGTCATGGTTAAATGTTGTTTGTTTTTTTTTGTCAGGAGTAGGCAGATAGGACAAGTACTATAAGAAACCTTTCTGAAGGTTACATTTTATAAAGTATTGTTTTGTAGTTATAGAGTGGAGAGCACTTTTTACTGCTCTAAGTGAAAATGCAACATGAAATAACGGTGGGAGGAAAATGAAGTATATCTGTATCAAATTAAAATACAATTACTGAGTGACTTTGAAATAGCACTTCACATCAGTGCTCTATGAAACACAGTGGATATTTTCACTCAAGAAAAATACATAGAAGAAAGATGTAAAGCAATTATTTTCTTCGTCCATTTTACAATTAATCATTCAGAACCCCAAAATTCACTACAGCTGTTTACAATAAAAAGAAATGCAAAGTCAAATTTGGCAAATTGAAAGTACATGGGAATTGAGACAAAAGTTAGACCAACAATAACAAAAGGAAGGGAATCATTTCATCAACTGAGAAGACAGATGAGGAATGTGAATACCAGAATTTTCCCTAACTCCTGAATGTTGATGGCTCCATCATGCTTTAATAATTTTCTCTCCCTGTACAAGCCCTCCTCTGAAAACTTCCCACATAGTTTTACTTCATATCAAAATGTGGTCTTTCTCTGAAATATGACTGAAAACATTTCATTGTGGGGTTCTATGTTTCATGTTTATCAATGATTTTCAAACTAAATTGTTCAGTTACCAAGTAAAAAGCAGGATTTTTTAATTTGTTTCTTAAATATCCTGCGCTCAGGAAATCCAATCTGCAATCTGAAAAGCAAGCTGGTTCTTTCTGCTTCACATATTACCAACAATAGAGATTCTGCAATTGGGATTTGGTTAACAATTATGTTGATGAGGCAAAAGCCAGAATTGTAGCCAGCTCACACTGTGTGCAAAGCCAACACAGCTAAAAGGAGTCAAGTGTAATAAAAACTTATTTTAATCAATAAAGTAAATTGAAATGACTCTGAATAAACAGTTGAGTAAGAAGGTGCTATTTATATACAACTGCTTTTCAAATAGATCCTCACATTGTCCCCAGTTCAGAAAAGCACTTAAGGTGATTAACTTTAAGTTGCTTATGTCCCATTGAAGTACAGTTTGATTTTCTTGAATGAGGACAAACTTAAGTGTATGCTTAGGTGCTTTCCTCAACTAGGAGTATTAATATTAAGATATTCATATCACTGTGGTTTTTTTTAAAATTTTCATATATTTAATACACATATACACAGACACTAAGAGTATTTCATGGCTTCTCAACCCTGTATTTCTTAAAGGCAAGCCTTAATACAACAACAATTAGCACAATATTGATATTTGTTAAGGGTGCTTAAAAGACAAAAATGACTTGTTAAAAGCCCCAGTTCAACAAAGCACATAAGTATATACTCATAGCTTTAATGGAATTTAAGAATATACTTATGTGCTTTGCTGAATAAGGCACCAGTCCTGCAAACACTTATGGCACTGTTAAAGATTGTAAAATTAAGCTCTTACATAAGTGTTTTCAGGATCGGGACCTTGGGAAGGTGCTTTTTCTGAATCAGAAGGATAATTGGGTTGCATTTTAATAAGGTTTGTGGCAAGATATTTAACTTCATGAAGCGTAACTGAAAATTATTTAGGAACAGAAAAACTTACTTCACTAATGAGTTGTGCAACTAGTTATTAAGGTATATGCTTCCACCTAGTGACTCATAGCAATAGCTTTTACATTTTAGAAGACCGCAGAAAAAGCAAATAAACATATACAAAAACAACATTCATCATCTATTAATGGAAAGGACCACAGTACTTAACTACATTTTGTTACTGCCACAGTATCTACTTTGAAAACAGGGTGAAAATGTATACTCTTAATTGGTCAGCAATTATTCATCGCATTAGTTCTGCAAGTACCATGACATCAGTCCTCATCACTGGTATTGTGGGAATACTGAGATTTTAGTCACCTCTGTGTATAAATCACTGCACCACTAGTCTCTAGTTGGGCTGCTGCTGAGCCTCCCCCTACAAAGGAGCTAACATGTGGCAGAGCAGGAGCAGCTCTGTGACCATGGGAAGAGGCATTTCTGATGCCATGCTAGTAAGGGGAGCACTAGTGGTGATGCCAGGATAACAGACACTACTAAAAGTATCAGAGACAACTTTTGTTTTTAAAGGGGAAAGCTTTAGTTTTTTATTTATCAGTAATGCAAACACATGCGTATCTGCTTCAGCCTGCCCTGTATTAGAAACAACAGCAGCTTTAGAGCCCAATCCTCCTGCCCTTAATCTGGTAAGCAATCCCACCAAAGCCAGCATGACTTCCTATATGAGTAAGGACTACACACTGGCACATGAAAAAGTTACCAACAAGAGCCCTTAGTCTCTAGGGTAATTAAAGGGTGATCCTGGGAGATGCTGAGCATGCTGCCCTGATCTAGCCAAGCACTTAAGTACTTGCTTAATTTTAAGCACATGATTAGTCCCATTGAAGTCAAAGAACTTAAAGTCAAGGAAGAACTTAAGTACTTTGCTGAATCGGGGACCAAAATATTCCTCTCACTTATGGTTTACAGAGCCAAAATGGTCATCTATAGTAACCTCCCATTATTGTTAGATGATTGGTCCGAATCCGGCCACAGTTGGAATGAGTGAAACGTCATTACCATCTGACAGCTTTTTGGTATCCCATGTAATTTAGTTGGTTGTACTGGCAGCAGCGTTGGCAATCCCAGAAGAGCCCAAGGAAATGAAGGGAGTGTCAAAATGAATTGCACTATCATCTCTACAGCTGACCTCTCCAAGCACACCGTGGAGCAATGTGAGGAAAGCTTGCATTGTTGGCTTTGTGGGTAAACAGAGGGCTCCAGTCTTTAGCGCTCTCCATCCAATATCTTTCATGATCACAAACGATACGAATGCGCAGAGCTACTCCTCAGTATCAGAGCTGAGGGTCACTATACAATCCTGGATCTACAGAAACAAACAAACCATATCAGTTAGTCAACTGTCTCTTGTAGAAAATAAAAAACAATTATCCAAGTTCCTTTTTCGTTTTCGTTTTAAAACATTTTAAAAAATAATTTGTGTAATGGCAAAATATGCAAATGTTTAGAATACAGTTATTTTAATATAAATAATAAATCTTAATATAATATACACAGAGAGACATTGTAGTTTTACAGAAATTAAAATTATAACCTAAGAATGAAATATGTTATCATACATTAAAAATCAGAAAGCATATTTTCTTCCTTTCCTATTCCTGTTAATTTCTCTCTTCCTCTGCTTATGTATTATTTTATGCTAGGACTTGGTTTGTATAAATGATACTGTATATAACAGAATTATTCTGTAATGATTTAGCTTCCCTTAGTGAAGTTACTGCTGCTCATCACAGGGGGAACTCAGAACTCAGACTGAATTTTAAAATGATTCAATTGATCAAAAGTACAGTCATTCTACTAAATAATAAACATTTTGTCATGAAAATAATTAATACAATAGAAAAATATCTATTTACAGATGAAATTTAATTCTTCATGTGTATAGTTAATACTGCACAGTATTTACACCCACAGGATATAAATTGCAGCCTACCTATTTTAAAATGTTTCATAGTATTTTCCCCAGAATTTTCAAGCTTTTGAAAACTGTTGACAAAAATTCCTCTTTGTTGAAATTCCTCTTTGTTCCTCTCTATATCAATTCCTGCTCCAGCACTGATTTAGTAATCAAGGTTGTTACCATATGACAGGTGGCTGGAGTCAAATACAAAATTGGTTTTAATGGTTTCGTTTGCATTTGCTTTCTTAATATTAGATTTTTAAATCACAATCATGATTTATGCAGAGTGGTACCTTTTTGGTATTAAAACAGAAAAACAATTGTAATAGAACCAATAAATTAATTCAAAGCTTACATCACATGACCATGTTCTATTTTCCTCAAGTTTTAAGAAAGATTCAACTTCATTGAAGTGTATGAATGAATCCTAAAGAAATTGCAGTCTCCTTGATTTACACTGGAATCCAATACCAACCCTTTTTCAGAATGCATCCAGATTTATTAGCAATGACCAGATGGGATCATAATATAACCTCAGGGAAGAAAACTAATGGGTTTCCCATCAAGTCATATTTGGATATGATCCAATCACTATTAACATATCCAGATTCATTAGGAGCCTCTGAATCCAAGCACAATTTAGCTGAGAAATTACTGAGAAAGATAATTTTGGAAATTATTTAATTTCTTCCCCATAGCAAATTCATATTGCATCTAAAGTTGAGGTAGCCCACCATAAGAGCAGCTGAGTGTTCTTTGTTTGTCATGCAACAATCACTGGGGTTAGAAGGGCTGGCCAGAAGCTGTATTCCTTAGTTTGCTTCTTGCACTTGTGAGGTCTTCAACAGAAACAGGGAAAACCCAAAACTCAAGTCTTCAAAGGAAGTGTAGGGAAAAGAGAAAGTCATCTGCAAATACTTTGTTTCAAATATATTTGCAACTTTTAAATCATCCTATGTACTCAAATCTGCAAAAGTTTTGGGTCTCAAAAAAGATTTTACATGTATTTTATTTATATCTTTTCATGTTATTGTTAAACAAAACTGGGGTTGCATTTAGGTTTTAATCCTTGCACTTATAAAAATCAGTGGCAAAATTCCTGTTGATTTAAATGGTACAGCATCAGACACTGAAGTGGATACATGTCCCACAGTGCCTACATGTCCAATTACTTTGTAACTGTACATATGCATGTAAATGAATTGTATGTGCCTGTTATTATTTTATCTTTCTGTGTAAGTATATTTCCCCATGTTAAACAAAATTTGTTTTCTTTTATTAAAGTTAGAAAACAGCACCTCTGTTTTGAACACTAGTTCATAAATTAATAGAACTGTACAATCAGGTAATTGTTTTGTGGATTATTACTATTTTTAGAAGTAAAATATTGTTGTTGGATATTTTATTAAAGGGACACATTTTTGTACATTTAAAATAGTTTTTATCTTTACCTTTATATTCCCTTATGTATAATACATTCATGGGAAATTAAAAATGAAATTACTTTACCCAATTAGCATTAATAATAGAGTAAGGAATGTGTGCAGCTGTAGCAACAGTGTTTGCTAGATTCCTGCTATTTCAATAACAGTCCTGGAAGCACAAAAGTTTTGTTTTCTGTGGGTTCCTGAAAAATGTGTTTTTACTATAGAATTAGTAATCTGGTTAGAATTCATTTTTAAATAACAAATGTCCTTTCCTGCATTACTAATGACACCTTAAGAATTTTAAAAATCCAATTTACTTTTCATCATCTATGCTGCTGATTTAAGTTATTGCATATATCTACATTTGGACAATGAAAACAGCCCAGACATTTTTACTTACATTTCTGGTCAGTTTCACTTTCTGGTTTTCCTGCCAGAATATCTGGGCTGCAACTACCACATGGGACTTTTAAAATCCAAACAAGACAAGCAAACAAAACAACCCTCTTTTCAGTGATTTTTTTATTATTATTTCATGGGAACATTTGAAATGATTGATATTAGAGTCTGGCAAAAACTTTTCTTTAAAAAACAGAATACTAAATTTTGGGACATGCTCCTTTTACATTCTTCAGTGATGGAATGATATGTTTTTAAAAAAAACGGCAGTGTGGGAAAATCTTAAGAATTTGGAAGGTATTCCTAATAAATAATAATTTTAAGATATTTTAAAATTTGAGAATGAAATACCAATGACAAGTGTGATTTAAGTGTGTTGTGCTATAGTTATAATTATAAAAATAGTAATATGGCTAAAACAAACAAACAAATGTTGTAAAACTTTTTATTCTTTTAAATAAGTGACCTTTTATAAAATTTTAAAATGTTGATTGAAAATTAGTGGTATATTTAAACTAAAAAAGTTTAATTTTCTTTAATATTAGAAACAAAATTATTTTAAAAGAATTTGACTAGTTCGTGTTTGCAGCGTATTAAGAAAACCGTATCAGAATTTTCCTCTGTTCCCAAAACTGTATCTGATACTCGTGGTGCCATCTAGTGGACACTATCATTAAAGCAAACAGTGCTCACCAACATAAGGATCAACGTTTTTATTTACTCACCGGACTGGTACAACACTGGGTACAGCAGTCCAGACTTTCCTAGACTGGCTCCTGATTAAATCATTTCTTGGAGTGAGAATGTAGTTCATTCTTCATGGCGTCTTTACTCAGAATGTCAATAAATATTCTAATTAGTGCCAATTGTGACATGTTTTCTAGGAACTAGACTGAGAGGAGACCAGCAACTCATTCTACTTAGGCCACTGAGCAACCACCAGACACTAATGACCGTGACTAGGATGAATTTGAATCAGTCTCCTAGAGATGAAAAAAACACCATCTCTCATTACCAATCACTCAGGCCATCCAGTCTCTTTCTCTAGACAGTTTTTTTTTTCTTTTCTTTTTAGTGATGGGAGGATAACAAGAGGGAAGACAGATTAGAGGGAATCTCTCATTTCCTCTCCCTCCCATGACCCTCGGGTTGCAACTCAACTTCCAGCCATGGAGGGATTGACCCCATTTCTTCAGGAGCATATCAGTGCTGTATGGAGTATTGGTCAGGGAAACTTGCTCAGGAATTACACAATGCTGATAAATGTACTACCTCCAAACTACTGTCCAGGTAGCAAGGGACCATGCTAAGGAGATGAACTCTGATCCCCTGCATTTCAGCCACACGCACAGATTGTCAGCCTGGCCATAATGTCTTCAGTTCTTCAGTTTGTCTACAAAAAATTCCAGACAGTCTGTCAAATCATTTTTTAAAAGTGATGCAATTAGACTTCTAAAATGTTGGAGAGTCTGAGGGCCTGCCGGACTCAGATTTTTGTTTTTTAAAACAAGCAAAACAATTAAATTAAAAATCCACAAGCAGTTTTCCCCTTGGGGACAGAAAAAGAGAAGACCCACACTTGACAAATACTAATCACATTGCTTAATGCATTGTTGGAAGATGCTCAGGTTTTACATTAGAGGACATGGATTAAGGACCAGAGTAGAATACACTAGATTAATCATATCTAAATTTAGGGTGTTTTCACAAGATGTCTTACACAAACACAAGAATGTTTAGGCTGTTTAGGAGAGGAAGCATGTCCCAGTGGTTAGAGCACTAGCCTAAGACTTGGCAGAGTTTTAGTACAATTCCCAGCAGCATCATAGACTTCCTGTGAGATCCTGGGCATTATGTACTTCAGTTTCCGCCATTATAAAAATAGGGATAACAGTACATCTCTACCTCCAGTGGTTGTGTGAGGATAAATTATAGCAGAGAAGTTGATCTGTTATAGTTAAGAATGAACATCACAGCAGTTGATGCAGAAAGTAAGTTTTCTAAAATATGCGTGTTTACCTGGATCGTCTTGAAAATTTGCTGTCTCATGAGGATGTAGGGTAGTGTTAGTGGTCCACATTCGGGTCATTTAAGCACAGGGTTCCCGAGATACAGCCCCCACCCCAAAACCCCCAGCATTTTACAGAATCACCTGGTTCTTTAACTGATTTTTTGGACACAGCTAGGGCTCAAACGATGGTTCCAATTCTCTCCAAACAAATCCCAGTCACTCAGGATTTTTCTTAGCTACTGCACTTCAGCAAATGCTCCTTTGGGGAAGCAATATTGAAAAAGTTAAGGGTAAAGTTTGTAACTCCAGGTCAGAATTACATCTAAAAGATGAAATGCACATATGGAGCAAAACTAGGGTTCTGTCCTCAGTTCTATCTACACACCTACATAACTATACCTCCCTAAGTTTAACACACTTTATTCTGTTCAAAAAACTAGGCAATTCAAATGAAAGGTTACAGTAATGCAAACATAAACTTCTGAAAAAGCATGAAATATAGTTAAAGTACATGCCACTCCTTCATCACAATCTTAACTCTAACCCCTGGGGCTGGCAATAGCAACTGGGAATGACTCAGTTAGGGTGGTGCCATAAGCAAAAGTAGAGTGACAAAGAGACATGCCATTGTTTGCTGGAATTTAAATCTAACACCACAATTATCTGCATGCACGTAGCTGCTTTCATTACATTAGGTGTAGGCGTATTGAATGGAGGGATTAGCTGGAACAGGCTGGAACAGCTGTCTCTGTGATTTGAGGTCAGGTGTACATGTACTTTGAGACATCAAGCGTGTCCCATTTCAGCACTGAGTTCTGTAGGTCACGTCAGTAGTGGTGAACAGGAGTGTTCTTGTGATGAAGACTGTCAGCAATCTGGTGAAGGAGCCGTAACATTTAGCAAGGCTGGGCTGGTTTGCATGGAGTACGTTCAGTGTTTTGAGTGAAGGCCAGGAGTAGATAGCTCCCGTTGCTATACCTAACTTAAATGCAAGCTTCACCTTAGCAAAGAGGATCAAGATATTGTTCTACAGTGCTCATATGCACTGTTCCCCAAGTGTTCTGTACTTCTGTAAAGGTAGAATACTAGTATGGGTTTTATTGGCCAGTTGGTGCATCACTCAGAGGGCAGAATTAAGGTTGCATTGCAAGGATGGTGCTTACCTTAACTAAGTATTCAGGGCCGGCCCTAGGCTCCAGCAAGACAAACAGGTGCTTGGGGTGGCACATTTCTCGGGGCAGCATTCTGGAGCTGGCCATATCGCCCCTGGAAATGTGCCCCCCGCCGCCCCAGGTCAACTCCACCTACTCCCCTGAACGTGCCGCCACCACTCCGCTTCTCTCCCCTCCCTCCCAGGCTTGCTGCGCGTGAAACAGCTGTTTGGCGTGGCAAGCCTGGGAAGGAGGGAGGGAGAAGCGGAGCAGTGGCGCATTCAGGGGAGCAGGCGGAGCGGAGGTGAGCTACGGCGGGGGGGAGCCACAGGAAGCAAAGAGGGGTGGAATGCAGCATGCCCAGCGGAGGAGGCAGGGCCGGGGATTTGGGGAAGGGGCAGAGTTGGGGCGGAGCCAGGGGGGCCACAAAAAAAAAAAAGCAGGGGCAGCCAAAAATTTTTTTGCTTGGGGCTAAAAAAATCTTAGAGCCGGCCCTGTATATATCTCCTGATTTTCAGAGTGTAGCTGAGCTTGATGTTCTGGAAGGGCATGGGGCATGACCGGGCAACCTATTACCTATTAGCTTTGTGCACTTGGGGAACCAGGGTGCAGTGCCAGCCTGTCTGACTCACGGAAGACCTCCCCGCCCCCAGCCTCTGCTTGAACCAAAGCCGATCATAAGAAAGACTTGCAAAAAGCAATTAAAAGGTGGTGGAAGACACACCTAACCCCCTCCGGACAAGGGTGACAGGATTAAGGAAACTCCCCTAGCCTCATTTGCATCGAAGATGGGACAGGGAGGCATCGCCATTAGAATACAGAATGGAGAACAGAGATTCCAAGGCAAGAACCACACTGAACTCTGGAACCAGAAAAGCAGGGAAGCACTGCATGATGGGGAATCTCTGCTCCAGACGTTAATGAACTCACGCCTGCACCCACCCAACTCAGTAGTTATCAGACCAATTCTAGAAAAAATCCTTTATTGGGATCCAAAATACTGAAGCTGCCTCTTGACACTGTGAGCTCCTTCAAAGGAACACCACCTATAGCCAGGAATGATCAGTTCCTATTGTTGAGCCTGAACAAAACCTTGGTGTACTCACTTGAACCATCAGTTTACCCATAAGCAAATCTAGTGTTCTCCCTTGAATCACTGTTCTTTCCCTACAAAAACCCCTATCCACGCTCAAGTGTGTGTTCTGATGCCTGTAACCAACATCTGCATCAGGTCCATTGGGACTTCATCTTCTACTGACTGACCATGCTGAGGGCTTGGCCTGTCTCCAGCACTTCGCACCCTCAGTTTCCACCACCATCTGGGAACCCCGAACTATTCAAGCTTCCCAGAGTGCTGAGAACCCAACCCTCTCTCCTTCTCTCTCTAGGTATCGTCTTCTGACCCTGACTTGTGTGATCAGTTATAGGTTTCTAAACCTGGCTTTTATAATCAAATATAAGTTAGATTTAATAACGGTTTTATTTGTTTGGCTCCCCTTGTAGGGTTATTACCTGTCAATAATAACTTTCATGGTTAAGCTGGTTGCTTCTCTCGCTCTCTCTCTCTCCTCCCCCCCACCGTAGATGTTTTTTGCCTTCCCATTTGCTCTGCAGCAACACTCCTTGTACCTAAGCTAAAGATTCCTGCAGCGCCCAAAAATCTTGTGGGGTTTGCTCATCAAGTGGGTTACTACCAGAACAACTGTAACATGAAAGTGGGGATAGGGACATGCTGAACCTGGGGCATATATGGGTGGCAGCTTGGAAGTGCGGCTCAACCCAGCCTTCTGAGTCCAGGGGACATAGAGGGGTCAGCTTGGGAGTGTTGATTAATCCATACTCTGTTAATGTGTGGGGGTTTGTCTGATTCTGTGGCTGGAAGAACCCAGCCCTAGGGAACCTAGGTCCTGCAGGATAGCTCCACTGGGAAGGAGCATGCAGAAGGGAGAAGCAGAGCTCCATATGAGAACACAAGTGACACAAGCAGTACATGGACAGAATTACAGAACCACCCCCAGCAGAGTAACCCTAATAAATGAGCATACCCCAAAGTAACAGGCAAATCTGCTAACAAACCTTAACTGTGGTAATGCAGCTTTTGTCAGTAAATAAATTAAAGATTGAGATACACTCTTATGATGGTGACAGGGACCAAATAAATACTCAAAATTGCACTTAATGCTGAAAGAAAAGCAGCATGAGTATTTGATTTCCAACACGTCATTACCATTTTCTTCATAAGAGTCTGCAAATCTCATATATTGCAGAGACTATCTATTTTTGTTAGGAACACCTGAAAGTCGCTAACTTGATGGCCAGTAACCAGTGTCAGTGGAAGAGGAGATTCTTGTACAAAAATGAGCCCCCTGCTATAATGCTTTCTTCAACTACTGTCGCCAATGCAGATGCTAAAGAGAACATTAAATAGAATATTTTAGAGAAAGATGGAGGCAGCAAGGATTCCAGGAAGAATTCTTTTAGTCCTACCTTTCTGTTTCTATATCATATCAGGAAAAATCATACAATTGTACAGGAAATGGTTTACCTTGGACAAAAGTTCCCACAAAACATCCTTAGTTATAGACTAATCTAAAGTTAAGACTGTGAGCAACATTCCATAATAAACCCCATTTTTTAATGCCTCACACCTGCATAGAAAGTAGATCAGACAAAGTCTTTGTGAGACATGGTTTGAAAAGTCATAGGTTGTAACATTTTCCATACTGTCAAATCTCGAGAGGTTTAGATTAGACACTTCCAATTTGTTTTACTTACGAGGGGGGGGCGTCTCCTAAAAGATACCTTTAAATATTTTCAGAAAGCCCTGGTGTTTATATTTCTCTTCCTTTGAATAAACCTACCTCCAACTAAATTACTGGAACTAAGATCAACACTTGGCAATAAGGGCTATGGGCCAGATTTTCAAAGGCACCTAATGGGATTTTCCAAAGCAATTCAGGCACCGAAATCCACTTAATTTCAATGAGACACCCCTAACCTGTTTAGGTTCTTTTGAAAATCCCAGTGGGTGCCTCTCTGCATCTTTAGGCACCTAAATACTTTCTAAAATCTGACCCTATGCCCTTTCCCTAGCCCTGCAGTAGTGGGAGTGAGACACAGTCACTAATTTCAACCCAGAGAATGTGGGGTTTTGTGTTTTTTTGGTAGAGTAATAAAATATTTACCATTCAATATATCATTCAACAATGAGGTGCTTAACCACATTAGAGATGAAAAGATCTATTAGGTAGACCATTTATTCACCACCTCTCCCTAGCCAAGAAATAATTAAGTGATACTTAAATGGAAAAGTGAACTGAAAATAAACATTTCAAAATTCCCCATCTGCTGGAACTAAGACATGAATTCAGTTCATTACTACATAAAATATTCCCCTGCTCTTTTCTGGTTCCCTGAAATTGTTGCTATAGCACTTCTTATGCCATGGCTACAGTAGCAGGAAATTCCAGTGGAGCTGACACACAGGGGGTTCAGACAAATTATTTTTTAAAAACCCCATTTGAAGTTCTTCATCTTTATCCTTTTCTTGTGCTATTATACAACAGAAACTACCTCCTAAAGACTTCAACGCTCACAGTGTTGAATATTAAGGAAAATTATAAAAATGCAATCATGAGGTTACCTAATAAACTATCACTTGGCTGACATGAGAGATCCTCACTACTCAATTATAAGGAAAGGTTTTTGTTTTGTTTTTTTTTCCCCACTCAGACCATCTACTTATCAAAATGTTCCTCTGCATTTCTGGAACAGAGATATTTAAGATAAACCCTACTTTGTGTTTTCTCCCAGACTGCCCCTCATGCTTACAAAGAGTTTCCCATAAACAGCCACAAAATTAACTCTTCATTCTCCTTCAAAATTCTCCTTTCCCATGATGTCTACAAAAAGCTTAATAACCACTAGACTGCTGTTGTACAGACCATTGCCTAACATGCTGTCCAACACTATCTGAATGATTTCTTATATCCCCTTGTCTAGCTATATCCATCTGTTGTCTTGTCTTACACTTAGACTTAGTTCCTGCCTGAAAGGGCTTACAAGCTATCTTTTTGTTTTGTTTGTACAGAGCCTGGGGCTCGTAGCCACTATGGTAATAGAAACAATAAAAATAAATTTATAACAAAGATGCAAGAGCTGAAATTCTTCCATCATCTAAAAGAGTATAATGCATTATAAATCTTGTGCTGCAACAAACCTTCACTTTATTACAATTAAAGTCTTCTCACAGCTTTTGTGTATACAAACACAGCTGTTCAAGAAAACAGTTTATGTGGACTGTAAATGCAAAATAAAGTTATACAGTATTAATGTCCAGCCCCATGCACATTCTTTGCAGATGCTCTTCAGAGTAAGACGATTTTCCTGTGGCACCACTGAACCTCTGAAAAACGCTCAGTCCTCCAGCTCATGCCCACCTGTGGTGATAGCAACAGAGGCTCAGGTGGAACATGGGGGAAGATGTTAAAGGGAGAGTGCCAGGGCACAGCTGGCAAGATAAATAAAACAGGGAAGCAGCTGGAACATGGCCCCATTTCTGGTCCTGTCAGAGCAGGAAAGAAATTGACAAAGAGCTCTATAAAATCTAGAGCAGTTAGCAATCGTTGATTCCTCTTCCACAAGCATGTATATTGGAGCTTGAAATTACCCTGATTTTATCTACTTTCTTTTTTGCAGAAGAGCAAACAAACATGACAACTCTGGGCTCCCTCTGCTGGTCCTAGAAAGAGCCAAATTCTGTCCTCTTGTTACACCTGAGAAACCCTTAAACCTCAATGGGGCAAACACATACAGGACAGAATGTGAGCCACAGAATGAAAATTGTAAAGAAATACAAAGTGGCTGTTATTTAATTTCTCAGTAAACAGGTGATTCTTTTGTTTAAAAAAATCATGGGATATTCTCTTCCTTATTAGCCAATTTAAACATAGTTCAAATCTAAAGGACATTTCACATTTAATATTCAAATAGTTTAACTAAATGTGGTATTTTCTGTTTTGCAGTATGACAGCTGTAATGAAATCAGCAGATGGATACTATATATTAACTGTACAATATTGGGTAAGTTTATACCTTAATCTACTTAAGTAACCAGGTCAAATTTGAAGTCTCATTATAGGAAACAGACAAATACACAATATTCAAAAAAGAAAAGGAGTACTTGTGGCACCTTAGAGACTAACCAATTTATATGAGCATAAGCTTTCGTGAGCTGTAGCTCACTTCATCGGATGCATACTGTGGAAAGTGTAGAAGATCTTTTTACACACACAAAGCATGGAAAAAATGGGTGTTTACCACTACAAAAGGTTAACACCCATTTTTTCCATGCTTTGTGTGTGTAAAAAGATCTTCTACACTTTCCACAGTATGCATCCGATGAAGTGAGCTGTAGCTCACGAAAGCTTATGCTCAAATAAACTGGTTAGTCTCTAAGGTGCCACAAGTACTCCTTTTCTTTTTGCGAATACAGACTAACACGGCTGTTACTCTGAAACCTGACAATATTCAAATAGATTTTATGCATACATTTCCCTTATTGCCTCCTAATAACTTCTGTCTATTTAGTGTTCTATCCTGCAGGACCTTTTCACCTGATTTTACTTGAGCACTGAAAAGGAAAAGAAATCCCTCCTTCCACAACTCATTAATAACAAAAATTTCTCTTGGAATCTAGAAAAATTTCTTAAGTAATAACACCAAGCTGCCCAACATTTGTTTGTTTTTAACATAGTATCTTAAACTGGTATCTCTTTCCTTTAAAAAGCATAAATCTTATTCCCTTTGTGTTGCACAGTTACCACATATTACACATACCGATATGTAACCATTGGGCAATCAGAATACTTAGGTCCCAGTCCTGAAATACACTTTACATGGGTGGGGATCTGTGGGTAAAAGATCCTTCAATGGACAACATATTGCACGAGTGGGATCTTAATTATATCCATTTTTTAAACAAGAGCCTTTCTTAAAAACATAAAGGTATAGGGTAACATTCTCATATCTGTCATTATGTACTACTGTCGATCAATATGTAATGTGTAACTGGATGTAGCATTTGCTTTGTAATCACACGATACTTGGGATCTTGTGTCTACTCTGTAAACTATGATACAGGAATATCAAATTAAGGAGATATTTGTCTACTTTAAAAAGAATCACACGTGTATTGCCAACATGTTTATTTACCTATATTACAACTGTACCAAAAATGTTTAAAGTACAGTTTACGGGGGTTTTTTTTGTTTTTTTTTTACTGTTTATGCCTTTGCATTCTTTCAGATGGACAATGAAAATCCATTAAGTCTATTTTACTTTCAATTTCTCAGTGCTGTAATGTTTGGGTTGCAAACACTGTAACACAAGGTTCGTTTGTTTAAAAATAACCTTTTCTATTGGAATTTTAAAAAATAATCACTGACAACATTTTTACTTGTTTGGGTTTTCTATGTTTTGATTTGAACCAAATTTCAGTTTATAATGTCTATATAAAGTCACATAATATGTTTTCATAATTTAATAGTTCAGTATTAAAACAAACATCAGAACTCCAAAAAAAGAAGCTCTACAGGAAAATTAAAGGGATACTGTCAATTTACAGAACATGCTTCTGTCTAAAAATATTTTACCTCCTATAGTGCATAGTTGGTTCCATGGTTTCTCCAGTTGTTCCTGTGTTCAAGAACACCACAGCAACAAGTGAGAAAAATATTTTAAAATGTACAACCACAAGTATCGGTCAGGGGACTCAAAAGCAGGCAAAACACTTAACTCATTTTCTTTTAAAATTAACTAGATATAAAATTGATGTCCCTTTCATCAATTTCTGATCTAATAGAGTCTCCAGACTTAATGATAATTTACACTTGGTAGCTGGACCCAGCCTGATCACATACTCTTAATCTTTGGTGGCCTCCGTTTTCTACATAGTCTCTTTTCCACCCTTCAAATTTCTTCAAAGCTACCATGCTAATCCTTTGGCCACCTTGGATTTGTTTTTTCCTTTAACACGTTTTGCCTTAAGCTTCTTCCTCTGTCTGGGATTCATCCATACTGGGTACTGTCCATATTGGTCTAAAAGATTCTTTTTGTTTCTTTTAATCTGTGTATCCATCTTAACTTCGCCTGAAAAAAGAAAGCATTTACAAAAAAGTCAATAAAAATATTTGAATCAGCTTCATACAGGATACTTAGAAACACTAGATTTACAAACAGTAACCAATATAATCTCTCTTCACACATGCCATAATTTTTTCAGTATCAGGAGTTTCCATAAGGGATTTCTTCGGGCCCCAAAAAAATGCAACACAGGATGATCCCTTCTAAATAATGCTGTTTGCCACAGCAAAGGAGCGGGTCTGGAGCGTGCATTTGGACAGATGCTCTTCCCCAAGCCAAGTACCAGTTGTTGAGAGCAGGAGCTAGTTGCTGGATGGGGGAAGGAGTGTGCAAACCCATGGAATTTAGGAGCAGGAGCTGGTAATGGAACCATGTTGTTAGGAGAGAGGAACAACATGGACTATGATATTACAGTTCAGAGCTACTATGGATTATAGATACTGTCTTTTCTGTAGTGTTGATGGGTGAAATGAAGGGTCACTAGTACCAACTACAATGAAAAACAAGGTTAAAAAAAGGCAATTCCCCTCCCCACCCCCATTGCTACTCCATTCCAGGCTTGAAAACCAGAAAGGTGGTGGTGGTGGGGAGGGACATGAGAGAGGAAATGGTTGCAGGGAGTCCACGAAATAAAGGGGGATGGGAGGGTGGGCACACAGGGAGTTCGTGGCAGAAATGGAGGGACGCACGGAGCCCCCTGGGTGTGCACTGAGCTCAGTCAACTGAACCCATGAAGGGGCTGAGCCGCAGCAGAGATTCACAGCGGTGGGTTTCAGAACCTGGGCTGTGTTTTTCTCTGGAGCCCAACAAATAGCGCAGCAAAATTAAAACCCAACTCACCCCCTTGATCTTTGACTTTCTCGGGGGTGATCACCGTGGCTATTTCTTTAACCTCCTCCATTACAACATCCGCATTTGCTTTCAGGATGTTTTTTAATCGGCTGAGTTCCTTCGGCGCGTTCTTCTTCCTTTTCTCAGCGCGCATCTTTCTCTTCCATTTACTCCTTAAACTCTTGGCCATTTTTGATTTTAGCTGAGATGAGGGAGAGGTGACCAAACAACAACCACCACCTTATCTTCCGAACCTGGACACTTCGCCTGTAAACCCACCACTTCCCCTCGCCCCCCGACCAGCCCCAGCCCCGGGCCCCGAGCGGGCGAGGAGAAGCCCGGCCCCCAGCCCTGTGCTGAGGTGCGGGTGGGCTCCAGGCGGCCCCACCCACTCGCTGGACACAGCCGGGGGCTGACCCCGCGCCCGGGCCGCGGGCGGCCAGCGCGCCGAGGGTTTCCCCAGGTAACAGCGGGCGCCTCCCGTGGGCTGGGGCGCGGCTCGGCGGCGGCGGGGAGGAGGTGTCGCTACAGCAGGCAGGTCTCAGCCCACAACCGCCCCGCGACACTCACAGGCGGCCGCGCGCACCCCTCCCCCCACTGGGGAAGGCCCCGGCGGAGCACGCGATCGCCGGGCTCGGCCGCTTCACAGGGCAGGGGCCGCAGCTGGGCACCGGGGGGCTGGGGCCGGGGGCCGCGCGCGCGCGCTCCAGAATCCACTCACCGAGAGTCGCACGGAGCCGGCTCCCCCACGCGCCCGACTGCCAGTTGCGCAACAGCACCTGCCTTCAGATGTCTGTGTGGCGCGTGCGCAGTCCCGCGGGGCGGGGCGATGTCTGTGTGGCGCGTGCGCAGTCCCGCGGGGCGGGGCTCTATACGTGTACGGTGGAGCCCGTACACGTATAGAGCCACAAGCCGGGGGCGGGGCCTGTGGGCCGCTGAGTTAACCCGTTCGGGGCGGGGGCAGTTGTAGCAAACCTCTCCTGCGAAAGGGAGTGTGCGCGGGGCCGGGCACGTGGTGACCAGCGCGAAGCCGGGGCCCGTCGCTGGCGCGGCATCCACCTTGGCTGGGGCCAGGGATCCCCTCCGCAGTCACTGTCTCCCCGAGAGCTGCTGTGCGGCAACAGCAGCCCTGCGGCCAGACCCCTGCTGGCCTTGAAGCAGCACAGCTACGGAAACAGCGGCAAAGAGTCCTGGGGCATCTTATAGACTAACAGAGGTATTGGAGCATAAGCTTTCGTGGGTGAATTCACTCACCTGTTTGTATTCACCCACAAAAGCTCATGCTCCAATACGTCTGTTAGTCTATAAGGTGTCACAGGACTCTTTGCTGCTTTTACAGATCCAGACTAAGGTGGCTACTTAACCCTCTGAGACCAGCTACAGAAACTGACACATTACCCTGTATTCTACAGTCTCTAGGGTCTAGACATTGGGTCACCGTTTGCAAGGCACTGCTGCTTTCCCCACAGTACAGAGGCAGATCTGAGCTGTTGAATTAGAGACTAGTTTACTCAGAGGAAAGTGCTTTATCTAGTAAAAAGCCCAACGATGCAGGTTGAAAATACCTAGGAGAACTTGGTCCTTCAGCAGCCTTAATAAATGTACACATTAGCTATACTGGAGGATGGCTCAATTAGTCCTCCCGCATTTGTTTCATAAGTGATCATATTCAGATACTAAAAAACGTGTTTAACACATCCAACATTTTATTCGCGGATAAAACCCGACGGAAAATAAGGTGCTATTTTCTAGACAAAATTAACAGGAAACACACACGATGTAGAAGTAACTCCAAAGACTCATGCATCTGATCTTGTTACCGAACATTTAAAATTTCATTATAGTTCTTAATACAGCTCAAATACCAGAACAAGTGGAACATTCACTGACCGTCCTCCTTGACCAACTTCTCGGCAAGCCAACGGCATACCTGGTCCTAAACTATCCCAGTTTTTTATTGCTAAGAACAACTTTCACTTTGCCTCCTCTTATTTTGCCCTCACTGGCTTTCCAAAATTTCACCAGCCTGGAAAACACAACCCACATTCACACCAGAACCCAGGTCTCCCAAGTAACAAGAGCTGCTGCTAAGCAATGGTTTACATTTTTAGTTCTCTCCACTATCTGATCTTTGGAGCTCTCCAATCCGTACAGCTAGATGAACAGATTTTAGGGTTAAGATTTTCCAATTTTAATGCATGCAAACATTCACAATTCTATGCAGACTCAACATTTTTATATGTGCAAAACCACATTCCATCTTTCAATTATGTTTATGTTAATCAACAGCTGAAAGATAGGCAATAAATAATTGAGCAATCTAACACTGTGTATTGTTCTGTTTATACTTGTCCTTGGTAAATAAAATAATCTCATAGCTCTAAACCAGAGTAGATTAAAATCTTTTAAAGGAAGTGTAGTTATGTTTTACTAGTTAATAATTCCAAGTCTTTCAAATCAAGATCCCACTAATATACATTTTTAGAATGAGAGAATTTTAGCTTATGTAAAATATCACTATACACTAACAAAATGAAAAGACTTGATCTTATATTATCCAGATAGATTTATGATTCCAAAGGAACCATCCGCAACAATTATAGGATAGCAGAAATAAAATGATGGGATTTTCTAACTGTTCGTGTTAGGGCTATCAGAAGTTGACAAGCATTTTCATCAAAAACTACCCTGGTCACAAATAAAGCCGTTACAAAAGTAACTGAAATGGCTGCAGGGTGCAACTAAAGTAAAATATATATTTTGAGCAGAAACGCATCAGTTACATAAAACCCTTTCATTTCTGAGAAAAAGATTCAGTAATCATGGAATGGAAAAATAGTAAGATTCGATCTCAAAATATACTGCAGTTTGTATATAATCAAAACCAATCCTATTTAGACTCAACCCTCTAAACACCACATTTCACTATTTATGGAGGAGTTTCACTACAGGTCACCTACAGTTATTTTTTATTTAATGCTTCTAGTAGGCGCAGCAGGTGCAGGAACAGATTGATGATATCTAAGTAGAGATTGATGGCAGCCAATATATACTCTTCCGGGGACAGTCTGTGCATCAGTAAATGAGTGTCATAGATGATAAATCCGCAGAACAGCAGCGCTCCCGCAGCAGCAAACAACAGCTCTATTGTCTCACTATAGAAAAACAGCTATAACCAAATGATAACGTGAGAAGGGAAAACATTTGTAAGTTCAAATTTCTTATACAAAGGCACTTCACTATTAAAACAAAACTACAGTTAGACAATTGTAAATACTTTGCCCTTGTACAGGAATATACATATTGCTAAAAGCCAGTAGTAGAAGAGAAAATTCCAAACTTTTGTTTTCCCCACTCAAATTAACACCCCCACCCTTGAGGTCTTAGGTCAGTGTCACCATTCTTCTAGGAGATGTGGATTAGATATGATTTACTTCAAAACATACATATATACTACTGATTCAGTAAGACTACTCACAGTAGTGAAGTTAAGCATGTGCATAAGTGTTTGCAGGATAAGAGCCTAAATGAGCTGGGGGGGTTGCTACTGGGTGATGCAAAGTATTGTCCAGGGGCTGAGCACACTGCTTTTGCAGTACTCCAAACTGAAGGAGTAAGACAGTGACAAACTGAACACGTATTTTCTGCAAAAAAGTGCAGGCTGTATGCTAGAGCCTTCAATGTTGTCTATCCCAGAGGTTCTCAAACTTCCATTGCACCACGAACCCCTTCTGACAAAAAAATTTACTACATGACCCCAGGAGGGGAGCGGAGACTGAGACCTGCCACACTAGGTGCGGGTGGAGTTCGGGCTTCTGCCCTGGGTCCCAGCAAGCTTATGTTGGCCCCGGCGACCCCATTAAAATGGGGTCCCAACCTACTTTGGGGTCCCAACCCACAGTTTGAGAACAACTGGTCTCTCCCTATCATTCCAAATTTGTGTCATTAGAAGCAATGCCTCAGAGGAAGCTCTGCTTTCAGGACAGTAATAGTGAAGGACAATGAAGGAAAAAAAAAAAGTGGCCATCCTGCCTGGTTCCAGTCAATCAAGATATCTAGTTTGGTTAAGTTCTTTCCCAATCAAACATACTCCCAATTTTACACTGCCAAAACCAGCATCCTACAGAAATCAATTTGAAAAATGTGGTCAAAAGGTTACAACATAACCTGTGCCAATAACATTCATAGATTGCATCAGCAATACCCACAGCTTTTGGTCTTACAATATAAATGAAAGATTTCTACAAAATGGTGACTGAACAGTACGTTTTAATAGTTTAATTACAGATAATTCATCACTACATTAATTTGTAGTCAATTCCCTTTATAGTTAGCCAATTGGAGACACGTACATGATACATTGGCTTATTATTGATCAAGGATAAAATTATCAACAGCACTCAAGTGACTTAGGAACCCAGGTCTTATTGAAAGTCAAAGTGTATTGAAAATGGGACTGATGATCCTAAGTCACTTTGGCATTTTTGATAAGTCTATTCCAAGATTTGTATAACTTTTATTTTTTGAGTTCTCAAGCATGTCCTATTCTAACAATTGTATTCTTTTACAAATATATGTAATTAGGTGTTAAGTATTTTGTTTCAATTACTAGTTATGTCAAACAATCACTTCTAGTCCTGAACACAATATATCTTACCCTCAAGAGACTGGAGAGGATGAAAATCCACAAGCAAGCAAACAGCCTGGAAAAAAAAGACATTCGTGTATTAGCTATATTACTATTATTTCAAAATTTTCTTCAAATTTTTCCATCCCACAGAAAAACACCTTGAATACTCTAACAGTTATTCGCATATACATGCAAATACACACAAACACCCCCTCCCATCCACTCACAATCTCTCTGTTGCAGGTAGCAATGAAAACTAGCGTTAATGATTTGCTATTTGAAAGTTCCTTGATATTTCAGTGAAAAATGCAAATAAATAGTTTGCTAGTGTAATAGTAACATTATAGTTTTAAAATTGTTAACATAAATAGCACAACTGCAAAATAAACTATTTGCCAAAGGAGGGACCTATATAAAAACAAAAATTAAAACTCAGAACACCCATAAGATTCCCTTAAATCAATTACACAACTCAGCTTTCTGTAGGCCTGGCTTTTATTCCTGTATCTGTAATACTTGTGCTTTTAAAATAGTCCAATAAAGGAACCTACCCTGCTCCGAATTTGCTGAAATCTCTCTTGGACTGCAAAGTATACACAGTCAGCCCAAGAAACACAGCAGTAGTCAGAATAAAAGCTTGTAAGACAACTGATACATCATAGAAAGTCACTGTAAACAGAAAAAAGTCAATTATTTAAAAATAGTATGCTGTGCATATAAATAAACATTGTGATGAGTTTTTTGTATTTATAGATTGTCAGTGTGAGAAAGCTGGTTAGATTTGACCTCACAATCTTGAGACTGATATATACAGTACGCGCGTACCATATGCTTCTACATTTGCTGGTTCTTAACATTTTTGGTATAGGGTTAGCTTTCTTAAATGGACACGTCAAATCTTTTGTACCTGTGCTAAAAAACATTTTCAGACTTGTGCAAGGAAAGCCAGATCCAAGAGCAGAGAGGGAAGACAGGGTACTAATCCCATCCCTGCAATGGGAAAGTGGTATCTTTTCTCCTACTCTTTAACAGTCAAGTCATAGGGATACAAAGCAAATATAGAACTTCTATTTAATAGGAAGAAAGGATGACAATCTGATTTCCTCCCTCTGCTCCCAAGACTTTGCTACACATGTTGAAATCATGTGTGCAAATCCAAAATAAGAGCTCTGTCACCGGTCAGGTCACATCTGGCAGTTTTAAACAGCAATGGGTGCAACATGTCCAATTCCTTTCCCTATTTCTGTCTGAAATCAACAGGCAGTATTAGAATGACTAGCGTTTGTTTACCTGTAATAGCAACAGTCAATGCTTCCAAAAGGGTCTATGAGAAGAAATGGAAAAAAAGCATAAACTAAAGATATTCATATGAAAACACTGTACACATTCACCAGTTTGTAGTTTAAGTATTTTGCTACATAATCTTTTACTATATGCAGAATGTACCATGTGCTATAGAAACATGCTAGTTTATTTAAAAACTGAAAGTTTTTAAAAATAAAGCTCTCAGTAAGTCAAAAAATGGAAACTACAGTATGTCTTACTATCCAGGAGAGAGCATAATTGTTACATGTAATTTTTATTTCACAGCCTATCTTATGGTACATGACAATTTTAAGTTATGTGGCTAAAAATTTCCTTTAAATAACAATAAAAAGGTAGATAGGTTTCTCAGAACTGTTGTTATAACTGAACTGTTTTCAGTTTCTCTGTCTGTATATTTTTCAGTATTAAAATACTTTCTTAGGTGAATTTTAGGACTATGGGGTGGAAGTATGTACTTGTGTCCTTAACTCCTTTCCCTTGACCAACTAGCTTGAAATCAAATCCACTACTGTTGTACTGACACAGGACTGAAACAAAACTTGGAATTTTCCTTAGTTTTAGTATTCATTAAAGAAAACATGAGGGGGGAAAAAAGGTTTTCAGAACAGTACCTTGGCTGCTTTTATCCTGTTTACTCTTGGGGGAATTCTGTGGTACTGCATGCTGGCAGAAAATGCCCCCACTCTTTGCTTCCCTGCTGAAAATGACAGGGAAGCAAAGGAAAGCCGAGGGCTGGGATGTGGGGACAACCATGGGTTCAGTTTTCTTGGGGGGAGGGAAGGGGGCTTGCTTCCCCCAAACAGAGGTAAGGTATGGGGGGCACACGAGGTTTTGTGCCACTGCCCTCCCCATTTCTGCAAGCACAGAGCTGCCCAACTGAAGGAGGCTGTGTCTGGGCTCCAGTGACTCTGCAGGTGAATGCCACCTCCTGGATCCTAGTGCCAGTCATGCTCTCCTTCTGTGTGCTGGGACCCTTCCTGTTTTCTGTGCAACAGTGACTGCCTGCAGTGGGGCTGAGTAAGTGGGGGGCAGGGGTAATGAGGAAGGAAGTGGGGGGGAGGGGAAGAGGCAATCTGGAAGGAAGGGGGTGCGGAATAGGGCAAGGGGAGGGGAATGTGTGAGTGAGGGGAGGGGAATGGAGCAGTGGGGGAGGAGGATGAGATGGGGAAGAAAAGGGGATAGGGGAATCGCGGGGGGAAGCGGGAGTCCAGCATGCGGCATCCTCTCAGCAGCAACTGGGGCTCCCACATTAAACAGGTCTCACTGCAACAAGCCCCAGCTCCCTACACCTGGACCCCCCGCCCCAATGAGCCCTCCCACACCAGACCACCACCCCACTGAGCCCCAACCAGCTGCACTTGGACCCCTCCCACCTAGCCCCACTCCCCTAGCACCCAGACCCCCTCCCGAGCCCCCCACATCCAGACCCTCCCTCCCTGAGCCCCAACCACCTTCATGTGGATCCCCTGCAGAGTCCCATTGCCCCTGCATCTGGAACCCCCAACGAGTCCCCATGCATCCAGATCTACCACTGAGCTGCTCGCACCCAGATTGCCCCACACAGAAACCTCTCACCCCACACTTGAATCCCCCTACACTAAGGCCCTCCACACTTGGATCCTGCTGGGCTGAGCCTGTGCACCCACACCTGATGCACCTGGCGCAGAGGGGCAGGGCCCTGGGGTGTTTCTGGGGCAGGCCTGTTTCAGGGTCAGGTGTAGCCTCACTGCTAAGTCCCTGTACTGGAAGAGGGGGGGGGGGGCTTCAAGGTGATCTCCCACCTCAGTGCAGCCAGTGGTCTGCGCTCCCCACTGGAGCCACATTTATTTATTGACAAATAATATTTGCGGAATTTTAAAATATTGCGTGCATAATTTTTTGGCACAGAATTTCTTCAGGAGTACCTGTTGGATCAAATCAACTGTTCTGAGCCCTCAGTTTCTTTAAATCTATTATGTCCCAAACTTACAGTTTTGTCCTATCCTTTTTGCAGTGTGTAATGTTTAAACTGTTGAGGAAATCTATTGGAATACAACATTCCATACTGTGCTTGGATGTAACTTTTACAAAAATTATTTCATTTTAAACAACTTGAATAAAACCCTGAACGTTTTCTGCATCACAAGTACAGAAACAGACAAATATAAATCTACATTCCAATTAAGATAATGGACCCACTGCATGGCTTTTGGAGAAAACATCTTTGTGTCTTATAAGTCAGGAAAACCTGGTAGATCTCTTCAGATTTGAAGAATACAATTTACACAACTTCTTCCAAGATGTCAAAGCCAGAGGAATGCTAATGGTGCAACCAAAGCATCTCTTTTTGGCAGACTGAACTGTCCCATTACTTGGGACAAGAACTCCTTAGGCTATTGGAGGGTGACTGTGATAACTACAAAATTCTACATATGGGCTGACTGGTAGTTATATATTATCATGCACGGGATCAAAATTTGAGACTAGCTCATTCATATGCTCTTTGGATTGGAAACATGCTCGAAACTCTTAGCACCAAGAAGGAGAAAATCGATTTTAATCTTATACACTAGAAACCACTATTTGTCCCTGTCAATGACTGTGCTTGATCTCAGCTATCCATTGTTTAATGGTTTAGTAAGTATGGTAACACAGAAATTTCCTTGAGTCCCATGTTTCCTATTCAGCACCTTACAGACAAAAGAAAAAGTCCTTAAAGTTAAGGGAGATATTAAAAAAGAAAGAAGACAAAAAAAAAAAAAAAGAAAACTTTGCTGAGACCTGTTTAAAGCCCCAAAACGATGTATTATTTCCATAAGGAAGCTTGCAGAAGACTGATTGGAGGATATCCAGAAACAAGGTGTGGCCGGAGCATACAAAAATTCTGAAGGACTGAGAATTTTATACTATACCTTGCAAAAAGGTACAATGAAATAAATTAGCCACCACTGGTTTGTTTTAAAAAGTTATTTTCAAATAAAATTTACATTAAGCATTACTCTTGTAAAGAATGAAATTATAAGGATACTTACAAATCCAAAGAGTAGGTATAAATTAACAGGATGCTGATGTCTATACAGGGTTAGTGCTAAAATCATAACCAAAGATCCAAGCACAGATGCCAAAAGCAAAGCAGGGCTGTAAAATTTAACACAAGAAAGTCAGAGTTAAATAAAAGTAGTAACACTGCTCTCTCTCACATTTTCTTAAGAAGCTAATACTTATACCATATGTCTACAGTAATACTAAACTGAGGGGTGTGAGAGTTCCTTTTACCAAAAGATACAGGCTGTTCAAAGATCTATTAACTGGATCTAAAACAGTGATCTATTACACTTGTGTTTGGAGGGGAAAAAATAAGCCCACCACATATGCAAAATGCAAAAAGAAGAAATTTTTATCTGTAAACAAACAAATCCATAATACTTATACACGCGGGCTCTGATTCTGCAAACAGATACAAGTAATTTTATGCACTAATTCACACAGAATTCAACATAAACATTAACTAGTAATTTGCTGCTGAAATGAAATTGATAAAGTAGTTCCCCAAGCAAAACATAAGAAGTTTCAGAATTCGACGGGGTGTTTCCAAGTATGGCCATGTCTACACTACAGAGCTTACAGCACTGTAGCACCGCTCGTGCAGATGCTCTAAGCCAATAGAAAGAGCACTCCTGCTGACATAGCACTGTCTACACCTATGCTTAGGTGAGGCCTGTGTTGCTTGTTCACACCCCTGAACAACATCAGTTATACTGACTTAAGCTGTAGTGTAGACATGGTCTATAAATATAATTAAGATTTTATACGGTATCCATTATATAGCATTTTGTGCTGCTGTTTTATTGAAATTACAGTGAAAAAAAAAGTTAAGGCAAAATTACAAGAGTGTATGTGGCACAGTGCCTGAGAGGGAAAGTTCCAGATGAAATAATACAGATGGAAAACCAACTCAAATAGGATCAGTTGTGGTGAAGGGACACTAGTAGAAACAGTAAGGAACATTGGAGAGCAATGGATACAATTTCTGAAGCAAAAAGCATCAGGTATGTGAAGAATTTCAGGATAATTCTCAGTGAGTTAGCAATGGCCAGGAAGCCACAAACAGTGACTGAGGATTGGGCAAGATATGGTCCAGCTTCCTGGGACACGAAAGTGACAGTTTGACTATACAGCATTCCAAACGCTGAGTCAAAAAGCAGGGATTTAGGAAGACCATAAGAAAAAAAAACTGCATTAGCTGAGATGTGAAAAGATTAAGGCATGTATCTCAGCGGAGAGAGGATCAGGATAGGAAAGAGAAATATGGGAAGAAAGTAAACAAGATCTAGTCAGATTCCAAGATTTCTAGTACAGGAATACAGTTAGAGAATTGTAGAACCAAAGACAAAGAGGATGTTTTACTCAGAATATATCTGGGAGATGTAAAAAATATTAATATAATTAAATATCCTCTCTCACTTCCCTCCCACAAATTCCAAAGCGACCATTGCACCAGCTACATTTTACTTTTTGAAAAGATTTCCCATTTCATTTAAGAACTTTACCTTTCATGCACAAATGTCTGAACTGGAGTAGAGTACAGAAAAATTGCAGACGTCACTGTGGTCAAAAGAACTTGAATTGAAAGAATACTGTAGACTTTTCGTAAAAAAGCTAGGATAAAGAAACAAAAATGACATGTCAACTTTGAATTTGCTGTCTACTTTAAGTCCTAAAATGTGATTCAGCAATGAGTATTCAATCTGAGTTTGCAATGTGATATGGACGCAACAGAAACTGACGTAATTATTGAACTGCATAAAAACATGCCACAGAGCAAAGCAGTAACAGTCCTTTCACCATACAGCTCTAATGCACCTGCGCAGTATGTGGAGATATAACTAGGTGCAACAGGATGAAAGAAAGCAAATGTAGGCTATTAGATCATAAACAGTCTCCCAAGATGGTAAAAGACCCATTACTTGGGATTTTAAATTAGGCTGGACACAGCTCTATAAAAAAGACTGCTGAAAAATCCTGTATGGGCAGAGACATGGTCCCAAATGATTTAAGTGTACTGAATAGGTTTATAAACACAGACGCCACACATTTAGAGCAAAAAAAAGTCTCTTCACATCAGTAGCCTTATGTCACCACCTGAATTCTTAAGATCAAGAAAAAATGTGTTTTTCTACACCAATAGATTCAAAACCTCCAGTCTCCCTGACTAATTTTTTAAAAGCTGTTCTAGAAGCCAAATTTGACATTTATGTTTCCTCCATAACAGTGCTTGAAGTTCAAACTGAATACTAGAGACTAAATCACCTAGTGAGAAAAAAGTGAAATCTGAATAGAAGAGTTCACAGCCTCTTTCCCGCGTTCTGATAAGAGACAGTACCTCAAGTCAGGAGGGGGAACGCCTTGTGCAGAACGCCAGGGCAAGGCCGGTGTCCTGCTTAAATTGGATTTAAGTGGTGCACTGACTTTCTGCTAATTCTGCAAAGTCTGGATAAAGATAACTTTCTGGATAAAATGTGAGAAAGTAAACTATAAATTAAAGCTATAACCATCAAGTGATGGATGAAGCAGCTGGGATAGCAGGAAATGCCTCTTACATGAATCTCAGAATTATATTTGAATCCACTTTTGATGATAAAACAAGCTGACCTTCCCCTGAACCGTACTCATCCTGGGTAAGTAAGTGCTTGGTGAATTACCCTAGCGTGGGTACTAGGAGAAAGCCTACTAACTAATCACAAGAGCCATATGGTGTTTTTAGACCTCACGAAGGGAGCTGGGTTAAAAGGCCCGCCCGCCCCTCGGACGGCAGCACCCGGGGCGCACGCAGGGAGAAAACAGGAAGTGAAACGCGGGCAAGGCCGAGTGACCGCGGCAGCGCCGAGCAGGGACGGGGGTTTGCGCCGCCCTGAACCCAGAGGGTCTCCGCCGTGGCTGCCGGGGGACCGAGGGGCAAAGGCCCCGCGGGGCAGGGGACGGAGGAGTCCACGCTAAAGGGGGACGCTCCAGGCCCCGCAGGGGGAGCCGCTCGCGGGGGGCGGCGGCGGCTCCGGCCCGAGGCCGGGTCTCACCCATGCGGATGTGGACGCTGGCCGAGGCCACGTTGCTGCCGTAGTTGAAGTCATCCTCGATGGAAGACCGGGGGTACCGCGGATCGGCCGCCGCCTCCATCGCCGCTGCCCCCTGGCCAGGCGCCTCCGTCTGCCCGACTGCGGCGGCAGCCCAGCAACCGACCTCCGCTCCGCGGGCTGCCGGGTGAGAGAATCAAACCCCGAGCCGCCGAGCCAGCCCCAGAACCGCCGAGCGCCTCGATCGCGGGGCTGCCTGGCTCCCGCCCCTCCCGGCGGGGCGGGGCGGGGCCGCGGGAGCTCCTGGTGGGGCCGCCGGGCGGCCTGGCCTCGCCTCGCCTGGCCTGGCCTGGCGTGCGGCCCGAAGGAGAACAGCGACCGTCGCTCCCATCTCGGGGAAGACTCGTTCTTGCCCCCGGGGCTGTTAGCGTTCAGGCGGGCGGGGTAGTTCCCCCGCACTAATTCAACCCTAAAGTCCTTTATTAAATTCAGGGCCAGATGGTGTTTATACAGTTGCTCTAACCCTGCCCCAGAAGCCTAACGAATAGGCGGGTGACTTTCACCCGGACGGTAACAAAATATGTATGAACGTTTGATCAAGATATTTACAAATGGGCTCAACCCAGGGATGCTGAGACCCATATCGGTCGGCTCCAACATGGTCAGGCAGGTATTCGCAAGGAACCCTTTAAAAGTTTACTTTTTTGTACCCTTTAACAAACAAGCAAAGTCCTTGCCAATTACTGACTTCAGCTAAAAACCAATTTAAGACAGTTCACCCTTCTTTGGACTCTGAATCCATATAAGATTTCCAGTTTCCTATCTCTTCCCCTCCTTGCTGACAAACAGTTTTTCCTTTGCACCTGGGTTCACATAGGCCCTAATTTTTTAAATAACACTGGTATGTGGGGTGGGCCATGTGGACTTATTTTCAGACAAATTCTCTCTGTCTTATTTAAAACCATCTGCAGTCAACCCTATATCAGTAAGAGGCCTTCTTTTTAAAACTTCCCCTTATTGCATTAGTTGTTCTTTGAACCAGACATCCTCCCTACTTCATTCCTTATGACTCAATACTTTCAAGGTCTTTCTTGCTAGTTAGGGCCTTTCATTACAACACATTTCTTGAGCCTAACTTTAATTCTCTAATTATATATTTATTCTATACCTCAGCTGGCAATTACACCTCCAGCTGCATTGCAAACCTACCTTTGTCTGTAGCATCAGTGGGAGTTGAGGGTGTTCAGAACCTCCCAGGGTTGCGCAGCACCTGGCAGGGTTAAGCCCTAACTCACCATTTCTATTAAAGTTCCTTTGTGATATAGCAATGCTGAATTTGATTAAAAATAGATTTTATTTAGCATGTGGATAAATACGTACCATGAGAATCTACAACGTACTTCACATTAACAGCTGAATATAAAGTGAATATAAAAAAGGAGGGGGTATAAATATAAGTAGAATTAGTGTTTGTAGGAAAAGTTTTTCACTATACTGACACAGGTCTGTTCCACTCTCTGTGATGGTTTTGTGAGGCTTTAGATTTGTTCCTGTCTCTTGGAAGCCTGGGTTTTTTTGTTTGTTTGTTTGTTTGTTTTTTGCTTTAAAGCCAGAAATGCCTAAGGGGAAACGTGAATGTTGAAAAAGCAGCTTCTCCAAAATGGTTTGCCTCAAAATTATTATGTAGTACATCTCTTTCCTCATTGAGTCAAAGTAAACAACAACTGTGTTCTGTAGAAGTTTTCAGAAATTATTAATAGAGGTAAAGGAGGCCTTTGGCTCTAGAATTTGCTTCTGATGTATACCCCCCTAAGCCTGAGTTGTACCATTTTATGGTACAATATAAAGCAGATCTTTGTTCAGGCTTTCTCCTAATAATGGGATTGATCCTGTAAGATGCTTAGTACCCTCAGTTAAATTCAGTGGAAATTGAGGGTCTTCAGCATCTCACAGAAGACACGTAGCAGTCTGCAAGATCAGGCTTTATAAATGTTGGATTTCCCCTGGTAACTTGACCTTTGGCTGGTTATTTCCTGCCTGTGAACTCTTTAAGCAGGTGATTCTGGATGATGTGACAGGCAAAGCAAGGTGGTGTTCCCTTATTTAAAAAAAATAATTTAGTTATATAATTATTAGTTATATAATTAGTATGCCAAAGATGCTGATATACTGTAGTGTTAGACACCTTAGAAATACTGTAATAAATACATGTAATACATACAAATTAAATAAAATATTTTTTAAAAATTAGAAACAATTGAAATTGTAAAAAAAAATTAACCCCAGTGGCTTCTAATTGTGTACTTCTCCCATGAGAATCTAAACATACCAATTCTACGATGCTGTGATAAAATGATTCTAGGCATATTTTTCAGTTATTCAGTTGTTGTTTCAAGTTCCTACATGGCAGTCTCAGAGGAGAAAATCTTATTTTAAAATTAACATCATTTTCTACTCTGCAAAATTATGATTCTATTAATGTCATTTTGCATTTTTAGACACTGAGGAGCAAAATCATTCAGCTTCATTCCTGGATTCTTTGAGCCTGAGAATTAGTGAGGACTGGACACTTTCACAACTGCAAGGCTAGTCCAAAGTACACTTACAAGCATATACATTACATTGTAACTACAATATTTAATTATGCTCTTATGAGGCAGGAAGTCAGCACAAAGAAACTCAAGGACAGATGTGCCATCTGCTGCCGTAATATCCTTGATAGTGATTTGTGAAAATCCACAAATCAGGGGATGAGAGTTTATCTTCTTTAACACTTCATGAAACAGACAAACTGCTGGTCTGGCCTTTGGCAATCGGATTTCCAGGCCAGCCTTTCGTTCTTCTAGGATGAAGTACTTCTCTGAATGTTTCCTTTAGCTGTACATACACTTTAGCTTTACTTGATGAGACAGTACATTGCTATTCATCTTATGTCCTGTCTACACTACAGTATTTGTCATTGTATATAACCAATGAACTGTAACTGGGTTGACTTCATGCTTTGTTTTTGATCACGTATTGTGAACATATATTTCATACTGTGGTTCAACTTTGCTAGCAAGCAAGACCTTAGTTCAAAACAGGTCTGTTGCCTGCATACCATTGGGAGCACTTTTGTGTGAAGATGTGAAGTATCAGATGTGTTAGGGGAAACACTCTACGCAAAAGAATAAATGGACACAAATTTGATATCAGGAATCATAACATTCAAAAACCAGTAGGAGAACACTTCAACCTCTCTGGCCACTCAGTAAAAGATTTAAGGGTGGCAATTTTGCAACAGAAAGTCTTCAAAAGCAGACTCCAACGAGAAACTGCTGAGCTTGAATTAATATGCAAACTAGATACCATTAACTTGGGTTTGAATAGAGACTGGGAGTGGCTGGGTCATTACACATATTGAATCTTATTTCCCTAAGTTAATTATCCTCACACCTTCTTGTCAACTGTCTAAGTGGGCCATCTTGATTATCACTACAAAAGTTTTTTTCTCCTGCTGATAATAGCTCATCTTACCTAATTAGCCTCTCACAGTTTGTATGGCAACTTCCACCTTCTCTGTATGTATGTATATATATATCTTCTTACTATATGTTCCATTCTGTGCATCTGATGAAGTGGGCTGTAGCCCACAAAAGCTTATGCTCTAATAAATTTGGTAGTCTCTAAGGTGCCACAAGTACTCCTATTCTTTTCACATGGGGGCTGATGCACTAAATTTCTCTAGTATAGATGAGGCCTTTGTGTGAAGCTACCTTCTCCTGAGAAATCTATTACCCCATCTTCTAGCAGCTTTTCTGGGCCGTTCAGTTACTCAGTGATCAAGCATGGGGGGGGGGGGGAACAGCATGCAGCACCAGAGCCATCAGGCAGGTTTGAAAAAATGCTTACAATGACTGAAATGAAAATGTATGACAAGGCTGATGGATTCTGGTATCAGCATACAGTTACAGAAACCGATGCAAGCGGTGAAGACATAGGTTCTGCACTTGAAAAAAACATCCACAATCCTCTAGACTGGTACCAGCAGCTGAAGCAGGATAGGACAGCTGCCTTGATTATTCTAGAGTACACTGAACAAAGAAAGTTGTGTAGGTGCTATGTATGCATGAGCAAACTTTGTAAGCCCATGAGAGAGACAGAAAAAGGAATCTGACCTGAACACACTGAACCATATTTAATGGAACTTGGTCAAATTGACAGGTTGAAACATGATTACACCAAGCATGGTTCTGTTTCTAAATGTGACTTTAGACTCAAATTTCCCTCTATCCCATATACAACTGGTTTTATCTCACAACTTATTACTGCACATTATTTATATGAACAATGATGAATCATGAATTTTTGTATGTTAATATTAGCACTTCAAACTTTCTCTGGTGTTTATCCATAATTTTATGTCCTTTTCGCATCTTTCTAAGTCAGTATCGCCCATTTGATCCTTGACAAACGGGGGAGTGAGCGTTTTTAGGGTCAAAAGCAGGTTGAGATCAGTCTGTTATTTTTAGTTCAGCCTTTGTTATAGTAGTAGTTACTCTAGTGAAGTTAAAAAAGGAGCACCACCATTTTATTCCATGTACAAGACTGGGAAATCTAGAGTGCTACTGTTAGGGTTGCCAGGCGTCTGGTTTTCAACCGGAATGCCCAGTCGAAAAGAGACTCTGGCAGCTGCTGACTGGGCAGTTAAAAGTCTGGTCAGTGGTGCAGTGGGGCTAAGGCAGGCTCCCTGCCTACCCAGGCTCTGTGGGGTTCCCGGAAGCATACAGCATGTCTGGCTCCTAGGCGCAGGAGCAGCCGCAGGGGCTCCGCATGCTGCCCCTGCCCTGAGCACCGGCTCCGCAGATCCCATTGACTGGGAACTGTGGCCAATGGGTTCTGCAGGGGCAGTGCCTGTGGGTGATGGCAGCACGCAGAGCCCTCCACGGCCCTCCCGCCTCGGGGCCACAGGGACATGCTGGCCACTTCCAGGAGCCACCTGAGGTAAGCGCTGCCCAGCCAGAGCCTGCATCCCATCTTCATCACGGAGCCCACATCCCCTCCCAACCCCTACCCCAGCCTTGATCCCCCTCCCACACCCAAACTCCTTCCCAGAGTCTGCATCCTTCAGTCCCTCCGGCACCCAAACCCCCTACCTCAGGTCAGAACCCCCCACACACACACTCAAACTCCTTCCAGAGCCTGCATCCCACACTCCTTTCTGCACCCCAAACCCTTCATCCCTGGCCAGACCCCAGAGCCCACATCCCCAGCTGGAGCCCACCCCCCCACAACCCCCTGCCCCAGTCCTGAGCCCCCTCCTGCACTCCAAATCCCTCATGTCTGGCCCCACCCCAGAGCCTGCACACCCACCTGGAGGGCTGCGTCACCGAAACCACCTGAGAAACCACAGTCAGGAGCAGACGCATACCCAGCCGGGGTGCTCGCAAGATGTGGGTGCCACTCTATTACAGCCTGCCACTAAAAAGTCCCTGCCATTAGTTCTCAAATGTTTAATTATAAGGATTGTTAGCTAGAGCCTTAGTTAATCTCAATTGCCCCAGCAGCTAACTGGAAGAGAGGTGGTCTCTTGCACAGCCAGGATCCATGACTTTACAGTCTCTAGTAAATGCTTTGAAATTCACCCAGAAGCAAACATTCCAGCTCCCTTTAAATCAGATTGTAAGTTCTTCAGGCAAAGATCATGTGTTTCTATTTGTTTCTCCAGCACCTAGCACACTGGGCCCTGGATCTGATTGGGGCCTTTCTGGGCTACTGTAATACAAAAAATAAAATAAGAGCCTCATGGGTATAAAAGCATAACCCAGTTGCAAACCTCTTAGATAAATGGTGGATAAACCCACTCAGTAAAGTGGGGCAGGAACCATCCTTGTCACATGCATGTACAAGCAGTTAATGGAAAATGAACAGCCAGGGGTCAATAAGAAAAGATGAGAGGAAGGAGTGGGGAAAAAGAGGGAGACTAGTGCCTAGTAGCAACATCCTAACAAGAATCTCAGTTTTCCCTCCTCCCCACCTGCAGGTATTGGAATTGGTAGCAAGGTGAGCTTGCTGGACCCCTACCATCTTTTGTACTGACTGGCTAGAAGGTGTCAGATAAACTTGAAGCCTTCCTCCCATCCCTTTCTGATGGCTATAAATGAACTGGAACATTCTTTTTCTCTCTTAGTTTCCTTCCACCACCTCAGAGCCACTTAGCTTCTGCAAAGGGGGAGGTGTTTGTTTCAAAAGGCCACAGTCAAAGTTTATGGGCCAAAACTTTAACTTACCTTGTTTGTACATCAGGGCCTGTATAATTCTATGTATTTCATGTTACTTTCAAACAAATCCTTCAGTGTGTTTTCGCTTTAAACAACATGTATCAAAACCACTATGCATGCACAACTGATGAACTAATCACAGCACTGAAGCTAGACTGGATAAGCTTCTCCATTCATCCTGTCAATATATCTCCACCCTCACCTGCAACATCCCTGCTTTTTCAATTGTTAATATCACTTGAGCAAATCCTACCAATTGTGAAAATCTGTGTGATGGCTTTGCAATGTGTACAAACTGTATCATGATCAGTGGAACTGGAGTCGGAGGGAACAATTTCCTGGGGACTGGGATTGGTGGGGCATAAATGGAACAGGAGAGTTAGGCTGAAAGCAACTCAGCCACAAGGACAGAGCAGCACATAAAGTTTAAGAAAGATCTACTTGTTCCATTTAATCTCATTCAGCTTCCATCTTTACTGATGGAAAAATGGTGGTAGCTTCTGAGGGGTGAGTTCTGTGAAGTTCAGCAGCTGGCAGCGTGAGCCATGGAAGTTGGTCTGAAGCCCCGGATTTTGCAGACGCTAACCTAGCCCAGCCATGGAAGGAGGCATTTTGAGTTGTACTCAGACCAGGCCATGCAAGAAAAGGCAACCATCAGGAAAGTAAACCTCTTATTTTACCTGACTGGAGGCACAACACCTCCAGAAGTACGTGCAGTGAGACAGTAGCAAAGAAGAGCCAGGGAGCCAGGATTCCATCCCTATAGTGAGATGCATTAACCGTGGGAAACAGCATGAGCAGGTAAAGGAGAAGTGCCCCACACTATGACACCTTGCAAGGAATGTGACATTTTGAACCATTTTAGCAGTAAAAGGTCTCAGAAAGATTCAGTCAGACATCAAACAACAGTGAGACATCATGACTTTCCTTAAGAGTGCAAACATAGCAGGTTCAGGCTATCAGGACAGGAAAGCAATGAGGGACAATACCAGCCTCTGTGCCTGCAACAGTGTAATGCCCTATGCAATTTTAGCTGGGTAGTGGGGCCTCCTGCAATATAATTCCTTAAGATGAGATGGACTTGAACATACCCATTACAAACAGTAGGCAAAATCTAATAATGTAGAATGAGAGTATAATGCATCCTGTAGCAAATATAACCTCACAGTAACTAATGTGAAAAATAACACATACAACTGAAGTTTGTGGTGATGAATGGTGAGCACCACAGATCCTTCTTGGGGAATACAGCCATACATGCCATGGATCAGATCAGGGTGCAGCATGATAATTTTATAGCTGTAGTGCAAGAAACAAAAGGAGGAGTACCATGAACAGCAGAGGCAAGTGTATGGGGATATTTCAAATGCAATTGGTGCCTCGAAGGAAAAATGCAACTGGTAGTAGATTCCACAGTGGAACCTGTATGATTACTATGGAAGAAAATTCCAATGGCACTATAATCCAACATTCAAGGAGCTTGGAAGCCTACAGAACAGAGGGCATCATAGCACCTGTCGAGGTCAGTGATGATGGAGTATCCCAGCAAGTTTGACAGATGAGCTACAGTCACTGATTGGGCTCACCTCAGGACCCACAAAGACCAATTTTGGACCTGCAGCGCTCCTGCAGGAGAAGACAATTGGAGACGGATGTGTGCTGCTTTTTGCTTTACACCTTACACATCTCTCCTTGATTGCAGCAATCTGTGAGCTCTCAAAGTCTTTCAGTCTCAGGTGGCAGAGCTGCTGCCATCAGGCTTTGTCATGGGGCGGCAGAGCTTTCCATGTGTTAAGGTCAAATTGCAAGATTGGATATTAGCCTTGAGAGTGTCTTTGTAACATTTTCTTGGTCTGCCTATAAAACGAGTTCCAGTCTGCAATTCTCCTTAAAAGACAGCCTGCAGTATTCTACTCTCAGACATGTCAACCACATGACCACACCATCTCAGCTGTGCTCTCATGGTAAAAGCTTCAATGCCCATTAAGTTGCAGCACTCAAGGATCTTGATATTTGGAACCAAAACTTGTCATAATTCCCATTATTTGCCATAGACATCATAGGTGGAATTGGTCAAAGCATTTTATGTGCGGTCAATAAATAGTCCATATAACACAGCCATAGAGTGTGGTGATCACAATGGCATGGTAAACATAAATTTTTGTTTGCAATCTGACACCTTGTTCATTCCAGAGATGACGCTGAAGTTTACTGAAGACATTGTTGATTTCCCCAATGCACTTCATAATATCATTCATTGCAACTCCTGAAACAACACTGCCTAGGTATCAAAATTTGTCAGCAACTGTCATGGCCAAGTTGCGGGCGGTTGGAACAGGAGTCGGGAGCCAGTTTGGGTCAGATACCAGGAGATCAGAGTCTAGCCGTAGGAGCAGGTAGTGCAAGGGAAGCAGTATGAGTCTGCTGAGAGGAGATGGCCAGAAAGATCATCATAGAATGGAGAGACAGAGAACCATGCGGAGGCCAACCCCACAGGAATGGAGTAGACTCCAGAGAGACAGTTTGCTAGATTTCAAGACAGGTGACAGGGATACAGAAAGATCACTCCTGGTGTGGTCAGCTATTGATACCAAACCATCTCAAAGACTCTGTAACCAGCTGAATCAGTGGTAAAGACGAGACTCCCAGTTGGTGATGTGCTGGGAACCTCTGGCCAAAGGGGCAAGGGTGGTGGTGTGGGCATCAATTATTTGTTTTTAATGTTAAAATGTTTGTAAAATAGGGAAGATGTATCATGATCAGTTGGAATGAAGTCAAAGGGCCCATGTTCCCTGGAGGGACACCAGTGGAACAGAGAACACAGTATGGAGGGAGTTAGGCTGGAAGCAACTCAGCCACATGGACAAAGCAGTGCACAGAGTTTAATAAAGTTCTACTTGTTTCATTTAACCTGAATCGCTCTTTGGGAATGAAACACAAATGGGGTCATGATGAGATTTACAAACACCTTTACACGTGTGACCTGAAATTTACAAACATTAAATATCTTGTGGTATAAAGCCAGATGCCAGGATTGGGCTGGTGCACAGCATCACTCGTCCAGCTGGAAGTGATGGAGGCATTGTGTCTCAAGACACTCAGCAGCTGCAATACCTTTAGAGTTAGACAGCGTGCCCCACATGTTTCCCTCCACATCCAGCTCCGCTGGCCATTGTTGGAAGGGAGAGGTCATGTCCCTTCCTCCCATTTCTAGAAGCTAGTACACTATTGGTATGCTAGCCGTGCAAACTTGGCCCGGTGAGAATAACAATTCTTTGGCCTCACTTGACATTTTCTTGCCATTCCTGAATGTGTGTGTCACTCTGAGTGTGCATACATGATAAAACAGCCTTACGCGGGGTGCACTTGAGGTCTCAAGCAGGAGGAGTGAAGTCTTAAAAATTTACTGAACACTTCCCAAAATGTTACTGAACAGTATCAGCAGTGGATGGAGGAGATTGGCAGGTCTACCCTAGTTGGGGGGTGGGTTTAAGGGCCAGAGTCGGGTGTGCTAAGGGATGGGGGCCTGGCCTTAGCAGATCTGATCCAAAGCTACAAAGCTGAATTGCTAGGTGGGGTTTGCGCTTTTCTGCACCATCTCTCCTTAGTGCCTCCTAGTGGCTGGGCTGGACCCTTTGTTCCGGCCAGATCCCAGGGATTGAGCCAGCCCATCCTTGCACCCTCTCAGGCTTTGCTGGGAGACAACGTCTGATGTCAGGCTCCTGGGTGTGGCCTGCGCAGGCTGAGCGATAAAAAAGGCCTGGCTGTGGCAACCTTGTTCCCCAAGGCACCACCATTCCCTCCCGGGAACCAGCACCCCCAGAGCTAGCTAGTCAGCATCTCCTCTCCCCCACAGCATCCTCAGAGCCAGCTCTAAATCCTCAGCATCTCCCCTCCCGCACGGGCAGCGTGCAGGGAGCCTGGGAGAGGCAACACCACCCCCACCAGCTAGTAGCAGTAGCAGCCCAAGATCCTGCACCGCTGCCTTTCTCTATGGGTGGGGAAGGAGACCTACCAGCTTGGCACTGTGCTGCTTCTGAGGCTGCTGCAGGAGCAGCAGCACCACCAGGTGGGGGACAACATTTTATCTAATGTATTGGAAGCAAGGAGGGGCACCCCACATCCTCACTATCTTGTTCAAATAATGCTCCTCATGGTCCTTCGGTGAGAAAAATATATTTTAAATTGGTTTAAAACACATTGTTGCTTACATAGGGTATATTTTAATGACTCAGTGAATAAAATCTAACACTCATAGATGAACAAATGTTTAATATTTATTAATACCTGCCAACAAAATCACTGTAATGCAAAATGGGCCCTTTTCAGGTGTGGTTTCTTGATTCCTGGTTGAAATAAATAATCTTTCACAACTCTTCAGCAATTATTTTGAATCACTCGGCATGTCACGAGACAGCAGCAATTTTGTGAAGAGTATCATTTTTTTGCTTAGCAGAAAATTACTTCTGTGATAGAATTTTGGTTAATCTTCCCTAAGTAGCCTCTCAAGAGAGTGACAAAATTGACAGTGAAAGTGTTAACATAATTAGCCTAATAAATTTAAGCAGAAGAAAGTCTAGCATTTCATATCCAAATGTTCTTTTCTATTCTTTAGGAATATCCTTAAATTCTTCACATGGACAGAGGCAGCTCATGGATGGATTTCAAGACATCAATTCCTTAGAAAACACTACTGTGTCTGAAGTCCCAAAGTAATCTGATATATGGCAGGGCTGGTCTACACTACACAGTTAGGTCGACATAAAGCAGTTTATGTCAAATTAACTATATCAGTGTCTACACTACAGCGTTGCTCCTGCTGATGTAAGTGCCCTACTACACCACATAATAATGCCATCTCCACAAGAGGTATAAGGCTTATGTCGATGGAGTTAGGGTGATGCAGTGTGTGTGTAGACACTGCATCCCTTACATCGGCAGGAGCCGTGAAATTGACAAGAAAGCCCAGCTGCTAGAGCCCTGCTGCCCCCCTGCTCCCCTGGAGGCTGGGCAGCCTGGGACCTGCTGCCAGCTGGGAGCTGAAGCCTGGGTGGCGTCAGACACCGCTGCTGGCTGGGAGCTAGAATGAGAAGCCTGAGTGCTCCCCCACCTCATCCCAGAGCTGGGCAGCTTTGTCATTTTTAGGCTGAAATTGACAAGGCTGCTCAGCTTCCCGGGGGAGAGCAGGTTGGGGGCCATGGAAGCTGGACCCCATTCTCTGGGGACTAGAAGCCCCCGATGGCTTCCCCCAGCTCCCAGCAGGGAACCGGTAGGGCAGAACTCCCCAGCAGCTTTCCCAGAGGGGAATGGAGGAGGAAGAAGCCTCCAGGCAGCTTCCCCCCTGCTCCCTGCAGGGAGTGGGGAGTGGAGTGGGTGGGCAACCCTCTGGGAGCCTGGGAGTCTGAGGGGCAGCCAAGCTTCTGGCAGGGAACTGCAAGCAGAGCTGAGAAATGGGACTCTCAGCTCCCCACACTGCTCCTCTTAGGTTGGTGGAAGCGCTCCTGGTGAGGACCCCCCTCACCCCCCCCCCGACCCAAGGAGGGTAGTATGGACATGCACCACTACAGTAACTACTGCGGTGACTGTAAGTTGACCTAATATAGGTTGACTTAGGTTTGTAATGTAGACATACCCTGACTCTGTGTGGCGGGGCTCCAGTCCCAGTGCACCCAACAAACAACAAACTCAAATGCCCTGCCCAATACGTCTGGGATAGCTACTCAGATAAAAACAGACTATCCACAACAAACCATACTATGTAGGGCTTATTTCCCAGGTCTGCCCAAGTAAACTCCGCAAGCTTCTGGGGGCAATGGGGTAAGGATCAGTTATCCAAATTTAGGTTGTTTGAGCTATGGGTTTCTGAGACACAGGCCCCCTAAAACTCATGTGACATCAAAATTTTACAGCTGTTTTAATGCTTTTTGTCGTCACTTACAGCTCAAACTATGGCTCTGATCCTTCCCAAGCTGATGTCACTTATTTGGCTTTAATCTTACTGATGGCCATCATGCATTGCCCCTTTGAAGAAACAATATTTTTAAAGGTTTCAGAGTAGCAGCCGTGTTAGTCTGTATTTGCAAAAAGAAAAGGAGGGCTTGTGGCACCCTAGAGACAAATTTATCTGAGCATAAGCTTTCGTGAGCTACAGCTCACTTCATCAGATGCATTCAGTGGAAAATACAGTGGGGAGATTTATATACATAGAGAACATGAAACAATGGGTGTTACCATACACACTGTAAGGAGAGTGATCACTTAAGGTGAGCTATTACCAGCAGGAGAGCGGGGGGGGGGGGGTGTATGGTAACACGTAACCAGTAGCCAGGTGATTTGCCTCAACCTCCCACCCCGCCTTAAATGTCTCCCTCTTACTCTCACAGATATTGTGGCGCGCACAGCAAGCAGTAATAACAGTGGGAATATTGGTTTCGCTGAAGTCTAACTGAGTCAGTAAACTGCGCCAGCACACTTTTAAACATCCAAATGCACATTCTACCACAATTTTGCACTTGCTCAGTCTGTAGTTGAACAGCTCCTGACTACTGTCCAGGCTGAATGTGTATGGCTTCATGAGCCATGGCATTAAGGGGTAGGCTGGGTCCCCAAGGATAACTATAGGCATTTCAACATCCCCACCGGTTATTTTCTGGTCTGGGAATAAAGTCCCTTCCTGCAGCTTTTGAAACAGACCAGAGTTCCTGAAGATGCGAGCATCACGTACCTTTCCCGGCCATCCCACGTTGATGTTTGTGAAACGTCCCTTGTGATCCACCAGTGCTTGCATCACTATTGAAAAGTACCCCTTGTGGTTTATGTACTCACCGGCTTGGTGCTCCGGTGCCAAGATAGGGATATGGGTTCCGTCTATGGCCCCACCACAGTTATGGAATCCCATTGCAGCAAAGCCATCCACTATGACCTGCACATTTCCCAGGGTCACTACCCTTGATATCAGCAGATCTTTGATTGCGTGGGCTACTTGCATCACAGCAGCCCCCACAGTAGATTTGCCCACTCCAAATTGATTCCCGACTGACTGGTAGCTGTCTGGCGTTGCAAGCTTCCTCAGGGCTATTGCCACTCGCTTCTCAACTGTGAGGGCTACTCTCATCTTGGTACTCTGGCGCTTCAGGGCAGGGGAAAGCAAGTCACAAAGTTCCATGAAAGTGCCCTTATGTATGCAAAAGTTTCGCAGCCATTGGGAATCATCGCAGACCTGCAACACTATGTGGTCCCAGCAGTCTGTGCTTGTTTCCCGGGCCCAGAATCAGCGTTCCACAGCATGAACCTGCCCCATTAGCACCATGATGCCCACATTGCCAGGGCCTGTGCTTTGAGAGAAGTCTGTGTCCATGTCCACATCACTCTCGTCACCGCGCTGACGTCGCCTACTAGCTCGGTTTCGCTTTGGCAGGTTCTGGTGCTGCATATACTGCTGGATAATGCGTGTGGTGTTTAATGTGCTCCTAATTGCCAAAGTGATCTGAGAGGGCTCCATGTTTGCCGTGGTATGGCGTCTGCACAGAAAAAAGGCACGGAACGAATGTCTGCCGTTGCTCTGACGGAGGGAGGGGCGACTGATGACATGGCTTACAGGGTTGGCTTACAGGGAATTAAAATCAACAAAGGGGATGGCTATACATCAAGGAGAAACAAAAACAACTGTCATACAGAATTGCCCCCTCAAGGATTGAACTCAAAACCCTGGGTTTAGCAGGCCAATGCTCAACCCACTAAGCTATCCCTCCCTCTGTATCTCCATTAAAGTTTTCAAGGTGCCCCTGACAGACCTCACCAAAATGATTGTCGGCCATTGATTTCACGGAGGGAGGGGGGAGCAAATGAATACAAAACAAATCTGGTCTATTTCTTGTTTTGATCCACTCCATCTATCTTTTACATCTTTGGCTGGCAGCAGACGGTGCAGTAGGACTGCAAGCCATCCACATCTCCTGCCTGCTCACCATAAGATGGTACAATAGGACTGCCTGCAGGGCTAAAGAGAATGACCTGGTCGAGTCACTCCTAATTTAGTCCCTGCACCCATGTCTGCCCAGGCGCTCCTGACCGACTTTACTGAGGCAGCCAGGAGCACCTCGGACACGATGACGATGGTTTTCAGGCCTATTGCACCGTCTGCTGCCACAAGGCAATGGGTTGCTGCTGCTGTGTAGCAATGCAGTACCGCATCTGCCAGCACCCAGGAGACATACGGTGACAGTGAGCTGAGCAGGTTCCAGGCTTGCCGTGGTATGGCATCTGCACAGGTAACTCAGGAATAAAGACACGAAATGATTGTCTGCCGTTGCTTTCACGGAGGGAGGGAGAGAAGGAGGGCCTGATGACATGTACCCAGAACCACCCGCGACAATGTTTTTTGCCCCATCAGGCATTGGGATCTCAACCCAGAATTCCAATGGGTGGCGGAGACTGCGGGAACTGTGGGATAGCTACCCACAGTGCAACACTCCGGAAGTCAACACTAGCCTGGGTACTGTGGAAGCACTCCTCTGAGTTAATGCACTTAGAGCATTTTGTGTGGGGACACACACAATCGACTATATAAAAATTATTTCTAAAAAATAGACTTCTATAAATTCGACCTAATTTCATAGTGTAAACAGACCCTAAGCTTATTACTTCTTGTCCTATCCTTGGTGGATATGGAGAACAATTGAGCATTGTTATATAAAGCATTGTCTTTATAACAAGCTTTTACATATTTGAAGACTTATGTCCCGCCCTCAACCTTCTCTAGACTAAAAATGCCCAGTTCTTTTAACCCTTCCTTATAGGTCATGTTTTCTAAACCTCTTATCATTTTTGTTAGTCTGTTTAAAGCTAAGCTTCTGTGTATGATCAATACTCTCTGTGACCTTAATGGACATCGGATTCACACTGATGAAGAATTGTGACAAACTGACCCGAGACCACTGCTTGCTCTACATGGGTCGCACATGCTTGGGTGACCCTAAACATCTGACTACCAGAAGCCAGGAGTGGAAGACAGGGGCCATCGCTCCAAAATTGCCCTGGTCTATACATTCCCCCTGAAGCTCTGGAGACAAGACAGTGGGCAAGATGGATCATGCTCTGACCCAGTATGTCAGCTGTAATGTAGAGGTACAGAGTAACTCCGTAGGCTGCTCAATTGTTAGTCCATTAAAGCAGTTTTCCTGAGACATCAATGACCTCCGTTTCAAACACTTGGGCGGTTTCCCTTTTGTTTAGTAGTTGCATGTGCAAAAAACATTTTATGCCTTGGTTTCATCACCCAAATGTACTTGAATTGGTCGGATACTTTTCAGAGAATGGGATAGTCTGCTTGGTCTACCTTTACGTGAGAAATTACATTGCTTTTTTAGTCATGGCACTGTAAACCAAGACAAATCCATGCTGATAAGAACTATGCATAATATTAAGAGAAAATAATATTTTGAGATAATTATTGAAATTCCATTACAACTGTAACCAGCCAAAAGGTGTCTCAGACTTTTTAGAAGACAGATTCTATAACATTCCACAGCATAAATAAAGACATTGATAATATCCACCAGGGCAAAAAAAATCTGTCTGGTAGAATTTGAAGCTTTTTGTAGTGTGCTTTTAGCCTAAGGCTCTGATCTGAGTTAATGTTTAGCACTTCCACACCTAATTTAGAGCTACATACGATCCTCTTCATCATGACATGCAATGAACCAAACTGGAATAATTTACGGCAGAAAAGGCTAGGCAATAACACTGTGCCATGCTCAAAAGTTCACATACCACAGTAATTTGGTGATATGAGAATCAGGGTAAGAAGATCCATTTAAGAACAAGTAAAATTATACAGTCCTTGATGGAGTTAATGCTGCTCCCAGAAGAATTATGTTAATTCATGATTTGCTTGAGCAATGACTCTGGGAAAGGGCTTTAAGGCCCTGATACAGCAGTGTGATTAAGAACATGTTTAGCTTTAAATATGGGCTTAAGTCTGGTTTTAAGCATATATGTAAATGATTTGCCAAATCAGGGCTCAAAGGCCACACATGGCTTACTTGAGTGCTGCATTGCCATATCCTCCACTTGTGCACAGCAACCCTGTGAGAACAATGAAAATAAGACCCCACTTATGCTAGGAAAATGACGTAGTGGTGTTAAAGATTCTTTCATTGCTAGAGTAAATGGTTTTGTTCCATTTATACACAAACTGTGATTGAGTACAATCTGCTTGCTCTCTTTTGTGTTGAAAATGGTTTTGTCCTGTGCACATTGGTAGGTAAGTTACTTTCAAGGTGAGTGCAGGAGAACCCCTTCTTGACAACTGCTGCAACCTTTGCAAAACAGATGAGCTGTAAGAGTCTCCAGCATATCTCAGTGAAAGTCCCTCAACATTACTGACTGACACTCCCATGCACCCACAGACTTCCTATGTCTGTTTTTAAGCTCTGCTCTTTTCTTATCCTAAGAGTGGAGAAGCAGGAGTTTATACATGCACAGACAGCATGTGCTGAAGACTCTTCAGGTTGCATATTTCCTGTGCTTCCTAGACAATATTGTAGTTATTCTGAAATAAAGGGGACAAAGTGACCCTCAGTCTCATCAAGTTTGTCTATTAATGTTGTCTGATCATTTTATTGATAAAGGTATTCAGCTTCAAGAAAAGTAACAAACCAGTTAAATGAGGGAAATGTAAAGAAATTGATGATATATCAAAATAACTTTCGTCAATACATAGCCTGTTTATATTCAAGGAAAAGAGAATACCTGGTGTCTAAAGATTAAGCATTTGATGCATTATTAAAGAGTTTTAATCACTGTTGAATATTTTCTTGGATGTATAACCGAACTACAGTTATTCTGGTTTTAGGGTAACAGTGTTCCACTTTGTTGGCTAACTGATCTAGATATCCTAATAGCAATAGCCCTAGCTGTTGAGTATTTGCACATTTGCAGAACCCTGTTCTGTCGTGTGTGGCAATCAATATAAATGAGATAAACTGTACAACAAACTTCCTGTAAATCTTACATAATATGCAAATACACACAGCCCTAGGAGCCAGTGTAATATAAAATATATACTGAAAACATTAATTCACAGTAAATATTACAAATCTGTTTCAAATAATTGGGTTGCATTCATTTTGCTAATAAAAATATTACAGTGTTGCCTAGTTTTATAGGCCCTTGATCTTGCAGAGATTTCCACACACACGCTTAATGCACTGTTAATTATCCTATAGCCTTCAATGAGACTCCAGATAGTTGTAGCTAAGCATGCACATACGTTTTTGTGCAATCAGATCCATAGTGTGCAAAGGAACTATATAAGCAGAGGGGATGGAATCCTTCTGCCATTTTCTACTACAAACCTGTTGCCAGGGCACAAAGCATCTGTGCAACGCCCCCAGCAGCTTCCCCTGCACGTCAGGTCTGTAGTAGCAGCATTTGTGGCGGGCTGCATTGCAAGTGGCATGTGGCCAGTAGAATTGCAAATCATGATGGATGGTGCATATAAGAGGCATGGGGAGGCTTAGCCTCCCCAAAATAAAAAAGGTTGGCCATGCAGGCGGCGAATGCCAGATGCGGGTCATCTCCCTTTGGAGGTGTGCTGCCAGTCAGTCTCCTTTGCGCCGTGGGAGTAGGAGCACCGGCAGCTCCCTAGGAGTGTGGGGGGGGGAGGGCACCAATGGCTGGACTTTGGCCCTGCCCCCGACCCTCCCCTTAAGGGTGAGCGACAGGGGGGAAAAGGGTGGAGAGGGATGGGGGAGACCTTGGGGGAAAAGGCGGGGGGGGCAACCTGTTGAAAATGAAGTCAGTTTTGATTTGTGAGATAGCGAAAGTGCATCTAAAAATGGTTAACCTAGTTATGATTTATGCTCTTTAAAATGGTTTCCTTTTTATTTTCCGCTCCCCTGCGCTCTCCCCCTCCCCCCCGCCAAATTTATAAAATTAATTCACTCCTGAGGGGAAGCTTTGATCAGCAGATTTACTGGCTTTTTACCCCAAACCTTTTACATAGCAGTTTATAATGGAATTGGTGACAAAGCATAAATACAAGAGTGCTGACAGCTAGAGCGCCCAGTAAGGTTTCCCCTTCCTCTAGAAAAGCCACAGTGCATTCGTTAATTTGGCAGATGTGTTCTTGTTAGCGATTAGAGGATTTTTTGACTCCACAAATGAAGATAGAGTGTGCAGTGAAGCTCCAATCCTGCAATGAGCTCTACCAGGGCAGACCCTGGGGCTTACATGGAGCCCCACTGACTTCAGTGAGTCTCTGAATGGGAGCACGAGACTGCTGGCACAGAGGTCACTGTAGAAGAGGGATCTACGTTTTTCAGTTTCTAGCCACTGACATTCTGAGTTATATGAGCGCAAAACCAAACCAAAACAAAGGTATGGTATAGTAACAGCACTTCTCCTCTCTCTGCCCCTCACAGAACACAAATGCAGTAGTGAACTGATTTTGCTGAGATTAATACATAAGATTCACCTCTGGGCTGAGATTAAGCATGGGAAATATCAGACCAAAATGAATTTGGTTTTGGAAGGTATGAGCAACTGAAAGGGAAGCAGTCATCTACTAATTATACATACTGAACACTTCTCTCTGATGGAGCATGTGCTTAACTTAAAACACCTGAGTAGTCTTCCCATTGAAGTCCATGGCACTATTCAGGTTCTTGGAGTTAAGCACACAGTTAGCGGGATCAGAACCTACATGCACAGTAAAATATGTTCCTGATGAAAAGGAAGATCCTTATATATGTGGAGGATATTGTGTGCATCTCAGATTAGTTGTGTATTTATTGTGCAGCCTGTTGTAATTTTCACCAATACACCGTCATGCTAACAGAAGTTAATACCTTCAGTCGGCTGGCATTAAAAGGCACATAGCTTGGTATTTGTAATTAGGTTTTTTTCTTGTGAAGTGTTCTGCCCCACCATCTTAACAACAATTTTAACTGATTTAAGTTCCTTGTTCCAAACATTATGGGAAAGTGTAATATCATCCAAAGTCTGCTTAAACCACTTAAAAACACGAACAAGTCCAGATAAACCAGTTTCGAGACTAAATGCAAAAGGAGGTTGGACTTGCAGTAACCTCAACTGATCAGAAAAAAGAAAAGGGAGGAAATTGCTAGCAGCTATTGTTTAATCTCCATGGAATGCAAGACATTTCTGACATGGATGTTGAGACTGAAAATGGCTTCTGGCTATTTTTATTCGATCACAATGAGAAGACTACAAAGGTGCAACTGAACTGGAAAAGTAAAAGCCTAAGGCACAGATTGTTTCCTTATGTTCAGTAATGGAAAAACTGCTAAGGTATATAAGCATCTGAGGTGTTGCTTGCAGTAAAAAAATTACGCTTTATTTTCCGCCATGATGTAGCTGCAAGGGTGTTAAACATAGAGTGAGCACTACTGTAGACAGAGTTCAGGTGATTTTACTGTGTGTCATGGACACCTGCCGAGATCAAGCCTACGTGACAGTGTTACAAATGCCAGTCTCTTCTGCACTAGTGCTCCTACTGTTGCTGCCAGCAGTGGAGCTGCATCAGGGGGAGATTTCAAGAGAAAAATCGTGTAGATAAGGCCTCCCACTGTCTGATGTAGAAAAGAAGATGTTATACCAACACTTGAGAAACTTCTAGGAATGTTACATATGAGCTGCATGTGTTTAAAGCAACAGACGAAGCACACTCAAAGCTCAAGCTGGGTGGGCAATGGTTTTCCTCTCCCAGGAAACATTTAAATATATCAAAAATGTTTCCCATCCCGAATCAGGATAAAAAGTCAAATCTCATAGTTGAAAAGTCATAACATTTTCACAAATCGACAATCCACATTTTTTTATTTGGGTCAATTGAAATGTTTTGGTTTTAACCTGAGACTTCTCAAGGGCTTAAAATTACACACATGCTTAAGTATTTTGCTGGATCCCAGGGCCTATGTCACAGAACTGAGTTAGCCCAGAGCCACATGCATGGCTGATATGTGACTACATAGTGCTGAGCACAGAAGAGGCAGGGCCAATCTTTGTGTAACCTGAAAACTTTATCGTTAATAATGCTATGTTTTCTTCATAAAAGTAATATTTTAAAATGTTAAAAATAGTGTAGGGCCAAGAACTGACCCCAGCATGACCCCACTAGAAACATACATGCTCTATGATGATTCCCTGTTTACAATTATATTTTGAGATCTATAGGTTAGCTACTTTTTAATCCATTTCATGTGTGCCATATTGGTTTTGAATCATTCTACTTGCTTAATCAAAATGTTGTGTGGTACCAAGTCAAATGTCTTACAGGAGTCTCTTATATCAACATGATCACCTTATCAAACTTAGATCTTGTCAAACAAACTTGATATCTTTATTTGACAAGATTACATTTTCCATAAACCGGCATTGACTGAAATTAATTATATTGCCCTCCAAGTCAATGAACCAACTGATTGGATCAACAGAATGATGACAGAAAGCCAGGCAAACTGCCAATCTGCATCCATCCTAAAGACCAGAAAAGAGCACTAAAGCACATACCATATCTCCTTCCAATCACTGGAGAAATATGGCTAAATCTAGCAAAAGCCCTTTTTGTTCAAAAATGGCTCTTGGCAAGTTAAGCTGGACACGCAAAGCAGTTACTTGACAACTTTTTGGACCCTGCTCGTGCAACAGTAGCGGCTCAGAATGCCCTTTGGAATTACAGCCAGTCTAGTTAATATCAGCAGTGACATGTGAAGTCCTGGCAGGGCTGCCTGGGGTGGAGGTCACCGCAGATTATGTTCCAGTGTGGGGCTGGGGTGAAACAGTGAAAGCAACAATAGCTGTCAATGATCACAAATTGACTACACTGCTAGAAGGAGCAAGAATGAATTAACCTCAAGTTGAACAAAAAAAGTGGCTTTTGACTAATTTGATTTGTATTTGACATCTGCTCCCAAATGAGGGAATACATCTGACTCGGAAGATGGCCTAGCACTTCTGGATATGCATAAGCAGCGTAACATGTAAGCAGTACAGCGCTTTGTGAATTATCTTGCAAAATTTCTGTCGTACCCAGCTGATGTGTATGTGAGGCGACTATATCTGAGAAGTATTCTATCAGAAATGGGAGTTGCAACATTGCAAAACAGTTGAACAGGTAAAAGCATTTTTTATCAAGGATCCATCTACAAAGACAATGAGGAGGCAACAGTGTAACGCAAGTGGGAAGAAGAGACAAGCCTGCTGCAGGAAAGGCAGCCTGTAGTTTTTGCATCCAGGTCTCTTTTGCTTACAGAACAGTGATATATGCAGGGAGAGGAGTACCTTGCTTTGGTATTCACATGCCAGAGGTTTGATCAGCATCGGCACAGTTGAGATGTGATCAATGCCACTTCAGACCATAATCTTCAAGAAAACCTCTTAAGGACCTTCAACATATGCTGTTCAATTTAGAGAAATGTTATCTGAAGGTACACTACAAAAAAGGATCATAAATAAAAGGCTTCTGATCTAGAGAAGCACTACCTCAGAATCAGACAGTACAGACTTGCCAGGCCTCTGAGATGTTCAGTAAGTAGAGAGATTTTTACCAAAGAACTTCAGCTGTGCTGATTTCCTGTGTGTGTCAGATAAATATATACCCCAGATACAAAGACATACCCAGCAAGATGAAATTCTTAAGGAAAGATGAGGTTCCTGACAGCACGGGGAAACTAAGTGTTGGTCCTCTATTGCTGTCACTCCTTGTGGTCACCAGGCTTTCACCATGAGCTTTGCTGACTTCAGTCAGCGTGTCTTGTAAACCCCTCTGGAGGGTCGGCAGTCCTTTGCCCATACCTCTCATCTGATCCCGACTTCTTAAATTGTCCTACAATGTCGCATTGCCATTGCCAGGTTCCCGATGCAGGCCATGCAGCTCTGCAGCTGCCACCTCCTCCACAGCTCCCACCTGCCAGTTATTTAGTGAGTTAAAGCATCTACCCAGTCCCTTCCTCTGCCGGCTGCGCTGTGGGTCGGGATTGCTGGCACACCCACCTGCACAAGGAACCACTTGCACAGCAGTGGTGGTATAGTTAGCAGCTTTGGCTGCCGTGACTGGGCCCAGCACAGCATGGCTCTCTCCCCTCAGGCAGCAGTGGGAGCAAAGGCAGGTTGGTTTGAAAGGGAGGCAGCAGGTGCCATGTAAGTAGCTTGCGTGGTGGCTGCAGGAGCTGCTGGTGGAGCCACGAGGGTCTGGGAGACAGCAGCACTGCCATGACCTGGGGGAGCAGATTGGCCAGGTGGTTTGGTCTGCCCTGGCCCAGCAGCAGCAACAGCAATGAGTGCTGTAGGCAGGCGGCAGCAGGTTGGTGTGAGGCACTGCGTGCCCTGCCGGGCCATCATGACAATGAAGTAGTAGTGTGGTGTTCAGACGTTGCTTGTAATTATTAGAATTGGGAGCACTGGCTGTTGGGAGTCTGAAAGGACAGGAAACAGGAAGGAGGGGGGAGGAGTTGAGAGGCTGGCAGAAAGCTACAGAGGGTGCAGCAGCAGCTTGGTAAAGAGGTTTCCACTTTGAAAATAAAGTCCTGTTGAAGCTTGTTAGTACCGTGTCTGGTTAATACAACATTTTGGTGATGAGGATGGATCTTCTGCCTCTGAACGCACCTGCACCCTTTCTGCAAAGCCCAGGTGAGCCTCCAATTGCTTTTACTACCTGGATCCATATGTATGAGACTTATCTGCTTGCAATCAGTGCTACAGAGATTTCTGAAGTAAGAAAGCATGCTCTGCTAATCCACTGCCTTGGAGCAGAAAGGCAGCATATATTTTACACTTTTCCCCTTGCAGATGATAAATATGTGACCACTCACTGCATCAAAGAATTTTTTTATGCCAAAAGTGAATGTAGTAGCTAATCGCTACAGATTTCGCCAGCGTGAGCAGAAACCAGGGGAAACTATAATGCAGTATATTGCTTATCTGAGGAGTCTGATTGTAAATTGTGACTTTGGGAATATGGTAGATGAGATGATTACAGACCAGCTCATTGAGAAAACAACCATGCTTCATGTAAGAGAATGCTTACTTCTAGAGCCACAATTTACACTAGAAAAAGCAATAACCATTGCTACTCAGACTGAGTCAGCTACAGCTGAAGCCAAAATAATGGATACAGGAGGCTCAGGCCAGGCTGTGACTCCTTTGCAGAAAAGTTCACTACCACTGCAGACACATAACTGCAAGAGGAAAACTAATGAAAAACCACTGAATCAGCAAATTCAAAATACAATAAATGCATGCTTTCGCTATGGATCCCCACAACACCTTGCAAGCTACACTGGATGTCTGGCAAAAGTAGCTCAGTGCAATCATTGCAAAAAGATTGGACATTTTGCTAAAGTATGTCGCAGTAGCCAGTTCAATCAACAGGTGCATGCAGTTACAATACCAGATGTTACTGTGCTGAGGGTGGACAAAATCACTACTGCACATATTCCAAAACAGATAAAGTGCACTGTAAACATTTCCGTCATACCCTTAGGCAAACCACACACTATTCAGCTAATGTTGGACACTGGCTCAGCAGTATCTAAACTACCTGATTCCATCTATCTGCATTACATTAAAGATGTGCCTCTTACTGAATCCAAACTTCACTTGGTGTGCTATTTGAAAAACCATATTCCAGTACATAGCTGCCTGCCAGCAATAGTTACTTTTGGTGATTGCTGTGTAACTGCAAAGTTCTACATTGTCCACAAAGGCACTCCTATCCTTGGCAGAGATTTATTGGCTGCTTTAAATCTCAGGGTAGTTAATGGACGAATTGATCTTCCTCAGCAAAGCACTCTTGCAGTACACACACCAGTTTCAGCTGTGACCCAACACCAGGTTGAGGAGAAACTCGGCTGAGCTTATGGGTTTTTGCATAAAGTTAAAATGCCAAATAATGTGATGCCTGTATGACAGAAGTTACGGCGCTTGCCATTTTCCGTCAGGGAAGCTGTTTCAGAGGAACTTAGAAAACTTGTTCAAAAGGACATTATTGAAGAGATCGACTCCTTGGAATGGGTTTCACCTATAGTAGTGACGCAGAAGAAAGGTGGAGGCATTCACCTTTGTGTGGACTTAAGGGAGCCAAACAAAGCTATTGTGATTGACAGCCATCCTCTTCCTCACATAGAAGAAGTATTTGCAGAACTCCGTGGAGCAAAGACGTTTTCTACTCTTGATTTGCAGAGCGCATACCACCAGGTTATGTTGCATGAAGATAGCAGAGACCTCACAGCATTTATTACACATGAGGGACTATTTCGTTTTAAACGTGTTCCATATGGTCTCGCATCTGCCCCAAGTGCCTTTCAAAAAATGGTGTCATTGATTCTGAAGAATCAACATGGAATTCAGAGCTATCTGGATGATATTATTGTGTTTGGAAATACTTCTGAGGAGCATGACAATAATCTGCAGTCTGTACTAAACTGCATCAGCACAGCAGGCCTCCAGCTCAATAGGTCCAAATGCAAACTTATACAAACTGAGCTCTCCTTTCTGGGGCATACAATTTCACAGGCTGGACTAAAATCTGATCCAGATCATATCCTGGCAATTTCAAATGCTCCTCCCCCAACAGATTTGCAAACCTTACGTTCCTTCTTGGGTCTTACCTCCTGGTATGCAAAATTCATTCCCAATTATGCTTCTGTCATTGAACTGTTATGGGAATTACTATGGAGAAGTTCAACCTGAGTGTGGACAATGGATGCACAAGCTAGTTTCGAAACGGTGAAAGACTTGATTGTACGTAGTCCAGTACTTGCACTATTCAGTCCTGCATTGCCCACAATTGTAACTACTGATGTTTCTGATCATGGACTTGGGGCTGTTCTCACACAACTGCATGAGGACAACACAGAGAGGACTGTTGCATTTGCTTCAAGGACACTAAGTAATGCTGACAGTCGAAAAAGAAGCACTTGCTTGTATCTGGGCTACTGAAAAATGGAGAACTCTACCTGTGGGGCCGCACATTCAAGTTACGCACAGACCACAGCCCTTTGATGATGCTGCTCACCATGAAAGGACTGGGAATAATGGTAGTCAATTTACTTCCCTGGAGTTTGAAACTTTTCTAGCACAGAGGAACATTTTACACAGAGGGTCATCCCTATATTACCCTTAAGCCAATGGGGAAATCGAATGGTTTAACAGAAGTTTGAAAGAGAGTTTGCAAACGGCTAAACTGGAAGAGCGATTGTGGATACCCTTCACTACTGATTTCTTGCAAGCATACACAACATGCCACAATGCAAAGATCACCCGCAGAGTTACTGCATGGGAAACATATGAATACTAAACTGAACTTTGCTGGATTGTTAAAGGCTCGACCTGATGTCCCAAATGAGGATGATGTGAGAAAAACAGTTGAACAGAACCAAGCAAAGTCTGGGGCTTTCACAGACAAGCAGCGGGATGCTAAGGAACCAAAGTTTGAGCGTGGTTCCTTCGTTAGAATACGAAAACCTGGAATTTTACGCAAAGGGGACCATAAATTCACAGCTCTTCTTAAAATCATAGAGAAGAAGGGACCTTACACCTATCGACTTTCTGATGGGTGGGTATGGAATGCTTCTTATCTTGCACCTGCCTATGCACCAAGAGGAGATTATGCCAACACCCAGTCTGCATTGGATGACTTCACCGTAGTACCAACACAACAAGACATTACACTGGAACTGGGGCTTGAGAGACGGCCTGTCAGACCCAGACGACCACCTGTCTGGACTAGAGACTATGTTCTGTAGTATCTACAGTGTTTTCAGTATAATATTTCTGCCAACAGTATAGTGTCTTGTTTCATATTTGTTCCTGTGGTTAGAACAATAATGTTTATTTTAATTGGGAGAGTTTCTTGAGAGGAGGGAATGTGGTGTTTAGATGTTGCTTGTAATTATTAGAATTGGGAGCACTGGCTGTTGGGAGTCTGAAAGGACAGGAAACAGGAAGGAGGGGGAAAGAGTTGAGAGGCTGGGACAAAACTACAGAGGGTGCAGCAGCAGCTTGGTAAAGAGGTTTCCACTTTGAAAATAAAGTCCTGTTGAAGCTTGTTAGTACCTTACCTGGTTGATACAACAAGTAGGAGTAGTCCAAGTTCCATGTAGAACTGGAGGAGGTCTCTTCCATGACATTCATCAACAAGATCCTCTTCTGCAAGGTGCAGCTGCCGGACCGGGGCAGTTTCCTGGCAGATGCCTTGTTGCTCCTTGCAGCCCCCTCCCTCCCCTAAGCGCACTCCGATCCAGCCTACCCGTCCATCATTGTGTCCCTCGTTTTAAGGTGTGTTGTCCTTCATTTTAGAGTCCGGGGAGTTATGAGTTCATTTAGAGTTCAGAGGTATGCCTTTGACAGTGCTCCAAGTCAGGTACCTCTTAAATCCCTTCTCTCTCTTCCTCTTTCCCCAAAACCAGACTACAGCGAATTATCCCAAAAGAACTTATACTTGAATCTTAAAGAAAGCAGTTCAATTGGGAAGTTATCAAACCCAAAATAAAGAGTATAAAATCATATCAAGCCTAAGTCTGGATAACAGCATAGCTAGAAAAGGTAGAAATTCATATATGTAAGTGTATTCATAGAACAAACTAATCTTACTTTTTAGGTCTCCCCTGCTTGTCCGTCATAGTGCAGCAGCATCTCAGAGGCTCACACTCAGATGGTGACCATTCCTATAATTAATTTCTCAGGTGCCCTGCCTATAACATGTCTAACAATCCTTGCAGTCATTTTGAATGAAATATCAGGTTTGACCAATACGTTGCCATATAAGCCACAGAGTCGTATGTTGTATTTGAATAACTACCATAGCGATTATGCAGATGGAATATCATAGGAAGGAAGGACGTTTCTCTTTATTTCCCCTACAATAATAGTATTGTACACTATAGTTAAAAAAAGACAAGTTAACCCCCGCCCTCCAAACTGTACTTATTCTCCCCTTTATTTTCTGTGGTGTGCTCTAGCATTCTGAAATCTCCTTTGATCCTGCTGCCTATAACATATTTTATTTGCGATCATCTTGGTCAAAATGAAACCTATTACATGTTAATGTTTTCTCCCTAAGGGGGTTTTGCATTCTCTTGCTGCCTTTTTAGACATGGATTAATCTCCTTTCATCACCTTGGAATGCAATAATCCTGTATTCCTCAGTAATAGCAGACTATATGAAAGAATTCTTGACGGACAATATCTGGTCTCAGGAACACCAGGTATATAGTTTTCAGAGTAACAGCCGTGTTAGTCTGTATTCGCAAAAAGAAAAGGAGTACTTGTGGCACCTTAGAGACTAACCAATTTATTTGAGCATAAGTATGCATCCGATGAAGTGAGCTGTAGCTCACGAAAGCTTATGCTCAAATAAATTGGTTAGTCTCTAAGGTGCCACAAGTATTCCTTTTCTTTTCAGGTATACAGTGGGTATTGTAGATCTGGTCTCAGGAATCTCAGGAACACCAGAGATATCATGAGGAAATTGGTGAGCAGAATGGAATCCTATATGAAGGACCAAGATTCATACTTAAAATTGTGAGACTTGAAATGTAGGCAATGGTGCACGCTAGTCATCTAGGCCCCACTAGACATTCTCAAAGTATGGACCACTGGTGAGTCTTGCAGCACTAGCTGGTGGTCTGTGAAGAGCTGGCTGGTCACATGGTGCTGGCTCTCCTCGTATCCAGCTGCTAAATTGTGTTAAGACAGGTAAAATAATATTACTTTTCCTACTAAGCAACAGCTGTAGTTGCCACAGGGAAGTGGTACAATCATAGATGGGGGCAGGTGGTCTGCACAATTGGAATGGAGAAGAGAATGATTCATGAGACCATCTCAATAAAGTTGCAATTCACTCGAATGTTCAAGAACTTCTGATGTAGGCACTTGAAGCGCGTCTCTGCAAAGCATGAGATATTTTTCTGGCCACATGCAGAGCTCAGAAATCAGACATTGTTCTCAGATACAACAGCAATGTGTGCCTGAAGTAGTCAGACTGTAAAACATGTAATGAATATTTAAGTAATCAGGTAACATTTCCCACTCAAAATTGGTATGGACTTATTTGCAGCAAAGAGGACAAGAAAATGCAAATGGATTTTGGGGAGGCCAATCCTGTGCTACAGTTGGAGTGTCAACTACTGGTATGCCATGGTGTTCCCCAAAGAATGACAACTGATATCAGTTCACCAGGGATTAGTTTGTGCAGTTTCATAAAACATGAGAATCTGAGCACACAACCTCAGCAACATCTCACAGTCCATTTCATGGAAATGGAATCGGAAATCAAAGCTTAAGCAAAAGCAAGAGTACAAATTTATGGAAAAAGATTCTCAACTAGTGCACTACTTCAAAAAAAGGCACCAATAGCTGCCACACACAGAAACCAATGTCCAAGTGAACCATACACTGCTCCTAACAGCCAGCAAACTATTGCAGGCAAAGGATGTGGAAGGACCAGAAACCACAATTTTCAGCATTCCCAAAGTGAAGGCATGTTATGATCCAGGAACCAAAGAATTACCAGCTTTTCAGATAGTGCAGGCTATAGGTGAATCCAGCTCTAAATGAACCAGGAGGGAGGAGAGCAGGCACTGGTCTACAAGTCACACTAAACTCATACCTTGTGGAGGTGGGTGGACAGTTCTACTGACTTTTCAGAATGGTCTTCTCACTGCCACTGAATCAACTGCTTCCCCTGCTCCCGAGCCAAAGAAGAAACCTGCAAGCGTGCAGAACAATGACACGCTGGAGGAGGTACCAGTGTCATTTCACCACACGTGTGATAATTCAAACATCAACAAAATTTAAGGAGCATGTAATGGATAGACAGTGAATGTTCAAAAGTAGAGGCACATTTTTGGTCCTTAGGACTTGATTCACCGCTGTGTTACTTCAGTTTAACTTCTAGGATCACTCAGTGGCAAATCAGGCCCTGATCTGGTAATGTATGGGCAGACTGCTGCAGAGCCCCATTGACTTCAGTTTGTTATAACTGATAAGTATGTGAAGCCAATGAAGTCGTAGCCATGAAAAACTGATGAAAGAGGAGGAGAATCAGGCATGTTTTAACATGAACAATCCCACTGTGCAATAAGTCATTATTAGTGGAATCTACAATAGCCACAGCAGCAGTGAAACACGAAACATTCCTAGGGCATCAACAAAGCTGATGTCCAAAAATGTTTTAGCATGATATAAGTGCTTCACCAGGTGAAACTGCAGTTTAGGAAAAAAAGAACACTATTAATTTCAGATCCATTCTAAACAGTAAAGTAAAAAACTGCCTGTCAGCTAATGTTATTTTCTCAAAATATAACTCTGTCCAGAGTAGCCTTATATTACTGAAAAATAAGCTACACAGGATCAGAGTGAAATTAATTTCATGGTTTCAAATCCATTCCTTAGAGACCTGGCACTGAAATGATAAGGCAGTGGTTCTCTAACTTTTTATTACACCAAACCTGTCATTAATCACATTCTGTGTCAGTTTAGGTGGCCCAGAATACCACTGTCTGAGAACCACTGCAATACAAATGTTTCCTTAAGCTAGCAAATTGACTTCTTTAAGACTAATATACCTTCTTCTGCCACTAGGGGGTCACTTTCTCCACATTCTAGTGAAAGAGCACACTCCTTTAGCAAATTGAGTCACCATGAAATATTCACCTTTGTGTTTAATTTTTTAAGTCGTTTGCCATTTGTTTAATGGAAGCAAGCTGAAACCCTGCCATGGCTTACAAGCCTGAAAGCAGTGCTGTGTCACCAGATTCTTCTGGCTTTGTGGATAATGGTGATATTCATATTTGCAATAAAGAAGTAGAAAATAAAGTTGAAAATGGCATTTAGTTCTGTGGGTTGAGAATTCAGATCACTGAACTCACATGATACATTATTTGAGGTCTTGATTATCTACAGTCTTAAATAGCTGATATTTTCTTATGAGTTGTTTTAAAGCACACACACATTTCAAAATTCCTAAATCCTACCATTATTATTCCAGTTTTAATAATGCATGTTACATGCAGAGTGGTTGGATTAGCCTCTTGCTTCAAAGAGAAGGGGAGAAAATGAAATATGAGAGTAACAGACTCCAAAATAAATCAAAACATTATATATATAGTGACCATATTTCCCAAGGGGAAAACAGAACACCAATCAGGGCGAGCCCCAGCTGCTCATCCAAGGTGCCCCTCCCCCCAGACTCTCACTGGTCATTCGAACCCTGACGCCCCCCGCTTGAGGCTGTTGCTGGTCTCTGGAACCCTGCCTTCCCCCCATGCTCCCCACCCCAGTCCAGCCTCCCCCTGCATGGGGCCGGCATCTCTGCTCGCCCTCCCTGCACCTTCCTCAGCACTGCACCCCACTTTTTTGACAAAAGTGGGCATTTGTCCCATTTACTCTTGCCAACTTGATCAGTTGATATATACATATATATATATATAAGTTGGGAGGGGTTGCAAGTGCTTCAGAGGATAGGATTAAAATTCAAAATGATCTGGACAAACTAAAGAAATGGTCTGAAGTAAATTGGATTAAATTCAATAAAACAATTGCAAAGTACTCCACTTAAGGAACAATCAGTTGCACACATACAAAGCGGGAAATGACTGCCAAGGAAGGAGTACTGCGGAAAGGGATCTGGGGGTCATAGTGGATCACAAGCTAAATATGAATCAACAGTGTAACACTGTTGCAAAAAAAGCAAACGTCATTCTGGGATGTATTAGCAGGAGTGTTGTAAGCAAGACATGAGAAGTAATTCTTCTCCACTCTACTCCATGCTGATTAGACTTCAACTGGAGTATTGTGTCCAGTTCTGAGGGCCATATTTCAGGAAAGATGTGGACAAATTAGAGAAAGTCCAGAGAAGAGCAACAAAAAATGATTAAAGGTCTAGAAACCATGACCTATGAGGTAAGATTGGAAAAATTGGGTTTGCTTAGTCTGGAAAAGAGAAGACTGAGAGGGGACATGATGACAGTTGTCAAGTACATAAAAGGTTGTTACAAGGAGGAGGGAGAAAAATTGTTCTTCTTAACCTCTGAGGATAGGACAAGAAGCAATGGGCTTAAATTGCAGCAAGCGCGGTTTAGATTGGACATTAGGAAAAACTTCCTAACTGTCAGAGTGGTTAAGCACTGGAATAAATTGCCTAGGGAGGTTGTGGAATCTTCATCATTGGAGATTTTTAAGAGCAGGTTGGACAAACACCTGTCAGGGATGGTCTAGATAATACTTAGTCCTGCCATAAGTGCAGGGGACTGGACTAGATGACCTCTCGAGGTCCCTTCCAGTCCTACAATTCTATGATTCTATACCAGAGGTAGGCAAACTATGGCCCGCGGCCACATCCGGCCCGTGGGCCTGTCCTGCCTGGCCCCTGAGCTCCTGGCACGGGAGGCTAGCCCCCAGCCCCTCCCCTGCTGTCCCCCCTTCCCCGCAGCCTCAGCTCACTGCTCCGCCAGCTCAACGCTCTGGGCAGTGAGCTCCCAGGGCAGCGCAGCTGCAGAGTCCAGCCTGACCTGGTGCTCTGTGCTGCATGGCCTGGCTGCCACTCCTGGTGCAGCCATGCCGCCAGCCACCGGTGCTCCTGGCAGCGCAGTAAGGAGGCAGGGAGTGGGGGTTGGATAGAGGGCAGGGGAGTTCAGGGGTGGTGGTCGGGGGTGGAGGTGTGGATAGGGGTCAGGGCAGTCAGAGGGCAGGGAACAGGGTGGTTGAATGGGGGCAGAGGTCCTGGGGGGGCAGTCAGGAAGGAGAGGGGGGTTGGATGCAGTGGCAGGGGGCAGTCCGGGGCAGGGGGTCCGGGGGCAGTCAGGGGACAGGGAGAATTAGTGGTTGGATATGGCAGGGGTCCCAGGGGGCCGTCAGGAAGGAGTGGGGGGTTGGATGAGGCGGTGGGGGGCCGTCAGGGAACAGGGAGGGGTGGATGGGGCAGGGGTCCCTGGGGGGGCTGTCAGGGGGAAAAAGCAGGTGGGGGTCGGATGGGGGTAGGGGGCCAGGCCATGTCTAGCTGTTTGGGGAGGCACAACCTCCCATAACCGGCCCTCCATACAATTTCAGAAACCCGATGTGGCCCTCAGGCCAAAAAGTTTGCCCGCCCCTGTTCTATACGATAAAGTTTTCCTCCATTACACAAGAAAAAGCAAGCTCTTTATAGCCAAGTTTTGATATTTTCTTCCCAAAGCATTATCTGTTCACCCTCCTTAAAACTCCTGCATATATTGACCTTCTTTCTCAAACTTCTGCTGCTTCAAGTGTTGCTGATTGCAAATTATTGCCCTTGACTTTAATGTAACCACAACTGGGCTTGCTAAATTCTAATGGCTGATAGAAACTAGGAGGTAGCTGGTAGAGTCATTCTCTCTGAAACTAGCTATAGAGGGTCCTATCATTATTTTTCCACTTCAGGAAAGACAAGGAAAACCTCAACTAAGACTTTCTTTTATTGGGAGACAGTATTAGTTTAATTCCAAAGTTAGCTGAGGTGTAGTTACACTGTACCAATCAGTTCACCCCTTCATCGGGGAATTAAAAATAGTTTTCTCTCTGCTTCTGGGAAGAGTTTAGATAGAACATTGCAGCAATTTAGAGAAGGAAGAAAAATACTTAACTACCTGTCACACCCCACCAGTATCGCATTGACTTACATACACATGCCATGTGAAAGAGAATTCTCAAAGCAGTAGAACTAATGCTTGATGGGAAAACATCATCAGTCTCTTGAAGGTGGGAAAGAACAGAGCTCTCACGCTTTCCCTTGAGGAGCCCCATTCCCAAGGATCAGATGACAAGAAACCTCGTTCCCTGTTGCACAATTCCCAGAGAGCCTTCTTGTCCTAGTCATGTAAAAAGCAGACTGAACCAAAACACTTCTAAACTAACTAGCTGTGCTGTCACAACACATCAGCTAATTATTCTGGCTTTGCAGTGCTGATAACTGCATGAAACGAAAATTTACTAGCCCCATACATTTATCACACTAGTGAAGATCCATCCTTCCCTGGGAAAATTGTTCCACTGTATGTATGCATGGCCAAAAATAACAGGTAAGGATTTTGACCCTGTGCCATATTTATCGGGTCTCTGCTTCACATTTACTTTAGTTATGCCACTCCTGAGGCAAAGACGCAAGGAAGCACACCTCAGTATGATTCTGTGGGGCACTGATGGGGAGTGATACAGAGCGGGTCTTGTCACAGCTTTTAAAAATGTGGGAGTGGGGGCACAGTGTGGCACTGGCCTTTCTCACTCAGAAACATCTCTTCTGCTTGATCTGTTTTCCCAGTGGATGTGTCCGATCTACTTGTGATGTCAAGAACTCAGTTTCCTTGGAGGGAAGCTTAGGGCATAGATCTGGAAAAAGCAACACACCTATGTAATACCTTCTTCTCTTTTCATACTGAGATCTCTAGAGGTGGTAATGAGCTGGACAATTCTGACTTTTACTCTTTTTCACAACCTTTGAGGTTTTCAGAAGAAATTATCAATGAGGCAAAGAAAATGTTAGGAGAGTATTTAGAAGAGCTTGGCAGCTTTTTATTTTAATTTAATAACAAGGTGAGTCTGATGATCCAAGTAAGAGTTGAGCACTCATAACTGCCATTCTAAATCAAACAGATGGAAAAAGCCAAGTCAAAGGGAACAGTAAGAACAACTGTAAAGTCAAATAGAAGGAGAATAAGGTCCAGTGGAAAGCTGAAAAGAAGAAAATGCAGATACAGTGAAGGAAGCCAGGAAGGAAGTTATCACTGCCATCAGTCAGGATGAACCCGTAATAAATGATGGCAAAGTTTCCACATTTCATCAGCAGACAAAACCAGCTGAATATTAGACAGAATAATCCTTCCAGCAGGCTTGGAATAGTTAAATAGTCTAATCTGGCCTCCACAAAAAGTTAATAGCTAGACATCACTAGATTTTTTGATGTGTTAGATATCAATAATATATAAAAATACATGTCATAAGCACTTACTTCTGTTACCATCACATGTGCCTCCCTGGTGTCCTTTTTTTTCTGCTTGAAACACAATATGATAGATTTTGGACTTCCAATATTTCCACTTACATGAAGAGGAAATATAAGGAGAGGAGTATGAGGGAATCCACGTCTGGGATTGTTATCAAAGAATTCCAAAAAACGAAGAGGTCAAGAGGCTATCAAATAATTCCCTGGATGGTTCTGAGGTTGAGAAATATTTCAAACCAGTGTCAACTTGAGATATATTTGGGTTTTATTTTTGTAATGTTTGTCTTTTTATTTTTAAATTAAAGATACAGTTTGACAAACAGAAAAGGGGTACTTGTGGCACCTTAGAGACTAACCAATTTATTTGAGCATAAGCTTTTGTGAGCTACAGCTCACTTCGTCGGATGCATACTGTGGAAAGTGTAGAAGATCTTATTATATACACACAAAGCATGAAAAAATACCTCCTCCCACCCCACTCTCCTGCTGGTAATAGCTTATCTAAAGTGATCACTCTCCTTACAATGTGCATGATAATCAAGTTGGGCCATTTCCAGCACAAATCCAGGTTTTCTCACCCCCCCACCACACACACAAACTCACTCTCCTGCTGGTAATAGCTTATCTAAAGTGACCACTCTCCTTACAATGTGTATGATAATCAAGGTGGGCCATTTCCAACACAAATCCAGGTTTTCTCAGCCCCCCTCTCCCCACACACAAACTCTCCAGTTGGTAATAGCTTATCCAAAGGGACCACTCTCCTTAAATTGTGTATGATAATCAAGGTGGGCCATTTCCAGCACAAATCCAGGGTTTAACAAGAACGTCTGGGGCGGGGGGGAAACAAGGGGAAATAGGCTACCTTGCATAATGACTAAGCCACTCCCAGTCTCTATTCAAGCCTAAATTAATTGTATCCAATTTGCAAATGAATTCCAATTCAGCAGTTTCTCGCTGGAGTCTGGATTTGAAGTTTTTTTGTTGTAAAATAGCGACTTTCATGTCTGTAATCGCGTGACCAGAGAGATTGAAGTGTTCTCCGACTGGTTTATGAATGTTATAATTCTTGACATCTAATTTGTGTCCATTTACTCTTTTACATAGAGATTGTCCAGTTTGACCAATGTACATGGCAGAGGGGCATTACTGGCACATGATGGCATATATCACATTGGTGGATGTGCAGGTGAACGAGCCTCTGATAGTGTGGCTGATGTTATTAGGCCCTGTGATGGTGTCCCCTGAATAGATATGTGGGCACAGTTGGCAACGGGCTTTGTTGCAAGGATAGGTTCCTGGGTTAGTAGTTCTGTTGTGTGGTATGTGGTTGCTGGTGAGTATTTGCTTCAGGTTGGGGGGCTGTCTGTAGGCAAGGACTGGCCTGTCTCCCAAGATTTGTGAGAGTATTGGGTCATCCTTCAGGATAGATTGTAGATCCTTAATAATGCATTGGAGGGGTTTTAGTTGGGGGCTGAAGGTGACGGCTAGTGGCGTTCTGTTATTTTCTTTGTTAGGCCTCTCCTGTAGTAGGTGACTTCTGGGAACTCTTCTGGCTCTATCAATCTGTTTCTTCACTTCCACAGGTGGGTATTGTAGTTGGTCACTTTAGATAAGCTATTACCAGCAGGAGAGTGAGTTTGTGTGTGTGGTGGGGGGTGAGAAAACCTGGATTTGTGCTGGAAATGGCCCAACTTGATTAACATACACATTGTAAGGAGAGTGATCACTTTAGATAAGCTATTACCAGCAGGAGAGTGGGGTGGGAGGAGGTATTTTTTCATGCTTTGTATGTATATAATAAGATCTTCTACACTTTCCACAGTATGCATCCGATGAAGTGAGCTGTAGCTCACAAAAGCTTATGCTCAAATAAATTGATTAGTCTCTAAGGTGCCACAAGTACTCCTTTTCTTTTTGCGAATACAGGCTAACACGGCTGTTACTCTGAAGTTTGACAAAAGTCCTCCATCTTGCCTGCGGCGATAATATAAACAGATAACAGGGGAGCTGTAATCTCATTTAATAGTTTGAAGATAGTCATTTATTTTTTATCTTTCAAATCTGTACAATATTTTAGACAGTTTGGAAGAGTTTCCTTAACACGCATCTTGTATGGTCTCTAGCCAGAGTTCACTTTCCACATTGTCTCATGTGAAATTCCCCTGTAAGAAGCAGGGGCTCTGTCAAGCCCTCTGACCCTTTTTCCGCCACCCAACATCAATTCACTACATTCTAAATATACTGTTACTAGATCCTTCCTTACAGCCCGCTGAAAAGTTAAAGTTGTGGGAAGTTGTCTGCGGAAAGACAAATCTCTTTTACTGTGCTGAACTACTGCAGGTGCTAAATGCAATGAGGCAGGTTTAAAGGATTTTTCCGAGTCATCTCAGAGGAAGTGGTTATCTTGAATTTATGAATTGGTTACTCATAAATTAAATAGTGAATCATAATTTTCCCCACTTGGTAGATTGCTTAGCACTGAACTTGATGCTCTGATAGAATAGCACATACTTAACTGTAATGAGAGGCTTGTGGTGATCTTTTATTTTATTTCTGGCAGATGTTTCAGATCTCTGACCTGAGAATGAAGGACAATATCTGCATATCAGAAGTTATAATTAGGATAGTCAAGAAATACTTTTTAAGTTATTTTAAAAAGGCTGTTTCAAGCAAATCTAGGTTTCCCCCCAAAACTATTCAGTTGGGAAAGAAGGCATCTAAAAGTCCCAAGACCTGGAGTGAAATTTACTCCCCCATTCCAAGATCCAATGCCATGCCAGCCAGCCAGCGATGAGAGTAGATGAAGGGGGTGGAATAACAGCATAGACAACATATCCAGAATTGATATGGCTGTGGTTTTGTGGAGGGAGATAGGGGAGTAGTGGATCAAGATTTCCTGTTTATACAAGAAGGATCCTTTGATATGCTGTGCTCAGGACTGTGTCAGCAGGAGAGACATCCCAGTCACCAGTGGTCTGTAGTTATCACCACCAAGCAACTTGTTTGCCTAAAGCAACTTATTCTCCAAACCTATCAGCTCTGGACCATGTTGGCACACTAGCATTGCTCAGGGTCTCAGGGACTCCCTCTGGCTACAGGCTCAGTGGTGAGCTGGAGCTGGTTCGCTAGAACCGGTTGTTAAATTTAGAAGCCCTTTTAGACCCAGTTGTCGTCCCATGAGGGACAACCGGTTCTAAAAGGGCTTCTAAATTTAACAACCAACCAAAAGTGGCACCTTAGGTGCCAACTCTGTGGGTGCTCCGGGGCTGGAGCACCCACGGGGAAAATTTGGTGGGTGCAGAGTACCCACCAGCAGCTCCCTGCCTCTCTCCACGCCCGGCCCCAGCTCACCTCCACTCCACTTCCGCCCCCGAGTTACGCGCTGCCCCGCTATGCTTCTCCACCCCCCAACCCCGCTTCCCGCGAATCAGCTGTTCGTGTGGGAAGCCGGGTGGGGCTGAGAAGCAAACGGCAGCTTCGCACTCAGGCTTAAGGAGGCAGAGGTGGAGCCGAGGTGAGCTGGGACGGGGGGGCACGAGGAGGGCCGCCCGCACCGCAGCAGGTAACCCGGGCGGGGGGAGGGCGCAGGGGAACCGGTCCCTGCCCCAGCTCACCTCTGCCTCCCTGGGCCTGAGCGCGAAGCCGCTTCTTGCTTTTCAGCCACCCCTCCGGCTTCCCACGCAAACAGCTGATTCGCGGGAAGCTGCGGGGGGGCACGGAGAAGCAGATAGGGCGGTGCATTCAGGGGAGGAGGCGGAGGAGAGGTGAGGTGAGCTGGGGCCGGGCGTGGGGTGGGGAGCTGCCGGTGGGTGCTCTGCACCCACCAAATTTTCCCCATGGGTGCTCCAGCCCTGGAGCACCCACAGAGTTGGCGCCTAAGGCACCACTTTTGATGTGATCAGTGGGGGGAGTGGCTGCTCCCCCTGCTCCCTCCCAGCTATGCTCCCCCGCCCCTAGGAACCAGAGGGACCTGCCGGATGCTTCCTGGGAGCTGCCCCAGGTAAGCACCACTGGGACTCCCCACCTTGCCCCCCGGCAAGTCCCTCTGGCTCTTAGGGGTGGGGTGGGCACCCACTACGGTGGCCCATGAGACCCACCTGTCCGCTTCTGGGGGCAGTCAGGGGACAGAGGAGGGGGGTTGGATGGGGCAGGAGTCCCGGGGGGCAGGGGTGGGCCATGACCCCCTCATGGGGTGAGGAGGGAACAGGTTGTTAAGATTTTGGCAGCTCATCACGGGCCACAGGTTGGATAGCTTTGTCTGAACGGTCCTGAGCGTAAGGTAAAAAATAAGATTTAAAGTGCAGTTCTACTATGAAATGTGGCTGTGTAACAATGAGATTGGAGAAGGGAGGGAGCTCCATGTTTATTTTCTGTAACTGAGTCAATACCAGATTTGATTCATTGACAAATAAAAAGATTTTTTCAATTGCCAGTTCTGAAAACCCAAACTGGGATCTGAAATTTAAGCATATTCCTTCCAATGCATGCATGACCACTACAATCTGAATTTAGTAGGGCTGTCAAGTGATTAAAAAATTAATTGTGATTAATCGCATGACTAATCCCACAGTTAAACAATAATAGAATACCATTTATTTAAATATTTTGGATGTTTTCTACGTTTTCAAATATATTGATTTCAATTACCACACAGAATACAAAGTGTACAGTGCTCACTTTATTTTTTATTACAAATATTTATACTGTAAAAAACAAAAGAAATAGTATATTTCAATTCACCTAATACAAGTACTGTAGTGCAGTCTCTTTATCATGAAAGTTGAACTTACAAATGTAGAATTATGTACAAAAAATAACTGCATTCAAAAATAAAACAATGTAAAACTTTAGAACCTACAAGTCCACTCAGTCCTACTTCTTGTTCAGCCAATCGCTCAGACAAACAAGTTTGGTTACATTTATGGGAGATAATGCTGCCTGCTTCTTGTTTACAGTGTCACCGGAAGTGAGAACAGGTGTTCACATGGCATTGTTGTAGCTGGTGTCGCAAGATATTTACGTGGTAGATGAGCTAAAGATTCATATGCCCTTTCATGCTTCTACCACCATTCCAGAGGACATGCATCCATTCTGATGACAGGTTCTGCTCAACAATGATCCACAGTAGTGAGGACCAATGTATGTTCATTTTCACCATCTGAGTCAGATGCCACCAGCAGAAGGTTGATTTTTTTTTTGGGTGGTTTGGGTTCTGTAGTTTCCATATTGGAATGTTGTTCTTTTAAGACTCCTGGCTGCATACTCCACATTTCATCCCTCTCAGATTTTGAAAGGCACTTCAGATTCTTAAACCTTGGGTCCAGTGCTGTATCTATCTTTAGAAATCTCACATTGATGCCTTCTTTGCATTTTGTCAAATCTGCTGTGAAAGTGTTCTTAAAACAAACATATGCTGGGCAATCATCTGAGACTGTAATATCATGAAATATATGGCAGAATGCAGGTAAAACAGAAAAGGAGACATACAATTCTCCCCCAAGGAGTTCAGTCAAAAATTTAATTAACGATTATTTTTTCAATGAGCATCATCAGCATGGAAGCATGTCCTCTGGAATGGTGGCCGAAGCTTGAAGGGACATATGAATGTTTTGCATATCTGGCACGGAAATACCCTGCAACACCAGCTACAAAAGTGCCGTGTGAACACCTGTTCTCACTTTCAGGTGACACTGTAAATAAGAAGCAGTCAGTATCTCCTGTAAATGTAAGCAAACTTGTTTGTCTTAGCAATTGGCTGAACAAGAAGTAGGACTAAATGGACTTGTAGGCTCTAAAGTTTTACATTGTTTTGTTTTTGAGTGCAGTTATGTAACAAAAAAATCTACATTTGTAAGTTACACTTTCACGATAAAAAAATTGCACTACAGTACTTGTGTAAGGTGAATTGAAAAATACTATTTCTTTTGTTTATTATTTTTACAGTGCAAATATTTGTAAAAAATAATAATATAAAGTGAGCACTGTACACTTTGTATTCTGTGTTGTAAAAGAAGTCACTATATTTGAAAATGTAGAAAAAAATCCAAAAATATGTAATAAATTTCAATTGGTATTCTATTCTTTAACAGTGCAATTAATCGAGATTAATTTTTTAATTGCAGATAATTTTTTGAGTTAATTGTGTGAGTTAACTGTGATTAATCAACAGCCCTAGAATTTAGTTAGCAGTTCTGTTGATGATGTAGAAGACAGCATAGCATCCTGCTGCTCTTCCAAATGCATATTATCTCAAGAACAATAACGAGAGCCAAAAAATAGCAAACCTTGTTTTTTTCTCTAATAATGTAAATTGTATGTATCATGGTAATATATAGTTCCTTATCTTTCACTTCTTCACTCTTATTCAAAGTCTGAGTTCAGTGGCTGAATGTAGCTTTTCTAGGATTTCCTTTAAAAATCATTTTGGCTTTCTAGATATTTAGATAACTACATCTAACGTAATCAAAGTGAGAAATCATGATTCATTACTTGACTTTTTTGAAAGGGGATTACCAGTTCATACACCCAATGTAATGTTTTTCTTTCTGGAAAACTGTAGGTGAAAGTGTTGGGGTCCTAGGGCATGGCCACTAGTTAAGTCGAGGGGATGGAAGACCATGAGTGTCAAGGAAGTCTCTTTGCTCTACCGACTGAGGTGCCCTTCTCAACCCCCCTTCACAGAATTCAGTCCTGGCTGGCCTGAGAAAGCCCTTGTACTCCCAAAATAATGCTGCAGCTGCAGATAGAGCTGTTTTGTGTAGGTTTTGCTGGCGCCACATTAGGATAACGACAGGAATCAGCTACAAGGCCATAACCACTTATTTGCCTCATTAATCGCAAGGCTAAGCAGGCTGTGATGTTGTTTTGAATTGCTAAAATGCTTGTTAAAGGTTGTCAGAAAAAGTATTGTTGTAACCCATATACGGCAAAGCAGTTTTACTTGGCTGATGTGTAATGCAATAGAGATAAGGAGTATAAAGGTATGTGACTCTGCCTGCTCGGTGTGCAGGATTTGAGATTCTTTTCTCCCTGTACCTTCTTTGGAGCTCCAAATAAACTTTTCTGCTTCTCCACCCCATTGTGTTTATTGGGTGATGCACACCGGCAACGAACCCCTGCTGTTGCTTGCCTCTGACACTGAGTGCTGGCAACATAAGGAAGACCTGTTCATCATTAATAATCAAATGATGAATGACAAAGATTTATAGCATCCAAATTAGTTCAGGTGTGAAGAGGATTTGTCCATCCTGCGCTACACAGACTGTGGGGGGAAAAAATTCTCAAAAAGCCACTACAGTAAGTTATCTTTGTTTTTTTCCTTTTCCACTTTTCTTCCTGAATGAAGCTGCAATTTGTAAGTGATCTCTCTCCTGCCATCCAGCTCCACCCTCTGACAAACAGAGGCTAGGGACACCATTCCTTAGTCATCCTGGCTAATAGCCATTAATGGACTTAACCTCCATGAATTTATCTAGTTCTCTTTTAAACCCTGTTATAGTCCTAGCCTTCACAACCTCCTCAGGCAAGGAGTTCCACAGGTTGACTGTGTGCTGTGTGAAGAAGAACTTCCTTTTATTTGTTTTTAACCTGCTGCCCATTACTTTCATTTGGTGGCCCCTAGTTCTTATCTTATTCACTTTCTCCACACCACTCATGGTTTTATATACCTCTATCATATCCCCCCTTAGTCTCCTCTTTTCCAGGCTGACAAGTCCTAGTTTCTTTAATCTCTCCTCATATGGGACCCGTTCCAAACCCCTGATCATTTTAGTTGCCCTTCTCTGAACCTTTTCTAATGCCAATATATCTTTTTTGAGATGAGGAGACCACATCTGTAAGCAGTATTCAAGATGTGGGAGTACCATGGATTTATATAAGGGCAATAAGATATTCTCCATCTTATTCTCTATCCCTTTTTTAATGATTCCTAACATCCTGTTTGCTTTTTTGACTGCCGCTGCACACTGTGTGGACGTCTTCAGAGAACTATCCATGATGACTCCAAGATCTCTTTCCTGATTAGTTGTAGCTAAATTAGCCCCCATCATATTCTATGTATAGTTGGGGTTATTTTTTCCAATGTGCATTACTTTACATTTATCCACATTACATTTCATTTGCCATTTTGTTGCCCAATCACTTAGTTTTGTGAGATCTTTTTGAAGTTCTTCACAGTCTGCTTTGGTCTTAACTATCTTGAGGAGTTTAGTATTGTCTGCAAGGTTTGCCACCTCACTGTTTACCCCTTTCTCCAGATCATTTATGAATAAATTGAATAGGATTGGTCCTAGGACTGACCCTTGGGGAACAGCACTAGTTATCCCTCTCCATTCTGAAAATTTACCATTTATTCCTACCATTTGTTCCCTGCCTTTTAACCAGTTCTCAATCCACGAAAGGATCTTCCCTCTTATCCCATGACAACTTAATTTACAAAGAGCCTTTGGTGAGGGACCTTGACAAAGGTTTTCTGGAAATCTAAGTACACTATGTCCACTGGATCCCCCTTGTCCACATGTTTGTTGACCCCTTCAAAGAACTCTAATAGATAAGTCAACATGGTTGCAGTAAAGGGAAATCATGTCTTACTATTGCTCAACAATTTGTTCTTCTATGTGTCTGACAATTTTATTCTTTACTATTGTTTCAACTAATTTGCCCAGTACTGATGTTAGACTTACTGGTCTGTAATTGTTGGGATCACCTCTACAGCCCTTTTTAAATATTGGCATTACATTAGCTATCTTCCCAGTCACTGGGTACAGAAGCTGATTTAAAGAACAGTTTTACAAACAATAGTTAATAGTTCCACAATTTCACATTTGAGTTCTTTCAGAACTCTTGGGTGAATGCCATCTGGTCCCGGTTACTGTTACTGTTCAATTTATCAATTTATTCCAAAACCTCCACTAATGACACTTCAATCTGTGACAATTCTCAGATTTGTCACCTACAAAGGACAGCTCAGGTTTGGGAATCTCCCTAACATCCTCAGCCATGAAGACTGAAGCAAAGAATTCATTTAGTTTCTCTGCAATGACTTTATCATCTTTAAGTACTCCTTTTGTTTCTCAATCGTCCAGGGGCCCCACTGGTTCTTTAGCAGGTTCCTGCTTCTGGTGTACTTAAAAACATTTCATTACCTTTTGAGTTTTTGGCTAGCTGTTCTACAGACTCCTTTTTGGCTTTTCTTATTACATTTTTACACTTAATTTGGCAGTGTTTATGCTCCTTTCTATTTACTTCGCTAGGATTTGACTTCCACTTTTTAAAAGATGACTTTTTATCTGACTGCTTATTTTACATGGTTGTTAAGCCACGGTGGCTCTTCTTTAGTTCTTTTATTGTGTTTTTTAATTTGGGGTGTACATTTAAGTTGGGCCTCTATTATGATGTCTTTGAAAAGTGTCCATGCAGCTTGCAGGGATTTCACTCTAGTCACTGTACCTTTTAATTTCTGTTTAACTAACCTCCTCATTTTTGCATAGTTCCCCTTTCTGAAATTAAATGCCACAGTGTTGGGCTGCTGAGGTGTTCTTCCCACCACAGGAATGTTAAATGTTATTATATTATGGTCACTATTTCCAAGCGGTTCTGTTATAGTTACCTCTTGGACCAGATCCTGCGCTCCACTCAGGACTAAATCGAGAGTTGCCTCTCCCCTTGTGGGTTCCTGTACCAGCTGCTCCGAGAAGCAGTCATTTAAAGTATCAAGAAATTTTGTTTCTGCATTTCGTCCTGAGGTGACATGTACCCAGTCAATATGGGGATAATTGAAATCCCCCACTATTATTGAGTTCTTTATTTTAATAGCCTCTCTAATCTCCCTTAGCATTTCATAGTCACTATCACTGTCCTGGTCAGGTGGTCGATAATAGATCCCTACTGTTATATTCTTAATAGAGCATGGAATTACTATCCATAGAGATTCTATGGAACATGTGGATTCATTTAAGATTTTTACTTCATTTTGTCCTTCATTCTTTTTCAGTGTCTATGTCAGGGGTCTCAAAATCAATTTATCTTAGGGCCAGTGCCAGTCCTCCAATCCTCCCAGCAGGACAATAATGTCACTGAAGATGGTGTTCAGAAAAGAAAACGTTTATATTGTATTTTTTATTTTGAATTTCTTAGAAATAATAAAACTGTCCTACAACTTTATACAATTCTTCGCCTGCCAGAGAGCTTTTAGTGTTTGCCAGAAACCTGGCAACGCTTCAGTTCTGTCAGTTTGCTGATGTTTGGCCTCAGCGACTGAGCAGTTGAAACTTTCAGGATTGCAGCAAGGGGGCATCAGATAGTTGTATTCGGTATTTTGACTTGTTTGTATTAATTGCGGAAAAAAGTGATGCTGCCTCCATGGCTGACTCTGCCCGGCAACTAGTGATGGTATCTCTGTCCCTCTCCCCCAGCCAATGGGAGCTGTTGGGGGTGGCACCTGCAGCAGACATTGCCGGCAGCATGTCTGCCTCTGTCTCTCCTCCGCGGTCCACAGTGGGGAGGTTCTCGGGCCGCATATGGCCCGTGGGCCGGGACTTTAAGACCCCCTGGTCTATGTCTTCCCTAATTTTTCATCTTTTTAAATACTTCAGTTTACAGCTTTGTGGGGGCCCCCAGATTCTAACCTCTTTACCCTTATCTGTAATTATGGGATGCTTTAACCAATTAACCCACCCCAAGATGAGGATTTACACCTACCTTAATCTCTGAGTTCATGATCAACTACAGTAGAGCGGTTATCAATAGAAGGGGGACCCCATAGTGCAGAACACAGACTACATAATGCTCTTTCTGTAATAATTACTTTTATTAGCAATGAAACAATCCCGTTATGGTCTCATCAGAATAAAGGGGCATCGGTGGCTTGCAGTCATCCTTTTACTTCACTCCAATCTGACTGACAGCCGAGGGCTAATCTGGTCCTCAGCAGTAGTTGGAGCAGCTCCAACTTGTGCCCCCTGGAACATCCTTAGGGACTCCTCTACACAAAGGGAATTCCCAGTTGCTCTTTTAGGGGTGAGGATCTGCTTTGATATGTTGAGAATTTGTAATACCAATTTAAACTGGCTCCTACTCTGAGTTATGCTAATGTACAAGCAGAGGGGATGTGAGCACAGAGAGCCTCTTGCAAACATAAGGACATTTTCTGGTAGGGTGACCAGATGTCCTGATTTTATAGGGACAGTCCAGATATTTGAGGCTTTTTTTTAATATGGTCTCCTATTATCTCCCATCCCCGTCTCGATTTTTCACACTTGCTATCTGGCAATCCTATTTTCTGGAGCACCCATGGAAGTTCTAGGGGTGGTCCTGGAGCCATTTCAGAAGAGAAAAACATGGCAGATCCACAAAGCAGTGAATCTTCCAGTTTAGCTGGAGAGATCCTGCAATTATTAGATTAGGCATTAAACTGGCAACATTAATGTTGTTTCCATGATACTAACAGTTTGTGCTGGATTTACTGCAAGCAGAGGCTGCTTAAGACAATCTGCTGCCCTAGGCAAACCTTCAGTGTCACCACCACCCCATCTATCCCTAGAACAGAGGTTCTCAACTGGGGAGCATGCCCTATCAGATTTTCAGGGCTGGAGGTGCTGGTTTGTCGAGCCTTCTGGTGGTTTTGTTAGTTATGGTAGAAGTGTGGGAGCCAAGCACCAGGTTGCAGTGCTACTCAGGTTTCGCCCAGCCCCCCCTCCATTGTGACAGAAGGGTATCTGGGCCAAATTTCAGTGAGTGGAGTTGAGACCTGGCCCACAGAGTCACGGCGCCACTCAGGTTTGGCCTGTCTGGCCTTGCCAATCTAGGCAGAATCTGCTTCCCTAGGCCTCTGGCTAGTTTGCCCATAGAGTGGCTCCTGGACAAAAGTAATATAATTTCAAGGCATAACTTTGTTTTGTAGAGATGATCCAGCACTACAACAGTTTGCTGAAGCAAATCAGTGATCATTGGCCATGTCTACATATTATGGTTTGGAGAGATTAAAATAAATGTGAATGGGAGAAGCCTGCCCATGGACAAGACTCATATATATATATAACCAGTCTTCTCACTTAACTCTGGCAAGTGGCATTAATCTTACTCTTCATAGTTACTTCACTCTGTACTTACCAGAACATTCTGAAAAGTGATTTCTGAGTCGAAGTAAAAAAATTTCCATTTTAAAACAGGAAGATTTACATTTGCATTCTGTCTACTGTCTGGGGGGAAGCACTTGCTACTTTATATCAGGGAACAAAGCTGTGTGGAATGAGCAGACAGAAATATCAAGAAAACTTGAGCTCTAATCCCAACTTCACCACTGATTCGGGCAAATCATTTAGGCCCAGATTTTCCAAAGGGACCTCTAATTTTGCATGTCTCAATTTTTGGCTGCCCAGCCCTAGACACCATGGCCTCCTTAATGGGAGCAGCAGGTGTTCATCATCTCTGAAAATCAGGCACAGGGTACCTAAAGTTGGGTGCTCAAAATCTGAGGTTCTCAAAATTAGGACACTTTTAAATATGTGCTTTTGGCTCCCTGTCTATAAAATGGGGATAATATTCCCTTACCAGCCTGACAGGGGGGCTTAAATGTAAAACACAGTATTTTTATTGTCTACAGGTATTAAAAAGCCAAGAGAAACCTTTGCCCTAAACTACGTCCCAGGGACACCAATTCTGAGACTAGAGGAATCAGACGTTGAAAATTATGTCATACTTGCATCCCAATTTCTCATTCAGGAATGTACTTGTAGATTCAGGCACATTTATCTCTCATTTACACAAAACAAATATGTAACTAAGTATTCCCAGGTGAAAATCATCTCTGGGCATTCATTTAAATATGTTTTATACAAAGCAGCCAAGTATTTCCATTTGGAAATTGCCTTAAGCAATTAATTTAGATATGATTCTCTGTATCATATCCCCTTACCTAGCCCCTACCCTGTCCCCCTTTTATATGTCGTGTTTTTAGCCTGCCATCTAAAGGGACTATCTATAAATTATCTATGAGCGCAGCACAGAAAAAACTGCCATACCATAAAATTAGGGCAAATAAAATAAGGAGACCACTATTTCAAATACAGATGAGTATATATCTTTTATGTCTGCTTTTAAGTCAAACATTTTTTTAAATGGCCAATTCATTTAAATCTTTCTTTTTATACACACAACATGCCTTTACATTACTCAGCCTTTAGTTTGGGCCAAAATGGAATTTTGGTATATCAGTATACTTTATATTTATGAAATGCACCTATCATATGTTCTAGGCACATGTACAAAAACACATAATTTAATACAACAAATTGACACTCAGAAGACTCCAGCAGTTTCTGCATCATCACCAATTCCATTTGGATCCCCTTAAGCTGTTCCTTCAAGCAAAAGCCTTTGTATCAGGGGGTGACGTTTTGGGGTTTATTCAGGCCAGTAAGGGGTTAGGTCACTGTCTTGTAACCCTGGGTTTCTTGTGGCTGTGCAGCTTTGGTCCCAAACTCTGACCTAAGCAGCCTGCCAGAAGTCCACAAACCTCATTGTGGCTTTGCCCAACCTGATTACTACTTGCAGACTGACCTCAGAACCCTTCCAGCCCTGAATTTTCCCCCAAATCAGCCTACTGCAGGAACAGTCCCTCTCACTAGACCTTAACAGACAAAATGTTAGACTTGCTGCCTTTACAGAGACAGTAAAACACTCCAACCTGTCAGCTTTCTAGAAGCACCTTACTTTACTGAACATACACTGCGCTGATGATTTATAATGAAAGCCACACAAGTTTGTTAACAAAAGATTATGGATGAAGTAATACCAAGTAAAAGAGAGAAAGGCAGAGATGGCTACAGGCAAATAAAAGTGAAAACACACATCTAAAAGTCTTAAACTTAATCTAGCAAGATGCAGGCTTTGTTCAGGCTGATTTCTCTCAGTCACAGCTGCTTTCCAGCTTTTACTGGACAGCATGGTCAGGACCCATCATAGAGATCAAATCGCTTGGTTTCTTTGTCTCCTAAGGTAAAAGATAAAGATAGAGTGTCTCTTTGTTCCTTATATTCCCAAAGGGATGTCTTTGTTTTAGGACTTGTCTACGCTACAGAGTTTTGGCGATGCAAGTTACGCCAATGGACAGCCACTGCTATAATTAAACCACTGTTGCGTATCCACACTATGCTCCTTGTGTTGGTCCAGCGCATCCACAATAACAGCTCTTTCATCAACACAGAGAGCAGAGCAATGTGGGTAGCTATCCGGGAACAGCGAACCATGGCCACTGGGAGGCATTGTTGAAACAACCTAAGACGTTGTTGAAATCAGAGAGGTCATGATTAAGTACTAATGCAGAGGGCCTGGGGTGGAAAATGAAAAGGTACAACTGAAGCAGAAGATGGTATGATTTAAGAGGGGTTCTGGGGCTGCTTTGCAATGGTCCAGATACCCCAACAGCCTATATCCCTCATGCACAAGCGCCAGGGCTGGGTGGGCCTTTGTTAGAGGAACAGACTGCTCATATACCTCTTGTTGTTGCTAACAAATTGTAACCTAACTGCATGTATACTATGGAGCAACCTACTGTCCTTTTGACAAACCCCACACCCCTTGAATTCCATAAAAACATTTTTCACACAGTTATTTTCAACTGACATTTTATTTTACAACACGGGCTGTTTTGTTCCCAAAACACGCTCTAACTGGTACTGTTTTTTCTTAGCAAGATTTTGTAATTTGCTGAACGAAAAAGATGTTCAACATTTCGCATTAAACATTTATCTGTTGGTTTGATTATTTCACCTAAAACGTTATTTGGGTCCTTGGCCTCTGTTACTTTGTCCACCAATTTTGCCCCTAGAGCTAAATGTTCCTGGGTTAAACAGAGGCACTGCAGCATGTATCCCAATGTGATGATGATATTTAACACAGATACTGCTAATTTCTTTAATTTTACAGTTCACATCATCTAAAGACCAGTACACACAGTCGTGATGCCTCTGACCGGGGGCATCTATGGCACACCTAGGACAATCCTCATTTTGTTTCTCTCTCAGGCAGTGCTTGATGATTCCGTGCACAGCCGCTCTCACAATTGCACGCATCACAGTTTTACAGTTATGAACTTGCACAGGCTTAATACCGAATTTCTCCCTCAACTTTATATAGTACAGGCCTATAGAATAAGCATCCCCTGCTGTTTTGGCAGTCTGTTGAGCATCTGGTTTGGGGTCTGGGCAAAAACAGATCAGGCCCAATCCACTCGGCCCTTCGAAGCTGTCGGTGTCCAGAACCTCCAAGTCCTCTGAAGAACCATCACTCAGCTGCTGAAAAATAGACAGTAAGAAATACATGTAAGGCATCTTTGTACTTTTTCATAACATGATTCTAAAACCTTTTACACCGTGTATCAAGTGACCCCTTCTGCATGCATCTTTTAAAAACAACAAACAAATGAAATATGTCTCTATGCAGGCTTGATCCAAAAGGCTCTAGGCAACCGAGCATCCGTGACCGGCTCCCTGCCAAACCATCCCTTGAACATTCTTACATACAACATATCTGTGCCTCGTATCCGTACAGCCCTTTGTTTGATTTGCTTGGGTTTTCCTGGCTGGGGTCCGGAGTCTCAAACAAATCATGGCCCAGCGGTCTGGCCTCGTGTTTCTCCATTGCATCGTTCTTGCGGGTACAGGCATCATTAGCTAGCCCTGTTGCCCTGCTCCCATGATCTGTCTCAAACACTGTTTGCCACAAGGATGTGTTTGTTTCTTTGGGTCCCATAGCAGTGGCCGTATAACATCTCTTCATGAAAGGGTTGGCTGCCGGTGTTGGCCAAGGCCTTCTAGGTGCAGCCGTCTTTAATCATCAGACCCATTTCATAGAATCATAGAATCATAGAATATCAGGGTTGGAAGGGACCTCAGGAGGTCATCTAGTCCAACCCCCTGCTCAAAGCAGGACCAATCCCCAATTAAATCATTTAAATAGAAGCTCCTCCTTACTTAGGGAGGGAAAGCAACGGCTGGGCAAAATGGGAGGGAGGAAGGGGAGCAGGGAGGTGCTGCCTGGGACACTGGGGATGATCATCATGGGGATCATGGGGGAAGGGGGCAGGGAGGCAGCAGAGGCCAGGGCTGGGAGTCTGGTGTGGGGTGGGGCAAGGAAGGAGCCATCAGCCATGTTTGGGAGGGGGAGCAGCAGGGCCAGGGGCTAGCGATTGGGAGGGTGTTTGGGGGAGGCAAAACCCATGGGGGATGGGGGATTTCTGTGGGAGAGAGAGGTTTCTTGGCCTGGGTTCCTCTGGCCACACAATAAGCTGGATGGTAATCCCTGATGTGCTTTTAGCAATGCACAGGATTCCTTTAAAGCCATAAGGGTAGGAAACAGGTATTTTGCTGTAAAAAAGGCCCTGCTTGAGTTCCAGATGTTGCATGAGTGCAGAATCAGGCTCATATGTCATGAAAGGAAACCAAGCTTCTCCTATGATCTGGGCCAGCCTACTAGTAGCTGGTGAGCACTTAAAACTCCAGTGCATCCTCCAAATGTTTGTTGTGTGTTGATATGAAATTCAAAGTAGGGGGAGGATAGTCTTGTGGTTAAAACACTGGCTTCTCTTTATAAGACCTATATATTATTATTATTTTGGCACAGACTTCCTTTATGCAGGTTGCTTAATTTCTCTCTGCCTTAGTTTCCCTATTTGTAAAATGGGGATATATCTTAGCTAAGAAGGGCATGTGATGATGAACTTGTCTGTGAAACTTTGGAAGATTGTGCTGTAGAAGGACAAAGTATTTATTAAAATATTAGGGATGAGACTTGAAAGAATGGGTGCTTAAGTTAGGCACATAGGGCATTATCTTGCATCCCTGAACTCAAGGTTACCATTGCTGTTGATCTCAATAGGAACAGGATCAGAGCCCTAAATCCTTATTGAGGTTCCTAAGTAAGTGGTCCAGTTTTTCACCCATCAGTTTCATTTTTGAAAAATTGGGTCATGTATTTTGGAGCCTAACTGGGGAACATATTTAAAGGGGTGGGGAGTCTTGGGCTGTATGTCTGGCGGTTATTGCCTTCTTTGAGGCAACAATTATTACTCTTTGGGCATTTTAAAAAAATCTTCAACCAACACTTGTAGAACATTTAAGAGCAACTGTCATGCAAGGGTATGGAACTGAGGAACTGATATGTAAGCAATATCAAGGAACTTGGTGCAAGTTACTCATTCTTCCTTGGCTATGAATACATTTTGCATTTGAGTCATGCTTGCAAAATTGTTATGAAAATTTACCAGCGGAGGCACAAATTCTACTAACCTGAACTTACAATATTTTAATGAAAGCAATATTTTATTTGCTTGTTTCCCCCAAAAAATTTATTTACCATGCATGTCTGGAATTCCGTAGGAGGCCAGGAGTCCTGCATTCCTCTCCAGGTGGGCAGAAACTTAGGATCACAGCTAAAGTCACAATGTCAACTTGAAAAATCACATTTCTGTCTGAAAAATTTGTATAAACTAACAAGTAGGATTACGAAAACCAAGAGATTAGGGTGTGTGTGGGGGGGAGAGTCTCCTCTTTTTTCTAGTTTGTTCAGTTTTTTGTCTTGATGGCACTTTGTGTATAGTCAGTTTCACAGTGTCCTGGTAAGGTCTGTTCAGGCTAAATTTGGACTGTGCTGCAAGTACCATGTATGGGGCAATGCAACACCACCACAACCTTAAAATGGTGCCCCTTTACTATCAGCAGGTTTCAGAGTAGCAGCCATGTTAGTCTGTATCCGCAAAAAGAAAAGGAGTACTTGTGACACCTTTTAGAGACTAACAAATTTATTTGAGCATAAGCTTTTGTGGGCTACAGCTCACTTCATCGGATGCATTCAGTGGAAAATACAGTGGGGAGATTTATATACACAGAGAACATGAAACAATGGATGTTACCATACACACTGTAAGGAGAGTGATCAGGTAAGGTGAGCTATTACCAGCAGGAGGGGAGGGGGGCAACGGGACCTTTTGTAACTATCAGCAGTAACTAGTCCCTCACCTCTCTCCCCAACAGAAGCTGGTCCAATAAAAGATATTCACGCAACCACCTTATTTCTCTCTAATAGCTTGGGCCCAATAGCTTACAGCAAAGCTTTAAATAGCTTGTGAGCATGGGGTGGTGCTGCACTTTTACAGAGCAGGCCCAACAGCGGGCTAGGCCTTGGCTGTGAGCTGTAGCGAACAGGATACTCGCCTGCCAGCTTGGTTTCCTCCTCACACTACTATAGCCCCTACTGTGGCTGCCATTGTGTAGATCAATGAAAGCCAGATTCCCCCCCCCCGCAAGGCCAGCAGCTTCCTCCCAAGGGAGGGCCTGGCACGCGGGGGAGGAGAGGAGAGAGGGACCCTATGCAGCTTCCAGTGCACTTATTGGAAAATCCGGGAGGTGGGCGGGTAGGACGGGGAAGCGCAGCCACCGTCTCACTACGCCCCCCGAAGGCAGGCAATACCACGGGGCGGGGGCAGTGACTGAGCCCTGTCCCCCCCCCTCCGCGGAGGGGGAGTGGCTGGGGGGGCCGGCGCTGAAAGAGGCGGAAGGGCCTGGCCTGCTGGAGAAGAGGGAACAGGGCGCAGCGGCGGGACGTGCGGCCCCTCAGTGCGGGCGCGCCCAGGAGGCGGCGGCGCTGCGGGGAGGAAACATGGCCCTGGCCCGCGGGAGGACGCGGCCCGTGAGCGAGCTGTGCGGGGTGCTGCTGCCGGCGAAGGGCTTGGAGACGGAGGTGGAGGAGGAGCAGGACGACCCGAATCCGGACCCCGACCCGCTCTTCTTGGACGCCTCCGAGCTGTGCAGCAGCGGGCGGGTGCTCCGGGCTTCCCTGCCCGCGCGCCGAAAGGGTGAGGAGCGGCGCGCCAGGGCAGGGAGACCCTCCCCGCGAGCCCGCCTCCCTCCCGCCTATGGTGGGTGGGGCACGGCCCGCCTCGTCCCTTCACCCCCCCACCCGCTCCCTCGTAGGCTTGAGTGTCAGGCAGTGCCTCTGAGGGGGCTGGCAGGGAGGGTTTTGTTGTGTATTTCGGTGACACATTTACCCAACTCTCCGCTGTTCCTCAGTGCCTGGAGTAAGCCAGCGGTGGGGCACTTTCCTTTCCCTCAGCCCAGTGTTTCCCCCCAGGAACTGAAATTGTGTGTGTGTGCTCAAAAATATGGAGGGGGGTGGGTGAGGACTGATGAGGGGTGAGACCATTAGGGTGAAGGTGGGCTTTATGGCACCAGAGTAAAAACTGAAAAATGTTTCATGACCATTTTATTAGACTTAACTCATGTTTTTAAATCATCACACAAATGAAAGTTGGCTACACCTATAGCACCCACTATGATGTGCTATAGCTACATCCTTCTTGGTTTCTTGTAATTTTGCACAGCTCTGTTAATGAACTTCTCAAATGCAGTGCATTCATTTTTGGTGGCTTCTCATGTGTCTGGTACTTCCAGTCCTTCGTGATAGGCTCATGGTCAGACAGAAGGTGACTTCTTTCAGAACACAGAATTCTATTCAATGAGGCAAAAAGAACGCTCAGCTGTAGCTGTTGTGAGTGGGAGTAGCAAGAGATGAATTCCTACTTTCATCCCAGGAAACAGCACAAAAGTTGGGTCAAACCACTGGTGATAAGAAGTTGAAGTCCAATCTTCATTTGTTTGTCATATGATATTCCACTCTGCATTCAAATTCTCTGTTCTGTCCTGATAACTTGGCAACCCCATTGCAGGTCGTGCGTCACACTGTCAGTGTTTTATGAGACAGGCATCTGTAAAAGCTGCATAAAGGTTGAGTAGAATCCAGAAGTTGCTGTTGTAGAGATGTAAGAATCAATCTGTGTACTTTACGTTTTAAGCTGGCTTAACAAACACTTCTTGTCTTCATTTAAGTGCCCTAATTAGTCAACTTCTGAACTGAAGTCTTTACTTTTTCCAGTACTTTTTAAATGGATCGCTCCCTGATTGAGCCAAGTGTAGCTCCACTGCTGGACAGAGATCTACTACTGTTGTAGCAGATGCCTGGATGGCATTGTTTAATGACCCAAGTGATTTCACAGTAGACCTACAAAGGAGAATGGCTATTGTCTTCTCTGAACTTAGTAGCAAAAGTAGTCCACTAGCGTCACCACTTAAATCTGTCCCATCTTGGTAGATACTTTCCAAAGCCAATAATAGTGGTTACAGTAATTTTAAGACAACAGCCAAGGATCACTCATGAGAAAGCCGGCGGGTTTTCCCAAGTTGGACTAATTTGAACTTCAGTCCCAATGTATCTTCTATATTTTCCAAGACATTCAATCCTTTGGGACTCTTGCTTGCAAAAAAAAAAAAAGTATAATGAACACATTAAATTTATAGCTTTTTAAGTGCCTTTTGAAGATTCTGCAGCTCATATTAGTTCTAGTTGGAATAGATGGCCTCTGCAGTGTGTATAGGAGAGATTAGAATTACACTTTTCTCTGAGCAAAGCTGGTACTTCATTATGACATTCAGAGAAGTTTGCAGTTCCATCAAATGCATAAGCAGCCATCTCTTTGGGGTTCAATTTACAAGCATTCAACTCTTCTAAGATGTGGGTTGTCAGAGATGCAGCCAATGTGTCTTCTATAACCTGAACGTCTAGAAATTCATCTACTGGCCTACCACTGACATCAAGATAATATACGCAGAGACTTAATACTTGGTCAGTGAAGATCCAGAGTTCAGAGGTGCTTTCTTTTCACATGAGTTCACCTCCCATCCTGGGAGGGCGTGGGAGAGAAGTCCTCTTGCTCATTCCTCCAGCTACTTACGCTGGCTGCTCACTCTGGCCACTGTTGTTTGTCGTGCCACTGTTTGCTCCACCTCTCCATTGCCGATGGCCCTGAGACATCACCTGCTACTGCTGCCATCTGCTACTGTGACCTCGACGGGTTGGTCTCTTGAGGTTCCACCCAGCTCTCAGTGATTTCAGTTCTCAGTGGGGGAACCTCACAGTAAGTGCAGGCTGAGCTGTTTCCTCGATAGAGCTGCTGCAGGACAGCATTTCTGAGCACTTAAAACTAATTATTAGTGAGTTCAGCTCTAGTGACCACTTAAAACAAAAGACTCTCTATGGAGCCTAATAAGCTCTATCTTTAAATAGGGGAGAGGGGCAGGTCAAATAGTGCCTGTGACTCTTAGGCACAACCCACATCACCAAGCAAAACCCATGTCTCCTCCCCCAGGCTCTGCCATCCAAACCCCTTGCTTAGTGAGTTCAGTTTAGTTGAGGGTGACCAGTGCTGAATTTGTAATGAAAGAGGTGCTGGGGCTCAAGCAAGTGCTCATTCAGACCTTGCTTACAAATCATAATTTGAAATTATAATGTTGGCCAACATTGCCAAAATGAATGCGCTGACAGTGTCAGAAAAAACATCAGCTGTGTGAAGAAGCTAGTCTTTGTTCAGGCTTTTCAAACCTAGTATACTTTTTCAGGTAGAAGTATTTTATCTTACACTGAATAGGCTTCTAAAGTGTGTATTAATGTTTCAGTTTCAATTTCAATGCAAATTTCCTACCAAAGACTAAATTAGCAACACTGCTTGTAACTAGTTAACCACTGGGGGAGGGGGAGTGTTGGGGAAATTCAGGGAGGGTATACGCCCCCACTGGGGGAGGGGGCGTGCTGTAGGGAAATCTCTACCTCAGCCTGCCTGCCTCCCTCCCTCCCTCCCCCAAGGCTTCCCTGGCACTGGTTTCTCATGGCTCCTTTGCAGGGGCCTGCCCACGGTCCTGTGGCTTGTAAAGCTTTGCTTAGAGTACTGTATAGGAAACAGATGTTTTTAAAACTTGCATTAGCTAACTTTTGAAACCCACTTAACACCTAATATAGACATTGTTTAATACCTTTAAAATCATATTAGCCCATCTGTAGTGGGGTGGTTACCCGCTCCTGCCCTGTGGGGCTTAAAAGTCAGTCCTGGGAGAGAGCTAGGGCTGAGGGCAAGAAAATCTAGGCTGATTGGGGAAATGGTGGCTGCTGCTGGGCCTATAAAGGGGCTGCTAGGCTGAAGCTTAGCCAGTCTCTCTCTGCGTTCAGAGAGAGAAGGGCCTGGCTGCAGGGACCTGAGGGAGGACCTAGGTTGAGGGGGAAAGGCCAGGGGAGCTCTGGCCTGGAAACCCCTAGGCTGCATGGCCTAGATTAGGGCCTATTAGGTACTGGGGTTGCAAGGCGGCAGCCCATTGGTAGACAGAGGCAGCGGGTCCCACCCCCGCTTGCCGGTGATGAGTGGCTGATACACTGCAGTCTGCCCTGGGGAGTGGGACTAAGCAACGACTGGCAGTAGCCAAGACTGAGACGAGGTGGGGGTAGTGGGTGGGGGTTCCCCAGGGAGGGGAGACCCTCAGGGATTGTTGGGGTTTACTGCCAGGGGGCAGCACCCCAGTGGGAGGAGGCACCAGGCCCATTGGTAAGGCAGATCACCAGACGGCAGAGGGTGCTCCAGAGGCTGACACGCTAATTCCCGCAGACGAGCAGGAGGAGGCACCGCCGGGTGAGTCCGCTCCATTACACCATCACAGTTTTAAAGGTGGTAAACTGTGTCAATCATAGAATCGTAGGACTGGAAGGGACTTCGAGAGGTCATCTAGTCCAGTGATTCTCAACCAGGGTACGCAGAGGTCTTCCAGGGGCTACATCAACTCATCTAGCTATTTGCCTAGTTTTACAACAGGCTATGTAAAAAGCACTAAAGAAGTCAGCACAAATTAAAATTTCTTATAGACAATGACTTGTTTATACTGTTCTATGTACCGTACACCTGCTCTTAAAAAATCCCACAACTTCCCTAGGCAATATATTTCAGTGCTTAACCACCCCAACAGGAAGTTTTTCTTAATGTCCAGCCTAAACTGTGCTTGCTGTGACTTAAGCCCATTGCTTCTTGTCCTATCCTCTGAGGTTAAGGAGAATAGTGTTTCTCCTTGAAACAACCTTTTATGTACTTGAAAACTGTTATCATGTCCCCTCTCAGTCTTCTCTTCTCCAACGCTAAACTAACCCAGTTTTTTCAATCTTCCTTCATAGATCATGGTTTCTAGACCTTTAATAATTTTTGTTCTTTGGACTTTCTCCATTTTGTCCACATCTTTCCTGAAATGTGGCACCCAGAACTGGGCACAATACTCCTGTTGGGGGCCTAATGAGCGTGGAGTAGAGTGGAGAAGAATTACTTCTCATGTCTGTCTTGCAACACTCTTATTAGTACATCCTATAATAATTTTAGATTTCTTTGCAACAGTGTTACACTGTTGACTCACATTTGGCTTGTGACCCATTCGCATTTTGTATGTGTGCAACTGATTGTTCCTTCCTAAGTGGAATACTTTGCATTTGTCCTTATTGAATTTCATCCAGTTTACTTCAGACCGTTTTTTCAGTTTATCCAGATCATTTTGAATTTTTATCCTATCCCCCAAAGCACTTGTAGCCCCTCCCAGCTTGGTATTGTCAGCATATTTTATAAGTTTGCTGTCTATTCCATTATCTGAATCATTTGATGAAGATCTTGAACAGAATCGGACCCAGAACTGATCCCTGCAGGACCCTCGCTCAATATGCCCTTCCATCTTGATTGTGACCACGGATAAGTACTCTCTGGGAACAGTTTTCCAACCAGTTATGCACCCACACTATAGTAGTTCCATTTAGGAGCTAGGCGCTAAGTGGGGTTTCATATGTCAATTAACTTGGTCTAAAAGCCCTACATTTTTTTTCCTAGGCCACATCTGTGATATGGGTACTTTAGCAGCAAAGCTGCTGCACCATGGCTATGTCAGCATAACCTTGAGTATAGATGTAGCCTACAGCGAAAGAAGGGATCTTTTCATCACTAGAAGAACATCACCTCTCCAAGAAGCAATTCTCCTGTCAACCTAGTTTTGTCTACACTGAAGTTTATGTTGACATAGGTATGGCACTTGGGGTGTGGTTTTTTTCCACACAACTGAGTTATTTAGCTATGTCAATGTAAATTTGAGAATCTGGCTTGCTCTACATTTAAAACTGATATTGGCATAGGTATGTCGGTTAAGAATGTGATATATTTTTAACACCATAGCTGTACTGGTGAATAAGTACTGGTGCAGATGCACTTATACTATCCTAAAACTGCATTAGCTGCTATAATTTATGTTGTCTCTCAGGGAATTGGTATAAGCTCTACTGGCGAAAGATAGAATCATAGAAATGAAGGGCTGGAAGGGACTTTGAAAGGCCAACAAGTCCAGTCCCCTTCACTGAGGCAGGACCAAATAAACCTAAACCATCCCTGACAGGTGTCTTTCCAAACTATTCTTAAAAATCTCCAAGATGGATACCACAGCCTTCCTTGAACTTAACTACCGTTGTAATTGGAAAGTTTTCCCTAATATGTAACCTAAATTTCCCTTGCTGCCAATTTAAGCCAGTTACTACTTCTCCTACCATCAGTGGACATGGAGATCAATTGATCACCGTCCTCCTTATAACAGTCCGTAACATATTTGAAGACTGTTATCAGATCTCTCCTTAGTCTTCTTTTCTCAAGATTAAACATGCCCATTTTTTTAACCTTTCGTCACAGGTCAGATTTTCTAAATCTTTTTATTATTTTTGTTGCTCTCCTCTAGACTCTCTCCAGTTTGTCCACATCTTTCCTAGTGTGTGGTGTCCAGAATTTGACACACTATTCCAGCTGAGGCCTCACCAGTGCTTAAGAGAGCAAGACTGTTTAACTCCTGTCTCTTACATAATACGTTCCTGTTAATACACCCAAGAATATTAACTCTTTTTGCAACTGGATTAAATTGTTGATTTGTATTCAATTTGTGATCCACTACATCCCAGTTTCTTTTTAGCAATACTACCACCTATCCAGTCGTTCTTCATTTTATAGTTTTGCATTTGATTTTTCCTTTCTAAGTGAAGTACCTTGCGCTTGTCTTTATTGAATTTCATCTTGTTGATTTCAGACCAATTCTCCAGTTTCCAAGGTCATTTTGAATTCTAATCCTTTCCTCCAAAATGCTAGCAGTTCCTCTCAGCTTGGTGTCATCTGCAAACTTTGTAAGCATACTCTCTACTCCATTAGCCAGGTCATTAATAAAAATACTGAGTAGTACCAGACCCAAGACTGACCCCTGTGGGACCTCATGAGAGACCCCCCCCCATTTTGACAGTGAACCATTAATAACTACTCTTTAAGTATGGTCTTTTAACCAGTTGTCCACCCACCTTATAGTAACTTAATCTAAACTATGTTTCCCTAATTTGTTTATGAGAATGTCATGTGGTATTGGGTCAAAAGCCTTACTAAAAACCAAGATATAACATGTCTACTGCTTCCTCCCATCCATTAGGCCAGTAACCTTGTCAAATTACGAAATGAGATTTGGTGTGGCATAATTTGTTCTTGACAAACCCATACTGGCTATTCCTTTTAACCCTATTATTCTCTGCCTGTATAAGTGTGTCTATACTAGGAGGGTTTGCCAGCATAATGTTTCTAGTTTTGATAAGGACTAAGTCAAGTTAGAAAAAACCTTTGCCATTTCTGTGGGGCTGAAGAGATAAGGAATTTGTGACTTGTTATGGCAATACTAAGTCATATTTGTTTGTTGCCATTTGCTCATCCTGTGAGCTGTTTTGCAGTATGTGAAAATCTCACAAATTTTCCCATATCATTTATAAATACTCATTTATAACCAAATTATGGGAAATGTTCCTAATTCCTTCACTTGGCTCATTATTTTATGAGTTATTAAATATTTATCCCACTTAAGTGTAGAGTTCAATGGCACCCTGACTTTTTTTTTTTTTTTTTTTGTTCCCTATTGGCTAAAGAGACATAGGTGACCAAATAGACATAGATGGCCACTAGACTAGTCCTTGCCTGTTTCAACTTTTTAGCTATTTAAATTATTTTAAAGCAGGGAACTGAATGTCCTGTATGAGCTCCTGGTAGAATCTATGCTTTAAAAGCATAGGCCCCAGTTCTACTCTATTACATCAGTCCAGCTATATAGAAATTGGCCCACAGTGTGATAGGTCTTCAACTTTACCAGCACCCAGGAGCACAGACTTAAATGTTTTCCTGTCTCCTTATATGTTTCTTCCACATATATGGTTTTCATTGCCTGAAACCTCAGATTAGCATATACATTAGAAGATTTATTAAGACATTAGACTGAAATAACTACCAAAAAACGACTACTTCTGTTGTACCCTGAAATTCTGCTGAGCTGCTAGCTAGTCAGTCTGGCCTGGTGTACGTTTAAAAGTTAGGTCAACATAGCTACTTGGGTCGGATAATTACATCCCTGACCAGTGTAGCTATGCTGATTTACCCCCAGTGCAGACACAGCTATGTCAATGAAAGAATGCTTCCGTCAGTGTAGCTACCATCCCTTGGGAAGGTGGTGAGCATACTCTAGCGGAAAAACCTTTGTGTTCCCTATGCCTACTCTATGGGTTTATGCTGGCATAGCTATGGCAAAGTAGCTATGCCAGTATAGTCTCTATAGGATAGACCTAGTCTCTAGGTGGGAATGTCTAATACCTGACCATTGGCTGAGTCTGCCAAGTTTGCTTCTTGATTTTTCTGAACCAGATTATCCAAAAGTTTTGGATTTTCCCTGAGACTTTACAGTAATTTAGTTTCTACTGTATTATATTTTTTAAGTTCTTACTGTTTCAATTGGAATAAAAAAATGTGTAGCTTACCGGCTATATGGAGCCTGCCTGGTGTGTATTGCAAAGATAGTGTGTTCAAATCCAGTTATGATTGTACTTTTATTACACACTTTGTTCACTTAGTGTGATTATCAATTAATTCTTGTCACTTTTGTAACAAAAATAAAATGTGAAAATAGTAGAGTTAAGCTGTATTCTCTTTCCCTGACCTCTTTCTACTTGTCTGTCTTTCCTTAGATTGTGAGCTTCTCAGAGCTGGGACTGTCTCTGCTTTGAATGTTTGGAAAGTACTACCATAAACTAATAACAAAGCTTATATTAAAGTGTATACAGCTATAATATAGCAAGGGGTTGCATGTCTTTTATTGCAATCAAAATGTCCAAGAACTCAATGATTTTGGACAAAATATTGTCATTTTTTTGAAATAATGAAGTTAAAATTAGTTTTAAGCATATCGCCAAAAACATAAAACTGTAATTGATTTAAATAGTGCAAAATCTGACTATTAGTAAGCAGCTTTAACTGCTCATACAAATAATTCATACCACAAAAATTATTTGATGTATTGTTGACTTCAGCCACCTACAGGAACATAAGCATGATTTTTAAATTGATTATTTGATTATGTCTGAGGTGTCTTTTTTTTTTAAACTTACTACTGTTAAAAGCAATATTACATCTGAAAAATTTTTAAATTTTTTTGGTTTGTTTGCTTTTACTTAGTGAATTTGTTATGCAAAATGCAATAAAGTTTTAAACAAATTGTACTTTTAAAATTTCAGTTATAATACAGGATGAAAGATCCCAAAAGACGTATGAAGTGGTTGGATGTTTTCCATTGGTTGGCCCTTGGTGGAAAGTTAATGTTAAAGTTAAATTGGTGGAATCAAAGTACTTTGTGCAAGGATATCCGTCATACTTCCTACGAACTGATATAGGGGAAAACCAAAACGCAATTTTTTCACTCTTTTTTAAAGAGTGTTGTGTTCCTGACTATTTTATAGAGGAGTTTTTTAAGTGTTTTTCTGAGAGATCTTCCCTGAACTTCAGAAACCTTGAAGAAAAACTTAATCAGTTTCAAGAGTCGAAATTAAATCTTCAGAAAGGGAACAAATCTATTGAGATGAAAAATTTTGATATTTTTTATTATATTATGCAATCATGTAAGTATAACTTATATATTATTGGATTATAAAAATAACAGAGTTATGCTTTTAAGATTTTTATCCATGCTAATGTGCTGGTAGAGCATGTTTGTAAATCAGTATTGATCCTGCAAAGATTTTTTCCTGAGCACATAAAGGGGACTACTCCCATGCTTGTAGTTAAGCATATATGCAAGTCTTTGCATGACCTGGGTCTTATACCATATAGATGGAACAGGAATCAGTTGGAGGGGGAAAAAACGAATAGTAGAACGCACTTAAATGAAGATCTGTTAAGAGTTAACTTCCATTTCACTCAAAAGTCCTGGCAGTTCTGCTTAACTTGACATTTGATTGAACTAAAGATTGAATGATGTTTCAGGTTACCAGATTTTATATATATATAATACTGTGAATGTTGTGTACATATCAGGGCAGGTAGACTTGACTACGAATGTGAAACTGACTATATACATAATTCTGTCAAATGCACAATGTAATCAAAGTAAAAAAATATTTTTTTAATCTATTTTAGTAATCTTACTCATATCAGTAGTATATAAAAGCTTTTTCAAACAGAAAACTAAAGAACCAGTTTTGTTTACGTTTTTTGGAATAAAGCCTAAGCTAAGTAATCGAATTGCCTTCTGCGAACACTTTTTGTGTATTAATAAATACTTTCTTGGTTTGTGATGAATATGTAGTTACAGGAAAGACTGTTTTGGTAGCTTTGAGTTTCCCGTTGATAATGGAGTTCCTGCCAAGACTTCTACCACGTCATTTTTGCAATATTATGAAGGCGGTGAGCTGGCATAAAGTGACCAAACAGAGCAGCAAAAGTGATGAAAAAAAAAACGTTTCTCCTGAAGATGAGACACTGCCAAAATTAGATGAGATGTTAAAAAATGAGCCATGGAAACTTGGATTCAGCAGGGTAAGTAACATGAATTAATTGCATTTTGATCATCATAGAATTCAGTAATATTTGCTCAAACTATGACCCTTAGTTATTTGGATGGAGGCTGATTCTGAATGTTTGTTTTTGAAGAGAGAGAATTTTTCTCTCTTCAACACCATCCTGGGCAGCTGCACTAAACGGAAACCTTCTGGATATGTCCGCAGTACTTGTAGCGGGGCTCGCACCAGTGCACTAAAAATACCTGTGTAGATGTTGCAGTTGTGGGGAAGAATCCTAGAATATCAGGGTTGGAAGGGACCTCAGGAGGTCATCTAGTCCAACCCCCTGCTCAAAGCAGGACCAATCCCCAATTTTTGCCCTAGATCCCTAAATGGCCCCCTCAAGGATTGAAATCTCAACTGTGGGTTTAACACGACAATGCTCAAACCACTGAGCTATCCCTCCCCCCATGTGGGCTTCAGAGCCTGAGCTTCAGCCTGAGGCACAACATTGAAGCACTGTCCATGCTGCTTTAGTACTCTAGTGCCAGCATAAGTCTGTGGATCCCAGGCTGTAATGCTTGCTTCCAGATGCAGTGTAGACATATCCACTGGGTCCAGGAATACCTTATCTATTCTTGTTAGTATTCTTCCTAATCACTGTGCAACTGTTTCTAATCTAATTTTAAATATAAAGCAATTATTCAGTTTCTTGGTATACTGCATGGAAGAAATGGAAGTTGCTTTCCGGTTGGGTGAACATGGGGAGTTTCAAATAAAAGATACCGAGCTCCTCAAGATAATCTTGGTTTCCCACTGCAGTAAGGCACAGTGAGGCTGAGTAAAGGTGCTGTGACAACCATAGTTAAGAGTTTATTGTTAATGTAGATTTCCATGTACATATCTATATAATAAGACTCTGAAGCCTAAAATGTCTGAGTCAGTGTGAAGAGATGGAAATAGCTACAAGTGTGGAAGAGAGCTCTTTTAGTTTAGAATAGTATTTGTTTAACCTTTTTTTTTCATTTGCAGACCCCTAAAGCATTTCAAATGGAGGTACAGACCCCTTTGGAAATCTTACACATAGTTTGCAGACCCCCTAGGGGTCTGCAGCCCACAGGTTGAAAACCACTACTTTATGATGATGACAACTTTTCGCGGACCCCATAGACATAGTTCGCAGACCCCCAGGGATTCCTTGATCACAGGTTGAAAGCCATTGGTTTAGAATATCACCAGATTCAATCATCACTGGAATTCATGGTCTGTTAACTTAAACTGGATTGCATCAGCCATTTCTGGCTCTTATGAATTACGTGCCTTTATGAATTATACCTGTGTGATAGCATGGGCTTTCAGCTACTAGTATTGCATACTAACTTACTCTACTTTATATTCTGGCTTCTTAAGCATTCTCCATATAGTCACATTAGCTATTCTTCTTAAGTCAACATATTTTAGATGTGAGTCATTTCTCTGTAGTTTGAGTTTTGTAGCTTACTTCCCATTATAAGCAGAGCTGGCTGGGAAACCAGATTTCAGTTCTGCAAAAATTTGAGTTTTCAGAAAAACTTAATCTAGAATTGTCATAAATATGAAGGGAAGGGTAACAACCTTCCTGTAATACAGTACTATAAAATCTCTCCTGGCCAGAGGCACACAATCCTTTTACCTGTAAAAGGTTAAGAAGCTCAGGTAACCTGGCTGGCACCTGACCAAAAGGACCAATAAGGGGACAAGATACTTTCAAATCTTGGGGGGAGGGAAAGGTTTTGGTCTGTCTGTTCTGTGTGCTTGCTTGACTCAGATCAAGGAAGCAAGCAATCCAACTCCATTAGAATTAGTAAGTACTAGCAAGGGAATGCGTTAGCTTATTTTTTGTTTTGGCTTGTGATTTTTTTTTTCTCTGAGAGGAACATGTATTCCTGGTTTTCTTTTTGTAACTTTAAAGTTTGGCCCAGAAGGAAATCCTCTGTTTTTGAATCTGATTGCCCTGTAAGATTATCTTCCATTCTAATTTTATAGAAGTGCTTTTTTTACCTTTTTCTTTCTAATAAAGTTCTGTTTCTTTTAGAATCTGATTGTTGTGTGTTTGTGGGTTGTTTTTTTTTTTTTTTTTTTTAGTGTCCTAAAAAAACCAACGGTTGGTCTGTGCTAATCTTGTTTGTTCTGAAGCCTCTCCAGGAAAGTGGGTGTGAGAGCTTGGGAGGATATTAGGGGGTAGTAAGAACTCCAAGTGGTCCTTTCCTTGAGTTTGTCTAAGTCACTTGGTGGTGGCAGCATTACCAAATCCAAGGTACAAGGGAGAATTTGTGCCTTGGGGAGTTTTTAACCTAAGCTGGTAGAAATAAGCTTAGGGGGTCTCTCATGTGGGTCCCCATGTTTGTACCCTAGAGTTCAGAGTGGGGAGGGAACCCCTGACAAGAATCCTAACAAAAGTTAGAAAAAATTGTAAGTATTCATGAAACTGAAATCTTACAATATTTCTTTTTAAAAACACTAAAATGTGGTATATTTCATTTTGGAAACACTCTCTAGGATTCCCAGCTGCCTCCCTTGTGGTTTGCAGGGAGTCAGGGACCAGGGGTGGGCAAACTTTTTGGCCCTAGGGCCACATCGGGGTGAGAAACTGTATGGAGGGCTGGGTAGGGAAGGCTGTGCACATGTCCCTAAACAGCCTGGCCCCTGCCCCCTATCCGACCCCTCCCACTTCCTGCCCTCTGACTGCCCCTCTCAGAACCCCCCACCGCTCCCCGAACCTCTGCCCTATGGGACTCCCTGCCCCTTATCCAACGCCCCGACCCCCTTACCATGCTGCTCAGAGCAGCATGTCTGGCAGCCGTGCCGCCCAGCCAGAGCTAGACACGCCACCGCTCTGCCCTGCAAGAGCGTGCAGCCCTGCAGCCCAGAGCACTGCCCGTGTGGCGGCGTGGCTGTGGGGGAGGGGGAGTGGCTGGGGCTAGCCTCCCTGGCTGGGAGCTCAGAGGCTGGGCAGGACCTCCCGCGGGCTGTAGTTTGCCCACCTCTGTCAGGGACCCTGGATGCTGTTGACTGAAATTTACATTGTGATTCTTGTTAGTTTCACTGAATAGCGGCAGTGAAACTGACCAGACTCTTGTTGTCATGTCAGTAGTTATCTTCTCCAGCACCAGATTCCTGGAAGTCAGGCAGCTTGGGTTACCCATTAGCCTGAAAGCCTTGGGGTTCTTGACTCTGAGGCAGTCCACATTGCAGGCTGACCCAGAGTGGCAGACCCTTGAAGCCCAGATCCCCAGCAGCCCACCAGACGTGCTGCAGGACAGCTGGGGGTGTGAACTGCTAGGAAACTCTTCAGTTTCAAAATCTGGCTGGATGATAGGTTTCCATCAGAAATTTGTCAGAATCAAACTTTCTGTAAAACATTTTAATCAAGTCTGCAAGTTTAGACAAAGTTTTGCTGGAATTTTTCCAACCAGCTTTAATTTGTGGTTAGTCCAAGTCAAAGAGTTAACAAAGTTAGCCTGTGTATTTGCCCTTTTAGCACAGTGGGGGCTGTATTCTTATTTGGGCACTACCATGTTATAACTAGTTAAAATAATAAATACTATGTTGGTGTGTTTATGTAGTCCATTACATATGTTTCAGCAGCAAATAATTATAGATTTAAAAGGGGGGAATAAAAGCTTCCAGGTTCAGAAAAAATATGCATATTTTAATACCTGTGTGCATGTATATATTTGGTGATTTAAAGAGACAAAATGTAATGCTGAATGACTAGTGCAAGGGCAGGTCTAAAAGAGAATGTTTCACCTGTTTGTTTAATGGTGTAGTTTTAAAACTGATCTAGCTAAACCAGTGTAAATGGATATGTGGGCACTTCAGTTTAAGACAGGCATATTTTGGTTCACTTTAAATTGATTAGGAATTGGTTTAAGTTTAAACTGAAGCAAGCTCCTCTTAAACCACAGTGAAAGTGTTCTCACAGAAGTTTGCAGTGGCTTAGGGTATGTCTAAGCAAGAAATGCTGCAGATACACCATGTTCGTGTAGACACTTACTACAGCTATGGAAACAGTTCTTCTGTTGCTGTAGTAGATCTGCTTCTCTGAGAGGCAAAAGCTTTTGTTGACCTAGCAATGTCTACCCTGGTGCTAAGGATGTTGGCCCTACCACTTTTTTGTCAGTAAAACTTTTGTCCATCGGGGTGGGGGGGGGGAAACACACCCACAATGGACGTACGTTTCACTGGCAAAAGTGCTAGTATGGACAGCGCTATGTTGGCAGGAGACGGCCTCCCACTGACATAGCTGCTGCCGCTTGTTGAGAGTGGCTTAATTATGCTGACAGGAGAGCGTGTGCGTGCTCTCTCTCTCCCCCATTGGCATAGAGCAGCTACATGGGGAAACCTTGCAGCTGCCGTAGTACAGCTTTGCTGCTGTAAGGTCTGTAGTGTAGACATCGTCTTAGTTTGGCTTAACCATGTTGCACAGGGTATGAAAATTTTCATAACCTTGAGTGATATAGTTGAGCCAACCTAAGTTTGTACTGTAGACTAGGCCATAGTTAAATGTATGTAACTATGCAACTATTCTGTCTACACAAAGCCTAAGAAAGTTAATGTGATAATGATGAATGACTTATACGTAAATTGGGAATCAGCAGGATACCTAAACTGTGCATTTCCAGACTTCTTGAAGGCTAAGATTTCTTTAAAGATGTAGACTTTTTCTTAAACGAAGTCTTGTGAAACAGTTTCAACTTTTTAATACTTAACTGTTTGTTTTTTTTAATGTGAATTTGGTATTGAGAGATCAATACAGTATTGGCTTGGTATTCAGTTGAAATAACATTATGGTATTGTAAATTTTCTTTTAAATAGCAATAGGCCAGCACTAAACTACAAGAAATAAAATAATTCTGGAAGGGACGATGGTAATGAGAAACAAAGGATTTTTTAAAATTATTTTTTTTTACAGTCTTTACCATTATTTTTCATCTGTTAGTAGCTTTTTCTCAGTCTCCTCTCTTTTTGACTGAAGCTCCACTAAATCTGTTTAATTGCATGTCATTGAACAGACTCTGCAGAGCTGGTGTGTACATGTCAGGAATCAATGGAGCAGTCACCTTGACATTTTACTGTGGAGATGTAATCTTAATTTTCTTTTTAAATTTAATTTACTACTGTTCCCTTTTTAAAATTTTTCCAGGTAACTTTATAATATGCTTTTAGAACACTTTTATATGTAAAATAATTTGAGAGGTCAATGCTTACTTTTTTGTGGAGGTGTGTTTACAAAGATCTCAAAACGGAAACAATTTGATTCTCGATCACTGTTTTACCATTGTCTAGTCTGTAATTTCAAAATGGCTGTTTTGTGAACTCTTTCTTACAGGCTATTGGTCCTTAAAGTGAAGTCAGCTTTTGCAATGAGGATATGACTTATTAGGATGTCCAGTCCCATTTGAGTGCAAATAAAATAATCCCAAAGTTTATAAGTAATCCACTTTTCCTAAATCTTTGTTTGCTCTATAAGAAGAAAGGGGAAAAATATTAAAGCAATAGATGTAAGCCCACCGAAAGGAAGGAAAATGGCAAAGTAGGATGAAGTGGTTTTAATTCACAATCAATATATTGCAGCAAATGAGATCTTATTTGCATGTGTGCTATAATGTGTACACATGCACTCAAATATTATCACATGTATTGTATTATTCTGTAGCAGTTTGCTCTTTTATTCGGCTTGGTGATAGTTTGGGTAGAATACAGATTTGATACAAGCCTCTTTTCTAGTACCCAATTTCTGTTAGTAATTTTTTTGTACAATGGTTCAGTTTTCTACAACAAAATGACAGATGGGATTGATCAAGCCCCCTCTTGCTTTGAAATTCCTTGCTTTGTTTGGTTTGAGAAGGTAGTATAGCTAGAACTTGTTAAAATTTACGTATTGTCTATACTTCATATCTTCTGAATTATAAATTTGTATTTATTGACAAAAGCATTAGTTCTGCAGTTACATACCAATATCTTGTGGAATAATTTAAACTTTTTTCCCTTTTTGGTGGGAAGATAACCTACACAGAACTGAACCTTTCCAATTGTGAGGCAACTTGGGAAGCCTTCTGTCAGTGTGATCATCTCCTTGGGAAGATTCCTGAATTGCAGAAGAATGCATTAATAATATACAATAAGCTCAAGCAAAGATGTAGAGAAATGGGGCATACCTATGAAGAACAAGACATTTTGACCTCTTTGGTTTCTAAAGATATGTCCATTGAACATGCCTGGCAATCCTTGAAATTTATGAAAGATGAGAAGATAGTGACCGGTGAGAAGAAACTGGTATTTCTTTCTCATCTTTACAAATCTGAAAAAGACATTGCACTTTCTGTAAATCATCTAATGACCAATGACCCATGGCAGTTACATGTTGATGTGAGAGAAGTACTTAATGTTAAAGATACCACCAAATCAAAAGCAAATGGAGATATTAAAATAAATAATACTCAGCCTCCTGAAACAGAGCAAGTGGAGGGCAATAATGCCCCAGATATACAAAACAGTGACAGTGATTTTCTTTATAATGAACAGGTATCAGACATAGAAACTACAAGTGAAGCAGAAGTGGACCCAGATCAAATGAAAGCTGTGGAAATGATTTGTTCTAATCCAGTGACAATCATAAGTGGAAAAGGGGGTTGTGGGAAGACTACTGTAGTTAGCTGCCTTTTTCAGTATTTACAGCAGGTGGAAAAAGAAGTGGCAAGTGCTTGTAATGATTTTGAAAAGGACCTGGATGCATCTGCTGAATGGCATACCTTTAATCATTTTTGTCAGGAAAACATTTGCACAAAAAACTTTTTAAATGTTTTACTTACTGCACCTACAGGAAGAGCAGCTAGCCTGCTGAATGAGAAAACTGAACTTCCTGCTTACACTCTCCATCAGGTATATAATATTTGTGCATTCTCTCTCCACAGATCTTTTAGTATAGTCCTTCTTATTTTGTACAATAATCAGATTGCTAACTGAACCTCTTATAAATCTTTTAACTGTTCATAATGGTGTTTAAGCACAGCTTGTCCACATTTAGGAATCAACCTTGTTTTTCAAAAGTTTACAAGTCTGACTTTTTATATCATGTCAGCTGCAATTTTTGGTCGCCTTTTGTTTTAAATGTGTGTTACGGTACCTTCTAGAGGCATAAAAATGATGAGGGGCTTTCAAATGGCTTTTGTCACCAATTCCATATATCCTGAAAAGTCCATAGTATTTAAAATTAAGGGCAAAATTCTGTCTTGACATCTGTGTGGCAGATCTCTCTCCAGTGCCCAAAATACACCAAAATCCCATGGATATTAAGAGAGATGGATTCCCCATGTGTAATATTTTCCTATTTATTGTAGGTTTTTAAATTGGGCTTGACAAAGATCAGGCACAACACAAACTTTGCCTCCAGCAAATACACTGTTAGTCTACCAATCACCTTTCTTATCAAGAAAATAGATGCTCTTTGCCCAAAAGGATAGCAGACTCTGTTATATCAGACCAGTGCAATAAGTGAATTACATAGTTGAGGATCTTCCACTTCATATGCCCTTCCACTAGTCTCCAATTTTCAAATCTAGAAATTATCAAGAGAAAGCCAGCTGACCTCCTTTTGTTTTAGGGCTCTATATTTGAGGATGTTCTTGTATATGCCTCTCTATAAACAGTTTTAGTTGATTCTTCTCTGCTAAAAATGTGCTCTGGAGGTGTGCACGTGATTATTGGAGAGTAGGATTGAACCTTTTGAACCTGTAATGATTCAGTTTCATCATGTAAACTGAGATGATGGCTGTAGTACATACAGCATGGAAGATCCCACATTTTACTTGTTATAAGGAAGTTATTTAAATTTGATAACTTCAGTTGTTTCTTGAATGGAAGTTAAATTATTTATTTTGATTGGTTTCTAGGTCATCTACAGTTTTTATTCATGGAGGTTAAAAGACGGACAAATGCCATGGAAGTTTTCTACTGTGACAGTTCTGGTTGTGGATGAAGGGAGCTTAGTACCTGTACAAACGCTTAGTTCAGTTTTAAAATTGCTGTGTGACCACGCTCAACTTGCCAAGCTTATTATTCTTGGTAAGTGAGGAGCAATAGTGTAAATTTAGTATAATTTGAAAATTATTTCCTGAGTTATGCAATATGTGAGAGAGCTTGCTGTGTGTTATGTGTTTTATAAAGCGTAGTAGTTTGAAAATAATTAGTGGAAAGAAATCCAGTAGAGGTATGATATGATCACAGGTAAACTGATGAGGCTGTAATCTCTAGGGCCACCTGAAAGGCATGTTCTGTTTCATAGATTTTGCTACTCTTGCCATAAAATCATAGATGAGATGGACAATAGAGAATAATCCTGCACTGGCAGGGTGGTAGGCTGGAGGATGTAATTATTTTCTATCTCCTAGTGTTTTGTCTAGTTCTAAAAGTATTCGATAATGAGGCTTTCACCACTTACTTTCCTTTAGATTTTTCAACAACCAAAATAACACATCTTGTTGTTAGTAAGTTTTTTCCCTCAGTTCCCTCAATTCTCCCGCTTGAAAGAGAATGTTGACAGCATATGAACTCGACAGAAGAAAAGTAAAATATTTGATTTTTAAGGTAGTTCAGCCAGTCAGATCCGGAACTAACTTGTTTTTAATCTAACAAATAGAACAAAGTAGCATGAAAAGAAATTAGGATTTTGTACTCCTGTGCCCACTTTTGGAGATCGCATTTTTGTCCCACCAAAACAAATGCCGTGATTTAAATGTATAAATTCCCATAGACAAGTCTGATTTAGTGTTGACATTCACCATACAGAAGAGACTTAACAGGATGGCATGTCATCAAGTACTAGTGGCTTTTTGAATTGGGAATATAGAACATGCTCTGAACAATAATTTTAATGTATTATATACTGAAGGGAATACAATTAGAACTATGCAAAAACCTGATTCAAAGAAATTCCATTTTGGGATTCTTGGAGAGAAGCATAATTTCGCATAATTTGTATTGAGCAGGCATGTGATAACTCTGTCTTATATTATAATGGAGGTCAAGTGCATATTTCTTTTCACTACTGTATTTTTGGAATATTTCCCACAGATACTATGTTCACTGTTACCACTGATCACAAATGCTATTAATCTCTCTCCTCTTTAGGTGATATTAGACAGTTACCCAGCATTGACCCTGGCAACATGCTCGCTGATATTTTTGAGGGTCTAAAATCTAGAGGCTGGTCTGTGGAACTGAGAACTAATCACAGAGCTGAGTCTCAGCTAATTGTAGACAATGCCACAAGGTAGGAATTTTTTTGTATATGCTAGAGGAATTTTTTTATGGAAGTCCTTTTTATTTAGTCTGCAAAATGAGACATACAATAGAATTCTGTGACTCAGTGTTTCTGTTGCAGATCTCTTATATTCATAAACCTATAACTCTGGAAAAGAAATTACAGCTGAAATATGCACACCGAGGAGCAATTTGAACAAAAACATTGAGTAAAGTATGCAAAGTTTTTTTGAATGATAAAAGATGCATATTAAATAAAAAGAACCCACCAAAATTGGAGACTTTCTTGTTCACTCTTTATAAATATAACATTTGGTCACACTGATCTCAGTGAGACTATTCATGTGAGTTAGTGTTTGCAGGCCCTGATCCTGTGAACATTTAGGCACATGAGTAGTCACAGTGCCATGTTAGGGGGCTTATTCCTTCACCCACTTACTTCCCTGGTCCTTCTCGCATGAACAGAGAGCAACAATACCCAAAGTCCAAAGGTGCAAACAATTCGATGTTTATTGGGGTGAACTTCCAGCAAGCATGATTCCAGTTTCCTTCCTTAGTATCCTCCTTCCCAGCTCTGACACCACAGAGCCTTACACCTGTGTCCCTGTTCCCATTCCTGCCCTTAGCCAAACATTATTCCAATTTCCTTACCCCCATTCCCTGTTCCCATTTCCCCCTTTAGCAAAACATGATTCCAGTTTCCGCACCCCCATTCCCTGTTCCTATCTCCCCCACCCACACACCCACGCCCTCCCTCATTGACTACAGATTATATAGTAGAACTTGAGTTCTGCTTAGCTATACCTTAACCAATCATTTTCCTGAAATTTAACTAACCAATCCTAACATATTGTAACATGATTATGTAACCAATTCTATCCCACCACCTTAATTAGTTTACACCCAGCAAAATTAATTATACAGCAGACAGGAACAATCACAGAACCAGACAGAGATTATACAGACAAACAATAGCAAAGTGAAGGAGTACTTGTGGCACCTTAGAGACTAACCAATTTATTTGAGCATGAGCTTTCGTGAGCTACAGTTCACTTCTCTGAAACCTGTCAATAGCAAAGTGGGAACTATAATGACAAGACAATACAGAAGTGAGGATTTCACATCCCAGCTATTGATAAGTGAGTTCTTGCCAGACAGGATGCTATCAAACTAAGTTTCCTTTTACATTTTCTAGGCACTTCCCTTTCTCTGGAGGTGATAGGAATACAATCCTGTCCTGATAGTGCCTAACAGCCCAATAGCACCTTATTTCAATGTGACTAGTTTGGAATGTGAGGATGTGACCGTTCGCTTCCCAGCTTATGGCTGCCTCTGTTGCTTAGCCAAAGGCCTTAGCCTAAGAATAGGGCCTCAGACTGTCACAGTAAGAAAAGGCGCTTACACCAGCAGACACTGGTTTTGATTCTTTCTTTTATACCTCTATAACTAGCCAAGTGATAAGAATACACCTAAATTCTTAGAGTATAGGCCTTTACAGACAGACCTGAATATCTATATCCTAACACTCCACCCCCTTTTTTTTTTTCTTTTTCTTTTTCTTTTGGGATCCTCCTGCCCAGGTACCCCTGGAAAAGTATAGGACATATGGCGACACATTTCCTGATAGGGCCAGGCATCAAGGTGGAAGGTGTCGATATTCCATCTGTCCCACTGCCCCTTGTGTAGTATAGTGCCCTGCACCTTCTCTCATACGGGCATACCACACCTATTCCAATTAGTGTTCCAGACTTCCCATTATAGCAGGCCCGAGAAGGTTGGGTCCGGGTTGTCTAGTACACTGTAGGGTTTGGAGGGCTTACTACATTACCTATAGATTATCTCCATATGCAACGTAACATAAGTACAGTTACCAATACAAAATCCACAGCAACACTGAGTCCTGACCACTGCAGTATGGTCCAACATCCGAGACACTCCCAAAACACTGCCTCTCCTCCTTCGACGAGGTCACGATCTTGTGTGTCCAGTTGCTGGTAGTTGCAACAAGCTGCTCCTGCAAGTTTTGCATGCTTTTGTTCCATATCATAAGTCCATTGAATGTTCACAGAGAAATGGGATATTGTCCAAACCAGCTTGACCACTTGGTATGGAATCAGGCAGTATGCCCTGGTTTGATTATTCACAGCAATAAGATTCACAGATCCATTTGTGCACCAAAGTCCAGACAGCAGCATGTAAATGTGTGTAGTTTGGTTATGGGCTGGTATAATTGTGCCCCCAGTAATATGTACATTCCCAGCAAAACACCTTATACACAGTACACCTAATTGTCCACCCCTAGCATAGGCTATTGATCTTGCTCCTCTATAGTCACAGGAGAGGGGCACATCCAAACATCTTCTATTGATTTACACTATTTTACACACCCCTCCATTGATTCCCAGTGAGCTCCTCCCCTCCTCATTAGTTCCATAGGGCTTGTGGGGGCCACCTTAGTTGCCATTCCATTTCCAGATACCACGGTAGCTATTACACAGGTGCTGGCCTCCTAGTTGAGCATTTTGCATTCCCATACACATCTTCCCCCCCCCCCCCCAGGTCAGCCTTTTGAAGCCATCCCCCACCCACATCATGAGGTTTTCTGTTCATTAAAACACAACAATGCTAGCAACAAGACAAACACCACAGACAAACGCCACAAAACATAGATCCATGGTATTCTGAGTTATTCTTCCGCTGGTGCCAGCTTGCTTGTAGAGTGTCTGAAAAAGAAAAGAAACAATTTCCACCATCCTGGTGGGGACAGACTATTGCATAATAATAATAATAATACCAACTTTCTTTTACAAATTTCCTTGCTAATAGCAGGAAAAACAGAAGAATTACTTCCAGGCTGTCCTTATTTTGTTCTATAATCAGGCTAGTGAATTACCCCACTCACTGGTCATTTATGAAATTCATGAGGTGGTGTACCTCAGTTTCCCCTCTTGTACAACAGGCCATGTTTGCAATAGTTTCTCTGCTGTACCAAGCTTTAAGTTTATTCTCAGGTAATAGCTGAGACACAGCTTCAGATTTTAGCACTGTATGCACACACACACACACCCCTTAAGGTTAACCTGTCCTCTTTATTTTCAGGCTTGACTTGTTTTTTTCACCTCCCTTTCCTGGAGGGCCTTAATCTGAGTCTTCCAGTAGCTTGTTTGCTGACCAGATGTATTCGTTATTTGCAGCTCCTTTGTGCCCATCAGCTAAGTAATTTGCATTTACACAGAGGCTTACTAGCTTGCTTCTGGATCCAAAGCTGTTAGCCGTTTAGAGAGTGTCTTAAAAGGGAAACATTCCACTTCCACTAGCGTTCTGATTACTTTCCACTTTCATCTCCTGCTCCAAAACAAACAGATCTGAAAAAGAAAGCACAACCTATTGTGGCTCCTTTTGGAGCCCTATATGGATTTTAATGAAGTACCATGTTTTGTTTTGCATTTCTTTTACCCCTTCTCCAATATACACTGCACATGTCCTGGGAAAGTGCACATTCCTTCCATATAGTTTAACCTCCATAACATTATATTAGCCATATTAATTTTACACAAGGTGTAACTGCCTCCCCCATGCCCACAGAGTTTTCATGCACACCCACCAAAGCAACAATCTAATCCCCCAGAGCCATCCCAAGGCTCAGTGTTCCCATCATTCCTCCCCTTTTCCTTTTCTTTTACCTGTGCGCGCACACACAATTCTTTTGCCTAACATCCCTTGCACTGTGATTACTCTTTTTACACAACTGTACCTCGATTACACCTTGTACAACTAGACACAACCAGGAGCAGCCAAGTTAAGTTCCAATAGAAACCCCTTACATCCTTTAGTGATTTTGATTACATTACCCAATAGTCAAATAATTTTGATCAGATTCTCTCTCTGCCTGCTGCCTGAAACAGTCCCTTATAGACCCTAACATGCCATAGGCCTTGATTCTGCAAACTGCTCTGTGCAGGGGGACCCCTCTATCCTCAGGAGCAGCTTGCAGAGTGAAGGTTTTGTTTGCAACTAGTTTTGAATTGCTGTATGAAATTTGATAAACATGGTCAGTACACTTGTCTTTATTCTGACCTTTCATTTGCAATTATACCTTTATCATGGATTTGTGGTAAACTACCATTTATAAACAGGGTGGATAAAATCAATGACTTAAAAAGAAAAAACTTTCAAATTTAATTGAAAGACATTTGTCATCTTAAAATAAACCTGTTTACAAATGAAATTTGCAGTGATGACAACCTATGATCAGGCCTAAATTTATTATCTGTTAAAATAATTTAATTAAAATAATATGTTGTAGCACTCAACCCTCCTCAAATGTTAATGGGTTACAGGTTGCCTGCTCTTTTAACTATATACAGAATTGGGGCAGGGAAACATCTTTAACTTTCAATTCATGCTTTATTAATATGCCACAGGGTATTGCAGTAAGTATCTGTTATTTCTAGTCTTTACAAATGGAGTGAATAAGGTTGCCAACCCTCCCGGTTTTGCCACGAGTCTCCCGGAATTGGGCTCTATCTCCTGGAGTCTACTGCAGCCAAACTGGGAGATTTTAGGCTGCTAAAAGTCTGGCGACGCAGCGGGGGCCCAGGGCTAAGGCTGCCTGCCTGCCCTGGCCCTGCGCTGCTCCCAGAAGGGGCCAGCATGTTCCTGTGGCCCCTGAGGGGGGGCAGGGGTCTCCATGTGCTGCCCGCGCCCCAAGTGCTGACTCCACAGCTTTCATTGGCCAGGAACTGTGGGCAATGGGAGCTGCGGGGGCAGCCGCATAGGGGCCGCAGGGACATGCTGCCCGCTTCTGGGAGTGGCGTGCGGGTGGGGTAGTGTGTGGAGCCTCCTGGCCCCGCTTACCTCTGGCAGCTCCCAGTTGGTGGTGCAGCGGGGCTAGGCAGTCTCTGCTCCCATTGGCCATAGTTCCTGGCCAATGGGATCTGTGGAATTGGCGCTCAGGGCATGGGCAGTGCGCAGGGCAGGGACATCCCAGCCACTTCTGGGAGCAGCGCGGGGCCAGTGCAACCAGGAGCTGCCTGCACCCCAACCCCTTGCTCCAGCCCTGAGTCCCCTCCTGCACCCAAACTTCCTCCCAGAGATCGCACCCCTCACTCCCTTCAGCACCCCAATCACTTGACCCAGCTCTGAGCTCCCTTCTGGACCCTGCACCCCAAACCTCTGCCCCAGGCTCAGCTGAGCCCCCTCCCACATTCCAACCCCCTCGGCTCCAGCACAGAGCCCACATCCCCTACCACACTCCAAACCTCTGCCCGAGGTGGGTGGGAGAGAGCGAGCAATAGAGGGAGATGGGATGGAGTGAGCAGGGCAGGTCCTTGGAGAAGGGGTGAGGCAAAGGGCAGGAGCGGGGTAAGAGCATTTGGGTTTGTGTGATCAGATGGTAACCCAAGGAGCGAATGCTGGTAATTACATTTTTCCAAATATCAGTACTTTCAGTTTTTGTTGTGAAGAAAAGCTTTTCCTTTACTACTTTTGGTTTCAGTTAGCTAGCAGGTGCAAAGACAATATTTTCTTTATTTGGTCTAGCTAATTCAAAGTTGAAAAACTGACTGGGAATAAAAAAACCAATGGAAGAGGAAACCAACCTTGTCTTTTCTAATCTATGAATAAAAAACATGTGAGAATGAGCTCTACTAATTCTACAAATGTGAAGTTGATAGGGCTAGATTTTGAAAGGTATTTAGGCACTTTAACATGCAGATAGGGGACTAGAGAGATTTTCAAAAGCACCTGAAGTTAGGCTCCCAGTGGGATTTTCAGAAGTGTCTATCTGCATCTTTAGGGACCTAAATATCTTTATGCAGGGTTCACGTTTTGTATCTTGTGCGGGCTAAGCTTATTGCACTCATCAGGGGCTTTTTGCATCCCTCCATTGTAGCCCACAAGCTGTTTGTGTGCCACTTTCGCACTCCCCTCTTTCAGGAAATCCTTGCAACTTCTCCACCATAGCTGGGGCTCTGTGGCCCTTTCCCCCTATGCCTGGGCTCTGTCTCTCCCTGTCACGTGCCAGGATCCTCCAATTTCCTCCTCTCACTACAAGGGTCTTTGTGCCTCATTCCCTCCTCCTTCACATACCAGGGTCTCCCTTTCTTCCCCCCCATGCTAGGGGCTGTGTGCATGCCCCCACCATTCTCCTCGTCTTCTATTGCCTGAATTTAGGTGTCAACATGTTGGGAGAATGTGCAGAGAGAAGTTGAGTATTGTTATGCTGGAAAGCTTTAATGGTGCCCTCAACCAGTTCTTTGAGTTATAGACAGTTGCAGAGGTGCTTGAAGCAGGGGCTATGCTCACCAGATGGCAAGAGCTCCATGTGTCATCTTATTTTTTCCCCTTTCAGTTTTCCAATTTTCCAAAAATCGATAGGATTATTGCATATTATGCCTAGAATATTCACTGAAATTTTCGAATTGATCATATGTGGCATTCAAAAGTTATCACTTTACAGACAGACAGCAACTAGTGCTATTGAGTTGATAAGGCATAGACAAGATTTTGGCTCAAAAATGGCCCCTGTTGACCACAAACAATCAATTCACTAATTACAGTTAATTCCTCCTTTGTATAATCAGTTATATTTTGAATTTAAAACTGTTTTGGTAAACCTTTTTTTCTGATGTATCCAGCAACTTTTATCCAGCAACAGTTTTTCTTTAACTAATAACCATTTTAAAATGCTGTTTTTGTGCATTTTTAATTCTAATGTCCATTCAAATGCAGATTGACATAAATACCAAGTAAAAAATTATCCTATAGCAAATAAGACATTTGTCGTTCACCATTTTCTAACATAAGAAATTTAAAAATTAAGAATCTGAGTAATTGTACATTGAGATGTATAATTGCTTAAATAAATACACTATATCTTCCTCGTTAACAAAAATAAGTGCCAAATGTAGTATAAAAAGGGTATATATATTTACCGTAGAACATTAGAAATACGAATACCTCAGGAATGGAGGTTGTTTGTAACTCTGAATATGACATTATGGTGGTTCTTTCAAAAGTTTACAACTGAGCATTCACTAATACAGCTTTGAAACTTTACTATGAAAAAGAAAAATGCTGCCCTTCCCCCCCCCCCCTTTTTATTTTTACATGTAACACAGTACTACGCTGTATTTGCTTTTTTTGGGTCTTGTCTGCTGCTACCTGATTGTGTACTTCCGGTTCCAAATGAGGTATGTAGTTGCCTGGTCAGTTTGTAACTCTGATGCTCATAACTCTGAGGGTCTACTGGAGTTGCAAATCAGTGTTTTATTTGTTATACCAAGCAATGAGAATGACCTCTTCTTTAGGAAAGTAATTAAAAAGTTCAAATATAAAACAAGATTAAAATCGATTATTTAAATGCTGATTTACAACACTTTTTTTAAATAATAAATCAATCCATCCTAATGATAAATGCAACAAATGGCAACTTCTAAGAATTGACTAAAATACAACTAATATTTAGGTTATTAGACCCATGTAACCATATCTTTCTGCTTAAGTATAAGTTTTTTCTTTAATTTTTTCCCTTAACACTCAACATTTAATATTGACAGGTTTCAGAGTAACAGCCGTGTTGGTCTGTATTCGCAAAAAGAAAAGAGTACTTGTGGCACCTTAGAGACTAACCAATTTATTTGAGCATAAGCTTTCGTGAGCTACAGCTCACTTCATCGGATGCATACTGTGGAAAGTACAGAAGATCTTTTTATACACACAAAGCATGAAAAAATGAGTGTTTACCACTACAAAAGGTTTTCTCTCCCCCTACCCCACTCTCCTGCTGGTAATAGCTTATCTAAAGTGATCACTCTCCTTACAATGTGTATGATAATCAAGGTGGGCCAATTCCAGCACAAATCTAGGGTTTAACAAGAACGTCTGGGGGGGAGGTAGGAAAAAACAAGGGGAAATAGGTTACCTTGCATAATGACTTAGCCACTCCCAGTCTCTATTCAAGCCTAAGTTAATTGTATCCAAGGAAATGGCCCAACTTGATTATCATACACACTGTAAGGAGAGTGGTCACTTTAGATAAGCTATTACCAGCAGGAGAGTGGGGTGGGGGGAGAGAGAACCTTTTGTAGTGGTAAACGCCCATTTTTTCATGCTGTGTGTGTATAAAAAGATCTTCTGTACTTTCCACAGTATGCATCCAATGAAGTAAGCTGTAGCTCACGAAAGCTTATGCTCAGATAAATTGGTTAGTCTCTAAGGTGCCACAAGTACTCCTTTTTGCGAACATTTAATATTGTCATTCATTTTATTGACTTAGGCTCTGAACACGTGAATACTTTAAGCTTGTGCGTAACTTTCAGCAAACAAGTAATCCTGTTGATTTCAGTGTGACTACTCATGTTCTTAAAATAAAGAACATGCCTAAGTGTTTGAAAAATTGAGGTCTTGGGGCCCTGTCATGCAAGGGGTTGAGTGTCCTCTTCACTCTTTGACTTTAACAGTTCAGGGCACTCTGAAACTTTCAGGACTGGGCCCTTATAGAGAATCAAGTGCTGTAGCCAGTTATTCACAAAATTTACCGCTGCCAATTAGTGTGTTTTCTTCTGTAGTATTCTGACTTCCCACACCAGGACACTATCTGGTTACTAAATAACAATTGCAGCATTGCAGGATTTAGAAATTAAAGAAATACTAATACTTTACTGTGATTTTTAGTTATGATCAAAAGCTTTTTCATTGTCTATATTGGGGTAGTCAATAGGTGGACCTCAGGCCAAATCCAGACAGCTGGACGCTTTTGAATGGATCACAAAATCTTTTTATTTACTTATTGTTATAATTGTTGTTTTTATATTATTTTTCTCTGGAGTCTGGACCTTGACTATACCTTGACCAAGAAATTTGAATCTTGACAAAAAAAAAATTTGATTACCATTTGTCTATATTTTATAGAGGTTAAAGGAGTTATCCATAAAATTGTATAAGTAAACTTAACTGTGATGCAAACGGTGGAGCTGCACAGCTAGAATGCTTTAGTATTAAACTATTTTTGTCTTTTTTTTTGTGGTTAAGAATCTCTCAGCGAAAATTCCCAGAGTTTGACTCAATGATCAAAGTCTGTGATTGGAGTGAAACGTTGACAATGCCAAGCCCCGAGAAGAAATTTATTTATGTTGTTTTGCCTTCTGGACATGGTGCTCACTGTATGTTTGTATACTCAGTTAACAATTTGTTAATATTGCAAAAACTCTCATTTTTTCCTTTTGCAAAGTGTAACATATTTAACTGACATAAAATCAGTTTTATGTACTATATTGCAGGAATGAACCATTTCAGTAAATTTGAATTGGTCTAAATTATATGAAATTAGATTTTCAGTTATTTATCTTCTGACTTACGAGCTTACCCTTCAGGAATTAAATGCATGTACAGCAGTTTAAAAAAACCCAATTAAATGGATAAATAGTTATTTATATCAAATTACTGTAAGGGGTACCATGGCACCAGGTAGTTGTGATGGGAATGGTGCAGAAGGCTCTATAGCTTAAGACCACTGTTTTCAAAAGTTTATCACTATTATCAGGAGCCAATTTGAGAGAACTTTAAATGAGGCTGGATTTCTAGAGGATAGGTGCTTGATCTGACAGGACCATGGGTTAGTTTTTTTGGGGAGCTGGTGGCAAGGCCATCAACTCTAGATTTTGCTTCCATCCTGTTTGTCAACAGCGTTCATTTTTTTTATTTTTAGGGTCTTTTGTTTGTTAGCCTTTGAAATATTTTACATATAGCAAAATACAACTGTAGTGATAACACTTATGGTTTGTTTTGGGTTTCTTTTTAAAGACCTCCTAACCCCACCCCCAAATATAATATGGGGAAAGGAAAGTAATTGTCATGGTATTAATGTGTTCCAGTTTCTTAAGAAAGTTATTCAGTGGACAGAACACTTACATTTATTTTCATATGGGCTATGTTACAAAGTTCAAACGTCTAGTTTTAGGGCTTTTTTTTCCAAAATGTAATACTTAAATCCCCGATAAACTGTCCAGTCAAAGGATAACTCCAGAGGTTTATTTTCTTTTAATGGGGGGAATATATTGTAAAAAGCCATGTAGCCTAGGGGAGCAAGAGGTTTTTCCCATGTCTTTTTCAGCACCATCGTCCCCCAGATTTGAGATATGGGACATCTGCATTGCTTGCCACAATTGTTATTTTATTTATTTATTTTTGTTTAAATGAAGCTTCCTATTTCAGGTAACCAAAATTTAGCACACTGGGGAATTGAAGCAGGTTAAATAAGCAAATTCTGTTTTCATATTGAATTGTATTTTTTTCTCTTAAATTATTTATTGTTCTACACACTTAATTTTCTTTGTCCATTATCAGATTTGCAAACTGCCATAAAAACTTTACTTGAAAAAGGACCTGGACTACAAGATGCCAAACAATCACAGTTCATTGCTTTCAGAAGGTATCAAAGCATGTGTGCAGACTTTGAAAGAACTCTTGCTAGCATCTTTGTTCTAAAAACAGAGTAAAAGAGACTGGAGGTGGTACTGGCGAAAATAGGCCAGTTATCTTCTCTCTCTGGCTTAGATTTATTTTTTTAATATGGAATGTTGATAGCTTAGTTTTCTACTGCTAATTTATGTGGTTCCTTTTGCACTATGTACTTTGCCAGAAACTATCCACATGGATGTTCATGTTCATCCTGGGGACAAGTAGCTCTCTGCTCAGGGTGCTTTGAGGACATCAACATTTCACATGCCAGTAGACATCAACATTTCACATGCCACATGAGTGATAACAAGCTGTCTTTCAGACTTGAATTGGAATAGCGTTCCTTATTCAGTTTCTGACTCCCAGCTTGTACCTTTTGACCAGCTTTATAAGCTAATTAAGATGATTCTTGGTCTTCTAAATTCCTTATGATCTATTTTTCTTCACAATCTAGTCTCATGTTAACGTTGTTAAGCTGTTCTAGTGCCAAGCAAATAATAATTCTCTACAAGCTTAATTGTCTCTTACGCACCCATATCTCAGTTTTTCAATTGTCCATATTACATTACAAAATATTTATCATTTTGTAATTTTAATTTTCCAAATAATTACTGGAGTATTCATTGTACCACACAAGGTAATCTACAGTGGGAATGCTGTTGCAAGGGGTCATGGCCTTATTTGTCTTTTCAGCCAGGTCTGTTGCTCCTAAGATTAGTTCATTGCCTGTGCACGTTTCTTCAGATTGCAATTGCATTTTTACTTATTTCCAGACTGCGTTAGTATCTAGGTGGCTGGTAATTTAAAAGCCCCCTCCAACCTCCAAAACTTTTTGCCTAGTGCAAATGAGACACAAAATCAATAGTTGAGAGGCTGTATTTCTGACTTTGCCTCAGATTTTTTGTGTGACATTGTGCTAGTTATTTAATCTCCAAAAATGGGATAATATCTGCCTGACTCTCACAGGAGTGCTTTGAAGCTAAATTGATTATTTGTAAAATGCTTTGCGATCCTCTAATGTAAACCATGTAATAAGAGAAATTGTTGATCTAATATCCAATAGGAACCAAGCCTGCAGCATTAAATTGTAAAGAAAATTGATCATCTTCTGATGCTTTTCTTGGGGGAGGGGCAGAATTTGGAGTTGTAAAAACCCCAAATTCTAAAACATTAGTAGTGATTTCTGGATATTTTACCTATATTTTATTTATATTGTGAACACGAAGTGGCTCTGAAGTTGTTTGTTTTTAATTTTCTGGTCAGCTTTGAAGAGGATCTTTCAGAATATTTATCATCAGACCTGAGTCCTCTAAATTCTACCACACTGTTCTTGATTAAGCTCCATTTAAATGTACTATTTAGCAAATCTTGTGGGAACATAATCTGCAATGACAAGATTTTAAGAGTTCTTAAGACCTCCAAGTTTCCAGAAAAGAAACATGAAAATGCTGGACTCCTTTTAGTTCCAAAGAGTCTATGGACAGACGAGCACTAATACCTGAATATACTAATTCTTGTTTTGCTGTGCTGTCTTGGAAGCAAACCCAGTTTACCTAGGTATACTTTTTGCAAGCTGCTTGCCTTACAACTTCTGGAATTAAAATAAAACAAAACTGTTCTTTTTGCAGCAGCATCTTCTGAACTCAAATGCTTTTTGTAATGGTCAGTAGAAGATTGTCATTGCTAAATACGTGTCCTCTTTCAGTTTGAACACACTTGTTTCTAGATAAATGTCCATTATTTTTTGTACATGCCTTCTGTTGGTAACATTGTGCCTCTTTCATGTTTGTAGGCAAGATTGTGATCTAATAAATGAACTCTGTTGTCAGCACTATTCAAAACATTTAACCAGGTAAGACAATGTTTTGAGTCTAAAGGTTTATAGTGTGTATACATTTGCCTTTTCTCCCTTCATCTTATTTTATGTTTTAAAATTGTTTCATGCAAGGGGCCAACATTCTAAATACACTAAATGAAAATATTTTAAACTTGAAAAATTGTTTTTTGTACAATGCGTTGTTTGGCATGTCCTCTAATTGCCACCTGAACAGCCAGCAGAAAGGTTCCGTGACATTTCTGGAAGTTTGATGAAAACCCTTGGGTCTTGGCTAGTGATCCTCTCTCTCGTTAAAAGAGGTGTTAATGTCCTAAAGTCAAGTTTTTTGTGAGCTGTTGCTCAGCATTAAAGTTGACCAGCAAACAATGAGTTACAGCTATTTTTTGGTGCTGTGACAGGACATGCCTATCATACTCCTGCCTCTTCCACAAACGCAGACCACTCTGAGACCTTCTTATTGATAACGTTGGCATATACTTTATTTACAGTGTCTGTCCTTCCACCAATACAGATCAGTGCATTGACACCTTTGCACTGTTTTCCAGCTTTCTGGCCTCTCTCCTGACAAGGGTTGGATTGAAGTGCCTCTACTCAGAGAACTCCCCTAGAAGGCTCCCCTAGCCGCTTCTCTCTCTCCTTTCCTCTTCCAGAACCTTTTTCTTGTGCTCTTTTAACCCCAGTTACCAGGCACACCTGTGACCAATGAGGCCCTCCTTGAGGAAACCTAATTGGTGCTAACAGTGATGAGAGTGCTGAAGCAAGGTCCACCAGGGTATAAATTTAGACTACAGATTGAAGGGTAGTATATAGTTTTATCTCCTGTTGGTATAAGTGAGAGAGAGGACTGAATAAATTGCTTGGGTAGATTATGATCTCTGTGTAGTAACCAAATTTCTAAGTATTGTTCGTCCAGTATCTTCTTGTCCCTGCTTATCACCCAATGGGAAAATTTGCTCACCTTCAGGATGATTCCTGTTCCTGCTCATTGTCCCTCTGCCTCCCAAACCAACTATCTTCTCCCATTACTTGCCTTTCTTCTCTGTGCATTTCTCTCCCAAAGGCAAGTCCCTTCCACTCCCTTCTCTATGCAAGTTGCTAAAATGATCAGTTGCAAAATAGTCATGACTTCAGCATTAACCCTTCAGTGAGATAGGAGAGTTCTTACCTCTTGGAGCCATCACTTCAGATGGTCCTTTCATAGAGTCAGGAAGCCCATCTATGTTTATATTTAGAAGATTATCTTCACAATTACGAAGGCTAGCAATTTTATTTTTAAATGAAAGCTTAGTGTGCATATCTGAATTGGTCATATGAGCCACACAAATACGTTGAATGAATTGCAAATAAATATTCGTTTTGTTTCATTTTTTCCTGCCTCTCCTGATTCAGAAACCATAAAAATCGAATAGTGTTCCAATGTGATGACAAAATTTGTTCCACGAGAAATGCCTATCTCAAGGACCTTCTTCCAAAAAATAGCACAGCTTGCACAAGGGAAAGTGACTCTCAGAATCCTAATCAATGTGAATGCAGAGGATGCTGTGGAAGAAAAGCCTTCCTGAGTGGACAAAAGCTACCTTGTGATCTTGGGGGCAGTGCTGAGGATGACAGACGACTGTGCAACGGAGAAATATTTTTCATAACAGATGTATGTATTCTTTTGAAAGATTAATAATTAATTGTTAGGATTTACACAAAATATCTGGCTACAGTCTTCATTGAGGCACAGTTCCTTTAGCCCACAGTATACATTTGACATCACAACATGCTCATGTGATTCAGCATTCTTGTCACAAAAAAGAACTAGAATTGCAATAGCAGAGATTTTGGCAGAATGTTGTGGGGAAACTTCTTCAGCACCTGGCCTGACTTGTCCAGTGCTATGAACCCCTTGCTGTTATGAGTTTCTTTCAAATGTGAGTGTCTGGGTTGTTTGTTTTTGTTTTTTTTTAATTGCAGTAAATATGGTATTATCTTTAGGACAAACACTTGGTTAAAAACCTGAGAACTGGCTTCTCCCTCTTGGGTTTGAAGGAAATGCTGAGGAAGGAGGGTTTATGGCTGCCGGGTAGTGGGACCAGGTAGGCCAGGGAGTCATTTCACAACAATTCAGGGGCGGGGAGGGACAAAGTTGCATCAGCATCCCCATTTTCACTTTCCTGCTGAGGCCACTGTTGCTTGAGGGGGTCAGAGGGTGGTCCCATCCCAGAAGAGGATGAGGAGATGGTAGGCTGGTTCTGTCCTCAGGAATATGGGCATGGGGTAGTCCTCACCAATGGCTAGGGGCTTAGCTCATTCTGCACTCAGCTCCAGATGCTGTTGTGGCTTTCTATATAGCTGGTGCTGCCAACATGAGAATTAGGAACCTTGGCCTGGCCCTGCCCAGCCTGCCCCACAGTGGCCCCTGTGGGCCTGGGGTAGATACTGCAATACTGGCTGGAAAGGGGATATGAGAAATTTTGGGAAGGGGCAATTGGTCCCCCACCAATGAGGCCCCTGCAGGTAGGGACAGCAGTCAGAAACCAGATCTTCTGGGGACTAGTAGCTAAAAAGCAGGAGTGGAGACAAACTTGAATAAAGGACAGCAAGTTATTTCCTTACAGGGTGTTTGTTTTGAAATAGGGGAGGAGTCAACTGAGACTTCTATCATCACATATGCTTTCTTTGAATTAAGCCTATTGTGCAGTTGTTGTTGAAAGAACTGGGTCAGTTAATGATTCCATAGCTACAGCCTTTTAAACTGTGTACATGTTGATCTGATTTCTACTACAACCTAGTCATGAAGTCTCCTCACATGCTGGTTCTATAGGATGTAGAAGTCAATAGGTGTCGTTTATTGACCATCAGCAGCACGTATGGCTCCAAATTCACTGTGGTGTATGAGGCACTGAGGAGAGAGTGTCAAATAAGGCATGCATGGGCCAGAACTATTCACACATTTCAGGTAAGAACTGTAATTCAGCACAGTTATGTCAACCAGTAAAAAGCCTGACTGCAGTGTTGCTCTGTAATTTCACGGGAAGATTTGGTTTTAGGAGCACCCTTAAGACATAAAGTCCTTAAAGATAACATAGGAACAACTTTGGGGTGTGAGGGAAGGAAGTGGTGTGACACTGGCTCTTTGGTTTACCCTCCCACTGGGATTAGCTGAGTAGCTTTACAGTAAGTCTGAATGAAGGCACTGATTGATCCAATGGAAATTAACTTACTATCCAGTAATACTTAAAAAAAATAAAAATGTTACATAAGTTGACTAGTCTAAATCAAATTCCATCATAGACATCCAGTATTATGAAGCATTAGTTACTCCATTTTCTGCAGGCAAGTGGGATGTGTGAATGTAGTTGACTTGTTTTGTTGTTGTGGACATGGAAATTGAAACAAACTTGAGAGGCCACTGCCATTCCTATGAGAAACTAAAACTTTGAGAATTTAGGCAAAGAAGAATCTCCTTCATTTACAGACTTGTTCAGAATCCTGCCTTCTAGTCCAACTTTGTCTACACACTAGTATGCACCTATGTAAGTAACTTCATGCCCATACTTCCATAGTTAACTGATGGTACTTCTCTAGTAAGCCCTTGTTTCTTGTTATTTTAAATACTTTTAATTTGTTAAGAGTTCTTAAAAATCTCTGTGTGTGTTTCAGGGTTCAGAGGAAAAAACAATTGTCTATGTAGTTGGGAATGCAGGCCCACAGCACTGGCAGCATGTATACACAGCTGTGACAAGAGGACGCTGCCGGGTCTATATTGTGGCTGAACCGACTCAACTCAGGAAAGCAGTTTCTACAAAGAGCTTTCCCAGAAAAACTCGCTTACAACAACGTTTAAAAGAGACCTTTGCAGAAACGAGCGACTTTCCAGAACACATGTCATCTCACCTAAAGGGTTGTTGGCAAAGTCAAGGGCATGATGTTCAACCTGGTCCTATTTCAGTAACTGAGGATATTCCCCTCTCTTCTGTACCTGTTGAAGATGACTTCATTAAAGCAGAAGAGTCTGTAGGTCTTAATGACATACAAACTAATAATGGGCGGTGGAGTACTGCTGAACTGCCCAGTGCAGTTAGTGAGACTCCTGTTAAATCAAATCGATGTAAAAGACAAGGCAGTTTTACAGATCGTTTTGAAAGTCCTTCAAAACTTACCATGGTAAGAAACCCTTTAAAGAGCATTTAAAATAAAACTTTTGCATAGAGCTGGTTGAGAATTCTTCAACTAAACATTTTGGCAGAAAATGCAGTTTCCTCAAAACCGAAACTTTTGGGGGGAACGTATCAGTTTAATTACTCTTTTGTTGGGAAAGTTTCCTCAGGTCTCACATATGGAATGAATGAGAGGATGAAGCTTGTCAGAGTAATTAATGGTTACTGTTTGAACTAGTTATGATCTTAGAAGTAATATTTGATAAATTGTTGTTGATCGCACTGGCTCTTTGACTTGCTCAAAATTGATGGCTATAAACAACAAAAATTGTAGGGGCTGACCTGCTGTGCAAAAACTACATTATTAATATAAACTGTGCCATTTCTTTTATACACATTAAATTCTACTAAAGTCTCTCCTGGGGTTTGCCACTTGTGTATTAGTTTAGAAATTATTTTCAAAAAACACCTCTGTCATCAATGAAAATCTTTTTATGAAAATGATCCTTGTTGCATAGTAACATTTTACTATATTTTAAGTGCTATTTGCAGGCCTCATCGCTCTCTCCCTGTTTGTTTGACAGGTAAATGTAGAAGACTCGCCCCTTGGATCAACCAGACTTCAGAATCTGACTTTGAGGAGCCCAACTCCCAAGCAGCTTTTTGGACCTTAACAATCAAGTACATTAATATGACACTTAAATATGTTATACAACTCCCAATAAGGTATTGGAACAGAGAAATTCTGGAGGATCGGTCTTAATTTTTAAAATACTGTGCAAGTTTTTTTTAGGAGCATCGTTTTTAATATGGACTTTTTATATTCAGAATTTAATTTGTGTTTAGCATAAGATATGGCCAACTTTTTCTTGAATGCTAAGATGTCTGTATATTTTTTTTATTGTAGCTGAACAAATGTCTTTTAATAGACGCTTTGAGGTCCTAAAGATCTGTTCTTCAGAAGAAGGGAATTTCTTGGCCCATAGTATTTAAGCCTATATAAATTGTTGATGCAACACAAAGTATTATGGTTTGATAGTGGCAGTCAGTTCATAACCATGTTAAGTCTTTAGTCAAAATGCATGGTATTACTTATTATGTGTATTTTTCTTCTGTAACCATGTCCTCTACATAACTTCATGGAAGTTTGGGTGTGACAAATAGGTACTAACTAGCATGTTGCCACCATACAGGATCATGAAGTTGAGTCAGATCTTGCTCTGAACAGATTGTAATGAAAAATAGGGCTTTTAAAGTGTGGTCAAGTGCCAAATGTGAATTCCTTTTACTATCCTGGATAATTACTTCGCTTGATAGTCCAGTTTTAAATTTGCACAATTAATATATACTGATATTTGGATGGCTTATATTTGCCTAGCACAGTGGGGTCCTGGTTCATGATGGGGACTCCTACGTTCTGGAATAATACTTTGCATATTTCATCATAGATTATTTAAAATCCCAATATTTAGCTAAAGAGGCTTGCATTTCTTGTCCTAGATACACTTGTGGTAGAAATACTTTCAAAAAACTGAAAAAAGATCCTGAAATGTGATTATCTCTGCAATAGTTTGTAAATATGCTATTTTTTCCTGTTGTCTAATACATACAAATACCATCTCGTTGTTAAGAATATTGTCTTCAAATCACTGTTTATTCCATTTTATACAGTTTTTTCCATACAAATATTTGCAAGTTTGAGTTCCCAAAATCCATACATAGACGATAAATATCATGCTATTAAAGTATTAAATTTGTACAAAAATACTTTACAGTTTAATACTTTATTTTGTTACAAATAAAAATACATATTTAAGTGACTCATGAACTTTGTTTTTACATGATTTGGGGTTAAATTTCATATTGACTGATCTTCTGGCAGTGCTGAAACATGAATGAAACATTACGCTTGTGTGTGCACGGCAGGTAAGCTTGTTCATATAAAGGAAAACAGCATGGGGGGATAGTCTTCCTAAACAATTTATATTGACCCAAAACAAATCTGGTTGTAAGATAGATATGAAGACTCTACAATTAATATACAAATTCAGTATCTTTATATTCACCAAATAACAATAATTACCGATGACAACTTGAATACTGGAACAAATCAAAGCAGCTGCTGGTGAACATTAAAAGCAACTGGCAGTATTTTATTGCTTCAAGGGGGGTGGGCAGGAAAGAATTTGTCATATATTTGTAAAATGTATTTACAATTCCAATTTCTAAAAACTTGTAAGGGTAAATATGAAAATGCTGAAAAAGCCTTTTTTTAATAGACTTCATAAATCTATTAGTAACCCTCAAGAAACTGTTTTATTAGTAAGTAAAGATTTAGATTTGTATGTCCTTGTATGAATCATTCTCATTTAAATGGATTTTACATCAGTCCTCCATTGCTACTAGTAGTTAATATAATATAAACATTTCCACTTGATTTTCTTTAAAAAAAAACCCTTTAATTTGATTTAAATAACTCGTTTAATTTTTATTCAGTAATCCTTCATCAGAAGTTTCCCACTACCTAAAACATCTCTGCTTGAAATGAATCTTACAGTTTCAAGACGCATCCTGTCTAGTACTTCCATTGCATAGGGAATAACGTAACTTCTAATAAAATTGTAGCGCAGTTGGGCAGTAAACTTTACCATGCCACCCTGCAGCTTCCTACGTGCATCTTTGCTAAAACACTTGAACAGCACTTAGTGTGATGGCTGCACCCCTCGTGCTGCAGCACAACCAGTAGAACAATGGTTCACAACACATGACTCTAACCGTATTGGGGCAGCATACCCCTATCTCATGATCCCCTCACTCAGTAGCCAGCTAGCTTTATTAAAAAAACCAAAATCCAGACACCTGTGGAAAAAGACTAATCCTAGTTTTTCTGCTCAAAAACTAATGATGCGGTTAAGACAGGAAGGAGCAGTTCAGTCTCTTTTAAAGGTCTCCCTTCCTGCTACTTCAGGAAAAAAAAAAAAAGTAAGGCCATTAGCCATTTTCTTTACTCAATATCATGATGACTTCTCTGACATCAGGCTTAGTTGGGAATGGCACTACTCAGTGGCCATCACATTAAAAACCAAACTCAGTTTTTAAAGTAATCCATGAAGTAACACAAGCCTTGAGAGGGATAGTTAGACCCTCTGTGCTTTTTAATGCCACATGACATCTGTGCCTCAAGTGTCACAGAAATCTGAAAAGGGGATTTAGCACCATATATTGTCTTTCTTTTCTGAGTGTCCCACTAAAATAACTTGTTGCTATATTGTGTTTGTAGGTTCTCGTGTCTCCACACTAGCAGTATGTCCGGTTTGTTGAAGGAAGGCATTATTTTGGTCATTCCATTCCCCACCTGCTAAAGTTTGTTGATCTGAGGTCATCTTCTGAGAGGCCAGTGGGTTTCTGCTAATAACCAGTTCCAGTTTATTGCCAGATTCTGCTATAAGAGGCACAACTAGACAGCAGTCAAAATCTCTGGTACGAACATGATTTACCTGAAAGATTTAAAGTGTTGGTTTAATTTTATTACTGTTTTAGCTGTAGAAAAGAAAGCAACATAACACAAGTATCTAAAACACAGATGTTATCTAAAATATGACTGGAATATGTTAGTGGCCCTCTACATAAAGTACACAAAACACAGTATGGTTTAAGGAGAACAGAAAACTTTTTTTCTAATTGATAATCATGTCCTAGCATTAACTGCAATATGGTAAATATTGAATAAATATGATTTATTTTTCACTTGCACTAAGTTCACTAATATAAATGTAACAGATGACTTATAACATTTCAGTCCTCTTAAGCAGGTTTTCCCAGAATTGTGTTTGTTGAATACATAAAATATTTATATTGAAAGTGGTCAGAGAGAGAAGTTTAAAAAAAAATTTCCAACCCATTTTAGACTCCAGTTTCAAAAGAAATGTTTGTAGTAAGTTCTGCTTATGTGGTGGTTGATATCTGGTGAGAGCAGGGACTGCACTGATCAGGTCAGTGACTGACTACTCGTTCCTAGATGACATACAGCAATATCTCAAGAACAGTAAGCACCACAAACTGAGGAGGAACATACCACAGGAAAGTTGAAATTTCTGCTCAGTAGTGAGCATTTGTTACTCCCTGGGGGAATTCTGTACCACTGTGCATGTGCAGAATTTATGTCCCCTTCAGATTTCTTTGCTTCCCTGGAGAAAAATGACTTTGATGGGGAAGCAAAGGGAAGCCACCAAAGTGGTCATGTGACCCACCCCAGCAGTATGTTTCAGGTGCCCAGGGCAGCCAGCAGAGAGGTAAACCACTGTGGGGTAGGGGTGGGATTGGGGAAGGCCCATCAGATGGCTCCTAACGTGTGACGGTCAGCTGCTTGTCCAGAGGTGAGCAGATCGAGGGACGTGATCGTCCCCCTCTATTCGACATTGGTGAGGCCTCATCTGGAGTACTGTGTCCAGTTTTGGGCCACACACTACAAGAAGGATGTGGATAAATTGGAAAGAGTCCAGCGAAGGGCAACAAAAATGATTAGGGGTCTGGAACACATGACTTATGAGGAGAGGCTGAGGGAACTGGGATTCTTTAGTCTGCAGAAGAGAAGAATGAGGGGGGATTTGATAGCTGCTTTCAACTACCTGAGAGGTGGTTCCAGAGAGGATGGTTCTAGACTATTCTCAGTGGTAGAAGAGGACAGAACAAGGAGTAATGGCCTCAAGTTGCAGTGGGGGAGGTTTAGGTTGGATGTTAGGAAAAACTTTTTCACTAGGAGGGTGGTGAAACACTGGAATGCGTTACCTAGAGAGGTGGTGGAATCTCCTTCCTTAGAAGTTTTAAGGTCAGGCTTGACAAAGCCCTGGCTGGGATGATTTAATTGGCGATTGGTCCTGCTTTTGAGCAGGGGGTTGGACTAGATGACCTCCTGAGGTCCCTTCCAACCCTGATATCCTATGAAACTACAGCCCACGGGACTGTCCTGCCCAGCTGCTGAGCTCCGGTGGGGGAGGCTGGCCCCTCCCCCGCAGTCTGAGGGTGCAGTGCTGTCAGCGCTCTGGCCCACTGCTCTGGCCAGGCCGGGCAGCTGGCTCTGGCATGGAAAGGGGGCGGGGGGGGGGCGGTTAGGTGGTGGGGGCCAGGCTGTTTGGGGGGCACAGCCTTCCCTACCCAGCCCTCCATATAGTCTTGCAACCCCAATGTGGCCCTCAGGCCAAAAAGCTTGTTCACCCCTGTGCTAGTCCCAGTTGGGCTGGGGAGGATGGGACTTCCTCTTCCCCTGCATAGTAGCTGGGGCCAGATCAGACCCATCCCCAGATTTCTCCCCCAGGTGTGTGTGTGGGGGGGGAAGAGTTTGAAGAGCTTCCTGCACCCATCACTCCTCAACTGCAGGTACAGGGAGCTGCTCCCTCATCTGCCCAACCCCTGGGCATACAGAACCCCTCCTGCCAAACCTCACCCCCCGCCCACATTCAGAACCCTCCCAATGAGCCCCTCTCCCCCTGGACTACCCTGATGAGTCACTGAGCCCTAACCAGCTGCACCTGGATCCCCACTCCTACAGCATCTGGCCCACCACACCCCGACCCCCCCCCACCTCCAGCTGAGCCCCAACCACATTCACCTGGATCCCCCACCATGCAGAGTCCCATTATCATTGCATCCAGATCCCCTCCACCCCCCAGATCCCCCACTGAGCTGCCCGCACCTGGACCCCCCCGCCCACACTAAGCCCCTCCACACTCGGATCCTTCCTGCCCACACCTGGCGCACCTGACACAGAGGGGCAGGGCCTTGTGGTGTTTCTGGGGTGGCCTTGTCATTGCGCTGTGTCAGGGTTGATTAACAAGAGGTGATTCAGGGTTATTACTGAAGTATACAAAAACATGGTTCACCTCACTGCTGAGTCTGTGTCCCGGGGGTGGGGGGGAACTGCACAGTCATCTCCCATCTCTGTGCAGCCAGTGGCCTGTGCTCCCCAATGCCATGCTGGTGCCTCCATTTATTTGACAAATAAAATTTGCAGAATTTTAAAATATGGTGCGCAGAATGCCCTCAGGAGTAATTTGTACACCACCTTGGTGTTTTGAAGTATCTGGCTTTATAGAAACGCTAGCTTAGATATTTTTAGAGTTTAAAATGTATTGGTACAAACTTTTCTCACCTGGAAGTCTGTCTGATTTCCGTTAACTACTATGATGCGGGATAACTGAGAGACACAATATTGTACCAGTAAACATATTTAAAACTCTAAAAAGTTGCACTTATTTTCTAGAGCGTGGTATAAACAGAATACGGGTAATATGGTCATTCCAAACTAGTGACAATAAAACATTATACTATCACATGTACATTTTATATATAAATCCCATACTACACTTACACCTTTTACAAAGTAAACTGTGTACAAAGTATGGATAGTGTTACCTGTAAAAGTCTGTCATATGGCTTCAAACCACCTAGATCCCCAGGTCCAGCTGGTCTAATGTTTTTAACATATACGCCTTTTTCCAACAAACCATCTGAGACACTGAATCCAAAGTCCTCTACGTCTGACTCCTTGTACAAAGTTACCTGTTGAAATAATTTAGAGATAACAAAAGCAAATGATTTTTCCGCATTTCTGTACTGCTGCATACTGTCACAGGTTTTTCTCTCAATGTTTATTTCATACTAGAATGATCATTTGCCTATTATTTTGCATTTCTAATTTGGAATGTCATTTGTGAAGACTTCTTTGGTAAAACTGTGAGGAGAATATTAATGTTTTTGTATACTTCAGTAATAATCCTGAATCACCTCTTGTTAATCAACTTTTTTACCCTGACTTAGCCTTTTTCTTTTTCTCATCTTATTCTCTGATTGCCCAGATCATTAGATACATGAATTAGAATGCTTTGCTAATCAGTTTTTGTTATGTACTCAGCACCTTTAAGATGTAGTACTTGGGTGTTGGCTAAATAAATGTGTGGTGTCATTTGTTTTGATAGTTTTTAACTATCCCTCTATTATTAACTTCAAGAAATTCAGTGTGAGTGATTAATGGTTCGAGTTAAAAGTTCGAGTTCTCCCTGACCGAGGAGGGGAAAACAGTGGCAAGAGCCGCCTTACAGGCAGCTTCTGGATGCAGCTGATTCTGCAGCCAGACCTATGGCCACAACAGTGACCGTGCACAGAAGCTCATGGTTGCCGTTGTCAGGTTTTCCCCAAGAGGTACAACAAACCCTCCAAGATCTCCCTTTTGAAGGGTCCATGCTCTTTTGGGAGCAAACCAATGCTAGGCTCCATGGCTTTAAGGACTTTGTGACCTTGAAATCCCAGGGGCTATATACTTCAGCAGTATCCAGGAAGAATTACAGGCCCCAGCAGATTCTGTTACTTTGCCCAGCCAGAGGCAGAAGCAGGCATAGATCTCCTTCGCCAGCCTCAGCAGGGCCGATGCACATCGCCTCCAGACTCTCGGCTCGAAACACTCATTTTGATTAGATGCTTGAGGTCGACATCTCAATCCTCACAATATCAAATCCATTTACTCAGTTTTCAAACCATCTGTCCCACTTCTTCAGTGCCTGCACCCACATTACTTCAGACTGTTGGGTTCTTAGCTCAATAAAAGTGGGATATACCTTCCAGTTTTTGTCTACCCTGCCTTACCCTCTTCCCCCCAGACCCTTTTCATGAGCAAATGAAAGGAGGTCCAATCCCTCCTTCAGGTGGGAGCCATAGAAGAGATTCCACATCACTATTCCCATTACTTCCTAATCCCGAAACCCAAGGATGTTCTCAGATGTATTCTAGATCTGTGTGGTTTCAACCACTATCTCAAGAACTTAAAGTTGCACATGGTCTCCCTAGCTTCCATCATTCCCTCCTAGATCTGGAGGATTGGAATGCTGACCTCAATTTAAAGGATGCATACTTCCACATATCAATTTTCCAAGGCCAGAGAAGGTTTCTAAGATTTGTCGTGAACCAGGTACGTTACCAGTTTGCAGTGCTCCCATTTGGCCTGTTGGCTACCTCACAGGTTTTCACCAAATGTTTCAGCTTTTCTCAGGAAACAGGGAGTGTATATCTTCCAGTACCTCAATGACTGGCTAGTCAAAGGCCAGTCCAGAGCTTAGGTGGAATCCAACATCCATCTCATCCAATTGACCTTCTTGGCTCTAGGCCTACTGATAAACACACAGAAATCCACTCTTATCTCAGTGCAGAGGACAGAGTTCATAGGTGTGGATTTCGACTCCATCCAGGCTTCTGGAAGACCAATTTTGGGCAATTCAGTCTTGATAAGATCCCTTCACACTCATCCAATCACAACAGCTCGAAAATGTCTGAGTCTTCTGGGTCACATGGCGTCATGCACTTACACGGTTTAACACGTGAGACTGCGTCTCAGACCTCTCCAAGCCTGGCTGGACAGTATGTTTACCTTTGTGGCATCATCTGGACGGGCGTTCACCATCCCTGCTCAAGTCCTCAGTTCACTGACTTGGTGGCTGAACCACCGTGTGGTCTGTGTGATAATGCCCTTTTTGCGGCCCCCAACCATCGATGTCTCTAGTCTCTGACGTGTCAGCGCTGGGTTGGAGAGCCCAGTTGGGGTCCTTCAGGACTCAGCTCCTCTGGAAACCATAGATCTTATCTCTTGATATCAATGTCAGAGAGCTCAGGGCAGTCCATCCTCTTAGACTGCTCCTGCTGCCGCTACACTCGGACCTGATCTCCCACGATCACAGTTGGTACTCCATCTGAACCTCCGCTCTCTTCATTTGACAGCCTGTAAGCTCCATAGCTGAATCTTGAGGAGCAAGTTTGCTCGGAGCAAGTCTGTAGAGTCCTGCTAGGCAGTAGAAAACCACTTACCTTGCAAAATGGAAGTGATTCTCCATCTTGTCCTCCCAGTGCGGAGTTCTGCCCAGGCAATCCTCATTGCAATTCATATTGGAGTATCTTTTGCTTCTGAAATAACAGGGTTTGGTTGTGTCTTCAGTCACCTAGCAGCCATTTCAGCATTCCATCCCTGGGTTGACAACCAGTCTGTCTTTTTTGCACAAGATGGTTATCCGTTTTCTTAAAAGGCCTGGAGAGATTAGACCACCAGGTAAGCAAGTCGATTCCTCTCTGGAACTTAAATCTCATCTTGTGAAAACTTACTGGTCCGCTGTTCGAGCTTCTGGCAATATGCTCATTAGTGCAGCTCTCCTGGAAAGCGGCCGCCTTAGTGGCCATCACCTGGGCCAGACGCATTTTGGAGATCTGTGCCCTCACATCAGAACCCCCGTAAATGATCTTCAAGGATACGGTGCAGTCAAGCAGTCTTTCTACCAGCTGCAAGTGAACAAAGAGGAACAGCACCTACACTCCGTGGATGTTAGATGTGTCCTGGCATTCTGCATACAAAGAACCAAACTGTTTTGCAGATCAACCCATTTCCTTCCCATCTCCACCCAGAGGATTTCACCCTGGATTACATCATGCATGTTACAAGCTGGCCGGTGTTCCGCCTCCAGCTAACCTGACTGCTCATTCCACAAGATCGCAAGCCTCCTTGGCCGCCTTCCTAGCTCAAGTCCTTATTCAGTACATCTACAGGGCAGTAACCTGGTCTTTGGTGCAGATTCTCGATGCTCTATGCCATCACATAGCAGGCCAGAAATGATGCCAATTTCAGCCACACAGTCTTGCAGTCAGCTTCTTCTTGAATTCCAAACCCACCTCCCATATAACTGCTTGGGAGTAGACTACATTGGAATGGACATACGCAAGCACTCGAAGAAGAAAAACTGTTACTAACCTTTCTGTAACTGTTGTTCTTTTAGATGTGTTGCACAGACCCACCCTCTGTCCCCTCTTATTGGAGTCAGACAATAAGAAACTGAGGGGGGTGCAGGGTCGGCAGGGCTCTTTATACTGGTGCTATGAGTGCGCAGTACTAGAGGGCTCTGGAGCCAACACGACGGATACTACTAGGAGTAAAAATTCTAGTAACTGTGCTCGGGGCATGCACACCTACATTGGAATGGACATGTGCAACCCATCTAGAAGAACAACAGTTACAGAAGGTTAGTAACTTTTTTTTATGCTGCATCTTAATGGGTCTTTTTAAATGGTCCTCAGCTAACTCAACTGAGATATCATCATTGAAAAAAACCACACATTCTTTTTGCCCATCAAGCCGCAGGCTTAGAGACCATCTCCTCCCTTCCCTCACTCTCCTGCAGGGAAGTACACTACTACAGGACCAGCACAAAATCTCAAAGCCTAAAATATTTTTCTTTTGCAGTGAAGTATACCCTTTTGCCCTTCATCATTGTGTAAGATGTGATCTTAAATCTTCCAGATAAACGTATAGTACTAAATACTACAAATAATTCTGTTCCTCCACTCGTATCATTACTTATCACACCTCAGATTTCACAGACAGCAGGAGTGGTGGAAAGGCATTTCAGGTATTGCTAAATGTATAGTCTGATTAAGAATAAAACAGATTTAGTATGTACTGACAACTTGATATATAAGGAGGAGTCCCGAAAACTCCTCCAGAAATCTGTTATTGACAGACTTTTGGTTGTTATATGGCAGTTATGTCTGATTGTTTTGATCTCAAGTATATTTCCAGCTGTTATTAGCACTAAGCCATTCTAGCAAGGCTAGAAAATAAAGGAAGAAAATATTTTTCAGACAGATTTTTTTGTGTACTTTTTCTGTGAGAAGAAAATAATTAGTGCTGGACCAAGACACGTTCTCTTTAAATGAGCTCCCTTCTCTCCACTCCACATGAAACATTGCTATCCCTTTTTAGTGAACTGCTCATCTGAGAAATCTTCACACAAATTCAATGTAAAAAAATGCATTGCAGGGTCCAACACCAGTTGAAACTCAAAAATGCCTTATAGTGTTCCAGAAAAGATGGTACAGTCTTTGAAGGCAGCTCTTTTCCTTTCAGGAGCTAAAGTGGAACCAAATCCCTCCTTTGATTAGCAAGTGAGAATTAGCACAGAGAACACACACACATTCTGTTCTATAGGTCTGTAGGAATTTCCATACTGGATCAGGGCAGGGTTCTTCTACTCCAGTATCCTGCCTTTGACAGTGGCCAGCACCAGATGCTTCAGAGGAATGTGCTAGAAACTTCACTGTGTAACATTCCGCCCATATGGATAGCTCCTTCCCAACTCTGCATGAGAATTTATATCCCTTATGATTTATCCTACCTAACTGTTGGCGCTCTCCATAGCCTATGTTCCTCATTATGCTAACAGGACACCTCCACTATATCAAAATAGCCAAAGAACAGGAAATCTTAACTTCCTTGTAACAGAAACTGACTGTTTTGGGGTATGTTTAGGTCCGTAGAAGAACCAATTTCAGGCGTTGATTTGATTGCTTATAGCTAAATGAACTAACTGCTGAGCAAAAAAACCCAACACATTCCACACAGTGATATAAGGTGTGGCAACTAACAGTGTAAAGGTGCTGCTCCCTGTACTATATTTGTAATTGGGGATTGAATAGTGAGGGGTTTTTTTAATCTATTGTGTCTGTTGGTGTTGCTATTTTAGGCCCCTATTCAGGAAAATATTGAAGCAGGTACTTAAGTCTGGTTAACCTTAATGGGACATAAAAACATACCTAAAATTAAGGCAGTGCACTGAATTGGTTCCATAATTTTGAATTTCATAGATTTTTTTTTTTAAGCTCAGAAGAGGGACTATTAGATCTTCTAGTCTGATCGTTATAACATGGGTCATAGAATTCCTTGATTGACTAAAGCACCCCTTTGTGAAAAGCATCTAGTCTTGATTGACTAAAGCACCCCTTTGTGAAAAGCATCTAGTCTTGATTGACTAAAGCACCCCTTTGTGAAAAGCATCTAGTCTTGATTTGAAGGCTTCAAGAGATGGAGAATGCACCACTTCCCTTGGTAGTTTTGTTTCAATGATTAATCATCCTCCTGGTTACAAAATTGTTCCTTTTTTCTAATTTAATTTTTTTCTGGCTTTAATTTCCAGACATTGGTTCTTAGTATGCCGTTCTGTAGTTCAGGAACTCCCAAAATTCTGTGATGGCATTTTTTTGGTTCTTGCATCATACTATCACAGAAATACCAAGGTCAAGACTGCAGTGGCAACATTAGCAAAAGACATGCATGCATCTAATGAAGTGAGCTGTAGCTCACGAAAGCTTATGCTCAAATAAATTTGTTAGTCTCTAAGGTGTCACAAGTACTCCTTTTTCTTTTTGCTAATACCATTGGAATGGATTTCCTTTTTCAAGGATACATCCAACAGAAGGGATTTTGAAGCTTCCTTGGCTACTCTCTGGGCATCCCCAGCAGTGACCTGCTTTGCAAGAGCCACAGTGACCTGGCTGGATGACCTAACGGCCCTAGACAAGAACTATCCTGACCTCGGGGAACTGGATCAGACAGCAAAAACAGAGATGGCAGCACCATCTTTTAAGAGCTCACTATGACAACAGGCTGTGCTCTGGCCTGATTTTGAATCAGGAGACCATGTTTTTAGGATCTGGTTTTGGAACCTCCACTGCATCCTCCAGTGAGAGAGGCCATCCTTCACCAACATCCCATCCTCCATTCAGACACTGGCAGTCTCTAGCCGGCAGCTTGGCTGTTGAGAGGGAAGCGCTAATTTCCCTTGGATTATCCTCCGAAGTGATTCTGCTGACCTCCAGAAGAACTTTAATGCTAAAGACCTATTCTTCCATCTGGGAACAGTACAGTTAATATCAAGAAAACAACAGAAACCCCAAGGACACTGATCTCACAGCTCTGCAGGACAGTATAGAAAAGGGACTTCAGCCCAGCACTATATATAAGGTGTCCACCATAAGTGTTTTGCACACAGGGTCCTTGGTCTGTTTAGTTGACAATCCTTAAGTTTGAAGATTTCTTAGAGTGGTCAGAGCAGCTAGATTTGCAGTCAGAACAACCTTTCCTAAGTGGGGCCTGCCACTTGTGCTAAAAGCCCTAACTTCCCACCCTTTGCTGCAGTGACAACACTCACATCATTCTAACTGTCTATCAAAACCTGCTGTTTGGTCACTCTCATGTCTACGAGCTGAGTCTTGGAGTCAGCAGTTCTATCTATCCGTGGTGTTTTTCAATGACAAGATGGTTCTAAGGGTGCTAGGACCTCTTACCAAAAGTGAATTGATCTTTCCATGCTTCATCAGGAACAGTGCTTTCATCATTCTGTCCAAATCCACAGCACCCTACTGAAAAGCTGTGGGATAATCTGGACCAAGGCAGAGCACTAAAGATATACCTCAAGCACACTGAATTGACAAAGCTGATCTGTCATCTTATTTGTGTTCTTTGACTCAAAGGGCCAAGGTCTTCCCACTATCCCTGGCAGATAGATTAAATTATGCATTCTGGAGGCATACAAGGCATCAGCCCAACCTAGTCCTGAAGAAAGCAGAGCATGCTCTACAAGATCTCTAGGAAGATAAAGTACAAGATTTTTCTGCACATGGAGGAAGTCTGTAGGGCAGCAATATGGTTGCCCATCAACATATTTATTAAATATTACAAGGTGAACTTTCTGTCCTCTGCAGAGGCCTTCTTTGAAAGGAAAGTAGTGCATGTAGGGACCAAAGAAAACACCACCACCACCACAACAACAAAATACCCAAACCTGTGCCATTCAGGGATTTACTTCAGAAGGGAGATTTCTCTATTTCAGTCTGTTTCTTTATCTGTAGCTATTTAATATTTGCTGCTTGCAACTTCCCCATGAAGGTTAAAGGATTGGAAAACATGCCTTATAGTGATAGAAGCCACTGCTTAAGCTGACGCTTAATCTGTTTATTTTATCAAAGAGAAGGTTAAGGGGTGACTTGATCCCAGTCTGTAAGTACGTACATGTGCAACAGAAATTTGATAATAAAAAGCTCTTCAATCTTGCCAATAGAGGTATAACATGACCAATGACTAGAAGGAGAAGCTAGACAAATTCAGACTAGAAATAAGGTGCATATTTTTAATAATGAGGGTGCTTAATCATTGGAGCAATTTACCAAGAGTTGTGGTGAATTCTCCATCCCTGGACACTTAAATCAAGATTGGATTGATTTTTTTTTTTTAGAGATGCTTCAACTCAAACACAGGTCTTGGACTTGAAGCAGGCATTAATACTGGGAAGTTCTATGGGTCTTGGGTATACAGAGGCTTGGCAGGATTCAGTTTAAATCAATAGATGTTGGTAAATGTCAATTTCAGCTGACACTGAAATTGATGGGGGTGGGGAATGCATCTGTAACAGTCTGCATGAGAGCAGCCTCCCACTCCCACCCCATGCACCTGTAGACATCAGGTGTCACTGATCCTACAGCAGCACAGGAAGCCCTCTGCAGCTGTGCTGTCACAGCCCCACTCATTCACCACCTGAGAGTGCCAGTTCTCTGCTCTGCCTTGCCAGGCCTGCACCCTTCCCTACAACTTGCACCTGCTGGGATGAGGTGTCACCAGCCGTGCAGAGAGCCTTCTACAGCCCCACTCTCACGACCCCACTTGCTTGTTCACCAGCCAAGAGTGAGGGGCCAGCCCCAGGCAGGAGCTGTTTAGCAGTGGGGTGGCCTTCCCCCTGGTGGGGGGATCCTCCTCCTCCTCCTTGCAGTCCTGGCTAGGGGTCTCTACTCCATCAGGCCTAGCCTCTTTTGCACCTAGTTGTCTTGGGCCTCCTCAGCTATGCAGTTTGCATGCCATTTAGTCTATCGCACATAATTTACAGTTTGTTATTAAGATTACTGTTACTAATCATATTCAAAGACTTTGTGCATTGCTTTTGGAATGACTCTTCTGGAGGGAAGCCGGAGAAGGGGGGGGGGCACAGCCATAGCTTGTTCAGATCCAAATACAAGAACCATCTTTTTACCTTCTCCCCATTAACAACATCAACTCACAATTAGAGTGGGTGAAAGCTAAAGAGAAAACAAACATGTATATATTGGGGGTGGGATGAAAATATTGCCAGTTAGGGAACACTCAGTGCCATCTTTAATTATTACCTTTAGCTTAGATAGCATTGGGGTGGAAAAGCTCAATATGGCTCATTCCTCCAGATCCTGATTCTTCTGTCTCTATGAATGGAGAAATGTCTCTAATGAGTTTGATCTCCGCTCTGTTCCTAGCTTATTTGGTATGCTAACTCCTGGATCAGTTTCAGTTCTTTTTTGTCAAAGGAAATGAACCATCAGGGAGACTCTGAACCTTATTTACTTTGCCTTCTGTATTTGCATAAGGCTATAGTTGGAGTTTTTCAAGTCAAAGATGGTGGTTCTATTTTCTGTTTCAATATTCTTCCATTGAACACTTAATAAGTACAGCTTACTTCAGGGCTGATTTGTACTTTCCCTCCCTCCCCTTTATTCATGATAGTGGGGGGGAAAAAAGTAGAGCAATACTTTTCCCATCAAAACAATGTTATTACTGGAAAAAACACCTTTGTTATAGTCACGTTTTGTTTTATTGCACTGCTGCATAGCAAAGCCAATAAATATCATCAGTGAAAACCACTGGTTCTGGGTGGAGAATCATTCCTATAATTCTTCTATTTACCCTCAGCATGGTTTGATTAATATATATGGGTAGGAATAGTGAATTTAAGTATGTTACCTAGCACCCAATATTCTGTATATGTCTTATGACTGCATTTTTCAAGCCCAAAAGAGAAAAATCTCTCCCTGGGGAATTTTCATCTTCTGTTGCAATCCAGAACTTTGAGATAAAATATCTCAAATTTTAAAATAACCACTTGGCTGCCCTTTTCCTTTTGTTACCCTCACAGCACTTTACAGTAGGTTCTTGGGCCAAAGGATTTTACCATTAAAAATATAAATAGCCTCCCCCTTTTTAAACCGGCTAGTAGCGCCACAAACTTCTGAAACACAGCAAATGTTTCCTACAAAAACACCTGTTGCTACAGAGTATTCATGTCAAACATCTTTATGCCAGATGCTATTTTGTTCTGGAATCCAACACTTTTGGCGATTGTGCTACATTCCAACCCTTTGGTGTTCCTTTCCCCACTCCCTTTAAAAGCTGAGAATGTTTCTAGTATATTTTTCTCTCAATGGTATAAATAAAAAGTGATCTGTACCTAGGATCACTGAACTAATGGGTACAATCACAGCAGAAAGAGAAATCAGCAGGTTCATTGCTACGTAAAATGAAATACATGGAACCAGATTAAGAGAATTGAGAAAATTAATGATTTACAAAAACAAGTGTGACAAAATAAAAAAGGATAGCACGTGATGTTAAGACTAAGGTTTTCGCTGGGTCCCTATTGCCTTGGGTGGACTATATTGCAGGATCCGGTCCTTGGAAGTTTTTACAAAAATACAAGATAAACATTTTAGGAGGGAGATTGACTTGTAAATTTTGAGAGGGGGTGGGATGAGATAATCTTGACAGAAGAGGTAGATAGTACTAGGAAACTCAACAACTTCATTTCTGTGCAGAGTAGAAAAACATTCAGTTAGTCTGTCTCCTTTCAGAGAATGTAAGAGTTACAACAATAAAAAAAATAGCAGCTGAAGAGAGAGAAGGATGAAGGACAGGGACTTAGAGGTAGCAAATGGAATTGAACATCCAATAGCAGAAATCTGACTCAGCAGCATGATAAAACAAATTTGTCATTGAAAAGGAGGAAAGGCAGGTTTTTATACCCTACAGAAGAAAACAGCCTTTTTGCTTGATGGGAAAAGACCTTAAGGATCCCTTCAATGTAGCTTTATTCTCTGTCTCACATTAACTGGACAGCTGTAAAAAGTACAGTCTTCAAGAATTTTGAAGTCCACCAATCATTTCACATCAAACTGAGAATCAAATGATTTCTGGAATGAGCATGTATTAAGCTAACTGATCCCACTGATTGATTACAGTGGCAATTAACTCCTCTTCCAAATAACAGATCCACTGGCAGCCGCTATCTGGGAACATTTAATTTGGTACAAGCTAGGGCTGTGAGAGACATGGAGGTTCAGTACAGGAATAGAAACCTGCATGACTGTGTGCAGAGATTAGATGCAAATCAACATGTGCAAATTCTCTATCAGGTTTGAGACTGATGGCTTTTAACCTCTCATGAGGAATTCCTTCATAAACTGGCTCCTTCAGTCAAGGGGAGACCCCCCTCCCTCCTTACCTTAGATGCCTCCGAGGGAAGGAAACATCCCAAAGCTTGAGGGGGAGTACAGGAGAGTCACTGGATTCCCACCAAAGTTTCACAAACTTCTGGAAACACTGGTTGCAGTTCGTAGACACATCATACTTTAGGTTCAATAGAGCAGACTTGAAGTTTATGATGAGTATTTTGGACAGCTTTACCAAAGACTGCCTTCAGCTGCACAGTCACCTTTCTGCCACAGGGCATGTCTATGAATACCTGTCCCCAGGAAATGAAAAGCTAACCTGTTTTATATAAACCACATTTCCTAGACTTTTGCGAACTTAACACCATTAATTTGGCCTTGAATGGGGACTGGGAGTGGCTGGTTCACTACAAAAGCAATTTTCCCTCTCCTGGTATTGACACCTCCTCATCAATTACTGGGAGTGGACCACATCCACCCTGACTGAATTGGCCTTGTCAACAGTGGTTCTCCACTTGTAAGGTATCTCCCTTCTTTTCAGGTGCCAGTGTATATATTTATGCCTGTATCTGTAATTTTCACTCCATGCATCTGAAGAAGTGGGTTTTTTACCCACAAAAGCTTATACCCAAATAAATCTGTTAGTCTTTAAGGTGCCACTGGACTGGTTGTTTTTGTGGATTCAGACTAATGCATCTGATACTATTTCCTGGACTGAAGATTATTTTATCCCTCTCACAGAAAAGGAATCCCAATGTGTTGAGTGGCAACTGTGAATGTTTAACCTCTGTCCTATAGATTTCAAGTTGGTCGTCTATCAAGTACACGTTAGCCTATGTTAATCTGAAGAAGGAAACAACTAAAACAGTGTAATATGTTGCAAAGCAACTATGGGAGCCACAAGCCATTGTGCATAGATTTCTAAAGAAATATATTTTCTGCAAATTAAACTTTGTTGTCTTAATAAATACATTGTGCAGAGATGAATGATCACTGTTGTCAAATCAAATTATTAGCAGATTCTCCTTGGAAAAGAGCAGTATCCACTGAGGATATGTTTTAAAAGCGAACAGCAAATGACAATGCATCTTACTCAATTTGTTCCCCCATAAAAATATATCATTAGTGTATTGCAAGAAGTAATATATACAGCCCCAAAAGCCTGTATATGGGATCATTATGAAAAGTACTTAATATATCACACATAATTAGATTCCCTATGCTGCATGCATTAATCCAAAGCAAGGATTGCTGCTAAAATAAAAATTACAGACCTTGTGTAACTCAACAGGCGTTGGTGACATGATTTCTTTCATTTCCTGTTTAATTTTTCTCAAAACCACAGACTTTCTCCCCACATCTGATGGCAGCGTGTTACTGCGGGTAGCCTGGCTGTAATGTGGCCTCACATTGCTTCTTTCCTGGAAACTGGCTTGTCTTCCCAGTTGGCTGCGAGGCTGTGGATTTTCATGATTCAAGCTCATTGTACTTCCTGACATAATTGTTGCCTACAGCATTAACAAACAGGTTTTGGTTTTTTTTTAATTTATAACTTGGATTAAAGAAAGGGTTACTTTATAACACTAGGCACAATTCTCTAATCTCTTGTCAAACCAAAATCACTTCAGGGCACAGCAAAAGGAAGGAGGATAGACATACAAACTGGTTGTAAATCACTAAAAAAAAAAAAGCCCAACCGTGAGCAAAACGTTTTCAGATGACATTTTAAACCAAAATGCCAAAGAAAGCATTAAAACTTCTATTTTTATGAAGCCAAACACCCTGAAAGACTGAACAGTACAACTGTTTACTTACACTGAAGATATTTTTAAAATAAAATGACAGCCAAATTCTGGAACATTAGCTTGCCCTAGAACTTGAACAAAAGAAGGCATTTACTCTAGTGGCATATACAGATTACAAGGAAAAATACGTGAGCCGGCAAAGTGTGAAGGCAACCCTAGAACCAGCACTGCTTTTGATGGTGACTAGACACTGCCACAGAACAGCAGATCATTTAGAGTAGCTGCTTGAGAAGAAGCCGAATATAATAATCATGCGGTAGCAGTAACTTTCCCAAGTACCACCGGCATATGTGAAGAGATACAAAGCTGTGTCTCCTGCATCAGTTTCATTCTCCCAGGAACAGTAACCTTCTCACTTGTAATATTGCTGTGGATTCAAAGGGTGAAAACCTGGATCCACTGAAGTCAAAGGCAAAACTCCCACTTCATCCCTAGGGTAGAATAGCTTAATATCAACAAATATCAATATAGAGGAGGAATTGTTTCCTCTGTGTTGTGGAATGTAAAAATCTAATCTGATGCCCTTAGACATTCAGTTTTACTTTCTGCAAGCACTGGGGGTACGGGTTGTAACCACTGCCAGGGCAGGGATTTTGATGAGGAATGGAGTCTCCTCTTAGATTAGGGAAGAAAAGTCACAACTCAAGGGGGCAGAGGATGCAAATAGCCCTCCCCAAATACGGGGAACTGAGAAAAAAATCAGATACGTTTTTGAGTAGAACCACTGGTTCTGGTGATGGATTCTGTGCTGCCCATGTTCCCGTCAGCACCAGCACTGCCTTAATTATGTGACAGTACTATGGTTGTAACAGCTTCCCAACACATTAAGCGTGACTTATGATGCTCCCTTGTGAGACAGCAGCAGCAAGACGACGTGATAAAGTGTATTTCACCTTGTTGTTTGGCTGAAGACCTTGAAATGAGCAATGAGAAGGGAGTCCTAATGAAGGAAGTAGGGACAGTACTTTAAAAACAGATACAGCCCATCTTAGCCTTCTGGTGCAAAAAGACATCTTGTCATCCATTGGGAATCTACTTCTATATTGTTATGTGGACAGATGTCTGTTCAGAATTGCGCTGGCCATACAATTACATATAGTGATAGCAGTAAAGCACTCAACTACAGTTTTGATTTTTAATTTTTAAATGGATGGTCAAAACTGTAAGAATGTCAATTTGTTGAAATATCCATTCCTGTTATCTATTTCCATACCCTTTTACTGTGCTCTGAATAATGAAAATCACAAGAGAACCCTGTGGTACCATGCCATAGATAACCACAGAATTAAACTACCGGTAAACTGACATTAGCTTTTCTCTTAATTTCTCTGTCTTGTAATTACAAGTATTTCAGAACCACATTAAAGTAACCGTACATGCAATACGGAAGCCATAAATCTGAGCATGTACAATCATTTAGAACTGCAAAAGTTTCACCCAGTTATGCCATTCACATTCCTTGAGGTTGCTAAGGGACTTCATATGACATAAAAATGAAAATGAGATTTTGCCAGCTTTGGAGCTCAGGAAATTGAAAAGAACATAAAAGAACATATTTTTAGGATTTTCCATTTGACAGCTTTAAAACTGTCAGTATATTCCTAATTGTTCTGATTAAAGAACTTACAGAAAATGTATTACAAATGCACAGTTATTGTTTCCTCCTTCCTCCCTCAAAATCATCTGATACACAGTTAACATGGAGTTCAGATTCGCAATTAACTTCAGGGTGCAATGTGAAAATACAACAAATTTTCTTTACTGTGAACATGTCTCATGCTGTTTTTGTTCACAGGGTGACAGCTTCCTGTTAAAAACATTTGAGATGCTGTTTTTCTTTTATGTTCGTCTTAAAGTAAGTTATGGACCAGAGACAAATTATAACATGCCAAGAAAAAACTTCATAAAGCGGCTCTAAGGAGTGGGATGCACTGCTGCTGGAAAATTCTGGCCACTTAAAAACTCTGCACAAAATGCTGCATGTATTAGCAGAGCGCACAGCAAAAGCTACAAGACAGGAAGCTTTCGGGTGATCATGTTTATCTACTTTCAACTGCATAATATAACAGAAAATAGCTTTATTTGGGGGAGGGGAGGCAGCTGCACAAGCAAAAATATAAACATAAAGGGTAGGTACCGAGAGAGTCATGTTTCTCAAATACAGACGCCTGTCAGCCTTGTCCTGTGGAAAGGGGTTAGAGCTTTTAAATGAATTTGTGTGATTAATGCAAACTTAAAGAAAAAAGAAGAAGAGAAAAGAAAAATGAATGTCAGACAAACAAAAAAGTTACATCTCTATTAGAAAGATTGCGCTACCTCTAGTTCCCTCAGAATTCCTGACTGGCCACAGGTCTCTAAATCCTCCAGTGCCTGAGACCAGAAGTTTTCCTCCTGGTCAGTCTCACTGTTGTCGTGGGCACCTGAAAAGCTGGGTTCACAAAGAGAATTTCAGTCAAATGTACAAACAACACACAGGCTTCACCTTGCAGTGTATCAGATACACAAGTGTCTTGTCACACGCAGCAGCGACAACAACAGGATGTCAGTGTTATGCTGAGAGGTGCCGGTGACTGCTTGAATCACAAACCTCTGAGATTGGATGTTAATTCACCTTTCAATGAACATAACTGCCAGGAAAAGTTAAACAGAAGCTTACTTGAGACAAAAGGGGGTTTCTGAATCTGTCCAGGAGTTTGGACTGAGTGGTGGAGGGCTTTTGCTGAGCATTTTTTTGTGTATGTGTGTGTGTGTGTGGGGGATACACCTACTCTGTGGACCTGATCTGTGAGACTTGGTGTTTTCAAGCCCATGCCTGAGCGTCCGTCCATACTACACTGTAAACCTGGACTTACAATTGCTAGACCCAGATCTCACAGCTGTGCTAACACATCCCTACTGTGCTACCCACACCTTCAGACTCACGTCTGTGGCTTGAGCTACATCAACACTGCAAAATGACAGAGCTTAGACATGAGTCACAGTGGGACTTGGGTTCTGACGCACCCCCTTAGCAGGGTCCTGGGACCTGGGGTCTTAAGTGCTTGCTGACCTGAGCAGACTGATTTCTGTGTAGACAGAAGGGGAGCTTGGGCCCAAATATAAGTCAGAGGTTGGGCTTAGTGTGCAGTGTAGACAAGGGAGAACACACAAAAGAGAGAGAGAGCAGCAGAGGCAAAAAGCAAGGAAGCCAAGGAGGAGCCTGTCAACACGGTGTGACCCTGGAAAAAGCTAGAGGGAGCTTTTGGGTCTGGTGTTGGGTAAAGAGGCTTATGGCTGTCAGTTAAGAAACTTCTCCTTTTGTTCTTGGTTCCTCCTATTTTCAGAGAAACAAGACTTTGTGCATTCCTTGTAAATAAACAAGACGACTGCACCAAAAAAGAATACCAGACTCCATCCATTTCTGCTTCCAACTGGAACATCCCCAGAGCTCTGAACTCTGTCTAGCTGTTTAGATTAAAAAGGAAAAACATTACAGTAAGAACGCGAGAGTAGGTAGGATACAAAAAGTAGGCGATAGCCAGTCTCCCATACACGGGCAATTACTAGCAGCTGACTGGTTGTAAAAGAGGTGGATTTTGAGCAGTGTTTTATAACGGGAATGAGAAGTAGATTCTAAGAACAATCTAATGTAAATTTCCTCCTGTAATAACTGGGACATCTTAATGAAAGTTAGTGAACCAGGCATCATTAGAGTTCATAGCTAATCAGAGCAATGAAGTATTTGTAATTAGGCTTTTCCATCTACAAATTTCCCTTGTGGTATGCAAAGAGGGCCCTCATGTCTGCAAATAATGTCTCACAAACTTATCTAGTCCAAGAAGGAATCCTGACATTTTCAGCTGTCTCCTTCATTCTCTGCTGCATTTATCATAATCAATTTAGACCCATCTCTGCCTCCATCAGAGCAACTGCTGCAATTGCTGTATACAAACCACAGCCTGCAGGGTATAGATTCTCTTTCAGGACTTCAGCACTATTTCACAGACTTAGGGCTTGATCCCATGAAGTGCTTCAGCACGTGCGTAAGCCCCAATGAAGTCCATTCCCAGGACCATTCTTATTGTTGAGGATTTCTGCTTTGTTTCACGAAAGTGCTGAAGTCTTGTTAACAACTTTCTCCTGCAAGATTTTGCTAACAGTGACACGTAGGAGAGTGAGCCAGTAAGAGAGAGTTCTGATAAAAACAACCAATTTACTGCAGAAACAATACAGAGTGGCTCCAGCACAGTATTTTAAAGGGCTAGCAGGACGCTGGAATGACAAGAAGCTCAGAAGCAGTGCACAAGTGCATGCGTGCAAACACCCACGTGAAGCACCATTATGGTGGTATTTCTGTGCTTCCTTGACAAATAGCATATTGCCAAAACAGTACTATTAGTACTCCATTAACATAATAGCTTTTAATGCCACAAACATTACAGCTTGACATGCTTCCCATATGTGGCATCTATGCTTCGAGGATGCTTTCTTACAACCACCATCAGTGAGGCAGACTGTGGTTGGCCATTTCAAGCAAATGGGTCTCCTTTCACAGTGTCTTTCCATAGAGTGCTAGTGTCTATTCTAAGATATTGCTCAGCACTGGTGAGGATATCTGCTCAGATACAGATGCAGTTACTTTCAAATGCTGTTTCAGAAAAGTCTTTGAGCTTAAAAATTGGCTTTTTCTACCATCCTGAGCACTTATGTTTAATTACTAGCATTGATTTCAAACAACCAAATATGTCCAATATAGTCTCTTATTAATACGTGTGTAATCCATATCTAATCCAGTATTTTACTAGTGCAGTGAGTCCTGACCTTTTTTGACTTGAGCCCCCATCGCATGGATCAGTGTCTGAGCTCCCCTACTGTTGGGTCTCAATGCCATTCCCTGCCTGAAGCATTTACTGCGTCTTGCCTGTTTTCTCCCCATTTCTCTCTCGCCTGTCGCTTTTTGTCTCTGCTTTCTCTTATTCTGCTATTTATTTCAATCATTTCTCTCCTTTTTTCTGGTTTCACTCTCTATTGCTCAGTCTGGGGTTTGTTCTTTTCCCTTCCTCTTCCGCCACTTCTTTCCCCTAATTCTCACCCTCTCTCTCACCATGCTCCCTTAGGTACCTCCCTGCTCTTTCCACTGCAGTTTACTCTGAGTGGTTTCCTTGACTTGCCCCTAATGCTCTCACTTCTTTCAGTCGCCACATGTTCTTTCTCCTCTCTGCAGCTGCACTACACAATACAAAGCAGGCAGCAGGCAGAAAAACGTACTTTGTAGTATTACTCAGGGGAGGGGAAAAAAGAACTTAGCTGGAGGCAGTGGCAGAGAGGGGCTAGAGCCCTATCCTTTCCTCTGATTGACTGGAAGGATAGGCAAGTCCCTCAGAAGAGTCTGGCGCTCCATTTAGGAATCCCATCAGTAGTGGTATAGTCCATCTTCTAGATACTATCTTCAGATAATCTTTATTTTTATTTGTGCTGCATGTCTCAGAGGATTTTCACATTGGTAAGGAGGAAATAGTTTTTGTATGAAGTATAGTTCTATTGATTTTGGTTTTAAAGGACAGCTGGAAAATATGATGTTTATTTTCAACAAATTAAATTATATTTTTTATTACCCAGATTCCTTGTTCATCTATGATTAAATTTTTCAGCCTGGTATTTAACTGGTCCCCAAGCAGTTGATTTATCAAACCCATGATTATATCTGGTCCGAGAAACAAAGGATGAGTTTGAGCGGATGCTAAATGTGCTTCTTTTAGTAAAATAAAGCTATTAATTTAAAAACAACTGGGAGCATATAGCAAGGATGGAGGGATTCCCTTACTAAATGTTTTACACTAGTAATCTCAGTAGTCAGTGTCCAAGAAGCCTGGTCTTCTGTTTACTCACACATGACGGTAGAGTCAATGTCTTTTTCACTTTTTCATTTTTTCAGAGCACTAATATGGAATTAACTGTCTGCGAAGAATTAAAATCCCTTCACCAACAGGACTAGATGTTTTACTATCTGGCTGGTAGATGGGTGAAGAATGGTATTTCCATAGTTTAATGCCACTTATCACGTCTGGAACAGCTTCAGTTAGAATGGATGAAATCTAACTATTAACAATTCCAAGTCCTATTAGAAACCAATTCAACACCTTCAATTATTTGTGTCTCGGTATGTAGAATATTAAGACCCAGATTCTCAATCAGTCAGTGAAATTGAGGAAATCAATGGGAATGAGATGCCTAAATATCTTCAAGAATCTAGGCCTAAATCTCCACATCTACCAGACTACACTTGTTGCATCCTTCTGGTTAAGTATCAAGAGGCAATCTTGATCCACCTAGCAATGGAAGACTTGGATACTTTTATCATAAGGTGTTTGAGGTGGAAGGAAATTAATAAGAATGAAGTTTTATTGGGTTAATCAGCTCTTTTTAAGATACAGACTAACTGTTCTCCTCACATCTTGCTTTTTTCAGCTGGGTAAAACAAAGGAATAATGATCTCCTGGAAGTTATGGAAAAAGGAGTTAACCTTGGTTATGAATGGTTCCAGAGTACTGAGAACTATTTTGGCCTCATGGAAGATACAGTATGGCTCATATCTTCCAAAAGCAGAGATTTTTATGGAAAGGATTAGATACCATCAGTTTGAATGGATGGGTAAAATCTAGGCCTTGCTGTAAGAAATCCAGAACAGTTGGCATACCTATTTTCCTGGGCTTGTTCTATCTCTCTTGACCCAACAGGAGAACTTTGTCCAAACTCTTGCTTGGCCCAGGAGGGTAAAAGGCCTGCATGGGGCTATGAGAATCTCTATTGCTTTGGATGAGTATCCTTTCTTGTTTAGGCCTTGCCACTTAGGATGTCAGGCTCAGGTAGTCTGTACTGGAATGAGAAGTGGGCTCTGGAAGATCCTGTCACCTGGGTAGAAGCAGCAGAGACCTCTGCAACAGTTCCACTAAGACTGAGGGCTACAGCCTTTGGAGTGATAAGAATTTCTGTTCTTTCCTCCCTTTGTATCCATACTTTCTAGCAGTGGAAGATGGAGGAAAGCCTAGAATTGCTAATTCATCTGTTCCGTGATTCTCTTTCCTTGTGAAGAGAAGGCTTCACATTTCAGTTGGATGTGTGTAGGTCCACTTGAAGCTGGCCTAGCTCACTGGATATTAGCTGGATTACTACTGGGTTCAGGGGCCATTCCAAAAATGGTTTATCTAATGGTTTAGCTAGTTTGCTTTTATGCTCAGTGTGGACTTCCCTGATGGAGACTACCAGGAAAGAATCTACATCATACCACTGTTTAGACTTGAGATTCTTGTGTGTCCTTGCTGTTTTATGTGTTGTATTGAACCAAGACATGCTCATTCCTCAGATAATCCTGGAAGTCCCAAAGAACCAATGTTCTTGCCCTCATCACTAGGCAGTTGATGCTGTGTCACCTTTCTGACCCTGACCACATTTCCTGTGTATTGTTTTGCCCAGGTGTGCTCCCCAAGCTGAAGGGTTGACATTTGTGGTCAGGACTTGGAGTCTAGATTATAAAAGGAGCCTTCTCCAGCTCAGGGACTGAACCTCTTTGTGTAGTATGTTCCCTTTCTGTTAGATCTCCTGCTCGGAATGGTTTCAGAGTGCCTGGAACTTTCATATGCCCTGACCTATCGCATCATCTCTATGCATGAGACCAGAAGACCTAAGTGTTGCAGGTAAAGATGGATGGATGGATAATGCTCTGTTCTGTGACACCATGGAGACCAGTGTCTGGATCTTGTTAAACTTTTCCTGAATTAAGAAGACTCTAGCTTTCCTTGTTTCCTTTTCGAGTCCTAGGAGAAAAAATCCTTCGAGGAGAGATAAGGGAATGCTTCTTTAATGAATCTATGTGCCTAAAGCACGGAAAGTGTCCTCTGGGCAACTTCCTGAAACATCCCTGGACAGCATTCTGTCAATTAAGAATGGGCACTACTGAGTCCTTAGCTTGAACCCCAGGAATGAAGGAGCTGGTAGAACTTCCTGTTTCTTTTCCTGTTTTGGGCTTTTTTGGTTGCCTTCTGGAGAGGGAGGGTGGCTTCTTTTCTACCATCTGAAGCGTACCAAAGGAAAAGCACCTCAAGGATTTTTTAGTTTGACATTAACACCTAATGCTATGTCTTTTATGCACAGAAACTCATGTTACTTACAAGCCTTGCTTTCAGCTTCGTAGCCTTTCATGAATGTCACCGATCTATCCTTACAGAATCATAGAATATCAGGGTTGGAAGGGACCTCAGGAGGTCATCTAGTCCAACCCCCTGCTCAAAGCAGGACCAATCCCCAGCTAAATCTCATGCAGCATGAAGTAGCATCTTAGAAAGGGTTATTAAAGGTATTTTAATTCAAGATCAGTGCTTATTTTTAAAAGAAAAATCACTGCAATTTTCCTGCAGTTGTAAATCTCACATAACAACTAGCATGTGACTTACCCACTTGCTGTTGGTCTGTCCCATTCATCATCACTCAGTCCTGTGTCATGAAAAGGGTGGTTTCGTGGTCTACTGGGAGGGGACAAATTGTCTCTTTGCTTAGGACTCCTCCATTCATATGCATTGAAGTTGTATCCTGAAGCCTGATAGGTGGGACCTAAAAAATTAATCATATACTTGGGACTCTATAGATGTACAAATAACTGAAAATGCATATATTTAATAGGCAGATGTTCAAAAACTTGTACCCATAATTTGTGGGCACACAACCGCTGGTAAGTTTTTGTGGGTACAATTAGATACTTAGATGTCTAAGTTGTACTCACAATTCATTGTGAGCAAAAAGAGAGGTCCTGGAAAACCAGCTGAAACCAGATATTAAATACCTGCAATACAAATGAAGCTAGTTGTCCTAGATTGTGTCTCTGCCCCCCACCCCTCTACTCCAGGGCTGTTCATCTAGTATCTTTGATAAGTATCTTATTTTCTTGAATTTTCAAGAAAAACAGAAAAAAGAGGCAATGGAGTTTAAATGTAAAAAAGTGAAAAGTCAACAGCAGCGCTGCCTTAAGCAACGTAAGAAGATTACCAGTATATGGTTTATGGGTGTTACATGTTTCATATTTTAAGGTATCCTTAAAAGCATTTTAAATTAACCAGATCCTAGTGATAGTCAAAGTGGCAGCCATTATGCATTCAGCTCCAGTTCACACAGAGACTTGGCCAGCTTGTGCTGTGATCCTGTCATATCTCAAAATCTAAACTGGATTGGATGGACTCGGTACTTGGAAGGGAGCCCCCCAAAAGAACACCGACGTGCCCTATGAAGCAGTATTAGGGATTCAATAGCTGGCACTCTTCTCAATGTTCCAGCATAGCATTACAGGGCACTCTGCTGCCACAGGGGGCACAGTCCATGTGATCTCATGGTAGTTTTGATGCAAGTGGAGGGGCTCACCTCACTGTCCTGGCCAAATTCTATCTCAGGTTAATTACATTCTGCCTACCTAAATTCCCCCAGAGTTTCCACCACTTAAAACTCCCCTGCATTTGGAATGAGGAATTCATTACTTCCTATCCTTAGGTGATAGCTGTACTGTTGTGCCTCATTAAACTGTTGTTCCATTTCATTGGTGGAGGAAGTGTTCCCTGTATACAGTCTGTGACCTAGATGAAGCCTGGAAAATGCTTTGGAATCTTCTGGGAGGAAAGACCCTATAAAAATGTCTGATCATTCTAACTATAACTTGACTTATTGAAGGGGGGGAAAAAAAGGTTGGATCTGAACCTCAGGATTAACCCTACTTTTTTGTAGAGTTTTCTACCAAGGGACCTTTAACTTCCAGGTAAGAAGTCAACAGCAACAAGCAGAACTGACCGGCCCCAGTTAAAGATCTTATTCTAAGAATAAAGAAAAGGAGGACTTGTGGCACCTTAGAGACTAACCAATTATGTGAGCATAAGCTTTCATGAGCTACAGCTCACTTCATCGGATGCATATTGTGGAAAGTGTAGAAGATCTTTTTATATACACACAAAGCATGAAAAAATACCTCCTCCCGCTCCACTCTCCTGCTGGTAATAGCTTATCTAAAGTGATCACTCTCCTTACAATGTGTATGATAATCAAGGTGGGTCATTTCCAGCAAAAATGGAGAGTGGGTTTGGGGGTGGGGGAGGGGTGAGAAAACCTGGATTTGTGCTGGAAATGGCCCAACTTGATTATCATACACATTGTAAGGAGAGTGATCACTTTAGATAAGCTATTACCAGCAGGAGAGTGGGGCGGGAGGAGGTATTTTTTCATGCTTTGTGTGTATATAAAAAGATCTTCTACACTTTCCATAGTATGCATCCGATGAAGTGAGCTGTAGCTCACGAAAGCTTATGCTCAAATAAATTGGTTAGTCTCTAAGGTGCCACAAGTACTCCTTTTCTTTTTGCGAATACAGACTAACATGGCTGTTACTCTGAAACCTATTCTAAGAATGGCACCTATCCAAAAATTTTCTGGCCTAAAAGGCTAGAATGCTACCAGCTGGGCCATAATGACAACTATTGTCTCTGTTGACGGCTGGGCTGAGCATTCTTTGTGATCCTGCAAGTTAGAACTATTTTAGGTTCAGGAACTATTTACAGTTACAATATTTCATTATTTTGGTCTGACAGAAGCAGAAATATGAGAGGTGTGTCTGTAAGAAGCCATGTGTGTGATGCATGTACAGTTTACTGTCAAACTAAATTACAGCTGCATGGTGAACATTCTGCTCTCCGTAAGGGAGATGAAATGACAGCAGTACAGTGCATTCTAGCACACTGTCAAACTAATCTATTTGTTTCCCTGGACTGAAATAGAACAGCATAAAATCCTGCTTCTTATAGTGCACCGTCATGCCTCTGAACATGATTTTAACCTCAGAGCTCAATTGGATAGAAAATCTAGTCAAAATAAATATCTAAGCAGGTTAAGATAAATTTTTAAATTAGATCATTAAGGATTCAATTTAAAACAACAAAACCAGAGCCTTTCAGATTTATAGCTGCGGTTGCATTTTACTACTATTACTGCTTTGCATTAATAAAGCACCTTCCGGCTCAGAAGCTCAAAGTACTTTACAAACAATGAATTTAACCTCACAATACCATTAAGAGGTAGATCAGTATTATGATCCCCATTTAACATATATGGGAAATCAAGGCATAAAAAGGTGAAGTGGCTTGGTGGTCAAGTGATTTATCAAAGATCACATAAGAAATTTATGGTAGAGGTAAGAATAGAACCCAGGCTTTCTGAGGGTATGTCTACACTGCAATTAGACTGATCTGTGCAAACTGACTTGGGCTCACAGGGCTTGGGTTAAGGGGCTGTTTAATTGTGGTGTAGATGTTTCCTCGGGCTGCAGCCTGAGCTCTGGGACCCTCCCTCTTCACAGTGTCCTAGAGCCCGGGCTCCAGTCTGAGCCCGAACATCTACACCACAATTAAGCAGCCCCTTAGCCCGAGCCAGCTGGGTCGGGCCAGCTCCGGGTGTCTAAATGCAGCGTAGACATAACCTGAGTGCCAGGTGTGTGATTTAACCATTAGACCAACCTTCTTAAATCTAGCGTAATATGCTCAGGATTGGCAGGGATCTCTGAACAGTGCATGATGTTACAGTAAACACTCTGGCACCAATTCTCCACTGCATCTGAGCTCAGTGGGGACAGAGTGGAGACTGGTGGCACAGGGAACAAACTGTGCTCTGAGTGCAAGTCAGGGCTACACAAAGGCAGGCCTCACATATGCCTCTGAAATAAGGTCCACAAAGAACTTTAAACCAGTGGAAGATCAGATATGGCACAGCTCCTTTCCACCAGGTTCCTTCCTTTCCTTTCCACACTCCTGGCCTCCCCTCCTGATAAGGGTCGGGAAGACTGCCTTGCACAGAAGGTGGCAGAGCAGTCTCTGCCACATTTACACCAGTGGAACATTTTCCTTGCACAAGGGTATTTCTCCACTGGCCATCTCCAGACACTTAACGTTTATTGTGTACTGCTTGTACAGTCTGGAGAATTCAGTCCTGTATGTGCTGGAATGTCTTAACATTATTTCAGTGAAACTTTCTTATTTAATTTAATGTGGGCTGCATTCCAAATACGAAGAACCCTGTGCAATGACCCAACACATCCCTACAGCATCTAAGGAATTGTGATGATGAACACCTGGTACAGTAGATTCTAAAAGCAATCCTGATATTAAGCAACTTCCAGTTAATGTTAACATTGTGCTGGGAACCAGTCCCCTCCCATTAATATCAATGTTAATGGGATTTGGATATTGGCAATGGCATGCCACTTATTCATGATTTGATTTTTTTTTAAAAGAAAGGCCCCACCTGCAGGCAGGTTTGTGAGGCTGCAGGCAGGGAAGGAGGTGCTGGGATGTGCCTTCCCTGGAGGCAGCCCCACAAACCTACCTGCAGCCAGTACTCAGTCCGTCCCAGCACTTCCTTCTGGGGTGGCAGCCTGGCAAACCTGCCTGCGCACAGGGACCACACAGGAGGTAAAGGGCTGTGCACCGGGAGGCGAGGCTGTGGACAGGGCAGTAGTGGGAATGAGGGTCCAGCCCAGATGTCAGAGCTGCATGGTACCTCTCTCTGAACTCTCCAGTCTGCAACCTGCTGGGGGTGGGGTGGGATCAGGGGGCGTGGGGGACTACATACAGGTTAGGAAGCAAGGCCCAAACCCTGGAGAACATAGGGCAAGATCCAGTTCAGCCCTATGGGGCCCCAGTGGCCCCACTCACTGTAAAAAGCTGCAGTCCCCCTCCCTGCTGCAGTCCTGCCTACTACTCAGGCTGTTTAAGAGACATGATATATACTGATGCAAGAGTGGGCCGGTTTTTTTAAGGCAGATGGAGGAGATTTGTTTGCAATTATTAGATTAAGAAGGTGAATCATATATAGTTGTTGATCTGGCTTTTGACAAGGATATAATCACTGGGGCAACATGAGTCCCCCTTTCACAGGTGACAACCATTCTCCTAGTACTGAAAAGTCTAATCAGTGAATTGTTGTGATTCCTTCATTTAATCCATCTCCGGAACCTTTTTGGCAATCTCAGCAGAGAGGACAAGGCCTCTTGGTCATGGAGTCTGAACTAAGCTCTCATCTTTCTTCAGGATTAAATCTGAGCACATTGGTGGGGTAGCGTAGGGAAGTTTACACTGTCACTGCCTGCACTGAACCTGTTCTGTAAGTAAAGAGGGGATTCTCTCCAGATCAATTCAAAGAGGAAACAGCGTTGTCAATCTAGCAACTTTCATAGCACTATCTTCCCTTAAAATGATCAGAAAACTAAAAAAAAATTATAAAATTATTTATTCTATTAATCAGATCAAAGTGGTGGTGGGGGGGGGGGAGCAGAAAGAGGGAGGGGAAAGATACAAATGGGTCAAATTCATCCCTTCTGTAACTCCAGTGAAGTCAATGTAATATCTCGGCTCGAGTATGAGAATCATATTTTAGGCCAAAGAAAATGTAAATATAATCATAAATTAACCACAAAACACAGAAAAGAGGGGTTATGATCTAATGCTGAGAGACCCTTTTGTACAACAGAGAGTTACTGCCAGGATATGCACAATAAGACCATAAAATACTTAAAAATTAAATACAAAAAGCTCAGCAATCAATAGTGACATCAGCTACTTCTTGCTCTAAGACTATTAGACAGGCGGGAAAGGAAGGTTATCAGAGAGAAAATGACAGGTGCTTCATTGAACCAGACATATATTAATTATATATAAGCAGTTAAAGTAATCAGCAAAGAATTTCAGGCAATGTAGTCAATGCAATCAAGGCAATGTACTGGGCCAAGGTCTGTCCCAATTTTCTGTATGGGGGTATAACACAGCAGACCAACTGATCTGAGTGCCCACACCTCAGAAAGCCTTGACAGAAATGTAAAGATGAAGACACAACTGAACAATTAAATGAAATCAGAGGGAGGAAGGAAAATCTCTTTGGGTTAGGGGATCTGTCTGTGTAAAGATGTACTGTGCACACCAGTGGTAGCACAGAAATAATCATTTAAAAGACAGTCAAAGAAAACATATGAAGATGTTTGGAAGCCTCTTTGTTCTTTTGTAATTCAGAGTAATAAAGAACTGCCTACATTTTCTATAGCCTAAAAACCTTACGTCTTATCTTACATACTTAAAGAGAATTATTTAAAAAATACTATTAAATAAACAGTCAAATATAGCTATAGAAGTTTGAAGGTAATAAGAAGCCTGTTATTTCTTTAATTAAATAATCTCTTTAAACACAGTGATTACTTCGAGGGCTAAAAGTTTGAGTCTAATGTCATGGGAATGAGGAAGAAACAAAAGAGTAACAAATCACTGAATGATCTCTCGTGTTCCCCTTCAGCAGTTTACAATAAATCTTCATTGTAGTGAGCTTAAAAAACAATGAGAATGGACCTCAGATGCTCAAATTAACAAACATCTTCAATGTGTTCTGTGCCTTGTATTAATCTAATCTTGAAGGACAAACTCATTTAGTGTGGATGAACTATGGATTGGGCCATTCAGACATTTGTAAAGCTAATGCAAGCCTGTTAATATATTGATAAATGCCTCATAACCCATCACAATGTTATGAAAGAACGAACTCAAGGCCACCTGAGTGTAAGAAATAACACCAGATACCAAGGTGTGTGGTTGTAATGAGACATGTTCACACTGTGAAGTACAAAGTTGAAAGTTGGAGGGTAGGATTTTTTCTAATGTGGGGAAAGGTGATTCATACATCTAATCACTTCTGTGTTAAGCAGTGGTTGAAACTGTTGCTTGTACCTTGGCTTCCAAAGCTGGTATCAATACCAGAACCATCCCATGATTCTACTGCGCTGTCCACACTTGGAACTGTAGTAGAATAAATGTCCGAGAGTTTACTTGGTTTCTGTGTAGAAGAGGTTTCATCTTCAGCATCACTCAGATCACTTAAGTGACCAGAGATGGAAAATTTCTTGGGGCTTGCAGCTAAATAGGGTTTAAAAAGAAACGTGATTATAGCCTCATTGCAAACTAAAAAGATACTTCCCCTTCCTTCCACTATGGACAAGACATGTCCCATGGTACATACATGTTTAAATATTTAAGGTATAGAAATAACTGGTTCAAGAGCATAAATGTGACTCTAGCCATACTCACCATCTGTCTGCTTCTTGATTTTCAAGGTGACAGTCTCTCCTGCCATCTGTAACAAATGTATGGCTTCACTCAAAGGTTTTCCTTTCAGACTGCTGCTATTTATTGCTAGGATGCGGTCTCCTATGTGAATTGCACCTGTCCTAAAGTATCAGAAATAAAACACTGAAAAGATCAACAGCAAAAACAGCAAAGCCAATTTCTTAGCATATTTTGAGACATGTGAGTGTATTTTCAGTTGTTTGTTTTAATTTAACATATAAAGTATTATTACTGGAACTACTTTTAATCAGTACATTTGCCACTAAGGATGCATAAATTAAGTTACCTCTGCTGCAGAGCCAGCAGCAGAGATAATGCACAGCAATGAAGATTTCTGTCTCCTTTGCTGTGGCAAAATGTGGGTGAGCTGATCATTTAAGGAGCCTGAGTGGTGCTCATTTGTTAAAAAACCTAAAATACTTTAATAACTTTAAAGCAAATTTAATGTTTTCAGAAGTACCACATTGACAGCACGGGAAACTGAAGTCTCATAATCACAGGATAGATACAGCAAGTACAGTGGTAGCATGAACAACCACCCGTCGTCGCACCAATATGCCTGTTCTGTAGGAATCACCTCAAGAGAGGAGAAGATACATTGTGTGTGTCAATGCACATGGTTCATTTCCCTTGTATGTATTTGCTTTTCTGGTTCATTCAGTTCTTGGCCTCTCTGTTTAAGATGGCCAGCAAAGGCATCAGTTGCAATGATTATATGTAGTGGACACCTCCCCATCAGTATCTAAGGCCAAGATTTTGAAAAGTGACTTGAGATTTTGGGTGCCCAGTTTGGGATACCTTAAATGGGCCTGATATTCAGAGGGTCGATGTTCAGACTTTTCTAAAACCCAGGTTCTGTTCAGGTATCTCAAGTTAGGCACCCAAAATCACTACTCACTTTTAAATATCTTGACCTAACTTCACCCACTCATTTCATAGAGGTTCTGAACATCCACGAGATGGTTATGGATATGAACAGTGTCAAACAAATAATATCTTCATAAACTATTAATATTGCTCTTACAAAATAGTAAACTTATAACTTGCATTAAAAATAAGTATTACTGGCTTGTTCAATGGATTTATTCCTCGTGTGTGTGTGTATATATATATATATATATAAAATTTGTATTGCTCTGGATATAATACACACACAGTTATTTATAGTGATTACCCTTAAACACATGCCAAATTTCCATGAAATAAATAGATAAGGTAACGTCAATATTTGCATTATTTCCTATACAGCACTTACGGTAGGGAATGTTTAACATCCTTAATTAATATTATCTAATGTAATTTCCAAGCTTTTAAGGGTGCCACTACATGTACGTGTAAAAGCACATACACAAATGCAGACTGTGTATGTATGCATGTACCGTACATATGAATCTGCACAATCTGTGTGTGCATATATGTGCATTTTATATTTTTATATACACACACACACACACGTCTTTTAGCTATTCCACTGCCATCTTTTCAAAAGGAGTTCATAAAATCTTCATGTAATGGAGGAGTCTGGCTGGCAGAGCTTTCTTAGGTGATTTACAACAAGGTCAGCAGTCCTTATCACTCTAGGAAAATCATGCTGTAGGTTCAATAACATCCAATATCCATAATATTGCTGAGCTTGGCAAAATCACAGGAAACATAAAACAATGACAAAGATTGGAAACGGTTAGTTTATCTTTTTTCATAGATGCTGGGAGAATCAACACATTCCTAAATAAGAAAAAATTAGCATGTCCATGTGAATGAACACATTCCTAAGCAAGAAAAAATTAGCATGTCCATGTGAATGAATAAAGAAATGAACTTTGTAAATGGAAGTCATATTAATAATTGATTCCAATTTACCTTTCAGCGAGTCCGCCTTTAGTAAGACTTGAGATGATTATTGGATCAAAGGGCTCTTCAGTACCAGAAATTGTGATCCCAAGTGGACCACCATAACGCTTGAGCTCTACAGTGTAAATAATTGCTCCAGAACTCTCCTGTTCATCTGCAATAAATGCCAAGAGGACGCAATTGGTTTCTTATGAAAGAAGGAATGAAAAGAATAATACATTCAGACAAGTGACTGGAAATGAGACAGAGCATCCTCAAAGGATTACAGTTCAGATACAATATTTATTCATTATTCCACTGGTTTATTTCATAAAACAAAAATAAGAGAATCTCTCATTTATTTTGCTTTTATGGCAAAAAGCCAGTCCCATTGAAGTAAATGGCGGATTTCCCATTCACTTCAGTGGAACCAGGATTTGATGCTTAAGTTTTAAAATCTTGATGTGTATGTTTTCTATACAAATGTAATTTCAGGATTAAATAGTAGAGAGGAGACACTTTGCTGTGGGGAAAACCAAGACAGTTTTTCTGTTAACTGGAGTAGACAGTAGGGGGGTTAAAACAGGGAGGAGTTGTGAGGAGGGAGAAGTTTGAGGTCATCACAGTCTTAGTTGACCAAAAATTTCCTTGAGTTGAGCAGCCTTTATTTATGTATTTATTTTTTAAAGAAAAATCTGATATTAGGTCAATGTTTTTGAAGGGCATGTTTTGAGTCTACACTACTGATATAATTTAAAAATAATTCCTGGTGTCTATGTATCAACAGACATCAAGCTAAACAATAAATTGACTAGGGTCATTTTCATGAAATCATTTGTATGACATCTTGGTTTTTTGTCTTAGCACACAATAATCAGGGAATGAAGAGGGAAATTTTAGTGGGTGACCAAAAATGGAGTTCTCTACACATTGCCCAAAAGGTGTCACAGCAAGAGAGCAATCAACTGTAATGCTTGTAATTTGTGAGAGGAATCTTAAAAGTCAGATTATCCTAAAACCAAAATAACAAACGCTCACTTGCCCTTGTTTATGATATTGATATTCACCTAGTGTAGTTGGTCTGTCAGGCATGCATTCTCAGATCTGTGGGTAATGACATTTTGAAATGGCTCAGTAGGCACCGATAACCCTTAAGATGCATATTCAGCAAACATTACCAGAACTAAACCGTGACAGGCTAGAGTTTTTAAATGTTCTGCTCATTTAAATCACAGACCTTTAAAATAAAGAAGGAAATATCATGTGTCAATGGCACAGGTCCATAGAGAGAGTAGCTTTCTTTTAACACTGTACAATGCACTGTGTTAGAATAAGGGAAATGATATTTTCTTTAAAGCTATTCTGTCTCTCTCTGCTTCGTTGTAAAGCTACTGTCTAGAATCTTCATCAGTTCCCTTTTACCTAGCTTCCTGCTATAGATTTAAACAAACAATACACATATCATCAAAGCAAAGCAAAGGCTTGTGTTGAGAGAAGAATTAGTAATGTATTCAGCAAAGAATCACTGCTGGCATATATGCCTTTCATATCTAGCATGTACATTTGCTTCCTAGCTGGGACACCTGTTAAATGGGTTCTGGCCCGCTCACATTTCCTATTGGATGCATTTTTCCTGCCACCTGATTTCCAGAAAGTCACCATCACAGACAAATAAATAACACCCAAGATCCAGCTGGAAGTGATCAATGGTCATGTGATGAGTTTGCACAAAACTGTTGCCACTTTAACAACAGAAAGGACTGCAGACTCCACTCATTGCTTGTTTGCTCATTTACAGAATGTTGGCAAAGTACTTAGAGATCTCAGGCTTAAAAGAGCTACATAAATGTGGAACTTAATAAAGATGAACCATATTGTTAAAAAAATAACTAGCAAATGATGGGTCAAACTGAAAATGCAGCAGTTGGTATTTACTGGGTGTTGACAAAATACTGTAGTGTCCAGTTATCAATAAGGAGGTATAGTGTAAGAGTAATCAGACATTACTCATATGATAACCAATGTCTGCATTCCTACAGAAGATTTATAACTATTAGGGGATGATAAGAAAGGAGGCCAGTCTATTACCTGGTTGTTTTGCTCAGCTCAACTTAAGACATTTAATGACATAGCAGAACAGATTTAAAATTGCAGCATTACTTATCGTTAATGTTACTTTCAGACAACTTGAGTTCTGACTATTTAACAACCTGAAAAGTATTTGGCCTGAATTCATAATGATAGCTGTTTCTGCTGCCAAATGGAAGACCTAGATTTGTAAAGATTTTCAGGGTTGCAGGTTCAGGTCAATAGAGGTGATGACATAAACGTCAGGGTGAAAAGTTGGCAGGAAAAAACGAGTATAATTTCTTGGGCTCAAGTGCGTATGTGACCCCATGGTAAAGAGGCTGAATCATATTAGATCTAAACATATTAGGATTTCCTTAAGCTTGGTGAAATTTCCCCTTGTTGCCTCTCACCTACTGATGCAACTTGTAACAGTTCTTTGATTTTGCATTTGATACAAGTACTGTAGTCCCTTAATGCTGCACTATCTCTGCTATATGTGCTGGTCTCTGTTCTGCAAAGTGATATTTGCTAAATACAGACTGGAGTGTAAAGCAGAAACACAACTACAGAGCCCTATTAGCATGGATCACTTCACCAGTGACCTCACCACCTGGGTTGGCTTTGAAGAGAGTGGCAGAAGGCAGGCATTTTGTTTTGCTTGAAGAAGTAAGGGGTAGGAAAAAAGGCAGGATAAAGACAAACAGAAGGGTGAAAGGTTTAAATAAAACCAAGCTGAAGGTATAATAATGCATAAAAAGAAAAAGTAACCAAATGAAAGAGAATGCAAATTGGAAGGAGAAAAATTCTAGGGGGAAGAAAGATGGTAAAAATAATTTGCAAAAATAGATGATTAAAAAGAACCTTACAGGGAAGAAGAAGAGAAAAATAACCCAACAACAACACAGAAATGAAGGATGGAGCAACAGAAGAATTTAAAAATAATCATTAAAAATCTTAGGGCTTGTCTATGCAGCGACATCCAGGAAAGTTAATCTGAATGAACAAAAGTCTGAATTTGAAGTGGATGAGTTAAACCGCATTAAAATCCTCTATGAACAACCTCATTCAGAATTAAAGAGGCCTTCCAATTCCAACTTTGGTTTAGTTTAGTTCACTTCCAAAATGAATTAAGTTAAATTGAAGTAAGGCCACTTTAATTCCGAATAACAGCATCAGCACAGGGATTTAATGAGGTTTAACTAATCCACTTCAAATTAAGATGTTTAGTTCATTCAGATTACTTTTTCTGGAAGTTCCCATATAGACAAGCTCTGTGTGTTACACTGTGGTATAGAAACTGTTTTAGAGTGCTCTATGACTACTCATCTATAAACATCAAGCTTCATTTCTCTTAGGGAACTTCCAATTAATGATCAATTTTATTGAGTTTAAAGGAACATTGTTGTTCCATGCAGCCCAAGTTGAGAGAAAATAATTAAATATGTATAAGTCAGGGGTCGGCAACCTTTCAGAAGTGGTGTGCCAAGTCTTCATTTATTCACTCTAATTTAAGGTTTCGCGTGTCAGTAATACATTTTAACATTTTTAGAAGGTCTCTTTCTATAAATCTATAATATATAACTAAACTATTGTTGTATGTAAAGTAAATAAGGTTTTTAAAATGTTTAAGAAGATTCATTTAAAATTAAATTAAAATGCAGAGCCCCCCCCCCGGACCGGCGGCCAGGCCCTGGACAGTGAGAGTGCTACTGAAAATCAGCTCGCGTGCCGCCTTTGGCACGCATGCTATAGGTTGCCTACCCTTGGTATAAGTAATATGCTCAGTTAAAATTCATTTCAATTAAGGTGGGTATTTTGTTTTGTTTTACTTTTTGCCTCCATTTTTCATAATGTTCCTTTTTGATTTCTTGGGATATTGATTGAAAGTTGCTTTTTAAAATTGTTAATCACAACATATACAGACTGGAACTCATTCCATTTTTTTTTAGTAAAATCTGCATAGAAAATTATATTCACTATGTCTACAATCTGTCTTTGTTCCAAAATTTGAATATATTTGGTTACACAGAGTAGATAATAGATAATTAAAACTTACTAATCATAGTTGTTAGTCATGCAAGAAGACAATTTAATTTGTAGATAAAATAAATGATTCTTGATTATATTCTAGTATCATATTAATTTAGTCATAAAATTAAGAAACATTCATTTGCAAAAGTAACTTAGTAAGTAAGGGTCCTATTCAGACTAAAATATACACTATCTACCAGGGTGCACAACTCCCAAAAGGCCACATATGCTGCATCTGAGCAGACCTAGGGTAAAATCTTGGCTAAAGTGAAATCAATAGCAAAATTCCTAGGTTTGCTCTGGGGCAACACCACACCTGAGAGTTGCAGAGATGTTTAGAATTGAGAGGGGAACATGTAAAATTAACTCCTGCCCTTCTGGTATTTCTTATTTTAGATTCCAATTGCATCCCATATTGGTATTGCACAGGCTGCTAGTAATCTACACTTTTGACTGGGGAGGGAAACTAGGAGAACAGATAGGAGGAAGGTAGGAGACAGGATTCAGTGCTGTTGTAAATAGAACAGGGTGGGAAACAGTTTTCCAGTCTGGTGAACATTTTTGAGATTTCAAAATTTTTTCCCATTCTGCATCAGGACAAAACAGAGACCTTACCAGAGAGCGGTGAGAGACAGAGACTGACCCACCCCAGAACAGTCTGGTGGTTAGGGCACCCATCTGGGATGTGAGAGGCCCAGATTCAAGTTCCTGCGCTGAATCAGGCAGTGCAGGGGCTTGCCCATTGTAATACTGGTTATTCTGGTGTGTCCCTGCCCCTTTTGTTGTGACCAGAAACTCCATCCTGGACACAAGAAATCTCCTCAAAGGAAGTTTTGTCAAAAATGATACATTTCAGTAAACAGTTTTAGTGTCAACGAAGCGGCATTTTCTGAAGGAAAAAACATTTTGTCAAAAAATTTCTAACCTGCTCTAGTTTCTGACCTCTAAAAAACACAAGTTACTTGTGCCCCTGGGGGGGGGGAGGTGTCCCTCACACTTTCCATTGTTGAATGGAAACTCCTTCCCCTAATCACCTGCCTACAGTGGCTGCAGTTTCCTGCTTTTCTTCCTGTTTCACTGAGCTCTGTAAAAGAGGTGTCAGGTAGGCATCTCTTTGGGCCACATGATCCTTTATTTCTATAACTATCTGACATGAATTGGCCATGCTAGTCCCTCCCTCTCCCACATTAGGATGTCTGAGGATGTACTGAGTATGTTTAACCAATTCCACATCCTCATCCCTATGAGCCTAATCACCATATACTGTAGGACAGAATTCAATTTTTGCGATCATTTGGCTGGCTGGATCCAAAGTTACTTTTCAAAAGCCAATTTCTGCAGATGCTGCTGGGTTTGCCCCTCATTACTACTGATCAGACCAGAAGTCATTTCTTCACAGTTTTCAGCAGTAGAAAAGAATTTAAGAACTTCCTTGCTGGCATTCAGCTACAGAACAAGAACATTATAGTGTGTGGGGAGCTAGTTTAGTCAGTTATAACATATAATTTAGATGTAGCTACTTAGATTGCAAGCTGTTGGAACAGGGACCTTGTTTTTGTTAGGTGTTTGTCCAGTACCTAGCATAATGGGGTCCAGGACTGCAGCTCCCCTGGGTGCTACCAAAATACAAATAATTAATAGCTACATTTGGACTGACCTGCTTTGGCATTAAAATGCCTAGCAGAACTCACTCTGTTCTCAACAAGATAGGATTTTGCTTCCATGAACATTTGATTTGGGAAGTTTGCTGTTTTATGGACTGGATGTAGTAATTGACATAGTGTGCAAAATGGTGTTTGCCCCAATTCTCCCTTAGGGGCTGATCCTTCACTTTGCTAAGCACTCTGTTCCCAATCCAGCAAAGTACTTAAGTACAGGCTTAACTATAAGCGTGTGAGTAGGCCTGCTTAAGTCAAATTTACGTGCTTAAAGTTAGGCATGCGCTTAAGTACTTTGCTGGATCAGGGTCACAGGCCTGATCATCAAAGGCACTAATGCATTGTGTCATGATGCCAAGCGTTGCAATACCTATCTTTTAGGCCCCTACAAACTCACAGGAACAACACTGTGACCCAAAAAGCCAAGTCAGGCACCTAGGCTCCCTATACAACGAATGGGCAGAGATAGGTACCTATGAACATGCTCCACAAGAGCCAGCATGCTTGGTGGGGAGTCAACTAAGCTAGCCAGCAGAAGATGCCAAGGAAAGGAGTGTGTCCTAAACCCTCTTATCTCCTGGGGTTGGCACCTAAGTCCAGGCTGCAGGGAGGAAGCTAGTGTTCCACAGTTGGGGACCCCTCTCCTGGAGTCAGGTGGTTTAGGCACCTAAGTAATTTCTTGTGAGGATGAGTTAGGTGCCTACCTCACTCCACACCAAATGGGGGGAAGAAGAGGAGCATGAGGTGGTGATGGTAGCACCGCCAGCACCTGCCTTGTAACTTTTATTCCAGTGGTTAGAGAACTCCTCTGCTCAGGTTGAACTCCCCCGTCTGCCTAGGGCAGAATGGGTTTGGAACTGGGGTCTCCCACCTCTCAGGAGGATGCTCTAACCACTGGGCTATGAGATAGTCTGACGTGGGATTAAGTAGTTAATGACTCTCAAATGACACTCTCCTGACAGGTGAGAGATGCTTCTCCCCCTGAGGCAGAGGGGGAATTGAACCTGGATTTCCCACATTGCAGATGAGTGCTCTAACCACTGGACTAAAAGTCATACATTAGGTACCTCCTGCTCTACCACCTCCTCCTCCAGACAAACTTTGAATGGGACTCAATCTGGTAGGCAGCTTCTGAGTCCCATAGGTGAGCCAGGTACTGCTTCACCTATCTTCTCCTGGTTCATGGGTCGCTCTGGGCCTTAGGCGAGAGGTAGGCATCTAGGTGCCTAGAGTGAGGCAGCAGTGTGCAAGTCCAGAGGCAAAAACATAGGAATCTAGAGATCTGTTATGCTGAACATTTCAGTGCCAAGTTTAGACACCTACAGTGTTTGGTGACAGCCAAGTGGGAGATTTGTGGATCACAGCAGTGCCTAAAACCTGGATTTAGGTTCCTAAGAACCTTTGTGGATCTGGGCCAGAGCATCTTGCAGAAACAGACCCTAATTCAGGATTCTGTTTTATGTCCTTGAAACAGGGAAGACTTACATGGTCACATAAGGGCAAAATCAACATGATGTGTCTACATCTGAGGGGTTAAATATCGCCTTGGAATACAGAGTAACTTCTACTACTGCAAAACCCCTATCAGTAATATAGCCATGGAGACAATTTTAGACTGCATAAAGTCCTGTGTTTACTTTTATTCTGAACATCTTTAAATGACATTAATAAATATGTCAAATTTAACACATTTTCTAACTGCATTCTACACACAGAATAATAATCCTATGCTCTAAAAGACATGAAAGTGCATGTAACTACGTCACCATTCATACCGGAGTTATCTTCATCTTTGCGGATCTTTAGTTTTACAAGGTCCTCACAGTGTTGAAGGATCTGAACAGCATCTTCCATGGAGCAGTTGTCCAGTCGAATGTTATCTATGGCAAGCAGTTTATCACCAAGTTCTAGCGTTCCAGTTCTGTAAACAAATGAACATTACATGATTAATTAGTAACATATAAATATGCTTTTTAAAGCAGTGTTAACTCTCATGTACCATTCAAATGGATTTTAATTACTTTGAAAAAAAATTAATACATCTTTTTCATCTTGGTTTTGGATGACAATCATTAGTTTTAATTAATGGAGATTGAAAATATATTATTTATTCTTCCAGTAAAATGATTCAATTGATTTGGAAACTTGACAGACCACAGAACTCTTGTAACAGAGTTTCTATGTGCACAGAAGTTACATGGGGCACAAGCTGAAGGCAACAGATTTTCCCTGAAAGTTTGAAAGATCTCACCTGTGAGCAACACTTCCTTTCTTGATATCAGAAATAACAAGGGGGTCCCCTGGTTTTCTACTGGATGGAGCTGTAATAAAGCACACACACATATATACTATTTATATACATATGTAGATTGATAGATATGCTACACAGACCATTTTGTATGTACCTAAAATATACATAACAAACACTCATAAATTACACACACAAAAACTAAATTAAAAGAACAATGCAAAAGCAAGCAGCCAAGAGTTAGGAAATGCCATATTAAGGTTGCCTATGCAACCTTAATTTAGTCCCATTATGCATAAGCATTAAGATTGAGGCCAGGCCTACACTTGGAACTCTTTGCTGGTATAAGAGTAGCAGCTGTGTTAGTCTGTATTGGTAAAAAGAAAAGGAGTACTTGTGGCACCTTAGAGACTAACAAATTTACTTGAGCATAAAATGTAGCTCACGAAAGCTTATGCTCAAATAAATTTGTTAGTCTCTAAGGTGCCACAAGTACTCCTTTTCTTTTTGCTGGTATAGCTATACCAGCTATACCACTATACCAGAAAAGTGATCCTAGTGTGGAGGCATCTTATATCATCAAAACTGTGCTTTTGTCAGAATAGCTTATTTCAGCCCCTATTCCCCCCCCAAAAAAACTACACAGGTAAAAGCTCAGTTTTGCTGATATTACTGTCTACACACCAGGCGTTTTTGTAGTACAGCTATGCTGGTCACAAATCACACTTTATCATATCCTGGGACCTGGCTGATATAGCTATGCTGGCTGATGTCTGTAGTCTAGGAAATAATGGCCACAGTCTAGAATTACATAATCACATTCTATTTGACCACCTGTGAAAAGTCTGGTTTAAGTGATTTGCCCAGCATCACACAGGAATGCTGTGGCAAAGGCAGGGATAGAATCCAGTTTTCTGGGACAGCATTCAACTGCCTTAACTATTAGGCCATCTCCTCTCTCTTCCTGCAATTCACTACCTCATTCACTACACATCATCCACCCTTCTGTAACAAATGAACCAGGGGTACTACAGACAATCTCCTTCACTGCACAACCCTGATTCCTCCCCATAGCAACTCTAACTTGTGCAAAAAATAGTAAGTGATCATATAATTAAAGACTGTATCATAATGCAAAAACACAAGGGGGCATTTCCTAACTATTGAACGTTTGACTTTGCAACCTTAACGTTCTTTTAACATAGTTTTTTGTATGTAGTTTCGTACATTTTTAAAAAAGCAAAGTGAAAAAAAATCCACCATGTGGCATCATATTTACACCCACATAGGTCATCAGCAGGGTTGGAACCTTTATATCCACCACACAGACCTCTGCCATTTGAGCTAAAGGAGTAATGGATGGTAGTAGTAGATTCTCATCATCTATGTGGACCAGCACTAGAGGCAGAAATCTCTACTGAGCATGTGTGATTTTTCAAAGGCTTATAATTTGGCCAGATATAGGCAGATTTTCATGGAGATGGCCAAAGGCAAATCCTGACTCAAAGGCCACCCCTGGCCAAATTTCAAGTCCCTGTTCCAAATCATGGGGACGCTAGAGGTTTTCAAAGCAAAAAAATTACCAGATTTTTTTAACATGAGTAAAACACTGTATCTTCCCCTAGCATTGTTCTTGGAACCAGCTGAATTGTCCTGGCTGGAGTTCTCCCAAAAAAGGCAGACACCTGGCATGGAGAATTTCAGCCCAATTGGTTAAAGAATGACAAAGTTATAAGCAATTAAAAGCAGGGTCTTATAATGGGAAGTGTCAGGTAATTTTAAAAGTAGGTGATACTACCAGCCCCTCTTTTAATAATTATTTTATATATAAATCAATCTGAGATTAGTGTTATATTCTAAAACTGACTGGGGATGTCTGTCACCAAAGAATTTTGATGAGGTTAATATCTAGGACCCTATCTTGCCTTTGGATTCACTGGAGACCCTTAGGCCTGTGCAGAGTCCCAATGAAATCATTGGGCCTCCCGATTGCTAGATTATTTTAGCAAACATACTGATGGGATCTGCAAAAAGAAAACATGAAAACACCACGCTATCGTAATATTGCTTTTTCTGAATTTTGCTCGATATGGAAATTTAGCTCTATTTTTGAAACTTCATGCTTAGTATATTCTTTTTTATGTAGCTGTTGAGATCCCTGCACAGTGAGAGCCCTTACACACTCTGTATTCTGAACTAAGAACATAAGAACGGCCATACTGGGTCAGACCAAAGGTCCATCTAGCCCAGTATCCTGTCTTGCGACAGTGGTCAGTGCCACGTGCCCCAGAGGGAATGAACAGAACAGGTAATCATCAAGTGATCCATCCCCTGTCGCTCATTCCCAGCTTCTGGCAAATAGAGGCTAGGGACACCATTCCTGCCCATCCTGGCTAATAGCCATTGATGGACCTATCCTCCATGAATTTATCTAGTTCTTTTTTAACCCTGTTATGGTCTTGGCCTTCACAACATCCTCTGGCAAGGAGTTCCATAGGTCCACTGTGCGTTGTGTGAAGAAATACTTCCTTTTATTTGTTTTAAACCTGCTGCCTATTAATTTCATTTGGTGACCCCAAGGTCTTGTGTTATGAGAAGTAGTAAACAACACTTCCGTATCTACTTTCTCTATACCAGTCATGATTTTATAGACCTCAATCATATCTCCCCTTAGCCATCTCTTTTCCAAGCTGAAAAGTCCCAGTCTTATTAATCTCTCCTCTTATGGAAGCCGTTGCATACCCCTCATCATTTTTGTTGCCCTTTTCTGAAACTTTTCCAATTCCAATATATCTTTTTTTGAGATGGGGCGACCACATCTGCACAGAGTTTTCAAGATGTGGGCATACCATGGATTTATATAGTGGCAACATGATATTTTCTGTCCTATTTTCTATCCCTTTCTTAATTATTCCCAGCATTCTGTTCGCTTTTCTGACTGCCGCTGCACATTGAGTGGATGTTTTCAGAAAACTATCCACAGTGCCTCCAAGATATCTTTCTTGAGTGGTAACAGCTAATTTAGACCCCATCATTATATATGTATAGTTGGGATTATGCCTTTCAAAGTGCAATATTTTGCATTTATCAACATTAAATTTCATCTGCCATTTTGTTGCCCAGACACCCAGTTTTGAGAGAATCTTTTGTAGCTCTTCGCAGTCTACTTGTGTCTTTACTATCTTTAGTAATTTTGTATCATCTGCAAATTTTGCCACCTCACCGTTTACCCCTTTTTCCAGATCATTTATGAAAATGTAGAATAGGACTGGTCCCAGAACAGATCCCTGGGGACACCACTTTTTAACTCCCTCCATTCTTACCTACCCTTTGTTTCCTATCTTTTAACCAGTTACCAATCCATGAGAGCACCTTCCCTCTTATCCCATGGCAGCTTACTTTGCATAAGAGCCTTTGGTGAGGGACCTTGGCAAAGGCTTTCTGAAAATCTAAGTACACTATATCCACTGGATCCCCTTGGTCCACATGCTTGTTGACCCCCTCAAAGCATTCTAGTAGATTGGTGAGGCATGATTTCCCTTTACAAAAACCATGTTGACTCTTCCTCAACAAATTATGTTCATCTATATGTCTGACAATATTGTTCTTTATTATAGTTTCAACCAGTTTGCCCAGTATTGAAGTCAGGCTTATAGGCCTGTAATTGCCAGAATCACCTCTGGAGCCCATTTTAAAAATTGGCATCACATTAGCGATCCTCCAGTCATCTGGTACAGAAGCGGATTTAAATGATAGTTTACAGACTACAGTTAGTAGTTCTGCAATTTCACATTTGAGTTCCTTCAGAACTCTTGGGTGAATACCATCTGGTCCTGGTGACTTATTGCTGTTTAATTTATCAATTTGTTCCAAAACCTCCTCTAATGATACCTCAATCTGGGACAGTTCCTCAGATTTGTCACCTAAAAAGAATGGCTCAGGTTTGGGAATCTCCCTCATATCCTCAGCCGTGAAGACCGATGCAAAGAATTCATTTAGTTTCTCCGCAATGGCCTTATTGTCCTTGAGTGCTCCTTTAGCACCTCGATTGTCCAGTGGCCCCAGTGGTTGTTTAGCAGGCTTCCTGCTTCTGATGTACTTCAAAAAATTTGCTATTACTTTTTGAGTCTTTGGCTAATTGTTCTTCAAATTCTTCTTTGGCCTTCCTAATTGTATTTTTACATTTCATTTGCCAGTGTTTATGCTCCTTTCTATTTTCTTCACTAGGATTTAACTTCCACTGTTTAAAAGATGCCTTTTTGCCCTCACTATTCTTTCAACTTTGTTGTTTAGCCATGGTGGCTCTTCTTTGGTTCTCTTACTAATTTGGGGTATACATTTAAGTTGAGCCTCTATTATAGTGTCTTTAAAAAGTTTTCACGCAGCTTGCAGAGCTGTCACTTTTGACACTGTACCCTTTAATTTCTAGTATCAGAGGGGTAGCCGTGTTAGTCTGGATCTGTAAAAGCGGCAAAGTGTCCTGGGGCACCTTATAGACTAACAGACGTATTGGAGCATGAGCTTTTGCGGGTGAATAGTCGGATGCATGACTAACCTCCTAATTTTTGTGTAGTTTCCCTTTCTGAAATTAGATGCTACAGTGTTGGGCCACTGTGGTGTTTTCCCCACCACAGGGATGTTAAATTTAATTATATTATGGTCACTATTACCAAGTGGTCCAGCTATATTCATTATATTGGACCAGATCCTGTGCTCCACTTAGGACTAAATCAAGAATTGCCTCTCCTCTGGTGGGTTCCAGGATCAGCTGCTCCAAGAAGCAGTCATTTAAGGTGTCAAGAAACTTTATCTCTGCATCCCATCCTGAGGTGACATGTACCCAGACAATATGGAGATAATTGAAATTTCTCATTATTATTATTGAGTTTTTTATTTTAATAGCCTCTCTAATCTGCCTGAGCATTTCACAGTCACTATTATCATTCTGGTCAGGTGGTCGGTAATATATCCCTACCTCTATATTCTTATTATTAGAGCATGAAATTTCTATCCATAGAGATGAAGTGAGCTGTAGCTCACGAAAGCTTATGCTCAAATAAATTGGTTAGTCTCTAAGGTGCCACAAGTACTCCTTTTCTTTTTGCAAATACAGATTAACACGGCTGTTACTCTGAAACCAGAGATTTTATGGTACAATTTGATTAATTTCCAAATTTTACTTCATTTGATTCTATGCTTTCTTTCACATATAATGCCACTCCCACAGCAGCACTGTTCTGTCCTTGTGATATATTTTGTACCCTGGTATAACTGTATCCCATTGATTATCCTCATTCCACCAAGTTTCTGTGATGCCTATTATATCAATATCCTCATTTAATTCAAGGCACTCTAGTTCACCCATTTTATTATTTAGACTTCTAGCATTGGTATATAAGCACTTTAAAAACTTGTCTCCTTTTAGCTGTCTGCCATTACACGATGTAATTGAATGGGACTCTTTTTTTGTTTGATTGTTTCTGATCAGACCCTGCCTGTATTTTATCATTTTCCATCCTATCGTCCTCACTAGGACATATTCTCTATTAATAGATCCTCCCCTAAGGGATGTCCGAACCACGTGCTCCTCCGCACCTGTTGGCTTTCCCCCAGCCCTTAGTTTAAAAACTGCTCTAGGACCTTTTTAGTGTTAAGGTTGGAGAGCGTGTTTGGAACCTGAAGGGTGCATAAGAGTGCATAAAAAGATACAGATGGTAAGTTCAATGCTGAGGCTGAAATTCTGCTTTTATTCTACTTTAAAATAAAATTAAATGATTAATACTTTGTATTTGTAATCATCATGTGGGAATTTCCTTTGATTTTTTTACACTCATTTAATATTCCAGAGAGGAAGACTATCCTGTGGTTAAGATACTGGCCTGGGACTCTGGAGATCTGGGCTCACTTTCTGGGTCTGCTGCAGATTTCTTCTGGAATTTTAGGCAGATCACATAGGCGGTCTCTGTGCCTCAGTACCTGATCTATTGTTTGTCTTACCTATTTAAATAGTAAACTATTCGGTGCAGCTACTGATCAACCTGTGTTTGTACCATGCCAAAATATGAGACCCTGACCCCAGTTGGGATCTCTAATAGGGGACTGCCCATCTCAAATTGGGTGGGACAGATCCGAAATGCAGAGCTAATGTCCCAGTCCTGGGTTGAATGACTCTGGGACAGCGTTTGTCCCAGATTACCTGCAGTGCTGCTCCGTGCTTGCCCAAGGCTCAGGGGCAGCACCAGCCTCTTCCCGGTGAGGGAGGCTGAGGTGGGCCTTAGCCCCAGCTCATCACAAGGCCCCGCCCCCTGCTCTTCCTCTCCCCTGCCCAAGTCCCCACCACCTGGCCAGGTCAGAAGCTGGAGCCAGGCACTAGTAAGAGCTGCCCAGGGAGCACAGGCTGCTGGTGGGGAGTCCTGGACCCTCCACCTGTCCTGGGCGACGTGCCTCGAGGGGTGGAGATATGGGTTGGGGACTGCTCTCAAGTACCCTATCACCCTACTCAGGGGAGGTGGAAGATCCAGGGCTCCCCACAGCGGCCTGGGCAGCTCTTACCACAGCCTGGCTCTGGCTTTTGACCTGGCCGGGGGAGGGGTTAGGGTTAGGTATGAGGAGGAGCAGGGTGTGGGAGTTTGGGGGAAGAGGACGGGAGCGGGGTTTGTGCATGTGTCCTGCTTTTGCTTTTTGAAAAGGTGGTCACCCTAGTCTGTAAGGATCTGTCTACACAGTCCGCTGAATCAAGCCTCCCAGGCAAGATTAACAGACTCTGACTTGTGAGGCTCATGCTATCGCACCAAAAATAGCTGTGTAGATGTGGTGCTTTGAAGCTGTGGCTCAGACTCTGAAAACCCACCTCCCTCCCCCTAGGCTTCAGAGTCTGAACTCCAGCCTGACGCACAGCGCCTGCAGAGCGAGTTTTAGAGTGGTATCACGAGCCCTGTGAGCTTGAGTCTGTCGACCTGGGCTGGGAGGCTCACTGCCCTGGGCTGTGTACTACTGTGATATTACTATTGAAACCAGAAAAGGGAAATAAAAATCCCTGAAATCTATGGGAACAAATAATGCAACGGCCCCCTCAACATTACTGCTATGACAAAATCAGAATCTACTGCTGCTGTCACAAATCATTGCAAACAGGAAACACAGGCGGTGGTCACTGAAACATCTATTAACTTTTTTCAAAAATGTTTCCAACAAACTTGGATCAAATTATGATTTTGGCCGGGAAACTAGGCAAAAGCGTTTTTTCCCTTTAGTGTCCAGCCAAATCTAGGCAATTGCAGCTGAGTTTGGCTTTGAGTTTCCAACTTTGTTTGAACTCAAAACTCGAACTAAAATTCAGAGGCTGTACACAAACCAAGTCAGCAAACTGAAATCGTTGACGCACAGCTCTTGATAACCCCTACTTGTTAGAGAACACTGTTTACTAACGGGACTAAAAAGCTCATTGAATCCATACGTAAGCAGTTCTTACAGTTGATTATTTTTTGTTCTTAAAAGTGCATAATTAATATTAAAATGGCTTATTTGGGGCTGCTGAGAGCCGTCAAGTAAATCTGCACATTGTGGATGTGGGCCCAATCCTGCAAACCCTTGAAATATTATATACATTCCTTACTCTTATTCCATGAGCTATTAGCTTCAGGGAGTAAGGTACAATTTGTTGTGAGTAAGGGTATCAGAATCTTACTAATGATATATAAGCACAAAAAAGAATAAATGACCTGCTAACCTTTTATGTATTTTTAAGGTTTGCCTTACATAAAGAGCTCATAATGATTTTTGGAAAATGAGTCAAGATAATTTGCTTCCAGGCTCAAACCTTGTACAACTACTGCTTTTGAAGCCCCTTGAAACAAATTTTTTTTCTGGCCCACCTGTGAATGGAGGTTAATAATAAAAATTCTGATGATGCCAGAACTGTATCCGCACTAACAGACACTGCAAGAACTGATTTATGCTCATGAACAGATGGTTCAATACCTGAGTACAACGTAAGGCTAATACAGAGTAAATAAATAAAAATAGATGGTACGTATAGATACACCCATACATATACATAAATACTATTCAACATACAACTCCTCAAATATTTTTCTCCTTGACACTAAATATCACAATTAGCCTCCTTTTCTCTAATATATAATGAAAACACCACGAGGTATCTCAAAAAAAGCACAATTCTGCCCCACTTTTATTTGAAGACCACTTCTAATAGATAAACAGTTTTTGTCACTCATTTTAGAGTGGCTGCTAAAGACAGGCTTTACTGTGTGTGTGTGTACACAATATTCTTCCAGTTTAAAATTTCTACAGTGGGAGAGTATGCAACAGTTCTTTTATGCCAAAGGTGTATGATTTTCACATTTTTTGACTAACGTTCAAATATACTTAATAAATATGGACCTCATCCTGAAAAAAATATATGCATATGTGAAACTTTACACATAAGAGGAGTGCCACTGAACTCGGTTATTCATGTGCATAAGTGTTTGCAGGACTGGGGTCTATATATCTTTTGGTGTATGATATACAGGACATAGGAAATTACAATTTTCATATTACATTAGCAAATATATCTTTTTAACACCTTTCAATGTATTTTTAAAATATGTGGCTCTGATAAAATAGTTGGTGTGTCACAAAAATCAATCTTGAAAAAATCTATATTCCACTACATTGTCTAAAATCAATATAGATGGCAAATAAATTAAATCAAATTTAAGCACCTTACAATTGCTGAGGGCTGACCTGCTTAGTAATTTCCATGAAATGGCTCTGTTTAAAAAAAGATGATATTGCCTAGCATATTGTTGTGTCATACATGGTTCCATTAGAGCTAGGAAAAAAAACTGGATAAAAATTGTTTGCCAAAAAATGCATATTCAAGTCAGTGGAATTCACCAAATTATTCTGTCTGGAATAAACAAACAAACTTGAAAACGTTGAAAAGATTTGTTTCGACATTTTTTAAACAAATTGTTTCAATTTGAAATGACTTTTTGTTTCAAATTTTCCTTCAGTTTTATTTTTACAAAAAGTAAAAAAGAACAAAAACCCAAACCCAAATCCTTTGGGTCACACAAAATGTTTTGATTCAAAACTAATTTTTTTTCAACTTTTTTGTCTTGTTGAAAAAAAGTGGAACAATTTCTTTTTGGGTCAACCTGAAAGGAATTTTTTCTCCGAGTGTTTAGTTCAGCTCCTGAACCAGAAAATCAGTTATTTACACAGTTCTAGTTTCTGTGGCCTGGTTTAAAAAATGGAGAAGTTTTAATTTCCAGAAGCAGTTAATTGGGTATGAAATTGGTGCTAACTGCAGTATGAAAGATAGAGTCACTTATCTTGGCAGACTATGGACTAGGTTCCTGATCCAAAGCATATTAATATAAATGGAAAACAGGCCTTTCACATGCCCTAGGTGGATGCTAAGGGGACCCGTAACCCATTAAAGAATTTTGGGGAACCTTGAAAGACTTAACTAGGACCTTCTTTTCGGAGGTTAAGAGTGTAAAATTGTGTGTGTTAGAGCAGCATCTGACAAGCCCATTGTATTGAGAGACAGTTGACATAACAGTTACATGAAAGCCAGTGGCTTTGGTTTACAGGGATTCACATGAACTTTTCTTCTGGTTTTACTTCATTATGATTTGTGCCCGCTTAGTTTCTATGTTGAATGAATTTTAAACAAAGTGAAATTCAGCCCCCAAAATTGAGTTGCACATGATTTCCTCCAAAACTCTAAATCAGCTCACGTTCATTGAGTACTTTGTCCAGATTCAGAAGCTTTTTGAGAACCAGGCAGTAGTTTCACGTAGGCTTATTTATTGACCAAGAAAAATGAAAGAAACACCTTCATCTGGACCCCCTCTGCAGAGTCCCATTACCATTGCACCCAGAACCCCCCAACAAACCTTTGTGCATGCAGATCCCTCCCGAATCCTGATCCACCACTGAGCTGCCCACATCAGATTGCCCCACACAGAACCCTCTCAACCCACCCCTAGATCCCCCCATACTTGGATCCTGCCTTGCTGAGCCTGTCTGTCCACACCAGGTGCACCTGGCATGGAGAAGCAGGGCCCTGTGGTGTTTCTGGGGCAGGCCTGTTCCTTGCGTTGTGTCAGGATTGGGTGCAGCATCACCACTGAGTCCATGTGCCGGGGGAATCTTCACAGTGATCTCCCACCTCTGTGCAGCTGGTGGCCTGTGCTCCCCAATGCCATGCTGGAGCCTCCACATTTATTTGACAAATAAAATGTTCAGAATTTTGCAGAATTTTAAAATATTGTGCGCAGAATTTTTTGGCGCAGAATTTTAATTTTTTTTGGCGCAGAATGCCCTCAGTAATAATACCGATGGCACCTCAGACTAAGTACCTCACTAGCTCCTCTAGAACCTTTACATATGAACTGAACAAGAGGGGTAGCAGAAATGACCCCTGAAGACTCCTGCAGCAGAGAGCCTGCAGGAGTATTGACTACAGAGTGTCTACAGTGCTAACCCATGTCTAGCCCAAATGGATATTATATCACCTGATCTCATGTAGTATTTATGCTCTAAGCTTGATAGCTCCAGCTTTGTGGAGAGTTGAATTTCACCCACAGTGCATGCAGTTTCTTCCGTTGTTTTGTTGGGCCATTTTCATTTTGTTTTTTAAATGAAAGCATTTAACATTATGACAGTAATGTCAATAAATGGCATGAAGATATTAATGTGCTATAAATGCTCTGAGTGAAATTAGTATAAAACATTCACCCTGTTAAATCACAGTGGCTCATTTCTGAGTTAATTCGGTAGAACAGAACAAAGTATTAAACCAAGCACAAGTACAAATGATTCAAGGCTTTACAAAGGGTCTGAAATCTACCAGACAAATTTTCAAAGTTTTAGTTAATGAGGGGGAGGATAAACACTTTAAAACCTTTGCATTACAGTACATTGAAAGAGAAAAGAAGACATCTTCATATAAATACATATAAATAACATTATTAATACAAGTAAAAACTATTTTTTTATAAATAATCAGGAAATCAACATTGAGTCAAGGTCTAATAACTAAATAGAACAACCTCTTTCTAGGTCTTCCCATTGTTCAGTATTTTATCTGTATGAATGTTTCATGTGTTACCACTCCTTCTGCTGGCAGATCTATGATTTTAATTTGCATCAAACTGCATTCCTTATCGAGTCTAACAATTCTTGATATGCGTATATAACAAATGGGAACATAATAATCTGAACCTACAGTGGTGCATCTCATTTGTTCTTCAGATGCCAATCATAGTGCTAAATTCCTCACCGAATTTTTGACTAATTTTAATCTGTTGTGCTGCTAAAAGCTTTGATAATATAAATTAAAACACAAAAAAACCTCTACAGACATTTCACAAAGTATTTTGCATAAACATAATTCTGAATAAAGCCAACGGTCTAAGTAAGGCCACAAAAAGCAATGAAATTTTAATTCCTATCAGGCCAGATTCATCACTGGCATCCGTGCTCTATGCATAACACCCATTAACTTTAATGGGATTGTGCCTGCTTGCATCAAGGGCGGGGTCTAACAAGATCAAGTTACAGACCAGAGCCACTTTTTACTGGCTGCTAAAAAAAGTTAGAAAATAAAAAAAATATTTTATTTCAAATGTAAAATGACAATGTCAAAGTGTTAAAAAAATTAAATGAATAAATTTCCTCTCATTATTATTTTGACCTGAAATCTGTTTCCTTAATTAAATTAAATTTTGCTCTATGATGTGTCCATTTTTGGTGTGCCATTAAAGCGTCACACATGAGTGCTGATCGGCTGGCACTGACAATTTTAAATGTATAAATAGTTTTGAAGCTATTTGCTTAGCCCACACATAACCTTTGGGCCCTGATGCAGCAAATGACTCCTTGTGTGGGTCCCTGCACCCAGGAGGAGTCCCTCTGAAGTCAGTACAGAAACCTCTTGCAGGACTGGGGGCCTTGCTTTGCTAAAATTGGCCCTGATGCAAGAAAGCATCCCTTGTCAGGGAAGAACTTTTGCTTGTAACAAAGTCCCATTGGCTTCTGTTTTTAAACTGACTACACTGGGACTTTGCATCTGCTTAAGTTCTTTCCTGAATTAGAGCACATATCAACTTAAATTTGACTTATGTTTTAGTAATGGCAAACTTGACCATGCCTCTTCAACTAGCTATAAACATAATACGGAAACTACAAATGTGTTAGAAGGAGATACTTGATAATAGATAGCATTAGCATTGCTAACTGGAGGCTCTGACTTTCTAATGTGCCGGGGGGTGCTCGACTCCCTGACTCTGCCTCAGGCCCCAACCCGCCTCACCCCACCCCCATTCTATCCCCACCCTGCCCTTACTCCATCCCTTCCCCCAAGTCCCCATCCCGCCTCTTCATGTCCCATTCCACCCGCTCCCCTAAGCACACCCTGCCCTCGCTTATCCCCCTCCCTCCCAGCGCCTCCTGCACGCTGCGGAACAGCTGATCCGCGGCAGGTGGGAGGCACTGGGAGGAAGGGGGAGGCGCTGATCAGCAGGGTTGACAGCGGGTGCGAGGCGCTTGCGGGGTCGGGGGGGGGGAATGGAGCTGGCTGCCGGTGGGTGTTCAGCACCCACTATTTTCCCCCCCAGCCCTGGCAGACCCACAGAGTTGACGCCTATGTTGCTAACCATCACACTGGCTGGAAATAGCACACACACAAAGAGGTGTTTCAATTGAAACTGATTACAGCGCATGATTATATGATCCACTTTTAGCTATTTAATACCTTACAATAGTTGGCTTAAAATTAACCATAATTACTTACAACTTATGGTGATGCCAAGCTCCACGTTATGCTTCTTTGGTAGTTTTACGTGAAATGTTCCACTACTTGGTATGACTGATTCTGTAATGAAAAGTAGATGATTTACAGGCTGCAGTACTTGCAAGGATGTGGAGTTTTAAGTGTAAGCCAATGAAAATACATTAATAACACTTACATCACACCTACCCTTTCATGAAAACAATGTAGGAGTTGATGTGAAAGGAGCATGACACATGCAACATATTTTATATCAGTGATGGTAATGTCACTGCATAAGGTAAGGGTCTGTAGCTCCATTATTCTGAGGTTTAAATCTCAACTGATGGAGACTGCATGTGCCTACCAGTGGCTTAGCCCACATCATCTCAGCTGAGGTGCAATTTTGTGCGGGCACGTACATGAAAAACTTACTGTTGTCAGGTAGCTTTTAATTAAAAAGACACAAAATAAGTCCTTCTGATTTCAGGCACTTTTTGGTGTAGGTCTAAGACATTTTGAAATATTCACCTAAATAACTGCAGTGGATTTTATTTCTCAGGAAAAGTAAAGGAACAAAAGCACAGCATAGTGAGGGAAAGCAAGGAGCCAGCTGAGGCAATGAAAGTTTGAACACACAACATTACATCCCAGTCCTGACTTGTGGCATCTCCTTTGCCCCAGATAAATCAGACTGCATGCTGCAGTGGTTTAGAGATGTAAATAAATACCACTAGCAACTAGAAGTCTGATTCTTCTCTGGTGAGTTTTGACATAGGCATTATTGGGAACAGGAGTAGGCCCAAAGTTTGCAACACAAAACACATTTTCATTTGTGACCTCAGACAGATTTAAAATTTGCTCTCCAGTTGTGCATGGTGTTATTTTTGAATATTGCATTGGCTATGTATAAAAATGTATGGATAATATGCAATAGTCTGACCATACTTTAATGGAAATTTGCATGATAAGGTATCACTCATAATTATTACTACAGCAACCCTTAGCTGGGATTTTGCATAACATGACCATTATATGAAATTCCATTTGTAAGAATATTTATACCATGCAAAATCACTGCAGAACTGACACAGTAATGACTTCTACGGAGCTATTACTAAATTAGTGGAGCTGTCTTAATGGTTCTTAATATTTTATATAGATACATAATATTAATTTTAAAATATATTTAAAAAATAAGTTATCTATATATACATTGTGGATTGGTGGGTGTTTTGGGATGTACATTGTTTATATAATGTGCATACTACATATATAATCTGTGATTTTGTATTCTACATGCTTCAATACCTTAAAAAAGGTGAGGAGCCATGGGAAAGTAAAAGATGCATTGGCAATGTTATGCATTTCCTTACTTTTATTTAATTTAATTTTTGCATATAATTTACAGTGTTGTTTTTAAAGATTAAATTCTAGTGTTGTTCTTTCTGGTCCATACCTCAAGAATGGAACCATTAAGATTTCTCCACTAACCCACTGTTTACATAACACTTTTCTGAACAGCAAAACCTCATTAACAGGTAACACTCTACAGGAGATTGTAAATACATTTAGTAATATTCTGCTGAGCTAAGACTCTAACTCTGGACAGAAATACGTTTGCAAATAACAAAGAGGAGGGACGGTCACCATAACTTTCTACAGCATTTGCCATTTCCCCTGGGGTTTGGAGCACACTGAGGAGGGCCATGTGCAATGAGAAAGCTGCACCTACGGGCACAATTTTCAGGGGGGGCAGCTTCCCAAAGAAATGGCATATGTGAAAATAAAGTTCCAGCCTCATATGCCTGCCAAATAAAATACACGTGATAATCACTCTTAATACTGTGTTGCAAAAAATACATATACATATACATTCATACCTGCGACATCAAACTCTATTTCTAAAGTGACCTTGCCGGTGATAGAAGAGTCTCTGAGAAGCTGATTAGCTTCTTCAAACGTGCTGTCTTCTGTTGGAATTCCATTTATTGCCATTACTCTGTCTCCTATTTGTAGAACCCCACACCTTGATACACAATAATAAAAATTAGCCTTCGGATGTACAGGTAACCAGTATCCAGTTATACAAAATAAATCCCACCTGACCTTTAAAAAGGATGATATATCAGCTCATTCTATGCAATGGCAGCTAGCAGTTGTATCTACTATAGAACGAATGTGATTCTACATGAAACCATGGTATTACAAAAACGTATGTAGGTGCAGTTGAAATGCTCCAAGAAGTAATTAATAATTCAAAAGTCAAGCATTTCCTATGCTGTGATCTGAACTAAAACTTAGCAGAGATGGATGTGGTTCCTCCATTGCAAAGAGTTTATTAGTTTTGAATTTCAGAGATTTTTTTAAAAAATGGATTCTCTCCTTTTTAATTAATATAGCCTCTAGTCTGCTGTTGAAGCAATCAGCAAGATAAAGGCACTGCTGCTTGTTATTTGTCTTACACCTGATCAAGTATATAACATTTTATTATCAGAACAGGGAGTTCATTATGTGCTACGTTTCCACTGAGCAGTGGTCCAGAATTTCTCAGAAATCTGAAAGCAATCAAACCAAACCATCCCCAGGCATTGTCAGCAAGATATAGTTAGAAGCAATCATCTGAAAGAGCCTCACCTTTCTGCTGGGCTGTCACACTCAATATATGAAATCAGAGGTGGAGAAGACAAGGTCTCAGTGGCAAACACGCTACCTTGGAGCTGTACCCCAAATCCTACAATGGGGTCAGCTGTCAGCGCTACTTCTGTGGTTTCTGTGTGGACAACCTGCCCAGCCAGACCAACAGTGCTAGAGGCTAAAGACACTAAAACAGAGCAGACCAGAGGGAAAGACATTCAGACACAGACAGTAGAAATGTAATTGCTTTCTAATATAATCCACTGTATAGATTTTAAGGGCAGAAAGGACCATCATGATAGTCTAATCTGACCTGATGCACATTGCAGACCACAAAACCTCACCCACCCACTCCTGTAATAGACACCTAATCTCTGGCTGAGTTACTGAAGTCCTCAGATCATGATGACTTCAAGTTACAGTGAATCTACTATTTACACTAGTTTAAACCTGCAAGTGTCCCATGCTGCAGAGGAAGGCAAACCCCCTTCCCCCGGTCTCTGCCAATCTGACTCAAGGGAAAATTCCTTCCTGACTCCAAATATGGCGATCAGTTGGACCCTGAGTATTTTGGCAAGACCCAATAGCCAGACACTCAAGAGAGAATTCTCTGTAATAACTCAGAGCTCCCCCGTCACACCATGTGGTATCCATCACTGGCTGTTGGGGAATATTTACTACTAGCAGTTACAAATTGGCTACATACCATTGTAGGCAGTCTCATCATACCGTCCCCTCCATAAACTTATCAAGCTCAGTCTTGAAGCCAGTTAGATTTTTTGCCCCCCATTGCTCCCCTTGGAAGGCTGTTCCAGAACTTCACTCCTCTGATGGTTAGAAACCTTCGCCTAATTGCAAGCCAAAACTTGTTGATGGCCAGTTTATACCATTTGTTCTTGCGTACACATTGGTGCTTAACTTAAATAACTCCTCTCCCTCCCTGCTATTTATCCCTCTGATATATTTATAGAGAGCAATCATATCTCCCCTCAGCCTTCTTTTGGTTAGGCTAAACAAGCCAAACTCTTTGAGTCTCCTCTCATAAGGTAGGTTTTCCATTCCTTGGATCATCCTATTTGCCCTTCTCTGGACCTGTTCCAGTTTTAATTAATCTTTCTTAAACATGGCAGATCAGAATTGCACATAGTTTTCCACATGAGGTCTCACCAGTGCCTTGTATAATGGTACTAACACTTCCCTATCTCTACTGGAAATACCTTGCCTGATGCATCCTGGGATTGCATTAGCCTTTTTCACAGACTCATCACATTTGCAGCTCATAGTCATCCTGTGATCAACTAATACACCCAGATCTTTCTCCTCTGTCACTCCCAAATCCAGATTTCTCCCCCGAGAGCAACAGGCTGACTGTGGCACCTCTTCCTCATATGGGACTCAATCCTGGCCATAGGGATTGAAACAGATTCCTCCCATTCCCAAAGCACAGGCTCCTCTCCACCACCAACTGAGCTGAATGAGGGTCTTATTGGTTTAATAGCAGGACACAGCTGAGCAGTTATGACTCCACCTCAAGGCTTGAGATTGGGAATATCTTGCTGTATTATCTCCTGATTGTTCTAAATTTACATATAAACTTAAAATACGGCTTTAATTGGTGTTTGAATACATTTTGTTCTTTCTTTATATAGGAATTGGATTCAGTGCTAATTTCTAAGTTATCGGCAAAAAGACTAGAGTTTTCAGGTGCCTAAGTAGCCCCTGGAATCATGGTGAAAGTTGCCTCCCCATCCCAAAATCTGAAATGGCGCCCCTGCTCCCCACATTTTTAAAACATCTGTGCTAAATGCCATGTACATTGGTCAAACTGGACAGTCTCTACGTAAAAGAATAAATGGACACAAATCAGATGTCAAGAATTATAACATTCATCAACCAGTCGGAGAACAGTTCAATCTCTCTGGTCACGCGATTACAGACATGAAAGTTGCGATATTACAACAAAAAAACTTCAAATCCAGACTCTAGCGAGAAACTGTTGAATTGGAATTCATTTGCAAATTTGATACAATTAACTTAGGCTTGAATAGAGACTGGGAGTGGCTAAGTCATTATGCAAGGTAACCTATTTCCCCTTGTTTTTTCCTACCCCCCTCCTCAGACGTTCTTGTTAAACCCTGGATTTGTGCTGGAAATGGCCCACCTTGATTATCATACACATTGTAAGGAGAGTGGTCACTTTAGATAAGCTATTACCAGCAGGAGAGTGGGTTTGTGTGTGGGGGAGGGTGTGTGTGAGAAAACCTGGATTTGTGCTGGAAATGGCCCAACTTGATTATCATACACATTGTAAGGAGAGTGATCACTTTAGATAAGCTATTACCAGCAGGAGAGTGGGGTGGGAGGAGGTATTTTTTCATGCTTTGTGTGTATATAAAAAGATCTTCTACACTTTCCACAGTATGCATCTGATGAAGTGAGCTGTAGCTCACAAAAGCTTATGCTCAAATAAATTGGTTAGTCTCTAAGGTGCCACAAGTACTCCTTTTCTTTTTGCGAATACAGACTAACATGGCTGTTACTCTGAAACCTGTGCTAAATGGTGCTCCCCACATTTTTAAAACATCTGTGCTAAATGGAAGGCAGAAATCTGGGGCGGGTGGGGGGGCATGTGACCCTGGGTGCCCACCATGTGTCGTTTCTAGGGGGTGCAAATATACTTGCTCACCCTGGGCACTCAAATGCTTAGTTATGGCTCTGCTAGCTCCTGTAGGGTTCTTTGAAAATCTCTAATATTTTATTCATTAGCAACAGGGCTAATGTCCTCGACAGGTAGGAAATCTCACCACCTGTGGTGTATATTTCTCATTAACATTTATGTCAGGCTATTTGAGCTACGTAATACCAATTAACCACCCTTTTCTGCTTTATACCACAGTATAGACAAACATATTTGGGGAAAGAAGTTCTATATACTTCTTCAAAAAGACCAATCTTTTAACTCCTACAGAAAGCTCCCCCTATCCTTGCAAGATGCCTATGTTTCGGACAGACATTTTTCCTCTCTCTTTATTTCCATTCCATCTCAACTTACTGCACTGCGACACAAGTCAAAAGAAAAATGACTTTGAGATTCAACACTGATACCTACATAAAAGGAGTAGGGTGCCCTTGGGTACTTTGATCCCTGCCTAATGCGGTCTTTTATCATTATTTATATGTAGCCACTGGAAGCCACTATTATCTTATACAAAGAGGACAGGCACCAATTCGTTCTGTTTCTAGTCAAACATGTGAAGCACTATTGCAGTGGTATCCCTAAATACTCCAGCACTTATGGCACTGCAAGTGTTTTTCCAGTACAAATCTAGGCTACTACCCACTCCTCCTCTAAATTCCTTGAAGGCTCATTTCTGCCTACAAGGAATTAGCTAAAATTGAATGGCTCATTGGAGGGACAGTTTGCTTTGTTTTTACTCATTAAAAAATGACAAAGTTACTCCCTGTTATTAAATACATTTTGCATTTTACAAGTTGTTAGTACAGCTGTAGAAAAATCACAATGGTTTTCCTTCCTTGGGGTTTGTGTAAACATTTCCTTCAGTTTAAGGTTTATAGCACTAGTTTTTTGCTTTGAGTTTCAAGTTAATATGATTTTGCAAACTCAAAAACTGTAGTCAATAGGAGTCTGTCCTTTGGCTTCAATGGTTTTGTATCAGGGTCTCAAGACTGTTTTTTCATGTCACTTATCTTCCACTCATCTACTTAGGCACCACCCCAAAAAAGAAATGGACTATGAACATATTATAAAGACAAACTCCTCACTCCATAACCGCAAGCAGCTTCCTCAGCCAAAAGTACCTTGTATTCTTATTAGCTTCCCTTAATTCTCCCCTCCTTATCTTTTCTTTTCTTTTTTTTTTTTTTGGGTCATCATCTTCCTGTTTAGTGCATCAGCTTCCCGTTTAGTCTAATTTTAGCTAGCCAGCTCTTTAGGGGCAAACATAGAAGGCTTAAAGGGACTTTTCCTCAATCACAAAAAGGCACACACTGTCCAAAATGAAAAGCTAACAATTCTGCAAGTAAAACACAAGAATGCAATAATGGAGTCCCCAGTCTACCAACTGCTTAGGCACTCTTTTATATCTGTCATTCATTAGCAATATCTTTTTACCAACTTTTTTCCCCCGGCATCTAAACTACTATAAAGTTTTGACCAAATCAATCTGAATATACTAAAAACATGCTTGGTGAAAAACAAAGCTGGCTAGATAGAAGTGCACATATTTTTATAAATTGACAAATTCAATTCAATTGTCTTCTGCAATTTTACTTCAACAGTTTTCCACCATTTTGATGTAATGAACTGTGCCACAATCTAGTTCACAAATATAGATTTGGAGAAGATCTCTGGAGCTTCATGTTGAATGTTAGAAGAGAGGAAAGGAACTGGGGTTACATTCCATCAGCAATATTTCAGCCTTCTTTTTCTATCCTGGCTTCACCTTTGACTTTTTTGTTTATGTTGAACTCTGTAAGCTATGGAACAGAAAGATTCTGTGGCTTCTCTGAATTGGTTTTCGATTTTGTGAGTGTGTGGTTCATTCTTTATTGCTATGATTGGCAATTTATTGCCAATTTCCCCTGAGATGTTGACAGTAGCATCATCAGTGTGTAAACTGTCAAGTCCCTTAAACCTCCATTAGTCATTTTGTAAATGTAGTGCCTATTTGCAGAATCTCTTGCTATGTAAAATGGGTGCGATATTTTGATCAAAGTTCTCCTCTTGATCAATACAAACTCCTAAAACAGATGACTGACATTTTTCAAATGACTTTTTTGGTTGAAAATAGCTTTAAAAATTATGAGGCCATTTTGCTTTTTTCAATGTTTTTGTTTTTCAAAAATTTGTGACTTGTTGGCATACAATTTAAACTTTTTCAATTAACCTACCATAAGACTGAGGGTGGCAGATGAAGAATTTTTTTAAACTTCTACAATGTTCATTAGGATTGTGTTAGATATTGCTTCTTTCTCAATGAGATTTAAATAGTGTACTAACCACGAATAGGTCAGAGAATGATTACATCTGAGAGTTCTAATTTTTCTTCATTTTATAAGCAAATCATGAAGACCTCCATGTCATAGTTTTCTCTGCCCTTTTGGGTGGCATCATCAGCAACTTAGGCAAAATATTCTGAGGGTCTATTTTCAGACACAGAATCAATATTTTAAGTAGGTGCACATTTTTCTCTTGCTTATGCCATTATCAGATCACTTCTCATATTCAACCAGGCATTTTGCGCTAATGTCAAATCCAGTTCTTTTTGTTCTTTAACTTTTCCTTTTGTTTCTTCATTTGCAAGTTGAAATCTGTCTTGAGGAGTATATCTAAGGTAAAGTGCTTCTGTCTTATTTCAAATTCTTCAATTATTTTAATGGCATAATCACCAGTTGATCTTTGCCATTTTTTAGGAGCCGAAGAATTGTGGATGGGCTGGCATCTTGAATGAAGCAGATGTTGAAGAGCTGTGATTAAAGTTATGATCACAATTATGTTTCCATGACTAGGTATCTGTCTAGGTACTTCTACTGTCCTTGTTACCATAGTATCTGATTACTGTAGTATATTCAGTGACGACAATGGCATCAAAATATTTCACTTGCGAAATCAAGCTCATCAGTGTTATTCTCTTTCACTTTGAAGTTTCATTCAAGAGGACAGTTGATTTTGAAGCTAGTTTTCTGCACTTTTTGAGATGAGAGTGAATATTCTCTCTTTTGCTACTCAAATCTTGATAATGTTTATATTTTACTTCATGAAAATTATGTTTTTGTTAATTCACCCATCCCATAGCTTCTTTCTAACCACTTCTTTCAACTTGAGACATGATGAGTTAGATAAATTCATACTCAAATGTCTTGTAATCACTAAATACTAAACATCCATATGCAGTAAGAATGAAAAACAAACAGACAAAAACCTCTGGTTTCAATAGTCTGAAGACTGAAAATTTAGATAACATGGGTCTATATTTATATGGCTATCAGATGTCCCACCTACCTGCCAGAAGTTTCCAAGTCCTTGCAAAGCAAACCTTCTAACAGTTCATAACTGCACACATTCCTCTTTCTTTAACATCAAATGACAATTATTCCACTCACTAGCCACATCCCTCTCTCCCATCACCAACAACTCAACTTCTTTCCCTCCCTCAGCTTCCTTCATGACAGCTCTGATATTCGACTGAAATTAGGGCCTAATACTTATAGTGCTGAAACACTTCCAAATATATATTTTGTTCATGTAGGTACAGCGTCTAAGTGTGCCACCAAAGTTCAAAAAATGAATAAAATCTTACAAACAATAAAACTCCACTGGAGGGTTTGCACAAACCTGCCGCCCACTGCTGCCAGTAGAGGGATACTCTCTGCCTAGCTTCTAGGGTGTGCGCAGTGAAGGCCCCCAAACCTTTAGTAACTGTGCAAGGGCTTCTGGCTCCTGCAGTTTAACTGCAGTAGGGATCAGACTTTGCCACTTCCAACTACTTGAGGGACATGTAAAAGGCTTTGTGGATAGAGGAGGGGGCAGCCCTGGCATGGCAGCTCCCTCTTTCGGAAATCCAGGATATGTAGGTAGAAACAGCCACATGACGCACTCTTGAAGAGGCTGGTATGAAGGGAGGGAGGACTAAGCACCAGACCTCCATCTTAAAAGACATCAAGGATGAATGGAGACAAAGGGGTTGGTTAAGGCCTTCATTGGTTGGGATAGTTTGGCTGAACATCTGAACTTTTGGATGCTTCTGAGAACTGGAGTCCAAACCTTTGGAAATTTCCCTGTCTCTAAAATTTGTCTGGAGTTTGACTACGGTGTATTAGGGCTTTGGGTACTATTGGTGTATTTCTGCAAGAAGAGCATGTAGGATACTGGCTGCAGTGAATCGTTGTTAATTCTGAGGGCTAGTTTATTGCATGTTTTTATACATACATTGAATATGCAAGCACCTATTTTACTAAATTCTCCTACGTGTAATGTTGTTGGCCTTCTGGGGACTGGTTTACCGTGTGCTATGCAGTATGTAGATTTGTAATCTTGAATATGGGGATAGCATATTTGTTATTTTTATTCCCCTAATAGTGACAGAAGAAGGACAAGAATTATTAAAAGGAGAACAGGGGATATTTTAGCTGCATAATTACAAGTTAGCAGGGGAACTTTGGCAAATGTAAAATGCTCCATATTCCTAAAGGCAGTGGAGAAATTAGTCAATGATAGCAATACGTGGTAGATGATTGTCACTGGGTGTCCCATTCTGTTTCAGCCACTAAAGAGTTCATAGGGAAACAAACTGCTTGCTCAGCTAGGGCTAACTGGTGGACTCACAACAACTACAATGGTAAAAGGACTGCAGAGCAGAAGGGCAGGGTGGCTGAGAAGCCACAGAAAACAAGAACCTTCAGCAACAGGCTAGTGAAAAGCCACCCAGGAGACGAGACCCTCTGGAGGAGGGGACTACAGGAGTGACTTGGAGGAACAGCCTGCAGGACAAGCCTGGTAGGAAACAGCCAGGGAAACAGTAAGAGGTGGGGAGAGCTTGGAGCCAACCGCTTTGTATTCACGTAGCCACACTGCCCAGCATTTGGGGATTTAAACTCTACCCAAACAGTGACGTAATTGTTTCCATAGTAAGTAACATACTTTAAAGGTGAAAAAGCAGAGGAAGAGGAAAAATAAGTGGCATAAATAAAGTATGTGATGGCATGGAGGTGTCTTAAATTTTTACAGTCACATGTTTGGGAAGCCCTGTATAAGTATTACAGTCATTGTAAACTCACAACAATAAAATGTTTATAGTTCCCTTTATTACCACGAGTTTGGGATGAGCATATTAGTTATGCAGGTTTTTCTAACAAAGGGCAATGCAAACTTTATCGCATCCTTCACCAACATATCTTCTCCCCTTCCCTCAGCAGACAGACTTATTACAACTTACATTTAAAACTGTCCCACAACAATCTGACTGATTAGAAATTGGTCACTAAACCCAAAACAGATTGTGCTATTGCTCTTCTAGGCAAAGGGCAACAATCTATGTCTGACATAAATCACTCTTGTCAAACAAGGACATATGACCAGTCTCCCATTAATCCCCTACAAAAGGAGCTGGCAGGCTTGTCCAAATTCTTCCGCTTGGCAGTGGAAGTGGCCATCTCTCTGAGGGACATAAGAATTGCCATACTGAATCAGAACCTATGGCCATCTAATGCAGTGCTCTGTCTATGACAATGGCCAGCACCAGATGCTTCAGAGGAAGGTGTAAATGTAACACCAACAGGCCCCGGTCATTGGCGGGTGGGATTGAACCTGGGATCTCTGTAGCTAAATGCATGAGCCTCTACTTCATGAGCTAAAAGCCATATGACCCTTAGCTAAGGCTGTAGAGCAAACTCATTAATCTCTAAGTGGTCTTGGTGCCACTAGATGGGACAGAACACCACACCCAGAAGGTGTGTGGGTTACATAAAGACCCCACAGTGGGCAGATGTGGAGTAATCAGCCCCTCCTCCCCACTTTAGATGTTATCCTAATCTCTATTAGTTAGGGATTGGTTTAAAACCTGAAGCATGAGGTTTAATATCGCTTCCTGGGTTGGCTAAATCCCCAGTTTCTCCTTAATGCAGGAACCATTCTCATATGTTGCAGTGTGTATGTGATTAAAGGGTGAAAGTCACCCATGGGCAGACTTATGCCCTTTTATGTTGGCTCTCTGCACAGGGGAGAATTTGACTGAAAGATGTATGTTTATTAAAAACGTTCTAAAAATATCATAAAAATAAGTAGTGACTGTCTCCAGAGGCAACGGCGGTAATAAAATTGCCTCAGGTAATAATAGTTTCTTCAATTGCACAGAATGACCACAGTCTGACAGGATACCTCCATCTCAGGAAATATTTTTGCCTTGGGCAGTATTTTACTGCTATCCCTTTCCAACTCAACTGGTATTTGTATAATAAAACCTGCATGCGTAGAGAGAGAAAGAGATTGATATTTTATAATACTTAATCCCATTAACGCCACAATATGGATTGACACAGTATCTCCTAATGATCTCAAAGGATATATTAGCAGATGATATGTCAAAACATGTATTGGATCAAATGGCTGATCAGATAAAAAAATCTGATGAAGGGCAAAACTATATGAAAAGAGTTGTACTGCTAAAGAAACAGGCAACACCCCCTCCCCCAGTGTCACATGTTGTTATTTGCTATTTCCCACAAATATCAGAGATGATTTACATTGGTAAGAAACCACCATTTTGTTGTGACAATGGCAGATTTTTGAGAGGGGGCAGTGCTTTGTGCTGTGATGGAATCCCACAATTTCCCTCACCACCATCCCCAAGAGAAACTTGTTCAACAGTGGAAATAGTGAAAATTCATCTCTGACTAATGCCCCGATCCTGCAAGCTGAACCAAGCAGGAACGCCCATTGACCTCAATAGATCTCCATGTGGGCCAACCCTTATGTCTGTGCAGAGTCCAATTCAAGTCAGCAGGGATCTGTGTAGGCACAGGAGGGTCATCATTATGTATCAGATTGCAGGATCATGTGCAAAAACTCTCAGAATGAAAGACAGTAGTTTGACACACTCTACTTAAAGTGCCTGGAATCAGCAAAATAACTATATAAAAATGGCCCCTCTGCTGAATGTATCTGGTACCTATTTATCATGAAATGCCCAAGGAGATTAGAGAGACTATAAAAATAGAAAACTTGGTAATAATGGGGGATTTCAATTATCCCCATACTGGTTGGGGTACATGTCATCTCACGACGGGATGCAGAGATAAAATTTCTAGACACAGTTAATACCTGGTTCTTGAAGCAGCTTGTCCTGGAACCCGCAAGGGGAGAGGCAATTTTTGATTTAGTCTTAAGTGAAGCCCAGGATCTGGTCCAAGAGGCAAATATAGCTCAACCACTCAGTAATAGTGACCAGAATGTAATTAAATTTAACATCTCTGTAGGGAGGAAGATACCAAAGAAATCCACCACAGTAGCATTTAACTTCAAAAAAGGGAACTACACAAAAATGAGGAAGCTAGCTAAACAGAAATTAAAAGGAACAGTAACAAGAGTGAAATGCCTGCAAGTTGTATGGAAACTATTTAAAAACACCATAATAAAGGCTCAGACTAAATGTATACCCTAATCAAAAATAGTAAGAGGATCAAAAACAGTCTACCATGGTTAAACAACCAAATAAAATAGGTGGTTAGAGGCAAAAGGCATCCTTCAAAAATTGGAAGTCAAATTCTACTAAGAAAAACAGAAAGGAGCATAAACTCTGGCAAGTCAAGTATAAAAATATAATTAAGCAGACCAGAAGAGAATTTGAAGAATATCTAATAAAAAACACAAAAACTAACAGCAAAACATTTTTTAAAGTATATCAGAAGCAGGAAGGCAGCCAAACAATCACTAGACAATCGAGGTGCTAAAGGAGCACTCAAAGAAGACAAGGCCACTGCAGAGAAGCAAAATTAATACCTTTGCATTGGTCTTCTCTGCAGAGGATGTGAGGGAGGTTGTCACACCTGAGCCATTCTTTTTACGTGACAAATCTGAGGAACTTTCCCAGATTGAGGTTCCAACAGAAGTAGTTTTGGAACAACTTGGTAACAGTAATAAGTCACGAGGACCAGATGGTATTCATCCAAGAGTTCTGACAGAACTCATATATGAAATCGCAGAACTATTAACTATGTTACGTAACCTATCTCTTAAATCAGCATCTGTACCAGACTAGAGGATAGAGACTACAACACCAATATTTATTTAAAAGACTCCAGAAGCGATCCTGGCAATTAGAGGCCAGTAAGCCTAACTTCAGTACCAGGCAAGTTGGTTAAAACTATAGCAAAGAACACAATATTCAGACACATAATTGGATACAATTTGTTGGGGAAAAGTCAACACAACTTTTGTAAAGGGAAATCATGCCTCAACAATCTATTAGAAGTCTTTGAGGGAGTCAACAAGCAGGGGGACACGGGTGATCCTGTTGATATAGTGTAACTGGATTTTCAGAAAGCCTTTGACAAAGTCCCACACCAAAGGCTCATAAGCAAACTAATCAGTCTTTGGGATAAGAGGGAAGGTCCTCTCGTGGACCAGTAACAGGTTAAAAGATAGGAAACAAAGGGTAAGAATAAATGTTCGGTTTTCACAATGGAGAGAGATAAATAGTGTGGTCCCCCAAGGATCTGTTCTGGGACCAGTGCTGTTCAACATATTCACCAATGATCTAGAAAAGAGGATAAACAGTGAGGTGGCAAAGTCTGCAGACAATACAAAATTACTCGAGATAGTTAAGTCCAAAGCTGATTGCAAAGTGTTACAAAGAGATCTCACTAAACTATGTGACTGGCAACAAAATGGCAGATGAAATTCACTGTTTGAAAAATGCAAAGTAATGCACATTGGAAAACATAATACATACTAAATTACGGGGTTTAATAGCTGTTACCACTCAAGAAAGAGATCTTGAAGTCATTGTGGATAGTTCTCTGAAAATGTCTGCTCAATATGCAGCAGCAATAAAAAAAAGCTAATACAACGTTAGGAACCATTAAGAAAGGGATAGATAAGAAGACAGTAAATATCATAATGCCACTACATAAATCCATGGTACACCCACACGTTGAATACTGCGTGCAGTTCTGGTGGCCCCATTTCACAAAAGATATACTCAAAATGGAAAAGTTACAGAGAAGGGCAACAGAAATTATTAGGAACAGCTTCCATCTGAAGAGATTAAAAAGACTGTGACCGTTCAGCCTAGAAAACCGATGACCAAGGGGGGATATGGTAGAGGTCTACAAAATCATGACTGGTGTAGACAAAGAGAATAAGAAAATGTTATTTACCCCTTCACAGAAGACATGAATCAGGGGCACCCAATGAAATTAGTAGGCAGCAAGTTTAAAAGAAACATAAGGATGTACTTCTTCACACAACGCAAGTCAACCAGTGGAACTTGTTGCCAAGGGATGTTATGGAGGCCAAAAGTATAAGTGGGCTCAAAAATAATTAGATAAATTCATGGAGGATAGGTCTATTAATGGCTGTTAGGCAGAGCAACCTCGTATATTAAAATGGTATGTATTTTTATGATGACTGTAATGATTTTAGATAGTTTCCTCGTACAAACTGAATAATAAACTCACCCAACTGTGCTCAAGTATTGGAGGGGTCCAAAACTAGCATTGCATACCCATCCAGAGAGTACCGAAGCAAACTACACTAAAATGATATATATTTTTAATCATGGGTTACACAAACTAAAAGTAATCAACCCATTTTAGTGTTGGATGCCAACACTGCAATTGCTGATTCCTGCCCCGCAAATCAAACACACTGACACCTAAACTATTGCTGCTCTCCTGGCTACTTCTCTTTAATATATTTACCAAAGTAAAACTGCAGTAAATTTTGTGCCTTTTCTCTCATCTTGTTTCCCCAGCCCCCATCTGTTGCACACTTCAAATGACTGCTGTTACCACCTACATGAGCTTTTGAAGTCCTTCTTTTTCATTCGCCGCCTCATCATTGTTCCGCGTGGGCTGGTGGAGTAGAGGCTGCGAGGTAAGGTCCCCATGTTCAGGGAACTCAGGCTGTATGCACTCATGGAGGTAGGAGAGAAGGACGAAGACACCAAAGCTGTTGTAAAAAATTGGACACTTGGTACACAGCATTCTATAGCAGGGAACAGTGCAGCATAAGCCTGTAACTCACTCATGAATCAATGGGTATGGTGCACAAAAATGGTGTGTGTATCTAATAACAAAGACACATATCAAACCTTAGGTGTGACCATAGATAACAGCATAGCCAGAATTTCAACACCATGTGAGGCATAAAAGGAAGCAGGAGCTGGGAACTAGCAAAAACACTGTAGACACAAAAATAAAAATATGTACTATACACCTTATTTTAAATAAAATAAATATTTTTGATACACAATCATGAATCAATGTAAATCAATGTGTCTGAATATTGACTCTAGAAATGCCTTTTTAATAGGTAATTTCTGACATAACATTTGTAAGCCATTCTTTTTATTCTAATATTATACTGCACATAAGGTGCTGAAACCTAACAATCTAGTAATATGGTTTAAAAAACAGGCCACTGAGAATTTTCAAGCCTTTCCCCATCTACAAAGACTGTCCAATTAAAGAAAGAAAAAGGCATACATTGTCAGAAATAACCTTGTCATAGTTATGAAAAAAAGTGTGACACTCATAAAACTGAAATGAGAGAAGTATGAGAGGAAGAAGAAGAAAAAAATATATATGTCAGGAGGAAAAAGCATGGAACATTACGAAGGTTTTTTTGAGGAGGCGTTTTCTGGAATTTCCAGGCTGGCATCCTGCAATGGTCAGGGTGGTAGGTGTTATAATGGTGGTAGGTGATGAGGCTGCTGTGGTTGCTGGCACAGGAATCCCAGATAAGTTGCCTGTTGCTCCTTTGAACCTTCACTGCCCGCATGAAGGAATGACAGAAAATAAGAAAACAAAAAGGGACCAGAGAAGAGGGAGAGGTAACCAAATTGCATAAATAAAAAGTAACAAAAATGAAAGCAATTTGAAAAGGGGGAAAAATTAATGTGGCTTTGTCCCTTTTCTTGGTGATAAGCAAACACTGTGATCAACTTCAGGGATGGAAACCTTTCATCTTCCCAGAAATAATGCTTTTTTTTCCCCAAAAGATAAGTACTGAATCAATTTCTAATCTCCTCTGGCCTTAAGAGCTAAGATTAAAAACTTTTTAGAAAAATACTTAAGTCAACATTATTGAGATGTATGATATTTACTAGTAATTACAGGTTTGCAAATCTCCACCTGCAGTAGCAGGACTTGTATATATTAAGAAAATAAAAAGGGTCTATAAATCACATTTCCCATAATGATTTGAAGTGGTTTACATGTCAGTCATTTCAATTTTCTGCTTTGACATTTTAATTTTGCCAGCATCCATCGCTGGCATTATATTACCCTGGGCAATAAACTACTTCACTCAACCCTCAACACAAAAATCCTATCTTGGGGCTTGATTAAGAAGGACAAAGCAAAAGTCTAAAGTCACTATTTATGGTTTTGCAGCATGATCGTCAGATCTTTTCATTTTCCGGATTAAAATTAAGACCATATTTGATTCCTACTCTCAGGTTTGTGCTCAAAATGGGAATGGCCAAAATTTGTCAAAACCATAAATGGAGGGGTGGGGTGGGGAGAAGGGACTGGCTCATGTTGATCGATTTGCCAAAACCTAGGGGGCTGCTCCTAAATTATACAAAATGGTACAGATAATAGCCACCCTCATTTTTAGTACAGAGATGCATCTCTAGATGCACTGTGGTCTGTTCACTCTGAACAAGACGGAACACAGTATTTTGTGACCTGTAGTCAGTGATTAATTTGTAATGAAAGAGGTGCTGTGGCGCAAACAATCAGGTGCCAGGCTCAAACAATTTTTTAACTTTCATAACTGACGCAGCACCAGAGGTGCAGAGGCTATGAACTGCCAAGTCTAGAGCCCTGGCAAACCCTAGAACAAATTAAGCACTGCCTGTATTCACCTTTGGCTTCACCTTTGTAGTAAAAGATCAGGTGGGATTTGTCAAACACTATGAGCTGCATTTGGTCCAAGGCCTAACTAAATGCCAGAGGAAAAGCTATAGTTTTCCTCCATTTTATATTATAGAAGTAGGATCTCTTTCTTGGCTGAATACATTAAATCTTTTGTATCTAAATAGAGATTGCCCTCCCTCGCCCGCCCCAACCCCAGTGGAATGTTTCGTTACAACAAAGGTCAGGTAAGGGAAGGTAAAAGGAAAGGAATGTATTGGACTTAAAAAATAAAAGATGTTTTGCCAACACCACGTTATAAACCATCTGAGGGTCACCTGCAGTGAAATTAGGACATTCAGTTCCTGGACAGAACCACTAAGCTTCACCTCACAGTCCAATAGACCAAGGCCTGAACAGCTCACTGATCTAATTCTAATAAAAGTAACCCTGAAGAAGTCTATAAAAACTTACATATCAAGCAGGGTAATGCGGCCAAGAAAATCCCAGCAGCCCTAGTAACAATCTATCTCAATATTTTGTTTTAATGAATCAAACTTATTGTAGTTTCCTATCATAACTTTTCAAATTCAACTGATTCTTCTTCTGATAATCTATGTCAATTTCTGAGCTTTAACCATGGTGTAAAAATTAAAATCTGATAAGAATAATATGGCCAGGCGGATTTTCATTATATTCAGGTTGCTATGAGCCCTGTTTAATTAAAAAGGCTGCTTCCAGCAGGAAATTATCTGGCAGCTCTTGCTGTTTTTTCTCTTGAACTGTGGATAGATGTAAAAAGTGTCCTATGAGGTGGAAAACCATACAAATTACATTTCCATATCTTGCAGAATGATCATTCCAATTCAATAAGAATTCTGTATAAACCTATAGCATGTACATTAGTAATTCATTGAGCTATTCCAGTCCAGGACTTCTTAATGCTGCAGTAAAATTTATGGGGCAGCAGTAGACAAAGGAATGAGCTTGGCATCCCAATATAAAAGAAAAAAACCTTAAAAACAAATGGGGTCTCTTGCTTTTTTTATTATTATTATTATTGGATAAACCCTTTATTCATCCATTAACTCTCTTTAGATATTTTGGTTGGTTTTGGGTTGGGTGTGTTTTGTTTTTTTTTGCCAGTTCATAATTCAGAGCACATTCTAGGGTGAACGATAACTGCGTTCAGCAGTGAGAGCCTTAATGACTCAACAGATCATAGAAGATAGTGATGCAAAGTACTCTTGTATCATCCAGTCCATCTCTCAGCCAATGAAGGATTGTTCCCAAGGGTACATTTGTTTCAATAAAGCATGTTTCCTCTTGAGTAGGCTGTGATTTTTAAGTAACACCACCTGGGAGTCTATACTCAAAACATTTGGGCTCTTCTGGTTAATTTAAGGCAGCTGCCTCGTTGTCTAGGGAGAGCTCCCCTAGAAAGATATCTTTGCATATACTACAAAGGTATATTCACCAACTCTCTTTTTTTAATATGACTGGAACTATGCAGGGGCACTTTCAGCAAAACATTTTCTCCTTATTTTTAGGGATTTCTGAGGATAGATTGAGGTAAACAAACAGTACACAGCTTGCTAGGGGTTTTCAGAAGCATAACCTGGAGAGCTGAAAAGAAAGGTTACAGATAAAATTGCCTCAATATCTTTTCCCTGAGTTACAGCAATGGCAGTAGATATGAACATGCAAGAAAGAGGAAGTAGGATCTAGTGTTACAGATCCCCTTACCGTGTTCTGGTCCCTTCAATGCTAGCCGAGTCTGATGGTGAGGAAGGATCTCAAGTTTGACATTGTCTGCTGTATTAGCCAAGAACTGTGTTGCTTCTGCCAATGTACAGTACTCCATGCTGGTACCATCGATGGACAGAATATGGTCTCCTACATGTAATGCACCACATCTATACAAAGGGAGAAAAACTCAGTATGATAAATTGTGCTCTTTGCTTGGTATATGAGTTTTATAGCCTTCAAATTGGTCATGGCAATTATGAGACTGTGTATTTTTAGAGAGAAAAATTTAATATTTTATAAGGATTGTCACTGGCCAAACTTTAAGTCAATTAGTACAAATCTTAAATACAAGTCGGTAAATACAGTATATGTCAAGACATCACTCACAGAACTGGAATGGGATACTAGTTGACTACTAGTATATGTGTGAATGGCAGCAGAATAAATGAGAAGAGCTTAAGGAGACTCAGCAAGCCTGCTCATATCCCTCACACAAGCACCCAGTTCATCATTTTTTGAGTTATTCATAGTTAAACATTTATTAGTACAAAAGCTGTAAATGATGATGAAATTATGCAGTAGTCAAACAAATAATGAAACCAGGGCTGGCATGGTGACTCGAGGAGTGGGGTGGGGAGGGGGCTAGCTGCTACATCTTGCTGCACTCAAGAGACTGGCTACTGGATGAGTTGAGAAATGCAAACACAGCAGTCAGCATCCCGACGTACCAGTCAAGTGGACAGCTCCTTTAATTGGTTACCCCCTGTGGAATGGGAAAAAAACAGAGGGAGAAAATTAAAGCATCCTGCACCATTGAGCTGGAGAACCCCTCTGGATCAATGGCCGTCACTCTCAAAGGTTCTACTGTAGGGTAAAGCCCACAGTGGAGCTGTAGACTCACTGTTACAAGTGGGTGCTACTAACAGCACCATTTTCAAAGAGGAATTACAAGGAAGGGTGGCTGGGGACATGCAGGAGAAATTTGCTGCTGAAACATAATATTTAAGGCAAATTTTAAAAAAAGATCCCACAGCTTTAGTACAGCGATTACACCATCTGGGGCAGTGGTGGACAACCTGCGGCCTGTCAGGGTAATCCACTGGTGGGCCACCGGACAGTTTGTTTACATTTGCACAGCCGCTTGCAGCTCCCAGTGGCCATGGTTCACCGTTCCCAGCCAATGGGAGCTGCGGGAAGCAGCACAGGGCTGTGCTGGGAGCTACTAACCGCGAACCACAGCCACTGGGAGCCGCGGGCGGCTGTGCAAATGTAAACAAATTGTCTGGCAGCTCACCAGTGGATTACCCTGACGGGCCGTGTGCAGCCCATGGGCCGCAGGTTCCCCACCACTGATCTGGGGGAAAGTATCTAATCATTTTTTTTCCATTTGTAAATATAATTTTATCTCACGTGGAATTTTTCAAATGGAGCTGAAAAAGGGATTTTCCTTATCAAATAACTCTAAAATACAGAAGCCAGTCTTTCTAATACCTCAGTGGTATTCTAAAATACTAATAAGAAAAAAATCCAAGTATAAGGAGTTCCATTTCACTGTGCCACAAGAATGAATGATGCACCCTAAAAGAGCACTTCATGGTTGCTAAGTCTCAGAATGTACTTACTTTGACAGAGGTTTCATACTGTGAGACTTACTTTAAGAATTGCAGCAGGGTATTTATTTTTAATGCTAATCACTGCTGCAGCATTATATTTTAAAAAACCAAGCAAACCTTCAAATTACTGTGCAGCACAACATAAGCAAACAGGTTCAGACATACTAGAAAGAGGAGATAGTGTTTGTTTATGGGATGACATAGGGTATTGTTGGGGGTTGGTTTGTTTTTTCTGTAGTTTAATGCCGTGTGAATGAGCAAAAGTAAAATGGTGTCTGAGAATCTTTTTAAAAGCTCTACATTATAGAGCTACTGTCTGCCAAGAGGGGTTAATTTTAAACACTAACAAGCTTGAGAGCGTCTTCTTCAGTCAAATTCATCTAAAATGCCAAGGGAAATTTTTTTAAACAGCAACAAAAATACTGATAAGATATAAAATGGATGCGTAATCCTATAATTTAGAGTCTTCTGTAGCACTCACCTGTCTGCAATACTTGCAGATTTGATTTTGTCTATGACAATGACCTGTTTGTTGCAGCACATCGAGGTGGTTAGTGCAACCCCAAGAGCAGCACCAGGAGTTTTGGCAACTTCGACTAGCAATGGTCCAGATGCTGTTGCTACCGAATCTGTTAAAATTAGACCAAAAAGAGTATTTCAGTATTACACCAATCTGGTATCTGTGCCATTTTCATGTTTCATTTTCACAGAAAATCTCTACCATTACTGTATTTCTCTAGGCCGCAAACAGGAAAAGCACATTGGACTGGGGAGTTCCAGAGGGAGCGATTATGGGGTTTAAAGAATTAACTAGGGAGCCTATATTGTGAGTGTGGAATGAATGAAAGTGAGAACAGGTGAGTTTCTAGGGCTGTGATGCTTTGCTTGAAAGCTCAAGAGAGGGCAGTAAAGTCATTGTTGATAACAAGGTGTGGAGGTTAGGCACACGAGAGTTCTGACTCGAACAACCCTATGAAGCAGCAGACAGATGCAATTCTGAGATGGAAAGAAAGAACAGAATGACTTGCTAAGAGACAACAACTGAAATAAAAATTCATCAGGGACATAGAATGCTATTTAAGTAACTAAGGCAGTGAAAAGTTAAAGATGTTTCAATATCTGAATGAAGACCAGTAGAGCTACCTATATAGGAAGTGAATAGGTATAAAAGTATAAAATGTATAAAAGTGCAAGCTGGTTTAGTTTTGGAGAAGTGGAGGGCCTTTTATAGTAACTGAAATGACTGAGAGAAAAAGGTGAAGGAACATTTGATGAGAGGTGGAATCACCAGAGACTCAGGCTGAGATAACGGAAAAGACCATTGTGGAGAAAATGGAAGAAGGTGACAGTAAGGCAACTAGAAATAATATGAAGAGCAGAAGAGAAAGGTGTGTGGAATGATTCAAGAGACACCTGCCATAGATGCCCTGTCCTTAAAAAGGAGAAAGAACAGTCCAAAAATAGTAACTCAACAACTGGCCAAGAAGAAAGCACTGAATAGAAAACAGAAAGAAAAAGCAGCAAATGAATCTAATTAGTGACTCTGTGTTGAGGAACTAAGCCCAAAATATTTGTTACCCAGATCAAGGGAAAAAGACGGTAGTCTGGCTCCTGAATGCCAAGATAAAGCATGTGATAATAAGAGTGAAGTATATTCTGAAAAATAACTGGGGAATCCCTACCAACTATTGACAATCAGGCAACAAATGAGACAGGTGAAGGGAGATTTGATAAAATGAAGATGCATTTCAGGGATGTAAGACCTCAACTGAAAACTGGGACGAAGTAAATGATCTTTTCAGAGGTGCTCCCAGTGCCAAGCAGCAGTGGAGAAAGGAGAATATTAACATTGCAGTAAACTTAATGGATGTAAAGAAGGAGTTTTCGTTCACAGAACACTGGGATGCCTGCTGTGAGGAGAGGCACATGTTTAGATGTGACAGTCTACATAGAAGCTGCTGGGACTGAAATTGGTAGTGTTTATTAGCTGGGATTTAAACTAGCTAGGAAAAGGTAAAGGGGACATGAGGTCTTTTACTGAATCTTAAAGAATCAGTCATGTAATTCCAATACACAAAGTGTGACAGAAAATGGAATTCTGTAGAAGAGGAAGAATGTGATGGTGTGATTCAAGACACATGTGCAATAGATGTCCTATCCTTGACAAGGAGAAGGAACTATCCAATCATAGAATCATAGAATCATAGAATATCAGGGTTGGAAAGGGACTTCAGGAGGTCATCTAGTCCAACCCCCTGCTCAAAAGCAGGACCAATCCCCAGTTAAATCATCCCAGCCAGAGCTTTGTCAAGCCAGACCTTAAAAACTTCTAAGGAAGGAGATTCTACCACCTCCCTAGGTAACGCATTCCAGTGTTTCACCACCCTCCTAGTGAAAAAGTTTTTTACTCCTTGTCCTGTCCTCTTCTACCACTGAGAATAGTCTAGAACCATCCTCTCTGGAACCACCTCTCAGGTAGTTGAAAGCAGCTATCAAATCCCCCCTCATTCTTCTCTTCCACAGACTAAACAATCCCAGTTCCCTCAGCCTCTCCTCATAAGTCACGTGTTCCAGACCCCTAATCATTTGTGTTGCCCTTCGCTGGACTCTCTCCAATTTATCCACATCCTTCTTGTAGTGTGGGGCCCAAAACTGGACACAGTACTCCAGATGAGGCCTCACCAATGTCGAATAGAGGGGGACGATCACGTCCCTCGATCTGCTCACTATGCCCCTACTTATACATCCCATGCCATTGGCCTTCTTGGCAACAAGGGCACACTGCTGACTCATATCCAGCTTCTCGTCCACTGTCACCCCTAGGTCCTTTTCTGCAGAACTGCTGCCTAGCCATTCGGTCCCTAGTCTGTAGCTGTGCATTGGGTTCTTCCGTCCTAAGTGCAGGACCCTGCACTTATCTTTATTGAACCTCATCAGATTTCTTTTGGCCCAATCCTCCAATTTGTCTAGGTCCCTCTGTATCCTATCCCTGCCCTCCAGCATATCTACCACTCCTCCCAGTTTAGTATCATCCGCAAATTTGCTGAGAGTGCAATCCACACCATCCTCCAGATCATTTATGAAGATATTGAACAAAACCGGCCCCAGGACCAACCCCTGGGGCACTCCACTTGACACCGGCTGCCAACTAGACATGGAGCCATTGATCACTACCCATTGAGCCCGACAATCTAGCCAACTTTCTACCCACCTTATAGTGCATTCATCCAGCCCATACTTCTTTAACTTGCTGACAAGAATACTGTGGGAGACCATGTCAAAAGCTTTGCTAAAGTCAAGAAAAAATACATCCACTGCTTTCCCTTCATCCACAGAACCAGTAATCTCATCATAGAAGGCGATTAGATTAGTCAGGCATGACCTTCCCTTGGTGAATCCATGCTGACTGTTCCTGATCACTTTCCTCTCATGCAAGTGCTTCAGAATTGATTCTTTGAGGACCTGCTCCATGATTTTTCCGGGGACTGAGGTGAGGCTGACTGGCCTGTAGTTCCCAGGATCCTCCTTCTTCCCTTTTTTAAAGATTGGCACGACATTAGCCTTTTTCCAGTCATCTGGGACTTCCCCCGTTCGCCACGAGTTTTCAAAGATAATGGCCAATGGCTCTGCAATCACAGCCGCCAATTCCTTTAGCACTCTCGGATGCAACTCGTCCGGCCCCATGGACTTGTGCACGTCCAGCTTTTCTAAATAGTCCCTAACCACCTCTATCTCCACAGAGGGCTGGCCATCTCTTCCCCATGTTGTGATGCCCAGCGCAGCAGTCTGGGAGCTGACCTTGTTCGTGAAGACAGAGGCAAAAAAAGCATTGAGTACATTAGCTTTTTCCATATCCTCTGTCACTAGGTTGCTTCCCTCATTCATTAAGGGACCCACACTTTCCTTGGCTTTCTTCTTGTTGCCAACATACCTGAAGAAACCCTTCTTGTTACTCTTGACATCTCTCGCTAGCTGTAGCTCCAGGTGCGATTTGGCCCTCCTGATTTCATTCCTACATGCCCGAGCAATATTTTTATACTCTTCCCTGGTCATATGTCCAACCTTCCACTTCTTGTAAGCTTCTTTTTTATGTTTAAGATCCGCTAGGACTTCACCGTTAAGCCAAGCTGGTCCCCTGCCATATTTACTATTCTTTCGACACATTGGGATGTTCCAAGAACAAGCCAAAGACAGTAACTCAACAAGTGGCCAAGAAAAAAGCACTAAACAGGTACTCGAAGATTAAGAATGTGAAATGTTGTATTATTGTCCCAAAGCATAAATACAGGGGAGAACGTGTGTGGGAAGTAAACAAACAGAACTGGAAATGCTATTAAGTAATGGAGGTCAGGTGGTCCTCATAACTAGTATACAGGAATGAATGGGAGTGAAGAGAAGAAAGAGGGGTGGGGTGGAATTGTTCATTATGTTAGAGGTATTAGCTAATTATTCTTCACAAAACCTCCTGTGAAGTAGATTGATATTATCATCCCCTTCTTGCAGATGGAAAATTCAGGTAGAGAAATTAAGGCTAACATTTCCAAGAGTGGCCACTGATTTGGGGTGCCTCAATTTTGTGCCCAACTGAGACCCCTTGGGCCTGATTTCCAGAGGTACTGGACATCCATATATACTATTAAAATCAATGGAAGTAGAAGGCACTTAGCAACTCTGAAAATCAGGCCAAAAATGACTCAAGTTGAGCTCCCAAAACAGAGGCACCCAGAAGTATCCTTTTGAAAATTTTTCCCTAGTTAACTTGCCTATGGCGGCAGAAAGTGTTCATTGCAGAGACTAGAATTTATGAACTCCTGGCTCCCAGTCCTGTGCTTGTTGTAATTTTTTCAGCTAATTTTGTCTACTGATGTTTGGAACTACAAACAAATTATTTAAGCATCCGTATTTTATGGTACTCTGTAAATAAGAAAGCCATTTTTGTCATAAATATTGTGGCAAAGGGCTGTACCAATAAAGATTCTTCAAGTGATAAACTTTAACCTGGCATTGGCCTGTCACTAGAAAGTACTTCCCATAATCTATGTCTCCCCTACAACAACAAGGAAAAAAGAAGATGCTAATGTCATCTGGTGATACTGAGTCAATGTCTCAAGATGCTGCTGCAGTGCTGGCAAAGTTACTTGTAAAAGGAAAAATCAGCTTATGCCCTGGCAGCATTTCCAGATGTCTGTTGAGATGTACTGGGAAGGTAAACTAAACTAAGGTAGACAAGGTGAATAAATAAGATAACTACATTAGAGAAAGCAGAAGAAAAGAAATGGAGTGTGTCCAACTGAGAAAAATAAGCACAAGAAAGAGAAATCTGGAAAGGATAATCAAGTGCATATCCCCTGACAGAGAAGGGTTAGTTTATCATGTTGAAGTAAAGCATGGGTATGAAAAATGAATCCATACAGATATAAATTATTCATGTCTAAAGATGTTTCAGTCATTAAGATATTTACACCATGACTGAAGCATTTACACACCGTGTTGATTTCCTGGCTATGTAATTATATAAGATATACTGATGAATGTTTGCATGGAAAACACTCTAGAATTTTTATTTCGTTAATCAGTTTCCCCACTTCTGAGCAGTGCATCTCAATCAGTATACAAGGCTTGATTAAAACCTCCCAGAGGCTTTGAAATTACTTTCTGCATGCTAACAACAACCTTGCCTAGATTCATATTTCTTCAGATAAATAGTAGGGAACCGTTTTTGCTTGTTAACTTTGATCATTAGCAAAAAGGCCTATCATATTTAATGTACTACTCAAACCAGTGGCAGGTTTAGAGTTAGTGGGGCCCTGTGCGCAGTTTCATTTTCGCCCGCCCCCCCCACTCCCAACGGTAGTGATGGCGGTGGCTGGGAGCCCCGGGGCCTTTTAAATTGCTGGACCCTGAGGTAGCTGCCCCTTTGTCCCCCCATCAGCGGCCCTGAGTGCAGGGGGTGCTGCAGCACCTCCACGTTTTATGTGGGGCTCTGCTGCTGCCCCACACCGCTTATGTTAAAAAATATTGTTAGGAGCACAGAACCAGCCCGGGTCCTGGGGAGACAGGGAGGTGCCTAAGTCCGGCCATGGGAGCTGCAGCGTGGCCGCGGTGGCTAATGGTGATCACAGCCGCTTGCTTTGCAAGGACCCAGAGGTCAGGAGAGACGAGCAGAGATCAGCGTGCGGAGGCAGCAGGGCGCTCAGGTGGCTGCTGATGGAGCCGTGCCCCACCCCTCACCATCAGGTGGGTGTTCAGCCCACGCGGGTCTCTGCCCACTTCGCTGGGCTGGCCAACGGGGCAGCAGCAGAGCCCGCAGAGCCCTGGGTATGGGGTGGCAGCAGAGCCCACAGAGCCTTGGGTGCGGGGTGGCAGCAGGGACCCTGGGCGCAGGGCGGCAGAGGAGCCCCATATAAAATTTGGGGGTTCTGCAGCACCCCCGGTGCCCCTAGTTCCCATGCTATGTTTTGGGGGCCCCTGTTGTTGAGGGTCCCGTGCCACGGAATGGTATGTTTCGAGGTAAAGCGGCTCCTGACTCAAACAGCGATGGGCAAACAGGTCTGGATAAAATAAGTCATCCCTCATCCCAAACCAAATGCAAAGTGAACAATTTGCAAGGTTCAAAAAGTCTTGTTAACTTTTAATTTTTTTCTGTTCAAAGTCTACTAGTACCCTCTGGTTTCAGCTAGGAAGTGCTGAAATGACATGAGAACAGTGTTTCTGGAGAGATTTCGAGCCCTATTTCTAACTGTATGTGCTCTCCACTTTTCTCTTGTATAAACGGAAGAGATAGGGAGGTTGCTTGTTTGGGAGCTCTGATTTTTTAGGTAAAAGGCTATCATCTTAAAAGGACAGGCATAACCATCACCATTAAGACAAGTTGGAAATAATCATTATAAAACAGTTTTAAAATAGAGAAGAGGGAGGGATTTCACACAGTCTGTTGAGGTTAAGAGGGCAGCAGCTGTTGAAACACACAGCTACTCAAAGACTACTACTGTTATTCGGTCTGTTATTTGGGTTTTCCGGTGGCATCTCCCAAAGTTCTACAATCTTAGGTGCTCCAAAGTTCTACAATCTGTTCACCTGAGAGAGATAAACAGCAAAGTCTGCATAGCTCTTTTTTGTTGTGCTTCTCTGACCAAAGCCAGTAAAAATGCAAAAAGAAAAGTAAAACCACCCACAGTAGCTGTTCGAGGTCAACAGGATATTTAAACATGTGGGTTTCTAATGGCAACTGATCATCAGTACATGAATCGCAGGCATTCACAAAATCCGATTCCTCCCAAAGTGAAAGGAGAGATCGTTGTCAGTTCCCAGGGTTCCTTTGATCAGAAAAGAGATCCAAACTGATGGAAAAGCTCTGCCAGTTTCCAGAAATGTGGAAAAGGAAGCACCTTGCCCTCTTACAGGAGTGCTGCATGTCTGTATATATGTAAACAGTCGGGCTGTCAAACGATCAAAAAAATTAATTGTGATTAATTGTGAGATTAAAAAAATAATCGTGATTCATTGCAGTTTTAATTACACCGTTAATAGAGTACCCCATTTATTTAAATATGTTTTGGATGCTTTCTACATTTTCACATAAATTGATTTCAATTACAACACAGAATACAAAGTGTACACTGCTCTTTATATTATACATTTTTATTACAATTATTTGCACTGTAAAAAAGATAAACAAAAGCAATAGTATTTTTCAATTCACCTCATACAAGTACTGTAGTGAAATCTCTTTATTGTAAAAGTGCAACTTACAAATGTAGATTTTTTTTGTTACATAACTGCACTCAAAAACAAAGCAATGTAAAACTTTATAGCCTACAATTCCACTCAGTCCTACTTCTTATTCAGCCAATTGCTCAGACAAACAAGTTTGTTTACATTTATGGGAGATAATGCTGCCCACTTCTTATTTACAATATCACCTGAAAGCGAGAACAGGTGATCACATGGCACTGTTGTAGCCTGTGTTGCAAAGTATTTACATGGCAGATATGCTAAACATTGGTATGCCCCTTCATGCTTTGACAATCATGCCAGAGGACACGCCTCCATGCTGATGACGGGTTTTTCTCAGAAACAATCCAAAGCAGTGCGGACTGATGCACATTCATTTTCATCATTTGAGTCAGATGCCATCAAGGTTGATTAGTTGATTTTATTTTTTGGTGGTTCAGGTTCTGTAAGTTTCTGCATTGGAGTGTTTCTCTTTTAAGACTTCTGACAGGATGCTCCACACCTTGTCCCTGTCAGATTTCGGAAGGCACTTCAGATTCTTAAACCTTGGGTCAAGTGCTATAGCTACCTTTAGAAATCTCACATTGGTACCTTCTTTGTGTTTTGTCGAACCTGCAGTGAAAGTGTTCTTAAATCAAACAACATGTGCTGGGTCATTATCCAAGACTGCCATAACACAAAATAATGGCAGAATGTGAGTAAAACCAGGGAGAAGGAGACATACAATTCTCCCCCAAGAAGTTCAGTCACAAATTTAATTAACACATTATTTTTTTTAACAAGCATCATCAGTGTGGTAGCATGTCCTCTGGAATGGTGGCCAAAGCATGACAGGACATACGAACGTGTAGCATATCTGGCATGTCAATACCTTGCAATACCTGCTACAAAAGTGCCATGCGAACACCTGTTTTCACTTTCACATGACATTCTAAATAAGAAGCGGGCAGCATTATCTCCCATAAATGTAAACAATCTTGTTTGTGTTGGCGATTGAACAAGAAGTAGGACGGAGTGGACTTGTAAGCTCTAAAGTTTTACATTGTTTTGTATTTGAATACAGTTATGCAAAAAAAAAAAATCTACATTTGTAAATTGCACTTTCACGATAAAGAGATTTCACTACAGTACTTGTATGAGGTGAATTGAAAAATACTTTTGTTTATCTTTTTTACAGTGCAAATATTTGTAATAAAAATAATAATATAAAGTGAGCACTGTATACTTTGTATTGTGTTATAATTCAAATCAATATATTTGAAAATGTAGAAAAAGATCCAAAAATATTTATAATAAATTTTCAATTGGTATTCTGTTATTGTTTAACAGTGTGATTAAAACTGTGATTAATTGCAATTAATTTTTTTAATTGAGTTAATCTGTTTTGAATTAATTGCTTGAGTTAACTGCAATTAATTGACAGTCCTACTAAAAAAGTCAGTCAGTAGACAAAGTATCAATAGATTGTGCTCAAGAATATGTAGCATAATTTCACCTGGTTTCACCAACAAAACTGGTCTTTGAGCAATGCAAATGGCTGCTTCTGTGTAGCATCAATTGTTAATACAGAAAATTGGCTACAAAAGATCATAACCCATGAAACTCAGGGCAGAGTGAGGTTCACTCAGTGAGTTCACACAGGCCCTAAACTTTTGTGATTCTCCCCTGGATCATCTTAATCCTGTAGTATAAATGTTCCAGCAGCTCAGAGATTTCAAAACAAAACAAAACACAGCATCATGCTGCAATCCAGGTTTTTACAGGGACCAGTTCTTCACAGCCAGCTATGCATCTCCTCCCATGACCCGCCCTCTGCGCCTCTTATCCCAAATAGCCCCTCCTTTCACAAGCTGACAAGCTGCATCTCTGCTGTGTATGGTTAGTACACAGCACAGCTCCTCCATTATACTAGGGCTATTCAATAGCTCCTCTATCTTCCAGCTCTACTCACTATTGCTACTCCTTGCCCACCAAAATAGCATCCCCCAAAATTGCTGCAAGTCAGTGCTGTGGATCTCTTACTTACTATCATTATGGCTGGGAAGAAATAAGTCATGAAAGTGAAAAAGCTCAATAAAGCAATGAGACCTCTAGATGGTATCAGTCACAGTGGTGAGACTTATCAGTCAACAACCAGTATGGGTGGTAATGCCTTCTGAAGTTCCAAGCAGCCCTGTAAGGAAAAGCAGCTGGCATACATAGGTGTGATCATGATCATGATTTTCAGCACCAACACTGAAATTAAAGACTCCTGTGCACTTAAAAAAAAATACAATAAAGGAAGATAAGGTACCACTGCACTTACGACTAAGTAGAAACATAACCAAACTTGCACCAAAAGTGGAGAGGAAAGCAGAGGAGAAATTCCTTTTGTTTTGTTTTGGGCACATCATTGTTATTTATACATCATTTACTGTGACTAGGGCATTGGTGATGGGCACCAGCACACTGCCCAAAAGACAACTTTCCTTACATAAGTGTTTCCAGAGAAATGCAAAATATTCCTCAGTTCATCTCATCTTGCTCTCTATAGATTAGAGGAAATGATCACCCTTGATCTGCTTTCATACCCCACTCTAAAGTCACTGGCTTACAAAAGCTGTTGGAGCATACTGAGACATGCTATTCCCTCATAAAAACATAAAAATGGTCATACTGTACCAGGCCAATGGGCCATCTACCCCAGTATCCTGCATGCTGACAGTGGCCTATGCCAGATACTTCTGAGGGAGTGAACAGAATAGGGCAAAGTATCAAGTGATCCATCCCGTCATCCAGTCCCTCTGGCAATCAGAAGTTTAGGAACACCCGGAGCATGGGGTTGTGGCCCTTACCATCTTGGCTAATAGCCACTGATGGACTTATCCTCCATGAACTTATCTAATTCTTTTTTGAACCCAGTTCTACTTTTGGCCTTCACTATATCCTCTGGCATCGAGTTCCACAGATTGACTGTGTGCTGTGTGAAGAAGGACTTTCCCTAGCAGAAAATTCTTCTCCACCTCGTATGATAACATAGTGATCAAAGTAAGCTTTGTGCTCTCACACAAACCAAGGGGAAAATCAGACATTTTTACCACTTACATGTAAAACAGGCTTCCTCTAGTAGCAAATAAGGCAAACTTTGAGCCTGAAAGAAGAAGAGAGGGTATTCTTTCTAGCCTAGTTTTTGAGCCTTCCAGAAGCACTTTCAGCATAGTGAGATACTAATAGCACAAACTGCAGAAAACACCTGTAACCCATGTCCCTCAAATATTCTCTGCTGAGAGCATTCCAAAGCAACTGGAGTGCTTTGTCAGTGTATAACTCTCCCATTGCACTAGCCTTCTTTTCAGGTATCTCAAAGCTCTTCACACGTGCATTAGATGCACAAGTGCATTAAGCGTCACCATGCTTCTGTGATGATCAGTGGGTGCTGTAGGTGGCAATCTGTCCCCTCCCTCCATCTTCCGTCAGCACTCCTCTGATCTTCAAAGTGAAAAGCTGGGACACTGTGGCTGGGTGTGTCACAGAGCAGCATTTTGGTGGTAATAAGGAAGGTTGTTGGTGAAGTGGAAAGAAAAAGAAGCACTCTCTTTCCTCTCCTACTTTCTCCCACTTTGAGAATGAAGAATTGGGACGTTTCACAGTAGAGGACAGCATGGGAGAAACTAATTTTATCCCTCTGTGATTCCCAAACTCTTCCCCTTCAATTTAGCTCTTACCCTACCCTCTCTTCCTCACTCCACAGAAACCTGCATTTCTTCCTCTATGCCTCCTCCCTCTGCCGCCTCAGATGCTGCAGGGACTCCTGCCAGGAGCCCCCTGTGGCAACCAGATGTACTGCAGCCCCTAAGGACAGGAGACAGAGCTTCCTCAAGGGCCAGACCAGGACGGGGCAATTAACTCCTCCAGGTACTAAGGTCCATCACAAACCTCACCACCTCCTGATCCAAGTGCAAGGCACATTTCCTTGACCTGTCCTCTCTAACATGAACAGAGAGCAACACATGCATGTGTAAATTTCAGAACACAGACGAGAGGACATGTTTGTCATGAGACGTTTGTCATGTTCTTAATCCATTACTGGGGGACAATTAGATACTATGGTGATAAGCACGGTATAAGAGCCAAAATAAAGTTGAATTGATATAGGAGCTAGAGCAGCTCCAATCTTCTGGTAGCATGAGCTGGTCCTGCAGTATATCACGAATATCATTCTCCGTGTTTTACATATGGAGGGGCTGAGGCAGAGATATATTCAGGTGCAATTTTTCAGAAGTGGTTAGTGATTTGGTGCCCAATCTGAGACATGCCTTGGCCCTGATTTTCAGAACTGCTGGGCACACACAACTCCAACTGAAATCAATGAAAGCTGCAGTCTGAAACGGGGCCAAGATGTGTCTACTTGGGCACCCCAAATCAGTGGCCGCATTTGAAAATTTTAGCCTCAATACTTGCTAGACGTCCCGGAGGGTTGTGGCAGAGCTGGGAGTAGAACCTAGGAATCCTATTTCAAAGGCCTGTGCTTTAGCAGCAAGAGTAACTGTACAGATAATTTCACAGTATCTTACACATAGTTTCTTTGCTGAAGACAATGGGAGCAATATAAAAGCACTCAGGGAATCTTTGCTCTTTCATGTTCACTTTTTTCATTAGCTCACAACCCATTCATTATTGTCAGAGAGTATCTTAAACTGCACTTAATATATCTTGCTGTCTTTTCTCTGGTTTGTTTATTGTATGTTTAAGGATCATTGTTTTAGAACTATCAGCCACTTGATGTCCTTCAAAAACACACTCTGCCCCCTCCCTGTAATACTGTGGAGACACTGAAGTTGTCCTGGCTTTCTCAGTGGTCAAAATGGGGGAACATGGTGGTACTTTGCTATCACGCCCCATCTACTATGCTTGACAATCCAATAATCATATCTCCTTGCCGTGCCACAATCCCTTAATTGCCCAACACCCCCTTTTCAGATCCTAATCTGGTGGCTCCTTTTCAGCCTCCTCCAACTGTGTGCTGTTTCCATGGTCACTTGCATAAAGGGAAACCGTTAAAGGGACCATCTGCCCATTTTCAAGCCACAGATTGCTTTTGTAGTGGAAGTGAGCAAGTTCCAGGGGTAGGGTAGCTTTCCTCAGTCAGTTCCTTCAATCCCCTCTCGACCAGTGCCCTTGTCTCTTCCCCTGTTGTCTTGCTCCCCTGCAGGTCTATCAAAGACAGGAAGAGAGGAAGCCCTTGGCACTTATTTTGTTTGGTTATGCTTTTGACACAAGTAATGGGTCCTGTGGGGAGAGGCAGCTTGAATATTGGCATGCTATACCGAGGCCTACCAATACATTCAAGCCCTGCATTTTTCATTACTAACATCTGGTCATCCTTTGTTTGGCTCATTCTTCTCTCTCTCTTTCTCAATCTCATTTACTTTAATTGTTATGGCATTTCATTAATTCAGATTTAATGTCAAGCAGATGATTAACCTAGCCTCACTATCCCCTCTCCCACACATGGTTGATGGTTCCTTAATGTCATCACTCCAACTTTCAAGGGGGTTATATATTTTATTTAAACTCCCATAGTGCACTCCAGGGTGGCTTGTTTCTCTAATCCTCACTTTGCAAAAAAGCTAGCGTCAGTGTTAGCCATGGACTAATATGGGTCTATTTAAAAAATGGGACTTGGGTGGAGGCTGAATGGTTTAGGAAAAAAGCGGTAGTAGTAACAGGGAGAGAGAGCACAGCTGTTACAGAGAAAACGTCTGCAGCATCTCAAGGGCAGGGGAGCAACATTACAGCCAGCAATGACCATTATCAATCATAATATTATACTATTCTTCATATTCTACTGTCTATAAAGGTCATGAGTAAACCATACAGTACTGGCATTTATATTCAGTTTTACTATGATAAAATAATGTTTGCACCCTGGCTTCATTCCTGCTTCATTAAACAGAATAACCTTTTTTATTTCAGATCTTGTGGGGAAATTAGAAACATCCTCAGCCAGCAAGCACTAATAATGAAGGCTGAAAAGCCAAGATCATCAACAGTATTTCTAATTCTCCCTCAAGAACGGGAATAAAGAAAATATTAATATGCTTAACGATGTCTGACACTTTAGCCCCAAAATATATTTTGGAATGGAGTAAGCTGGTACTGTACAACTGCAAGCAGTATTCAGGTAGTGAAGCACGCAAGTTTATTTAATAATATAACAGCTATTTAAAAATTAAAAGGCATTCTTGTTCAAAGGGTTTGTGGCAACCTCAGAGGCCCACTGTATAACCTTCCAAAACATGTGTTTTCCCAGTGCCTCTGATTTTGGAAAATGTGTGTGGTCCATCAAGGCTCCAGAATGAGTAATCAGAGCATAAGAACCGCCATACTGAGTCACACCAATGGGCCATCTAGCCCGGTATCATGTTTTCGACAGTGGCCAGCATCAGAGCTTCAGGGGGAATGTAGTGAACAGGGCAGTTGGAGTGATCCTCTTCTGTCTTCCCCTCTTGGCTTTTGGTTGTCAGAGTTTAGGGTCACCCCAAGCATGAGGTTACATCCCTGACCATCTTTACTAATAGCCATTGATGGATCTATACTCCATGAATTTATCTAGTTCTTTTTCGAATGCAGTTATGTTTTTGGACATCACAACATCCTACAACAATGAGTTCCACAGGTTAACTATGCTTTGTTGAACAGGTACTTCCTCTTATTTGTATTATACCTGCTGCCTATTAATTTCATCGGGTAACCCCTGTTTTTTGTATTATGGGAAAGGTTAAATAACACTTCTTTATTCACCCTTTCCACACAATTAATGATTTCACAGACCTCTATTATACCTCCCTTATTTGTCTCTTTTCTAAACTGAATAGCCCTAATATTTTTAATCTTTCCTCGTATGGAAATCGTTCCATAGCCTTGATCATCTTTGTTGCCCTTCTCTGAACTTTTCCAGTTCCACTATCTGCTGTTTGAGATGGGGTGACCAGAACTCGGTACAGTATTACAAGATGTGTGTACACCATGCATTTATATAGTGGTATTATACTTTCTGTCTTATTTGCTACCCTTTCCTGACAGTTCCTAACATTGTGCTTGTCTTTTTGACCACTGCTGAAGTTTTTGGAGAACTATCTATTGTGCCTCTAAGATCTTTCTTTAGTGGTAACAGCTAGTTAGAACCCACCATTTTATGTGCATGTCTGGGATTATTTTTTTCAAAGTGCATTACTTTTCACTTAACAATATTGAATTTCATCTGGCATTTTGTTGCCCAATCACCCAGTTTTGTGAGATCCCTTTGTAAGTCTTTGCAGTCATCTGCGGATTTACCTATCTTGAATAATTTTGTAACATCTGCAAATTTTGCCACCTCACTGGTCACTCCCTTTTCTAGACCATTTATGAATATGTTGAACAGCACAGGTTCCAGTACAGATCCTTAGGGGACCCCGCTATTTACCTCTCTCCATTGTGAAAACTGACTGTTTATTCCTACCCTTTGTTTCCTATCTTTTAACAAGTCACAGATTCATAGAAGGACCTTCCCTGTTATCTGCTGACCACTTAGTGTCCTAAGAACCTTTGGTGAGTGACCTTGTCAAAGGCTTTCTGGGTACTTTCTGAAAATCCAACTACACTGTATCAACTGGATTACCCTTGTCCACATGCTTGTTGACACCTCTAAAGAATTTGAATAGATTGGTGAGGCACGACTTCCCTTTAAAAAACTCATGTTGACTCTTTCTCAACCAATCATGTTTATCTATATGTTTGATAATTCTGTTTTTTATTATAGTTTCTACCAATTTGCCCAAAGCTGAAGTTAGACTTACTGGACTGTAATTGCCAAGATTGCCTCTAGAGCCCTTTTTAAAAACTGGCATTACATTAGCTATCTTATGTTACATACTACAGTTAGTAGTTCTGCAATTTCATATTTGAGTTCCTTCAGAGCTCTTGGGCAAATACCATCTGGTCCTGGTGACTCATTACTGTTTATTTTATCCATTTCTCTAAAACCTCCTCTATTGACACATCAGTTTAGGACTGTATTTCACATGTTGCTCACAAAGGAGAGCTCTGATGTGGGTATCTCCCCCAGATTCGCAGCAGTGAAGACTGATACAGCTTCCCCACAGTGGCCTGGTCTTCCTTGAGTGCTCCTTTAGACATCTGGTCATCTAGTGGCCCCATTACCTGTTCGGCAGGCTTCCTGTTTCTGATGTACTTTAAAAAAAAAATCTTACTGTTAGTTTTCGTATCTTTAGCAAGTTGGAGCATGGAGGGCCCCCTTTTTAGGCTCAGCACTCTTCCACCTCCCACCAGCTCAGAACCAACATCAAAACTCAACCTCCTACTTTATTCACACCCCTGCTCTCTCACTCAGTGCCCTCCTGGTCACAAACCCAAACAATATGTTGCTTAACTGGACAAGCAACAGCAGAAAGAGACTCTAGTTTTAAGAAGCATGTGTGGGGGGGATGGGAGGGAGGGTCCTATACCTGCCTGTTTCTGGCTAATCTCAATTAACCCCAAACAAGCCTGCATTCTTTGCTCCGCATATGCCCCCCTCTGCTGCCTGCCTGAAAATCATATGTTGCATGGTAAGTGCAGATGGCACAAGCTCAGTTCCAGCCAAGTGCACTACAATGGCTGGAGCACACAGGGGCTGGGAAACTCACGCTCCTACGATGACTCTCTCAGTGGCATGAGATGATATTGCAACATGCAATACTGCACCCATGTTATAGGTACAACCGTTTATAGTCCATTTGACAACTCGGGCATGATGACTGTGGTTTAGCCTCCCAATTTCTAATGACTAGCTGCTCCTGCAGCCAGCCCAGAACTGTTACACAGAATTAGATTGCTGTGAAACAGCTCATAAAGACAGCCTGTGTGGAACCTAGAATTTAGCCTACATTTGATTCAAGGAACTGTAAGGTGGAACAATACTGCAACCCTGACTAATGTCTTCATCCCAAGAAATAAGAGGATCTTACAGCGGTATAGATACAATTTAAACTCTTCTGCTGAAAGGTCCTACAAGAACAAACCATTGGGCAGTGTTTTCTCCATTCTAGAGGGTGTGTGCATGCGTATATCACTGCTCTACCCGGGTGTTAAAGTCCTGTGAGTAAATAGGAAATTGAAATATACAAGAATCCTGGTCTCTTCAGAAGGAGCCAAGTTCTTGCAAGGTTCTGTACTTGCCTGTTTGCATAGAGCAAACAGGCAGAATAGAGTGTCAGCACAATTTGCATGTGTGCCTGCAAACTAAAACACAGCTGGTGTTTGATTTGACGTCTGCCAGCATGGAAAGTGTGCCTTTCAGCGCACACCGCTAGAGAGAATATAAAGTGCTGCAATGCCCATAAATTAAGTCCAGTTGCCACAATGTTTCTAGCCTTCCATTTAACAGCAACAGCTGTAATTAAAGAGAGAGAGCCTAGAGCCCTTTTACAAAGCCTGCAGAACACAAAGCTCCTAACTCCCAGAATATGACAAATAGGAAGGAGCACTTTGAATACCCAAACTATCATATCCTCTGAAGCTGACAGAGTTCACTTCTGTTATATTAGACCCCACAACTCTACAAGTACAATGACATTCCTGAAAGCTCCTAATCACAAGGTATGCACTGGACAATGTTGCTAACTTCCTAATTCTTGATATTAACCAAAATGGTATAGCTAATATGCCAAAAAATAAAATAAAGCCTCTGAACATTATTTTGAAGGTAAGATTAATTGGATTGTTAACTTATTATTTATAATTTACACTCTGATAGCAACCCCAGTGGGCAGCTAGGCAAAGTCCCTGCCTTGGACTGTTCACTTCAGACTTGCTTTTGCTCTCATTGAAATTAAGAGTATCAGGAATGGGCCCTCAGTTTGTACGTTGTTTGGGGCAGGGACTTTATACTCATCTGTTAAACAACTGAATGCATGTCTTCACACCTGTTGGAAAAGCCTGCTGGCACATCACAAACCATTAAAAAATAAAATAAAAAAAGAGAATAGTTTGCAAGTGTAAATTTCTGAAGCTATAAGCTTGTACCATCATAAATATCTGTTACTGAAAAACTCTGGTATTCTTTCAATAGTCGGTGCACTGGCTTATGATGTGCTACCATGACTGGATTTGATATTCATGGACCGTGGTTTAGAATGAGAGTGTTGCAGGTATCGAGGGATGCTAGAAAGGGTAAGAAGGGCTATCAAATGCCAGCTAGTGATGAAATGAGATTTTAGTAGTATTAACCAAGAAACAAGCTGGTTAATTGTTCTCCAAATCATACTTCTAGTATTGCCTCAGGAGCAATTCAATAGAAGAACAGATGGAGCTAAAGATGGCAGGGGTGAATGACAGTCCAGAATTTAGGTAAATTGCTCTACAATCTAACATTCAAAAATGCTGCTCTTGGAAAGCACGCATAATATATGCACTTTGATACAAAATGGTGGGTATGGGTTAGCTCATGCCTATATATTAGTATCCCTCCCCCTGACTACACACACAAGTAGCTGGTACCAGAGCTGGTCAAAAACCACAGAAACATTTCTGAAAATTAAAAAAAAAAAATCCCTTGCAAAAAATTTTCATTGAAACCTCAAATGTTTGAAAAAATCCAACTATGCTACAAGCTGGTCAAAAAACAGCAAACAATTTTTTGCAAGAAAATTTGTAAAATAACAAAAAATTTAAAAATTCAAAAATTTCCAATTCCTGCCCATCTTCCACCCTAAAGGTGAACCTCCAAGCAAACCTAGAATTTCTTGTTTTGTCCTTTATTGCTCCTTTATGATTCTTTTTATTTTAAACTAAAGGGGCACATGGGGAGTGTTTGTTTGCTTTTACTTTTGAAATATCAGGATTTCACTGTCTTTACTTTGCTTGTGGATCCTGGCAAGGTCTATTCTAGATAATATGGATAGTGATTTCATATGACACTGTTACCTCAGCTGCATCTCTTCTGCCACAGATGAGTGGGGAGGGGATGCTGACTCAAGAACATCCCTATTCAAAGTCTCCAAATCTTGCTAGCGACCTATAGCAAAGCAAAGCAAGTGAGGATCTAATAATTCTAATGTACAAAGAGGCCTGCCAAGTGACACCAGCTTTCACACTTTGCCTGTATGTCAGCTGGAATCTCATGCATCAAGCTGAGCTATGAGCAGGCTGCAGGCATTTGCCTGCAGTTGTACTTTCCAGCCTGATGGGGCCACTGTGGCCTGTAGCCACAGGCCTCCTCTTTAGCAGCCCTTTTTAGATTATAGCCAGCAAGGAGCAGCCAGGAGAAGGTTGTGGGTGCAGCACAAGGTGAGGGGGCCAATATTGCCCCCAAGATCCTTCCTAAATCACAGATTCCCAGCAAAAACAAATACACACCATTCCTCCCCTAGCAAACCCTCACCCTTCCCCAAGAGCCACAAGGATCCCACTGCCAGCAACTGCCAAGCAACTGCCAGCAACTCCAAGCACCTGAGCACTCCATCTCCTTTCTGCGTCCCCATCCAGTTAGCCTGTCAGATAGCCCCCACATTACTCCTAACATTAGCTCCCAAAGAGAGAGCCACCGGCTTCGCCTCAGACAACCTCCAGCAACCACCATCTCCATTTGCCAAGTTTGGGCACCTCCATATCCTACACCTGACATTGCTAAGAGCACAGTGTGTTGACTGTAAGCTACAGTTTATAGTTATATGATATGGTTATATTAAAAAAAATGTATAAAAGGTCACTTAGAGCTTCACAAAAAATGCAAACATGAAAAAAGCAGACAAATCATTTAAAAATAATTAACATTGAGACAGTCTTTATCCATTATTACACATACACACAAAAACGATGTTAAAAGATTATTATTAAGGTTGCAAAGTCAAGTATTCAAAAGTTAGGAAATGCCAGAATTAAGGTTAGTTTGATTCCCTTGTGCACGTACAACATGATAGTCATTAATCATATGAACACATACCATTTTTCCACATGATTCCTGCCTCGTTTCGTGCACAAGATGGACAGTGCTCATTTAATGAGCAGTTATTCAATATTTTGTGTTATCCTCATATTCAGTGTGTGGCCCCAGACCTTATTTACTGCACACTATCCAACGCTGCTCTGAAGACAGAATTATTAGTTTCTACATGGGCTTTTCTATGGCATTTATCATTATAACATTTGAAAGTTTCACAAACATTAATGAATGTAAAAAGAAAAGGAGGACTTGTGGCACCTTAGAGATTAACAAATTTATTTGAGCATAAGCTTTTGTGAGCTACTCACTTCTTTTTGTGGATACAGACTAACACCGCCGCTACTCTGAAACCTGTCATTAATGAATGTATTACTACAACGTCCCTGTGAGGTGAAGAGGGTGGCCAATGTCCCCATTTTACAGAAGAGGAACTGAGGCTGAGAGATTAAAGTCAGAAGTATCCACTAATTATGGGTGGCCAATTTGAGATGCCTGGGACATGATTTTTTCAGAGTACAGTAAAGCCTCACAGTTACAAACACCTCGGGTATGGAGGTTGTTTGTAACTCTGAAATGTTTGTAACTCTGAACAAAATGTTATGGTTGTTCTTTCAAAAGTTTACAACTGAACATTCAAAATACAGCTTTGAAACTTTACTATGCAGAAGAAAAATGCTACTTTCCCTTTATTTTTTTAGTAGTTTAGTACTGTACTGTGTTTATTTTTTTGTCTGTCTTTGAGTACTGATTGAGTACTTCCGGTTCCAAATGAGGTGTGTGGTTGACTGGTCAGTTTGTAACTCTGGTGTTCGTAACTCTGAGGTTCTATTATACTTACCAGTATATAGCACCTTATATATTCAAAGCACAGCTCGCACTGATTTCAGTAGCATCTGAGAGTGCTCAGCACTTCTGTAAATCAGACCTCAGGGTCTCATGCTGGGCATCCAGAATATGAGGAACACACAATTAGTGACCACCTATGAAAAGTTTGCTTTAAATGACTGTCCCAGCATCAGACAGGAACCCTGTGGCAGAGGCAGGAAAATAATTCAATTTTCCAGAGCAGCATTCAACTGCCATGAGACCATCATTTCCCTTCCTACACTCCCCTGCCTCATTCACTACAAATCTTTAAACTTCTGCAGTAAATGAAGCAAGGGTCTTTCAGACAACAGGGATCCTACACACAACAATCTCCTTCACTACACAATCCTGATTCGTCCCAAAAGCAGGTCTAGCCTGTGCACTGAATGAGGCCTAGAAAAAAAAAAGTGATTAGGTAATTAAAGACTATTATAATGCACACGCACAAGGGGGCTGAATTAAGGTTTGCAACAGCAACCTTAATTCTGGCATTTCCTAACTTTTGCGTGCTTGACTTTCCAACCTTAATAAAATCTATTTAACATAGTTTGTCTGTTATTTCCTAGGTTTTGAAAAAAGCAAACTGAAAAAAACAGAAGTTCCACCTTGTGGTACTGGAAAGGGTCATCAGCAGGGTTGGAACCTTTAGATCCATCACACAGACCTCTGCTACCTGACCTAACAGAGTAATAGATTGCAGTAGTAGGTTGTCATCCTCTGTGTGACCAACACTAGAAGGGAATGAGACACACCCTTTGCCAGTGAATTTCACAGGTATTTGCTGACAATAGAGGAACTGAGATACTCAGAAATAGCAGGTCAGGGATAGTCAATTATTTTTTGTCAAGGTCCAAATTTCAAGAAACATTTTTCACACCACAATAACAATAACAATAAGAAGTCAATAAAAAGATTTCACAGTCTGTTCAAAAGAGCTGGTGGTCCAGAGGTGGCCCGCGGTCCGCCTATTGACCACTCCCGTAGTAGGTTCTGTTACAGTTTGTGTGGGGGTGAGCTGGGGAGGGGAGTGTTCTCTAGTGGTCACAGTTCCTTCTGCTTGTTCCCACCAAACTTGATTCCTTCTGCTCTGTCCTCTCTAATGTATCTCTGTACCAGTCCTTTCTGTCCCCTACCCTGGCTCCTCATATCTCAATCCTGTACTCCTCATTTAGTACCAACACTCTAATTTCTAATCTCAGTCCCAGTTTCCTTGCCCAGCCAGTCCCAGTCTCGGACCCCGACTCCTTGTCCATTGTCAGTCTCCCTCCTACATTAGCTCCCAGTTCTTCCCTGCCTGTTTCCCTCCCCAACTCCCAGTCTCCTTGCCCAGCCCGCCTCACTCTCCCCCTAACTCCTAGTCCCAGTTTCCCTTCCCCACTGCACCAGCCTCCAGTCTGAGTCTTCCCCCCATAACCCTCAGGGTCATTGTCCTAATCTACTCCTCAACCCTGCCCCGATTCTTGCCCACTCTGCATTTGAATCAGGCAGCTTGCTCCTCCTCATGGCTGGGACCCAGCAGGGGGAACATTGGAAGTACAGGAGAGACAGTCCTTCTACTCTCAGTTCTGGTGCCTGGACCTGGAACTGGCCCAACTCAGAGTAGCCCAGAGTTGCAATTACAGTAAAAGTCCTGCTAAGCCCCAGAAATGAGCATGGTCAGTACAGATGGAATCTTCAAGGAATTTAACTGCTAGGCTCTAGACAGTTTCTACTGAGCATATTTGAGCTGTGATTTTTCAAAGGCTTATAACTCAGTGGGTGGATTTTCACAGAGACAGCACAAGGCACATTCTGACACATAGGCCATTCCCTTCTAAATTCAGAGTCCCTGCTCCAAAGCATGAGGTACTAGAGCTTCTCAAAGAAAAGGTTGCTGGTTGGTTTTTTGCTTCTTTGTTTTTTGATATGGGTAGAGCACATATTTTTCTCTAACTTAATTCTTAGAAATTGGTTGAACCATTTTGGGTGAAATTTTCCCAAAAAATCAGCCTGAGGCAGACACTCAATATGGAAAATATCAGCCCAAATGTTTAAAGTTTGAAAAAGTTATAAGCAACTGAAAACAGGGGAAGTGTCCGGCAACCTTCATAATAGGCACCTATAATAAAGAGAATGTATACATTATAATTAAGGCTGCAAATTTGCCTCGGAGGTCACGGATTTTGGCTTTGCAGTTGGCTTTTAATGTAAACTAGGCAGCTGACACCTGCCTACTATTCTCTAACAAGCTAAAGAATGACAGAATACACTGTGTGAGACAAACCAGCAACATGAACACTTCTCTGTGATTTATAACATCAAAGGCAGATATTTGAAATCTGGTCTGTTACTTGAAAACCTGAAACTTAAATGAAATTCACAGTAGCTGCCAGTGTATCAGTTTCTCAAGTATGCTTTAGGTAAGGGTTTGTGCAGTGTTCTAACTCCACATGAAAACGGGGGTGGACTATAAAAGTTGTCTCGAAGCTGGCAATTTGATACATCTACATCCTGTCCTCAAGTTAGTGCTAATGACCCACAAGAGAGAAATCCTGATTAAATTATAAGCACAGAACGTTAAAGCACAATATTCTCTTTTCTTGACAAGAAACAAATGGAGTCTTTTAACATTACAGGTTTCAGAGTAGCAGCCGTGTTAGTCTGTATTCGCAAAAAGAAAAGGAGTACTTGTGGCACCTTAGAGACTAACCAATTTATTTGAGCATGAGCTTTCGTGAGCTACAGCTCACTTCATCGGATGCATACTGTGGAAACTGCAGAAGACAGTATATACACAGAGACCATGAAACAATACCTCCTCCCACCCCACTCTCCTGCTGGTAATAGCTTATCTAAAGTGATCATCAAGTTGGGCCATTTCCAGAAATTCCAGGTATTGTTTCATGGTCTCTGTGAATATAATGTCTTCTGCAGTTTCCACAGTATGCATCCGATGAAGCGAGCTGTAGCTCACGAAAGCTTATGCTCAAATAAATTGGTTAGTCTCTAAGGTGCCACAAGTACTCCTTTTCTTTTTAACATTACGCTATCTTTGCAGACACTATTCATACCACATATAGAGTGAGGTGGTTTTGGTTGTGTTTTTAAAGTGCACCACAATTAAGTCCTCAGCAATGCAGTCAGGGGGGCATTCCCCCAACCCCCTAATATCCTTGCCAGACACAGCCAGCAAAAGCGCTAGCGCTGATGCAGTTATACCAGCAAATATGTTCTGTTGATGGTATAGCTTATTTCTTTTGGGAACTAGTTTAACCTATACCAGCAAAAAAACCCTCTTTTGCCAATCTGGGCTGTCCCCACACTGGGTGAGTGGGGGGGTTGTTGATATAGTTGTACCAGGATAACTATAATGGCAAACTCCTTCAAATGTAGACAAGACCATACTCTTTGTCCATTGGGGCCTCATCTAAAGGCCACTGAAGTCAACAGGCCATTGAAGTCTTCCTTTCCAACATGCAGGAATTCTATTCCATCCTTAGTCCTTGGTCTCCTGGTTTGCTGCAGTGTCACTAAGCCAGCTCCAGTGGCTGACATTTTTTAATTAGATTTTTCTGATTATAGAGCTTCTCCTGCACTGAACTGTATTCTATGTTGAGACATTTTTTTAATCTTTGAGATGCTTAATTATCAGCCTGCCTTTGTGACATCATGATATTTTTGCCCTGAATTTAAGCACTTCATCTGCCTTGCTCCATTATTTTTTAGACTCTCATAAACTGAGAGGACTTATTATGCCAATTAGTTTGGTTTTATCCAACTCAGTAAGTAACAGATGAGCCATCCTAAAGAATGAACATTTGTTTAATCTCCACTGAGGTTTAGATGTGTGCGTATGGTTGGGACTGCAGCCCTCTTTCCTGCTACTCTTCCCACCCCCATGCCCAGCATATCAGGATAGTCTTCATTCAAAGTGGCGAGACATCTGATTAATCCTTTCCCCACCTGTGGCACTACAATTATACTTCATACAAGGTATGGAAAGAGGACATTTTTCTCTAACCAGTAAGGGAAATTCCTTGTAGAAGACATTCTTCAGGCTGGAGGATTGCTCGCATATACCTGCTGGAAGCAGGCAGCAATTCCATGCCTATTCTAAAAGGCTTAAAAGTTAGCAGCTATAATGCTAACACTAACCAAACAGAATGCATGCTCTTCATTTTTAGAGGTGGGTGGTTTCATCCAGGTTGGCGGATGTCTACCTAAGAGAAAATAAACAGTACAAATATATCCGCACTCTCATATGGGACATCCACCAAATAGGAGGATTGCTGGGAAGTAGCAAGCAGTGGAACGACAACAAAGAAAATGAGTTGAAATTAAAAACTTGAGATAACTACATAGTCATCCATTTTATAGATCCCATCCAAAAACTGTTAAAATGGAGTTAAGATTGAGAGTGCATATCAGTCATTTAACGTGAAATATATTACCTGGATGCTGTTGTTATCCCCAAATCAAGCACTGTAAACCCAGGAAATTCAGAGTAAAGGTTAAACCAAAGAGAAATCCAAACATCCTAGGGTTTGGAAACGCACAGTTAGAGCACCCGAACAATTTTAACTTTGCCTTGTTGAAACACCATGCAACAACCTATTATTAGGATTAAAGCATTTCAGTCGTTGTGGTCCCAGATTAGATTCAACTACTTTATAGAGACACATTGGCGTTTTTTCCCCACTCATGGCATGACTACAAGGCACAGTTAAAGAGTTACAGATAGCTAAACAATGGATACCTCAGAGACTTGAGAGACCTGAGAGGCACAGGTTGGGCTGGGCTAGGCTTTTCTTCTAGTGCTTTGTACAAGCACTTTTCAAAGACAGACCCAGAACCCTGAATTCAATCTTTATATAAAGAGCAGAGGTTGAGTTTTAATTACCTTTAGTTACCCTGCCTCAGTGTGTGTAGCTGGCAGGTGAAACTAAGTTACACTGCTGCGGAATACTTGAGAGAAAGCAGCACAATAAAAATGGTAGGCTGGCAAAGCCACATTAGCACTGATGTAGCTCTTCAGAGGCGTAGGTGCTGATACCTCCAGGGCCAACTGGTTGTAGGGAGAATAGCAGGAAAGACACTGTGCTCAGAAAAGCTTTTCCCGGGAGTGAAATGAAAATTAAATGAAAATGAGAAGTTCTCCAAAACCGTTATTTCTTTTAGTAACGAGAGAGGCAGAGGGCAGCTGTTTCACACGGGTTGCTGCCTGCATCTCATTGAGGAATACAGAAACTTTAATTGGCACCCAAAAAGTCAGACCAGCTCCCTTCAGAGGACATGGGAAGACATACCAGCAGGCCTCCACAGAGACAGATGCTCTGCATGAAAAAATGCTATGTACTTTACATTGAATTTTCAAAAAATCAGACAATATTTAGATCAGCACTAGATAGTACGGGTTCTAACTTCCTAATGAATCTTTGAAAGCAGATGTCTTCACTTCTCTGTGTCCAACTTAACAGAAAGTATAGCACAGAACAACATTTTTCTATTATAAATGCCTCTCTAAATAGAATGAATCCCTCTTCTCTCTTATTATTTCAGATAATGAAACTTTATTTTTACTTATTCTGTAATAATAAAATGTTATTTCACCTTTACAGTTTTTCTCTCATACAGAACAATGTTCATGAAGTGGCATTTAATGAGCCTTTGGTTTCCAAAGTCCTAGAGAGAAATGTTAATTGGGCCCGTTAGAATCATTTGTAAGCTATAAGATACCACTGAACTCTTTTTACTTCTCTTCAGGGACAATTGTGAAGTTTTATAAAGAAAAAAAATGCCGTAAGTGTAAAAGGTAAAGATTCCTCCCTGTTTTTCAGTAATCTTCTACTCACAGACATGGACAACGAATTAGAACAACAAACAAAAGTAGACAACAAATGAGAAAGCCAAGTGAATTTAGCAGATCCAGTATAACACATGGAGTTTGTAACACCATCTATTACTAAGGTTGCCTGACGCTTCCCATTATAAGACCCTGTTTTCTGTTGTTTATAACTTTGCCAAACTAACTATTTGGGCTGAAATTTTCCATGCTAGATGTCTGCCTGAGGCTGTTATTTATTAATTATTACTTTTGAAAACTTCAGCTAAAATAATTCTGCCATTTCTGAGAATGAGGCTAGGGGAAAAAACATTGTTCTGCCCATTTTCAAAAGTTTTGTCAGCCTTTACATTGAAAATCTCTAGCACCCCCATGCCTTTGAGCAGAGACTTGAAATTTGGAAAGGAGTTGCCTTTGTGTCAGGGACATCTGTTTGGCCATCCTCATGAAAACTGCCTGAATGTGGACAAGTTATAAGTCCTTGAAAAACTGCAATTTGCACATGCCCACTAGAGACTTCTTAGCGTCTAGCACAGGAGTCGGCAACCTTTCAGAAGTGGTGTGCTGAGTCTTCATTTATTCACCCTAATTTAAGGTTTCGTGTGCCGGTAATACATTTTAACGTTTTTAGAAGGTCTCGCTCTATAAGTCTATATTATGTAACTAAACTATTGTTGTATGTAAAGTAAACAAGATTTTTAAAATGTTTAAGAAGCTTCATAAGTTAACATGCAGATCTTATCAGTTTAGTGCCGTGGTTCTTAACCTGGGGTGCACATACCCCCTGGGGGTTCGAGATATGAGAGTTTTTTTAGAAGGTAAATCATCGAAAACACAAGTTAAGCACAGGCACATAAGTACAACTACTTTGTTTCATCAAACCTCTGTATTTATTAACGTTATACATTTTTTAACGATTACTGTAATATACAAAGTTTTTAAGTTTTTAAGCTAATTGTAGTGTAATTTTTGATAAGTGCTGCAGAGCGCTGGGCCCAGGCCAGGAGCAGAGCCCTGGGCTGGCTGCCGGTACCCCAAGCTGGCAGGAGGGCTGAGCAGGACTGGAGGCCTGGACCCTGGCTGGCAGGGGGCCAGGCGGCTGGAACCCCAGACCAGCAGCGAAGTGAGCGGGGCCGGCAGCTGGTACCCCAGGCTGGCAGCAGACTGAGCAGGGCAGATGGCCGGGACCCCGGCTGGTAAGGGACCGGTGGCCGGAACCCCAGACTGTCAGCGGGCTGAGCTGGGTGGCGGACATAACCCCAGACTGGCAGCGGCTCACCTGCTGCCGGTCTAGGGTTCAGCCGGCTCCTGCCAGCCAGGGTCCCAGACACCGGCCCCGTTCAGAGGTTCCGTTCACTCAGGACGGCAGTGGGCTGAGCGGGGCCAGCGGCCAAGACCCTGGCTGGCAAGGGGCCAGCGGCTGGAACTCCAGACCATCAGTGGGCTGAGTGAGGCCAGCGGACAGAACCCCAGACTGGCAGCGGGCTGAGTGGCTCATCCCGCCGCCGGTCTGGGGTTCCGTCCGCCGGCTCCTGCCAGTTGGGGTCCTGGCCACTGGCCCTGCTCAGCCTGCCGCCAGCCTGGGGTTCCATACACCCAGGCAGCCAGCGGGCTGAGCAGAGCCAGCAGCCGGGACCCCGGCTGGCAGCAGTGTGTCAGTAAAAATCGGTATGCATGCCGCAGGTTGCCGACCCCTCGTCTAGCACCTAAATTCTCCAAAGATTCTGTCTGCACTGGGGATGCTCCATTCTGGTGCTGAGCAAGACTTTCCCTGCAACTGCACCTCTGGGCTGCTGTGAGCCATGCCAGATCCTGATCCTGGTACCTGAACTAGAAGCAGGGAACCTGTCTCCTGTGCTCTCAGGATATGCCTACAGGGATAAAAAAACCTGCAGCTGGCCCGCGTCAGCTGTCTTGGTCTCATGGGGCTCATGGTCTAGGGCTGAAAACTTGCTGTGTAGATGTTTGAGCTCGAGCTGGAGCCTGAGCTCCGGGACTCTGTGGGGGTGGAAGGTCCCAGAGCCCAGGCTCCAGCCCAAGCCCAAATGTCCACACCACAATTTTTAGCCCCACATTCTGAGTCCCACAAGCCCGAGTCAGCCAACCTCAGTCAGCCAAAGTCTTTTATCCCTGTGTAGACTTTCCCTCAATGACATCCCCTTCCCCGCCCTGCTGGGCTCAGGCAATAAGGAAGAAGCTGCCTGATTTGCATGTGAAGGAGAGAAGAGCCAGACCTGCCAGTGGGAATAGAGGTGGGAGCAGATTTAAACAGGGATCCTTGGGGTGGAGGGAAGACTGGGACTGGAAGAGGGAAACCGGGACTGGTAGCTGGGGTGGGTAGGAGACTGGGACTTGCACTGGAACCTGGGGTGAGGGGGACGGGGGGGGGAGACTGGGAGTTGAGGGGAGAGATTGCGGCTGGCTGGTCAAACAGACTGGGACAAGGAGCCATAGATTGGACACTGAGACTGGATGAGGAACCTGGGGAGGGAGACCGGGACAACAGGCAACCTTAGCAGTGGCATTTCCTAACTTTTATGTGCTTGACTTTGCAAACTTAATAGTGTTCTTTGAATGTAGGGGGACTTTTTTTCAGTGTGTAATGATAACTAGGCAGATTAATATTTCAGCTCTTAAGGCTACTCTGACAATAACAGTAGTTTTCAGTATAAATTTGACACACATAGCGAGTCTGCCCCTGAAGGGACACATGAGAGATAATGTACTTTAAAGGATCAGCAAAAAGAACAGGAGTACTTGTGGCACCTTAGAGACTAACAAATTTATTAGAGCATAAGCTTTCATGGGCTACAGCCCACTTCATCGGATGCATAGAATGGAACGTATAGTAAGAAGATATATATATACATACAGATAAGTTGGAAGTTGCCATACACACTGTGAGAGGCTAATTAGTTAAGATGAGCTATTATCAGCAGGAGAAAAAAACTTTTGTAGTGATAATCAAGATGGCCCGTTTAGACAGTTGACAAGAAGGTGTGAGGATACTTAACTTAGGGAAATAGATTTAAAGGATCAGATAATTTGCATTTAGAGTACCATGGGATCCAGGCCTTTTCACAGTGTGGCTATTAGCAGTCTCTTTCAAATGCCAGATCCCTGTCCATGCGTCATGCCAAAGTTTTTAATAGACTCAATCTTTGTTAACTTTAAGTTTTTAACAAAACAGGGGGAGCCAATGCAGAATATAGGACCTGCACCGGGCCCTTGGCTCCCCCAGCTCACAGTGTCTTGCCAAATTCATAACCTTTGCAAGGGTCCTGGCTCCTCCTATTGCTGCAAAGATTTGCAGAGTCCCCAGCTCCTTTGGCTTCCCCTTAATCTGTAGAATTTGGGGGCTCTAAAAGTTCCTCAGGACTCTAGATCCTTTGCTTTATGATGCTCTGTGATGCTTAAGAGCAATCCCCAGGGTTCCTTTTTCTTCTTCTTCACATCTTGCCCTGAACTCGTTTCTAAAAGTGTTCTTCAGGTTGTATAGATTACACAACATGCCTCTTGGACCATGCAGATGCTAGACAGTGCCCTTTCTGCCAGGTGGGTCCTTAGTAAGTCTTTATAAAGAGTTACTAAATAACAAGGCAGATTTTTGTAAATGTATCCTTTTAAAACTGTGATTGCTCTTCAAGTATTTTATGCACCAAATCTTTTAGCTAAAGTGACCCAGTAGGTAAGACACTTGATAGAATATTTTAAAAAGTGTAATTGTAAAGCACTGATAACTTTAAAATATTATGAGTACCTGTCTTCAAACTTTCCAGAAAACAAGCACATTAGTACTTTCCCCTGTGTAAAGTATTTAAGGGAGTAAACATCATGTTCATCTCAGAACTTTGGGTGCAGCTTTGGTAAAGGAGCTGCTACTCAGTGGCTCTATAGTCAGAGTGATTTTTAAAGACCTAGAACTCAAAATCAGCTTGGCCAATTTCATTGTCATTTCGCAGGAAACAATTGTTGCTTCCCACTGTTCAATGAAACTATTGCTACAAACAAATAAGTACTGTAATTGCTAGACAAACAAGTCAAATATGCAAGTTAGAATCCTGTTCCTTTAGTTCTAGAAACGAGAATACAGGTCCCTACTACTTGAGCTAAGAGGAAGCCTCTATTACAGAGGTAGGTTACAGAAGGATCTTTATGTTCTCTCACAGCTGCAGCCCGCCACCTAATGCACATTCAGACACTATAATCTAACAAATGATAATATTTTTGCTTAATTACAACCTCTTTACTGCAAAGATTCCCTATGCAGGAATTGTCAAGGAGCTGTAACAAGGTAAACAGCTTGAAGGGGCAACAATAAGTTATATTTTAGTTAGAGTTGCACAAAAATGTTAGATAGAGATCAAAATTCTAAATCACGGTACTATTTTTATGTCCTGAAATCTAAGCAGATTGATTTATTTTCTTCAAACTTTTCAGAAATGTTTTCATTAGCTTTCAGAGTAAATATAGTAATTATAATTATGTAATTCAGATGTTCTTGAAAAGCCTGAAAAGCATCTTCCCTATTTTGCTCAATATCAAAGAAATCTATTGATAAACTTGTATTCCTCGTCTTGGATGGGGACAGTGGGATTCTTAATTTGGAACTCTTGTCAATATCTTGTTTTGTGACTATAGTGGCACTTTTACAAGATTTCTCATCTGTACCCAAAAAATCTCTGAAATCCAGCTTCTCCTTGAAGAAAACGTGAGCTCCAGATTTGTTTCCTTGGGAAAGCATAATTTAGTGCTCATCCACTATCTAAAATAAACCATTATGAAACTCACTTGGCTAACTACAGTACAATATTTCTAGCTTGAACAATTTGAGGACTTAGTTCAATCTAACGCACTAATTCTCCATGTAGAGATCGTTCTTCTACCCTATACACCATGTCCTCTAAAAACAGAAACATTCCAGTGCAGAACAACAAGATTCACTGGGAAAAAATGTCCCCTGTGTATTATCTCACAAAGCCAATTGACTTGGCTCATATGTTTTCCTCTTCCTGAAGAGATTTTTAAATCACTCATTGATAAGAAACGTTTCAGAGTAACAGCCGTGTTAGTCTGTATTCGCAAAAAGAAAAGGAGTACTTGTGGCACCTTAGAGACTAACCAATTTGTGAGCTGTAGCTCACGAAAGCTCATGCTCAAATAAATTGGTTAGTCTCTAAGGTGCCACAAGTACTCCTTTTCTTATTGATAAGAAAGTGCAGTTAATCTCCCGTCAATGGCTTAATCTAAGGACTACCGTGAAAAATGAAAAAGCCATAAAACCCATGCAGTTTATACTATCTCTGCAAGATACTAAATTTAGTGTGAGAGTTTCATACCCTACTCCTGAGCAGACACACATGGACTTGCAGCATTATTTATTTCTCATAAAATCAGAAATATCTGTGGTCTCCCCTAAATCTTATAAGCAACCATCTTGTTTTATCATCAAAACAGAATGAGATGGTTTTGGGAAAAGAAAGACACCTGGCAGATTGCCATCTCTACTCCTCCAGAACATTTCTATGCTCTGAATTCACTGTAAAGACAGTTTTCCTCCAGCTGTCACTGTAGCACACATTTTCCTATCATTTTCAGAGATGAATCTATTATTTCTTATTCTTATTATTTCAAAGTCCTCTAGAAACTATATCCTAATGTCCTCCATGAATCAGTCTTTTAAACAAGACACATTTCCAAAGAAGAAGCAACATGCAGATAGTATCCCTTTCATGTTGGTAGGTTGACAAGCTTCTTTGCCCAACTCAGCAAGGCACTTAGGCATGTGAGTAACTTTAAGCACATGCATAGTCCCATAAAGTTCAATGCAGCTGGAGGGCCTTCAAGAAGAAAGTGACATGGTCTGATCAACAGGCAAGGAATGCTATTACCATTATTGGTATTACACTAGTGCTTAGAGCCCCAACTCAGATCAGGGCCCCATTGTGTTCGGCTACGTACAGACAGGAAGAGGCAGTCCCTGCCCTATGCTGTTTACAATCTAAACAGACCGGGGGAGGGGGGGCGGGGGGGCAGGGAAGAGAGGCACAGATAGCATGTCTATACTGCATTGTAAACCCAGGTCAATGGGATTCGAGCTTGTGAACTTGGTGTTTCCAAGCCCATGCTTGAGCGTCCACACTGCACGGTAAATCTGGGCTTACAATTACTGGATCTGGGTCTCTCAGCCATGCTAACATATCCATACTACACTATGCAGACCTTCTGATTCAGCTCTCAGGCTTGAGCTGCATCCACACTGCCAAATGACAGGGAGACTCAGGCTCTGATCCACCTCCCCAGCAGGGTCCTAGGACTCACTTCAGACTGATTTGTGTGTGGATGGAAGAGGGGTTTGGACTCAAACCTGAGTAAGAGCCTGGGCTTAGTGTGCAGTGTACACACAGCTAAAGAGATGAAGTGACTCGCCAAAGATGAAAGTGTAATATAGTAGAACCTCAGAGTTACGAACACCTCAGGATTGGAGGTCGTTCGTAACTCTGAAATGTTCATAACTTTGAACAAAACATTATGCTTGTTCTTTCAAAAGTTTACAACTGAACATTGACTTAATATGGCTTTGAAACTTTACTATGCAGAAGAAAAATGCTGCTTTTAACCATCTTAATTTAAATGAAACAAGTACAGAAACAGTTTTCTTACCCTGTCAAATCTTTTTTTAAACTTTCCCTTTATTTTTTTAGTAGTTTACTTTTAACGCAGTACTGTTCTGTACAGTATTTGCTTCTGGGTCTCTGCTGCCTGACTGCATACTTCTGGTTCCAAATGAGGCGTGTGGTTGACTGGTCAGTTCATAACTCTGGTGTTTGTAACTCTGAGATTCTAGTGTACTGGCCGACAGTACAATACCACCCTACTCTGACTGTGAAGTATGTGATGGTGGTGGTGGAGGAGAGGGTGCAGGAGAAGCCAAAGAGCCATCATTCTATTCACCTCTCGGGGCTGTCAAGGCACTCTGCACAGCCAGTATGTGGTCAGGACTCATTGCCTTCTGAGCATCGCCAGCTGGAGATGACTGGAGCCAGGAGAAAATTCGTTCTCAGTGCAGTCTTGTCCTCTGCCAAGCCTGTACAAATTTCAGAGAAAATACTCTCTGGATTTGAAGCTAGTCCTGTCCAGTACACAGAGGAGTGCGGAGAGGGCACATTCTCTGAAATGGGGACCCAGCTGGAGGCTTAGGTCTTGACCCAAAGCCCACTGAAATCAATGGGAGTCTTTCCATTGACTTCCATTAGCTCTGGATAAAGCCCACAGAGCATTCCCGAGTATTTTTAAATGATTATTTTTAGGTGGAGAACAAAATGAATCTGGTTTCAATTGTGATGCCAGATATCATTGATTTATCCAGACAAGCACCAAAGGTGAAAGGGCAGATGCTTGGACACACCTGACCTCTACTCCTCTATAGCCTCAACATCACCTACATTCATGTTTTCTCCAGAGAAGTTCTCCACCCAAATGGCTGAGCTACCACCTCCTTTCTGGCTGTGGGGCCATTGTGGGTCTCCAGCAGAAACTATCCAAGGCCACCACTGCTTTGCTGATAGTGGAGGGAGCAGATGAATAAATGAGAGTATATGCTATGTGAAGAAAAAGTACTTCCAGAAGTAAGAGAGCTGTTCTAGGATAAACACCTGTCTGAAGTTTTATTTCTAAATGTCAATCTTTTCCAAAGCCTGGGCATTTGAATCCATGCTACGTGGCAAAATTCAAATAGGTCACTTTCCTGCCAGGCAGGAACAGAACGAGGCAGCTGAGGAGGAATGGATGACGAAAGGCTCCCAAAGAGAGTGGAGATGCTTCAGTTCAACTGATTGTCTTTCCTGCCTACTGCTGCTGTTGATCCTGCACTTTGTGATGTGCACAGCATGTTTCAGAATATGTCTTAACCAGCCAGGAATGTAATGGCAGGGGCAGACATGGGCCAAGTTTAGTCAAATTTCTCTGTACTCTATAAAGGCAGAAAATCGATATATTAGTATTTCTACAGTGTAATGGGTGTGCACACTGCCGTACAAACATATGCTGATATAAAAAGGCAAGCTCCCCATCATCAAGAGCCTTCAATCTAAGTGATACAAATGAGGGTGATGGAACGTCTCTCCAAAAGCAGATGAAACATCTGTTCAAAACTCTGCTGTAAAAAAAAAAAAAAAAAAAAAAATCTACTGTGTCTCACATTCTGGCCCTGTTCAGCCCCTCGTCAAATATCTTCACTGGATTCCTGTTGCATCCTGTATCAAAATTCAAGCTCATTTTGCATCTCACAGTTTATCTCCTTCCTACCTCCTTCTGCTCTCTCACATACCTTCTTTGCACAACTGTTTCAGATATTGGTGGTTGCATGACTTTTGCCATCGTGATGGCAGCTACACTGGCAAAATAAAATAAGGACTCCTGCTACAACAAGTAAACCTCCCATTTGTGCAATCTGGATAGAAATGCTTACACACTTTATCTACTTTGTACAAATGTAAGGTAGTCACTGAGAGAGTTCCTTTGCTAGGATCCACAGGATGGTTTCACTGTACAAACCATGAAATATCAAGTCTCTAAATTACAATACTGCTCACCTCTCCATGGAACAAAAAATATTTATGAGAAGGTGCTGATGGGAATATCTGAGGTATAACAGGTCATAACCAATTTTGAAGTAGCTTATCAGAAATGGATAGCAGAATGTCACAGATGGTTGCCAGAATTAAAGCTCAGAATTTCAACATACCCATTACTGAGACATCATATTCTATCAGCAGAGTTGCTTCCTGTCCACACTGTTTCAGTATACTCATGGCTTCAGCATGTGACGTTCCAAGGAGTCGAATTCCATCAACACTCAGCAACCTGTCACCAGGTTTGATTGTGCCCTCTCTGAAGAGAAATTAAAGGAACAGTCCTTATTAATTTAATATCAGGTAGTTTAGAGATAATAGCCACTTATGCAAAGCAATTCACTCACGTCCCTTTTGACATCTATCCCACTTGACTTTACTCTGAATATTTACTTTGACAGTAAAAAGGTTCAAGGGTCATTGTGAAAAGGAAATGGCTTTAATCGGAAAATCAGTGATGGGAAAAACTACCCATCACTAAATAATCAAGTCATAGTGGACTGCTATTAGGTATTGTTTTTTTATAATATGCTCTCTCTCTCTCTCTCTATCTCTCTCACTCTCTCTCACACACACACACTCATGAAAAAGCAGATTGCTAACTGTAAGGGATCACCTCCTGATTTTCATCCCTCAACACCATTTGGACAGTTCTCTTCTTCCCCGCTTGCTATCTGAAAGAAAATTGGCTAGCAATGCCATGTACTCTCGTAGGCATATATCACAACATATCCTGAATTATAAGAGGAAATGAAAGTATTCCTATTCTTAACCCAGGTTTCAGAGAAAAGGGCAGGGAGGGAGAGAAACAGAAAAAAAAAGATGACGGATCTCTTGAACTTTTGTTATTTATTAATTTTAGCCAGAGACAAAATTTCTAAGCATAAGCCAGAGAACTCAGCATCCTTTAAAGAAACTGTGCGTTTAGTTCCTTTAGTGTTTTAAGGACACCAGTGCCATTTCTGAAAATGTAACTGACATATAGAATCACTCATCAAAATAGCTTTTTTCTCCTTTTTTTACAGACATGGGATTTATATATATGTATATACCGAGAGAGAGAGAGAAAATATGCTAATAGGGCCACATCCTAAACTCCTTACTCAGGACTGACTGAGTGGGAGAGTGGGAGTTAAGCCTTGGAAAGGACTGAGCATGAATGCAGGTCAGGATTGGCTCTAATGTTTGCCCAGAAAAAAACCCCACACATCTAGATCATTTGTTTCTGTAGTGCAAGAGAAATACATTTTGAAATACAGTGTGGAATTAAACTGTACATTAAGGTTGCACTATGCATCAAAAGGTTGTTTGAAAGCTGTGAAGAGCATGCGATAATCCCATCATAGCATTTTTTTAGGATTTCTAATTCATCTCTCTCTTTATGTATATATATTTTAAGTGTGTGACAGGCAATTCTGAAACAAGCAGCTTAGTCTCTTAATTAAAATTCATGCTATGTTATCATGCGCCAACTTCCTATGGTTGCCTATTGTTATTACAATGAAATGCATAATTTTTTAATTTCAAAGGATTGGTTTTGAATGTGTCTATTGTACTCCACAGATGTCTGCCTTAACTTCTGCCCCAGACAATCTAACCTTTCTCTCTTTCTCTTGCTACAGAGGAAAATGAATCGTACCTGTCAGCAGGTCCTCCAGGTCTAACACATGTTATTACAACAGGACGAGATTTATTTCTGTCATCATGTGCTCCACCTAGAAAAGGGAATAAAACACCCTCGTACTTTTTTTTTTTTTTAAATGAAAACTCATTTCCAAAATACAATTCCAAAGGTTTGCAGCATGCACACTTACAGACTGGTTAGAAAAGCAAGAATGATTAAGCCACTGAAATACACCTACATAGCTGCATATGTGGATAGTGCTATGCTAGTTTAGAATACAGGTGATTCCTACTCTACTGCTCCTTTAGAATTGGATTTGTTAAATGGGGATATTAATTTCTTAACTCCCCCACCCCCAAATTCATTCCTTTTTTGTTCTCAGTACACCCTCTTTACGCCAACATTAGCACTAGGTATCCTGGATACTTCGCTGTACCAGGGAGGGGAAAATCTGTACTTAGAAGAGCACAACAATGACCACTGGGAGACCCTACGCATTGAAAAAGACCCAGGACACTGCTTTCCCTGAAGTTAGGGTTCTGTTACAGGTTCCATGGCCTGCAATGTACAGGAGGACAGACTAGTAGATCATGATGGCCCCTTCGGACATTGAAGTCTATGAGCTAATAAACTCCTACAATTTACCATAGGAGTGTCATTGTCTAAAAGCTGCATAAAAATTTTCTGTTCTCTAATTCAGCGTGAAGACTCTCATTCTACTATAGAGACTGGGGATGTTTCTCAACTATAAATCAAATTTTAATAGCTAGCTTATACAAATAGTGTATAAGATATCTCCTTTAAGAGCCCTGATCCCATTGCAAATGGCAAACTTCCTATTTACTTCACTGGGACCAGGATTTGGCCTTGTGCGACCCAAAGTCAGGTATGTTATTGGCATAGTGGATTCATTACTATTGCTCCATAAATAAAAATGTATACCAGTTCATAAACACAGTACATTAAGTACAGAAGAAATCATGCATTAATCACACAGGATTTACAAACCGTAGACAACAAATCTTGAAATATGATTGCATGGTATCATAAAAACTTATTGCTATTTTGCTTGTGTTCATCTAGAAATTCAGATTATTCATGTTTAGGGATAACTTACCTCGTATTACAAACCCAAAAGTGTTCCCTTCTTTATGTAAAGTAACTTCCACCGTTCTAAATATGACACCCGATCCTTGTACAGCTGAAAGATTTAAAAGAAAAGCTTTGTCTAATTATACTCATAGCTCTGCACTGCTTCCAAGCAAGCTCTTACATTTCTGATCATACAACTGGAAGAATTCAACTACAAAAGATAGTGTTTAAAAGCTGTAATTTAACTATTTTAACTTACTGAGAACATTGTAGATCAGATCTTTAGCTAGTATAAACTGGCATAGACCCACTGAGTTCAATGGAGAGCGATTCCACCTGACAGCCACTGAGGGATCTGGCTCTCCGTGTTTGAAGGTCTACATTGCCCACTCCTTTTAGCAGTGTGTAGAGTACATATACTACACACCCGCCTAGCACAGGTATAAATAGCAGTGTAGATGGGGAGGTACTGCCTAGGCAAGCAGATAAGGACATGCCTGAACCCTGTAGGTATGCACCCTACTTGGTCAGGCAGTGCTTCTCAGCTGCTTCCACCCCCCAAACTCTTCCCCCCGTCCCGCCCCATACACTGCTATTTTTTGCAGTGTAATGTCCTGCTGCCTCTCCACTGCTGGAGTCCTTCTCTATTGCAGGAAAAGGGTCCAGCAGTTCCTTGTGGCAGGGAAAGGCTCCAGCAGCCAGGAGCTAGCTGTCAGAGCCTTTCCCCACGGCAGTGAAAGACTCCAGCAGCAGGGAAAACCTCTGGCAGGGCAGAGGCAATGGAAAGGCTCTGGCAGTTCCCCACTGATGAACCTGTCCTCACTTCCTCACCCCAGACAGAGCCTTTCACTGATGCGTGCATCTACACACCATAGCATGGACACAGCCTGCTTTTCACTACACTGTGTTATTATACATGCCCTACTTGCCATGCCAGGGGTGTGCACTGAGGGACAAAGATATCAAGTCAATTGCTTGAGGTCAGTTAAAGAGTCAGTTGCTCAACCCAGAACCCGTCACTCTTGTTGCTCAAAAGGTATAATCAAGATTTTTAGGATACAAATCTCACCAACATTAAGCTTATTTTTTTGACACTGCAAAATCAGTTGTTTCCAGAGGCCTGTTGAAATCAGTTGAAAGGGCTGGTGCATAAACCAAGATGGTTAGGGACAATAAGCCATTGTATGAAAGTCGAAGATGTTGTTGTTAAGAAATAAAAAGCCATTTACATTTAATTGCTAATAGAAAAAACTTTGGAAGAAGTGGGGAATTCACTGTTTCCAAAAAACGCAAAAATCAACAGGAGGAACATTTGCAAGTTTCTACCAGGGTCTTACAAACAAGGGAGCACACAAGGAATTAAAAAATTACTTAACAGCATTGTTCCATGTTGGACTTGCAATTCGCATTGCTGCAGTGTAAATAGTTAAAAGGTCAGGATGCTGTTAATAAAGGCCATACTAAAGGTCTCTGTGGACAGAGGGGACAAAATTCTGGTGCATCCACGAAATACAGAGAGGGGTCCCTCACCTACATATTGGGTTCTGTGCAAAATGGAAGGTGTGGACAGGAATAATGGGAGTACCATTCTCTGCAGCACTGACCCCGTCACAAGGATTCTGTGAGTAAATTAATGCTTACTCCATCATTACTACTCCACTGGGGGGTGCCCCCACAGTCTGAAACCACAACTACCCCATCTCCCCCAGTAGTGCAGTTTCAGTATGCTGGGGGGATGACAAGGTCTGCAAAGCATAAGTTGATATACAGAAATATTCCTACTATATTACAAGGCATAGAACATATAACATTCAGTGGATGTCTACAGGGATAGCTAGGATGCTATTATTTAGTCTCGTTACCAGCTACATTTGCACAAAGAGGTCAGAAATTCTGAAAACTTAAATGAATGGTTATGGTTACCACTATAACATAGCATGACAGACACACATTTCAACTGACCAACATATACCAACAGTGCCTAAACTAGAAATTAGATTTGGTTAGTTTCAAAAGACAAAAAATGCTAGTAAAATAACCACATGCACTGCTTAATTTATTTAATTCAAATATCCTAATTCGGAACACGAAGTTCAGTTATCCTCAACAACCACTAATCAAATTCAAAATTCAAATTCAAAGCACATTAAGGAAGCTGCCAAAAGTTCATAAAAAAATACTTCAATAATTAGAGTTAATTACCAGCAGCTAGAACACAATGGGGTTCATTAACCCTTGCCCCTTGAGGCACCATAATGCATCAGGAATGTAGAGAGATCAATGGGATGCTCTGCTTCCAGTATGCTGCAACCCTTTGTTCAGGCAGAAAAGTCCTAGCAAGCTGGTTCTGCAGGTCTTCCTGCCTTTTCTTGCCCAGCATCCGTGAAAACAGACCTTTCCTACCTGATGGGTGATATGAGGGAGCACCTACTTTTCGTAGTCGGCTGTCAGAGCTTCAGCCGCTAGCCTTATGCCAGCCAGCTGCCACTAACAGTCCCTCCAATTCCAGTCCCCACCGTTCCATCTCATCATCACTCCAACTACCACTACCCACCCGATTCCTCCCAACTGCCACTAATTCTCTCCCTCTCTCACACACAGACCTTAAAAAAACTGGGGATGGATGGGCTAAGGAAAGAGGGAAGGAAGATGTTAAGTAGGTCTGCACGTACTTTTTTTCATAACACCACCCAAATTAGGTAAAGTCAGCTAGCTTTGGGTGTCAACATGAACTTGAATCTTGGAGTCCATTTTGGACAGCTTGAGGTCCTCCATTCACTCACTCAACCACACAGCTCCCAGCACATCCCCCCGTCTGCTTAAAACAACTCTCCATGCCTGATGTCTTCAGGGGGCAGGTGATCTGCTGGCCAGCTCTCTCCCTCACTCTTAGACTCACCCTTTCCCCCATGACTAAACTCTTTAGGGAGGGACCATCTGGTCCACATCATCCCTCTTGCCTCTTCTGTAGTTTGCCTATTATACCAGTGCAACCTAACATACCTCTGAGCCTCAATCTGAGGTAGAGGTCAGTGAAGTGGCAGAGACACAAAGAACAGCAATGTTTGTACACTGAGAGGCAGGCAGGTCTCCTATCACCCAGAAAATCCTTATCATGAATCTGTTGAGGGTTTGGACTTGAAGAGGACAGGAGGGGGAAAGGAGTGAGTTGGCAGTCCCTGACGATGTTATGGGGTGAGCAGGTCACTCCTCAATCATGACCCCAGAAGTCACAAAGGTAAGGTATTCAGCAGAGAGGGTTTTGTGGGGCTATATGCATGGAAGGGGACTGCATCTTAAAAGGAGGAAGGCAGGGGCACTGGTAAAACTAATGGGCGCTATTATCTTCTTGAGATATCTTACTGCTAAAACAAAAAGATGGAGAGGAACTGAAGACAGAAGTACAGGGGCAACAGGAAACAAAAGTGGAGGTTCGAGTTCCTGTTCTCTTCCCCCACCCTACTCCATAGCTGTCTTGCCTCTGAATATATCAGATGTATTTCCCAATACCCTCAGTTAATGGTCATCTCCAAAGTTATGGGGAAGCAGTGAATAAGAAGTAGGTACAAACTGTTTACGTTGTCTGTATTTGAAAGCTGACTTTCAATGCGACTTGTGCTCCTCAGCCATTTAGGCAATTTTGAAAATCCACACTACATAATCATTTGATTTGACCATTTCTGCACTCTGCAATAATTGTAGTGGAAACACACATTTTTAAAACCTCTTATTGAAAATGTACGTTCTGTTATTCTTTGTGTAAGATGATTTCAGTTTACGCGTCCATTACTTACAGACTGGAGGGAGCTCATACTCCACTTCAAGAACAACCCTCTCGCCAACGTTCTTGAGGAGGCTGATGATTTCGTCATGGCGAAATTTTGTCAGGTTGATTCCATTCACAGATTTGATGTAGTCTCCCACATCCAGCTGGTCACTTCTGCAACAGACACATGTTATCTTCCATAAACTTGTATGCCATGTTGCCAGATTAGCAGACTTGCTTTCAATTACATTTTTAGTGTTGATAAAAATGAATCTTGCCACACAACTAAATTCAACCAAGCAAAACCCTTCTTGTGCTGATTTTCCAAATAGCAGAGTGACATTTCAAGAATTTAATCTAATATAATACATAAAATATATACAAAGAAGAGAAGTATTAGAGTCTTAAATTTTGATGTAGGAAATCAGGAATGCATAACCATGCCAGTTACAGTACTCAGCTATACCTGGGATGATTTCTCTTCCTTCATGTGCTCTTTTAACCTCCCTCCCCCGCCCCCCCCACACACCACCCGCCACCTCTCTCTGCTTGGGCTACTGCCAGAAGTATTTTCTGGACAAGTTATTGCCTCCACAGCCAACATCACAACTACAGCAGGTAAGCCAGAGCCCATCGGCACATATTCTGCTCAGTTACTTGGAATGATTTGCCTTAAACTGGGTCTCTCCAGCTGCATCTCCCCCCAGTTACAACTTGTTCCGCTTTCTCTGTAGCCAGTGAACTATGGTGTTTTTTTTAAAAAAATCTTCAATAAACAGGTCATCAACAGTCGTTTGAAACTATAATACCACCTTATCTGAGCTTTTCAACTATATTTTTTCCTTAACATTATATATAGTGTGTTTTTGTAGGTTTTATTCGAGGACAACAATTCATTAAATTTAAACCATTTATAAGAAATTAAATTATTCTTGAAATGATGCATCATCAGTATTTCTGGCTTTTTATCAGAGCAGCCTTGAGGGACGCAATGGTTCAACTACTACTGAAATGTTTCTTATATGCTTCTCTGCTCTGATGTGCTGCCTTACAGATGCTGGTAGTCACTTATTTATTAGTGACCTTTTTGATGTGGTATGTATTTTTTTGAAGCAATCACATCTTATAATGTATTTTGTGGCTTGAGATGTGGTTACCTAGCAGCGATTCCTCCTTGACGAAGGTTAGATACTCTTGGTTTCCCATCCTTGTCAATTCCACCCGATACCGTAAGCCCTAGGGTGGTGCCTTCTTTTTTCATTAATTCAACTATTGTTGAGCCCTTGAATTCCTCTGTTGAAAGAAAATTATTGGCATTATTAAAATTTAAATAGTATCACAGATGTTGCTATTTTTTTTAAAAACTATTTCACCTACCTCCCAAGGAAGTAATTTTGTATTTTAATAGTGAAAAATGTGTATATCTGCCTGCTTTTTATATTACAATTCACAGGCTTGGGCCACAGGGCTCTATGTATAGATAAATCTGATGTAGATATTCCATAACAGGTTATTAAAAAATGCACCAATAGGCTAGTATACTCCAGACCGATAAATACAAAGTGTGCCAAGGCTTACATAAAAGGTAATTTTTCTGTATTCTATTTCACATTCTCAAATCACTTTCTTTTCTTTGATTTCTCTTTCTAAAACCAAGGTTTAAATTATACACTTTTGTTGGATAACAAATTGCTGGGATAAAATAAATAGCGAGCAAATGATGTAACTGAATTTTGGATCCAGACTAATTTTGAGGCCATTACTATATGTCAATGCTAACCAGAATAATCAGGCATAATAAGATTTCAGGAAGAAATAAAATGTATCAGGTCCAATCAGTTCTCTCTCTAAGGTAAACAGAGTTCCACTTTCATCTACGGATGAAAGGTGTTTCTTAAATGCTATTCTAACTGTTATTAATGTAAGATCCAGTTCTGTCAGCTTTATATTGAGTATCACCTTTCTCTACAAATAGTCTGACTGATATTAACGGGACACTTGCAGAGTCAAGTGCTAATCCTATGATTAAGGGTGGTAGAATCTGGCTCATAAGTGTCCAATAATGCCTTACAGAATGCCTTATCTTCTAAAGCCTGATTTTGAAAGGTAGCCTCAAATATAATTATTTGGGCACAATTTTGCACCCACAATTGCCAATGCACAATCAGAGGTTGAATGGGGTCCCATTTACAGGCAGGGCCTCAAGATACACAGACTTAAGTAATTAGCCTCTCACAGTTTGTATGGTAACTTCCAACTTGTCTGTATGTATATATATATATCTTACTATATGTTCCATTCTATGCATCCGATGAAGTGGGCTGTAGCCCACGAAAGCTTGTGCTCTAATAAATTTGTTAGTCTCTAAGGTGCCACAAGTACTTCTGTTCTTTTTGTGGATACAGACTAACACAGCTACTACTCTGAGCCTTATAAATGTGTGTTTTAAAAGTAGTGGGGTGTATCTACAACAAAGTGTATCATAATAGTCAGTGAGACTCCTCAAAATGCACTGAAAAACGTAACCCCGTAAATCAATACATTCTAGCCCTAGGAGACACCATGGAACAAAATATTGCTGTGCTTTTTTTCCCCTTTATAAAAATCTGAGAGTGAATTTAGTGCCCATGAAAGTAAGTTAATGGTGGTACTAGCCTGAGCCAAGCATATTGTGCATTTGTCTGGATAGGATGTAAGATTCTTTATAGAGCAGTGCCGATGCAATATCGTTGACTTGTAAACATCCCTGCTATTCCAGTCCTAAGAGAGAGGAGGAGACTGGCAATTGTGGCCAATTGTGCGGTTGTTTATAAGGATGTGCACAAATGAGGACAAGGAAAGGTCTGCCAACCTTATTTTAATTCGCAACTAATATGGGAACTGAAATTAGAAAAGAAAGTTCTATTATTTGTTGAACTTCAGAGTGGAATAAAGGACATGAGTTTAGAAAATTCAATGAATCGTAGCCTAAGGCTGAACATACTTATAGTTCTATTTTCCATAATCAGCTATAATAGAGACCTCAGTGGGTTAGGTAGCTTAGTGGTTTGTGCCCTTAGTACCAACTCCACCCCTTGGGCAGGTCTTGTAGTCCAGGACCTCTTTTAATCAGAAGTGCAGTGAGGTGGACAGCGGTAGGGGAGCCCAGGTCTGCTCACTCCACCAAGCTGTGACCCAGGGCCAAAGGAGGGTCAGCAGTGTCTGGTCCCCACAGGTACCCTCCAAGTTACCCTCCCTAGGCCTCTTCCTACTGTCTGCTGTTCTTCCCCAGCTTCCAGTTCAACATGATGTGAAAAGAAAAAGCTGCTGAGACACAGAACAGGATGTTCCTCTCCTTTGAATTCTTGAGATAGCACAACTCTGAGTCTGACATTGGATGCATCTGTTTGGAGAATAAAGGGTTTTGAGAAGTCTGGGTGGAATAGTACTAGCTCCCGGGTCAACTGGTCTTGTAGTGTACTAAATGCCTCGCCACAGCTTTTGGTCCAATGGCCCCTTTTAGTGAGCTCTCCTTCACCAGGTCTGTCAAAGGGGCAGCAATGGTCGTGAAGTTTGCGATGTACTATCACTAGTACCCCACTAATCCCCCCAAATGCTGGACTTGCTTTTTTGTGGAAGGGATGGGGCAGCCCTTTAGGGCTTGGTCTTTGTCCACCAGGGTTTGTAGCTGCCCTCCTCCCATCACAATATACTCTGGGTAGGTGACTTCTTGGGTCGCCAGCCAACACTTGGTTGTGTTTACCATCAAACCTGCCTTCTTGAGAGCCCGTAACACCGCACCAATGTGCCTCATATGCTCAGCCCAGCTCTCACTGTACATGACAATATCGTCAATGCAGATGGCCACAGTACATGACCCATGTGGCCACAGTACTCTATCCATCAGCCACTGGAAAGGAGACAGTGACCCCATGAAGTCTAGAGGGCATGGTTTCGCAGAGAAGGTCTTTTTTTCTTCTTTAGACTTAGGTGTCAAGGGGATTTGCTAACATGAACAATGACAGCTCCCATTCCTGACTGGATAGGAAGGTCTTGCAGTATCTGGTGGCATAGTCCAAGATTACCAATATGTATTTGTGCCCTGCTGCAGACTTCTCTATAGGCCAGGATCACGTCTATGCCTGTTCTCTTAAAGAGTACTTCCACAATGGCTTTTGGGACCTTTTTCTGGCCTGTCCACTGACTTTATGGACATGAAGCATAATAGTCTCATACCTCTTCAAGGATGCCTGGCCAGCAGAACCTCATGGTCACACTGTCAAGAGTCTTCTTCCTCCCCAAGTGACCTCCACATGGGGCTGTATGGGCCAACTGCAGCACCCCCTTCCAGAATTTCTTATTTTTCCTGTCTTAGGATCCTTCATTGCCTGGTATGCCATCTCCCCTATCAGTTAAAAATGAGGCCACTGTTTTAACTGCTGTGTGTTCAGTGCTTTGCCACCTGCATGGGTGAGTTGCTCATAAACAGTGCTCAGGGTTGGGTAATTTCTTCTTTCTTCCACAAAGTCCCCCTCATTGGACAGCAGGTCTAGGTTGAAAGGTGGTGGAGAATGCTTATGACCCAAGTTGGGTTCAGGCAATGGGTCCTTTATCCATGAAGATGGTCCTACTCGAGGGTGTTGGTCCTCCAAGCCCCAACCTTCTTGTGGCCCCCTCTTGGCCACCGTGGCTTCCCCTGCCTTCCTTGGTCTTCCGGCTCCAGCTCTGCCTTTTTTACAGGGGCGTCTGACTACCCTTTGACCACTTCTTCAAAGAACTTCCAGTTGTGCCCAAGTATGACCAGGTAGGCCAGGTCTTTTGCCAATCCAACCTGCATCATTTCAGTATGTTCTTGCATGGCCAGTTGTACTTCTCTTTGGATAGAATTGTACATCTCCATGGATACACAGGAGATAGATTATGTCCCCAGTTGTACCTCCTGTCCTCAGCAGCCTCTCCCAGACCAAAGTCTGACTACGGACTGAGTTTATCATACCATATACTGCTACGCCATTCATTTGTACTGGGACCAAGATCTTCCCAGGGCCCCTCTTCCAAGCCCTGTTATCGGCTGTCCAGGTCTGCCCATAATCACAGTCCATGAATAAGAAGCCCTTTCTGCAATGTCCTTACTGAACACATACAAAACAGCTCCTGGAGGGAGGAATTGGTCTCTCTGTTGATTCTCTCAAGGGGAGAAATTCCTTTGGATAAGGTCATTGAGCCAGGCCAACCACAGCCCTCTTGGTCAGTGGAGGGTGGACTTCCAGGCTCTTCTCTTGGCCTTTGTGCCCCCGTCCACTAGGGTTGGGTATCCAAGCCTCCCTAATTAAGTTTGTCGGAGTTTGGGCATTGGTGCTCTGTGGGGACTGGGGCTTCATAGGACTGACTTTTGGAGTTTCTGCCTCTAGCCCGAGGGACATTAGGTAGATCTCTGTCAATGACACTTGCCTCGACCAAAGTTTCTGACCAATGTCTTACCACCCACTTTCACATCCCCTCTGGAAGGATTTAAGTGAATTGTTCTACAATGATCTTTTCCGTCACCTGGTCTGCTGTACACATCTCTGGCTGGAGCCAACACCAGCAGTGTTTCTTCAGAGTCTGGGTGACGGCCCATGTCTGTGCGGGGGAAAATTACTCAAGGTGGAACTGCTGTCGGTAGGTTTCTAGTGAGATGCTGGAGGCATCTAGAATGGCTGCTTTGACATTAGAGTAGTCCTGAGCAGTTGTTGCATCGAGATCCGATACACCTCTTGGGACAGTGTGGTCAAGTAGGGGGCCAACAGAGCACCCTAGCTCTCTTTTGTCTATGACAGCCGGGCTCTCCAACATGACCAGGAATGCCTCAGGGTCATCTGTGGGCCCCATTTTGGTTAGCTTCACCGGAATGCCTGGGCTTTCATCAGCGTTCCTCCAACCAATGGTTAGACTCAAGGCTCCCTCGGGTGATTGTAGGAGCATCGCCACCTGCTGGACTAGTTGCTGCTGTTCCGGCTGCTGTGCCATCTGCTGCTGTTGCTGGGTAGCGAGCTGCTAGAGCAGTTGGCTCTGCTGTTGCAGGTTTTCGAGAACCCATTTTAGCAGTTTCTCTACATCCATCCCTGTCTTTTTCCCCCCACCTCCTTTCTGGTCTACTATCAGGCCTGGGACACTATGATGCCCACACTCTCCACCAAATGTAATAGAGTCCTTGGGGGGTTTAGCTGGCCTAGCACTTAGTGCAATTAGTGGACCCCCCTCCGAGAAAGCAAGTCTTGCAGTCCAGGCCCTCTTTTAATCGGAGGTGCAGTGAGGTGCGCAATGGTAGGGGAACCCAAATCCGCCCTTCCACTGGGCTCTGACCCAGGACCCTAGGAGGGTCGGTAGTATCTGCCCTTGACGGTGCCCTCCAGGTTACCCTCCTTGGGTCACTTCCTACCATCTGCTGGTCTTCTCCAGCTTCCAGTCCACTATAAGGTGAAAAGAAAAAAAAAGGCAACCAAACCGTCAGCCCCAACTGGGCTCACCATACAGTTTTAGTCCCTGAGAGAGGCTTCTCTGGTGCTCCTGTCAGGAGCATTCAGGGGAGGTCTGTCCTCCACTCCAGGCTCCCGCTTCTGATCTGGGTTGCTCCCTTTTCAACCCTTTCTCCAATTGGACCATGCTCTATGGGGCTGGATGGGTGGGACTAGCTGGGTACAGTACTTTCTTTTAATCCCTTCCAGTCCAGTGGGGGGTTTGAATAACCTATTACACCATCTAAAAGGTATTAAGCAAGCTGGTAATATATCATCAAAACAGATCTGTGATATGAACCAAAACAGTTATTTTAAGGTCAAAAGTTAAGAAAGAAAATATGACAAAGTTTGTAAATGCCAATGTTTCAGCTTTTCAAATACGTTTTAGAAGTTTTCCAAAGCCACCAATAATATTAATAAAATATTACTGCAGGCCCCAGTAAGGGATTGGGTGCTATTACGGTAGACTTAGTACACACATACAATAAAAAGAAAATCTCTGCCCCAAAGAGGTTACAGTATAAGGGTGCTGAGCATGCAAAGACTTATATATATGTTTTACAAACTGTGAGTAGTCTACATGAGCTTACAATCTAAGTAAGGTGAATAAGTTACCCTTGGGTAAGTAAGTTATCCTTACCAGGTAAGCGTCAGCACGGGTGTGGATTTAACCAATATTTTTATATGTGCCATTCTACTGAAGACAAAAAGTGTCCTTTACATTTCCTGATTTTTACTCAGCACAGTACTTAGGCAACAAATATATAATATTTACTATAACAACGGAGCTCTGAAAACAATGTTATTTAAAAAAAAACAAACTCTTGAACTGAATGCTTCTCTCAGTTACACTGCTGCAATCCCATAATTGAATGAGTCTGCTTTTCATTAGAATCTTATTGGTGTTCTGAGGCCAAAATCTGTTCTGCACACCACAGAACTGTAAGTAACCACCATCCTGGAACAAGAAAATTTCAATGATAACAGAACAGGTGCTCAAATACAATGGTCATGAGTACCAGTATAAGAAGATAGATGGAGTTTTCTGGCAGTCTCAGGCGAGACAAATATAGAAAAGTTATGGATAGGATTTGAAAACTTTATTCATGTATGGTGAATAGGGGTCTTTTTCTGAATGAGTACCATTAATTTCTGCAAAATCCAAGCTTTCATTTAAAAAATTTCAAATCCTTCTGGCTGTGAAGAAATCCTTGAAATATGAATCAAACATCAACCAATACAGAGCTGTCTTTCTGAGTCTGCAGACAGACAGCTCCAGAGCCTCTCCTGATGACCACAGCTTGTCAAGCTGCAGCAGAATGAAAACTAACAAGTCATGTTACAGTAAAAGAATGAGAGACGACTAAGGCCTATGTCTACCCTAAAAATTTCTGCCAGTATAACTATACTGGCAAAAGCCTCCTAGTGTAGATGTAGCTTAGATCAGCAAAACAGTGCTTTTGCCTGCATAATTTACCCTGCAAAATAAGTTATACCAGCAAAAGCACTTTTATGTTGGTATAACTGTGTCTACACTAGGGTTTTTGTCAGCAGAGAAATCATGTAATTAAAAAAAAAAAATCATACTCCCTAACTGATATTGCTTTACTGGACAAAGTTTCTCATGTGGATCTGACCTAAGTCACATGTAGTACCTAAGGAGCTGAAAGACAATATTTTACAATAAAATATAATACACAGAAAACAGGACCCAAGTGTTTTATTCATTTAAAACACCAGGGACATAACTCTGGGACATGGCAGCACAGATTTTTTTTTTCCCCACTCAGCTAAAAGGCTTAGTCCAGCAGTCTCAAACTTATTTACCTTAGGGTCAGTGCTAGTCCTCAAATCCTCCCAGCGGGCCAATAATGTCATTGACGATGGTGTTCATACCATCTCCCAGCCCGTTTCCCACCCTTTTCCCTCGCTCCCTTGGCCTCATGCTGCCCCGGCTGACTCTGGCTGGCGACCAGTGACGCTGCCTCCATTGCTGACTCTGCCCAGCGACTAGTGATGGTATCTCTGTCCCTCTCCCCCAGCCAATGGGAACTGTAGGGGGCGGCGCTTGCAGCAGACAGCCAGCAGTGTGGCTGCATGGTTCTCTCTTCCGTGGCTCTGCCAGCCACAGCAGGGATAGGGAACTGCTTGCAGTGAGTGGAGCTGCCCAAGCTGAATGACATGTTGCCAAGTGCAACCCCTGGGAAAGTCCCAGGAGCAGCAGGACGGAGCAATGTTCGGGGAAGGGGCATGTGAATCTCTCCTGCCCGCTCCCCTCCTGCCCCTCCATTGGCCGCAGCCATAAGGGCCAGATGAAAGAACTTTTTAAAAAGTTTCCGTGGGCTGCAGTGGGGAGGTTGTCGGGCCGCAGATGGCCTGCAGGCCAGGACTTTGGGACCCCTGGCTTAGTCCTCGGATTAATAGGTGTCAGGTACATTTCTGCAAGTCTTAGGTATGCAGACTGATACCTTTGAAGCCACCTCTCCAGGTCAGGAATATGACATACTGAGATGGTGGAGCAGCATGGCAAAGATAGTGAAGTTACTTGTGCTTTCCCATTCTGTGGACAGAGGGCCTCTGTCTCCAGGGCTGTCAATTTGGCATCTTTCATAAATTCACTCCCAACATAAATACATAAAAAAATCAAGAAATGAAAAAAAAAATCCCACATGTGCGCCAGGTGAGTCCAACTGAATTTAGCTAGTAGAAAGAGAACACATCTACATTTTTAACAAGAGTCACAGGTGTATCATTTAACCTGGAAACAAAAATATATTTGGCAGACTATTGGAAACACTGCATAGTAAAATTTGCACTGTTATTTTTATGGAGGTCCTTTCAAATGAAGGAAAGAAACATTAAGTACATGACAGGGTCATCCAGCCCTACTGGAATAAGTCCATTAGTAGATTTCAGAAGTGAAACAGTTAACAATGGTGACATGTAAGGTTCTCCCTACTCTACAAAAATAACTGTTTAAACATGATTGTGAAACATGAGTGTAGCTCAATCCTTGTTAGTTTGTTTGGTTAAAAACCACACACAGAGATTAGGGAACTGTGTTTTAGCTTTGATATTGACCAAAGTTAAAATATAATTCCCTAACATATTCATAACATTTCTTTCCTGTCCACACAAAAGCCTCGTCTACAGTGAGGTTTTTGTCAAATTCTTCCAATAGTGTCCAAGCAGCAATGCCGCTTCACCAATGCTAGCAACAGTGGGAGTTCTAACCAACTGCTAATCTGTGAGGTTTTTAAATTACTGTCTTGTCTGGGCCTAGCTGTGACACAAGACCATTTCATACCAACTGGCAGAGGGCACAGAGGGTTCATAGAGCTATACAGGAATCCGATGGGTCAGATATATACATAATACTACATACTAATGTGTGAAGTATGGGAAATAAGCAGGAAGAACTTGAAATGCTAGTAAATAAACACAACTATGACACAGTTGGCATCACAGAGACTTGGTGGGATAATACGCATGACTAGAATATTGGTATAGAAGGGTACAGCTTGCTCAGGAAGGGCAGGCAGGGAAAAAAGGGAGGAGGTGTTGCCTTATAGATTAAAAGTGTATACACTTGGACTGAGGTTGAGATGGAAATCGGAGACAGACTTGTTGAAAGTCTCTGGGTAAGGACAAAAGGGGTAAAAAACAAGGGTGATGTCATGGTAGGGGTCTACTACAGACCACCTAACCAGGAAGAAGAGGTGGATGAGGCTTTTTTTAAACATCCAGCAAAATCACCCAAAGCACAGGACTTGGTGGTGATGGGGGATTTCAACACCCAGACATCTGTTGGGAAAATAACACAGCAGGGCACAAATTATCCAACAAATTCTTGGAATGTATTAGAGACAATTTTTTATTTCAGAAGGTGGAGAAAGCTATTAGGGGAGAGGCTGTTCAAGATTTGATTTTGACAGATAGGGAGGAACTGGTTGATAATTTGAAAGTGGAAAGCAGCTTGGATGAAAGTGATCCTGAAATGGTAGAGTTTGTGATTCTAAAGAATGGTAGGAGGGAGAACAGTAAAATAAAGTCACTGGATTTCAAGAAGGCAGACTTTAGCAAACTCCGGGAGTTGGTAAATAAGATCCAACAAAGCAAGTCTAAGGGGAAAAACAATTGAAGACAGTTGACAGTTTTTCAAGAGACATTATTAAGGGCACAAGATCAAACTATCCCACTGCAAAGGAAAGATAGGAAGTATGGCAAGAGACAACCCTGACTTAACCAGAAGATCTTCAATGATCAAAAAATAAAAAAGAGAGTCCAACAAAAAGTAGAAACTAGGTCAAATTAGAAAGGATGAATATAAACAAACAACACAAGTATGTAGGTACAAAATCAGAAAGGCCAAGGCACAAAAAAAGATCAAACTAGCTAGAGACATAAAGGGTAACAAGAAAACATACAAATACTTTACAAGCAACAGGAAGACCAAGGACAGGGTAGGCCCATTACTCAATGGGGGGAGGGGGGAAACAATAACAGAAAATGTGGAAATAGTAGGGGTGCTTAATGACTTCTTTGTTTCAGTTTTCACCAAGAAGGTTGGTGGTGATTGGACGTCCAACATAGTAAATGCCAGAGAAAATGAGGTAGGATCATAAAATCATAAGGTAGAAAATGAGGTAGGATCATAATAAAATAGGGAAAGAACAAGCTAAAATTACTTAGACAAGTTAGATATCTTCAAGTCACCAGGGCCTGATGAAGTGCATCCTATAACACTCAAGGAGCTGACTGAGGAGGAGGATTATCTTTGAAAAGTCATGGAAGACGGGAGAGATTTCAGAAGATTGGAAAAGGGCAAATATAGTGCCAATGTATAAAAATGAAAATAAGGACAACTCGGGAAATTACAGACCAGTCAGCTTAACTTCTGTACCCAGAAAGATAATGGAGCAAATAATTAAGCAATCAATTTGCAAACATCTAGATGATAATAAGGTGATAAGTAACAGTCAGCATGGATTTGTCAAGAACAAATTGTGTGAAACCAACCTGATAGCTTTCTTTGACAAGATAACACGCCTTGTGGATAGGGAGAAGTGGTAGACGTGATATATCTTGACTTTAGTAAAGCTTTTGATACTGTCTCATAAACCTTCTCATAAAGAAACTAGGGAAATGCAACCTAGATGGAGCTTCTATAAGGTAGGTGCATAACTGGTTGGAAAACCATTCCTTGGACAGTTGTTACGAGTGGTTCAGGGTCATGCTGGAAGGGAATAATGAGTGGGGTCCCACAGGGATCAGTTCTGGGTCCAGTTTGTTCAATATCTTCATCAATGATTTAGATAAATGGCATCGAGTACACTTATAAAGTTTGCAGACGATACCAAGCTGGGAGGGGTTGCAAGTACTTTGCAGGATAGGATTAACATTCAAAATGATCTGGACAAACTGGAGAAATGGTCTGAGGTAAATAGGATCAAATTCAATAAGGACAAATGCAAAGTACTCCACTTAGGAAGGAACAATCAGTGGCACACATACAAAATAGGAAATAACTGCCTAGGAAGGACTACTGTGGAAAGGGATCTGGGGATCAAAGTGGACCACAAGCTAAATATGAGTCAGCAGTACATTACTGTTGCAAAAAAAAGTGAACATTATTCTGGGATGTATCAGCAGGAGTGTTACAAACAAGACACAAGAAGTAATTCCACTCTACTCTGTGCTGATTAAGCCTCAATTAGAGTATTGTGTCCAGTTCTGGGCACCACATTTCAGGAAAGGTGTGGACAAACTGGAGAAAGCCCAGAGAAGAGCAACAAAAATGATTAAAGATCTAGCAACTGTCCCATGAGGGAAGATTGAAAAAATTGGGTTTGTTTATTCTGGAGAAGAGAAGACTGAGAGGGGACATGATAATGGTTTTCAAGTACATAAAAGGTTGTTACAAGGAGGAGGGAGAAGAATTGTTCTTCTTATCCTCTGAGGATGGGACAAGAAGCAATGGGCTTAAATTGCAGCACAGGAGGTTTAGGTTGGACATTAGGAAAAAATTCCTGTCAGGGTGGTTAAGCACTGGAATAAATTGCCTTGGGAGGTTGGAGATTTATAAGAGCAGCTTAGACAAACACCTGTCAGGGATGGTCTAGGTAATACTTGTCCAGTCCCCTGCATTCATGGCAGGACTAAGATGACCTCTTGAGGTCTCTTCCAATCCTAAGATTCTATAATAGTCCACCAATAGTGGTATGTAAGGTCACTACTGAAAGCCAGTTGTCAATGGACATTATAATGATTGTAAAATGTAGTTTTGGACAATATTTAACGAGTTATACATCTCTCCTGAAAATTAGGCTCTTACAGTCTTGGATTTAAGCCAGGTCACCAGGAGGTGACATTCCAAAGAGATGTTCCTTTCAGGCAGGAGGTAACTGATACCTATCTCCCTGTCTGGCCACTTATGTACTGTGTGCCTATTTGCATACTGAGCGAGGTGTGAATTGAGAGACTCGACATTTACAAGAGAGGAAATCTACAGGAAGAAACAAGCAGCAATGGGTTGTTCTGGTTATGAATAAAGACAGGATTGATATGGTATATCTTGGAGTGCAAAGAATCCTCTACCTAGAAGGAAAATTGACAATGTGCTTGTCTCACGAAAGAAGAGTCACAGCAAGTCTGGAGGTAAAGTGCTGCAAGGATAGTGGGTGCTCTATACTCTACAAGCCACGAGAGTACCCTGTTAATTAAATCTAGGCTTCAGAAGGCATATTATGAGGTGGTTACTGGTTACCCGCCCGGGAAGCACCACACCAGTCTGTACAGGGATAGACAATGCTAGAAATGCAATCTGCCACTCTGCACTAATGCTCCCATCATTGCCACACTGATGATACAGCAATGTTCGGAGAATTTAACAAAAACACCAGCATGGATAACACAACCGATGATAACACAAATGAGCATTACCCATGATGATCAACCTCACAATTAAGGTTTCAGAGTAGCAGCCGTGTTAGTCTGTATTCGCAAAAAGAAAAGGAGTACTTGTGGCACCTTAGAGACTAACAAATGTATTTGAGCATAAGCTTTCGTGAGCTACCGCTCACTTATCATTCCACTGAATGCATCCGATGAAGTGAGCTGTAGCTCACGAAAGCTTATGCTCAAATAAATTTGTTAGTCTCTAAGGTGCCACAAGTATTCCTTTTCTTCTCACAATTAAGGTAGAAGCAGAATTTGTATGAGAATAGCAGATTAGGTCTTCTGTCCTCCCCTCAGGAAAGAAACAACCCTTTGTGGGGTTTTGTTTTTTAATGTAAGATTGTCTACTCTCATCCTGTGGAAAACTCTGGCTGCTAGTTAGTGACGGCTACACTGAGGTAGGATGTGGAGAGCTTAAGGATAGCAACACAAAATGTAGTATACAAAGAAAGAAGAATCCCTCAAGTCTGTTCTCTTTCAGTGCAAGTTCTATTATATTTCCATCCAGCAGTTGGTGGATGAGATATGTCATCCCAAGCAGTAGAGTAAAATATTTGATCTAAGTGATTAGACTGAAGTCCCAATGTCTAGATTACCATTGCCCCCTCTCAGAGTCATGTGCATTTGGCACAGAACAAAGATAGGGCATGACATAAAATCAAGGATTTGATCAATAAGTGACCTCAAACAGCAGTCATGACAGGTACGCTGATGTGCAGTGATCCCACTCCAGAGAATACACAGATGATGAATTCTTTGTAAGAGAGGACAAAGGTGCTGTTGCTTTGCTTTTGTGAAGAAAAATAGTGCATGGAATCAATACCAAAAGAAGAGATGGTTTGGGGTTCTGAATGGAAAAAAATGAGCTCTTAATTTTGGCCTTTGATTGTGTGACAGTGCTCGCAATGACTCTGCACCAAAAAAACCCTTCAAAATAAAATGTAAAACAGTATCTCAAGCAAACAAACAAACAACCCGCTCCCACCCCAAAATTCTGAAAATCTAAAAACATCCATTCTCCAAAAATCTAAGTGTGTGTGTGTGTGTGTGTGTTTGTTGGAAGAGAAGGAGGGGCAGAGTACAGAGAGGTTAACTGGAGTTACTGCTACTTGGATGACTGTACCTGACTCCTTTAAGAGCTAGGGCTTTTTTGAATGCTTACTCAGGGACTACTACTTCTTCTTCCCCTTATCCCATTGTCTGGAGTCGGGTTGTTGTGCAAGCATCTGCCATCTTCCTCTATCAGAGGTGGCACTGAGATCCACCTGCTCACCATCTCCTTTGATGCAATCCATACATTGCTTCCTCAGCTTTCATGGGGCCTCTTTCCTACCACCTTCTCCTGTCATGCTATCTTCACAAGGTCCTCTTCATTCATCTTCTGTATGTGTCTGAACTGTGAGTTCGCGCTTCCTGGATTTTGTCAGCCACATCACAAACTCTAACTTGCAGCATAATGCTGTCATTTTGCAATCTGTCCCTTCGTGTAACTCTTTTTATTGCATGAAGACATCTAATTTCAAACACATGTAGGCATTGCACTTGCAGTCTTTTATTTGCCCATGCTTCTGCACAGTACAGCATTACTGGATGAACCATTATTCTATATATTGAGCTTTCTGTCTCAGTGGCATACACTTGTCATATGCCACATATGAGATATTACTCCACACTCTTCCAGCACTCTCTAGTTGGGACTGTATCTCACATTTGAGTTCACCATCTTCCATAACCCAGCTGCCCAATACTTGGTCTGGTTTAGTCGTGCTCCATTAATCTCTATATCCAATTTCCCTGTGAAACCTCTACTGACCCACATAACCTCATGTGACACTGAGTCACCAGCAGAGACAGGTTTTCTCTCAGCCCAAGAGTGTTTGTCTATCTAGCTAATTGACATGTAAATTAAGCATTGTATTGTGTCACAACAGGCTTCACATTCGTGGTTTAAACTGAATGCTAATAAAGAACAGAGACATGTGAAGTCAACACAAAATCATCAGGTACCAGAGAATATATGCTATGGGCTTTACTGACTCTGTGGACAAATACAGTGACTTTGGGGGAATAAAAGGGGAAGGCAAAGGACACATCTTTGTCCATCATTGAGGGGGCAAAAAGAACAGGTCATTTTGCATCTCTGAGCAGCGGATACCAGCCAGGTAGGTTGGTGAGGCTGGAAGGAATCTTTAGGTAAAAAAATGCTTTAGACAGGGATGTTTAAGTGTAGTCTCTAAGGAGTGTAAGGCACAGAAAAAGATCATCCTCGTCGACGTCACAGTCCCCTTTGAGAACAGGACACTGGCTTTTTGCAAAGCCCAAGCTCGTAAGCTGGAAAAGTATGCTCCCCTGGCCAACACCCTGAGAGTGAAGGGCTACGAGGTGCAGATGGACGCCCAGATCATCGGAGTCCTGGGCGCCTGGGATGAGCGTGTGCTGTGGACCTGCGGGATCGGTCAGCGCTACGCACGGCTCATGCGGCACCTCATGGTCTCAGACACCATCTGATGGTCCAGGGACATCTACACCGAACACATCACCAGCCACCGACAGTACCACGAGGTGTGAGCCAGAGCGACATCATGCATCGACTACAAGAAAGGGACCGAGCGCCTTTGTCTGTTGGACTATATGAACTGGAACCAAAAACTCACTGAATGTTAAATCTCACAAAATGAGCTTCAATCCATTCCCATCATCATATCCACTCATTATACTCCACACCTGAACATAGCCATTATATGAACAACATACCATCATATCTCAATGTCTGTACTTTGACCCGTTAACCGTTTACCCCCAAATGGCGATGTTGCAGTTTATGTATTCCTTACGCCATCTGATCTTAAACTGAACTTCGCACCCCTTGATCATCTGTATGTTATTCCCTAATAACCAGAAACTTCTATGCTTAAATTCTGTACCACTTTTTTAAAAATATCATCTTAATAAAATTTTTATACCTTTTGTTTTACATGTGTAAGCAGAGCCTGAATGAGCTCTCCCCTGACATCTAGCGATGAGCTGGGGAAGAGGACTTCAGGAGCTGATCTTGTTTGCATGGGCACACCCACCCTGCCTACGTGCTCAGCATGATGGAACTGCTTGCCCAAATGTCACTTGTGGCTGGTGTTGGTTCTTAAGACTCCTTGTTATTGGGGCAAGAATAATAAAGTGTTGTTATCCTTATTGTGTGAATTGAGAGCAGCAGAACTGTACCTGGCATACCCCGATGGAGGGACTCACCCTCAACTTAATGGCACTCGCTAGGCAGGGGACATGGGTTCCAAAGCCCAGTGAGTTGAGAGAGGGTGTGGACAGGTACTTGTACCTGGTGATGTGGGCTCTGCTTAAGGGTCTTAGACACCATTTGACCCTTTCTCTCACCACTGTGTAATAAAAGAGCTAATTTAGACTCAATTTCTGTCTTCCTTATCCTTTCTCAGTATCTCTTTATCTTTGACAATAAATTTACAATTATTTCACTATAAATACATCTATACACTAAGGTGTTATAGAGGACCTGATTCTGAGCTGTACCAATCAAGCTGTGTGTATACGGTTCCCTTGGGAATAGCAAACCTGGTAATTACTGTAAATGTCCAGTGACAGGAGCTGGACACTACAGAAGGATGCTTCAGAGGAGCTTAGGGATGGGGTACACCAAGTTTTAACCTGCAAAGCAAAGTAGGTTTGCTTTGTTATCTAGACTGCAATTCTCATATCTTCCTCTGAGACGCACGCCCCACATTAGGCTCAAATGTTGGAAACTCCATCAAAAAGTGGCTTGCCTCATTTAAGAGACTCAGAGTATTATTTCTACCTCTCCTTTACTTGTTCAGGTTTTACTAGATGTCTCCCCAGTTATCCTTTACAAATGGTGCCACAATACTATCCCTCCTTCCCTTGTGGATGGTTTACCAGCTTGAAGTGTAAATCATGTAAGCCTAGGGCACTGTCTTTGGTCTTTGTCACTGCCTGCTTGGCAGCTCACTTTACTTCTTTGTATTCATTTTCATTTATACTCGATTGATTCACTTATTTTTCTTTACATGCCATTTTCTTGTTTCAGATCACTACCTGCACTTCATCGATCCCCCATTACTCCTCTCTTTCCCTCAGTTTTCCCCCATTGCATTGTCCACAAAACTCTTCTGCCTCTGTTACCCATATTCTTTTTGAGGAGGTTCCACTTCTCTTCACTTGACACCAAATCAGTTTCCAGATACTTATTGTGTACTGCTTGCATAAAGATCTCTGCTTAACTTCCCTTTAATTTCCCATACTTCAATCTTGTTTCTTTTGAGCTTAGTTCCCTCTTTGTCTAACGCACCACAGCAATCTTTGATGCAAGAGGCTGATGATGCTGAACTACTGTCCCACTAAGTATCACTTTGCAGTCCATGACTCAGCTCCACTGAGATTTCCTCACCAACATCATATCAATCAGGCTTTTGTTTCCACCACCGATGTATGTGAACCATGCATTGTCTATCAGCTATTGATTGGCAATACAAATGTCTAGCAATACTTTCCCTTACTGAATGACTACGTTCTTATGTCTTTCTCTTTACTACTGTGTTTTTTTTAAAAACTACTTCATGGACTGACAAGGTCCTTTCAATCTAAAAATAGCTCTGATGCTGAAAGGATATGAGACTACCCCCACACAAACACAGTGACTCCTCTTCTCTCTATGTTTGCATGAAATGGCAGGCAGCAAGACTCATTTGGCAATACATTCATGCAACTAGAAAGCAAGTAACATAAAAATACGGGTCATTTTTCCATTCCCCTGGGTATTGGACAATGGGAGATGTCACAAAAATGGCTATTCCCACAAACTATTTGCCAGTGTAGAGGAGAGCAAAAGGAATAAAGATGTTTGAGAAAACAATCAGAACATTTTTAAAAACGGCAAGCTTTCTTTGTATTTTAATTTAGACTGACTCTTGTGCAGGTTCTTATTTTTAAGCCAGTCTCTTCTCAAAGTCCATATGACATGAAACTTGGAAACGCTTTTCCATTGTTCACCTTTTACATAGGTATTTTGGAGAGCAAACATCTTCTTTCCTCCCCCCCCAAGCTATATAGCCTTTTTAAAAAGAACGTTACCTTTTTTTATACAAACTATTTTCTTTTTTTCTTTTCTCACTTTTCATTTTTCTACTTTCTGTATTTAATTTTTTAAGATGCCTACAAGACAGGCATCTAATGCAAAGCAGAAGTGCTAGGAAAAGAAAAAACAAATTGGAAATTTTACAAGATTCAAATGTCTTTAAATCTCTATTAGAGGTAATGGAGAAGGGAATCACATGACAAGTTTGAATTCTCAGGAATTTATTACAATTGAAACCACCAAATGTAATTAAAAGAATCTAAAAAGCAGGATTTGCCCAAATATAAAGTGTCATAGTGAGAAAATTCGAATACACAGTCCCAGGTAAATCACAGCAAAGAAAGAAAGAAAATACTGAAATTATAAAACATAAAAAAATCTGATATTTGATAAATATGTATTTTTGATGTATCTTTAGAAGAGGATCTAAGTTCATCACTCTAGTTGTAGTGAAATCATTTTAGGTGCAAGAATGTATTTATTTTGCATTGCTATAGTCACAAAAGATACTTTACCCTGCAGTGTAACTTGCAAGATAGTGGGATTAAAGTCATAAAATGAACTACAAACACACATGAATCAGAGGTCCTGGTTGCAACACACTTCTCCCCTGAAGGAGCTATAATGCAATTGCAATTGACAGCGTAGACGAGACCTTAGCTGCTAGCCCAGTTTGGGAACACATCTACAGTATGAACTCCAAGCTAGCTATATCACTTGCAGATTCCCATTGTGGTAGGTTAACTTCAAAGGCAAACCCGACTGACTAAAAGCATCTAGTTGATAGTTTTTGTTCTTGTCTCAGTGAACTTATGGCTGTGGAAAGTCATGATTATCTACTCGCAGATATTTGTCACGGTGGTAGCAGTGAGTATGCCCAGTAATGTTTGAGAAGAGACTGTCTCAGAGTAGCACGTTAGACTGGGAAGGTGAAGCTCTCAAAAGTGATGGCACAGAAGGGCAGGACAGGATAAGTATTCATGATTAGCCAGATTCTTGATATCGCTCCAGCTTTAAGGCCTTCATGCCATGAGAAGAATATTCCTGGGAAGAAAAGGGGCACTTCACAGAGCCCACAGAAACTGAATGCTCCTTGCTTCTGTCTGGTGTCAGTCTTCTCCTGTGGTCTAGAGAGTAACTATGTCCGTGAGGTGGTTTGGATGGACATAACATTCACAGGTGTGAGAGGTGTCTCAAGGTGGGCACCTTCACAAATTAAGTCATCTAAAATCACTGGCTGCTTTCAAAAATTTTCACAACTAAGTTTTCTTTATCTCAAGTGAGAGTGGCCTGTGTTTTTGAAATAGGGAGATGTGAGCTGTACACCACAGCAGCCCTGAAATTACAAATGGGACTTTAATAAACAACTGCATATGTCTCAATTAGGTGCTAATGATGAGGGAGGAGTGGAGCTCTTTGATAGCATTAGTTTTTCCACATTTCTGTCTGAATCAGACACAAAGCTTAATGATCTCATTAAGCTATGAGAGGGTATTATGCTATTGGGCAGTTGAGCCATCTAAAGTCATGCCTAGGTTGGAATGGCTTTATTGTAGAATTGTCTAAACTCTTGATAGTTGATTTGGCATTTTCAATGGTGAAGGTTCATCCTGATACTTTTGAACAGGTCCACTTCAAATTTCTTCTACATTTCCTGTATTAGGTAACCAGATAATATTGGGGACTGGAGAAATGCTGCTCTTTAGATCTTTTGACTGTTGATATTACACTGATTACAGAAAACCTTCCTTGATAGTTTGGATTCTCTGCTTCCTATAATTTCCAAAATAGATCTGAAAAAATTAATAAATGTTAAGTCCAGAAATGACTACCATAATAATCTAATCTGACCTCCAACCTCCATGACACATCAAAGAACCTTACCCAGTAATCTCTGCATTAAACCCATACCTTTTTTTAAGTGACAGCATATATTTTATAAAGATATCCAGTCCTGTTTTTAAAACATCAAGTAATGGACAATTCACCACATTCCTAGGTAACTTTTCCAATAGTTAATTACTTCAGTATTACAGGTTGTGCCTAATTTCTAACCTGAATTTGTTTAGCATCAGCTTCCAATAATTGGATCTCATTATGCTTTCTTCTGCTAAATCAAAGAGTCATCTACTGTCAAATATCTTTTCCCCCATGTAGTTACTTGTACACCATGATCAACTTTTTTTTAGGCCAACTAAATAGACTGAGTTTCTTAAACATCTCACAATAAGGCATATCTTTCTTATCTCAAGACATTCTTGCAGCTCTTTTCTGAACCCTGTCCAGTTTTTTAACATCACTTTTTAAATGTCGACACCAGAATTGGACATATTATTTCAGTAACTGTTTCAGTAGTGCTGTATACAAAGGTAATATCCCCACCCTATTTCCACTTGATATCTCCCATGCTTAGACATCTGAGGATCACATTTGCCCTCACAGCTACAGCCTCATACTGGAAGCTCATATTCAGTGTTACTGCATTCCAGGATACAATCCCCATTCTATAAGTGTGACTTATATTCTTTGTTCTTAGAGCCTGCTTCCATTTGACTGTATTAAAATGTATGTTTTTCTACTGATCCCACCCCTTATAAAATAATCCAGGTCAGTCTACTTAAATGACTATCACTATTTATCACTCCACCAATTTTTGTCATCAGAAAATGTTACCAATAATGATTTTATATTTTCTTTCAGCAAATTGATAAACAGCATTGAAAACCATTCTGCCAAGGACAGATCTTTGTGGGACCTCAATAGAAACAACCCTATTGAATGACTATTCACCATTTACAATTACTTTTTGCGATGTATCATTTAGCAGTTTTAATCTATTTAATGTATGCTATGCTGCTTTTATATAGTGGTACTTTTTTCAAATCAGAACATCTTATAGGAATAAGTCAAATGCCTTACCGAAGTCTAATACATTATGACAACAGTTACCTTTATCGACCAAACTTGTGGTTTCATCTAAAAGCAATAGCTTTTGTCTGACAAGCCCTATTTTTCATAAAATGATGTTGACTGGCATTAATTATGCAACCATCCATTAATTCTTTGCAAATTACTTTCCATATCATCCTTCCCATAATTTTGCTCAGGATCTGTGTCAGGCTAATCAGCCTATAGTTATAAAAGCCATACTATTTACCCTTTTAAAATATTGGCATGACATTAACTTTTTCCCAGTCAGCTGGAACTGCCTCAATGTTTGAAGATTTGTTAAAAAGCAACATTAATGGTTCATAGAACTCCTTGGCCAATTCTTTTAACGCTCTTCAGAGCAAGTTACCCAGACCCATGGATTTAACTTCAATAGTTGCTTTTTAACATCTTCTCTAGTTACTGATAAAATAGAAAGTATTTCCATATCATTGTAAAGATATGAATACATCATCTTGTTTCTTTCCAAATACAAAACAGAAACAGAAATATTTATTGAATACTAATGCCTTTTTACATCACGATTGACAATTTTACCATTCATATCTAATATTTTACCTATACCATTGCTAGGATTTCTTTTATATTTAAAAAAATTCTTTTTATTTTCCTTAACCCTATTGGACACAAATTCCCTTTATCAGTTATCAGCATTCCCTAAATGCTGATGTGTACTCACTGCTATCGGCTTCTCCATTTTTCCATTTGCTTCATAGATTTCATTTATTTTTTACTGCTGATTTCACTTCCCCCTTAACTAGAATGTTTTTCTTGCCTTCTTTGTGATTTTGGAACTGTGTTATTCTGGGCATCTAATAAAACATTTTTAAACAAGTCCCAATTATTATTCACATTTTTGTGTTAATTTTTTCCCCCATTCAATTTTTCTCATGAGAATTTTTAGCTTTGGGAAATTGGCCTTTTTAAAGCACCCAGTATATGGGCTTATGGACAGGACTATATTTTGTCTCCACATAACACATAAAATCAGGCCATGATCACTCGCAGCTAGGCAACCATCAATGTTTAATCATCAGGATTTATTACAGGAAGTCATTCTGCCATTAATATTAGAAGACTTGTAGGTTCTATGCATTTGTGGGAACAGCTGGGATGGGTTGCTTCCTTGGATGCATAAATAGCCTTTGACAGAGTGGAGCGGCATTATTTATGTGAAGATATTTGACTCCAGGGTTAGGCTCAAATTTCCTCCATTAGATGCGGGTATTATGAAACCCCTAAGGCTGCTATACTTACCAATATTATATATTCTGACTTTTTTTTTTAATTTTACTTGGGGTTGTAAGACAGCAGTTTCCCTCATTCATTTCTGTAGCCTCTGGCTGTGGCCCTTACATACGAGGATGGAACCGATGGTATGAGGATGTGAGGAGAATATGCTAAACTAGCATTATATCCTCCTGGGTTAAACTATTATTCACAGATATAGAATGTTAGGGAATTTTAAAAATGATATTATGAAATTTGAAGTTTTAAATAGCAACTATTGTCCTGAAAGCAGAGGCAGTAGACTTTCCCCCATTTAGATTAATAAATGGGAATATTAAGTATTTAGGATGTAAGATTCCTATTATTTATAGGCTATACACAGCTAAACTATTCTATTCCTACTTTTTAGTATTCAGGGAGATTTGGCATGATAATTATATTTGCCATTGTCTCTGTTTAGAAGGACTAGACTTTGGAAAATTAATGTTCATATTGTCTACAGATGTTATCTATTGTCCTTTAGAGGAAAGATATTAATGAGAGAGAGATTTTTCTTTTGATTAATTTAAAGGGGAATGTGATCACATATTGCTCTCAAAGCATGCCACAAGGTAGGAGAGCTTTCTTTCCCATTTATGAAACTTAATATATAACTTGTCAACTCAGGTTTGCTTAAAGAAGTCTGATCTAGCAGACAATCGATGTAGATGCCAATGGATTTAGCCAGTGAAATGTTAATAATAACTATATTGCAAATTCTTACATGTGACTGACATATCTGAGAAAAATAATATTGAACCAAATTGCTTAAGGCACTTTCCATGGATCCACAGGATCAGTGCTATGACCTCAGCTTTGGAACAGTCTCTGGGAGGACCCCTTCAGTGTGTCAGACCCCACAGGGGTCCCACTTTTCCTCCAGGGTAACCCAGTCGGTTTCGCGGTCTCCTTAGACTGGGCCTTCAGTACTCCTGCTTCACACTGTAAGCACTGTTCAGTGAGTCTCCCTGAGGGAGACTTGTACGGTCTTAGGGAGCAATGCATGCCGCAAGAATCTGCAGTGACGCTCAGCCAGCACTGTCAAACAGTAGGGTTTGTTAGTCAACTGGCACACAGCATAGAGAGTGCTTGGTGAGCAGAGAGAAATGAAGGTTAAAGCACAGCCCATTCTGGGTAGCAAGAGCCCTGCCAAGCTGTAATGAACCCCATTGCTCAAGCCCTGTCTGTCCCTCCATCTGATCTCCCTCATCAGACTCCCAGGTGTGCCCTCCATTGCTTCCCACAGCCAACACTTCACTTCAACCTCACACCCTTCCCCCCAGGCATCCTTTGTTCCTGAGTTGTGGAATGCAGCTTAGCTTCCCTGCTGAGAAATGGGGAAGACCGTATCTCTCTGGGTCATTGGTTGCTAGGTGTCCGCATCTAGGCATTTGGATTTGCCATTGCCTTCTCAAGAGCTCTATTGATATGGGATCTAAGACTCCAGACAGCTGGGCACCATTCACACCTGTGTCTTAGCCTGCCTGGAGAGCACATAATCACTTTTCACCCACCAGGTAACAATGCAGCATATGGGGAAACTGAAGCACACATAGGCTTCATTAAAATATTACAAAAAAATTCCCACTTTGGAATTAAAGGCCTGTAAAAGCTGTGATTAAACACTTGGGATAACTTCTTTGCAGCTAAGATGCATGAACCTGTGATTTACACCAAGTAAATAAATTAGGTTTCTAATTTACGAAGATACTGGGGGCTTAAATCCCTAGCAGATGCCTTTGAAGCACAGGGTCTCATTTAGCGCTCAGTCTGCTCCTGGTCTGCCCTGTGAGCTCACCTTTCCTCATCTCCATTTAGAAGACTATGGGTAAAATTGATCAATTGAGCCACAGTTTTCCCCCAAGTAAATGCAGATATTTGTTAACTCAACAACTAATCTGACCTTCTGAGCCCTTAACCTATCCAACTATACTCTCAGCCCAGCAGAAGAAGCTGTCCTATCTCGGGGCCTCTCCTTCTGCCCCTCCACTCCCACGAACATGATACAGTTCTGTGGTGACCTAGAATCCTATTTTCGACGTCTCCGACTCAAGGAATATTTCCAAAATACCTCTGAACAACATACTAATCCACAGAGGCCTCCCTACCAACATTACAAAAAGAAGGATTCTAGGTGGACTCCTCCTGAAGGTCGAAACAGCAGACTGGACTTCTACATAGAATGCTTCCGCCGATGTGCACGGGCTGAAATTGTGGAAAAGCAGCATCACTTGCCCCATAACCTCAGTCGTGCAGAACACAATGCCATCCACAGCCTCAGAAACAACTCTGACATCATAATCAAAAAGGCTGACAAAGGAGGTGCTGTCGTCATCATGAATAGGTCGGAATATGAAAAAGAGGCTGCTCGGCAGCTCTCCAACACCACTTTCTACAAGCCATTATCCTATGATCCCACTGAGAGTTACCAAAAGCAACTACAGCATTTGCTCAAGAAACTTCCTGAAAAAGCACAAGATCAAATCCGCACAGACACACCCCTGGAACCATGACCTGGGATATTCTATCTACTACCTAAGATCCATAAACCTGGAAATCCTGGGCGCCCCATCATCTCAGGCATTGACACCCTGACAGCAGGATTGTCTGGCTATGTAGACTCCCTCCTCAGGCCCTACGCTACCAGCACTCCCAGCTACCTTCGAGACACCACACTGACTTCCTGAGGAAACTACAATCCATCGGTGATCTTCCTGATAACACCATCCTGGCCACTATGGATGTAGAAGCCCTCTACACCAACATTCCACACAAAGATGGACTACAAGCCGTCAAGAACACTATCCCCGATAATGTCACGGCTAACCTAGTGGCTGAACTTTGTGACTTTGTCCTTACCCATAACTATTTTACATTTGGGGACAATGTATACCTTCAGATCAGCGGCACTGCTATGGGAACCCGCATGGCCCCACAGTATGCCAACATTTTTATGGCTGATTTAGAACAACGCTTCCTCAGCTCTTGTCCCCTAATGCCCCTACTCTACTTGCGCTATATTGATGAAATCTTCATAATCTGGACCCATGGAAAAGAAGCCCTTGAGGAATTCCACCATGATTTCAACAATTTCCATCCCACCATCAACCTCAGCCTGGTCCAGTCCACACAAGAGATCAACTTCCTGGACACTACAGTGCTAATAAACAATGGTCACATAAACACCACCCTATACCGGAAACCTACTGACCGCTATTCCTACCTACATGCCTCCAGCTTTCACCCGGACCACACCACACGATCCATTCTCTACAGCCAAGCTCTGCGATACAACCGCATTTGCTCCAACCCCTCAGACAGAGACAAACACCTACAAGATTTCTATCAAGCATTCTTACAACTACAATACCCACCTGCGGAAGTGAAGAAACAGACTGATAGAGCCAGAAGATTTCCCAGAAGTCACCTACTACAGGAGAGGCCTAACAAAGAAAATAACAGAACACCACTAGCCGTCACCTTCAGCCCCCAACTAAAACCCCTCCAACGCATTATTAAGGATCTACAACCTATCCTGAAGGATGACCCAACACTCTCACAAATCTTGGGAGACAGGCCAGTCCTTGCCTACAGACAGCCCCCCAACCTGAAGCAAATACTCACCAACAACCACATACCACAAAACAGAACCACTAACCCAGGAACCTATCCTTGCAACAAAGCCCGTTGCCAACTGTGCCTACATATCTATTCAGGGGACATCATCACAGGGCCTAATCCCATCAGCCACACTATCAGAGGCTCGTTCACCTGCACATCCACCAATGTGATATATGCCATCATGTGCCGGCAATGCCCCTCTGCCATGTACATTGGTCAAACTGGACACTCTCTTCGTAAAAGAATAAATGGACACAAATCAGATGTCAAGAATTATAACATTCATAAATCAGTCGGAGAACACTTCAATCTCTCTGGTCACGCAATTACAGACATGAAGGTCGCTATCTTAAAACAAAAAAACTTCAAATCCAGACTCCAGCGAGAAACTGCTGAATTGGAATTCATTTGCAAATTGGATACTATTAATTTAGGCTTAAATAGAGACTGGGAGTGGCTAAGTCATTAGGCAAGGTAGCCTATTTCCCCTTGTTTTTTCCTCCCCCCCCCCCCAACGTTCTGGTTAAACTTGGATTTATGCTGGAAATGGCCCACCTTGATTATCATACACATTGTAAGGAGAGTGGTCAGTTTGGATGAGCTATTATCAGCAGGAGAGTGAGTTTGTGTGTGTGTGGGGGGGGCGTGAGAAAACCTGGATTTGTGCTGGAAATGGCCCACCTTGATTATCATGCACATTGTACGGAGAGTGGTCACTTCGGATGAACTATTACCAGCAGAAGAGTGAGTTTGTGTGTGTATGGGGGTGGGGGGTGAGAAAACCTGGATTTGTGCTGGAAATGGCCCACCTTGATTTTCATACACATTGTAAAGAGAGTGGTCACTTTGGATGGGCTATTACCAGCAGGAGAGTGATTTTGTGGGGGTGGGGGGAGCGGAGGGTGAGAAAACCTGGATTTGTGCTGGAAATGGCCCAACTTGATTATCATACACATTGTAAGGAGACTGATCACTTTAGATAAGCTATTACCAGCAGGAGAGTGGGGTGGGAGGAGGTATTGTTTCATGGTCTCTGTGTATATAATGTCTTCTGCAGTTTCCACAGTATGCATCCGATGAAGTGAGCTGTAGCTCACGAAAGCTTATGCTCAGATAAATTGGTTAGTCTCTAAGGTGCCACAAGTACTCCTTTTCTTTTTGGAAAAAGATTATTACTTTAGTCAAGTTACCTAGCAGCTTGATATCCTCTTTCTAGAGAGTAAGTCAGACAGCCCAGTTACAGAAAAGGACAGCATCAGAGACAATCTAGTGGCATGAAATACAGGAGCAGAGAAGGCAAAATTTGCTTCTAACTAATGGTAAGATATCTCTAGTGGTGATGCAATTTACAATCAGACATCGCACTATCCTTGAGCTATGTGTGATCCAGATATATCATATCGATTTTAAATGTAAATTTTTATCTTGGAATTGGATGTTTACTTATTAGAGATTTTTCATACTGATGTATCTATTTGCTTAAACAGAACTGTTAAAACTTCATGTGACCTATTATTGCTAGGGAATGTGATGGATATGAGAGATCTGACAAGCATGGCACAGAGGTATATTGGCTTTTGCTTGGTAATCACAAACACATTTATTGTTTGCTTACTCATTTGTTTTATGGAAAGCCACAATCTGGAAATGCCTGCCATTGGAAAAATGGCAGCTGGAGAAGAGAAGAGAGGAGAATGAAGTTATATATAGAGTCACAAGGACAGGACAAGAAGCAATGGGCTTAAATTGCAGCAAGGGCCGTTTAGGTTGGACATCAGGAAAAACTTCCTGTCAGGGTGGTTAAGCACTGGAATAAATTGCCTAGGGAGGCTGTGGAATCTCTGTCATTGGAGATTCTTAAGAGCAGATTAGACGAACACCTGCCAGGGATGGTCTAGCTCAGGGGGTTTCAATGGTTTTAATTTCAGAGGTTAACATGCTATACAAATTCCAGGGCCCAGCAGGTGGGGCTCCTGGCTTCAGCTGCCAGAGAGAGGGGCCTTGGAGCTTCAGCCCTGTGGGGTGGGGGGTGGAGATGGGGCTTCTGTCCCACAGGGCAGGGGGCCTCAGGGCTCCAGCCATGGGGGGGCACTCAGGACTTCAGCCACCAGATGGGGGGGACTTGGGGTTCAGCCCCAGAGGATGTGGGGGGCTCGGGGCTTCAGCCCTGTGGGGCAGGGAGGGGGCTGTGGGGCACCAGGTCTTCTATCCCACAGGACGCTGGGGCTCGGGGCTCCAGGCTCCCAGCTTTTGCTTTGTGGGGCACCAGAGCTTGGAACTTCTGCCCCATGGGGCACCAGGGCTCCCAGCTTTAGCCCTGCGGGACAGGGAGTCTTAGGGCTCATGAGCCCCCTTAAATGGCTTACAACCCCCCAGGGGGCCATAGACCCCCAGTTGAGAACTTCTGGTCTAGATAATACTTAGTCCTGCCTTGAGGGCAGGGGACTGGACTAGGAGACCCCTTGAGGTCCCTTCCAGTCCTACGCGTCTATGAGCAGTTCACATAACAGAAACTGGTATTTTGGAAATTATTAAAGATTACTTAATTTTTCTACTAAATTTTATCTATTATAGAGAATTTGAGGATGAAATTTTGTATGTAATCCATAGGCTATTATTGATTTATAGGGGGCAATGGAATATTTTTAGATACTCTAAAATAGAAAATTGTCACTAATAAAATGACAGCATTAATTCAGAAACAGCACCACCAAATTAAATGTGAGAAATTTAAGGTTTACAAAAAGGAGTTGCTGATGGTGAGAGAGGGCTATATTTTACCATTCAATGTGACCATTAAGTTACTGATTAGTGTACTACCAAAAAAACATTTGGAAAAGATATCATCAAGGCCAAGGCTGGGTTAAAGCACTACAAAATAAAATACTGGCTTACATTAAAATGTGCTGAATCACAGAAGTGCTGATGACCTTCTCTGCCAATAAGTATTTCAAATCCAGAAGGATTTCAATTTCTGTTAAAGATGTTTGTCAACGGAAAAAAAAAATCTATAATTCAGGAGTTTCCTCCATACTAGCCCATGCTCTGTATTTCATAATCAATCTCTTTACTTGTTCTCTGGAGTTTTTTGTCCGCATAATGAACTAATGGCAAAGAGAAATGAAGACAGATGCATTCATTTGCATGAGCTAATTTATTACATAGCCAAACTTACTGAACACAGCACTGCAGTGAAACATTGAGCCATAAGAATGTACTGAAGGTTGCTTTCTTCTGCAATTTAAAATGCAAATATTTCTCACCAAATCAATCAAGAAATTTGAAGTGGTACCATATTAGCACACATAACAGAGTGAATGTTAGGCTATGAGGCAGTAAAAGCCTTTAAATTTGAAGGTTTTTTTCATCTACAGTATTCAGTTCTCAAACCAGAATTCCTCGTAAGACTCAAATATAACATGCCTATATCATCCTTGAGCAATATTGTTATTCGAGGTAAAAGTAAAAACATTTCCAGTCAAAGTACAAAATGTGACATGTCCCTTGAAAATGGACACTCTCTCTCTCTCACACACACATATTACATCCTGAAGAATCTTAAGCTCTGAAAACTTTAGAAGAGAAGGAATATAGAAAAGACTAATGTCAGTCTGTCTCAATATTAAGAGTATTAAAACAACCAGATACAAATTCTGGTTCATGTATGTCCCAAGCACGTCTGTCTTGCTTATCTTATCCATTTCAATGACTCTGTTTTTTCAATATCCAGGTTAATGCAAAGAAAAAATTCAATGCGGACAAAAACAGGAAGGAAGAAATAATTGAAAGATTCAAGTGAAATGAAAGAGTAAAAGTTTCAACTGAATGTTATCTACCAGGTTAAGATGCTGTCTTTAATCTGAAGCAGAAATTCTCTTTTGTTTTACATATGATATATACTAGAGATGCAGCATTAAGATATGGAACATATCTACGGCGATGTGGCTCAAGCATGTCTATGAGAATACATGATTTCTTCTTTTCTTAGAGAAGGATTATGAGAGAACAGGTGATTTCACTTTGAGGTGAAAGGACATCATTAAACTTAAGCAAAGCAAGTGTCTACTTGAGGGCCTGCTCTTGTCCATGCAAACTCTGCATCTCACAGGATCCCGCTATCTCCTTCTCCTCCACTTCAGTCTCACTGTTAAAACAATATACTGCCACACCCACTCAACCTTATAGGAACAAGACCAGAAGTGGAAGAAGGCAGCTCATGACCTGATTTTCCCTTACTCCCAGCAACGAATTTGGGATCTGACTCTTGTTTGAGGTCAGCTGTGAGACCTAGCATGCCAGTCTATTCTGCCATTGCTTTTACTTTACCCTTTATTATTACTTTTAATTTTTCTAGGGCAGCACTGAGCTCCAAAGATCTTTGAGCTTACTCCCTCCCATGGAGACTAGCAATGTTGTTGCTAAAATTGACAGAGGCACCTCTGCACTGAGATTCTCTATCGTCACTCTAGAGTCTGATTTCCAGAGGTGCTGGGCACCTGTACTTTCCATTGATTCAACTGGAGTTTCAGGTGCTCAACTCCTCTGTTTCCTTGAATTCTCATATAAGGCAAAGATGAATTGTTAGTATCCTTGTAGTTCCTTCTCCTGCCACTGAAACTTGAAGAGTAAAACAGCATATTAATGCAATGCTCAGATTTTGAAATCACAAAAGACAATTTTCGCTGTAATTTTCTCCCTCTTGTTTGTCTGTTACATAAAAGCTTAGGTAATGACAATGGGTTGAGCTCATTTGTTTCTATTTTTAACCCAACTGATACAGGAAATGCTAGTCCCCAGACTTGGCTCTTGATTGAAGGCACATTGGTATAAGTTTAGGTCAGTGAGGGTAGGGTCACCAGTCTTTAACTTGTATGAGGTACTTAAATGTAACTTGTGGTTTCTTTTTTCTAGTTACAAATTTATTCCCATTTATGGTCAGGACACCAGTATAAAGGATTCCATTTGAAAAGCATGTAGATAATTCTCGGCTTTATTTCCATTTTTATGACATCAGCTCTCCTTACCCACTTGATGGGAGCATATCCCTTTTGTTCGTATCAGTTTTAATGTGTTTTATGGAGCTGAGATTTATCTCACAAAAATATGATATATTAGAAATTATCTTTATTCCTAAATATGTAATAATCAGCTCATTAAAATGGACAGAAAGATTACCTTTGCCTATAGGCCTGATTTAAGATTTCCCTTAAATTTATTTCACACCCGTAGTAGAGGATCAGGAGAGACTGCTGACTGTGTTTAATATTGACAGGAGATAGTTGTCTAAATTGAAGAAGCACTAGACTACCTCATCTAAAGATTTGTTTTTTCAACAGAACACACTGTAATTCTGATCATTTTAAAATTTATATGTTAGGTCACCCCCACCAGGAGTTCTTGGACTAAAAGTAGATAGAAGTGGTGCCCCCTGCTTGTATAAAAGCATCTAATAAAAGTCTGTCATGATTTTTGTAGAAAATGGTCAGTGATTCTACGAACTTTTTTCCCAAAATAAACATGTATAAACTTCTACGCTGATTCCACCCCCATGAGAAGCTTTTCTGCTTGTAAATAAGCTACCTAAAGGCCAGGTCTGTGCTAGAAAAGGTTTGCTGGTACAGACAACCCTCTCAGTGTGGACACTGCTAGCAAAAAAAGTGCTTTTGCAAATACACCATGTAGTGGTTTGTCAAGTGAAATAAGCTATACAGGCAAAAACATTTTTATTCCAGTATAACTATGCCTACACTAGGGCTTTTGCTGGTATAAAAAATGTAGCAAAAAAAATCCACATCCTTAACCGACAATGCTATCTTGGCAAAAGTTTCTAGTATGGACCTGGCTTAAGCATCGTGGAGAACAGTCATACAGCAAGCTCCATTCTGGAACTTGCTCCCTTGTTGGTTTGACAAAGCCTTAGTTAGCTGATCATTAGGCCATGTTTCAAAGGTTCATTAGCTTACTGAGGTTTGGCACAAGTTCTTTGGATAAGAGGTATCTTATATCTCAAAGCTAGTGTGGTATTTCTCAGCTCCTCCAATTTATGGAGGATGTTGGGAATTAATCCAAAGAACATCTGCCTAGTTCTAATTGCTGATAGTTGTTATGAACTTGTGGAATTAATTTTATGTTTATAATGTTTTAAGGGAGCCAAAGAGTTGTGCAAAGGATACATGTGTTATAAAACCAGATATAAATAAATAAATGAGAGGTGGTGTCTTTTTAAAATGCAAGTTGATGAACTGCTGTGCTTAAAGGCCATCTGGTTCTCAGGTATTATATTAGCCACTACTATTGAAAAAAAATATTAGTAACTAGTGTCATTAAAATATTGAAATCTGTCTATTTATCAGTCAATAAATGGAATATTGTAGCTTCCTACTCCAGTTTCTATATATGGAAAATGGGGACTTTTACCTCCCAGAAATGTTGTGAGGATCATACTATTTGAAACTTGGATTATGAAAAGCACTTTGTACCATCAGTTACAAGCATTTCTAGGTTATCTCAGATAATACTTAACTCAAGCTTATTTGTTTAAATATTATTATTTTTTGTTGTGGGGTAATCTGAGGTTCATGCTTTCTATGTGTTCTCCAACTCCATTTGCTTTTTATTATATATTTCCTTTTTGTTAACATATAGAGAGTAATGGACCAGAATGTTAACAGTCTCGCTAGATCTTTACACCACATTTATCAGGATGGTATGTGAATGGCTTGTTGGGCCTCTGATTTTGCCGGCACAATTTTGCAATGAGTTTCAAATGCACTGGGAAAATGTTAAGTTTTTACTGACTTTATTAAAGGCCCACCCTTTTGGCCAGAACTCAATCTGAAAGGTTTTAGAAAAATCATACACATTTGCCCACAGGCGCTGGCCTCCTCCTTTGCCTGGGGGTACTCAACCCCCACTCAGCCTCAGACCCCACCCCAACTCCACCCCTTCCTCCAAGTCCCCACTCCCACCCTGCCTTTTCCTGCCCTGCCCCTTCCCACCCAGTTCCGTCCCCTCCCCGCTCCTACCCCCCAGTGCCTCCTGCATGCTGCAGAACAGCTGATCACGGCGGGTGGGAGGCACTGGGTGGGATGGCGAGGAGTTGATCAGCAGAGCTCCTGGCAGGTGCTGAGTGGCAGGGAGGAGCTGGCTGCTGGTGGGTGCTATGCACCTGCTAATTTTTTTCCGTGGGTGCTTCAGCCCTGGTTGTTTTTAAAACGTCAGACATATTGCAGCATTAATAGATTTCATGGTAATGATGCAGTCTCACTATGGTCTTGGTCCATCTGCAACATTCCCCTGTGGGTGTTCTAGGAGCTCTATCAATTTTGATCTCTCAGTTTTGCTTACATAAGCAAAACTTCCAGGATCATTTCTTTACAGAAATTGACAGGATCTGATCACTCATGGCTTTCTGGGAGACCTATAATTCAGCTGTAACGTGTGTGTTCTTTGTTTTCCAAAACCTTGTTTTTCCTCTGACAGAGGTTAGCTCATTTTCCATATTATTTATCTGCCAATTGCTCGGAGTCACAATCTCATCTACTGTGGGAGAAAGTTGTACTGTGTGGTGGATTGTTGTCTCATGGTTATCAACTTTCAAGCGCGGCTTCTAACTGCTCCACTGATATAATCAATTAATATTGGAGCTTGGCACCTCTCCCAGCCTTGATCAATACAGTATATACTCTGTCCACTTTAGGGAAGTAAATTCAGGATACTGTTTCTGGCTTATAAATTACAGCATTCCTTTCTTGATTTTAGTATGGTGCCCTTCTCCCCCCAAAGTTGTGTTCGTGTTTCTTTTACTTCTGGTCAGACTTCCTCTGTAACAGGGACAGTTTAACTTTCTGTACCAGTTTTAATTCGCGGCTACTGGATAGAGCTCTCTTTCATTGGTTCTTCACTGTATGATCACACTAGAGGACATAAACAGCCATGTAGATAAAATGTGAAGAGAAGGTCTGAAGGTTGCACAAGGATAAAAAACAGTACCCAAAAGAAAAAAATGTCTACATTCTACAAACATGTTGTATTTTACTTCAAAAATTATCAAAGCCACCCTCTATTCTAATATAGAGATCTGAACTGTACATTCCCTTGTATCAAAATTAGGTGTATTAGAGTCTAGTGACATTATGAAGTGAATGTGGAGCTAAAAGTATACTCCATAAAAAAGAGCCCTTGATTCCTCCATTGTATATTTAAATGTGAAGGAAGCAAAGGCTAGTTTGGAATGACCCCCTAACTCACTTGTGGCTTTGCCACTCATTGTGGACATCCCAAACTTCTGTCAATAAAACCTTTATTTCACACTATTATGTATTCCATATACATATTCTCTCCCTCTCTTTTACACACACACACACGATCAAGGAAGGCATATGAACTCTAAAAATATAAAAAAGAAAAGGCATCCGATGAAGTGAGCTGTAGCTCACAAAAGCTTATGCTCAAATAAATTGGTTAGTCTCTAAGGTGCCACAAGTCCTCCTTTTCTTTTTGCGGATACAGACTAACACGACTGCTATTCTGAAACCTGTCTAAAAATATAGTTACCGTCTTTTATTCCACCAAAAGTAAAAGGAAGTAGCAGATTCTCTTTTGGAAAAAACTGGCTAACTTTGCCTCTCCAACATGAAATACATATTAGGTCACTTTTTCTTCATATTGGAAAGGCTGATACATAATAAATTATTGAATAAACAGTAAATATACTTCGGTATACAGATCTGCTCAGCAGAGTGAACGTACTATTCATTCCCTTGCTATTATCAGGCCCCATATAATCATTATATAGAAACTGAATTGGAGATTTTTATAAATGTTCCATTAATGTCTTTAAAAAAGTTTGTAGAGGATGCCTTAGAGGAACAACTTCATTACCTAAAACTCCACAATGGAAAAAAGAGAGAAAAACTGCCAATTGAAGGAAGACTGAAGCAGGTACGTGATTAACAAAATCCAAAAGTCTCCAGGAGACCACCACATTACTCCAACCTTGAACGAATAAAGCAGAACCTCTGCTGGCTGTTATTACCATTTATACATTTCTACCTATCATATTAGGGAGACAGAATTTCTTACAACAGATTCACTTTCTCTGACAAATTCAGGAGGATTTTCTCCTTCGAAAAAGTCCAGGAAATGTCTATTATTTGTATTTCTAAAGGCAGCCATCACATTAGTATATAAGCAAATATATTCATTAAGATTGACACTGACTTGTTTCCCTCCCTAGGTTTGGCAGCTGGCCAAGCCTCTGGCTAGGAGTTGAGCGAGGGGGATGTCACCGCTTCTGGGGAGCCCCACAGGTAAGTGCCACCCAGAGATTGACTCACCCTGTCCTGTGCCCCAACCCTCTGACCCCTCCCACACCTAAACTCTGCTGCTGGGGGTGGGGGAGCCTGGTAGGGAGCCTGCAAACCCCGACAACCTCCTCCCTAGCACCAGCAGGGGTCCTGGGCTGTGCGCTGCCACCTGCCCCCCTGAGCACCAGGTCCACCCTCCCCCAACACCCACAGTGTCCCTGGGCAGCTCCCCCCAAGTTTTAGTTGTGGGTATTTTTAGTAAAGATCATGGACAGGTCACAGGCCAGGAATTTTTGTTTACTGTCCATGACTTTTACTAAAAATACCAGTGACTAAAATGTAGTCCTAACAATGATCTTGTTTATGTAACAATCAAGGGGTTTCTTTTTTCATTTTCTATAACAGATAAAATTGCTTTTGTGGCTTTTTGTGCAATGATACCAACACAATAAATTTTAGGGGAAAATCATGTTTTATTTCATGTTAAATTCTTGAAAGAAAACTGATGAGTTTTCAGTGTTGTAGGGAGCTCTGCAGCTGTTTCAAAAACTATTTCAAAAGCCTCCAGTCAAACTACTGACATACATAGTGAGTAGGGAAGCCAACAAACATGACAATTTCAGTATGTCATCAAAAACGACAATCAGAATACGTCTTTGCAAATACAATGAGAACAGCAGGTATAGAGACACTTACTAGAAGGTCAGCTGCATTTCACAGGTCAAAAAATCCGTTTCTCGTAGGAAATCACTCAAAACACACAGTATCACTGATTGCTTAGGTGAACACTAATGGATCTCTAAGTGCTAAACATTTCTCCAGTTGCTGGCAAGTGTGAGAATTTTAAGCTGATAAAATGCAGTGTAGAAGGAAAGAGAAAAATATACTTGTCTGCTCACAAGAAAAGGTCAGTGACATCTGTAATCTGACCAAGGTGGTGCCATTTGACTTCCTAGTCTCATACTTACCACCATAAATCGTTTCCCACATGTGACGCTTCCAGGGATACCCAAGGTTGAGAGGCACCTCGCTATCACCTGCCCTTAGCATGAGGAAGCCTTGTCCATGCCTGCCGTGGGTCAGCTCCCTGACTGCACTGGCCACAGGCAACACAAACATTCCCGTCCCAGGTCTGCGGAGGCCCTGTTCTTGCTCTCTCTACGGCAGTGGTATGGAATTACATTTTCGAGGGGGGGTGGGGCGCAGTATAAGGCAATGTCCAAATCTTGGAGGGCTCTCTAGTGGAAACACGTCAATTCTTCACCTAGGTGGCAGGGACTGGCAACCTATGGCACATGTACCAAAGATGGTACATTGTCATGCAGACTGCTAGCCCAATCAGGGGCACATTTTGGGATGCACTTCAGTTTATTTTCCCTCTGTTTTCTGTCATGCCATGTACAGGTAAAGTCTGTGTATCCAATTTTAAATTGACCCAAAATCCTGATTATTCAAATGAGCAGTGTGTCCCTCATGCTCACATGGGAAAACAGGATTTTTGGTTCCGAGGGTGGACAGAGAAAAGGGAGTAGCTTCAGGAGACGGGAGCCTCCTTAGTACTGCTTGAGTTGGGGGAGCTGCAAGGAAGTGGAGGGCAGTGCGGGAGGCCTGGGGAGCAAGGGATGGCTCCCCCTGCCTTTGTTTTACTCCAGCTCCCAGCTAGGGACACTGCTGTAAGGATGACCCTGCCACCTGGCTCTGACCAAGGACGATACAGTTACTCAGCTCCATCCCAGGCTGCTGGTAGTTCCGGCTCCTGCGCTCCCCTGACTGGTCCTGGCTGCAGCATCCCTGTCCTGCCTCTAAGTACAACCCTCTCCCCTGCCCTGGCTGGCATTTGCCAGTTTGGAAGATGTTCTGCAGCTGGGGAGGGAAAGGGCTGGAGCCACTGGGAGCTTGGGGTAAGCTGGTAAGTTGGGGTAGCAGAGCTGTTCTTACAACAGAGCCCCCAGCAGGAAGCAGGGTAAAACAGCTGAAGCCTAGTGGGACAAACAGAAGAACACTTGTGGCCAGGATCTGGCCCACAGGCTGCTAATTGAAGAACACTGCTCTACAGGTTAGCAATCTCCTTGGAACGTCCGACCATCTCCTTGGAACGTCCAGCCCCTCTCCCACTGGACACTGGCAGTATTCATAGATTCACTGCCTCCAAAGAAGCAGTGCACCCCAGTTTACCAGTTACACCTCAGATCACCACTCCACTTAACACAGAGGATTTAGATATGTTTATAGTGAAATCAAGTAAGAATTTATTTAACAGAGTACATAAATTCAGCAAGTAGTAGTACTGGAAACAAATGATTATATATAAAATAAACCCATAACATGTATTCTAGAACCTAGACTTACTTAAATTAGATACTTTCCTGTTTTATAGAGCAATGCTCACTCAAAGTCCTTTCATCATTTTACAGCGAGGGTTGGTATGACCCTCCATTTGTAAGACAAACTGTCTGTTAGCTTGTCTCCTCAGTGAAGGATACTGTATGTTTCCTTGCATTACTTGATATACAAAACTAATCCGTTGATCTTAGTTATAAACAAGACATCACCCTGCTGATTGTCTTTTCCTGTAGTTTTTCTTTCTTGTAGATTTCACAATCTTATCCTTGGTACCTGGCTTGGTACGCCAACAGGCATCCATTGTCAGACATACAATGCACACTACACACAAGACCAAACAGAGAAGTGTCTGTTATCTCCTGTCTGAAAGGAACACATCCGAGGTATGACACCTTCTATACTCTAAGAACTCCCATACCTTAAGAACACAATTTTCAGCATAGATACATAACTCCTTAAATATTATCTGTATATACATTTTGCAGTGATTATGACGACCAGTGTTCTACTGGCTCTTGGTAGGGACCTTACATGCCACCCTTTAGTGAACTATTATGTATATTTCCGATCCAGAGGATTCCTGTAAGACTATGAACCCCCTGTGCCATCTGCCAGTTGGCACCAAGAGGTGATTGGGTCACACCAAGTTCTTGTATGCTCTAAATTTTTCCTTCCCCGATAAGGCCTATGGAACAGGTAATTTCTGATATTGTGACTTATTTCTGAAGGAAGAACTTTCTCTCAGTCTGCATGAGCATGGATAGCCAATGAAGAATATCTAATACTTTTATAAAGAATAAAATATTAGCCAGGCTAATACTGTATCAGTGAACGTGGTTTGTCGAACACACCAGATACCTGAACGCTTGTAAAGTTTGAAATAAACAGAAGCCAAAAGTAAAGCCGGCTTGTTTTGATAAAGATTAAAAGGATGTGCTGGGACCTTTTGCAAGTCTAAAAAAAGCTGCTACTGCACAACCTAGCTGAAGAAAATCCAAACTTTGTCCATTGTGACAATTGCCAGGAGCACAATAGGGTCGTCTCATTTACATAAAATGAATCAGATTGTACTTGCTCTCATCTTCTGCACACTTGTTCCTCCTTCTGCTCTACGAAGGTAACTCCTGATCTCACCATGGGTGCAGAAGGCCTTGTATTCAGTGGACCGGATGCCATTCTGGCACAGAAAGGCAGTTGGGAGCAAGATTTGACAATGCCCAACACCCCCTGCACATCATGGACCCAGGCTCTGCAGGAACACAGTATTTTTTGGGGAAGTAGGACAGTAGTGAGTTAAGGAGGACAGCATGGAACTGCTGCTGAGTAGATCAGGCAGTGCAGAAGCTACTGCAGCTACATTACTGCTCTGTAGCCTAAAGCAAAGGAGATTTCTCCTGCCCAGGAAGGGTCCCCACTGTGCAGCCCAATTACTCGGGCTGAGTGCTGTGTACAGGATTTCACTCGGAGAAGAGAAAGCAATATGGTTATAATTCCCATCTCTAAGTCAGTAAAGCTGCAAATAATTACAACACCTGCCAAAAATTACAGTTTTCAAAAGTTCTCCCCAGTATTTTGGTGAACATTTCAAGCACTGAAACGTCAAATTACGAACAATCTGCCATGCTAAACACATTTGGCTTAATAGGTTTTCAAAGAAATATAATCCTTATTTTACAATGATTATTTTGCTCCTCTGTGCTACTCAAACAGATAAGGAGACATACATTATTATTCAGGAAAGCACTGCAGAACTTGCTTGAGTCCATCCCTTTCCAGACACCATTTAAGCACATGCTTAACTTTAGGTATGTGCTTAAATCCTATTGACTTCATTGGGCCTCTTTTGCCCACTCTTGCAATTTTATCACTACTCTCCCAATATTTGGTGTTTTTCTTAATTCCCATCTCCTGCAGAAATGAGAGAGGATGAGAAACTCAGCTTTCAGTCAAAAAAAGTAGATTTCTAGTCCTCCTGCTTGCAGAGAAAAGCTGGACAATGAACACTAAAAGATCAAACATCAGGAGCAAATAAGAAAAAAAAACAAAAATGTATTATTTGTAAAGTCTCATGGTTTTGTGGGGCTGACTTGTGATTTTTGAAAATATGGGGCTGGCAGCACTGCTTTATGAAGGTGCTGGAGTGCTGATCTGAATAGGGATCATTACCTGAATCAGGGCCAGAGTCCCTGCCCAAAGGATGTTGCAATCTAGTACACAGACAGATTACAATTCAGCTGCATAATACATCAGGTGCCAGTCTGAATTTGAATTATGCAGGCATCTTGCTGCGATGAGAGGAAATAATCTGTCTCTCACTCTGTAACCTGTTTGTCAGTGCCAACACCACCTCCATACTCAGGATTAATTTTACCACAGAAAAGAAACTGCAGAGCTAACCAGTGATTCAAATAAATACACACACACAGCATGAATTCTAAGTTTTAAAATGCAATTTGGGTATAATACTACTACACATCACTTTAATTAACTATCATTACTTTGAGAAATTCGATAAATCCCAATGAAAGAATCAGTCATTTGTTTTTGGGTCATCCAAAGACATGATAAAATTGACAAATACCCTCATCATATGAATAATGCATCCACTGTGTATCTAAAACAAGCTCTATTCCAAAGAGATGTTTAATCCATTCCCTGCTTTTGGTGATAAAATGGAATTAAACACAGGGCATTTATTTCATGAAATGCCTGGTTTGGGCTGCAGGTTTGTCACGTTGATAAAAATGTCATGGATACAGTGACTTTACAGTTTGTCCACAACTTTTCCTTGTGTCTGGGATTTCACAGGCTGCAGAGGTGTAAGGGTCATGCGAGCCACAGGCTGACCATGTTTGCTGTCACAAAAGCTCAGGGCAGGTGATCCAGCAGCACCTGAGCCAGGAAAGGAGTGGGGGATCATGGGAGAAAGCCCCACATGCATGCTGTGTGAGAGCCAGTGGGCTGGAGACAGGAGCTGGGCCAGCCCTTTGAGACAGGCGCTGCCGCTGCAGGGAGAGTGAGGAGTTGGATTGTTCTGCGCCTCCACCTCCCCTCAGGGCCAATCATCATCCATGGGCAGGACCAGATCCCCAGAGGACATCCCACCCTAACAGCAGGACTGGACTTTACCCCCTCCATCATGTGGCCCCATCGCTTTCAGTGGCGTTCCTGTGACTTTACATTCCATTTCTCCTTAAACCTGTGACTTTTACTAAGTTTACCTTGACTGTTCTGTAATTTTTGATCAAATCTCCAGTCCAACTTATAGAATCCTAGAAATATAGGGCTGGAAGAGACCACAAGAGGTTATCAAGTCCAGTCTCCTATGCCGAGGAAGGACCATGTATACAGAGATCATCCCTGCCAGGTGTTTATCTAACCTGTTCTTAAAAACTTCCAATGATGGGAATTCCACAACTCCCCTTGGAAGTCTATCCCAGAGCTTAACTACCCTTATAGTTAGAAAGTTTTTCCTAATATCTAACCAAAATCTCTCTGGCTGTAGGTTAAGCACACTAATTCTTGTCCTACTGCACGTGAACATGGAGAATAATTGATCCTCATCCTCTTTATAAAAGCCCTTGACTTATTTGAAGACTGGTATCAGGTACCCCCTTAGTCTTCTTTTCTCAAGATTAAGCATGCTATTTTTTTAAACCTTCGCTCATACGTCACATTTTCTAAACATTTCATTGTTTTTGTTGCTTTTCACAGAACTCTCTCCAATTTGCACATATCTTTCCTAAAGTCTGGTGCCCAAAATTGGACACAGTACTCCAGCTGAGTTCTCACCAGTGCCAAGTACAATAGGACAATTACTTTCTGTGTCTGACAACACTCCTGTTAATACACCCCAGAATGATATTAGCCTTTTCTTAACTAGAATCGCTGTTGGCCCATATTCAATTTCTGATCACAATAACCCACACATTCTTTTCAGCAATATTATATCTACCCAGTTATTCCCCATTTTGTAGCTGTGGATTTGATTTTTCCTTGCTAAGAAAATAAAAAGACAGAGAATGTCATGTGAAACTGCTTCAGAAGTCTTACTAAAATCAAGATATATCATGTTTATTGTTCTCCGCTACACTAGGCCACTACCCTGTCAAAGAAGAAAAGTACGTTGGTTTGACATGATTTGCTCTTGACAAAACTATGTTGGCTATTCCTTATAACCCTATTATCCTCTAAATCTTAAAACTGTTTAATAATTTATTCCAGTATCTTTCTAGGCATTGAAGTTAGGTTGATTGTTGCAACCATTCTTAGCTTGGCTACCAATTCAAACTTGAGACATACATTACACCCCAGTAGGGTTACACCTTTTGTTTGTGCCTCCTGTCAGCTTTTGTCTTAAGAGCCAAGGGCATCTCTCGAATAAGGCAGAAATGGTCAATTCACCTTCAGATTTGAACAAATTCTCTCTTATACACAGAGACAGAAGCCGAAGAAAAATTTAAGGGACTTCCTCTACCGAAGATTCTTGAAGACTATTTTCCCAATGGATAGGCAGATGGAGAAGAGTACTTTGTTCAAAAGATAAGGACCTCCTTTTTCCAGGTTTTTTTAATTGCTCATTGTGATGGGGTGTACCCCCCACAGTGGTACTGAGAGGGTTGAATTAGGCCAGGTGGGCCCAATCAGCCAATTAAGCCGCAAATGAGGGAGATAATCTGCTTGGGGAGCTAATTGCAAGGAAGCTCACCTGTGAAGGAAGAGGAAGTAGGCACAGTCAGTATAAACCCAGGAATCTGGTAGCAGCAAAGGCTTCCCAGAGGAATTTTGCAGTCAGCCTCTGTTTAGTACAGAGGAAAGGAGGGAACCAAGGGAAATAGTAGGACCCTGGGGGCCTAGCCCTGTGGGAAAGGCATACACTGAAGAAAGCAGGGTGGGAAGAGAGCCAGTGGGATACACAGTAGGAAGAGCCCAGGGAGTAAGCAGCAAGGTTGTGGACTAAACAGAGCTTGGCTGCATGTTCTAGGGATCCTGGGTTGGAACCTGAGTAGAGGGTGGGCCTGGGTTCCCCTATGTGCCCCTGGGGAAGTAGCACTGGTGGGGCAGTGAACTGGAAGATTGCCTGGGTCACTGGAGGAGTGACAGGGTCAGGGCACTGGGTGTGAGAACTGCCGGAGGCCCCTTGAACAGAAGAGACTTTGAAAGATTATATGCTTGAAGTGGGGAATGCTGAGTGACCTGGCTGGAAGGCTGAGTAACAAAGAGGCAGCAGCAGCTCCTGGAGTGAGAGAGGAGCTGTGGACCAAGAGAGACAGAGAGAGACAGTGTGCAACAGAAGTGGTGTCGGCATCATGGAGCTAATCCCCAGAACAGCCAGGAGGAGGCGCCATTGCAGCAGTAAGTAGAGCACTCCCGTCACACTCATCAACCGGAGATGGTGTAAATGCTACTCACATTCAAGGCTGAAACTGGAAGAATCTCTGCCAAGCACAAGACTTTTAGACACTGGTTCTTCTCACTTCTTCCACAAGGATTATATTGGGAACACAGAACACAGCCTTATAAGTGTGCGTTCTTCTCCCAAATAAAGTAGGCATATTAAATGCAAGTCTGTGATGGACATGTGGCACAAACTGTTTCATACATAACTTTAAACTTCAATAATTCTCTCCTCCTCTCTCAATTTCAATTAAAAAAATTCCAAAAGAATACAATATAATAAATAGATACTTAATAAGTTGAGTTTTATTGCCTCATGATGTAAAATACTACCCAGTTATGGTACCAGCAGAGATCTGTATTCACCTCAGGAAGCACTGAATCTTGATTTTTATTGGACTGGAAAAACTAGTATGGGACCATGTAATTAAAGATTGCATAATAATACACACAGAATAAAGGCAGCACAGGAAATCTTTATTCTGGAGCTTTCTAACTTTTGAGAATTTGACTTTCATTAAATGAAAGGGGGCAGAAGGGAGTTGTTTGCCTATGTTCTTTTGGATAGAAAAAAAATAATTCTGTTATGCCCAACTGCAATGCTTTCCTCCATCACTATATCATCAGGGTTTGAACCTTGGACCTTCAGCACTGCAGCACAGACCACAGAGACAGTGTGACTAAGACCAGGTTTATACTACAGACCTATATCGGTAGAACTATATTGCTCAGGAGTGTGAACAATCCACACCCCCTGAACAACACAATTATACCGCCCTAACCCCCTGTGTAGACAGAGCTATGTCGACAGTAGAGCTTCTCCCATTGGCATAGCTACTGCCTTTCAGGGAGGTGGATTAACTAAGCCAATGAAAGAAGATCTCCTGTTGGCGTAGGAGCATCTTCACTAAAGCGCTACAGCGGCGCAGCTGCATTGATGCAGTGTTTTAAGTGTAGACCTGCCCTAAGTGGCACTCGGTCTGTTATATTACAGCTCTGAGTTTGTGGAACCTCTTAGTGGAATATCAGGCCTTGCTCAATAATAAAGGCTGTGAAGTCACAGATTTAGAAACACTAGTTAGTAGAACTGAGACTTGAATTTCTGGTATCTGGTATCTAGTACTGTGCATCTTCTACGAGGTCAAATGGTATTGTGGTTGGGAGAGGGGGTAGCCACATCATTTATTTTGCCTGTGTCTCATCAGAGGAGGTTCAGCTTTGCGTGGCATGCTAGAGTGAGATACCAGCATCGTGTATGCACAGTGCTGACGTAATGTTGACCGAGTTTAGCAGTTAGCCTGAAGCAAGCTCTGCTGAACAAAAGACTAATGGGAAATGTCAGCTTCTAAAACGTTATAACTTGGCCCAGTTACTATTATTATGTAACACTTATATTACAGTAGTGCCTAGGGCGTCAACCCAATTGAGGCCTCATCGTGCTAGGGCTGTACAAACACATAGAAAATCACAGTCCCTGCCCCACAGAGGCTACAATCTAAAAGACAAGACATGATCGATGGGGGAGATGGACAAGAGAGTTGAGGTGGGGATGGTATAATATGGGACATATGCAATTCCTAGGCAATCAGAAGCAGTGATCACAACACGCCACCTACAGAGACAGTCTGAACAGATTTTCCAAGAGGACAACAAAAAGCACTTCCTTGACCCGAATGTTAAAGTGCCCCATGCAAACCAAGGGGGCATTATAATACTTGAAAAAAGCAGTCAGGTTTTTTTTATTTTTTTTTTTATAATGAAAATGTAAGGCATCACTAGAGCTCTCCATATAATAAACCATAAACCGCTTGGTAAAACTAACAAATGATTTGGCTTCTCTAACTTGTAACGTATTGTTGTGAAAATGGGGTGAGGACAATTAAAATTTAAACTAGCTGGTCTACCTGGGATGCTCTGTCTCCTCACAGCCAATGCTCCTTCAGGTGGTTTTGTCTGGTTTGCAGATTTAGTATAGGGACTTTCATCTGAAAACAAACAAAACAAACAAACAGTGAAGGTTTCAGTTTTAAATACGTTGTAAGTGATGTATTTCAACATAATTTCTGATTTAACTAGCAATTTACTTCTCTCCCACAAAAAGGAACAATTTGATTACATACCAGGAACACTATTAGTCCTATAGGATTGTCATAAGACAGCCCCACCCTTGTAAGGAAGCCTGTGGCATAACAGTTTCCTTCCTTCTTAGACCCCAGAAATAGTCCAAAGAATCTTCCCAAGTATATATAGCCCTTGTGGGGTTCATTTAATACAAAAGTCCCATCCATATAAATCATAACAAACAAGTCCCATAAATGAGAATTCCTCCAGCATAATCCAAACAGTATATATACTATGCGACATACAAGCCCTGCAGTTCCTCACGAAGCCCTGTCAGCATAGTTATTCCACCTCCCCAAGAGGCTGTAGCTATGTCAATGGGAGAAGCTCTCCTGTCAACCTAGCACTGTCTACATGGGGGGTCGAGGGGGGGGGGAGAGAAGAGGGTATAACTATGTTATTTGGGGAGTGGATTTTTACGCCCCTGAGCAATGTAGTTACACTGATGCAGGTCTGTAGTGTAGACCTGGCCTAAGTGGGATTAAGGGTGATGCTCCTCTTGATCAACCTTGATCCTTCTGAGAGTCACTGGGTTTGGCTAGCAGGGCAGATGGGCCATCCATTAAAGGCAGAAACAGGTAGAAATGAGTTGCTTCCTGCTTCCCCATAGCAGCCTTCTCAATGGGGGAAAAAAAACAGTTTACAGTGCACCTTTAAATATAAATTACCACCAGAGAAAGACTTCAATAGGAACTATATGTGTTAATTAGGCACTAGTATTGATAGTGTTTACTTCACTTTCTCAATCAAAAGAAAAAATAAAAGGGAATTAGAGCCTACTTTGTGGGTCCCTTAATCTGGTTCTCGACCAGCTCTTTATGCATTATCAAATATTTCTATTTGCATACTTTTTTCTCTTTAAATTGGGAAGGACCAGTTAGTTTTTAGAATATGCATACAGCCATGTGTAAATACAGATCAATAGCTAAAGGAATCTAAGCCTAAGTTATCTAGTGACATCTTGAGATGCATCAAAAATCAGTAGATGAATAATATAAACATATTTTTGGCTATCAATTTTTCTTTCTAATGGACCCTCTTGAGATTTTTTTCTCTCTTTACTGATTACTGTATTTGTGACATGTAAAATCTCAGACTCCATTAGAATATTATATCGGAGGGTAAACCATTCATTTTTATTCCAATAAGATAAGGGTTTGGTCAGTATAATTTAAAACCAGGTCTCAGATAAAAGACACTACAAAGAACAGTTCATTTTTTTCAAACTACAGATCTTCTACAACAAATTCCACTTAGTAAGGCAGACTCAAAAAACAAGCTTCTGAACATTAGCAACAAGGTAAAAGGCTGTTGTACAGCCATGCCCCTGGAAGGGAATGGAGCGAATAATTAAAAGCATCTCAGTGCATCAGGTCTGCAAGATATCATTGCTTCTACTACAGTAAGATTAACTCCCATTGCCATAGAACTATACAGTCATAATGAGAAAAACAACACAGCCCCTGCTACTTTGTACCCTAGCGTGAAGCCAAAAACCATAACAAACAGGCTCTAGAGAGAAACAGACAGGATACTTGAAATGGATTTAAGTCATGCCTATGTTAAGACAAAGGTGGACTTTGGAGGAAGCACCATCTATCCTTCCACCTTAAAAAAAAACAGTTTTGGTAAAGCTACTTTATTGTATGAGGGGATACAGTCCTCTTGGATTTTGAAAGGAAGGTCTGGAGAGAGAAGTTAGTGCTTGTGAAAGAAGCTGAATTGATCTTTCTCATCCACAGAAAAGGCAACGCACAGCTACTGGCAGTACAAGGTTCCCCACGCTACGCCAATAGGGGGAAGTTTAGATACCCCATCCATGCAATCTTTAGCTCTTTCTTATAGAAGATGCCAACTGTGATGGTAACTATTGTGGCAGTGAAACTTTTCTATTAAGAAATGAACAGAGATCATTAATGTAGTTTCACATAATCTGATGAACAATGATGACGTCTGGTTACTACCAATATCTGAACAGGGGGCTTATACACAAAAAATATCCATTGAACAAAACAGTCCTGTCCTAGTGTTCCTTGTTAAAATATTCAATTGAAATGAATGACTTTAGGCAGACTGGAGAGAAGACAAAGGGAAGAGGAATTCTCACAAGTAGACATTCACACCCTATTTCTAAAGAGATAAGTAAATCAACTAACATTTCCTGTGAGAACAGGATTTTCCCAGTATCTCTCTGCATTTTAGGGGGTCCTGGTCTCAAAGTGAAGTTTATAAGGCTCACAGGTGCCCAGGTAGATTTGAGTAGGTACTTTGTGTTGCCAGACCCCTTGAAGAAGCAGTGCAGATGGTTGCACTATGAAGATCAGAGAAGAGAAGAGGGGCCAGTTAGTCAAAGTTTCCTGGAGCCAGTGGCTCATATGGCTGATAAGGCACATCAGTTTCATAGCCAATGGTACACACAAGGGAGTGTTGGGGCCAGCATCACATCCAACTGCTTTGACTTTCCTAACTGAAAGGAGCAGGTACCCATTTTGCAGCGGGGTAAACTGGAGGTGGCCTTTCAGTGTGAGATTGAGTGAAACTTGAACCTTCAGGATTGCAGTTGAGCACCTTAATGACTCAGCCACTGCACCTCTAGCCAACACCCCAAAAATGTAAAGGGTAAAAAGCTACAGATAATCTCCATAACCTTTAACTAAAGATTAGGTGAAAGGGTGGTGGATTTCAAGGCTTGTTATATGGAGAGGAGTTACGTGGCATAGCAGAGGGGCATTCCATTATTCAGATTAGATTATAGTCAGGAGTATAAATATCATTTAGATAAAATCCTGAATGTAAATATATACTGATTATTTAACATTCATAGGGAGATATTCCTACCCTTTAATTAATTTCTGTTACACTAAACTAAGTGTTTTGTTACTGAGGAGCAAAAACATTTATCTGCAGCACTTTCATATACACAACTACAAATTTTGCCTCTTATATTCACTAGCTGTTTCCCATTTCTAGAGAGATCATACTGCAGGTGTTCATTTTTACTACGGTGGAAATAGCACTGCTCTGTAGATGCAGTCCTTGACCTGCATTCATTGCATCAACGGATTTTTTAAAAAAATTTCCTCTGGCTGAGAGATTAGACAGTCTGTGGTAAACAAACAATTTTTAGTAAGTCACTATGTTGTACCGCGGTAATTGCTATGCTAGCAGATTCCTTAACTTAATGACTACAGGAAAAGCTTTTCATGTTAGCTATCAGGTTTCAATTTCCATGGCTATGAAGACAGACAAATTGCATATTCCTTGTAGTTGTTTGTACACAATACTGAGCAAGTTACCAGAACATTTTCATTTACATCTTTCCTGAGCAGAATGCAAAACTAATCTTTGAGGAAAAGTCTCACAGATTACTGACATATGAACTTCTTAAACTGGTAAGCAGAATAGCCTTCATTCTTTTACCTGTCCTTTCTAAAATTATTGCTGCCAATGGTAAAATTTAGTGATTACATATACATCACATTACACCTTCAAAGCCCAATACATACATACACTAATTAATTAGCACTATCACTATCACCACTGAAATCTTTACAAATGACTTATTTTGTAATAATTAACATTAGTGAGATCCTCCTCGTTCCCTGTGCACTGGAGGGCAAAGACCACAATATCTAGTTGCAAAGATTATAGTGACCACCACCACCGCTGCATATTGTATAGGCAACTGGTGCAATGTGTCCACTGCCTATCATTATAATTAATATTGTCTCATTGTTTCTTTGTGCTCCCCAGTCTATCTATCAGCATCCATCTCTCTGGGACAGAGACCATCATTTAGTTCTGTGTTTGTACATCATTCCTAGTGCAACATGGCCCTGATGCATGACGGGGGCTCCTATATTCTACTGCAATAAAAATAATAAATTCTTTCTACAAACATATACACTGTACAATGCATACATGGGGGCTTCCTTGTTTGTTCCCTTCCCCACCATTTCAAGTATCTGCTCCTGTACCTAGTCCCCCACCCCCCACCCCCCCCCAAAAAAGAGAGAGAGAGTGTGTACTACGTGAGATCTTTGGTGTTTGTTGTACTCAGTTTGATAGCCTCCTTAAAAAAAAAATTACTAAGCAGTGACAAGACAGTGAGTAAGAGGAAAGTTGTAGGATATCTCCTCCACAGTACAGTACAGGCATTCAAAACACCAATTGGCTTAAGATGACTACATTATTTATGTGTCACAACAGATGACTGTGAAAGTATCTGATAACATAACTTTGCCTGAAACTGTAATACCACCAATAAGAAGAATCTGTAAGACAAATCCCCGTGTCAACACTTCATGAGTCCCTCTTCCAAAACCTTATTAACCAGCCTGAGGTATGTGCTTTAGCTGCTACTGCAGCTTGTTAGGGCAATAACTATGGAGCCAATATACAGTAAGGCCCAAATCCTGGGCAGCACCACACAGCCTGAGAACTGGGCTGTGCACTGCTCTGCCCTACAGGATGTGAAGGGGATCTTCTTACCCCAAATTGCAGCACAGTTATGGAGCTGCCATTTTAGCTCTCCTTCACGGGAAGGAGATGATGGGGGGGAAGGGATTCACATGCAATGATCCCTCAGTCTCACCCTGTTGCCTCTCTATAGCACAACTGCTCTCCATTCGCATCTGATGGGACACCCCCTCTTTACTCCACCACTTACTTGCACAGAGGGAAAGCACCTGTTTCACAAGTCTCTGTTGCTAAAGAGGCCGGTGGAGGATTTGACCCCAAATTCATGTATCTGATGCATTTCAAGTTTGGTTGTTTTTTACTTCAAGACTCCGGAGATAACAGCTAAAAGGAATTGTAGCAACAGGGACCTTGGATGACATTTTTTAGGATGAAGAGTTCTGTCCCTCTAAAGGCATTTTCCCCGTATACTTCACCCCCTCTCCCACAAAGGCCCCATAGTGGGCTAAGTTAGACTTCTGATTTAGGAGATCTGAACATAGCACTTTCAAGAGCCTAATAATGCTGCTCTTGGGTAGACCTGAGGACACGGACAAAGAGACATCAGTTGTTCCCATCTCCAGGTTCTCATCATGTTGAGTTCTGATGTAACCTCAGCCTCTGTTAGCCCATGGAGTTTGGGATATAACCCCAACACAGGTGTACAGTGTTATGCCATTACACCTTAAGCTGGCCAGTGTATTTTGGGCACCCACCAGAAAATTGTAGTGCTCTATATTTGTAGCTGCTTGTTCTGTGTCGAGTAGCATGTTTGGGGAACAGTACAGAAACATATGCTTTACCCATATATTCGCCTGTACAAAAAAGTATTGATCCTGGTGTAATTTTTAAAGAGACAGTATGATGATGAGGATGTGTTGAGTTGTTAAGAATTAGTCCACTACTGCTGAAACTGCAGTGTCTCCAAACAAGTTAGTTTGTCAAAAACGACTGAAATTAACAAGCACATGCCTCACATTTTCTGTCTTTGGAATTCCTAAAGCTAATATATCTGAGTCACAGGATGACAGCTCTAGTATTCCTGAAACTCATAATGAAGAGCATTATGAATAACAGGAACAGAATTCAGACGCACAAAGGCAATAACATAGATCTTACTCCACTCTACATGACACTTCTTCTGCTCGGTCAGCTCTAGCTAACATTAGGTTAGCAATTCTACTGTTTGTTACTGCTCTGCAGCCATCAGATCCAGAAGGGAATCTGTTAGACTTATCCAAAACTCTCATTTTCTGCAGAGTATTACATTTGTAGCAGCTGTTAAACGCTAAAGGGTTGGGTTGCTAGGACCTCTTCGGTTACATCCATAGCTTGTGGTTAGAGCAGGGGCGGGCAAACTTTTTGGCTTGAGGACCACATTGGGTTTCCAAAATTGTATGGACGGCCAGTTAGGGAAGGCTGTGCCTCCCCAAACAGCCAGGCGTGGCCCGGCCCCCGCCCCCTATCTGACCCCCCTGCTTCTCGCCCCCTGACGGCCCCCCCCGGGACCCCTGCCCCATCCACCCCTCCCTGACCGCCCCCAGACCTCCTGCCCCTGACTGCCCCATCCAACCCCTCCTCTCCTTCCTGACTTCCCCCTGGGACCCCTGCCCAATCCAACCACCATGCCTTCTCCCTGACTGCCCCCGGACCCCTGCCCCTGACTGCCCCCCGCCACCCCATCCAACCCCCACCTCCTTCCTGACTGCCCCCCATTCCCTGCCCTCTGACCACCCCAACCCCTATCCACACCCCTACCCCCTGAACTCCCCTGCCCTCTGTCCAACCCCCCCGCTCCCTGCCCCTTACCACGCTGCCTGGAGCACCGGTGGCTGGCGGCGCTACAGCCATGCCACCCGGCTGGAGCCAGACATGCACAGCGCAGCACCGAGCACCGGGTCAGGCTGGACTCTGCAGCTGCGCTGCCCCAGGAGCTCGCCACCCCGTCGCCCAGAGCATTGTGCTGGTGGCGCAGTGAGGCTGTGGGGGAGTGGGGACAGCAGGGGAGGGGCCGGGGGCAAGTCTCCTGGGCCAGGAGCTCAGGGACCGGGCAGAAGGGTTCCGCGGGCCATAGTTTGCCCACCTCTGGGTTAGAGCCCTTCACAGCAATAAAGAAACTTTGCTATTTCTTACAAGCCCAAAGGTTGGAGGATGCTTAGGGATAGTGGGCCCACTGAGGATAGAGCCTACTACTATGAGTAATCCAACTGAAGACAATGGCAGCCATCTATCCCTAATTGAAATGAAGGCATTCTGGATGACAACATATTAAAGTAATTTCACAACATGTATGCAATATCCTGCACAGGTCAGTAGCAATATTCATGTGCAAATCATGGATAGTAATGTCACATCTTTGAAAAGGTCGACTTTACATAGCAACCTGATGAAATCAAGAATAGTATGCCTTATACAGAAAGTGAATTTTACTTTGTATAATTAATATTTGCAAAGTGCTTTGGAGGTTAAAAGCCCTATGCAATGTTAAATATAAAGTATAGTTTAGAGTGGATGAAAAACAGCTGTATCTAAGTGGGAATAGTTTGTGATGCCCCAATGTCCTGAAATTTTCTAGGAATTATTGTGTATTTAGAAAATCTACCCGGATTCTTGATGTTACACTTGGCATTAACATTTTCAGCACAGTAAGAACTGCTGTTAATAAAGCCATTGAGAAAAACATTTAGGAGGCGGCTGTTCTTGGAAGGAAGAACATTTTGGAATATTTACTTTTAAATAATGCAAGAGCCCAGATTAGAACTAATATTATGGATTGACCAGGGTTACCACAATGTCTCAATCTGTACTGGAGAGTTTGATGGCCTATAACAGCAGAAAATAGAGGCAGTGCTGGCCAAATGTTTTCAACGTTGTGTAACAAACACTGTCTGAATTTACAGGTTTCATAGAACAGCACAATGTCAACAATCTACTACACACATATATTATCCTTTTTCAGACTTGTCATGAAACGTTTAAGCATAAAAATATGATCCACCATTTTACATCAAGTGGTGCAAAGGGTAAAAATTCCACGAGCACCTAAGTCCCATTTTTCAAAAGTGGCTCAAGTGGCACTGACTTCCAATGAGACTTCAGCTCCTAAGTGCCTAAGTCACTTTTGAAAATGGGACTTCAGCAATTTTAAAAATTTTACCCAAAGAGCTTTACATTCAAAACTTTAAGTGCCGGAATGGTCATGAACGAACTATACCTCTAAACAGCACAAATATGAATGTAATCATTTTATTCACTTTTTATTGCACTCTGTGATTCTCACCCTTACCCTCTAGAAATCATCATTAAGAAAACTTAAGGCCTTCTATTTTCCACTTATTTGGAAGTTTTGGGGTGTGTGTGTGTGTGTATTGGGAGAAACAGGAGGAAGAGGATGTTAAAAATCCTGAATATATTATTTCTCCTCCTACACTTAGCTGACTGTCACATGCTGTATCTGCAGACATCATTCTCAAACAGTACTAGCATCCAGCAAATAACTACTAGCACTCTAAGACATACATAAGGTGAAAGAAAGTTGAATAAATCTTTATTCTATTCTCTGAGTTCTGAATTAGAATAATAGAATATCAGGGTTGGAAGGGACCTCAGGAGGTCATCTAGTCCAACCCCCTGCTCAAAGCAGGACCAATCCCCAATTAAATCATCCCAGCCAGGGCTTTGTCAAGCCTGACCTTAAAAAATTCTAAGGAAGGAGATTCTACCACCTCCCTAGGTAATGCATTCCAGTGTTTCACCACCCTCCTAGTGAAAAAGTTTTTCTAATATGCAGCCTAAACCTCCCCAATTGCAACTTGAGACCATTACTCCTTGTCCTGTCCTCTTCTACCACTGAGAATAGTCTAGAACCATCCTCTCTGGAACCACCTCTCAGGTAGTTGAAAGCAGCTATCAAATCCCCCCTCATTCTTCTCTTCCGCAGACTAAACTATCCCAGTTCCCTCAGCCTCTCCTCATAAGTCATGTGTTCCAGACTCCTGATTATTTGTGTTGCCCTTCGCTGGACTCTCTCCAATTTATCCACATCCTTCTTGTAGCGTGGGGCCCAAAACTGGACACAGTACTCCAGATGAGGCCTCACCAATGTCGAATAGAGGGGAACGATCACGTCCCTCGATCTGCTCGCTATGCCCCTACTTATACATCCCAAAATGCCATTGGCCTTCTTGGCAACAAGGGCACACTGCTGACTCATATCCAGCTTCTCGTCCACTGTCACCCCTAGGTCCTTTTCTGCAGAACTGCTGCCTAGCCATTCGGTCCCTAGTCTGTAGTGGTGCATTGGGTTCTTCCGTCCTAAGTGCAGGACCCTGCACTTATCCTTATTGAACCTCATCAGATTTCTTTTGGCCCAATCCTCCAATTTGTCTAGGTCCCTCTGTATCCTATCCCTGCCCTCCAGCGTATCTACCACTCCTCCTAGTTTAGTATCATCCGCAAATTTGCTGAGAGTGCAATCCACACCATCCTCCAGATCATTTATGAAGATATTGAACAAAACCGGCCCCAGGACCGACCCCTGGGGCACTCCACTTGACACTGGCTGCCAACTAGACATGGAGCCATTGATCACTACCCGTTGAGCCCGACAATCTAGCCAACTTTCTACCCACCTTATAGTGCATTCATCCAGCCCATACTTCTTTAACTTGCTGACAAGAATACTGTGGGAGACCGTGCCAAAAGCTTTGCTAAAGCCAAGAAACAATACATCCACTGCTTTCCCTTCATCCACAGAACCAGTAATCTCATCATAGAAGGCGATTAGATTAGTCAGGCATGACCTTCCCTTGGTGAATCCATGCTGACTGTTCCTGATCACTTTCCTCTCATGTAAGTGCTTCAGGATTGATTCTTTGAGGACCTGCTCCATGATTTTTCCGGGGACTGAGGTGAGGCTGACTGGCCTGTAGTTCCCAGGATCCTCCTTCTTCCCTTTTTTAAAGATTGGCACTACATTAGCCTTTTTCCAGTCATCTGGGACTTCCCCCATTCGCCACGAGTTTTCAAAGATAATGGCCAATGGCTCTGCAATCACAGCCGCCAATTCTTTTAGCACTCTCAGATGCAACTCGTCCGGCCCCATGGACTTGTGCACGTCCAGCTTTTCTAAATAGTCCCTAACTACCTCTTTCTCCACAGAGGGCTGGCCATCTACTCCCCATGCTGTGATGCCCAGCGCAGCAGTCTGGGAGCTGACCTTGTTAGTAATTTTCTGGTTCTTTAGTACAAAACCATCCCAATGATACTCTTGAGCTAATGGAAGCTACAGCACTCTGTAATTATGTATCTTAAACTTCCGACTGAGATCTAAAACACGCAGTGAATTTTACTGTCTAAAAGTAAGCTAAAGGTAAGTCACTTAAAAAACTTAGATGCCTAAAATTAAGCTACATAACCAATATTTAGACACCTGAATAGAAATGGCCTGATTCTCAAAAGCTGCTGAGCTCTCATATAGTCCTTTTGCTATGGGAGATGCATATCTTTTTAAGATTGCCTGTAAAAAGGCAACTGGATATAGTAAAGTTGCCTCTGGAACTGTTGGCATACAGTGAAACTCTCCTTCAATGAATTCTCTAATAAAGAAGAAATCCTATTACAATAACATGTTTTTAAATCTACCAAGCAGAGATTACTTCAAATCCTATAAATATTTCTTTTTCTGTTTGTAAAAATGTCAAATGTTTGCTAGAAGATTAAACCCAGTGCCATAAAATAGAATAATTACTGAACCATTAAATAATCTAACCCCCATTTTACGTTGTAAAGTGGGGTACTACAACAGTGTCTTGAGCTGCCATGTTTATTTCTCTGCAAATGATGTACAGTGCAGAACACAAAAATGAAGTACATGGAGTTTATTCACATCTGCTAAAAGGGGAGAACGCGCAGTAGTAAGGCATGGAAATTTCTTTTCATATCACCTACTCCATCTCTTTACTCATGCATGATTGTGCTGCATAGTTCATTTTATACTCCTGTGGCCAGTCTAGCCCCAAATGATGGGGCTTCCACCACTATCTTTTAGAAGAAAATTCCTCAGTGAAATAGCTCACACTGACAGGAAGCTTTTCCTGATATTCAACCTAAATTTTCCTTTTCTGAACTTCATCCCATCATTCCTAGTTAGATTCCTAACTGTAGGACGCTTATCCAAACAACAGACCTTTCTGGTCCTCTCATCACAATGTATTTTGGCTGTAGAGACTGTTTGGTTTTGCAAAACACATCCACAGAGAGCAGCCATGTTGCATTGTTTTGACAAAGCATTGCATACTGATGCAACATCACAGTATGTGTGCATCAGCTTTTTAAGCACAACCTGAAAACTATATCCTGTGTGATAACTAAGATATCTTTATACACTAACTAAAACCCACAAAAAAACATTTGGCATTGGTGGCTAACGATCCCCCCAACAGAAGCTTTTGTGAAAAACTGTCCTTAGAAATTTTTTCAAATGTTGGCAAGTTTGTAACCTCTTAACTATAGAGTAAATACTGTGACACTAGCAATAGAGTAGGGAGAAAAGACCAGTCCTCTCCTTTGCCCCCCTTTCTCCCACTTTAGTAGGCACTTACCTTTGCTACTTTACTGTTTTCTTTCATAAACGTTTATATTTGAATAACCTTAATATTGCTTTGGATCCTCTTGCGTCCTTCCCCCCACTCCCTACAGCTGTACTTCAAATCCCCTCCAGCTAGGTTTTTATTGACCTGTTGAGACTGAGCAGCCTTGGTCTTTGTTCATGACTTATTAGGGGGAAAATAACAGGCTTGTAGTGTGGTAACATTTCATCCTGATAAAGCCTTTTTGTGATTGTATGGTTTGATATAATCTTGTTTTCTTGTAATCTATTATTACATCTACCCTCCTGCAGTTAAAATGTGATAGCAGAATGTTTCCTGGATATTTGATCTGTACAGATCCTGAAATATACATCTACTGTACTGGTGGTTTCGCATATTCTGATGTCCTCTATGCTTCCTTGGATATCTGCTAAAGCTTTCTTGCAGGTGAGCTGCCTAGAACTTAAAAAGCGGAAGTGGTGATTGAAACTGCCACAAGGTTGTTTTAAAGCCTAGTGGATTTTCCCTGAATAGCTATATATGGATACTCATCTTTTCAGCAGTACGTGCTGGAGAACTAGCCAGCCCTGGTTTCCCTATGTGCACAGCAAAGCAGAACAAGCATATTCATTTCTGCTACTAGAAAAGGAGTACTTGTGGCACCTTAGAGACTAACCAATTTATTTGAGCATGAGCTTTCGTGAGCTACAGCTCACTTCATCGGATGCATACCGTGGAAACTGCAGCAGACTTTATATATACACAGAGAATATGAAACAATAATATGCTACTGTCATATCTGGCAGAGATCTGAGGTAGGGTGTGTGTGTGTGTGTGTGTATCAAAAGGTACCTTTTATACAGCATGCCAAGGAAAACAGAATCCAGTTTTGAAAATGAATAAATAAAATAAATAAATAAATATAATATAAGGCAGCTGAGAGAATGTTTGTCACACTGAAATTAAATACAAAGGCAACTATTTAAGAAAAAAATCTTTCCCCTTTATATTATTGCTCATTTAAACTATATATATTTGAGTTTGAACAGCAAAACGGGCATGGAATGGTAATATAACAATCTACATGTATGTTGGAAGAACAAACAGCCAGGAGGCAGATTTGTTTGTTAAGGTTTTCACAGAGGCAGGGGATATGGCTGGGAGTAACAGAGGATGGCATTTTAAAAAGAAAAGAAAACGTAGGCTGACTAAAGGAAGTACTTGCTAACTTGCAATAGGCTGTGGAATAGTCTCCCAAGGCAAGCAATGGAAACTCTATCACTAGAGACATTTAAAAGTAGATTGCAAAACATATCATTTACTGCAGGTAACATCAGTCCTGCACTGGAATGGAGATAAAAGGAAATATTTTTATTAGGTTATTTAATCTCTTCTGTGTCTTTGGAAAGTATGACTGACCTTTTACGTTTGACTTGGCTTCAGGATATATAGCAAGCTGGCATACCTGACTCTCTCTGAGTGCACCTCTGTCCAAGTTTTAGGACCTGATAAATAGAGGCTATCAGAAGTGTTTGTCCACTTTCCTGTCTACCTGCAGTCTAACTCATGCCTGAATTAATGGCTTGTAATACTATACCAAATAATATCATAATCAAACAGGTGGACAGATAATACGCATAAAATATTATAGGCAGCTCCCATGTCCTTCAGAAAAATGTACAAGTAACTTTTAATCTTTCCCAATCTATCAGTCCTCCAGCTCCTTAATCGATATTGTTGCTCCTCTTGGAATTCATTGCAATATGTCCTCAATCTCTCTGGCTCTGAAACTATCTCGCTATCATCAGAACTGTATTCACAGACCCCCTATTGTCTCATTGCTTTATAATATGAAAACACAATTTGTTGCTTGCTTTCTCAAATCCAACATTAATTTTCAAAGCAGGGGATTATTATTATATTTTATTTATTGTATTTTGGTATCATACTGTGTAAATTTACAGCCTGCAGCAGTAATTTTTAGTGATGGGGTTATTCAATGTATAAAATGCTCTTAACACAGCCACTGGGAAATGTACACATATAATGTAAAACCACATGCATTAAAAAAATAAACCAAACTGACACATTTTCAGCTAGAGGCCTCACCAACCCACAAAATATTCAGCCCTTCAGGTAAAAGTTTGAGTAAACAGACAGCACTTTCAACATGTTCTTAAGGGACAACGCTCATGCTTTGTCAGACGAACAAGGGGAAGTGAATGCCAGAGTTGATGGAGTTCCACTAAAAATGGCCTATCTCCAGATTTTTATATTTAAGTATTTGTCAGTGAGAGAATCCAGGCTGACTTCAGCAGCTGGGATAGAGCACAGGGAGATTACCAGTTTATAAATTACAGTGTACAAGACCCAAACCATACATGGCTTTACAGATTCCCACGCCCGAATGAAACAGAAATCAAGCACAGTCTGCAGAGCACAGTTGTAGTATGCTCCTGAAAAAATGACATTAGTTAAGCAGGAAGCCACATTCTATGCTAGCTAAAAGCTCTACCTGGGTAGCCCAATGCAGAGCACATTGCATTAATCTCACCTGGAAGCGACAAAGGCATAAGTAACTGTGGCAAGATCCAGAACTGAAAGAAAAGATCACAACTACCTAGGCCAAGCAAAGAAATTCTCGAGGAAATGGAAGTTCTGACAGATACCCTAAAATGCAAAGCTTGTTAACAATAGCAGCGATCAACTGAGGAGGAATCTATATTCTAAGGTGTGTCTTTTGAATGTTTCCCCATGTCAGTCAGCATCACCTCATCTTATGTAACTGCTGTTTCAGTTACAGCTACAAATGGCATAATATAACAGCAAATGCACGTGTCAACCTTATGACGAAGGCTGGGTGTCTAGCACATCACAGCAGAAGTAATATTTTCCAGAATTTTCCTGATTTCATTTTTGTTTTTAAGATGATGATTTTTAACATTTTTTTATTTTTGGCATTTTAGCAAGTGGGTGCTTCCATGAGGTACTAAGGAGTTGAGGACCACAGCCCTCCATGAACTAACAACGAGGGGATGTTTAGGCAAATTAACTCAGGTTGTAATACTACCAGAGAGCTACCACTGCCTGAAGAGAGGTTCACATATACTGGTTCAAACTGGATTCTCCATGGACCAACAGACAAAGAAAGGATTTTTGGTTAAATAGCCTGAGTCAAAATTGACTCAGGGCCTACTTTGTGATCCAGCAAACAGACAGGACCTTTGGTCCAAAGTGGGCCTCAATCCTTAGGGAAAGGTTGAAAGGTCTTTGGCCCACTGAGGCCCCGTAAGACTTAGCACAGTGTTTCTCATATGTGCCACCGTGGTCACAAGCAGCCACTAGAGACTTTTCTTATGGCCACAGTCTCCTGGGCTGAGATGGGGTGGGGATGGGTGGCAAAATAGAGGCCCCGTCCCCTCCCTGTTGTTCCTGGATGCACCGCCTTGGTGGTAATTGCTAGGACCACCAGCTGGGGATGAGTTCTGCCCTGCTCTGGAGACACCTGGGGCACAACACTGTAGGAGCAGACAGCCAGTGAGTTCCCCACCTTCCCAGGGGCAGTGGGACTCAGGCTTTGGGCCTCAGCTCTGGGGAACTGGAGCAGCAGGTTCTGGCTGAGGAGCTTTGGGCTCCCGCCCCACAACCTCGATAGCCTCTGGCTCCCGCTGCCTCCCCCGAACCTCCATCCAGGGCTTAATTTGTCCCCAGCTTGGCAAGACTGAGTAAGTCTACTGTGAAAAACGATACTTGCATGTTTGTTAATATCACGTTTCACAACAGACTTATTAGCTAACAATAAACAAATTACAATGAGTTGGACATGCATACGTGCATATTTATTTGTTTTTTCTAAAGCTAAGTGTTTTAGGAAAATGTGTGAGAACAGTCACCAGCAAAAGTTGGTGGCTGCACCCAGAGGCCACCAAAACATTTGTCCTGAGAACACTTGACTTAGTGCCTGTTCTAAAATGAAGATGTGATGAACTTGTGACCACAGGAAAACCCCTGTGTGGGGTTTGAAGGATTAATCACCAACCAGAGCCTTTGTTGAATGAGGGGGTGACCTCTGGTCAGCTTATTAGCATTAGGGTTGCCAGCCCTCCAGGATTGTCATGGAGTCTCCAGGAATAAAAGATTAATCTTTCATTAAAGGTTATGTCATGTGATGAAACCTCCAGGAATATGTCCAACCAAAACTGGCAACCCTAATTAGCATGTATGTAGGTTCTTTCATTGTTTTTAATGTTTTCTCTAAAAAAAGGAATACTTGTGGCACCTTAGAGACTAACAAATTTATTTGAGCATAAGCTTTCGTGAGCTACAGCTCACTTCATCAGATGCATGCAGTAGAAAATACAGTGGGGAGATTTATATACACAGAGAACATGAAACAATGGGTGTTACCATACACACTGTAACAAGAGTGATCAGGTAAGGTGAACTATTACCAACAGGAGAGTGGGGGGAGGGAGGGGAGGAACCTTTTGTAGTGATAATCAAGGTGGGCCATTTCCAGCAGTTGACAAGAATGTCTGAGGAACAGTGGGGGTAGTGGGGGAAACAAACATGGGGAAATAGTTTTACTTTGTGTAATGACCCATCCACTCCCAGTCTTTATTCAAGCCTAAATTAATTGGATCCAGTTTCCAAATTAATTCCAATTCAGCAGTCTCTCTCTACGTAAAAGAATAAATGGACACAAATCAGACGTCAAGAATTATAACATTCAAAAACGAGTCAGAGAACACTTCAATCTCTTTGGTCACTCGATTATGGACCTAAAAGTGGCAATTCTTCAACAAAAAAGCTTCAGAAACAGACTCCAACGAGAGACTGCTGAATTGGAATTAATTTGGAAACTGGATCCAATTGACTTAGGCTTGAATAAAAACTGGGAGTGGATGGGTCATTACACAAAGTAAAACTATTTCCCCATATTTATTCTCTTCCCCCCCACACATACACTGTTCCTCAGACGTTCTTGTCAACTGCTGGAAATGGCCCACCTTGATTATCACTACAAAAGGTTCCTCCCCACCTCCTCCCGCTCTCCTGTTGGTAATAACTCACCTTACCTAATCACTCTTGTTACAGTGTGTATGGTAACACCCACTGTTTCATGCCCTCTGTGTACATAAATCTCCCCACTGTGTTTTCCACTACATGTATCCGATGAAGTGAGCTGTAGCTCACGAAAGCTTATGCTCAAATAAATTTGTTAGTCTCTAAGGTGCCACAAGTACTCCTTTTCTTTTTGCAGATACAGGCTAACGCGGCTGCTACTCTGAAACAATGTTTTCTCTGTAATGCATTTTACTTAAGAATAAATATGTTTGCTTATAAAGGGCTGTGTGGTAAATTAACTGTGGCAATTATACTGTGTACCGTCTCTGAGGAGAGAAGCGAATTAGAATGCTAAGCAGGCCTGTCTTTTGCTGGGGAGATTACCAGTATAGTCAGGGAACTATTCAGCCTGGAAATGCCCCAGTCAGAAGGGAGAGAGACTCATGTCTCCACCCAAGAGATGCAATGACCTGGGGAACTGGAAGCCTAGAGGGGTGTCCTTGTTGGATACAGGTTTCAGTTGCCTTGAACTGACACCAACTAAGACCTGGGAAGCATGTACGGCTAAAGAGAACAGGAGCGCAACACAAAGTTTCTGAACCGTAGCTTCTCAGTCTATTCTAAAGCCATCACATGCAGGCTTTTGGGCCTTATAAAACCTGGACATGTATAATTTTGGCTGACTAGGACTTCAGGTGCTTTTGAAAATATCCTCTGAAGGAATTTACGAGCACAAATCCCACTGACTTTCAATGGAACTTGTATGCCTAAATCCCATAGGCATTTTCCAAAATTTCCCTCTTAAAGTATAGAAAAATTATTTTTCACTAGAAACAATTGTCTTTTATTATACAATACAGTATATAGAGCCTGCTTAGGGGTTTTTGTTTTGTTTTTTGACCCGACTTAAAATACACTTTGCCGCAAACTCCCCTCTGCGCCCACACTCCACAAAAACTCCATTTCTGATTTCTGTCTCACTGCCCCAAAATAATAAATAGTAATAAATTGATTCTCATGCACCAGGCTCACAGCCTGAGCTGCATTAATTTGAATGAACAACTCTGGATCACAAAACTCTTGTCATTTCTACCCAAAATGGTGTTTTGTCCTGATTTAAAAAACCCCAGGAGACTGGCCACCCAAAGGATCTGTTGGGCAATTGAGCTGGTGGGAATGACAGCTGGCGGGGTGAGAACAAACGCATTTCAGGGTTTGTCATATGAAAATGCTGCCTCCAGTGATCAACTCCCTCAAGGCAGCTCTCCCTCCTGATGTCCACATGTAGTCAGACTCCAAGCACTGCTGAGAGTGCTTAGCCTCCAGAGAACCCAGCTACACCATTAACATATCCAGAGGGCTACTGATCCTGACTGAATGCCAGTGTCCATGCTTCTCCTCACCTCCTCCACACCACAGACCAGCACCACACTTTGGCAAGGAACTAAAGGTGGGAGCAACAAAAAGGAGGCAAAGGACTGAAAGTGAATATGGTTGAGAACAAATATGCCTGGCATATGGAGGTGGGGTGGGGGTGTGATATGAGGGAGAGAGCTAGGGAGGGAAGAGTAAAAGTAGAGAAAAACAAAGCAAGGACAAGGAGAGATGAGAAAGGAGAAGCACAGAAAGTGAAAAGGAAAGAAAGAAGCCCCGCTCAAAAAACCTTCTCTCATCCCCAACTCATGCATCTAACCCCTCTTACATTCACCTCCCAGACCGCCAGTAAATCATGTCCTAAGACTCTATTTAGTCACCTGTCAACAGAAGCCACAAACGCTCAGCCTTAGATTTAGGATTCTAAATGTAGACTCCCAAGTTTGAAAATACTGACTAATGTAACTTGACAATGGACACAGAGGGAGTCAATATCACAGCTGGAATTAGTCCCTTGCTCAGTCCTGGCACTAGGTTGCCAGGCGTTCAGTTTTCGACCAGAACACCAAGTCAAAAAGAGACTCTAGTGGCTCTAGTAAGCACTGCTGACCGGGCCGCTAAAAGTCCAGTCAGCAGCGCAGGGGAACTAAGGCAGGTTCCCTGACTCCGCGCAGTTCCTGGAAACGGCCGGCATGCCCAGCTCCTAGGCACAGGGGCAGCCATGGGGGCCCTGAACACCAGCTCCACAGCCAATGGGAGCTGTGGGGGTGGCGCCTGCAGGCAGCGCACGGAGCCCGCTGGCTCATCCACCTAAGAGCTGGACATGCCGGCCGCTTTCGGGAGCTGCCTGAGCTAAGCGTTGCCCAGCCGGAGCCCGCACCATGAACCTCCTTCCGCACCCCAACGTTCTGCCCCAGGTCAGAACCCCCTCCCGCACTCTAACTCCCTCCCAGAGCCTGCACCCTTCACCCCAACCCCCTGCTCCAGCCCAGTGAAAGTGAGTGAGGGTGGGGAAGAGTGAGCAACAGAGGGAGGGGGGATGGAGGGAGCAGGGGCAGAGCCTCAGAGAAGGGATGGGAAAGGGGTGGGGCCTCAGAGAAGTGGCAAGTCAGGGGGCGGGGCAAGGGTGTTCGGTTTTGTGCAATTAGAGCTAGCACTATACTGCCTCTCATGCCACTGAGCCACCTCTCCTCCATATGAACCTGAGGTCATGCTCCTTGCAGGTAGGCTTCTTGGGGTGGGTTTATTGCCTTTATTTGTCTAGGCCCATGCAAGGTGATTTGGAGAGGACCCCAAAGGCCAATGCAAGGTGATTTGGAGAGGACTGTATTTAGGAGAATATGACAAATTTACAACCCTAGTCATCTTTTTCCTAACTTATTTTTTTAACATAAAATATTTTGGATAAAATACAATTTTCTTTCACTTTTTGCTCAAAAAAGTAGCAATAATGTATCTATAATCACATTGATGGAATAAAAAATAAGTGTCAGTAACCATCTTAAGTGAATTTGAACACATCTTTGCAATAAGGTAGCTGCTGCAGACTCCCAAGTTTGAAAATACTGGCTGTTAAATTAAGCAATAGGCAATATTGCCTATTGTTACCAAGATAAAATAGAAGCTTATTGAGACTTACAAGTTTAAAAACTGAATAAAATGATGACAAAGATTGAACAAGGCCTGTTCCTAGTTCATACAAAGATCTATATGCGTGCAAAATGTCATGTAAACAAGTCATTTTATGGTTTTCATCTTTAATAAAAAACTAAGGCGAAGAACAAAAATTTCCCTACATTTTTAAACATTAGATTTCTCCAAAAATGGATATTTTACTATATGATAACCGAACAAACAGGTCAATCACAAAAAATATTATTCCCAGGAAAATTTCTCAGACAAGTTAGATCTTGTATAAACAGCAGAAGTAACACTTTTCCTATGTTAGGCCCCAATTCTGGAAAGCATCCCTATTTCTGAGAGCATTTAGGCATATGCTTAAGTCCCATTGAAATCTGTGCCATGTAAGCACATGCTTAAAAGTTACACATGTGCACGAGTGCTGTCCTGAATACAGATTCTTTCCAGAACTGGGATCATATGTCCCAGTTCTGCAAAGATTTATGCATATGCTTAACTGTAGTGTCCTATGGAAATTAACAGGTCTTTTCACCATGAGTAAAGTTAAGCTTGTGCATAGTGTAAATCTCACTATAATCTCTGGTCAAGCTTTTCAAACCTGGGAGCTTAAAGTTAAGCTCCTAAATGAATTTAAATAAAAGTAGCCAGATCAAATCAGTCCTCTGGTAGTCCCTGGGACTCACCAGAGCAGGATAATATTTTATGTCCTACAGTAACACTAAAGAACAGTTTGTTTAATTTAGCTTATGGGCTCAGCATGCAGATATTTGGCAGCCGTAACCCCTTTCCATAGCTGTTTTTCTATTCCCACCCCCCCCGGTCTATAAGCAATTAATTTATGCCGATGGTCCAAAGTCAAGGAGCACCACAGAGTATAGTGCAGCAGTCAGCCTGTCTAGTGGATGGTCTGATTAGCATTTAAAATGTAACCCTATTAATCTGAATGTAGCTTCTGAATGTTATATAGCTGCATAACTATTTTCCTAACAATTCATGTGCTAAATTCTACAGGATTTTGCTAAAGACCATCTTTAACTTGACAGCCTGAATTTAGTAAGATAAAGCATACACAGCAAACAATGCACATGAGCAACTCTGGTTACAAAATCAAATAAAATAGGCTTTATTAACCATTAGGAATGGACTGGCTAAAGCACTGGGGCATGAACAAGAGCATCAGTGCAAAATAAACATCATGAAATTGAACTATTCCAAGTATTCAACACACACCATAGTCCTACATCTATGGGTAAAATGTGTGTCTTCTCCTTCCAAAAGGACTATATTATTAATTCCAGTTATGAGATACTGCAGTGTCAGACGAAGAAAGCCCAGAGCTTAACTCTCTCTCTAGCTGCTTATAGGATATGGCCCAATTTCACTGCAGTATCTGTACACCTATCAAGTGTTTAAAAATAAATATAACAATCGTTCTCTTTCTTCCTTCCCAGACAATGGGAGATATCATTTGATTTGCTTATAGGGCTTTTGTGTGTGTGTGTGTGTGAGTGTGTGTGTGTAAAGAATTTGTCAAGGGGGAGTTAAAATGGACAAATAATTTTCCATTTAGTTCTGAGTGCAGTGAGGTTTGTGCTCATTTCTATCTCTTGCAGGAGTGAGTTCCACCAGTCTAAGTTTAGCTTCATTAAATGTTTGGATTCCTGCATTCATAAGCCACTCCCAACTGCTCAACAGCTTTACTGTTCCTGTGGAATCTAGCTGTAGTAGGAAGTCATGGCCACAGATGAAGAAGTTACTCTCTTAGATTGTTAGGGCCAATCCCATGGAGGGCTTTGAATACCAGGACAGAGATCTTGAAACTGTATTCAGTGAAAATGATCTACAGAGAACAGAGGACAGAAAGATTGTGTTGATGGTGGCCCATGTTTCTAAGCACATTAAAAGGGCTTCTGCATTTTGTACAAGATGGAATTTTTTGGGCTTCATTCCTCGATCAAATGAACTGCAACAACCCAGATGAGAGGTCAAATGTATGGATCACTGGGGCCAGGTCTGTATCTGCTAAAATAGGGCACAATTTTTTCCACACAGAATCCTTTTACCTATTGAGCTCTTGGTTTCCAGCCTCTGCAAAACGGCGGTGTAACTTCAGGCTAGAGCATGGAAGTCATAGTCACTGCTAACAGTTCAGCCAGTGTCTTGGAACTGCCCCCCAAGCGTTAGGAGGGTGCTTATCTAGAGGATCATGTTCCTTTCCTCTTGTTTTTCTAACAGACCTCTATTAAACTAGACCAATGCATTCATATACGAAAGTCTAATAACCCAATACAATAACTTTACCTCACTGACCCAGTCACATACAGTGTTTGTAAAATTATTACAGATCAGTATTCTTAGATTATTACATAGCAGCTCCACATCCACCAAACTTCTCTCTTCCTATCAGTACCACCTCAGTCTTGCTCTGATCGTGTATTGCTGGCACTTCACCCTGTATTGTCTCACCAACGCTCCTAATGGATGCTGAATACCAAGGGGAAGAGGACTAAGCTTTGTGGGACTCGTAGGCATGGACACGAGTTGGAAGAACAGCTGCCCATGAGGATTCTCTGGGCTCAGTTTGAGAGGAAAGACATCCGCTATTACAGGGTATCGCCGTTCACCCCTCTCTGTTGCTTATGGAAATGCAACAGAAGTATTTGGAGATCAGAAGTATCAGATGTAGCAGAGAGGTCCAGCAGACAGTGTACAGATGTGATTTCCTTCTCCGGAATGAAGAAGTCATTCACCAGAGCAACAAGTGCTGTCTCTGTACAATGCTCTGGCCTTTAGACTAAGGCCTGAGACTAAAGTGTCTACATTACATAGTTTTGTCATCAAAAGCTGCCTTTTGCCGACAAAACAGTGGAGGTGCACATACTATATAGCTACTTTTGGCGACAAAACTCTGCTGTTTTGCAGACAAAATAAAATGACCTCGATGAGAGGTGTAGAGCTTTTGCGGCACAGTTAAAATGTCAAAGGATCAGTGTAGATACTGTCGTTCATTATGTTGACATAACTGGCCTCCCCCAGTATCCCACAATGCCTGCTGTGACCCCACTGCTCACTGTTTTGAACTCGGCTGCCCTGCAGGCATGCACCCCTCCCCTTTAAAAGCTCAGGGAAGCTTTGCCATTCCTCAGGGTAGAGAGCTCCCAGGACTGCTCAGGATGCCTCTCCTGGAAGCGAAGGAGGCTGTGGGAGAACTCGAAGGCAATCACAGAACTGTTAATGTTGAATCAGCAGGCAGGCAGAGTGGGCTGTTGCTTGGGGGGGGGGGGGACGACGACGGCTGTGTAGAGCCAGGGCAGGGGGGTGACGTGGGGGAGTTTCCCTCTCCCCCAGGATTGGGTGCTCAGGCTGCTGTCTGAACATAAAGAGACCGCTTGCCAACATACTCACTCTCTGCTGACATACACACTCCCCCAACACGCACTGGTCTCTGTCTCTCCCTCCACACCTAGTCCCTGTCACACACACACCCCACCCCACCTCCCCCACATTTCTGTTGAAAAGTGGCTGGCAATCTAGTAGGATGCCCATGGAATGATGCGATTGAGAAACCTGTAGCATTTCATGCTGTGCCTGCCTCATAACGCATTGCAAACCCTTCCCAAAGCACCCTGCAGCCAGTTGCACAGTGGAGTAGCTACCCATAGTGCACTGCTCTCTGTGTCAGTGCAAGAGCTGCTAATGTGGATGTGCTCTTCTGTTACAAGGAGCATAGTGTGGACACGCAATAGTGGTTTAATTAAAATGCTTTAATTAAAGAGGCATAAATTTTGTCAACAAAACTCTGTGGTGTCGACATAGTCTGAGTAAAATCTGAGGTACTGGAAGCTGATAAGTGGTATGGGAGGCTGTTTGCTAGCTTCTCTATTAGCTTGCATACAAAGCTGCTAAGTATAAAGCTTCCACCTGCCTTGTCTGTTAGATGCAATTACATACTTCCATGGTTAATTGAGAAAGTTGCCTGAAGTTTAGTGGAGAAAAGCCAGAAAGCCTGAAGCAACTTAGGCTAGTAGGCAAACTGTCTGTTCTTTTTTTCCCCTTTACCTCTCATCTTTTCTCTTGCACAGCAGTCTTAATGACAACAGAGACATTACAAGATGAGGTCTAGACTTGCTGCGTGTTACAACTCTGTGAACAACATACTGCACAAAAGGTTACTTCGCTGTAAAGGGAGCTCTTAGAGATGGCTACCTGCAGGAGTGCCTCCATGGTGTCAGGTATGCCTGTGAGCTTCTCATTTTCACCAAAAGCCTTTAGAAAGCTTGGACTATCAGGGCCACGCATATAGTTCCTTTAGGGTACTGACCATTCTGGATCAAGGTTATATAAGAATATGCAGCCCTGCCCAGCCCCTCAGTTCCTTTCACTACTTCAGAACCCACTATATGGACACCAAATACATGGGAATGGAGGCTGGTTGGGCAGACAGCCATCTCAGAGTATTCCAATTACACAGCAGTAACCTGTTTTCCTTCTTTGAGGATTGCCTACACAAATCCACACTCTTGCAAATCTGTTAACAAGTAAGAGGTTGTGAGTCTGAGGAAGACTGTACTAAAGACTAGCATTATACCAGCCAACTGCGCATCAGATCTTGAAGCTAAATCAAGGTGGTAACGTTGTTTGAATGCACGCAATGGACACGGGATACTATAAAATGAGTAACAACTATTTAAGAGCAAATCCTAGCTCTTCTTCAGGTTTTCCTCCATGAAACCAACATACTTCCTACTATACTCTGAGCAGCTATGGACATTGCATAACACAGACACAATCTTTTTCCCCCAAGCATATTATGCTGGCCAGAATCAGGATTTCTCCCATCTCTGTTCACAGCCACTAACATCATGTATTCACACCCTGTCCTATAAACATTGCCTCTACATTACCAGTATGTTTATTTAGATTTTTAGATCACGGGGGCAAGAACTTTCTCTTCATACAAGCATGTAAAAGAACCAAGCCCCCTTTTACTGTTTATACCCACTCTGCGCTGATGTTAATAACTACGTAAAATGCATGACAAGAGCGAACTGCACCATACATGTGCATAAAGGGTCTAAACCTGAATTTGCTTTTTTGCCTCTGACTAAGCAGAAAAAACAATTCAGATGTAACATTACTGCAGTTCCATTTTCACAGCTTTGTTGCAGATAGAAATTTTAACATCAGTTGATGTTGATAATCAGAAAAATCACACATATCCACCAGGACTATGGATCTGAAGCAGATGAGAGGATATAATTTTCTTTCAGAACTTCATATCGCAAAACTGTGCAGTATATGTGCAAAACTCAACAATTCACAGTAACAACCTTATGAAGTAACAGCGAGTCCTGAACGTTCCCTTTCTAGGTAAGGTCATTGGAAAAAATGGTGGCCAGCCAATTTTGGCAACAACTGACATTCTATAATTTTTGGATCCTCAATTATAGTTTAGACAGGGCTGTGGAAAGGAATAGCATTAATCACAGGGGCCAGTGATCTCAGAGTAACAGACAAAGGCCAGATGGCCTAGATATGTCAGTGGCCTTTTGCCCAGTCAGCGATGAGACACTACTTACTTGACTACAGGACCTGGCAGAAAAGCATGCCATTGACTTAAAGCGGCTCAGCACTCTCCTTTCATTCCTTGGTAGAGAACTGCCTGACCCTTCTAGGGTACACTCAGTTGTGAAGTCCACAGTTCCCTGTTCCGTTACTGTTCCTGATGAATGTTTCTGTAAATTACAGTATTTGTATGGAGTTACATAGTCCAGTGTAATCTATATGCTGATGACATGTAGCTCCATGTCTCGTACTTCTGAAATGTCTAGCAGAGATAGGTATTTGGATAAAAAACAGCTGGTTTGTGTCCCCCTCACGTAAGACAGAAATTATGCTGGCCAGGAAAGGGAAGCATTGAAGAACTGCCAAATACAACCTCTAGTCCCTATTCCATTTCCCCACCTACTGTCAATGTGGCTTGCAATCTTGAAGTGTTACTCCTGAGGGCATTCTGCACCAGAAAATTAAAAATTTGGTGCCAAAAAATTAAAAATTCTGCGCACAATATTTTAAAATTCTGCAAATTTTATTTGTCAAATAAATGTGGAGTCTCCAGCATGGCATTGGGGAGCACAGGCCGCTGCTTGCACAGAGGTGGGAGATCACTATGCAGCTCCCGCCGGGACACGGACTGAGTAGTGAGACTTCACCCAATGCTGACACAGTGCAAGGACCGGCCCTGCCCCTCCATGCCAGGTGCACAGGTGTGGGCAGGCAGGCTCAGCAAGGCAGGATCCAAGTGTGAAGGGGCTTAGTGTGGGGGGATCCAGGTGTGGGTTGAGAGGGTTCTGTGTGGGGCAATCTGGATGGAGGAGGCTCAGTGGGTGGTCCAAGTGCAGGGGATCTGGAAGTACAGGGGCTTGTTGGAAGGTTCTGGGTGCAACGGTAATGGGACTCTACAGGGGGGTCCAGGTAAAGGTGTTTGGGACTCAGTGGGGGTGAGGTCTGGGGGTGGGGGTGATAGAACTTGGCAGGGGTGTCTCAGTGGGGAGGCACAGATGCTGGGGGAGTGGGACTCAGTGGGGTGGGGATCCAGGTGTAGCTGGTTGGGGCTCAGTAGGGAAGGGATCCAGATGTGGGTGGCTCATTGGTGTGGTCCAGGTGCAGGGGGAGTTTGAGTGGGGCTTGTCAGTGGGGGGGGGGGTTCTGGGTGTGGGGGGAGTGAGACTTGGTTGGAGGGTCTGGGTATAAGAGGGTCTGGATCCACGGGAGTTAGGCAAATGGGGGACCAGCTCCCTGTACAGTATTCCTCCCCCTGCAGCTGAGGAGAGACGGGTGCAGGAAGTGCGGGGGGCGGGGGGAGGGGAGCGCTAGGGAGTATGCATAGCTTCCTACAGCCGGGTGAGAAATCTGGGGGTGGGTTTGACATGGCCCCGGATGCTGTGCAGGGGAAGAAGTAGTCCTGTCCTCCCCAGCCCAGCCGGGACTAGCAGCTGAGCCCGGAGCAGGGTACGAACCACCAGCTGGGTCTTCCCCAGTTCTGCCCCCTGCCCCAGTGATTTACCTCTCTGCCGGCTGCCCTGGTCACCTGAAACATACTGCTGGGGAGGGTTGCATGACCACTCTTGTGGCTTCCCTTTGCTTCCCCATCAGAAAGTCATTATTCTGCAGGGGAAACAAAGAAATCTGCTGCAGACATAAATTCTGCACAAGCACAGTGGCGCAGAATTCCCCCAGGAGTAAAGTGTTACTGGACTCCTTGTTGGTCCTAGATAACCAGATAGCAGCAATGACCAAAAAAATCTAACCAATCATCTATTGCTAACCAGAAGAAAGTAGTCATTCCTCTTGGCCACAGAGATCCAAACCTTTACCACCTCAGGACTGAACTAATGCAAGTTTGTCCACAAAGAGTTCTCCCATTGTCCAAGAAAGACAGATGATCCTTGTGGAGATTCAATACTCAGAAGAATCAAAAGAACATTCTGCAAGGAAGAAGTGGACAACAGGGCTATGTGCTATTTTTCCAGGAGCTAAGACACAAGAGATCACTTTAAGAATGGATAGGCTTCTGAAATCAATGGGTAAGGATCCATTGTTCATATCTCCACTAATGACACTGCATCGCAGGATCTCTCACAGATAACAGATGACTTTAGGGACCTCAGAAGTGTGCCAACGATCTTCTCCGAGATCCTCCCTGTCCGATGAGTGAAGACAGAAGATTGTGGAAGTGAGCCATTGGTAAGGAAAGTGGTTTAGAGTGGAGGGTTTTGGTTTTGTGGACCATTGGTCCACCTTCTATGGCAGAGGTGGGCAAACTACGGCCTGTGGGACCGTCCTGCCCAGACCCTGAGCTCCTGGACAAGGAGGCTAGCCCCCCACCCCTTGCCCCTTGTCTCTCCTCCCCTGCAGCTACATTGCCGCCCAGGCAGCGCTCTGGGTGGCAGGGCTGCACGATCCTGCAGGGCACCACAGCAGCATGTCTGGCTCCAGCTGGGCAGCGCAGCTGCCAGACATGCAGCTCTGAGCGGCATGGTAAGGGGGCCAGGGGTCCCGGGGAGAAGTCAGGGGATGGGGCAGTTGGATGGGGCAGAGTTTGGGGCGGGTGGTCAGGACGGGGATCAGGGGGCGGTTAGGGGCAGGGGTCCCAGGAGGGGGCGGTCAGGGGACAAGGAGCGGGGGGGTTGGATGGGTCAGGAGTTCTGAGGGCAGCAGTCAGGAAGCGGGAAGGGGCGGATAGGGGGTGGGGGCCAGGATGTTTGGGGAGGCACAGCCTTCCCTACCCAGCCCTCCATACAGTTTCGCACCCCGATGTGGCCCTCGGGCCAAAAAGTTTGCCCACCCTTGTTCTACAGGGAGAAGTTTAGATGGCCTCCATCTCAGCTGAAGGGGAACAATCTCCTTGGAGACAGGCTGGCTAGATTAATCAGGAGGGCATTAAACTAATAACAAGAGTGGAGGGTAAAGGAAGGGAAAATATGAGCACTCAGCATAAAAATCAAGATGTTGAGAACAAAATTAATCAAGGAACCAAAGGATCTTAAGGCAATTTTTTAATTGCCTACACACAAATGGTAGGAGCATGAGTAATAAACAAGAGGAATTGGAATTACTCAGCTATGAGCATTAATTTGATCTAGTTGGTATTACTGAAACCTGCTGGGAAGATCTGCCCAGTTGGAATGATAAAGTTAATGGTTATAACCTAGTTAGGAAGAATCAAAATGGGCAAAAGGGAAGGGGGAGTGGCACTGTCAGAAATGTCATTACCTGTTTTTGAGTGACTGATAATTTGGAAGAAAATGATCTTGAATGCTTATGGATCAATGCTTTAACAAAATGCAGTATTAGTTGGTGTCAGCTTCACACCACCAAATCACACTAGGGAACAAGATGATCAGCACCATATGCACCTATCCATAATGTCTAGGGGAAAAAAACCTGTGTGATCACGGGGGACTACAATTTGAGTTACATATGCTACACGTGTCATGCTGCCAGTACTTGGAATTTTCTGAACATTATAGATGACAATTTCCTAACTCAAAGAGTGTTGCATCTAACACAGGGGAATTCTTTATTAGCCTTTGTCTTAACAGATAAAGGATAACTGATCACAGAACTAAAAATTAATGGTAACTTAGATAAAAGTGACTGTGATTTGATCACACTTATAATGTGCAAACTGAATAAAGTCCAAACCAGTAATATATACACTTGATGCTTTAAAAAGGCCAGTTTCACAAAGCTGAAAACAATTAACTGCCAGATCAGCTGGAAGGAAAACTTTAATCAGAAAAAAAAGTGAATGATCATTGCGAACTGTTTAAGAACACTTTACTAGATGCCCCAAAAGCCACAATCCCACAATAGAGGAAGAAGGCCAGATTGGTTAAAAAAAATCATCCTGGTTTAGAGGGGAAGTGAAGGCATCTCTAAAATAATTTTAAAAAACCAGTATATAACAAATGACAGAAAGGGGAAGTTGATAGCAATCAGTATAAATCAGAAACTGGGAATTGTAAACAATTGATCAGAGGAGCAAAGGGACACAAGGTGAAAGCTATAGTCAGCATAGTTAAGGACAAGAAGAATGAGTTTTTAAAGTATAATAGGAACAAAACAAATCCTAACAATGGAACTGGTCCATTACTAGACTGAAATGGTAGAATTATCAATAATAATGCAGAAAAGGCAGAAGTGCTCAATAAATATTTCTGTTCTATATTTGGGTAAAAAAATCCAGATGATGTACTCATATCCTATAACACTCTTTTCATTCCACTAGCATCTCAGGGGGATGTTTCACAGCAGCCACTAATATTAGACTTTTTAAAATCAGCAGGTCCAGATCCAACTTGGATCCAAGAGTTTTAAAAGAGATGGCTGAGGAGCTGCTGGACCATTAATGTTGATTTTCAAAAAAGTCTTGGAGCACTGGGCAAATTCCAGAAGACTGGAAGAAGGATAATGTTGTGCCAACATTTTAAACGGGTAAACAAAGTGAGTTGGGTAATTATGAGCCTGTCAGTCTGACACTGATCCCAGATAAGATAATGGAGTGGCTGACGGGGGACCTGATTAATAAAGAATTGAAGGATAATATAATTAATGGAAATCAACATGAGTTTATGTAAAATAGATCCTGTCACACTAACATTTTTTTAATGAGATTACAAGTTTGGTTGATAAAGGTAACAATATTTATGTAATAGACAGACTTCTGAAAGGCATTTGACTTGGTACCACAAAACATTTTGATTAAAAAACTAGAATATAAAATTAACATGGCACACATTAAATAGATTAAAAACTGATTAACTAATAGGTCTCAAAACATTACTATAAAGGGGAAATCATCATCAAGTGGATCAGTTTTTGGCCCTACATTATTTAACATTTTGTCTGTCATGACAGAGTGGCTGCCAGGCCAAACTTGAGTGACGCTGGGACCTGTATGCCTGGTCATGATGTCTGCAATGGGGAGCTGGGCCCAGCCCTGCAGGACAGGAGCCGCGGCTGAAGGATGAGTGTGGGGCAGGCTCACTCTCCAGCTGTGCAACCATCCCTGACACAGGCTCCCCAGCCATCTGGGGCTGTAGGGCAGAGCAGGGAGAGCAAGAGCAAGTGGGCTAAGAGGAGCCAAGCCTACTCCCCATCTTGATGCTGGGGAAAACTCGAATTGTGTACCCCCCTGGGTGGCAGAGGGATCTCTGGTGTTTGGTGTCTGTTTCAGTTAGGGTCCCCAGATGTAAAAAGATCTTTGAGAATCTAATTCTCTCTTAGCTTGGAGGGCTGCTTTGTGTTTTCTTCTGTTCTGTGGTAGCCTGTCTTCCGCTCCCACTTAAAGGCATAGTGACCTCAAATTACAAGGGTGTAGGAGGAACCCTGTTAGAGTTCTCTGCCCACAAGAAGGGGCAGGGCTGGGAGAGCAAGGGGGCTGAGAGAAGCTGAGCCAAGGCTTGGGGACCAGGCTAGGGAGGGGTGTTAGGAGTGTGGGAGCACATACTTCTGTGGTTTTTTCTTTTATGTCTGAAATTTTAAAAACACAAACTACAGTCAGTGGGTTGCCTTAATAAAAAGTTGGGGAACAACTGGTGCAGATAGACACCACAACTATTATTCAGATTGCCTATTCAGGGGGAAATTCAAAATGTCACTCCCAATAGGAAAATGCCATAGTCTGGGCACCAAAAATTACCTCCATCTCTATGCCTCCCCTCAGCAACAACACTTGGAGGAAATACTTTAGCTAGCTAGCCCTGCAATGAAACATGAGGGAACTGGAAGATGGGCATATTCTGTGGTGTGCCCTTATCTTTGCAACTCAATCCTGCCATAAACAAAGCTGAGACTACCCTCTCCACAGTCAGTGTGAGATATAAAATGTATGTCTTCATCAAGGCTCTTCAAAAACAGCAGGAACTAGCAAATAACATTCAGCGGAGTCTACCTTGGGACTTTGAGGAAATTGATCCAGATGCCATGGAAGGTCATGAAGTGCGCTGTAGCTCACGAAAGCTTATGCTCAAATAAATTGGTTAGTCTCTAAGGTGCCACAAGTACTCCTTTTCTTTTCATGATGTACATACACTCCCCATTCTTGTGAATTTTATTGTTACCTTCTTTGAACTGATGTTGAGTGTGTTCAGATATTGTACTGGACACCCTGTAGATAGCTGTCTTAATACTAATAGTCTGTATACTTTATTTTATCATAATGAATGGTTAGTAGAACTGGTAAAAATTATGGGATTTTTATTATTAATTATTATTATTATTTGCAAAAAACAAATGTGCCACTTCTGGTTTTTTGAAAAATTTCAGAATTTGAAAAATATTTTTACTACCTCCTATGCTTAGTAACTACACTACAGAACACATTGGCTTTCACTAAACATTCTGGCAAAACACTCTGCAAATATCTATCAGCACAAGTTGGGAAATATGAGTTTATTGAAGTAAAAACAGTGTTTCTGCTAGAAAGTCCAACTATTACTGCACATCACATGCTAAGAATGCTGTTCAAAAGTTGTTCTATTTGTCACAGTTTTAAATTTATGTTTTTACAAATGCACACATACTATATTTGTATATGTTTCTCACATTGATATCTGCTTGATCATTACTTCGACCGTCACTTTTTGCTATCGCTATTTACCTTCAGCATAACACATATGCATCATCTCCTAACATAAGGGACCACCTGGTTTGTTAAAACAGTAACTAGAAATCAAAATCTATAGAACGTAATTCCTCTGATTATTTTTTAGGATCTGATCCAAAGCCCAATGAAGTGAACAGGAGTCTCAAAAACAAAACAACAAGGTCACATTCCAAACAATTTGAATGGTGATAAACAAAGCAATACAAGAAATGATTTTCCCATCCCCTTTTGATCAGGAAAAAAAAGATAAAGCTAAAGACAAGTGTTTTACTGTAGAACCTTCCATTTGACTGAGAAAAAGGATACGTTGTAAACTTCAACAAAGAAAGATTGGTTGTCTTTTGCTGGATTACGGCCCGCTGGAGTTAATTTTGTATGCGTGCTGTGCTTTAGTTTAAGTTTGCTTGGAACTGAACAACTGTTTATTTTTACAGCTATAGAAAAGGAAATGTCTCCTTGTCCAGAGGTAGAAACTATAGAAATGTTATAATTAAAAAAAGCATTTCAAGCACAAAGAAATTAATAATGTAACATATCTTTTGTACATTCACTTTAGCAAGGGATACATAAATCAGAGCGAACAGATGGAGAATGTATACCATACTTTCCTTTTCTTCTTTTCATTCAAAGGTACGTTGAATTGATACTGATGGACATGTACAATAGAAAACAGGACTCTATGGTGTAGCAGTTATGAAATTTCATGAACTTACCCAGGATTTTGGATTGCTTAATATCAGTAAAATTGTAAAACTAGGGTAAACGAGCAAATCTGTGAGGAAGATAAAAGATTAAAATGTATTAGGCTATGTGCACATTATAAGGTAGGGGTATGAGTCCTTGGTTCACGTACTTGTATAAATAGCAGCATAGCTATTCCACTGTTAGCAGAAGCATGTCTGCCCTGTGCTACACACATACCCACTGGTTTCAGAAGGGCTTGGCACAGAACAGCCATGCCTCCGATGCTGCTACCAGTGCTACTGTGGCTATTTATGTTCACGGTAGCTCAATGAGAGCTACCATAAGTATGTGTGCGTGAGTAGGGGAATCAAACCCCTAACTCAGAGTGTAAACATAGCCTTAAAGTGGCGATAATATTACTGAAGAGATGAACAACAGAACCTGTAACAGCAGCATGTAGGCTCAAAGAGTGAGTTTTCTTCTTAGGCAGTTGTGCAGTGGGGAGAGGGAATAAGGAGCATCCCCCTTACGTGGCCCACACATAAGGGACAGCTAGAATTGCAATCCCTGCACTTGGAGGAGTTAGTGACTGCTGCCGAATCAAGTCCTGGAGAGTAATTTACTGGAATGGTCATGGGAACAAAGTTATAGCTCCACCCCACTTCTGTGCTACAGGCAGGGAGGTGGGGGGGGGGGGGGAATAAGGGAAGAGAGGGCAATGCAGCATCATTTAAAAGGGTGTCACACAGATTGCTCTCTCCCAGAGAAAGGAGGGCACTCCCTCTCCAGTGGGTTGACTCCACACTGCCCCCAACTCAGAGTACTACTGTCTCAATGTCACAATCATAGAATCACAGGACTGGAAGGGACCTCAAGAGGTCATCTAGTCCAGTCCCTTGCACTCGTGGCAGGACTAAGTATTATCTAGACCAGTTTCAGAGTAGCAGCCGTGTTAGTCTGTATTTGCAAAAAGAAAAGGAGTACTCGTGGCATCTTAGAGACTAACCAATTTATTTGAGCATAAGCTTTCGTGAGAAGTGAGCTGTAGCTCACGAAAGCTTATGCTCAAATAAATTGGTTATTATCTAGACTGTTTGTGACAGGTGTTTATCTAACCTGCTCTTATCTAGTACATAATGAATTGGTTAAGAAAAATAAAGGCCATTAGGCCAGATTCAGTCTACATTCAGCCCACGTTTACAACCAGGAAGCCTTGCTTACATTAACATAACAGCTTGAATGAGGAGTGCAGGATTTGGCTTCTTATCTTCTGTCACAAAATCAAATAATGTGGGGTTGAAATTCCCAGCCCAGTGTATTTCTTTTAAAATGTAGTTTGCAATGATTCAACTATAGTGACTTATAATGGAATAAAAGCCAGTCTTCCACTGGTTCTGAGCTATGTCAGCTTCTAACAGTATAAAATTGTCCAAAAGTGTTCAACTCAAGCCATGCACTACTGAGATATGGGGCAAAGGTAGTTGTAAAACTTGCAGATTAAATTTTGATACACAAACATTTCTGTTTCAGAAGATCTATTTCTACAGAATGGTGCTGGGAGAAATTTCATACACTGTTTACAACTCTCTTACTTTTTTTTACTGCACCAAATAAACAATTGATGTTATCTCCTGAGTATGCACCTGTATGCACTACAGAGCATTTAGAATTCAAAGCTTTGAGTTAAAAACATGGTTGCTGGCTCATAGGATGTGGAATGGCACAATTATTTTGGTTATAAGAATATTTAATTTGTGGCCATCTTCAAGTATTTTGAGCTTCACAATTTAAATTCCATACTTTGCTGAATCTGTAATTTCAAATGCCCTTGGTTATACTCAGATATCTAGCTTTAAATGCATGCAGTTTCATTTGTGTAGGAAACCTACTGAACGCTAATGGCCTGGTTTTCATAAGTGCTGAGCATCCACAACTCCCGCTGAAATCAGTGGGAGCTGGGGGTACTCAGCACATTTGCAAATAACGCCATAAGAGTGGCTTGATCACTACTCCTGGGAGCTGGAGAGATTATTTTAAACCCAACCAGATGGACACTGGGTAACTTTGAAAAGTATACAAGTGGGGCTAACATATTTAATGGGCCAACATATTTAACGGTGTCCCTTAGAATACAGAATAGAGCTGATTCACTGATCTTTACATAATAGGTTGGAGTAATCTGGGTTATAGCTATCGTTTAATAAGCTGACTGAAAATATATTAACCCATACACTTCCTCTTCCTTTTATTGGCTTGTTCTTGCCATAGTGCTTGCAGATTATTCCTATTTTTCAGTACAGTCATGGTTACAAATTTATACTTTGAAGGCATTCGTACCATTATTGGCAATCTATATATCTGATATATTTTCAAGTATTTTAATTAATTTAGTTGAATAAGCTCTCTTTTGAACCAACAGCTATTGGGAGAATTGCAGAATAGTTATGATTTGAACCATTAACAATATTTGCCAGGCTACTCAACAGTAGCTGAACTGAAAACTCTCCATGATTGTTCCATTTGTTAGACTCTTGATGCTATTTCATTCAAGAGACACAGACTTTTTTTTTTTAAATTTCACCTAAAAAACACTCAAAAAGAAGGGATTTTGTTTGAAAATGTCCATCTGTTGGTCCTGTGTTTTCTCATGTAGGATGGAATATATAGCTGTGTCCCCCTTTTGAGATTTTCTACATATAATGTATTAATGTACCATAGCAATATATGACTTTTTACATCTCCATACCTCACATATACATAGAAAAAAGTTATTTTTTTAATCCAATATCTTCCCATCTTAAGTTCACTTTTTCTAACGCCTATTTGTAATATCTAAAAATCTATCAAAAAGCAAAGCTATTTTAAGCAATAGAGCTTAACATGCACTAGTTCAACTTGCTAGTACTGTATGTAGATACGTTTCCACCTCTTTCCCCTTTATGCTTCTCCAGACAGTTATGGACCCAGTTCAGGAAAACATCGCTATTCAGTGCGGAATTTAAGCATACTAAAGTCAATGACACTTAAACACCTACTTAAAGTTAAGCACATGCTTAAGTGCTGTCTGAATTGGGATTTAAATCTGTTATGCACATACCACCTTCAATACATCATGCCAAATAATTTTTAAAATGTTAATAAAAGAGTACACTGTATTTGCGTATCGACCAACGATACTTAAGAATACCTGTGGACATCCTCAATATGGCAAAGACACTATTTGCATTATAACTGGTTCCAGGAGGCTGAATGTTTGCAGCTAATTCTCCATATGACACTTTAAAAAAAAATCATGAGTGTAAGCCTTTGGGAGATTCCTCTTGCATCGTTGCATGTCTAAATCTCTTTTGTGGTTTTGAAAATCTCAGCCACAATGCTGAACATCTGACATCACAGCTGCCATGGTAACAGATTTAGTCCAACAGATTTAATTAAACAATAAAATAAAAAAGCTTAGGATTAGTCTCCTAAATGCATATTTAAACACATGCCTGATTTTCAGAAGTGATAAGCACCCAGTATCTCCCATCAAGATAAATTTATGACAGAACTTTAATAATAGAATATATAGAGATTTTCATCACCGATATTTAGAAGGAGGTGTGCTTCTTGGATTTTCCATATTGCATGACATTCTAGGAAGTGACACTGAATGAGATTTAGACCAGGAACACAGGTCCCAGAGGTTAAGGTCCTTAAGAAACAGACATCTGTCAAGGTCTGAATCACTGGATATTTGTTAAGGTTCTCCTGGGGAACATGTTGCTTGGACAGCTGCCAATGAAAAGATATGATGACATGGTTGAGAAGGAGGAGACTGTATGACATACCCTTGCCTTCAGGATACCATTGATTCCAAAGACAAGCCTGAAGGGATCTTAAACATTATGTGGCCTAGGACACGGATCCTAGGACCTGAAGGCACTGTTGAGATACGAAACAGCAACTTGTCCTGAGGATTTTAGACACGTAGGGTGAAATCCTGATCCCATTAAAATCAATGGCAAAACTCTTTCTGACTTTAATGGGCTCAAGACTTTACCCTAGTTTATGATCAATAGATCATTCCAGCTTCTGTCATTAGTCTAGCTCCCAGATTAACTAGTTTCTGTGTCCAAAGAAGAGATCTGTATGGATGAGTTATAAAGAAACCACGCGTGTCATTGAGTGTACTCTTTAAAGGGTGCTTCCATTAGTTGGGAATGTAAACATAATACATGGCAGAAGTAATATCACTCTTCAATCCATCACCAGGCAAGTTGTGCCAGGGAAGAGCTGCCTGACATGGAGAGCACTGGCATAAAGAAAAGAAGACAGGAAAAAAAAAGATTTTGAGGAGAAAGTTCCACAAAAGTTAGAAAAGAGGCAATAACATGGACTATCTGCTAGCTGCTTGGTCTCCAGAGGCAACCAAACTGGAGCTAAGGGTGAAATGGCTGGGACTGGCAAATGGTTTGCATTAAAAGTTCTCAAACTGCCTTTACCAAACCCCAAGAGTACCTTCAGGATTTCTAGAGGTACAAGCTCATGAAAAAGCCCACATTAACTTGCAAATATCATTGCCAAGTATCAGGCTGCCAACAGAGAGAGACTTGTAGTGAGTGAGTGAGTGAGCGAGCGTGTGTGTGTGTCAGTCAACTGGCTATAGCTTTTAGTAATTATAACAGAATAAAAACAATCAGACCTAAATCACGCAGAAAGCCTTTGCCAAACTTGACTGCGATCCATGTGCACTGCTAATCTGCTTCATTACAGGAGACTGAAACATTTGTTGATTTGTGAAATCTTACCATTGGACTGGTTACCCAGGCCCCCAAAACAGTTTAATCTGATTTGCTAGGCTTTCACACAGACACTTTCCCTCTGTCCATTACAAATCCCTCTGCATGTTAGTACTCTAGGTTTAAGTCTCAACGGCCTGTCTCAAGCACGTGCTTGATGAGACAGTCACTTGATCCAAAACTTCTTTACAACTGCTTTGTGGGCCACCCCAACTGACAGATCCAGGATGGGAACATGAGTCCTGAGTGGACCATCAATTTTGGATTGGGATGACAGCTATAAATAGGTTTGTGCAATGCCCAATTGATGCCGTCAGGTGCAACTGGTTTCTTTCCTCTTCTATGCATCTGAAAAGAGTCTAACTTGCTTTGCCAGCTTCCCTGCCATTTTCTGGATCCTCTTCTGTTAGCTCATAGATCAAGTTCTTTATTCTATTCTCTAACTTGTGGGCAATTTTGTTTCTTTGGAACAAGATACTTTGCTATGCATCATGTCTCGATTTATTGCTCTGTATATGTTCCTGCTGGAATACCTGAGAGTAGATCTTCGGGGACAGAAAATAATTTCCCCAGGGTCTTTCCATTCTAATTTGACATTCCATGGATGTTTTTTGCTTACAGCAAGTTTTAGCCTCTCCTAGGTTTCAGAGACATTGCATACATTGCAGAAGTTAACGTGTACATATACTGAGAATATATAATAAGTTGCATATATCCAGTATGTATATACACATTGTATTAAAATATATACACACTGCACAAAGGATTTTAAACAAATAGAAAATGTGGTTATAATTATGTATAAGAATTGTGATGCTGGAAACATATACAAAAGACAAAGAAGGAATGCACAATGAAGTATTTCTTTTTGCCACCAATAATTACATTTGCATCAGAAAAACTTTTGTCACCATTATTTATCATTTTTTAGTGATGGAAATTCATGGTTGTACGGTTACATTTTCTGTCAAATTGACTGCCTATGGGCAGTATTAAAAATGCTTGTTTTAGCTTATTAGAATATCCCTGAGAAGTCTGCAAGAAATATTCAGATATACGGTTATATCTCTAGCAGTACGTAATCTACAAAGCTCATAGGATTGACAGGCAATAACGATACAACTGGCAGCCAGCCTAATCTGTGTAATGACCTGCATTTCACAGTTGTTAACACAGTTATCAGAATTAGACTATCACCAAAAACCTACAGACAGATAGAATACTTTTATTTTTTTTTTTAAATTCAGCATGTGACCTCTCAAGAGCAGCAACCCTGGATGTTATTTTAATGTGGTTTTCCAAGCTGACAGTACTGGTGCTTTTAATAAGGTATAAGTCACAGTGGCAACTTTCATTAAGGGCTCTAGCCTGTAAACACTTATACAGTCCCAATTCATAATCAAGCTCTGAGAATCTAATGCATGTGAAAATTCAAATACAATTCTTTATACCAAAATCAATTTCTGAATGTACTAATATGTACAAACATATTGGAAGGGTAGGTATGTTCAAGCTACTAAACAGAAAATAATGGGACTATGAAGGGCATTGAGTAAAATTTGTTATTGTAAGACACTAAAATATAGAACAGGACCATGTTTTTAACTTGTTCATATAAATCCCCTGAACCTTCTCTTCATCCCAAGTTATTTAGTTTCTTCGTGAGGCTGTGAATTATTTGAATCATTATTAGGACTTCACCTGACAATATTATGCAACATTCCCTTCCTAGCTTTGCTGTACAGATTCCTATGTTAACAACTCAGTCATTTTTATTTAAAAAATACTTTAAAGTTTCATAGTTCCAAATTGTACAGTTTTTTAATTTCCATAGAAATGAATGTAATATTTTTGTGTATATCAAAGAGCTTCTTATTCAAATGCCATGTATAGTCTTACCTGAATGTTAAACATTTTCAGGCTCCTAATTAAATACTTATTTGGAATTTTAGAAGTAAGAGATGGAAAAATCCTACAGTATTAGGTTCCATTCCCACACCCTGCCATTGCAAGGAGAGTTCTCTATAGTGCATCTTCTAGCTTTTTGGCCACCCTAGAGTTAAAATCTATGGTGCTTTGACCACTTCCTTTGAGAGACCAGACCATAGCTTATTGCACCTCACTGTAAAGAATTTTCCCCAGATAGTCAGGTCAAATTTTCATTTTCTTCATTTCATCCAATCACTCCATATTATACTTCTCTATCGTTGGCATTTACATCCTTCAAATAGTACTGGACCATTTCCATATGGCCTCTTAGACCACTGTTTCCAGAGCAGTCAGGCAAAACCTTGACTCACTACATGAACTTTATAGAGATCAGGGGGGAAGGAGCGTAGGAAAGAAAGGAGAAAGTAAAACCTATGCTATATACATACAATTGAAATTCCTGAAAGGCATTCAATAACTGGCTATTTTAGTAAATGGAAAAGGTCACTGTAACCTTCAAATGAAATACAAAAGTGTACATTAGCATGTCATGGTTTAGTCATTCAAACATATATAAAACGGTTGATATTTTTCGTTTAAAGTGAACCACCTCTGTTTCTCCCTCTCTGAATTATATGTTATAAACTTTAGGAAACAAAGCTATTTCTAGGAATAGCTGATGGTTAATAATAATCAACTGGCACACTAAATTTAACTTGAATTTCATTAAAACGTCTTCCATACAATCCAAACTAAGAATTTACATTTTTATGTTCAGGTTTTGATGTGCAACAACATGTCCGATATCTACTGCAATTTTTTCCACTTAAAAAAGTAATTTCCTGGGGATTAAACTGTTGAACAATCAGTTCTTTTCTGAGGCTATTTCTAAAGGTACTTGAAATACAGAAATCTATACTACTACTTTTTTTCCCGCTTGTTTTGATTTCTTTGCCATTAGTGGCAGCATATACAGCACTATATTCCTCACTCTCCAGACATTTTAATTAAAGGGAAATCCCTTTAGAAAAAATTTATCAGAGTTTTTACCATGTATTACATTTTAGGTGGAATCAAGAAGGTGCTCTACATAGCAAAAAAATGTTTGAATTTTGGAAGGAGCATGCTTTCAATTCTGCTTGGATTTCAAAAACTGACAGGTTGATTGACTATGTCCAGTCAGAACATTGTTGCAAAGTGACATGTGCAAAGCAAAAGTCTGTGGCATTAAGGTTGCTTTGTGTTGTAATAAACTGATACACAAGTGTATGAATTATACCTACCTGTCCTGTTGCTCTCTCTCAAAAACAAAGTTGTAAAATGTAGAATTAATAAAATTCTGAGATTTAATACAGCATATTTTTCCTGTCACTATTATTTCCAGGTGTCTTACTTTTTATATCAGTCTTTGTAAAGATTACTGCAGCAATTTGCTACCTGAAGCCACCATGCCTTCAAGTCTTGCTTGACTATGCTATGCAAGTTTATAGTGTTAGTAAATACGATATTATGATGTACTATGGTGATAATTAGGAGGTTGTAAATAAATGTAATATGCAACTTAAAGTCTGAGGGTGAAACAGGGACAGCAAAGCAAAATATAGCTGTAACAAATTACTTTATTGTTTAATAGAGTGGGCTATATAAATCACAATTTTACTAAAGTATGGGAAAGCTATTCTAATTCCTAAAGATGCAGTATTGCTTTTCAATATGCATTAAATAGTTTCACCCAAGACTGAAGATCCAGTGTCTGCTCTGGAAAAGACATGGCTCTAAAGTTTTGACCTATTGCCTTAAACATGGCAAAAGAAAAGAAGTAACTTCTTTAGGAGAGAATGGAATCTTCAGAGTGAAAAAGATTTAACTGAAACATATTTGTGGCTGTTGAACCTCTATTCAGAAATGGAACAAGACTTTGTCTCAAGTACACTGCTACTAATTTTCTAAAAATAACTCATCCAGTAAAAAATATATACCTAAAGCAGGTCAAAAGCAAATTTAAATGCAAAGAGATCCGCACAATTGGAATACATATTTATCTCACAAGGAGGTTGAAGGCTTAATCACTTAATGTTTGTGAAGTTCTTTGAAATCCTTGGATGAAAGGTGTTATATGGGTTCTAAGTACTTTTATTACTATTTACTGCTTAGTTTTGGTTAGTGTTCACACTCCCTATAGAATCATAGAATATCAGGGTTGGAAGGGACCCCTGAAGATCATCTAGTCCAACCCCCTGCTCGAAGCAGGACCAATTCCCAGTTAAATCATCCCAGCCAGGGCTTTGTCAAGCCTGACCTTAAAAACCTCTAAGGAAGGAGATTCTACCACCTCCCTAGGTAACGCATTCCAGTGTTTCACCACCCTCCTAGTGAAAAAGTTTTTCCTAATATCCAATCTAAACCTCCCCCACTGCAACTTGAGACCATTACTCCTCGTTCTGTCATCTGCTACCATTGAGAACAGTCTAGAGCCATCTTCTTTGGAACCCCCTTTCAGGTAGTCAAAGAGATGTCAGGAGCTGTAACCTAGGTGTTTGTACTCTGTACTAACATGCAGAAGACCTAGGTTCAATTTCTTAGGTGAAATCCAAACCCTAAGGAAATCAATTACTCCCATTAAGTACAATTGGATCAGGATTTTACCCTTATTTCTTTACAGATTTTTAGAAAAAACACAAGTATCCTCTCTGAGCCTCTCAAATCACTAGGGTTGTGCAATTCTTTTAGTTCAGAAAGCAGGCAAGAACCCAGCCACCTCTAATTTCAGCCAAGAGAAGATATTTGACTTCCTTCTATGATGCATCTGCTCTCCATCTGCCTGAGAAAAAGAAGGCCTGGAAAAAGTTCCTTGTACCAGGATGGCAGGGCTCTCTCCTGACCAGTCTGTCAGCAGGTGTTAAAACCCTGCCTAAGGATGCTGAACTTCTGCCACTCACATATGCCTGGTGTGTTTCATTAACTCCATTGGGAAGAGAAGGGAGTTGGGAACCACTGTTTATGGTGAGGGCACTAAGAAGCTAGGCCACAGAAGGATCCTTGAGGGAAACCCTAGCAAGCGCACTCTGAAGGAAGAAGTTTAGGTTAATGTTTATGATGTCATTGTTTGTAAGGTACCAATAAAGCCAAACCGTTGGAGAGAGGAAGGGGTGAATTTGGAGTAAGGAACTATGTGCTTTGTTGAGAGGGTAAGGGTTTGGCCTGTTCACAATCCTGCACATGGGTTTCCCACATTTCTGTGCTGAGTTACACATTAAACACACTTAAAGCTTCACAATTCAGTTGTAATCAACAATAATTATTGGCATATAATTAACTGCTTTCTAACATATAAGCGTTCATAAAACTACTCCCTGAGTCTTAGTGGATTCTTTCTGGTTTTCATCTTTGGAAATGAAATATGACCACTATTCTAAAATAATTCCTGCATCAAAACAAAGAGTTACAGTTCTCTATTATCAGGGGGTAGAGGGGGGAGAGAGGAGTCTTGCATGTCCATAAAATAGTTTCTCACACCACTGGATCATACTCTTTCCTCATTTTCCACAGCTATGAATGCAGAAAACCAATAGAAAAAGCACTGAAGGGAGTAAAGAATATTTCAAGTAAAGATCATCTTTAATTTATCAAGGGAATGCAGAAATAAGTTTTAAGAGAAAATACACTTCAACTCAGTAGAGCACTAGGGTTTATGACTTTGGATCTGTCTCCAAATCAATTTCCCACCCACTTCCCCCATCTCATGAGGGTTTTAGTCAAAGACAAAACTCGTTGTGGTAAAAGTTGCTGAAAGTGAAGGATTAATTTTATATGGAAAAACTTTAATGAATAAAATGATGACCACTGCTACTCAAACAAAGTTTATCTATATGAGAACAGCCATACTGGATCAGACCAAAGGTCCATCTAGCCCAGTATCCTGTCTTCCCACAGTGGCCGATGCCAGGTGCTTCAGAGGGAATGAACAGAACAGGTTATCATCCAGTGATCTATCCCCTGTTGCCCTTTCCCAGCTTCTGACAAATAGATGCTAGGGACACCATCCCTGCCCATCCTGGCTAATAGCCATTGATGAATCACAGAATCATAGAATATCAGGGTTGGAAGGGACCTCAGGAGGTCATCTAGTCCAACTCCCAGATCAAAGCAGGACCAATCCCCAACTAAATCATCCCAGCCAGGGCTTTATCAAGCCTGACCTTAAAAATTTTTAAGGAAGGAGATTCCACCACTTCCCTAGGTAACCCATTCCAGTGCTTCACCACACTCCTAGTGAAAAAGCTTTTCCTAATATCCAACGTAAACCTCCCTCACTGCAACTTGAGACCATTCCTCCTTGTTCTGTCATCAGCTACCACTGAGAAACAGCCTAGATCCATCCTCTTTGGAACCACCTTTCAGGTAGTTGAAAGCAGCTATCAAATCCCCCCTCATTCTTCTCTTCTGCAGACTAAATAATCCCAGTTCCCTCAGCCTCTCCTCACAAGTCATGTGCACCAGTCTCCTAATTATTTTTGTTGCCCTCTGCTGGTCTCTTTCCAATTTTTCCACATCCTTCTTGTAGCATGGGGCCCAAAACTGGACACAGTACCCCAGATGAGGCCTCACCAATGCCGAATAGATCATGTCCCTCAATCTGCTGGCAATGCTCGTACTTATACAGCCTAAAATGCCATTGGCCTTCTTGGCAACAAGGGCACACTGTTGACTCATATCCAGCTTCTCATCCACTGTAACCCCTAGGTCCTTTTCCGCAGAACTGCTGCCTAGCCACTCGGTCCCTAGTCTGTAGCGGTGTATGGGATTCTTCCGTCCTAAGTGCAGGACTCTGCACTTGTTCTTGTTGAACCTCATCAGATTTCTTTTGGCCCAATCCTCTAATTTGTCTAATGGACCTATCCTCCATGAATTTATCAAGTTCTTTTTTGAACCCTGTTATAGTCCTGACCTTCACAAAATCTCTGGCAAAGAGTTCCCCAGGTTGACTGGGCACTGTGTGAAGAAGTACTTCCTTCTGTTTGCTTAAAACCTGCTGCCTGTTCATTTCATTTGGTGAACTTAAACTACCGTACTGATTTGTTGAATCATCATCATATATAGTCACATAAAACTGCTAGGGAATGTTGTGAGTCAAAATATAATCAGCTTTGTAATTATTTAGGCTTTAAGACTGCCAGTTTAAAAGTACTTGCTTTGTACATACTGAAATCTTTGTTAGGGCTGAACAGCTAGAAGGAGGCAGGAAGACCATTTTGTTTCACACAATGTGTCACTCACTAATGAAAGTACTGTATTGTGTATAGTGATCTTAATATGATCACCCCAGAGGATTATAGAAACAAAGCAGAATTGATACAACAGAACACAAACCAAAATAATTAATTAAAAGCCAAACAGATAACATTTTAACTAAGGTTTTTTAAACAGTCAGGTACTACGAGTGTCTAATGTGAAACACTAGAGAATTCCACCATCAAGAAGCTTAAAAAAATAAAGGATTTCACACCAAATAATCATGTCAGAATAAAAGTTTTTTTAAATACGGCCACACTCTACATTAAGGTTCCACTTACAAATGGTTTATAAAGAGTTAAAAATTGATAGATGCATGTTACAGACATGAGTAGTACACGTTATATAGATTGTTATAAGCACTTGAATAGAAAGTATTACAGATGGTTATAAGCAATCTTTTGATTGCCTGGACTCTATAAACAATTAACTAATCACTTATCAAAGCATCAATTAATCATCTATTCACTCTTTATAAACGAGCTTAATATAAAGTGTGGCCTTTTAAGGCTTGATATGTTAGGGAACATGAAGTCATTAAAAGACAAAGCATAGCAAATCACCTGCAGAACTTGGGATATATAATATGGAGTCTTGTATATAATTAAAAACTGTACAATCAATGTTTTTCAAGTGAAGCTGTATAATAAAACAGTTTTGTCCATCTTACAATACTACCTGCAGGATTCTGTTACAAATGGAGATGATTTAGGGATCATCCAGAAGGAATACCAGCCAATAAAGAATTTAAAATATTCAGACCCAAAGTATTACTATTTTTAATTTCTGTACATTAGCACCATGAATGTGATGAGCCCTAAGTGTCAACCAGAGAAATCTAAACCAGATGAGTCCAAAGCCAAAGCAGGAAAATCTCTGTTGATGATAATAGGAATTTTTAATAACTCTGTACATGATTCTTTCACCCTCACATTCTGTAGATTATTTCCTCAGGAGTAGTCACGCTGAAATCAGTGGGACTCCTAGTATAGTTAGGTGTTACTCAGTGTGAAAATGGGTGGCAGATTCAGTTAACCATGGCCAGGAGCTCACCCTCAGATCCTTTGCTAATATGCTTCTCAATAAATAATTACTGAATTATAGAAATGAAGGGCTGTAAGGCACCTCAAGAGGTCATCTAGTGTGGGGTAGTCAACACGTGGACCGGGGACCACATCCAGACCGCGAGACACTTTTGAATAGACCATAACATATTTTTATTTACTTATTATCATTATTGTCATTATTTTTGTATTATTTTCTCTGGATTCTAGACCTGGACTATACCCTGACCAAGAAATTTGGACCTTGACAAAAAATAATTGATTACTCCTCATCTAATGCACCCCCCTGAACTGCATAATGAACAGCAAATGGAACAAAAAAATCACTTAATGTAAAAGTAACCATTTGGGCCATCAAAATGACTCTTTCTTATACTATTACCCCACAGTAAGCTTCAGAAAGCTGCAAGTCTTCCAGTTTGGGACCTTAATTGGCCTGATTTGGCATTTCTCTTCATTGTGTTTGTTTCAGTTCCAAATGATCTGATTGCTCATTCATGTAATTAGATATTTAATAAATGGTAACATTTGCAACTACAATTAATATTTGGTTGAAAAATTTTAACCTTCAAAACTGAAGAATGCTTTTAAAAAAATCATGCTCTAGATTAGTAAGACTGCAGAAACTCAGATACAGGGTTGAGTGTATTAGTGCCATAGAATTTCGTATCAAACCCAAACGAAGCATGTTGCTGCAGAGTGGAATCTCATAAATACTGAAAAGAAGCAGGCCAAGAATAAAAACCTGATGTAGTTCACAATTCAAGGAGATAGTATCAGATGAATAACTGCCCCAGTAATATGGTAAATCTATTAGTAACTACAAGTCACACAGACAGTCCCCATGGATTCAAGTCACAAAACCTACATTTACAGGAAGAATATTTGCAGGAGAAGCTTATCAAGAATGAAAATCCTTATAATGAAAACCTGCAGAGTCAGAGAATAAATTACCATAAATGCTTTGTATTTCAGTTGTACGGGTAATAATACCGATATGAACTTGATTCCCTCCCCACTCAACTCTTCCCAAGTATCCCACATGACATTTGTTCCTCTAAACGAGAATGAATGGGGGTTTTACCCACTCCACACTCACATGTCTCATTTGGTTTTTTGTTTGTTTTATTATTTTTACTACTGAAGACTTCATCTTTGAAACAATGGGAATCATTTTGTTTAATTTGTTCTTTTTGTTATAAATCTCAGTAAAGAGACATTTGACAGGGAAAGTATGTGTTGAATTTTTTTTCCTCATAATCATTTCAGGAATCTTTTAAAAATATTCTTTTGGGACTTATTCCTACGCTTGACAGAATTTTCCAAATACATAATTTAGGTTTCCATTTATAAAATATGTAGAGGATACATTATGTAAAATAATCTCCATGAAGAAAGAGCGCTAATCATCACTGTCAAAGCCTTTAAAATTGTGAAATAATTGCAACTTTGTGATGTACAGTGAAAGATTAATAAAGTTCTCTTTTCTGCTACTCTACTTGCCAAGTATTCAACAACCATATTTGAATTGCAGAATCAATTCTTTGCTTGGTTCTGAAAGCATCAGACCTCTGATCAATCACAGTGGAAACAGTCTATTCAGTTGTCAATGACACCCTTTCTCATATTAAAATATTTTTAAAATCTCTGTAGTAAACATTCATCTTAGGCAGGGGAGAAAAATTCTCATAATTTGCTCATAGGTATGTAAAATTCCAAATTTGGTTATTCACCAAGCAAATGTGGTTGTTTTAAATTTTGGGCTGTGGTCTCATTCTCTCAAGTAAATAAAAAATAAACACTTGCTGAGTGTCTCTAAAGGCATCTGTCTGCATTGTTTGGGTTGGGTTCTGAATTATCATCAGGGTTTCCCATCCCAATTCTCTCTATTTTGTGCGTCTGAATCCCACTTGGCCCTGTAAATGTAGTCTGATCCTCAATTTAATGTAAATTACAAAATCACTGCTACCACCAGAGAAAGATGAAAGAGTGTCAGCACTGAGACTATGTAATGTAATTTATATTAAATTCAAGCAAACATTTTAATATTTAAATAATATGATGGATGTCGTCCATCTGGTTTGAAGTCTAGATCTGATCATGTAAAACAGCACTAGTCTAGTCCTCCACTAGTGCTGCCTGCTGTTGCTAATGACTGCTCATTATGATTGCATCCATGAACAGATTTTGTTACTGGTTCCCCAGCAGAGAACAGGGTGATGGGACTGATAAGTATTTACCTTTGGTCATTCACTATTGTTTTCCTCAAATCCCACAGTGTACACTGCTGCCTGTGGGCTTGCTGTAATTAAGCTAACGTTGGAAAAGCCATGTTCCTTCATAGCCATGCTACAGGATGAGTACAGTATTTCCACTAAGAGCAACATGTACAGAAATACAGGTAGCTAGTTGGTTAAACCTGTGTTACACGGTGGTGTAGTTGTGGTGGATTTGATGGTAGTTCAATGTAATTTTAAAGACAGCCAGTGATATAGGTCACTTTCCTTCTCTTCATTCAGCAGATTTGTGTAAATCAGTGTAGCAGATTGCCAATCTGCACAGCTCCACAGCCGGCCAATTCTTTTCTTTTTTTAAACTATGTTACTATGTGGAGTCAACCACTGAATCCACGAGCAGAATGGTTGTTGTAACCTGATAAATCAGGGTATCCACATGTCCAATGGCAGCTTCAAGCTGACTAGTCTTCAGCTTTACCTCTGAAGACACAGCAACATGTACTCCATCTAAGCTTAAGCTTTCGTGAGCTACAGCTCACTTCATCGGATGCATTCAGTCCACGGAATGCATCCGATGAAGTGAGCTGTAGCTCACGAAAGCTTATGCTCAAATAAATTTGTTAGTCTCTAAGGTGCCACAAGTCCTCCTTTTCTTTTTGCAGACACAGACTATCACGGCAGCTACTCTGAAATCCATCTAAGCTGCCATTCCTAAGAATAAGTGTCTAGACACAAAAGATAAGATTTTCTTTAATTCCAACTCCAGCAAAAGACTTTGTAGTTTTTCTGAGCCAAGCAGGAAACCTGACATTTACTTGCCCAGGTAAGTATCCTGAATTTTGGCCAACAGGATTCAGACTTCTGCATGAAGATTTAATTTAATGTAGCTTTGCAAGGTTTGCTCACTCATTCAGTTAAGGCAAGTTTTGTTGTTGTTTTTTTGACAGACAAATAACATAACACTGAATCTTTACAGCATTAGCGTCATCACGGTAGGGGTAAGCAAGCAGATTTTATGCCTGGGCTAGTACATTTTTCATAATAATTTTGCAAGTGTTATTTGGTGTCATGCCCTCAGTCTTGTGTTCAGTATTTACCCAGGCTTGTCAATCGGTTTTTGAACAACAGTTGTCTTTAGGCTGCCACTTTTTACTCCTCCTATCTAACCAAATTTATTTTTGGCATAAGCAAACAATATTTTTATGTCTCCTCTGTTACAACAAACACTCCAGATATAATGACACTTAGATGCCACAATGATAAGTGGCACAGATTTACAATATATTAGATAAGTAGGTATTTGTCTCTCATGTAACAGATGTAATTAATGTAGTTCAAAGCGTTGCTCCATTTTCTTTTTCTGCCATAATGAAAACCAAGTTCTAAAATTCAATTGGAAAATTAAGTCACTAAACTATTTGTCACAAAATGACTAAGGAAATAGGATATTCAGAACTACTAAGAGAAACTGTGGCATATTATGACTCACAAATTGGTATATGTAGTGAAGTGCACATCAACAAATGGGGTAAATGAGAAATCACTGCCTTGATAGCTTGAAAAAAGAGGAGGAAGTTCATATTATAAACAGATTAAGAGATAACCTGAAAATCTGCACAAGTAACCATTAATCACCTAAATGTACAGAAACAAAATATTTAGGTCATGTTAACAAATTTGTATTACTCAGATAATCCCTCTAGTGAGTCACAGCTAGATGCGCATCTTGAATACATTTCTTTCAATTCAAATCCTCTCTTCAGAGGAAAGGAATACTCTGAAATAGAAATGTACACCTGAAGCAGTTCAGACGAGAAGATATTTCTTAAGTCTCAGGAAAACTTTTGGTTCTGTGACTTCACCCTCAAATTTTATAGGCCTTTCCAAACAATTTCATACAACGTCCGTTCTAAGAGCTCTTTTCCTCCTCCCTGACCTTTAAGTTTGCCCTGTTTTCTATTTCTAGATCCAAATAAAGACACACTCACCCTGTAGCTCTTATCCTACTTCTCTTTTTATGGTAACATGGATATGAGCATTTAATAAAAAAATAGCTGTCAAGAGATTAGAGAAAATTTTACTCATTTCATTACCTTCTGACTAATTAGAGATAAACAATAAAAAAGCTCATTAGGATACTATCTGTGGACTTATAGCAACACTTTAAGTAGAATAATTACTGTGTCAGTTGATGTGCAAAAAACCTGCAAATACTGAATGGAACTTTTCATGGGCAATACTAAAGAATTGGACTTCGTCCTATTTCTTCTCAGCTAGATTAAAGCCATCCATCATTTCCTGGTGGCATCAACAACCTATAGGTTTAAAATCACAGCTCCATCTAGAATTTGCAGATGAAAAAGACAGGGCTACTGCCCCCTCTTTTATTTGTAATATAGATTTAACCGCTGGGCTCAAGACTCTCCAAATACAAAAGACATTAAAACATAGAAAACACAATTACTAACAAACCACCCTTTTTCACAAACCTGATTGTATCTTTCACCTTTATTCTTGACACAACCAACTACAAGCCCAATATGATTCCTTATTTCCAAAATAAATGCAGCAAAAATGAGAAACTGTTCAATGAATTTTCAAAACTTCTGTAAACAGGTGTGCGTTCAGAGACCAGTAGATAACTCAGCTATTTTACTTATCCAGCTTAAATCTGGACCTATAGCTGTTGCCCACCCTGAACGCTACTATCCTAAGGGTATGTCTACACTAGCAGAGTTATATCGCTGGCAGTTACAGTGCCGCTCAGAGAGCGCTGAAGGGAAACCGCTGTTGTGTGTTCACACTGTTAGCTCCCTGTGCAATTGCGTGTTCCCGCTTGCGGCACTTGCAGCGGTATTCGGAGCAGTGCCCTTTGGCAGCTGACAGCGCATCTCTTCCTCTTCTGCCGCTAAGAGTTGTGGGAAGGCGGAGGAGGTTGTTGGGCATCCTTGGTCCTGTCCCAATGCCCCGTGATGCATTGCTTAACATCCCAGCAATCCCTGTGCTTCTGTCTGCATTTGGTGCCATCTTTCAACAGTCCATATACTGCGTGCTCTGCCTCTTCGGTCTGCAGGAAGAGATCCCGCACTGTTGACCAGTATACTGCTCACTTTCACTAACACATCACAAGTGGCAGTGGAGTTATTCCTTAAACTACAAAGGCAAAAGGAATTTGACACTGATCTTCCCAAGTGTAGTAGCTACGACACGAGATTGCTTGTGGTGTTCACGGAGGTGCTGACCACAGTGGAACGCTGCTCTTGGGCTCGGGAAACAAGCACTGAGTGGTGGGATCACATGGTCATGCACATCTGGGATGACGAGCAGTGGCTGCAGAACTTTCAGATGAGGAAAGCCACATTCATGGGACTGTGTGATGAGCTCGCCCCAGACCTGCGGCGTAAGGACACGAGAATGAGCTGCTGCCTTGCCATGCCATTGGAGAAGCACATGGCAATTGCACTGTGGGAGCTGGCTACTCCAGACTGCTACCAATCAGTCACTAACCAGTTCGGAGTGGGAAAGTCGACCATTGGAGTCGTGTTCATGGAAGCGTGCAGGGCCACTAATCACATCCTGCTTCAAAAGACCGTGACTCTGGGCAACGTACTAACATTGTGGATGGCTTTGCACAAATAGGCTTACCTAACTGCGAAGGGGCGATTGATGGCACGCACATTCCAATTCTGGCACCAGACCACCTTGCCACTGAGTGTATATTAAGCGGAAGGGGTATTTCTCAATGGTTCTCCAGGCACTTGTGGATCACCATGGGCATTTCACAGACATTAATGCCGGCTGGTCCAGAAAGGTGCATGATGCACACATCTTTCGGAATACTGACCTGTTCAGGAAGCTGCACGCAAGGACTTTCTTCCTGGACCAGAAGATCACCATAAGGGAAGGTGAAATGCCCATTCTGATCCTGGGAGATGCTGTCTACCCCTTAATGCCGTGGCTTATGAAGCCATACACAGGGAACCTTGACAGCAGCAAGGATTGGTTCAACAACAGGCTGAGCAAGTGCAGAATGACTGTTGAGTGTGCTTTTGGCTGTTTAAAGGCCTGCTGGTACTGCCTATATGGGAGGCTGCACCTGGCCGATGACAATATTCTTATGCTTATAGCTGCATGCTGCACACTCCATAATATTTGTGAAGGGAAGGGTGAAAGCTTCTCTCAGGGCTGGACCACTGAGGTTCTGCACCTGGAGGCTGAATTTGAACAGCCAGAGACCAGGGCAATTAGAGGGGCGTAGCACAGGCCATAAGAATCAGGGATGCCTTGAGGCAGCAATTTGAAGCTGAAATCCACTAATATTTGTTGCTATGCTCGGGAGTGCAGTGCTTGTAATGCTAGGAAGTGATTGTGATTGGTGCAGACGATGCACTATGAAGGTTTAAGAAAATTGCCTGTTGCTTTGCATGGCTCTGTTTGCTTTCAATTAATGGAATAAAGATTGCTTTCAAACCAAAACAATTATTTTATTAAAAAACAACAGCCGGAGGAGAGAGACAAACAAAAAAACACATCAGCACTGTGGGGGATGGAGGAAGGGAGGGTCCTAAGAGGAGATGGGGTCCTGGGATGGTTAAAGATTTGTTTCAGAGTAGCAGCCTTGTTATTCTGTATCCGCGAAAAGAAAAGGAGGACTTGTGGCACCTTAGAGACTAACAAATTTATTTGAGCATGAGCTTTCGTGAGCTACAGCTCACTTAGCTCATGAAAGCTTATACTCAAATAAATTTGTTAGTCTCTAAGGTGCCACAAGTCCTCCTTTTTTTAAAGATTTGTGTATGTCCAGGTATCATATGCAACCTTGTCCTTTGGAGTACAGTGCAGCGGGTACTGTACTTCAGCAGGGCGAAATTGCAGAGGGACAGGTATTGAGTGCAATGAGTGCTGGGAGTCCACAGGGCTGGACTATGACGGGGCAGGAGAGGAATGCAGCAGGTACAGACTGGAGCCAGGAGGTTGATAAGAGTGTGTTGGCGGTGTCTGGAGGGCGACGGGGAAAAAGTTTTGCAACAGCGGCTGCAGAGAAGGGCAGGTGCAGAGCTGCTTGATTTGCAGTGCTTGGAGTGTCTCTGCTTGGTTCTTCATAATGTGTAAGAGCCACTCTGTGGCTTCACTCTGGCGCGCTGCATTCTCCTTTCGGTCCCTCTTCTCACTGTCCCACCACTCCTTCAGTTCTTGTTTTTCGGCTGTGGAGTGCATCATGACATCATGCAGAAAGTCCTCTTTAGTTCTTCATGGGCACTTTCTAATTCTGCGCAGACATTCAGCTGGCAATAACGAAGAGGGAGGCTGGGCTCCCAAGGTCATATCTGTGAAGCCAAAATGCAACATTTTACAGAAGCAGTATTGTTTGCAACACACAGACTGCTGATTCAGTGATTTAAAACACAGCCACTATTCACATACCTATCACTAACTGGTTGACCCCAGGCAAGCATACATGAGCCACAAGACCCCCAAAATGGTGAGTAACTGCAGGGGCAGGGGAAATCAGTGTTCTAGGACTGTACTGTACACTGGGCACTTTGCTCTTGGGGAGAGCCAGCACTGTAGGGGGGACCTTATAATCATTCCAGTTTCCACATTTTCCACAGTCTGTGTTCATTATGGAAGACATCTCGCTGCTGAGGGTGAGTAGGGAATCAAGGGAGGGTCTTCTCCAAGCCTGTTGCTTCCGTCCTGACCCTTAAGCGGCTCGCCTGTGTGCAGCAATGGTTCCACACCTAGTGATGGCAGAGTGGCGTGGAAAAGTTACCCTTAATGGGGCAAGAAACAAAGCAGCTCTGCCAAAGAACCTGCAGCAGCGGATTGCTAAGCATCTCCATGAGAGATTGATGGAGATCTGAGGCAGATTTCCGTGAAGTGAGGGAGTCAATCAACACCCTGTTCCGCCGCTCAGACTAGGCATGTGGTGGTACGCGTAACATGCAGACAAGCCTGCTTTCTGCAACCCTCCTGCCCCCAACAACTTGCTTCAGTGATTCCCAAAATCAAAGCCACTTACCAGGGGCCTCCTCTCCTGTTTGTGCTTCACCAAGATCTGACAGCTTTGACTGGCTAGCCTCCTCTGGAGTAGAGAAGAGCTCTTGGCTGCATGCATCTCTGACCTCATCCTCTGCCTCTGGATCCCCCTCCACATCCTTGTCCAAGATTTCCTCCTCCTGGCTTGGTCCACTCTTGACTGGCACATGAGCCACAGAAGTATTCACAGTGGCCTTCGCAGTGAGATGGGGTCACCACAGAGTATCGTATCCAGCTCTTTGTAGAACTGACAGCTCATGGGCTCAGCACCAGAGCGTCGGTTTTCCTCCTGCGCCTGGTGGTAGGCGTTCCGCAGCTCCTTCACTTTGACCCTGCACTGCAGTGTGTCCCGGTCATGTCCCCTTTCTGTCATGCATTGTGAAATCTGCCATAGGTATCATAATTCCAACGGCTGGAGCGCAGCTGGGACTGGACAGCCTCCTCTCCCCAAATGCTGATGAGGTCCAGCAGCTCGGCATCCCTCCAAGCGAGGGATCACCTGGCGCGTGGAGCAAGCGTGGTCACCTGGAAAGATATGCTGAGATCACTGCAAGCGTCACCGAGCAAACTGGAAGGGGACTTTCAAAATTCCCAAGGAATTTAAGGGGCGGGGCTCACGGTTGGTCACCGGAGGGCAAGGCAGTAGAGTTCAAACCGATGACCAGAGAGGCGAGAACAGGCATTGTGGGACACCTCCCGGAGGCCAATCGCAGCGCTGTAAATCGACCAGGGTGTCTACAGTGGCACCGCAGTGCTGTAGCCCTGGCGCAGAAAGCGGTACGCCGCTCGTCCGGGTGGTATTTTTACAGCGCTGCAAGTGCGCAGTTTCGATGCACTAAGTGGCTTGGCAGTGTGTACACCTTGGGAGTTACAGCGCAGAAAGCTGCTTCACTGCGCAGAAACTTGCCAGTGTAGACAAGGCCTAAGAACCTAGACTGATAAAGGAACCATGAATAATGGGTAGTCATCATCAGGGCAAATCCCAAAGGGACATTGCCTCCTTGCAGATTTTGCGCCACACAGATCCATCTCTAGCTAGGTCCCTAAGGTGGTCTGGCTGGATGTTCAGTTCATGTCTGTCTCTGATGATCTCATTGCACCACCCAAGTTTTTGGCACCCATATGATCACCAGTGAACAATAGATAGACCAGGTTTATTACTGTTGTTGTTACTCATTATACCCAAATCTGATTATGAGGTCACAAATCTTGCCATCAAACTAGACTGCTTATTTTGAAAGAAATACAAAATCAGTGGAGGAGGAGAACACAGTAGATGTGATACTGCCTATATGGAAGAGTAAAACAAATTAGTCTGGTTAGGAGAAACGTCTCGTGGCCAAGGGGCAAATCAAAGAGCTCCTGTGAAGTCATTTGTTTAGGGCCCAGTTGCAAAGGTCCATATTGAACGTGTGACATTGTGTGTGACTTACCCAAACTCTTATGCCATGCAAACTGCGAAGAGTTGACTCCATGGAGAATGAAGAGAGACAGAATACATGGTATGTCCAGAGGAAGTGATGGAGATTTCTTGTTAAGCAAGAGGAATTGCTCTGCAATGTGTTGCAGTCAAAGGCATGACAAAGGGGAAGTCAACCTGATTTCCTTGGGGCTAAGGTTATTATTCCCTCATAACTCTCAGTCAACATTAAGCAACTTGTATTCACATTACATGGCACTGGAGCATGAGAAGTGAACTAACAACTACTGGGACATCCTATGGCTGCTAGTTTGACAATGCCATAAATATAAAGGGAAGGGTAAACACCTTTAAATCCCTCCTGGCCAGAGGAAAAACACTTTCACCTGTAAAGGGTTAAGAAGCTAAGACAACCTCGCTGGCACCTGACCAAAATGACCAATGAGGAGACAAGATACTTTCAAAGCTGGAGGGGGGTGGGGGGAACAAAGGGTTCTCTCTCTGTCTGTGTTGTCTTTTGCCGGGACCAGAGCAGGAATGCAGGTCAGAACTCCTGTAAAGGGTTAATAAGCAATCTAGTTAGATATGTGTTAGATTCTGTTTTGTTTATATGGCTGGTAAAATAAGCTGTGCTGAAGGGAATGTATATTCCTGTTTTTGTGTCTTTTTGTAACTTAAGGTTTCGCCTAAAGGGATTCTCTATGTTTTGAATCCGATTACCCTGTAAGGTATTTACCATCCTGATTTTACAGAGGTGATTCTTTTATTTTTCTTCAATTAAAATTCTTCTTTTAAGAACCTGCTTGCTTTTTCATTGTTCTTAAGATCCAAGGGTTTGGGTCTGTGTTCACCTATGCAAATTGGTGAGGATTTTTTATCAAGCCTTCCCCAGGAAAGGGGGTGTAGGGCTTGGGGGGATTTTGGCTCCCAGAAGCCTAGCTCCCCAGCTTTCATTTGCTTCTGCAGAGCTTAGGAACCCTTTCCTACAGAACTCTGGAGCTCCACAGTGTGGGGGAGGAAGACACTATCTTATAAAGCTCAGGAGCGCCACAAAAGGAGAGTCAGAAGGGACACTGCTACATGATCTCATGGATTTCTCAACATCCAAAGAAATTCCAAAGCAAAACATTTTTCAAAAACTCTGATTTGTCTAGTTTAATTTGGTAAAGTGGAACTTTCAGCTTGGAATTCCCAGGTTCGCTATGTTTTGTGTCCTTTGAAAAAACAATAATGTGATCCTATGTTTTGTGTTTTCTTTCCCTGAAAGAATTGTGAAAAACACAATTTCCACCCTTTGCTGCAGAGTCACTAAGTTTTTGCCTATATCTCCATTAATTCTAAATATCTGTTTATTTAGCAATGTATCTTATATGTCGTGCATCATATACTGTCTGTCTGTCTTGCCTATTTGGATTTTAGCTTTTAGGGGCAGGAACTGTGTCACTGTATGTTTTTGTCTAGCGCAGTGGAGCCTTGATCCAAAATGGGGTTTATGGGTGCCACAACAATATAAATATTACGGTCCTGGGCCTGTAAAGACTTACACATTTTGTAACAGGACAGCCTGCCTCCCACGTGCCTCTTGTGGCCAGGGGTGCCTCTGCAGCACCCTGCCTCTCTTTACCCTCTTTAGGGCTCCTTAAGAACTCCACAAAGGCATCTGTGTGTGCACACCCCCCTCTTTAGGTCTGGATTTATCAACACAGAAGTTCAAAACAAAACTCAAAAATAAAGTTCACAAAATCCAGCTCAGTTCCCTGCCTTCAGCTAGGCTCTCCCAGTCCTATCTGGCTGCAATCTTCTTCCCCTGGTGCCTCAAACTCCACTGCAGCCTGCAGGAGCCTTCTAACACTCTGCAGCTCCCGCAGTCTCAGCTTTCTCACAGAATCCCACTCCACACTGGTCTCCCTGAGCATCCCCCTCTCCTCTGCAGCTTCCTGCTGTGCTTTATAGGGACCAGGTGTCCTCCCATCAGGCCTCATCATGAGGCTATTAATGAAGCCCAGGTGGACTGGTCCAGCTCCCTCGTCAAGGGCCCACTCCACCTTGTGACACACTGGCTTAACTTTAAGCACACGAGTAGTCCCAAACTGTCAATTGTTTCCCTGGGGTGATCACCTTCATGCCACTTCAGAGACTCAAAAACAATCTTTGATTGACTGCTGAAGAGTACAAAATGATATGTTACCTCACATCCTGCACTGTGGTAGGAAATTGCAGCAGTATTGATTGTAAAGGGCTTGGCTATGTCTGAGCATCTGTGTGATGCCCCACATATGTGACTTGTGGCAAAACCACACCTGACCTCTTACAGGTTGCATCTCATGCTCGACATTTGGAAATGACATCCAAATATAGGAAGTGGCTTCTCCTGCCAAATATGGCCATTTTAAGAAGTTTGTAATATCCTGCTTGATCAAAATAGTCAGTGTCTCCTAAAGAAGTAACATGGGCCTGAATTATATTTTGCTGATGACACTAATTCATTCATTTGAATAGTTGGTATTTATTTGCTAAATAGACATCTCTAGTTTAACCTTTATACTGAAATTGAAGTGATTAGCATACATCCATTTCTGAGAGTATGGAATGTCCAAGAATAAGGTTTTTTCCACTGAAATACTGCCTGCTGTTTGAATTTATATTTGTTGTAATCAGTCTGCTTTAAAGTTATTTGGATATTTTAAGACACTTTTTAGGATGTTTCTTAGAAACAATAATATTAATGGAAGCTACACATAAGTACCCAAAGGTATCTTACAGAGGTTGCAAAAAAACTTGCATTATGAATCCCTGTGTCCCCATAATTAGAACTTTCTGAATGTTTTGCCTTTTGGGATGAAACTTTAAAGATTCACAAACATGTAGGACTGAAAGGGGCCCCAGCAGGTCACCTAGTCCATCTTGCTGCACTGAGGCAGGATTAAGTACTCTCTAGACCACCCTAAACAGCCCAAAGGGGAATATTCATGGAATATTTGAGTCAAAATATTCAGCTACTTTTTAATTTAATATGTACCTTTTCCACTGGAAAAAAAAAGATTTTTGTTTGTTTGCTGACAAATAACTCAAAGCAACTGAAGTTTAAAAGTTCATGTCTGGATGGTCTGTAGTGAGGAACAATCAATGTGTATGTTTGAAAAATGAGAAGACCACAAATTACTAGAAATTACTTTTAAAAATGTTGGGGGGTGGGATTACGTGTAATTGGATCTCTTGCTACATTTTAAGTCGCTAGATGTTTTGTGGCACCATGAAGTTCCAGACAATTCTGTCACTCCACAGTGCAGTTGTTACTGCAAGTCTAAAATACAAAGGAGGAATCCCTTTTACATAATTCTTTTCTTGGCCTCTGAAAGAATGAGGGGCAATCCACCACCACCACCTCCTCCTACTAGCTGGAAAATGGCTGCCCAGTCTGTTTACATCCTGGAGTCATCTTTGGGGACAGATTATGATGAACAGTGTTGATGTCATATTTCATAGCAAGCAAAACTGTCGCACTTCCCATACTAAGGCAGGTTCTTCCAGTATCATGTATGGAAATATGAGGAATTGGTGCCTTTTCCCACCTATAACCTGAAGCCACCATCTGTATATATTTCTGACATCTCTAGATAAATAAAAATCAAAATTTTCTCTTTTACCCTTTTTTGGTATTAAACTTTCTTTAGGATAAATATGAAATAAAAGAATTACAGTTAGCTGAAGTTTAGTTAGTTTGGTGGAAATACATCTGTGTTGTACAGAAAAGCCCTGACTAGCAAAGAAAAGAAAGGCCTCAAAATCAACAAGTTATAAGGCCAGAAGGAATGAAGTAAGGAGGATGTCTGGTTCAAAGAATAACTAATGAGATATGGGAAAGTTTCTAAAAACAAAGCCTCTGACTGATGGGGTGACTGCAGATGGTTTTACATAAGACAGAAAGAATATGTCTTAAAATGAGCCAACATGGCCTTTCCCATCCCACACACCAAGATTAAAGCTTATGTGAACCCAGATGTAGTGGAAAAATCATTGGGCAGCAAGAAGAAGGGGAGGAAAGGTGGTTGTAAACCTTACCTGGATTAAGACTGGAAATAAGAGTGAACTGTCTCAAATTTGGTTTTTAGCTGAAGTCAGTATTTGACAATGACATCATCTGATTGCTAACGGGTATAAAAAAGTAAACTCTTGCTCATGCCTGCCTGACCACATTGGAGTCAACCAACATGGGTCTATGCACACTGGTGTTAGATTGTTTGTAAGTATCTTGATCAAATGTTTATAAATGTTTTGTTACTGTTTGGATGTAGTAAATTACTTATTATTTGGGCCTTCTAGGCATGATTAGAGCAATTGCATAAGTACCATTTGGCCTTTGGATTTAATAAAGAAATTTATGGTTAAATTAGTGTTTGATTAGTTTATGGGAAGTGTTGGAATTATTAATATTTGAAATTATTATTATGGGAAACCACCATTTTTGTAACCCTTAATATACACCCACATATTACTTTTCTTTGAACCATTCTCTTTTCTTCTATACTTCACCACAGCAGCTCTCTCTTTCTGCTTATGCAACATCTGCTTTATTTCAGAGTTCCTCATCACTCCCTTCTTCCTCAGTATCCTCCTGTCATATCCTCATTTTCTCTATTTTTCACTCTTTCATTCTCTGCTTTTTTTTCTTTCCTCTTCCACACTCATATCTCTCCTCCATACTTCCTCACAATGTTTCACCTCCTTCTTCCATTCTGCCCACAATGACTCATCTTCTTTTTCATCCTTCCAATGACATCTCTCCTCTGCTAACTAGAAATAGCCCCAAAGTTGGAATTTGCATGTGGCAAGGGGCCCCAGCAGATGACTAGGGTGCCAAGTATTCTTGAAGATTATACTCTTCTCCCCACATGCTACACCTCCCTTTCCCTTGCATCCATGTATCTCTGCCCTTAATTCTGAAGAGCAACTATACAAATTGATATGCCTCTAAGCACCAAATATGCATAAACAGGAAGCCAATCTGGCCTGAAAAGAAAACACTTGCAGTTAGGCATGTAGAATCTGCATTTGTGCACGCAAACTGGGTAACTGAGAACGCAAAGGTAGGTTTTGTACACATTTTTACAAGTACAAGTCAGCTGACAGTTTCTGAAAATCTACCCTACCATGTCTGACAAGTGCACTCTATTCCTGCTTTTGTATTGGACTGGGACTCAGGAGATCGCTATTCCTGGTTCTGCCTCAGACTTCCTGTGTGAATTTGAGCTAATTGCTTAATCTCTGTGTGCCTCTTTTCCTTCTCCATAAAACACGGAGCAAACTTCCCTAACATGCATTGACGGTGAGGATAAATTCATTAAATGTTTACGGGTCACTTTTCGTCACTGGAGTGATAGGTTCAGACCAGAACCCAGAAAGACGCATGTATAACAACATCAGTATGCCAACTCTAGGCCCCTATTATTTAAAGCTCAGATGGGCCACCTTCACCCAAGCCCAACATTTACCAGATCAATAAAAAATATTCTAAACAACTTTCTCCTCTTAGGTACTTTCTGGCTCCCATTACCATAATATCTGAGCAGTCACAGACTTTACTGTATTTATCCTCACAACAGCCATATGAGGTAGGAGAGTGCTATTTTACAGAAAGGAAATTGAGGCAGAGAGAGGCTAAACGACCATCCAGGAAGTCTATGGTGGCACAAGGCCTTGAACCCGTATCTCTGAAGTCCTAGACAAGTACTCTTACCTCTGGACCATCCTTCCTCAATTTGAAACCAACTTTGCAATCCATATGAAAGCATGCAATTCTGCATTCCATTTTGAACTAGTGTCCTCAAAAGATCTCTGCACTCATTATGTATATTAATGTAAATACTTTTTCTTATCTACTGGAGTATATCAGCCACCTGTCATCTGCTTTGAAATACTGTGTGTCTGACAAGGGATGTATTTCACTTCTTGCTCGCTGTCAAACTTTCACCAGGCTTGGGTAGTGTATAACTGCAAATTAAAATGTCCTGAATTATTAATGTGAAGCAGTTTGCAATTCTTAAGTATATCATTGGCCAAGAAATTTGTTGTCTGAACTTGTGAAGTATGGTCAGGTTAGAGAGGGAAACAAAACAATTTTTCCCTCCTCCATTACTTTTCATAACATAATCGAAGTGTTCTTGTGAACAAAAAGACAATGCTTGCAAACTACTAGTACTCATTAAATACAATAAATCTGCTTCTTTTGTTCTTCACATGGGCAGGGCTGGAAATCCTAAACAGCAATTACAGCAGGAACATTTTCTTAAGAAAAAATTATTTCTTTCCTTCTCCTTCAGCGGCCACAAAGCAAAGATTGCGGGTTTCAAAGCTTCCTTAAAACAATTCTTTGCAAAATGCAAACAGCATTTTAAGTGCAAATGGAAGGGAGAAGGAAGAAAGAAAACTCCAGAACAGTAATCATGTAATGTGCTCTCATCTACCAAGCTAGTGGCCATCTCAGGAATGGGAGCCAGGAGGCCTGGAGTCTAACCCTGACGGCTGCTGACTGGCTGTGTGGCATTGAGCCAGTCACATGAGTACTCTATCTCTATTTCCTCATCTGAGAAATGGCAATAAAAATCATCATACTTACCCAACTTTCTGAAGCATGCTCAAATCTCTGAATAAGATAGGCTTTTTAAGAGCAAGGTGGGGTCTAGAATCCGGGCTCCCATTACTCCTGGAATGTAACACAAGTAATGTTTCCAGAAAAGACAACCCATGTTACTTGCTGGAATGGTGCAGCAGGAATTGTATGAGCATTCACCAACCTCAAAAGAACTTCCTTTTTGGAAACGACCAATGGAACTGAAAAGTAACATATTTAAAACTGATAAAATAAATGCTTTTTGCATAAAATATAATTAACCTGTGGAACTCACTGCCACAATGTATCAATGGGGCCAGGAGCTTAATGGGATTCCAAAAAGGATTAGATATGAATAAAGGGAATATCCACAGTGCTTTAAAGAAGATAAAAATCATATTTTTAAAAGGGACAAATTTTTATAATACAGGGTATAAACCAAACACTAACAGAGAGGTTATGAAGAAACTTCTCCCATTGTTATTCCATGATTATCCCCTACAGGCTTTCTTGCACCTTTTTCGGAAGTATCTGCCATTGCTGAGAAAAGGCTACTGAACTCTGTGTGGTCCATTTATTTCAGCCTATGTGGCAATTCCTATGTACCAGCTGCAAATGAAATTTCAAAATTTTGCTCCAACCCTCTATTCTCTATACTATCCTATTCCAACAACAAAAAAGGGACCAGAAACACTATGGGCCTAGATTTACAAATGTGGGCACTTAAAATATATATGTAAAAATACTTAGGCAGCTGCTCTCAAACCCACTGATATATGCGCAAAAGCCCAACTGAGCATGCAAATCAAATAATTGTGCACCTAAGTACCTATTTACAAAACTCAACCAACATGTGCAATTTTTTGAAAATGTAACTTGGGTCCCTATCTTTCTAAATTTGGTCCTATGTTTAGAATTATCTGTGTGTGACAAATTTTAAATATTGTTATTCCACATACTCTTCTTTCTTCCAATGCAGGCTTCATGCTTATTTTTTTTTTTTAATTTTGATGAGCCTCTCTCTTTTTTTACAAAAAATATACTAAAAATAAAAGGCTGCTAAGTTAGAATTTATATTCAGGATCATTTTCCATGTACATGTTAGTAATCAGCTGCTATAATCAATATAATATGATGCTCAGAAACAGTGGAAATTCTAGGGGAAAATATATGTCCCCCTGTTCATCTGTTCTAAATCCTTTATCACCCTTTTCATTTTATCCTTTTGAAGATTTTTAAGCCAAACCTTAATGAGTCACTTTCCCCCCATATTATGTTGTCTCAGCATATAGCCTTGTCAATGTCAGCTCATTATATGATTAACAGCAGGTGGCATCAGTAGCAACAGTGAACCTTTGAACCCAACATTTTAAATGTTAAAATGGCTATTTCACAGAACCTTTAGGAAATGCTGATGCTAATTCAAACTACATACATAGTTCCAGCACTTATGTCCTGATGTGTCATGTGGATGGAGTTCACATGTACAATGTAACATGTTAACTTTAACTTTGGAGACCAAAGCTAAACATTCTGATTCCTACTGGCTATGAGTAAAATTAATTGAACTTATTGGCTGAACTTTAGTTCTTATTTTATTTATGCAGATATTTCCACTGCTTCTGTAGAACTTTAGACACGTGACACAATCTTAGTGAACAGTACTTTTCAATCACAAAATCATCGCACTAGTTGAGTTAGTTGTCCCTACTCAGGAGAGATCCTCTCTCCCAGTAGCTAAGAATGGAGTGGGATTTGCTTCTCACATAGATATTAACATACATAATGGGTTCCTCATCTTCAGCTAGCAGGTTTAGTCCTCTGGCTAGTTAGGTGTCTGATAGGACTTCCAAGTCCCATGCATGAGTGAATGAAGTGATACACATAAAGGTGTATGAGAGTGAAAATGTCAATAGGTGTGGGGTTTAGAGGAATAACGAGAGAGAGAGAGAGATGGAAAGGTTTGAAAAGAGAGGCACGTTATTGGGAAAGACAGAATTTAGTGGGCAGTGGGAAAAGGAGAGAGAAGACAGAAGGAGACAACAAAAGGTTAGGAAAGCAAGACAAACAAATATAATGCAGTGGAAAGGAAACAAACCCTGAAGAAAGCTCAGAAAATGACACTCTGTGATGAGATACATCTGTTTTATTACTTGATAATAAGTAATAAATAAGGGCGTGGCTTTGACTAGGCACACTGCCAAGGGTATTTTGCAACCTGACTAGTGGACTCAGTCTTTGCCCAGTTAACTGTCAGGTAAATGTTTCAAACCCTGAAATCAGGCACCTGACCTGTGAACACATTGCAAAAAATTAACCCATGCTCTTGCACCAACAGAAATATCAAGAGCATTGTTAGGGACTTTATTTACTGTACACAGACTTTTGTCACAGTATGCTGAAAAAAGTTTTTTTATATACGTAGGAAAACAACCTGGAAATTAAGCTATGGAGTCTGGTAAAAATCGTGGCTTGCAGTAAAGGAAAATATGCTTTATTTCCAGAGGCTTTGGTCAGAGAGGCTCTTCAGTGCTACTGTAACAGCTGTGCCATAAAGATCAGTTATTGTGGTTACTCGTACAAAAATTAAAACCAAACATAACCTGAATCATAGGCACTGACTCCATTGGTGCTCCAGGGCTCAAGAACCCATCTTAAAAAAAAAATACAAGGGGTGCTAAGCACCCACAGGGCCGCATTAATCTTTTGTGGCCTCTGGAGTCTGGACCGTAGCCCTGCCTGTCACTCTGCCACAAGGCCCCGCCCCTGCTCGGCCTCTTCCCTCCAAGGCCCCTCCCACACTCCGCCCCAAGGCCCCGCCCCTGCTTGGCCTCTTCCCTGCCCCAAGGCCCTGCCCACTGCTCGCACAGGGAGGAAGGAGAGGAAGGGAGCACTCACCAGCAAACCCAAAAGTCAGTGCCTCTGGCCTGAATCCAGTTCTACTATCCCCTCTGTAAGTGCCTGACCATCTTGACTGCCTCACATGAATCTTGCTATGCTTTTTAAAAAGAAAAAAGACAAGGAATTATAAAATAAAAGGAAACAGCTTCTCTCCAGAAATTCAAAATTCTGTTAGCTTGCAAAACATTGGCAATAGTCCATTTAAATACCATATTCTAGAAGTTTTTGGCTAGATGCTACCCCAGTGACCTGTCATACATACTATAAGAGGTCATCAGATAGGAGCTTCTCCACTGCAAATCTGTGAAACAAAGGCATGCTCTGTACTCCAGAACAGCTCATCACTCTGCCCTTCATTTTAGCCTCATCTCGAAGTATTTGGAATATGATGACAACAGAGAAACTTGGCTGAGCACAAATTTACAGTGAAACCTTCTTAATGTGCTGTTCGGTGGATGAGGCAGTTAACCATGAAACTTATTTAGCTTTGAACTTCAGTGGCCTACAAATGGCAGCAAGTTTTCATCATTGCTATGTGCTGTATAACATGCACTATATTGTGTAATTATGGTTTACTGTGTGCACTTCACATAAGTGGCTTTCACAAACTCTTTGGCATGCACAGAATAACACAATACTGCAAAGTGCTATAAATGTACATTTAAGGTTGAGGAAAAATTGGTTTCATATTGTATTATCTTAGAAATACTATGTTGTCAGGTAATTTAAGACTAAGCATATGCACAAAGCAGCAGAGTTAACCTCAACTGTGGTGCTCCCCAATTTTCAAGTACTCAACTGTGCAATTTTAGCATTCTTTTAGAGCCCAGTCTAACTCTCAGTGAAGTCAATGGGAGTCTTTCCATTTACTTCAGTGAGAGCTGGTTTAGATCCTTATAGTTTTTTTTGGATCCTGACTTTATATGAGGACCTTAAACTCTATTACTAGTTAATGGAATCCAGTCTGCAACCTTTAAACTTGGTAGGACGGAGTAAAATTTTCTACTTTTTTATAAAAAAGATAAGTAATAAAATAAAAAGAAACAGCTTCTCCCCAAGACTTCAGAGTTCTGTAAGTTTGCAACAAATTGGCAACAATCCATTTAAACTCCACATTCTGTAAGTTGTGACTAGACACTACTCCAATGACCTGTCTTGCATACTTTAAAAGATAAAAATGTGGGAACTCCTCCCCTGCAAACCTTAGGAACTTGGAAACCACTTTGTACCCATGTAGTCCAAAACTACTCAACAATTTTCACTCCAGTATTGTTTTAAAAATCACTGTCAAAGACCATGTCTGCAAAATATCACCCCATAGCATATTAAGTTTTCCTCATGAATAATTGTGTTCCCCCCATGCTGCCATATGTTGGGTCCCACATTTGCCCCTTGGTGTGTCGAGAGGTATGAGGGAGATTCAGAGTGACAGAAAGGAAGGCTGTTCTAGATAGCAGCTTCTGCAGCTACAGTGACTTTTGCACCAAATGAAGCAAAATGATGTGAAGGTAATACACTGGTCAGTGCTAGATATGTGCTGGTCAATGGCAGACATGCAGAAGGACCAGGGAGGGGAGCAGAGTGGCAAAGTCTGTGAAGAATAGTGGGAAAAGGCAACCGTGGATTTTAAAAATAAGGAAGGTAGTTAACGTTGAATGGGAGCCTGAATTGAATGGGGAACTACTGGAAATGTTTGAGGAAAAAGTTATTGGTGTTATGGGCAGAATGCTCTGTAAGCATAAGAAGGCAGGTGGAAGTAATATGGACATGATGGAGTCTGGAATTATAGCTCACGCAAGCAATAGAGGAGGGAGCTGCATTAGTCAAGGGAAAAGGATGAAGGCCTGGTTGACGATTAAGCATTAATATAGCTAAGGCAGATATAAGACAGGTGGGAGGAGAAGTGACACCAAGGCTTAGGACAGCAGTCATGTAACACAGATGCTTTATACTGCAGCATTTGATTTTTAAGTCCTAAGAGAGAAAGAGAAACACTGAGAAGGAAACAAGGATTTCAGGTTGAATACACAGTGTCTCTGCACACATGCAAAGAGCAGGGCTGGGCAACTCCGCTAGAAAGGCCAGGAAACATCCAGAAGTAGGGTCTGGCAGCTACTAAACATGCTCAGTGACAGTTTCTGAAGGTATATGGGAGGTTTTCATTGAGGGCAAGCAGTATTGTAGGTTCCACACACTCACCGTCTGAGAGGTGAGTGGGGATGGGAAAGTTATAAATATAGGAGTTTAAATAGCCCACTGGACTCAGTGACTGATTGACAAAGGACCAAGAGACGTATCTGCTGTGTGGGATGGATTCCAATACCTGTATCACTTTGGATAAGGCTACAGTTTTCCTGTTTCACCAAGAACTGAAGAGACCAGTCAGCTGTTAACCCAAGGACTGGAACGCTGCTAGCCATAAGGATCCCCAGACTTTTGTTTGTTGACAAGGCTCTGGAAAAGAACAGAGATGCTACCATTCTTCTTGGGGTATGTCTCCACTACAGAGCCTACATGGGCATAGCTATGCCAGTACTGCCCTCTAGTGTAGACGCAGCCTACAGAATGAGTTTTTCTGTTAGTGTTAGGAACACAAATTCCCCAAACAACATTAGCTACATCAGTGGTTCTCAACTTATTTATCATTGTGGGCTGCATATGGGGGCTAGCCAGCTGCCCAACCTCGGACCCCGAAATTTGCGGGAGCCCCAGACCCCTGGAGCTTGCAGGGCCGGGTGACAGCCTCGGATCCCCGACCCCGGGGGGCGGGCCAGCAGCCCTGACTCTATTGCGCTGGGGCAGCCCAGACCCCACTGCACCGGGCAGCCGGGAACTCAGACCCCACCATGCAGGCTGGCTTTTAGCACACAGATGAGCTGGGCTGCAGCTGTGTGCTAACTGGGCCACATGCGGCCCACGGGGTGAGAACTGCTGAGCTATGTTGACAGAAGCCCTCTTCCATCAACATAGTTGTGTCTATACTGGGGGCTTTGTCAGCATAGCTATGTCCGTCACTTGGGGGGGGGTTGTTTTGTTTTGGGGTTTTGTTTTGTTTTTTTAACACCCCGGGCCAACACAAGTACGCTGATATAACATTTCAGTGTAGATCAACCCTCAAGCTCTGAAGAATCCAGGTGACACACACACTAAATATTATGGCTACATGCTAGAGTTTGAGAAATCCTCTGTGCGAGAAGATTAGAGGGGAATGTGTTTATATGCATGTGCTGATGTATAGAAGTGTAAACATTATGCTGAAACCTTGCATTTAAACGTGTAACTGCAACAAAGAACACCAGCAGATTTACTGTTTTTTAGATTTTATTCAAAAAGTTTTTTGTGAGTATTCCAAATACCATTTACAATGTTTGTGTGTGTATTAAATGTCCGTTTGCTAAAAAAAAATGTTATGGTACTCTGTCTTTGAAGCTAACTGGGAACTGTTAATGGCTACATTCAGGCTTTTACATACAATAGGCCTGAATTTGACTCTGTTTAAAGCTATCTGAAAAGTTCTGAAAAGACAGAACTCTGGCCTCTGTTTCAGCAAAGAATTAAGCTGAGGTACAGGAACGAGGGGAGCATAATAGAATTACCCAGAATACTGCCTCAGCATCCCTCTAACCTGTTAGAGTGGCAAATGAGACTAATTATGTTTGGAGTTTCTCCTGTTGCTCAGCAGAAACAATTTAGTCAAAGATATTTAGCTGAAAGAAACAGGGATGAAGTTACAAATTTATTTTATCAAGATAGAAGGGAAACATTAAAAGTGTCAAAAGATATACACAGCTGAGCACCAGGTAGTGATAGCTAAAGTTAATGTTTAGGTGACTAATAGGATTAAGTGGAACTAAAATGTATATGCAACTTATATGTGAATACTATATACATTTTACATGAGATCATATATTGACTCACAAACTAATGTGAAAGTGGTAATTTTCATGCTATAATTTACCATACACGTCTAGCATTTACTAAAAATACATGATATAGTAATTAAGTATATGTCATACATATATCATTTCCACATGAGAGTTGAAGGTAGTTAGAAGAAGAGTAGAAAGGACTAAGAAATGACCTTTTGGACTTCATAGAGGATGAGTATTGGTATACAGAAAAGACAGACAGAGTTAAACAGGAGCAAAGCCTTCACAGAAGGGATATAGCCTGCTTAACTATGGAATTAGGCCAAGTAAGTGGAGGATCCAGTGGCAAAGGCTATGCTTGATCAAGAGTGAAGGAGAAGGCAGAAAGCAAAAGACTGTTGACTACATATGGGAGAGTTATTTGCATATTATGACCAGATAGATGAAATAAAAACCTATCATTGTTCTCTGACATCTTGATTATGTTGACGAATCCGTAACTGATGGCTGACAAGTAAAATCAGAGCCAGAGAATGCGGAGAATTTAACTATTAGAATAAAGGCCTAATCAAAAATGAGAACATGGTGGGGAAATGCTAGCAACAAAAGACTCCCAATGATAGAAACACAGGCCTATTTTTTGCTGTCAGACTCCAAACATTTTTCATCCAAGCCAAGGAGCCCTGCAAACACAGTGAAGAGCTTCATTTGTGTCTATCATTCATTCTCTTCTTCTAGCAGAGAATACTGCATCCATCAAATTACATCTGAACAATTGTTCTAAACTGGTTTGAACAATTTAACAAGTTGTCTAGATTGTTAAATAATATTTGGCATAAAGGTTCAGTTACAAAAATTATGATGTCTATCTGAACAATAATGGTTTTGGCCTTGGATTTAGCACAACAGAAATTGATACCAACAAAAAAAATTACAATGTTTTTCCCTCCTGACAAAAATATTGTCTTCTTCTAACTACACCTTTGAAAAATATTTTCTTCTTTCACAACATGTGGACAGGATATTGTTGTGGTCACATACTGTTTTTCATCAAAGTTAAGCTTATTGTCTGGAGAACAGGTTTTTTGTTTTTTGTTTTTTAAATGAGCTGAGTTATATGGGAAAAAAACCAAACAAACAAACACAAGCTGCTGGAAAATTAATTGGGGAGCATCAGTCAAAACCAAAAAATGTTACAAGGTTATCAGATGTCTTAAATACTGAAATGGAAATAAAAGATACAAAGATTAAGAGAGTAAGATTCAAATGTGTTGCACTGGAAGCCAATAGAAGAGGATCTCTCTCTCTCTTTTTGCATATGGTTTGTTAATAGCAGTGATAGCAGACAAGTGTAGTGCACACTTCTCTCAAAGCAGACAACCAGTGGTTTCATACCAACTCTTACTGGGGCAAGGAGTGAACAGAGAATAAAATCAGCTTGTGTTCTGCTAAGTGATGGGAAGTGTAAAAGAATTAAGATGGGTATGATATATGAGAATATTAATTCCAGAGGTAACTGTATTTAAGTGGCGTAACAACTCTCAACACTAACAGACTAAATTATTGTGCCAAAATCTGCCTTATACAGAGTTCACTAGAAAAAAGGATTATTCCCTTAACTCAAAACAACAAAAGAGAAACACAGAATTTCAATCTGATAAATGAAGAATAAACTTACTAAACTAAATTAAACATTACCAGGCACAGATTTGAAGGAGAGAGCCCCTCAATCGAAGAATAGATTATTTTAAGATATGTGCTATGAAAAAAAGTATATTCTAATGCCTTTACATTACATTTTACACAGTAGGAAAATGCATTAGGTAAGTTTGATTACAAGATTCTCCTCTTCCCCCTTATTGTTCTAGACCTATCACACACATTTGCTTTCATGCTGCTACAAAATAAAATATTAATTGATTCTGAGCTGTACTGCTGACTAACTAAAGAATTTTGATATTTCAAGCTGAGCTCATACAAACAGTTTCATTAACATTTAGGACTTTACAGTTCTTCAAATATAGTAATAACCATTAATTGTTTCACACAACTAAGTCTGAAAACAAAAGCTTCTCATTTTCTTGCAGCTACACATTGTTACTATAATGTTAGAAGTTACTACAAAAAACTTTTCTTTAGCATTGATATTTTACACAGAGATGGTACAAGGATTTGATAGTAATAGTAATTGGCATTTTTAATATATAAAATGCTATTTTTTAGAAACTAAATTTTACTCATTTTGGAAAAGGAACATTTTTTTCCCAAGGAGGTTTAAAAATAGCTGCTCTAAAAAACAAATAGGACACAAAATAAGGTTCAAATAGCATTTCAGAGTATTGACAGATCAAACTGAAGGCAACAGTGATTCATGACAACATAAAAGGAATGCTTCTATAATGGGCAAATTAACTTCACAAGGGTAACAACATATCAAAGCCATCAATTTATCAAGCCCCCCCATATTTAGTCATGTACAACTCATTTTTTTGCTCAGATATTATAAACATGCAGAGAAACACCTTATGAGAGAGTATAAATACTAATACACCAACAATTCAAAAATTCCATCTTTGATACAGGTTCTAGATCTAGCTGCTTTCAGTAACATACAATATATAGTAACACATGCAAGACTTCTACTGATCAGTTAGCAAGAATACAAAAACAATAATACCCCATAATAACTTTAGCACTTGACTTAAAAACAAATTCCCTTTTAAGGCATGAAATCATAAATCTATCTTATGCTTCTAATATGAACACATCACAGGACATGGGACTCTTTCAATTAAAATCCTTACCTGTATATTCACAGAGTTCTTTGTTGTCTGACAATAAATTGTAAGGGCAGTCATATTTGAAAGTAAAACCATTAGGCTATATTCATGGAATGCTGCAACAGAGCCATTGAACGAGTAACAAGGAAAGCACAATACCTTTAGCAAGTCTCCTCAGAATCTGACAGCGGCATTTAAAAGAGACAGCTATCATTCTTGCTTACTGCCTTCAGTGGTGAAGTATACTCTTGGCTCTGCTCTGCTGGATGCAGCAGAAGCATATGAATTCCTCGCTCACATACCAGAAGAAAGGTAGTCCCAGTGGGGAGTGACAAAGCTTAATTCCTCTTGGCTGATGCAGAGATCAGCTTCATGTCATCCAGCAAAGCTGTGTCATTCACTACTGCTACAACCACCACTTGCAGGACGAGATCAATGGCTTAAAATGCAATGTTCCTTTAGCAACTACAAAGCATCAAATAGTATAAAATGCGAACAATGATACTAGACGGAGCCATTCTCTCACATTCCCCTGCTGCGCACGGAGCGCTGGTTTCTGTTCTAGGCAAAGGGCCATGCATTTCAGCAAATTTAGGGATTTTTCCCCCCCTCCCTTACACATCTTTCATTTCCTTTGTGATTTGCACTGAACAAGACGACAAAAGAGTAGAAATGCTAGTTTTGAGGGGGAATATTTTAAAGAAAAATATGTTTTAAAGGATTTAGATTTTACATTATATGAAGGTAGGGGAAAAAAACCGAACTATCTGCATACCTGATTTTATCATCTGAAAAGCATTTTCATAATTTTAAAATAATTATATTAAGGTAGTGGAAGCAAGAGATCAGAGAGAAAGAGTACAGAGGGATATAGTTTTGTGGGCAGGACCATAAAGCATTTGATCACACAAAATAAATAAAATGATGCTGCATAGAAAATATGCAATAAATCGGGTTCACTCACCAATTCCCAATCTCCCCAACTCAAATGTGGGGAAAAGAAAAAAAAGGAAAGAAATTCAGATCCACTTTTAGGGCATCTAAGAATCATCTTGTCCCATTTCATAACAAATCTATCCAAACCTTACCAAATTTTACGTATGGCACAATATTGCTCCATTACTTCAGATGTTTTACAGTCTCTTATCTCCATTCACAAAGAAATTGAACATTTCATTTGCAGAATAATGAAGTAAAACATGATGCTTAAATGACAACTCCACTGTACCTTTACAAAAAAACACAATTTTTCTAATGGACAAAACCCAACATAGGATCTGTGAACTTAAAAGCAAAAATTTAAACAAAGCTGTATAAAACTTTAAAGGCAGATTTGTGTCCAAAAGATAAATGGTTCACTTGACAATGTCAGCATTGTTCATTTAAAACATTAATAATTAATCTATCACCCCTTCTCCTCCATTTTGGGAATACATTTAACATGGCTTCATATACTCCATGTCCTGTTCATTTTCTTCTATTTTAAAATTAGTGAGGGTCTATTCTGACATTTTTAACCAAGGTTGCAGTTAATTTGATCAGTTGGTGCTAAGGTGCACATGTGCTACATTGGGGGATTAAAAGATAGAAGAAGTATTAGATTTCTGGGGAATGGGAGGGAAGTGGCAGGGAGGAATAGGACAATGTTTGTCATAAGTCATACATTTTGTAAATGTTAATAAAATTCTGGAAGCTGCCATGGAAAAGGCCATCCAAAGAAACTCTAAAGGGGAAACAGATTATTCTTTAAGACAGTGCTTTTCAACCTGTGGTCTGCGGACCCCTGGGGGTCCATGGAATATGTCTAAGGGGTCGGCGAAAGACAGAAAACTGACTGAACAGAAATCAGCTATACAACAGAGAATATATTTCCAAAGGGGTCCACACCTCCATTTGAAATTTTCTAGAGATCCACAGATGAAAAAAGGTTGAGAACCACTGCCCTAAGTACTTCATCAGACAGATCAGTTTCTTTCTCAATTTTAAATCAGAATTTCCACTCCTCTGTTTTTTTTTTTTTATTTTCTCCTTATTAGGGGCATCCTATCCCTCCTGGTTGTAGCAGCAGCCACATTTTGAAGAGACTGACCAGACATAGTTTATCAACACAGCTACAATGTCGTAGACAGACCCACTGACAAGAGATTGTTTTGTTTTCATTGGAAGCTGATGAGAGGCTATCTGCTTACCTCTTTTCCAGTCCTGTTTTCAGCTCCCATAGCCCGAAGTTCCAAATAATGGAACTATTCTAGGCAGTAGTCAGTTTGATGTCCCCTGGTTGCAGATTTGAGCATATCACAGTGTGTGGGATTTGGGTGGTCTGTCTCAGTAATTGCTGAGTTGTGACAAGTTATGGGCTGTGTGTGTGTGTGGTGGGTTGGGGAAACATGGGTTTCAGCCAGTGTTATTCATGGAGGTCCTGAAAGTACTTGTGAAATGTTGAGCTATTAACTGCTGATTGGAGCCTTGCCCTTACAGAATGATGAAATCAAAGAGGGAGGCACTGGATCCATCATTGACGGAATTGTCATTATCTTTTTCAAATGGGCAACTTGCCAACATTCCTTCAGGAAAGCATGTGATTTGGCCCATGCTCAAGTCTCAATACCAATCATGTCATCAATTATTACCCTGTCTTTAATCTTCCATTTTTTAGGAAAGATTTCTGAGGAAATAGCAGCAAAGCAACCCGGGAAATACCGAGAGTCTTCAGATTTCCTTGTTCCTTGTCAATCCAATTTTAGCCATGTTTATGGTGAGGAGATTGCACTGGTCTTGTGGGTCAGTGACGCCCTTCTGGCAGAGGATCAAGATCAAGCGTCCATATTGGTTTTTTTAGATGTGTCAGAGACTTTTGATGCCATGAAGCTTGGCAAGGATACATAGAGTTGTTTAAGTAGCTCCAATCACTACTCTGAGAGAAACCAGAGGAGGCTATTGGATGATTTTTCAGCTGTCCCAAGAGCTCTTTTCTTTTCTACTTGTTGTGCATGGTTCTACCATTTTCTGTATTTTATTAGGAATCAAAAATCTCTTTTACAGGACAGTAATTGCCAGGATGGCTCTTCTTTTCTTTTAGACTCTGATTCATGAAAGTACATAAGCATATTCTCATTTGTGTGTAAGCACTTTCCCTAATTGGGATGTTTTTCTGAACTGGGGCCTTAATGATAGGTACCAAATTTTTGTTGTTGCAGAAATGCTCTGGTAGAAGCCCAGTTCTGTGGGATTTTCCTGGGATGTGTGACTTTTAAACGTGATACTGATCTAACTGGTTTTTTGGAAAAAATAAAGGGTTATGGACAATGACAAAGCAATGAAAGCCTTGTCAACATAGTGAATGGTAAAACAGATACGAGAATACTTCGAAAAACTACACACACATAAAAATATAAAATTGTGTGCATGCAATTATTTTTTCTTACCCTTGTGTCTACAAGATTTTCATTATTTCCTAATTGGACATAACTATTTTTTTTCATTACAAACAAAACAACAAATGCATTAGTAAATAACACATCTTAGAATCTTTGCTGATTTGGCCTCCCTCCTTATTACTTAATGGACCAACTATTTCTCCAGAGTTTTCTCCTGATATATTTGTGAAAACTTTTTTTCACCTTAATCCCTTTGGGTAGTGTCAACTCATAGTGCCTTTTTTGCTGACCTCATTATTTTCCTTACAAGTCATAAATTACTCTTATAAACATATAGTATTATATGTACCACACACAGATTTGTACAACTAAGATTATATTTGTAAATATTTTATTGCATGTCATTAAATGGAAGCAGCTCATTTTTATGTGACAAAATAGACATGATCAATATATATATTTCCTCTCAAAGGTCACCTTCTACCTAATCTTTACCAACCCATCTCTAGGGAGAATGCTTCATAACACTACATCAGTTAAATTCCTCTGAAGTAACCTAAGACAGAAAATTAAAATGAAGAAAAATATGCTTGTTCTATATGGAATAGGAGATTGCAATTTTTATAAAAAATAATATTCCAATATGAAAGCAGGAATTTAACTTGCTGATATTTAGAAGTGATCAGAAATTTTCCGTCAAAATGACTTTTGGATGGAAAATGAGCTTTCTGGAAATTGAAATTTTATATGGAAAAATGTTGATTTTGGCAAAAATGTTTAGTTTTCTGTTGGAAAAATCTAAATGAAATATTTAGTTTCTGGTCAGTTCAACATTAATCTGTATTCATAGAATCATAGGATATCAAGGTTGGAAGTCAACTCAGGAGGTCATCTAGTCCAACCCCCTGCTCAAAGCAGGACCAATCCCCAATTTTTGCCCCAGATCCCTAAACAGCCCCCTCAAGGATTGAGCTCACAACCCTGGGTTTAGCAGGCCAATGCTCAAACCACTGAACTATCAACAAATTCTGGTTCCAGATACTTAGTGACTTCACCAGTTCAGTTGTCTGACTTCTTTAAAACTTGGCAGCAAATATATACTACTTAATATTATTTTCTTGATTAATGTAAATTATTTTAATAGATTATAATAAGACTAGTCATTAATATAGGCTGTCAATTTCATATTTATTTTTAACTTAATTTAAATAAAAAATCTAATTTAAATGAAAAATATGATTTTTAAAAAATATTATAAATCCCCCCCCCCGACCTCAACAAAGCATCACGACAGCTCAGGAGGGGGGCAGATTAATATCAAACCAAGCTGAAATGAGATTTTTTGATTTGGTTCAACACACCAAAATGAAATATTTTGATTCAGGAATGTCAGGTTTTTTTCTGTTGGAAATAGTGAAACAAACATTTCAACATCACCAGACCAGCAACTTGTGAACTTTCCACTCTGCACAACAACAAAATCTGGTATTTTGGCTTTTATCCTGATTTGGGATTTGATTTTTATCCTGCCTTACTGATGTTGATTCCAACAGTCGTGATTTCCACTCTAGACCCTCAATCTTGCACTGTAATGTGCATGGATGGATTTCAGTGGTGTTCTGTGTAGTTGCAGTGGTTTGCCCATTTCAGGAATGGAGCATAAATACACAGCTCATGAGCCTATTATTACAAACATTTAATGAGGGTGGGGGAAAGCATTTTATTAAAGTCACGGTGCACTTCCAGAATGGAAGAGTACTTCATATAGAACAATTTTTTTTTCCACTTTCTTGATCTTAACTCCATCTTAAATTCAGACACCCAGAGTTCTCAAGTCATTAAACAACACTTGGTTTCAGTCTCATGCATCTTGATTCATTCAGATGTATTGGTACTTTGTACAACGGCCTATTTTGTATGCCATTGCGTACGTAATTAACTAAAAAGAGACTGGTTTCAGAGTAGCAGCCGTGTTAGTCTGTATCTGCTAAAAGAAAAGGAGGACTTGTGGCACCCATTGTTTCATGTTCTCTGTGTATATAGATCTCCCCACTGTATTTTCCACTGAATGCATCCTATGAAGTGAGCTGTAGCTCACGAAAGCTTATGTGCAAATAAATTTGTTAGCCTCTAAGGTGTCACAAGTCCTCCTTTTCTTTTTTTAAAAAAGACTGTAGGTGCCTGAAAAGTAATAGCATTTATTTCCAGCCACATTTAAAATATACTAACAATAAAGACAGAGGAGGTTGCAATCGTCCCTGCTGAAATAGTTTGGTAACTGAGGGAGTGCTGCCCAGTGAAAAAATGAATGACAATGGCTAGAGATTGTCAAGAGAAGTTGTCAAGGTTCCTTCCCCACTCTGAACTCTAGAGTACAGATGTGGGGATCTGCATGAAAGACCCCCTAAGCTTATTCTTACCAGCTTAGGTTAAAAACTTCCCCAAGGTACAAACTTTGTCTTGTCCTTGAACCATATGCTGCCACCACCAAGCATTTTAAACAAAGAACAGGGAAAGAGCCCACTTGGAGACGTCTTCCCCCAAAATATCCCCCCAAGCCCTACACCCCCTTTCCTGGGGAAGGCTTGATAAGAATCCTCACCAAATTGTACAGGTGAACACAGACCCAAACCCTTGGATCTTAAGAACAATGAAAAAGCAAGCAGGTTCTTAAAAGAAAAATTTTAATGAAAGTAAGGTAAAAGAATCACCTCTGTAAAATCAGGATGGTAAATACCTTACAGGGTAATCAGATTCAAAACAGAGAATCCCTCTAGGCAAAACCTTAAGTTACAAAAAGACACAAAAACAGGAATATACATTCCCTCCAGCACAGCTTATTTTACCAGCCATTAAACAAAAGGAATTCTAATGCATTTTCTAGCTAGATTACTTACTAACTTAACAGGAGTTGTAAGTCTGCATTCCTGATCTGTTCCTGGCAAAATCACACAGACAGATCAACCCTTTGTTCCCCCTGGCTCCAGATCTGAAAGTATCTTGTCCTCTCATTGGTCATTTTGGGTCAGGTGCCAGCTAGGTTACCTTAGCTTCGTAACCCTTTACAGGTGAAAGGGTTTTGCCTCTGGCCAGCAGGGATTTTATAGTATTGTATACAGAAAGGTGGTTACCCTTCCCTTTATATTTATGACAGAAGTCTAAAAGTGAATTTTTAAATCTATACTTATTATTTATAGCACCCAAACGCCCAAGCAAGATTAGGGGCCTATTGTGCTAGACCCCGTATGAAGATATAGTAGAAGAAAGTCCTTGCCCTGAAGCTCCTAACTGGAAACAAAATGCAATAAGCAGATATTACATAGTACAGGAGATATGTAGAACTTGGTCAAAACATGGAATTTCCATTCCACGGGAAATTCTTATGTTTTAAAATTTTCTTTCATCCCAAACTGGATCAAAAAGTTGACATTTTAAAAATTCCCAGAATTATGAAAAATTTCATGTTGAAATATTGAAAATGACTTATCAAAATGTTTTGCTCCCCTAATGTTTTGAAGTGCTTCATGTCAATAAGTTGGAAGCCTTTGTTTTGACTTAATTTTTTCAACTATTATATTATATATTGACTAATATAGTATCTCATAAAAGTCCAAAGTGCTTCCATCTTACATGAAATGCATCAAACATATCAAAACAAAATGTTTCAATAATTTTTAATCAAAAATGTCAGTGAAATCAATACATTCCTGTAAAGCAGTTTGATTTAGCTAAATCAGCATTTTACAACCATAAACTGTTCTGCCAGAAAATTTTTGTTTAGCTGTAGAGATGAGAGAGGGGGAAGGTATCAGTAATAAAATCCCATAGTAGCATAGGTCAGCTATGTCCACAGCTTGTTGGTTCCCAATTATTTGAAAGGTGATTTTTATGTACATATCTACTAAATAAATATCAGCTATGCCTGACTGATGTTTCAATCTTTCCAGAATCAGTTGGCTTATTTCTTTTAGGATTTACAGCAAAGGAAAGTCTTGAGGAAGGATTAGAAGAGGTAGAGGGCACTGACTTCACATATTCATGCCAGCAAGGCATTCCGTACATAAAGGGCAGAATGAAAGAAATCAGAGACATCTGTGGTGAACTTGACAAACAGGCTGATCAGACTAGCATCTTTGGGGGAGTAGAGGAGGTGGGACAGGAAGAAACACAACAGGAGACAAGAGTGGATAAACAGAGGTGGACAGAGTCAAGAAGGACCCTGGTGATGAGAGCAAGAACTTTAATTTGATGCAGCAGAAAATGGCAAGCATGGATTCACCAAGGGAAGGTCATGCCTGACTAATCTAATTGTCTTTTATGATGAGATTACTGGTTCTGTGGATGAAGGGAAAGCAGTGGATGTATTGTTTCTTGACTTTAGCAAAGCTTTTGACACGGTCTCCCACAGTATTCTTGTCAGCAAGTTAAGGAAGTATGGGCTGGATGAATGCACTATAAGGTGGGTAGAAAGCTGGCTAGATTGTCGGGCTCAACGGGTAGTGATCAATGGCTCCATGTCTAGTTGGCAGCCGGTATCAAGTGGAGTGCCTCAAGGGTCGGTCCTGGGGCCGGTTTTGTTCAATATCTTCATAAATGATCTGGAGGATGGTGTGGATTGCACTCTCAGCAAATTTGCAGATGATACTAAACTGGGAGGAGTGGTAGATACGCTGGAGGGGAGGGATAGGACACAGAAGGACCTAGACAAATTGGAGGATTGGGCCAAAAGAAATCTGATGAGGTTCAATAAGGATAAGTGCAGGGTCCTGCACTTAGGACGGAAGAACCCAATGCACAGCTACAGACTAGGGACAGAATGGCTAGGCAGCAGTTCTGCGGAAAAGGACCTAGGGGTGACAGTGGATGAGAAGCTGGATATGAGTCAGCAGTGTGCCCTTGTTGCCAAGAAGGCCAATGGCATTTTGGGATGTATAAGTAGGGGCATAGCGAGCAGATCGAGGGACGTGATCGTTCCCCTCTATTCGACATTGGTGAGGCCTCATCTGGAGTACTGTGTCCAGTTTTGGGCCCCACACTACAAGAAGGATGTGGATAAATTGGAGAGAGTCCAGCGAAGGGCAACAAAAATGATTCGGGGTCTTGAACACATGAGTTATGAGGAGAGGCTGAGGGAGCTGGGATTGTTTAGCCTGCAGAAGAGAAGAATGAGGGGGGATCTGATAGCTGCTTTCAACTACCTGAAAGGGGGTTCCAAAGAGGATGGCTCTAGACTGTTCTCAATGGTAGCAGATGACAGAACGAGGAGTAATGGTCTCAAGTTGCAGTGGGGGAGGTTTAGATTGAATATTAGGAAAAACTTTTTCACTAAGAGGGTGGTGAAACACTGGAATGCGTTACCTAGGGAGGTGGTAGAATCTCCTTCCTTAGAGGTTTTTAAGGTCAGGCTTGACAAAGCCCTGGCTGGGATGATTTAACTGGGAATTGGTCCTGCTTCGAGCAGGGGGTTGGACTAGATGACCTTCTGTGGTCCCTTCCAACCCTGATATTCTATGATTCTATGATTCTAAGTCAGTGAAAGGATTATCTACTGGAATAAAGGTGGTTGATAATTTTACCTTTTTTCCAACCTGAGCAATAATGCTTTGCTTTCTACTGAGATACTGCCCTTGTGGTTTAAGAAGATTAAAAAAAAAATCAGTACTCTTCCCCCCCTCCCCCACCATTCCTACTTTGGCAGAGTGCCTATGGTTTTGGAACTCCCTTCATCCAGAGATCAGGATGAGCTTGTTTTACATCTTCAATGGAAAATCCAAAACAGACTTCTTTGCAGACCTCTACTACTGTTAAATGAAGCTATATATCCACACACACCAGCCATCCCCTAAATAACCAGTCCTATGTGGAAATACTCCTGCTTCACAGAAAAACTAGACTGTTCATAGACAACAATGAATCTTTTTAATACTTAAATATGGTGTCCAAATACCATAGTAGTGGCACTTAACATGGCCCTAAAAGCAAACCATTTTTTTAAAAAGTAGGGAGTGAGATCTAGATAGAAAATGATTAGATTTGGGGCTACTGGCAACCTAGATACCCCCAGTTCAACACCTATGAGTCAATCTATGTAAGATTAGTCAGTATTGCCTCACCCTGGGGTGCCTTGTAAAATGACACATTGAAGAACAAATGTTTCAGTATTGAAAACCTGAACACTTTTTGTTAATTCTCCAATTCATAAACCATGGAGCTACTGTCTGGAACCTCTAAGCTTTCATGAATTAAAAACAAACAATCTGGTTTTCTGAATGCATTTTATAAAACTGAGTATAATATTAAATTATAGAGAATGTACACTTTTTCTACCTAAAATTAATTTTCCAGTGAACACCACCTACAGTGAATGCTCTACCATACATTGTGTCCTTTATAGTAAACTGTACAACAGATGCACGAAAAATGCGTGAATAACTGGTGAGAAAATTTAAACCATCTTCTTCAATAAAAATGTGCAATTGCAGAAAGGCTGAGAATTGTTTGTTTACATGGAGGAACTGTCCTTTGCAGACCTTTGAGATATTTACTACAACACAGATCTTTCACTCTTAACCTAATTTCATTTACTGTAAACTGCATGGTTCAGCTGTTCTGGCCAATGCTTTCACAAACGCATAGCTTTGCTTTAAAAAAAAATTAGGGGCTTGAGAGGAATTGTAATATACTAATGAAATGATACCATATGTGCTACAATAATAAAGAACCTTATCTTAGCAGCTCTATTAAATTCTGTCTTTCAAAGGTATCACTAAAAATAAGCTGAACTATGTGAGATTTTAATTTGGGCAGAAACCTACATAAGAAAAAGATGCAGTCTGTGAACCATTTTGGATACAGCACCACTTTTCACATGAATCCATAACACTGCACCATGTTTCTTAGTTTTGATTCATAAAATTGAAAGAAAAAGAAAGAGGGTGCTTTCTTTCCAGAACACTGCTGAGAAATCTTCCTAGTATCTTCTGTCATAATGATTCATAAACAACCTGTAGTCTTCCAAATATAATTAAATAAATCACCACCCAGATAGTTTTTCCCCAATATTGGAAGCAGTAGCATTAAGGAAAGAAAATGATACAACTGAAACCAAAAAGGATTCTGCACCAATGTTTGTAGATTTCAAGGAGAGAAACTATAAATAACCATCCCCCCCCTCCAGCAGGCACACACAGCCTAGTGGTGGTGTCTGCCAGCAGCATGCATATAATTACAGTCTCTGGGATTTAATGTAATCTCAAAACTAAGGAATGTCTGTTTTACAAGCAGTTTCTACATGCTGTAGTACATGGTTAGAGACTTCCGTAATTCCAATCTCTAAAGGGCTTCCTACATTTTCAATTAGTCACAAAGCTGACCTTCCTGCTGTTGCAACATCCTTTATTTTATGGAAAACAGAGTTAGCTTTTGAAAAGCTAGGCTACTAAGAACATTTCTTAGCTCCCAAAGGTGTTTGATTTGAAAAGTCCTTTGGGGGCTGGTTAGGGGATTTTACCTGTTCTAACCAAATTACTATAATACAATCTACATATTTATCCTTTATACAGTGGAGTACAGATGCTAAACACAACACACTGTAAACAAATAAAATGCTGTTAAGAAATTCCTATACTCACTATTACCATTCAAGTGGGGTAAAGCCTCTTATACTTAAGAGAAAACACCTGCTTTAACTCTGCCATTTAAAATCAAAAGATTATCCCAATACCACTAAAACAAAAAGTAGAATAATTATACCTTTCTCTAGTTCTATTACTGGCTTCTGTATTTAATTTTGATACATTATTTTAATAATTTAATAGTTATGTAAATGTGAACACCATATGAACAGATAAAATACACCAAATGTTGGTGCCCATAATGCATTTAGCATAAGGTTCTAGGAGTTTTTCAGGTATGAACTTTAAAGATTTTTATAGGCAAAACTTTATGTCCAAGAAACCCTGAAAGGACAATAAGAGATAATAACTAAGGTGATGCAGTACAAAGATGAGGTGATACAAGTTACTCTATATAAATAAAAGTTTCAACCCACACCAATTTCTGATGGCTGAGTTATAAATCCTTGAAAATACAGAATTGAAAGGGAAAACCTGATTCACTGATGGAATTATTTTCCCATCTCTGCATAAATTGCAAGATGGCAAGGTTGCTTGGATGGACAATCCTTTGGTTGCTTTGGATGCTATTTGAACAGTGGCCAACCAGCTACACAGTGTCACTCTTTCCCCAGAGTATCACCTGTCAGACATCTCCGGTGAGAAGCAGAATCTGTATGCCTCTTTCACCTGTCCAGTACATAATAAGGTGTGGAGAGAGAGAGAGATCAAATATACAAAACATGAGACTGGACAAAGAAAATAAGGGGGAGAGGGGAACTACATTCCAAGTTTTAACACTTGGAGGCTGACTGTGCTAAGAATATGTTGACTTAGTTCTACAGCAAGTGGGGCAGACGAGTAACTAACATGCTCAATATTCTGTACTAATCCAGGCATTTATGTAGCTCCACCGTACACCCCTCCACATCATGCCATGAAATAACACCAGGATTTAGGCTTTTGAGGGAGCAGCATTTTTATGCAGAGACAAAGCTGCAATGGATGCAACAAGATGGACAGAGAGACAAGGTGGGTGAAGTAATATCTTTTATTGGACCAATCTCCTGTAGGTGAGAAAGACAAGCTTTTGGGCGACATAGGTCTGAAGAAGAGCTCTTTGTAGCTCGAAAACTTAGAATCATAGAATATCAGGGTTGGAAGGGACCCCTGAAGGTCATCTAGTCCAACCCCCTGCTCGAAGCAGGACCAATTCCCAGTTAAATCATCCCAGCCAGGGCTTTGTCAAGCCTGACCTTAAAAACCTCTAAGGAAGGAGATTCTACCACCTCCCTAGGTAACGCATTCCAGTGTTTCACCACCCTCTTAGTGAAAAAGTTTTTCCTAATATCCAATCTAAACCTCCCCCACTGCAACTTGTCTCTCTCACCCACAGGAATCATAGAATCATAGAATATCAGGGTTGGAAGGGACCTCAGGAGGTCATCTAGTCCAACCCCCTGCTCAAAGCAGGACCAGTCCCCAACTAAATCATCCCAGCCAGGGCTTTGTCAAGCCTGACCTTAAAAACTTCTAAGGGAGGAGATTCTACACCTCCCTAGGTAATGCATTCCAGTGTTTCACCACCCTCCTAGTGAAGAAGTTTTTCCTAATATCCAACCTAAACCTCCCCCACTGCAACTTGAGGTTGGTCCAATAAAAGATCTTGCACCCCATTTGTCTCTCTAATATCCTAGGACTGACACGGCTACAACAATACTGCATACAACAAGATGGACATTAAGCAAAGAAAAATGTGTTGTCTGAAACTTTTTTTTAAATGGTCTCTTTATCTGAAGTACATCCTCAGCATTGGCTGTTCTTTGGCAACCTTCACACTACGTGCCAGTAAGTAAACTGTTTACAGGGCCAAGTCTCTTGTGTTTCAGTGTACCATACACATCCTGTTTCCATAGCCTAATAGCTTTTTTAGGAGGGTGCACTGTGTCTTTTTATAATCCTCAACACTGCACCCGAGGGATAGTCACTCTACGCCTCTCTGCATAGTTTCCAATAATGTGATGTCTTTCATTATCCTACACTATGAATTTTAAAAATACAACTGTTTGATAGCATCTTTTGAACCATCTTTTGATCAATTAAACTACTGAAAATGAATTATTTCAATCCTCGCACATAAAAGTAAAAGAGAAAAAAGAAACAAAATAAAATTCACTGAGGTTTATCTCCATGACTTGCTTCTCGGCAGATGTAATGACGTAGGTCACACTGTGTGGCACTAAACATTTTCATCCAGCATAGCTCAGCAAGGGGAAGTCATACGGAGCAATATGGATCATTTGGCAAGTTGAGCCCATTAAACAAAATGAGCCTTAAAACAGCCAAAGGCAAGATCTAGGAACAAAGAATGAAGGCCACATCTACTCAAAAGGGAATCGTATCCTAAAAAAAGTGAGTCTGAAAAGGGTCACTGTGGACAAATAACTCAACATGAGCTCCCAGTGTGATACTGTGGCAAAAAGGGCCAATGCAGTGAGTAATCAGTGGGAGTCAGGAGGTGTTTTTACCTCTTTATAAAGCATTGGTGAGACCAACACTAGAATACTCTGTCCAGTTGTGGTGTGCATTAGAGTGTGTGCACAGAAGAGCCACAACAATTACTTGAGGGATGAAGAAAATGCCGTATAGTGAGAGGCTTAAAAAGCTCAATTTATCTAGCTTACCAAAAAAAGAGTGAAACCTGACTTGATCATGGTGTATAAGTACATCCACAGAGAGAGAAAATATGAAGTACCAAAAGGCTCTTCAGTCTAGCAGAGAAAATATAGCAGAAACCATGGCTGGAAGTTAAAGACAGACAATTTTAAATTAGAAATTAGGTACAATTTTTTTCACCTGCACATCTACCAATGTGATATATGCCATCATGTGCCAGCAATGCCCCTCTGCCATGTATATTGGTCAAACTGGACAGTCTCTACGTAAAAAAATAAATGGACACAAATCAGACGTCAAGAATTATAACATTCAAAAACCAGTCGGAGAACACTTCAATCTCTTTGGTCACTCGATTACAGACCTAAAAGTGGCAATTCTTCTACAAAAAAAACTTCAAAAACAGACTCCAACAAGAGACTGCTGAATTGGAATTAATTTGCAAACTGGATACAATTAACTTAGGCTTGAATAAAGACTGGGAGTGGATGGGTCATTACACAAAGTAAAACTATTTCCCCATGTTTATTTTTCCCGCCCCACCCCCCACTGTTCCTCAGTTGTTCTTGTCAACTGCTGGAAATGGCCCACCTTGATTATCACTACAAAAGGTTCCCCCCTTCCCCGGCCCCGCTCTCCTGCTGGTAAAAGCTCACCTTAAGTGATCACTCTCCTTACAGTGTGTATGGTAACACCCATTGTTTCATGTTCTCTATGTATATAAATCTCCCCACTGTATTTTCCACTGAATGCATCCGATGAAGTGAGCTCTAGCTCACGAAAGCTTATGCTCAAATAAATTTGTTAATCTCTAAGGTGCCACAAGTACTCCTTTTCTTTTTGCAAGTACAGACTAACACGGCTGCTACTCTGAAACCCACAATTTTTACAGGGTGATTAAACAAACTAGCAAGGAATGTAGTGGATTCTCCATCTCTTGATGTCTTCATGTCAAGACTGGATGCCTTTCTGGAAGATATGTTTTAGTCAAACAAGTTTCTGGGCAGTGGTAAAGGTATGGAATTCTACAGTTTGTGTTATACAGGAGGTCAAACTAGATGCTCTAATGGTCCCCTATGCCTTTAAAAACCTATGAGCAAAGATAATAATGTGATTGCATAAGGCTATCTGATACTTCCTTTTCCCCCCTTAAACAGTAGAGATTAGCAATAATTGAAAGTGGGCAAGCAAAACTCTAAAGGGTGTTTAGACCATTCTCATCATGAAATATTTACATTAGGCAGATCATGAAATGCCTTGTGTTGTACCAGTCTGAAATCTGTGCACATAAGATTTGATTAAAACGTGGGATTATCTGCAAAACCTGTTTTAACAAAAATAAATGGTTTGTTAATATGCTTATTTTTAAAAATTCTTCAAAATTTCAAAAGCCAAAGTATAACAAGAAATATTGACTATTTAAACCTCCCCGTATTTTCATTTAATCTTTCTTTGTCCTAGACTGGTGGTGGGCAACCTGCAGCCTACCAGGGTAATCCACTGGTGGGCTGAGAGACAGTTTGTTTACACTGTCCAGAGGCACAGCCCCCTGCAGCTCCTAGTGGCCGCGGTTCACTGTCCTGGCCAGTGGGAGTTGTGGGAAGCAGCGGCTGTGAATTGTTAAACAAACGATGCTTTCCATCCCAGAGGTGACAGTGTTTACAATAGGGTCATATCCTCCCTTTCATCGTAAAAATAAGGGCAAAGAGCCACAGAAACATACTACATAAGTAAGATGTGCAAGTTAATACATAGCATATCCTCTAGGTCAGGAAAAGATGTCTGTAGTGAGTATGGCTAGAAAACCTTATCATTAGGATTTGAAAAAAAATGATCAGACATCTACTAGGACAGCACACATACAACAAATGCTAGCATGCTCAAAGACAAGGTGTTGCAATATTTCTAACAGGCCTCTCAGGGGAGTATAAGCTGGATACCCACAAACTTATTTTAGGACCATTCCACTATGGATCATTAAGTGTTTTAGTGGCATCCCGCTGCTATTCATCACATTTTTAACAGCACCTTTGAAAACATCCTTTAAAAAAATATAGAAGTCAGGCCAGATATAACACTAACACTCTGAAATTTGCACATACGCTGATCAATTTTTTGTCCTCCCCACTGCTCACAGTATACCTATAACCTCCCAAGATAAACATAGCATCACACACTATATGATCAATAACAAACCATGAGCAGCTAAATATCGATTTTTAGCAATGTATTAATAAATGGCCTGATAAAGAACCAAAACCAATTTGTCAACAGAACAAATGTTTTTCCCCAGAAAATTAAAAGATTCATAAAAATCTATGTCAAAATCTGAATATCTGTCCACAGAGTGTTCAGTCATCCTGGTATCTATACTCAGAGGAATACCATTCTGCTATATTATTTGATTATTTGTGGCAAATCATTAATTCCTTTTTCCTAATGCTCTCTTGAAATTTTGTACATAAAACTTGTACACTGATTTCCTTTTGCCCCAGATACTGGTACTAAGTAGCGTTTTATCAATATATACTGCTCCTTGTTTGCCATTTGGTAAATTATGGAGCAGCAGATGTGATTTCGTAATTAAAGCCAAAGCTTACTTTTCATTACAAACACAGTTTTCATCCCCACCCTCCAACTTCACCCAAAAGATACTGTACTTTCTGAAATATTGCATGACAAATCTCATCCTATGACAGGTAGAACTTTCTGGGAAGTGTGATAAAATTCTTCTAATGATTTGTAAAGTCATGGAGATTTGAACATTGTCATGAAGTTCACTGTGACGTTATCTGATTAAAATATGACCATACACATAATTGTTGAAACCACTATTATATATTTGCAACAATTCTTGTACAAAATGTGGCATGTAAGATGTCTATGAAAAGGTTATTATTTGCTGATTATGATATCTGTATGCATGTATTTAAAGTTATGAATATTGGCTCTATACTTAGATTTCAAATGTTTGCTCCTGGGGTAATGCCTACAGGGTAGCTAGCCAGCACATCTTGGAGGGACTATTCAAAAAGAAAACCTGGATTTGTGCAGGAAATAGCCCAACTTGATTATCATGCACATTGTGTAAAGAGTTGTCACTTTGGATGGGCTATCACCAGCAGGAGAGTGAATTTGTGTGGGGGGTGTGGAGGGTGAGAAAACCTGGATTTGTGCTGGAAATGGCCCACCTGATGATCACTTTAGATAAGCTATTACCAGCAGGACAGTGGGGTGGGAGGAGGTATTGTTTCATATTCTCTGTGTATATATAAAGTCTGCTGCAGTTTCCACGGTATGCATCCGATGAAGTGAGCTGTAGCTCACGAAAGCTCATGCTCAAATAAATTGGTTAGTCTCTAAGGTGCCACAAGTACTCCTTTTCTTTTTGCGAATACAGACTAACACGGCTGTTACTCTGAAACCTATTCAAATTGAGTGGCCCATCAAAAGAACATTTAACTGACAATGGACCATGGGAGACGCCCATCTACACTTAATGGAATTTCCTGTTGTGACTAGGAGAAATGCATGAACATGTGACTTGCCCATGTGCCTCCAAATTCCACCTTGCTGCTGTAATTTTCCACAGTAAGAACAAAGGAATTCCCTCCACATGGCAGAAGCTATAAAAGGCCCTGGAAACACCTCGATTTTGCCTCTATCCTGCTCCAGCCTCTTTCTGCCCAAGCCTCTGGACTATGAACTTATACTAATGGGAGCATTCTAACCAATGGACTGAGGACCTTCCAATGATTTGGAAACAACCAGAGACTTGACTTAAGACAGCAGTTTATTCCATCACTGCTACAAGCCTGAACCAAGAACATAGCAATTACTGTATGTATCTAATTCCTTTAACCAATTTTAACTCTCACCTTTCTTTCTTTCTTTTTATGATTAAACCTTTAGATTTTAGATACTAAATGACTGGCATCAGCGTGATTTTTGGGTAAGATCTAAGCTATATAGTGACCTGGGTTTATGGCTGGTTTTGTGGGATCGGGAGAACCTTTTACTGGATGAAACTGGTTGTAAAGTAACACTCACCTTTAAATCCAGTGTATTTGGTGGTGATATAAGACCTGGAATGCCCAAGGAAACCGCTTTTATGACTTCTTGTTAGCCAATGTGGTGAAACAGAAGTTTACTTTTGTTGCTGGTTGGTATATCCTATGGGGTACTAGGCACCAGTCTTTCTATTTCTCAGCAGTTTGTCCTGAATTTGGCATCCTCAGTTGTGGCCCACTGAGGCACAGTTACACTGACTCAAAACTTTTTTAGGGCTTACGAACCAAACTCCCAGTTTGTTCTATTTTGCTAGTCTTTCTGAAGAGAAACACCTTGTACCATTTTCATGGAGGTTGGAAGAGCAATTACTAAAATGTATGAAAGCCTGTGTTGTCACACAAGTGTAATTCCTAAAGTTGTGTGTAGAAAAGCCAAAAACAGCTGAGAATTTAAAAACTGCACAGCAGTTGGGAACTGACTTCAAATCCTGGTTATGATGCAAGCTGGTAATATTCTAAACAAAACGAACTCTCACCCATTCATATAGCTGCTTCCACAGCTTCACTTACTCTACAGATATTCCAGGTTTCAGATATTCCAGGTTTCAGACTGATATTTGGGGTTACTGTTGTTGCTGCTTGTCTTGTTGTGTGGGCGACTGTGCTCATGTGTGTCGGTTGTGGTGGGATAATTGTGTTGATTTGTGTATGTGGCAAATGAGGGGTGTGTAATGCCATGAGGAGTTGTGTGTGTTTGTATCTGCTGGTTGTTTTGTCGAAAGGCTGATTTTGAAGATCTGTGGCACTTGAGCCAATTAATCCACCATCTGTGTGGTCTCATTCATACAACCAATGACTCCTGCAGCAGTCAGGGTGATTGTTGCTTAATTTACCTCTGATATGATAACAGTCTAGGTAGGACTCCTGGCACAGCATAGATACATGCCTTACTGTAGCTGTATACTTCACAGGTACAATTGGTAAAGTCATAATGGCTGAGAACCTGAAAACTGAAAAGTAATAGACAGCAAAACCTAGTGATGATTCAAACTGGTGAAATTTTGAACAAAAAAAGTTCTCAATCATGCTTGTAACTTCTTTCGTCACTTCACACTGACTCAGACATTTTAGCCTTCAGTGTGACATGTAGATAGACAATCCTGGAATCTTATCATATAGATGTAATAAAAAGAGCTTATACCAGAGGTGGGCAAACTATGGCCCGCGGGACCGTCCTGCCCAGCCCTTGAGCTCCTGGCCTGGAAGGCTAGCCCTTGGCCCCTCTCCTGCTGTCCCCCTCCCCCACAGCCTCCAGTCACTGCACCACCAGCACTCTGGGCAGCATGGCCGCCTCCAGCCAAGCCAAGCGGCTGAAAGCTCCTGCCGCTCTGAGCAGCATGGTTAGGGGGTGGGGAGTGGGGGTTGGATAAGGGGCAGGGGGTCCTGGGAGGCAGTCAGGGGACAAGGAGCAGGTGGTGGTTTGATGGGGCAGCAGTTCTTGGGGGGGGGGTCGGTCAGGGAATGGGGAACAGGGGGCATTGGATAGGCGTGGGAGTCCCAGGGGGCCTGTCAGGGGGTGAAGGTGTGGCTAGGGGTAGGGGCGGTCAGGGGACAGGGAGGAGGATTGGATAGGGGGTGGAGTCCCAGGGGAGCGGTTGGTGCAGGGGGTCCTGGCAGGTGACAGTCGGGGACAAGGAGCAGGGTGGTTGGATGGGTCAGGGATTCTGAGGGGGGCAGTTGGGAGCAAGAAGCGGGAAGGGGTGGATGGGGACAGAGGCCAGACTGTTTGGGGAGGCCAGGCTGTTTGGGGAGGCACAGCCTTCCCTACCCGGCCCTCCATACAGTTTCGCAACCCTGATGTGGCCCTTGGGCCAAAAAGTTTGCCCACCCCTGGCTTACACTGTGGTGAGCAAAAATGGGCTGATTAAAGCAGGGATAATAAAGTGGAGCCAATTGGGAGAGGCCCTGACTCGAAAAGGAAAAACTTTCACAACCCAGCCATGCAACAGAGTCGGGAAGCAAAGACGAACATGAAAACTGAAGGTCAGTAAAATACTGCTTAAAAGAGACTTGCAAATTAAAGACTCTGGTTTTCCTACAGCTGAATGAATCTCAAGCTATCTATATTGCTTGTTGTGGTTTCTTTTTTTGGGATCAGGCTGAAGGTAGCTGCAGTTCTGATGCCCTGTATATTACTCTGGCGTAGCGACATGTAAGTAAAAGTTACCCTTTCTTTACAAAAAGAAAAGGAGTACTTGTGGCACCTTAGAGACTAACCAATTTATTTGAGCATGAGCTCAAATATAGCTCACGAAAGCTCATGCTCAAATAAATTGGTTAGTCTCTAAGGTGCCACAAGTACTCCTTTTCTTTTTGCGAATACAGACTAACACGGCTGTTACTCTGAAACCTTTCTTTACAAAGATTCAAAACTCAAAGTTGGAATGTCTGAACAAACAGGTTAGGGAAACAGCCTGCTCCCCATTGGCACAAGAGCTTTCATCCCTCATTACTTCCCCATCTGACTTGCATCACTCACCCAACTTTACTATTGTCCACTCAATTTGTTCTTTTCAACCTTTGCACATGTTTTTGCAAAAGGTGTTTGTAATTCTCTGCTGCCGGCTCTGCCCAACTTTAAAGAGTGAAACACCCGGTGCATATTCTTGATGACATCACTATGCACAGACCAGGAAATATACACGTCCCACAATTCAGAGATGAGTAAGACCTATTAGATCAGCTAGCCAATCTCCCTGACAATGCAGGATTGGTCCTACAGCTGGCGCTTTGTCTAGTCTAGTTCATAGAATATCAGGGTTGGAAGGGACCTCAGGAGGTCATCTAGTCCAACCCCCAAAGGTTCCACAGTTCCACAGGCCCAAAACTATCCCCTTAGCAGATGTTTTACTTAGCCCAATAAAATTCACTGATAGGAAGATTTTCTTAAATATTCACCCTAAATTTTCTCTTTTTTAAATTCTGTGTACCTGCCAGTTATAAGCCTTTGAACCTCCCTAAATAATTCTCCTCTCTCCTTGGTGTTAACACTTTTAAACATCATAGAATGTTATGCTCTCCCTGTTAGTTGTTACTTAGCTACAGGTAAGACATACACATAACTCTTCTTAACTTTCCTCATAAATACACCCCTTGTTTCAACCCCTTGATTCTTCTTGTTGCTTTTCATTGACATTCCTCCACTTTGTCAATGTCTTTTCTAGTAAGGAGGTACCCTGAACAGAATTCAATATTCCATATGCAGTCATATGAGAAAAAAATAGCTAGGGACAATTACTTTCCTTGTTTGTGCCAAAAGGCATCTGGGTGTAAACCCTGTTGCTGTTTTGCAAATTCAGCTGCCATTTTGCATTGCAAACTCAAATTTAATATGCTGACCCCTATCTATAGCTGGTCTCCTTGCATTACTGCTTTCCTGGCTTTCACCTTGTATTGAATTACTTCCCCACAGATGTATTAGTTTTCCAAGTCAAATCTCATTCTGCTTTGGTCTGTTCATATTGCTCTAAGTCTCCTTTTATTGTTTCTCTGCTTTCACTACTACTTGGATCTCCTCCTAATTTAGTATCATCTGTGTCTTCATTAACAAACTCTTATTATTTCCCCCACCTTACAGACTAACAAATTTATTTGAGCATAAGATTTCGTGAGCTACAGCTCACTTCATCGGATGCATTCCTTGTTCCTTGTAAGTCCCAGGCCTTCTTCTCAGGCCCTGGCTGTGCTGTAGGGATGCCATGGGTTAGACATGTGCTCTAGTCCTGGCCACATGCTCTAAGTGGTAGGACCCTTCTTCCCAGTGTCGCCCCCGCCCTGTCGCAGTTACGATCCAAGCCTGGCCTGCAGAGCCCCTTGGCTGAGGCATCTCCCTGTGCTGGGCCCGCTGCCCAGGGTCCCCCTCGCTCTCTCCAGCTGCTCACCGCACCCAGCTCCAGACTGCTCCAGCCCCAGCTCCACCACTCTGTCTCAGCTGCTCTGCCTCCAGCTCCCTGGGCTGCTTCTTTGGCCCCTCTCCCTTTGGTTGCTACAGCTCTGCTCCCAGGACAGGTCTGCTCTGCAGGCTGCTTCTGTGACTCCGCATCCAGCACTGACCTACTTCCTGGGCTGCTTTTCTGGCCCCTCTGGCTCTGGTTGCTGCAGCTCTGCTCCCAGGGCAAGTCTGCTCTCTCTGGGCTGTGCCTCTGGCTTTGGGGCTGCAGCTCTGCTCCCAGGACAGGGGCTGTTTTTCTGGTCCCTCTGGATCTGGCACAGCTCTGCCCCCCAGCTTAGCTTGGGCCCCCTGCTTCCTCCTTAGCTTGGCCCCACTCTGTCTGACCCAGGCAATTCCAGCTCACATGGAGGACGGGACCTCCCTGGCCTCCTGACTCCCTGATTAGCCTGCCCGCCCTGTCATTCAGGCTGACCTGGAGCATTGGCCTCTCCCCATTGTTCCTGGGGGCTGTCAGTCTCAGGGTCCTGATTCCCCATCGACCCTTCCCCCTTTTTAGTACTGGGAGCCAGCAACTAAAATACCCCCACTGAATGTTAGTAAGGGGGAAACAGTTCCCTTACACTATCAAAGCCTAGTAGTTTTCCAACTAAAATTGTGACACAGGGTATCAAATGCTTTACCAAAACCCAAATAGTACTTCTACTATTTTTCTTTGTCCACTAATTTTTATATTTAAACAACAGTAACTGTGTCAAGATATATTATATATAAATCCAAACTACTTTATGCTCATGGTTATCCTCAAAAAGGCAGTGACTTTTCCTTTCAATAATTATTTTATTATTTCATTTTCATAGGGCACAAATTTCAGAGATGTTAATTGTCGGGACCACTTAGGTTTCCTATTAGTGTGCATATTAAAATACCCCATAGCATATAGGTAATTTGCTATTCATACGATACAAATTTGCTATTCATACTATTTGCTCATTCATGCAATAGAAATACCACGTTGGAACATGTATGCATAGCTCAGACCTAAACCAATAAGACCTGTCCAAAGGTAGAATTCTGTTTGGAATTTATGTTTGAATTTCCCTGCTTTTCTTGATGTATCATAGCCTTTATGAAAATAGTCATGTGTGGGATTTTTTTTATTTTTCTTTTTTTACTCTATATGGTGTGCATTTAAAATCTGTGTTATGCCAGCTGTTGTACTTCAGCAATGAAACTAAACTTGGTACCGCAAAGAAGGGCAATGAACAGATCCTCTCTATGAACTTGTTTAGAAAGAGCTATATTTACTTAATTGATCAAACGGGAGTCACAAACGATGAAATATTTTGCAGAGGCATATGCTAATAGCACTGCACCAACCTTTAAGCCCTACTGCTTACAGAAAAGGTCCATAAAACGGTTGGGATGACGGAAATGCTCCAGAGCTGCTGTTCAGAATGCAGAACAGCAGAATAGCAGGACAATTTATTTATTTATTTTTAAAATAAAGTGGAGGGAGGGGTGGAAACACTTCAACAAGAAATTAGAAAGTTGATTGATATAAATTCACCATCTATCACAGCTTGAAAAAGTGAATTCACACTCTTCCCCTTTTCCACTTCCCATTACAGGTCCCTCAGCAGTGCTTGAATGTTAGCAGTGATGCTAATGGATAAAAATGGAAACAAATGCTTGCAACAAATCACTGTATGCTCTTGTGCCGGCTTTCTCATTCTGATTCATCATATGCAGAACTTTATGTGGCTACTGCATATTAAAATCAATGTTCTACCTCTTCATTACCATTATTTCTCTTTCACTTCAGAAGTTTTTCTTCCTTGAGATCTCTGCTTGAATAGCTTGTCAGAGAACATTTAAATCAATATTTGCGTGTGTGTGCTATGCATCCGGATGCCATCTCATTACAATATGAATTCCTATAATTTCTGTCAAGGTGCTGAAACACAGTAAAAACTGTGTCAGATGATTGAAGATTATAGCCATCTATCTCCATCATTTAGAAATCTGAGGTAACTGAGGATTTATCATCAGCTCATTAGATAAAAAAGATCTAAATAAAGATTGAATGCAGCATTTTCTGTGATGCATGAAAATTAGTTGCAGCTCAAGAAGAAAGCATTAAAGATTCACCCTACATTTGGCCAGTGCTGGGATGCTTTATCTCAGTACAGCCTACTGCATCGGAGATCCAGGTTTAAGTCACTGTTGAAAAGCTGTGGTATTACAGAGTGTTTATATTTGATACAGAAATCCAGAGCTCGATGAGCGGTGAGATTGCTTTTTGGGTGAGAGGAGTTCTATAGTGGGCAACGCAACTAAGACAGCATGTGTTTATGAAGAAATAGCAAGCCCTGGCTGGGCTCCAGAACACAGATGCCTGCGCTCAGGGCCGACCCTAGACCTAATGGTGCCCCAGGCAAGGAGAGTCTTCAGCACGTACCTCCCCCCCCATTTGTTAAACTTTTGAATACCTTATTTTTATTGCATTTGTAGCCCACTTCACAACTTTGATGCATGATTTTCATTCATGATTATCTCTGTTATACAAGATGATAAATTTTCATGCTAGGATCTGTAAATCTGTATTTATGATTATATATATGTATAAGTACATAAAAACCTCATTTTCTCAAAGCTTATAGAAACTTTTCAATTTTAAGAATAACTGAAATATACTAACATCAAGAAATTGAACCGTGCACCAACACTGAGTGGACCAGTATTAAATAGTGTTACAGTCGGTGACAGCCTCAGAATGTTAACCCTGGTCCTTTAGTTCAAAAGGTGCTTTTCTCACCTTTGCCCTCAAAAGCTGAAGCACAGCCTCAGATAGATCCAAAGACTGGCCAATGGCATTTTCAAGTGCTAAAATAACTAGAGATGTTAGTCTCTTGGCAGCCATCATCGATCGAAGATATGTTTTAATGAGCCTGAGCTTCAAAAAACTGTGCTCACCACTTGCAACTGTGACCGGCAGCGTGAGCAGAATCCTCAAAGCTATCCACACATTAGGAAAAAAGTGCCCTTCAGCTCTGCATCATGAATGAATTGGAGAACTTGGAGTGGAGAGTGCTTCCCCTCTTGCAAAATGTGACGGATGTTGTCCAATTCGACAAAAGGTCTTTATCATTGACGCTGGAATATTTTCCATGTGTCAGCATTCGGAGAAGGTCCGTACAATTGTTCAAGAGTATTTTCCTGTCTGCCAGCAGCTTACTAAGTCAGACAAAAAAACTCAGGTCTTTTCATGGTGCTTCATTTGTCCAAACTTTTCTTTAGTGGACACTCAAGCAGTGTCAACAAGAAAGCAAAAAAACTCCCTCCTGAATTTTTCTTCTGAGTTTCCCATCACCTCATCACCAAACTATCTCTTCTGATGAACACGAGTTTCCTTGAAGACTGAACTCCTAAGTTATCTGCCATTTCTTTTAAAGCAGTGATGGCATCTTCAAATCCATTGTCTCTATAGGCAGCAATGAAATCGAGGCAGCTTTTCATCAAAGTAGTAGTGGTCATGATGTCCATCGACTGAGTTTGCAGTGTCTTGCTTATTTTTTATTGGAACAGGAAACACGTGAGATCAAAAATTTGAAGTCAGTGATCTGGTTTACCAGGCTTTGCACCTTGTGTCGGATTCTGGCCTCGGCTTTACTCAACTGCGCCAGTTCCATCAGGGCATCATAAACCTCAGTCACTTGGTACCTCATGGGCTTTATGATGTTAATGCAGCAAGGAGTGACAAGTTATATGGGCTCATGGTGCCTGTGCTCCAGGAATAATTCAGGGCCCTGGGACCCAGCTCCACCAATGTTCGGGGCTGGGTCTCTCCCCCAGCCCTGCCTGCTGCCCCCGCGTGCCTCCCTAGAAGCATCTCCTGGCTTTCAGGCTTTGAATTTTAATCAGTTTGCAAGTTTCTGTGTTAAAGAAGATTGATGCTATAAGACGCAGGGACTCATATCCTATGCAGCACATTACATCTAAATTATCCAGAAGGGGCCCCCCACACACACACAAGTCATCTCTCCTGCGCTGTCTCACCCCAACACCAAAACACACGCTACCACTAAGCAGAAAGGAGATGTGGAAGAACCAAGGGGAACCCTACTCCTGCAACATTTATGCAGCATATCTGCAGAGAAGGCTTTGGCTAATTGGAAGCCCCAGGCTCCCCCTCTTTGCTGTCACTTTATCCTCATCAAGTTGAGACTTTTTGGTTCTGAGGTATGGACAAATGTGCTTTCCTTTTGAGAAAGGATGGAGATGACTGTAGTGGACTCTGTAATGTTGGAAATCACTTTTCTTTCTGAAAAGTTTGTTCTTAATATATTTAGCTGCATCTCCTCCTCAAGATGGTATCGCTGAAGGAAGTTAGCAAAAATAAATAATTTCCAGTTGGTTAATTTTGTGCTTTTGGTAGCACTTTGTTTATGTCAATGTCACTGTTTTCCTCTTGACAGTCAGTCAGTTTCAGGCTTTCTGATAAAATCCTTAAAAACACCAGGCTGGGAGCATAAAAACCCTTTCCAAGATTTAAAGGATTCCTCAACCATGGGATGCTGTTCCAGGACAGAGGTCTGCTGGGAAGAGATGGGTTCCACTTAACCAAGAAAAGGAAGGGCATCTTTGGTCACTGACTCGTCAACCTAGCAACGAAGGCTGTAAACTAGGTTCAAAGGGATCAGGTGACAGGTGGGTATAAAAAGAGTGACCTTAACAGAGGACTAGGTTGTTTTTATGTGCGGGAGGGCGGGCGGGTGGGGGGGAGGTTGGAAAATGAATTAGGGTCATAGCAGCAACAGGAGGGAGAACAGTGGACAATATGCTTGTAACAGGGTGCACTCACCTCTTGTGAGCGCCCCCTTTGGCCAAGTGTATGCAGGTACTCTCTCTCTCTCTCTCTCTGACTGTCTTCACCGTCTTGGGGCTTCCTGGCTACAGCTCTCCAGCTGGGCCACTATAGTTCAGTTCCCACCTTTGGGGTGCCTCACTGTCCAGGCCACTTCCCCACAGTGGCTAATGAGGGTTGTGGGGGGACCCAGTCCCACCCACTACTCTGGGTCCCAGTTCAGGGATCCTGTAGATAGCAGCTATCTGCTGTGTCTCTTTATCTAAGTCATGCTGCTGATCTAATTCCACTTCCCCGTGGCTGTGCCGTCTTCACACTTACCTCAGGGCCTTGTCCTGATGGAGTCCCTGCAACCAGCTCAGGGCTCCTTCTCTCTCTCCCTGGCTTCTGGCAGCACTACCTTGTCAGAGATCCTGCAGCTCTGTCAACTGTCCACACACCATCCGCACTCATTCAGCTCCGGCAAGGAACTGAGCTCTGTATGGCCCTGCAGCTCTTCTTATAGTAGGCTACTGGGCCCTGATTGGCTGTGTCCTACACAGCCACTCTAGGCAGCTTGGAGGACCCCCTCCCCTGCCCTTTTTGGGGGCAGGGTGTGGCAGGGCCAGGAGGTCTCCAGGAGGGGGTCTCACAGGGTCTGGTCTACCTCATCATAATGCTCAACATCTTAGATGTCCACACACAAATGCAAGGAGTAGGGAGAATAACATGAAGAATTGGAAGTACTAATACATAAGCTAAATTATGACAACTGGTATTCAGCAGAGACTTGGTTGGATAAATCTCATGACTGGAATATTGGTATGGGGGTATAGCTTGGTTAGGAAGGACAGGCAGGGAAAAAAGGAAGGTGGTGTTGCATTACCAATATAATATACAATTGTTCTAAGGTTCAAGAGGAACTGAAAGGTAGACCAGCTGAAAGCCTCTGGGTGAAGATAAAAGGAAACAATAGGTGCAACTTCATGGTATGGGTCTACTATACACATCACCAAATCACAAGGATGAGGAGGCATTTCTATAACAAACAACAGAAATATTCAAAACATGAGACTTGGTAGTAAGGTGGGATTTTAACTAACCAGACATCGGTTTGAAAAGCAGTATGGTGAAAAGAAGTGTCCAACAGGGTCTTGGAATGAAGACAATGTCTTGTTTCAGAAAGTATAAGTCAGGGGTCTCAAAGTCCCGGCCCGCGGAGGAGAGACCAACATAGCCACACTGCCAGCTCTGTCTGCTGCAGGTGCCGCCCCCCGCAGCTCCCAGGGCTGGGGAAGAGGAACAGAGATACCATCACTAGCTGCTGGGTAGAGTCAGCCAGGGAGGCAGCATCATTATTTGCCGGGCAGAGTCAGCCATGGAGGCAGTGTCACTTTTTCCCCACAATTAATATAAACCAGTCAAAATACCGAACACAACTGTCTGATGCACACCTTGCTGCAATCCTGAAGGTTTCAACTGCTCAGTCACTGAGGCCAAACATCAACAAACTGACAGAACTGAAGCGTTGCCAGGTGTCTGGCAAACACTAAACTCTCTGGCAGGCGAAGAATTGGATAAAATTGTAGGACAGTTTTATTATTTCTAAGAAATTCAAAATAAAAAATACAATATAAACGTTTTCTTTTCTGAACACCATTATTGTGACATTATTGGCCCTCTGGGAGGATTTGAGGACTGGCACTGGCCCTAAGGTAAATTGAGTTTGAGACCCCTGGTGTAAGTAGTAACTAGGGGAACAGTCATTTTAGACTCAATTCTGACTAACAGGGAGTTGTGATTCTAAAGGCAATTTGGGAGAAAGTGATTATTATAGGGTTGGCCACCTCCTGAGTGCCGCAGCGTGCCCCTGCGTGGCCACTCTGCAATGCCCTGCCTCTGTTTCCCTCTCAGTAAGGTAACAATGACTTCACTTTAACAGCCCACAAATTGAAGCCAAACACTCTACTTTACATCATGGTGCCTCTCTTTAATGGAGCCTTCTGAAAGAGTGCTTAAAACAGAGATTACGCACCCTGTGCAATAACGGTAGTTCTTCGAGATGTGTCCCTATGAATGCCCCACTATTGGAGCACATGCTCCCCACACACCCTCAATCAGAGATTTTCATTAGCAATGTCCATTTGGCCTGCACATGTATCTGTGGTATGCTCGTGGCCTGCACCAAGGCTATATCAGGCTGTGTGGGCAAACCGCCCCCTCAGTTCCTTCTGCTCCACCACGTCTCAGGAAACTCTGAAGCAAAGGGGAAGGAGAGTGAGCAGTGGAGTACCCATATGGACACACATCTCAAAGAACTACAGTTACTGCACAGGGCGAGTAACCTCTGTTACTTCTTCAAGTAGTGTACCTATGGGTGCTCCGCTCTTGGTGGCTGCTGAGCAGTATCTCCCATAGGAAGGGGGCGGAGGGCGGGGAGCCTCAGAAAGGAGTCCATGACATGGGAGAGAACTGCACTGCCAGCTGAAGCATCAGATCTGGAGATACTGACCAGGCGATAGAGTTTAGACAAGGTATGTACCAAAGACCACGTAGCAGCTCTGCAGACTTCTGAAACTGGAAAATTTTTAAGGAGGGTCATTGATGTAGCTTGCGATCTGGTCAAGTACACCAACAGGCTGATGGGGGCGGAATGTTGCCGGCCTGGTAGCAAGTGATAATACAGTTGGAAATCCATTCAGAGAATCAGGATAGAGATGTCAGAGCTGTTTGACCTGCAATCGAAACAAAGGGTCTACTGGATTTACGAAATAGTTTAGCTCTACCTAGATAGAAGGATAATGCTCTCCTGACGTCATCGCACATCTAGAGTATTGAGAACAGCCGCCAGGTTACAAATATGCAGTTTGGGGAAAAAACACCTGAAAAGAGTCTGATCTGATTCAGATGATATTCAAAAGTCACTCTAGGGATAAATCTGGGGTGTGGTAATAAGGACACCTTATTCCTGTAGAATATTGTGAAAGGGTGGGGCAGGGGGGAGTCTGCCATTAAGGCCTCAATCTCTCCAACTCTGAGGGCTGAGGTAATAGCCACTAGCAAGGCTGTTTTCCCAGATAAATTCAATAAGCAGCAGGTGGCCATTGGCTCAAAAGGGGGTTTTGTGAGGCTTCTGAGAACCAAGTTCAGGTCCCGGACAAGAGCAGAAACTTTTGTCTGTGGGAAGAGATTTACCAGGCCTTTCATGAACCTCATGGCTGTGGGGAGAAAAACCCTCAATCGTCATATGAAAGGTGTAGTGCTGTATGACTGAAGACCATTTGTATCATTGTTGCTACCACTGTTATACAATTGCAACAAATCTTGTACAAAGTGTATCATAAGTTGTCAGTGGAAAAGTTAGAATATGTCAGATATGATTATCCCAGTTAAATTCATGTCTCATGGCTGTATCTGAAGTTATGAATATTGGTAATGTATCTCAAATGTGTTTGTTCTTGGGATGACACCCACAAGAAAAGGAGCACTTGTGGCACCTTAGAGACCAACAAATTTATTTGAGCATAAACTTTCGTGAGCTACAGCTCACTTCATCGGATACATTCAGTGGAAAATACAGTGAGGAGATTTATATATATAGAGAACATGAAACAATGGGAGTTACCATACACACTGTAACCAGAGTGATCACTTAAGATGAGCTATTACCAGCAGGAGAGTGGGAGGGGAGGGGGGGGAGGGATAAAACCTTTTGTAGTGATAATCAAGGTGGGCCATTTCCAGCAGTTGATAAGAACATCTGAGGAACAGTGGGGGGTGGGAGAGGGATAAACATGGGGAAATAGTTTTACTTTGTGTAATGACCCATCCACTCCCATTCTTTATTCAAGCCTAAGTAAATTGTATCCAGTTTCCAAATTAATTCCAATTCAGCAGTCTCTCGTTGGAGTCTGTTTTTGAAGTTTTTTTGTTGAAGAATTGCAACTTTTGGGTCTGTAATCGAGTGACCAGAGAGATTGAAGTGTTCTCACAATGTGCCAGCAATGCCCCTCTGCCATGTACATTGGTCAAACTAGACAGTTTCTACGTAAAAGAATAAATGGACACAAAACAGACGTCAAGGATTATAACATTCAAAAACCAGTTGGAGAACACAAAGTAAAACTATTTCCCCATGTTAATCCCCACCCCCCACTGTTCCTCAGATGTTCTTGTCAACTGCTGGAAATGGCCCACCTTGATTATCACTACAAATGGTTCCTCCCACCCCGGCTCTCCTGCTCGTAATAGTTTGTTTGCAGGAGCATAAATGCCTAATAAGCGTGAAGTGGCCCTGGAATTTTTAAGGGTAGGTAACGACTTGGCTATGTTCTCTGCAAATAACTTTAGTCCATCAAACAGGCAAAGTCTTCATCATATTCTGGACATCTCTGTGGAAACCGGACATTTTTAGCCAGGAAGCCCTACACACCGCCGCCATAGAAACAGAACAGGGTACAGTGTTTGCAGCATCGAGAGCTGCCTGCAACTATGTTCTTGCCAGTAACTGTCCCTCAGTGACTCTGGCCTGGAATTGTTTCCTTTGATCTGGAAGAAGGTGTTCAATAAATGACCCAAACTTCGTGTAGTTGGTGAAGTTGTATTTGGCTATCAGCACTTGGTAATTTGCAGTGTGGAATTGCAGCATAGCCGATGAATAGCCCTTCATCCTGAGGGGGTCCAGGTGCTTTCGGTCTCTGTCATATGGGGTGGATTTATAACGGTGTTGTTTGCCCTGCTCAGTTCACTATATTGATGACCAGAGAACTGGGAGGTGGGTAAGAGACGAGGAATTCAAAATCCTTGATTGGGACATAACATTTTTGTCAGCCTTCTTACAAGTGTACGTGGGGTTTGTCAGATGGTCCTTGCAGGTTCTAGAAGAGCCTTATTAATAAGGAGGGCAATTCTAGATGGTGTTGCAGAGGGAAGAACATCCAACAGTTTATATTGGGATTCTCTGACCTACTCAAGGGGTATCTGCAGACAGTCTACCACCCGCTTTATGAGGTCCTGGAACGACTGAAAATCAGCATCCGTGGTTGGAGAAGGAGGCATCAGGGCTTCATCTGGTGAAGAGAGTGAGATGGTGGTTTGAGGTATGGCTTCTCTGTCCACCCTGGTCTTCTGCTCCTCAAATTCTTCCCTGCTTTGGCCTCTCTATCATCTCAATGGGCGAGAGTTGGGGCCCGAGAGAACTACTGACGATAAACCGCCCAGGGATCCCAATATGCCCATAGAGGTCCCTACAAGAGAGAGGACGGCATCCAGGGTTTTTCCTAACAGGAATGATGAGGCCCCAGAACATCTTCCCTGCCCCTTCAGGATGCGGGGGGGTCAGTGTAAGGGTGCATAAGAGAACCCTGCACTGAAATGGAAATAGAGGGAAAGTCATTATCATCATCCTCTTCTTCTTCTAATGGAGGAGCTCCCACAGAAAAGGGAGGCGACAGTACTGGGGATGCAAAAGGATCTGGAGCTCAAGAGGTTCTTGGAACCCACCATCAATGGAGACTCTAGTTCAGCAGTCACAGTTAAGTCCCTCTGGTTCCTAAAGTCCTGTGGTACCAAATGGTGTTGTGGCACCGAATGGTGTGGCAGCACCAAGTGTGGCATCAGCATCAAGCAGGGTTGTGGTAGAGGACGTTTGTTCTTGCCCAACAGTACCATAGACTTTGGGCACTTCACAGGTTGGTGCCAAAGAGGTTGGAGGCTTACCCAGTACCGCAACAGTTGATAAGGACAGAATGGAGTCAGGTCCAATAGTACTGATCTTCAATGCTTGGTTCCAGAGTCTTCCCAGGGCCCTGTTTACCTTTAGCACTGTCATGTTTTCTCACCTCACCTGGGCTAGAAGAGCCTTTTGCCTCTCCAGTCCCAAGCCTCAAGGAAGTCCTCTTTGAGACTGTAGATCTGGCTGGAGACCAAGGTCTTTTTGAGGGAAAATCCCTAGAAGGGGAACTAGAGCTCCTCTTCTTGGAAGATCTGGAGGAGGACTCTTGAGAATTTCTCCTTTTTTAGGAAAACGTGGCGCTTAGGTGGAAGCTTACAAGAAGTGGAAGGTTGGACATATGACCAGGGAAGAGTATAAAAATATTGCTCGGGCATGTAGGAATGTTATCAGGAGGGCCAAATTGCACCTGGAGCTGCAGCTAGCCAGAGATGTCAAGAGTAACAAGAAGGGTTTCTTCAGGTATGTTGGCAACAAGAAGAAAGCCAAGGAATGTGTGGGCCCCTTACTGAATGAGGGAGGCAACCTAGTGACAGAGGATGTGGAAAAAGCTAATGTACTCAATGCTTTTTTTGCCTCTGTTTTCACTAACAAGGTCAGCTCCCAGACTGCTGCGCTGGGCATCACAAAATGCGGAAGAGATGGCCAGCCCTCTGTGGAGATAGAGGCGGTTAGGGACTATTTAGAAAAGCTGGACGTGCACAAGTCCATGGGGCCGGACGAGTTGCATCCGAGAGTGCTGAAGGAATTGGCGGCTGTGATTGCAGAGCCACTGGCCATTATCTTTGAAAACTCGTGGCGAACCGGGGAAGTCCCAGATGACTGGAAAAAGGCTAATGTAGTGCCAATCTTTAAAAAAGGGAAGAAGGAAGATCCTGGGAACTACAGGCCAGTCAGCCTCACCTCAGTCCCTGGAAAAATCATGGAGCAGGTCCTCAAAGAATCAATCCTGAAGCACTTGCATGAGAGGAAAGTGATCAGGAACAGTCAGCATGGATTCACCAAGGGAAGGTCATGCCTGACTAATCTAATCGCCTTTTATGATGAGATTACTGGTTCTGTGGATGAAGGGAAAGCAGTGGGTGTATTGTTTCTTGACTTTAGCAAAGCTTTTGACACGGTCTCCCATAGTCTTCTTGTCAGCAAGTTAAGGAAGTATGGGCTGGATGAATGCACTATAAGGTGGGTAGAAAGCTGGCTAAATTGTCGGGCTCAACAGGTAGTGATCAATGGCTCCATGTCTAGTTGGCAGCCGGTATCAAGTGGAGTGCCCCAAGGGTCGGTCCTGGGGCCGGTTTTATTCAATATCTTCATAAATGATCTGGAGGATGGTGTGGATTGCACTCTCAGCAAATTTGCGGATGATACTAAACTGGGAGGAGTGGTAGATACGCTGGAGGGGAGGGATAGGATACAGAAGGACCTAGACCAATTGGAAGATTGGGCCAAAAGGAATCTGATGAGGTTCAATAAGGATAAGTGCAGGGTCCTGCACTTAGGACGGAAGAACCCAATGCACAGCTACAGACTAGGGACCGAATGGCTAGGCAGCAGTTCTGCGGAAAAGGACCTAGGGGTGACAGTGGACGAGAAGCTGGATATGAGTCAGCAGTGTGCCCTTGTTGCCAAGAAGGCCAATGGCATTTTGGGATGTATAAGTAGGGGCATAGCGAGCAGATTGAGGGACGTGATCGTTCCCCTCTATTCGACATTGGTGAGGCCTCATCTGGAGTACTGTGTCCAGTTTTGGGCCCCACACTTCAAGAAGGATGTGGATAAATTGGAGAGAGTCCAGCGAAGGGCAACAAAAATGATTAGGGGACTGGAACACATGAGTTATGAGGAGAGGCTGAGGGAGCTGGGATTGTTTAGCCTGCAGAAGAGAAGAATGAGGGGGGATTTGATAGCTGCTTTCAACTACCTGAAAGGGGGTTCCAAAGAGGATGGCTCTAGACTGTTCTCAATGGTAGCAGATGACAGAACGAGGAGTAATGGTCTCAAGTTGCAGTGGGGGAGGTTTAGATTGGATATTAGGAAAAACTTTTTCACTAAGAGGGTGGTGAAACACTGGAATGCGTTACCTAGGGAGGTGGTAGAATCTCCTTCCTTAGAGGTTTTTAAGGTCAGGCTTGACAAAGCCCTGGCTGGGATGATTTAACTGGGAATTGGTCCTGCTTTGAGCAGGGGGTTGGACTAGATGACCTTCTGGGGTCCCTTCCAACCCTGATATTCTATGATTCTGTGATTCTAAGGGGTGCTAGAAACTCCCAGAGAATTATGTCCAGGGTGGTTCTGACCTGATTCTGAAGAGCAGTGAAGGGAATTCTCCATCATAAGGAATCAAAGTTTGACTTTTCGCTTCTTCCAAGCCCTAGATTTCAGAGCTAGACAGAAGTTGCATTTCTATGGCACGTGACTCGCCCAGACACTGACTGGGATGGCCTCTTTGCACAAGAGGCAGCATTAAATCCTGGTGACCAAGGCATGCCCTTTATATGGAGGATTTTCCTGGAGGGAATAGAACAAGTCTTTATAACCAAAAAAGGGTGGGTGTTGTTGTTTTTAAAACAAAACAAAAACAAGTACTGACCCAACTATGAACAAACTAGCCAATTAACTGAGTAGAGAAAGCTCCATAACTGCCAAGATAGGCAAGAAGTGGACACACTATCTCCATCTCAGGCCAAGGCACTTGAGAAGAAACTGAGGGAGGGGGTTTGTCTGTGCAGCTTGGTATAGCCTTGGTGCAGGTCATGAGGATACCAACAGCACATGCATGGGCCAAACAGACACTGCCAATGAAAATCTCTGATCAAGAGCGTGTGGAGCACACGTGCACCAAGAATTGAGTACCTGTTGGAATACTACTCAAAGAAGAAGAATGATTTATAGGCTCTTACCTCAGTGCCCAAGCAAAAGTTAAACTTCTCAAAACAAAAAAGACCCTGGGTTCCAGCTGCAGCTTCTTCTGTAAGGCCTAGGGCTTCTTCAGGATCTCTCCCAGCCCTGCCTATCTGGAAAGCTTTATAATCCCATCTGTTTGTTCAGTCTCTCTCTCAGGCTTCCCTTCCTAGAGAGCTCTGTAATCCCTTCTCTCCCCCTTGCAATTTACTGCTACTCTTTTATAAAGCATCAGCCCCTCTTCCGTCAGCTAATTAAGACACACATACCCTTTTAGGTGTGGTGCATTCAGGAATCAGCGTTGGCTTGCTCCAGTCCCTACAGGGACAAGCCACTCTGTTACAGAGGTCATATTATGACAGATTTCATGATTCTAATGAAAGGAAGGAGTGAGAGCAGCACAATAAGGGCAATGGACTTCCAAAAAGCAGACTAAAATTCAGAGAACTGATAGGTAAGAATGGGAAGAAAATCTAAGGGATAAGAGAGTTCAGGAAATCTGTCAGTATATTAAAGAGACAATATAAAAGACACAACAGCAAACTATTCTGATTCAAAGGAAAGCAAGGAGGAATAGTAAGAGGCCAATATGGCTCCATGATGAACTCTTTAAGTGACCTGAAAAATCAAAAAGGAATTCTGCAAAAAGTGGAAATGCAAATTGCTAAGGAGGAGTACAAAAGAATAGCACAAGAATGTAGGGACAAGATCAGAAAGGCTAAGGCACAAAATGAGTTATACCTAGTAAGGGACATAAAAGCCAATATGTTCTTTAAATACATCAGGAGAATGAAAAAGATGAAGGAAAGTATATGGCAGGGCAGGAGAGCTAATAATTGATGACATCAAAAAGGCTGTGGTGTTTGTTTGTCTTCATTAAAAAGTTTTATAGCGACCAGATACTCAATACAATTAATATTAACAACAAGGGGGAAGACACACAAACCAAAGTATGGAAAGAACAGATTAAAGAGTATTTAGATAAGTTAGATATATTCAAGCTGACAGGGCCTGATTAAATGCATCCTAGGGTACTTAAGGAACTAGATGAAGTCATCTTGGAACAATTAGTGATTATATTCAAGAATTCATGGAGGACAGGTGACGTCCCAGAGGACTGGAGAAGGGTAAACATAGTACTCATCTTTAAAAAGGGGGAACAAAGAGAACTCAGGGAATTATAGACCAGACAGCCTAACTGTGACACTTGGAAAGATACCGGAACAAATTATCAATCAATTTGTAAGCACCTCAAGGACAAATCATATCAAGCCAACTTAATTTCCTTCTTTGACAGGGTTACTAGCTTAATGGAAGCAGCAGACAGGATATATCTTGATTTTTCAGTAATGCTTTTGACACAGTTCCACGTTATTCTCATAAACAAAATTAGGGAAATACCATCTAGATGAAATTACTATAAGGTGAGTTCAAACCATACTCAGAATTGATAGCAGTGGTTCACTATCAACCTGGGAGGGTGTATCTAGTGAAATACAGCAGGGGTCAGATCTGGATCTGGTACTAGTCACATTTTCATTAATGACTCGGACAATGGAGTGGAAAGTGTGATGCTACACCCCATATTCATCCTGGGGTATGATTCTGATATGATTATGACATAATTATGATGCAATTTGTACAAAAAGAAAAGGAGTACTTGTGGCACCTTAGAGACTAACCAATTTATTTGAGCATAAGCTTTCGTGAGCTACAGCTCACTTCATCGGATGCATAAAGTGGAAAATGCAGTGAGGATGTTTTATACACACAGACCATGAAAAAATGGGTGTTTATCACTTCAAAAGGTTTTCTCTCCCTCCCCCCCACTCCCCTGCTGGTAATAGCTAATCTAAAGTGATCACTCTCCTTACGTTGTGTATGATAATCAAGGTGGGCCATTTCCAGCACAAATCCAGGGTTTAATCCAGGGTTTAACTGAGGAACAGTGGGGGGTGGGGTAGGAAAAAACAAGGGGAAATAGGTTACCTTGCATAATGACTTAACCACTCCCAGTCTCTATTCAAGCCTAAGTTAATTGTATCCAATTTGCAAATGAATTCCAATTCAGCAGTCTCTCGCTGGAATCTGGTTTTGATAAAGTTGCGATATTACAACAGAAAAACTTCAAAACCAGACTCCAGCGAGAGACTGCTGAATTGGAATTCATTTGCAAATTGGATACAATTAACTTAGGCTTGAATAGAGACTGGGAGTGGTTAAGTCATTATGCAAGGTAACCTATTTCCCCTTGTTTTTTCCTATCCCCCGCCCCACTGTTCCTCAGACGTTCTTATTAATCCCTGGATTTGTGCTGGAAATGGCCCACCTTGATTATCATACACACTGTAAGGAGAGTGATCACTTTAGATAAGCTATTACCAGCAGGAGAGTGGGGTGGGGGGAGAGAAAACCTTTTGAAGTGATAAACACCCATTTTTTCATGGTCTGTGTGTATAAAACATCCTCACTGCATTTTTCACTTTATGCATCCGATGAAGTGAGCTGTAGCTCACGAAAGCTTATGCTCAAATAAATTGGTTAGTCTCTAAGGTGCCACAAGTACTCCTTTTCTTTTTGCGAATACAGACTAACACGGCTGCTACTCTGAAATTTGTACAAAGTAGGTCATGTGGGGTGTCACTGGAAAAGTTATGGATTTGCTGAATATGATTATCCCATTTGTGGGCATGAATCTTTTTGTATCTGAAGTTATGAATATTGACTATGTATCTGTACTTCATATGTGCTTACTCTGAGTTACGTCCACAGCTAGTCTTTCAGGTACAACAACGAAGAAATTAGACAATGCTGGTGGCCCATCAGCAAAGACAATAGGGTATGGAAGAGTTTAGTCTTCCTGTAAACATTTTGGCCAGCCTGTAAGTAATGGCTGCTATGACTCAGCAAGGACATCAAACCACATGATACTGAACTCCATTTTGGGTACCTGTATTTTTCCACAAACTGGGCTGGGAACTGTTTTTGAAACAAAGGGTTCCTGCCATATGGTAAAGCTATATGAAGTGGGAGTGACATCATCTAGGGACCTCCCTCCCCACACAAGAGAATTTCTGGAAGCAGCTGAGGAACAATGACTGAACTTGGGGAAGTGCTGGTCCCAGGCTAAAAGGATTTCTAGCCTGTGTATGGAAACCTAGTATCATCAGCCAGGGTGAGAAATTGCTAATTCATATCCAGTCTTTCCAGTAGTTTAGGCTTAGTTTGCGCTTTTGTTTATTTACTAGGTAATCTGCTTTGATTGGTTTGTTATCACTTATAATTACTTAAAATATATCTTTTGTAGTTAATAAACGTATTTTTTGCTTTATCTAAACCAGTATGCCTTTGAGTGAAGCGTCTGGGGAAAAATCTCAGCTTGGTTAACACAGGCTTGTTGCATACTCCTCTCCACATTGAGGGAGGGGCAAACTGAGTAATAAATTCAAACTGGTTGGGGTTTTGACCAGGGCAGGATGGTACAACTCCGGGGTCTTAGGCTAGGGAGCTTGGGGTTGTCTTGGCTGTAGACTCTCTATTGTTGGTTCATGCAGTGGCTGGTCAGAGCCTGCCTGTAACTGCAGCTGGATGTGTCCCTGTCTGTCTGAATGCTGGTGGAAGTGTAGGACCAGGAGCTGTCTACAGCTTGTCACAGCAGCACAGTGTGAGAGGGAGCCCAGGCTGGTGAGTCAGAGGACTCGGTGGTACCCCAGATTCAGGTAGCACCCCGGGGTGGCAACCCATCACAGAAAGTATGCTTCTAAAAATGTGCAGGTAACACCAACCTGGAAGGGGTTGCAAGCACTTTGGAGGACAGGATTAGAATTCAAAACAACCTGGACAAATCCGAAATCAACAAGATGAAATTCAATAAAGACAAGTGCAAAGTACTAATTTAGGAAGGAAAATCAAAAGCACAAAATCAAGTGCAACCCTACAAAATGGGGAATAACTGGCGAGGCAGTAGCACTGCTGAAAAGGATCTGGGGGTTACAGTGGATCACACATTGAATGAGAGTCAACAATGGGATGCAGTTGCAAAGAAGGCTAGTATGATTCTGGGTTGTATTAACAGGAGTGTAGTAGGTAAGACACAGAAGGTAATTGTTCCACTCTAGTCGGCAATGGTGAGGCCTCAGCTAGAGTTCTGTGTCCAAGTATGGGCAGCACACTTCAGCAAAGACGTGAATAAATTGCAGAGAGCTCAGGGGAGATCTACAAAAACGATAAAATGTTTAGAGAACCTGACCTATGAGAAAAAGTTTAAAAAAACCTGGGTATCATCTCGATAAAAGCCGAGTGGGAAGGGAGACCCTGATAACATTCTTCAAAAAATGTTAAGGACTGTTATAAAGAGTACAGTGATCAATTGTTCTCCATGAGCACTGATGGTCGGACAAGAAGATGTGCTTAATCCACAACAAGGGAGATTTAGGATAGATATTAGGAAATCTCTCTCTATACATAAGGACAGTTAAGCACTGGAACAGGCTTCCAAGGGAGGTTATGGAATCCCCACCACTGGAGGTTTTTAAGAAAAGGTTAGGCAAATACCTGTCAGAAACGGTCAAGATATACTTGGTCCTGCCTCAGAGCAGGGGGATGAAATGACCTCTTGAGGGCGCTTCCAATGCTACATTTCTATGAGTCTATGATTTTTTTTAGTGTCTGACCATACTACTTAAAGGATATGCTATCAAAAGTGATTTCCCCCCCATTTTTAGTCAGTTTTTAAAAACTGATGTGGACAGTGTCCCTTTAAGTTTTGGAAGATGTCGGTTTGAGTTTTTTCACCATCCCAGAAACCATAGATAACAACTACAAACCCCAGTGCACTCAGACCTCTTCTGCCCCTTCTCCCACCAACTGGGGTCAGGTTATCAAGCACTAATTCGCCACTTACATCTGTCTGGGGCAGCACTAAGCTTCATCTGCTTACTCTTTTCTTTGATGTAATCATCCATCCATTGCTTCCTTGGGGTCTCTTTCCTACCACCCTCTCCTGCCATGCTCTTTTCATAAGGACCTCTTCATTCATCCTCTCTGTATGGGTCTGAACCAGCAAAATCGCTTTTTTTTTCTTTTAAACCAGCGACATCATGGATGTTGACTTTCATTCTAATGCTTTCATTCTAAATCTGTGCCTTCATGTAACTTTTTATAGTGTGAAGACATGTCATCTGAAACACCAATAGGTGTTGAACCTGCCATCTCTTTACTGCCCAGTCTTCTGCACCATACAGGACAGTGGGGTGCACCACTGTTCTGAACAGTTGGGTTTTCAGTCTCAATGGTATACACAATAGCGGAGATATTATTGCACAATTTTCCAGCACTTCCCAATCTGGACTGTTTTTCTCACTCAAGCTCATCATCTTTCTTAACCCAGCTGCCAATGTACTTGAATTGATCGGTCTGGTTTAGCCATATTCCATCAATCTCTATATTCAGTTTCCCTATGGCCCCTCTACTGATCCACATGGTCTCACTCTTGGTCATGTTAATTTTCATCCCATGCCTGCTTATATGGTCATACCACTGGTCTGCTATTTCCCCTAAGTCTTCTTTTGAGGATGCCCTTACTGTTATGTCCACTGCATTGAGCAGCTATTTGCCCTTTCCCATTAGGATCTTCCTGCTGACAGAGTCCATCAATATGATAAAAAGCAGTAGATGGAGGACCAACCCCTAGTGCTGTCTTGCTTTCACTTCACTACACTCTGACTTTAATAAAATAATAATAATAAATAATATCTAGCTCTTATATAGTATTTTTCATTAGTAGATCTCAATGCTTTACAAAAGTTAGTTAGTTTCATTATAACCATTTTACAGATGGAGAAACTGAGGCACACCTATGTCTGCCACTACTACTAACAGCGGTGAATATGTATATTCGCTGATATTTTCCTTAAAATGATTCAGTGTAGTAGTTAACGTTGAAATGTAATTTGCCATTAGCAGGCTTCAGAGCTAATCGTTCATTGAAATGAAGAGGGATACCTCAGATGACTTCATCAGAATTAAAATTTCAGGCTGTCTACAGACTCCCGCAGACAATACCACCTCCGTTACATTCAGTTCAGATTTGGAGGTTAATCTTCACAAGGGATAGAAACGCCAGCTGAGATTCTGGACTCTGCCTCTAGGAGGTGCAGACCAGAAAGAGACCCCACAGACCAGAAAGAGTGGGGGTGCTGGCAGGGCAAGATGGCTTATGCCACTTTTGCACTCTCCTGATACTGGGCTGTTTCAGGGCCAGAGCAGCCCCGATATAATTTAGACAGCCCTGAGACTACTGTGTAGATTACAGCAGCCTCCCTAGGGTGCTGTATAGGCAGAAACACCATCAGCAACTTCCACAGTATACATAATGTGGAACCCCCTCCACGCCCCTCCCGCCATTCCTGAGGACACTCTTCCTCTTCTCAAGCCATATGCCTGGCACATCTCCTAGTCCAGGGCTTGTGAGAAGTCCTGTCTTCCTCAATTCCTGCATGGGGAGAATACTCCTCCAGCTACAGGGCCCCTGTATGCCACTCTGGGCATTTTACCTGGTGTAAAGGGGCTGGGTGAGGATCTCACTCTGTCTTTTTAAAATGAAATCTTGGATTCTGGATCACAACCACGTGGAAGTTTCCAAAAAAGGTAATTATCTGGTTATTTGCATAGCTGCACAATTACATTATACATTGTTGGATCATATTAAAGAAGTTCTGTATTAAAATCACAAATGAGTTTGACTCCCCATAGTTTAAATTCCAGGATATTACTAATTAAGAGGTCTCTTGGTTTTTGATGTCGTTTTTAACCATTTCTCTCCCTCTCTGTGTGAAACTTGCAAGCTGCTAATTGTGTTAGTACATCCAAAGACAGAGTCTGTTCTCAAAGCAATACTTTGTAACAACTACTCCTCACACAGAGAGAGACTCAAAGCGATACTTGGTAACAACAGAAACAGCACACAGAGACTCCCTGCCCTTGTGTTGTATTCATCTTGCTTTGTTAACAAATGTGATTAAAATAGAGATAGAGGATGCATATGGATGGATGCTTGGTGTGGATAATAAATGAATGATCAGGGAGGTGCCAGCCTAGGAGTTTAGTATCGGTCGGCCGAAGAATGAGCAGAGTGGAGACAACTAGACGACTCCCGGAGGGCAGACTGGAATCCACCCAACAGCCTCAAGGATGGGAGAACCAAAGAACAAGATAACATCTGGCAGCACGGAGCCACCAGGAATGTGCCATCTGCTGATTGATTCAGCAACAGCATGATGAAGCAATTCCCACAGACTGGCATAGGAAGAAATTCCTATAAAAATGGACTCTAGAAATTGAGAACTTTGGGGTCTGATTCTGCAAACCAACTTCCAGGAGCATCAGATGAGCATCTGACAAGGCCCTGCTCCCTCCTCGTGTCCAGGCCACCTGGCCAGTGGCTTGGCACGAGCAACTCTAAGGCTGGTAACTATGATAACAACCTTGCAGAACCTCTGTGTGTGTGTGTATGAATGAATGTGTGAATAAATATGAAATTGAATGGAATGTTATAGCTATAACTAACTGCTTACTATGATTCTTTCTGTATTCACAATAAATGTGGCATTTTGCCTTTTCCCCTTTAATAAGATCCTGCTGGTTTTTATTTTATTGGTAGAACAACATGAGGCTTTGCATATACAAGTTCTGCCCTGAACTAGTGATAAAGAAGGAAATTATTCAGAGAACAAGACAGACTAATTTCTGATCAGAGTGATGAATACTCAGACTGTACTGTCACAGTTTCAGGTTATCTATATCTGTCTTCCTCCCTCCCCCCTCCACCAGTGTTCCACTCCACGAGTTCCTAGTCAGGTCTCAGGCCTTTATCCATCAACTGTCTCTGGGCAGGAACCTTTCTTCCACTCTCTCCCGACCAGAGGAGATTTAAGGCTGCACAGCTCACCGCCTTACACTGTGATATCCCCAGCAGGCCAGTCTGCCTAACACCCAGCACCCCTGTTTTGCTTTCTCTCCAAGGTCTATGACCAGTGTATTGCTAGCAGTTAAAGGTTACCATACAGCTTTTTCTAAGCAAGCACATTTATTCTTAAGGTAAAAACCTTACAGAAAAAAATATTTAAACAATAAAAGTTCCTGTATGCAGGCTAAAAGCTTACCAAAGGTCACCCATCGATCTTATGAGGACTAGTAGGCCACCCTTCCGCAAGGGTTGGGTCCCTCCCTTGAACAGAAGTTTCTGTTTGTTTGCTGGGTCAGAAAGAAGACCCTGTACCAGTTCAAGCTCATCCTTTTATACCAAAAGTCCTTTCTTCATCTTCCAGTCTGTGGAAGACCCAGCTTGAATCAGTATATGCAATCCACTCCAGGTGATAGTACCTCTCTAGAATTATTTAGTGATTTGCCTTAATCACCCTTCATCATTTTCAGATTGTGTAGGAACTGCAGTAACTCACCCCCCATGGAGAAGAATACAATCATACATAAACTATTCATAGATTTAAAATGGGTCCCAAAGATAGCCCATGTGATTGCAGTATCTCTCACATATAATATAGCATATTTTAAAATGTTTATTTCAGGGGACTGGACGACTCAGAAGATTGGCATGAATATCTGGATCCTTTCGCTTTGGGGCTGTCAGTTTGGATCTGGTTCGGGTAGTAAATGACTGAAGGTTTCTACTATCTAAGAGTGTCCTGGTGGCCTATGTCAAATGACAAGCCAGCTGTATTAGTGAGTAAGCAAAACCTATTTAACTCTTTCCCAGAAGGATCAATACCTGCTTAACAGGAAACACTAGCAGCCTTTTACAAGGCCCCTTGAAAATTTAGGTCTAAATGTTTGAAAAAAAAAACCCCATATCACAGCTCAACTAAATACCTTAGACCAAGATCTGCAGTAATGTGTAACACGTATACACGCTTTAACCTACATATGCACTCATAGAATCATAGAATATCAGGGTTGGAAGGGACCTCAGGAAGTCATCTAGTCCAGCCCCCTGCTCAAAGCAGGACCAATCCCCAACCAAATCATCCCAGCCAGGGCTTTGTCAAGCCTGATCTTAAAAACTTCAAAGGAAGGAGATTCCACCACCTCCCTAGGTAACCCATTCCAGTGTTTCACCACTCTCCGAGTGAAAAACTTTTTCCTAATATCCAACCTAGACCTCCCCCACTGCAACTTGAGACCATTACTCCTCGTTATGTCATCTGCTATCACTGAGAACAGTCTAGATCCATCCTCTTTGGAACCCCCTTTCAGGTAGTTGAAAGCAGCTATCAAATCCCCCCTCATTCTTCTCTTCCGCAGACTAAACAATCCCAGTTCCCTCAGCCTCTCATCATAAGTCATGTGTTCCAGTTCCCTAATCATTTTTGTTGCCCTCCACTGGACGCTTTCCAGTTTTTTCACATCCTTCTTGTAGTGTGGGGCCCAAAACTGGACACAGTACTCCAGATGAGGCCTCACCAATGCCGAATGGAGGGGAATGATCATGTCCCTCGATCTGCTGGCAATTCCCCTACTTATACATCCCAAAATGCCATTGGCCTTCTTGGCAACAAGGGCACACTGCTGACTCATATCCAGCTTCTCGTCCACTGTCACCCCTAGGCCCTTTTCTGCAGAACTGCTGCCGAGCCATTCGGTCCCTAGTCTGTAGCAGTGCATGGGATTCTTCCGTCCTAAGTGCAGACTCTGCACTTGTCCTTGTTGAACCTCATCAGATTTCTTTTGGCCCAATCCTCCAATTTTTCTAGGTCCCTCTGTATCCTATCCCTACCCTCCAGCATATCTACCTCTCCTCCCAGTTTAGTGTCATCTGCAAACTTGCTGAGGGTGCAATCCACGCCATCCTCCAGATCATTTATGAAGATATTGAACAAAACCGGCCCCAGGACCGACCCTTGGGGCACTCCACTTGATACCAGCTGCCAACTAGACATGGAGCCATTGATCACTACCCATTGAGCCCGACAATCTAGCCAGCTTTCTATCCACCTTATAGTCCATTCATCCAGCCCATATTTCCTTAACTTGCTGGCAAGAATATTGCGGGAGACCGTGTCAAAAGCTTTGCTAAAGTCAAGGAACAACACATCCACTGCTTTCCCCTCATCCACAGAGCCAGTTATCTCATCATAGAAGGCAATTAGATTAGTCAGGCATGACCTGCCCTTCATGAATCCATGCACCTGTTCCTGATCACTTTCCTCTCCTCTAAGTGCTTCAGAATTGATTCCTTGAGGACCTGCTCCATCCAGGACTGAGGTGAGGCTGACTGGCCTGTAGTTCCCTGGATCCTCCTTCTTCCCTTTCTTAAAGATGGGCACTACATTAGCCTTTTTCCAGTCGTCCGGGACCTCCCCCGATCACCATGAGTTTTTAAAGATAACGGCCAATGGCTCTGCAATCACATCTGCCAACTCCTTCAGCACTCTTGGATGCAGCACATCTGGCCCCATGGACTTGTGCTCGTCCAGCTTTTATAAATAGTCCCGAACCACTTCTTTCTCCACAGAGGGCTGGTCACCTCCTCCCCAAGCTATGCTGCCCAGCGCAGCAGTCTGGGAACTGACCTTGTTCGTGAAGACAGAGGGGAAAAAAGGCACTGAGTACATTAGCTTTTTCCACATCCTCTGTCGCTAGGTTGCCTCCCTCATTCAGTAAGGGGCCCAGACTTTACTTGACTTTCTTCTTGTTGCTAACATACTTGAAGAACCCTTCTTGCTACTCTTAACATTTCTTGCTATTGCAAGGAAAGGTTTATTAGTTATATAATGCCTAACTAATGGGTTCTAAATAATATTCTGTAGCTCCAAATACACCATAAATATGAAAATAATTGGCTTTTATTTAAAATGGTATTGCAGCTAGTGTTTCCTGTTCAAGCCAGTCAAAGCAATTATGATAGTCACAATCATATGCTAAGTATTATAAATCCTGATGGAAGCATGTGTAACATTTCAATTTATTGAGCTATGATCAATACGTGTCCCACAGTCTTCTGTCTTTTAAGGACAGGAATATTCAGGTTACATTTTAGCTCAGTCTTAGGCTCTGGAACAAACACTACCCTTAGTGCTGGATTTGAATGATGGGGTTTGCATCATATTCATTCCTCCCCATTAAAGGTTAAGCTGAGACCAATCTCATTTCATTTAATCCTACAAATGGAAATTAATTTGAGATTGTCTAGATTTTCCCCCTCCCTACTGCTGAGATGAACTGACAGTATCAATTAGTTACGAATAAGAAACACTCTCCAGCACCATTCGCCCCTAATTCCTGATCCCACGTGTATAGCCTCCCCTTCTTCTGTACTTTGACAATTTTTCCCAGAGTCATGGTGTATTTTCCTTAAATGCTGAAAGCCCTGTAAAATCCTACCTTCAGGGTAATAGTTTCTGATCTTGATTTTTAATGAAGGCAAAAATCCTATGAAAGGACTCAAGTGTATAGCTTGTTCCATGCCTTTTACAAGCACAAAGAAAATTGCATTTCAGAGACGGTACATATCCAGTTAAGAGGAAATAAGTTACAACTAAATGGCAAAGAGAGGCACTGTAATAAAGATAAACTCAATTAAAAGTTACCATAACAAAGCAAAGAAAAATACAGTATAATGCACATTAATAGCCTTTTCAAAATCTCAACTCAGATTGGGTGGTGGATACCAGAAATTATTTTTTATGTAAAAGCTAATGTATCATTTTTAACAAGAAAGGCTCTCGTCTTTGATCAACAGGATCTGAGAATTAGCATTAAGTGGAGAAAGCATCTTGCATAAGGCTCACAAAGAACACTTTTTTGTTCAAGTCTCAGGACTATATATAAAACAACTGGCTGGTAGAGGTAACAAACTTAACAGATATAATCAAAACTACTTTTCTCCTACTCTCGCTTTTGTCAGCTGCTCCTGCCCCATGTACAGTTCCTCGCTGAGTGGTGGCGAAGAAAGGGGTGAATGACGAAATAGGTAGGAAACACAGGGATAGCATAAAAAGGAAAATAAAGCTGTTATGTAAAGTAAAATTAGCCATTGCTAGCTTTATTAGGCCACTGCAAAGCTACTAGCCTTCCATTCTTTCTGGTTCATTTTTTCCCCTAAACAACAACAAATGACAAGTGTTATTACATTTTTTTTCTTTCTTGCTTGCTTGCTTTTTTAAACCGAGTCTCCCCTATTGGGGATCTGTCACAGGTGATTTCTCCTGACACAAATGTCTGCCATAACAATATGGGAATTTGTTAGTTTATATTATAGGGCAAATGAAAAATTAAATTTGCTGCCATATAACTTCTCCTCATAACATTTTGACAAATGATAAATGACAAAAATAACTCTTCCTTTCTACCCATATGTCTAGGTATTATACGAGCTGCATCATCAGAGTGCCTGAGTACCACCCACAAGTTAAAACAATAACAATCTCCCCCTCACCCTTCAGGGGAGGCTTCTAGGATTTCAGCTATCCTTTGTTCCATAGGTGAGAATGAGGTTACTACTGTGGGAAAACTTGTTTACTCTTCTATTCAGGTTTTCATTCTATGCCCATCTGAATACCTTCCAGAAGTGCATTAAGACAATCATGTGTGATTCATTCTCTTTCTTTCCTTCTCCCTTCCACTCTCCTGAGGGAATGCTGCATGAAAATATTTATAAGTATATTTTTATTATTTGTGTTCCATGTAAGGTGTTTATATAAGTTTTTAAAAAGGTGGGGGGGGGGGGCTTCTCTCACTTGGAATAGAAAGCAGTGAAGTTTGAAGTGGCTCTCAGCTCCTGCGGGAATTTGTTCCACAGTTTGGCCAACCCAAGAGAAAGCTCTATCTCCTGCACAGACAAGCTTTACTCTTGATGCAAACAGTTCCAGCGTGTCCAAAGAACAGGGCTCTCAAGTGGATCCTTATCCCAGAGCTTATGGCATTTTTTGCTGTCCATTATGTGTAGGGCCCTACCAAATTCACGGATATGAAAAACATCCTGGACTGTGAAATCTGGTCTTCTCCTCAAATCTAGTCTTTTGTGTTCTTATACACAAGTACACAGTGTTTCTCAAACTGTGGGTCCTGACCCAAAAGCCTATTGACGGGGGTCGGGTTATTGCCACCCTTACTTCTGCGCTGCCTTCAGAGCTCGGTGGCTGGAGAGCAGCAGCTGCTGGCCAGGAACCCAGCTCTGAAGGCTGTGCTGCTGCTGGTGATAAGATAAACAAATATTTACAGATAAACCATAATAAATGTTGCTTTATATATACACATGAAAATGATACCAATGATACCATAAAAATCAGGGTTTCTTTTTCAAATTTGTTACATTGGTGTGACAGGTTGGATCACAGAAAACCTCTTGGGAACTGCCAACTGATGTGCTGGGACTACCTCTAAGCCTGTTTTCCCTGGCAGCTTTGGACTTCAGAACCCTGCCTAGTCGTGCCAGACACACTAGCCTGCTATGAACACAGACCCAGGTCTGAACCATGTCCCACACAAGCTGCAGGCTTAACTGAAAACAGCTTAAGAAGTGTTCCTGTCTCCAACACTCAGATGCCCAGCTCCCAATGGGGTCCAAACCCCAAATAAATCCGTTTTACCCTGTATAAAGCCGATACAGGGTAAACTCATAAATTGTTCACCCTGTACAACACTGATAGAGAAATATGCACAGCTTCCCACCCCACCCCCAGGTATTAATACATACTCTGGGTTAATTAATAAGTAAAAAGTGATTTTACTAAATACAAAAAGTAGGATTTAAGTAGTTTCAAGTAATAACAGACAGAACAAAGTGAATTAACAAGCAAAATAAAACACACAAGTCTAAGCCTAATACTGTAAGAAAGTGATTATAGATAAAATCTCATCCTCAGAGATGTTTCAATAAGCTTCTTCCACAGACTGGACGCCTTCCGAGTTTGGACACAATCCTTTCCCCTGGTACAGCCCTTGTTCCAGCTCAGGTGGCAGCTAGGGGATTTCTCATGACTGCAGCCCCCCTTTGTTCTGTTCCACCCCCTTATGTATCTTTTGCACAAGGTGGGAATCCTTTGTCCCTCTCTGGGTTCCCACCCCTCCTTCTAAATGGAAAAGCACTAGCTCAAAAATGGATTCCACTTACATAATCACATGTCACTGTAAGATTTCATTACCCACTTGCCAGCACACAGGTATACAGGAAGACTTACAAGTAAACAGAGCCATCTACAGTCAATTGTCCTGGTTAATGGGAGCCATCAAGATTCCAAACCACCATTAATGGCCCATACTTTGCATAACTACAATAGGACCTCAGAGTTATATTTCATATTTCTAGTTTCAGATACAAGAATGATACATTTATACAAACAGGATGACCCACACTCAGTAGATTATAAGTTTTGTAATGATACCTTACAAGAAACCTTTTGCATGAAGCATATTCCAGTTACATTACATTCACGCTCATAAGCATATTTTCATAAAATCATATAGAGTGGAACATCACAATTGGTACAATGTCTTCTCGATGACCAGAAGAAAAAAAATCGTGGCAAAACGTGAGAAACACGATATTTTAGTAGCAAGCCTGATATTTCTTATTTATTTTTGGTGGTCCTTCTACCATATCACTCCTGCTAGAAATATTTAATTTAAAACCAGTATGTTTCTCTTCTCATTGAAAGGGAGTAGATGCATGTGGATCTCCTGCAGAAAATAACACTCAGTTTCCATGCAAGTTTAAAATGTTTTTTTATTACCTGGTCTGCTACAACAATGGGTTTCCCTGACTCTATAACCTAGAGGCAGAAGATGATTTTAGGTTCAGGGCCCTCTTGCATTATGACAGATGCTCCTCTTGCCCAGGCTATGCATTAACTCTGTCTCAGCCAGGCTCCTATCCTGGGAGGCCAGGAGTCTGAGCTGCTCAAGGAAAGATTGGCTCAGCCACCAACGGCTGCTCTCTCGTTGACTCTTCTTTACTGGGGGAACCCACCTCTGACTCACTAGCCTTCCACACATCTCCCACTTCCATTCATTCATCTGCTCTCTATACACAATCCTACCACGTCACTCAAATGAAGATTCGCTTTTCAGTCCCCTCCAGGGAACAGGAAAGACCAAGCACCATACAAGACATCTCTACAGTCCCCATTGAGATGGGTTTCTTCTCTCCTTTCCTTGGGACCAGCAGAGTGGAATGACCTTTTCCCTGGCCCTTGCACAGAGGCCAGGTTCTTCTCTCTCATATCCCCAACCTTCAGGCACTGCTTTAGTTCCTCTGGCAATAACAGTAATAGAAGAATAGACGGAAGGGCTCCAGCCTTGAATAAACTCTTCAGAGGTCTCTGTCCCCCGCCCCCCTTCCTGTCTCCCGCGTCATCTCTGGGTCAGAGAAACCACAAACATGGCTTCCAGATGTAGACTCCCAAACCAAGGCCACCACACAACCTTCCAGGGTTCCAGTCCACCACCACCAATTACATTAACTACCTCAATCTAATATGTCTCCTTGCCTCTGACGGACACAATCTGGCTCATTTAGCCTGAAAGAAAAAGACGTTTTACAATGTACACCATGCAGCTGCATAACAGACGCCATGTACACACAATCAAATTCTATGGCAACTGACAGAGCACCCTTACACACACATACTTACATCAGTTGTTCTGTCTCGTACATCACCTCACCATGATGTACTTTAAGTCAAGAAGACAGAGGTATAAACTCTTCAGATTTTTTTAAAATATTTGATTCCTGCTGCACGAAAAGTTTACGAATTCCACCAGGGAAAACATAATTGCTGTAACTGCCAGAATAAGCAACTTTTAAGGGTAAGGCATATTGATTTGGGGTTAATTACCAGTGCCCATTTAAAGATCAAAAGCTGCATAGTTACCAACTTGTATTTAAGAAAGAGTTCTTAATTTGAAGAGTAACAATGACAATTAATTTGACTTGCTGAATCCTTAAGCATTACTGTAATTACAGAATGTCAGAGAAAAATTATTCAACCCCCCCTCCATTTTTATATATGTCAATAACAAGCAACAAAATCAATATACTTTCCCCAGTATTTTTGATATAGAAGAGTAGTACATATCAGGATCTTATTGAATTCTCATATGTAAAAACTAACTGCATTCAGGATAAGGATATAACAGTACTAGATTTAAAAGAATCTATAGACACACAAACTTCAGAAAAACAGATACATACTGCATACTTGACTTTTCCTTTGAAGCAGTGTTCACAAGTCCCAAATTAGTGTTAATTGACTCCCTCTACTGGTAAAAGCTGGTACTTCATCAGGAAAAAATGTGTCTATTTGCATCTTCCTAGTGTATAAGATTTGAACATGCATGTGAACTGACAATATCATTCATAGAATCATAGACTAACAAGGTTGGAAGGGACCTCAGGAGGTCATCTAGTCCAACCCCCTGCTCAAAGCAAGACCAATCCCCAACTAAATCATTACATTACATTCAGCTAAGGTCATTGTGAAGTCAGCTGAAAACAAGGAAATAAAATCAGTAGATTCTAGAAGATATATATAGTACATTCTAAAACATATAGCACGTGGATAATGCTTATCACAACTATGCAGTATATTGGGCCCAGTCTCATTAAGGGATTATGAATTAATATTTTGTAGTATATGTTCAACATTGAAATAATCTGGAGTTTAATTGTATTTCCTGACAACAAATTCAATAGATACAAGAACTCTTGAAAATATATTCAGAATTTATTTTAGCTGTTGCTAGTACATTAGCTATCACGGGTATGAAATGACATATATTCTGCTTTCCCTTTCCATACAAACTTTATATTTTTATTATTAAAGAGAGTCTTAAAATAAATAATGAAAGATCCATGAAATAGTACATTGAATTTTAGTTTAAATATTTATAGAATTCTTAAAAAAGAAAGCTGCCTCTTGCAGCTTTAAACCTTTAAAAGGAAGAAATAGTTACGCATGAATGAACCTGAATCACTGCAAAGTAATTTTAACAGTACCTTCTGTCTGGCTTTGCTCTCTCCATCTGAACAGAGAGGCAAGGTGAATCAGCAAGACTATCCAAGAGAGTTGAGCAAATCTGTTACCTTTCTGTGTTACACTCATGAGACGGAAAGGTTAGTTACTTTATACTGTCTACTGTCTGTTTATCAAAGTAATTCTTATCCACAGTCACTTTCAAGTCTATGAATAAGAGTTAAAACATTTTCTTTTAGGTTATAGCAGGGTAACTGGCTAGTTCTAAAAAAGGGAAAAAATGCTGAATTACTTAAAAATAACACAAAATTATGAATGTATTTAAATGTGGAATACCCTTGTACCATTTCAGTGGATGTGAATATCCAACAGAACACCCATTCACAGGCAACTTTAAAAATATCTTGGGAGGCAGTCAAATGAACACGCTGCATGCGTAAGATTTCCTTTTAATATTTTCCCATCCCTCTCATTCTCTTTCTGCTGCTTCAGCCTCTAGCTCCAATATGCACAGCACGCAAGAGAGTAAAAACTTTCCATCTCCGAAGTACTCTGTGGGACCGCCCCAAAGAGAGGGAGAGTTTTATTCACTTTCACTCTAGTGCTATTAGTGCAAGTGGCAAAAAGCACCAGTCAGAAAAAAGAAGAAATGGAGGACAAGAACAAGTGGAAGGCCAAAAGGAGGGAGGATTTCAACCTACTGCTGCTCAGGCAGGATTCCCAGAACCCCTAGGCTCAGCCCTAGAATAATTCCAGCAGAGTAAATGGTATTTTCCCTAGATATATAGGTTTTTAAAGGCTCCATAATATTTTTGAACTAAAAATAAGTAAAAACTTTATGGTCTAAACAGTGTAATTCTACGGTAAATACAGTGTTTGTAACCCTCTATTATAAACAGAATGTGTGTGTATGTGTGTGTGTGTGTGAGAGAGAGAGAGAAACGATGATCTCTTATGTAGAGATGTTTGCAGTCTCATTTTTTGTACAACATGAACATTAAGGCTGGATATTTATAAATGTTCAGCACCTACAGTTGGGGTCAGATTTTCAAAAATGCCCAACCTCCAGAATTTGCCACTGTTGTCAATTGAAGCTGCTTCCTGCTTAACACTTTTTAAATTCTGGACCATTTATTTACATATATAATGAAAGCCAAATGCTTTTGAAAACATGAGCACTTAGTTAAGTGCCTAAATGAGAGCTTGCTGGTGCTGAGCTCCTTTGAAAAATCTGGCCTTCCATTCATCTCTGCTTCAGACCCCACATGTTCAATTAAAAAAAAAATCACAACATACTGTAAACAGAAACATTTCTCTGTGGATTACATTTTGCCCAGGGTTGCGACTCTGATATCACAGGGAGGTGCATGAGCTGCACCGCTATACGCATAGCCCCAGATCTGACTTTGACTCAGAGACACCCTTCTAAGTGTCTGATTAATTAGAGTTCAGACATGATGACATGGAGGAGAGATATTTCTGGTCTCTAAGGTGTTCTACTGTACCATTTAGTATCACCAATCCCAAATATTTAAAAATAATGCATCAGGCCCCCAAAAACTTGAGATTACTTTAAAACACTTGATATTTTAAAAAATAATATGTTTGGTCTTTTTATTTGCCTTCTGGTTTTGGATCCTGTAGAGAGTCACATTTTCCAGGTTTTTTCCTGTAATCATGAGAGTAGAAACTTTACTTTTTATTATAAAATGAAAGCTAAGATCCTTTCTTAATTACATGACTCCAGCAGCAGGGCTTTAAGCAAAACGGCAGCTATTGCAAGACGTGTGATAAAACCTTGAGTTAGTTGGCCTCATGGTAATTAAGGCACCTTGCTCTACAGGGAATGAGATACTTTGAAAAAAAATCCAATACATTCTTTTAAGACTATGAAACAGTCTTGAAATAAATTTTCTGTAAAATAAATTGTACATGTAGAAGAAGTGATTGTGCCCTCGGTACTGCAGCAATCCCAAACTCAGCTGGAATGATGATTGCCTATTCTGTTCATTCCCTATATTCTTATGTAATTTTGTAAATCTTACATCACATATATGCTCTCGCAGCTATATATGACATAATACACAAACAAATGTGTGTGTTTGTGCACGCGCATGCAGGAACACACAATAAAATAGCCATTTGGGGGTTAATACTGTTTTCAGTTATTTCAAATTGTGTAAGTCTGAAACTTGGAGCATTACCACCATTTTAATAACAATATAAAAAGTGGCTCACATTTTTGACCAACTGAAGCATACTTTTGTTTTGCACAAGTCTTGCACAATATTCACAGACTATTTAAAAATAAGATAATTTTACAAAATATTGCATAAAAAATAGAAATCAAAGGGCAGAGCAAGGAAAGAGCTGTCATGCCTAACCAACAACTAGAGGGGGAAAATACACAGTGTGCCAAGACTGTTTGCTTGATTATTAGTACAGTTTAGATATATTTGATTTTTATTTTCTACTGGAAATGGTATGAAAACCATTCTGTATTCTATGTCCTTGTAAAAGCTTTTATTGGAAGAAATAGAAAAAAGAGTTTGATTTTATGTAGTGCCTTTCATCCCAGAGGGCGTTACACAAACTAAGGAATTAGAAATTACTAGTGCAGTAATTGTTTAGGCAAACATGGCAGCCATTATGTGAACAACAATAGCTTACATAGAGCCTCAGGCATCAATCTGTTTTATTGAGAGAGATGGAATACTGGCTAGCATGCTGAGATTATTTCAAACTCCTTTCAGAAGGTACAATGGGATGTTTAACTTCCACATGGACAGTCACTACACATGGGCTAAGAGAACGCCAATATGTCTCAACCTAAGGATGGCAGAGAAGCATTCTATAGCACTGCAGTGCAGTGTTAGCATTTGGGAGGCATCTAATTAATCCTATTCAAAAGGATAGTTTTAACAAAGTATGCTGCAAACTGTCTTTTATAATGGGAGGGAATCCCAAAGATCTATCAAGTCAATCACATGCATGCTTTATACTGATTTTCCTGAAATGCTGGAAAACCAGGGTAGCAAAATATATTTCTTGAATTTTGTAGACAGAGGGCAGCATGATCCAACCAACAGCACTGGCACAGAACTATGTGCAGATTTAATTAAACTTTCACTCTCGCTAAGAGCACAAGATCTTTGTATGATGGTAATTCTTATTCCCCAGGATGCTAAGGAAAGGAATTTTAAAAGGAAGCAGACTGTACATAGGTACATGATTTCAAAACCTTGCTTTTATTCTAGCTGACATTTCTTCTTGGCATAAAAGAAATTATGTGGTCCTAGTAAAATGTTAATCCTCTCAAGTCAATAAAAAATTCTGAACCAAAATGTCACTGCAGCTTTCCCAAAGGAACACATAGAAACAATACAAACTGTAGTATGGGGAAAACAGAGCATGTATTAGGAAAACAGAGCATGTATTATAAATGACCCCTTGTGTTGTCAAGCCCAGGTATCTTGCAAACCCAAGAAATGTATCGCCAGAATGATTCATATTCATGGAGCTGAAAGAGTCTGAAAAATTGAGTAGAAAGAGTCTGAAGAATTAATCTTAAGAAGATCATTTTTTTAATTGACTCTATAGGCTGACTGTAGGAGTTCAGCATTTACTTATAACAATAATGCAAATTAGCCAGTAATTATCAGGGACTTTTCTGTAATTATAACGGATAATGCATACTAATCTTATGTACCTAATTGATTAATGTAATTAAGTTTGAATAATTCTGTGGGGGAGAACACTGATTTAAAAAAATCTAAGAGAATGGCATACAGAAATTCTCCTCCTATTTTGGTTTGTGCCAAGACATAAGAAATTCATCTCCTTTGGCTGAAGAGAATTGATTAACCCTGCTTTGCCCCTGGACTGACAATACAAAGCACATTTCTAAGATAGCTTTTCCTAGGTCTTGAAAGGAGATTAGGAAGCTTTCCCAGGGAAGTACATCAGTGCATCCACCTCTAGGAAATCTAAACTTATTTAATTTTTTTTTTAAATTATTAGCCCTATGCTGTGAAGAGAGCAGTCCAAATGTGAACCAAATATAAGCCAATGCAGAACAATTTTTTGCATCCCCTAGTCAGAGACAACCATGTAGGCAGAAGTGAAACTAGGAAGAAAATCACATAAGTTTCACACCAAGCAGAGACAGGCACCAGAGTTACGCACTGGGGAGGAACATGCAAAAAGGGAGGTAAGGAAGGGGTAGAATAGTGGAGACAACCCACATGAAGCAGCCAAAAAGCTGAGCAAGATGAAGAGAGGCGTGTCCGATGCAGCTGACAGGGAGTGCAGAGGAGGGCAAGAGAGAATGTTTCTTCTTCCTTTCAGCAACTGGAGTACCTGGGGCCACTTCCAAAGTTTATCAAAAATCTACTAGCGGATATGTAAGATGAACCCAGGTAGAATGCAGGGTCCTATTTAAGTGCTACTACAAGTGTTCTAGAATAACCTCTCAGTGAACTTATTTGCAAAACAGGGTGAATTCCTTGCTTTCTTCCCAAGGTTCCTGGTATAAGGCCCTGTTCAAAAGTAGGTAAATGCACAGAAATATAAACAACAGTGATTAGAACACGAGACCTTGGAACTCATGACCTTCTGTCTCCCAGCTCAATGCACATTCCCCCTAAGGCAGAGATGGGCAAACTATGGCCCATGGGCCCGTCCTGCCCGGTCCTTGAGTTCCTGGCTGGGGAGGCTAGCCCCCAGCCCCTCCCCTACTGTCCCTCCTCCCCTGCAGTGACGTCGCCACGCGGGCAGCGTGGCTGGCTCTGGTCGGGTGGCGTGGCTTCCAGTCCCGCCGCTCTGAGCGGCATGGTAAGGGGGTGGGGAGTGGGGGGGGATTGGTTATGGGGCAGGGGGGTCCGGGGGCAGTCAGGGGACAGGGGGCTGTTGGATAGGGAGCGTGGTCCCGGGCGGGGGGGTAGTTAGGGGCGGGAGTCCCGGGAGGGGGCGGGAGGGGGACAAGGAGCAGGGGGGGTTGGATGGGGTGGAGGTTCGGAGGAGCGGTCAGGGGACAGGGAACAGGGGGGGGTTGGATAGGTGTGGGAGTCCTGGGGGGGCCTGTCAGGGGACAGGGAGCATGGGGGTTGGACAGGGGGTAGGGTCCCAGGGGGGCGGCTAGGAGCGGGGGATCCTGGGAGGTGGTGGTCAGGGGACAAGGAGTCAGTGGGGGGAGCGGACAGGGGTGGAGGACAGGCTGTTTGGGGAGGCACAGCCTTCCCTACCCGGCCCTCCATACACTTTCCCAACCCTGATGTGGCCCTCGAGCCAAAAAGTTTGCCAACCCCTGCCCTAAGGCTACATGGTGTTCTGTAGGGAGTGAATAGCTATATCTCTGCCATATCCATGCACAACCCATGGCTTTACCATGCTGCAAAATAGAAAGGAGATTAACCTGAAATGGGGAATATTTTGTATAATATAGGATGAATGACAGATCTGGGCTCTTTATGTGGAAAAAAGGAAAATGGTAACTCCTCTGAAGTGGATACAGCACAGCAGAAACTGTTCCACCAACAGAAGAAGGATGCAAATAGATACGGAGAGAAAACAGATATTAAAGGACATTGAAAGCCATTTGGAATAACTACTGTGACAGACCCAGACCAGTGGGATACAGGAGACTGGCAGAAGGCAAATATATTGGCCACTGGATGAACAGTGTTCTGTTCCCTGAGTGACCAGAGCAGGGACCGCCCTAGAGCAATCAGGAACCTGCCAGAACCAATTAAGACAGGCAAGCTAATCAAGACACCTGGAGCCAATTAAGAACTTTCTAGATTCAATTATGGCAGGCAGGCTAATCAGGACACCTGGTTTAAAAAGGACCTCCCATCAGTTAGTAGGGGGTGTGCCAGGAGCAGGGAGTGAGAAGGCATGCTGCTGGAGGAGTGAAGAGTTCAAGTGTGATCAGGCTTCAGGAGGAAGATCCTGCAGTGAGGATAAAGAAGGTCCTGGGGGGAAGGCAGTGGAGAAGTAGCCCAGGGAGTTGTAGCTGGTGGACAGCTGCTATCCACAAGGCCCTGGGCTGGAACCTTGTGTGGAGGGTGAGACTGAGTTCCCCCGCATTTCCCCAACTCCTGATCAGACACAGGAGGAGTTGACCTGGTCTGTGAGAAACATCAGAAGGGAAGATCTAAATTGGAAAGGGATCTGCCCTGTCCTCGACCCACTAGGTGGGACACCGAGACTGTGGGGATTGTTCTCCATTTCCCCCATACTGGCCAGTGATGAGGTTAGCTGAGTGGACAGCAGGTTTGAGCCACTAGCAAGAGTGGCCAAACTGAGGGCTGCTGTGAATCTGAGGCAAGAAAATCTGCCAATAAGCGCAGGACCCACCAAGGCAGAGAAGGAATTTTGTCACACTACTAAGCAAAAAAGAAAATGAAATGGGAATGGGGCTGTATTAATAGAGAGAGAGATTTTGAAAGAAAAATCAAGACGTTTTGACACATCCACACCAAATATTGTAAAATCTCATAAGTCACCATCACCTATACCCAGCCCAAGGTAAAACAGGTCACTAAAGGGGTAGAGAAGGGGTGGGGTTGGGTTGGGTTGTTTTGGGTGTCTAATAAGCTTCCCTAATTTAAACTTAGTTCAAGTGGACTGCTTGCCTAAATCAGTACAGTCTAATCTGTTGAAAAGAAATAAACACATTTTTAGACTTTAATAATTTAATATTACACAGACTCAGTCCAGGCTGCTACCCGTCTTTCACAGCAATACAAAAGGTTGTTCGTAAGGTCACAGAGATATTGTAGAATTATGTTATGAAAGTTCCTAGGTAAACTTAAGAGAAAAGAAAATATCAAATTCCTAAAAATCTTTAGTGGCTACCTGTGGGATAGGAGATCTCTGTAACAAGAACCAGAAAGAAATTCACTTAACTTTGGAAGTAGCTATCTATACCCAGACAGGAACTGACACACAAATGGAGTGAATTTTCAGCATTTTGAGCCACCCAGTTCCCAGCGGAAATTGCTAAAGCTTCAGAGTTCACCAACGTGATATTCTAGTAGAAAGTATCACAGGAATCTGAATTTTAAAGACGTCAAGCTCAGCACTTAGTACTGGCTGGTATTAGAAGAGATAAAGTCACAGTGATAAAGTTTTCAGTCTCTACAGATGGTTTGCTCCACAGTGCCAGTGGCCTTTTCTGCCCAGTTGTTTGGAGAAAGATTCAGTTCCATCACAATGAAGATGGAGGGAGAGGCTAAAGATGATTCTCCCGGAGGACCAGGCAGAAACCAAAAGCACTACTTAGTAGCAGGGGTGCTGAAACAATTTGGATAGAGGGGATGCTGAAAGCCATTGAACCTAACTGTAATGTCTGTATATAATGGAAACCACTACAAGCCAGGGGGTGCTCCCACACCCCCAGCACCTATGCTTAGTAGAAGTGGGCAGAAGAAGAGGGAGGGATTGTTATAAAGGCCTTAGGATAAGCTCTTGATCCTCTATAACCATACTCCAAGACTAAAAGTTAGTGGCCCAAAGTCAGGGCAATCTCAAGATGGGCTAGAGCAGGAGTCGGCAACCTTTCAGAAGTGGTGTGCTGAGTCTTCATTTATTCACTCTAATTTAACGTTTCAAATGCCAGTAATACATTTTAACATTTTTAGAAGGTCTCTTTCTATAAGTCTTTAATATATAACTAAACTATTGTTGTATGTAAAGTAAATAAGGCTTTTAAAATGTTTAAGAAGCTTCATTTAAAATTAAATTAAAATGCAGAGCCCCCGGACCGGTGGCCAGGACCCAGGCAGTATGAGTGCCACTGAAAATCAGTTCGCATGCCATAGGTTGCCTACCCCTGAGCTAGAGCGTGGGCTGGCTTTGTCCACACCAAAGAGAGTCTTGTCAAATTCTGTAATGCAAAGGGTGAATTTCATTGACAATTTACATACCCACTTTATTTTACAATAGTGTGCCCTTTAGAGTTACATACCTGGATAAAGATTCAAATTCAGATACATAGTTCATATGGACCACCACTGCAATTCTCCATTTAATAATCTGAATAACTGTGAACCAGTGCGTAAAAGGAAAATCTGTACAATGTTGCAGTTTATCAGAAAACATTGGCACTGCCATTAGCTGTAATAAACCACACTAGTAAACCACTAAGACTTCAAGAGCAGCTTAAGCAGTAGAATACATTAGTCAAACGATATTTAACAAGAAGCTGTATTCTGAACATTGACTCTAAAATAGCATGATAGAGGTTCCATGTTTATTGTGTCTCAATAATTTGTGTCAGATATGCTAAGTTTATAAATTAAAAGGATGGGATTTTTTTTTTCACCTATCTCCCAGCCCTGGAAACTCAGCCTGGGCTTTGAGCAGCAGGCTGGGTTATTTCCGTCCCATACATTATCACCAGTAATAAAAGCACTGATAACAGCTGTTTAAGCCCTCTGCTGTCAGTGGGTTTGCACAGTGTAGCTGACTGGAATTTAGTAAACAATTGTGAAGGTTCACAAAATGGGAAAGGATCCAGTTCATACGATGCTGGCTTTGCAGTGCTTATGAAAAGTTCACTTCAAAGTAAATACTGTAGCCTTTTCTTCACAGGGCAAGAAAATTTGGGACAGTATAGCCTCACAGGCACAACTGCCGTGCAAGGAAACATACCTGACCTTACCTTAATGTCCATGGCAACCTGCAATTTAGATGAAAAGGGCAAGAGAGTCCCTACTTGCAAACAGTCAACTGATGCCATCTTCCCCTCTTTACTAATTCCATTTAGACCCTGAAATGCACTGACATTCGCTATCAGGAAAGCAACATTAAACAAGTTTACCCTACAGACTACAAGTGCTCCTGTGGGACCTGCCTCACATCATTAACTGACACAACAACATACTGTACAGCAGCAGCCTCATAACAGCTCTCAGAAAAAAAGACCAACTAACTTGTGTGCTGTTAAAGAAAAAGGGCTAGCTATCCTGAATAAAAGATCATCTCTTCCATTGTTTTTCCTAACCTGTTGCATGCTATAACAAAGAGGTCTCTAACTGCATAAACAAAAGATCAAGAGGTTCCTTATTTTTTGTGTACTCTTCTGTGTCCTGATCCCAAATCCACTGAAGTCAGTGACAGTCTTCAATGGGCTTTGGATCAGGCCCCACTGCATGTTCCTTTCAGCCCACGCTGCCAGCTGGAAGTACCATGGGTTTGCACAAAACATAACAGTAGAGGCTTTGACAGCATGTGGTACGAGCTTGTGACAGGGTGAAGCAACAATACCCTAGTAAACAAGGGGTTAACCCAAACTTCCTTTGTCTCTTCCTTCTACAGGTGTTCAGGAGTAGCTGAAAGGACAAAAGGGGGAGAGTGCATTGGGAAGGAATTCCCCGCCCACCCCCACCCGTCTCTGATGGCTGAATTGATCTGCAGATACAGGAAGTTTTTGTTATTCTTTTTGCTTATGTTGCCTTGTTTTGATTTATGTTTATCTCCCTTGAAGAGACTTAACAGCGTGTTACTATGTCTCTGCTCAGTCATCCTGCCAGCTCACAATGCTCCATAGTTATTTCTCACACAGTATAGGTAAAGTTTGGAGTAAAATTAGTGCCAGCGTGAGCAAAATGAAACCTGCAGAACTAGGCTCTCTCTTAAAGACCTGCTGATTCTGCACAAAGTGCTGAAAAACACCTATTCTATTTCAGATATTATTTGCCTTATGTTTTCTATTTTTTGTCATTTTTCTTCCCACATCTTTCTTATTAGGCATATTTGTAGCTTTTGGCTGCTTATTCTTCAGCTTGTTATCTATTAGTACAATTAATTAATATTAATATAACTATTATTAATGTTAACTATTTATATTGTGGTAATAGCTAAAGTCCTCAACCAGCTCAGGTCCCTACCATGCCAGGCTTTGAACAAAGAAACATAGTAAATGACGGTCTCCTCCTGAAGAGCTCACAATTGAAAAGACATTACCTGGGGGCAGAGGGAAGGATGAGGGGAGGGGATAACAAAAATAATAACACAGACTAGATGGCTGCACAATCCCTAGCTGATTACCAACTATTACCGTATGATAGCAGTTTTCTGTATGCATCATGGAAGACCTGAGTTCTAAGGAGGGACTTGAGAACAGGATAAGGTGGTAGTTTTGTGAATTTTGACTTGGAGTTTTTCTCACATGTAGGGACTGATGTAGGAGAAAGCCTCAAGATGTTTTGGGGAAGCAGGTGATCAAGGCTTGCACAGCTGGCAGAGATAAGGCAGGAACTGACCTCGTGATAACAGCATGGATAAGTACGGTGGGCACTAAATCACAGAGGGGTTTGGAAATCAGTCATCTGGAGTGAAACTCTGTTTGTGACATCACAATTAGTGTAAATAATCATGATGATCAGAAGAGGACTCTTAGTTCCAGTGGGGAAGAAGCAGTAGGAGTATCAATAATGTGAAATTCTGTTACTAACAAAATAAAATTTCTAGAAAATAATGTTTTTCTAAGCTTTTCCATCAGGTGCCAGCAGCTCTCTGAAGCAGAGTTACACCATAATTTTCTGCTCCTTTGTTCAGCCCTACAACCTAAGTTCAGATAGAGCCTCACCTTGACATGTACATAAGGTCCTGAATCCAGCAGATCTGGTATTCAGCAGATATGGTTCTACTGCATGGACTGAGGGGGCAGCTGTAAGGGCAGGATGTGGAGATCCCACACGGTGGTCTGCACCTCTGCACAGTGTGGAGCTATGCTCCATGGGGGGATGGGACTCTCTGCACTGGGTATTTGGAAGCAGGCTGACTGTGGTCATATAGATCCACCAGTCCAGCTATCCCAGGGGAGAGGCAAGCAGAAGTTACTGTAGCCCTAAGGCTGCAATACTAGCCATACTTTGGGTATACGATTCCTTCTCCTCCATTGACTGAAGAGAAGACCCCCGCACCAAACCCTTTCACTCAGGTTCATCACAGGGATCAGGATTTGCAGCTTCTCACCCTGAACTGTGAATTTTATTTTATAACATATTTATTCCATCTTGCATTTATTAGCTGATTGCTGGTAGTATCGACCGTCTAAACTGTGATTTGTGGCAATGAGCCAGATTCATTCCTGTGGGCATACATGCCGTGTGAGCAGATTTCACCCTGTATCTGTGGAAGGAGCTGTCCTGGGAAAGGGGGGATTCATCCCTGGGGAAGGATGGCAGCAATACTGCTGCCATCTTCTCCTGAGTATTCTGGGAGCAGCTGTACGCTCTGAATGAGCACATCTCCCACTGGTCTGACCCAGGCACTTTGGGGCCTGTGCTGGCTGGTTCCGGAGGTCCAAGGGGGTGATCTAGCCCAATGGCAGTATGATTTAGGCCAAGGAACACTGTCCGAACACTAATATTGAAACAAGAAGAACGTTAATGTTTAAAAAGCAATTTCACATGTTGAATATGTAGTTTCACTATTAAATCAGTATCAAAGTAAGTTGCAAATTGATTTACAGTGCCAGATTCCCCTCTCATTTATGCTGTTTTAAATCAGGAATAACACCATTAAAGTCAATGAAGCTATAACTGAGTAAAATTGGGGTCTTTTACATTGAGCTCTAATACGGTCAGAATCACAAAACAATAATTAAAATTACCACCTTGTATTTGCCTTTTATCTTCAAGTAAATGAAATGTCAGAATCTGCTACTAGTGGGAGCCACATTCCTTTTATGATGTGTCAATTAGAAACTTTATTTCAAATACACCTCAGTTCATTCCTACCAATTACTCTAACCTTTTGAACCTTTAGACAGTTGAGCTAAGCAAAATGGATTCAACTTTCCTTTTAAATGAGAAAGGAAAAAAATGTATCTACATAATTAGAGTCCAGGATGGTCAAGGTGTGAGTAATTCTGAAGCCTACAAGATCTGTTGAGCCAGTGTGAAGCAATGGAAACAGCTACCAACATGGCTGAGAGCCCTCTTTGTTTAGATTACTACCACGTCGACTCATCACTGGGATTCGCGGACTGCCACCATCCAATTTTTAAGTTGTCAGCCATTTTGACTTTACGAATTACACCTGTGTAGTGTTACAGCTACAGTAAAAGGCATCTGCCATGCTAAGAATCAGATCACTGCGATTTCAGTGGTAACTTAAACTAACCACCACCTTTACTCTATAGTTAATTTGCATGCAACAATTTAATTGGCCGTATGAGGGTGACTGCACAGAGGGAGAATGGAGTGGCTCAAGTGCCACGCCTACGCAACAGCACAGGCTTTCAGCTACTAGTTCAATTATATGTGCCCCCATTCAGCTGAGGTCTTGCTCCTCAGATATGTACGGTTCTTAGGCTGAGCTAAATGGAGGCCTTTATTTAACTCTTCAACACTTGTAGGAAGCACTAAAACATTTCTCCACCATATAATCCTGCAGCTAGTTCCTAGAACAAAGTTTAGAGGAGCTGAATATTGTGTAAACTTGGGTTTACGAGGCAGTAACAAGGCTAAGAATTTAAAATTTGACCTCTATAAAAAAAATGTTTTGTGAGGTTAATCCACCTGCTACTTATGTCTGGCAAAAAGAAAAAGTGCTGGTGCAGGTGCAGACTGGAGACACTCACTGGTGATAAACCTTCAGCAGGCAATTTAATCTCCTAGCACAGCAACTTAATGTTTCTTCAGCACTTCTGAAGGAAGACAAAGAGAATCATTAGACAGCAAATTATATGTCATCTCAAGAGCAATTACACTGGAAGCTGAAGGCCTTTCATCACTATTAAAAAGTGCACCGTAGGATTTTGATATGAAATATAAGGCAGCAGTGCTGGTTAATTTTTCTTAGGCCTTTGGGGCGAGGGGAAGGCCGGCGAAGAGGCTGAAAGTACTTAGAAGGAATGGGAAGGAAATGAGTACGCAAGAGTGATATACCATAAAGTAAAAAACAGCAGGAAGCCAGGACCCTGCATTGAAAGTACAGGGGAATGAAGACTACATCTGCTGGACTCCATAACATCGAGTGCAACAAAACCACTCAATTTTTTTTTATTATACTAGCACATTCTCATTACCATCGTTAAAGTTGTGTCAGCACTTTCATTTTTATACCCCTATTTTCAGCAGATTATAACTCAACTGCAAAAAAGAGTGTGTGCTGAAAACTGGCACACAAGTCTCAGCCTGGAAGCAGCTGTTCATTTTTGATGAATAATTTATTTTTATTTATTTATTTATTTATTTAACAAACTTGAAGGAAAACAAAATAGAAAGGGTTCTTAAATTATAGAATTTAAACCTCCAAGAATTTCCCCTCTTCCTCCAAAACCCTATATTTAAGTGTTGGGAACAGATTAATACAGGGCTTGAAAAATGTACCCAACACCCACTCTTCTGAGGACAAAGTCTGGGGTTATTAGCCAGGATAAAAAATACCTGGGCCATCAGGCCGTGCCCCAAAGCCATGCAATTTAAAGAAGTAAAACAATTCCATTGTGTACTACATTTAATTGCACCATATGGCCCATCCACTGTTGTTTTTTTTTAATTTAACTTAGTACAACTTTTGCTTTTGTTATATTGTCTTCCTTTTCCTGTCTTTATTCTGTTCTCTATGAAAGATCACACTGTATCTTTTTCTGTTTCAGTGTCAGTTTCTCCTTTTAATTCTCTTGCTCTCTCTCCATTCTTCCCGGCAATGTGTTCTCTATCTCCTCTCCCATCTTTTGTCTTTCTCATTTCTTCTCCTACTTCACTCCCCCCCCCCCTCAAATTACCCACATCTCACTCTATTACATAGTTTTACTTTCTCATTTATCCTATGAAACTCCCCCCTCACACCTCATCCCCTCAAACAACAGGGCTTGGAAATGTTGTCAGACACATAGTAGCCAGAGGACTAACCCAAAATCCTATATAAATGGAGAGGGAAGAGTGTACCATCCAGGGGTAACGCCAATGTGAGAACCCAGCCTCTTTCCCCAGAGGTAAATAAGCTCAGCGACTCTACCCCACCCTCAGCTTCCTGGCTTCTATCTTTGCTACTCTCTCTCTCTTTCCCGTTCTCTGTTTATTAGTCCTCCACTCCAGCCAGGAGCTCAAGCATTTGGCACTGCTGATACTCAAAGCTTTCAAAACAGTATCAGCGTGAAAATGACTTGATTCTAGTCACTTTCACAGAAGCCCACAGGGACCTGAATAGCAGAATCTTTCACTTGGCTACAACTTCGCAAACCTCTGAGCAGCAGCAAAAGACACTGCAATTGGTGAGTTGCAAGCACTGCTACTGACCAGCTAAGAACTGGGCACATCCTATTATATTTGTAATCCTTTCGCCCCTGCCCCCATCCCAGCTTGCCTGTTTGTTTCACTTATCTCTTATGTACAGTACCATACCTAGCACCATAGGACTCCAACCTGCATATGGTCATAGGTGCCACCAAACTAAAATGTTAACTAATTAATAATGGTAATACTGAAACTGTCTGCAGACTCAGGCAGAAAGTACTCCGTTGGCTTTTTTTTACATTTGGAAAATTATTTGGGACAAGTGAGCAGAAAGGAAGACATGCCACTCCTGCAATTTCCCCACTGAGAATTATGTGGCTCCAACTTTTAGAGATCGCTGTCCTAACTTCACTTTTCAGTGAATAATTGAATAGCTACTTTTAAAAAACCTAGCAAGATCAGACATAGCGACATGTTAAAAAATGTGTCTGGAAAGCAGGGCCCCAGACCTCCTCAGTAATTCCCCATGCTGCTCACAATCGGAAGGCCCTGAACTAGGCCCTTCCTTGAAATCCTGTGGGATACACTCAGAACCATTTTCATAACCTGTGTTGAAACGATCATACCTAGTAAAGGGAAGCTTCTGCCTCAGTATGAATCCTTATGAAAACAACAGTACTCCTCTAAGAGAACAGGAGGACTTGTGGCACCTTAGAGACTAACACATTTATCTGAGCATAAGCTTTCGTGGGCTACAGCTCACTTCACCAGATGCTGTAGCTCACAAAAGCTTGTGCTCAAATAAATGTGTTAGTCTCTAAGGTGCCACAAGTCCTCCTTTTCTTTTCGCCGATACAGACTAACAGGGCTGCTACTCTGAAAGCTGTCATTATGCAAAATACTCCTCTAGTCATTCATTCACTGAGCTACATAGATTAGCCTAAATATTTGTACTTAAGCAGATATCTTATATTTAACCTCATTCAGCTCTATTTGAATGATGGTTGGCTATTTTCAGGTGAATTCTCAGATGGTATGCGCTACTATCCAAAATGGAGGAATCACAAGCACCGTGCAGACAAAAGGTATACTTGTCCCTTTATAGTCACTGCTCTACCCACCCACACCTGATAGGAGGTCTGGTTGATTAGGCTGCAATTTAGACATGACTGATTGTCTCTTCTTGCCTCTCTCCCGGGTCTTCCTGTTGTTTTTTTCCTTTCTTGCCTCTGATGCGTCCCTCTGCCCCCTTCTCTCACTTCTGCTCCTCACTTTTTAACTCTTCTCTGCCTTTTCTGTTTGGTTTGGGTTTTTTTTGCCTCTACTACTAAAACCAACTTTCATGGTTAACCAGCCTGGACTTCCCTTCTTTGTCTTCTCTCCTCTGCTTCCATTGTTTGCTCCAAAATTTGCCTTTTTCCTGCCTCTCTGCTTTTTTCCTGTCTCCATTTTGTAATACAAGCAAATATGGCCCTGCAGCTTAGGCACAGACTGGTTTTTGGGAGGCTTGAGCTCTATTCCTGCTTCCACCACTGCTTTCCTCTGTGACCCTTGGCAAGTTATTTACTCTCATTGCGCTTCAGTTTCTCATCTGTAACCTGGAGATAGTGTTATGAGGTTAAAAGATAATGTTTGTAAAGCACACTGAGTTTCTTGGCATGGAAGGCACAGCTCTGCTCCCAGCCACAGCCCCACTCCCGGCTCTGTTCCCAGCACCGCTCCCAGCTGTGGCCTCAGCCCCTGCCTCCCAGCCCGGCCATAGCTCCACTCCTCGCCCAAGCCCCGCCCCCACCCTCAGGCCCCACTGCAGCTCGGCTCCTAGCCCAGCCCCTTCCCCAGCTGTGGCCCCAGCCTTGGACCCTGGCCCCGCTCCTGGATCCCAACAGCAGCTGTGGAGGGCAGGGACAGGGGTAAGGGAGGGCACGAGGTAGAAAGTTTTGGGAACACTGATTTAAACTAAGGAAAATATATTTTAAAAAGTTACAAATATTGGAGAGAATGAGGGGAAATAGGGACCTTTCTGCATACACAGTGGAAATGCCCTCAGATTAAAATTTTGGAGGAAAACAACAAATAGAATTTTAAGATAACCAGAGTTCTCTCACAAAACCCATAGCATTTTTATTAGGTTACAGTCCAAAGGAGGTTGTTGACTCAGGGACGGTCCCACTGGTAACACAACTACTAATACCAGATGTATGTCATTTTTGGAAAAGGACTGATCCCCCCTAACATTAGTGGCATGGAGAAACTCAGTATGAGAAATCATTCATGTATGTTAATAACAAAAAAAGATTTGGGATTATAATGCTATGATTTTCTTAAAATGAGAGAAGGGAAAGAAGGATTATAATGGAGAACTAAGCACAGTAAATCCAGGATATAGATGCATGATGTCTGTCTACTGTACTAAGAATCCTGGTACAGTTGATGGTTATGCAGTCAGACGCTGTGGTGCACCTCATTGATTTACAGTGTAATGCTAGCCTTTTTAAGCATTGCCTATTTCCATGAGGAAACCAAATACATAAATAACTTAATTCTCTTTCCATCTTCTATATCAAATTCCAAGCAAGAACCTCACAGTAGTATCAGGTAAATTAAATAAAATATTCCACTCCAGAAACACTCTGTAGCTCACGAAAGCTCATGCTCAAATAAATTGGTTAGTCTCTAAGGTGCCACAAGTACTCCTTTTCTTTTTGCGAATACAGACTGACACGGCTGCTACTCTGAAATCTGGGGTTTTGGGACATATAAATGATCAATTTGTAGAAATGGTATGTTCTACTTCATGCTAGCCTGTTGGCAGTGTATCTCCTGGTACTCACAGGCACACAGCCTCAGTGGGCATTTCAGCACCGAGTACAAGTGGGAATGGCACAATTCTGTACTAAGCCACAAACCTGAGCAACCTTCTGTGAGAAGGGTGGATATCCACATGAAAGTACGCATCTTTCATGTGCAGAGCTGTGAAAAAACCTGTCTTTATCCAGGGACAGAATTACTTATGCTAAATGTGACCATGAAGATTCCCAATTTGCAAATAAACAGAGCTGATGGAGGTCAAGAATGGATTTCCATCTTCCATTTTTCTTGGGAATCAGGCAATATTTTGAATATGATCCTTTCCCCTGATTTTGCAGTCATATTCATTTTACTACTCTGTCTGAGAGGAGATTCCACTTTCTGCAGGAGGATCTCCTCATGAGAGTAGTTCCTGAAGAAGGATAAGGAGATGAACCCAATGGTATAGACAGCAAGAATGGTATCCAGAACCCACTTGTCTGTCGTCATCCTCCAGTGTATGAAAACTGCATTAGCTAAATGCCAAAATGGACATCAGTGTTGAGTGGAGATGGCATCAATACTGGTTTGCAGCTCCCGATCATCCTGTCAAAAGTATCTATTGGCTGGGAAGTGAGGTTGACTGGATGTGGATGAAATGATAGGAGCAGTTCATCTAGATTATTGCACCCTCTGTTGCTTCTGAGGCAGCTCATGAGACTGCTGGTGACAGGAGGGCTGTGGCAATGGCTTGTGCTTGTGGTATTCCCCCCTTTGGGGTTGGGGTATATACATACCCAGGGAGCAGAGAGTTGCTGTGGAGTCTTTGAGTGAATGTAAAGACTTGTATGTTTTTTTCACTGAAGAGGTTGGTTTCATCAAAGGGCATGTCCTCTATCATATTTTGGACCTCCCTTAAGAACCGCAAAGAGTGTAGCCAGGATTCACAGCCCATAACTGTGGCCATTACCATTGATCTCAATGCCATGTCAGCTGCATCGACAGCAGCCTGTAAAAAGTTTCTGGCTATCAATCTGCCTTCATCAATAAGGGCTTGAAGCTGAGCCCTATCTTCTTGAGGGAGCTTATCTTTATCAAAGTCCAACAACTTGGAATAGTTCATAAAATCATATTTGGCCAGAATTGCTTGGTAGTTGGATATTCAAAATTGAAGGCTAGGGAAACCACTCCTCCCTAGAAGTTCCAAGTGCTTGGCCTCTTTATCCACTGAAGTAGCCCTTGGGTGCTGTTGCCTGGTTCTTTCAGTGGCTGCCTCAACAGGTGACATTAGGGCAGAATGAGTAAATAAAAACTCTGCTTCCTTAGTGAGGATGAAGTATTGTTTCTCTGCCCTCTTGGGAGCAAGTGCACAGGTTGCTGGCATATGCCACACGGCTCTTGCTGGATCCAAGATGGCTTCATTCACCAGAAGCACTACCCGACTAAATTCTGTTGTTTGTAAGATGCCCATGAGCTTGTGATGTATCTCCTTTGAACCTCTTCTAGAGAGATTTGGAGTTTATCTTTCACACTTCTTAGCGGCTCTTGAAATTGTCTGCGGTCATCTGATGAAGCTGGAGCAACTGCTTCATCTGGAGATGAGGATAATACCTCTGTCACTACCTGTTCATCACACTCCTCCTCCACTTCCTGGGCTCTGGGGGATGTTCTGGCTGATCTCTTGGAGGGGAGAGGTGATGTGCTTCCCAGTAGAGCCTCATGGACTCCAGGTACCATGTATACAGGTTCCATGAACCCTAATAGGACCAGTATGAGGGGTTGAAGGTAGTCCAGAGAAGTCCCCAAGGCACAAGTCCCCAAGGTTGAAGGTAATCCAGAGAAGTCCCCAAGAAGTCCTGAGGAAGATGTCCCAGTATATAAGGTTGAGACTGAGTTTAGGAAAGAATCAATCTCCTGTCTGGGCTGACCTCTCTTGGTGAAGGTGATGTCTGTCCTTCAGCCCCATCCAATCAGCCTGATGAGGAAAAAGTTAGGTCCATTTCCATTAGCGATGAAGTCAGGTACAGCTCGTGGACTGGGATAGGGGATGAACTTCTCTTCCCATAGTCTGTCTCATCTGTTGGAGTCAGACTCTCACTGGTAAGGACTGGTTCCACCAGTAAGGGAGACTGTAGGACTGGGAGGACAAAAATATCCCTTCAGAGCAGTATATGTCTCTATCCCTCTTGGGGCATATAGAGTCTTGTCTCCTTGTGCTGCGAGAGCTCTCAGTGATCATTGTTTCCTTCTGCAGCGATGATGCATGGCCATCCCACTGACTGTCCTTGACTGGAACCAGTGGTTCTCTCTGCTTTTAGTCCCAGTGTTTACATGTGGCTGGTACAAGAGCCAGAGCCATTGTCTATGTGGAGGCTGGTACTGAGGTAGCCTTGCTCTTTTAAGCCTTCTGTGGAGGGCAATGAGGCTCTGAGATGAAACTTTGGGATATAAATGAAAAGAGTCATCCAACTTTGGAGTTGGGGAGGGAAACCATCCTTTTAGAGGTGGACTTAGTCAGGGGATCTGCTCTTTTCCTTGTCTCCTGCTCTCCAGAGTGTCTCCTGCTCTCATGGGAAGATCAAGAAGAAGAGTCCTTAGCCTTATTCCTCCCTGTTCCTGAGTCACACAATGTGGTGCTCGAAGGTTTGCTCCTGAAGTCCTGGGGGGGGACCCCCTAACTAGGGTCTGACTGAGGACTCATTGCATTCTCCATAAAATGTTTACTAAGCCAGAGTTCCTGCACTTGTCAGGTTTGGCTGGGAAAGCAGGGGCAAATACTGCACTTTGCAGAGACATGGGCATCTCCTAAGCAGTAAAGGCACCATTGGTGGTTGTCTGCAGGGCAGGTTCCCCTAGTGGGAGGAGGCTTTTAACTAAATAAACTAACACTAATAGCAGAACAAATCTTTAATATTTACAGATTGAAGACAAAGGATCAGCTCTGGGCACTGGAGGGTTCCGACTCAGACCATGTGGAAATACGAAGGAACTGAAGAGGCAGTTGGTCTGCTCTGGCCCTTACACACTTGCAACAGAGCACAAGAAGAGCAAGGGTGCAGGTACAGACTAACAGACATGGCTAGCAAGAATCTTCTGGTCTTAGGTGCATGGAGAGCCTGGGTACCACTGGTGGAATACCTATAGGGACCAGTGCTTGAAGATGATTTTTTTTTCCAGAGTCCAGAAAGTCACTGCAATGTACCTACTGAGCATTCCAGATCTGATTGTGAAATAAAAGTCAGAAGTGTGCCAGTTCTTTTCAGGGTGACTGATAACATATTTCAAAAACTCAATTTAATCATTATACCAAGGTGACGTAGAAGAATGAAAAATAGAATGGGTTTTGAAGAGAGCAAATACATTACAAGCAGTTGCTACGGGGAAAATTAAGCTACCACATGTGAAATGCAGGATCAACAAGAAAGATTAAACAACAACATGGAAAGGATCAACCACCCACAAGATTAAGGTCCTATATTTTGTCATAAAACTGAATAAAATCAAGATATATAGGAGATACACTACGTGTGTGATGAAGCATTTTATAAGGTGAGAAAGAATTAGGCTAAAAAGTGGTCCCTAAACATTAAATCACACATTGATGGGAGAGAAGAAAAAAATTGGGATAAGAAAGTGAAAAAAATATAACGCTTATGAATAAGAGGAATTGACAATTTGTGTAAAACTGAAAGAATCCAGGGATAAAGAAAACTAAAGGGGATCCAAATACAGTAATTATTAATATGGATAATAAAAAAAATCACAACTATAATATCACTGGAAGAAAAGTCTGCTCATACACAAAGGATAATGGATAATGTAAACGATAATTTAAGTTGGCTGGGTGAAACATGCTGAACCGTGAGCCATTCAAATGAAACAAAAAAGGAAGACAATTTAAATACAGAGTTAAATATAACAGCCACACTGCACAGCACCCAAGGGGCAAATCTGCTCAAGAAAAGAATACCCACCAGGATCAGCTACAGAGACAAAACAGTCACCAGAAAATATATGCCAGGTTTTGGCCAAGTAAAAATAAGAATACTGATTGTATCTGAGTGACAATAATATACAAGAAGTCTTTTACTAACAAGCAAATATATGAAGATGGTCACCTTTACAGACAAGGTTAGAAAAAAGTATATATTCTGAGGGATGAGAGTATAGGGACAGGGAAAGGCCTGGCGCAAACAAAAGATGTAGAAGGTGTGGTGAAAACCAGAGGGAAATAGTAGAAAAAAAAGCCAATGCTTTACTCTTTTTTTTCTTCATTTTAAAAAATATAAGTTTCTAGTTTTTTGGTCATCAGGGTAGCCTTCAGACGTAAACTTGTTGCTAAAATCAAGGATTAATCACAATAGTTTTTTCTCATCCATCATCGGTTATTCACTGTCACCCCTTCAGCTGCTTATGGCTTGTCTTTGGGTACCATAAAGGCTTCCCAACAGAGACTATTTGAGGGTGGTTAGCCACCCCCAGAAATACTATGGTTGACCCAGAAATGAATACAATTAAGCATCATAATTTAAACTGACAAAATACAAGTAGCTATATAATTCTGAAAATAATTGAAAAAGTACATACAATCATAATTAAATGTTAACAAAACCATTACAAATAAAACAAATACCAAACACGTCAGAAAAAAAAAATAAAAAGGGAGGGAACTTCACACGTGACCAAAGTAGGAACAGCTCTCTTTAAAAGTCTATGGGAATTGGCCCACTTAACCCAGGGCTGAATTTGGATTACAAATGCCAAATTGATTTGATGAGAAACAATTAAAAAATTGGGTGAACAATATATTCAAAGTCACAGAATAATCAAACTAAAACCAGATTAGAATGACATCCAAGAACCAGTCAGTTTGAAATGTCAAGATTCAGAAGGGCAAACAGTAATTCAAAGTGAAGATGACTACCCAGTTAACAGCTAACAAACAAACAACAGAAACAAAAAGACACTACAAACTACTCAGTGGTATCCCTGATCCTTTAAATCTTATAGTATTTCCTTGGCACGCTTCAATGAATGCCTTCGTACCAAATCACATTTAACCAAAATCCCAAATTAGCAACCATTTTCTCAGATAATTTTCTGTTGCGCCTCTCTGACAACTACTTCTTTCATTTGTCTCTTCAATTATTGCAAGATTGTTACCCTGAATTGAAGTCAGTTTTTTAAAGGCCTTATTGTTCATCTCAACATGTTACTAAATCTAAAATCTTCTCCAGTTTAGCTCAGATTAATTTTTTTTCTGTTGTGCTGCTCAAAAAACCACTTATATATAGTTGTTTCTTCAATTAATTCAGAAAAACAAGGTTAATGTTGATTGTTTTAACTTAGTTTTATGCACAGTATAACTTTACTAGTGTGTCTCCATTCTCTGTGATCCAGATGATAGATTGGTTTAAACGTTTATTAAGGATTTTCATGTTTAACATTTATTTCTCATCAAACAACTCCATCTTTCCTTTTTATTATTATTGTTGTTCACAAACTCTTTTCAACATCCAACCACAAGTAAATTCTGTTCTAAGAAATCAATTTCAGCTGACAGTATAGTGGTGCAACCACACATATGAAGCTACTAACCACTTGAAAAAAGCATTGAACTAAACACTTGAAAAAGGCACTGAAAGGATTTATGTAGTGGCAATGAGGTTATATTTTTGCACTCCACATACAACTCCTATTCTTCCATCAATACATAGGGGAACTTGCATAGTTTATACTAATGGAAGTATATTGGTGGCCACCTGCATAAATGAAGAGATTAACCTCTCCATAATAGTATTTATATGATCAATATTGTAACTCCTAATTGGATGGAAGATACATGTTTTAAATTGTTTAAACACTCTCGGCTGTGCCTGTGATAATTTGACTTTAAAATTTAATGTACAGTAAAAAACAAAAGTAAGAAAAATTTAAATTGACAATGTTTATGAGTGACCTAAAATGGATATTTAAAATCAAAAAAAGAAAGAAAAGGTAATCATGCCCTTTTTTCCTTCATCATGATATCTAAAGAACATCAGAAAAGACATTTCTAAGTACTTTTACTGCTTGCTTTTTATCTTAGACATATCACTGAGTATACTGAAACATCTGAGTGGGAGAAGACATGATACAGACACCTGAATTGGAGTCATTGACTTGCTGTCTGCCAAATGGTTAGAATGGGAAAAGGATACACAATCAGCTGCAGTCAATAGGTGGACTGCAGGCCAAATCTGGACTGCCAGACACTTTTAAATGGACCGAAAATGTTTTTATTTACTTATTATTACCATTATTGTTATTATTTTGTATTATTTTCTCTGGGGTGTAGACCTTGACTATAGCTTGACCAAGAAGTGTGGACCTTGACAAAAAATAATTGATTACCCTGCAGGTAATCCTTATTCTTCTGTAACTACAAGAATGATATCTATCCAGATTAGCATTTGCAGAGTGTAATATTTGATAGGCTACACATACTGTTTCTTTTGTTTTAATCTACTTCTCTTTGCCTACTCTTAATAAACATGGTTTTTAATGAGAGCATTTGAGCCTTAGATTGTTTTCATAATGCCACTGAGATACATCTTTGAAAAGAAGGAAACCCTTTGTCCTCTAATGAGATATAGTCAGGGAGAAAACTGTACCAACCCTACACCCTTGAGATGAGGCAACCCATAAGAAATGCCACTGCAGCCTGTATCTGAGCCAACACAGGCATGGGGAAAGCCCAGTGACCATGAAAGTGTGGTAGGAATAGGGGACAGTGGCATGTATCCCTCTGAGAGATTGTATTTTATTCTTTATCAATTATGTTAAAAAAACAGAGGTATTAAAATAAAAGTAAGATTTTGGTTTAAACTGAGCCAAGAACTATTGTCAAAATTGTGAAAAGTAGGTGCCTAAAATTAGGAACTGAAATATATAAGTGGTCTGATTTTCAAAGGAGCTGAAGACCTGCAGCTCACAGTGATTACTGTGAATGCCACAGTTTTCTAGGCTGGATTTAGAATCAGGTTTGACAATGGTATGAAATGCTGCTGATACATGGAGAGAGAAAATATGGGCATGTGTTTTGATCACTGGGAGGAGACTGTCCATGAATACTACCAGTTAGACTTCTGTCCCCTTCCAATGCCTGCAGACAAGGAAATCTCAGGATGATACAGATGTTTCACTACAACTTGCTTAACAAGTTTTCCCCAAAATGAAAGATTTGATAAAGGCTGATGGTTGGCACAATTATAAATAATGACAGATAACTTCTTAAACAGAGTCTCTGCTATTGATTCTTTAAGAACACCGGTAACCTACCCTCCCAAATGCAGGCAGTGAAAGTCTCTGAAAAAACACATTTACAGCAGACCAGTAACCTGTGGATTGTAGTCAAAAACCTGAAACTCTTTGGCAGCAGGTAGGTATACCCGTGCTGTTATTTTATCATCCCTCCTGTTTTGTTTTTTTAACTCCATGTCCCATGTTATGTTAAGATTGTAATCTATTTAGGGCAAGGATTCTCTTTGAATTACATGTGTACACAGCACCTAGCACAGTGGGGCTCTGATCCTTGATTTGGGCCTAGACACTACTATAATAAAACAACAACAAACACCACCACCTGGCTTTGAACTCCCACTGCGGACTCTCAGAACTAGCTCTTTTGCCCTTTGTATTTGTTGCACCTCTGCTTACATGACAGCTCCAAAGGGGTTCACACAGGCATAGAGGGAGGAATTAATGCAACTCAATCAGCATTTGTTTGTACAGCAAATTTCAGTGCAACTCCTCCCCCTTTATTAAGGGGAAATACTGCACACAGCATGTCTTCCCTGAAGACTCCTCAATACTCACTGCACCCTATTTTTCACAGATTTGGTACAGAGGGCCTGGTATATTTAAGTGGTGGTATGGACTATTCTATCATTAGAGCTTTTGCCTTTCCAGGGCATTCTTCACATTACAAGGCCTTCACAATGGGGACCATATGGCCCCAAGTTATTTTCTCCTGTTAGAGATTAACATGAGTTATTTTGTTATGTGTCAACAATGTGCTCAAGTGCTCTACAGACAAATGCCCCAAAGACAAGAGAGAATTTTTTTTTTTCTCTTCTTTAATTTTCTGGTCAATCAGTGGGTGGCAATCCCCTTTGTTTACACGGGTTAGCATTTAGCCTCTTTGGAGGGAGAATTTGAAAGGAGAGCGGGCAGGCAGCTGACACACTGGAATACGTAAACTCCAAAGGGAAGCATGAGGGTAGTGATTCTCTTAGCAGGAATGTCACACAGATTGGTGTCCTTTATTTAGTGGCTGTATACTCATCAAGCCAAGCAACAGCATTCTTAGTGGCCAAATGGAGCTCTTGGAGCCCACTGCTGAATGTGGTTAGTGGGCACTGCTCAACAGTGTGTTTCCCTATATGCAGATCACATCAATAGCATGTTGATGAGCAAGAGCGCTGATTAAATTCTGCTTGGCTGTCAATAAACTCTCAACGCTGAGTTGTAAAACTCAGAGTGCAGGCCCCAATGGTATGGAAGCCATGGGATTGCACATTTTTAGGGTTACTGGAAGCGGCGATACCAGGCTTCTTCAAGTATGAGCTTGGGGAATTTGGCTGGCTAGGAGGATCACAAGCCTCCCCAGACAGTGCCGGGTACTGACAGGTGGCACGATGAGAACACTGATACATTGACACATATGTCCTTTCAACAGCCCCAACAGGTAAGCTTCAATAGCTTCCAGCACTGTCACAACAGCTGAGCTGCGGCAGTATAAGCAAGTCTTAAGAGTGCTAGGTGATTCCTTCCACCAGGCCCTGAAAGGGCAATTTGCAGGAGAGCAGCTTGGTGGATTTTGGTCAGAAATGGATCTCCCATGGGCAACTCAGCTGGGATATAACCAGTGATGAGCTGCCAAAATCTTAACAACTGGTTCCCTCCTCACCCCACGAGGGGGTCGTTGCCCACCCCTGCCCCCCAGGACTCCTGCCCCATCCAACTCCCCGGATTCCTTGATGCCTGCCCCCAGGACCTCTGCCCCATGCACCCCTCTCCCCTGACTGCCCTCAGAACTGGGCAGGAGGGTCTTGTGGGCCACCGTAGTGGGTGCCCACTCCACCCCTAAGAGCCAGAGGGACCTGCCAGGGAGCGAGGTGGGGAGTCCCAGTGGTGCTTACCTGGGGCAGCTCCCAGGAAGCATCCAGCAGGTCCCTCTGGCTCCTAGGGGTGGAGTAGCATAGCTGGGGAGGGAGCAGGGACCTCCCCCCACTGATCACATCAAAAGTGGCGCCTTAGACGCCGACTCCTTGGGTGCTCTGGGGCTGGAGCACCCATGGGGAAAATTTGGTGGGTGCAGAGCACCCACCGGCAGCTCCCCGCCCTGCGCCCGGCCCCAGCACACCTCAGCTCCGCTCCACCTCCTTCCCTGAACGCACCACCTCACTCTGCTTCAACTGTTCGGCGGGAAACCTGGGAGGGCTGAGAAGCAGGCAGCAGCTTCACACTCAGGCCGAGGGTGGCGGAGGTGAGCTGGGGCGAGGAGCGGTTCCCCAGTGCCCCCTCCCCCCAGGGTTACCTGCTGCAGCACGGGCAGCCCCCTCGCGTCCAACCACCCCAGCTCACCTCCGCCTCCCTGGGCCCGAGTGCGAAACCGCCGCCTGCTTCTCAGCCCGCCCCAGCTTCCCGTGCAAACAGCTGATTCGTGGGAAGCCTGGGGGGGTGGAGAAGCAGAGCGGGGCGGTACGTTTAGGGGAGGGGGCGGAGGTGAGCTGGGGCCGGGGGTTGGGTTGGGAACTGCCAGTGGGTGTGCTGCACCCACCAAATTTTCCCCGTGGTGCTCCAGCCCCTGAGCACCCATGGAGTCGGTGCCTAAGGCACCACTTTTGGCCGGTTAAATTTAGAAGCCCTTTTAGAACCGGTTGTCCCTCGCGGAACAACCGGTTCTAAAAGGGCTTCTAAATTTAACAAGCAGTTCTAGCGAACCAGTGGGAACCGGCTCCAGCTCACCACTGGATATAACTGGTGAGGTTTCTTTACCCCTCCCTTGTGTCAAAGGCACTTTTCCAGGCACACTTGGTGATCAGCTGTTTATGGGGAGCTTTTGCCCTAATGGATTTACAACCTTTCTTCTTGGCCCAGGAAATTTGCTGTCACAAGGTCTCTTTCTCCTCTTTTATAGCCTTGATTTCACCTAATATTATGTTTGATTCCTATTTATTCTTCCCCATAAGTACTTCCTCCAGATAGCATCTACTTTACTTGCATACACAGAGACAGTACACTGACACACATTTTATGTATTAGGAGAAAGAACCCCTTCAGCGTAAATCCTCTTCTCTGACAATGCTTTCTGTACCTGACTGTTTGTAGACATTCAGAATGATGGTAAACAATTATGATCTGCTGTGATTTTTGAGAACAGCAGCATTATTCCTACTGACAGTCAGAATGGTGGATGTTTCTGTTAGTCATTCAAACAAATTTCGCAACAAACTGATGAAATGCTCTTTAAAACAACTGCCTAAATGTGACTATCAAAAAACTTTTATCTACAGTAGATCAAATGAATTTTAATCTACTGAGGTCATAATATAGTATATACAGTACTACTCCATACATTACAGTGTATAACCAGGACATTATGCCACCTTTATTTCTTTCACAGATGCATATTGTAAAAAAGTAGCAGTATTCTCACACCCTAATAAGCTATTAAACATTTTCTACAAACTATTTTTATTGCAGTAAACAAACTATTTATGCTTCCACAAATCCAATAATCATTTAAATAAAACAGCACACTAGTGATAAAAATATAGATAGTAATAGCTGCAGTAAAGATAGTAAAGACTGTAGTAATTGAGAATATATAATACCACAAGGGAATTTTTTTCCCCCTAGTATAACTATTGAAGTCAATGGAGTTACACCAGGGAAAAATTCAGTCCACAGTGTCAATTCCCTACATAGTCGCAGTATAAAAAGATGCCTATCACAGTTTTTAAACAATCATGTAATTCAGAATCCCCGAATAATTTAAGAGTGCTGAATAGTTAAGCACATGCCAAACAAGTAATTAAACTGGTTTACAACTTTAATGCAAACAAAGTAAAAGGGTTTTGTTCCCTCGGAGACAAGAAAAAAAGCTAGGCCATTTTATTACATTTGCATTCTGTGCTACGAAAATAAGGAACAACACTAAGAAGAATACATTTTTGCCTTCACAATGGGGGCTGGCCTAGACGAACTCTCAAGGTCCCTTCCAGCCCTACATTTCTCTGATTTTATGATTTTAATTTTCAATGCAACCAGGACTCTAGGCATCTCACTCAAGAATTACTCAAACCAATCCATCACACATAGGAAAAATATACTGGGTGGCAGTTTCAAAAGTGCCTAAGTGACTTAGGAGCAACAAGTCCCACTGGTTTTCAATGGGACTTGTTCTCCTACTTCACTTAAACTCTTTGGAAAATCCCACACATTGTCTTCTCTGGGTGTAGATGAAGTCCCATCCTCTATTTTCTTCAGTGAAGAGAAGGATACTTGGCTTGTTCCATTAGTATTGCATAATCTTTTACTGACTATACTTACAGGTATACTAATTCTCCGGCCCAAGGAGAACTAGTTCATTAGTCATAAAGTAATCCCTCGGGGGAAATGCAGAAAGGATCCAATTCCAGATACAAGGTAGCTCTTTGGATTCTTTTTCTATTCAAAGCCCTTTGGCTATCACCTGAATGGTTAGTATCTAGAATTTCTTAAAGTGAGTCATTTTTGCTTTGTGGTTAGTAAGAGAAAGTAATTCAGGAAACATTCCAAAATAATGGAGAAGGGTTATTTTTTCCCCAACCACTACAGATGACTTCCAAAGTGACTCACTTCAAAAGAATGAGGCTTTAGCTAAGGACTAAATTTCAAGTAGGTAAAATTGGAGGGGAACAGTGTAGTAAACAGAGTAAACAGGCCACAGGCAAAAGGCTTGTCTACACAGTAGGGCAATGCACACTACGGAGTATGATTTCTAAAGCAGTGGCTCTCAAGCTTTCCAGACTACTGTACCCCTTTCAGGAGTTTGATTTGTCTTGTGTACCCCCAAGTTACATTTAATTGAAAAACTACTTGCTTACAAAATCAGACATAAAAATACAAAAATGTGTCAGAGCATATATTACTGAAAAATTGCCTACTTTCTCATTTAATCATATAATTATAAAATAAATCAATTGGAATATAAATTTTGTACTTACATTTCAGTGTATAGTATATAGAGCAGTATAAACAAGTTGTTGTCTGTATGAAATTTTAGTTTGTACTGATTTCGGTAGTGCTTTTTACATAGCCTGTTGTAAAACTAGGCAAATATCTAGATGAGTTGATGTGCCCCGGGGAAGGCCTCTGCATACGGGTACATGTACCCCTGGTTGAGAACCACTGTTCTAAAGTTGGGCATTTATTGGTCTATATAGACACTCCTGGTGAGCACTAAAGGTTCCCTAGTGCACTTTAACTTGGTACTAAACCATTACTATGTAAGAAATCACATCCCCATGGTACGCATTATCCTATAGGCGCCGACTCCATGGGTGCTCCAGCGCTGGAAAACCCATGGGAAAAAAAATATGTATGCTCAGCACCCACCAGCCACAGCTGTTCGGGGCTGCCATAGCCAATCAGCTGTTTTGCGGCACCCCTGATGAGTTAGGCAGAGTGAAGGCAGGGCCTCAGGGAATAGGGTAGAGTGGGGATGGGGTCTTGGGAAGAGCAGGGATGGAGCACACCTGGGGAAAATTAGAAGTCGGTGCCTATGCATTATCCCACCATGTAGACAAGCCCAAAGAAAAAAAATAAAGAATTCCATGCTCTATTCTTTGATATTAATACCTTTACCTTTACTGGAGATATACTGTAACCTCATCTTCAAATATAGCACTTTTAAGTAGAAACAAGAGAAGGATAAAAAGTAAGGGCAGACAGGTCATTTACTAAAAAGTGAGAATTTTAACAGGTTGAGGTGAAACCCAACTGTCCTCCAGATAAACCATAATTCTGCTATTTTGTTTCATGCTATTAGAATCACAAATTAGAAAAATGTTACCAAATAGTATTTATTTTCAGTAGCTCCAACAACATTCTAGGCTTCTTCTAACTAGAGATAAAGGGCTGATCTCAACCCATAAAGCATTCGTATTGTAAAGACAGACAATGTGTAGAAGGAAGTGCAATACACCTTTGCGTTAGCAAACAGAAATACAGACATGCCAATTACCCAAATTTACTCCTCAAACATGACAACGTCAACTAGCGAGTTTTTTATAGGCATTCAGAAGGACAATACTTCTGAAAGACACCACCCTAGAGACTCCAGAGCAGTCATTCATTTTATCCACTCTTGTCCTGAAAGGAACATGGTGAAGCCATCTTAAGTTACCTGAAAGGTGAGTCAATCTTTATTGTCCCCAAATTATCTTCCACATTTCTACAATAAACTGTCAGAGTGGTTGAAATGTTCCTATTAGAAACATAAGAAAACTTCCATTGGTACAATCTTTCAAGACACTCTTTAAAAGTAATTTATAAAATTTAATATTTGAGAAGACAATTACAAAGAACTATTTGTCTGCCTGTCCAATATTAAATGAGGATATACTCCAACACATCTTGGCAAGAAGGCACAATGAAGTATTAAAAAACTAGTTGCTTTGCAGCATGACTGTTAAATGTTAGTTATTTTGGAGTATATCCCTATGTGATACATTTCCTTTGTACTGTGAGGACAACCTCAGAAAGCATGACAACATAATAATGCTAGGGAAGACAACCCTCTTATTATTTCTGCAGGAAATAAAACACAGCTTAATGTCACTAAAGCACATGTCAGAGGAGATAATGATGATGTGTTCAAATGAATCTTCTCATCATGAGCAAAGAACAAAGTACCACCTAAAACTGAATAATAATTATATACAAATCACAAATGGCATCACCATCTGCAAAGTGTGTATTATGCTCTCATGCTATCAGTGGGTTTGTTTTACATTTTTTGCCTAAAACTTGCTGAAAATCTTTCCTTTCTATTCAAGTGACATAAATTACAAAGTAGTGCAGCAAGCATTTAGACTGCCTAACAAGGGAAATGCTGGCTCCAATGGGTGGCTCACTACATAGCAATTCCCCAAACTACTCATTATGCCAAGATGATGGTGCAGATGTACACTGGAGAGCAACAATAGAGAAAGGCATTTTTGCCTTCCTAATTCAAAATATAGAAACTGAAATTTGAAAAACAAGCTCAGTTCTTGTTCATTATCTGGGATGAGGCATTTATTAATAATACATTAAAAATTAATGAAAAATCTTCTCCATTTCCTTTAAAATTTTCCTTTGGATCACATTCCAACATGCATTGTTGGTAAACTGACTTAGATTTTGGCTACAGAATATTTACATTAAATAAATACATGTATTAACTAATGATCTTCCAATGCAAATTGAGTTAATGAGATTTGATTCTTTGGAACTCCTGCCTCTGTCATTTTCCTTTGCTCATGAATGAGTTCCATTTAATTTTTTTTTTTAATCTTATGAAGTACAAGTCTGAATTCTTCAAAAGACAGAATACAAAAAAGTCAAAATATTAATCATGCACGAATATCCTTTTTTTAAAAAAAATACTTAATTCTGCTAGAAAGGCTGATACCACAGACACAGTTAAGTGTAGAAAAAATATTGGGCCATCTTTTAATGAGCAACTGTCAAAAAGAGTAATTTAGAGACTTTTGGCAAAAAAATAAAATCTAGAAATATACAGAAAAATAAAGCATTACAGATATTAACATTTATTTAACAAAGATGTACTTTATCAGAGATTTCAACATCTGCATCCAGTTCTTCACCTACATGAAGGAAGTTCTGTTTTCTTACTGAACCGATACAACAGAAAAGGCTTTTTGTTATTACAATCAAGATAACAGGAAACGGTAGGCCACAGTACGCAGCTGTGGATTTAACAGAGAACTGTTTTCCTCTCTACGTTTGTCTAAAAATTGCTTCATGACCTCTGTCATAAATATAAAGGGAAGGGTAAACCCCTTTAAAATCCCTCCTGGGCAGAGGAAAAATCCTCTCACCTGTAAAGGGTTAAGAAGCTAAAGGTAATCTCACTGGCACCTGACCAAAAAGACCAATGAGGAGACAAGATACTTTCAAAAGGTGGGAGGAGGGAGAAAAACAAAGGGTCTGTGTCTGTCTGTATGCTGCTTTTGCCGGGGACAGAACAGGAATGGAGTCTTAGAACTTTTAGTAAGTAATCTAGCTAGGTATGTGTTAGATTATGATTTCTTTAAATGGCTGAGAAAAGAGCTGTGCTGAACAGAATGACTATTCCTGTCTGTGTGTCTTTTTTGTAACTTAAGGTTTTGCCTAGAGGAACTCTCTATGTTTTGAATCTAATTACCCTGTAAGGTATCTACCATCCTCATTTTACAGAGGTGATTCCTTTACTTCTAAGTCTTCTTGTAAGAAAACGGAATGCTTTTTCATTGTTCTAAGATCCAAGGGTTTGGGTCTGTGGTCACCTATGCAAATTGGTGAGGATTTTTACCAAACCTTCCCCAGGAAGTGGGGTGCAAGGGTTGGGAGGAAAGACGTGTCCAAACTACGTTTCCTAGTAAACCCAGATAAAGTTTGGTGGTGGCAGTGGAAATCCAAGGGCAAAGGGTAAAATTAATTTGTACCTTGGGGAAGTTTTAACCTAAGCTGGTAAAAGTAAGCTTAGGAGGTTTTCATGCAGGTCCCCACATCTGTACCCTAGAGTTCAGAGTGGGGAAGGAACCTTGACAACCTCACATGAACTAGTTTCAGAATACTGTACATAGGGAACTATGTTATCTTTCCTTCTTTATGCCATACAATTACACTGTGGTTGTAGATAGCCTAAAATTTTTCTTCTCTCTATCATACAAGTAATTGTCTTCTTACCTATATGATGCAATCATAACTTTTATATACAGATTCATATATGCTATTTACCAGATAAGCGGCTGTCAATTCTTGCTGGACTTAGGACAAGTTTATGATATGGCACTTGGGAAAGAGAAAGTAGCTTTAGGTTTTCAGATATTACACATGTAGTCGACAAGAAGGAAGGCAAGCTCCTTTAAAAAGAGATGGCAGCTTACTTGCCAGAAGATCTGACTTCTAGACAAAAGAGGTGGGATTCTTCTTTCTGACATTGTCCTTCAATGTCACTGCAGCTGCATAAAGGGACCTTAGAAACCTTCAAACTGATCAGGGCAGAATTCATCCACCATATAAACTGAGTAAGGTAGTCAAGAGCTCTGGCTTAAGGTGCATATCAGAGTAAGTCTACAGTGCAATGAAAGACCTGCAGCACACCACAGCTGACCTGGGCCAGCTGACTTGGGCTCAGGGGCTATAAAACTGCAGTGTAGATGTTTGGGCTTGGGCTGGGGTCTGAGCTCTGACACCCCGTGAGAGGGGAAGGTCTCAGAGGCCAGGGTCCAGCCCAAGCTCAAGCTCAAGCCCAAATGTCTACACTGCTACTTTTAGTTGCACAGCCTATGCCCTATGAGCCTGAGTCAGACATACCTTCAGAGGCCACCTTAGGCCCTTAGCACCTGGGCTGCTAGTTTTTTGCTGCTCCTCCAGGGGTGCAGCACAAAATTGTACCCAAGAAAGGATGGTCAAATACAGCACAGCAATACACCTCAGAACATGTAGCTTTGTGGAATCCATGCTCCGGGTATTCTCTGGTTCCCTGCTGGGATCATCTGAATTTACTCACAAAGGACTATCTGCCATTAAAGACCCCCCCCCCCCAATGCACAGAGCCTCACTGACTTCAAAGGGTCCATGGCAAGGAACAGCTTGCGGGATCAGGGCCTTGTTCAATAAAATTATTATAGTCTGCTCATTCCAACAACACTGAAATCTGTCCCCATCTGAATGTGTCCATAGCACCTGGTATTTCAGGCACTAACAAATGGACCATTTAATTGTGTGTTCTCACTTCCATTATTAAGATGTGATAAGTGCTTGTAATTTATAATTGTAACATGAACTATAACGCCACTATAAACACTGGATTTAAGCTATCAATCTGGAAAAAATTGTTTTTGTTCATTTAGAGATTTTATGTTGACAGTTCTCAAATAAATTGACTTGTCATCTTTAGGTAATACAAGTGTTTAAGAAGAAAAATGTTTAATTTTTATCACTGAGTAAAATTCTGAGGTTTAAAAACTGGCTACTGCTTATATGCAAATAACTTTTCTCAACAAAATTCTCATGGGCTGATGTGAAGGCCATTATGGCACACAAAAAAGTAGCATTTTATTAGGTTAATGATATAGGAACTAATAAATACTTAAATGTAAAACCAGAAAAATAGCTGAACAAGGGGTCCACTAAGTCAAACACACCCAAAAAAGCAAACCAACAAAACTATCTACTTGTATTATATTATGCCATGAATTAGTCTTGGCTGAATAACCAATTAATCTTATAACCTCTTTCTCCTCTCCTTCCCATTGCCTTGTTTCCCCTTGTTACATCATAGTTAAGCTGCACCACAAACACTGCAATTAGATCTGTGTGGGCAGAACCTTGCATCTGCACCGAATTCTACTGAAGCCTATGGAGGTCCCTGTAGAGGCAAACATCTTCCTGTCTGGGCCCAAATGCAGGATCAGGGTAATTAGCCCAACCCTGTAAGGGTTTATCACATGCGTAACTGTAAGAACACAAGTTATTGCACTGAAAATAATGAGCTACTCACATGCTTAAAGTTAAATAAACACACAGGTTTTTGCTAGATTATGGCACGTGTGTTCCTGTGTCTTTCTCTAGCACAATGAGACCTCAATCCTGATTTTGTTAAAGCGCGTAGTTAGAGAAAAGCTGTTGAAGAAGCATGTTTTAGACTAGAACTGCACAAGCAGCTATAATTTGATCTAACTGCCCTTTGGTGGGAATAGCAGCAAAAAACAAAACAAAACAAAACAAAAAACACTACCATGGAGGAAAATTAACCATAGGACCAGAAGACAAGCATATATAATTTATACGCCAGTCAACCGAGAAGCAGCAGTGCTGGCTTAATGTTCGTTTCCCCCTCTCCCAGCTACACAAACAGATGCTCTGTACCTCAACCATTTCAAACAAGAGCACGCTGAATTTTATAACCTTCCTGGCTGCATTTAGGATGCAATCATGTCTTTGTGACAAACACTGATAGCACTCTTAGAAATCACAACAGCTGAGAAGTGAAGGTCACAAAATCAACAGAATTTTCTGTCCAACATTTATATTTAATTTGTTTGTGTGTAAAACCAAGATCAATTTGCCTCAACAACGATGCACAAGTTCTCTGTCTTTGATGATGCACTCCATGAAATGCTACAGTCACAACAATGTACAGTGATACTATTAAGGAGTTTTCTTACTGTACATTTTATTGCAGCTGTCAGGTTAACATTGCCTTTATGTTCCTGGGGGTCTTGTGTTGGAAAGCTAAAATGGGAACTTTCATCATTACTGGACCCCATTGAAATAACCACTATTTCACACAGTAACTTTACAAAAATGAATATTCTATCAAACCTGTATTTAGCACTTTCCTGTATTCCTGTTCCAACCCTTGACAGAGATATTTGATTAGAAGAGTCATTTGTGTTTATATACAGCCTTCTCCTCCTGGCATGTTACAATGCAGTGTTTGTGACTGCAAAATCACTTCTGCAGTGATAAATTCAATACTAGGGAGTGTTTAGTAAATTGGCATTTATTGGTGGCTCTGATGTCCAGAGGAGCCTCTGATTCCAGGGACAGATTCATATCTACTGGGCCGTACAAACACCTACAGGAACAAATATCCCAGGAACAGAATCACAATGTGAATGATTAGCAAAAGAAAGTTTAATCCCCTAAAGGAGGAGCTGCTTCCCCACTCCATGTCAGCAAAAGAAGAGACAGAACATGGTAATGAGGCAAGACAGAAATTTAAGCTATTTGGCAAGTAGTGAAGGTGAAAATACACTCAGTGATAATTGAAGGCTAATAGTCTTTGCCTAGCAATTTAATTAACAGCTGATCTGATTCACATAAAAAGGAGAGATTGAGCAAGTAAGAATGGAGGGTTGAGTGTTACTTTGAATTGGGCAAAAGCACTTGGCCTATACTGTGACTCAAGATCACCATGGTAAAGTTTATATATGGGAGCAGACTTGTGATCTGGCTGTAAAATGCCCACATTGTTTCCTCCAAGTATTATCCTCCTCAATCTGAGCTGTACTTTTGTGTTGTTAACTTGACCTATATGAAGAACATAACAGACATTAGAACTTGTGTGAAAGGAAGTCCCACATAGAAAACTTACTGCTGCACATCACTACCTGTTTGTTTCCTTAAATGCAGTTTCCCTTTTCTATATGCATATATTCAGATCTTTGTAAGGAGATTTAGACCCTTCTTTCATTAAAAATATTCAAAACAGTTTTAATCTGTTGACCTTCAGGGAACACTGCAAATCCCATCTATTTGCTCATTCTATTGGGGAAGAATGAGTTTTGGAAACTCTGGGGCTTTAAGTAGGCAGTAAATAATGATGCAATATGCCCACTGTGGCCAAAACCTAGAATGCACTTAATCTTCCTCCTCTAGTGACTGGTGAGTGTGTCTGTGTGTGCTGAACAGGTTGTTGTGCTAAAATTAGTTCAGCTGTAAATTACTATTTGTATATTTAACTCTTACAATTACAACAATACTTTGCATATGGTCCCTTGGTAGGACAACCACTTCAAATCTCAAATGAAACTGGTCCCTGAAGCTTAAATAGCTTACTTGATTTAACCACCTGACATTAAATATTAGCTAATATAACTCTTTTTAAGATAAATTTAGTGCTTTCTTTAAATTATTTCATTAAAAGAATCTCCATGGGGTAGTAATAGCAGCTTCGGGTCTTGAACCACACATGGTGTGGTGTATGGAGGGTTGCTCATAGGGTTTCTCTCTACAGCATAGGGTACATTGTCTGCACTGCATTCCATTGCCCTGTGGTAGTGATTATGATAGCGGGACGAACCCTAAGCACATACAATGTATAGCCACTAATGGCCCTGTGTTTTGTGGTTTCTTGTTTTGAAGCACATTCCCTGAGTGCATGCCCAGAGCCAGACAATTCAATTTGGATAGACCAGAAGAGCTGCATCCCCCCTCCCTACCACATAATTGATGTTGGACTCGTCATTCAGAATGGGCAGGCAATTTTACCAGACTACATAAGAGTGCTGTTTAAGATGAGAGAGCAGAAGTCTTCGAATAAAAGTTTGCCCATTCTAACAAATTGAGCTGGGAGAAGCTCCTGTCTGATCAGTTCACTGATTCATCTTCTTGATAGTAAAGTCAAAAACAAGAGCCATTTCTGTTTAGCTAGATGGTGGAACCACTGAACGGGCAGTGAGGGAAAGGAGGGAAGCCACCACAGTGCAACTAGAAACCCACCAATCCACATGGGGGAAACTACAATGGAAATTGTACAAATCCACTTTTAGGATTAATTGTACCATTATGGACAGCATCAAATATATTGCTTGTTAAGCAAGATATACCAGAGAGTTGCAGTATCCAACAACATACTTTTCAGAGGGGCTGTTACAGGAATTCACACACACACACTAAAGAAAAGGAGTACTTGTGGCACCTTAAAGACTAACCAATTTATTTGAGCATGAGCTTTCGTGAGCTACAGCTCACTTCATCGGATGCATACCGTGGAAACTTTCCAATGAAGTGAGCTGTAGCTCACGAAAGCTCATGCTCAAATAAATTGGTTAGTCTCTAAGGTGCCACAAGTACGCCTTTTCTTTTTGCGAATACAGACTAACACGGCTGTTACTCTGAAACACACTAAAGAGACGAGTTTGAGACACTTAAGAATTCCCACCTCCACTTCATGCACATAGTGGAATGGCTTCTTGCTGCAGTCATCAGTGAGTGTGTGGACAAAGCTTGCTGCAAGCAAAGCTGATTCATCAGTTGTGTCAAGTAGGAGGAAGGAGTTCTGGCAAACCTGTTTAAGCCAGATGCATTACAGGACACAAGGATTTTTGGTGGTTGAGGTTAGTGGGAGAGGAAGCAGCAGTGAAAGAAGTGGTTATTGTTGAAAAGGGTGAAAGTTGTAAGAAGATAGCAAGAGTTCTTGTCCAGTCCTACTTCCATGACCCCATACCAACCCTATTGGGAGTTGGCGTTTCATTGAAAGAGCCCTAACTAAATTCCTCCATCCTCTTCCTTAGCCTCTTTTGTCCTCTCCTCGAGTCCTTTTTTCATTCCTTGGGTCATTCTATTTCATTCTATTTTTCTGTTGGCATCCTCTACATCTTCTGTTGAAATACACTCTCTTCCTTTCTTTCACTCTTGCTGACCACTTCTGCTTTCCTTATGAAAAAGCCCATACACTGTTGTGCATTCAAGGTCCTGAGAGAGATTGAGGACCCCTAGAGTAAGGGATAGAAAAGGGGGGCTGGAAAAGGAAGATATGGAGAGCCCCCAGGGGACAAAGATAGGAAGGAAATACTCTTGTGTGAGAGAACACTATTTCTCAATCCCTCCAATCCACAGTTTCTCTTATTCTCTCCTTCTGCACTCCATCTTCTTATGTGGTGTCTCCATTACTGGAGTTTTGCAACCATGGTAGCCCATTCTGTATGATCCGCTGCTAATCTCTTTGTGGATGAATAGTCCACTTGATCAACACAGGATACCACATCATTCATCCAAGATCTTTCTGTTCTGCCTTGTGTTCTTCTGCCATCAACTTTTCCATCCAGTGCTCATAAACATGTATTGCCCACTGAACCTCTTAAAAAGTACTACTCAGAGAACTGAGTGGCATTTGAGTTCCAATCATCTCCAGTTTTTTTGGTTGGTTATGCAGTCTGTCCACGATATTTTCAGAATTCTATTGTAACACAATATGGCAATTAATTGAATGTTAAATATTCATGGTAAATAGGCCCAATGGCCTGTGGTGGAATGTTAGATGGGGTGGGATCTGAGTTCCTACAGAGAATTCTTTCCGGGGTATCTGGCTGGTGAGTCTTGCCCACATGCTCAGGGTTCAGCTGATTGCCATATTTGGGGTCGGGAAGGCATTTTCCTCCAGGGCAGATTGGAAGAGGCCCTGGGGTTTCTTTTTTTTTTGCCTTCCTCTGCAGCATGGGGCATGGGTCACTTGCTGGAGGATTCTCTGCACCTTGAAGTCTTTAAACCATGATTTGAGGACTTCAATAACTCAGACATAGGTGAAAGGTTTATTGCAGGAGTGAGCGGGTGAGATTCAGTGGCCTGCATTGTGCAGGAGGTCAGACTAGATGATCATAATGGTCCCTTCTGACCTTAATATCTATGAGTCTATTTCAAATTAATGTAATTTCTTTATTTTCGATTATTTGGATGCCTATACTTCACAGCTGTAATTTAACACAGACCAAAGGTAAGTTTTTAAAGTCAGAACTTAGTTTTCAGATTTATATTCCTCCTCATCCAATGTTTGTTCTTCCAGAAAGTTTCTTTCACTTTTACTATTCTGGAGCAGACTTCAATATCCAATTTTCCATCTTCTGTAATGATGCTTCCTAGATAGCAATTTCTCACCTGCTCTATGGCTGTCATTCACTGGAAAAAATGGTTACCTTTCATAACTAGTGTTCTTCGAGATGTGTTGCTCACGTCCATTCCATTGTAGGTGTATGTGCTCACCACATGCACCGGTGCTGGAAGTTTTTCCCCTCGGTGGTATCCGTAGGAGACCAGCTCTACTGGCCTCTGGAGTGGCATGCATATACACTGGTATAAAGGGCGCCGCCGGCTCCCCCTCCCTCACTTGCTTCTTGCCAGAACTCCAACAGAAAGGAAGAAGGGTGGGTCATGGAATAGACATGAGCAACACATCTCGAAGAACAACAGTTACAAAAGGCAACCATCTTTTGGTCTTCAAGTGCTTGCTCATGTCCATTGCATTATAGGGGACTCCCAAGTAGTACCACGGGAGGCAGGTAGGAGTTCATGAATGTGTCATTTGCAACACAGCTCTGCCAAATCCAGCATCATCTCTGGCTCGCTGGGTGATGGCGTAATGCGTCATGAACATGTGTACCAAAGCCCACATTGTGATCCTGCAGATGTCCTGGATAGGGAGGGCCATGTGCCAGGAAGGCACTGAAGATGCCTGAGCCCTAGTCGAGTGACCCTTCACTATCGATGGAGGCACAGACTGTGCGAACTCATAACAAGTACAGATGCAGGTGGTCATCCAATTTGAAATCCTCTGCAAGGACACCATAAGGCCCTTCATCCTGTCAGCTATCACAATAAAGAGCTGGGTCGATCTGCGAAAGGGCTTGGTGCGCTCCAGGCAGAAAAGTCAGGGCGCATCCGACATCTAGAGTGTGCAGATGCCTCTCCTCTTTGGTCATGTGCAGCTTTGGACAGAACACCGGGAAGAAAATATCCTGGTTGACATCCAAGTGTGACACCATCTTTGGCAGGAAGACCGGATGAGGCTGCAGCTGGACCTTGTCCTTGTAGAATACCTTCTATGGGGGCTCCAAAGTGAGGGCTTTAATCTCAGAGACATGTCTCACTGACATAATAGCTACAAGGAATGCAACCTTCCATGACAAGTGGAAAAGGGAACAAGAAGCCACAGGCTCAAAGGGTAGACCTGTGAGCATGGAGAGGACCAGGCTGAGGTCCCGTTGGGTCCCAGCTTGGCAGAAAAAGTCTTTCAAAGTCCTTCAGGAACTTGATCGACATCTCATGCGAGAATACCGATCTCCCTTGGATGCGAGGATGGAAGGCCGATGTGGCTGCCAGGTGCACCTTGATCGAAGAGAAGGTAAGGCCCTGGTGCTTTAAGTGAAGCGGGTAATCCAGGATGGACTGCAGAGACGACTGGGTCAGGGAGATATTCTGCTCCAGTGCCCAGCAGGAGAAATGCTTCCACTTTGTACTTTCCACTTTGCTCTGGCTGATGGCTTTCTGCTTTCCAAGAGAACCTGCTGTACCTGACTAGAGCAGACTTGTTCCTCTGGATTCAGCCATGCAGCATCCAAGCCATGAGGTGGAGTGAGGTGAGGTTCAAGTGAAGGAGCTGACCGTGATCCTGCGAGAGTAGGTCCAGGTGGCTGGGAAGTGGCCACGGAGCTGCTATGGCCAGGTCCATGAGCATGCTGAACCAATGCTGGCGAGGCCATGCTGCGGCAATCATAATGACCTGTGCCCTGCCCATCTTGATTTTTGGGAGGGCTTTGCTGATGAGCAGAATTGGTGGGAAGGCATACATCAGGTCTCCTGAACAAGACAGGTGAAAGGCCTCGGAAAGTGAGCCTCTGCTGAGGCTGTGTAGAGAGCAGAACTGATGACACTTTCTGTTCTGTCTGGGGGTGAACAGGTCCACCCAGGGAGCTCCCCATTTCCTGAAGAGCATTCTGACGACCTCCGAGTGAAGGGACCACTCGTGGTGAGAGAAGAAGCACCCGCTGAAGTGATCCACCAGCATGTTTTGAATGCCGGGGAGGTGCAAGGCTTCCAGGTGGATCACATGCTGAACGCAGAAGACCCAAAGACGGAGTGCCTCCTGGCACAGAAGCAACAAACGAGCTCCCCCCGCCTGCTGACATCGAAAATGGAGGCCGTGTTGTCCTGCACCACCTGACTGGACAGCTAGGGAAGGAAGACACTTCAAGCCAGACAGATGGGTCTGAGCTCCCTGACTTATATATGTAACGCGAGCTCCTCTCAAGACCATAACCCCTGAGTCCGCAGTATACCAAGATGTGCTCCCCAACCGAGGTCAGACACATCTGAAACCACAGAGACCATGAGTTGCAGGCTCGCAAACAGCACACCTTCCAACATCAGAATCAGGTCGGACCATCACTGCAAAGAGGTAAGTACCTGCGGCGGGGTTGTGATGACCTTGTCCAGGTGATGTCTGCCTGGGAAGTTGACCAATGCCAGCCACATCTGGAGGGGATGCAGTCTGAGTCTCACATGTTGGACAATGTACGCGCATGCTGCCATGTGCCCCAATATTCTGAGACAGACCCGGGCAGTGGTGAGCGGACAGGCAGTAACGCTGGCAATCAGATCTGACATTGCCCTGAATCTGGCTGTGACAGGTTGCCCCCCAGTTAAGATGCAACCTGATGTGCTGAGATGATAGACTTTAAGATCAGAAGGGACCATTCTGATCATATAGTCTGACCACCTGCACAATGCAGAGATACCACTGAGCCCACCTGTTCCGCTAGCCTGGGCACCTTTTTTACCTGTCTTGCTGAGCCAGGCTCTCCAGCACACACACAGGCAGGGCCACAACCAACTGCAGAATGACACAGACATTGAGATCAGCTCTGGGAAGACTCAGCTTAAGGGACTTGCCCCAGCACTCAGGTGTCCACCTCCCTTGGAGTGCAGACCCAAAGGTATATTATGAAATCCGCCTCCTCCCTCAATGTGGAGGAAGGTATGCACTATTCCCCTCCCTCCCCCCAATTATGAATTGCACAAACTGGGTTATATTATAACAAGAAATAAGTTTTATTAACTACAAAAGGTGAATTTTAAGTGAATATAACAGATAACAGACAGAACAAAGAAGATTACTAAGCAAATAAAACAAAATACGCAAGCTAAGCTCAATATACTTAAGAAAGAGGTTACAAAATATAATTTCTTACCCTAAATGTTATTTTAGTCAGATTGCAAAGTTTCAGTAGCTTAGAGTTCCAGTTATATTTCTTTTCAGACTGGATCCCTATCTCAGTCTGGACTCCCCCCTTGCCTGCCCTTCTGGTGTCTGTAGCAGTCTTTCTTCTTGGGCAGACAGGCCATGGAGTAGAGTCCCGTTTACCTTCCTCCCCATGGTTTATGGTTTACATAAGGTGGGAATCCTTTGTTTCCCAAACTTGACCACCCTCCCCTTTTAGTGGAAAGTTACAAGAACCCCAAGATAATGTTTAGTATCAGGAGACAAGACCACCTGACCTAGTAGTGTCACAGTTATATTCCATGACACCTTCTAGAAGGGAGAGAGATTAGTATCTTCAGAGTCTTGTTGTTCCTTCCTAATGGCCCATCAAATCTGATGGCTGGTCGTCTGGTGGGTATTTTCCCAATACACACCCAGTTGTAATGGTTACATACTCCATATTCCTAACTTTAGATACAGAAAGGATACATGCCCACAAATTGGATAATCAGATTCAGTAAATCATAACCTTTCCAATAATATCTTATATGAGCCATCTTGCATAAAGTAAATCTCAGTTATGTCATATCCATATCATAAGCATATTTTCATAAAGAATATGGAGTGTAATGTTACACTGGCTTCTGGCAGGAATGCTCGGGTAGAGTTGAGTACCACTCCAATTAACTCTATCTGTTGGCCTGGGATCAACATTGAGTTTTGTTTATCAACAGGCCCAGAACTTGACAAATGGCTCGCAACATCTCGATGCTGCACTGGACCTGGACCGGCCCTTCATGAGCCAATCATCGAGGTACAGGTAGATCAGGATACCCCGGCATCTGAGGTAGGCTGCCACCACCGATATGTACTTCATAAACACCACTGGCACCATTGCTAGGCCAAAAGGGAACACTGCAAATTGATAGTGGATGGTCCCAGCCACGAAACGTAGCAACTGTGACCATGAAATATCAATGTGTGAAAGTAAGCATCTTTCAGGTCAAGGGCAGTGTACAGTCACAGGCATAAATCACAGAAGACTCAGACTCACTTGCTTCTAATACATGACCTAGTAATAAATAGACAGTTTACAGAATTAATATACTAGCAGTGCAGCAAACAGAAAAGGATAAATCAGTGATCTTGTTGCTCTGCTCAACAACTTCAACTTGAAATGTAAACTAAGGTCAGTGGGGTCTTTCTAAAATATTCATTTTGATTTATTTATTCATAAAATCTTGTTAAGGCTCTGGCTTGCCATAATTACATACATTAGGATGGCAAAAATAAAAATAAAATTTCAGGTGGTATTTTGACCTCTTAAACATAATAATTATTCTCATCCTCATGATTATAGTAGTTTACAGGATGTAATTTAAGGTCCCTCTAAATGAAAATTATTGTGGAGAGCTCCTGAATAGATACTGCTGAGACAAACTATTGTATTGTATGACCCAGTATTCAATGCAACCCTGAGTAAGAGCTGCTGGGATTTTGGTACAGCATAAGCTATAGACTGTCTTTACAAAAGTGAATGGATGGTCATGGTTAGCTGTTTCTCATATGTTGGGAAGTTACGGAGGATGCTTATTACCTTTGGGGAAATTATGAAAAAGTAGGTCAGGTACCACAACTATAAGCAGTCAGGCTGCTTGAGGGGGAAGGAGGATGCATGAGAGGAAATTCAATTCTTCCAGGCACAGGCAAATTGAGGCTTTGGCAGCTGCAATGTGTTCAGATCCCAAAAATGGTTTCCAAAGGCTACAGAAAATAAACCTTGTTACTGTAGCAGAATCCATCTGTGTTATTCTCCAGCCACCATTAACAATATTTGTATTTTAAAAGTAATTTGTATATGTTTAGCAGACACTTTCCTTAACTTTTTTTCTCCTTTTACTGCATGTCCCAATACTGTGCAACTTTTAGGATGATGCAGTCTATAGATCACATGGGATTTTGCATAATATGACTAATATTTCTGTAATAAGGAATAATTACCATTTTAGCTAACACTAGTAGCATAAAATATAAGGAGTTTTATACTGCCTATACAACAAACAACTGGTCACTGCAAATCCCAGAGCTGTAATTCCACCGGGGTGTTCTGGTGATGTAAAACTACATAAGCAACACTTGAACGAGTCGAGAACATTTTGAAAATTATTTCAACTTGCTATCATTAGAACCTCCATCTACTTTTTTTAAAATTTATCTTGTGGGGTTTTTTCCCCACTGTTGCAGCAGCTCCCCAGCACTGCACTTCCCTGGTCCAGGAAGCTGCAGCAGTCACAGGGCAGACAGCATGCTGTACAAAGAACCACCTCTCTGAAGTTTTTTACTAAGCTAGAACATTTCTAGGGCTGCCCCTCTTCAGGAATAGGATCAAGGGAGGTGAAGTTCAGAGAGCACTTTTTTAGGTGTTGAAAGCTGCTTACAGGCAGGGGAAAGGAGTGTCACAGGGTTGGGAATTTGTTTTTTCTTTTTGAGATTTGTTGTAAAAGTTTACAGTGTAAGTGAAAAAGGGGGCCTGATAGGAGCTGGAGCTGCTGCTGCATTAGAAGGTCTCTTTGTGGGGAGAAAACTGCTCTTCTAGCCAGCTGGTGAACTCTGCACTCTCCTTTAGCCTTGGCAACCCAGTCCATCTCTCACAGCCACTCTACCATTATGGCAAGGAACAGGATTTAAAGGGGCTCATGGTAGCAGTGCTGGAAAGGATGTGGAGAGGGAGTACTGATGGGAGCTGAAATCATCAATGATGGATTTGCTGCTGTACTATTACCCATCATGGAGGCCAGACAACATCCAGGACCACAGGGCAAGAGCATCCTGGTTGTTGCACAGGATGGAAGTAACATTTCCCCCACTGTTCTCAGCAGTGCAACCTCCCACTTTGCTGCCCCAGCACTAGGGTTATGTGCAATGGCTCATTGAGGTTGGTTGAGGGCAGACACTTGCCAGTGGCAGCTTCAACGTCTCTCACCTCCCTCCTGGCACTGAGCAAGTGACGCGAGACTAAGTCCAAGATCTTAGGTTTATATATTTGAAAAAGGAAAAGTAAGAACAGGAAGGGTAAGATTGAAAGTCAGTTATTTAAAAAACAGTTAAAAGTAATTTCAGGTTCTAAACCCACTTCTAGTTCCCCCTAGCAAACCTTTGAGCTTTACAGTCAAGTTGTCCTGTTTTTACTATGATGATCAATTAATCGCAGTTAATTCAAGAGATTAACTCAAAACAAATTAACTCGATTAAAATATTAATCATAATTAATTGCAGAATTGCACTGTTAAACAACAATAGAATACCAACTGAAATTTATTATAAATATTCTGATTCTTTTTACATTTTCAAATATATTGATTTCAATTACAACACAGAATACAAAGTGCACAGTGCTCACTTTATATTATTTTTTATTACAAATATTTGCACTGTAAAAAAGACAAACAAAAGAAATAGTATTTTTCAATTCACCTCATACAAGTACTGTAGTGCAATCTCTTTAGTGAAAGTGCAATTTACAAATGTAGATTTTTTTTTTTTGGTTACATAACTGCACTCAAAAACAAAACAATGTAAAAATTTGGAGCCTACAGGTCCTACTTCTTGTTCAGCCAATCGCTAAGACAAACAAATTTTTCTACATTTACGGGAGATAATGCTGCCTGCTTCTTATTTATGTCACCTGAAAGTGAGAACAGTCATTCGCATGGCACTGTTGCAGCCAGTGTTGAATAATACTCACATGCCAGGTGTGCTAACATTCCACTACAGTACTTGTCTGAGGTGAATTGAAAAAATACTGTTTCTTTTGATTATCTTTTTTACAGTGCAAATATTTGTAATCAAACAAAGTGAGCAGTGTACACTTTGTATTCTGTGTTGTATTTGAATGAAATCAATATATTTGATCTCATGATTAATCGTGATTAATTTTTTTTACTCGTTTGAAAGCCCTATTTCTCCTCCTGCTATATGGAAGACCCAAACAGACAACAAGGGAAACTGGATTAATGGACTACAAAGAGGAACTACCCAAAACAGATATATGGAAAAAACAGGAAAATATTTTCCCTCTATTCACTTTTGGTTCTAATAGTTTTAGGTGTTGCTTCTAACAAAAGTAGTGCAGAACTACGATTGTTTTCAGATTATGATGATGCTCCTTGAATCAACACAAATATTCAAGTTAAAGCTTTCAGAGGGTCTTCATTCATATTTGTGCATCTGTGTTTTGTATGTATGCTGTAGGGCCATATCTTAATCTCTGCTGCACAATTTTAAAAGTCCACACCCAAAGTGACATTTCTTTTTCCAATTATGAGATGGTTAAAATCTGGTCCATGACATGTAACATGACAATCTGAGACTTCAGCACAACAGGTGAGTTACAGACTTGGAAGATGGAAAAATACAAATCATCACAGCTTTTCCTTCAAACCAGACCCTTAACATTATTTAAGGCTTGAGATTTGATTTGATTTTACCTTAGCACAGCATTTTTAACCCTGACCCTTGCACTTGTTTTAAAATGGTCTATGAAAAATCTGGATATTTAACTGACTGAAGCTGAAGTTCAGATAATGACATTCAACCATACAAACAAGAAAACCTTGGTTTCCATGGCTCCAGTATCTCAAGATAGCAACAACAACAACAACATGGAAGTAAGGAGAGGGAGGGGAGAAGGAATGCAGACTTGTAGTAATATTCTCCAAAAGGCAGAAAAAATTGTTTAAACAATTTAGCTAATCCTGGACAAATTTGGAAGGGGCTTTGCAAAGCCTTCCAGAAATAGGATAACTAGTGAATGCGGTATCAAATGAATTAGAGGGGGGAATTAATATATGGTGACTTTATTATATGGTCCTTTCTACAGCTGGTATATTCTATGATATCCTTTAAAAATAATCTGTGATTGAACATAGTTTAAGATTTTTTTAAATTTATCTGTGTTTGTAAATTCTAGCTTCTCTAGGTTCTTGGTATGCACAGTTTGCTTTGCAAAGTGTATGAAGCAATGTCCTGTTTTAATATGCACTTGTTTTTCCATTTCAATTTATTGATGAAACTGGATAAGACTAGGATAGCTAGAAAAAGACAGTCAAAAGAACTAATTTAGGTTATACATTTTTTTCTTGAGCCTCATCCACAAAGGTTAACTTATTCCAGAGACATTACATCTAACTGCTACCCAATTTAAAACAAACACATCTGTGATGGGGTTTACACACCCCACACTATGGCAGAGACAGGGGAAGTGCTGGAGCAGTATGGGGCCAGGAAGGCCCCACCCCTCAGGCACTGGCAAGCATGCTCCTGCAAGAAGACCAGGATAAAGGACGTTTCAGCAGCCCAAGGCAGGTGTGGGGAGAAATGAGACCATTTCCTGGAGGAGCACCAGTCTGCAGCAATAGGAAAGGAAATTTCCACAAACTTCCCCCGCCTGCCACCAGGCGCTCCCCAAGAGGGAGGGAGAACTGTGGACAAGGACTTGAGAAGGCATTGTAGGCATTGGCCCTAGACTGTGGGGGACTGGAAAGAAAGACCCTAAGTCCAATGTGACTGCACCGCAAACTGAGACACTGTGGTGGTAGGAACTGGCCCAGGGGAAGGTGAGCAAGTGGACCAGCCAAACTTAGGCTGGTTCATGCTGCTTCACTTACTGAGTTCCCTACCCATCATAGAGCTATGCCCTTGGCCCCAAGCAGGGAAGGGCTAAGGATTACCATCGAAGAGGCCAGTCCAGCTAAGACGTCATCCAGAGGGCGGACACACCATGAACTAACAGAAAGGCTGGAGTCGGAGGCCTAGACCAATAGGTCTGCTGACTAAACAAATCACCCCATGATGACATCACATCTGTAAGGCAAGTAACACTAATTCAGAATCCTATAGAGCAGTCTACACTTTAAAATATTTTCTGTATTCAGTCCAGTTGTGATTCTGAATATACAAGTAGCTTAATAACTAAGAAAGTCCTATTTTTACACAGACACTTTTCAGAGTAGAACCATCGTGTAAAAATAGATAAAATGCAAACATATGATTTTATAGTGAAATTTTAGCAGAGGAAAATGAAAAGGTAGTTGAGATTCTGAATATCATTCCTTTTATTTGAGATTTTATCAGAGTAAGGAGGTCTCACAAAAAGCAATAATTTCCAACTTTATTCTCAGTTTAATATATCCTGCATTGTTTTATTTCTTTTTCTAGATATGTGTTATGCTACATCCAGAGTTGTGAATTGTTTTCTGTCTATAAAACAGGAATATTTTCCCATCTTTGTAATGCACTTTGATATCTTCAAATTAAAAAAAAAATTACATCATAAAATAGTATTATTTTGTAGCATACGACTCCTTTCTGCTGTGCTTTATTAATTCTTCCCAACTGACCCTTCTTTTAATCACATTTTCCATTTTGTCTATTTTATAAACCTTTCCAGACTCCATTTTTAGTTAGATAGTTATATTCATGTACCAACTTTTGGTTCTTCATCTTTATTGGATGTTTTAAAAACATTTATTTAAATAAGTATTCAGTAAGTATCAGAGATTTCTGCTACATCTAGCAAGATTTCAAGGTTACAAACATAGGCCCTCATCCTGAAAACCAGCACATATGTTTCCATAATTCACATGTGACTTATGTGTTTGTGGGCCATATGGAGTACATTAAAAAGAATAGTTTATCTCATTGTAACTAGCCAAGGATTCCAACTTTTTGAGAAGTATTATTCCTCCCTGTATAAACCAGTTCATCATTATTGGTACACTGTGAAATTTCTCAAAAAGAAAAGGAGGACTTGTGGCACCTTAGAGACTAACCAATTTATTAGAGCATAAGCTTTCGTGAGCTACAGCTCACTTCATCAGATGCATATCGTGGAAACTGCAGCAGGCTTTATATATACACAGAGAATATGAAACAATACCTATTCCCACCCCACTGTCCTGCTGGTAATAGCTTATCTAAAGTGATTTCCAGCACAAATCCAGGTTTTCTCACCCTCCACCCCCCCACACAAATTCACTCTCCTGCTGGTGATAGCCCATCCAAAGTGACAACTCTTTACACAATGTGCATGACAATCAAGCTGGGCTATTTCCTGCACAAATCCAGGTTCTCACATCCCCCCCACCCCCATACACACACAAACTCACTCTCCTGCTGGTAATAGCTCATCCAAACTGACCACTCTTCAAGTTAAAATCCAAGTTAAACCAGAACATCTGGGGGGAGGGGGGGTAGGAAAAAACAAGAGGAAACAGGCTACCTTGCATAATGACTTAGCCACTCCAAGTCTCTATTTAAGCCTAAATTAATAGTATCCAATTTGCAAATGAATTCCAATTCAGCAGTTTCTCGCTGGAGTCTGGATTTGAAGTTTTTTTGTTTTAAGATAGCGACCTTCATGTCTGTGATCGCGTGACCAGAGAGATTGAAGTGTTCTCCGACTGGTTTATGAATGTTATAATTCTTGACATCTGATTTGTGTCCATTTATTCTTTTACGTAGAGACTGTCCAGTTTGACCAATGTACATGGCAGAGGGGCATTGCTGGCACATGATGGCATATATCACATTGGTGGATGTGCAGGTGAACGAGCCTCTGATAGTGTGGCTGATGTTATTAGGCCCTGTGATGGTGTCCCCTGAATAGATATGTGGGCACAGTTGGCAACGGGCTTTGTTGCAAGGATAAGTTCCTGGGTTAGTGGTTCTGTTGTGTGGTATGTGGTTGTTGGTGAGTATTTGCTTCAGGTTGCGGGGCTGTCTGTAGGCAAGGACTGGCCTGTCTCCCAAGATTTGTGAGAGTTTTGTTAAAACAAAAAAACTTCAAATCCAGACTCCAGCGAGAAACTGCTGAATTGGAATTCATTTGCAAATTGGATACTATTAATTTAGGCTTAAATAGAGACTTGGAGTGGCTAAGTCATTATGCAAGGTAGCCTGTTTCCTCTTGTTTTTTCCTACCCCCCCCCCCCCCAGATGTTCTGGTTTAACTTGGATTTTAACTTGAAGAGTGGTCAGTTTGGATGAGCTATTACCAGCAGGAGAGTGAGTTTGTGTGTGTATGGGGGTGGGGGGGATGTGAGAACCTGGATTTGTGCAGGAAATAGCCCAGCTTGATTGTCATGCACATTGTGTAAAGAGTTGTCACTTTGGATGGGCTATCACCAGCAGGAGAGTGAATTTGTGTGGGGGGGTGGAGGGTGAGAAAACCTGGATTTGTGCTGGAAATCACTTTAGATAAGCTATTACCAGCAGGACAGTGGGGTGGGAATAGGTATTGTTTCATATTCTCTGTGTATATATAAAGCCTGCTGCAGTTTCCACGATATGCATCTGATGAAGTGAGCTGTAGCTCACGAAAGCTTATGCTCTAATAAATTGGTTAGTCTCTAAGGTGCCACAAGTCCTCCTTTTCTTTTTGCGAATACAGACTAACACGGCTGTTACTCTGAAACCTGTGAAATTTCTGAAATCCATTCAGTGGTTCAGACCTTTTCTAATGTCTATTGTTATGGGATGCATAAAAATTTCACATGAAGAAATAATGTGCGAAAAAAACTCTATTTATAATAAGTGGAAAAGAGCTATGTTTGAATCCAGTGGAGAACTTTCCTTTGTTTCAATAGCACATTCTCTGTTACATATTTTCCCATTACTTTTATAGTTTACACAATTATACGTATGCTCAGCATATTCTATATTACATTACATCTCCAACACTAGTTATCTCTGATATGTTTCAATTTCAATTTTTTAGTCCAATAAATAGTAAGAAATAATCTTGTATTCTCGTATAAATAATGTTGATGATTTTCCAGGCATGTTGCAAAAGCCATTTATGAAACAGGTTTTTTCAGAGAAGGTATGTTCCTGGTGGGGTAAAGGGACTGTTTTGCTGCTTTGATTTATTGGCTAGTTGGGTTAATTAATTATGGGCCTGATTCAAAGTTGAAGGATTTTGGAACAACTCACTGACTTCACTGGGCTCTGGATCTGGCCCTATTTATATATGATCAGTTTTACTATTGAGTGGTCATCATACATCAAACTTTTTGTATTATAGTGGGGTTTTAGTGATTTAAATATAAAGAAATTAGATTTACTTTTAGTACTAGTGTTTCAAAATTTATGTTTGTTTTTATCTTCTGGTATTTTATATGCTGCATCGCATGACTTGGGCTGTTTTCACAATGTCCATGTCTGTATAATTTATTCATATATTTTCCCCTAACTAGATGCCCATTATTTTGTGCTACATGCAAACTTTCACATATACATTGTTCCTTAAGGTGGATTTCAAATAAAATCTACACAAGCTGCATAAGGTCAAACATCTGCTTCCCGAGTTTGACTTTACTGGTAATTCAGATAACAGTAAAAGAAGATTAAAACTAGCCTTCATTTTCTTCCCAAAGCCCAGCCATTTGTAGAATCACCTGTAAGATGTCCCTTCTTTCCTCTGACCGGAGCGTGGGGAGGCATCCCTCACATTCTGGTAGAATTAATATGCTATATCTACCATTTTGAATCAGCAGAACATACCCACTAGCAGCAGTTAGAACCCTGCATTAAAAGTAATGGAGTGGTTCAACAGAAGAGCCCAGCATTCCTGCAGAGTCATAAGTCCTGCCACACACTCTCAGCAATGTTAGTTTTTATTTGTTTGCTGTGTCTACACAGAGTTGATGCTTTTAAAAAAAAACAAACTGATTTAGAACTTCAAGTTCTGTTTTTCCAGATTCTTTTTCCAAAATATAAGAAACTGGCTCTCACATTAGAGAGCAAGATAAATAACAAATTAGCAAGACAGAGTCAACTATCTCTATTCAGCTATTGAAATCCTTGAGAAGGCCTTACTTCTATGCTGTCTGTAACGGGGTCACTCATTAGCCAGCTATTGACATGGAGCTTTGTGACACTGTACTGTTACTCCCCAGTGCATCTTCTGGCTACCTAATCTTTCACAGGGTGAGAGTGCACCTTTACACTGTCATTACACTGTCACATTTTCATAAACACACCAAATGCTTGCCTCTCTCAAAAGATGGTACTGTATAATAAAAAAGGCAGAGCAAATTAACATTGATTTACAATTAGCCCCTTAGAGACCATCAGTAACACATATCTGGTCATGGCTCCAATACTGGAATAGGAAATTACATTCTACTGTGCATCTGTGCTCAGCTTTAACAGCAGACAGTGCGATGTTTTTTCAGAAGAGTGAGTCTCCATTAGTCCACATGCATGCATGCATGCATATAAACACACACACACACACACGCAGCAAATAGATTGAAATGCATAGCTGCCATCAGCAGAGCACAGCTACAAAGAAGCCTGTATCAGTACGAAAGATTTGTCACTTCTTGTGCTCACTGTGAAGTAAGTGAACATGGACACGAAGAGCCATGCTAAAGGAGACAAGTTAAGGTGCAGCATTAACATGTGAAGTCACATACAATTTGAAATGTTCTATAGTCTACGGCGCTCTGCCCAGCACCGCTGAGAGGCATGTACTTGTGCAAGCAAAGGTGGCAGTATGTCACTTTTATGCCGTCTTCCCCTCCTGCAGCCTTGGGGCTCACCAGAGGCCGGTTTAGCCTCAGCACAACTTGGAACAACCTCAGAGATGCTCTAATATGCACCCATCTACAACAGCCCCTAATAGGCCAGTCCAGCAACTGGAGACCATCAGGCTGCAGCCCGAGCTGTGGGACCCTCCCACCTCACAGGGTCCTAGAGCTCAGGCTCCAGCCTAAACCCAAACGTCTACACCGCAGCTAAACAGCCCTTTAGCCTGAGCCCTGCGAGCACAAGTCAGCTCACGAGGGCCAGCCACAGATGTCTAATTGCACTGTAGACATACCCTGAGTGACCTGGGGATTTTCCTTACAATAGGAGAATCCCCAGGTAGCTGATGACCTGCCTTTCCAGCATCTCTGTTCCACTAGAGCAGCACAAAGTAGCCCTGGGGGATGGTAGGTGGCTTGAAGATCTGACGCTATATATTCAGGGGGATTAATTCTCTAGTCAAGTTATTAAATTGGCTATGCTGTAATTTGTTTTAAAAAAGTCTTTATAAATATTCTTTACAAATATATTCCAAGCACAAGAATCTGGAAAAAGAATTATTCTGTACTTCAAAGAGGATACATTTATATTACTATTACCTTACAGTTCTCTGTGTTCCAGTATGAGCTGGAACTTAGTGTTGAGAAGTAAAACAGGAAAGCAAAGGCATATTCTACTGAAAATAGCTGCTTTGATTAACTATTAAACCACTGATATATACTTGGTACTTGAAATGGCTTTTCAAAGGGTCCAGTGTTCCCATTAGCAAATTAACTGCTACTCTTGGCAGTTGGCAACCATTACTTGCAACAATGACATGCTTAAAGTATGTGAATAGCCTCCACTTAGGCTACCTAATTTACTTGGGTTTTTTCAATACCGATTTCCTCTAAAGCTTTAAGTGTGTTTTCTCTGTGTTACAACAGATCTCCACCCCTCCGCACCCAATACTTTGCCTATCTTAAATTATCAAAAAAAAAAATTTGTCTCAATTTTCTACATCCATTTACTCCTGGGGGAATTCTGCACCACTGTGCATGGGCAGAATTTATGTCCCCCACAAATTTCTTTGCTTCCCTGCAGAAAACTGACTTTCTGACAGGGAAACAAAAAGAAACAACAAGAGTGGTCATGCGACCCTCCCCAGCAGTATGTTTTGGTTGCCCAGGGCAGCCGGCAGAGAGGTAAATCACTACAGGACATGGGGCGGGTCTGGAGAAGACCCAGCTGGTGGCTTCTACCCTGCACAGGGCTCAGCTGCTAGTCCTAGCTTGGCTGCGGAGGATGGGACTTCCTTTTCCCCTGCACGGCATCCAGGGCCATGTCAGACCCACCCCCAGATGTCTCCCCCAGCTGTAGGAAGCTCTACAAACTCCCCCTCCCTGCACTTCGCGCACGCATCGCTCCTCCGCTGCAGGGGGAGGGGTCACTGTTGGGGGAGCTGCTCCCGCATCTGCCCAGCCCCTGTGCATCCAGACCCCCTCATACCCAGACTCTCCTGCTGAGTCTTTCCCCGCACCTGCACCCAGAATCCCACAACGAGCACCACTATCCTGTACCTGAATCACACCAATGAGTCACCCACAACCAGATCTCCACCCTACCAAGCCCCAACCAATCGCACCCAGATTCCCATCTCACTCCCCCAGCATCTGCCCCCCCCACTAAGCCCCCCATACCCAGACCCACATGCCAAGCTCTATCCCCCTATATCCAGACCCCCCCTCCACTGAGCCCCAACAATCTTCACCTGGACCCTGCTGCAGAGTCCCATTAGTGTTGCACCCACAACCCCGCAACAAGCCCCTGTGCACCCAGATTTCCCCCGCACCCAGATACCCCACTGAGCTGCCCGCACCCAGATTGCTCCACACATAACCCTCTCAACTGACATCTGGATCCCCCCACACTAAGCCCCTCCACATTTGGATCCTGCCTTGCTGAGCCTGCCTGCCCACATCTGGTGCACCCGGCATGGAGGGGCAGGGCCTTGGGGTGTTTCTGGGGTAGGCCCTGTCCTTGCACTGTGTCAGGGTTGGGTGCAGCTTCACCGCTTGGTCTGTAGTCCCGGGTGGGAGCTGCACAGTGATCTCCCACCTCTGTGCAGCCAGTGGCCTGTGCTCCCCAATGACATGCTGGAGTCTCCACATTTATTTGGCACATAAAATTTTCAGAATTTTAATACATTATTCACAACAATTTTTTTTTGGTGCAGAATTCCCTCAGGAGTAATCCACTGCATCCACAGTTAATTTCATGCAATACACCCAACCACTTTATCACATTTTAAAGTATCCAGGAGTCAATTAAAAATATTAGACACAAACAAAAATTCTATTCAGGCACAAATACACCCAAGAGAACACAATTCATGATGGCCAGTTAGTCAATGAAGTATAATATCATGGAAAAGCTAAAGAATCAGTGTAAATATATAATTGCAGTGAAAATACTAAATATTTGTTTCCTTTAGACAATAGGTTTCCCATGGAAGAACAAATCAAAATGACTTCATAAAGATTACAGATATCAAAATATGAGCAGTTTTGTTGTAGCCATGTTGGTTCCAGGATATTAGCGAGACTAAGTGGGTCAGGTAATACCTTTTATTGGACCAACTTCGACTGGTGATAGAGACACGCTTTCAAGCCACACAGAACTCTTCTTCAGGACACTCTGTGTAGCTTGAAAGCATGTCTTTCTCACCAATCAAAGTTGCTTCAATAAAAAAAAAAAATTACATCATCCCCTTCTCTCTTTGTTATGAGCATTATTTAGATTTGGACCAAAAAAAGGGGGGGAGGTCAAAAGACATAAAATAATTTCATCCAAAATTTTCTGTGAAAGTTTTTGTTTTTTCTACAATAAATTTCAAAATAATTTTCAAAATTATTACTTTAATTTTAGTGGGAGGGGAAAATACACATTTTCCACCTTTTCTCCAGTGAAAAAGAGAAAATAAAGGGGAGAAAGACATTTCCAACCACCACCAAAATAAATTTTTTTTTTTAAAAACAAACTGAAAATTCTTCTTAAAAATTCTTTGCTTTGGTTAAAAAAGAATTTTCCATCAAAAAAGAACTTTGATGGAAATTTTTAAATTAGCTTTTAAGCATTAGAAATGTCTGACAGTTCAAAAAACTTACATAGACTTGCCATTTTCAAATCACTACACAATTAATTATATCTGAATTCCTTCTAGGCTATTGTCAAGATGTCATTCAAATGGGACTTTATCCTAGATTCGACCTATGAACTTGAGGTCAAGAGGTTCTGTTCTCCAGATAGAAAGTTTCATATTTGCAACATTCAGCAAGATTATGAACCTCAGTAATAAAAGTCTCAGCTGTTGCCCCTTGTTCCTGGTATCTCCTATTAAATTTGGCCCTTTCATATATAATATGCTGTCTCGCTATAAAATGGCCATCAAAAGCCTCTGTCAGTTTGGTATATTCATTCTTTTCCTCATCAGTAATGAGTAGGCACATAGCATATCATCATCAGCATCACCCATGGCAAATATTAAAGCATTTACCTGGTATTTTTGTGGTTTCTCTGTTAAATCAGAAGTCATATGGATTAGCTTAAATCTATGGATCCAGCAAGGCCAGCTGCGGAGTTGCCAAAAATCAAACTTCTCTAACAAAAGGCTTTTGTGCTACGGTCTCCATTGCTGCACTGCCACAAGGCTGCGCCTTCCTCTTGCGACAGCTTTCACAGGTATCCTCCCTGATTTTTAACTTTCTCCACTCACTCACCTGAGCTAGGGTTGCCAACTTTCTAATCGCACAAAACTGAACACCCTTGCCCTGCCCCTTCTCCAAAGCCTGCCTCCGCTCACTCCATCCTCCCTCCCTCTGTCATTCACTTTCCCCCACCCTCACTCACTTTCACCAAGCTGGGGCAGGGAGTTGGGGTGAGGGCTCCAGGTGGGGGTGTGAGCTCTGGGGTGGGGCCAAAAATGAGGGGTTCAGGGTGTCGGAGGGGGCTCCAGGATGGGGCAGGGCACGGGGGTATGAGAGGGGGTGAGGGCTCCGGGTGGGAGTGCAGGCTCTGGGGTAGAGCCAGGATGAGGGGTTTGGGGTGTACGAGGGGGCTCCGGGCTGGGGCCAAGGGGTTCAGAGTGCAGGAGGAGACTCAGGGCTGGGACAGGGGGTTGGGGGTGCAGGCTCCAGGAGGGAATTTGGATGTGGGAGCTCAGGGCTGGGGGTTGGGGCGCAGGATGTGGTGCAGGGTGTGAGCTCTGAGAGGGAGTTTGGGTGTGGGAGGGGACTCAGAGCTGGGGCAGGGGGTTGGTGTCCAGGCTCCAGCCAGGCAGCACTTACCTTAGGCAGCTCCCAGAAGTGGTTGTCATGTCTGGCTCCTAGGCGGAGGGGCCAGGGTCTCTGCACGCTGCCTGCAGGCTCCACCCCCACAGCCTCCATTGGCCACGGTTCCCAGCCAATGGGAGCTGCAGAGCTGGCGCCTGGGGTGGAGGAAGTCCACAGAGTCCCTGTAGCTGCCCCTGCGCCTAGGAGCCGGATGTGCTGGCTGCTTCCAGGAGTTGCGTGGAGCCAGGGCAGGCAGGGAGCCTGCCCTAGGCCCACTGTACCACCAACCAGACTTTTAGCAGCCTGGTCAGCAGTGCTGACCAGAGCCACCAAGGTCCCTTTTTGAAAACTGGATGCCTGGCAACCCTACTCACCTCTCTGGCAGTTTGACAGAGGGGTCTCTCTTTTCTTCCCTTTACTCCTTTAGAGAGAGGGATTCACTCACTGTTGACATCATGTAGAGTGAGGACATAAACACAAAGAGCTATGCCTTAAACAGCAACCAGAGAACTTCCCAAGCAGGACATTCCTACATTTATTAAGCTCCCCGCTGCAATACATCCTGATAACTCTATAACTACTTGACATGTTCCATCACCTCAGCCTACACCTCTGCTTCCACCTAATCCTCAGGGGAAGGGACCAAGGTCGGGCTAATTCTCAGTCAAATAAGCTCACTACTTTGGTCTAACATGCAAAATGAATATAGTGATCTAACTCAGTAGCCACTTTCGCATGCAGAGTTCTTGAGCAGGCACTGACTTCAAAGGGAAATTTTCTGAGTCAGAACTGACGATGTGGCCTTAATAGTTTCTACACTATTGACTTTGCTTTCACATACTTTCTCCCACAATATAAACTTATTTAGTGACTGATTATCACTGGAAGCAAAGATGAACACTTTCCTTTCAGAATGACTACGACTATCATACTGAAATTTTCTTAATTTAGGGGATAAGTTAGTCTGGGGAGTCTAAGTATAACTGGTGACATGGAAACAAAGTAGGTGCATTAATGTGGCATACTGAGCTTTTGTTGAAATCTTAAAGAACTAAAGTCCTGTTTTACACCTACTTCACTTCACACATCCACCTTGTTGCAACCTATTTAGGTCTTACTTTGCACGGACCTGAAGAAATAAAGCCAAGCTGCCATAACATAAAATATTCATGATATAATTCCAGCCACTGTTCATACTGAAACAGCATCTTGTTCACCCTTTCCATTCTTCTGAGTACAATTGACAAACCATGCCCCATTGTGAGCCCCATTGTGTGTTCACTGAATGGGACCTGTGCATGTAGTGCTCCCACTTGTTTTTGTGTGTGCTTATAAATGCGTTTAATTTCTGTCCAAGAGAACTAGGTGTAATATCAAACTGCTGTTTCAGTATGATCAGTGGCTGCAATTTTATCTCGAACATTTTAAGAACAGGTAGCTCTCATACATTAAAACAGGTAGAAGTTGTGTTTGATCTTATTTTTTACCTAAAATTATTTTATTCTGAGTAAAAAAAATATTTCCTGCTTACTGCATTTGGCAGTCCCTCCAACTTAACTTTTTCCATTACAAGGCTGCTCTCTTTTCTTCATATTTCAATAGATCAACATTTTGGAGACAGAGCTAAATATGCTTTACTTAACTTAAATGTTTTTTTTTAGTTTTATGCTATTTATTTAAAAACAACATTATTTAATTTCTATAGGCAGGCTCATGCATAAAACTATATTGGCAAGAATAACTGAATTTTTCAAAGAAAAGAACTTAAGAGTAAATTGCACTGGACTGGGTAATCAATTATTATTGAATTTTGTGCTCCAGGCTAGTGTTTCTGTCAACAGAGATCCTTCAGACCCAGGTTTTCTACTTCAGCTTTAATGAATATGGTTGAAATCATGAATTGAAATGAAATAATGCAGAATAAACTCTTTGTTTTTCAACTCTGAAAGAGTCCACCTGCAGTTCATAATTAAAATACTACACTATAGCAAATACTTACAAAATTATATTAAAAACAAACACTTTTTCAATCCAAGTAAAATCCATCTCCCTAACAGAGAGTGAAACAATGTATAAATATTTAAAGTGTCATTGTGACATATATATAAAAATACATAAATTTGTAATAAACAACAAACCTTTATGATTTAAAATTGTCATTCTACCTATGTGTTATTTGTAACCAGGCATGCACTTTCCCCATAATTTTCTTAAGGATCCAGTGGTACAAACACTTACTGACATGAGTAACCCATTACAGTCAATGGGACTACTCGCGTGAGTGAAGTTACTCACATGCACAAGCATTTGGGGGATCAAGTCTTTAGCTATGCTATGGCAGCGCAGTTTAGCATATCCAAAGCAAGAATTTAAAAAAAGAAAAAAACCCTACCGATCTTCTAGATCATAAAAGAGTCATACAAACAGACCACTTAATTCAGATATTTTTTGGAGATAGCTAATTTAACTTTTTGCATGGTAGTTTTTTTTTTAATCTTCATACGCATTTGGAGACACACTGAAGAACCTATTAAAATTACAGACTAAATATAAAGAGCTGAATTTGCAGATCAGAAGACTGTTTAAATTTCACTTCCTGTGCTTATTCTCTGTGTAGTTCACCATTTACATTTTTTGCCTTGGCCTTGAATTAAGACATTCCCAGCTGTCGCCTGGCAAGCCCAATGACAGGTCGTCTATACGTTTCAAACTCTGGACTCACCTGTCAAATCAATTAACTGTCATCTTTACACTTTGCTGAATACCACAGAAATTCAGTTCAATAAAAAAAATAGCAAAGACAGTCATGACGCTGACAGCTCACACTTCTTAAAACAAAAGCTCAGACACTGTAAATGAGAGAAAGCCCATAGTTTACAATCTACTTTTACATGTGTTGTTGAGGTTCAAATGCAAACCTATCCATTTACTATTTTCAATCAGTAAATAGAAAAATAAAAAACCTCAATTTATCAAGGAAGTGAGTGAGTGTGTATGGGATATGTTCAGCTTTTTTTCTCCGCAGACGAATGTTATGTGGCTGTAGGCCACAGACGTGCAGGAAAAATGCTGGCTGTTACTGTTTCTTGGGACAGGGATTCGTGTGGTTCCCTTGTCCCATACACCTAGTTTTACTGCACCTCAACTATTTGCTCCTGTACACACACACACACACACAAAGATTTATAATTCTTAATGCATAAAAATTATACTTGGGAAAAACAAGCAGGGTCATCCCGTTCCCCAAGGCCAAAAAATAATATTTTTAAAAATTGAAGTCAAACAATTACCTGCAATACAAAAAATAAAAAAGAAGTGACATACAGCAAGACAAATCTAGCTGAATCTAACATCAAAATGTATGTATTATCATCTTGGTATTCTGTTACTTTGCCATTTTCCCCACATTGTGATCTGTATTACATTAAACCAGACCTCCACCTTGTAAGTGCTGCAAACTGAAAGTATAGGCCTGGCAGAGAGATAAACAAGATAATTAGTGCTTCTCGGAAACTCACTATTTACCAACACCTCTCCTACGGTAATAAAAAAAGAACAATTCAGCATAGCTCATCCATTTATTTTAGTTTTCTGAATGCCTGAGAGTTACAGGGATTTTTTTTTTATTTTGGTTTTAGACATCATATGATGGCCGGTCACTTTAAAAAGCCAATTACAAATTAACAATGAATAGCAATTACAGATTAACACATTTTAACTTGTTAAATAATAGGTGATCATTAAAATAAAATTATTCTTAGAAAAGTTTTTTTATAAGCTCTGCATTTTACACAGACAAACTATACTGCAAATTTGTTCATAATTTGAAATTCCTCTTATTTGTGTGAATCCCATTTCCAGCTGGTGGTGTTATACATCTACCTATGGCTAGAAAGCTGTAACTGTTTTTTGTCTCCCATTACTAGTTATCAGATAAGACATGCCTCAATTTATCTTTAAATAAAAGATCACTAATCAAACTGCATTTGCTCCCATGCAAATCCACTAACAATTTGCCATAGTTAGTAAAAATACCAACGTAGTCAAACTATATTTAAGTAGCCCAGCAGCCATTACAGATAAATCTTTTCACACAAGACCCTGTAACACTATCTTAGTGAAATGTGGGAAATATATAGGGTTTACACGTTTCCTGGAAACACAGTATAAATGATTTTTCATACAACTGAATGGTGTCTTTTTTCACCACTTTTTTCTTATTAATACTGATGTAAATCTGAGTTATATTAATCATACTAACAGCACTAATGTAGAAATATGCTTAAGAGTCTAATAAAATTCACTGATTATCTGTTATTCAAGAAAATAATCCATCATGCCTGGAAAAGTGGTTGTAAAAAGTCCAATTATCTGTAAAACACAATGGACCACCAATCCTTTGGGCTGTAACTAGAATGACCTTCTACTGTTTTGCTCAGTCTCCGGAAACAATTTTTGTGACACACAATCTATCCTATGAAATCCACGAACCATTAAGGTTCTTTATAATAGGCTGACTTTAAAGGAGTAGTTGAAAAAGGCATTGTTTTCTAGCTGCCCAATAACACAAGCACAGATCAATTAATGAATTACAAATCAAACCCGACGTTGTTACTTTGAGGACCAATAGCAGTCTAAAAGAACAACTGGAAACCTTTCAATAGGCAAATCCTCTCACATTGCTGCCCCTCCCCCCCCCCACACACAGTTGCTTTCAACATACTGTCCATTATTCCATGCCTGAATAAAGTTATATTAAGACAAGGAAATTATCTTTAACTGTAACAAAAATAAGAAGGAAAAAAATCTTTACACTGATGTGTCAACAATATTTTTAAAGATTTTTGAGAAATGATTGAAAGTTTATGGAGAATCAAGAAAAGGTTCAACAGAATATCAGTATTCTAATCTCAAAAAGATTCTTTACAAAATTACTGTCCTTGCATTGAGGAGGTGTGGGGAAGAGTAAAGTTCATAAGAGGACCTCCAATAACACAAATGCTAGGAACTCTGAATAACTTTTGTGGATATCTTCCTGGGGCTGTGCTAGGCACAGCATGTCAGACTATCCAACTGTCACTATATCCAGAGGTGTTTCAAAGAGCCCAGTGATTCCACAATCCTACTACACATTCCACTGGATTTAATGATTAATGCACAGTTATAACCATTGGCCTCAACAGCTTTGGTCTCAATGTTTCAGAACTCACCCACCCCTCTCCCTTCAGCACTGAACCTAGCCTGCAATTAAAAGTAGTAAAACACTTGTATACTATTTACTGTGTATTTTCTTGATTTGTAATATATTGTCAATCAATTTCTTTTGTAAACACAACTTACTACAAAAACTGATAGAACAGCAGAATTTTGGTAATGTATGTTATCCAGAGAATTTCATTGGTGTTTGTCAAATAACATTCAGCAAATGGTGTTTGACCAACTATAGGCCTAGATGAATACAGAGTGGGGAGGAGCGTTTTTGAACAAATTGGACCCCAGCTATTTCTCAATGCTATTTGGCCATCCCTTCACTTTTGGTATCAACTTTTTCCCTTTCCTAACATCTTTTCCTGTCATCTTCAGTTTCTTTCTCTTTTCATTTTTCCTCTCTCCCCCCAGCCTATTATCATTCTCTCTTCCCCCTTTACCTACATTCTACCTCCTTTCAACCTCTCCTCCTATATTTTCGCTCACCTCCCTCCAAAATTCACTTTTTTCTAAACTTATGCTACCAATCCCTCTCTTCCCTCTCTCATGCCTTTCTTGCCTCGAAAGCCCTGCCCCGATATATGAGTATTGGAAATTTTACCCAATACCTAAAAGCATGAGGACTAGAGCTACAAGCCACATTCTGCTACTAAAGATGCATCCAGTGTCCCGGGGCAACACCCAATTGAGAAACCAGTTCCATCCAGGTGCTTGTCCCTGAACTTGCTCAGCAGCTCTATCTTTTTTATCAGTATTTGGAAACTAAGTATCTGACAAAACTGAAGTGCCTATGTTCACATCAATTCCTCGGTGACTGCTAGCTAGTAGAAATAAGGAGCGTATTTTGTCTCACACATTCTGTTTCCCAATTCTCACACCACAGCCTTCAGATTGCTACCAGAGTTGGTTGAGATTTCCACTACTTTACACCTCCTTCAGCAGCCAACAACCTACCTTCCTAATGAATATCAGCAGTGCCTACCTTTGCTGCTGCTCAGCATTCTCCTAGGCAGCAGCAGAGTGAAACTGATGTGATTCTTGTCTGTTTCACTGTTCCCCACAGTATTCTGATTGGTAGCAGTGACAATAGAAGCTGAAGCAAGGGAAAGCACTGCAAAAGCTCTAGAACTGTCAGTTTGCACTCAGGTCGCATGATCACATTTGAAATATTACTTTCAGAACCATAAGAGCTAGAACTTTTTCTAGTTTTAAATTGTTTTAAATGAAAGCTGAGATGCTGCATATATTGGCAGTAATTGTCCAAAAAGGCTTCCTTCTTACCCTCGACATACAGACTTTTCATAACACATTATAGAAATATGAAATTTTATATTTCATATTTCTTAGTCAAGAATTCTATATTCTTTCTATTACAAAAAACAGTACACTAAAAAAAAAATTAAGGTTGCAAAATTAAGTACACCAAGTTAGGAGAAGCCAGAATTAAGATGGACTCTTCAACCCTAATTTGTCCCTCCCCCCTTTGAACATATGCATTTCTGATACAGTTTTTAATTACATGATCACATACTTTTTCTAAATCACAGGACCTTGTCTCCGTCAATGACCAGGACTGAATGGATATTCAATATTTTGTTTTATTATTATTGTTCAATATGTGGCCCCCATGCCTTGCTTACTGCACACTATTCAAGTCCTGTTCTAAAGAGAGAATAATTAATTTCCTTATCAACTTCTCTATGGCTCTCATCATTGTAATATCTGAGTGTTTTATAAACAATTAATTTTCACAATACATCTCTGAGATTAGAGGCTATTACCATCCTCATGCTCCTGATGGGAAACTAAGGCAGAGAGCGATTAATGTCAAAGGGCTGCATTAATTTTGGGTGCCCCATTTGACATGCATAGGACCTGATTTTTTCAGAGTATATAGCATTATATAGCACTTTATATGTGCAAAGCACAGCTCCCATTGACCTCAGTTGCAGTTGTGAGTGCTCAGCACTCAGACAATGAGAATACACTATTAATGACCACTAGCAAAAAGTTTGTTTTGAAGATATATATACACTGCTATATGATGGCTGCACACGTAGGCATACCCAAGCTAGCTTTGATCGAGCTACTCACTAAAAATATACTCCTAGGAGAGTTCTGTGCCACTGTGTGCACACAGAATTCAGGTCCCAGGCAGATTTCTTTGCTTCCCTGCAGAAAAATGACTTCTAATAGTGAAGAAAAGGTAAGCCACAAGAGCAGTCACATCCCCCTCCCCAGCAGCATGAGCTAGCCACCCAAGTAACTTGGGTGGTTAATCTGTGCCGCTGCTGCTTCACTGCGATTTTTAGTGAAATAGCTCAATTAAAACTAACCAGATATGCCTACACGAGTTGCAACCACACCTCCCAAATACAGTGTAGACATACCCTATAAATGATTAGCCTAGCACCACATAGGAACTGGCAGAGGCAGGGACAGAATCCAGCTCTCTAGGGCAGTAATCAAGTGTCTTAACCATTCTTTCTCTTCCTGCAATTCTCTGCCTCATTCATACAGACATTCCAACTTCTGCAACAAATGAGGTAGGGCTTCTACAGACAACACCCTCCTTCACTACACAACCCCAATTAATCCCCAGAGCACAATATATCCTGTGCACTGAATAATGCAGGGTCCTGTGGGAAAAGATAGCATATAATCATGTAATTAAAGGATGTATCATAATGCATATGCAAATGGTTTCCTAACTTTTAGGTGCTTGACTTTGCAACCTTAATGTTTTAAGGTAGTTTTGTGTGTGTCATTTCCTACGTTTCTAAAAAAGGAAACTAAAAATCAGAAAATGTAATCACGTGGCACCATATGGACACCCAAATGGTTCATAAGCCAGACTGTAACATTTAGAGCTACAGCAGACTACTTCCACTTGAGCTCGTGGAGTAACTGACAGCAGTACTAGGTTGCTATCCTCTATGTGGACCTGCACTAGAGGGAGATGAGACACACACTTTGCCAGTGGAATCAGAATCACAGCATTAGAGAATCGTAGGACTGGAAGGGACCTCGAGCAGTCATCTAGTCCAGTCCCCTGCACTCATGGCAGGACTAAGTATTATCTAGACCATCCCTGACAGGTGTTTGTCTAACTTGCTCTTAAAAATCCCCAATGTTGGAGATTCCACAACCTCCCTAGGCAATTTATTCCAGTGCTTAACCACCCTGACAGTTTGGAAGTTTTCCTAATGTCCAACCTAAACCGCCCTTGCTGCAATTTAAGCCCCTTGCTTCTTGTCCTGTCCTCAGAGGTTAAGGAGAATAGTTTCTAGCCCTCCTGCTTATAGAGAAATGCTTCAAAATATGACAATAGTACTGTACTTTTACCTATATGGCCCACTTTTTCATAGAATCTACGTACCTCACAGTCTTTAATATGTTTATTCTCACAGCAGCCTGTGACAGTGGTGCTCAAAACTTTTCCAGTAATGCCCCGCCTTAGCGGTAACGGAATCTGCCCATGCCCTCTTCCATGACTGCACAGCCAAGGCTTCCTCAGCGGTGGAGCCTGGGCTGAAGGCAGAGCTGGGGATGGGGTGGAGCTGGGGCTAGAGGCACAGATGGAATAAGGGCAGAGCGGGGCTGGCGCTGGAGAAAGGGCTGCGGTCGGTCGGGGCTGCAGCTGGGATCACAGCTGCTCTGGGGGCGGAGCAGGCAGCAGAGTGAAGCTGCGGCTGGGGTTGGAACTGGTCTGTGGGTGGAGCTCATGGGCTAGAAACTATTCTCCTTCACCTCTGAGGACAGGACAAGAAGCAAGGGGCTTAAATTGCAGCAAGGGCGGTTTAGGTTGGACATTAGGAAAACTTCCAAACTGTCAGGGTGGTTAAGCACTGGAATAAATTGCCTAGGGAGGTTGTGGAATCTCCAACATTGGGGATTTTTAAGAGCAAGTTAGACAAGAGGATAGGAGGGTGGAGCTGGTCCTGGGGGCAGAGCAGGACTGGGGATTGAATGGGGTTGGAGGCTGAGCTAGTCTGTGGGTGGAGTGGGGCTGGAAGCATGCCGCTCTCTCCCTGCCCCCCGTGGGGGCTGGCCCTGGCCCTGCTGTCTACCCCCCTGAACATTCCTCTGGGCCCCCCTAGGAAGCATGCCCCACAGTTTGAGGGCCACTGCCCTATGAGTTAGGCAAGTACTATTATCCTCATTTACAGATAGAGATTGTTAGGAGGCTGTCATAAAAGGAAAAGGAGTACTTGTGGCACCTTAGAGACTAACCAATTTATTTGAGCATGAGATTTCGTGATCTACAGCTCACTTCATCGGATGCATACCGTGGAAACTGCAGCAGACTTTATATACACACAGAGAATATGAAACAATACCTCCTCCCACCCCACTGTCCTGCTGGTAATAGCTTATCTAAAGTGATCATCAGGTTGGGCCATTTCCAGCACAAATCCAGGTTTTCTCACCCTCCACCCCCCCACACAAATTCACTCTCCTGCTGGTGATAGCCCATCCAAAATGACAACTCTTTACACAATGTGCATGATAATCAAGTTGGGCCATTTCCTGCACAAATCCAGGTTCTCTCACCCCTTCACCCCCCTCCCGAAAACCACACACACAAACTCACTATCCTGCTGGTAACAGCTCATCCAAAGTGACCACTCTCCCTACAATGTGCATGATAATCAAGTTGGGCCATTTCCTGCACAAATCCAGGTTCTCTCACCCCCTCACCCCCCTCCCAAAAACCACACACACAAACTCACTATCCTGCTGGTAACAGCTCATCCAAAGTGACCAATCTCCCTACAATAAGAAAAGGAGTACTTGTGGCACCTTAGAGACTAACCAATTTATTAGAGCATAAGCATCTGAGGAAGTGAGCTGTAGCTCACGAAAGCTTATGCTCTAATAAATTGGTTAGTCTCTAAGGTGCCACAAGTACTCCTTTTCTTTTTGCGAATACAGACTAACACGGCTGTTACTCTGAAACCTCTCCCTACAATGTGCATGATAATCAAGGTGGGCCATTTCCAGCACAAATCCAGGTTCTCTCACCCCCTCACCCCCCTCCCAAAAACCACACACACAAACTCACTATCCTGCTGGTAACAGCTCATCCAAAGTGACCACTCTCCCTATAATGTGCATGATAATCAAGGTGGGCCATTTCCAGCACAAATCCAGGTTTTCTCACACACACACACACCCCCATACACACACAAACTCGCTCTCCTGCTGGTAATAGCTCATCCAGGGAAAGTCTTAGAAACTTAGGAGTCTTTTTAAAAGATTCTGTAAAACATTTTCCATGTTCCAAACAGTAAAGAATTGTGGAGAAAATGTGCTATTTTATTTCTTCATTTATGTTTATCAAAATGTCTAGCCAAGAGGATTTTGTCTTCTGTTGTGCTCACAGATGTGTATGAATGTTTGAATAGTAACTACAGATGAATTATGTAGTTTAATTAAATATGAATTTATATAGAGTCCTTGCTTCAGCAATGCAGTTTTATAATACAATTTGGTCAGTGAGACACTGTAACATGTATAGTTCTCTGCAAGTAGGAAAACAATACTTCTTGTTAAAAGAACAGGAGGACTTGTGGCACCTTAGAGACTAACAAATTTAAGGTGCCACAAGTACGCCTGTTCTTTTTGCGGATACAGACTAACACAGCTGCTACTCTGAAACCTGTCAGTACTTCTGTTGTGCTAGGAGTAGAGTCAAGTCTTGAAGGTCACTTGGGGGAACAAAAGTGTAATCTTTCCTGTACTGCATGTTTAACAGAACTTTGGATTTATGCTATTATAGTTATTCTATATAGTTATTTAAAGGAGACTGGTTTATTTATGTAGTTTTAAGAAGCCTACAATGGTAACAGGCTGAGACATCAGTACTTCAATTTTTTGCACCAGCTATTGGAACTTCTTTCTGCTGACAATTAGGAATGTAGACTATCAGTACTATTGTTCTTTCTTTCACCCTCAATTCCAACCCTTGTTCCTTGTCTGTTAAAATAAAGATTTTCATATGCCTTAGCTCAAGAAACATATTTTTATAAGAAATGTCACCCTGTTGCTACTCTTCTCTTTAAATTACTTCGCTGCTATGACACTGCACATCTAATCATTTAGAATGGTGAGCGGCCAATGTGTTGCTACTGTCCAATATATTTACATCAGCTTTTTTCTGATAACCCAATTTCAAAGAAAGGAATTTAGAGATGTGGGCAGCCACTGAACTTTCTGTTTCCTGCGGTGAATGTGTAAGTGCAAGTATTTATCATCGATATGTGAACTTACATCATGCATATAAAATGACAGGATTATTTTTCTCTTTGGATACTCTGAATTGATTTTGACATTGAGTTATATGAACTAAAGTTAAGCTGATAGACACTTTACCTACTGCTTTTTATCTATTCTGCTACAGCCATCCCGCTCTGAAATTCTAAAGATTGAATGGATTTTTACTATTTTCTTCAATAGGGTACAACTGCCATGTATAGTACATTATCAAAAAGAATAGACAGCTGTTTGTCTTAAAAATATTTTGTCATTTACCTTATATAGACATTGTTTACCCACTAAAATATATTATAAGCAAAGCTGATAGTGCTATCTATATTTAAAGTTCTTCAATAATTTATATTACAGGATCTTGTTTTCATTCACTTAGAATATTGCCAAACTTAAAATGTTTTAGGCTGAAATTCTCCTTGTTGAGTGTCCGTCTCAGGCTTTTTGGGGTAAGTTTCAGTGAAAACGGTTAATCTGTTACAGACTGGGGGAGAATGTTTCTTTCCATGTGAAAAAATGCTTACAACCATTCCACTGAGACACTCTAGTGCCTCCATTCTTTGGGGACAGGGACTTGAGATTTGTTGGGGGGGGGGGGGGGAATATCATCCTGATAGCAGGGATGTGCCTTTTGCTTTCCCCATGAAAAACAGTGCAAATTTGGCCAAATTATAAGCCTCTGCGGGGGGCGACACAGTTTGCACATGCCAAATTAATTCGTTGGCTAAACGATCTAAGGATGCCATTTGCCATCATGGGGCTGCAGAGGCACAGTGGATTTTCCCTATAATTATTGTTATGGGTTGTTGTGGGCCACACTGTTAACACCTGGCAAAGAAAATGAGACCAAGGAAGCCTGTCTCCCCTGTACTCTCACTGCTTTTTGGTGCTCAAGCAATGTGGAGGCAGAAGTGGCCTGATTGGATGCAGAGGTCTCAAGAGACAGACTTAAGGTGGGGGATATGGCAGAGGAAGTAGATTGGGACAAGAAGCTTCAGGGAGGAAGAGTGGAATTGGGATCGGGGTGTGAGGTGGGGAGCAGAAAGATCAGATGAGGAGCCAGAGTCAGTGGGGACAGGGACTGACTGGAAAAGGAGATTGTGGGAGAAGGAGAAGAGGGAGATTGGGAGCTGGGATGGGGGAAGACTGGGACTTACATGGGGAGTCCTGAGGAATGACTTAATATTGGCTAGGCAAGGAGACTGGGACTGGAACAAGACGCTGCATGGGGGATGGCAGGATGTAGAATAGGAGAAGCTGATGGAGAGAAAAGACAGGATTGGTATAGGGACAGACACCATTACTCAGCAAATGTCTGTGAATTGGGAAGGGGTTGCAAGTGCTTTAGAAGACTGGATTAAAATTTGAAATTATCTGGACAAACTGGAGAAATGGTTTGAAGTAAATAGGATGAAATTCAATAAGGACAAATGCAAAGTACTCCACTTAGGAAGGAACAATCAGTTGCACAAATACAAAATGGGAAATGACTGCCTAGGAAGGAGTACTGGAGAAAGGGATCTGGGGGTCACAGTGGATCACAAGCTAAATATGAGTCAACAGTGTAACACTTGCAAAAAAAGTGAACATCATTCTGGGATTGTCTATTAGCAAGACACAAGAAGTAATTCTTCTGTTCTATTCTGCACTGATTAGGCCTCAACTGGAATACTGTGTCCAGTTCTGGGTGCCACATTTCAGGAAAGATGTGGACAAATTGGAGAAAGTCCAGAGAGGAGCAACAAAAATGATTAAAGGTCTAGAAAACATGACCTATGAGGGAAGATTGAAAAAATTGGGTTTGTTTAGTCTGGGGAAGAAGAGACTGAGAGGGGACATGATAACAGTTTTCAAGTACATAATAGGTTGTTACAAGGAGGAGGGAGAAAAAATATTTTTAAAAATGTAAGCTGAGATTCATTCAACTACTCACTTGACTCCAGACACTAGGACTTTAGGGGGAAAAAAATCAAGTACCACAAGACTTGCAATGAAATCACAAAAGTTGGCAATGCTGCTATTTGCATAATGAAAAATAGATACCTTAACCTCAATACATACAACCTGAGCTATCGATGTACAACCCCTTAATTATCACACAAAATGACAAAGTCAAACTTTTTAGAACCACAAACAAGACCAAAATAAAACAATGACAAACCCACCTATGTAATGCAAACAAGAATTCTTTACACCCTTCGTGAAATGAAGGTGGGAGAACCTTCCATGCAGGGAAGAACTAGGCTGTTTCTGACCACAGCCTGATTTTTAAAAAGTCCCTGATAATCCAAACTCCCAACAGAGTCAGGTGGGATTGGCCCATGGCAACTTGACCAGCAAGAGAGGCAGACAGCTACAGCTATCCAGAAACAGCACCAGCATCACTGCACCTCCCAGAAAGACACTTGCAAGGCAGTCTGACTTACAGTACATATACTGCACCATAGGTCACCACCACCATTATCATCATAACAGAACTCAGTAGCACTACCATAACTGTGAAGTTTTAGGCATTCCCTTTATTAAGTCTGTCTTGCAGTGCAAAGCAACACAATTTGGGCTTCCAGCACAACTTGGCAGTTAGAAGTAACTGCTTCCATTGAAGTCCAAGACAAAGTTCCCCCATTGACTTCTGTAGGAGCAGAGCGAGGTCGACACTGAGTGATTGAACATTTAATCTGTGAAGTTATACAAGTCAAAAAAACAGATCTGTAGTAGTTTGGGGTTCTTTCTTGTCATTGTTTAGCTTCATTTTTAAAGTAAACTAGTTCAGATTTTTTCCCTTTAATTTTATAATATAAAAAAACAAGATCTAAAGCAAAACAAAAATGCTTTAATTCCTAGATATAGAGGTAATGTGTACTGATAACTCTAAACCAGTGTCTCAGTCTTTCCAGACTACTGTACCACTTTCAGGATTCTTCTGATTTGTCTTGCGTATCTCCAAGTTTCACCTCACTTAAAAACTATTTACTTATATAATCAGACATAAAAATACAAAAGGGACACAGTACTCTATTACTGCAAAATTGCTTAATTTCTTATTTTTAACATATAATTATAAAATAAATTGACTGGAATATAAATATTGTACTTACATTTCAGTGTATGGTATATAGAGCAGTATAAAGTCATTGTCTGTATGAAATTTTAGTTTGTACTTACTTCACCAGTGCTTTTTTATGTAGCCTGTTGTAAAACTAGGCAATTATCTAGATGAATTGATGTACCCCCTGGAAAATCTCTGCGTACCCACAAGGGTATGCGTACCCCAGTTGACAACCACTGCTCTAAAACTATACAGCCTTCCTCTGCACAATATATATAAGGGCTGTCAAGTGATTAAAAAAATTAATCACAATTAATCGTGCAATTAAAAATATTAATTGCACTGTTAAACAATAATAAAATATCATTTAAATATTTTTGGATGTTTTCTACATTTTCAAATATAATGATTTCAATTACAACACAGAACACAAAGTGTACAGTGGTCACTGTATATTTATTTTTTATTACAAATATTTGCACTCTAAAAACAAAAGAAATAGTATTTTTCAATTCACCTAATACAAGTACTGTAGTGCAATCTTTTTATGATGAAAGTTGAACTTACAAATGCAGAATTATGTATAAAAATAACTGCATTCAAAAATAAAACAATGTAAAACTTCAGAGCCTACAAGTCCACTCAGTCCTATTTCTTGCTCAGTCAATCACTCAGACAAACAAGCTTGTTTACATTTGTAGGAGATAATGCTGCTGCTTCTTGTTCACAATGTCACCTGGAAATGAGAACAGGAGTTCGCATGGCACTGTTCCAGCCGGCATCACAAGATATTTACATGACAGATGCACTGAAGATTCATTCGTATGTCCCTTCATGCTTCATCCACCGTTTCAGAGGACATGCGTCCATGCTGATGACAGGTTCTGTTCAACAACAATCCAAAGCAGTGTGGACCAACACATGTTCAGTTTCATCATCTGAGTCAGATGCCACCAGCAGAAGGTGGATTTTCTTTTTTGGTGGTTTGAGTTTTGTAGTTTCTGCGTTGGAGTGTTGCTCTTTTAAGACTTCTGAAAGCATGCTCCATACCTCGTCCCTCTCAGATTTTGGAAGGCACTTCAGAACTCCAAAACTTGGGTTGAGTGCTGTAGCTATCTTTAGAAATCTCACATTAGTACCAGGCAAGTGGCTGGGGGTGTCTCGTTTTCTCTTTGGGAAATATGGTCACCCTATTTAATATTAATTCCGCCTCTTCTCACTGTATGCGTGTTTTGTTGTTGGCAAGGGCTGCTCTTCTCTTACTGCACATACTTCCCTGTTGCTTCATTCCCGTCTCCCCTCAATAGTTGTCTCCATCTGGGGGCTACCATCCCACAGCTGACTCTGAGAGCAGCTCTTGTAGCAGCGGTAGCTAGTAAAGACAGCTAAACTAGGTCCTCATTTCCAGGTGCCTTTAGAGGTGTCCAAGCTCCTCTTTGCCAGACAAAGAGCCCACTGAAGCAGTTGGAAACAAGGAGAACAGTCAGCACCAAGTGGCCCTCCAGATAGCCTGAGAACTGCTACTTCTGACTCAATCTCAAATTTATTCATTTTGCATCTATATCCCCTGGAAAGGCCTTTAGGTCTTCTTTTTCACCATAGATTTGCTCTAGCATGGCTTGGAGGGAGTTCTCCAATTCAGAACCGGGGCCTGAGTTTCCGCTACAAGTAGCTGATGCCAGCTTTAGGCAGATTTCAGCTTGAAAACATCTAACTGATCCAATTAATTTTTGTACACATAATAGTCAAGTTGCCTCTGAATTAATTCTGTACATTTCAGATCATCAGGTTTGGCAAACTGTTGCAACATTAGCATTTTTATGGTTCCCTAAGTGAGTGCTTAGCTAGACATGGATTTAGCATAGCACTTAAGCACATACTTATCTTTAAGCACAAAAACTCATGTATGACCATTCTGTACATTAGCAATTTCCCCCACACACCTATTTGATGTTCTTTGGTGTTTTTGAATATTGAATGATATTCTGAAACTACCAAATAATTTAAATTTTAATAGTCGCTATTAAGTATATACAACAAAATCTTTACATAATATGTTTATACTACTCATTTAGAATTCTTAACTTTCGGTGTTAAATATCTTAACCGTTACAAGTGACAGCAGGCTAAAATTTGACCTACAGATTGCCACTTGGATGTGACATTTTCTACCAAATAAGTTCCTGATCCTGCAAACAGATGTGTGTGTAACTTTACCCACTCAAATAATTCTACTGACCTTACTCATGTGAGTAAAATTACTTATATGGATTTGTACTAATGAGGCAAAAATATGTAAATTGGTTAAATCACTGACATAGCAAACAATCCATTATCATTTCTGCTCTATCACTTAAAAATGGCTTTGGGGGGGGGGGATGACCAAAGGGTCTCTCTAAAATATTTTATTGTTCCAAAAAACAGTATTAAGGCATCAAAAGAAATATTACATATCTTTATATAATTATACATGCTATGCTGTGAGATTTCTGGTAATCCAGTGGCCTAATCTTTAATAAATGTAAATTTTATACTCTGGACATGTGCAAGAATTGAGACAAAACAAAATATAACAAAAAATGCACACAACGTCTTTTGTCTTAAAATGAGACCTTATAGTTATACATTTACTTTCTATAAACTAGAGCCTTTTGAGTTTACATTGAGAAATAGCTAAGCACATGCCTACGTACTTTTCAAAGCTCTAAAAGTGCACCATGCAATAATGCCACATAATTTTTACTAACTGTTTATTGTATATCCTGTAGTAGTTCCCTCTGCATCTGAGATAAGGATGTGATATTCTTCTAAAATTCCCGCCCTTTAAAACCATCATCTCCACAAAGACCTAATATCATGGCCACCAGCAGATGCTTTTTGGACGCTAACAAAACTGTAGCATAGGCTAGTTATATACTCACTTCTGGTATTACCCTGTCCTGAGTACTGAGCATACAAACAATAAATAGCATCCCATAACCCATCTGCAATGAAAGTCACAGCCCAGTTCAGAAAACAAATTGTGATCCTTTTATATTGCAAATGCCACTAGGGCATTGTTACGACAAATACAAATACTCTGTAAAAGTTTTATGTTTCACAATTTATTATCAGCCATTTCAAACTGTAATCTGTTGAAACTTGCTGGTTAACAGAGGCAAAAATCATGGATCATTCAGGATTTTGAGTAGCTATTTTAAAAAAAAAAAGTAAAACAAAATGGTGCCTCCGTATTGACTATGTAACAGAGAAGGTTAGAGCATGCCAACTCCATTAAGGGGTAAACAGTGAGGTGACAAAATTTGCAGATGATACAAAACTACTCAAGATACTTAAACCAAACAAAAGGAAGTATTTTTTCACACAACGCACAGTCAACCTGTGGAACTCCTTGCCAGAGGATGCTGTGAAGGCCAAGACTATCACAGGGTTCAAAAAAGGACTAGATAAATTCATGGAGCATAAATCCATCAGTGGCTATTAGCCAAATGGGCAGGAATGAAAAATTATGCTCTGAAGTGTCCCCAGCTTATGGTTTGCCAGAAGTTGGGAATGGGAGACTGAGGATGGATCACTTCATGATTACCTGTTCTGTTCATTCCCTCTGATGCACCTGGCATTGGCCACGGTCGGAAGACAGGATACTGGGCTAGATGGACCATTGTTCTGATCCAGTATGGCAGTTCTTACGTTATTTTCATTCTGCATTGGAATGAAAATAAAACCTTTTGTATTTTTTTTTACAAAACAGAAAGGTGTGGAACCCTCCATTTTCAGATTGAAAAGATTAAGTTCCTGATTAGTGTCTACACCTCTCTGGTCAGAAGTGAACAGAGCACCTTGGAACTCAGAAATCTTCCCATCAGAAATTTCATCAAACCAATACGTCTTTGTGAAAGGTTTTGGTTTTGGCAAAACAATGTATTTCAATGTCAAAAATGTTCCAAGAAGCTCTACTATGTAACATTCTTACTGTTCAGAAGCAGTCTAGATAATGTAATAAGTATTTTTATTATGCAAAGCTTCATTAAAAGGAACAAGTTGAGTGGTGGCGTTTTAATGGTGCACAAGATGAATATAACACTTGCTCAGGCATCTTATGTAATAATCACCAAGTTTTCTGAGTACGTGGGGCAGTAATTTCATTATCCATTATTGTCATGTTACATCTCATTTAAATGAATGTGACACCTGCAATATCATTATGAATGTGTGTAACAAGAATACCACTCAGCAATACTAATAGTATGTAACACTGTGAAGTCAGAGAATCTCAATAAAAATAATGTAGCTGATGCGGCATCTCAAAATAAGGCTAGCCGTTTATGAATAAAGCTTAAAGGAAATGAAATTAAATAGAGCTGTAGTAAAAACTTGATAAAATGGGGGAAATTCAAAGTTGGGACCATCCTTTTACCAGGAGAGCTTTCGCTATTACTACCCTTCGTTCACCCTATTGTGCCAAAGCAGTATAGCTCATCTAATTTTCCACGAAGAGGGCTTCAGAAGAGTGGCTATGCTATATACCATCTAGCTTGAGCTACAATACCAGGCACAAAAGGGGAAGTTAAGGACAGAATAAGGTCAACTTTTATCCAAAATCCCCAGAGGCCTATTCCATTTTTAACTCGATTTTCTTGCTTTTTGTTTGGCTGTTTGATCCTGGAGTTATTTTAATACAGTTTTTGCATTTCATCAAGTAAGAACATGAGAGATATTACTGCACATGTGAAATAACTGTTTGAATGAATCCTCAGCTCCACTAGGTAAATTTAAATGGAATTAAAATGTTTACATTTCTTTGGACATAAAAATCCAAATACATAATATTATTGGGGGGAGGAGGGGAGGAAGAGGGCATACCAAAAATGCTTAAGCTATTTGAGTGAACAACAGGTCCTTGATTCCATTAGCTCTGAGCTGTTGACATTTGTATCAGTAAATACACTAGAAGATCATTTCAACAATGCAAAGAATTTTCTAAACATAAAGGAATGCCAGAGGAATCATTATTAAAAGGCTTGTCATTCCTCTTAACCTGCACTGTAAACAGTGAATTGCTGGTGCATAGTTAAGTAATATTTAAACATGGAATGTACATTTAATTTTATAAATTACATGAAATGCAGGTTAAAGAGCAAAAGTTTTAGCGACAGCAGGAGCATGCCTTGACATTTTGTACAACATAATTTAAGTGAATATCACACCTATCCACCAAAACTGTGACACACAACCTACTTGAAAGAGTAGACAAAAGAAGCATTAAGAAGCAATTATATTCGATGAGATATCTTAATAAAAGACGCTGGTGTTTGATGACTGATGAATAGTCAAATCTCTAGAGTTTGAGTATCTTGTAATACATTTTATTAAGTAGCTGTTTGAAGTTGCAAGCCCCATGTGCATCCAACGGCAGAATTATGCATTATGTTTTAGGTGGTTATTTAACTCTGGATTATGAGCACTGATGAAAGTGGAAGAGAACATGCCTACCTATCCACTTGAAAATATTTATTGTGTACATGAGCTTGGCAAGTTAAAGTGTGTAGAAAAAATGTTTATCATTTTATTCTATTAGGGGAGTCAAAATGAAAGGAGTACTCACTCTTAAGCATTTGGTCCAGTCACACAGTTGTCTCATGCTATTTTTTTTTTAAAAAAGCTAATAAAATCATAGGTACATACATTTGATGTTGGTTTGCTTGGTTGTTTTTGTTAAAATATGTTCTATTACAATCTGTTAGGGAAACACTAGCTTAACACTTCTAATTTGATATATAGCCATGTGATTTGCGTGACACGAATAAAGCTGAAGAAAGCGAAAAAGTTGCATGTTTTCATTAACTTATTTCATTTTAAAATTCTACAATGTTTTGTAGTTTTAAATTTGATGTTCCTGATGTAGAGTACACAATTGTAAGATGGTACCTTGCCATGATAATCTTTTTTAAAAAGAAAGTGCTTTGCTTAACAGATCTCAAATCAGTTGCACATAAATCATCCACATTACTTTAATGTAATTTGCATAACAATAAGCACTTATAAAAAAAAGCTCAGAGAATATTACTAAGGACGGCCCCATTAAACCCCCAAACAAAATATACACATCATATATTCAACAAATATTAGACCTATCCCCAAAAGTGAGCCATCTTGTTTGACCAGCATAAAAAGTTTGATGCAGTTGATCAGAACTATGTCTAAGACATGTTTACTACTTGCATTTCCATAAAATCCACTTTTTCAGCATTTAACCCTAAAAAGATTATATTATGAAAAAACTACACTTCTCTCAGACAGAAACAAGAGGAAGTGATGGAAAAGAAGCTGACAGCTACATGAATGGTACATACACATAAGAGTACATTTAACCTTTATGTTGCCAGGAAAAGGCAGAATACAAACTCTTTGCAGAAAAGCTCCCAAATCACAAGTCAAAAGAATAGCAACCCTATTTAAAAATATTTTTTGTGCATGACTGATTATACTGTCAACACCTTCCATTAGAGAATGGCATAATAAACTCAGATGTCTGTGAGTAGCTTCTTTCCCATTATCCCCTCAGGCATTTCTGGGCATTTCCAATCCATTGGGATAAGTCAGAGAGCGACCAGGAACTCAGAACACTGACAGGTAGAGAGAATTTTTCAAGTGCATTGCAGTTTATAATACAGATTTTGCAGGGGTCTTAAAAACAGCCATTCTATTTTGACGTATAGCTACTACTGCAGATGTCTGACAGCAAATTGAGGGGGGGTGGGGAACCCTGATTACTTAATTCCTGAAGCAATTCTGAACATGCAGCAGCAAAGAAGCCCACTTGAGTTACTTTCTACTGTAAAGATCAGGGCACAGTTCAGACACAAAGGACTTTCAATCAACAAATATTAATCATCAACTTGAACTTATGCAGGAGCAATTATTTTTTAAAAGCCATGTAGTAGAAATATGAATGTAGTTACATTTATATATAAAAGTGTTCTAAAAAGGCTATCATATCAGTTTACAACACAAAGTCGTCTAACAAAAGGCTTGCAACAGTAAGAATCAATTAACTGCACCTGAAATATTAACCACTGCTACAGACCCTGCTTGATTTGAAAGCTAAGATAGCTTTTGTTTCTAATTTCCTACCAGAAAATTTAGACAAATAAATAATAGTAGTCTAATGCTTATAATACCTGCATGAGGCTCACATGTAGATATCTATCCAGTGTTAGCATTTTGTAATAAAAACAATATTGAATATTTATCACAACAGGAAAACATTAGGTTACACAGTGCTTACTTCGAAAATGCTCTGAAGCATAATAATAGACATCCTCATAGCCCTCATGGTAATCCTCCTCAGGTCGGTACTTTTTGCCTTTTCTTCTTCTCGATCTTCTTATCTGCTTCACAAAGCCCAAGAAACGTTCCATCTCTTTCACCAGCACACAGTTAACAGCCCAGTTTACCTTTTGCTGGTCTTAGCAGCTAAGCTTCACAAAAAGCTGTTTGAGCATGAATGAACACCAAATATAGATGGAGAGCTGCACCCTTTGACAGCCACTCTGATACCATTAAAAAAAAAACAAAACAAAAAAAAACACCAACAGTTTCAATTATGACAAAGCATTTTGTTTTACCTTTAAGAGGACCTTTATCAAATCCATTGTTTTTATGTTGAAAAATTGCAATCAAGGTAAAGAAGGAAATAAAGAGAAGTGTTTGATCACAATCAGCCTTTAAACAAAACAGAACAAAGTTCAGAAGATCTGCCTGACAGCAAGAGGAATCCCAGCACTAGAATTTCACTATCCTATGTCTCCATCATTTGAAGAGGAGCTGGGGGGCGGGGATACATGTTAGTCAATGGACTCAACCATATCTGAAGGCAAAACAGGTTTTCTGTAGCCTGTTAATAACTACCCTGATGTTTACTGTGGCACATGCTCAAGACCTCATTTCATTTCATTTGTTTTAAAAATGTTAACCGTGCTGATCCATTTCCGATACCTCACATGGTGGATGAATAAACAACAAAGTGGTTTAATCCATATAGATAGCCTACTCACCGATAAGAGTGCATGCTGAATGTGTTAATTGGAGCAGCAGGGAGAAAGCTGGTCAGCTGCTTAAAAATGACACGTTTACCCACAGGGCATTCATGTATTCCAATCATTGTTTGATCTAAATATTAAAATGCACTTCACAGAAAGGCTCCTTATAGATCCAGCACGGCTATACAGTAATGCAAACAAAGAAAGCTATATCATGACCACACCGTACTGCCTACCCTATACTGTACTCATCTAAAATCCTAGCTGAGTTGTAAAACTTGAAAAATAACCCAGAGCAAACCAACCAGGCAGCAGAACTGTTCTGTTAGCAAAAAGCCTGAAAAGGTGCCCACATTCTTCTGACTACTTGTTTCTGCACTCCACAAGCATTCTCTAAGATAAGTCAGGAATTTCACAAGCATTTTTGACAAAATTCCCCTCCTTTAATAGGGAACAAAAGCAAATGTCCATTCAAATCCAATCAGTTGAACATTTACCAGTTTGTTTTTTAACCTCACCACCCCAGTAAACTGAGTGAGCTCTTTGTACAAGTAGGAAACCTCCAGTCTGCTGACACCTGTTTGGAATGCAATTAATCACATCAGTCAAATTATCTTGTACCTACTTACCTACCACCCCGACATATCCTGTTCCTCCTTACTCTACGAGAGGATTACTTTGAAAGCCTGGTCACTAGAGTTACTTGATGAACAAGTCACTAATTCAATTCATTTTAGGTTATGTCTATACTCCGAGCTAGGGGTGTGATTCTCCTGCTTGCATACATATACTCATGGTAGTTCAATTACAACAAGCGTGAGTATCAGTAGCAGTGTAGCTGCAATAGCCGGGGCAGCGGAGGTGCAACTGAACCCTGCCCAGTACAAACACTCCTGAAATCAGAGGGTACCTACTTGGCACAGCTAAACCATGTCTTTGCTGCCACTGCCCATGCATGCTACTGCTGCTACACTACTCTTTATACTTATGCTAGCTCTTGTCAAGCTACTGGGAGTATTTGTACACAAGCTAGGGAATCATCACACCCTTAGTTCGTAGTACAGACATAGCCAAGTATCACAGCTCTCACATGGAAGTTACTTTTTGTTACATTCCTGAGCACTGAGATTGTGTGATAAAATGATGGAAAACAACATGACTGATTTTTTAAAAAGTAATAAAACTTTGTATAGGCATTTTTATGAACAGATCATGGCACCCTCCAGAATTTTAGTTACTCTCTCTTTTTGCTATTCTGCTTCCAAACAGTACAAAACATATTAAATGAAAATTGTGACACTTTTTATGCAAATATTTAGAGTATTATAGCAGGAGAGGCAGACCCCCCTGAAGAGTTAAGTCTTATTATTATTATTGCTTACGTGGTCCCAGTCTATAACTCTCTCCCCAGCCCCTTTTTCAATTAGATATTAACAACATTCACCTTTTAGACCAAGGGTGGGCAAAATATGCCCCACGGGCTGAATCCAGCCCATCTAACATTTCTGTCCGGCCCGTCGGGCTCTTTGGCTGTCCCCTTGTGATCTCTGGACTGCCTGCCTGCCATGGCCCCACGCTGCTCCCAGAAGTGGCCGGCTGCTGCTGGCGTATTTCTGAACGCCCCTGGCAGGGGAGGTGAGGGGCAGGGGGAGGCAGCTCCGCGCACTACCCCTGCCCCCAGCACCGTCCTCAGAGCTCCCATTGGCCGGAAATCAGCCAATGGGAGCTGCAGGGGCAGTGCTTGCGGGCGCAGGCAGCGCACGGAGACCTACTGCTCCCCTCCCCCCAGGTGGCACGCAGAGACTTGCCAGCAGCAGCCGGCCGCAGCCACTTCCGGGAGTGGCGTGGGGCCACAGCATGCAGGCAGCCTTCCTGAGCCCTACTGCACCACCGGTCGGGAGCCACCTGTGGTAAGCACTCTCGGCCAGAGCCTGCATCTCACACCCCCTCCTGCACCTCAACCCTCTGCCCCAGGTCAGAACTCCCTCCTGCACCCAAACTTCCTCCCAGACCCCACACCCCATTCTGCACCCTAATCCCCTGCCCCAGCCAAGAGCTCCCTCCTGCACCCAAACTCCCTCCCAGACCCTGCACCCCCTCCACTAATATAGTAGAAATCTGCAGCCCATGATGATTTACCAAAATTCATTGAGTGGCCCCCCCCTGCAAAAATTATTGCCCACCCCTGTTTTAGACTGAAATTTTCCAGACTCGGGCTCTACCTAAAGGTGATTTTTTTTTAAGCAACTAAGTAAAAATGGTTCAGCCATTTTTAAATATGAGAGAGTGAAGAAAACTTTCCCCAATATAAAACAAACTTTGAGACTTTTTAACTGCCCTACTGTACGAGTGGCTAAGGGATGAAAATTGAAATTTGGCATGGATATGGCCTTCACTGAGGAAATGGGCCTCTCTTTATTATTGTTATTAGTTCTGTTGTAACAGTGAGCCTCACTCTGGGATGAGGGTCCCATTGTCCTAGGCACTGTACACCCATGGACAGTCTACCCCTAAAGAGCTTGAAGTCAATCCCATGACTAGAGATAACAGGTTGAGAAAACAAATATGAGGAGACAAGGTAACAACAAAACAATCATGATTAGTGTAATAAGCGAGACAAAGTGGCTGGCTTTAGAGAACAGATGTCTTGGTGCATTTGGGGTGGTAACTAGATCTATGAAGGTAGATGTGGGGATCTGTGGATTTCTTAGATAGGGCTGTCGGTAGGATTCCACTAGTGAAACTGATCATGGTGTCCAGAAAGTAGATGCTAGTGTGGGAGTGTTCCAGAGAGAGTTCAATGAATGGGCTATAGTTGTTGAATTTGTGGTGGAAATCTGAGGGAGTTTAAGTGGTCTTGCTAGAAGATGAAAATATCTTTGATGTATCTCAGGTATATCATTGATTTCATGGTGTGTTTGTACAGAAATCCTTCCTCAAGGTGGCCCATGAAGAAGTTGGCATCATCATGCCTACCTCCATAGATCCAGTAACCATCCCAATACACTAAGGAATCTGTTATCTACAGCCCATCACTCAGAAGCCACAAAATATGCTCCAAGGGAAAATTTCAGGATATGCACCTTAACACACTCAAAACCGCCCTCACTAAAACAAGGACACTGCACCAGAGAAGTAGATCACATCATGGAATGGGACATCCAAATACCCAAAGAGAACCAGCTTCAATACAGAAATAAACCCCTCCAACAGCACACCCTGAGCTGTCATCTACCATCCCACACAGAAACCCATATCATCAAACTACAGCCCATATTCCATGGAGACCCAATCTTAAAAGAAATCTTTCCTGAACCCCGTCTTCTGGCCTTCAAACAACCCCCCACCTCTCCAAACTCATCATCAGAAGCAAGCTTCCCACAGACCAGAACTAGGGTTGCCAACTTTATAATTGCACAAAACCGAACACCCTAGTCCTGCCTCTTCCATGAGGCCCCACCCACGTTCCCCAAGGCCCCGCCCCCCAGTCCCTGCATTCCTCCTCCTTTGGTGGCTCACTCTCCCCCACCCTCACTCACTTTCACTGGCCTGGGGCAGGGGGTTGGGGTGCAAGAGGGGGTGACGGATCTAACTGGGGGGAAGGCTCTGGAGTGGGCCTGGAGATGAGGGGTTCAGGGTGTGGGAGGGTGCCCTGGGCTGGGGTAGGGGGTTGGGGTGCAGGGGCGTGAGGGCTCTGGCTGGGTGCAGGTTCTGGAGTGGGCCTGGGGTTAGGGGGCTCCATGTTTGTGGGGGGTTCAGGCCTGGGGGCTGGAGCTCAGGCTTACCTTGGGCGGCTCCTGGTCAGTGGTGCAGCGGGACTAATGGCTCTGCACTGCACCCCGGAAATGGCCATCAGGTCCAGTTCCTAGGTGTGAGGGCCAGGAGGCTCTGCACACTGCTCTCACACACAGGCACCAACCCCCAGCTCCCACTGGCCACGATTCCCGGCCAATGGGAGTGTGGAGCCAATGCTCAGGGTGGAGACAGCACGTGGAGCCCCATGGCCCCCTGCCTAGGAGTCCGACCTGCTGGCTGCTTCCAGGGTTCAGCATGGTGCCAGGACAGCTAGGGACTAGCTTGCCTTAGACCCGCAGCGCCGCCAACCAGACTTTTAATGGTCCAGTTAGCAGTGCTGACCATAGCTGCCAGGGTCCCTTCTCGATTGGGTGTTCTGGTCAAATACCAGATACCTGGCAACCTTAACCAGAACACACCTACTCAAAGTGGCACCAACCCCTGTCAGAACAACAGATGCAAAACCTGCGGACATATCTCCACTGCTACAATGATCAACACCCTCATAACACACCTTTCAAGATCCATAGGTCCCACAAGCGCCAAGTTTCTTATCTGCTGGGTGTGCTCCACCCAGGCCCTGCCCCCACCCTGCTTCTTCTCCCAGGCCCCGCCCCCACCCTGCTTCTTCCCACCCCCACTCCGCCCTGCCTCTTTCTGCCGCCATCCCTTCCCAGTTCCCCGCCCCATCTCCTGAGCACACTGCACCCTCGCTCTTCCCCTCAGCGCCTCCTGACACCATGAAACAGCTGATCCACAGCAGGCAGTAGGTGCTGGGAGGGAGGGGGAGGCACTGATCTGTAGGGCCCACCAGTGGGCAGGAGGCACTGGGGACGTTCTGGTAGGGGGGCTGCCAATGGGTGCTCAGCACCCACAGAATAAGCGCCTATGATGGGTTCTACACATGCCTATCACAATACGTGGTGTACCTCATCCAGTGCACTGAATGCCTCCACAACAACTGTGTGTGTGAAACCAGTCACTAAGCTCTCAAATGAATTCACACAGGAAAATGTTAAAAGAGAAAAACACCCTATCACCTCTGGGTGAGCACTTTTCACAAAGCAATCTGTTCTATCAGGCCTCATCCTCAAAGGAAACCTAAACATTTTCAAAAGATGAGCTGGGAGTTTAAATTCATCGCTTTGCCAAACACTAAAAATCAGGGTCTTAATCAAGACACTGCATTTATGGCTTATTTCAACACTCTGTAACCCACTAGCCTCCCTTTTTGTCCTGTGACTACAGCAGTGTTAACGGGCCACTTCACCTTGAATAAAGAAAAGGAGGACTTGTGGCACCTTAGAGACTAACCAATTTATTAGAGCATAAGCTTTCGTGAGCTACAGCTCACTTCCTCAGATGCATATCGTGGAAACTGCATCTGAGGAAGTGAGCTGTAGCTCACGAAAGCTTATGCTCTAATAAATTGGTTAGTCTCTAAGGTGCCACAAGTCCTCCTTTTCTTTTTGCAAATACAGACTAACACGGCTGCTACTCTGAAACCGTTCACCTTGAATGGTCCCTTAAAATATGTGCTAACTGCTTATGCTAAACTATCTGTTTGATCTTGTATTTAGCTGTGGTTTTCCCCTGAATGCATCCGATGAAGTGAGCTGTAGCTCTCGAAAGCTTACGCTCAAATAAATTGGTTAGTCTCTAAGGTGCCACAAGTACTCCTTTTCTTTTTGCGAAGACAGACTGACACGGCTGTTACTCTGAAACCTGTATTTAGCTGTGACACTCTTAATGTTTGTGATCCTGTAAAGTGCTACAGTTCCCATACAGTGCTTTAGTGAAGAGGGTTCACCCATTCACATAGTTAATCCACCTCCCCGAGAGGTGGTAGCTATGTCAGCGGGAGAAGCGCTCCCGTGTCAACGTAGCGCTGTCTACAAGAGGGTTAGGTTGCTATAACGAGGTCACTCAGGAGTGTGGGTTTTTCACCCCCCTGAGTGATGCAGTTGTACTGATTTAGGTCCGTAGAACTTTCCCAGACCTGAAGAAGAGCTCAGGGTAGCCCAAAAGCTTTTCTCTGTCACCAACAGCAGTTGATCCAAGAAAAGATATTACCTCACCCACCGTGTTTAATACTTTGGGACTTACACAGCTACACCACCACTGAATCGTGTAATAAGCACAGTTCTAGCACACCAACTGCCTGCCGATTTTCTAAAGAAAACTGGTTTTACTTGAAGTTTTGAGCTTTTGAAAACTGCATACTGAGCTTCCACAGTAGATTTTTTCCTCACAAAGCTTGTAAAGCACATAGCTAAGAAAGGGTTCATTGTGCACAAGTGTATGGCTAACTTAGCAAGGTAGTGAAAAAAATATACTAAAATACATCCCTGCAAACTGAGAGGGAGACCACGAGCTGGGAAGAGGTTCTTGCATTCCTTGTAAGGCATGAGAAGATTGAGGGCAGGTACCTGTGCAATTTCTAAGATGGGCAGGAGAGAGCCCATACCCTGATACGTAGTGCCCATTTTGGTCAATTTCACAGTCACAAGATTTTAAAAATCATAAATTTCATGGTTTCAGATATTTAAATCTGAAATTTCACACTATTGTAACTGTGGGTGGTACCAACCCAAAATAGGGTCATGGGGGGTCGCAAGGCTATTGTAGAGGGGTTGCGGTATTGCCACCCTTACTCGGTGCTGCTGTCTTCAGAGCCGGGCAGCTGGAGGGCAGCTGCTGGTCAGGTACCCAGCTCTGAAGGCACCGCCACCACCAGCAGCAGCTCAAAAGTAAGGGTAGAAATACCACATCATGCCATGCCACACCCACTTCTGCACTGCTGTGGAGGCCACACTGTCTTCAGAGCTGGACTCCCAGACAGCAGCCGCTATGTTTCCTGCAGCCAGGGGAGGTTCCTGGAGATGGGTCTAACCCGACCTTGGGAGTGGCTCATGTAGAGGAAGAGGAAGTCCTGTCCCTCCTCAGCCTGTTCAGGACTAGCACCTGGAGCCCGGCGCTTGGGAGTTAAAGTGACCTTGCGGGGGGAGGGAAGTGAGTGACCAAAGCGCTCTCCCTCCCCCCCACGCCCGAGTATGAGGCCCTGGGCGGTTGCCCACTCGCCCACCTGTAAGGCTAGTCCTGCCTTCCCCAAAAAGTGACCAAACCCTCCCACCCCCATACCATGCCACCTCACTTCTATGCTGCTGTTGTCCACAGCGCTGCTTTCAGACCTGAGCTCCCGCCCAGCAGCTGCTGCTCTCCGGCCGCCCAACTCTGTAAAATCTGGTCTCCCCTATAATAGTCAGATTTCATGGTCTGTGACATGTTTTTCATGGCCATGAATTTGGTAGGGCCCTACGGATGCACCTTAGTGTATCACTACAACAACTATTCATATCTAAGGTGCATAAATAGGGCTTTCCAGTGGACTCTAGCCAAAGAGCTAGTTGATTTGCTGACAACTACTTTATTCATCTGTTCCCCTTTGTATAAATACCAATAGCAATGACTAATATTGCCAGTCTCCTTATTTTAATTATTTTTTACTAGACCATGTATGTTTTTTGTGGGGGACTTCCACACAGCTAAAGCTTCAAGTATTAAAACCAAGCTACAGCAATCCAAAAATGATGTAAGTTACCAGCCCTCCAATTTCACACAGCTGTTATTTTTAAACCACTGAACAGATTTACTGTTATTTCTAACTTTCCAGAAAACTGTATATTTAGAGGCAGTGGTGTAATATCGTTAGAGATACATACCAATTTTTGTATCTAACTTCTACCCCCCAAGTTATAACTGCAAGTCTCACCAGAGCTTTAACTATGGAGCTATTAACAGTTACTGCCAAATACAACAGTTCAGAGTTATGGGAGTCTCAGCCTGTGCGTCATAACCTCCAGGTGGGCTGCAAAAAGCAAAAAGGGGTCATGACCACTTTGTTCTTCTCATAGGCTAAATGGGATGACATCTCAGCTAGATGACAGGGGGGAGAAAGTCCTGTAATGGAAAAGATTGAGAACCTCCTTAAAGAACAGAAAATAATATTAAAAATTATCTAATAAAATATATACTGGACCAATGTGAAATGAAGTTATTTTAAATATGTAAAATAAACATGAGATGCTTCACCTATGCCTGTACATTTGAGGGGGAATTGCATTATTTGAGAAATATTACAAAATGAAGACTATTTCAAAACATATAGGCACAAAGGGGGTAGAGCTAAAAGTTCTGTAACAATTCCTGACTACTGAGTGCTTCACTGTGTAACTTTAGCAATATATTAGAACCATAAAATCATAGAATATCAGGGTTGGAAGGGACCTCAGGAGGTCATCTAGTCCAACCCCCTGCTCAAAGCAGGACCTAATCCACAACTAAATCATCCCAGCTAGGGCTTTGTCAAGCCTGACCTTAAAAACCTCAAAGGACGCTTTGCATATGAAATATATATTTGATACATAGCATATGAAATATATATTTAATACATAGCCCATACTATATTTAATGTTTTTAATGTCTTCAATGTGTTTTACAAATATTAAGACTCAGAATATACCTGTGAAGTAAATGTTATCACCATCCCATTTTCAAATGAATAAGTACTGCATCTTGAATCAAATGTTACAAATACAGCATCCTAAAGTGAAAAATTGTCATTTCTTTTTCCATATCTATCCACCAATCTGTAGCCCACTCTTGGGAATATTTCATTTCTCACCGACAACACCGGGAACTCTTTTCAAAGTTTTGGCACCATGGGGTTTTTATAATCCCCACATAAAATCCTTCTAGAGTTTTAGCTAGAAAAAAAAAGGACTGAGGTAAAATTTTCAAAAGTGCCACAGTGACTTAGAAGTCTAAGTCCCATTGACATTAGCTCCTAAATGACTTCGTTTTTGAAAGTGTAAATCTGAGTACGATGTGGCAGGTTAAATGTGGCATACACTCTGGGCTGTGTTGACACTAGAATTTTTGGACCCATAATTTCCAACAGGTGCAAAGCCACAGCTGGAAGTTGTAATGTAGACAAGTCAGGCTTTTTGGATGATCACGTTTCCAAAAGACTTAGCCAAAAATCTTTACATGTGTTGTACTCTCTTGGTCCTGATTAGAAGTAGTGTCTTTGATTAGCTTGGGGTGGGGAGAAGCCATGAAAGTTCAGGCATTTAGTTGTTTAGATATTAACTGTAATTTCCATGAATACAATACAGTTCACAATTCAATTTTTGGCCCTTATGAAACTCTGGTGATGACAGCATTTCGTAATGTAGATATATGTCTGCTCTGACAATTAACTCATTTCATATAGGTTACCAAGACCCACACAGTGATACCTTTCAGATAATATCAAACCTGGGCCTGATTCAAATCAGTGACCTGCTGGCCAAAGGCTTCATGACAACAATAAAGTAAACATGACATTAAGATACTATGCTCTTGAGAGAGCTGAATTAAGACCTCTGCAGATATGTAGCATGAGATCCATATAATCAGGATCAGAGAATGCTACTGCTTCAAAATATGGGTTAAGATGTATAAGCTTCACCTCCCCATCTGTGGTAGCCATAGCAAATATTAGTTGTTACTATCAGTAAAAGCTCTACATTTAACACCCCTGTTTGCATACAATTATTGTTCACCACTCACGGAAGCATAAGCAAATATTTGGTTCTGAATGGAATGTGGTATAATAAAATCAATATATTCATAGATGCCCAGAGGAAAACTGTTCTGTAAAGTCTAACATTTCATAGTGAGTGAATGAGAATGAACCAGCTTGACAAGTTAGATACCAGAAAACAGCCTGTAGAACCTTGATCTGACTAGCATAAAGAAAGTTTATAGGTGCCCAGGAGAGAAACTCGTCACCGAGCTCTACCTATTTTTTTTAGAGTTAAACATTCCTGATGAAAGTTCATTAGAAGTGTAATAATGTACATGACATTTCATGAATGATAGACTTGTTTACTAAAGCATAAATCCACTTTTAAAAAGGTATTTGGGGAAAGAATGGGAGGAGGGTTAGATTGGTATTTCTGTCCATAATAAAATAGGCATGGCATTAAGATATTATGCATTTAAGAGAGGTTGACACCTCATTGGGCTTAAAGACGTGGACCTTGAGACCATCAGGATGCAAGGGAGAGAAGCAGACCTGCATAATGCTTCACTCCTCACCTACAGTATATAGTTCACAGCAAAAAAAGTCAAAGCTTTAGACAGGTGAGCTCCACATACCTGATCAAGCCAGTATATAACATTTCTGCTATCGAGAGGGAACACTGGGTTTGCCTCACTGAGTTCTGACTGGAGAACACACAAGCAAGAGAATGCAACAAGTTGGCACAAGAGTCCTGCTTAATATTACCCCTCTTGGGACAAAAATAAAGCTGCATTTAAATGGTTTCTGGAATTCGACTGAACACAGAAAATCTCCAAAGTACAAATCTCTTGAGTTACAGCATAGATTTTCCATGTGAAAAACTTAAATGTATTGCAGAGATCCAAGAGACAGGAGGGGAGGGCTTATCTTTTCCAGCCCTCTTGCAATTGTGGGATGAACATCTGATAATCTACAGTTTTTCGATGCCGAGACCAAAAATCACAGACATCCTGATTTCCAGAAGTTGTTTCCCTGTAAGAGCCTTGTCTTTCCTGACATTCTAGTTTCTCAGTTGCAGATGTGGAATTATATATTCTCAGGAGAGACTGTGGGTGATCACGTACCCTGAGCTAATAGCCTCTAGAACGAGTCCATCTCAAGGAGGCTTCTGAATACAGGTTCAATCTTCTTCCAACATTTGCCTGCTGAGACCATCATAAAAGTGTTGACTATTTGAAATATTATACTAACCTACCCTATCATTCAATATTAGATCGACTTCAAGATCCTGGTCGGTCCTCACCTTCGAAGTCCTTAATGGCCTAAGCAGTATTACAGGAAGAGCCTTCTCTATGCTACAGCTTCCCTAGCAATGGCACCAATTCAGACATTCTTGTGGGGGGAAAAGAAGGAGAAAATTCCAGTCCCCATCCACCTCATCACCAGCAGAGACCCCATTCCAGTCCTTACTTCTCCCCTCCTCTTCCCTCCCGTTGGGACCCTGGGTCTCCCATGCCAGGGAGTCTCCCCCCTCTCTTACCTCTACAGTGCATAAGCCGGGGCTGCAGGAATCAAGCAATCGGTGGACTCCCCTGCACTCCAGAAACAGACTCCTCATGCATCTGGTCAGCCCACCATTTGGCTCAACCACACCTCCATCTGGACAGAGGGGTGGCTGGGCCAAATTTTAGTGGCATTCCGTCTGCGCCACAGGAGCAGTGCACCAGACCACTCTGGCATTAGCCATACTGATTTAGTAGGGGCCCAATGCCTAAACATGGTCGGGCCACTGCCTCTCCAGCTCTGCGGCCTATGGACCTTTCAGCAAGTATTTTGTGCCAATTTTAGCCTACTTTACTTCAGTTCATGACTGGTCACTGTAAGTATTTACTATTAATTATTCACTCAAAGTCACACACTGTTGTTTGTTTCTGTTTCCTGATTAGAGGATACAAACTTTATAAACCTTTTCTGTTAATAAATTATCCGTAACCATTCATAATTATTTGACAGATCTATTGTGCAAATAACCAGTTTTTCAAAATCTCTGTGCAAGCACTTCCAACATATACTCCGAGTTATTCATAAATGTTAGCATTCCTGATTGCTTTTGCTCTCTGCAAGCTTTCTAGCAAACAAATACACACTCACAAATCAGCGTATGACCAATGCTAATGCTGTGGAATGAGGAAAGGTAGTGGAGAAGGGATTAACTCACAAAAATACTGGTTAATTTTGTGAGAGAGAGAGAGAAAAAGAGCACGCAAGAGCAAGTGAGCCTACACATAGCTCGTAGATGTGCTGCAAACTGCTGTGAAATCTTCATAACCCTATTTAAAAGGGTCACTGTCAACTAGAATTGGTGAAAAATGTATGCTCTGAGGGAAAAGAATTCTAAGCCTTTTTTTTTTCTCCATTTAAAAAAGTTTCAGTGGAAATACAATTTATACATTCTATCCCGGGGTGGCCAACCTGTGGCTCCGGAGCCACACGTGGCTCTTCAGAAGTGACTATGCGGCTCCTTGGACAGGCACCGACTCCGGGGCTGGAGCTACAGGCGCCAACTTTCCAACGTGCCGGGGGGTGCTCACTGCTCAACCCCCTCTCTCTGCCACAGGCCCTGCCCCCACTCCACCCCTTCCTGCCCCCTCCCCTCAGCCTGCCATGCCCTCGCTCCCTCCTTTCCCCCAGAGCCTCCTGCATGCTATGAAACAGCTGATCGGGAGGTGCGGGGAGGAAGGGGGAGGCACTGATTGGCGAGGCTGCCGGTGGGCAGGAGGCGCTGTGAGTGGGAGCTGCTGATGTATTACTGTGGCTCTTTGGCAATGTACATTGGTAAATTCTGGCTCCTTCTCAGGCTCAGGTTGGCAACCCCTATTCTATCCCTTTATCTGTTTTTTCTGTACCTGCTAGATGAACTGTCTCAAGACCAGGTCGCGGGTGGTCCAGCCTAGCGAGTGGAGCAGGAGTCAGAACAAGAGTCATAGTCTCAATGCCAGAGCCCAGGGTCAAGAGAGGGTCAGACTAAGGAATTGGAGCCAAAGGTCAGAATCGAAGTCTGTCCAAATGCCAGAGCTACAGATCAAGGCAGAGGGAGGAATCAGTGCAAAGGGTCAGAACTGGATTACCTGGAGTTGGGGAAGGCAGGAGCAACAGTGGTTCCTGTGCAGGCGCAGGGGCGGGGGAGGGGGGAAATAGCTCAGTGGTTTGAGCATTGGCCTGCTAAACCCAGGGTTGTGAGTTCAATCCTTGAGGGGGGCCATTTGGGGCAAAAATTGGGGATTGGTCCTGCTTTGAGCAAGGGGTTGGACTAGATGACCTCCTGAGGTCCCTTCCATGATTCTAGGACTGGAACAAGGTCCAGTGCAAGGATTAGGTGGGAGCAGGACAGAAGCAAGGCAAGCACAGGGAGACAGAATCCATCAGTCTGTGCCTTGAGCAGCCAGAGAGCTACTGCTGGGCTTAAAAACAAGCTAGCTAGCTTCCTCAGGCAATCAGGTGGGGCGGTCTTTTAGCCTGCCTGGCTGATGTGCCCCAGCTTTGGTCATTAGGCCATCAGGCGACTGAGCAGGTTCAGCTACAGGGCCTGATTCCTGACACTAATAGCTGAAACACACAAAAGTGGATAAACAGAATCTAACCTGACACTACCACAGAGACACCCATTGCCATGATAAACACCAGAAAAGTCTGGATTTGCTTAGTGTTTCGAGTTTACTGACAGTGGCTCTACTGTTAAGAATTAACTAGGTTTTGTCTCTGACAGGACTTTACAAATTCTCTAGAGCTGAAACAGTAGATTGCTTTTATTTAAAAAAAAACCTAAAAGTGAAAAATACTCTTTGAGGGGTCTGAATTGAGGGTATTTTGATCCCTGGCAAGTGTTTCTGGGAAAAGAAATAAATGGTCAAAAAGAACACTTCTGAAATCTTGCTTGGTATGTCTCACTCAATTTTGTACCCCTTTTGCACATAAAGTGTACATTGTACCAACTTCTAAGTTCATACAGAAGTAAATATGTCCCTCATTTGAACTATGAACTTCCATTTCCAACAAATCTTTTAGCCCTTTTCTTGAAAAATTGTTTTTTCCCCCACTTAATTAAAAATAAAAACACCAAAACAAAGTTGAAGTTCAACATGAAGGTGGGAAGGAAGGAAGAAGAAAGGGAAAAAATGCATTAGACATTTCACTGGCACATGAATGCCTAACAGATATGTAAATTGATGATGTTGAGGTCAGAATTAAGGTTTTGCATCATACCATAATCCTGAGGGCATGTGCATTGTGTTACTTTATATCTGGAAGGTGACAGGGATTTAGCTGAATAAAGTTTAAGTGAAATTGACAAATGTGGTGTGTGTGTGTGTTAAAGTATGTTACAGAAGAATACCTTAATTGGACATTTCTTTCCTTTTAAAGGTTTGTGTAGGATACTGTTCCTCTTATGCAACATTAGCTGGCTTTTAAAGAATTTTTTTCTTTGTGGAAATAGCAGAAATGGTTATGGAAAAGTAGTAGATGGATGCATTCACTTAGTCATCCTGTGTATCTTTCTACCACAAGCATTTCCTGCCCAATAAACCAATGTCCTCCCTGATCCTGTTCTATGCCCTGATCGTGCAATAAACACCAACTGGGTGTTGGGGTCTGCCCACATGAAACTCACTGCAGGATCCAGGCCACTACTTCCATAGTCTCTCACCTCACCTCTCCCATATAAAATCTAGAATAATTTTAAAATGAAGAGAGCTAGCATAATGTGTTGCACAAATACCTTCCAGATGTTATTTGATGTAACCCTTCTTCCCCGCCTCCCCATTGTCTGATGTCGACTCTCTGTATCATATCAAGACCAGATTATAAACTCTTCTGCACAAGGCCCATGTCCCTATTCTTTTTTAAAGCATCATGCGCACCTCAGATGCAATATAATCCTGCTTAATGTTTACTAACAATAACAGTAATTACCTGACAGCAGTGAAAATCTAATTGATATGTCCTTCTATGGAAAATATCCACCAAATTACACTGCGTGGTTAACCACAGAGAGGAATACGTGCTGTGACAAGAGGCCTTTGTCATTTGTTTAAAAATAATGAAGGAATGGCTAAAAGGGATAGAGGATAGGTAAAGGTGAGGAGTCTGACCACAAGACAGGGAAGCCAACAATCAGAAACTAAAGCACTGGAAAAAGCTCTCTAGATCCTGAAGGCAAAATGCAACCTGTAGAGTCATAAACTGCTGATGAACAGAAGGATTTTACTGTTGTGGAACTCAAACAAGCAATTTCTGTTCAATGATCAAAAAAGAGAAGTGCAAGCGAACACACTATTATGACCGAGTGCATTTGTGACTAAAAATATGTTAATATTTATCCAAATTAGGTAATCTGTCTACAATCTCCTGCCCCAGAGGCATAGACCAACAAAATGAGTAATAAAGAATACAGTTGAGGCAGGTTAACCCATCTCATCCACTCCCAAATCCCAATCTTTCCTTTCTTTTTTAAATATCTGAATGTACCTAATAATCCTTCTAAATAAGTAAGTGTATTTTTAACAGATTGTTGTCCTCGCATGGACATCAATGGTGAGAAACAATTTGGGTAAAAAAAATACAGATTAGATGGGCAACTTGAAAGGTATAAGGAGAAATAAAAAGATGTAAAATCACAATAAGGAGAACCCAGTCGGAAGCATCTCAGTTAATCTCATATCACAAAACCATGGACAATGACCACATGACACTAGCACAATAAAAGGGCCCAATGACTAGCTCCCACACTTCAGAGAAGGAATTTGTAGAATGGAGGTTTCTACACATCTTTATAGAGAATCTTTGGCTTCCTTTTGGTCTCTACTCCAGAGCCACAGAAGTAACACCATATTTAAGGTTGTAATTTACATCCAATCATGACCCCTTTTTTAAAACTTCATTTGAGAGAGAGAGAAAAAACAAAAATGTCTCTGAAATTTCAGTGTGATCTTCTGCATAGGAGAATATTTGAGAAAGTTAGAAAGAAAATGGCCAAGGCATTCAAGAGATATCAGAGCTTGAAAAACTTGGAGCTAGTTCATGTTTGAAATGTTTCCAAGGATTTATTTGGAACCTCAAGCTCTACAAGGATCAGAATGGTTTCTTCAGTTCTCCTCTGTAGGAATTAGAGCCTTTGAGTACTACCTTGAAGAGGTAAATAGTATAATGTTTTGAACATCTGAAACTCCATCACCTCATCTTTATATGCCTGGGAGATTCCCTTCTCAGAGTGCTTTCTGCTCTCAGCTCCCTCTATCATCATAATACTTGCATAATTTAAGATTATGGATTTATATGTGAGTCAATGATTTGTACATATTTTACACATAAATATAGTAGCAATACAAGATAAAAATATCTCTTTATTCTTTTCTATACAAGCTTTTAAGAAAATTATCCTTAAAGTAATTTTTATCCTTGAAATCATAGTAATAATAACTCTTAGATATTCCGTGTTTCTTCTTTCTTTTTTTTAAAAAAACAATAATTCCCAGACAAGACTATTTTGACTGGGAATTTCCTTGGATTTTATAAAATATTTAACATTTTTTCCTGTTGAGCTTGCAAGTTATGCAGAATGTTCTCTTCACCCCATGCTTCCCCTCCATTTTGCTTCCAACCTCATAATCCTCGCTATTTCCCCATTGTCACTCCCTGCATCACTGGCAAAGAAATATGCATATTATGTGGATTTATTTGGGAAGTTCTAGGCAGGTAGATGAGCAATCTCTCCTGTCCAGAATAGTCACTTTATCATCCTATATTGTTCTCTCTTCTCCTGATCCCCCAGAGCAGCCAGCATGCCATCAAATGTGGTTCTCTGCCAGCCATTGTGGCTGTCTGCATTGGGACTACTTGAGGTAGGTGCTTTCTAAGCCCTATTCAGGCCATGAGTCACAACCAACAGTTTTGGAAGCACACAGCATTCAGCTGTGTGCATTCTGAAGGGTGTAAAAGACTCATATGTTGTTTAGGAAGCCCACAGAGAGCAAGTATATAACATCCAAAAGCTCAAAACTGGTCTAGGGCTCCAGTTCTCACCAAGACCAGCAAACCAAAATGAATTGAAAGTTTTTACAACAAACCATTTGAGTTGTGATGAGCCAATGTCTAAGAGGAAAGAGCAGATTTTAAAACCTCAAACATCCCAAATACTTTGTCCAGCTTGCTTCAACCTTTCCAGATCAGATGCATCGTTACCATTTTGCAGGCCCAATATATAAAGATACAAAATTTAAAAAATATGAAATTTTGTATTAGGAGAGGACTTTGTAAGCTGATCTGCTTAAACATGCTTGAGTCCTCAAATTTGATGAGCAGTGATAATTGTACTCTAGAATTCTATAATTCTAAATTGGAATGAACTATTAAAAACTACATGAGAAATTTACAAAAAAAAAATAAAAAACAAAAAAAACATTTCCCCCAGTTTTATATAGTCCTACTGCACAAGGTGTCAGACTACTGAGGGAGAGTTAACGCCATTCATAAAAGTCTGAATTTCTACACTTTCTACTTTTTTTTCCCCAAACCTTTTCACCTTAGCTTAACCTTTCAAATATAACTTTTGAATTATTATTGCAACATTCTAAAGAAGGCTTTTCAGAAGTATTTACAAACTTAACTGTGCATTCAATTTTTTTTGTCTGGAAGTTGTTCTTTACATTCCCTGCTATACTTCATTATTCATATGGAGGCTATTACCTTTACACTCTCATAATATAAGGCCTGATTATGCAAATACTGATAACTGCTCACCACTGTACACAGTCCCACTGAATTAAATAAGACTGCTCAGGGCAGTATGTACTACGCTAGTTAGTGTTTGCAACATCAAGCCCTAATTCTACACTGGTGTTGCCAGGTCCTATTTTCAGACATGTTCACACCATAAGTTGTAGGTTTATATGGGGAAAAAATATATGCTGATGAAGTAGAAATAATCTTATGTTGGTAGAAAGAATGAGCTCAGGTGTGAGGACTTACAATACAGTGCATTTTGGAAGCTAAAGGTGACTGTTTGACATTTAATATTCCAAGATGTCTAAACAACCACAATAAATTTACAAATGTAGACTTGCCACACTGTTAAATTTCATTTCACGCTCAGTAAGCAAACATTACCAAACTATAAGCACTGTCATCCTTTGTCTTTTTAGCTAGAAATCTTGTAGCCAATAAAGGTTCGACCTTGAAATATTTCACAGATGGATGAGTTGGCTTGGGTTTGCTAGTCACTCTGTTATGAAATTTACAGACCAGGACAGTTAGGTCACATTTACTGTTGTAATTTCTGGCAGGTGACTATAGGCCACATTTTAGAATACTGTCACTGGAATACAGCAGCAAAATGTCAGAAAATTAGTGTATATTAATCCTGATAGAGAAATCCTGATAGAGATTTAGAATGTGAAAATCATGTTCTTTGTATATAATATTCTTAGCAATACTTTTAGAGGTTTCTATTTTTTCATAATAAATTTCTTTGCAGGGTTTCTAATAATTTCACAAAACTACAAGAATACCTTATTAAACTATGGAAAATACATGGTTGTGTGGGAAAGGATGATTAATTGATATGGCAGGCTGACATAAGACACTGTTCATCCATTTTTTGCATGGATTGCACCTACACATCAAAAAGAAAAATTACAAGCCTTATTTACCCAAGGGATTATTTATGGTTTTCAGATACTGCCACTCCATTTGAAACACAGGACTAATCAGCTAAGCAAATTAAACAAGCAAACATACAAGTATTAATATGTGCCAACTCTCATGATCTATATATCTTACATATTTGGAGAGCTATATATTCATTTTCAATGGTATAAACTGCAATACATTTTCAATGGTATAAGCTGCAATACTTAAGGCTGCAGCATATTTCAGTATCACTTCAATTTCCACCCTATAGTAAATACACTTAATCACATTTGAAGGACAATAAATATTCAGTTCACTCTATTAAGTATTAAGTCTTCAATCAAAGTATTAAGACTGATTTAATATGAATTGCAAAACTGTGAAAAATAATTTAAGATTCAAAATAAGTGGCAAAATACTGCACCTGGACAGTTTTAAAATATGCACTGTACACGTTTTAAAATAAAAAAGGTAACAAAAAGTAAATTAAAAGATAATTAAAAATCTTCATTGTTACCTTTTAGACAAGTGTATTAGTCTCCCCAGTGTCTGCATACTGGCCCCAATCCAGCAAAAACTTACGCACATGCTTCATGCACATGCACTCAGCGGAGATCCCCAAGGGTCAGTCCTGGGGCCGGTTTTGTTCAATATATTCATTAATGATCTGGAGGATGGTGTGGATTGCACCCTCAGCAAGTTTGCAGATGACACTAAACTGGGAGGAGTGGTAGATACTCTGGAGGGTAGGGATAGGATAGAGGGACCTTGACAAATTAAAGGATTGGGCCAAAAGAAATCTGATGAGGTTCAACAAGGACAAGTGCAGAGTCCTGCACTTAGGACAGGAGAATCCCATGCAATGCTGCAGGCTGGGGTCTGACTAGCTAAGCAGCAGTTCTGCAGAAAAGGACCTAGGGCTTATGGTGGACAAGAAGCTGGATATGAGTCAACAGTGTGCCCTTCTTGCCAAGAAGGCTAACTGCGATTTGGGTTGTATAAGTAGGAGCATTGCCAGCAATCGAGGGACGTGATCATTCCCCTCTATTTGGCATTGGTGAGGCCTCATCTGGAGTACTGTGTCCAGTTTTGGGCCCCACACTGCAAGAAGGATGTGGAAAAATTGGGAAGAGTCCAGCGGAGGGCAACAAAAATGATTAAGGGGCTGGAGCACATAACTTGTGAGGAGAGGCTGAGGGAACTCGGATTATTTAGTCTGCAGAAGAGAAGAATGAGAGGGGATTTGATAGCTGCTTTCAACTACCAGAAAGGGGGTTCCAAAGAGGATGGATCTAGACTGTTCACTGTGGTACCAGATGATAGAACAAGGAGTAATGGTCTCAAGTTGCAGTGAGGGAGGTTTAGGTTGGATATTAGGAAAAACTTTTTCACTAGGAGGGTGGTGAAGCACTGGAATGGATTACCAAAGAAGGTGGTGGAATCTCCTTCCTTAGAGGTTTTTGAGGTCAGGCTTGACAAAGCCCTGGCTGGGATGATTTAATTGGGGATTGGTCCTGCTTTGAGCAGGGGGTTGGACTACATGACCTCCTGAGGTCCCTTCCAACCCTGATATTCTATGATTCCATGATTCATTTCACATAGTGTGTTGTTACACTGAAGTCACTGGAAATATTTGGACTGCGTAAAGTGAAGCATATGCTTAAATCCACACAGGATTGGGAACACTGTTCTCTCTCCCATCCTTCCCTTTCCCATCTCTATGTCTCTTGTTATTCTTATCTAAATTAGGACCTCACGCTGGTGTGCTGATGCCACTACCTATCATGCTGGCACTACTGTCTCATTGTACTCGCCCGTGGGTCCATCTTATCCATCTGTTGTTTCTTGATTTATACTTAGATTGTGAATACTTTGGGGATGGGGACCATCTTTTCTGGTCCATGATTAGGACTCCTCGGCACTACAGTAATAATAAAGCTACATACAATTATTCTTCTCAGTGCTGTTATTCCTTCCTGAAGTCCTATCAAAATCAATGGGAAACTATATATACAGGAATAACTGTATGTAGGGTTTCCAACTGTCTAATCGCACAAACCCAAACACCCTTGCACCAACCCCTGCCCCACCCCTCCTCCGAGGCCACACCCCAGCCCCACCCCTTCTCTGAGGCCACCCCCCACTCACTCCATCCCCCCTCCCTCCATCACTCACTTTCCACCACCCTCACTCACTTTCACCAGGTTGGGGCAGGGGTTGGGGTGCGGAAGGGGATGAGGGGTGCAGGCTCTGGGAGGGAGTTTGAGTGCATGAGGGGGCTCCGGGCTGGGTCAGAGGGTTGGGGTGTGGGATCTGGGCTGTGGATGTGGGCTCTGGGGTGAGGCTGGGGATGAGGGATTTGGGGTGCAGAAAAGGGCTCAGGGCAAGGGCACAGGGCTGGGGTGCAGAAGGGGATGTATGAGGGGGTGGGCTCTGGGAGGAAGTTTGGGTGTGGGAGGGGGCTTTGGGCTGGGGCAGGAGGTTAGGGTGCCAGGCGGGGATGAGGACCTTGGCTGGCAGTGTGGGCTTTAGGGTGGGGCTGGGGATGAGGATGAGGGGTTTGGAGTGCAGGAGCGGGCCCAACGCTGGGGCAGGGGGTTGGGTGCAGGAGGGAGTTTGGCTGTAGGAGAGGGCTCAGGGCTGGGGCAGGGGGTTGGGGTTCTGGGAGGGAGTTTGGGTACAGGAGGGGGCTCAGGCTTGGGGCAGGGGATTGGGGTACCGGAGGGGTTTCGGGTAACTTTAGCCTACTGAAGTCAATAGAAAGATTTACATGGACTTCAATGAGACTAAGTGGGTTACATAATCTTTTCTTGGACAAACTTTTAAGCTACAGAGAGCTCTTTTTCAGGTCTGTTCTTCAGGATCTGAAGAAAAGCTCTGTGTAACTCAAAATCTTGTCTCTTTCACCAAGAGAAATTTGTCCAATTAAAGATAATTACCTCACCCACCTTGTCTCTCTAACATCCTGGGACCAACACACCTACAACAACACTTCAGTGGACTTCAATGAGCTCTTAATCAGATCCTGAGTTCTGAATTCAGGATTGTGTGGTTCCCCTGCAGCATTTTAATGATATCAAAAATAGTAGTGCAGAGTGTCGCAGGGCAAAATCCCTAGCATGTTTATTGTGTTTGCAATTCCAGCTCTTCCAAGGGAAACATGGAATCTTGATGTTGAGACTTCTGACTGCTAAAAGCTGGGACTGGATGACAGGGAATGGATCACTTGATAAATCATAGAATCATAGAATATCAGGGTTGGAAGGGACCCCAGAAGGTCATCTAGTCCAACCCCCTGCTCAAAGCAGGACCAATTCCCAGTTAAATCATCCCAGCCAGGGCTTTGTCAAGCCTGACCTTAAAAACCTCTAAGGAAGGAGATTCTACCACCTCCCTAGGTAACGCATTCCAGTGTTTCACCACCCTCTTAGTGAAAAAGTTTTTCCTAATATCCAATCTAAACCTCCCCCACTGCAACTTGAGACCATTACTCCTCGTTCTGTCATCTGCTACCATTGAGAACAGTCTAGAGCCATCCTCTTTGGAACCCCCTTTCAGGTAGTTGAAAGCAGCTATCAAATCCCCCCTCATTCTTCTCTTCTGCAGGCTAAACAATCCCAGCTCCCTCAGCCTCTCCTCATAACTCAAGTGTTCCAGTCCCCTAATCATTTTTGTTGCCCTTCGCTGGACTCTCTCCAATTTATCCACATCCTTCTTGAAGTGTGGGGCCCAAAACTGGACACAGTACTCCAGATGAGGCCTCACCAATGTCGAATAGAGGGGAACGATCACGTCCCTCGATCTGCTCGCTATGCCCCTACTTATACATCCCAAAATGCCATTGGCCTTCTTGGCAACAAGGGCACACTGCTGACTCATATCCAGCTTCTCGTCCACTGTCACCCCTAGGTCCTTTTCTGCAGAACTGCTGCCTAGCCATTCGGTCCCTAGTCTGTAGCTGTGCATTGGGTTCTTCCGTCCTAAGTGCAGGACCCTGCACTTATCCTTATTGAACCTCATCAGATTCCTTTTGGCCCAATCTTCCAATTGGTCTAGGTCCTTCTGTATCCTATCCCTCCCCTCCAGCGTATCTACCACTCCTCCCAGTTTAGTATCATCCGCAAATTTGCTGAGAGTGCAATCCACACCATCCTCCAGATCATTTATGAAGATATTGAATAAAACCGGCCCCAGGACCGACCCTTGGGGCACTCCACTTGATACCGGCTGCCAACTAGACATGGAGCCATTGATCACTACCCGTTGAGCCCGACAATTTAGCCAGCTTTCTACCCACCTTATAGTGCATTCATCCAGCCCATACTTCCTTAACTTGCTGACAAGAATACTATGGGAGACCGTGTCAAAAGCTTTGCTAAAGTCAAGAAACAATACATCCACTGCTTTCCCTTCATCCACAGAACCAGTAATCTCATCATAAAAGGCGATTAGATTAGTCAGGCATGACCTTCCCTTGGTGAATCCATGCTGACTGTTCCTGATCACTTTCCTCTCATGCAAGTGCTTCAGGATTGATTCTTTGAGGACCTGCTCCATGATTTTTCCAGGGACTGAGGTGAGGCTGACTGGCCTGTAGTTCCCAGGATCTTCCTTCTTCCCTTTTTTAAAGATTGGCACTACATTAGCCTTTTTCCAGTCATCCGGGACTTCCCCGGTTCGCCACGAGTTTTCAAAGATAATGGCCAGTGGCTCTGCAATCACAGCCGCCAATTCCTTCAGCACTCTCGGATGCAACTCGTCCGGCCCCATGGACTTGTGCACGTCCAGCTTTTCTAAATAGTCCCTAACCGCCTCTATCTCCACAGAGGGCTGGCCATCTCTTCCGCATTTTGTGATGCCCAGCGCAGCAGTCTGGGAGCTGACCTTGTTAGTGAAAACAGAGGCAAAAAAAGCATTGAGTACATTAGCTTTTTCCACATCCTCTGTCACTAGGTTGCCTCCCTCATTCAGTAAGGGGCCCACACATTCCTTGGCTTTCTTCTTGTTGCCAACATACCTGAAGAAACCCTTCTTGTTACTCTTGACATCTCTGGCTAGCTGCAGCTCCAGGTGCGATTTGGCCCTCCTGATAACATTCCTACATGCCCTGTTCTGTTTGCTCCCTCTGAAGCATCTGGCACCAGTCACTGTCAGAAGACAGAATAGTGGACAAGATGGACCATTGGTCCCACCCAGTATGGCCGTTCTTTTGTTTCTGTGACATGGCAGGTAAATGAAAGAGAAATCTTAAGACAGTTGGAGGAAAACTGCCACTTTGTGCTTCCGACTTTAAGATTCACCAATTTTGTAATACAATGAATATGTATTACAGCACTGATGAGTGTCAAGATGCCATTTTTGCAACAAAAACATATTCTGGAATTAAAATAGTTCTGTCACTAATCATGGAGGAGGACAGACCATCTGTTTTTGGAAAATTATGCTATATTCCTTAATATTATGTATGCTGATTAGGTTAAAAAAACTTAAATTGTATATTAATGATGTATAAATGATTCATGGACAGTCTTGTCTTTTATTTTGCATAGCATATTAAGAAATGTCTTGAGGGAGAGAGAGAGAATTATGAGTCATATTTAAGTGCATCAAATAAGGATTTAAATTAGATTTAATATGACAGTTAATTTATGTCAATGCAGACCATCTTCTCAGAGACCCTTCTGGTGCCCCACACACAGAAGAGAAGAAAGGAACACACCAATACTGGATACCAACCAGCAGATGGTTGTTGCCAATTTTACTGTGAGGCTCATGGTAGTTGCTTTATTTCTTAAAGACCCAACTCAGAGTCAAATGAGTAAATGAGAATCTGAGGTTTTAAGTTTCTAGCCCTCATGATTGCACAGAAAAGCTTGAAAATGTGACTTGAGCATATTCTATAGGCTCAGAAACCAGAAGACAAAAAGAACCCTATTTTTTCTTTTAATCTCCTGGTTTTTAAGACCAAACTCATGTTTTTTGGTGCCTACATCATGATTTTTGAACTCTTGGACTTAACAATCAAAAGAGGTGACTGGTTTAGGTTTAAACTTCTATAATCCCAATGTGACGAGAAGCAAATCTTTGGATCAGGCTGCCTTTTTAAAAGAACGATTTTAACCAGCCCTCCCCCAGCCCCAACCCACCACCGGCAGGGACCTAGAGCAGTTGGGGGAGAGGCTCCCTTCCCCCCCAGCTGAGGTGCTGCTGCAGGGAGTCCTCTCTCCCCACTGTAACCCCCGGGCAGCTTGCATCTCAAACCCCTCATCCCCAGCCCTACCCCAGAGCCCGCAGAACCCTCTGCCCCAGCCCTGAGCCCCCCTCTCACACTCCCATCCTCTCGGCCCAACCCCCACCACATTAATTTTGTTATGTGCAATAATATGGAGGTGATGTGTGACACATCATTTCCACATTGGTGCACATAACAAAATTCATTCCGCACATGCAGGGGAAAAATTAGAGGGACCAGTGACCCAATAACCTAACATGATTGAGGAGGGTAGTTGGGTACCTTCCTTTTGTAACTTTGTTAGGGCTTGTCACAATCTAGGCCTTAGAAAGTAAATTTAATGATCTCTCTCATATATATGTGTGTCCCCTACAGGTCTATATATGTAGGTGGGTAGGAATGTTTATTTAGTAGTAGCACTCCACTTAATGGTTACTCACCGGTGGAAGACCTCAATTGTAAGTTTCGCCAGACTGTTAGCAAGTTAACTTCTGAGGAATAATCTATCAAGTGAGATGCAAATACCTATCTGCTGTGTTTTTCAACATAAAATTTTTAAGTTGGCAGCATATTAGTACTCACGGGAGGTTGTTTGATGAAAGAGACTATGTTTATGCCTATGTACATTTACTTAAAAATGGAATGCAAAACAATGTTTAAATAATGTTAACTGTCTGATTTCAAGGGAAGAGACTGAACAGCCAAAGCAGAGGCTGACCCCCTTCTAATTTCATGCGGATGTATTTTTTAAAAGGCACATCAATATGCATTAAAGATAGAGAGCTGTACTTAATTTTGCATTCTTCCAATTATGGTTAGTATAATTCAGACTCTTACATTAGTTATGATGAGACCCAAAATCAAGGCCTAGACCACTTATGATTATAAAAGTCCATGGAACTTTTGTACAAGACAGGTTGCTAATCATGGTGTCTTGGCCAAAAATCCAATTTACTGTGGGAAATTACATTATATTTTTGCTAAATAAAAGTTTTCTATTGTTTTAATTGGAGAAGTTATTCTTCATCTTCCTTTCTGGGTTAAAAAATTTTGTGTACAACTGGTAACTGGTGCACAATAGCTGCAATGTTTCACCCTAGAGGGGTGCACGTCATTGATGAACAAATAATCCCTTTATACAGAGTCCATGAAGAGCTTGGTGATACAAGATGAAAGCACTTGCCTTCCTCTTTATTTGTACCATGTCTAGCGCATGGTGGACATAATGCCATAATAAGGAAGTGTAGGTTATTATATACTTAATTTTTTTCTGTATGCTGGTCATTTTAAAAATTGGTTTTTCATGAAAGGTTATTCAAACACATGCTAGTATTCACTCAAGAGAACAGCAAGGTTATCTGGTAAACAAATACCATACCATTTCCCATAAACATACACAGAATGGGTAAATGACTGAGCACCTTCAATTCTAGTGATGGGTTTACATTTTGTTATTTAACTTTTATATTGCTGTAGTGCCTAAAGACCAAGCAGGTAAGAGGCTCTATTGTGCTATCTGCTATACAAAGATACAGTACATGATTTTGAAGCATAGCTTCAAAATGGAAAGATCTAGATATTAAACGTGCTGGGGGGGGGGGGGCGGGAATAGCTTTGAGAATAAAATGATTCCAAATATCAAAGAACCCATGGTCACAGGCTCTATGATACAGTGTTTAATACATGATCACAGAGTATTTTTTCCACAGGACCCCAGCCTCATTCAGTCATAGAATCATAGAAGACTAGGGTTGGAAGAGACCTCAGGAGGTCATCTAGTCCAATCCCCTGCTCAAAGCAGGACCAACCCCAACTAAATCATCCCAGTCAGGGCTTTGTCAAGACGGGCCTTAAAAACCTCTACGGATGGAGATTCCATCATCTCCCTAGGTAACCCATTCCAGCGCTTCCCCACCCTCCTACTGAAATAGTGTTTCCTAATATCCAACCTAAACCTCCCCCACTGCAACTTGAGACCATTACTCCTTGTTCTGTCATCTGCCACCACGGAGAACAGCCGAGCTCCATCCTCTTTGGAACCCCACTTAAGATAGTTGAAGGCTTCTATCAAATCCCTCTTTACTCTTCTCTTCTGCGGACTAAATAAGCCCAGTTCCCTCTCCTCAAAAGTCATGTGCCCCAGCCCCCTAATCATTTTCGTTGCCCTCCACTGGACTCTCTCCAATTTGTCCACATCCTTTCTGTAGTGGGGGGGGGCCAAAACTGGATGCAATACTCCAAATGTGGCCTCACCAGTGCCAAATAGAGGGGAATAATCATTTCCCTTGAGCTGCTGGCAATGCTCCTACTAATGCAGCCCAATATGCTGTTAACCTTCTTGGCAACAAGGACACACTGCTGACTCATATCCAGCTTCTCATCAACTGTAATCCCCAGGTCCTTTTCTGCAGAACTGCTTCTTAGCCAGTTGGTCCCCTGCCTGTAGCACTGCATGGGATTCTTCTGTCCTAAGTGCAGGACTCTGCACTTGTCCTTGTTGAACCTCATCAGATTTCTTTTAGCCCAATCCTCCAGTTTGACTAAGTCACTCTGCACCCTATCCCTACCCTCCAGCATATCTACCTCTCATCACAGCTTAGTTTCATCCATGAACTTACTGAGGGTGCAAATCCATCCTATCATCCAGATCATTAATGAAGATGCTGAACAAAAATGGCCACAGGGCAGACCCTTGGGCACTCTGCTTGATACCAGCTGCCAACTAGACTTCAAGCCATTGATCACTATCCGTTGAACCTGACGATCTAGCCAGCTTTCTCCACCTTATAGTCCATTCATACAATCCATACTTTTTAACTTGCTGGCAAGAATACTGTGGGAGACCGCATCAAAAGCTTTGCTAAAATCAAGGTATATCACGTCCACCGCTTTCCCCATATCCACAGAGCCAGTTATCTCATCATAGAAGGCAATCAGGTTGGTCAGACATGACTGGCCCTTGGTGAATCCATGTTGACTGTTTCTGATTACTTTTCTCTCTTTCAAGTGCTTCAAAATGGATTCCTTGAGGACCTGCTCCATGATTTTTCCAGGGACTGAGCTGAGGCTGATTGTTCCCCGGGTTCTCCTTCTTCCCTTTTTAAAAGATGGGCACTATATTTGCTTTTTTCCAATCATCCGGGACCTCCCCATATTGCCATAAGTTTTCAAAGATAATGGCCAATGGCTCTGCAAATCACATCAGCCAACTCCCTCAGCACCCTTGGATGCATTAGATCCGGCCCCATGGACTTTTGCATGTCCAGCTTTTCTAAATACTCCTTACCTGGTCTTTCACCACTGAGGGCTTCTCATCTCCTCCCCATACTGTGCTGCCCAGTGCAGCAGTCTGGGAGCTGACCTTGTCTGTGAAGACTGAGGCAAAAAAAAAAATTGAGTACTTCAGCTTTTTCCACATTATCTGTCACTAAATTGCCTCCCCCATTCAGTTAGGGTCCTACACTTTCCCTGACCTTCTTCTTGTTGCTAACATACCTGTAGAAACCCTTCTTGTTACCCTTCACATCCGTTGCTAGCTGCAACTCCAATTGTGCTTTGGCCTTCCTGATTACACCCCTTCATTCTAGAGCAATATTTTTATACTCCTGCTCATCAGTTCCCAGAGGGAGTCAAAGTCTGCTTTTCTGAAGTCCAGGGTCCGTATTCCATTGCTCTCTTTTCTTCTTTTTGTCAGGATTCTGAACGTGACCATCTCATGGTCACTGCTGCCCAGGTTGCCACCCACTTCTACTTCCCCTACCAGTTCTTCCCTGTTTGTGAGCAGCCGGTCAAGAGGACCACAACCCCTAGTTGATTCTTCCAGCACAGTGTACAGGATGGACCTGCTCTCAGGATGTGAAGGATACTTGTCTGCGGGGTCCCTGCTTCGTTTGTTGCAGAAGTTGGAAAGTGTGTAGTAAATGAGGCAGCATATGGTAGGAAGAAAAGGATGGGCTCATGGTTAATGCAGTTGATTTGCTGCCCTGGGGAATTTAATTCTTCCCCGGCTCTGTCAAATCTGATGCTAGACAAGTCACTTAACCTAAACTTTTCACAAGTGGTCATTAAATGTGTTCTCTTCAGTTTCTGCGTGCTCAACTTGGGATCCTGGGGTTTCCTGATTTGTGATCACATAATTAAAGCCTGTATCATAATGCATACCCACAAGATGGGCAAATTAAGGTTGCAAAAGCAACCTTAATTCAGTTATTTCTTAACTTCTGAGTGCTTGACTTTGAAACCAACAATGTTCTTTTAACAGTGTGTGTGATAGGTTTTATATTTATGTTGGTATTGCATCCAGTTCTACAAGGAACACAGTTTTCCTTCCAACTTCATCTTCCCATTTAACATTTCCTTTAGATGGTAAAACCTGTGTGCCAGCTTTGGAGCAGCAAGAGATGGTGATGAAAATGGGGGTGGACAGACCCTGCGGCTAGATCTCCAGCTCCTGAAATAGTGGTATTGTAGTGAGGTAAAAAAAATGACCTTGCTTCACCCAGTGCCCCCTCTCATTCTTCATGCTCTTCAGTTTAACTTTTTAAGTCAACTTCCCCATCCATTATGGCCACTAATTTGCAAGTCACTGTCAACCAATAAAGACGCGAACAAAAAAACTGGTGTAACTCAAACCAATTGCTTTTGGGGTCACAAAGAAAAGTGTGCACAGGAGAAGTGGATTTACTCATACTTTAATTTTTTTTTATTTTTTTTTAAGTTCATGATCTGAGCAAGCATTTTTTGAGGACTATAGTAGAGGTTAGCTTCTATTATTAGTTTGATTATTTGTGTTTTGTAATTTATAGTCAAAAAATTTTAGAGTACTAGAAAACTTTTTTGTTTACTTTTATAAACAAAGAAAAAATTAACAAAAAATATTATGATGGAAAAATATTTACAATCCCATTGTGTACCCAACTTGGCAAGCTTCACAAGGCCTAGCAGTACTGCAGATTAATTGGGACTACTATTAGATAGAAGTGCACCACACAGATGCTTCATTCCTACAGTTTAATCATAATGTGACAGGTGGAATTTATTACTGTAATTACTGATGACTCAGGCTACGAGTCTGTCACGGAGGTCACGGATTCTGTGACCTTCATGACTTCTGCAGTGACCGGTGCTGACTTAGGGGCTGCCTGAGCCGGGCAGCCCTGGGCCAACAGCAGCAGTTTGGGTGTGTGGGAGGGGACATGGGGCAGGGAGGTTGTAGGGGGGCGCTTACCTCGGGGTGGGGGGCTCCTCAGCTCCCACTGGCATGGGAGCTCCTAGGCGGCAGAGGGGCCAGGGGCTCTGGTCATGCAGCTCCTAGATGGCGGAGGGGCCGGGGGCTCTGCCCCCACAGCTCCCATTGGATGGGATTCCCGGCCAAGGAGAGCTGCACAGCTCATGCTTGTGACCCCTCCAATGCCTAGGAGCTGCAGGGACTCACGGAGCCAGGAAGGGAGCCCCTGCCAGCCCCGCCAACCCTCCCCCCCAGCACCAGTGGGGGTCCTGGGCCGCATGCTGCTGCCCGCCCCCTCCTCCCCAGCACCAGTGGGGGTCCCAGGCTGCGCACCACTGCCTGCCCCATCCCCAGAGGGGCCCCAGGCCACCTCCCCCAACACCTGAGGTGTCACCATACCGCACTCCCCCAGAGCACCTGTGGCCACCCCACCCAAGTTTTAGTTAGGGGTATATAGTAAAAGTCGTGGACAGGTCACAGACCATGAATTTTTGTTTACTGCCCTTGACCTGTCCATGACTTTTACTAAAAATACCCATGACTAAAAAGGTAGCCTTACTGATGACCAATTTGGGCAATGGAGTGCCATTTCAGCATCCCAGCAAAAACAAACTGGGTTCTAAACCAGCATGGATGATTGAATTTCTTACATTGTCTCAGCCATAAGATTTCTAGCATGAAGTCTGAGATATTTGAATGCTCCATGTAGAAACCCAAATATTACCTTTCTTTTGTTACATCTTAAGACCTATTCTGTGTCTTGTCATGGCATATAGCATCCCATTGCTAGCAAAAGGACCTTGCTATGTTCCTCATTCATAGGGCCCTACCAAATTCATGGCAATGAAAAACACATCACACACCAGGAAACGTGGTTCCCCCCATGATACCTGGTCTTTTGTGTGCTTTTACCCTATACTGTACTGATTTAATGGGGGAGACCAGAGTTTCTCATATTGGGGGTCCAGACCCAAAAAAGGGAGTTTCAGGGGGTCACAAGGTTATTTTAGGGGGATCGCGGTATTGCCACCCTTTCTTCTGCGCTGCCTTCAGAGCTGAGCGGCCAGAGAGCGGTGGCTGTTGGCCAGGATCCCAGCTCTGAAGGCAGCACCCCACCAGCAGCAGCACAGAAGTAAGGGTAGCAGTACCGCAACCCACACACACACACTAACCTTGTGCCCCCTCCACCCTTTTTGGGTCAGGACTCGTATAAGTACAACACCGTGACATTTCACATTTAAATAGCTGAAATCATGAAATTTACAATTTTAAAAATCCTATGACCGTGAAATTGACCAAAATGGACCTGAATTTGGTAGGGCCCTACGCATTAATTTCAGAAACAGAAGAATCACACCTGTTTCAGGTAACATCTTTGTACACTGTACATCATAAATTAGTGCTTTTCTACATCTTTATGAATTTATACACATTTGCTACTTTTAGAGCTCATGTGGCTCCCAAACGGAATATCTCAAAGGCTCATCAGTTACAGTGGTCAAATAGTTGCTAAACTGTACACAAAATTTAATTCCTCCTATGTATCCAGACAAAATGTTCTGTACCTTCCAGAGTGAACTAGAAAAAAAATCTATTTCTTTGTCCCTTATGACCAATGAAGTGACACATGGATTAAATGTATGCAGTGTTGTTGTATCAGTGTTGGCCCCAGGATATTAGAGAGACAACGTGGGTGAGGTAATATTTTTTATTGGACCAGCTTCTGCTGGTGTGTGTGAGAGAGAGAGAGACAGAGACAAGCTTTCGAGCTTACACAGAGCTTGTCTCTCTCATCAACAGAAGCTGGTCCAATAAAAGATATTACTTCCCCCACCATGTCTCTCTACTGTGGACTAAAGACAAGAACAAAACATGTTTTGCTTTATGTATTCCCCATCTGTTCAGATAATAAACCATTTTAGGCTTCAACTGTTTTAGGGTTTACAAAAATTAAGACATTCTGAAAAAACCACAGTGCTGTTCAGACTTACACCTCTTCAGAGTCAATTCCAAAACTATTTACTAATTAAGCGTTCTGTTATTCTGATTCTATTATTAGCTATGTCCTTTCCAATAGGGCTACATAAGAAAAATTCAGAATAAGCCTCTAGAAATTATTTTTCACCAAGGATTTGCATCAGTGTTTTGTTTTATTGCATACTTATAATAAACAGATGTTTATATGTTTAAAAAAATCCTCATTACTTTAAACAAAAAGCCATTTTGGGGAGGTGGGGTGAGAGTCTGAGGAAAAACTAAATCCTGTGTAACCAAGGTCATTCTTCGATAAAGTAACATTTTTCATACTTCTTTATTCTAGCTGAATCTGTGTATGGAACTCACAAGCACTTGGCTAGCAGAATGATGATAAACATAAAAATAGTCTCTGCTGAACCTCCTCATGGTCAGGAAATGGATTATTTACGTTGAGGACCAGATGCTTCACCCTCACTTATTTAAAGAAATTGGCAATAATGTTAATAACATTTTAAAGTAATTCACCTGAATAAGCATGAAGCAATCTGGAGCCCATCTGTATGTATTCTTACTCATGTGAATAGCCCTCCTGGAAACGGTAACCCAATGTGACTGGTTTCAATAGGAGTTATATAAGTAGTGACTGCAGGATCAGCTCCTTACTCTTTATGTCTCGATACCAAAAAGATTAATAATCAGCTTGCAACTCTACTTGTGTAAAAATCAGAGAAGAAAGAAAAAGTTTAAACTTCTATGATGGCATGAGCAAACCTATTACATGTTTCCATTTTGGTTGTACAGTTCTCCACAATGGATGAGTAGATGCTAACAAACTAGACATACACAGAATTTATAGATTTTTAATCATTATAAAGATTAAGTGTCCCTTCAAAAAGAAAAAGATATTCCATCTCCCCCCAGCTACGCTCCTAAAAAACAACACCCCCCAAAAAAACCCAACCAACCAACCCACCCACGGCAATCAAATCATACATTAAAAGACATCTTAGATTGAAGTCAATATAGGTATAAAATCTAATTGTTATGTAAGCAGAAAACAAAACAAAACTAATAAAATATCCATATTTTCCAAGAGAATTTGAGGACCAAAACTATTACAATTGAACTGCAGAGATAAGAACAACACGGGAATGGAGGTTGTTCGTAACTCTGAAACGTTTGTAACTCAGCCCTGGTCAACACTAGGAGTTGAGGTCGAATTTAGCAGCGTTAAATCGATTTAACCTTACACCCGTCCACACAACGAAGCCCCTCCCCCTTTTTTTTTAACTTAAAGGGCTCTTAAAATCGATTTCTTTACTCCACCCCCAAGACGATTAGTGCTGAAAACGGCCTTGTGAGGTCGAATTTGGGGTACTGTGGACACAATTCGATGGTATTGGCCTCCGGGAGCTGTCCCAGAGTGCTCCATTGTGACCGCTCTGGACATCACTCTCAACTCAAATGCACTGGCCAGGTAGACAGGAAAAGGCCCGCGAACTTTTGAATCTCATTTCCTGTTTGGCCAGCCTGGCAAGCTGCAGGTGAGTGCAGAGCTCATCAGCAGAGGTGACCATGCAGAGCTCATCAGCAGAAATGACCATGATGGAGTCCCAGAATCGCAAAAGAGTTCCAGCATGGACCGAACGGGAGGTACGGGATCTGATCGCTGTATGGAGAGAGGAATCTGTGCTATCAGAACTCTGTTCCAGTTTTCGAAATGCCAAAACATTTGTCAAAATCTCCCAGGGCATGACGGACAGAGGCCATAACAGGGACGCGAAGCAGTGCCCTGTGAATTTTAAGGAGCTGAGGCAAGCCTACCAGAAAACCAGAGAGGCAAATGGTCGCTCCAGGTCAGAGCCCCGAACATGCCGCTTCTATGACGAGCTCCTTGCCACTACCCCAACCGTCTGCTTTGACTCCTTCACTGGAGAGGGAGGCAACAAGGAAGCAGGTTTTGGAGAAGAGTTTCCTCTAAGGTGCCACAAGTACTCCTGTTCTTCTTACCTTGTCAAATCTTTTTTAAAAACTTTCCCTTTATTTTTTGTAGTAGTTTACATTTAACACAGTACTGTACTGTATTTGCTTTTTTAAATTTTTTTGGTCTCTGCTGCTGCCTGATTGCATATTTCTGGTCCCAAATGAGGTGTGTGGTTGATCGGTCAGTTCATAACTCTGAGGTTCTACTGTCTTTAAACAATAAATGTTCCTATTTCAGCTTCCAAATTTCAATCCAAATATTTTTAAAAAAACTATTGTAGTTAGTTACGTCTCCTTTATCCATTGATTACATCAAATTTTATTGATTTCAGATATGTAAAACATGCAAGTATACCCTCAAACTCAGAATAAGGCTGATAAACAGCCTAAGCCTCAGTTCTGCAAAAACGTAAGGACTGGCTTAAATTTAAGCAAGTGAGCAGTTCCAAAGAATGCAAGTTAACTTAAACAAATATATAAGTCTTTGCAAGGTCAGGGCCCTCGTGGGTGTGTTTACTTCTCTACATACCCACCTACAAGATAGCTATTGTATAAAAATAACAAACCCAGTTTTTAAAAGTTTAACAAGCTGACAACATGATGCTGGTATTTCAGGGTTTTTCCAAGGTTAACTTTTTAACTTCTAGATTATGCAAAAGATTTGTTTATGTAGAACATGAATAATTGTTTATTGCCTAGGAGTCAAGTCAAGAACGCATGTACAATTCACATCAAATATTCAAAAAGTTTTGGCTGAAACTACATGTTCTAAAATTAGGTTATATTTTTCAAGTCCCCTATATTTTAAGCACAAAAAATAAAAATCAGCATTTCTATAAATAATTTATTTCCATCGCTATTTCATGACTAACGGGTAGGGGGGAGTAAACATTATCTAGTATAAATCTGATTGTTATGGAATCAAGTATTTTATTATTTTAGGCTTAAAACACAACAATCATAATTTGGTAAAAATTACTTTTTTCTTTCACCAGTCAGGGATGGAACTTTCAGGGTATGTCTACGTAGCAACTAGACACTTGTGGCTAGCCTGTGCCAGCTGACCTGGGCTCGCAGGGCTTGGCTGCAGAGCTGTTTCACTGCTGTGCTTGGGCTGATGCATGGGCTCTAGGACCCTGCAAGGTGGAAGGGTCCGAGAGCTCAAACATGGAAGTCTACACAGCAGTAAAAGAGCCCTGCAGCCTGAGCCTGAGTCAGCTGGAAAAGGCCAGCCATGGGTTTTTCTTTGCTGTGTCAATGTATCCTTAGGGTAAGTCTACACTGCGATAAAGACACACGTGACACAGCCATGGCTGGCCCAGATTGGCTAATTCGGGCTACCGGGGTTCAGGCTGCAGGGCTACAGAATTGCAACGCAGATGTTCAGGCTCAGGCTCTGAGACTTTCCCCTCTCGAGAGGGGTCTCAGAGGCCAGGCTCCAGTCCAAGCCCGAATGTCTACACTGCAATTCTACAGTCCCACAGCCCAAGCCCTGTAAGTCTGAGTCAGCTGACCTGGGCTCTGAGACTCAGAGCAGGATTGGGGTTTTTTTGTTTATTTTTGAAGCGTACATATAACCTGCACCATAACCCCAAAATTGGCTGAACTCAGGTTAGCAGATCCTGGGTTTCTTAACCAAGGGCTTTAGAGTCCACACTGATTTGTAACCCCAGGTTAGAAATTGTTGAACCCTGGGTCTCGACCTGGGGCTCCAGCATCTACATAGCATTATGCAGGCCCAATTCTAATCACCCATATCCCAAACTTCCTAGCGCTTTCGCAAAATGTAGTTGCTCTAGTCCTTTGTTCACAGTACACAGAAAACTTGACTGTCCACCAAACTTGACTGTTCAGAGGACAAAGAAAGTCAGTCTGTGGGATACTTCTGGTAGACTCCTAGAGTACGTGTCCAGTGGGGCTGCATCTACACAGCAAAGCAATAGGGCTTGAACTCTGGGTCCTGGCTAAACTCACGCTCCACCCCCAGGGGAGAGAAGAGGGATCCTGGCATCCTGGGTGCAAGCCCAGGATCAGTGCAATTTATGCATAGACAAAAGGGGGGTTAGTCTAGAGCCTGAGTTCAAAACCCTGGGCTCACATTGCAGTGTCTTCAGTTAAACACTGCTTATCCTGAAACAGCTTCCTTCTTTTAAATATTTCATCTGATCATCCACCGAGCAGTTTATAAAATTTTTAAGCAAATGGTATTACAAACTCAAAGAAGGATACAGCAGTCAGAAGTTCATGCAAGAATAAATTATGAGAGTCAGAGAGCATTACACTTTCAGGAGTATGGAAGAATGCCTGGAAGAGGATATCTGCAGCATTGACACTTGACTAAAGGAAAACGAATTTCTGCTTAAGCTCAACAGTAAGACTACTATTTCCAGATGTAAAACTCCCTTGTTTTCCTTGCTGCTATGGATTCCCCACAAATCAGAAGAACCTTTCACATATTTTTCTCTATCACCTCAATACATTTGTTCAGCACTCAACCTTTGGACACAGCCTGAAATCTTAACCCCAAAGTGTGTGAGAAATCCTGCCTTATCTTGAATTTAGAACAAAGGGATCCCACTTCCCTCTTGGGCAAGGAGACTGTGATGTGGCCTCGTCTTCTCTGACGATATAAAAATGTACAACCCATTGAAACTTACAATCTACTATCTTAATTTAGATTGCCATATTTTAGACCACAGCCACAGGATCTGGCTTTTTATACTCTCAAGCCTGTTCTACATACAAAGCTGCGCCAGTTTAGCAAAAGGTATGATTTTTTTTGACTGATTTAAATTGTTGCAAACCTCTGTGGGGATGCACTCATATTGGTTTAAAACTAACAGACATCAGTTAAGCGTGAAACTCATGGGAACAAGAGAAAGTGCTTTCCTGGTGTCTGGTCTAGAGTTATGGACCCCAATCAGCACAAAAGTTTATTGCTTTCAGAACAAAATATAAAACTCACTTCTTTGACTTCATTTCCTCACACCAGTGAGTAAGACAGAAGTTCGGGTGGGGGCAATTATTGATTTGGCAGAAGATGGGAGAGAATTGGAAATTTGTTTTTTGTGTATTGGATTTTGTAATTTTGTTAGGTGCTCAGATACTATGCTTATGAGCTTGGGTCAAATGAGATAGCTACAGATCCTTATGTAGGCATTTCCAGTAGACTAAAAACTGATTTGTGGGAATTAAAGGGCTGTGGCCACGGTTCCAGCCTGTAAGACTGCAACAATGGCCACGGAGGAAGTCACTGATGCCCCAGTCTCTGACCCTAGGTTAGAGAAGTGTGTTCCGTTGGCCCCAGTAAGCCCCAAGAAGTTCCTTGCCAGGAGCAGGTCTATGTATTTCTCCTATCATACAGCTGCTGTTCTTGTTTATTTTTGCTTAACTTTTGCACATCAATAAACTGTTGTGTAGGTGGTATGATGAACAGTTAATCTTTTCATTGCACAGCGATATGTCTGTTTGCCAGAAGGAGCCAGCTGGAACAATGATACACGGCACAGCACCCAATATCTGTTGAGCCCAATTTTTCCCAACCCCCAGTTTGAGAACCCCTGCACTAGACCCTCTAGCAACAATAGCTATTATGCATTACAAGCTCTTACACTTGAACCAAAGCATAGCAATGTATGTTAAACGGAAACTTATTGGAGTCACAGGGCTCAGTGCCAACAGACATATCATTGTATACATAAAGATAAAGCTATCAACTTGAAATTAATTAAGGCCTAGCCTACATTAGAAAAGTTTTCAGTTTAGATACATTAGCAAACCTTCCTACTGTAGATGCAGTTTACACCAGTTCCCAGAACAAAAGCCCTTGTTTTACACCCCTATGTTTACACTAGCACTTTTGCTGATAGAGATGTCATTAACAAAAAAGAATCAGGCCCATAGCTAACGTTAATATACTGACTAAAGTTTCTATTATAGACCTAACCTAAGAATCCATAGCACTAATTTAAAAAAAAAAGAAAGAAAAAGAAAAGTGAACAGTGTGTTAATACCATGTTCTCCATTGTTTCTTTCATGATGGAACCTTCACAATAGAAAAAAATACACACTAGTGCCGAGGTGGGCAAACTATGGCCCGCGGGACTGTCCTGCTTGGCCCCTGAGCTCCTGGCCCGGGAGGCTAGCCCCCACCCCCACCCACTGCCCCCCCCCCGCAGCCTCACCTCACCGTGCTGCTGGCACAACACTTTGGGTGGCAAGCTCCTAAGGCAGCGCAGCTGCAGAGCCCGGCCTGACCCGGTGCTCTGTGCTGCATGGCACGGCTGCCTCTCCTGGTGCAGCCACGCTGCCAGCCACTGGTGCTCCTGGCAGCGCGGTAAGGGGGCAGGGAGCTGGGGAGGGGGGGTTGGATAGAGGGCAGGAGAGTTCAGGCGGTGGTCAGGGGCATGGATAAGGATCAGGGCGGTCAGAGGGCGGGGAACAAGGGGATTGAATGGGGGCAGGGGTCCTGGGGGGGGGCAGTCAGGAAGGAGAGGAGGGGTTGGATGGGGCAGCAGGGGGTGGTCATGGAGCGGAGGGGGGGATGGGGTGGGGAGGCAGTTAGGGGCAAGGGGTCCGGGGGCGGTCAGGGAGAAGGGGTGGTTGGATGGGGCAGGGGTCCCAGAGGGGCAGTCAGGAAGGAGGGCGGGAGTTGGATGGGATGGCGGGGGGCAGTTAGGGGTGGGGGGTCCGGGGGCAGTCAGGAGACCGAGAGTGGGGGGGTGGATGGGGCAAGGGTCCCCGGTGGGCCATCAGGGACTGGGTGGGGGGTGGGTGGGTTGGATGGGGCAGGAGTCACAGGGTGGGAGCTGGGCCATGCCTGGCTGTTTGGGGAGGCACAGCCTCCCCTAACCGGCCCTCCATACAATTTCAGAAACCCGATACGGCCCTCAGGCCAAAAAGTTTGCCCACCCTTGCACTAGTGGCTACTGTATTAGCACCTCGATGGAAAGAAACATAGTGAATGTCAATTTTAGAAAGTAAAATAGTTGATTTATGATTTTGAGAAGAGGAGGTTAAAGAAATGGTTGATTGTGAGACGGAACTGAGGAAAACAGGCATTAATTGTGCTATTAAAATAATGCTGGGGAAGTCTGAGGTCACTTAACATTCTCAGGTAATTTAGGAGCCTCCTGTTCACCCAGTTATACCAGTAGGTGCTGCTTTGGAGGACTGACCACAGCATTCCTCACACCTATGACTGTCTGATATACAGGTTGTCACTTGCACCTTTTCCTCCTATCTTGAAAAGACAAATACATTCCCTAGCCAGTATGCACAACACACAAACTTCGTATAACTAAAAAACAAAACATAATTCTGGAAATTTACAGTACCAGAATCATAATTAAAATGTTCGGTATTACATAGCAAATATGGGCATTACTGAAAGCTCCTTCAAGCTAGCCTTTCCACTTAAATACTGAATATTTGTATATTTTCTTGGTTCACCATATAACAAGCACTCCAAAACTATGCTAGTCCCAATACAGTGTGAGTCATCCTCTTGGATGAGAGACAGAGGTTTTCTCCCTAGAAACTAAGACAGACTGTCTATCCTACCTGCTATTTAAAGATGGCAATTACCAAAAAATACTTGCTTAGAATATTGTTAAAATAAAAACCAGCTTTCGATCAAGACACTCTCTTCCATTTGACATCAGGGAAACAGACAAAAAAGAACATTGTATGAAGTCATTTTCCAGATTATACCAACAATTTGTCTTTATTTCAAATATTTATTTGATCAAGTGGTTGGCAATTGTATCACTGCTGGAGATATATTCACTCCAAAAAAAATTACAGGTTTTTTTGCATGGTTAAAGATTGCACAAGACACCCTACTTTGGCAGTCTTCATTAACATACAACTCCCAAGAGACACTACAGCAGCCCAAGCAGTTGCAGTTCAATGCTGAACTGACCCAAAGTAAAACATTTCAATACAGTTTGAGAAACCAAAATGCTTTGTCAGGTCAACCCAACCTGAAAAAAAATATTTCATTTTGATTTGCCTGATGGAAAATTTAAAAAACAAAAACAAAAAACCCCACAAAATCAGAATTTCAATTTTGTGGAAACCATTTTCCACACAAAATCATTGAGGAAAAATGCCTTACAACATCTAATAAAAATGTTGTAAGTCAGCCAACACACAAAATTCAGGAGGATTGTTTAAGTATGAGAAACAGAAAAAGAGCAAATTGAACCCCAGAATGGGAAAGGATCAGCTACAGCAAAAAGACTACAATTTTGTTATGTAATTATTATATTGTCTTCAAAGCAGATAGTTAAAGTAGGACGTTAACAGTAGCATAAATCTCCTTTAATATATGTCAGACATTCATAGATTTGAAGGCAACAAGGGACCATTATGATTATCCAAGTCTGTCCTCCTGCTTAACACAGGCCACAGATTTTCAAAGCAATTTCTGCCCTAAGCCCACTATCCTGTGGTTGAACTAGAAAGACATCCAATCTTTAAAGACTTCAAATGATAGGGGATTTGCCACATCCCTTGGTAAGATGTTCAAATGGATAATAACCCTCACTGTATAACCTCTGCATTTTATTTCCAGTTCGAAATTTTCAAAGCTCAGCTACCATCCACTAACTGCAGGGCATTGTTTTTTAATTTTTAGTAAAACATCACACTAGATTTAAACTCAGATTTATATACTTCACATACTCTCTCGCTCTCTTATTTGCTTTTTTAACAGAAAGAAATGAAATGATAAAACAAAATAGCGTAAGAATGACACTAACACCGTTGAAGAAAGGACATTCCTAGTGCTTTGTTACATTAACACAGCAACCAGCAGCTGTTACCTGCCCAACTGTAGTTAAGTTGATCTGGTTTGGATGGGCAGAAGATGGTGAAATGTGTTGTTAGATGGGTTATCACAGTTTGTTTCTTTGAGTATTAGTGCTGCAAATCTCATGGTGTTTTATGGGATATGCCCAGAGTGTTCAGTTTGTCAATTTGGTTAGACATCTATTCTGTGAGTAATACAGAACTTCCAGGATAACAAGACAGTAATGAAAACGCAGCTTAGAAAAGCTAAGGAGGATTTCCTTCAGAACTGGAAGTCAGGTAATGGAACAGGCATGGTAGAATGCAAACAGAAATACTGGGGGGATGGGAGTGAGTATCTGGGATAGAATGTCTGAATCAGTAATTCTCACGTACCAGCATTAATATTATATGCTTGGTCTGCCTCATCTTGGCAATGTTCCATGACAGCCAGTACTTACCCTCACTAATTTGGAATTTTGCTTATATATAAAAAACATCCAACTTCTCATTTGGACAAACATTTTGCTCACATCTCTTTTACACCATCTATTCCCCACCAAAAAAAAAAAATCTAGCTCCTTGGTTTTCTGCATCTACTTAATGGTGAAAGGCACTGGATGACAAACTCAGCACAAATGTTGGTAGCTGATTGCCAAGTCACATTTTGTCAACTCTGACAAGTCATGTGACCAGCAGCCTAAGGAGAAGCACGTTGCTGCCACAGTGTTCACAGTTCCTGTCTGCTCAGAAAGCAAGAGACTAAGATACTGTATCATATATGAGTCTCCTGTGTACAGCATCTTCCATTAGGTTCTTCATGGCAGGATTTTTATTCATAAACCATTTGAAAAAATCATGTTAAGTGCTGTTATCACTTTACCACCCTGCAGAATAGAAAGGTCCATAATTTCCTGCCCTCTTTGCTCCTCTTCAGACCCACCATAAGGCCTGTATGGGCCAGAACTATCCCAAGGATTTTAAATGTATACTCAGTGAAAGTCACAGCAGCTAGCTCAGTTTAAAAACTGGGAAAAAAACACACACACACACACCTGTCACCACTAGGGCCACTGTGCAGAGCAGGCAGGAGCTTTCGCCTGATTGTTCTCCTTTCCCCTCCTTGACTCAGCCACTTGGCACACTGGTGAAGTCTATTGGCTGCAGAGCAGGAAGAGGAGAAACAAAGGGCTTGTCTACTCTACTGCTTAAGTCTATGTAACTTAGGTCACTCAGGGGGTGTGAAAAAAACACACACTCTGCGTAACATAAGTTACATCAACTTAAAGCAGTGACTACACCGCTTTAAGACGTTCTCCCACCAACATAGATTCTGCCACTCACTGAGGTGGAGTAATTATGCTGATGAGAGAGCGCTCTCCCATCAGCGTAGCGCAATAGTGAAGACAAGCCCAAAGAGTGACTGGGGAATAAGCAGTACCTGCCCATTTACAAAACACTACCACCAGGGGACCCAAAGGGAGGAAGGAGAGGTTAACACAGACAGGGAAAGGAGACAGAGATGTAGGTATGGGAGAATATGGGAAGGAGGAGGGACATATCGTAAAGGGACACATGGGGATGTGGGAGCCCTGAACCTCCCCAATGCTTGAAAGGAGAAAAAAGAAAGAAGAAGCCCCACATGATCTTTTTTCTCCTCAAAGAAAGAGGGAAGGTACTGTCTGAAGATGCAAGGTGTGTGTGTAAGAACAACAGACCTGTCCTGTTACCACTTATTTGTCATACAGTAGCATCCACAATGGGGTAGGCACTATTCAAACACATAGTAAGACACAAGTCCCCCAAAAGTTACCAGAGGATCTGAAGATTCTAGAAAGGGGCAGTAGACCACTAGGCTTTCATATCAAGATAAAAGCTGAAGGAAGAAATCTGTCAGGATACTTGGGTTGTTTGGGTTTGAAGGATCACAGGTCCTTATACGAAGGCTTTCATAGCTGCAGATCAGCATCCAAACATCTGGCTACATATCTGAAACCCTGACCTTTAGAGGCCTTCATATTTAGAGTACATTAAAAATAACCTGAATATCAGATTTCAGAGTAACAGCCGTGTTAGTCTGTATTCACAAAAAGAAAAGGAGTACTTGTGGCACCTTAGAGACTAACCAATTTATTTGAGCATAAGCTTTCGTGAGCTACAGCTCACTTCATCGGATGCATACATGCATACATACACACAGAGTATGCATCCGATGAAGTGAGCTGTAGCTCACGAAAGCTTATGCTCAAATAAATTGGTTAGTCTCTAAGGTGCCACAAGTACTTCTGAATATCAGAGTGCACAGGCTACCCTCCAGTGGCTATAGAGCTTCAGCCCATTGGGCATATTTGCAGAATTGTCCATGTAGATGTAAGCAGAGTCAGGATGAGCTCTACCCTGACATCTGGTGGCGAGTCGTGGTGGGTTGTGGAAAAGAACTTCAGGGGCTGATCTCATTTGCATAGGCACACCCACCCCGTCTAGCTGGTCACTTTGGCTGCTGTAGGAGCCCCAGTTTCTCTGTTATTGGGGCAGGAATAAACTGTTATTATCCTGATTATGTGAATCAAGGTTAGTGGAACTGTACTTGGCCTTTTGTTATGATGGAGGGACTCACCATCAACTAAGCAGCACTCGCTAGGCAAGGGTCATGGGTTCCAAAACCCAGTGAATGGAGAGAGGCAGGGGATAGGTATTAATACCTGGTGGTATGGGCCCCTGGTGAGGGTCCTACATGCCAATTGCACTGTCTCCTCTCTCTACTGTGGAATATCAGAGCTAGTTTTGATTCCAATAGTAGTCTAGTTACAGACTGCTAATCTGAAATCACTTTGGGCCAATGGTACACCAGCACTGAGGCTCTCCTACTACAAGCTGAAATCACTAAAGAGCTAAAATTACTAAGAGCTGAAATCACTGAGCATTGTGTTTAGTAGTGGGGAGGCCCGAAGCTATATTGCAGAGCAGTTCGCGGGACGGCTGGAGCAGCTCATGGGATGGCTGGTGGAGCGGAGTGGAGCAGAGCAGGTTGCGAGACGGCTAGAGCTGCTCACGGGATGGTTGGTGGAGTGGAGCGGCTGCCAGAGCAGAGCAACTCATGGGATGGCCGGTGGAGCAGAGCAGAGCCCCACAAAGAGGTGGGGCAATTGGCTTCGGCCCATGTAAGGTGCCCCTTACCCTCCCCCCCTCCCATTTCCACCCAGGTGGGAGGTAAAACTCTGCAGATAAACATTTGAACTCTGGGGCTGCACTGACCAGGGACAGAGACTTTTGGGTTGTTGGATTTTTGGGACTTTGGGTGACTTTTGGGTTGCTGGACTCAAGAACCAAAGGCCCAATTTGCTTGGGGTGGGTTTCTGCTCATTGGTTGTGTTATGAATCCTGTTTGTGGTGTTTCCCCAACATAATGCCACATTGTTTCTCTCTGTTATTAAAAGGCTTTTGCTACACTCAGGCTCTGTGCTTGCGAGAGGGAAAGTATTGCCTCTTAGAGGCACATATTTGTCCCAGGTCACTGGATGGGGGCTCGAGCCGGTTTTGCATCGTGTTATTGGAATGGAACCCCTAGATACTGAACCCGGCCCTTGTTGCTGCCAACTCTGACGGGCAGAAGGGTTACATAAAATATCATTTTAAGATGTTCCAGCTCTGCCTTATTTTTCACTCTCGGACACCAACATGTTGACCCACAAAACTTTATAATATTAGAAATCTGAATTTATTCCAATATTTTTTCCCATTTGTTATCAAACAACCTCCTGAAGGAATAGTTTTAGGAGGGAATTTGTCTGTTTTAGAAGTCAAATAAGGCTATTTAATATAAGCAAGAAAATGTTTTTACATATTGCTGACACATGGATCTCTAAAACTAGAGATTTCAATTAAACCAGAGACTGAACCTTCAGAATAAATTGGAAGCTAATCATAGTAAAATACAGGACACAGAAATTAGAATAGTCAACCTCTGTCCAAGATGACTTGTCAAACACTATAATAGAAAGTAAGGCAGCACAAACAAGACAATGTAAGGCTAATCCTGCACCACTGAAATAATGGGCATGTTGTCATCAGAGTCAATGGGAACAGGACCTTAATGGCCAAAGCTAAATTAACTTGCAGGATTTCTTGAGTAACTGAATATTTTATTTTTTAATTTTGAGTAAATAAAGCTACAGAGCTGTCAGCTTACCCTCCTTCTGACACATGCACATACACAAAGCAGGTCTCTCTTTTTTCCCTGCAGACTAGGTAGGTCTGAGAATGCCTGTGTGATAACAGGAACTCTCAGATTGGCTCATTTATTTCCATTTTATTGCTTATTAACAAAAAGGGAAAAACTGCTTGCTTATTTTTCCTAATTTCTCACATATTATTATTATAATACATATTAACATCATGGCTTATGTCTCTTTGTTTCTTCCTTAAGCCTGGCATATTTCTTAAGGTATGTATTTAGAGCATGTGTCATTTTCTCAGCAATTTTTGAAATGTATGTTACAGACCTGACCAATTCCCTTTACTGGATGGTAACCAGTCCATTGAAACTGGACCCAATCTTTGAATCTCAGGAGTATCGCTTCTGTCTTGCGGGAGTTGTTAAATTGATAAAAATAAACCACCAAAAATGACATTTAGTTTTATGTAGATGTCCAAAAATCAGGGGTTTTCAGGGCTCTCTCTTTGTATGCACTGTAATGAGTAATGTATACTATATATAACATAACGTTATAGATGTATATATTATGTAAATTCATAATTACAGTAGTATATACGTTAATGAGTAATCTCTTTGTAATGTTCCCTAGTGCTCAGTTCCTAGTTCTCAGCTCTTTAGCACAGTACTGATTCAAAGAGCACGAAGCTAAAATGCACTACTAGGGAACCTTTAGGGCGCACCAGTAGGGTCTACTTGGACCAATTAATGCACGTTAGTGCACTTTAGAAATCACACTCACATAGTTTGCACTACTGCTCTGTGTAGACAAGCCCTTAGATATAAGTAACCTTTCTGGGGTTTATTGGATAAACACCAGTTTAATTTTTTTCTTTTATAGGGGGTGTTTTATCCATGTTTATCAGTTAAAACTGAAAATCAGAAGCCATACTCATGTGCTTCCAAGCCAGCTGGGTCAAGGCAGTGTCTAACTCTGGACCTCTGTAACCGAAGAGCCTCTAGATGCCAACTGGCAGAGGGGTACAAGGATCCCCCAGATTTACCAAAAGACTGTCATGTAAGGTCTCTAATGAAACCATTGTCTCAATGGTCATCATAATCACTGCAAACCATATGTATGGCTGTTGTGAGGGGAGTTATGTATATGTACTGAAAATTATGTTCTTAAGGTCTGTGACTTGGGACGGCTCAGCAGAAAAGTGAAAAGAAGATATTCTTTCTTGTAAGAAATGTTTGTCTGTCTGTTTACATGTAAATTAAGTACTGTATGTTTCACAATGGGCCTTCACCTACAGTCTGAGCCAAATGTTAATGAAGGATTGTGAAATCTTCAAAGAGAGGATATTTACTGGAAGAAATAAACTAGCAAGGGAGACACTATTTACAAGTAAGGACAATGAACTTTTGGAGGCATAACTAAGGGCTATGGAGGTATATCCTCATTCCTACCCTTTGTGAGGCGAAGCCACAGCAGGCTTGATCTTATGATACAGGATCTCAGCCAAAGTGGTTGAAAACACTGGAGCAAGCTACTTTGTAGGAGATAGGGGAATGACTTGTTAGTTCAGTTTAGGCTCTAGAAAGCATGCTATTACTTTGTTTTATATGTAACCATTTGTTTCCAATATTTTCACTCTCTCACTTAAATCTCTGTTTTTGATAATAAAATTAGTTGTGTTTCCACAAGCTTTCTCTCTCTCCCCCTCTAAGTATAGTGTGTTCAACAGAGTGTGGATTATGAGCTAAATCTTTAATCTGGTACTTATAGATTCCTTTGGGAGTACTGAATCAGAGTTCTGTGAGTGTTCAGTGGAAGAGAGCGTGCTCAGAGGACTCAGGGGTAGTGTGTGCCTATTTCTAACCCATACAGAGACAACAAGGCTGATGGAGGGCCTGGATGGTCGAACTTGTGTTGTCAGAGGCTGGGGGTTACAGGGAGCTGATCCACAGCAGGCACAGACAAGACTTCTTCATGTTAAGGGCAAGTGGTGACAGAGTGCCTCGCATCCTTGGGGGCCCCTGGGAAGCATCACAGCCTCCAGGATACACTGACAATATACAGACCTCCTTTCTGGCCCCTTCCCTGGGATGTGGGATTCTGCAGTCCAACTGCCCTAGTCCCTGACTAGTGCTCTCATCTCCCATGCCTGCCCAGTCCCTTACGCAGACTCCCCCAGAGTTCCACCGCACTGCGAAGCACTCCAGTTTATAGTTTAACTCCTCTGGGACTACGTGGGTGGTAAACTAACAAAGACTTTTCACAGAAGTTCTTAAAACGACAAAGTCACTTTTATTCTCAAAGTATACAGGAGTTACACACCAGTAAGTAAACAACTACAGCCTAAATGCTCTCTCTGCAGAGCCTAATACTTACCCACTTTGTGTGAGTTCTGAGCCCTGTGCGTACATCAGGTGAGTAGACTCATCCTGTCCTCTGCCTCTTGCAGTCCTGTTGCCTGACAGTTTTCAACCAGCGAGTGAATGAGAGACTCAAGCCTTTCAGTAAGATTTCTGTCCCCACCCATCAGGGGACCAGTCCTAGAGCCCAAACTGGGAAAACCAGCTTCCTTAGCCTGGCCACTGTATGTAACATTGTTAAGACAATCATAGCTGATGACTCTTGTGTTATCCGCACAGGGAGGTGTCAGACTTTACAATAGGGGTGGGCAAACTTTTTGGCCCGAGGGCCACATTGGGGTGCAAAACTGTATGGAGGGCTGGGTAGGGAAGGCTGTACATCCCCAAACAGCCTGGGCCTTGCCCCCTATCTGCCCCCCTCAGAACTCCTGACCTATCCAACCCCCCTGCTCTTTGTCCCCTGACCGTCCCCTCCCAGAGCCCCCGCCCCCAACCAACCCCCGGGACCCCACCCCCTATCCAACCACCCCCTGTTCCCTGTCCCCTGACCAACCCCCACCTGCAACCTCCACCCCATCCAACTGCCCCCTGCTCCCTGGCCCCTAACTGCCCCCCCGGGACCCCTTGCCCCTTATCCAACCCCACTTATCAAGTCCCGGCCCCCTTACCATGCCGCTCAGAGCAGCATGTCTAGCAGCCAAGCCGCCTGGCCGGAGCCAGATTCGCTGCCGCGCTGCCCTGCATGAGTGTGCTGCCAGCATGGCTGCCGGGGAGGGGGTACAGCAGGGGAGGAGCTGGGGGCTAGCCTCCTGGGCTAGGAGCTCAGGGTCCGAGCAGGATGGTCCCGCGGGCCAGATGTGGCTCGCGGGCCATAGTTTGCCCACCTCTGCATTACAATAAGCTGCTCTTACTTTGTCGCTGACATCTCTAGGCAGCTGCAGTTACATACTAAAAATGTAAGTTTCTTCAAAATGGTGCTTACGCTGTTGGGTTTAAGTAAAGGTCACTGTAACGGGGTCACACTCACCTCTCGCAAGTGCCCTCTGGCTGCGTACATGTGACTGCACTCTCTCTCTACCTGTTTGTGGTGGGTCTTCGGTAACTCAGCCCAAGCCACACGTGGTCTGTGTGACAAAAGCAAAGCAAACCCCTTTCAGGGTATAAGTCCAACTGCGGGCCTATTTCAGTGCCCTCTGTAAGGTCCTTTGATCTGCAGCCCTATCCTGGGGCTCACTCTTCAATTAGTCCAGCACGGCCTATCACAGTACCCTGGCCAAACTGTTTCTCAGCCCCTTCTGGGCTCCCTCAAATTATCCCTGCTCTTTGAGCAGCCCCGGCTTGGTGTGAGGCCATGTCCCCCGGGGCTCCCTCCCTAGAGGCTCTTCACCTCTCTATGCCTTTCTGGCCCCACCTCTTCAGCTGGGCCACTTAAAGAGTTCAGTTCCCCCTTCTGTGGCGCATCAAAGTCCAGGCCACTTTCCCAGTGGCTGGTGGGAGTGACCTAGGCCCGCGCTCTAGTCTGGGTCCCAGCCCTGGGACCTTATACCCAACAGCTGTCAGCCATGTCCCTTTAAATAAATTGTGCTGCTGCTACAATTCCCTTGGTCACTTCCCCACGGCTCCAGCATGTTATTCACCCTTACCTCAGGGCCTTATCCTGGTGGAGTCCCAGCCATCGGCGCTGACTCCACAGGTGCTCCAAGGCTGGAGCACTCATGGGGAAAAAATGGTAGGTGCTCAGCACCCACCAGCAGCCTCCCCGATCAGCACTTCTTCCTCCCGCCCACCAGTGGCCCCACCGATCAGCACCTCTCCCTCCCTCCCAGCACCTCCTGCCCGCAGCGATCAGCTGTTCTGCAGTGTGCAGGAGGTGCTGGGGGGAGAGAGGGAGAAGTGGGGGCAGGAAGAGGTGGGGGAGGGGAGTTTAAGGGAAGGGATTGAGAGAGGGCGGGGCCCAGGTTGGAGCAGGGGTTGAGCACCTCCCAAGAACCAAAAAGTTGGTGCCTACAGTGCCAGCAGCCAGCCCAGAGCACCATCCACTCTCCTCCAGCTCTAGCAGGGAACTGAACTTGCCCTGGCCCTGCAGCTCTTATACTAGCCTACCAGGCCCTGACTGGCTGCTTCCCACACAGCTGCTCTAGGCAGCATGGAGGACCTCTCTACTGCCCTTTTCTGGGGTGGAGTGTAACAGGGCCACAAGACCTCCAGCAGGGGGCCTCAGGACGTAGTCCACCCCATCACAGTCACTATCTGTAAACAGATGTATACAGACCTACACCTTCCCAATGGTGCAGCTCAATGTACATGCTGGTATTCATGAAAGCTTGACAGACCCATGACTACAGCAATCTTGCCTGTCTCTCTTGCTTGTTTATTTTTTAGGTTCAGAAGATAAATGTTTCCACACGACTCAGCGTGCACGCACATCATTTAATAGAACTTAGACTGCAAACTTAAACTGCTCCTTTGGTTTTAATGCCTCTTCCCTATTTAATTTGTATTATATAAGACTCAACCAACTGCCAGCTCAGCAATGGTTCTTTTCATTCACATTATTAAGTGAAGATAAATCCAGTCTCAATCAACTACGAGAGTTGAATTCTGGTTATATATTAGTCAATAGCATGTGAACAGGTGGCATCAGCTATGCATAGCCATGTTTCTACCTGCATTTTTCAGAGTTTATGGATATTAAATCTCTACCCATTTTGTAATTTTTACACACACCTTGCATCAGGACAGTTAAGAGCTACTTGATAAATGGTCAGAACTCCAGATGGACAGAAGCTCTAGAAGGATGGAGCTCTCTACCAGCATCTATTGGCGAACAAGGAAAAGTATGGGTATAGAGCGTTTATTTACATAATCTGTCTACCTAAAAATTCTCCAGTGACACTTTGGAGAGTCAGAAGAACTGTGTACAAACTCCAAATTGATGGGGTAATGGGACTGAACTCCGAGAAGAAGTAGTAAGGAGCTCCTACTCGTGGCAAGGAATGGCTTCCTGGTGGCAAGCACTCTGCTCAGGTATCCAGGAACCCCTGAAGACTTTATGAGATACTGCAGTCTCATTTCTGCACCAAGAATTAACATAGAGGAATCTTTTGTTGAAGCCACAGAAGGCATCAACAAAGCACCTACCCAACACCAATAAAGCTGAAATGACTATTGCTGGGTTAGGAGTTGGAGCCTCAAGACCAGGTCAGGCAGCATTTTTCCTAGGGACTGGAGACAGGCTTGCCTGAGTGCACTCCCAGGTTCTGGGACTAAACTACCCACTGACACCAAACCATGAGTGGGGTTTAGTGGAGGCAGCAGGGGGGACAATTACAGGTTAAAGGACATTTGCTTATCAGACACTGACTAGCATATATAGGGATCTGAATTAAAGATCTACTGCCAAAGATAGCATGTAAGTGTGTGTTTTATGTATTATCAATTTATATATATAGCAGATGTTTTTCCCAAGTTGATTTGGTGTTCCTGTGCCCCTAATAAAGTTTTGCCCTGTTTTATAAGCAGACTCAGGGAGAAAGGCTGGGTATTAATACTTGGTGGCATGGGCCCCCTGGTGAGGGCCTTACATGCTATATGGGGGGGAGGGATAGCTCAGTGGTTTGAGCATTGGACTGCTAAACCCAGGGTTATGAGTTCAATCCTTGAGGGGGCCATTTAGGGATCTGGGGCAAAAATTGGGGATTGGTCCTGCTTTGAGCAGGGGGTTAGACTAGATGACCTCCTGAGGTCCCTTCCAACCCTGATATTCTATGATTCAGTGCTTGCAAGGAGGGATGTATTGCCTGTTAAGGGTGTCTACGGAAGGTATTTAGTGATCCAATAAATATTGGATGGGGGCATATGCCAGTGGTGTTCATTAATTTTAAGAGGAACATCTAGACATTTGAACCTGACCCTTGTTGCTGCTGACACCTGGCAGGATGGTTACATGCCAATCCCTTACTACTTTACACTGCATCTACAACAGAGATCAACAGAAAGATAGAGAAGCAATGCCAGCCCCTTCACTTTTTCATCCTCTCTTCCCTCCACAAGAATTCAAGACAGATCAAAGGCCTTCTCCACCTCTGTAGCAATAATACCACATTTTCCTCTCGTCTTATTGGTTAAGTATGTTTCAAAGTTTAGTTACAGTCATAAAACAGGAACTTAGGGCCAAAATGGACAAGAAATATGAAGGGCAGTGGTCAGGACGCACTCTTCCTAGCCTCTATGATATATTAATATATCCACAAGAGAAAAGTCTAGCAGTCAGCAGTGCTGAAGTAATGATGCTGGGATCATTACAGAAACAATTAGATACCAGCTTGGGGAAAAAGTATTAAAGTACACTGCCCAAATGGATGCTCTACAACTTGCATGTCAAGCCAAATAATAATGAAGACTCACTCTAGATGACAGTATCCATAGGCATTTTGTTCTGCCAATAAGCAGCAGCCTAATAAATGTCAGTGCCACTTGATTAAGGTATGTTAATATTATGAAGACAAAGTGTGTTCACCTTCATAAAGAGAGTGAAAGGCAAAATACAATGATGTCAGCCTGGAGGTTTGGCAACTGTGCTAAACATTGCAGTATGTGAGAGACCTTGAGAAATGTCAAGAATGAGACATTCAGACTCCTGGAGGGTCTTCAAAAAAGTTAATGGTTTTTTTAATGGTAAATAAAAATAGAACATAGTAGTGAAATCAATGGGACTACTCACATGTGGAAAGTTTAGCATACGCATATGCGTTTGCAGAATCAGTTTGCAGAAACCCTATCTTAAAGGGTTCAGGAAGTCTCTTCTCTATTGATATGCTGGGATTTGAACCACCTATCTTGTAAGATGATTTTAATAGGACTCTGCATGAGCATATGGGTCCACTCACACAGATCAACTTGCAGGACTGAGGCCTAAATTAGTTAAGGACTTGATGGAAGAATCACTTGGTGAAGTTTTATGATCTGTGTTATACAGAAAGTCAATTAAATTATCATAATGGTCCATTTTGGTCTTAGAACTCTATAAATCAATGAGTTTCATAAACTATATGCATAAGTGCCCCAATCACTGAAAGGAGGACAAACTCCCTCAACAGGTAAGAAAGAGATAATCTCCATTTCTTTACAACACACAAAAAACAAAACAACAACAAAAAAACAGCTGCCAAGAACTAGCACCTTTGAAGCAAAACAGACGTTAATTCCCAAAAGCTATTCATTTCACATACATAACAAAACAAGAGAAATTATTTCCATTATATTATAAACTATAACTTAAGATAGGTCAAAAACAAAACCGTGTATCAGAAGACTCTCAAACTTGTGGAAAACTGGATCCAGCTGTACATCCAAACTTTTAGGCTGGCTCCCTATCTCTGGGCTGAACTGAAATTCTAAACACCCCTGGACTTTGAGGAGCTCAGATACAGATCTGAAATTTATAATTTAAGTCCATATCTAGCTATGACACAGAACATGTTTTGATTGGTGCTCAAATTAGAAAAACTTGTTGGCTCTGCATTGCTTTCCAGAGTAAAAATTTATTTTTTTGTCACCCATATCAGTTGAATATACACTCAGAGCATTTCTGATTCATAAGATGGGAGTCCTTTGGTATGTAACCATCTTTCAAAATACAACTGCGGTGTAAGCTGCTATTTGTGCTCAGATGGTGTGAGTGTTCTATGGACATGTTTTTCATATCTTCCTGACTCACTGGCTTACATTTAAACTTTATTTGACCAAGGCTTAAGAACTGCTCTCTAACCTTAAGATTGATTTTAGGAGCAATTCACAAGTCTCAATTAAGCAGCAAATTTAGATCCATTATTCTGGATGTATAGTTTGGATTATTTTTTTCCAATGTGCATTACTTTGCACTTATCAGCGTTGAATTTCATCTGCCATTTTGTCACCCAGTTAAGTGAGATCCCTTTGTAATTCTTCACAGTCATCTTTGGCTTTAACTATCTTAAGTAATTTTTTATCATCTGCAAATTTTGCTACCTCACAGTTCACCCCTTTTTTCAGATCATTTATGAATACAATGAACAGCACTGGTCCCAGTACACATCCTTGGGGGACCCAGATACTTACCTCTCTTAATTGTGAAAACTGACTATTTACTCCTACCCCTCATGTCTTATCTTTTAATGAGGTACTGGTCCATGACAGAACCTTCCCTCTTATCTTAGGACTCCTTACTTTGCTTTGGTGAAGGACCTTGTCAAAGGCTTTCTGAAAGCCCAAGTGCACTATATTGAGTGCATCACCTTTGTCCACATACTTGCTGTCAACGTCAATGAATTCTAACAGATTGGTGAGGCATGATTTCCCTTTACAAAGTCCCTGTTGATTCTTCCCCATGTATCATGTTCATCTATGTGTCTGATAATTCTGTTGTTTGCTATAGTTTCAACTAATTTGCCAGGAACTGAAATTAGATTTACTGGCCTGTAATAATCATAGAATCATAGAATATCAGGGTTGGAAGGGACCTCAGGAGGTCATGTAGTCCAACCCCCTGCTCAAAGCAGGACCAATCCCCAATTAAATCATCCCAGCCACGGCTTTCTCAAGTCTGACCTTAAAAACTTCTAAGGAAGGAGATTCCACCACCTCCCTAGGTAACGCATTCCACTGTTTCACCACCCTCTGAGTGAAAAAGTTGTTCCTAATATCCAATCTAAATCTCCCCCACTGCAACTTGAGACCTTTACTCCTTGTTCTGTCATCTGCTACCACTGAGAACAGTATAGATCCATCCTCTTTGGAACCCCCTTTCAGGTAGCTGAAAGCAGCTATCAAATTCCCCCCTCACTCTTCTCTTCCGTAGACTAAACATCCCCAGTTCCCTCAGCCTATCCTCATAAGTCATGTGTTCCAGTCCCCTAATCATTTTTGTTGCCCTCCGCTGGACTCTCTCCAATTTTTCCACATCCTTCTTGTAGTGTGAGGCCCAAAACTGGACACAGTACTCCAGATGAGGCATCACCAGTGTCGAATAGAGGGGAACGATCACGTCCCTCGATCTGCTGGCAATGCCCCTACTTATACAGCCCAAAATGCCATTGGCCTTCTTGGCAACAAGGGCACACTGTTGACTCATATCCAGCTTCTCGTCCACTGTCACCCCTAGGTCCTTTTCTGCAGAACTGCTGCCGAGCCATTCGGTCCCTAGTCTGTAGCGTGCATTGGATTCTTCTGTCCTAAGTGCAGGACTCTGCACTTGTCCTTGTTGAACCTCATCAGATTTCTTTTGCCCCAATCCCCCAATTTGTCTAGGGCCCTCTGTATCCTATCCCTATCCTCCAGCGTATCTACCTCTCCTCCCAGTTTAATGTCATCTGCAAATTTGCTGAGGGTGCAATCCACACCATCCTCCAGATCATTTATGAAGATATTGAACAAAACCAGCTCCAGGACCGACCCTTGGGGCACTCCACTTGATATCGGCTGCCAACTAGACATGGAGCCATTGATCACTACCCGTTGAGCCTGACAATCTAGCCAGCTTTCTATCCACCTTATAGTCCATTCATCCAGCCCATATTTCCATAAAGTCAAGGAACAACACGTCCACTGCTTTCCCCTCATCCACAGAGCCAGTTATCTCGTCATAGAAGGCAATTAGATTAGTCAGGCATGACTTGCCCTTGGTGAATCCATGCTGACTGTTCCTGATCATTTTCCTCTCCTCTAAGTGCTTCAGAATTGATTCCTTGAGGACCTGCTCCATGATTTTTCCAGGGACTGAGGTGAGGCTGACTGGCCTGTAGTTCCCAGGATCCTCCTCCTTCCCTTTTTTAAAGATGGGCACTACATTAGCCTTTTTCCAGTCGTCCGGGACTTCCCCCGATCGCCATGAGTTTTCAAAGATAATGGCCAATGGCTCTGCAATCACATCAGCCAACTCCTTTAGCACTCTCGGATGCAACACATCCGGCCCCATGGACTTGTGCACGGCCAGCTTTTTTAAATAGATTTATTCATGTTATTTTCTAAATAATAGTCATGATTGCCTCTGGAGCCTTTTTTAAAAATAGGCATTACAGTATCTAGCCTCTTGTCATCTGTTACAGAGGCTGATTTAAGTGATAGGTTACATACTGCAGTTAGTAGCTCTGCTATTTCACATTAGAGTTCCTTCAGAACTGTAGGGTGAATACCATCTGATCTTGGTGACTCATAATTGTTTAATTTATCAATTCGTTCCAAAACTTGCTCTACTGACACCTCAAATCAGGGACAGGTTCTCAGATTTGTCACCTAAAAAGAATGGTTAGCATGTGAGAATCTCCCCAATCTCTGCAGTGAAGATGGATGCAAAGAATTCATTTAGCTTTTCTACAAAGGCCTACTCTTCTTTGAGAGCTCCTTTAGCACATTGATGGTCCAGTTTGACTGTTTGGCAGGCCTCCTACTTTTGATGTACTTAATTTTTTTGTTAGTTTTTGTGTCCTTAGCTAGTTGCTCTTCAATATTTTTCTTGGCCTGCCTTATTATACTTTTACATTTGACCAGCTAGAGTTTATGCTCCTTTCTATCTTCCTCACTAAAATTTCACTTCCAATTTTTAAAGGATGCCAAACAATCCCCCAGCCTCATCATCAGAAGCAAACTCCCCAGAACACACCAACTCAAAGCAGCACCAGACCCTGCCAGAACAAGAGATGCAAGACTCATAGACATTTTCCACTGCTACGATGATCAGCACCCCCCACAACACACCTTTGAAGATTCATGGGTCCCACACATGAGGTACAACATCTGGTGTACCTTGTCCAGTGCACTAAATGCCCCAAGAACAACTATGTGGGTGAAACTATACAACTCCTATGCTCTCAAATGAACTCTCACAGAAAAATGATAAAAAGATAAAACCACCATATTACCAGTGGGTGAATATTTTTCACAAAGCGATCACTCTATAGCTGATCTCTCATCCCTCATCCTCAAAGAAAAACTGCACAACTCCCTTGAAAGACAAGCCTGGGAGCTTAAATTCATAACTTTGCAAGATACTAAAATTCACCGACTGAATAGAGACACTGGATTTAGGACTTATTACAACAACCTGTAACCCACTAAGCTCCCCTACCACCCACCTCCCGCCATAACTGGAGATATGTTAACTCATCACTTCACCTTGAATGGTACTTTGAAATACATGTTAACTACTCATATTAAACAATCTGTTCCACCTTGTATTTAGCCATGATACTGTGAGCACATTTCCCAGATCTGAAGAAGAGCTATGTGTAAACTCAAAAGCTTGTCTCTCTCACCAACAGAAGTTGGTCCAGTAAAAGATATTACCTCACCCAATTTGTCCATTTAGACTTCTAGTATTTATATATAAGCCCTTACACATTTTATTACTATTCTGTTGCTTGCCTTCATGTGTTACAGTTAAATGGGACTCTTTTACATTTGACTGTTCTTCAATAGCACCTATCTGTACTTTATCAATTTCTTTCCTTTTTATGACAGGTTTCAGAGTAGCAGCAGTGTTAGGCTGTATTCGCAAAAAGAAAAGGAGTACTTGTGGAACCTTAGAGACTAACACATTTATTTGAGCATAAGGCATTTTCCACTGAATGCATCCGATGAAGTGAGCTGTAGCTCATGAAAGCTTATGCTCAAATGAATGTGTTAGTCTCTAAGGTGCCACAAGTACTCCTTTTCTTTTTCCTTTTCATGAGGATATACAGTTCCGCCCTTAATAAATTCATCCATAGGGGATATGTCTGCTCAAATTGTGTGCTCCTCCACACCTTGCCCATTTAAAATATAGGCAGAACTTCCTTGCAATGACCTTTAGGGCGAAAGACACAAGGAGTTTCCTGGTATTTTACACAGGGGTGTTATTTAGATGCTTTTCATAATCTAAGAACCCTTCCACCCAGGTCGTGGATAGTGGAACCATGCTTGTGTCATTCGAACTTGTCAAGAAGCTTTTGTAGAGCTAAAGTCCTGTGTGGTCATTTTTCCCGTGTTAGCTTATTTGGAACCAAACAGTAAGAGGAATGGGAGTGAGAGGTGGATGGCAGGTCCTACTTGTCCCAAGTGATACAAGGCAAAGAAAAGATATATGTTTATATCATAAAGCTTCTATCTGTCCAGAGAAGTACAGCATATACCCCCCCACACACACAAACACGCAAAATAAACTGCTAGCTGTACTGACCATTATGAGACACTTCATGCATTATCTCTTGGGGAAATGGTTTACCCTGAGGATGTAGCACACATCCCTGAGGAGACTGCAGAATTTTCAGCATCCACAAGGACAGCTGGCTTCATGGTTAGCGCAGCTATCTCATTTGAATTATAAAATTGTGTATTGCCCAGGGAAAGCATATCATCATATTAATCAATTCACAGGAGAAATCCAGGTGTGACAGATCACTCTGGCCAGATATACGAGTTATAATCTTATGAGCCAATACGTTATAAAAAATTTGTTTTTAATTTCTGTATGGCTTCTATCTAAAGAGCTGTCATACTATAAGGGCTCAGCAAAATCTTAGCTCTTTGTTAAATTTTCAATAGTAAGTAAAGTATTGCAATTGTGCAGCGGTGGTTAGCCATGTTGGACCCAGGATATTGTATTGTATGTGCACTTTGCAAGCTTTTCAAACATGGTTTACCAGAAGTTTGTCACGTTTGAAGATATCTGATTTAGAAGTAACAGACACTTGTCCTCACTGAGAACGAAGTCATTGAGAAGTAGGACATTTTTAAAATTAGCTGCTTTGGAGTTATCTGATCACAAAGAGCTTCTGAAAAAAACACTTTTATTTAGAATACTGAGATATGGGATCACTGAAAAAACCGCCAAACAGAGTTTTATAAAACTTCCCTGAAACATCCATCTTTGGATTCAGAACAGTGATGAGACACTTGAGCCCAAAGCGTAAATACCTCCCACCCCCCACAAAAATTATGCCTGTGTTTTCAGGTCAACTATAACAAAAGTATCACCAACAACATAATATTTCCACAGAACAGAAGAATAGCATGTACAATACTAAAAACTCCAAATCAGAAAGGTATGAATAACTTTCCTATATTAAACTTTTACCAGAAATAATTTCATCTGAGCGGCAAGTTAAAAATATAGCAATCCCTGTAGCTCTGTGTGAACAGAGGACCCTATTCTTACATATTGAGAAATTAAATAATAATACTAATAGTAGCCAAGAGTGCTCTCTCTCTCTGTCTCTCTCATGATAAATGGCATAGGAGGGAGCTTTACATGAGGAAGTCTCTAAAAGGGTTTCTTCCTGGAGATTACCTCAGTTTGTTTCAGAGAAAACTGCCACAAACATCAAAGACATCTATGGGATCCACAGTAGGCCAGACCCATCCACACGTAGTCCTGTACCCCGGCAGCTGTCTCCCCACTCCTTTGTATCATGGCTCCAGAGAAGAGCCACCAGAATGATTAAAGGATTAAAAAACATGCCTTATAGTTACAGACTGAAGGAGCTCAAGCTATTTAATTTATCAAAGAAAACATTTAGGGGTAACTTGATTACAATCTATAAGTAAGTACAAGGGGAACTAATATTTAATAACAGGCTCTTCAATCTAGCAGAGAAAGGTATAACACAACCCAATGGCTGGAAAATGAAGCTAGACAAATTCAGACTGGAAATAAAGCATACATTTTTAATGGTGAGAGTAATTAGCCATTCAAACAATTTACCAAGGGTTGTGGTGGATTCTTCATCACTGACACACATTAAAATCGTGATGGAATGTTTTTCTAAAAGATGCGCCATAAGAACTATTTTGGGGAACTTCTATGGACTGTGTTATACAGGAAGTCAGACTAGATCAGGGGTTGACATCAGGATTGCAAAACTGTATGGAGGGCCGAGTAGGGAAGGCTGTGCCTCCCCAGACAGCCTGGCCCCCACCCCCAATCCACCCCCTCCCACTTCCCGCCCCCTGACTGCCCCCCTCAGAATCCCTGACCCATCCAACTCCCCCTGCTCCTTGTCCCCTGACCGCCTCTTCCCGGGACCCTACCCCATCCCCTGTCCCCTGACCTCCCGACCCCTATCCACACCCCCGCCCCCTGACACACACACACCCAGACTCCCATGCCTATCCAATCCCCCTCATTCCTGGTCCCCTGACCACCCCATCCAACACCCCCCTGCTCCTTATCCAAGCCTCCTGCCACCTTACCATGCCGCTCAGAGCAGCAGGAGCTTGCAGCCGCGCAGCCCAGCCAGAGGCAGCTACGCTGCCCAGAGCACTGGCGACACACCAAGCTGAGGCTGCGGGGGAGGGAGGGACACCGGGGAAGAGGCCGGGGCTAGCCTCCCCGGCCTGGAGCTCAGGGGCCAGGCAGGACAGTCCCGCAGGCTGGATGTGGCCCGCGGGCCGTAGGTTGCCCTTCTCTGGACTAGATGATCACAATGGTCCTGTCTGGCCTTTTAATCTAGACTACCAGGGGCTTTCAAACCTCCCCACCCAGGTGCAGTAGTTCCTGAGTACCCTGGGAAGATATGAGATCTAGAGAAAAAGTTAATAGAGCTACAGCTGTATTTACTTTTCTGTGTATCTTCCAAAGAGCCAGAGTGGGGACAATTTGCATCCCCTATGTCTTGTCCACAGCTTGACTCCAATTCAAGCTCAGACCACACAGAGAGCCCTCCAAATGATACAGGAAGAGGGGAGGGCATATTGTCCTGGAGGTGGCAGAGCTCCCCTTCTTCATGGAGGGGATCCATATATGGATGATCCTTCCATGTTCAGATCAAAGGGGGAAATGATCTGGCCACTGCTGCTTTTGTTATAAAAGTATATAATGCCAAAATATTTAATGTGGTGACACATGAAGTTACTATTTTTAAAAGGTTCTAACTCTCAAACTCAGAGAGAGTCCAGTAAAAAGAGAGTACACCTGAACAGTAATTTGTGAAAATGGGGAATAAATGCCTTGTAGGCAATCCTGGAAAACTTTGCCCTTATGAAATACCATTTATACACATGCAATTCAGAGTCATCTAGTGCATTCCAAACACTAAAGTATTGCTTTTCAAAAGTACGTTTGTATCAGAATAACTCCCATTAGAGGCAGAGAAAAACACCCCTACCCCATCCTTCAGAACTTGAACAATGATAAGAGAGAATGTACAACTCTCTACAGGCAGAAGCCTGCACTACTGAAGTCAGTTGCAAAACTCCCATTGCCTTAAGTGGTACAGAGTCAGGTCCTATTCTAGATTGAAACGAAAAAGCAGTACCAATTAAAATTTCATCACAAAAAACAAATATGCTCTAAACACTTCTCTAGTACAGTTTTTTAAAAGTCCAAGATAAAATAAAAAGTTGGAACAAATATTTCTTCAAAAATAACAATGCTTTTTATTTTAAACCTTTTAATCCTTCAGAACTGCTTCAGAACTGCTTTTAATCCTTCAGAAAAGTATATCCAAAGAGTAGTATATTTTTTTCACTAGAACTGAATACAGAAATCACCTGATTTCTATTATTCTGAAACCTGCAATGTTTTAAAATCTATACTAATTTTTCCTGTGCATTTCTGCTAGTGCCAAAAAACTTTATATAATTCAATTTATAATGAAAGTAAAACAGTTTTACTGTTACACTATTGCATATCATTAGTGTTATCAGCATGTATTTGTCTAAAGTATCAGGACCATTCCGAACATAGACTACCTTCATTTATTGCAAGGAACAGTGTGTATAAAAGTGTGCTGAGCTAGCAAAATGTTATTTAACTCTGTCTCTGACAAATCTGCAAGCACCAGCTCTCACAGCAATGTATTTAAAAGATCTCCAATAATCAATCAAATGAACAGGAATCCAATAAAGCACTTTACCGTACCTTCTCAGGGTCAGTTAGTTAATTTAGTAATAGATTTGCACATAAGAAGTTGCCTTTCTATATAACTGTCATTTCTTAATGGAGAATCCTCACAAGTGCTTCATGATTTATGTCATGCATACAATTAATTTCAATCAATGAAACAGGCCATCAACTGTACCGAAAATATGGTCTAGTTCAATCAGTTTAGCAGCATTCAGAAGCCTCCACAAGATGAGGCATGTATTTTCCAATCAGCACCCCTACCTAATTATTGATTGTGAGCAGTTATTCACTTTTTTCACATTCCTGGAAGCTTTTCCACCCCAAAGCACTACGTCTGGTAATGACATGGCAATGTGGCTATGGAACCTCACACATACTTAAGAGCTCAAGAAGCTCAAATTATCGTCCTTTGAAATTAATAATTCTTCTCATAAATGGTAAATAAAAATACTGAAAAACATAGAAAGGTTTGTGTTTTTGTAAATTTAATTTAAATTCCCATCCGAGTGTTCATCTGAAGCATTACCACTACTGGTAGCAAATAGGTTTAACTTTATAACCCAGCACATCAGACTCCCTTTGTCAGAAATAAGGTGACAGGGCCTGCTTGGTTACACCAGCATGATCCATACATATTCAATTCTGGGAATAGGGAAAATGATCCTTTTCGAGCTGGATTGCCTGTTTTCACATGGGGAAGATCAGTATCTGAAGTGGACAAATGACAATCTCTGGGTAAGTCTATACTGTGATAAAATACCGTGTGAATCAGCTGACCTGGGCTCCAAGACTTGGTGCTGTGGGTATGTCTACTCTGCAATTAAAAACTCATTCATGGGGTTGGGCTACAGGGCTAAAAACTGCCATGTAGATGTTCGGGAACCCAGGTTCTGAGACCCTCCCCCCTCGCAGAGTAGACATACCCTGTGATTTCAATTTCACTTACTAAGTTCTTGGATATGTTGGGGTTTGTACTAGCAAATTGGGCCTAGACCCCTTACAGAAAATGGTAAATCCGGTAAGCAACTGCTGCAGACACAGTTGAATGAGATCATTCGTGCCTCCCTCAGCAAAGGCAAGAAACCAGTTTCTCTCAAACGACAAGTTGTTAGGCTTTGGCTAAAGACATCATCTCCTGATATTATTCCTAACTTGCTCTTTCTGGTAGAGGGTACTGAAGTAAGTCTAGCACCCCTGAGAGGCGGGGCTCAGGCTTCGGCTTCAGCCCTGGGCAACTTCAAGTTACAGCCCCCGCTCGGGACAGTGGGGCTCGGACTTCGGCTTTGGCCCCCCCGTCCAGGTCAGTGGGGCTTGGGTGGGCTCAGGCTTCGGTCCTTCCCCCTGGGGTCATGTAGTAATTTTTGTTGTCAGAAGGGGGTCGCAGTGCAATGAAGTTTGAGAATCGCTGACTTAGGTGGACCAGACATGTCATCAGAATGGAAGACCACTGACTCCAAAACAGACCCTGTATGGGGAGCTGAGTCAGGGCAAAAGAAAGAAGGGTCGTCCGTAGGAGCGCTTCAAAGAGAACTTGAAGAGCAATCTCCAGTGAGTTAGCATCAAAGAACTCGAGCAAATGGCTCAGAAAAGGACTCACTGGCGGTCTCTGACAAGATTAGCATGCAACAGGTTCTAGTGGGATTGAAGAAATTGTTTCCAGGCTGCACATGAAAGGCACCACAGAGCTGCATCATCAAATATGACGGATATGGACTTCCCATGTCCTCAGTTAGGCTGACTCTGTGCATCAGTGTTTGGACTTCAGAGCCACCAGCATAGCCACAGAGGAGAATTGAAACAATATAATCATCAGCAGCAACAATGGCCTACTACTACTGCTATCTGGAGGTCAAACACACAACACATGGTTCTTGCATTTCAGATTATTTGGAAGCGACAGCTGATGCATAATATGGTTGGTATTTGCTCAAAAGCAATAGCAGAAGACAGCGTATTATATACCCTTTAAAGTCTCTCAGTGCTTTCCATGCGTTTCTGGGTGTGATTCAAGTTACCGATACAATGTTTAAAGTTCTCCATGGTTCGGGTCCTAGCTACATGAGAAACTGCCTTTCCCCTCCACATCACAACAACAGTCCCTCCATCTGAATGTCCAGGACGTGGACACAAAGTATTTTCAAGTGGAAGACTCTGGCGACGAACAGCAGAGAGGCTAACAGAGGGAGTTTGCCTGGGATCTGTCTGAGAGGAGGTACACTAAGGGCTGCATTAGGGAGACTGTGTTGGTGAGTATCTGAGAGTCTGTTGTGCGGACAGTTTGACAGTGTGCTTGATTGGTTGTCTGTTTGAAAAGTGTGAATTGGGAGTGCTTTGTTCCAGGTGAGCCTTGAGTGGGCCTGACAGTTATAAAAATCCAGTCAGCTGTGAACCAGCTGAGCGGCAAACAGCAGAGAGGCTAAAAGAGAGAGTTTGCCTGGGAGTTTGCCTGGAGAAAGCCCACCGAGGCTTACATCTTGCCGGCTTCTCTGAGTAGTTACTACAACTCCTGAGGAAGCTCGTAGAAGGAAGGTAATATGGATGGGGATCGTTCAGCTGTTGTGACCTGCACTGGATGTGTCATGTTTGTCTTTCTTCCACAGGACAGAAGCGACTTTGTCTGTACAAAGTGCAAGCTGGTCTCCATATTGGAAGAGAAGGTTCAAGGTCTGGAGAAACAAGTATCGACCCTGCGTTGCATAAGAGAAACTGAAGATTTCCTGGACAGACGTCAGGATATGATTCTACGGGCACAATGTTCTGAAGATTCAGAGCAAGCTGCACAGTGGGGACAGGAGGACGGTGAAGAAATTTGGCAGCATGTGACCTCCAGAAGAAGAAAGAGGAGCGTCCATGTACCAGCAGCGCAGATTCAGTTAAGCAACCGTTTTCATGTTCTCGCCACAGGTACTAATGCGGAGAGTGGACTAGACAATACATCTGAGGAAAGGGAACAGAAGGAGACTCCACCGATTGGAAGGCATGAGATGCACTGTCCTTGGGATGGGGGTTCCACGACCACCACTCCGAAGAGGAGGAGGCGGGTGGTAGTGGTCAGGGACTCTCTCCTCAGGGGGACTAAGTCATCTATCTGCCACCCCGACAGGGAAAACCGAGAAGTCTGCTGCTTGCCAGGAGCTAGGATTCACGATATGACAGAGAGACTGCCGAGACTCATCAAGCCCTCTGATTGCTACCCTTCCTGCTTCTCCACATGGGCACCAATGATACTGTCAAGAATGACCTTGAGCGGATCACTGCAGACTACGTGGCTCTGGGAAGAAGGATAAAGGAGTTTGAGGCGCAAGTGATGTTCTCGTCCATCCTCCCCGTGGAAGGAAAAGGCCTGGGTAGAGACTGTTGAATCGTGGAAGTCAACGAATGGCTATGCAGGTGGTGTCGGAGAGAAGGCTTTTGATTCTTTGACCATGGGATGGTGTTCCAAGAAGGAGGAGTGCCAGGCAGAGACGGGCTCCACCTAACGAAGACAGGGAAGAGCATCTTCGCAAGCAGGCTAGCTAACCTAGTGACGAGGGCTTTAAACTAGGTTCACAGGGGGAAGGAGATCAAAGCCCTGAGGTAAGTGGGGATGTGGGATACCGGGAGGAAGCACGAGCAGGAGAACGCGAAAGGGGAGGGCTCCTGCCTCATACTAAGAAAGCGGGAGAAACAGCAAGTTATTTCAAGTGCCTATACACAAATGCAAGAAGCCTGGGAAACAAGCAGGGAGAACTGGAAGTCCTGGCACAGTCAAGGAATTATGATGTGATTCGAATAACAGAGACTTGGTGGGATAACTCACATGACTGGAGTACTGTCATGGATGGATGTAAACTGTTCAGGAAGGACAGGCAGGGCAGAAAAGGTGGGGGAGTTGCATTGTATGTAAGAGAGCAGTATGACTGCTCAGAGCTCCGGTATGAAACTGCAGAAAAACCTGAATGTCTCTGGATTAAGTTTAGAAGCATGAGCAACAATGGTGATGTCGTGGTGGGACTCTGCTATAGACCACTGGATCAGGGGGATGAGGTGGACGAGGCTTTCTTCCAGCAACTAATGGAAGTTACTAGATTGCAAGCTGTGGTTCTCATGGGAGACTTCAATCACTCTGATATCTGCTGGGAGAGCAATACAGTGGTGCACAGACAATCCAGGAAGTTTTTGGAAAGTGTAAGGGACAATTTCCTGGTGCAAGTGCTGGAGGAACCAACTAGAGGCAGAGCTCTTCTTGACCTACTGCTCACAAACCGGGAAGAATTAGTAGGGGAAGCAAAAGTGGACGGGAACCTGGGAGGCAGTGACCATGAGATGGTCGAGTTCAGGATCCTGACACAAGGAAGAAAGGAGAGCAGCAGAATACGGACCCTGGACTTCAGAAAATCAGATGTTGACAACCTCAGGGAACTGGTGGGCAAGATCCCCTGGGAGAATAACATGAGGGGGAAAGGAGTCCAGGAGACCTGGCTGTATTTTAAAGAATCCTTATTGAGGTTACAGGGACAAACCATCCCGGTGTGTAGAAAAAATAGTAAATATAGCAGGCGACCAGCTTGGCTTAACAGTGAAACCCTTGCTGATCTTAAACACAAAAAAGAAGCTTACAAGAAGTGGAAGATTAGACAAATGACCAGGGAAGAGTATAAAAATATTGCTCGAGCATGCAGGAGTGAAATCAGGAAGGCCAAATCACACTTGGAGTTGCAGCTAGCAAGAGATGTTAAGAGTAACAAGAAGGGTTTCTTCAAGCATCTTAGCAACAAGAAGAAAGTCAAGGAGAGTGTGGGCCCCTTACTGAATGAGGGAGGCAACCTAGTGAGAGAGGATGTGGAAAAAGTTAATGAACTCAGTGCTTTTTTTGCCTCTGTCTTCACGAACAACATCAGCTCCCAGACTGCTGCACTGGGCAGCACAGCATGGGGAGGAGGTGACCAGCCCTCTGTGAAGAAAGAAGTGGTTTGGGACTATTTAGAAAAGCTGGACGAGCACAAGTCCATGGGGCCGGATGCACTGCATCTGAGAGTGCTAAAGGAGCCGGCGGATGTGATTGCAGAGCCATTGGCCATTATCTTTGAAAACTCATGGCGATCGGGGGAGGTCCCGGACAACTGGAAAAAGGCTAATGTAGTGCCCATCTTTAAAAATGGGAAGAAGGAGGATCCAGGGAACTACAGGCCAGTCAGCATCACCTCAGTCCCTGGAAAAATCATGGAGCAGGTCCTCAAGGAATCAATTCTGAAGCACTTGGAGGAGAGGAAAATGATCAGGAACAGTCAGCATGGATTCACCAAGGGCAAGTCATGCCTGACTAATCTAATTGCCTTCTATGACGAGATAACTGGCTCTGTGGTTGAGGGGAAAGCAGTGGACGTGTTGTTCCTTGACTTTAGCAAAGCTTTTGACACGGTCTCCCACAGTATTCTTGCCAGCAAGTTAAAGAAATATGGGCTGGATGAATGGACTATAAGGTGGATAGAAAGCTGGCTAGATTGTCAGGCTCAACGGGTAGTGATCAATGGCTCCATGTCTAGTTGGCAACCAGTATCAAGTGGAGTGCCCCAAGGGTCGGTCCTGGAGCTGGTTTTGTTCAATATCCTCAAATGATCTGGAGGATGGTGTGGATTTCACCCTCAGCAAGTTTGCAGATGACACTAAACTGGGAGGAGAGGTAGATATGCTGGAGGGTAGGGATAGGATACAGAGGGCCCTAGACAAATTAGAGGATTGGGGCAAAAGAAATCTGATGAGGTTCAACAAGGACAAGTGCAGAGTCCTGCACTTAGGATGGAAGAATCCCATGCACCGCTACAGACTAGGGACCGAATGGCTAGACAGCAGTTCCACAGAAAAGGACCTAGGGGTTATAGTGGACAAGAAGCTGGATATGAGTCAACAGTGTGCCCTTGTTGCCAAGAAGGCCAATGGCATTTTGGGCTGTATAAGTAGGGGGCATTGCCAGCAGATTGAGGGACGTGATCGTTCCCCTCTATTCGACATTGATGAGGCCTCATCTGGAGTACTGTGTCCAGTTTTGGGCCCCATACTACAAGAAGGATGTGGAAAAATTGGAAAACATCCAGCGGAGGGCAACAAAAATGATCAGGGGACTGGAACACATGACTTATGAAGAGAGGCTGAGGGAACTGGGATTGTTTAGTCTGCGGAAGAGAAGAATGAGGGGGGATTTGATAGCTGCTTTCAGCTACCTGAAAGGGGGTTCCAAAGAGGATGGATCTATACTGTTCTCAGTGGTAGCAGATGACAGAACGAGGAGTAAAGGTCTCAAGTTGCAGTGGGGGAGGTTTAGATTGGATATTAGGAAAAACTTTTTCACTCAGAGGGTGGTGAAACACTGGAATGCGTTACCTAGGGAGGTGGTGGAATCTCCTTCCTTAGAAGTTTTTAAGGTTAGGCTTGAGAAAGCTGTGGCTGGGATGATTTAGTTGGGGATTGGTCCTGCTTTGAGCAGGGGGTTAGACTAGATGACCTCCTGAGATCCCCTCCAACCCTGATATTCTATGATTTCTCATATTGATCTGACATAGCCCATGTCTTGACCTTCAGGGATGGTGAATCTCTACTTATTTCTCTTTGTGGAGATTCAGTCTATATCTACACTAGTACTTTTGCTGGTCAAGGGTGTGAAAAAAACACACTCCGTGACCGACATAAGTTCACCGACAGAAGCACCGGTGTGGACTGAGCTATGTAGGAGGGAGATGCTCTCCTGCCGACATAACTACTCACTGAGGGTGATTTTATTATGTCGATGGCGGAGCTCTCTCCTGTCGGCATAGAGCAGCTACAAGGGAGACCTTATAGCAGTGCAGCTGCATTGGTACCGTTGTGCCACGGTAAGGTCTCTAGTGTAGACATAGCCTCAGTCTCTTTAGGTTTTGTTTGATTTACCTAATCTTAAATTAAGTTAACGTGTATGTGCACCCCGAGACCCTGAGAGGTGTGCATTTTTAAAAATCAGCCAACAACACTTAATCACAATAGTTAATCTAAACAATAATCCCGCAAAAACCTTATAAGCAGTTTATGATCTGATTTCCACTTGGTAAGCTAATGATTTAGACAGTTACTAAAGTCTGACTACACAGCTATTAGATGTGGCGCTCTATAGAGTCAGATTCCTCCTTACGTTAGGGTAGCTTTGTGCTGATCTGCTGGCACATAACTACCCTCATGCCTGCTAATGTGGTAAGTAGGAGCAGTTGACCTCATTTTAGAGGCTCCTCCAGTGATAAAGAGCTACCTCAGTGGAGCTTATCACTCCTCCTGCTCCCTGCAGCATGATTTAAAGCCACCTTTGCACATATTCTTAACTATTCCTTGGACACCACCAAGAATCTAAGCCAAGAGAGAAGCAATTGGAGTTCATCTAAAAACAGTACTAATTAATTTACCTAATTTAAGGGGGAAAAAATTTCCATCAGAAAGACAGGACACTAGTTACTTAAAAATGCAAAACCATTTATTATTGTAATTCTAACCCAGACAAGCATCAATACATTTTATACATGGAGTGGGAAGAGGTCACACTGCTTCCACATTTGAGATAATGATTTCTAAATGGGGTTATGATTCATAATTGAAATGTACTATCAGTACTGAGATAACACATATGGTGAAATGTTTTTGGTTATAGTTTCAGGGCACTGAAAAGTAACAGAGGAATTTGCCAACCACAATAGTGACAACAACAAAAGAGATAAAATGCTACTAATGAATGTTTTTGCTACTAAGAGTAAAACAATATCTGAAATATCTCCAGTTACAGGCCATTAAAAGATAGCTTTGCATTAGCATGTAATTTATTAACCATTTAAAATTGAACAAGCCATACCTGCTCCCTGCCTGACCATCTAGTTAAACTAGTTCATGTAGAAATTCTCTTAAACACTTCAACAGGTCTTCTTTCACTAAAACAACTAATATGCTTCAGAAATCAAAATACAGCTGATGTATGATGGGTTTTTTTTAAAAAAAAAAAAAAGAAATAACACAACACACCTAAACTGGGATCAGTACAATGCTCCCAATAGACAGTAAAATGAATACATTCTGAAGCTGGGGTAGTACAGATAAGTACCGTACTATAAAAGGATTTACTCTCTACCCAATATTTACACCACATAGAATCATAGAAGTGTAGGACTGGAAGGGACCTCAATTGTGATCTAGTCCAGTCCCCTGCACTCAAGGCAGGACAAAAGGTATTTGTCTAACTTATTCTTAAACACCTCCAATGACCGAGATTCTACAACCTCCCCAGGCAATCTGTTCCAGTCCTTCACTACCCTGACAGTGAGGAAGTTTTTCCTACATCCAACCTAAACTGCCCTTGCTTCAATTTAAGTCCATTGCTTCTTGTCCTGTCCTCAGAGGTTAAAGATATTTTCACCCTCCTCCTTGTAACAGCTAGGGTTGCCAGACATCTGGTTTTTGACTGGAATGCCTGGTCGAAAAGGGACTCTGGCGGCTCGCTGACCAGGCTGTTAAAATTCCGGTCGGCGGCACAGCGGGGCTAAGATAGGCTCCCCCTGCCTTGCCTGGCTCTACACAGTTCCCCAGAAGTGGCCGGCATGTGCAGCCCCAAGGTGCAGGGACGATCAGGGAAGCTCTGCATGCTGCCCCAGCGCTGGCTCCGCAGCTCCCATTGGCAGGTAACAGCGGTGAATGGGAGCTGTGGGGTGGCACCTTGCAGGCGTGGGCAGCGTGCAGAGACCTCTGGTCCCTCCGCCTAGGGGCCAGACATGCCGCCCACTTCCGAGAGCAGCATGGAGCCAGGGCAGGTAGGGTGCCTGCTACAGCCCCACTACAATGCCAACCAGGAGCTGCCTGAGGTAAGCGCCGCTCGGCCGGAGCTCACACCCCAAACCCTCTGCCCCAGTTCGGAACACCCTCCCGTACCTTTACTCCCTCCCAGACCCTGCACCCAAACTCCCTCCGAGAGCCTGCACCCCACATCCCCTCCTGCACCCCAACCCCCTACCCCGGCCCTGAGCACCCTTCCAGAGCCTGCACCTCACAACCCCTCCCGCACCCAACCCCCTACCCCAGCCCTGAGACTCCTCCTGCACCCCGAACTCCTGCCCCAGATCGGAGCCCCGTCTCTCACCCTGAACCCCTCATTTCTGGCCCCACCCTGGAGCACACACCCCCAGCTGAAGCCCTCACCCCCTCCTGTACCCCAAGCCCCTGCCCCAGCCCAGTGAAAGTGAGTGAGTGACGGGGCTGGAGTGAGAGGGGGTGGGACCTCAGGGAAGGGAAGGGGCAGGGGTGGGGCAAGGGTGTTCTGTCTTGTGCAATTAGAAAGTTGGCAACCCTAGTAACAACTCTATGTATTTGAAAACTGTTATGTTCCCTGTCAGTCTTCTTTTCTCCAAACTAAACAAACCCAATTTTTTCAATCTTCCCTCATAAGTCATGTTTTCTAGACCTTTAATCATTTTTATTGCTCTTCTCTGGACTTTCTCCAATTTGTCCACCTCTTTCCTGAAATGTGGCACCCAGAACTGGACACGGTATTCCAGTTGAGGCCTTATCAGCGCGGAGTAAAGTGGAAGAATTACTTCTCGTGTCTTGCTTACAACACTCCTGCTGATACATCCCAGAATGATGTTTACACTGTTGTTACAGTGTTACACTGTTGACTCATATTTAGTTTGTAATCCACTATAACCCCCAGATCCCTTTCTATAGTACTGTACTCCTTCCTAGGCAGTCATTTCCCATTTTGTATGTGTGCAACTGATTGTTCCTTCCTAAGTGGAGTACTTTGTATTTGTCTTTTCTGAATTTCATTTCTCCAGTTTGTCCAGATCATTTTGAATTTTAATCTTATCCTCGAAAGCATTTGCAACCCCTCCCAGCTTGGTACTGTACACAAATTTTATACGTATACTTTCTATGACATCTAAATCATTAGATATGAAGGAGGGACACTGAGGATAAAATATACTTGTATTTGTTTTTTAACATATTATACTACATAGATCCATAAGTCTGCATCAAAAATTAGACCTTTCAAGCCTTGTATTTAGACAGTATAAGGTCTTGTTCTACAAGTAGAAAGAAATTCAGTATACATGTTATGTGAACTCAGAATGAACACATTTTCTATCAAAAATTCCATCATACAGTTATAACACAGTGCCACCTGCTGTACATTTGTTGCTGTACAAATGACAAAACTTCCAACCCAAAATATAAAACAAAAAAACTCATATGTAGGTTTTCAAAATACTTAACACACAGGCTACCCTACAGTAATTTCGCCACTGATGTTTTACATGAGAATAAGACTGAGCACTACATATTCAATTCTGCAAATACACAAAAAGCTCTATGTATGCTAGCTAGCACAAGGGTGACTGCTGAACACAGAAATCAAATGAGACCATGGGCACCATTGCTTCTATTTCCCAAAGAAAAACTGATTGTTTTGGTCACAGTTGGAATTTACATGAGCCTTCTTCAATAAAATACTAATATGCACATTTTGCTACATTCCCTCATTAACAATGAATTATGCCAAAGATGGCAAGAAAGCTGCCAGTTTTCGTGCAGCTTTTTCTTGCTTACAAATTCTCTCATAAACACATACTGATTTTTTTAAATATCTTTTAGAGAAAATGGAGAAGAAAAAAATGGGGTAAGCACTATTAGGAAGTTGGAAGACCTCACTGAAATATGATTGCATGTTACATCTTAGAGGTAATACTGTGCAATATAACCGCTTTATCACTGGTTTTGATGAACATGAAGAGTAAATAGGGAGTTCAACCTGAATTATTTACTGATATTCATGCTATTGATATTCCTGTTATCAAAAGGATCCTTACAGGCTCTCAAGGATCCCTTACCCTTTTCTCCAACAATTTCATTCTTCCTGTTAAACTCTAAATTCACTTTCCTTCTCAATGGCCAAAAAAGGCTCTCTTTAGCTAGGAGAACAGAGGAGTTACCTCTCCAGAGTTTGATATCAAGAACGTTCCCATAGATTAACCAACAAGAGATGTTAAAACAGCAAATAGCCACAAGATACCACTTGCTCACGTGAGCACACATTGAAGCAACTGAGGTCCACTATTTTGCTTCTCACAAGACTTGAGACAGTTCAAACCTAGCATCACCACACATGTAAAGTCAAAACAGTCACCTCTTAGAATGATCTATAATGACCCAGTATGGTTTTGCAAACAACTGAAGATCCCCCTGTAGTTGGCGAGAGGGCACAGTCCTCTACAGGAAGCAGAGGCATGCTAAGATGCACTAATCAGATATTAAATTCTACTGCCATGCTGCCAAAATGAAATAATTTCTGGAAATGTTTTGCATTTCTTATCTCTAAAGAAGAATGGTGTATGTTGGGTATTTGACTCAAGTAAGGGTCTTATTGCTGTAAATCAGTGTGTTACAGTAATAACTTAAAATACAAAATATAAATCACATGTACATTGTCATTTTGAGGAGCATTTGGGCTCCCCAAACCCCAATTTCCTACTTTACATTAGACTAGAATAAACTCAGAATGTATCAATACATTGCTTTATGCTTTAAAAACTGGTCTTAAGATCCTTTGTATGTCTATAGGAACTAAAATGTTCTGGGTAGATGTAACATTTCAAGGAGGCTACTGCTGGGTTTGCAATGGTTTTTTGTTTGTTTTTTAGTATTTCAGATATTGCCAACTCTTGCAATTTTATCATGAGTCTTATGATATTATCTTTTTTAATGTCCCAGATCCTGGAATTATATGATTAGGTGAGCATGACAGGGTTTATCAGGCCTTCTCTGCCCCCCGTTGGAGGTGTTGGCCCCTTGACAGCCCCCTATTCAAGAAAAACCCACTGCGGCCAGGCTACTAACAAGACTTACTCCTTCAGCGTAGACAAGCCACTTGTCTGGTTGTAAGTCAGACTGTCCTGTTTTAAAACATTTTTTCCCAGTCCAGTACTAAAACAAAATCGGACTTGGTTTTGTCTAGTACAGGGGTCAGCAACCTTTCAGACGTGGTGTGCCGAGTCTTCATTTATTCACTCTAATTTAAGGTTTCACGTGCCAGTAATACATTTTAATGTTTTTAGAAGGTCTCTTTCTATAAGTCTGTAATATATAACTGAACTATTGTTAGGTTTCAGAGTAGCAGCCGTGTTAGCCTGTATTCGCAAAAAGAAAAGGAGTACTTGTGGCACCTTAGAGACTAACAAATTTATTTGAGCATAAGCTTCCATGAGCTACAGCTCATTTCATCGGATGCATTCAGTGGAAAATACAGTGGGGAGATTTATATACATAGAGAACATGAAACAATGGGTGTTACCATACACACTGTAACCAGAGTGATCACTTCAGGTGAGCTATTACCAGAAGGAGAGTGGGGGGGCGGGGGGGAGACTCAACCGTTTGTAGTGATAATCAAGGTGGGCCATTTCCAGCGGTTGACAAGAACTTCTGAGGAACAGTGGGGGTGGGGATAAACATGGGGAAATAGTTTTACTTTGTATAATGACCCATCCACTCCCAGTCTCTATTCAAGCCTAAGTTAATTGTATTCAGTTTGCAAATTAATTCCAATTCAGCAGTCTCTCGTTGGAGTCTGTATGTAAAGTAAATAAAGTTTTTAAAATGTTTAAGAAGCTTCATTTAAAATTAAATTAAAATGCAGAGCCCCCCTGACCGGTGGCCAGGACCCGGGCAGTGTGAGTGCCACTGAAAATCAGCTTGCATGCCGCCTTTGGCATGTGTGGCATAGGTTGCCTACCCTTGGTCTAGTATCACAGACGGGGGATGCCATTTTGAAGAGCGTGCCATTCCACCCCCACTAGCACAATGTGTGTGAAGTCAAAATGGTGGGGGTGGGCTGCCACAATTTTCAAAATGGCCTCCTCCATGTGGTGTGACCTTGCATGCAGTCACCCCAGTGGCGGTGGGAGTCACACAGGCGGGGGCAGAGTCACGCTATTGCTAGAAGTACCAGAATCTCTGGTATTTGGGAGATGGATGAGTGGTCACCCTACTTCAGGATATGTTGACAGAACCCACAGAATTGAGCCTCCCAGCCTGGGTTGACAGACTCTGAGTGGTGGGGTTCATGCTAGCACTCTAAAAATAATGGCTGTGTAGTCAGCACTTTGAAGTGGTTCTGGCTGGACCTTGGGCTGTGAAGCCTCGGGAGAGGGATGGGCATCCAAGACTGAGGTCCAGCCCAAGCTGCAACTTCAAAGCACTTTCTACACCGGGGTGGGCAAACTTTTTGGCTCGAAGGCCATATTGAGGTTGCAAAACTATATGGAGGGCCGGGTAGGGAAGGCTGTCCCTCCCGAAATAGCCTGACCCCCCACCCCCATCCGCCCCTTCCCACTTCCCGCCCCCTGACTGCTACCCTCAGAACTCCCGACCCATCCAACCCCCCCACTCCTTGTCCCCTGACCGCCGCCTCCCGGGACCCCCTGCGACCCAACCCCAATCCAATCCCAGTGCTCACAGTCCCCCAACCCCTATCCACACCCCCCACCCCCGGCAGGCCCCCTGGGACCCCATGCCTATCCAAACTCCCTTGTTCCCCCTCCCTCGACCTCTATCCACACCCCCACCCCCTGACAGGCCCCCCAGGACCCCACGCCTATCCAACCTCCGCTCCCGGTTCCCCATCCCTTGACCACCCCCACAAAACCTCTGCCCCCTGCTCCCTGTCCCCTGACTGCCCCCAGAACCCCCCGCCCCTTATCCAACCCCCCGGCCCCAGCCCCCTTACCATGCCGCTCAGAGCGCCATGTCTGGCAGCCACGCCACCTGGCCGGAGCTAGGCACGCTGCCACTCTGCTCAGCAGGAGCGCGCAGCCCGCCGCCCAAAGTGCTGCCAGCGCGACAGCGTTACTACAAGGAAGCAGGTACAGCAGGGGCAGAGCCGGGGGCCAGGCAGGACGGTCCCGCGGGCCGCAGTTCTACACAGATATTTTTAGAACACTAGCATGAACCCCACCACCTCATGCCTGTCAACCCAAACTGGGAGGCTCAATTCTGTGGGCTGTGTAGACATACCCTCAGAGGTCTAGAAGGGCCAGGCATAGGCTTGGCAAGCCGGTACATTGAACTAGTCCAATAATACCAAGTGACCACCTACTATTTGACCACGATCAAAATACTGTCAAATATTCCATCAAGAACACCTTGATGTAAGAGGTGACCTGCCTTTTTGCATGGTGCCCTCAATTAACAAGACTACTTCAACGTCTTGATCATTCACTTTACTACATACCGCGAAAAAGCTGAACCAACTGAAAATTGCACATCTTGATTGGCTGGAATTTTCTAGAACAAACATTGTATGTATATCTTTATTTGTATACCAGGCCATCAAGGTACACGACCGTTTACAAATCACATTAAACAAGCTAAAAGACACAGTCCCTGCACCTAACTGATCACAACACTATGAAGAATAACAGTGCCAATTCATGACTCTCAAGTTTGCAAGGAAGATGATGATGGGAGTTCTAATCTCCACTGCCTGAGCAACGGGCATGAGGAAGAACTTTTCCAAAGTGACAAAAGATGCTTAAGTTAAAATATCACAGAAAGAAAGATAATTGATTTGCTACAAACTGAACATGTGCAGAAAAAGCAATAGGAGGGTGAAATTCTCCTGGGCCACACAGTAAGCCTGCCAACCATGAAATATATGCAGTTCCGTTATTGAAGTCACTTACAAATCAACATTCTCTTTACAGAGAATTTGAAAGCTTTGAAAGAGTCACAGAGGCTAAATGTTTGTCTTAACCCAAGAAAGTGAGGAAAGCAGTTCTGATGAAAAAATGTTAATGGTGAATCTTGGTTCCTTAAGCCTTAGCATCTATTTTCCCAACCGTATGCATACCCTTTACATGTGTAATTCACATTAGCATTAATTGAAGTTACTTACACAAATCCCTTGTGAATCAACAGTAGATTAAACCCCAGTGTCGAAGTAATCCGAAAATTAGTAATATTAAAAAGAGAATATAGGGCGTTTCATTTGCTCAATAAAATCAGAAACAAAAAATAATGAAGAACAGGATAAGTTTAGCAAGGATTTATGGAATCTTTCCATCTATTACAGGCCTCGGAATTCAAATTTCCCCAAGAGAAACAGCTCTCCCTGAAATGTTATGTGTCACAACTCATCTAAGGGTAAGGTTTGTCTGGGAAGTTTGGTAAAAATCAGACCCTAGTTAAGATGTTTTGAAAAAGTAACTATTTACATTTATTCTAAAAATGTCTAAAGATATTTTGGTGAATAATCTAAAATTGCTTGGTGGAATTCCTGACATAGTAAGGGTTTTTTTTAAACAAACAATTCATTCTGTCTTCCAAGCTCTTGAATTCAACAGTTTATTTTGATTTGTTTGAGCCGAGAGGCTAGTCAAAGATTGGGTCCTGCGGATGTTTCAGTTGGGGATGGAAATTGACAAAAGAGTCTGGTATTTTCTTTGATGCAATCTTGTTTATTTACAAGGAATGTATAAAGTTCTGCTTCTCCAAATGCAGGAGGGACTAGAAAAATAAGAATAGTTTCTTAGCTGACAGTCCCCAAGCCTTGTTAACCAACACCAGACCTCCCCCCCGCAAAAAAAAAATCTCTGTAGCTTTTCCGGTTTCAGAGTAACAGCCGTGTTAGTCTGTATTCGCAAAAAGAAAAGGAGGACTTGTGGCACCTTAGAGACTAACCAATTTATTAGAGCATAAGCTTTCGTGAGCCACAGCTCACTTCCTCAGATGCATCTGAGGAAGTGAGCTGTGGCTCACGAAAGCTTATGCTCTAATAAATTGGTTAGTCTCTAAGGTGCCACAAGTCCTCCTTTTCTTTTTGTAGCTTTTCCCTGGGTCATATACTGTGCTCACAGGCTGCTGGTTGGCTTTCTTGCTTTTTGTCTCTGTTCTAACTTATTTTCTGTCTCTGTACTCTAGTTTTTCTCCCCCTCCCCCCACCACTACACACAAACACACACACTCCTGGTCACAATACCAAGTGGAACCCTCCACCCACAAGATGTTAGTTTCTGGGCAGACTATATTAGCCCTTGTTTTAAGTGTGGCCCCTTAAAGTGTTTCTTGTTTCTTACAATTATTTTAAGTGCCTTCCTGTCTGCTTTTGCTCTTCATTTAATGTCTCCCCACTTCCCATATGATCTGCATCTCTCAGCTCAAAACAAGGAGAGATAGCACTATGGGAGCAGCCAGGTCTCTGAGGCAGGGAACATACTGGGAACCCCGGGTTAAAGTATGTAAATCACTGTTTTCCTATTGGTGGGAAAAGCTGCATTAAGAATTGCTCCTGATCAGGGGAGAACTATCTGGAAGTTGGTTGGACTGCTGTTTTGATCCTTCATTCTTTGGAATCTCTTACTTCAGTGTTTACTAAAATAATCCAAATGGAAGTTTAGTGATTCTTCAGTACACAATACTGTACTTTGCCTAAGTATAGAATCTTGACAAAATTGCAAAAAGAGAAAAAAATAAAACTAAAATAAAAATCAGTTATTTACAGGGTTTTTCTAATCCCACAATTTAATCCATACAGTCCCATTTCAGTTAACCAAGACAGTTTTTCCTTCACCAAAATACTTAGTGAAAATTTTAATTGGAAACTCCCATATTTTAAGGCCAAATCCATTTGATGTTTCTACAATATTATTTAGGCAAAATAATTCCACATCTAAAGGGTCGTTTTCCAAAGAAACACTGAAAATCAAATACCTTGAATATGGTGATTGCTTATACACCAGAATGTTGTTATTTTTCAGGCTTAATCTCCAAAGTGACATCTTCACAGGAAATTAACTACTGAGCTGCTTTGTCACTGATCCAGAGGCCCCAAACCCCCACTGCAGAGGGCATAGTGATGCACTGGCTACTATTCTAATCTGCAGGCTAGGACGAGGAGGGGCTAGGTAAAAGCTGCTGTGAAGGAGCTGTGCTGCAGCCTTGCGGCATGCTGATGGGTTAGGATGGACTTTCATCCCAACTAAATCCAACAGGTTTCCTGATTAAAACCGGTTCACTCAAACTTTGTGCAGGTAGGAACGATATTCACTCTTAATGAACAGCCTGCTGATCATGGCTGGAAAAGAGTTTCGTCTGGAAAACCTAAAGCTTTCCCACCTTCATAATTACTACTAAAAAACAGAAAGACTATGGAAAAAGTCTATCACCTGTTATTTCCCAGTTATAACACAGTGCATATTAAGAAGTAATTTGAGTTTCTTATCACATACTTTCACTGCATTGGAGCTGAGATATAAAACACTAACAGAAAAGAAAACAGTAATTTCTAATTATAAGCAGGTTTCAGAGTAGCAGCCGTGTTAGTCTGTATCCGTAAAAAGAAAAGGAGTACTTGTGGCACCTTAGAGACTAACAAATTTATTAGAGCATAAGCTTTCGTGAGCTACAGCTCACTTCATCGGATGCATACCTGCTGTAGCTCACGAAAGCTTATGCTCTAATAAATTTGTTAGTCTCTAAGATGCCACAAGTCCTCCTTTTCTTTTAATTATAAGTAGTAAGCAGAATACTTCATTTTAATCAGTATTTATCTAACACTTGAAATATACCAGACAAGAAATTTGCAACACTAATTACTACCGGAGAACTGCAAAAATGTTCACTACTGCATTTATAGGGATTATTTACTTTTGCCCACTTTTAAAGATGTTGTATTGTTTAGACGATCAAAAAAATTAATAACGAACCATCGAGATTTGATTTCTCTCTCTTTTTAAAATCTGTTTTTATGCATTTATACAGGAATGGGAGACTTATGGTCTGACAGAGATTACCAAGATCAATCCTTCAAACACTAGAGAAATCACACTGAGTTGGACAATAAAAAGGTTGTAACTTTACACACTATTAACTGCTCGCCTGTGTGCCATTATGGTCCCTACAGAAATAACTGCCACGTGGTGCAGCAAAGTTTCCTACAGTGGAAGGAGAAACAAGGCAGTTCTCCCAAGGAACCTTCAGCAGAGGATTGCAGAATATCTGCAGGAAAATTTCCTAGAGATCACTAGGGAGGTTTCCTGGGACATCCTGGTGTACATTAACAAACTTTTCTTCCGTGGCCCCACTGCGTAGATGGACAGGCTCTGTTAATTTCTGTTTGTTATCCCGCCTCGACCATATAACAAAGTACATGAGAGCTCAATCTGCTCTCACCGTGTAGCCTGAAAGCAAAATGAGCACTTGCCGGAGCTCCCTTTTCCTGCATTCTGCGCGCCAGCGCAGGAGTGCTGTGACTGGCTAGACCCTCCAGAGCGGAAAAGAGGTCCTGACTTGCCACACCACCAGACGACTCTGCCATGTGCTCCACTTCGTCCCCTAGCTCCACCTCCTCATCCACCACTTCCTCATCAGGGCTGAGTCCACTGGCTGCTGCCTCCAGTCTCCCAGAAGAGTCCCTGGGGCTCTTGGCAGTGCAGGTGGGGTCACCACCAAAGATGGCGTGCAGCTCCTTATAGAAGCGGCACAGCACCAGAGTGACGGTTGGCCTCCCTTGCCTTCTGATACGCCTGCCTCAGCTTCTTGATTTTAGCACAACACTGGTGCGTATCCCTTTCATGCCCCTTCTCCTGCATGCCACCAGCAATCAGACCAGGGGTATGTCATAATCACCTATGGCACGTGAGGTGATTTTCAGTGGCACTCACACTGCCCGGGTCCTGGCCACCGGTCTGGGGGGGGCTCTGCATTTTAATTTAATTTTAAAGGAAGCTTCTTAAACATTTTAAAAACCTTATTTACTTTACATACAACAATAGTTTAGTTCTATATTATAGACTTCTAGAAAGAGACCTTCTAAAAACATTAAAATGTATTACTGGCACGCGAAACCTTTAATTAAAGTGAATAAATGAAGGCTCGGCACACCACGTCTGAAAGGCTGCTGACCCCTGAATCAGACCAGAGGTATCAAAATTCCTACGGCTGGTGCGAAGCTGCAACTGCACAGTCTCCTCTCCCCATGGACTCAGCAGATCCCACAGCTCTGGTGTACTCCATTGAAGAGAGCATCTGCTGCAGAAAGCTGGCATGGTCAACTGGGAAGATGCTGTGTGAACTATGCATGCCACCGAGCAAACAGGAAGAGGCATTTCAAAAATTCCCAGGCCTTTAAATGGGGGAGGGATGCATACTTATGTACCTTCAGGGCAGCCGAGTTCAAACTGCTGACCAGAACGGTCAGGACGGGATTGTGGGACACCTCCTTGAGGCCAATAAGGGCAACATAACCAGGCTATGTCACAAATAGTTCAATGCCACTCGTCAAGGTGGCTTTATTATGTCAGCATAGCAGGGGAGTTACATCAGCAGGAGGAACATTTCAGTGTTCCACTGTTTTGTCAATGAAAGCTGACTTTTGTCAACAAAACTGTGCAACGTACACAAGGCCTGAGTAAACCCTGATCCCTTCTCTAGTTGTGTATTTATTTGACAAATAGCCATAAGGTGGCTGACTCTATAATAATTTCATTAGCCTGTTGGATTGGAGACTTGGGTCCTAACTTGACAATGGATTATGTTAAATGGACTGACACTGATCTCTATCATCACATTATTGGGGGGGAGCTGTCACATTTGCTTGCATAGAGTGACAAGAGCAGATGGGAAAATGGAAGTTCTGTCCCGTGGGAAATTCTGGTATTTCACTATTTGGTCTTACACAGAATTGAGACGAAAATCTAAATACCTGAGATTTTTCACAGAATGACACTCCCGAGTTGAATCATTCTGACTTTCTCAAAACAAAACATTTAGTTTTGGGTTAATAAACTGAACATTTTGCTTCAATCTTCCCAATGGAATGTAACTTTAGCACCCTCGTAGCCAAGACGGAGTCTGCTCTGCAGACAGCTCTGGCCAAGAGAAGGTGCGCGCAGGAATGCAGCAGGAAAAATCCCTTCCACCCCAGGGGCACCTGTTCCAAACCCCGCAGAGTGAACACACACCCCCACTGGAAAAGTACAATGGATATAAGAAAGGGAAATATTTATTTCCAGAGAGATCGGAGGAGAAAAACGGGGCGGAAAATATAGGGTGAACAGTAAAACAGGGTTGCATCCAAACCAAGAGCCCATAGGCCCAGTGGTAGCACAGTCTGGAAGGGCAGACTCCGAGCAATGTGTCTGCACACAGAGTGTAGGAGTCCTGAGCAAAGTTCCAGTCCAGTGGTGAGTCTTGGGTGCTCCTGGTCCTCTTCAGCGCCAGTAAACTTTCCCCAGCAAACCCCTCTGGTGCTCTCTTCTGCCACTCTCTGCAAAGCCACACAGAGCGAGAACCTCCCCACTTAACTAGTTACAGCCTCCCTCCTTATTCCCAATGCAAAGTCACAAGCCCCAGGACTCACAGCCCCATGCAGCTCTGGGCAGCAGTGATAGTGGGTCCAGCTCCAGCCTGTCCTTCTCGGACGATTCCTCCCTGGCACAGTGCTCCTCCTGTCCTGGGGTGTCCCCGATCAGCTGCCCTGTCCTTCTCAGGCTTCAGGCAGGTTCTCCGCTGCTTCACTTTGTAAGCTCCTGCTTGTTGCAGCCTGCTCTCTGGAGCTCCAGAGCCACGCCCTGAACTTTCCCTCCTTTCTCTCACTGCTCCCCTTCCCCCATTAGGAAAAAGATTTAAAGGGGCCTTGCTCTCTAAACCCCAAAGGGGTTACAGGAAAATTTCATTAGAATCAATCTTTTCTCATGGAAAATTTCAGTTTTCATTAAAAAAAACCACTTTCTAATATGAAACCACTGAAATTTGAAATTTTGTGACCAGCCTCAAAAGTGCCAGTAGTCGTCTGTGTTTTAGAAGCTGGAGTCAAGGCAGAGCACAGGTGCAAAACATACAAGTAACAGACACACTACTAACTACAGAAACTTTGCCAAATGCCACATCTTGAAGTGGTGGCTTTTTGGGGGGCTAGAAGTGGGGAGAATATCAAATTATAGTTGAAAGTCAACCTCTTTCCCTCCCCCATATATACCCATTTAAAAAAATATGCTCACAGCTAGCGACTATCATAGCTGGGGGGGTTTGCTAATGATTTTGCATATCCACCAATGTTGATTTTGATGGCTTAAATTTTCAGTGCTACCTGACAGCCAGGTAGCAAATAAAAGGCCTTCAAATGAACCTTACAATTTTCCAGCCCTTTTCAGCTAAATCCAGGCAAGCTAGATCTTCTTAGCTCCCCATGCCATCTTCTTGTTTTTCCCACTATGAAGTACTTTAAATGTCTCATTTTACTTTGAAAAATGACTATAAAAATGGCACCTCTCTACTCCACAGATCTACTTCCTGTGTATTCAGTCACATCTATTTGATTCAGTAATTAATACGTTTACTACTTCTTATTCTCATTAAAAGTGGAGCACAGTTATTGTAGAGTTAGCTGGATTCTGTTCTGGCTCACACATCATACGTAGAATTGATATAAATGTTGGGACAAATTTTGTCTCCAGTTATATTAGGACAACCTCATGAAAAGTTGACAATATGGTAGCAATGGTAATACTGAGTAAGAAATTTGGCCTGCCAGTGATTATGTATAAGCCAGAAGGAAAACAGTTTGCCTTTCTCATCTCATTTTGAATGTGTAGGGATGGCAGCTAGCCCTAAAACAGCATCTTTTTATTTGTAAGATGAGCAGATTTGTTATGGAAGTCACTGAGTATGACATGACAAAAGTGATGAAAACATCTGTTGACAGCGCTGCTGCTGCCACATCATTGCTGAAAATACAATTACAAGATTTCCTAAAGTCACCCAAAGAGACAAACATGGAAGCTCCTGATGGCTTTATTAAACAGACATTTTTCAGAGCAGAACCAGTACTTCAATATTTGTTACACAAACTTGAGAAATATTTGTTCAAAACTGAAAGAAAAAAACCCCCCAAGATGGAATGTGATCAATACTAGAAGGGAGATAGTAAGCAAGAACACAATATTTGATATGCAATTTACTCGGTCAGCCCAGGAAACCAGAACTAAAACAGAAAACATCCTTAGCAAAGATCTTCCTTCATATAGAATATAACTAGACAGGAATTGTCAAACCACAAAAGCCACACCGAATAGTGACATGTATTTTATATAAAGCTGTTCAGATCTGGCTAGCTCTATGCAGGGTCAAGAAGCAAGACAATATGCTGAAGTACAGCTAAGGCACATTTGGATTGTTGCTGCTTTAAGTTCTCCACCAGGTCATGCAAACCACATTACTCTGAGTGGGAATAACCATTTACTGAATACAGACACTCATTTTCCACCAGTGCTAAATCTGATATTAGTGTTTGTCTATAAGACTACTGTTGTACCTTGAGGCCCATCATCTATATAGGTTCTGATTTCTTGTCATGTCATGGGAACATCACAATTAGATTGTTCTTTTCCTAAGGATACATGTGTCAGCAGATGCAAGAATAGCACACACTAAAATGGAAGAAGAAAACCTTCCTAAGGAATCAAAGTGTCACAGCGTTCTGCTTTTATTTTATATATAAAATAGAAAATTGTGACTACATATAAATTAATTCATTCGCTAATTCTGTGATAAATTACTCAAACTGATTGGCTAGTTCTTTTAAATAGATATCAAAACAGATTGTCAAACACCATAACAAGCTGGCTTAATAGCTGTGGCACTCTGTACCTCAAAGCAGCACCCTGGTATGATGGGTTGTCACCCCTAGGGTACAGTCTGGGCCCAGACTCCACCCTGGGGGTGACAACCCAACATATCACATCTGGAACCCCCATATTCACCTGTCATATAATTATGGTATATTTCATAGAAAGCATGCCATGGTAAGATATTATATGAAAGGTCATGACCTGCTGAAACCCATTGTTCTGTCAAAATATGTATATCATTAGTTTGCATGAAGTTATAAGATTTTGCTGTATGGGTTATTACTGAAATATATTGGAAGATTGAGAGTCCCCACTGCTAGTTCCCCAGTGACAACAAAGGAGGTGATCCACTCCCAGGAGGGCGTTAACCATTAATCAAGAGAGGAGTTGTAAACAAGGGATTTTCAGTGCTGTAGGAGGGTTTCGCAAGCATCACACAATGGGGGATGGCTCAACTCTGACTCAGCAAAGCCCACAAGGACATGTCTGGGATAGTGTTTTCCAGGCACATAGACTAAGGATATAAAATAGGGGACAGTGGCATCATGTTTTGACCTTTCTCCTCCCCCACCTATGCTGGAAGCAACAAGAATGCTGGGAAGACAAAAACTTGCACTGAGGAGACTGGTCCCATGCTTAAAGGGGAAGCCTGCATATTAAGAACTATAACCTACCTGCAACGTCCAGTGGGGGTGAGAAAACTGCTTGATCCAAATAAAGCCTTGTCTAATGAGGTTTAAGATACTGTATATAGAAAAGATATATACTGTATATACTGTGTGTTTACCTTTTATTTTCTTTGGTAACTATCTCTGACCTTTTGTGCCTACCACTTATAATTACTTAAAGTCTGTCTTTCTGTAGTCAATAAATCTCTTTTATACTTTGCCTAAAACAGTGTGCTTTGCTTCAAGTCCTTAACAAATCTCAGCTCAGTATACAAAGGCTAATGTGTGTCCTCTCCACATCGAGGGAGGGGGGGAATGGGTCAGGCTTCTGACAAGGGCAAAACAGTATATTTTGGGGGTACAAAACTGGGAGCTTAGGAGATTTGCTGGTGCCTTTCTCTGCGTGATTCATGAGTTGCTCAGGAAGCATTCACGGAATTTAGCTGGGTGTGGGGTTCAACATGTTGTTGTGCTAAGTGATGACAGCGCCTGGAGGGGTTTGCTGCTTGTCACTAGCAAAGCATTGTGAGCAACAGCCCAGGCTGGAGAGTTACGGGGGCACAGCGGTACCCCAGTTCCAGGTTGTGACAGGATCCCAGAGATATAATAGTACAAAAAAGTCATAATTAATTCTAGAAACCATTCAGCAGTGGAACAGAAAGAGCCATATCAGCACAGACACACATTATAAATTATGCCTCATTGCACATAATCGAAATCTCATTGAAATCATTGAGAATCTTTTCACTAATTTCGGTGGTATCTGGATAAAGAACATAGAGACTAAAACGATCGATTATGGACCAGCCTATAAGGAATGTACCATTATTCCTCCTGATAACCAGTATCTTTAATATGATTGTCAATGAGATAAAACACCCAGTCAAATAGTAAATAAATATTGCAATGCATATTTTTCCTCACCCAGTTGTCTACATTTTAATCCATGTCCCTGTCTTAAAAGTATACCACCCATTCTCAGAAAGGTCCAATGCAACACCCAGTTGGAATGGCAATAGAAAGTGCTCCATTGCATGTCTCCCTGAAATGAAGTCCTAATGGTAGCCACATTCTGCAATGCTTAAAAACATACAAAATTATCTTGAAGTCAATTGAAACTTTTGTCTAAGAATCACAGAATTTAGCCCACTGAGAGTTTATAGGATCACTGAACACCCTTAAATATGCCCAACCTTGACAGTATCACACATGACATAAATGATTATAGACTCCAGTAATTAGGCTTTTGTTAAAGCACAATTAAATGAGATTAGTAACAGCAGAGTCAGTAAATCTATATTTAATTTAAACTCACCAATGAACTGAGGGGAGCTCCTCAATCACTTGTTTTATTTTGTCTTAATTTAATGGAGTCTCCAACTCATTTTTTCTTTTCTAATCTACAGTCTTTAAAAGGAATATTTTCAAATATAAAGTTACACATTTGTCCTGATTCTGCACCTTAAAAACAATTTAATATTTCATTTATTATATCAGGGTCTCTTCATTCATGCTATTTTCCTGTTTTACTGTCATTTCAAAATATCATGACAGGCATTGCTGATAAATTGATTACATATTGGCACAAAATGTAAATTCTATTTTTTGTACACTTTCCAAATGTATAAGACATACAAAGCAAATTTCTCAGTGAAGTTAGTGTGTTGGTTCATCAAACCTTGATGTTACTCATAAAGAAAGGTTCAGATCGGTGGCAAAGATGCTCATCCGGGCTTATTGTCTTCATGGGCTCAATGGTCACAGACAGGTACACTAACACATCTATGCCCTCAACAAGATATCAGCTCAGCATAACATAATGCTATCCCCTAAACCGTTACAAAGAAGTTCCTCCTATGACTTCTCCTTTTATACATTGATACAAACAAGTTAGGTATCACACTTTATATCAGGGGTCTCAAACTCCCGGCCTGCAGGCCACCTGCGGCCCACGAGCCTCCCCAATGTGGCCCGTGGGGCTCCAGCAGTTTTTGGGCCGGGTCTCTCCCTTGGCCCCACCTGTCACCCCAAGGGCCCCAGCAGCGCAGCAGAGTGAGCAGCTCGTTCCAGTGGCTGCCGGCCCTGGGGCGGGACTGTGCTTTGGCACGCTGCCCCCGCACCGAACGCCCCTGCAGCCAATGGGACATTGCGGGGGTGGTGCTTGGGGCAGCAGCATGCAGAGGCCCCCCCGGCCCACCCCACCCCGCCTTGGAACCCCAGGTAAGTGCAGCACCCCCGGCCAGAGCCTGCACCCCCACTCCCTCCCCACATACCCACCCCCAAATGCCCTCCCAGAACCTGCACCCCCTCCCCCTTTCTACACATCCCCAGCCCTCAAACTCCCTCCCAGAGCCTGCACCCCAACCTCTGCCCCATCCCAGAGCCTGCACCCAGCATCCAAACTCCATCCCAGAGCCTGCACCCCAGACTCCCTCCCCCATCCAAACTCTCTCCCAGAGCCCAACCTCACTCCCCTTCTGCACCCAAACTCCCTCCCATAGCCTGTACCCCAATTACCCTACCCCAGACCTCCTCTCCCATCCAAACTCCCTCCCAGAGCCTTAGGCAGGTGGGGGCAGAGTTTTTTTGGGGGGTGGGTTCTGGGCGGCATGAGTGACGTTATTGGCCCGCTGGGAGGATTTGAGTACTGCCCCTGGCCCTAAGCTAAATTGAGTTTGAGACCCCCCTGCTCTAGATTTTGTTAGTTACCACCCTTATTCTTGTACCTGCTAGTTCAAACAAAACAGCTTCATTCATAATCCTGCTAGCCCATCCTTATCTTATGAGGGGTCAGGGTGTTCCTATACCATCTCTTGGGCATTTGTTTACATAGTTATTTTAGAACTCTAGTGTTCTTGTTCCATCCTCTCAGATCAGGACTGCATTTAGTTAGCTAATACCTGGTGTGTTACTATTCTGCCAAGGCCAGACCTACTTTGGTTCACCTTGTCAGCTATGCCCAGGGCTCCAGCAATGCCCACACAAGCATGTTCCCCCTTCTCTGCAACCACTTCAACAGAGCATCTCCCTAGTAGAAAAAATATGATGGATTTTAACTGGAGTCAAATGCCATCTATACAGTAATTTATAAAAATTATCTTTATAAGCTGCACAAACTGAAGATATGTATCTCTTTTCCCATAGAGACCCGCATTCATCCATATCAATTTCTTTGTCCAAATCCTTCTCCCATCTTTTCATCCAGGTTGTTTTCTTAACATTTTTTTCAATCAAAATTGTATACATCTTAGAAATTAAATGTTTTCTTCCAGCTTGCTCCTGAGTTGACTCCTCAAACATAGTTAAAGCTCTAGACAGAGCTGCCTCATATCCAGATTTCACAATAAAACTTATGACCTGAAAATATGGGATCTTTACAGTATTTATGTAAGGGGACTGTTGCCCCTTACTAACATTCAGTGGGGGTGTTTTAGTTGCTAGCTCCCAGTACTAAAAGGGGAAGGGTCTATGGGAAATCAGGACCCTGAGACTGTTAGTCCCCAGGAACAATGGGGAGAGGCCAATGCTCCAGGTCAGCCAGAATGACAGGGCAGGCAGGCTAATCAGAGAGTCAGGAGGCCACGGAGGTCCCGTCCTCCGTGTGAGCTGGATTTGCTTGGGTCAGACAGAGTGGGACCGAGCTAAGGAGAAAGCAGGGGCCTGAGCTAAGCTGGGGAGCAGAGCTGGGCCAGATCCAGAGGGACCCAAAAAGCAGCCCAGAGAGAGCAGACCCTGTCCTGGGAGCAGAGCTGCAGCCCCAAAGCCAGAGGCACAGCCCAGAGAGAGCAGACTTGCCCTGGGAGCAGAGCTGCAGCAACCAGAGCCAGAGGGGCCAGAAAAGCAGCCCGGGAAGCAGGTCAGTGCTGGGAGCAGTCTCACAGAAGCAGCCTGCAGAGCAGACCTGTCCTGGGAACAGAGCTGTAGCAACCGGAGGCAGAGGGGCCAAAGAAGCAGCCCAGGGAGCTGGAGGCAGAGCAGCTGAGACCGAGTGGTGCAGCTGGGGCTGGAGCAGTCTGGAGCTGGGTGCGGTGAGCAGCTGGGGAGAGCGAGGGGGACCCTGGGCAGCGGGCCCAGCACAGGGAGACGCCTCAGCCAAGGGGCTCTGCAGGCCAGGCTTGGGTCATAACCCCAACATGGCAGGAGCGACACTGGGAAGAAGGGTCCTACCACTTAGAGCCTGGGAGCGTGTGGCCACCACCAGAGCAAGTGTCCAACCCACAGCATCCCTGCAGCACAGCCAGGGCCTGAGAAGGAGGCCTGGGACTTGCAAGGAACAGACTGTGAACTGCCCGGACATTCCAGAGACACTGTTTGTGATGTTCCCTGCCACAGAGCGGGTTGATGTGTTTCCTTTAACCTTTCCCATTTTTCCTTATTCTTTTTAAAATTAATTGTTGATTAAATAACTTGCATTTGCTTTAAATTGTATGTAATGGTCAGTGGGTCAGAGAAGTGCCCAGTGCAGAGAGAGTACCCCGGAGTGGGGACACCCTAGCCCCTGTCCTAGGTGACCACAGCAGGGTTGGGGGTCGAGCCCCCAGGAATCCTGGGCCCAGCCTTGTTGGGGTTACAAGGACTCTGCCAGACAGGAAAGTGGAAGGGGAGTCCTCAAGGGCAGGGAGGCCACTAGGTAAAGGAAGTGGGAGTGAGGAGTCAGATCCTTTCGCTAGCCCACTTCACTGGGGTAGTACAGAAGCCAGGAAAGTTCCCCACAATAGTGGGACTATTCCCCCGCTTACATTTATATTATTACATACCTCTTGGTCTGTAATAATCAAATCAGGACCCAGAAACAGCTGTCCAAATTGAGTAAGCTCAGCTCCTACCCCAAAATGAATAGTCAGTTTGATATTTCTTATGGTGGCACCCAAGTGCTACACACCTAACTATAGCAGTGTAGACAGGGAGGCACGGTTTGGGGGACTAGAGAGAGTTTACGATATGTACCTGGGTATATACCCACACCCTTCAGATGTGTAATCCAGGCCTCACTGACTACTCTGCTATTTACACCCATGCTACAGGGGCTATGCGGGTATGTAACTACATGCCAAAAGAAATTTGCAATGTAGACATACCCAAAACATAATTTTTTTTAAGATCAAATGCATTGCACTGGCTGTAAGTCAACTCACTTTGTTGCTAGATTAAAAGGATGAAAGACTTTTCTGAAGCCACTTCATGATTCTGCCTGTTTCATTTGACAAAAGTATTGGTATTAATCATTTTAGCAGAAAATTGTAGTATCAGCTGTATCCATGTATATTTGGGCTTCTACAAAAGCCTACAAATGGTTCTATATGTTTACCATGTGTACTATGGGAGTTTTGGAGAAATGTTTAAACAATCTCTTCATGTCAGTTAGGTAAAAGAGAATCATCATCATCATCACCACCATCATTCAGATTAAATTACATTTTATCGCACCCCTACAACTCTTATAGGGTAGTGTTGCCAGCCGTTATAGGGGTGAGCAAGAAGGGTGGTCACTATTAATTTTTTTGCTCCGCTCTGATGAGCTGACCATTTTTGCTCTTTTGCTACGGATTAGCTAGCTTATTTTATTTATTTATTTGGCTTGGCCACTGGGGAGAAGGGGGCACCAAAAACATATTTGCCATGGCCAGCAAAATTGCTAGGGCTGCTCCTGAATGTCGCCATTTCATTAGAGATTATCTAACTTAGTAGGTACATGAGAAAGTAGAATCAGTCCTGTTTTAGGAGAAAAAATAGGGAAATAATATCTTGACAAGTGGGAAGGAAGGAGATCAAGGAAAACAGACTGAAATCTCAGGAGCCCACATATATCGGCTAAATCTACAACACAGTTATTCCTGTTCGGCATAGCTTTCAAATGAGGGACACAAATGCTCCTGCCTCATACTGGGAATGAGGGGCGATCAACAGGTTATCTCAAGTGCTTATATACAAATGCACAAAGCCTTGGAAACAAGCAGGGAGAACTGGAGGTCCTGGTGATGTCAAGGAACTATGACGTGATCGGAATAACAGAGACTTGGTGGGATAACTCACATGACTGGAGTACTGTCATGGATGGTTATAAACTGTTCAGGAAGGACAGGCAGGGCAGAAAAGGTGGGGGAGTAGCACTGTATGTAAGGGAGCAGTATGACTGCTCAGAGCTCTGGTACGAAACTGCAGAAAAACCTGAGTGTCTCTGGATTAAGTTTAGAAGTGTGTGCAACAAGAGTGATGTAGTGGTAGGAGTCTGCTATAGACCACCGGACCAGGGGGATGAGGTAGATGAGGCTTTCTTCCGGCAGCTCACAGAATCTACTAGATCGCATGCCCTGATTCTCATGGGTGACTTTAATTTTCCTGATATCTGCTGGGAGAGCAATACAGCGGTGCATAGACAATCCAGGAAGTTTTTGGAAAGCGTAGGGGACAATTTCCTGGTGCAAGTGCTAGTGGAGCCAACTAGGGGGGGCGCTTTTCTTGACCTGCTGCTCACAAACCGGGTAGAATTAGTGGGGGAAGCAAAAGTGGATGGGAATCTGGGAGGCAGTGACCATGAGTTGGTTGAGTTCAGGATCCTGACACAGGGAAGAAAGGTAAGCAGCAGGATACGGACCCTGGACTTCAGGAAAGCAGACTTCGACTCCCTCAGGGAACGGATGGCCAGGATCCCCTGGGGGACTAACTTGAAGGGGAAAGGAGTCCAGGAGAGCTGGCTGTATTTCAAGAAATCCCTGTTGAGGTTACAGGGACAAACCATCCCAATGAGTCGAAAGAACAGTAAATATGGCAGGCGACCAGCTTGGCTTAATGGTGAAATCCTAGCGGATCTTAAACATAAAAAAGAAGCTTACAAGAAGTGGAAGGTTGGACTTATGACCAGGGAAGAGTATAAAAATATTGCTCGGGCATGTAGGAATGATATCAGGAGGGCCAAATCGCACCTGGAGCTGCAGCTAGTCAGAGATGTCAAGAATAACAAGAAGGGTTTCTTCAGGTATGTTGGCAACAAGAAGAAAGCCAAGGAATGTGTGGGCCCCTTACTGAATGAGGGAGGCAACCTAGTGACAGAGGATGTGGAAAAAGCTAATGTACTCAATGCTTTTTTTGCCTCTGTTTTCACTAACAAGGTCAGCTCCCAGACTGCTGCGCTGGGCATCACAAAATGGGGAAGAGATGGCCAGCCCTCTGTGGAGATAGAGGTGGTTAGGGACTATTTAGAAAAGCTGGACGTGCACAAGTCCATGGAGCCGGACGAGTTGCATCCGAGAGTGCTGAAGGAATTGGCGGCTGTGATTGCAGAGCCATTGGCCATTATCTTTGAAAACTCGTGGCGAACCGGGGAAGTCCCGGATGACTGGAAAAAGGCTAATGTAGTGCCAATCTTTAAAAAAGGGAAGAAGGAGGATCCAGGGAACTACAGGCCAGTCAGCCTCACCTCAGTCCCTGGAAAAATCATGGAGCAGGTCCTCAAAGAATCAATCCTGAAGCACTTGCATGAGAGGAAAGTGATCAGGAACAGCCAGCATGGATTCACCAAGGGAAGGTCATGCCTGACTAATCTAATCGCCTTTTATGATGAGATTACCGGTTCTGTGGATGAAGGGAAAGCAGTGGATATATTGTTTCTAGACTTTAGCAAAGCTTTTGACACGGTCTCCCACAGTATTCTTGTCAGCAAGTTAAGGAAGTATGGGCTGGATGAATGCACTATAAGGTGGGTAGAAAGCTGGCTAGATTGTTGGGCTCAACGGGTAGTGATCAATGGCTCCATGTCTAGTTGGCAGCCGGTGTCAAGTGGAGTGCCCCAGGGGTCGGTCCTGGGGCCGGTTTTGTTCAATATCTTCATAAATGATCTGGAGGATGGTGTGGATTGCACTCTCAGCAAATTTGCGGATGATACTAAACTGGGAGGAGTGGTAGATACGCTGAAGGGGAGGGATAGGATACAGAAGGACCTAGACAAATTGGAGGATTGGGCCAAAAGAAATCTGATGAGGTTCAATAAGGATAAGTGCAGGGTCCTGCACTTAGGACGGAAGAACCCAATGCACAGCTACAGACTAGGGACCGAATGGCTAGGCAGCAGTTCTGCGGAAAAGGACCTAGGGGTGACAGTGGACGAGAAGCTGGATATGAGTCAGCAGTGTGCCCTTGTTGCCAAGAAGGCCAATGGCATTTTGGGATGTATAAGTAGGGGCATAGCGAGCAGATCGAGGGACGTGATCGTTCCCCTCTATTCGACATTGGTGAGGCCTCATCTGGAGTACTGTGTCCAGTTTTGGGCCCCACACTTCAAGAAGGATGTGGATAAATTGGAGAGAGTCCAGCGAAGGGCAACAAAAATGATTAGGGGACTGGAACACATGAGTTATGAGGAGAGGCTGAGGGAGCTGGGATTGTTTAGCCTGCAGAAGAGAAGAATGAGGGGGGATTTGATAGCTGCTTTCAACTACCTGAAAGGGGGTTCCAAAGAGGATGGCTCTAGACTGTTCTCAATGGTAGCAGATGACAGAACGAGGAGTAATGGTCTCAAGTTGCAGTGGGGGAGGTTTAGATTGGATATTAGGAAAAACTTTTTCACTAAGAGGGTGGTGAAATACTGGAATGCGTTACCTAGGGAGGTGGTAGAATCTCCTTCCTTAGAGGTTTTTAAGGTCAGGCTTGACAAAGCCCTGGCTGGGATGATTTAACTGGGAATTGGTCCTGCTTCGAGCAGGGGGTTGGACTAGATGACCTTCTGGGGTCCCTTCCAACCCTGATATTCTATGATTCTATGATCTGATACACAGAGAGTCAAAAAGAAGGATAGAAGGGGGAGAAACACACTGCAAGAATCTTAAATTTGTTGGTTGTTCCATGACATAAAATTCTATGAGATCAACACATATCAAAATGTCTACTTAACTGATCGTTAAACAAACGATTGTATTATAAGCTAATAGGAAAACAACACTAATGAATTAACAAACTTCCAGGGTATTTAAGAATGAATATCCTTTCCTAGTTAAGGAAATAATCTTCTGTCTTCTGCTGCAAATATATTTAAAAATAATATTCGCAGTATAAAAACTTTTCCATAACTGGGTCTTAAAATTTGTTAACCTTCCCAATTCTGCTCAGTTTTAGAACTAGCTGATGATATATTATTGGGTTTGACAAAGTCATGAAACCTCAGATTAAGCTTCTATTAAAATATACATTTTATGACAGATTTGTCAGGTTAAATTTATTGCTCATACATATTTCTGGTTCAGTAGTATCAAATTATCCCAATTTGAGCTTTCATGGTATGATTTCTATCAGGAGAGAACATTATTTGGCAATAAATTTCATAAACTACACTAGTTTGATCCCCATAAAAAGTGATCATAAGAAATTCACTCTCAGAGACAAATGTATATATTTTGTTCACTCATTTTGCTTTGCTTAAAGCTTTACGTTCTACAAAAAAGTATATGTACAGGGCATGTGTATAAATTATTACACATTAGATAAAGGAACACGGGAATATGTTTATGTATTCATATATGCACACAATTTACTTAATTACTAAGAGGTCTAGTCTTCTGGCAATTCATATATTTCACTCCCACTGACATTAATGAGAACTGCACGCAAATATAATACAAGTGATTCATAAGTGATTTAGAAGAAGAAAAAAATAAAGCTGGGGTGGTACATTCTAGGGCTGGAGCAAACAATGAGGAGATGCCTGTCTCTCTCACCCCCCTCCAATTAATCAGCTATGGCGTTTGGAACAGTTTAAGAATGTCCATCTTCCTCTTGATATGGATGCCTACACCTTCTGCCAGTTCCTTCCCTTACCCAGACACAACCACACATCCTACCCATTTGTATTATAGGCTCTAGAAGGGCCTAATGGTCTACTATTCTCCTTGATGAGTCTCTCCTTTCTTGTCAGAGGCAGCCTTCGGGAACTGTAATCCGCAATTCCAAGGTCATGGAGCCTCATTTTCAGGAAATGATCAGCTAGCCTGCTCCTGAGTTCTTGTGTCTGGTCTCTTCTAAAGGAAAGTCAGATAGTACCTTCCACTCAGTCCAACTGGGAATCACTTTATAGGTGTGGCTGGGTAGCCCACTCCCTCACTCTTGTGCAGAACCACTAAGCTAGTAGGACATGGGAGAAATCTGATGGACTTTGAGGGTTTTCAAAACATGGTTGTGCACATTAGGGCTTCGGATCTGGAATTTTTATTTTAAAATAGCAAGTTAGCAGAACCAAGCACTGTGGGGGCTAAATCCTGCCACACAGAAGCTCTGGGAATGGGGCACTTCTATAAGTTGATACCGAGTGTACTGGGAAGAATGGGCTACCCAAATACTAGACTGGAGTCACCAAGTCAACTCTAAAAAGGAGACCTCACCTACACCTGTGGGAATTGGAGACCCCTAAATATCTCACCGAAGTAGAAGAACACCCACCAGAGGACATATCACTGAGTTAATCAAAGAGAAAACACTATTGACAAGGGGGATGCAAATTTGGTTAAGGGTAGGAAGTTACAAGGATTAGGAAAGGCAGCTGCAGGCCTGATTGAGGGCCTCAGTTTTGGCTGAACATCCATGCCAACCCTCTAAACCGTTCTGAAGCTCTCCTATCATGACTATTTACTCTATGAATCTTCTGAAAACAAGGGTCACTAAACTATCGTGCCATAGTGCTTTCTATGAGGATTTTGTACTGGTTTCCGTAACTGTAATATATGACCTTATCTTGTGATAAATAATTTAATACTGTGCACACAGTATTAATTGGTCTGCTAGAATCCCTGCATCTGCTACCACAAAATTAAACAAAATCTGCTTTTATAATTTATTGAACTATTGTTTAAGCATTTCAAATCTTCAAAGGGTACCTCGTGGACCACATACCGCCCAATAGGGTTATGTCTTAATTATAGGTTTCCAATCAGTTATTGATACTCAGTAGATAATTTATTTGGCGGAACTGCCACTCTTCTACCTAACTGGGACTAACTGTATGATTGACATAATGTGGCCAGTGACCAACAGTGCCATTCTTGGTAAGGGAAAAATGTCATGATTCTTTTTGAACTCCAGTCTCTAGAATCGTTTGTCTTTAGACCTAGGGCTAGATTCTCTATAGCCCTATGCCGTGTAAATATTCACACCAGAGCAAAGGGGGCACAAGCTGTATCACTTTACTCAGTAGTATTTTACACCTACTTTGCACTTATGTAAATGAGTACCCAGGGCTGAAGACAAAAGAGAATCTGACCCATTTTATTTAATAATGGATGTGTTTTATTATCTACTTACAACATAAACTTTGCATGGCACATTGTGCCCCTTGATACGGCTACACACACACAAACTACACAAATAAAGGCCAAGGCTAGATACTAAAAACAGGAAACAATATTTTATTTATTAAAAATAAGGAATGTGACTGCTGCTCTTCCTCACCCTACTCATGCTCTCTTCATTTTAGTGCCCTAATCTTTTCCTGACTAGTTTGAGTGCTTGCAATCTTTGAGAAGCTAAATCTTTGCTAGCATACTGTGACTAGTAATGAATAAAAGTGGGGAGGGGGAAGCAAGCTGAAAAGAATTTAATTTTAAGACAAACACCAGCTGCAGTTCAGCTGTGCAACAATTAATGGGTCAGACAGGCCCTTCTTGCCTCCCCCAATAACATGAAGGCAGAAGCATTTTCTGTGAGATTTACTTGACTACTTGAACAATAAAACTAAGAAGATACAAAATACACTGCTGGATAAATGGGAGACATTAAAAGAAGAAGTTAGACACATTTATTGTACATCAAAATTTAATATGCTTGAGGGCAGAAGAGAGTCTATGAATTTAAACAAGTGGAGATGAAAGTGCTCAGCAGGGGAAAAGGACATTGAGAGTTTTCTACATTAGAAAGATTCTGAAGCAAGGACTACTAGCAGACCATAAAACGGAGAATCCAAGAAAAAACATTGCCAGGGCTACAAATATCTAGATCCTCGGTCCATGGAGAAAAAAAATCCCTCTAGCCTGGTAGATTGTATTGAAAATAAATTTTTGATTTCTTGGGTTAAACACCACACAAGACGACACAGTTAACATGCTTCTGTGCTGCTGGATCTTATGAATAGGAAAAGTGGGATCAGGACTGGGTCTCACTATAGCTACTATCTAGTGTCTGGAAACGTCTTACACATAATTAAAATGAATTTGTAGATCCTGAAAATAATAATAACTCTTAGGATGCTTGACAAGGACAGCTAGTTCTTCTCACTCCTGGCAGTTTCTTAGCATCTTCCCAGACTTCTAATGTTACAGCCAGAAACTGGAAAGAGATTATTCGCTAGAGCTGCTAGACAGAGATTTGGAGGGCTTTTTTAAAAAATATTTTTGAGCTGCAACTGTGTAAGGTGATTGGTGAGCACAAACCAGCTGTCACCAAAGTCGGCTAGTCAAAAAATTGCAGTGATCAACATGCTGACATTTGCCAAAATGAACAGCAACTGCGTGTCATCCACATGGAAATAGCAACACCACATGACTAATCCTGTCCAAGTGCAAAACAAAGCAAGATGCTAGCGTGTTGGAGATAGGATGCTGCATCAGTAAGTTATAGAAAAATTTGAACGATTTGCAAAATGCCTTGCTCTCCTATTTTGAGCTTTCTGCAGTTTATAACAATCCAAACATCTTCAATACTCAAAGTCCTATCAGAATGGAAATTAGATTTTAGTTATATAACAAAATGTTAGTAAACACTCAAATCAGAGCACAATGATCCTTTTAGCCACAAACACCAGCCCTTGGCTCCAACCAAGCTGTGCTCAGTGCAGAACCTGAGAAGGGATACAAACGTAACTGTACACTACCTTTGTGCTCCTACAATCTGCAATTATCTATTCATGCCGACCGCTACCAGTGCTTAATTTGTGTCAGGGCTTGCCAGGCCTGAGCCCTGGCACCTCTAGGCTTGCTGAGTCAGTTACAAGTTCCAGCATGGGCAGCAGAAGGCTCATGCAGGCCGCAGAGTGCCTTTCTGTGCTGGGGCTGCAGTTGCTTCAACCACAGGCTCCAGCTGCTTCAACCACAGGCTCCAGCACCACTGCCTCCCTGGCACTCCTGCACGAGCCAGCAGCACCCTGAGCCTGCTGGATGCCCAGTCGGTGCAGCTGCAGCTAAATCAGCGCAAGCGGAGCTCCCACACCCTGGGCAATGAGTCCTTCGGGGCCGGGAACACCACCTCCAAGCAGCACTTCTGCCAGTGCCCCCTTCCTTCCTCGGGGTCTTCCACAAGGAGGCTGCTGCTCCCTGGGAGGCCCAGAAGAGGCAGAGACTCCCCAATGCTGGCAGCAAGAAGAGGGGTAAGGCGTCAGGAAATGGGGACGGGACCATGTGGCCAGGGCACAGTGTGGGGCAGGAGGAGCTGGGCACCAGGGAAGTTCCAAGAGGCAGCCTCAGTGCCACGGGCAGGACGCCGCCAAGGGAGGCGGAGCAGGCACATAGAGCCGTCGGAGCGGGTGCACAAGATGCACCAAGCACGGATGCAGCTCCATACTCTGGCCGGGGGGGCTGACCTAGCTGCCACACCCTCCTGGCTGCCAGAGCCCCCAGCTGCAGCCATGCTCGTTAGTTCACAAACAAACATTATTTTGTTTCACTTCATCTATAATTTGGATTTGACTGTTAAATATGGGCACCCAGCAGGTGATAATGTTCCAAGATATGAAAGCAGCTCGACCGTCAAAGGGAGAAAAAGAAGAAGTCAGGTTAACATGTCCAGAGGCAGCCCAGATCAAAATCAGACAAGATACATAAATATTACCGAAAGACTTTCATTCTCATGTCTGGAAAAGTGTAGGAATCTTAGAACTCTTATGCTCCAGCCTGGATGATCTTCATAAGGCAAAGTTCTGCCGGTAAATCAGCTGTTTTATACTCAGTGATAGATTTTTAATCTGTACTTCATCCATAGAAAAAACACACTGATTCACACTCATGACTGAGACCCTCCATGAATTTGTGCACACTGCAAATCAGGAAGGAAGGAAGGTAAAACAAAAAACAAAAACCACCCCTCAAGGATGATGCATAATAAGTTTACCTTGTTAGTTTCATAAGTGTAATTAAAAATATTTACTGATACTCCATCATTCTATAGAGTATATTTTGTAAAATAATGGTGTGTAGAAGTCTCTATAGAACTATGCTACAAAAGCCTTGCGGAGAGTTGAGTTTTCACCAGCAGCTTTTAGTATACATGATAAAGTGTGAAGTTCAGCAAGGTTCTCCTGTAGTAAATCACAGATATCACACACAAAAATCTTAAAAGCACTCCCACCTTCTGGGTTAAAGAAAATTAGGCATACATGCAGATGACAATATTTTTGTATGACAAAGAAAGTATCTCTTCAATACCCTCCTTTGAAGGTTATATTCTGTCCTCTCAGTAACAGGCAGAGTGATATTTGGATGGATGCAGGTTTCATTTTAGAATGTATAACTCCATCATAGCCAAAATGGAACCCGATTGCTGGCACTTAAAATTAAAAAGGTTATAGAGCAGTTTTTAAACTAAGGGCTGGAGGAAAGCCGACAGGTGTGGAGGAGCACGTGGTTCGGACAGAGACATCCCTTAGGAGAGGATCTATTAATGGAGATTCCCTATGTCCTAGTAAGGAGGCGAGGATGGAAGATGATAAAATACAGGTAGGATCTGATGAGAACCAGTCAAATAAAAAAAGAGTCCTATTCAATTACATCACATAATGGAAGACAGCTAAAAAGTGACAATTTTTTAAAGTACTGATATACCAATGCTAGAAAATAATAAGATGGGTGAACTAGAGCGCCTCGCATTAAATGAGTATATTGCTATAATAGGCATCACAGAAACTTGGTGGAATGAGGATAGTCAATGGGACACGGTAATACCAGGATACAAAATATACAAGAAGGACAAAACTGGTCGTGATGATGGGGGAGTGGCACTATATGTGAAAGAAAGCATAGAATCAAATGAAGTAAAAATCTTAAATGAATCAAATTGCACCACAGAATCTCTATGGATAGTAATTCCACGCTTGAATAATAAGAATATAGCAGTGGAGATATACTACCGACCACCTGCCCCGAGGGAAGATTAGTGAGTTTTTAATTTTTATAGCCTCTCAAATGGGGGGACTTCAATTATCCCCATATTGACAGGGTACATGTCACCTCAGGACGGGATGCAGAGATAAAGTTTCTTCACACCTTAAATGACTGCTTCGTGGAGCAGCTAGTTCTGGAACCCACAAGAGGAGAGACAATTCTAGATTTCATCCTAAGTGGAGCACAGGATCTGATACAAGAGGTGAATATAGCTCGACCGCTTGGTAATAGTGACCATAATATAATTAAATTTAACATCGCTGTGGTGGGGAAAACACCACAGTAGCCCAACATGATAGCATTTAATTTCAGAAAGGGTGAACTACACAAAAACGAAGAAGTTAGTTAAACAGAAATTAAAAGGTACAATGCCAAAAGTAAAATCCCTACAAGCTGCATGGAAACATTTTAAAGACACCATAATAGAGGCTCAACTTAAATGTATACCCCAAATTTAAAAACATAGTAACAGGACCAGAAAAATACCACCGTGGCTAAACAACAAAGAAAAAGAACCAGTGAGAGGCAAAAAGGCATTCTTTAAACGGTGAAAGTTAAATCCTACTGAGAAAAATAAAAGGAGCATAAACTCTGGCAAGTGAAGTGTAAAAATATAGTTAGGAAGCCCAGAAAAGAATTTGAAGAACAGCTAGCCAGACCAGCGCCGGCCCACAACATTTTGGCACCTGAGGCGGGGAGCTCAAATGACACCCCCATGCCTCCTCGCTTGGGCCAAAACTTTGAAAGGTCTCAATTCTGCCTTCTTCCTGTCCGACTCCTCTCATGGTACTGCTCTGCTACCTATCCCAATAAAGGAGAACTAACAACTTAAAATGCCTTGTTCAAAAATTTTAAGTAACACTTAACTTTCAAATGCCTGAACAGCAAATGTAACTTTTGTTTGCATAGTAAACACTGGCATTTTTATCTGTTTGAATAATCAAAGTGATGCTTTCCGTGTCCTCTTGGTTGCAAAGATTTGAACTGCTTCCTGAAGGTCCACAGTCTGGGCCAGCTCATGCTCTACTGAAATGGTTGCGGGGCCGACTGCCTCTCCTGTGTCATTGTGGAGCGTTTTTATTAACTTCAGGTTGGAGAAGCTGCATTCTCCACTGGCAACTGTTACAGGAAGTGTCAGAAGTATGCGCAGAGCAACAAAAGCATTTGGAAAGAGAGTGGTCATCTTATTTGTGCACATATATTCCAGAACAGCCTTTGCAGTTGACCCTGCTGAAATGTATCTTGAAAGGGCTTTCAGTTCATCACCTAAATCACTCGCATCAATATTGCGCATGTCATCATGTGTCAACACTGTCTCTAGTGCCCTGTATTGCTGGTGTAGGTCTTCTTCAGGTATAGTGAGGAGTTTTGGAAAATCATACAACATCCCAAATATACGGCTGTGTTCCTTGAGCTACATGAAACATTCTTCAACTGACTGTATTACATAATCTAGCACCTGGTTAAAGAATTCAACTTTGAATTGTTGTTTGGGACTCTTATGGGATTATCTCATGCCTCGTAATCAAAATGTCGTCTTCTTCGGTGACTCTTGTATTCTTGAATGGGTGTGAAAATAGCTTCAGTGTGAAGTTGCTCTGCTAACTTCTGTGCACTCTTCAGAACGTTTTGAAATCCCTCATCTGACCAGTAAGACTGTAGGTATGACTTTGCTTTGTCCAGTTGTTCCATTGCTCCAGATGTGTCAAGGTCAACACCTTGGAGTCTCTTGCTTACAACATTTATTTCAAACGGTATGTCATGCCACAACACTAAGCCACACAGAAATTTGAAGTTATGTATGTTTCTAGTGATTCCATTTCCCTCTGCCACTGTTCTCCCACGACCCTTCCTGTCATAGCATTATCCTCCATAATGGCAACTATGGCATCAGCTATCTTCCCAATTTGGTGTTTGATAGGCTTTATCGCCTCCACTCGACTTTCCCATCATGTGGCACTCAGTGGTTTCAGTGTCCAAGAGGATGTTCCCAGATGTTGCTTCAAAATTTGCCATTGATGAGTTGATGCAGAGAAAAATACATAGATGCTTTGAATTACATTAAAAAATTCAGCAGCCTCACTAGAAGCTGATGCTGCATCACTGACTACCAAGTTCAATGAATGAGAACTGCATGGGACAAAAAAAAGCTCGAGGGTTTAACTCTCAGATCCGTGTCTGCACTCGTCTCTGTTCTTTCCTCTCATGTTGGCACCATTATCATAGCCCTGATGCCATATGTCAGCTATCGCAATTCCCGTATCTTCCAGCTTTTTAACAAGCACATTTGTCATACCAGCTCCTGTAGTATCATCAATGTCAATAAATTCTAGAAAATGCTCTCTGACAGTCACCATTGCAGGGACATTTTCACTAGGTTCTGTTGTTGTTACAAAATGCACCATTAAAGTAATTTGTTCCGTATGGCTGATGTCAGGTGTGCAGTCCAGAATAACAGAGTAATATCTTGCTAACTGCAGATCTGCCATAATCTTCTGTTTGACTTTTGTTGCCAGTACTGTATGATCTCATTTGGAATTGTTTTTCCAAGGTAGTGGTGTGTATACATTTCTTGGGTGGTGACTTGCAGATGCTGCTGGAGCACAGCATCAAACTCAACCATCAGCTCCACAATTTTAAGGAAGTTTCCGTTGTTTGGCGCATACAGCTGATCTGAAGTGCCACACAGTGCTAGGTTTTGGGTAGCAAGCATTCTCACAATGGCAATGAGCCTTTTCAGAACTTTTTACTAGTAAAGAGACTCTGATGCAATCTTCTCTTGATGCGGATCATTTATGGTGGCCTTTAATCTTAGTCTCATCTCAACCTCTTTCCACCTATGGAATGCTCTCTGGTGATTTGCTGCCTTCTCATGGCATGCCAGATTTCTAGCCAGATTTTTCCAGTCTTTTGTTCCTGTAGAACCCAATGTGGCTGGAACGTTAGACTGGAAGAGTTTGCAACAAAAACAGTATGCAGCATTCTGGGTTTTTGAGTACATAAGCCATGGTCTCTCCACTTTGTCACCATTGGGGATTTCATGCCAGTAACGTGTTGGATGGAAACGTCTATTTTCACTGTCTTTGGGGAACATGAAGTTTTTCACTTGCTGTGGCCCATTCAATACAAGAAAGTCCCTCAGACTACTGCTCAAGTGGGTCCACAGTCCTGGATCATCTAGACTTAAGGAACTTAACTCAGCAGCAGCTGTTTCTTGCGCCTCCACCACACTCTTCTCTGATCTACACTTTTCTTCAGGAATGTGCGCGGTTACATCCATTTGAGATGGAGATATGGATGCTGCAGTAGCTGCCAGCTCACCTGCACTCTGACTAACTGGAAGATCAGGCATCTCCCCACCACTCACATCCTCACTGGGGCCAGAAGGCTCACCGTGAACATTTGTGTCTATGTATGTCAGGAGAGCTCCTTCCTGCTTAGATAGAAAAGCTTCCTTTGCTTTCTTTCTTTTTCTGAATGCTGCCCCAGAGGGGCATTTTCTTCTTTCACTCATGACTGCTGTTCTGTGCCAGCTATAGTGGCTCTCAACACTCAACTGAAGTGGATAAATAAGCAGGCTGGTAGCAGGGCCTGAGTGAGGGAAGATATCAGCCTCTTAAGGGCCTAATTGGCTCCTACTACTTCAGTTGACTGCCTGTTCTCCTCAAGTGGGTTCAGGGAAGCAGCAGGAAACAGGAAGCTCCCTGAGAAGCTGGTGTTAATCAGTCCAGGCTCCTGGGGGTGCTAGAGAGGTATATAAGAGGCTCCTCCACCTCCTCTCTCTCCCTGCAGCTCCTGCTGCTTTCTGTTATTCCCTCTCACCTTTTCTCCTGCCTACCTGTTATGTCTCTTGTGCCCTCCTTCCTCCAGCACAGTACTCCACCATCTCTGTGCACCTAGAGCAGAGAGAATACATATGCACCAGCAGCAGAACCAATTTTCTACACTCTGGGTCCTAGTGGCGTCCCCCGACAGTCTGGCACCTGAGGCGGCTGCCTCAGTTCGCCTCATGGTATGGCCAGCCCTGAGCCAGACTCAAAAAGCAATACCAAAAAAAAATTTAAGTACATCAGAAGCAGGAAGCCTGCTAAACAACCAGTGGAGCCACTAGACGATCAACCTGCTAAAGGAGCACTCAAGAACGATAAGGCCATTGCAGAGAAATTAAATGAATTCTTTGCATCAGTCTTCATGGCTGAGAATGTGAGGAAGATTCCCAGACCTGACCCATTCTTTTTATGTCACAATCTGAGGAATTGTCCCCGGTTGAGGTGTCATTAGAGGTGGTTTTGGAACTAACTGATAGATTAGACAAGAATATGTCACCAGGACTAGATGGTATTCACCCAAGAGTTCTGCAGGAACTCAAATGTGAAATGGCAAAACTACTAACTGTTTGTAGGTAGGTTTGTAACCTATCATTTAAATCAGCTTCTGCACTAGAAGATAGCTAATGTGATGCCAATTTTTAAAAAGGGCTCCAGAGGTGATCCCGGCAATTACAGGCCAGTAAGCCTGACTTCAGTACTGGGCAAACTACAGTAAAGAACTGAATTGTCAGACAAATAGATTAACATAATTTGTTGGGGAAGAGTCAACATGGCTTTTGTGAAGGGAAATTATGCCTCACGAATCTAGTAGAAATTCTTTGAGGGGAATCAACAAGCATGTGGACCAGGGGGATCCAGTGAATATAGGTTTCAAAGTAGCAGCCGTGTTAGTCTATATTCACAAAAAGAAAAGGAGTACTTGTGGCACCTTAGAGACTAACATTTGTCTAACAAATGTTAGTCTCTAAGGTGCCACAAGTACTCCTTTTCTTTTTTCCAGTGAATATAGTGTACTTAGATTTTCAGAAAGCCTTTGGCAGGGTCCCTCACCAAAGGCTCTTAAGCAAAGTAAGCTGTCATGGGATAAGAGGGAAGGTCCTCTCATGGATCAGTAACTGGTTAAAAGTTAGGAAACAAAGGGTAGGAATAAAAGGTCAGTTTTCACAATGGAGAGAGGTAAATAGTGGTGTCCCCTAGGGGTCTATACTGGGACCAGTACTATTCAACATATTCATAAATGATCTGGAAAAAGGGATAAGCAGTGAGGTGGCAAAATTTGCAGATCCAAAACTACTCAAGATTGCTTTGGACTTAACTGACTGGGAAGAGCTACAGAAGGATCTCCCAAAACTGGGTGAGTGGGCAAGAAAATGGCTGATGTAATTCAACGTTGATTAATGCCAAGTAATGCACACTGGAAAACATAATCCCAAATATACATATATAAAATGATGGGGTCTAAATTAGCTGTTACCATTCAAGAAAGATCTTGAAGTCATTGTGGATAGTTCTCTGAAAACTCCCCTCAATGTGCAGCAGAAGTCAAAAAAGCTAACAGAATGTTGGGAATCATTAAGAAAGGGATAGATAATAAGACAGAAAATATCATATTGCCTCTATATAAATCCATGGCATGTCCACATCTTGAATACTGCCTGTAGATGTGGTCGCCCTATCTCAAAAAAGATATATTGGAATTGGAAAAGGTTCAGAAAAGGGCAACAAAAATGATTAGAGGTATGGAACAGCATCCATATGAGGAAAGATTAATTAGATTTGGACTTTTCAGCTTGGAAAAAGAGACAACTAAGGGGGGATATGATAGAAGTCTATAAAATCATGACTGGTGTGGAGAAAGTACATAAGGAAGTGTTATTTACTCCTCTCATAACACAGGAACTAAGGGTCACCAAATGAAATTAATAGGTAGCAGATATAAAACAAACAAAAGGAAGTATTTCTTCACACAGTGCAGTCAACTTGTGGAACTCCTTGCCAGAGGATGTTGTGAAGGCCAAAACGCTAACAGAGTTAAAAAAAAATTAGATAAATTCATGGAGGATAGGTCCATTAATGGCTGTTAGCCTGGATAGGCAGGGACAGCGTCCCTAGCCGCTGTTTGCTAGAAGCTGGGAATGGGCAACAGGGAATGGATCACTTGATAATTACATGTTCTGTTCATTCCCTCTGGGGCACCTGGCATTGTTGGAAGACAGGATACTGGGCTAGATGGATCTTTGGTCTGACCCAGTAATGGTATATTGCCCCATTTTCTACCCACAGTGGGAAAACCCAATCTGTTCTATCAGGAAACTGCTAGCCATGTTACTAGCTATTCAGCCTGGCAATGAAAAGAGGAGAAGAGCAGGAAAGGGAGGGACATATAATGTCTTGTCCATTTGTATGGCAAGGACTTCAGGGAACAACAGTTTCTCATCATGTTAATGTACAGCACCTAGCACAATCAGACCCTGATTTCACTTGGGATCCACTGTAATATAAATATATGATACACATAATGATAATCTTCCACTTTCCTGTGAGCAATAGAGAGAAGATTCCCTGCATACCCTTCTTATACTCATGGTAGCTGAGAGGTCTTTCATTTGTTTAGGGAGATCTTTTTTTAAACTTAGTAAACATCAAACCCTGGAAGGTTCTGTCCATGACTTTCAAATGACCACAGAGAAGAGAGGAGAAATTGAGGATCATGATGCACAACTTCAGCATCTTGTGTGTCAGCTGCTGATGCAAGGTCAGTCTCACTTCACTGTCTCGGCTCTTCCTCCAGGACACCTGGCCTAATAAGCCCACGGTGACACCATTCGGGTTTCTTAGTTTCAGGAGCCATACACCAAATCTTAAACTGAAACCCCAGTATAGCATGTGAGATCCTGTAATACGCAGGACATTACATCACTCCAAATAAGAAAACTAAAACCTCGACAGAAAACAATCCCTATTAATTCCATGAAAAAAAATGCTCAGTAATGGCCAGTCCCAGAACTTACTGTGTAGAAAAAAGTGACACTATTTGGAAAACAAGTTTAATAATGTAGCTTGTTTCTTCATTCCTAGACCAGTAGGAGCAAAGGGAACACCTCATGTTACTCTCAAATTATCCATTAATGGCTGACTCAGGAGCAATGTCAATGGGCTCTGGAAAAGGAATTGCATCCGGCTTTTTGAATGTTAGTGGAGATAGAAAAGGGAGGGAGGGAGAAAAAAGTATGGCTGAAATTACTTTATATTGCAAAACATATTTAGAAGTGAACTTGGATGTTGCGTTAATATTTGTTCTCTTGTTGCATCTTTATTGATTGTATTTTATTTAATGGGGAAAGGGTGGGGGCACTTGACTGCAGTGAGTGGTTGCAGAAGATTATGTCTGTGTGAATTGAGAATGGAAGATCCTGCCTGCATAAACTCCAAAAAGCTCAGAACTTGCTTGGAAGATATGTTTATTAAAGAAAACAAGACTCATAGAAGATATCATTACTACTCAATGGGGGAATCGATGCCTCAGTGCATACACCACTATTACTCCTGGTGGAATTCTGCACCACCGCACAGAATTCATGCCCCCCCTGCAAATTCTTTGCTCCCCGCAGAAAATGACTCCAGACTCCCACTCCACTGATCCCCAACCAGCTACACCTAGATCCCTACCCTGCCAAGTATCCCAGCACCCAGACTCCCTGCAACTGAGCTCACCACACCCAGAACCCCTGCCAAGTCCCTTCCCCCCCACACCCAGACACCCCCCCCCCACTAAGCCCCAACCACCTTCACCTGGAGACGCCCCTGGAGAATCCCATTGCCTATGCAACTGCAACATGCATCCATCCCAACGAGCCCCATGCATCCATATCCCCCACTGAGCTGCCTGTACCCAGATTGTCCCACACAGAACCCTCTTACCCCACACCTGGCCTTCTACACTTGGATCCTGCTGGGCTGAGCTTCCCTGCCCACACCTGGTGTGCCTGGCACAGAGGGCAGGGACCCAGAGTGTTTCTGGGGCAGGCCCAGCCCTTGCACTGTGTTAGGGTCGGGTGCAGCCTCACCACCAAGTTCCTGTCTGGGGAAAGGGGGTGGTCTGCAGGGTGATCTCCCACCTCCATGCAGCCAGCAGCCTGTGCTCCTCGCTGACATGCTGAAGCCTCCACATTTATTTATTGACAAACAAAATCTGCAGAATTTTGCAGAGTTTTAAAATATCACTCTCAGAATTTATTTTTATTTATTTTTGGCGCAGAATTCCCTCAGGAATAACTAATGAGCTACAGAGCCTATGGAGAATGAGGGAGTTATGAGGTGCACCTCAGTTTACCTTTTGATATGATTCTGCCTAACTGCAAGAAATTAAAACAAAAGAAGCAGTTAGTGGGGAAACAGGAAATGAAACAATCACAAAGATAAGTTAAGTATCACGGGGTAGCCGTGTTAATCTGTATACACAAAAACAACAGCGAGTTCGGTGGCACCTTAAAGACTAACAGATTTATTTGGGCACAAGCTTTCATGGGTAAAAAAATCCACTTCTTCAGATGCATGGAGTGAAAATTACAGAAGCAGGCATTATTATACTGATACAGGAAAAGAAGGGAGTTACCTCACAAGTGGAGAACCAGTGTTGATAGGGCCAATTCGATCAGGGTGAATGTAGTCCAGTCAAGAAAATATCAGGGAGAAAACAATGGGAAAAGCTATTAATTGAGAAATACTCCCTGTGTGGCTCCAGCTAAGCAGACAAACTTTATTCTTCCCATTTCTGAACCCAGGTTGAAAGGGGATACCAACACTTAGAAGATACTGGGCATAGGAAGGAAGGCAGATGGGAATGGGTTTTCAGCTGTTGCCATCAGTGAGGAATGCTGACGCACAGGCAGGGAGAAACTGCAGCAAGCAGAGTGACTCTCCCAGCCGGATGGGAGTAACGAGGATGAATGGAACTTACAGAATCTTGCAGGGAAAGATTACAGTGTAGGTAAAACCCATGCATACAGTGTAGGCCTTCTGTGTGTTTATCTCTTTGCTCTGCATGCTATGCACCTGTAGGTGAATAAACAGTGCTTTGTTTTGAATAAGTTGTTTTTAAGTCACTTTAAATCAGTTGCTGTCTCAGGTTCTGGGAGGAAGAGGACCAAACACAGCTGAACCTCTCAGGTTAGGAAAAAGGGTGGCCTTGCATAGTAGGGTTGCCACCTGTCCATGTTCCAGCTCCTACATGACAGACTCACCATCACATTTTGCATTAAATTGGCAGATTCAGAAAGGCCAAGAACTGCCTGGGCCATTGAGACCAAGCTATGCATGTTACCCATAGACATCTCCCAAACATCAGTCTTGATGTATTCTGGGAAATTTGCCCACTTGCTGTCCACCTCTCACACCAACACCTTTCACCAGCACTACATTTAAGATGTAGTTTATGACCACATGCATATCTTCAAATAGGCACAACAGATCATGAATACATTTGGAAAAAATATACATGGCACTGCTCAAAACTGGGCTGATATGGAGATGTGTTTATAACAAAACACTTACAACCGAGAGCCCAGTGCTCACTTTACACTAAATTTAAAAACATTTGCTCTTGGATACAAACCGATCCAAACAATAAAATAAACTTGTAAAAAAGTTAGTTTCAGTTTGGTTTCTTTCATTTTCTTCACTAGGGTTTTAATAGTCTCCCCTCAGTATCTAGGCACATAAATCCCAAGATACAAGAACAATGCAGCCCAAAGCTCTCTCTTTTCCCAAGAATTTGCCAGTTTAACCATGCACAAAGTGCATCAAAAAATTATGGGAATTAAACTGGACTGAAGAACCCAAGGATCTGAATGTGGAGGAGACTTGGAATTAGCTTCTGCAACTTTGACTTAAAGTATCTGAACCCTATATCCCAAGCAAAGGGGAAGAAATTGTAGGGAAGGGTTGCAGACCAAGCTGGATGAGTAAGCATCTCAAAGAGGTGATTAAGAGAAAGCAGAAAGCCTATATAAGGAATGGAACATGGGAGGGATCAGCAAGGAAAGCTCCCTCTTGGAGGTCAGAAAATGTAGGGATAAAGTGAGAACCGCCAAAAGCCAAGCAGAGTTTGACCTTGCAAAGGGAATTAAAACTAATAGTAAAAGGTTCTATAGCCATATAAATAAGAAGAAAACAAGGAAAGAAGAAATGCGATCACTAAGCACAAAGGATGGGCTGGAGATTAAAGATTGTGTAGGCATGGCCCAACCTAAACAAATACTTTGGCTCAGTTTTTAATTAGGCTAATGAAGAGCTTATGGGTAATGGCAGGGTCACTCATGGCAACAAGGATATGGAAGTAGAAATCACCACATCCCAGGTGGAAGTCAAACTCAAACAGCTTAATGGGACTAAATTGGAAGGGCCCAGATAGTCTCCATGCAAGAATATTAAAAGGACTAGCACATGAAATTGCAAGCCTGAAAACAAGGATTTTTAAGGAATCTGTTAACTCGGGGTCATACATTCTGACTGGAGAATTGCTAAGATAGTTCCTGTTTTTAAGAAAGAGAAAAGAAGTGATCCAGGAAACTACGGGTCTGTTAGTTTGACCTCAATTGTATGCAAGGTCTTGGAACAAATTTTGAAAGAGAAAATCATTAAGGACATAGAGTTGACCAGTAACCGGGGTAAAATACAACATAGTTTTACAAAAGGTAGATCGTACCACACCAACCTGATCTCCTTCTTTGAGAGGATAACTGATTATTTAGACAAAAGAAATGCAGTAAATCTAATCTACCTTAATTTCAGTGTGGCATTTGATATAGTTCCACTTAGGAAATTATTAGTTAAATTGGAGAAAATGTAATATGAGAATTGAAAGGTGGATAAGGAAATGGCTAAAGGGGTGACTACAACTGGTCATACTGAAAGGTGAACTGTCAGGCTTGATTGAGGTTGCTAATGAAGCTCCTCGGGGACTGGGTCTTGGGACCAATCTCATTTAACATTTTTATTACTGATCTTGGCACAAAAAGGGAGTGTGCGCTAATAAAATTTGCAGATGACACAAAGTTGGGAAGTATAGCCAATACAGAAGAGGACCAGAATACCATATGAGAAGATCTGGATGACCTTGTAAACTGAAGTAATAAAAATGGGATGAAATTTAGTAGTGCAAAATGCAAGGTCAAGCATTTAGGGGCTAACAACAAGAATTTTTGTTATAAGCTGGGGACTTATCAGTTGGACGGGACAGATGAGGAGACCGGGGTGTATGGGTTGATCCCAGGATGACTACAACCTGTCAATACAATGCGGCAATGAAAAAGGCTAATGCAGTCTAGGATGCTTCATGTGACATATTTCTAGTAGAGAGAAGGAATGTTTGTACAAGGCACTGGTGAGACCTCATCTGGAATACTGCGTACGATTCTGGTCTCCCATGTTTAAGAAAGATCAATTCAAACAGATCCAGAGAAGGGCTACTAGGATGATCTGAGCAATAGAAAACCTACCTTATGAAAGGAAACTCAAAGAGCATGGCTTGTTTAGCCTAAATAAAAGAATGTTGAGGGGAGATATGATTGCTCTCTCTCAATACATCAGAGGGATAAACAGCAGGAAGGAGAAGAATTATTTAAGTTAAGCACCAATGTGGACACAAGAACAAATGGATATAAACTGGACACCAACAATTTTAGACGTGAAATTTCAACAGAGGCATGAAGTACTGGAACAGCCTTCCAAGGGGAGCAGCGGGGGGTAAAAAACATACCTGAGTTCAAGACTGAGCTTGATAAGTTTATGGAGGGGATGGTATGATGAAACTGTCTAAAATAGCGTGTGGCCATTGGCAACTGCCAGGAGCAAAAATCCCCAAGGGCTGGAGACGGGACACTAGATGAGGAGAGCTCTTAGTGCCGACGGAGAATTCTTTCCCAGGTGTCTGGCTGATAGGTCTGGCCCACATACTCAAATCTAAATGATCTCCATATTTGGGGTCAGGAAGGAATTTTCCCCTGAATCAGGTTGGAAGAGACCCTGGCCTGGGGGGGTGGGGGGTTGCCTTCCTCTGCAGCATGGGGCACAGGTCTCTTGCAGGTTTAAACTAGTGTAAGTGGTGAATTCTTTGTAACCTGAAGTCATTAAACCATGATTTGAGGACTTTAGTAACTCAGCCAGAGGTTAGGTGTCTATTTCAGGAGTGGATGGGTGAGGTTCTGTGACCTGCAATGTGCAGGTGGTCAGACTAGATGATCATGATGGTTCCTTCTGACTTTAAAGTCTATAATATGAAATATCTCAAATGTTAAAGCCCTGAGTTTTAATCACTATCAAGGAAAGACAGATCTGACAATGAAATTTTTAATTGACATGGTAAAAATATAATTTTGTTTTGACTGATAGTCTGTCACATATATTTTACTTTGAAAGACAGATCTTCCATTTTGAATCTACATTTTGAGTAATTTGTCTGCATTTTTAATTTTATGATGGTCCTGTGTCAGTGGGAGTTCATACAGGAGCTGACGTTATTGCATATATACACAATCGAATACTATCATGCTTCATAGGCCATGAAGTTTGGATTTTATCTAGCATGAATTAGTAAATTTTTTTAATAAACAGTCTTCTCCTTAATTACAGTAGAAGTTTCTACAGCATATCAATCAACAATATGGTGACATTCTCTTTAATTGGACAAGGGAAACAATCTACTTTCTTATAAACTTTGTATAGCCACTGTAGTCAATACTGCCTTGTACAAATTGTAGCTGATGAATTTAATTTGCTATTTATTGGGTTATTGATTATATGACAGACTATTTGAGAGAGGAAGTTATTTGAAAACTTATACGGCTGCTAGACTTCACTTGTTCCATAGAAAATGATTTTCTAAATGTAGCTGTTGCTTAGTAGTTTTGTTTTAAGGAATAAAACCAGTCCAAGTTTAATATAATATGGTATTTTAATGTTTGTGAAGAATTGTCTTCCATTTTGAGTTTACTTTCAAGTTACTTTTAAAGCAGCTTTTATCCCTCCAGATTATTGGAAATCTATAATGGAGCTTGTTAAGTGAAATATGTTTATTTGTAGACATTTCATTGCAAGTATTTTATTTTGTTTAAAATAACTTGCATTTGTTTTATAGATTTAAGAATTCTTCCTGGAGGACTTACTGATTTGACAATTTTTTGTACAGTCCTTGAAAGATGTACTTTAAGATTTTTGTATCAAAGATACTGCAATAGATTTGCAATGAAGCCTGTTTGACTCAAAGGAACATTGTCATGCTAAACCTATTTTTTTTAAAAGTTTCTGTATAATTTACTTTTCACAATTGATGCTGTTTTCTCTAACACTCTGATTTATATTAAACCAGACAGACAAAAGGTGGAAAGAGAAACTAAGGCACAGAAACAGCTTTCCTGAGGTCCCACAGCAGATCAGTGGCAAAGCCAGGAATAGAACCCAAGTCTCCTGATTCCCAGTCAAATACCCAGCCCTGGAATAAGTCGGCTTCATAAATCAGAAGATCAGTTTCATTTTCTTATGCCCTAATAATATTTACTCACCATTTCTACAAAGTGCATTCTGTACTTCACAAATAATTAGTTTACCATCTATGCCTGGTTGGCAAGTATTGTCCTGATTTTACAGGAAGGAAAGTTGAAGCAGAGATACTTAAATGATTTGTCCAAGATCATGAAGAGAGTCAGTGGCAGAACCATGATTATAATTCAGGAGTTGCTGGTTCTCAGTTCTCTATTCAGTCTATTGTCCTTTTTAGAATTGTGGCATTGTGTTTGATGCCCAACAGTCCAGGTGAATGTTTAACCCTCCTCCCACAAAGAAATGTTTTTGTTAATATTTAAATATAACACACCAAAACATTTCTCTATTCAGATTTTCAAATTCGTTTTTCACTTTAGGACTAGAGAAAAAAATGGAGGAGATAAACTATATTTTCACATTTCCCCAAACAGTAAATGGAATTGTATGAATCTTGGTAGGTTCAAACAGCAAGCAGTATGAACAGTTTGTTTGGTTTCTACTCACTTTGAGCTTACACTCCTTGAGTTAGACTTTGTGTGTGTTTGTCCCTGAATTCAATCTCTGTGAAACTCAGAAAAAATGTTGAGTTTCTCATGTTTTTTGGGGAAAATTTTGAGAAAGCAGCACTGAGTTTCAGGCCACTTGCAAAAACTTTGCACAGCTCTGATAAAAATTGTATTTTGTAATATCCCAAGCCAAGCATTAACTCTGTCTCCTAGCAGTGGCAAACCAAAATGCAGAACTTTATAGGGTAAATTCTCATTTAGAAGGTGTAAGGGGAAAAATCTCTACTTCCAGTGAAACTGGCGAGTGAGCTTGGATTTTGTTTTGTTTTTTAATTTAGACTTTGTTTCAGGGTGAAACTGATGTGTTTAAACATGGAAAAAATGTTGCAGATCTACTTTTGATTATTCTTCCATTTAGTTTAAACTGAGTTAGCTAATGAGCACTTGAACCAAAGTTGTCCTCTATAACCAGTTCTTCTATGAGGTCCTCACTACTCACCAAATACCAAATCTAAAATGGCATCACGTCTTGTTAGTTCAGCAACTATTTGGTGAAGAACCCTGTCACTTATCACATCCAGGAAAATCTGACCCCTACTATTATTTGTAGCACTTGTCCTCCAATATATATCTGGGAAGTTAAAGTCTCCCATAATCACACAATTCCCAGCAGTATTTATTTCATTAAAAACATTAGAGAGATCTCTGTCCATATCCAAATTGGATCCTAGTGGTCTGTAGCACATCCCAAGCTCTATATCAGAGGAACCTTTAGTAGCTTTCTTCCCTAAAGTGGTTTTGGCCCAAACACACTCTGTTTTATCCATTCCATCACTTCTAATTTCTTTACGTCTACCTCGTAATTACTATACAATGCTACTCCACCACCTTTGACTTTATTTCTGTCTTTTCTGAACAGCACATATCCTTCAATACCTGTACTCCAGTCATGACTAGTGTTCTACCATGTTCTGTTACCCCTGTAACATCTGATTTCACTTCCCGCACCAGTAGTTCTAGTTCCTTAATTTTCATAGATTCATAGAATCATAGAACCAGAAGGGACCTCCAGAGGTCATCTAATCCAGTCCCCTGAACTCATGGTAGGACTAAGTATTATCTAGACCATCCCTGACAGGTGTTCGGAGATTTTTAAAAGCAGGTTAAAAGATTCCACAACCTCCCTAAGCAATTTATTCCAGTGCTTAACTACACTGACAGTTAGTAAATTTTTCCTAATGTCCAAACTAAACCTCCTTTACTGCAATTTAAGCCCATTGCTTTTTGTCCTATCCTCAGCGGTTAAGAAAAACATAACGCAAGAACATAAGAATGGGCATACTGGGTCAGACCAAGGGTCCATCCAGCCCAGTATCCTGCCTGCCAACAGTGGCCAATGCCAGGTGCCCCAGATGGAGTGAACCTAACAGGTAATCATCTAGTGATCTCTCTCCTGCCATCCATCTCCACCCTCTGACAAACAGAGGCTAGGGACACCATTCCTTACCCATCCTGGCTAATAGCCATTAATGGACTTAACCTCCATGAATTTATCTAGTTCTCTTTTAAACCATTACAGTCCTAGCCTTCACAACCTCCGCAGGCAAGGAGTTCCACAGGTTGACTGTGCGCTGTGTGAAGAAGAACTTCCTTTTGTTCGTTTTAAACCTGCTGCCCACTAATTTCATTTGGTGGCCCCTAGTTCTTATGCTATGGGAACAAGTAAATAAGCCTTTTCCTTCTTCACTTTCTCCACACCACTCATGATTTTATATACCTCTATCATATCCCCCCTTAGTCTCCTCTTTTCCAAGCTGAAAAGTCCTAGTCTCTTTAATCTCTCCTCATATGGGACCCATTCCAAACTCCTAATCATTTTAGTTGCCCTTTTCTGAACCTTTTCTAATGCCCATATATCTTTTTTGAGATGAAGGGACCACATCTGTACGCAGTATTCAAGATGTGGGCAAACCATGGATTTATATAAGGGCAATAAGATATTCTCCATCTTATTCTCTATCCCCTTTTTAATGATTCCTAACATCCTGTTCACTTTTTTGACTGCCACTGCACACTGTGTGGACATCTTCAGAGAACTACCCACGATGACTCCAAGATCTCTTTCCTGATTAGCTGTAGCTAAATTAGCCCCCATCATATTGTATGTACAGTTGGGGTTATTTTTTCCCAATGTGCATTACTTTACATTTATCCACATTACATTTCATTTGCCATTTTGTTGCCCAATCACTTCGTTTTGTGAGATCTTTTTGAAGTTCTTCACAGTCTGCTTTGGTCTTAACTATCTTGAGCAGTTTAGTATCATCTGCAAACTTTGCCACCTCATTGTTTACCCCTTTCTCCAGATCACTTATGAATAGATTGAATAGGATTGGTCCTAGGACTGACCCTTGGGGAACTCACTAGTTACCCCTCTCCATTCTGAAAATTTACCATTTTTTCCTACCCTTTGTTCCCGGTCTTTTAACCAGTTCTCAATCCATGAAAGGATCTTCCCTCTTATCCCATGACAACTTTTAATTTACATAAGAGCCTCTGGTGAGAGACCTGGTCAAAGGCTTTCTGGAAATCTAAATACATTATGTCCACTGGATCCCCCTTGTCCACATGTTTGTTGACCCCCTCAAAGAACTCTAATAGATTAGTAAGACATGATCTCCCTTTACAGAAACCATGTTGACTTTTGCCCAACAATTTTAATTCCTCCTCCTTGTAAAAACCTTTTACATACTTGAAAACTGTTATCATGTCCCCTCTCAGTCTTTTCTTTTCCAAACTAAACAAACCCAATTTTTTCAGTCTTCCCTCATAGGTCATGTTTTCTAGACCTTTAAATCATTTTTGTCGCTCTTCTCTCATCTGGACTTCTCTTAGCATCTGGACTCTCTCCAATTTGTCCACATCCTTCCTGAAATGTGGTGCCCAGAATGGGACACAATACTCCAGTTGATGCCTAATCAGGGCAGAGCAGAGCAGAAGAATTCCTTCTCATGTCTTGCTTACAACACTCCTGCTACTGCATCCCAAAAGGATGTTTGCTTTTTTTTGCAACAGCGTTACACTGTTGACTCATATTTAGCTTGTGGTCCATTATGACCCTCAGATTCCTTTCCACAGTACTCCTTCCTAGGCAGTCATTTCCCATTTTGTATGTGTGTGACTGATTGTTCCTTCCAAAGTGGAGTACTTTTGCATTTGTCCTTATTGAATTTCATCCTATTTAGTTCAGACCATTTCTCCAGTTTGTCCAGATCATTTTGAATTTTAAACCTATCCTCCAAACACTTGCAACCCAAGCTCTTTTGTTATCCAGGATCATTGCATTGGTGTACAAATATCTTAACTGTTGCTGCTTGGCTTCGCCCACGTTCCTCACCCCAAGTACAGTCATTCTGCTGTCAGTATCGCCTATCTGACTGGTATCAGCACTATCATTTCTCTTAAGGTCCATGCCCCTACCCTCTGCTGTTCCTTTCTCCATTGCTGCATCCATTCTTACTTGATTTTCTTCCCTCTCAACGTTAAAATCAGGCATGGAGATTACAACAGCATCTCCCGAGCTCCTAGTTTAAAGTTCTTTTAATGAGTTGTGCCAACCTCCATCCTAGAAGTCTATTTCCCTCCATATTCAGGTGGAGTCCATCCCATGAAAACTGTCCTCTGCTCATGAATGCCTCCCAGTGGTCAACCATTCCAAAGTCCTCCTCATAGCACCATTGCCTGAGCCATTTGTTGATCATCATAATCTTTTCTCGTCTTCACTCTCTGTAGGGACAGGCAGAATCCCACTGAGTCTGAGCCTCCATTTTTTTAAGCGTCTTCCCCAGCCTGGTATAGTCTCCCTTGATCTGTTCCAGCGAGAAGCTAGCTGCGTCATTTGTTCCCACATGAAGGATAATCAGTGGATTCTTTCCTGCTCCCATTAGGATCCTCTTCTGCCTCTGGTCCACATCCCGTATCTTAGCTCCTGGCCGACAGCACACCTTTCTGTTCTCTGGGTCAGCTATGGTGACAGGCCCATCTGTTCTTCTTAGTATATCTGCCTTTTCCTGGTGATGGTGTGATTCTCCAGCCTTCCTCCCATTCTTTCTGGCTGCAAGTCCTCGTCTTTTATTCTCCCTTGCAATCTTCCGCAAGTCATCCTGAATCTTCTTGGGGCTCTGAACTCAGGTATCTTCATTGGCTCTTTCCCTCTTCTTACTGGACCAGCTGCTCTTCTCTTCTTCCTTGCCCTCCCTTCCTCCTTAAAGAGACTAAGGCACTCAGGTTTGTGAAGCTACTTATCTTTCCTTACCACAGTTCTGTTGCAATATGGCTCAAATGTGCCCTGGCATTGTAAACTTCAGAGGATCAAAAACGTTTTAACCTCACAGAAACGGGGTATGTGTGTAAACAGGAGAGAAATGTGGCTAAATAAGGAGCCCACTCTCCCAACTACCCACACTTGGGCATAGCCACTAAACCATCTCCTCTACAAAACTTCAGGAGTCATTGGAACAGGTGGAAAAATTAAGAGGGGAAGGAGAAGTTCCTTCCTTTAGAGAGCAGCAGCTGCTCTAAAAAGCATTCTCACTCCTACACTTGTAACTAAGAAGGTTCATTTAAAAATAAACAATATGAGTTAGTGCTGCTCTGAGATGGACTGACTCATGGTTTGTGACTCCCTTTAGAAGGTCACACAGTGCAGCCACAATTTCAGAGAGAATGACAGCAAGTCAGCCAAGCTGTTATACTTTCACTGATGGGAACCAGGTTAGCATGAATCCACTGGCCTCAGCCCACAGACCTTTGAGGCATCATGCACCTCACATGACATTTCATGCATTCCCACTGCACAAGCTGAAATGTTATGAATTCAGTGGGACTCTGGGCTGAACAAGGGTTTGGACTGCAGTTTAGTTTGGCCACCATTAGGGGCCAGCACGGCACTTATGTAGCAAGATGGCTTTTCTATTGTTAACCCCAGCCATAGGGAACCCCACTGGAGAGGGAGGTGGCTTCAGCACAGGGGCTTCATTTCAGAAAAATTCTAGTGTGGGAGAAGGGGAGCGAAGTTGTGTCAGTATCCCTGCTTCTTCCACCCCAACAGGCCGCAGCTGCATGTGGGGAGTTAGTGAACTGGTCCCACTTGGGCTGCCAACTTTCTACTCACACAAAAGCAAACATGCTTGCGCCCCTGCCCCGCCCCTCCTCTGAGGACCCATCCAGGCCCCACCCCTTCTCTGCGGCCACACCCTCGCTCACTCCATCCCCCCTCCCTCTGTCGCTCGCTCTCCCCACCCTCACTCACTAGCTCATTTTCACTGGGCTGGCTCAGGGGGCTGGGGTGCAGGAGGAGGTGAAGGGGGCTGGGGGTGCAGGCTCTGGGGTGGGGACAGAAATGAGGGGGGTTCTGGGCTAGGGCTGAGGGGTTCAGAAGCAGAAGGGGGCTCTGGGCTGGGGCAGGGGTTTAGGGTGTGGGGAGGTTGAGGGGTTTGGGGTGCAGGAGGGTGCTCCGGGCTGGGATCGAGGTGTTCAGAGAGTGGGAGGGGGATCAGGGATGGGGCTCAGAGGTGCAGGTTCTGGGCAGCGCTTACCTGAAGCAGGTCCCACCCAGAGACTAGAGGTGACAGGGGGAGAAGGGAGAACAGTCTGGGGTGGGAGTTGCTCACTGATGGCCAGTTTGGGGCAGGGATCAGGACTCGGCTTGATCTGCGCTCAGCTCCGGCGCAGACTGTCATTGCTGCTTCCCATCCAGCCAGTGAGGAGCAGCGCTGACAATGCAGTGATCAGTCAACCCCACAACAGCCCTTACATCTCCAGGGGACGCACCACAGAGCCAGCCAGTGAAGAGCTAGGAAAAATCAGGGGGAGGAGTCAGGAACCAAGGTCTAGGGGAGCAACTGCCCCCCTGCCCCATAGCAGTCGTGTAGTCTAGGGTCAATGCAAAGAGTTTATCCACTTCTCATCTGAGGAATATGAAGCTTAGGTTAGGTTAGTTTATCGACTTTTTTAAGAAAACCTCTACACCACAGCCCCATAGGAAATGACACCCCTGCTTCAGTGATGTGTGTGTCAGTGTCACAACAGCGGAGGTGAGAGGAGCTACTGCCATGGGAAGAAGGGACGAGGAGCAAGTGGGGGAATGAGTGGGGGGAGGGGAACAAAAGAATTATTGCAGGGGAAATGGGGACAAGAGCTACTGAGGAAAAGGGTAGTTGAAATGAGTAGTTACTTGAAGGAAAGGTAGGCACAGGGGCTACTGGGGGAACTGGAGCTGTTATGGGGAGCGTGGGTTAATAGGGGAACAACATGAGGGTGAAAGGGGCCAATGCCAGCTTATAGCCGCTCTCACACAGGTTCCCTCTTGCCCAGCAACCACACCTCCCTCAAGCACCACTGCTTCCCTCAGCTCCCCCACAAGATGCCTATGTCCCCCTCCCCGCCCCCCCTGCCCGAGACCTAGACCTCTTCTTATGAGGAGTGCAAGGAACAAGGACCTTGCCTCTTCCATACTTGCTCTTCATGCTTGGAGAACCCTTTCAGGGAAATAAAGCCTCAAGGGAACACCTTTCACCAGCACTAAATCTATACAGGATTTTAAAAACTGATGTTTGTGGCTCTATGCAAATTACCTGTCATATAAGAAAATAGATACATTTGTCTAAAATGCCACATGGAACTGCACAAAATTTGGCAGGTACAGAATCATAGAAACATAGGGCTGGATGGGGCCTCGAAAAGTCATCAAGTCCAGCACCCTGCGCTGTGACAGGACCAAGTAAACCAGACCAGCCCTGACAGCTTTTTTTCAGCCTTTCATCACAGATCAGGTTTCGTAAACCTTTTATCGTTTTTGTTGCTATCTGGACTGTTTCCAATCTGTCCACATCCTTCCTAAATTGTGATGCGCAGAACTAGACATAGTTCTCCAGCTGGGGCAGGGGTGGTCAACCTGAGCCTGAGAAGGAGCCAGAATTTACCAATGTACATTGCCAAAGAGCCACAGTAATATGTCAGCAGCCCCTCATCAGCTCCTCACCCCACCCCCGCTCCCAGCACCTCCCACCCACCGGCAGCCCCGCCGATCAGCACCTCGCCCTCCCTCCTCGCACCTCCCAATCAGCTGTTTCGTGGAATGCAGAAGGCTCTGAGTGGGAGGAGTGAGGGCACGGCAGGCTCAGGGGAGGAGGCGGGAAGGGGTGGAGTGGGGACAGAGCCCATGGCAGAGCCAGGGGTTGAGCAGTGAGCATCCCCTGGCACGTTGGAAAGTTGGCGCCGGTAGCTCCAGCCCCAGAGTCGGTGCCTGTGCAAGGAGCCGCATAGTCACTTCTGAAGAGCCGCGTGTGGCTCCGGAGCCACAGGTTGGCCACCCCTGAGCTGGGGCCTCACCAGTGCCAAGTAGAGTGGGAAATTAACTACTGTGCCTTACATACAACACTCCTATTAATACACCCCAGAATCATACAGTATTGGCCTTTTTGCAGCTGCATCACATTGGCAACTCTTTCAGTTTGATCCACTATAACTACTTTTCAGCAGTGCTACCACCTAGACAGTTGTTCCCCCATTTTGTAGCTGTGCATTTTATTTTGTGAATTACTTTGCACTTGTCTTTATTGAATTTCATTTTGTTTAATTCAGACCAAATCTCCAATTTGTCAAAGTCATTTTGAATTTTAAACCTGTCCTCTGAAGCACTTGCAACCCCTCCCAGCCTGGAGTCATCTGCAAATTTTATAAGCAGACTCCCTACTCCATTAGCCAAGTCATTAATGAAAATATTGACTAGTACCAGACCCAGGAATGACCCTTGTGGGATCCCACTAGATACGCCCTCCCAATTTAACAGCAAATCACTGATAACTACACTTCGCTCTGTCAATCTGTTTCCTCAATTCCCCAGGTGAGATGGGTACCCAGAAGTCACCTACTACAGGACAGGCCCAACCAGGAAAATAACAGAACACCACTGGCCATCACGTACAGCCCCCAGCTAAAACCTCTCCAGCACATCATCAACGATCAACAACCTATCCTGGAAAACGATCCCTCACTCTCTCAGACCTTGGGAGGCAGGCCAGTCCTCACTTACAGACAGCCCCCCAACCTGAAGCAAATGCTCACCAGCAACTACACACCACAGAAACACTAACCCAGGAACCAATCCCTGCAACAAACCCCGTTGCCTACTCTGTCCCCATATCTACTCTTGCGACACCATCGGAGGACCCAACAACATCCACCACACCATCAGGGGCTCATTCACCTGCACATCTACTAATGTGATATATGGCATCAAGTGCCAGCAATGCCCCTCTGCCATGTACATTGGCCAAACCAGACAGTCTCTACGTAAAAGAATAAATGGATACAAATCAGACATCAGGAATGATAACATACAAAAGCCAGTAGAAGAATACTTCAATCTCCCTGGACATTCAGTAACAGATTTAAAAGTAGCCATTCTTCAACAAAAAAAACTTCAAATACAGACTTTAGAGAGAAACTGCAGAGCTACAATTCATTTGCAAACTTAACGCCATTAATTTGGGCTTGAATAGGGACTGGGAGTGGTTGGCTCACTACAAAAGCAATTTTCCCTCTCTTGGTATTGACATCTCCTCATTAATTATTAGGAGTGGACCACATCCACCCTGACTGAACTGGCCTTGTCAACACTGGTTCTCCACTTATAAGGTAACTCCTTTCGCTTCATGTGTCAGTATATCTATGCCTGTATCTGTAATTTTCATTCCATGCATCCATGCATGAAGAAGTGGGTTTTTTACCCACAAAAACTTATGCCCAAATAAATCTGTTAGTCTTTAAGGTGTCACCAGACTTCAAATATAGTCTTTCAACCTGTTATGCACCCACCTTATAGTAAATTCATCTAGACCACATTTCCCTAGTTTGCTTATGAGACTGTAATGAGGAACTGAGTCAAAAGCCTTACAAAAATCAAGGTATATCACGTCTACTGGTTCCCCCCTACAGGCAGGTCCAGGGTCTCTCCTATCTAGACCTAACTTAGATATCTACCCGCCATTCTTGCTGAGGTGGTGGGAGCTGGAAAGGAGAGCTGCTTAAGCCAACTAAAAGTCTTCTCTTTTCCTGAAGCAGGAAGGAGGGTGTAGGCGGTCTCTGAGCATAGCCTAGATAGGGGAGACAGTAAGGCATCCAAGCTATGGTGAGCCAAGGAAAGCGCATTTTACATATAATGTATGTACATTTTAAATGCAAATTCATTAATTTTGTTCTGCCACTGGCCTGCTGGGTGACCTTCAGAGGTAACTTCACCTCTCTGTGTCACCATTTCCCCATACGTAAAGGGAAGATAATGATATTGGCCTCTTGTGTCACGCGCTTTGAGATCTACTGATAAGAGTACTATATAACAGCTAAGTATTCTTAATTTGAAATTGATTAATCTTAATGCTTTCCCTAGCTCTGGCTGCCTCAGGATCTCCCCTCCCCTGCTTTGGCTCAGGAAGACAGGCATGGGCGCACACACACGACTCTCATGGCCTCAGAAGAGGAGCACTCACACCAGATTCTCCTTCTTAGATGAAAACTATGGCAGGAGGGGTGAGTCAAGACTTTTTAGGAGAGACACCATGGGATCTAAGAAAAATGACAGCAGGACAGAAAGAAAAGAGGGAGTTGTGCTGGGTTCCCCTCGGGATGCCACCTGGAACTGTGGTACGACTGAGCCCTCTGACCCACCAGCCTGACTCATACTGTATTGCTGTGACAAGCTGCAGAGCCCTCCAGCCTGCACTTTCACCCGCACACATACAGGTAGGGACATACCCAGCTGCAGTTACATGCAGGCTCTCTGACCAGTCCCTGCATAGGAAGGCTTCAGCCAAGGCAACTCCCAGCTCCTCAGGCATGCACCCCTGTGGAATATAAACCCAAAATTATACCTTCTTGGGCTGCACAGGGAACTGTACAGAGTAGGCTCATAAAATTCACCTCCACCCTCAATGTACAGAGGAATATGCAACAGCCTTTGCCCCGAGTTATGATTCCTACACACTTCACTCCAACTCACTGGTTTAGATAAAGCAAAAATAAGTTTATTAACTACAAAAGATAGATTTTAAGTGATAAGAGATAGCAAACAGATCAAAGCAGATTACCTAGCAAATAAACAAAAAACACAAACTAAGCTTAATATACTAAATGATGGGAGATCACTCGTTACCAAGTATGACCATCTTCCATGGGAATTATGGATCCTCAGGTGCCTAATAAGGCCAATCCTTGAACCACAAGTTCTATTGCAATGAGAGCAGATGTTTTCAGGCTCAGCAGAAGGCTGTTGATCATGACTGGAAGTCAGTATCTCCTTCCTTCTGCGCCTCTTGTACTCTTCAGCTTGTTGGCAAACAAGTTCAAAATGCAGGGGACCATCACATAGGACTTCACTCCATTTTAAGCAATCCTGGGCAAGTGTCTCCCAAGTGTCAATGTCAATATTACACTTTTTTAGGTTGTCCTTCAGTAAGTCCTTATATCGCTTCCATTGTCCACCCACATTACGGTACCATTCTTTCAGCTGAGAGAACAGGACCTGTTTTGGGAGGCGATGGTCTGGCATTCGGACAATGTGACCAGTCCAGAGGAATTGCTGACAGATTATCATTGCCTCGATACTGGTGGTCTTTGCCTCTTCCAGGACACTAATTTAGGTGCGCCTGTCTTCCCATTTGATCATCAGAATCTTACGAAGGCAACGTTGATGGTGCCTCTCAAGGACTTCAAGTGGTGTCTACAGGTTGTCCAAGTTTCGGACCCATACAATAATGTTGGGAGAATAACGGCTTGATAAGCAAGAAGCTTGGTGTCTGTTCAAATGTTGTGACCTTCAAAAACCCTGTGCCATAAACGAGAAAAAGCTACACTGGCACAGCTCAGGGGATGTTGAATTTCTGCATCAATATCTGCCTTGGATGAAAGATGACTTCCAAGGTAGAGGAAATTATCAACATTCTCCAGTGCCACTCCATTGATTTTGATAGATGGTGCATGTGATACCTCATTTGGAGAGGGCTGACAGACCACTTTAGTCTTCTTGATATTAAGAGTGAGACCAAGACATGCGTAAGCATTGGCAAACACATGCAAGATAGTTTGAAGATCCTTCTCAGTGTGAGCAAAGATTGCATTGTCATCAGCATACTGAAGTTCCACAATAGATGTTGTGGAGATCTTACTCTTGGCTTTCAGCCTGCTAAGCCTGAACAGCTTTCCATCCATTCTGTAAGTGATTTCAATGCCAGCTGAAAACTTCCCAAAAGGAGGTAAAGAATGATGGCGATAAAAACCGCAAACATGGTTGGAGCGATGATACAGCCTTGTTTTACTCCTGTTTGTACTTTGAAAGGTTTGCTCTGGGAGCCAGCGCTGCTAAGAACAGTCGCTTTCATATTATCATGAAGCAATTTTAGGATATTGATCTATTTATCAGGACATCCAATCTTAGAGAGTACAGTCCAGAGCCCATGGCGATTCACTGGATCAAAGGCTTTAGCTAAATCAATAAAAGCCATGTACAGTGGTTGGTTTTGCTCCCAACACTTTTCTTGCAGCTGCTGTGCTGCGAAGATCATATCCACAGTTCCACGACATGGTCAGAAACCATTCTGTGACTCCGGTAAAATTTCTTCTGACAGGGGCAGAAGGCAAGTTGCAAGGATCTGCGCCAGAACTTTGCCTGCAATGGCTAGGAGGGAGATACCATAATAATTTCCACAATCTGCTTTATCCCCTTTCTTGAAGAGGGTGACAATCAGGGCATCCCTCATTTCACTGGGTATCTTCTCCTTTATCCAGATTTTAAGGATAAGCAGGTAAAGATGCTGAATTAGCTCTGGTCCACCGTCTTTAAAGATTTCAGCGGGGAATCTCATCTAGACCTGCTGCCTTGTTGTTCTTCACCTGCTTGGTGGCATTGTGTACCTCATACAAATTAGGAGGGTCTCTGAGCTCATCCCTAAATGGTCGTTGAGGGATTTGCTCAAGGACTTCATCTGCAACCATAGAATTACGGTTAAGGAGAGCTTCAAAATGTTCTTTCCAGAGAGAATTGATGGCTTTATTGTCCTTCAGAAGTGTGGTTCCATCCTTAGAGAGAAGAGGATTCATACCATGGCAAATTGGCCCATAAACAGCCTTGGTGGCACTAAAGAAACCACATGTATTGTGCATGTCCGCGAGACGTTGGAGTTCTTTCGCTTTCTCAGTCCACCATTTGTTCTTGAGTTCTCTGGTTTTATGTTGGACTTCCGCCCTCGCCTTGGCATACGCTTCTCTCTTTATATTACAATTTGTGTCATTCTGCCAAGCATGAAATGCCATTCTCTTCTCATTTAATGAGTTGCTCAATTTCAGCATCATTCTCATCAAACCAGTCCTGATGTTTTCTGGTTTGGTAGCCTATAGTTCCTCACAGACATTGATGACTACTGCTTTCAGCTGGCTCCAGTGTTCTTCAATTTCTTCCAGAAACTGTGATGAAAGCTTTTCTTCTAAGACTACCTGGAAGTGGTCACGCTTAATAGGATCCTTCAAATCTTGAATCTTCAACTTGTGCCTGACCTGCTTCTTTTGCACCCTCCATTTGGGGGTGATCTTAATTTTCATTGTGGATCGAATAAATAGATTGGGTATGAATAGCAGATTCTCTCCCTAAGAGATGATACAAGCAGGCTGCAGATTCTTAAGGGGCAAGCTGCACTTGCTTTACAGCTTGGAATTCCCAGGTGTTTCATTCACAAGCTAAAAATCCCTTTAGCTTGGATCCAGCACTTCCCCCAGTTCAGTCTTTGTTTCTCAGGTGTTTCCAGGAGTCTCCTTGGGTGGGGAGTCAAGAACACCAAATGATGTCACTCCCTACCTTATATAGCTTTTGCATATGGCGGGAACCCTTTGTTCCCAAAGCTTGGTTCCCAAACCGTCTGTGGAAAAATACTGACATCCCAAGATGGAGTCCAGAGACATGTGGTCTCATCGCATATCCTTGTAGAGTCATAGCAGCCATTATTTACAGGCTGTCTGTAGCATTCTCAGGAAAGCTCCCCAGGTGGGAGATAAGCTTCTCTTAAGGCTTATTGTTTTTTCCTAATGGCCCATTCCCCGCCCGCTGTCTAGACTGAAAGCATCTCGCCTAGTGGCCGTTACCCAGGTGTAACTACATTTGAAATACAGATATATAGTCAATATTCGTAACTTCAGATACAAAAATGATACATGCACACAGATAGGATAACCATATTCAGCAAATCATAACATTTCCAATGACACCGCACATGACTTATCTTGCATAAAATACATGATAATTATGTCATAGTCATATCATAATAATATCACTGTGACAAATATAGGGTGCAGTGTCACAGAAGTTAGCTTGGCCAAAACCAGTGGGTGTGGGCTTGTCTGCATGTGAGCACTTGAGATGGTGCCCCTTAATGAAGAGCAGAAAAGACGACACAACAGACACACCTGTTCTGGGAGTGCAAAAAAATAAATCAATAAGAGACGTGCTCTTCACCTTACCACATGATCATGTTTTTGCATTTGATACCATTTTATTTTTTGAATTTTGATGTCAAATATGTCTTTATAATGACCAGATGTAATCTTAATTCAGTACACCCACTCTACTTCAGTACAAAATAACAACCAAATGAGTAATTTGGGGTGAAGAATGAATTCTTCTCATAAACATGCCAAAACTGCTATATTTGTGACTGCTCAGCACTGAGCCACAGAGTTTGGAGATAAATTGCATGAACACTGAGATAAGCTGTTCTCCCTTCCCCTCAGGCTCATAGTACTCCTTCTTGTGACTCTCACGTAGTTGTCTCAAACTTACAGTAATGAAAAGGATTCTCTGATTTTAATAGCTCATTAGTAAAAAAATATATATATACACAAACATATCTAGCTCTGTACACTTGCACAGCTCTTTACAGACAGACATTCACAAAACCGTTCCCAGAGAGTAATCATCAGTGGTTCACAGTCATGCTGGAAGGGCATAACAAGTGGGGTGATGTAGGGATCAGTTCTGGGTCCGGTTCTGTTCAATATCTTCATCAATGATTTAGATCATGGCATAGAGAGTACACTTACAAAGTTTGCAGATGATACCAAGCTGGGAGGGGTTGCAAGCGCTTTGGAGGATAGGACTATAATTCAAAAAGATCTGGACAAACTGGAGAAATGGTCTGAAGTAAATAGGATGAAGTTCAATAAGGACAAATTAGGAATGAACAATCAATTGCACACATACAAAATGGGAAATGACTGCCCAGGAAGGAGTATTGCGGAAAGGGATCTAGGGGGGTCATAGTGGACCACAAGCTCAATATGAGTCAACAGTGTAACGCTGTTGCAAAAAAAGCAAACATCACTCTGGGATGTATTAGCAGGAGTGTTGTAAGCAAGACATTAAAAGGAATTCTTCCGCTCTGCTCTGCCCTGATTAGGCATCAACTGGAGTATTGTGTCTAGTTCTGAGTGCCACATTTCAGAAAAGATGTGGACAAATTGGAGAAAATCCAGAGAAGAGCAACAAAAATGATTAAAGGTCTAGAAAACATGACCTATGAGGGAAGATTGAAAAAAAAATGGGTTTGTTTAGTCTGGAAAAGAAAAGACTGAGAGGGGACATGATAACAGTTTTCAAGTACATAAAAGGTTGTTACAAGGAGGAGGGAGAAAAATTGTTCTTCTTAATCACTGAAGATGGGACAAGAAGCAATGGGCTTAAATTGCAGCAAGGGAGGTTTAGTTTGGACATTAGGAAAAACTTACTAACCGTCAGTGTAGTTATGCACTGGAATAAATTGCCTAGGGAGGTTGTTGAATCTCCATCATTGGAGATTTTTAAGAGCAGGTTAGACAAACAACTGTCAGGGATGGTCTAGATAATACTTAGCCCTGACATGACTACAGGGGACTGGACTAGACGACCTCTCGAGGTTCCTTCCAATCCTATGATTCTATAATTCACTACCTTGAAGATACACTATCTCTGTGCGAGTTTGCAGATTATTTGTTTAATTTAATTAATTTAATTCCTCTGACATATTATACAGACATTAAATGGATTTTTAAATATATATTTTAAAATTAGTAGAGTAATTCTAGCTGATTCTCTACAAACATAATGCTTTCTATTGTTCCTTTAAAAATATTTAGTTCCAAAAACTATGGGCTGGATGATCAGTTTGTGATTTAGCTCATAGTAAGGGGCATTATGCTATGGTGCTGTTCTTACAGTATCCCAGGATGAAGACTGTGCCTCAAAGAGTTAATCTCCCTCCTTGTGTCCCTGCTGCTTTGGAGAGGGAGTGAATTTTGACAGGTGACCACCTGTCGCAGCATACACCCCAACTCACCAGCGTCACTACAACCCAGGGCATGTTGATGGAGATAGAGTCAAGTCTCCACCTACCTGCATGGGGATGGCTGAATGCAGTGGTTTTGCAAAGCGTGTTTCACCCAGCACACAGTAAGCGATGGTACAGGACAAGGGAGTAAGAGATCACCTAATATCTCATATACTGTCTTGTGCACAAGACAGGCCATGTACTCTCCAAAGGACTGAACTTCTTCCCCATCACAGAACCTGATACCGTACTAACATGTGAAGATTCTCTGACAAAGAATTATTTCACAAGAAAGATGACACCACCCACAACTATCACGTCCCCACTGGCAGTCACTAGAAAAAAGAATAATCTTATTGGACAACCCACAGTGGACAAAACCACACACTTAATCATTACACTGATTGTTTCAGGGGAAAAACCTGACTGTGAAATCCTTAAACATCACATCCAGCACAATCTCTGCACTGCCAAGAGGATAGCAATACAGTCCCTGAAAACAAATCACCAGACAGAGATCAAACCCAGCAGGCCAAGATGGTGCCATCGTAGTCTTCAACCATTACAACTACATCAACGAGGACAACGGACAACCCATCGACACTGCTTATTACAAAGAATTCGAAGACAACGTCACACGACAATTCACCCCGTAATTTAAGGATACCATCAAATCCTTCCTGAAACAACTCCAAGCTCATCCCCCAGCTAACCCATTCCAGAGACCTTCTATATGCTTCTCAAGATACATAAACAAGGGAACCCAGGCAGAGCCATCATATCTTGCCGTGGCACTGTTACTAGAGGAATATCGGGACTCATAGAAACCATCCTCAAACCACTCACCATACAAAGGGCCAGTTCCTCTAGGACACAACCTACTTCCTCCAGAAACACAACATTAACAACCTCCCTCAGAACATCTTCCTTGCCACGATGGATGTCACACCTCCCTATACCTCAACATCCCTCACCATAAAGGCCTTGCTGCCTCCCTCAAATATCTACAAGACAATGGACAACATTCAGATATCTACCCCAAACACATCATAAAACTCAGCCATAACAATTTTACATTCAGCAAACACTCTGTCCAAACCATGGGAACAGCTATGTGTACTAGGATGGCTCCCCAGTATGCCAACCTCTTCATGGGCCACTTTGTGAAAGACTATCTGGACAAATATATCATTGGTTTCATGGTGTATCTCAGATACATGATATTTTCATCCTCTGGAGAGATGACCTAAATTGCCTCATATTTCCACCACCCATCCATCACACTCTCTCTAGTATTATACCAATAAAATAAAAACCAGCAGGATCTTATTAAAGGGGAAAAGGCAAAATACCATATTTATTGTGAATACAGAAAGAATCATAGTAAGCAGTTAGTTATAGCTATAACATTCCATTCAATCTCATATTTATTCACACATTCATTCATACAAACACACACACACACACAGGTTCTGCAAGGTTGTTATCATAGTTACCAGCCTTAAAGTTGCTCATGCCAAGCCACTGGCCAGGTGGCCTGGACATGAGGAGGGAGCAGGGCCTCGTCAGATGCACATCTGATGCTCCTGGAAGTTGGTTTGCAGAATCAGACCCCAAAGTTCTCACTTTCTAGAGTCCATTTTTATAGGAATTTATTCCTATGCCAGTCTATGGGAATTGCTTCATCGTGCTGTTGCTGAATCAATCAGCAGATGGCACATTCCTGACAGCTCCGTGCTGCCAGATGTTATCTTGTTCTTTGGTTCTCCCATTCTTGAGGCTGTTGGGTGGATTCCAGTCTGCCCTCTGGGGGTCCTCTGGTTATTTCCACTTGACGCCTTCTTCAGCTGATGGACACTGCATTCTTAGGCTGGCACCTCCCTGATCATTCAGTTATTATCCACACCAAGCATCCATCCACATACATCCTCTATCTCTATTTTAATCACAATTGTTAACAAAGCGAGATGAATACAACAAAAGGGCAGGGAGTCTCTGGGTGCTGTTTCTGTTGTTACAGAATATTGCTTTGAGTCTCTCTCCGTGTGAGTGGTTGTTGTTACAAAGAACTGCTTTGAGAACAGACTCTGTCTTAGAATGTACTAACACAATTAGCAGCTTGCAAGTTTCACACATAGAGGGAGAGAAATAGTACCAAAAACCAAGAGACCTCTTAATTAGTAATACCCTGAAATTTAAACTATGGGGAATCAAACTCATTTGTGATTTTAATACAGAACTTCTTTAATATGATCCAACACTAGAACATTCCCAAACATCATCAACTTCCTGGATACCACAATCAGTTTAAACAATGGAACGCTAAAAATGACTATTTACAAGAAATCCACAGATCACCACACCTACTTCACAGATCCAGCAATCACTCCAAACACACCAAAAAACGTGTTTTCTACAGCCAGGCACTCAGATACCCATAGAATATGCTCCAAGGAGCAAGTCTGGGATACACACCTTAACATATTTTACCATCATTACCAAAAAAGGACACTCCACCTGAAAAATAGATTGCATCATGGAAAGGACCACCCAAATACCCCAAGAGAATCTGCTTCAATACAAGGGGAAAAAAACCTCACCAACTGCACCAACCCACCCCCACCCGCCCCAGAATCCGCACAGGGTATCAAACAATTACAACCCATGCTCTATGGGGACCTCATCCTCAAAGAAAAATCTTTCCTGAACTCCCTCTTCTGGCCTTCAAACACCCCAAGCTCATCAAAAGCAAATTCCCAACAGACCAAGACACACCTACTCAAAATGGCACACCCACCTTCCTGCCAGAACAGATGCAAAACCTGCAGACATACCTCCACTGGTAAAGTCATCAATCCCCACCCCCACCCCTCCAAAAAAAACACCTTTCAGGATCCATGGGTCCTACACATGCCTATCACAACATGCGGTGTAAGAACCACCTTGTGCGTGAAATTAGACAATCACTATGCTCAAAATGACAGTATGATTTTCACACAGAAAAATTATGAGACAAAACATGTCACCCGTAGGTGAACACTTATCATAAAAATATCACTTCGTATCTGACCTCTCAGTCCTCGTCCTCAAAGGAAACCAGCACAATACCTTCAAAAGATGAATTTAAGTTCCCAGGCTCATAACTCTGCTGGACACTAAAAATCATGGACTCAATAAAGACACTGTTGTAATGAGCCATAAATCCAATCTGTCACCCACTAACTCTCCTTTGTCCTACAACTGCAGATGTGTTTACTGCCCATTTCACCTTGAATGGTCTCTTGCATCATGCTAACTCCTTATGCTTAGCAATCTGTTCCACCTTGTCTTTAGCTGTGACACTGATTATCTTTCCCACACTTGAAGAGCTCTGGTTAAGCTCAAAAGCTGGTCTCTTTCACCATCAGAAGTTGGTCCAATAAAAAGTATGACCTCACCCACCTTGTTCCTACTCAAGTAAGTAGACAAAACACTTTCATTAAATGAAGGGATGTTTACAATTTTGCACGCTAGAACTCTGGCTCACAACAACATTTTAGATATACACTCTTCTTAGAGAGTAAATAAAGTCCCTAGCCACCAGAGCTGGAAGAGAAATCCCTGCTCCTGCTGAGCTTAGGAGTTTCATATAGCAAGTACCTTTCCAAGCAGATGTGGTAGCAGGGCTCATCTCTTGGCTATAGTAGGACCGGAGCTCTCCTCCGATGACAGCTCACAGCTGATTAAGTAATGTTTATTTTCCTTTTGTTCAATTTTTCCTGACAATTTTTTTCCTACACAAAAATTCTAAACAAATCTTTTTGGAAAAAAAATTCTGTTCAGTGGGAGGGATACCATTTTCACACCCTTTTTAATTTTGACTTCTCCCCCTCCAGAAAAAGAGACCGAAGGGGACAAGAAGAGGTTAGGGTGAGAGAAAGTGGGATTTTCCTTCAAAAATGAAATGATTAAAAAAAAATGTTGTTTCTGCTTAAATTTTTGATTTGGTCAATAAGCCATTTTTTGTCCAAACAAAAAACAAAAAACTAACAGAAACCCACATTTCAATGAAAAATGTTGGTCAGCTCTACTTAAGAGACAGCATTGTTTCTCCATCTCAGTTCTCCTCCTCTGCAGAGTCACAGAGCACAGCTAAGGGCTGGAAGCATGGTTGCCAGTCCTGCTGTGATACCCGGGCTATAAGAGAACAGGAGCTGTCCAAGTGCAAGGGTCAAATTCCTTCCATGCAGCTGGGCACACACTAATTTTGAAGGCCTGGATCCCTGACCATCCACTCCCTTTTTTTGGCCCCACACCAGGTCCATTTCACAACCCCACCAACTTTGCAGACCACTGGATAGGATGCGGGGGATAGAATGTTCAGACTCTACAGCTACATTGCACTGAGGTGTTCCCATATTCACACTGATGCAAAAGGGGAGGAAATTAATGCTATAATAAATTTAAGATTTCTTGGTTAAATGCAGTCAAATTAAAAATAAAGCTTTTTTAGTAACATTCGCTATAAAGTCACCTTTTATGGGTAACAAACTCGTATAGAAGTTTTCTGGACAAAGACAATGTCATACAAAAATGCTGTTTTTAGACTATGAATTGTTCTAGCTGACAGCACAGTAGGTACTATAGCACGGGATTTACTGCATATGATAAAAAAAATCAAGTTTTATATATGAAGTGAGAAAAAATATCCCACGGGAAATCTGCACTGAACCATAAATCATGAGAAGAACATGGAGATTAGACTCCTAGAAGCCCAAACATTAAATGAACAGTATACAATTCAAAATCAATTGAAGCAAATTCAGTACTTTGCTATTATAGCATAATAACTGTCACTTTGAAAGATGAAAGTTGCTTATTTCAAAAGATCCCATAAAGTAATTCTTTTCCTACCTAAAATATAAGTACTTTTAAACTGTAGTGTCAGTCAGCCAAATAAATTCACAAAACACCTTAGAGCAATGTACTTCAATCAGTGAATATTCATAGGGGATTTAGAAAAATATCTCAATTCATTGACCTAAATATTATAAAGCAAGCCATCACTCTATCTTCTAGAGGCAACTGTTGGAAAATGTTAATTTCTTATCTGACAATTAAACTACTACTACTGTCTTAACAATACTTCGCATTCCTATAGCAACTTTCACCCACATACCTCAAAGTACTTTACAAACACCATCAGATAATACAGTGTCTCGCTGCAAAAACTAGGGAACTGTATAAGCTGATGATGTTTGCAAAGTACTTTGAGGTATGTGGGTGAAAGATGCTATAGGAATGCGAAGTATTGTCACACCTACATGCAATTTGAGATTTTATGTTGATTACATATAAGTACAAAGGTGTCTCACAAGTCACACTTGGCACTGTAATGTTCATCCAAATTACTGAAGATTGGGAATTAGTGAGAAAGTGAACATCATGTGAAAAAAGCAGGGAGAATATATGTCACAAAAGTGTACCTTCCTCATTTATTTTGATTATCTTAGTTTTACTGTTTGTGTCAGTATATTCTAGTATAATAGCAAAAGTACTACAGTAATAGAGCACATCTTTATATGTAAGAAAGTCATAGCAATTAGAAGGGCTCCACCTCAAAAAATCTGTATTAAATAAATATGGGGGAGGGATAGCTCAGTGGTTTGAGCATTGGTCTGCTAAACCCAGGGTTCAGAGTAGCAGCTGTGTTAGTCTGTATTTGCAAAAAGAAAAGGAGTACTTGTGGCACCTTAGAGACTAACCAATTTATTTGAGCATAAGCTTTCGTGAGCTACAGCTCACTTCATCAGATGCAACATCAAATAAATTGGTTAGTCTCTAAGGTGCCACAAGTACTCCTTTTCTTTAAACCCAGGGTTGTGAGTTCAATCCCTGAGGGGGCCATTTATGGATCTGGGGCAAGAATTGGGGATTGGTCCTGCTTTGAGCAGGGGGTTGGACTAGATGACCTCCTGTGGTCCCTTACAACCCTGATATTCTATGATTCTAATGGTGCGGGGGGTGGGAGAACAACTATCAAATTTGCATTTTTGCTTCCCTCACCCCCCTGTGATGTGGAGGAAGAAGAAATGAATGGCAAGCCAACATTATGTTGGCAGCCACCTTACTAAATTTTTGTTTCTTTGAGTGGTATGTTGACTCAGCACTTTAATGCTTTCATTGCTGAACTACTACTGTTAAACCCTACTGCTCTGGGATTTAGGCTCACAATTACAGTGCTGTCTTGCCAAATATGAAAAATGTTGAATTTTTCACTGCAGTTGATATAGTGGCTATCCCAGTAGAAATAAAGACAATTTAAATGTTAGAAATATTGCCAACTCAGGAGGAGGTATACACAGCATGCAAGAGTCATTAATGCTCATCTACAACTGCTTTCTAGTCCCCATAACAGCCATCAGCATTCAATAAATGAAAGATACAAGGCAAGGCTAGATTTGGAAGCAAGTTAACACACTGCACTCTTAACAAAATAAAATATTAAAAACAAACATTTTAAAGTCATGAATAAAATATGCATACAGCTTACTGCTGCAGAAAAAATTAATCACCTTTATGGCACAAAATGAAAAATATAAAGTATATTAAATTAGATCATACATGGTGTGCGGTGATGTAGAATACAGGTTTTTAAAATCAACAATAATTTGGCAAGACCTTATTATTCACAAGAGTTATGCAAGTCATCCTACATTCCTGTTAAAAACTTTATATGCCAGTACACCATCATGTTTTCTACACAAAATATTTTACAGAAAAAGCTACTTTAGAAATGGTTTAATATTTTACACAAAATGTTATTGAGACTATTTTCTTAATCTCTCCACCTGTGAAACTCAGTTTCCCTTTCCACCAGGAATTCAAAAGTACAAGAATCAGGGAAAGAAAAATTATAACTGATAAATTTAAAACACCTCCAAAACGTCCTAAAATGGCTTTTATGTACATTGCAATGTAAGTAAGTTTTTTCAGCTCTTCCAGAGACATCAAAATGTCATGTATCCCACTGAAAAACTGAGAACTTCCTCTTCCCAATGGCATAAAGTTCCAATCCTAACCGCGTATGGTTGCAAGACATCGGACAGCTTGTTGCTTCAAGACTTACAGTTGCCTATATATTTCACCTCAGACCAATTTAATTTTGTCTGGACATTTCATATTGCGGGGCAGGGTGAGGGGAGTAAATATTTCTTTTGCAGGTTGATTTATTATTTTTAAAAAGTGGATGTTTGAAGATGAACAGAGGTCTGAAATGTTAGAATAAGACCTGGGGAAATGGATTAGTGAACAGGGCACAGGTGAGATAGTCAAAAAATTGGATGATAAATAAATTTATCACATGGCTATGCAATTTGTCATATGGTTCCACAGTTTTAATCTCTCACAATTTTATTTATATTACACACACACACACCCCTACTGGCAACTAAGGTTCCAGGAGCACATATGCCACCAACCCAAATCCTTGAAAGCACAGTATGATGAATTGGGGTTATGACTGTATAATTTTGAATTCTGATAGATATTCTGAAGTTGCGTTACAAAATCTGCTGTATTGTCTGTGCTAAACATTTGTGTGTCCACCAATGCTGACAGACCCTGAAGCATGTATACACTAGATCAACTTTTTGGCCCGAGGGCCACAGCTGGATATGGAAATTGTATGGCGGGCCATGAATGCTCACGAAATTGGGGGCAGGGGTGCGGGAAGGGGTCAGTGCTTCGGCTGGGGGTGGGGATTCTGGAGCGGGGCTGGGGATGAGGGGCTGCAGGAAGGTGCCCCAGGCTGGGACTGAGGGGTTTGGAGGGCAAGTTGGGGATCAGGGCTGGGGCAGGGGGATGGGGCATAGGAGGGGTCAGGGGTGCAGGCTCCAGACGGCACTTACCTCAAGCAGACCCCAGAAGCAGTGAAATGTCCTCCCTCTGGCTCCTATGCAAAGGCATGGCCAGGCGTGGCCGCCCACAGGCACTGCCCCTCCAGCTCCCATTGGCCATGGTTGCCGGCCAATGGGAACTGCAGGGGCAATGTGCGGAGCCCCCTGGCTGCCCCTATGCGTAGGAGACAGATGGGGGACATACTGCTGCTTCCAGGAGCCGTACAGAGCCCCGGCATGCACAAAGCAGTGCAAGCCCCAGACCCCGCTCCCCGGCTGGAGCAGGGCAAGCCTCAGACCCCGCTCCCCGGCTGGAGCTCAAGGGCCAGATTAAAATGTCTGAAGGGCCGGATGCAGCCCCCCGCCATAGTTTGCTCACCCTTGCACTAGATAGACACAATGAGAAGGTGCTTAGGATTTAGCAATCCTATTTAGGTACAAACATCCCGAACACTGGGTAAGCTTCCTCCTTAGAAAACCAGTTTAGCTGACTCCTGATGGTAGAGAAGGCAGAAGCAATGGAAACTTACCTGGAGTGGAACCAGGTGATTAACAGGAATTTAATTAAAGAACCACACAGGAACAGAGGGTGCCAAACAAGAAGACAATGCATGAGACAAAAGAAAGCATGGTCACAGAAGCTGGGAAGGGTAAAGAGCATAAAAGTGTTAGTCTGTGAAAAGTGTGTGTGCATATGTTGATTGCTTCACAAAAGCTGTGTACCCTTGAAAGAGTTAAACAGTAAACCAGCAGCTTCACACCTTTGGGATGGAGTTCCAGGCACAGTGACCAAGCCATCCTGTATGTCAGAGAGACTCCTATTTACAATCCCCCCTTAATTTAATACTGTTATCTCCCGCATAAAAGTAATACAAAAGCATCCATTTATGCCAGATTCAAAAAATCCAGCTATGTTACCCATATGTCAGCCACATGTGCAATCAGCAGAGTCTGCGGAGCCAGGGCAGGGGGCCACCCAGGCCATGCCAACCACTTTTTGGCCAAACCAGACCAGTGCTGTGACCATGTATGACGTTATCTGATTAAGGAGCTTGGCTTGTTTAGCCTAACTAAAAGAAGGTTATGGGGAGATATGATTGCTCTCTATAAATATATCAGAGGGATAAATACCGGAGAGGGAGAGGAATTATTTAAACTCAGTATCAATGTGGACACAAGAATAAATGGATATAAACTGGCCACCAGGAAATTTAGACTTGAAATTAGATGACGGTTTCTAACCATCGGAGGAGTGAAGTTTTGGAACAGCCTTCCAAGGGAAGCAGTGGGGGCAAAAGATCCATGTGACTTTAAGATTAAACTTGATAAGTTTATGGAGGAGATGGTATGATGGGATAACATGGTTTTGGTAATTAAATATTCATGGTAAATAGGCCCAATGGCCTGTGATGGGATATTAGATGGGGTGGGATCTGAGTTACCCAGGAAAGAATTTTCTGTAGTATCTGGCTGATGAATCTTGCCCATATGCTCAGGGTTTAGCTGATCGTCATATTTGGGGTCAGGAAGGAATTTTCCTCCAGGGCAGATTGGAAGAGGCCCTGGAGGTTTTTCACCTTTCTCTGTAGCATGGGGCACGGGTCACTTGCTGGAGGATTCTCTGCTCCTTGAAGTCTTTAAACCACGATTTGAGGACTTCAATAGCACAGACATAGGTGAGGTTTTTTGTAGGAATGGTGGGTAAAATTCTGTGGCCTGCGTTGTGCAGGAGGTCGGACTAGATGAGCATAATGGTCCCTTCTGACCTAAATATCTATGAATCTATGAAAAGATATGATCATATAGATCATTGTTGCAACCACTGTTATATATCTGCAACAGATCTTGTACAAAATGTGGCATGTAAGATGTCTATGAAAAGGTTATGATTTGCTGTTTATGATTATTCTATCTGTATGCATGTATCATTTTTGTATTTGCAGTTATGAATATTGACTCTATACCTGGATTGCAAATGTTTGCTCCTGGGACAACACCCACAAGGTAGTTAGCCAGCACATCTTGGAGGGACTATTCAGATTAAGTGGCTCATCAAGAAACACTTAACTGACAAACAACCATGGGAGACACAAATCTACACTGAATGGACTGTCCCTGCAAATGTACTGTCTGGGGTATAGGTAATGAGTACCTCCCGTGACAAGCAAAAGTATGCAGGTACATGTGACTTGCCCATGTGATTCCATACTCCATCTTGCCACCTGTGATTTTCCACTAGCCGTGCTGAAGGCTTTGTTTGAAACAACGGGTTTCCCTCCACATGGCAGAAGCTATAAAAGGCCCTGGAAACACCTCCATTTTGCCTCTTTCTTGCTCAAGCTTCTGGACTATGAACTTATACTAATGGGGGCATTCTAACCAATGGACTGAGGACCTTCCAGTGATTTGGAAGCAACCAGAGACTTAACAAGCCAGCAGTTTATTCCATCACTGCTACAAGCCTGAACCAAGAACTTTGCAATTACTGTATGTATCCGATTCCTTTAACCAACTTTAACTCTCACCTTTCTTTCTTTTTATGAATAAACCTTTAGATTTTAGATACTACAGGATTGGCAACAGCGTGATTATTGGGTAAGATCAGAGTTATATATTGACCTCAGTGTGTGGCTGATCCCTTGGGATCAGAAGAACCTTTTATTTGATGAGACTGGTTGTAAAGAATCAGTGTTTAAATCCAGTGTTCTGGGGGGAATACGAGGACGGGAATATCTAAGGAAACTGCTTACCTGACTTCTTGTCAGCCAGTGTGATGAGACAGAAGTTTACTGTTGTTGCTGGTTAGGTATATCTTATGGAGGAATAACCACCAGTTTGGGGTGTGTCTGTCCTATTTCTCAGCAGTTGTCCTGAATTTGGCATTCTCAGTTGTGACCCCCAAAGGCACGATTATACCATGTGCACCACAATGCAATGCCACTCACTCTAATTTGGAGGGGTAGGTGTAGGGGCAAAGAGTGCTACATTCACTGTACTTCAGCAAGATCATAAATAAGGTAAACACACGTTTCTATGTGATCATTTAGCAGAGTAATACAAGGGAACTCATATTGTGTCTATTCAGATAGGCTTTATTAGCAAATTAAGTACCACTACAAATCTCCCAGAAATTAATTTGAAAGTGTTAGCCAGTATGGTTCTGGGAGACGGGTGAGTTTAAGTACCGACTCCGAGCAGTCTGAAGGTCAAGGAGATTAGGTCGTTGGACAGAGGGTTCCAACGCAGAGGAAGAGGTGCCAGATAGAAGGTTTGTGCTTGAGTGTGTGCCTAGAAACCCCAAGATTAGGGTTGTTCCTGGACTCTGTTAAGGCTCCAGGAGCTTGAAACACCTGGATTCAGAGCTGCAGGGGCTTGGCTCCCCCTCACGGCAGTTCTAGTGGGTAGCCAGTAGGGACCACTCACTAGAATCTGAGACACATGGAAACAAGTTAACAGACAAGCCTCCAGCATTCCTTGCCACCTTCACAGATCTACCGCACTGTACATAACACACTCCAAAAAGGCAAATCATTTCCATCTCTAACACATTCCAAAAAGCAATATGTACCCCAGTTTTATCCAGTTAACTCTGTCATGCAAAACCTTGCTAGAAACTTCATACTCTCATAAACAGACATCTGAGTATTAAATAGTCCATTAATTTGGAAAATTAGTCTAATATTGCTGAGATCACCATTAAGCCTTTACATGGCAGCAACTTGCATTTCTGCTATGCTTAATTAAATAACGTATTTCCGGAATATCAAAGCCCATAAACTTTTAAGGCGGCCCAACGTTGCTGCACCAGGATCCACTAGAACAAGTCCTTGACAGTGATTTATAGTCCCACTGAAGCCAGTGTGTGACTCTGTGGGTCTGCACAACTAGCTCAGGCCCACACACTACAAATTTACACATGGAATCTTCAACTCTCTCTGGTCCATGTTCAAGAGATAAGACAACTCATTAATTGAAATGTATAAATGCTGTGAATCAATTAAGATTTTGTAAAGGATAGGGAGTTAGTGCTTTAACTAAAGGCTCCAATCCTTAGCTACATGCTTAAAGGTTTTCAGGATCAGAGTCCAGTGGCTCAATTTTGTGTATATTATTCAGGCATTCCACATTGCAGGAGGTCACAGTTCCGGACCATGTGGCAAGACAATTTATTCCTTAGGTTGTCCTGACACAAATCCAGTAAAGAAAAGGAAGAAAATACACTTTATATTAAAATAAGGCTTGGAAAGTTTCAAGTCTTATCATAAGATGGAGCCTTCTCTCCTAAAACACAGCTGTTTAGCATTTTGTCCCTCTTTTTGCATCCACACAGTTAAGTACATTGATAAGTTGGGAATTATTTTATCACAAAACTTTGTACCTTTGCATGAGAGCTCAAAAACAACCTGTTGCTATATTTTAAATGCTAGTAAAAACAATACCCTGTGTAGTTCAGCTATATAAATAACCTGTAGCAAATAAAATGAATTTGGCCCCTTGCTATATTTGCAAATTGCCCACAAGCATTTTACAATTCTCAAATTAACTAATTTGAACTTATAAGAATTTATAGTTGTTGCTCTATATCTACATCAGCTATATGAACAAGAAGATTATAAGAATGCTCTCTCAAACAGCGCTTTTCATATATAGATCCCAGAGTGCTTTATAAATAACTCTAGATTTGTAGACTTCAAGCTGTTCATTGCAGGTATTTGCAATATAAAAAGCTGTAGCTATGTTGTTTAGTTTGGACACAAATCATATAATATTATTTCTGCTTCCTGGATGTAAATGACTAACTCTTAGAATCAGGTTTCATGTGAGAAGACTTGAATTTGAGCTCAAATTTCACTTTCCCTGTATATTCTCTAAATTACCTTAAAATGTAATGTTTCTATGAATATTTATTTTACTAAACTTGTCCAACAGACTAGTCAAAGAAAGCAAACTCAAAAAGGATGTAATCACAGCAGAAGAAAATGCAATTTTTTTTATTTGAGCAAATATTCACTGAATTTTTGGAAGGGTTTATCTGCTCCTACTGCCTAGTAACTAATAACAGGCGGAAGAGGATGCAAGGCCTTAAATGACTGGAGCTACTAATGTTCTCTCTTCAAGCAGTTCCTCCTTTAAATGTGTTTCCTGGCTAATTGACCCGCTGCCAGCCAGAGAAGAGCCAACTCTCCACACTCAACATCCAGGAGATTCCTAAAGCAGTCACAGCTTTAGGCCAGTGTTCTACCACCCAACCAGCCGAGCAAATGAGAGTTTCATCCCATTTTTCTCGTCTTATGGTCTCATCTGACTCCAGTAACCGTGTGCCATGGGAGAGACTGAGCCCTCTAACTTTCCCTCTTTGAAAAGTTGTACTTCAGCTCTACCACTGGGTTTCTTTGGCCTTGTGGGTTATGGAAGGCCTCAAATACAGGCTTGACACAGCCTGCAGGATGCAGCAGGATGGCTGAATATTGTTATATGGAGGTAGGAAAAAGGAATGAGACCAGTCCTTTGTTATTGCACATAATGCCCTGTCAATCTAGAGCCAGCTGTGTTCCCAACCATGTTACCAGGTTCCCTCTTCCACAACTAGCAGTAACAAAAAGAAAAGGAGTACTTGTGGCACCTTAGAGACTAACCAATTTATTTGAGCAGTCTCTCAAATAAGTCTCTGAGGTTAGTCTCTAAGGTGCCACAAGTACTCCTTTTCTTTTTGCGAATACAGACTAACACGGCTGTTACTCTGAAACCTAGCAGTAACAAGATTGCTATAATAGAATACTAAAGTTGAACAGAATTACGGTTTCATTCTCTGTGGAATAGAATCATGGTTTCATTCTCTGTGGTCATAAGAGGAGAGGGGCATTTTTCAGGAGGTGAAGGTGTTGATATATATGTTCCCCCCCGCCCCCATGAACTGCCACTTTTACCAGGGTTAAGAAGCTAACTTCTAATGGTATTGAGTCCTAATAATGCTTTGGTGAAGAACAGTTGTCCCAATTTATAGGTCTTCTATAATCAAATCTGTTAAGAATCTCTCTCACTGTCTCACACACGCACATTGAGGAACCCCTAACAGGTCAACAACAGTAACAACATTTCCACCAAAGAATTTTGATCAATACTAAACTTCCTGAAAGAATTTTGCTACAACTGAAATTACATTTATCATAATCCATAGCCGATGTGAGGGCTGTTCTGTAATAATTTATGAAATGTGTGACCTGGTTATTGGACTATTTACCGTATGCATGTATTGAGTTAATTCAATAGCAAGACTATCAGGAAATACAGGTAGGAAGGAGGACAACAGACCAGATAATATTGCTCCCCCAAACTCCTCCTGAGCTGCTCAACCTGGTTTAACCAAAGACTTGGAAAACAAAGGGATACAACAGGACCTGGAGTTGGATTAAAAAGAGTGTCACTCTTTTGCAAGAATGAGGGGAGAGAAAACTAAGGTGAACCAAGACTCCAGAGGTTGGGGTATCTGGAAAGTTAAACATGCCAAGAGCAGGAGCCACTGCTAAGGGAGGACAGGACTTTAAGTAAGATACACATGTTTGTAGACCTTTCATTTTAAAAACCTTTTCTCTTGTTATGCTTTGTACCACTGTTAACATTAAACACTACTTTGTTTTAAGAATGCTGTTTTGGGTCACTTCATTCCCCACTGGTCACAAGTTCCCAAAGGAAAAGGTACTGTAGCCTTTGACCTGGTCTAAGAGTGGGAGAATTGTGGGATTTCCCCTGTGGGAGAAAGGGTATCCAGCTCCATAGGTGCAGCTAATCCTGTAACTATGAGAGACAGTTTGCCATTTCAAAATATTTTAATAGCTGCTGACTTATATTTGCTACTTTACCTTATCTAGAGGCTAGACAAACATTTTTCTATGCTTAGGTCAAAAGTATCATCAAAAGGCTTCAAGCACTTTGCATTAAATTGCTCTGCTGCAAATGAGGTTATATGTGGCTTGAAGCTGTCACATAAAAAAAATTCCTTTTCAGGTCCAGTGGAAATATATGACTTGTTGTGCCAGGGTAAAATCACTTATGGCCTGGAGAAGGATCTTCTTGTGTCTGAATAAAGCTGACATTTGCTTTCTGTATTACACATCTAACAAACAAAAGAAAACTAATTATGGGGCAACGATTCCTTCACACTTTAGGAGAGTTCATAAACCAGAGAACACAAGTTTAAGTGGTTTATGATGCTGCCAAAATCCTAAAATTCCAAAATTCACTTTTTCCTTTTTATTTTAGATTATATAAAGATCACTGCTATATTCGTAGGACTGCTATACGCTCACTCTTTGTCAAAGAGACTTTCACATTCAGAAATTTCCTGTTCTCCAATGAAGTAGCTTTCTTACTGAATTACCGCTTTCTACCTGAAATTCTTACTGCTGTGGTGACTGGTTAAAGCTTGTAATTGATGGGTATGCCATATTTGTCAATAAAAGTAATAGGTTGTGGTGTGTTTAGAAACATAGATTGCAAGTTTATATACACAAATTGAGAGAAACATATTAGAAAGGCAACAGTGTGTCTAATATTTACCAGTAGCTTGCTAGAATCACTTCCTGATGAAACAAGTGGACTAATTTCCACAGAGACAAATCGTATTACATCTAGTATAGCTACAATACTACTGCCTGGAGAATAAAGCACAGATCCTCTCTCAAGCTTAGAGAAGGAAAGCAATACCCTCAGCTGATTCTAAGGGTATGTCTACTCTGCAAGCTGGGGATGAGAGTCCCACATCGGAGAGACATACTCTAGCTCTGTTTGAGCGAGTGCACTAAAAAGAGTACAGTCACAGTAGCATGAGATGCTAGCCACCCTGAATCTTAGCATCTTGGATGGGTATGTACTCGGGTATGCCACTGATGCTGCCATAGCTACATTCTATTTTTAGCATGCTAGCTCAAACAGCGCTACAGTGTGTAGTCTCCTTGAACTGTGAATCACTTCTGCAGCTTAAAATGTAGACATTACCTTTATTACAGGTACAGTAAGGGTAACATCTGTATAAACAATATTTTACATTTTGTACAACTGCAGCTAATTCTGAAAATTATTCCCTTAGAAGGGACACACAATTGCATATTTTTGAGCACCCTTTAAATTGCAATAATGTGTTAAATATTTTATTTAAAGAGTTGGTTTTTTTTGCCATTCATAGACTTAAGGCCAGAAGGGACCATCACGATAATCTAATCTGACCTCCTGCATATTGCAGGCCACAGAACCTCACCCACCCACTGCTGTAATAGACCCTTAATCTCTGCCTGAGTTACCGAAGTCCTCAAATCATAATTTATAAATACTTCAAATTATAGAGAATCCACCATTTATACTAGTTTAAACCTTCAAGGGACCAATCTGACCCAGGGGGAAATTCCTTCCCGACCCCAAATATGGTGATCAGTTAGACCCTGAGCATTTTGGCAAGACCCACCAGCCAGAAGCCTGGGAAAGAATTCTCTGTTATCCATCTAGTGTCCCATCACCAGCCACTGGGGACATTTGCTACTAGCAGTGCCAGATCAGCTACATGCCATTTTAGGCAGTCTCATCAAACCATCCCCTCCATAAACATATCAAGCTCTCTCTTGAAGCCAGTTAGGATTTTTGCCCCCATAGCTCCCCCTTGGAAGGCTGTTCCAGAACTTGACTCCTCTGATGGTTAGAAATCTTCACCTAATTTCAAGCCTAAACTTGTTGATGGCTGATTTATATCCATTTGTTCCTGTGTCCACATTGGCACTTAACTCCTCTCCCTCCCTGCTATTTATCCCTCTGATGTATTGATAGAGAGCAATCATATCTCCCCTCAGCCTTCTTTTGGTTAGGCTAAACAAGCCAAGCTCTTTGAGTTTCCTCTCATAAGGTAGGTTTTCCATTCCTCCGATCATCCTAGAAGCCCTTCTCTGGATCTTTTCCAGTTTGAATTAATCTTTCTTAAACATGGCAGACCAGAATTGTATGCAGTATTCCACAGGAGGTCTCACCAGTGCCTTGTATAATGGTACTAACACTTCCCCAGCTCTACTGGAAATACCTCGCCTGAGGCACCCTAGGAGTGCATTAGCCTTTTTTACGGCTGCATCACATTGACAGCTCATAGTCATCCTGTGATCAACCAATACACCCAGGTCTCCTCTTCCGTCGCTTCCAACTGATAATTCCCCATCTTATGACAATAATTCTTGTTGTTAGTCCCTAAGTGTGTGACTTTGCACTCCACACTATTAAATTGCATCCCATTTCTATTACTCCAGTTTACAAAATAGTCCTTCCTGTATGGTATTCGGTCCTCCTCCATATTGGCAAAATCTCCCAATTTTGTGACATCTGCAAATTTTATCAATACACTCCCACTCCTGTTGATATTTGTAAGGATCTCTTCAGCAACAGATGTGAGAAAAGCTGGTCTTATGGTTAAGGAACTGTGTTTAATCCCCACCTCTGCCACAGACTTCTTATGTAACTTTGGGCAAGTTACTTAATCTTTGTGCCGCAACTTCCTATCTGTGAAATGGGGATAATGTGGGGCTTCTTTGCTCCCATTTTTTGTCAGTCTTGTCTAACTAGTTTGTAAAGGACTGTTTCTTACTCCAGGCACTACTGAAAATTCCTCACTGTGCATCCAAGGAACCAGTGAAGATGACTACATACAAAGGTCTGCTAAATGCACAAAAGTGAACTAAAAAAAAAAATCCACTAGCTTATTTTGGTTAAAGCCATCTCGAGTTACTTCTAATTATAAGAGGAATATAATTTTCAGCCAAATATGATTTTCAACTTATTGGGTCTTCAGCTTTCTCAGTTTTAGTTGGCGAGCAGTTTTTTGGGGGGTTTTTTAGCATCATACATTTGGATGTGCACAATAAAATGAGAGGCTAGATAGGCTATAAATTCCAGTGAATATATAAACAAGAATTTTGAAGTACCAGTAATTTACAAGCACATTCGTAAGCATGCCCCCCCTTTTACCCTCAGCAGCCCCTTCCTTCAGCTCCCAGCTGTTAGCTCCACATGGAGAGGCAACAGCAAACAGCTGGGAACTGCAGGGAGGGGCCATTGCTTTAGCTCAGCAGGGAAAGGCAGCAGAAAAAACAGAGGCTCTCCCTGCAGCTCCCAGCTGTTTGCTGCTGCCTCTCCCCAGGACTGCACATCTCTCAGCTTGCTGGCTCCAGCTCGCTGACTCCAGCAGCTGCCATGCAGGGAGGTGGCCCGGTGGCACCATGTGACCAAGAGAGGCCAGCAAACCCTGACAAAAATCATGGGGGGACCCCACGTGCCGCCCTCATGCACCACCTCTGGCTTCTGCCTAGCAGGGAGGAGGGTCTTGGGAACAGGTCTGAAGCCCCAAGCCCCGGCTCTTGAACTTCTGAAGATTGTTGTATGCGGCTCTGAGAGTCAGTAAGTTTTGGCCAACCCTGATATATAACTTCATAACACTGAAGGAAAGACAGGATTTATTTAGGACATTCCGGAGGAAAGGAGGTAATTAGGAATAACGTAATAAAATTAATTAAAAAGAAATCCTGACCATGAAAAATAGTTGTTGAATAGTCTCCGAAGGGAAGTAGTGGAAGCCCCATTGCCTGTGATGTCAAACTACGCTGGACAAGAAATTTGAAAATAAAGTGTATCGCAAGGAACAACTCCTATATTTGCAGGGCGATAGAGTGGATGACCTAAGACAGGGGTGGGCAGACTTTTTTTTGTGCCTCCCCAAACAGCCTGACCCCCACCCCCTTCCCCCTCCCAGAACCTCCCCATCCAATCGCCCCCTGCTCCTTGTCCCCTCCCAGGATCCCCACCCCTAACCGCCCCCAGGGACTCCACCCCCTATCAAGCCCCCCCCCACTCCCTGTCCCCTAACCGCCCTCCCAGGACCCTGCTCCCTTACTGCCCCCCCTGCCCCTTATCCAACCCCGCAGCCCCAGCCCCCTTACCATGCCACTCAGAGCAGCATGTCTGGGAGCCGTGCCGGAGCCAGACACGCTGCCACGCTGCCCTGCATGAGCGTGCAGCCCCACCTCCCAGAGTGCTGCTGGCATGGCTGCGGGGGAGGGGGAACAGCATGGCAGGGGCTGGGAGCTAGCTTCCCAGGCCAGGAGCTCAGGAGTTGGGCAGGACGGTCCCGCGGGCCAGATGTGGCCCACGGGCCGTAGTTCGCCCCCGTCTGACCTAAGAGATCTTTTCCAGCTCTAATTTCTATGAAAACAAAGGACAGCTCCATTTTCCCTTACGATAAAGGGTCACATAACAGGCAAAGAAGAGCTAAGGCGTAGATGCATGGGACTTCTGACGCATTCACTTGAAAAAAGCAAGTGAACAGAGGATTCTATAATATTTAGAACTTTATATTCACAACCATGTGGTAATTAATGAATGGCCTGGATTTTCTAATCAGGTATTTGAAGTCTCACTACTGGCTATCCACATTGTCAACTCAAGCCAGCTTCTATTGAACGATATGAAAACCGCTTCTACAAATGGCACTTAAATAAACTGTATTAGCACAAACCAGAAATCCTCATGGAGGCACTTCAACATCTGCCTCCTCTTAAGCCAGTCTCCTGCAGGGCACGAGGAGGTGCAACCTACACCTTCTCGTACCAGCACTAACAGCTCTGCCCCTCCGCATCCATGAAAGCACGAGTTTTCGTTAATTCAGCGTGTTAAGAAGAGCCCGTCTCAAGGCATATTTGAAGCCTCAGTGCATGTAATAACAGGCCATTAGCGAAGTGGGGGGGGGACTTATTACACAGAATTTCATGCAGTTAATTTTAAATGGTTCTCAATATGTAGAACAACTGTGGAAAAGCGAAGCATAAACTTCAAACAATTGTCTAAAATGTTAGTTATACCTGAACAACCTCAGATAAAAAACTTTCAGAATAAATATTCTCTCATATTCCAAAGATTCAACAGTGTTGTCATGACAGCACTTTCTTACTTTTATTTAAAAGGACAGAGTCTAGACTAAAAGACACAGAATCAGCAACTCCAAAATCAAAAGCGATGAAGTCAGACAATTCAAATGCCTGAAGTAAATATGCAATAAAGAAAAAAGAAGCTGAAATACAGAAAATGTGCACCCACAAAACACAGTCAATAGATGGGATACTCAAAGACAATGACAAATAAATGTTACTACTTCACAATATGTTTTCAACAAACTGACAGCTAGGCTGATAACTAAGAGCTATATTGTAGAATATAATAAACAATGCGCTTGCCCCAAAATGTATAGGAATAATGCCCCCGTTCTTTGTGGGCCAGGTTTCCTGGCTCAGCTACATTTCAGATGATGCACCAGACTCTCCCCTCTATCTGAACCGCAGGAGTACACCAGGGAATTCTCTGGCTGTGGTAAGCCATGAGGGATGTAGTCCAGCCAGGGAGGCCCACCCATAAAGGGGAATGGGGCCACAAGGTATCCGTACTACAACTGCATTTTCAAACTAAAATTATTCAGTATCCAATTGAAAACCCCAGAGTGTTTAGTTTTGGGTGTTCAGTTTTTCAACAAAAAGTCAAGATGTTCCATGGAAAGCAGACACATTTTGTGAAAGACTTCATTTAGCTGAAAACCCAATGTTCCACTGAAAAAACAGTTTTGAGGAATGTTTTCAGCCAGCCCTGTCAATGATCAGCAACATTCACATCTGTAGGTTTTCAATAATTATTAAGCATTACTTGTCATAGGCGCCATAAGACTAAATAAAAAAAAACCCAGTGGCAAACACTTCTAAGCACACTAGATTTTCCAGTTGACTGAGTCACTGGGGAACTCTTCCTCATAACAACCATAGTCAAGCACTGACTATAGATGAGAAGTCTCCCTGTAGTCTTGTTAAAGCATTCCAGTTCTCTACAGGGGAGTTACTCTGTAATGTTAATAAAAGTGTAATGTTATAAATTGTTGGGAATTAAAGAACCATGTTGTCCTTGAAATTAGATCAGTCTCTGTAAATGATACGTGGTTTATCTCAATAAATGTAAGAATGAGTCTTATCAATGTGGAAGATGACCCAGTGCTTTAATAAGATTTTATTTGGATTGTGCTGATGAATATTTTAAAGGAACAGTGAGACACATATATCACATTGGTATAAAAGGCTTTGCAGAAAGCCACACAGCCCCATCCTTTTGAGAATACAGATATTTCTAAGTAATTTGTAAAGATGTGTTCTTACATTATATATCTACATCATAATTTTCATAAGAAAACTGAAACTAATTAATTAAACGTATTAAATGTATCCAACTAAACTAAACCATACAAACTAAAAAAGGCCTCAGGCACTATGACAACAAACATGTCTGTCTCTGTATTTCCACTTGATGTTCTTACATGATATTAGCCTAAATGGATACAGTTTGGTTTTAAAACTTGGACTTCCATAGAAAACACTGATATTTGCTTTAGTTCTGTCAGATAAAACACCAGAAGAACAGCTCTAAGAGAATGACAACAACAACAAAAAGATTCCCAAGTACAAGTAAAATATTCTACTACAGAAATGTTATTCTGCGTGTTCTGTCTAGTATAAAGGCAGAAAATCAGTCAAAGCTGTTTAAAAAACTTGAATTGATTTTTAGTGAACATTTTTGTGAAAAACTGCTCGTTATTTCTTGGGTAAAAAATTCAAAATTTGAAGTTTGGTAACCAGCCCCTAGAAGCAAAAAGAGTAGCGTTGAGGGCAGAATGCCAGTGGGACATAGAATAAGTAATTAGAGGTTTGAGATATAATCCTTCACGGCACGTATGCAAAACAAAGCTAAGTCATAGGGATAATATCTGCAATTTATCAAGAATAAATAATTTGTCCAAGAAGTCACCCCTAGTTTTAAGGGTGGATTGAACTAACTAAAGGGCACACCATTTAAGAGAACAAAGACAGGAAAATCCTCTGACATTTACATCTCTACCACTGAATCACAGAACAGAGGCAGAAAGTATGAGAGAGTATAGCAAACATAATACATAACACAAAAATTTCTCATTAAGAAATTCTCAATTCTCCTCCTTTTGAAGTCAATGGCAAAATTCCCATTTCATTGATGGTGCTGGTTCAGGCCCTAAGCACACCATTATCTTTAAGCTGGCTGCAACACATGGAGTTCGAGCCTGTTGAATCCCCAAACATCTGCATATGCCTGGACGTATTCTTGTAAAAGTTTTGTGAAAATACACATGCATGTGTACACGCACACTCCAAAACAGAAGATACTTCACAAATTTCTGCTGCTGTGGCACAAAATTCTTCTCTTTGTTCCAAGAGACTATGCTTTACTTTACGGCAGGATATATACACACACCGGCACCCACACACATTAAACTGGGTGTGTTGCTCCAAATATTAGATTTTTACAGTGATTTCTGCATGTTTCATCAGGACTGTTGTCTTAAGAGTAACTGATACTACATCATTTCTCCTGAGATCTGCTTCTATGTCTTTAACTATTTATTCCCTATGAAATTCCCTCCCCTTTCACATTGCAGATATAAATTTCTTTTGTAAGGAAAGCCACTGCCCCATCAACTTTAGGGAACTGACTTTTCGGTTTCAAATCTGTAATGTTTCATGAACTGCCTGTTATATCTCCCAGTTTATTCAGAAGCTCACATTCTGCTTTAATTACAGCCTCCCAAAGCATAGTGGAGAGAAATAGCAGGCTCCTTTTTGGTTCCTAAGGGGAAATTTTTACCAGAATGATTGTTTATCACCTCCTGTTCATTCTGAATGCCAAGAATCTTAATTACATTTTTGGCCATTATCAGAATGAAATATTTTTTAAAGCCAGTCAGATAACTCTCATTTCCTCCTTCCAGGATGAATGTGAGGATACCCAGGTTTGATTATTATTTTTAATATTATTGGATTACCCCCTTTTTATTCTAGGAGAAAATGAGGAACTTCTACCTCTTAACATGAACAGAAGATACTGGATCAATGGAATTTGTATTTGCACTGGCAGATAAATTCTATCTAGATAAGATTCCATAGACTACAGAAAAGACTAGCTTCTTTAGCCATTTAAGAACTATTTCCCAGTATAATTGCTGTGTTGTTACCACCACCTATTAAGGCTTCCATGAAGAGATCTTTCTCCAGTTTCTGACTTGCTCATCAAACTTGCCAACTTTAAATCTTTTGGGCTGAAGTTTTCCATGCTAGTTTGTCTCAAGCTTCATTTTTTTTTTTTAAAGTTACAGCCAAAATGGTCAACCATTTCCAAGAATGAGGTTACAAAATGTTGGTGGGTTTTTTCCTCCCTGCCAAAGTTAAAATTCTGGTTACCTCTTCTTTGAGAAGCTCCTTAAGAAGCAGGGTCATGGCCTTTGTGTAAGGAATGTGCCTTTTGCTGTCCCTGTGAAAATCTGCCCCAAACTGGCCAAATTATAAGATTCTGGGGGGTGGGGGTGGGGGGGTCGCAATCTGCACCTGCTTAGTAGAGGCTTAAAAATTAACAGCTAAATTCCACAAGGATTCTATCCACACTGGGCACACAACACCTACATATGATCAGACTACGCATGCACCATCTCCAAGAGAACAGCTGTGCATGCTCTGTTCAAATCTAGAGGGTTTCCCTTGCAATGGCTTCTCCAGGCCAGCATGTAGTCAGGCTGCAGAAATTACAGCAGGGAGCCTCTCTCTCTCCTTTGATCTCAGTGACCCTCAGCTGGCACCCACCCAAGCAGTGTGCAAGAAGAAGCTACCAGACTCACTGCCCATCCTGGATAGTAGTCACTGACGGATATATTCTCCATGAATTTATCTAGGTTTTTTTTTTTTTTTTTTTTGGTAAACCCTGCTATAGTCTTGGCTTTCACAACATCCTCTGGCAAAGAGTTACACATGTTGACTGAGTTGTGTGATGAAATACTTCCTTTTGTTTGTTTTAAACCTACTACCTATTAATTTAATTTGGTGACCCCTAGTTCTTGTGTTATGAGGAGGAGAAAATAACACATCCTTATCTAATTTCTCCACACCAGTCATGATTTTATAGACCTCTATCATATCCCCGCTTAGTTGTCTCTTTTCCAAGCTCAAAAGTCCCAATCTAATTCATCTCTCCTCATATGGAAGCTGTTCCATACCCCTCATCATTTTTGTTGCCCTTTTCTGAACCTTTTACAATTCCAATATATCTTTTTTGAGATAGGACAACCACATCTACAGGCAGTATTCAAGATGTAGGTGTACCATGGATTTATATAGAAGCAATACGATTTTCTTCTGTCTTATTATCTATCCCTTTCTTAATGATGCTTAACATTCTGTTCGCTTTCTTGACTGCCGCTGCACATTGAGGGGATGTTTTCAGAGAACTATCCACAATGACTCCAAGATCTCTTTCTTGAGTGGTAATAGCTAATTTAGACCCCATCATGTTATATGTATATTTGGGATTATGTTTTCCAATGTGCATTACTTGGCATTTATCAACATTGAATTTCATCTGCCATTTTGTCACCCAGTTTTGAGAGATCCATTTGTAGCTTTTTGCAGTCTGCCTAGGACTTAACTATCTTGAGTAGTTTTGTATCATCTGCAGATTTTGCCACCTCACTACTTATCCCTTTTTCCAGCTCATTTATGAATATGTTGAATAGGACTGCTCCCACTACAGACCCTTTGGGGACACCACTATTTACCTCTCTCCATTCATTCCTACCCTTTGTTTCCTATCTTTTAACCAGTTACTGACCCATGAGAGGACCTTCCCTCTTATCCCATGACACCTTACTTCGCTTAAGAGCCTCTGGTGATGGACCTTGTCAAAGGCTTTCTGAAAATCTAAGTACACTATGTCGACTGGGTCCCCCTTGTCCACATGCTTGTTGACCTCCTGAGAGAATTCTAGTAGGTTGGTGAGGAATGATTTCCCTTTACAAAAACCATTCTGACTCTTTCCCAACAAAGTATGTTCATCTATGTGCCTGACAATTTTGTTCTTTACTATAGTTTCAACCAGTTTGCCTGGTACTGAAGTCAGGCCTACCAGCCTGTAGTTGCTGGGATCACCTCTGGAGCCCTTTTTAAAAACTGGCGTCACATTAGCTATCCTCCAGTCACTTGGTACAAAAACAGATTTAAATGATAGGTTACAGACTACAATTAGTAGTTCTGCAATTTCACATTGGAGTTCCTGCAGAACTCTTGGGTGAATACCATCTGGTCCTGGTGACTTATTACTGTTTAGTTTATCAATTTGTTCCAAAACCTCCTCTAATGACGCTTCCATCGGGGATAGTTCCTCAGATTTGTGACCTAAAAAGAATGGGTCAGGTTTGGGAATCTCTCTCACATCCTCAGCCATGAAGACCAATGGAAAGTATTCATTTAGTTTTTGCGTAATGGCCTTATCGTCCTTGAGTGGTCCTTTAGCATCTCAGTCATCCAGTGGCCCCACTGGTTGTTTAGCAGGCTTCCTGCTTCTGATGTACTTAAAAATGTTTTTGCTATTACTTTGAGTCTTTGGCTAGCTGTTCTTCAAATTCTTTTTGGCCTTCCTAATTATATTTTTACACTTCATTTGTCAGAGTTTATGCTCCTTTCTATTTTCCTCAGTAGGATTTAACTTCCACTTTTTAAAGGATGCCTTTTTGCCTCTCACTGCTTCTTTTACTTTGTTGTTTAGCCACAGTGGCACTTTTTTGGTTCTCTTACTATATTTTTAAATTTGGGGTATACATTTAAGTTGAGCCTCTATTATGGGGTCTTTAAAAAGTTTCCATGCAGTTTGCAGGTTTTCACTTTTGGTGCTGTACCTTTTAATTTCTGTTTAACTAACCTCCTCATTTTTGTGTAGTTCCCCTTTCTGAAATTAAATGCTACAGTGTTGGGCTGCTGTGATGTTTTCCCTGCCAAAGGGATATTAAAAATTTAATTATATTATGGTCACTATTACCAAACGATCCAGCTATTTTCACCTCTTGGACCAGATCCTGTGCTCCACTTAGGACTAAATCAACAATGCGATGAGACAGAAGAGTCATACTTGAGGGACAACAGGCAGGTGGGTATGGGACTCCTAGAGATTACTCCTCTCTAGAGCCTGGAATGGAACCCACGATTCCTGAGTAGTGTGAAATCCATTAAGTGTTTCTCTCATTCCCTCTAGTGTGGATTCACATAAAAAGAATGACAACTAACTATTGCTATCTGTTACGCTGTTAGCTCAAGCGATTGTTCTAAAGGTTCCAACCCTCTTGATAACCATGTGGGTATTGATGCAATGCCACGATGGCATTTCTGTATTTTCAGGGTTTTTATAAAACACGCACGCACACACACAGAGTATTAAGGTTACAAAGTCAAGCACTCAAAAGCAGGTGCACTTCATGAGGCAGAAGTCCCATGGCAAAAATTGTATGCAATCATGTAATTAAAGACTATATTATAATGCATATGCGCAAAGTGATCTGAATTAAGATTGACACACAATGGTTTCAGTATTCTAGCCTGATATACATACATACACACACACACACATATATATATATTTTAATAAGTTTAGTGAAAAGATACCATCATTGCCATACACAAACAAGTAATTCATCCACCACAGATACAGCTTACATTTGTAGGCATCCCAGTATTGAAATTCACAGAGTGTCGGGGTTTCATGTATTATTGTCCACATAATTAGTTGAGAAATCCACTTCTTGCTTTGTGTTCAATATGAGTCTGCAGTCAGCCTGAGAATTGTCAGCTCCTCTATTCTCAGTGAGAGAATTTAACTCTGAACCTAAAGACAACAATTTAAATGTCTGTGTTGTGTGTGGTCCAGTGGATACAGCACTAGACAGGGATTCAGGAGTCCTTGTTCTATTCCTGGTTCTGCCACTGGTCCGCTGGGTGACCATGGGCAAGTAATTTAACATCTGTGCCTCCGTTTCCCCATCTGGGGCTAATGATACTGACCTATTTTGTAAAGCACTTTGAAATCTACTGCGTGTATGTATTTTATGGAGGCAGACAGACAGACAGTGGGTATTATGTTTTAATCACCTTATGACTAAACAGTCACCTTATGAAACTCTCCTAGAATGCATAACTGCCTTTGAAGCCTCAAGTATTCCTTTCCCAACACTCAAAACCTTCGGTTATTCCCTCCCCATAAAATAAAATTAAAATAAATTAATACTGAACAGTGCCAAGGACCTCAGTCAGGATTCTAGCCATGTTTTGCCAGGCATTGTACAAACACACAGAATAGCAGTCTCTCTTTCCTAAGATCTTACAGTCTAAAGCCCTGATCCTGAAATGTACAGTGCACAGGCAAACCACTGCACCTGTTTAGACTGCACCATAAGTCAGTGGGGCTCTATGTGGGCCAATGCACTGCATATTGCAGGACTGGAGCCAAAGCCGACAAGAATAGATGTGGTTGGAGAAAAGGATACAAGTTATAAAGATAAATCAGAATGGTGACAGACATTAAATGGGTTTCTTTTTTAAGTTTATTTTTACTTTATTTTTAATAAAGACAAGGGGCATGAGTAGATGTAGCTGAATGACAGGAAACTCATGTGAGTAAATAGGAACAAGGGAGGGCAGAGAAAGGAAGAAGGGGCAGGAGTGACAGAGGTAAAAGGAAAGAAAGGGAGACAGGGAGAGAATCAGACTCATAGTCCTGCTACCGGCAAGTGGAGTAGGAGGATGAGGGGCAAAATCAAGAGACAGAAAATAATATACAGGATCCAAATTATAAAAATCACAGGGGCTGTAATGGTTTGTGGAGCTTCCTAGCTATTGATGGGAAAGTTCCTGGTGTTTCTGGGGTTTGCTTCAACCCCAAGATACCCAATTCCATCTCCCTCCCTATGTGGCTGACTGGGGAGAGGAGATCCTAGGACCCGCATTAAAATCCAGTTCAGGGAGGCTAAGGAAACTGAGCTGGAAAATAATAAATACAAACTACAGTACTGATTTATTATTCATTTTCATAAATAATTCATAATTTTCCCTAGTCTTTCTAAATTTCAGATTGAAACTGCCACAGAATTTCCAGTCTGTTGCACCAAAGTGACACAGAATCCAGGGACGCTGCTAGAGAACTTAGATCCTGTTTGCCATGGAGTCTCAATAACAGATAGTCTCTTCCCTTCAAGCTGAGGTTGAGACAAAGCAGTTGTATGAATTTGAATTCACTTTTATTGGCACCATTCATAATATGTGCAGGCGGCCTAAGACAAACACTAGTTTGGTTACAGTCATACTTCCCCTCCAAGAAGCATTCCACAGGGTACCAAATCACCTGTCTCACTCCCAGCAAAAGGTCTGCAGAACCAGAGACATCAAGTAAATGAGCATCTGCCAGATTCCAACTTTTCCTGTTCCTTCAAAATGCTTTAACTTGTCACCAGATCACAGGCAAAGGAGAAACAGTGGGGAGAGAAATATATTTCCAAATACATCTCATAACATGAAAAGATCAGTGACAATTTAATAGTCCCTTAAACAAGCATATGTTTGTAGAAACACACCCCAGTAGTTGCTGTTCCTTTCATCCAACACTTTTGAAACACTTAAGTATACAGTAGGGAGCATGCTGGGATGAGTCTTTCCAACAGTGCAAATTTGATTCAGTGGATCTACTCATGTGCTCTGCACTAGGGAAAATTAGTGCTTACCTACTACCTTACTGGTTTGGGGCCCACTCAACTACCAGCTCATCCACATAGACGCTGAAAGTCTGATCTCGCATTTTCAGCGCACAGAGACAGAATAATCATTCTGAGCCTATGTGCAGGTGGGGATCTGCAACAGGAGGCCACACAGATTTATGACCTGTGCTACAGGCAGCTGAACTGAAAAACTGGAGGATTCTTCAGCATGCAAACTTTCCTTTGGATTCCAATAGCATCACGGTGTCTCCCCAGTCACAAAGGCAGGATGACAAGGACGTATATAGCACCCAGGGCAGTGCATTTCCCAGGGCAGTATCTGGGTAAGGGATCTCTCGCCACTAGGGAGGAGAAAAATGATATATGCAAACTTCTCCTATATTTACCATCCCTGTTCCCTTGGACCTTGGTCTCTTGTTTGCAATATGTCCCTTATTTTTTTCTGAAAGGATGACAAGTATGCTTCATTCACTACCCCAGCCATGTGCTTCAGCTCAGATTTGGACAGATCACCTCTAAGTTTAAAAGTTAGACCAATATTTAACCTATATGGCTGCCAATGCCAGTTGCTACTCGCCTTGTACCTCATAAAGGGGAGGCGTTTCAGGCATATACATGCACAGGTAAACATCTGTACCTCAGTGGATAAGCACAGATATAAGTTGGGAGTTTTAGATTACTTGAATTCAAATAAATGCACATTGGACCACATCCACCTTGCCTTACTCACATTAGTCCCAATAACTCATATGAGTTAAGCAAGCAAAATTTGACAAACTATGCATATAAAGTAGGAATAAATGGTCAATTTTTATCATGGCAAAAGGTTAACAGTGGGGTGTCACAAAGTTAAATACACTGAAAAAAGGGGTGAGCAATGAGCTAACAAGATTTGCAGATTTTTATTTAGGGTAGTCAAGACCAGGAGACTGAAGCACTTCAAGAGGGACCTAACCAAGCTAGGTGAATGGGCAACACAAAGGTTAATAAAAGCAAAGTAATACATATTATAGGGAACAATTTGAACCCTCTTACTGGGCTCTAAATTAACTGCATCAACTCAGGAAGAACTGACCATCACCCTGGACACCTTAATGCAGATCTCTGCTCAATGAGCAATAATGGTAAAAAAGCAAAATAAATAAATAAAATAAATAAATAAATTGCATACATAGGAATGGGATGAAAAGTAATAAGAAAAATACTATAATGCCTTTATATAAAACAAAAGTACACCCTCACCTGAAATACGATGTTCAGTTCCAGTCTTCCCATTTCAAAAATAACATAGCATAAATAGAAGGTGTTCAGAGACAGGCAATGAGAATGCTAAGTAGCACAGAATTTCTCATACCAAGAAAGGTAGAAAAGACTAGGATTTTATTGATTTTAGAGAGGAGATGAATCAAGGTGGGACCATGATACAGGTAAACAGGGAACTTCTGTTCATCCACCTTAATAAAACAAGAAAAAGGAGACACTGTGAAAACAAAAAGTGGCAAATTCAAAACTAATAAATGGTAATGCTTTTTCACATAATGCAAAATCATATTGTGGAACTCATTCTCACAAAATAGTATCAAGACCAAGACTATCTGGATTAAATTAGACATTTAAACAGGTAGCAGGAATATCCAGTTATAGTAAATATTAAAAACAGGCACTTTGGAAGGCATATAAACTCTCATGGCATGAATATCAATATCTAGCTTTTGGGAAATTAGAATGTTACTCTTTGAACAAAATTCTCTTTTCTTTTATTTAAAAAAGAATACAAACAAAATCTATTGCAACACTGTGGTTGAGATTTTAAAACAAAAATAAGCAAACAAACATCAGAAGATTCAGAGTTACAGAGCCAACAATAACCCTAACACTGCAATTATATATGAAGGCATTCAGGTTGACACAACCCATCTGTGCCAGGAGCTTAGTTATGGTTGTGACAGAATTATAACTTTGAAGTTATTGATTTTGGTGCATTTAAAAATAATCATAGTACCATTTTTGGATTTAACTGGAATATTTCTAATTTTCATTGTAACTGGGATTAAAGCCTCAAATACAACAAGTATATCCTGAGCATATTTATCCAAAGCATTTCACAATGAAACAGATACCTCAAATCAGATTTGCAAAGCAGTAAGGGACATAATTAAATTGTAATTTGAAATACAGAATTCTCATTCCAGGAAACTTAACTAGTTCTTGAATTTAAATATCGTATTCAGACTTTTAAAGAGTAAAAACGCTATTTTCCAAAGAAATCATGCGCTGAATTTTAACTATATTTATACAATCTATGCTGTATATAAACAAGCAGCCTAAGGAATTGCTAGACCTTTAAGTCATGCATTCTCCGAATCAAAGTGACATTTTATTGGAATCTCCTCCATCCACTTGTATCTTTGCATATCACAGTACACCTAACATTTAGTTTTGCTAATTCATGATTTTTTTAAAAAAAAGATGCTTGAATTGACACATTTTAATAAAAACAATCACTTTCTAAAGAAATGTCACAAATGTGGGGGATTGATTTAAATATGCAATGTGGTCTTCATATACAGTAATATACACCTTTAATAATACCTTTATAACTAACTACCTTACCTGGGTACTTATAAGCATTTTTCCACAAGTCTTCTCTACTCTTCAGGCCCAAGCTCTTTCCTATAGCTTCTCTAGCTCACCACAACCTTGAAATGCCCCATTCCACATTACCACAGAGGGGCTCAAGTATCAGGAAAATTAATATAGCCCAACAACAGAATTTATTCCCAGTGTGTTAGAGTCCAGGATGACCTAGTTAGAGGTCTCATCAGCCATGACTGTGACAAGGTAGTATAAATCTGGTCAAAATGAATATCATTCCTCATGTTCCATACATATATCAGTGCCTCCCAGTACACATACCCAATATGAGCGGAACAAACTTTCATAGGACAATTCTCTAAATTGTCTGGGAGTTTTCAAAACTTGCAATTAAACTAAAACAGTTTGGTTTTCATGAGAAGAGGCTTGCTGGTCTTCCAAATCTTTTCCTGTATTCCCCGCCCCATGTTACCCTGGAACGCTGATGTTTTGCTATTACTTGGCAAAGACTCACGTGAGCAGTGCACTTTTGTCCTTTTTATAGATAATTTCAGTGCGTGTAAAAATTTTCATACAGATTCTCTTCCTGGGCTGAACACCTACTCTCTAGTCCTGGTGACATTAGTTCTAAAATATATTCAGAGTTCCAAAGAGATTCCCTAAGAACTTTTATTAGCAAAATTTTCAGTACTTTCAGCTGCACCATTAGAGGTTTGTTGGAGCAGGTATACATATGAATAAATGTGTGTGCTCATAAAAGCTACAGAGTGAGGATCCTTAATATTGTACACTTGAGTCTTCTTCGAGACAAATCCACAGGATAGATAAAAATCAATAATTAAATTTTTTTTAAAAAAATCAGTTTATTTAACTAGGATTTTAAATTTAAATTAAATACATTTTTCTTTTTAAAGAAACAGTTCAATTCACTAACTACAGATAATACTTGCTTTGCTTAATAAATCCTTTTTAAATGCAAAACAAGTTTTGATCATTTTTTCCACATATATCCAGCACATTTTAGTTTTATTTAATAAAATAATAAATGTTTTGTGCATTTTAATTGAATCACAATTTCCATCCAAGTAGAGCTTGACACAAATCACAAGTAAAAAAAAAAAAATCTAGTAAATAAGAAACATATTCATCACTTTCCAAGATTATAAAAATTATGAATCTTAGTATATATATGTTAAACTATTTAAGTATTTAAATAAGTGCATATAAGTGCACTGTATCATCCTGGTTGGCAAAAAATACCCATTTTACTGTACAGACTATAACTTTGTTTTAATGGTTACCAGCCAATGAGAATCCACCTTTCTTTATGAAAAGAAGTACAAATGTAAAATAAGATTAAGATCAATCATTTAAATCAAACACTCCTGCTTGATGATACAATTCATAATTAAAATCCACTTTGATTTAAATCTATCCACCCTGCAAATACATACAAATATTAACTGCTAAGTAGAAGACTAATCTCATTTTTTCATCAACTGGGAAGGTCTGGGGCACAAAAAAATAATACTATCTTTCCCAAAATATTATTACTTTTACAACTTCTCCATGATTTAATATGATTCCATCTTCAACACAGCTAATGGTGTGATGCATTTAGCAAGTCTGGTGACCATATTTATGTTTGATGGGCGAAGAGGCAGGGCCAACACATAGAGCCATTCATGTGTCTTAAGCCTAATGTATTGGATTCTACAAATCAGCTTTCCACTTCACCTTCACTTTCTGCTCCTAAGGATAAATGCCAATGCTTTTCCTTGGCAGAAACACTTGTTATGCACTTTACTCGGAAAAGGCATCCATTCCTCCACTTCTGCTCTACCTATACCTTCCCAGAAGCAGCAAATAGAAAACCTTACCAACGTAAGGACGTGGACACAGATTGAGAAGAGTATTCTACTGATTTGAGAACAAGATAGAGTTGAGTAACGCCCAAGTTCCAATTTCAACTTGCTGACTTCCTCCATGACTTTCCACAAGTCATACTATCTGTCTGCATTTCCCCAGGAGATACTACCTACCTGTCATCACTATAGCAAGGGTTACTTTATAACGTTTATAAAGCATTTCAGAAACTGAACGATGCTAAATAAATATAAATTATTATTAGAGTGTGCTGTTCTTATCTTGGACCAAGCAGCTTCAATTTTTAATAGCTTTTTTCCTCCTTGAAATCATTTTTATACAATTAGATTGCAGTAGCGTGCTATAGCACTTCCCACACAGAGGAAGAAAGAGCCAATGTGCCCAAAGAATAAAAAAATCTAAAAAGGCAATAGACAAAGGGGTACAACATATAGCAAAGTAACAGTGTGAATAACTCCTAGATACCTTTTGTTTTTTAAGTTAAATACACTAGATTCCATTGTCCTTATTCTTCTTTCACAATTCTTCTACTCACACCAGTTCCCAGGTTCAGTCCCAATTCCTTATGTACTTCCCCCCCCCCAACATTTGATCCTCTCCTACCATGTAATTAAATGCTTTAACTCATAAGATGAAGTAAAAAGTGCAGTCTTTCCAAGTAAAATTTTCATTAAATGGAATCCTGTTTTAGGACAATAGAGATTTTGGGTGAACTCTCGGCTTCATTGAAAACAATGATAAAACTCCAATTAACTTCAAAGGGGCCAAGACTTCGCCCTAATTATTTAATACTAACATCTGTCCAGTTTCTAGACTGATCAAGGGAATACATAAAAAAAATACAGCAGAACCTCAGAGTTACGAACACCAGAGTTACAAATTGACCAAACCACCATACACCTCATTTGTAACTAGAAGTACACAATCAGGTAGTAGAGACCAAAAAAAGTAAATACTGAACAGTACAGCTAAATGTAAACTACTAAAAAAAATTAAGTGGAAGTTTTTAAAAAAGATTTGACCAGGTAAGGAAACTGTTCCTGTTCTTGTTTCATTTAAATTAAGATGATTAAAAGCAGCATTTTTCTTCTGCATAGTGAAGTTTCAAAGCTGTATTAAATCCATGTTTAGTTGTAAACTTTTGAAAGAACAACCGTAATGTTTTGTTCAGAGTTACAAACATTTCAGAGTTATCAACTACCTCCACTCCAGAGGTGTTCATAACTCTAAGGTTTTACTGAATAGTAAATGAAAGCTTGTGTTTTGTAAGAACCAAATGGAACCCAAACTTAAAATTTAGGTTTTGTTCCAGATCTAGAACTCTTAATTTTCGAGTGGGTCCAACATCTTGCCAAAAAAATTCTCCCTTTCCCAACTAGATAATGACTTCTAAAAGCCTGTGTGTAATTACTGATGATTAGGCACCACTTAAGCATACTGAAATCTCAGACTCATTCTCGGTAATATAATTTTTGTTGCCTATGGTGATGAAATTCTGTCTGTGTGTTATTTTATCATTTAATGTATGTTTGTTACACATATCCGTCACTCATAACACAATAAGTTTAATTAAAAACATTTTTAAAGTATTTTTGACTAAGAGTTAAACATGTTTCACTTTTTTCTTACAGCGTAAACAAGGAATAACTAAAGAGACACCAAGAAATATTTAAAACATGCCTTTCTTGAAAATGGGTTTTTCATTCATAAAAAATCCTCTCATTTTTTTCTAAGGTAAAAGTTTAAAGATATTTTCATTCCCTTTTACCTCCGTGCCTTTCCTCTCACCCACTATATATATATTTCAAGGCCCTACTTAAATCACGGATGATTGTCAATCACTGCAGCGGAGTTTCGGACAAAACACGGGAAAAATATCACAGAAAAGTAATAATGGCCTTTTATTAATTGTGGCAATTTGGAAGACAGAGGAGACCTATTTGTTTAATTAAAAGTTGCTGGAACAATATAAACACTCAAGTATTTATGTTATGCCTGCTAATTTTTTTTTAATTTATTTATTTATTTTGATAACCAGACATTTTGTTGCAGTTATATTTAATGCACCAGACTGACAGTGGGAGCCCCAGCCACCAACCACTCGGGGCTAAAAAGCGTAAGCCTTGCCATACGTCAGGCTGACAACGGGAACCCCAGCCACCAGCCCCCAGACAAGAGCGATCCTAACATGAAACAAACTGTTTATTTCTTTACGTAACTAGCCTCTGATCTAGCAGAGCACTTATGCTTGTGCATAGCTTTAAGCACACTGACTTCAAAAAGAACAACTCATGCTCAAAATTACACAAGAGCTCTGAGAGGTTTGTTGGATCAGGGCCCTAATCAAATATAACCAAAATGTACAGGGGATTTAAAACTAACAACAAACTAGTCCCAACGTGTCCTATCCTGTCACACAGCTCAAACCTGACAAAGTGTTGAGCACCATGTCACAATCCAGAAAAACACACATACATGCGTTTAAGTGCTTTGCTGGATTACCCCAGTGTCTGGCAAATTGCTGGATGTATCCCACTTAAACAGGTCTGTGTAACAATACTGTAAATCAAGGGCTGGCAAGCAGAACACTTCAATCTCTTTGGTCACTCGATTACAGACCTAAAAGTGGCAATTCTTCAACAAAAAATCTTCAGAAACAGACTCCAACGAGAGACTGCTGAATTGGAATTAATTTGCAAACTGGATACAATTAACTTAGGCTTGAATAAAGACATTACACAAAGTAAAACTATTTCCCCATGTTTACCCACCCCGCCCCCCGCACTGTTCCTCAGATGTTCTTGTCAACTGCTGGAAATGGTTCACCTTGATCACCACTACAAAAGTTTCTCCTCTTTCCTCCCTCCCTCCTTCCCTGCCCCCCCCCCTTCTCCTGCTGGTAATAGCTCACCTGAAGTGATCACTCTCTTGTTACAGTGTGTATGGTAACACCCATTGTTTCATGTTCTCTCTATATATAAATCTCCCCATTGTATTTTCCACGGCATGCATCCGATGAAGTGAGCTGTAGCTCACGAAAGCTTATGCTCAAATAAATTTGTTAGTCTCTAAGGTGGCACAAGTACTCCTTTTCTTTTTGCGGATATATACTAACACGGCTGCTACTCTGAAACCTTTAAGAAGTGGTGTGCCGAGTCTCCATTTATTCACACTATTTAAGGTTTCGCATGCCAGTGATACATTTTAACGTTTTTAGTAGGTCTCTTTCTATAAGTCTTTAATATATAACTAAACTATTGTTGTATGTAAAAGTAAATAAGGTTTTTAAAATATTTAAGAAGCTTCATTTAAAATTACAATTAAAATGCAGAGCCCCCCGGACCAATGGTCAGGACCCAGGCAGTGTGAGTGCCGCTGAAAATAAGCTTGCGTGTTGTGTTGCCTTTGGTTGCCTACCCCTGCTGTAAATCATGTCAGCTTTTTTTCATTTTGTGGGTTTTTTTTAAATGCTGGAATAAAAACATTCATTGATTGCAAAGAGAATCCATGTGAAAGTAGGAAAATTTCAGTTTTTAAATTATACACCCAGATTTGCTTACTACATTTTAAAAAATGTACTACCACAATTGATAATATCAGCACAATTTGAGGGACAGGGCTTGACTGTGTTCCTTCTGCTATTCTCCACCAGAAACACACAGAACACCCCAAGTCTACAAAAACAGTGGGTACATTTTTAAAGACAGTTAAAATGTTTTTCCCCATCCTATAACCACTTATGCATGTTTAACTTTACTATGAGTACTCTAACGAGACCTGTAAACTGAAGCTCTGTGTAAACTCAAAATCTTGTTTTTCCTCACCAACAGAAGTTGGTCCAATGAAACATATTACCTCACCCACCTTGTCTCAGTAGTAAAGTTAAACATATGTGCAAGCGATTGCAGGATTGGACCTTTATCTGCAATAATTTTCAGTGACAGCATAGAACAAAAAATTTTAAAAATAGAATCAAGAAAATATTAATCAATCGGATTGCTATATTTTTAGGGTAGGTCAAATTTAAACTTCAAAATACTAAACTTGCAAGCCTACATTTACATTACAATGATTTTGTCGGCTCAGAATAATCTAGCCAAAAGTACACTTTAAAAAAAAGGTTATATATTCTATGTAACTGATTACAAAACATGTTTTGCAGAAAGATAATGTATGTATGTAATTACATAAAACTTAGAAACGCTTTCCCATTCACCAACTGACGTATTAAACATTTTTGCACCACACATTTCACGTAAATATATTGGACTTCAGTTTTAATAATTGGAAGACTGGAAGCAACACTAAAAATTGCAGGGAACAGACTGTTTATAATTAGTGTATGCATTTACTATTAATCAAATAATAAAAAGACACATTAAACAAGTAAATTAAAGACTACTTTTTAATTAATTTCTCTAGAGTATTAGCCTAAACATGAAGGAGTTGTATGATTTTGAGAAACAGGGCCTATCAGGCTACTGTATTATTTGTTTTACTGATCTGCATCTATGCCATAGAAAACCAAACAAACACATCTAGTTACAAAATGAGGTCTGTCAGAAAAAAAAAAAAAACACTGTCAACCCTGAAAAGATCATGAAGAACTGAGCAAGGAGTGCAAGAAGAGAAAAAGATTTCAAATACAATGTGATGTCAAGGGCAAGAAACATACTGAGACACATTTTTCAGATTGTCTGGTACACCACAATTCAACTGTAAAGGAGTGGCTTATATTTAAGCCAGCTACTTGAGGAAGTTGTTTTCTTAAAATTCTGGGAGTTTGTTGCTTGTGGCTTTTTGTTTGTTTTTTAATTGTATGTAATGTTGTAGTAATATATTTCCAGGTAAATTTTATTTTGTAAGTGTGGCTTCACTCATTGTTTACTGACCATCACTTCTTATAAAAATGGGGGTCAGGGTGACTAATCAATACTAGCCTGTTAACTGAAAGCAGAAAGAAAATGCACTTGAGTCCCCAGCTGACCCTTTTCTTCCTATTTCCAGGTAGGGTGACTAGACAGCAAGTGTGAAAAATTGGGACAGAGGTGGGGGATATTAGGCACCTATATAAGAAAGACAAAGCCCCAAATATCGGGACTGTCCCTATAAAATCGGAGCATCTGGTTACCCTATTTCCAGGGCAGACAATTAATGGCAGATAATCTTCAAAAAATGCATGTGTGTACACAGATTGTCTCATTTCATACTACAGTAATGTTTAAATAAATGTACTCCAACAGGTGGAAACAGAGATATAAATGTATCTAAGCAGAATGAAGAACTAATATAACTTATACAGGGATACAGATCATACTTCTCTCCCACATACCACAAAAGTGTAGATTAGTGTACCTCAGTACAAAGAAACAGTTTACCAAAGCTGATACCATCTCATATCTAAATGCTTGGATTGAGTCTTTCCATCTATTTGTCCCGACTCTTTCAAACACAATGAAAAATAAATTGAGTCCACCAGCTTTTTATTTTAAAATTATATAGAGAAAGAATATAGGGAGTGTGCATGTGTGTGTAGATACATATATCCCACAAGCCAAAAGGCCATTAAGACGACTTACATAGGCTTTATTCTTTTGAAGTTTGAACCAACATATTTACCACCAAAATTAAGGTCCAGATTTATTTGCATTTCCTTGACCTGAAAGCCCATGTTTGACCTACATCCTAACTACCAGCAATCAAGCTTGGGACCAGCTAACTGACCTAACAGATGTACAACCTGATTGACCATACCCCAACTGGCTGAGAGGCATCGGCAAGCCTGCTCTTAAACCCAGCAACAGTATCAGGGCTGCAGCTGCTCAGTGCTTGTGCCCAAAGCTGCAACCACTCCTGTGCCTGCCTTTTTCCCAGCCTTGCTCAGTGCCTGTCTCTGGCTCCGACCACTAGGCATGGCTGCCCATAGCTCCACTCCATGACAATAATCATTGGTCAGATTGGGCTGGGTTGCACAGAGACTCAAAACTTTAGCCTGGTGCCTTCCATCTTGTGTTCAAGAATCTACACTTTCATTTCAAAAAAATAGTCAAGTATCCCCCGAATGGTTGTTAAGATAGGGTTTCCATATTGAAAATTAACATAAACCAGAGCAATGATGTCTGCCTGAATGTACAGACAGCCTTAAGCAATAGCTCAGAGAGACATGAACTCCCCCCTCAAGTCAAATTATGACAACGTTGTTAACTTTGTCACTGCTAATCAAAACATGTAAGAAAGAAGAGGGATAATTATGAAGACTTTCAGAATCTAAGTGACAGGTTTCAGAGTAGCAGCCGTGTTAGTCTGCATTCACAAAAAGAAAAGGAGTACTTGTGGCACCTTAGAAACTAACAAATTTATTTTAGCATAAGCTTTCATGAGCTACAGCTCACTTCATCAGATGCATGCAGTGGAAAAATACAGTGGGGAGATTTATATACATAGAGAACATGAAACAATGGGTGTTACCATACACTGTAACAAGAGAGTGATCACTGAAGGTGAGCTATTACCAGCAGGAGAGCGGGGGGGGGGGGGGGGGGAAGGGAGGGGAGAGGAGAGGAGAACCTTTTGTAGTGATAATCAAGGTGAACCATTTCCAGCAGTTGACAAGAACGTCTGAGGAACAGTTGGGGGTGGAGGGGGGGGAATAAACATGGGGAAATAGCTTTACTTTGTGTAATGACCCATCCACTCTCAGTCTTTATTCAAGCCTAAGGTAATTGGATCCAGTTTCCAAATTAATTCCAATTCAGCAGTTTCTCGTTGGAGTCTGTTTCTGAAGTCTTTTTGTTGAAGAATTGCAACTTTTAGATCTGTAATCGAGTGACCAAAGAGATTGAAGTGTTGTCCAACTGGTTTTTGAATGTTATAATTCTTGACATCTGATTTGTGTCCATTTATTCTTTTACATAGAGGCTGTCCAGTTTGACCAATGTACATGGCACAGGGGCATTGCTGGCACATGATGGCATATATCACATTGGTGGATGTGCAGGTGAACGAGCCTCTGATAGTGTGGCTGATGTGATTAGGCCCTATGATCGTGTCCCCTGAATAGATGTGGACACAGTTGGCAACGGGCTTTGTTGCAAGGATAGGTTCCTGGGTTAGTGGTTCTATTCTGTGGTGTGTGGTTGCTGGTGAGTATTTGCTTCAGGTTGTGGGGCTGTCTATAAGCAAGGACTGGCCTGTCTCCCAGATCTGTGAGAGTGATGGGTCGTCCTTCAGGATAGGTTGTAGATCCTTGATGATGCGTTGGAGAGGTTTTAGTTGGGGGCTGAAGGTGATGGCTAGTGGCGTTCTGTTATTTTCTTTGTTGGGCCTGTCCTGCAGTAGGTGACTTCTGGGTACTCTTCTGGCTCTGTCAATCTGTTTCTTCACTTCCGCAGGTGGGTATTGTAGTTGTAAGAATGCTTGAAAGAGATCTTGTAGGTGTTTGTCTCTGTCTGAGGGGTTGGAGCAAATGCGGTTGTATCGTAGAGCTTGGCTGTAGACAACGGATCGTGTGGTGTGGTCTGGAAGAAAGCTGGAGGCACATAGGTAGGAATAGCGGTTAGTAGGTTTCCGGTATAGGGTGGTGTTTATGTGACCATTGCTTATTAGCACCATAGTGTCCAGGAAGTGGATCTCTTGTGTGGACTGGTCCAGGCTGAGGTTGATGGTGGGATGGAAATTGTTGAAATCATGGTGGAGTTCCTCAAGGGCTTCTTTTCCATGGGTCCAGATGATGAAGAGGTCATCAATGTAGCGTGAGTAGGGGCATTAGTAGAGACGAGAGCTGAGGAAGCATTGTTCTAAGTCAGCCATAAAAATGTTGGCATACTGTGGGGCCATGCGGGTACCCATAGCAGTGCCGCTGATTTGAAGGTCTACATTGTTCCCAAATGTGAACTAGTTATGGATGAGGACAAAGTCACAAAGTTCAGCCACCAGGTTTGCCGTGACATTATCGGGGATTCTGTTCCTGATGGCTTGCAGTCCATCTGTGTGTGGAATGTTGGTGTAGAAGGCTTCTACATCCATAGTGGCCAGGATGGTGTTTTCAGGAAGACCACCGATGGATTGTAGTTTCCTCAGGAAGTCAGTGGTGTCTCGAAGATAGCTGGGAGTGCTGGTAGCGTAGGGCATGAGGAGGGAGTCTACGTAGCCAGACGATCCTGCTGTCAGGGTGCCAATGCCTGAGATGATGGGGCATCCAGGACTTCAAGGTTTATGGATCTTGCATAGCAGATAGAATACCCCAGGTTGGAGTTCTAGGGGTGTGTTTGTGTGGATTTGTTCTTGTGCTTTTTCAGGGAGTTTCTTGAGCAAATGCTGTAGTTTCTTTTGGTAACCCTCAGTGGGATCAGAGGGTAATGGCTTGTAGAAAGTGGTGTTGGAGAGCTGCCGAGCAGCCTCTTGTTCATCTTCCGACCTATTCATGATGACAACAGCACCTCCTTTGTCAGCCTTTTTTATTATGATGTCAGAGTTGTTTCTGAGGCTGTGGATGGCATTGTGTTCTGCACAGCTGAGGCTGTGGGGCAAGTGATGCTGCTTTCTCACAATTTCAGCCCGTGCACGACGGCGGAAGCACTCTTTGGGGAAGTCCATTCTGTTGTTTCGACCTTCAGGAGGAGTCCACCCAGAATCCTTCAATTACAGACCTAAAAGTTGCAATTCTTCAACAAAAAAACTTCAAAAACAGACTCCAATGAGAGACTGCTGAATTGGAATTAATTTGCAAACTGGATACAATTAACTTAGGCTTGAATAAAGACTGAGAGTGGATGCGTCATTACACGAAGTAAAACTATTTCCCCATGTTTATTCCCCACCACCACCCCCGCACTGTTCCTCAGACGTTCTTGTCAACTGCTGGAAATAGCCCACCTTGATTATCACTACAAAAGGTCCCCCCTTCTCCGCCCCCGCTCTCCTGCTGGTAATAGCTCACCTTCAGTGATCACTTTCTTGTTACAGTGTGTATGGTAACACCCATTGTTTCATGTTCTCTGTGTATATAAGTCTCCCCACTGTATTTTCCACTGAATACATCCGAATAAGTGAGCTGTAGCTCACGAAAGCTTATGCTTAAATAAATTTGTTAGTCTCTAAGATGCCACAAGTACTCCTTTTCTTTTGAGAATCTAAGTGGTGTTTCATTTTGGCATCATGGATGGGCAGAGCTTGGGAAAATACCACCATCTATACTTTCCCAATCTTACCCATGTGAAAATTACAGTCACCTATGCAATTTAGTGCACTGTTCAAGAGAACAAGACAATCTCAGGCATGCGTTAGACTTAAGTGTTTACTTACTGGTAAATATCCTCTAATTTGTCAAATAAGAGCCTGAAACACAAAAGCCCCAAATTTAAAGCTACCAAATTATACTATTAGCTGATCAGTTGCATTGTCCCTCCTCCATCCGCACACCCATATACATTTAACCAATTGTTCTACTGCTGAATTGCAAATCCTGGATGTTTATCTAGCTCCTGCACAGTTTGTGAACAGACTTATCAGTCTCTAAGTGAATAACATGGAGAGTTAAATGGACTAAAAATTCTAATTTCAAAATGTGTTTGTGTAATACAAAGTCTAAACTTTACTGGTTCTACCAGATCATAGTACACATACAAGCTTCTACTACAAAACAGTCAAAAACTTTTATCTTATATACTATTTGTGTGGTTGGGGGTGGGGGGTTGTTATTAACAACTCTAAGGGTATGTCTACACTACAAAATTAGGTTGATTTTATAGAAGTCGATTTTTAGAAACTGATTTATACAGTCGATTGTGTATGTCCACACTAAGCTCATTAAGTTGGCAGAGTGTGTCCTCACTACCGTGGCTAGCATCGACTTACAGAGCAGTGCACTGTGGGTAGCTATCCCACAGTTCCCGCAGTCTCCGCTGACCACTGGAATTTTGGGTTAAGCTCCCGATGCCTGATGGGGCAAAAACATTGTCCAGGTGGTTTTGGGTACATGTCATCAGGCCCCCCTCCCTCCCTCCGTGAAAGCAATGGCAGACAATCGTTTTGTGTTTTTCCTGGGTTACCTGTGCAGATGCCATACCACGGCAAACATGGAACCCGCTCAGCTCACCATCACCGTACATCTCCTGGGCGCTGCTGGCAGACGCGTTACTGCATTGCTTCACAGCAGCAGCTCCTTGCCTTCATGGCAGACGGTGCAGTAGGACTGATAGCTGTTGTACGTCTCCTGGGTGCTCCTGGCAGACCTTGGTGAGGTCGATCGGGGCACATGGACAGACATGGCTATTCTCCTCTTAGAGCACCAAATGGGAGCCAGAGACTCCAGGTCATTCTCTTCTTTAAGTTTCGTCTCATGGAGATTCAGTCCTGCCTGGAATATCATGTGAGCTGGAGGCTTCTACCTCAGGCTGCTCTCCCAGCCAGCAGCACTGCGTGGTCGCACCCACCCCAGCCAACCCCTTGCTCCCATGGCTCATGAAGCCTGGACAGTAGTAAGGAGAAATTCAGCTATAGGCTGAGCAAATGCAGAATGGTGGTAGAATGTGCCTTTGGACGTTTAAAAGCTCGCTAGCGCTGTTTGCTGACTAGGTCAGACCTCAGTGCAACCAACATTCCCATTGTTATTGCTGCTTGCTGTGTGCTCCATAATACTTGTGAGAGTAAGGGGGAAACGTTTATGGCAGGGTGGAAGGTTGAGGCAAATCCCTGGAGTCCAATTTTGAGCAGCCAGACACCAGGGCGATTAGAAGATCACAGCAAGGCACGCTGCACATCAGAGAGGCTTTGAAAACCAGTTTCATGACTGGCCAGGCTTCGGTGTGACAGTTGTGTGTGTTTCTCCTTGATGCAAACCCATCCCATTTGTTGATTTTAATTCCCTGTAAGCCAACCACTCTCCCCCCTTTGAAATAAAGTAACTATTGTTTTGAAACCACGCATTCTTTATTAATTAAAAAAAAAGAATGAGATAATGGACAAGGTAGCCCGGGTGGGGTGGGGGAAGAGGGAACGACAAGGCCACATTGCTTATTGTAGCCACACTAAAAATCAAACTGTTTGAATGACCCACCTTCTGTTGCTTGGGCCATCCTCTGGAGTTGAGTGGCTGGGTGCCCAGAGCCTCCCCCCGCTCCCCCTCACCTTCTTGGGCGTCTGGGTGAGGAGGCTATGGAATATGGGGAGGAGGGTAGATGGTTATACCATGCATGCAGCGAGGGTCTGTGCTCTTGTTGGCTTTCCTGCAGCTCCAACAGACACTTCATCATGTGTGTTTGCTCCCTCAACAGATGCTTCATCGTGTCCATTTGCTCCCCCATTAGCCACAGCATCACATCCTGCCTCCGTTCTTCGCACTCACTTAATTCTTTCCTGGCCTCTGCCACTGAATGCCTCCATGCATTAAGTTGTGCCCTGTCATCGCGAGTGCATTTTTTTTTCGCCTTCTAATCTGCGATAACCTCAGAGACAGAGATGATAGGGGGAGCGTAGAAACATTCTATGCTCTATGATTCTGGGGAGACTGCATGGTCACCTGTGCTGCTGAGTTCACCACACTGACCAAACAGGAAATGAAATTCAAAAGTTTCCGGGGCTTTTCCTGTGTACCTGGCTAGTGCATCAGAGGTCAAAGTGCTGTCCAGAGCAATCACAATCGAGCACTCTGGGATAGCTCCTGGAGGCCAATACCATTGATTTGTGTCCACACTACCCCAAATTCAACCCAGTAAGGTCGATTTTAGCACTACTCCCCTCGTCGGGTAGGAGTACAGAAGTCAATTTTAAGAATCCTGTAGGTCGACAGAACGGGGTTGGTTGTGTTGATGCACTAATTTTTACATCAACCTAACGCGGCTAAATTCAACCTAACCCCGTAGTGTAGACCAGGCCTAAGCAGTTTACCGATGTACTCCTCAAATAACTATGAAAAGTCTCTTGAATATATTATCTGGTTATCTTGAAAAAGAGTTGTATGCCTAAGTTTCCTTAACCAACACACAGGATATCACGCTATCTACAACTATGCTAGAAAAACAAAAAATAAAAGGCACAAATCTGGCAGGAAGAGATGTGAAGGCAATGTAATTTGCTAACAGTTCTCTTGGCCTTCTCTGAAAGAGATATTGGAACAATATAAGGAACTGACTTCACTGGAAGAGGCAACAAGAGACTCACCGTAATTCAGTGCCTGAATAAGCAAACACAACCCAACCCAAGTCAATGGAGTTAAACTCACCTTCTACCAGCAGTGCATTTAGCTCTGATTCTGTGGCAATATTTTCCATGTGATTACCAATCTAGTTTCAGCATAGTTTCTCTCTAACAGAACGAATTACTATATCACAAATCCTCAAACTGATCTTTTATTCAAGCTATCATGTAAATAATCCATTCCCTACATAAAAGTACAGATGCTTTACTTACACACATTTTATCATTGAAGTTAATTCTTCATTGAGTAACAAAATGGTCTGATTACTCCAGAAGAATAACCTTACCTTAAACATTGGTCCCAATACTGCCTTCACTGTATCTGGACACATCCTACTGATGTCAACAAGAGGTTTGTGCAAACAAGGACAAAATTAGATCCTTTGCTTTGCCATCTGCCCATGGTTTATGCACAGATATCAAGAAGACAGATGGAGAACGACATTTTAGCAGAGGAATCAATCCATTGCACTTATAATTATGCTTGTTAAGTCCAGATGCCCGCAATTTCTCAACTAGCTAGTGATGACCAAGATTGCCTATACCTTGACCATTCTTACTTCCTAGTGCTTGGTGATGACAGAGAAATATACAAGCTCCATGAAGAGGCCAACCCTTCTCCAATTTAAAAAGCTGACAGTTAAAGAATACAAAGTTTATTTGTATGGCAGTAGTACCCAGTCAGGATCAGGGCTCCACTGCATGATATGCTATACAAACACATAGTACACACTCCTTGAAGGACTGAGTTTACACTATAAATAGACAAGACAAACAAGTCAAAGGTACATGAATTATTATGTATTTTCCCAATTTGCTATAAATTAGTTCCCTCACAAAACACAGCTATCCCAGACAGAGGCTGCTTTACCCCTTGCTGACCTAATGTGCTTTCCCTCATCCTGCTAACCTACAGCACAGAGTTGGGCACAGGGTGGGAGGGGAATGGGAGAAGAAACAGCTGATCAAATGGTGCCTACTACAGAGTGAGAGAAAGCATACCGTGACCATGGCCAGTTCCTGCTCACAGTATCCTCTGGCCACTGCTACCATTCCTATCCTGCCACTCAATATCTCACAGAATGAAGAGTCATTCATGAATATCATATATATACACATTTCCTGTCTATGCTAAAATATATTCCCTGGGTTCAAGTGTAGGCACACATTTGAGTAGTATTAAAAGGACAGTGTCAATCCAAAATATAATTAATTTAAAAAAGAAATTCAAAGTAGTTTCAGGTCACACACCTGCCTGAATCCCTCTGCCAATTCTTTTTTTTTTTTTTTGGGGGGGGGGGGGGTAAGGGAGGGTGGAAAGAGGGAAGTAGAAACAATAGGAGAGGTGTTACAATTTACCTATTGCTTAAAATGCTTGTTTTATTCAAGCACCTACTATATAAACTAATTGAGATGCAAGTCTACCTTTACAAAGATAAATTAAAAGATGCCATTTATCTGTTAGAGCTGGAAAGGTTACAACACTCCATATATAACCAATCTTTAAAGGAGGCATCTGTTGCTATAGTATTTACCACACAAAGCTGACTGGATGTGATGGTAAACTGTGATTCTGTTTTAAAACAGTACGTCTGTTTCAAGAATTCCTTACATCTTAACAGATTTATCTCTCTCATTTTTAAGTAGGCTCTCTTTAAAAACAAAATGCAGCCTGCTTATTCATTCCAAGAATAAGCAAAATTCAGGTGCAGGGAGGTAGGACGTCCCAATACCTTTTTTCCCATTTTACTCTATAGAAATCGACTGTTTCTGACATTGTACAGGGTTGGGCACACTATCAGCTCCTACCAAATCATATATATACACACTTCATTTTTCACCAGTTAAAAAATAATTCACCAATGCAAAAAATAATTCTCACCAATACTCTCTGGCTGGCAGAAGAGGCTTTAAACAACAAAAAAAAAAAAAAACCTTGAACCATGGACAACTGGACTATTGAGTGCAATTGTAAAGGGACTAGTTATATAATTTATATCTTGCTAATTTGTATCCTTAAAAAAAAAAAAAGTCTTGAAACCTGAAAATTTGACTGACAGCTAATCCACATAACCAGATGTTCCAGTCACTGTTACACTCATTCTCCCCTCATTTGTTACATCCACATTGCACTTGCCTTGTTTTAATTCACAATGTAAGCTCTTCGGGACAGGAAACCATCTCTTACTGTATATTCATGCAGCACCCACCAGAACCTCAAACCAATTGATGTCTCTGCTGCATAGGTAATAAAAAGTAATAAAGCTGGCACTAAAGTTTTGCAGGAAGTGCTACATTACACAGGAATCGTAGTTTATTATTATAGTTCACTAAAAAAATTACACAAACTTCTACACTGCGAAATAAGGTCGAATTTATAGAAGTCGGTTTTTCAGAAATCGGTTTTATATATTCGAGTGTGTGTGTCCCCACAGAAAATGCTCTAACTGCATTAAGTGAATTAACTCGGCGGAGCGCTTCCACAGTACCGAGGCTAGAGTCAACTTCCGGAGTGTTGCACTGTGGGTAGCTATCCCACAGTTCCCGCAGTCTCCACTGCCCATTGGAATTCTGGGTTGAGATCCCAATGCCTGATGGGGCTAAAACATTGTCGAAGGTGGTTCTGGGTACATATCGTCAGGCCCCCGTTCCCTCCCTCCCTCCGTGAAAGCAAGGGCAGACAATCGTTTCACGCCTTTTTTCTTGAGTTACCTGTGCAGACGCCATACCACGGCAAGGGTATGGAAAGGGTACTTCCATGGAACTTTGTGACTTGCTTTCCCCTGCCCTGAAGCGCATGAATAACAAGATGAGAGCAGCCCTCACAGTTGAGAAGCGAGTGGCAATAGCCCTGTGGAAGCTTGCAACGCCAGACAGCTACCGGTCAGTTGGGAATCAATTTGGAGTGGGCAAATCTACTGTGGGGGCTGCTGCAAGTAGCCCACGCAATCAAAGATCTGCTGATATCAAGGGTAGTGACCCTGGGAAATGTGCAGGTCATAGTGGATGGCTTTGCTGCAATGGGATTCCCTAACTGTGGTGGGGCCATAGACGGAACCCATATCCCTATCTTGGCACTGGAGCACCAAGCCGCCGAGTACATAACCGCAAGGGGTACTTTTCAATAGTGCTGCAAGCTCTGGTGGATCACAAGGGACGTTTCACAAACATCAACGTGGGATGGCCGGGGAAAGGTACATGACGCTCGCATCTTCAGGAACTCTGGTCTGTTTCAAAAGCTGCAGGAAGGGACTTACTTCCCAGACCAGAAAATAACTGTTGGGGATGTTGAAATGCCTATAGTTATCGTTGGGGACCCAGCCTACCCCTTAATGCTATGGCTCATGAAGCCATACACAGGCAGCCTGGACGGTAGTCAGGAGCTGTTCAACTACAGGTTGAGCAAGCGCAGAATGGTGGTAGAATGTGCATTTGGACGTTTAAAGGCGCGCTGGCGCAGTTTACTGACTCGCTTAGACCTCAGCGAATATTCCCAATATTCCCACTGTTATTACTGCTTGCTGTGTGCTCCACAATATCTGTGAAAGTAAGGGGGAGACGTTTATGGCGGGGTTGAGGCAAATCGCCTGGCTGCTGGTTACACGCAGCCAGACACCAGGGTGGTTAGAAGAGCACAGGAGGGCGCGGTACGCATCAGAGAAGCTTTGAAAACCAGTTTCATGACTGGCCAGGCTATGGTGTGAAAGTTCTGTTTGTTTCTCCTTGATGAAACCCCCCGCCCCTTGGTTCACTCTACTTCCCTGTAAGCTAACCACCCTCCCCTCCTCCCTTCGATCACCGCTTGCGGAGGCAATAAATTCATTGTTGCTTCACATTCACACATTCTTTATTAATTCATCACACAAATAGGGGGATGACTACCAAGGTAGCCCAGGAGGGGTGGTGGAGGAGGGAAGGAAAATGCCACACAGCACTTTAAGCACAGCACTTTAAAAGTTTACAACTTTAAAATTGATTGAATGCCAGCCTTCTGTTTTTTGGGCAATCCTCTGCGGTGGAGTGGCTGGTTGGCCGGTGGCTCCCCCATCATGTTCTTGGGCGTCTGGGTGTGGAGGCTATGGAACTTGGGGAGGAGGGTGGTTGGTTACACAGGGGCTGTAGTGGCAGTCTGTGCTCCAGCTGCCTTTGCTGCAGCTCAACCATGCACTGGAGCATACTGGTTTGATCCTCCAGCAGCCTCAGCATTGAATCCTGCCTCCTCATCACACTGCTGCCACATTTGAGCTTCAGCCCTGTCTTCAGCCCGCCACTTACTCTCTTCCCGGTCATTTTGTGCTTTCCTGCGCTCTGACATTATTTGCTTCCACGCATTCGTCTGTGCTCTGTCAGTGTGGGAGGACAGCACGAGCTCAGAGAACATTTCATCACAAGTGCATTTTTTTTTTCTTTCTAATCTTCACTAGTCTCTGGGAAGGAGAAGATCCTGTGACCATTGAAACAAATGCAGCTGGTGGAGAAAAAAAAAAAAAAAAAAAAAAAAGGGACAGCGGTATTTAAAAAGACACATTTTATAAAACAGTGGCTACACTCTTTCAGGGTAAACCTTGCTGTTAATATTACATACATAGCACATGTGCTTTCGTTACAATGTCGCATTTTGCCTCCCCCCACCGCGTGGCTACCCCCTCAACCCTCCCGTGTCTAACAGCGGGGAACATTTCTGTTCAGCCACAGGCAAACAGCCCAGCAGGAATGGGCTCCTCTGAGTGTCCCCTGAAGAAAAGCACCCTATTTCAACCAGGTGACCATGAATGATCTCTCACTCTCCTGAGCATTACACAGAGAGATAAAGAACGGATGTTGTTTGAATGCCAGCAACCATACACTGCAATGCTTTGTTGTACAATGATTCCCCGAGTACGTATTACTGGCCTGGAGTGGTAAAGTGTCCTACCATGAAGGATGCAATAAGGCTGCCCCCCCCCCAGAAACCTTTTGCAAGGGCTTTGGGAGTACATCCAGGAGAGCCGCAAATGCCAGGGCAAATTAATCCTTTCACATGCTTGCTTTTAAATCATGTATAGTATTTTAAAAGGTACACTCACCGGAGGTCCCTTCTCCGCCTGCCGGGTCCAGGAGGCAGCCTTGGGTGGGTTCGGGGGGTACTGGCTCCAGGTCCAGGGTGAGAAACAGTTCCTGGCTGTCAGGAAAACCGGTTTCTCTGCTTGCTTGCTGTGAGCTATCTTCTTCGTCCCCAAAACCTGCTTCCGTGTTGCTTCCATCTCCATTGAAGGAGTCAAACAACATGGCTGGGGTAGTGGTGGCTGAACCCCCTAAAATGGCATGCAGCTCATCATAGAAGCGGCATGTTTGGGGCTCTGACACGGAGCGGCCGTTCGCCTCTCTGGTTGGCTTGCTTCAGCTCCTTAAGTTTCACTCAGCACTGCTTCAGATCCCTGTTATGGCCTCTGTCCTTCATGCCCTGGGAGGTTTTGGCATTTTGAAAACTGGAACGGAGTTCTGATAGCACGGATTCCTCTCACCATACAGCGATCAGATCCTGTACCTCCCGTTTGGTCCATGCTGGAGCTCTTTTGCAATTCTAGGACTCCATCACGGTCACCTCTGCTGATGAGGTCTGCATGGTCACCTGCAGCTTGCCACGCTGGCCAAACAGGAAATAAGATTCAAAAGTTTGCAGTTCTTTTTCTGTCTACCTGGCCAGTGCATCTGAATTGAGAGTACTGTCCAGAGCGGTCACAATGGAGCACTCTGGGATAGCTCCCGGAGGCCAATACCGTCGAATTGTATCCACAGTACCCCAAATTCGACCTGCCAAGGCCGATTTAAGCACTAATCCACTTGTCAGGGGTGGAGTATTAGTTTCTATCAGAAGTTTTGTAAAAAAAGAAGAAGTTATTGAGTACATGTTTGGCAATATATTAGAACATACAAAAATGTGTTTTGCTATTATGGAGCGAGTATTCATGTTCAGTTTATCTCCCCACAAAAAGATGCCAGTAGTTTTGATTGGCATGCACTCTCAAAAGATTAGTTTGTTAGTGTACAAGGAACCTGGTCTTCCATTCTCTTTGATTAATAACGTAAAGTTGGTGGTCAAAGTTATAACAGCCCACAATTCGGTAAAACACTAGATGTGCACCTTCATATATATCAGTGACATCTAGGTAGACAATGCTGCAGCAGCTATTATAGTGTAGTTTGTATTAGCTGAAAAATTAGCACAAGCCAAAGGAGGAAAATCAGCAAGGAAGCAGCAGGGCTGTGCTACGAGCATCCAACCTGAAATACAGTTCTCCTATTCCGAGCTAGATTGAATATAGGAAGTTCATCTTGTGAGAATCCCAGCATGCAGTTGAAACCAGCTGTGGTGCACATTGTCGTGTCACATTACAGAGTACCATCACAAACTGCTTACATACTTCACCAGTGTGGTGTTCTACGGGTTAAGACAGTCAGTGCTCAGTAACTTCAACATACATGTGGAAAACAAATCTTTTGAAAGAGTTGAGGATTTTATTGCCACCATGTTGACCATAAAACAACCCAGACATTGTTGGCTCACTTCATACAGCTATTTGTGTTCTTGACCTATTGGTTAAATCAGGATTTGAGATGAATAATTTGGAAATTTTATTTAGATCATGGAGTGACCATTAACTCCTGCATTTTGAGGTTGCACCTCTCCTATTAAGGTGATGGATCTCTTTTGATGTTTTCCCCTTTGAAGGGCTTAGAACAGTGGATTTGTTTTGGATAATGGATAGCTTAATCCACGTTGTCTCACTCAATGGTTTATATGAGAAATTCCTGACAGGAAGAAATCTTCTCTTATTTTGTAGATCAAGTTGTTCTGATTCAGGCAGAGCTGTCATCAACACATTTTTGAGAGTACAAATCCCACATCTCCCCTACCTGAGTTGGGAGCACTTTGTTCAACCACCTGTTCTAAAGACTCATATCCTGTTCACGAAGGTCATTGAAAAGAATAGGGCCCATTGTTGGTGAAGACTGTCCATCGCTCCTGGAAGGAGCACAGGTTGCTGGCTTCCCTTAATAAATAGCATATATTGCTAGTGATTCAATAAACTAGGGACTGGCAACCTTTAGCATGCAGCCCACCAGGGAAAGCCGATGGCAGGCGGGATGGTTTGTTTACCTGCAGCATCTGCAGGTTCAGCCGATCCAGCTCCCACTGGCCGCGGTTTGCCGTTCCAGGCCAATGGGGGCTGTGGGAAGCGGCAGCCAGCACATCCCTCGGCCCACGCTGCTTCCCACAACCCCCATTGGCCTGGAACAGCGAACTGCGGCCAGTAGGAGCTGCGATCAGCCCAACCTACAGATGCTGCAGGTAAACAAACTGTCCCGGACCACCAGCGGCTTTCCCTTACGGGCCACGTGCCAAAGGTTGCAGATCCCTGTAATAAACCATCATTAACTGGTGACAAAACACCCTGTATCTAGCTTTCCATTTTGGGTTAATATTACTGAAAAAAGTTAGGGTAAAACCACCAAGTGTTTGTTGGTTTCAGAGTTCCTCGTCTTATATGGGTACCACTGGGTATGACACAGAAACAGCTATGGTAGATGATCTTTTCTGGCTGATGGATGAAAATCAGGAACACATGATGATCATTGAAGGAATGTGGATGTACAGTGATGTTGCTCAGGAAGTGCCCTTGATTTGGCTGCAGCAGATCACGGGGGAGGTGAATGGGGTTTGCTCTTGTATGATTTTTTTCCTCTCCTGCTACAAGGATGATAATGAGAAATTGTTCTTGCATCCCTGAAGGGATTCTTGTGTGGGATTCCACAAGGTCTCATCTTGTTTAATGTGTAGCTGTTGGGAGGATTAGTGACAAGACATGTGTGGCAATGAGGTCAGTATGCTGATGACACCCAGTTTTTCAATCTCCATCTCATGCTAGCTAGCTGGAGCAGTCTTGGCCCTACCCGGTGTTCGGTTAAGATTAAGGCATGGATGAGGACTAGCTGTCAGAGAAACAATTAAATCAAACTGAAATGTTGGTTGGCCGGGAAAAGCAATCAGAAGATATGCCAAAGATAGCATCTGCCTTTTGTTGTTTGAGTTTGCAAATTAGGGGTCAGGTTAAATTTTCAGGTGGCAACTACAGACAAGCCATCTTTTTCTTTTTTATATATGGCTAGGAGATATTCTTTCAGATATAATCCTTGTCATCCATTCCTTTCTCACCTCCAGATTAGACTATTGCAACATGCTTTGCATGAGATTACATTTTAAAATCATCCAGAAATGGAGGTAGTGCAAAGTCTGTAGCCCGATTGTTAAAGCACTTGTTCCTGTTGTATTACACCACTGCTCTAATCTGCATTTGATACCCATAGGTTTTTGGGTAGACTTCAAGGTGTTGGGTTTGACCTACAAAGCCACAAAAGACTTAAGAAATTTATCATCTGAGAGATTGTAAGTGGCAGTATTGCTCAGTGAGAGAGGCAGCCAGCAGAAATGCTCAAGCTGGAGCAATCCCCAGTTTAGCAAACAGGGGAATGGTGTCGTGGGGGCCTGCCAGCTTTGGGACTTGGCCTTCTCCCTTCATGCAAATTTTGCTGACCTTCAAACCAAGCTGCAAAATCCATCTATTTTTTCTGTCTTTGGAGGAGCAGCAGAGAAAAAGAAAGGGGTTATTGTCTTTTGTTTTTTCTGATACTGAGCACTGTGTTGGTTAGTGGGGCAAGATTGTGGGAGTCAGTTATGACAACTGTATATTTAACCTGTCAAGCATTCCTAGAACTAAGAATAGGTGCTCGCTTATTTTATACAGAACAAAATAAATACACTTTTTTAAACTGTGTGTACACACTAAGTGATACCAAGCAGTTCTTCAGGGAACACACAAGACAAGCTGATGGATCACTTGATGATTACCCGTTCTGTTCATTCCCCCTGGGGCACCTGGCATTGGCCACTGTTGGAAGACAGGATACTGGGCTAGAGGGACCTTTGGTCTGACCCAATATGGCTGTTCTTAGATTATCTGTTACATTCCTGTCAAACTTGATCAGCTATGAAGCTGACACTGGAGTCCCATAAAATATTTTTATTTATCTAAATTTAACTTGATTGGAAGGCATATTGAATAGTATGAATTCCAGAAATGTTTTTCTTATCAAAGTATTTGCTCAAATGTCACCTAAGAAAGCGTTTTATAACTGGATTTGGTTTAGTAGCTTAGACAGAAAAACTGGGGAAAGCGTGCCCTGAATTTTAATGATACATCTTACACTGGTGAGTCTTCACATGTCATTTCTGAAGTGACAAGGTTTACCACAACAGCCATATGTTAGTTTCATTACTCAACATAGAGCATAATTCCAGACCTCTAAAAGAGGAAGCTCACTCCTGGTAAGCTTACTAGTGGAATCCAAGAAAGACCAGTCACTACAGATGCTGTTTCATTATGGTATTAATTATGGAGGCAGCAGTACCAACTCCACAGTTAAAGGATCTGTTGCAATTTGCACTTAAACAAGACTAAAATCCCTCTTTCACATTTTAATGTACTGGATTTAGTCTCTAGATTTGACACAATAATTCTCCAGAGGCCAAGTGAATGTTCCATACAATTTACAAAGAAAAATATTTACCAACTTTTGCAGGAAAGATATTTTAAAAAAGGAGAATTTTTAAATGTTAACTTGTTTTCCTCACTTTGCTTTAGATCTTCTAAATAAACAAACCAAAAGTCCCGTGTCACTCCCTGCCACACATACATACACCCACCCTACCTCATCGGTATTCTTTGAAACTTAAACACAAAAAGTTATTCTCTTCATTCAGAATAGAGATAGATTTGATCAGCTAACATTGGCAAAACGCAGTTACATTATTTGAAGTCAAAACAAATTTCCATTGAAATTTTGTTTTCAAACTCTTCTGACGAGCTGTAACCCTGACTCAGCATCTATGTTCTCTGTACATAACTCTATTGAGCCAAGGAGACAGTCTGAAGAGCAGGAATTATGGCATGGTTACACTGGGCCTATTGCACTACACCTCTGGCGTACTGGACAAGATGAGTCTCTGCACTGATGCAACAGCATTTGAAGCGTTGCTCACAGCAATGCTTCCCTGATACTGCTGCATTGCTGTGGTGGAGAGCAGAAGCAACAGGAGCAGGAAGCCCTTTAAAAGTTAATCCTTCAACATAGATGCACTGGGACTGACATACAAGGACTGTCACGCAGCTCCCCACTCTCCTAGCACGGCCTCTCTCTCCTCACTGTATATCCCACAACATGCCCATCCACACACCCTTGATTTCCCAAGTATACAACACCATGGGGAGCCAAAGAGGTTCCATGTGGAGCCAAAGATGAACAGGCAGCTACATATAAAGAGGAGCTTGTGTGTTGAGCAGGAATGTTGAGGAGAGGGTGAGAAGAAATGTGTGTAGGATCACAGAAGAAAAATATAGGACTTGAGGGGGGAAGGGCCTGGGGAAACAAGATTTATGTTCTGACAAGCCATAGGTGGTCCGTCATACTTGACCTCTCTGTTCCACTTCTCTCAATAACATTTCTCCTACCTTAAGTTCAATTTTCCCCCCCATTCTTCCCTACTAGTCCCATCCACCCACATCACCACATATCCCATGGCTCCATAGTCACAGGAGCCCACCTAACATCCCCGTATGCCCCACTCCTGTATACTGCTCCCCAAACTCTCCAGATCCTTGCTCCTCAACATACTCCCCATCATGCCTCCTACTTCCCTATTACATTCAGCTTAAAAAAAACCCAGCAACTTTGTGCATATGATATGCACACATTAATGGTTAAAGCTAAACATGGAAGAGAATTAAGAGAACATTGTGTGGAACTGGGTTCTACAAGAGAACATGGAGAAAGAATGCAGCTCTCCAAGGAGCAAGGGAAACTGTAGAGTGGAGGGGCATGGGAAACATCAGATCTCAATAGGAAATCATTCTTATCCATACCAATAAACTAATAAGCATTGAGATAGTAAGGCATTGGGAAATTAAACTTTGGAGTTCAATTTGCTAGCCCACATAACCTACCAATATTAACACCACAAATAATTTTTATTACATTATTTATTATATGTATTATGGAAGCCCTTACAAGCCCCCAAATGAGTTCACGATCCCGTTGTGCTAGGCACTGTACATACACTTCAATACCAGGCAAACTGGTTGAAACTATAGTAAAGAACAGAATTATCAAACACAGATGAACACAATATGTTGGGAGAAGAGTCAACACAGCCTTTGTAAAGGAAAATCATGCGTCACCAATCTATTAGAATTATTTGAGGGGGTCAACAAACATGTGGATAAGGGTGATCCAGTGATTATAGTGTACCTGGACATTCAGAAAGCCTTTGACAAAGTCACACACCAAAGGCTCTATGCAAAGAATGGAGTCATGGGATAAGAGGGAAGGTTCTCTCATGGATCAGTAACAGGTTAAAATATAGGAAACAAAGGGTAGGAATAAATGGTCAGTTTTCACAATGGAGAGGTAAATAGCAGGGTCCCTCAAAGATCTGCACTGGGACTAGTGCTGTTCAAAATATTCATAGCTGATCTGGAAAAGAGGGTACACAGTCAGGTGGCAAAATCTGCAGAAAAAATTTCTCAAGATAGTTAAGTCCAAACCTGACTGTGAAAAGTTACACAGGGATCACACAAAGCTGGGTGACTGGGCAACAAAATGCCAGATGAAATTCAACGTTGGTAAATACAAAGTAATGCACACTGAAAAACAATCCCTGTACATACACGATGAGGGAGTCTAAATTAGTTACCACCATTCAAGAAAGAAATCTTGGAGTCAATGTCGATAGTTCTCTGAAAACATCTGCTCAATGTGCAGCAACAGTCAAAAATGTGAACAGAATGTGAGGAACCATTAGGAAAGGGATAGATAAGACAGTAAATATCATAACACCACTATATAAATTCACGGTACGCGCACACCTTGAATATGGCATGCAATTCTGGACACCCTATCTCAAAATGGATAAATTAGAATTGGAAAGGGTACAAAGAAAGGCACCAAATATAATCAGGGATATGGAACAGCTTCCATATGAAGAGAGATTAATAAGACTTGGATTTTCAGTTTATAAAAGAGATGATTAAGGGAGAGATGATAGAGGTATATAAAATCATAAATGGGGTGGAGAAACTGAATAGGGAAGTGTTATTTACCTTTTCACATAATATACAAACCAAGGGTCACTCAATGAAATGAACAGGCAGCTCATTTAAAACCAATATAAGGAAGTACTTCTTCACACAACACAGTGTCAGTCTGGGGAACTCAGTTCCAGGGGATGCTGTGAAGACCAAAAATATAACTGGGTTAAAAAAATTTAGATAAACCTATCCTCCATGAACTATCAGTGGCTATTAGCCAATATGGTTAGGGACAAAACCCCATTCTCTGGGTATCCCTAAACCTTTGACTGCCAGAAGCTGGGACTGGACAAATGGGGATGGATCCCTTGATAAATTGCCCGGTTATGTTCATTCCCCCTGAAGCATCTGGCACTGGCCACTGTCAGAAGCCAGGATACTAGGCTAGATGGACCATTGGTCTGCCCTAGTTTGGCCATCCTTATGTTCTTGTGAGACAGTCCCTAGCCCAATGATTTTATACTCTGAATAGACAAGACAGTGGATGCTCCATCACTGATCATTTTTAAATCAAAACTGGATGCTTTTCTAAACAGCTGTGCTCTAGGAATTATTTTGGGAAGTTCTATTTTATACAGGTCAGACTGGGTGATCACAATGGTCCCTCCTGACACTTGAATCTATGAGAAAGGAAGTATTATCCCCATTTTACAAATAGAGAACTGGGGCAGAAACAAACATAAGGGCTAGAGCCAAGAAAGGAGGAGGAGAGACTTAGGCTCAGTCTTTAAATGCCTGACTTTAGGTGCCCTGCCATCCAGTGAATCCTCATCTCTGACTTAAGACACCCAGTCTCCATATACAATGCATACGGAGAGTTAGGTGCCTAAGAATGGGACTCTCAGACGTCAGCACACTGAGTAGGGACCTGTCTAAGGTAACCAGTAGGAAATGGTGAGGAGCCCTGCCCCACAAAGGTAGTTATGTACTTATCTCTCCTTCAGATTTACAGCCATGAATCGTCTCCTACAATTAGATGCCTAAGCCAGGTCACCCCGTTCTTGCAAAAAAAAAAAAAAAAAAAAGCAGGGGGAGGGTCACGATGCCCTTACACCCCCAGCTCAGCGGTTAGCACTTACTAGGGATGAGAGAGACCTGGGTTCAAATCCCCATTCTGCCTGATTTGGAAGTGGGATCTGAACCTGAGTGAGTGGCCTAACCATGGGGATATAGGGTATTGTAGGATGGGTGTCTCTCAGTCTTTCCTATTGAAGTTGTTCCACTCTGTAGGAAAGACTTAAATATTCACTGGACCAGAAAAAGAGAGTGTGCGCTAACCACGTGGCTAGAGTTATTTCTCACTCTCTCTCTGGTCCAATTATCATTTACGTATTTCCTACAGAGAGGAACAACTACAACATGAGAGATTGAGAGAGACGTACCCCAAACTACTTGTAAAGCAGTGGTTAGGCCACTTATCTAAGAGACAGGAGACACAGCTTCAAGTCCCTGCTCCAAAACAGGCAGAGCAGGAATTTGAACTTGGGTTGCACACATCCCAGGTGAAAAGAAAAGGAGTATTTGTGGCACCTCAGAGACTAAGTACTCCTTTTCTTTTTGCAAATACAGACTAACACAGCTGTTACTCTGAAACATCCCTGGTGAGTGCTCTAACCACTGGGCTATAGCTCATAAGTGGACCACCGTTACTTCCTTCTCTCTTTGGATTAGGCATGCTCTAAGAATGCCTGGATTGGGCCCTGCAGGCAAGATAGATGGGGAATGCCTAATTTGATAATTCCACTGGGGCTCACACACCAGACTCCTGGGGAAATTCTGCAGGACTGCGTGCCCACAGAAAATACCCTCCGCAGAATTCCTGTGCTTCTTTGTAGAAAAGGACAGGGAAGCCATGTGGCCATGGGCACAGTTTGTGAGGGCATTGCTCTCCCCCAAACAGAGGTGAGGCATGGGGAGACACAGGGTTATGTGCCACTGCCCCCCCCCCCCAATTTCTGCCAGCACAGAGCTGCCCAGCTGAAGGAGGCTGTGTCTCGGCTCCCCTGATTCTGTAGTTGAACGCGGCCTCTTGAACGTGGGGTCCTAGTGCCAGTCGTGCTCCCCTTCTGTGTGCTGGGAGCCTTCCTGTTTTCTGTGCCACAGTGAGTGCCCACGGTGGGGCTGGGTAAGGAGGGGGCAGGGGAAATGAAGAAAGAGGGGTGAGGGAGTGGGGAGAAGAGGCAGATGGGAAGGAAGGGAGGATGGAATAGGGCCGGGGGAGGGAAATGTGGGAGTGAGGGGAGGGAATGGGGGTCGTGGCAGAGGGGGATGAGATGGGGAAGAAAAGGGGAGAGGGGAATCGTGGGGGGAAGCAGGAGCGCAGCATGCACAGTCCTCTTGGCAGCAGCTGGGACTCCCCCCCTAAGCAGGCCCATCGAACCCTCACCCTGACAAGCCCTACCTCCCAACACCTGGACCCCCCCATCCCCCCGACAAGACCCCACACCCAGACTCCCACCCCACGGAGCCCCAACCAGCTGCACCTGGACCGCCACCCCATCAAGCCCCACTCCCCCAGCACCTGGACCCCCCCACACCCAGATCCCCCCTGCTGAGCCCCAAATCACCTTCACCTGGATCCCTTGTGGAGTCCCATTGCCCCTGCACCCGGAAGCCCCCCTCCCCCGCAACAAACCCCCGTACATCCAGGAACATATATAATACAATTTAAAAATAAAGTACATATGTATTTATGAATTATTCCTTAAGAGTTAATATGAAATTCAATTTTATTCTGTAATTTTTTGTTAATTTGGATGTAAAAGATGGTTGTGATATTAGGTTAGAATAAATAGCTTATATACAAAAAAATTATACTAACATGAAGTATATATAAATGGATTGTAGGCTATCTGAATAAAAATGTCTGAAAACAGCAGAGGGGGATATTAGCACAACTGGCCCTAAACCAGAATTTAACTGTATTTGTAATTGCCTTTTAAGTCAATGCCATACCAAACTGCCACATTAGCTAGAGATGCATCTGATTTCATTTCATTATACTACACTGGCCATTTTTCTGGCCAGTTTGAAAGGTTTATCTAATCTACTCTACCATTCAGGTTCAAGGACAACCTGCTTCAACAATGATTACTTATTTTGATCACTTTATGTTTTCCTGAATTCCAAAAAAGAAAAATATGATCAAATTCTAAGTAGCACTGAAATTCTGGTAAATTAATTAGCTAAGCTTGAGCAATATACAATGAAACATACATCAGAAATAAACTATTTACTGTAGGTTCTGAAGAGCTTTATTTACCCTATGAAAACAAAATACAAAACAAAAGCATCAATGATAAGAGTTTCTAAATTTTAATTTGTTCAGCGTCATAATGAAAATAAAAGATACTACATAGAAAATATGAACGGTTTACAAATCAGCATCTTAGCGGATTTAGAAAGAAAGTTAAAAAAAGAGATAATAGTAATTGTGCACACTACTAAAAAAATTTAAGGCAGAAAGCACAATACCCATTCCTGACTGATTTTTTTAAGCACATAAAGGATTTTTTGCTTTCACTATCTCTGCAATACACAGATTAGATCTTTGAAAGTTCCCACATTTGTAAGAAACAGCTAGCATATTGTGACAGTTCAGTCACCTACTCATTTCTGTGTTTTTCCAGAACACAACACATGTTTACTCATGTCAAAAATATCTAGAGTTTAGCATACACCTGTAATAATTATATTAACGTAATGTAAGAGAATACTTAGTATTCATTTCAACCATGAGAAACTAACATTTCAATTATCCTTTTTAATTACCATACATTGTAATCTTCACTACTTTAGTGACTTACAACACACACCACACTTCTGAAACAGGCTTCAATATCCAGCCTGAGACCAGAAGTCTCTTCCTTAGAGCAGATCAAGCAATCTCACTTTGAATATTTTCTTGGTTTGTTCTTAGCAATACATAGATATATCCAATAAGAAAACAGTCAAAAGAAATAAATTCCCTGGCTCATTAGTCTATAGGCAAACCAAAGACCTTCTCTACCATCTAGAGGAGTATATGCGACTGTACATTGAAAGTTGATTAACAAGTGGTAATAACATACAACTTTTTACATATAATAATGGAATACGTGCAGTCTAAAATTCCCAAATGTTAATGTTTTACTGGATTTTTTTCTGCATACACATAATCCTTCCATGAAACGGTGACAAAGTAATCCCTGGTGACAGAACTTGTTTTTGCAGTTACAATGACAAAGTTGCTGTTTTATTCCACATAAAATGAAATCAAAGCATTGCTGGTTTTGAAGAGTGACCAGAAAACATCAGATCCATCATTTTGTAACAGGATTTAACTTTAAGCAAATAATCCTGCACTATAAGATTTTATTTAAGAATGTTGCTACAATCCCTTGTTGATCTCCTTAGAGTTTTCTGAATGGGATTTGCATTTGTTTTCCCCAATGTTATTAAAACTGTATGAATACTTAAGATGCCATCATTCCCTCTGAAAGTAAATTGCCGGATTTTTTCCTGGTTTCAGAATTTACAGTTTTGAAGTCCTGCAATTCTGACAACTTCCAAGGACCAGTCCTTTAGACCCACTCCTCCTAGCCACTTCCACACATTCCTCCAGAGCTAGGTGCGATCTGTAATTTAAGTTCAGCTAAGAATCTAGAAGTTACAAACATCGATCACCAGTAAGGATCATGAATAAAAAGGCCACTGTTTGCACAAAAGCAGGTAAAGGCTTCACTTTAAAAGTTACCCTATAATTTACCTTCCTGAATGGCAATTTATAAAATGCGTGACCTGCAAGACACCGCAAAAATAAGCCAAGTACTCTGCAAACATTCTCAAGAGTTACATGAAGATACTGTTCCATTGGTGCAACTTTCTGCGTGTAGACATGTAAAAATTGCAATCCAGTACCTATACAACTCCACTGAGAGGCCGAAAACTGCAGCAACTTTTACCAATAGGATTGCATTAAAGTTTTACACCCATTGAACCAGATTTTCCCCGTTTACACCAGTGTAATGCCATTACCTTAAGGAGATTACTGCCGATTTACCCTGGTATAAGTAGGAAGCGAATCAGGCCCATCCTTTACAAAAGCACTCCGATATTGAATTTCACACATACCATCTACAGCCCCCTCCCCTCCCGGGTTTCTCCTTGATCACACCGCCTAGGCAATTTTGTAATCCCCCCCCCGCGCAGGGCCAGCCAGGGGTCGGGCTCCAGAGAGCACGAGGAAAGTTTGCAAAGCCTCTCTGCGAGACAGCGAGCCCCCCCGGGCTCACAGCCAGCCGGAGGGGGAGGCCCGAGGGAGAAGCCACAAATCCGGGAGCTGGCGCGCTGCCCCGGCCGGGAAAGTTAGCAGCCAGCAGCAGGGAAACGTGCCCGGTGCGCCTCCATGCCTGTCACTCCCCCGCTCCCCCTTTGTGCCCGGCTCCCGGAGCAGCTCTCCGCTCCCTCCCCCAACACCCGCCCAGGCAGCAAACCGGCGGAGCCCGGTCTCCGCGGCTGCCGGCCGGGGAAGGAGGCAGAGCAGGAGGCCCCGGCGGCATGGCAGCCCCCGCCCTTGCCTTGCCGAAGGCGCCGGTCCCAGCCCGCCGCCACCGCGGGCTCACCTCGCTCCGGCTCGGCTTGCAGGCAGGTGGGGATGTTCTTCTTCCAGCCCGGCATGGTTCCCGCGCGCACCCGGCTCCTCACGGCTGCGGCGGGCAGCACATTGCAGTGCGAGGCGGCGGCGGCGCCCCCTCCTCCTCCCTCCCCCGCGCTCCGGGGGAACTCGGCGGCTCCTCTGGGCAGCGGCAGCCTCGCTGTGGCAGGGAGGGGAAGCGGGGAGGGAGGAGCAGCTAGATGCGGGCGGGGGGCTCCTCTGGCCGGTTCAGCCGGGGACAGGGCGGGGTGCGCAGGGCGCTCGCCTCTCCGCTCCGCCGCACAATGGAGAGGACGAGCGGCGCCGGGCTCCTGGCGGCGGGGCCCCCGGCGGACTCTCCGCAAGGCAGGCGGGCAGGGGGTGTGAACCAGGCGCCGCGCAGGGCTGGGGAGGGCGGCGGCGGCGCCGCCTCCCCCCTTGGCCTCCAGGTAAGAGGCGAGCGCCGCGGGTCTCTCCCTCCCCCGCCTGCAGGCAGAGCGGTGTATTGTCTTGGGGAACAGCGCGCCCCGAATCCGTAGCCCCGCGCCTGGCTTCCTTGTCACCCCGGGCCAAAGTATTTATCAAAACACCAACTTCTGCCCACGCAAGGCAGGTGGTTTGCCGGTAGAGGCAATCAAGCTGCTCCTGTCGAGGATGAGTGTACAGCTACAAACAGATCAACAAGAGCCTGCAGCTCGGAAAACTCCTACAGCTGTAGGGCAGGACTGCTCTTTCCAAGACATCCCCCCCACAGCCCATTTTGGCCTTTTAGAAGGAGCTACTACAGGCACAGCTGAACAAAGGGTCCTGCACTGGGTCTTTCTCATTTGTAATGGAAAATGTATTTGGAGACATTGTTTCTGCCTGCAACAATTATCAAAGCCGTTTTAGGATGGAAAGAGGCCATCTGCATCTTGATTCCCCTCCTCTCCTGAAACAGCTGTTTCATCTTACATTGTCTCCAAGGGGGGGAAGGGTCTAAATCTGTTCTGACAGCATAAATCATGAGATAACTTGATCACTTTCAAAACAGGTGGGTTGGGAGAGGAGATTTCTTGCCAGAATAACATAAGAACAGCCATACTGGCTCAGACCAATGGTCCATCTAGCCCAGTATCCTGGCTTCCAACAGTGGCCAGTGCCAGGTGCTTTAGAGTGAATGAACAGAACAGGGAATCTTCAAGTGGTCAATCCTCTGTTGTCCATTCCCAGCTTCTGGCAAACAGAACCTAGGGACACCATCCCAGCCCCTCCTGGCTAATAGCCATTGATGGACCTATCTTCCATGAACTTATCTAGTTGTTTATTAAATCTGTTAGTGTTTTGGCCTTCACAACATCATCTGGCAAGGAGTTCCACAGGAGTGTTGTGAGAAGAAATACTTCCGTTTGTTTATTTTAAACCTGCTACCTATCAATTTCATTTGGTGACCCATAATTCTTCTGTTATGAGAAGGAATAAATAGCACTTCCTTATCTACTTTCTCCATACCTGTCATGATTTTATAGACCTCCATCCTATCCCCCCTTAGTCATCTCTTTTCCAAGCTGAAAAGTCCCAGTTTTATTAATCACTCCTGATATGGAAGCTGTTTCATACCCCTAATAATTTATGTTGCCCTTTCCTGTACCTTTTCCAATTCCCATATATCTTTTTTGAAATGGGTGACCACATCTGCACTCAGTATTCAAGATGCGGGTGTACCATGGATTTATATAGAGGCAGTATGATATTCTCTGTCTTATTATCTATCCCTTTCCTAATGACCAAAAACAACCTGGAGATACTGTGGTGAGTCACTGTGCACTGGCAATCACAGCTTAGATTCTAGTCAAATCAATGCCCAAAAATTTCATTAACATTTAAGATTGAGCCACAGTGCCCCTTGCCCTAGAATACTGAATGCATCTATACTTGCCCATCTGGGAAAAAAAAACAAGAAATAAATCAAAGGTACACACCACCCTTTGGGAATAGTATTGACAGCCCCAAGATTAAAAGACCCATATTTGCACCACAGTCTCCTAGGACCTATTGCAGCATACCAGTTTTCAGGACAACCTCCTCGGGCCTGCAGATTTTAGAACACTTTGATTACTAGAGCCAGCTCCTTATTAGGGGAGCTGTATCTGGGGACCCCTTAATCAAATGACCTCAATTTGCACTGCTGACTCTATGCCAGGCACAGCAATATTATGATGGGGCAGAAGTACCACCACAGTTAAAGTTACTCCAGCTTTTATATTTTAGCGGGAGGAAAAGAGCTACAAAAATTCTGGGTTTGGCGGTAGCATGTCCTTTTAAAATCCTTACTGTAGTTTGAGCACTGCTTAATTTTTCTAAGGCAGGTTGTAGAGGGAAAAATATTGTTAGATGTTTTCTATGACTGTTTTAAAAGGGAGCTACATAACTAATCTTTTTCTAGTGTCTAACATTCCCTTCAAACTCCTTTTTCACAGAAACCACAGTATTTTGAGGGATGAAATTGATAAGTGTGAACCTTTGCTTTGTGTAGATTGGATGAATTATTGTAGAAAATTGGGGGAAGGGAAAATCCCTGTTTATTTTTCATGATAAACAAATTAGTGTTTCAACTGATGACAGCATCCTACCAACACATTTGTCAATGTTGATAGTAAACCAGTCCTTAAAATAGGGCTCTCTTATGGGTGCATTTCCTGATGCTCAGATACCCCTTGAATCACATTGACATTGAAGAGAGTCACAGCTACTTGCTTTTCTTTGATCTCCAGCCCATTGTTGAAGAAAAGGGTAAAGAGCATGCAGCATGATTTCATTCCCCCAATGCTACTGCTTCCTAGAGTCTTTCAGCTTCTCTTTAGGTAATGTTATGTTCCTTCCCAATACTTCTAAAGAAAAACTGGAGTATACATTTGAATTTTAGAGCACTCCAAAATATTGACTCGTAAGTTAGAAGCTTTGCTCTCAAGGCAAGATGTCCAGAAGGTGCTCCTGCAGAATGCAGGCAGAAAGCAACTAGTATGCACAATACATATTCTTATTCTTAGTGATATTCTTAGTAAGCTGTCCAGGTGAGGATTCAAACTTACAGTACATGGGTGCCAGTCAGGTTCAGTGGCCACACAATGTCACCCACTCACCGTTGTTTTTTTTTTAGGTCAGGAACAGGGTTGGAGAGAGGGGCAGAGGCGGGATCCTGGGCCCCAGTAACTGGGCCGCTGGGAGGTGGCCCCTCTCGTTTGGGCTCAGGGGTCTGGGGGGTGGCAAGGGGGCCCTCTGTGATGCTGGGCTCGGGCTTAGGCTCTATGGCAGGTGTGACAGCCATGGCATCAGGAGGTGGACAATCTTCAGTGGGGCCCCCGCCCAGGAAGAAGGTTGGTTTCCCCGCACCATGGAGGGTGCCCTCACTGATCTCAGGCTGCTTGCAAACTCACTGGCTTGCAACACAACCCCCATCCTGCTATACAGGTGCAAATGACTTTCTCTAGTTTGTCAACTTGGCCCAAATCACATTATAGATCCAACTTTTACCCTGAATAACTTTTTAAATATTGCTTCCCCAAAGGGACAGTAAGTGCTGGACGCTAGCTGAGATCAGTTCTGAGTGGATGATACCTGTTTAGGGAGGATCAGAGCCATAGTTTGATCCCAGGTATAGGGCATGGATGGACAGATACAATTTTGATTTAAGGAAATGAATCTCAGGAATCCTTTGCTCAAATGACCTCCTCCAGACTCTCATGAGACAGCGCTTTTCAAGCAACCTGGATAAGCATATAGATTTTAGAGTACTTTGAAAATTGAGTGTTAAACTCTAAGTTAGTCTCAACCTTAACTATAGTGGTGCTACTCCCCCAGAATAAGAAAGGTTCTGGTTGCATATGGAATCTGGACCTTGCAAAGGTAGATGTGGGGGGTGTTCTCCTCCCCTCTGATTCCCAATGTGATTTCTGGACCAAATTTGTTTAGTAAGCACATATAAAATATAGTGTAAAGCCACCAGTGTTTGGTCTATTTTCTTGTCTGTTTTTCCCCCATCTAATGTTGGCCAGCCATCGGGTTTAGGCAGAATTGTCATGCCTATGCTCTCTATGTAAAAAACTGTTTTATTGAAAGAAATCCTCTCTGAATAGATACAGTTCTAGATCCTTACTTTATCACACCTCTTACATTTGTATGGCTACATGCTAAGGTTAGTAACAAATTAAGCTAAATTGACTTTAGCCACCTATTTTGAAATAAGAGTGTCTGCACACACACATTTGCACTGAAAAAGCTAATTTTGTTTTAATTCACTGGTTTTTATTTTAGTGCCAGTTTGTAGTGTAGATCAGTGCCTAAAATCTGCCCTTTTACCTCAAACTCACACACTCATATACCCTACTTTTTTGGATTCCCCTTCCCTCCCACCCATCTATGCCTATTATTTTCTCATTCCATTTTTTCTGCTTCTTCTTGTATACCCCTTCCCAATATTTCTTAGCTTTCATCCTGCTAATGTAAACAATCTTCCAAAGGTATCTTGCTTTCATCTGTACTATGCTTAAGCCCCTTTGTTTTCAGTTTAAACCAATTTTTATTTAAAAAAAACCAAAACCCTGAGTTTTACAAAAAGTATTATTCAGGTTTTTTTTCGATTTTCACCCTACTTTTTTATCATTCAAATATATAAAAAAAACTTGTTTAATTATGAAAATACAATACCTTGCATGAGATATATATATTATGAGAATACAATAGTCTTTGTGTATATGCAAAGCTACCTGTTGCAGCAAGGCTACGTATTATTCTAGAACAGTGGTTCTCAACGGGGGTACATGTACTCCTGAGGGTACTGAGAGGTCTTCCAGGGGGTACATCAACTCATCTAGATATTTGCCTATTTTTACAACAGGCTACATAAAAAGCATTAGCGAAGTCAGTACAAACTAAAATTTCATCCTGACAATGGCTGGTTTATACTGCTCTATATACTATATTTATATTCCATTTGAGTTATTTTATAAATATATGGTAAAAATGAGAAAACAAGCAATTTTTCAGTAATACTATGCTGTGACACTTCTGTATATTTATGTCTGATTTTTAAGCAAGTAGTTTTTAAGTGAGGTGAGACTTGGGGATATGCAAGACAAATCAGACCCCTAAAAGGGGTACAATAGTCTAGAAAGGTTGAGAGCCACTGGTTTAGAAGATACACACAATAAACAAACAGATACGCACACAAGCTCTGAAGTGCATGCGGATCTTAAAGTACTGATGAATCTCATGCCCACCATGTACACGTTTCATGCTCTTAACAGATAACCGTTTACAGATCTCAGAGTAACAGCCGTGTTAGTCTGTATTCGCAAAAAGAAAAGGAGTACTTGTGGCACCTTAGAGACTAACCAATTTATTTGAGCATGATGAAGTGAGCTGTAGCTCACGAAAGCTCATGCTCAAATAAATTGGTTTACAGATCTGACACACTAAAATGGGAAGAAAATGAAAATCTGTATCAGAATATGTTTCAGAATACAAGGAAGTATTTGAAAATTTAAAGAAACAAAAACAGGAGAAAAGGATGAAGTTTGAATGTATGCGCTGCAAATGATGTGGTCCAATTATTAAATGTAAATACTTATAGGCTTATAGTTCTAAGTCTACAACAGTAAACTGTTTATTCAAATGAAAAGTTTTATTTAGGGATTAGAGATACATTGTTTTCTTAAATAGAGGTGGCATTGTGTTTTGAGTTCTGTTTTAGTTCTGCAGCAAACTACATTGAATTCCATTCACCAAAACATTAATCTACTGAATACTTTTTTCCCTGTCCTTCTGTCCACCAAAATAAACCCCAATATTTATCCAGAAAAATTATTAATTTTTTTCTACTGATTTTCACCTGTTTTTGTTATCATCAAAATAAACACTGATAAATTCACAGGAAAAATTAAAAAAAAAAAATGAAGGGCCCTACTATGCTTCAGTTTTAGTTCTTTTTGATTTTTTTAAAATGCTAAACAGAATCCCAATAGGCTACAAAACAGAAGTCCAAGCACGTAGAGACAGTTTCAACTTTGCATATAAGTCCCTAAGGTACCTACTTTCACCTGCCATATATTTTTTGTAAAAGTTGCCTATTGCATGAGATCATATTCTTCTGTGTATTTTCTATGGGCCCAGTCCTGCTCCCATTGAAGTCAGTGGAAAATTGAAAAAAGTTTGCTATTGATTTCAGTAGGGGAAGGATTAGGCTCTAATTTGTAAAGACAACATGTGGGCTATATTTCTCCCTCTGCCATTAGTTCTAGTATACACCAAGAGCAACATTTTTAAAATCACATAAAAGTGTCTTAGGAGCCTGAGTCCTGTTTGCAAATGTCATTTGGTGCTTTTGAAAACATTATTTCAAGGCTACAGGCTCCTTTCCTGTTTCAGGAAGAAATTTCTCCACTTTAAGTGTATGCGTTCAAGCCCACCCAGAACATAAGAATGGCCATACTGGTCTATCTAGCCCAGTGTCCTTTCTTCCAACATTGACCAATGACAAGTGCTCCAGAGGGAATAAACAAATTGGTAATCATCAGGTAATCCATCCCCTGTCCCTCATTCCCAGTTTCTGGCAAACAGAGCCTAGGGACACCATCCCTATCCATCCTGGCTCATAGCCATTGATGGTCCTATCCTCTATTAATTTATCTAGTTTTTTTGAACGCTGTTAGTGTCTTGGCCTTCACAACATCCCTTGGCCCCTTTGTAGCTCTTTGCAATCTGCTTGGGACTTAACTATCTTGAGTAGTTTTGTATTGTCTGCGAATTTTGCCACCTCACTGTTTACTGCTTTTTCCAGATCATTTATGAATATGTTGAATAGGACTGCTCCCAGTACAGATCCCTGGGGGACACCACTATTTACCTCTCCCCACTCTGGAAACTGACCATGTATTCCTACCTTTTGTTTCTTTACTGATCCATGAGAAGACCTTCCCTCTTATCCTATGACATCTTACTGTGCTTAAGAGCCTTTGGTGAGGGTCCTTGTCAAAGTCTTTCTGAAAATCTAAGTTCACTATGTCCACTGGATCCCCCTTGTTCACACACTTGTTGACCCTTTCAAAAATTCTAGTAGATTGGTGAGGTATGATTTCCCTTTACAGAAATCATGTTGACTCTTCCCCAACAAATTATGTTCATCTATGTGTCTGATAATTCTGTTCTTTACTATAGTTTCAACCAGTTTGCCTGGTTCTGAAGTTAGGCTCATCGGCCTGTAATTGCCAGGATTGCCTCTTGAGCCTTTTTTTAAAAATTGGTGTCACATTAGCTATCCTCCAGTCATCTGGTACAGAAGCGGATTTAAATGATAGGTTACATAGCGGAGTTAGTAGTTCTGCAGTTTCACATTACATAGCGGAGTTAGTAGTTCTGCAGTTTCACATTTGAGTTCCTTCAGAACTCTTGGATGAATACCATCTGGTTCAGGTGACTTATTACTGTTCAATTTATCAGTTTTTTCCAAAACTTCCTCTAATAACACTATCTGGGACAGTTCCTCAGATTTGTCACCTAAAAAGAATGGGTCAGGGTTGGGAATCTCCGTCACATCCTCAGCCGTGAAGACCGATGGAAAGAATTCATTTAGTTTCTCCACAATGGCCTTATTGTCCTTGAGTGGTCTTTTAGCATCTCGAACGTCCAGTGGCCCAACTGGTTGTTTAGCAGGCTTCCTGCTTCTGATATACTTTAAAATGTTTTTGCTATTGAGTTTTTAGCTAGTTGTTCTTCAATTTCTTTTTTGGTCTTCTTAATTATATTTTTACACTTCACTTGCCAGAGTTTATGCTCCTTTCTATTTTCCTCAATAGGATTTAACTTCCACTTTCTAAAGGATGCCTTTTTGCCTCTCACTGCTTCTTTTACTTTGTTGTTTAGCCACGGTGGTATTTTTTTGTCCTATTGCTATGTTTTTAAATTTAAGGTATATATTTAAGTTGAGCCTTTCTTATGGTGTCTTTAAAAAAGTTTCTCTGCAGTTTACAGGGATTTCACTTTTGGCACTGTACCTTTTAATTTCTATTTAACCCATTTCCTCATTTTTGTGTACTCAGGAGAATAAATGGAATAAAACTTCAAGATCCTTTTGTACCATCCAGATTCCAAATCACTGGGTCTCCTCCACTACCACTAATTCCTTGCCTTTCCAATGGGTTTTCCACATTATGGATGGAACAAAGCTCCATTGAGCCCTAACATTGCCCTTTTTGATCCTGCAATTTGCTCTTTGCCATTGTCAGACTTCTGCAGAATTCCGTTTCAGTGATACAAATTTGTAGTGGATTGCCATGTTTTTGTCTTCAGTTTACAACCACCTAGTTTCCACCTAATTCATAGTGCCATCACTTTAAAGAGTAAAAATTCCTTGGGATTGACTGCTGGATTTTGCAGGGTCCCACAGGAGTCATAAAATCCCAGCTGCTGTTTTGGATTTGCTCCAGAGCTATTAAAAAATTCTAAATATGGACTGACTTTTTAGGAACAAGCACATTGAATATTAAAGAAGCATCTGATGTTATTTCTGCCACTGACTAGAACTAATACATTACCTCTATAATGTTCAAGATTTTTATTTTTGCTTATTTTTGTAGAGTCTTCTTAACCAATTATTTGCTCTTTCTGACAAGCATCTCCATGGAATCACTGGAGGAAATTACAGGGTGATATCAACTGCTTTATGTAGGTGAGTTTGAATGCATTTTTGTTGTTCAGATTAGCAACAGATTAGCTGTGTTGAATTGACAACTGGCTTTGGATGGCCAGAAAGTGCTTGTCCATTTGTTAGGACACATTTCTTACAGTGAACATATCACACCAATACTGTTATGTGCACTGGCTTCCAGTTCATTTGCATGTACATGTTTTAACTTTAAAAAGCTTCAAGTGGATTGAATCCTGATTTCTAAAGAGACAGCCTTTCTCGTTGTTTGATCCTTCAGCACTGAGCTCTTCTGAGATGTTAAAATAAAAAAAATCCTGATTTGATCAAGGGGGATGGAGGTAGGATATTCTTGATGAGGTCCCCATATGTGAAATGTCCTACCTATTTCAATTAAGAGTCTAAATGTGTTGACTTTCTAGTCACACAGCAAAGTCCATTTGTTCTCCAAAAGCTTAAGTAGGAGGAATAAGTAGTTGGATGCTGGTGATAGTTCAGCTGTGGGGGAAAGGTTGAGGGCATTTAAGAGAATTTAGTATTGCTTTTGGAAATTGGGTGGGATTTTAGTAGCTTTCTAATAACTGTGCATGTGATCGGAGTAATATGTGGATGCATCTAAACTGAAATAAATAAATCTGAGGATTTGGAGCTTTAAACATATTTGTATTCAAAATACCTAACAGTATCGCACAGGCATTTGGGATTAAAAACAAAGCTTCAAAAGCAAAGAGAACCCCTCCTCCAAAAGAGGACATCCAAAATGGCATTTGCAAATTTCTGTGGTAAGTTCTTCCAGTTCTTACAGGCCCTGATACTGCATTTGGATCTGTGCAGGTAGACACCTATGCCCATGCAGAGCTCATTCACTTCAGTGAGACGCCACACAGACGGAAGGGTCCACCCATGAAGATCCAGCTGCAGGACTAGGACAGTGATGGCACTGTAATTTACACTGTGCACTCTAAACTGTTCTAGCTGGCAGCTATGTTAGGTTCTTATCCTCTTATATGGGGACAGAGACCCACATTGTGCTAGCAAATGGTTACATATATACATGTATAAATCATTAATAATGTGATGTTAGTTCATTAAGAGGAAGATACAAATCTTGTCATACCTGAGTACTGGGCACACGGAAACTCTATTGTATACAGTATTGTCTTCTCTGTATACTTCTGTTTGTTTTTCTTCTCTTGTATTTTCTTTTATTAAAAAGGCTGCTTATCTTCAAAGCTGTTTGTCACAGTGTAGCAGATCAGATCAAAAGGTTCATGGATGAGACATTCAGGGTATGCCTACATTTGAAGTTTTCAGTGTTTTTTAACACATTAATTAGCAAATGTTAATGGTGGGCAAGCAGGGGCACGCCTTCCCCCAATGATCATCAGGGACACAGAGCTCCTCTGCCCTTAGGGCCACGTGGGGGCACAGAACATGCCCCACCAAAAGCGGACAAATTTAAATTCTTGTGCACGCCCCTGAATGTTAACAAAAATGGTAGTACTACAATTCTAGTGCAAACACTAATGTTTGTTGTTAATTGTGTACCCAAACATGTATTGCTAGCTGTACTGAACCGTAAAGTACCAAGGAACAAATACTTGTATCTTGTCCACACTAGAATGTATACAGGGCCATCCCTACCCATACGCAAAGTACGCAGCTGCATAGGCACCAGGAAATTTTGGTCACCAAGTTCCTAGTGCCCTATGCAGCTGCATGCTGCTCCAGCCCCTGCTCTGCCTCTTCCCCATGGCCCCCTGCCCCAACCCCAGCCCCTGATCCACCCCAGCCCCATCTCTTCCCACCCCTTGTCTGCCCCAGTCTCGCCCCCACTCCAAAGGCCCTGCCCCTGCTCTGCCCCAGCCTCACCTCCACTCCACCCCTTCCCCAAAGGCCCCGCCCCTGCTGCTAATTCTGTTAATATTTGTTAATTCATAGCTGTTAAGACATGGCTAACTATTGAACTATAGACATACCCTTAGGTAGAAGATTACGCTAGAAGGGTTTGGAGTCCAGCTTCAGCAAAAGAAGCTAGTGCCAAAGGTCCTGAGTTCAAAAGCCACCAATGGCCCAAACGTGGAGTCTTTATATATGCAGTATAGCACCAAAGATGACCCTTGCATTCCCTTCTAACCCTATGATTCTATGAAAGGTGTGCATGGTTCTTTACAAAAAGAATAAAAATAGGGGCTAAGATTTTCCAGGCTGACTAGTGTTTTTGGCCCTGCAATATTTGGTTGTCCAACCTGAGACACCATAAAAGAGCCTGTTTTTTTAGAAAGTACTGAGAAAAAAAGTCAGATCTTTTAGGTATGTGAGGTTGGGCACCCAAAAACGGAGTTAGTCAATATGACTAATCATTTTAGGAAATCTTGGGCATCGTCCCAGCCTTAAGGTGCTTGCACCTTACCAGTATAACCTATATCCCATGAAAAATTTGATGGCCTCCTATGCTGCCCTGTTTGACAACTAGAGTATTTCTCTCCATTTTAGGATTTTGATTCTTCACTCTCATACACCTTTACTATCTATACAAAAAGGTACTAAGTTGGGGGAAAGACAGTGAAATACTATAAAGACGTGCAGGCAAACCTAGCCCCACTTCAACATGCCACATAACTATGGGCTTAACTCCATCTCTGTTCAGCAATGTATTTAAGCATTTGCTTCAGTCCCATTAAAGTAAATGGGACTCAAGCACATGCTTGAAATTAAGCACCCACATACTTAAGTGCTTTGCTGAGTAGGGATGGTTTACTGAATTGGGACCACAATCAGCAGTAACTAACCCAGCCAGTTCAACTAAATTATTATATGTTTACATGGGGAAAATACTTAAAACACAATTCAGAATTTATCCAAATGAATCCACTATGAAAAAAAAAAGTTTGATGTAAAGTACTACTACTTTTTAACATAGTTTGTATGTAATTTAAACACTAATTTAACACAAACAAAACCAATGATTCCCTCTCCATCCATAATGATATACACAAGACAACACCAATTAATGTGAAGATTTACAATTAAACATTTATTAACATGTTCTCTCAGAATTGTCTCATTTACTTCTGACTTTAAAGGATTTTTTGTCCAGATAATGGCAAGTGGCAATATGAAAAAAAAAAAAGGCTTTGATATTTCTGAGAGAAGTTGGTGTGTTATGTAGTGCAAGCTATTATTGTTTGTATTAATCTTTAATCTAAATTCAACTTTAGTTTATAAACAACTTTGTGTTACAGTAACTGCATGTTTCATATTTTAGCCTGAATAATGTTTGCGTTTTATATTTATTTTGATTTTTTCTAAACCATTAATAAGATAGGTCCAATTTTCAAACCCAGATGCATAAAGGAAAGCTCCTAAATCAATATTTCAATTCCTAAATAAAAATGGAATAATCTTCTATAGGACTGAGCACCTTGACCTCCCCTGGATTTCAGTGGGTTCTCAGCAACCTTGAAAAAATACGGCCACTTCTAAGCCCCGATTCAGCTTGGCACTTAAGTATTTGCCTAATTTTCAGCATTGATTTCATGTGCTTAAGAACCTTAGTGAATTGGGGTCTTAGTTAGGAGACTAATGCCTGGTCTACACTACAAGTTTATGTCAGATTTAGCAGTGTTACATCAAATTAACCCTGCACCCATCCACCCAACAAAGCCATTTTTTTCAACATAAAGGGCTCTTAAAACAGATTTCTGTACTCCTCCCCAACGAGGGGATTAGCACTGAAATCGACATCGCTGTTTCGAATTAGGGTTAGTGTGGACGCAATTCAAAGGTATTGGCCTCTGGGAGCTATCCCACAGTGCACCATTGTGGCCGCTCTGGACAGCACTCTGAACTCAGATGCACTGGCCAGGTGTACAGGAAAAGCCCCGAGAACTTTTGAATCTCATTTCCTGTTTGGCCAGGCTTGCTCATCAGCACAGGTGACCATGCAGTCCCAGAATTGAAAAAGAGCTCCAGCATGGACCGAACGGGAGGTACTGGATCTGATCACTGTATGGGGAGAGGAATCTGTGCTATCAGAACTACGTTCCAAAAGACGAAATGCCAAAACATTTCAAAAAATCTTCGAGGCTATGAGGGACAGAGGCTACAGCAGGGACGCAACACAGTGCCACGTGAAACTTAAGGAGCTCAGACAAGCATACCAGAAAACCAAAGAATCAAGCGGACGCTCCGGGACAGAGCCCCAGACATGCCGCTTCTACGCTGAGCTGCATGCAATTCTATGGGGGGCCGCCACCACTACCCAACCCCTGTCTATGGACTCTGATGATGGGATACTCTCCACTATGGCGAAGGATTTTGCCGATGGGGAAGATGAGGAGGAGGATGAGCATGAGGAAAGCACACAGCACACCGTTCTCCCCGACAGCCAGGATCTTTTTCTCACCCTGACTGAAATACCCTCCCAACCCAACCAAGCCAGAGAAGGGACCTCTGGTGAGTGTACCTTTTAAAATATAATACACGTTATAAAAGCAAGCATTTGTTAATGATTAAGTAGCCCTGAGGACTTGGGATGCATTTGTGGCTACTACAGCTACTGGAAAAGTCTGTTAACGTGTCTGGGGATGGAGCAGAAATCCTCTAGGGACATCTCCATGAAGCTCTCCTGGAGGTACTCTAAAAGCCTTTGCAGAAGGTTTCTGGGGAGAGCAGCCTTATTCCATCCTCCATGGTAGGACACTCTACCACGCCATGCTGGTAGCAAGTAATCTGGTATCATTGCATGACAAAGCCTGGCAGCGTATGGTCCCGGTGTTTGCTGGCATTCAAGCAACATCCATTCTTTATCTCTTTGTGTTATCCTCAGGAGAGTGATATCGTTCATGGTAAGCTGGTTGAAATAGGGGAATTTAATTAAGGGGACATTCAGAGGTGGCTGTTCCTACTTGGCTGTTTGCCTGTGCCTGAAAAGAAATCCTCCCCGCAGTTAGCTGGGGGGGAGGCTGGGGGGGATTGGTGCTGAGCTGTTCGCATTTGGCTAGCAGGGATCTTCCCTGATACCAGCTATGCGGTGGGGGGAGGGGTAGAGCGATCATCCCAGATAACTGGATGGGATGGGGGGGTTAGTTTGGTTTCTCTTGCTGCACGTTAACAGGAAAACCGCAGCACTCAATGGGCAACTCAACGTGCTTTGCTTGGTGTGGGAGAGGAGGGCGCAGCTGTTATAAGGTTGCAGAAGCTGAAAGACTATGGCTTACCATGGCCGCCTGCAAGCCAAATTCTGTTGCCCGGCACTGCATGTGTGATCTCTAACACCAAAGCTCCAGGCACTCAATATAAGATGCAAAATGTGACCTTGTACCAAAATTACATGTGCTATATAACCTGAATAATGTTGTTCACCGTGAAAGAGTATAGCCATTGTTCTGTAAAATGTATCTTTTAAAATACTTCACTCCCTTTTTTTCCTCCTGCAGCTGCAAATGTTTCAAGCCTCCCTCCTCCATCCCAAAGGCCATCTCAGATAAGGCAGTGAAAAAAAATGCACGTGCAATGAAATGTTCTCTGAGCTCATGCAGTCATCTGGCACTGACAGAGCTGTGTGGAGGGACACAATAGCAGAGTACAGGAAAGTGGCCCATGAACGGGAGGAGAGGTGGCGACAGGAAGATCAGAGGAGACAGGATGCAACGCTGGGGCTACTGCGGGATCAAACAGACATGCTCCGGCGTCTGGTGGAGGTTCATGAACGGCAGCAGGATCACAGACTGTTGCTGCAGCCCCTGTTTAACCACCGTTCCTCCTCCCCAAGTTTCATAGCCTCCTCACCCAGACGCCCAAGAACGCAGGGCGGGGAGGCAGCTGTAGACACCCAACCACTCCACCCCAGTGGACAGCCCAAGCAACAGAAGGCTGTCATTCAAGAAGTTTTAAAGTGGCCTTTTCCTTCCCTCCTACCCGCCTCCCACACCCCACCCAGGCTACCTGGTGAGTTATCTCCCTATTTTTTATAATCAGTTAATAAAGAATACATGTTTTTTAAACGATAGTGACTTTATTTCCTTTGCAAGCAAGCTGTGATCGAAGGGCAGGGATGGTGGCTTACAGGGAATTTAGAGGCAACCAAGAGGGCGGGTTTTCATCAAGGAGAAACAAACAGAACTGTCACACGGTACCCTGGCCAGTCACGAAACTGGTTTTCAAAGTTTCTCTGATGCGCAGCGCTTCCTGCTGTGCTCTTTGAATCACCCTGGTGTTTGGCTGCACGTATTCAGCGGCCAGGCGACTAACTTTAAGGCACCCAGATTTGAAAATTTTGGCTTTGGTGTACCATTAAAATAAAATACTTTAATTAGACTCTAACTATCTTGTTCTTTCAGAAAATTAGTTCTGTAGCCCTTTAAATGACTTACAAAACTATCAGCTTAATGAAAACATTAAATTATGAATATTTGCAATCCAAATTACTACTTTCTTTTTATGCAGATATTGAATTATAAATTTAAGTAGATTATTAACTAGAAACAGTCTTTTAAAAATAAAGGTACTTAGAACTCTTGTACCATAGAGAGTTTGCGTTAGTGGCTAAAATGGATAAAGAATGAAATTATCAAAAGCTCTGAAGTGACTTTCAATGAGATTTAGGTGCCTAAGTGACTAAGTCTCTTTTGAAAATGGGACTTAAGCTTCTATAGTGGGATTTTAAAGAGTGCTTAACTTCTAGTGATTTCAGTGGGAGTTAGGTACATAGACACCTTTAAAGATCTGGTCCCTAGTCACTTAGACCCAAATACCTTTGAGGATCTAGGTGCTTAACTTCCATTGAAATCAACAGAAGTTAAATACCTAAATACCTTTGAGGATCTGGGCCCTATGTATGCTTGAAAATTTTACGCCAAATCTCAAAAATGGATGTTCATTAATGCTGAAAACCCACCATGGTGAATTTTTTCACACATTTCTTCCCCAAATGTAAATGAGATGCATTTTTCATTAAATTAAATAAATGTAAGTGAACCCAACCTTATTAAATTCTTACTATAGTTTCTATAGTACTATTACTCTATACAGTATTGAAATTATCATAGAAAGACCTTTCCATGTATATCAAGAAAAGTATTATACTCTTTAGAGTACATATTTCTAACCTTTATATGTACAGTCCAATAAAAGGATGCTAGATGTGCATTTAAAACTGAAAACAACTGCGTTCTTACATAGATATGATAATACATCAGAAGAACATTGAATAAGGATGCACAACAATAGAAGCCTTGAAGCATGCTCACCTTAAAATGAGATTTAGTATTAATTATGAATGTTGAGGTAAGACTTCATTACTTTTTAGCCTGCTTATGTCCTGATCTAGCAACAGACTATGGATGTGCGTAACTTGAAGTATCTGAATATTCCCACTGACTTCAATGGTATTACTCACATGCTTAAAAATTAGCACATCCTTAAATTCTTTGCTGGATCAGGGCCTAAATCAGTACCATTGGGTCAATCCAGCAAGGCCTCCATATGCCAAACTCATACTGAAGTCAGTGGGAGTTTCATCCACTGAGGGTAAATAAAAAATGTAATACAGAAGAGTGCTGATAAGAAAACTTTATTTCCTGGCCCTAGTCACCTAATGTGGGACAAGATTACAAAAGGAGAAAAAAATCCTGCCCCAGGACAAGGGTCTGTATCCACTGGAAGAGTGGCTTTTGTTACACTGAGGGCTTGAATGCCAGGGCCCAACATGACGGACAGCAGTAACACATTCACATTTATTATGGTTAATACTGACCCTTTAGAAATATAGGCACTCTACATGATGAGGCCATTAGACAATGGGTATAAAATCAATATGGCACATATCAATGGATTAAAAACTGGCAGGTCTGAAATTGTAATTGTAAATGGTTAATTCCCACAAGAAGGTGTTTTTCTACTAGTCATACAGCTAGGAACAAAGAATCAGGCCGTTCTTACAGGGTGGAGGACTATCTTGGGAAGTAGTGACTCTGAAAAAGACTTGAGATACTCAGCTGACCATAAACTGCCAGTGCAATATTGTGGCTAAAAGGGCTAATGCAATCATTGGCTGTATCAACAGGGGAATATCAAATACAAGTAGAGAGGCATGGGTGGCAGGTATAATAAGCCAGGGGAGGCAAGCGCAACTGCTGCCAAGGGACCCTGGGTGCAGGTTTGTGCAGAATTAGGTACTTTCTTTAACTTGAATAATGTATACGATAGTTCCGTTGCACTTAGGAAATATCTATTTTGAGATCCACTGCCCAAATATTTTAATGCAGAGCTGTGAACTCAAAATAATAATCAACTGTGGTAAATTCATTTAAGGTGTTAGTACCCTATCCTGCAATCCTGGCTGAGACAAAAAATAAAAAATAAGTCAGACAAATCCTGCCCTCACTTTCACCCCTGCAAACCCACTGAAGTTACTTGAACTGCAAAAATTGGATAATTGATTTCTGTGAGTGTGTTTTACCCAAGAAGGAACAAGATCAAGTCCCTAATACAAATTAAGAAGATATTTATGATGTGATTCATTTTGAATTGGTAATTGGCTTACCTGCTGATTTTTATTTATGTATTGGGACTGACAATCACCATTACCACTCCCATGCTGTTATACTCCTCCTAAAAATCTTGTAACAAGTGTATTGTAGGTTTGGGTTTTCCTTGAACATTTTATTGCTTCTCTTCACAATGTATTTTGTATTGATTGCTATAACAGATGGCTGTAATAACAACTGATTGCATTAATTATAGAATAGTTTACATTTATGTAGTGCATTTCACCCTCATGGGAATTCCAAAGCATTTCACAAATTACTGGGATCACTGTACATGAAAATTACATTAAAAAGTTTAAACTCAGATTAATTGGAATGTATTTAAACTGTCCCTGTAACCTTTCAAAAAGGAGGTAGGGTGAGGCAACTTTGGAACTAACTTGCTGTTTTCCTGAAAAAAGAGACCAAACATTTGAAAAAAAATCATTAAAGTAACATTCTTTTGAAAAACTTGAACCTGTTGGGAAAACTAATTGGTTGTTTCTCAGCAAAGAGACAAGATGAGTGAATTAATACCTTCCACTGGACCAGCATCTGTTGTTGAGAGAGACAAGCTTTCGAGCTTACACAGAGTAAAGACTCAACCCTGCAGGATGCTGAGCTTTCTCAGTTCTCTACAGAAGGAGAATGCTCAGTACATCAGAGAATTAAACCCTGGGATTCTGGAGAACTCATTAAGATTTTTTTATAGTACCTTGAAAATTAAGAACTGAAGCATATTTAAAAATAAATCAATCAATATATTGTAGTCAGAGAAAATAGCACTTGTGTTAGTGAATGCAAACACTGATGCTTTGTGCTGTGTTCCTTTCTCTCGCATCATACAATAGGCAGATTTATATCAAGTGTATATATTTATTTTTTAATGAAACTCCCTAGCTAATAATTTTCACTGTGATGTACTTTGATGATAGTACAATATTGTGCTACCTGGAGAAGAAGAACTACATTTTACAGTGTATTCACTCTCTCTCTTCTTGGAAGGCTCCAGGAACAGAGTACAAAATACCATAAAATGTATCACAGCCTTTTGTAACAACAAAGGCCGAATAACGCAACAAAAGAAGATCCTTTGATGTGTGATTGTGAGTGGTAGAACATATTAACCGTCAAAACGAGCTAATAATAGTGTCCCAACAATAACACTAAAGAAGTTGAAACACTACGAATAAGGTGACCTATAATTTTACAGTGCAATAAAATGTCTCATTAAATAAACTGTAACACAACCTATTTAGCTGGGTAAGCTGCAACTACCCCTAATTATGCCCAGATCAACAAACAGTGTCAGCAATCATTAATTAGTGTCTCACGATCCCTGATGATTCCCCCCTTCTCCCCACTCCAAACACCCATGATTCTAATATATCAGATTCTTCCTGAGGGATATTATAATACCCCAGCTCAAATTTTCCAGACAGGCTTAAAAACCTTAGGGTCAGATCATCTCCACCCATGTTAAAATCCACATGAAGTGCCTTTCAGGGAGGAAATCTACACAAAGGTTCCCTCACAGAGATTTTCCCCCACCCATGACCCCATTGGAGGGTTTGCTCCCTTCCTGTGGAAAGGATTTTGGGCTCATTCCCAAACCTGCATGATCCCAAGAGATAGCCATCCATGCTGAGGTTCTGTGTTTCCTCAGTGGCTGTGACCTCCAGGGAGCTTCTTGGCTTTCTGGCAGCACAGCCTCAACTGGGATCATCTGTGAATTTCATTAATGTTCACTCTGTCATTAATAAAGATGCTAAATGAAACTGGACCTTACACTGATCCCTGCAATTCCTCCTTAAAAGTCTCCCTTCCACCTCAATATACTGTCATTTAGTTTTACCCTTTGTTTACAGTCCTACTATGGCAATATTTGAATTCAAATCAGTTTGACAATTTTGAGTAATATTTCAGAAGATGCAATCAAGTGTTTTACAAAAATTCAAACATAGAACATATATTGCATTCCTGTTGTCCACCAAGGCCCCAGTCCTGCAGTCTTTATTCATACAGGCAAGGCTTATGTGAGAGGTTCTGATGATTTTTACTTCCTTAATGGAAATCCACAGGGTCAGCAAGGGACTATGCAGTGGAGAGCAACTGGTCCCTGCTCCACTTGTGTATCATTCCCCCTGCCTCTTCAAGCCCAGCGAAGCTCAGAGTTATCTTCAGGGTCCTAAAGGAATGTTCCATCAAGCTGCAGCTCTCTCACACCCCTCCTGCTAGGGTGGTGGGGGAGAGAGAGATCTACTGATTTTCACTCCCTTCTGCTTATGAGAACAGAGGAGTCAATCTATTGAGGATATTATGAACAAAATTAAATCATAGCACCTTATCGCTAAAAGCCTGCTGCCACAAGGTGCTGGCCCCCCTCCTACTGGAGAGTGCTGACCATCTGCAACACACTTTGAAATCAGGGGGAGAGAGGAGGATAGTCAATATTGACCAGTATGTACTTGCCCACTTGTGTTTTTGAGTTCTAAGGACTGTTCCTTCTAGCACAGGTTTTCCCCCACAGAAATCAATAATTCTGACCAAAAAGTATATCAAAACGTGTGTTGGACATCTTTAGGGAAATTGTGAATTCCAAAACTGAGGATGTTATCACATTTCCACTACACTGGTCCTCTGTCATTGATACAGGAATCTCAGTTTTCCAACCTGGGCACTCTCATAAGAGATCCAAACCCTGCATTTGGTCTCCCCCGAAATGAAGATTTGCAGTAGGTGTGTAACAGGGTTCACCAACCACAACAGCAACTTCTCTAGGCCTGGTCGGGCATAGCAGCTTTCTCCCCATATGGAACCCCATCAATGGTCATTGCTGCAGTGGTCTCTCATCCCATAAATCAGTGTTCCCTTCTCACAACTCAGCCCTCCAACTAGGTCACTATATGGTCATCCCCCCCGTGCTTCCAGGGTATCCAAATCTCCCCAGACCAACTGCCTGGATGGCACCTCCAACAGTCTTGTGCCACTTCCCAGTGGCTGATAAAGGAAAAACTTGGATTCCCCTGTGTTCCAGTCCAAGGACCCTATAACCAGCAGGCAAGGTCTACACAGCCCCCCTCATTGTTGCTGTTTTCCTGGGCTTCTTTCTTCTCTGGTCCTTATTCTTTACAACTCCTCTGGGGTTGGGGCTTCTTCCCAGGCTAGGATCCCAGGGCTTATTCTCCCCCTGTGAATTGTTGTTGCTTCAATCTCTGTCGTTATCATCATTGTCTTCTTCTCCCACCCAGCGAGTGACTCCAGGTTCGACCCCGTACTACAAACTTCCTCTCGTTATATTCCTTACATAGCTTTGCCCCCAGATGGGCTTCATCAGAAATTAGAATTTCTTCAAGTGCTTGCACATGTCCATTGCACTGCAGGTGTGTGCGTGCCCTGAGCAGAGTCACTGGAAATTTTTCCCTCAGTGGTACCCATCAGGGCAGCTCAGGCACCCTCCAGTGCCACAAGCATATAGTGTGGTATAAAGGGCCCAGCTGACCCTGTGCTCTTCTTTCCAGTTCCTTCTTTCCAGCCAATCGCTGATGTAGAGGGGTAAGAGGGCAGGTCATGGAATGGACATGAGCAACACATCTCGAAGAACAAAAAAAAAAGAAAAATGAGTACTTGTGGCACCTTAGAGACTAACCAATTTATTTGAGCATAAGCTTTCGTGAGCTACAGCTTACTTCATCGGATGCATTCAGTGGAAAATACAATGAGGAGATTTATATACACACAGAACATGAAAAAATGGGTGTTGTCATACACACTGTAAGGAGAGTGATCACTTAAGATGAGCTATTACCAGCAGGAGAGTGGGGGGGGGCAAGGAAAGAAAACCTTTTGTAGTGATAATTAAGGTGGGCCATTTCCAGCAGTTAACAAGAACATCTGAGGAACATTAACTCCCCCCCCCCCTCGGTCCTGTTCCTCAGATATTCTTGTTAACTGCTGGAAATGGCCCACCTTAATTATCACTACAAAAGGTTTTCTTTGCCCGTCCCCCGCCCTCCTGCTGGTAATAGCTCATCTTAAGTGATCACGCTCCTTACAGTGTGTATGACACCCATTTTTTCATGTTCTGTATGTATATAAATCTCCTCACTGTATTTTCCACTGAATGCATCCGATGAAGTGAGCTGTAGCTCATGAAAGCTTATGCTCAAATAAATTGGTTAGTCTCTAAGGTGCCACAAGTACTCCTTTTCTTTTTGCGAATACAGACTAATGCGGCTGCTACTCTGAAACCGAAGAACAGTTATGGAAAGGTTAGTAACTTTTTTTTTTTTTTTATAAATCCCAGGGCCTCCCTTCAGGTGCAATTCTGAAGGTTAATTGGCCTCTTCTGGTCCATCTTAACCCCTTTAGAGCTGGTGTGGGGTGAAAACCCCATCGAAAGGTGCATAAATAACTATTTTCTGGACTTTAATTTACATTTAAGTACCCAAATTAAGGGTTTGGATGTTGCTGTTTGAAAACTGGGACCACAAGCTCATTAAAGTTGTTTTAATGTTTTGCCATTCAACTTAAGCAAACCAATGTTTTCCCACTCTACTTAAGGAGATATAAGTTGTAAGCTCTTTGTGGCAGAGACTGTATCCTTGAATGTTTTACAATGCAGCCCTTTAGTGCTACCGTATGTAAATATGAAATAAGGATTGATTGATCACAGTTTTATAAACACACCTCGGATCAATAACTGAAAAAGAAAAACAATGAAAATTCTACCATAAGAGAACACCATGCATGTATGAAGTGCCTACACTGTATCTTACTCCATCTTGTTCTTTACTTTTGCTTGTGATGCTTTTCCCTTGTGGCATTTTATACACCAGATTTTTTTTTTTAAATAAAGACAGATGACAAAAAGTATTTTGCTTTTTTTGGTGTGTGCAATTCTGAGTACTGTTAAGTGTCATCAAAATACTATATATTGTTTATTTCAAAAGAAAAGAAAGAAAGTCCAGCTAGAGTAACTTCTCGAAAAAAAATCTACATAAAATGCCCAAAATCTTGGAATATATCACAAAATAAGCAGGGTAGGAAATGGAGGTACATGTAAAACATATTGCAGAAATAGTGTTGCCAACTTTCTAATCACACAAAACCAAACACCCTACCCCTGTCCTGCGCTTTCTCCACCCCTTCTGGCATGTCCAGCTCCTAAGTGTAGGGGCAGCAAAAGAGTCTCCGCATGCTGCCCCCACACCCACAGGCACTGCCCCTGCGGCTCCCATTGGCTGCAGTTGCCAACCAGTGGGAGCTGCGGAGCCAGCGCTTGGGGTGGAGGCAGTGCATGGAGCCTCCCTGGCCGCCTCTGCGCTTAGGAGCTGCAAGGACATGCCAGCTGCTTCTGACAGCTGCGCAAAGCCAGGGCAGGCAGGGAGCGTGCTTTAGCCCCGCTGTGCAGGCAACTCAACTTTTAATGGCTGCCAGGGTCCCTTTTCAACCAGGTATTCCAGTCGAAAACCAGATGTCTGGCAACCCTATGAAGAAATACCGTGGTGCTCATTTGTAATTCTGGAATTTTAATTTCCATGTCATAATATTGTTTCATCCAAATTACTCCAGTTTTTCTTGTGAAGAAACTTATTAATCTTCTTTAGTCTAACAGGAAGAAAAGCTAAAAGTTTTAATTTAACTTATAATGGATAATGAATTTTAAGCTTGAAATGATTAGTTTGGTTATTGGTAGGTACATATTTTTATTGAACAGCTCGAAGCCAATAAGGTTAATTTCTCTAAGTCAGTGCATGAACATATAAGATGTTTCTTCTTAGACTACTGAAATATCAAGAGTATATAATCACATTTGGGGAAAATAAATTATTCTTCTATGCTTTGTATGAGGTGTTTACAAGCTTTTCTTCATGCCAAAAACTTATTGAGGGGAAAGGAGGAGGAAACAGATCAGAGACAGTAAAGTCATTAGGAAATGATGGAATATGTTGCTAAATGTCAACAAATGTGTTCCTCCCCCAACTTTGCTTGAGGAAGAGGAACATATCCACTAGTAAGTCTTGAAAATGTACAGTGGTTTGTATAGATGGGTTAGTTTTTATGCTTGTAAAAAAAGCATACTCTATACATTAAACATTACCTATATATATATTACACACACACACACGGCAACTTTGTTTCCATTTTTTTATTTTACTGAATATATGTTGAGCCTTTCCTTAATGAACATGCCTGCATATCAGTGGAGGAATGTTAGTAAAGACATTTGTATGAAGCGTTGTAGCTGTGTTGGTCCCAGGATATTAGAGAGACAAGTTGGGTGAGGTAATATCTTTTATTGGACCAGCTTCTGCTGGTGAGAGAGAGAAGCTTTCAAGCTTAACCAGAGCTCTTCTTCAGGTCTGGGAAATGTACTCAGTGTCACAACTAAATACCAGGTGGAACAGATTGTGTAGCATAAATAGTTAGCACATATTTCAAAGGACCATTCAAAGTGAAGTGGCTCATTAATATCTCTCCCAGAAGCCTGACCAGTGTAAGTTTATTATCCAACTACCTTTCCCTCAGTGTGGAGAGAACAATGCACCAGCCCCTGCTCCTGAGCAGATTTCCTTTTCCACTTCAAACACACTGTTTTAGGTTAAAAAACAAACAAATGAACCCAAAACACATATATTAACTACAGAAAGATAGATTTTCAGTGATTATAAGTAATAAGTATATAGATCAAAGTTGGTTATCTAAGAAATAAAACAAATTCACAATCTGAATTCTGTTAACTAGACAAGATTTGAATCAAGCAGTGTCTCACCCTGATAGATAATACAAGCAAGTCATAGATCTTCCATACACAGGCTAGAAATCCCTTCAGCCTGGGATTACCTCCCCAGTTCAGTCTTTGTTCCTGAGGTGTTTCCAGGTGTTTGGGGGGAGTGAGGCCAAGTGATGATGTCACTTCCCCTTTTATAACTTCTGCCATGTGGCAGGAACTTCATTGTCCCAGAGAAAGCCCCCAATATAGCTAGTAGAAAAGTATAGGCACAAGATTGAGTACAGTGTCACATGAGCTGGTCACATGCTCTTGCATGCTTTGATAAATCATAGTAGGTGCCATTACCCATATTCTGGCTAGAATATTCACAGGAAAGTCCATCAGGTGGTGATAAGCTTCACCCATGGCCCATTGTGTTCACTGATGGGTCATCAACTTGAATAGTTCATTACATCCAATCTTGCCAGCACGTTGTGAAACTATCTTGTGGGAGTTACCACAGGAACAAACACATTTAAAATACAGGTACTTAGTCAATATTCATAACTTCAGATACAGAAAAGTGATACATGCATACAAATAGGATAATCATATTCACCAAACCATAACTTTTCCATTGACATTTCACATGATATGCTTTGTAAAAGATACATCATAATTATATCATGCTAAATGTGGGGGTGCCAGGTTTTGCTTTGGGGTACAAAGCATCACGAGTGGGTTATAGGTTGTTGTAATAAGCCATAAATCTAGTGTCTGTTCACTCCATGATTTTTAGTGTCTACCAAAGTTATGAATTTAAGCTTCCAGGCTTGTCTTTTGAAGGTGTTTTTCAGGTTTCCTTTGAGGATGAGGACGGAGAGGTCAGATATAGAATGATCACTTTGTGAAAAGTGTTTGCTCATGGGTGATATGGTGTTTTTGTCATTTATCATTTTTCTGTGTGAATTCATTTGAGAGCGTAGCAATTGTCTGGTTTCCCCCACATTGTTGGTCGTGGTGCATTTAGAGCAGTGGATGAGGTATACCACATGTTGTGATAGGCATGTGTAGGACTCATGGATTTTTAAAAGTGTGTAGTGGAGGCTGTTGATCATTGTAGCAGTGGACATATGTCTACAGGTTTTGCATCTGTTGTTCTGGCAGGGTGTGGTGCTGTTTTGAGTTCATGTGCCCTGGTTTGTGGGGAGCTTGCTTCTGATGATGAGCTTGGCAAGGCTGGGGGGTTGTTTGAAGGCTAGAAGAAGGGTTTTGGGAAAGATTTATTTCAGGATGTGATCCTCATCAAATATAGATTATAATTGCTTGATGATACCTTGTATGAATTCCTAGTATCCATAGCTGTTCCCATGGTATGGGCAGAGTGGTGTTGAATGTTGAATTTCATCCTCACTGTAACTGCTTATAAACCCAGCTCAGGGTGGGATCATTTCTTTGTTCTTCCACAAAGTCCCCTTCATTGGACAGTAGGTCTAAGTTGATGGGTGGTGGCTTGTCCCAATGACCCTGTTCGGGTCTAGGCAACAGGTCCTTCACCTGTAAGGATGTTCTTTGTCCTTATCTTCATCTTCCTTTGAGCCCCCTTCCCAAGGCTTCCTCTCAGCTACTACGGCCATCTCCTGCCTTCTCAGGTCTTCCGGCCTCAGCTCCACTTTCTCCATTGAGGCATCCCACCACCCTTTCACATTTCCTTGAAGAACTTCCAGTTGCACTCAAGTATGACCAGGTAGATCAGGTCTTTTGTCACTATGGCCCGTACTGTTTCTGGGTTTTCTTGTGTGGTCAGTCATATTTTTCTCATTGGGTAGGGTCATATGTCCTATGGATACACTGGAGGTAGATTATGTCACCAGCTTTATCTCCTGTTTCCACCAACCTCTCCTGGACTAAGGTCTGGCTATAGACTGAGTCTACCAGCCCTTGTACTGCTACTCCATCCACTTGTGTCGGGATGAAGATCTTCCCAGGGCTCCTCTTTCAAGCCCTGTTATCGGCTGTCCAGGTCTGCTCGTAATTAAAGTCCATGAACAGGCAGGCATTTCTGAGGTGTACATGCTGGCCACATGCAAAACAGCTCCCAGTGAGCGGAGTGGGTTTCTCGGTAGTTTCTCCCAAGGGGGAAAATGCCCTTAGATAGGGTTGCTTGGCCATGCCAGGTGAGCCCTTCCTGATCAGTGGATTGTGCATCCAAGTTCCCTCAGCTAACCTTGTCAGTATTTGCGTATGATGCTCCTCTGGGACCCAGGGCACACAGGACCAACTTTCAGTTTGTTTCAGCCTCTGCCACAAGGGACATCAGGTACTTCTCTACCAACTCAATACTGCCTCTGCCAATGTTTCCAGCCAATGTCTCACCACATATTTGTGTCTTCCTGCTGGAAGGATTTGGGGGAATTGTTCTATGATGGTATTTTCTGCCACCTAAACACCGGTATGTCCCTCTGGCTGGAGCCACCACCAGCAGTGTTACTTCAGGCTCTGAGCAACTGCCCATGGCCGTGTGCCGGAGGAATTTCTCCAGGTGGAACTGTATTGATAGGTTTCTGATGAGATGTTGAAGATTTCAAAGATGGCTGCTTTGACATGCAAGTAGTCTGGGGCAGTCATTGTGGTGAGACTCCAGTGTGCAGCCTGGGCCAGTCCGGTCAAAGTAAGGGGCCAATCTGATGACCATCTGCTCAAAAGTGACAAGGAACATCTTGGGGTTGTCTGTGGGCCCCATTTTTGTCAGCTTTACTGGGGTTGGATCAGCATTCGCCCTCTAATGGATAGTCTCACGGTCACCCTGAATAAACCACTGTTGTTGCTCTTGCCGTCATGCTGCCATATCCTTAATCATCTGCTGCCGCTGTTGGGCAGAGAGCTGCTGGAGCAGTTGGCTCTGCTGTTGCTGATGCTGCTGTTGGTTTCAAGAACCATTTTATCAGTTCCTCAATATCCATCCATGGCTGAGTGTGTGGTTTATTTTTTTTCTTTCTTTTGACCTGATATAAGGCTTGGAACACTATTGTGCTCCTGTTTTCTACCAAATGTAATAGGATCCTTGTTGAGCTGGGTGGTCTAGTGGTTAGGGCCTAGCCAGTATGGGGGCAGTGGTAGGGAGCCCAGACCTGCCCACTACACTGGGCTCAAACCCAGGGCCCTTGGAGGGTCAACAGTGTTTGGCCTCCAAGGGGGCCCCCTGAGTTACCCTCCCTGGGTCACTTCCTACCACTACTTTCCTTCCTCAGCTTCTGGTCCCAGATAAGGTAAAAGAAACAAAACCGTCGCCCCAACAGGGCTCAGCATATGGTCCTATTCCCTCAGGGAGGCTTCTCTGGCCCCTTTGCCAGGAGCCTTCAGGATAGGTCTGTCTTCCCTCTCAGCCTCCCCCTTCTGAGCTTGGTTGCTCCCTTTTCAACCCTGTCTCCAGTTGGAGCATGCTCTGCAAGGTTGGAGGAACGGTGCTACCCGGGTCCAGTATTGTCTTTTAACCGTTTCTGGCCCAATGCGTGGCGTTTGTGTACCCCATCACACTCACCCATAACAATTTTATGTTCAGCAGCAAACACTTTGCCCAAATCATGGGAACAGGCATGGGTACTAGGATGGCTCCCCAGTATACCAACCTCTTCATGGGCCACTTTGAAGAAAATTTTTGGACGAATGCACCATAAAACCAATGATATACCTCAGATACACCAATGATATTTTCATCTTCTGGACAGAAGACCTTAACTCCCTCAGATTTTCACTACAACTGTAGTTGTCTAGAACAATCCCTCACTAGTATCAACTTCCTGGACACCACAAACAGCTTCAACAAGGGACCTCTACAGACAACTATATACAAGAAACTTCACAAATCCAGTAACCACTACAAAATCTGTTATTTACAGTCTGACACTCAGATTCCACAGAATATGCTCCAAAGAGAAAATCCGGCACATACACAGTAGTACACTTAAAACTGCCTTCACTAAACCAAAACATTCCACCAGAGTATATAGCACCATGGAATATGCCACCCAAATATCCCAAGACAACCTCCTTAAATACAGAAATAAAGCCCCCTCTGACCTCACACCCCTAGTTGTCTCCTACCACCCCACACTCAAACCATATGGAGTATCATTAGACAGTTATAACCCATACTTGATGGGGACCACATGCTGAAAGATATATCTTTCCTGAACCCCTCTTCTGGATTTCAAACAAATCCCCAGCCTCTCCAAACTCATCCTCAGAAGCAAGCTCCCCACAGACCAGGACACACCAACTCAAAGTGGCACCAGACCCTGCCAGAACAACAGATGCAAAACCTGCAGACATATCTCCACTGCTACAGCGATCAACACCCCCCACAACACACCTTTCAAAATCCTTGAATCCTACACATGCTTATAACAATGTGAAGTGTACCTCATCCAGTGCACTAAATGCAACGGCAACTATGTGGATGAAACCAATTAATCACTATGCTCTCGAATGAATTCACACAGAAAAATGATAAAAGACAAAACCACCACATCACCTGTGGGTGATCACTTTTCATACTCTCTATATCTGACCTATCCATCCTCAAAGGAAACCTGCAAACCACCTTCAAAAGACAAGACTGGGAGCTTAAATTCATAACTTTGCTAGACACTAAAAAGCATGGACTGAATAGAGACAATGGAGTTATGGCTTATTAGAACAAATCTATAACTGACCAATTCCCAATCCTCCCATGACTGGAGAGGTGTTAACAGGCCACTTCACCTTGAATGGTCCCTTGAAATATGAGAGAGAGAAGGTGGAGGAGATAATATCTTTTATTGGACTAACTTCTGTTGGTGGGAGAGACAGGCTTTTGAGCTTACAAGCTTGCCTTGGTCCAATACAAGATATTACCTTACCCAAATTGTCTCTATCTTGGGACTGACATGGCTACAACACTGCATACCTTGAAATAAGGGTTAACTCGGTGGTTCCCAAACTGTGCGGCTCATCACCCTGGGAGTGCGCAGCAGGCCTGGGCCAGCCCCCATGGGGGCAGGGAGGGAGCACCACCCAGCCCCACTGCATCCCAAGACACAGCTCCACTCCACCCCCAGCCCAGCTCTGGCCCCAGCTGAAGCTACACTCTGTCCCCTGCTCCACCGCCAGCCCAGCTCTGCTCTGATTCCCTCTCTGCCCCCAGGCCAGCTCTGATCTAGCCCAGCTCTTCCCCCATCCCCAGTTGTGCCCCCAGCTTCACCTTCAGCCCAAGCTCCTCTGCTGAGCCAACTGTGCAGTAATGGCAGGGGGTGGGGGGCAGGCCACAGACATATTCCATTACTGGTAAGGGGGATCGTGACGGGAAAAGTTTGGGCACCACTGGGTTAACTATTTATGCTAAACAATCTGTTCCACCTGGTATTTAACTCTGACACTGTGTACATTTCCCAGACCTGAAGAAGAGCTCTGTGTAAGCTCAAAAGCTTGTCTCCCTCACCAACAGAAGTTGGTCCAGTGAAATATATTACCTCACCCACTTTGTCTCAGTTGACATTTGGCAGCCTGCAAGATTCATGTGCGAGCTTGCTCTGAAGTACTTGGGTATACAGAGTGCTTACCTTTTACACTGAGCAAATAGAAATCATACCAAATGTAAAATAATTTAATTGTCTTTTATCAGGAAAAAAGTATGATTGTATGTGAACTGCTTTTAAATAAGTATGAAAAGCATGTACTTTGCAAAACTAAGTGAAAAGATAGGTTTCAGAGTAACAGCCTTGTTAGTCTGTATGCGCAAAAAGAAAAGGAGTACTTGTGGCACCTTAGAGACTAACCAATTTATTTGAGCATGAGCTTTCATGAGCTACAGCTCACTTCATCGGATGCATACTGTGGAAACTGCAGAAGACATTATATACACAGAGATATAATGTCTTCTGCAGTTTCCACAGTATGCATCCGATGAAGTGAGCTGTAGCTCACGAAAGCTCATGCTCAAATAAATTGGCTAGTCTCTAAGGTGCCACAGGTACTCCTTTTCTTTAAGTGAAAAGAGATTCATTGTGGATAGTTAAATTAACTATACAATAGTGTTATTTATTGTGCATTATTTTGAGATTAAATAGACTGTATTGTGCTGTATGTTTTTGTAAAAAATTAAAATTCCAATACATGTGAGTACATTGTGAAAGAGTAGTTTCTGAAAAATCAATTTCTCACTTGTATGTTATAGCTAGTCAGTAAAGTGCTTGCTTTACAATTCAATGAGGAATCAGGATGGCATCATGAAAATAAGATACCTTTTCTGTTCCAATTAATATATTAAGTATGCACTATCAGATGCTTTTAAGATCTGTTCAATTCAATTTCACTCTCTCAGACACACCTCCTTCCTCCATTCCCTCTTATATCATATCCTTGAAACTCTTAGGGCTACCTATATACCTAACTATGCAGAACAAAACCACAAATGTGTTGATTTGAAATTCCATTTAACTAGCTTTTGAATTTCACCCTACTCTTCTTTGAGGCCAATACTGACTCTTATCACTTTATTTCAGAATAAAGTGTCCTATGATTCATGGAAACAGTAGCCACTGTAGATGCTTATGGGGCCGCAACTTTGTGGCTTCACAGATGATCATAGGCTGGCTTTAATCAGTCCTTGCTGTTTATATATAAAGTTATAAAATTCTCCTTTTAAATTTGCATTGTATTATCAATGTATTTGAATGCACAGTGAGACTCAGATCTTCTGCTGCAATTAGTGAATGTAGATTTCAACACATTTTAAATGTCAATTAATTCTGAATAAAAAGCTGGGAAATGTTGAAATCTGTTTTACTAGGGCAGTTCTTTATTATGGCAACATAATAGTAATGCTAGTTACTCTGTTACAGCAAATAGTAGTTCCAACTTCTTCCTTACCAGCCCAAATTGAAGAGTATGCTTTCTCGAATCTCTACCGGTATCTTAAGATGCTGCAATAGAAACTCCCAGGGTAAAATCCTAAATTAAAAACTGAACTGAACATTTTTAGTTGCCATGAAAGAGAAAGCTAATTGCTGAAAATTTCAAAGTACCAGGGATATTTCAGCTAGTCCAATACAGAGATCTTGAACTGGGGATGGGCCTCCTTAGGAAAATGCAGAATGTATTCTGAGGGTGCATGAGACACTTTAGGGGAAAAAATGTACTGTGTACATTTTACCCACAGCAATGAATAACTAGCAGAGGTGATTCCTCCAGACATATCAGGTCCTCAGGTGGTGTTGTGCATTTGATTCTAGGTGGCACTGTGCATTTTGACAGATTTCTGTTACGCTTGCATAGCATTATACAAAGTCGTTGCCATCTGTAAGTTAATTTGTTTGCTATGATGCGGTGTGAACATTTAATTATAACCATTAACCACAATCACAGTTTTGCTTTTGCTCTTATTACAATGGATTGTTGGCTCAGTTTGAGTGAATGCCTTACTGTTTTTAATATTTAGTGAGACTTTCATGTTGATTTTTTAAATCGGTATATGTATTTGTGTGGTGGGAGGAGGGGCATAAACTACTACAGACCCAAAGAAGGGGGGTGTGATCAAATAAGTTTGAGAACCACTGGTCTAAGAAAAAAAATTCTAAAGCTCTTACACATTAACTTTAAACTATTATGAACAGCTGCTTTTGTAGGTGTGATGGGTTTCCCCTGGGGTGCCACCTGAAACTGGGGTACCACTGAGTCCTCTGACTCACCAGCCTGGGCTCCCTCTCACACTGTGCTGCTGTGACAAGCTGCAGACCAGCTCCTGATCCTACACTTCCACCAGCATTCACCCAGGTAGGGATATACCCAGCTGGAGTTACATACAGGCACTCTGACTAGCCACTGCGTGAACCAACAATAGAGAGGCTACAGCTAAAATAACCACCAGCTTCCCAGCCTAGGACTCCAGACCAGTATGAATTCATTATCCAGTTCACCTCCCCTTCAATGTGGGAAGGAAATGCATAAGCCTTTGCCCTTTGAGCTAAGATTTCCAAGCACTTCATTCCAAATTTACTGGTTTAGATTAAAACATAAAATAAGTTTATTAACTACAAAAGATAGATTTTAAGTGATTATAAGTGATAGCAAACAGATCAAAGCAGATTACCTAGCAAACAAAAATGCAAACTAAGTTTAACATACTAGAAGGATAGAATTTGAATTAACAATCTCTCACCCTGACTGATGATATAAGCAGATTCTCAAAACTCAAGCTGCACTTGCTTTGTAGCTTGGGATCCCCACCCCCCGTTTCAAGTCCTTTTCTTTTGGAGCTTCTCCTAGGCATTCAGTTATGGGGGAGTGAAGAACAACTAGTGATGTCAGTCCCTGCCTTATATAGCTTTAGCATATGGTAGGAACCCTTTGTCCCAAACTCAGTTTGTGGAAAAACACTGATATCCAATATGGAGTTCCATGTCATGTGGCCTGGTCACATGCCCTTTTATACTTACTGAGTCATAGCAACCATTACTTACAGGCTATCTGGAATGTTCTCAGAAAGGTTTACCAAGTGGGGGATAAGCTTCTCCTAACGCCTATTGTTTTTCCTAATGATCCATTACCTTGAATAGGCCCTTCACAGACAGCTATCTAGAGTGGAAGCATTTTGCCTAGTGGGTGTTGCCCACATGTAACTACATTTGAAATACAGATACATAATCAATATTCATAACTTCAGATACAAAAATGATACATGCACACAAATATGATGATCATATTTAGCAAATCATAACTTTTCCAAGGACACCTCACATGACTTATCTTGCATAAAATACATTATACTTATGTCATAATCATATCATAATAATATCACTATGAAGAATATGGGGTGCAGTGTCACAGTAGGTATCATATGATACATGCTGTTGTTTAGTTATGTTTGCGTTTGTTAAATAGATTCCTTTTGTTTCACAGTGCTAATTTAGGGCCTTAAATGTAATGATAACTTAGTGGATATTGTCCTTTATTCTCACATACAGTCAATGGGCAGTTCCATGGAGAGCATGAGTAAAGAATATGTACCTCCTAGAGGCAGAAATGAATGATCACAATATACTGATCTTTCTTGGCTAAGTGCCACATTTTCAGGTTATCAGTCATCCATTTCACTAAGGGGTTAATTCTTACAGATAGCTAATGTTCACTGTGCATCTGCTAGAATACATTCAGTATAAATATTGATACTAATCTCTTGGAATTAGCATTAAGAAAACTAGTTTGTTCAAGATAATGGTATTAAAGAAGAGTAAAAATGAGAACTGGAAATAAGCTAATACAATCCTTTTTTACAATATGGACATCAAAGGGAAGAATTGGGAAATGTTGTATATCTGACCTTGATTTTGGGAAAGATTCTAAATCTTTGCTAAGGGGTAAAATAGAACACTTTGAGATGTACAAAGTGGTTAGAGATAGTCTGATGGATTTACAGAGGGGAGTTCATAGCTAGAAAACTGGATTTGATGAAAAGGAAACACAGAGCTAAATATTTTCAGAGTAATGATGTCCAAAATGTCTCTCAATCTCTCTGCTCACTTCACTTATACATTGAACAGAAGGGGTGATAAAATGGAACCCTTTGTAAGTCTGCTGGTAAGAGTCTTCAGGGAGCAAAAAAACAACATTATCATTTATGATCTCTATGGAAGAAAAGAGAAACACACTGGAGGGACACTCCATTAGCACCACCAGATCCTGCCAACAAGTCAGTAATATCTGGTGTAAAAAAACCTGGTGAATTTAATAAAATCAACATGGACACTTTACCATGGTCCTTTGTCAGAAAGAGATAATCAACCAAGACTGTCAATACAACCTTCATTCCACACCCAGACCTGAAATCAACTATGGGATTCAGTAAATCTGTAGAATCCAATATGGTTGGAGCTGCCCAGTAGCCTTTTTCTCAATAACTTTTCCTAAGAAAAGGAAGTTTGAGATGGGATGGTACTAGCAAGGTCATTAATATCTAACCACCATCAACCATTTAAAGTCAGGTGGAACTTTGCCCTTCATAAGAGACCTCCATTAGGGTCCCATAGTTTTTACTGGCCTTAAGCCATGAAGAATGTGGGTCTGTCTAACAAGTCAGAAGAAAGAAAGCTGGTCAACATGTTCCAAATTTCAAATTTCCAACAATTTTCTTCGAAGATTTTTGGGTTTTCCAACCAGCTCTAGTGCTGGGAAATGTTATTTACCTGGGTCTGAACAGGGAGTTGGACATCAGGGCCTAGGCCACCCAAGAAGAGTTAAACTCCAAACTCTCCTGGACTTATTGGTAGGATTCTGGTAGGTCCACCACATAAACTCCAACTTCCACTTCCTCTGCTTCATGTCACCTTGTAAATGATGACTCCCTAAAAGGATGATGCAGGGAAGAAAGTGTCCTGATGCCACCATTTCAATATTTGAGGACAGATAGTTACAATTGTCCACTGTTGCAGCCTGGTGACCTGATGACTTTGCAGTAAATATCCTGTAGACCATTTCAGAACCACATTGGGTCCATCAGTCTCCAATGCTGAGGAAAGGTCTGCACCACTATTATTAGGAGTGGTTAAGAAAATTAGGATTATATTAATTAGAAAGAGGGGATTTATTCAGATTTATAAAACATATGCTGGGAAACTCCAAGTTGAAATTAAGAAAGGACTAGAACTAAGGAATTTCAGACACATTCATAGAATCATAGAATATTAGAGTTGGAAGAGACCTCAGGAGGTCATCTAGTCCAATCCCCTGCTCAAAGCAGGACCAACACCAACTGAATCATCCCAGCCAAGGCTTTGTCAAGCTGGGCCTTAAAAACCTCTAAGGATGGAGATTCCACCACCTCCCTAGGTAACCCATTCCAGTGCTTCACCACCCTCCAAGTGAAATAGTGTTTCCTAATATCCAACCTAGACCGCCCCCACTGCAACTTGAGACCATTGCTTCTTGTTCTTGTTCCTTACAAAGAGGGTATTTATTGTGAGGAATGGACTATCAAAATTATTATTCATTAATATCTGTAGTGCTAAACAAGTTTAAAGATAAGATCACTCTCTCAAAGAACTTACAGTCAAAATACATTATATCAGGGCTTAAATGGGAGGTGGTGGTGTGATCAGTGGGTGTATGAGGGTACGGTTACCATAACCTTACCCAACATGCCATCTTGTATTTTAGAATCAACTCTTTCCTGTCATCATAATACATTTTAAAAGGAAGTCTCTTCCACTTCAGTTTGCAAAGAAAGCTTTCAAAACACAAACTGAGTGTAGCAATACAGTGATGTCTGCACAATCACTCTGAGAGGTGAACACTATCACTATTCATCTCAGTAAGTGTTAACTCAGATGTCAAATGATGAAAATAGAAATATCAGCGTTGTTAACTATTTCATTGGTAATAAAAGAATGTAGGAAAGGAAAGGGAGGATTGCAATCTGTTGAGCATGATGTCTTATTTAGGTTCCATGAGTAGGTGGCACACAGGAGACACTACCATTGTTTATTTTTATCAGTCAAGCAGTCAAGCCTAAGAGTATCTGAGCCTCACTTGAGGGGAGTCAAGTAGGAGGAGCTCAGTAGAACCCATGGGTATAGCTGATCCCCAGTGAGGAGAAGCCAAATCCACAAAGGCCACTGGAACCCCACCCAGCACATGTAATCCTAATTTCAGCACTTGCACAATCTACTGTGAGTGCTGTTTCATGGTGGTGTCATTTTATGGGCAGACCCTGGAAAAGTACTACCACTTTTCTCCCCTCTGCCCCCAATTTGTGTCCTGGATGACATAAAGATGGATGATAGGGGATTGGATGCAACAAACAGAAAAGTGGCAGACTTGTGACATTTAGCCAATGCCCATTGTGATTTTGTGGCTGTGCAAATGGTTACTTAGTCGACCTCTTTGCTGAGATGCCACATAAATCCACAAAAAAATGTCAATTTTCCCCAATCTTCCACTCCTCTGCATGTCTGCCTGCCAGTCCTTCTCCACACAAAGAGGTGTCTTCCATAACCGGGATAGTTCAGTGGATTTTCTTCACCTGCTCTGTTCAGTGAGTTTCTTTTACCTGCATCTGCCCTTTCAATAATAGAGTGGGAAGCAACAAAAGATTCAACCCACTAAGGAAAACAGCAAAGTCAAGAGTGACCTGTTCTATCAGGCCTTCTCTAAAAGGCAGAGTGGGCAAAAGCAATGAAAGGGATCACTTACGGGAGCAGATAGAGAATGAAGGAAGGAGTTGGTTGCTCTCCAGGGTTTCTAAATTATACAGGAGTGGAGTTACTCTTGTGGCGATTACTCACAATGTATGCTGTGGACCTTCTCTTGCTACTCAGTCCCGAAGTAAAATTTTCAGATCTATGCAGCTGACAAGGGGGCCTGCCTTGTGACAATCTAAACCCTGCAAGAGTGGACCCTTGCTCCTGTGCAGGTTAGGAAATGCGAAAAGGGAAAGGTCACTGCCATGTGGAACTACTAATCTTTAGAGATCTCTGCTCCTTTTCATTTTGGAAACTGTAGTATGTAGTTCGTCATGTTGCTGTATTCTCAACTTGTCTCTCCAACCAGACCAAACAGAAGCCCCTCCCAAAGAGCTCCCAAACCCCAGAGGAGAAATGTTCCAGTATTACTATTCAAATAAATAACCTGCAGTGGTTAGAGTAGTATGCTTTTAGAATTAATGCAATATAACTGAAAGTTATAAAATAATTTTGTAATCAATTAGAACCAGTGCATAATGTGGCATGGCTCTGCTGCATAAATCAGCGGACTTTGACATATAATGTAGTCCTAATGTGCTTCACAGTACTAGGGGCTTTGAATTTAGCTGTGCATCTTTTTAAATCTACAATGTGGTCTTGACCTTTTTCTCCCTTGCATTTTTGCTAATGCTTCCAATGCAAAGGGAGGAGTCAGTAAAAGAAATTGCCATTGTAAACAGAATTAGAAAAAAGAGTTAAGTACATAGAAGAAAGAAGATATATAAGATACACATGCTGGCTAGATAGATAGACTTTAATGGCCCATGTGAGCTCCATCCTTCCCAAACTTTGCTATTTCTCTTTACAAAATATGTGTATTGATTTTCTAACTGAATATATACAATGATGTGATTAATATCAATTCTGCACATCTATTTATACATAAGCCTCCACAATAGCTAGGATTTATAGTTTTATAAGGATGCAAAATAGAAACAGCGAAAACAATTCTTCCAAACCACCTTACAATATCAACAAAATGAAATGATCTGTAAGTATATTAACCTAAGGGCAGCCATATGTTACCCAAAACTCTGATAAAAGGAGTACTTGTGGCACGTTAGAGACTAACAAATTTGTTAGTTTCTAAGGTGCCACAAGTCCTCCTTTTCTTTTTGCGGATACAGACTAACACGGCTGCTACTCTGAAACTCTGAAGTCTCCTTCACATAAAGAAATCAGAATGAATAAGCAACAATGATGGCTTAGTAGGCTTTTATTCAGTGTTAGATGGCTTTTGGATGATTCTTCTAACTGGAAAGATAACAAATTAATTGTACAGAAGGGCATAGTGGGAAAGGAGTAGAGTATTTAATAGGAAGGCAAACTAATTAAGTTGGTAACAATTATAGTAGTGGGCCTCTCAAGCTGTGATCTAATCACATATCACAACCTAAGCAGGATTGGGCTGCATCAGTATTTGGATGAGAAAACCCAGATGCTGCAGGAAGTAGTGTTGATGATTCAGAAAGTGTCAATCTGACTCATTAATAAAGCAATACCAAGAATGATTATAGGACACACTGTGGTGCTTAGATGTATTGGCTTTCAGATGAGATGTAAAACTAACAATTCTGGTGTCTTATGGTCATTAAAAATCCTATGCCACTTTTTCTTAAAGTTGAACTGTCAACTTGTTGCCCTAAAGCCTAACTCAGTTTCAGTCTGGGTACTTACATTCTACCTATCTACATCCCCGCTGTAGTTTCAAGTAAATCTGTTATTTTTCACTCCTGGGCCCAAGTGAGATACCTTGATTGGGGCAGGGGGTTGGGGTGAAGGAGGGAGTGCAGGGGGTGGGCTCTGGGAGGAAGTTTGGGTACAGGGTGTGGACTCTGGGCTGGGTCAGGGGTGCGGAAGGGGAGCAAGGGGGCAGTGCTTACCTCAGGCAGAGGGGCTCCCAAAGTGACCAACACCCCCCCCCCCAGAAGCAGCCCCTAGGTGAGGGGGAGCCAGGGGGTCTCCATGCACTGCTGCCCACCGGCGCTGCTCCCATTGGCCACAGTTCCCGGGCAATGGGAGCTGCAGAGTCGGCACTTGGAGTGGGGGCAGCATGCGGAAACCCCGACCCCAGGGGCTGCAGGGACATGCCGGCTGCTTCCGGGAGCGAAGCGGCGTGGAGGGAGGGAGGCAGAGAGGGTAGGGAACCACCTTAGCCCTGCTGCTGGCACGTTTCTGCACGCCCCTTGAGGGGGGGCGGGCAGTGGGTCTCTGTGCGCTGCCCGGGGTGGGGGCAGTGTGCAGAGCTGCCTCCCCCTCTCCCAGAGCGCGCAGAGACATGCCACCAGCCGGCTGTTTCTGGGAGTGGCGTGGGGCCACTCGCCATGGCATGCAGGTAGCCTGCCTGCCTGAGCCCTGCTGCGCCCCCGGCCGGGACTCGGGGGCTGGTTGTCAGATATTTGTCCTGCATTTTGGGGGCTCCCATGTCGTCGGGGGCCCTGTGCCACCGCATGGTTTGTTTCATGCTCAATCCCCTCCTGCCACTGTCACTTCAGTGTCCACTTGTTCAACTTTTGCAGTCGTCGTCGTATCCCCACAACTTGTCAAGTGATCAGATAATTCAGATGTTTCCTCGCCCATACTTTTTGATGAATGTCCTCTATCCAATACTTCAAGCTTATTAAAATAAGATGACAAACTGTCTTTTTGCTTAGCTTCATCTTCTTGCCTTGCCTTAATTTTTTGGTGTTTTTGACTGCCAGACTGTCACAGACTCACAAATTGTGCTCACTCTTGGCTGGTGCGGTCCGTGGTGGAGTGCCCCTTTCAGTGAGACAGCCCTTCTCCCGGGGGTCCACATTCTCTCGGGGTTAATCCCCTCTACCTCCTGGAGCCACACCTCTCTGAGCCTTAGCACACCTGTTTCTCGCCGTGGGCCCCCTCAGGGAGTCCACTCACTCTGGACCACCGGGGCCTCCACCCCCCAAAAGGGGATGATGCAACCCTGTTCTCTAGACCAGAGTGACTCTCAGCCAGCGTAAAACAGGAGGGTTTACTGAGTGCTGAACACAGCACAGGAAACTCTCAGGGCCTCAGGCCTGGCCTCCCTCAGCACAACACATCTAAGTCTCCCCTGCATCCAGGTGGGCTCTGCCAGCTCCCTCCCTCCACCCCAGAGCCCCTCTGCTTCCCAGCTGGGCATCTGATATCACCGGCCCCAAGCCCCGCCTCTGTGCATTATCTTATTTCCAGGTAAACAGGGTCGTAAACAGGGTCGTTTAGGCCTCCTCTCCTCTCTTCGCAGCCCACTGTCCTCCCACTGGCTGTGACTCCTGAGCTGGGCCTCCAGGTCACCAGGTCACAAGTCACTGGGGTCTCCATTCTCCACGCCAGTAGTTGGGGTCCCAAGTTCCCTCGCCGCTCCTCTGTAACAACAACTCCCTCTCCCATCACCTTGTTAAATCCATAGCACTTAGGGAAACTGAGTCCCACCCCCTCTGCATGCAAACCATAGGAAAACCAAGAAAATCCCTCATAGGAAACAAGGAAAAACAAGAAACTCCCCCACTTCGTCACACAGACTCATAGTGTCGCTTCATTATTGCTAAAAAACTGACCTCGATTTTAGGCAGATTAAAAATGTCTGAAAGAGCAGGAGCATAGCCATGGGTGGGCCCGGGTGGGCCGTGGACCACCCAGTTAGGTTTAATTCCAGTGGTGCTGGAACATTTTTAATAGTGGGGGTGCTGAAATCCAGACCCCTGTCCACCCCAGGCGTGGGTCCAGACCTGGGCGTGGGCTGCGGGGTGGCAGCCGGGACCATAGACACGGGAACTAGGGGTGTGGGCAGGGCTGCCGACAGAATTGCTGGGCCCCTGGGCAAGGTGGGGGGGCCTCAGGCAGAAAGGGCGGGACTCGGGGGTCAGCCTCCTGCAGCCAGCCCTTCAGCGCTGCCCGGGCTGCGCTTCCCGAGGCTGCCGCAGTGATTTAAAGGGGTCAGCGCTCCAGCCACTGCTGCAGTAGTGGCAGTGTTGGCTGGGAGCCCCGGGCCTTTTTAATCACTGGGCCCCGGGGCAGCTGCCCCTTTTGCCCGCCCTAGGTGCGGCCACATTTGTTGCGGGGCTCCACTGCTGTCCCGCACCACTTATGTTAAAACATATTGTTAGGAGCACAGAAGCACCCAGGGTCCTGGGGAGACAGGGAGGTGCCCAAGCCCAGCCACGGGGGCTGCAGTGTGGCCCTGGAAGCTAAGGGTGATCGCAGCCGCCTCCTTTGCAAGGACCCAGCAGCCAGGAGAGGCGAGCAGAGATCAGCGCGCAGAGGCAGCAGGGCGCTCAGGTGGCCGCTGATGGAGCCGTGCCCCACCCATCACCGTCAGGTGGGTGTTCAGCCCATGCAGGTCTTTGCCCACTTCTACGGCCCAGCCAGCAGGGTGGCAGCAGAGCCCGCAGAGCCCACAGAGCCCTGGGCATGGGCTGGCAGCCGGCACCCCAGGCGCCCTGGAGGCAGTGCACGAGCGGAGCCGCCATGGGGCTGGAGAAGGACACAGGAGGCACCAAGATCTTCATGGCCAAGCACGGCTTCGGGTGCCCCGGGGAGGCAGCTGGGACACTGGGTGTGGTGAGGCAACCAGGACCCTGGGCATGGGGCAGAAGCGGAGCCCAAAGAGCCTGGGTGCGAGGTAGCAGCGGAGCCCTGCATAAAGCATGGGGGTGCTGCAGCACACCCCGCACCCCTAGTTGCTGCTCCTACATTTTGGGGGCCCCTGTCATTGGGGGCCCAGTGCCGCAGCATCATATGTTTCGGGGTAAATCTGCTCCTGGATGTGCCTCTACATAGGGGTGAATTTCACTCTCAGATTGTAAAGCACAGTAAAGATACCACTTAGATAAAAATCTCTATACAACTGTAAGATTATTAACATCATAGAAAAAATGGCACCAATATCTAAAGAGACCAATTAGCAATGTAAATACATTTAGAGACTCAAAGTTTTCATGAAGGAACATCTTGTGGAAAGTAGACTGAAAGTATTAGGCTCATGGTGTAGCATAATACATTATTACATTACAGCAAAGGTAATAATTCATTCTACATCTGGGAGATAATGTACTGGAGGGCAATAAATGGACCACATCAGTCAAGACTGTCATATGAAGTATAGAATTATAATAACCACGTCTATGCTGGGCGATGGCGCCTTCCAGGAAATAGCAATGCGCTAGTTAGCAAAAGAAGCATAGACTTGAATTGAAGCGGGAATATTTGTTTAAAACAAATAACAAAAAAAGTCATGATAGTTGAGTGAATGTGATTAAATCAGGCTGTAGCGTATCTACAATGACTTCATTAAACAACCAGAGTATATGCTAGAGTAAAGCTTCATACATTTTTGGCACCGTGGAATCCATCCTGTGTTGAATGTATGTATTATTAAACAGGGCGTCACTCAGATGATATGCTGCAAAGAAATGCATAAGCCTGTGTTTTGAATTCTATGATATGTTCTCATTGAAACACCAGGATATTTTAAACTCAAAAAGATGAATCTCAAAGCTGTTCTTCACAAATTTCTTTGTAACTAAGTTGTATAAAAGGAAAATTGTGATAAATTCTCAAGAGTCTAAAATAAAAGGTATATAGGCACCTGACTCACACTGATTTCAATGGAAATCAGGTGCCTAAATACATGTAAAAGTCTGGGCCACTGTTGCAAGATGTTCAGGGTGACAGAGTTTGTTTTGGGTTTGTTGTTTTTTGTTTTTTGTTTTACAGTTTTTCCTGACCATCAAAAGATTTAAATATGATAGAAAGGAAGTTTTGTCTTGGAATGGATTTGAAAAGCTTAGCAAAAATCCTCAAACAGTTGCTTGACTTGGGATGGGATGATTCTATTATTTGTAGACATACTGGATGCTAAGCATTTAAGGATGCAGATTTGCCTGGTACTGATCCCTAATTCAGTGTATATACTAAAGTGTATATGAAAGATACAATCCTTGGGTCTGGCTGAACTATACTTGGTGCAGGGCTTGAGAGGGGTAGGGAAAGAACACTCAAACATTACTGTGTGCCACCCTTATGCCCCCACCAGTCCCCTGGGACCAGTCTTCCTCAGGGCTGCTCCAGTTTGCAACTGCTGGTAACAAATCTGACTAGGTAGGGATTTACTCATGCCAGAGTAACACTCAGATGCCCAGTTAGGGCAGCTTTATGTCCTCTTTGCATTGCCAGAGCAATGGCTAAGAGGTTAGCGTGCTCTGAATGCTATTCATGTCACCAAACTCCATCACTTCACTGTTACCTTCTCCTCCCACCCGTTTGTTAGTTTTTCACCACCTCTTATCTCTCATCATATGCTTAAGCTGCTGGTCTGTGGGCCCCCAATTCCCAAAAATACCACTGCAATACAAATAATAATTAATAATGGTGTGGTGCAAAGGGGCCATATGGGGGCCCAGATGAGACTCCGTGTCTTCAGCACATAAATATTTCAGAGTCTAAGTCTTTAGTCACTGAGCTAAGAGTTCAACATTTAAAGTCCCTAATCCTGCAACGTGCTGAGCATCTCCTGAAGTAAGTGAGAGTGGGGGGCATTCAACATGTCTCACAATAAAACCCATAGTCTTTAACTGCTCAGTTGTTTCATGTTCTGAAGACATCAGCAGGTATATACTTTTCCTCTCCCTTGTTCTCACTTCCCCCCAGCCTTGTGGCAGCTAGAAGATGTGGGGTTGGAAAGACCTTAAGGTAGAAGGGGGGCAGCAGGGATTCTAGACAGATGGAGGGATTACCTGTGATGGGACCGCAGGTTTCTAAAATGGCTAGCTGCTCCAGTGCTGGCTAATGGCTAACTGCTCCAGTGCTGAAGTCTGTATTTTTGGAAGACTAGAATAATAAAAATGTGCATAAACATTTACATATGTAAAGTGTGAAGGTCATCAACATGTTTCTCTCTCTCTCTCATTCTGTCTTCTCTGTAGCCACCCAAACTTGTGGAAGACAACCAGAGTGGAGAGGGTAGGGGTCTCAACGTAAAAGTCTGAGGGAGATAAGAGAGATTTGGATAGTTTCAGGAAGCTGTGGGAAAACGGTGCCAAAAACAATTCAAGCACTTCACAGCATCTGGGTTTAGTATCAAAAAATACATCTTTCCATTTGATGTATAAATAGAGATATTGACAAGATGCTGGCCTTCATAGGGATATGGATTTCATATGTAGAATCATCCCTTTCCCCCATTAGTTAATGTGATATTTTCTCCATGTAGTAAATCCAGAGCAATATAGAACTAAGGCTCCATTGCTATTTCCTTACGTCAGATAAGACAAGATAAGAGTTTCTTTCCATATTGTACATTTCATTCCATATAGAAACTTCTGCAAAGAACCAAGGGATTATAAGGGTGATAATCTTCCTTTTCCGCTATTTTGAGTTGGAGGTGTGAGATTTGTTTGAACCTAATCACAAAAGAAAAATTGGATTTAAGAGACAGAATTGTTTGATCTAGCCTGGAGCCTAAATAAGAAATTTTAAATTCAGGAAGTGATAAATACCTTTTAATTAACTCCTGCTGGCTCATGATTTTTTAAAAAATCATATAAGAATCTCTTAATAAAGATTTGTATAGGAAAACAGGGCTTCTGTTCAAACAAAAATAAAGATGTCTGAGGCTGAGAGATATATTCACTTTGGTTACTTGTGTATGTGACACAGACTAAGTAAGAGCAACAATTCCAATTTTGATAGATCCTCTATCACATAACAGTAATTCAGATTGGAAATCATTTACAGAGAGTGAGAAAGTGAGAAACAAATATCTAAGTATCAAATATCAAATATCAAATATCAAATATCAAAGTAGAGTCTGAAGGGTAATTAGACTGGAGAATAGTTTGACTACCCTCAGGAAGTGTGACTTCACATTCATATTAAATAAACACAACTTTGATTTGCTAGAATTAATTTTGAAACCAAAGAAGCAAACATATTATTTTTGATGATGCAAAAGTTGATAGCATGGGTGGTTAAATGAATGATGATGATCACATATAATTAAAGCTTATTAGAAAGCAAATAGCTAATCCATTAAGTGCTGCATTTGCTTGTTTAAATTTCTCTTATTTCAATTAAAATATTAAAGATACATTTTAAAAAGCTTTTCTCATTAAACAATTCTGTTTATCTTTAGGAAAACTAAATAACTAAAAATCAAACAAAAACACAACCATTTTTTCATAGATACAAGTAATTAAAATGTTCCATACAGCCACAAAGCTGTTTGGGGGTTTTGTTCAAAAAGGGACAGTGTCAGGTTTTCGGCTAATCCCAATACAATAAGCAATAACTCTATGCATCTATTTTACATAAAAACCAAACACAAAAGGCAAGTTGACAATTCCAAATATAAAATTATATTATTTAACAACTCAGGTGAGCACTTATTCTTTTTTTCCACTTTACATTTTCAGTAATCTATTTGCAGGCCATAAAAGAGCTCTGATTATAACAAAAATTTCTTGACTATCTTATGTTTTTATAAGCAAACTCAGGTTTCAGAGTAACAGCCGTGTTAGTCTGTATTCGCAAAAAGAAAAGGAGTACTTGTGGCACCTTAGAGACTAACTTAGAGACTAAGTTTGTGTGTGTATGGGGGTGGGGGGTGAGAAAACCTGAATTTGTGCTGGAAATGGCCCACCTTGATTATCATACACATTGTAGGGAGAGTGGTCACTTTGGATGAGCTATTACCAGCAGGATAGTGAGTTTGTGTGTGTGTTTTTTGGAGGGGGGTGAGGGGGTGAGAGAACCTGGATTTGTGCAGGAAATGGCCCAACTTGATTATCATGCACATTGTGTAGAGAGTTGTCATTTTGGATGGGCTATTACCAGCAGGAGAGTGAATTTGTGTGTGGGGGGGTGGAGGGTGAGAAAACCTGGATTTGTGCTGGAAATGGCCCAACTTGATGATCACTTTAGATAAGCTATTACCAGCAGGACAGTGGGGTGGGAGGAGGTATTGTTTCATATTCTCTGTGTGTATATAAAGTCTGCTGCAGTTTCCACGGTATGCATCCGATGAAGTGAGCTGTAGCTCACGAAAGCTTTTTTTATGCTCAAATAAATTGGTTAGTCTCTAAGGTGCCACAAGTACTCCTTTTCTTTAAGCAAACTCAGTTACCCTGTTAGCAGCTAGTTCAACATACAGGGGCACTGCAGTTATATCTCTTAGATACTACTACCCTGTAGCTTTTAACCCCTTATTTATGCACTTCCTAATATACACCATTACATACACTCAATCTTTTTCAGGGAGCTGAATTGCCATGGAAAGATAGATCAATGGATGCTATTTAATCAAGAGAGAGGCACAGAAGAATCTTTATCAGTCAAAACAGAGGCCAAAGAAGAATCATAAAAAGCACTGCTCCAGTTAATTGTCTCATCATTGACATTAATCTTGTGCACAATACAACACATTAATTTCCATTTAACTCTTTCAAATGCTTTTGTACTTACAAGTAGCAAGAAAAAGAAAGGCTAGTATGATGCCTAAACTATGACTCTAAATTAGATACTGTATTTCATTTTTACTAAAAAGAAGGAAAATGACTGGAATACAATGACTTAAGGAAGAGGATATGAAGTTTTATTCTAACATTTTACAAAAAAAATCCTAAAATTTGGCCCAGATCCACAAAGAAACGTAGGCACAGAAACTCCAGATTTAGGCACTTAAATATTGGGTACAGGTGCCTATGTCCCAGTTTTGGCTTCACTGTGATCCACAAAACTCCCCCCAAACCCTGTAAGTGTCCGGAGTGAGCACCTTCAGCTGAGCCTGAGGACAAGTCAGCCCAACCACCAAGCGTATTAATGAACTCAACTGTATTGCAGTCAGATTGCTTGATTGGCCAGCCCACCTGATTGGCCTGCTTTTAAGCTCAATAGCAGCAAACTGCTGGCTGCTCAAAGCTTTGGCTTGTAGCTATGGTTGCTTTTGTTCCTGTTCTGCATGAGTGCTGGTCTTGATTCAGCCTTGTTCCTGACTCTGGTTCCCACTCTTGGCTCTGGTTTCTGGCCCCCTTAGCCTGGTTCTATTCATTGAGCAGGACTGTCCCCCTGACAGTAGGTGCCCAAACTCACTCAGGGCCTAAGTTCCTCCTTCACTCTACTGTCCAAACACTGTCTCCCAGATAATTCATAACCTGGGGAAAGATAAGCATTCATCCACCTAAGTTGCAAGTGGGGCCTGATCTGCTAGCTGTGCTCATAGGCTACCTATCAGGTCATGTTCTATTCAAAATCTGGCCAGAACAGATAACTTATAGTCCAGTGGTTAGAGCACTCACCTGGGATGTGGGAGACGCTGTGTGAGGGGGAAGAAGGGTTTTCAACAGGGGTCACACGCACTGCTTGGGAAAGTGCTCTAACCACTGGGCTATGGGATATTCTGATGTGAAGCTCCCTCACTCTCTCCTGTTGAAGTTGTTCCACTGTGGATACATACTTAGTCACTGGGCCAGAGAGATAGACAAAATGACTCTGTCGTCTAGTGCTTAGGACATGCACATGGGAATCTGAAGGCCACTCCTACTGCTCCATCCATTCATTCATTCACTTTCCACAGTGGAACAGGCTCGACAGGAGAGACTGAGAAAGCCCCAAATCAGAATATCCTATAGCTTTGTGGTTAGAGCATGCGCCTCCGAAACGGAAGACTTCTGTTCAAATCCTTACTCCCACCTCAAGTAGAAAGGGGTGAATTGAATTTGGTTTTCCATGTTGCAAGTGAGTGCGCTAACTCCTGGGCTTAGAGCGATAAGGTGAGCCACTCCTCCAGCTGGTTTGTGTGGGGCAAGGGAGACACCTTGCTCACTTCCCCAACAAATGCCTTATGCCCTGGAGGGTAAAGCTGCATGGCAATAAAAGACCCATCGTTGGACTGGGTCAGTTGACTTGGGTTTGTGAGGTGCCAGCTGTAGGTCTAAAAATCACAGTGTAGACATTCAGACCTGGGCTTTGAGACCTACCCACCTTGTGGGGCCTTGGAGCCCAGGCTTCAGCCCAAGCCTGGATGTCTACACTGCAATTTTTAGACCTGCAGCCTAAGCCCTGTGAACCCAAATCATCTGACCCAGGCTCTGAAACTGAGTGCCATGTGTTTTTTATTGTAGCATAGTTGTACACTTAGCTGCCTGACTCCAAGGGGCAGGTTCCTGTTCTTGGATCGCTAAACTGAGATAGGCACATCCTTGCAGCAGGAACTGAGTTCTCTCGATCTGTGACAGGGGTGGGACTTAGCATACACCCCTCTCATTGGCATCTCCCATTGGTCAGCTTAGGCTGCTAGCTTTGCACACTTTTGTGGATCATATTCTAAAACACCTCCCTCTCCCCATTCATTGTATAGGGAGTCTAAATGCCTAACACAGAATTTGCAGATTGTGGTGGTGTTCCAGTGATTTTCTATGTGCCTATAAGTTAGGCATTACAACACTTAAGTCCCTTTGTGGATCTAGGCTTTAGTACTTAACAGACCGTTGGTGCACTATCCAGCACCATCCTTAGATCAGTTCTAATTCAGAGCCTTACTGTTAGCCCAAAGATTGTTTAGTTTATGAAGAGAACACCTGTAGCCAGAATTATCTGAACTAAAACCATTTCCTCCTAAAATGCTCTTATTGGGCCCAGTTCACTGTTGCACTGCACTTTGTGTAGTCATTTATACCAAAGCAAAGTGGGTGTACCATTGTGATCTGCATTTACTTTTCACAGGCATTAATGATCCCACACGCTAGAAGTAGTAGGGGATCAAGCTTCAGAATGTTACTTAAACTACTTACTGAAAGAAATGGCTAGTAATGTTGAGCCTTTCCTTGATTATCTTGGTCATAAATATAAAGGGAAGGGCAACCACCTTTCTATATACAGTGCTGAAAAATCCCTCCTGGCCAGAGGCAAAACCCTTTCACCAGTAAAGGGTTAAAAAGCCTTACAACTCCTGTAAAGTAGTAAGTAATCTAGCTAGAAAATGCATTAGATTTTCTTTTGTTTAATGGCTTGTAAAATAAACTGTGCTGGAGGGAATGTATATTCTTGTTTTTGTGTCTTTTTGTAACTTAAGGTTTTGCCTAAAGGGATTCCCTGTGTTTTGAATCTGATTACCCTGTAAGGTATTTACCATCCTGATTTTACAGTGGTGATTCTTTTACTTTTTCTTTCATTAAAATTCTTCTTTTAAGAACCTGATTGATTTTTCATTGTTCTTAAGATCCAAGGGTTTGGGTCTGTATTCACCTGCACCAATTGGTGAGGATTCTTATCAAGCCTTCCCCAGGAAAGGGGGCGTAGGGCTTGGGGGGATATTTTGGGGGAAGACATCTCCAAGTGGTCTCTTTCCCTGTTCTTTGTTTAAAATGCTTGGTGTGGCAGCATAGGGTTCAAGGACAAGGCAAAGTTTGTACCTTGGGGAAGTTTTTAACCTAAGCTGGTAAGAATAAACTTAGGGGGTCTTTCATACAGGTCCCCACATCTGTACCCTAGAGTTCAGAGTGGGGAAGGAACCTTGACAATCTTACAGTGAGGATTTAAAGTATTCAACCTCCATCTCATGCTTGGTCCACCAGGGCAAAGCTAAGCGAGTCAAGATTCACCTTATGAGTAGGATAATCAGATAACAAATTGAACCAACTGTTTGATCAATCATTCCACAAACTTAATAGATTCCATTCTGGAATAGGTTTTATGCATGGCATGTGTGAGTAATACATATGCAATGGCCCTGGGGAGAAGAGTCCCTTTAGATATCTGTCAGAAGCTGAGTTATCTCAGATATAAATCTATCCATAGCTTCAGATGACCAGCAGTGTGCAGTAAAAAGAATAATCCTCTCCAAAGAGAAGGTTTAAACTACTGTACAACATAAATCAACTTTTGTAATAAAAGTCAGCAGCCATTTTTAAGGTTCATAATCTTAGAAGAAAATAAAGGAAACTCCTATAAATAAGTACTTTAAAAAGTCTAATGACATGTTAGAAAAGGTACTAAGTTATCAGAAAGAATTTATGTGTTATTATCAAAGCATTAATTGTGGATCTCTGTTTTACTTTCCATACATATTTTGGAGGGGGACCTGATGGCTCAGAGTATTGGTAATGGATTGAGGAGACTTTTAACTATCACTTTAACCCCATCAAGTGTTACTAATAACCTAAGGCTACTAACATCTAACAGCTGTTCAGTGACCTATGTGAAATGAGCTTGGTGGCCTCCATCCACTGTCTGTAGGAAAGTCCCCTCCTCCTCCCCGCACATGTTTGATACTAAGGCTTGGTCTACACTACCAATTTATGTAGGTACAACTACATCACTCGGGGTGTGGTTATACTGACCCGGTGTAAACAGTGCTATGTTGACAGGAAGGCGTCTCCAATCGACATAGCTACCACCTCATGGGGAAGTGGAATATCTACACCAATGGGAGAAGCTCTCCCATCAGCATGGGTAGCATCTTCATTAAGTGCAACAGTGGAGCAACTACACCACTGTAGCGCTGTACGTGTGGATAAGCCCTAACTACTAATCTTATTGGCAATCTTGGCAGTGAAATCAAAGATTCAGTGGGCCACAGTGAACTATGCTCTCACCCCTCCAGAACAGTCTTGAGGCACATTGGAAGACAGCATAGGAAAGCTCACACTCTTACTGCCTGCTGTCTCTGTTCTGTGGATAAACAAAAGCTTTTAGTCACCAGGGCTGTTAGTGCACCATCTTTCATCAGCACTAAAATTCACACACAACCATTTCATGGAATGTGTACCATGTATTTTGCAACCCCATGACCAGAACTGTCTGACTCTTATGTGAACAGAGGACAGTCTCCATTTTAATTTAAGGGGTGTGTGTGTGTCACTTTTTAAAATAAGGATGAAAAATGTCATCACTGTCTCCCAATATTAACTGTCTTTAAAATGCAATCTTTGATGCGTTACCAAATGGATCTACTATGATAAAGGGTTTCCCTTTTCTCTTTCACAGTCTCACACTTCCCAGGCTGGCAGATGCTCAGCATACTGCAGAGGCAGCGCTCAGCCACTAGAAGAAGGGAACTGCTTCATATTACTCAATAGCAACCCCTTTAGCTGATTTAAAGCTTTTGTTAAATAAACTGTGATCACTAACCCGCAAGCCTATGTTAACTAACTCACACTCTCATTCTGAATGTCCTACAGGTCTTGGTGTGAACTATCTTTAGTATTGCACAATAGGAGTTTTCTGAATGGCTGCTAATAGTGTTATAATTGTTATAATAATAGTTTATTGTTATTATTATTTTTTATCTTATAGCAGTGCCTAGAAATCCCATGAGATCAGGGCCCGCTGCATTAGATACTAAAAGACAGTCAGTCCCTACCACAAAGACCTTACAATTTGAATAGACAAGACAAAGGATGGGAAAAAGGGAGTACTATTATCAGCCTGGTTTAAGTGTGTCAGTATTTTCCCATGAAATACACATGTATTACTTTTCCTCTTTCTAAGTTAATTTCAATTTCATAAGTACAAGATAGTCCCATACTCACTGAGTTTCATATTGCATCCTGGTAAACCAAGTTCACTGAGAGATGCATTCAGGCCCTGATTCAAGAAACAATCCCTATTCAGGACAGACCAGTGGGACTTAAATTTAAGTGTTGTGCTGAGCATGGATGGATTAGCAAATGCTTTAGTGCAGTGGTTCTCAAGCTACGGGCCGGGCCAGTTTGTTTACCTGCCGCATCCGCAGGTTCGGCCGATCGCAGCTCCCACTGGCCGCGATTCGCTGCTCCAGGCCAATGGGGGCTGCAGGAAGGGCAGCCAGCACATCCCTCGGCCCGTGCCACTTCCCGCAGCCCCCATTGGCCTGGAGCAGTGAACCGCGGCCAGTGGGAGCCGCGATTGGCCGAACCTGCGGACGCGGCAGGTAAACAAACCGGCCCGGCCCGCCAGGGGCTTTTTCTGAGCAAGTGGCGGCCCTAGTTTGAGAACCACTGCTTTAGCGCTTTCCTGAACTGGGGCTTTACTGACTATGGTCTGGCTGTCAGAAGTACTGAAAGACAAGTGGGGGTGAGGTAATATCTTTTACTGGACCAACTTCTGTTGGTGAAGAGACAAGTTTCTGAGCTCCACAGAGCTCTTCTTCAGAACACACACAAACCCCATCCAAGTCCACGGGACTACAGGTGCTCATCACCTTGGAAATCTGGCTATATATTATTCGCTACCCAGAAATGTATTCAGATTTGTAGGCCTGCTAGCTACCGTAATTTCACATAAACCATAAGTGTGCAGTCAGAGTAAGTCTGTTATGTAAGCGAAAGCCATTGAAAGTGTGTAACTGCTGGCCTCTGGTATCACTGAGGGAAGGACAAGTGTCTTGATTAGCAAAGATTTGTTCTTGTACTGATATTTCAACAGTGCTGGAGAAAAGGGAGGAAATACAGGTCATCCACAAGTGCTGTGATTTCCAGCAAACCTGCATTTATACAATGCTTCAGATTCTGTGATTGTCATGGCAGTTTCCCTCCCTCTCTCTTGAGGTCTGATTCTACAACCCTGATTCACAGTGACTTCAATGAAAATAGTCACAAGAATAGGTGCTGCTCAGCAGACACAGGGCTGCAAGGCCTGGCTCTTCGTATTGAACATCTGGTGTGCCGCCACTGCTCGCCTCCCACTCAGTTGTGTTATAATCTGCTGACAGTCCAGTTTGAACCGCTGGACAACAAGCATAGGCTTCTTTGAATACTACAGTAAAGCTCAGAACACCTGAAACTATATATGCACAAAGAAGAGCCTCTGCCGGAGGGTCTAAACTGTAAAGCAGTTGGAAAAGCCATGCTAAATCCCAGCACAGGATTTTTTGCTTGCATCTCATTTCCAATGGAACAATACTTTCTTGCCAAGACATATTCCACTTCTTTTATTTTCCCATGACACTTCCTGCACCATTCAGCCTCTCCGTTCTTCCTCAAATCCTGCCTTACATGTGCTTCTTTTGCTTTCCCTTTCATAGATTCATAGATATTAAGGTCAGAAGGGACCATTATGATCATCTAGTCTGACCTCCTGCACAATGCAGGCCACAGAATCTCAACCACCCACTCCTGCGAAAAACCTCTCACTTATGTCTGAGCTATTAAAGTCATCAAATCGTGGTTTAAAGACTTCAAGGAGCAGAGAATCCTCCAGCAAGTGACCTGTGCCCCATGCTACAGAGGAAGGAGAAAAACCTCCAGGGCCTCTTCCAATCTGCCCTGGAGGAAAATTCCTTCCCTACCCCAAATATGGCAATCAGCTAAACCCTGAGCATATGGGCAAGATCACTGATCTCCTCTCCAGCATGGTATCTCACCACTTGTAGACTGTAATCTCCATCTAATACAGTAATTTTGTCTTCCTGCATGTTGGTAAGGACTGCGCATGCTATGATGCTATATAAATAATTCATAATAAACATTCCCAAAGAGGACCATTCCATTTATCTTAAGTGGTCCTCAAGGAAGGGGATGAAATAACAGATTATTCCTTTACAAAGAATCCTTTACACTTTTTTTTCTTCACTGTAAGAACACTGAGCATATTGGCAGTAGAGCACTGTGCTTGAATTGAAGAATCTGTGAAAGGGATAGTGCACCTGCAATTTTGTGGGTTCAAAATTATGGATTGGATTGAGGCCCCTTTAAAACCGTGGCCATAAATATTGCTTCTGATCAGGAAATTTTACTGAACATAAACTCAAAGATAATTTTCCATCAAGAGCTGAGAACACTGCTAATATCATGCTTCTACAGAATGTTTGGTAGTTAAAAGGCCAGTAATTACATTTTTATACAAAAATAAAAACTGGAAGAGCCAAGAAGATCATTGATTCAAAAGGATGAGCTTTACAGACAGGTTTTAATGAATTTGTTGCTTCCTAAAAAGTCAAAATTGATCTCTTTACAACATTCCTGATACTGGCTATTAACAGAGTATAACTGATCATTCAAATTTAAAAGTCAAAACCAAATACTGACATTTTAAAAAATTGCAACAACAAAAAATATATATAGTCAAGTGACTTACTAGCTACTGTCCATTTTGTGGTTGACATTTAAAATAGTATACCTCTCTGCCAATAGAGGAGAATCCAATTATACTGAACTTTAGGCTAGAAATGACATAATACTCTGATGAAAAACTTTATAGAGATGATAGTCACACTAAGAAATACATTAGAACATGTTGTGCCAAGTATATAGTGACCTTATTATGTTTATATTACTAGAGAAAACCTGCTTACTTGTTTGTAAGGCTTTTTGATATTTTAAAATAATCAACTCAGAGTACATGGTATTCATGAGTATGTTATATACTGTTTCTTCCCATAGTGATCAATGCTTTATGTTTCTGCTGAATCCATCTGGTCTTGGCTCTGCAGTATAAGTGATGAGTCCATGCTTTCTTCTTTGGGTTGTCAGCTATACACATTTTAAATACGGAAACCTAATTGTGGTCCCTAAAGGAATGAAGCTTCTTTAGGTCCTGTGTGTTTGCAATTAGTAGTTGCTGAAACTCCTAAAATGCTATTAGTCACACACTTGCTTAGCTTATCAGCATTCCTTTAATCTCCCAAAAATATACATGAATGTTCTAAAAATGAATTTAAATTAAATCATATTTAAAATAAGGCAATTTTCATTTCCAGTCTCCAAAAAATGGAACAAACAGAAATCCCAAATTGAAAGTTAGTGTGTTCTACTTAACTTTTTAAATAGACAATAATGAGCCAAGTCATTCATCACCATGGGTGAATATTGTAAGAATAGCTGCTGGAGGCAGTGGCTACTCTCCCCTGCCTCATGATAGCAATATAGTCTTTGAAACTATGACCTATGTCATGAGGCTAGTGCCAAGAAGTACAGAACAGTCTCTTACACGCATGTGTGTCATACATTATTAGAAATAACAAACGTATTATCATTAGATATTTATCTATTCCAACACCTAAAAACTGGCAAAGAAAATAAGAACATGTCCTCAGCTAGTGAAAACAGATGCAGCTCTGTTGAGTTCAATGGGGTGATACCCAGACGCTGAAGTTCTGGTCCAAATTTGCTGAATTTTGAAGATTATGATAATGGCAGAAATGCACTGGCATGGGGTCCCAAATGCTGACCTCTGTACTAGTAAAGCTACATGAGTCTTTTCTTCCTGGGTAGTCTAAAGTCTCCCTCTTATGGACCAGTCCAAAGTCCACTGAAGTCAGTGGCTCCTAAAGGCTTTGATCAGCTTTGGGATAAGCCTTTAATGGATAACCTTCTCTACTGCTGTTGCAGCACCACTGCCTACCTCCCATTTAGTTGTATGTGCTGTAAACCAGTAGTTCTCAAACTAGGGAAAGCCTCTGGCTGGCCAGGCCAGTTTGTTTACCTGCTGCGTCCGCAGGTTCAGCCGATTGCGGCTTCCACTGGCCGCAGTTCGCCGCTCAAGCCCCAGTGGGGGCTGTGGGAAGTGGCGTGGGCTGAGGGATGTGCTGGCTGCTCTTCCTGCAGCCGCCATTGGCCTGGAACGGTGAACTGCAGCCAGTGGGAGCTGCGATTGGCCGAACCTGCGGACATGGCAGGTAAACAAACTGGCCCAGCCCGCCAGGGACTTTCTCTGAACAAGTGGCGGCTCTAGTTTGAGAACCACTGCTGTAAACCACAATAAATCTTGGTAAGTGGGTATAGTTGCCCTGTATGCCTAGGAAAAACGTATTCATATATATTTGGAACTTTTTTCTTTGAACATTTGATGTTGGAAGTATAAATAATCATTTCAAGGTGGCTGTCAGCTACTAACTAACTATCATGCTAATCAAAGCTGGTTTCAAGATGTGGTTTAGACTCATTATCGTTGTGGTATCCCAGTAACTTGAAGACCATTCAGGTTTAAATGCAAAGAACAACAAATTTTATTCCAGGGGTCTTACTGGCACCTTCTCTAGGTTTCTGTTCCTCATGACATAGCCTTCCTCCTCCCCACTCCCCCACCCACAGCCCCCTTCTCCTCCTCCTGGTTTCTTAAAGAAGCCACATCTCATAAACAGTCATTCACAAATGCTGTCTTTCCCCTCTCCAAACATTTTTTTAACAGCCATACAATAACAAATTATCCAATTTAAACCTTCAAAATTCAAGTAATTCCTTTGGATGTTAAACTACAAAGTCCTGCAGCCAACATGAGGGCCCACTGGAGCATAAAAGGCTATGCACATCACCTTTGGCACACCAGCAGATGGGGGAGGTAGAGTTGGAAGTAAAATTGGAGCCACTGCTGGGACAGGAAAAGCCTCTGTTGGGAGCAGGCATTACCTCTTCAGCTGCTGATTGTGCAGGGAGGATTTCCAGACCTACTTCACCTGTGATGGTCTCCCATACCTGCACTAAATTACTGATATGCCAATTTCAGAGTAACAGCCATGTTAGTCTGTATTCGCAAAAAGAAAAGGAGTACTTGTGGCACCTGAGCGACTAACCAATTTATTTGAGCATAAGCTTTCGTGAGCTACAGCTCACTTCATCGGATGCATACTGTGGAAAATACAGAAGATGTTTTTATACACACAGACCACTCAGCCGCCATTGGCGGGGGAGAAAACCTGGATTTGTGCTGGAAATGGCCCACCTTGATTATCATACACATTGTAAGGAGAGTGATCACTTTAGATAAGCTATTACCAGCAGGAGAGTGGGCTGGGGGGAGAGAAAACCTTTTGTAGTGATAAACACCCATTTTTTCATGGTTTGTGTGTATAAAAACATCTTCTGTATTTTCCACAGTATGCATCCGATGAAGTGAGCTGTAGCTCACGAAAGCTTATGCTCAAATAAATTGGTTAGTCTCTAAGGTGCCACAAGGACTCCTTTTCTTTTTGATATACCGATGGGACCCATCGTGCAATTCATATATTAGCGCTCCTGGATGCCACGTAACCTGCACTGGAATGAAAGCTATGGCCCAAACTTGGACCCTCTGTGTGGTCTGTGTGCACATACATATTGCCCCACCACCAGGGTCTTCACTGTAGCCCTCTGTTTCTCATTGGTGTAACCTTTGTAGTGTTACAGCCTGAAACTTCTGTATGTGGTTGTGAATCTCCCACGGACCTGTATTCCTGGGATCTTTAAGAAAGGGGAGTAATAAGTCTAATGATAAGCACAAGTCTCACCCCAGCAAGCTAGGGACTGACCTGTAGCTCTCTGGAGTACAGGCCGGTAATGTTTTAATAGTGAGCAGAAAGCATACGGAAAAGGCAGACCCTGGGACTGATGAGCCCGAAGCTCATTCTTTAATGTGCGATTAAATCTCTCTACACCCCCATAAGCCTGAGGGTGATATCTGGAAGTGCAGATATGCCAGATCTCTTTATCTGCTAGGAAGTAGGTGAAACAAGCAGAAACAAACTGGAGTCCATCATCAGTAGTTATTGTGTAGGGATAACCCCAACTAGAAAACCACTCCTTCAGTCAATCACCGATGACTTGTGCTGTTACCTCTGGCTATTTAGAAAAAAATATTGCAGGCTACTAAGAGAAAACACTGGTGCTGTGGGGCAGGAGTCATTTCTCCACATATATCTAACTGTATGGACTGCCACAGCCCAGGCCACAGCAGGGTATGGAGATGTTTTGATCGAACCTACAGGTACAAGACATTGGGTGGCACCCTAATACGTCAGAGTGTGGCGCCCTGATATGTCAGAAGCAATACGTAACCTGTTTGTATTGGTGTAATAAGATGTATCTCAAAGGGAGTGTCTTTGGCCAGCTGAGGGGGGAAGGGAAAGTCCCACCATTCACTGAGTTGCATCCATTGTCATGGGCATACATGTGCTAGTATAATTGTAGACACTGATCCTGGGAACTTCATTGACAATAAACCTGGCTGGATGCCTTCACACCTTAACGGATCTTGTGGTCACTGAGCAGTTCACGCGAGGTCTGCTGTGCCAGCTGTCTGCGAAGAGCTGGGACAGCACACAGGGAGAACACACACATGCAGCTGAACATCTGACCACAAGGTATATTGTGGGTTTTGTGAAGCATTTTCCTGGCAATTCTTCCTTGAGATGGCCCATGAGGAGAATGGCATATTGGAGAACCATCCTAGTACCCACAGGTGTTCCCATGAGTACTAGGAAAAGACATAAAAGACAAAAAGACCATATCACCTGTGGGCAAACCCTTTTCACAAAGCGATCACTCTATAACTGATTTTTCTGTACTTGTGCTTGAGGGAAACCTGTACAACATCTTCAAAATGCAACCCTGGAAACTTAAAATCATAACTCTGCTAGACACCAACAGCCAAGATGTAATAGAATCCTTGGTAGGTTAGGTGGCCTAATGCTGCCTCCCACTGGGCAGGCCTTACTGTCCAGACCCTCTTTTAATCAGAGGTGCAAGGAGGTGGGCAAAGGTAGGGGAGCCCAAGCCCACCCACTCTACTGGGCTCCGACCCACGGCACTAGGAGGATTGATAGTGTCTGACCCCTGAAGCTGTCCTCCGAGTTATCCACCCTGGATCATTTCCTACCATATGCTATTCTCCCCCAGCTTCCAGTCCAATATAAGATGAAAAGAAAAACAAAAGGCAACCAAGCTGTCAGCTCCAACCAGGCTCACCGTACAGTTTTAGTCTCTGAGGGAGGCAGGAGCCTTCAGGGTAGGTCTGTCCTCCTCCCCAGCCTTCCCCATCTGAGCTGGGATGCTCCCTTTTCAATCCTGTCTCCAGTTGGAGCATGCTTGCAGGGCTGGAGGAGCAGAGCTACTTGGGCCCAGTACTGTCCTTTAACCCTTTCCTGCCCAGGGTGGGGGTTTAAGAAACCAGAAATTGGAGCCAGGAGGAGGAGGAGAATCCCCAATGGGGGTCACGAGGAAGAGAAACCTAGAGGTTTGCAGGGCAGACTGCAAGAAACAGGATGACAATTCCAAAAAAATTGATGGTTTATTCTATAATTAGATTAACCAAACCATTAACAAAAGAGCTTCTGTAGCACACACTGGTTAACAAGAAGCCAAACACAGTCCCCTTTAGGCATTCCAGCCCATGGTTCCCATCCAGACAAATTGATCTAATATACTGAGAGGTTACTGAAAACCCAGTTCACTATATGTGAGGTTCTATCAGTCCCAAGGGATCAGACACTTACCTGCAGGTCAATATGTATCTCGGATCTTATTCAAATATAACTGTCAGCCAATCCTTAGTAAACTAACTAAAAATTTATTAATAAAAGAAAGAAGAAAGTTATTGAATGGTTAAAAGATTATATATATTACAAATGCTTGCTAGGTCCTTATATCAGATTTGTAGCAGTGATGGATGAGTCTGTTGGCTTGCAAAAGTCTCTCTGGGATCATCCCAAAAGGTTAGAATCCAAATACAGCTTAGATATAGAGTCTGTTAAAGTCTTTCCTTGCATTTTCCAGAGTATTCCAAGAAAGTAATTGGAGATCCCAGTCCTATGGCTTGAACCATGGGTGGTAGGTGAATGCGCCCTTGGGGGAGGCTAGCCCCCAGTCCCTCCCTCTCTGCCCGAGACCCCGCCCCTTCTGCCCACCCCACTTCTGCCAGAGCCCACAGCGCAGCCCCCCCCACACATGGCTGCCGTCCACCCCTACACACCCCAAGCCCCAGCTGGGAAAGCAGCATGGCCAGAGCACCCTGAGCCCCAGCACTGGGCCAGCAGGCGGCGTGGCTGGAGTGCTCCCAGCCCCAGCACTGGGAGGGTGGGCAGGCGGTGTGGCCGGGGTACTCCCAGCCCCAGAGCGCTGGACAGGCAGCATGGTCCCAGAACTGGGAGGACGAGTGGCATGATGCAACATGGCTCCAGCCTGGGGGTCTTGTGCACCGCGGCCCCTGCCTGCCTCAGCATCTCAGCCACAAAAGGGAACAGCAGGCAGGAGAGGGCCTGGGGGTGGAGTGTGGGGGGGGCCCACACCAGGCTGTTTGAGGAGGTACAGCCTTCCTCTGCCTATGATACCCACCACCCCAGCTTGAACCTTTCCCTGTTTAAAGTTCAGCAGACCAGAAATGTGGGATCAGGCCCAAGGCTTCACTTGTATAGCTGAATCAGGCTGTCAAGTGTTTTGAGCACAGCACATGACTGAGGATTGTTTTTTGTTGAACACACACTGACCCACTACTTTGAAGTTAACATTAAATTTCCTGTGCATACACAGGTAATCTAGTTACACTCATTTACATAAGGCAACAGCTGGGCATTCATTCTAACAGGGATAGATAAACTGAAGACAATGTAGATAATATTATTAGTTTCCTGGAGTGTCTTGCATCTTTGATCTTAAGGTTAACTGAACATAGTCGCATACATAATGTAAGGCAATTAAGACATGAAAAAGATTTAGCATCTAAAAGCTAATTTGGTTACATTGGCAAACTTCTAAACAAGGACACTGCCAAGGCAGGAGAGGGGCAGCTGGAGGGGGCTAAACTACTAAACAAGGACACTCCACCTGAGAAGTAGAGTGCAGTATGGAAAGGACAACCCAAATACACCAAGAGAACCTGCTTCAATACAGAAAAAAGAAACTCATTGACTGCACACTCCTAGTTGTCACCACCCACCTCCCACTAGAACCCATAGGGGGTGTCATCAAACAGTTAAAACCCATGATGAAGGAAACCTTTCCTGAACCTCCTCTTCTAGCCTTCAAACAACCCCCCAACCTCACCATGCTCATCATCAGAAGCAAGCTCCTCATTGACCAGGACACACCAACTCAAAGTGGCACCAGCACCTGCCAGAATAACAGTTGCAAAACCTGCAGACATATCTCCACTGCTACAATGATCAACACCCCCACAAAACACCTTTCAAGATTCACGGGTTCTACACATGCCTATAACAACATGTGATCTACCTCATCCAGTGGATGAAATGCCCCAGTAACAACTTGGTAGGTGAAGTCAGACAATCACTACGTGTTTGAATGAACTCACACGGAAAAATGATAAAAGACAAAAACACCACATCACCTGTGGGCAAACACTTGCCACAAAGCGATCATTCTGTGACTGGTTTCAGAGTAACAGTCGTGGTAGTCTGTATTTGCAAAAAGAAAAGGAGTACTTGTGGCACCTTAGAGACTAACCAATTTATTTGAGCATAAGCTTTCATGAGCTACAGCTCACTTCTTTGGATGCTGAAGTGAGCTGTAGCTCACGAAAGCTTATGCTCAAATAAATTGGTTAGTCTCTAAGGTGCCACAAGTCCTCCTTTTCTTTTTGCATTCTGTGACTGATTTTTCAATACTTGTCCTCAAGGGAAACCTGCACAACCCCTACAAAAGGTAGGATTACCATATGTCCGGGTTGTCGTGGACATTTTCTCTTTTTTGATCCTCCGCCCTCTTTCTGGGTGGATTTTTCAAATAACAGGAAGTGTCCAGGATTTTTGTGGAGCAGACATTGCAGTGCAAAAAGAGCAGGCTCCGTGTCACGATTGGTCCCTCCGCTGCAGCTGCAGCTACCAGATCCCACCCACCCTGGCCCTGGCATCCAAGTTCTGGGGATGGGAGAGGCAGGGAGGCACTGATGGCTGGCTGGTGCTGTGTCCTGGGCCTGCATGAGCTGCCCTGCCAGCATGACAGGGAGCAACACTGCCCCCCAGCTTAATAGTGAAGCTGCAGGTACCCCCTCCAGCAACCCCAAATACCCTTCCCAGTACACACATCCCTCCAGCACTCCCTAAATACTCCAAAATCCCCCAAATACCCCTTCCACTACACATACACCCTTCCTACATACCCCCAAAACTCCCTCCCCCACACCCCACATACCTCTACAAGAACACACACCACTCCAGCACCCTCCCAAATACTCCCTCCAGCATCCTCCAAATGTACCCCTCCTCCAGCTGCCTCTCCCTCTCCCCCCCCCCCACCTCCTTGGCAGTGTCCTCTTTTTGAGAACCTGAAAGATACAAAAGGCAACCCTGGAAACTTCAATTTATAATTCTGCTAGACACCAAAAGCCATGGATTTAACAGGGCAGGGACACTGGTTTTATGGCTCTTTACAACAATTTATAGCACAAGGCACTGACAGCTACCCTTAATTGTCCACTTCAAACCCTTATGCATAACAATCTAACCCCCAAATGCTCTCTCCATTTCAAGTGACCACCTCCCGCAGGTAGTGCCCATTCTGCTTAACAATCTGTCCCTTCTTGTATTTAACGAGACTCTGCTTTCTTCCCCAGAGATAACTAAAGAAGAGCTCTGTGTAGCTTGAAAGCTTGTACCTTCGGCCAACAGAAGTTGGTCCAATAAAAGATATTACCTTACCTACCTTATCTCCCTCATATCCTGGGACCAACAAGGCTACAAGAACACTGCTAATATATAATACTACAGGTCTAAGTAATTATTCTGTTAATTTTGTGCCTTGTCACATACTTTGATGTAGGGATCATCATTTTGCTTTGACCATGTACAGTGCCTAGCAAAAGGGGGCCTCAGTCTCTGATTGGGCCCCCCAAGCCTGAATGTAATATAAATAAATTGCCTAGCAAAGATTTCCAAAGTGTTTGTCAAGGCGTCTATGTCTTTAGCTGTCTTATTTTAGGTTCTCTGTCTCTTTCTGTAAAATAGCCAATAAAAATTTCCTTTGTTTAAGCCAAACTAAACTGGGTGTCTGACAGTTACCTCAGGTATCTGCTAGCAGGCACAACCAAGCAAAAACTGAACTGAACACTGGTCTCCAAGGAGGTAAAGCTAAATGATTGTAACTCTGCCTATGCAATGGGTCATAGGCTCGAAGATTGCAAACTTTTCTGAAATGGTACCACAGAACAACTGGCAAGTCCATTGTACGTACAGGGAGGGGCAAATGATCTATGGCATATGAAGCAACAGTTACAGTCAGACCCAAAACTCCCAGGTTCCTACCTTATGACTTGAAAACTTATTACAGAGCCACAAGTTGTATCTTCGTAATCAGTGCTGCAGGAAGCTTTCCAATATATTTCTCTTTGCTTGGTACGGTAACTGTTTCCCATTGTGTAAAACAGCTTGATAAAATACAGCACATGAGTAGGTAAGTTTAAAGAATACCACAGTCTCACATCAGATCTTCACTGCTATCCTATTGAAGGCAACAGCGTATTTGTTCCTAATAATTGACAATCATGTTCAAAGCTGAATGTTTCAAATAGACGCTAATGTAAAGAAATGTGTGTTTTTGTTTGTTGAGTTCTGAAATAACACTAGCCATCCTTGGCTTAATGGTGAAATCCTAGCGGATCTTAAACATAAAAAAGAAGCTTACAAGAAGTGGAAGGTTGGACATATGACCAGGGAAGAGTATAAAAATATTGCTCGGGCATGTAGGAATGATATCAGGAGGGCCAAATCGCACCTGGAGCTGCAGCTAGCCAGAGATGTTAAGAGTAACAAGAAGGGTTTCTTCAGGTATGTTGGCAACAAGAAGAAAGCCAAGGAAAGTGTGGGCCCCTTACTGAATGAGGGAGGCAACCTAGTGACAGAGGATGTGGAAAAAGCTAATGTACTCAATGCTTTTTTTGCCTCTGTTTTCACTAACAAGGTCAGCTCCCAGACTGCTGCGCTGGGCATCACAAAATGGGGAAGAGATGGCCAGCCCTCTGTGGAGATAGAGGTGGTTAGGGACTATTTAGAAAAGCTGGACGTGCACAAGTCCATGGGGCCGGACGAGTTGCATCCGAGAGTGCTGAAGGAATTGGCGGCTGTGATTGCAGAGCCATTGGCCATTATCTTTGAAAACTCGTGGTGAACCGGGGAAGTCCCGGATGACTGGAAAAAGGCTAATGTAGTGCCAATCTTTAAAAAAGGGAAGAAGGAGGATCCTGGGAACTACAGGCCAGTCAGCCTCACCTCAGTCCCTGGAAAAATCATGGAGCAGGTCCTCAAAGAATCAATCCTGAAGCACTTGCATGAGAGGAAAGTGATCAGGAACAGCCAGCATGGATTCACAAAGGGAAGGTCATGCCTGACTAATCTAATTGCCTTTTATGATGAGATTACTGGTTCTGTGGATGAAGGGAAAGCAGTGGATGTATTGTTTCTTGACTTTAGCAAAGCTTTTGACATGGTCTCCCACAGTATTCTTGTCAGCAAGTTAAGGAAGTATGGGCTGGATGAATGCACTATAAGGTGGGTAGAAAGCTGGCTAGATTGTCGGGCTCAACGGGTAGTGATCAATGGCTCCATGTCTAGTTGGCAGCCGGTATCAAGTGGAGTGCCCCAAGGGTCGGTCCTGGGGCCGGTTTTGTTCAATATCTTCATAAATGATCTGGAGGATGGTGTGGATTGCACTCTCAGCAAATTTGCGGATGATACTAAACTGGGAGGAGTGGTAGACACGCTGGAGGGCAGGGATAGGATACAGAAGGACCTAGACAAATTGGAGGATTGGGCCAAAAGAAATCTGATGAGGTTCAATAAGAATAAGTGCAGGGTCCTGCACTTAGGACGGAAGAACCCAATGCACAGTTACAGACTAGAGACCGAATGGCTAGGCAGCAGTTCTGCGGAAAAGGACCTAGGGGTGACAGTGGACGAGAAGCTGGATATGAGTCAGCAGTGTGCCCTTGTTGCCAAGAAGGCCAATGGCATTTTGGGATGTATAAGTAGGGGCATAGCGAGCAGATCGAGGGACGTGATCGTTCCCCTCTATTCGACATTGGTGAGGCCTCATCTGGAGTACTGTGTCCAGTTTTGGGCCCCACACTACAAGAAGGATGTGGATAAATTGGAGAGAGTCCAGCGAAGGGCAACAAAAATGATTAGGGGTCTAGAACACATGACTTATGAGGAGAGGCTGAGGGAGCTGGGATTGTTTAGCCTGCAGAAGAGAAGAATGAGGGGGGATTTGATAGCTGCTTTCAACTACCTGAAAGGGGGTTCCAAAGAGGATGGCTCTAGACTGTTCTCAATGGTAGCAGATGACAGAACGAGGAGTAATGGTCTCAAGTTGCAATGGGGGAGGTTTAGATTGGTTATTAGGAAAAACTTTTTCACTAAGAGGGTGGTGAAACACTGGAATGCGTTGCCTAGGGAGGTGGTAGAATCTCCTTCCTTAGAGGTTTTTAAGGTCAGGCTTGACAAAGCCCTGGCTGGGATGATTTAACTGGGAATTGGTCCTGCTTCGAGCAGGGGGTTGGACTAGATGACCTTCTGGGGTCCCTTCCAACCCTGATATTCTATGATTCTATGATTCTATGATCCCTCCTGGGCCTTGGTCATATCAGATCTCCTGAGATAAGCAAGTATTATTTAGAGCATTACTTAGGTGGGATATATTCATGAAACTATAAGGTACTTAGTGAAGGAGTTAGTTAATCAATAGATCGCACACTTTCTGTGAGTACTGAACCAGTGTTCCTTAAGGTCTTTTGAATGAGTGATGCCATTAATATCCACAGGTTTCAGAGTAGCAGCCATGTTAGCCTGTATCCGCAAAAAGAAAAGGAGTACTTGTGGCACCTTAGAGACTAACAAATTTATTTCAGCATAAGCTTTCGTGAGCTACAGCTCACTTCATCGGATGCATTCAGTGGAAAATACCAGATGCATTCAGTGGAAAATACCACTGAATGCAACCGATGAAGTGAGCTGTAGTTCACGAAACCTTATGCTCAGATAAATTGGTTAGTCTCTAAGGTGCCACAAGTACTCCTTTTCTTTTTATTAATATCCACAGGACTTTTCACAAGAGAGAGGGTATTAACTGGTGCCCTGGCTAACTTCCACTGTGAGTAATTACATTTGACCTTCCTAAATCTGCAGTTTTAAATGGATATAGTATTACATTCTTCACTTAGTGTTCTAAACTGATGTGTACTGTTACCATGCTAAATAGTTTCTGTATTTCACTGCAGATGTGGCTGCATTTCAATGACAGATATACTGATCCTACGGTTCTGGTGGGATGACTGAGCACAGAAATCCTAGCATTTGTCAGGAAGTTTATTAAGGAGGAGAGATTTTTCATAAAGACAAATCAAAACAAGGCACAGTGGTAAAAAGTGTCACAAACTAAAGCCTCTCCCCTCAGAGCCTAGGAGGGAGCCCTGCCTTCCCCAGGCACTCTCCCCCGCCCTTACTGTATCTTCAGTAGCCCTTTTAGATCCTGTCCCCTGAAAACTTGTGCAAGACAGGGCCAAGGAAACTTGAGTTAACCTTCCCGGACAACTAGGGACAAGGTAGTACTGTTGCATCCTCATGCAGGTTTGTATTTTAATGCGCAAAGTGCTCTGGAACCCTTTGGGATGCAAGACACTGTATAAATGGAAGATATGATTACTGATGTCTGGTATACTGGAGTGGTATTTGAAAATCTTTGCTAAGCTCGTCATTCAGGATGGCCAGCTTTTCATACCACTACTATTCATCTGTTTCTTTTCTTCTTTAGCGCATGAGTGTCCCATACCCACTATTCCAGTGACTGTGCTTCCAATTGGAATACTATTTTCAGAACCCGGGAGCTATTTCTCTGGGCAGGTAATTAAAGTTTCTATTAATAAAAGCAAAGAAATCATCCATGATCTTCATCTCTGCTGGCGTTCTGCAAATAAGAAACGTAATTTACACTTAGTAATGAAACTTGGACTGGAGTGGAGATAGTGTGCACAGGTCATTCAGACACAGATCAGTGTGATTAACATTGGAGCCAGGTTTGGCCTTCTGGCAGCAGCTGACTTACCGCATCCCCTCACTTAGGTAATATACCTACTGGGAGGGGACAGTTTTAAAGACCTGCTTAATATAAAGATGTGCTAGAGAATTAGTGAATTAGAAATGGTAACCTCAGCTGGAAGCTCCACAGGAACAATGTCACTGAAATTAAGTTTAAGTTGCTGCACTTTCCACATCTATTTCTAGGGCCTCCAACACAGTAGTACCGGGGCTCCTTCAACAGGCTGGTAACAAGTTGTCATCATTTCAAGTCACTTGTCAGTCATAAACAGTTCAAATGATAAATGCCTCACAATTAAATGATCTGGTGCTAATTGCTCTTTTGCATGTAATTATCCGTGCAGATTTAATCAGTATGGAAATATCACTACATGCCAAAAAGTAAAAATAAGGCTGGGGAAAAAATGCCTTAAAAAACAACAACAAAAACCCTTGGTGGTCAGACTTTTTAGTTAATGCTGGAACACCATATTTGCTTATATCTCTCTCAGTGAGTGTCTCTGGCCAAGAGAGCTTTCGTAAGTGTAACCTTTCTGCCAGGTGGAGTTAGCTGCAACAAAGGCTGGGTTGAGTATCGAGGGGTTCCTTTTCAACAATACAGCACAAAACCGTTTCAAGCCCCCACCCAGTGAACTGCGACAATTACACATAAGCCCCCTGGGTGCATCTAAGAGGCAATACTTCCCCTCTCCAAGCCCAGAGTCTGAGTGTAGCAAAAACTTTTAATAAAAGGAAGGAATTAACTGAGCATTAATTTGGGAAGATACCACAACTAGGGTTCATAAACACAAACCATGAGCAAAAGACTCACCCCCAAGTAAGTTGGGCAATGTCCTTTTCCCCTCAGGTTCTTAAGTCCAGCAACCCCAAAGTCCCTTTAACGTGCCCGTCCCTTCTCTGTGCCCCACTCAGAGCTGCCGTCCTTGGCCAGTGCAGCCCCAGACTTCAGAGATTCATCTGCAGAGTTCACCTCCCACGCTGTGTGGAAGGTAGGGAGGGGTAAGGAGGCACCTTTCAGGCTGCACTGCTCAGGCACTTGCGTGTCACCCTAACAGCTGATTGCCGCGCCTCTGCTGGCCACTTGCCACGCCTCTCTGCCAGCCACCCTGCTGGCCACTTGCCATGCCTCTCCACCAGTCGCCCTGCTGGTCGCACCTTTCCACCAGCCACCCTGTTAACTATTTGCCACACCTCTCTGCCAGCCGCCCTGCTAGTCGCTTGCCATACCTCTCCACCAACCACCCTGCTGGCCACTTGCCACGCCTCTCCGCCAACCACCCTGCTGGCCACTTGCCACACCTCTCCATCATCTGCCCTCTCACCAAGATGTCTTCAAGGCCTCCCCCACACTTAACACAGCTCTCAGTAATCTCAGCTCTCAGTGATTTCAGCTGTTAATGGGAGAGCCTTACTGCTGGTGCACACTGGGCAGTCTCTTGCAATAGAGACACTATCCCAAAGTAGGTTTAATACTTAGACCCTAAGTATCAGTTATTTCAGCTCTGCAACATGTAACAAGACTCTCAATTGACTCTAAATTAGCTCTTTTATTATACCATGGAGAGAAGAAGGGTCAAATGGTGTCTGGGATCCTTAAACAGAGCCCACACCACCATGTACAAGTACCTATCCCCACCCTCTCTCAACTCATTGGACTTTGGAACCCATGTCCCCTGCTTAGCGAGAGCTGTTCAGTTGAGGGTGAGTCCCTCCATTGGGGTAGGCCAGGTTCTGCTGCCCTCGGTTCACACAAGGATAACAACCCTTTATTACTCCTGCCCCAATAACAAGGAGACTGGGGATCCAACACCAGCCACAAGTGATCATTTGGGCAAGCAATCCCATCGTGCTGAGCACCTAGGCAGGGTGGGTCTGTCCATGCAAATGAGATCAGCTTTTGAGGTCTTTTTCCAGAGCTCATCACTAGATGTCAGGGGAGAGCTCATCCAGACTCTGTTTAAATATTCCTTAAAATAGAGTAAATGATAAGTGCCTTTCAAAGACAGAAAAGTTTGGGCCATAGCCTCTGGGGTTAAGCATCTGAAAAGAAATGTTGATGACACTGAGAACAAGGTTGAACATGTGGAGGAGAATATACAAGATCTTAACAATGCTTAATAAGAATGTTCTATGTTGGTACAGTGTCTACCACAATGGGGTCCTGGTCTATTATTGGGGCTTCTAGAAGTAATGATCATACAAATAAATAATAATTATTTAATTAATAAAGGACCAATTACAATTGGTCAAAACCAAGGAGTGGTTTTGGATTTGGTTCCACAAAATATTGTCATCGAGGTTTTAGAGCTGCTCTAACTTTGCCTCTGCTATACGGCCCCTTTCCTACACACCCAGACGAGTGTGTGGTGGTTGTTAAGCAAGCTAATGACATGGAGCAAAAGATTAAAAAAGAAATTATTACCAAAAGAGTGAAGCAGAATCAAGGCCTGATTTTTATTTTCTTGAGGAGAGAAAAAAGACTTTTGCTTTGTATCTTTTTAATTTTTATTGTTAATGATCTCAGTTAATGTTTAATAGTACTAGATGGATTTGAGTATGCCTTTTCTATAGTGACCCATTTCCCACAGTGAAGTAATGATGAAATATGTAATTCATTTGACTAAGTAAAAAGTTGATAGAAAGGCTGTGGGTGGGGAATGGCATTGCAAACTTCCTTGTGCTGCCCAGCCAATATTCCACAACCCAAAGGAGGGGGAAGCATCTCAAAGATTGAGAAGGTCTTTCATTCTCTATGTCTTTTTCAGTCTTTCCTCATTCAGAGGAGCTTACGAAGGGTGACAACTATGTGGAGAATTTTGTGTGCGTGTGTGATATGCACACTTCTTCACTAGGAATCCTGAGAGCAGGTCACTAAATAGCTATCAGATGGCAACAGAATTCAATCACTGTTGTATGAACTTGGGCTGGATATGAACCAATGTCATGGTGACAAAGGTTCCTGAGCTCATTACGAATCCACTGAGCTCTCTAAACTCTAATACTTTATTATTATTCTATACGGGCACACACACTTCAACATCTTTGTATTTTACCAACTGGACATTGAAGACATTCTTTGTGCTGCATTTATGCCAGGAAGATCATTTGGACACTTTTTGGTTTGGAGATCATGTTTTTTTCCCATCATTACAGTGGAGTATTTTATAGTGAGGGTTGTTATTTAGATTTATATGGTGTGAACTAGTATTGAAACTTATTTATTTCTGTTTTTTGTTGGCTTGTTACGAATGCCTCTGACAAAATATCATTAAAATAATAATTATAGAAATGTTCATAATGATGAGGTAGATTCAGTATCTATTTTCCGCCCTGAAAGTTGTCTGCACTCCATCCTCAAATGATTTTGTGATAAGTTAACTCTCTGGAAGGCATAGCATTAATTTTCTGATGCATGTTCAGCTTTTCTACACTAGAACAGAAAAAAAACAACCCCACTGACTGATTGGATCTTAACAGTGTATTTCTTCAGGACTTCTGAATCACAGCAGATCAGATCGTTCTGAACTGATGTGATGTATAATGCCCATATCTGCTATGCAGTCAGTTCCTCTCATTTTGTTTGAAGAGATAAGAATAAAGCTCCAGAATTTGGGTGAAATTGTTTTTATTACTGGACTCACAAGATTTATTATGGGCATAAAAAATTTGACTGCAACTGTCACAGAGCTCTGGTCTACACTAGGAGTTGAGGTTGAATTTAGCAGCATTAAATCGAATTAACCCTGCACCCGTCCACATGACGAACCCCTTTTTTTCGACTTAAAGGGCTCTTAAAATCGATTTCCTTACTTCACCCCCGACAAGGGGATTAGCGCCGAAATTGGCCTTGCTGGGTCGAGTTTGAGGTACTGTGGATGCAATTAAATGGTATTGGCCTCTAGGAGCTATCCCAGAGTGCTCCATTATGACCGCTCTGGACAGCACTCTCAACTCAGATGCACTGGCCAGGGAGATAGGAAAAGGCCTGCGAACTTTTGAATTTCAATTTCCTGTTTGGCCAGTGTGGCAAGCTGCAGGTGACCATGCAGAGCTCATCAGCAGAGGTGACCATGATGGAGTCCCAGAATCGCAAAAGAGCTCCAGCATGGACTGAACGGGAGGTACGGGATCTGATCGCTGTATGGGGAGAAGAATCCATGCTATCAGAACGACGTTGCAGTTTTCGAAATGCCAAAACATTTGTCAAAATCTCCCAGGGCATGAAGGACAGAGGCCATAACAGGGACCTGAAGCAGTGCCGCGTGAAACTTAAGGAGCTGAGGTAAGCCTACCAGAAAACCAGAGAGGCGAACAGCCGCTCTGGGTCAGAGCCCAAAACATGCCGCTTCTATGATGAGCTGCATGCCATTTTAGGGGGTTCAGCCACCACTACCCCAGCCATGTTGTTTGACTCCTTCAATGGAGATGGAGGCAACACGGAATCAGGTTTTGGGGATGAGGAAGATGATGACGATGAGGTTGTAGATAGCTCACAGCAGGCAAGCGGAGAAACTGGTTTTCCCGACAGCCAGGAACTGTTTCTCACCCTGGACCTGGAGCCAGTAGCCCCTGAACCCACCCAAGGCTGCCTCCCGGACCCGCCAGGCGGAGAAGGGACCTCTGGTGAGTGTACCTTTTAAAATACTATACATGATTTAAAAGCAAGTATGTTTAATGATTAATTTGCCCTGGCATTCGTGGCTCTCCTGGATATACTCCCAAAGCCTTTGCAAAAAGTTTCTGGGGAGGGCAGCCTTATTCCATCCACCATGGTAGGACACTTTACCACTCCAGGCCAGTAACACGTACTCGGGAATCATTGTAGAACAAAGCATTGCAGTGTATGTTTGCTGGCGTTCAAACAACATCCGTTCTTTATCTCTCTGTGTTATCCTCAGGAGAGTGATATCATTCACGGTCACCTGGTTGAAATAGAGGGTGCTTTTCTTGAGGGGACATTCAGAGGTGCTCGTTCCTGCTGGGCTGTTTGCCTGTGGCTGAACAGAAATGTTCCCCTCTGTTAGCCATGGGGAGGGAGGAAGGGGGAAGAGGTTAGCCACGCACTGGGTGGAAGCAAAATGTGACCTTGGAATGAAAGCACATGTGCTATGTATGTAATGTTAACAGCAAGGTTTACCATGAAAGAGTGTACCCATTGTTCTATAAAATGTGTCTTTTTAAATACCACTGTCCCTTTTTTTTTCTCCACCAGCTGCATGTGTTTCAAGGATCACAGGATCTTCTGCTTCCCAGAGGCTAGCGAAGATTAGGAGGCGAAAAAAACGCACTCGTGATGAAATGTTCTCTGAGCTCATGCTGTCCCACACTGACAGAGCACAGACGAATGCGTAGAGGCAGACAATGTCAAAGTGCAGGAAAGCACAAAATGACCGGGACGAGAGGTGGCGGGCTGAAGAGAGTAAGTGGCGGGCTAAAGAGAGTGCTGAAGCTGAAAGATGGTGGCAGCGTGATGAGAGGAGGCAGGATTCAATGCTGAGGCTGCTGGAGGATGAAACTAATATGCTCCAGCATATGGTTGAGCTGCAGGAAAGGCAGCAGGAGCACAGACCGCCGCTACAGCCTCTGTGTAACCAACCGCACTCCTCTCCAAGTTCCATAGCCTCCTCACCCAGGCCCAAGAACATGGTGGGGGGGCCTCCGGCCACCCAGCCACTCCACCCCAGAGGATTGCCCAAGCAACAGAAGGCTGGCATTCAATAAGTTTTAAAGTTTTAAACTTTTAAAGTGCTGTGTGGCCTTGTCCTTCCCTCCTCCACCACCCCTCCTGATGCTTCTCTCCTCCACCACCCCTCCTGGGCTACCTTGGTAGTTATCCCCCTATTTGTGTGATGAATTAATAAAGAGTGCATGAATGTGAAGCAACAATGACTTTATTGCCTCTGCAAGCGGTGATCGAAGGGAGGAAGGGAGGGTGGTTAGCTTACAGGGAAGTAGAGTGAACCAAGGGGCAGGAGGGTTTCATCAAGGAGAAACAAACAGAACTTTCACACCATAACCTGGCCAGTCATAAAACTGGTTTTCAAAGCTTCTCTGATGCGCACCGCACCATCCTGTGCTCTTCTAACCGCCCTGGTGTCTGGCTGCGCGTAACCAGCAGCCAGGCGATTTGCCTCAACCTCCCACCCCACCATAAACGTCTCCCCCTTACTCTCACAGATATTGTGGAGCACACAGCAAGCAGTAATAACAGTGGGAATATTGGTTTCACTGAGGTCTAAGCGAGTCAGTAAACTGCGCCAGCGCGCCTTTAAACGTCCAAATGCACATTCTACCACCATTCTGCACTTGCTCAGCCTGTAGTTGAACAGTTCCTGACTACTGTCCAGGCTGCCTGTGTACGGCTTCATGAGCCATGGCATTAAGGGGTAGGCTGGGTCCCCAAGGATAACTATAGGCATTTCAACATCCCCAACAGTTATTTTCTGGTCTGGGAAGTAAGTCTCTTCCTGCAGCTTTTGAAACAGACCAGAGTTCCTGAAGATGCGAGCGTCATGCACCTTTCCGGCCATCCCACGTTGATGTTGGTGAAACGTCCCTTGTGATCCACCAGTGCTTGCAGCACTATTGAAAAGTACCCCTTGCGGTTTATGTACTCGGCGGCTTGGTGCTCCAGTGCCAAGATAGGGATATGGGTTCCGTCTATGGCCCCACCACAGTTAGGGAATCCCATTGCAGCAAAGCCATCCACTATGACCTGCACATTTCCCAGGGTCACTATCCTTGATATCAGCAGATCTTTGATTGCATGGGCTACTTGCATCCCAGCAGCCTCCACAGTAGATTTGCCCACTCAAAATTGATTCCCGACTGACTGGTAGCTGTCTGGCGTTGCAAGCTTTCACAGGGCTATCGTCACTCGCATCTCAACTGTGAGGGCTGCTCTCATCTTGGTATTCTGGCGCCTCAGGGCAGGGGAAAGCAAGTCACAAAGTTCCATGAAAGTGCCCTTATGCATGCAAAAGTTTCGCAGCCACTGGGAATCGTCCCAGACCTACAACACTATGCGGTCCCACCAGTCTGTGCTTGTTACTCAGGCCCAGAATCAGTGTTCCACCACATGAGCCTGTCCCATTAGCACCATGATGCCCATATTGCCAGGGCCCGTGCTTTGAGAGAAGTCTGTGTCCCTGTCCTCATCACTCTTGTCACTGTGCTGATGTCACCTACTTGCCCAGTATCGCTTTGCCAGGTTCTGGTGCTGCATATACTGCTGGATAATGCGTGTGGTGTTTAATGTGCTCCTAATTGCCAAAGTGATCTGAGCGGGCTCCTTGCTTGCCGTGGTATGGCGTCTGCACAGAAAAAAGCTGCGGAACGATTGTCTGCCGTTGCCCTGATGGAGGGAGGGGTGACTGACGACATGGCTTACAGGGAATTAAAATCAACAAAGGGAGTGGCTTTGCAAGAAACTAAATGGCCCCCTCAAGGATAGAACTCAAAACCTCAAGGACAGAATTCAAAACTGGGTTTAGCAGGCCGTTGATTTCACAGGGGGACGGAGGGAGGAGAAAATGAATGCAAAACAAATCTGGTCTATTTCTTGTTTTGAGCCACTTCATCTATCTTTATACATCTTTCTGGCAGCAGACTGTGCAGTACGACCGCTAGCCATCTTCATCTCCTGGGTGCTCAGCAGAAGACTGTGCAGTATGACTACTGGCCATCGTCTTCTGCTAGCTGCAGATTAAAAGACAGTGCACTGCTGGTAGGACTCAATCACCATGAGACGAAACAAGGGATATGACCTGGCTGAGTCACTCCCATGTTTGCCCAGGTGCCCGGTTAAAAGAGCACCCAGGACTACGTCGACGAAGGCTACCAGTCATACTGCACTGTCTGCTGCCAAAAGGCAATAAACTGCTACTGTATAGCAATGCAGTACCATGTCTGCCAGCACCCAGGAGACATACGGTGATGGTTAGCTGAGCGGGCTACATGCTTGCCGTGGTATGGCATCTGCACAGGTAACTCAAGAAAAAAGGTGCAAAATGATTGTCTGCCCTTGCTTTCATGGAGGGAGGGAGAGAACGGGGGCCTGACGATATGTACCCAGAACCACCCGCGACAATGTTTTAGCCCCATCACGCACTGGGATTTCTACCCAGAATTCAAATGGTCAGCGGAGACTGCGGGAACTGTGGGATAGCTACCCACAGTGCAACGCTCCGGAAGTCGACGGTTGCCTCGGTACTGTGGACACACTCCGCTGACTACATGCACTTAGAGCGTTTGTGGGGACACACACAATCGACTGTATAAAACCACTTTCTACAAAACCAACTTCTATAAATTCGACCTAATTTCATAGTGTAGACAAGAGAGTGATAAACTTTACATATTGGGGTCCCTGACCCTGGCAGCATGAACTGGACTTGAAACACATCTACTGCTTTGGGTCCTTATTTTCATATAGTCCTACTGTCAAACAGAAAATATTTAATTCTTGGAATTCAGTGCGTACAATTTTATTATTTTCTTTAAATCTTCCCCTTGTTTCAATTGCTGTTTATTAAATGTTCTTTTGACATAATATTTTCCTTTCTAAATGTGCCTGGGCTCATGAGGGGAACACCGTGGAGGCAAAACTGAATCTCTCATTAGAAACTATTTACGGACTGCAAGTAATGAAAAAGCAATGACAGATGAAATGGTGACTGTCTTTAGCATTTGGAATCCAGACTTCGTTGCACTTGTTGATCAACTCTGAAAAATGAAATATGAACTGTAACAGAATATCACTTTCAGTAAGTCTTCTATCATCACATAAGGGATTAGGACTGCTACATAATTCTGCTTCTTCTGTAAAAGGGGACACTGTGACATAAAGAGGGGCTGATTGTTCCATTAGTTCTTGATATCATTTTGTACTTATGACATCATCAGCTACGTGAATTGATATTTGCAGTCTGTAATCATCGGAAATGCTTTGGAACTGCTTACACAATTTGACATCTAGCCACCTTCCCATCTTCAGAATTTGTTGACTGCTGGACTACTGTACTCCTCCTCCCTCCCCCACCCCAAAAGAGTGGTCTTTTTATTCTTTGGAGATTTGAAACAGATATTGTCTTTCATGTGACTTAATTTGAATTTATTTTTGGAGTTTTCATATACTTTGGGGACTCAAAGGAGTTGCTGATAAATTAAGCAAATATGCAATAAATAGCTATCTACTGGATTTCAGTATGCATTAATTGTGACTGGACTCCAAGAGTGAGCTCTTATAAGGTGAACTTTCATTATAAGGTGCCATCTTGTACCAGTACCCTGATTATTTCTTCATAGAAATCTTAGTTCCTGGTGTGAAAGAGGACTACAGGCCTTGTAGCTTACCAGTATATCTATACTAACAAGCTACTAGTGGGTGCCAGATGATTTACTAGCAGCTATGTTGAGTGCCTGAAGCTATCATCTCCCGTGATGACCTATCTGCCCATCAGTTTGTTCAACACCATGGCATGCATCCGTGATCCACTTCATCCTGCTGTCAAAGGCTCTGGTTAATAGGTACCTTCATGTTTAGAGATTTCCAAGTCAGGTAGGTCCATTTCTAACAAATAAATTTCGTTTTAGAGAATTATCAGATGAAGAAGGTAGTCCTATGGTGTCCTATAGTCCTATAGGGCTTGTCTATCTGGGCAAGTTATTCTGTAGTTTATGTTTGATGCGATAGAGAAGGAGAAGCCAGTGGAAAATTTCAAAGTGATGGGCTAGGAGAATGATCTTTGCAGCAGCATTCGGAATGGTTATGCATGATCAACATATGCAAGATTGCATTTGTTAATAGAGTGCCTTTTTCTGGTTTATCTTAAGTCACTTTGGAAGTGACTTAAAATAAACCAGAAAAAAGCAATCTTATTCTGGAATAAGAGTGTCCACATGGGGAGCTAGTGTGGAATAGCTATTGTAGAATAGTTATTTGGAATAGCTATGATAGTCAATTATGTACAAACCCTTATTCAGCAAAAAGCTCCAGCTGAGCTACATTTCCCACTTTCTTATTGCTCAACTGGTTTTTTAGGATATCACACTCAAAGAAGGGTGCTGTGTTGGTGCTTAATATAAAAATAAAATAACAATGTTTAAAAAGTGCAGAAAATAAACAAAGGAGCCTAATACCAAGGCTGTCTGTCCTTGAAGGAATGAAGGATTCAACTGTGGAAACCAGAGAGCAGTACTTTCCTGTGTGGGGTGGGGACTGAAAACTATATTGTTGTAGAGAAATTTAGGAATAATCAGGCCATTTTCTCCCTTTTCCCCAGCTGTAAAGCTTGCCAGGCTGGGCATTTTCACTGGCTCCAGAGAACAATTTTATAGCAAGCAGTTTATTACAACACAAAAAGAAAAATGTGCTAATTCTGTATCCTTAGCTGCACAAATAAAGAAAACATGTCATTGATTAACTAATGTGATCCCCAAAGCCTGTTTCTTTTTAACAGACATGGTTTAATCTTTGAGCGGCAGATGCACAAATTGTCTTAAGGCTGAAACTACAAACAGTGTGATTTTGTGAGGAGAACTGTACAAGGAGGGAGACTATGGCAACAGTTGCAATTTGCTATTTCTCTCTCTCTCTCTCTTTTGCAGCACTGCACCAAATCTGGCCTGGTGCCTTGCCTTGAAAGACACTTCGTTTCAAGCGCCATCCCCTGAGAGTATGGTTCAGCATTTTCTTTGCTGCGGTGATCAATGTCTAGCAGTTCATGTGAAAATGGAGCTTCATTCCAGTTCTATTTCTAATCTTTCAAATGAGTAAATTAGTTATGAATTATTTATCTAGAAGATTCAAGTGGGCACTAACAAAGGAAAATCAAATGTGCTTAGTACTGCCTTCCATGAAAATTTGGAGCTTTAGAAATTTATCCACCACGTCTCCAGTCATGGCTTCATTTTTTTCTGAAAACTTGACAAGTAGGATTCACCTCTGCAAGGTTCTGAGCACATCTTGTGATCTGCTTAGCATCATTGCCTCCCCTTTGATTCAGTGTTATGCAGAATCGGGTCCTTAGTAAGGGAACTAAAAGGTGATGATTTCTATTGTGCTCTGAACTGATGTGTTCAAACCACTGAGCAAAGCAAATATATTCATTAAATAAAGCTAAACCTCTCAGGCTCAAATATAATATGCTGAACAAGAACTGAGAGATTTTTTCTCTTTGCTTTATGGACCTGCAATATATACCTGAACCAGAAAAGCACTTAAGCAGGTGAGTAACTTCAAGCACATGAACAGTCCTATTAGCTTAAAGCTAAACACATGCTTAAGTGCTTTGCTGTATTCAAGTCAGTGGGTTTCAGTATGATGAATCAGCTGAATTGGCTGACACACTCTGACCCAGTTATTTAATTCACCTTTTTCTCAGCAATACAAAATACCATGGATCACTGCCAATCTATTTTGACCACCTTCCAGATATTACAATATTAGACAACTCACTGCATGGTAATGTATGTTGGGAACTGATTTCCTGAAGCTAAAGTTCTCTTCTTTCGTTTGTGGACAAATGTCTTTCAATTGTTTTGAAAAGAAAACTGACTCCCACAAATAGCCCTGGCCTCCTATAAATCTCCTGGCTTGTGCCTATTGCAAAATTCTGACTTTTTTATTGTAATAAACTAGCTATATGTTCAACTTGAATTTTATATGTGTACAAACTACTTCTCTGAGATGGCATCAGAACCACTTAGCTGTATGCCTTAGGCCCTATGCTGCTGAAAGCTAGTGAAAGTTCTTCTTTAGCCCAAGAGGGAGAGGCCCTCTGCTTTTGAAGAAGAAAAATGTGGCTTTTATGCTATTTCTAGACCTCTGCTAGAGTAAAATATGGCCACTTGGGGAAGTAGAAGGCATATCATGACTGGGAAGGACTTCAGGAACCACACTGAGAGCAATAAGAATATTTTAGTGCACAGAGTTTTTGAAAGATGTTTTTTGCTTATTTTTAGAGCTGCATTTTGTGTCCCGAACAATATCATCAGATGTGACTTTCTGCTGGAAATGATTAATACATGTCAGCTCTCAATGTGAACTAACAACACCATTAACACTTATGGAGATATTGAAACAGCAGCAGGTATTTCTGAACATTCTTTTGAAATTTAAGTATGTATTTTCACTGGGGGCAGAGCTGCACGACTACCCAGCGCATCCACAGGTGGCAGATCGTGGTAAGCTGTTCAAACTGGGCTGCTTCTGATCCAGAACCAAAATGTTGCCGCCCCTAGTCGTTAATCATCAGTATGCTGATGACGCTGTAGTGTTTGCTTACTTGGAAACAAGTCTTCAGGAGATCATCGGTGTCTTTGCTGAAGCATACCAGAAAATGGGACTGACACTCAACATCCAGAAGACAGAGGTCCTCTTTCAGCAAGCTCCTGGGCACAACTCACAGCACCAGCCGTACAGATCCACAATCACCTCCTGGAGAATGTTGTGCATTTCCCATACCTTGGAAGCCACCTCTCAGACGCAGCTGACACTGATGAAGAAATCTAGTTCCGGCTCAAATGTGCTAGCCGAGCTTTTGGTTTTCTGAGAGAGAGGGTGTTTGAAGATTGCGACATCAGAATTAAACCCAAACTTATGGTTTACAAAGCTGTTGTGATCCTCACCCTATTGTATGGGGCTGAAACATGGACAACATATAGGAAGCATCTTAAGGCTCTGGAGAAATATCAATGCTGTATGCGTAAGATTCTTTGAATTAAATGGGTGGATAGATACACTAACATCAGCATCCTCCCGCTATATCATGAGCATCAAGGAATGATTATCTATCAACTTTGCTGGGCAGGTCATGTTGTTCGGATGCCTGATTCCAGACTGCCAAAACAATTTTTCTGTTCTCAAATCAGCCAAGGCAAACATGTTAGAGGAGGGCAGAAGAAACATTACAGAGACATCCTCAAGGCTAATATGAGGAAATGTAATATTGACATCAGCTGGTGGGAATCTGTAGCTCAGGATTGACAACACTGGAGGAATTGCTTGAGACAGGGAACTCAGCACTTTGAGAACCAGATGTGACTACATGTAATGGAGAAACAGGACCGACAGAAAGAGAGTGTCATGGCTCGAACCAACTTCCCAGGTTCACTCACCCTGCTCGGTAATACAAGTCTGCAATGTGGCAGAGTCTGTGGCTCTAGAATAGGCCTTATCAGCCATCAGCAGATCCAGAGATAACTTGGATTATGGACAAATGGACAATCCATGAAAAACAATCCTCCTCGACTTTGAAGGATCGCTGATGATAATGTATTTTCAATATACATTTATTCTTATTTAACACATGATTGTTTACTGTTGAAGACAGTATAACTAATCACAGCAGTATTCCTCTAGGAGGCTTTTCCCACATGAGTAATAAATGGGAGATATGAGAGATTCTTGGCTACATGGTTTTGCATTTTTGATACCATGTTTTCTATTTGTCATTCATATACATAAATTCACAAATGAGCCACCAAATTTATACATATGTATTATGGATGGACCAATTCTAACAGTGGCCCTGGCAGCTTTAAATATTTACAGTTTAATATTATCCTGAGAGGGCTGGGGAAGTGGATTGTTTAATCAATCCTATACTTTGTTCCTATTGCCAAAGGCATAAGAGAATCATCATCAAATGGATTTCAAAAACTGTTCATATCAATGTTTTTATAATTATCTATTAACACTTGAATATGCAAAGATGGACTCAAAGGGCTGTACCCAAGAGGAAAATTAATTTTGAAAGAAACCATGACCCCAAGGTGTGCCTTAAGGAATTAGTTGTATGGGGTCAGAGCTAAGATTTTCCCAATTAAAAATAATCCTGTATAGTATCTGGATGGCTGCTAGGATCCATTGGAACCCAGAGTGACAGGCTAATTGAATTTCTCCATTGTCCTCCTATAGGTACAGCTTTCCCTTCCCAGGACAATCACAGACCGTTTAGATTGCTGGCATGCAGGATGTGCAGAGACTTTTGTGGATGGTGGTCAAGCAATCCATCACCCCAGAGGCCTTGTCTTTGCTCGGAAAAAAGGTGTGTTCTTAATTAGTTAGCTAACTTAAGGTAAAATCGTAGCAGTAACTAAGACAAGGCAGTTTGTAGATTTGTAGATTTCTCACAAGGTAGCTGGTTGAATTATAGACTATTAACTTGACCTGCTAACTCATAAAAACTACAGCTGCCTTGTCTTCACTTGGATTTTACCATGACTTAGCTAACTCAAGTGAAGAGCACACCTTTTCTCCTAGTGAAGACAGAGCCAGAGATTGTGTGTGTGTGCGCACGCACGCACATTTTTCTTGGTCAGCAGCCAGAGACATGATTGGGAGCAGTGAGACAGCTGCATTTTAAAACTTTGTTTGCATAAGATGCAAAGGATTCCTGGCTATGGGAGCTTCAGAGGAAGAAATGGCAGTTTTGGAGTCATGAATGGGAAAAGGTAGGGAAGCCCTGCTCTAGTCTCATAGCATAGTCTCATAGTCTCAGTCTACTATACTGTTCTGTCTTTGTTCTCTACACAACGTTAATAATATGAGGAAACCTAATGAACACAGTTGGGTTCCAAATAACTGTGTTTACTAACTATATATAAATATACAAGGCCTAGCAGGATTGTGGTGGCTTCTGCAACAGAACACAGGGAGGCCCACTAGATGCCTTCCAAACTATTTAAAGGGATTGTGATGGGGTGTATACCCCATACTGGCATGAAAAAGGCTGACTAGAGCTAGAGAGCTCACTTAAAGTACCTGGACACTTTGGGTGGGTTGGCCAGCCCCATATGATGATGAATCCCAACTGAGGGAGGAGCTGGGGGTTACTATAAAGAGAAGAAGTTTGTAATAAAAAGGGAGCTGTGGAGCAAGAGACAGGAAGTCTGCAGTCACTTTCTGGGATCATCAATTCATAGACTCGAAAGCCTGAAGGGACCAAAGTGATCATATAGTCTTACCTCATGTAGAACATAGGTCATAGAATTTTCCCAAAATAATTCCTAGAGCAGATCTTTTCGAAAAACATCCTTAAATCTTGACTTAAAAATGGTCAGTGATGCAGAATCCATATAGCCCTTGATAAATTGTTCCAATGATTAATTTCCCTCCCTTTCAAAAATTTATGCTTTTATTTCCATTCTGAATTTGTCTTACTTCAGCTTCCCGCCATTGTATTGTGCTATACCTTTCTCTGCTAGATATAAGAGCCCATTATTAAATATTTGTTCCTGACATATATACTTGTAGATTTTAATCAAGTCACCCCTTAATCTTTTCTTTGTTAAGATAAATAGATTGAGGTCCTTGAGTCTATCACAATAAGTCATGTTTACTAATCCTTTAATAATTCTCATGGCTCTTCTCTGAACCCTCTCCAATTTATCAACATCCTTCTTGAAATGTGGGCACCAAAACTGGAAACTGTATTCCAGCAGTGGTTGCACCAGTGCCAAATACAAGGTAAAACAACCTCTCTACTCCTACTGAGGATTTCCCTCTTTATGCTTCTCCAGATCGCATTAACTCTTTTGGCCACTTTATTAGTCACATCAGTGACCTGACCACTTAATTATTTACCACGTCCCAATTTTTGTGTCATCTCCAAATTTTATCAATGATGATTTTATGTTTTCTTCTGGATCATTGATAAAAACTGTTAAGTAGTTTAGGACCAAGAACTGATCCCTGTAGAATCCCAATGGAAACATACCAGCTCAATGATCATTCACCATTTACAGTGTCATTTTGAGACCTATCTGTTAGCCAGTTTTTAATCCATTTATTGTGTGCCATGTTAATTATATATCATTCAAGTTTTTTAATCAAAATGTCACATGGTACCAAGTTAAACGCCTTATAGAAGCCCATGTATGTTACATCAGCGCTATTTCCTTTATCAACCAAAGATATCATGTTTGTTTGCATAAATTAAATTACCATCCTTTAATTCTTTATTAAACGAGTCTCGTATCAGCCAGTCCATTATCCTGCCTAGGCTCAATGTCAGGCTGAAAGGCCTATAATTACCTGGGTTATTTCATCTACCCTTTTTTTAAAATGGCACAACAATCATTTTCTTACAGTCTTCGGGAACTTCTCCTGTGCTCCAAGACTTATTGAAAATAAATATTAATGGTCCAGCAAGCTCCTCAGCCAGGCCTTTTAAAACTCTTGGATGCAAGTTATTTGGACCTGGTGATTTAAAAATCACCTGGTGATCTAACTTTAGTAGGTTTTGTTTAATGTCCTCTGGAGACACTAGTGGAATAGAAAGAGTGATATCATCACCATATGAGGAGACTGTATCATCTGTTTTTTCCCAAACACAGAACAGAAATATTTATTGAACACTTCTGCCTTTTCTGCATTATTATTGGTTATTTTATGGATCCATTTCCATCTAGTAATGGACGAATAACATTGTCAGGATTCTTTTTGTTCTTCATATATTTGAAAAACTCTTTCTTATTATCCTTAACTCTGGTGGCCATAGATTTCTTCTTGTGTTCCTTTGTTTCCCTTGTCAATTTTCTACAATTTCTAATTTATGATTTATATTAATTGCTATCAACTTCCCCATCTTCCATTTGTTGTATTTATTTATTTAATTTATTTATTATAGATACCTTCACTTCCCCTCCTATCCAGGTAATTTTTAAACCAGCACAGCCTTCTTCCTCAATTGTGTCTTTTTGGGCATCTAGTAAGGTGTTCTTGAAGGATTCCCCATTATCATTCATATTTTTCTAATTAAATGCTTCCTCTCAGCTGATTTGGCTCATAATTATTTACAGCTTTGTGAAATTGGCCCTGTTAAAGCATCAAGTACATATAGTACTGGTCTGGACTTTATTTTGCTTGCATATTATAAATATGATCATTTACCTCATGATCATTGTACCTAAGTTACCATTAATTTTTAGTTCTGTGATCAGTTCTTCATTATCTGTTAGGATAAGACCTAATACAGATTTCCCCTTCATTGGTTGCAACACTTTTTGAGTTAGGAAATTGTCATTTTGTAATGTTAAGACATTCCAGAGAAGTTTCAGAACTGGCAGCATGAGACCTCCAGCATATGTCACTCAAATTGAAGTCTCCTATGATCCCACAGTTTTTTCCCCTACACACTACAGATAGATAGATAAAAAGCTGGTCATCCTGTTCCCTAATGTGATTTGGTAGTCTGTAGCAGACACCAACTAATACCCCTCTTATGCTTTTGTTAGGACCTTGATCCATCAGTATTCAAGATCAGTTCCTTCTGAGTTATCAGTGACTCAGAAACAGATAATGCCAACATTATGTGAATCATCCCACAAGTTTTCAGTAATACTAACTAGATTGAATTTATGCTCTTAAATGAGCAATTCCAATTCCTCTTGTTTGTTACCCAGGCTCCTAGCATTGGTGTATAGGCAATTCAAGAATTTCTTCTCTTCATGTCCTTTAGTTCCTTGGTTAATTTTAATTAATCAGAGTGAAAAGAGCCCGAGGAGGGCGGAAGGGTTTTTAAGTTTATATTTACATGCTGGGACTGCTTCAGAGATTCCAGGGGAGAGCTCTGCAAATCTTAGTTCTGCACGAAAGATAAGCTTGGAGAATCCTAAGAGAGGCTGAGTAAGAAGAAGCCCAGGAAGCAGCAGCAAGGAGGTGGACTGACCACACCTTGACTGCTGGTTATAGGGCCTCTGGGGTGGTACCCAGTGTAGTAAGAGGGCCTGGGTCCCCCTACCAGTCACTGGGAAGGTGGCCTGAGTCTAGAGAGGGAAACAAGGATGACAGAGTGCCTTGAGAGAAGGGTGGGAGGACAATGGGGCCCGGAATTTGGGCTGAAGACCTTGTTATAAGGGCACTGGATTGTTCATTTGTGGGACTTTGATACCCTGGAAGGGGAGAGACTTTGAAGTGACCTTGCTGCTGGGTCAAGCCACAAGAAGGGAGACCACTGCAGGGCCAGAGCAGCTGTTGGGAAGGAGGCAGGAGACAATGAATGAGCAGCTATGCCAAGCCCAGCCACAAGGGGCAAACCTGAGGTTAGCATACTCTTCTACAGGAATACTACCCGGTTCCTAGACCTATACATTACATGAACTTTTTCCATTAGTCCAAAAATTCAAGAAAATCTTGATTTGGTCAGAATTACAATGAGTTTTTGTAATCCCATTCTTGTCCCTAATGAAGATTAATGTGAAATTTAATTCACATAATTAAATTGCCATTCTAATATGATTGGCAGGTCTAAATCTCTGCTCACAAGGTGCAGAATAGTACAGGCGTTAGATGTCAGGATTAAGGCTCCCTGGGAAATGTGCATAGAGATGCATGCAGTGATCTTATACGCAGATGAAAATCCATTGACATCAGTGGAGATTCTTAGATTTACATTTGTGTCACTGAGGGCTGAATTTGGCTCACAGTGCCTAATGAGTTAATACTACTTCTCTGAGTTTATGTCTCAAATAACATTTTTAAAAGAAAAAATCCTGAATGTGGTTTTACCAAGAGAAAAGGAGTACTTGTGGCACCTTAGAGACTAACCAATTTATTTGAGTATGAAAGCTCATGCTCAAATAAATTGGTTAGTCTCTAAGGTGCCACAAGTACTCCTTTTCTTTTTGCGAATACAGACTAACACGGCTGTTACTCTGAAATTTACCAAGAGAGAAATTCTTCCCTTCTGGGCCGTAGATGAATTGTGAGCTACTATATCCCTTTTTTGAAACATCCACGGGGAATGGAAAAACCACATGAGCCTTCTTGTGACAGTGAACAGAGACACATCTTGACAAGCGATGGACTACCTTTATTGTTCAAGTGATGTATGCTGGCAACTAGCATCATTTGCTCTTGAAGTAACGTGGCACTGAGTCACTTTACCTTGTGTGACTGTTGATGAGTCAATTTTGCTCCCTGAAGCCACGCTCCAGATGCTGTCTAGTTTTATCTGACTTATACATTCCAATTTATTTTTAGTCATTTGCATTCTGCTTGGTTCATGAAAGTGTACTTTTGGTGTATTTTGTCATCTTTACAGGCTATCAGTTGTAGCCCCACAAAAGAGGTGGAAAGCATACCCATATCCTCCTCACATGAAGCGTCCCTAATTTAGAACCAAAACTAGCAATTCTTTAAAAATGCTAGCCCGTAAAGCAGATTAGTCCTGAGACGAGCTTTGATTCACACACTGGCTATTTACATAGGATTTTCTAGGGACAGGTGTGGCCAAACCTTTTTGACATGTGAAACCTAGAATAATAAAGAATGAGACTTCAAGTTGCAAGTAACTTTCAGGGCTGCTGCTTTCTCACCACCATAGCAAGCTGCCTTGGACTGTATGTGGGGGGAGGGGCAGATGTTGAGGGTGGAAGATTATTGTGTGTGTGTGTGTATGGTCACTAATGGTTATGTGGGGTAGAGGGAGAAATGTGCTTCACTTTTGTTTAGTTTCGTAATGATTCTAGATTGTATTTTTTAATTAAAATGGCAAGGTCACTTACAGCCCAGCAAAGACATTCTTTTATGTTGCTGCATTTATATCCAAAGAAATATACACAATTTTGGGGTGAAACACTCCATTATTACAGCACTGAGGCAAACTTCTTCTGTGCCTGTAACTCACAGCAACAACAGGAACAAATGGAAGCACATCATTTCATGCTGAGCTGCTAAACTTTGGCCTAGCTGCTGTGCACAGGTCATCGGAGCTGCATTTTGGCTAACCCTGTTACAAAAGTCTTAACAATCAACACAGCTAAAGTGTGAGTTGTTTTCATTATCTTTGTGTGAATCATAAACAGGGTTGTTTACTGCAGAAACTTCCAATCAGTTATAGATATCTGCAAGTTCACTGAAGGTAATGGGACAACACGGGTGTCTGAGAACATAATGGGAGTATGCAGTGTTGTTGTAGCCGTGTCGGTCCCAGGATATGAGCGAGATAAGGTAGGTGAAGTAGTATCTTCTATTGGCGAGAGAGACAAGCTTTAGAGCTTACAGAGTTCTTCTATGTAAGCTTGAAAGCTTGTCTCTTTCACCAGCAGCAGCAGGTCCAATAAAAGATATTACCTCAATCCCCTTATTTCTCTAACATAATGGGAAGTCAGCTGAATTGCATAGATATAAATGAAAGCATAATTTGGCCTTCAGAAACTCCAGGTTTAGAGGTCTTACAAAGAGTGCAGATGCAAGTGGTTGGTGATCAGCTGATGATGTGTGTGAATAAAGAACCTGGCTTGACTTTCAGAACCCAGGATGAGTTTGCAGGGCTCGCCCTAAGAAAAAAAATCTTTGTGTCAGTAAACTGAACTCATCTGGTATAGAAATAATGGAGCAATGTCAACAATGGAACTAAAAAGAAAAGGAGTACTAGTGGCACCTTAGAGACTAACCAATTTATTTGAGCATCCGATGAAGTGAGCTGTAGCTCACGAAAGCTTATGTTCAAATAAATTTGTTAGTCTCTAAGGTGCCACAAGTACCCCAACAAATTTATTTGAACATAAGCTTTCGTGAGCTACAGCTCACTTCATCGGATGCTGTAGCTCATGAAAGCTTATGCTCAAATAAATTGGTTAGTCTCTAAGGTGCCACTAGTACTCCTTTTCTTTTTGCGCATACAGACTAACACAGCTGCTACTCTGAAACAATAGAACTATATACTGTATTCCCGACTCCAATTTTAGAGTAAAATTTTATTTGAAAGGTTTCAAATTTTATTCTGGATGATGTATATTTGAAAAGTTTTGGATGGTGAACACTGAGCCCTGGTCTAAACTAGGACTTTAGGTCGAATTTAGCAGCGTTAAATCGATGTAAACCTGCACCCGTCCACACAATGAAGCCCTTTATTTCGACTTAAAGGGCTCTTAAAATCGATTTCCTTACTCCACCCCTGACAAGTGGATTAGCGCTTAAATCGACGTTGCCGGCTCGAATTTGGGGTACTGTGGACACAATTCGATGGTATTGGCCTCCGGGAGCTATCCCAGAGTGCTCCATTATGACCGCTCTGGACAGCACTCTCAACTCAGATGCACTGGCCAGGTAGACAGGAAAAGAACCGCGAACTTTTGAATCTGATTTCCTGTTTAGCCAGCGTGGCAAGCTGCAGATGACCATGCAGAGCTCATCAGCACAGGTGACCATGATGGAGTCCCAGAATCGCAAAAGAGCTCCAGCATGGACCGAACGGGAGGTACGGGATATGATCGCTGTTTGGGGAGAGGAATCCGTGCTATCAGAACTCCGTTCCAGTTTTCGAAATGCCAAAACCTTTGTGAAAATCTCCCAGGGCATGAAGGACAGAGGCCATAACAGGGACCCGAAGCAGTGCCGCGTGAAACTGAAGGAGCTGAGGCAAGCCTACCAGAAAACCAGAGAGGCGAACAGCCGCTCTCGGTCAGAGCCCCAAACATGCCGCTTCTATGATGAGCTGCATGCCATTTTAGGGGGTTCAGCCACCACTACCCCAGCCGTGTTGTTTGACTCCTTCAATGGAGATGGAGGCAATACGGAAGCAGGTTTTGGGGACGAAGAAGATGATGATGTTGAGGAGGTTGTAGATAGCTCACAGCAAGCAAGCGGAGAAACCGGTTTTCCCGACAGCCAGGAACTGTTTCTCACCCTAGACCTGGAGCCAGTACCCCCCGAACCCACCCAAGGCTGCCTCCTGGACCCAGCAGGCGGAGAAGGGACCTCTGGTGAGTGTACCTTTTAAAATACTATACATGGTTTAAAAGCAAGCATGTGAAAGGATTACTTTGCCCTGGCATTTGCGGTTCTCCTAGATGTAGTCCTAAAGCCTTTGCAAAAGGTTTCTGGGGAGGGCAGCCTTATTGCGTCCTTCATGGTAGGACACTTCACCACTCCAGGCCAGTAACACGTACTCAGGAATCATTGTAGAACAAAGCATTGCAGTGTATGTTTGCTGACATTCAAACAACATCCGTTCCTTATCTCTCTGTGTTATCCTCAGGAGAGTGAGATATAATTCATGGTCACCTGGTTGAAATAGAGTGCTTTTCTTCAGGGGACACTCAGAGGAGCCCATTCCTGCTGGGCTGTTTGCCTGTGGCTAAACAGAAATGTTCCCCACTGTTAGCCACAGGGAGGGGGGAAGGTTGAGGGGGTAGTCACACGGTGGGAGGAGGCAAAATGCGACCTTGTAACGAAAGCACATGTGCTATGTATGTAATGTTAACAGCAAGGTTTACCCTGAAAGAGTGTAGCCACTGTTTTATAAAATGTGTCTTTTTAAATACCGCTGTCCCTTTTTTTTTCTCCACCAGCTGCATGTGTTTCAATGATCACAGGATCTTCTCCTTCCCAGAGGCTAGTGAAGCTTAGAAAGAAAAAAAACCGCACTCACGATGAAATGTTCTCCGAGCTCATGCTGTCCTCCCACACTGACAGAGCACAGACGAATGCGTGGAGGCAAATAATGTCAGAGTGCAGGAAAGCACAAAATGACCGGGAGGAGAGGTGGCGGGCTGAAAAGAGTAAGTGGCGGGCTGAAGACAGGGCTGAAGCTCAAATGTGGCGGCAGCGTGATGAGAGGAGGCAGGATTCAATGCTGAGGCTGCTGCAGGACCAAACCAGTATGCTCCAGTGTATGGTTGAGCTGCAGCAAAGGCAGCTGGAGCACAGACTGCTTCTGCAGCCCCTCTGTAACCAACCGCCCTCCTCCCCAAGTTCCATAGCCTCCACACCCAGACGCCCAAGAACACGGTGGGGGGGCCTCCGGCCAACCAGCCACTCCACCACAGAGGATTGCCCAAAAAAAAGAAGGCTGTCATTCAATAAATTTTAAAGTTGTAAACTTTTAAAGTGCTGTGCTTAAAGTGCTGTGTGGCATTTTCCTTCCCTCCTCCACCACCCCTCCTGGGCTACCTTGGTAGTCATCCCCCTATTTGTGTGATGAATGAATAAAGAATGCATGAATGTGAAGCAACAATGACTTTATTGCCTCTGCAAGCGGTGATTGAAGGGAGGAGGGGCGGGTGGTTAGCTTACAGGGAAGTAGAGTGAACCAAGGGGCGGGGGGCTTCATCAAGGAGAAACAAACAGAACTTTCACACCGTAGCCTGGCCAGTCATGAAACTGGTTTTCAAAGCTTCTCTGATGCGTACCGCGCCCTCCTGTGCTCTTCTAACCGCCCTGGTGTCTGGCTGCGCGTAACCAGCAGCCAGGCGATTTGCCTCAACCTCCCACCCCGCCATAAACGTCTCCCCCTTACTCTCACAGATATTGTGGAGCACACAGCAAGCAGTAATAACAGTGGGAATATTGGTTTCACTGAGGTCTAAGCGAGTCAGTAAACTGCGCCAGCGCGCCTTTAAACGTCCAAATGCACATTCTACCACCATTCTGCACTTGCTCAGCCTGTAGTTGAACAGTTCCTGACTACTGTCCAGGCTGCCTGTGTATGGCTTCATGAGCCATGGCATTAAGGGGTAGGCTGGGTCCCCAAGGATACATATAGGCATTTCAACATCCCCAACAGTTATTTTCTGGTCTGGGAATAAAGTCCCTTCCTGCAGCTTTTGAAACAGACCAGAGTTCCTGAAGATGCGAGCATCATGCACCTTTCCCGGCCATCCCACGTTGATGTTGGTGAAACGTCCCTTGTGATCCACCAGAGCTTGCAGCACTATGGAAAAGTACCCCTTGCGGTTTATGTACTCAGCGGCTTGGTGCTCCGGTGCCAAGATAGGGATATGGGTTCCGTCTATAGCCCCACCACAGTTAGGGAATCCCATTGCAGCAAAGCCATCCACTATGATCTACACATTTCCCAGGGTCACTACCCTTGATATCAGCAGATCTTTGATTGCATGGGCTACTTGCATCCCAGCAGCCCCCACAGTAGATTTGCCCACTCCAAATTGATTCCCAACTGACCGGTAGCTGTCTGGCGTTGCAAGCTTCCACAGGGCTATCGCCACTCGCTTCTCAACTGTGAGGGCTGCTCTCATCTTGGTATTCATGCGCCTCAGGGCAGGGGAAAGCAAGTCACAAAGTTCCATGAAAGTGCCCTTACGCATGCGAAAGTTTCGCAGCCACTGGGAATCGTCCCAGACCTGCAACACTATGCGGTCCCACCAGTCTGTGCTTGTTTCCCGAGCCCAGAATCGGCGTTCCACAGCATGAACCTGCCCCATTAGCACCATGATGCATGCATTGGCAGGGCCCATGCTTTCAGAGAAATCTGTGTCCATGTCCTGATCACTCATGTGACTGCGCTGACGTCGCCTCCTCGCCCGGTATCGCTTTGCCAGGTTCTGGTGCTGCATATACTGCTGGATAATGCGTGTGGTGTTTAATGTCCTCCTAATTGCCCAAGTGAGCTGAGCGGCCTCCATGCTTGCCTTGGTATGGCGTCCGCACAGAAAAAAGGCGCGGAACGATTGTCTGCCGTTGCTCTGACGGAGAGAGGGGCGACTGACGACACGGCTTACAGGGTTGGCTTCAGGGAGCTAAAATCAACAAAGGGGGTGGCTTTACATCCAGGAGTATTTCAGGCAGGACTTCACAGAGGGGTCCAATAAGAAATGGTGCACCTAAGTTATTGTTCTTATTGGAACAAGGAGGTTAGCCTGGCCTCTGATTGATACATGGCTAGATTTACCTCGCTGCACCTTCTCTGTGAGTGACTGCAGTGTGACCTAGAGGAATGAGTCCCCTAGACAGGGGAGGAGGCAAATGAGTACAAAACAAATCTGGTCTATTTCTTGTTTTGACCCACTCCATCTATCTTTTACATCTTTGGCTGGCAGCAGACGGTGCAGAAGGACTGCATGCCATCCATATCTCATGGCTGCTCGGCAGAAGATGGTGCAGTACGACTGCTAGCCATCCTCATCTCTTGCCTGCCTGGCAGAAGATGGTACAATACGACTGCTAGCAGTCCGTATTGCCTGCCCGCTCACCATAAGACGGTTCAATAGGACTGACTGCAGGACTAAAGAGAATGACCTGGTCAAGTCACTCCAAATTTAGTCCCTGCGCCCATGTCTGTCCAGGCGCTCCTGATCGACCTCACAGAGGCCACCAGGAGCACCTCGGACATGACGATGACGGCTACCAGTCGTACTGTACCGTCTGCTACCACAAGGCAAGGGGTTGCTGCTACTGTGTAGCAATGCCGTACCGCGTCTGCCAGCACCCAGGAGACATAGGGTGACGGTTACCTGAGCGGGCTCCATGCTTGCAGTGGTATGGCGTCTGCACAGGTAACTCAGGAAAAAAAGCGTGAAATGATTGTCTGCCCTTGCTTTCACGGAGGGAGGGAGGGAACGGGGGCCTGAAGATATGTACCCAGAACCACCCACGACAATGTTTTAGCCCCATCAGGCATTGGGATCTCAACCCAGAATTCCAATGGGCAGCGGAGACTGCGGGAACTGTGGGATAGCTACCCACAGTGCAACGCTCCGGAAGTCGACTCTAGCCTCGGTACTGTGGAAGCGCTCCGCCGAGTTAATGCACTTAATGCACTTAGAGCATTTTCTGTGGGGACACACACACTCGAATATATAAAACCGATTTCTAAAAAACCGACTTCTAAAAATTCGACCTTATTCCGTAGTGTAGACATACCCTGAGAATATACTTACTTTTTTTTTTTAAAATAACCAGAGGGTGGAACCACTTCCAGACCTCTTGTCTAGAGTCTTCTAACTTCTCTCTTTATGGTATTTTGTTTGCTGAAACTTAATTTGATGATGAAAAGTTTATTGTAGCTGGATACTTTTGCAAAGCAATTTCAGACATTTTGACAGTTCCTTTCAGTCAATTACTTAATCACATGCATTTACTATTTACAGCACTTTGGTCCTGATCTTGCTTCTTTTGAAGTCAATGGAATCACCAGGCCCCTCAAACAGTTTCCTTTGCTTTTGAGAGGGGCGTATCTGGACTATCTGAATATGACATTTTTGTTTAAAGTTGTGTGCGTTGCTTCTTTTCCTCTGTAAATTTCTAGAAATCTCTTACTATCACAACATTTTAAAAGCACTTCTGGAGATAGAATCCCAAAGTATATCATCCTAGCTTTCAGATGAATAATTCATTAGCTTAAGGTAGAGGCTGTGCAGGAGAAAGGAAAACTTAAAATGACTTTTCTTTAACAGGTCAAAGGAAGTTGTCAGGTTGTTTAGTCCTATAATATGGCCTACTTTGAATTGTTGTGATTCGCCATGGTATGTAGCCTGAGTTCAAAAATAAGGAAAATTTAAACAAAAAAACCCCCTAAACCAAACCAAATGAACCCTCTACAATGTGATGTTCTAGCTGAGATGCTAAAGTCAGGAAACTCAGTTACTGTTGCTATACCTACTCTAACTCTGTTTACTGGCACATAGTATTCTATATAGTATGTTAACCATAATGCCTATTTATTCAGACACCTACAACAACACACATGTACCCTACCCAATATAGCGTTCTATTACTGGTGATTTTTTGTTTTAGCTTAGAATTTCTCTCTATTCTATTTTTCCAAACTATTTTTTTTTCAGATTTAAACCTAGATAATTCCTTAGTGTCATCAACAGAGAAACATTATTGTAATAAGCTAGAGTTTCCTAGGTGTCTTATCAAGATTCAAAATTCACACTTACAAAGCAAAACACCCTTTATAAATGACAAAACAAGTTAGGGTAACATTTTCTCTGGATCAAAATTGTAGCAGCTAGGTGCATTTGACTTACAGCAATAATTTCCTTTTATTCCTGCACAACCAGTTGTAAAAACTGATAACCAGGTTTAAATTTGTCATCCTAAAGGATTAGCTTTAAAGCCTTATACAGAACTATAGAATAATTCTTTACACAGATATATAGAGATGCAGTGCATCTTTTTCTTTCCTGATTGGTGGATTCAGAGTTCTTGTAACAAGTGAAAGTGCAAGCGCCTGGGTGTTCAAATGTGAACTCCGTGAATGTATCTGTAAACCAACCTTACTTTTCACTCACCTTCAACACTTTGTAAATATATTTCAAAATTTAAGACAACATAAATCCTTTCAGGGTCCAGCATATATATAATTAAGATTTGAAGTATCTCTGAGACTAAATGGACAAGATCCAACACTTGTGTCCATCAGGAGCAGATTAGGGTCCCACTCCATCTGTTAAGTTGTTTGTGATCATTTGGAAAATAATCTCTTCCACATTAGCCTTATCCATTTCTAAATTTCCCTAGAATAGTTGCATCTACTGTAGCTGATCTCCAGTTGTAATAAGTGGTCTTGAACAGGAAGCACTGTCTCTCCACAATGGCTTATGTTTCCTGGAGCAGTATTAAACAATATTTTAAGCAGTGCCCTGACTTTAAAACTAATGAGTTACTGAGGCCAACATACGGAGATGTTAAATGATGTTAAAACCAGTTTTACAAAGTGTTCAAGACTAGTGTGCTAAGGGCACAGGCCATATCTACATCTGGTGCAGGGAAAAAACATGTTTCCCCTCTTCTGCTGACCTCTGAGAGGCAGCTACATGCTGCTCCAGCAAAGACTCCCTTTGCTCCAGCAAAGACACCCTTGCCAGGTGTCCTGCTGCTCCTTTCCCCTGGCATGCTGGGTTGTTTTTGTCCATCCTGGCAACATGGTCGGAGAGCATGTAACATAATCTGAAAAGGAAAAATATTTGGGATTGAATCCTTTTTTGTTTCTTTTTCTTGTATCAATAAAGCCTGAAAGGTATTTCTGTTTTTTTTTTCTTTTATAAATGGTTGGAAAAGGTGAAGACGGGTGTTCTAAGGTGTACAATACCTGCACTTCCAATGTAAAAACATGAGGAGACTAGCTTGATCTACATTAAATTAGGAAGTCTTCACAATATTTCCCATCAGTTTAGACTAACAGCAGTATTAACACCACCAAATATTCAAAAATAATGGATCAGGCTCATACAATTTACAAGAGTCACTTATATAATTATGAGATTTAAAAAAATAATAAATGTTGTGTTCCTTTCAGTTGACTGGTCTTGGAACCTTTAGGGTTTACATTTTCAAGCTTTTCTCCTCAACCATGAGGGTTAGAAACATTTTAGAAGCCTCACAATAAAATCATGAGGATTAGGGATGCCGTGAGACAGTAGTGCTGCGATAGAGGTGTTCAGCTGCTACCAGGCTGTAGACAATTGTCTGAACATTAGAGTGCTTGAAACGCCACCCACCTCCAGGAGTTCTGTCTACACTAGAGTACCACCATTATTGCCACCAATGAAGCTAAATCAGGGATAGTAGTGGTGAGAGAATTTTAGCAATGAAAACCCAGTGTAGACACCAGTATTATGATCCAGATAGTCAAAAATCATGAGTCAGCTCTTAACAAAATAATAAGATAAAATAAATACATTGGGTTTCTTTTGATTTGCCTTCTGGTTTCTGACCCCTTAAACTGCACTTGGGTCAGATTTTCGAGCTCCAGTCTTGCCAACCAGAAGGTCTAGAAAGTTATGTTTGTTTTTAAATAAAAGTTGAGGTGCTCAGGTTAGCACGTTTAGGCTAGAGCTGGGGTTTTAAAGACAAAAACAACTGTCAGGAACAGAAGGGAATTGGTTTTATTCAGACTGTTGGAAAATGTTTTTTTGGATTCACAGCCTTCGAACACGGGCAAAAAGGTCAGGTTGGTTAACACCTCCTCTCCCAGCTCCCTCATTTCCTTTTTGCCATCACAATAAATGGACACCCAATACAAAGCCATGTTCTAAACCAGAAAAATGATCGCCCCGCCCCCACACCAGTGGGAGACTACAAGTCCCAGCATGCAATGCTCCGCCAGCGTCTCACAATGCAACTTCTATACCGCAGCATGCAATGCGCCGCATGTTCTAGAAAAACTACACGCCCCAGCGTGCTGTGTTATAGATCACTTCGCGCGCTTCGGCGCATTGCATGCAGGGATTCGTAGTCTTCCAAGCTTACGCTTCTTCCCTCCGCCTCTTCCCCTCTGTAACCGCTGCCTCAACGTCCCGCGCACGCTCTGCGCCACGTACGCTGTGACATCGCCCGAACAACAGCGCGAGCCTGCCGGAGCCAATCAGCGGCTACAAAATCGCGTCGCTCGGGCGGCTCGCGAGAGCCTACTTGAACTTTGACCTCGCCCCAAGCGCGAGCTGTGGCCGTCTCGGGTTCTGTTCCTTTCCCCTCCTCCCGCCTGAGCGAGGCCGCTCCCTTCCCCCCACCCGTGTCACCAAGTGGCGATGAGCCTGCCCCCCCGGCGGCGGCCTCACTGATCCCCCTCCCTTCTCGCTCCGCGCCGCCCCCGGGGACACAGCCGCCGCACCCAGCCAGCGCCGTCCCCCGCAGCGGGCGAGGTGGAGCCGGCGAGGCCCAGAAGACGCCCCCCACCGGGACCATCAACATGGCGAGCGCCTCTTACCACATCTCCAACCTGCTGGAGAAAATGACATCCAGCGACAAAGACTTCAGGTGAGCGCCGGGCCCGTCCCCTCCTGGCTCCCCGCCCGCCCGGAGCTCCCCGCGCAGGCCCCTTCTCTCGCCCCTGTCTGCTGAGCCCGCTCTCCGCCTGCGACCCGCGAGGCTGCTGCTGCTGCTGCTGTTGTTGCCCCTCCTCGTGCCTCAGCCCGGGCCTGGCTGTTGTGCCCCCGCGGCAGGAGGCCGATGACTCCGGGGCCTGTGGCTCGTGGGCAGAGGCCCGGCTGTCAGGGCCGCGGCGGGGGCTGGCCAGGAGGGATGTGCGGAAGGAGTGCGCCATTCCCCCGCTCCCCTGTCTGGAAGCATTGCAGGGGGCGGTGAGCCGGGGTCTGGGCTCAGGGAGAAATCCCAGCCTCCCCGCCCCCCAGGATTGCCCCGAGTTTTCTGGCGCCCAATGAAAGTTTAGTCTCAGTTGCTTGGCTTCTTCTCGGTGTCTGTGAAGTGGGGAGACGAGAGCTGAGTGCGCCGCGCTCAGAAGTCCTGCTGGGGTTGGGACGTGGGGAGCCACAAAGGGCTGACCTCAGTAGTTGGTGACCTGCCTGTGATTTCAGTCCATTAGGTCCATCGGGAGGCTGTCCCACGAGGGTAGGGTTGAAGTGGATAGAAAAGCGTTGGTGCCTACTAGCCTTGTTGCACCTGTTCGGTGGGCAGAGGGTTCCTTGCTCCAAGGCTGACCACGAAAGTCCATGCTTAAAGTTTTTGTAAAGGAAGCCTAATTGAAGATTATAGCTGATGGAGGAGAAAGTGACTTACAGTTTAGGATTTGTCACAACAGAACTAGAATTGTGCAGGTGCACTCAAATAGTAGCTGTTTGCTAGTAATCATAATTGTACATCACTATAGATTAAAGAAGTTGTGCATATAAACTTTGAATATTTGATAGTGAAATTACAATTTTCAGTACGACATAAAGACATAAAATATTTGATTTGTTTCATTATAAATATATTGTAGAAAACAAAGTTGAGGTTTTGTCTCCATGCATTAATTTTTTTAAAATAAACATTTCTTTAACCAGCAGTGGAAGACTAAATGTGTCAACTACTGAATACATCAGGTTAAAAATCATTAAAAAAATTTGGGCATAAGCTTTCATGGGTAAAAAACCCACTTCAGACATCTGAAGAAGTCGGCTTTTTACCCATGAAAGCTTTTGCCCAAATAAATCTGTTAGTCTTTAAGGTGCTACCTCCTGATAATTAAAAAAATTATTCCTTTGCTTGTATTAAATAGTTTAGAAAATCAAAGTTAAATCTAATTTACATCTTGTGTATATGGTACATTTGCATTTAACTCGACATGGACAAGAGATTAATCACTTATTTTTGTTAACAGGAATTTTCTGGTAAATCTGATTCCTGGTTCTCATGGATTACCACAGTGCTACATTGTTTAGCTTGCAATCACTGAGAGAGAATACATACATCCAAATAAAACTATTTCAAAGATCATTTAATTAAATTATTTCAAAGATCTTTGTATAATAAAGATGGTAGGTGAGCTCTGGTTTTCAATTTACAGTATATAGAAAACTTTGTGCACTCGATAAAGCAGTCATAGCATTTAGAGACAAGCTTTATTAGATTTAACTATTGATACTTAGTGGTCAGATTCTTCAGGTGAGTCTTTTGCCTGATTAGATAACTGGCCTAGAATGTTATTTTAAAAATAAAGCTATAGCTCTACAAATCAAAGGAGTGATGCTATGTTTAATATTTTTTCCTTTCTAAATGATTTAGAAGACTAATATTGTAACAGTACAATCTAACATGGAAAATGGTGTTTCAAATGTTTTCTGTTAAATCTTGTTTCTTCATGTTAAGAACTGTTTAAGTTAGAGCTTTTCCAAATTAATTCTTTTCATGCGATTAAATGTTTTATATTTTGCATTGGTGAGGAGAGTGGGTAGCTTCTAACGATATAGCTTACCACTATACTTACTGATTTTGATGGGTTTAAAGTTTTCACAAAAAAATGGCCTGTGTGAAAACTGACATACAGTATTAGCCTAGAAAGTGCATTTTTCCAGCCAAATGTGTTTAAAGTTTCTTTGACAGTTTGAGTACAAACAGTAGAAGTATATTTGTTCTAAGTGTTTTTTACATTTTATTCATTTGTCTATATTGAAAAATAATTTTGGACTGTTTAAAGCATGTTTGAATTCCCAAACCATAAAAGATATGGTTAACAATTCAGGTTTGCGAAGTGACTTAAGTACTAACAATTTTTCTTAATTCAGTTTTATGTATTGTGAATCCAGTAAAATATTCGGAATATGTATTTGCATATTGAATGGAATCGTACATTAAGAATCTGCTTTTTAAGTCCCCCAGTGCTGTAGATTTTTTTAGTAATGCTTAAACCATACCTTAAAGAGGGATGGTGGAGATGCACACTTTCTATTACTAAGGAAGGACAGAATTAACTACATTAAATTGATTTACTTGTTACATTAGTAGTATTTTGTAGCCATTTGCTTTAACTGTCCAATCAAGATTTTGTCCTAAACTTTACATATTTTGATACTAGAGAGACAAGGTGGTTGAGGTAATATCTCTTTTTGGACCACTTTCTGTTGGTGAGAGAGACAAACTTTCAAGCTTACACAGAGCTCTTCTTCAGCTCCTTTTTGATACTGTCATTTGTCATGTTTTGATCTCAAAATGCTCTTTTTAGAATTTGGAGCTCCTGGATGCAGCCCATGCTGTAGCAGACAGATTCTGTTCCCCAGGAAGTGTGGGATGATAGCTATGGTGAAGGTGATCTTTTTTGCAGTTGGAAGTCAAGGCTGCTGTTGCACTGCTGACGTGCAAGATGGGTTGGGCATTGGGAAGCTGCTGGGGACAGGTGCTGACGGAGTCTATAGAACCTGGAGCTGAAATAAATGGGAACTGCTAATAAGAAAAGCGAACCCAAATAGGTGTTAAGAGGGCTTAGGGGAAAGATGTAGAAAGGGCATGAGAACTTGTGTACAGTTCACTTGACTGTCTTAAGCCTGGTCTATGCTGGAAAATTAGATTGAGTGATTTAGCTAGGTTAAAAGAAAAGGAGTACTTGTGGCACCTTAGAGACTAACCAATTTATTTGAGCATAAGCTTTTGTGAGCTGCATCCAATGAAGTGAGCTGTAGCTCACGAAAGCTTATGCTCAGATAAATTGGTTAGTCTCCAAGGTGCCACAAGTACTCCTTTTCTTTTTGTGAATACAGACCAACATGGCTCCTACTCTGAAACACAGCTAGGTTAGTTCTCTGAAAAATCTTGTGTCCGGAGTGGCACAATTAGACTGACCTAACCTTCGGTTGAGATGCAGCTGAGTCAACAGAAGAATGACCTAGCTGCTGTCTTTCAGAGAGTTGGATTAACTACATGGATGGAAAAATCCCTCCTGTTGATTTAGGAAGCATCTACCCTGTGGTATTACAGTGCCATAACTGCATAGACATACCCCTGGTCAGCATGTCCCTACTTTTCCATTTCCTTCACTAAGTTCCAGCCTTGGCCTTCTTCATGTTAAAGTTGGTTCCCAACAGGTCTTTCTCTGGTTCTGCAGGATCCCAGTGACATATTCAGCAACTTGCCACATGCAGCTTGAAGAAACTCAAGGATACTTTCTAAAATAAAGACTTGTAGCTACACTTCTGTTGGTTTTATGTTTATAAAAGTTTGCTTTTACAAAATCTGTTTGCAGCAAATGAAAGTATTGTTTTAAACTTTGATACATTTCTGTCTTCACGCTTCCTGTGAATTCCATTTTGGATAGTTATTCAGACCTTTACTTTAACATAGTGTAAACAGTAGAAGTAAATTAAGTTTGTGATTGCTTTTGTTCTTGAGGAGAAATTACAAGATAAATGAAAGATTATTGCTGTTAGAAATGTTGTAAGAATCTTTTCTTGTATCAATTTGTTATATTCTAAAACTATAATTAGTTAAAACTGGTGCTTTTTACCCCAGAATAGTGGTAGCATTAAATGTTAATACTAAATTTGATCACTTTTCAGAGTAGCAGCCGTGTTAGTCTGTATTCGCAAAAAGAAAAGGAGTACTTGTGGCACCTTAGAGACTAACAAATTTATTTGAGCATAAGCTTTCGTGAGCTACAGCTCACTTCATCGGATGCATACAGTGACAATTGCACAAATTTTATCATGCGTGACTGAAACTGATGAGCTTGGGTTGTAGCACATTGTGAATAGTCCATATCTGTTTAGCTATAATGGTTTGGATATTCTTTTGGATAGGTTTATGGCTACAAATGACTTGATGACTGAGCTACAGAAGGATTCCATCAAGTTGGATGATGACAGTGAAAGGAAAGTAGTGAAGATGATTCTGAAGTTACTGGAAGATAAGAATGGTGAGGTGCAAAACTTGGCTGTCAAATGGTATGTGTTCTTTTTGCAGTATAAACAATTGTCTAATCTTTGAACAATATAACTGACTTCTAATTTCATTGTTCAAATTAAGTTGCATAGCAATATTCTTCTTAAATTTAACATCTCTTCAAGAGACCCTTATAAGTGATGTGCCTTAATCCTAGTCTTACACAGCTTTTTGGTTTATGTCAGTGATCCAAATTACAATCTAGAGATCACAAATAGTTTCCATAGCACTTGCTGGTGGTCTGTGGAGAGCTAGCTGGTTCAATGGTGATGGCTCTCCTAATTTTCAGTTGCTAAATATCATTAAAAGAAGCTTAGACCTCCTATTACCTTTCCATGTTAAAAAATGCTGCATTTGCCACAGGGATGTTGTTTGATCTGTGGGAAGGTTCAAATTGCAGTTGGGATTTGGGGAGGTGAAGTATGGTATTGTGAAAAGTTCAGAATAGAAACCTGAATGCTAACAAATGACTAGGTTTGGGTATCAAAACACACAGTTAATAGATTCAAAACTTAAAATATTTCAGGCGTAGGCTTGGATAAATGCATGGAAGAGTAGGGGAGTAGTAGCAGGAGCTCAACTGGTCTGGTTTTATGTACCTCCATTGCCTCAGTCTCCCTTTTTTCCCCAATTAAGGAGTCTTCACATTATGGGTGTTTTCTCATTAATTCTCCCTCCCCCTTTTGGAGTCTGGTTTATTAACATAGATTTCAAAACAACTTACATTTTTCTACCCAGCTCTTTTTAGTTGGCTCCTGTTTCCTTCAGGCTTATACTCCCTAGGCCTTCTAAGGAGTTAGTCTGTGGAGTAACTCACACAATCTTCCTGCTCCTTTAAGTCTTTTCTCTGACTGAGCCCAGGTTGTCTTTATACCTTCCAACTGGCTTGGTTCCTAGTCACATGCTTGTATCACGTGACTCCTTTACTGAGAGGTAAACTTATTACAGGTGAGGCTGAACCCAGGACTCCCTTAAACAGCCAGTTCGCCCTGTGACCTGGGTGTTTGTCTAGTTTGTTTGAGCTTGATCCTCTTTAGGCTTTGTCAGCCTTAGTTTGAACAAGGTATAAAATTTAATGCATACATTTACTTTCTTTTAAATATTCTAGCAGTGATGGAATTTTCTTCAGTTGTGATATTTAAAATTAGGCTGGCCAAAACAGTGGAAAATGAACTGTAGGCAACAGAGGAGGGAACATGAACTTTGTCTCAGACATATGATTTTATTATAGTAATACAATTATCAATATTCTTTTCACTGTAGCCCACAGAAGTGGCAATGCTAGGTTAGCATGTTATATAGTATTACTGCTTTCTTCAGGGGAACGAAGAGAGTGCCATTTTTTTGGCTGAATTTTAAACTTTTGAAATATTAATTTACCTGTGGTAACTGAAGCTGTACCCCCTTCTAATAGAGTCTGCACATTGTATTTATGACCAGATTTGACAACAGCACAAAGAAAATAGCTTCAGAATTTGAAACACAAATAGTTTGTTTATGGGAGTTCAGTTGAGGCCTGGAAATGTGCTATTGTGGAAACAAAAATGAAAAAACAGCTGCATATTGTGTACATTTCAACACTTTGGTTGTAATTTTCAAACCTGGCGTCTGGAATTAGGAATTTGACTTTAGTCTCACACATTTGAAAATTGCAGCTTTAATTTGTGTTAATGAGCATTGTTGGTGCAATAGAAGGCAACCTTTTAGGAAAGGTGAAGGATGTGAAGCTATAATGGATTAAATTGTGTATGGCATGATGGAAGTAGCTTTTTCCAGGCATCTTCTTACATTTTCCATTAACTCTGGTACACCAGCATTGGTAGCAACCATGTAAAACTGATCTTGATCCCATTTTTCTAGCCAATTATTTGTTGTTTGTTTTGTTAGAAAAGGGAAGAAAAGTGCTTAGACACAATGGTGTTGAAAAATTAATGTTCATGCCAAAAGTGTCTATTTCTAAACTGCTTTGGGAATGGGTGAATGTGTACTTAAATACTTAAAAACAAGTGGTGATGGTTAAATAGAAGGATGCAAGCATAAACCTTGCGCAGGGAAAGACCCGAGCATAAATTGAAAGGGAACAACAGAGATGCAAGTACATGTAAACCAAAGGTGACACACTGTAACTAAAAGGCTCAAATGAAATCTCCACTTTTCCTACTCTTTCAAATCCTGGACATATTAAACACAAGGATTCTGGAGGAACCTGCTTCAATAACCTGCAAATCTAATGTTTAGCAGGCTGACCTTTTACATTCTCATTCCTCATTCTTAAGGAAGTAAACAGAACAATGAAATATAAAGTCATTAAGATACTGCTTGTTTCTTGCATTTTTACTGTAGCAGCACTTGCAGACAGTGAATGGAAGAAAATTTCTGCTCGTGTCTTACCTTATAGTCATTGTTTCACATATGCAAATAACATTGTAATATTATGGTAACTGGTTTATGTTAGAAGGTCTTATTGAATTTACTCTTCAGACATCTTCAGAGGTGAAATGGAAACAAGACTGATGTAGCCAACTTAGTCTCTAAGGTGCCACAAGTACTCCTTTTCTTTTTGTGAATACAGACTAACACGGCTTCTACTTCTGAAAAGTAGCCAACTTTGACTTCCACAGGATCAAGCAGAGTGTTAGCAGCAGTTTGTGTTTCAGATAAAGCAATTTTACAAATGTCTTTGGAGCTCAGTGTTAATACAAATGATTTTGCAGGTTAGGGAATTTAACTAAATCATTGCACTGACCAAATATTCCACATTATTGCTGGTGTAAGTGAGACACTACCTGCATAATATCTCTTGGAATATTGGCAGTCGTTCACAGTTTGGGCATAGTCACCAACCTACCCTTTTTAAGAGCTTCAGCCTGTTCAATTGGCATAATGCTTGTACCTGTATTTTACTTTATTTAATTAACTCTGTGAAATGGATTGTAACCTTTTGTAGAACAATCAGTCTTACAGAACAATATTCAATTTATCATAAAGGGGAAGAGAAACATTAAAGAAAAGGTTATCAAGCAATTGCAGAACATTATATTAATTCTGCTTAATTAACATTATATTAATTCCTGCATGAGGCAGGAAAGAAGTTATAAACTCTTATGATATCACTTTCCTTTAAAGGGGGCTCTCTGACATGTCCTGCTCAGTGGTTTTTTGTCTCTCAGCAGATTGAGGCCCTCTTCCTTTGGAGGGTAGGCTCAACTTAACTTTTTTAACTTTTTGTGTTGGTTACTTGTCTGCTCAGTCCTTTCCTTTCTTCCTAGGTTAGATAGTTTTATGTATGTCTTAGTGAAGTTTCTTCTTTTATTCTTCTTCTGCCCCCGGAGCTCTAAAAACGTGCAGCACTACAGTGGTATCTTGTTTGCTGGAATCTCCCCACCAAAATTGGTCCTTCGGGTTGTGGTTTCTCACTGTTGGGGTAAATAGGCTCCTGGTTCATTGCTGTACCTTATGGAAGAGTAATCCATTGGCTAACAGCCAAAGGACATTTTATGCTAAGCAGTCACTGTTGGCTCTGTAATAGGTGCAGTGGTTCTAGGAGGGAGTGGCATGCTTTTCCGAAAGGACCTCTTTCAGATGTGATTGTTGCCATTTTTCCAAAGCTGCTTGGTGCAAGAGCAGATTAGGGTTTTGTGGGGCCCCTGGGCCAGAGCAAGTGGGGCCTCTCCCTACCCCTTGCGCCTGCAGTCATCCCCCTGCCCCCAGTGCTCCTGCCAGGGAATGGGTCAGGGCATGGGGACTCATCCTCTGTGCCCGGCCCAGGCAAGCCCCCGTGCCCCAACCCTACTCCCTGACCACAGTGCTGGCCAGAACAGGGCAAGCCCCTGACCCCGCTCCCCGGCTGGAGAGGTGTGGGTGGGTGGAGTGGGTTGGGGTGTAGGGGGTGCCCATTTTTCCAGGGCCCCCCGATTGGCTAATCCGCCACTGGCTTGTTGTACTGCTCGTGGAAGGATAGGGTAACCAGATGTCCTGATTTTATAGGGACAGTCCCAATTTTTGGGTCTTTTTCTTATATAGGCTCCTATTACCCCCCACCGTCTGTCCCGATTTTTCACACTTGCTGTCTGGTCACCATATGGAAGGATGTGTGACCATATTGTCTGTCGTCATTATTTGCATTACAGTAGTGCCTAAAGGAGCTTTCCTTTCCAGATAGACCAATATCCTTATGTGGACACAATAGATATAAATGATGATGTCACTGATAACCCTGAAGAGGGGAGAATCTCTTGAGACTTCTGAAGTTAATATCTCTTCTATTACACATAGAATCTAAAACATACCTCTGGAGCTTAAAGAGGAGGGCTATTTCTGGTTAAACGTAAAAGTGACTCATATGTGCAGGGTTCCAAGTTTTCCCCCTGTTGACCATTCTATTCAGAACATTTTGAATAGGAAATGAATTCTTTCGATTAAGAAACAAAACTCCTTTAAATATTTCAAGGAGCTTTTTTTCCACCTCAAAGTATACGTTATTAAGGTTCTTATACTGCTCAGGTGGATGCTAATATTCTGTGGCTGGTTGAATAAATGTCAAACTCTAAAGAGAGTTTACAAGTGTTCTGGGGGCTCCTTCCAAGATAGTTGTCTGTACAACCCAATTCTGGGTAAAATGTGGTTACAAAAACTGGCTTTTGGGGAACATTCCTTCTTTCAGGTTGCCTCATTTCTGCATTTACCTGTGTTTTCTGTATCATCTGTGGTGTAATTCAGATTCCTTTCTGCTGCCTCTCTTTTACTTATAGCCCCACAGGCCCTACAGTTGTTTGAGTGACCTTTCATCTGCACCTGTTTTAATAGTGCTCCCCTACAAGGGAAAAATGTCGTCTTGGGGTATGTCTACACTATAGTTTAAACCTGAGGCTGGCCCAAGCCAGCTGACTCGGGCTTCCGGTGCTTGGGCTAAGGAGCTGTTTAACTGTGGTGTTGACAGTTCGGCTCAGGCTGGAGCTCAGACTCTATGACCCTGTGAGGTGGGAGGATCACAGAGCTCCGGCTGCTGCCCAAGCCCAAACATCTACTGCAATTAAACAGCCCCTGAGCCTGAGACCTGCAAACCCAAGTCAGCTGGCACAGGCCAGCCATGGGTGTTTAATTGCAGAGTAGACATAAACTTGGGCATCCCTAAGGGGATCTTATGAAATGTTTTTAAGAATAACTTGATGGTCACCTCCCAAAGGTTAAGTCCTTTAATATGGTAACTCTTTGGACAAAGTGTTGATGGATGATCTGTTTTTAGGTTTGAACCCTACAGGCCAGGGCGAAAAGAACCCTTTGTCTCTCCTCCACCCAAACCCAGTTATTTTCAGAATGAGGCTGTTCTGGCTCCTCTAGAAAAGGGACAAGAATGGCAGCAAGACTCTGATATGTAGTCACATGTAAGACTGATATTTAGGGCCCTGCGCAGATACAAATTTATATCTGCAGATGCTGATATAAATCGGTATATGCGGAACTGCACGGCTGTCCCAGGAACTGCAGCAGCAAAAGGAGTAGAACGTGGGGCCGCCTCTCCCAGGAGCCAGCACCCTATGCCAATAGCTCCTCCTATGCGGCTGTACCACACCCAGCCTCAACCTTGTCCCTTCCATGCAGCTTTCTTCATGACTGCGTCTCCTGTCTGGGATCTGTACAGCCACACTGGAGGACAGGGCTGGGGGAGGTATAGCTGTGCTGGAGGAGCTGCTGGCTCCTGGGAGCGGCAGCCCCATGTTATACTCCTTTCGCCCCTGCGGTTCCGCAGATACCAATTTATATCTGCACAGGGCTGTACTGGTATTGTCTCAGTTTTGCTGGGTTTTTTTCATAATACCCCCAGCAAGGCTAGTACTCCTCTCCCTCCCTATCCCCAAGGATCTGCTCAGAGGAAGACCATTAAGGAAATACAGGAGCATCCTTTAAAGCTCAGAATAGTGTCTGATGTCTTCCCTCACAAAGCAGGCTCCAAGTGCATGTTTTCTGTGCTTTGTAATCCCCATTATTTCTGTTGGTTTTCATGTTTGTTTCTAAATTACTTTTGTATGAGATGCGCTCAGTTGGCAGGAAAATGCCAGCACTGCAGATTCAGCCTGGGATCTGAATGTCAGACTGGGATCTTTACTTGTTGCACACAACAGTACCAGTTAAAAGGTTCTGCAGGGCACTTTGTGCCTTCCTTTATACCTGTGCAACCCTATTATGTTAAGTTGTACAGGTTTAATTGATAGAACATTAATTAACAATTCTGTTGATACAGTGTTGGAATAAAATACAGCCTACCTGAGTTGTATTGGCTCTGCGGAGCAGATGTGAGTGTAAATTCAGTAAATCCTTATCATTAATGAAATCAACAGGTAGAACTCTGACAATGCACCCCTAAAAAAATCTGATTATGGATGCACAGTCGCTTTTTGGAGCACAGCAGCACTTGGAACATCTTTGGTGTCTTTTTGTATGGCAATCCTTCATTTACAACATTCATGTTGTCAACCAAGAAGTGTTTTATGTGCTGCTGACTTGCAAAATGTTATGATAAATTCTTGTTTGTTATTTTGTTGGCACTGTAGCTTAGGCCTCTTCTTTTCAGTCTGCCTAGGCATTCTGTACTTCTCATAAAGGTGGTGGCGAGTCTGGCTATGGCTCTATCCGTCAGTGCCTTAACAATTGGTTGGCATAGATGAGAGGATACCTGACCGTGAGAAGGGTGCTGTCATCTTGGAATCTCACAGCTGAGTGATAAATTGAGCCCAGAGCTCTTTTCCCATCTCTGCAATTAATCCACATTGTGGGTAAGCTCATTAAGTTGACAAAGTGTTCCTTTCAGATCCTCAGTGAAATAAGTAATTACCTTGAGCCTGCCAATTTTGTTGCAATTAGATATCTTTGCATTCTAAGCCCCATGATATTGAGTCTGGGTCTAATGTATTGGCATGTTTTCATCACCAGCATGTCCAGCTTTGTATACGTAAAGCTTGGATTGTGTTGACCAGTAACTATCTGCTGGCCTGGCTCTTTGTCCAGCATCCTCCTTCAGACTTTAAATTCCTTGAAGTGATGGTGGCAGGCCTAAACTATCCAGTAAGGTTGATCTGAAATTTTTCATGATTAAATGACAATTATGATGGGCTCTTAACTTGTTGGGGAGCCCAGTGTATCCACAAAACAGCACTGAACTGTCTGTGCATGACAAAGAGGAATCTTCAGAAAGATCAGTTTAGGTTCCATTCAGTCTCCATTTGCTGGGACTGAGACCACTATAACAAATCAAATTTCACATATCTTGTGTGGTCTCAGATTCCAAATGTTTTGGACAAGACAGGTTGAAACGGAAACTTTCATATTAATAAAAATGTCAATTTTTTAATCTTAAGTGTCATCTAAATATAATCGAATGTCATATTGTCAGAGCAGCAAAAAACACCCACTTTTGCTTATGATTAAGGGTACAATTTTGTCATGGATATTTTTAGTAAAAGTCATGGACGGGTCACGGGCAAGGACCAAAAGTTCACAAAAGCCTTGACTTGTCCCTGACTTTTACAAAAAAATATCCCTGACAAAATGGAGAGGGAAGAGGATCTATCACCCTGCCCCACTGCATGCAGCAGCAGGGAGCTGTGGACCCTCCGCCCCTGCTTAATGTGCTGGGAGGGATCCCTGACCCCGGGGCAAGGAGTTTTTGGGGGGATTCCCTGCTGCCCTGCAGGGCTAGGAGCAGGGGTCTGTCCCCCTCCATCTGCATGACTGGAAACAGAAAGTCTCCCACTGCCCGTGGCAGCTGGGGAGGTGTGTGGGGGCCCCCCGGCAGAGGCTGGGGAGGTGTGGGGCCCCAGTGTCATAAAGGTCATGGAACTCACGGAATCCGTGACTTCTGAGACCTCTGACATACTCGCAACCTTACCTATGATTGGCTCATCTTCCCTTCTATTGGTCACAGATCTGGCTATGATGATTCATGCTTTTGTAAATTCTAGGTTTGATTATTTATAATTAAATGCTTGTCTACATGAGGATGTTATATTGGATTAGTTTGTTTGCTCTAAGTGCAGCATAGTAACTATAGTGATTTGAAGTGCATCCACACTGCTTTGTTATACTGGCTTAAGGTACTTTCCTTGTTAATCGTTGTGTCCACAAACCTCTGCGTTTGTTCTGATTATCTGCTTAGAATGCTGCACCGTTATGGTTCAGTATTCTGCTGATTGGTCTGTGCACTGGGATTTTTCTTGCAGTACATGGTGAAATGCCCACCAGAACCTGCAGGAAATATGGGGCATGGGGTCAAACTAACACGTATTATTCCTCTCCTGGCATGCCATCATCTAACTATTTTGCCAGTGCCATTTTTGAACTGTTATCAGGCAGCATGGAAGATGCAATGCTGATCACTGTGATCATGAGTCATTAATACAAACAGGATGATGATGCACCAGTATTGGCAGTCATGCAGGTGGATATATTTGGCTTGGCAGCTTTGAAGGTCTTTGAATTATGTGATATGGCTACAGGTTGAGGAGAAGCAGGAAGATGAAATTGAGCAGGGCATTTATTTGGATCAGCTTTACACAGTGGAACACCACTTCTAAGGTTGGCCAACTAGCACTGACTGGTCAGACAGGCTAGTGATGAAGAACTGGGACATCCACTAGTTGCTGCAGAACTTCAGGATGTGGAAGACTGCTTTTGTAGGGATCTGTGTGGAACTCACTCTGGAGCTGCAGCAGCAGAAAATCAACATAAGAGTTTCCCTCAACATCTGGAAGCTCACCACCCTCAATTGCTACTCATCAGTAGCTAACCAGTTTGGAGTTGGTAGATCAGCTGCTATGGGTGTGGTCATGATGGTTTCCAGGGCTATTAAGAGCATTGCCAAATCATAAAGCTTGGCAATACACAGGTGATTGATGGTTTTTCACAGAAAGAGTTCCTGAACTCTGTAGTGGTTATTGATGGGCCCCAGATACCTATTCTTTCCACACACTTCCCTCTCCCCAGCATCAAGCTGAACACCTTAAGGAGGGCTATTTCTCCAGGGTGCTGCCAGGCCCGGTTGCTCACTGTGAAGGTTCCCCAGTATTAATGTGCATGATCTCGAAAGATCCACAATGACAGGATCTTTAGAAACTCAGGCCTGTTTGCTGGAAATAATCAAGGGAATTTTTGCTTCCCAGACAACTTTGGACATTAAAAAAATTATTCCTCCTTTGATTCTGGGAGACCCAGCTTATGAAACCTTTCACTGGACACTTGACCAAAGGAAAGGAGTGGATTAACTACAGTAACTTCTCACTTAGTCATCCTGGTTAATGTTGTTTCGTTGTTATGTTGCTGATCAATTAGAGAACATACTTATTTAAAGTTGTGCAATGCTCCCTTCTAATGTCCTTTGGCAGCCACCTGCTTTGTCCACTGCTTGCAGAAAGAGCAGCCTGTTGAAGCTAGCTGGTGGGGGCTTGGAATCAAGGTGGACCAGCAGCCCCTTGTCAGCTCCCCGCTCCCCTAAGTTCCTTGTGCGGCAGCTGCCCAACAGGCTATCAGTTGCCGGCAGTTCAGCTGTCCCTCCACCCACTGCCATGTGCTGCCCCTGCCCTCTGCCTTGGAGCTGCTCCTGGGAGCCTCCTGCTTGTTGTGCGGGGTGGGGTGGGAGGAGCGGGAGAAGGGTGCTAACGTCAGGGTATCCCCCTGCTCCTGCCCCCCGCTCACCCCATCTCCATGGTGGGGAGACAACAGGGCTTAGGACGGAGGGAGCTTGCTGGCAGCAGCTGCTGTCTCAACTTGCTGATTTACTTAAAAAGGCAATGTACTTAGAGTAGGGTAAACAACTTAAAGGGGCAATGTGCAACACACACACACACACACACACACACACAGTGTGTCTCTGTCTGCCATACTGTCTCCTCTCCCTCCGTTTGTGCTGCCCTGTAGAGTGTGAGGCTACATTAACAACGTGTTAACTCTTCAGGGCTTAGCCGAGTGCTAGTTCATCATTTAGCAGTAAGGCGTTCCCTGGGAAATATCCCACCCTCTGACTTCACCACCTCAACCGATTGCTGTGCACAGTATTAAATTGTTTAAAACTTACACTGTGTGTGTGTGTGTGTGTGTATAAAATATAGTCTTTTGTCTGGTGAAAATAATTTCGCTAGAACCTAACCTCCCCCCCATTTACATTATTTCTTATGGGGAAATTGGATTCGCTTAACATCGTTTTGTTTAAAGTCACATTTTTCAGGAACATAACTACAATGTTAAGCGAGGAGTTACTGTGTATCCTGAGTAGCTGCAGAATGACAGTGGAGGGTGTGTTTGGAAGACTGAAGGAAAGGTGATGGTGCCTCGTGACAAGTTTGGAGGTTTATCATCATTATGTGACTCGTGATAAGTGCTTGCTGTATTTTTCACATCTGTGAGAGGAAGCAAGAGAGCCTGAACAGTGGTGGGCGGAAGCAGGAGGTGGACAGACTTCTTGTACCTTATGGGAAGCTGGAGAGTGTGTCTTAGAAAAGTGTTCCAAGCAGCCAGGAATCCATTGTGTTCTTATTTGGACCAGGGGTTAGCTGCGGGTAATTAATGTACTACAACCAAGGAAATGACCGTAATGTTTGTGTGTTGGTTTTATAAGGAATTGATTCTATTGGGGGATGGGAAGCGGAATGTTCCTCCATGAAATTTTTCATTTGAGTTGTATAAAAAAAAAGTTAACAAATGCCATAGGTAACAAATTATAGGAATGTCATGTAAACTTAAGATCTGTGGAATGGTGTGCAGTTAGGTTGATTAAAATGGATGTCCCAATATGGTATGATCACCAGGCTTACCAGTACAGTACAGTGAAAAGTTGGGGTGCAGTGCTTGACCTTTGTAGCTCATTACAGCTCTTCACCTCTGCATTGTCTGGATCATGTCCCTTTCCAGGGCAATGAGGTTCCTTTCAAGTCTCTGTGATTGCTCCAGGAAACCATTTCCCCACCCTTCTGTCTTCATGGCTCTCTGTCAGGATGCAGTCAGTAGTTCCTTGAACATTTCCTCTTGTCAGCTCCCTCCCCCCCCCCCCCCCCCGCAAACAAACAAACAAAAACATTTGTCAGCCTCAGCCAGGCAGGTAGAGAGATGCTTCTGTCTCCACTCAACATGGTGGCAGACAGGTACTACGTGGGGAAAAAATACTTTAAATCCTCCTACACCATTGTATTGTAATTCAGCACGTAATACTGGTAGAATTCCACTCTGCATTATCATCAGGCTGTTTGCTCGTAGAGCCCTCCTCCACAGCAGTTTCAATCTGGCTGTCTACATGGGGTTCTTGTGTAATCTCTGAATCTGCTGTCATAATTTTTCTGGGCAGCCAAGAACCCTTTCTGGTTGGGCTCAATGGTACATGTGAGGTCAAGGGAACTTTCTGTGATGTCTTGGTTGTGTTCTGTATTGTCTAGAGTGCTTTGTGGAGAACTGTCCACCAGATCAGTTTGGGATGCAACCACTATCCAGTCGGAAGCAGAGCTCTTTCCATCAGCTCAAAGCTGAAGTTCAAAGGAGGATCCGATAAATTAAAAACAATGATGGGAGGACAAAGCAAAAGAAATCTAAATGTTCACTGACAGCAGAGGTGAAAGTAAGCTGGTACGCCCTAGTACGGCCCTAGTACACCAGTAAGAGCTGGTGCGCCGTACCAGGTCCGGCTTTCCGAGAGGGCAATTTAAAGCCCTGGGGTAGCTGCGGCGGGGATTTAAAGGGCCCTGGAGCTCCAGTCACCACTCTCCTCCCCCCCCCCCCCAGGGCCCTTTAAATCCCCGCCAGAGCCTGCTGCCGAAGCCCTGGGATAGCGGCGGCAGGGCTCTGGAGGAGATTTAAAGGGCCGGGGCGGTAGCAGCAGCTGGAGCCCCAAGCCTTTTAAATTCCTGCCTGAGCCCTGCTGCTCGAGCCCCAGGGTAGGGGTGGGGGAGCTCTGGCGGGGATTTAAAGAGCCCCGGCGCTCCAGCTACCACTACTGCCCCGGCCCTTTAAATTCCCGCCGGAGCCCTGCTGCCAAAGCCCTGGGGTAGCGGCGGTGGGGCTCCGGCGGGCATTTAAAGGGCCGGGGCGGTAACGACAGCTGGAGCCCCGGGGCCCTTTAAATACCCGATGCCACTCGACCACCACTACCCCAGGGTTTGGGCAGCAGGGCTCAGGCGGGGATTTAAAGGGCTCAGGGCTCCGGCAGCTGCTACCACAGCGGAGCCCCAGGCCCTTTAAAGCTCTGCCAGAGTCCTGGGGTAGTGGTGGCAGCCGGGAGCCCCCAGGGCTGATCAGTGATTTAAAGGGCTCCACTGCGGTAGCGGCAGCTGGAGCCCTGGGCCCTTTAAATCGCCCCTGAGCCCTGGGGCTCCCAGCCGTCTTTGCAGCTGGTAGCTCGGGGGTGACTTAAAGGCCCCGGGCTCCCAGCCGCCACTACCGAAGCTGGAGCTCTGGCCATTTAAATCAAGATTTAAAGGGCCCGGGGATTTAAGGCCCTGCCTCTTCTGGTTGAGGCCACACCCCCTGCTCAGGACTCCAGCATACCGGTAAGTCCTCTAATTTATTTTCACCCCTGGCTGACAGATATGATATGGGGAGCTTTTTTTGTGAGACAAAGACCCCGTATGGACCAAGCTCATGTGGCCTCACATCTCTGATATCTGAAGATGGTAGTACCCTTCTTAAAGATAACAAATCAATCAAAGAGCGCTGGAAGGAACACTACCAAAAGTTTCTAAATTGAGAATTCACTGTGACTGACGACGCCATCGACTCCATCCCTCAGCACCCAATCTGGGAAACTCTTGCCAACCCACCAACACCTGAGGAGGTCTGCAAAGCAATTAAACAAATGAAGAACAATAAAGCACCAGGTCCTGATGGCATACCAGCTGAAGTATTGAAAGTGGGGGAGAAACACTAACAAGCTTCACTTGTTGCTTCTCAAAATCTGGCGCACCAAAGAAATCTCTGCTGACTTACATAATGCTAACATCATTACCATTTTCAAAAAGGGAGACAGGGCCGACTGTGGCAACTATGGAGGCATTGCCCTCCTCTCCATCGCTGGGAAGATTCTTGCTAGAATCTTACTGAATCGCCTGCTCCCTCTTGCAGAGGTAGTACTTCCAGAGTCCCAGTGTGGCTTCAGAACATCACAAGACACCACCAACATGACGTTTTTCCTGGATCTGCCTGACTGCGCAAATCAAGAACACCACCAAGAACTGTATATGGCCTTTATTTATCTGACCAAAGCCTTCGCCTCTGTTAACTGCTAGGCTCTGTGGAAAATCATGTCAAAGTTTGGCTGCCCAAGCAAATTTATCACCATTGTAAGACTCCTCCAGGCCAGATGACTGCCTCCATCCTGTGCAGTGGCTCTACCTCTGTGCACTCTGTCATTCGAACTGGCGTAAAACAAGGTTTTGTACTGGCACCCACCTTTTTCTCCATTTTCTTAGCAGCTATAAAAACATTAACCCCAGACCGTCTACCACAGGGCATTGGCATCCAATATCGGATTGACGGCAACGTCTTCAACCTTTCTCAATTCCGTGCCAGCACTAAAGTAATATCGGCAACAATAGCCGAACTCGGTTAAGCAGATGATTGTGCTGTAGTTGCACGCTCAAAGGAGGATCTACAAACAGCCCTTAATTGCTTCTCTGAAGCTTACAAAAGCCTAGGGCTAACTCTGAACACTGGCAAAACAAAAGTTCTCTACAAGTCAGTGCCCAGTCAATCATCAGGCCCAGCAAGGAAGATCTACATTGACAAAGAAGAACTTGAAAATGTAGAAAACTTTGCGTATCTTGGCAGCCCTCTTTCACAGAGGACAGACATAGACATCGAGATTCAGCACAGAATGTGCTGTGCCAGCTTTGCCTTTGCCAGACTGTCTCACTGGGTGTTCAACAATCACAACATAAGAACACATACTAGACTTTTAGTGTCTAAAGTGGTGGTAATCCCAAATCTCCTCTATGGGTGTGAGTCTTGGGTGACCTATAGAAAACACCTGAAAAACTTGGAATGCCAGCACCAGCACTTTCTTCGGAAGATCTTCAACATAAAGTGGGAGCATCGTTGCACTAATGTCGGTGTCCTCACAGAGGCCAACATCTTCAGTGCTGAGGCCCTGATTATCCAGCACCAGCTGAGGTGGAGTGGGCACTGTGTGTGCATGCCTGATAGACCCTTACCAGAATAACTGCTGTATACCCAACTCACCAAGGGAGAAAGGAAATGGGGAGGCCAAAAGAAACGCTTTAAAGACATCCTCAAGATACACATCAAGAGATGTGGCATCAGCAGCACACACTAGGAGACAGCAGCCCAGGATATGGTTAACTGGCCAAGACTTGCCAGAGAGGGAATGTCCACTCTTGAGGAAGATCACCTTGCCCTGGTTGCAGAAAAACGCCAGAAAAGAAAGGAAAGAAAAGACAACTGTCATGCAGCAATCACGGCCCAACCGGCCCAACACCACCTGCAATGTCTGTCAACGAGCCTGTGGCTCAAGGATCGGACTCCTCAGTGACCAAAGGACCCATGAAAAATAAAACCTGTGAAAGATCATCCTCGACCTCAAGGGATCTCAGACAACAGTGGCATCTCTTGGAAAAAAATATGGTACAGTTCCTCATAGTACAGGCAGATAGTGGGAGTTTTGTCAGAGGTTCTTTCCTTCTAGTATTTCTGCTGGAGCCTTTTGCTTTCACTTGGCACTGGGACTGGGTATGGGAGTGCCATCTTCTTCATTTGCTCTGACAGTGTGTTGTAGATGTCTGCCTTTCAGTGACTCTTCTCCAGGTGGGACTACAGTTTTCCAAAGAAGACATTCAAGTTCAGGAGCTTTGCGGGGGTCTACATGGAAGCAGGGTGTCAATCTCTCGTAGGTGGCTAGATCAATGTCTGAAAGGAATTGGACTCTGCCCATCCAAATAGTATATCTTTCTAGTAATCTCAAAGAGTTACAGCTCAAGTATAGAAGTGTTTTGTTTGTTCACTAGATCTTACTGCAATTGTGTTGCAACATTCAGCAAATCAGATTAAATTCTGTATAATCTTGTAATTTCAGTATTATTTGTTAACTAAAATGTATGAGGTTGACATTTTCTACACCTACGCAACTTGTGGTATTAAAGTTTTTTTTTATTTTATCTTGATTTTTCTAGGGCTCCCATTGTCAAATGCTGTGATATGTAAATGAAGCAAGTATCACACTTTAAATCAGATAAAACTAATTTGTGTCTGAACTTACTTTCCAAAAGTGTGATAGTTTAATCACTGTTGTTGTCCTTCTAGATTTGTCATTTGCATGATGTTTATTACTGTTTTACAGTAGACCTCAGAAAGTTGGTAGGAGCTTTTCAAGCATAGAGGAGGAAATAGTCACTGCCTTGACTATGCTTGGAGCCCTGCAAATCTGTGGATATACACTATATATGCAGATATCTGTGGACCATGTTTGCGGATCGGATGCGGATACAAATTTTGTTTCTGCACAGGGCTCTATACACTATAATCTCTATTTTATTTTTCCATAGATATCAGCTTGTTAAACTTCTGAGTGCCACACGTATTTTAATAAGCTTTTGACTCACGGTGTGGGGATCAGACTTCTTTGTAGTATCAGGAGTGTGAAATGCTTTAAGAAAGAGCCGGTCAAGGTTTGAAAACTTAAGCTTTGTCTTTGTGTTTTCCTTATTCTTAATTGCTTTGATCACTGTGTAGTTCACTCAAGCTTCATGGTGGTTTTCAGTTCGACTGTTAGTGAAATAAAATAAAGCTACTCAAAATTAATGTTCAGTGCCCCTACACAACTCAGAAAATATTAGTTTTCTGAATACCTCAACTAAAACAAACGTGTGTGAGAAGCAGGTATATAGAGCTGCTATTCTGAGTTCAGTGTGAAAAAGAAATCTTGCTTCCATCCCAACATTTGTAATGTGGTCTCAGATAGTGTCTTTAGATTGAATTGCTTTGTTATCGTGTTCTTCTCTTACAGTGGTTATACGTATTTTGATATCAGCAAGTTACAGTTCTTTGTAGTTGTGATCTTCCCAAGGAGCAACAATGGCAACAAAGTGGTGGAAATCTTTGAGAAATACTTGGGTAAAAATCGTGACCTGGCAAATATGTCAGACACTGTTCTTCTCCCCTCCTGAATACTCACCCACAGGCTTAACCAAACTGTTTACACCTGTTGAGCAGTTGTAAGCTCTCTGACTTGACTTTACTGTCCTTAAAGATAGCATTGTGTACGACCTCTTGATTGTCTTTTGCCTCCTCTAGTTTTGGCTTTAGTTGCTCTGGTGTAGCTACATATTAACTGGGAGTGCAACTCGCTATTGTTGCCAGTCCTGGGTGAGTCACACCCATATGCTCTTGAACTAACCCATAGCATTTCTGCAGAAGTGGCAGCTGCAAAGCACAACTACTAGGGAAGCTCTCTATATATGGGCAGCCAAAACAGACACAATCATCCACTCATTTGGAGGGAGAAAAACAAATACTAGCTTGAGGAGAGCAGCATTGGCGTGAAATAAGTTTTGAGTTAAGTGTATACTATGTGTCTGCAGGCGTGGCTGACAAAGGACTCTGTTCAGAGCAGCATTGTAGGCTTGATCTTAAGGAGAAAATTGGCAGTGATAAGAGGTGTACCAAAAACGAGGGGGCAGGAAGCTGACAAAATGAGGGGGGAGCTCTGTTACTTACAGCCTGGTTATTGTGTATGGTAATTGGGGACCAAACTCTCTCTTGCTGTCGGGACCAATTTGGGTTTGGAACACTCTGGGGAATGACACTTGTTCCCTGGAGTGAGGTAGGTTGATTGTTATGCGGTATGTTTGACAGTAGTATGGGAGGTTAAAGAGTTGGTAATAGGGATCTGGAAAGTTTTCCTGCTTCAAAGAATGGGGGTCCTTTATCCACAAGGTAGGTTAACTACTTGGGAGAGACATTATGCATTGATGGGGGGCACTAGCAGAAATAAGAAGGTGAAGAAAATAAATGCACAAATCCAAAACAGGAAGGGGGAGACAGAAAGGGGTGACTTGACAAATCTTATGGGGGAGGAAGTTTTGTCATTTGCTAATGCATTGTTGCTGCAGATGAGTAGAATTTTTCAAGGAGTCTTTTTTAATAGGTGGTATATTACTTTAGTAATACATTACTAAATACGAATACTAGTAATACATTACTCCCCCCCCCCCCCTTTATTTCAAGACTAAGGGTATGTCTATATTGCGCCATTGTTGACAAAACTTTTGTCTTTCACTGGTACTTAAAAAAGCCCCCTGCAAAAGACAAAAGTTTTGCTGATGCAAGTGGCAGTGCGAATGCGGCTTTGTCGGCTGGAAGTATTTTGTCAGCAAAAGTGCCGACAAAATACCGACAGAGTGTTCACACACGCTGACTTTTAGCAACAAGGCTGTGTCGACACAGCCTTGTCGCTAAAAGCTGCATAGTGTAGACAAGCTAGATTTGCTTTGTATGATTCTAGTGTAAAAAGTGACTATGTAAAAACAGCATTGTGTTCCCATTGTGTTCCATGATTGTGTCAGTGATTTACCTAATCAATTTTTCTCTATATTGAAGTATAGGGTTTTTTCCTAACTATCAATACTTATAATTTGCATTGCCATAGTGGCCAGGAGCCCTAGTCGTATACCCAAGACCTCATTGTGGTGGGCACTGTACAAACAAAACAAAAAATGGTATCTGCTCCAAAGAGTTTACAATATAATTATAAAATGAGAGGCAACAGATTGCTACAATCAGAGGACTAGAGGATCTCCTCACTTAATGTTGTAGTTATGTTCCTGAAAAATGCAACTTTAAGCAAAATGATGTTAACCGAATCCCATTTTCCCATAATCAATTTTCCCATAATGTAAATGAGGGGGTTGGGTTCCAGGTACATTTTTTTCACCATTTTTTTCATTTTTAATACAGCTACACAGTGGTGATGATTGTGAAGCTTGATTGAGGTGGAGGAGTTAGAGGGTGGGATATTTCCCAGGGAATGCCTTACTGCTAAATGATGAACTAGCAATTGGCTGAGCCCTCAGGGGTTAACTCTCACACACTACAAGGCAGCAGGAAAGGAGGGAGGGCAGACAGACACACACCCTGTGTGTGTTTGAGAGAGAGATGCACATTTCCCCTTTAAGTATGAAGAGTGGGGTCAGAAGTACACTGCCTTGTGAATTAAATCAGCAAGCTGAAACCGGACTGCAGCTGCAGTTGCTGCGTAAGGCAGCAGCTCCCTATCTCGGTGTGTCCCCCCTGCTCTATGGAAGATGGGGTAAGCGGGGGGAGGGGGACACCCTGACATTAACCTCCCTCTTCTTCCCCTCCCCTCCTCCCCCCACAGCAAGCAGGAGTTTCGGGGAGCAGCTCCAAGGCAGAGGGCAGGAGCAGCACATGGCAGTGGGGGGAGAGACAGCTGAACTGCCGGCAATTGATAGCCTGCTGAGCAGCTGCTGCACAGGGAACTTAGGGGAGCGGGGAGCTGATGGGGGGGCTGCTGGTCCACCCTGCTTCCAACCACCCACCAGCTAGCTGCAAGGGGCTGCTCTTTCTGCAAGCAGTGGACAAAGCAGGTGGCTGCCAAAGGACATTAGAAGGGAGCATTGCACAACTTTAAATGAGCATGTTCCCAAATTGATCAGCAACATAACAACAAAACAACTTTAACGAGGACGACTTTAAGTGAGGAGTTTCTGTACAAGCAACAGTGAGACCTAATTGATCAGCTTAAGTAGGTAGTGGTCTCAGCACACCAGTGGTGTAGTCAGCCATGCAAACTAAATCTGAAAGTCAAGCTGGGATTTCTGGCTTGGGTTATCACTAGTAATAATGATTGCAGCCAAATTCTAAAAGTTCTGTGTAACTTGAACAGAACTTGGCCATATAGTTGGAATGTGCTGAAGCCTTTTGATAGGCAAGTAAAAAAAAATCCAGTTAATTCTTCAGCTGTCTTTTTTACTTTGGAATGCTAACTAAAAAGTAGAAAATTAATATTTCACTGATAAACTGATGCATTTTAATGCATGAGGGAAATAGAGCTGTTAAAAACAGCAGCACCTTCTTACTTTACATTGTAGCCTTTTGGAGAACCACCACATCAATTATGGAAAATACATTAGAAGAGGTAATAGTGTGGGGAAGGCTGGGAAAATGTTTAAGGAAGGCATGCTTTACTTTTTACCACTATACTAGGTTTTCCAGTAGTAATGCTAATTGGCCCATTAATATAGAAACTCATGATCACAACATTCTGTGCAAATAGATGTTGCTGATTAAAGAATATGGGATTGCATCGCCACCCAAATGGGTAAAGCACTGAGTAAAAGAACCATCACAGATTCAAAAAACAAAGAAGGCATGTAACCAGACAACCACTCCACCAGTTACTGGGCTTTCTTTGGAGTCAACAGAACTTGGATGCAAAGTTTCATTGCCTTTGTTCTTCCATCTGTTTTATGTTGACACACATTAAGGCACTGGAAGGAGTCTTTGTGTGGTTATACCTTGCTCGGAGCATGTCTAGAGTAATGACACAATCAAATAATTCACTGTTACCCTGCTATGTCTATATATACTTGATTTTGTGACTCTTTTGGGGGGTCATGGTGGATAATTAGCTGAACATGAGTTCTCAGTGTGATGCTGTAGTTAAAAGGGCTAATGTTATCCTTGGATGCATAATCAGGGGAATCTTGAGTAGGAATAGTTCGGTTATTTTACCTCTGTCTTTGGGATTGGTGCAACCGCTGCTGAAGTACTGTGTCTAGTTTTGATGCCCACAGTTCAAGAAGGATGTTAATAAATTGGAAAGGGTTCAGAGAACCACCATGAGGAGCATTTGAAAACATGCCTTAGCGTGATAAACCCCCCAAGGAGCTCAATTTATTTAGCATAATAAAGAGAAGGTTAACGGATGACTTCATTACAGTCTATAAGTACTAGGCATGTAAATATAATTTTAAAAGTTAACTGTTTAAACAATTAAAATTATATCTTTTAATCAGTTAACTGATTAAAGGGAGAGGGGCTGGGGCTGCTCTGGCCAGTCTGGGGCCAGGGCTGCTCCAACCGGTGTGGCCCGGGGCTGGGGGTTAACAGGGTGGGTGAACCAGTAAGACTAATGCTTACCATTTAACCATTTAATATTTTACATCCCTAATAAGTACCTGCATGGGGCAAATATTTGATAGTGGTCTCTTCAGTCTAGCAGAGAAAGGCATAAGATGATCCAATGTTATGGAAGCTCGACAAATTCAAAATGGAATTAAGATGTACATTTTTGACAGTGAGGGTAATTAACCATTGTAACAATTTACCAAGGTTCACTAAATCAAGGTTGGATGATTTTTTAAAAGATGTGCTGTAGGAATTATTTTGGAGAAGTCTTGTGGCCTATTTTATACAGGAGTTTCATACTAGATGATCACAATGGTTCCTTGTAGTATAGGAATCTGTCTGTGAGTCTATGAATATGTTATGTACTGATGGTGAAGCATACAAACTAATGTCAGTGGATATGGTAATTTTGTTACAAGTTGTGGCATTAGCTGACAACTCTATTTTTTACTCCAGGGTTTGAGAGTATGAAGAAGTAACAACACTGATACAACGTCTGTTGGATCTGGAGGATTTAAAATTCCTGATACAAAGCAAATGTGTCTAAAACAGTGATTCATTGTGTCAGAAGATTTACAGGGGGTGGGTGGGGAAGGATTGTACCCTAAGTAACTGAAACTTGGTTTTCACATCAAGAATACTACTAAATAGAAATAATGCAGAAATAATAGCAACACTATCTCAACCCTGCAAACATCAGTATTAACAATGGCTCTGTGAATACATTTTTTAATATGTTTTGAAGGATTCTTAATATAAAAGTGGTATATGTAGCTGGATATCACTTCTGTTTAAACCTGCAGATTTATTTGCATCATTTTTTTGTTTTATTTCAGTCTTGGTCCTTTGGTGAGTAAAGTGAAGGAATATCAAGTGGAGACCATTGTGGATACCCTCTGTACCAATATGCTTTCAGATAAAGAGCAGCTACGTGATATTTCAAGCATTGGCCTTAAAACAGTCATTGGAGAACTTCCTCCAGCTTCCAGTGGTAAGAAATGACATTCTTCTCCCCTTCTCTGTTTTTAAAACATGAGGTCTGACTTTATTTCTCTATATCCAATTATTTCATTGTAAGCTAGTGTCCTTCAGTGAACAAGATTCAGTTGTCCTTCAGTGACTGTTGACTTGAAATTCACTTTTGTTGGAGACAATCATTTGTGTGGTGCTTCTGTTATACATACTGTTACCTATTTATGATATGTAAAGAGATGGGGTAAACTTGAAGTCAAGTCACTGTAAAAACAGCTGGAAGTAATTTCAGATTACATCTGCTATAGATATCTACCTTAAATATTTTCGGGCACAATATTCCTAGGCTTTTTAACAATAGTAGTTAAATCTCATTTGGGTAAATTTTTAAAAAATTGACAATACACTTTTAAATTGAGATGACTTTTCTTTAATGGGATTGTGATAATTTCTTTTCCCAGTATGTGTTTTGAGATGTACCTAGTGTTTCTAATTATAGAATTACAGAACTTCAAACAGCCTGACTTCCACTATAAAATTAACAAGGCAATCTCGAGGAATGCCACTTGCCAAATGTTCGTCACTTTGTTCTTTTAAACCTAGAAGGTGCTCAAATACCACAGTGAGTGCAGTATGTTAATTTGACTCGGCTAGAAGGGAATGATAACTCACAATGGATTTGGGGACTGGAGTTCTTGTGTTAGGTTGATTACAAAGGGCAACCTGCAGAAAAACTAAACAGTCTAACACAGTTATAAGACTGGATAAGTAGAATTGGTTAAAAAAAAAAAAATGCTGAAATTTTGTCTATGCTATAAACTGGAAGAAAATGTGCAAAAAATTGCTTGTTTTGAAATTTTTCAAATAGCACTGATGGAGAATTTCTATTTACTTTCTTTTTAACCATGGTTTGCAGGCCAAAAATGAATACTCTGTTATGTTTGATCCACAGCACAGTTTCTCAACTGTAGTAGCATAAACAGTGATGGTAGAATATGGCCACAATGTAGTGTCTAACATTTTAATTTTATTCAGCATAACTCACTTACGCAGATGATATTCTTTAGGGGTTCTTTAGGACTACTTCCATTTCTGTTTTTTTCTTGGCTTCTTTATTCCCTGGTATACAATTTCTTTTGTCTCCTTTTTAGTCTCTCGTCTTTCCTCCACCTGTTCTTTACAGGGGAGAAGCTGACTCAAATCTTCAGAAAGATTTGAACTTACTTCCAATTTCTCTGTTTTACCAGGCCTTCGTTCCTACTCTCCTGAAATCTGTAATACGGTAGTCTCTAAAGCGTTTGGGTATCATATGGAGCAAATCTTTTCCCCAACTTTCTCCCCAGTCCTAGCTCAGAAAGAAATTATGGCATCGTATTTTCTTGTCAGTCCCTAGTTATTGGATTAGAACTGGTTTTGTGCCTCTTTCTAGGCCATGCTATGTGTCCTCTCCCACTTACCTACAGCCACTGGATGTATGCTAGGTGTTCTGACACGTGTTTAATTAGACATTAGGAAGCAGTCTCTCTAAATGTTACCTATTTTGCATTATGTATTGAAAAATCCTCTCAAACATCCTATTAAATATTTTAAAATTTAAAGATGTTTTATGCTAAATTACAAGACTCACCATTAAAGCATATGTTAACTTAAAAAATCCTTCCCAGGGATGTGCCTACATCCCTTTACGGTCCTCAAATAAAACAAAAAACAGTCATGCTTGTTTAACCTTTAGCAGAAATAAGCATATACAATAATTTATAAGAAGAAAGTTATAGTAAGTGATTTCCAGTTAGGCTTTTATGCTGGTTAATGAATCTTCTGGCAAAAACGCCTAAACAAAGAGCTAATAATCATGAAATGAGGGAGAAAATAGATATTTCATAGATAATAGATTTGGACTGTTTTTTAAAAAAAGATAAGTCGGTTTTGTTGCTCTCTCTAATCTAGAGGCAAAGGAAAAAATGAATATTCATTAAACTAAAGGTTCTATTGCAAAGAGTCAAATACAGCCTTATGATTTATAGCTCTTTTAATACAATGCATTTGGACTGCTTGCTTCCTTCCTTTTCCCCAGCCTGCATGGTGATGCAAATATATCACCCAATAGGTGGCTCATCTTACGAGGTGAATTTTTTAGTTTATGTAGTGTTGTTAGGGATCTGTTAAATTAATAAAGAAATGGATTGGCTTTTAAGGTCAAAACAGTAAAATTGTTATTTCTGCCTGATATAATTTTCCAAATTGTGTCTAAAACCTAAGTTTTAAAATTGTTTGTTTGTAGCTCATAATGTTCCATGTTTACTGAAGACATTGCACACACGGCCAATCAGGTAGCATTGAAAGTTTCAGCCATTGGGTGGCTGTCAATACTCTTACAAATACAAAGCCTCCACCAGGCAATTGAGTACCATCACCACAAAGGATACTTGAGTTCATGCAACTGTACGTACAAATTTAGAGCAGTCCATGCTGGGGGAAGAGCCACAGTGAAGATACAGTGGACACAGTTCAACTTATTCTCATTGTTTAAAAAGGAATTGTTAGCATCTTGCATAAACTAACCACTCAAAACACACTCTGAGTAATTTCAATTTTACGGATACAATATTTTAAACACCTTTTCCGCTATAAAATGCCCCAGGTAATTGCTATAGGATTATTTCAACTAACTTTTAGAAAACTGAATTAACAGAAAAATAAAACCTGAAAATCAGGGTAGATTTGATTTAAATCACTAGTCAGGAAGACTCGATTTAATCATGGATTCCTACATAAAAGTGCATTCTTGTTGGTTGTTATAACCTTAATACATATTCTTCACAACTCAGAGATAGATGTAGGTTTCTTTTTTAGAAGGTACACACTATACATTTTTAAAGTGATCTGCAAAGTTTTCAGTTTAGTTTTACAGCTATATCAGAAAATGAATGATTGTTTGGTTATTTCATTTACCAAAGGTAATTGAAGCAGATATTTATGAAGTCATTGGGAGGTGAACTATCTCCAATTCAACAGGTTAATCATTAATATTTGGAGGATTTTCTTGCCATGCTGTATTAGGAGGAAAACATCACCAGAAAGACATTTACATTGTTTTATTTAACTAAAACAACACTGTTATGTATTCTGGATTTTTCTCTTCAACAGCAAACATATAATATTTTAACAAAACAAGCATATGAATTTTTGAATTCAGTTAAACATTCAGGTTTTTTAAAATCAGGTTTGTTTTTGTTAAAATTGTTTTTAACTCAAATAGTTTACAAAAAAAATTAAAAAAACCCAACAACAACAATTATTAAATCGACTATGTCAGCCAGGTCATCATGAGAAACTTAAAATATTGGCTTCTGCAGCTAACTCAGTTGTCTTCAGCTTCATTTTCCCGTTTGTTCATAATCTGGAAAAGAAAAACAAGCTTTCCTGCTTTTTCGGGTCCCAAACGATTTCTCAATTTGGAATGAATTAGTTCAAAGGAAGAGAATATTCTTTCTACACCGGCAGAAGAAGCTACTGCTGTTAAAAGTGAACTTATCACTTCAACAGTCTCTGAATCCAAGTGCTTAAGTGACTTCCACCAGTCCACTGGTGTGACTTTCTTGAAAAACATCATCAGCAAACATATATTTCTTGAATGGTTCACCCTTAGCTCTGAAGTTTATTATAGTTGGCATTATGGAGGGATGATTGCTGGATGTCCATATCATAGCCAACTTCTCTTCTACAGCAGTTAAGGTTTACCCTGGTACTGAGTATTGAGAATATTTACAAGAAAATGAGATGGAGATAGTGCTTGTCCCATTCATTTTTTTTAATGCTTGTAATTTAACTCTGTCATTGCATATTTCTCTTTTTAAGATCTCATTCAGTTCCTTCCAGATTTCAACAGCGTCAACAATAAAACAGCTATTTCCCTGCATTTTGTTCAAGGCTACAGAAATAGGCTTCAGGGCACTCAGCATGTGTTCAACATTTCTCTTCAGCCCAGTGTTGAGAACTTTGACTGTGACAGTGCCATCTGTTTTTTCACGATTTTGTTCACAAACTGTCATCAGATTAGGTCAGTCTTGATATACACCTCTACCCTGATATAATGCTACCTGATATAACACGCATTCGGATATAACGCGGTAAAGCAGCGCCCTGGGGATGGGGCTGCACGCTCTGGTGGATCAAAGCAAGTTCAATATAACGCGGTTTCACCTATAACATGGTAAGATTTTTTGGCTCCCGAGGGCAGCGTTATATCGGGTTAGAGGTTTAGTCCTCAAAATAGTACACTACTGAGTTCCATCGCACGTCTTGTGGGAGAGTTAGCTTGGTTCCTCCCACTTTTTTCAGAGCAGCTGCTGCAAAGTGGGTTGTTATGGAAGTATTTTGTAATTTCAACAACATTAGACTTTATTTCTGGGACACTGAAGTCTTTGGTTAGGATGTGCATCAAATGAGCACTGCAACTGTACGTTATTAGCTTGGGACTCTCTTCACTCTCTTCTAAATTTCTTCTCATCCTGGATACATTTGCAGTATTGTCTGTGACCAAGCTGCGTACTAGACATCTGAATTTTTTTCACCATTTGTTGTAGTTTTTACTGCTACTTCTTGTAAGTATTCTGCTGTATGTACGTTTCCTGTTGTATCAATTGTTTCTATAAGGAAGACATTCCCTTCTTCTGTTGTCACACAAGCACATACAACAGGATCATTGTGGACATTGCTCCACCCATCAAGACTCAGGTTAACAATTTTACCCGCTAGACCTTTTGCACAGTGCTCAATTTCTCTTTCATACACTTTATCCAGCAATTTGCCTGCGACATCTGCTCTATTGGGTGGACTGTATCCTGATCTTAATGAATGTACCGTGTTAATGAAGTGTGGGTTTTCAGTCATACAGAAAGGAGAGTTTGTTGCATAAACAAACTGGGCAATTTTTTCACCAATTACCTCTTTTTGTAATCTGCTTGTTCTTATCACAAATTTATCTATGGTGGTTTTTGGATGATGGAGTTTTTTTTTCTTTTTGCTACAGGTGATATACTGTGGCTATGTGACATACATGATGTGACTGAAACACTGTCATTGGCAGATAACTCTGAAACTATAGAAAATGATGGTGATCTTGAAGGTAGATACAGTAACTCCTCACTTAACGTTGTAGTTATGTTCCTGAAAAATGCGACTTTAAGTGAAACGATGTTAAACGAATCCAATATCTCCATAAGAATTAATTATAAATACGGGGGATTAGGTTCCAGGGAAATTTTTTTGCCAGACAAAAGGCATTATATACATTTTAAACAAGAAATTTAATACAGGTATAAGTTTTAAACAGAGGAGGTGCCCCTGCCTTACCCTACACAGGCATAGCCCACTGGCACTGGAGATGAGGCAGGCAAGGAGGCTGAAGGTGTTGTAGGCTAGGAGAAGCATGTTGCGCAGCAGCGGCAGCTTCCCCTACTCTGCAAGCACCCGGGGGGTACAACCCTCAGCCCGCCCACTCCCCCCCTTCCCCCAAGTCCCCATCCTTGACCTGCGTCTTCTCCCCCACACCGCCTCTCCCTTTACCTTGCATGCTGCGTCCTTGCTCCTCCCTCCCCTCCGTTCTAAACGCCACAAGCCAGCTGATTGCCGCGGGCAGGAGGCAGGGGAGGGAGGGGAGAGTCCTCGCTCCTCCCTCCTGCCCGGGGCAATCAGCTGGCTTGCTGCGTTGGGGAGGGAGGGTGAGCCTGTGCGCCAAGTCCTCTTCCCCCCCACCTCCAAAACGCCGCAAGCCAGCTAATTGCCGCAGACAGGAGATAGGGGAAGGGGGGGGAGGCGCGCTGAGGCCTCACTCCTCCTGCCCGGGGCAATCAGCTGTCTTGCAGCGTTTAGGAGGCGGGGTGGGGGGAGGAGCGAGAACTTGGCGTGCGGGCTCCTCTTTCCTCCCCCCCACCTCCTGCCTGGGGCAATCAGCTGGCTTGCGGTGTTCCAGAGGGAGGGGAGCCTGCATGCCAAGTCCTCGCTCCAGCCTCCAAAGCAAGCCAGCTGATTGTTGCGGGCGGGGGGAGGAGGGGGAAGGCGCTGATCCGCGGGGTCTGCCGGTGGACGGGAGGCGCTGTGGGGAGGAGGAGAAGGCGGGGGCATAGGGAGGCTGCCAACTGTGGAGAAAGCAGGCAGCCAAATAACGTAAGAGTGGAGCATTGCACAACTTTAAACGAGCATGTTCCCTAATTGATCAGCAACGTAACAATGTTAACCGGTATGACTTTAAGTGAGGAGTTACTGTAGTCTTCAGAATCCTGTATGTTGAGGATGGAGTCTTCGAAACAAAATAAGTCAGTGCAGTTATTTAATTATTATTACCATACTTCTCATTTAGTATTACTGATTGCATTCACTGACAGTATTACTTTAAAGATGAAATTGTAAACGGAAGATCTGCCTATTTCAGCTATTTATTTTTTTATGACAGCTGCATGTGAAATGATAGTACCATAGAGTAACAACTACAGAATTCAAGAATAGTCCAGAAAGAAGACAGGCAGTCCTTAAAAAGAAGTATGAAATAAAAATGTTTACCAACCTGAAGATCCTGCATGTTCAGACATGTTCCTTTCATCATCTTCAACACAGCTTCCTCCTGAGAAGTAACACTTCTTATGATGTTTCATTCGGGCAATCAGGCCTTGCATTTCTTTGTTGCACTGTTGGCATTTTGCATTCATGCCTGTCTTATCCACAGGTAGAGCAACTTCATTAAAATATTAACAAACTGGATCTCTTTTACAGCCTGCTGCCATTTATAGGTTTTCCCTTCTAGTGCGAGAATGGTATGGTAGATCTCAAGTCAATGAAGGCTACACTCAGAAAGCCTCAAGACTTCTGGAATATGCTGCTCAAACAGTTTCAGTTTCGTTTCTACGGCCTGTCTCTCCCTTCTCACATTTATCTCCAGACTTCTTCTCCTTGTCCAGATCTATTCCGCCCCCAACAATTTCATTGAACTTTTTGAAACTTTGCACTTTTAGAGAGAGGTAAGGGATTGACTCTGTGTACACAAACTTGCAGAGGGACAATACGGTTGAGGTTTGTTATTTCTCACCTCTATATATTTTTATTTATTTATTTAAAAACATTTTTGCTGTTAACAAACATGTTCTCTCTGGAGACACAAATCCACAGTATGAGAACTGCAAAAAAACCGAAGCATCTCTGGTGGTATCTTCTAGACTGAGCACTGAGTCCCATTGGGTAGATAGAAAGATTAACCTAAATAATCTATACAGAAGCCCTTGAAACCCCATAAGATTGGGTCCCCAATCCGTGAACTATTGGAACTCATTTACAAAACTTTTCTTAAACGTTACATGAATATATTGTCTCATACTATAGAATTAGAATTTATAATCCCTATTCCATGATGAGATATCTTTAAGCTCTAGTGTATCTTAATTAAAACTATCTTTAGATAGGTTTTTTCCTCAAAAAGCATTTTTTATCAAACATGGATTTAAATAAAAAGCAATTTTTTAAAAATAAAATTCATTGATTTTTATCTGCCCTGCTGAAAATTAATGATGACCTACTTAAACTCCTTGGCACTTCACTATACCAGCTGTTCTTCACAGCCAGGTCAAGTTACCTCCCTACTTCTCCCAGTAAACTTTCTTGCTGTTGTTTCTCTTTATTCCCACCTATAATCTACTTCTGGCTCCACACACTTTCAGTCAACAAATACCCCTGTTGTAGGCTTTCAATGGCCTCTACTTTCTGCTGCTTCCATGCCAGCAGCTTTCTGTTCCTTTGAGTTGGATGCAGATTTCTTAATGAAAGAACACCTTGCTCAGTAACTTTTTCTAGGTAGAGCAACCTTTCAGTTTTAGTGTAAAGCAGTCAATTTAGGCTTATGTTGGACAATTAAATAGTCTTCATTGGGAGGAATTTTTGCTAAGTAATTTCCAACTGTTGCAAATATGACATTTGGTATATGACATTTGGTATTAGATTTACACATTTTTACTGTCAAAATGCTAAGGTTTTGTTGTACTTTTCAGGATCTGCGTTAGCGGCTAATGTTTGTAAAAAGATCACAGGGCGTCTTACAAGCGCTATAGCCAAGCAGGAAGATGTGTCTGTACAATTAGAGGCCTTGGATATCATGGCTGATATGCTGAGCAGGTAAGCATCCTTGTTACAAAATGGTGATAGAATGTAATTGTTAATGCTATGTGTTAACTGATTAAATCACTGTGAACTTGATTTTTCTAGTAATTAAATTTTAGGTGATTATAATTTAGGCTTTGTAAATGTGAAACAGTTGAGTAACTTGTTTCAAATGAGGAAAATTGAACACAAATGAAACTTTGTACCAGAATACAAATGTTACATTTAAAATATATTTAATTTAAACGTAGCTGATTAATCAAATAACTCATTATTTATCTTCTGAAGCTGTTGAGAACTTCTTTAGTTACCAGTTTCAGTTGTCAGTATACTTTAAAGGTATATCTGAAAGCAGTTAATTAGTTTCTTAGTTTTTCCAAATAATTCTACTTGCACTTGATATATTTTCTATGGCATTTTGGGAATACTTGGAATAAGAATGATACAATAGAAGAAAGAAATCAGTTCTAGATTCAGTTGGTTTGAGTTTGTGTTTTGTCTGTTTTAAGGCAAGGAGGACTGCTTGTTAACTTCCACCCTTCAATTCTGACCTGTCTGCTCCCCCAGCTGACTAGTCCCAGGCTTGCTGTGAGGAAAAGAACCATCATTGCTCTTGGTCACCTGGTTATGAGTTGTGGCAATATAGTTTTTGTTGACCTCATTGAACATCTGTTGACAGAGCTGTCTAAAAATGATTCCATGTCAACAACTAGGACGTATATACAGTGTATTGCTGCTATCAGTAGGCAAGCAGGTCATAGAATAGGTAAGAGAATTTATATATTTTTCTCTCATTCTGCATGTTTTTAGATGTGAATGATCATTTTTAATTTTCCTTTTTCAGGTGAATATCTGGAGAAAATAATCCCTTTAGTGGTAAAATTTTGTAATGTAGATGATGATGAACTAAGAGAATATTGCATTCAAGCTTTTGAATCTTTTGTTAGGAGGTAAGCTACTTTTAAGGTATGTTTTTTTTTTTCCCTTCTTACAAGTTGACTGGTTGTCATTTGACTGACTGTATAAGAAGTCATTGCTAGTCCTTGAGCAATTGAAAAGAGTTGAGGTAAGCCACAAGAAATGTGTTCCTTTCCTTATGGAAGTGATGGTCTTTGTGGTGCAAAATACCTTTGCTGATTTTGAATCAGAGATCATACCTGAATTGCTAAAGCAGATTTTTCTATCACTATCTTGTAATTTAACTGATAATCAGTGTAATATGTAAACAGACTGGCACAATAGGCCATGATTTGCTATTCGTATATAGTGACAGATAAGAAAATTGTTTTTATAAATATAATGCTTATGGAAAGTGCTAGATTCCCATTAGTGGAGACAGAACGTTCTTATTTCCAAAGGTACATCATAAGATTCGATAGCAGTCAGATTAGAAGATCATAATGGTCCCTTCTTGCCGTAAAATCTATGAATATAAATCATAGGCAGCAGCAGAGCATACTTCCCTGTCCCTCTACTTTTGCATTCCCTGAAGAGGTGAGAGGATCTTCTTGTTTCCTTGACCTCTGCTTTGACAGATTGCAACAGCAATAATTTTCACAGTACCTTTTGGGAGCTGAATTATGAGAACTGAACTACAGGACCACAAAGTGGCTAGTGTACTACATTTATATTTTGTTTGATTCTATCTATGGAGGTGAAACTCTGTATTTTTTCCAATCTTCTAACTTACCCTGTGTCAGTTTGGCCTGAGTTCTTGTATAGCAAGTTTCAGATTGTACTGAATGTTTGTAACTGAGTTGAATTCTGAGAAAAAATATGATATGTAATGGGAATTCTGATAGTATTAGATTTGCTAGTGGAATCAGTACTAAAGCATATAGATAAACATTTCTTCTGTTAAAGAAGAATTGTTAATTAATTGTTCAATATTAATATTGTACGTTAAACTTAATTTGTTAAATTTATTATACAGATGTCCTAAGGAAGTTTATCCTCATGTGTCTACCATTATAAACATTTGTCTTAAATACCTTACCTATGATCCTAATTACAATTATGATGATGAAGATGAAGATGAAAATGCGATGGATGCTGATGGTGGTGATGATGATGATCAAGGTATATTTTCTCTTGGTTTTGGGGAGAAGAGCTAGTGAGCCTAAATTGAGAAGAAATGGAAATGATCAATTCTATAAATCTTAATTCAGGTCTTTCCAAAACTTAAATGATTGTATGGCATTTTCATGTTTTGCTCTTTTATTTTTGCGGGCATGGCCATTTACTACACTCAGTAAGGTGAACAGCATGACATTTTATATAGGTATTTAGTGCATCCATTGGCCTGTATTGTGAGTTTAGAGGGATTATAGTAAAGAATCTCATAACTGTCTAAAAGTACTTGAATGGTGTAAACATGAGGAAGGCATAGGAATTCTTTAGTGTGACATGACTAGAAGTTGAAATAAATTTAGAGAATGAATTTAAGATGTATATCAGGGAAAGTGCTGCTTCTTTGCATGAGATGAGTATTGTTTTTATTTGTATTACCATAGCATTTAGAGTCTTAGTCAGAGATGAGGATCTCATGCTAGCTGCTGTACAAACACAGAACAAAAAGAATGTCCAGTTAGACTGGATAAAGCACCACAAAATATTGCGTAAAACAATGCTGCAGTTGTAGAGGTGTGGAGCAGAAGACTCAGAAGGTCTTAATACCACTTTGCTGTTTGACAAAGCTGTGAGCAGCAGCAGAGAGATGGAGAAGTCTGCAAGAGATAACGTCATCAGTTTACATTTGCATAAAGAAAAGGAGTACTTGTGGCACCTTAGAGACTAACCAATTTATTTGAGCATGAGCTTTCGTGAGCTACAGCTCACTCCATCGGACGCCTACCGTGGAAACTGCAGCAGACATTATATACACACAGAGATCATGAAACAATACCTCCTCCCACCCCACTGTCCTGCTGGTAATAGCTTATCTAAAGTGATCATCAAGTTGGGCCATTTCCAGCACAAATCTAGGTTTTCTCACCCTCCACCCCCCCACACACAAACTCACTCTCCTGCTGGTAATAGCCCATCCAAAGTGACAACTCTCTTCACAATGTGTATGATAATCAAGGTGGGCCATGTCCAGCACAAATCCAGGCTCTCTCACCCCCACCCCCCTTTTTCCCGGGGACACAGACACACACACAAACAGGAGAGTGAGTTTGTGTGTGTGTCTGTGTCCCTGGGAAAAAGGGGGGGGGTGAGAGAACCTGATTTTGTGATGGAAATGACCCACCTTGATTATCATGCACATTGTAGGGAGAGTGGTCACTTTGGATGAGCTATTACCAGCAGGAGAGTCAGTTTGTGTGTGTGGTTTTTGGAGGGGGGTGAGGGGGTGAGAGAACCTGGATTTGTGCAGGAAATGGCCCACCTTGATTATCATACACATTGTGAAGAGAGTTGTCACTTTGGATGAGCTATTACCAGCAGGAGAGTGAGTTTGTGTGTGTGGGGGTGGAGGGTGAGAAAACCTGGATTTGTGCTGGAAATGGCCCAACTTGATGATCACTTTAGATAAGCTATTACCAGCAGGACAGTGGGGTGGGAGGAGGTATTGTTTCATGATCTCTGTGTGTATATAATGTCTGCTGCAGTTTCCACGGTAGGCGTCCGATGAAGTGAGCTGTAGCTCACGAAAGCTCATGCTCAAATAAATTGGTTAGTCTCTAAGGTGCCACAAGTACTCCTTTTCTTTTTGCGAATACAGACTAACATGGCTGTTACTCTGAAACTAAGTTTACATTTGGTTATCTTATCAGCTATAGGGCTAGAAACTTGATTTTTGTTAAAAATCAGATGTTAAATTCTTCTGAAACAGAGACTAGACCACCACTTTTGCCAGGGAAAGTTTCCAAGTTGCCATCAGTGGGTTCATTTCTCAGTTCCTCTTTTGGTTGGGTATAAAAAGTATAAAATGATTATATTGCTGCTGGGTAGCTTGCCATACTTACTGAAACTTTGGCCCATCACTTAATCTGGATTTCAGAGCATAAGAACAGTGAACTCACATGCTTGTGACTCAGGTAGATTTGAACCTAAGCTGTCTCAGGTGGAAAGGTAGAGCATTCTCCTACTGGGCCATCTAGCTCTGCTTTAAATTAATTTTTAAATATTAATATAATCTACTTCTTGAATGCTCTGCTTCTGTTCTGTTTTCTTTGTGAGAAATAGTGTGGTTGAGTTTGTTGATAAACAAGTGTCTTGCTCTCTTAAGCTGCTAAATAGTTTTACAAGGAGCCTCTTCAGTCCTATAGAAGTTGCTTCAGAGGGCTTCGTTCTCCAGTAAAAGAGAGTTAAATGGAATATTCTGATCAGGTCTATAATATAAATGTCTGACTTAGGGGAACTAAATGTTTAGGCTGTAAGAGTATATATTCTAAGAGTTACAAAATCTTATGTACTATTAAACATAATTTAGTTCTTTCTAAATTGGTCAATTTAACTCAAATTACTGCAGTAGAAATTGACTGTAATACGTAGTCCAGAGTGGTACAACAAAGATGTAGAGATATAAGGAGAGATTTAACAAAACTGTGGAGTATTTAGGACTTTGAAAGACAATATCTTGTCTCTGTTCGCAAAGCAATGTAGATTTTGTAAAATTATTAAAATCTGTACAGTTTCTTACCCCGGAAAGAACCCGAGACTTGTAAGTTTTGGCTTGTAGAAGTCACTGCTGCAGATTGACATGACTCCTTTTTTATGGAATGGGTTACACACATAATTGTAGTGTAAAAAGAAAAGGAGTACTTGTGGCACCTTAGAGACTAACCAATTTATTTGAGCATAAGCTTTCGTGAGCTACATCCGATGAAGTGAGCAGTAGCTCACGAAAGCTTATGCTCAAATAAATTGGTTAGTCTCTAAGGTGCCACAAGTACTCCTTTTCTTTTTGCGAATACAGACTAACACGGCTGTTACTCTGAAACCTGTCATAATTGTAGTGTGTGTACAAGTGATCGGACCAACCACACATGTTGAACCCGTGCACAATTTTTGCTGGTGTAATAATGCCCCCAACGGGAGTAAAATGTGAAGAGGCTAGTTTTCAGAATTTTGATGTGCTCTTGATTATTGCCTTATTGTCTCATGTGATGAATATATATGAAAACATTCAAAATAAAAAATTTAGTAAGGCCACAAGTGTGGTGGGAATGACTTTGTCCAATTAGCAACTGAAGTTGAGGAGGGGATGTATGAGAGGGGCTGGTGTGAGGAAGCTGGCAGAGTAGATAATTAGTTTTAGGACTCAGGCAGTTTTGAACGACCTTTTGTATACTTCTGCTTTATCTTGATTATAGACTGCTTCTTAAATTTCTTAAGCTACTATATTATCTGTCTCTGGTAAGTTTTACACATTTAACAATCTGTTGCATCAAATAAATTTGGGTTCTTTACAACAAAACTTTCTGTACAAATCTGCTAGCATGGAATGTCTATTTGTGAATTTGTGTATAATAGAAGTTCATTTTATTTTGTAAAGGGAGCGATGATGAATATAGTGATGATGACGATATGAGCTGGAAAGTGAGACGTGCAGCAGCTAAATGTTTAGATGCTGTGGTTAGCACACGACATGAAATGCTTCCAGAATTCTACAAGACCGTGTCTCCTGCTTTAATAGCCAGATTCAAAGAGCGTGAGGAGAACGTAAAAGCAGATGTTTTCCATGCATATCTTTCTCTTTTAAAACAAACTCGACCTGTGCAGAGTTGGCTGTGTGATCCTGATGCAATGGAACAAGGAGAGACACCTTTGACAATGCTTCAGAGTCAGGTTAGCTGTCAGGATTTTTTTTAGTTCTTTGACTTTGAGAGAAGACGATGCTTGATTATTCATTGTGCTCTGGGTTCATGTGGAAAGTGGTGAAATCACTTTGTCACCAGCTTCTTATAGTTGTACACAGATTATGGGTTCTGACTCTGCTAACTCATATGAGAGGGAGTGTATGGTAAATTGGCTCAGATACCTGCAGCTGCTCTGGAAACTGGAATTACCTGTTGGACTCATAGAGTGCTTATTTTATTTTAATTATTGGTTGCTCATCTCTAAAAATGCTGTGGAGTCTATGAACCTAGTTATTATTTGCCCCATTTTTATAAAACAAAACATTCATAGTCTGCGACCTATTATAGCTGTTTAGCTAAATTCAGAATAGGAGAAAAATTAAATTCTCACAATAAAAAAAGGAGACACTTGATCAGTAGAACACATTTTACCTGCAGAATAGAGAGAAGTGGCGGTACTATCAGAATCATTTTCCAAATTGATTTAATAGGGTAAGTATGTAATTAATATATCTGATTCTAGAAATTTGAGAGAAAAGCTACATGGAAAACATGTTTTGCTAAATCTGACCTTAATTTTTCAAGTTAAAATTTCCTGGAATAGTAATTGATTTGAAGATCTGAAACTTAAAGCTGTCAATGTAGCTAGAAATAAAGCTCTTCTGAAGAATCAAAGCCCAGAGAGACATTTTAGGCTTGAATAGAGACCGGGAGTGGATGGATCATTGCACAAAGTAAAACTATTTCCCCATGTTTATTTCCCCCCCACTACCCCCCACTACCCCCCACTGTTCCTTAGACATTCTTGTCAACTGCTGGAAATCGCCCACCTTGATTATCACTACAAAAGGTGTGTGTCCCCCCGCCCCTGCTGGTAATAGCTCACCTTAAGTGATCACTCTGGTTACAGTGTGTATGGTAACACCCATTGTTTCATGTTCTCTATGTATATAAATCTCCCCACTATATTTTCCACTGAATGCATCCGATGAAGTGAGCTGTAGCTCACGAAAGCTTATGCTCAAATAAATTGGTTAGTCTCTAAGGTGCCACAAGTACTCCTTTTCTTTTTGCAAATACAGACTAACACGGCTGCTACTCTGAAACCTGTCATTTTATTTTCTGTAATTTAGGATAACTGTAAAGGAAATGCTAACTGCCCAACTAGTTAACAGGTGTGTAATTGCTACAGGTTCCTAACATAGTTAAAGCCTTGCACAAACAGATGAAGGAGAAGAGTGTGAAGACTCGTCAGTGTTGTTTTAACATGCTAACTGAGCTGGTAAATGTTTTACCTGGAGCCCTAACACAACACATTCCTGTACTTGTGCCAGGTATGAAAAATGTATTAGTAAATCTGTTACAGGTTAACTGTGACTTCGACTTCAAAAGTTTTTAAACCTTAAATCCTGATATTTAAGAAAAAGCTTTTGAAGTGTAGTTCTAAATTAAGACAATACTACTCAGCTGTAATTGGCAGCTTAGCTTCTTTGTGAATCCACATGCATAGTTTAGTGGCATTTTTACTTTGGTTAGCTCTGGAGAACCAAAGTAAAATGTCCTGGGCTTGTAAGCTAGATTCATTTTGTCTAGTCTATAATCAGAATTGTTAACTTGTGTCTAATTAGAAGGCCAAATTCTGCCCACATTTCCACTTGTGCAGGGCTAAATACTGCCCTTATTTTTCCCCTTTACCACCCATGCAGAATCTTTACCACTGGTTGTGGTGGATGAGCCAAAAAAAAGCTATACTTTCAGATTTGTTGTAGAATTTATAGGGCTGGTAGCTAGAAAGCTCTTATTGGTAAACTAGACGAATTTTGATAGACGCTACTGAGAAGCTACAAATATGTAATCTTCTATATCACTTTTCAGAGAATAATGACACTTTTTATATAAAAACGATTAAGTATGTGTCAGTCTTTAGAAGCAGCTAAAACTTCTAACTTGTTTCAGTCTCATGAAATAGCTAGGGATGTGTGTGTACACATACATGTTTTAAGTATGGTCATTTTGAGCAGTTGTGTTCAGAATTTCCTCTAGTAGTTAAAAGAAAAAGAGAGCACAAGCCATCGAACGGCCTATGTGTGCTGCCTGAGTGGAAGAAGTTTGGAAAGTGTATTACTTTAAATCAAAGGTGGGAAAGGCTTTCTGGAAGGAAATGTTTAAGAGCAGAAAATGTTAGCATGATTTGGCTGCATTTTTTAGGTGGTCTTGTTATTTCTGATGTTAAAAATAAATACATAAATAACACAACCTCTTTTCTTTTACAGGGATAATTTTTTCACTGAATGACAAATCAAGTTCCTCTAATTTGAAGATTGATGCTTTGTCTTGTCTGTACGTGATCCTGTGTAACCATTCTCCCCAAGTCTTCCATCCTCATGTTCAAGCACTGGTGCCTCCAGTTGTAGCTTGTGTTGGAGACCCTTTTTACAAGATAACATCAGAGGCACTTCTGGTTACACAGCAGCTTGTGAAGGTCATTCGTCCTTTAGACCAGCCTTCTTCCTTTGATGCCACACCTTACATCAAAGATTTGTTTACTTGCACCATCAAGAGACTGAAGGCTGCTGACATTGATCAGGAAGTAAAAGAGAGGGCAATCTCCTGCATGGGCCAGATCATCTGCAGCCTTGGTGATAATCTGGGCACTGACTTGCCTACTACTCTTCAGATCTTCCTAGAGAGACTAAAGAATGAGATTACTCGGTTAACTACAGTGAAGGCTTTGACGCTGATTGCTGGCTCTCCTTTGAAGATAGATCTGAGGCCAATCCTTGGGGAAGGAGTTCCTATCCTTGCCTCTTTCCTCAGAAAGAACCAGCGAGCTTTGAAACTAGGCACGCTTTCTGCTCTAGATATCTTAATTAAAAATTACAGTGACAGCTTGACAGCTGCCATGATTGATGCTGTCCTGGATGAGCTTCCACCTCTTATCAGTGAAAGTGATATGCATGTTTCCCAGATGGCCATCAGTTTTCTGACTACACTGGCTAAAGTGTATCCTTCCTCCCTCTCAAAGATCAGTGGGTCCATTCTTAATGAACTTATTGGACTTGTGAGATCACCATTATTGCAAGGTGGAGCACTTAGTGCCATGCTAGAATTTTTCCAAGCTCTGGTTGTGACTGGAACAAATAATTTAGGATATATGGATTTATTACGCATGTTAACAGGTCCAGTGTACTCGCAGAGCACTGCACTTACTCACAAGCAGTCTTATTATTCCATTGCCAAATGTGTAGCTGCCCTTACACGCGCTTGCCCTAAAGAGGGACCAGCTGTAGTAGGTCAGTTCATTCAAGATGTCAAGAATTCAAGGTCCACAGATTCCATTCGTCTTTTAGCTTTGCTGTCTCTTGGGGAAGTTGGGCATCACATTGACCTAAGTGGACAAATTGAGCTCAAGTCTGTAATACTAGAAGCATTCTCCTCTCCTAGTGAAGAAGTCAAGTCTGCAGCATCTTATGCTCTAGGCAGTATTAGTGTCGGCAATCTTCCTGAATATCTACCATTTGTCTTACAAGAAATAACCAGTCAGCCTAAGAGGCAATACCTACTTCTCCATTCCTTGAAAGAAATAATTAGCTCTGCGTCGGTGGTAGGCCTCAAACCATATGTTGAGAACATCTGGGCCTTACTGCTGAAACACTGTGAGTGTGCAGAAGAGGGTACCAGGAATGTTGTTGCTGAATGCTTGGGCAAACTTACTTTAATAGACCCAGAAACTCTGCTACCACGGCTCAAGGGATATTTGGCATCAGGTAGGCTGTCATTCAAAATAAATATATATATATTTAGGCTCTGTGTTAAGAGAAGGGAAGAACTTTTGTACTTCTGACAAAGAGTTTAAGTTATACTCAATAGCTTGCCCTTGAGTTTTAATGTATGAAAAATCTCTTCTTTAATTGTGGACTGCTTCCAGAGAATTTCAGAAAATGAGATCATGCTACCTCTTGCCACCTGATTTTACATATTATGCATGAAGGCGTAAGAAATAAGACATTTAAATTTCATGATACATTACGAAGCAGTGATCTGAAATTTTTGTTAATTATCCAGTTGAACATTGTATAGATTTTATTAGATTTGTACTTTACAAATAAGTATTTGAATGGCCGTTGTTTTTAAAATAACATTTTCCTTACACTGGAGACAGTAGATAGTGTGTAATGTGAATTGCTTCTACACTTTGATAATGAGAATCTGGCTTTCAAAATAATGTAATGGTGGTTTTATTTGTGAAGAGTTGTAAACTAAATCATGTAAATAGTTTTAAAGACCATGGAGACAGCAATGTTTTTTTTCAAAAGCAGCATATAGTTTTGGGACATAATCAAAAGACTTCTGAAATATAAGGATAAGGGTTGAGGGATATATATGGTCATGGTACATAGTTCAACACAGTAATTCCACCTCTAAGGTTGTATTGAAATAAATATTTGCATTTGTTTAGAACTAAGAATTTCTTTAATTAAGGCATTCATTATGTAATGACTTTGGTATAGAAGACAAGTTTATTTAATGTATTCCTAATTAACATTTAACATTAATCCCTGTTTACAATGTAATAATGGAAAATTATAAAAAAAACTTAACACCTTGCGAGCCAATCAGTAACGTTTAATTTTAGTACTTTGAAAGAAGACCTGTTGTGAAGAGAGAAGATGACTTATAATATTTAAATATATTTAATTAAATTATTTAGCAATTTCAGTATTTTTTTTTTTTTTAACTAAAATAACATGTTTGGTATTAGGGTCATCATATGCTCGAAGTTCAGTTGTTACTGCTGTGAAGTTCACTATTTCTGATCATCCACAACCCATAGATCCACTATTAAAGAACTGCATAGGTAAGTTTCTTATGTTTTTTAAAATTTAAAACCAAGTTTCTTTTTAAGCAGTTAATATTCAGACTTTTATATCAGGTGTGCAGTGTAAAAAATCCATTTAAAACAATGCTTTGCAAGTATCTGAATTAAGCAATCACCAATGACAACTATTAGTGAGAGCTGTTATTAAAGACTGCAGACTGAAGCTTACTGGATGCCATTAAGGAAATGGTAATTCTTCAGTATAGACCACTGAGGTCCCAAACTAGATAGCAGTAGCTGCAAGATTGCTAACCATTGACTTTTTTAATTGTTAAATTTCTTTTCAAGTGATTAATCTTACATTAAAATGTATATACAGTCATGTACTGCATTAGAAACTGAGAGATTTCTATTACATATAATTTTTATACATTATTTGAAGAAACCAGTCAGCTGTCAAAATGTGTTATTGATCCATAAATAGCCAAGATACTTGGAGAATCCAGTAAATCTTTAGGGGGAAAAACAAGCTTTGCATTGTCACATGACTTTCTGATCCTCTAGATCCACTCTTGTTCACGACCCTCTAGCATTGTATAGTATGGTCAAACCCACTAGAGAGAACATTTATAGAATCTATTAAGTAAATCATTTCTACACATGTGTTTAGTACTCTATTTTAGATCTCAAGCTTTTCAGTCTTTATAAAATCATATATTTTTAAAGCAAATACAAACCTTGGTATGATTTTCATATTTCCAAATGGAGTATTTTCTTATGATACGACTGGGCTTTATTTTAGACTGTATCTGGAATAGGTATTACAGTGTATCTGTATTATACTTATGCTTTATTATTACACTTCCTCAAGTTTTAGTAAAGCCTTTCATAAATTGGTTGGGTAGCCAAAAGAAACTATAGCCATGAATGATATGATAGTCCAAAAGCCTTTGTTAGTCTCCTTCTCTGAAATTAAGTAATTCACTACCTTCCTTCTTTGAGTCCATTTTTCCTACAGCCTTACTTGTATTTTGTTCTCCCTTCCATTACTGTTTGTTTTTCTCAAGTTCTCTTTGAGAACTGCATTCTTTGAGGCAAGCGGTTTCATTTAGTCACTTTTTTACTATTTGTTGTCTAAACTCCTTGCTGCATGGCGTCAAGGCCTCTGGCCTAGAAGTTTTTGAGGGGCCTTCTTTCAGAATCAGCCAGTGTCCTTCTTTCATAGGGCCAGAAGAAATTCGTAGATTCCAAGGCCAGAAGGAACCATTGTACTCCTCTAGTCTGATCTCCTGTACAACACAGGCCATAGAACTTCCCCAAAATAATTCCTAGAGCAGATCTTTTAGAAATAAATCCAGTCTTGATTTAAAAATTGTCAGTGATGGAGAATCCACCATGACCTTTGGTTAAATTTGTTGCAATATTTAATTACTCTGACCTTTGTCTTATTTCCAGTCTGAATTTGTCTAGAGCTGGGGTGGGCAAACTACGGCCTGCGGCTGGATCTGGCCCCTCGGGGCTTTGGATCCGGCCCGCGGGATTGCCACCACCGCGGGCTCCATGCCGCTCTGGGAAGTGGCCACACCACGTCCCTGCAGCCCGTGGGGGTGGGGTGGCAGAGAGCTCTGCATACTGCTCTTGCCTGTGGGTACCTCCCCCTAAGCTCCCATTGGCCAGGAATGGGTTACCACAGCCAATGGGAGCTTTCGGGGAGGTATCCACAGGCGAGGGAAACACGCGTAGCCCTCTGCGGCCCTCCCACGCCCCAGGGACTGCGCAGGGACATGGTGCCGGCCGCTTCCCGGAGTGACACGGCGCGGGTAAGTGGCACCAGGCTGGAGCCTGAACCCCTCCTGCACCCTGCACCCCAACTCACTGCCTTGAGCCTCCTGCCACATCCCACACCCCTCCTGCACCCCAACCCCCTGCCTAAACCCCCTCCTGCATTCCATATCCCTCCTGCACCTCAACCCCCTGACCTGAGCCCCCTCATACACCCTGCACCACTCCTCTGCCCCAACCCTTGCCCTGAACTCTTCCTGCACACCGCACCCCTTCCCATACCCGTACCTCAACCCCCATCCCCGGCCCTTCAAGCAATTTCCCCACCCAGATGTGGTCCTTGGGCCAAAAATTTGCCCACCCCTAGTCTAGAGTAACTCAAAATTATCTTGCTGGGCCAGAGAGCTAGGAACCCAGTTTTTGTTGTGTTCCTGGACACCCAGCAGTGTTCCTCTCCCTTAGTCAGCCTTGCTTCCTCTTTATTTTTTGTTACACAAAAAGAAAGATGGTATCTAGAATTTTTGTTTTGCTTTTCATCCATCCTGTTTTTCCCCCTTTTTACTTTGTTCCTTCATAGCAGTGTCCCATAATATTTAGTAAGCAGTACTGATGCGATCCTTAGTGTATTTATTCTGTCTAGGAAGTACTGTGTTACTGATCTCCACAGGATCTGGACAGCGGATCGTCCGTAGAGGTGTTTTTATCTTAATATATGTTGAATTATCCTTGTTTTCATGATAATTTTAAGAGGATTCCGTGGATGATTCTGCTAGGGTATTTTAAAATATACATTGGAAGGTACTTCCAGGAATTTATATTAGAGAATTCATCTTTAACTCCAGAGTTTACAATGGCTGTCTCATATGTATGTTTTAAGAAAATTGGAACAAAGAAATAAGGAGAGAGATGGCAGTCTTCATGATTGTTTAATACAATTTTCCGTAATTATACAGGGCTTACCTTTCAACAATAAAAACTTACCAATTTAAAAATGAGTATAAATGCTGGTAAAACTCATGAAACTTACTTTTGCATAACAGAACATTTCTGTTTCAACTTCATTACACTAATACCAGTATATTATATATAAGATATAGTTTCAGTTTTACGTCATAGAATTATATCCAGTTCTCACAATCTTGTGCAGCATTACAGGCATATGCTTCACTATTCCATGTGGAAGTTTGCCATATTTCTTCTCCCATGCCACTCCCCAAAGAAAATAAAAACCCTATAACTAATATTTCTTTCTTCTGTAAAAGTAATGTGATTTTATGGCCTTGTAGCTGTTTTGAGTGCATATTGTCTGCTCAGTTTAAATATCTAAGGTATAAAACCTTATTTGGTTGGTTGTGTCTCTCAAATTGTGAGACACACCATAGATTACATGTACATGTGTTTTTCATATTGATTCTTATAATTTCTTCTCTTTTCATATTCAAATATGAATATTACTCGGGATTTCCCCAGCCACCTTAGTGTGCTGTACATGCTTTCTGCAGTCATGCCTTGCATCACACATTGTTCTAGGCAGTTATGCAGCTGTGTAAACTGAAACTTATTAAAATCTTTAAGCTGATTTTAGTTAGTTTATAGTTTAAAGCATTGCTGCTAAATGTAGCAATGTCAGTTCAATCAAAAACAGTTTGCACAGTAAAAAGCTCTCTGTTAACAGGTAAAAATAAATCCCATGTGGAGAAATATTTCCAGGTTTCTGAGAGTAGCAAATAGAAACATGTCGTGGTAATTAATTTCTTGGCATATTTACAGGTGATTTTCTAAAAACATTGGAAGACCCAGATCTCAATGTAAGGAGAGTGGCCCTAGTGACGTTTAATTCAGCGGCACACAATAAACCATCATTAATAAGAGACCTTTTAGATACTGTGCTTCCTCATCTTTACAATGAAACAAAAGTCAGAAAGGAACTAATAAGAGAGGTAGGTGAACTTGGTGAGACTGCAAAATATTTGTATAAGCTGATTTTAAATTTTAGTAAATATATTCTTGTCTAATGTTTTTTGTGTACAGGTGGAAATGGGACCATTCAAGCATACGGTTGATGATGGGCTGGACATTAGAAAGGCAGCTTTTGAGTGCATGTACACTCTTTTAGATAGCTGTCTGGATAGGCTAGACATATTTGAATTCCTAAACCATGTTGAAGATGGTTTGAAGGATCATTATGACATTAAGGTAAATTATCATCTTGTACATTTACACTTAAACTTGAGCGTTCTTACCCAATTAATATGAAATATTGGCTAAACAGTGACTTCTTTTAAATATTTTGCAATGTTTTTGCTGTACAAATATTGTTCAGATGACTAGAAAGCTGATATAAATACTACCTGAAAACTGTTTTTAAATATATAGTGGGATGTATAGTGAATCATACTTGTACTAGGATGTTGCTGTTTTAAAACTCCTTTTGTAGTGAACTAAAAAAAAGACCTTAATTGTGCAAAACTTAATTATCTCTGAATTGATCTTCCCCAACTAGATGTTAACATTTTTAATGTTGGTGAGACTGTCTACTCTTTGTCCAAGTGCAGTACTGCAGAGGTTGGATAGGCTTGTCGAACCCTTACGTGCCACATGTACAACAAAGGTACTGTCTTAAACTGATGCTTATGTTCTTGAATAATACTTTGAACTTTTTGGTTCTATAGAAATGTTAAGAACCTGAGACTTGAATATTAAGTATATTAGTGTCTGAGAAGCTGTCCATATGAATTTAGTATTACCTGTAGTTCTGGACTACTGATCCACAATAGATTTATATCCATAGACTTTGTGCATGACTCCACTGCATTTTAAGGCAAGATGCCCAAAATAGTAGCTTCACTCATGTAAAGTGCACCTGTAGTCTGTTTATGCATACCCTGACATGGTTGAGTTAGAGCATGGCAGGGCAAACTAGGGCCTGCAGGCTGAATCTGCTCTGTCAGGGCTTTCAGTCCAGCCCGCGGGATTGCCAGCCCCGTGGCGTAGCAGGGCTAAAGCAGGCTGCCTGTCTGCCCTGGCCCCACGTCTCTCCTGGAAGCGGCCAGCACCATGTCCCTGTGACCTCTGGGGGAGGGGGATGCAGAAGGCTCCGTGCGCTGCCCTCATCTTCAGGCGCTACTCCCGCAGCTCCCATTGGCCGGGAATGAGGAACTGCAGCCAATGGGAGCTTCGGGGGTGGTACCTGCAGGCAAGGGCTGTGCGCAGTAGAGCCGCCTGCCCCGCCCTCCCCACCCCACTGCACCCCCAGGAGCCACTGCCGGACATGCTGGCCACTTCTGGGAATGGCGTGGGGCCAGGGCAGGCAGGGAGCCTGCCTTAGCCCTGCTGCATGCTGCTGCCAACCCAGAGCCGCTTGAGATAAGCAGCGCTGGGCTGGAGCCCGAACCCCTCCTGCACCCCACATCCCAAGCCCCTGCCCTGAGCCTCCTAACCCTCTGCCTTGAGCCCCCTCCTGCACCCCAGTCCCCTGCTCTGAACCCCAAACCCCCTTCATTGAGCCCCCTGCCATACCCGTCTTGCACTCCAACCCCTTGCCCTGAGCCCCTTCCTGCACACTGCACCCCAACTCCCTGCCCCAGCCCTACATTCGTTGCCCTGCATACAATTTTCCCACTCAGATGTGGCCCTCGGGCCAAAAAGTTTGCCCACCCCTGAGTTAGAGTATGGCTCTTTAATTTAAAATGTTGTTGATCAAAAATAATTTGGGAGGCTCATGTAATACATCATATGAAAAATAGTTCCTAGTAAAATTATAAGAGAAGATAGGGAGGGAAAGAGTATAAATCCCTTTTCTAATCTGAATATACTTGTTCACTTTTTCTAATTTTTTTTAAATTCTTTGGATTATTTGGTCTACTCTCTGTCCCTCAGAAGCCAGGCTGCCCATTTAAGCAATGTAAAAACTGAAATTTCATTGAAGAAACTGAATGTGGAATTTTAAATAGTTTTTAATTTTTAACTATAGAGGTTTAAAAGTTACTAGAAACTTACAACTTGCTTCTAGAAGGTGAAATAAGCAGTTTGAAGGGAGAAGAGCAGTGTAAAATGGTGCTTTCACCCCGTCTTTTGAAAACTTCCTTATTTAAAAATTTAAGATTGTTCAGGCAAAGACCATCTTTTGGTTCTGTGCTTATACAGTGCCTAGCACAATGGGTTCCTGGTCTGTGACTAGGGCTCCTAAGATACAGTAATAATTAACTTCCACCTTCATATCACCTACACAGTTTCTTGTTACCCATCTTCCACCAATAATCTGCTCCTTATTTCACTTGATTGATTTAGGGAGTATTACTTTCAATGATGAAGTCCTGTCTGTGTACCATTAAAAGTTCTTGCTTAGGAATGATATCAAAAATTTCTAACTGATCAAGAATATGCTTTGGTCAGTATGTCCATTGCTGTATTATAATTTGTGCTTCAGCAACTCGTGGTCATTTTTATAATATTACTGACCTTACTAAATTGAACCAGTTTGGCTGCTATTTGCTTTGAATCTGTGTAATGAATTGCTAAATCAAATTTATTTATTTTTCTGTAAGGAATGTTTTTGCTTAATCTGCAATTTTCAGGCTCTAACCTATTTGTAAGGTTTTTTTAATTAAGACTGCTAAGCATCAGATGCACTATAGCTGTCCAGTCTCCTGTGGTTATCTTTATATTCTTTTCATCCTAAAAAAAGTATCTTGTGCAGTATAAACTATTTCAAGTGCTTGTCAAATTAAAGTGGTAATATGGAAGGAAAGATACCTTACATCGACTGGTTTAAGAAGAGCTCAGTTTTAAATGTAAACTTCCTACATACACTACTTTTTCTACAGGTAAAGGCAAACTCAGTGAAACAGGAGTTTGAAAAACAAGATGAACTGAAGCGGTCTGCCATGAGGGCAGTAGCAGCCCTTCTAACCATTCCAGAAGCAGAGAAGAGTCCGTTAATGAGTGAATTTCAATCACAGATAAGCTCTAACCCTGAGCTGGCAGCCATCTTTGAAAGTATCCAGAAAGATTCATCATCCACTAACTTAGAATCAATGGACACTAGTTAGATGTTTGTTCAAAATGGGGACCATTACGTTGAACCATATGATGCACTGAATTGACAGGTTAAGAGTAAGAAACAGAAAAATATCTAATCTTCACATTGTTCCACTTTATTTACCTTTATGGAGACAGTTGGCTTTTTCCCATTGTTGCTTTTCTAGCATTTATTCCAGAAATACGTATTTCCATGATCCAGAAGTTGTAAACCACTCATGTTTTAGTGGATTTGGCCACATTTGAAATGAAAATAAAAGATTAAAACATATGGTGTATGGAAATAGGTTCCAACATCCATTTGCCCTGTAATGTTTAGGATTAAAATGTTAAAATTTTGTGACCATGTTTTTTTCTTTTTTTTTTAATTTTTCTTCTTTCTGTAAAAACAAAACCACCATGTTTTTGTATAACTTTTATTCTTTTGTGTTTCAGCTACATAAATTGATTTGGCTGGCCGATAAGAAATTGTTCTGTGTAAGATTTATTATATTACAGAGGGTTTGGGCACAGTTTAAAAAGTGCAGACATAAGTAAATGTCATTTTTAAAGGTGTGGGGATTAGAAAATTAATATCCCTGTTGTGCACACTAACTTTGCATGAGCAAGTTTACAAATATATATTGTCTGTAAAACAGCATGTGCAGTTTATTCATAATACATGTTAAAATAAGTAATACTGTATCAGTGCAATTTTCAGGTATTTATTTTTACATAGAAAATGCATTCATAGAGGAAGGGGAGAGGGTTAAATTTTAATCTGGTTTTCTAGGTGCAGGTGTAGTGAATTTTTACAGGTATTTTTACAGTGAAAGTAATCTTGTCTGTTAAACCAGTGTTTCCCAACAAGGAGGATGGATTCCCTGGGAGGTGTGGGGGTAGATAAGCAAGGAGGTTGGGATGGTTGGGCAGAGAATAGTAGGTGGGAGGAAACTGCATAACCGTGGGCCCAGCTCTCCCTCTGTTATAAATACGTGCCAGAGGTGGCTTCTTGAAAGGCGTCTGCTTTCCATCCCTCAGCTCTTAATAGTGCAAGTAATGTGCAGAGGAAACTCTTCTCTTCTCTTTAGTAGTGGTCAGAAGGTATAGCACATGTGTTCTGGCCACCTTGAACCATCAATGGACTCCCATACCTCAAGCATCTGGTGAGTGGGAAACAGAGGATCAGTCATGAAATAAGACCAAACTGGAAAACTAGACAGCAAAAAGATACGCAAGAAAATAAGTAGTAATAAATGGACAAAGATTGCAGCAACTGTGCCAGGGCCTAGTGAAAGGGGACACTGAAGTGGTGAGTGCTTGTCCCTCAATTCGTTGGAAGTGGCTTCATCAGAAAAAGATTGGAAACCCACTGCCTTAAACTGATTAATGTAAAATTCCAATCTCTGTTTCAGGTTTTTCTCTAGTTTCATTTGGCTTGATAACTTTTCGCCATTTAGAAATTCTTGAAGCCCAATACTACCACCTTTTTGGCACACATTAATTCTTACAGGACTACCTGTATCATGCTCTGTCAAAGAATTCTGTGGAGCTTAGTAGGTTGTCAGGATTTGTTAGCTAACAGAGGTGAATTGTTTAATTTTACTTACCAGATTATACCTTGGTGGAGTTTTGATGCCTTTTACTTTAAAGGGACCTGAACTGAGAGGAAAAGTTTACATGAACTCATACAGTAGTTACAATTTCAAATAATGGTGCAGAAGCATCATTTGATATTGTAGCTTCTGATCTAGCCTCAAAATCTTCAGGCTTATGTAACTGGAAGTTGACTGGAAATGGAGTTTATCAGTTTATCTCCTTGAGCTACCAATATATTTAAATGTAGTGGAAGGGGACTAATCAAGGGTGAAAAGTAGTGATGGCTGATTTTAGTGAGAAATTACATATTTGGAAAATGCACCTTTTTATTATTGGAACCATGAATTGAGTATTTTCTCTGCTGTGTACCTTATCTGTTTTAACAACTGTATTAATTAAGAATGTATTGTGGTTATTAGTTAACAGCAAAATACTAGGATCTTATGTTGTCTAACGTGCACTCAAAATAAGAAAGAAGGGTTTATAGACTTAGACATAGGAAAGGAATCCAATCTGAAAATTAATTCAAATTTAAACTTAGTAAGGGATGCTGAAATAGTAAATTTAGATATAAGTGTAATAAGACTTCTCCTTGGAGAAACTGGTATGCTACGTATTAGTCAGTATTACAAGGTATCTGATGTTGTGGATACTCAAACTTACTTGGTTTTCTTGTTCCACAGTAAATTGCAATACAGCAAGCTCCAGGACTAAGCAGGAGCTTGAGATTCTATTTGGTTGACATTTCTCTGTAAAGTGCAGAGTTTCAAGGCCAAACATTGAAAGATGTGAAAGAAAGCGTAGCCTATTAAGCGGAACAAACAGTATATAAGCTATTCTTTTTCCACTTTGACCCTTGAAGTTGCAGGTAGGGAAGGAAGAGAGAACTAAATTTTCTTATGCAGCAAAAAACTTTCATAGGACAAAACTACAGAAGTTAAACTTCAGTAAGATTTCTGATCAGTAATTACAACGAAACTCAAGGTCTTACATCAAAGCAGGAAGTCACTAAATCAGATTTAAACATGTATTTAGGTGCGTAATGATGCAAACAGTCACCTAGTGGGGCGTACAAAAGTGCTTGTCTGCTCCTTCAGCACCTCGATACTTTTTGTAAATCTGCCCCCCATCATTCTTTCCTAGCATAGTTTGTGATGGAGACAGAGCTATTTATCATATGAAAGGATGATGTAGGAGTTTTTCAAACTTTAAGGTAAGTATTTGACAATATGTATATTAAACCACTGTTAAAAAAAATTAAATAACGTACAACTCTGAAAGCTTATGCTTGTTTTCTATTCTGATTGACATTTTCTCCCTCAAATTTGTCAGACTTGTTTTCTGCTAGGAAGTATCAGTAAAATGGCAACTGTCGCTGAAGCAACATTCAGTTTGAATGAATTGAAACAGTGGTGAGTGTTTGTAAAATCTTTTGAAAAAATCTCCATACGTAGGCTTTGTCTACACTGGCACATTCATCGCTAAAACTTTTGTTGCCCAAGGATGTGAAAAAATGCCTCCTGAATTACAAAAGTTTTAACAATGAAAAGTACTGGTGTGGACCTACTGGTGTGAACCTACTGCCTCTCATTGGAGGTGGTTTTATTTGGTAGCCGGGAGAGTGCTCTCCTGGTGACAGTGTGGCCACAGAGCACACCTTACGACGGTATGGCTGCAGCGGCACAGCTGCGCCATTGTAAAGTGTGCAGTGTAGACATAGCCTTAGTTAGCTTCCTGGTTTGTTTAAATATAATGGCTAAAAATAGCTGAATTGGTGATTGTATTTTCCATTGAATGTCTTAGCATTAGGCTATTATGAATTTGCCTGCGGTAGGAGAATTGGAAAGAGAAACTTAATGAAAGCTTTGGAAAAGTATTCTCATACAATATTTTATTTTTTTCCCCATTGTTTGAGTGATTATCTGCTTACAGATCTTTCCCTATCTATTTCCTCCTTTCAGTGAGCAAACTGACTTTTCAGTTTTTGAATGTCACCGAAACTAACAGCTGTTTTTAGTTAGTTTACCAGTGCACAAGGACAGCACAGCTCTGAGAACCCTATTCATTATTTGACTGCTGCAAAGCCTGCACCAGGAACATTGGGATGCAAAGTGTTTTTTGATAAACAATTTAAGGCATGGTTCTCTCAAAAGTGACCATTAAAATGGCATCTTCCTGTTCAACAGGAATACTCCTGTGTATTGTCACTTTTTTGCTTCAGCAACAGGTTTTTGATGCCTTTTGCTCCTATTATCGCTGTAGAGCCAGTGTGTTTAAGAAACTGAGTTGGATACATCTACTAATTTTGCATCAGTGTTTTACTAAATTCCTTGTTAAACCTGTATGGACTCACGGAAGATACTGGGAACTCACAGCTATAACTGTGAGGACCTTATTTGACCTGCAGAACTTCTGTTACTGGTGATATGAGAAGAAAAGAACCCTGTTTCACTATTAGAAGCCAGGTTGGTTTGCAGGACTGGAAGTATAGAAGAAACACATTTTAATTTCTAAATTAAACACTTGATATGAAGAAGTCTGAATCAAGAAACTTGAAACTACAGTGCCCTTTTTAGTTACTTTCCAGAATAGAATCTTCTATTGAATAACTTTTACTAATCAATTTAAAAAATATTTTGTTAAAGTGGGTTTTCTTCTCCCACGTCATCATTAATAAAAGTTCGACAGACCAAATAAGGTCCTTAGTTATACTTATACAATCTTATCATCCTTGAATTTGCACATGTGCAATTGACTGGAATTTACTAAAGTGACATACAAGTAGTAGTAGAAGTTGTGAAGAGGCCTGCCACTAGTAAAAAATTGTGCTTAAACTGCTTTTTGTCTGTCTTCAAAATGAGATCATCTCAAATGGGAAAGGTGTTCAGTAACCTCTAGTCTTATGTAGAAATAAACTGTTACATCTGACAATGAGGTCCTTTTTGGAAATAGAAACTGAAACTTGCGAATATCTTAATGGTGCCACATTTTAGCTTTCCTCCACAAAAAGGTTGAACAAAGAATAACACCCAATATACAATAGTTGACAAGATCAAAAGAATTAAACTCAGCAAAAGCAGTAGAGAAACTGTTGAAACTATTAGGGTTCTATATACTGAGATTTCTATTGGGCCAGGATGCTGCATCCTTTGTCTTCCAGGCCCAGATGCAGCAGCCCTCACCTTTTCTGTTTTGACTTGAAAAGGTTCTCTACCACTTAAAAATCCTTCAGGGTACTTGCTTTACTTACCCTGTGTCAGGGACAAATAAGTGCTTCCTGTTTAAACAGGGCTCTCCTCATGTCTGGAACCTGTCAGTTGCCCTCCTCTCTTTTTGACTAGCTCAAAACACCATAGAGCTTTATTCTCATTTAATCACAGGCTTTCTGATGCTGCTTTGGCAGTGAAGTGAGTATAAATGTGATTCAGACTCTTTTACACTATTGGAACAGTAAAGGAGCTGCAGAACAAATGATAATCAAGTCCCTAAATATCTTGTTTGTTAAAAAGGTGGCAGTTTATAGCATCTGGGTTGGAGCAGCCCTTTCATAAGTGAGAGTTATTAGAAACATACCTTTTCATTACTCCAAACCTAGTTTCCTGTATGAGTCAGACAGGAATGTCTGACTGAGATCATGCCCACTAGCTACACAACAGATTCAGGCTGAATCCTTGCCTATTTTTTTAAATGGCTTTATCGCCCATGACTACCTTCAAATAGGTAAACGTGAGTAAAACAGATTCCAGAAAATAAAAAGGGGCCTGTGTTGAGTTTCTCTCTGTAGTGGGTTCAAATCAAATGCAGTCTAAACTATACTGCTTTGAGTTGGTCTTTATTTAAAATAAAAAAATAGTGTTTGCAACAGGATTGCAGATAACACTATACAAGCCCTCCATTAAATCATACTGTCTTTCTCTGGTTCTTCAAATTCATGAGCTTGGCCTATCTGCTAATAAATAATCTGCAGTTTTTTCTTTGTACTTAACCTGTGTGATGATACAAAATAATAAGACTATAATGGTAAATACTACATGCTGAGGTTTGACTTATGTCAGCTTTCCATTTTGCTTGTTTACTTAAACACAAGAAAAAACTCAGCTGTAGAAAGCTGGTTCAGTCAGTGTTTGTATTAGGGAACATTACCTCTTTCAAATGAGATGTAACAGTCATCTTCCATAACTCAAATTGAGACAAAATGAGAAGGTGATACATACAACTATGATGATTGTGTTAAAACAACCTGAAAAAAAGAATCAAAAAGCGAGTTAAATTTATCTCAGACTGGCCAAGAATATAGTCTCTGATCCATCTTCCCAGTGGGAATGATCTTCTAGCCTACAGTTGTCATTTGCATTCTAACTTAGATTTGAACTTGACATCTTGAGTATTGCCTGACAAGTCCTAACCAAGATGGTATACTACTCCAAAGCAGAAATGCTTCTGGCTTCCTGCAGACCTTCAGTGTTTTTGGTCTATGCAGGAATATGGGCATCCAGGTCCTCCTACTGATCTTAGCTCCACTTAAATTTCTTTTAAGGAAAATCTAGACCTGTGCCTAAGACCTTTTACCATATCTCCCATTTCATGATTGAGTAATGTCGTAAATGCAAGCTTTTCTAAGTCTCTGGTAGATCATCCAATGTTTATCAAAGTTCCGTATGACAGCATTTCTGCGGCACAGCTTCTCTCCTCATATGTCACAAATGGGTAATGCATCTAACCTGTGGAATTCAGAGTTCATCCAGTGTTGCTGGAGGTTCCAGGACTAAGGCCTGCTCTTCAACTAGGGCCCACAGAATTGCTACCTCTGGGTGCAAAAAAAAAGTTACTGGTTCAGTTCTGTCTGACCACATTGTTCTATAACTTTTTATTCATTTTTGGTGCATAATGAGTAGTTACTTCATTTGAACTTCTAGCTCCAGTCTCCCTTTCCAGAGCAGAGGAATTACCAGAGCAGCATTCTTCTGGTAGAGTCTCTCAAACTCCCCTGCAGCAGAGAAACATTGCAAGTATCAAATCATAACCCAAGGGTGGGGGGAATGCATGCATGTGTTTATAAGCAGCTTTCCGGGTGCTTCAGAGGGTGAGATATGCACTGCTGCCACAAACTCACTCTTGCTCAGCTAGGACATACAGCTTTGAGACACACTGGCCTGCCAGGGCGTTGGCCCTGGCCCAAAGTCACAATTCACCATAGGAAGGGCCTATCAGGAGCATGGGAATTACACCCATCAGCAGACCGTTAGGGAAAGTCTTGCACCTTGCACAAGTAAGAACTGCAAAGTAGTTTTCCATTCATCTGCAGGGGCGTGCGTTGGTAAAAAGGTGTTGCTGGTTTGGTTCCCTAATAATTTCTTAAATTACAAAACATATGCTTCATATGGGGTGGAACTTCTATTTCTGCCGAGTGTATTCATTGAAATTGTGCTCTCCCTCCCCCCCGCTCGCATGTCTGTGAATTACTGCTTGCTACTTTCCATTTAAATTAAGCATCTGTGCAGCAGAATGAAGGGGGTTTTTTGTTCATTTTTCTACCTGATTTTCTTTCTGCTAGCAGCTTCCCTCATTAATCAATCAACACTGCTAGTCTGGTAAATGACTAGAATACAAATTGGAACTTTTTTCTAGAGGGCAAACAAATTTATGCCGGATTTAAGATTAGTCTGGATAATTTCAAGTTGACTTAATACTAATAATTGGTTTCTACAGCTTTGGAAGAACTTTTGGTGGCTTGAGTTGATGGACAGGGCTTACTGAGTCCTGGAGCCTCCAGAAACAACATTAGACGGTCTGTGAATTCTATTGGTGAGGGGTGTCTCAGTTTTGGGGTTAGCTGCTCCTCTGTCTGCTCAATGTCACTCCTCTTAAGTCTCAGGCCTTTAGCTGCTCCTCTCCTCCCAAACCAGGGATTTAGTTTTGCAGTTCCCCTGCAATACACTTGAGTTTATTCTGGTAGGTCTGACTTTAGTACAGCACCTGCTGTTCTGCTCTCTCCCTGGGGCTGTGACAGTGGTTTCCAGTGACCAGTCGGCTTTCACAAACCACTGTATATTTATTTTACGACAAATGCAGAGAGAAAACAAAAAGCAATAACTAGTCTACAGCCATGCTAAACTTACACAGTGTAACCATTGTCCACATGGAGATTTTGGCTGGTTTCCAGTCCTTCACAACCTTCCCAGCAGGGTTTTGCCCTCTTGGTTACAGGATCATGTCAGTTCTTTGCTCAAAAAGAGGGTGTCTCGGCCAATTTGGACTAACGCTTTATACCAAAGCTTTTTCTTTGTCTGCTAGGGCTCTTGACCCAATCTGAACCAGTATATGTAATTCCCTGGATGGGGGTGGTAATTCTCTGGAGGAGTTTACCTGTCTTTGGATCTGTAGTAATTACCGTCAACTAATTTTAATTCCCAGAGGAAGTTCATTAATCCCCCACCATGGAGCTAAAATATAATCTCTAGCTCACAAAGCTATACATCGCATTAATAGACAAAAGTTTATGAATAATCTCTGCCTATAGCTTCTGGCCCAATTAAATACTAGTCTTTTGACCCTTCTCACAGCAGTCACAAGAGGCCTTACCCATTTCGGATAAATGAGGAGAGAAACTGCTAACAGAAAATTATCAGGTAAGACATTTTTTGGTCTTTTCAAAACAGTTAAGCCTACATTCCCTACCTGGGACCTGCCTACAGTACTATAAGTTCTCATCACCCATCCACTTGAACCAATGGCATCTAATTCCCTGTACTTCTGTTAATTAAGACATACTTTCTGTTAATTATTGAACTGAAATATCGCTAGTACAAGCCTTTACTGAACTCTTTTTCAATATCTCACTGAAGAACATTTTTTCTTCATTTTCCCCAAACCTAAACATCAATAAGAGATGGTTGTCCGTGAAGAACAGTTAAAATATAACTTAGTTGAACCCATTGATTAAAAAAAAAGAATTGTTTGTTTCCTTTTATCCAATTGCTGGGTCTGAAAGCATCTAAATTTTCCATAGCTAAGTGGATTAAGTGCTGAATTACTGAAGCAGACAGCCAGAAACAGATTCCAAAAGGGACCAAAGCCTTCGTTCCATAGTGATTTCCTGGGTTGAAAGAACCTCTGGAACCACAGAGGAGATCTGGGAAGCTGCCCACGTGGTCACCCATCATTTCTATAAAGCAGTATGGGCTTGATCTTCAACTCTTTGCAAAAGAAACCTATAGCAGGAAAGTGCTCAAACTAGATGATGGATGGATGGATGTGTTTTTAAAATAGAATCTGTAGGAGTCTTTTGCATTTCTTTTGTCCTTCCTACTTTTTTTCCTTATTGCTCCTAATCCTAAACTAGTTTTGGTCAGGATCCAGAATGGAAAATTTACCTAACTTTCTTTCTGTGGTTGATCTCTTGTCCAATCTGACCTACCTGTGATTAGTTCTGTCTGCAGTGACTACGCCTTGAGTCCATGTATTGTGACAGGGTCGGGCCGGACGGCTACAGGAGAGTAATAGAAGGCAGATATATTAGTCCCAGGTTAAGTAGGTCCCTTTTCCCTGGGTAAGGTAACAGGGAAGGTTCCAGAACAATCAGGAACCTTCTGGAGAGAATTAAGACAGACAGGGTGATTAGAACACCTGCAGCCAATCAAGAGGCTGCTAGAATCAAGGCAGGCTAATCAGGGCACCTGTGTTTAAAAAGGAGCTCACTTCAGTTTGTGGTGCACGTGTAAGGAGCTGGGAGCAAGAGGTGCTAGGAGCTGAGAGTGAGAACGCATACTGTTGGAGGACTGAGGAGTACAAGCATTATCAGACACCAGGAGGAAGGTCCTATGGTGAGGATAAAGAAGGTGTTGGGTGGAGGCCATGGGGAAGTAGCCCAGGGAGTTGTAACTGTTGTACAGCTGTTCCACGAGGCACTTTAGACAGCTGCATTCCACAGGGCCATGGGCTGGAACCCGGAGTAGAGGGCAGGCCCAGGTTCCCCCCAAACCTCCCAACACCTGGTCAGACACAGGAGGAGTTGACCTGGACTGTGGGTTCACGAAAACGGCCAAACTGAGAGTTGCCACGAAGCTCCAAGGCGAGCAAATCCGCCAATAAGCACAAGACCCACCAAGGTAGAGGAGGAACTTTGTCACAGTGTATAATTAATACAGTTTGAATCAGTAGATATTGTTAAGGGTTTAGATGCCTCTTCTAATATGAATCCAGTGTTGCAGCACTGCTTTGAAAGTACTTATCTGGCAGTTGGGTGAAAGGAGCATGGCCAATCCGTGAAGGCTGGATAAAGTCTGAATTGCCTCTGGAACAGTTAATGCAACCCAAACTAATCTCTGACAGAGATAGAGGTCCATCTGAGACAAGAAATTATAGTTTCCATTCTGAATTTGTCTGCCTGTTTCTACAAATTACATGCAGTGTAGTTACAGCTGTTTCAGTCACAGGCTATTAGAGACACAAGGTGGGTGAGGTAATATCTTTTATTGGACCAACTTCCATTGGTGAAAGAGACAAGCTTTCGAGCAGCACAGAGTTCTTTTTCAGGTCTGTGAAAGGTACTGCCAGTGTCAAGCAAAATGCAAAGTGGAACAGATTGTTTAGCATAAGTAGTTAGCAATATTGTAAGGGACCATTCAAGGTAGAATGGCCCATTTACATCTTTGCAGTCATAGGACAAAAGGAGGAGGTTGATGGGTTACGGATTGTTATAAGCCATAAATCCAGTTTCTGTTCAATTCATGATTTTTAGTGTTTAGCAGAGTTATGAATTTAAGCTCTCAGGCACAACTTTTGGAAGTGTTTGTACAGGTTTCCTTTGAGGATGAGGATTGATAGGTCAGATACAGAATGATCACTTTGTGAAGAGTGTTCACGCACAGGTGATGGGGTGTTTTTGTCTTTTATAATTTTCCTCTGTGAGTTCATTTGAGAGCATAGGGATTGTCTGGTTTCACCTCCATAATTATTGTTGGGGGCATTTATTGCACTGGTTGAAATACATCACATGTTGTGATAGGCATGTGTATGATCTATGGATCTTGAAAGGTATATTGTGGGGGGAGGGGTGATCATAGTAGCAGTGGAGATACATGTGTGGGTTTGGCATCTGTTCTGGAAGGGTCTTTTGCTACTTTGAGTTGGTGTGTCCTTGTTTGTGAGGAGCTTGCATCTGGGAGTGAGCCTGGAGAGGCTGGAAATGGTTTGAAGGCCAGAAGATGGGGTTCAGAAAAGATTTCTTTCAGGATGGAGTCCCTGTCAGGTATAGGTTGTAGTTTGATGATACCCCATAGGGGTTCCAGTGTAGGGTGGTAGGTAACAACTAGGGGTGTGTGGTCAGAGGGGATTTTATTTCTGTATTGAAGCAGGTTCTCTTAGGGTATTTGGGTGGTGCATTCCATGATGTGATCTACTTCTCTGGTGGAATGTCCTTGTTTGCTGAAGGCTGTTTTAAGTGTTAGGTTGTATATGCTAGTCTTTCTCCTTGGAGCATATTCTGTGGTATTTGAGTGCTAGCCTGTAGATAATAGATTTCTTGGTTACTGAATCTATGAAGGTAGGTGTGGTGATCTGTGGGTTTCTTATATATGGTTGTCTGTAGGGTTCCATTGTTCTTCTTCGAGTGCTTGTTCACATCCATTCCACATTAGGTGTACACGCGCCGCGTGCATGAATGTCAGAAACTTTTTCCCTTAGCAGCTCCCGGTGGGGCCCCCAAGTGGCCCCACTGCACCGTGCATATATACCCCCGCCGGCTTGACCCCCTCCAGTTCCTTCTTACCGTTGGTGACGGCATTGGAACAACCCCTCTCTCTCTCGTAGAAGAGCAGTCCCTTAGCCTTTAGAGTAGCTATTATCAGTTCGTTTACATACAGATTGTGTACACTTAAGTCATTAGGTCCTTGGAGGCCTCCAGCACCTGCCACGGGGTATGCCACAGGCCCACGGCTTCAAGGCTTGCGCCACATGCTGCAAACCTGTGCCAGTTAGTGACCCCCACGACTCGTGTCTACATTGCCTGGGGGACGGACATCAAACTGAACGGTGTAGGATTTGGAAGGCTTTTAAGCCAAGGACAAGGAAAGAAGGAGACTTTTTTGCCTAAAGCAGCTGTTGATGGAGGCCGCATTGCAGCCGCCGGGCCCGGAGCACCTGATGCCGGCTCAGGCTTCCTCGGTGTGTAGGGCCCCGGAGCTGTCAAGAGACCCGGCACTGGCTAAGCACCGTAAACGTGGGCCCTGGAGCGCCAGGCCCTGTAGCACCGCTCATCCTCCCCAGTGCGGCCCCTGGTACAGCCCCCCGGCGCAGCCTAAGAAAGGCGCGGTCGTTCCCCGCACAGGAGACCGGCGCCTCCAAGGCCCCAAGCGCCAATAAGAGCGGGAAGGCTGAGGTACTGGCACTGGTGGTCCTGGCAGTACAAGCCCCACTGAGCCCAGACCTAAATGAGCTCAGCACGGACGATGGGCTTGAGGGCATAACGGATCAGCCCTTTATGCCTGGCACCTTTTGAGGCTGCAAAGGACCTCATTGAGCTGTCAGCGGCAAGCCCCCTCCCGCATGGGGAGAACCCTCCGGCACCCATGCCTCGGGTGCCGTCGAGGGGTAAGCTGGCAATGGTGTGCCGCTCAAGGACACCGTCCTGGCACCGCTCCCAGAGTTGGTCCCGGTTGAGCTCCGACACTGCGGACTCACACTTGCCAGGGGCCCAGAAGGAGGATGCGGCACCGGCAGTGGGTCGATGCAAAGAAACACTGGAAAGGGCATGCCAGAGACTGGCACCAGGAGGATTTGAGATGGCCCTCTCCAGAGGACTCCCGCAGACGGTCCCACTCCAGGGAACGCTGGTCCTGGTCCCGGGGATACCAGTACCGCTCCTGCTCCCGCTTAGCCAGGAGCCGCTCGTTCTCCCACTGGCGCAGATCGTTGGCACTGCCGTAGCCTTCGCGATCGGTGTCACTGCAGTCCGGCGCCGACTCCGGCCGCTATAACTACTTGCACTGGGCCCTGGACAGCAGGGACCTTCAGAGGAGCTGGCAACTCCAATGGGGGCCGCCAAGCCATTGGCCCTTCTGGACCCCCTTGGCGTATCAGGAGCGCCAAGGGGCCCTGTCCAGGGCAAGTTACTCAGTGCAGCGGTCCCGGTTCCCACACTGACTCCAGACGGTGCCGTAGGCAACAGTATCCAGGCCTCCAGCATCCCCCCAGCATGGACCGGAGAGACCGGCACCGATCCTGGTGCCGTCCCATGGACTCCCTGCCCAGCCTGAGCCGGAGGCCCCTCCCACGGGAGATGGGGAGCAGGAGGACCAACCAGAGGGGGTCGAACAGCAGCTAACCTTCTCGTCTTCCCCCGATGAGGCGGTGGCAGGTACAGAGGTGTCTGGCCCTCCGCCGATAGACCATAGAGCCCACCAGGAATTGCTGCTCAGGGTCGCCCAAAACTTGGGGTTCAGTCCGAGGAGATGATTGAGCAGGAGGACCCCATGGTGGACATTTTGAGCCCCAAAGGTCCATCCAGAATAGTGCTCCCGCTCATTAAGACCATTCAGTACAACTATTAGACTATATGGCAGACCCCAGCCTCCAGTGCGCCAATGGCCAAAGGAGTGGAGTGTAAATACTTTGTCCCATCTAAGGGCTATGAGTTCCTGTTCTGGCACCCAAGTCCATGCTCCCTAGTGGTCTCAGCGGTAAACCAAAGGGAGCGCCATGGACAGAAGGGCCTGGCTCTTAAGGCCTGGAGGCGAAACACCGGGACCTTTTTGGCAGAAAGGTGTACTCATCTGGGGGCCTTCAGTTGAGGATTGCGAACCATCAGGCCATCCTCAACAGGCACAATTTCAACTCCTGGGCGGCCGTGGAGAAGTTTAAGGACAACCTCCCGCAAGGTTCCCAACAGGAGTTCACGGCACTGGTGGATGAGGGCAAGGCAGTAGCCAAGAACTCTCTCCAGGTCTCCCTGGATTCGGCAGACGCAGCAGCTAGAACAATCGCATCGGGGTGGTTGTGAGGCGCTCGGCATGGCTCCAGGAGTCAGGCCTGCCACCCGAGCTCCAGAATACACTCCAGGACCTCCACTTCAAAGGGTCTGGGATCTTCTTGGACGAGACAGACACAAGGCTGCATAGCCTCAAGGACCCGCGAGCTACGCTCAAGTCGCTGAGTATGCACGCCCCGGTGACCCAGAGGAAGCCCTTTTAGCTGCAGCCTCCCTGTACACAAGTACCATAGGTATGAGCCTTACTGTAGGCGAGGCAGGGATAACAGCCGACAGCACAACAACAATAACGCACCAGGCCACAACCAAGGCCAGCACAAACCCTAGCCGGGCACTAAGCCAGGCTTTTGAAGGTGCGCTTGAGGACAGCGTACCAGACCAGTTGCTGGATCAGTCCCTTTGTTTCCTGAACCGCCTGTCCCGTTTCTCCCGTGCGTGGTCCACCATTACATCAGACAGTTGTGTCTTATGCATGGTGCGGAACGGGTAGTCGCTACAGTTCGCCTCCCTCCCCGCCTCTCACCGCCCTTCCCCGTCCCTCTTCAGGGACCACTCTCACGAACATCTCCTAGAGAAGGAAGTCGGCTTGCTGCTAGAGGCGGGGGCAGTAGAGGTGGTGCCGCACAGCCTAAGGGGGAAGGGGTTCTACTCCTGGTACTTCCTCATCCCAAGGCCAAAGGGGGCCTTGGGCCCCATCCTAGACCTGTGCGGTCTCAACAAATTCCTGGTCAAGGCCCGGTCCCGCATGGTCTCTCTGAGCACCATCATCCCTTCCCTGGATCCGGGGGACAGGTACACCACCCTCGACATGAAGGATGTGTACTTACATATCGCCATCCACCCAGCACATTGGCGATTCCTACTCTTCACCATGGGCCGAGAACATTACCAGTTTGTGGTTCTCCCGTTCGGTCTAGCCACGGCCTCAAGGGTGTTCACGAAGTGCGTGGTGGTGGTGGCCTTCTTACAGAGGCAGAGAATCCAGGTGTACCCGTACCTCGACGACCGGCTCCTGGCGGGCCGATCCAAGGAGGAAATGTGGGGCCATGTGGAGGTGGCCCTGAGATTGTTCCGTGAGCTGGGGCTCCTGGTCAACGTCCCCAAGTCCACGCTCGTACCCACGCAGAGAGTGGAATTCATAGGGGCAGTCTTGGACGCGGTGCAGGCCAGGGCAAGCCTTCCGGTATCCCGATTCTGGGCTATCCAGCGAGCGGTGGCCTCCCTGCACCAGTTTCCAATGACAACGACCAGGTGCTGCCTGCGGCTGCTGGGCCACATGGCAGCATGCATGCATGTGGTCAGGCATGCCAGACAGAGGCTCAGGACTCTGCAGGCGTGGCTCGCTTGGGTGTACCGCCCAGGCAGGGACCCCCTGGATTTGTTCGTGACAGCCCCAAGGGACGTGCTTGACTCCCTGCTGTGGTCGCAGTCCCAGCCTGTGATTAGCGAAGGCATCCCCTTTGCCGCTCCACAACCGGACCTGACGCTGGTGACAGACGCATCAGACCATGGATGGGGGGCTCACCTGGGGGACCTCATGATGCAGGGGTTGTGGTCCGGAGCAGAGAGGTTGCTCCATATAAATGTGAAGGAGCTCAGGGCAGTTTGTCTCGCCTGCCAGACCTTTCACACCACTCTTGAGTGGTCACAGCATGACAGTTCTGACAGACAACACTATTGCCATGTTTGATATGATCAACAGGGTGGGGCTCGTTCCTCGCCACTCCGTCTCGAGGCTCTCCTCCTCTGGGACCTTTGCATAGCCCATGCAATTCACCTTGAGGCATCCTATCTCCCGGGGGTATGAAACAAGCTGGTGGTCGTACCGCATGCACGAGTGGACTCTCAGGGCGGACGTCGTGCTTTTGCCACCAGGGCCAACGCCCAGTGCCCGTGTTTCTGCTCGTTCCAGGGCCACAGCCTGGGCTCGCTCACGGACATGTTTGCGATCTCGTGGAGGGGGGGCTTGATGTATGCCTTCCCCCTGCTCCCCTTGGTGCACAAGGTCCTACTCAAGGTGCACAGGGACAGGGCGGCGGTGATCCTCATCGCCCCAGCCTGAGCCCACCAGCACTGGTACACATCACTCCTAGAGCTGTCGGTGGCAGCCCAAGTAGTCCTGCCCCTACACCGGGACCTTATTACACAGGACGGCGGGCGGCTTCTCCACCCCGACCTACAGTCACTGCACCTGATGGCGTGGAGGTTCTGTGGCTAAACGCCCTGGAGAGCCAGTGCTCCCTTCCAGTGCAGCAGATTCTGCTTGGCAGTAGGAAGCCCTCTACCAGGGTGGCCTATATGGCCAAATGGAAAAGGTTCTCGTGTTGGTGTGAACCCTGACAGGTGCGGCCGTGCCAGGCCCCGGTTCAGGCCATCCTGGAGTATCTCCTGCACCTCAAGCAGCGAGGGCTAGCCCCGTCCTCACTCAGAGTATACCTGGCGGCCATCTCCGCCTTCCATCCGGGGTTCTCGGGGGGCTCGGTGTTTTCCCACCCAATGGTGGGATGTTTCCTTAAAGGGTTGGAGAGGATGTTCCCGTACTCCCACCCACCAGTCCCTCCATGGAACCTTAACCTGGTCCTCTCTAAACTCATGGGACCCCCTTTCGAGCCCCTTGCTTCTTGTTCCCTCCTCCACCTTTCCTGGAAGGTGGCATTTCTGGTTGCCGTTACCTCGGCCAGAAGGGTGTTCAGATTGAGGGCCCTCATCTCTGAGCCACTGTATACAGTATTTCACAAGGACATGGTGCAACTCCGGCCGCACCCCAAGTTTCTCCCTAAGGTGGTCTCCCAATTCCATTTGGGCCAGGACATTTGTCTGCCGGTGTGTTCTTTCCAAAACTCCATACGGACTCAAGTCACCGCAGCTTGCACACCCTGGATGTGCGTCGAGCACTGGCATTCTATTGGAGCGCACCAAGCCCTTTCGCAAATCCGCACAGCTGTTTGTGGCTGTAGCCGAGAGGATGAAGGGCCTCCCAGTGTTGGCGCAGCGGATTTCGTCTTGAATTACAAGCTGCGTCTGGGCCTGCTATGAGCTTGCAGGTGTTCCGGTCACGGCCCACTCGACCAGGGCACAAGCGACTTCCACGGCGTTCCTGGCACAGGTCCCGATCCAGGAGATCTGCAGAGCAGCCACCTGGTCCTCGGTGCACACCTTCACGACCCACTACACGGTCAACCAGCGGGCCAGAGAGGACGTGGCGGTTGGCAGAGCGGTCCTCCGAGCGGTTGTTCCATGACTCCTCCAGAGGTAAGCTCGTGATTCACCTAATGTGGAATGGACGTGAACAAGCACTTGAAGGAAAAAAAAACTGGTTACTTACTTTCTCGTAACTGTTGTTGTTCGAGATGTGGTGTTCACGTCCATTCAACCACCCACCCTCCTACCCCTCTGTCAGAGTCGCCGGCAAGAAGGAACTGGAGGGGGTCGGGCCGGCAGGGGTATATATGCACGGTATAGTGGCACCACTCGGGGGCCCCACCAGCCTGACGGGAGCCGCTAAGGGAAAAAGTTTCCGACGCTGGGGCATACGGCGCGCGCACATCTAATGTGGAATGGACGTGAACAACGCATCTTGAAGAACAACAGTTACGAGAAAGTAACCGTTTTTTCAAGCTGATCGTGGTATCCAGAAAGCTGATGTTAGTTTGGGAGTGTTCCAGAGAGAGTTTAATGGATGTGTTGAAATTATGGTGGAATTCTATGAGGGAGTTTAAGGTGTCTGTCCAGAAGTTGAAAATATCATTGAGGTATCTCAGGTTTATCATTGCTTTTATAGTGCATTTGTCCAGAAATTCTTCTTTGAGGTAACCCATATAACCTGCAGACATATCTCTACTGCTACAACCACAGAATCATAGAAGTGTAGGATTAGGAGGGACCTCAATAGATTACCTAGTCCAATCCCCTGCACTCAAGGCAGAACTGCTAATAGCTGGACCATTCTTGACAGGTGTTTGTCCACCCTGTTTTAAGAACCTCCAATGACAGAGATTCCACAATCTCCCTAAGAAGTTTGTTCCAGTGCTTAATTACCCTGACAGGTAGTTTTCCTGAAGTCCAACCTAAACCTTCCTTGATGTAATTTAAGCTCATTGCTTCTTGTCCTATTCTCAGAAGTAAAGGAGAACAATTTTTTACCCTCCTCTTTGAAACAACTTTTTATGTACTTGAAAACCGTTATGTCTTCTCTTCTCCAGACTAAGCAAACCCAGTTTTTTCAATCAACACTCCTGCTGATACATCCCAAACTGAAGTTTGCATTTTTTGCAACAGTGTTACATTGTTGACTCATTTAGCTTGTGATCCACTGTGACCCCCAGAATCCTTTCCACAGTACTCCTTCCTAGGCAGTCATGTCCCATTTTGAATGTATTCAATTGATTGTTCCTTCCTAAGTGGAGTACTTTGCATTTTTCCTTATTGAATTGATCAACACCCCCACACAACACACCTTTCATGATTCATGGATCTTACACATGCCTATCACAACGTATACCATCCAGTGCATTAAATGCCCCAGTGGGTAAAATGAGGCAATCACTACACTCTCAAATGAACTCTCACAGGAAAATGATAAGACAAAAACACCCCATCACATCTGTGTGTGATTTCACAGAATGATCACTCTATATCTGATCTATCAGTTCCTATCATCAAAGGAAACCTGTACAACATTTTGAAAAGATGAGTCTGGGAGGTTAAATTCATTGCTCTGCTCAAGACACTTAGGCCTTTCTATACTGCATAATTTTGTCAACAAAAGTCAGGTTTCGTTGACAAAACAGCAGAGGCGTACAGACAACAATCCTCCTCCAGCTAATTTAACTCTCCTGCTACACTGACCTAATAAAACACCTTGATGAGTGGCATTAAAAGCTCCTGGGATTTTTGAAATTCCACTTCCTGTTTGCTCAGTATGGAGAATTCATATTGCAACTTCCAGGCTGACCATGCTGGCTTTCCGCAGCAAACACGCTTCCACCTGGAGTACACCAGTTTTGTTGGATCTGTTGAATCTGTAGGAAGAGGAGGCTGTGCAGTCGCAGCTCCAATCCAGCCATATGAACTTTGATACCTATGAGCAGGTTGCTCATGGCATGGATGAGCAGGGCATGAAAGGACATGCAGCAGTCCTGTGTTAAGATCAAGGAGCTAAGGCAGGCATACCAGAAGGCAAGGGAGGCCAACCGTCACTCTGGTGTGCCGAAAATATGTTGCTCCTGCAAGGAGCTGCACATCTTCCTCGGCAGCAACCTCACCTCCACTGCCAAGAGCCCCCTGGATGCTTCGGGGGGATTGGAGGCAGCAGCTAGCAGAGTCTCAACTCTGAGAAGGAAGTGGTGGACAAGGAGGATGTGGATGAGGATGTTGGTGGAGGATGTGGGGTAGGTGACAGGGTTCTCCGGTGGTGTGTTGAGCAAGGACTTATTTTTGATTCTGGAGGGGTCTAACCAGTCCCAGCAGGCTGGCTCTGGCATGCCTGAAGCAGGAGCAGGGAGCTCCAGTAAGTACTCATTTTACTTTGATACTGCATAGTTACATGAAGTAGAGGTGTCTTTTTATTTTGTTACATGGTGCACATGAGGTACTGTTTGCCTCTGCTTCTCATTCCCCTGTGCAGCTATGCATCAGGGACCCTGTGGAAAAGTTTGTTAATGCACACTGGGATTTCCCAGGAATCCTCCATAGAGATTACTAGGAAACTTTCCTGCAGATACTCTGCAATCCTCTGCTAAAAGTTCCCTGGCAGAGCTGCTTTGTTTCTTTACCTGTTGTAGGAAAGTTTGCTGCACCAATCGGCAATTGCTTCTGGAGGAGCAAAAGCAGCACACAGGAGAGCAGCATATAGACCCAGTCTGAAGCCTCAAGCATGCAGGAGATACACCCTTGCATCATTGGTTACTCTCAGTAGTGAGATGTCAGCATCGATCACCCCCTCTCCCCCCGGAAAATGGTGTCAGGATTCAGAATAGTGTCCCTAGATGCTTGTGATTCCCTTTTGAAGCCACTCAGACCCTTTATCCCATCTTGCACCTTTCTCCCCTGGTCTGAACTCACCATGTTTATTGCTCTTGCCATGCTACGTCCTTGCCAAGGGAAAATGAGAGAGATGTTTATGTAACTTTTATGATTCAAGACTGTGAGTGCACTCACAATACTGATTCTGTGTATTGTTTCTTTTGGTTCTGCAGATGTGCCCTTGAGGGCCAGCTCCTACACACTGGCAGACCACCTCCATCAAATAAGGAGGTGAACGAGGAGGAGTAAGGAGGACATGTTTCAAGCAGTGCCTCAATTGTCTGATTATGCAGATGGCGAGCACAGAGCATGGAGAGAAACAAACAAAAAAACCTCAGAATGGATAGCCAGGAGAAGAGACGGGGGCAGGCATGGATAATAAAGGGGCAGGAGCGAAGATAAAGTTCATGGAGGACCAATCAGAGCTGCTCAGGTCTCTGTGCTGCAGGCAGATCATATGCACATAGGCACCAACTCTGTGGATGCTCCGGGGCTGGAGCATCCACGGAAAAGAAATAGTGTGTTCTCAGCACCCACCAGAAGCCTACGATCAGCGCCTACCACCAGTCAGTGATAAGCTGTTTAGCAGAGTGTAGGAGGTCTTTGGGGGAAGGAGCAGGGGCAGGAAGAGGCGGGGGAGAGGGCGGAACGGGAGGGGAAGAGGCATGGTGGGGCAGGAAGAGGCGGTGTGGGTTTGGGGGAATGGAGTGGAGTGGGGACAGGGCCTGGGGCAGAGTGGGGTCGAGCACCTTCTGGGAACTCAGGAAGTTGATGCCCCTGCTTTTGTGTGCTTGACTTCCCCTGCAGCCCATAGAGAACTGCCTTCCTTGCCCTCCCCAAGGTCCCCTCTGCCCATTTCTCACATGTTTCTGGCTCATCACAGTACCCCTTGTACTCTACCCCTAGGCACGTGCTTCATAATGACAGCTGGACTTACACACAGCTGTGAGAGCCTCATTTGAGAGAGTGCTGCTTAGTGTCATGTCCCTTGTAAAAAATGGAAATATGTGTATTGCTGTTTAATAAAAAATTAGTCTTAAAAATACAATGATTTTTTTGTGTGTGTCCTACACAGGGTGGGTTGCAACAGAAATTCATACACAGGAGCAGTCAGCACATTTGCAGACTACAATTAGTGCTCAGGCAGAAATCATTACAAGGGTCATTCAAAGTGGCAAGTAAAAACCTAGATGAATGCTTTACAGAAAGACACATTACTGGGGCTCATTGTCAAAATGCTGCTTCAAAGCCTCCCTGATTTGAATAGCCCCTTGTTGAGCCCCTCTAATAGCCCTGGTATCTGGCTGCTCAAAATCAGCCACCAGGCGATCTACCTCAACACTCCATGCTTGGGGAAACATTTCCCCCTTGGCTTCACAAATGTTATGCAGATCACAGCAGGCTGCAATGACCATTGGAATATTTTCCTCACTGAGGTCTAACCTGCCAAAAAGGCAGTGCTAGCGACCCTTTAATCTGCTGAACGCACATTCAAATATCGTTCTGCAACTGCTGAGCCTTTGAAGTGCTTGCTGCTGTGAAGGTTTCCGGGGTAAGGTTTCATGAGCCACAGAAGTAAGGGGTAGGCTTGGTCTCCAAGGATCACTATAGGGATTTCCACATCCCCTTTTGAAATCTTCTGGTCTGTAAAGAATATTCCTGCTTGTGGCTTTCTATACAGTCCAGTGTTCCTGAAGATGGGTATGTCATGCATCTTCCCTGACCACCCTGCCTTGATGTCAGTGAAACGCCCCTGTTGATCCACCAGTACCTACAATACCACAGATAAGTAGCCCTTTCTGTTGATGTACCCTGTCACAAGATGGTCTGGGGCGAAAATTGGGATATGTGTGTCATCTATTGCCCCACTGCAGGTAGGGAATCCCATTGCCACAAAGCCATCTACCATTTCCTGCACATTGTCCGTGGTCACAGTCCTTTGTTGTAGTAGGTGATTAATGACCTGCACACTCGTATCACTGCAACCCCAATGGTGGATTTCCCAATTCCTAACTGATTTGTGCCTGACCAGAAGCAGTCTGGAGTTGCCACCTTCCACAGCAATCACCACACACTTTTCCACTGTGAGGGCAGCTCTCATTTTGGCATCCTTGCGCCACTGGACAGGGTCAAGCTCCACACACAGTTCCAGGAAGGTGGCTTTGCATATGCAGAAGTTCTGCAGCTACGGTTCATCATTCCATACCTGCATCATGATCTGATCCCACTAATCAGTGTTTGTTTCTCAAGCCCAATAGTGATGGTCCATCATGTGCAGCTGCTCTCTGAATGCTAGCATCAGTCTTGAATTGTTTCTTTCCATGGTACACAGCAGGGCAGGCACCATGGATTCCTATTTGGGTTTGCAGCTCATGAAACGTTGCAGGAACAGCTTAGTTGTATTCATAACGCTCATCACAACGCTCATCACAAGAACAATGCAGGATCCATGCTTTCCGGCAGAGTTGGTGGGTGCAAAGTTTAAAGGGACAGTTGAAAAATGGTGAGAAATATAGTCAGAAGTCCATGGAATGAGGGGATGGAGAAAACTGCATCATGGGATGGTGATTCTACCCCCATGAAGCACTGTGATCCATTCCCAGAACCCTAGCAGGAGAAGGTGCCAATTTTCACAGTGGGATAGCTACCCACAATGCACTGCTCTCCCTGTCAGTGCTAGAGCACCAACTGTGGATGAACTCTGCTGACACAAGGAGCATTGTGTGAGCATCCACAAGTGATGTAATTACAGCAGTTTATGAACATTGATATAACTTAAGTCAATTTAACTCTGTAGTGTAGACATGGCTTGGAAATCATGGACTGAACAGAGACTCTGGATTTATGGTTATTACAACACTCCGTAACCCACTAACCCCCTCCTTTTGTCTTATGATTGCAGAAGTGGTAATGGGCCACCCTACTTTGAATGATCCCTTAGAATATGTGCTAACTACTTATACTAAACAATTTGTTCTACCTTGCATTTTGCTTGAGCCCTGGTCTACACACAGAATTACTTTGGTATAACTATGTTGCTCAGGAGTGTGAATAATCCACACCCCAGAGAGACATATTTATACTGACCTAAGCGCTCATGTCGACAGTGCTATGTCAGCTGGAGAAGCTCGCTGACAGCTATTGCCTCTCGTGGAGGTGGAGTTATTAAGCTGATGGGAGAACTCTCTCCCGTTGTCTTCGAGCGTCTTCACCAGAAGTGCTACAGTGGCGATGCAAGTTTCTAGTGAAGACCTGCCATGAGACTCTGGGAGTACCTTTCCCAGCCTTGGAAAAGAGCTCTGCGTAGTTTGAAAACTTGTGTCTCTTGTCAACAGAAGTTGGTCCTATAAAAGATATTTCCTCACCCTCCTTGTTTCTGCAAGTGACCTTCATGGGATTTTGCCTTACATTGCATTTGGACAGGTATGAGTAATCAGACTGCAATATATTTTGCAAGCATGCCAGGTATCCTTGTCTCATCTGCCTCTCAAAAGTCACCATGACCTGTACGTTTCTACACCTAACTTCCAGAGGTCTTGGTTTAGTTTTCCCAATCGACTACGAAGATATTAAATGGAAAAAGAAAAAAGGATCAAAAGTACAGAAAACCAATAAACGATCCTTTTATGTTGAGGCAGTGTAAGTTTATATTAGCATGTCTTGTACTCAAAGCTTCTAAGCCATTGTTCGAGAGAATTTCTGATAGTTTTGGCTTGTTGCTTTTAATTAAATTCCCTCCTGCAGGGATCCTAGTGGAAACCATGGAAAGAGGACGTTAGTGTTCCTGCATTCAAGAGGTGTTTTTATTTTTGGAGGCAGGGAGATGGGGGGGGGGGGATTTCAATTCAATGGGTGTCAGAACTGCTATCTCCATCCAATAATCTTCTGAAAATGTGCTAGAGGCTTTCACCTTTGGAGACATGGCTCTGAAGTATTTGTAGACTCCATTTGGCTGCCTACCTGCCTTATGGATATGCTGGTGTAGTACAGAGACCTCTCACTGAAATCATGGGCTAGAGATAAGTTCTAAGTTTAATAGCCTTTCCCATTGCTGGATAGGTGCCATTTACAGGAAATGTTTCAACTTGAGCCCTTAAAGATCTTGTTTGAGAACATGAATGTTATGCCTGACAGCCAGAACAAATAACTATTTTACCTCATCTATTTGGTCTTAACCTACACCCATACTGACAGACTCCTCTTCGTGTTACAGACAAAGAGGTGCTGCAGCCAGAAAGTTGATTGTACCAAGAATTTTTTATTTTCACCAGATTCCAAGAACAGAGTAAGATCTGCTATCACAAGAATTCTTGATTCACATCATCTTATCCCCATTATCACTGGATAGTCTTTACTGTCAAGTTCATCTCCCTTAGAATTTGGTTGTAAGACTGTTCAACACTTTACATCAGAGACTCCAGTCCCAACTGGTTCAATGACTTGCTCATTTTCTTTCACTGTAAACAAACTGATAGAAACTGCTGTGTTACCACCAAGTGATTCAAAGGGATCATCATATCCATCTAAACAGGAAATTTGGCTTGCATTACTAGATTAACAAGGCACATGAATTTTTTGGTGTTAAGAATAGAAACATTCGTTTCTAATTTCAGTCTGTGAATGTAAACATAACTACTTTAAAAAAGAAAATAATGAGAACGTCAAGATTGACGGAGCAAGAAGGGTACCCAGAAGTCACCTACTACAGGACAGGCCCAACAAAGAAAGTAATAGAACGCCACTAGCCGTCACCTTCAGTCCGCAACTAAAACCTTTGCAACGCATCATCAAGGATCTACAACCTATCCTGAAGGGTGACCCATCACTCTCACAGACCTTGGGAGACAGGCCAGTCCTCGCTTACAGACAGCCCCCCAGCCTGAAGCAAATACTCACCAGCAACTACACACCACACAACAAAAACACTAACCCAGGAACCTATCCCTGCAACAAACTCCGTTGCCAACTCTGTCCACCTATCTATTCAAGGGACACCATCATAGGACCTAATCACATCAGACACACTATCAGGGGCTTGTTCATCTGCACATCTACCAATGTGATGTATGCCATCATGTGCCAGCAATGCCCCTCTGCCATGTAATTGGCCAAACCGGACAGTCTCTATGCAAAAGAATAAATGGAAACAAATCAGAAGTCAAGAATTATAACGTTCAGAAACCAGTCAGAGAACACTTCAACCTCTCTGAACACTCAATAACAGACTTAAAAGTGGCAATTCTTCAACAAAAAAAAACCTTCAAAAATAGACTCCAACATGAAGCTTAAAGATTCATGAAACATGAAAACATGAAACATAAAGATTGGGAGTGGATGAGTCACTACAAGAACTAAAAAAACTGATTTCCCCATGCTAATTTGCCCCACTGTTACTCACACCTTCTTAACTGTTTGAAATGAGCCACCCTGATTACCACTGCAAAAGTGATTTTTCATCCTGTTGATAATAGCCCACTTTAATTGATTTGCCTTGATCCCCCCCCCCCGCCCCACTGAGTAAGGCTATATATATCTTCCTACTGTATTTTCTACTCCATGCATCTGATGAAGTGGGTTTTAGGCCACGAAAGCTTATGCCCAAATAAATTGGTTAGTCTGTAAGATGCCATAAGTATTCCTCATTGTTTTTGCTGATACAGACTAACATGGCTACCACTCTGAGAACATCAAGCTTCATTTATGCCTAAACACATTGTGGAAATTCATGAATTCTTCTGTAATCTCCATCAGCCTCATGAGTGTCTTATTGAAAAAGGAATGATGCCTCCAGTGGGTCTGTCTAATATATGTTCTTATATTGTTCCTATAACTGTAGTAACTAAGCACTTCACAAATAATGTTTTGTTTTTGCTATACCTCTGTGAGATAAAGAAATATCTTCATTTTATAAAGTGATTTTTGTTTTGCCCAAGGTCACACAGGAAGTCTAGGGGAAGTCTGAAGAATGGGGAACCAGACCCATTTCTCTTGAATCCCAAAATATTTTTCCCATAAGACCACCCTTCCTTTCTCCAAGATTCCCAAGAATGCCTGGTGGAACTTTCCAGAAGGTTTTTCCCCTTTACGTTCATCCAACTACTATAAATGTGAAACTTGCATACAGTAAGAGTAGGGCTATGATTTTTTTTTAAAAAAATCCCTTTACCATCCGTTTTACACAAGGTACTCTTCAGAGATGCATTACGCTTACAAATGCATTTGGAAGTGGTTTTGCAGGGAATTGACAAGACTGAACTACTGTCATAGTCTCAGTGGAAATCTGCCTTGATTTAGTTAAAAAACCATCCCCTACAAACACAACTAGAAATAGGGGGGAAGGATAGCTCAGTGGTTTGAGCATTGGCCTGCTAAACCCAGGATTGTGAGTTCAATCCTTGAGGGGGCGATTTGGGGCAAAAATTGGGGATTGGTCCTGCTTTGAGCAGGGGGTTGGACTAGATGACCTCCTGAGGTCCCTTCCAACCTTGGTATTCTAATGATACACAAGGACAAAATTTAAAAATTATTCAAAGAAGCTATGGAACATAGTCAATATGACTGATTGCAAATATGAACATCACAGGGTAAGCCCAGGATAGGAAGAAGAGGCTGAAATGTACCTGATTGAACATACTTGAGTATTGCTTCCCTTCTAACATTTAAAACTGAAGGTTCACATTTCTATTTTAGATCTACGTAGGTGTAGAATTTGATTCACTGCTGCTTGGATTGAAATAGTGGAAAATTGTAGAATTAAAAATCACAATTGAATTCAGAATTGTCTTTTTAAAAACAAAACAACCCAACCTGCATCCTTTTAAACTTAGCATCAGTCAGAGGCTGGTTTTTAGTTCATGGATTGATGCTGCCAGTGGGTTTTCTAATATATGTTTTTATTATTCTTATAACCGTAGTATGTAAGCATTGAAACTTCATAATAGGCTAGATATTTGATGCAGTACATAAACTGGGAAGAGTATCTGTACCGAAGGGTGTGGATATCAGAGGGGTAAGTCTACCTAATTATTAGACGAGAACTGAATAATTATATACTTGTTTTACTTAGAGAATTGCAAGTTTTGAAAATTATTAGATCTAGTATTCATTCCTGACTCTTTGTGTATAGTGTTAGGGAAATCACTTACTCTGTGTTTGTTTTAGTTATTCACCTGTAAAATGTGGATAATGCTCTCTCAAGGAGTTCTGATAGAGTAGATTAACTGGTTAATGTTTAAGCACTAAGGGCTTGTCTACATGGTGAATTAGTGTGCACTAGCGGGGTATAAATTCTATTGCACATTAGCATGTTGCACACTAACTGGCTTGTGTAGATCCTGCTGGCATGCACTAGAAGTTCCCACTTGTGAGCTAATGTAGTCCTGTTTCAAACAGTTCCACGTTAACCCACACTAGGGAACTTCTAGTGTGTGCCAGCAGCGACCACATGGGCAGGTCTGTGCACAACATGCTTGCGCTCACTAGGACTGGCCCTAGACCAAGAGGCACTCCAGGCGAGGAGCATCTTTGGCACCCCCCTCCCCCCACTTGTTAAGCTTTTGAATACCTTGTTTTTTATTGTATTAGTAGCCCATTTCACAACTTTGATGCACAATTTGCATGCATGGTTTACCCCTGTCATATAAAATGATACATTTGCACACTAGGATTTGTAAATCTGTACTTATTCATGCCATATATAAGCAAATACATTCGTTTCCTCTAAGCTTATAGAAACTTTTTAATTTTAAGAATAACTGAAATGTACAAACATCAAGAAATTGAACTGTGCACCAACATTAAGTGGATATTAAATATTTAATATTACAGTAGGAGACAGCCTTAGAATGTCAACCCTGGTCCTTTAATTCAAAAGGTCACTTTTCTCACCTTTGCCCTTGTGAACCTAAGCACAGCATTAGAGAGATCCAAAGATTGGCCAAGGGCATTTTCAAGGGATAAAATAGCAAGCGATGTCCGTCTCTCATCCATCAAAGATCGAAGATATGTTTTAATGAGCCTGAGCTTCAAAAAGCTGTGCTCACCATGCTCAACTGTGACCGGCAGCATGAGCAGAATCCTCAAAGCTATCCACACATTAGGAAAAGTGTCCTTCAGGCCTGCATCATGAATGAACTGGAGAACTTGGAGTGGAGAGTGCTTCCTGTGTTGCAAAATGTGACGGATGTTGTCCAGTTCAACATAGAGGTCTTTATCATTGACCTATGAACATTCCCCATGTGTCAGTATCTGGGGAAGGTCTGTACAATTGTTCAAGAGTGTTTTCCTGTCCACCAACAGCTTACTAAGGTCATAAAAACCTTCCAGGTCTTTTCATGGCACTTCATTTGTCCAAACCTTTCTTCGATGGACACTTGAGCGGTGTCAATGAGTGACCCAAAAAAATCTCCCTCTTGAATTTTTCTACCAAGCTTCCCATCACCTCATCTCTGTTCTCCTAACCAGACTATCTCTTCTTCCAATGATTGAGTTTCCTTGAAGATAGGCTCAACTCCTAAAGTTTCTGCCATTTCTTCAGCAGTAGTGATGGCATCTTCAAATCCGTTGTCTCTGTAGGTCACAACAAAATCAAGGCTACTTCTCAGCAAAGTAGTAGTGGTCACAATGTCCATCAACTGAGTTTGTAATGCTTTCTTACGACGTCTACTTAGAACAGGGTATTGTGCCAAACCACAACTGAGACCAGAAATTTGAAGTCAGTGATCTGATTTGCCAGGCTTTTTACCTCGTTGGATTCTGACCTCTGCTTTACTTAACTACGTCATTTCCCTCACGGCGTTGTAAACCTCAGTTACTTGGTACCTCACTGGCCTTACGTTGTCAATGCGACTCTCCCAGCGAGTGTCACTCATTGGCTTCATGGACAGTTTTGTAACATTGTCCGTGAGGATCTTCCACCTGGTAACTGATGCTGAAAACAGGATGTATGTCCTTTGCAGTACTCTAAAGAGTGATACTGAATCTAAAGAAGATGACGCTGCATCTGACACAACCAGGTTGAGGGAACGGCAGCCACAAGGCATGATGAAAGCTCTTGGATTCAGTGCAAGGATCCTTGCCTGGACACCATTGTTTCTTCCTTCCTTCAGAATTGTTTTGCTGCCATAATGGTTCATAGTTTCTTTAAGAACTATTCATATATACACACAAGCATGGAACAACCATGAAAAAATCTTGCAACTGTGAATCAGTTTATACATTTCCTTTCCATTTTATATAGTGGGTGTATATTATATTATGTACAGACATCATATTAGTCCATGAAATGGACATTTTTCTTTAACAGCATAATCTTGATTAAATCTGTACTTTACAGCTGGTTGATAATGTGGCCAAAAAACAGATTATTCAATGTGAAGTCACTTTGTTGGTCTTTGTTTTTGATTATAGAAAAAAATGAATTTTTCTGTCTGATTGTATTCGTGAACAGAATATAGTGGATTGGTAAAGACTGCACAATGCTGAAGATTATTTTGTTTTCAAAAGCTGCTTGCTGCGTTGTGTAAGAGTGTTACCAGAGCTAATTTGCTAATTTTATACTGGTTACAGATAAAATTTTGTAGGTGTGGCAGACACTGGGATGGTTACAGAATGGTACATGTTAGTGTAGTACAAGAACTGACACATGTATTCATTTGTAAGTACAAGTAAATATTTACCAAATCCCTTTTTAGTCATTGCTGAGTATATTTTCAAGTTTGTGATTGTAGTGGGTTAAAAGCAGCCCTGGAGAGGGCTGTGGCTGGAAATAAGGGGAGTAAGAACAGCTGGGGAAGCTGACTGCCTAGCTGACCAGAGGTGTGGCCAGCTCAGTCAGGGCCCAGCTGTCCCTGATAAGAGGGCTGTGGGCCAGGAGCTGGGGAGGAGTCTCTCTCTAGCTCTTGAGAGAGAAAGAATTGGCTGCCTGGGGCTGAAAGAAAAGGGTACCTGGAGTGGAGCAGGGCCAGGCCTATGCAGGTACTGGGGTTGCAGAGGTGTAGCTTGGGGTTAGGCAGAGGCAGCTGGTCCTACACACTTGCCTGTGATGAGTGGCCATTACAGACTGCAGTCTGCCCCAGTGAGCGGGGGCTAGATGATGACTGTCTGTAGCCACTGAGGTAAGGTGGGTTTAGAGGGTTGGGGGTTCCCCTGGGAGGGGAAACCCAGAGCGTGGTGGGGTACTGCTGGGGAAGCACCCCAAGGTAAAGGGCACTGGGGTCCAGGAGGGACATGGGGCCAGTGGCAGGTGAGACACCAGCCTGCAGGGGGCGCTCCAATGCTGGAAAAGAGCTAATTCCCAGATGACATGCAGGAGATACCGTGCTGGTGAGTCGTTGCCTCGCTACAGTGATTTTTTTTTAAAAGCAAAATCCAATATACAACACTGAAAGAAAAGAAATTACCTGCAAATTCTGCTCAGTTCGCTTACCTTGGGGATCAGAAAGAAGAGGATGAATTCACAGACTTTGTTTCTAGCTAGGTAGCAAACATAAAATGCTTAATGCTATATTTAACTAGAAATTGAACTATTACATCAGAGATCCATAAACTAACAATATACAGGTTTAAAATAATAGACCGAAATCCTGAAAGCCATGTGTGGCAAACTTTCATTTGAAGTCAATGTGAGTTTTACTTGAGTAAGAGCGAAGGGTCCAAATGATTAACTATATAGGCTTCCAAAGTCCCATAAAAAGTGCATAACTTGAAGAAAACTCTGAAGTTTTCCTTTGCAGAGTTTTGCCCATATAATTTGGCTGCTCAGCTCAGCCGTCTTAGACTCCCCTGACTGTAGTTCCTCATGAAACCCACAAAAAATAGTCTTTGGTTCCATTAACTTTTCTCCACTTGGTCAGTGAAGGTGTAATCCTGGCCTGCCTCCTTGCTATTGTACAGAGCCTTTTGCAGGGCCTGGGGAAAGAAGGTAGATAATATCCATTTCCCTTAAGGACGGGGAGATCCAGCCACAAAGGATCCCCCTGGTTCCTGGCTGAGGATTACAGGATTTGGCTGTTTGTATGTTAAAGCACAAGCAAATTCCTTGCCTGTGCTGTTAACTGAGGACCCCTCTGAACACTACAACAACTTCATGTATATAATTTTATTTTCATTTTTTATGCTGTTTTACACTTCTTTCTTCAATATCAAACTTTACAGTTGTGATATTTTTACCTGTGGAAAAGCTGTTTTAGGTATATATTTCATTCTTCCTCTGACTCCTGTGTGGTTGGACATGGTAACTTTAATGCATCTGGCTATGTAGATGGGATAATACAAAATTAGTGTTTAGAAATGTTTTTAGAACTCTCTCCAGTGTTTCTAAACTAGTTAAATGTGTGGTGCCTAAAGAATACTTGATTGTGTGGCATCAAGCTTTACTTCTACTCTTTTGGGATCACCTGCTTTACTGTGCATGAATAACAGTTATTCCAATTTCTTGAGCAAACCTTTATGCCACCATCATGGATTCTCTGCTTACCAGGTGGCTCTGCAGTTTATCACTGTGGCATCACCACTGTCTGTGTCCTTTTCATTCTTTGGTGAGCTTTTGTTAATTTGTAATTTGTTCCCCAAATTATTCTTTCCTGGATGTGATTCTTTGAGACTAGCAATAACAAATGATCAGTATTACACTGGTGGAAAAGATTTTGCAATGCAAAACAGACCTTTAAAATACATTGAAACATAAGCTAATTATAATCTTTACTATTTTTATTTTAATTCTCACATTTTAAAATTGAGCTCTGGTTATGATTTTTTCCTCAGTCCAATAATCTCAGATGCAGAAACCCTGATTAATTTCTGTTTGGAGCAGCTACTGGAAAAATTAGCCCCCTGAGATCAGATCTGTGCTCCCACAGTGTTGCTCACTCCACCAGGATGGAATCTGATGTCACCTTTCCAATATGGAGCATAAAGTTCTCCTCTCAGAGGATTATTACAAAACATGTACACAGCATCATCACTGTTCTGTTGTAGTCATTGTAATGGTGTGGAACAAATCTACTAACATTAAACCTATTTATAATGCTTTTTTCCTTTACAATCTGCCAAATTATATAGTCTTGCTGTACAAGTGCTGCATAATTCCAATACCAATTTACATCACAATGGAAATTTAAATTAGCAACTGAATTTCAGCAGCCATTCAAAACATGAGTTATTTATATTTTCTTCCAGAAGATGGCGATATAACTTCATCAACAGACCACAAGCTACTAAACAACTCTGCAAGATTTCTACACCAATAAGTCTAGTGCATGTGCAATCTCAGCCTTTCAGTAAATTTTATTAAATAATTATTTTTTCACCAGGCATCTGCTCTTGAAGTTCCTCATTGTGGCTGGCTCATATGAAGATCAATTTCAAGCTTTCAAGAGTCATTTACAACCTTAATTTCTGTAGCATGTACTAGGCCCACCACACAAAGGTTTTTTGATCTATTAGAGTTTTTTAAAATTTCCAGTCACTATTTCAATGGTTCATTCTCTTTCATAAGCACTGCATTTAAATAATGTAAGCTACATTTTTAAGACTAGCCTGTAAAATTGAATTTTATCAGATGTTTCTCTCTCCAAAATGCATGTTCTTCCTTGGATTGTAACCCATGAGACACACTCTTCCATTTTAGTGCCTAGAGAAACTAGGTTAGGGCCATTCCTAAATTCTAGGCTAAAATTTGAAAAACAGATGGTAGGAAAAGGCAATTTTATGGCATAATTTACATACTCCCCTTGCTAGTTGTCTTCTCCTCTCCCCCACGCTTTCAGCACTGGACTCATGCATGAGTTTTAGCCTTTAGCGCTAGAAATGATAGCCATCAGATTGTGGTAAACTAGCATTTGAAAACTAACGTCACCAGTGCTTCCTTTGTTAAAAGGTGTATAATATTCCCCTGTTAGTAACTCTTAAAGTTCCTAAGACCTCCCTGATGCCAATGGGTCATTTGTCTCTAATGGCTCCTGCTCACTCTCCATTCTATACAGCCAGGTCCTGCTCAGTCCGAATCCAGGGATCAGTAGCAGAAAGGTACATGCCCACGTTGAGCCGGCAGACCCTTGCCCCAACAGATGCTCTGAAGTGTAGGCGGAAGAGAGCTTGCCTGCTACTTGTCTCCGACTATCAGGCCAGAGCTCTGGGCCCAGTTGACCCAGGCAGAGGAGGCTGCTGAATGGATGGCTTGGCAAGCCTCCTCCCATGCCAGGTCTCCCAGGTCCTGGGCCAATGAGGAGCATGTTGTTGGCATACATTGAGAGGACCAACCACAAGTCCGGCTGCTGCTGCACCAGTCCAGTCATCCTCTTGTAGAGAAGATGGAGGAAGGGCTCAGTAGCAATGGTGTACAACTGGCTGGCCAGTGGGCAGCCCTGTTGCATCCCACTTGCCCTTTTTCTTCCCCTGGCTCTTTTGGCTGCCTGAGGGTGTTCCCTTGGTGGTGGCAGGAGGTTTGGTAGTGGAGACCCTGCCTGTCTCTGCTGCTGCCACCTTGGTGGGGGTGCTGGTGGTATCAGCAGTGGTGTTTGGTGGCTGTAGCTGTGATGATGGAGGGGGGAGAACGCTGAGGTGGTTGGGGATCCCCCCGGATCCAGTTCCCAACAGCTTTGTCCATGGGAGAGAGTAAGCCTTGCGCATGGCCAAATCGGGGCCCGCCCTTGAGGCAGGGTTGCAGGAACAGTCACAGAAGGGAAGGGTAGAAATATTAAAGCGGAGGTCCAAAACTATGGATGTCTGCTTCCAGTGAGTTTCATATGGGTGTTTGCAAAATTGGGATTAATGTGACGTGTGATATCTAAACATTTTCACACATCTATTCCATGCTAAATAATTAACAGCCCAGATGCTTATCAAGTGAGTCATGCAATTGACCCACTCTGCTCTTCTGAATACTTTCACATCTCAGGAAAGTGAGGGTGTTTTTTGGAAAAGTACTGACCCAGAACACTGGCAGCATCTGACTATTAGAGGGTTAAACTCTGAGTGTGAATTTTCATATCAATCGCTAACTAGAACAATTCCTCACTTGAACAGAAGTTATTTCTGTGTCTCTTCTGAGCTGAAGTACCTGAAGCACATAATTTAGGAAATGAAAAAATCTGAGTTTTTTGTATAATCATTTGGCCAAAAAGACACATTATTTCAGTAAGCAGGAGATTTCAAGAGATATTGTGTAATATGTGATTGTTTTTAAATAGGACCATAGGAACTCCATAATGGATCAGACTCATGGCCCATCTAGTCCATAATCCTGTCTTGAACAATGACCAGCACCAGCTGCTTTGGAGGATGGTTCAATAAACCAGCCTATAATGGCAAAGAATAAATTGGAGCCATTTAGCCAAACTGCTTTGATTTTACATAACTCTGCAACTCTGAATTATGGGTTGCATGGGTGTAAGTCAGAGCAGAACATGGCCCTTTGTGGGCGCTGATACTGATTTATATGTCGGGAAATTCTGCTTCCACTTGTCCGTGTGTAACTTCATTGACTTTTCTAATAATTAATATTGAAGCTGGAATTTTTCCTTCCTCATATTTATATTGATTGACTGATAAAGGAATACCACTTACCTTAGTTAACCTGCCGAGAGATGTCAGAGTAAAACTTTGCCCTGTGTGGGTATGCCTGAGCCATGCCTCAACGGTTATAGCAGCCTTGTACCTTCTGTAGGTTGATTGAGTTTATTTCCCAGCAATCATATTTTGATATATCTCCCTCTTTTAAATCATTGGTCTTTTGACTTCAGTGAGTTTCGTGGCTGGGAATGGAAACATTGTTCCTCTCTTCTGTCCCCACAGAGCTTATCTGGAACAGATGATACAACCTGGGCCATCTTACCTATTTTACAGTGCCCCCTTCATGGCAGGGATCCTCTATGGGGGGGAAGTCCCCTGAGCCAGAGACATACCACCTGACAGAGAAGGGGAGGTACTGAGGGCATTGGCCTTCTGTGGATCCCCTGGAATCACATGGTTTCTGGGGGATCCCACAACATTTTCTTTGTGTGTGTGGGTGAGGGGGGTGAAGAAATGGGTGGGAGGTCCAATCTTCCCTGCTGAATCTCTTAGGGAGGAACTTCACAAGGGAGGTTTACCAGAGATTTCATTGCCCCGGGGCAGAGGTAATCTGGACCCTAGACAGACAATCTCTGTCAATGGGGGCCAGATCCTCAAGGCTATTTAGGCCGCTAACTCCCATCGATTATCTGGTGCCTCAAGTTTACAAAGGCCAGAAATTGCCAGAGGATAATTCTCCGCATTTAGGGTATGTCTACACTATGAAATTAGGTCAAATTTATAGAAGTCGGTTTTTTAGAAATCGTTTTTATATATTCAAGTGTGTGTGTCCCCACAGAAAATGCTCTAAGTGCATTAACTCGGCAGAGTGCTTCCACAGTACCGAGGCAAGCGTCGACTTCCGGAGTGTTGCACTGTGGGTAGCTATCCCACAGTTCCCGCAGTCTCTGCTGCCCATTGGAATTCTGGGTTGAGATCCCAATGCCAGATGGGGCTAAAACATTGTTGCGGGTGGTTCTGGGTACATATTGTCAGGCCCCCGTTCCCTCCCTCCGTGAAAGCAGCAGCAGACAATCGTTCCGCACCTTTTTTCTTGAGTTACCTGTGCAGACACCATACCACGGCAAGCATGGAGCCTGCTCAGGTAACCGTCACCGTATGTCTCCTGGGTGCTGGCAGACGTGGTACTGCATTGCTACACAGGAGCAGCAACCCCTTGCCTTGTGGCAGCAGACAGTGCAGTAGGACTGGTAGCCGTCATCGTCATGTCCCAGGTGCTCCTGGCCACGTCAGCCAGGAGCGCCTGGGCAGACATGGGTGCAGGGACTACATTAGAAGTGACTTGACCAGGTCATTCTCTTTAGTCCTGTAGTCAGTCCTATTGAACCATCTTATGGTGAGCAGGCGGGCGATATGGATTGCTAGCAGTCCTACTGTACCATCTTCTGCCAGGCAGGCAAGAGATGAGGATGGCTAGCAGTCCTACTGCACCATCTTCCGCCAAGCAACCATGAGATGTGGATGGCTTGCAGTCCTTCTGCACCGTCTGCTGCCAGCCAAAGATGTAAAAGATAGATGGAGTGGATCAAAACAAGAAATAGACCAGATTTGTTTTGTACTCATTTGCTTCCCCCGCTTCCCCGTCTAGGGGACTCATTCCTCTAGGTCACACTGCAGTCACTCACAGAGAAGGTGCAGCGAGATAAATCTAGCCATGTATCAATCAGAGGCCAGACCAACCTGCTTGTTCCAATAAGAACAATTACTTAAGTGCACCATTTCTTATTGGAACCCTCCGTGAAGTCCTGCCTGAAATACTCATTGATGTAAAGCCACCCCCTTTGTTGATTTTAATTCCCTGTAAGCCAACCCTGTAAGCCATGTCGTCAGTCGCCCCTCCCTCCGTCAGAGCAATGGCAGACAATCGTTCCGCGCCTTTTTTCTGTGCGGACGCCATACCAAGGCAAGCATGGAGGCTGCTCAGCTCACTTTGGCAATTAGGAGCACATTAAACACCACACGCATTATGCAGCACCAGAACCTGGCAGAGTGATACCGGGCGAGGAGGCGACGTCAGCGCGGTCACGTGAGTGATCAGGACATGGACACAGATTTCTCTGAAAGCATGGGCCCTGCCAATGCATGCATCATGGTGCTAATGGGGCAGGTTCATGCTGTGGAATGCCGATTCTGGGCTCAGGAAACAAGCACAGACTGGTGGGACCGCATAGTGTTGCAGGTCTGGAACGATTCCCAGTGGCTGCAAAACTTTCACATGCGCAAGGGCACATTCATGGAACTTTGTGACTTGCTTTCCCCTGCCCTGAGGCGCATGAATACCCAGATGAGAGCAACCCTCATAGTTGAGAAGCGAGTGGCGATAGCTCTGTGGAAGCTTGCAACGCCAGACAGCTACCGGTCAGTTGGGAATCAATTTGGAGTGGGCAAATCTACTGTGGGGGCTGCTGGGATGCAAGTAGCCCACGCAATCAAAGATTTGTTGATATCAAGGGTAGTGACCCTGGGAAATGTGCAGGTCATAGTGGATGGCTTTGCTGCAATGGGATTCCCTAACTGTGGTGGGGCCATAAACAGAACCCATATCCCTATCTTGGCACTGGAGTACCAAGCCGGCGAGTACATAAACCACAAGGGGTACTTTTCAATAGTGCTGCAAGCTCTGGTGGATCACAAGGGACGTTTCACCAACATCAACGTGGGATGGCCGGGAAAGGTACGTGATGCTCGCATCTTCAGGAACTCTGGTCTGTTTCAAAAGCTGCAGGAAGGGACTTTATTCCCAGACCAGAAAATAACTGTTGGGGATGTTGATATGCCTATAGTTATCCTTGGGGACCCAGCCTACCCCTTAATGCCATGGCTCATGAAGCCATACACAGGCAGCCTGGACAGTAGTCAGGAGCTGTTCAACTACAGGCTGAGCAAGTGCAGAATGGTGGTAGAATGTGCATTTGGATGTTTAAAGGCACGCTGGCGCAGTTTACTGACTCGCTTAGACCTCAGTGAAACCGATATTCCCACTGTTATTACTGCTTGCTCTGTGCTCCACAATATCTGTGAGAGTAAGGGGGAGACATTTATGGTGGGGTGGGAGGTTGAGACAAATCGCCTGGCTGCTGGTTACGCACAGCCAGACACCAGGGCGGTTAGAAGAGCACAGGAGGGCGCGGTACGCATCAGAGAAGCTTTGAAAACCAGTTTCATGACTGGCCAGGCTATGGTGTGAAAGTTCTTTGTTTCTCCTTGATGAAAACCCCGCCCCTTGGTTCACTCTACTTCCCTGTAAGTTAACCACCCTCCCCTCCTCCCTTCGATCACCACTTGCAGAGGCAATAAAGTCATTGTTGCTTCACATTCATGCATTCTTTATTCATTCATCACACAAATAGGGGGATGACTACCAAGGTAGCCCAGGAGGGGTGGTGGAGGAGGGAAGAAAATGCCACACAGCACTTTAAAAGTTTACAACTTTAAAATTTATTGAATGCCAGCCTTCTTTTTTTGGGGGCAAGCTTCTGTGGTGGAGTGGCTGGTTGGCTGGAGGCCCCCCCCCATCGCGTTCTTGGGCGTCTGGGTGTGGAGGCTATGGAACTTGGGGAGGAGGGCGGTTGGTTACACAGGGGCTGTAGTGGCAGTCTGTGCTCCAGCTGCCTTTGCTGCAGCTCAGCCATACACTGGAGCATACTGGTTTGGTCCTCCAGCAGCCTCAGCATTGAATCCTGCCTCCTCTCATCACGCTGCCGCCACATTTGAGCTTCAGCCCTGTCTTCAGCCCGCCACTTACTCTCTTCAGCCCGCCACCTCTCCTCCCGGTCATTTTGTGCTTTCCTGCACTCTGACATTATTTGCCTCCACGCATTCGTCTGTGCTCTGTCAGTGTGGGAGGACAGCATGAGCTCAGAGAACATTTCATCATGAGTGTGTTTTTTTTTCTTTCTAATCTTCACTAGCCTCTGGAAAGGAGAAGATCCTGTGATCATTGAAACACATGCAGCTGGTGGAGGGAAAAAAAAGGGACAGCGGTATTTAAAAAGACACATTTTATAAAACAGTGGCTACACTCTTTCAGGGTAAACCTTGCTGTTAACATTACATACATAGCACATGTGCTTTCATTACAAGGTCACATTTTGCCTCCCCCCACCACGTGGCTTACCCCCTCAACCCTCCCCCTCTCCGTGGCTAACAGTGGGGAACATTTCTGTTCAGCCACAGGCAAACAGCCCAGCAGGAACTGGCACCTCTGAGTGTCCCCTGAAGAAAAGCACTCTATTTCAACCAGGTGACCATGAATGATATCTCACTCTCCTGAGGATAACACAGAGAGATAAAGAACGGATGTTGTTTGAACGGCAGCAAACATACACTGCAATGCTTTGTTGTACAATGATTCCCGAGTTGTGTTACTGGCCTGGAGTGGTAAAGTGTCCTACCATGGAGGATGCAATAAGGCTGCCCTCCCCAGAAACCTTTTGCAAAGGCTTTGGGAGTACATCTAATAGAGCTGCGAGTGCCAGGGCAAATTAATCCTTTCACATGCTTGCTTTTAAACCATGTATAATATTTTAAATGGTACACTAACCGGAGGTCCCTTCTCCGCCTGCCAGGTCCAGGAGGCAGCCTTAGGTGGGTTCGGTGGGTCCTGGCTCCAGGTCCAGGGTGAGAAACCGTTCCTGGCTGTCGGGAAAACCGGTTTCTCCGCTTGCTTGCTGTGAGCTATCTACAATATCTACAGCAGGAGAGTGAGTTTGTGTGTGTATGGGGGTGGGGGGGATGTGAGAAAACCTGGATTTGTGCAGGAAATAGCCCAACTTGTTTATCGTGCACATTGTGTAAAGAGTTGTCACTTTGGATGGGCTATCACCAGCAGGAGAGTGAATTTGTGTGGGGGAGGTGGAGGGTGAGAAAACCTGGATTTATGCTGGAAATGGCCCACCTGATGATCACTTTAGATAAGCTATTACCAGCAGGACAGTGGGGTGGGAAGAGGTATTGTTTCATATTCTCTGTGTATATATAAAGTCTGCTGCAGTTTCCACGGTATGCATCCGATGAAGTGAGCTGTAGCTCACGAAAGCTCATGCTCAAATAAATTGGTTAGTCTCTAAGGTGCCACAAGTACTCCTTTTCTTTTTGCGAATACAGACTAACACGGCTGTTACTCTGAAACCTATCTACAACCTCCTCCTCCTCATCATCTTCTTCATCCCCAAAACCTGTTTCCGTGTTGCCTCCATCTCCATTGAAGGAGCCAAACAACACAGCTGGGGTAGTGGTGGCTGAACCCCCTAAAATGGCATGCAGCTCATCATAGAAGCAGCATGTGTGGGGCTTTGACCCGGAGTGGCCGTTCTCCTCTCTGGTTTTCTGGTAGGCTTGCCTCAGCTCCTTAAGTTTCACGTGGCACTGCTTCGGGTCCCTGTTATGGCCTCTGTCCTTCATGCCCTGGGAGATTTTGACAAAGGTTTTGGCATTTTGAAAACTGGAACGGAGTTCTGATAGCACGGATTCCTCTCCCCATACAGCGATCAGATCCCATACCTCCCGTTCAGTCCATGCTGGAGCTCTTTTGCGATTCTGGGACTCCATCATGGTCACCTGCAGCTTGCCATGCTGGCCAAACAGGAAATGAGATTCAAAAGTTTCCGGTTCTTTTCCTGTGTACCTGGCCAGTGCATCTGAGTTGGGAGTGCTGTCCAGAGCGGTCACAATGGAGCACTCTGGGATAGCTCCCGGAGGCCAATACCGTTGAATTGTGTCCACAGTACCCCAAATTTGACCCGGCAGGGCCGATTTAAGCGCTAATCCACTTGTCAGGGGTGGAGTAAGGAAATAGATTTTAAGAGCCCTTTAAGTCGAAAAAAAGGGCTTCCTCGCGTGGACGGGTGCAGGTTTACATCGATTTAACGCTGCTAAATTCGACCTAAAGTCCTAGTGTAGACCAGGGCTTATGGGGAAGTTCCACCAGTGTAAAGGTCAGGTGGAGCTGTATTGGGACAGGCAGGGCATGTTAGAGCCTGGCAGTGAAGGACAGGGAAAGGGGCATGGTGAAGTGAGGTTCTCCTACACCCAATTTTCCACTGGCATAAGTTCCATGAGATAAACTGCTACTCTGCAGCTTTAACTTGTGCAGGCGCTGGGCAGCTTGGAATCAGGGAGTTAAGGTGGACTCTGATAGGCCCTTTCTCCACTGAACCTGAGCAGAGCTCAGACACCATGCAGAGCTTAAATGTTTCCTGAAAACAGGCTGGACAATCTGAATAATTAAACCCACCCCTTGAGCAACAGGTTGCGCAGTGATCTTGCAGTACCAGACGTAATATTTTCACAAGCGTGAACTATTTTGGAGTAATATTTTCCAGTGTTTTAGGCACAAACATCATTCCATTAGCATTAGGCATGCATGTTTATTTGCATGCTTTTCATTTTAGAAATGCTTACTGTTAATAATGCAATGAAAATTTATTCTACACAGAGGAATCAAATAATATTCTTTCTTGTGGAATGAAAATATTGATTAGTAGAATTACTGCAGCTCCCTTCATATGCTTTCCTTTGTGTGCTACTCTGGAACTCCTTGAGGTTAGTTTTTAAAATCAACTGAGCTGATTTGTCAAATCAGGCAAGTACTGCTCTATTAATTTTGGGCCCTACCTTTCATTCAGCTGTTGTCATGAAGCATTACTGCACTACTTGCCAAGTCAGGGTCCCTTTAATAAATTAATGCCAGCCTTAAAAGAAGAAAGTGCATCCCCAAATGTGTTTTTCATGAGGCACTAAGGGCATCAGATTTCATATTAAATGATTAACTAAAATGCTGAAGACTATGGTTAAATGCTCAGGAACTAAACCAAGCATTTTTCCTGCCATACATACTGGTAGCAAAGAGATGATGATTATTCATGACACACTTGTAATGGGGAGGTGCCAATGATGGAATGATCAGCTCATTTTGTTGTATTGCCAATTGGGAAGACAGAAGGCTGTCAAGGGGTAATTTATCACATTTAATTAAATTAATCTTATATTTGCAAATTGTTGTATATTTTCCATTTCCTCTAACGTGGTAGGTAAGTAATTTTACAAATAATTGAATATAAACATGTCAGGTTTTTGACGCCTATCTGAACATCGATCCAACTGAGAGATTTGTTAGGTTTTTGATGCCTATGTGAACATCGATCCAACTGAGAGATTTGTCCATATCCTGTCTATCCTGTATGAGAACTGCAAAAAACGCAATATTGGTTGGAGTCCTAGAATGTTTGAAGCAGAAAGTATAATATTTAAATTATTTACTGTGGATTCATGTTTTCAAGCATTAACAACGTTTAGTATTTATGTAGCACGTCACATGTCTAAAGTGCTGTATGCACCAGTGAACTCATTCTGTAGGGAGGGCCAATTTTCATTGTTGTTTATGAGCTGTGGTGGTATACATTTGGGACTAAATACTGCCTTTGACTCACACCAGAGGACCCATTGATGTCAAAAGGAGATTTACTCACACATCAAGGGTAGAATATGGTTCTTAGAATAACCAATCTTTTGATTATTACATACCTTCTGACACTGAGCATTAGTTAGTTGGACAATATAGTGCTATTTTTGCCCTTTGTTTCTCTTCCTTCCAATCCTCCTTTCACTGTTTCTCTCTTGCTGGTAATATTTGTATCACAGCATTGCCTAAGGCCTGCAGCTGAGATCAGGGCCCTGTTGTCTAGACACCATACAAACACATAAGATACAGTCCCTGTATACAATCTAAATAAACAAGAGAGACAAAGGGTTGGGGGGGGGGGAACAGAGGCCCCAAAAGGTGAAGTGACTCACCTAGGGTCACACAGCATCTCAGTGGCAGAGACACGACTAAAACCCAGATTTCCAAGAGTCCCTGTCCATTGAAGCACACTGTCTTCTCCTTCCCTGTCATTTTCCTTTGCATTTCCTCCCTTACAATGACATCCAGATCTTCCCCATAGCCTTTCCTATCCCATTTGCTAAAGTTATCCACACTGAAATACCTAATTTAATTCTGATATTTTAGGTTTTAGAGTTAACCTCAGAGGAGATTAGGAGGTGTTCTGAGCTACTGTTTCAGGCTGCTTTCAGACTAAGGAAGACAATCCTGCATTAGTTTACATTCAATTAACTTTAGGAAGATCTCTTCTTAATCATGAGAATTTAGATTCTGCAGAATCTGAAAGTCATGTGGACCATATAAGTACATCAAGTACGGCACAAATTTGACACCATTGATCTTTTTGAATCAAAATAACCTCTTCTCCAACTCCTGAAACTGACAGTAGAGAGATGACATGAACAGCTTTAAGAAACTGAACCTTTGAAGACTGGTGCTCTGTTATAAACATGTAGGTGTCCTAAACAGGGACATATGCTGTCTCAGTTTTTTCTGTGCGTGGAACTTGTCTTGGACTGTAGCGTTATTGTTTGCCTAAAGGTAAAGAGACTGTTCACCTGTTTTGCTCAGTGTAGCATTCTGTAAATTGATGTGAGAAACACTTCTTGACATGCATAAAGATAAAACTGTTAAGCCATAGTTCAATATAGTGTGGATTTGAATTCAGAACACGATTCCAATATTCTGCATATTGCAAATACTGTGAAGTCTTTGTTGCTCTTTAGCCTCATGGCTACCACTGGTTTGCATGTCTAAGACACCTCATGAAGCTCTGAAAGTGTTAGTGGTTGTATATATGCAGTATCGCCAACCTTAAACATTCAAGTCATGATTCAGAAATCCTGAGACTGAAAACTAACCAATCATGAGTTTTTAAAATTCCAGCTTTCTGGTTTTTGATCCTTTATGGTACATTTGGGTCACTTTCAAGCTTTTTTCCACAACATTGAGGATTAGAAGCTTAGATAGAGAGGGGTGTGTTTGTGAACAAAGCTGAGATTCTCACATAATCATTTGCCTCTAGGAGCGAGGGCCTTAAGTAATCAAATATTGCAAGACTCAAAATAAAATGTTGAGAGTTGGCAATATTGCACATCCATGTTAAACATAAATCCCTTTGTTGGTAAAGTGAACTGACAAAATATACATTCATTGTTGTATACAAGTAAGTGACATTCTGCAGTGTGCTTTCTCTGTGTGGGTTTAGTGTGTAACCTTTCTGCCAGGCCGAGTTGATAGCAGTGAGGGCCGGGTTCAGTACACAGGTTCCCTCTCATCAAAGCAAATGCAAAACTGGTTCGAGCCCCCACCTAGTGACCTGGGAAAATCTTAAACATGCCCCTGAGCGCCTCAAAGAGGCAATACTTCCCCTCTTGCAAGCACAGAGTCTCGGTGTAGCAGAGAATCTTTAATAACATGAGGTAAATGACATCAGCATTAAATTGGGAAAACACTACGACTAGGGTTCATCAACCAAACCATGAGTAAAGACCCACCGCAGCAAATTGGGCCATGTCCTTTCCCTCGTGTTCTTGAGTCCAGCAATCCCAAAAGTCCAGCCCCAGAGTTCAAAAGTTCATTTGCAGAGTGTTACTCCCCAGTCTGGGTAAAAATGTGCATGTGTCAAAGGGGGGGGAGAGGAGGAAAGAAGAGGTAAGGGGCACCTTACGTGACCTGAAGCTGACTGCCCCACTCTGCTTCACTCTGAGCCGCTCCACAAGCCACTCTGCCCTGCCAGCTGTCCCACAAACTGCTCCGCATCACAAGCAGCTCCCGCCATCCCATGAACTGCTCCACCAGCCCCTCCACAAGCAGCTCTGCTGCGCTCTAGATCTTCATGCTCCCCACTACTTGACACAGTGATTTCAGCTTGCAGTAGTGGGAGCCTTAGTGCTGGTGCACCATAAGGCCAAAGTGAATTCAGCACAGTACCTGTAGCTAGACTTTTAATAGACCCAAAATTAGCTCTGACATTCCACAGTGGAGAGAGACAGAGGTGCAATTGATATTTCAGGCCTCACAAAGGTGCCCACACCACCAAGCATTAATACCTGTCTCCAACCTCTCTCAATTCACAAAGTTTTGGAACTCATGTCCCTTGCCTAGCAAGTGCTACTTACTTGATGGCGAGTCCCTCCATCATAACAAAAGGCCAAGTACAGTTCCACGGTCCTTGATTCCCATAATCAGGGTAATAATTTATTATTCCTGCCCCAATAACAGAGACACTGGGGATCCCACAGCAGCCAAAGTGACCATTTGGGCAGCTATGGCCTTATTCTAGGCGGGGTGGGTGTGCCTATGCAAATGAGATTGGCCCCTGAAGTTCTTTTCCACAACTTGCCACACCTCACCACCAGATGTCAGGATGGAGCTCATCCTGACTCTGCTTACATCTGTTTCATATGCTGCACTGTTCTGCCATGCTGCCATGTGTCACTGTTTCTTGGTAAGGTATTTTTGCTTCTCTGTCATGATTTGTAATTAGAATGACAAGTTTCACAGGTTGGAATCTTTAAACTGCAAACAAAATGCTGACTGAATCCTTGTCCATTTCATTAACAATCCAGTTCAGTGCTCTGAGGTCTGTGAAAACAAAACCTGGAACTATGCCAATTTCAAACCCTCCATTTCCACTAGTGAACATGACTATGATTAACAGAGACAGCCAAAAAGAAAAAAGTATCACTGGCTGACGACATTGATTTTCTCATGAAGAGAAACAGTACCTTGAACACAAGCCAAGTCCACTTCCAGAATTCATGTATTTGGCTTTCCAGTAAATTCTGACTCTGGAATGTAAGAATGGTTCATGTGGATGAGATTTCTCCTTTCACTCTATAAGCAGGTGTAATAAATATAATGGAAATTTGCACATTGCAATGCACTGGGACAATTTTGTTGGGCGATATTAAATTAAGGGATTACTGCTGTAATCCCATCTACTTGCAAAGGTATGAATGAAAATCAAAGTCATAGCAGAGGCAATGCTGCAGTTACTTTAAAGGGACGCAACTCAAAAATATCACATTTTTATTTGAAAACTTTGTACTGAAAGTTAATGAAAACACATTTTCTTTTTTCTATTTAGTGCATTTTACATCACTTTGTGTAAAGCCAGTTTCACTGTTTTCTGTCTATAATAAGTTTCTTCTTTAATTTTTAGAAATTCTTTCACAACAATTAGTAAGAGTACTGTAAGAACTGGATTTTTTCTAATAACTCAATTAAAAATAAATCCCTTTAATTACTTACACAGGCAATTGTATAGATTTCAGTGGCAATCATTGATATGTCCCCCCTGCCCATAAGAAAATCATGATATTTCATTTGCAGATTATACCTTGTCAGGATTTTAATATATTCTATTTTAAGCTTTATTTTATTAATTTATTTTTTTAAACAAAAGTCTCAGTTACAAAGAAAACCAATGGAAATGTAAGAATCCTCTGGCCCATTTCAAGGGAAAACTGCGTACTTGGGTTCCGCCCCAAAGGTCAAACAGGAGTATGATATTAGTTATTTCACTTGATGGACAAGCCTCATTTATGCCATTTCAGTATTCACGGGCAGAATCAATACATTATTGGAGAATCCTGTACAGAACCAAGACATTTCATCTGAGGGAATATACCTACAAATATCACTTTTCACAGCAGACTAACTCAGCCCCGGCAAGCTTGGGGACAAATTAAGCCCTGGATGGGGAGGCGGGTATGGAAGCAGTCGGGGTCCAGTGGTGATGGGGCACTGGGGGAGGCAGTGGGGGCTTGGGTGATTGTATATGTGTGGGGGGTGAGCTTGGGGCCAGAGCCCGCCACTAGGCAGCCAGGGAATGGAGCCTAAAGCCCCATGGCTGGAGCCTGCCACCCACCACCCCAGGGCTGAAGCCCAACCCCACCACCCCTGGGAAGGTGAGGAACTCACTGGCTATCTGCTCCTCCAGCTTTTGTGCCTCCAGAGAGGGGCAGGGCCCAACCACTCCTGGCAGCCCCAGAGGAGGGGCTGTTGCTTTGTGCCCCCCCCCCCGCACCTCCAAGGTGGCTTTGGCTGTAAGAAAAGCTTCTGGTGGAAGAAACACTGACCTAGAGCATGTAACTTTTAATGCTTTGATGAGAAGAGGGGGAAAATTGCCATTTTTAATTAGAACCTGAGCAAGTTTTATTCAGTTTCTGAACTGGCACTGGACATGGCCTATATTTACAGCTAATGTGGGTTCTGCCCTAGGTCAGCAACACATTGGTAGTTATGCTTGTGTAAACAAAGCCCTAGGGACCTTGCACAGTGCTTAACGCACCGCTGACTATGAATGAAGTTTTCTATAATTAAGTATGGGAAGATTTGATTTTTTTTAATTGATAAATGTCGATTAACGTTAATTTCACCACACGCACAAACCACTGAAAAAATATCTCCCTCAATAATAATTGAAATTTACAGATAGGCAAAGTAAGAAAAATGCTGATTGAAAACTTAGTTTGTTTTCATGCTATTTACTTGTATATTTTGACATAGGTCTATAATATGTGTTTTCATAGTTATAAAGCTTAATCTTTCTGAATTTGTGTCTACTGTTAATCAGGAATTAGTTTTACCTCTCCATTGTCTGACCCCCATAATTTTCCCCGTGACAATTTAAAGATTAAAAAAAGCTAAAAATAAACAGATATTATCCACCAAAATAAAACAAGTAATTGAATTCTATGAAGCCTGTCAATAATGGACATGAAACTAACAGCACAAATAGCTTCCCACATTTGAATGTGAGTGTGACGTTGTCTAATTAAAATATGACCATGCAGATCATTGTTGCTACCACTGTTGTATAATTACAACAAATCTTATACAAAGTGTGATGTATGGCCAGAAAGGGGTAAGCATCCTGTAGGATAAATGACACAGAGTCAACCAATAGAGGCAAGTGACTGGTGATTAGAGCCACTCCGTGGTAGACAGGCTAGAGCTTTGAAATGCAAACCTACATTGTTAGAAATTAGAGGTGATACTAATTGCATGTGTTTACTTATTAATCTTGTTAAATGTTAGCCATGTAAACAGACCGTTCCTGTCTGTTACTATAGCTATTGATTCAGAGATCAAAAGGGAATATTAATGTTTAGATGAATCTTGAATGCAATGGTGTCATTGTCTATATGTGCCTTTGAAGTTTGTGATAGACTCCCTAATGAACAAATTGCCTTATGTTAATTTGTGTAACTAATTACTGGTGATGTTTAGGAAATGGATCTACTTCAAAAGTTCCCATGAGTGCCTACTGTTTGCCTAAGGACTCTGAGCTGTTAAGAGGCTGCTAGAAAACTGTATAAAAGACCCATCTCAGATCTGCTTGAGCTTCATCAGAGTAAGTTTGAGTTGCAAGATTGAGATCCCAGTCCTAAGCTGGAACACCCTGAATAATATACTGGACATTGGACTATAACCTATGGACTAAATTCTAAAAGAACTCTTTGCAACTACAAAGCTCACCATCTCTGCTATGAATCTGAATCTCAAGAACTGTACACGTCTGTATGTATACTAATCTTTTAACCAGTACTCTCTCTTTTCTTTTATTAATAAATTTCAGTTCACTTAAAAAGAATTAGCTGTAAATGTGTATTTGGGTAAGATCTGGAATATTCATTTACCTGGGAGGTAATGTGTCAGTCTGATCCTTTAGGATTGATAGAACTTTTTTATATGATGAATAAGATTTTTAGTAATCCTCATCATATTTGACTTGGGTGTCTGGGTGGTGGCCTGAGGCTGGGTTACTTTAAGGGAACTGTGTTGTTGGCTTCTAGGTAACCAGTAAGGTATTATAGAAGCTGTTTTGTGCTGGCTTGGTAAATCTAAGTATTGGAATATCCACCAGCTTTGGGGATTGCTTGCTTCATTCTTTGCAGTTCACCCTAATTGAGTGGCCTCAATTGTCTCCCCTGGGACCCAGGGTGAGTAAATGCAATGTGAAAATGTTTTGCATGTTTTTGTTTTTTTGTTACCTTTGGTGATCTAGTGGTTAGGTTACAAAGGCTACTAGGTTACAAAGGCTGAGAAAAGGAAATAAGGAATAAATTAAATCCATATAAAAGCACTGAGTAAAAAAATGTCTTGGCATGTTGATATATTTGGGAATAGTGTCCTAGTATTACATTTTAAAAAAGACATTCAAATTCAATGTTTTGTGGAGAACAGCTGATTGATTTCAGTGAACTCAGAATAAATGTTTTATTCCCTGTTACCAAGCATGTCTAGCTCAATTAAAGATCTCTCTGGGCATTTCACTTTGAATCGTCCCTTGAAATATGTGTTAACTAATTATGCTAAAACCAATCTGTTTCATCTTGTATTTAGCAGTGACACTGAGTAAGTTTCCAGTCCTGAAGATGAGCTCTGTGTAAGTTTGAAAGCGCATCTCTCACACCAAAAGATTGGTCCCAATAAAAGATATTACCTCACCTACCTTGTCTCTATAATATCCTGGGACCTACGCATGTAGACTGCATACAGATCTCCAGGTTTTACAACGCAAATACATAAACAGGCAAGAATTAGGATTGCCAAATATTTTCTCACTACTATGTCTACGTGAGAGTGAGAACATATTCTTTAGTCACTTTAAAAACATTGTTTTTTTGGCAAAATGTTTGGCTGAAATTAAACTCATTTAATTTTAGATTAATACTTAAGTCTGCTTTTAAAAATAAAATCTAATGTAGTGACATGGTGTGCTAAGTCTTCATTTATTCACTCTAATTTAAGGTTTTGCGTACCAGTAATACATTTTAACATTTTTAGAAGGTCTCTTTCTATAAGTCTATAATATATAACTAAACCGTTGTATGTAAAGTAAGCAAGGTTTTTAAAATGCTTAAGAAGCTTCATTTAAAATTAAATTAAAATGCAGAGCCCCCCGGACCAGTGGCCAGGACCCGGGCAGTGTGAGTGCCACTGAAAATCAGCTCACGTGCCGCAGGTTGCCTACCCCTGAACTAGCGTATGCTTGTGTCTCACGTCTTTTAGAGTAAAACTGAGAGCAGAGGAAAAAGCATGAAAGATATGAAGCGAGTAAGAAGCATGTTCAGTATCAGGAATATGAGAAGCACTTCTGACTCACTGGCCAGTGGACTAAGGCTCAGAAACTCTGGAAGGAAAGTTCAACACCAATCTGATGAACAGTCAGCTCTTTTGGGAGCAAGCCGTTGAAGGTAACAGAATGAAGTGGGTGATGATATAATGACTTACAAGCAATAAGAAAATCACTCTTCATATCTGAGGTTCAAGATGTTACTGAAGTATATCTTTGCACCCAATTAATCAGTGTAGCTAATGGTGATTTTATGTTAACCAAGGAGCATGTGTTCCTATTATTCCATGTGTTGGCTAATTACCACATTTACATTCATGGGCGTTCTGCATGCAGATCAAGTGAAGAACCTAGTATCTGTGCATTCTCATTACTATGAAAAATGCCTTGGGTCTTTTGTGGGGTGCAGTATAGAATAAATGGCTACTTGTAGAACTGGGCAAAATATTTGACTTTAAATCAGAAGGTCTAAATCTTCCCTTTGACAAGTTCTCAGTGCCTCTATAAACACCTACAACCCCCAACTAAAACCTCTCCAGCTCATCATCAAGGATCTACAACCTATCCTGAAGGATGATTCCTCACTCTCACAGACCTTGGGAGACAGGCCAGTCCTCACTTACAGACAGCCCCCCCAACCTGAAACAAATACTCACTAGCAACTACACACCACGCAACAAAATCACCAACCCAGGAACCAAACCCTGGTGCCAACTCTGTCCACATATCTATTCAAGGGACACCATAATAGGACCTAATCACATCAGCCACACCATCAGGGGCTCGTTCACCTGCACATCTACCAATATGATATATGCCATCATGTGCCAGCAATGCCCTTCTGCCATGTACATTGGCCAAACCGGACAGTCTCTACGCAAAAGAATAAATGGACACAAATCTGATATCAGGAATCATAACGTTCAAAAACCAGTAGAAGAACACTTCAATCTCTCTGAACACTCAATAACAGATCTAAAAGTGGCAATTCTTCAACAAAAAAACTTCAAAAACAGACTCCAACATGAAGCTGCAGAACTGGAATTAATTTGCAAACTGGACACCATCAGATTAGGCCTGAATAAAGACTGAGAGTATGTGGTTGGGTCATTACGAAACCTAAACCTAATTTCCCCAATACTAATTTCTCCCTTCTGTTACTCATTGCTTCTTGTCAACTGTCTGTAATGGGCCACTCACATTACCACTTCAAAAGTTATTTTTCCTCCCTTGGAATCCTGCTGTTAATTGATTTATCTCGTTAGACTGATCTCACACTTGGTAAGGCAACCCCCATCCTTCCATATATTTATACTTACTCCTATATTTTCCAATCCATACATCTGATGAAGTGGGTTCTAGCCCATGAAAGCTTATGCCCAAATACATTTGTTAATCTCTAAGGTCCCACAAGGACTCCTCATTGTTTTTATAAACATTCAGTGTTTTTCTCAAGATCTAGTGAAAATGTATGAAAACTATGAGGCACCTTTTCGCAGGTCATTGTTGAGTCATATGGTATTTCTTCTGGTTCCGATTGGCTGGACCTATCACCAGATCACCAGAAGGAGGATCACCAGAAGTCACTTTGTGTGCTCTCTGAACCACTAAGAGAGAACCTAGTATCAGATTCCTTTTAGCTAGTGGGTGTAACAGGAAATTGTTCTGTGTTGTTCCTGGCTGCAGTTGGGTGTGGGGCGTGGATGAAACTGCTTACTATTTCACCTGAAGACTGTCCTGAATTTCAAGGGGGAAAATGGCTAGATCTCATCTCTCCCCTGAAACTCTGCATGTTCTGTCAATCCGGTTGGTGGTATTTTCTGCTAAATGAAGTTGATTTATGAGCTGCCTGTTTTGGGGTATTGAAAACCTGTAAAAATTGTAAGCTGTTATTTTAAATACAAAAGGTTTTTCTGATCCTTCTTGCAGGGGACAGGGGTTCTGTAGGGAGTATGCCATCTTGGTCTTTCAGCAGTCAGTCTGCAGAGAATCTGCCTAGATTAAGGTGGGGTAAATTGTGCCTCTGTTTTATGGAGCAGTCTGCTTTGTGTCTCTCTGTTTTGGGTTTTTGTGTGTTAAGGTTCTGGATTTAAAGAAACAAAGTAGTGTTACATTGCAACCATCCAAAAAGAGTGTTTTTTATCTAATTTCTCTGTTTGTATGCTAGGAACATAACATTCTATCATATGTAAATAACGGTCCTTTCGGTTAATGGGAAGCAGGTTATAAATGTACTGGTGATTGTTCGACTGCAAATTCAGTTGTTGACTTGGGATGTGTAAGTAAGACAAGTCACCTCAAAACAGACACGTGGGTCAGTGGTCAGACCAGACTACATGTTTGTTATTGATGACTAAGGGTATGTCTATGCTTTGAGCTGGAGGTGCAATTCCCAGCTCGAGACGACATACCCCTGCTAAATCACTTAAAATAGGGTGTAACTGTGGCAGCATAAGCGGTGGCAGGAGACCGCTGCCCTGGGTCCACACTTAGCATCTTGGGTGGGTAAATAGTTGGGGCAGCTAACCACTCCTGCTGCCTGTGTCACTGTGGCCACGCTATTTTTCGCGTGCTAGTTCATCAGAGATAGTGTGGGGATGTCTCCTTGAGCTGGAATTTACATCTGCAGCTCAAAGTGCAGACATTCCCTGTTCAAGTCTCTTCCCTGACACTGAAGGTAAGTGGCTGAATAGCAGCAGCAAAATCCCAAACCAGAATGTTTTCTTCCTTTAAACCTCCATCCTTGCTTAGACTTGGTCTGCACTACAGAATTAGGTTGACGTAAGGTAGCTTATGCCAATCTAACTTGGTCAGTGTCTACAACATTGCTCTCGCTGATGTAAGTTGCCCACGACACCGACCTAATAATTCCACCAATGCGAGAGGTATAGCACTTAGGATGACTCAGTGTCTGTGTAGATATTACATTACTTACACCGCCTATTGGCTGGCAGCCTGCACAGGGCTCACAGCTGGAGACCCCTGCCCCACACAGGGGGCGGGGTGGAAAGAGAGGGGAGGGCCCTCCGACTGTCAGTGCCCACAATGCCTCACATAGTTAAGTTGGTTGAAACACTCCTAGTGAGGATGCACGCAACTGCTGTAATTATTATGGTGGCTGTACATCGATCTAACTTAGGTTTACTTAATTCTGCAGTGAAGACAGGGCCTTGGTCTCTTATTCTGCAAAGCACTTGAATCCCATTGACTTCACTGTCTTATAATTAAGCCTGGGCATAATTGTTTTACTGACTTAGGGCTTCACAGTGTGCAAAAGAAAAATGTCAAAGAATACCTCTGTAACAGTATCACTTGTACTTGGAATTTTGAACAACAAATTGAATGGAAGGTGACTTCTCAAATTTTTGTACGTTTTGAAGCAGGAAAAAAGATCAGCCAACAACAATTGCCCTGAAATTCTGCAGAAAAGCAACATTTCAGGGGCATAAAATCACCTGAAATTAAATAAGAGATCAACTAGACAACATGCAAACAGCTACAACTTATATATGTGTGTACCTTGTACAGTTGTAAAGTCAAATACTGTTTTTTGCCGGGGGGGAGAGGGGGAGCAAGGGGTGGATTCCTGTTAGGGTTTTGTGTTGTGTTATCTTAAAAGCCATACAAAATTATAGTATAAAATGTCCAACCCTGACTAGTTTCACCTGTGTTCCATTGTATTCCAATATCAGGGCGATGAGTGTACTAGAAAATGCTTGATGTCCTGATAGTACCTTGATTTTCCCTAATAGTTCAATCAGTAGAGAATAGGCCCAGTACATCAACACTTAATGGAATAACGGAAGGAAATCTTTTAAAGAAAACCCACCAGTAACTACTTGAACAGTGATACAATATGCAATCTAGCAGTGTCTTTCCCTCCTAACTCTGTCTAACCATGCCTCAAAAAGTAAGTCTATGGCTACACTACAGCTTACGTTGGCATAAATTTATGAGCGACATCAGTTACACTGACATAAGCAATCGTGTGCACAACGCTATGTTGGCGGGAGATCTTCATTTGCCGACCTAGCTTCTGCCATTCATGGAGGTGGTTTTATTATGCCAGGGGAAGAGCGCTCTCCCATCAGCACAGAGTGTCTTCTCCAGACGGGCTGCACTGGCACATGCCCTTAGATAGACAGTGGATCTAATCCTGCTGACCTTGTTCAGGCAACTCGCCCTGTTGAAGTAACTGGGGCTCGACTGTGTGAGGCAAGAAAATAAGCCTTCTCTCAGTGTCTAAACTGAGCACATTTAATGTGGCTCTTAATCTTGGCAAACATTAATTAACAACAAAACATGGGAGTGTTGCTAAATTTTTCCTAATTTATCTTTTTCTTTCAGCATGTCAAGCAGCCTTGGTTAGTCGCCCCCAGTTGAGATATTTAGACCTGGGAACTTGTTTCAGCCCATTAAAGGGATAGTGACATCTACTAGGGTTACCATATTTGACCATTCAAAAAAGAGGACACTCCACGGGGGGGAGAGGGTATTTTCTCTCATGCCCCTTGCCCCACCCCAACTCCACCCCTTCCCTGCCCCCATTCCAACCCCTTCCCCAAAGTCCCCACCTCAACTCCGCCCCCTCCCTGCCCCATTGGACCCCTTCCCCAAATCCCCGCCCCGGCCCCGCCTCCTCCCCTGAGCGTGCCGCGTTCCCCCTCCCTCCCAGCCACGCGAAACAGCTGTTTCGCGGCACAAGTACTGGGAGCTAGGGGGAAAAAGCAGGCACTATCTTGAATGATCAACATTCACTCTTTCTTGAATGATCAACTCTTCTTTGGGGAAAAATAATAATGGCAAAATCCCGGACATTTTTAGATATTTAAAAATTACTCCCAGACAGTGATTTAAGAACCAAAAAGCTGGACATGTCTGGGAAAATACGGATGTATGGTAACCCTGCCATCTACAAAATTCAGATCCAGATACTAGCAATAGATTCTATGGTGCTGGCACATTTAGGAAAACAAAATGGATTGATAAAATCAGTTTGGTGGTGGTCTGATCTGGGATTTTGTCTCGTAAAAAAAAATTTTTTTACATCAACCAGCTGTATCCAATACCTCCCTTTCCCCCCTACTTTTCTTTTTGAGGTAGGTGTTTTTCTTGAATGAGTACCAAATATATTCTCCCCCGCAAACACCACTCCAATTTATTGGTATATATTTAAAAAATGCTGCTTATTTATTATGAATGGAAATATGCGTAAATTCCTTCAAAACTGACTTTCTAGTGTTAGCACAGAACAGTTGATGAATAGGTTTTTCATAATCACAGTGCCTTAGAAATGCACCATACATTTTCCCCTTTAACACATTTTAAAAACCATTAAAATAATTGACAAAGTGGTCACTGAATGCTGATGCCTTCGGTTTATGAATGTATACTAATGGGACAAAGTAATAATTATTTAGCTGTTGCTGCATTTTAATTAAATTACACTAGGATCATTATTTTATTATACATACCTTGCTGTTTATTTTGTAGGGCAAACAAAGCACGGTTGATGGTTATTGGCACCAATTATTCCCAAACCTTGCTTGATCTAACAGGAGAGAAACACAGAGCAACTTTAAAGAATGAAGAAGCACCATCTGCACCATGCAGATAGGTATTTTTTTATTGTGTTTAAGTTATTATTATATGTATAATGCCAACATTATTGTAGGCGTTTACAGAGAGGTATGAAGGGTGGTGGAGTTAAGCACTTGTCTTGTTAGTTATGTGATATTTTAATTGCTCCCCATTTTGTTATGTTTAGAATTTGATTTTCAAACATCGATCAGTTAACACTTCTACGGTTGGGGAGTAATAAAGGGGTCTAGGGATTACAGGTCTTTGGAAGAAGTATGTTTTAAGAAATGACTTAGAGGTGAATGTGGAATCATGGCAGAGGAAATGGGCAGGTTCTAGCCATATGGGGCTGCATGGAAGAAGGCCTGGATACAAAGTGGTAGTTAGTCCTGGCTTGGATGGAATGAAGGAGGCAAGGAGAGTAGCAAAAGGAGATGGGCATACAGAGGAGGGCAGGAGCTACACTATACAGGGCCCTCAGTTTAAGATGACTCAATTATTAATGACAGGTTTCAGAGTAGCAGCCGTGTTAGTCTGTATTCGCAAAAAGAAAAGGAGGACTTGTGGCACCTTAGAGACTAACAAATTTATTTCAGCATAAGTTTTCATGAGCTACAGCTCACTCATGAGCTGTAGCTCATGAAAGCTCAATTATTAATGTTTATCATCTTCATAAATTACATAGTACTTAAATGCTACAGAGAAAATCAGTTCAAAGTGCCAAAATTAGAAGCATTCAATTAAATCTTCAAGTTAAGTCTTTTAACTTGAAGGCCCATGCCCAGTTACAAGGAAAATCCAGATTTGCAGAAATCTTGGAGAAAGATTATATGAGAACAAGCCAACTGTAAACATCACTGATAGGTAGAAATAGCCATTAACCAGGTCCCGAAAGATTTTGTATCAATAAATGGGTCTGGGTTTTTTTTCCTCATTAATCACTTTTACGTTCCATCCTCATATCAGTCTTGTACAGAGCCATATATGACCATGAGCTTTGCAGTAAGAAATTGAAAATTTCCCACACTGCAGCATCTCTTTGATGCTGATACAATAATTATTGTAAGAGTTTGTTCTGCAATAGCAAATGTGGCATGTATGCCTAAATAGGATTTATTACAAGGAACATATCTTAACGTTCAACTAAATTTGGCATAGACCTAATTGGATTCCAGACTCACTGGACCTTAGCTGACACAATATGCCTTTATAAAATGATATTGGTAGGTTATTCAATATATTTAACTGAACAGTTCCAAAGATAATCATACTTCCCTAAACCCACAAATGTTTACGTTTAATATCTGAGTGTTTAAGAACATGAAATGCCTGTTTAAAGAACAATCTTCATACTTTCTGTTAAGCTTAGAAGATGCCTAACCTATAAAGCTATTACATATTTCACGTGGTTGCCATGAAGTCTGTAGATACACAACTTCATTAAAAATCCTGAGGTTTTCAATGTCTATAACTCTGGGGATATATTGGGTCTGAAAAACAGGATTTTTTTTATGGTGATTATACTTTCATTTCTTAATAGTTTATGTTGCTATTCTGATGGATTTTTAATAGCTTCATTAATGAGAATCCATAAATTGCAAAAATCTATAAATTCTCCACTATTCAATAGGTTGTTTCCAATCTTCCCCACATGGCAACTGAAATAAGACACAAATGAGCCCTACAGAACTGTTGTATCAGAGACACATGTATTTCAAGAGCTATGCAGTCTCAACCAATGATATGAGAGATTTGAGATTTACTTTAACCATGTGACAAGATTTCCAAGTGATGTCATTTGTACTTACAAATGGTTAATGAGACAAAACTGCGCATCCAGTTATTTGCACCCACAAAATTACAGGTACAAAATGGAAGGTCATTCATCAAAGTAAGGCTGGTAACATTTGAAAAAACGGAAATGAAACATGGAACAATGAGAGGATGGAAGAAAAATCAGAGGCCATATATGAAGGTTACACAAGAATGTGTTATATGTACTCAAGTGGATCATAGAATCATAGACTATCAGGGTTGGAAGGGACCCCTGAAGGTCATCTAGTCCAACCCCCTGCTCGAAGCAGGACCAATTCCCAGTTAAATCATCTCAGCCAGGGCTTTGTCAAGCCTGACCTTAAAAACCTCTAAGGAAGGAGATTCTACCACCTCCCTAGGTAACGCATTCCAGTGTTTCACCACCCTCTTAGTGAGAGAGTTTTTCCTAATATCCAATCTAAACCTCCCCCACTGCAACTTGAGGCCATTACTCCTCGTTCTGTCATCCGCTACCATTGAGAACAGTCTAGAGCCATCCTCTTTGGAACCCCCTTTCAGGTAGTTGAAAGCAGCTATCAAATCCCCCCTCATTCTTCTCTTCTGCAGGCTAAACAATCCCAGCTCCCTCAGCCTCTCCTCATAAGTCATGTGTTCTAGACCCCTAATCATTTTTGTTGCCCTTCGCTGGACTCTCTCCAATTTATCCACATCCTTCTTGTAGTGTGGGGCCCAAAACTGGACACAGTACTCCAGATGAGGCCTCACCAATGTCGAATAGAGGGGAACGATCACGTCCCTCGATCTGCTCGCTATGCCCCTACTTATACATCCCAAAATGCCATTGGCCTTCTTGGCAACAAGGGCACTCTGCTGACTCATATCCAGCTTCTCGTCCACTGTCACCCCTAGGTCCTTTTCTGCAGAACTGCTGCCTAGCCATTCGGTCCCTAGTCTGTAGCGGTGCATTGGATTCTTCCGTCCTAAGTGCAGGACCCTGCACTTATCCTTATTGAACCTCATCAGATTTCTTTTGGCCCAATCCTCCAATTTGTCTAGGTCCTTCTGTATCCTATCCCTCCCCTCCAGCGTATCTACCACTCCTCCCAGTTTAGTATCATCCGATACTAGGATCAGGATATTTTGCTGTGGGGTGGTGTATTTAATAGCTGCGGGATGAGAAATGGTGATTCTCTGAAATCCAATCCTATAAAGTTTCTCCCCCCAAACCAAATAAAAAGCAATTTGGCAGTAGTTTTCTGGACATAGTCCCAAATGACATGTTAAGTTATATTTTATTGACATTTGCAGATGTTTTACTGTATCTTTAACTATATAAGTTCTTGCCAAGGCAAAAAGCAAGGAACTGCAAACAGATATCAAACCCCTTGTTTTAACCATATGCCAATTTGTGACCTGATGACCCTTCCATTGAAGTCATTGAAATTTTTACCATTGACTTCAATCAGCTAGTTAATCTGTGCCATTAGACCGTTGGGCCAGACAATAATTGTTCTTGATTGCATTAAGTCTAGAATATTTTCCCCCTTTAAACTTAAAGTCTAATTTGCTGAGATATTGAGTCCCACACATCCAATTTAAATTAATGAGAGTTGTTGGTGCTCAAATCTGAAAAATCAGAGTTTTGTTGCAATAACACAATGGACAAAAGAGCTATTTTCCAGGAAGTAACCTCTGAATGTTCTCTGCCAGACAATGCTGATATCGTTTCTAGAGCCAATAAACACAAAATATCAGCCTTGCTCAATGGAGATAAATCTTCAAACAACTCCATAATGTGCTTTTACTAAATGTTAAAAAGTTCGGGGTTGAGCTGTAAATAAATTCCTGTCTCTCAACAATGTGCTTCCTCAGTTTACACAAGAAGTCTTTATAGAGATAAACAGCCAAGCAGCTAGTCTCTTTTTTTAAAGTTCTAAATTTTGCTCGTTAATTTTTACGCAGTATGTCATTTCTTTGCATACAAAGAAAACCTTGCCAGAACCCTAAAATTTCACCTACATTAAAAGGAGTGTGAAGAAAATGAAATCTATTACAGAAACAAACAAAACAACTCAAAACCGCTCCCACCCAAAAAACCCTAAAACCCGCCCACTGAAAAAAAGTCAAAATGCTGAGCAACACAATACTTAATGCCTTTCTTTGGTATATGTGTTTTACATCCTCAATAGAACAGACAATACCTTGGTACACAAACATGAATCTAAATGGTTGAAACCTTGTAGTTCCAATTGATACCGGTGCAGCAATCACTTCAATTCCAAACAAAAAAAAAAATTGCTTTGGGATGCAGATGTGCAAAGACCAAACACGGTTCTTTGTGGGGCTAGTAATGCTATGTTGGTTGTTTTATGACCCGTTCCTTGGGAAACTGAAGGACAGAAAATTCTTCAACAAATAATATATGTAGTACAAGAGCCAACAATTCTCCCATTTGGGTTGCCAGCAAAACAAGCTCTACAGCTACTAGAAAAACTGGAATGCATGAATGGCAAAAAAAGCAAAACTATACAGGAGATATATCCACATGTCTTCATAGGGCTAGGAAAAGCTGTCAGGAAAGTACAAAATAAAACTGATGCCATCAGCGACTCTCTTTGCTCTGCTCTGATAGCCCCATGCCACATCCTGGTATCCTTTCTAGGGAAAGTCAAAGAAGAATTAAAGAAAATGAATGATATGGGGGTTATTTCCCAGGTTAAAGAGCCCACTGTCTGTTGTGCAGGGGTAATTGTAGTACGAAAACTCAATGGAAAAATCCACGTTTGTGTGGACCCCTACACAACTTAATAAAGGTATGTGCAAAGAAAGACTCTTGCTTCCTGCAATTAACTTAGACATTAGCTCAATTATCAGAGGTCAAAGTCTTCTCAAAGTTAGATGCTACAGCAGTCTTCTGGCTCATCCCCCTCAGTAAAGAATCTATATTTTTAACTACATTCATCATCTCATTTGGAAGGTACCGTTTCAATTGGCTTCCATTCAGCATATCTTCAGCACATGAACATTTCCAAAAGAGAATCTCTCAGATTGTGTCAGGTTTGCCTGGCAGCCTTTGGTGTGTTGGTATAAGGCAGAGATAAAAATGAACATGATGAGTGACTGACCTAAATAAAATTTTGAGGCACTTCCAGCAAGCCAGCCTCACTATGAACAAGAAATGTGACTTTGGAAAGCAGCAGCTAGGATTTGTAGGACACATAATTGGCAAATAGAGAATTCAGCAAGATTCAGACAAACGGAAGGCATTACTTGCCTTACCTAAACCCCAAGACATTTCTGCGTTAAGAAGATTCCTGGGCATGACTCATCATTTTGAAAAATTCATACCAAATTTAGCTCATCTAACAAAATGTGTAAGAGATCTCCTTAATGGTCACGATATGTGGCTCTGGGGAAGCACACAACAAAATACATTTAATAAAATAAAAAAACGACTGCCACTGCCCCTTGTTTTGGTAAAGTACTCAGTAAAGTATGCAACAACAGTAGCAGCAGGCATATCTTCATATGGTTTAGGAGTAGTGGTCATACAAAGGCAGCCAGAAGGGGACCGGAGTCCTGTCGCATTCATATAAAAAAGCCTCACAGTAACCAAGCAGTAGCAGTCTCAAGTGGAAAAGGAAGCTCTAGCAGTGAGGGCATATCTGTATGGCTTGGATTTTTACATAGAAATAGACACCCAAGCCGCTGGCAGCATGATTGGGTTCAAAACCTCTCAATGAACTCCCACCTAGGAGTCAAAGATTTTGACTATGACTGATGCGGTTTTCTGTCAACATTGAACATGGCAGCAGACACTCTGTCTAGAGCCCTGATTAAGTATAACCAATGGATGAAGAAAGGATTTAGAGAAGGATGTTAAAATCTACACTGACCTTGTCCCAGCAACAATTCCAGCATTGGCCAGCTGACCTCAGCAAATTAGAGATGAACCACTGAAGGATGAGACTTGCCAGAAACATACTCAACGTTGCTAACGAGGGTGGGGTTGACGGAGTCAACTTCCCACAGACCTACTACCATAGTGGCAGTACCTAAACGACCTTAACATGATCAATGGCCTGCTTCTGAAAGGCCAGAACATTTTTATCCCTATGGCACTTCAGAAAGAGATGCTCTCCAAAATTTATGAAGGACACACAGGTGTAAACAAGTGCAGAACAGGGCACAAGCACAACAATCCATATGGTGGCCTGGTCTGAGCACACGAATTCAGGCTTAGCAGAGGCCTGGAGGTATGTAACAAGAAAACAAAACATAATCAACAGAATCATTACTCTCTCCCACGAAGGGGGGTAAGTAGTGGGGAGGAGACATGGATTTTAACTGAATCCTCTGCGCCTCTTCAGACATGCAGAGAGCAGTGCAGGACAACTTAGTTAGAAGAGCCCAGAAACATTCCAGAATAGTGTATGGCAGTTATTAGATGTACTCAGTAGCTGTTCTGAATCTGTGGAGTGGGTTGCCATTGAGGGCAAGTTTTCTTATAGGTTTCACACATTCACCATCTTTGAGAACTAAGCTTAAGGGTGTGTGTGTGCCAGGGAAGGGCAGCAGTTGGAGCTGGAGCCAGCCCTGTGAACTCAAGGGCGGATTAGTCCCGGACTAAGAGTTGGCTGCTGTGAAGGCTGTGTCCCTCTACCTGTACCACTTTGGATACAGGCTGCAGATTCCCAAATGTCGCTGAAAAGCTGAGGAGAGAGTCAGCTATTGGCTTAATGGACTGAAATTGCTGTGGCTGTGAGGATCTTCAGACTGTTTGATGAGAAGACTCGGGAGTGGTTGGAAGAGTCTGGGAGGCTGCATTCTGTTCAGGTTCTGGAGTGTCCAGGTGAAACACACACGTGCATTTTGAAGCTACATTATAAAGACTGAAAAATCATCCATGGGAGATCAGAATGGAACGTGTCTGTAAGTGTGTACCAAAGTTTAGAAGTGCGTATGTTTTGTCAAAACCTCACACTGAAATATATGTACAAGCATCACGGTGGCGACATCTGTATCAAAACACCAGTTGGCTTATTTTCTAATAAAATGTTTAAAAAATTATTGAAAAATATGCTTAATGCAGTTTGCAAATGTGTTTGTATTAGATATTGTGTTCACTAAGAAACTGTATGGTAATGTATCTCTAAGGCTGATGGCAGCTGTTATTACTATCTACATTCAAGGTTTTGCATATCCTACCTCTGAGATTTTAACTCTGTTTAATCTCATCCATGCCATGAGCAATCTCCTTGTAGGTGTCAAAGTTCCTGTGGCTGGCTCAGAGCTCTGACTGCACAGCCTCTTCTCCCCACAGACCCAACAGATTCAGTAACTGGTGTACTCCATGTGGGAGCACGTTTGCTGCAGAAAGCTGGCATGGTCATCTGGGAAGATGCAATGTGAGCTGTCCATGCGGAGCAAACAGGAAGTAGAATTTCAAAAATTCCCAGGGCTTTAAAAAAGGAGGAAGGGCAAATACCTGTGTCTGGATGCAGGGCAGTGGAGTAGAAACTGCTTATCAGAGCAGTCATGATGGACATTGTGGGACACCTCCTGGAGGCCACTTAGGGCAATATAAGCAAGCACAGTGTCTACATGGACACTGCATTGCTCTAACTTTGTCACAGAAAGCTCTATGCCGCTTGTTGAGGTGGTTTTCTTATGTTTGAGTAGCAAGAGAGTTAAATCACCTGGAGGAGTATTGTTGTGTGTATACCTCCACTGTTTTGTTGATGAAACCTGACTTTTGTTGACAAAACTGTGTAGTGTAGACAAGGCTTTATTCTAAAGCTTGCTAAATACCCCAGACTATAGGACTTCAACCCTTTAAGTACCTATGCTATATATTGCAGAACTGGCTTAAAATGAATTGCACTATATACAAAAGCAGGTAAAAAGGTTATAAAAATATAATGTGGTATTTGCTTGTTTTTACATGCTCATTAAAATGATTTATAACTTGGACAAAGTATAACTAAAAACAATTAAAATATGAGTGCTTACTTTTGATGTGGTACGTGTAATTTTGTAGAAGGCTAGAATATAATTTCAGCATGGCGTACAGTAGTTTCTGAGTTCAAGTTGCTTCTGAGTTAATTACAGGTCTAATTCTCTATACTCCTCATTGAAAATATATCCTGATTGTATTGCACTGGTACACATCATTTAAAAAATATATGTCTGTTTCAAAAAGGAATAAAATATATGGAGCATTTCAAATCTAGGTCAGTGGTTAGAACTGAGGCTGAGTGACCACAGACATTTGCCATCTGAGGGCTGTTAGTGACTTGTGTGAAATTAATCAGGGGTTGGTTCCTGATGAGAAGAGCAAGGTGGCACTCCAGCTGGAAGGGCTGTGGTGACTGTGTTGGTAGAAGGATTGGAGAGGACCAAGAAGAGCTGGGTGTGATGGAAGTTGCTGGAGTGTTGTGTTGATGGACTAGAAGGTGTGGGGTTTGAAGGAGACTAAACAATGGGTGTAAGAAATGGACTGTGTGTGTCTTTTTATGGATTATCTGAACTATGGTTTGGTAATAAACCAGACCCAAGGAGCCATGGAGTTACTGGGGACTCTGAAGAAGGTAAACAGAAACGCCTGTTGTGCTGCAGCCTCTCCCTGGAGGGTGCACCGGGGGGGCTGCACTATGACAGGCCCCAGGGTTGGAGCCCTGAGAGTAGTGGGGAAAGCGGCAAGGCTCCCCTTCTCCACAAATGTTACCTTACTTTTCTGTCAGGAAAAAACAAGATCTTGGAAAGCCTGTCCCTACTTCAGAGAAAGATTCAGGGTATGATATAGAAAATACTTGTCATGCTGAAAGAGTGGGGGAGGAGAGGCCTGATTATGTCCTTTTAGCTGGGCATACTGGGCCAGGGAGGATTCTGGTTCCCTATATAATACTCGCTCTGCTACCTCTTGGTATCTGTAGAAAGCAGCACCAGGGGAAGAGGTGGTGTCCAAATGACCTGTTGGAAACACAGAACTAGAGATTCCCTGACTGGAAAGCTTTTTTACTTTTTTTTCAAGACCCCTTTGGGGAACCATTAGCACTTTGCTCTCCTGAAACCTTTTGGGGACTGGATTTTATGCAGCTTCGCCAGCTGGTGTAATAAACACCCACACATTTATAGAAGTACTCCATCTCTGTCCTCCTCTATACTACCACATCTGTGGTGGGCAGAGCATCCTCACTCATCGGTAGTGGCTTGAGAGACAATCAACAAAGTTGGGAAGCTCAAGCTCCAGGACTTCATTCTCCAGGGCTGACAGGCTGGCACCTGTTATGGGTTATTTATTGACTTAACAGCAACATCAAAATTACAAATGCAAAGAAAATAATAAACTATCCATTAAATAGGAAACAAAGAAAGTGACACTTGTAATACTATCTTTGCTACAGGGCCCAGTAAACTAAAGGTGACCTGCAAGTGGATAGAAATGCACAAGGAGGTTCAATCATCTCAGGACAGAAAGGCGTAAAGATCAAGAGTTCAAGTATTCTATTGATTTGCTAGAGGGAGTTTTCAGATCATTATGATCCTGGCAGAAAAAAGTACATATATCTGGTCCAGAGGAAGTTGGCTGCTCTGGTACATGATAAGAAACTATCCAGCATGCATAGTCATCAGCCTTGTAAAGAGCGACCTCTAGTGTTCTATGAGCTGACATTTCTAGTGTGGTGTACTCTGCAATTTTATTTTTCCCCCTCTTTTCACATAAAAAAATTCTGGACTTCAGCTGCAGAGGGAAAACATAGCTTATATTAGACCAAAGCTGCTACTAAGAGAAAAATGTGATACCTGAATAAAGACATCAGGGTCTCCTATTTTCCCCAAGATGTTGCAATGGAGTTTGAGGGTCCGTTCATCTTACTCTGCCATTCTTGCTAAAATGGTTCCTTGCTAAGCCTCTAGGTTCTTTAATTTTATATTTGTTAATTTAGAAATATATTTTAAAACAATATGAAATGATTTAGAATGTGGAAAAAATACCTAGAGTTTTCCTTGAGTAGCTGCTCTGCTACTGGTCTTGTCCTCGTTCACGCCACTGCAATTTGTGTTCTGTCACAGAGCCCTATGTAAAGTGACATGTGGGGCCTTGTTCAACTTTCTCAACCTCCATAGATAGATCTTTGTGCCTCATATATCATTGTTAGTCTTTATCTCCTTGCCTGCAGCCTCCTTGGGTTAGGAGAACCGCCCCCGGTCCCATGATTGGGTTACGCTCTGCAGGCTCAGCTGTTGTCCCTACTTAGACCCCAAAGCCTTATGTGGAGCCAACAGCCCCTTCCAAATTAGCCTTATTCAGCTAAAATAGGTTGCATAGGCCCATGGCAGCCATTACTTGATGCAAATATTCAGTACTGCCTTCCACCCACCCTAACGGTGAACTGTCATCTTTGTTACTTGACTGTAAAGCATTGAGCAAAATGAAGCATTGAGCCTTTGACTGGGATTTCTAGGAACTGCCATAATACAACAAAAAACTAATAAAAGCAGCTGATTATCCTGACAAGTGGAGAGTGAAGGGTTAAAAGCCTTTAACCCAGCATAATCTGTGGGAAAAGGGCCATTCATTATTATTAACCATGTTTATTACCACAGTGCGTAAGGTCCAACCAAGAGCAGAGCCCCATTGTGCCAGGCAGTTACAGAGTAGCAGCCCATCCCTGCCCCAATGAGCTGAGAGTCTAAACAGTCAAGACAAACACAGGATGGGGGAAGGGATAGAACCCACAAGCAGAGGGAACAGTGTGATGGCAGCAAAGATCATGTCAGTGCTATGATTTTTCAGTGTGTGTGTGTAGTTTTAGTTAGGAAGGGATCGGCTACACGGAAAGCCCAGGGGAGAGAGAGGAGACATGGAAGGGAAGGGAATTGAGGAGGGCGGCGTGGAGTGAAGCTGATGTGAAGAAATTGAGGGAGAGGGAGGGTGGAGCAAACAGCTAATCTGCATTGGACAGAGAAAGTCCAACCACAACTGAAGATGGTTCTCTGAATGTCCCAAGGTCCCTGCTTTGGCTGCTTCTGCTTTGCCTCACTCCCCTCCCTGTTTTCTCATTTGTTGTCCCCTGACTTTACCTGAGCCCTGAGTTCAGTGGTTCCTCCCCTTAGGCTGGGGGAGGGGCCTTGAGATGTGGGCGGGAACAAGCCCACCCCGCCGGGAACTCAGTAGCTTCTCCCAGGGGCTAATCATTGGCTGGCTCTTCCCTGAAGTTTTTCTCTAAGGCCACATGGGGGAGGAGAGGAAGGCACCACACAGGTTCTAGTGCCATCAGAGTGTGGGACTCTCCATTGCACAGTTCTTGGTGGGAAGGGAGCTAGTACACCTGGCTGGGACCCATTTTATCCCCACCACTCAGTGCAGCAGTCTCTGCTTTGGCTACCTCTGCAACTGCTCTTACTGGTTGAGGTCTCTGGTTGGTTCCTCCCTGCATTTCCCCCCTCTTCCATCCCAAGGCCACATGTGGGACAGGAGTGGAGGCATCACCTGGTTCCTAGTGCCCTCAGGGAAAGAAGGTTTTGAGAGTTTTTCTGAATGAAGTGCTACACTGCAGTGGCTGCAGTGACAAAGGAATGGTGACAGATAATTCAGGACTGAAATAAATAAGATATCAGTTCCATATACAGTCAACCAATTCAAGTTTCAAGTATAACCATAATAAAGCCAGTGGTAGGCAGGAGATCTGGGTCTAGCAGATAGGTGGGGAAAATTTGCTTTGTGACATGCATAGCAAGATGTTAGCACAGATTCAGGATCCCTGCCTCCAGCGACTGCACAGTAGCTGAACACTGATTGAAGGACAGGTTTTTTCCAGCTATAAATATAGTACTTGATTTTTACCTGCTGGTTTCCTAATAGGTATTTGAGTGCCATCAATTGCAACAATACATTTAGAAAGGCAGCAGTGCTATAAAAATCTGCCTAGGACTTCATGTTGGGAATTTTGCCCCAGCGGCAATGAAATGTAATTAGGCCACCATTCTCTCAAGCCTTTAGCTGCCTGTTTATTGGCTATACGCTAATTTAGGCTCAATTGAAGCCAAAGATAATGCCAGAAGCTGACAGTACCAAAAATACAGCACTGCTGTAAGTTACATATGGGCAGCAATGGCATGTCCTTGGCAATCACTCTAACAGCTCATGAACTGTGGCCTTATTTAGTCATGCCCAATAGCACTGGCAAAGTTGTCAGCATTTTCATTATATGCACCTATTTTCAGTTGTTTAACTGCTAAAGGCTATGTCTACACTACACACCACTGGTGCAGCATGTAGGGTATTTGTAGCTACTATGATACAGCATGGCCAGAAGGCAGCAGGAGAGTGATATAGGAGAGATATGTAAGTCCCACGATGAGGAGAAGCCTTATTCCCTGTAGAGGGAAGAAAGGTTTCTATAGATTAATTAAAAGCATCTGAAGCCAGTCACCTGATAAAACCCCCCTGCTTCAATCAGCCAGGGGAAGGAGTTGGAGCAGAGTGGTTTGGAGTTGGAGCAGAGTGCAGTTGGGAGGAATTGAAGTAGAGGAGAGTTTGGAGAAGTGCCGTGGCTGGCTAGAAGACCAAGACCCTAGGTAAAGAGGCTTGTGCAGAGAGAGAGGGCGGAAGCCCCACAAGCTGAAGAGCGGGAGAGGGAAGTAGCCCAGGGGAAGGAAGCACTAGTTCAAGGGCCCGGGTCCCTCCCTCTCCACTACCCTTCTCTGGGTTACTAGTGGGACAGTAAATACCCCAGTTCAGGGGCAGGAATCTGTGCCCTGAACCCCCACCAAGAAGAGGAAGTGCGGGACCCATCATAATCATACCGGCAATTTGCCACACTACATGCCACAGGGAAAAGCAGGCTGTGTCCAAACTGTGGTGTGTAGTTTTACTGAAAGGCTCTGGAAGCAGGGATACAGTTCTGCACCCACCTTATACTAATTTAATCTAGACCACATTTTCCTAGTTTTGTTTATGTCATGTGGGACTGTGTCAAAAGCCTTTCCAAAATCAAGATATATCACATCTACAGCTTCTTCCCTATCCACTAAACCAGTAATCCTGTCAAAGAAGGAAATTAAATTGGTTTGGCATGATTTGATCATGACATATGCATGTTGGCTATCACTTATAATCCTGCATAAGATTTCGTGGGTGAATACCCAATTTGATGTATGTCATGCATCCGACGAAGTGGGTATTCACCCACAAAAGCTTATGCTCCAATACGTCTATTAGTCTATAAGGTGCCACAGGATTCTTTGCCGCTTTTACCGATCCAGACTAACATGGCTACCCCTCTGATACTTATAATCCTATTATCCTCAAAGTGCTTACAAATTATTTGTTTAAAATTTTGTTCCAGTATCTTTCCAGGTCCTCTTTGTTCCACTTTTTAAAGATAGGTACTATGCTTGTCCTTCTCACCCATTTACCCTGGCTCACCCATCCTCCATAACTACTTGAAGATAATGACTAATGGTTCTGAGATTGCTTCAGCTAGTACCCTCGGATGAATTTCATCAGTGCTGCCTACTTGAATACTTCTAACTTATCAAAATGTTCTTTAACCTTTTCTTTCCTTACTCTGTTTTTGTTCTTTCCCTCTTGTTGCTAATATAATTATGTTCAGCATGTGATCACCATTAATCTCTTTTAGTGACTACTGAAGCAAAATATGCTTAGCTCTCCCTCCCTGCTAAGTAGTGGACCTACATGTTCTGTCATTTTTCTTTTGCCCCTAATATATTTATAAATCATCATCTTACTGTCTTTTATGTCCCTTGCTAGGTGTAACTCATTTTTTGCCTTACCCTGTCTTGTTTTTTCCCCTACATGCTTGTGCTGTTTTTCTGTACTCCCCTTTAGCAATTTGTTAATATTTCCATTTTTTTGTAGGATTGCTGTTTGATTTTCAGGTCATTAAAGAGGTCCTGATAGAGCCACATTGTCTATTATTATTCTTCCTATCTTTTCTTTCCGTTGGGATGATTTGCTGTTGTGCCTTCCATATTACATCAGAAACTAGTGGCTCTGCTGAACTCCCTTTTCCCTTAGTTTTTCTTTCCATGGAACCTTACCTATCAGTTTTACGAGCTTGTCTGATTTTTTTTTTTTGAAATCCATTGTTCTAATTCTGTTGTTCTCACTCCTTTCTTTCCTTGTAATTGTAACCCTTCTTCCAGGTGGTGCTGGCTTGAGCCCCCACCCACTAATCTGGGAAAATTAAACACCACCTCTGGGCACCTCTAAGAGGCCATACTTCCCCTCTCGCAAGCACTGAGTCCGTGTATAGCAGAGAAAATTTTTAATAAAAGAGGAAAGGAAACCGGCATTAATTTGGGAAAACACCACAAACATGAACAAAACTCCTGCCCCAGAGTACATTGAGCAGTGCCCTTTGCCTCCATTCTCACGTTATGGTGTGAAAGTGCAACAAACAAATGTCCCTTTAATATGCTACTCTCCTCTCCCTCCACTATACCCCGCTCCCCCAGTCACAGCTGGTCAACTTGGTCAACGCATAGCCAGAGTCCAGAGGTGCATTCATGTGAGTTCACCTCCCATCCGGAAGGGGAGGGGGGAAGAAAGAAACATCAAGCAATGCCTTCATTGCTGCTGCAACTGGCTCCCAGTTGTTGCCCCTCACTCTGTGTCGGTGCCTGTTGCTGCCCCTGTGCCATCGTTTGCTCTGCTGCTGCTGCTGTCTGTCATGCCACAGTTCACTCCGCCATGCAGCTGCACGCCTTCACCTTCTGCTGCCTCCTGCCGCTCTACGGTGACTTCTGCAAGTTGGTCTCTTGAGGTTCTACCCAGCTGTCAGTGATTTCAGCTCCTAGTGGGGGAACCTTACTGCTGATGTCAGCTGGGCAGAAAAACTGTCTCTCAGAAGAGTCTTTCAGCTCTAGTGATCACTTAACAAAACAAAAAGACCCCTAAAGGAGCCTTAATGATCTCTATCTTTAAACAGTGGAGAGGGACAGAATGCCTAGTATTCTTAGGAAGAGCCCCCAGCTCCAGGCAGGAACACCAGTCCCCAACCCCTCTAACCCATCACAGCTTAGTGAGTTCAATTCAGTTGAAGGTGATCATGTCAATCAGGACAAGCTAAGTACAGTCTTGTTGCCCCTTATTCAGACAATAAGAATAACATTTCACCCCCCATCCCCGCATTCAATACTAAAGTGATTTGTAACCCAACACCAGCCAAAATGGAACACTTTGGCAACACAGTTTTGTCTGTTTATATCTAGGTAGAGTGGCTGTGTTCAGGTAAATACAGTCTTGTCCTGAAGTCTTTTCCCCTCCCCAGCTCATCACTAGCTGTCAGGAGAGAGCTCATTCAAATCTTGCTTACTTACTCATAAAATGTATCATTTCATCATCACTTGCATCCAAACTGACTTCAAACTTTAGCTTCGCAACCGATTCCTCCCTGTTACCAGCATCAAGTCAAAAATGGCTGTTCCCCTCATTACTTTTTCCACCTTCTGTAACAAGAAGTTGTCCCCAGTACAGTCCAAGAACTTCCTGGACATTTTTTTTGCCGTGTTAACTTTTCCAACAGCTCTCTGGGTACTGTGACAGGGTCAGGCCAGATGGCTACAGGAGAATGATAGAAAGCAGCTATATTAGCCCCAGGTTAAGTAGGTCCCTTTTCCCTGGGTAAGGTAACAGGGAAGATTCCAGAACAATCAGGAACTTTCTGGAAACAATTAAGGCAGGCAGGCTGATTAGAACACCTGCAGCCAATCACGAAGCTGCTAGAATAAATTAAGGCAGGCTAATCAGGGCACCTGTGTTTAAAAAGGAGCTCACTTCAGTTTGTGGTGAACGTGTGAGGAGCTGGGAGCAAGAGGCACTAGGAGCTGAGAGTGAGAAGGCGTACTGCTGGAGAATTGAGGAGTACAAGCATTATCAGACATCAGGAGGAAGGTCCTATGGTGAGATAAAGAAGGTGTTGGAAGGAGGCCATGGGGAAGTAGCCCAGGGAGTTGTAGCTGTCGCACAGCTGTTCCAGGAGGCACTCCAGACCTCTGCATTCCACAGGGCCCTGGGCTGGAACCCGGAGTAGAGGCCGGGCCCGGGTTCCCCCCAAACCTCCCAACTGCTGATCAGACACGGGAGGAGTTGACCTGGACTGTGGGTTCATGAAAACGGCCAAACTGAGGCTGCCGTGAATCTCTGAGGTGAGCAAATCTGCTAATAAGTGCAAGGCCCACCAAGGTAGAGGAGGAACTTTGTCACAGTACATAGGAAAGTGTTGAAAAGATGCTCAGTGCTGTACAAGCCAACAAGGACAAACATAGTTGCTGCTCTGAGGAGCTCATGATGGACCCGAGCCAGAAAGTTTGGAGGTGCTCAGATTCAGTAGTTTGGTTTGGCCCATGATGAAAACATGGGCCAGCCACAAAGTTTAAACCGAGATATTAACATTTTCAAAGCTTTGCTGTGGTTTCACAGCTGGAGCCTGAGTCTCAGGCAAACTAATGTTGTCCTCTTATGCCACTGTGGCCTTAAAATAGGCAGAATCTCCCTCTTGCACATTCTCCCCATACATTAGGTCTTCGTGGCTGGTGGAAGGGCTCTTCACAAGCCTTGCTTCCATCCCCAAGCATAAGAGGATGGTTCAGGCATGTGGCCAGACAAGCACTGTATTACAACTGTTCTCTATTTCCCAGGCCCATAGGTGCCTGTAGGGAGCAGAGCATAAGTTAGTATGGCCTGGAGGTTCCCCCTGGTTACACTGGGGACCAGGAATGTCCTCTCATGACCTCAGAATGCGGGGTATGCAAAGATGGCTTGAAGCCACCTTCCCTTCCCACCATATCTGCCCCTAATGCAAGAGTGCAATGAAAGATAATCCAGCTCCTCAGTTTGATCTCTCATTTATACTGCTTTTTATTCTATTTTGGAAATCTATCCGGCTAGGTATAGTAATGTAAAAATAAATGCAACAACACAACAGTGAATATCTCCTCATGGAGGATACTCCAGGCCTTTGGAACTACCTTTAACCTTTGTTTCATGTGTGAGGGCTTGTCTACGCCATGCTGGCAAAGTGCGCTACAGTGTTGTGTTTGTAAAGCACTGGAGGGTGTTGTACTCTAACTGCCCCCTGTAGCCTCTGCTGGTGTGCTCCAAAATGTAACTAGTTTATGTTAACTTAGTCCTGTTTGAAATTGGACTCCATTAATATGAGCTTTCAGAGAGCACCAGCACAGTTTACATGGAGCAATCAGAGCGTAGCATGTTAATACACATTACAGATCACACCTCTCTGGCACGCTTTGCGACACCATGTAGACAAGTCCTCAGTTGAATTAAGGCATTTTTGCTTTTCACTAAACACTGTTACTACCCCATATAACGTAATATCAGGCATTGGGTGTGGCCTTGGAACAAAAGGAGTTTGTCACTATAGCTTTCTCTGTGATGAAAAGCATGTAATTTTAGATCAGTTAACATTAACAGGTCATAAACATTTTAATCTAAATACAGCTATAACAACTACACTGCTCCTATATACCTCAGTGGAACTTAGAATGGCGTTCTCACCAAAATAATTGCTTACACAATGGAAAAATCAGAGCTAAATGCAGAATTAAGGATTGCTTCTTTATTGGCCCTTCCAAGTTCTCATGCTGGTTTTGTTTTTCTACATAAAATGTTTTTGTGGGAAGATAATAACTGTTCTCAAAAGAAAGTGAAAAGAATTATTGCACTGTTCATGCTGAGCGGTAGTGATGGCACAGATTCAGTTCTGGGGCCACTCCTGGGCCTAAGCTGATCAAAGAATACTCTGCACCCAACGTTTGTGCTCCACTTCTGAGAAATCCCTTTTAATTTTACCTGTTTATCCAGGCTCACTTTTTCTCACAGAGGGAGAAGAGTTGGTATTCCATGTCCCTACCTGATGCTTTTATTTCACTCCCATCATACATGCAACCACATATGGCAGTCACTCTCCAAGTCAAAGAGAACTGGACAGAACTCTGCTTATTATTTTTTCCAAATACCCAGTAATCTGTTTGACCTTTCTTAGAGCTTCTGACTTGTAGTTGGATTTCACTGTCTCAGTGAACTTAGGGCTGGTCTTCACTACAGGGAGATCGATGCTGCTGCAATAGATGCAGCAGGGGTTGATTTAGCGGGTCTAGTGAAGACCTGCTAAATCGATGGCAGCGCGCTCTCCGGTTGAACCCGATACTCCAGCTATCTGAGAAGAGTAAGGGAAGTTGACTGGTGAGCATCTCCTGTCGATGCAGCATAGTGAAGACACCGGGGTAAGTCAGCCTAAGCTACATCGACTCGAGCTACGTTATTCACATAGCTGGAGTAGCACAACTTAGGTCAACTTACCCCGGTAGTGAAGACAAGCCCTCAGTGACAGAAGACTCTGCACACAATATGCAAGCTCAGATGCCAGGGTGAGTTTTAACTCAAGGAGGAACCCTTTTCCCATCTACTTCTCTCCTCTAGCAACAATGAAACTTTCAAGAGTGACCTTAGAAAAATGGTGATTTTTTTTTTCATTTTGAAGATTGTTTTCTCTTCTTTAGCAGATCTGAGTCTCTTTTGCAGTTATTTCAGTAGATGAACAGTAGTGTAAGGAGATCTTAGATGTGGCTTGTATCTCAGGGCCATTTATATCCCTTATCAGTATATAAGGGAGCTATGCTTATTGTGACAGGCACATTTGCCATTTCTGTAGAAAAATTCTGCAGTAATCCTGTTGGAGGCAGCAAACAACAAAGAAATCACAAAAATAATACTACATTTCAAAAGTAAGCCTGAGCATACTGCAAAGTTAATTATAAAATCATTTCAAAGACTCAAGGGCATCTTCCAAAGTCTATTCAAGAAGTGAGGTGAATTGGCACAGGAAGGCTTGCATGCTTTGACCATTGGTATTCATCTAATCTCCAGTAGCACATATGTTTTACTACCCACAGCCTATCGGCTTTTGTCACTTTTATTATTGTATCTACCGAAATTAAACTCTCCAAAGACTTGTTTCATGTAATCATTCCTCTTGAACGAGAAGGAACTTGGTTTGTCACATGTCCCATATTATTGCCACAGGCCTGAAGGCAGCTATTTCAACTTGGTTTTCATTGTGACAGCAGCAAGAACATTTGCGTGGCCAAAAAGGAATACACTGTGAATTTAAAAAACCTCAGACATTTTCAGAATGTGCTTAAATAGTTTAAAAGTAACTAAGCTACTGGCATCAATGGGTTATACCAGCAGAGAACTTGGCCTGCTTTGTTTTACTTTAAAATGTATTAATAAAGTATTTTGATAGACTCTTGGGGTCTTCGGTGGGAGGTCATGGAGGAAGACAGTTGCATGAGAAGGTGAAGTTTCAACTGGAGGGAAGAATGAAAGAAGACAGAGTGCCACACAACTGTTTCTCACAAAGGTACATTTACAGTTGTGTGGAATCCACAGAAATTAGCTGTTATCATTTAGCATGGGATTCCTGTATGCAGCTGCTACAGTAAAATCCTCCCAAGCATATCACATTTTTTCATCTAAAACCATCTTTGATGTATGTTGGCTGGGTCAGTGGTGTCAGCCTTACAGGATTAGAGAGACACTCTTATCATCAAATAGGAGGAGTCCGGTGGCACTTTAAAGACTAACAGATTTATTTGGACATAAGCTTTTGTGGGTAAAAAGCCCACTTCTTCAGATGCATTTAAAAATATTCACAAAAGCTGAAATTTACCCCAGTACAGAAAGGCACTTGAAGATCACTACTACTACTAATTAGTCCTTAATATAGGGTTTAAATTGTACAGAAGGCCTTGTATAGACTATGCACTTGCCTTATATTGGTGAATTTAAGCCATCAGAAGCTATAGGAACCAAGGAATATATGCTCTGTAATGACCCCAAAATCTCATTCAGAAATGACAACATGGCTAATGTATTGTGGGGGACGATGCACAATTTACAATGAGCTGAGTCTTAGCAAATTCTTTCTAAAGAGGGTTGTACCCAGGATTATTCTAGTGCACTCAGAAGCTCCATAATCCTTCTCGATGCTGCTACTGCCATCAATTGTTTTTCTAATATCACCACCCGGGAAGGATTATAATTTCCCTGGAACAGAGCAGGCTTCTGCTATTTTTAGGCCCTTTTAATTAGACAAAGAATTTCAAGTTCAGCTGCCTCAGCTGCTTATATTTTGTGAAAGTGGATGGCCTTGCTTGGAAAAAAGTCACAGGTTCCAATCTGACTTCTTTATGACTGAGTGCTGTTGCCTACAAATCCATACAAGGAAGACAGGAGCAGCACTTTCGGAAAACCTGGACTGGTGGCAGGCCTTGGCAGACAGAGCCAGGGACTGAAGGAGAAAGCTGCTGATTCAGGGTCCTGCAGACACAGCTGATCTCACTGCAGTGAAAATAGGTCACTAACGACATGTGGCCAGAATCCAGAAACTAGCCAGGAAAACTCAACGTCTGCTGCCCACAAAATCCATTTTACTAGAATGCACAGAAAGAAAGCAATCCACTTTAGTTTGTTCAAAACCGTCACAGGATTACACGACCAGGATACTAAGAATGTGATTTCCCTCCCCCGTTATTATTTTAAGCAAGCAACTCATTTATTGTTCTAGTTCATCCCTCACTTCCATTCCCACACACTAAAATAACTCGCAGATCATGCTTCTGTTTTTAATCTGAGTTCAAGCAAGCAGGTTTGATTCTTTAAAGAAAAAATAGCGCCAGCCTGCATGTTGCTGACGCTAACTTATTTTACAGCCTCTTGCCTAGTGAAAGGAGTTCCAGACTAGTCTACTCAATATTGTAGCTATCTAAACAAAAGTAGCATCAAACCTCCTGCTGCTGTTTTTCCATCAGGCGAAACAGTTCATTTCCTTTTAGATCACTCTAGCTTTTCTCTTTAAGTTTGCCCACCCCGAATAATTTTTTCAGAAAAAGGATGAGTAGTTAGTGAATTCTGGTGTTACTATTAGTCACGTTAGTATCATAAGACCAGTCCATATCAGTGAATCTCCTTTTCCGCTGTATAAATTATTTCCATCAGTCGATAACTATTTTAAAACGGGAGAGGAAAATGGAAGCGTTCTAAAAATAGGCACCTAAGGTTACAAAGAAGAAGACTTGGTTTTGTGCTTAAGGCCTGCGCCTTTAGAAACCAAAAGATACGGGCTCAGATCCAAACTTCGCCACAGACTTCATGGTTCACCCTGATCAACTCATGCAATCTATGTTCAGTTTCCTGCTCTGCAAAATACAGACATTATAGATCTTGATTCATGGACTGTGTAAAAAGCATGGCTGAGATCATTAAGTAGAATGTGATGTGGAAATGCAGGTTTTAGAATTTTCAAAAGGAGTTGGGCAAAAAGAATTTGTGCATTTGATTTGCTGGTACAAAATGCACTGTTTTAAAAGCAGTGAATTATACACGCAGGTTTATAAGAGCTAGTTTGTATTTGCATATATAAACACACAAGCTACATTAAGACTGGTAAGGATGCGAAATCAAGTATTAAAAAGTTAGGAAATTCCAAAACTGGAACATTGTATCCAGTTTTGGTCCCCCCACTACAAAAGGGATGTGGACAAATTGGAGAGAGTCCGGCGGAGGGCAGCGAAAATGATTAGGGGGCTGGAGCACATGTCTTACGAGGAGAGGCTGAGGGAACTGGGGTTATTTAGTCTGCAGAAGAGAAGAGTGAGGGGGAATTTGATAGTCTTCAACTACCTGAAGGGGGGTTCCAAAGAGGATGGAGCTCGGCAGTTCTCAGTGGTGGCAGATGACAGAACAAGAAGCAATGGTCTCAAGTTGCAGTGGGGGCTGTCTCGGTTGGATATTAGGAAACACTATTTCACTAGGAGGGTGGTGAAGCACTGGAATGGGTTACCTAGGGAGGTGGTGAAATCTCCTTCCTTAGAGGTTTCTAAGGCCCGGCTTAACAAAGCCCTTGCTGGGATGATTTAGTTGGGGTTGGTCCTGCTTTGAGCAGGGGGTTGGACTAGATGACCTCCTGAGGTCCCTTCCAACCCTGAGATTCTATGAATTAAGGCTGGCTGTGCAATCATACGTCGGCATAGGAGTTATAATTCAGTTACATCTTAGTGTTTTTTTTCCCACAAATCTAGGTCTGAGTCTTGTCCCCTCTATATTTAAGTCAGGTTGCTTCCTATTTTACAACCACCTCCTCCTGTCTCTCCTAGGGTGACCAGATGTCCCAATAAAATCGGGACTGTCCAGATTTTTAGCTCTTTGTCCCACGTCTCGACCATTTGTCCCAACATTACAGCTTTGGCCGCTCCGGCGGTTGTTTTTTTTTTTTGCTTCGGCAACTCGGCTCCGGCCACTTTTTTTTTTTTTTTTGCTTCCCCCATGTGTCCCGATATTTTGTCCGTTTCATCTGGCCACCCTAGTCTCTCCTGTGCTGTCAATGCCTTGAATGCTGTCCCGGGAGTCAGCAGCAGGAGCACTGATAGCACAGGGTAGATAGTCTCCCTGCTTTCAATTCCTTTGCCTGGTGCCACAGCAGCCCCTAATAGCCAAAAGGAGTAATTGCAGGGATGGTTTTGCTCACTCCCTGCCACCCTAGGAATGGGGCATGCTCTCTGCAGGCGGAATCTTCAGAGATTGGCCTCCAAACACTACCAAGTCTCTACTCAGCTTTTGCAAAGTGCAATTTTTCAAAGACTTATAACATGGCCAGATTTGTGATTTCCCCCCAACAAGTCCAGCAAAATGCAGTGTGACACCCCTCCCCCCCAGCAAATTTCAAGTCCCTGCTCAAAAGCATTGAGTTGCTAGAGAGTCTCAAGGAAACTTGTAAGAATTTTTTTTTTAATGTGGGCAAAGCCATGTATTTTCCCCCAGTGATTCGATCATTTTTGCTGAAGTTTCCCCCTAAATTTAAGTCAGAAGCATACATCCGATATGGAAAATTTCAGCCTGAACAGTTAATATTTGGCAAAGTTAGGAGCAACTGAAAACAGGGTCTTGTAATGGGAAATGTCTGGCAATCTTGAGTATAGGAGGCGCAACCAGCATCACAGTGGATGAGTCTGCACATTGTTAAAAAAATGATGTGTGTGAAAGAGACAGACTCCAAGGCTCTGGAGTCCCAAATCATCTTCGCTTATTATAAGACAGGTTAAGGAAAACAAAAACAAGAATGTCTCCCTAAGAAAGAACACAGTCTGAATCCTTTGTTTCAGGCTGCTGTAGCTCAGAGCAAAATATCTATTGAACTTTGCACACAGGGAGGTTTCTTAGAAGTCAGAAGGGGCAGAACATAAAAAACAAAAGGCATCAGAATGTCATAGATTCCTGCAGCAGTTCCAAATGTAGGGCCAAATGTTGAATCAGTTGCATGCACTGTTCAGAACTGATTGTAGGACAGGAGGAGGAAGCGGTCTGAGTAATGCAGAGGGGTCAAAGTGGGCTTTGTAACCAAGCAGATCTTCAGGGTATTTCTCCCTCTCAGGATGGCTGCATTGTGCTTAATTGGGCACCAAACTCTGCCTCCTGGACAGGAGGCAGAGTCTCTCACTGACCCTCCGAAGCCTATAGCTGTCGCAGTATGGGATGCAGCATGGATTGATATCCAGGGAATGCAGGACGTTGCAAAGCTTGTTAAATTGGGGATGATGGTGAGAGGAAACAGTGCATGTGCACTGATGGTTATCCCATCTGACCTAGAGAGAGTCAGCACCCGTCAGGCTGCCTGTCATGCCCCTGCAAGGCAAGATGGAATTTTTTGTTTGGAACACAGAGATCCAACCTCGTGTCCTGCCTTGCAGTAGGTTTATGGGGGTTACTCAGGACTGCAGTAATCACATTGGCCCCTGTAGAGGCAGTGAGACGAAGAATAATGATTCCTGCCTTTCACTGCTAATTGCACATTCTTCTTCCTAGCCGTCAGCAGCTCCACAAATCCCAAATAAGAAGTAGGTGCTATAGCAGTACTCAAATGCTTTATATAATGCATATGAGTACATCACCTCGTGAAGTGCTTATTTCTATAGCAGGCCAAAGCCTGACCCACTAGTTACCTCACAGTTAAGAGTGCAACGACCCCTTTCTCGCCACGGCTTTTGTTGCCATGCTGGCCTGGACAATCCTAGAGAAGATCAGGCTGGGAAGGGAAGGGAAAGGGTCAAAAGGGCTCAGCACCGTGGACCACTTCTGACCCAAGTCTCCTTTCCCCCCCAGAGTAAATCAAAGAATCTCAAATAAAGTCTCTGACCTCGACCTGCATAGTTGTCACCTGCCTCTCCTTTGTAGGTCTGCATTGTCAGCACTCCTCCCCAGAGCGCACAGCAGCCTGGCTCCCCTTGAGATGCTCTGCATCTCCTTTTAAGCCCTTCCTGCAGCTTGTGCCAGCAATGCAGGTGTGATTGGGCAGGGCTGCCTGGACCCAGAGCTGTTCCTTAACCTCTTGCTCACCATTGTGTGCTCAACAAAATTTTACTGCACAGGTTAAGTATAGGGATCCCATGCTAAGTGATAGCTGCTGATTTCTCTGGATTCTATACAACTGTAAATGTATCTTTTTGTGAGAAATGTCAGTCAAGCATGTTGCATAGAAGTATATTGACTGCAAGGGTTTAACAATAGAATTATAGACGGCAGTTGTAAAATAATTGAAATGGAGACAAAAGATAAAACAAAATAAAGAACTGGAATCAGATCAAAGACTAATTTCACATCCTTTGTCAATCTACGTGTATGGGTCAGGTCCTCAGCTGATGTAAATGAAGCTATGCTGATTTTTACCAGCTGGAGGTCTGGCCTGTAATATTTAAAATAACCTACACAGAAAAAGCAAGTAGGTAGACAGCCAAGGAAATGATTTCCCTATGATTTTATTGATAGGAATGGGCTACACTGATTCTCTAAGAAATCCCAATTCCCTTATATTTCATTTAGGCAGAGCTTCTAAATGAGGCGGGAGTGGAATGACTCTGAGTTATTGAGCTTCATTCTTAGCTGAAAACCTGAGCTATGAATTAACTGACTTGTGTGTTTTTAATTCAGACCCTTAATAGCACACAGTGCAGCTTTGGTCCTCATGCTCAACAAGTAGGTGTGATTTATGGAAGGGGAGCTTTAAACTGAGAAGCTCCCTGTAGAAGAACTAAAGGAGCCTTGCCTCCAGCTCTCATGGTAGAGATACTGTGTTTATAAAAGCCCTAACTACCTGTGAACATTGAGTACAGGACTGTGCACTCCTCTGACTAGCTAAATCTGCTTGGCGGAACAAACAGGGTCCTCCAAAAACATTCTGAGGTTTACAATTTTTTCTATTCATTTATTAGAAGACCTGGTCTTCTGATCCTGGCTCTGTCACTGACTGCTTCTTCCCCTTGTGTAAAACAGGGACAGTCCTGTTTATCCTACCTCAAAGGGGTACTGCCACTATTAATTAGGTATCATTAATATTTCTAATCTAGTTAATCTAGGGAGCCCCTCGTGCATGGATCTCCTATGACCCTGTTGATTGAGAGTGAGAGCACCACTCTTGTGCCACCATCCCTCCTTCCTGGGACAGAGTGGATGATGGGAACTGGGTAGCTGTAGCAGAGAGTGGTATGGCACTGTGTCTTCATGCCAACCCTGTAGAGACTACTCAAAAAGGCTGTATTAACTTGTTTTGCATTCCCCCACCCACTTGAAAGGGACTTCAGGGGCCAGCTGTTTCTAGGAAAACCCTGTAGCATGGCTCTGATGGAGCGCACTGACAGAGAAGTGACAGAGGGTACTGGGGTTCTTAGTGCTATTGTGGAGACACAGGGACTTGGGTTAAAAGCCTCCTGCACAAACAGGTAACCTGGGATTTGTGAGTTTTAGGAGGAAAATTGTGGGGGAACCTTCCCACCCCCACTGTCTTGATTTTTAAGGAACGTCAATGAGAGGATTCTCTGAGGTCTTCTGTCCCTAAATCTCCTTCTGGAAGAGGATCAATCTCCAGCTGGACTGACAGAACAATGGGAAAAGAAAATCAGTGAGGAGAACCTTGCTGAGATTCTGTCCTGGCCTGTAGGTTCTCTTAGGGAAGGGGGCCATCAGGACACGTAGGGAATTACTGTATGTTGTTTGAGTTTGCATAAATAAACGATCCCATTTTATCCTATTGCTAACTTCTTTAGTCCGTCAAGCTAGAAGAGGCAGAGGTGAAGGCATGAAAACCAGAGGTGTTAACAATTTTGCAGACTATCAACGTTGTAATCTTTGGAAATCTTTCTTTCCTGATCTCTGCAATAAAGAATATTAAAAAAATGAATCGTGATTAATCGTGATGTTAAACAATAATAGATTAGCATTTATTTAGATATTTTTGGATGTTTTCTACATTTTCAAATATATTGATTTCAATTACAATGCTGAATACAAAGTGTACAGTGCTCAGTTTATATTTATTTTTTATGACAAATATTTGCACTGTAAAAAACAAAAGAAATAGTATTTTTCAATTCCCCCATTGCAAGTACTGTAGTGCAAGCTCTTTATCAGCAGCGGCAGGTCCCTGGGCAGGTTCCTTGAGTGTCTGCGCCGCACTAAATAGGGTGCTGAGCGGCCACACAACGTACAGGGAACATAGCTTGGTATTCTATTGCTTAAGGATGCAATTAAAACTGTGATTAATCACGATTATTTTTTTAAATCGCGATTAATTTTTTTGAGTTAATTGTGTGAGTTAACTGCGATAATCGACAGCCCTAGAAATAATCTTGATGAGTATCCTGCTGTGCATAACAGAACTACAAAGACGCAAACCTCAAATGTTGCTCTATAAATGAATCTCCAGGGTTGCCCTCCAAAGCAAAACTTAAATCCTTGCTCCTGGACTCATGTAACAAAATCTCAGCTGAGTCCACCTTTCCCCACTCTCTCCCAGCCCGAAATAAACTCCTTGTGCAAGACTCTGAACCAAAGCCAACATACCCAGTGTTCTGGGTTGTCAGCCAACTGTTGGCAGCTAACACTGACTAAGTTTCCTTTTCCTGCTTATGTGAGCATGCACATACAAAATAGGTTCAAATAACAGGAGATGATTTAAATCAATAAATCCAAGAGAATTCAGAGAGAAGACTGAAAATCCATAGATTAGAAAGCCAGAAGGGACCACTGTGATCATCTCGTCTGAGCTCCTAAATGGGTATAGGGTCATCACATATATTGTGTAAAATCACCCATTTTTTAAAGATACCTTGATAAAGGAGCTTCCATTAAGATATAAATTTATTGCGTTTCATGCTTTTGTATCTAAGATGGGTTCTTACTGTTACTTAGGCCTGGTCTACATTGAAAATTTTTGCTGGCACAGCTAAGAACTTGACAATATAAGCAACATCTCCACTAGGATGGTTTTGCTGGTCTGGCTACATCAGCAAGCCCTTTCTACTGTAGACAAGGCCTTAATCATATTTTAGCATTGTTTTATTATCTCTAAATAACCCCCCCTCATAGATACAATAATACTTTTCAATTCCTTTTATCCAAGAACCTCAAAGCACTTTAGAAATATTAAGCTACACCTGTTAGCATACTTGTGAAAATAGGTAAATATTATTATCCTCATTTTAAAGATGGGGAAACAGAGAAGCTAAGGCTATGTCTACACTGTGTTAAAAGACCCACAGCATGGCCGCTGCTGGTCTGGGTAGGCTGACTCAGGCTTGGGCTGCACTGCAGTGCAGATGTTTGGGATCGAGCTGGAGCCTGGCCTCTCAGCCCCTGCAAGTGGGGAGGGTCTTAGTCCCTGGGCTCCAGCCCGAGCCCAAACGTTTACACTGCAATTTCTAGCCTCACAGCCTGAGTCAGCTGACACAAGCTCTGAAATTCAGTTCTGCAGGATTTTTATTGTAGTGTAGACATACCCAAAGTCACAGAGAAAGTTAGCTGTGTTGCTGGGATTAGAATTGAGGTCTTCTGATTCCCAGTCCTATGCTTTAAACCACAAGACCATGTTTCCTGGCTATACAGCTGAAGGCTTAGAGTTACCCCCCCCCCATTATTTAGCAGCTATATTGCCAGTGGAACTATTACCGCCTGTCATGTAAACAGATACTGTGGACTTTTAAAAAGTGTGTTATGTAGGAAGTGGAAGGGAGGTCTTGTGGTTAAGGCCCTGGACTGAGACTCAGCACAGCAGGGATCAAGTCTCAGCTCTACCGCAACCTTCTGGTGTGGACTGGGGCAAGCCAATTCACTGTAAACTGGGGTAACCCCTGCCTCATGGCTAGGTGAATATATAGTTAGGTTTGTTTATTAGGCATCTCATTTTTCAAATAGGTTCTAGTGACGACAACACAGCCTATACTCCCAAATTTTCAAAGGTGCCTTTAATTTTCAGCCTGCAATTTTGCAGGCACAATTAAATGTGTCTACAAGGACAAATTGTGTGCACAAACTTGCACCTATGCATATACATTGTTTTCCCCTATAGTAAAGCTGGTCCAAATTCTTCAGCTGGAAAATATTCCTACTGAAAAATGGAATTTCATCAAAAGTGACTGGGTTGTTTTGTGAAAAAGTGTCATTTCTGGTAACACTTTTTTCACTGAGAAGTTTAGAAGCCTAATGAAATAAAAACATTTTTGATTTGCATTTTCAAAAATTGAAAAATTCAAAATAGAAATGTTCCAAATCTCAGAATTTGGCATTTTTGTCCCCTGGCCCCCATTTTTCCCTTTACAAGAATTTTTGTTTGTTTTGTTTTGTTTTATTTTTGTGGTGTGTGTGTTGGAAGGGGGAGGGGAGCTTTTCCCCCCTAGTTTTTCTTGTTACCACTTCTTCTTTTTAAACTCTAACATTGCAAAATGGCTCCATTTTTGGAAAAATTACAGCCCATGCCCCATTCTCCCGAAACTCTAAAACTTTTCCAAAGTTGAGGAAATTTTAAATGAAAAGAAATGTTTTATTTGGATTAAAACAAAAACTTTGATATGAATCAAAATGAAGCAAAAATGTTTCATTTAGAAATTTCTTGTGCAAGGGATAAATTGGAAATCAATATTTTTTGGTTTTGAATTCTTTTCATGGGGAAAAATATGTGTTTTGAACAGCTCTATCCTGCAAGTTTTTACCCAGATTATCCCCAGTATTAGGACTGCACTGCACTTTTCCACTGGATCAAAATGGTCCTAAAATTGAGAGACCCAAGCTGTAGGAGGATCAAGGGGAACTTCTACTAGTGCAAAGTTAGCATAATGGCTTCTACACTATCCATCCCATGGAGCTGATGCCCCAATGGCCTTATGTCCCACTGGTTACCAGGTACCATATTAGCTATTTGGGGCCATTGACAGCTTGTGTAATTTAGAGCAGCCTTCAGGAGGCTCTCGTGGAAGGGGACTGGTCCAGGACTGGGGTAGTGCAAAGATGGCTTAAGGCCTCCTTTGTATCTCTGACTTGTAATGCGTGCTCAACAGTTGCAGCTTCTGTCCTTTGCCAGCACAGATGACTGAATATTTCATTGTGACTGCAGATACAGAAGGTGTTTTTGAAAAAAATTGGCCCTTACATTGTATTGTGTAAACCTTTGTTTGGGACCTTTCTGGAAAGCTGGTTTTTGACCTCACAGATTTATAGGTTGTTTGGGTTTTTTTAAATAAAAAAGTCAGACTTGAATACAGCTTCTGTAAAGTATTTGAAAGCTGCTCTTTTGCAGTATTTTTGCAATGCATTTCCAGGGAAGCTGGGAATATGATTACTACTTGATAAGACACATCTGACCCCTTGAGAATGTGAAATAAGTGACATATTTAAAAGTAAACAAGGAGAATTTTTTCATCTGGAAGATACTGCTGCTAGAAAGAACTGCTGATTTGGCTGACACCAGTAATGATGAGTGGTCTGTCTCTAGATGTAATTTCATACCATTCAGCAGCTTAAGTGAAGATAAGAAGTTACAGCACAGTGACATGAATATGAGTCCCATAGCATTAGGGCAGTACTTAAGAGCCGTAACCTTCCTGGCTGGAAGATGAGTATCCAACAGGAAAACATAGCAATAGCCAAACTGTTTGTGTTTTACCTAACACTGACTGTCTGTGATAACCACTCATTAAAGTTTATTTTTGCAGAGGGAGTTATAATTATGGTTGATCAAGGGCTGAGAGGCGACACCATAGGGGTACTGTAAATAACCTTTGAGGCGGATAGCTTTGGAATTCCTTAAAGTAATATTAGCTAGTATGTGCACAAACCATTTCTGCCTCTGCGTGTCTCATTCCTTTCCTTCAGAGGGAGGATGAGCCACGTTTTCCTTCTAGTGCCTTATCCTTGACTAACCAGCTTAGGCAACATAAAAATGGAGCCAAACTTTGACCTTCCCTTCCGTGACACTTTTCAGGGTTACCCGAGGTGTCTGAGATGAATCACTGCCACCTGCTTACAACGGGTGGGAACCCTGTCTGTCCCCACAGAGGGAAATTCTCCCTAACCACTGGCTGCTGGCAACACAGATGTTCCACTCTGGCCTCCTTGAGCCCTGCTACCCCTTTGTGGGTAGCAATGTATACACCTCACTTTGTTATGCTGGAATTTCCCAGTCCCTTATCGTTTGGATACCCACAACATACACCGATCTGCTGCCTCTGTGGAAGCAGTGCATCTCAGTTCCCTGGTTCCACCTTAGTTCAACACTTTCCTTAGCACAAGGCACATAGACATGGCTATAGTAAAACCTAATTGAAATTTATTTAACAGAGTGGGAGACAGAGAGTCAAGTAAAAGCAAGTAAAAGGATTTGGAAACATAAGATTACAGGTACAAGAAAAATATAAAACTTAATTTGCAGCCTATATGTATTAAAAAGCTACTTTCTCAGCTAATAGGTATTTCTCACCCAATGGTCAATGCTTGTCCAGTTCAGAAAGCTGGAATCCACCTTTCATGAGACCCTCCATGGGTAGAGTCACTCCTCTGTAATGGTTAAGAACTGCTCTGATACAGGTACAGGCTATTGTCTCTTAGCTCAGGGGCCCCCCTCTTGAGAGAGTTCTCCTGGGGTTCATTTGTCTTTGTAAATACCTCAGTGTCCACCTGGTCCAGACGGCAAACAAAGTGCTGTCTCCATTGATGTCCACTGTTCGTAACTTGGCTTGAGTTAATCCTGAGATCCCACCTCCTGTCAGGTGAAAAGCCTCACTTCACTGTTTTACAAACTAATATTCTATATTTTACATTTCTCTGAAACTATTTCCCATACAAACATCGTGCAATAACCATGACAATTAGCTGGTTTTTAGTTTTCAACAGAATCCGTACGCACACCCGTCAGTGCAATACTGCAAAGATAGTTGGACATGGGTAATATGCCTGCCTGCATATGTCTGTGTCACAGCTTCAACTGAGCAAAACATATTTTTGAAGTTCAAAAAAGTTTAGTTAGCTTGACTGTTCACTGTCTGATGGTAGGATCTTTCCTGCTATTTCACTTTGGCACTTCCACTATGACACTTCAGAAGAGTGCTGTGAAACCCTAAATGCCATGCAATCTGGGTTTTCCCCAATACACTGTACATATTAAGACAGTCCCAGAGGCAGAGCATGACACTGGTTTGGGATAACTCTGGGCCCAGGCATCATTTCCATCTCTTGTTGAGGCTAGGAGGAGCATATGGAGCTTTCATTCTAAAGATTGATATGGGGGAAGGAAAGCACTGAGTTGCCACCAAGTCCAGAGAGAGTATGGACAAGAGAGGGGGCAGTCTGAGCTGGGGAAGTACACAATATATCTGGGTAATTCAGATAAGCAACAGAGCCCAGAATTTCTGAACTTTCATTCATAATTCTCATTGACCCATCATATCTCTCAGATAAAGGATGATGCCTTAACCTTTATAAAAATACACTACGCTATTCTACAGTAATGGTACAAAACTGCAGCTTAGCAGTAGTGTTACCATAACATTTTGGTATTAGAATATTACTATACAACAGTGTGCAGTACATTTAGCTGAGATAAGGGAATCTTGGTGGAAATGCCAATAGACTATTAGAATCCTTTAAATGGTCTCTCCTGATTTCCACTGAGTTTTTGGTTTTATTTGGAATATCAGTAGCCCCAGAAGCCAATAGACCAAGACCTACTGAAATGATCCAATCCTAGTTGGCTAATGAAAACAGTAGAAAACTTTCAGCTGGAATTTCCACTAGGGAGGTATTGTTATTCTATTTATCATTTTATTAGGGAAGGCAGTTGTTTTTTGAGGTTGCTAAATTGGGAGAAAAGATTATTATAGTGATTTAGGGATTTATATTTCCATGTTGGAAATTAGGATCCAATGTAAAATCTGTAGAATCCCTGAGTGACAGGATGGAGACCTCATCTAGAGATGTTCACATATTATGATGATGAAGAAATATGTAAATACATATCCAGGCAGAATGGCAGACAAGGGGCTAATCTTTTCCTCCTGCTGAAAGGAAGAACCCAGTCACCTGCCTGCAGTGTAGTGATCTGCGGATTAGCAGAAGTGGGCAAGCAGTGGAGAATTTGTTGCTTCTTCCCAGCATGCTGTAAGGTGGATGTGCAGGGGAGAATGATCTTGTGTCTTGCAGCGTGTCAAGATCTTTATAAAGTGGGCTGGAGATGAGAGGGGAAGCAAGAGATTGTCCTTTTTCACTTTGGAATGTGGCTGAAAAAGCCACACTTTTGGCCTTTTTTTGGAGTTGGATTAAGTAAGCCAGGGTTGGGGATGCTCTGTTGTATTTCTATTTGGCCATTAAAGAGGCAGGGCCTTTTTTAAATGTACTGTTCTGTATAGCACAAACACACAGGTGCTTAACCCTCATCTAAGCTTTCAGAATCCTTTTCTGCTATGATCCTTAGAACTAAATTAAAATATGTTTGAAAATCCAGTAATTCAAAACATTACCTGTTCCCCCACTTGAGCTAATTAGCTCGGCATTTATATTGGGAACAGACAACAAATGTTGGCTCCACAGGACTCCTCCTCTGAGCTGTTGAAGACTGTGATTTTGTGTGAGAGTTGCCCTTAAAAACCCTTATTTAATTCCCACTCTGAAGCAGCCCACACCATAAGACGTATGTGTGTATATAAATGTCATTGCTAGCAGGATCCATTGTGGCAGTAAGTGTCTGGATTCTTCTCGTTCTTTCCACAAACACACCTTGCTGCCCATCCCCCTTGCAGACTGAATCCTTCAGTGAGCATGGGACTGAAATTTGGGACAGGCAAAATAGTGTAAATGAGAAAAGAATCAGGTTTCTTATATTTGGAGTCTCATGGTTTCTAAGGAAAAAGACCTGAGACGTCAGTAACTGAACATGTAGAGAAGATATCTGTGAGACCTTTTACTATATCTGAACCCTTTAAGATTTAGGGGAGAAATACAAGACCATGAACATCAGTATGTGGGAAGAGTCCTTGGTTAGTACTATATTCTTCTTATCACAGAAGTGAAATGGACCGATCTGTAATTTTCTTTTTACCTATTAGCATTTTGGGCTGGGATTTTCAAAGGAAAATACTGGATTTAGGTGCCCAGATCCCATTGAGTAGCAATGAGTTTTGAGCCCTTAACTCCCAGCCCAAAGCTGGTTTCAGTCATTATAGATCTTTTCTGAATTCCACTTCATTTGGGCCAGCAATCTGAAAATGTGCATGTTGTCAGGCGCGCATCACTGCACATAAACAACGGGATCTAGTTGACAGTAAAGATCACCACTACTGCCATTGGCTTTGCTCACCCAAGAAGGGACGTGTCTGGTCGTGGGCAGAATAGTTCCCTGACAGGCAACAACCCTTCCCCACCAAGTATTAAAAAGGCACTGCACTAGACCTTAGCTTACAGTTCTCTTGTGTAGTATTTTCTTACATCAAAATGTGATTATGCCATTGTATTGTTGTATGTTTCAAACCATTTGACAGTAACTTTGGGGTGCCGGGGGGGGCATACACAGTGATTTTACTTGTGAAATCTCTAGGGCAGTGAGAGCCCCTTGTATGGTACCTTCATATATTACTTAAAATATCAGTCAGGCAAATTCAGGGGTTGTCACACCCATCGTGAGATAAGAACACACCTTTGCTTTAGACTTTCTCCCATCTGTGTTGTGACTCATTCTGTTGTTATATCTCTAACCACACCTCCTACAGTACTTTATTGCAAAATCAATCTAGTCCTTAAATAAACACTAATTGGGAGGAGAGGGAGAGGGGGAGAAAGACAATTCTGTAAAATACCAGTACCACTAGTAAAAAGACCACACTGTTCTCTGCACCGGGCTGCTGCAAATGGAACTGGCTCCTATATATCCAATAACATTAACACAGGCATGTATTTGTATGTAGTGTAGTTGTAGCCATGTCAGTCCCAGGATATTAGAGAGATAAGGGGGTGAGGTAAGATCTTTTATTGGACCAGTAAAAGATCTTACCTCACCCACAGGCATATATTTGACATTTACATTGTATAGTTCATTTTAAAGTCCTTCTCAGACTATACATGCACATGGAGCTCCCCTGAAATGCAGCCACCTCTGGAATGGTGCAAAGTAGCAAATCAGCAAACAGTACAACAGTGTGGGAAACAGCAACTTTGGCCAAGGTCATTGAGGCAAAGCTTTACTCTTAGGGGGCAAAAAACCCCTGGGGTCTTCTATGTAAGGAAGATCATTGGTCTCATCCAAAACACTGACACAATTCATGGCAAGATACCCAATTTAACTGCCTCTGAAGGATGTGTAGATTATACAGCCCCACATGGATTCGAAGCTAGTTCCTTCTTGATCTATGGGGGCGTATGGATAAGCTCACACTGGTGCTCTCCCTGTTTGGAGGATCAGTAGAGGACATCAGGCTATGCATTGTCAATCTGGCAACTTTCATGAGCTGTATAGTCACCCTAAATAATAATAAATACATAATAATTAATTCACTAATAATAAAATATGTCAATATTCTTGAATAGATTTGATAGTAGCTGAGGGGCTGAGTTTGGCCAATGATTAGGTACTTCAGGAATACAGCAGTAGTCAGCTCATGAACACACAGCTTTTGTGTACAGTAAACTTCTTCATTAGGGTTCTTTCTTTCCCAGGAGATCACCTGAAAAAGTTTCATCACATAGGCATGTGACCATTGGCACACATTCAGACTGATTCATTTAACTGGTCTGACAGGCTTGTGTTTCCCATTTTGGGCTTGCAGGACAGAAGTGGCACTAGTTATTATGCCAGTGTTAGGAAATTCTATAGTTATTAAGTATATGATAAAGGACTGATTGCACTGTAATCATGATGACAGAAGTCACCCTCATATGCCTTACAAGCAGATTTATTCACCCACTCCTCCTGCATACACAGCTTAGTAATGCTGTGCTTGTCTGCTTTCAGGGTGTGGGAGACTCCAAGGGATAAAGTCAGCAAGTTAGATCTCTGTTTGCTAACGTGAGTTCTCTCAGTGCCAGAGACAGTCCTGATTGCAAAGCAGATGCAACTCCATTGACCTCATCTCCATTGTCTTTACAAGAATACTGTATTCTCATAATTATATCAGTAGCAATTATTTTATTTTCCCTCCTTTCAATGCATTAGTAATGCAATGAATTACACTGTACAGAAGAAGAGATGGATATTGCATGCAGTATAAGATAGGCATTTAAGAAGTTTTAAAGGCGTGTCCTTACAAGCATTATAACAAGGGGCTTTCTTCTCTCTCCTGCAAACCAGAAATGCCAGCAGACTGCCTGTCTGACCAAGAAAGGTTTTGCTTTCATTTATTATTTATGTTGTGCCTGAGCTTCATGGTTGTATTACCTCCAGCTGGGAAGGAAATGCAAAATAGTCTGTGTTGCAAATCATATATATGTATAAACTTCTACTGTGTGTAATCCTGGAGAAGTTTAATAAGGCCAAATTATAAATATTTGCCCAGTTCTAGTGTTCGGTGTACAGCTGTACATTTTAAAATATTCCACTGTTGTGTTTTAAGTTTTTTGCTTTAAAGATATTTTAGCAGGAAACTACTTCCTACCTTATGAATTCATAGCTCACTGAAATCAGTGGAAGTCTTGTCATTGATTTGAATGCACTTGGGACCAGCCGTTTATAGACCACAAAAATGGATAAGGTAGTAAAGGATCAAGGAACTGTTAGGTGTTATTAGGCAAATATGGTGAGGTTTATAAAGTAAGCGTTGTTGGATCTTTATTCATGGACTGAAAGATTAGGATGTCAAGGATCTCTTTTTACTGCAGGCATTGTGATGGTTTGTTGGATGACTGGGTATTTATAGGTTTCAGAGTGGTAGCTGTGTTAGTCTGTATCAGCAAAAAGAACAAGGAGTACTTGTGGCACCTTAGAGACTAACAAATTTATTTGAGCATAAGCTTTCATGGGCTAAAGCCCACTTCATCAGATGCATGCAGTGAAAAATACAGAAGGAAGATATATCTATATCTATCTATCTATATACAGAGAACATGAAAAAATGGGGGTTGCCATACCAACTCTAACGAGAGTAATCGATTAAGGTGGGTTATTATCAGCAGTAGAAAAAAACCTTTTGTAGTGATAATCAGGATGGCCCATTTCAAACAGTTGACAAGAAGGTGTGAGTAACAGCAGGGGGAAAATTAGCATGGGGAAATAGTTTTTAGTTTGTGTAATGACTTATCCACTCCCAGTCTTTATTCAAGCCTAATTTAATGGTGTCCAGTTTGCAAATTAATTCCAGTTCTGCAGTTTCTCGTTGGAGTCCGTTTTTGAAGTTTTTTCGTTGAATAATTGCGACTTTTAAGTCTGTAATTGAGTGTCCAGGGAGGTTGAAGTGTTCTCCAACTGGTTTTTGAATGTTATAATTCTTGACGTCTGATTTGTGTCCGTTTATTCTTTTGGGTAGAGACTGTCCGGTTTGGCCAATGTACCTTATGCTCAAATAAATTTGTTAGTCTCTAAGGTGCCACAAGTACTCCTCATTCTTTTTGCTGGGTGTTTATAGTCTTGCAACATTCTTGGTAAGAAAACAGCCGTCTTCATTAAAGGGGCCTACAGTATGTGAAGGACTTTCACATCCTATTCACAAATCCTCAAATTCCTTTCAGCTGACAGGCTTTGGGAAATGAGCTGATGTAGGCATACAGGGCTAGGTTCACATAAGGACTTAGGTGCCTAAGTCCCAGATGTAGGGGTCACTGATATTCATACAACCCTTGTTCAGCTGCCATCTAAATTCACTTGGTGCCTACATTTTTTGTTGTAAAAATTGCTTAGGCACATAAGTTTCTGTCTCTGGGCCTGCACATTGTTACCTCCCCGTAGGCACCAAACAAGGGGAAGACAGTCACGCCTCCACCTACCTTGCCTGTGGGACTGGATCCAGTAGGTGTGCTCAGAGGCTGCCTAACTTCACAAAAACCCCTAATGGTGAGGGTGCTCACCTGGGGTGTGGGAGACTCTTGGTTTAATTCCACCCTATACCAGGTGAGGAGAAGGGATCTGAACTAGGATTTACCATCTCTCAGGTAAGTGCCCTAACTACTCAGCTGTCTGATATGTCTGTAGGTGTGAGGGGGTGGGATCTCTTTCAATCTATCCTGTTGAAGCTGGTCCACTCTGGATAAATACTTAAATATTCATAGGGCCTGTGAGAAGAACTCGATAGCCTGGTGGGTAGAGCACTGAGGTGGGAGACCCAGGATCTAGTTCCCCTGCTCCAATGATTCTTTAATTGTTTCTCCAAAGTGGAACAGCTTCAACAAGCGTGACAGAGGGATCCCCGCCTCAGAATGTCCCAGAGCTCAGCAGTTCAGGCACTCACCTGAGAAGTAGCAGATCATTGTTTAAATTCCTCCTCCTTCTTGCAAGAAATGCCTGACTCCAGAAGAGGGTTCACAACAGAATCCCAAACAGAGATAGGTGACTCCCTGCAGCCTTGGCTTAAGTCCTAAACTACCTGAGAGGGATGGGGGTTTAGCACACCTCTCTCTCCTCAGCATCTCCCATTGGCTAGCTTAGGCAGCTCCCTGCTTAGCATGCTGGCTTTTGTGAATCCCCTCTTGAGGTGCCTAGCTCTCCCCATATATTGTATAGGGAGCTTACACTTGGCACCAGGCTTTGGGAATCCCAATGATTTTCTAGACACCTAAGAGTTAGGCATTCAGCATCACGCCCTTTGTGAATCTTGCCCCCAGTGAAAAACTTGGCCAAAGTTTTTAAAAATAGGAGCCGAAAGTTAGGCTCCTAATTCTGAGCACCCAGGAACTCCCACTCAGTGAGACGTATTGGGTAATCAGTGCTTTTGAAAATCAGGCCACTTAAGTGCCTAAGTCTGGATTTAGGACCTTAATTTAATGCACTCCTATGTTTGAAAATCACTCTTAGCAATACCAAATTCCTGTTATGCTTTTTTAATGCAGGGCTGCTAACAATATCAAACTTGATGATATGACACCCTTTTTGCATTGAATTAGAAAAGGTGAACACTACCTATGACATTTCATTGACCCAACACAGCTCACATAGAGGCTGGTAGAAGGTTGAGTAAGATGTTGCTAAGAATGAATGATTTTTTTTGCACTTTTTCATAACTATCTTTGATTGTGGTGATGTACAATAGCAAAAAAGCAAGATGACACCGAAGGAAGAACTTTTACAAGGTGGCCTGCAGTTACTGCAGCTTTGATTAATCATGATGATTAGAATCAGTTTTGATCCATTGCAGGGAAATGATCAAACTTGGGAACATATCTCAAATTAAATTTTATATTTACATTTAAAAAAATAAAATAGGAAACTGAATCTAATCCCTGAAATGATACTCACTATATCTGTCTTGGAATGCCTTTTTACCTCCCAAGAATTCATGCAGTAATTAGATGGATCTGTTTAATTAATCATATTTTTTTGTGTTGGAGAGTTTGAAAGAAAGCATTCATTTCTGTCTCTTTATTAAAGCATTGTGGAAAGATGCCCCTGTCATGTGCTCATCATCAAACTTTTCATCAATTAATCTTAACAAAACGAAGTTTACCAACAGTAGTGAGCTAAAGTAAGCCAGTGCTCACACAGTTGTTGCTTCATTGTGGCTTTATGTATGTTCCTTTGTGCTTCTCAGTTATATGTAATTACTGGGGAACAGGGAGCACAATCTGTTTAATCTAAAACTAGTGTGCTAAATATAAAATATTTTCAGTGTCTGTTTGTTCGATGCTGTTCTAATAGACTTGGTAGCATTTAACGCAACGAACAAGTCATGCTTGATTACATTCATTTATTCCCCTTGCTCACTGTCACTGTTCATAATATAATTTGCTAGTCCAGTTAGTATGACCTGCAGTGCAATTATTGCTAATGTAGTTTTTTCATATAAAATGCCATCAGATTTATCTGTAAACTAGAACTAAGATTTTCAAAAGCAGGTGCCTAGAGTTAGGCTCCCAAATCCCTGTCCAGGCATCTACATGAATGGTTTTATTTTCAAAACTGCCAAGCACCCAGCAGTTCCCCTTGACTTCCTGAATTTTTATGATACCTTATAGCAGTATTTTTCAACATTAATTCCTCATTCTATAGATAGGAAACCAAGTCAGAGGCTAAATGACTTGTCCATGGCTACACAGTGACTCACTGACAGAGCTGAGGTTAGAATTTGGAGTTCTTATATCCTAGCCCTATGGTCAGCATACTAGATCATGTTGCCTTTTTATTAACTAGTAATTTGTCTCTGTAGCACTTAAACGTTTTGTCCAATTTTTTAAAGGGCCTTCCTTTTTTGTGTATGTAAAAAAATGGCATATACACCTATTTGCAAAATTTTGCACACACAGAAATATTTATTCATGAAAACTGGTTTCCCAGATCTGCCATCCTTACTTCTGTTGAGAAGTATCTTCCTTTATGAGTATCTCATTGTAATCAACTTGTGTAGAAATTAGAGATGCAAATGCCTATTTGCATGCAAAAATACAGAGTTTGCAGACAAATTTTGCCCCATGCACAAGGAATACCTATTAAAAATACAGCTGTTCATATCACATCTTCAGTCAAAATAGTATTTAGAGTATATATAAAATTGAGTTCCACATAAAGGTATGAATTTTTAGTAATTACAGATAGTAGTACAATGATTAGAGCTTGTCAGGAAAATTTCAATTCCTTGTGGGAAAATTTCAACTTTTTATTGAAAAAGACAAAACAAAAAACCAAAGGTTTTTGGCCAGAAAGTTTTTGACAAAAAGTGACATTTTCTATGGACACATTTTTCATGAAAAATTTTGTTTCTTCAAACAAACAATTTTCCATCAAAAACAGGTTAGACAGAACATTTCTGACAGCCCTAGTTCTCTCTCTCTCTCTCTCTCTCTAAGTCTATATATAATATAGACTTTGTCACCATGGCTAAGTGACAGTTCAGGAGCTGAGACTCATTTCCCACCTTCAATAAACTGTAAGCTTTTAAGCAAGGGGGATAGTTCTTCCCCTACCTTGCCATGTAACTTTCTTTGAAGCCTAGGGGAGTTGCACATTTTGGCCTGTTCTAAAGCCCATTGAAGTCAATGGACAGACTCTCATTCCTGTCAATGAGTTCCAGGTTAGGCCTTTTCACAAGAGGACCAAATGTGGGCACAGGTATGTACCTGATGGTGGAATACCAATGGACAACACATCTCAATGAAATTAAAACATAAACTAATTCTACTCTCAAGCCCAGATCCACAAACGTATTTAGGCATCTAAATCCCAGACTCGGCCTTTTCACAAGAGGACCAAATGTGGGCACAGGTATGTACCTGATGGTGGAATACCAATGGACAACACATCTCAATGAAATTAAAACATAAACTAATTCTACTCTCAAGCCCAGATCCACAAACGTATTTAGGCATCTAAATCCCAGACTCCGGCACCTAAGTCTCAGTTTTAGGTCCCACTGGAATCCACAAAACCCCTGCTTGGCAGCTGCTTAATCCTGTAGGCGCCTAAACTTGGTGCCTAAATTTTCAAGGTAATAGTTCCCTTGGCGCCTAAGTTTCTGGCTCTGGGCATGCACGCTGCTGCCTCACTCTAGATGTCCAGGTTTCAGAGTAGCAGCCGTGTTAATCTGCATTCGCAAAAAGAAAAGGAGTTCTTGTGGCACCTTAGAGACTAACCAATTTATTTGAGCATAAGCTTTCATGAGCTACACGAGCATCCGATGAAGTGAGCTGTAGCTCACAAAAGCTTATGCTAAAATAAATTGATTAGTCTCTAAGGTGCCACAAGTACTTCTTTTCTTTCTAGATGTCCAGACACCTATCTGCCACCTAAGTGATCTAAGAAGCAGGGGAAGATAGGCAGAGAGGTGTCTGTTGGGCCCGATCTGGTAGGCATGCTCAGAAGCTGCCTACTGGATTGGGTCCCGTTCAAAAACTGGTAGTAGAAAATCACTGGGCTAGAAAGCAAGAGACTGAGAATGACTCTGTAACCTTGTGGGTGGGGTACCCATCTGGGAAATGAAAGACTCAGGGTCCCCTAGCTCCAATGACTCTTTAATTATGTATCCACAGTGGAGCAGCTTCAACAGGAGAGACTGAGGGTGCCCCTGCATCAGAATATCCCAAAGCTCAGTAGTTAAAGTGCTTTCCTGCAAGGTAGGAAACTCCCCTTCAAATCCATTCTCCCCATCAAGCGGAGGTGAAAATTGAACCCAGGTCTCCCAGGCGCTAGGTGAGTGCTCTAACCACTGGGCTAAAAATTATAAAGTGGGTACAGACATCACCATTTCTCCTCCTCTTGCTGCCATTTTGTGTGGAGTGAGTCAGGCACTTAACTTATCCTCACAAAAATGAATTAGGCACCTAAACCCCCTGAGTCCAGGAGCAGGGCTCTCAGCTAAGCAGAGATAGGCACTTCCCTGCAGACTGCACTTAGGTGTCTAACTGTGTGAGAGGGGCATGCCTCAGGACACACCTCTGTCATCGGCATCTTCTATTGGCTAGCTTAGACAGCTCCCTGCCTAGCGTGCTGGCTTTTGTGAATCGCATTCTGAGATGCCTGTCTATTGCACTGGGAACCTAGGCACCTAAATTGGGCTCTGAGGTTCACAGTGTTGTTCTTGTGATTTTTTCTAGGCACCCAAAAGTTAGATGTTGTGACACTGAGCATGGCAATGCCTAAGAACCTTTGTGGATTCAGGCTTCAGTGCCCAGGAAGCCTAGTGATGAACACCCTGGAAATATCTGGTAAAGATAGATTAGCTAGGAAAGGTGTGAGTGGTTTCCATGTAAGTCAGTGTGAAGTTTGCATGCATCTGAGATGAGAATGTGGCCCAAGGTCTTTAATTAAAAGCAACATATTTTAGCCTAATAGCGGCAGAGCCCGTCTAGGTCAACAAGTGACCTCATAAGTGGTACCAGTACTATGGGAGCCCCGTTTTAGCATTTACCCTCATAAATTAACTCTTCTTCAAAATGGCTTGGGTCCTGACTTCAACGGGAGTTGAGGGTGCCCAGCACTTCCCTGGAAGAGGCTGTCATTCTGGTGGAAACAAGTCACGCTGTGAGGAAGCTTATTTGGTCTCCAAAGAAATCAAGAATGCTGGTGGTTTTCTAATTAAAGAGACATCCTCAGCTGGCTGACTCATGAAGTAGTAATGGCATAGACTTCAGAGGAAGCCAATTACTTTTCTTCAGGGACAAGAGAAACTGATGCACTGCCAATTGGCAAGTGAGAGGAGGAGGTTAATTGGAAGAGGGGAAAGGTAGAAAATAGTGACTCAAAAGGTTAGGACAGGGAAACATTGTGATCTTCTTGGATTCTATTAGAAAGCAAGTGAAGTGTTCATATCCTACTTGGGGCCCTAGTTTAGGAAAGCACTTATATACTTACATGCTTTCCTGAATTGGGGTCTGGGTGTCCATGAATATTAAGAGGTTACTAACTAAAGTAAAATTCCTGGCATGATTCTCCCATCTGATATTAGTATGGCATTGATAATAGTTGTTTTGCTTATATTTTGTAAAAAATATTTTAGAACTCACGAAAGGTGCCAGAGCCCATGAGACTGAGCCTCTGGTTATCCTCAGAACAAGGACAGCACAGAGCAGCAAGGCAAGCTTCCCTACCCGGCCCCACCAATGTGCATCCCTCAGCCCTTTTCAGGAGAGACCACTTATAGTGCTGCTGCGAGAGTAGTGCAGCCTCTGTACTCATTCGAGCCTTGTCTTCTCTGCTTAGACTGCCAACAAAGGTGCCAATTAGTGCCAAGTGTGAGCCTGTTGAGTTTCTCGGAAGAGCGGCTATTGTGCAATTACTGGGAAATGAAAGCAGGTTGTTCCTGCAATATTTTGCATTGCACAGTAACTACAATTAAATGTTTTTTTCCCCCGGCATTTCAGTTAAAAGCTTCTTCTCTATATGAATGCTCTATACTCATGCGTGGAACTTCTTGAAGTTTCATTACACAAAAGACTCCATTTTGTAGAAATCATGTCCTGCTGAGAGATATCAAGTACTGAATTACAGGTATTTTGCAGGGGAGAAATCTGGCCAGAGACAGTGTCATGGGTCAGATCCTCTCGTCAGTATGTGGGACTGCACAGGTAACTTGAAAGCTTAATTTATATTTTCAAAAGAGATATGATCCCACAGTCTATATCTTCAAAAAGGATACTGAGAGGCAAAAAGAAAGCTGAGTTATGCTGGCTGTACAATGGGCCCTCGGGGAAAGGGCAGGCTGGTGTACAAGATTTCGGCAAATGAGATTGTAGGATGACGTCTCAGGCAAGGCAATTCCAGTAAAGATACAGAAATATTAATGCCATTGTACAAGGCACTGGTAAGCTCTCATTTGGAATACTGTGTACAATTCTGGACACCCAGATTCAAGGAAGATGAATTTAAACTGGAACGGGGCAGAGAAAGCTACTAGGATGATCAGGGAAATGGAGGGCCTATTTTATGAGAGGAGGCTGGATTTTTTAGTCTAGCTTGGCTTGTTTGGCCTAGAAAAAAGAAGGTTGAGAGTGGATATGATCAAGGGTATGGAACAGCTTCCTTATGAGGAGAGATTAATAAGCCTGGGACTTTTCATCTTAGAAAAGAGACGACTAAGGGGGGATATGATAGACGTCTATAAAATCATGATTAGTGTGGAGAAAGTGAATAAGGAAGTGTTATTTACTTCTTCACATAACACAAGAACCAGGTGTCACCCAATGAAATTAATAAACAACAGGTATAAAACAAACAAAAAGAAGTATTTCTTCACACAACGCATGGTCAAGCTGTGGAACTCCTTGCCAGAGGATGTTGTGAAGGTCAAGACTATAACAGGGTTCAAAAAAGATCTAGATAAATTCATGGAGGATAGGTCCATCAATGGCTCTTAGCCAGGATGGGCAGGGATGGTGTCCCTAGCCTCTGTTTGCCAGAAGCTGGGAATGGGTAACAGGGGATAGATCACTTGATGATTACCTGTTCTGTTCATTTCCTCTGAAGCACCTGGCATTGGCCACTGTCAGAAGACAGGATACTTGGCTAGATGGACCTTTGGTCTGACCCAGTATGGCCATTCTTATGTTCTTATGATCTTATAATTGGTTTTGTGGTACATTTGTCCAGAAATTCTTCCTCAAGGTGGCCCATGAAGAGGTTGGCATATAAACAAAAATTAGGAATGCAAGATGGGTATTCCTTGTCATTGGTGACGGAATACTTCTTAACCCCTTCAACACATCACAATATGAAAGGGGCTGATTATATGAATATGAAATCTCCAGATTACTACTACTTGTTGTTTTTACATTTCTGGAATCCATTTGACATACCATGATAGCCATTTGATTATTTATATGCACAAACATATCCAAAAGTGATTCTTGGCTTGAGAAATATGAGCAATCAAAGCTCATGAAATTCTGTAACCTACTGGGAAATCTTAGGGTGCAGAATTATAGAAGTTCTTCTATAAGCTCTCAGTGATGCAAAAATACTTCAGAATCCATGTACTTTCAATGGAGAAACTGATTTGGAACAGTGGCAGAATTCCCGGATGCAGTGTGTCTGGCATTCTAGGTGTCAGACTGAAGTGTCTACTCTGCATTTATAATAGCGTGCATCTTGTGACAACTGACAAGTCACTTTTGTAGAAAAGTGCAATAAAAAAACCCCAAACACGGTTGTATTCATACCATTGAGTTCTGTATGTAATATAAAATGTTAATCATATTTCATGCAGAGGAAAGCAAAGAGATGATTGGAAAGAAATGATGCAAAATTAGACTGCAGTTACATCCCACTGCAAATCTATGATTTTTTGGGGGGCAATAGGTATACCTCAACATTTTTTCTTTATAAGGATCAAAAGTTAACATATTCACTGTTTACCATTTTCCATGGATAATTTATAAAGCTCTTAGATTAGGCTAATTTTTTCCCCCACAGTAAACACTTTGTGATTACATTTGTGTGTCCTTTGGGCAAAATAATAAAACCCATGAGCATAATTTTAATCTTTTCCATATTCCCATTTCAGTGAGCAGAAGCAGTTGAACATTAGGAGGAAGAAACCCAATATATATGCTTTTTGTTAAATTCTTCAAGTCAACAACTAAGCCAAACCTGAAAATAAATCTCCCACAACAAGTGGTTCCTCCTTAACAAGGCCACAATAAACTCCTCACAGATTTGGTGTGAGAATCAGATGTCTTTCACAATCTACTTGCAAATTAAGATGAGATTCCAAGCAGAAGGCTCTGCCCAGAGGAGATGTAGTGATAACTGAATGGAAATTAAGGACAAAGCTATTCAGATTCATCTCATTCATCACACCTGGAAGAGAATCTCCTGTAAGAAAAACACCAAAGAGTGCAAGACTTTCACTAAAATTGTGAAAAGAAAAGGAGTACTTGTGACTGAGTGCTAGCTGTAATACCATGCTCACTGAGGTTCCTGCAGCACAAAAAAGTCTGCAGGCTTAATTGGAAGCAATTTATCAGTTTCTGTTGGGGATATTACTGACACCTGGATGGTAATTGCTGGGCTGGTGAGAAGTGGCTCAGTAACTGGGAGGATATATAACTTGGAGGAACAGGAAATGCTTGGGGGTGGAGGGGTAAGCAGATGAAGGCCTGAGCCTGCTGTTTCTGTGCAATGTTCTGTTCTGCTTGGGATCTGAAGAACAACATGTGGTGAAAGGGAAACAGCCTGGGTGTGTTTGTGACTGAGAGACCATTTTTGAAAATGGGTGAGGCAGTGTTGCTTGCTGGGTAGCTGAAGAAATGCCCTGTGACACTGCTGCTATACACCCTTCTCTGGAAAGCAGTGTGTGAACTTTGCGGAGCCATTTCCTCTTGCTCCTGCCCAGGAAGTAATGGGGTCATGATGCCACCCTTACTCCATCCTTGTGAGGTTTCTAGCACTAGTGTTGATGTTTGTTGTGTGCTAAGGCTGGTCAACAAACAGGCTTAAGAAGGTAGGGAAGGCTCTTTATGCTGTCTCCCTCTACCCCTTCCTTTTGTGCACCCACACAGCCCTATCTAGCCCCCTAAAATGTTTATGGCTCTTATTGTAGTCTAGCCTCATCTCACCTCTATCTTATATATCTGACACACTCTGTTTCTGCTTGTGTAAGGAAATAACTTGTATCATCAACACTTCTGCTTACCTTCAGTAAAGATTAGTAACTAAATCACAGCCTTGCTGAGTTCACCTACCCCTACAATGAGTTCTTCTTTAGCAGGTTTCAGAAAACCATTTACAGTGTAGTCATGATTTGTGTTATGCCCTTTGTTAATGGTGCGTTTCTTCTCAGGAGAGAAACGCATGGCTTCCTACAGATAGGACAGCTCGGAAGGTTGCCTCAGGGAATCCGTGACAATTATAAGCAAACCACTACTCCATACATTTTGAAAGCTTCACTTAGCACCAAAGATTCAATTGTTTTTATTGCCGATCAACCTTTCTGTTCCATTTAGTTTTTCAGTGTGTCAAAGCAGGCAGGAGATTCTTTCCTGGTGGGGCTGTGCCCAGTGAGCTGCACACTGGAACAAGTGGCATCACTGCACAAATACCTGGCACTATTGGTCATGCAGTGATTTTACAGATTAGTGTAAGAGACAATCCTGTACTAGCACAGGGGAATGGGCTTCGTTTAGGTCCTTTCAATGCTAGTACTATCTATGACTTCATAGCTTTGCTACTATACAGGTTTCCTGAAGAGACAGTGTAGAAAGTGTAGCTGATACAGATCAGGGTCAGGATAGATATCATTGCTCTCCAATCTACTGGCAGTTTGGGGACCAGCCAGTTCACTGCGGGAATTATGTCCTTTTGCACAAAGCTCACTTGCATAGCCAAATGCTGCCCAACCTAGGTCACCCAAAACTTTGAGCCACTGTGTTACTGCTCTGCTTCAGCAACAGTGAGCTTTGCTGCTGCTCAGCTATGAGTCCGCTCCTTGACCCACCAGCTTGTCTGCCTTCCTAATAAACTCCTCAGGACTCTGCCAGTCCCAGCCTTGCCCTGCAGGTAACAATCAGTGATCGCCAAATTGCCCAGAGATGTCTTTGTGCAAGGTCCAATTCCTCTCACAGAAGTTATCAAGTTCACTGCCTCCAAAGAGACAGAACATGTGCCAGCCTGTTAATTTAATACATAGCATTGAGATAGCTTTCTAATAAAACAAGAATAAGTTTAGTAACAAAACACATATTTAAGTGATAATAAATCAGAACAGAAGACATGGTTATGAGTACAAGTAAAGCAAAGCATGCTTTCTAGTGAATAACACTTAATTTCAGCAAGTTAAGATCTTGGTCTAAGCAGGTTTCTCACCTATAGTCAGTTCCCACAGACTTCAACCCCTTTGGTTGAAAGAGCCAACTTTCTCAGATTACAAGAGCTCTATTCCCTGGTGTCTGTCCAGTCATGGCTAGCAAAATGGCTTTTTTGTTTTTGCTTATATTTTCCCAAACTTCATTGACTCTGTTTCAAGAGGCAGGGAGGCTTCCTGGGGGGCACAGCCTCCATCCCCCATTGAGATTGTTAAGTGGTCATCTTTTCCCCACTTGCTCACCTGATAATTTTATTTACCTTACATGTAAATGTCCTTTTCTTTGTCCTTGGTCTGACTTTGCTTAATTTACATTGGAAACACGGTCAAGCCTGCAAAACATTCCGTGATCTAGGACAGCTGGGCTTAGGCACTGTCTGCCAAACTCATTTTAGGAACATATTTCCAGCACACATCTATAATTCTTTATACACTGCCCGTATGTACGTCATGCAATCATAATAATGACCAGCGTGTTACCAGTTTGCATATGATGCCTTAAATGACTCCTTTTAGATACAGATTATGACCACAGCAAGTTGGGGCAATGCATGTTTCAGGTCTGATAAGAGTTATGAAAAGGCACTCTCTCTGCTAGTTGGCATTGACGGGCTCACTGGGTCACAGTCCTGGACCTGACACATGTTTTCACTGTTCTGCCCTGTCAGGAGCATTTGTTATCCAATCTGATCTTCCAAGCAGAGCTCAGATGTTAAATATTTAAGGACCTTTCAGCACAGGCTTAAGTTCTTCACTGAACCAGGGCCTAAAAGGACAACTCTCTTCACATGCCGTCCTCTCCTATATTTTATCAATACAGATGTGACTAAGCCACATTTCTAGGAACTGTAGTGTCCCAGCTGCCAGCCGTCATGTCCAATGCTGATCTGGATTTGATAAAAGGATGATCTTGGGGTTTAGGCACAGTGCACTGTCAGGAGATGCACAGGGAGAAGGGGGTCTTTGGAATTAGCTATAGGAATGGGAGGGAGATACAGTAGCGGGGAGAGAGGAACAGGCATCGGGCATTTGGAGAGGTCTGTGGGAAGGGGAAGCAATGGCTAGGAAGTGGAGGGAAGGACTGTTTAAAGGGAGCTGGAGGAAGCCAAGCTCTACTTAAAATGGTTATTTGCAGAAGCTATATTGAGTGTAAAAAGTGCTGTGAATCCCAGAACTAGATAGGACACAAGAGAGAATGAACTACTGATTAATTGATATAGCAGCTAATTAATTCATTTTGCCCTCTATTCCAAATAACTTCTGCATTCAAGTTTATACAAAATGTGTGGTTCTGTGGAAGAATCGGTTCTAATTGTGGGACTCCTCACCGTGATGATTTTCTCATGGAGAGCGCAATGTTCTGCCTTTGTCAGAGCACTGCCAGGTGCCCATACTGCAATGCTCCAGAGTTGGCTGATTACCCTTTCCAAAAGAATGAAAAAAACAAGTAATGAGACAGTCAGGCAGCGGGTTCATAACAATAATGGAGTCAGAATTGAAATAATGAATCCAGCTAATTAAATGGCAGGAAAATATCTCTTTGAACCAATTAAGATAATTGATAAATCCAAACGTTTAAAGAACCTCCTGTACAAGCAACACAAATGACAGAGGGCAAAATGAATGATTATTTGATATATAAGTTAATCAATATTTCGTATACTCTGGTGCCTTACATGTTTTCATTTTATAGCTATGTTCCAGTGCTCTGTCTCTGCATTTGGGAGCCAGCCAGTTTGCTCATTATTACAATGAGGTGTGAATTATTAAGAAGGAGTTTATAGTGGATTTTGGTGAGATTGGGAGCTAGATTGCTGAAGGGGGAGGAATGGATTTTGTGGGGTGAGGAGGACGGTGAGAAGGAGAAGCAGTGGTTGGGAATGGGAAGAAAGGGATCCTTGAGGGGACCTTACAATGAATGGCCCTATAGTGAGAGATGGAGGGCTTGTCTTCACTACCAGGGTAAGTCGACCTAAGTTACGCTACTCCAGCTACATGAATAATGTAGCTGGAGTCGAAGTAGCTTAGGTCGACTTACCCTGGTGTCTTCACTGTGCTGTGTTGATGGCAGATGCTCTCCAGCCAACTTCCCTTACTCTTCTCAGAGAGCTGGAGTACCGGGGTTGATTGGAGAGTTTTCTGCTGTTGATTTAGCGGGTCTTCCCTAGACCCACTAAATCAGGGGCGGGCAAACTTTCTGGCCTGAGGGCCACATCGGGTTTCCAAAATTGTATGAAGGGCCAGTTAGGGGAGGCTGTGTCTCCCCAAATAGCCAGGCTCCTATCTGACCCCCCCCACTTCTCGCTCCCTGATGGCTCCCCCGGGACTCCTGCCCCATCCACCACCCCCTGCTCCCTATCCCCTGACCACCCCCAGATCTTCCACCCCTGACTGCCCCCTGCTGCCCCATCAAACCCCTCCTCTCCTTCCTGACTGCCCCCCCCAGGACCCCTGCCCCATACAACGCCCATATTCCCTGCCCTCTGACAGCCCCGACCCCATCTGTTAGGGGGCTTATTCCTTCACCCACTTACTTCCCTGGTCCTTCTCGCATGAACAGAGAGCAACAATACCCGAAGTCCAAAGGTGCAAACAATTCGATGTTTATTGGGGTGAACTTCCAGCAAGCATGATTCCAGTTTCCTTCCTTAGTATCCTCCTTCCCAGCTCTGACACCACAGAGCCTTACACCTGTGTCCCTGTTCCCATTCCTACCCTTAGCCAAACATGATTCCAACTTCCTTACTCCCATTCCCTGTTCCCATTTCCCTCCCCCACCCACCCTTCCACCCACACCCACTCACTTCCTCATTGACTACAGATTATATAGTAAAACTTGAGTTCTGCTTAGCTATACCTTAACGAATCATTTTCCTGAAATTTAACTAACCAATCCTAACATATTGTAACATGATTATGTACCCAATTATATCCCACCACCTTAATTAGCTTACACCCAGCAAAATTAATTATACAGCAGACAGGAACAATCACAGAACCAGACAGAGATTATACAGACAAACAATAGCAAAGTGGGAACTATAATGACAAGACAATACAGAAGTGAGGATTTCACATCCCAGCTATTGATAAGTGAGTTCTTGCCAGACAGGATGCTATCAAACTAAGTTTCCCCTTTTACATTTTCTAGGCACTTCCCTTTCTCTGGAGGCGATAGGCACTATCAGGGCAGGATTGTATTCCTAACAGCCGAATAGCACCTTATTTCAGTGTGACTAGTTTGGAATGTGAGGATGTGACCGTTCGCTCCCTAGCTTATGGCTGCCTCTGCTGCTTAGCCAAAGGCCTTAGCCTAAGAACAGGGCCTCAGACTGTCACAGTAAGAGAAGGCCCTTACACCAGCAGACAGTGATTTTGATTCTTTCTTTTGTACCTCTTTCACTAGCCAAGTGATAAGAATACACCTACATTCTTAGAGTATAGGCCTTTACAGACAGGCCTGAATATCTATATCCTAACACCATCCACACCCTCAACCACTGCCCCCGAACTCCCCTGCCCTCTGTCCCACCCCCCACGTACCGCACTGCCTGGAGCACTGCTACAGAGAACTGGGTCAGGCCACGGCTCTGCAACTGTGCTTCCCAGCCGCCCAGAACATTGCGCCGGCTGCACGGCACGCTGACACTGCGGAGTAGGAGGAGGAACAGCGGGGGAGGGGCTGGTGACTAGCCTCCCCGGCCAGGAGCTCAGGAGCCGGGCAGGAGGGTCCCGTGGGCCGGACGTGGCCTGCGGGCCGTAGTTTGTCCACCTCTGCACTAAATTGACCCCTGCTGCATCGATTGCAGCAGCATCGATCTCCCCGTAGTGAAGACCAGCCTGGAGATGTTTCAATTGTTTTCTGGGAGATATTTGTCTGAGCTGACATAAAAAAATATTGTTCAGTGTAACAGGGCCAATTGTCTCCAAGTAACAGACAACGCAGAACTAGAATGTGTGGTCTTTGGATGTCCTGTTTGTATACTTTAACTACTTTAGTAGGAAACCCAAACAATCTAGGGTCCCAAGTTCCATAGAGTCCCCTGACGGCACCTTTACTTTGGCCTCTGCAGTAATTCACTGATTTTTCCTGAGATACTAAACATAGCAGACGATCACAGTTCCAGGGCCAATGCATTCCTAACATTTACATTTACTAGGCTTCTGTGAGTCTGTACAACTCTGCAGAACAAGTTAGTGGAACATATTGAAGAGTGTGCTGACAGCAGTTAAGCAAGTTATGTGGATGGGAATGAATGCAATACATAGTTCAGAAGTAATATAAAGGTACAACCACATAAATATACTTTTTGATATAGTAGATACTCTAGAGCCAGCAGCTCCCTGAACAAATTCTGGTCCTAACAGTGTTCATAAATCTTAACATAGTGCTTTAGGTATTCAAAGCAGTGTACAAATTTTAACCGATTAAGTGCCCTGATTATATGAATTCACAACCCCCCTACTGTGAATCTCAGGTGTTTTTTGTTTACATAGTTGGAGCAGTTGTTCAGACTCCCTGTTGTTCCATCTTTATAGCATGGCAAGTTAAGAGCTGCATGTCTCCTCATATGCATGGTAAAATCCTTCATATTCCACTCTGTTTCCACAATGCTAACATTGGACCTAATCCAGAGCCCTTTGGAGTCAATGGAAAGACTCCCATTGACTTCAGAGGGCTTTTGGACCAAGCTTATTTTGAGCAGCAATGCTGACCACATGGTTCTTCCCATTGCTAAATTTTTGCAATTCAGTTTTCACTGCCATCTATGTGATTTAAAATTCATGGGCTTTGCCACTGATATGTTTGACATTGAGATGACATGCCTTATCTACATTAATTCTGCAGGCAGGGGGTACATTGCTCCAGTGGGTGTAATTCTGCACAGTGTTCTGCAAAGCATGGGTCTAATACCTAGGTGGGAATTTGTTTAGAGTACATTTTGCTGTTTTTGGTATTTCAAAGTGATTCAGGAGGAGACCAACTTTTCACCTTTTATAATCCAGGCACAAAGTCAGATGTATAATCAAAGGGCAATGATAACCTCTGGGGCTGTTCCTAAAGCAAAGTCAGTCTGCATGTGGTAGAATATGTTCAACATTTTTTGTACATCTTCTGGAGGTGGGAGGTCAGAATATTGATCTCAGCTACGTTGGATGAGAAATGTATAACATGAACAATTTTGTTTTAAAACTGCATGAGAATTCAAGAATCGTAGCACATAAATGATGTCAGGATAGTTTGGTAGAACCTTCCAAGAACAGAGCAAAATGGTTAGAATTTGTTCAAAAGAACAAGTGACAGATTTTTTTAAATGAATTTTTAATGTAATTCGTTATTTAAAAGAGATACATCTAAGAGATGAAAATATTATTCATAATGCTTTCTTTGACCATGCAGGAAAATATATTCATTACAAAAAGACTGATTCACTTAACAAGCTGCTTATATGCATGCTTACTTAGATGAGATGATAATAGCATGCATTACACTTTGTTACATAGTCCTGAGCAAATTCTTTCCATCAGTCTTTTTACTGAAACAGTATTGACTTCAAAAGGTGATGTTTATTTAAATGCAATGTTATCGACATAGGTGGCAGCAGGGATGGGGTATGGGAGGCCATGACATAGCGACCACTGTCAGAGCTAATTAGGCTTTCAGTTCAGGGTAATAAAGTTAATCAACTATCACAAAATTGTATTTGCAACCTGTTTGCACTATTTTGATGTCTGTGCCCATGATAAATTACTTGTACACTTCTAAAAGTGACAAAGGCAATTTATCCCTTTCCATTATTTGTATGTACTAACACGCACATACACTTAAACCCAGCACACCTTGTGTTGTGACTGATATCAGTACATCTCAGGTATATTGTGAAGTGCAAGATGATGTCAAGTGACTATGTATCTTTTTCCCCCAAGAACATTTTGGATTGGAGAATGTCAGTCTTCAACTTGCCTTCTGGAAAAACACTATAGTATTCTACAGTTAATGTGTCAGACACTATAATAATTATTGCCTTTTGTGTTCTGGACCAAATTTTTAGAATACTGTATTTTTTAAAAAGCTCATTGTTTTAAAGTGTCAGTTCAGGTTTGGGGATGGAGCGGAGCAGAGCATAGGCAAGGGGATGGCTAGAGGATCCATTATTATGGAGATTTAGGAGCCAGGGCCTACTGCACAAGGGCGTATATGTGATTATGATCTGATAGAATTCAAGATCCTATGGAAAGGAGGAGGACATGAGACCTGCAAAACAAGGACACTGGACTTCAGAAAGGCAGATTTCAACCATGTCAGAGAAATAGTAGGCAGGGTCCCATGGACAGACCAATTAGGAAAAAAGGAGTTGAAGGGGCCTGGCAGTTCTGAAAAGATGTAACGCTATAGGCTTAACATCAAGGTATTCCGACGCAGAGGAAAGGTAAGAAGAACCACAGGAGGCCAATGTGGCTGCACAAGGAGCTTTTAAGCTATCTAAAACCCCACAGGGATACATACAGGAAATGGAAGGGGCATGTCCCCATGGAAGTATACATGAGAATAGTGTGAGTAGTGTAGGGACAAAATCAGGAAAGCCAAGGTGAAAAATGAGTTACAGCTGGCAAAGAATGTTAGAGACAACAGGAAGTGGTTCTTCAAAAATGTCAGACAAAAAAGAAAGATCAAGGACAGCGTGGGACCACTGCACAATGGAAAAGGTGAGCTAGTAACGGAAGATGATAGGAAGGCAGAGCTGCTCAATGCCTGCTTTGCTTCAGTCTGCTCACAAAAAATAACATGTGACAGGACAACTAGCGAAGTTACCATAGACAATATAGGGGAAGGGATGGAGACCAGGATAAGTAAAGAACACATCAGAGATGTTCTGACCAATCTGAATTTAAATCAGTGGGGCCTGATGCTATTCACCCGTGAGTACAGAAGGAATTAGCTGAAGAAATCGCAGAGCCACTGGCAATAATATTTGCAAACTCATGGATGACAGGAAAGGTCCCCGAAGACTGGAGAAAGGCTAACATAGTGCCCATCTTTAAAAAAAGTGGGGGGGAAAGGAGGACTGAGGAACTATAGACCAATCAGCCTGACTTCAATACCTGGGAAGCTACTAGAGCAATGTATAAAAAATTCAGTTTGCGAATACCTGGAGGCTGAAGGGGTGATCACTAGCGGCCAGCCTGGATTTACCAAGAATAAATCATGCCAAACCAGCTTGATTTCCTTCTTTGACAGGGTAGCTAGTTTCATGTATAGGGGGAATGCAGTGGACATAATATACCTGGACTTCAGCAGGCTTTTGACACAGTCCCACATGACATTCTGATAAGTAAGCTGGAGAAATGCAGGCTTGGCGGAACTACCATTAAGTGGATACATAATTGGTTAAACAACCACAAACAAACAGTAGCTACTCATGGAATTATGTCAGCTTGGAGGGAGGTCCCAAGTGGGGTTCCAGGGATCTGTTCTGGGCCTGGAGTTGTTTAACATCTTTATGAATGACGTGGATGGAGGTATAGAGAGCATACTGATCACATTTGCAGATGATACAAAGCTGGGGGGGTTGCCAACACTTTGGAGGATAGAGCTAAGATTCAGAGGGATCTTGATAAATTGGAGAACTGGGCTATACACAACAAAATGAAATTCAAGAAAGACAAATGGAAGGTGCTACAGTTAGGGAAGAAAAACCAAATGCACAAATACAGACTAGGGGATAACTGGCTTGGCAGCAGCACTGCTGACAAGGATCTGGGAGTTGTGGTGGATCACAACCTCAACATGAGTCAGCAATGCAATGCTGCTGCAAAAAAAGCAAATGCAATATTAGGTTCCATTAACAGAGGCATAGCATGCATGGGAGGTAATAATACCACTCCACTCGGTGCTGTTTAGGCCTCAGCTGGAGTACTGTGTCCAATTTTGGTCACCAGTGTACAGAAAGGATGTGGAGAAAATGAAAAGGATCCAGAGGCGAATGACAAAGATGATCAAAGAGATAAAATGCAAGCCATATGAGCAAAGGCTGAAGGAACTGGGTATGTTTAGTTTGGAAAAAAGGAGATTAAGGGGAGACATGATAGTAGTCTTCAAAAACTTGAAAGACTGCCATTAAAAAGATGGAGAAAAGTGTTCTCTTGCCACAGAGGGCAGGACAAGAGGCAATGGGTTCAAACTACAGTATAGCAGATTTAGACTGAGTCTCAGGAAAAACTTCCTAACTGTAAGAGCAGTAGGACAATGGAACAGTCTGCCTAGGGAGGTTGTTGAAGCTTCTTTGCTGCAGGTTTGCAAATGGAGGCCGGATAGTCATCTGTCTTGAATGGTTTATACACAACACATCCTGCATTTTGGCAGGGGGTTAGACTAGATGATCCTTGCAGTCCCTTTTAACTCTGTGATTCTATATGACTTGTGAATCGTATCCCAGCGTAGGACTCTAGTAGGTGATTCCGAGAGGCTGCTCTCCACTTTGTCTCTAGGTTGGTATAGATTCCCTCTCTCCAAACCACATGTTTCCCCATTTGCTTGCTTGGTGCAGAGGAGTGGGGTGAATTTCAGCCTACCGACCTAATCCTGAACTCTTTGCTAAAGTAAAACTTCCAAATGCTTCAATGAAAGTTCTGCCTGAGTAAGGAATTCAGGGTTGGGTCCTAAATATAATCATTTTATTTCCAAAGTAGCCCGCCCAACAAAATGCTGTGCCACAGTGATTATAACGTAATAAAATGCAACAATCCTGATTCCCCACAGTGTTTCTCTGGTTTTATGATTAATTTCCAGGGAGTGACAATGTTGTGAACGTGGTGTAACACAGTGAACAAGGCCCAAGAAAACCAATAACATTCTGAACTGGTCTTAACTTTTTAAAGGAATAAAATAAAAGAGAAAAGAGAGAGTGTTCGAGGTATAAGGGGAGACCTGGAAGGAAGCATGAAGGGCAGAGTTAGACGGGCTTCAGGACAAAACCAAAGCAGCAAGAAGAGTAGGAGGAGGAGTTGAGAGCAGAGATGCTGTTACCCAGGGTTTTCAGAACCCAAAGCAATGGTAACTTAACTAACTAACATGGCTGCTACTCTGAAACCGGTAACTTAACTGTTTCTCTCCAGACGGTGTCTGGAATAAATCAATGGGGACACAGCTTCTCAATCTGATAAATGATTGGCACAAACAAGACTATTTTTACCTAAAACTACTTTTTTATTAGGTGTCAAGAGCACACGCACACGCATGCACACACACATGTTGTAGCAGTAGGTTCAGAACCTCCTAAACCTTTACCAATTTACCAAAGTTTAAGATGGTTTTGAGGAATCAACAGCCAGCCTTCCGGGGCCCTCCTTCTATCTGAGCGCTGGGGATTTTTGGTGCCAGACTCTTGCCAAAGAAAAGCTTCCTCAGATTGCTTCAAAGCACAATTTCTAACTAAACTTTTATAGATTTTATCCAAACAAAGCACATAACTCATAAGAGCCCCTAATAGGCTAACAGTTTCCCTAGCAACAGCCAGTAACAATTCATTATTCTATGTATCAGTAAAGCAACTTCAACAAAAAAGCTTACAAATCAAAATCAAGGTCAGTTTTCCACATTTCCCCCCCTTCTCATGAATGCGTCCTTCCCTTTTTCCAGTCAGTAAAACTGCAGCTTGCATTTGTTCTGTCTGCCTCAGCAAGGCTAAGTTATTCCTATGTGATGTCCTTGCTTCCAGCTTTGGGTGGGGTGAGGGCTAAAATGCACAAGACGGCTGTGGACTATGTCAAATCCAGTTTTCTTACAACAGTGCAAGCATGAGTGGCACTGTGCAGAGTCTTAATGGTGTGTACAAAAAACTTGAACTTGATGCAGAAGTCACTGGGAAAGTGAAGGGTTTTGTGGTCAGCGCAGTTCGAAAAGGCGATAATTTTGACACCAGCACTTTGAACTGGGTTGGTGGAGAGCAAGATGAGAAGCATGGAGGGTTACAGTATTCTGGGTGGGTGATGACCAAGATAATGGACAGGGGTTTTGATATTTGGCTTTGAAAGGAAAGGCTAGGTTTTGGAGAAGACACTCACGCTAATATTATGGGCTCTGAAAACCAGAAGATAAGAAATGAACACATTAGTGCGGGTGCAGTTCTTTCTGCATGGAACAGATGAACTCCTGAATGAGGGATGGGCCTGGGAAGACTTTGGAATGCCCTGTAATATAGAAGGAGAAGTGCTCTTTGTGGATAAGAATCGTGACCACTGGAAATCACTTTACTCATTTCTTGATATCAGAGTTGGCCTGAAAGCTTCCAGGTGAAAATAGAAAAAATAAGCAACACAGGGAAGTTACTCTGTCGAGAGGCTCTGATGAAACATAAACCATGAGGGCGTTCTGTCCCATGAGAACATGGCTTCTTGAGTGAGTCACAGCTGGTGTGCATGGTCATTATTTTGTGTTTAACACTATCTGGTTTTTTTTTAAAATCCATATTATTAAAAATTGAAACACGCTCCTCTCCTGCTGCTATTTCTTATTGTCACAGTTAGTGCTCAGCCTCCTTCTCCTGGTTTTTAACATTGAAATCACTGGTTGCCTCTTCCAGTAACATTTACCTGTGTTGTAGGCAGGTTTCAATTTAGAAACCTAAATTGAGACTTCAGCATGCTCCAGATGTAGCTATTTAAAACAAACAAACAAAAGATACTACTGAAAGGTCTTCTCAAAGCCTATGGATACCACTGGAAAGGCTCCCATTGACTTGATGGGGCCCCAACAGACGAAACATAAGAGAGTTGAGTAAACAGTGGATATAACCTGGCTTGCACTAGCAGTTCTAAACTTCTGCATTAGCAGATCCACAGTCAATGAAAATGGAAATAGTGTCAGGTCTATGTATGACAGGACTTTGGACTGAAAGGTGCAGGCTGAAAGCATTCTATCTTCTGTATGTTATAGAAAAAGTATACCAGGTAGAGAGCTGATTGCCTGGTAGGTCACAAATCACCATAAAGTTTCCGATGCCCAGATTAGGATTAAGTGTTATATAGGAGATGACTAACTACCTTTATTTTGCTTGGATGCTTTTACTGTTACTTAGAGTTGCCATCTGTCTGTTTTGGAGGGGAGAGTCTCATCAGATTTGAATCCGCAGTGCTGTACATCACAGTACCTGGTTATTGGACAAGGCTGGCTTATTTTCAGCTTTGTAGTGTGCCTTAAGTTTCTTCAACATAATAGTTTTGAAGGAGAGTCCCACTCACATTCCAGCTTCCCACAACCCTGGCTCTTCAGAGAGGGCATTTTTTCCCCTTTGTTCATTTCTATAAAGGAGGCCAAATTTTTATTGCTGATTTCCCGGGTTAGTAATTAAAAGCAGCCTTCATTTGATTGCTTTGTGGCTTAGATGCAGTTGCTGGAGACACTCGTTTTAAGGAGTGTTGAGACAAGGCTTAGTGCTTTCAGGGGCAGTAGACTCAGCTTTAAAAGAGTTCAGCACATGTTTCCCCTAACACCAGCCTCTGAGGACTAGGAGTTATCCAAAGTGACTGAGGCTCCAGCCTCATCCCCACAGCACCCAGTACACCCTCTGTGGGGTGTACAGTGCCTTGTTAGCTCACCCCCCTCCCATTTTAGCATGCTAGCTGCATTCTGTGTTAAGGTAGAGAAAGAGGCTCCTTGTGCCTTCACCCGCCTCTTGCACACCCTTGTCAGGGCAGATCTTTGTATTTTAAATTCATTCATAAAATACCACTTACTTATAGTGTAAGACCTTCACACAAGGTAACTCAAACTGTCTGCAGCCCACCAGTTTATAGCACCATCCTCTTTAACAGAGAAGACAACCTACTCGGGTGATCAGCATCAGTAACAGGATACAGAAACAAGAAGCGAAACTCTTACCAAACAAAACAAGGTCCAGTTTAAAAACAAAACCAGAGAGGGGGACTGCATGACTCAGGGGATTGGTATTGGGTTCCAAGGCCTTCCACCTATATGCCTCTGGTCCAGGGTGGCAGAAACCATAAGCCTTTACTATCTGACAGCTGTCACTGCATTATGTAAAAGGAATTAGTCCTATCAGGGGTGGTTGCTATTCAACAGGTATCCACATGACTCGTGCACCACAGATGGCATTCATTGTTGATAGCAGAGGATAAGATTAATAGATTATAAAGACAGAAGGGGCCATTGTGATAATCTAATCTGATTTCTTGCTTTACACAGGCAATGGGACTTCCCTGAATTAATTCATGTTTGAAATAGAGCATAAGTTTTGCAAAACATCCTGTCTTGATGTAAAAATGACCAGTGATGGAGAATCCACCACAAGCTTTGGTAAATTGTTCCAATGTTAATTACCCTCACTGTTAGCAGTTTATGCCGTATTTTCAGTCTAAACCTGCCTGATTTCAACGTTCAGCCATTGGATCTTGTTATACCAGGGATCCCAAACACGCGGCCCGTGCGGCGATTTTCTGTTGCCCGCCAGCTCTCCATGGCCCCCCCAGCGTTTACCTAGAGTGGCTCCGCATGCACCGGGGGCAGGGCAGGCTCCCAGGCTCCGAAGCGGTGAAGCGGCCAGGACCTGGGGGAGAGGGGTACACAGGGGTCTGTGTGTTGCCCTCGCCGCGCCTCCAGGTACTTCCCCCAAAGCTCCCATTGGCCGCGATTCCCCATTCCCAGCCAATGGGAGTTGCGGGGGGCGGTGCCTGGAGGCACAGCCAGGGGAACACACAGACCCCTGTGCCCCCGCCCGGTTCCGGCCGCTTCCTGGAGTGGAGCAGAGAGGCGCGGGGGCAGGGGGGGCAGGGCAGGCAGGGAAGAGGTGGGAAGGGGTTGGAATGGGGGCAGGGAAGGGGTGGGAAGGGGTGGGGCCTCAAGGAAGGGGTGGAGTGGGGGCGGGGCAGCGGGGGAGGTCAGTGATGCAGCAGTGATACAGTCCTCATGTGGCCCTTGTGGTCATTTTTGTCTGAGACCCCTGTGTTATACCTTTGTTTGCCAGATTGAAGAGCCCTCTCTTATCAAATTTCTGCTCCCTATGTAGATAATTATAGACTGTGATCAAGTCACCCCTAAACCTTTTCTTAGTTAAGATAAACAGATATAGCTCCTTGAGGGTCTCAAAATTAGGGTGTTTTTCCAATCTTTTAATCAGTCTCATGACTCTTCTTTGAACCCTGTCCAATTTTTCAACCTCCCTCTTGATTTCTGGACACCAGAACTGGACATAGTATTTGGGTAGCAATCCCACCAGTGCCAAAGCCAGAGGTAATATAACTGCCCTGCTCCCACTCAACATAAGAATCGAATGGGCCTGGGTACTACCCTGTAACCTCTTTTGGTGTGCTTTTCAAAAAGGATTGAGGCACATTGGCATGGCTGTGTGTAAAGAAACATGCACAGGCCAGTCCATTTTGTACCTGTCTGTAAATGGGGAATTTCAGTTTTGCCTCTTTCAAAAGCACTAATTTCACATAAAGAATGTTAAAAACAAATCAAATGAAAAACCAAAACTAAACTACAGAGTCAGAGTCAGGACCACAGTGTAAATCGCATAACACATACCTCATTACAAATTAAATATTATTACATGAATGTTTTGCCTGAAAAAATACATTGTTACCCTGTATAACATTGTAAAGAAGCATATAACCTAATTTCTGTGAATACAGCACATATCAGTACAGGATTTCAAAGATTTGTGATGTGAAAAGGAAATGCTATATTCACTGAGAAATCTCAGGAGTAACAAATTTGATAGAAACTAGAAGATTGGCAAAATTCTGTGCTGACTTACACCCGACACAATTGAACTGAAGTCTTTGGTTGACTTCACTGATTTTCTTCAGTGAGGTTGCGTGGGGGTGAGTCAGTACTGAATTTGCCTCTATGCATATGACATATCAGAAGCTAAAGACCCAGAACAACAAAGCAGGAGAGTCTGTCTGTACTGCAGTTATCTAGCTACACTACTAAACTAGAGCAGTAGGCCCAGACTCTCTCCTTCTGTAGCCACTTTTATGTCAGTTAAATGGTATGAAGTGGCCATGAAGCCAGCGTATTCGTCAGTCCCAAAATTCCTTCAGGGTAGGGATTTCCCAGATGGTGACGGGCTGGCATAGAACCTAGGTGTAGGAAATGTAGAGGACACAGCTGAGGAAAGGGAGTGTGGCCTGAGCACCTCTGTACTTCAGTAATCGCTGGATGTCAGAATGGCCCCTTTGGGGGCCATGGGCAGCTGGTTCAGTTTAGACAGGCCTTTGGGCTGCTTTAAGTTATACCCAGCCGCTTCAAGATCAGAACGTTGACTTAAAGTGACCCTTGTATGCACAGCCCTCTCACTAAACTGCACTGAGAGCAGCACAGCTGGACCAAAGGCTCTGGCTCTTAGTGACATACGGTAGTTGGAACAGGTAGCTGGGAATAAGACTCCTGGCTTTGTTCTGCCACAGTTTGTGATCTTAGCCAAGTCACTTAACTTTTTTGTGCTTCAGTTTATTCATCTGTAAAATGGGTTATAAGATATTTCCCTGCATCCTACAGCTCTTGTGAGATTTATTGCAGAGTGCCTTGAGAATCCTCAGCCTCGAAAGTATTGTTACTTATTCCTTGCATGGAATGGCAGCCATTCAAGGTCTACTTATGCACTCTCTTGGCTGTTAGGAGAGTTTTGTGGCAATTTAATATTACTCTAGATACCCGACAAACCAAATTTTCATTTTCAGGGATGATATTACAATTTGTAGGATCCCAGCAAAGAGCTCCAAGCTGCCATAAGGGAGAGAATTTAGTCAGGCTCTGGTGCTGCTGCTAGAGGGGAAGATCCAGTTCAGACCTGTGAGGTACCAGATCAGTGCAGGATTGTGAGTGCCTACCAAAGCAGGGCCCCCAAAGAAACTGCTCCCGTTGCTTAAACCTAAACCATTGTTTTACAGACTGTTTGAAAGCACATGCCCAGTTTAGATTACTATAGCTAAAATGAGGTGGTTTAAATTAACTGAATGCCATGGCTTCAACCTTAGCAGTGTGGATGGTAGTGTAGTATTCTTCATGCTGTATGCAATATTCTTATTATTCAGTCATTCAGTCTGTTCCTTGATGGAGAAAACATGATCAAATTTTACTCTATGATACTCAGTAAATGTGAGAGTGCTAAATAGAAGGAATTTCAGCCAAAATTAAAGCCAGCTTCAGGCATGGCACAGAAAGAAAGAGAATGAAAGGGACAGACCAGGAGACCAAGTCTGTTACTGAGCTGATCACATATTTTCTCCCAGGGGAGACAATATGAAAGACACAAGAAATATCATTTGCAGTAATTAGAAGAACAATGTCATCCCCCTGTATAAATATTTTAGATTTCAGCACATGTCCCGTGTAGGTCATGAACAGAAAGACTGAAAAGGAGGAGGTGGGGCTGGCATCAGCTGTTGACATTGTAGTACTCCAGCAGATAATGTAAATGGCACTGACAGAGAGCCCTTCAATGAAACCTTCTGAAAATGATATAAAGGACAAAACCAGCGTCTAAGCAAAGAACTTCAAGATCACCAAGTGAGATTAGAGATGTAAATTTAGTGTTACATAGGAACATCCAAATGCCAGGAGAAGACCTAGAGGTTCACTGAGGCTTGTCATTTAAGCAATATGCTTCAAACAACGTAAAATCAATCCACTCCTCAGCATCTCTTCCCTAGATTCTACAGGTGGCTCTGTACTCTCTGGTTTGGCTCTTCTCTAAAATTCATCTCTGTCTTGTGCTGATTTGGACCCTGAATTTGGTCTACACATAGGTGCTGGAACTAGGGGTTCTGGGATGTGTTGCTGCACCCCCTGGCTTGATGTGGTTTCCATCATATACAGGATTTATGGTTTGGTTCAATGGATCTCAGAACCCTCACTGTACAAATAGTTCCAGCACCCTTAGTTCTACATTTTCAATTTCCCTCTGAAAAGAAATTCTATCTCAATGGCTTATCACCAATCTTCACTTAAACACCCATCATTAAACCTCTTTTTGATCAGCTGTTTTATAATTAACTGGTTTATATCTTTGAGATGACTTTCTTCCTGCAAATGGAAGTGTCTGACTAATTCAGGAAAAGTGAAGTGTAACAAAACTGTCCTCATCCCCCTAATGGAAATTCCAATAGACTCTATTAGACTCCTTCAGCTGATCTATGGATTACTACTGATTTCTAGTGCTTTCTACTGGAAGACTAGTATCTCCAGAATGACCAGAGACCAGTAATAAATCTGATGCTCTGTTCCAAAATTGGCTTTCCAACTGGAACTAGTAGGAACCAGTTGCAAGTTTTCTTTTGGAACTTCCTCTAGGGCTATCAACCACATCTACACTAGGAATCATTCCTCCATAATTCTGGAGTGGGCTTTACATGACAAAGGCTAGCCCTATCAAGAAAAAGAAGTATGGCGCAGGTGCAAAGGGTCAAAATTGTGCCACGCCCAGCTGAGTATTAAAGGAGAATTAGCATCAACCCCAGCATACCGCTATATTTCATACAACACACTGAGCTTAAAAAACAAGGTAATGTACAGTGAAAAAGATGTTTCAGTGAAAAACAAATGATCAACCCAATCATTGTAAATGTCTTGGCTATATCTCTTTGAAATGCATATTGCTCATTAGCTTTCTCTGCTTGCGACAATGTGGTCCCGTAAAGAAATAGTTTGAAGCTCAAAGTACATGCTAACAGAATATATAGGCTTCACCAGGGATTGGCAAGGAGATATTTTGTGTCTCAGCAGAAGACAGACTGTTTCATTAGCAATACATGATGTAGGAGGCAGGCAGAGTTGTAGGACTGAGATATTTGTTGACCATGCAGAGAGGCCATTATTATAAGCTGAGGGTATGTTTACAGTGCAATGTAAGCCTAGGCTTGAACTCAGGCTCAAGCCTAAGCTCCCTTCCGTATACACACAAGTCTTACTAACCCAAAGCTCGGATCCAGGGTTGCAGGATCATACGGAGATGGAGGGTCTAAGCCTGAGTCAAGCCAGGATTCAAGTTCCATAGCTTTGTAGTGTAGATACAACCCCACAGGACTCATGCTCTGGGAGTTTGCCAAAAGTATTTCATGATCCCACGGGGGGACTTTGTCTTCTGGACGGTCAACTTGACTGTCCACCAAACTTTCCCCATACTGCACCATGAACAAAGGGCTAGAGCAGCCACATTTTGGGAGGGAGCTAGGAAGTCTGGAATATGGGTGTTTGGACTTAGGCCCTCATAATGCAGTGTAGACACTGGAGCCCCTAGTTGGAACTCAAGGTTCAACAATTCCTAACCTGGTGTTATAAATTAGTGTAGATGTTAACAAACCCAGGGTCTGCTAACTCACGTTCTAACCCTGGGCTTACATTGCAGTGTAGACAGACCCTGTGGATACAACCTTTCAGTGCTGGGGCTGAAAATTGCTGTGTAGATGTTTGGGCTGAGGTTGGAGCCCAAGCTCTGGGACTCTCTGAAGATCGAGTGTCCCATAGCTCAGGCTACAGTCCAAGCCAGAATGTCTACACAGCAATATATAGCCCCACAGCCTGAGCCCTGCAAGCCGGAGTCAGCTGATCTGCACCAGCCATGGCCATGCTGTGGGTCTTTTATCCCTGTGTAGACACCCTGAGAGGCTAGTGCTTGTCTGCAAGGAGCCTAGCCACCATCTTCCATTCCTGAGTGCCAGGTGTCCTGCCAAATGAGGTCCCTCCTGAAGCCTGTCCCTCTTTCTCCACTCCCACTCATCATAATACAAAGACGACAGTAACATGTCCTCTGTGAAGAGATTGTTGGGATAGCATGGGTCAAATTCAATAATTACGCCTATATACTGAAGAGAAGAAAATGGAAAGCTCTGGGAGTTGACCCGGTTGGCACTAGGAGCCAGACCCTCCTTGAGGTGTGGAAACAAGAAAATATTAGCTGGGAAAACCTTTCTTCTACTAGTGTCAAACCTGGGCTGCACTATGCCTTTTCGGACACTCACATTAAGCTCTGTCTACGGATGGTTTTGTTTATTTCATCAGTGCTGAAGACAGCCATTTTGACTTTTTAGTTTCAATTCTATTTTAGAGTATTTCTAAAGTATTTAGCATGGTGGTGTCTAATCCAAAGGGCAGGAAAGAGCATTACGTTTTTTGTTATTATTACTGGGTCCTGAAAAATATCTATTTGTACATCCTTTGAGAGTTTGGGATAGGCAAGACCTGAGATTGCCTGATTTATTAGAGGGGTGTGTGTGTATCATATCCAAAATATTTCCAAGAAACCACACAGAGGAATCTTAGCATCTGGACAATGAGATCAAAAGTATTGTACCAGCTGTTTGTATCTGAAGCAGTCTGTCAGAATCCAAGACTACGTATATCCATGTTTAGTCCCCAATTGTATAAGCATCATCAACAATTCCTTTTCTCCTCATTCTCATTCTATGTATATTCTCTTTGACTCTCTCTTCTGACCTTCCCCATGGCAACAACATCCTGCAGGCAATGTGCAGTGTTTCCCTGTCTGCTGTACAGGAAATGTCTCAGTATTCCTATAGTCTCATTCCCAGGCAGGGTCATCTATGCCCTTGATCTCTGCCATACAAACTCCTAAAGGATGTGGCTACCCATTAAAAGACCAGTGTCATCTTAGAGGTCTCAGAGAGCTCTCCCTTTATATCCCTCTTAAACTCTTTCTTCTACTGTTGGTACCCTGAGCTTCAAAAATAAAGTGGGTTTATACTCTACGTCTGAGGTGACCAAAGTGTAGCTCAAAGACCACTGCTGGCTTTCTGCAATACAGTGATGATGATGATTATTTATTATTATATTTAATACTATGATTTATTTGTATTGTGGGGCCTCAGTAAGGATGAGGGCCCCATTGTTCTGGGTACTGAACAAATATGGTCCTAGCCCCAAGAAACGACATTCTGATTTGACACAGGATGCCATAAGAAAGTGTAATCAGCAATAGGAGGAAAGTGGGGAAGGAGGACAAGGGTAATAGTAACAAAGTACACATGAATTAGCTACATGCACAAGTTGATGGTTCCAAACAATCCCTTACTACCATTAACTGATTTCCTGAAGGTGGCACATCAGAGTGGGTCTAGAAGGGAGGGTAGTAGCCTAACAGATTAGTTCAGGGAGGGTGTGCCATATGCAAAAGATCATGTGGAAACAGCACTGAGACCTTTGTAGGAGAAGCAGGAGAATGGGCATTCAAGGCTGACACCACTGTTGAAGCAGATCGGGCAGGGGAGAAGGTAATAACAGGCAAGAGCAGATAAGTACAGATGGGCAGAATCATGACGGGCCTTCAGGATGAGGACAAGAAGCTTGAATCTAAGCACTGAAATGTAAGTATTCATATGTGTAGCTCTCTGTCCAATAAATGTACCAGGTTAGGACTCAAGTACACAATTGCCTGCTCCCATTTGCTTCTCTTGTAGCTCCATGCTAATAGGGACTGAATTTGGGACCAAACACAAAGCAAAAATAATAGGGTAGGTCACTCCAAAAGGGAGTGGGGGAATTTATCACCTTAGGGTGGTTGCATTAAGATGAACGGAGTAGTTTACACTTCTTGGAGCTGGTGACTCACGCCGTATGAAGACTCAACCGGACAAGTTACACGTGGCTTACGTTGGCAAGCTTTTGATTGTATCCATGAGGGCAGGAAACATTTTTTTAATGAAAAATTAGATTCTGATTTCTTCCTGGGGCTCCAATCCCTGGACTATGGTATCTGTCTATGCCTTAACCCATCCCTGATAAAACCTAGTCTACCCTTGGATTTTAGCCACTGGTGTAAACCCCTATCATATACATACTTTATACCAGTGTAAACTATTTCTACACTAGGGATTTGCATTGGTGCATCTACATTTGTGGCTGAAGTCCCAGGGTAGGCAAGGCCTTAGTCTTCTGTGGCCAAAGAATAAGGCCATAGCTACATTATGGGCATTACTGCGGCATAGCTATGGTACTGTAGTTATACTGCTGTAACCCTATAGTGTAGATGCAGACCACGGGAATGGAAGGGGCTTTTTCTATCACTGTAGGAACTCCACCTCCCCTAGTGATGGTAGCTAAATCGATAGAAGAATTATTTTCTTGACCCGTGTCTACATTGTGGGGCGGGGTGGGGTTTAGATTGGCATAGCTTCACATCCCGGAATGCCGTAGCTATGTCGACCTAAGCTTTAAGTGTAGCCAAGGTCTAAAATTGTGCTCAGCCCCTGCACAAGTTGGGGAGAGGCACAATCAATTGCCCTACCCCTACAGTGTGCAAGGATTTTGCACAGTAGTAGACCTTGTGCTCGCTTGATCCTGTTGTATTATTTCCCTTCTCATCTTTGAAATATGCGATTGATTGCAGGAACACTATCAAACACCAAGAAACAAACAAACATAGGAAATCGTTCCAGAAGAAACGTGGACAGTTAAGAATAAACGATAGTTGTTGCCAGTGTTCCAATTGTGACCTCTGTCCAGAACTGAATTACAATGCGCTGATGCTGAAATGAGCTGTGAAGAACGCCTTTACTTGGCAGCAAGCAAGGTGCTGTTTATGGCAGCACTAAGTAGCGTGAGAATGCTGGGGTGGAGTCCCTCACTGGGTTATTAGAGCTGGAAGAGAAAGCACTTGTGGCCTCAGGCAAGGTGACAAGCTTGTGAGCAGCCTGAAGGATAAAGCCACCGAGAAACACCCAGTCTCCTGCACTAATAACAATATTCATCTGCATCCCTCTGTTCCCACAGCAGAGCACTGCCTGCAACAAATTACAGCTTATGTGCAATGGCACAGTTTCAAAGCTGCACTTAACACACTTGGGATAATTTGACCGGACTTTCTCTACTTGGGAGTAAATGTTTTGAAAATGGCAGGCACCCAGGAAGTCAGAGGCATTATTTGTGCTTGAGGTTTGAATTATTAGAAGCATTTTATTATTAAACTATTGCTATTACCCTAGCGCTGGAGGCTGGAGCGCCTTTATGCCAGCCACTGCACATACACCTATGACGATACAGTGCTTACCCTAAAGACTTTACAGGCTGAGAAGACATGTGACATGCAAAGTGTGAGAGGAGAGGAATACAATCGATTATATACAATTTTTACATACTGTGAGGCTACACCCCATATTCTTTATGGAAATATGCTTATGATATGGAAGTGGCATAATGGAGATATATTTTATGCAAGATGGGTCTTGTAAGGTATCATCAGAAAGGTTATAATTTACTGAATGTGATTATTCAATCTGTATGCATGTATCATTTCTGTATCTAACATTAAGAATATTGACTATGTAACAATTACAACTGTGTGTGTATTTGGGAGACCCACCAGACAACAGGCCATCAGCCTTGATGAGCCATTAAGAAGAAACAAAGACTTTGAAGGTATAATTTCTCTCCTTCCTGAGAGGTATCCTAGGACATAGCTGTGACGCTACTAGGTCAGATGGTCCTGTCACCTGGTACTAAATACCATCTTGGAGTTCTAGTAATTTTCCACTAAAAGGTGGGGGAGGTCAAGACTGGAAAACAAAAGATTCCCTCCGTATGTAAATCTTATTTATGGCTGGGGAGTAAGGCAAACAGGACTGTTCTCCATTGCCTTCCTGCCCAAGAAGAAAGACTGCTGAAAGTACCTGAAGAGACAAAGGAACTGAGTGGTGGGAAAGGCCCGGGCTGAGTCCAGACTAAGACAGGAGTCTAGTCTGTAAAGAGAAATAACTGGAACTCTAAGCTACAGAAACTCTGCAACTTGCCTGAAACAACATTTAGGGTGTGAAATGACTTCTTGAAACCAATCTCCTTAAGATCTTAACCTTAATATGCGTGTTTTGTTTTATTTGCTTGGTAATCTGCTTTATTCTGTCTGTTATCCCTTATAATCACTCAAAATTTACCTTTTATAGTTAATAAACTTGTTTTTGTTTGTTTTAAAACCCAGTTTGTACAATTTATAACTGGGGGTGGGGTGCAGGGAGGGGAGAATTTGTGCATATCTTCCTCCACATTGAGGGAGGGGGCGAATTTATGAGCTTATGTTGTATAGATTTCTCTATAGCACAAGACAATATTATTTTGGTTGTACTTTCCAGAGGGGAGATGCACTTGAGTGCTGGATAATTTCCTAGCTGAATCTTCCCATAGAGAGCTGCTTGCAGACTCTGTGCAATTCTGCAGCTGGTGCATCCCTACCTGTGTGTGTGTGCCAGAGAGCCTGATTCAGCAAGACACAGGGAGAGGGAGCCAAGGCTATTGGAACAAGCAGGCTCAGTGAAATCCCAGTACATCAGGTGGCATCCCAGATGGGGTGGGGTTGGGGGGCAACCCGTCACACATACATATAACAAGTGCAATTTTTCTCCTTATAGAGATATAAGTGCCAACTCTGTGCCCGTTGAGACATCACTGATTTGTTGATTTCTAGTAGGCATTATGGCAAAGGTGGGTTTTGGGAGACTTAAAGGACAAGAGGGCTCATGGATCAATTGTGGGGAGATCATTCCATGTGGGAGCACAGAAGAAGGCACAGAGATGTTTGTATGAGAAGCTGACAAACAGGTAAATGGGGCTGGACCTGTGGCTGGAAAATGTGGGGCACGGTTGATGAGATAAGAGATGATAAAGGATAAATAAGAAGGGGCAGAGTTGTGAAGGGCTTTGAACATGAAGCTGAGATGCTTTAAACCAATGTAATGAAGGGGGGAGACTGCAAAGGGACTCAGAGGGGGGCGATGAGGTCAGTATGATTGGCAAGGAAGACTACCTTAGCAGCTGTATTTTGTACGAACCCAATGAGAATGTTGTGGGTGTTATAGGATAGAGGGGAGGAGGTCACAGTAATCAAGGCAAGAGGCGATGAGGGCCTGGACTGGAGTTTTCACCGTCTGGTTAGTTGGACAGGCAACACATCCTGTCAGTCTTATTTGAAAAGTCAATAAGATTTTGTGCAGAGAAATGAGGAAGTGGGAGTGGGGAGAATTTTTAAGAGGGAGTGAATGGGGCTGTACTTGGGGGAGGCAATGGGTATGTTCACACAGCCCGCAACAGCGAGACTCCGAATCTAGGGCTGACAGACTTGGACCAGTGGGACTTGCACTAGTGCTCTAAAAATAACTGTGTAGACAGCACTTGGAAGTTGCGGCTCACACTGGAGTTTGGACTCTGAAGCCCACCCCCGTCACTAGGCTTCAGAGCCCAAGGTATAAATTTAAAATGCCGTTTACACAGCTATTTTTAGAGCACTAGCATGAGCCCTGCTAGCCCAAGTTTGTCAACCTGGGTTGGGAGGCTCACTGCTGTGAGCTATGTAGACCTACCTGATGAGGCGGGAAAAATAGTGCTGTTTGGCAAGGGCTATGACAGAACTGAAGGAGGAGAGAACAAACTGGTAATGGATGAAGTCCATGTGGTCATGAGTTTTTCTCCAGAGGCATTCAGTAGTAGAGATGCAGAGCAGAGGTGGCGGATGTTGGGGATTAAGGGACAGACTTTGTGGTGAAGTGACACTCAGTATAAATACTACGTATGCTGATAGGAGAGGTTCTCCTGTCGGCACAGGTAATCCACCTCCTTGAGAGGCAGTAGTTAGGTCACCAAAAGAATGCCTCCATCAACCTAGCCCTGTCTAAATGGCGACTTAGATCAGCTTAACTATGTTACTCAGGAGTGTGGATTTTTTTACACCCCTGAGCGATGTATCTGGGTCGACCTAATTTTCTAGTGTAGACCAGCCCTAGTGAGAGGAGAATCAAGCCCTACATCTCTGATAGAAATTGAAATGTCAACATGTGCCTTACATAAGTGTTGTGAATGCCCTGCTAGCACAGTGTGATGACATGGCTGCCAAGAAGACGAAAAACTCAGCTTCACTAGTAGACAAATACCTCAGAGCTGTAGATGTGACGAAAGTAGAATTACTTTGCTTGCACTCATGCAGTATTGGCTTCTGTGAAGTAGTAACATGTTTGGTAATGGATGCAATGTGCAGAACTGATGAATTTGTACAGCAATGAGTGATTGGAGCACATTAAAAATCGATTACAAACTACCCTGCCTAGCGTGTCTCAAGGCTATTATGAAATGGAAATTTTAAAAAAAGGGAAATGGCTACTGATATTATACCTATGCATGTATCACTGCTATTGTTGATCATTAATCATTTACATGGCACCTTACAAAACACAGAGTATGAGATTATAAGGAATAGGTGGAAGTGAGATCATCTGTCCTGTGGGTCCAATCCCAGCAAATCAAGCTCAAACTCCAACTGCAACATGAACAGCCTCAAAAAAATGCAGAGGCCAAAATAAACCAAACAATTTTCAAAAAGCTCTGGTGGATCATTAGCAGGCCTAAAGGAAAGTTCTAACAAAGCATTGCTGGTTCAGGAATGCAGAACTAGTGCAAAGCACAGCTGATTCTTATCACATTGGCAGTTCCAGTGAAACAATTCACACGCAGCTCGGCATACATGATAATAGCACCCACAGGCACCAGCTTCTAATTTTTCCCGGGGGTGCTCAGCCCCAGACCCCACCCCCACTTCACTCCTGACCCCAACTCCTCACCCCTGCCCTGCCTCTTCCCCTCCCCACTCCACTCCTGCTCCCACTCCATCCCTTCTCCCAAGCCCTCACCCTCACTCTGCTTCTTCCTGCCCCCACTCCGCCCCTGCCCCGCCTCTTTCCTCTCCCAAGCGTGCCCCATCCCCTCTCCTCTCCCTCCCTCCCAGTGCCTCCTGCACGCCACGGAACGGCTGACCCATGGCGGGTGGGAGGGAGGGGGAGGAATTGATTGGCAGGGCCACTGGCAGGCGGGAGTGGGGGGAAGAAGGGAAGCTTGGTTGCAGGGAGGTGCTAAACACCTGCTCATTTTTTTCAGGGGGTGCTCCTGCCCTGGCACACCTATGGAGTTGGCACTTATGATATCACCTATCCAGGCTTCACTAAAGAAGACATTCCTTGACCTTTAATGAAGTACAACTTTTCCAAGCCATTACACTTGAAAATTAATCCTCAGACTTTGTTTCTCCCCATAAAGAAAAAAGGAGGTTTCCAAATTTGTCTGAATATTTGTTATTTAATTTGGTTAAGAACTGTTCACTTTTCAAAAGGGACACATTCTATTATGTTATTTATCTAAGAACAGAAGAATGGCCATACAGGGTCAGCCCAATGGTCCATCAAGCCCAGTGTCCTGTCTTCCAACAATGGCCAGTGCCAGATGCTTCAGAGGGATTGAACAGAACACAGCAATTTATCGTGTAATCCACCCCATTGTCGTGTCCCAGCTTCAGGCAGTCAGAGGTTTTGGGACACCCAATGAGGTTAAACCATGGCCATCTTGGCTAATAGCCATGACAGACCTATTCTTCATGAACTTATCTAATTATTTTGTGAACCTAGTCATACTTTTGGCCTTCACAACATCCCCTGGCAACAAGTTCCACAGGTTGACTGTGTGTTGTGTGAAGAAATACTTCCTTATGTTTATTTTAAACTGCCTGCGTATTAATTTCATTGGGTGACCCCTGGTTCGTGCGTTATGTGAAGAGGTAAATAACAGTTCCTTATTCGTTTTTTCCAAACCATTCATGATTTTATAGACCACTCGCATATCCTGCCCTGCTGTCATCTCTTTTCCAAGCTGATCAGTCCCAGTGTTTTTAATACCTCCTTATATGGAAGCTGTTCCATACTGCTAATAATTTTTGTTGCCCTTGTCTCTACTTTTTCCAATTCTAAAATATCTTTTTTTTTGGTGGGGGGGGAGGGAGATGAGGTGACCAGCACTGCATGCAGTATTAAAAATATGGGCATACCATGGATCGGGGTGGCCAACCTGAACCTGAGAAGGAGCCAGAATTTACCAGTGTACATTGCCAAAGAGCCACTGTAATAAGTCAGTAGCCCCCCATCAGCTCCCTCATCCCTGCTCCCAGCACCTACACCCACCAGCAGCCCCGCCCATCAGCACCTCCCCCTCCCTCCCCGCACCTCCCGATCAGGTGTTTCATGGCGTGCAGGAGGCTGGGGGGGGGGAGGGGGCAGAGGAGCGAGGGCACGGCAGGCTCGGGGGAGGGCGTGGGAAGGGGTGAAGTGGGGGACAGGGCCTGTGGCAGAGCCAGGGGTTGAGCAGTGAGCATCCCCTGGCACGTTGGAAAGTTGGCGCCTGAAGCTCCAGCCCTGGAGTCGGTGCCTATCCAAGGAGCCGCATGTTCACTTCTGAAGAGCCACATGTGGCTCCGGAGCCGCAGGTTGGCCACCCCTGCCTGGATTAACATAATGGCATTTTGATATTTTCTGTCTTATTATCTACCCCTTTCCTAATGGTTCCTAACATTCTGTTCTCTTTCTTTACTGCTGTTGCACACTGAGCAGATGTTTTCAGAGAACTATCCACAGTGATTCCAAGATCTCTTTCTTCAGCGTTAACAGCTAATTTAGACCCCATCATTTTGTATGTATAGTTGGGAGTATGTTTCCCAATATGCATTACTTTGAATTTATTATCATTGAATGTCACCTGCCATTTTGTTGCCTAGTAACCTAGTTTTGTTAGATCCCTTTGTAACTAATGTTGCCACCTCACTGTTTACCCCTTTTTTCAGATCATTTATGAATATGCTGAACAGCACTGGTCCCAGTACAAATCCTTGGGGACCCCACTATTTACCTTTTGCCACTGTGAAAACTGACCTTTTATTCCTACCCTTTCTTGCCTATCTTTTAACCAGTTACTGATCCATGAGAGGACCTTCCCTCTTATCCCATGACTCATTACTTAACTTAAGAGCCTTTGGTGAGCGACCTTGCTAAAGGTTTTCTGAAAGTCCAAGCACACTTTATCCACTGGGTCTCCCTTGTCCTCATGCTTGTTGATACCCTCAAAGAATTCTAAGGGATTGGTGAGGCATGATTTTCTTTTACAAAAGGCATGTTGTCTCTTTCCCAACATATCGTGTTAATCTATGTGTCTGATAATTCTGTTCTTTACTATAGTTTTAACCAATTTGCCTGGTACTGAAGTTAGACTTACTGGCCTGTAATTACCAGAATCACCTCTCGAGCCTTTTTTAAAAATTGGTGTCACATTAGCTATTCTCTAGTCATCTGATGCAGAGGGCTGATTTAAGTGATAGGTTATATTCCACAGTTAGTAGTTCTGCAATTTCATATTTTAGTTCCTTCAGAACCCTTAGATGAATGCCATCTGGTCCTGGTGATGTATTACTGTTTAATTTATCAGTTTGTTCCAAATCCTCATCTACTGACACCTCAGTCTGGGACAATTCATCAGATTTGTCACCTAAAGGGAATGGCTGAGGTGTAGGAATCTCCCTCACATCCTCTGCAGTGAAGGTTGATGCAAAGCTGTTCCACATTGTCACAATCAACCTTCTAGCCAACAGTAGGGCTATATTTGGAAACATTTTTGAGCTACTTGCAGGCTGTCGTCTTAATATCAGCCAGGAGGCACAGCCTCTCTAGGATCCCCCTCTCCTAGAGAAAGTCAAAACAGCTTTTTTCCTGCAGTCTCCTGTTTGACATTGTCTTGTTCATTGGAATTAGGAGGCCAAATAGGGTTGCCAGGTGTCAAGTTTTCTACTAGAATGCACAGTCGAAAAGGGACCCTGGCGGCTCCGTTCAGCACCACTGACTGGGCCATTAAAAGTCAGATTGGCAGTGCAGTAGGGCTAAGCCAGGTTCCCTACTTGACTTGTGACCTCCTGCATCCCAAACCCCTCATCCCCAACCCCACCCCAGAGCCCACACCCCCAGCCAGAGCCCTCACCCCTCCCATGTCCCAAACCCTCTGCCCCAGCCCTGATCCCCCTCCTGCCCTCCAAACCCCTCATCTCCAGCCCCACCCCAGAGGCCACACCCCCATCTGGAGCCCTCACACACCCCTCGCCTCAGCCCCCTGCCACAGCCTAGAGCCCTCTCCCACACTCCAAACTCCAAATCCCACAACCCTGGCCCCACACCAGAGCCCACATCTTCCTTGCACGTCAACCCCCTGTCGCAGCCCGGAGCCCCATCCTGCACCCTCAACCCCCTCATTTCTGGCCCCACCCCAGAACTTGCACCCTCAGCCCAGAGCCTGTACCCCTTCCCACACCCCAACCTCCTGCCTCAGCCCGCAGCCCCCTCCCATACTCCCATACCCTTCAGCTCCACCCCCACAGCCTGGAGCCCCCTCCAGCACCCCAAACCCCTCATCTCCAGCCCCACCCCAGAACCCACATCCCCAGGTGGAGCTCTCACCTGCTCCCGCACCCCAATCCCCTGAGCCAGCCTGGTGAAAATGAGCAAGAGAGTGAGGGTGGGGAGAGTGAGCGACAGAGGGAGGGGGGGATGGAATGGGTGGTGGGCGGGACAGGGGCGGGGCCTCATAGGAGGGGCGGGACCAGGGCAGAGCAAGATTGTTCGGGTTTGTGCCAGTAGAAAGTTGGCAACCCTGGGCCCAAACCCTTAGTTGGTGTAAGTCAGCATAGTTCCATTGACTTTAGTGGAGCTATACCAATTTGTGCCAGCTGAGGATCCACCCCAGTGGAGTTATACCAGAGTAAACACTGGTATAAGTGAGAGGAGAATGAGGAGTCTGGTTATTAAAGTTCTTATTATCCATAAGGGAGGATGTATTCCATGTTCCAGAATGCTGTGTAATAACCCAGAACCAATTAACATAAAATTAGTTCCCAAAGAGGAATCCAAAGGTGCCTTTGAATGAAATACATTGGTGCAGTTCCTCAGATGGTGCTGCTCCATCGCAATGGAACTCGCTCAGTTTACACCTGCTGAGGATCTGGCCGTTGTAACTGTGACTGTGCCGAGAAAGCAGCATGGTAGGGTTACAAGGTTGAATTCCTGCATTGCTGAATGTCATTTAACACCACACATCTTTAATTTTACACCACTGGATTCACTTCCAATCCAAATTGCTTTTTTTCACTGAAAATAATGTTGTTTGCTCCAGCAGAGCAGTCATGTTCCGGGATCATTCTTGCTGGTGCTGCAGAGCCAGGCAGTTTTCTATTGCCTCACCCTGGGACATCAGGGAAAGGAGGGAGGACCAGGTCCTAGAAAATCCAGGAAGAATGAGACACACAATCAGCACTTTTAAGTGCACAAGGAAAGAAGAACTGGGCAGTAAGGTTTTACATCCATACCTTGAGGAGGTGCCTCGATTGCTGAAGCGGTAGCTCCATAAATCAGGTGATGTTTTAAATTTGCCATCTGTTTTGTTTGCTTAGTTTATCTTATTGGTCAGTGTTATGAATGGTTACAGTGACAATCAATCCCTACATAGTAACTTTTAATGCCAGTGTACCTTCAATTTTCCCACCACTTTGATGTGTGAGACTCAGAATTTTATCCTGTTCTTCCCTAGTTTAGGGCCAGATTGTTCCTCACGTTGAGGTGTGCACAGCCCACTTAAGTGCTATGTTGAATTGCAGCCCCTGTGCATGATGCTCCAAAAGGGGGTGTGGAGGAAGAGGTGCAATGATTTGGCCTCCCAACTCCAGCTATCAGAGCTGGTCCACTATGCAGTGGAGGGGAATCAGTCATACCGCAAGAAAGGGTGTAGTAGCAGGCATGCAACTTCTGTGCACCTATTTTCAGAAGTGCCTAGTGGTTTTGGGTGTCTTCATTTTTGGGTATCACCTGATTTTCCTAAAGAGCTTAGCTCCCACCCTTGCAAGTGCAGGTCCCTTCAAAAGGTTATAATTTGGGCACCCCAAAATGGAGGCAGCCCAACTCTGAGTCACTTAAGCTGTGTAGAATGCTTCACAGAACTCCACATGGAGTTTTGCACCATCCCTAAAACAGACCTGTAGGTAAATGGAATAATCCAGCCCCAACGGGTTTTTGTTTTTCTAACTACTATGTCACTTTTCTCTTTTATTTCTCACTACTTGCTTAGGAATATGGACTCTTATACTATTTTATAGCCACCTGCTGCAAACTGCACTGTAGTGGGGCAGTGACCCTGCTCCAGCCCTGAAAGGGTTAAAAGCCAGCCCTTGGAGAGGGCTGGGTCTGAGAGCCAATAAGAATAGGCTGATTGGGAAGGAATCCACAGCTGGGGCCATGCCCAATCAGGCCACAGCTGGCCCTATAAAAGGGCTGTGAGCCCAGGAGCTAGGGCAGTTTCTCTCTAGTTCTTGAGAGAGAAGGCCCTGGTTGCGAAGGGTACTTGAGATAGCAGGGCTGGGGAGCTCCAGCCTGGTCAAAGGCCAAAACAGGTACTAGGGTTGCAAAGGTGCAGCCTGGGGTTAGGCAGAGGCAGCAGGTCTAAATGCCCACCTTGCCAATGATGAGTTGTTTACAGACTGCAGTCTGCTCCTGTGAGTGGGGGTTAGATGATGACTAGCAGTAGCCACTGGGGCAAGGTGGGTTTAGAGGGTGGGGGTTTGCCTGGGAGGGAAGACCCAGAGCGGGGGTACTGCAGGGGCAGAACCCTGAAGTAAAGGGCACTGTAGTCTGGGCAGGACACAGGGCCTGAGGCAGGTGAGCCATGGGCCTGCAGAGGGTGTTCTGGGCTGAAATTGAGCTAATTCCCAGGATAACCAGCAGGAGGTGCTGCACCAGTGAGTCTTGCCTTACTACATGAACTTATGCTTTTTTAATATTATACCCTTTAGTTTCTTCCTCCCTCCCACCCATACTATTTATTTCAACTCCTTTTCTTTGTGTGTTTATTGATATTAGCAGGCTTGATTCTCATTTATACTAACCCCATCCCTCTTATACCATTCTGGCAGCGTGAAGGGATCTTAAAGTGAGAATAAATTTTTTTTGTGTACTCTAGGGCCCCTTTTCATTGCCAAAGTGGTGTAAGGTGGTCTTAGTGTAAATGAGAATCAGACCCGTGTGTTTCATTCCTAAGAATGAGGCTTTGTTTTTTCCCCTCTATTTTTCACAAATAAATACCTCTGGAAAGGCAAAAAATTAAACATTTGCTGCTGCTTGTTCTTCCTTTGACTTGCTTAATTCAATAAAGCTATAGAACTGGTAGATATTGTGTTAACATGTCTGTTCTGGTAATATTTTTAGTATTTATATTTGTCAAAGATGTACTTCCAAAAATCCTTTCAGGGATCTTACTTTTTAGAGTTGTGTACAGATTTCTCTGAGATGAACAGTGGACATTCCACTCTACTGATACTTCCTAATTTCATTTTGATGGGTGGCTACTATGAATTTTGGCAAGATTTGCTCAATGAACTCTCTTCAGGCTTTCTTGAAGATGCGTCATCTTGGCCATATATTCCTAAGGTTCTAATGCACTTATCTCAAAGGATCCCAAACCATTTCACAAACTCATGGTCCAGTTCTATCAACATTGGTTACCTGAGTAATCTCACTGGGTCTGATTCTGCATGGTCGTGCCCTTTGTGAAGCCATTTCTGTCTGTGGAGTGTAAATATAAAACACTATGCTTCTGAGTTAGTAGCATTTTATGCTCACTAAAAAGGCATAAAACCAAGTCAACTGAGTTAATTGTGATCACGAGACATAACAGCATCAAGCCCTAAGTATGTGAAGCACAGACTGCAAACCAGGGGTGGAGTGCAGAATCTAATATAATCTAAAATATTACTGCGTATGTTGTGATTATATGACAAAGGGTTTCCTGCTAAAAGACTGAATGTCAAGGCTAGAGAGATCAGAGGTAATTGCAGGGTGAAGCTGGTTGCTTTTTTTGTAAATTTCTTTTTAAAGGAGATCTTGCGGTTTACCTAAATCAAGGTAAGAGTGTAAGGATAATTTATGATTATACTCTGAAATAACTTTACAAGTTAAATTTAGTTGATCTAGTGGTGGAAGGAATTAGAATGAATTGTTCCTTTCTGATTTACTCTATTGAACCTCTTTTTACAGGTGATGGCATGCAGTGGAGTGTTCAGATATTTTTTGAGTCTTGAGTTTGTCATTTTTTTCCCTACATCAAAACAACCCAGATTTTTGTGCACCATCCATTCAAAGGGCTGTGGAATTCAATGGCAGTCAATGTGAGCCACAGGCTAGCTATCACTTAAGCAAAGTTTGACAAAGTGGATTCCCATATCTAATAATGCTAATCTACAGTAGTGGATAAGGCACACTTTTCCTGTTTTTATAGAATATTTCAAAATCAAGCTTGAAATATATTTTATTGACTATTTCAGACTTGTTGAGGAAAAATTATCATGTGCCAGTGATAGGTGCATGCAAAGCTACACACACATGTAGAGCCTGAATTGAAGCTGTTTAAAAATTAGGCCTCAAAAGTTTGGTTGTCCACTACACTGGTAGCTGTGGATTAGTTTTAACTTTGATCCTGAAAGCTTCCGGGTTTGGAACTACAGCTGTAGTAATCCTCTTGTTGCACTTGTGGAATCCTCCCTATTTTCTATAATAGATGGACTTTCTTACATCTTTCTCTTGCCTGAAGCTGAGATCCTGTTGAATAAGGTGAACTTTGAAGAGTACCTAGATTTGGAGGCTGACCTTCATTTGTCTAACAAGAAAAATGCCTGTAGGCTGAAAATGGAATGATCAATCAAGTGGATCTAGATTAGATACACTGATAATATCTAACATGATCTTCAAATACTGAACTAGGAAAAGACTCTTCTAAAATTATATACATCCATCCTTTTTAGCAAAGTGTGCATGATGAAAGAAATGGTAACGGATATCGTGGGTCACAACTAGTGCACGTCTCCTTGCTCTTGTCTACAGCAGCTACTGTGTCTCCGTCAACACCTGCTAGTTGCCTAGAGGTTTTTGCTTTGTTACTTTTTGATTGACAGGTTTGAAAGACAAAACCCATAGGAAGTTCACATTACAAAATGGAACGGTCACCATCACAGGATTTCCCTTTAATCCAAATTACTCATTTCCTTCATGCCAAAAGCAAGAATGAGTCCTGAAGTCCTGTTTGCACAGTTTGTGATGCTCATCAATTCTTAGGCAACAGGTGTTTTCGTTTTTTGTCACTTTCATTGAGCTTTTGTTCTTGTGTAGTTCCTTCATGTTACCTATGCTCTGCAAAGAGCAGAAGACGCAAGAGCTGTGCTGAGAATTACTGTAAAAACAAAGATCCCTGTGCAGTATTGAAATCCCTTGGAGGTGCACTTTGGGACCAATGATTCATAACTTTGGCTGCCGAAGTTTGGGTGTCCAACTGGAAAGACCCTAAAGGAGCCTGATTTTCAGAAAGCACCGAGCATCCACTTTCTGAAAAACCTTGGGCACCTAAAATCACTTGTTGCTTTTGAAAATCTTGGCCTGGGTTTTTAAACTTAAGGCTTGTGCGTATGTGTTCCTGGCAACTGACAAGAGCCTGCTGGAATAACAAGTCAGTGATGACCTTAGACCTAGCATGCTAGGTCTATCTAGCCACAAAGAGCCCTCCTCTTCCATGGGCCCTTCTTCACAGGCATATAGACATCTCTCTCTCTCTCTCTCTCTCTCTCTCTGTCCCTAGTTCCCCATCCAGGCTTTGGTCTCACTCTGACACTGTCACGCTCATCACATCCATCTCCTTGCCTCATCCTTCCCCTGCTCACTCCAGTTCCTGACTTCCTGGTGTACTTACGTGAGCAACAAAGGCTTCAGAGTCTCATAAAACGGAAGGTTGGGTTGCCACAGGTTGGAGGGAGGATATATTTGGTGTGGGGATGCAGAGGTGAGGGAGTGAGCTGGATGGAGCCTTGCAGTGCTCATAGAGTTCTGTAGCACCCTAGGAAAGATGTCAGCCCTGTAAGAAGCATACAACCCCTAAAAGAACAATGCTATATATATATATATTTTTTTACAACTGAAGTCCATACTATGAACTGTTGACTAAAGAGTGGACATCATGTCCTAGAATTAAAGCACATTTTAAAACTGCAGATTAAAAGGCTACTCTGTCGCTCCTAGTGCCAACAGAGAAATACAAAAGAGAGATGTAATACCGCTGGGGATAGCTCTGTTTTAATGACAGGTTTCCGAGTAGCAGCCGTGTTAGTCTGTATTCGCAAAAAGAAAAGAGTACTAGTGGGACCTTAGACTAACCAATTTATTTGAGCATAAGCTTGATGAAGTACTCCTGCGCTATTTTAATGCAATTCCTAGTCAGAGTTGAATGGAGGGCACATTTGTACAAAGATTTGGTAACTCTTGAAGGCTGGTGGCCGTTTAACCCATGATTAGAAAAAGCATTTACAGTGTCTCTTTTTGATTTTTCTCTTCACATTGTGTCTATATATTCTTAAGAACGGCCATACTGGGTCAGACCAAAGGTCCATCTAGCCCAGTATCCTGTCTTCTGACTGGCCAATGACAGGTGCCCCAGAAGGAATGAACAGAACAGGTAATCATCAAGTGATCCATTCCTAGCTTCTGGCAAACAAAGGCTAGGGACACCATCCTGGCTAATAGCCATTGGTGGACCTATCCTCCATGAACTTATCTAGTTCTTTTCTGAACCCTGTTATAGTCTTGGTCTTCACAACATCCTCTGGCAAGAAGTTCCATGGGTTGACTGTGCATTGTGTGTGTGGGAAAATACGTCCTTTTGTTTGTTTTAAACTCGCTGCCTAATTTCATTTCATAACCCTAGCTCTTGTGTTATGAGAAGGAGTAAATGACACTACTTCATTTTTCTTTCTCTACACCAGTCATGATTTTATAGACCTCAATCATATCCCCCCTTAGTTGTCTCTTTTCCAAGCTGAAAAGTCCCAGTCTTATTAATCTCTCTTCATATGGAAGCTGTTCCATGCCCCTAATCATCTTTGTTGCCCTTTTCTGAACCTTTTTCAATTCCAATATATCTTTCTGGACCACATCTGTACACAGTATTCAAGATGTGAACATACCATGGATTTATATATCTTTCTTTCCATTTCTTAATGATTCTCAACATTCTGTTCTCTTTTTCTGACTACTGCTGCATATTGATAGGATGTTTTCAGAGAACTATCCACAATAACTCCAAGATCTCTCTTGAGTGGCAACAGCTAATTTAGACCCCATCATTTTATATGTATAGTTGGGATTGTTTTCCATTCTATTCCATTGTTTTCCATTATCAACATTGAATTTCATCTGCCATTTTGTTGCCCAGTCACACAGTTTTGTGTGAGCCTTTTGTAGCTCTTAGTTAAGTCTCAAGCAGACTGCAATCTTGTAGTTTTTTATCATCTGCAAATTTTTCCACCTCACTGTTTACCTCTTTTTTTCCAGATCATGTATGAATATGTTGAATAGGACTTGTCCCAGTACAGACCCCTGGGGGACACCACTATTTACCTCTCTCCATTCTGTAAACTGACTATTTATTCCTACCCTTTGTTTCCTATTTTTTTAGCCAGTTACCAATCCATGAGAGCACCTTCCCTCTTACCTTGAGTAATTGAATGTTAAACGTGGCGTATTGACAGCCCTGTAGATAAGTCCTTTGTTTCACCAGAGAATAGATACATCATAGGCAGTGCTAGCATAAAGTTTCCCCGCACTCCCACACCAGTGTGTCTGCTCTAGCCTGGAAGGACCACTGCGATGAGTTCTAAGGGTACTTCAGTTTCCATGGGTTGAGTCCAAAGCCAACTGAAATCAATGAAAAGATTCCCATTGACTTCAGTGGGCTTTGGATCAGGTCCCATGCCCCGGCCTCTCGGCAGATGCTGCCATCAAAGGGTGGCAGCACATGATGGAGGGTTTTGATGTGTAGTAGTGCTGGCCTGAGGCAACTGACATATAAAGGGCTGTTTGCTAGCAAACATGAGATGAGTAGTCACCCTGCAACCTGGCTTAGATGAAATTCACCATTTGTTAAATATCTAACATATTTTGTATTTTTTTTTTCAGTGCTGCTTCTCCAGCTTTTGAGAACTGTGCTACGAATTGTGTGTTTGGTATTTTCTCTGATGGTTTATATTTGTGAATCGGTCTCAGAGGACTTACTTCAATAAGAAGAGAAGTATCATAGACTTTAAGATCAGATTGGACTATTATGATCGTCTAGTCTGACCTCTGTACAACACAGGCTACAGAATCTCACCCACCCACTACTGTAACAAACCCCTGACCTATGTCTGAGCTATTGAAGTCCTCAACTCGTGGCTTAAAGACTTCAAGAGGCAGAGAATCCCCCCAGCAAGTGACCCGTGCTCCACCCTGCAGAAGAAGGAGACCCCCCCCCCCTCCGGGCCTCTACCAATCTGCCCTGGAGGAAAATTCCTTCCTGACCCCAAACATGGCAATCAGCTAAACCCTGAGCATGTGGCCAAGACTCACCAGCCAGACACTGAGCAAAGAATTCTCTGTAGTAACTCAGATCCCATCATACCATCCCCTCCATAAACTTATCGAGCTTAGTCTTGAAGCCAGATATCTTGCTTCCACTGCTCCCCTTGGAAGGCTATTCCAGAACTTTACTCCTCTGATGGTTAACCTTCATCTAATTTTAAGTCTAAACTTCCCCATGGCCAGTGTATATCCATTTGTTCTTGTGTCCATATTGGTACTGATCTTAAATAATTCTTCTCCCTCCCTGGTATTTGCTCTCTCTAAATATATCAGAGGAATAATCGTATCTCCCCTCAGCCTTCTTTTGGTTAGTCTAAACAACCCAAGCTCAGAGTCTCCTTTCATAAGACAGGCTTTCCATTCCTCAGATCATCCTACTAGCCCTTCTCTGTACCTGTTCCAGTTTGAATTCATTCTTCTTAAACATGGGAGACCAGAACCGCACACACTATTCCAGATGAGGTCTCACCAGTGCCTTGTAGAACTGTACTAACACCTCCTTATCTCTACTGGAAATAACTCACCTGATGCATCCCAAGACCACATTAGCTTTTTTCATGGCCATATCACACTGGTGGCTCATAGTCATCCTGTGATCAACAAATACTCTGAGGTCGTCCTCCTCTGTTACCTTCAAGTGTTGCATCCCTAGTTTATAACAAATTCTTCTTAATCCCTAAATATGTGACCTTGCACTTTTCACTATTAAATTTCATCCTATTACTCCAGGTTACAAGGCCATCCAGATCTTCCTGTATGATATTCAGGTCCCTCTCTGTATTGGTAATACCTCCCAGCGTGACAGATTTCTGTTACCAATCTGCCTGAAGCATCAGGTGATCAGTCTAAGGCCACAGGATTGTTAAGGGAGGAGATAACAGAACACACCAAGAGTCTAAGTTTTAAAGCTTTATTGATAAAATAACAGCGGAGATTGATAGGTGCTCCCCACATCACTCAGAGGAAGGAAGAAAACATTAGTACCCCAAGCTGTAACTGACTTTCTCTCTCTCACACACACAAAAAAACCCCCTGAGACTGGCCAAGCCTGGGTGTAATGTAAGAAGAAGAGGGGGAGGGGTGGAGAGGAGTTCTGGTCCTAGGCCCAGGTCGTCCAGGGTCTGCTGTGATCTCCGAGTTGCTCCGGCTCTCAGGAGGGTTTTAAGTCCTGGGTTCCTTTGGGGGTGTTCCATTCCGCGACCTCTGTTCCTGGTGCTTTTTGTACCAGTCAAAACTGTCTCTCTGTGGTCTCTTTGACTTTCCCAAAACACACCGGCTAGACTCTGTTGTTCTCTGTTTTCCTCCTCTGCAGCCTTTGCTTGCCTTGCGTGTTATGGGCTGACTCTGCAGGTCTATTTTGTTGCATCTTCCTTTCTCACAGCTGGTTGGTGGATTTCCTCTTTCTTGGCAGGTGGCCGAGAGTCAGATGTGTGCTGTTGCCTTGAGCTGGCTCGAGTTAGCATCTTATCTTCGGGCCTAGTAGGAGCGTGGAGTTAACCCGTTCTCTGCTCTCTTCCATCTCTCCCTCAACCCCTTCCCCCACCCCGGCCTCTCGTGACCTGCAAAGGAATCCTTCATTCCACACTCATTCACTCACCTTTGACCATCCCAAAAAATCCTGCAATGTTTGCAACAGCATAAGCAATATACAATGCTGATCTGCCTTCCCCAGGGGACCCCTAGAGGGAGGGGGCCCTCAAGGTGTGACACCAGCTTTTTGTCATCCGCAGACTTTATTAGCACATTCCCACTTTTTGTGCCAAGGTCAGCAATAAAAAGATTGGTCCCAAAACCGATCCCTGAGGAACTCCACTAGTAACCTTCTGACCATTCACCTTTCAGTATGACCTGTTATCATCTCCCCTTTAACCAGTTCCTTATCCACCTTCCAGTTTTCATATTGATCCCCATCTTTTCCAATTCAGCTAATTCCCTATGTGGAACTGTATCAAGTGCCTTACTGAAATCAAGGTAAATTAGATCCACTGCATTTCCTTTGAGAAGGTACCAGAATTTTTTTTTTTTTTTTTTTTAAGACAAAGTCATTGCAGGAGGCCCATTTACTTCACTGGGATCAATATCAGGTACAGAAATCTTTTTAGGAGGAGAAAGTGGTGAAACTGACAATTTACAAGCCCTAAGGAAAAAACCCATTCAAGTAAAATATTTCTGCGTTACCTTTTCTTAAGCAAAAACAGTGTTCTAGTTTGTTTTTCAGGCTTCTACAGGTTTTTTTTTAAGGGTTTGTTCATATCTAGGTAAAAAAATGACAAGTTTGTATGATGTGTCTGGGCTAAGTTGACAAGCATACTGCATGGGTGATTTTTATAGAGAGCAAGGCCCAAGGTGTCCAAAGCAATCTAGTCACAAAAGTAAAAGTTGTCATATTTCTGAATATGTTCTTAAAGAAAAGCGAACCTCCATTTTTCTTGATAAAAATACAATAGAGAAAACCAAAACCATGAGAATGTACGTATGTGTGCTTAGCTTTCATGGATAAATGGCTACAACCATCTTAATTTAATAAGTGAATCATGCAAGCTTCTTGTATGCAAATGATTGATGTCTTTGAATATGTAACTGACAACTGTGCTGTTCACAAGTTGCTGGTGGCTTTGCATTTTTGCAAACATGAACAATCACCTGCATCTTGGTGTCTCTTTTTTCATGTGATTTTCATTGCAGATCTGCCGCACTGGGTGCTGTCCTGTAAATCCAATCTCTTCTTCACAGCTCACACAACTGCATGCCCCAGGCCACAATCGCTCTGGCTAAGCCCTTGTACCAGTTCTGTACTATTCTGCAATTACTGTCACTTCAAGGACTTCACATCACAGCACACAGGGGAGACAGGAGATGAAAAGGCCTCCTCATAAGAGATTAGATTGCTTGAGGTTAGATTTTTTTTCCCCCTTAAACAAATGTACACTCTTGACCGGATGTCTGTTCAAAGATTTTCATATTTCATGCGCTGAGGTGTTCTGTCTGCCCTTGCAGATGTTGATCTTTATCCACTCACGTAGATGTTGGGGGAACGTTTTTTCACAGGGGTAAAGAAGGTGCTTGAATTACTGTGTACGGCATGTGGGGTGAAGCATGTGGGGAAGGCGCGGTCTCATCCTCACATTAGGTCCTCTTAAAAAAAAAAAAAAACTTGTAGTGATCTTTCTGTGTAGAAAATAGCCAGGCAGTATTCATACCCTCAAAAAGGACTGATCATCCTTTCATAGAGCTTCTTGTCATGGATGTTTGTAAGTAGGCAGAATCTGTTGTATTCAGCTATCATTCTTATACCTTGCCCATGGTCATGATACATCAATATCTCCTCCTCCAGGTCTTCTCAAATGACCAATGTGTCCTGATGATTCACGTCTCCATTTTTAAAGAACAAAATATATGGAAAAGATAATATTTCTCCCTAGGAATTAGTCTCCCTGGATCCAGTTCAGATCCATGGCTAATGGGAGTGCATCCATGTGCCTGAGGGTACTGTTTATAAGGCCACTTTGCATTCAGATCCTTGAATTCAGGCTTCTGCACTGTAGAAATTATGCAATTTTTTTTTTAAAAGGATGCCATGGACAATTTCTGTAAACTACCCCAGAACAGTTTCTTTCTCAGAGAATTTGGAAAGGTGTGGAGAAGAAGAGTGCATTCTTTCCATTTTAGAGCATAGGTTTCTGGGGGGGAAAATTAAAGCTCTCTAGAGGAAGTTTACTCCATTCTTCATTAAACTCCATCTGCCATGAAGCTGGTATGTCACTGGTAGTGACCTGCATAGCTAAAATGAAGAAAATTGAGTTAATCACAGATTTATATGCTGAATGATCCCACTAACTAGGCTCTAAGGGACATTCAGCACAGAGGAAAAAAGGTTTAACCTTTTTAAAAAATAGATTTCCTTTCTGTTAAATTCACTGGCACTTTCTAGTTTGCTGAGGACCTCCCAGAATGCATTATGCTATGAAATTACATCACTGATAACATGGGTTGCCCTGAGGCTTCTTGGAATTGGTGCCATTCAGCACACACTGCTAAGAATGTGGTGAACTCCATTTTTATTTTAGCAGCATAGCGATGTTTTTTCTACCTGCATGCACTTAAAATGGCCAGCAGCGGCATAGTGGTTACGAAAGGAACTGTTTTGGTTACACTTTAGTTGCTATCTTGGTCAGATACTCAAAGATTTGTGTTAATGTGAGATAAAGCACTTCCCCAGCAATGGAGGCGTGTGGAGAATGCCACGTGGTACGTTCTCTCACAGTGACATGAGCCTTGTGTGTCTGAAACTTAAATGTAAGGGTGAAAATCTTATGAGGAAAGCTAATTGGTGATGTCGTCATACCCAAGAGCACATCAATGTCACTTTACATGTATGTCTTCATCCAAAGCTCTGCTGATGTACTTTTTATTAATTACCTGATATAATTACTGAACCCTTTGTAGGAGAACAACATTTATTTTTGATTTATAAAGATTTAATGAGGAAGTTTAGCGCCAAGCCCTGTAGAGTGACCGTTCACCCCTATGTGTAACTTAGACCTATTCTCCACCCTCCAGTTGTCCTGTAATCAGCCTTTAGGATTGCCAAAGAGACATAATTATTTCAGCAGTGCAGATAGCTGATCTGCTTATGCCACCAATGCTATATTTGCTGGGTTAATCCTTGCAGTTAGTATAGGTTACATTATAACAACATGGGCCAGTGGATACGGTACTGGACTGTAATCCAGAGCCATCAGTTCTGTTCTTGGCTCTGCCACTGACTGGCTTTTTTCACTTCAGATCTCTGCCTCAGTTTCCCCATATGTAAAATGGAGACCACTTGTAAACTACAGGGAGATCTATGGATGAAGAGTACTATATTAAAAACTACATATTAGCACAACAACCATTTGGCCAGACTTGCTAAACTCAGGAAATTTGTATTCTCTGCAGTTCCTTCACCCATATAACCTTCAGTTGCACAGCAGAGGTTTTGCACAAAATGATTTTGTGCAATCACATCTCAGATCACTTTTGTCCTGGCCAGGAACAGAACAACTCAGGACCTACTCTAGATTGATGCTTATGTTTACAATCTTCTTCTCTGGCTTCAGTATTCTCTCAGAAATCTGCAAAGCACAGTGCCACTGGAACACTTTTAATAGCAGAGGTGCCGAAAGCCAGCACCCTTACTCCTGTCTGCACCTCCCCCTGAGCTGGGGCCAGGAGCAGTGCCGTGTCTCCAGGAGTGAGGGATCCGGACAGGGGCAAGGGGGCCGAGGCTGGGGCTACAGGTGAGGACAGGCATGGGTCTGGCAGCTGGGACCTGAGGCACAGGGCCAGCAGTGGCGCCCTGGGCACAGGGCTGGGAGCCTGTGTGTGGGGCCAGGAGCAGAGCACAGGTGCGGGGCCAACAGCTGGGACCCCTCATGCGGGGATGGGAGCAGAGACCCACGTGAAACCTGGGGGTGCTGCAGCACCCCTGCACCGCTAGTTCCTACGCCTATGGCGCATATCTGCTGGGACTCCCAAGGGGCCGTAAGTCTCTTCTAATGCTTTTCTCACTCTTTTCCCCAGTGCCTCTCATCTTCTAGAACTGTCTTGTGTAACACACAAGCCTGAGCACTCAACAGTACTGGCAATCTGGTGCGATGGGCTTCTGAGTCTCTTTCATTCACAGCTCAGTGGAGTTGAAATTGTCATGAACTGTTTTTCATAGAAAACTTCAGGTATGTATTGCCCTAAAGAGGAAATTGTCCAAGGCCTTGTCTACATGCAAAACTTTCCTGATTTAATTAAACTGTTTTAGTTAAGCCAGTGCAAAACCCCTAAGTGGACACTCTCTTCATTCTGGTTTAAGAGTCCTTTATTTCAACTTAGTTTCAATCTGTTCTCAGTCAACTTAGGCCTGGTGTGTACTACAAAGTTAGTAAGTCACTGTGCGTCTACCTATTTGTGCATATGTCGACACTCAAATTTGTCTGCAGCTGACATAAACAGCCTCTCGTGGCAATGCAGTAATATCACCTTCCCGAATGGGATTGAGCTGTGGTCAACCTATTGAGAGTGACACAGTGTGACTGTAGATACTGCAAGACCTATGTTGATCCTAATAGCCCTCCAGCAGCTATCCGACTATGACCTCTCTGATCTCAAGTGTGAATTTCACCTCCCAGGGATCACAGACACCAAAAGCCAACCCCTTCTCCCCGCCAAAACCCTTGTGTGTTTTTTAAATGTATTTTCCTGATTGCCTAGCTTAGCGTCTTAGGGTCTCACAGGAATCAATAGCAGTGCTGCATGAAAACACAGGACCTTTAGCAGGCATACCACAAGGCCAGGGAGACCAACAATTGAGCTGCTGCTGACCTGCAAACCTCCTGCTTTTACAATGAGCTGCATGCTTAGGGTTGCCAACTGTCTAAACACACACACCTAAACACCCTTGCTCCACCCCTGGCCCTGGCCCTGACTCTGACTCTGCCCCGAGGCACTGCCCTCCCCTTTCTCCGAGGCCCTGCCCCACTCACTCCATCCCCCCTCCCTCCATCGCTCTCTCCCCCCACCCCCACTCACTTTCATCGGGCTGAGGCAGGGAATTGGGGTGTGGGAGGGAGTGCAGGCTCTGGGCTGGAGCCGAGGGGTTAGTGTGGGAGGGGGCTCCGGGCTGAGCTTGGGGCAGGGGGTGGGGGTGCAGGAAGGGGTGTGGGGTGCAAGCTTTGGGAGGGAGTTTGGGTGCTGGAGTGGGCTGGGACCAGGGGTTGGGGTGTGGGGTACAGGCTCTGGGAGGGAGTTTGGGTGCAGGAGGGGGCTCAGGGCTTGGGCAGGAGGTTGGGGTGTGGGAGGGAGTGAGGGTTGCAGGCTCTGGCCTGGCGGTGCTTACCTCGGGCAGTTCCCAGGTGGTGGCGCAGTGGGGCTAAGGTAGGCTCCTTACCACTGGCCCCCTGCCGCTCCCAGAAGTGGCCGGCACGTCCCTACGGCCTCTGGGGGGTGGGCCAGGGAGCTCCATGCACTTACCCTGCCTGCACAGCCTCTGCAGTTCCCATTGGCCAAAGTTCCTGGCCCATGGGAGCTGCAGAGTTGGCACTCAGGGTGGGGGCAGTGCGCAGAGACCCCCCTTGACCTCTTCCCACCCCCTGGGGCCACAGGGATGTGCCGGCCATTTTCGGGAATGGCACAGAGCCAGGGCAGGCAGGGAGCCTTCTTTAGCTCCTGTCATAAATATAAAGGGAAGGGTAACCACCTTTCTGTATACAGTGCTATAAAATCCCTCCTGGCCAGAGATAAATCCCTTTCACCTGTAAAGGGTTAAGAAGCTCAGGTAACCTAGCTGGCACCTGACCCAAAATGATCAATAAGAGGACAAGATACTTCCAAATCTGGAATGGGGGTGGGGGAGAAACAAAGGGTTGGTCTGTCTGTGTGATGCTTTTGCTGGGAACAGATCAGGAATGCAGACTTACAACTCCTGTTAAGAGAAAAAGAGTACTAGTCTTAAAGTGCCTCTAGTACTCCTTTTCTTTTTGCAAATACAGACTAACACGGCTGCTACTCTGAACTCCTGTTAAGTTAGTAAGTAATCTAGCTAGAAATGTGTTAGATTTCCTTTTGTTTAATGGCTGGTAAAATAAGCTTTGCTGGAGGGAATGTATATTCCTGTTTTTGTGTCTTTTTGTAACTTAAGGTTTTGCCTAGAGGGATTCTCTGTTTTGAATCTGATTACCCTGTAAGATATTTACCATCCTGCTTTTACAGAGGTGATTCTTTTACCTTTTCTTTAATTAAAATTCTTCTTTTAAGAACCTGATTGCTTTTTCATTGTTCTTAAGATCCAAGGGTTTGGGTCTGTGTTCACCTGTACAATTTGGTGAGGATTCTTATCAAGCCTTCCCCAGGAAAGGAGGTGTAGGGTTTGGGAGGATATTTTGGGGGAAGATGTCTCCAAATGGTCTCTTTCCCTGTTTTTTGTTTAAAATGCTTGGTGGTGGCAGCATACTGTTCAAGGACAAGGCGAAGTTTGTACCTTGGGGAAGTTTTTAACCTAAGCTGGTAAGAATAAGCTTAGGGGGTCTTGCATGCAGGTCCCCACATCTGTACCTTAGAGTTCAGAGTGGGGAAGGAACCTTGAAGACAGCCCCACTGTGCCGCTGCATGTTTAACGGCCTAAAATCTCCCGGTTTTGGCTTCAGTAGCCTCCAGGAGATAGAGCCTGATTCTGGGAGATTCCTGGTGAAACCGGGAGGGTTGGCAACCCTATGCATGCTATATTTGGCGGAGACCCCACCAGCATGCCACAGACCCCCAAGGATACCTCCAACAAGCCAAAGGGTACGTCTATACTGGAAAAAAGAACACTCCGTGGCAGTGAGTCTCAAAGCCTGGATCAACTGACTCGGACTTGTGGGTTAAAAAGAGCTACCTGAATAAAAATAGCAGTGCACACATTACTGATTGGGCTGGAGCCCAGGCTTTGAAACCCAGTGGGGGGATAGGTCTCAGAGCCCGGGGTCCAGCCCAAGTGGGGACATCTACACTGCTATTTATAGCCTCATAGTGTAGGACCAAGTCAATTGACATTGGCTCTGAGATTTGCTGCTGTGGTTTTTTTAAGTTTTGAAGTGTAGATGCACCCTGAGACACAGCCCCCTGCCCAGAACAGTGAGGTGGTGGGAGGGACACACTAGGGGGAGGTCCAGCTCTGTTGCAAGCCAATATCTTTTTGAGACTCTATTGCAGTCTGGCCATTCCTGCCAGCTGAGCATGGACCTGGCCAATGAAGGGGAAGGAACCTTGGGTTAAGCATGTGCATGCATTTTTCCTTACAGTGTCTAAATGTAAAGATGGTGCCCAACCTAACCCTAAGTTAGCAGGACACAGATATTGACTTTTCATTGTTTTACTTGCATTAGAAGAGGTAGTGGTGCAACAAACTGAGACAGAGTTGGTATCTGCTTTTCATTCCTTTACAGGAACGGGCCAGGGGAGAGTGGAGCAGTTTGTTTTTGTACATTGGAATGTCCCTTGTATCCTCCTGAGAGATCTCGATGAAACTTTCATGGAGGTACTCTGCAATCCTCTCTCCTCGGTTTCTGAGGATGGCAGCCTTATTTCTTCCTCTGCGGTGGAACACTCCCACACCACTCTGTTATGACTTCAGCAGGCACCACTGCAGTAAACGGGTTAGGGGCATATGGCCCTGGTGGCTTTGGGACACCAGTGAGAGCCGTGTTCTCTGAGCCTTTGTGACCCTCAGGAGTGAGATTTCAGCTAAAATCACCACGGTCCATCACAAATAGTACCAGTACTCAGTGCCATGGCCCTGCACTCCATGGAAATAAGGGCTGAAATTGTATTGGTTCCATAAAACCAGACAATGCCCCCCTAAGAACGGCAATACGGTGTCACACCAATGGTCCATCTAACCCAATATCTTGTCGTCTTTGACAGTGGCCAATCCCAGATGCTTCAGAGGGAATGAACAGAACAGGGAGTCATCAAGTGATCCATCCCCTGTTGTCCACTCCCAGCTTCTGGCAAACAGAGGCTAGGACACTCAGACCATGGGGTTGCATCCCTGACCATTTTGGCTAATAGCCACTGATGGACCTATCCTCTATGTACTTATCTAGTTCTTTTTTGAACCCAGTCACAGTTTTAGCCTCACAACATCCCCTGGCAACAAGTTCCACAGGTTGACTGTGCACTGTATGAAGTATTTCATTTTGTTTCTTGAAAACCTGCTGCCTATTAATTTGATTGGATGACCCCTGGCTCTTGTGTTATGTGAAGGAGTAAATAACACTTCTTTCAGAGTAGCAGCCGTGTTAGTCTGTATCTGCAAAAAGAAAAGGAAGACTTGTGGCACCTTAGAGACTAACAAATTTATCTGAGCATAAGCTATTGTGAGCTACAGCTCACTTCATCGGATGCATGCAGTGGAAAATACAGTGGGGAGATTTATATACACAGAGAACATGAAACAATGGGTGTTACCATACACACTGTAACAAGAGTGATTCAGGTAAGGTGAGCTATTACCAGCAGGAGAGTGTGTGTGGGGGGAAACCGTTTGTAGTGATGATCAAGGTGGGCCATTTCCAGCAGTTGACAAGAACTTCTGAGGAACGGTGGGGGGTGGGTGGGGAGAGGGAGAAATAAACATGGGGAAATAGTTTTACTTTGTGTAATGACCCATCCACTCCCAGTCTTTATTCAAGCCTAAGTTAATTGTATCCAGTTTGCAAATTAATTCCAATTCAGCAGTCTCTCGTTGGAGTCTGTTTTTGAAGGTTTTTTTTGTTGAATTGCCACTTTTAGGTCTGTAATCGAGTGACCAAGTGTTCTCCAACTGGTTTTTGAATGTTATAATTCTTGACGTCTGATTTGTGTCCATTTATTCTTTTACATAGAGACTGTCCAGTTTGGCCAATGTACATGGCAGAGGGGCGTTGCTGGCACATGATGGCATATATCACATTGGTAGATGTGCAGGTAAACGAGCCTCTGATAGTGTGGCTGATGGGATTAGGCCCTATGATGGTGTCCCCTGAATAGATATGTGGACACAGTTGGCAACAGACTTTGTTGCAAGGATAGGTTCCTGGGTTAGTGGTTCTGGTGTGTGGTTGCTGGTGTGTATTTGCTTCAGGTTGGGGGACTGTCTGTAAGCAAGGACTGGCCTGTCTCCCAAGATTTGTGAGAGTGTTGGGTCATCCTTCAGGATAGGTTGTAGATCCTCGATGCAAGAGGTTTTAGTTGAAGGTGATGGCCAGTGGCATTCTGTTGTTTTCTCTGTTGGGCCTCTCCTGTAGTAGGTAATTTCTGGGTACTCTTCTGGCTCTGTCAATCTGTTTCTTCACTTCAGCAGGTGGGTATTGTAGTTGTAAGAAATCAGCCATAAAAATGTTGGCATACTGTGGGGCCATGCGGGTACCCATAGCAGTGCCGCTGATTTGAAGGTATACATTGTCCCCAAATGTGAAATAGTTATGGGTGAGGACAAAGTCACAAAGTTCAGCCACCAGGTTTGCCGTGACATTATCGGGGATACTGTTCCTGACTGCTTGCAGTACATCTTTGTGTGGAATGTGGGTGTAGAGGGCTTCTACATCCATAGTGGCCAGGATGGTGTTATCAGGAAGATCACCGATGGATTGTAGTTTCCTCAGGAAGTCAGTAGTGGCTCGAAGATAGCTGGGAGTGCTAGTAGTATAGGGCCAGAGGAGGGAGTCTACGTAGCCAGACAATCCTGCTGTCAGGGTGCCAATGCCTGAGATGATGGGGCGCCCAGGATTTCCAGGTTTATGGATCTTGCGTAGCAGATAGAATACCCTTGGTTGGGTTTCTAGGGGTGTGTCTGTGTGGATTTGTTCTTGTGCTTTTTCAGGGAGTTTCTTGAGCAGATGGTGTAGTTTCTTTTGGTAACCCTCAGTGGGATCAGAGGGTAATGGTTTGTAGAAAGTGGTGTTGGAGAGCTGCCTAGCAGCCTCTTGTTCATATTCCGACCTATTCATGATGACGACAGCACCTCCTTTGTCAGCCTTTTTGATTATAATGTCAGAGTTGTTTCTGAGGCTGTGGATGGCATTGTGTTCTGCACGGCTGAGGTTATGGGGCAAGTGATGCTGCTTTTCCACAATTTCAGCCTGTGCATGACGGTGGAAGCACTCTATGTAGAAGTCCAGTCTGTTTCGACCTTCAGGAGTCCACCCAGAATTCTTCTTTTTGTAGTCCTTGGTAGGCAGGTTTCTGTGGGTTAGTATGTTGTTCAGAGGTGTGTTGGAAATATTCCTTGAGTCAGAGACGTCGAAAATAGGATTCTAGGTCACTACAGAACTGTATCATGCTCGTGGTGGTGGAGGGGTAGAAGGAGAGGCCCTGAGATAGGACAGATTCTTCTGCTGGGCTAAGAGTATAGTTGGAAAGATTAACAATATTGCTGGTTGGGTTAAGGGAACCACTGTTGTGGCACCTTGTGGCATGTAGTAATTTAGATAGTTTAGTGTCCTTTTTCTTTTGTAGAGAAGCAAAGTGTGTGTTGTAAATGGCTTGTCTAGTTTTTGTAAAGTCCAGCCACGAGGAAGTTTGTGTGGAAGGTTGTTTTTTTTATGAGTATCTATTTTTGAGAACTCATTCTTAATCTTTCCCTGTTTGCTGTAGAGGATGTTGATCAGGTGGTTCCGCAGTTTCTTTCAGAGCGTGTGGCACAAGCTGTCAGCATAGTCTGTGAGGTATCTAGATTGTAATGGATTTTTTACCTTCAGTCCTTTTGGTACGATGTCCATCTGTTTGCATTTGGAAAGGAAGATGATGTCTGTCTGTATCTGTACGAGTTTTTTCATGAAGTTGATAGATTTCCACTCCATACGGCTAAATGCAGTGCCTTGCATAATGACAGGTTTCAGAGTAGCAGCCGTGTTAGTCTGTATTCGTAAAAAGAAAAGGAGTACTTGTGGCACCTTAGAGACTAACCAATTTATTTGAGCATGAGCTTTCGTGAGCTAGAGCTCACTTCATCGGATGCATGCAGTGGAAAATACAGTGGGGAGATTTATATACACAGAGAACATGAAACAATGGAAAAGAAGCTTGGCCATGCCTCCATCTAGGAGCAACTGGGGGGCGAGGTGGAGTGAGCAGGGCAGGGCCTCAGGGAAGAGGTGGGGTAGATCCTGGGTTGCCCTTAATTTCAAAAAGTGATGTTGGGTGTAAAAAGGTTGGAGAGCACTGCTGTAGCCTCTAGTCTTAGGTCCAACAGTCATGGGGTTGCCTCCCTTTTATGTTAATGGAGAACTCCATTTTAGTACTTCCCTACCCCCATAACGTACCATGTGGCGTCAGGGGCTGCACCCCTACCCCCACCACTCTATGCCAAGGGACAGTAAGGAAAGCCACAAGCTCACATACCTGTGAGCGCTACAGCATGCATGTGGTGCCAAAATTGATTGAAACAGGAATGTTTATCTACCTTTCTGATTTTAAAGTTCTGTTTTGTTAATTCATTTTAGAAGTTGGTATTGTATTTGTTTTTAATTGCACATTAGTTTGCACTATTTTTGATATTCCATAACATTCTATTTTTCTGGAAATAATTAATCTTTATTACTTCATAACATATACTGCAGAATGCCTAGCATGGCTCAAAGAACCCGCTACTTGGAATCGTCCAGGACCACAGAACTCATAGGGTCAATGAAAAGCAGTGAAATAGTTATAAATGTACAGCAAGCACCACATAATTCTAGGTGAGTTAAAAGACAGCATGATATTCCTAAATGTACACCAAGCGGTACCTAGCAATTCCTAACAGCTCCCAAAATTTCAGGGCCAGGGAGAGCACTGTCCACAACACAGCATTACTGTGGCTGACCATTAAAGGCTCTTTCAAGGCCTCCTCAGCTGCCTACCTGTGCATCGAGTTCTTCTAATGGCCCTTGTGTCTAGTTGTTCAAACTCAGCAGATAGGTGCTTCCCCTCCACCCTGGCAGCAATTTTTCCACCTTTGCCTCATAGCTGTTATGTGGGACACAACAGACAGCTGTAACCAGTGGGATATTTTTCTTACTGAGCTCAAATCTTGTGAGTAAAGATTCCTGCCAATGTTCCCACTAGTTTTTTCCACCCCTGTGTGGAATGAATTCTGTTATGTGCACCAATATGGAGGTGATGTGTGGCAGGGGTGTGACTGAGCGGTTCAGGATGCAGGAGGGGGCTCAGGGCTAGGACAGAGGGTTGGGGTGCAGGGGGGAAAGGGCTCCAGCTGGGTGTGCAGGCTCTGGGGTAGGGCCGGGGATGAGGGGGTTCAGGATACAGGCTGCCCTGGGGCTGTGGCAGAAGAGAGAATCATAGAATCTCAGGGTTGGAACGGACCTCAGGAGGTCATCTAGTCCAACCCCCTGCTCAAAGCAGAACCAATCCCCAACTAAATCATCCAGGCCAGGGCTTTGTCAAGCCTGACCTTAAAAACCTCAAAGGAAGGAGATTCCATCACCTCCCTAGGTAACCCATTCCAGTGCTTCACCACCCTCCTAGTGAAAAATTTTTTCCTAACATCCAACCTAAACCTCCCCCACTGCAACTTGAGACCATTACTCCTCGTTCTGTCATCAGCTACCACTGAGAACAGTCTAGATCCATCCTCTTTGTAACCCCCTTTCAGGTAGTTGAAAGCAGTTATCAAATCCCCCCTCATTCTTCTCTTCTGAAGATTAAATAATTCCAGCCCCCTCAACCTCTCCTCATAAGTCATGTGTTCCAGCCCGTAATCATTTTTGTTGCCCTTCGCTGGACTCTTTCCAATTTTTCCACATCCTTCTTGTAGTGTGGGGCCCAAAACTGGACACAGCACTCCAGATGAGGCCTCACCAATGCCAAATAGAGGGGAATGATCACATCCCTCGATCTGCTGGCAATGCTCCTACTTATACAGCCCAAAATGCCATTAGCCTTCTTGGCAACAAGGGCACATTGTTGACTCATATATCCAGCTTTTCATCCACTGTAACCCATAGGTCCTTTTCTGCAGTACTGCTGCCTAGCCACTGTAGCAGTGCATGGGATTCTTCTGTCCTAAGTGCAGGATTCTGCACTTGTCCTTGTTGAATCTCATCAGATTTCTTTTGGCCCAATCCTCTAATTTGTCTAGGACCCTCTGTACCCTATCCCTACCCTCCAGAGTAGAGTAGTATCTACCACTCCTCCCAGGTTAATGTCGTCTGCAAACTTGCTGAGGGTGCAATCCATGCCATCGTCCAGATCATTAAAGAAGATATTGAACAAAACCAGCCCCAGGACCGACCCTTGGGGCACTCCACTTGATACAGGCTGCCAACTAGACATAGAGCCCTCTTCCCACCACAGCAGCCCAGGACTGGGGGAAAGGCATCTCTCCCCACCACAACCCTGTACACTATGAGCTCCCTGACCACCCTCTATTCCCTACCTCACCCTACATGTCTCTCCTCTCCAGGCCCCTGTGGCTGCTTCTCCTCATCAGATGTGCGGCCCTTGATGGGTTCCAGTGAGGCACACAGTTCAGGAGCCCTACTGCTGCAAATCCATCCACTCTGTCCTGCACAGTGCCAAGAATCACAGTCCTATTTTGGAGATGATTTAATGGCCCTGGACACTTGCATGACATGGGCCCCCACTGTGGAATTTCCAACTCCAAAATGATTGCCCACTGACCAGTAGCAAACCAGAGATGCAAGTTTCCATGGTACAATCACCACTCAATTCTCTGTCAGTTCAGCTCTTATTCTGGTGTCCTTGCACTGGAGGGCTGGAGTGAGCTTGGCCCACTGATCCCAGAACGTGGCCTTTCACATCCAAAAGTTCTGCAGCCACTGCTTATCATCCCTAACCTGCATTACAATCACAGCTGCCAACTTTCACAAGGTAAATAAGCACCCCTGACTTTCACAATAAGCCAAAAATCAAGGTAATCCCATTTCAAAACAAGCCAGTCCCTAAGAACCCCAACACTCTGTGACTAGATCCCCCCAGTGTGCAGTCTGGGACTGTAGTGGGCCTGCTGTGCACCCCAACTCTCGCCCCCCCTTTCCTGCTTGCCAGGAGCTGATCAAAAAAAAAAAAAGAAGCAGCAAGCTACAACAAGCAAAAAGCTACAAGCCAAAAACTAGCCAACAACCAACTCTTAAGCCAAAACAAGCCCAATTTCTTTCTTTTTTTTTTTTTTTCCATGGGTTTGGTATATCTGATTATGATGTAATCCTACCAGTCCGGGCTTGTTTCTTGGGCCTAGAAGTGCTGCTCCATTACCTGCAGCTGCTCCATGAATTCCACCAACAACCTTGAATGGCTTTAAGCTATGACCCTCAGCAGCCTGGCCTTGATAAAATCCTCATTCCCCCAGTTGTTGTGGTTCTTCCTGCAGCTCTGCAAATACCAGCGGATTGTTCAACCTGTGTTGCAGCATTCGTCAGAATAGTGCAGAGCTCTGTAGGCTTCACGCTTATGGCAGACATGGCAGACAGTGAAAAGTACCGTGTGATTTTTGTGGGATTTTAAAAAAAGAAAATTATGAGATATGGATGATATTATGGGATGGAGAAAGTTGCATGACGGGAACTTGACCTCATGCTCCCAGTCACCCTTGTGCCACTCATTTCTGCCCCACCATGCATTGCCAAAATTTTCCAAAGGACAGTGCACCAGAAGGTGGCAAGTGGCACACTGGGATACCTACCCAGCGTGCACTACTGTGTGCATTGACACAAACTTTCCTCATGAATACATGCAGTGCAGACATAAGCAGCCGAGTGTGCACGCATGTTAGCGACAGACTAGCTGTGGTGGCTTTATGCTGACGTTACTTGCCTCACAGCAGTTGGTAGTGTAGACATGGCCTCAAATTAAACCCAAATAAGTGTGGTTGAAACTGAAGTAAGAGTGCCCCTACAGCATTTTCCACTGGTTTAACTAAATCTGTTTATAATCACAATCTTAATTGAAGCCAGGGCAACTCTGTACATAGTCAAGCCGTGAGACATGGCAACACTTGTCTCTGTACCCTGTACAACATACTGTGTACAATGTAAGCTCTGAACTATTGGCTCCTGACATTTTCAGTTAAACAGAATTCCAGCTCTCATTACAGCAAGTACAGGGCTGGATCCTCCATGGCAGTACATTGGGTTTATGTTGGTGTAGCTCTTCTGATGTCAGTGGAATTGCACCAGAATAGAAGCGCTGTAAAATTGTGTGGAATCAAGCCCAAGGAAGAGAAATAAATTTGGTTTTAAAAAATGCAAGTTATACCTGGAGGAAAAATAATAAAATAAAATAATAAAATAAAACTAATAGGGATGGTCTGCACACAGTTTTTGTATTGCTTTAACTGTATGTGTTTTTTGTTTGTTCATTTGTGGGTTTTTTGTTTTGTTTTGTTTTTTCCTTTTCTTTTCTTTATTGCTTATTGCTACTGAATGCAAAAGAATGAATGATGTCTGGGTTTGGTTTTGTGCCCCCTCCCCCCCTCCCCCCCGCAACTAACTTCAAAACTCCTCAACTTTGGAAGGGTTTCAGGTTGGCAAAGGAATCATGAAACATCATAGAGCCAATGCTCTAACTTTGCAAAAGTTGGAGAAATTGGAGAGCAGAAAGAAAAATTGAAAGAAAAAGAAAATGAGTAAGTGGGGGAAAAAGGGAAACCCTGAAAATTTGACAGTTCAAAATTCTTCAGAAATGTAGTTCATGAAAAATATTAAGAAATCTAAAAATTGCTCCATTTCAAACCTACACAATGAAAATAATGTAACATTTTCACAGAATTGTCCCCCCTTCCCCATTTTTTTCTTTTCTTTTTTAACCCGCGCAGCCTTTGATTTGGATTTGGAGCATGGTACTTTGTCCTGTCTGTGTTACATACAGATAAATGGGTGATGCTACCAGGCTACATGTTTTAGATTTTTTTTTTTTTAAACCTCACATTCAAAAATATATGATTTCACGTTCAGCAGTATCATAAGGTATCCTTACCCATAGCTATTATATTCCCTGTAGGTTTTTGTACCGGCTCCTCACCAGAATCTAAAGGCAGAGAGAGAAAAATGAAGTGGCTTAGGCAAGGTCATATCAGTAGCAGAGACAGGCCCAGAACCCAAGTTCCCGACTGCCATCCCATTTTATTATCCACTAGGCCATGCTACCATCCTTTTTTTAATCCTGTACAACTGGCTTAAAGAGCCAACAGGAGATTCCCATTGTGGTATAATGCTAGCCTAGGGGTCTTTTCAGGGAGAGCAACTTAGGCCATGTGTTCACTACCATTTTTGTCAGTATAACCGATGTTGCTCAGGAGTGTGAAAAAAGACCCCTGACAGAAGTGCCGCAGTGGACAGCACCATGTCAGTGGGAGGGCTTCACTTGCTGACGTAGCTATCGCTGCTCGTGGAGGTGGTTTTATTATGTCAACGGGAGAGCTCTCTCTCCTGCTGGCATAGAGCAGCTACATTGGTGCCACTCTGCCGCTGTAAGCTCGCTAGTGCAGACATGGCCTTAGAGTTGTTCTAATTTTTGCTGAAGTCAAGCACTGCCTGGCCAGCCCTGGAATTGGGTGGCGAGAGCAGGTGTGTGAAAGCAGCATAAAGCTTCCTCTAATCAGGACCTCTCGGATCCTGCCCTGAGCACAGCTGTGGTGAAGCCAACAATCCAGGCCTTGTTCCTATGTCACAACATGTAGCATTAGTTGCCTACCACTCAGACATGTGTGTGAACCACTCAGATGCTACAGTGATAAGCACAGCAGAGGGGTCTATAAATAAGTTATACTATATAATTACAATATGGGTAAATGTACAAAACTTACAGGCCGTAGCTTTCTACCTGGTACAGTATCAACTAGCTCGATTGTAAGTTCCAAAACAAAGCGTTAATAACAGGGGCTGCAGACTCTTAGCTACCATGCCATTACCAAGCACCACGACAATAACAAACGTTGCTGAGTTGTTTCCTTTGTTTCTCATTGACACTCCTTTTGGAAAGCCAGGAATCTGCACAGAAGCCCTGGCAGCGTTTTCACTATCTTTGTTGAAGTGAAGATACAAATTTCAGAGGCAAGGGGAATTTGTATGGGGGTGTTAGGATTGGTTTTATTTTTGTACTTCGGTAGAGTTTTTAGTGAGGGGGAGGGGGAAGTCGAGGTGAAACAGATACCTTCTCCTAGTCTCCCCAGTCTGTTACCCCAACTTACTCTCCCAGACATGTCATGTGCACCTCCCTCACAGATCACCTCTGAATTGAGCTCACTTAATGCAGCAGAGATTAAGCTGGTGTAAAGCCAGGACACCAGCAAAAGAAATACAGCAAGAAAAGTGGCCAGCGGGAGGGTGTGAGGCAGTGAAAGCAGGCCAGCCCCTTCTTACCGTACACGTTCTCATAGCTCTTTCCTTTTCCTCAGGATGTACATTTCACTAGCGTAGGCTCCTTTACACTCATTCACACATCGGTAAATGGGTCAAACTGAATAGAAGGAAGTCTAATGTACATCACCTCACCCCTGAATTTGGCTCCAGACAGTATGTATTTATTTGTTTTGATAATACACACTAAAAAGAGCTTTAGGTGTCCATGAATACATATACAAAAGCAATTCCATTGTAAAGGATTCAGCTCTGGCCCATATAATTCCTTACCAATGAGCTGTGCAAATTCAAAGTTAAAAACACTCTTCCTCTTCAGCAATTATAATTTCTTGACATCATCAAATGTTGAGGGGAAACAATGTGGTTTTCAGCATGCCCTGAAACCCACTGATTTGCTGAGTGACCTTGCGTAAATCACATCCCTGCTCTGTGCCTCAGTTTCTCAATCTGTAGAATGGGGATAATGATACTGACCTCCTTTGTAAACACTGAGATCTACTGATGAAAAGTGCTGTATAAGAGCTATTATTATTATCTGATTCATTTCAAACCAGGCAGAAGAATGAGTTGCAAAGCCATGGGACTCCCTTCAGACAATTCCCTATTAGCAGCCCCGTTTCAAAGACAAAGATAATGCTTCAGATGTCACCCAGAAACCCAGAGGCAGCCAGTTCAGGTTATGGAGCACTGGTATCATATGCACATGGCAGGGTAGGCCCGATTATGTCACTCTCAATAGTTATACTGTAAAAATCAGTCAGCATTCCACTAGCCACATGGAGACACTGATTCATATACAACTTGTCCACTTTATGGTGCAAATAGAGTGGAGCAGCCAGGGATGACAAAGTAGGAACTGGAGGGAAGACTGGGATAGAGGGCTTGGGAGAGACACTCAACACCAAAAGAAGAGAATTACAGCTGAGAAGGACAGTCTAATAAGAAATTATTTTTTACCAGTGATGTCTCACATTTTGAATCAAAACTTTCTGAAGTTCCATTTAAAACCCAGCATTTTGTTTTAGACCTGTCTGCTCAGTTTTTACATTGTTACTTACATTTTGTTATGCGCAGGGCTGGCCTTAGGAATGGGTGAACAGAGCAGTCGTCCTGGGCACTAAATTCTGGGAAGGGTGCCAAATCAACATGAGGAGAGGGAACGGCCATCTTGCTTTGTTTTCACAGTTACCACTTCAGGTAGGGGTGATGGGGGCACAGTTTTCGGCCCTGGGTGGCAGAACACACAGGGCCAGCCCTGATTATGCCATACAATGCCCAAGCATCTTGTCCGGGAAGCATTGTTATATTATCCTACATAATGTATAAATTATTCTCATCAGAACCCAGAATGGGTTTGAATGCTAGTCCAACCCTCCATGAACATTTAGTGGAACTGCACTTATGATATTTGCACAGTACAGCACCCTACCACCCACCCGAGGCCCTGGGCCCTCATTCCAAACCACTGTTTTGTTATCTTCCAGACACTAGTGTCTTGAGTCCTCTGCTCATTCCTAACCCCCCTCTCCTGAATCTTCAGAGGGCATCAGGCAGCTGCTTTCTCTAGATTTGATGGCAGTTGTCTAGTATGGTCCATTGTTCCCTCAAATCCAGAGACTCTTCTGTAATGTTAGAAATCAAACTGACCCTCCTCCAGTAGTGAGCAAGAGAGAGAGGTAACACTCCTCCAACTGCTGTTACTCCCTGAATGAACTGGATGTGCAAGTAGAGCTACATACTAGGGCTTCCCTTAGAGTTGTCTGCTCAGCCTCATATGGTGCTACATTGCTCTTGCAGTTAGTTTAGGAGCTGGCCGCTGCAGAAGAGGAATGCTTCCTCTTTTCGACTGTCTATACAGAGAAGGCAGGCTGCTTCCTAATGGCTCTGAAGACTGTGTGGGTTCTGAAGGAAAGTGACTAATGCTAGAAGGTCCCCAAAGCAAGAAAATGGATAAATCAGTCACCTGATATATTACGGAGTCTCCAGGCAAAAGGCATGGTGGGCTAGGAACAGCCCATTGAGAGATGGAGGGGATCAAGCCATCGGCCTCACCAGAAGACGGCAAAGGTAAGATTTGGGAGTCTTGGGAGTCCCAAGGCCTGGATGAGGGACCTCCTGGGTGGTAGTGAGCTCTCCACTCATCCCTGTGGGATGCAGTTTCCTGGAGATTCAGGTCTTCTAGAACACATACCTCCAAGTGAACTAGGATGGGCTCAAGAAAAACATCCAAACTTCTCAGCATATTAGCAGCAGCTAACCGATGCCAGGGAACTCCCACATTCCAGTTCATGAACCCATATAAACCAGACCTTGCAAGGGCCACTGAATCCTTGTTATCTCCCTTTTATTGCTGTAAGTTACTGATATTGGAAATGCTGTGTCATAAAACACAAGGTAGAGAAGATATTCTTTGTGCATTCTATTAATCTCTCACATTGTTATGTGGACACTGAGTGATATGCAGAAAGATGAAGGATTGAAAAGGGCCAAGAGACAAGGCAAAGAGAGAAAATATAGAATAGAAAGCACCAGGAGAGAGAGAGAGACAATGAATTTACACAGAACAGGAGAGGACAGCTGGAGATAATACTGACTAAAGGAGAGAGAAAGAGACAGAGGTCACAGGTAAAAGGAAAGCGCATGCCAGCAGATAAAAGGTGACTATCTTTTCACCTATTAGCTTCCCCTTCTTCCTCCCTCTTTCTACCTGGATCTCCATAATTTCCTTTTTCTTAGCATTCTTAGTGCCTGTTATGTGCTTTTCCGGTGTCTGAGCTGTTTACCACCTAGTCATCATTGTGCTTTCTAATCAGAGAGATAGATAAAGGATCATTAACCTCCGTGTACTGAAGTTAAACTATATATAAATATACTTATCACATTCCAACACCTTTGACTGACGGAGACATTACGCACTGCTTGCATGAGGCAGTATTCTTAATACAGTTCTTTACAAGGGGAAGAAAGGACAAGAATTCATGGGCTGTACCCCACATGACAGACCATTTCAAACAAAAAGGAACAATAAATATAATGCTCTTATTGTGCCTTTCATCTTAGGGTCTCAAAATATTCTAAAGACATGTATTAATAAGCCTCACAATATCCCTGGCGAGTAGGTAGATAATATTTTTATACTTATTTTGCAGCTGGGTAAACTAAGGTGCAGCCAGGTTATTGGCCTGATTTTCAGAGGTGCTGTGTACTCACAACTCCCATTGACTTCAGCACCTCTGAAAATTAGGCCATAAGTGCCTAAGATGACACAAGTACTCCTTTTCTTTAAGATGTCACAGCAAGTCAATGGCAGATTGGCAGATAGAACCCCATTTCCTTCTGATATTGTCTAAATCCCAGCTAATAGGTTCTGATTACTAGCCAATGCTTCCTCCTTTCTACAGTTGAGAAAGCAAATTAGAGCTGAGCAAACAATTTGTTCAATGAATCAAGGTCCAGATCCTGTAAACTCTTAACCATAGGTGTAACTTTAAGCATGTGCTTAGTTCTATTGAAATCAATGGGATTGTGCAGTTGCACACACATGCGTACCTGTTTCTCGGATGAGAACCTTATTCTCTTTTTCTGTTTGCAGAATGTCTGTGAGAAGAATTCCCTTGCATTAATTTATTATTCAGTGATTTTTAAATTTCATGCATTTATTTTTTCAATGTTTCCTCCTCTGTGGATTGATTGCAAACAGTTTGTTTGAGCATGTAGGTGTACACATCAACTTAGGAAAATGAGTACAAATGATAATGAACTAAAACCTTCTACTTTAATTTTCACTCTGTCACAAAAAATTGGGCCTGCAGTTTAACACACAGGCACACGCACACGCACATAACCTTTCTTCTCACCCAAATCTCAGTCTGACCCTCTTCACTTAAAACAGTGGGCTAATTTACGGCTCTTCCAATCCTGAGCTGCACTTTCGAGGGTAAAACGGCATATTGCCAAATAAAGATTTGATGCCTCTGAATGGCAGAATACATTCAGAGCTCTGGAGGAACATGGGTAAGGGATCCCCTTGCTACACCCATACAACAGGTTTAGCCAGCATTTCCTACAGCATGACTACACAGGGGGTGGAGCCAGGACCATGCTCTTGCTTCACTGAGAAATGCCCTCTAGTGTTTCTGAGCCAGCCACCCTTAAAGTGCTTAGAGACATTCCAATTATGCATTGCACCCTGGCAAGTGCACAAAGTAGAGGTTTGAAGAATTCCCAATACTCTTGCTCCCTTTCAGATATACCAGAGGGAGGCATAATTTAGCCCAGTACATCAGGATGATTCCTTTCTTGTTACCCTAACATGAGCCCTGAATATATTTTAATGAAAAAGGTGTTTCTTAGCAGGAACCCTTACCTTTGATTTTCAGCGCTTAGTTCACAGCTTAACTCAGAAGCCTGTGTGTAAATCCTGGCAGTAGATCACATCAGTGAATGATAGCGGACCTTGGGGGACACAGTTCATTCCCTAGTTGTAATGAATCATTTTCCTTTTATGATTAATAAATTCTGCTCAGAGACATCCTGTCTGAGGAAAGAATTTGGTTGGAGTGAGTTCCTTTTGGATACTGAGGGTCTCTGACACGATTTAATTATGTCTCACTTTGGTTCTTTTGTAGCATGATCATTTAAATGAGGTTTATCATAAGTGGCCTAGATTTGTAATTTCACCGTTTTAGTGCATCCTGTGAGGTAATGAGTTCCCTCAGCTTCCAGGGACTTCAAAGGGAGCTGAGGACACACAGCACCATACAGAATTAAGCCCCGATCTCTACAAAATATTGCAGTGGAAGAGAGCTTCCTTCTCCCTCTCCTTCCCTGTGAAGGATTGTCATACTTACACATAAGGTGGGAGGAGTAAAGATTACAAGAGTTTCTTTTGCTGGGATGAGCCCTACCTTTGTGTGAACAGCTGGTTTGGAAACAAAGCCCTAGAAACCAATTCACCCACACACCAAGTGCAAGAGAGATTTCACAGAGTTTCTAAACTGGCTTTCAATGTGGAGAGAGGAAACTAGAGGAAAACAGGCTATAACAAGCTGGTGATTTTTCTCTGAAATAATCTGTTATAAATTCCTACTATCCCAACTGATTATTATCCTACTTAGGTTATTTCAGATTAAAATTTTAGTAAAAGTCAATATGAGGGTGAGAACCAGTCATTTGCAACCACACCTAAGAGCCAGAGCATACCCCTGAGTTCTGCTCTTGTCTACATGACTGGAAATGAAAGCGAGCCACCTTTATAAAGCCATCTCTGCCCCGGGCATGTAGAGGAAGTGTTGTGGATCCAGTGTCCATGCATGGGAATGGGGCACCAGAAGGGCTAGGATGATGGGCGTCATTCTCTTCAGTCCTGCAGTACATCTTCTCAGGAGTTCATGCAGATGAAGGCTGTATCAACTATTGAGAAGAACCAACAGACTTTATGCTGTGGAACATTATTTTAAGAGGAGGTAAAGAGGCAGCTGTGGCTAGAAGTCATTGCTTCAGAAAAGCAAAGGGACAGCAATAGTGGCAGGAGACGGCCAGCATAGAGGCTGAGCTCTATATGAATTTCCATGGTTTCCTTTGGACCCTGGAAGATCCCTGGAGTTTGTAATCCCTCTTATTCTGCAGGGAAGCAACCTCCTTCTGCCCTTTCTGACAGCAAGATTTGGAGGAAGATCTATAAGGAGAACTTTATGGCTTTTTCTCCTCATACAAATAAAAAAAAATTCCACAAGAAGGGGTGATAGGACCCACCGGGTGAGAAAATAAAATGTCTTCATATCCTTTACCTGTTCCCTCTCTTCATTCCTTTTATCATCTCCTTTAAAGCTTTATCCTTTTCACTTACCCTTTCTTCTTCCATCCCTTCTTTCCCTTCATTTTCCCTTTGCCCCTTCATCTGCTTCTATTTGTTATCCTTCACCTCCTTCTGCTTGCTCTACTGTTCCTCTTCCATACATTTGATCCAAAGAAGTTGCTTGTTCATGCATATTGATACATGTTAATATAAATCATATACAGATGGCAACTAAGAAAACAAAACTCATGGTGGGGGAAAGGAAGATGGGGAAAGAATGAAGAAAAGCAACCAAGTTGTTCCTATTCCTACTTCATGATTGACCAGGATTCTGCTGCATTTTCCGTGTTTGGTGGGTTGAGAAAGGCAATGGACTGACCTTATATAACACATTAATTCATTACAAGTGTTAAAAACTATTTGGACCTGATCCTCTTCTGCTCTCACTCACACTAGTTTTACACCAGTGCTACTTCCTTGACTCCAGTGAAGTTGATCCTCATTTATAGGGGTGTAACTGAGAAGAAAACAGGACCTGTTGTCTCCAAATTACCCCTGCTGAGAATTTACACAATAACAGATGTTAAAAGGATAAATCTAAAATTGTTTGAGAAGACAACATGGGAAAAGAAATGACAACAAGCAATGGAGGGAGATCTGGGGCAAAGCAGTTTCCGCAACAATCTGTACAAAACCAAAAGAGAATGAGCACAGTGTATGTCTACACTGAGTCTGGGAGCAAACCTCCCAGCCTGGTTCCACAGACCTGTGCTAGCAGAGCTCATGCTAGTATGCTAAAAATAGCAATGTAGCTGGTGCTTTGAAGTTGGGACTCAGTCTGGAACTGGGGCTCTGAAACCCCCTCTTTTTTGTGGCTGCAGAGCCCCAGCACCATTGTCTACAGAGCTAATTTTAGCATGCTCGCAGGAGCCCTGCTAACACAAGTCTGTGGGCCCACACTGGGAGGCTTGCTCTTAGATGCAGTGTATACATATCCTGTGAGACTGAACATTAATGCTATAAGACTCCAGAAATGATACAGCAAATCTGCAATACAGAGACTTAGAAATGTTGGAGTAACCTAGGGAGGAGGCAAAGCATTTCCAGTAATGGATGGTGGCCCTGTCCTAAGATGCAAGTATACTGGAAGCTTACTTGCTTCACAAAATAGCTTTCATAATATAAGGATTAAATTACCATTAGGCCTGCAGTTTCATACAGTACCTCAGAGCATGCCTTCAGGGGTATATTCATAGACCAATAAAAAATCCCTTGTATCTTAATGCTATAGTAAAAGTGGCAGCTTATGTGTTCTTGGAGTGCAGAATGAAAACACTGTGAGAATATAGTGTAGCTGGAGTGGAATGTACCTGGAGTGGTTTATGAGTGCCAGCAGATATTTGAACCTTGCAAATTATTTCAGCTTGGTACTATATTCGCACTGGGGCTTCCCAACACACTTTCTACAGTTCTCTGGGAATGGCCCTCCAAATACAATACTTTCCTGTCTGATGCTATATATTACAAAAAACAACCCCATTTTTCAAAATTGTGTTGAAATATAATCTTAACCCTGGCTGCAATGGATGTTGTGTTGGGAAAATAAGATGCTGGGAAGAAAGGTGGAGGGGGGTCATCAATTACGGGTTTGAGTGTACACGACTCTGAAAGGATGGGCCTGACCCTGCTTCCAAAGAAAATTCCCAGACATTTCAATGGCATCAGGAGTGGGTCTTAAGGCAATTCAGACCCAGTGTTGAAATTCATTCCAGATTTTCTGTTCTCCCCAAGCTCTGCTTGGCATGGGCAGGGAGGGCAGGGTTAGTAGTAAAGGTAGCTTTGAGCCACCTTTGTACTTCCCCCAGTTCTGGGCTCGGCCCCCAGTGTAAGTTAGAGTCGCCTTACTTTATGCTTGGCTGGCTATGGCCAGAATGGGCTGTTTATGACAGCTGAGAATAGCCAGAACACAGCAGTTCCCCTGCTCCCCACCCAGGCAGCCTACACTGGGGGTGGCAGAGCGTTATCACTCCAGCTTTGTGCCGCATGCGGATTCTCTTTTTAGGAGGGAATTCCTCAATAGGCAGATCTATCAGCTTTATGACCCCCATAGTGCCACAGGAGAGGATCAAATGGTCTATAATGTAACAGACAATCAGGCCCTGTATCTCTCCCTGCTGTACTGGGACATTGGTGGAAAATTCTATAATGACATTTTTTATGTATCATCTAATCAGCAATACCCACATACAAGAGGCTGACTTTCCTAATGGATTTTCCTGATTCTAGCTTATCTTGGTTTTGTGGTTTTAAGATAGAATTTTAGCTGTATTTTATTATTTAATCATTTGTGATTTAGACTAATAGTGGCCAAGCATTTGGAGAGACTGTGTGCTGGTTTACCAGATTAAGACTTTAACTGTAACAGCCAGTGATCGATTTGCTCAACTTCCCAGGCAACCAGCTACCTTTCTCCTCTTCTTCTGCAGCCAGTAGCCTTCTTGCCCCACTTCCCTTCCAGCCAATGACCTCTGCTCCTACTTCCCTCTATAATGAATCTGGGGCCACCCCGTGTGCTGAGCCCTTGTGCACCAATAGTGTCTGCCTCCCCATAAGCTGTCTTTATTCTCATCTGCAGTGGAGCTTGAGCACTGTAAGTCCCAAAGCGGCCAGATCATTTGAGATCAGGATCTTCATATAACTGTTTTAAAAACAAATGCTTCAATGCTATTTTCCCCTAAATCCCTTGCAAATAGTCTACTGCTCATCACCACACAATAACACACTAGTGTACATGGGATGACGGGAACATTACTCTTTCATTATTGGCAATGGACTGTATGGGAACAGGAGACCGGGTTAAGAAAACTCTGATTAGTTTTTCCTTCTAATCTCTCAGTTTTGTATCCGTCTCTTCCAGCCGGGGTCTTGTATACTTTACTACGATGGGTATTGAACTTGGCTGATCCTCTCCATGCCAGCATTTTCAACATTGGTTTGGAAGGAACAGCAAATGTTTGCTGCACTGCAGTATCCACAGAACTTGAGAGCAAAAGCAGCTGGCCAGCAACAGAAAGGGGGAAATGTGGCCACACAGCTGGATAGATATCCACGTATCTGTATATAAAGAATGAAGAGAGGCCTGGCTTTGCCTTTTAGCTGTGACCCTCGTCACTGGGTTATGCTGTTCCCCCACGCTCTCTTGTGTGCTGTTCAAAAGCCTCAGCTTTTGTGACATATTGGGATCCCTTGGCTCATATTGACTTCCTTTATGCTTCACATTTCCTTCCATATATGTGTGCCTAGGCTTGTGGAGGTTGTTGTTGAGTGTTGCCACTTACAGTGTCATTTGTAACTGTTTCATCCTCCATCTCCCTGTCTATAGGCCAAATTCACAGAGATGCTCTCAGTTGCAGTTAATGCAAATTACAGGTGCTCAGCACCTCTCAAGAATTGTCTCTCTGCCTGTCATTCCTAAAGTACCATCACCATAGCCTAGCATGCAACCATCAAGTACCCAATTAAGAAATGCAAAATTTCGTCCACAAAGATAACACTCTCCTGCTCTCTGTGATCTCACCACCATTTTTCTAAGGGATATGTTCTTTCTCACTTCTTTTCCTGGAAAAAACGCTGTCAGCCATTCGTTAATCACCATTGCAGTAAGGCATATGTTGAGGTGTCTGGCACTGTGTTCTATGACAGGCTTGTCCTGATCTCCAGTTTCACTGTAGACTCCATCAGCCACAGTGTGCCCATTGATCTCAGCTGTCAAGCTGGGTTGTCCAGAGAGTCTTTGAGATATCTAGGCCCCAGTCCATTGAAATATCAGAAGATTAGCCTAAAACCTTGAAATGGATGTAGAATTGCATAGGGAGCCGAATGGGAGGATCAAGCACCAATATGATGTGCTCTTGTTGGTCGGACTTATCTAAATGGCTGTTCCCTGCATGAGGAACCAGCTGACTTTTCTATGTAGCCTTCAGAGTAGTCCAACACTGAACAAATTGCAATAGACAAGCCTTAAAGTGGCACTGGTATTGATCACCTGATAGGAAAGAGTGCAGTCTCCTAGCTTGCTGAAACTGGAAAAAGCCATATTTCTGCTATTTGAGTGTTTTGGAGATCCAATGAGTCCAGAAGGAGCACAAGGCTGTACCTCATCATGGCAATCAGGGCAGGTAAGGTAAGACCAGAGCTCCTGCTAGTTCCTTGTTTTCTTCATATCAGCATAATATCTTTCTTATCTGGATTGAATTTAAACTAGCTACTTTTTCATCTCAATATTTCTCTTGCTCACACTTCTCTCTCTCTCCATATATAGTAATCCTGCACTTCTCTTGACCATTCCCTGAACTGCTGTGCTATCAGTGCATTTTATGGGAAATGATAATGTTCCCATGGTGACTGCCATCTTAGGTGCTGCTGATGTGCAGTTTCATTGCTTGTATACATTTTCCCACTTTTTGGAACAATTGGAATCCTAAATGGTAGTTAGACACCAGCATTTATACAACTTTATTTAGTTTATTTTTAATATAACTGCCAAAGAAGCAGGACTCTGTTTCAGTTTATTTTTCCTCCAGACCTTCCTCCTTTGTCCTTCTAATTTTGCTTCAGTTTTCGGGGGTCTCATAGTTAAGGCTAAAATTTTGTCATGATTTTTAGTAAAAGTCATGGACTGGTCACGGGTAATAAACAAAAATTCACGGAAGCCATGACCTGTCTGTGACTTTTGATGCTGCAGCGCCATAAACAGTGGTGGTGGGGAGTTGTGGGGTTCCCCCTCTGCCCGTAGCAGCTCGAAGCTGTGGAGGGAGGCGAGGGGGGGCTCCACCCACAGCAGGAGCTGCAAGGTGACCATATTTCCCAAGGAGAAAATGGGACACCCCAGCCATTTGCCCTAGGCATCCCCCCTCCTCCTCCCACGTGGGGCTGTTGCACGTCTCTGGAACCGTGAGGAGGGCCCCCTCTGGAGTCTGTCACCTGTTGCTGGAACTTTGCAGGGGGCTCCCTGTCACTTGTCACTTTGCTGTCGCCTGTCGCTGGAACTCTGCCAAGGCTCCACTGGCTGTCAGCTCCAGAGTCCGGCAGCCCCTGGGGCTGAAGCAGAGAATGTCATGGAGGTCTCTGGAAGTCACAGATTCCCGATTCCGTGACTTCCATGACCTCCGTGACATAAATGTAGTCTTAATCATAGCTGGTACTGCTCTCATCCCAACATTGTTTCAGCTCTTCCCAACCCCATTCACTTCTATTCCCCCTCTCTGTCCTCTCCCCATTGATGCCCTGGCCACCTTGACCGCTCTCAAGGTTTGAGCCCAGATGATGGGTTCTGCTCATCATCCAAATGCAGGTGATTGAGAATGTGGTTGTTTTTTTTGGGGGGGGGGGCGGGCATAGTTTGTAGTTGTCACCGTTTGTGAGTGTCACAGAATTGACTGCCCTCAGCCAGGCAAGTGGGGAAAAGGGGGAGGAAATCATTTCTTTGGGACGGGGGCTAATTTTTGCACGGCGAGCTGCAGCCAACAGCCGCTGGCATGCAGCTCACGGTCACTGGAGCTCTGCCTGCCCCGGGGGGACCTGCACAGACGAGGAGGCAGGAGACGGTCACCGCGGCCGCCCAGCCCAGGCCCTGGGGGAGCGAGCGAAGGAGCGGAGGGAGGGGTGGGGGCGGGGAGCGGTTCCCCTTTGGGGTTGCTGGGACTTTCGGGGCGTGCTCGTGTGGCTCTTCGCTACTGAAAGTGAAAGTGGCGGGGCCAGGCTGGGCGAGTGTGTGTGTGGGGGGCGGCGGCGGCGGCGGCGGCGGGGGGGGGGGGGGGGGGGGTTGGAGGGCGGGGAGGAGAAGCGGCTGGGGGCGGAGATCGCCCCTCCAGAGCTGTTTGTTCCTATTGCTCTGTGTGTGCAGGGGGGGGAGGGTCCTGGCCGGCCGCCTTCCCCTGCTCTCGCTGAGCTCTATGTGAGGGGATCGGGGCGCTGATGTGCCTGGGCAGGGGCGGCGGCGGCGGCGCTGCTGCTGCTGCCGGCGGAGGAGAGGGAGGCTAGCGGGGCTGCGCTCTGTCCGGCGGGCCCGGGGCCGGGGGGATGCAGCGGAGCGTGGGCCGGGGGGGAGAGGATCGGGGAGGGAAAGCCGCCGCCGCCGCCGCCCGGAGAGGCCGAGGAGGAGCGGAGCGGAGCAGCCCTGACATGCCTTTCCCTCAGCCTCCTCTCCAGCGGCCATGTTAGCCCGGAAAGCCTCGGCGAGCGCGGCTGCGGGAGCTGCCTACCCGGCGGGTAAGGAGAAGGCAGGGCGCAGCGCCCGGGAGCGGCCAGCCGGGACACGCGGCCTTTGCTCGGGGGCCGGGGGAAGGGGCTCGGCCCGCTGCCCTCCCGGCCCCAGCGGCGCGGGGCGGGGCGGGGCGGCGGAACAATGATTTGCCCCGGGCCGGGGCACGGAGGGAAGACCGGCCCCGGGCAGTGTTACCCCTTCGCCCAGAGGCTGCCTGTTTCCCCCCCGCCGAAGGGGCGCGGATCCCCAGCCCGTCCCCCCGCAGGCTCGGGATCCCCGGCGGTGGGGAGCGGGGATCTGGAGTAAGGGAAGCGGCGGAAATCGGATTGGCTGCGTGGGGGGTTTCTCGGCCAGACGGCGCGGGCGGCGCCCATCCGGGCTGCGCTGCCCCTTGGCATGTGCCCGGCGGCGGCGGCGGGGTCCATCGCGGCCCGCAGGGCTGCGCTGGGCTGACAAGCTCCGCGCACACGCGGGGCCCGATCCCGGCCCTTCCTGCTCCCTCCGCTGTGCCACGTTTGCGGGCCGCTTCCCAGGGCTTTCTGCGTCGGCAAAACAGAGTCTGGCGGCGGCAGGAGGCTTCCCCTCCTCCCCCCTTCCCCAGCCTGCGTGCTGTCAGCCAGGTCCGCCCCACCGGGCTCCTCTCCTCGCTCACCGTCTGCTCTCCCTTCCTCGGCAGGCAGGGGAGGGGACAGTGGCCGCCAGCTGCAGTCTTCCCCGGGCATCGGAGCCGGGGGATCCCGGACGGGAGCTGGGACCGGCCCGCCATCACCCATCGCCTTGCCGCCGCTTAGGTCCAGCAACACAGCCCACACGGTGAGAGCCGGGAATGGAGGGGGCAGGGGGCAAAGGCCTGGCTTGATCTATTTGCAGCGACCCTGTGCGGGCCATAGGACCCTCCCTATCCTCCCCGTGGTGCCTGGGGCTCTGCAGCGCCCGAGCATGTTCATTCTCCAAATGCAATAACCTCCCACCAGCCGCCTCCCCCTTCGTATTAATAGAAATAAATGTGCTAGGTGCCGTCAGGCTGCCAGTCTGCCCGTCTGCCAGAGAGCTGTGAATGAGGCTAGAAAGGACAGAAGGCGGTAGGATCCCTGTTAATTATCCTGCCTGTTTCGTCATGTCTCATTATTCCTGTTACCAGCCTGGTTTCAACAGGTATTCTGATGGGGCTGGGGAGGGTACTTTTTTGAGTCACTTGAAGTTTGCATGGTTGGGATAGAACCCCTGGCGGCCATGAGTCCTGTGCGAAGGGGGGCAGGCCTCTGGTGTAGGAGGGTTTCCCAGGTGGTTCTCTGTAAAACGAATAATGTATAGACAGGGCTCATTTCATTTGAAAGGGTCTGGTCAAATGTTGCATGACTCGTTTTGAAGCTGGCACCTTGCGTGGATTTGGCATGGAAGGCCTGTGCTGGTACATGGGTTCCCATGAAATGACACTGCTTTGAAAATGAGGTTAGTCACTGTCATTAGAGGATGGCCTTTACTACAGTGGGGAATGAAAGCTGCTCTTTCCTCATTTGTCTGATTAGCTCAGGCTGATAGCTCTTTCCCAGGGTAACAACTATGATTGTATTCAGGGGCAATAGGTGGATGAAAGGCTGACAGTGCTGCTACAGCACAGTGTACCTAAAGAGGCGTGTGCTGCCTGACCTAAAGGGGATTTTTATTTTTCAGGTCTGTGATATCTCACATTATCTTCCAGTCCTAGCTAATCCCATTGGAATGGAAATTCACAAGTGTACCACTATTTATGGATGCAAGAGGGCATCTCTCTCTCCTTAACGTGTGGCTGAGTGGATAGTAGATCTATATGATTATATGTTAGCACTAAATAGCTCATGTTTTTATTTCATAGATTTTAAATGGGTGAAAAATGTATGATTTAAAAAGCATTGCTAGAATATTTTTCTTTGAGCTAATACTTACTTTATTGGATGCTCACATGCTATCATGGTAAACATATGGCAGAGCTTTAAACTGTAATGTGATTATGGGCTGATGGAAGGTGAAACTCTGCATTTGGATATTACTGTTGCACTGACTTTCTATGCTTTTGTGTTAAAAGCATTGGCCATTTACAATAAGAATAGGCTTTTTTAATGAAATAACACATTTAGGGTGCACTGGAAAAGAATGTGATAGTCTACAATTTGTGTCTGCATGCATAAAATCAACATCACTATATACGTAAAATACAGTATGTGTCCACAAATTCAAATGCCAAATTTTGTTCTGAGTTACACATATGTGAATGAGTTGAAGTGCTGACTGAGTTAAAAAGAATTAGAGGCAGTTTTTAAAATTTTCTTTTAAGAACAGAACATAAGACATAATAACAAAAAAACACAAGTAATGATTGTGCAGACTCATGCGTCCATTCTTGTGGCGCTCCCTGGACTTAATTGAGGCTCTGCATGGGCATATAGTGATCCACTTGCATAGTTCTACTTACAGAGTTGGGAGATAGTCTTGACAGTACAGACCCCCAATCTAGTGGGGTGGGTTTTTTTGCTTTTTTTTTAATGCACAAGGGTGGCCAACCACCAATATTGTTAGCTTTCGGGTCCTTTTAACTTCTGATTGTTAGAATCTGTACTTTTGGGATATATGATCTACTGCACACAACATATTTAGCCTTGAATATTGTTTTAGAAATATTGCAGGCTGTCCCTCTAAATTTTGTAGGTTGTTATTTTGTGGTTGGTAGAAGATGCTAACATAACTTTTTATAGTAAGAATCAGATGTGACATTAGAATAGCGGATTGTAACTTTAAAAACCATTTGGATATGTCTGTTACATGATCATTCTAGGAACTGTAGTCCCAGTGACCTCAGTTAACACTGACTGATTAAAATCCCTTTAACTTTATGTCCCACTGCTTCCTCAAATCAGTCATGTCTAAAATGGAACTTCTCATCTTTCTATCTGAACTGTCTTCCCTCCCTCTATCCGTATACTTAAATGGTCCCCATCACCACAGTGTCTGAGTGCCTCCCAAGTAACTAAAAATAAAAATAACAATCTATCCCTTTTGCCTTCCCAGACTGTAGGAGAAATAGCTTGGCTGGTTTACTGGATTTGAGTGTGTTGTGTATATGAAGAATTTATCAAGGGAAAAAATGAGTTTTGCATTTAATTCTGAAAGTGAAGAGGTCCATTGTCATTCTTACCTCTTACAGGAGTGAGTTAAGTAGTCTAGGTCCAACTCCTGTCAAAATTCTGTCTCCCACCTTGTTGGTCAACAATTTAATTGTTGGTGTAGTATAGCTTCATGGGGGATCATGGTCAGAGAGATAGAGGTGTGAAGATGAGGACAGAGGTTGTGTAATCATGGCAATCTGTGTTGCTAACCAGACAGGCTGTTGTGTATGCACCAGGTAGAGGGTTTTTTGTTTGTTTGTTTGTTTTGTTTTTAAAGAGTGTGTGGCTTCCTCCTAATTCTTTCCTTCTCCCTTTCCACTGATACTGCCACTGTCTTTCTGGTCAGTCAGGCTCAAAAACATGGGAGCATCACTAATTCTTCTTTGTCCTTCTCTTCTCCAAAATCTGCCCTTTCCTCTCTATTCCTTACTTTCAAAATCCTTTCTTTCTTGCCTAAACTACTGTAACTTTTTCTCTTCAGTCTCTCATCTCTCCACTGTTGTATCCAATCAACATGCTGCAACAAAGATAATCTTCCTTACCTGCTGCCCTGATCATGTAAATCCCCATCCCTCTGTGAGTCTGTTAGAATTATTATTATTAATATAGAATACTGCCACAATGCCAGTTTCACCATAAATTCCTTTATTCAATCTCACGGCTGAATAGTAGTTCTACAATTGCTCTAAACATATCTAAAAAGCCTAAATTAAATGCAGTTTAATACATCCATACAATAACCAGCATTTATAAGCATTTGATCATAATACTCACAAAAGGGCTAACCCTAGGGGTGCTTGGACCCATGCTGGTCAGCTCCAACTTGATCAGGCTGCTATTATCAATGAACCCTTAAAGAGTTCACCCTCTTATACCCTTTATCAAACAAGGGATGTCATTGTTTCTAACTTAGCTAAAAACCAGGTTTTGGCCAGTTTGGAGTTATTGCTGGTTCAACACACACAATCCTTCCATATTATTTACTATGCCTCATGGAAGGAAGAAAAGGCCCCAGTTATCTTATCAGTTACCTTTCAGGTCCAGTTTTTCCAATTAGGCCATATTCTTTCAAGGCCTTCCTATTACTGCCAACAGACTGAACCTCACATGACCTTATATATATATATATATATATATATATATATACATTTTGAATTAATTCAACTTTTTATGTCTTACAGGGTCCGTCTACCAGCTTCTTATCTCTGCCCTCTGCTCCCATCTACATCTGTGCTTTTATTACTTGTTGCACCCACTCTTGTACGCACCACTCTGCCAGCTTCTCCTGTATTATTGCAATGCTTAGTCTCCTTCTCCCACTGCCTAGGACTGGATTGACCTTCCTCTACAATGCATCAAGCAACTTTGTTCTCCTTCTTCATGACCCTCCCCAAATTTCCCAATTTGTAGTTAGCTTTCCATTACTGACCATCTTGCATCTACACCCTATTCTTTTGCCTCAACTCATAATTCTAACATTTAACTTAAATTACAGTATAACAGAGGTTCCCAAATTGTGGTCCATGAAGAGCTGATTGGTCACATGCTGCTAGTTCTCCTTGTTTTTGGTTGCTAAATCTCATTAAGACAGCTGAAAATACATTACTTTATTACTGTTACTTTTCCATATAATCAGTTACTCTCATTGCCACAATTGCTCACGTTATGTGAATTTGAGTGGAAATGTCTATACAATCATGAATGCGAGGAGAGGCATTCGTAAGACAGTCTCTTTATTAAGATGTGGTCCACGCTATGAAAATTGTGTGTGCTTTAAATATCTGATACTTAGTGCAAGCTCTTCAGGGCAGGGACTTGGTCTTAGATCTGTAAAACACATGATAATAATCAAAATCATTTCAATAATGCTGCTACATTGGTATAATATTGGCTAATAAGGAGATATTTTTAGAAGTTATGAACCACAGAAGCACTTGAATCCATCTATAAAAAAAAGGGCATTCATACATATGCGTGCTTGTGTTGTAAGCCACTAAATAAGCAATGAAGTGTGCTACACATGATACCCATATGTCTCTGGTGTGTTGTGAGCAACAAGGCTGAAAGCCAAGTGCCTTGACCTAGCCTAGAGAGAAGAGTGTGTTGTGTAACAGTCTTTCTAGAAGTATTTTATTGCCTTAACAAAATGTTTTCCCCCACCTATTTTTGTAACATCAGATTGACAAGTCCTGGTTCTACTTGATATCTCTACAATCAGAGCCTTTGTCAGTCCGTCACATTGCTTGTTTAATATGATTCACTTTATCATTTTGGGGTTCTGATGACAACATAAACTGTTGTTTGGGCTTTGGTGGAATTAAGTCATTGTAAATAATTATAGCGCAACTATTTCCTTTGGGTGATTTTATAGGGTACAGCGCCTGAGACCAACTGAGATTAAAAACTGAAGTTGAAAAATAATTTCCTCAGTGTTGACTACATAGAGCACCTTGTTGCTACTGGGAAATGCAATTAACAAGTGAAAATGCCAGGAAGAATTATGGTCTACTCTGGATAAGGCTTACTTGATCCTACAGTGATGGGCAGTATAGAAAATCCTAAAATAGATTTATGTATTGACTGGGTATCGCCCACACATGTACAACTGATTGCTGATCAGTCCCATTTGGTTTTAAAACACTGGACACAATTTATACTATTAAAGTATTTACAGCTAGTATAGTTGTGGTTGTAGAACAGTTTCCCTTGAAACCTCTTGTCCTCACACATTGATACATTTCTGAAACATATATTTATTTTGGACTAAATTTTTCCATGATGGGTCTCTATTTAAGGGGATATGTGGATGTTATGTACCCCATCCTACCCATTTCCATAAAACGAACAAATAAAGTTTTGCAGCAGCCAGTTTAGAATTATGAAATGGTAAAGAGAGAAAACATTTTTACTTTTATTTTTTTCTCTTTTGTAATTTATATTCCCAAATAACTCAAGCAGAGGAATTTTTCAGCTTCAGACATGATATGTAGATAAGTTTTAGTGAACACTGTGTGCTTTGATAAGTGTGAGAAGAAATGATGTATAAAAAAAGTTATGATTTTGAAAATATGGGCAGGAAAACATCCTCTTAAGATGTATATGCTGTGCGGGTATATGCAGATGTATAACTCTCTAGCTGTTTGGTTACAGGAATTTACAAACACATCTGCAGAAGCAGAAGGCGTTTATAAACCTCTCAGGCTTACACTGTCAGATGAAAGGATTGTGAGTTCAACAAGCAGTTCACTGCGGGACTACGAAGCATATAGCCCTTTATAGCGCCACAGGCCCATTAAGCATGGTTCATGGAACTTACAAGCTTCACTGGGGAAGCATGTAAGTTCTACAAGTCTGATCTTGAAAAAAATATCCAACACCTGCTATCCAGAGGACTATACCTGCTAGGCCAGGTGTCGGCAACCTTTCAAAGAAGAAGAGCCAATTTTTTGTTTTTGTCTTTGACCAAAATTTTTCGAGAGCTGCATCACATGCAAAGCTACTTGTAGAGTTAGAATTTATCAACTAAATAATTGAATATATTAAAGTTATTACTAGTCACCAATACTTTTAATGTGACTTCTGCTGTTGGACATCTTTAGAGAGTTGCTCAATGGTCGGTGAATATGCCGTGATTTTCATTTTCAAGCAGGACTCAAGACTAACATCGTGCAGTTGGCTCCTCAGTTTGTTTTTGATGAAATTCATGTTGGAAAACACTTGTTCACAGAAGTACGTTGAACCGAAGATTGAGAGAAGCCCTAATTCGTATTTCTTTAGCTGACTACAGATCAGGTAGACAATTCCAAAAGTTGAATATAATCTGGTCTTGCCGTTTCAGGTTGTCTATTTCAGACCACTTGTGTTGTAGCCCCAGGGTGGATTTCTGCCTTTCCAGATTTTCAAGTTCAGTGATAAGATCTTTCATATTTTAATTCCATAAATCCTTGTCTTGCAAGTCCGCTAATTCAAGTTCAAATTGCGCTCGACTGATTCCCGCAAATGCTGAAAAATTCAATGCAGAAGTGTCAGCTTCAAGTGGTTTCAACAGAAGTGACAAAGTGGCCTTTTCCTTCTGAACTCGTGAAATTGGTCAGCAAATGCAGCCTGCATTTTGATGACTGTTTCTGCAAGGAACCTAACGTCAATGTCACAGTTGTTTGTTTGTTTGTTTGTATTGCTTCAGTGTTGGGAAATGCACGAATATGCCCATCTCAGTGTCCCTTACAAACAAAGACAGCTTTCGTTCAAATGGAAGAACTTCTTCCAAAACCGAAATTGTAGTATTTCCTTTTCCCTGTAGCTTCCTATTCAACACGTTTAAATGAGAAGTTAAATCCACCATGAAATTGAATTTCTGCAGCGAGTGAGGATCCATTAGCACCGCATATTTAAGGCCCGTTTCTTGGAGGAACACCCTAGTTTTCTCCAGACAGGACGCAAACCTCATCAGGACTGCACCTCTGGAAAGCCATCTTACCTTGTTATACATGAGAAGATCAGAATATTGGCTGTTAACTTCTTGAAGAAGCTCGCAAAACTGCCGATGATTGAGAGCGCTTGCCATTATTTTGTTAACAACCTGTTATTTTGTTAATAATCTGCATGATCATTTCCATTACTTTTGAGATTTCCTCTGGAAAGGTTTGTGCACACAGCGCCTCCTGGTGGATTATGCAGTGAAATGAAATTACGTCGTGTTCCATACTTCTTTTAAGTAAAGAAACAAAACCTTTATGCTCTTCATGCTCAGTGCTCCATCTGTATCAATAGCAATTATTCTGTTGATGTCAGTATCTTTTTGTTTCAGACATTCAGTGACAGCAGATGCAATATCTTCGCCCGGGGCGTGTCCTTTGAGTGGCAAAAACGCAATCAGCTCTTCCTGAGGACCTTGATCATTAACGTATCTGCCGAGTAAGGCAACCTGAGTGATGTCATTCACATTGCATGTCTCATTGCAGGCAACAGAAAAACCTGGTGCTGATCTAATGTCACTAACCTGCTGGCTGGTTATGTCTGCGGCCGTCTTAATAGTTCTCTCCTTTCAGTCTTCGTAGATAATGGCATTTCTCTAATTTTTCTTAACTCTTTCACCTTTGTTTTTAAAATCGCCAAAGAGGCGCTCAAATGTTTTAATGAAACATTCGTTCACATATTCTCCACCTGTGAATGGCTTCCCTCGTTTGACAATTTCTTGAGCTGCCACGAAACTAGCAGTTGCGGTTCCACTCAACGCCTTCATCCATTTAGCAAACGTACGTCTTGTTTGCTCTGCTTTGCGTCGGAGTTCCTCTACTGATTTTCTCCTTGCATCTCCAGCTGGCTAGGTTTCAGCAAACGTCCAAGCTTTCTTTTCAAAATGTCTTTCTAGGTTTGATTGCTTATTGTTGGGTAGTTTCTTGTCTCAAACGGGGCACAATGGGAGTCCAGCTGAACTCACTATAAAAGCGTAAGACTCAGTCCAATCATTTTGAAATTCTCACTGTTCTTCTTCTGTCATTCTCTTTGTGGTTGTCATTTGTTTGACTGAAGGTATTTAGCTGATCTATTTTATTTCTGACTTTAAACTTTTTCAAACTGTTGGATGTTGGAACATACTAGTACAGACAGAGCAGGTCCACTTGCTTTTCACAAGAACTTCCATGAGTTTTATTGGTAGACAACAGTTGCCTTGTAATGAGCCATTTGAATATAAACAGGAGGGGGCTCCAGGCTGCAGCAGAGTATTGGGGTGCAGGAGTAGGTGAGGGGTCTGGGAGGGAGTTTGGGTGCAGGGGGGGTTCTGGGCTGGGGCAGGAGGTTGGGGTGCAGGAGGGGGTGTGAGGTGCAGGTTCTGGCTGGGAGGCGCTTACTACAGGCGGCTCCCGGTCGGCAGTGCAGCACGGCTCAGCAGACTGCCTGCCTGCCCTGGCCCCATGCTGCGCCCGAAGTGGCTGGCTGCTGACACGTCTCTGCGTGCCGCTGGTGTGGGGGGAGGTGGCTCCGCACGCTGCCCCCATCCCCAGCACCATCCTCAGAGCTCCCTTTGGCAAACTGCGGGGATGGTGCTTGCAGGCGCGGGCAGTGCATGGAGACCTGCCGTCTCCCTCCCACAACGGGCACGCAGAGACGTGCCAGCAGCCAGCTGCTTCTGGGAGCAGCGTGGGGCCAGGGCAGGCAGGCAGACTACTTAAGCCCTGCTGCACCGCCAGCTGGGAGCTGCCTGTGGTAAGTGCCTCCTGGGCAGAGCCTGCAACTCGCACCCCACAAAAAACAGCTGCCCGCAAGGGGGCAGCCAAAGAACCACATGCAGCTCCAGAGCCACAAGTTGCCTACCCCTGTGCTAGGCAGAGGTTGATGCACAGAGGCAAAACCCCAGGTGAATATTCAACCCCCATCCCTCCAAACTGGTTGGAAGAAGAAGAGTGCTGTGATTCCTATGATATGCTATCCCTGGATCCTGTGTGGGAGAGGGAGGTGCCATCTTTCATATCTGATTAGCAGGGGCCTGATAAATCTGAACCCCGTTTAGGCTGTTGGTTGGGAGAAAGAGCTCTCTCCCACCCCAGAACTACGTGATGCTGTGGGAGTAGGGAAGGGTGTGTCAGCTATTTTTGAGCCCTCTTCCCTTGTAAATAGCTTTCTAGTACTTACTTCTGCTTCTGTACATGCAGTCTCAAGAAGCAGCTGAGTGAAACTGAATGACTGGTCAGCAGCCAGGGAAGTGCTATCTAGAATCCAGTGAGAAGCAGTAAAAAAACTGAGCAGTCTTGTTAGTTTCATTCTTCTGCTTAGAAAACCTGTGTGCAGCAAGAGAAACACTGAAACTGTCTAAAGGCTCAGGAAGGCAGAACTATATTTAATATTTGGAAAGCTTATCTGAAAGCTTTATTAGGAAACAATTCCTACTCGCTACTGGTGGTGAGTGGATAAATGGATTTGTTTTTTAACTCCTGATACAAGACAAATAGCTACAGTTCAAGCAATGTACATCCTCTAGTGAAACCTACAGTACTTGTAAAATGAAGAAGCCGAATAGTCCTTAAAACCAGGCGAATCAAATGAAAAAATAAAATGAATTCAAAGGTTTAGATTGTGGCATTGAGCACTTAAAGAATTGCCAGAGAGATGGTTTCTTCCTCAACACCATCTCAGTCTCACTGCTCATAAGAAGTATTTTCTACTCGTGTCTTAAGTATGTTCTAGTTTTGTTGTTACTGTGCATCATAATATGTGGTTGGATTAATGTTGTAGAAGAAACCTTAACTTCTCCGATTTCTTGGCTTTAGTGTTTGTAACCTGCACTTTGCCCTAACGCCACTTTTTTATGTGTTTCTTATTTACACAATCTTTTAATTCTGCTTATACTGAACCCTTCCCCGTAGCCCTTTCCCAAAACCAAAAAACCCTCGAAGTAATTTCGTGCTTGTGAAATATGCCTTCCTGACAGCTATGTGGACTGAAGTCCTGTCTTTACCCACCAAAGAAATATAGCATGCTCAGGAGCAGAGCAACTTTCCAGACCCTACCACACCAATATTCTTCATACTTAACCTGGAGGAATTGTCCGGAGGGGTCACAGGGCAGTTAAGTCTTCTTGGTGGTTTAATTCATGGTGTTTCTGAGAATTTAAGCAGTTAGTTCAATATTCTGTCTCTCTCCACTATGCTTGACTGATACAAGCTCCTTTGCTCTGAACGCCAGTATGTTGTAAAACTTCATTTAAGATCAGTCAGATTTGATTGTCCGGGCCCAAATGGCTTTGCAAATAAACATATGCAGTCATGTTACAATCTTGAAATAAAATAGACCTGTTATTAGAGCTGAGTCAAGATGTATGTAGAAAAACAATAAACTCAGCAGAAAGAATCACCAAGAATTCTAGAGGGTTTCCATATTATGAAAACTAAAGATGTGCAAACTGAAAGAATATCATCAAAACCTCAAGCTTTCATCCAGGTTGTCTGCTTTTCAGGAAACAAATGATTTTACAAAGAAATGTCTGTCATATTAGAGTAAAACCCTTGATAAAACAATGTAATCTGCTAACGGTGCACTACACGGGGGATTTTCTCCTGGGGAAGCCCTTTCCTCCGCAGTTAAAACATTGCTTGATCTCAGAGTGTACTCTTATCATTTCTGAATTTCATTTTGACATTAGTGCACTTTTGGTTACTGATTTGGCATACATTTTGAGGCCGGTAAGTCAGGTGGTGAGATGGCAGGAGAAATCTTCACACATTTGTGTAAGACCAAGCTGAAAGAATGACAAGTTATTTGTATTACAGTAAAACTTAGAGACCTCAACCAAGAGTGGTGTTCCATTTTGTCCATTGGTGCACCATACAGACACATAGAGAAAGCCCATGCTCTGAGTAGCTTACACTCTAAATAGACAGGTTTCAGAGTACCAGCTGTGTTAGTCTGTTTCTGCAAAAAGAAAAGGAGTACTTGTGGCACCTTAGAGAATAGTAAATTAATTTGAGCATAAGCTTTCGTGAGCTACAGCTCACTTCTTCAGATGCATGCCTTGGAATATACAGTGGGGAGATTTATATACATAGAGAACATGAAACAGTGGGTGTTACCATATGTACTCTAACAAGAGTGATCAGGTCAGGTGAGCTATTACCAGCAGGAGAGCGGGGGGAGGGGGAGAAACCTTTTGTAGTGATAATTAAGGTGGGCCATTTCCAGCAGTTGACAAGAACCTCTGAGGAACAGTGGGGCAGGTGGGGGGAGGATAAACTTGGGAAAATAGTTTTACTTTGTGTAATGACCCATCCACTCCCAGCATTTGCTCAAGAAACTCCCTGAAAAAGCACAAGAACAAATCCGCACAGACACACCCCTGGAACTGCAACCAGGGTATTCTGTCTGCTATCCAAGATCCATAAACCTGGAAATCCTGGACACCTCATCATCTCAGGCATTGGCACCCTGACAGCAGGATTGTCTGGCTATGTCGACTCACTCCTCAGGCCCTACGCTACCAGCACTCCCAGCTATCTTCGAGACACCACTGACTTCCTGAGGAAACTACAATCCATCGGTGATCTTCCTGAAAACACCATCCTGGCCACTGTGGATGTAGAAGCCCTCTACACCAACATTCCACACAAAGATGGACTACAAGCCGTCAAGAACACTATCCCCGATAATGTCACAGCAAACCTGGTGACTGAACATTGTGACTTTGTCCTCACCCATAACTATTTCACATTTGGGGACAATGTATACCTTCAAATCAGCGGCACTGCTATGGGTACCCGCATTGTCCCACAGGATGCCAACATTTTTATGACTGACTTAGAACAACGCTTCCTCAGCTCTCGTCTCCTAATGCCCCTACTCTATTTGTGCTACATTGATGACCTCTTCATCATCTGGACCCATGGAAAAGAAGCCCTTCAGGAATTCCACCCTGATTTCAACAATTTCCATCCCACCATCAACCTCAGCCTGGACCAGTCCACACAAGAGATCCATTTCCTGGACACTACGGTGCTAATAAGTGACGGTCACATAAACACCACTCTATACCGGAAACCCACTGACCGCTATACCTACCTACATGCCTCCAGCTTTCATGCAGACCACGCCACACGATCCATTGTCTACAGCCAAACTCTACGATACAACCACATTTGCTCCAACCCCTCAGACAGAGACAAACACCTACAAAATCTCTATCAAGCATTCTTACAACTACAGTACCCACCTGCTGAAGTGAAGAAACAGATTGACAGAGCCAGAATTGTACCCAGAAGTCACCTACTACAGGACAGGCCCAACAAAGAAAATAACAGAACGCCACTAGCCATCACCTTCAGCTTCACCATCACCTTCAACTAAAACCTCTCCAATGCATCATCAAGGATCTACAACCTATCCTGAAGGACAACCCATCACTCTCACAGATCTTGGGAGACAAGCCAGTCCTTGCTTACAGACAGCCCCCCAACCTGAAGCAAATACTCACCAGCAACCACACAACAAAAACACTAACCCAGGAACCTATCCTTGCAACAAAGCCCATTGCTAACTGTGTCCACATATCTATTCAGGGGACCTCATCATAGGGCCTAATCACATCAGCCACACTATCAGAGGCTCGTTCACCTGCACATCTACCAATGTGATATATGCCATCATGTGCCAGCAATGCCCCTCTGCCATGTGCATTGGCCACACTGGACAGTCTCTACATAAAAGAATAAATGGACACAAATCAGACGTCAAGAATGATAACATTCAAAAACCAGTCGGAGAACACTTCAATCTCTTTGGTCACTTGATTACAGACCTAAAAGTGACAATTCTTTAACAAAAAAACTTCAGAAACAGACTCCAACGAGAGACTGCTGAATTGGAATTAATTTGCAAACTGGCTACAATTAACTTAGGCTTGAATAAAGACTGGGAGTGGATGGGTCATTACACAAAGTAAAACTATTTTCTCATGTTTATTCCCCCTCCCCCCCACACACTCTGTTCCTCAGACATTCTTGTCAACTGCTGGAAATGGCCCACCTTGATTATCACTACAAAAGGTCCCCCCCCCCACACCTGCTCTCCTGCTAGTAATAGCTCACCTTACCTGATCACTCTTGTTACAGTGTGTATGGTAACACCTATTGTTTCATGTTCTCTGTGTATATATATCTCCCCACTGTATTTTTCACTGCATGCATCCGATGAAGTGAGCTGTAAGCTCTCGATAGCTTATGCTCAAATAAATTTGTTAGTCTCTAAGGTGCCACAGGTACTCCTTTTCTTTTTACTCTAAATAGACAAGCAGTCAAAGAGTGGAAGAAAGGAAGTATTTCCTTCCTATTTTACAGATATGGAATTGAGGGGTCAAAGAGATTAAAGGAAATCTGTGGTAGAGCTGGGAGATCTCCAAAGTCCCAGCCCAGTTCTTTATCTGCAAAACCATCTTGCCTCTCTGTTCTACCTTTTAGTGTCTGTCACTGGTAAAAACTGAAAGTTTGTTATTGACAAGATTTTATCAAGACATTCATCCAATAATCTTTGTCCAGTATGTTAATGGAAAACTAACCAAAGACAATGCCTTTATTTTGCTTATGTCCCACATGAGTAATATCACAGAGGTAGTCTGGCATTCTGGTTTCAATAATATTTTTGAAATTAATCCGTGAGTGTCATTCACAGCCCATGTCTTGATACTGAAGTTGTGAAATTGACTTCAAAGATTGATATGGTTGTGTTAATGACTTAGAACCCGTATTTGTTAAATGAATCTTAAACACTTAGGGTTGCATAGCATTAGCTTCACTATTTTATCCTTGCAAGTTTTTCCAAGAAATTAATATAGAAAAATCAGACCCCACGTCATTATAACTGATATATCCAAGTTCATTACAGGCAGGAATGAAGAAGATGCATTTAGATTCTTAAGGCCTGTTTGTCAGAAATACTGAGTATCCACAACTTCACTTGAAGTCACTGGGAGTTGTGGGCTCTGAGACCACTCAAAAATCAGGTCCTTAGACCCAAGCTTATCCCATCAGTACATTGACTACATTTTTGTTACTGTAATTTGAATTAATTAATTACATTAAAACTTAGTTTTGTTACCCTTTTACTCTAAGACTCAAATTTATTCTTCCATTGACTTCAAATGAATTACACTAAGGATGAATTTGAGTTGTAAAGTTACAGAAAGTTATTTTTTATTTTAATTTACAGCTTGAAATTAATGTATTTATGGATTGTTTAAGGCCCTTTTTACGAGAGAGAATGTCCTCCGCATAAAGCAAATGAGAAATTACGAAGATATCTGTGTTAGGAACAAGGGTTTGCTTATATATTTCTTGTTTCTCATTACAAATAGCTGTTACGTAAATAGTTGCTTTTCGCAACTCTGATCACATATTTTATTGTTTGAAAATGCTTGAGATTCATGCTTAATCCATCATACAAACTATACAAAAACAAAACATAATTTCTAAATCCAGTCCTAATTTTTTTTAATTACAGAGAGCGGAAAATAGATTTTGATTGTACGCCCTTTGAGGCATGGATTTTTTTTTTTTATGGTTTAGTGTTTGTCCAGTGTCCAGCAATCAATCTTGAGAGGTGCTATAGTAATAGAAATACAGTACCCAGTTTGGCAAACTGCTTAAGCATGTGCTTTAAGTCCTACTGATGTAAATGCATTGCTGAATTGTAACTATAGAGTCTATAAATGTTAAACTTGGTCTCTTGCACTTTCGTAACATCCAGATTTTTTTTTCTTTTGAAATGTCAAAACTCATTCCCTTCCATTTAAAATTGTATATGACAGCCTTTGTCCCACAGCAAATTTTGGAAGGAGTTAAAATCCTGATTTGTAAGAATTTGTGGAGTTGGGGGAACTAAAGGTGCCTTATCAATAGAAGTTCCTGCCGGTGATGTGAATCTCAAGCATAACTGAAACTGCTACTTTGTATTCTCTAGAGTCAAGTTTAATTTCCCTCCAGCATATTTTTTGATATTACTGGGCTGTTGCCTTACAGATTCTCTGGAGAAATTATTAAGTCCATGATATTACCATACCCTTATTTGCCTTGCTGCAGACCTCTTATTTAAATGGTCATGACAGTGAGGAAAGTCTAGAAGTATAAGAGATGCTAAGATCTTTAAAATGGGACCAGTAACAAAAGATATCCTGGGATATTGGTCATATGTTTAACCTAGCTGTAAGCAGCTTTAGAAAAATGATTAATTGAAGTAAATTGGGCCTGGTGGGGGGACAGAAGAAGTAATTTTGAAACATTAAAAAATGTGTAGAACTGAATGTTCTAATTGGAAAAATATTATTTTGAATTTTAGGTTGGAGGCAATAAGCACACAATGAATGAGCACCTGCACGTTGGTAGCCACGGACAGATTCAGGTTCAACAGCTGTTTGAAGATAATAGCAACAAGAGGACAGTTCTAACAACACAACCAAATGGGCTTGCAGCAGTAAGCAAATCTGGATTGTCAGTGGTGCCGGACAGACAGATAGACAGTGCTCATAGACGACAGGGGAGCTCCAGTTCTTTAAAATCGACAGATGGGACAGGGAAGGTGAAAGCCACCTTTATGATACCAGAGCAAGCAATGAAGCAATACATGCAAAAACTAACAACCTTTGAGCATCATGAAATTTTCAGTTACCCTGAAATATACTTTTTGGGTCCAAATGCAAAGAAGCGGCCAGGTGTGATTCAAGGTCCAAACAATAGTGGTTATGATGATGACCAGGGGTCTTACGTGCAAGTACCCCATGATCATATTGCATACAGGTATGAGGTCCTGAAAGTAATAGGGAAAGGAAGTTTTGGGCAAGTTGTGAAGGCTTATGATCACAAGACCCATCAACATGTGGCGTTAAAAATGGTGAGAAATGAAAAACGTTTCCACCGCCAAGCTGCAGAAGAAATTAGAATTCTGGAGCATCTAAGGAAACAGGATAAGGATAACAACATGAATGTTATTCACATGCTGGAAAACTTTATATTCCGCAGCCATATCTGCATGACATTTGAGTTGCTGAGCATGAACCTTTACGAGCTAATAAAGAAAAACAAATTTCAGGGCTTCAGCCTGCCATTAGTCCGCAAGTTTGCCCACTCAATTTTACAGTGCTTAGATGCTTTGCACAAGAATAGAATCATTCACTGTGACCTTAAACCAGAGAACATTCTGTTGAAGCAACAGGGTAGAAGTGGTATTAAAGTTATTGATTTTGGCTCTAGTTGTTATGAGCATCAACGTGTCTATACTTACATTCAGTCACGTTTCTACCGTGCTCCGGAAGTGATCCTGGGTGCTCGTTATGGGATGCCTATCGATATGTGGAGCTTGGGCTGCATTCTAGCAGAGCTTTTAACCGGTTACCCGCTCTTACCTGGAGAAGATGAAGGGGACCAACTGGCTTGTATGATAGAGCTACTGGGCATGCCGTCCCAAAAACTACTGGATTCATCCAAACGAGCCAAAAATTTTGTGAGCTCTAAAGGTTATCCCCGTTATTGTACCATTACCACATTGTCTGATGGTTCTATAATACTCAATGGTGGCCGCTCCCGAAGGGGAAAATTGCGTGGCCCACCGGAGAGCCGAGAGTGGGGGAACGCATTAAAGGGATGTGATGATCCCCTCTTCCTTGACTTCTTAAAACAGTGTTTAGAATGGGATCCTGCTATACGCATGACACCCAGCCAGGCTTTACGGCATCCCTGGCTTAGGAGACGTTTGCCAAAGCCTCCAACTGGAGAGAAGGCATCGGCAAAACGAATAACAGAAAGCACTGGTGCTATAACGTCAATTTCCAAGTTACCTCCAACATCAAGCTCGGCTTCAAAACTTAGGACTAATTTGGCACAGATGACAGATGCCAATGGGAATATTCAGCAGAGAACAGTGTTGCCAAAACTCGTTAGCTGAGTTTGAATAACCCAATGCTGGTCATACGAGAAATGCTACATTGCTGAGCCTTATTCGTATGAAAAAGTAGCTCAGATTTTTATTTGCTCAATAACTTTATTCATTTGTATCTTTTCAGCACTCATTTTAAATGTAAGAAATTTTGATTTTGTTTTTATAAAAATATGGGGACAATGCTTTAAGTTTTTATACTTATTTTTAAAAGTGTTTGTTTTCTAAAGTACAATTAGCCTTACTGTAATTAGTGTGGTACAGTAATAAACATCAGTGGCAGGCCACTGGTTACAACATGACTGTCATGCATTACAGCTTAGTGTCAAAGGTGTTAACCATTTTTTTCCACATGGTTCATGTTAGTTTTCTCGTGGACAGAGGTGAAAGTGGGCTGGTACCGGCAGCAGTGCTTTAAGGACTGTCCTTAAAGTCACTTCCCCGTTTTCCCCGCCCCCCCCCCCCGGGGCTGCCAGTGTGGGGGGGATGGGGCAGCTGCCCCAGGGCCCAGAGATTTAAAAGAGCCCGGGGCTCCTAGCTGCTGCTACTGCAGCATCGGCTGGTGCCCCGGGCCCTTTCAGTTGCCACCGGAGCCCTGGGTGGTGCAGGCCAGGCAGCGTGGAATGGCTGGCTGGGGGAGGCTGACCCCCCACCCCCACCCCTTCCACCCAAGGCCCCGCCCCTTCCCGGGGCCCATACTGGTAAGTCTTTTATCTTACTTTCACCCCTGCCCTTGGGGTAAATTTGCAATACTCTTCCTTCTCTGAATTCATTTACAGATATAAGTCCTGATCCTACAAACACTTACACAAGTGCTTAATTTGATGCCGGTGAGTCTAGTCACATGAGTACAGTCAAGCACCTGTGGAATGGGGGCCATAGCATGTTTTCATTTTCCATATAGTAGCTTGGAAGAAATGATATTTTGTAACAATGATATAGCTACATCCTATAGATTTTTTTGAAAAGAAAAAACAACATTAATGATTAAAATAAATGTTCAAATGTAAGCCAAAAAAAAAGAGAAGAAGCTGTGTCCAGCACTAAAATTACCCAAGTGGCATTCATATTATGTAAAAAAGAGAAAGATGAACAGACAGTGGGAGAATAAATGAAGGTGGGAATATGTGTTAATGTGACAAATGAGCTACTTTCTACAGATGAAGTTATATAAAGCAAAATGTTTTGCACATAACTTTAGGTGTACAACCTATATTCATGTTTGGTTTCCTTTTTTTCTCCTGTTTTCTTCTCTCTCTGCTTAAGTACAGCTAGGCCTCACTACATCATACATTCAGAGCTGTTTGCTCTGTCATTTTCATACTGTATCTTCCAGACTGTTAATGCAACACAAATTTCACAGATTTTTTTTTCCAGATAATCTATTTGATGGATTATGAATTCTTTGGCACATTTTAACTTCAGATCAAATCAGTGTACAAGGGCAAATGTTGTTTTGCTCCTTCAAGTTAACTATTCATTTTTAGAAAACAAGACACTAGACAAGAAAGTCACTAACCTAAAGATAGTTAATTCTGAGCATCTGCAAGTGTTAATTGTTTCCTCAGTGGAATGATTGGAAGACATAAAGTTAATCAGTGAAATAAACTGATGCACTACATCTCTAGGGGACAAAACATTAAGGAAAAGATAAGTGGTTTGAATTAATCTTTAGCATGGTAGCTGAAGAAAACTTTGAAGGAGTGGTAGAGATTTAAGTAGATTTGTATTTGTGTGTTTTTTTTTTTAAACTGAACTCAGAGAAGGAAGATGGTCTTTTTCAAGGAGTGATCTCTAGAGTTAGGATGAGAATGGTCACACATGTAATATGTTTTCACTAGTAACAGTTTGTTAAAATCAGTATTATATCTCAAGCAATGATCGTGATCTACCTTGGATGTTTGAAGTACATGAAAAGGAAATTTTGAAGAAAGTAGAACATAATCTAGAAGGATTTGCGAATGTCAGAACAAGAGAAGTTTGGGTGGGTTGAATAAAACTTCAATAACTTTATTATAAACAATGTTTATATGCACAGATTGCATTAAATTACTTGTAAAAGTTGTTAAAAATACTTAAAGCATGGTCCCCAGAGAGGCCAAGAAAGTTTCCGGTTAAGTTCTCATTCATATTCATTCAGATTTTTCATTTGAAAAGAAAGCAACATAAGTTTTATTTAACTGAAGACTCTGGGGGCGGGGTATGGAAAAGAAATGACACTACTCTCAGGAAACATATAATACAACTATTTGCCAAAAAGTCAGTACACAAAGAAATCCTGAAAATTAATTTCTGATAAAGGATGGTGTTTATTGATGATTGATAACATTAAACATTCAAACACTGATAAACTAATTTTTCTTACTATATTTTTTAAATTATAGTTTCCTGCCTCTAGTCAAATTTTAAATTATTTAGAAAGTGTTAAATGTAAACAATTTTATACAATATGTGGAAGTGCAATATATAAACATGTATGGAATCATATTCAAAAATGAAATATAATACAAATAGGGTAACAGTGGCTTCTGGAATCTAAATATCTGGTGATTGACAATTGGTAATTTCTAGGTTTGGAAAAACATTTATTTACATGTAAAATAAACCAGTTAAGCTCCTACCCTCCAGCTGTTTAGGAAATCAGCAAGGGATAAATCAGGAATTCCATTCTGTTAGAAAAAATGATTCCCCCCCCCCGCCCCGTATGTTTTCTAAATTAAACATTGGAACCTGTACCTGCCTTTAATGTAAATTTAAGGTGAAAATATACATAATGTTCATGGGTCATTAGTAGACTAAAACCACTACATTTTCTTTTTCATGTAACCAGTTTTTTAAATACCAATAATGCATTTGTGATGGACTTTATTCATAAATGCTACCGGAAACTTTTAAGCCAAAATATAGTGTGCGGAGCTATTTTTAACCCAAATACAGTAAACTTCTTTTCCATTTAAAAGAGCAGCTATATTATGGATTTTAGTGATATAGCTCTTGTTATTGTAGCTTATTTATAAATGTAAAAAGAAGGGGGGGGAAGAAACTGATATTGCCTCTTGCTTTGATGTGATTTAATGATAAGGGCTCTGATAATTAGGCTGATAGAAGTGGCTTGGAAACAGTGCTTAGTCTCACATGTTACCATTGTCTAGAGATGTCTGAGCTATTTTCAGATTTAGTAATAGCACAGTGTTGTCTTGTCTTTGGTTGCAGTCTCATTGGGCTCAGTTTCTTGCACCACTGGAGTGTTCATTACCACTTAAGTGTATTGGAACAACAGAGTGATGCAAGACGTGTAGATTAACAACAGAGGATAGATTGTGCTCTTGGTGTTAACAATGTGCCTTTTGTTATAAATGCCATTTTGTAGGGCAGACATCTTGGCCTGTTTAACCCTTTGAATACTAGATAATAAGGATGAAATCTATTTTTAAATGCTAGATCTATCTTAAAACATCCTGTACGTTTTCAAAGCCTTAATAGAAAACATAAGGCAATCACACTATGTCAGATAAAACATTCTGTTATTGTAGTAACTTCTATGTTGCTTAAGGGGTTAAAGATGGCACTTCATGGTTAGTTGTATCTTAACATCAGACTGATTTTTTTAATATGTTTTTGTTATGGTAACACTAGTGGAAATCAACTGTATTTGTAAAAATTTACCTCAAACTGCTTAATTTTATAGTGTGATTTAATCCCAGGGCATTTGGTATGAACCAAAGTGCATTCCTTTTATATGTGCCTGGCTCTAATAAAGATGGCCAGGGATTTTTACAATTTGGGTGCAAGGCACTTAAGCCACTTTTAACTTGGTGGGTGGTTTGGAGCGATAAAGGACTCCATAAGAATGTTAAAACACTTTAGACATAAGTAGCATTGGGCTATATTTGAATCTTTAGGAAAGTGTGTGTATTATTTGATGCTCTCCATTTTTATAACACCTTTTTGTCCCCATCAAGAATATTTCTGGTAAGTAGGAGACTTTTTTTTTTTTTTTAAATTCTTGCTGTCAGTAAAGATTTTAATATTGCCCAACTTGATGCTGCGGTAGCATTTAAATAAAAAAAAGCATTTGTGAATTATTGTTTGTAGGGGCTTGTACATCTCTGCTACAAATTGTAATTACTCAGCTCAACTGCTACAATTACGTCTAAGCAGTAGCTTGGGTTTGTATTGAGCAACGACTTAGACACGTGACTGTAATATGCTGCAACTGTGTGTACTGAAAACGTGAAAAATGATTGAATGTGGACTGTGTATATATGTTTGTATAATTTTCTGTGAGATGCTGCTGTCGCCACTTAACATGAAATATGTTGTAGTGGATTTTAATCCTAGTGGCCAGTTTTATGATACTGTATGTATTGTACAGCTGATGACAGGAGTAAGACTGTTTTAGTGCATATTTGTTACAGTTTATTGTTGTGGCCAGAGATCATTTCAGAATAAAACTTTATGTCCTACTTTTCCTCTTTCTACTGCAGTTTGGGTTTTCTCTGACCGTATGGAGCCCTTGGAATGCTGGCATTTCCTAGACAAATAAAGGCCTCTTCCTGTGCCCATTGAAGTCAATGGCAAAGTGCCCTTTGTCTTCAGCAGTGCAGTACGAGGCCCTAAGGCTAAGATCCTCAAAGGTATTTAGGTCCCTAACTCTCATTGATTGAGTTAGGCACCTTAATACCTTTGAGGATCTGGGCCTAAATGGTTAGCGGGACCTTTATACAGTATCGACACATTAATGGATCCTGATTTTTGTTGTTGTTTGTCCAAAGGCAGCTTTTGGCTTGAAATTTCTAATGTTCATCTCAGGAGCTGGAGTATAATGTTTAAAATGATTTTGAAAGTCAAGTTGTTGCCACGCACCAAAGAAAATATGCCTTTGATGAAAGTTTTGTCTGTATAAAGAAGGCAGGACTTGGTCTTTAGTTGCTTTTAAAAACTATTTAAAAATAATTTTAAGTGTCTTCTGTGGTTGTTGTAAGACTTTTATGAAAACAAAAATTTGTTTTTTCTTTACTTCAAAACTTCCAGTAAAAAATAAATGTCAGACTCAGTTACAGCATTGGTCAACATGACAACAAACAGATACTGGAGACTGTACGAATGTATTTGTCAGATTTTGCAGAGAGACCGTTGTATTCCTCAGTGCTAAATATGTGTTTTGGGCCAAATTCTGCTCTTAGTTAAATTGGTGTGAATCAAGAATAACTTTATTCTTCAATGCCAGATTATATGGGTCCCCAATTACAGTTAATGGGCCAAATTCTCTTCTCAGTTACACCAGTGTATATCCACGGTAACTTCATTGAAGAAAGAACAGGAGTGGGCTATTGGCGATGAAAGCTTATGCTCAAACGCATTTGTTAGTCTCTAAGGTGCCACAAGTACTGCTGTTCTTTTTGCAGATACAGACTAACAAGGCTGCTACTCTGAAACCTGTCACTATACAATTCATTGAAGAAAGACACTGGTATAACTGAGAATAAACTGACATTGAGGGCCTATGGAATTGGATGGCACTTTTAGTATACTTTTCTCACTGTGGCTGGGGAATTTCTGCAACAGATTAAAGTAATTTCTGCAATAGGACAATGAATGCATAGAAATCTAAATGCCAGTTAAATGAAGTCTATATTCCCACATTCACATAACAAATTCCAATACAATTTTATAGTATAAGAGTAAAAATTAAGCTTTGTAAATAAGAGGTAGAAGTTCACCATTTGGTCCATCTCCATGCTCTTTTGGGGTCATGACAGATGCTGTATTTTGTTTTAAAGGATTCCCTTTTCCTCCTAAATGCGTTGCCTTGCCTTTATTCTTCCTTCCCCCAGCCCTATATCCTTCTATGCAAACTCCTCTTTCTATCTGCTACTTCTGCTTATTCATGTACTATGTAACTACATATTAAACAGCATTTTCAATACGAGCCGTAAAGTCGCAAGACCAGGAGGCGAAAATGTCAGTAGATAGCTGCATAAATGTGCATGGCACTTCAGCGGCTGAGTTACACTTACAGATTTCCTGTGGCTGCTTCTATCTTGGCAGCACTTTCCATGGCCAGGTAACTGGGGTGTACTGTCGGCGCTGGTTATAATTCTCCAGGTTTCCTATACATTGATCCAAATACAGAATATGAGAAGCATAAATATTCATGACGTTACAGGACAGCATTCCTCAATATGTGCTACTGCTGCTGCTTTTCTTTTAAATCCCAGTTTTAAGACCTTTTTTCAGTATTCTGAATCAGCGTAAAGTTCACCCGTATCCTATTTCGAAACATGACAAGCAAGGCTAATGGTCTGGTCAAGCAGGTCAGGGAGGACTGTCTGTGCAGACGATGAGGTGCGTGGAAACGCACAAAGACACTGATAGGAGAAAACCAGACAGTTGTGTTTGAGGTCAGTGTGTTTCCTTTGGAAATGAATGTGGTGTAACACATTCGGCTTTATGGCTTCACTGCAGGATCTGGTCAGACTTCTAGATGGGGCTGGGATAGGATCAACCTTAAATAAGGATAAGTATTTGAAAACTATTGCTGACTAAACTATTTCAGTATAAAAGTGTCTTCAAAATTAGTATTACTGCTCTGCTTTTTGAGGCTTGACATTTTAAATCCTACGCTAATAATTAAAGGATAATTTTAAAGTGTGATTTTTTTATGCTAAACTTCATAACATTGTTATAACTTTCCTTTAAAAATGTAATTGCTATTCATGGGAGAGACAAGGTGGGTGAGGTAAGATATTTTATTGGACCAACTTCTGTAATGATACTGTTAGCACAGTCTTCTGGTTAATATTTTAAAGTTATGGGAGGAAGAGTATAATTCCTATAGTTTCAAGTACTGTGTAATCAAGGTCTCATAGTGACATCATATAGTAGAGAGGAATGGAAATCTTGAGATTCAGCACATGACTTATTCAGAGTCTGGATTTTGTTCCTGGCTCTATCAAAGTCTTCTTCTGTAACTCTTGGAAACTCAAATTCCTTGTGTCATTTTCCCTTTTTACATGGGGGGCGGGGGTTGTTTTTAAGAAATACTTTCAGACTTCCTATGGACATTGTGAGGCTTGAGCCTTCACTGAATTTAAAGCACTCTGAGATGCGTAATGGAGAGCACTGTAAAAATCATATTTATTAGGCTTTGCTCTGGCTACAAACAGAAGATGATCCTTATGGGTGGCTATATCTAAGTTATTACTAACATCTGCTATCTGAACACCTCAAAATTTTGGAGAAATTCAGATTCAGATCCAACCTCTGAGCTATATCTTTCACTGTCCAAATCCCTGCAGGAGGTGCCCAAACTCTTGTGCATGTACTTACTTAGCTTGTCTCACGTGAATAATCACATTGGCTCTAATGACATATTCCTTCCAGTTCTCCAGTCATCCAGAGTGTCTTCCCAGATGGGGTGTGTTTGTGTGTGTTTATGGAGGAGAGGGGGAATCGGGTAGACAAGATCTGAACACTAAAAGCAAGCAGAATGTATTATTATTGTTTAAAAAACACAGGCTTTCTTTATAACACTTAAAAGCAAAAAAAAACTTAGAAGCAAAAATTAGCACAATCTCATTTGTTCCCCCCTCCCTTTGCAGGGCACCTTGACGTTTCAGAATAAGTACAGTATCATTACATTTATGCAGCATGCCAAAGAAAACTGTTAGGATATAGATATTTAGGCCTGTCTGCCAAGGCCTGTACTTTAAGAATTTAGGTGTATTCTTATCACTTGGCTAGTTCTAGAGGTATAAAGGAAAGAATCAAAATCACTGTCTGCTGGTGTAAGGGCCTTCTCTTACTGTGACAGTCTGAGGCCCTGTTCTTAGGCTAAGGCCTTTGGCTAAGCAGCAGAGGCAGCCATAAGCTAGGAAGTGAACAGTCACATCCTCACATTCCAAACTAGTCACACTGAAATAAGGTGCTATTGGGCTGTTAGGAATACAATCCTGCCCTGATAGTGCCTATCGCCTCCAGAGAAAGGGAAGTGCCTAGAAAATGTAAAAGGGGAAACTTAGTTTGATGGCATCCTGTCTGGCAAGAACTCACTTATCAATAGCTGGGATGTGAAATCCTCACTTCTGTATTGTTTTGTCATTATAGTTCCCACTTTGCTATTGTTTGTCTGTATAATCTCTGTCTGGTTCTGTGATTGTTCCTGTCTGCTGTATAATTAATTTTGCTGGGTGTAAACTAATTCAAGGTGGTGGGATATAATTGGGTACATAATCATGTTACAATATGTTAGGATTGGTTAGTTAAATTTCAGGAACATGATTGGTTAAGGTATAGCAAAGCAGAAGTCAAGTTTTACTATATAGTCTGCAGCCAATCAGGAAGTAGGTGGGTGGGGGTGGGCATGTGGGTGTGTGAGATGGGAACAGGGAATGGGGGTAAGAAAATTGGAATCATGTTTTGCTAAAGAGGAAAATGGGAACAGGGAATGTGAGTAAGGAAGTTGGAATCATGTTTGGCTAAGGGCAGGAATGGGAACAGGGACACAGGTGTAAGGCTCTGTGGTGTCAGAGCTGGGAAGGAGGATACTAAGGAAGGAAACTGGAATCATGCTTGCTGGAAGTTCACCCCAATAAACATCGAATTGTTTGCACCTTTGGACTTTGGGTATTGTTGCTCTCTGTTCATGCGAGAAGGACCAGGGAAGTAAGTGGGTGAAGGAATAAGCCCCTTAACAAAAACTACACCTGTTCGAACAGCCGCTTAACTGGATGAAGTATACAGACATTAGTTTGGCTTCCCAAGTACTAAGAAGAGTGTGTCTAGTTACTAGGAGGGCAAAATTATAAAGCCAAAGTATTCACAACAGTAGTCACTAGTAATATTTTCTCAATGTTAATTTTTTTAATCAGCTGGGGAAAAGATTTTGTCCATCTAGCTTCTTCCACTTGGCAACTAATGACTCCTTAATAATTAAAGCCTGAGTCCATGAATACAAAAGGAGTCTATAAACTTTTTAACCAAAGAAACAATAACCTAAGCCAGTGCTGAGCTTTTAAAGCCCAGGTTCAAAATCAAAATGGCCTTTAAGAGCTAAATTTGTGTCTTAGCATCATGATAAAATGGGTCATCTGCAATACAGAAAATAAGATCATTTAATTTTTTGTAAACAATCCATACAGTCTCCAAAGCTTTAGATATATTTTCAGAAATCAATTTACACAGCTTTGTCCAGCACAGAACCTGTTGTTACCAACAGGAACAGAATGCCTTAGGCTACATTATGTAGAAATGGCAGTGTTTCTGGCTCAAATGTGGAAGGAATGTGTGGGTGTGTGCGCGCAACACAGGAGCTGCACAGCCCGACCTGCATCCCACACGGAGCCCCACTGAGTCTGGTGCTGGGGTCCACCTACACAGATCAGCTTGGGGCCCTGCATAGAGGGCATGTCAGGGTGGAGCGGGAGGGACATTTCAGGACTCAAATGGAGAGGGGCTGCCATGCATAGCGCTGCTGGGATTTAGGGCAGTACTTCTGTCCATAAACCGCTGTGGTCAGGAAACCCCTAACGAACCTTTCAGGGGTGTCTAAATTATTCCAGAGTCTGTGGTGGCGCAAGCAGCATCGCAGAATCAGGATGATGCAACAGTGTCTCCAAGCCTATTAAGCACCACCTCTCCTTGGCCTGTGCCACTGACGGTGGGTGTACACTGCAGCTGGGAGGGCGCCTTCCAGCCTAGGTAGATGGACTTGAGTAGGTAGTGCTCGTGCTAGCTCACTAAAAATACCTGTGTGGACATGAAAGGCTTCGTCTAGACACCTGAGCTCAGACCCACACTAGCCGGAGCCTTTGACGGTGCCACAACATCCACACGGCTATTTTTAGCATGCTAAGGTGAGCTCAGCTAGCGCAAGTCTGTCTACCCAGGCTGGTAGATTTGCTCACGGGTGCAGCCCAGACACGCCTTTGAGGTGCAACAAAAATCCCGCCTCACGTGGGATTTTGCGGCCTTCTTTTTCGTGCCCTGTTAAAATAAAAACGTCTCCCCTACCCTTGTCCCAGTGCAGTGTTCCATTTTCTTTCCATGTGAGGTTCTTTAGATAAAGTGATCCACACTTCCATAGTTGAGGAGCTATATTTTTATTTGAAATGACATAATTAGGAATTAACTAACAGCAGCACTCTACACATATTCAGTGAGAATTGCTTGGAGCCAACAAATCTAGCCAGTGTCATCATCAAGGTATGCTAATGCATTTTCATATTTCTTGAAATCACACATTTTCCAGACCAACATTTAGTTTCTCCCCCGACACTGGCCAAATGTGACAGCTTGGTGCCCAATGACTGCAGCTCAGTGAATGTCTCACTCTGTGGGCTTTTAAAAACCAAGATTTATGATCAATTCTACAGGCGCTGTAACTTTGATAGATTTTTCATAGTTTGTGCTGTGGTCTGCATGCCCTCTGCAAAGTCAGGGTGAGGAGAAAGGGTTCTCTGTCTTCAAAAGGACACCAAGCAGCATGTGTGCTGTAGCGGGGGGGGGGGGGGGTGAGGGGGAGTTGTAAGGAGAAGCTGCATCTGGTTTTCTAAGGCCCTGCACCTGCTTTGTTTCATTCACAAATGTTTGATCCCTCTGCTGTGGAGAGAGACCACACAGACTTTCCCTGTTATGGTTGTAACTGACCATGCTGCACCCCACTTCCTTGAACTCAGCAGCTGAATACAGTTTTTATACTCTTAGGTAAGTCCAAAGAAATTGTAGAGGCCAACAATAAACTAGATGTGGAAAATAGGGAGTGTTTTTAAAATGGTCGGTGAATTTAGTTTTTGATGATTATGAGGGGGGAACAGCTAAGCTGAGCTTCATGGTGCGGGCTTATTGCTAAATTCATGCAGTCTGTGATGTAAGCTGGCACCTGGCTCTGCCTATTCCCACAGCTCGACCACTCAAGAAAAGATTATTGTTTATGAGAGCCATTGGGTCATATATGAACTAAATTAGGTCTCACTTTCATATGTGACTTCTGTCCAGGATTTGAAACCACATCTCCAAAGGTGTGATAGTTGGTATATTGACCAACAGTACCGCATGTTCCCTAGAACTTTGCATTTTAAAATCATGCAGATTTCTCACAAAGTCATGTGCCCAGGAACTGATGACCAAGAAGGAATTCTCACAATTAGATCCTACAACTTTTCTTTTTTGTTGTGGTGTACAGCAGATTTTAAAATAAAGTACAGTGGGTTTGGATTCTCCACACCTTGCTTTTCAATATGAAAAAAAAACCCTTACCTACAAACAATTGTTTCAATGCTCTATGCTAACTAAGCAAATGTTAATCTGTGGAGGGAGGGGACAGGAAAGTGTTACCGACAGAGCTAGTTTAAAATGGGAGGAAACATTTCATGAAAATATTGCATGTTTTGTTTTGAGGTTTTTTAAAATAAAATGTATTTCCAATCAATTTTAGATTTACCTGTAGCTTGTTTTTTATAAATTTTGGGAGATAAAAGATACAAACAAAAAACCTAATATATTAACGGAAATGTAATTTAGAGGCATCAAACATGAAAAGCATTACACTGTGCTTAGATTTCACTGTTGTTCGGGAGTGTTAGAAGTTTTAACCATAATGCCTTTTGTGAGAAATACTTAACTGTGCTGACATCTTGAAGGATATTTACAAGTGTAAAAAGCAAAAATCCACAAATGGAATCTTCTTCTCCCATAATCATCTGTTCTGCTCTACACCTGCTACTGGGGAGTAGAGGACTGGGGATGAGTGACCTAAGAAATGAAAACCAGGGCTTATCCATGGTATTAGATAAATATTTATACACCACTATTACTTTCTTTTTATTGTAGGGCTTAAGGGGCTGTAATATTTTGGCTTGCCTAGAATGCTGTTTGAATAAAACCCAGCTGAGCTAAGAGAATGTGTTAATGTCAACATGACATGAAGTATCAAAGTTATGGTTAGATATGAAGCTATTAAGGTCTTTGTCTGGGAGGGATTTTGGTTTTGGTATGTGCATTTGTCCATCCAAGCCCATACAATCAGCAGAAGAAGCTATCTAATTTTCATTGCATGCCTTTAATACCCGGACTGAATTGACAAATAGTCAATCCAGCCTGAACCTCAGCACAGGCAAGGGAATGAAACTTGTAAAATATATCAGCGTGTGTGTATTGAGTGGTACAGAAACCAAAGGTAAAGAATGGACAAGTTTTGATTACTAGCAGCTGCTGTCCAGCTGATGTAACTCAGTAACAGCCCGTGACAGGCAGACACTATAGAAGAGACAAGTGCTAACTCCTCAGGGAGATGACTATATTCATAATTTATAAAAGTGCATTTTAGAGTAGGGGTCAGAAGAAAGTGGAAGGCAGCTTGAAAGCGAACTCTAAAGGAAAAGCTAGTTTTGTAGAGGCTACGAGGACGTGGCACATCAGCTAATGAAAGGGGAAAAAATGACACTTAGCCCTAATGGAAAAGGGAATTAACTGGGTAAAGCCAATGGAGAGACAGGAAATAAAAATTAGATCTGAAAAAAAAGGCATGTTTTAAAAAAAACTCCATTGAAAATTTGTGGCAATCAAGATGTTCAGTTGGGAACAAGTCAGCTTCTTTTCAGGGAGAAAAAAAAATCAAAATGAAGTGTTTTGATAAGGCTTTTGGACTCTAGCTTTCAGTTACAATGAAATTCATTCTTGAGCCAACACTCTAGGCCCCCGCTTTCAGATGCTCAACATTTCTGGGGAAAAAAATCAATTAAACTAAAGCTCTCCTTTCTTGTTTCTGGGACAAAGGTGAAGTTTTTGATGAAGTCCTGTTTGAGTTCTCTTAGCATATACGTATTTTTTCCATGCAACAACAAATTGTTCTGATACTTCTTTTGTTTAGGTTTTGCATTTGACATGTGAAAGCTCTGACTAACCCATGAATTTTGTCCTTGCTGAGGACACATGCTTTTGACATATGTGAAGAAGTGTTGGCTTAGAAATAAACTGTTATAAATGCTTGTTACTTATGTGCAGGGCATAATTTTCCACCAACGTTCATGGATTCAAAGTGGCCTCTAATTTTGGGTACCCAGATTTAGATACCTGGAAACTGATTTATGGAGATGCTGGCTGCCCACAAGCCTGACTTGTGTCTACTTTTAATTCCCAAGAATAGCTTCCCAAGGATGGTGTACTTCACTGCGTATAGCAGCCCTTATTTTATGCTGATCCAGATTGTTTTTCTTTATTGTCTGATAACTGTGAACACCCTAGTACCAGATATTTTCCCCAATAACTAAGGTATTAAGAGTGTCTACACTTGGGGTTGTGGAATCATTATTTTCCAGAGACTGACACAGACGTCTTTTATTTCATGTTTTCACTTGTTCTCAGGAAAAATGTACTTACTAATAATCTTAGTCAGATTCAATCATGTTAAGGACTTTATAAGTACTTGGATAGATATAATTACAGGTTTGAAATATAAAGTAAAAAACTAGTGTGGGGGGGGGAAATAATCCCTTGCTTCAGAAAACCCACTATAAATTTGTTGTTTTGATGCAGGGAAGCTTTTTGTTCCCCTGTGGAGTGTCCCTCTGTGGTTATCTTGGGAAGGGGACAATGATACCATGAAGGTGACTTACATACCTTTCTACCCCCTCATTTCTGTGCAGTCCAGGGGAAATGCATGCATGGCAAGTCTCCTCTGTGCATGGCTTGGAGTGGGGGGAGACAAGGAAACCCATTTTAAATGCAGTGATGCACATAGGAAACTTTTAAACTCAAAAGTCAGTGAGCTAAGCATTATGTTTCCCATAGTAACTCAAAACTTGTCCACTTGCACCTATTTATAATGAGGAATTTTCATTCTCTGATCCACCACAAATTGAAATGTACTATTTTGTAAATATAGGTTAACTGTTGTATTGAAAAATGACATGCTAGTAGTAATGTATCAGCTTACAAAGGTGAATAGAAGGATATCCTGGTGAAGGTGTACTATAAATATCTTGAGATGGACGGACAGAAGTGCTCAGAATATAGGATGATCATGGGATTAATAATCTCTTCAATTATTGATTTAACACCAAACAAGTTGAACATTACAGGGGGTGAAAAAGCACAAGGAAAATTCAGGATCTTTTTAAAGAGACAAAATATAGCTTTTCTCATGCTAATTCTAGTACAATCATCAGAGCCAAAAGAGAAACCATCGTGTTATAAATAAATACTTTGACTCATGATAGGACTGTTTATCAGCATTCTTGCCTCTGTCCAGAAGGTTTTCATAGTTAAACTAGCAAATCAACCCTCTTCCCTTTTGAAAATCAATTCTCACTTGAAAATCAGCCCATTTAAAACACTACATTCAATGCACATTAATAATTGTGGATGCCTCTTCCATGGAAACATACCTAGCAGAACAGTGACATCAGCCATAGGTACTGTAACAATTGTTCTAAGGAGGTTTACTGTCTTACAGTATCAAAGGACAACTAGGAAAAAGGGAGGGAAACATTTTGAATTGAAGCATTTCCTATTTTATTTTTCAATGACAGATTTTACATTGGCCAAAGTTGCCTTCATTTCTATGTGACACCTATTCTGTGCTTATTAAAGATGAATTTATTTGGTTGAACCAGTTACGGAATGTCAGAAACAATACCCTTACACATTTCATGTGGTTGTGGGAAGAAATGGACAAAATTAATTGTACGCACAAATGACATAATCTAATTACCTGATTTGTGAGTGCAACTGGGTAGTTATTTGAAGTCAGGGGAACAGAGTTAGGCCAATGCTGAGTGCTTTTGAAAATCTCACCCCAAACATTTAAGTGTTAAAATTTACATTAAGATTTCTTTTGCCCACAATGAAGTTCAGGCACAAAACTGGAGGCCAGTTCTAAAAACTAGGCCCTACATATATTAGTACAAGTATATTAGCATCCTTTATTTTTAAGAATCACAAAAATTCATTTTTAAAATAGTATAGATGTATCAGCAATAGTTGGCTGTACAATATAATAGATTAGCTATATACCTAATATATGTGGACCTATGCTGCAGGTCTTTTAACCTTTCAGTGCTTCAGCATACGAATATTAGCAAACCACCTCAGTTCCTACAGAAGGACTGGAGTGAAATGACTTTGAAGTAAAGCACTTACATCTGGAGTCCAGATAAGGGAACACTTACCAAAAATCCAACACTTATAAGAATAGACTCTTAATGGCTCTCTGCTTTCGCTGCCTATGTAGGTAAATGGAGAGCTGTCAGCTACCTACCGCCTTCTATTTGTGATTTATCCAGTCAACCCACTGGTTTATGGTATTTGTGCATTATTTGAGAGCAGTTTCACTTTTCTAATGTTCTTGAAGAGCAGGCCTTGTAAAATATCTTTTCTGCAGAATCACGATAGAAAGGAATATTCATTTTGATTTTTATGTGCAAGGGCCATGACAATCACACTGAGTGTTCAATGCTTCAATAATTTTTATAGATGCTTTTTTTCCACATGTATTTGCCGAGTTTAGTTGACATTATTTTCCATTATCTTCCCTGAATCTGAGGATTAACTTGTAGCAAATTATTTATATCTAGACTTCACTTCAGGACTGAAATACACTGTTTAGCTCTTTATTTTAAATAGTGATGCCAATGTGACAGATTAAAGCACAATATAATGACGTTGTCTTGTGAATTGCTGTCCATAAAGCCCCTTTAGTATCACTTTCTCTGTCTTGATCTTGAGAGTGACAAATTCCATTTGAGTAAGGCAGCACTTTCAGTGTAATTAAAGTGTAATTTATGGTTTCGTTTAGAGGGGTTCTAGAACTGACTCCTTTAAATGTATGTAACATATTTGACTTAAATCTCATGGGACTTGGAATAGTATTGTCAAGCGATTCCTAACTTCCTTCGTTATCATTTAATAAAGCCAGAATGCCCTTTGTTAAATGAACCATTTCACCCTCTGGGTGAATTAAATGGAATTATATTTTAACTTTCATTTAAAATTGGAACTAAATGAAAATCAGATAAATAACTGCAACGTCAAGTCTGATATTCCTGCCTAATAAGGTAACTGATCTTGCTGGAATAGACTTTTTTAGGATACATTAATAGCACTCCACTCTTATAACATATTTATCTAAAACGATATAGTATATTTAAAATGCTTAACTGGCAGTTCCCATAAGGGAAGGGCTAATAAGATGTCCGATTAGAGATTTGATTATTCAATGATTTAACTGTGCTGCAGATTCTGCATATGCCTGATGCCTTGTGTGAAAGCCTATAAGTTAAAATTCTTATCGCAGTGTTATTCAACATTTCATTTTTGAAATTAGATACATTTCTTAAGAGTTCATGGAAAATACTTACACACGGTTTTAAGTGATTAAGGCAGTCTATAACTATTAGTTCTAATACCTTTTATAGGGCAGTTTGGCATGTGGACTTTGCAGAAGATACAAAATAGTATATAAGAGCTAGATTCTTTTTATTTATTATCCTGTACACCCAATTTCATTTGCCACTGTGATGTCCTGTTGCTCAATTATTTACAGTGCTCTGTTCCTTATTCTCAAGAGAAATATTAACTTTGTATCTTTTACAGTACATCTCCTTGGTAACTGTTGTAAACATTTCTCTGAGGGAGATTTAACTCTTGAGTTTTCCAGAAGGAAATCTGTTAGCTGTAGAACCGTAGGCAGCACTGATTCTGGCTTCAGAGGAATAATTTGGAAGTGCGGTATAACCTATTGCCAACAAACTTACTTAACTTTGGCAAGGTGACCCCTGTTGTCCAAGAGAACAGTGTTTTTAAAAGATGCCAAGTACAGTAGAACCTCAAAGATACGAACACCAGAGTTATGGACTGACCGGTCAACTGGGCACCCTGTGAGAAAGGAAGTAACCAATCAGGTAGCAGCAGAGGGGAAAAAAGCAAATACTGCACTGTATCTTAAAGACAGGTACATCTGGGCTGCCTGTCCCCACCCTACCCCACCTCCACCCCCATATGCGGGGCAGCCACTTACAGCTAGGAGGTGAAGACACTGGGGCTGCCAGCCCAAGGCAGCTGGAGCCAGCAGAGCAAGAGCAGCCCTGGGATCTGTGCCACTTTCACCTCTCCTTCCCCCCAGCTGGGTGGGGGATGCACTGTTTTCATCCTCCCTCCCCTCTGGCTGGGAGGGGGACAAGCTTCCAAACTCAGTTCAACCCAGGGAAAGAAGTTGCCTGTAAGGAAGCTGCCAGCCCTGAAGAGGTCGGTCAGAAGCTGCTGGAGTCTGGCCTGGAGTGTCAGCTGTTGGATCTAGAGCCCGAACTGTGCTTTGTTCAGAGTTACCAACATTTTAGCGTTACCAACAACCTCCATTCCCGAGATGTCCATAACTCTGAGGTTCTACTGTAATATGCTGTGTCTGCCTTTCATCTAGTGAAGTAGCAGTCTGCCTGATATCACTTATCTTTCAGCTTCTTCTGTAAATAAAGTTTCTAAAGACCTTCCTTCAATCTCATAACTTTTTTTGCATGGTGTGTTCCCTCTTACAATACTATGCACATCACGGAAAAGTGGAGAGCCTCATTATGTGGTATATGCCTTCTTTTAGCCCAGATCATTTTAGCCCATCTCATAGGAGATAATCGTAAACTCACTCAATGAAAGACCTAATTGAATTATGATGCAGGGAATCTGTTTATTGTGTCCATTTCATTATGGTCTATACTAATCTGAAAATGTACATGGTAATGGCAGGATGGGTCGAGGAATCCTTAATGATCCAGTATAATAGAGATCTTCATGTAACATGGAATTAAAAACTAGAAAGGTATATATGACAGAATATCCATTATCAGAGGAGTTGGCTAGATTAGGCGCTTCATAATGGGATTTAGAGTCATACATTCACTGGGAACCATCTTTTACTGTTAAAGTCCTTTTACTCTAAAGGTAACTTGGCCTATGTGAAATGAGTTGATGGTCTCAGTCGAACTCCTACCTCTCACCCAGGGCCATTGGAACAGAATGGCAGGTTGAATAAAGAAGCTAGGGACTAAAAGGATAGACTGAACTGCCTCTTATGTTTAGAAGTAATCCCCTCAGACGGGGTTGAAAAGCAGGGTTTGTAGGCAGCTGCAGCACTCTTGCTGACTGTCCTGGATTTGTTCTGTGGCTAAAGAAATGTGCTTTGGTATCACCATTTATGTACATACAAATCAGTTATCATCCTTCAGGTGCTCAGTCATGTGAAACACTTTGCCTGTCCCTCCGCCTTAGGGATCCATCACAATGCTAGCACTGAGTGATGTTGTCATTGTGCTTGGGGAGGGCTGGGTATGCCTACCTCCTCCTCCCCCTCTTTCTACCTCAATATTAGTTGCATTGGAAGGGCAGGATTAGTAAGAGCTCCATTGGGCCAGGTACTAACGCAGTAGTAGTTAAAATGGAAGGCGAACTGCTCCATCCCCACTTAGAGTAAATTGTATGTTTTATTAATTGTATATATAATTTAGTTTGTATTTTTTATATTAAAATGGGATGCGTCAATGTTTTTAGTGGTTTGTTTAATTTTCTTTGGTTTTAAATAACCGAGGCTGATAAAGGGAAAAACTTAGTGTGCTGTCTTCTGTAACACAAGACAGGGGGAAATAAACAGAAAAAATCTATAAAGGAAACCTAGTAATATAAAACAAAAAGAAATAATCCCAAGAGAGTGTAAAGTGTAGTTGCAGGAGGGAAGGTGGGGACAACCTAAAGAGAGAATAAATGCAGTAATACCACATACACAGGTACATCCTCATCTCTCTACAGTTAAAGGTAAATCTATTGGAGGTAACTTTCCTAGCCATGGGTTGGAATTTGGCAGAGACCGAAGACCAAAGTTCCTTTTTCTTTTCAGTTGTAGTGAAGTTGTCATTAAGGCCGGGATCCTATGTGTTTAATTTGTGCAGACCTACACTCATTGACTGCAAAGGGGCTGTCATTGGAGTATTGCCAACCTCAAATGTTCAAAAAACATAAGTCTGGCTTAAAAATTGAGACCTATATGAATGAGTTTTTCTTATTTGTCTTGATTGTTGAGCCTTTAGGCTTCATGTTTGCAAGGTTTTCTCTACAACTATCAGGGTATGAAATCACATGACTCCAAGATCTCAGACTTTAAGAAAAATACCAAATATTATGAGACTTATGAGAAAATCATAGAAGCTGGTGTGATGGGTTGGATCACAGAAAACCCCCTGGGAACTGAAAACTGATGTGCTGAGACTACCCCTGAGCAGTTTTCCCTGCCAACTAGAACCATGCCTGTTGAGCCAGACACACTAGCCTGCTACAAACCCAGACCCAGTTCTGAACTATGTCCCCCAAAAGCTGCAGGCTTAACTGAAAACAGCTTAAGAAGTGTTCCTGTCTCCAACACTCAGATACCCAGCTCCCAATGGGGTCCAAACTTCAAATAAATCTGTTTTATAAAGCTTATACAAGGTAAACTGATAAATTGTTCGTCCTCTATAACACAGAGAGATATGCACAGCTGTTTCTCCCTCCCCCCACCTCCACCCTGGTATTAATACATACTCTGAGTTAATTAATAAGTAAAAAGTGATTTTATTAAATACAAAAAGTAGGCTGTAAGTGGTTCCAAGTAATAACAGACAGAGCAACGTGAATTACCAAGCAAAATAAAATAAAACACGCAAGTCTAAACCTAATACAGTAAGAAAACTGAATACAGATAAAATCTCACCCTCAGAGATGTTTCAATAAGCTTCTATCACAGACTGGACACCTTCCTAGTCTGGGAACAATTCTTTCCCCTGGTCCAGTCCTTGTCCCAGCTCAGGTGGTAGCTAGGGGATTTCTCATGACTGCAGCCCCCTTTGTTCTGCTCCAGCCCCCTTATATAGCTTTGCACAAGGTGGGAATCCTTTGTCCCTCTCTGGGTTGCCACCCCTCCTTCTAAATGGAAAAGCACCAGGTTTAAGATGGATTCCAGTTCAGATAACATGTTCACATGTCATTGTAAGACTCCAAGCCTTCATGCCTCCCAGCCTGACTCACAGGAAGGCTTGCAAGCAAACAGAGCCATCCACAGTCGATTGTCCTGGTTGATGGGAGCCATCAAGATTCCAAACCATTAATGGCCCACACTTTGCATAACTACAATAGGCCCTCAGAGTTATATTTCATATTTCTAGTTTCAGATACAAGAGTGATACATTTATACAAATAGGATGACCACACTCAATAGATTATAAGCTTTGTAATGATACCTTACAAGAGACCTTTTGCATGAAGCATATTCCAGTTATATTATATTCACACTCATTAGCATGTTTTCATAAAATCATACAGAGTGCAACGTTACAACTGGCAATAGTCCATTTTGAAACAAATGGGCCTTTCCAGACTTTCTCAAAATAGTTTCACTCTGCTAGTTAAAATACCCAGATAAACTTGCCTTGGTACCTGCCAAGCGTGTCTTTAAGTTCCCAACCTAAGATGCTGCTTTTCCTTCTGTGCATAGATTGCAGAACTCTTCTTTTTCAGGAGCATTTCCTAAGCAAAACTCGGCTTCTCTAGTCTCAAAATTCCCAGGTCAAACTCAGGTTCTGGTATGTAAATGAAGTGGAGCACTGCTCCTCTATTCTTATCAGTTGTGGAGATGGACAGTCTCCAGGACAACTGGGGCACAGGAAGGTCAGAGCACAATTCTTACAGAAATGCACTTTGTTTCAGGGTAGCCTCATGTTATAGAAAGCAAATGTAACCCTTAAGTGGTTTTCAGGTTGTCATGTTTATGCTCTTATTGTATTTTATTTAGAAAGACATAGTGGCTCTTAATTAGCTTATGTCATGTAGATGACACCTATTTAAACACTCAGTGACAAAATTTCTAACATTTTAGGCTCCTAAATAAGTGGTTAAATTTTCAACGTTTTTCTGCACCCATTGACTCCAAAGACAGTTGCCAATATTCAGCACTTAAAAATCAGTCACCTTATTTAGGAGCCTAAATTTGGACTTATTTTTTAAAAATCTGGCCTATATCAATAATGCACTATAGAATTCATATGGTTTGTTCTCAAAGCTAAGGACTTGTAGGACAGCTCATGTGGCCTCTGCTTTGTTGTGGAGCCTCCTAAAGAAATCTTTGGGCCCATCCATGTTACAAATAGACCCTTATTTTAGTTTACCCTTATCTTAGTTCTTATTTGTATAGCAATAGTATCTTCTAAGCCAGAAATGTCCTATATGTAGTATAAAATGGAAGCGTGCATTACAATTCTGGAAATATCTTGTTTGTAATTGGATTCCCCTGCCGTGGCTGTATGTGAGATGTAACTTAGACTTTGAGCAATTTACAGACATTGTAATACAAAAGATTTGAATCTCATGCTTTTAAAATGTTGCTATTTTAAAGCTATTCCTTGCACATGGGATTTCTTTTCTTTTTTTAAAAACTGTTGTCACTAACTTAATTCTTACAAGGAATGCTGGCTTGACAGCCCTGGAGCACAAAGTCTATTTATCCCCAGTACAGGTGCAGCCCAGCCAGCCATTGACAGGGAAAGATTCCCCACAAAATTGACCAAGATGTCTCACCCTGTTCTGAACTGTCCGCCTCTAAGAATGAGCTGGTAATAGATCAGTTTCCTGGGCTGTTCAGCTATTGGGCTTTTCACTGATAGTACCAGGTGTCAATTGTGAGGTGGACAACCACCTAACAGGAGCTTGGCTGAGACCACCTGTAACGGACTTAGGGACTAGCAGGCCTAGTGGGCAGGCTGCAGCTTAACCATCCCCAAAGTTCTGGGGTGGCCTTGCTGAACAATCTGAGGGCCTGGCGGCCAAGTTACAGTCTGTCATCCCTCGGTGATTCCCAGGTTGTCCCGGTCAGACAAAGGGGAGAGGGAAGGGTCGGGGGACCTGGGGTCTCCCTCTCTACTATGTCTGGGCCCAAGGCTGAAGGGATGCGGAGTGACTCAGTTCCCCCTATCTGATTAAACCAGACCAGCTTCCCCTGGGCCACTTCTGACCTCCCCTGTCCTCTCCTCAGTTTGGGACACTCTGCTTCCCTCTCAGTAGAGGTTTGCTCAAACAGTTTTGGTTATTCAGTTAGTCAGGAGGGGCTTCTCAGCTTCATTTTCAGTGTTCATTTATCCCCTCTTGTCAGGGAGAAGGGGAAAGAAAATGGGGTCTGGTCCTTGGCTACCCAGCCAGGTCTTACCCACAGTCCAGGCAGGCTCTTCCTCTATGAATTTCTCTGTCCCAGAAGCATTAACTGGCTTCCTTCCTGCAGACAGCCTCTCCTTCACTCTCCCCCTGCTTACTTGCCAGAGTCCCGTTTTAAGCCAGTCCTCCATTTGGAGCATGCTCTGCAGGAGGACCAGGGCCTTCTTGGTCCACTATTGCTCCATCACTCTGGAAGTCGCAGAGAGGGGTCTGTAAACTCCATCATACCATCAAACTCACTTCACCTGAACCACTGAACAATCATTCATTTCAGAAGGCAATCTCAAGGGGAGAGGCTGTCTGTCCCTTTACCGCTCCCTTCAGCAATCCAGTGCACCACCAATGTGTTTTTCCCCTCTTCTTAGATCATAATTAAATGGATACCTTTTTTTCTATTTTTCAGACTAACTCTTTGATACACGTGCTCAGAAACCATAGTGATGAAAGCAGATTATGGTAAATATCTTGAGAGATGGATGATGGGAATTTGAAAACTCATGGCGATCCGGGGAAGTCCCGGATGACTGGAAAAAGGCTAATGTAGTGCCCATCTTTAAAAAAGGGAAGAAGGAGGATCCTGGGAACTACAGGCCAGTCAGCCTCACCTCAGTCCCTGGAAAAATCATGGAGCAGGTCCTCAAGGAATCAATTCTGAAGCACTTAGAGAGGAAAGTGATCAGGAACAGTCAGCATGGATTCACCAAGGGCAAGTCATGCCTGACTAATCTAATTGCCTTCTATGACAAGATAACAGGCTCTGTGGATGAGGGGAAAGCAGTGGATGTATTGTTTCTTGACTTTAGCAAAGCTTTTGACATGGTCTCCCACAGTATTCTTGCCAGCAAATTAAAGAAGTATGGGCTGGATGAATGGACTATAAGGTGGATAGAAAGTTGGCTAGATTGTCGGGCTCAACGGGTAGTGATCAATGGCTCCATGTCTAGTTGGCAGCCGGTATCAAGTGGAGTGCCCCAAGGGTCGGTCCTCAGGTCGGTTTTGTTCAATATCTTCATAAATGATCTGGAGGATGGTGTGGATTGCACCCTCAGCAAGTTTGGAGATGACACTAAACTGGGAGAAGTGGTAGATACCCTGGAGGGTAGGGATAGGATACAGAGGGACCTAGAGAAATTGGAGGATTGGGCCAAAAGAAATCTGATGAGGTTCAACAAGGACAAGTGCAGAGTCCTGCACTTAGGACGGAAGAATCCCATGCACCGCTACAGACTGGGGACCGAATGGCTCAGCAGCGGTTCTGCAGAAAAGGACCTAGGGGTTATAGTGGACGAGAAGCTGGATATGAGTCAGCAGTGTGCCCTTGTTGCCAAGAAGGCCAATGGCATTTTGGGATGTATACGTAGGGGCATTGCCAGCAGATCGAGGGATGTGATCGTTCCCCTTTATTCAACATTGGTGAGGCGTCATCTGGAGTACTGTGTCCAGTTTTGGACCCCACACTACAAGAAGGATGTGGAAAAATTGGAAAATGTCCAGCAGAGGGCAACAAAAATGATTAGGGGACTGGAACACATGACTTATGAGGAGAGACTGAGGGAACTGGGATTGTTTAGTCTGCGGAAGAGAAGAATGAGGGGGGATTTGATAGCTGCTTTCAACTACCTGAAAGGGGGTTCCAAAGAGGATGAATCTAGACTGTTCTCAGTGGTAGCTGATGACAGAACGAGGAGTAATGGTCTCAAGTTGCAGTGGGGGAGGTTTAGGTTGGATATTAGGAAAAACTTTTTCACTAGGAGGGTGGTGAAGCACTGGAATGCGTTACCTAGGGAGGTGGTGGAATCTCCTTCCTTAGATATTTTTAAGGTCAGGTTTGACAAAGCTCTGGCTGGGATGATTTAGTTGAGCATTGGTCCTGCTTTGAGCAGGGGGTTGGACTAGATGACCTCCTGAGGTCCCTTCCAACCCTGAGATTCTATGATTCTATGGCTTTTAAAATACAGAATTGAGTTTGTAATAAGGAAAAGAAGGCGAAATAGTCGGATTTTTAGATTTGGCAGAGATGACTCTTTTCCCTACGGAGTTACTATCATCAGTGCTGGATGAGCATGGATATTAGAAAGTCAAGCTGTCTAACCCACAGAGACTATTAGTATTCAGTAAACAGATATGCTTGCAAATCTTAGGTGCTGAAAGTCTGCAGTAAAATTGTTCATGCTATCCTTTAAAATATTGCAGCTACTGCATTAAGAAATACAAACCAGAGATGGTACCAATGAATAACAATTTGAGGACAGATTTTGTCTAGATACTCTGCACCTGTATAAGGGATTTCAGAGAGGCCACAAGGAAGCTTTTCTCCAACCCCTCCTGTGGCCCACATAAGGCACAGGGAGCTTTTTAGGTATCTAAAAACAAAAAGGGATACCAGTATGTAGGGACAAAATCAAGAAAGCCAAGGCAATGAATGAGTTATAGCTGGCAAGGAATGTTAGAGACAACAGGAAGGGGTTCTTCAAATATGTCAGGCAAAAAAGAAAGATCAGGGATGATGTGATCTTCTCAGTGAAGAAGGTGAGCTGGTAACGGAAGATGATAGGAAGGCAGAGCTGCTCAATGCCTGCTTTGCTTCAGTCTGCTCACAAAAAATAACATGTGACCGGACAACTAGCAAAGTTACCATGGAAAATACAAGGGAAGGAATGCAGATTGGGATAAGTAAAGAACACATCCGAGATCTTCTGACCAATTTGAATGAATTCAAGTCAGCAGGGATGCTATTCACCTAAGGGTACTCAAGGAATTAGCTGAAGAAATCTCAGAGCCACTGGCAATAATATTTGTCATGGATGACAGGACAGGTCCCAGAAGACTGGAGAAGGGCTAACATCATGCCCATCTTTTAAAAGGGGGAAAAGGAGGAGCTGGGGAACTGTAGACCGGTCAGCCTGACCTCGATACCTGGGAAGCTACTAGAGCAATGTATAAAACATTCAATTTGCGAATATCTGGAGGATGAGGGGTGATCACTAGCAGCCAGCATGGATTTACTAAGAACAAATCATGCCAAACCAGCTGGATTTCCTTCTTTGACAGGTTTCAGAGTAACAGCCGTGTTAGTCTGTATTCGCAAAAAGAAAAGGAGTACTTGTGGCACCTTAGAGACTAACCAATTTATTTGAGCATGAGCTTTCGTGAGCTACAGCTCACTTCATCGGATGCATACCGTGGAAACTGCAGCAGACTTTATATATACACAGAGAATATGAAACAATACCTCCTCCCACCCCACTGTCCTGCTGGTAATAGCTTATCTAAAGTGATCATCAGGTGGGCCATTTCCAGCACAAATCCAGGTTTTCTCACCCTCCACCCCCCCACACAAATTCACTCTCCTTCTGGTAATTTCATTTGGTGGATAGGAGGAATGCAGTGGATACAGTACACCTGGACTTCAGCAAGGCTTTTGACACAGGCCCACATGCATTATGATAAGTAAGCCAAAGAAATGTGGGCTTGGTGGAACTATCATTAAGTGGATACATAATTGGTTAAAAAACCGCAAAAACTATTAATGGAATGATGTCAGATTAGAGGGAGGTCTCAAGTGGGGTTCCACAGGGATCTGTTCTTGGTCCGGTGCTGTTTAACATCTTTATTAATGACCTGCATATAGGTATTGAAAGCATACTGATCAAATTTGGAGATGACACAAAGCTATGGGGGTTTGCCTACACTTTGGAGGATAGAGTTAATATTCAGAAGGATCTCAATAAATTGGAGACCTGAGCTATAGACAACAAAATGAATTCAACAAAGACAAATGTAAGGTGCTACGTTTAAGAAAAACCAAATGCACTAATACAAAATAGGGGATGACTGGCATAGCAGCAGCACTGCTGACAAGGATTTGGGAGTTGTGGTCGATCACAACCTGAACATGAGTCAGCAATGCAGTGCTGTTTCAAAGAAAGCAAATGCAATTTTAAGTTGCATTAACAGAGGCATTGCATGCAAGTCACAGGTGGTGATAGTACTGCTCTACTTGGCACTGGCTGGCCTCAGCTGGAGTACGGTGTCCAGCTTTGGTCACCAATGTATTGAAAGGATGTAGAGAAACTGGAAATGATCCAGAGGTGAATGACAAAGATGATCAAAGGGACAAAATGCAAGCCATATAAGCAAAGGCTGAAAGAACTGATCATGTTTAGTTTGGAAAAGAGGAGATTAAGGAGGGATATGATAGTCGTATTCAAATATTTGAAAGGCTGCCATAAAAAGATGGATAAAGGTTGTTCTCTGTTGCCACAGAGGGCAGGACAAGAGCAATGGGTTCAGACTACAGCATAGCAGATTTAGATTAAATCTCAGGAAAATCTTCCTAACTGTAAGAACAGTAGGACAATGGAACAGACTGCCTTCACTGGAGATTTTCAAAAGGCCATCTGTCTTGGATGGTTTAGACACAACAAATCCTGCATCTTGGCAGGGGGTTAGATTAGATGACCCTTGCAGTCCCTTGTAACCCTCTGATTGTATCTGGTACAGAAGCTGATTTAAGTAGTAATTTCACAGTTCACAATTTCACATTTGAGTTCCTTCAGAACTCTTGGGTGAATACCATATGGTCCTGGTGACTTATTACTGTTTAATTTATCTATTTGTTCCAAAGCTGCCTCTATTGATACCTCAATCTTCCCTCAGAGCTGTCAGCTAAAAAGAATGGCTCAGAGGTGGGAATTTCCTTCATATCCTCTACATTGAAGACTGATGCAAAGAATTCATTGATGAACTCTGCAAAGACCTTTTCTTCCTTGAGTGCTCCTTCAGCATCTCGATCATCCAGTAGAACCATGTAATGTTGTTTGTGCGATACTTCTTGTGAACAGTCACTTCACTTATGCTGCTGATACAACCTGGTCTCTCACTGACTTTGGGAAGTTTCCTGCTTCTGATGTACTTAAAAAAAGTTTGTTCTTAGTTTGTGTCTTTTGCTAGTTGCTCTTCAAATTCTTTTTTGGCCTGCCTAATTATATTTTTACACTTGACTTGCAAGAGTGTGACAGTGTGTACCAACCCCGCACAGGACCAACGGGGTGGACCAATCACTGTGGTCACACAGCGGCCACACCCACTTCCCCTACTGTGCATGCTCCAGCTGGAAGAGCCAGATAAAAGGAGATAGCCCAGCTCAGTCGGGGTTGTCGGCGCAGGGAGCAGGACGTGTGCTGTGGATTCCTGCAGAAGTACGTGTGATGCTCCCGGAAGTAGAGCAGGTAGACCCAGACTACGCTGCAGACAACTTGCTGACTGCAGAGACTGACAGGAAAGCCAAGCCACCGCCAGCTGAGGAGATGCTCAGGACACTCTTGGTGGTAGGAAGTGACCCAGGGGAGGTAGGAGAAATGGATACCTGAGTCCCTGATGGGGAGTTCTCTGGCTTCACAAGGCCCTGGGTCAGACCTGGTGGAGAGGGAGGGACCAGGTTCTCCTACTATACCCCAAGTGCTACGGTTTGCCCCAGCCAGGAGGCTGCAGGGCTCTGGACTGTTTGTTTTGCCCACCCAGGGCAAAATGGATTATTCATTTATGTGACCCCTTCAGGTGACCAGAACCCACTTGGCCGTAATCACCCACTTAACAGGGAATCTGGACGACTGGGTGATGGGTTATATCAACCCCAAATGGGGCCAATGGAGGCGACCCAGCTCGGCACATGGGGCCCCTGTCACAAAGAGTTTATGCTCTTTTCTGTTTTCCTCCGTAGGATACTACTTCCAATTTTTAAAGGATGCCTTTTTGCCTCTATCCACCTCTATTACTCTGCTGGTTATCCATGGTGGCATTTATTTGGTCCTCTTACTTTTTTTTAAAACATTGGGATATACATTTAGTTTGAGCCTCTATTATGGATTTTTAAAGTAGTTTCCATGCAGCTTGCAGACATTTCACTTTTGTGACTGTTCCTTTTAATTTCCATTTAACTTGCTTCCTCATTTTTGTGTAGTCCCCTTTTTAGAAGTTAAATGCTACTGTGGTGGGTTTCTTTGGTTCTTGCCTCTCTCCTTGTGGATTCCAGGACTAGCTGCTCCAAGAAGCAGTCATTAATGGTGTCTGGAAACTTAATCTCTGCCTCCCGTCCTGTGGTGACGTGTATCCAGTCAATATGGGGATAGTTGAAATCCCCCATTATTATTGGCTTTTCTGTTTTTGTAACCTCTCTAGTCTCCCTGGGCATTTCACAGTCACTGTCACCATGGTCGGGTGGTCAGTAGTAAATACAGGGACTGATCCCTCACTATTTCTATGGGGGCAGATGGCTTCCTCAAAGGCCACAGAGAAGGGAGGAGGTGAGGTGAGGGCTTTTTCCTCTCTGCACACAGTGGCCAGCTGCATGGGAAATAAAGCATTGTTTCAGTGGGTTTGCAGCATCTGTGTGCTCGGGAGCTCTGGGAAGAATTCTCTGCATGGGACAGTACAACATATCTCTTTGTTACACTCTGACCCTAATGGCATAACCTAGTTCTCAGTTAAACTAGAAAATTCCAGTGAATCTCCAGTGCAAACCTAGTTTTGTAATCATACATTTGTGTGGAAAGAAAACTAGCTAATTCTCTATCAGCTGTATGTTATCTTTTTTAATCTGCATCATAGTAAAAGTAAGAACACAATGAAGGAAGAGTGGCAAACATACTGTTTTCCCAAATGTTTTTGATTTGTTTCTTCTAAAACTTTAAAAGTGGTCATGAATGGTACCAGCATGATGTACAGGGAGGGAGGATGGAGAATATCACTGGAGAGTGAAATCCTCTTTTTCTCCCCCCAATCAATTATTTCAGTTCTGACCTAAAGAACCATGTAATGTTGTTTGTGCGATACTTCTTGTGAACAGTCACTTCACTTATGCTGCTGATACAACCTGGTCTCTTTACTGAAACCACCTGAAAAGGTGTCAGTTGTTGTGTTATGGACATAGACCCACTAGGGAATAAACTGTGAGGAACTCATTTCACATGGATTGTCAAAGAGCCAGCACCCTCATGATGACTTTTGGCAACTGCCAATCTGGATTGAATTAAATTGCAGGTTTCCTGAAGGTGAAAAGTTAAAATGGGTCAGATAAAATCTGGAATCTGGCTGGCTGTGCAAATGTGCTACACTGGAGAGTGGCTGGGCAATCTGCCAAAATCCTGACCCTCTCCCTCTTCCACATGAATTCAAGTGGGGGTAGGAGGGTTCAGAAAAAAAAAAAACCCCACCAGCTCCACTCTGCTCAGCTGAGCATCAGTAGCAGAGGTTCAAAGGAGAATCTGTCAAGTCCCAGTCTGCTTAGTGGTGGCAGAGGCTACCTCTTTGGCACCCTACTCCCATTGTTTACTTGATTTTGGCAGATCTAGTGCCTTAGCTATGGAAGGACCCTCACACTCCACCCAGATCCTTATGATCCTTTTGGGGAAAAGAAGGGAAATTTTCAGTGAACCATCTCAGTATTTGCAAAACTGCAACAGATTTTGAAAGATCCAGTTCAACGAAAATGGAATTACTTTATATGATGGATGAATATTTAAGAAAGAACTTTCAATATTTAACATTTTAGAGAATAAAATGGTTTGTTGAAATTATAAGTATCGTGAAACACTGCAGTGTGTGCATTATTTGGTTAATACACACAGACACATGCACTTTCAGGCTTTGACTTCTCTATGGTGTCTCAGGACAGCCAAGGTATGCCTATATTGGGGAAATGTACACTATAGACTGTAGAATCACTACACAACACATCCCATTATCAAATCCTTAGCCCTTCCATTCCTTCATTAGTTTTCTTTTTTTAATGTAATTTAACAAGCTCAAAATTAGTAAAATACTCCCCTGGGTACCCTGTGAGCGGCAGTCCCAGCAACACCTCAGCATCAGGTGGGTCTGGCCATTTGGGTAGCTTGGGGCCCTCTTTGGGACAGCAGAAGTCTCCTGTGGGCTCCTGGGTCCACAGTGGGGAGAACGCGTCCATCTCCTTTAGCAGCTGCTTCTCAACTGAGCTAAAGGGCCTGCCTTTTATACTTCCAGTTCCTTTCCTGCCCCTCTGCTTCGAGTGTGGAGAGTGTGAGCTTCCTGATTCCACCCACCTGGGGGCATCTGGCCGTCCCTCATTGTCAGTATCTGAGGCCAGCCATGCCTCTTTGCTACACACCCCATCAAAGCAGCATCACAAAGTCTCTCACTATTTTTAGTATGTTATTCGCTTTAGTCTCTTAAATGCAGAGGGAGAAAAGCATCGTTGTTTATAAAGTGATTCCAGTTAGGAATTGTGGGATGAATACATACCCCATCATGTATTCTCCCCCTCAAGTCTGCAACCCTCAGGGGTGTGGATGTCTCCTGCCCTGCATTTGCCTGAGCTGTGCCTGCAGGTCATCCCACTGTTGTTCCACTTCATCCACCAGGAGCCACAGATTATGATATTCCTCCATGGCATCCCTAAACTTTTCCCTTTGGAACTCCAGGCCTTCTCCAGCTGTTCACAGGCCTTGCTCTGCTGCTACTAGCTTCCCCTGGAGCCCCTTCAGTTGCCCCACAGGATCCCCAAGCACCCTTTCACTCAAGGTATGAGTTCCCACCATAGCTTGCTCTGCTTCAGTGTTAGTTCCTATGTCTGTCTGGGCCCTCTCTGTCCCAATCATCTTATCTGTTACTTTCTTACTACCCCTACAGGGTGTGTGGGTTGACCACTTGCCAGGTCCGTGGTCATTACCACCACGTCTACCCTGACAGTCTCTGGCATACTTTGGTCCCCAGACACCTCCTTCTTTTTTTCCTATTTCACTGGGGTGTGTGTCTTCACCTTTGCTGCCCTGCCCTTTAAGAGGGCAGTGCCTTATTATATGGCTGGCCTCATGGCCCCCAGAACAGACTCTTTCCCTTGCCTTTTCAGTAGGCTGTGCTTTGACCTTCTCTTGTCTAGCCACTTCTCCTGGATTAGCCTTCATCTTGCAGCTCATATATGGGCATTTCCTTCTTAGGTACCCCATCTGACCACTGGCAAAACACGCCACTCCCTCTCCTGTTCTCTCCACATGATGGACTATTTGGGCTTCCTTTCCCCAATCCTAGAAGGAGCACTCTTTTTTCAGGTGTCCTCGTTGCCCACAGGCATAACATTGCTTTGACTGGGCCTCCTGGCCCTGGTACCTATTTTCCAGTCTTGCTCCCTGAAGCCTCTACTAACTTGTTCTCGCAGGAGCTTAAATAAATAGAACTGCTCTTCTGCCAAATAGTTGTGCCAAATAGTCTTGCAGGTACACCTAGGTTTCCCCCTGTCTCTGCTGTTTCTCCAGCAGGGCCTGGATCCGTCCCTGCTTTTGTCAGTCCTCCTCTGCAGGGGTTGCGACTCTGGAGTCCAGCCTGGGAAGGTATAAGTGCCCTCTGCAAAAAAGCTTCCACATACTGCTGCTCCATTGTCTTTTATTTTTTTCTTTCCTGCTGTGGCCTTTTGCACTCCCCTTGTATCAGGGGTAACTGTCTTGTACAGGTTTCAGAGTAGCAGCCGTGTTAGTCTGTATTCGCAAAAAGAAAAGGAGTACTTGTGGCACCTTAGAAACTAACTAATTTATTTGAGCATAAGTTTTTGTGAGCTACAGCTCACTTCATCGGATGCATACTGTGGAAAATACAGTGGGGAGATTTATATACACAGAGAACATGAAAAAATGGGTGTTATCATACACACTGTAAGGAGAGTGATCACTTAAGATGAGCTATTACCAGCAGGAGAGCGACGGGGGGGAGGAGGGGGCAACCTTTTGTAGTGATAATCAAGGTGGGCCAATTCCAGCAGTTGAAAAGAACGTCTGAGGAACAGTGGGGAGTGGGGGGGGAATAAACATGGGAAAATAGTTTTAATTTGTGTAATGACCCATCCACTCCCAGTCTCTATTCAAGCCTAAGTTAATTGTATCCAGTTTGCAAATTAATTCCAATTCAGCAGTCTCTCGTTGGAGTCTGTTTTTGAAGTCTTTTTGTTGTAATATTGCAACTTTTAGGTCTGTAATCGAGTGACCAGAGAGATTGAAGTGTTCTCTGACTGGTTTATGAATGTTATAATTCTTGACATCTGATTTGTGTCCATTTATTCTTTTACGTAGAGACTGTCCAGTCTGGCCAATGTACATGGCAGAGGGGCATTGCTGGCACATGATGGCATATATCACATTGGTGGATGTGCAGGTGAACGAGCCTCTGATAGTGTGGCTGATATGATTAGGCCCTATGATGGTGTCCCCTGAATAGATATGTGGGCACAGTTGGCAAGGGGCTTTGTTGCAAGGATAGGTTCCTGGGTTAGTGGTTCTGTTGTGTGGTGTGTGGTTGCTTGTGAGTATTTGCTTCAGGTTGGGCGGGTGTCTGTAAGCAAGGACTGGCCTGTCTCCCAAGATCTGTGAGAGTGATGGGTCGTCCTTCAGGATAGGTTGTAAATCCTTGATGATGCGTTGGAGAGGTTTTAGTTGGGGGCTGAAGGTGATGGCTAGTCTACCAGTGTCTCTCAACCTCCCCTGTAGGGGGACGATGTGTCCACAATCGCCACCAAATGTCACGAGGTGCACTCACCACTGGTGGCACCTCCTACTGGCTACTTTGGTGATTAGCTCCAGCCTGACGTAGTGCCCTCCTCTGGTAGTGTCTCTCTTGTCATCCACTCGCCTTGTGGACCTCTCTCACTCCAGGAACCAAAGCTTCCTCTTCATGACTCAGCACTCTGGCTGGGTCACCATACGTGTTCCCCACTTCCAGGGTATCAAAGTCCCTCTTGACAACTGGGATCAGGCAGTTTTCCTGCTCTCTGTCCCACTGGTGCCATTCTGTCAGTGGCTGGTAGTGGGACCCAGGCTCACCATCTACTCTGGGTCCTGGCTCGGGGCCCTCTCATGAGCAGCCAAGGTTTGACCTACCCCATACCTCGGTGTTTTTCCCCTGAGCCTTGCCTGCCTCTTTGGCTCTCCCCCTTCTCTAGGTTTGTCAAGCCACACTCCTTCCTCCCAGAAATAACCATAGGCTACTTGCCTTTAGCCCTATACACGCCTCCCTTGTCCCAGGGAGTGACTGCAGACTCCTTCCCTGCAGCCCCTTCTGTTGCCAGCTTCCTGGCTTCCGCAGAGTAGAACAATTCTAACCAAATCATGTTCCAGTTAGCTCCTCAATCATAACTGTATCGGAGCCCATTCTCCCGCAAGTTCCTGTTGCAGGGGGGTAACTAATGGCAGTCCTACTAGCATTAACCTTCTATGGATTTGGGCTGTGGAGTTTTTTTTTTCCCCCAGGAGGCTTATGGAAGCTGCTCTCTTGCTCTACCCCCTGAAAATGCCCTCTGATCCACTATAGGCAGGGTGTAGGAAATCTGGGGGTTCTGGGACCAGGTAATAAGCAGCTATTTCCCTCCTAATACAACCCCCCTCCTAGTTCCATCCATTTGTCACCCTTTTATGAGTGGGTGTGGAAAACACAAAAGGCCTAAAGAAATGAACAATTAGTTGTCCATTGGTTACAATGACAAGTTTGTTTTTTTATTAAAGAAGCTTCGATAAACGTATGAGAATTCTTCTAAGCGTGCTATATTTTCATTACCTTATTATTTTTTGGTAAGATTTTTAAGCAGTACTATCCTCCCTCTGAAATACTAGTAACGTCTGGGATTTCACTTTTAGGAAATAAAAGAGTAATGGCTAGTTAAAGCAGTTAACATCTGAGCAAGTTCTAAATTAGTATGAGCAGTGCCAAGCATATCAGAACTATGCCAAAAATAGAACACTTTGGAGAACAAACCATTCACTGTGCTGATGTGTGTTCATTAATTGGTGTGGTAATAGGGGGAAATACTGCACAAATTAAATGTTTGTTTTTTTATTCATATATATAAATATTGAACTATGACTGGTTTTATTTAGTTATTTAATCCCTCTTTAAAAAGTCACTCTTATCCCCAACAAAGAGTTGGAGAAACAATTGCTGATTTCATTTTTCATTTTTGTACATGCACAGCCATGAGTGGGAATGAAAGATCTGGCATGAACGACCTGGTGGAATGAGCATTTTTTAAAATAATACTCAGTTACTGATCTTTGTATTAATAAAGTCCAAACTCCTTTTAAAGTTGGAAAACTTCAGTTTGCAGCTCACAAATTTCCCAGAGCTGGAGGTAAAGTCCTTATGTATAGTCCTGCCTACTCCTGCCAGGGTCTTACACAACTTAATAGCAGGTTTAAATTACCATGTGTAGAACTGGTTACAAATGGTATATTACAATGAAAATTCTGTCTCAAAAAAGCTTTCTCTAATTTTCTTAAGCTCCTTATTTAATATTGACTCAAACTTGTTATCTGACATTGCTTGTTCATTTTTTTTAAGCCAGGTTGCCCTCGGAGTCTCTTGGAGACAATGAGGGACAGCCAGACAAGGGCAGCTACAACTCTTGCTCATTGATTAGCCAGGATGGGCAGGGATGGTGTCCCTAGCCTTTGTTTGCCAGAAGCTGGGAATGAGCGAAAGGGAAAGGATCATCTGATCCTTCCCCCTGGGGCACCTGGCATTGGCCACTGTCAGAAGACAGGATACTGGGCTACCTGGACCTTTGGTCTGACCCAGTGTGGCCATTCTTATGTTCTTATGTACCATTTAAAAAAACCTGTCTGGTGTAATATCATAATACTTATTATTCTTTCAATGAATGGGTAAAGGATCAACATGTGGTTCATCACGCTTTGAAGGAATGAAGTATGCTTCCTATAGCACTTGTCACGCTGCTGTCTCCAAGCTCTTTAGTGATCACTGAATCAACGTGAAACCAGTGACATGCATCTACTGTGCCTCAGGAGTGGAATGCGCCTGCCGTGTGCCAGCTTGTCATATAAATGCTTCCAGTTGTTGCAACCTGTTTCTTTCCTGTTTGTCCCTTAAGGAAAGTATAAGGGGTGGAAATTTAGTGACTGGGAAGATTTGAGATCAGCAAAAATTGGTGTGATTGCCTGGGCTACTAGAAGCTTTACCTGAGATGTATATAAGGAACTCTCTCTTAATCAGAGTGCTGTCCATTAGCACAACATGGCGATACTATTTCACCATCTTGATCTTCAACGTTTAAACATACTGTGTGTTTAAATAACTTACAGATGAGGGCCCAGAATGGGCATGATTTCAGATGCTTCCTTGCCCTCTTCTTCCACTGATTCTGCCCTATGGACAAACCATTGTTAAGTGGTAGGTTGTAGTATCAGATGCAAGTCACTATTCTCTCTATTTGTATCTTGAAATCCTATTGGATTAAATTAAATAAATCCTTCAAGGAATGAAGCGGCGCATGCCCACACCATTTCAGACCTGGTGCCAGTGGTGCAGTTAAATCCATTGTCTCTATTACCTAGGTCACAGCCCCACCACTCACTAACTAGGAAGTCATACACTCTGTAGCTTCTGTAGGCCAAGCTTACTGTACACAACGTGAGCTCCTTGCATTCCTCCATTTCCCCACCCTGAGCTCCCTGTGTGGCACCCTCCCCATCCCTCTCTATTTCAAGGATTCCTGGCAACACCCCCAATCTCAACTTTCTAGGGGTTTTGCATGCCCCCCGATTTCCCCTCCACCCATACTAGGTTCTCCATTCTCCCCGCTCCATAGCAGGGGATCTGTGTGTGACCCCTTCTCCCCATACTAGGGCCCCCCAATCTTCCCCCATGTCTGTGTGTGCCCCAATTGCCCTCTTCTCCCTTCCACACACCTGAGTCTTCCAATATCCCCCTCATACCAGGAGATCTGTGTGTGTCCTCATGCCAGGGCTCTATATTCCCCCCTTTCCCACCTTCATAGGTGCTGGAACTAGGGGTGCAGGGGCGTTAAGTAGTAATAACTGTCTTTAAGTAGTAATAACAACCCAAATATATGGTTTCCATCTTCAGCAACCTGACTAAAAATTGTTGCAGCACCACTGCCCACCTTCTCTTCATGCTAGGGACTCTGTGTGTCCCTTTCCCACATAGCAGGTCCCCCAATTTCTCCCTACCAGGGGTACTTTGTGCCCCCTTCTCTCCACAGTAGAGCCTGAGCTTCAAGTTCCTCTGCAAAATAGATGGCAGGGGTTCCATGTGTTCCCCATTTCCTCCTTCTGGTTTTCTCCCAGATCAGGAGGGGGTCTGGCCATTAATTCCTAGGCCATTTTGGAATGGATTAGAGGTGGTGTTCAAAGGTATCATGTTATAGACAGACAAACACAGAACTGCCATCACACTGAGTGTAAGGCCTTGGCGAGCTCAGCCAGCAAGATGTTCATGAAGCATCAGAAGAAGATGAAAGAAATTGAAGAGTAGGGAAAACATAGGGGTCTGAGAAGGAATAACCTTCGCTGTGCACCTCTCCAGAAGAAGATGTTAACAGAACAACTGCGAGAGAGAGAAAAATGGGAAGAGGAAGACAGGGTAGGTACGAGTGACATCATAAAGTCAACATTCAGCCTTGCTGCATGAACCAGCTTCCTTGCACTTTCTTCCCTAAGCCAGTTTCCCTGCATGAGGTAGGTGGATTTCCCTTGTGCTCTAAGGCATGAATCAGGAAGCTTTCCATCCCCCTTTGCCCCCCCTCCCCTCCCCAGTGGACTCCAGATTGCATCATAGAGGCCTGGTCCTTCTCCCACTGAACCTAGTGCTAATTCTGTATGTGTGGAAAGCGTCCAGTAACAGGCCTCTGAGTACAGTTCACCTCACCCGCCACACATGTTCAGTGATGTATATGCTGAGAAATTTTTTCCCTCAGCATTTGGCCTAATATAGCTTATCACAAATCATTTATTTTTAAAAGACTCTTCAGAGACAGGATTTAAAAACTAATCTATCAAAAACTGTCACATTTCTCTTATATTTCAGGGTCAGATTATTATTTATACTGCAGTAGCTCCTAGGCTCCCCAGTTAGGGCCCCTCTGTGCTGGTACTGTGCAAACAAGAAAAACAAAGAGGATACCAGCCCCAGAAAACTCAGTCTGGGATAATGACAAAATGCTGCAGGTATATAAACAGACGAATGGAGCTGGCTTGGAGTACCAGGAAACAGATCCTGCTCCAACCAAAGTCAGTGGGGGCTAGGTTAGGATATAATATATCAATTGGCAAACTCATTACAAGCTTCTGATGCTCTTGCACTGAAGTGTATGATCTATGTATGTATGGCTGACAGGCACGATTCATGTGTGGGTTTTTTCCGTCTTCCTTGAAGACTATCAACAGCATTGATCTAACTTTAAAAAAATGCTAATACTGTTTCAACTCTATGTTGGCTAGAGAGAACTGTCCTAAGCAAAACTGAACAGATTGGCCAGCAGCTGTGTGGAGGACATCGCTAGCAATTCCACGAGGAGGATGTGTGGCTTGATAAACAACGCTAGAAACCCATTTGCCCACAATGGAAGGCAAAATGAATTGTCATCTAGAAATATGAACAATAAGCAATTCTCAGCTGTTGCTGTGCCTGGTACTATGACACGCCAGTGAAGACTCATCTGTTGAACTTTTGCCACAGGGAATATCTGCTGGAGTGTGATCACTGCTGGGGCTATTCTGGCACTGCTGCATAATATGAAGATACTTCTCATCCTCCTGAAATTTATCAGCAGAGATATGCTCAAGTGTTTAGAACTATTGGCCTCGAAAAAATTGGCAGTGCCCAGAGAATCATCTGGCTAAATGCTGGCTAATTTTTAAAGTTATTATTTAAACCAGGGGTTCTCAAACTTCATTGCACTGTGACCCTTTCTGACAACAAAAATTACTACATGACCCCAGGAAGAGGGACTGAACCCTGAGGCCGCCCGAGGCCCCCCACCCTGGGTGCGGGAGTTCAAAGCTGAAGCCCGAGCTCCACCACGACAGCCCGGGAGGAGGAGGGGGCAAAACCGAAGTCCAAGGGCTTCAGCCTTGGGCAGGGGGCCTGTAGCCTGAGTCTCGCTACCCAGGGCTGAAGCCCCAGGCAGTGGGGGCTTGGGCTTTGGCCCCAGGCCCCAGTAAGTCTAATGCCAGTCCAGGCAGCCCCATTAAAATGGGGTTGCAGCCCACTTTGGGGTCCCAAGCCACAGTTTGAGAACCGCTGATTTAAACCCAAAAATCAATGAGCAGGAGGAGTAGGTGTCTGGGTTGAGCAGACTGAAGAGTTAACCTTACATGTGTGGGTGGCTTAAGTTGAGAGTTCTTTACTTTACAGACCAATCCCCATCGGGAAAATTATTAAGACAAGAACAACAAGAAGTAATTATGTTGTACAGGCAAATAGCCTTCTGAAAATGAAAAGAGGGGCTGGGGAAGGGAAGACTTTCAAACCCTTGTTTGTCACAGAAGAGCCCTTTGAAAGACCAGGCTTGATATTGACTGCTGCATTACCTGTCCCCCCTCCCAGTCTTCCAGAAAGTTTTTCTACTAAAAATTATATTGTAGGGAGAGGATCCCAGAACTATGTTCAAAAACACCACAGGAGAATATCAACACAGCCATTTAAGAAAAAAAACACTAGCCCTTATAAGAACCAACTTTAAAAAAAATTGATTTACTAACCTTCTCAGCTGTGATGAAAGAACACAGTCATACATAGCCAGTCACTGCATTCCAACCTAATTAGTGACAGCATGATGAGAAAAGGTTGGAAATGGGACACTGTATATGAGTAGAGTATATCAACCATTGGCAGTAGGGTGCAATTTTTCTTTCTGAAATAAAAAAATAAAAGGATATAACTATTGGAGTTACAGAGGAAGTAACAAAAACCTGAGCACACAGTGCATGCTGTATGTACAATTAGGTATGACTTCATTGCTGAGTTAGACTGGGAGAACAGCACTTGGATGAGACTAGCCCAGTGTGAGCCACCACACTGCAAAGCTCTGCCTCCATACAGTGTCCTCAGTAGTGCTTCACTCACCCATATGTGTCACTAGGACTTCTGCGGTCTTATCCCATGGTTCTTAGTGCTGCAGTAATCTGAGCTGCTCTATGATTTTTCCCCAGTAACTTTTGGGAGAACTTGTCTGTCCTTCTTAGCACATGGGAGAAATTCTGAGAAGGCACTGGAGGACTATCAGTCCTTGGCTTCTATGCTCATTGCAAAGCAGGTAGGTTACCAATCCAAAGTGGAACCCAGGCTCTAGCCCTGGCTGAAGGCATGACAACTTGGGTGAGAGGTTTTTATGTGTGGATGGGAGAGGAGTGATTAAGAGCAACACCCAAGTAAGAGACCAGGTTAACTCTGCAGTGAAGAGATTTCCTTAGTCTGTTTGTAGGTATTCAATAGCACTTCCTTAATGTTTCCCCTTCTTCTTTGTGTTTTTTGTTTTCCTGTCATATAGCATTCAATATTTGTTTTAATACATTAATACTCAGTTACCCAAACAAGGGATGGCACCTGTGTGCTGGGCACTGCACATTAAGGTTGTTGGGAAAATGGCAATGTCCCCACAAACATTTTCATGGGGAAAAAAATTCCCTTTTCATATTTTCATGTTGGAAAATTCATTTTCCTACCAAAACTTCAAAAAAGTCGGTATTTCACCACTTTCTCACACTTTCTGACTGTGTCCCATATTTTGCTAACTGGAAAATAATCAAAGATTTATTCTTCTCTCTGCAAGTGCTACTATCAAAACTTAATAGTATTTCTCCCCCTTTCTCATTGTGTCCAAGTTGGGAAATAACAAGAAAGTGTGTGTGGGGAAACCCACAATTAAACAAAAAAAATCAAGTTTGGTTTTATTGTTTTACCAAAAGATTTTCACTTGAACATTTCACTCCCCCTCCTTCCCCACCCAAGGTTTTTGGTTTGGTTTGGTTTGGTTTTTTTAATCTAAAAAATGTCATCAAATGACATTTTCCCATGAAAATTTTGGTTCTAATCAAAACTAATTTCTGATGAGAATTTTTAACCAGCTCTACTGAACATATACATAATTAGAGAAGGTCCCTGCCTTGAACCATTTGTAATCTAAATAGATAAGACATGCAAAAGGTGAGAGAAAGGGAAGTAGGATTATTTCAGTTTTACAGATAAAGAACTGAGATGGAGAGAAATTAAGAACCCAGTCCAGCAATATACTGAAGCACATGCATAACTTTAAGCAGCTGAGTAATCCCTTTGATTTCAATGTACTTAAGTGTTTTGCTCAATTGGAGCCGAAGTGACTTGCCCATGGTAACACAGAAAAAGTATGGCAGAGCCAGCAGCTGACCACAGATCTCCTAAATCCTAGTGCAGCATCCGAGCCAGTAAAGAATTCTTTTTCTCTCTCTGTGATGCTAGATCTCTGGGTGACAGTCTTATATGTTTTTTGTTGTTCTTTATTTTGAATTATCCAAAGGCTCTTTACTACTGAACTGGAGTGTGATGACTAGTTTCGTAGTACCATTAAGCATCAGACTTGTGTGTGTGTGTCACATTTGGACTTTGTAATGTTTTTTGAGATAAACTTTTAAATGTTCTTCTTTTGGCTCCATTTATTGGGTTGCTTCACATGTCTCGTCTGTCTTTCTATTCCCCAACTATTTACAATTATGGCCCCGCTCCTATCATTCAGTACTTGTTTTCTGACCTTTAATCTCTCTTGACTTCCTGTTCCATGTAATATGAACCTGTTATCACCTATGTTCCACTTTTATCCTTAATTCTATTTACTGGTTAACTGGGACTTACCTTCATTTAAGCTTTATCCTAGTACAGTCTAGGAAATGCATCATGGCTAAAATATATCCTGTAGTCCTACTGGCAGACAGTATGAACAGTGAAAAAGATGATAATGGGGTTATACTGACCTTTGAAATATGAGGTGATTGTACTTTTAGATAAGTTTGAGTCTATTCTCATAAATTTCTGCTTAAAGTAATATTTCCGTCTACATCCTTGTGATCCATGCACAAGAGAAATTGGCTAAAAGGTGTGCAGGTGCATTAGGTGCTATTTTGGTACTGACACCCTGGTAATGCTATCTACTTTTGCATATGATGACAGCAAAATATTAGCTACTTTATATGTGTGATTACTGGGCCTGGATATGGAGACCTAATATTCATGCTATTTTGTTTTTTGGGAAGCAAACTTGAATACACAAAATTGGGTATTGAGGAACTGTCCCAGATTGAAGTGTCAGTAGAGGAGGTTTTGGAACAAATTGATAAATTAAACAGTAATAAGTCACCAGGACTAGATGGGATTCACCCAAAAGTTCTGAAGGAACTCAAATATGAAATTGCAGAACTACTAACCGTGATATGTAATCTATCACTTAAATCAGCTTCTGTACCAGATGACTGAAGCTAATGTGATGCCAATTTTTAAAAAAGGCTCCAGAAGTGATCCTGGCAATTACAGGCTGGTAAGCCTAACTTCAGTACTGGGCAAATTGATTGAAATTATAGTAAAGAACAGAATGATCAGACACTGAGATGAACACGATTTGTTGGGGAAGAGTCAACATGGCTTTTGTAAAGGGAAATCATCCCTCATCAATTTATTAGACTTCTCTGAGGGTGTCAACATCCACATAGACAAGAGTGATCCTGTGGATATAGTGTACTTGAACTTTCAGAAAGCCTTTGACAAGGTTCCTCACCAAATGCTCTTAAGCAAACTAAGCAGTCATGGAATAAGAGGGAAGGTCCTCTCATGGATCAGTAACTGTTTGCAGAATGGATGGAGGTAAATAGAGATGTCCCACAGGGATCTGTACTGGGACCAGTGCTGTTCAACATATTCATAAATGATCTAAAAAAGGGGATAAACAGTGAGGTATCAAAGTTTGTTGATGATACAAAATAATTAAGATAATTAAGTCCAAAGCTGACTGTGAAGAGTTCAAAAGGGATCTCACAAACCTGCGGGACTAGGCAACAAGATGGGAGATGAAATTCAGTGTCGATAAGTGCAAAGTAATGACCATTAAAAACATAATTCCAAGTATACATACAAAACAACGTCTAAATTAGTAGTTACCACTCAAGAAAGAAATCTTGGAGTCATTGTGGATAGTTCTAAGGAAAACATCTGCTCAAACATCCGCAGCAGCCATCTAAAAAGCGAATAGAATGTTAGGAACCATTAGGAAAGGGATAGATAAGAAGACCGAAAATATCATAATGCTGCTATATAAATTCATGGTATGGCCATATCTTGAATACTGTATGCAGTTCTAGTCACCCCATCTCAAACAATATATATTGGAATTGGAAAAGGTACAGAGAAATACAACAAAAATTATTACAGGGATGGAACAGCTTCTCTATGAGAAGAGATTAAAAAGACTGGGACTATTCATCTTGGAAAAGAGACGACTGAGGAGGGATACAATAGGAGGTCTATAAAATCATGAACGGTGTGGAGAAAGTGAGCGGGAGGTGTTATTTGCCCCTTCATATAAAACAAGAACCAGGGGTCACCCAATGAAATTAATAGGCAGCAGATTTAAAACAAACAAAAGGAAGTATTTCTTCACACAAGGCACAATCAGCCTGTGGAACTCATTGTCTGGGGATAGTGTGAAGACCAAAAGTATAACTGGCTTCAAAAGAGAATTAGATAAGTTTATGGAGTACAAGTCCACCAATGACTATTAACCAAAATTGTTAGGGATGCAACCTCATGCTCTGGGTGTCCCTAAGCCTCTGACTGCCAGCCGCTGGGACTGGATGACATTGGATGGATCACTCGATAATTGCCCTGTTCTGTTCATTCCCTCTGAAGCATCTGGCACCTGGCGACAGTTGGAAGACAGGATACTGGGCTAGATGGACCACTGGTGTGACCCAATATGGCCATGCTTTTGTTTGTATGTTATGTTCTAATTCTCAGCTCTGCCCTGGCCTACTGGGCAAGTGACCATGGGTAAGTCATATTGCCACCCCGTGCCTCAGTTTCCCCAACTGTAAAATGGGAGTGATGCAAGGTAAAGCACTTTGACTATCTGTGGATGAAAAGTTATAAAAGATCTATTATTATAATTCCTTTTTAAAAAGGAAAGCTGAGATTCTTGTGTAATCACATCATTCCGGGAACATGAGACTTAAAGAAAAGCATCAAGTATCACGAGACTCATGGTAAAAATCACTACAGCTAGATATAGATATAACATTGCTGAAATCTGATGTTTTTGCCTAGCCTGTTCATCAGAGTTCATAGAATACCAGGGTTAGAAGGGACCTCAGAAGGTCATCTAGTCCAACCCCCTGCTCAAAGCAGGACCAATCCCCAATTTTTGCCCTGATCCCAAATGGCCCCCTCAAGGATTGAACTCACAACCCTGGGTTTAGCAGGCCAATGCTCAAACCACTGAGCTATCCCTCCCCCCATCTATTGAGACTGATGGACGCCCTCTCCTACACACCCTTACTCACATAAGCAGTCATTAATCATGTAAGTAACCCTGCTGAAATAAAAGGGATTAGTTGTTTAAGAGTTTGTATGACTGGGCCTCATATTTGCTCTGGGAAAATTATTTTGTTTTTGTTTTGTTTTTGAAAATATTAAATATGGAGTAGTCTTGTTCATGCTCACAGGTTCAAAAATTGGTCTCCATAGTGACTCACATGTTCTAGTACTTCAAGTGGACTTCATCCAATGTTGAGTATTCTTTATTCTGTGAATGCTAGGTTCTAGAAAGTTTTAAACGTTATCTCACCAAATGGTTTAATGTCCTGCTGGGAGCATTGCATTTTGTTAGCTTGATCATTCTAATGAAGCTAAACAACAGAGAGAAAAGTATTGTTTGTTAAAATTTGTCTGAGGGCAGCTCTTTAGATCTGCATAAAGTGGCAAGGGGATATTTTTTCAATGGGATTTAATTTAAATCATATATGTACACAACTCCAAATCATTGTGGGGTGGTACCATTATCTTTTCTGATGGTGAAGGTGGTGATCCAGATTATATAAACCAGGAGGCTAGGAGAACAGTTAGAACTGACTAATCTTACATACCTGCAAATTGATGAAAACAAAATAATTCTCTGGGGAACGCTGGATTCCTACACAAGTAATAGTTAATATCCACCATGCAACTGTCATCCATGTTCTTTCTTTACCTACCTCTCCCCAAAGAGAAAATATAAACTGGATTTAGGGCATTCAAAATCTATTTGGATGAAATTGAGGTCCTGATCTAGAGCCTATTGAGGTCAATGTGAATTCTTCTGTTGACTTTAATGGGTGTTTAGAGAAGGCCTTTAATCTTTTAAAATAACTACTGCCCTGTATGTGCTGTTACCTGGGAAACACACTCTCTTATTCAAAATGAATACTTAGTGTTAGGATATAGATATTCAGGCCTGTCTGCAAAGGCCTGTACTTTAAGAATTTAGGTGTATTCTTATCACTTGACTAGTTAGAGGTATAAAAGAAAGAATCAAAATCACTGTCTGCCAGTTTAAGATACTTCTCTTACTGTGACAGTCTGAGGCCCTGTTCTTAGGCTAAGGCCTTTGGCTAAGCAGCAGAGGCAGCCATAAGCTGGGAAGCGAACGGTCACATCCTCACATTCCAAAATAGTCACATTGAAAGAAGGTGCTATTGGGCTGTTAGGAATACAGTCCTGTCGTCATAATGCCTGTCACCTCCAGAGAAAGGGAAGTGCCTAGAAGATGTAAAAGGAAACTTAGTTTGATAGCATCCTGTCTGGCAAGAACTCACTTATCAATAGCTGGGATGTGAAATCCTCACTTCTTTACTCAGAGTAACAGCCGTGTTAGTCTGTATTCGCAAAAAGAAAAGGAGTACTTGTGGCACCTTAGAGACTAACCAATTTATTTGAGCATAAGCTTTCATGAGCTACAGCTCACTTCATCGGATGCATACTGTGGAAAATACAGAAGATCTTTTTATACACACAAATCATGAAAAAATGGGTGTTTATCACTACAAAAGGTTTTCTCTCCCCCCACCCCACTCTCCTGCTGCTAATAGCTTATGTAAAGTGATCACTCTCCTTACAATGTGTATGATAATCAAGGTGGGCCATTTCCAGCACAAATCCAGGGTTTAACGAGAACGTCTGAGGAACGGGGGGGGGGGGGGGGAAGGGAGGAGGGGTGTTAGGAAAACAAGGGGAAATAGGTTACCTTGCATAATAACGTAGCCACTCCCAGTCTCTATTCAAGCCTAAGTTAACTGTATCCAATTTGCAAATGAATTCCAATTCAGCAGTCTCTCGCTGGAGTCTGGATTTGAAGTTTTTCTGTTGTAATATCACAACTTTCATGTCTGTAATCGCGTGACCAGAGAGACTGAAGTGTTCTCCGACTGATTTATGAATGTTATAATTCTTGACATCTGATTTGTGTCCATTTATTCTTTTACGTAGAGACTATCCAGTTTGACCAATGTACATGGCAGAGGGGCATTGCTGGCACATGGTGGCATATATCACATTGGTGGATGTGCAGGTGAACGAGCCTCTGATAGTGTGGCTGATGTTATTAGGCCCTGTGATGGTGTCCCCTGAATAGATATGTGGGCACAGTTGGCAACGGGCTTTGTTGCAAGGATAGGTTCCTGGGTTAGTGGTTCTGTTGTGTAGTATGTGGTTGCTGGTGAGTATTCACTTCAGGTTGGGGGGCTGTCTGTAGGCAAGGACTGGCCTGTCTCCCAAGATTTGTGAGAGTGTTGGGTCATCCTTCAGGATAGGTTGTAGATCCTTGATAATGCGTTGGAGGGGTTTTAGTTGGGGGCTGAAGGTGACGGCTAGTGGCATTCTGTTATTTTCTTTGTTAGGCCTGTCCTGTAGTAGGTGATTTCTGGGAACTCTTCTGGCTCTATCAATCTGTTTCTTCACTTCCGCAGGTGGGTATTGTAGTCGTAAGAATGCTTGATAGAGATCTTGTAGGTGTTTGTCTCTGTCTGAGGGGTTGGAGCAAATGCAGTTGTATCGCAGAGCTTGGCTGTAGACAATGGATCGTGTGGTGTGGTCAGGGTGAAAGCTGGAGGCATGTAGGTAGGAATAGCGGTCAGTAGGTTTCCGGTATAGGGTGGTGTTTATGTGACCATCGTTTATTAGCACTGTAGTGTCCAGGAAGTGGATCTCTTGTGTGGACTGGACCAGGCTGAGGTTGATGGTGGGATGGAAATTGTTGAAATCATGGTGGAATTCCTCAAAGGGCTTCTTTTCCATGGGTCCAGATGATGAAGATGTCATCAATATAGTGCAAGTAGAGTAGGGGAGTTAGGGGACGAGAGCTGAGGAAGCGTTGTTCTAAGTCAGCCATAAAAATGTTGGCATACTGTGGGGCCATGCGGGTACCCATAGCAGTGCCGCTGTTTTGAAGGTATACATTGTTCCCAAATGTAAAATAGTTATGGGTAAGGACAAAGTCACAAAGTTCAGCCACCAGGTTAGCTGTGACATTATCGGGGATAGTGTTCTTGACGGCTTGTAGTCCATCTTTGTGTGGAATGTTGGTGTAGAGGGCTTCTACATCCATAGTGGCCAGGATGGTGTTATCAGGAAGATCACCGATGGATTGTAGTTTCCTCAGGAAGTCAGTGGTGTCTCGAAGGTAGCTGGGAGTGCTGGTAGCGTAGGGCCTGAGGAGGGAGTCTACATAGCTAGACAATCCTGCTGTCAGGGTGCCAATGCCTGAGATGATGGGGCGCCCAGGATTTCCAGGTTTATGGATCTTGGGTAGTAGATAGAATATCCCAGGTCGGGATTCCAGGGGTGTGTCTGTGTAGATTTGATCTTGTGCTTTTTCAGGGAGTTTCTTGAGCAAATGCTGTAGTTTTTTTTTTTTTGGTAACTCTCAGTGGGATCGGAGGGTAATGGCTTGTAGAAAGTGGTGTTGGAGAGCTGCCGAGCAGCCTCTTGTTCATATTCCGACCTATTCATGATGACGACAGCACCTCCTTTGTCAGCCTTTTTGATTATGATGTCAGAGTTGTTTCTGAGGCTGTGGATGGCATTGTGTTCTGCACGGCTGAGGTTATGGGGCAAGTGATGCTGCTTTTCCACAATTTCAGTCCGTGCACGTTGGCGGAAGCACTCTATGTAGAAGTCCAGTCTGCTGTTTCGACCTTCAGGAGGAGTCCACCTAGAATCCTTCTTTTTGTAGTGTTGGTAGGGAGGTCTCTGTGGATTAGTATGTTGTTCAGAGGTGTGTTGGAAATATTCCTTGAGTCAGAGATGTCAAAAATAGGATTCTAGGTCACCACAGAACTGTATCATGTTCGTGGGGGTGGAAGGGCAGAAGGAGAGGCCCTGAGATAGGACAGCTGCTTCTGCTGGGCTAAGAGTATAGTTGGATAGGTTAACAATATTGCTGGGTGGGTTGAGGGAACCATTGCTGTGGCCCCTTGTGGCATGTAGTAGTTTAGAAAGTTTAATGTCCTTTTTCTTTTGTAGAGAAGCAAAGTGTGTGTTGTAAATGGCTTGTCTAGTTTTAGTAAAGTCCAGCCACGAGGAAGTTTGTGTGGAAGGTTGGTTTTCTATGAGAGTATCCATTTTTGAGAGCTCATTCTTTATCTTTCCCTGTTTGCTGTAGAGGATGTTGATCAGGTTGTTCCGCAGTTTCTTTGAGAGCGTGTGGCAGAAGCTGTCAGCATAGTCTGTGTGGTATGTAGATTGTAATGGATTTTTTACCTTCAGTCCTTTTGGTACGATGTCCAGCTGTTTGCATTTGGAAAGGAAGATGATGTCTGTCTGTATCTGTGCAAGCTTTTTCATGCAGTTGATAGATTTCCACTCCATACGGCTAAATGCAGTGCCTTGCATAATGACAGGTTTCAGAGTTAAAGCCGTGTTAGTCTGTATTCGCAAAAAGAAAAGGAGGACTTGTGGCACCTTAGAGACTATCATTATAGTTCCCACTTTGCTATTGTTTGTCTGTATAATCTCTGTCTGGTTCTGTGATTGTTTCTGTCTGCTGTATAATTAATTTTGCTGGGTGTAAACTAATTAAGGTGATGGGATATAATTGGTTACATAATCATTTACAATATGTTAGGATTGGTTAGTTAAATTTCAAGAAAATGATTGGTTAAGGTATAGCTAAGCAGAACTCAAGTTTTCCTATATAGTCTGCAGTCAATCAGAAAGTGAGGGGGTGGGTGTGGGGAGGGGAAATGGGAACAGGGAATGGGGGTGGGGAAATTGGAACCTTGTATTGCTAAAGGGGGAAATGGGAACAGGGAATGGGGGTAAGGAAATTGGAATCATGTTTGGCTAAGGGTAGGAATGGGAACAGGGACACAGGTGTGAGGCTCTGTGGTGTCAGAGCTGGGAAGGAGGATACCAAGGAAGGAAACTGGCATCATGCTTGCTGGAAGTTCACCCCAATAAACATCGAATTGTTCGCACCTTCGGACTTCGGGTGTTGTTGCTCTCTGGTCATGCGAGAAGGGCCGGGGAAGTAAGCGGGTGAAGGGATAAGCCCCCCAACACTAGTGGTGGAGGACATAGAATTCTGCATTCTTTAGTGCTATAAAGCAAAGAGGAATGATCCTTCTTGTTTTTATAAAATTGAGATCTGTCTGTGGACCTTCAAAGTTCCTGAGAGAGATAACTTTCACTCTTTTTCCCATCTGTTGTTCTTCTGGAAGAAACTTCATGTTTTTTTATATTACATGCATGCCTAACTTGGCTTTCTGGGGGGTGGGGGAGGGCAGGAGGAGGGGTTGCTATAGTAAAATAACTCACATTTTAAACTAAATATGTTTTAAGCCCAACTTTATTGGCCTCCTTTTTGGAAGTCTCAGCACAAGAATGAAGAGTGGAGTATGAAGAGCATGAAATTAAATTACTTAGTCCCCAGCAAGACCGGGTCCCTTGGTGACTGAGTTGAAGTACATTGGCAGGCAGTATAGGGGATGCTTTCATTGCTAATGCCTGTGCTTCCCCTTTGCTGTGGACAAAGGGCTGACCACGTGACTCCTTTCAGGAGCATTAGATTCAGTTTACAACAAACAAACAAACAAACGAACAAAACCCAGCTTGATGATTTTTGGCTCTAACCAATGATAGAATATGAAAGGTAAAGAAATAACTATTCATCCCATTTAATGATGATTTAATGATCCTGTCATGTATTTAGTGGTGGGAAGGGATACAATGTTTGGATTACAGTGCAATGGAACAGAGAAAGGAATGACCAGAATAGAGCTGGAGTACTTGTGGCACCTTAGAGACTAACCAATTTATTTGAGAAGTACTCTTTTTCTTTTTGCGAATACAGACTAGCACGGCTGTTACTCTGAAACCTGTCAGAATAGAGCTGTTAGGGCTGCCACTTCAGCTGAATTACCTGTAAATTACCAGCCTTCAGTCTTTTCTCTGTAATCGAACCATGTCAGTGATAACAGCAGCAGACACATGGACATAGGCTCCTTTTCTGTACCCTGTATTTTTAATATAACTATTTGAACAACAGTGTACATGGTTTCTGAAGCCTGAAATTACAGTGATCAGCTATAAGACTATATTGCCTGTCAGTCTATCCTCCTGACCGTGCATCACCATTAAATGCACTGTATTTCTCTAGACATGTGAACATACAATGGGAGATCTCAAATTTGAGGCTTTAACTGCAGGAAAACATTTATCCCTACGGAAGTAATGAGATGAAAAAGCACCATTTCCCTAGGGAGAAAACTTAACTGCAACAACCATGTAACATATTTGTGAACTAAATTAATTGTTTTTTCACTTTAACTTACCTTTTGTTATCCAAGTTTATTTGAATGAATGCCTTTGACTCAGCTATATCTAACACAGTTGCAGTTACAATTATCTGGGGTCATCCTTAATTAACCATTCCCCTGCAAAAGAAATTAACGTTACAAGTGTCCAGAGCTACCTCTGGATTTCTATGTGCATTTGAATCTCCAAATTGAATAGACTTTTGTTACAGCCTTGAGGTTATAAATTAGGCATCTGGCTAGGTTCAGTTTTTTTAATAAAAATGCTCCAGCTGGCTGGCAGCATCTGCGTTTCCTGTAGTCAGTAAAATTGCTCAATTTGCTAAAAAATATATATATTTAACCTTGAGATTTAAGAAATGTAAAACTGTGTTTGGAGGGTGATACCGCGGAAAAGGAAACTAAGCTCTGTTAAGTAGAAATGAGTTTCTTTGGCAGCTGTGGAATCTAGGTTCCCAGGTTTGGCCTTCCATGCCAACTCCTCAGCTCCATAGCAGCACTGGTATCAATTTGAAAGATGGGGCCTATCAGTGTTGCTGAGGGATTCCATCGAGGATGTGCAGGGTGTTTGCCTGACTTTTTGACTGTAAGACAGGAGTGAGAATTGACAACTCTGATTAGCTGCCTGAGAGCTATGTGTTTTGATGCCAAATTATGCTAGTAACAAAAGAAGATGGAATGGGAAGAGGTTAGTTATTTAAAATGAACAGTCTTGGAATTGTAACACTCAGACCAGCCACAGGCTGAAGTAGTAGCTGAACTCAAAAGAATTCAGACCCAAAGTTTCAAAACTGCCCATTAATTTGGGGTGGCTCAACTTGGGGAGCTGCAGGTCTTGCCACTCTTGAATCAGTCTCAAGGTGTCTCAACCCCAAACTAGTGGCCTCATCATGTAGTCTTGGGACAGATTGTAAACCCACTGATGAACCTGGAGGAACGGTGTGTGACATCCCAGGGCCTACACCCACCTTTGGAAATAAAAGTGAGAAATGTTACTGTAATCAGATGAGTGGTCAGGCTGCAGATAAAATCTGAATAGACCCTATTGCCAGGTTTTTAAAGGTGCCTCCACTCAGTTGCCAGTGGCAGGATGGGCAAGTTGCTCTGAGCACATGCCCCGGAGACCCCTGGCATGTACGTAGGGTAGCTAGCCTGTCCTGCAGCTCACGCTGCTATAGCTACACTCTATTTTTAGTGTATTAGCTCAATGAGAGCTAGCGTGAGTATGTCTCCTCAAGTTGTGAATCACAGCCCCAGTTCCAAGCGTAGACATACCCACAGAACGGCTCAATTTACTGCAATCCTAAAACCCATGGGATTGGCCCCTAGAAGTCCTAGCAACACACACAAGTAGGTGTAGCACCAGTCTGGATGCAGTCTGGATGCAGTTGGCTTTGCTGTGTGGTTGCTCCCCACCTGGGTGAGGCTAAGCTGGGTGCTCACACCTGAGTATTGAGCTTCCAAGTTAACTCTGCAGTGAAGAACGTACCCTGAGATAGGAGAGATACTAGATCTAAAGGCAATATGTAAGAATGTGTGTCACTCAATGCCCTGGGTTTGTTGTAACCCTAGGTAATACAGTCTGAAAACGTGTGTGCCATTTTATCATGAATTAAAATAATGGTAAAGGTTTCGTTGAGACTAAACCGCCATGCCTCCAAGAAAATCAGAATGAAGAGGCAGTTTGGTTCCTCAGCTCACCTCTAGAACTAGAGATGTACAAAGACACCACCTGGTTAAACTTCTTAGTGAGCCTGGGCTGAATTTCAAGTAAACCAATTAATATTTTAAGGTGAAAGCCATGTGACACTTGGTGGGCTCATCCTGCATCCAGGCTCAACCTGGCAGCTGCAGCTCCGTGTTTTTGCACCGTTCCGCGGCAAACTTCTGCAACACACATTGCATTTGGGGGGGTTGGAGGAGTGGTTGCCAGCTGGAGAGCTGGTAGGGGATTTAGACTGGATGCTTAGTCCTGTGGAACTAGAGAAGGAGGAGCTTCCCCATCCATCTCGCAGGGAATGGCCAAAGAGTACAGGGTCATAGGTGTCTAGTGAGCAGTGGTGCTGATGGAGTAAGCCCCCAAAGCATGAAGGGTCCTGTGGGGCTATATTTTTGCCACATGATACAGGGCCAGCCCTAGATTCCCAGTAATCTCTGACTCTGGACAAACTGGAAATGATAAAATACCTTGGGGAGGAGTGTGTGTGTGTGTATTTGTTTGTTTTAATTTTTCCTTCATGGCATGGCTCAAATGAGTTTGGTTCTTATTTTATCTGAACTGGTTCACCCCACCCCAGTAATCACTGAAAATATGTGACCTATTAACAATTATTTATCAGGGTCTAACTCTTTCTTGCAAATACACTTAGTACATCCATACTTGGCCAATATTGTATCCATCGTATACTAATACATAACTGTACGTATAAATCCCCTTCTTGATTTAAAATATATTACCCAGACCCACTGAAAGATTTAAGAGAGAAAAATACCCAGATTAATCATTCATCCAATATTAGAAATCAGACAGCTTCTAGGAGTAAAGCCAGAATGCCCATAAAAAAACAGTGCTGTATATTAGAAAGAATAATAATGTGCCTGCGTTAAAAATGCTTTTATGATGCAGGCTAAATTAGTGATTTTTAAAACTGTCAGTGTAGATTCAATTCAGATGAATCACCTTAATTTTCAAGGACATCCTGGTTCTGGCACAGAAGAGCCAGCAAGTACCTAAAAATCCAGCCATGTAGGGTTTGGTGTGTGGTAGCATACCACACATTTACATAGCTTCCTGCAAAAGATGTGCAGGGCACTTTGTAAACTTCACTTTAAAAAAATGAAATGTAAAGCAATACCAAAAGTTTTAATGATTTCATATGCAGAAGACCCAGGTGCACTCGTGGGAGTGGTGAGCTAGTATATGCCTACAAGATGGAAGCATATCCTCTATAGTTGGTCAAAGCCAATAGTGTGGTCGGAGGTCTATTATTGAGAAGAGTTGTAAATGTTTACAGACTAAGTAAAAAAGCAGTGGCTAAGCTTTTGCTCAATAAGCCATCACTTGATGTGGTCAGAATTGATGTGTCCAATTATTGCCTTGTCTTCAGCTTTCCCTGTTTGGGGAAGGTTATTGAAGCATAGCAGGGTAGCTCAAGGGTCACCACTGGGTTCTTTTGGCTTTGTGGGATTGTGCTTCAGACCTGAGTGTGGTATTGAAATTGATTTGGTATCCTTGGTCCTGATGATCCTTCTCCTGATGATGGACTAATATCAAGAGTCTGCTAGTTGCTCAGGCATCTGGCTTTGAGATGGTGGATCAGAAGGTCTTGCTGACTTGCTTAGAGGATCTGGCAAGACTTGATGGTTTGTTTTTCAGTGGCTCTATTCCTTCCTTTTTCAGAGAACTCAGACGTGGATCACACCAGACTCCTTTCTGTCACCACTCACATTCAGAGTTCACTTGACTGCCGGGGTGGATTGTGCTGTGATTTGGCCTGCGGTTCCATCAGTATGCTGGTGACCTTCAGCTCTACATCTCTTTTCATCAAATACAGATGGTGTAATTTCCTTCCTTTCCGTGAACCTGGCCAGTATAGAAACCTGGATGAGAATCAGCTGGCAGATAATTGGGCAAGAGAATGACGAGGTATGAGAATGCTGGCAAGGAGAAACAATTCCAGGAACCGTTAATGGTTGTGACCGCTCCATCTATTGAGCATGTTCACCCTTGCCAAAGTTTTGCAATTCCAGAGGATTATTGGCCTCTTGTCTGCTCTTGAATTCCCAGGGACAGCAGTGACTCTTACCATTTATTTTCGTCTGTATTTATGTAGCAAGTTTCAACCTTCCCTTGAGGATGCTGACTTGGTGCTAGTCTTTCATACTTTCATCACCTTCAGGTTAGATTGCAACATGCTGGTTTTGGAGGTACCATTAATGAGCAAAGGGAAGTTTAGTCTAATATAAAATAGATAATTTGAGAGTTTGATTGATTAGCAGAGTAGGCCAGCAATATTACACCTGTGAATAAATTGCCAAGGGAGATTATGGAATCTCTGTAATGGGAGGTTTTAAAGAGCAGGTTAGACAGTCACCTCTCAGGGATGGTCTAGATAATACTTAGTCCTGCCTTGAGTGCAGGGAACTGGACTAGAAGACCTCCCGAGGTCCCTTGCAGTCCTACTATTCTATGATTCTATCTCTAGGTGTGCATTTTTGAGGATTGTGGATACAAAATGTCCTGGAGTGGGACCCAAGGGTGGAGCTATTTTCTCTGTGTGATCCACTGGCTCCAGAGTTTACCATCAGATGATATTTTTTAAATGCAGACAGATACTATGGTTATTGGTGCATAAAAATTAATCACTACAGCTGGGGTCTTCACAGGAGCTGAAGGGGGTTAGACACCCCAACTCCCACTGAAATTCAATGGGATTTGGGTGCCCCTAATTTCCATAGGTGCTTTGAAAATCCCAGCCTACAAATATGTGTCACTTTCAGTACTTTCTTCTTCTTCTTTCATATGGTTTGGGTAGGTAGCAACAACTACAAATTTATATCTAGGTTTGATAGCTAGCACATTGCCCCACCAATGAGCTGGAGAATGTCCTTCAGGCTCCCAGCAAAAGAACGAAGGGGCCATTCAGATATGATGTGCTCTATCATTTGTGCCTTGTGACCACAGTTGCATACAGGTGTTTGCCTCATTTTCAATTTAAAGAGGGGTTTGTCCGCATCTCCCATGAGATGTCCTGATGCAATTCAATCTGCACCAGTCTTTCCGACATAAATCAAAACCCAGTGGTTCCTCAACAGGATCAACGATGAGCTGTTTGTTTCGAGCAGTCGAAGTGCTCCATGTGACTCTCCATTGAGCTTCAGCATCAAAGTTGGGTTTAAGGATCTTGATACAGTTCCATAGAGGGTTATGGAATTTTAATCTTGTCTTTGGCAGCTTCTGCAGGTCAAATGTGCAGTGGGATCCTCATATTTGCATTGACATGATTAAGAAAGTGAGATGTCTGAGCAGCTCTTCTAATCTGTGGAGGCTGGATGTGCTATAGGACCGGGGGCCAGTCAACTGGAGTAGATTTGAGCATCCCCGACACTATGCGCATAGCATTATTGAGTTGAATGTCAAGGAGTTTAGTGTGACTGCTATGAGACCACACTGGTGCACAATATTCAGCTGCAGAATATACCAAGGCAATCATTGCGGTTCATAAGGTCCGTGAACTGGAGCCCCGCGATGTTCCAGCCAATATTCTTATAAGCGCGACACAAGATCTGACCTTATCACAGGTGTTCTCAAGGTGTTGTCAAAGGTCAAACTCCGGTCCAGTGTAACACCAAAATACTTTGGATTAGCTTCATGGTTGATGCTCTCACCGCAGAACTGCACATCAAGTTTGGTATTAGCCATTTTATTGTTCAGATAGAAAGCAGTTACCAGGGTTGGGGTTTTTTTTTTTTTTTTTTATTAGGCCTAAGTTTCCAGTATTGGAAATAATCAGCCAGGTTAGGGTGCAGCTGATGGTATGGAGGTTTGTATCCTGAACAGCTAGGGCAATATCATCCGCATACATGAATTTCCTTGACTCCATTGCTGGTATATCTGCAGTGTATAGATTAAAATGTATTGGAGCCAGGACAGAGCCCTGAGGGATGCCCGAGTTAAGAGTTCTTGGTCTACTGATCTGGCCATTAAGGTGCATCTTAAAGCAGTGGTCCCCAGTTATTGCTGTCAAGAAGCGGATTGTATGCCAGCAGTGAATGACGCAAGAGATCTTGAGGAGGAGGCCCTGTCTCCAGACAGTGTCCTATGCCGAGGACTGATCAACCAGGGCAATTCCTGTCTTCCACTTACGTTGGAATCCTGCCTCAACGTGGCTGATAAGTGAAGCTACTTGGTCACAGCAGTTCCTCTTTGGGCGAAATCCTGCCTGCTCAACTGGGAGGATGTCTTCAATAATATCAGACAGACGGTGGAGCACACCCATTCTATGAGCTTGCTGGTGTCTGAGAGGAGATAGATGGGGCAGTAGCTGGCTGTGTCCTCTGGGGGGTTTCCAGGAGTCAATAGGGCAACCACTGTTGGCTGAGCTTCAGCAATAGGAAATTTACATTTATCGCCAGTTTCATCTAGCCTCATGCATCACTGGTAGACGAAATAAAATAAAAAGAAACTGTGAAAACTCTGCCACAGGCTTCATTTGAGCCCTAATATACTGCAGGAAATCCCTGCAGGATGTTTGTCTCCTTTGACCTAATGGGGCTAAAGGAGCTTACATGCCCATGAAGATAAAAACTCAAGTGATGCAAATGTTCACCTGAATCATAAATAAATTATTTATTTTAAAGTTGCAAGGAACATTATTCAAATAGGTTTCCCAGAAAGCACCAAAAATCTCCTTTAAGAAAAGTAGCTTAATTTAGCAGACAGGGCATGAGACTATGAGTTGGGATATTTGGGTTCTAGTCCCAGCTCTGTGACCCCGGTTAGCTATGTGAATTTGGACTGAAAATACCAAACAGTGTATTGCAATGAGCATCCTGCAGGGTCACTTATATTGAATGTCCACTTCTAGTGCCTGATCCTGCACAGTGTCCAAGGGAGCTGCTTGGGATCTTATAGGGCTAGGTTTATGGTGAAGATATTCACTGGGGTGGGGAGAGGACAAATGTGGGTGAAATTCAGAGAGGGCCAGCAAAAGGCCAATGCACCATTTAAATTGTATTTAAGCTTCTAAGTGAGACCTGAGCAGTGCGCAGGCCTGCTGGCTCTCTCCACAAAGGTGAACTTCCCCCTAAGAAGGTTCCACATAGAGCCTTACCTACCGCAATTCCCTATTTACTGGATTGTTGACTTCACGGCCTCCAGCTGGATAAAATACAGTAAAGTAGGAGAGGCTTTAAAACAAGTGATTCAAAAAAGGCAAATAGACACAGATAAAACAACTGTTGCTCTCTCTGAAATAGCCACTTACTAACTTATGTCTCAGTCAGGAAAATGGGAAGGCAGAGGGTTGGGGGGAGGGAGGCAATGGCTAAAGAGGCTCTCCTCTTGCTTTTAGATATCTATGCCAGTGAGCCTATAAACAACTCATGCCTACCACTCTTTGTCAGCATTTCTGCTCTTCTCCAAATAGCCAGATAAAGCTGCATCTTTGTTTGCTACTGTAAAAAAATGTACTATTTCGTGTCACCCGCTGTTGCACAATTCTGCACACAAGTGAGAAATCAATCAGCTGCACAGACAGAGCAGAGGCTGTGGAGCCAAGAGAACAAAAGGCTAAGCCAAAGCCTCTGTACGGTGGCTGCTGTTCTGTTTCCTGTGAAGTGGGTAATTTGAGGGTGGCAGTGGGGGAGGTACAGTGCTGCAAACCTAATTTACCCATTAGAAGCCTCGTCAAACGCCTGATTGGCTGTGAGTCTCTACCATATTAGGAGTGTGTGAAGCAAAAATTAGAAGCCTGGCACACACAGCAGGAACTCTCCTGTCAATCTGAAGAGCAGGATCTATATTTAGTGACAGGCCCATGGGAATAGCAGTTTAAATGTGGGAGGGGGCTGTTTGAATGCAGATTTTGGGTTGTTGTTTTTTTAATCTACTAGACACTTGATGAAAGCTTTAAGAAAGAATTCAGATCGCATATTGCACTTTCTTCAGAGGGTTTGGTGCATAAATTAATTTTCATTATTTTATTTGCTTTTGCATTAAAACAGGAAAGCCGTCTGGCTATTATGTACGTTGACCACGTAGTTTAGATGACTAATAATGATTATTACACACCAAAATAAAAACTCTGTTAAAAGTGTTTGTTTACCCTCCCCCCTTGTTTCAACAGTATGCAAACTAATCAGCAAAAGAACATTTCATTCAAATGCAATTATGGCAGTAATTACGCTGTGCAAAACAGTTTTTTTCCTAATAGATAAAGGACTGCTGTGGCTGCCCTCTCTGTTGAGTTTAAAGGGGCATTTGTTTAAAAGGAGAAAGAGATGCCTGTGGTGTTTTAGAGATTCTGGGGCCTGCTTACACACTCCACATATGGCTGCTTTAGTGTACTGTTACTAAATGAAGGGGCTTCAGTTGTAATTATTGTATGTACTAATGTTTTGTAACAGAAATTAATTTGTACAACCTACTGCTATGATGAAACAAGCAAAAATCTTAAATGAAAAAACCAGTACAAACTAACCACTCAGCTAAGGGCATAAGTTCATTTGATGAAATAAATATAAACTTCATTTTCCCATAGAGATGCACCTGTGTACTGTGTGGGTATTTACCCAGGAAAGCCCAGATGCAGTAGCTGGGCTGATTGCAACTCCAGGAGGTCAAGTCACTGCTGGAAGGTCACACACAGTGAGTCAGTGGCTCCACTGAAATTAGAAGGTAGGATTCCCCTGGCTCCCATTCATTTGCAATAGCCATAGATCACATAACCTCCTATGAAAAGCATGTGGGTCCGGATCACTGTACCCAGGGGAAAACTTGTGGGAGGGGACTCGAGAGGAGGGAAACTGCTAAATTCCCCTCATGGAATTTTCCCCAACTCATTCCATTTGGGGGAGGGAGAAGGAGGTTTGATTCTGTGGGGATACAAATAGGGATTGGCATTTCCCTCAGGACTTCTGGATCCTCTGGCAGCCTGGAGCCTTCCACATATAAGCTCTGTGTTTCTGTTCTGCATCTGGAACCCTCTGGCCCTTCTCGCTGGCTGCTAGCAGCACAACATTAAACATTAAAACATGCTGCCAAGGTTTCAGCTGTTGGCATCTGCCCCTGGTATCTCCCTTTGTTATAGCAGGGGCCTGTGGAAAAGCTAATACAGCTCAAGGCAGCATTAACATTTTCAGATTCCCTGTGGGGTTTGGTAGGATTCCCTTTCCTTACAAGTCTGATTTTTTTTCCCCCTCAAGTGACAATCTGTCTTTGTTCCTGTTTTCCTATCATGTAGGGCTACTTCTATGTTAAATACATTGATTTAATACTTTATGCACATATAAATTGCCTTTCCAAGCTACAGTGCATTATCACCGCTGAATGTTCTGTAGTAAGATTAATGTGTGTTGTTTATATTTGTGTGTCCATTAATTAATGCGTCTCTAGTACTTTCTTACCCTTTACATTGGTTTCAGTTTTGTTCATTATTGATACTGATTCTGCCACCTGTAAGAGAAGCGGTGCCTTCTTGATGAAGTTGTGGTTAAAAAAAAAAACACCAAAAAAACCTTTGAGAGCTAGGGACCAGTCCTGTTCAGACTCTGACAAGAAAGACTGTATATCACAGATTTTGTTATGTACTAAAACCGGTGCCGGGTAAGGCAGTTGATTTCTGAGACCTTAGGTAAGCAGTGAAACAAATAAAATCACAATAACTGCAATGTGTAAATTCAAAGGAAAGCAAAATGGATTTCTGGTCCAGTTACTAGGGCTGATAATACTACTGCTGATAGCTGGGCTGAAGTTAGCCTTCTATTATAAACGCCAATTTTGCGCATTCTATAACTTCACCAGAACTAAGCCCATTCACCGGATACTTCACAGATGTGTTCTCACATCAGCACAGCATTTTCCCAAGAAGCTGGAGGCAAATCAAGCAAGGCCTTTGGGAGATACCAGAATTTTAAAGTGAGGTGATTTCACTCTGAACATGTTTTGGGGGCTTTTCATAGCTCTACATTTGCTTTAATTTGTTGGTCTTGAAGAGCACCGGTGCCTCTAACTAGCTTTCGGGGGAGGAGGGGAATGTAAGCAGAGTTATTTCAGTTTCATTAATAAAGCAGTTATCTGTTTCCATTGTCTGAGGTGCTGCTCAGGCAGCTTGGTCGACAGCAGTGGTTTGATCCAAAAGTTAGTCGTTTTCCTGTTGTGGGTAGCTAATTCTGAATAATGAGGCCTGGTGCATACTGTACATGCCTATGGATTGCTACAAAATTTTCGTTAGTTGCATTTATATCTTCCATGTTCATCCATCTGGAACAAATGTAATATTGTCTTGTACTTAAAACCGGAGAGTCCTGTATTGTCCTGTAACAAAATAGAAACTGAGGTGTCTGACACAAAGCAAACACTGACATGTACAGCTGTGATGACAGCTTTGTGTCCATAATGGATTTATCACAGAGGGGAAATATACAGTTAAGCTTTGGTTTGAACTGTTATAACTTAAAAATATTAAGCATTGTCTATATTTCAGCAGATCTCAAAGTGTGGGTCGGGACCCCTAAGTGGGTCTCAACAGGCTTTGCCCTCCACCCCTGACCCGGTGTGGTGGAGCCTGGTCTTCAGCTTTGACCCCCCTGCCCCATCCCAAGGCGGCAGGGCTGGGGTGGCCTCAGGGTTCAGTCCCCCTTCCTGGGGTCGTGGAGTAATTTTTGTCAGTTGCAGTGCAATGAAGTTTGAGAACCGCTGCTCTATTTAGAAGACCTCTACATAAATATATAAATAAATTGAAGGGTCGGATGTGGGTTGACAAGGGTGGTTTGTCATAGTAACAAGTTAAAGTGCTGAGCCATTGAGGCAGATAAATAATAATTAGCAGCACATTTCGGGGGAGGAGGGATGTCACCCACACAGGCATACGTTTTGGGACAGGTGCACTCCCAGTCAAAATACAGTTGACCTTAGGAGGGTTCCAGAATGTTACTACTGCAGGATTTGGGGAAATTGAGAAGGGCTGAAGCTGTGTCTCTTTTTAGGGCCTCTGTGCCAGTATACAGTACTACGCTAAGTATTAATGCAGCCATGTTTAGTGAGGCAAAGTGCAGATTCATAGATCCAGCCCCTACTTTCCAAGTTTTCTGTATTACAGCTGAATTTTGAGAAATGCATCTTGACTGAACAGATGAACACTTTCTAAAAGTCAAGTGCATTAAGTTGATTTTTTTTTAAAATGTTCTGACATGCCAGCATGAACAAAGCTCCAAAAACTTACTGAAAGGAACCTCTTAATGTGGCACTTAGTGACTTACATGTTCAAAGCCATTGATCAATTTAGCTGCAGAGAAAGGTTAGGTTTTTTTCTCCTATATCACTAATCAATTACTCTAATGAAAAAGAAAAGAAACAGAAATTGATCTGTTTAGGAGTGTTCATTTGTGCCAGCTATATGGGTGATCCTTTGTTTGATTTCTTTCTGAACCTACTTGGTGATGAAAATGGAACAGGAGTGAAAACCTTCTTATACTAACTGTGGGGGATGGGAGGCGGGGGATAATCTAAAAGCTCCCTCTTATTCTGGTAAATGCATCCTGAAGGACTACTTGGAAAGGACATTTCAAACAGGGATGTGACACATTCCTCTGTTGTAGGAGAGTTGCATGTCATTGATACATTATTTTCCCTTACTCATTTTGATTATCAGTCATCCTTGCTTTACCCCGAAATGGCCAGGCTGTTTCAAAGAGACGTTCTTCACTTTGTTTAATACATTGAAGTGGTTGTATAATTGGGAGATTACAAAACATTAACATCTAAGGTAACTCAAAAAACACAGGAAGTGGAATAATTAATGCTAGTCAACTAGCAGTCACCTAGAATGGTGACCAACTTTTCTGACTTTTCTGTCAGTCACAATGAATGCCAGGTATCAGGCAGCATTTCATCAGGTATGGCATTCAGATTCCACCCGGGAGAAAGCAATGGAAGACTTTTTCCATGGTTAGTATTTGTCTTTTCATATGCTAAGCCATTCTAGGTACTCGGATTGAAGGGGCATAAGGGACAATACCAACCTGTATAAGTATGTAAAGGTGGAAGTGGATAGTTGAACAGATACAGTGTTCCTGGTTTTATTGCTTGGTTGGTCTTCAATACAAATGTTGATTTTATAATTCATTAAAAAAAATCTCCATGTAAAAAGAAAAACAGTATAAAGCCTGATTCTTCTCATAATGAAGTCAATGGGAATTTTAATGTTTTTTCACTGGCAGCAGGAGTGTACAAAGAATAAATCATATGCAATGTATATATAGAAAAGCCACAAGCAAGTCAGTAGAGGTAGGCCCACACACACAGTAACAGCCCTTTGAAATAAATATCGCTGGTGATCAGTTGCTGTGGTGGCAAGGGACACACAATTCCTGGGTGGACGGGTAGAAAAAACACAGTTCAGAATTCTGGTTAAGTTGGAGCCAAAGTCTACTCTCTTATTCGCCCTTCCAGACACAAATTATTCCACCTTCTGTTTTTCGGCGTGTTTGAGTAAAGGAACAATAGAATAACTTGTGTGAGTCAGAGGAGCAAGATTTGGTCAGAGTTATTAACCAGAATAATTACAGTGTTCAAATTATACAGTCAGCAGTCTTCATTTCAAAGGACTCAGATCATCTGTTTGGTTCCATAATTAACAATTTGACATTGATTTGATTACTGTGATTTGATTACTGACTCCTTTTAAATATTGAATTCTGGCTCCCTCCCACCCCACTTGTTGGTCTTTTTATCTCTGCCATGGGAACATCCTGGGCCATCGAAGCCAAAAGATGTGTTTCCATTTATTTCAGTGGGCTTTGGATCGGGTCATATGGGACTGCCACTTAGTAAAGGATCACTTCTTTTCTTCTTGAGGGATTTCATTTCTTCAGTATATATTCAAGGTGCACACTTAGGTGTGGGACTTCCTGACATTCATGAGGTTTGGCTTGGCTTGGTGATATGGCACGACCATTCTTTCTTCATCAGATGATCTCCGGTTCCTAACTTAGAAACTCCTCTTGTATGCCCTGTTATCAATCTAATCACAACGTTTTTCTTGCAATGTAGTAACCAAATGAAAGGAATTCTTGATGTGTAGTCAGCATCAGTTTGTTTGGCACATGGTGGTCTCCTTCTATGTCCAGTTGTTTAGCTTGTTGTTTTAAAATTAAATTCCAAAGTTTGTAAGTACTTTGAAACCGTAAAGAGCAGTATAAATGCTAAGTAAAATAAATATAATACACCATTTTAAACTATTAATAAAATGCCTGGAACACTCTTCCAAAAAGTTTAAGTAATCCTCCTTTCTGAAAGAAACCTCATTATGAAGACCCTGTGCTGCCCAGGAAACCAGCACACCTCAATTTACATAAAGTGGCGTAATTTGCAAGATGTACAAAATGCTACTTGAGGGAAGGTTTCCCATTGATTGCATCAGGGCCTGATCCAGCCCTATCTGAAGTCAATGGAAAGGTTCCCATTGGGTTTGATGGGCTTTGGCTCAAGCATTTAGTTCCTTTCTGCAGACATACCTAGATGACCATTCTCCACTGTCTTTAACTGAAAGAGTGGCCATGTGCCTGTTTATAGATGTAGGAATACAGCATCTGAGTGGTAAAATCCCACATTTTCCAGGGGCAAGGCCTAGCCATTGTCATATTTCCTTACAACTATACTTCATGGCATAGGTAGTGGGTGTGGAGGTTTTTTTTTGTTTTGGTTTTGTTTTCTTTTTATTTATTAAATACATACTCTATATCCTTGCTTGTTGACTGCAGTCTACTCATGTACTCAGCCCTGGTCTACACTAGGACTTTAGGTCGAATTTAGCAGCGTTAAATCGATGTAAACCTGCACCCGTCCACACAATGAAGCCCTTTATTTCAACTTAAAGGGCTCTTAAAATCGATTTCCTTACTCCACCCCTGACAAGTGGATTAGCGCTTAAATCGACGTTGCCGGCTCGAATTTGGGGTACTGTGGACACAATTCGATGGTATTGGCCTCCGGGAGCTATCCCAAAGTGTTCCATTATGACCACTCTGGACAGCACTCTCAACTCAGATGCACTGGCCAGGTAGACAGGAAAAGAACTGCGAACTTTTGAATCTCATTTCCTGTTTGGCCAGCGTGGCAAGCTGCAGGTGACCATGCAGCGCTCATCAGCACAGGTGACCATGATGGAGTCCCAGAATCGCAAAAGAGCTCCAGCATGGACCGAACGGGAGGTACGGGATCTGATCGCTGTTTGGGGAGAGGAATCCGTGCTATCAGAACTCCGTTCCAGTTTTCGAAATGCCAAAACCTTTGTGAAAATCTCCCTGGGCATGAAGGACAGAGGCCATAACAGGGACCCGAAGCAGTGCCGCGTGAAACTGAAGGAGCTGAGGCAAGCCTACCAGAAAACCAGAGAGGCGAACAGCCGCTCTGGGTCAGAGCCCCAAACATGCCGCTTCTATGATGAGCTGCATGCCATTTTAGGGGGTTCAGCCACCACTACCCCAGCCGTGTTGTTTGACTCCTTCAATGGAGATGGAGGCAATACGGAAGCAGGTTTTGGGGATGAAGAAGATGATGATGAGGAGGAGGTTGTAGATAGCTCACAGCAAGCAAGCGGAGAAACCGGTTTTCCCGACAGCCAGGAACTGTTTCTCACCCTAGACCTGTAGCCAGTACCCCCCGAACCCACCCAAGGCTGCCTCCTGGACCCAGCAGGTGGAGAAGGGACCTCTGGTGAGTGTACCTTTTAAAATACTATACATGGTTTAAAAGCAAGTATGTGAAAGGGTTACTTTGCCCTGGCATTTGCGGTTCTCCTAGATGTAGTCCTAAAGCCTTTGCAAAAGGTTTCTGGGGAGGGCAGCCTTATTGCGTCCTTCATGGTAGGACACTTTACCACTCCAGGCCAGTAACACGTACTCGGAAATCATTGTAGAACAAAGCATTGCAGTGTATGTTTGCTGACATTCAAACAACATCCGTTCTTTATCTCTCTGTGTTATCCTCAGGAGAGTGAGATCTAATTCATGGTCACCTGGTTGAAATAGAGTGCTTTTCTTCAGGGGACACTCAGAGGAGCCCATTCCTGCTGGGCTGTTTGCCTGTGGCTAAACAGAAATGTTCCCCGCTGTTAGCCACAGGGAGGGGGGAAGGTTGCGGGGATAGTCACGCGGTGGGAGGAGGCAAAATGCGACCTTGTAATGAAAGCACATGTGCTATGTATGTAATGTTAACAGCAAGAGTGTAGCCACTGTTTTATAAAATGTGTCTTTTTAAATACCGCTGTCCCTTTTTTTTTCTCCACCAGCTGCATGTATTTCAATGATCACAGGATCTTCTCCTTCCCAGAGGCTAGTGAAGCTTAGAAAGAAAAAAAATGCACTCGCGATGAAATGTTCTCCGAGCTCATGCTGTCCTCCCACACTGACAGAGCACAGACGAATGCGTGGAGGCAAATAATGTCAGAGTGCAGGAAAGCACAAAATGACCGGGAGGAGAGGTGGCGGGCTGAAGAGAGTAAGTGGTGGGCTGAAGAGAGTAAGTGGCGGGCTGAAGACAGGGCTGAAGCTCAAATGTGGCGGCAGCGTGATGAGAGGAGGCAGGATTCAATGCTGAGGCTGCTGCAGGACCAAACCAGTATGCTCCAGTGTATGGTTGAGCTGCAGCAAAAGCAGCTGGAGCACAGACTGCCACTACAGCCCCTGTGTAACCAACCGCCCTCCTCCCCAAGTTCCATAGCCTCCACACCCAGACGCCCAAGAACGCGGTGGGGGGGCCTCCGGCCAACCAGCCACTCCACCACAGAGGATTGCCCAAAAAAAGAAGGCTGTAATTCAATAAATTTTAAAGTTGTAAACTTTTAAAGTGCTGTGCTTAAAGTGCTGTGTGGCATTTTCCTTCCCTCCTCCACCACCCTCCTGGGCTACCTTGGTAGTCATCCCCCTATTTGTGTGATGAATGAATAAAGAATGCATGAATGTGAAGCAACAATGACTTTATTGCCTCTGCAAGCGGTGATTGAAGGGAGGAGGGGCGGGTGGTTAGCTTACAGGGAAGTAGAGTGAACCAAGGGGCGGGGGGTTTCATCAAGGAGAAACAAACAGAACTTTCACACCATAGCCTGGCCAGTCATGAAACTGGTTTTCAAAGCTTCTCTGATGCGTACCGCGCCCTCCTGTGCTCTTCTAACCGCCCTGGTGTCTGGCTGCGCGTAACCAGCAGCCAGGCGATTTGCCTCAACCTCCCACCCCGCCATAAACGTCTCCCCCTTACTCTCACAGATATTGTGGAGCACACAGCAAGCAGTAATAACAGTGGGAATATTGGTTTCGCTGAGGTCTAAGCGAGTCAGTAAACTGCACCAGCGCGCCTTTAAACGTCCAAATGCACATTCTACCACCATTCTGCACTTGCTCAGCCTGTAGTTGAATAGCTCCTGACTACTGTCCAGGCTGCCTGTGTACGGCTTCATGAGCCATGGCATTAAGGGGTAGGCTGGGTCCCCAAGGATACATATAGGCATTTCAACATCCCCAACAGTTATTTTCTGGTCTGGGAATAAAGTCCCTTCCTGCAGCTTTTGAAACAGACCAGAGTTCCTGAAGATGCGAGCATCATGCACCTTTCCCGGCCATCCCACGTTGATGTTGGTGAAACGTCCCTTGTGATCCACCAGAGCTTGCAGCACTATCGAAAAGTACCCCTTGCGGTTTATGTAGTCGGCGACTTGGTGCTCCGGTGCCAAGATAGGGATATGGGTTCCGTCTATAGCCCCACCACAGTTAGGGAATCCCATTGCAGCAAAGCCATCCACTATGACCTGCACATTTCCCAGGGTCACTATCCTTGATATCAGCAGATCTTTGATTGCGTGGGCTACTTGCATCACAGCAGCCCCCACAGTAGATTTGCCCACTCCAAATTGATTCCCAACTGACCGGTAGCTGTCTGGCGTTGCAAGCTTCCACAGGGTTATCGCCACTTGCTTCTCAACTGTGAGGGCTGCTCTCATCTTGGTATTCATGCGCCTCAGGGCAAGGGAAAGCAAGTCACAAAGTTCCATGAAAGTGCCCTTACGCATGCAAAAGTTTCGCAGCCACTGGGAATTGTCCCAGACCTGCAACACTATGCGGTCCCACCAGTCTGTGCTTGTTTCCCGAGCCCAGAATCGGCGTTCAACAGCATGAACCTGCCCCATTAGCACCATGATGCATGCATTGGCAGGGCCCGTGCTTTCAGAGAAATCTGTGTCCATGTCCTGATCACTCACGCGACCGCGCTGACGTCGCCTCCTCGCCCGGTATCGCTTTGCCAGGTTCTGGTGCTGCATATACTGCTGGATAATGCGTGTGGTGTTTAATGTGCTCCTAATTGCCAAAGTGAGCTGAGCGGCCTCCATGCTTGCCTTGGTATGGCGTCCGCACAGAAAAAAGGCGCGGAACGATTGTCTGCCGTTGCTCTGATGGAGGGAGGGGCGACTGATGACACGGCTTACAGGGTTGGCTTCAGGGAGCTAAAATCAACAAAGGGGGTGCCTGTACATCAAGGAGTATTTCAGGCAGGACTGCACGGAGGGTTCCAATAAGAAATGGTGCACCTAAATTATCGTTCTTATTGGAACAAGGAGGTTAGCCTGGCCTCTGATTGATACATGGCTAGATTTACCTGGCTGCACCTTCTCTGTGAGTGACTGCAGTGTGATCTAGAGGAATGAGTCCCCTAGACAGGGGAGGAGGCAAATGAGTACAAAACAAATCTGGTCTATTTCTTGTTTTGATCCACTCCATCTATCTTTTACATCTTTGGCTGGCAGCAGACGGTGCAGAAGGACTGCATGCCATCCACATCTCACGGCTGCTCGGCAGAAGATGGTACAGTACGACTGCTAGCAGTCTGTATCGCCTGCCCGCTCACCATAAGACGGTTCAATAGGACTGACTGCAGGACTAAAGAGAATACCTGGTCAAGTCACTCCAAATTTAGTCCCAGCACCCATGTCTGCCCAGGCGCTCCCAGCCGACGTGGCCAGGAGCACCTCGGACATGACGATGACGGCTACCAGTCGTACTGTACCGTCTGCTGCCACAAGGCAAGGGGTTGCTGCTACTGTGTAGCAATGCCGTACCGCGTCTGCCAGCACCCAGGAGACATAGGGTGACGGTTACCTGAGCGGGCTCCATGCTTGCAGTGGTATGGCGTCTGCACAGGTAACTCAGGAAAAAAGGCGCGAAATGATTGTCTGCCCTTGCTTTCACGGAGGGAGGGAGGGAACGGGGGCCTGACGATATGTACCCAGAACCACCTGCGACAATGTTTTAGCTCCATCAGGCATTGGGATCTCAACCCAGAATTCCAATGGGCAGCGGAGACTGCGGGAACTGTGGGATAGCTACCCACAGTGCAACGCTCCGGAAGTCGACTCTAGCCTCGGTACTGTGGAAGCGCTCCGCTGAGTTAATGCACTTAATGCACTTAGAGCATTTTCTGTGGGGACACACACACTCGAATATACAAAACCGATTTCTATAAAACCGACTTCTATAAATTCGACCTTATTCCATAGTGTAGACATACCCTCAGATATACAGTGAAACCCACTGTGTTCCGGTCACCCTTGTCTCACGTTTAAACTGAGGGTGGCTGGTCTGCCTCCCATTCAAATTTCCACACGCTGTAGGGTTTGGTGCATCTCACAATGCATACCACACTGCTTCGTAAAACTCAAACTGGAAATATCCAGCATGGTGCACAGAGGGATCTGGGGGCAGCTACTCTCAATGTAAAAGCTAAAGAGTCCTGAAAAGCTGGAGATTTGTGGACAGTGGAGGGATGTCAGAGACATGAGGGGCAGATCAGGAGATCTCCAGAGGGGAAGAGGGTTGTCTGTGCATTCTGGAAGGAGAGAGGAGCCATTCAATCTTACAGATGCTTCAAAACTACGCAAATGACATCTGTTGCTTTATGTGGGTGTTGGATGAATTCTAACCATAAGTCCTTAATTCTATTAATATAGGAAACAAAAGTTTGGGGTACAAAGCAGTGAGGGGTCAATGGTGATAATATGAAATTCAGGGAGGGTGCTGAGGAATCATCCATTTGTAAAGATGTGACCAATAAGTTCAGCTAGATTTTTTTCCCCTTAAAAATATTATTCTCCCTGGACATATTTCCCCCAAAATGTCCAGCTTCTCTATTATTAGCAGTTCCTGTTTAGTTTAGGTAGCTTTCTGTTCCATTACATATTGTTTGAAATGCACAGCATTCTTTCATTAAGAATGGTACGTTAGCAATTATCCAAACTGTTTCTAACAGCTTCCCCTACAACATCCAGAATGGGTAAGTTAAAAGGAATAGGAGCCAGCTACACTGTGCTGAAATGTTTAATTGAAACCAGGAATTACTCTGTGTGTGCGTGTGTGCGTGTGCACTGACAAACATGAAATCAAATGGACTATAGCAAATACATTAATTCTCTTTGCTGTACACATCCAAATTCCTCTCTGTGGTAGCTCTTTTGACCTTGGCAGAGTCAGGTCAGCAATGAATTTGGCCCATTTTGTTTACTGTAATCATTGCGTAGTTGCACATGTGTCTACGTATTAAATACTCAGCCAAATTGTGCTACAGTGGGACCAGCTGCAATTCCACTGAACTCCGTGGAGCTGTACCTGCTTACACAAGTTCTGAATCTGGCCCAGCCAGCAGTGGATGGTGCTAGGAGTCATTGTTTCATGTGTGGTATTTTTTCCCCAGAGTACCCTGACTGTCCATATACCTAAAAACAAGAATGACACTGCAATATATTGGAGAGAAAAGGTGGGTGGGGTGATGTCTTTTATTGGACCAACTTCTGTTCTTAAAAGAAACAAGTTTGTCTCTTTCACCAACAAAAGTTGGTCCAGTAAAAGATGTTACCTCACCCACCTTGTCCCCCTCATATCCTGGGACCAACATGGCAACAACAACACTGCAAACAACTGAAATATATTATAGTTTTGAGTAAGCAAAAAAAGTTCATTAAAGAAACTTGTAGGTGTGTCTGTCATCTTAATGGATCCTTGGGTGCTGTTTTCATTAGCACACTGAGAAAAGTAGTCATGAAATTTAAGACTGTCCATGAATGCAGTTGGAAGATGCATTTGAGTTCACATGAATGGATTTACCTAGCCCTTATCCAAAGTCAGAGTAGCGGTGAAAGCATTGTATTTATTGCCTTAGTTACAAATACAGTAATCTATAGAATTTTAGAGGCTGAAAGTGCCGTTTGTACCTATCTTATTCTTGTAGTATAAATCAAATCACCTGTTTGCGAACTATAATCTTTACTGATCAGGCTCCCACTTAACCTGCTAATTGCTAAAAAAAAAAAAAAACCCTGTGATTACCCTCTAACCTCTCCTTTCCTTCTCTTTTAGCACAGTTTTTGATATGAGCCTACTAATCCAGACACCTACCTGCATTAAAGCCCATTCAAATTGCTTCTGGTGTAACAGTACCTCTTTGTAACTCACACAAAGTAGAGCCATTGTGCTAATAGAATGTTGTCTAGACATGGAGTTTCTTAGATGGAAGGCAATGCCTGCCTGCAGGTGTAGTAGAAACTATTGCTTAAATGATTAATACTAATATTACTATATATTGGAAAACTCACTAGCTATACCACAAAGTGCAAGCCGTGATGCTTTGGAGTTCAGTCACGGCTTTGCATAGCCAGAGACCAGAAGGCAGACAGCAACTCAGTCACAATCTACTTTCTGGGTTCCCCTCTTTGCCTTGAGGTCTGTAGTGCAGCAGGTCTATACGGGCACAGTGTACTTCCTCTTGCATGCTGGTGTCGCTACATTCACTGGCAAACTGGAGTGGCAGGGAAGGAGAGAGGAGCCAAAGCTCCTAGGATACAGAGGGACCTAGACAAATTGGAGGATTGGGCCAAAAGAAATCTGATGAGGTTCAACAAGGATAAGTGCAGGGTCCTGCACTTAAGACAGAAGAATCCAATGCACCGCTACAGACTAGGGACCGAATGGCTAGGCAGCAGTTCTGCGGAAAAGGACCTAAGGGTGACAGTGGACGAGAAGCTGGATGTGAGTCAACAGCGTGCCCTTGTTGCCAAGAAGGCCAATGGCATTTTGGGATGTATACGTAGGGGCATAGCCAGCAGATCGAGGGACGTGATCGTTCCCCTCTATTCGACATTGGTGAGGCCTCATCTGGAGTACTGTGTCCAGTTTTGGGCCCCACACTACAAGAAGGATGTGGAAAAATTGGAGAAAGTCCAGCGAAGGGCAACAAAAATGATTAGGGGTCTGGAACACATGACTTATGAGGAGCGGCTGAGGGAACTGGGATTGTTTAGTCTGCAGAAGAGAAGAATGAGGGGGGACCTGATAGCTGCTTTCAACTACCTGAGAGGTGGTTCCAAAGAGGATGGTTCTAGACTATTCTCAGTGGTAGAAGATGACAGGACAAGGAGTAATGGTGTCAAGTTGCAGTGGGGGAGGTTTAGGTTGGATATTAGGAAAAACTTTTTCACTAGGAGGGTGGTGAAACACTGGAATGCGTTACCTAGGGAGGTGGTAGAATCTCCTTCCTTAGACGTTTTAAAGGTCAGACTTGACAAAGCCCTGGCTGGGATGATATAATTGGGGATTGGTCCTGCTTTGAGCAGGGGGTTGGACTAGATGACCTCCTGAGGTCCCTTCCAACCCTGATATTCTATGATTCTATGATTCAAAGCCTAGTCTACTCCCCACCCTGTCCATTTGTGCAACCCTGCAGAGATTACTCTCCTCCCTGTGCCTTATACCCCCTTACTCCCTGCATGTCTGCGCAAGCCAGATCACAATTTGTCCCCAAATAATGGACTTAATATTTGTATCTCTTTGTATCTATTGTTTCCTGCAGTTTCCTTTGGGTGTGAATGAACGGGGGACTTTGTTTTTGCCAATTTTTCATTCTTTTATTTTTTGGAAGTGGATGATGGTTCCAGGCTGAGGAGTCCAATTGATTTCAGTTATCTGAAGGCATGTACAGTTTCCAGGTGCCTTCAATGGGTGATTTATAAAGCAGTAAATGAAATTAAAGTAAAATATTTAATCTGGAGGGAACTGTCATGAGTGCCCATACCACATGCTCGCTTGCTTGCTCTCTCTCTGGCTGTCTCCTCTTCCTGGCTATAATTATAGCACTTCTTCCTAGGTTCCCTTAGCAACAAATGAAAATGTGCCTGGCAGCATTTCTGTCTTGGTCATGGGTATGTTGTGCTGCCCCAAGAGCCCTGAATTCCATTCAGAGCTTTATCCACTTACATATTCGGATAGATCAAAGAACCAGGGGAACTTGACATTCTGTGGAGGAAGATCTAACTCGGTAAGCAAGACAAAATCCCAGTGTTCCTGGTGATGTTGCTCTGAAATACCAGACAAGGCTCATGAGGCTTTTGCTTGATTTTCAAACAGTCTCAGTAATACAGAAGATTACTCCTGTAATTGAAACTCTGTCAAAATGTAGAAGAAAAAAATCCCAAACCCAGGTTCCTAGATCTTGCAGGCTTTAAAATTTTACTGCTGTCCTCCTCAGAACACTTTGTATTTAATACTAGTCAGCTCCCCTGCCAGTTTCACTGATCTCTGACACCCCAGCAAATCACACGAAGGGAGGGCAGTGTTTTGCTGCCTGCTCTCCCTAAGGGATTCTAGCCTGAGAGCTCCATAGGAGCTGCTCCAGTAGAGAGAGGGGGATGAGCAGAATAGCATGTACTCTAGCCAGCCCTACCCAAACCAGAGGTGCTGGAATGAGGGGTGCTGGGGGTGCTGCAGCATCCCCTGGCTTGAAGTGGTTTTCATTATATCCAGGGTTTACAGTTTGGTTCAATGGCTCTCAGCACCCCCACTATACAAATTGTTCCAGCACCGTTGACCCAAACTCAGAGAAGCAGTGAACCCTCATATTCTGTACCCCAATGCACCTCACCTCTGGCTGGTTTCCTGGCAGAAGGGAGCCTGGACTTGGGGTGAATTTAGCCTCTGAAAGAATATCATTTTCTGTGAATTGCAACAAAGTGTATGTTTCACAGCAATTTTTATGTGATCTAAGGGATTCTTCTTAAACTCTAGCAGTTATCTACAGATTCTAAATCTTAATAACACCTAAGCCCATTTCCAGAAAATATATTCACAGGGGTCACACCGCGTGATGCCTTGACAAAACAGCATACTGATCACCATTGTTATTTACTTGGTATTGCTACGGTACCTATACCCAGCAAAATCCCTTCGCTACAAATGAACAAGGAAAATGAGTTCTCTGGATCCACTAACCAATGGGGATGGATAAAGGGGTTGGCAAAGCTGGGAAAATTCCGGCCATACCCTCTCTATCTTGGTTGCTTTCAGGCTGTTCCCCTGGGTCCTTATGCAATTCTTAATCACCTCTGGGTCCTCGGTTCATTTGTTCACTGACCCTTTATCTTTACAGCCAGGCCTATCAGCAGATCAAAGAGGTGGGGGAGGGGCAGGAGGAGAGTTGTTAGACTGAGGTGGGGGGAAGGAAAACAATAGCTATGAATTATGTAGTTTATAGGCAGTATAGCCCATAGGTTACACTGTGTTCTCTACACCAGGGCAGAAAGAGGGTAAAGGTTAAGGAAGCATCCAGACAAGTATGCAGACAGCCTGCTTGCCCTAGGATAAAAGCTTCCTGAACCAATAACATCATGCTTTTCCCTATGACATTTTTAATTCCAATACCAAATGATGCCAGATTCTGGCATAAAAACCCCAGCATAAACTGTAATTGACAGCTCTGCTTGGTCCAGGAGGGGGACCTCCAGAGCCATCTACAACTCCCTGAATTTGTGAGCTGGTCTGTGCCAGGCCCAGCAGGGTATTTCTGTAACTGGCTCTACTGACACATATTTCTTAAGGAAGCATGACAGCTGAGGACTGGTAGAGTGAGCAAAGCTTTGCCCTGCAATCTCTCTGTCCCCGGCAGTCTTCATGCCACCCTTGGATCCCTCCCTCCCTCCCACGCTGGGATGGTGGGGGAAATTCTCATCTGACTGATCAAAAGCAAAAAACTGACTCCTCTTCACTACAGCCAAATTGGACAGAATCTTTATTATCCCTGGCCAATAGTTCTGAGACGGGGGCTCTTGTATTTACTATGTCCCTGGTCACAGGGCACATGCTTGTTCAACAAGGAAGCAATATGAAAATAAAGACCCAAGTATCTCAGAAAATCTGGTTTCAGAGTAACAGCCATGTTAGTCTGTATTCGCAAAAAGAAAAGGAGTACTTGTGGCACCTTGGAGACTAACCAATTTATTTGAGCAAGTGAGCTGTAGCTCACGAAAGCTCATGCTCAGATAAATTGGTTAGTCTCTAAGGTGCCACAAGTACTCCTTTTCTTTTTTCAGAAAATCTGAATTCCATGACTAAAAAACACATTGTTATTCTCAGTTTCTTAAGTTTAGAGAGACACAGCCACTCATGTTGAAAGGAGCCGTCTCAAATCAAATCAAACCAAACCTACTCTGTTATTAAACAGTGTCTGGTACGATAATTAATTGTTCTTTTTTTGTTCTGAACCAACTCTTCGTGCCACTCAAGACTTCATTGTTATGTTTCCCTACCATCTAAAGGCTTCAGCTTTTTAGAGCTCCAGTCATCCAAACCACTAAGTGGTTTTCTACTATACATGTGTGGAAGCCTTTGGTCTAGGCTTTGCATGCATCTGGCCTAGCCATTAGAAATGCATGAGTTTGGGTCATGAAGAGTTGAAACGAAGGCATTGGACTTTAAGTAAATAAGATTTTCCACCTCTGCTAGGCCCATGAAGGCCAAAATTTGTGTAATAGTGTAGTACTTTTAAAAAAAACAAAAACAAAAAAAAAACCAAGCAAGCAGTCTATGGCTCTATAGTTATGCATCACCTGCCTGCCTTGTGCCTCTGGCTGGCAAAATAGGAAAGTATCTTGTTTTCTTACAAAAAGGAATAACATTTTTATGTAACTAAGGGTTCCAGTCTTCTATCAAGGGCAATCTGACATTAATAAAATTCTTGCTATTTTGACATTTATAAAGGAGCTGGTACTGTAATGCTGCTGAGTCCAAGATCTCAGCAGAGATCAGTGTTTAGTGGAGTCTGTCTGATTTCATTAAAACCAACTAAAATCCATATATGGTCAAAGGGGAAAGATTAGTATTCACTCAAGGGGGGCAGGATGCAAAGAAGTTTCAGCCAAATTTCCCATTTCCTTGTAGGTAGTGATGTTGGACCTTAGATGAGCTAAATTACAGTTGGGCTGTTCAGGTGTTACCCCACAAACCCTACACGCACAGCACTGTGAATCTGGAAAAAAATCAATCTGAAAAAATCAGGGTAGTGCCCGACACTGTGGAAAAATTATACATGGCAGTTTTTTCTCCATAGTAGGTAAAATGCACTGGAGATCCTTTATTTATTTCCCCCTGGTCTGCTGTGATGGATTGCTTGAAGACAGATTTCACGTGGTTGTGAAGTTTTTGGAAACATTTGTGTGGAGAACTGAGCTATGGACTACAGTGTTTGAATTAGATTTGGGTCAAAAGAGCTGCCCAAAATAAATTCTGACCACCTATTGACTATGAACAGGAGAAGCCAGCTGTTGGGAGTACTGAAATCATCTAAAAAATGTGTGTTGCCTGATGCAGCTTGGCTCTTTCCCCAATCCCCCATCCTCCCAACACAGAGTGACAGCTGTAGACAAATCTTTGGAGAGGCCGAGTGCTCCTTTCCCCATTTCCAAAAACAGAACTGGCCTCGGCTAACACCCTCAGAGGGCTGCATTGATTTACATGCCAAGTGCTGCATCCAGAAGACTTATTTGGTCCCAAAAGGCACATAAACAGCTACAAGATTAGATCTGATAAGCTGCAAAGTTAGGCAGCTTTTGGTACTTCAATCTTTGTAATAAATAGATTTAATACTTTCTTTGAAATCCACATTTTATTTGTCTTACAAACCTCTCAGTGCTGGATCTTTCTCGAAAGCTCTGGGAGGGTGGCATTCTTCAGCATGAAGAGGTTTTAATGGATTTAGAATTCCTTAATTTAGTCCTTTCCTGAAAATTTTATAGCATTATAGTACAGGGAGTGTGTTTGAAAGCTTAGCTCCCCTTCCACCCTGAACACACTCTGCCAAGAAGTATGCTTGCCATGACATTCTCCACGTAACAAAATAAATAAATGTTTGTGTTCTAGCCTTTCGGTATGTTACAATGTCCACACACCCTGTAATATTGATATACCTTATCTCTGGGGTCCTCACCTACAATTAATAGATTAGAAATCAGAGCTCTTCCATGCTGCCCTCACCCCTTCTCATTCCTTGAACAGGTTGTATTACTTCAGTTCAGTACCAAGAAAGGAGTGGTTCAGGACTGCATTTCTATTTTTAAAACTATAAATATCTACTGAATACTATAAAAGAACCAAGGGCAAACTTAGATGTGCCTCAATAAAAGTCTGCTTGAAATTACAATAATACTGTAATATATATTAAAGGCCATGACCCTGCATGGCTGATATTCATGGGAAAAGGCCAACTCCATGGTATGATTAGCCTTTGAAATGTATTCAAAATGATTGGCTATAGTTGTAGGGATAATGCTGGACCTCCACTTTCTACCTTTGCACATTGGGGTTTTTTTTGTTTTGTTTTTTTAACCAGAGGGTTTATTTAATTAATACAAAGAAAAGATGGATTCAATTTGTTGTGGGGTTTGTCTCAGCTGAGCATCTTTATTTTTCTGTGCTCACTGCAGCTGCTTTAACTAACCCTTTCACATAGTTCATGAGCTGGCAAGATGAAAAAAGGCAGGGTCTTTTTTCCTTGCACTTACTAATACTCTCCGTTGTGGGGTATTATCATTTCCCAAGAATAGGTTTTTATTTTCTCAGAAAGGGTATTTCTAAACAAAAAAAAAAAGTTGTCAATGTTAAAACTAGATGACAAATATTACAATTAGATGGCCAGGATTTGTTGAGGCATTAGAACTCTGTAAAGAAATAGTTGGAATATTTTGCCATCATTGGCAAAACTGCCTATTTTTCCTAACCTTGGTTTCAGAAACTGCAGAACCATTTTGCACTGAAAACTTTTTTTTTTTTTTTAAATGTAGCCTGACCCAGAGAATCTTCCTGGAAAATTTCAGCTTGAATGGTTAAAGTTCAGAGAAGTTTTATAAGCCACTGAGAATAGGGGCTTATACTGCAAAGTGTCAGGCAACCTTAACTATCAGTGTTGTTACCAGATTTCTTTACATTAATAACTTTTCTAAGTTAGGAATTTGTTCATTATGGTGGAAAAGTTGGAATTTCAAAATGTGAATGACTGAGGGTTGGTAGAGTTAGTGCAGTCAGTGAAGGGAGGATATCTGCCCTGCTTGAGCTTTGGCGTGTTGCGAGTCCTGGTCCCCCTCTCTCTCTGAAGTGAGGATAAAATTAGCAATTCTTATATAACACAGGTGAAATATAGAATCCTGCTGGTGGCAAGTATATATAATCTGAGGAGTAGGGCATTGCATACAGTGTATTATATATATATATGCATTAAATATACTGTATATGTTGTGCATACCTCTTCAAATTATACATGCTCACTAGCAGTGGGATATTCTTTTTAATATCTGGGAGATTTAGGAGCAGAATCATAAATTATGGGTTCACCTTCTCAGAAGTTTGTGTAGTGTTTTTGGATGTGTACTCATATATTAAAGGAGTGCAATGCCAGATTGTCAGAATTCACGCACACAAAATGAATGGCATTTATATACAACATTTACAATAAGCATGTCAAAGCCACTGGAGCATATGATCAATATAAACCAGCATTTCTGGACTGCACTTTCATGTCTCAAGCTATAGTTAACCTATTTCTTGTAAAATGACTATAATGTTTACCTCTCTCTCTGGGATTGTGTGGGACTTAATAATGCTATTTCATAAGCAGCTCCTCATCCAAAACAAAATCTTCATCATGTCAAAATCTCCACAGCAATCATGGAATCTCTGTACGCAGGATGAGGCTGGATGTATTGTGACTTGTGGATTTCTTTGTACCAAACAGGTGGCTTTTGTATCCAGTCTGTACATGATGAAGTTAGACGGTATCTGAGTTCCCCTCATTACTTCTGACCAATTTCACATTCTGTATCTGGTGTTAGATAAGCCTCTCTGCTGTGGCTTCATCCAGTTTAGAATCCTGGAGGTGATTCATGTTTAATTTTTTTCTTGTTCTGCTTTGTTTCATTTTAATGATCTAATATTGAGCATGTTGGCATTTTCCCATATTTCAAAATGGGATATCAAATTGGTGTTCTGTGATATTGCCACCTATTTAGGGGTGTAGAGTACTTGCTAATAAAATAATCTAATTCATTCAACACCGTAGAAATATTGAGTTTGTGAAAGGGGAAGGGTGCGCTTGTGCTGACTTGAATAAGTATTTTCCTTGGTGTGGCAATGTATTACAACATTTTGCTTTTCCATTTTTGGCATAAACATTATACAAAGATGGTTCTAATTTTTACGGCATACACTTTGCAGTTTCCCCACTAACCCTTCAAAATACTAAAATGCACTTCTGCTCAGCAATGCAAACAAAACACATTTTACTTTCTAGGCCAAGACACATTTGGAAACATTAGGAACCTTTTCTCCCCTGCTCTGTTCTCCTCACCTATCATAAATATAAAGGGAAGGGTAGCCACCTTTCTGTATACAGAACTATAAAGTCCCTCCTGGCCAGAGGCAAAACCCTTTCACCTGTAAAAGGTTTAGAAGCTCAGATAACCTCGCTGGCACCTGACCAAAATGACCAATGAGGAGACAAGATACTTTCAGAGCGGGGGGGGGGGGGGGGAAACAAAGGGTCTGTCTGTCTGTGTGATGCTTTTGCCGGGAACAGATCAGGAATGCTCTTTATAACTCCTTAAGTTAGTAAGTAATCTAGCTAGAAATGCGTTAGATTTCCTTTTGTGTAATGGCTGGTAAAATAGCTGTGCTGAATGGAATGTATATTCCTGTTTTTGTGTCTTTTTGTAATTTAAGGTTTTTCGTAGAGGGATTCTCTATGTTTTGAATCTGATTACCCTGTAAGGTATTTACCATCCTGATTTTACAGAGGTGATTCTTTTACTTTTTCTTTAATTAAAATTCTTCTTTTAAGAACCTGATTGCTTTTTCATTGTTCTTAAGATCCAAGGGTTTGGGTCTGTGTTCACCTATGAAAATTGGTGAGGATTTTTATCAAGCCTTCCCTAGGAAAGGGGGTGTAGGGCTTGGGGGGATATTTTGGGGGGAAGATGTCTCCAAGTGGGCTCTTTCCCTGTTCTTTGTTTAACACGCTTGGTGATGGCAGCATAGGATTCAAGGACAAGGCAAAGTTTGTACCTTGAGGAAGTTTGTAACCTAAGCTGGTAAGAATAAGCTTAGGGGGTCTTTCATGCAGGTTCCCAGATCTGTACCCTAGAGTTCAGAATGGGAAAGGAACCTTGAAATGGTGGCAGGTGGGATCATTCTGAGATTTTTTTTTTAGATCATTTTGAACCAGAAGCACAGCAGGATTTTAAAAGGGTTTTGTAAAAAGGGGACAGCAGCAAGCATAACAAAGGGATCTTCCTTTTGTGAGCTGGAGTTCTCTCTACCTAAAGGCAGGGTAGTTAACCTCCTGCAGGGAAATTCACAAGTTTTCCACAGACCTGAAGAGGTTTGTTTTTGGTTTTTTTTTTAAGCTAAGAGTAGCTAGAGGATTTTTCTGTAGGCGGAGAATAGCTATCACAGAACATAGGTATCAGGTTACAGCACAACTAAATTTTACAGGCCTGTTTTTTTGTGTTTGTTTGTTTGTTTTTAACTCTCAGGTGTAAAGTTAGTTAAAAACAGAGAGGCTAAGATGACAGAACCCAAGGCAGAAAAAGTCAAAGAGGCTGCCCACAGGAGAGAAATGGAGGCAAAGGAAAAAGAGAGGAAGCATGCACTGGAGATGGAGAAGGCAAGGGCTCAGCAGAATATATCAACCAACCCTAGCAATCCTTCTCCAGGTACCGCCTCACATTCCAGGAAGTTCTCCACTTACAAGGCAGGCGATGATACCGAGGCCTTCTTAGAAAACTTCGAAAGAGCCTGCCTTGGGTACAGCATCTCTACAGACCAATACATGGTAGCGCTGAGGCCGCAGCTCAGTGGACCCTTAGCAGAGGTGGCGGCTCAAATGCCGAGGGAACACATGAACAAGTATGAACTGTTTAAAACCAAGACGAGAGTCAGAATGGGGCTAACACCCGAGCATTCCCATAGGTGGTTCAGAGCCCTAAGGTGGAAACCAGACATGTCATTTACCCGACATGCCTACCACATTGTAAAACATTGGGATGCCTGGATATCAGGAACAAGTGTTAAATCTCCATAAGAGATGCCCTTCCTAATGCAAATGGAGCAGTTCTTAGAGGGTGTTCCTGAGGGAATAGAAAGATACATCCTAGATGGGAAGCCCACAACTATAATCGAGGTGGGGGAGATTGGAGCCAAATGGGTGGAGGTGGCAGAAAAGAAAAAAACTAGTAGCAGTTGGGGCGAATATCAGAAGGGGCAAACCGGAACAAAACAGGTGGAGGGAGGAGAGAGGAACAGTCTTGGTTGCAGTTGGAGCGGAGACCAGAAGGGACAACCTCCGACCTCACCCTACTACCGGGGACAGTCCAAGGCCCCAACTACACACCAAGGAATACTCCAGACACCTTATCGTCTTGCCACACCGTTCTCCAGCAACCCACCTCGCCCCAGTGAGCCGTCAGCTGGACAATGTTTTAAATGTAACGAGCTGGGGCATGTGAAGGCCAACTGCCCCAAGAACTCCAACAGATTACAGTTCATTGCACTGGAATCACACCAGAGGTCCTCAGGCCCAGATGCCTCCCAGATGCCCTCGGAGTGGAGGGAAACTGTGAGTGTGGGCAGAAAGAAGGTCACCGCATGGAGGGACACCAGAGCGCAAGTGTCGGCTATCCATACTTCCTTAGTGGACCCCAATTTAATTGAGCCAGAGATCCAAGTAACAATTCAACCCTTCAGGTCCAACTCTTTCAATTTGCCTACAGCCAAGTTGCCGGTCCAGTACAAGGGCTGGTCAGGAATGTGGACTTTTGCAGTCTATGATGATTATCCCATCCCCATGCTGTTGTGGGAAGACTTGGCCAATCATGTGAAGCTAGCCAAGAGGGTGTGAATGGTCACCCGCAGTCAGGCTAAGCATGCTGTTATGCCTAGCTCTGTTCCAGAAACTTCTACCAGGACCCGGTCAGAGGTAATGGAGCTGGACCCCATGCCAACATCTGCAACGGCAGTAGTGGATCCAGTCCCAGAGACCCAAACAGAGCCAGTCCCAGAACCGGAACCGGCGGAACAACCAGCACCAGAACCATTGCCAGCACTGAATCCAGTACTTACAACCCCAACACCAGAGGGCCCCACCGAACCTGCACTGGCAGCAGCCCCTAACCCTACACAAGAGGCTCAGCCGGAGCCTGAACGCCAACATAGTGCACCAGCGGAAAGCGGTTCACAGTCAATGGAAGTAAGTAAGCTAGCTAGAAATGCGTTAGATTGCTTACTAACTTAAAGAGTTATGAAGAGCATTCCTGATCTGTTCCTGGCAAAAGTATCACACAGACAGACAGACCCTTTGTTCCTCCCCCACACCTCTAGCTTTGAAAGTATCTTGTCTCCTCATTGGTCATTTTGGTCAGTGCCAGCAAGATTATCTTAGCTTCTTAATCCTTTACAGGTGAAAGGGTTTTGCCTCATGGCCAGGAGGGATTTTATAGTTCTGTATACAGAAAGGTGGTTACTCTTCCCTTTATATTTATGACAACACGCCTCTCTTCTCTTTCTGTTCAGCTAGTCTCATTAAACCCACACACAGAAAAAAATTCAGAATTAACATGATGTTTGCCACTACTATGTTGATGTCTCTGCTTCTATATTATACCCCTTTCCTCTACCCTGTGTCTGTCTTGCCTACAAGCTTTTTGGGGTAGGGATTGTCTGATACTGTGTTTGTATAGTGGCTATTACAATGGGGCCCCAGTCTTGGCTGGTCTGTACTGTCTTTTCATATAAGGCTTACTGAGTGTTGTACTTTATTCTCCCTAACCTACAGGTGTCTAGGTTAGCCACTTTATAAATATAACCTGACAGAAGTAGTGATTTGAAATAATGTTTGTATTTAATTATTTCTAGGCACTGTGGTTTAAATGTATAAAGAATACAAAATGGCTGATCTCTGTTAAGGACATGTACTGTTTCTGATTTAGAGTTTCTACTGGCTTGCAAGTGTGCTCCTCTAAAGCATCAATCCACATGTATTTGGCCTTTTTTTGGTGAAAGGCGCAACAGGTAGGGGATCTCTGTAAAAAAAAATCCTCAGGACAGAGCTGCAGTCACCCAAATTTAAATCTAAATTAATGAACGTATCTGGGACACTAAGTGTAACGAGGTATGCAGGATATTTGAGTCTCAGGAGGGGAATCCTCTTGAGTCAGTTTCACTCTGTTTCAGGCATGCCTATGAGAGTACAGGGAGAAGCGGTCAGTGAGGGAGGAGGAAGTGTTATAGGGTTTATTTAAGAGAGTTTCTTCCGTTGATCCAGACTTTAAGCTCTCAGGCTGGAGTTGGGGCTGGAACTGCCCTCACTTCTCAGTGGTGGAGGACAAGGCTAACTCTTGGAGTTCCCTGGTAGTCTATTTTTCCAGCATCCAAGGGAGCAAGGCAAACTGGGAACTTTAGTCCACTGTGCCAGCCATTTAGATCTGGTTGGAAAATTGCAATTACTTTCCATTAAAAAATGTGATAGAAAAACAATTTTCCTTTTGTTCAGAAATGTTCATGTAATCATTCAAGTTTTTGTCAATGGATCTTTTCTATTTGCCTCAAAATGAATATGAAAACCATATTTCTAGTTCTAGCTTCTGACAAGCACTGTTGGGGAAGGTAGCCTTTTATTTTATTTAAAGTGAATGTAGTGATGTATTACCCCACCATGGGTTCAGCTCCAGTTGCTACAGGTTCGAGCTCAACAGTGTGAAATTGCCTCTGGTGCTTTTCTCAAATTTGGAGACTCTAAGAACACATAAAGTCCAAAGATAATGACCACAGACACAATCACAAGGAAAGTCTTATCTGTACTGCAGGTTTTATTAAAGCAATAAGTTTCAATTACCCATGCGCATAGAAATCCTATAAAACCCTATGCAATAATTATATCTGTAGTCATAGTCACGTTCTCAGTGATAGTCTAGGGTCCGACCACTCAATAGATGATCATCGCTAGAGGGATGGTTCCTGCTCGGGTTTCCTGTGGGGTCATCTCTTGGATCTTCCCACTTTTACCCAATCATGGAACCCTCTTTTATATTGTAATTCTGACCACACCTAACACCTTATGCATATGCATAAGGGTGTCAACCCTCTTTTCCTTATCTGTACTTCCACACCCCAGGAATATTGGGGTGCCTCATTTTTCTTAGGTTGTTTGTAATTCCTTTTATTCTCATTAGCATTTATGCATAATATGTATCCTGCGGTCAAAACAGACATTCAAAGATGTTACTATCACGTGTCTTGTAGTCTTGGACAATACTGTGATGTTGCACTCCATATGTTTTATGGAAAAATGCTTATGAGTGTGAATATGATGTAACTGGAATATACTTTACGCAAAAGGTCCCTTGTAAGGTATCATTACAAAGCTTATAATCTACTGAGTGTGTTCTTCCTATTTGTATGAATGTATCATTCTTGTGTCTGAAACTAGAAATATGAACAAAAAGAAAAGGAGTACTTGTGGCACCTGAGCGACTAACAAATTTATTTGAACATAAACTTTCGTGAGCTACAACTCACTTCATCGGATGCATGCAGTGGAAAATATGAAGTATAACTTTGAGGTCCTATTGTAATTATGCAAAGGGCCATTAATGGTGACTTAGAATCTTGATGGCTCCCATTGACTAGGACAATTGGTTGGTTGTAAATGGTTTATTTACCTGCAAGCTTTCCTGAATAAGTGCGGACCAGCCCTGGAAGAATGGAGGGGGTCTCACAGGACATGTGAACATGTCACCTGATACTGGATTCCATCTTAAACCTGGTGCTTTTCTATTTAGAAGTAGGGGTGGGAACCCAGAGAGACAAAAGATTCCTGCCTTGTGCCAAAGTTATAAAAGGAGGTGGAACAGAACAAAGGGTGTCCCAGTCATGAAAAAACCCGTGCTTTTCACCTAAGATGCCGGCTGGGACTAACAAGGACTGCACTGGGGAAAGGATTGAGCCTAAAGTAGGAAGGAGTGTAGTCTGTGAAAGAAGCTTATTGGAACATCTCTGAGGGTGAGATTTACCTGTAATCAGTTTCTTATTGTATTAGGCTTAGGCTTGCATGTTTTGTTTTATTTTGCTTGGTAATTTACTTTGTTCTGTCTGTTATTACTTGGAACCACTTTTAAATCCTACTTTATATACTTAATAAAATCACTTTTGTTTATTGATAAACCCAGAGTAAGTGATTAATACCTGGGGGAGTAAACAGCTGTGCATATCTCTTTAGCAGTGTTATAGAGGGTGGACAGTTTATGAGTTTACCCTGTATAGGCTTTATACAGAGTAAAACAGATTTACTTGGGGTTTGGATCCCATTGGAGGCTGGGTGTCTGGGTGCTGGAGAAAATAGCCTGCTGAGTTGTTGTCACTTAAAGCCTGCAGCTTTGGGGGCATGGTCTAGACCCTGAGTCTGGGTTGCAGCAGGCTAGCGTGTCTGGCTCAACAATACAGGGTTCTGGAGTCCTAAACTGGCAGGGAAAACGGGCTCAGAGGTAATCTCAGCACATCAGGTGACAGTCCCAAGGGGGTCTCTGTGACCAAACCCCATCACAAATACATTGTGGTCATTGCAATCACCTACTGGCACATCTTTACAGCAACCTTGTGACCTTAGGCGCATAGGGTTACTCCTAGGTTACTCACTCGTGCTAAATATTCTTAAGCCTATGGTCTAGTATGGCTAAGTTAAATCTTACAGATCTCAGCCTGTAGGCCTTGAGTTTCAGCCATGCTTTACTTATATACCCACTCCACACTCTTCACTCCTAAATACTTATCAGTGCTATACTTCTATATCCTACAACTTAAAGCTCTTTAGCATACATTGACTATATATGAAATAGCATATACATTGACCATAACATCACATAATACAATAACAAATGGATGATAAAGTGAACTAATTGGATACAGGAAATAGATGATGTAAATAAAACAGAACTCAGACATATTTGGAAAAAGTGGTCTATCTGGGTGGGATGTCCTGAAAGGAGCACAACAGTAAATGTTTTTTCATCATGGTTAATTTGTAATTGTGTAATTGTTTTGGGCCATGCACCTCCAATGATCCATATCTGGAAAGTTCCATGAGTTTTCCTCTCTGTTGGAGGAAATAAAAATAAAAATACCCACCCAAGAGAAACTGTTCACATAACACATTCCGAGGACTTGCTTTTATGTTGTTGGTTAGCCCGCAACATTAAGAATCCAGATATTTTCCCCTGTATTCAGTTTTCTGAACTGAAGCCAGTTAGAGATTTTTAATGGAGAATTAGTCTTGCCACATGCTCATGTTTTCTAATGCAAAAGCTTTCTTCTTTTCCTACAAAGTCAAGATTTACCAACCATCACCATAAAGTGGTATCTAGCTATTCTAAATAGAGGAAAATATTGTATTTTCACAGATACTGCTGTGTGGTAACTCATGTTGAATATTAAACTTATAATGGGAACCACTTGCCTATTATTTGATTTTATATTGGTTGATTTAATCAATTCATACAAAGGTATAGGGAAAGAAATGTAAGGATGGACAGTCTTCTCAAAGACTAACCCCAGTTTTTTTTCTAGTCCACCTGTAGGGCAGCTATTTAACAAGGAATTTAGGGAGGGAGAATGGTGATTTGTTGTTGATTAAATACAAAAAACTGGGTATATCTTTTCATTAAATTTGTCAATATATCTTGGTGTGAGAATGAGGATCTTTCATAAGAGACACTATATGCAAGAGAATGAAGACATTCAATAGCAATCCCCATTGAGTGTATCAAGATAGCTATCTAAATCATTCTTTGTATTAACTTAGAATCAGCATGAATGCAATAGAGAGACTTTCTTTGGAGCTCAGCATACAGTGAATGATAGCCTGTCTGTGATCCATGGCAATTGAGTAATGGAGATAACATATAGCACCAACATCCAAAGAACCACTAGTCTAGCCCGACAAATAATGTAGCTTCACATTGATTACACGCTATTTAATCAGAGTGATGCTCCTACAAGCTACAGACATTCAGGCAAGCACTATTAGAAAGTGACCCTATTAGCACAATACTCATGGAATATATCTTCCAAGATTTCAGATCAATACTATCCCAGACAGAAACAATATTTAATTCAGTCTGAAATCAACTTTTGAAGTTGAATATAAATTTAAAAGTGTGTGAACGTCATGTAATATTATTACATTAAGGTGATCACCAGTGTTGACTATGTTTGATTATTGCAATGCAACAACCTTTTTCACCATAGTAAAATATGGGGAAAGCCATTCAAAAGGAAATAGTGGCTCTTGCTACTATAGCCTCTTGTGAGGCTTTGCAGTGGGTGTAAAATTAACCCGGGGCACCTCTGTCATTGAGCCTGATGATTGCTTAAGCAGTAACAACTGAGGTGCATGGCAATTTCTGGGGATTAATGACAATTTAGGAGGAGTTGATGATCCAGATCAGCCTATTAACTCCACTCAGTCATTAGTCCCTAAAACATAGCACTGAAGTCATTATTGCTTGTTATAAGATGAAATGAAGGGGAAGGGAAAGGAAGGCGAAACAGGCATACAGATACGTTTAATGAGATAATTTTAGTTTCAGTGGAATTTAGGGCTCAACTCAGCAAAGAACTTAAACACATCCTTATAGTAAGCACGAATAAGTTCATCTGTATTCAGCTAAGCATTTTGAGCCTGATCCATAGCCAATTGCAGTCAATGGAAAAACTCAAATTCACCTGAATGGGCTTTAAAGCAAGCCCCTTTAAACAGATAAGTAGTTCCAGTAACTGCAATGGGACTTACTCATGTGCTTAAGAGTTTTGCTGAAGCAGGGTCTTAGTGATTGAATGTTCTGTGCATTACACTAATTTATCAGATTACCTGACTCTCTCAATGCCTCTCAGAATTCAGCTGAATTTATGGTGGTCCTTCACTAGCTTTTACAATACTGTAGGTAGCCTAGATCTTCATTTCCTTTCCATGTAAAAGTATCCCTCATGTTAGTTCCATTACGTCAGTACAGCACACGTTCTTGAAATTGTTTTGCATTTCTTGCTCAGGGATAAGAGCCGAGTTTGCCATTCTTGTTCAAAACTACAAATGAGAAAATGATGGGGACTATCTCACAAGGTTACATATATTTTACCAAAACCCTCACTTTTAAAAAACCTTGGTATTCGTGTATGAATTAAAACGAACAGGCATTAGCAGGAGTCATACTTCCACAGAGATTAATGGCTTTGAAACAATTTTCCCAGACAAATTGTGCACAAATTTCCCATTAAGATCAGTCATTAATATTTATTTTCCATGTGTTTGGACTTGGATGACTAAAACATATCTAGCTGTAGCTCACGAAAGCTTATGCTCAAATAAATTGGTTAGTCTCTAAGGTGCCACAAGTGCTCGTTTTCTTTTTGCAAATACAGACTAAAACAGCTGCTACTCTGAAACATGCCTATGATGGTATCACTACCCTAACAATCCCAGTCACTATAAATATCTACATTTTTCTTTGTTCCCCTTATACAGCATCACATGGGAGTGATTGTGTAAGAGGAACTTGTTCATAGCCCTAATGTCTTGTGTTGGAAAAACTCCCTACAAGACTCCAGTGATATGTAACAGTCAGTAGGATTACTGTTGTACAACATTATTTTCGTGTTTTGGGGAAACTGAAATTTATATTCCTTTTTTGTATGGAAAAATTCAGGCCAGCCCTTGAAAAATAAGATGCTACAGGCCTGCTAAGCACCCTGCATTACAGACCACTTCTGAAAATGTAGGCCTCCATTTCCTCATATCCCTTGCACACACTGATACTTGCTCTAGAGGATGGGATAACCATAGCCTTTCTGACTTCAGAAACAACAGCATTCATTGAAGAGCAGGAGTAGGAGTAGTTTCTGGATCACTAATTTTGTCTGAATTCTAACAATTTCTCTGCTTACTCACAGAGGCCAGCCACCTGTCTGTTTCTGACATTACGTAATCTGTTCCCTAATACAGCAGCAAAAAGGGAGTCCCCTTACTTAAAATCCATACAATGTGCCATTAGTCTAGCCTAGCCAAAGACTAGAGAGGAAAGGCCTATTTTGGGGTTAATACAGTGCAATCATTGTACTTATCGTGATATTCAGAACAGCCATGGGAAATGGTCCAGTCTTTTAAGTTGGGGGTGCGGTGTGGGTGGAAAGGCAGACTAGAACTGTTGAAATGCAAATAGGCAGCACACTACAGGTGACATTTTCAAAAGTACCTAAGTCCCATTTCCAGAAGTGACTTGGGCAACATTTAAAAAAGGTATTTAGGTGCCTAAAGATGCAGGTAGGTGCTTAATGGGATTTTCAAAAGCACCTAGGTACTTAAATCAGACACCTAAATCAGACATCTAAAGAATATTGTTTCAAAACCAGAACCCAAATCCTTAGTTTATGTCTGACCCTCTCTCTGTATAATGGGATGAACTCTGGGTCTGAACACCCTCAAACTTTGCGTGGTTCAAAATCTAAACCCATTTCTAGTTTACATAGACTGTTACCATAGAAGAATGGGTTCATGTTCCCACAGATGCAGAGATATTTATTTCCAGAGCTAGGGATCATGAAAAAAATTCTTGTCTTATCAGACATAGTGAGTGGACGGGGTGGAGGGTAGAAGGGAATGGAGCAAAGCACCCCACACCAAAAAGACTCCAATTATATAGAGAGAGGTTGGGGATCCCATACCTCAGCAGTACGATAAGCAAGTTTTTCTTAGTATATTAGTGATTGTTTGGTGAGCACATTGCCTGCTGTTGTAGCTGGCTCCCAGCATTAGGCTTTCACAGTTCTGAAGTTTTAAAATTCCACCTGGTCTTCAGGGAAGGAATGTTCTGCAGTTTTTTGTTTGTTTTCATTCTGTTTCCTTTTTAAAAAAGAAACTCAGTGTTATCCAGAGAAATTTACTTTAAAAGGTGGAATTTTCAGGCTCCAGGAGTATATACATGTGTGTGAGACTTCTCTCCTACTCTCAAACAACAAACTGATGACTGACATCTGAGGGAGGAGCAGAGACAGCAGCAGTTAAACCTGAAGCACATTCTAGGAGAGGGCAAAGGGCATTAGCAGATCATAAACTCATAAACACACCAACTGCAACTAAGTAACTGGGTCTTGCACAGAGATCGCTTTCTCAAGGACGTTCAGTGCCAGAATGCTCACAAATTTAATGTATGAAAGAAATGGCTGAGGTGAGCTAAACAAAAACAATCTTTTTTCCAGCTTGTTTTCTCCAGATGCCTTAGTTAGCTTTCCTTCTGCCAAATTCTCTTCATCTCTGTACTAATTCTTTGTAAAGCTTCCTGACTGTGGTGAGAACATTAACTCCTAACTGAGACCAACCATAGGCCATTTGTCTTTTTATCAGAAGCCCCAGCAAGGTGGACAATCATTCCCAGGTACTCACAGGTGGAAAGCAGAACAGAGTAGTGTGGAATGAATTCCCTCCATGATGGCTTTACTACATGCCCTGCTCATTCTGCTATAAATCTCTTGTCTTCCACCTGACCCTGTCATTAACTGTACTGTATAGGGTAATAGTTAACTGATGGGGGGGGGGGGAGAGAATCTTAAACTAAACAGAAACTACACCACCTTCCCCCCACACAATAGTCCTAAATAAATCATCTTGGTGAAGTAATCAGTCTAAGCACATTGTAACAGTATATCTCTATAATACTTTATATATACTGAAACAATCCCCAAAGGGTTGTCTGGAGGGCTTCCTCTTATCTGTGAAAAGGGTTTCTCTATTTCTCATCTGATATAGGAATACAGTCCAAATGGAAAGAAAGACATGGTTCTAACAAAAATTACTAAACATGTCCATAACATGTAAAGGAATAATTTTTTTAAAATAGCTGACCTGCTATAATGAATATGAAATTTAATGCCACCTGATTTTTCCACATGTACAAAAAGCTTTCAAGACAGATTGGAAAATCATAACAAATCTTATTTTGTTTGCTATAGCAAAACGGTTCATCTTGTCGTCTTTCTCATTACATACTGAGTCATATGCCCCAGAGGAAGTAAAAGGAAGCATTCCATCATTAATATACGTTATAAATTCCACCGCAGGACATGTTCCACTTCCAGAGATGGAGCTATAAAAAAACAGTTTCTCTGAATAAAAGTGCCTGCCCTGCGATCCACTGTCACTTGATTTTAGAGCCTCAGCATTTTGAAAAATGATACAATTTGGGATAGTGCTGAAACATAAAGGGCAGCATGCATAGTTATAAAATAGGTCTTTCAAAGGGTATAAATTAGCTGGTCCACCAGTCTGTATCTACCTCCCCACAAAATGTGAACTTCGTATTGGTAGCTGACTTGATATTGGGAGTTAAGTCCAAGGGCTTAATTTCAGGAAGCCTGTGGCAGAAGCAAGGATAGAATCCAGAACAGAATCCAGGTCTGCTGGAGCTTTAGCAACAAAGATGTCCTTTCCCTGGTGGAGAAGAGGGGAAGTAATGACTAAGTGTTGGAGTGAGCAAGGTTCATCTTTTAGCTTTGGCACCAAATTTATATGAAGACAGCTACCTTCCACACAGCGGCGGCAACGTAAAGCTCAAGCTGCAGCTTGCACCAGAAGGGATCCTCCCCTCTGTCTGAGGTGCCAGCATCCTGGAAGGGGAATCTGCCACAGAGAAGGACATACCAAAGTTGGTTTGTAAAGAAGAAAAGGAGTACTTGTGGCACCTTAGAGACTAACCAATTTATTTGAGCATAAGCTTCCGTGAGTTACAGCTCACTTCATCAGATTCATACTGTGGAAACTGCAGAAGATATTATATACACAGAGACCATGAAACAATACCTCCTCCCACCCCACTCTCCTGCTGGTAATAGCTTATCTAAAGTGATCACTCTCCTTACAATGTGTATGATAATCAAGTTGGGCCATTTCCAGCACAAATCCAGGTTTTCTCACCCTCCGCCCCCCCCCCCCACCCCCAAACTCACTCTCCTGCTGGTAATAGCCCATCCAAAGTGACCACTCTCTTTACAATGTGTATGATAATCAAGGTGGGCCATTTCCAGCACAAATCCAGCTTTTCTCACACACCCCCTTTTTTTCCCAAAAACCACACACTCAAACTCACTCTCCTGCTGGTAATAGCTTATCCAAAGGGCCCACTCTCCTTACAATGTGTATGAAAATCAAGGTGGGCCATTTCCAGCACAAATCCAGGTTTTCTCACACACACACCCCCTCACCCCCCCAAAACACACACACACACACAAACTCACTCTCCTGCTGGTAATAGCTTATCCAAAGTGACCACTCTCCCTACAATGTGCATGATAATCAAGGTGGGCCATTTCCAGCACAAATCCAGGTTTTCTCCCCCCCCCCCACAAACTCACTCTCCTGCTGGCAATAGCTCATCCAAACTGACTACTCTCCTTAAAGTGTGTATGATAATCAAGGTGAGCCATTTCCAGCATAAATCCAAGTTTAACCAGAACGTCGGGGGGGGGGGGGAGGGTGTAGGAAAAAACAAGGGGAAATAGGCTACCTTGCATAATGACTCAGCCACTCCTAGTCTCTATTTAAGCCTAAATTAATAGTATCCAATTTGCAAATGAATTCTAATTCAGCAGTTTCTCGCTGGAGTCTGGATTTGAAGTTTTTTTGTTGTAAGATAGCGACCTTCATGTCTGTAATTGCGTGACCAGAGAGATTGAAGTGTTCTCCGACTGGTTTATGAATGTTATAATTCTTGACATCTGATTTGTGTCCATTTATCCTTTTGCGTAGAGACTGTCCAGTTTGACCAATGTACATGGCAGAGGGGCGTTGCTGGCACATGATGGCATATATCACATTGGTGGATGTGCAGGTATACGAGCCTCTGATAGTGTGGCTGATGTTATTAGGCCCTGTGATGGTGTCCCCTGAATAGATATGTGGGCACAGTTGGCAACAGGCTTTGTTGCAAGGATAGGTTCCTGGGTTAGTGGTTCTGTTGTGTGGTATGTGGTTGTTGGTGAGTATTTGCTTCAGGTTGGGGGGCTGTCTGTAGGCAAGGACTGGCCTGTCTCCCAAGATTTGTGAGAGTGTCACCAGACTAACACGTCTGTTACTCTGAAATTTGTAAAGAAGGTGTGCTATTGTATTTTTTTACTGCACAAATGTATGTGGCAAACATTAAATAGGAGTATGGTAGAGCAGTTCCAAGACTACCAAAGTCAGCCAAGAGCCTAACACTGACTTCAATAGGATTTAGATGAGGTCCATAGCAAGGGGGAAAGAAAAGTAATCTATGACACAGAGCAAATGGCATATGAGTTTCTAATTACAAGTCAAAGTCAAAAGACAACTTCCTATGGTAATCTTGTACAACGTTATCATCATTATTAATTTGTATTACCGTAGCTAGAGACTTCGACTCAGATCAGGGCTCTATTTTACTTGGGACTGTACAAATGTCGATTGAGAAATTATCCCTTTTTCAAAGAGTTTACAATCTAAATAGACAAGACAGACAAAGGATGGAAGGGGAAACAGAAGAGCATAGGTTAAGTGATTTGCCCAGGGGCGCATGGTAGGTCAGTAGCAAAGCAGGTCTCCCAACTCCCAGTCTGATGCCTCCTACCATTAGGCCATGCTACCCTAGTAACACTGCCCAATTATGAAATCTTCACTAGATTTCTTATCTTTATTTAAAAACACAAGACAGTTTCTGATATTTAGCAAAAATCATCTGAACATTCTAATTAACTGCTGGGATTGTTTTTAAATTGATTTTTCCTAAATGAGAGAGATCTATGGATTTTTGCACTATAGGCTCAGACTTTGTTCTGCCCTTTTTTGATTTTCCATGCACATGTGTCTTCCTTGGGGTCATTGCTGCATTTTTATATATCATAGTACAAAATAGAATTTGGTTTAATACAGCACTTCACTTATTCAAGGTATCCCAAAGTGCTTTGCAATAATGAATTACTAATTAGCAGTGCAATAGCTTTGCAGGCAAATTTGGCACCATCAAATGCTCAGCAATTGATCACATACAACTGAGGACATTAGAACCTGTTGTTTTGTGAGGGAATGTGGGCCAAACACTAGGTTTATCCCCATGCTCTTTATTTTTAATAGCCTGGGATATTTTATATCTGAACAGCCACCAATGTTGGGTTGTAAGGTTTAGTAATGATTTGAAAGGCAAAATTTCAAATGATGTAGCAGTCCATTAATATTGCACTGTTTATGGTATAAAACCTCAGGCACCCTGTGTCTCCCCTCATGCAAGGTTTAGATTATATCTCCCTGCATTTCAATGCAAGATATAAAATGATCCCCAAGAAAGCATGATTATGCATGAGACTTACCTTTACATAGTACATTTCAGCCATAAACATCCCAAAACACTTTATAAAATGCTCGGTGCACTGAATGAGGCAGGAGTTCTGTGGAATAAGTGGTATATGATCACGTAATTACTGTATCATAATGCATATGCACAAAGGAGCCTAAAGACGGTTGCACAGATAATCGGTCCCTGGTGTCTGGCACAGAGAACGATATGGAGATGGGATCCAGTGCTAGGGGTTGTATCTGTAGGTCAGATTTTATATTTGAGTTTACATTTTCATTGATATAATTGAACATATTGTGACATCCTATTCCATATTCCTTATGAACATATGCTTATGATATGAATATGACATAACTGAGACATACTTTGTGATTTACTGAATGTGATTATCCAATTTGTATTCCTGTATCATTTCTGTATCTGAAGTTAGGAATATTAACTATGTATCTGTATTAGGAATGTGTTACTTTGGGTGTTAACTCCAACCAGCCCTTCAGGTACAACAATGAAAAAGCCAGACAGGGCTCATGGGCCGTTAGCAGAAACAATGGATTGTGAAAGAGTTTAGTCTTCTTGTGGACGCTGGAGACAGCCTACGAGCAATGGCTGCCACATTCATGCAGAGACATGGATCCTAGTCACCTGGTGCTGGGTACTCCTCTTCCCCTTTCGGAATGCCAGTGGTTTTCCACTAGAAGTCAAAGGGTCCCTACCTTACACGAAAGCTATATAAGGCAGGGGAGTGATATCATCATGGTTCTCCTCTGCCTCCCCACCCAAAGAGACACCGAAAAAGACCTGGAAGCAAAAACTGAACTGAGGGGAGAAGGGCTGAACCCAAGCTGGAAGGGCATCTAACTTGTGAGTAATAATACCTGAGGTCTCAAGAGGGAGACCAGTGCAGCAGCCTTTCAAGACTTTCTGTTATCTGCCTGCAACAATATCTAGGCTGAGAAATACTGTTTGTAACCAATGTCTCTAGTGAAACTACCTTAGTTTGTGTGTTAGGTTTCATTTGCTTAGTAATCAGCTTTGTTGTTTGCTACCCCTTTTACCACTTAAAATCTGCTTTTTGTAGTTAATAACATTTGTTTTGTTTATAATATAACCCAGTTTCTGTAATTTATAACTGTGGGGAGGGGGAGGGAGAAGTTGTGCATACCTTCCTCCACATTAAGGGAGGAGGCAGATTTCATAATATACCTTTGGGTCTGCACTCCAAGGGAGGTGGACACCTGAGTGCTGAAGCAAGTCCCTGAAGCTGAGTTTTCCCAAAGTTCATCTGCAGCGGGGTGTTGCCCTGCCAGTGTGTGTGTTAGAGGATGCTACCATATCCTGGCTCAACAAGACAAGTTAAAGGGGGCAGAACAGGTCGACTCAGGGGTATCTCAGCACATCAAGTGGCTTCCTAAGGCCACCCATCACACGTATTTAATTGGAAAACATGTTTCTATTTTCTGAATAAGTTTCCTTGAAAAGATTATTTGTTTTAAATTGGCATTGAAGGCAGGATTTGTTGTAAATCACAGTGGAGATGTGTATCATTCATGATTCATCATGCACAATTGAATTCTAAATGATTCCTTCCTTTATCATTTCATTTGCATGTTTCTATGAAAGCAAGAATCAATACACTCAGAAATAAAAGCATAGTACATTACTTTTATTGCATTTCTTTGGAAGATGTCAAATATAACAACAGCTTTAGTTCCCAGCAGCATATAAAACTGCCCCAAATAAAACACTAATCTATGAAACTGGAAAAACAAATACATATTAGACCCATGACATGCATCCAGATTCAGGAATGCGCATTAGTGCTAGATTTGCTTTGACTAAATCTTATGAAGGGCTCAATCCTGCAAGGGGCTGAGTACTCTGGCCTCCTCCAGCAAAGCACATAAGCACATGCTTAACTTTAAGTTTGATAGTAGTCGCATTAATTTCCCACTTTGGGACATTAAGTAAATGGGGGTACTCACGTGCTTAAAATTAAACACGTGCTTAAGTGTTTTGCTCAGAACCCTGCAGGTTTGAGCTCAGAATAAATGAAGATTTAAAACATTTGGGGTTGAAGTCATTGAGTGCTACTGCCAGATCTTTACTACCTGTACCTCCCACCCATTTGGAGTGCATCTTTATCTTCCTACGGGTATGTCTGCACGGTAATGAAAGGTGTGATTGCAGCTCAGGTAGGCATGCCTGCATTCATTTTCATCTAGCTAGCACAATTAAAACTAGCGGTGAATACACGGCTGCACAGACTTCAGCGTGGGCTAACAATGTACCCTAGTGCTGTACAGCCTATACTGATGCCTTTGCTGCCATGTCTTCACTGCTACTTCAAGCCATGCTAATCAGATTAAAGCTAGTGTGGGTACGCAAGCTGCAACCACGCTTTCCATTGCGGCGTAGACATACCCTGAGAGGCATCACCAGTCAGGACCAATTTTTCAAAGATATTAAGGTCGATCTTTTTGAAAATCCCACTAGGCACCTATCTTCACTTTTAGGCACCTAAATAGCTTTACAGATCTGGCCCTCAGAGCATAACTAAGGAGCGAAGATCTCCGCACCAGAGCAGAGGGGTGTGTGTGTGTGATGGTTCTCTGGGCACCCAGGACTGCGAGTCACCTTGTTACTCTGCAATGGGATGTTGACACCACAATAGCCTGGAAAGGGTTAATGAGGCTGAGAAGGAGCCAATCAACCAGATAGAAGGCCTAAGCAACCCCAGTTGATGTAGCCCAGCTGAGAAGGAACAGTAGGGACTGGTATAAAGCCAGGAAGTTGGCAGCATAAAATGTCTGCATGTTAGCTAGAAACATGTTCTTAGAATGTGTTCTGGAGGCTGTGCATAAATCAAGCCTGCCCTAGATAAAGGAATGTGGATTCCCCTGTCTGACTGGCTGGCAAAGGACAATGAAAGGACATTTACGTATGAAGTAATCAATGCTATCAAGCTAACAAGCAGGAGAGGAAACAGCTTACTATAGTCTGCACCTCCAGGAAGTTTTCCTGGCTCTTCAGGCAGAGACAGGAGACTTTGAGTAATATAAGTGGTGCAAAACATCATGAATTATCCATTACTTAAGAGACAAAGAGGCCAGATCTCTTGGAATGTGTGAAAGGTGGGTCCTTCAGCCATTTGGATTGAAGTATCTGGGTGAGAAATTTCCTGGGAGCAGGACTGCAATCTGTTAATCTTTAGATCCTAGAAAACTGTATATTTTTGTTTTCTTTGTAACCATACCTGTCTATTTCTCTTGCTTAGTATCACTTAAATCTCTGCTCTTTATTAATAAACATATTCTCTTTTTATTTCAAAACCACCTCTCTGCTATGTATTAACATGGAGTGTGAATCTTCAGCTAACCTGAGGCGGCTGTGTGCACAGTCTCTTTGGAGGCTGCAAATTTAATCATTTCTGAGAGTGATACCATAAGAGAGCCTGGGCACTGCAGAGAGACATCTCTGTGGACCTCAGAAACTGGGGTTCACTGATTGTTACCTGCAAGGCAAGGCTTACCCTGGCAGCATCTCAAGGAGTTTGCTGGCGAGGAAGACCAAGTGATTATGGCAGGGAGTTGACACACAGCCTAACCTCCAGTAAATGTCACGCTCTCTGGGGCAGAAAGAAAAGGAGTACTTGTGGCACCTTAGAGACTAACCAGTTTATTTGAGCATGAGCTTTCGTGAGCTACAGCTCACTTCATCGGATGTAACCAATTTATTTGAGCATGAGCTTTCGTGAGCTACAGCTCACTTCATCGGATGCATACTTATGCTCAAATAAATTGGTTAGTCTCTAAGGTGCCACAAGTACTCCTTTTCTTTTTGCGAATACAGACTAACATGGCTGTTTCTCTGGGGCAGAGAGATCACATTGGCTTACAGTTCTCGGCTGCCCTGAACAGAATGTCACAGCTTTCTCCTGGGATAGCCAGCCCCTGTTACTTACTACTCACAGAAATTTCAGATCCTCTGTACCGTGGGGCACATATACACAGAGAATATGAAAAAATATCTCCTCCCACCCCATTGTCCAGCTGGTAATAGCTTATCTAAAGTGATCATCAGGTGGGCCATTTCCAGCACAAATCCAGGTTTTCTCACCCTCCACCCCCCCACACAAATTCACTCTCCTGCTGGTGATAGCCCATCCAAAGTGACAACTCTTTACACAATGTGCATGATAATAAAGTTGGGCCATTTCCTGCACAAATCCAGGTTCTCTCACCCCCTCACCCCCTTCCCAAAAACCACACACACAAACTCACTCTCCTGCTGGTAATAGCTCATCCAAAGTGACCACTCTCCCTACAATGTGCATAATTAAGGTGGGCAGGAGAGTGAGTTTGTGTGTGTGGGGGGGTGGGGGGGATGTGAGAAAACCTGGATTTGTGCTGGAAATGGCCCACCTGATGATCACTTTGGATGAGCTATTACCAGCAGGACAGTGGGGTGGGAGGAGGTATTGTTTTATGATCTCTGTGTGTATATAATGTCTGCTGCAGTTTCCACGGCATGCATCTGATGAAGTGAGCTGTAGCTCACGAAAGCTCATGCTCAAATAAATTGGTTAGTCTCTAAGGTGCCACAAGTACTCCTTTTCTTTATGGACAAATATCCTGTAAGACGTTTGGTGTAATGAGTGTGCCGGGTCTGAGGTCAGAGTTGATTGCAAAGAACAGGGGATCCTTTGCCAAGACGTCCCTGGCACAGGGTCCTCTTGAGAATCTAATGTTGGATGAAGGTGCTGTTATACCTGCTTTTTCCCCCTTGGCTCGCTCCTTCATTGTTCTTGGCCAATGGTGTGTAGAGATGATATGAAGAGATAGCCGTGTGCCATTAACTTGTTCCTCTGGGGATTTTTTAGTTTTCTAACTGAGAAAGGAAGCTTGCTAACTGATTTCCCAGTGGGAAATTGGCTGAAGTGTCTGTATACTACAGACTAGTGTAAAAGGCACCTACAGAGAAATAATTCAGCACTGAACATATGTTTAAAATTGATTTTTAATTTAGCCATAATGGGATTAACTGTTATCACTGAAAATTAGTTCTAATGTCTTTAAAGGCAGTGCAGGGACTTGAATCAGAGAAGTTACTCATGTAAAGTCTTAGGATTTGTCTACACTTGAAATACCACAGTGGCATTGCGGCAGCTGTGCTGCTGGAGTGCTTCACAGTAGACACTACCTATGCCAACAGAAGGGGTACTTTCCTTGGCAGAGATAATCCACCTCCCGAGAGGCAGTAGCTAGATCAATGGAAGAATCTGTTGGGGTTAGGTCAGTTTAGCTACATCATTCAGGGGAGGAGTGTGCATGTGTGTGGATTTTTCACACCCTGAGTGATGTAGCTATGCCACTGTAAGTTCCTAGTGTAGACCAGCCCTTAGTAGCTCATGCAAAACCAACCTCCCCACTCGCTGCAAAAAGAACAACTCATCTTAAACTCTTGCATATGTCCCTAAGTGCCCCTGGCAGTTGTACGAGGACTTGATTAAAAAAAACTCCTTTCCTTATGATTGTAGCATCCTCTGTCTTACAAAATAAGCAATGTAATAATCTGAAACTTCATCTATTTTTATTTCCATTGACTTCCTTTAAGAAATGTTTAATTGGACTCAGTTTTAAACTTAGTTTCTAATTTTGTTCTTATAAAACTGAAAGTACACAATGAAACTAAAATTACATTGTATTAAACACAGGTGGTCTTAAATAGAATATCAGTATCTTTCTTGAGTGGATTTATGTACAGTAGGTTAGTTCCTAGAGGAACCTCTGCAGGTGAGCAGTGCATTGACCTGTTACTGAATTGATTCAATAAACAGCTTAGGACTCCAACACTCCATGGGCCTCTGTTCAATCCTTTTACAGGAGCACACTTTGACCCTTCACAAGGAGAACTGAGGCTGGCTGCACAGTGGAAGGCAACACACTATAAGTGAGATTTTCAAAGGAACCTTCTGGAGTTAGATGTCCAAAGCCTGCTGAAGTCCAAGGGGAACTGGGTGCCTCTCTGGGATTTTCACAGGAGTCTAAGCACAACAAACTATCCAGAATTTTTCTTGTCATGAAATCAAGTCAAAAAACACAAATGTTCCAGCTGTGGCAGAAATACTGACTGTGATTACGTGGCTTAGTCTCACCAGGTCCTCTGGGAGGCTTTAGGCCCAGAACCACAAAGATCATTAGGCACCTAGAGCCAAGATTTTGGCTCCACTGTAATCCACAAAACCCCTATTTGGCTGCTTCCTAACCCTGTAGGTGCCTGAATTCACTCAGAGCCAATGTTGCCTCTAATTTTGCCCACCCATGTGCAGAATTAATTTTGTTATGTGCACCAGTATGGAGGTGATGTGTCACATTGGTGCACATAACAAAATTCATGTAGTGGGGGTGGGGCCAATGGGTTCAGAGTATGGGAGGGGGCTCAGGGCCGGGGAAGAGGGTTGGGGTGCAGGGGTGTGAGGGCTCCAGCTGAGGGTAGGGGCTCTGGGGTGGGGCCAGGGATGAGGGGCTCAGGGCTTAGGGCTGGGGCAGAGGGTTGGGGTTCCGGGGTGTGAGGGCTCTGGTTGAGGGCGCAGGCTCTGGGGTGGGACTGGGGATGAGGGGCTCAGAGCTGGGGCAGAGGGTTGGGGTGCAAGGGGTGAGGGCTTCATCTGGGGGTGTGGGTTCTGGGGTTGGGCTGGGGATGATGGGTTTGGGGTTCAGGAGGAGAGGACTCCTCACACTCTCTCTCCCAGCAGCAGCACCTGGGCTGATGGAGAGAGGCACCTTTCCCTGCTGCAGCAGCTCTGGGGCTGGGGCTGCAGGGTAGGTGCCTCTCCCCTGGCCCCGGAAGGTCTGCGCTGGGGCTGGGTTTGGGCTGGGGGAGGGGTGCAGCAGCAGGTCCAGGACGGGGCAGAATTGGGGCCGGGGGAGGGCCGCCCCGGCTGCGGCAAGTCCGAGCCGCCCTGGATGTGGCAGGTCTGAGCTGCGGCAGAGTTGGGGCTGGAGGAGGGGTGCCCCAGCCTCGGCAGGTTGGGGGCAGGGGAGAGGCGTCCCTCCCCCGGCCACAGCAGGTCCCCGAGTGTGTTCCTTGACCGCCTACGGGGCGCTAAATAGGCTGCTGCGTGGCCGCACAGCTCACAGGGAACTTAGCACAGGGCCTAAATTTTCAGTCTAAAAGCTCCCTCCATTTCTGCCTCTGGGCATGTGTACTGCTGCCCCACTCTAGGCATCTGGAGTCCCAGTGCAATCCACAAACCAGGGGAAGATAGGTGGAGGAGTGTGTCTTTTGCTTGCAGGGCCTGATCTGATAGATGTGCTCAGAGCATACCTCCCGGATCAGGTCCCATTCAACAGCTGAGAGTGGTGCTGATGCCAGTGCTCATCTTATACTCTTAGCCCACCGCTTGGAGTGCTAACCTAGGATGTGGTTTGAGCATTGGCCTGCTAAACCCAGGGTTGAGAGTTCAATCCTTGAGGGGGCCATTTAGGGATCGGGGCAAAAATTGGGGATTGGTCCTGCTTGGAGCAGGGGCTTGGACTAGATGACCTCCTGAGGTCCCTTCCAACCCTGATATTCTATGATTCTATGTGGAAGACCCACGTTCAATCTTCCCTAGGCTTGATGGGGAAAGCATAGTAGAATGCTAAACTCTATTATCCTGTTCAGCCACTAGGTGGCACCGTGTGTAAAATACCTTATTTAAATGAACCTCAGCCATACCTGGCAGAGCGTTAAAGCAGTGGTTCTCTACCGGAGGGTATGCAGAGGTCTTCCAGTGGATACTCAACTGATCTAGATCAGTGTTTCTCAACCTGGGGGCTGCAGCCCCCAGGAGAGTCAAGGAAATGTTATGGGTGATTGCAAGTGCAGGGCCGGCATTAGCGGGTGGCAAGCAGGGCAATTGCCATGGGGCCCCCAACAAAGCTAAGTTAAATGCTTCAGCCCCGCTGCCTGGGGCTCAGGCTTCAGACCAGGCTCACAAGTGAAAACCAGACTCAAGTATCACACTGAAACTTGCAATATTTATATTCCAAGCGACTTTTTTTTATAAGTATATGGTAAAAATGAGAAAGTCAGCAATATTTCAGGAATAGTGTGACTTTTGTATTTTTATGTCTGCTTTTGTAAGCAAGTAGTTTTTAAGTGAGGTGAAACTTGTGGTGTGCAAGACAAATCAGATTCCTGAAAAGGGGGGGTACAGTAGTCTGGAAAGGTTGAGAACCACTGCATTAAAGGATCTTCTGAACACCTCTGGTGTGTGTATAAACAAGCTCTGTGATTAGTTTCATACCTACTACAGGGACATAACAGGAAGAGGATTCAAACAGAGCTCTCCCATCTCTCAGGAAAGTGCTCTAACCACTGAGCTATGGGATATTGTGACGTGTTTGGTTCTCGATTTCTCCTGTTGAAGCTGTTCAACTTTGGATGAATATTTAATCACTGGGCCAGAAAGGGAGAGCAAGTGAGAAAATAATTCTGTAATCCAGTAGTTATGGCACCCACCTGGGAGGTAGGAGATGCAAGGTCCAATTCCCCTGCTCCAATGAGAGTTTAATTATTTATAGAAAGTGAAATAGCTTCAACATTGGACACTGAGGGCACACCTATCGGAATGTCCCATTGCTAGTGATTAGAACACTTTTTTCCTGATTAGTGGGAGATTCCCACCCCCAATTCAAATCCTTTCTAACAGTTCTATAGTGTAGGGTATGGAGCCCAGGTCTCCCACATCCCACGTGAATGCTCAAACCACTGGGATGAAAGTTAAGATGGGCACTTCCAGCAGTCATTTGATGTGGAGCAAGGCAGGCACCTAACCCCTTATCACAAGAAATGATTTAGGCACCTAAGCTGCCTAACTCCAGGAGAAGGCCCTTGGCTGTGGATTGTTAGCAGAGGTAAGTGCAGACTGGGCTGAGGGCTTGTCTTCTTGTACAGCAGTGCAGCTGCACTGTTCTAATGCTTTAGTGAAGATGCTATTTTGCCGATGGGAGAGATTCTCCTGTCAGTGTAGTTAATCCCCCTCTGAAAGAGGTGGTAGCTATGTTGATGGGAGAAGCTGTGCTGTTGACCTAGCACTGTCTAACTGGAGGTTAGTATGAGCATTGCAATACCTACTCCTGAGGACATTCTGCACCAAAAAATTAAAAATCTTGTGCACAATATTTTTAAATTCTGCAAAATTCTGCAAATTTTATTTGTCAAATAAATGTGGAGGCTCTAGCATGGCACTGGGGAGCACAGGCCACTGACTGCACAGAGGTGGGAGATTACTATGCAGCTCCCTCCCAGAACATGGACTCAGTGGTGAGGCTGCACTCAACCCTGACACGGGGCAAGGGCTGGGCCTGCCCCAGAATCACCCCAGGGCTCTGTCCCTCCATGCCAGGTGCACCAGGTCAGAGCAGGTGTGGAGGGGCTTAGTGTGTGGGGGGGATCCAGGTGTGGGTTGAGAGGGTTCTGGGTGGGGCAATCTGGGTGTGAGTGGCTCAGTGGGGGATCCAGGTGTGCAAGTGAGGGATCTGGATGCACAGGGGCTTGTTGAGGGATTCTGGGTGCAACAGTAATGGGACTTTTAAAGGGGGTCCAGGTAGGGGCTCAGCAGGAAGGGTCTGGATGTAGGAGGGATAGAGATTGGTAGGGGGGTCTTGGTGTGTGGGGCTCCGTGGGGGGGTCCAGATACTGGGGGAGTAGGGCTCAGTGGGGTGGGGATCCAGGTGCAGCTGGTTGGGGCTCGGTAGGGTGAGGATCCAGGTGCACGTGGCTACTTGGGGTGGTGCAGTGGGGTTTGTCAGGGGAGGAGGTTCTAGAGGTTTGGGGGGGTGAGGCTCGGTGGGAGGGTCTGGTTATGAGGGGGTCTGAATGCACGGTGCTTGGGCAGATGGGGGAGCAGCTCCCTGTACAGTGATCTCTCCCCCTGAAGCTGAGAAGCGATGGGTGCAGGAAGCGCAGGGGGTGGGAGAGTTTGCAGAGCTTCGTATGGTCAGGGGAGAAATCTGGGGGTGGGTCTGACACAGCCCCGAATGCTGTCCAGATGAAGAAGAAGTCCCGTCCTCCCCATCCCAGCCGGGACTAGCAGCTAAGCCCAGCGCAGGGTAGGAGCCACCAACAAGGTCTTGCCTAGTCCCGCCCCCTTACCCCACAGAGATTTACCTCTCTGCCAGCTGCCCTGAGCACGTGAAACATACTGCTGGGGAGGGTCTGATGACTGTTCTTGTGGCTTCCCTTTGCTTCCCTGTCAGAAAGTCATTTTTCTGTGGAGAAGCAAAGAAATCTGTGGGGGACATAAATTCTGTGCATGCTCAGTGTCACAGAATTCTCCCAGGAGTAAATACCTAAATCCTTTTGTGGGTCCAATCCTTAGTTACTGGAGAACTGGTCTGCCTGTTTTAGGGCTTGTCTAAACTGGAGCTTTGCAGCTTTAGCTGTCTTCTAGTGATTACTGCACATGAGAGGGTAAGAACCTACCAAAGTGACTAGCTGCAGGAGTTGCTCATTGGGTCAAGCCACAGAGGCTCATACTGTTTAGCTTTGATAATCCTAGGTTCAAACCAAGCAAGAGGAGTCTGCATTGGTAATTTTGTTGTAGTAAACCTGTATGACTTCCTAAAAAATATAGGAAATCATAACAAATGCTCCCAAACTAGACTCACTTACATGTATTTCTTCAAAAAATCAGAGCTGAAAGAACTGCTCAAAGTTTCCCCCTTCCTTCACTGAAATCTGAAATGGCATCCCTTCTAACATCCCAATGTAAGGTCTTAATTAGTGGGCTCAAATTCAGGCAGCTGGGCAATATGCATTTGAGGGGATAGTCTCTTGAATAACTTTCTATCATACCAAGGAACCCCCCATAGTATATTCCCTGTGAAAGTGGGGGAGGCTTCCTCTGAATACATACTTTCTGTACCTCAGAAAGTGTGGCAAAAAATAAAACAAAAATTGCAGCGCTCATCAACCGGGTATCTCGTGTAAAGATTAGAACTCAGCAAAATTCTAGCACTTATAACACTTGCAAATTTGCCCTAGTGGAAGTGTGATCAAGTAGAGGTGTTAAAAGTTGCTAAACATGTTCCATAGTACTTAGCCATTGAAAAGTCCAAATTGTTAGAGCATTAATCTATTGAGATAATCTATCAACTCTGCGCCCATGATTACCAGCGCTTACTGTAAGCAGTAAAATACTAGTTCTAAATGTATTCCCCTGCTCTTCTATGCTCCCTGGCTGAGTTTGTAGTCTCAGAACAGCAGTAGCCTCTATGGTTCCTGCTCCATGGATAGGTGGGGGGAAATGGCCAGTGAATCACATACTGGTAATTCCTCTGGCCTGGTCCTCATGAAAATCTGTCTGCAAATAGGCCATAATAAATTCCTGGGTAGCTGACTCTGACTCTGCAGATTGCTGAAGGAGGGGAAATGGACACCTTGAACATGGCACTAGCAACCTGTCCACTTTCCACAGTGGAACCACATCAGTTCTGTGAAGCCAAGGCCCTTCATAGCTGTGGGAGGCATGTAAGGCAAGACTTGCTCCTAGATACACATTCTAGATATGGTGGAGGAGGCTAGTGCTAAAGCAGGCTATTACACTATGACTTACCTGGCACTAGCCCCTGCATGTATTTTTTGCACAGCTTGAACTCCATGCCCTTTAGCTTGTTTAGGACACATCTTGAGCACAGAGGCATTTTAACAGCTTTCATTAGAGGGCATCGTCACACCGGCAAAGGACATATACATATTCTTAGCATCCCTCTCTTACTCACAGGCTACATCTACAATGCATCTGGGACCATGCTTCCCAGCACAAGCGGACAGACACACGCTAGCTCTGCTCAAGCTAGTGCACTAAAAAGAGCCGTGTCGCTGGGGTAGCATGGGCAGAAACTCGGGCTAGCAACCTGAGTAGGTATCCAGGGGATCCAGGCGGGTTTGTACTCAGGCAGCTGGTGCCCATGCTAGCCCTGGCTATGCTGTTAATGTTAGGTCAGCAGATACTGTTGTCTAGACTTAGATGGCATATATGCACCAACAGTGTTAACATAACCCAGTCAATGTCCAACATTAAACAGTGTTAAACAAGCTCCGGGGTTTGGTATACAGAGATGTCAGCCCGCTTCAAACCACGGCAAACATACCACTGAAAATCCTTTTAATCCTTTCTTAAAGCTACGGAGAAGAAGGAAAAACAGAGAAAGCATTTGAAATGTAAAGTATTAAGTAAGACTTTCACATTAACGTTTCTTTTTCCCTTTAGCTGGGGAGAGCTTTTAGAAAGAACATTTTCCTTCTTCGACAGTCTCAGAGATATCAAAGATGGTGGTAATTGTCCTTTTGGGTAACGGAAATTAGTTGAGATGAGCTGGAGCTGCTGCTGTTGTTGCTGTGAAAGTTTAATCCTGTTTCATCTTAGGTGGTGGTTGGGCTTCAGATGGAGCTGATAGGGAGTGCAATAGAGAACTGGAGGATAATGGAACAGTTCCTATTTCCTCCGATACTATTTCATTTACAGCCTTCATTCTGCTGCCTATTTTCTCTCCAATAGACAAAATAATCCCTGATTGTGCTAGAGGAGAGTAAAGAAAATCTTCTGACTTGTCTTTGGTCCTGAGTTCAGACCCATTTGGACATTTCTCTAGCCCTCCAAGGTACTGCCATGGCCTTCAAGGTTATTACATAGCACCCTCCAGAAATCTCTCTGCCACCTTCCACTTCCTCTGCTGGCCAACTTTGATCCTTCTCTGCTAGTCCATGTTTTCTTTGTTGGTCTCCCCTGCTCTCTTCAGCTACTCCACTGGCTGATACGTATAGATGACAGAATTTAATTTTTATTTTCGAATGGACTGTGGAGGCTGGCCAACTGTGGGCAGCTGGATTGGGTAAAGTTGGTTGAGAGGAGTAAACTGTGAGACCTATGTTATTTTAACCTGTTGGTATTGCCCTTATCTGAGCTCCCTGCTTTATTTTATTGATGCCTTTGAGGTAAATCATGTAATGTGCCCAAGTAAGAAACACAGTCACTTGATACAAATAAATACATAGCCAAGCACCCAGGGACAACACACTGTAAGGCCAAAATTCCCCCAACTCTGTTTCCACTGGGTCCTCTCTGTCCCTACTGCTTACCTAGTCAACTCTCCAGCTGTGCTGTGAGCTCAGCAGCACGACCTGTTCTATTCAACAGCAGCTACTGCTTCTCTTCCTCTTGGGTGCAGCTGCGTCACTGTAGCGTGTCTGGTGAAGATGCGCTATGCCAAGAGGAGAGCTCTTTCCTATGGGAATAATTACTCCATCAAATGGAGAAGTGTAAGCTATATCAGTGGGAGACCGTCTCCTGCCAACATAGCGCCGGGGTGAACAGTGCAAAACTTGCATCACTCGGAGGTGGGGGGGTTCACACCCCAAGTGATATAAGTTAGATTGACCTGCCCTTAGAAAGCAGCCTGGCTCTCTGCAAGAGCAGAAGGAAGCAGACTGCCTCTGGTTGCTTTTGAGAACCCACATTCATCAGAGATCATCATCAGCTCCTGCCTGACCTTATACTACATGGAGCTTTCTGCTTTATGCTGGGAGGACCTTTGGGAGACTTGGAGTCCATGTGTACAAAAGCCCCAGGTCAGCTAGGGCACACTGGCAGGTTCCCTCCCCCTTGCACGAGGAGAGATATGGGACTACCAAAAAGAGTGAGAGAGGTGAAGGAAACAAATGTAGAGACAGACAAAGAGAGGGAAAAAGGAAGCAGGGAGGGGAGAGAAAGAAAACAAGAGAATAAAAGAATGGAAAGGAAAAGCAAAGCACAACAAAAAAGTGCACACTAAAGGTAAATTGTACTTATGTTTCACCCCTGTTCTTTGCAACCTGAGTTAGGGGCAGCTCTCAGCATGTGATCTATTGGAGTTGCGGTCTGTAAACAGTAGCACTTAAACATTGCTGGCCTTTTTTGTTTGCCAGGAGAGGGGCACTGAACAACTCTTCACTGGTGCACCACTGCCCCTAATGTCTGACCCTAGCTGTGATGCAGCTAAGTATGTGGGGTCGGGGGGTGGGCAAAAGTAGAAGAAATTTTTTGTGAGAAGCTTGGGTTGGTAATGTTCCCTGTTTTGGTTCGGGTTATTCCATGCCCCTGAAGGTTTGCTTTTGCCATGGTCTGTTTGGATAATAGTGGGTGGGTGCAGGAGGGGAGTGGTTCTTTTTTTTGTGTGTGTTTTACTTTGGAACTTGTGAAAATGACACATTTGCTTTAAATTGTGTACCTGAGCAGAACTGGGATTCCCTCCTCACCAAGTTAAACAGAAGCCTTTGAGGAAGCAGGGGCTAAGATGGATTCCTCAAGGGAAGAGGATGTGGGGGTTTCTTTTAAGTTCAAGTTTTGTATAATGTGCACTTCCAAAAGCACTTACAGGGGTTGATCCAGTGAGATCCCCAGTGAAAGGAGCCTGAAGGACTCACTCAGACCCAGCAGTGAGGAACATGCTGAATATTATCAGGATGTTAGATTCAGGTCACAACCCAGGATGGAGGTGAGGGGCAAGAGGGAGGACATGTGGCAAAGTTGGCTGAGGAACTTGCCCTTTGTTGTAAATGAGACTCTGATTTGAAATGAAAATTTGAAGCATATCATCAGAGAACTGCAGCTTCATTATGGAATACAGAGGAGAGGAATATTCTGCTCTACCAAGTCTCAGGTTTCGCCTGTGACACAATGTCTAAGACCCTGTCAGAGGAGATTACTTATTTCATATGGTAATCACCACTAGCATCCTAATAGATTAAAAATATCTTTCCCTTCCAGAATGGGAATTTTTTTGATGAACACGACTTGCAGTGAAATAACTCAGGGTAAAACATTCTCATGGCATTTGCTTTACTCCTTCAGATCATGTCCTTTCAGGGGCAAAACTGGCCTGCACTTCCCCCTCCCTCTCAAAGGAAAAAATGTTATTTAAGGGAGAGAACTGGAAAACTGGAGCAGTTTGTCAAGATGGAAATCTGCCAAGCTGGGAGTGTTTTTTCTTTGAAACTGACCTCTCCAGATGAGTGTGGATCAGACAACAGGCTCAGTAATTACAGAACCCTAATTCATTCACTGAACATCATCCCTCCAGTGCAGTGAATAAGGCCAGGGTCCTGTGGGAAACAATTGTATATGATCAAGCAATCAAAGACTAGCATAAGGCATAGGCACAAGGGAGCCAAATTAAGGTTTCATGGGCAAACTTAATTCTGGCATTTCCTAACTTTTCAGTACTTCTCCCTGCAGCCTTTACATTCCTTTAACCTAGTTCTTTTGCATGTGGTTTCATAGGCTTTTAAAATCAAAGTGAAAAATCAAATTCCATCATGTGGAAACATGCAGGCTCCATTCCATAGCAGCAAGGATAGAAACATTAGATGCACAGCACAGACCTCTGCTACTTGAACCAACAGAGTAACTGATAATAGCAATGCGTTGTCATTCTGAGTCAGCCACTAGAGGGAGATGAGGCAAACATACTGCCAGTGGGTTGCACAGCTATTTGCTGTCAGCAAAGGAATGGTAAGACTCAGGAATCCTGGGTATTGTCCAGTGTCTAAGAAGTGGGCCGTAATGGTTACCCTTCTGCCCCTCATTCCCTCTAGCCTATCTTGGTCCCAGTGTCCCTCCTTGCTCCCCCCACAGCTCCTTGTTCCACTCTTACTTTCCAGCCCCCTACCATCACCCATCAGCTTCACATCCTAGTTCCCTAGCCCCATCCCAGCTCTTCAACCCCACTTCTTGTCCCTTTCACCAAGCTCCTTGTCCCAGACTCCCCTGAAACATTCCCAGCCCTTTGGCCCCATCTCTCCCCAGGCCCAGCTCCACTCTTCTGCATTCCAGCTGGGCTGCTTCCTACTCCTCACTGCCTGGGCACTAGCAAGGGGAGCACTGAGCCAGTCTCCCTGCTTCCTGTGCACAGTGACCCTGGTTTCCAGGAGGATCAATTGCAATGGAAAGTCCTGGTCAACCCCTGGAGCCTCGGAGGAAGCATGCTCAGTGCAGACAAAATCTTCAGAGAATTTAGCTGCTCAACTCCAACAAGTCTGTACTGAATATATGCTAATAGATTTCCAGAGACTCATAACTTGAGCAAAGTTGGTTGGATTTTCATGGAGATGGCAAAAGGCACATCCCTGATACCAGGGTGATCCCCTGCCAAATTTAAAATACCTGCTCTAAAGCATGGAGGCTCTAACGATTCTCAATGAAATGGCTGTAAGATTTTTTTAACTTGGGCAAAATATTTTTCCCTAACCTTATTCTAAAAAATGGTTGAACTGTATTTGCTGAAACTTTCCAAAGAAGTTCAGCCTGAGGCAGATAAGTGGCATGGAAAACTTCAGCCCAACAAGTTAGTTTGGCAAAGCTATAAGCAACTGAAAATATGGTCTTTGTAATGGAAAACGTTGGGTAACTTTAACTAGGCATCACTCCCTAACACTAGTTGCACCCTTCCTATCTGTTCAGGCATTTGGCTCAAGCTCTGTGTCTGATAACTCTTCCTCAGCTCTGAAACTCAATCCTGGCACATTAAGCTTGCAGTGTCAATGTGCAAATACAGACTTGCTGCTTTAATCCTGTTTCATGTGAATATAATTGTAGGTATTATGTATAATATGTCCTCAGATTACACTACAGAGGGTTTTAGATGAATGCAAGTGTGTACCAACTGAAGGAAAATGAGGCATGATATAGGTCAAACAGTTACTCTTGCATGGAGTTCCACTGATTGCAGGACGGGGGCTATAGCTTTTTTTTAACGTAGGAAAAGTTAGTAATTATTTTACCAATATAAAGTGAGTGCTGGTAGGTTATATTTATGGATTTAACATTTCCTTTAGGAAGATGGTTTTTTTTTTAAATTGTTAGTGGACTCGCTTTATTAGCTGAAATTTCCTTCTTGTTTGGCTTCTTGATTTCTTCTTGGCTTCAAGTGGGTAATTTGTCACTACTCACTACTATATTAGACCTATGACCAGAAGGAATCCTGGAACCACCTTTATCCTACAGCGTATCTTTATAATCCTCTAGCTAATGCATAGGGTTGGAAGTCAGAAGAACTGTGCCCTATTTCCAGCTCTGCACAGGCTTCATGTGTGACCTGGAACACATTGTTCAACTTTTCTGTCCCTCTGTTTCCCCATCTATAAAATGGAAATGATACTTTATCACTTACCTCCCACACAGGTGTACTGTGTATTCATTAATATCTCTACAATGTCTTGAGACTCTCATATGGAATGTGACCTAATTTTCATTTGTATAGATTTATCACTTTAATAAACAGATGTCAAATTCTCATGTAAGTGCAGAATACTATTGTACAAACAATGAAGCTGAAATTAACAAGATAAAGTTTATGCTATCTAAAGAATGAAAAACTTAGAGGTTTTATTCCTTTCTTATTTATACCAACAAATTTCCACTGGTTTTGTTTTTGTTTAGATTTTAGTTTGTTCAGATTATTGGGAGTGTTTACTCCATCCTAATATATAGGAACCAAATTCTTTGCTACTATAAATTGATGCTGCTCCATGGATTTCAATGGAACTGCATCATTTTACACCAGCAAAGACTTTGGCCTAGGATATAGGTCTCGGAACACCTGCCATAAGTTTGCATTGTGCCTAAAAGAGTGAGGTGCAGGAGAGAGAAAGAAGTAAGTTATTTGTATTCTCTTCCTATAATGTCATGACATCTTGGGAAAATAAAGCTGTCCCCAGTAACTGTAATTTACTATGTCCATTACTTACTCTGCAACTCATCATACCATAGGTTTCACTAAGCTTGGCAGCATTACAGGGTTATATTTTCACACACAGCTGCTTAATGGCTTATCACCTAGGTCAGTGGTTCTCACAGCCGGTCCACTGCTTGTTCAGGGAAAGCCCCTGGCAGGCCGGGCCGGTTTGTTTATCTGCCACGTCCGCATGTTCGGCCGATCGCGGCTCCCACTGGCCGCGGTTCACCGCTGCAGGCCAATGGGGGCTGCGGGAAGCGGTGTGGGCCGAGGGATGTGCTGGCCACCCTTCCTGCAGTCCCCATTGGCCTGGAGACATTGCTGGTTCAGGATCAGGGAGACATGAAGGTGGCTTATAACCCCATCTACTTCACTCCTTCCCACTGCACTAAGACTGAGCCCTACTCGTTTACTTTAAAAACATACAGTACATATACAAAAACTACTACCTTTGCAAAAACAGCTGCCGATTTTGCAATTAATACAGGAGAGTTTCCACTAAACTGATTACTTAATATGGGAGCTTGCTTTATTTGTGTTCTAATACAGAATGGCTTGTGCGATTGTGTATTTGTAACTTGAGGAGACCTGCACTTGACACTTGCAACATAATCTCTTGATGGGTCTTTAAATCAGAAAAAAATGAAAAATACAGATATCTGTATAGTCTGGCTGGCTGGGTGGCACAATACAGTAACATTGCATCGAGGAGCCATATGCATGACTGTGAGACACACTTGGAGACCAAAAGCACCGCTGAAATGTCATGCTTGTTCTCCATTAGGGAAAGATGCCTATTTGTTGCTCTTGAAACACAATCCTGGGACGATTAGTAGAGCAGGGTTAATAGTAGCCAGGAGAAAATCATGTTGATGGCATACTGCAACAGGAGTAACGCAAAGCAAACACTCCAGCGCTCTACTCGCTGGATCAGGCTGATGGAGTGATGCCAGATTTATACAGGTATTTAGTTCAGTCCAGGTCTCAGTGGACAGGTGTCTACATCACAAAGATCACAACTAATTTGTCACCCTTGTTTTCAGTAGTGGGAGAAAGACCAAGGAGTGAATGAACATTGAAACACCATTGCTCTTATCCCTAGAAGTCTCTCTAGGTCAGAGAAGAAAGATACCAGCTGGGCAGAGTGGAGGGTCTTGCATTGCTTGTTCCCTTGCCCTATCTGTTCTGTGGGGAAGAAGTTCACCCAGATACAGAGGGATAACATTTAAGTCCAAAGTAGTTCATAGACCTTATATTCATCCTGTACAGATGGCCAATACAGTATGCCCTGGATGACTACAGTATGAACTCTCTTGGGTTCTCAGTCCTTCATAAGCACTAAATTCACTTGCAGCCACGTTCTGACACCCTTACATTTCTTTGTGTCAATGGGACTGCTTGTAGGGTAAGGTGCCACTGACCATGAGTGACAGGCCTCTTTTAAATAATCAAAGCAGAATGAGAAGATCCAGAGTCTTTCCAGCATTGGTTGGAAATCTCTCTGGAAATTCAAAATAGAGAATGTGATCTTTCTAGATCTACTGTGCTTGGAACAGACTTAGCCAGCTGCTATTTCTCAACATTTGGGAAGGAACGGTCAGTTGATTAAGCTGATGGGGAAACTCAGATTCCCAGCATTCCGGGGTGAGAGGGGAGGTGTTGAAAGTCCTTGCATGTGGTGCGGTGTTGAAGGATGTTCTTTACTCTACTGACAGGTGTGAGAAGTTAAAGATGCACTAGGCAAAAGTAGCATGCTGCAAAATAAAGGCCCCAACTAAATGAATCTGGAGGCAAACAAATAAGGCAGAGAGAACAGTTTGGCTCAGGTGACTGTAGTAGCCTTTCCCATCACCACTGCAGAGCTGGCAGCTGCCCTGGACCAGCTTCTGTAGGGCTCAGCAGACAGTTGGTACTGTAAGCTTACCAAGATGTGACCACCTTGCCCATTCCCACTGAGATGACCTTGGAAGAGTTTTTGACTAAAAGAAAAATACATAGATTTCTAAGCAGCGATAACTTGAATCTAACCTTTATTATGAGAGATTTGGGGATGGAAGGTAAGGTTAGGTGGCTAAACTGACCAATCAATTACTGAGGAATTAAACCTGGGAGCATCTGATACCTAGGAGCCAGGAATGGATCTGGACCTCTTTGAAAGCAAGTATCTTATCTTTATAGTATTCTGAGCAAGAGAGCTATTGGTTTAATTGCAGGAGAACTACACTCACTTTGTACTTTTCATCCACGGCTAAGCAAAACATAATGGGGAGAAATAAAGCCCTTTCAAGGTCCTGTGAGGGTGGAGGTATTCTCTGTCCTGAGAGGAATATTATGTCTGTTTAATAACTGGTTATTTCCTTATGAGTTATTAGTGTTTCCAAAGTGGATCTGTTTGAGTCCAATTACAGTAGCTCTCAGCTGCTCCCTTTTTCTGAGCCTGTTTCAATCAAAGGGGTCAGAATTTATCTTGCTCTTCTTTGCATCTTTGTGGGATTAGGAGTTGAGCAAGCTGATTCTACGGGGAACGGTTTGATACCTGTGTAAATAAGTGAAAGGTCTCAGAGCTATTCTCTAAAGCCGTTCAGTTCAAAACCCTCCACAGGACACACAGTAGTAGAGCCACCCTTTGGGAGCGTGTGGCGGGAGGGGGGAGGGGGGTTCAAGGTATCATAGTTCATTGTGGTTTGCTGATATACAAAGTCCATCCCTTGTGACCAAACATAGTTTTTAGAACAAATTTGGTTCTTGCCTCCAATCCACCGTTTATTCTGAGAAAACACCATGACCCTGTCTAGCCTGAGTCCTTGCGAGCAGTTATGAGAGTGCCATCAAAGCGGCCAAAAGCTGATCTGAAGTGACAGAACTAATTCAAATGAAAGAACAACCCACCTGGACTGTCCCTGCTTCCTAGAGAGAATCTGACCCATTTACACGGTTCAGAAGACGTCAGATAACACCCCGTGCAAGTCCTTGTTCCCTTTGCTGCTAGAGTTGTGGGGTTTAACAGCCTCAGAGCCCTGACCATACATTTTTCGCTTTTGGTAAAAAGACAGTACAGTGCTTGTTCTTCCTTCAGGCTGGGGATGATCTACTATGTCTTTCCTGTAGCTGTTTATATACTGTGACATGCTGCAGAGCTATCAAATGACACCCTAAGATTATGGCTGGAACGCATTGTATGAATGCACTGTTACATGAAAAATGGTATTCCCAGGCTATTACATGCCAATTCTTCTGAGTCAGAAGAGGGCCTGAAATCTTTTGCTTTCCGTTTTCCAGTGCTGACCATGTAGTCGATTTCACATATCTGGGGTCTCTATGGGATCTCTATGTGACTGTCGAGAAACAAAAATTATGCGAAATATTCCTGAAACACTGAAGGATTTTCAGTGCTTTGTATTCTGGTGAAACCGATCAGGACCTTTCAGTTGATGTTAGAAATCTGTGGAAAGAGAGATTTTGGTTTAAGTTTTATGTGTGTAGTGGAAGCAGAAACAGAAGAAGTGTGGAAGAAATCACATTCTTTGCTAGTTTAATATTCCAGCATTTCTCAAGTGCTGTTTACACAGCAAATAGAAGACACTTTAAAAGCCCTTCACCCTAGAAAAAGGAAAGTGTATGTATCAGTCACCATATGCTCCTTGTGGGCCAGATTCTCATGTCTTGCTGAGTTGTTCTGGGCATGAGGCCAGAAGTAGGACAAAGGTGGCTTTAGGCCACCTTCACATGGGGCCAGCTGGGGCTGGTCCATTCCCTAGTGTAAGAGCAACTTTCCGGCATCTCTAACTTATAGTCATCTACCCAGGGTCCCAATGGGCTATTTTGATAGCAAGTGGTCGGGGGGAGTAGGAACACCCTAGCCAAACCTCCTTTTCTCCATGCCTAGACCCTATGCTGGGCATAAGAGCATCCTGAAAACGTACAGACATTAGCATTTCCAGTGACCGGTAATGAAGGAATGGAAGTAACAGGGACATAAGTAAAATAGAAAGGATTTAAATCAAATAAAATTGGTGTCAGTCAAAGTGTTTTTTGGTTTTTTTTCGTGGCTGCCCTTTTTTCTTATATACATTTTCTAAGAATGTAAATCTGCAGTTACTCAGGAAATGGTATATTTATCAGTTTGATAGAGGTTTTTTAAAAATAAAAAACGGCTAATAACCCTTGTTTTTACAGATCAGCTGATTTTTAACCCACTAAAAAGCCAGTCAGAATGCATACTTTAAATTGTGGTACACTATGCAACTCTTGCTTCACCACCACCATGTACATCTGTCAAATAGAACAAGAGCAGCTGCATCATAAATCATTTGGTACAACATTAGTAAAGTCTTTGTATCAGGCCACTGTCACAGAATAAATGTTTCCCCCTTTGAAAATAAATATCTTGCCTTGGCTTTGATGTTCAGTTTGATAAATGATTTGACTTTGCTTTAGGATTTCTGTGGTAGTGGGAGACCATTATTCCACGACAACATTTAATTTCATAGATATTATCTATTAATTTAATTGTATTTGAGGCTCGTGACAATCCTAAATTTGGAGGGGGGAGGGGAAGATGCTAAATTAACCTGTTACACATCAGGCTTACAATACCAACAGCTCATTAACCTTAGGAAACAAATTTCTAACTAAACTAATATTTTTGCTCTTTGCTATTCTTCAATATTATTCTGATCATCTCAAATGCTACTGGAATGGGGAACAGGACACCACAAGCAAATATACTGGGGAGTGTGCTAATGCAAATAAAAACACATTCCATGCTTCCTGTGCACAGGAAGGCCCTGTGACCTTATAGATAGGTAAATCAGGGGACAAGGTACAAGCCAAATTTTCAAACAAGGCCTCTGAGTCTTAGGGTACGTTGGGCCAGATTTTCAGAGGTGTGACCACCTGCAGTTCCCAATGACTTCATTTGGAATGATGCGGGCTCAGCACTTTGGAAAATTAGGCACTAGGTATTTTAAGTTGGGAGCCCAAAGTCACAGGCCACTTTTGAGAATTTTGGCTTAAATTGCTAGAGTCACACAGTAAGACAGTGGCAGAACAGTAACAGAAGGCAGGTGTCCTGATCAGTAATCCAATGCCCTATACATTGTTATACCAGTCTGCCTGTTTCTATCCTCCACAGAGTGCCTCCTGAGCTCTTTGCTTATCTTTTGCTGCTGAGCTGAATGATTCTGTGAAGGCAGCATCTTACTTTGTGTGTGAAATGTCCAACATGCCCTCAGTCACAGGGTTTTTAATTGTGTTAACGAGATCAGTGCCCAGAATTTATTTACTAATATTTAATGCTGAATTCTACTGTAGCCATTGGATGCACAGGGGTCCCAAACAAGGAAGGCTTTCTTATCAGATACTTAAAATAACTCAGCAGAGCTTTCACACATATTTTAACAGTAACAGAAAAGTTCAGATGAAGATGAAGAAGGAATGAAATACTGGACACTTTCTGTTGGCAGGAAAAATAGATACAGCAAAAATAATAATGTAATGCAAATATAGCTTTACAAAATGCATGGCTTCAGAAACCTACATCTAGTAGAAGGGTTACTTAGTGAGTTAACTAAGTGATAATAAACAATTAGAAAATGTGATTTACTTTTTTGCAAAATTAAATTCAAGTTTAAAGCAGCCATTGGGAAAACATGTAGTAACCAATGCTGAGAATTATATTTAACTTCCGGCCATAATTAAATGTTTGCATGTAACATCTATATTTCATTCTTTGAGACTGCAGCATAAACTATGAAAATAGATGACTCTAACATATGGTACATGATTTGCATTATTTTGTGCATGGTAGCCATACAAATATAAATACGCAAGCTGGAACATACCAAAATAGTATAGCAGACAGGGAGGAAGAAAGATAAAATTAGCTTTAAAATTGACCAGGTTGTGATAACTTGAGACACTTCAATGGCACTGGCCACTTTTAAGATAGCGTTTGAATTTATGTTTATGAATTTATTGGGGCCAGGATCACATTTCTTATCAAAGTAGTGGGCTTTAGGAAACAAGCATGAAAGAGGAAGATGCATTCTTTGGAGATCTTTCTAGTCAGATCAAAAAAACAACTGAAGATGAGCAACATGGGTTCATTGTTAGGGCTATATGAAACGTTTGCATGGAAACCAGGAAGTGCATGAAATGTTCCTGGCTTACAAACTGAAAAGCACTGAAAAGTTTATCAAGAGGTTTGCTAAATTTCTTTAAATTTAAGAGAACTTGGAACAATTAATGATTTTTCATCCAAACTAAGGAAAGCTCATCATCTTGATATAAAACCAGGTGATGACTTGAACTGGATTGAATTTTTGGGTGTGTTTGCACCAAAATTTGAAGTGACATTTATTGGATACAAAGTCAGATTAACTGAAACCCAGAAACTTTATTTGCCCAGTTTTTCATTAGACTAGGGCCATGTCGTAGATGCCTTTGCTATGTGCGGGCTTCCCTATGCAGGACCACAAAGGAGTGCATTGTGGGAAAGCAAGAAAAGTTGCAGGCGTATAGGTAGGATGTGCCTCCAGTGTTGATTCACCTGTCCAGGTGGGGTTGGATGGACAGTGAACCACTTCCGTTGTTCCTTCCAATATCCAGGAGTAGAGTGAATAAGGGATTTGGTTTTGGCTCACTGGTAATTCCAAAACATTTGGGGAAAAATCATTTCAGGTTACACCAAAAACTTTTTTTTTTTTTTGAAAAATTTGGTGAATCAAAAAACTGGGGAAAAAATGGTTTCAGATTGAACCAAATGCTGCATTTTTGATTTTGACCATTTAAAACCATTTTTGATTAAAGAAAAAAGGAAATTTTGAAACAAAGAGTTATTTTGAACTGAAAAACCAAAACATTTCATTTCAAAAAGGTCAAACTGGAAAATTTTGATTTTCTCTGCATTTTTTTAGTTTTTTTTTTTTTAACAAAACAATTCAGTGAAACTAGTAAAAATTTGTGAAATGTTTTGGTGTCACTGAATCTTCATTTTCACGGACAAAATTTTTCAGCTGAAAATTTCCAAATTTGTTAAAAAAAATAAACTGTGTGTAAGCAGTTTCTGCCCAAAATTTGCTTTTCAGAAAGACAATCTGCAAACAAGGACTTTAATGAATAGTTCCTTGTCAGTCTACATTCTATCAGCCCTACCTGCCTACTGTAGTCCTCTAATTCTGAGCTGCAGATGAACCATAATGTTCTTTTATTTTGATGGAATTTCATGAGTTCAAGCATGATGGTTTGCCTGAGGTGAATCGGGAGACTTTATAGGCTTTCTTGTTCAGCTAGGACTCTTAGCACACAGCACTATCAAAAGTAGATCATCTCAGGTGTCCATTTGCCAGCCTTAATGATGTTTCAGATCATCCCAGTGATTACATATCACAATGAAACGGGAAGAAAAGAAACTGTTGTCATTTCTGTAGTGGCTTCTCACAGTAATTTAGGGCTATTAATGAATGACTAAAGGTAAAACCTTTTCATCCAGCTTAATTCATACTGGGTGAAATTTGTTCCCTCATACAGATTTGGACAATTGATTAAACTACTTTGCCTGAGGAAATCTAGGCACCATCAGAATAACTGAATTAGGCATGTCTCTGCCAACTTAAATTCTGCTTATCTTTACTCTTCACTTTCAACCAGATATAAAATGGAGAGATTAAAATATTGTGCTAAAAGATGAACAGGATAAAATGGATCAGCAGTAGAAGTGTAAGAGAGCTTGACACGAGTATCTATTTTTGACATTTTCGAATCTGAGGTATTTTATTTTGACCAGTGTACAAACAGTTAATATCCTTTACGCGTTTCCCATTTAAAATCAGTATATCTAGGTTTTACCTACACTGTAATCCTACCTCTTAGGTGCTGTGTATCAGTTGCATAATCCTGGGGAAATGCACTGTTGGTGTCAGACCAAACGCGCTGTCAGCCAAAGTAACAGGATTTTTGCTTACTGCTTTATCTTCTGACATCACTTAGTCATTCGCAAAAAGAAAAGGAGGACTTGTGGCACCTTAGAGACTAACCAATTTATTTGAGCATGAGCTTTCGTGAGCTACAGCTCACTTCATTGTGTGTCTCCGATTTTTATGGGTCTGATCTTGCTTCCATTGGGCCCAATTCTGCTATCTTTATACTGAGTAGCACTGTATTTCAATGTAAATACTTGTCATTTAAGCCATACGGAGGCAATGAAGTTTCGGAAAACCTGACATGCTTAGCATTTTTTGCTCAGGAGCGGTTCATGATTCTGGAGCAGTGGAAGAGATGCTGGTCACAAAGGAAGGGCTCTAGCATTGCTGTGTAGGAACTTGCATAACACCTGTGAGCACCATGCCTGGAATTCTGGGCCATAAAAACAAGGCAGATTTAATCTATGAAATGTTAGGTTGGGTGATTCTTTAATAAGGATTTTAAAAATACATACAAATGCAAGATACAATAATGATCAACTAGAATCTCAGGGTTAACCAGAATTTCCTTGATAATGTGACTCTGTTTAATATTATTTTAATTAAATGCATGATAATACAGATGCAGCTACACTGAGAGAAAGAGAGGCAGTGTTCTTTTTCCATAAATATATACAGTTAATATAGAGGCAGGGCTGTCACAGTGAGAAGGCAAAGGGGCATTAAGACCAAATTCAGAAATAGAATTGGAGGGTCCTATGCAGGAAAGTGGTTAATTTCAGCATTGCCGTTAGGAAAGAGCGTGATTGACTTCCAAAATACCACATTTAATATGTGATCTCCTACAACTATAAAAATCTTTCATGCCTTTTGCCAAAAAGTTTACTGAGAGGGACCAGGTTGCGGAAGCGATGGGTCCCATGCAGGATTATACTTGCACAGTTAAATTCAATAATCCAGAATAAACTTTTACATTTTAACTATATAGGATTCAAAGTCTCTGCATCAAGAACCACAAATGCTCCGAATTAAATAGGAGCATCTTCAGTGTGGTAGTTGGGAATCAGACAGAGAAAATCCATATTAACAAAAACAAGAGGTGCACTCTTAGTAACCCCGCCAGCACCATCCTGAACATGTATCCCAAAGGGTTACCTCTTTCAGGAGTGGGGTTGTGTTTCACGCTTCGCAGAACTGTACATGCACATCATAGTTCATGAGGAGACTGGGTAACTGCTTGTGGAACTACCCATTTGCATGTGCAAGTCCACAGGACAATTTGAGGCTGTCCTGAAAATGTGGCCTTGAATGTTTAAAAATTAAGGGCATAATATAGAGAGGAGACTACAGTATACTTTTAAAAATGTTCTACAACTGGACGGGGAATACTTACAGTTTAACTAGGTTATGAATTAATACTTAACTGCATTAGTGCAGCAAAGCGATGACCCTCATCTGACCTTGGGACCTACTGTACAGTCTCCTTTAGCTGCCATTCTACTGAAAATAATGGGGACATGCATAATAATACAGTCCTGGAGTGCAATAAGGATGGCCTCCAGGAATTAACAGACTGTTCTCTGCCTGGTGTAGTGGTGTAATATAGCAAAACCTTGGGTCGGTTCCAGGATATTAGAGAGACAAGGTGGGTGAGGTAATATCTTCTATTGGACCAACATCTGTTGGTGAGAGAGACAACAAGCTTTCAAACTACATACCCAGAGCTTTTAGGGACTGGATTTGGACACCTTTACACATGCTCAACAGTACTTTACACCACAGATCTGGGAAAGGCACTCAGAATGTCATAGCTAAATACAAGGTCAAACAGATAGTGTAAGTAGTTAGGTCCCTTACAACATGTTCTAACTACTTATGCTAAACTATCTGTTCGATCTTGCATTTATCTATGATACACACCTTTCCTAGACCTGAGGGAGAGCTCTGTGTATGTAGCTTGAAAGCTTGTCTCTCTCACCAACAGAAGTTGGTCCAACCAGTGAAAGATATTACCTCACTCACTGTTTCTCTATAAGGTGTATCGGGCATCTAATGTCCTCTGCCACTGGTTTGCCACACCCTGCCCAAATGTGACCTTGTGAGAGAAAGGAACAGCAAATTGAAACCTCCAAGAGTTATAAGAACAAAATTTGGTCCTCCAGCACCTAGAAGACCCAGGAGTGGGTAGAAGCCACTCAGGGCACAGCAGGCAAGGTTAAAAAATCTGACTGCTTCCTCCAGGGATAGTTCAGGGTAAAGCTGGAACAGGGGAAGAAGGACCTCCCTAGTCTTAACCCAGAAACCTGATTTGGTAAGGGGCCTAACTCTGATCGTGCCTTTTGCCTGAGCCAGTGAAAGACTGTTGTAGAATTTAAAGCCTATGTGGTCATCTGGCATTGGGTATTAATTGTCTGCTGTAAAACGAAAGAGAGCTTGAGACACTCCAGTGATTCAAGCGAACCTGTGACACAGCCCCATGATTCCTGCTTGGAAAGACCATATAATTAAACTCTGCTTTAGCGAGAGGTGAATCTTCTGACTACAATATCTTTTCTGCCCATGAATACTCCAAAGCATCAAACTGTTATTACCGAAAACATTTCCTCCAGCAGTAGTGCTACTAGTAGAGACTAGAACCCGACATTTTTCAGCTGCAGAGCTAGCTACCAATCAACAACTCATGACTGTATCTGTAACCTGCACCTGTCTATCTTAATCTTTACTGTTTAAGCCATGTCGTCATTTAGGCCCTGATTCATTGACTCTCTGCTTGACTCCATCCCTGTCCAGCAAAGCACTTAAAGACCTTCTGTAGATTAGGATTTAAAGGTGTGGTGTTAGAAAGGATTAACAAACAGAGGTTAGACAAGGCTGTGTAGCCTTTAACATATGCTAAGCTGTGTTAAAGCCCAGGGGAACCTAGCCTTTAATTCAACCAGTTTAGCATTTTTTAAAGTCTATCTGAATCCAGTCCTAAAAGCTGAGTGTTTCTCATCACGGTTCATGAAGGAAGGGAGAGTTTCCTCTTAATGACAACTGAGGCTCCATAGAAAGCCATCTCCTTTCCCAAAGCTGAAGTATCTCCAGTGCATTCAGGCAGAAATATCTTCCAGCTCATAAGGATTGAATTAGCAGGGCCTGTGGGAAAAGATAGGTACTGTTAAAGAATTGTACTTGTATGGAATACCTAGTCAGTTTATATTTGAGTTTGATAATTGGACACTTAATTAATCTAATGCTGAATGCATAACACAGGAAGATGAAAATTATAACAATGTTGAGACAATGTGAAAAATCCCAGGGTGCTTCACTGCAAATGAATGAAATATTTTATTTCTGTTTGCAGACAGACCTTCTTGAACAAGTGACACTCATTCAGTTATCTAATTAGAAAAGGTCACAAAACAGATCTATGTTGAAATAGCATGTAATTACTAATTAAGTAAACTAATTGCTGCTTTAAACCACTGTTTCATTAAATTCTAATACTGAGCTGAGCATTCTGCACACCAAGCAAACCCAATGAATTCTGGCTTTGCAGTGCTGTGCAAAGGTACAATTTATAAAACTGCCACCAAGTGAGAAACAATAATATTTTAAATGCCAAAAGGCTGTGTTGTCCCTGTGCAAAATCCTCACTGCAACTGCTGTACACAGAATGACTCCAGTCTTTTATGGAGTGACCACACTGGCTTAGGTGATCTATCCAGTGATGAGAAAGCCTCATAAGGTTCAGACAGGCTCCTTCTAAACACCTAAAACACAGAGCTTTCAGTTGGGTGTTGAACAAAATTCTGAAAAAGCAAAGGAAGTCACAACAAATAGTGGTTTCCTTCTTTGTTCCCTGTGTTTTCATGTGTGTGTGACTCTATACGTTCAGAGATTTTTTTGAAATGATGATTTTTTGTATTCATTATGGCCGTAGAACCTGTTGAAAAGACTTTATTGGAAAAATGTGTTTTGTTTACACTTTGATCTGAGGTGGGGCTCACTCCACTATCTTAGGGCAAAATGTTGTGTAGCTGGGTTCCCAGCATTGAGAATAGCCAGGCAGGTGCTCAGGTTATGGCAATGTGTAGATGATTATCTGAGTTGCATTTGTTTCACTCTTCCAGAAAGCAGGCTGAAAATCATGTGAGAAAAGACAACATTTGTCTGGACAGGAGTTGCAATTCAGGTCAGGCTTCAAGGAAAGATTTGGCTTGAAGTAAAGGAGCTGTCATGTCAGAACAGACACGTTACTCCAGTCTCCCTGGCTCTGAAGAGAGCCTTTGGTCCTAAGAAAGAAAGAAAATATGTCAATGAGAATTATGAGAAACACTCTTTTGAGTTAGGAATGACTAAGCTCCTTTAGAAAGTAGTTTTGCAAATTCATGTCTCTAGTTTCATATTCTATGGCTGCACCTTATGATGTCATCAATAAAATGTATAATTATGCTGTAGGACTTCATTTAGGCAATATCACCTTAAATTTTAGCTAAGAGAATAGGAGTTTTCACTTGCTTCATGTACAGTCTGGATTGTAATTAGATTATCTAGTGACACCTAGTGATGGAGACCAGAACACAGATACATCCAAGAGATGTTTGCATTAGAGAGGCTGATGCTGTCTAAAGTATGAAGTGGAAGCATGCGGCTTGCCAGAGAGTCTAGCTGGGGAACAAAACTCTAGCCATTCTCTCCTGGTAAAATAGTAATTATTTAAAATAATTGTCTGGGCTCTAGACTCACCACATAATAAAGTCAATTGTGGGTGTGAATGTGAACATGGTTGTGAACCTTGATTAGGTTCCATGAGACAGTCAAAGACCTTCAAGCATGAGGCCACTGTGACGGGAAGAGAGACTGAACATGGGAATGGGGTGTAAAAGAGCCATAGGGAGGGAGGAGAGACGGAAGCACTGTGAAGAGCATAGGGGGTAAACCATTTTTTTTGCAAATCGAAAGTGCTGCTGTTGCCAGGGGGGGAAAGAGTTTTGTCTAGAATCGGAAGTGGCTGGGATATTCTCAGCTCCTGGGGAGGCTGAACAGGGCATGACCGACACATGGAAGATGTTGGCATATGGGGCAAGGGTTGGAGAGTAGTGGAGGCTTTAGGGTGTTGGGGACAAGAGCAGATACCTGCTACATGCAATTTTACAAGGGCTTGCCATTTTCTTAAATGGCAGGCTGGATTCTCTGGTGTGCTGAGGTCACCTTGTGAGAAGTGTGTGAACAGCCAGTAGTGAATTGTCTGGTGCAGAGAAGCTGTCTTCTGGCAGAAAGCTGGTGGAATCAGCTGTGCCACATCCTACACCAGCAAAAAGAAATGGGCAACATGTGGCCAGGGAGGGAAAGATTGTAGTGGAATGGAGCTCCCTGCACCCAGTCCATCACTGACGTATGGTCCTGTGCAGTCCTAACTTGTACAGGAGCAGGGCACGCCTGAAATCAGGGAGCTGCAGCTGGATCCCTCAGGGCCCCCTCTCTACTGCATCTTTATGTAGCTGTACAGTCAGCTCACACAGATGTGCAGATCTTACCATTTTTGCTGCCCTCTACATATTTATATTAGTTTGGAATAATTTCAATGCACTGAACACACCTTAGAAACCACTTGTAAAACTGTAGAATAGATTCAGGAGAAAGCATGGCCAGTTTTCTTTTTAACTCCCAAGTATGGTGTGTATGACTACACAGGATGAGGATGTAGTGCAATGAATAAAATGGGCCGTCGAGTTTGTTCATATCTTCCACCAGAAAAGGGAGGGTAGCTAGGAGGCAGAAAAGTCCATATTGAGAGGGAAGAAATGTAGGGTGTCTCAGAGGCAGCGGAGCCCCACTTCTCCATGTGCAAATGGTTGGAGCCTGTTGCAGCGGATTCCTTCCAGGTGCAGAGCTAAGAGGAGCAGGGACCGTTAGCCTGGGCCAGTTAGCTTAAACTCTTCGGGGCAGGGACCATCTACTACTTTGTGTTTGTACAGTGCCGAGCACAATTCTTGCCACTAGATGTTCTTGGCTGGCTTTTAGGTACTGCTGTAATAAACATCATTAGGCAGATTAAGTGGGAAAGATCACTATGACAGTGCCATTGCTATTTAACAATGGATTTATTATTATTATTTTCTGTGCATACCCACTATTCACTGAAATTTTCCCTGGCACTCATCTCGAAGACTGGAAAAACAGAAATGAAATTCAGTAGTACAAAGTGCAAGGTCATGTACTGAGGGTCTGAAAATAAGAACATTTGCTATACAATGGGGCTTATCAGTTGGAAATGACAGAGGAGGAGAAACCTGGGTGTGCGCGTCTATCACGGGATGACTATGAGCCACAGATGTGATGCAGCTGCAAAAAAGGTTGATGCAATTGTAGGATGATGTAGCAGGCAAGACAATTTTAATAGAGATAGGGAAATATTAATGCCATTTTACAGGGCACTGATAAGACTCATCTAGAATACTATGTACAATTTTGGTTGCCCATGTTCAAGGAAGATGAATTCAAACTGGAACAGGCGCAGAGAAGAGCTACTAGGATCATTAGGGGAATGGAGGGCCTAGCTTATGAGAGGAGACTGGAAGAGCTTCGTTTGTTTAGGCTAGCAAAATAAAGGCTGGAAGGGGAGATGACCACTCTCTATAAATACATTAGGGGGTAAACACCAAGGAAGGTGAAGAGCTATTTAAGCTAAAGGCCAATGCTGGCACATGAACAAATGGGTGTAAATTGGCTATACACAAATTCATGCTGGAAATTAAACGGTTTCTAACCATCAGAGGGGTGAGGTTCTGGAACAGCCTCCCAACAGGAATTGTGGGGGCAAACACTGAATTAGTTTTAAGAGCAAGCTGAACAAATTTATGAGGGGGTTGTATGATAGGGTTACTTGTGATGGTGCCAGCAGGGCTCAACAGCCCTGGGAGTCCCTTCCAGTTATGTCCCATCCAGTCATGCTTCAGGGTTTCAACTGGTCACCTGAAAGGGTCAGGAAGCGTTTCCCTCTACCCCCTGCCAGTGTATTCTGGTTGGTTTGTTTCTTTCTCCTTCCTCTGAAGCATCAGAGATGGTCAGAACTGGAGATGGGACACTGGACCAGGGGGCCAATGCTCTGAAGTGATGCTGAGAATTCTCTTTCTCAGGTGCATGGCTGGCTGGTTCCTTGATCACATGTTCAGGGTCTAACTGATCGCCATATGTGGGAAAGAATATTCCCCGAGGTCAAAATGGCAGTGGACTTGGGGAGGGAGGGGGAGACTTCTCTTCCTCTGCAACATGGAGCATGGGTCACTTTGCAAGATTATCCAGGTACATCTCAATTAATCAATTCCCTGCCATTGCAGGGGCCTTGGGCACTTGTACACGTCCTCAGTCCCTTCTATTCTCTGCTGTCTAGTCTCCTGTGGGCTGTAATACTTTGGTCTGATTTAGGTTGCTGGGTTTAGTGTTTGGGTGCTGAGTGGTGTTGGTTGCCTGTGATATAGAGAAGGGTGGAGTAGATGATCTGGTGGTCCCTTCTGGCTTTAACTCTTTGCTCAAATCTCTGGCAGGTTTTCTCTCTTGGCATCCATTTGAATCATGCAGGATGTAGTGAGGTGGGGTGGCCTCCCGAGGATCCAGAGTGGGAGGGCCCCGCACTGAGCCCTGGTGGGTGGAACCAAGACCTAGTTGCCCCTCCCCCAGAACGTGGGTGGGAGGGGCAGGAAGTATAAAAGGTGGCCCAGAAAGCTCAGTAGGAGGCAACCACTAGAGACACCAGGCGCCTCCTGTGGCCTCCTGAGCTGGGAAGCAGTGGAGGGTGCCGAGGGAGCAAAGGACTGGCCTGTGCCACCGGAGCTGCTAGCTGATTCAGACCTGGAGGAAGCAGACAACTGGCCCAGACAGCCCAGACCGCCGTTGGACCTGACCCCCAAAGACTTGCTCGTGGCCCCGGAAGCCCCCTCAACCTTGACCCCTCCTCACAGCAACAGGTACACCAAGGAGGGGAGTGTGGAAGTGGCCCAGGGGTAGCAAACCCCTGTCTAGCCGCAACACTGACAGAGGGTGAGTCAGCGTGTTGCAGTGTGGATCCCCGCTGACACAGTGACAAAGTGCTTTGTCACTGTTAGGGCCCTGGGCATGGACACAGTGGAGTGGGTGGGCCTGCGTCCCCCTGTCACCACAACCCAGGGTGGCACTCTCCCCTTCCCCAGGCCGGAAGCCTGAGCCTCAGACTCTTTGTTGTCCCGCCTTGATCCAGGGCTGGGATAATTGACTGTTTATTTGCTGCTCAGCCTGCACACAGGTCTGAGCCTCAGACTCTGTGTTGCCCCGCCTTGATCCAGGGCTGGAGCCCATTGACTGTTTGTTTCCTGCCCAGCCTGAGCAGAGGCCTGGGCCCCAGCTGCGCGCAGAGATTGCTTCATTCCCCATGGCAGCCAATGTAGCGGGGTGGCCTCCCAAGGACCAGGAGTGGGAGGGCTCCCACACCAAGCCACTACACTTGGTGGAGAATGCAGGCATCGAACCGAACCCTGTGATAAGGGGTCCCGTGGCTGCCCCTGACAAGTTCTTGGGAAAAAAAAGAGAGAGAGAGAGAGAGAAAAGGATGGAGCTGGACAACCTCCTTAAGTACCTGGCTGAAAGCCAGCAGCAGCAACAGCAACTGGTGCAGCAGTTGGGGGTCCAACAACAGCAAATCCTCCTGGAGCTGGGGGCACAACATTGGGAGCTGCAGCAGCAGTGCCTCCAACAGCTCACAACCTTGCTACCCCAACCCAGTGGGACCCCATCTGGGGAGGGCGTTGGCCCCACCACGGCTCCAGTGCCTGTCAGGCTTTCCAAGATGGAACCCGAGGACAATCCGGAAGCGTTCTTTGAGACCTTCGAGCAGGTCGCTGTGGTGGCCGGGTGGCCCCAAGAGCAGTGGGCAACCCTCTTGGCCCCATACTTGAGTGGAATCGCCCAGGCTGCCAATTGAAGATGGTGGGTGAAGACAGCCATCCTGGACGCCCTGGCTATTACACCTGAGACCTTTTGTTGGCGGCTCAGAAAGGCGACCTACCCTCCAGGGGCTCGACCTCGCACCGTTGCCCATGAGATAAAGGATCTTTGCCTGTGGTGGTTGCTCCCAGAGTGGCATTCAGTGGGAGAAGTCGCAGAGAAAGTGGTCCTGAAGCAATTCACCCAGATTCTCCCACCCTGCGGTGGGGCATGGGTATTCTCCCACCCTGCGGTGGGGCATGGGTACTCCGACACTGCCCAAAAACTTTAAGGGCTGTCACCTTGGTGGAGGACTTCTTGGCTGCTGAAGATCCCATTGGGCTGGGGACCTGGGCTCTGGGCACCACAACTAGGGTGATGTCCCCAGTGTCGACCCAGAGACCTGGACCCAGACCGGAGCAGCGCCCGGGCGCCCTCAACTCCAAGAACTGCACCTGTAAATCCCACCTCCCCCGATCATCCACAGGGTGCACCTCTCAAGAAGCGTTGAGCTTGGCAGGCCTGGATTATCATAGGAGCCCACCTCTAGAAGCAGCGTCCCCAGCAGCGCATTCCATGTGGGGCCCTGCTTCACATGTGGCTGTTTCGGACACTTACAGCAGGAATGTCCAGAGATGGATGGTAGCTTTGACCAGGTCTGCACTGGGGAATCTCGGGTCCGTGAGCCATCCTCCCTGAAGCTGACAACATCAGTGGAAGTGGGCCCCAAGCCCGTCATGACTCTCCTGGATTCGGGATGTGGGCAGACCCTCATATGGCAGGGAGTCATCCCAAACCCAAAAAGGACTGAGGGAGAGATTCGACTCCAGTGTGTTCGCGGAGACATAAAAGTATACCTCTGGGTCCGGGTACTTCTAACGAGTGCTTTAATAGAACGCTCAAGACAATGCTGAGGAAATTTCCTCCTCAAGAACTGCAAAAGTGGGACCAGCTACTTCCACCATTGCTCATGGCCATCTGCGAGGTACCCCAGTTGTCCACTAAGTTTTCGCCCTTTGAACTCTTGTATGGGTGCCAGCCCCGCGGTGTACTGGATGACAAGAGGACTGGGAGTACAACCCCTCGACCTTCCAGGGGTTCCTCCAATATGTACTGCAATTGTGAGACCGGCTTGACCGTGCTGGGACCCTCACCCGAAAAAATCTTCAGTTAGCTCAAGGGATCCTGGAGCAATGCTATAACCACAGGGCTCAAACAAGAAGCTTTGCACCTGGGGTCCAGGTACTTCTACTCCTCCCATCAGATGAGTTGAAGCTCCTGGCCCCGTGACAAGGTCTGTATGAAATTGTCAGTTGGGAAGTTTTTCCTAATGTCCAACCTAAACTGCCCTTGCTGCAATTTAAGCCCATTGATTCTTGTCCTATCCTCAGAGGTTAAGAAAAACAATTTTTCTCCCTCCTCCTTGTAACAACCCTTTATGTCCCCTCTCAGTCTTCTCTTCTCCAGACTAAACAAACCCAATTTTTTCAATGTTCCCTCATGGGTCATGTTTTCTAGACCTTTAATAATTTTTGTTGCTCTTCTCTGGACTTTCTCCAGTTAGTCCACATCTTTCCTGAAATGTGGTGCCCAGAAGTGGACCTTGCTGCCATACAATAAAATTTCCCTAGAGCCTACAGACCTGTTCTAGTTTCGAAGCAGAATAGATCAAAGCGCATGAGGGAACTTTCAGTGTGCAGTAGCAAGGTTCACATGGGCAGTTAGTGTGCGGCAGACTAGTGTGTTCTAGATTTACACCCCCCTTGCTGTGCACTAACTGTTCATCTAGACAAGCCCTTAGTAGCTCAGCTCACCGTTCCGGTAGGTGAAGCCACCTTAAAATATCCTGTTGCAGCTTCGTAGATCTTCCAGATGTGACCATTCTTGGTGGAAGTGGTTATGTTGTCGTCTTTGTTCTGCCTCCAAGCTGGATGTTTTGCAAAGTGCTGTGACAGTTCATACTACACTGCTGCCAGGTACGAACAGTTGATAAATGGGGAAGAGATACAGAGCAACTGAGCAAAAACCAAGTAAACTTAGTGCTTGAGGTGAAAGACAAGTGCATCATGTCCAGAAATTCTATCCTTACAGGAGGTAGCAGTGTTTAATCTCTTTGCTCTCTATAGAATTTGTCGCTGCTTTGCAATAATTGCCCATTCCTGAAAATCACAGGACAAGCTATGTTCCTGATCCAGAGGGTTCTCCATGCACAGAAATGTGTATGCTGCCATCCGCTGCACCCTTAACATGAGCAATGTATGCAGGCTGAAAGGAGCAATAAAGAGTCCTCACAGCATGGTAAAATAGCCCACTGGAATCCTCCCCTGCACTGGTAGGATTCCTTCTAATCAAGAGCCATCTTGGTCTGAGTCTCTCTGTGCAGCCTTTTGTGCACACAGGTATGGCTAGTTTGGAAAATCTGACTAACCTTCTCTTGTGGGTGGCTCCCAGATCTTGGGGTCCCACTGCTGCTAACATGATGTGTAGTGGTGCTGCCATTCCAAGCTGCTTCTTGCTGACTGGGAAGCCTGCACTGCTAATAATCTGAGTGGCCCCCTCACCCGAGAAATCAGGAGGTCTCTCATTTCACTGTAGTCCTGCATAGGGCATGAGACCAGTTCCTCCTGCTTCTTCCTGTTTACAGGAAATCTCCTTCCATTGCTCCCTTAACTCAATCCATAAGGAAGGGACCAACTAGTCCTGGACATGCTGGAGCAGTTTCTACCATGCGCCAAGCTCCACTCATCAGTCAGGGGTTGTCAGGGAGCCAGGCAGCACTGGCCTTGGTATACAGTAGGGCAGCCTCCTGGCTTCTCTAACTTACGCTTTCAGTGTATGAGCTCTAAGGGATCACATGCTAGTCTAGTATATCAGTCTAGTATAGCTCTACCCCAACACACCTCCTATGCTGGCTTAAGCGGGACAGCTGGAATGGGAGGCAGATCTTCCAGCTTCATGCTCAACAGGCAGCTCAGCATTTCCATCCCCACAAACCCTTGCCCAGGAGGGAATTCTCCACTGGCCATTTATGGGTAGAATCTTTTGCTCTGCCTTTGTGGGGCAGATGGTCAGGAGAAGATTGTTGGTGATATCCTGGACCTTGTAGGTGGTCCAATCAAATGACTTCGCACAGGGCTCTAGATTTTCCTGAGTCGGCCTTCTACTCAGGTAGGATTTGGCTTTAATAGCTGTTGTTTTAATAGTATTTAAATGGCATTTCTGTGAATGTCAGCCTTTGACAGGAAATGGAAGTTTTTTCCTGTGGTTAACAATGATTTTACTGCTGATACTGCAGCTTAAAATGTGACTCTATTAGCACAGATGGCTTTGTGTGAGGGCTGTCAAACCATTAAAAAAATCACCATTAATCACAATTTTAATTGCACTGTTAAACAATAAGAAAATACCGTTTATTTAAATATTTGTGGATGTTGGGGGGAAGTGCGTGTGTGTGTGTCTATAGTGGGGTGGAAGTGTGTTTGAGAGAAACCCTGTGTGTGTTGGAGGAGTGTGTGAGAGAGACAGAGTATGAGAAAAGCGCATGAGGGAACTTTCAGTGTGCAGTAGCAAGGTTCACATGGGCAGTTAGTGTGCGGCAGGAACCCCTGGAAGGTCGAGGGGTTGTACTCCCAGCCCTCTGTCATCCAGTACACCGCGGGGCTGGCACCCATACGAGAGTTCAAAGGGCGAAAACAGGGTGAGAGAGAGAGAGAGTGTGTGTGTGTGGGTGGAAGGGCGGGAGACAAGAGTGTGTGTTGGGGTTGGGTGAGAGACAGTGCGCTGTCTCTTTAAGCAGAGCACTCACCAGCCTGAAGGCTTGTTCAATCAGCAGCAGCCACAGGCTCACTGTCCCTCCACCCCAGCTCAGCGGAGATCCTGTACGTAGGTGGCGGGGAGGGGGGGGGAGACACTGATAGGGTGACCAGCTGTCCTGATTTTATAGGGAGTATCCCGATTTTGGGGTCTTTTTCTTATAGGCTCCTATTACCTGCCACCCCCATCCCGATTTTTCACACTTGCTGTCTGGTCACCCTACACACTGATATCAGTCCCCCCACTCTGCACTGCAGACAGGTTCCAGGTCCCGAGCACCTTGGCCAGGGGCAGCTCCAAGGTGTGTGTGTGTGGGGGGGGGGGGGGCACGGATAGGAGCAGCGGCAGCTGCAGAGAGCAGCAGAGCAGAGCAGTGGGGGTGGGGGAGGAAGGGCTCCCCTGCTCCAGAGGCATCCCCCTGAGCATGGCACCCTAGGTGGTGGCCCAGTCCACCCACCCCTAAGCCTGGCTCTCCTGAGCCAGCAGCAGCAGCAGGCAGGCTCCCCCTGTTCCCCGACCCCAGCTCAGAATGACCAGGTACATGATCGGTCTGGAGCAGCTTGGCCCAGGGCAGCTCCATGGGAGAGGGGCGGGGGGCACCTCTTCCCCAGCGGCACCCTGGTGTGCCATTAGCGCTCTTAAAAATATAATGTGTTAATTTGTTTTGCATTAATCACATGCATTGACTGTGATTAATTGACAGCAGCTCTACTTTGTACCCAAGTTCCTCCCTCCTGGGCAGAGCAGCTCTGTTAGATTCACACAGTCAGGGCTTCCAGCTGGTGGCTGCTCCTAGCACCTCTCATCCTGACTGTGGAGAGGGTCCATGGTAAGATGATACAGCCAAAGACTGTATCCACGGACTAGTGGGAGGATGGTGAGAGTCCTGTTCAAGGCCACCAAACCTTCCCCAAACCTTCCGGTCTCTACAGCTCCCTAGAGTTCTTTGGGGGGTCAGAAGGAAGGATACTACCATGAAGGAGGCTGATCCTCCATTTCACACAGGATGGGAGATCTCTGTGCAGAGGGTATCCTCCCTATGCCAATCTTGGGAGCATGGTTGGACTTCTAGTCATTAAGTCCTTATCCCAGAAAAACACTCCTCACTGACAGCAGTGCAATCCCATTGATTATGGTCCAGTCGCACTTCTTAGCATATGTGCAAAGTGCCTCAGATCCACTGCTGGTTGGGTCATTAGCTTCCCTGACTTGGTGCTGATGGGGAGTGCAACGTGAATGCTGACCCATGCCTCCCCCACACTGAAGTACCAGGGTAGGAGAATGTGGCTAAATGAGAGTTTTAGCAAAGAAAAGGCTGAGTAAGAATTTGGTACATTCTGATTAAGGAATCTGATTTAAAATGAAGTTCTCACTAGATTTCAGCCCCTTCAATCTAGGAACAGAAACTAGCCCCTGTCCATTTGAAATCAAAGCAAACATCATAAGGTGGGTACAGATATGGGGATTTGAATTTGAACCCCCACCAGCTCCCAAAATTCCAGACGGTTCAGCTTTGAGGTTTCATTTTATGTACTGCAGGCTGAATTAAGAATCCTGCTGCTGCTATGAAGGGCTTGGCGATTACTGCATCTTTGTGCTCACCTGAGTGGGGCTAGCTGTGTTGGCCACCCTAAAGGGGGCAGGGAAGAATGAGGAGGTGGGGCAATGGCCCTGCACCCTCTGTGCTGGCCAATGGAGATGAGTGCATGCTTTAGGGGTGAAGCAACAGGCACATGCCCCCTGCACATCAGGGATCCCAAAGAGGCACTGGGCAAGCCTGCTCTACACTTAAAACTTAAGTCAACATAGCTACAGTGCTCAGGACTGAAAAATACACATCCTTGAGTGCCAGAGCAATGTTGACCTAACCCTCATTGTAGGCACAGCTAGACTGACAAAAGAATGCTCCCAGTCTACACTACAAAGTTAGGTTGATGTAAGTCCATTTGTGTTGACCTAGTTATGCATGTGTCTACACTTAAAATTTGTCTCCCACAAGTACAAGTGGCATACTATACTTCCCTGAGCAGTGCAGAGCCAGGGTTGACCTACAGAGGTCAATGCAAGTATAGATACTATATTAGTTGTGTAAACTCTAACCGTCCAACATGTAGTCCACAATGCTGCTGTTTTTCCATGACAGTGACTGCTATGGGCACAATTTTGAACTGCACTGCCCCGGCGTCACAGAGACCATAAGCCCATGCCCTCCTCCCTCTTTAAAACTGAGACAATAAGGGTAAAACAGAGATGGTTAAAGGATCAAGGAACCCCACGCTATGGGCATGGAGACACTGAACAATAGTCTCTGGAACTCAAGAAAATTCAGTCTATTCCTTACACATCCAGCCTCCTTCCCAGGCTTGGATGTGCTGTGGTGATACCATGGGTAAGACACATGCTCTCATGGTGGCCACATGCTCTCAGGTTCTCGGTGGCAGTGATCCTACTCACCACTATCATCCCCTCCATCAGGTTTACATCACCCCTCTGAGTTCAGTGTTCAAGGCCCTCTTGCCTGGCCACATCTCCCTCTGTTGGGCCCGCTCTGCCCAGGATCCCTATCTCCTCCTTCCTAGCTGCTCATTGTGCTTGGTTTCAGTTTACTTGCTGCATGGAGGGCCTTCCACTATCCTGGTTCTGGTCCCGTGGCTCTCCACTGTAGCTCAGTTCTGGCTCACTATCGACGTAGCTGGTCTCCAATGCTCCTGCTCCCCCAGCTCTGGGCTGCTGTTCCAGCTCCCCTAACTCAGCTCTACTTTGGCCTGGCAGCTCCAGCTCACATGGAAGACGGGCCCTGGGCTCTCAACTCCCTCATTGGCTTGCCACAGAATATCAGGGTTGGAAGGGATCTCAGGAGGTCATCTAGTCCAACCCCCTGCTCAGAGCAGGGCCAATCTCCAACTAAATCATCCCAGCCAGGGCTGTCAAGCCTGACCTTAAAAACTTCAAAGGAAAGAGTCTACCACCTCCCTAGGTAACAAATTCCAGCCCTTCACCACCCTCCTAGTGAAAGTTTTTCCTAATACCCAACCTAAACCTCCCCCACTGCAACTTGAGACCATTACTCTTTGTTCTGTCATCAGCTACCACTGAGAATAGTCTAGATCCATCCTCTTTGGAACCCCCTTTCAGGTAGTTGAAAGCAGCTATCAAATCCCCCCTCATTCTTCTCTTCCACAGACTAAACTATCCCAGTTCCCTCAGCCTCTCCTCATAACTCATGTGTTCCAGTCCCCTAATTATTTTTGTTGCCCTCTGCTGGATGCTTTCCAATATTTTCACATCCTTCTTGTAGGTTGGGGCCCAAAAAACTGGACACAGTACTCCAGAGGAAGCCTCACCGATGTCAAATAGAGGGGAATGATCACGTCACTTGATCTGCTGGCAATGCCCCTACTTATACAGCCCAAAATGCCATTGGCCTTCTTGGCAACAAGGGCGCACTGTTGACTCATATCCAGCTTCTTGTCCACTGTAACCCATAGGTCCTTTTCTTCAGAACTGCTGCCTAGCCATTCGGTCCCTAGTCTGTAGCAGTGCATGGGATTCTTCCGTCCTAAGTGCAGGACTCTGCACTTGTCCTTGTTGAACCTCAGATTTCTTTTGGCCCAATCCTCTAATTTGTCTAGGTCCCTCTGTATCCTATCCCTACCCTTCAGCATATCTACCTCTCCTCCCAGTTTAGTGTCATCTGCAAACTTGCTGAGGGTGCAATCCATGCGATTCTCCAGATCATTAATGAAGATATTGAACAAAACTGGCCCCAGGACGACCCTTGGGGCACTCCGCTTGATACCGGCTGCCAACTAGACATGGAGCCAATAATCAGTACCCGTTGAGCCCAATGATCTAGCCAGCTTTCTATCCACCTTAGAGTCCATTCATCCAGCCTATACTTCTTTAACTTGCTGGCAAGAATACTGTGGGAGACAGTGTTAAAAGCTTTACTAAAGTCAAGGAATAACACGTCCACTGTTTTCCCCTCATCCACAGAGCCAGTTCTCATCGTAGAATGCAATTAGATTAGTCAGGCATGACTTGCCCTTGGTGAATCCATGCTGACTGTTCCTGATCACTTTCCTCTCCTCTAAGTGCTTCAGAATTGATTCCTTGAGGATCTGCTCCATGATTTTTCCAGGGACTGAGGTGAGGCTGACTGGCCTGTAGTTCCTCAGGTCCTCCTCCTTCCCTTTTTTAAAGATGGGCACTACATTAGCCTTTTTCCAGTCATCCTGGACCACCCGTGATCACCATGAGTTTTAAAAGATAATGGCCAATGGCTCTGCAATCACATCAGCTAACTCCTTTAGCACTCTCAGATGCAGTGCATCTGGCTCCATGGACTTATGCTCATCCAGTTTTTCTAAATAGTCCCAAACCACTTCTTCCTCCATAGAGGGCTGGTCACCTCCTCCCCATGCTGTGATGCCCAGTGCTGACCTTGTTCGTGAAGACAGAGGCAAAAAAGCATTGAGTACATTAGCTTTTTCCACATCCTGTCACTAGGTTGCCTCCCTCATTCAGTAAGGGGCCCACACTTTCCTTGACTTTCTTCTTGTTGCTAACATACCTGAAGAAACCCCTTCTTGTTACTCTTAACATCTCTTGCTAACTGCAACTCCAAGTGTGATTTGGCCTTCCTGATTTCACTCCTGCATCCCTGAGCAATATTTGTATACTCCTCCCTGGTCATTTGTTCAATCTTCCACTTCTTGTAAGCTTCTTTTTTGTGTTCAAGATCAGCGAGGATTTCACTGTTAAGCCAAGCTGGTCGCCTGCCATATTTACTATTCTTTCTACACATCGGGATGGTTTGTTCCTGTAACCTCAATAAGGATTCTTTAAAATACAGCCAGCTCTCCTGGACTCCTTTCCCCCTCATGTTATTCTCCCAGGGGATCCTGCCCATCAGTTCCCTGAGGGAGTCAAAGTCTGCTTTTCTGAAGTCCAGGGTCTATATTCTGCTGCTCTCCTTTCTGTCTTGTGTCAGGATCCTGACCTCAACCATCTCATGGTCACTGCCTCCCAGGTTCCCATCCACTTTTGCTTCCCCTACCAATTCTTCCCGGTTTGGGAGCAGCAGGTCAAGAAGAGCTCTGCCCTTAGTTGGCTCCTCCAGCACTTGCACCAGGGTATTGTCCTCTACACTTTCCAAAAAGTTCTTGGATTGTCTGTGCACCACTGTATTGCTCTCCCTGCAGATATCAGGGCGATTAAAGTCTCCCATGAGAACCACAGCCTGCGATCTAACTTCTGTTATTTGCTGGAAGAAAGCCTTGTCCACCTCATCGCCCTGGTCCGGTGGTCTATAGCAGACTCCCACCATGACATCACCCTTGTTGCTCACACTTCTAAACTTAATCCAGAGACTCAGGTTTTTCTGCAGTTTCATACTGGAGCTCTGAGCAGTCATACTGCTCTTACATAGAATGCAACTCTTTCTGCCCTGCCTGTCCTTCCTGAAGAGTTTATATCCATCCATGACAGTACTCCAGTCATATGAGTTATCCCACCAAGTCTGTTATTCCAATCACATCATAATTCCTTGACTGTGCCAGGACTTCCAGTTCTCCCTGCTTGTTTCCCAGGCTTCATGCATTTGTGTATCGGCACTTAAGATAACTTGCTGATTGTCCCGCTTTCTCAGTATGAGGTAGGAGCCCTCCCCTCTCCTGCTCTCCTGCTTGTGCTTCCTCCCGGTATCCCACTTACCTCAGGGCTTTGGTCTCCTTCCCCGGTGACCCTAGTTTAAAGCCCTCCTCACTAGGTTAGCCAGCCTGCTTGCGAAGATGCTCTTCCCTCTCTTCGTTCAGTGGGGCCCGTCAGTGGGTGTTCTTGGAACACCATCCCATGGTCAAAGAATCCAAAGCCTTCTCTCCGACACCACCTGCGTAGCCATTTGTTGACTTCCACAATTCGATGGTCTTGTCCATCCTCCCTGTGGAAGGAAAAGGCCCGGGTAGAGAACACCACTTGCGCCTCAAACTCCTTTATCCTTCTTCCCAGAGCCACAGTCTGCAGTGATCTGCTCAAGGTCATTCTTGGCAGTATCATTGGTGCCCATGTGGAGAAGCAGGAAGGGGTAGCAATCTGAGGGCTTGATGAGTCTCTGCAGTCTCTCTGTCACATCATGAATCCTGGCAAGCAGCAGACTTCTCGGTTTTCCCAGTTGGAGTGCTGGCCTCTCTGTTGGCCCTGGGGACCAGTCAGTCCCAGGATCCGGTCTCCTCTTTGACTTTCTCCTGGAATTTGGAGATGCCCATCCAAAAAACCCATTAAGTTTCAGTAAGGGGCCAACAGCCCCATTACATACGCGAGGCACACCACAGGAATGGGAGAGGGCAACAAGAAAGCTGGTGTTCCTCTGCGGACCTCCTGCTTTTACAGTGACCCCACTAACACCCCAAAAACCACTGGAGGAGCCCAAGATGGAGACCCCTGCTGTGAACAGTGGAGGAGGAGGAAGAAGGGGGAGATGCAGCAGAGGACTCAAACCATGCCAAGAGCCAGGAACTGTTTGAAACTCCACAGGAGGCTAGCTAGTGCCCTCAGGTGAGCACAGAGGAGCCTGCTGATGAAGGAGAAGGAAGCATGGGTAAGTGTGTACATGCATTCTTCCTTGCAATTATTTTTTTGCTTTTCCTCCCTCAAACTTCACTGCCCTTCCTACCTCCCCCCTCACCTTTGTTCCCCATTTAGAAATGCTCTGCCAAACCTCCACACCTCTGTGATTGACACAGGTGCTGGTAGATGTCCTAAGGCAGCAAGCTTGCACCTATTCCTTTCCTGGTTTGGCATTTGTTTACATGGGTCCAGAAACTCCTGACATAGAGGAGTTTTGTCACCATTATGTACAGGATTATTAGGCAAGGGAACAGGTACAGACCAATGGGCTGGAATGGAGCTGGGAAATTTAAGGGCATTCCACAACAGTGAAACAATGCAATCCCTTCCCCCACCTCCAGATGTGCCTAAAACGTTTACCCCCCCCACCCAAGGCCAAACCCCATTGGTGGTGCACATCAAGCTGAGATGCGCTAGCCTGGTGAGTTGTGCTGCTCCTCTGATGGCTGCTCACTTTGGACCTTTGGCCTGGTGGGGAACATTGCTCTTCAGCTACTTGGCCTTCACCTTTAACCTAAAGATCATTCTAAACTTCAAGGGTGAACTCCAAACACTTTTGGCTTGGAAAAAACATTTGAGGAGCATCTAGACTAGTGGTGGACAACCTGCGGCCTGTCAGGGTAATCCACTGGCAGGCTGCGAGACAGTTTGTTTACACTGACCATCCGCAGGCACAGCCGCCTGCGGCTCCCAGTGGCCACAGTTTGCCATTCCAAGCCAATGGAAACTGTGGGAAGCGGCACGGTCTGGCCGCCGCTTCCCGCAGCTCCTATTGGCCAGGAACGGTGAACCATGGCTGCTGGGAGCTGCAGGCGGCCATGCTTGCAGACGGTCAATGTAAACAAAGTATCTTGTGTCCCACTGCAGGTTGCCCACCACTGATCTAGACCACCCATTATACAATCAGTTTACTCAAGGTAAAATACTCTAGTGAAGTCCAGCCCTACAAGGCATGATAGAGCCATGGAAAAGCCAACATAGTGAACTTTAGTTAATAAATAAACTCAGCAGTACAAGAAGACTTGTGTATTCACAAAGTATTGGAACATCAGTTTCCAACAAGAGAACACTTCTGGCATTAGTAAGAGACTGTAGAATTAATTCTGCTGCTCCTGCAGCCTTTCAGGCAGGGGCAGTGAATCAAGCCATTCAACTATCACTACATTCATTTAAAAATAGTTTAGGGCTCCCACATTCTTGGCCTCCTTCCCCAACATGCTTCATTTGAGGTGATGTTCTTTCACACATGGAAAATATTAGGTTTATCTAAGATATGAACGTCATGGGCAGTTTTAAGCCCACTCCAGTAGGAGGCAAATGTGGTTGACCACCAATACAGAAAAAATCAGTGATTCATGTCTATTTAGGGACTTTGAACAGATGGAGTAATTGTGGCTATGTCAGGGTGGGCTGATTTAAATCAAAGTGATTTAAGTCAACTATTTTAATCATGATTTAAATCAGCAAGTAGGAAGCCTTGATTTAAATGATCAAATTTAATCATCTTTTGCATCTGTACTTTAGTTGTTCACCTACAGAAAGGTTGATTTGCACTGGTTGGTAACCATTAAAGCATGTTGATTTGCAACTAAGCATTGCCTTTATGTAACCCACACATCTCCTGGCGGTGGTGTTCTTTCCCCTGGAGTGGCACTGAGACCACTTAGAGATTAATGAGTCTGCTACAACCTTTGCTAAGAGCCATGTGGCTTTTAGCTCATGCAGTAGAGGCTCATACACTAAACTCCAGAGATCCCAGGTTTGATCCCGCCGGCCAATAACCAGGGTTTGTTGCTGTTACATTTACACTAAATTTGGTGCTTCCTTTTGCTAACCTGGAAGATACACTCTATCACATGTATTTAAGACTTGCTTAAAATAACTTAACTTTCATTTATTCAGATTCTTAATCTTATTATGTTTTAGAAGATGGTAAATGATTAATTTCTTATTTACTAGATGATTTTTTTATTATGATTTGTATCACATTTTATTGGGATAGAAACTCATTCAATTAAAATGCAGAAAAACATCAATTTTTATATTTAATAAAACTACCTTAGAAGTGCTTGATGCATAAGAAAAAGAGTTTATCAAAGCTTCTTTTGCATTTAAAATTAACCAATTTAATAAACAAAGGAAGTGTTATGTATGGTTAATGAATTGAAATGATTGTTTCTGGTCACCATGTCCTGGAAGATTTTAGAACTAGTAGATCTCACCCTCTCATCTAGTTTTTTTTATTCATAGATTGGAAGAGGAAAACAAGCTCTCCTGCTTTTTCAATTCCGGATCGCTGTCTCAACTTTGACTGCACTAGACATTGAACTGAACTAGTTGAATAAACTGAAATAAAGAAAATATTCTTGTCGAAGGAGCTACTGCTGTCAAAAGCTGGTTTTGCACTTAAACTCTGCTTCCAAGCGGTTAGCCAGTGACTTCCATCAGTTCAGTGGTTTGACTTTCTTTAAAACTGAGCAGCAAGCACGTACTGCTTAATATTATTTTCTGTATTAAATTTAAATGATTAATAGATTAGAGTAAATTTAGGCCTAACCTTAATTTAATTTTAAATAGGTTTATTAAAAAACAACCCTGTATTTAATTTAAATTAAAAAAAATCCAATTAAGTAAAATAAAACTGATTCTTTGTTTAAATCATTGATTTTTATCCACCCTGGGTTGTATGGGCTTCTTAGGACCTCGAAGAATCAAACTGGACCTCAAAACTGTGTTTTAGCCATGTCAGTCCTAAACAAAGGGAAACAAAGTGGGTGAGGTAATATCTTATATCAAACCAACTTCTGTTGGGGAGAGACAATCAACAGAAGTTGGTCCAATAAAAGATATTAACTCACCCACCTTGTCTCTCAAGAGCGAGTAACACTTTAACGTCCAGTTGGTGAGATGCTTTAAATGATGGTCAAAGCAATATTTTCAGGTAGTTCATCCAAATGCTTTCCCTAATGCCAACACTTTCCTTTTGCCTGGATTAGGCCACTGCCACAGTAGCTTTAGGCCACTGCTTTTTATCCATGTTCCTACTTCATTCAAGCAATGTGTCAGGAAGGGACTCACCATTTCCATGTACTTTCAGGTGGTGATAAAGCTGAGTGTCATCTGTAAATTGCTGCATGTAAGCCTGTATTAGCTCCCAGTCTCCCCAAAGTCTTCGTGTGGATCCTGAATAAGGGAGAGGATATGCTAAATTCCCTGTGTGACTCTGCATAGATGGGTCCTTGTAGAAGCAAAGTTGTCTTTTGGGGTCTGCCAACAAGAAATGAGCAGAGTCCATTTAATGCAACTCCATCTAAACTTGACAGCAGTCGTAAGAGAGTGAGCATCATATCATGGTCCATGGTGTCAAAGGCTGCTAAAAGATCCAGCAGAACGAGTATTGACATTTGACATTATCCATCATTCAAATTTGACATTGTTAGCTCAGGATTAAACAGAGACTGTGAATGGCTAGCCAACTACAAAAGCAGTTTCTCTTCCCTTGGTGTTCACACCTCAACTGCTAGAAGAGGGCCTCATCCTTCCTGATTGAACTAACCTCGTTATCCCTAGCCTGATTCTTGCTTGCATATTTATAACTGCCTCTGGAAATTTCCACTACATGCATCTGACGAAGTGGGTATTCACCCACAAAAGCTTCTGCTTCAATACGTCTGTTAGTCTATAAGGTGCCACAGGACTCTTTGCTGCTTTTTCTTGATTGGAAGGGATACAAATTACTTAGCAGACCTGGCTGGTGGCAACTTGCCACTTTCAGTTCTAGGAAGAGAGAACTTAATAAAAATGAATGTCTTGCTGAGAATTTTGAACTGTCTCCAAATCCCTCCATCATACACACTTTATGCTGTTCTTTTCAATATAAGAGGATATTTTACATGACTTTATATGGACAGGGAAAGGAACTCAGGATCAGTTAGACAATTTATGTCCAAATAACTGATGAGCATCCAACTGAAACAATTGGTTGCAAAAGCGTATGACTGGAGCAGCCTATTGCTTATAGTTTTACATGCAACTGTCCACTCTTGAAAGAGTAAGTAACTGGGAGCTATACGTGCTCAGCACCTTTGCAAATCTGGCCACTCAGTTAGATGCTTCTCAGGATCAAGGCCTCTACTACAAACACACACAACACCAACCAACCAGGTAAAACACAACTTTCAAGAGTTGACAGTTGTATGTACAACTATAAGCAACAGGCTGCTTCAGCCATGTGCTTTTGTAACCAATTGTTTCAATTGGTGGTGGTTGCTATCTGCCTTGTGCATTTCACATGCTTGGCCAAGTTCTCTGCCAGATCTGATCCAAACCTCAGGAATTTTCATTCTGACAGGAGTTCCAACAGTTTGAATATTTCTTTTAGCTCACATTGAAATGAAAAATTAAGATTTCCCCAAAGATAAAAATTCCCCAATATTTTTAGTAGAAATAGCAAAAACATTGTTCCAATAATTCGAAATACTTTGTTTTGACCTTATCAGAATGAAGCATTTCCGTAATTTTTCATCAGCAATTTTGACAAAATTGATACATTCCTGTGAACTATTTCAGGTTAGTTGGATTGGCATTTTTTGGATGGAAAACTGTTCTGCTGGAAAACAGTTGACCAGCTGTCTTCTGTGCATCTGCCTCTTCTGCACAAAGGAGCTGAGGGACCCAAGGATCAGGTTATGGCTCCTTGATTCTCTGCCAGGCCTAAAGTTAGGGCAAATGTGGGGCTATAGCAGCTAGCTATAATCTAACAAAGGGAGCCAATCTGGAAACAGCCAATGTATGTCTGCATTTCTGTCCAGCAGAAGCAAAAAGGAAGAAATAGTTAAAAGGTTCCTGAATAATATCAGAGAGAAAAATCAAGATAGCTGACAAAATACATTTAAAGGGATTTTACTTTGCAATGGAACTCACTACACCTGACTAAATGATTTCACTGGGAAGGGCAAAAATCAGAGATAGGGATGCATATGGTGTTTCTGATCCAAAATCTTGAACAGAATGTAGATGGCAGTTTTGAGCTTAATTTATCATGAAGGACATCTCATGGAATAAAAAAAACACTGGAATGACTGGCTTAGGCACATTGCTTAAATACATTATAAGCAATCTGGATCATCTCTGACAGCTTTCATCTTGCCTCTACCATTCACTTCCTATATTATTTAGTTTCAAAGGCTCTGCGGAACAAAACAAGGAAAACAATTCTTTTATGGAGTCCAAAATGCAGATGAGCTCTCATTGTTCTTTTCAAAATCTTGTACAGACTATGGTACAAGAACCACCAAATCTTAGAACATTTCATGGAAAGATACATAGTAATATCAGGGAATGGACACAACTCTAGGTTTCAGTATATCGAGTCTGGCGTGCTCACAAGAATAATTTCAATCTTCCCTCCATGTAGCATGGCCCCTTTTTGGTCCTTCCACAATCTGGCCCATTTTTTTCTTCATCTGAATGCTTTCACACCACAAACAGATAGATGATCTCAAAGGAGTTGTACTGGAAACATGCAGCTTCCCAAGAACACAGCTGTAATGTCACGTGATGGTCACCCTTGTGGTAAAGCTGCTTTTAAGAAGCTCAAACCAGGAATTGATGGCAGAGATTCTCACAGAAAAACAAATCAAGGACACAGTTAAAAAAGCCTAGTGGATCAAGTATGTCTCTAGTGTAGTTCCATGGAAGTGAATGGAATGACATCAGGGACGGATGTGGTCAAATAGCTGGAGTTAACAATTTGATATAATTTTTTTTGAACAAATGAGAGATGTGCCCATTTAGTTCATCTGGGATATTAATAAGGAAATACGGGCCCAGGACCAGCATAGAATAAAAAATAAAATTAGCAGTCTCCTAGTTACTCATCTGAAATGCCTCATAAAGAAAAGTGCCTATAAATCTGTTTAGCACGTTCATATAAGAAAGGAAGTAATAACCATACCGTACATGCAATAAAAACATATTTTCATGGTGAAAAAGATGAATTCTTAGCTGAACATCCATCTCCCTAGCAAAGTTTGATTCTTTTGAGACATTAACTACCCTCAAAAATGGGATTCCCAAGGAGGGCATAGTTCTGCCCTTAATCAAAACTTATTAAACTCAACGGGGTTATACAGGTGTAAAGGAGGGCAAAATATGACTAAGAATGTTTGTAACAAATGCACGTGTAAATGTTCCTTGAAAGATTTTTAAATGAATTGAAATATGCCTTGCAAATATCACCATTTACACCAAATGGAGGTGTGTTTTTAAATAAATACATGCAAATATAAGGTTCATATCCTACTTTTTTATGGCAGGCACAAGTGAGCCTCTTTTCAGATTTTGCCAGGAGTCTTTTTTCCTAGTCCCAAACTTGGGCTGATTCTAGTGTCTTAAGCACTTTTCAGTTACAACAGCTGCAGATAAATCCCACGTACATTTTTTATGCCATCCACCCCCAAATTAATTGTGTTCAAATTTTTGTTTTGTTTTAAACTCAAAGGCTTTCTAAGTGTTTCAATTAATCATTTCTGGCAGACTAATCTGGATGCATGGATAGACTGGCTAATAGATTATTAATATCCTTACAGTCCTAAAGTTGGGAACACAGTGGGTGTGATGGGGTTGGGACTCACCACTGCGGTGCCTCCCACCAGCACATCTGGGAATTAGCTCTGTCCTCTGCAGGGCGCCCTCTGCTGGTGGTGTCCCATCCATCTCTCGCTCTGCTGGCATCTGGACCCACATTGCTCCTCACTCAGCAGCATCCTCTTCAGGATACTGCCCTCCAGCAGTGCCCACTGCTCCAGTCTAGCCCCCTTCCAGGGGTTTGGTGTTATCAGCAGTCCACCATCTGCACCTGCCGTAGTGGCCAGCTGCAGCCTCAGAGTCTAGCCCCTTTGTTGCAGGGGCCAGTGACAGCCTGGATCAGGCCACGCTCCTCTTCAGCCCAGTGTAGCACAAGGGAGATGGGGGGGGTCCCACCCGGTCCCACCCCAGGGACCCTCTAACAGCAGCCTCTCTGCCCTCCATCCCTTCCCTTGCCCTGCTATTGTCCTTGAGCTGCTTCCCCTGTGGCCCTATGCACCTGCCTGGCCCTTGGTAGCTAGGCCGCCAGCCTGGGGTTTTCCTTGGCCAGAGCTCCCCAGCTCCTTCTGCCCTTCCCCAGCACTGCTCTAGCCAAGGTGTTACCTTTCAGCTCAGGAGCCAGTCATCCTCCTCCCTTGCCCACCAGGGAGAGACTGCCTTGCTCTTTGCTAGGCAGCCTTTATATAGGGCCTATGCCGGCTCTGATTGGCTGCCTCTCCCCCTGCCCTGATTGGCTCTCCCCAGACATTCTCTGATTGGCTGCGGGTCTGCACAGCCTCTCTGGCCTGGTTCAGCCCTTCTTCTCAGAGGGGTGGGGCACCACCCTACCACAGTAGGACAGGGGTTTTTTGTCCTACTTAACCTCAGCAGTGTCCTTTTATATGAATACAAGCAGTGGAATTTTTTGATGAAGAAAGATAGTTAATTCGTTAAGCATTAGTTAATAATTGAATCCTGATTTCTTTATTAATTTTCACATATTTTGCTTTTCCATGGGAATCACAAATTTTGTTAACAAGTGCCAAGAGAAATATCTTCAGCTTGTAGGCTGCAGAACATGTTCTACCATTCAGTTAATTCATGACAATAATTTGGAAGGAGTCTAAGATGGACACAGCTGGTGTGCAATCAGTGCCTCGTTATTAACTGAGCAAAATATGACAGTAATCCCAAATTAATTTCTGAGAACTATCCATGCAAATTGCTTTGCAATAACCCATAATAATAATGTAAAAAGGAATTGCTACTAATATACATATTTGTAATCTTTCGTGTACCGTAGTGCATATTGAATTTAATAAATATGTACAAAATATTATGGACATGTACAATAGAAGTAGAAATTCGCATTGGAAAAGTGACAGTTCTTATAGATTGTGATTGGAGCCCTGCAAATATTAGGATTAATTTCTCAATTCCTAGGGCCCAATCATACAAAGATTCATATAAGAGCTTACTTTAAGCACGTGTGTAGCCCTGTTGAGTTCAATAGGATTTCTTCCATGTGTTATGTTCACACCATACGCACAGAGAAGTTTGATAAAAACATAAATCCTCTTGCTGCAAGATTACAACATAACTCTGTTTTATTTCTTAGAATTCACAATGATAACACAGAAGAACCCAAATGCAGAGAGAGAAAAAACAGGTTGCTCCCTAAGGCAGTGAGGCACAACTCACCCACCCTTGCTTTAAGCTGGCTCTTTCCAGACTGGCTATCTGCTGACTGACTCAGATGACCCAGATCACATGTCTTCCCTAAGAGCTCTTTAGCCTGCAAGCAGGACCACAAAATCCATCACACTTAAAATGATAGCTCATTAACTTATCAATTTTTAACCAGCTTCCAGTATACCACAACGGGCTTAACGTTTAAGCATATGCTTAAACCTTTGCAGGATTGGAGCACTAGGGTGTGATCTAAAACCCACTGAAATCAATGGCAAGCCTTCCATTGACCTTGATAGTCGTCAGATTGGATTATGCCCTTAACGAGCATTCTGTTGGATGGCTCTGAAACGATTTGAATAACTCAAATGAAAACAAGGGTAGGCCCCGGCATTCCTTACTTCAGCATAGGCCCCACAACCTGTGTAGAGGAGGAAGAAGGCCTCAAAGGTAACGGACTGGTACAAGAAGAACCCAATTACCAATGACTGTGCAGACCAGGGTTTAACCATCACTTCTGAAATGGAGCTGACCATAGTTTGTTCCATCTTCATTTGAAGTTAAACTCTGCTCAGGACTAGTTCTGTTACAGCCATTGCTGACACCCATTGTCAGCAACGGGTAATTCTCCTAATGCAGACAAGATCTTTGTGAACTGCAGAACAGTGAAGCACAGTGCCTCTGTCTCTCTACCTTCTCAAGAGTTGATGGAAGCAGGATCTGCTACCAGATGGATCCGCAACCAGATGGATCCACTGACCAAACCTCCACTAGGGAGGAAAGCAAAGGAGGTACAGATAATCTTGCATCTCAGAGGCTGCAAGAACTCCCATGGAGCAGCAGGGGAGCCATGCCAAACCTATGAGAAGGATTCCTTTTCCAATCCCCCAGCTCCTGCATGGGATTTCTGCACTAAAACTCTTTATTCAGTCTTTTCACAGTGTTCAGGATTTGCTACTCAGTCCTTAGTCACAACAAACTTTCATTGAAGTCAGATAATATTTAGAAGGCATTTTGAACAAGAAAAGCACAATATGAATATGATTATTAACTAAAACTAAGATTGCTATTTTTAAAAGCAAATTTAATATAAGCTTGCAAGTAGTAAAGGTTTGTCCTACACTAGTATATACATGTAAAAGTGTAAAAATATAATTAGGCAAGCTCAAAAAGAATTTGAAGAGCAACTAGCAAAAGATACAAAAACTCATGCTAAACATTTTTAGGTACATCAGAAGCAGGAAGCCTGCCAGATGATCTGGAAAAGAGAGTAATAACTATCTTGCAGATAATAACTATAATAACTAATTTGCAGATAATAACTATCTTGAGTAATTTTGTAAGTCCAAAGCTGACTGCAAAGCGTTACAAGGGGCTCTCTCAAAACCGGGTGACTGGGTAACAAAATGGCAGATGAAATTTAATGTTGATAAATGCAAAGTAAATGCACATTGAAAAGCACAATACCAACTATACATTTAAAATTATGGGGTCTAAATTCGCTGTTACCACTCAAGAAAAAGATCATGGAGTCATTGTGGATAGTTCTCTGAAAACATCCATTTCATGTGCAGTGGCAATCAAAAAAGCGATGTTAGGTGCCATTAGGAAAGGGTTCGATCAGTGATACTCATACTGAGGCTGGCGAGCTGCAAATGTGATTTAATGATCAACCAACCAGAATGCTTTTACTATGTTCTTAAACAATTGTAGTTGATAAAATAATAATACTTGGTCAGTCATTTTGCTGTGAGATAGATAGATAGATAGATAGATAGATAGATAGATAGATAGATAGATAGATAGTAAATGAAACAATGAATTTACACTGCTGTGTCTCTTTTGGGTAACACTGATCACTAATTTGGCTCCTGAACCACTGAGATCTGAGTATCACTGGGACAGAAAATAAGACAGTAAATATCATAATACCATTATATAAATCCATGGTACACCCACATCTTGAATATTGCACACAGTTCTGGTCACCCTCTCTCAGAAAAGATATATTAGAATTGGAAAAAGTACAGAGAAGGGCTACAAAAATGATTAGGGGTATGGAACAGCTTCCATATACAGAGAGATTAAAAAGACTGGGACTGTTCAATTTAGAAAAGATACAACTAGTAAAGGTCTATAAACCCATGACTGGTGTGGAGAAAGTGAATAAGAAAGTGTTCTTTACCCCTTCACATAATACAAGAACCAGGGATCACCCAATGAATTTCATAGGCAGCAGGTTTAAAACAAACATAAGGAAGTATTTCTTCACACAATGCACAGTCAACTTGTGGAACTCATTTCCAGGGGATATGTGTGAAGGCTAAAAGAATAACTGGATATAAAAAAGAATTAGATAAGTTTATGGAGGATAGGTCCTCAATGGCAATTAGCCAAGATGATCAGGGACACAACCCCGTGCTCTGGGTCTCTCTAAACCTCTGACTACAAGTAGCTGAGACTGGATGACAGAGCATGGATCACTCAATAATTGCCCTGTTCTGTTCATTCCCTCTGAAGCATAGGGCACCAGCCACTGTCAGAAAACAGGATAGTGGACTAGATGGACCATTGGTCTGGTCCAGTATGGCCATTCTTACATTCTTATATAACCAAATGGTACATATGCAAAGATAACTTGGAAAACCAATAAAATTTTCAATTGCAAATGTAAGTTCCAACAGCAAAATACTGTATTAAGCGCTGTTAAAACTTATTCTCTCCTTGAGCCATGCCTGTGTACTGAGATTCACATCAACATTCATGAGAACAACATGGACATTGAATAATAAATGATACTTATAAATAAACAACAATAATAATATATAATACATTTAATAATAAGTAATACCCCTACTTAGCATTTTACATTTTCAAACCATTTAAATAACTTGGGGGTCAAATTCTGCTCTGCTTTGTGCCTTGTATTATCATTTACAGTTGTCTGCCCTCCTAAGATCTGGCACAGCAGCTATACTCTGCTCTCTGTATCAGGAAGATCTCTGGCCTTGTTTTCGTTAGGGAAAAAAACCCAACTTTCTGTAATAAAAAAAAAAAGTTTGACAGAAATTTTTTGACTAGCCCTACTTAGAGGCATAAGTCTCAGTGAAAGCCCATGTGACTCGTGCTCCTAAGTCTCTTAGGTTCTATTGAAAATTCTACCTAATATCTCTTGTTTTTTCCACTAGTGTCACCCAACCTTGCATCATCCCCTACCCAAGGTTGTGACTTTATGGCACAAGCTCAATCTGAATCTAATTGGGATGTGTTGACCTAAATACTCCTTGGGTGATCTCTGCAGGAGGATGAACCTCCTGTGTGACAAGTGTTACTTTCAAATTTGAAAATGTGTACTGAACAAAATCACAGAAGTCTGTCCCCTGATACTGCTGTAATGTCCAGCTACTGTAAGTTAATTGGTCTCCCAGATGCCAGTGGAAACCTACATTTGGTGAAACTTTCCTCTAGATATGCAATTTTCTCTGTTTACTAAATATAACTCATGATGGCAAGAACATGAAAATAAAGTGTTATTTATTTTGCAAGTCCTGGCTGAATAGTGTATACCTTGCATTGCTCTTAGGAAAATGCCACCATGCAATTTGATGTTAAAATGCCATTTTATTCTGGTAAGCGACTGTAGGGTTGGCACTCTGATGTTCCATTTTCACGGTCTCACAATGATTTCCATGCATGCTGTGTACAGGTAAAAAGGTATTGTTTCTGCTGCCAGCCCTGCAAACTCGGCATGGGATCTGACAGTGAGGCTGTTCTTTCCTTCTTGTCTACCATCACGGCTAATTACACCCAGAGTTACCCCTGTGCAACCCTTTGGGTATGTCTGCACTTGGAGCTGGGGGTGTAATTCCAAGCTTGAGGAGACCTACTTGGGCTAGTTTTAGTCAAGCTAGCACACTAAAAATAGTAGTGTAGCCATGATAGCATGGGCAGCAGGGACCCATGGGAGGAACTAGCAACCCCGCATACAAATCTGCCCAGATCCTACCCGTAGTCGAGTGGCTAGCCTGAGCCGCTGCCCGTGTGACCACAGCCACATTACTATTTTTAGCATGTTAGCTCTATGAGAGCAAGAACAAGTATGTCTCCTCAAGCTGGGAATCACACCCCCAGCTCTGAGTGTAGGCATACCCTTTGTCTTCAGATTCCACCCTCAGTAACATCTGGCAACCACCGGCCTTCAGGGGGTTTGCCCAGATGTGGCTGATTGAAAATTTACAAAATATTCTACTATGAGAGAAGAAGGAAGGAAATCCAGCTCACTCTCTTTTCTTTCTGTTTGTGATGCTCGTGCTGTTCAGAGGGAGCCCTATAATTCCTTAAGGTATAGTGCTAGAGAGAGATAAAGATGGATCTAATTCCTCAGTTAGAGTTGACTGAATTGTATAGAATAAATTATTAATTACCAATCCGTTGACCAGCTTTCTAGAAGCTACATTGTACCTTTAGGCTCAGCTTTGAGCAAAGGGTGGTATGTAAATTACACCCCCACAAGGAATAGCCCCTGGAACCATTGTACTTCAGAGACATCCCTCTGAGATACAATTCCCTTCCTGCTTTTCCCTCACTCTGAGGGGGTAGTAGTTTGTTGCTATCTTATACCAACAGCAAATTATGGACACCCCTCATACCAAGCTTAGCTGCATTTGCTGGTGTGTTGGAGTGGGACCCAAAACTCAAGCCATTCCCTTCTACTAACTACCTACATACTTCAGGGGTGGGGGGCAGGGCACACTGGTGGAATGACAAATAAGCAGTTCTCTTACTCCTGTGTTCCTGGACCCAAGATTCAAGAAGGCTGTGTGTCGGCATAAACTGGCTCCGACTTCCTCTTACTCCCCTCTATATGCATGCAGACCAAGTCACAATCTATTATTTTTGTGTATTCTTTGTGCAGTAGCACCTAGGGGCCCCAGTCTTGACTCAAAGATTCTCAAAGGTTATAAAGCCAGAGGAACCATTGTGATGATCTAGTCTGACCTCCTGTATAACACAGGCCAGAGAACTTCCCTGGATTAATTCCTCTTTGAACTAGATTAGAGCACATGTTTAAGAAAAACATCCAATCTTGATTTAAAAATAGACAAGGACCCTATTGTGCTAGGTGCTGTACAACCACACTGTTTGTGGAGTAAAGTACCTGAGTACCCTTCCTGGTTTTATTACTGTGTATTGGTTATTTATTTGTATAGTGCCACTATGTCCTTTCACTGAACAGTTTGACTGCATCCTCCTCCTTCAGTTACTCCACAGTGATAGTTTTCGGAGTAGCAGCCGTGTTAGTCTGTATCCGCAAAAAGAAAAGGAGGACTGTAACAGAGAGAGAAAATAAATTATTGGCAGCTATAACAAGGCTCTAATCCTGTCGCAGTGCTGTTGTGCTCTCAAACAATAACAGCAAAGGAGTCTGGGGAGTCACCAGAGCCTAGTGATTGAGTGGTAGCCCCATAAAATCAAAATTCTCTTAGTTTTTATTGTATCTAATTTGTGGATCTGACAAAATCTAGCTGAGAAAAAAATTAAATGGAAAAAAAGAAGAAAGTGCTGAACCACATCCTCCATGGTAGCTCAGGTGCACTTGATGCTTTTTATGTCTGGGGTTGCTCTGAGCTGGTCCATTCCCCCAACCCTGGTTAGAGAAGCTGGAAGGTTACTCTAATCTGCACTAGCTGACAATTTTAATAGCTCCAGCCATGACCCCTTTGACCGATCGTGCCCCCTGTTCCAGCCATAGGGAGGGAGGCTTTTCAACACAGAAGAATCTTTACACACAGGAGAAATCACGTTCAAGAGCTGGATCCACAGGGTTTAGGGCTGTTTCCTGCCTCCGCAGTGATGTAGAGTGGCTAGAGGATGGTCCAGGATCGGTGCCAAACCATACGCATTTGCATGTGTAGACGTCACATATTTTATGGAGATTACGTTGTTTTGCACATTTTCAAACTCAGCTCACAATGTGAATGCAGAACAAGTTTAAAGGAGAATCGTTTGAATATTTTTATATTTTTCCACTATGTAATTGCAGAAATTCGGATAGTTTTCAGGTAGGTGGCATTCTTCTAGGCACAATAACAAGCATTTTGCAACGAAAGAAATTGCTGCTTCACCTTGTTTTTCAACAGATTGCACCTGTAAGAGGTAATGGTGGTGGCTGTACATCCCGCTAGATGCTGTGCTGCACTGCAGATAATGTCTCATCTTTTGCAATGTATTCAGTTGCAATGCAATGCAATGCAGTTGGATGCCCTGCATCTTGATTCATTTCAGGTGCTACAGAAATCTATGTGTTAATCATTTTTAGGGCTGTCGATTAATCACAATTAACTCACACAATTAACTCAAAAAATTAATTATGATTAAAAAAATTAATTGTGATTAATCACAGTTTTAATTGCAGTTTTAATTGCATTGTTAAACAATAGAATACCAATTGAAATTTATTAAATATTTTGGATATTTTTCTACATTTTCATATATATTATATTCTGTGTTCTTACTTTCAGGAGCCATTGTAAACAAGAAGCCAGTAGCATTATCTCCTGCAAATGTAAACAAACTTGTTTGAGCAATTGGCTGAAGAAGAAGTAGGACTGAGTGGACTTGCAGGCTCTAAAATTTTACATTGTTTTATATTTGAATGCAAGTTTTTTTGAACATAATTCTACATTTGTTAGTTCAACTTTCATGATAAAGAGATTGCACTACAGTACTCATATTAGGTGAATTGAAAAATACTATTTCTTTTGTTTTTTTACAGTGCAAATACTTGTAATCAAAAATAAATATTAAGTGAGCACTATATACTTTGTATTCTGTGTTGTAACTGAAATCAGTATATTTGAAAATGTAGAAAACATCCAAAAATATTTAAATAAATGGTATTCTATTATTGTTTAACAGTGCGATTAATCACGCTTAATTTTTTTAATCGCGCAATTAATCGTGATTAATTTTTTAATTGCTTGACTGCCCTAATAATTGCTATTTTCCCTAGATTGTTAGCTGCAGCTTCTTTTCATTATTTCAAGAAGAGTAAGTGATGAGCTAATCTATAGTACAGTTACAACTTAACATGGGAAATTAAAACAAAGACCTACGGCTCTATGGGCACACATGGAGTACACCAATTATCTGTACTAAACAACCGTTTTCAAACCACTTCTTCCAGTTTTGTTCTGAATATCCCAGCAGATAAAGCTGTGTCTTGGGGGTGAAACATATTGAGCTTTCCACTCTGTATTAATTTCCTTTGTCATAGCGACAGGTCTCATCACTGGTCAAAAGTAGAACATGCATGCCAAAGACAGCAAAATACTAAGCAGTGGTCATTTCCTTCACCCAGGTTACTGTTCAGCAGTTCAGAATTCTTTTTAACATGAACATGGAGACAGAGGAATGAGAACAGCATGAATAAGAAGCCAGAGTTGCCTTAATATAAGGCTGTTCTTAATTCTCATACCGTATGAGCCTGATATTGAAAGTTGCTGAAAACTGACTGCTTCACTGAACTCACTGAGAGCTGTAGTTGCTCACCACCTCTCAAAAGCAGACCCTCTAAGACTATGTTGCTCTTCTGGGGGGACTTGGGGTAAGAAAGAAACTATGTTTCACGTCAGTCCTGTTTGCTTACTGTACACCCCTGTTTTGTAAGTCTGAAGTTAAGAAGTTTTTGATTTTCTAGCATCTAATTCATCAAAGTTTTATTGTGGACTAGGACCTACAGGCCTTTGGGAAGAATTTTTTTTTAAAGGAGAGGCCAGGACAGGGAGAAGGTGGAAGCATGGCAGACTAGGTAAAGGGGATCCAGTCAATCACAAGATCAGGGCCTCAGAAGACAAGTGAAATATGAAAGACTGGCAGAGAAGAATACAGTCAAGTATACACATACTCGTGACAATGTGTGGACACAAAGGGTAATGAGGATAAGTCATATGGCTTGGGCAGAGCAAAAAGGGTAGTATCAAGAGGTGAAAGCAGAGAATTAAGCAGCAGCTAAATTGTGCAGGGCCTTGAAGACCTTAAATTTGAGGCACTCTCTCTTCTGCCCAGAACTTTTGAACTCCATTGTCAGTACTGGCAGTCCTGTTAAATAATAACAACATCACCTTCCCTCGCTTTCTCCTTTGTAAAGAAAAGAGGTGTATTTAAAAAAAAAATCACAACCTTAATTCATGGCATCCATTAGCATTTGCACCCAAAGCATAACAAAGCACTTGATTCTTCCTTTCAATTGCTTAACTGGAATTTATTACCAATTATGACTGCTGCTGGGAAGTGAAATAAGCAGCTAATTTAACTGCGATAATGCTTTCATCAGCTGTACTAGCATCTCTGCCCTTGCACTTTCGACACTATTAAAAATCACAGCTGCAGTTAAATCAATTGAAGCCATCTGCTCATAAGCCTAGTCTCAGCTTCCTATTGGTGAAGCCGAAACTCAATTAGCATTGCAGCTTCTGTTTGAATTTATCTTCCAATGGCTGAATACACTAGTTCTATTTTTTTCATATAAATTATGGTAAATTGTCAAAATGTCAACATGACACAAACATCTAATACAAATCTCCAGAGCCAATATTTTCGCCTCGAAACAAGAGGAAACTAGGCCAGAGCTGACCAGTGGCCGCGTGATACTGTTCCACACTACCATGTGGCAGATATGTACAGTAATATTATTAAGGCTGTCTCTCCAACTTCCAGAAGGCAAACTGAATGATGTGACATCTGCTATGCTGTCCAGCAGAGAATAGTAGTAAACATTGTGGAAAGACAGGCAAACGTAGCTGTGGGCCACGTGCACCACTGAAGTGAATGGGAGTTTTGCCATTAACTTCCAGAAAGCCAGGATGTCATGCATAGCTTATTTTTTGGAGCATCAATTTCAACTAAAACTAATGGAGGTGCAGGCATTCAGCATTGGAGTCTATTACAGGAGAGGGTGGGTGAGGTTCTGTGGCCTGCAATGGGCAGAAGGTCAGACTAGGTGATCATGATGGTCCCTTCTGACCTTAAAGCCTATGAGTCTATGAGCATCTCTGAAAATTAGGGCCATACAAAAAGCAGCTATGCACAGAATCATAGGACTGGAATGGACTTTTAGTTCAGTCATCTAGTCCATTCCCCTGCACTCATGGCAGGATTAAGTATTATCTAGACCATCCCTGACAGGTGTTTGTCTAACCTGCTTTTTAAAATGTCCAGTGATGGAGATTTCCAGCCTTCCTAAGCAATTTATTCCAGTGCTTAGTCACCCTGACAGTTAGGAATTTTTTCCTAATGTCCAACTGAAACCTTCCTTGCTGCAATTTAAGCTCATTGCTTCTTGTCCTATTCTCAGAGGTTAAGAAGAACAATTTTTCTTCCTCCTCCTTGTAATAACCTTTTACATACTTGAAAACTGTTATCATGTCTTCTCTTTTCCAGACTAAACAAACCCAATTTTTTCAATCTTCCCGCATAGGACATGTTTTAATCATTTGTGTTGCTCTTCTCTGGACTTTCTCCAATTTTGTCCACATCTTTCCTGAAATGTGGCGCCCAGAATGGGACAAAAAGTTGAGGCCTAATCAGTGCGGAGTAGAGTGGAAGAATTACTTCTCCTGTCTTGCGTATAACATTCCTGCTAATACATCCCAGAAGGATGTTGGCTTTTTTTGCAACTGTGTTACACTGTTGATTCATATGTAGCTTGTGGTCCACCATAACCCCCTGATCCCTTTCTGCAGTACTCCTTCCCATTTTGTATGTGTGCAACTGATTGTTCCTTCCTAAGTGGAGTACTTTGCATTTGTCCTTATTGAATTTCATCCTAATTACTTGAGACCATTTCTCCAGTTTGTCCAGATCATTTTGAACTATAATCCTATCCTCCTAAGCACTTGCAGCGCCTCCCAGCTTGGTATTGTCTGTGAACTTTATAAGTGTACTCTCTATGCCATTATCTAAATCATTAATGAAGATATTGAACAGAACTGGACCCAGAACCAATCCCTGCAGAACCCCACTCATTATGCCCTTCCAGCATGACTGTGAACCACTGATAACTACTCTCTGAGAATGGTTTTCCAGCTAGTTATGCACCCACCTTATAGTAGCTCCATCTAGGCTGCATGCAACAAAAGGGAGTGTAACTCCATGGGAGTTTAGGAGTTCTAAGCTCTACAGTAATTCATTAATTATGTTCCAACTCCATAGGAAAAGAACTTAGTGTTTATTACAAGATCCAAATATACTTCCTGCTTACTTGTTTTAAAAACAAGAACAAATGACATTCATTGTGTTGTAAAAATCCTCAGGAAAAGGTAGAACACAGCAGATCTTCTGTACCACAAAAACAACGAGGAGTCCAGGGGCACCAGGCTCCTCATTGTTTTTGTGGATACAGACTAACACGGCTGATACTCTGATACTTCTGTACCTCAGTTACTGTAAAGAGTGAGGCAAACAATTATATAACAATAGTTTACGTGTATTTCCTGTTTTTTTAACAGTTCCCCCCTCCTCCCCACACACACCTCCACCGCCTTTTGCAAATTAAGTCTGTCTATCACAAAACAAACTGTGAACAGGAAAAATGTTATAAGTTCAAACAGTAAGTCCCCATGTTTACAGGGATCTTCCTGAGACTGCACAATCACTGAATCAAGAAAAAATCCAGAATCTGTACATGGCAATGAGAACCAGGAGGGCTGCTCTGAGAGAAAGATAAAGAGTTGATCAACTAAAGCCAAAAGGTGAGCAAGGTTCATTTGTAGTTGAGAGAAGTTGTTTAGTTTCATATTAAATAACATGCTCAGTCTTGCAGTTCTGACACAGGCAAAAGTCCTATTCTTTGCAACGTCCATCTGGTTTTTTAGATGTGGCAGAAGTTCTCAAACTTGAGCAACCCCCATTTTGATTTAAACATTTTTGCGGACTCCCAAGCCGGCTTCTAATTTTCCCTGGAGGTGCTCAACCACCCCCACTCAGCCCCTGCCCCCACTCTACCCCTTCCCGCAAGGCCCCATCCCTGCCCCACCTCTTCCCACCCCCACTCCACCTTGTCCCCTCTTCTTCCCTACCGCTTTCCACCCCCTCCCTTGAACGTGTCCCGTCCCCACTCCTCCCCCTCCCTCCCAGTGCCTCCTGTTCCCTGGCATGTAGGAGGCACTGGGAGGTAGGGGGAGGAGTAGATCAGCTTGGCCGATGGCCCCAGATGTGATTTGTGGACCCCCAGAGTACCCTCGTGGACCCCCAGGAGTCTACTGACCCCAGAACCTCAGAACCACTGAGATACGGTATTTTTCTAAAACTGATTTTTCCATGATCTTTTCATTCTTAAACAAAACAATTCAATGTCCCTACATGTGACCCCTCCTACTGCGACCCTACACACTACTGCAATGATATTTGTACAAAATATGCTTTGTGAGGTATCATATGGAAGTTAATAACATGCTGGTTATTAATATCATTGTAAAATGCACGTTAACCTTATTTGTGAAATTCTGAATTTCGTCTGTATGATGTTACTAGAAATATTTAAGACAAGACATTCTAGCCTAGTTAAAGCTGATAAACAAGTATGTCCTAGACAAAGGAATATGGGCTTGCCTCAATTCATATATTAGCAGTAAACAAAGCTGTTGAGCTAAACCAGCAGGGGCTATCCTGTTCCTGAACTCAAGAGACGGAAGATTAACATGGCTCCTGAACACCAGAGAGAGACACAGGAGACTGAATCCCCAGGAGGCCTGACTTGTAAAACAAAGACATCCCTTTGGGGATATAAGCAACAAGAAAGATTCCATCTTTATCCTTCATCTGAGGAGACAAAGAATCCAAGTGATTTTATCTCTGTGATGATTCCTGTCTGAGCCAGCCAGTAAAAAGCTGGAAAGGAGACTGTGGGTAAAAGAAATCATCTTGAACAAAGACTGTATCTTGCTAGATTAAGTTTTAGACTTTTAGATGTGTGTTTTCACCTTTATTTGCTTGTAGCCATCTTTACCTTTATCACTTTTACTTCATATCACTTAATCCATGCTCTTTTCTTAATACATTTGTTTTACTTTTAATATAAACTGGTTCAGTACTGTGTTTAAACAGACAGGTATATTTACCCCCAGTTAAATTAATAAGATGTACTGACTCTTTAACAGAGCAGCAAACTTAATATCGTCTGCGAATGCACAGTGGTAGGGGCCGTGGATTGCAGAGAAATATCTCTGAGGAGCTCAAGGGCTGGAGTTCACTGATTGTTATCTGCTAGGAGAGGTTTGGGCTCGGAGAGTCTTCAGGAATTTGCTGGTGAGGAAGACAGATTGCTGTGACAGGGAGCTGAGACACAGTCTAATCACCAGCAAAACTCACTCTTGCTGAGGCTGAGATGTAACATGGGGTATGCCTGCACTGCAATAAAACACCCACAGCTGGCCTGTGTCAGCTGACTCGTGTTTGTGGGGCTCAGGCTGTGGGGCTATCAAATTGCAGTGTAGATGTTTGGGCTCAGGATGGAGCCTGGGCTCTGGGCTCCTGCCTCCTCACAGGGTCTCAGAGCTTGAACATCTACACTGCAATTTTATAGCCCTGTACTGAGCCCCATGAGCCCACGTCAGCTGACCCATGCCAGCCACTGGTGTTTTATTGCTGAGGAGACATATCCACAGTGGCTCACAGCTCTGAATACCCCTAGCAGTGTGCTACAGTGGCACAGTCAAACAGGGTTTACACACCACTTGCTGTTTTGACTAGGTGTAGGCTCGAAGCACTGGTAAAATAGTTTGAAGTCATTTTCAAGTGATGACACTGGGCAGAGTCAAAGAAAGGTTACAGTTTTATGTTTTTTTGTTTGTTTCGGTCAAGGAAAATAGAACAAAGGAAGTTTAAAATGAACAACAGTGAAACAGTCACTAAGCTAGAGCTGTCTAAATTGGAAAAGGACCAAAAAGCCCTAAAGAGAGAGGCTGACAAAGCCACAGGAGAACATCAGAAATGGGAGCAGGAGAGTCAGATCATGAATACCAAAAATGGGAAATAGGAGAGGCAAAGAGCAAGAAGAAGCACACATGCAGACCCTGGAAACAGAAGCAGCTGTCCACCAATGAGCCATGGATCTGAAAGAAGCCCTGGAAAAAGAGGAGGAGAGGCTGTATAACCTGGACATGATGGAAAGGCATGGACAGATCCCACAGCACACAAGTGCTTCTCTCCACAAGGGACACCCAGCTGTGAGCAGCTGTGCCCTGCATACAAATAAGCAGACTATACTGAAGAATATTTTACCACTTTTGAAAGGCTATTTGAGGTGCATAAAGTTCTAGAAGACAAGCAAGTCCCAGCTTTGGTTACTTAAACCCTCAGGGAAAGCCTTAAATTTATTTAATGAAATAGAAATTGAACAAGCATTGAAATATGGTGAATTTTAAAAAGCTGTGCTGCAAAGGTTCCAGCGGTGTATAGAACAAAATTTAGCAACTCAAAATGAATTACAATGAATTCGGTTTTCACCAAAAAGGTTAGTAGTGACTGGACATCAAACATAGTGAATGCCAGTGTCAGGGTTCCTTCCCCCTCTGAACTTTAGGGTACAGATATGGGGACCTGCATGCAAGACCCCCTAAGCTTATTCTTATCAGCTTAGGTTAAAAACTTCCCCAAGGTACAAACTTTGCCTTGTCCTTGAACAGTATGCTGCCACCACCAAGCGTGTTAAACAAAGAACAGGGAAAGAGACCACTTGGAGACGTCGTCCCCCAAAATATCCCCCCCAAGGCCTACACCCCCTTTACTGAGGAAGGCTTGATAAGAATCCTCACCAATTTGTACAAGTGAACACAGACCCAAACCCTTGGATTTTAAGAACAATGAAAAATTAATCAGCTTCTTAAAAGAAGAATTTTAATTAAAGAAAAGGTAAAAGAATCACCTCTGTAAAATCAGGATGGAAAATACTTTACAGGGTATTCAAATTCAAAACACAGAGGATCCCCCTCTGGGCAAAACCTTAAAGTTACAGAAAACAGGAATAAACCTCCCTCTTAACACAGGGAAAATTCACATAAAAAAAAAAGATAACTAATCAGCCTTGCCTGGCTTACCTATACTGGTTGCAATATTGGAGGCTTGGATTAGGATGGGTTGGAGAAGATGGATTTCTGTCTGGCCTCTCTCAGTCCCAAGAGAGAACAACCACGTAAACAAAGAGCACAAAACAAAAGCCTTCCCCCCCCACCCCAAGATTTGAAAGTATTTTGTCCCCTTATTGGTCCTTTGGGTCGGGGCCAGCCAGGTTAGCTGAGCTTCTTAACCCTTTACAGATAACAGGATGTTGCCTCTGGCCAGGAGGGATTTTATAGCACTGTATACAGAAAGGTGGTTACCCTTCCCTTTATATTTATGACAGCCAGTGAAAATGTGGTGGGATCAGAGGCTAAAATAGGGAAAGAACAAGTTAGAAATTATTTAGACAAGTTAGAGGTCTTCAAGTCACCAGGGCCTGCTGAAATACATCCTAGAATACTCAAGGAACTGACTGAGGAGAAATATGAGCCATTAGCAATTATCTTTGAAAAGTCATTGAAAATGGGTGAGGTTCCAGAGGACTGGAAAAGGGCAAATATAGTGCCAATCTATAAAAAGGGGAATTTGGAGAACCCAGAGAATTACAGACCAGTCATCTTAACTTCAGTACCAGGAAAGACAATGGAGCAAATAATTAAGCAATCAATTTGCAAACATCTAGAAGATAATAAGGTGATAAGTAACAGTCAGCATGGATTTGTCAAGAACAAATTGTGTCAAACCAACCTAAAAGCTTTCTTTGACAGGGTAACAAGCCTTGTGGATAGGGGGGAAGTGGTAGACATGGTATATCTTGACTTCAGTAAAGCTTTTAATACTGTATCTCATGACCTTCTCATAAACAAACTAGGGAAATACAGCTTAGATGGAGCTACTATAAGGTGGGTGCATAACTGATTGGAAAACCATTCCCAGAGAGTAGTTATCCGTGGTTCACAGTCAAGCTGGAAGGGCATATTGAATGGGGTCCCGCAGAGATCAGTTCTTGGTCTGGTTTTGTTCAATATCTTCTTCAGTGATTTAGATATTGGCATAGACAGTACACTTATAAAGTTTGCAGACGATACCAAGCTGGGAGGGGTTGCAAGTACTTTGGAGGATAGCATTAAAATTCAAAATGATCTGGACAAACTGGAGAAATGATCTGAAGTAACTAGGATGAAATTCAATAAGGTCAAATACAAAGTACTCCACTTAGGAAGTGTAACCCTTCTGCGAGGTGGAGCCAGCAGCTACAAGGGCCAGGTTCAGTATCTAGGGGTTTCTTTTAAAAAATACAACACAAAACCGGCTCGAGCCCTCACCTAGTGGCCTGGGACAATTACACACCACCCCCTGGGCACCTCTAAGTGGTAATACTTCCCCTCTCACAAGCACAGAGTCTGAGCATAGCAAAAACTTTTAATAAAAGGAGGGAAGTAACTCAGCATTAATTTGCGAAAACACCGTAACTAGGGTTCATAAAGATAAACCATGAGCAAAAGACCAACCCCCAAGTAAGTTGGGCAGTGTCCTTTTCCCCTCAAGGTCTTAAGTGCCTTTAACATGCTCATCCCTTCTCTGCACCCCATTCATAGTGGCTGTCCTTGGCCAGTGCAGCCCCAGTATTCAGAGGTTCATCCACAGAGTTCACCTCCCACCCTGTGTGAAAGGTCGGGGGAGGAAGAGTAAGGAGTCACCTTACACACTGCACTGCTTGAGCACTCACTTGTCACCCCAACAGCCAATTGCCACACCTCTGCAGGGCTCTGCTCTGGCCCTCTCTACCAGTTGCCCTGCTGGCCGCTTGCCACACCTCTCCACCAGCCGACCTACTGGCCACCCACCAAGATGTTCTTCAAGGCCCCCCACTAAACACAGCTCTCAGTGGGGGAGCCTCACTGCTGGTGCACACTGGGCAGTCTCTTGCAATGGAGACACTGTCTCAAAGTAGGTTTAATACTTAGATCTAGGCATCAGTGATTTCAGCTCTGCAGCATGTAACAAGACTCTCAAATGAATCTAAATTAGCTCTTTTATTATACCATTGAGCTAAGAAGGGTCAAAGAGCATCTAGACCCCTTAAACAAAACCCTCTCCCTCTCTGTACTCATTAGGCTTTGGAACCCATGTCCCCTGCCTAGCAACTGCTGTTCAGGTGAGGGTGAGTCCCTCCATCGGGGTATGACAGGTACAGTTCTGCTGCCCTCAGTTCAGACAACAAGGATAACAACCCTTTATTACTCCTGCCCCAATAACAAGGAGACTGGGGATCCAACACCAGCCACAAGTGATCATTTGGGCAAGCAATCCATCATGCTGAGCACCTAGGCAGGGTGGGTGTGTCCATGCAAACGAGATCAGCTCCTGAAGTCTTTTTCCACAGCTCACCACTAGATGTCAGGGGAGAGCTCATTCAGACTCTGCTAACAGAAGGACCAATCAGATGCACACATACAAAATGGGAAATGACTGCCTAGGAAGGAGTACTGTGGAAAGGGATCTGGGGGTCATAGAGGATCACAAACTAAATATGAGCGAACAGTTTAACACTGTTGCAAAACAAAGCAAACATCATTCTGGGATGTATCAGCAGGAATATTGTAAACAAGACACAAGAAGTAATTCTTCCACTCTACTCTGCACTGATTAGGCCTCAGCTGGAGTATTGTGGCCAGATCTGGGTGCCACAATTCAGGAAAGATGTAGACAAATTGGAGATAGTCCAGAGAGAGTAACAAAAATGATTAAAGGTTGAAAAAACATGACCTATGAGGGAAGATTGAAAAAATTGGGTTTGTTTAGTCTGGAGAAGAGAAGCCTGAGGAGGGACATGGCAACAGTTTTCAAGTACGTAAAAGATTGTTACAAGGAGGAGGAAGAAAAATTGTTTTTCTTAACCTCTGAGGATAGGACAAAAAGCAATGGGCTTAAATTGCAGCAAGGGCGGTTTAGGTTGGACATTAGGAAAATTCCTAACTGTCAGGGTGGTTAAGCACTGGAATAATTGCCCAGGGAGGTTGTGGCATCTGCATCATTGAAGATTTTTAAGAGCAGGTTGGACAAACACCTGTCAGAGATGGTCTAGATAATACTTAGTCCTGCCACGAGTGCAGGGGACTGGATGAGATGACTGGACTACAGGTCCTTTCCAGTCCTAAGAGTCTATGATTCTATAATACAAGATGGGTCCTAGAGAATGTGTATAAATTGTGTCATTTGATTGAAAAAAATGAGTCAAGGAGAAGGGGACAAAGAGCTTTGAACAGTTTGATGTTTTTGTACAGGAGCAGTTCCTGAGCATATGTTCTGAAGAGGTCAAACTATTTGGGTTAAATCTCTAAAGTCTGTCCAGAAAGCAGCAGATCTGGCTGATTCCTATGTACTGGAAGAGCGTTCAGTGAGTGCAAGCCACAGAGGGAAGGGCAGAAGTCACATGTTAAGGCGGATTTTTTCCCTGGAAAGAGAGAGGGTGCCCAGGCAACCCTAGAATCAATTCCCTCCTAGAAATCACACTCACAGATCCCCTGTACAGGAGAACAGTCCAAGAAGATGTTTCAGGTGTGATTCCACTGAGCGCCTGAGGAATAATTGCCCTAAAATAAGGGAAGCTAAGCCCACACTGTCCAATCCTGGTTAACACAGCTGTCATTAGCACAGAGGTGACTCCAGGGCCTCTGATTAGTTTGACCCATTGGAGATGAACATGGAATTTATTAAAATTGCCAAGGTGAATGACAAAGAATGGGTAGTGTGGAGAGACACTGGTACCTAGATTTCTCTGGTCAGGGAAAGCATGCTCAAAGAGACTTCTTAACAGTGCAGTCAACTTAATATCTTCTATGAATGCACAGTGATAAGGGCTGTGCATTGCAGAAAATCATCTCAGGATCTTAGGGGCTGGAGTTCAGTGATTGTTACTTGCTAGGCAAGGTTTGGGCTGGGAGAGCCATGAGGAATTTGCTGGTGAAGAAGATAAACTGATGTGACAGGGAACTGATACACAATCTAATCACCAGCAAAACTCACTCTTGATGAGGCAGAGAGGTAACACAGTGGCTCACAACTCTGGGTATCCCCAGAAGGGTGTTACATCTACATTAACAGACAAGCGTATTTGGGTAAGATCTGAAATATTCATTGACCTGGTGGGTAATGTGTCCAATCTCTTGGGATTGGTAGAACTTTATATATAGTGAATAAGATTTTAAATAACCCTCACAATATCTGACCTGGCTGTCTGGGTGGGAGCCCAAGGCTGGATTGTTCTAAAGGAGCTGTGTTTTTGGCTTCTGGATTAAACCAGTATGGTATCGTAGAAGCTGGCTAGGTGAATCTACTTATTAGAATAACCACCAGTTTTGGGAATTGTCTTCCCCATTCTTTTTTGCAGTTTGCCCCCATTGAGCAATCTCAGTGTGGCCCCTCCAGTGACCACAGTCACAGGAGATATCCTTCAGCTGTTGCATACCAAGGGACTGGACTCCACAGGAACACAATGACCCAGTGGTGAATTCTGCAATGGTTTCTGTGCAAACCGAATGTGGCACTGTGATTATCTGTAGAATGGGCAAGTGCTGAGAGCACTCTGCTCTCATTGCAAGTGCAAAGGTTGGAACCACAATAACCAGGGACTCCACTTACAGGGAACTCTTCTCAACTTTTCAGTGACCATCAAAAAGGGCAACTTGACATCATGCATAACAAGTCACCAGCCGCGTTTGCTTTGAAGTTTGCTAATCCACATCCTTCAGGTTTCAAGCAGAATGCTAGCTTCACATAGAAAGATCTGCTGCTTGTACCAGTAATGTGCTTATCTCAGCAGCAAGGATTGGCCTAAAATCAGGTGGAAGATAAATAACTGTCAGAGAAAATAAACAGTAACCATGCTATTCTCCCAGGTCAGGTATGGGCACACCCAGAGTCCAAACTGCCACTGGCTGGCAGCAGCTCCAGACATAGGATTCTATTACTGCAAATCTGTTTAGACTGTTTAAAGGGCAGCAATATAGCTGTTTCATGAGGTTATCTGCCATTTATATTCTGTTGTGCTGGATGTCACTAAGGGAGTGTGACCGCAGTGGCTGGGAACACCGAACAAAGATGAGGAGAGGTTTCTCTGTACAGCTAATGAGCAAGGGAAGGGGAATGACTGGGAAGCAGCAAAACTCTATCAGTTGACTACAAGAAATCTTTGGTTTCAAAATAGAAGCCGTGTTAGTCTGTATCCGCAAAAAGAAAAGGAGGACTTGTGGCACCTGAGAGACTAACAATTTTATTTGAGCGTAAGCTTTCGTGAGCTACAGCTCACTTCATCCGATGCACCAATGAAGTAAGCTGTAGCCCACGAAAGCTTATGCTCAAATAAATTTGTTAGTCTCTCAGGTGTCACAAGTCCTCCTTTTCTTTTTACAAGAAATCTGTTATACAGCAAGTCTGTGGGATTCAGCCTTCTGCCATCTGCTCTCCCCACTGGAAGACATCAGTCTTGTGATATTAGAAGCACAAAAAGATACAATCTCTTCGCTGCTGTACTACAGACATCTGCTCTGTTAGCACTCCACAGAGTGAAAACATTCAGGCAGAAGCATATCCCTGCTTCACTGAGCTAATGAGCCCCCAGGTACTCTGCTAATATCTTTGCTGTACCATGGAGGCTGCTCACACATTGGCTGTTGCTAGGTTACCTGCAGGCTAATCACATTCTGTGATATACTTTTAGAACTACTTTGGTATAGGTGCTCACTATAGACAAGAACTGAGCTGGCAAATAAAGCATGCAGAGGAAGAGGGAATTTTCAAAATTTGATATGCAAATTCCCCTGCAGGGCTCCACCCTCAAATATATCATTTGCATATGCTAGTGTGCTGAAAAACATTCATCCATTCATCATAATAACGAAATGTTCAGCCAGGCAGGGAGGCAACAGCAGCTGGAGCTAGAGATAGTGTAGGACCATGTCCAGACCTAGGACCTGGGACAAATTCAGTGAAAATAACAGGCACACTGGGGTTGGAGCGGGAGGGGAGAACCAAATTGTACAGATGTAGAAATAGATGTAATCATAGACACTCTCCCCACCCCATACACACACAATGCACTAGTGGGTGTAAAAGTATTTATATTGTTACCCCTTTTGACTTGAGCAGCTAGCCAAAAATTTGGGGTCTTGTAGGTTGTTCCATTTAGGAGAAATTGGTGAGTCAGGTATTTTCTTTGATGCAATGTCATTTATTTACAAAGATTATACATAGAGTCCTGTTTTCCTGAACATCGTAGGACTCAAATAGCAGGAGGCAATTTGTTTGCTTGTTGTTTCAAGCCTGGCTTTCCAGCCAGCACTCTGCTCCCAAAAGCTTTCTCTCTTAGCTTTCTCTCCACATTATGGCAGCACCAAAAGTTCGGGCTGCTTCTGTGGTCCGTCCACTTGTGTTGACTATCTCTCTTACACACACCCCCTTACCTAAACAAGGCTCAGCCCAGCCACAGCCCACATCATTCAAATTCCTGAGTGGCCTTGGATGTGCCTTTGTTTTTATCAGACACATGGGCCAAACCCACAACAACAGAAATATGTTGTGAAGCCCGCTTACAGTAAGCGGATTTTAGTTTCTTTTCTTGTTTAATTGCTTTGAATGTGTTGGTAATAGCAGGTTGCGGTTTTTGGGTGGGTGGGTCTTCCGCTTTTGTTTTGTTTTTTAATTTCCTGCCGGAGAACGTGATTGGCTCTCGATTGCGCAATCCTCTGCTGTGCTCATGCCCACAGAGCTAAAAGAAGCTTTAAAAGACTGCTTTGCGCGTTCGGTTTCCTTTTTCCTTTTGCTTTCGGCTGGCTTTTGCTGCTGCTGCTGCTGCTGCTGTGTGTCTGCGTGTGCTTGCTGCTGCTCTCCTGCTTAAATTCCACCACGCTGTCAACCCACAATATGCACAATATCACAGGGCCTGAGCAACTAGACACCCTGCCAATGGAGGGCCAAGGAGAAATTCAGAGCCCATTAACACCATGGTTTGCTACAAGTGTCTCTCCAGATCTACCTTACAAGGTGCTCCTGGAAGCTAAAAGAGGATAGTCAGAATCTTGCAGATGAGCTGTTGTGCCTTAAGATCAGGGGTGTTCGAAGAATGCGTCTCGTTATTATTATTCATTGTGCCTTGGACAAATAAAAGTCTGGGAGTCTAAGGGTATGTCTAAACTGCAATTAGGCACCCACAGCTGGCCCATGCCAGCTGACTTGGGCTAAGGGGCTGTTTAATTGCAATGTACACATTCAGGACCTCTGGGACCCTCCCACCTCACAGGGTCCTAGAGCTGTTATCTACCACCAATCTTTGAACATTGGGGAACTTGTACCATTGGATTCATTTGGTCTTTTTTTCTCATCACCAGGTCCCCAAGGAAAGTCTATGAGCATATGCAGGGAATACTTATGCTAACTTGCTTAAGCCAATGTCTTACAGGATACAGGCCTGTTGGCTCCTTGTGTTACTGCTGAGTAAAATAAAAAGCTAAGCTAGCTCTGTGGGCTACAGAGCCCAGGCTCCAGCCCAAGCCCAAACATCTGTGTTAAAACTAGGATGTGGGTAGTGTGACCTAGTGGTCAGAACAGGAGTCAGGCTGGGTCATATGCCAGGGCAGGAGGTCAGAGTCAGAGATAGGTCAGAGGGCAAACCAAGAGTCAGGCATCAGGAGGCAGGCAGGGTCAGGTTACCAGGAGATAGCGGTCAGGTGCCAGGTTACAGACAGCAGTTGGAGAGCATGGTTGAGGACAAGCCAGGGTCGGAAGTTGGAGTCTAGGGTCTATTATTAGCAGAGGCTGGGGCTGGAGCAGAGGCAGGCAGTCTGTTGTTAGTCTGACAGTGGCTTTCTGGCTTTCATCATGGCTTTCTGGTTTATATACTGATATTGGCCAATCAGTGGGCTGTGAGGGGCTGTCACTCAGGCCCTGCAGGGCAGTATGACCTGTCAAGTCAAGCTTTGCAGGGTCCTCCTGGTGGTATCCAGCCTAAGCCTCTAGGGGCAATACAGAGGTGTTAGCAGCCCAGATTATCCACATGGTCCCAGGTTCTAGCCCTGCAGGGTCTTACACCACCACCCCTCTTCAGGCCCTCCTTTAGGGGGGTGCCAGTCCAGACTTGTCCATGTGAGCCTTGTGGAATTCCACCATCAAGTCAGGAAGCAGACTCCCAACTGTGCTCTTCAAGGCTGTAGCCTTCCAAGTCCACCAGATAGTACAGGCGGCCACATGTTGGATGGGAATTAAGGATGGCATGCACTTTGTATTCCTCATGACCCTGGATTTTGACAGGTGGAGGCGGCAGTGTGGTTCAGTCAGGGAAGGGGTTCTTAGTGTAGGGCTTCAGAAAGGAAACATGGAAAACAGGGTATATTTTGAGAGACTGCGGAAGCTGGAGTTTGAAGCTAACCAGGTTAATTTGCTGACATATCAGGAAGGGTCCCAGAAACTGGTGGTCCAATTTCCAGGAGGGACAATGGATCAGGAGGTGTTTGGCGGCAACCCACACCTTTTGGCCTACCATGAACATTGGAGCTTCTTGTTGCCAATGGTCTGCATGGCTCTGGTAGGCCTTTTTCACCTCTTCTAGGTGATTCCTGAGTTCTTCCTGAATACGATAGATCTGTTAGACCCAGTCAGTGGTGACAGGGTTCAGGGACGCTGCTCGTACCACCAAGTGGAAATGGGGGTGGAACCCATGACTGGCAAAAAAGGGGTTCTGACCCATGGAGGCATGGTTGGCACTGTTGTATGAAAACTCTGCATATGGCATGAGTGTGGACCAGTTGTCTTGGTGGTAAATTATGAAGGATGTCAAGTACTGCTCCAGTACTTGGTTCACTTGTTCAGTTTGTTCATCTGTTTGGGGATGGTATGCAGTGGAGGTGGATGAGTGGATGTCCAGTAACCCGAATGCTTCACATCAGAAGCAATAAGTGAACTGTGGGCCTTGGTCAGAAACTGTGTGGTCTGGGAATCCATGGATCTGAACCATCTCGTGCAGCAGGAATTGGATGGTAGTTTTGACAGAAGGCAGGTAGTTGCAGGGGATGAAGCGGGCCATTTTGGTAAGGTGGTCCACAACTGTTAAGACTATGGGAATCAGAACTCCCATCAGACAGTGGGAGTTCCACAATGAAGTCTAGGCTGATGACAGACCAAGACCTAACTGGAGTCTTCTGGGGTGCTAAGGTGCCAAGGGGTCTGGTTTGGAGCATCTCTGCATGGGAAATTATTGAGAATAGAATGCACAAGGCACCGTGTTGCTGTGAGAGTGCTGCCCCTAAAGCTATATTGGATGCATCTGCTTCCACTATAAATGGACGGATTGGGTCGTGGTCTGCCAAAATCAAGGCCATGGTGAAAGTGGCTTTTAGCTGGTCAAAAGCGAGCCGTGTATAGCACGGGCTTTGCAAAGAAGGGAAGTCAGGGGAGTTATTAGTTCAGAGAAGTTGCTGATGAATCGCCTATAGAAATTTGCAAAGACCAGGAAGCACTGAAATTCCCGGAAGGTTCAGGGTGCTGTCCAGTTGCGGATAGCTTCCACCTTCTGCAGGACCATCTGAATTCCCACCAGGAAGATGATGTACCCCAAAAATTCAATTGGTCAAAGATGCACTTTTCCAGTTTGGTGCACAAACCATGTTTCCATAGTCTCTCTAAGACAGACTGGACAGGTGGTCAGAAAATAGAAGTATATCATCAAGGTAGATAATCATGTAGTGGTCCAGAATGTCCCTGAATACATCATTTACAAAATGTTGAAATATTACAAGGGCATTGGTTAGGCCAAACGGCATCACCAATTATTCAAAGTGCCCATATTGTGTATGAAAACCAGTCTTCCATTTCTCTCCAGACCTTATGCACACTAGATTCAACATCAGCCAGAAGCTGTTGGAAATGAGTGGTGTAGGAGGCAGCCCAGCCTTTGCACCAGTGAAGCTTCCAGAGGGCAGCCTCCAGAGCGTGGACATGATGTGGATCATCAAAAATGGTCACAAAGGCTTTCAGGAAGGTGTCCCAGTCAGAGACCACTGGGCTGTTCTGCTCCAACAGGGAGAAGGCCCAATCGAGCACTTCATTGGAGAGCAGGCTGACCACTAGCCCCACCTTAGTCTGGTCTGTGGGGTACACTTGGGGGCAGAGCAGGAAGAGCAGCCTGCATTGGTTCAGGAACCCCTGGAATTTCCAAAGATCCCTGTCAAACTGTTCAGGAAGCGGCACTGTGGGGGCTGGCTTAGGCGATGCGTGGTCTGTTCAGGCATGTCCTGTCACTGATTCTCCCTGTGAGTGCACTTACTGCTCTCATAGGGTGTGTACTTCAGCAGTGAGCTGCGCCACATGAGTATGAGACCAGGCTAATTGCTCACATGGGGTCTGTATTTCATGTACACGCTGTGTAGCTTAGATCTGTAGTGTAGGTTCTCCGACTGCAGACGGGTGACTAGGTCCTGAAGGTCCTGGGCCCTCAAGGAATCCTTGGTTGTAGGTTGGCCCATCCTTTCCATCATCTGTGGGGAGGTTGGATGGATTTTCAGGGGGGAAAGTGATGTGAGCAAACTATAACAACCGAGATGTGGGTGGTCTGACCTAGTGGCCAGAGCAGGAGTCGGGAGTCAGGCTGGGTCAGAGTCTGAGACAGGCCAGAGGGCAGACCAAGAGACAGGCAACAGGAGGCAAGCAGGGTCAGGTTACCAGGAGATCATGGTCAGGCACCAGGTTCCTGACAGCAATTGGAGAGCAATGCTGAGGGTGAACCAGGGTCAGAAGCCCAAGTCTAGGGTCTATTGTTAGCAGGGTCTGGAGCAGGAACAGGCAGGCAATCTGTGTTGTTTCTCAAACATCTCCTCATCATGGCTTCATGGTTTATACACTGGTACTGGCCAATCAGTGGGTTGTGAGGGGCTGCCACTCAGATCCTCTGGTGTGGTACACCCTGCTGAACCTAGGTTTGTTGGGTCCTCCTAGGGCTGTCCAGCCTAAGCCTCTAGAGGCAACGTGGAGAGGTCAGCAGGCTTCAACCCCTATAGTCCCAGGATCTAGCCCTACAGGTTCTTACAATCTATCCTGCAATTAAACAGCCCCTTACACCAAGTCAGCTGGCACAGGCCAGTCAAGGGCTTTTCATTGCAGTGTGGACATACCCTCAATAAGCATTATGCTTATTTACTCAAAAACAATTTAACTGTCTTTTGTACATTTTGTAAACTGTCTGTTGTGATTTACAGAGAAAGCTCAAAGAGAAAAGGATATTGGCCAGTTCACTACACTTTAATGAACATGTGTTATGTTTGGAGGCATTATGTTGTCTGAGTCCTGTACATTTAGAAGGCCCAAAACCAGTAACTGGACTAAATGCATGGTTTACACCGGCCATTCCTGCTTGATTGTACATCTGTTACAAAAAATAAACACTACTGAGCTGTCAAGAGAAACACAAACTCTTTTTCAGGCCTCTTCTCACAAAACAATTAGCAATGAGACAAATGGACTTCCTGAGCTGAGCTGGACCTTCAAGGGCAAATTTCTATTTCTCATTTAAAGCTGAAAAACAAGTAGTTTTCCATTGCATCTGTTAACTGGTTTAGTGAATTCTGTTCTTTTTATCTTCGTGTAATGGATGAAACATTTGCTGCTCATCAAACCATATTTAATTGTTCCTTGAAGCTCTCCTTGGGAATTTAAGAAGTTTGAATGTTACTGAAGAGATTAATATTTAGTTGGAGGTTAATGGTGAATTTAGTTATTCAGGCCAGAAGCCCACATGAACTCTGAACACAAAATGAAAAACGAGCTTTGTGACAGTATGGCCTCACACTGGTGTCTATGTGTGGGAGTGGATGGGTTGTGTGTGTCAGAGTGATGGCTATATTTTCCCTATATGGAAATTTCCCCCTTGTGCAGAGTGGCACCAGAAGGCCTATACACCACTTAAACCCTATTTTGAGGGGTTAAATGGCACGTAAGTGGTGTATTGGATCTATGTGGCTCCTCTGCACAAGGGTGACGTCAATGCTTATTGTTATGCAACTCAACAGGACAGATTTAAGTACTGGGAGGTTGAGTGCAGGAATGTGTGGGAATATGAAGTCAGAGTTAACTCTTGCATTAGAACTTCAAATGAAAATTCCCTGACTTTCAAGCATTTTCTGTTTTTTAGTATTGTAAAAGTCAATTAACTTTAATTTTTATTGAGAAATATATTATCAACCATATCTCTGTCATAATAATGGGGTTTTGTCTGGGAATCTTATTAGTGTTTTGAGCAAATCTCCCAGAAACCTAATGCCTTGCAGTTACTTCCCAAGAACCTCATTTCAAGCAGTCCAGTTTAGAGTACTGTGTACAGTATGGAGCAAATGAGCAGTGATATGTGAATCCATCACCCCCAAGTGTTTGGAGGTTCAATATGGCTTGGTATCCCAATAGCTTCTTTGTACTACATGGGTTTAGAGCAAGGCTGGACATGAAAAAGGGTTTTCAGGTGGAGTTTCCAGTGCTACTTGTTTATGTCTAGGCTGGAAATACAGTGAGAGAAACCTTTAATGGGGCATTTGGTAGATCTGGGCAGGAATTTTTCCATCAAATGCAGTTTCTGTGAGATTGAAGTTTTCTGTTGGAAAAATCAAAGTGAAAGGTCCAGCTGCTCAGCAGCCTATCTGGCAGGCTGCTGGAGAGGTGGGATACCCAGGGCTTCCAGGCTCCTCAGCTCCCAGGACAGCTGGCTCCCTGTGCTCCCCAACTCCTGGGGCAGCTGGCTCCCCAGGCTGCATGACTTCCAGGCAGGGCTATCTTTACCCATATGCAAAGTACGCAGCTGTGTAGGGCACCAGGAAACATGGGACACCACATTTCCTGGTGCCCTGCGCAGCTGCGTGCTGCTCCAGCCCCTGCCCCGCCTCTTCCCCAGGTCTCCCACCCCTGCCCCACCTCTTCCCACCCTGCCCTGCCTTTTCCTGCCCCTGCTCTGCCCCAGCCCCGCCCCTTCCCGCCCCTGAGGAGTGCAGCAGGGCCGGGCCTGCAGTCACCAGTGGCAGGAAGAGCAGGGACCCAGCTCCAGCCACGCCGCTGGTGAGTGCTGGAGGTTGGTTCCCCCGCCCCCCAAGCCAGCCCCCCCATCCCAGCAGAGGCCTGGGGCCCCAAACACCCCCCCGCGGGGGCACGGGAGGGGGGCTGCATAGGGCCCCAGGTAGCTAGGGACAGCCCTGATCCCAGGGCAGCCCACTGCCCCAGAAATCGGGGAGCCTAGAGATTCAGCAGCCCAGGAGTCAGTTGCCCAGCTCCCAAGACTACCTACCCAAACTTCCAGTCTCTGGGCTTCAGGCAGCCTTGCAAACTCAACAGTAGGAAGTTTGGAAAGTTCAGATAATGTTCAAATAAGCATCTAAACTATTGAATATTTGTCTGATCTGAGCTTCCACATCTTCTGACATTCACCCATCACTAGGTTTTTATAGCACAGATGAGTATTTGTTGTTTGGTTCTTTTAACTGTTCAGAAATTCTCCCTTTTACAACACAGTATGTAAAGTAGGTAGAGTATGTGGTAGTATCTTTATATAACAGAATGTTCCGTTCTTCTGAGGAAACGACTAAGGAAGAGGATATTTGCAAAGTTCTCAGAACGCAAATGCTGAAGTTGTGGTTATTTAGGGCTTGAAATCAGCAACTCTCACATGGCCCTGCTATTTGCACATTCTCCCGCCCACTCAAAAAACGCCCCCAGAAAACCCCCAACACATTAATTCAATGCTTATTATAGGTGGCACAGGTAGTGATACCTATAGCTGGGGTGGCACGACACTTCCCACTTTAAGACCATGTTTTCAGTGGCTTATAACTTTGCCAAACCTTAACTGCTTGGGCTGGAATTTTCCAGGCTGGGTGTCTGCCTCAGGTTGCATTATTTTTTTAAGACGTTTCAGCTAAAATGTTTCAATGCTTTTGAAAATGAGGCTAAGGAAAAAAATACATCATTTTGTCCATATTAAAAAATTCTGGCAACCTTTTCTTTGGACAGGTCTAGTACTCCTTTGCTTTGGGATTAAGGACTTGAAATTTGGCAGAAGGTGGCCCTTGTGTCAGGGATGTGCCCTTTGCTGTCCCAGTGAAAATCTGTCCAAATTTGGCCAAATTATAATCCTCTAAAAAATCTCTGTTTGCACATTCTCAGTAGAGACTTGTTAGACTTTGGCTTCTAAATTCTCTGATGATTCCATCTGCAGTGAGCATGCTCCATCTCCTCCCAACTCCTATGTGCTGACTGGACTGCATGCATGCCATCCCCACAGAGTGACTGAATACCCTGGATTGCAGGGTTGAGCAGGACTTTCCCTGGAATTGTTCCACCTGGCTGTTGAGGGTCATTGTGGTGCAAGCCACTGGAACTGATATCAGGAAGACTGTTTCTCCCCCGGCAGGTCCCCAGGAAGCTGATGGAGAAGAAGGAGGAAGCAATCTGACTAGAATGCAAAGGGGTGTGCAGTGGAGGAGAGGGAAGAGATGTAGGGCAAAGGGACAGGGATAGGCACTCCAGGGGTGCAGGAGCTGGGAGTAGTGGGGAGTGGCAGAAGTAGGGATGGGTGGGACAGAAGCAGAGGGTGGGGGAAGGGCAGGAGCTCTGGTGGGATAAGGTGGGGTGGGGAACAGGAGCAGAGGGAGGGGGATGACGGCAGGGGCAGGAGTTTGGGGGAGGATGGGAGGAAACAGGTAAGAGCAGGGTAGATAGCAGCAGGGGAGAGTAAAGGGCAAGAGCTGGGGGTGGGAGGATAGGAGCAGAAGGGGACAGGGAGAAGCCTGGGTGACCGGGGCAGGAGGATCTGTAATGACTAGACCATCCTCCTCTACAGACTTTGGACTGAACTCATTACTCCTGAACTCCATCACAACTTTCCTTTGCTGTCTAGCAAATAGCTGGGAACAGATCCCCTTCTAGTAATGGGCCCACATGGCAGACAACAGCTTTCCACTGCTACTACCAGTTACTCTGTTAGCTCAAGTGTTAGAGGCCTACGCTGTGAATCTAAAGAGCCTAACCATGCTTGACCCATGTGTGGGCCAATATAGCTCCACATGATAAATATTTTTTCAATTTTTAAGTTTTTTAAAAACGTAGAAAATTACATTAAAAGAAAAAAAAGAAAGAAAAACTAGTGTTAAAAGAAGAGTATTAAGGTTGCAAAGTCCAGCACTCAAAAGTTAGAATATGGCAGGATTAAGTTTGCCTGTGCCACCTTGATTTGGACCTCTTGTCCACATAATGATACAATCTTAAATTAGACGATCATATGCTATTTTTTCAACAGGATCCCTGTCTCATTCAGTGCACAGGATGGACTTTGGGAATGAAACAGGGTTGTATTGGGAATGAGGCTGTTTTCTGAAGGAAATGGGAAGGTGGGAGATGAATGAAGCAGGGAACTGCAGGAAGAGAAGGATGAGAAAGTCCAGAGGAGAATAACAAAAATGACTAGAGGTCTAGAAAACATAACCCCTGAGGAAATATTTTAAAAAAATGGGGTGGTTTAATTTGGAGAAGAGAAGACTGAGAGGGGACATGATAACAGTTTTCAAGTACATGAAGGTTGTTACAAGAAGAAGGGAGAACAATTGTTCTAGTTAACCTTTGAGGATAGGACAAGAAGCAATGGATTTAAATTGCAGCAAGGGAGGTTTAGGTTGGACATTAGGAAAAACTTCCTGTCAGGTTGGTTAAGCACTAGAATAAATTGCCTATGGAGGTTGTGGATTCTCCATCATGGGAGGTTTTAAAGAGCAGGCTAGATAAATACCTGTCAGGAATGGTCTAAATAATACTTAGTCCTGCCTTGAGTGCAGGGGACTGGACTAGATGACCTCTTGAGGTATCTTCCAGTCCTACACTTCTAGGATTCTGTGGTCTCAAGGCTAAGGTAATTGACTGTCATCTTGGGGAACTGGATTCTATCTCTGTCTCTGTCATAAAATTCCTGTGTGATGCTGGGCAAGTTGCTTAAACCAAAATGTTCACAGTTGACTACTTACTATGTCTTCTTCATTTTCTCCATGCCTAGTTTGTGGCACCTGGGTCTAATGTGCAGAAGTGCTGAGGGCTCACAGCTGTAACTGATTCATGGAGCTCTGCTTTGAACATATACAGTGCTCTCTGAAAAATCAGGCCGCAGGCTTCTCAAATTGGGTTCCCAAAATTAGTTGACTTCTTTGACTGTAATCTCTGTGACTCAGTTCCCCAAGTGTAAAATGGGGATAATAATACCACTTCTCCTCACAGGGGTGAAGATACATTCATTCACTTTTGTAATGAAGGAAGATACTATGATGACTGCACCACAGAAAAGCCCTCAAGGAAACAAATTCTGTGTTTCGTGCAGAAGCTGGTTGGTGTGTGGTAAATAATGCATGGTGCCACACATTGAATGGTGAGGATAAAAAGAATTATTGAACAGCCACCCATTCAATCAGCACCATTCATCCTGTGCACTGAATGTGGAAAAATGTATGTAATGATGATGCAGTCATTAAGGCAGACACACAAAGGGACTGAATTATATTGCACGGGCAATTTTAATTCTGAAATTTTCCTAACTTTTTAGTGTTTGACTTTGCAACCTTAATGTAGTTTTTTAGGAAGTAATTACTACAAAAAACTTAATGTAGTTTTCTAGGAAGTAATTACTACAATTTTCATCTTTCCTTTTTAAAAAATCATTCTTTTCTTCCTAACTGTGGGTAGGGCAGGGTTTAAATAGCTTATAAAAGTTAATCAGTACACACTGCCATTGATGTGTCAGGATCCTTGACTGAAAGCTAAGCCATTCAACAAAAACTGGGATATGTGTTTTCACAGTGCCCTTCAAGCTTTGCATTTAATTACTAGATTAGTCATTTGACATTGTAATGCAACCTACCCCAATTCTGGTCACAAATAGCAAACAATTAAATGAGAAAACTACCATTTGGTCCTTTAGTTTGGAAAATACAAAAACACTTTGGTTGTTTAATTGATTGTTGATTCTTAAAGCAGCAATGGCAGCCAAGCACCTAATTCTAATAATATGGAAGATGAAAGCAATTCCCAGAACAGACCAATGGGAAAACAAACTGCTTGACAAAATGGATTATTACATCATATAAAGCAAGGCAACATATACTACAACCAGACGGTGAATATCTTTTGCACATCTTATCTGGTACCTGAATCTAGACAATACATGCTGATTGGAATGCACACGTTTTCCTTTATATCTATGCAGCTGAGTTAGTACATTCAGTATTTACCATACAGATACAGGTCTTATTTGTACTAATTCCTTGTATATGTAAACAAGAACGCGTAAGGGGCAAGTTCTGTCTTTTTGTTCTGTGGTTATACTGCACCTGGCACAATGGGGTCCTGGTCCATGACTGGGGCTCCTAGGTGCTCCTGCAATACAAATAATGAATAATTATTATTATTGTACAGAGGACGTGTTCAATATTATATTAATTATTATATTATTATTATATTTTATTATTGAACACGTTCACTGTACAATGATCCTCCACTGTGTCTGTTGCTTCTAATGTTAGGACATATCCCTTTTTATGCACTCACATTTTCATCAACCCTCTAAATATAAGTGTTGATCCACAATAATTGCTAGATATACATTTTAATTGAGTACTTTTGGGTAACACAGTCTGTGAAGACTCTAATGACCTGATAAGCATCTAGCTTTCAGACTGCCTTATTTGTACTTCACATTTTCTCTTTTTCCTTAAAAAATAAACGTGTAATGTTAAAAAGCAATTGTAATATATAGGGGGAAATACAAGGAAACACAATGAAATGTAAAACATGGAGTACAACTGTGCTGAAACCTTGATTCACCACCAGGGGGAAGAGTGTACCAATAAATGACAATGGAGACAAATAATCTCTCTCTTTAACTGTATTTACATTGGTATATTGATTTGTTCAAGTCACAAAATAAGTTTAGGACGCTGTGGAGTTCATCAGTTTCCACCAGTTTGGGTAGTTTGATTTTGAAAGAGGAAAGCTTTGTGTACCACAACAGGGAGATGCCTGGAAGTAAACTGATTTATTCAAGATCTGTAGCTTAAACTAAGGACAATGGTACCAGCTAATGATCTTGTAATGGTCATTTTGCTTGTCCTACCTATTTTAGGCATGTATATGGCCTCCATCACTGTGCCGTGCTGTCCAATGTGTTTATAGAACTGGTCAACTCTCAGAATTTCCATTTTGTGGGAATCTTCAATATTTCAAAACAAACAGAACCAAATATTTTTGAAATTTTCCACAAAACGGAATTTCTGAAAAATGGGTTTCAGAAAATTTATTTTGGAATTTCAAACGTTTGTGTCAGAATTTTGAAATTTCATTTCATTTTTATACTTATTTTTACATTATTTAATGACATCAATAGTAGTAGTGCATAATATGAACTATTAGTACTGAAGGGATATGACAAAATATAGAAGTTGAAATATTCTTTTGGTAAGCAGGGTCTGAATACGCTCTGCCCTGATAGCTAGCTGGGGCGGGGGAAAGGCTTCAGGACCAGACTGTATTTACATGAACGCACCGACTCTGCCTAGGTATCCAGCAGGCAGAGCTGTGTTGCCAAAGTGATCAACCTTGGCTGGTGTTGGATTAAAAATCACCTTAGTACTGCATTCAGGGGTAATGAAATGTTGTTATCCTTATTGCATGAGTAAAGGGCAGCAGAACAATCCTGATTGAGGAGGTCACCCTCAACTGAAATGAACTAGCTAAGCAGGGGGCTCAGCTGCTAGACTCCTGTGAAAAGAAGAGGGGGTGGAGACAGGTGTCCCTGCTGGGAGGCGTGGGCTCTAGCATGGTTTAAGCTGCCCCTTCCCATGGTTCAAAAATAGAGCCACATCTCTACCCCTATATGACGCTACCCGACATAACACAAATTCGGATATAATGCGGTAAAGCAGCGCTCTGGGGGGGGGCGGGGCTGCGTGCTATGGCGGATCAGTGCGTCATGTGTCTGGCTCTGACATGCTGCTCTGAGCGGCGTGTTAAGGGTGCCGGGCTGGGGCCGAGGGGTTGGATAAGGGGCAGAGGGTCTCGGGGGGCGGTCAGGGGACAGGGAGCAGGGGGTGTTGGATGGTTCGGAGGCTCTGGGGGCGGGACGGTCAGGGGACGGGGAACGGGGGGGGGGGGGTTGGATAGGGCATGGAAGTCCCAGGGGGCCTGTCAGGGGGCGGGGGTGTGGATAGAGGTTGGGGCAGTCAGGGGACAGGAAGCGGGACGGGTCAGGGGTTCTGAGGGGTCAGTCAGGGGGCGGGAAGTGATTATTAATAACAGAAATGCTCAAGACCAAAGCAAGTTCGATATAATGCGGTTTCACTTTTAATGCGGTAAGATTTTTTGGCTCCCAAGGACCATGTTATATTGGGGTAGAGGTGTAATTAGAGATCCATTAGGAGTCTTTTGTTTTGTTAAGTGATCACTAGAGCTGAAATCACCTCTTGTGGGACAGCGTTTCTGCCCAGCCTGCTTCAGCAATGAGGTTCCCCCACTGAGAGCTGAAAATCACTAAAAGCTGGGTGTAACCTCAAGAGACCGACCTGCAGAAGTCACAGTAGAGCGGCAGGTGGCAGCAGAAGGTGACAGTGTGCAGTGCAGCAGCTGGCAGGGTGGCCAGTGGTGCAGCTGGGGGGGCAGCTAGCAGAGTGGTGAGTGGCTGGCGGGGTACCAGAAGGGTGGCAAAGCCAGAGCAAGTGCTTGGGTGGTGGAGCAAGCAAGGTACCTTCTTTCCCCACGCTACCTGGGGTGAGAGGTGGACTCACACAGATACACCACTGGACTCTGGGTTTTCACTGACCAAGGGCAACCACTGTGACTAGGGTGTGGTGAGGGAGCAGAGATAGGCATGTTAAAGAACTTTTGGTTGCAGAACTCAAGAACCTGAGGCAAAAGACACTGCCCAGAGTACTCTGGGGTGAGTGTTTTGCTCACAGTTGAATCCAGTTTGCTGCATGTTCCCTAATTAATTGACTTCCCTCCTTTTACTAAAGGTTTCTTTTTTACACTCAGACTCTGCTTGTGAGAGGGGAAGTGTTGCCTCCTAGGGTGATGTGTAATTTTCCCAGGTTACTGGGTCGGGGCTCAAGCTGGCTCTGTGGTGCATTATTGAAAGGGAACTCCTAGATATTGAACCTGTCTCCGGTTGCTGCTGACTCCACCTGGCAGAAGGGTTACATATTTTTTTTAATCATAAGGGGTAGCATCTACTTAGTACTGGTTGAAACATCAAAGTGTCTGCTGTTTGTGTTATTATGAAATGGTTGGGCATTGTGACACAAACTATTCTGTGTATTTTAACACAAACTGTTTCATTACACCATTGGATCTAGAAAAGAAGACAATACATTGCAAGAAGTGCTAAAGAGCAGCTGCCCTAAATGATTTTTAAAATAAAATAAAATAAAATAAAACTAATAGATTATTTCAACTATTATCTTATGTCATACTATGACATGTCAGCGTCACAGTGGACATATTATGCAGTACTACTACTGATGTATCATGAAATAATGCATAACCAATACAAATAATATGAAAATGAAAAAGCCCATAACATAAAACAAAATGTAACATACAATTTTGATATTCTGACACACAATTCCAAAATTTTCCGAAACTAACATTTTTTGTTCCTAATATTTTTTTCAGTAGAATTTGGCAAAATCAATATGAATTCATGAAAAAAAATGGTTTTGTTGAAACAGCTTTTTCTGACCAAAAAAATGTTTTGATAAAAAAATTCCAACAAGCTGTATGTATGTATGCTCACAACACCCCAGGCGATGGGGCAGAATTATCCCCATTTTACAGATGGGGAACTGAGGCCAGATTTTTAAAGGTATTTAGATGCCTAGTGATGCAGATAGGTGCCTCGTGAGATTTTTCAGAAGGACCTAAGTGCCTAACTCCTAATTTAGGAGGTAAATAAGTCATTGAGATTTAGGCACTTAGAGCTGGATCCACAAAGAGATGTAGGTGTTGTGACATTCGGTATCACAACAGCTAACTTTTAGGTGCCTAGAAAACACACTGTGATCCACAAAGCCTGAGTTAGACACCTAGTTAGACCACAAAGCCTGAGTTAGACACCTAAGCTCTCTATACAATGAATAGAGAGAGATATGCAATCTGCAAAAGCCAGCCCACTAGGTGTGGAGCCGTCTAAGCTAGCAATGAGAGATACCAGTGAGAGGAGTAACTCCTCAGCTCTTCTCCTCTCATTCTATGATTCTATGTTAAGTGTCTACACTAAAATGTCACTCCTGTCAATGTAACTCACCTGCTACGCCAACTTAACTCCACCACCACGAGACATGTAGCGTTCAGACCGACGTAGTTAGGTCGACCCAGTGTCAGTGTAGACACTGCATTACTTACACTGACGTTAGTACTTCCAGGAGGTGTCCACCACGATGCCCCACCTTGACCCCATTACTGTGACTCACTATTGAAATGGTCTTTCAAAGCCTCCCTGAGCCAAAGAGCTCTGCATTGATCTCTTCTTATAGCCTGGGTATCTGGCTGCTCAAAATCAGCAGAAAGCCATTCCACCGCTGCCCTCCACCCCAGCAGAAACTCTTTCCCCTTTGCTGCACAGATATTATGCAGGACACAGCAGGCAGCTATAACCATTGGGATAGTTTTTTCACTCAATCTCATGAGTAGACAGTGCCAGCAACCTTTCCAGTGGCCAAAGGCACATTCAACTGTCATTCTGCACCTGCTAAGCTTGTAGTTGAAACGCTCCTCGGTACTATCAAGGTGCCCGGTGTATGGCTTCATGAGCCTCAGGAGTAAGGGATAGGCTGGGTCTCCCAGAATCACTATTGGCATTTCAACATTCCCAGTGGTAATCCTCTGGTCTGGAAAGAAAGTTCCTGCTTGCAGCTTTCTAAACAGGCCTGTGTTCTTAAAGATGTAGGCATTTTGCACCTACCCTGACTAGCCCACGTTGATGTCGGTAAATCTCCAGTGATCCACGAGTGCTTTCAATACCATAGCGAAATGTCTCTTTCTCTTGATGTACTCTGTGGCCAGGTGGTCTGGTGCCAAACTAGGGATATGTGTGCAATCTATTGCCCCACTGCAGTTTGGGAACCCCATTGCTTCAAAACCATCCACTATGTCCTGACATTGCCAAGAGTCACAGTCCTTCATAGCAGGGGGCAATTAATTGCCCTGCACACTTGCATCACAGCAACCCCCATGGTGGATTTCCCAACTCCAAATTGATTCCTGACTGATCAGTAGCAATTGAACATTGCAACTTGCCACAGAGTGATTGCCACTCGCTTCTCCACTGTCAGCACAAATCTTATTTTGGTGTCGCTGCACTGGGAGGCAGGGGTGAGATCCAGGAAGGTGGCCTTGCATGTCTCAAAGTTCTGCACCCACTGCTTGTCATCCCATACCAGCATGATAAATGCGATCCCACCCATCAGTGCTCATTTCTCGGGCCCATAACTGGCACTCCATCATCTGCAGCTGCTCCGTGAATGCTGCCAACAACTTTGAATTGTTTCTTTCCATGTCCCACAGCTATCTAGCCTCCAAGGAATCGTCATGTTCCCTGTGGCTTTTCTGGTTGGCTTTGCAAATACTGCAGGACCAGGGGCCCCCTGCATGCAACACTCATCACAGTAGTGCAGAGCAATGCAGGATCCATGCTTCTGACACAGATGGTGGACGGCGAGGAGGGGCGTGGGTTTGCAGGGATTTTGAAAAGAGGCATGAAACATTATGGGCTGCAGATGAAATTATGGGAGGGAGAACACTGCATTATGGGATGATGAAATCATGTTCCCAGTCACTCTGCATGACTCGTTTGGGCCCATGAGGCATTGCAAAACCTTCCCAAAACACCCTGTGCTAGATGGTGGCGGGGTGAACAGTGGGATAGCTAGCCATGGTGCACTGCTTTCTGAATCAATGCAAGCACAGCTAGTGAAGATGCTCACCACAGACACATGGAGTATAGCATAGACATGCTAATGTGATTTAATTACTGTGACGGTTGTATGCCAACGTAACTTAAGTCGACATAATTTTGTAGCGTAGACAAGGCCTAAGCACTGAAATAAGTTAGGCACTGTAATGCTGAGCGGAGCAATGCCTACATACCTTTAAAAATATTGGCCTCAGATACTACAGGGATGGGTGGATCTATAAAATCTTTAGCTAGATAGACAGCTAGCTAGATAGATGCTTGTATGATGAATCATATGCTTTCTTTAGCTTAAGTAGGACATGGTTTCTGAAGCGAAGTGTGGTTATTCACCACTCTGTTTATATTTTTAAAAATAAAAACCAAAACAAAACAATTATATTTGACCTAGTTTAATTAAACTGTGGGTTGCGGTTCAACATTTGAAAATTGGTTACTAAGAATTTATACTGCTTAACAAACCACTATAAAATTATCTTTTTCTTTTCTTTTCTTTTTTTTTTTTTTTTTTGTGGTCCGTTCTAGAACTAATAGCACAGGCTAGAACTGTTCAAACATGTACTGTATTTCCTTGAAGACAGCAAACTTGACAATGTAGGTGGTTTAATAATATATTAACCAAAGGTCATATACATTTCTCTAAAAAGCATAGAATGAATGCCTCTCTTAAGTAGAAAGAAAAGGAGGACTTGTGGCATCTTAGAGACTAACAAATTTATTTGAGCATGAGCTTTTGTGAGTTACAGCTCACTTCATCAGATGCATTCAGTGGAAAATACAGTGGGGAGATTTATATACATACAGAACATGAAACAATGGGTGTTACCATACACTGTAACGAGAGTGATCACTTAAGGTGAGCTATTACCAGCAGGAGAGCTGGGTAATTTATTTATGCTCAGATAAATTTGTTAGTCTTTAAGGTGCCACTAGTACTCCTTTTCTTTATGTACAGATTACGAATGCTGTCTGATATTGGGGACTCTCTGTGTATCTGCATCAGACTGAAAACTTCATTTTGATTGTAAGGCTGGCCTTTCCCTTCTAAGCTGACTTTTGTCTCCATATTGAGCTAAAATCTACAGAAGGTGATAGGGGAAATGTGTGCACTTAGCACAGGGCTAAAAATAGAGGGTCATTAAACTTCAACGATTTTCCATTTAAATGGCGCAACCTTGGACAAAGAGACGGCTGCTCAGGCCTACCGGTTTTTCAAGTCAGAATGCTGGGCGGGGGTGGAAACAGTTCCATTTTATTATATTCTATATAGGTTTTTATACCACACTCATCACCTTAGCATTTGAATGCCTACCAGTAGTGCATTAAGAGCAACTTGACTAAACAGCTGTCATGTGTTGTTTGTTCTCTCATCCTCTCCCCAGATGAGGCGGCAGGTGGCCTTGCATTCCCCTCTCCCCATGCATCGCCTCTGCATGGCCACCTTTGATGGCAGTGTTCATACGAAATCTAAGACTGAGCGGCTTTTGGGGCCAGATTCTCAGCTGATGTAAATCAGTGCAGCGCCACTGAAGCTGCATTGATTTGTGCTGCTGGAGTCATGAAATTGACGAGAAAGCTGGATCCTGGCCCCCCAGGAGGGCTGCTGCCTGGTCTCTGCTCCAAGCTGAGCTGCCACCCTGGCTCAGGCTGCAGCCCAGGCTCCCCACTCCCTATCCTGGCTCCCTGCTCCCAGCCAAGCTGCTGCCCATGTTCCCAGCTCCCTGCCTGGAACAGGGCAGCTGCATCGGGCTTCTTGGCTCCCCATTGCTGCACCAGGATTCTCAACTCCCTGCTCCCTGCATCTGGTGAGGAGCTCCTCACCCAGGGTCTGGTCAGCTGCCATATTCCAGGTAGGGAGCAGGGAGCTGAGAGCACAGGAGGGCAGCTGAGCTCCCAGTGGGGAGCAGGAAGCCAAGAGCCTTTCGGGGGCAGCTGGGCTCTCAATGTGGAGATCCATGCCCAGCGTCCAGTCAGCTGTCATGCTCCCAGCGGGGAACAGGGAGCCAAGAGCCTGGGGTGGGGGGACAGCCGGGTTCCTGGTGGGGAGTGGGGAGCCAGACTACTGGCAGGGAGCTGTGTGCTGAGCTGAGAGCCCTGCCTCTCAGTTCACTTCCCCCTGGCCCCCTGCCCCTCTTAAATCAGTGGAAGTACTCCGAGGGAGGATACACACCACCAATAGAAGAAGGGCCGTGTGGACCTGAACCACCGCAGTAATTACTTCGGCGGCTGTAAGTCGACCTAACCTAAGTTGACTTAAGTTTATAGTGTAGACATGTCCCAGGTCACAGTATCCTTGCTTCATAATGATTAAGACTCATGATACAGTTACAAACCCAGCTCACATCACTCAAACAAGGGGTCCCATTACAGTCACCAAAATGGGGCCCACTGTGTGAGTAAGACAAGACTGTTACCTGATGAGGATATTGTTTACACACAGCAGATATACATTCCTGGGCAATACTAGGTGAACTGTAGAGTGGACAGCAGCTAGTGCAATTAAAAAGGGGTCAGCAAACCTTGAGCTGTTCTCTTCTTGTCCTTAATATTAGGTTTAAAAATATCATACACTTATATAGCCCTGTAGCAGCCACTCAGTGTATGGAACGAACTCCCATTCACCAACACTAGTCATGGGAAAGTGGCAAAATCAGCCCCCATCTATACATAGTTTTCAAATTTTGCAGTACATTTTGACTCCTCTTTGGAGTTTTCATCTTTTTAATACTCCCAAAGCAAAACAAATTCTGATTTGTTGGTTGAATGAGTAGGTCTTCGGTGTGCTAAGAAAAGCTACTTCAGTTAGCTCAGAACGGAAATATATAGCAATAAAAAATATATATATCATTACTTGATATTTATTTTTATCATCAAAGTTGCTAGACTGTTGTGGGCTTTTTTCTGCACATTTTATCCTTTTAGAAATTAACAACTGGTTAGTCTGTGTTGTGACCTGTGTTGCTTAATTCATACATGCATGGGGTGAAGCACCAAACTGAAAAAGAAAGCACTAACCTATCAATGGGGCAAGATGGCATTCCAGAACGTAGAAGGAAAATTTCATAGTCAATCAGCTTTATTATTAAATCACTAGTTTAATTTGGAGTAAAGGTGATGATAAAGTATATCACACACCAGTTGTGAAAAGCTAATATCTTTAGCCACATTCAAAAAAATTGAATGAAGTGACTACGATCAAGTCTTCCAAAAACACTTTGGACAAGGAATAATGGACACTTAACTATACATAGCAATGGGCTATGTATCTTATCTTATTCTGGAATAGCCACCGATAACAAAATGGGTGAATAAGACTTAGCCATAAGACTGTAATTCTATTAAGAGGTTCTAGTAACTTGAGCTGGATCACCTACCCTTGTTTTCAAGGCCATGGGAGGATGACTCTGAGAATCCCTTGCAAAGTTTCTTCCTGATTGTTCCCTTGAAGGGATGGGGTTGCTATCCTAAAAGATAAGCTTCAGAACTCATTCCCAGATCCCAGGGGGTGGTGGGTTCAGTGATAGATCAGGAATATCAGCACAGAGACCAGGGTCTGGCCCACCACATCAGAGGAAAACAAAGACAGAACTATTTCAAATACACCAGGCTCCAACTTTGAAAACCTAAGGGTAGTCTACACCCTGACCCACACAGAGACAGAAATTCATCCCTTCTCTGAATTCACTGATCCTTCATAAACTCCACACTGTAGGTTCATTATCATATAGGAACCTCTCCCCAAGCTACTTTTCTGGTAGCTGGTTCTTTAAATTTGGGAGAGACAAGCAATTGCTGCTATATGGAAGCCATTCTATTTCCTGGAGGCTGTATCTTCCTGCTAAGTATGCTTAGCTACGTTTATTTTCCCTTTTTCTTATTTCTGAGGAGAGGATATATCCTCACAGGCAAGAATCCCATATCGCCAATTTACCATACCATATGCAACTTGAAACCCCTCTTTAAATGTATGTGGCATAAAATGCCATTCTGTACAACTGAAACAAGCTAGTGAAGTTTTGGAAAAAATAATCCTTTAAGATAAGGTTCGAATGTAGCATCATGATATGAATCTCCTCAATGAGGTAAATCTGCAACCATTTGGTTGCACTCTGGTGTTAGTTTGAAAGCAATCTCATGCATTTCTCACAGCTAGATTCTAATCACAGATACGTGGTGCACTTCCCTGGGTGTCTCTGAACAGCAGCAGCAGCATGGGGGTGGGCTGTGCATGCAGTTAGGCCTTCTTACAAGATGTAGAGCAATGGATGCTATTCGTGTGAAATTAGGATGCAGCCCTCAGTGTTCCTCAATACGCCATTTTTAGTTATTCAGTTTTACTACAGCAAACAAATAACTTTGTTTTACATCCCCTGTCAGCTAATTTGTTATGTTAGCAAACTTAGCACTCCGGGCGCCCTCACTTATATCGGTTTTCATTGCTGGGCATGTTGTAATTTTTTTTAAATGTTTGCTGGTTACATTTTGCTATGATGCCACCTCAAAACTTTCATATGGTTTAGAAACTCGGAATAGAAATGTGCTTGCTTACCTCAGGGTAGCAATGTTTTGCAACCCTGCCAAGATGTGTGAGGCTGTAACTGCAGGATCATCAAGCAAAGCTGCTGCTTATAATATGACTTGTCTACTAACGGGGGATGAGGACCTACAGGCTTAGCCTTAGGGGTTCTGCTAGAATTCTTTGGGCTTCTCCATAATTCTAGTAGTATATTAGCATAGTTTGGTCAGGAGAGAAGGAAAGTGGCGCCCAATGAAGCTTGATTGGGAGACTCCCAACCTGAATAGTAATATGAGATTTGCACCTATCCTTCCATGAGGACCCCTTTTCCTTCTTCTCATCTCTCCTTCTCCCTGTCCCTTAGGCCTGGGACAGACTCCATTGTTCCCCTCCCCCATTACTCCACTGATCTGTGTTGTAAAATCAATATTGTCTGTGGTTGTCAGCTCCACTGCTGCTGAAGGGAGTAGGGTTGGGTTCCTCTGACTTCTGCCTCCTTAGCTTTTTCTCATCCCAGTAGAGTCATGGTAGTGCAGGATAGGATGAGTATTCAGTGCCATTGTCAAGCCAGAGGTAAATTTTGAAGGGCAGGAATTGTCTTCATAGAATCATAGAATATCAGGGTTGGAAGGGACCTCAGGAAGTCATCTAGTCCAACCCCCTGCTCAAAGCAGGACCAATCCCCAACTAAATCATCCCAGCCAGGGCTTTGTCAAGCCTGACCTTAAAAACCTCTAAGGAAAGAGATTCCACCACCTCGCTAGGTAACCAATTCCAGTGCTTCACCACCCTTCTAGTGAAAAAGTTTTTCCTAATATCCAACCCAACCCCCCCCCCCTGCAACTTGAGATCATTACTCCTTGTTCTGTCATCTGCTACCACTGAGAACAGTCTAGATCCATCCTCTTTGGAACCCCCCTTCAGGTAGTTGAAAGCAGCTATCAAATCCCCCCTCATTCTTCTCTTCTGCAGACTAAACAATCCCAGTTCCCTCTGCCTCGCCTCATAAGTCATGTGCTCCAGCCCCTTTGTCATGTGACTAAAGGAAAAAGAGGTGGGAACGAGGTGTGGCTGTGTCGCTCTCATAGGAGACAGGAAAGATAGGAGCAGTCTATTTTTTGTAATGGTGAGACTGGTTTTACAGTATGCTTCCATATGTAGTGTTACAGGGAGGCTGCTTAAGTGTCTGTTCTTATATGTGCTTTTGATATGAAGAGAGACTCCTTTCTCTGTGTGATTTTATACTTAATTTTGCAATGAAAGGCCTGGTTTAGTGAATTTTTGTTTATATTTATGTGGCGCCTAGGTAAATACATGCTCTTCTGTTTGATTTTGCTGATAATGAAGAGGTTTGAATGTTAACATATTTTTGCCCTTGTAGACCTAGGAGCATGGAAAGAACTATGTAAAGCGGTTGTGGGAATAGTTATTTCAAGTTGGGGTGCATGAGGTCGGGTCATTGAACAAATGTGTAAATTGCTCCAGTTTACTCAAAGGCTTTGAATTCAGACCAAAACTATGGTGTTTCATTCTGTCTGGTTTTTAAGTAGCTGAAGAACAGTGATATTTGGCTGCTCTTTTTTCATGTAAAACTCCATTTGGAGAGAGTAGCCCTATGACTTTTTTTTTCTTTTTTGGTTTTCATTACTTTCAATTTGTATATTATGCATATTCATATTTTCTTTCATGGAAATGCGCTTTATTCTTTGCAACGTCTGTGGCAGCCTGCTGTGGAGAAGGGTGGTTCATCGACTGCCACTCTTTCCAGAATCCAGTAAACTTTCATGTGCTGATCTCCAGTCCAATCCCCTGGCTGTCTACATGCAATGAATAGCCCCTGGATGGCTCATATTCTGTAATGCTTTGAGCAGTCTGGGCAGCAATGAGATTAGATAGGGTTTGGTGCTGCTCATGATGGGAGGGGCAAGTCTGGCCCTGTCAATGAGTTTCTGAAGCAGTAGTAATTCCTGGAACAACTGCTGCTGTTGAGATGCTATCTGGGCCTGCTGAATATAACTGCTGCTTGGGTCAATCTGAGCCATTTGCTTATTTCATAAGCTCTTCCACGCTCTCTCTTCTGTAGAGGGTCTCAGTCCATTTCTGGTACTGACTTGTAGCAGTGTCAGGGCAGAATGACAAAAGAGGAAATTCACTGGAGGCTTAGGTTTTCACACCCAGTCAACCCCTTTTCTCAGCTTGGGCTTTATTGCAGGGGTTCAGATTTAACTCATTTACCATCAGTTTGGTGAAAGTCTCAAGCTGTGCTCTATCTGGGTACCTTTTCAAGAGGAAAACTGAAAAGTGCAAACCACACAGGTTCCTATTAATTCCCTGCACTCCCTTTCTTGACTTCTCCGCATACCATCAAACCTCTCCACTCTGAGAGTCCAACCCCTTGTTCTATGGTGAGCCTAAGCAGACTCAGCTGCACTAATTAGCTCCCATCTGCTATTGTCTCACTTGGCTAGAAATTAATTCTTCAAACCCCCAAGCCATTGTTTGGTTCAGCAGGACTTTCTTTTAGGGATGCCATAAGGACAGGGGGCAGCAGGATTTCAGGGGCCCCTCTATGGGTATCAAACGGCCTGTCCATACAGTCACAGGTCTGTATATTTTTTAAAACGATCGTGGATTAAAAATAATATACTGACGATGCATAGTGCTTCATTTGTGTTTGAAGAGCCACAGAGTGCAAATCTCCAAAGAGATGCAAATACGGTGTCTCTGGAGTGTGGTGCTGGGCAATCCACATAAACCAGACTTTTCATAGGTGGCTACTAACTGTGTGCTCTTTTTAATATAGTTTTTTTTATAGATAATGTTGTTCATATAGTAGCCTATGTTCCATAATGCACATTTACAAAGAACAGTGCAGCACTGCCTAGTAATTTGCAGACACCTGACATAACAGAAACACTGTGAAAGCCACAAATTACTAATAAAAGATAGTAGGAGGCCCAAAATTATAGCTGTAACCACAGATATTAGATAATTATGGTGAAACAAAGGTTTGTGTTATCAGATGTACAGAGTGAGATTGATTTCATTTTCTGTTTTGATTGAAACAAAAACACTATGAATAAGGTATGGGTGAATCAGTGGAGTTCTGAACTCAAATTATTTTTGAGGTCACGTGTTTTATTTGAGCTCACAAAGTCTTTTTTTCTGTCATTTGAATCCATTTTTGGTGTCCACCGATACCACAGATGAGCATGACATAAAGACAGACATTTGAATGATGTATTTAGATTTCTTTAAACTACATGTACAGGGACAGACTGTGAAAAATAGATTCACTTTTATAATTTACTGTAATGTAAAATAGATAATCGCTTTTAAGGGAAATTAGATTTTCATCTTCCCCTTTCCTACATATATTTCTATACAATGAGATGCCTGTGCTATTTTACAATATTATGACAGAAAAACTTACTTCCAAAAGTCTGACTGTCAATTCTATATCCATTACAATGTATAGACACTATTTGTTAAAATTGCTAATAACTAGAGCTGGTCAAAAATAGTAACTATGTTTTTTTAAAAAGAGGATTTCCAGTTTTTCAGTGAAAAAATGGGGGAAAAAGTACATTTTATCCCCTCCTCCAATTTCTCTCTATTTTCCTTTCTCCTCCCCATTTTCAGTATCAAAAGTAAAAAAATGAGGATGGGTATAGGAATATAGGCCCACAGTAGGTTTGGGTGAAGTATGGTTTTAAATTGAGTTGGGATATCAGCATGAGTAATAGGCACAAAGCAAAAAGAGTAAGATCTTGAGAAAGAAGCCTTGTGTTACACTTGCAGTGACCCTTCGATATACCAGTGTTATCTTATTTAAGGTTTGGACTGAAGTAATGGAAATAAAACATGGTTAATTGGGTAACAGATGCAGTAAATAACTGGGTCCATAAGAAATTCCTTCATCACCCCTTGGCTAAGGTCTGAAAATTGGCAATGACATCACTTGTTTATGAAAAAAGTAAACTCTTAAAGGGTTCATTGCTAATATCTGCCTGACGAAGTTGGAGCTGACCAATAGGGGTCTAAGCACATCTGGGTTTAGCCCATTTGTAAGCATCTTGATCAAATGCCCAAAAATGTTTTGTTACTGTTTGGATGTAGTAAATTGCTTATTAGTTAGGCTTTTTAGGCATGCTTAGAACAGTTGTATAAATACCATTCAGCCTTTGGAATTAGTATAGGGATTTATGATTAAATTAGTGTCATGGTAATATCCTGCACAAATAATAATAATTCCAACCAAGGGAGTGGGGGTAAAACCAAAAAATGTTAGTGTATAAAGGCCTGGTCTACTGATAACAGTCTGCACTCGAGGCAGTCACTCCAATGATGGGAGAAGCTCTCCTGCCAACATAGCACTGTCTACATGGGGGGTTAAGGGCAGTACACCTACATCACTTAGGGGTGTGCATTTTTCACACCCCTGAATGACATAGTTATACCGTAGTAAGTGTGTAGTATAGACCTGGCCAGAGAGAGGTAGTTAGGAACGGGGAAAGACTGTACTATAATCACCCTCCTATAGTTGGAGGAGGGAATGATTCATTACCTGACCTTCAGTACCAGTAAGTGGCTGGAGATTGGTGAGGACAGCGTGCAAGCTATTGCCTTTCTAAAGCAAGGACCATGGGGGCACATGTCCCTCCTAAGGCCTGCTCAGGGTAATACCCTGTGACAGCTGCTCAGGTACCACCTCTTTTTATCCCCTCCCCCACCTTCATGCAACCTGAGGTGCTCAACATTTTTTCAGTAATTCATAAGTCTCTAGATGTGACACTGGCTCTAGGATCCTTAAATTGACCTCCCTTCTGCCACCAGTGCAGACTATCTGCAGGAGATTAAAGAATACGCAGAGAGCTGGTCAGAAAAGGGAGGACCCTGCATGCCACAGACAATTTCAACCTATCAAAAATCCGAACGCTCAAATATTTGGGGCCAATTTTTGTTTTAAACTTTGTGGAAAATTTCATTTGGCTGAAAACCCCATTTTCCATCCAAAAGTAGTTTGGATGGAAAATTTTTGACCAGCCCCTAGATACACAGTCACTAATCTAAACCATTCTGAGGACTGTGTTTAAGGTGTCATTGAACATGAGCTCCGTGCATGAAGGCTCACACAGCACTTATAATCAAACAAAAGAAGGTTTATTTAAGAAAGAGTAAAGATTTAACTAGGAATGAGAGAAAGTGATGGAATCCAGTTTTTACAAAACAAAACAAAATTGTAAAACACAAACCTGGGTCTACACTTATTTATAGTTACTTTTCCTGTCCAATGAAGTAGGTTTTACCCCTGAAGTTCCGTCAGTTGCAGAGCAAAGTGGTTTCACAAGAACCAGGATCTAAATGTTAATGAAAACATCCCTGCTCCACAAGGCATTTCTTCAAGGAATGAACACAGAGGACCCCTCCTCTGTGTTGTACTGAAACGGTCTTTTATTCCTATTCATAAACAGGGTGAACCGATATCTTGTTGTAATATTCCTTTTTTTACCTTTAAGAGGTTTTGATTGTTTGCAGTTGTCTCTGATGGCTTTTCATTGGAATTCTCAGTATTGCTTAAGGCTAATCAATTGAACCTTGCATTGCATCACTGGCTAAACAGGGTGGGGTGACAACTCCCTCCTGCCTGAATGGGTCAGCACTGAGGGCTAATTTTTACTCCAAATCCATAAAGAATACTTTCAGTATATGTACATCATTCCTTCAATATTACCTGTACATACATCTCACAATGATTATAACTCTTGGCATATTACAAGCTTTCTGTAAATATCTTACATGTTACTTTTTATGGATATATATCCTGTAATACATGTATTTGGTGTAGTGAGTTTGTTAGGTCTCAGGTGAGAGTTGTTTGCTAAGAACAGGGGACCCTTTGCTAAGACGTCTCTGTTTCACACCCTCCCACCACCACTGAGGGATGGACAGAATTTGCCCCTGAGTGTTCACCTGCAGAAAGTTGTCAGGCTGGTGTTCAACTCCCTTAACCACAAGGCCATCCTTTTTTTCCCCCCCAAAGGCCCTGCCTCATTCACTGCACACTTTCCAACTTCTACAGCAAATGAGACGGATGTCCTACAGCCAGCAGCCTCATTAACTACAGAACCCTGACTCATTGCCTGGGCACTGAATGAATCCGGGATCCTGTAGAAAAAATAATGTGTGATTGTGCAATTAAAGACTGTATAATGCACAAGACAAAGGGGGTGAATTAAAGTTGCCCAGGCAGCCTAATTCTGGCATTTCTTAACTTTTGAGTGCTAGACTTTGCCACATTAACACCAGCGGGAAGGGTTCTCCTGTCGGTTTAGTAATCCAACTCCCGAGGAGCGGTAGCTAGGTTGATGGAAGAATTCTTCCGTCGACCTAGGGCTGTCTATGCAGAGACTTAAGTCATCTTAACAGTGCCTCTCTCAGAGGTGTGGATTTTTCACACCCCGACTGACGTAGTTAAACCAATCTAATTTTCTAGTGTAGACCAGGCCTTACTGAAATGGTTTCTGAAGTTTTTTAATATGTGCAAAACAACATTTTCTTCTCTAACCTCATTCTGAGAAATGGCTGATCTGATTTTGTTGAAATTAAAAATAGAAATAGCACCAATTAAAAACATCTTTGAGGCAGACACCCAGCACGGAAAATTTCAGAGCAAATGTTTGACAATGTTAGAAGTCACTGAAACAGGGTCTTATAACAGAAAGTGACAGGCCACCTTGAGTCTAGGCATTGCTACCTGCACTGCCTATAATATGATTTCCCTTTATGATACTCCTTTCAAAAAATATCCTGCGTCTATGGTGTCAAGCCTTAATGGTGTTCACTGTGATTAGAAATGTGCCAGAAGTGGATCTTGAACCTCTTAACATGTATTCAAACTTCTAGACTCAGGCCCATTTCCAGTACATTTCTGCAAGGGAAAATGCTGATTGAAGCAGCAACTACAGGAACTGGAGATTTGAAAATTGTGGCACATTCTTATGGCTTTAGTGGCCAATGCTGTTGCAATATCTGACTAACTACAGTACCCATAACTAGCTGACTTACACTTGCACTAGCTAAAGTATTTTTCCACCAGAGGAACTGTTCCAGGAAACATTCTGCCTTGCTTCTTTGTGCAGTCACAAGAAACATATGTTATTTTTGTTCCTTGAACCCGACAAGCAAGAAAGAGAAATGATCTACACTTTCTGTGACAGGTGACCATTGGGACCTGCAGTGTGTAGGCTGTGAAGCATTACAGATGGCCTCAGTTTCTGCAGATCTCGGGACATTTCAGGTGTAGAGGCCCAAGTCCTTCCCTGTTACGTGAGACTGGAAAGGACACAACAGACACCATCCAATAGGATTATAGAAAGGAAACTTGAGGCATGACACTTAGATTTTTCTAGCCTCCTATGATAGCCAAAATTTCCACTCCTTTGTGAATTGAGTTTCTCAGATGTGTGAAGCATATTCTTTTTATCTCCCTTTCAGCCAAATTCTGACCTCAGATGCCCCCATGCCACCCCCTTGAAGGCAATGGTTATGAAGGTAGAATATGGCTCATGTTCTGAGGCACCAGGCTGACTCCATTTAGGGCTAGATTGTGGGTCTAACCACAGCCCTGGGTAGGTATGGTGCAGAGCCCACCATCGCAGGGAAGCATAAAAAGGCATTATGTTTTAATGAGGTACTATCCATCCTCAGTGCACAGTAGGAAGAGCCAGACAGTGTTCTTCTTTAGCACAGCGCAGCCTGTTCTTCAGGTCGGTGGTTGTACATAGCCCCTCACCCTCTCCACTTGCTTTGTGACTATGTGTGTGTAACGCCAACAGACCCCGGTCGTCGGGATTGAAACTGGGACCTCTGGAGCTAAGTGCATGAGCTTCTACTGCATGAGCTAAAAGCCATATGGCAGATTCATGAGTCTCTGTCTCTCTCTAAGTGGTCTTGGTGCCACTAGATAGAACAGAATAGGTTACATGTAGGGTTACATGTGCACCGGAGAAAGAGAGGGAGCAGTCCCTGTGCTCCTCTGAAACAGGGACTGCAAGTTTCCTCAGCCCTTGTGCAGTGTGTGTAAGTGTGAGAAGAAGATACCTTGAGGCCTCCTCCCCTGTCACATCTTTTCCAGGGCTAGGAACAATCTGGCCCTTAGTATTGAATAATTAATACTAGAGCCAACCAAATAGGATTTCCGGTTGGCAGAAAATGTTGACCTTTTGAAATCTGGTTACATTCTGATTTGGACCAAAATTAAATTTTTAGAAATGTCTCATGAACCAGAAATTCCATGAAATGTTCATATTGGAAACAGACACAAAATATGCTCCCCTGCACCACAGCTGCTGACTGATATTGACACGATGCCTGCCAGTTTCACTGTGTCTAACTGATAAGAATCATGCTGGTTTTAGTCTGTTGTGGGGAGGCTGCTCCAGAACCACAGACTGTAGAAATCGAGGCCTCTCACTAAGAAACCAGCCTGGCACAAAGGGATGTTCAGAACCCTAGCTGTAATTTGACAAAAGTTTGTCCAGCCTAAGATGTTTCCATGAAACTTTTTAGCTCTGACTAATTCACATTTTCTAATGCAACTCTGTTCCTAACCAGTTCTCATTACCACAGACTGGGATTTTCAAAGGAGCCTGGGGAACCTAAATCCTTTAAAGTCTTTTGAAAATCCCATCCATACTCTTTACCTATCCAGGAATAGGATAAAAAATATGAACAGTTTCACAATTTCTTACTTTGGGCTGTGTTTTTAATTGGAGGTACAATCACTCCTCTAAAAGAACTTTAGTAGCTTCATATACTGACCCCTGCTCTAGGTTTTGTGTTAGTAGCTCACTCAAAGCTTACATGCGTGTGACACTACGTTACCAGCTTCAAATGAGAAATAACACTTTTATTTAACGTATGGTAGCAGTTACCTAAGTATTGCAGCTGTTTGGTCTAATATGAAAGAGACATTTTTTCAGACTTCTGCCTGAAAGCATGATGAAGTTTTCCCATGTTTCTACAGTAAACAAAAGAAAAATAACGGTGTTTACCAGCTTAGTGCTTTCGGGGGTTTCATAACTGACCGCCAAGACTTTAAGCCTCCTCGGAAAAAGCCTATCATACAAATTTACCTACAGATGATGATGGTTGAGGCTGAAGAACGACACCCACAAAATGGAAAATCAGAACTGTATTGTACCTGGAAATATCCTACGCCATTAAAATGGGCACAGTGACAGTTATAAATCTTGCACTATTAATCATCTCATAATTGAATGTTTCCTAGGTAAGTAATCTTAACTGCCAAAACATTAGCATACCACCTAGTTCTATATTAAGCTAGTTCAAAGCAAATAATGAATCTATAGTGAAACTAGCCTTTTTTTTCTACCCAGCACTTTTACATTTAGTATATATACTTTTTATTTTATATTTTCACACCTCTGATACCAGTGTTCTAACATCTGTCTCACACATACACACCCACATTTTTGACATCCTAACCAACACTCTCAGTATCAAGAAACTGCATCTATTGCAGGAGTTTGGGAGTTACAAATTATATAATCATTTATTTTAAAAAATCGTTCTGGTTTTTATTTTATTTGTTATCCTACAACCAGAAGTGAATTCCACCAACTACAGGATGTTCATTGTCCATTATAAAGCAACAATCCAGTTGGGCAGTTTGTTTGCCTTAAAATTCTAGTTCCCAGAGTAGAAATGTCACTAGATCTTTTTTACATTAGTGGAATTATATATGTAACTGAATAGTCATTTTTCTGTTGTTTAAAAATGAGAAAATTCCATATGGGTGTAGGAACTGTATTATAGATGGAGCTGGTTGCACTGGCAACCTTAATTCTGGCACTTCCTAACTTCTGAATGCTTCACTTTACAAGCTTAATAATGTTCTTTTAACATACTTTTTTGTGTATAATTTAAAGTCCTCCATAATTGAGTCCCAGCCTAATGGTAAAATCCTGCACTACTTAGATTGTAAACTCTTTAGGGCAGGGAATGTCTTCTTGTTCTGTATTTGTACACCACTTTGCAAAATGGGGTCCTGCACTGTGACTAGGGCTCATAGTAATACAGTTATTATTAATAATAACCACATGGGATGTTTGGTTTGTTTGCTGAAACCACTCTGCTACTGCCAGGGAATACATCATGTCCACATAAAAGCAAACCCTCTGAGGGATTAAAGAATGACATTGATTAAGGGAATTTAATTCTTTCCTCTTTTAGAGGAAAGAAACCCAATGACTCTGACTTGGACCCTTCCTGATAGGGGATTTATCTTGGGGAAAACCGGTGATCAGGGAGTGCATGGTAGTTAGTCATCTGGAGGAAGATAAAGAGTGAGAGCTGAGGTGACAATTCTTTCCTGAGTTAGGGACCAGTCCTCCTCTTTCCTTACACAAACAATGCAACATCCCTGCTGCATGGGTGGGGAGGCAGAGTGTGGAGAGACACCACCTGCGCACGGTGAAAGCTGCTCCACTGTAGTTCTCTATGTGACAGCACTAAAGCAGTGTGAGGGAAGGATGTGGCCAGTGAGCCCATGAGCTCTGTGGATTGACTATCCAAAATTCCTTTGTATGGGGACACAGAGGGTCTGTCCAGATGCTGCAGGAGTGCTCCTGGAGTGCTGTGCAACAGCACCATGCTCTGAATTCAGTATTGAAAAAGTCCCCCTGAATTAATCTCCATCTATGAATTTAGGTTTTGTAAGGGAGGAGGGGAATTTGGCCATCAATAACTCTTAGCTATATTGTTAAAGATATAAGAACACATGCAGAACACACCAAAAAAATCCATTCCTTGGCATTAGGTGAATCTTTATTAACCACAATTAATCAATTTAATAGGTAACTTTAGATATTCTTCTATTCCTAAATTGAGAATTGTAATGCTGTGATTTAAAACCTCCCACAGGTCCACACTACACAAAGGCCTTAGATAAAGCAGTACTGCGAGGAACAAAGCATTGAGTGTTTATAATTCATACAGAAACTGTTAATGACACTAGTAGTAAAGGTAAATGAGGATAAGAAACTGGTTAAAGTGCAGACTACAATGGGTCATTCTGAAAGGGAAGCTGTCAGGCTGGTGGGAAGTTACTAGTGGAGATCCTCAGGGATCAGTCTTGTTTAGCCAATCTGTGACTGCTAGCAGCAAATGTCTCCAATGGCCAATAATGGGACACTAGATGGGGAGGGCTCTGAGTTACTACAGAGAATTCTTTCCTAGGTGTCTGGCTGGTGGGTCTTGCCCATATGCTCAGAGTCTAACTGATCGCCATATTTGGGGTTGGGAAGGAATTTTCTCCCGGGTCAGATTGGCAGAGACTGTGGAGGGGTTCACCTTCCTCTGCAGCATGGGGCATGGATCACTTGCAGGTTTAAACTAATGTAAATACTGGATTCTCATTAACTTGAAGTCTTTAAACCATGATCTGAGAACTTCAGTAACTCAGCCAGAGGTTATGGGTCTATTACAGGAGTTGGTGGCTGAGGTTCTGTGGCCTGCAATGTGCAGGAGGTGAGACTAGATGATTATGATGGCTCCTTCTGGCCTTAAAGTCCATGAGTCCAGTAGTCTCTCAAGTCAGCATTTTGTATTGTTTTTAGGGTTCAGGGTGGAGGCATTGCGGGGAGAGGCTCAGAAGTGCAATTGGTGAATATAACTGTCTTGTTGCTTAAGAGATCTGGTTTTGAATATGGATCAGATCACCAGTGGAATGAATTTGGCAGTCTCATCCTCGTTCACATTTTTTCCACATCCATGACACCATATATGGTACAAATGGCAGAATTAAGTACGGCTAGCCTCTCTGCTCAGAAGAGGAACTGCAAAGGAAAAACGTCTCAGTGGTTGGACTCTTGGGTCCTGATGGATACTAGGCAAATCTACACCCTTTCCCTTCACCCAATCCAAACTTTGGCATGATTTGTAGTTGCTGTCCAGTGACACTAGACATGATGTGTGGCTGACTGCCTCCTGCGGTGAACCTAAGCATGGGACCCAGGAGGTTACTGGCATCAGCTTTGTTGGTTACAGGACAGAAGTGATCTTAAGTTACATGTTGTGTAAGTCACATTCACAGACAACCTCATCTTCAACATGGGCAGAGGGTGCAAGGGATTCTAGCACTTGCTGAATTCCTGCTTGAGGTTTATTGGAGACATTGTGAGTGCTCTCTTCACTCCCTCTCTTGGTTTAATTGGTTAGTCTTCCTGCACTTGATCCAAATAATTGCCTGGTAATTAAGGGGCTTGGAGGGTAGCCACAGTTTTGGGATTGGTTTGCTGAAGTTGCAGCCTGCTGCATTAAACCCATTCCTGTCATGTATTTCTTATTTCTTGTGTATCTAGATCAATTATTATTACAAACAGAGCTGGTTGACCACATCAATCAAAACTCTTTTCTTTGAAAAATGGCGTTTTGATTAAACACAAATTTTCACAAGCATTTCCATCTTCATAAAGTCCAGTTTTTGAATGTTTTATAGAGCTCTCTGACTTCAAAATGGTTATTGTGAAATATAAAGTTTGTTTATGTACAGTCACTTTTTTCTAAAAATAAAAGGACGTTAATTATGTGCCGAGTATTGGAATCATTATAATCTCCTTGCTAAACAATATTCTATTTTAGTGTACATTTTAAATCTTTCCTCCCATTAGACCTGTTTGATTCTACGATATAAATATCATGCATTTTGAAAATTCTGATATTCATTTCCGTAATAGTCCATTAGGGACTAGAGAGCAATGATGCATCTTAAATTCCATTGGCCAGATCATACCTCACCTCGATCTACATATTGAGAAATCCTTCATCCATGGATTAGCATCCCCTTTCACACAGGATCTGGCTTAAGCACTTTCATGCCACCATTTCCCATCCCCCTCCCCACAAGACCTAGTAAAGCTGTCGGGGGGAGAGACTAAAACTGGGCAGACTGAGGGGGAGGAGGTGCTAAGGAAATCCAAATTATCTGCCTGTAACCCCACAGAATTTACCCACAGAAATCAATATGGTCTCAGGCTAGACTACTTCTTTACAGCGCCCCAGCCCTCAGGTCCCCGGGGAGCTGTCATAGTGAGGAAATAGTGCCAGGTAGCATCTCTCCGATGGAGTGGTGCTGCCAGGGATCCAAAAGCATTCCAATAGGAGGGGAGGCAGCGCTTTCACACAGGAAAGCTGTGAGGCAGGGCAATAGAGAGATGTGATTGGTGGATCCATGACTTAGATCCCAGGTTTCAGAGTAGCAGCCGTGTTAGTCTGTATTTGCAAAAAGAAAAGGAGGACTTGTGGCACCTTAGAGACTAACAGATTTATTTGAGCATAAGCTTTCGTGAGCATCCGATGAAGTGAGCTGTAGCTTATGCTCAAATAAATTTGTTAGTCTCTAAGGTGCCACAAGTCGTCCTTTTCTTTTTAGAACCCAGTGGCCATCTGCCCCTATTTGACTGTGCAGTGGTGGTTGTAGGGCACCTTTGTTGCCACTGGGTGGCCTGTGGAAGGGATTCCACTCCTTCATGCAGTGCTCCCCTGCACACAGGCCATGTACTTAAACTGCACAGGAACTGGCCCAGAGGATATCCAGCAAAGCCATAGTCAAATGCCAGAATGGGATTTTGGTTTTCTAGTTAATCATGCACTGTACAGCTAAGTCTCAACTCACCAACAGCTAACCCTCGTTCATCATGCAGCAGGCCACCTATTAAGTCAGGCAGACCACTGGGAACATATCACACCAGTCTTTCACGCTGTCTAGCCACTTCTGAGACTCATTCAAGGTCCTGCTCCTCATTACAAAGCATTAAATGTGCTGATGCCCTCCTGTTTCAGGTACCATCCCTCCCTCTGCACCTCCATTCAGGCCTCAGTTCAGGATAGCACGTACACACGTGCTTAAGTCCCAATAAAGCCAATGGGGGCCTCAGTTGGGACAAATCATGTTATAAATCAGGCACATCTCACAGGGGGATAGAGTCCTACTGATGGACAGCCTATATTTGTGGAACAGGGTTCCACATAGACATTTGGCTGAGTCTGATCACCTTTAAGGTACTAACTCACCACTTGATGGAAGCATTCTCCTAATGGAGACACAAGATCACCTGACTCTACTAATAAATAAAAGGCTGTGTCAGAGAGTAGACAGTTCTGTTATCAATAGAGGAAAGCCTTGGACTTATTAAATTTAATGCAAGAGTCCTCAGATCTAGTCATTTTTTTAAAAAAAGAATAGAAGTAATTTATTTTTCAGCATGTCATTTAATTACCTGGGCACCTCACTGGCAAGGACCATAATGTTATTTACTTTCTCAAGGATTAACCACTAGGTAGTTTTTAATCCAAAAAGCCTTGGTTTAATGTTTTCATGGGTAATTTTATTATGATGATTTAGCAGCAGCTAATTTTCATACAAGCTGATGATGAGTAAGCTGAAATCAACAGTTTTCAAGGAAACACCCCAGTCTTACATGACCCAGCAACCAAAGTAAAAATGACTTAGTTGCATTTCTCAAATAAGAGAAATCCACAACCACAGGAAGCGTGTCCATCGTTTCATGTTAAAAGTTCTCTCTTTGAAAGAAATGTAACCAAACCTATTACTATAAGACTGAATTCTTCTACCAATAAGGGACACACAGTAAGAACAGAGAAACTGAAGGCATGAGCCATCCTTTTCACAGTAGGTCCTGTTTTACAATAAAGCAGAGATTAGAAATCCTGATCAGGTATCATTGATTATAAAAGGCATATGCACTTTTTTTTTTATGTTAACTTGCTGTTAAAATTTAAATTTCTATCCACGACAATACTTCAGCTCCTTTTTGTAGAAAAGCAAAAATTTACTAACATTCAAAAGAATATTGACAAGCACTGGGGGGAAATGATTTTTAATTCAATTTTTTAATAATAGTTTTTAAAGGAAAAAGAAGACTGCTGACCAGCAGTGCAAATAGGGCGGTCCGGTCCAGTATGCCATACCAGCAAGATATTTATAGCTGGTACGGCATACCGGAAAGACACAGGAGGAGAACCGCAGTGGGGAAAGGAGCAGAACGCCGGCAGCTCCTCCAGCAGCTGTACTGACCCCGGCCCCGTCCTCTGGCAGGGCTGCTGCTGTACAGATGGAGCCGATGGAGACGCAGCTCCATGGAAGAGCAAGGGGCGGGTCTGGGGTTCTGCTTCTTTCCCCGCTGCGGTTCCCAGGAGAGCCTTGAAGTGCAGGGTTCTCCTGAGAACCGCAGCAGGGAAAGGAGCAGAACATGGGGCCACCAGGTGGCCCCACGTTCTCAGCTCCTCCGGCACGGCTGTACTGCCCCCAGCCCTGTCCTCTGGCAGGGCTGCTGTACGGATGGAGGAGACCCTGCGTGGAAGGGCTGGGGCGATAGAGCTGCACTGGAGGAGTTGAGGGCCTGGGGCTGCCCAGGGGCCCCACATTCTGCTCCTTTCGCTGCTGCAGTTCCGAAGTGTCCGGCACAGCGGGAGGAGGTCAGCCTCCCCCCACCAAGGTAAGGGGGGTAGATCATGGGGAAGGGATGAGGAGAGTGTGGGGGCCCTGGGATGGGGGTCGGATGGGGAGGAGTGATATGGAGGGTCACGTGAGGAGGTAACCTGTCCCCCCATGTTGCCCCCCCATACTAGTAAGAAATGGATTCCATTTGCCTCACTGCTGCTGACTGTTTGAAAAGTTAGCAGCCTATATCAAATATTCCTCCAGCTTGTTCACTCTGAGCTTGATCCAATAGCCATTTAAATCAGTTGGAGGTTTTTTTCCTTTGATCCCAGTGCGGTTTGGATCAGGCCACTTTGGACACACAGAGGCCTTCATCCTGCAGTTGACCTGCTGAAGTCAATAAGGCTCTGGGGAGGTGCAGGGCTTCCCCTACATCTCAATGCTGAACTGGGGTTTTACTCCTATTTTGCACAAAAACCTCAAACAACTAGCTCTTGATACCCAAAAATACGAGTATACTGTAGATAAATGAAAAATGTTCAGAGCTATTGTCCCTCTTAACAGACTTCTCTAGTGCTGGAGGAGAAGATGATGGAGCAGTATGCTGCTATTTCCGTAACTGTCAAAGTTAGTAAGGCAAATTACTTTTGGTTTTTATGATATAGCTTCATTTTCTAAACAAACCTACAGTAAACTATTTTAACATGAAGAAACTCAGAGTAACACAACTGTGAGCCTTCTATGGAACTTCACTGAAGCACATGCAAATTACACCAGGCAGCAGATAGAAAGCCCCTCAATTTTCCCTTTTTTACCCATGGGGGAGCCAGAGAGCTTAAAATGCAAAGTAACCTGACAGCAGGTAGGAAAGCACCCTCCATTTTCACCTAAGGAGGGAGGTAGACAGCTTCTGTTTACTGTTTCCCGGGGTTTATTGTGACAGAAGTGGAGCTGTTATGTAATAAGATTATGAATATGGTATGAGCTGCTATGTAAGAATCTAAGAATATTGATCTACACCCTAGTTATTGAAAGAGACTGTAACTTGTATTGGGGATAGTGGAATGTTTATGAAATGCCATCGTGCTTGAATTCAATAGGATCTTAGAAGAGCAAACAGGGAAGCAACCCAATGTCTTCTCTGATAAATGCATCTAGGTACATGCTTGAAAGACAATGGACAAGCTGTTGGTTTCAAGAATCCCATCTCCAACAGGCTACAAACATTGTTTCCCCAGGGCTAGGATGCTAAAGAGTTAAAAAGACTTTCTGAGGGGAAGGAAGCGGGGCTCCTTGTCAGTATCTCTCCAGACTAGGGTGACCACCTTTTCAAAAGGCAAAAGCGTGAAAAATGCAGGAGCCCAACCCCTCCGTGCAAGGCCGGATTAATGCAGGGGCTTTAGGGGCTGCAGCCCAGGGCCTCGGGCTAAGGGGGCCCCCGCAAAAATAAATCCATAATTATATACAATTCAGTGGTCACCAACCTGTCAGTCGCGATTGACTGGTCGATCCTGGAGCCTCTGCCAGTAGATTGCAATCTCTGAGCTGCTAAAAGACCAGCAGCACAGCAGGGCTCAGGCAGGCTGCCTGAATGCTGTGGCCCCACAACGCTCCTGGAAGTGGCCGGCTGCTGGCACCTCTCTGCGGCCCCTGGGCAGGGAGGCGGTTCCCAGCCAATGGGAGCTGCAAGGGCGGTGCTTGCGGGCATGGGCAGCGCATGGAGACACCGCTGTCCTCCTCCCCCCAGGGGCGTGGAGAGACATGCCAGCAGCTGGATGCTTCCGGGAGCGGCGTGGGGCCACGGCATGCAGGCAGGCAGCCTGCTACGCCGCCAGCCGGGAGCCACCTGTGGTAAGCGCCTCCCAGTCAGCCTGCACCTCGCACCCCCTCCTGCACTCCAACCCCCTTCCCCAGGTCAGAATCCCCTCCTACACCCAAACTCCTTCCCAGAGCCTGCACCCCTCACCCTCTCCTGCACCCCAACACTTTGCTCCAGCCTGGAGCCCCCTCCTGCACCCAAACTCGCTCCCAGACAGAAACTAATATAACAGCTGTACTAAGGGAAGAAGTAGGCTATTTTGAATTAACTTACGTAAGAACATCAGAATGGTCATACTGGGTCAGACCAAAGGTCCATCCAGCCCAGTATCCTGTCTACCGACAGTGGCCAATGCCAGGTGCCCCAGAGGGAGTGAACCTAACAGGTAATCATCTAGTGATCTCTCTCCTGTCATCCATCTCCACCCTCTGACAAACAGAGGCTAGGGACACCATTCCTTACCCATCCTGGCTAATAGCCATTAATGGACTTAGCCTCCATGAATTTATCCAGTTCTCTTTTAAATCCTGTTATAGTCCTAGCCTTCACAACCTCCTCAGGCAAGGACTTCCACAGGTTGACTGTGCGCTGAGTGAAGAAGAACTTCCTTTTATTTGTTTAAAACCTGCTACCCATTAATTTCATTTGGTGGCCCCTAGTTCTTATATTATGGGAACAGGTAAATAACTTTTCCTTATTCACTTTTTCCACATCACTCATGATTTTATATACCTCTATCATATCCCCCCTTAGTCTCCTCTTTTCCAAGATGAAAAGTCCTAGCCTCTTTAATCTCTCCTCATATGGGACCCGGTCCAAACCCCTAATCATTTTAGTTGCCCTTTTCTGAACCTTTTTTAATGCCTGTATATCTTTTTTGAGATGAGGGGACCACATATATACTCAGTATTCAAGATGTGGGCATACCATGGACTTATGTAAGGGCAATAAGATATTCTCTGTCTTATTCTCTATCCCTTTTTTAATGATTCCTAACATCCCGTTTGCTTTTTTGACTGCCACTGCACACTGCATGGACGTCTTCAGAGAACTATTCACGATGACTCCAAGATCTTTCTCCTGATTAGTTGTAGCTAAATTAGCCCCCATCATATTGTATGTACAGTTGGGGTTATTTTTTCCAATGTGCATTACTTTACATTTATCCACATTAAATTTCATTTGCCATTTTGTTGCCCAATCAGTTAGTTTTGTGAGACCTTTTTGAAGTTCTTCACAGTCTGCTTTGGTCTTAACTATCTTGAGCAATTTAATATCATCTGCAAACTTTGCCACCTCACTGTTTGCCCCTTTCTCCAGATCATTTATGAATAAGTTGAATAGGATTGGTCCTAGGACTGACCGTTGGGGAACACCACTAGTTACCGCTCTCCATTCTGAAAATTTACCATTTATTCCTACCCTTTGTTCCCTGTCTTTTAACCAGTTCTCAATCCATAAATGGATCTTCCCTCTTATCCCATGACAACTTAATTTATGTAAGAGTCTTTGGTGAGGGACCTTGTCAAAGGCTTTCTGGAAATCTAAGTACACTCTGGATCCCCCTTGTTCACATGTTTGTTGACCCCCTCAAAGAACTGTAATAGACTAGTAAGATCTATTGATGATCTCCCTTTACAGAAACCATGTTGACTTTTGCGCAACAATTTATGTTCTTCTATGTGTCTGACAATTTTATTCTTTACTATTGTTTCAACTAATTTGCCCGGTACGGACGTTAGACTTACCAGTCTGTAATTGCCAGGATCACCTCTAGAGCCCTTCTTAAATATTGGTGTTACATTAGCTATCTTCCAGTCATTGGGTACGGTAGCTGATTTAAAGGACAGATTACAAACCATAGTTAATAGTTCTGCAATTTCACATTTGAGTTCTTTTTTTAGTTCTTTTACTGTGTTTTTTAATTTGGGGTATACATTTAAGTTGAGCCTCTATTATGGTGTCTTTGAAAAGCGTCCATGTAGCTTGCAGGGATTTCACTCTAGTCACTGTACTTTTTAATTTCTGTTTAACTTAACTATATTCTACATGTTTTAAGACTGAAATGTAACCACAGAATGGCTTTATGTTAATTAAAAGGCAAGTTTAGTATAGCGTTAATAGCCTCAATGCCATAACTGTGATCACTTTGTTTTAAATTAGGAAAAAAACTTGTATACAGGGGCCCCACAAAATCTAATAGCCCCAGGCCCACTGAAGAGTTAATTGGGCTCTGCCTCCATGGCCCCGCCCCTGCTCCTCCTCATCCCCCCAAGGCCCCGCCCCTGTCCCATCTCTTCCCCTGAGCTCCCACCCCGTGTGCCTCTTCCCTCTGAGACCCCACCCCCTGAGCAGGCCAGAAGCCGAAGCTGGGCTGTGGTAAGAGCTGCTCAGGGAGCCCAGGCGTTTGTGGGGAGACCCAGCCTCTCTAGCTGCCCTGGATGGGGGGTCAGGAGGCCTGAGAGCAGCCCCCAGCCTGTGCTCCCAACCCCTAGGGGCATGCCGCCCAAGGAGGGTGAAGGGTTCGGGGCTTCCCACAGCACATCAGGTGCAGGTCTGTGTGGGACCTAGGGGAGCAGCAGGGTTGGATAGGGAACCAGTGCAAAATGACCCAATGAAAGACACTAACTTAGCCTAGCTTGGAAGCCCACAAATGCTTATTTGCTTGAATAGAGATTCGACTGAAGAAGGCACCCCAGGTACTAGGCCTGAAGAGCCCTGACTCTCAATTGGACAGCCCCAGGGACCCAAACAAGAATAGCTGTTGCTCCCCTTGAACTGTAATTGTTTAAGCCTCTGTACCTAGGGTATCTGCAACCTTCCCATTTTGGGCATGCTACAGGCACTCTAGGGATTTGAGGTACAGAGTAACCCCAATAATAATATTTGCAAAGGACTTGGAGATCTACTGATGACAAGTGTCATGTGAGTAAAGTATTTCTATTTCTTACAGAGCATCACTGCGAAACCCATTTCAATCATACTGTAGATTTACTGTTTGATAAAGAATTGCCAGACCTCAGGGGAATTTTAATGTGGTTCACCTTGAAGGAAATGATTGGTAGTAAATCAATCACAACGTCTGATTTCTTGATTAAGAAAGTCAAGTTCTTCCCTTTTCAGGGATACAGTATGTGCTACTCTTATGTTTATGAGAATTTTCACACTTTAGCTTAAAAAATGTGTTTTTTTCTGTTGCAGTCACCTGATTCATGTAGCTGGATCCTGACTGCAATCCTCCACATTGGTTTTTATGTAATTTCCTATTCAACACCTTGGTGTTTTGCAGATGGTAGCATCAAACAGGGTGTCTTCCGTTAACCTTGTTTTTAAAAAAACAACATTTTCAGCTACTGGAATAGTTTTAGCTACCTAGGGCCTTTTCTTCTCACTTCCTCCAATGTAAATGAGGAGTATCCACTGAAATCAATAATGGTGCAATCAAAACTGGTGGAATCAGGCACAGGATGTTTTGACCATTGTATATATAACCTCATTAGGATCTGAAGGCTTGTTTACACTTGAAACACTACAGCACAGCGCTGAAACACTTCAGTGTAAACACGACCTATAGTGATGGGCGGGGTTCTCATGTCCGTGGGGGTAATCCGCCTCCCTGAGAGACAGCAGCTGGGTCGATGGAATTCTTCCGTCGACCTAGCGCTGTCTACACCAGGGATTAGGTTGGCTTAACTGTGTCACTCAGGGGTGTGGATTTTTCATACCCTGGAGCAATATAGCTGGGTCCTCCTAACTTTTTAGTGTAGACCAGGCCTGACTGTGATGTACTGAGTTTCCTCAACTTCCATTGACTTCAGTGGCACTACAGGGCACTCCCAACTCTCAGGAAGTCCCGTCCCCATATGATTGGCCCCTAGAGTTGCCAGCCCTCCAGGATTGTCCTGGAGTCTCCAGGAATTAAATATTAATCTTTAATTAAAGATTATGTCATGTGAGGAAACCTCCAGGAATATGTCCAACCAAAATTGACAACCCTATTGTCCCCTGTATAATATCACAGAGCTGTACTCAAGCAGGATTTTCATTAGGGTAGAGCTAACATTAAATATTTAAGGGACTGAAACATTGGGTTTGTCTAGATCAGGGGTCCCCAATGCGGTGCCCGCGGGCGCAATGGTGCCCGCTGGGGCAGTTGTATGTGCCCGCAGGACACCGCGCTGCCGAAATGCCGCTGCCGAGCACGGCCACCTGAGAACCGCCCGCCGAAATGCCACAGAGAAGCGTTGCCATTTCTCGACAGCATTTCAGTGGCGAGGCTTCTTTCCGCTGCCGCTTCTCAGAGGCATTTCGGCGGTGGGGTGTTTGGCGCCCGCCACAGTCTGTTGGGAATAGGAATGTGCTATAGGAAAGGTTGGGGACCACTGGTCTAGATGGTGCCACAGTTCGGACTAAAGGGTTGTGAATTGCAGTGTGCACTAGCATGCTGGGCTGTGCCTTCCCTGTATGAATGCTGCTAGCGTGAACTAAAAGGCACCTAGATCATGTTAACGCAGGGCTCCGTTAACATGAACTAGGTCAGTGATTCTCAGCTGGGGGTCTGTGACCCCCTGGAGGGCCATGAGCTGTTTCAGGGGGGCTCTATGGCTGAAGAGTGGAGCCCTGACCCTCACATGGGGCTGAAACCCTGAGCCCCAGCGGTCCCTGTGGGGTTGAAGCTGGGAGTCACGGGGCTGAAACCGCAAGTCCCGGTGCTACAGCCAGGAGCTGCATGGCTGAAGCCCGGAGCCACAAGCCTCAGTGCGCCCATGGGGCTAAAGCCAGGAGCTGCAGGACTGAAGCCCGGAACCCTGGCGCTCCCATGGGGCTGAAGCTGGGAGCAAAACTGTGGGGCTAAAGCCCTGAGCCCCGGTGCTCCCCACAGGGCTAAAGCATAGAGCTCCGGGTTGAGCTGGGGGGGGGGGCACAGTGGAGCTGGGGAGCATGTGGGTGTTGTCCCCCCCCCAAACTGCAGTGCCTTACGCAGAGCGTGGCAGTCCTGGGAGCAACTCCACATCCTCCCCCTACCTCCTTCTTTCCCCCAACCCCCTCAAGGCCTCTCCCCCGGCCAGGTCAGAGGCAGGAAGCCGGATCCAGGCCGTGCGGGGCGGCTGCAGTTCTGGCCAGTGCCATGGAGCTGGCAACCGCAGAGCTCCCCTGTCTCCTGCTGCTAGTGCCCAGGGTTGCGGCTGCTCCTCAGCTCCCAGCCTCCTTTGACTGCTTGGGCAGCTGGTAAGAGCCGCCTGGGTAGGGGGGGGACCCAGCTCTGGGGACAGCAGAGCCCTTGGGGAGCAGTCACCGCAGGGGGAACCCTCCTAGCAGCCACCCCTCTCCCTGCACCCTGAGCTACATCCCTCACTGCACATAGCCCCTGGCTACTCCCTGGTTGTACCTGCCACACACACACAAACACAACCCAGAGAGGCTGGGTGGCCTGCTGAGGTGAGTCAGGGGGTGCAGATGACGCTTTCTTCCTGAGCCTGGGCCCTGCCCTGCAGTTGGCCCGAGCCCCAAGCTTTCTCCCCAAAAATAGAAGTCAAACTATGCCTATGCCAGAGGGTCCTGCCATTGGCGGCCAGAGCCCCAAGTCCCCTCCCCGCCCCCTGCTGGGCCCTGGATTTTTTATAGCATGTTGGGGGGCAGGGGGGGCTCAGAAAAACAAAGGTTGAGAACCCTTGAGCTAGGTACCTTTTAGTTCATGCCAACAGCATCCACATGGGGGAATTTACAGCGCTGCATGTTAGTGTGCGCTGCAGTTCACACCCACGTAGTCTGCACAGGGCCACCCATTGATGGCTTTTATTTTTGTGGCTGCGTAGTGCCCTGTTTTCACAGGAGTGCTACCTCACATTTAAACACCCTTTTATTCCCCTTTGAAAATTCAATCCTAGGTTTAAACTAGGATTTTTGGAAAATGCACACAGAAAATTAAAAATCCTGAAGAATAACGTTTGATAACTTCTGGCTCCAGTTTGTCTAAGGCTTTGTTCTCTATAAATTTAGGTTTTCTGATGGTTATTTGCCACCTCACCTTTATTTAGCCTTGCTTCACCAGACAATTTATTTCTGTTATAAAAGTGAGACCATAATGGAACATGACATTTTAACCAAAAATTACTTTATGTGGTCTATTAGGAGCCAAAACCCCATTTTCCTTGATTGACTGGCTCCTGTACTGATGTTATAGATTGCACAAATCAAAAAGTCCCATTTCCTTTTCACATCACTTGCTCACATAAATGTCACCTTTGAGACATCACACTTGCATATCTTAGGGTATGCCGACGCAGCTTTTTGGAGCCCACAGGAGCAGAGGCGACACATGGGTTGGGGGCTGTCATGCGGAGTCACGTGCCCCCCAGATTTCTGCCTTCCATTTAACAACAGCTAAATGTTCTGAAGGGACCCATCCAGAGGGACTGCTGCAGACTGTTCCCCACAGGGCAATGGGGGTGGCCAAGGCCTCGGGCTGCCTCTCTCTGAGGCAGCAGCTTCCCCTGGCGACCATGTGTCAGTGCAGTGTGGGAGGTAGGAAGCAGCAGGGTGGCTGGCTGCTGAGTCCCACCCCATGTCCCCTACATGGGGCTGCTTCTCCTTCCCAGTCCCAGCGCTTCCCGCTGCCTGCTTTGCAGACCGCCCTGGGGTGAACGCCCCGTGCCTCTTCCCAGGGCAGAAGCTGCTCTTCCACTCCTATAGCAGGGATGCTGCCAAGGGGAAACTGCTCCCCTCGCACTGCAGCCAGGCTTGCCCTTCCTTCCATTTAGCAACAGCTTCTAAGATGAGTCGGGGGTGGAGATGGCATTCCCTCCCTGAGCTCTGCCATGCGGGGCTGGCCCGAGCCACCTGGCATCGCCACTCCCCTCCCTGAAAGTGCCTCTGCACCTCCCTAGGGGGTGCACCCCACAGTTTGAAAACCTCTGTTCTAGATCCAGAGGCAACGCATGGGGCCCCCCACGCCCCCCCGCCCCCCACCCCAGAGCTTTAAATTGGGCCCCCCCCACTATCAATAGCGATGCGTCCCCTCGGCGCAGGAGCAAGCCTCTCAGTTTCGGGCGACATATGCGGGCTAGCGGGATTTACCCAAGCACTCTAAAAATAGCTGTGTAGGCAGCGCTTTGAAGTTGCAGCTTGGGCTGGAGCTCAGGTCCTGAAGCCTACGGAGAGGCTGGGTTTCAGAACCTGAGCTCCAGCCCAAGCCACTACTTCAAAGTGCTGTCCACGTGACTATTTCTAGAGTGCAAGGCCCACTAGCCTGAGTCTGTTGACCCTGGCTGCTGTGGGCACCAAAATGCTTGCTCCTCTGAGCACCCTTAATTATGAGCCTGATCTTTTCCCTGGCTTCAGTGGGCTTTGGATCAAGCCCCATTTGACTTAGCAGGCGTAAAAGATTAACTCTAGCCTGTGCAAAAAATAAACAACAAAACTAAGTAACTCCCACATATACCCTTTCTTGTGGTTGTTCTGCACCCACTCCTGCTGTGACTAAGGTTGCTTTATAGGAAGCTCTGGTTTCTCCCTCTTTAAAACCCTTCTCTCACAAGTCTCTGTATCGTAAATTGCAAAATCCAGCCGCAATGGACCAGACTCTCTTTGGAGACTTCCACTGGTGTGGCCCATCCAGAGTATCTAAAGAGCAATGGGAATTGCACTTCCCCGACTGCACTATTTATTTCTAGTGATTTATAGAATGCTGTACGTTACACAGTACTTTACAAACATAGCGTAAAACAAGTTCTCTACTGGTACAGCACACCGTCGTTACTAGAGCTGTATGAACGGTTTGATCTGAAATTACAAAGTATTCAAACTCAGCTCAAACTACCTCTGTGAACCAGCAGTGAGTGGCTCCAGTTTTGTTTGTGTTCATGAGTTGTCCCAAGAAGTTTTTTGCAAATGTTTTTGGGAATGTTGGGTTTCTTATGAACTGTACCAGGTTGCTGTTTGCTGTATATTTTGGGTCTGAGCCTAGTTTGCTGTGAAGCATTGTATGGGGCAAGACACAGGATGAAAGTCACCCGTATTTTCAAAAGTGGCCACTGACTGTGGGTGTTTCCAATTGTTAGTGCCCAAACTGATAGTAATAGGAGGTATGTGCTGAGCACTTTAGAAAATCAAGGTGGAAGCATCCAATTGGTGAACCAAAAAAGGAAGCTTCCAAAAGCAGTGGCCATTTTTGAAAATTTCAGTCTTAGTATTTCTCCTGTGTCCTTAATTGGCTGAGCCTGTTACATGTGATCAGGCAGAATGTTGGAGGTTCATAGGTTATAAGGGACCACTGTGATTGTTTTGTCTGACCTCCTGCATAGTACAGGCCATAGAACTTCCCCGAATTAATTTCTGTTTCTGCTAGAGCAAGCATTTTAGAAGAATATCCAATCTTGATTTTAAAATGGCCAGTGATGAAGAATGCAGTACGACCCTTGGTAAGTTGTTGCAATGGTAGATTATGGACTCATCGGCTCATAGACTTTAAGGCTAGAAGGGACCATCATGATCATCTAGTCTGACCTCCTGCACATTGCAGGCCACAGAACCTCGCCCACGCACTCATGCAATAGACCCCTCACCTCTGGCTGAGTTACTGAAGTCCTCAAATCATGATTTAAAGACTTCAAGTTACAGAGATTCCACTATTTACATATTTCAGAGTAACAGTCGTGTTAGTCTGTATTCGCAAAAAGAAAAGGAGTACTTGTGGCACCTTAGAGACTAACCAATTTATTAGAGCATAAGCTTTCGTGAGCTACAGCTCACTTCATCAGATGCATATCGTGGAAACTGCAGCAGACTTTATATATACACAGAGAATATGAAACAATACCTCCTCCCACCCCACTGTCCTGCTGGTAATAGCTTACCAGTATTAAAGTAAAGTACTGGTAAAGTAAAGTACTGTAATAGCTTACCAGCAGGACAGTGGGGTGGGAGGAGGTATTGTTTCATATTCTCTGTGTATATATAAAGTCTGCTGCAGTTTCCACGATATGCATCTGATGAAGTGAGCTGTAGCTCACGAAAGCTTATGCTCTAATAAATTGGTTAGTCTCTAAGGTGCCACAAGTACTCCTTTACTATTTACATAGTTTAAACTTGCAAGTGACCCATGCCCCATGCTGCAGAGGAAGGTGAAACCCACCCAAGGTTTCTGCCAATCTGACCAGTGTGGAAATTCCTTCCCAACCCGTAATCTTCTCTTTGTTAAACTGAACAGACTGAACTCCTTCAGTCTATTACTATAAGGCATGTTTGCTAATCTTTAAATCATTCTTAGGGCTTTTTTCTGAACCCTCTCCCGTTTATTAATATCCTTCTTGAATTGTGGACACCAGAACTGGATACAGTATTCCAGTATAGGTTGCATCAATGCAAAATACAGAGGCAATTTAACTGCCCTACTCCTACTCAGTATTCCTCTGTTTATTCATCTGTGATGGTGTCAGGCCAGGTGCCAGCTCATGCAAAGGTCCCATGTTTCAACTGGATACTGACAGCTGGAATCTGTCTGACTCACTTGTGGGTTAATATTTGATAAAATAGGTATTGACATTATAAGAAAGTGTTTAGTGTTTAGACCCTATTGAATGCTTGTGAGTTGCTGTATGCATTAATCTTACTTGTATTAGCTGTGTTCCGTAATGTAATATTTGAGCATTAGTATTGTGAGCCTCTGTGACTGTATGAGTCGCCATACAGGAGAGGGACATTAATTAGTGTGAAGAGCTGCTATTCTAGAGAAACTGTTATGTCCCTCCCAAAAGAGGGGACCCATCGATACCAGATTGGCCCTGATTGCATCTCACAACTGGAAACTACCTACATCAACAAAATGATGAAATACTCTTAGAGTATGTCTACACTGAAATTAAACACTGGCGGCTGGCCCATGCCAGCTGACTCAGGCTTATGGGACTCGGGCGAAGGGGCTGTTTAATTGTGGTGTAGACATTCAAGCTTGGACTAGATGTCAAGCTCTGGGACCGTTTGGGGAGGGTCCCAGAGCTCAGGCTCCCGCCTGGGCCTGTACAACTATACCACAATTAAATAGTTCTTCAGACTGAGCCTGAGCCAGCCATGGGTTTTTAATTGCAGTGTTAAGTGTAGACATCCCCTTATTGTTCTGCTCTCCTCCCTGTGAAGATGAGTCATGCAACTGGACTCCTCCCATCAGCTGAGTTGGCTGCTCAGAGCACATGACAGGAGGGGGATCAAAACCTCAAACAAAAGGAACTAGATATCTCTCTGTTGCTAATAGTTTGTCCCCCCGGGGTATTAGGTAAGCGTCAAAGCATGATATCGCATTGACCTTTCTGAAATGTATACAGAACTGGGTTTTGCACATTCCCATCAATGCACTGGAAGTAGATCGGGGTCTGCGCTGTGTCAGGGCACTCTACCAAGCTTTCCTGTATGATGGTCTGGCTACACCCAGAATCTATACTACCAGGCCTGTCACTTTGGCACCATTGACCCATACTGACAGAAGCATCTTGGCCAGGCTCCATTTCCGATCTCTGGTGCCTACCGTCCATACCAGCTCATAGCTGCAGTCCATGAAGGGGCACTCCCACCCAAAAATGCATCTCTGATTTTTCTAGCTGGATTAGATTACTTGACTCAAAGGGAGGCTCTGAGAAAACAATGAAAAATGCCATATGTATTAGAATTAGCTCAATTTACTGGAGGCAGAATCATTAAAGAGCCTTGAAGGCAACACTGGAGAGTCTGAATGTGGTTCAGAACGCAGGAGGCAGTAAAGATCCAGGAAAGGAGTGACAGAATCACTGAGGTGGTAGAGTAGGATGCTTCTCACCAGCAGGATGAGACAAGCCTGAAATGCAACGTTAGATCTGGATTTCAACTTCCTTAAAGCCCGGGCTGTTTAGATTTTGGGTTTTGTTTAGCCCATTATGGACATTAAAGAGGAGCCACCCATAACATCTGAATCTGGACCCAGATTTCTATTCCAACCCCAAAATTAGAAAATAGGTTTTGGATCTGAGGCTTTGTTTCAGGCCTACCTCTACAGTAGAACTTGGTTCTCCTCCATGTCATTGCTAGCCCATGTTAATGGAGCTTATTCAATCTATAGATATATTTGAAATAGGTAATAGCACCTCTGAACACCTGCAGCTGGGAATTTCCCATTGTGCATCTCTTTGCTTGTATGCCAGTAAGAGGATTTGCTTCAACCACGGAAGGTTAATAGAAAAGCACCATTGCTTCCTGCGATGCGTCTCTCGAGCATGAGTATTTTTCATGTGGGAATGTCATTCGACTGCAGAACACTCTTTGGGGGTACAGTATAGGGTTTTCTCAGAGTCACAGACTTAAAAGCCTGTGGTATAATCAGACAGGTTTGTTTCCTGTCATTTATTGCCCGGCTAGTACGAACAACTTTTTTTTTTCTGAACTGAGTCTGTGGTCAGCTGCATGTGATGCTAATACCCAATTACGGTAAATTTTACTATTTACCAGTTTAAATTTCCTGTAAACCTTTTGTGGGCTAGCAATACAAAATGAAACCAATTAGACAGCTTCTAAAAGATGAGAATTATCTTTTACTTTGCAGCAGCTGGATTGACTGCTGACTAACTCCCGCAAGCTTTAGCAAGCATGAAAAGGGTATATTGTAATTATTTTTTTAGATACCTTTTGTTCTGTCATCAAGCAACTAAATGTGATGTGGGCTCTATGCAGCTAGTTCTTCATGGTGCCGCATAAATTCAATAGAACTTGCAGGTTCTATTTTGATATGTGTGTTAATTAAGTATAGGTTTCTGTGGTGCTCAGCCTAAACCCACTTGTTATATTTTGTAGAATGATATCTTTGAGGCAGAGACTTGTAATCTGTGTGTTCGGAGCCTTGCACAGTGGGGCCCCAACCCTGATCAGGGCTTCTTGGAGCTACCGTAATACAAATATAAATAATAGTGGAGGAGGAGGAACACCAGTGGGCATTTTCTTTCTCTTCTACGGGGAAGAGGGAGGGAGTAGGAATTAATGTAGGCGTAGATTGGTTATTTTACCTCTATATTTGTCACTGGTGAGACTGCTGCTGGAATAGTGTGTCCAGTTCCGGAATCTGCAGTCTCCCGCTCCGGAATTACAGAACAGACATACAGCCTGTACTGTATGTATTGCAATATCCAGACAGAGCATTTGGGACCAGTGGCTTTTGGTGCTGGATTGTTTAATGGAAGTTGAGGGCCTGATTCCATACTGCTCTGCTTCTTGTGTCACCATGACCCCTGTGCAAAGTGGCTGCAAAATACTACCATGTCAATCTGGTAACATGCTACATGCATTTTGTACTCCTATTGCAGGGGTGTCAATGATGACACAAGATGCAGGCAGTGCACAGTTGGGCCCTGAACCCCTACTGAACAGTTTTGCTTCTGCTCAGATAAACAGACCCATCAGATTATATGGGTCTTGCAGTGCAAATGTGCCTGGGATCGTCAGATGTTACCTGTATGGAGTAATGTTTCTGCAACCTAGGTTAACAGGAAATGACATGGTGTGGACATTATTAGACACCGACCTTTTTAAGCAAACCTAAGGGTGGCAAACAAAACCCACAGAATGTATTTTCATCAGAAGACGTGTGATATATCTGTTCTACCGTACAGTACTATTGATTTGTGTTTAATATTTCCATCCTGACCTTTTGACACCCAGCTTTTCACGTATCACAGTCCACAGCAGATAAGCAGTAATTGAGACTATAGGGGCTGATGCATTGGGAGGAGTTAAAATGTAGCATTGTTAGATATAGAGGTCTTCACAGCTTGGCCCCGTTGAAGTATGTTTAAAAAAAAAGCCTTTGGATATCTTGGTTCTGACTTTGGCCAGGGCTGTTGTGGAAGATGAGGACACACTTCTTTCCACTGTACGTCCATATATGATAGGTGAGTTATATGTACATTATGTTAGGGTCTCAGGTGAACACATGTGCCGCTAGGACAGTGATGTATTCAAGGGAAGCATTCAAAGGGGCCAGTCAAATGTAGGACCAAATTGTGGCAAGTTGCCATGTGGGTATTTGAGAGAGAGGTTGCAAGGATTTTCTTCCATTTTATGCCCCCAGGCAGAGGCAAGTCATAACTGCAGTCCTTGCCCTCTATTGAGTGCAGTGACTGTTCCATGCTAGTGCCCACCTGGGCAACAGGCAACCCCAAAGAAATGGACATGCAGAACTAGGAGAGGCAATTGCAATGTTCTTGTCCATGCCAGCCAGGAAAGCTGGCTGCCTGCATAGGAGAGCTGTGCCAACTTACAGGTTGTAGCAATGGGTTACCTTTTCCTAAGTTCTTGGGGGCATTGTGCTTCCCTGTGGCACAGTGCCCCGGATGCTTCAGGATGGGACAGAGTGTCTACACCACTTCCAACATAGGCAATGGCTAAAAAAGTAGACCTTGGAACATACGGGGGAGCCCTTATTGAGAGGCACACTGCTTGTGACTGGTAAGATGAGAGTGGCTATGTCCAGGCATACCCTAAATGAAGACATGGATACATGTCACCCATTTCCATAGAGATACAGAACAACCTTGTTTAATCTCACTCTTGACATTTAGCTCATGTAAACTAATAGCTATATGTGATAGAGCAGAGGTGGGCAAACTTTTTGGCCTGAAGGCCACATCGGGAAATAGAAATGGTATGGCGGGCCATGAATGCTTACAAAATTGGGGTTGGGGGTGCGGGAGAGGGTGAGGGCTCTGGGGTGAGGGCTCTGGGGATGAGAGGTTTGGGGTGCAGGAGGGTGCTCCATGCTGGGCTCAAGGGGTTTGGAGAGCGGGAGGGGGATCAGGTCTGGGACAAGGGGTTGGGCGTGGGGAGAGGCTCAGGGGTGCAGGCTCTGAGCAGCGCTTGCGTCAAGCAGCTCCCGGAAGCAGTGGCATATCCTTTCTCCAGCTCCTACTCATGGAGCGGCCCTGGACTCTCGGAGCGGGGCCATGCAGCTGCTTCCGGGAGCTGCATGGTGTGGCTGGTGCCCCAGCTGGAGCGCCAGAGCGCGGCTGAGTCACGTGGTGTGGCCTCCAACCCGGCGACTCGGCTAGAGCCGTGTGGGGCAGCCCCAACCCAGTGCCCCAGCTGGAGTGCCAGAGTGGGGCCGAGCTGCACGGTGCGGCCCCTGACCCCATGCCCTGGCCGGAGCGCTGCAGCAGGGCAAGCCCCAGATCTCACTCCCCAGTGGGAGCTCATGGGCCGACTTAAAACGGCTCGCAGGCCGCATTCGGCCCGCAAGCCATAGTTTGCCCACCCCTGTGATAGAGTGCTGTAAGTATATATGTATGTGGTAGAAGAGGTGTTTTAGATCATCTAAAAGGCAAGCTCTCTGCCTTGAAGAGCTTACATTATAACATACATGTGCACTGAATAATAATTAATGTGGAAGAATACATCAATACTTTAATATTGGATCATAAGAACAGTGTAGTAGGGCAGTTAATTTCCTTGGCCATTTCCTATAAAGAATGTTCATTGGAAATTGTGACATTTCAGCTGTGACCACACTTGTAAATTTGTATGGCAACTAGGGAAAATGCCCATTCTGGCATGTGCACATTTCCTACTTGGCGGGGGATGTTCTAGGGGTCGGTCAATCAAGGATTGCTTAGTTAGGTATAGTGCAGGTGCTATTGTAGTATCAAAATGCTCAGTGATAGAGGACAGAAGCTCACATGCAAATTTCCCCATATAATGATGTGGCTTTCATTTGGCACTACTTCCCAGAGAGATGCCATTGATGTACTCTGTCAGCTATTCTTACATGTTGTTGGATTCATACATTTTAAGGCCAGAAGGAACCATTATGATGATCTGGACTAACCTCCTGTATAACACAAGCTTTGTTGAAACTGGCGTAATATATGACGAATGCCACCTGAATGGACAGCCAGAAATATAGGTAGTAACAGCCAGCAAGCATGAACATAGTTAGACGGTTAGAGGTCAGACTGCTGATGTAGATTAACATGCTCTTAAAGTCAGTGGAGCTATGCTGAATTACACTAACTATAGGTCTGCCCTAATGGCTTAATTCCCATCCAACAATGTCTAAATAACTGTCTCTTTGGCTTTGAAGGCTGTAGATAGTGGTGAGAAGCTTTATTGTGAAAAGATGGTTTAACCCAGCATCCCAAAGTAACTGCAATGCTGAGAACTTTGGCTATGGCAAATCAGGATTAGTATTCCAGGATGGGATGAGATCAGTAACATATCAAAGTCTTCATCTGCTGAGTTGTTCTGTTTTGGAGGTAGTATTAGATGTGGCTCTCGATGAATGTGGATTAATAACTCAGCCAGTGAAAGTGGCATCAAGGAAACCTTCATGAAATTTCCGCAGAATAGGATTCCTAACCACTGAACAAAAAATGTTACAAGTGGATAAATAGGCCTGAGTTAAAAAAAAAGAATATTGAGTATATATAGTGTGGCTGAAAATCCAAAAGGGCCCTGATTTTCAGATGTGCTAACCATCCACAAATCCCGCTGTCATCAACGGAAGCAGCAAACGATCAGCACCTTTCAAGGTCTGACCATAAAGTAATACACACATTTGTTGCCAGTCACCATAGCGGTATATAGCTGCCTAACAAACTAAGAAAAGAAAAATACTGTTATTGATGACATGGGCAGCCTGCACTCTTAAAAATATTTTCAGGTAGTTCGATATATATAATCACTTATAAATTGCCTGCAATTATGTGTTCCAGCACCACCACTAGGGAGCAGTCTTCCTTATTCTTTATGAAGCTGTTTGTACCGCTACCCATGCTCGATTGGATATACAATTGTCGCCTGTGTAGCTATCTAAACGTTTCAGTAAATATTTAAAACTTGTTTGTAAAATTTCAAATGGGAAAATGAAGATGGCTGTTTAAGAATATAATTAATGCTGAATTTTGACAAAATTCCATTCAGGAGCCTGTGAAATCTGAACTACAGACTTCCCGCCTTTTCTGCAACACAACTTCATTAAACAAAGGGAATGGAAACTCAATAGGTATTTATGGTATATGTGAGGTACCTCACTCTGGCAGAGAAACCAAAGTCTACAGCTCAGATCACTTATGATCTTAGTGAGGTGGAAATTGCCCCAATATTGTTAAAGTAAAGCACAAGTCACATCTAAAATAATAGGCTATATACTATTTTCTTCTTTGCAAAACTGAAGAGTTTTAGGGATTTTTCTAAAAAACTTGGCCATTCACCGCAGAGCACCACCACAGAGTTACTTGTTTTAGGAGTTTAGAGAGACGAATGAGGCATGTTTCTTTACTGTGTGGAGTAACGGAATACAAAGTAATACAGTAAATTGGAATAGTAAATAGATTTTTTTGTGACAGTGATGTGTGTCTAAAGAGATGTTTGCAGGAAAGTTAAATTCAGCCAAAGTCCACTGGAAGGGTCGCAGAATGACAGATGCAGATTGCTGTCAGCATGGCATGCAATTTAGAGGTGCTGCCATCCTAAGGAAGAGTTGAAAATGAGCAGTGTACGGAGAGAAAGACATTTCACTCATCTGGGCAGGTAGCTGTGGCAATGGAGCTAGGGATCCTTGGTCTCTCCTGGTTTTGGGGTGGGAGGTATTTTGTTTTTAGTCATTTATTGATTGAGCTTTTTTTTTCCCACATACCCACCAGTATCACAGCCCCTCCAGTCCTACAGTGCAGTGGTTCTCAAAGCCAGTCCGCTGCTTGTTCAGGGAAAGCCCCTAGTGGGCCAGACTGGGTTTGTTTACTTGCCGCGTCCGAGGGTTCGGCCGATCGTGGCTCCCACTGGCCACGGTTAGGCGCTCCAGGCCAATGGGGGCTGCGGGAAGCGGCGCGGGCCAAGGGATATGCTGACCAAACTGCCACGCTGACAAATCAGCAGAGATTTTTGATCAATTTATTTCCCTCCATTCATTTTAAAGTGGGGCTGTTTATTAGGGGAAGGAAGCCCATACATCAAGCCTGCACCTGACCAGCAGGAGGTAAAAAAGAGAGAGGTAGTTGTTGTCATTCTTATTTGTGGGAGATGCTTTAATACTATGGTGAGGAGAGTCAGTACCATAGTCTAGACAGAACCAGACTCCAAACTCAGATTCCAAGTTCTCAGTATAGATTCAGATTTCAGAGTGGTAGCCATGTTAGTCTGTATCAGCAAAAAGAATGAGGAGTACTTGTAGCACTTTAGAGACTAACAAATTTATTTGGGCATAAGCTTTCGTGGGCTAAAACCTACTTCATCAGATGCATGCAGTGGAAAATACAGTAAGGATATATATATATCCTCACCCACAACTATTTCACATTTGGGGACAATGGATACCTTCAAGTCAGTGGCACTGCTATGGATACCCGCACACCACACAACAAAAACACTACCCAGGAACTTATCCTTGCAACAAAGCCAGTTGCCAGCTCTGTCCACATATCTATTCAAGGGACACCATCATAGGACCGAATCATATCAGCCACACCATCAGGGGCTCGTTCACCTGCACATCTACCAATGTGATATATGCCATCATGTGCCAGCAATGCCCCTCTACCATATACATTGGGCAAACTGGACAGTCTCTATGCAAAAGAATAAATGGACACAAATCAGACGTCAAGAATTATAACATTCAAAAACCAGTAGGTGAACACTTCAGTCTCCATGGGACTCAATTACAGACCTAAAAGTCGCAATTCTTAAACAAAAAAACTTCAAAAACAGACTCCAGCGAGAAACTGCAGAACTGGAATTAATTTGCAAACTGAACACCATTAAATTAGGCTTGAATAAAGACTGGGAGTGAATGAGTCATTACACAAACTAAAAACTATTTCCCCATGCTAATTTTTCCCCTACTGTTACTCACACCTTCTTGTCAACTGTTTGAAATGGGCCATCCTACACTGATTGTCACTACACAAGTTTTTTTTCTCCTGCTGATAATAGCCCACCTTAATTGATTAGTTTCGTTAGAGTTGGTATGGCAACCCCCATTTTTTCATGTTCTCTGTGTGTATGTGTGTATATATATTTATATATATCTTCCTACTGTATTTTCCACTGCATGCATCTGATGAAGTGGGGTTTAGCCCACGAAAGCTTATGCCCAAATGAATTTGTTAGTTTCTAAGGTGCCACAAGTACTCCTCATTCTTTTTATAGATTCAGAGTAAATCCACTGAAGCCAAGTTTACTCCTCTGTAACTCAGATTAGAATGTAGCTCTAATCTCTTTTGGATCTCCCATCCTTGCTCCCTATGATCATGTCTACATAGTTATTGTATACTCCTGTGATTAATTATAGCATACTTGGAGCCTTCTTTGTTCTTTTCCCCAATATATTAAATATAAATATAAAAACAAAGTCATTTACTTTAGATTGGTAGAAGAGCACAGGTGAAGAGCACAGGTGATTTGCATTGCACGATGCAGAATCTTACAGAAGCGTTGTTTGAAACTAATGCTGTGATGTTGTGCAGTTTGCCTCATGCTCCATAAACAGCCCACACACTTTGTTTCTTGTTAAGTCAAAGAACATTTACTTTTAAAGTGTGGATTTAAAATAATTCTTTAAAAGGACTTGAGCCAGAGCCCTGGTAGGTTCTATACTGAAAGCCAGTGCGCAATTTTAGGATTTACCCATTGTGAGCAAGAGTTAAGAAATTAGACAGCTTATCAGATTATAGCCATTCTGAATGTCAATGGTTTTGTCCCTCCCCATTTAACTTTCATTTTCACTCTGACCTCAGGAGATTGTTATCATTCATTCTCAGATTCCCTTTACCTGATAGTTGTTTAGTCATGCTCTGTGTGCTGCTTAGTATTACATTATTTACTTTCCCTGTTGGTTGATACACTTGGATTAAGACTTTGAAACAGACTAGGGAATTTGAGGGAAGATACCATTTGTATTTAAATCTCCTAGGCTGTTTTGAAAATCTCATCTGTATTGTGTCATATTCTGTCCCGGTATGCCACTGAAATGGTTCTCACCAAAGTCTCTAATAACCTCTTTCTGGCCAAAACTCAGAACTCATACTCTGTCCTCATCTTCCTTGACTCATTGGACACTTTCACTATTGTGGACTACCCTCTTCTTCTTGATATCTTGTCCTCCCTTGCTTTTTATGACTCGTTCCTCTCCTGGTTCTTCTCATACCTCTCTAATAGCACTTTCAGTGTGTTGTTCAGAGAATCATCTCCTCCTGGTGGCCTGCCTTAACTCCAAGACATTAAAAAACATAATATTTAAGAAGTTGTGTACGTCTCCTAAAGATTATCCATACTGTATATACATTTCACAATGATTATGATGACTAGTGGGCAACTGGATCTCAGTAGAGACCTCACATGCCACCCTTTGGTAAACAATTATGCATAGATCTGACCCAGGGTATCCCTGTAAACCCCCTTGCCTCCTCTGTGCCCTCTGCCAGTTGGCACCAAGGGGTTCCTGGGACACAATGAGCTGAAATATTTTAGACCTACCAGTGTCTGCTTGTGGAAGATGGGAGATTCCTGATAAGGTAGGCATGCATATAAACTGCTTATTGTTTGTCATATAGAGTCATAGAGATTAAGGCCAGAAGGGACCACCAGGTCATCCAGTCTGACCTCCTGTATATCACAGGCCACCAAAACCACCCAGCACCGAAACCCAGCAACTGAAATTAGACCAAAGTATTTCAGTCCACAGGAGACTATTATGTGCTACAGGCAGAGAATAGGATGCACTGAGGTGCACAAATGCCTGAGGCCCCTGCAATAGCAGGGAAACAATTAAGTGACCTGCACCCACACGCTGCAGAGGAAGGCAGAAAAACCCAACACAAGGTCACTGCCAATATGACTGGGGGGAAATTCCTGCCTGCCCTCACATGTGGTGATCTGTTAGACCCTAAGTATGGAAGCAAGAACCAGCCAGCCAAGCACCTAACAGAGACAATGCTTGGTACCACCTCAGAGGCCTGGGTCCTCCCATCCAGTGTCCCATCTCCAGCTGTCGCCTTCCCAGACGCTTCAGGGGAAGGAGATATTTTTTAAAAATAGATGGGGCGGGGGTATTCTTTGCCTGCAGATGACCAGGTGAAAGCTTGAAGCATGAGCTTTTAGGAATATAAGACATAAACTAGAAGTGAGCACCAGCGTTGCTGAGCCCTGACCCCCAGGATCACATACAACCCTGTCATACGATCCCACTCATAAATATGTGCAGCATTCTCTGAAAACTAATTAAGTTGTTTGCCCCCACAAATCCTAACAGTAGATTGTTTCAGAACCTCACTTCTCCGGTGATTAGAAACCTTCTGATTTCCAGCCTAAATTTGTACATGGCCAATTTATATCCATTTATTCTTCTGCCAACATTATCTTTAGCTTAAATAGCTATTCACCTTTCCTGGTATTTCCCTCCTCCCCCCCATGTATTTATAGAGAGCAATTATATCCCCTGTCAGCCTTCTTTTTGCTAGATTAAAGGAGCCAAGCTCTTCCAATTACTTCTCACAAGATATGTTTTCTCTGAAATGCTACTGTTCTGAATAAATAATACCTTGATTTATGAAAGCTGGATAGATAATCCTGTAATTGCCTCTTAGAGAACAAAACTGCAGGTGCTGAACTGAAGTCAGACCTGTCGAGGTGATCACAATGAATTGCAGGGTATGTAAACACTGCAGTGTAAGTCCAGGATTAGTGGGACTCGAGTCAGGTGACCCTGGGTTAGAGAACCCATGTCTTGAGTGTCTACACTGATTGTTAACCCTATGTTGAGAATTTTCTAACCCGGGCTCACACCTGGCTCTCTGGTATCCACTTGCAGCATGCAGACCTGAGTCAAACTAGACAAATCCCAGACGCACTAGAACCTTCCTGAAATGTGGCTCTGTGATGGGGCACTGCCCCACACTGGGCTCTAAGGGGTTAATAGAGCCCTTGGGAGGCTGAGCAGGAGGCAGCCAATCAGAGAGAGGTTGTGATGAGCAGCCAATCAGGGCCCAGCCATGGAGAAGTGTCCCAAGGAGATCTACAGAGGAGTCGGAGGGGACCTGGAGTAGTGGACGGGCCCAGGTCCCCACCGCCCACACTAGCTCCTGAGGCAGTGGCTGGACTGAGGGACTGCGATACTGTCCCCCGGAAGGGGGGAGAACAGAGTGCTTCACAGCCGGAGGGCTGTGTCACGAAGAGGATGCCACAGTCATGGGATCGACATGGGTCCCTGGAGCAGAAGTGATGGCACCGAGACGCCACCAGAGCAGGGCACACTGGCTAGCAGAGCTGATCCCCAGGACATCCAGCAGGGGGTGACACAGAGATGAGTCGCACCCCGTCACAGGCCCTTTCGCCCTTTGACCATGGTGAATTGTAGAACTTGACTGTCCATCCTGCACATTACAAGAAGTTTGAACAGCCACCAACACATCCTGCTGAGCAGTACTTTTGGTCAGTGAGCTCTCAGCTACAGGAGCCAGCAGCATGGAGAAGGTGCCTTTTGAAGACCTTCTCTTGCTTGTGCTTTCACTTCTGTGTCAGGAAATGTGCAGAGATTCTGTGAGATGCTGGTGGATATTTCAGGGTATTTTCTGACCCATTAAAGCCACCTGATAGAGTTTATGATGGAGCAGGAGGAGGACAACAAGGAGGACACAGACATGGCAGACTCATGCTGGCTGATGCTGCTCATGACACTCATTATATCCATTGATGCCTCTATATAGACCGGTTCAGGGCCACGAGCACAGACTGGTGGGATCACGTTGTCATGTGGACCTAGGATGATGAGCAGTGGGTCCAGAACTTTTGCATAAAGAAAGCTTCATATCTGGAGATTTTGTGAATAGCTTGCCCCAACCCTCCAGCATAAAGGCACATACATGAAGGTGGCCATCCTAGTACAAAAGCAGGTTGCTATAACTGTCTGGAATCTGTCTATTCCAGACTGCTACAGGTCCATTGCTGACCTGTTTGGGGTTGGAATGTCAACTGTAAAGTGGTAGCGGAGGTTTCTTAGGCAATCCAGCATGTGGTTTACCCCAAAGGTGGCAAGCATAAAAGATATTCCTGAAGTAATTGTTGGCTTTGGGAGAGTGGGATTTCCAAACTGTGCTGGAGCCATTGATGGGACTTATGCACCTGGAGTTTGCCCTCCTCAAGGATCACATGAGTACATAAACTGCAAAGGGCACTACTCCATTGTTACGCAGGCCCTTGTGGACCACAGATGGTGATTTATGAATGTCAAGGTACGCTGTACTGGGAAAGTTTATGATGCCAGGATTTTTCACCATTCAGGAGCCTACATTCATGGACAGGCTGGGACACTATTCCCACCAAATGGCATTGTCATAAATGGAGTTACTGTCCCCATCATTATTCTGGGGGACTCCAGAACTCCCCTTTGGCCTTGGCTTATGAAACCATGCCCAGATTTCAGAGGCCTTGGAAAAAAGACACTTTAATTACACTATTGGAGGTTGTAGAATAGTTGTTGATTGTGCTTTTGGCAGATTGAAATCCCATTGGAGATATTTTCAGACCCATGTCGATATCAGTGTCATCAATGCTGTCTGCATTATTGTGGCTTACTGTGCTTGTCACAATCTTTGTGAAGCCAAAGGTGAGCTATTTCCCCCTGGATGGACCTATACAGCCAGGGGCTGCTGAATCGGTACGCTCAGCCAGAAAGTGCACCTACCGCAGCTGAAACTGGATGTACCCAGGCAAATAGAAGTCACGGATGCTTTGTGCTCCCACATTGTGGATTTGCATGGTCTAGTGGGATGGAGGGAATAGTACCTTTATGAACGTGCTCGTGGGGTGGGGAAGATGGGGCTCACTGATTGTGGAGTTTTCAGTGTTTAGGGAGGAATGGGGGGGCGTTGGTTGCCATGCAATCTACTTATGAATGACTAACATGACAACATATCAAAGGAGAGCGGGAGTTTATTCACAGTATGGATTGATGACAGGAAGTGAATGAAGTAGGATAGATGTAAACAACTCTACTGAGGAACAGTGTTTGCATACAAAGTCCTAATTGTCCTTGATCGTGTGATTACCTTTTATTCTTTTGAATACACATTGTATGGTGTGATGCAGTGATAGCATTACACTTTTTTGATGAAATAAAAAGCTTTATTTATAAACATGTATTAGAAAAGTACATTTTCCAATTGCCAGGCAGGCCAGCTTCCATTACTACACCAAAACACCAGTAAGAACAGAACCTTAAAAAAACAAAGTGCATTGAACAAGTGCAAACAATGAAATCATGTAAGACAGAAACCCCCTTCGGTTGCATGTCCCCTGGCCCCTATTCTCTTTTCTTTTCTTTTCTTTTCTTTTCTTTTCTTTTCTTTTCTTTTCCCATTTGCCATGCACTAGGGAGGGGAGGGGAGGCATGCACAGGGAAGGGGCCATTATGAAGGGCTACATGTGGCAAAGTTGCCCTGCCTGCTCATGGGGTCAGAGATGTACCAAAATCTGGTGTGCTCCCATGGCCATGAAGCAGTGCACTTTGCACAAGGCTTCTTTTGTTCAGTTTCCACTGCAAACACAAAAGGCTCTCAGATAGTGTTTGTAGCTCGGTGGTCAGAAGACAATGGAAGGGTTAAACACTGACTCACCAAGCTGCTGCACTATGCCAAGGGGAGACTGCTTCTGTGTCCCTGGAGATGACTGGAGATTGTTGGGGTAGAGTGGACAAAGGAAGTTGGCTCATGGGATTGTGGGATACTTTTGGCAGACTCCCAGGACCAAAGTCAGGGGGATTGCATCTACACTTCAAAGCAGTAGGGCTCAAACCCTGACTCCTAGCTTCGCTTGGGCTCAAACCCTTCAGGCCCACAGCTGTCCAAGTCTGAGAGATTTGTGTGTAGACAGAAGGGAGGGTTGGGCTCATGCCAGAATCTGAGCCAAGGCTTATATCGTAGTGTAGACATACCTGCACGGATCTGCAACCTAGGGCTCCAGTCTGGAGGGAAAGAATCACAGGATTCTGCCATGAAGAAGATGATGGCTGGAGACCTGAGAATAAAGTGGGGTGCCCTTGAGGAGAGGAGTCAGATGTGTAATTAACTCAGGAACTGTGAGAGGCACTTTTGAAAAATCCCACAAGGTGCCTAACAATACAGATAGCTTTGTAATTTTGGCCCCTAGTACATAGTATTCTTCCTTGAGATTTATATATAATCTTGGGGCCAAAGCCAAAGGTAATGTGATTCTTACAACTTTCTGTTACAAGGTTTTCCTGCTACACACCTCTCTTCTGACTCCTTGGCATGGAATTTCACTATAACATCCCTTATACTTGAATAGACACTGCAGGCCACATTCAGAAATGAGGTGTAAAATGTAGAAATTATAGATGCAGGACACTGTGATTGGGGTGAATGCTAGACAGAGACCCTTACCTCCTTGCAATATGCCCCCAAGTGGCTGTGAACATTCCAAACTAACACCACATAAAGAAGATGAAATTTACATGTTAGAGAAGGGGTTAGAAAGTTGAGATACAGTGTAAAGGTGTGGAGACACTGATGTGGATGGGTGGAGGGTTTAAAACACTACATAAACTCCAGGGGGGTGTTTACAAGCAACAAGGTCTCAGAGCAGTCTGTGTTAGTGAAGTGACGGGGTGCGGCAGCCGTGCCCCGTAACAGGGTGTAATGCCATTTAGTTCAGCAGGTTGACTCCTGATTTACATTGGTTTAAATGATACCAGAAATAATTGAAACTAAGTTTAGAGGGACTGAGTTAATATACATATTGGGGTAGAAGGCAGAAGAAGGTGGTTCTATTCATGAACTGGTTTGATACCAAGATAACTCTGATGACTTCAGTATGTTACTCCTCTTTTACACTAATGTAACTGACAGCATAATCAGTCCATTAGAATCCTGAATTTGACTTTTCGAAGTTGTGGATATTCCACATCTGCAGGTTTTCAATGTCCCCTGTCATCAAATTCCTACTTATACGTGAGTTCTCAGTCTTCAGACCAAACATGCTTAAACTTGTCTCCTTTGTTCTCTGCACATTAAGCAGAGCCAACTCAGAACATTGGTTTAAAGAGCTCAGTTAAACAGTCAAAGAATGCAAAGGGTTGAATTCATCCCTGCAGTAACTCCTCTGAAGTCTAGGCATCATAGTAGATCACATGTGTTAGGTAACATAAAGTAGTTAAATCTAAATGTAACCCACAAACCTCCTGGGTGCATTCTGTCCCATCTAGTGGCACTGAGACCATTTTGAGAGAGAGATTAATGAGTTTCTCTACAGCCTTAGTTAAGAGGCAGTTGGCTTTTAGTTCGTGCAGTAGAGGCTCATGCACTAAGCTCCAGAGGTCCTAGGTTCGATCCCGCCCACCGGCAACCGGGGTCTGTCAGCGTTTCATAAAAACACAATGAGGAAATATATCTGAGATAGACTCTTACTGGAAACTCTAGGAACAAAACAGTGAGTAACTTTAGATACAGCTGTGATGATGAGACAGATTCACAACTACCTCTTGCACCTTGTGTCATTTAGTGGTGCAAAGTGAGTTAAAACTCTACCATTCAGATTTAGGGAACCTTTAAACCCACTTTAGATAAGGCTTAAGGCAGTGGAGAATCAGACTCTCTGAGGTTTTTTCTCCCTGACTAGGAAGGACAATGCATTCAAACCACCCGTAGTTTCTGATAGGAACTACCCACCATCAGAAGCTCTGTGGTTAGTAGCAGATTTCTGCAACTACAGTTGCACATTTAGCACAGCAAACAAATTTGAGCTATTTGCCAGTTACGCAAACAATAACAAAAAGTCCCTACTCACTGGTGCCATTTCATTCATTGCCTGAAACAAAAGTGGGTTTTGCCTAGAGGGCTGCTTCTCACTCTGCCAAAGTGAAACCTACCAATATGTCACAAAAGAAGGAGGCGTGGAAAGCAACAGGTACCTTCTTTCTGCCCTGCCCTTTCACAAGTTGTGAAAATCTGCATGCGTGTGATCAGCAGCGCTCAGAATCCTGATGAAGAATGGAGAAAGAGACACAGTTTTTTGCTGTCATGGAGGTCAAAATAAGGATTTCTCTGCAAAAAGTTTTTTCTTTACTTTGGCGGGCATACTGGTGATCAGTTTCTATGGTGCTGATTCAGGCTGTTACCTACCGTGCCTGCTGCCAATGTTATTGAAAGTGGGAAGGGGCTGATATTTTATCTTAACTTTCCTATCTATAGAACTGTATTTTTCTAGAACTACTGGCAGCAGTACTTGTCCACCATGGCAAAGAGATGAGTTTATCTTATACACCATCACAGACAAAAATATTTTCAACACTGCTCACACCAGTCCTTAGTAGCATCCTATCTTCTTTCGCTGCCCAACAGCCCTATATGTAGTCATGTTGTCAGAACACAAAAGGCCTCAGAAGCAGGCTTGTGCTCTTATTAGAGATTTTCTCTGACAGATCTGTCGGAGGGCTGTTGTCCCTGCAGTTCAGTGAAGTGGGTTAGCCTCACATGGCAAACACAAATTATATTTCCCAACATTATGGGGGGAAGCTAACTGCAATCAATTGTCAGTTGGAAAGCGCAATGTCTAGTAGTCCTTGTCTGTATCTGTGAAATTGGGGAACGCTGCATCAGCTGACCTACCTCCTGATGTCAAAGGAAGGTCCCAAGACATTGCATTTTTCTGACAAAATGGAGGCAATCAAAGATAGCAGACTCCTTTATTTTCTGTTGTTTTTCTTTTTAAGAAACTAGAGAAGGAATGGAATCCAAATCCTAAACCAAGTTACTGCTTTATCCATAAGCTGCTCTTGTAAGTGCTGCAGCTATCCCTACCTTTGCTTTGTTTAAAAGAAAATTATTTGTAAGTATCTTAATACAAAAATGAATGAAATAGAAAGCATAACACACAATACCTTGTAAACAACACGGGAGGGGAAAAGTGGGAGAGAAAACCCCCTCAATTTCTCTCCCTCCCAAATATGATACAGAATTACAAAAATATGCTCAGGCAGGCAGGGAGGAGAGGATCACAAATAAAGTTGCATCAGAAATAGTAAGATGGAGATTTGTCCGATCTGATTTGGCCCAAACTTTAGTTTTTTTCTAAAATACAAATAAATAAAGCTTTACAAAATCTAAGACCAATGGAAATTGTTGCATAACCTCTGACAAACCCATTTGGGAACAGTTTGGCTGTTTAATCCAATATTCTTCAGAGTTTGAAACCCAGACATTACAGTTACTCTTACTCTTGCATGAGAACATGAAAATAAAATGGATTACCCACTGGTATGAAAATGACAAATCCATTGTCATTGTTCAAGCTGAAATGTAAAAAGTAAATTCAATTTACTAAATTGTTTTTTTTTTATTAATCTAAATTAATCTAATCTAAAGTGTTAACAAGGGAAAATAGTTTTTGTAGTTTTTCTAAATTTGGAGCAATTTAATCTTCCTTAGAAAAAATGTGGGGGGAAAGGAGATGGGAAACTACACAGGAAAATTCCGTGGATTAGTAAACTTTTCCATGACGGCAGTAAACTTTGAGCATAGACTCAAAAAAAAAAAAATCTGGATAGAAGCATAAGGCCAGATCCTCAGTTGGTATAAATCAGCATAACTACATTGAAGTCAATGGAGCTGTGCCAGTTTACGGTAGCTTACCCACAATATTAGAGGAAGACGAGGGACATAATTATCTCAAATACACCAGACTCCAGCTCTGAAAAACTGCTGGAGATCGGTCTTCCCTCCAAATTCCTGGTCTCCCAAAGATGGGAATCCAGCCCCTTTTTCTAACAGCACTTCACCTCTCTAGTGTGGGTTCATCCTCTTATAAAAGTCTTCCCCAACATGTGCTTCTGGTACTTTAAATCTGTGAAAAACAAACAACCAAGGCCCTAAGGGAATTGTTTTGCATTTGACTGTTGCAGGCTACATCTTCTCTCCCTTTCAGGTGGTAAGTGCACTTAGCTCCTGCAACGTTTCCACCTCCATTCTCCCTCTTTTTTTTTTTTTTCCCCTTATTTTTCAGGTGGTGATATGTCCTGGCAGACCAGTTTTGTTTTCTTTTGGCCCATCTTGTACCTACAGCTTTTTGACCATTGTAGAATGTTTTAGGAAATTTTAAATTATAGTGTGTGATTGTCATTTTAATGCAAATTAAATATAATCCAATTTTATTAAGAGGTCTAAATGCAATATGAATAGCTAATTTTTTCTTGTAGATCATTTTTCAGTCACATGTGGAAACACCTCATATCACATTTAACAATAGTCCGCTTTGACTTCAACAATAGCCACTCCCATTCATTGGCATTCTCTAATATCCTGGAAAATTAACCACTGATCACTCTGAGCCTCTGTATTCTTATCAGTTGTATACTAGTCATTTTACTCTTATGAGTCAGCCATGCATCTTGCTCAATAGATCTGTGACTAATTGTGTGCACTTTTCTGTAAGCAGAGCTAAATTAAGAACGTAATTAAGATTGTTTAGGCGCTACAGTAGTACCCTGCATTTGTGCTCTAGCATTTCTTCTTAGCTTTGATAACAAGTGAAAACGAGCGGGAAGGGATTACTCTCATTCCCTAATACAAATTTGTCCAACTTATAATTTGTCACAGTTGATTTGACCATCTCTGCTTGCAAGAGGCCCAGAAATAGCAGGTATGTAATGCTATAGTTTTTGTTCAAGCTCAGTGAGGAAGCAGTGCTTGCTTGAGCCATGCCTTACTCTAACCAGTGGTAGCAATCCCTCCATTTCATGAGCTCCACAGTTTTTCAGTTGTTATGGTAGCCACAGGGAGTGCATGCTAGAGGCAAGGGTTGGGTCCATATTTAATTATATTCTTCTTTCATCAATGACTCATAATTTTCTAAAACAAATTCTGCTAAGTGTGAAATTTCCCATCCTTGATTTTCAAACTGAGAGCCAAATAGCTCAGCCATTTTATGCTATGTCTCTGAAGAGAAAAAGAAAGAAAATTGCACTGTGTTCAAATGTTTTACACATCTTGAATGAACTGAGATGAGGCAATACAAAATCTTGGCAAATAGCAAGTGATTCTTTTGTACTGGAATTCTGTACATTTCATTACAGATTTCCTCCCAAAAAGATGAACGTTAAAATTTCCTTCTCCGCAGTTTTGTATAATAGGATAGGAAAAATTCACTTATTTGTGTACTTTTAGTACTAAGTAGGATTGCTTGAATTAGGCAACAATCAAGAAATATTTTATGCAAATAAAGAGTGTCCCATGGCAAGATCAGATGTTCTACCTATGTGTGTATGAAGATGCAGTGGGGTTATGGAAAAGGAGGAATTCAGCTGCCTCTTAGGCTGAGTCTAACATGTATGATCAGCCACAAACAGTGCTCCTTGGAGGTGGCGGGAGAGGGATGTGTTGCTGTCAATAGTTTAGAAGACTTAAAAAAAAATGTATACAAAAATACGTGGACACTGACTTCGTTGTATGTGTCTTAATGTATTCCTGTGGGAGGAAAAGTGTTAAAACGGCGGGGGGTTGAAAGTCTCATCAGATAGAGAGGAGCAAATGATGACCAAGGAAAAACAACCAATTAAAAAATCCACTCAAAGACCACAAAATTTCCTTTAAAAAAGCACGTTAGCCATAGGCACAGAGAACCCACAGCAATGTCACCTTATCCAAGTTGATGTTCAACTCATTATTTCTTATGTGGGTGTACGTCAATTTCCTGTGTACCATAGAAACCAGAAAAGACAAAGCCAGAAAACAGCAGCAGCATACTAGATTAAATGCGTGACATGCTTGATAATTATTTGTATTGCAGAAAAACCTACAAGACTCCAGTGAAGATTGGCGCCTCATTATATTAGGCTGCACAAACACATAGGGAGACCCAATCCATGCCTTGAAGAGCTTGTAGCCTGATTTAAGACAGTATGTAGCAAGTAAGTACAGCAATAGGAAAGAAGAGGAGAGTGAGAATAAGGAAGGAGGGAGAAGGTTAAGAGTAGGGGGAAAAAATCCTCAGCTAATACTGACTGCCCCTCAACTATCCAGCATTAGTTGGCTGATTTTTGGAGACATCACAGCAATCTGCAAGAAGGGAAGGGTCTGCCCTTACGGATCTGCTCAGAAAGGGTGTTCCATGTGAAAGATGAAGCATGGAACAAAGCAGAGACCTCTTTGGGGAGAACCAGAAAAACTGGGTTGTAAAGGAGGACACCATGGGCAGAGGAGGATTAGGGGACAATGTGATAAGAGATAAAAATGGATAAACACAGCTCCTGCAGCAGTGATGGAGAAAGTAAAAGTATTCACAAAGAAGACACAAGATGTTGACCAGAATTCAAAAGTAGAGAAGGAAGCACATAGAGAAGACTCAGGGTTAGAATCATTCCGAAGACAGAGAATCCAAACAGGCTTGATCTCCATTCGGAAGCACTATGGAGAAGTTCAGCCCTAACCTTCTCAGGCTGAATAGGATATCCACACTGCAGAGTTAAGGCAGCCATAAGAAATAGAACATTCCTTATGGTTATAGTGGGTGGGAGAGGGGCGGGGCACTGTCATTGGCCTGATGTCTCGTTTGCTCATGAGGCATCCTCTAATTCAAACAGAGCCTGATTTAGAACTTAAATGGGTCCTGTCACATCCACCCATTGTTCTGTGGGAAACAGTGTGACCAGGGGAGAGACCTAAGCAGATAGTCCATAAAATGCCACAGCACGCTGAGAAACACTTTAAAGGGTGACAGAAATAAGTCCTGCGCTTAGTGTCGAACTGGTGAAAATGCTGGTTGGGAACTGCTAGCCACTTTGGTTTACATTTGCAAATGATTTTGAGAATTCTCTGGGAAAAGCAGTCTCAAAGTGGCAAACACTCTAGTACCCCTTTTTTTTAGTTCTCACTGTGTAAGGTGGAAAAGTCCATCTGACTACTGGCATGTGAGCCTCCTCCTCCTACATACTATTGCACAGATAATTGATTTTTCTTTTCATTTTTTAAACGAGGATTCTACCCAATGTCAGATTAAAAAGCGACAAGCTCCACATGCAGATCTGAAAACAATGATTCACTGGACAGCAACTGTCCTCTAAATCAATGCCCCATTATGGTTCTAGGAGACACTGAGTTCCTGGACATGAACACTTTCAGTTGAGGCATAATATCAAAGCCTTGACCCATTGCAATATTTGGAAGATTCAGTGGCCCTTTTTGCAGAAGCTAGGGGTGGGGTCAATCTGGGTGTCCTAGCTAAATTCAAATTTGAGTGGCTGTTGTCTGTCCTTTTAAACTGGAGGAGTCATATTTTCCTTCAGCTTCTAGAATATATCATGTGCTACTGCTGTGTTCCCCTCAGACGTGACTTCATTCCAGTGACTGGTGAGTGACTGCTATGTGCATGCAGCCAGGAGAGCACTTGGGATCCTTCAAGATGAAAGGCCTCAAATAAGTTTAAATTTGTTGGGGTTCCCCTGAGACTTCTTCCACTCAGTTCCCCAAGAAGTCACTTTGACTCCAGTCTCGTCCCTCAGGTTCCTTTTTTTGGCATACAGCAAAACTATGCTGAGGTAGTCAGACTCAAGCATCAGGCATGGGTATATGGCGTACTACACATCCAGAGTTACACAACCTCTTCCTTTATATATATATACACAATGTATTGCATTTACTATGCATTGCATCACATGCTTTGGGATTGGCTTGGTCACTTTGTAGGAACCAATTGCTGTGTGGCACACACTGTCCATGCACGACTTACTCTTTACCTCATCTTATGTTCCAGGCTTATCTTATCCATTGTTGTCTTGCCCATTGTAAATAGTTCCCTGGGTGTTCTCCGTTATCTCAGCTAGTACATTCTGTTTCCAGCCTATGGCTCCATTTACCTCCCTAATCGTGTCTCCCAAGAAATGAGGATTCCCCCATTTCCAGTTACTCATTTCAAGCCAGGCCTACATGCCACTGCTTTAATTTTTCTCTTTTATATTAGCATTTGTTTTATTTTCTTTATATTTTTTACTTTCTGGGCTTTTTTTTTTTAAGTTCATTACCCAGCAATACATTCCCAAGACCACAGTAGTTGTAATCATTTGAATCGCCATTAATGCTTGACTCAAGGTATGAACCAGGGGATGCAAGCTCACCTCCTCTCATACCAGGGTATAATCCCACATTATAAGCTTGCTCTGCCTTTATAGCATCCTTGTGTAATTTTAACTTTGTTTTTATTTTAATTATAAAAAGTGGTGCCAAATAAAAAAAAAGTCTTTCCATATATTACCACAGGAAATTTAGGTGTGAAACAGAACATAGGTCAATTAAAATAACATTTCCTGGGTCCATACCAGAAGTGATTCTCTGCAGCCACCACACAATACTTGTTGTCCCCAGCATAGGCAGTCTTTACCAACATCCCAGCATCTCAACCATACTGTTCAATTTGGAGACTGTTCCCCCAGAATGAATCCACATGCCAGCAGCTCTGTCTGTAAGACATTTTACTTGCTCGTGTAAGTGTCTCCCACCTGCAAACAGCAGTACAAGTGTGGGGCTTTTCAGACCTTTGCATTGTCTTGCAATGGTATTTGAGAAGGGAAAACAAACTTCTTCCTCACTGGACGGCTTCAGTGGTTTGACATTTAACTTCCTGGTATTGGACCCTTGTTAATTTTCTTATCCTGCACCAACTAGTGACACCTCTCTTTTGCCAAATTTGTAACTTTTCTGTGGTGATATAAGAGGTCAAGTTCTCTTGCTCCATATCTCTTGAGGCCACTTTTACTTTGTGTAGCATGCATCCCCTCATATACAATGCATGCTGTTATTATTGGAACACATTGACTTAATTCTGTACTTAAAAGCAATTACGTCATGTATATTATATATACAGTTAACAAAGCTTCATTGATGAGTTCTTGGTTTTGCTCATTCAATGGATGAAGTGTTTTGCTGCTATCATCTGTTGGTCATGTTCCTACAGCATCTCTGTCAGCAACGTACCAATTTCAAACAGTCCAGTTTCCATGTCTACAAAATTATCAATCTTAAAGTACCTCAGCACTTGTTCAATGGCTAAACATTTAGGGCAAGTGAATAATAAGGTTTTTCATGGAGGTTGGGGGTTGGAGTTCAGCAACACACTTCAATGGGTGTGCTCCATCGCAACATCTCCTCCCTTCCCTGCCCCCACCTGCATTCTTATGCCTTAGAATCACAAGAACAGGGTGACTTTCAATGAAATTAAAAGCTGTAAATTCTTCAAAATTCATAGGAAATCTATGTAAATGTTGTGTTTAATAAGTACTGTGTATCTCACTGCCACCAGAACCTTGTTGGGGCCAGTAATTTAGCAAGTTTCAAAAGGGGAATGGACACTTACGTGGATAATAAGAATATCCCGAGTTGGTGTTATATCAGAAATTATGGAAGGGATCTTGAACCTCATGCTTCTTCAGTGCTTAAGCCAACTTTTAACTATTAAGGAGCAGGATGAGACCTAATACTGGTACTGGCCTCTGTCTGAGACAGCATACTAGACTACAAGGACCTCACATCTGGTCCACTATGGCAATTTATCCCCTCATGTTCCTATCAAACATGTAAATGCAAGTACACTTACATGCACAAATGTTCAAAAATTTGAACCAGAGTGCAGAACTACTGTATGAAAAGCATCTAATTGGAAGCAGTGTTTATCGGTGGATAGAGGTAAATTGGTTTAAGTGGCCGTGAAAATGGCTAATGCAGTCCTAGGATGCATTAGGTGAGGTATTTCCAGTAGAGATAGGGAAGTGTTATTACCATTGTACAAGGCACTGGTGAGACCTCATCGGGAACACTGTGTGCAATTCTAGTCTCCCATGTTTAAAAAAGATGAATTCAAACTGGAACACAAGCAGAGAAGGGCTACTAGGATAATAAGAGGAATGGAAAATCTACCTTACAATAGGAGACTTTAAGGAGTGTGACTTGTTTAGCCTAACCAAACAAAGGTTGAGGGGAGAGATGAGTGCTTTCTATTGTCAAAGTCAGATTCAGGACTCACATAATTTGTCAGACCACTCTGTTTATTAGCAAAGCGCCTTGCTAATGCACCCAGATGTGAGCCCCTTTCTGAGGCCCAAGATAACTTATTTATACAGCTAAGCCAAAGCCAATTTAACATAAGAGACAAAAGAAAGCAGAAACTGACAAATATACATACATATCTTATTTGCATACTAGCGTTTACCAATCTCCTAGGTCAGTAGGAGCTCTAAGTTAATTCGTTTGAGGACCCATTGTCTCACACTCCTTAATGTTTCTCTTCCTGACAACTATATTTCAGCAAACCCTTCAAGTAGCATTTCTTTAACGAATTATAATTTCAGTATAATTCATTCTACTTTCACAATCCCTCCTTTTGGTCAAGCTACGCAATGACCAACAATGACTGGGTTCCACATATCAAGCATTCTTTATCTCTTTGTTCATCAGTGATATTTAAAATCATCAAATTAGCACTCTGGTTTGGGGCAGCTATCTGTGTAGCATGCCTGACACAATTTTGGATACAACAGGAAAGTAACTGAAAACATACAAAAAATATTAGGATTCCAAACAGGAGAGTTAGGGCTCCCTGAAACAACCAGTTTCCTATGCCAGAGAAATTGAAAAGGTTACTTAGCCACTTCCATAAAGAACTTGGCTCTTCGTGGGGAAGATATGCGATTTGTTCTAAGTGGCTACCACGATCTATTACCTCATTGGTGTTGTCTGGTATATACACACAGCAGTCTTTTCCAATGAGAGTACAAGTCCCTCCTTTTGCCGTCAGCACTATGTCCAATGCCTGACAGTTTTGGAGGGCCATCTGTCGGATTGCCCCTGTTTCTTTGGCCAGGGCTCTTAAACTTTCTCCGGTTTCATTTGCCATTATTTCAACTACTGCTTGTAACCTTAGGAGCCTTTTTGCATGGTGTATTACTCCCCCTAATGGTATTAAGGAACCGCCAGTGGCCTCTTCCCAGGTTAAGGGGCTTATGTTATTTACATACCATTGGGCATCTGTTAAGTCCCTACTTTTTCGCCTGAAATTGCGGAGCCGTTCTCGAGGGAAGGTTCGTAGCACTCGGAATTGTGGGAAGAGTCAGGCAGGATAACAGATTCCTGACCAATTAGCTGGTAGTGCGGTATAAGCTCTGGTCCCACACACCCAGTGATGGCCTATTAAGGCCGGGAAGGGTCGGTTGCACCCATTTGTCATATAGGTGTTTGCAAAGCAGGAGTAGTATCCCCTAAAGGGTACAGGGTAATTCTCCTTATGAGGAGTGGTGTTATTTGCATGACATTGAAAGATTGTATTGTTTTCACTAATGTTACTGAAGGGGGAACATGAGATTGATTTCTCTGTTTGATCCCAGGTTGAGAAAAAATTCATATCTCCATACCCGGCCCGCCACTTTTTAGTTTTGTTTGAATAATCCCATACACCATTGGCCACAATATGCTGAAGGCAACGGCTTTTCCCCAGATCTAGCCCTGTTCCATTACACACCCAACACCAATGACCTTTTCCCTTCACCACACTTATCCATTTAGATGCATTTATTCCCACTGCTTCCCAAGTGTCATTGCTGTTCCATATTTTGTTAAACGGACGAGGCCCTCCAATGAGGTCTGGGGACTTGAGTGGGATAGCCAGGACAGGAACACCAGTTTGAGAGTGGGCTGGGATGCGGCTGCAGACCCAGCAATTAGAAATATTAAGGGTCTGAGCTATCCACATCTGCTGCTGGATAAAAGAATTGTCATCGTGGTCTCCCAGACCGTAAGATACCAGCAGCCGAGGAACAGGCAGAGGTGCATGTTGGAGGCAAGGCTCTTCTGGTTCTGACAACCTCGGCTGAGGGAACCACAGTCACGGTTTTATGCCCACCGGGCAGTAGGCGCTAGGCTCGCTACTGCTTTTTTGTTTGTTTGTTTGTTTTGTTTTGTTTTGTTCGTCGTCTGCTTCTGGCAACCTTTACGAGAGCGTAGATTGTAAGGTATTGCAGACTGTTCCTCTACGTCTTCTTCTGGAGTCAAAATTGACTCTGCGTTGTCCTGAGGTGACGATTGGTTCTCTGGGGATGGTGCCTTCTTACTCTGTGAATCATGTATCCATGCTGCAATTCTAGATAGTTTAACAGCAGTCTGTGTAGTAAGCAGTACCTGATGAGGACCCTTCCACCGGGGCTCCAAGGCGTGCTTTCGATGATGGCACCGTACGTAGACCCAATCACCTGGCTTGAGGTTGTGGCAAGCGTCGGAGGTGGGTTCCGTGGGCCAGGCAACTCGAACCTGTGAATGGAAGTGACTTACAGCTTGTATTAGACCCTTGCAATACTGAAGGAGCGCACTGTGAGTCAAGTTCAAATCTGGAACAGGAGTAATAGTAGTCATAGCTCGCATAGGGCATCCCGTAACAATTTCAAAGGGACTTAATTTATGCCTTTGGGATGGAGTGGATCTCATGTCCATAAGGGCTAATGGTAAGGCTACTGGCCAGCTTAATCCTGTAGAGTTACAAATTTTTGCAAGCTTATTCTTAAGTACACCATTTCGTCTTTCAACTGCACCTGCACTCTGTGGGTGGTAGGGACAGTGCAACAGGTGTTTGATGTGCAATATACGGTCTAGGTGTTGAACAAGTTGTCCAGTAAAATGTGTATCCCGATCACTGGACAGAGTAGCAGGAATTCCCTTGGCAGGCATAATATGATTTAACAAACATTTGGCAACAGACAGTGAGTCAGCCTTGCGACAAGGAAAGGCTTCAATCCAACCGGAGAATAAACATACCATAACCAATATAAATTCATATCGTTGACAGGCATTTGTGCAAGAACGGTGCTTGAGGCAGGCCCCGGAACCCCTGGGCCACTTTTACAGGTTTACCAATATTATGGCTTTGGCAAATGGTACAGCTGCACAATGGTGGGCTGCAAAAGAGCTAAAATGGGGGGGCCCACCATCCTGTCTTTGTTACAGCAGAGACCATCCTCTCCTTTCTGACATGCAAAACACCGTGTAGCAGGGTGGCCAGAGATGGGTAGAGTGAAAAGGGGGCTACAAAGGCGCCAGCAGGCGAGCGCCAAAGAGAATCAGGATGTAGAGAGCAACCTTGGGCAATCCAGGATTCTCTCTCGGTTTCTGGAGCAGAGTCTTGGAGCAGGGCGAGGTCAGTGAGGGACCAGGAGGGTAAGAGGAGAGCGGAGAACAAGGGAATCAGACATTTCGACTAGGCGTGCCGCAGCAGCTACAGCACGCAGGCAGGGGGGTAAGCCTTGGGCAACAGGGTCTAAAGTGGCAGAGAAATAAGCCACTGGGCGGTTCTTTTCTCCATGCATCTGAGTGAGAACTCCAAGCGCACACCCAGATTGTTCGTGGCAGAAAAGGGTAAAAGGCTTAGAATAGTCAGGCAGCCCTAAGGCAGGGGCAGAAGCCAAACCCTGTTTGAGGGAAACAAAGGCAGAATTGGCCTCGGGGGCCACGGCATGGGGTCAGGCACAGAGAATCGAGTGAGTTCCTGGAGAGGTTTTGCAAGGGAGGCATATTGGGGAATCCATTGTCTGGAAAATCCAGCCATGCCTAAAAACTTCTGGACCTGGCTTGGGGAGCGAGGTCAGGGAAAGCTAAGGATAGCTTGGAGGTGGGTGGGAGAAAGTGCACGGGAACCCTGGGAGAGGAGAAAGCCAAGGTATGTGACAGAAGCTTGACAGAGTTGTAGTTTAGAGCGAGAAGCTTTGTGACCCTTATTTGCTAGGGCAGTAAGGAGCACTAAAGAGTCAATTTCAGAGGCAGACAATGAAGGGGAACAGAGGAGTAGATCATCTACATATTGGACTAGTGTGGACCTGGACAGGAAAACAAGGTCAGCAAGGTCTCGGGCTAATGCTTGGGAAAAATATGATGGGCTTTCAGTATACCCCTGGGGCAGTGTGGTCCATGTGTACTGTTGCCCCTTGGCAAACAGGCAAAAAGGCAAACAGGAACTGGGAGTCAGGGTGAACCGGGAGAGAAAAGAAAGCAGAGCACAAATCAACAACAGTAAAATGAGTTGCATCTGGTGGGATAGAAGCCAGAATCTTTGGGAGAGGCAAGTTTTGATTCTGTCCACCTATGATTTGCCTCTTCCCACCACTGCATGAAACAATCAACCTCTCCTTTTGCCAATTTAGTTGTAGGTTGGCTGAGTTTGTCTTTCAAGACGTCTGCTCGGTCTTTGTCCCAAGATCCTAACAGTGGCCACTGAATTTTGGGATTCTCCTGAGTTAGCCTTTTGCATTCCCATACACATCTTCCCCCCCATCCCCCCAAGGTCAGCGTTTTGAAGCCATCCCCCACCCATGTCATGAGGTTTTCTGTTAATTAAAACACAACAATGCTAGCAACAAGACAAACACCACAGACAAACACCACAAAACATAGATCCATGGTATTCTGAGTTTTTCTTCCACTGGCGCCAGCTTGCTTGTAGAGTCTAAAAACAAAAGAAACAATTTCCACCCCCCTGGTGGGGACAGATTATTGCTTAATAATAATACCACTTTCTTTTACAAATTTCCTTGCTAACTGCAGGAAAAACAGAAGAATTACCTCCAGGCTGTACTTATTTTGTTCTATAGTCAGGCTGTTCTATAGTCAGGCTAATGAATTACCCCACTCACTGATCATTTATGAAATTCATGAGGTGGTATACCTCAGTTTTCCCTCTTGTGCAACAGACCATGTTTGCAATAGTTTCTCTGCTGTACCAAGCTATAAGTTTATTCTCAGGTAATAGCGGAGACACAGCTTCAGATTTTAGCACTATTCACACACACAAAATTCTCTTTTGCCTAACATCCCTTGCGCTGTGATTACTCTTTTACACAGCTGTACCCCGATTACACTTCCATCTTGTACAACTAGACACAACCAGGAGCAGCCAAGTTAAGTTCCAATAGAAACCGCTTACATCCTTTAGTGATTTTGATTACATTACCCAATAGTCAAATAATTTTGATCAGATTCTCTCTCTGCCTGCTGCAGTCCCTTATAGACCATTTCTGTGGGAAAAGGGCCCATTTTCCCTCAGAATAGCCGTAAAGGCTTCTGGGGACAGAAGTGTAGTGCTGGTAGTAGTCACTCTACCTGACCCCCTTAGCCTAGACCATTTTTCCAGAAATTTACAGGAGTCCGGACTCTTCCTAAAATACGTAAACTGAGCCGGCGTTCCTTTAGGGAACTGTCCCGACTTAGACATCTGGTTACCCATACAGGAGGACTTTACACACCAATCACACAAGAAGGAAAGTCGGGTTCGTCAGAGCGATGCCCGGTGCAACACACAAAAGGAGCCCACAGGCTACTGCCTCATCGCCCTTGCTTTCACATTAAGGGTTTTACCCAAGGCGCGGTGCGGCTGCGATTGTGCAGATTTCACTCACTCAGACCGTGGGGAGAGGAACCCTTTGGTCAGCCAATCCCCGGACGGAGACGGCGCCCAGACTCAAACACACCACAAGGAGGACGGATAGACACAGAGACAAGACAGTCCTCAGTCCGGACAAAACGTGGAAGGAAAAGGCCGTGGAAGGAAAAGGCCTAGGTAGGGACCGTCGAATCGTGGAAGTCAACGAATGGCTACGCAGGTGGTGTCGGAGAGAAGGCTTTGGTTTCTTTGAGCATGGGATGGTGTTCCATGAAGGAGGAGTGCTGGGCAGAGATGGGCTCCATCTTACGAAGAGAGGGAAGAGCATCTTTGCCAGCAGGCTGGCTAACCTAGTGAGGAGGGCTTTAAACTAGGTTCACCGGGGGAAGGAGACCAAAGCCCTGAGGTAAGTGGGAAAGCGGGATACCGGGAGGAAGCACAGGCAGGAATGTCTGTGAGGGGAGGGCTCCTGCCTCATACTGGGAATGAGGGGCGATCAACAGGTTATCTCAAGTGCTTATATACAAATGCACAAAGCCTTGGAAACAAGCAGGGAGAACTGGAGGTCTTGGTGATGTCAAGGAACTATGACGTGATCGGAATAACAGAGACTTGGTGGGATAACTCGCATGACTGGAGTACTGTCATGGATGGTTATAAACTGTTCAGGAAGGACAGACAGGGCAGAAAAGGTTGGGGAGTAGCACTGTATGTAAGGGAGCAGTATGACTGCTCAGAGCTCCGGTACGAAACTGCAGAAAAACCTGAGTGTCTCTGGATTAAGTTTAGAAGTGTGTGCAACAAGAGTGATGTAGTGGTAGGAGTCTGCTATAGACCACCGGACCAGGGGGATGAGGTAGATGAGGCTTTCTTCCGGCAGCTCGCGGAAGCTACTAGATCGCATGCCCTGATTCTCATGGGTGACTTTAATTTTCCTGATATCTGCTGGGAGAGCAATACAGCGGTGCATAGACAATCCAGGAAGTTTTTGGAAAGCGTAGGGGACAATTTCCTGGCGCAAGTGCTAGAGGAGCCAACTAGGTGGGGCGCTTTTCTTGACCTGCTGCTCACAAACCGGGTAGAATTAGTGGGGGAAGCAAAAGTGGATGGGAATCTGGGAGGCAGTGACCATGAGTTGGTTGAGTTCAGGATCCTGACACAGGGAAGAAAGGTAAGCAGCAGGATACGGACCCTGGACTTCAGGAAAGCAGACTTCGACTCCCTCAGGGAACGGATTGCCAGGATCCCCTGGGGGACTAACTTGAAGGGGAAAGGAGTCCAGGAGAGCTGGCTGTATTTCAAGGAATCCCTGTTGAGGTTACAGGGACAAACCATCCCGATGAGTCGAAAGAATAGTAAATATGGCAGGCGACCAGCTTGGCTTAATGGTGAAATCCTAGCGGATCTTAAACATAAAAAAGAAGCTTACAAGAAGTGGAAGGTTGGACATATGACCAGGGAAGAGTATAAAAATATTGCTCGGGCATGTAGGAATGATATCAGGAGGGCCAAATCGCACCTGGAGCTGCAGCTAGCCAGAGATGTCAAGAGTAACAAGAAGGGTTTCTTCAGGTATGTTGGCAACAAGAAGAAAGCCAAGGAATGTGTGGGCCCCTTACTGAATGAGGGAGGCAACCTAGTGACAGAGGATGTGGAAAAAGCTAATGTACTCAATGCTTTTTTTGCCTCTGTTTTCACTAACAAGGTCAGCTCCCAGACTGCTGCGCTGGGCATCACAAAATGGGGAAGAGATGGCCAGCCCTCTGTGGAGATAGAGGTGGTTAGGGACTATTTAGAAAAGCTGGACGTGCACAAGTCCATGGGGCCGGACGAGTTGCATCCGAGAGTGCTGAAGGAATTGGCGGCTGTGATTGCAGAGCCATTGGCCATTATCTTTGAAAACTCGTGGCGAACCGGGGAAGTCCCGGATGACTGGAAAAAGGCTAATGTAGTGCCAATCTTTAAAAAAGGGAAGAAGGAGGATCCTGGGAACTACAGGCCAGTCAGCCTCACCTCAGTCCCTGGAAAAATCATGGAGCAGGTCCTCAAAGAATCAATCCTGAAGCACTTGCATGAGAGGAAAGTGATCAGGAACAGCCAGCATGGATTCACCAAGGGAAGGTCATGCCTGACTAATCTAATCGCCTTTTATGATGAGATTACTGGTTCTGTGGATGAAGGGAAAGCAGTGGATGTATTGTTTCTTGACTTTAGCAAAGCTTTTGACACTGTCTCCCACAGTATTCTTGTCAGCAAGTTAAGGAAGTATGGGCTGGATGAATGCACTATAAGGTGGGTAGAAAGCTGGCTAGATTGTCGGGCTCAACGGGTAGTGATCAATGGCTCCATGTCTAGTTGGCAGCCGGTATCAAGTGGAGTGCCCCAAGGGTCGGTCCTGGGGCCGGTTTTATTCAATATCTTCATAAATGATCTGGAGGATGGTGTGGATTGCACTCTCAGCAAATTTGTGGATGATACTAAACTGGGAGGAGTGGTAGATACGCTGGAGGGGAGGGATAGGATACAGAAGGACCTAGACAAATTGGAGGATTGGGCCAAAAGGAATCTGATGAGGTTCAATAACGAAAAGTGCAGGGTCCTGCACTTAGGACGGAAGAACCCAATGCACAGCTACAGACTAGGGACCGAATGGCTAGGCAGCAGTTCTGCGGAAAAGGACCTGGGGTGACAGTGGACGAGAAGCTGGATATGAGTCAGCAGTGTGCCCTTGTTGCCAAGAAGGCCAATGGCATTTTGGAATGTATAAGTAGGGGCATAGCGAGCAGATCGAGGGACGTGATCGTTCCCCTCTATTCGACATTGGTGAGGCCTCATCTGGAGTACTGTGTCCAGTTTTGGGCCCCACACTTCAAGAAGGATGTGGATAAATTGGAGAGAGTCCAGCGAAGGGCAACAAAAATGATTAGGGGACTGGAACACATGAGTTATGAGGAGAGGCTGAGGGAGCTGGGATTGTTTAGCCTGCAGAAGAGAAGAATGAGGGGGGATTTGATAGCTGCTTTCAACTACCTGAAAGGGGGTTCCAAAGAGGATGGCTCTAGACTGTTCTCAATGGTAGCAGATGACAGAACGAGGAGTAATGGTCTCAAGTTGCAGTGGGGGAGGTTTAGATTGGATATTAGGAAAAACTTTTTCACTAAGAGGGTGGTGAACACTGGAATGCGTTACCTAGGGAGGTGGTAGAATCTCCTTCCTTAGAGGTTTTTAAGGTCAGGCTTGACAAAGCCCTGGCTGGGATGATTTAACTGGGAATTGGTCCTGCTTTGAGCAGGGGGTTGGACTAGATGACCTTGTGGGGTCCCTTCCAACCCTGATATTCTATGATTCTATGAATCTAAAACACAGAAATAATTACCTGACCAGATTCCTGATGTCAGATCCCGGGATCCCTACCAGAACAGAGTGGGAACCAACAGGTTCGATGGCATAGACTTCACTGTGGCGGAGGACCGCTCGGGCCAAATGCCCAGGTGCCATCTTGCCACGGCCGTCCTAAGAACAGTCAGGAGTCACACAGCCCCAGTGAAGACGGTTGCCATCTCGGTGGAACCTCCAAATTGTCAAAGTCAGATTCAGGACTCACGTAATTTGTCAGACCACTCTGTTTATTAGGAAAGTGCCTTGCTAATGCACCCAGATGTGAGCCCCTGTCTGAGGCCCAAGATAACTTATTTATACAGCTAAGCCAAAGCCAATTTAACATAAGAGACAAAAGAAAGCAGAAACTGACAAATATACATACATATCTTATTTGCATACTAACATTTACCAATCTCCTAGGTCAGTAGAAGCTCTAAGTTAATTCGTTTGAGGACCCATTGTCTCACACTCCTTAATGTTTCTCTTCCTGACAACTATATTTCAACAAACCCTTCAAGTAGCATTTCTTTAACGAATCATAATTTCAATATAATTCATTCTACTTTCACACTATAAATACATCAGAGATATAAACACCAGAAGAGAGAGGAGGAGCTGATGTTGGCACAGGAATGACTGGCTGTAAACCGGCCATCAACAAGTTTAGGCATGAAGTCAGATAAAGGTTTCTAACCATCAGAGGAGTGAAGTTCTGGAACAGCCTTCCAACAGGAGCAGTGGGGGCAAAAAACCTAACTTGTTTCAAGACTGAGCTTGATACGTTCATGGAAGGGATGGTATGATGAGGTTACCTAAAATGGCCCATCCATGGTTGCTATTAGCAAATCTCTCTAATGGCTGGTGATGGGTCACTAAATGGGGAGGACTCTGAGTTACTACAAAGTATTCTTTCCCAGGTATCTGGTTGGTGGGTCTCGGCAACCTCCCTTACTCCCTGTCAGTGCCCTTCACTTCCCCCTAGAGCTGGGGCCAGGAGCAGGGCTGTGGCTCCAGGAGGAGGGGATGCAGACAGGGGTAAGGCTGGGGGTAGGTGCGGAGCCCTGGGACCAGCAGCAGAGCCGAGACCCCAAGTGCGGGGCCGGTGGCTGGGACCCCGCACAAAAGCTGGAGGTGCTATAGCACCCCTCGCATCCTTAGTTCCCATATCTATAATGCTAAGGGTCTGATAAATTGCCATATTTGGGGTTGGGCAGGAATTTTTCCCCAAGTCAGATTGGTAGAGATCCTGGAGGTTTTTTACCTTTCTCTACAGAATGGGACACAGATCACTTGCTGGTTTGAACTAGAGTAAATGGTGGATTCTCTGTAACTTGATGTCATTAAATTAAGATATGAGGATTTCGGTAACTCAGCCAGAGATTATGGGTTTATTACAGGAGTGGGTGGGTGAGGTTCTGTAGCCTGCAATGTGCAAGTCAGACTAGCTGATCATAATGGTCCCTTCTGGCCTTAAAGACCATGGATACATCTACACTGCAATAAAAAATTTGCCTCAGCAAATCTCAGAGCCTGGGTCAATTGACTTGGGCTCACAGAGCTCTCAGGCTGTGGGGCTAAAAATTGCAATGCAGATGTTTGGGGCTCAGACTGGAGCCAAGACTCTGAGACTCTCCCCCCACAACTGACTTGGGCTAGCTGTGGCCGTGCTGTGGATCTTCTGTTGCAGTGTAGATGTACCCTATGAGTCTATGAGACTGTGATTTTTGCTAGAGATTCTGGTCCTCTACATTTAAAAGTTCCCCCTTCATCCCTTAAGATGTGGGCTCTTTTTATTTGAGATGCAGACTGACAATTGGATTTTTCTTCTGGAGTAGCTATACAATATAAAATTTGTAATGCATTCGTACATAATGAAAAGACATTAGAAACAATACTGATGATGTGATGACTTCCGATAATCAATAGAAAGATTAATACAAAATTTTTAAATTAATCATTTCTCTTTTTAAATCTCAAAAAAATAATGTTGCAAAAAAAATTTTTTTTTGAAAATTTTCTATGGAAAAGTAGAGTCAGTAGGTTACATAACATAAACTTCAGCAGTTGGATAGTGTCCATGGATTTTCATCATTTGTCCTGGTTAAGAAACCCCAAAGACTTGCTAGTTCAAATATCATATTTTCTTGAACTTCTGCTCTGTTATTCTGCAGCTTAAGTGACAATTTTTCCTCACCAATATATGGTTAATGGCAGAGTCTCTTATTCTCCAAGCATTTGATAAAATATTGATATCAATTTCAGTTACAAATTATCTCTTTTTGTGCAGCTTTGAGATTCTGCAACTGATAATTTGTTATGGCCCCTCCACTCAGAGACTTTTCATACTACAGAAATTTTAAATGGAATCAAAGAGGGCATACCGTTTTTTGTTCAAAAATAAAATAAAGGTCAAACACATGTACATTTACAATAAGCAATTCCTGTGGAATAGAATCTGACCTGGAATTATGGTAAATGCTCAAGGTCCAATCCTGCATTTCTTGTGCATCCAAAACTCCCAAAGACAGCAGAGTGATTTGGGTAAAGATCAGGCCCTCAGGATTACCACTTCTGTTCTGTAAGGGTTTCAGTGCCACAGGTGTTTCTCCAACTGTCTGTTGGGATTATTTGAGGAGTTGTAATGCATATTTAGGGAGATAAACCCACTGAAGTAATTTTTTCCGCCAAGGATGGTGGAATAGACTGAGGGTAGAAATTGGGAGAATAATATTTTACAAAAACCAGTTATTTTACAAATCGAAAAGTAACTGACACATAGATCTAGCCTTTCCTACTTACAGTCTGCTTTGAAATTCAATCCTCCCTCCTCCCCCATCAGGAGAGACTTTACAGATGAAGATGGCAGAGTCTATTACTCTTCTAGATTAGGAACACAAGTTTATTCCATATATGTTTCATTCTTTTAACAACAAAACCCTCTGTCCCTTTGCAATTACTGGGAGCCATCCTTAATTCTTGAGATCCATGGACAGCTGAGATTAATGGACAGCTACTTCTTTTGCTGATGCTCAAGCCTGTCTGTAAAGCACTTTTGTCATCCTGATTTGTATACAGAAACCTCTTATCTGATTAATTTTAGTTTTCTTATGTCCTTTCTGAAGAGTGAATAGCTGAAAAGTTCTATTTTGGATTTATTATCAATTAAGCTTTGACAGATCTAGAATTAATAACAAATTGTCTTAGATCATAAGGGTCTTAAGAGCAGGGACTTTCTTCCTGAGTGTGTAGTGCCTAGCACAAGGTGACTGCTACCAGAATACAAATAATAAAAAATATGAAATCACAGGAGTAAAGAAACAGGAAAAGTGTTCCTTTACATCACATTCAAAATACCCTGGATGTGGATTTTATCAGAATGTTTTTCTTTAGGAGCACTCCCACTCCTTTACACAACATGGCCGTACAGACTTATGATTAGAGGAAAAGCTCATATAACTTTGTCCCATCTGCAGTTTTTTAGTGAAAAAAAATTACTGAAAATTGTCACCAGATAAAATTGATGTACGGAAACAAACCTATGACAAAAACTTCTCTGTAGTTTTCATGCAATCTGCCCCAGGTACCTAGATCCCTTCTGGGGTGTCTGGCAATATCTGCCTTGCTAATGGCCTCTTTGAGGACATGTTAATTACAACTTAAAAGGCTGATCCTGCAAACTGTTACATCTCCAATTCCAGTGGAGTTATTCTAGGTGCAAGAACAGTGGAGGAGGGAAGGACCAAGATCATATTTTACCTCCTTTGGACTTTGGTCCTCGGCCTGGCAAGGGCCTCCTGGACCATAGTAGAAATTAGACCAGCCTCAGGATTGCTCTTACTTACACTTGACTTCAGTGACCTCTCTTTTTATGTATACATCATTTTATCTATCTGTAGACTATCACCATGCTTCACTGGGTCACCACTATGTCACCATGCTTCACTGGGTCACAGCTGAGAATACCAGATTCAGGACAAACTGCTGAGAAATAGGGCAGACCCACCTCAACTGGTGGATATTCTATCATTAGAATATACCAAGCCAGTAAAAAAAGTAAACTTCTGTCTCCCCACATTGATTAACAAGAAGACAAAGATGAGATTAGGCATTCTAGCTCTTATTTCACCATCCAGACACTAGACCAGTGTTTCTCAACCAGGGGTACATGTAGATATTTTTCTAGTTTTATAACAGGCTACATAAAAAGCACTAGCAAAGTCAGTACAAACTAAAATTTCATACAGTCAGTGACTTGTTTATGACAGGTTTCAGAGTAACAGCTGTGTTAGTCTGTATTCGCAAAAAGAAAAGGAGTACTTGTGGCACCTTAGAGACTAACCAATTTATTAGAGCATAAGCTTTCGTGAGCTACAGCTCACTTCCTCAGATGCATATCGTGGAAACTGCAGCAGGCTTTATATATACACAGAGAATATGAAACAATACCTCCTCCCACCCCACTGTCCTGCTGGTAATAGCTTATCTAAAGTGATCATCAGGTGGGCCATTTCCAGCACAAATCCAGGTTTTCTCACCCTCCACCCCCCCACACAAATTCACTCTCCTGCTGGTGATAGCCCATCCAAAGTGACAACTCTTTACACAATGTGCATGACAATCAAGTTGGGCTATTTCCTGCACAAATCCAGGTTTTCTCACATCCCCCCCACCCCCATACACACACAAACTCACTCTCCTGCTGGTAATAGCTCATCCAAACTGACCACTCTTCAAGTTAAAATCCAAGTTAAACCAGAACATCTGGGGGGGGAGGGGGGTAGGAAAAAACAAGAGGAAACAGGCTACCTTGCATAATGACTTAGCCACTCCAAGTCTCTATTTAAGCCTAAATTAATAGTACCCAATTTGCAAATGAATTCCAATTCAGCAGTTTCTCGCTGGAGTCTGGATTTGAAGTTTTTTTGTTTTAAGATAGCGACCTTCATGTCTGTGATCGCGTGACCAGAGAGATTGAAGTGTTCCCTGACTGGTTTATGAATGTTATAATTCTTGACATCTGATTTGTGTCCATTTATTCTTTTACGTAGAGACTGTCCAGTTTGACCAATGTACATGGCAGAGGGGCATTGCTGGCACATGATGGCATATATCACATTGGTGGATGTGCAGGTATACGAGTCTCTGATAGTGTGGCTGATGTTATTAGGCCCTGTGATGGTGTCCCCTGAATAGATATGTGGGCACAATTGGCAACGGGCTTTGTTGCAAGGATAAGTTCCTGGGTTAGTGGTTCTGTTGTGTGGTATGTGGTTGTTGGTGAGTATTTGCTTCAGGTTGCGGGGCTGTCTGTAGGCAAGGACTGGCCTGTCTCCCAAGATTTGTGAGAGTGTTGGGTCATCCTTTAGGATAGGTTGTAGATCCTTAATAATGCGTTGGAGGGGTTTTAGTTGGGGGCTGAAGGTGACGGCTAGTGGCGTTCTGTTATTTTCTTTGTTAGGCCTGTCCTGTAGTAGGCAACTTCTGGGAACTCTTCTGGCTCTATCAATCTGTTTCTTTACTTCTGCAGGTGGGTATTGTAGTTGTAAGAAAGCTTGACAGAGATCTTGTAGGTGTTTGTCTCTGTCTGAGGGGTTGGAGCAAATGCGGTTGTATCGTAGAGCTTGGCTGTAGACGATGGATCGTGTGGTGTGGTCAGGGTGAAAGCTGGAGGCATGCAGGTAGGAATAGCGGTCAGTAGGTTTCCGGTATAGGGTGATGTTTATGTGACCATTGTTTATTAGCACTGTAGTGTCCAGGAAGTGGATCTCTTGTGTGGACTGGACCAGGCTGAGGTTGGTGGTGGGATGGAAATTGTTGAAATCATGGTGGAATTCCTCAAGGGCTTCTTTTCCATGGGTCCAGATGATGAAGATGTCATCAATATAGCGCAAGTAGAGTAGGGGCTTTAGGGGACGAGAGCTGAGGAAGCGTTGTTCTAAATCAGCCATAAAAATGTTGGCATACTGTGGGGCCATGCGGGTACCCATAGCAGTGCCGCTGATCTGAAGGTATACATTGTCCCCAAATGTGAAGTAGTTATGGGTAAGGACAAAGTCACAAAGTTCAGCCACCAGGTTAGCCGTGACATTATCGGGGATAGTGTTCTTGACGGCTTGTAGTCCATCTTTGTGTGGAATGTTGGCTACGTAAAAGAATAAATGGACACAAATCAGATGTCAAGAATTATAACATTCATAAACCAGTCAGAGAACACTTCAATCTCTCTGGTCACGCGATCACAGACATGAAGGTCGCTATCTTAAAACAAAAAAACTTCAAATCCAGACTCCAGCGAGAAACTGCTGAATTGGAATTCATTTGCAAATTGGGTACTATTAATTTAGGCTTAAATAGAGACTTGGAGTGGCTAAGTCATTATGCAAGGTAGCCTGTTTCCTCTTGTTTTTTCCTACCCCCCTCCCCCCCCAGATGTTCTGGTTTAACTTGGATTTTAACTTGAAGAGTGGTCAGTTTGGATGAGCTATTACCAGCAGGAGAGTGAGTTTGTGTGTGTATGGGGGTGGGGGGGATGTGAGAAAACCTGGATTTGTGCAGGAAATAGCCCAACTTGATTGTCATGCACATTGTGTAAAGAGTTGTCACTTTGGATGGGCTATCACCAGCAGGAGAGTGAATTTGTGTGGGGGGGTGGAGGGTGAGAAAACCTGGATTTGTGCTGGAAATGGCCCACCTGATGATCACTTTAGATAAGCTATTACCAGCAGGACAGTGGGGTGGGAGGAGGTATTGTTTCATATTCTCTGTGTATATATAAAGCCTGCTGCAGTTTCCACGATATGCATCTGAGGAAGTGAGCTGTAGCTCACGAAAGCTTATGCTCTAATAAATTGGTTAGTCTCTAAGGTGCCACAAGTACTCCTTTTCTTTTTGACTTGTTTATATTGCTCTATATACTATACACTGAAATGTAAGTAAAATGTTTATATTCCAGTTGATTTATTTTATAATTATATGGTAAACATGAGAAAGTAAGCAACTTTTCAAGTAATAGTATGCTGTGATACTTTGGTATTTTGATGTCTGGTTTTGTAAGCAAGTAGTTTTTAAGTGAGCTGAAACTTGGGGGTACGCAAGACAAATCAGACTCCTGAAGGGGGTACAGTAGTCTGGAAAGGTTGAGAGCCACTGCACTAGACTGTATGAAGTGGTTATTGAAAACCGGTTTAATGAAACAAAGGGTTCTTCTGATTTCAAGAGATCAGCCACATAGCCAGGTCAATATATAACTCAGATATTACCCAATAAGCATGCCCTTTGTAACTAAAATCTAAAGTTTATTGATAAGAGAAAAGAAGAGAGTTAAAATGGTTAATAGATCATATACATATTATAGTGGTAATGTTCTTATAACAGGTTTGTAGCAGTGATGTCATAGACTTCTGGCTTGTAAAGTCTCTGGTAACTTCCAAAAGATGGGAAGGTCCTCAGTCCATAGTTCAATATGCTCCTTTTAGTTGTAAATCCACAGTCCAGAAAATCAGAGCAGGAAAGGGGCAACATGGAGATGTTTCAGGGGTCTTTTATATCCTCTGCCATGTGCCTGGAATTTTACTGTCCCAAACAAAGCCCACAGCCCCTGTCTGCAGAAAGTTACTGGCACAAGATGGAGTCCAGGGTCACATGAGCATATCACATGTCCTTACATGGCTTGCTGACTCATAGGGGCAGCCAGTGACCATATCCGTGCTTAAGCGTCAACTTGCTGGGCAGGATAACTCTATGGCCATTGTGAAGTAATGTGTCTTTAATGGGTCATCAAAACATAGCTGTCTGGCTTCAATGTAGATTTTACCTGATTGGTGTTTACCCCAGGAACAAACACATTTGGGATACAAATATATAGCCATATATATAGCCACTTCATATACAGTGATGATACATGGATTTACACAGGATAGTCTTATTTAGCAAATCATAACTTTTCCACTGACACCTTACACTACATACTTTGTACAAGATTTGTTGCAATTGTCTAACAGTGGCAATATTAATGATGCACAAGGTCATATTCCAATCATACAGCATCACACTATCATTTTCCAAACTCTGGGTCAGAACAACTTGGGAAGTCATGCTGGGTCTCCCCAGTGGGAAGTTTTAGAGTTAACCTATTAATATTTTATAATGGCAATTTTTCATTTTCACAAATAATCAGAAACCTAACACTAACTGAAGACAAAATATCCAGTGGTTGCCTTTAAAAAGTCAGCCAACAGTTATTAGAATAGGATAGTTCCTATTCTGTGCAGACTGTGTGGGGTGGTACGGGGACTGTCTTGAAGGGAAGCTGGGCCCCTTAAAGGCACAGTTCTCAATTCCCAAAATGATTTAATTGGGGATTGGTCCTGCTTTGAGCAGGGGGTTGGACTAGATGACCTCCTAAGGTCCCTTCCAACCCTGATATTCTATGATTCTATGAATACCACATGGGTAACTTTTCATATGCATTGAGTATTTAATGACTACCATTGCATCCCTTGTTCTACAAGAGCAGTTTCTGAGGACTTTGCATAGTGCGTTTGGGGGATATAGGGAGCTCTGTTTTTGTTACGAGGATGTTAGATCCAAGTAGGGACCATGATGTTAACATCGCAAGAGCTCTGGTTTGTCAGCCCTAAAATAAGGGCTGGGCCTTGCTATATTTGTAACCACAACCTCCGTCCTCTCCCTACCACATCTCCTTTCTGCTGAGTTTATTTTGGTGTGTGGTGCCCCTGACAAATCAAACTGTTTATAGAGAGACTAGCAAAATAATGATAAACCTATCAGAGTGGGGGGAGGAGGGGGGAGGGAAATACCATGAGAATGTGGGTTGTCCTGCACTGAGGTGAATCTTCCCTTGCACTATGGACTTAGATGGCTTGGGGAATCTTCTTACTTCCCATGTTCCTTAATTAGACCCAATGATTTGGAAGTTTTAGCTACAAGTATTGCGAGAGCCATTAGGGGGATAAGAAAGTTCTAAGCTAGTAAACGAAGGCTCCTGTCAAGAAAGCATTTGGGAAACCCAGTTATAACCAGATATGTCTCTTCTTAGTAGCGGTTATCTAAATGGAACATTCTCTGATCTCTTCATCTTTCCTCATAGGTCTTCTTTCGTGAACCCTTTGTCATATTTGTTGTTCTTAAAAAAAAAACAAAAAACAACCACCTCAATTTGCCTCTATTTTTAAAAATTTTGATGCCAGAACTGAACACTGGATTGCCCCTGCAGCTTAACCGGCACCAAAGTAGAAAAAAAGAATAACTGCGCTTCTTATGTATGAAATAGATCCTGTCAACAGGACCTATTAAAGTATTTGGATTCTTTGACCATGGGATGGTGTTCCAAGAAGGAGGAGTGTTAGGCAGAGTCGGGCTCCACCGAACGAAGAGAGGGAAGAGCATCTTCGCAAGCAGGCTGGCTAACCTAGTGAGGAGAGCTTTAAACTAGGTTCACAGGGGGAAGGAGACCAAAGCCCTGAAGTAAGTGGGGAAGTGGGATACCAGGAGGAAGCACGAGCAGAGGAACGCAAGAGGGGAGGGCTCCTGCCTCGTACTGAGAAAGCGGGACAATCTGCGAGTTATCTTAAGTGCCTATACACAAATGCAAGAAGCCTGGAAAACAAGCAGGGAGAACTGGGAGTCCTGGCACGGTCAAGGAATTATGATGTGATTGGAATAACAGAGACTTGGTGGGATAACTCACGTGACTGGAATATTGTCATGGATGGATATAAACTGTTCAGGAAGGACAGGCAGGGCAGAAAAGGTGGGGGAGTTGCATTGTATGTAAGACGAAAAGGAGTACTTGTGGCACCTTAGAGACTAACCAATTTATTTGAGCATAAGCTTTCGTGAGCTACAGCTCACTTCATCGGATACCCTCGCCGCCCCCTTTCCTCAGACATTCTTGTTAAACCCTGGATTTGTGCTGGAAATGGCCCACCTTGATTATCATACACATTGTAAGGAGAGTGATCACTTTACATAAGCTATTACCAGCAGGAGAGTGGGGTGAGGGGAGAGAAAACCTTTTGTAGTGATAAACACCCATTTTTTCATGATTTGTGTGTATAAAAACAAACATCTTCTGTATTTTCCACAGTATGCATCTGATGAAGTGAGCTGTAGCTCACAAAAGCTTATGCTCAAATAAATTGGTTAGTCTCTAAGGTGCCACAAGTACTCCTTTTCTTTTTGCGAATACAGGCTAACACGGCTGTTACTCTGAAACCTGTCATTGTATGTAAGAGAGCAGTATGACTGCTCAGAGCTCCGGTATGAAACTGCAGAAAAACCTGAGAGTCTCTGGATTAAGTTTAGAAGTGTGAGCAACAAGGGTGATGTCGTGGTGGGAGTCTGCTATAGACCACCAGACCAGGGGGAGAAGGTGGATGAGGCTTTCTTCCGGCAACTAATGGAAGTTACTAGGTCGCAGGCCGTGGTTCTCATGGGAGACTTCAATCACCCTGATATCTGCTGGGAGAGCAATACAGCGGTGCACAGACAATCCAGGAAGTTTTTGGAAAGTGTAGAGGACAATATCCTGGTGCAAGTGCTGGAGGAACCAACTAAGGGCAGAGCTCTTCTTGACCTGCTGCTCACAAACCGGAAAGAATTAGTAGGGGAAGCAAAAGTGGATGGGAACCTGGGAGGCAGTGACCATGAGATGGTCGAGTTCAGGATCCTGACACAAGGAAGAAAGGAGAGCAGCAGAATACGGACCCTGGACTTCAGAAAAGCAGACTTTGACTCCCTCAGGGAACTGATGGGCAGGATCCCCTGGGAGAATAACATGAGGGGGAAAGGAGTCCAGGAGAGCTGGCTGTATTTTAAAGAATCCTTATTGAGGTTACAGGAACAAACCATCCCGATGTGTAGAAAGAATAGTAAATATGGCAGGCGACCAGCTTGGCTTAACAGTGAAATCCTCACTGATCTTAAACACAAAAAAGAAGCTTACAAGAAGTGGAAGATTGAACAAATGACCAGGGAGGAGTATACAAATATTGCTCAGGGATGCAGGAGTGAAATCAGGAAGGCCAAATCACACTTGGAGTTGCAGCTAGCAAGAGATGTTAAGAGTAACAAGAAGGGTTTCTTCAGGTATGTTAGCAACAAGAAGAAAGTCAAAGAAAGTGTGGGACCTTTACTGAATGAGGTGACAGAGGATGTGGAAAAAAACCTAGTGACAGAGGATGTGGAAAAAGCTAATGTACTCAATGCTTTTTTTGCCTCTGTCTTCACAAACAAGGTCAGCTCCCAGACTACTGCACTGGGCAGCACAGCATGGGGAGGAGGTGACCAGCCCTCTGTGGAGAAAGAAGTGGTTTGGGGCTATTTAGAAAAGCTGGACGAGCACAAGTCCATGGAGCCAGATGCGCTGCATCCAAGAGAGCTAAAGGAGTTGGCGGATGTGATTGCAGAGCCATTGGCCGTTATCTTTGAAAACTCATGGCTACTGGGGGAGGTCCTGGAAGATTGGAAAAAGGCTAATGCAGTGCCCATCTTTAAAAAAGGGAAGAAGAGGATCTGGGGAACTACAGGCCAGTCAGCCTCACCTCAGTCCCTGGAAAAATCATGGAGCAGATCCTCAAGGAATCAATTCTGAAGCACTTAGAGGAGAGGAAAGTGATCAGGAACAGTCAGCATGGATTCACCAAGGGCAAGTCATGCCTGACTAATCTAATCGCCTTCTATGATGAGATAACTGGCTCTGTGGAGGAGGGAAAAGCAGTGGACGTTTTATTCCTTGACTTTAGCAAAGCTTTTGGTACGGTCTCTCACAGTATTCTTGCCAGCAAGTTAAAGAAGTATGGGCTGGATGAATGGACTATAAGGTGGATAGAAAGCTGGCTAGATTGTCAGGCTCAACGGGTAGTGATCAATGGCTCCATGTCTAGTTGGCAGCCAGTGTCAAGCGACATGCCCCAAGGCTCAGTCCTGGGGCCGATTTTGTTCAATATCTTCATTAATGATCTGGGGGATGATGTGGACTGCACCCTCAGCAAGTTTGCAGATGACACTAAACTGGGAGGAGTGGTAAATATGCTGGAGGGTAGGGATAGGATACAGAGGACCTAGACAAATTAGAGAATTGGGCCAAAAGAAATCTGATGAGGTTCAACAAGGACAAGTGCAGAGTCCTGCACTTAGGACAGAAGAATCCCATGCACTGCTATAGAGTATGGACCGAATGGCTAGGCAGCAGTTCTGCAGAAAAGGACCTAGGGGTTACAGTGGACGAGAAGCTGGATATGAGTCAACAGTGTGTCCTTGTTGCCAAGAAGGCTAACGGCATTCTGGGCTATATAAGTAGGGGCATTGCCAGCAGATCGAGGGACATGATCGTTCCCCTCTATTCGATATTGGTGAGGCCTCATCTGGAGTACTGTGTCCAGTTTTGGGCCCCACACTACAAGAAGGATGTGGATAAATTGGAGAGAGTCCAGCGAAGGGCAACAAAAATGATTAGGGGACTGGAACATATGACTTATGAGGAGAGGCTGAGGGAACTGGGATTGTTTAGTCTGCAGAAGAGAAGAATGAGGGGGGATTTTATAGCTGCTTTCAACTACCTGAAAGGGGGTTCCAAAGAGGATGGATCTGGACTGTTCTCGGTGGTACCAGATGACAAAACAAGGAGTAATGGTCTCAAGTTGCAGTGGGGGAGGTTTGGGTTGGATATTAGGAAAAACTTTTTCACTAGGAGGGTGGTGAAGCACTGGAATGCGTTACCTAGGGTGGTGGTGGAATCTCCTTCCTTTGAGGGTTTTAAGGTCAGGCTTTACAAAGCCCCGGCTGGGATGATTTAGTTGAGGATTGGTCCTGCTTTGAGCACGGGTTTGGACTAGATGCCCTCCTGAGGTCCCTTCTAACCCTATGATTATGATTATAGATTATGATTCTATGAAATTCTATGCCACTGCAGATAATGTATGAACCTTGAAATTTCTGTTTTTTGAACTTTTGTTGAAGCCAAGTTTTTTTCAGATCTGAGCTATAGTAGTTAAATATCTTCTTCAAAAGGCAGGCTTTCTGCTTGAGTTAGAAAAGGGATGGTTCTGTTCGGAATAAAAATCCTTGCAGAAGAATCACTAAATAACACTGTAAACAAACTGGAATTTTGAAGAAGGAGAAGGAGAAAACCCAGAGACACTATAGTTAAGACATCCAAAACCAGTAAAGAAATTCCTTTTGTACAATCTGAACTCCCTCCCTTCTCCTGATACCCTGAGAGTGTGATTTTAAGTTCTTTGATATCATAATATTTTTGTATTGAAAGTGGATGTTTTAAGGAGGGCATTAGTGTGCTGCTGTGGCAGGGTGTTATGGGATAGCAGTGGACTAGTGCTTGGAGAGTGGTATTATGTTGAGTGTGAATGCTGCCTTAACTCACCCAGTACTTTTAGTGGGGTTTGCATGGGTTTAGTGCATACTTACTTTATAGTGTTTTTGTTGTAAAGAAATACAGCCTAAAAAATGACGCAACCTTCATTCTAAATGTAAGAGTGAGGTATGGGTACTACAATAACCTGGCTATAGCAGCTAAATTTTCAACTCATGCACATATTAATCATTGCAATTGCACCACTGAATTGAACAGCATTATCTTTCATCTGTGTAGGTGTGGAGCAAGTAGGAAGGAAGCCTCTTCATTTCAGGTGCTCACATTAATTTAAAATTAATGTGAAAACATTTTATCTTTAAAACATGTCCTGTTACATAAAAACAAAATGGACATTCTGATAGCAATATAAATTAATAAAACGCAGAATATCCAAGGATACTACAATCTCTGCAGCCTTACTGTTACTCTTATTATTAAGGCAGGTGGCCAAATGGACAGAGTGTATGCCCTATGCTGAATTTCATGAGGTTTGTCAGTCTGGGTAGCATCCAGTGTTTGACCTGAAGTGAGATATAAAATAGGAGGCTGGGAAGGAATTTCCCTACCTTTGGTGAAGTTAATAATGTAAAATTATGTGGATAATGTAAAATTATGTCTTCTAGGATGACTTACTTCTGAGGTATAATTGCCTTTGGAGCAAAGAGTGTGTGCCTATGTGAGAACTAATCTATACTTTATGAAAACATTTCTTTATTGACATGTGTAAGTACAAAGTCCTGCTACATCTGATTTTATAAATATAGGCCCCAATCCTGTGAGGTGATGAACAATTCCCAAGAAGTACAGGGTGCCCTTAATGCCTTTTGAAGTCACTAGGAGTATCTACCTAAGGATAAATAGGACTTTCTCAGGCGAGATCACCCCACAGCTACCTACAAATAAAGTTGATTTCCCCACTGCCACTATTGATTACAAATTACATGTTTAAAATGCATGTGCTATATAATGACAGGTTTCAGAGTAACAGCCGTGTTAGTCTGTCTTCGCAAAAAGAAAAGGAGTACTTGTGGCACCTTAGAGACTAACCAATTTATTTGTTTGTTAATCTCTAAGGTGTCGCAAGTACTCCTTTTCTTTTTGTGCTATATAAGTATTCACCCACGAAAGCTTATGCTCCAGGACGTCTGTTAGTCTATAAGGTGCCACAGGACTCTTTGCCGCTTGTGCTATATATATGTATACTATGCTTATGTGTGTGTGCATATAAAAGTAGAGCCAAAGTTTGAAGTTCTTAGAACATGATCCTGTGAGATGCTGAGGATGTGCCCGAACACCTGCTGTAGACAATGGGAGCTGAAGGCGTTCTATACCTCATAGCACTGGGCTATTCTACTCCGTGTAAGTTCTTGTACCCCCCTCCTCACTGTATTATCTGAGCACCTTCCAGCACTGCTTTCAGTAATGTGACTAACATCTGTCATGGATGGGTTTGTTCTCCCTTTAGCATCTCTACAGTTGGAGAATTGTGTCTGTAGTGTAGTGTTGTGCTTTGGTAGGGTTTGTTTTTATTAAACATTCACAATGCTCAGTGTTGGAAATGGCCAGGTCGAAGAAGTGTGCCTTTTATCTGGAACGGAAGGTGGAAAGGTTGACCCTCATTCGGAACTCTTTAAAGTCAATGGGAGTTTTGCCTGAGAAAGGACCTTAGGACTTGACACATGGTGTGCGCGTCTGTCTGTGCATCTGCAATAAAGCAGTATCCATGAGCTTACCTTCCATTTTTTAAGATATTCATGATAAATCAGGATACAATCCTCAGTGATAGTATTTATCTGAAAAGAGAACAAAAATCCCTCTAGTATATTAACAACTAGGCTTAAAGTTATCAGAAAAAGGAGGGGGACGGTCTGCCATAATCTCGGAGCAGCTTTGATAAAACAATGCTTAGAGTGCACCCCTCAGTGAACCAGCTCTATTTTTCATTCTTTTTGCCAGGTCTGTAACCCTTGCAACACCCCCTACCCCTTTTAAGGACTGACAAAGGTAAGCTGCAGTCATTTGTAATAGTATAGCATAAATCCTGCACATGATAGGAAGGAAACTATGAAAAGCACACATAAAAAATTGCCACACATAAAGAAATCACTGTACTTACTTTCTTTGCCACATTTCTTAGATAGACAGGGCTGTAGTAATCACACTCTGCTTCTTCTCAGGAAGAGTTTGCTGGTGTGAGTGGAAATCAATATCCCCAGCAAGAGGAGAAAGGAGGTGGCTGGAGCTGGAGAAGGGGCAGGGACAAATGGTCTCATGTTCCTACCAGCAAGCAGGAGCAGCCGCAGGATTTACATCTAATCAGAGATCACAGGAGCAGCTGCTTCTAATAGGCACCTTCACTGGTACTTTTTTTCTTTGTTTACTCCTGACCTGTGCTGAACCAGAAATAATACGAGAGACTGTTCCCAAGGTAGTGGAGGAAAAGGACATTGTAGGAGAGCCAGACGGATTTAGCCTGGGCAAATTTTTGATTTTGCTCCCCTTTGGTCCTGAGAGAGAGAGAGAGAGAGAGAGAGAGATCTGCTGAGATTAGGAGAGAAGAATCATACTGCTGTGGAAGTCATATGGAAGCTCCCTTGATTGTCCTGGACAGTATTTGTCATTTCTTTAATGTTTCGTGAGCCTCTACCCTTAAATTTGACATACTTAGATAACATCTTCTGACTTTTATTTATATGTAGCCATTTGGGCTCAGGCTGGAGCTCAAGCTCTGGGACCCCGCGACAGAGGAGGATCCCACAGCCTGGGCTTCAGCCCGAGGCCAAATATCTGCACTGCGGTTTTACAGCCCTACAGCCCAAACCCCATGAGCCTGAGTCAGCTGACATGGGCAAGCTGCGGGTGTTTAATTGCAGTGTGGACATACCCTCTGAATCTATCCCTGTAAGGCATGTTTTCCAATCCTTTACTCCTTCTTGTAGCTCTTTTCTGACCCCTCTCCAATTTATCAGCATCCTTCTTGAATTGTGGGCACCAGAACTGGATATAGTATTCCAGCAGCAGTTGAACCAGATCCAAATATAGAGGTAAAACCTCTCTGCTCTGACTCAAGAGTCCCCTGTTTGTGCATCCCAGTATCACATTAGCTCTTTTGGCCACAGTATCACACTGGGAACTCATGTTCAGCTGATTATCCACCATGATCCCCAAATCTTTTTCCCTCATCCTGTAAGTATGGTCTACATTCTTTATTTCTAGATGTTCACATTTACCATTAACCATATTATTTCCTCAGATACAGAACAGACATATTTATTGAACACTTCTGCCATTTCTGCATTATTATTGTTAATTCTACCATTTCCATATAGTAATGGACCAATACGATTGTCAGGATTCTTTTTGTTCCTCATATATTTTAAAAATTCTTTATTTCCCTTAACTCTGCTGGCCATAGATTTCTCCCTGTGTCCCTTTTGCCTTCCATATCAATGTTCTAGAATTCCTAACTTCTGATTTATGTTCGTTACCATCAAATTCCCCTTTCTTCCATTTGTTATATATTATTATCTATAGCTGCCTTCACTTCCCCTCTAAACCAGGTCAGCTTTTTAACCAGTGTAGCCTTCTTCCTCAGTTGTGGGTTTGTGGCTTTTCAGGAATCTACTAAGGTGTTCTTAAGTGATTCCTAATTATCATTCATATTTCCTCGTTAAATTCTTCCTCTCAGCTTATTTGTTTCATAATTGTTTTCAGTTTTATGAAATTGGCCTTATTAAAACCCCAAGTATATATATTACTAGTGTGGAATTTATTCTGCCTGCATATTATATATATATATATATATATATATATATATATATATGGATTAGGTTGATTACTGTTGTTTATTCTAAGTAACAATGAAACAGAAACATAATTAAATTACTTGCACACTCTAATGAAGAAAACCTTAGGTGTAGGCTTCTACTTTTGGGATAATGAAAGGGAAATAACATTTTAAACCTTGCAGTCAATAATTTTGTCATTTTTTAATCTCAAACTCATTTTGGACCAAATGGTCACTTGTACCCAAGGGTTTTCTGAGGTAAGTGATCTGTGAATGGCCAGGATTCCCAGACTGCTCTTTCAGTGCAGCACGCTCACGCTATGTTAGCATCCACACACATTTTCCAGGGTGTTGCTTTTATTTCTAATTTAAAGGTCTAATGCTTCAATCTACATTTTCTACTGAGCTGGGCTTGTTCCTGAGGTTTCTTCCTGTTGGGCACCTTTATCCCTGCCCCTTAATTCCCTCTTCAGAGAGTGAGGCTACGTCCTTCTTCTATTCCTAGGCTGGAGGTGATAAGAGTCACTTGATCTGATGAGTGAGTAGATATAGCTCCCCTATCTTTTTGTAGGTTCCTAGCACCTGACATCTGAGTGAATCCATAAAAGAGCCCTGTATCTCTGTCCTACAGAGTCCCAGAACCTTACACTCTGTCAGGGGTCTTTAATGCAGGGTTCACTGTATTCAAAATATTGCCAAGTATTATTTACTTGTTAATTTCAGATAACTAGTGTGAAGAGCTTCTAATCTCAATGAGACAGACGGGATGCACTAGAAAAGTGAGAGGGGAAAACTAAGAGGTGTGTTTTACTTTTAAAGATATTACTGTTACTGACTCACTTCTTGAGGAATGTTATTTTCTTTCCTCAATGACAAGTCAAAATTTGTTGTCTTAAAGACATATCTCAGTCTCGGGGACAAATTATGACACTGCCTGAGGATGGTATAATTATCAGAACAGCCAGCATGCCCCAGCTCCAGGGCAGTCCTCCTGTCTGGCTGCCCCAAAGCCACAGACAATGGAAGCCCTGGGGTCCCCTGCTCTGAGCCAGTCTAGTATGGGGGCCTGTCCCAGAGCTGTGACCCCTGGAAAGCCTAGGGTGATGAAGAACTGTAAGTCTGAGTTCCCTGGGCTTCTGTGTTCTTGGTTTCTCACCAGCTTGTTGGGTAGGCTGCTGTGGAGCTAACTAAGCCAGTTTATAAGCATTCCTGGGTTCTGTTGGACCTTCATTGAAATCGAACTGGCTCCCTGAAACAAAAAAAAAATGGAATTTTTCCAATCAATGCTACTCTCACTGACTGCAGCTGGAATCATGCATATGCCACAGCTCTGAAATTCATGCCCTTTGGTTTATAGTCACAACAAAATGACTCAGTAAACCTGGAGACTTGAACCAGTTTTGGAGGAAACAGCTGTTCTTGATTGTACTCATCACAGACACATATGTGTGCATTACAAGTGATTTTCATTAGAATAGCTCTGGAGGTTTTCTCCAGTACTTGGACTCTAGCCCTGAGAACCCTGTGTATGTATTTAACATACACAATACATTGCAATTGCAATCTCTCTCTCTCGCTCTCTCATTCTGAGTATGATGTATCATTTCATGGGGATTACTTAATGAAAAAACCTGCTCCTGGGGAAACAAATCCAACTGTAGCAGCTTACTCCCTTGTTCCTTAAAAAACACAAAAAAAACCCACAGGAGGTTATAGCATAAAAAAGATCCTGAAACTTGAGTGTATAGCATTACTTCCCAATGAATTAATATGCTACTATTAGAATTTACAATGTTATGCCTAGGATTGGGCCCTTTGTGCTAGATGCTGTATTAACACTTAGAATGACATCGTCCTGAAGAGCTTAAATTCTAATTTCAGACAAGTGACAACTGCCTACATTTTGAAAAATGACCCATGATTTTGGGCACACAACTCAAGACCCCTTAAAGAGGCCTGATTATCAGAGCATAATGGCTCAGCCCTGTTTAAGGTGTCTCAGGTTAGCCTTCATTGGTTGGCTGATTTCTGACAGGCATCATGGTAGAAGTGGGCCTTGTGCAGGGATCTGAAGGATAGTGGCTTTGTGGACTAGCTCAGGGAGGTCATCTGATGCATGGGGGACAGTGCGGAGCTAAGTTCGGAAACAGCTGTGGGAGAAGTGGACAAACAAGCAAGCCAGGCTGGCATCATTGAGGAGGAGAAAAGGGTGATGGAAAGAAAGACCAAAGCAGATAGGTATGGAGGGACAGAGTTATGAAGGGCCTTGATGGTGAGTATCAGAACCCCGAGCTTGGTAGAGTGGAAAAAGGGGATGCAGTAGAGATAGTTGAAGAGAGGAGTGACAGGCAAGGAAGAAAGAAGAGCTCTACAAGAGTATGTGCCCAGGAAAGCATAGTTCCCCCTGTAGCTCACTGCTGTATGGGGGGATTACACAGGCTGCATCATCCTTTATGGTAGTGCAGCTTGCTTCTCCCTGTGCCACTATGGATGACCAAGGTCATGACTCTACTTCCTCCCTTGTCCCTTTGAGACAATATGCTTTCTCCCAAAGGCACAAGGCAAAACAGTCTCTAAGCTTCCCAAACCATAAGGACTGTGACTGTCACAGTCTCTTGCCTGGTGAAAGCAGTGGGGAATTAGTTGGAGATCTTTGCATGCGCCACACAAACCTTTGCATCTTTTCTAGGGCCAATCACTATCTAGCCCTAGGTTTGTTACACTACAAAAATAATGGCAAAGGTGAAGTTCTGAATTAACTTATTACCTTGCAATGGTACTTGGAATGCTTGCTGTTTACTGTGCATGTTTCCCAGGCTGCCTGTTCCTTTTCATGGCAAATTTTGAAATGTTGTGGGTTTGGTATCAATTGGAACAGAACTAAATAAACTTCAAACTATCAAATTCCTCCATGAAACAACTACCTTTCTGTGCCCAGCTCTTAGTGGGAGTCTTGTGTACTCTGAAAAATCAGGCCCTAAGTTACCCTGTGATAATACTTCTTTAGCACAACAAAGTTATCAGTATTTGTACTAAACTTATGACACTAGGTGAAATAAAATGTATTTGTCATATATCAGTCTAACTGCATAACTTGGGATCATATGGAACAATGATACCACTCCCAAGATGGGAACCTTTCACAAAGAAGCATCACACAGGATGAATAAATGTAAAATTATACTTTTATTCAAACATTTTTGTTATTAAATATAGAAATAATAAGGGGATTATTTTTCATTTGAGTGAAATCAAAGTCTTAAATAATATTGTAGTGCAACTATTTGTATATTCACCTGAGATAAAGTACTTGTATGCTACTTATTATATAATAAATATATCTGGCACCTTTTAAATTCTCTAATACAGAGATGAAACATTAAAAAACTCAGTGGATCAAAATTCAGACATAATACATGTACCATATATAGTCACGCTTCCTGTTAGACAGCTGGCAATGTTTAGTTGCCTTATCTTTCTAACAATTTCAGGATTTAAAAAAATAGTTAGCATCTATCAGTTATCAAGGCCCCAGTTCAGGAAAGCATTTCAGCACATGCTCATCTTTAAGCATGTACTTAAATCCCATAGATTTGAGTGGGACTTCAGTATCTGCTTAACTTTAAGCACATTCTTCATTGCTTTTCTGAGATGCTTTTCTAATTCAGTGCCCTCTTTCCAGCGCCATTAAATAAATGATCAGCCACAACCATATTAATTTTAGCTATCAAGATAGTACCAGAAAGTCAGTTAAGTATGGTATTGGGTCTACATGGTATGTTTATATGCAGTTCACAGGGAATATCAGGTAAATGTTGCACAGCTCTGTATTATCCAGTTAATAAACGTGTAAAAGATAAACAGGAATTCTACACATATTCATTTCTTGTGCAGCAGTAGGAATTATAAATACTTTGTTGGTGTTTCTAAAAATGGATTTCATTATAAATATTGATTGAAAAATAGTTAAATATTAATAAATAGATTTATATAAAAACGGAATAACAAAAAGTATAACTAAGCCTTTCAACATCTACATTTCCTTTTCTGACTTTGGCTCCTTTTTCTCTTTACGTGAGTAGTTGGATGGTCCAGTAGTAGTTTTTGTAAGGTGGGGAAAAGTTCATTAACAGCTTTGCGTTGGATTTTCGAATCATTCATCTGGTTCAAAGGACAAAAAAAATAGTCATTCCAAAAGGTACTGTACGTTAATTAGCATGTGCTATGGTCTAGGCCAGCAGTTCTAAAGCTGGGTTGGGACCCCAAAGTGGGTCACAACCCTGTTTTAATGGGTTCGCCATGGCTGGCATTAGACTTGCTGGGGCCTCAGGCTTTGGCTTTGGCCCTGGGTGATGGGGCTCAGGTTACAGGCCCCCCACCCTGAGTCTGAAGCCCTTGGGCTTTGGCCCCCGCCTGGGGCAGCAGGGCTTGGACTTTGGCTCCCCCCCCCTTACCCCCACCACCTGGGGTGGCGGGGCTCAGGCTTCAGCCCCCCCTCATGGAGTTGTGTAGTAATTTTTGTTGTCAGAAGGGGGGTCACAGTGCAATGAAGTTTGAGAACCCATGGTCTAAGATGTTGTATGGGGCATTACATGATAGGGCAAAGTAACACATTGATGAAGAATAGCAATAACCCATCAATCCATCGACCAGTTCAGATAAGGAAGAGCAATCTTCTAATCAATTTTGTTGTCCAATTTCTAAGCTACTTTATGACTTGGTACAAGTCAACAGCATTGTATACAACTGAGTTACTGTGTGGCTCATCATGATATATTATCAAGTATCAGGGGGTAGCTGTGTTAGTCTGTATCCACAAAAACAACAAGGAGTCCAATGCATCTGAAGAAGTGGTTTTTTACCCGCGAAAGCTTATGCCCAAATAAATCTGTTAGTCTTTAAGATGCCACCGAACTTCTTGTTGTTTTTATGATATATTATTATAACATTTGAGTTACGGTGGTATTGGAGGACAAATTATTAAAGCAGGGCCATATGCTAATGGCTGTAATTGAAATCACTGGAGTTAAACTGGTATTAACAGTAGAATCTGATCCAGAATGTCACTTTTGGAGGCTGTCTTTTAATCCTGCTTGAGGTCTGACTAGGAACTGATTACTACTTCCTCAACCCAGTTTAGGAGACAAATGGCTGTTAACTATGTAATAATCTGAAGTAAGGTTAAGGTTGTCTGTTACTCTCATTGACTCTATTTTCATTCATTAATTATTAGATTAAAATGTTTCAAATGTTAAAATGTATCAGTTGGGCTACTACGTGAGCTCACTTACATAATTTTAAAAAACCACAATTAAAAAACATCAACTAAAAAATTGCCTTGCAGGATATGACTAGATTGTCTTCCCCACAGTGAAAAACACTTAGACAAAAGTCTAACAGAGTAAAGGGGCCTTAGACTTTGTCCTGAAAGTCAAGAAGCTGAGGCTCTGTTGCCACAAAAGGAGAATGAATTCTAGACTTTGCCTTCATAAAACAAAAGGAAAAAAAGAAATATCCTTACCGGAAGTCTTGCCAACTCCATTAGGTCATTTACTTTTTTGAAGCTTTCAGTTAGGCTGTTGTTCAGCGTATACAGGGCATTGTGTATGTTCTTGACGTGCAGTTCACTCGTAGCCAGGTCAATATTTTTAAACATTTTCAAGTACATGGAAATGATCTGGCTGAGTATGATTTTTTTTTCAGTTGTCTGTTAGAAATACAGCAAATAAAAGCGTTTAATGAACTTCCATCAAAGTGAAATGTAGAAAATCAAAATGAAGGCCCTCTGCTGTGATCAAAGAGTACTCGGGACAGGGGAATGCAAAGATGACCTTAAGCCTTGATTCTGGGTTGGCTGGGACTTGAGCTGAGCACCTGGCATAAACTAAAGTATCCTGAGGGCTGTTGTAACTTGTGCCAGCTGCCAGCAATCCCAAGGAGCCATTACAACAGCCTAGGGATCAATGGTACATAGGAGCTCCCTGGCTACACCCTTTTTTCCCCAGCCATGTCCCCATCACTAGCAGAGAAGGCAGCAGAATGTCATAGGAGCCACTATGTCAGTTCTAAGCTACTAAGGGATCCCGGACACTGAGGTGATTCTCCTGTGGCCAGTTACTTCGGGTTGAGAACCACTTTACACAAGTAGCGCAATGCAAAGCAGCTGCACCGCTGCTCAAAATCTGGTTCTAAGGATGTAAGCTTACCTCTGTCCAACTTTTCAGTCTTTCTGTGAAAATAGATCCGCCATCAGCTACATCTGACTGACTTGAATTCTGCAATGGAACATAGAAATGACTTAGTAGACACCAAGATTTACTGAAAAACAAACAGGACCCTCCATTGAAATGAATGGGAGTAATAGTGAAATACGTACGAGAATTGTTTTGCTTTAAGGATTTTCAGCTGTTATAAGTCCTTCATGTTGGAGTATTTATACAACTACATTCACTAAATTGTCAAGTCCCATTGGTGTTCTGTTAATTGCACAACAAATGTCATGAGTTGACTTACCTATACCTTTTCCGCCTGCAGTTCATCTGATAAGCAACTAGCTACTCACAGTGTGTATGTTACTACGTGCTCTTTGTGGATGCTGACATTAACAACTAAAAAATAAATACTAATCGACACAGCAAATTGTTCTTTGAATTATCTGATCTAGTTTTATCTTGTTTTCTGAGGCATTTAAGGCCAGCAGTGCAAAACTGGGCCTAACCCTTCAATCATTCCTTTCACAGTACTTAGGAAAATCTCCCATTGACTTTAGTGAAGGAATGGGAATTCATTTACCTTAGTGAAAATTTTGTGTCAGTAAAGATCCCAGTGCAAAGGTCCCATTCAGTATGAGTCTCACGTGTAGAGATGACCCATGTCTGCTGATAGTGGGGGAGCAAAGTGAGGGCAGCTGGCTTCAACAGTGTTAGTGAGCATGCTCAGTCCGTGTGAGCATGCTCAGTATACGCCAAGCAGCAAATCTGGGGGTGGCACGTGACCCCATATACCCCCCCACACACACACACGTATCGTCTCTGCTCACATGATTCCCATGTTAAGGTTTTGAATGTGACTTAAGTAGTGCATGTAAGCCTTCCCAGATCTAGTAGAAGGAAACTGTCATTTCAGAGAGTCAGAACTCCTGTAATATCAGAGGTTTGTAAAAACTGGGGGCAAGTCCGATATCCCACTATCAGAGTGAGGGATGCAAAGATACTGTGGGCTAGAGAGTATTTTGCATAGCTGGAAAGCAGGTGTTGTGTATGCTGTATCTCAATGATTGCAGGGTTAGAAAATACAGAGCTTTAAAAATATTTTTCTAGGGGAAATTTAGTTATTTTTACTAGTCCTGATAAAACATAATCCTAACAATACAATGTGAATCATTTCATTTTTTTTTTGTTCAATAATGTAATGACAGCAACTTCAATGGGATAATTTGCATGCTTAAGTGCTGCTGGATCAGGGCCTACCTGTCAATTTTGAGAAGTGCTGAGCACCTGCAGTGGGCTTGAAGTCTTGACTTCAGTGAAAACAGTAAGTGCTCAGCAGCTCCCAGAATCTGGCCCTACATAATCACATATACTGTAATAGGAATCTAATATATAATCACAATCATTTTATTACATAAAACCAATATTGCATTTAATCTTCGAACACTTGGCAAAGATTAAACAAACCAAAAACATTCCTTTATGGTTATTACTGTAACTATTGTACTCATTCTACCGACAGATAAACAACCAAAATCAGTGGCTGAGCTGGAAATGGAAGCCAGTGATCCTAAGCCCCAGTTCTTTGCTCTGGCTGCAAGAGCATTCTGCATCTTTCATTCATTTAAGGAAATGGATTTAAAATGTAAAAAAAACAATTAATGACACCTCATCCTACAGCTCTTACTCCCATTAGTAATCCCATCTGAAGTCAACAGGTTATCTGACTGACTCCTAAGTGATCATAAATTAATTAACATAATATTTACATAATCTCTATGAAAAGTGCTAATTTTGCAGATTTAGTGTTCTTGCAAACATCATAATCTCAGTGTATGAAAGCAGGATTAATGTAGCAATATTTCAAAGAATAGTGTAGAATAAGCTCTAGGGGCCGCCTTTGAGCAATGTAACAAGAAAAAAGCATCAGATGCATTTGCAAAAGCAAAGGATCTCCTTTCATCTCAGTCATTTTCACTTGTTCCTGTTTACATTATTCACTACTGCTTAATCCCCTATCTCTGGCAAATGTAACTTTATCACCCTAAAACTAATGATAATCCAAGAGGTTGCATCCTAACTGTTACAGGATTTTTTCATTATTCATTGTTCCATGTAACTGATTGCTAAGGGAACTGGGAGAATGTTCCCACCATGAAGCATAAACAGTTATATCAATTTTCCTCAGATAGATTCAAAATACTACATTACTTTAATTAGTTCAGTTGGAGGGACCTTAGTTTTGGTGACAAAGGTGAATAGCACAAAGACAAAGACATTGTCTAGCATCAAACTATATTCAAATAAACAATTAACTGCAAAAGCAAACCTACCCATGTTGTAACAGGACTATATTGCATTGATTGTCATAAACCAAACTCTCGCCAACTTTCAGTAATATTTAAGTCCAAATGGTGTATAAAGCATAAGCAGTAAGAGAGGAAGAAGAATGAATTATTAGATGGTTATACTTACAAAGTCAGCTTTGAGTTTTTCTATATCTTCTTCTATTTTAGGAAGAATTGATTGACAAAAGAAACATCCAAAAGAAGAGCTGATAGATAGAAGGATGAAGAGATAAATCTGAGGAGTCATTGCTGTGGAGACACTGAAGTAAAAATGCTGAAGTGGTTTCTGTTTATGGCTATCAGGCCCAAAGCAATGAGCTAACCTTCTAACAGTCAGGTCTGGTATTAGAAGAAAGCCAAGTAGTGAACTTCATCTGTCTTGCTGGTGGTATTTATACCTGGGTGTTGAATATTTTTATCTCATCATCAGAATTACGCATTATTCACAAGTTTTAGAAGATGAGATGGTGTTAGATAGGATGTGATGCTTATTGGTTTTATTAATAGGCATGGTTTGTGGGATTTTAGCATTTAAAGTTTCCTTTAAATGACTAGGTCCCCCGTGTGACAGAATATGATGCTCGGTTACGTGTCCAGCCCTGCCACCATTGAGGGATCCCTCGAAAGCATTTTCAACCTGGCACTGGAAATTTTCCAGATGGCTCATCAGTCCCATTTAAAGGTAAAATTTACGTGGTGTCCTGAAAAGTTTCAATGGTTTGTTTGTGGTTGGGAACAAGCAGGAAAGGAAATTCTGGTACAAGTTGGGGAAGTGGAGTCTTACGAAGCGTATATGCTGTGGCTCAGACATAAGATTCTTGCAAACCATCAGAAAGCAAAGAAATCATATCATGTGGTTAAGGGGTCAGTTTGACAGTCAAGTCACTTGTGGTGTACTTTTAAAGTAACCACTTTGATTAACGTTGGACTCTGCAGCACTCTGAAAAGTTTAAGACATTCGCTTCAAGGTGATATTTTATGTAACTTAAATAGCCCTCTCTTTAAAGACAGAAATGTTTTCATGATATTTTCTTTTTTCCACTCTAGCCTCAGTGACTATGGAAAATGAAATCCTTATACCAATGTGAGGACGTATTTTATTAAGTCTTTGGCTCTGCAGATTCTTTGTTTGTGCAGAGCAGGGCCTGCAAGTTTGTGCTACAGCACAACTGCAAGTGGAGACTGTGCTTGTGTGCAAGTGAGGTTAAGCTTGGGTCATATTCCTTGACACTGAGTTGTACTTAAATCTCACCCCCTGTATGACTTTTAGCTTGCACAAAATTAGTACGGCATAAAAGCCGCTGGGCATGGGTGGAGAATAGGCATGTTTAAGGAGACATGGACCTAATCACAATCCTCCTCAGAGGTGCTGAGCTATGCACTTTCCTGGCTGGCCTTACTCCTGCTTAGAGTGGGGTGCACAGTGGGGAAATCTGCTCAACTTTGATTTGCTGGGCTCACACTAATTTTCCATGGCCATTTGTGGGAATGAAGCTTTCTTTAGACAGATGATCATGTATAAAGGGATCAGGCTCATTGCAAAATCTGTTTTGTGAAGAAACTGAAACAGTGTCAGGTAGAAGTAGGGTAGCATTCACCTTAGTGAAGGAGCAAGGTGGGCAGTAGTGCAGTGAGGGAGAGAATGGAGGGATCCTGATGGGGCGGCATAAGGGAAAAAGAAGGGAGACAGGGTCAAAAGAAGAACCAGCTCATCACATATATGGGCTTGCTTCACAGAGGTTATAGAGGAGGAGATCACTGCAGCCTCTGTAAAATTCAGGCTGAGGAGAGTTGGATTGGCACCCTGGCACTCTGAGCTGCCCTGCAGGATCATTGCTGGAGTGAGCTACAGCCCTTGATTAAGTAAGTTACCCCCTTCTCTTCCTAAGCAGCAACATCTGCCCCAACGGACCAAGGTGAGACAAGGAGAGCAGCCTGTAGGGCTTGCTGTACCTGCAGGCTTGTGTGGTTACTTACTCTATGCAAAATAGGTGTAAACTGCTACCACCATTGTGAATGGATAATTGTGATTCTGCAGTGTCAGGAGTACAAGATACAATGGCTGGATCCTACATGCAAACTAAGGTCTATAAATTAAGTTATGAAACTCCCTTTCTGTCGCAGCGCTAATATATGCTTCCCATCTCAACCCATTCAGGGTACATGTCACAAGTGTAGCATCACACAAACAAAATGTCTTAACTACAGACATGTCCAGTCCTGGACAGAGCCCTGACATGGAGGCTGTTACGAATATCCAATCACTCCCTTTCCAGCTAGGACTATTCATGTACATTCATGCTGCAATCTCTGTGTGTCAGGTGCCAACGGGGATAGAAGACAAAAAACTGAAGGTCAAAAAATTGAAAGAACAAAATGCCCTTATCCTATGTGGAATTCTGTTGTGTATATGAAACAGCACAACACTGTGGTTGCGCCTCAGAGCCCAGACCAGAGACCTGACACGGAGTACACAGGTTATTACAAGGATGTGACTATGTCTTTCTCTACTAAATCTGTGGATTTACCACAATTATTTGTGGATCAAAGATCAGTCGTTCAATAAATGCACTTGGTTAATTTATGAAATATTGCTGTAGATGAGATGAGACTTGGTGTTTACCAACAGTGCAACACAGGGGAGGCTGTGTCCCAGAACACCAGGACAGAGCCCTGACATTGACACAGTTAAATGAGATGGCCTGAATTGCATCCTTGTCTTTTGCAGCATTTTATGTGACCTTTTACAGCTGAGACTAGATGTGCATATACCAGCTGCAATTACTTGGTGTGAATATTACAAGAGAACACTAACTTTAAAATCTGTCCCACCCAATGATATTATAATAACCTAATATTTCTAGCAATGGTGTCTCAGGCAAGGTCTGGCTCAGGTGACTTGGAATGGTGTAAAACAATCTAAAGCATTTTTTTTCACTTTCCTGCCTGTAAGTCACCTGATCATTCATGCAAAAGTAGAGGTTTAACACTTATCCGTTCAAGCAGCACCTTACAGCAATTTCCACCAATGATGTCCTTGGAAAGATGCTCATTCTGTAATATGGTACACCCTGTTAAACAGAAACATCTGATGACCCTATTACTGTATAATATCTGTTTAAACAAAAGCTCACTGTTCTAATGAGTGTTGTTCTATCTCTGATATTTACATGGGTAGAATTTGTATACATGTTAATACTTCCCAAATAAATAAATAAAGACTAAAGGAAAATCAGGGCGCCTGCAGCCTGGGTCTGAGTAGGCATTTATACTAAGTCTGAACTTTTTGAGAGCTATTCCATTATCCTTTCCATCCTTTTGTTCTTTTATTCATCCCCCACTTTTAAAAGGTCCTACTTTGTGGAAACTCTCCCTTGTGGGTGAGGTGGATGTGTCTCCCTTTAAAACTTATCAGAGCCACTTCGCAAGTGCTGGCCAGAAGTCATTGAAAAGCAACTCAAGGAATCACTTTCCCCTTCAGCTGTCTCCGGTTGGAGCTTAGCTAAGATTTCCCTGCGATTGCTGGACTGGCCTTAAATTACAGTAATGATGAGTCAACCTCCAATGGAGTTGGATTGCAAGAGGCATCCAAGGCCTCATCTAAAATGGAGAATTATGTTATGTGTAACATTAATATTTGGCTGTGTCTCACTAAATTTCCCAGGAACTTTGTAATGATTTAGAGCAAGCAGAAAGGAAAGGGTTTATTTTCAGTGTACCACTAAATACCTTGATAAACAGAATCTTGATCATTTTAAATACAAAGTTGGAATGGAGGTTAAGTGTTAGTTGCTCTGCAGCTGACCAAATGAGAATATAGAAATACCCTAAAATATGCTGTGTACAATTTAGTGAGTTCAGGACCCTTTATTATGAATAGCTATTGTTCTATGCATGGATTTTGCCTAGTAGGCCAGGGCAGGGAGGAAGAGACCTTAGGGAGCTCTTTTCTCCTTTCTTCTGTGCAGAAGCAGGGCAGGTCTCTGTGCTTCCTTGTGTGTCAGTCAGGGTGGAGACCCAGCTGACAAACTACAATAGATGGCATTCCATGGCTCCACTCTGGTTTGGAAATGTAGCTAGGCCTTCAGCTACCCTGTGTACATGATGCTGTGGAGAGAAGTAGTGTGGGGACTTCATACTGCTCTTTTATGGAGCACAAGTAATGTGTCCTGTGAAGCACACTGACCCAGGATCATCATGCCATTTACAGGCTGGATGGCTCAGACCTTCTTCGCCACCTCTGCAGTGTGCCTCACTCTTATAAAGGCAAGATTAAGTTGGATGCCTACTACCTGGCATTTCATTGACCAAGACTGACATCCCCAGACTGATGGATGCAATGAGGTAAAGCCAACATGCTTCCATTTATGCTGAGTGGGTCCTTCTGTGCAAACACATTGGAAAGCATTTATGGGGTTGATATGGATGTTTACTACCAGCCTCTGCCCTCCACCCACTCCGACCTCCTACAGTTTGGAATATTCTGATGTATCTCATTAGTGGCCCACTGTGAAGAGCTGGGTTCTCATCATCCCAGAAAGTAAATAAGGAAGTGTTCTTTACCACTTCACATAACACATGAATCGGGGTCACCCAATGAAATTAATAGGCAGCAGGTCTAAAACTAACATAAGGAAGTGCTCTTTCACACGACACACAGTCAGCCTGTGTAACTCATTGCCAGGGGATGTGTAAAGGCCAAAAGTATAACTGGGTTAAAAAAAGAATTAGATATAAGTTCATCAATGGCTGTTAGCCAAGATGGTCGTGGATGCAATCCCATGCTCTCAGTGTCCCTAAACATCTGACTACTAGAAGCTGGGACTGGACAACAGTGGGTGGATCACTCGATAAATTGCCCTGTTCTGTTCATTCCCTCTGAAGCATCTGGCACCAGCCATTGTTGGAAGACAGGATACTGGGCTAGATAAACCATTGGTCTTACCCAGTATGGCCATTCTCATGTTCTTAACCCTGGTGGTGAAAAACCTACAATCCAGAAAAAGGAAGGAACTCCCAACTCTCATGTCATTTTCAGATGAAAGGGATGTCAGTGGAAAAACTGCACAAGTGTAGTCATAATAGCTAACCCCACATACGGTCAGCATTTTGTGAACATACTGAGAATGAAAGTCCTGAAACCAGAGTCTAAGGTCAGTTACCAGGAGATAAAAGCCCTGCAACATGGCCATGCCTGGCTTGGGTCAGGTGACTTGGGCTCATGGGGCTCAGGTTGCAAGAGCTAAAAATCACTGTGTAGATGTTTGGGCTCAAGCTGGAGCCCAAGCTCTGGGACCCTCCACCCTCGCAGGGTCCCAGAACTCAGGCTCCAGGCCGAGCCTGAATGTCTGCACGGCAAGTTTTCAGCCCTGGAGTCTGAGCCCTCAAACCCAAGTCAGCTGACTGGACCAGTCACGTGTTTTTTTATCTCCGTGTAGACATACCCTAAGTGGATTTTTCCACAAATAGCCTCTCACCTCCACCTGCTACTCTCCAACCAGCTGCACTCTTGAAAATTCCACATCTCCTGCACCAGAATATTGTGTTGCGGTGCTGCCAGTTCTCACAATTTTATTACGAGTCTCAAAAAATTTGGTGTTTTACTTAAAGTGCCAGCCCCTGGAGTCGGCGATTATATAAGAATCCCAGCTTTCATTAAAAGTAGAAATAACTTTCTAGCCTTTGTGGTTGCAGAGAAAAGCTTGAAAATGTGAACCCTATAAGCTCAAAATCAGAAGGCAAATAAAAAGAACCACAAATTTATTATTTTAAAAAATCTCATGATTTTAAGACAACCTCATGATTTTGGGGGGCCTAACTCACAAATGCTTGATGTTGGCAACACTTGAAACATTGATGACTGACAGCTAGTGCTGTATGAAAGCAGTGATATGGTTGCTTTTGCTATCAAGCAAGATAAAAATACCGTGCAACCATTTTCCTACGTACTTAGTTTAGATAATCTGATTTTAAAAATAATATAGAGGCATTCCTGCTTTCATCTGTTTTAGCAAAAGCCGGTCTTCTCTAGTTATGATAAAGTAATATGAGCAAATATACAAATACATTTTATTATTTACTTTTTTTGAATTCCAAGTAAAACATGCAAGGTCCCATTGCTATTATGTTGAAATAGTCATTACTGTACCCAGATGTAAATTTATTTTTTAATTTTAAATTTTAAAACTAGCTTTATCAGTTAAGAGTTTTGAGTTGATTTTAGTGGCTTTTTTGGCTGCATAGTCCTCTACGGAGGAATGGCTTATTATTAAAACTAGTTGTCCCCTAAAAAGTATCCTCCATGAGCCGCTAGTCCTTCCCAGATTAACACTGCTCTGACTGGGACAAGGACTATTTCCATGAAGACTGATGTAGGTTTTAGGAAGACATTTATTTAATTAACAGCCAAAAATGAGTTAGAAAATAATCACGTATCTAATGCGGCTGTAATCTAGCCTGACTAGAGTCTCTCAGTCTTGTGACTGGTTCTTGTCTCAGAGTCTGAATGAGTCTGTGAGAGTCAATAAGCACTGCATGGTCTCCAAAAGGATGTATAGCAGCTGTGCACTTCTCTGTGAAGTTTAATCCTTTATAACACAAGGAACTTCTTGTTTGACTTTGCATGCTCGTCTGCCAAAGTCAGAATGGCCCTCAGCAATAGCAAAAACAATATTCTGCAATAACACCTTCATCCTTGACTCATTTTATCATTCTGTTTCTGCATTCACAGTGGCTCCTGTACCCTACTGAGTCAGGGAAATTTAAGGGTCCTTCATTAATTCTGCCCTAATTCTCCTTTGGCACTCCTTGTGGCTCAGAGACAATAACCATGGTAAGACTATAGGTTTTATTAGGGCTGGCTGGTAAATTTAAAATTTCTGATGGAATACATAAAAATTCACAAAAGCAGCTCTACATAAGAACATAAGAATGGCCATACTGGGTCAAACCAAAGGTCCATCCAGCCCAGTATCCTGTCTACCGACAGTGGCCAATGCCAGGTGCCCCAGAGGGAGTGAACCTAACAGGTAACGATCAAGTGAGCTCTCTCCTGCCATCCATCTCCACCCTCTGACAAACAGAGGCTAGGGACACCATTCCTTACCCTATTAATATAAAAAGCTCTACTTTTTATATTCATAGGGGCCCAGATAGCTCACACATAGCAGTAGTGTTATTTCTGGTTACATATTCATGCCTCCCATGTCCGTGTTTGAACTACTACAAAGACTTTCTCAGTCACTTGACTTTTGAAATAAAAAATACTATTGCTGAAGTTTGGAAATGCATCACTCCTCCTCCCATCTCTATACCCCCTGCCACTCCAGGGAAAGGGATAATTTTGTTTAGTCTAAGTAAATTAATTTGATTTCTTGATTACAAATACCTACAATACCTTGCAGTATGGATGCCATTCTACAACTACTTTGTTAATGCTCGTTGCCTATCAGACTTTCCACTGTTTCATTTGAATAAGATAATTGACTAACTTCTGTCCTTCACTTTATCCCAGATTACGAGATATATTTAGAGGTTGTACAAAGCCCTCTCTGAAGTGTAGAAATGTCTTTAAAATCAGTACACCATACAATTTAAAATCAATGCAACAATGTTCATGACCAGGTCATTGGCCAACTTCTGCCTTTTTTTCACCCAGTTCAGACAATTTCGTTGAATTCCATTCAGTTCTGTGACGTTAATAGGGTTATGGGTCATGTAAATCAGAGCAGAACTGGGCCAATGAAATGCAAATCCTTTGGCCTCAGACATTATATTCACAATCACAGATGTCCCCCCCGCCCCCCGTCAATATTGTAGAGGCCAGTCATCATTCATTATTTGTTGTGCATGTGTATAGATGTGTGCCTGTGTCACATATGCATGTCTGTATGAATACACGTGTGGTTTAAATTTCCTTTCTCTTTCTAGCTTTGTAAAAGCCAAATCCTTTAAGGAGATCTGAGTAAGCAGATTTTGCCAGCACAGAGCCCCGCTGAAGTCAATGGGGAATCCATGCAGGGGAAAGGGTTTGCCTGTGTAGATCCGGTTGCAGGATCATGCCCTGTTATAGTACCATGAGTCTCAGATTGTCCAGGTCCATCCAGGAGTTCAGGGCCACTTTCCCAGATCCCAAGCAAGGGTGAGTATGCATTAGCTTTCCACTAGAGCTGGCTGTTACCTCCATAGATATCTCTGGAGGTATCTCTCAGTGTCTAATATTCACTTTCCTTGTCACAAGATCTTATCCATTTTCCAAGAAAATGCCCCCTAAACTTCAGCCTCCAGGTGGTGTGATATCCTCACTTTATATAATCTATTATTTTTAAAGGGATATGGCAGAAGAATACACTAGAGTTTCTCAAGTTCTTGATAATGGACTACAGATCCTTTTTCACGTAGGTTCCTGTCTAGTGACAGAAAATCACTATAATCTGATACTTATTTTAGGATCCGTGTGAAACAAGTTAGATAACACATTCAACTTCCTAGTTGTCAGGTGTCCACATCATAAAAACCACCATCATAGTCGATTCTTTGTTAGAAATTCAGTCAAGAGACTGAACTTTGAACAGGTGGCTTCGGTTTCCAGTACTGTCAATGTAGCACTTTTCGTAAGATTTTACCTCAAATAGAATTTTGGTTAAAAAAAATCATCTGCTGATCTTTTAGGCTTTTCTATCCCCTCAGTGAGCCTGACCCACTCGTTTTCTTAGCATGATGAGTTTATTGAACTCTCTTCCTGTGTTAATGGTTTGATAATTCACTGCTTTTTTGTCACATTGGATTTTGATTTTAAATCCAGGCATTTTATTTGTTTCCATTCTTTAAATTCAAAAAGTCTCCATCCCATTCTCTGGGTACATTTGCACAATTCAGTTTTCACAGTTAAAAATGCCATAATTGTACAGATTTGTGTGTCATTAATCATTCATGTGTTTACTTTATAAGAAATTACCAATAAATATAATACATAGCAATGCATGTTTAATTGTACTCGTATGAGTGGGATTGTCAGCTAGGAATCCCGTCTTTTAACTTGTGGCACCTTAGAGACTAACAAATTTATTTGAGCATAAGCTTTCGTGAGCTACAGCTCACCATCCGATGAAGTGAGCTGTAGCTCACGAAAGCTTATGCTCAAATAAATTTGTTAGTCTCTAAGGTGCCACAAGTACTCCTTTTCTTTTTGCGAATACAGACTAACATGGCTGCTACTCTGAAACCTGTCTTTTTACTTGTTTCAAAAAGCACCATTAGTGGCCCTGAATAATAACTTAATAATGTGAATGTCCACATGTGAATGTGTGTGTATGTTTGTTTGTAATTTAATTATAAATATTAAGAACAGCTTAGGAAATATTTGTGAAATACCTGAAAACAATGAATGGACTTTTCTTGTCATAGCCATTTAGAAATGTATAAGGGAGTTTCCTAGTAGGTACTTGCAGTGTGATGCAATCCCTTCTTTTAAAATGATCCATTAAATTGTATTCGGTGGGGTTTCCCCTCACCCTCGCTGTTCTTTTATTGCCATTCATCACTGTGGTGACTAAGCAAACCATTTTTCTTTAATCACAGAATAGGAGTACCCATGGCAAAGCTGGTATGCAAATTCAGACTTACCTCCTCTGTCCTGCCTCCAGATCATTATGAGTGGGTGAGAAAATCTGTTGTATATCAATCCAGCCACAGATGCCAGTTTACCTTAAACTGGGCTTGTTAATGACAATTTGGCTGCCAAGAATTTCCAGTTCAGGTTTGAATTTTAAATGCAAACCAGAAATGTGCAACAACTTTAGCTTTTAGATGCTGTACAATAATCTAAAGCGCAGCCATGATGTGTTTCCTCTTGATCTGACAGGAAATAAGACTGCCTATTGAAAAGCTACTGTGGGCAGTCTGTGAATACATTTTATTTTTAAGGTTTCAGAGTAGCAGCCGTGTTAGTCTGTATTCGCATAAAGAAAAGGAGTACTTGTGGCACCTTAGAGACTAACAAATTTATTTGAGCATAAGCTTTCGTGAGCTACAGCTCACTTCATCGGATGCATTCAGTGGAAAACACGAAAGCTTATGCTCAAATAAATTTGTTAGTCTCTAAGGTGCCACAAGTACTCCTTTTCTTTATTTTAATTTTTAAGTTACACTTCTTGTCTTTTCAGTGATCTTAACTACCAAAGTTGAGTTGCCTTGGGTGGGTGCTTGAGAATATACTGATTTGGGTACTGTGAAAATCCCTAAAACTAAAAAAAAAAAATTTAACAAGCAAATGAACATGAAATAACATTTAGAATGCCAAAGAATTTAGCAGAAATAATTTGTTTCTGCTTCAAGCGTGGCATTGAGTCTCTGCCCCAAAGAGTTTATTGACCTATTCATAAGATGAGGAAACAACGGGTGGGCAAAGCAAATGTGTAGAAGAACAAAGTCAGTAATTAATTACCAGAATTTAACATAATCAAAACATAAACAGCACTGCTTGCAAGTGGCAAGATTTTTTTTTAATGTTTAAAAACATCTGTATGAATTAAACATTTGTTTGGAATTGGATAGCTTTCCTTATGTAGGCACCAATCCTGCAAACACCTACACATCTGCTTAACTGTATGCATGTGAGTAGTTATGGACTTCAGTGCAGCTGTTCACAAGTGCAAAGTTAAGTATTTGCAGGATCAGGGCCACAGTTTTCAGTGGTGCTGACCTTTCTAAATATAACTGGACTAGGAGCCCATACTATTAGGCCACATTCTATTTTTTTCCTTCCCCCGTGGATAGATTCTACATCACAGGTTACTGACTATGCTGAGGGTAACACTGGTAAACATTTGTCAGGAAATCTGCTTAAGCAATGGGATCTTTCTGGTCTTGCTGGGAATGTAAAAATGCTGATTACAATATGGTTAGTCATCTAATAATGGCAGCTGAAGTTTCAGTAGATTTTTGTGAGTGCGATTGTATTTATGTAATGGTTTGGTAAAATGCATGAAATCCTGGGTGATATCTATGAAAAGCACGTACAGTAAACATTTGCAGGCTACTACTTGGTCTCCACCCTTTTTTACATAAATATATACAAGAGGTCTGCAGGGTTCTTGCCTCAGTCCCTGTGCACCTTCAATACAGTACACTGTTATGTTATCCAGACTCAATGTAAAGTACAGCCCTTCTTAGGTTTAAAAGACTAACAAAAATATGTACAAATCGAATTACGTACATTGAGATTGTTAAAGGTTCATAACTCAGTCAAATCAAAATTAGTTTTTATCAAGACACCAAAGGCCCCCCTATTTCCACAGCAAGTGTCAGCTGTCAAAACCGAGCCATTTTGGTTGTATAGTTGCTCAGAAAAGGACACAAGACATTTTTATAATTGGAGAAAAGTGTGGATTATTTTCACTCCCCCACAATGAAAAATGGCAAATCAGTTTTGCCCAGATACTTCAGAAATGTTCACTTTTTGGCAGATTCAAGCCTCCAACATTTCACCATTTGAAAAGTTCTGAGCAACAGAAAGCAGAGTCTTAGAATGGAACTGTTCAGCAACCTTAGCGAAGGTGATCACGTATATTGCAGTGCTTCACATAAATAAAATGCTCTATAAATAACAATAATTGTAGCATAATGCCTTGAATTACACCTAAGGAAGGCTGAGCTGCACAGACAGCCTCATCCCCTGCATTACACCTAATGAAGGTAGTGGCATGTATTGCGTATACAAGGATGCGATGGGAACAGGACATGGGTCAGCTGGGAAAGGGGTGGATTCACAGGATCCAGCACGGCATGGGTTTGCTGGTCCTCCTGCTATGTCCTGCATGGTTGCTCTGGGCTAGGGATGCCCAGGACTACCTCGTCTATGGGTAGAAAGTGACTCCACAGCTAGTCTGTGGACTTGGATGGGGTATGTTTCTTGCTCAGTCTAGCTATCCAAATTGAGCACCATTCTGAGATCCTAATTATTAAAATACATTCTGTAGAAAGAAGTGAACTTCTATACGTCTGTAAAGACATACTGGAGCTTTATCACAATGAAAGTGGATTCATAGTTTTGGAGGCCAGAAGGGACCATTATGACCATTATCTACTTTGATTTCCTGCGTAACACAGGCCATAGAATTTCACCCAGTAATTCCAGCACTGAGCCCAATAACTTGTTGTCAACCTAAAACATATAGAAAGAGATTTGGTCTTAAATCACAGGCTCCAAGTGTTAGTGAATTTACCACTTTGCCTGTTCAGCTTTTCTAATGGTTAATTACCCTCACTTAAAAATTTACATTTTATTTCCAGTTGACCTTTGCACCACTGGATCTTGTACTTTCTTCTGCTTGAGTGAAGAACCCTATAGCATCTTCTCCCTGTGCAGGTAATTATAAAACCATGATTAAATTGCCTCTTCATCACCCTCTCTTTGATAGGGCTAAATAGATTGAGTTCCTTTAGTATCTCATTGCAAGGCATGTTTTCCAGACCCCCTCAATTACTCTTATAGCTCATCTCCACATCCTCTCCAGTTTTAAAAATGTAAACACCAGGACTGGTCACAGTCTACTAGTGGTGAATTCATCAGTGCCATATACTGAGGTCATATCAGCTACTTCCTCCTGCTCAGTATTCCCATTTATGCATGTAGGAATCACGTTCATCAGGATTCATGGTTCTTTTACCACAGTATCATACTGGCTTTCAACGGTGATTCCCTAAGACCTTCTCAGAGTCACTCTTTTCACAATGCAGTCCCCCATCCATAAGTGTGGCCTACATTTTTGGGTGAAATCCTAGCCCCATTGAATTCAATGGCAAAATTCCCATTCACTTCAATGAGGCCATGATGTTACTTTTTACTCCTTGATATTTGATCTTGCATTTGGCTGTATTAAAACACATATTGTTTGATTATGCCGAGTTTACCAAGCAATTCAGATCACTCTGTGTTAGCAGCCTTCCTCCTCATTATTTACCACCCCACCAGTCAGCTGCAAACTTTATCAGCAATAATTTTATATTTTCTTCCAGATCACTGATGATGATAATGAATAGTGTATGACTGGGAACCAGCCCCTGCAGGCCCCCACTTGTTGACAATTCCTCATTATTAACATAAAAACATAAGAATGGCCCTAATGGGTCAGACCAAAGGTCCATCTAGCCCACTATCCTGTCTTCCGACAGTGGCCAATGCCAGGTGCCCCAGAGGGAATGAACAGATAATCATCAAGTGATCCATCCCCTGTCACTCATTCCCAGCTTCTGGCAAACAGAGGCTAGGGACACCATTCCTGTCCATTCTGGCTAATAGCCATTGATGGACCTATCCTCAATGAATTTATCTAGTTGTTTTTTGAACCCTGTTATGGTCTTGGCCTTTACAACATCCTCTGGCAAGGAGTTCCACAGTTTGACTGTGTGTTGTGTGAAGAAATACTTCCTTTTATTTGTTTTAAACCTGCTGCCTATTAATTTCATTTGGTGACCCCTAGTTCTTCTGTTATGAGAAGTAATAAACAACACTTCCTTATCTACTTTCTCTACACCAGTCATGATTTTATAGACCTCAATCATATCTCCCCTTAGCCATCTCTTTTCCAAGGTGAAAAGTCCCAGTCTAATTAATCTCTCCTCACACGGAAGCTGTTCCATACCCCTAATCATTTTTGTTGCCCTTTTCTGAACTTTTTCCAATTCCAATATATCTTTTTTGAGATGGGGTGACCACATCTGCACACAGTATTCAAGATGTGGGCGTACCATGGATTTGTATAGAGGCAACATGATATTTTCTGTCCTATTATCTATCTCTTTCTTAATTATTCCCAACATTCTGTTCACTTTTTTGGCCGCTGCTGCACATTGAGTGGATGTTTTCAGAGAACTATCCACAGTGACTCCAAGATCACTTTTCTTGAGTGGTGGTAACAGCTAATTTAGACCCCATCATTTTATATGTATACTTGGGATTATGCTTTCCAATGTGCATTACTTTGCATATATCAACATTAATTTCATCTGCCATTTTGTTGCCCAGTCACCCAGTTTTGAAAGATCCTTTTGTAGCTCTTTGCAGTCTGCCTGAGTCTTAACTATCTTTAGTAATTTTGTATCATCTGCAAATTTGGCCACCTCACTATTTACCCTTTTTTCCAGATCATTTATGAATATATTGAATAGGACTGGTCCCAGAATAGACCCCTGGGGGACACCACTATTTACCTCTCTCCATTCTGAAAACTGACCATTTATTCCTACCCTTTGTTTCCTATCTTTTAACCAGTTACCAATACATGAGAGCACCTTCACTCTTATCCCGTGGCATTCTTATCCCTCTTACTTTGCGTGAGAGCTTTTAGTGAAGGATCTTGTCAAAGGCTTTCTGAAAATCTAAGTACACTATATTCACTGGTTCCCCCTCGGTCCACATGCTTGTTGACCCCCTCAAAGAATTCTAGTAGATTGGTGAGGCATGATTTCCCTTTACTAAAACCATGTTGACTCTTCCTCAACAAATTATTTTCATCTATATGTCTGACAATATTGTTCTTTATATTAGTTTCAACCAGTTTTCCCAGTATTGAAGTCAGGCTTACAGGCCTGTAATTACTGGGATCACCTCTGGAGCCCTTTTTAAAAATTGGCATCACATTAGCGATCCTCCAGTCATCTGGTACAGAAGCTGATTTAAATGATAGTTTACAGACTACAGTTAGTAGTTCTGCAATTTCACATTTGAGTTCCTTCAGAACTCTTGGGTGAATACCATCTGGTCCTGGTGACTTATTGCTGTTTAGTTTATCAGTTTGTTCCAAAACCTCCTCCAGTGACACCTCAATCTGGGACAGTTCCTCAGATTTGTCACCTAAAAAGAATGGCTCAGGTTTGGGAATCTGTCTTACCAGGGCCGGCTCCAGGCACCAGCTTTCCAAGCAGGCGCTTGGGGCGGCATTCAGAATGGGGTGGCAGTCCATGTCCCACGACAGCAATTTCAGCAGCAACCCTGCTGCTGTTGCGGCGGCGGCAATTCGGTGGCAATTGCTTGGGGCGGCAAAATTGGTAGAGCCGCCCCGACCCTTACATCCTCAGCCGTGAAGATCGATGCAAAGAATTCATTTAGTTTCTCTGCAATGGCCTTATCATCCTTGAGTGCTCCTTTAGCACCTCGATCATCCAGTGGCCCCACTGGTTGTTTAGCAGGCTTCCTGCTTCTGGTGTACTTCAAAAAAAAATTGCTATTACTTTTTGAGTCTTTGGCTAACTGTTCCTCAAATTCTTTTTTGGCCTTCGTAATTGTATTTTTACACTTCATTTGCCAGTGTTTATGCTCCTTTCTATTTTCCTCACTAGGATTTAACTTCCACTTTTTAAAGGATGCCTTTTTGCCTCCCACTGCTTCTTTTACTCTGTTGTTTAGCCGTGGCGGCACTGTTTTGGTTCTCTTACTATGTTTTTTAATTTGGGATATACATTTAAGTTGAGCCTCTATTATGGTGTCTTTAAAAAGTTTCCATGCAGCTTGCAGAGATTTCACTTTTGGCGCTGTACCCTTTAATTTTTGTTTAACTAACCACCTCATTTTTGTGTAGTTTCCCTTTCTGAAATTAAATGCTACAGTGTTGGGCCGCTATGGTGTTTTTCCTGCCACAGGGATATTAAATTTAATTATATTATGGTCACTGTTACCAAGCAGTCCAGCTATATTCAACTCTTGGACCAGGTCTTGTGCTCCACTTAGGACTAAATCAAAAATTGCCTCTCCTCTGGTGGGTTCCAGGACCAGCTGCTCCAAGAAGCAGTCATTTAAGGTGTCAAGAAACTTTATCTCTGCATCCCATCCTGAGATGACATGTACCCAGTCAATATGGGGATAATTGAAATCCCCCATTATTATTATTGGGTTTTTTATTTTAATAGCCTCTCTAATCTCCCTGAGCATTTCACAGTCACTATTATCATTCTGGTTAGGTGGTCGGTAATATATCTCTACCACTATATTCTTATTATTAGAGCATGGAATTTCTATCCATAGAGATTCTATGGTACAGTTTGATTCATTTATGATTTTTACTTCATTTGATTCTATGCTTTCTTTCACATATAATGCCACTCCCCCACCAGTACGACCTATTCGGTCCTTCCAATATATTATTAAAGTATTGTGGTCAGTCAGTAGTTTAAATATTCAGGAGTAGAAAATATATTGCAAATGGTACTACAGATAGATCAGTAATGTAGAAAAAATAGCATGCAATTGAGAAACGGTATTATGGCCCCGATCATCCACCATGTTAGAGTTCCACTTGAGGTAGGAGGTAGAACAAAGGTGGCTTTGTACATGCAGGGGATAAACTTTGTATGTGCACGAAGGTATTTCTTAATTTAAAATTCACGTAGGCTGCTCTTCTCCAGTCATTGTTTTGATCATCCGCTGGTTTGGAATTCACATCTATTATAATTGATTATAGAGAATTTTACGTAAAACAATCTTTCCTCTCAAGCAGAGAGAAAAACAAACTGCCTTTTCCACTGACACAGCACACTGTGGTTTCTCATTCACCGATGGTTTTCCTCATATGTAAAGGGTTACACTGCAAATATATGATCAAGTGAGTAATTTACCAAGCCTGTGGTTTATCTCTGTGATCTCTTTATCATCTGGAAAGTGCCACTGGTTATTCCTTAGGTGTTTCACAGGAACAGAGAAACACGTTAACATTTGACACGATAAAATTTGTCTAGGAAATATAACTTGGTTTTTCACTCGTGGTTAGGGTCAAAGAGCTGTGGTGGCTCATACCATTGGTTCTTTCAGGGGTGTTGTAAAGAAGGAAATAACTAGCAGTGGTATATTAATACTAAATTTGTGCTATTATACATAATCTTCAACAAAACCCTGACCCTGAAGTATATAATTAACATTTATGTCATTGATTGTCATTGATATAACCCAATCATAGTAGTTAGCAACAGAAATGACTTACTACATCCTTATATGCTGCAACTGAGGTTATTTCCTACTTCCCCCCGCACACACACGCCCTGCCCAGTAGAGAACATATCAGTCACATTTCTACCGTAAGTACCAACAAGCCTTAAAAGAAAAATGTGGGGGACTCTTAACCATATCAATCAGTTAACATTAATAAATCATTAATAATAATTAATAATAAATGTTGCATTTCTCTAAGAACATGTCTAAAAGCCACTGGAGACCTAACTAAATAGCTAAAAATATGACAATCAACTATAAGGCAGTTTAAAAAAAATGGGTTGAAGTTCAGAGGAACACTAACTTTTGGATACCCTGATGAAGTTCTAAATCAGGGGTCTCAAACACACGGCCCACGGGGTTATTTTCTGCTGCCCACCAGCTCCCCGCGGCTCCCCTACCCCCCCAGCGTTTACCTAGAGCGGCTCCAGCTCTGGCCTGGCGCGCACCGGGGGCAGGGCAGGCTCCCCACTTGCCGGCCCTGCCCCCACACTGCTCCGGGGAGCAGCCGGAACTTGGGGGAGGGGGGCACAGGGGTCTGTGTGTTGCCCTGGCCACACCTCCAGGTACTTCCCCCAAAGCTCCCATTGCCTGCGGTTCCCCATTCCCAGCCAATGGGAGCTGCGGGGGGGGGGGAGTGGGGCGGTGCCTGAAGGTGCGGCCAGGGCAACACACAGACCCCTGTACCCCCCTCCCCCAGGTTCCGGCTGCTCCCTGGAACAGCAGGCAGGTGGGGAGCTGCCTCTGGTACGTGCCAGGCCAGAGCCTGCCCCCCGATCCCCTCCTGCAGCCGAGCCTCCTGCCACACCCCTCCTGCACCCCAACCCCCTGCCGCACCCCACACCCCTTCTGCACCCTGACCCCCTGCCCTGAGCCCCCTGCTGCACCCCTCCTGCACCCCGACCCCCGCCATACCCCACACCCCTCCTGCACCCTGACCCCCTGCCCCGAGCCCCCTGTTGCACCCTGCACCCCAGCCCCCTGCCCTGAGCCCCCTGCCGCACCATGCACCCCTCCTGCACCCCCTGGGGGCAGGGAGGGGGCGGAGTTGGGGTGGGGATTTTGGGGAAGGGGTTGGAATGGGGGCAGGGAAGGGGTGGGAAGAGGTGGGGCAGGGCTGGGGCCTCATGGAAGGGGTGGAGTGGGGACGGGGCTGGGGCAGCGGGGGAGGTCAGTGATGCAGCCCTTGGGCCAATGTACTAGTCCACATGTGGCCCTCGTGGTCATTTGAGTTTGAGACCCCTGTTCTAAATGAAACCTCCAGACCTATTGGTATTCACTCATCACCAGCATATTTTATGGCTACAGTGTTTGTGTAATTCAGTTTGTGTGATCTAGAATCTGGCATAAGTGGTACACTAAGCAAGTTGGTTCCTAGATTAGTCCCAAGAAAAGAGTTAGTATTCTTGGAATTTGCAGTTCCTACAGTACACACCTTTAGATCCAAAGATCCAGTAATGCTGTTATGGAAATTCCCATTTAAATTTTTTAATAAGTCCCTGCCAGTTACAGCTAGCAGCTAGATTTTGGAACAATACAATGGGACTGTTAGTCCACTGATTCTACTGATCCTGCAGTAGAAGCTATCAGTTAGAAAGCAATAGACACCAGATGAAAAGCCAATGGAGTCTACTGGAATTTCCACTAATGCCCTACAACCAGTCTATGGGTATAATCCAACCCCCCTTGAAGTCAATGGAAAGACCCCCATTGACATCAGTGAAGTTAAATAAGTCCCTAAGTAACATATGTCATAGGTGCCTGATCCTGCTCCCATTGAAATCAATGACACAACTCCCTTGGTCTTCACTAGGAATGGATTAGGATCTTGGGCCCAAGACTACAAAAAGACTAACTCCCACTTTAGGTGCCTAAATCCCAAATTTAAGAGCTACTGAGAACCTCAAACTTCCACTAAGCTGCAGACATCCTTGGAGGTCCTAAATTTCCACTATTAGGTGTGCCCAAGGCACCTAAGTTTCCACCTCTGGGCATGTGCACTGCTAGCACAGTCCTGACGGACAATGCCTATCTCATGCCCAAGGCCCATTGGGATCCTCAAACTAGGTGTTGCCCCATGAATCTGACCTGTTGTGTCCAATCTGGTAGAAATTTTCAAAGTATTCCTAACACCATACAAAATGTGAGAGGTATCCTCAGTTAGAACATTTAGCTCAGTGACTAGAGCACTCACCCAAGAAGTGGGAGACCTAATTCAATTCCTCCCTCTGCCTGATAAGGAAAAGGGGTTTGAACATGAGTCTTCTATGAGATATTCTGATCTGGATCTCTGTCAATCTCTCCTATTGAAGCTGTTCCCTAAATAATAAAATAATTAAATATGCATTGGGCAGGAGAGAGAGTGAGAATGACTCTATGCTCCTGTGGTTAGGGCACTCACCTGAGAGGTGGGAAACCTAAATGCAAATCTTTTCTCCTTTTCAGGTGGTGGGGGGGAGGGCGCGAGAGGGGAATTTCCATTGAGTTAGAGGGTAAAAGAGGAGAGCCCTGCTCCTCCTCCAGCTGTTTGGTGTGGCGTTAGGTGAAAAAATAGTGGGGCATTTGGCCCTCCATGTGAGTGGGAGGGAACAGGGAATTGTGCCTGGTCCTTATATAGGCCACACCAAGGAGGCAGAAAGCTCCTTATGCCCACCCCACCCACTGTGCACCCATGTAGAGGCCAGGCACACTCTAGCCGCTCGTGTTTATTAAGGAAAATAGGAATAGAAACTTTGCAATTTGGCCCAGTTAATGCTGTGGTTGGAGCGGGTTGAAAATTCCTGACATTTCAGTGGAAAAATGTTCATCATTTTTGATCCATCCTAGTTGTGGTAGAAATCTGAATGTTTGGAATTTCCTGGCTTTTCACGGTTTGATTTCTCAACCTTGAGGTCAAAAGGATTCTAGTCTTTGAATATAATAGTGTGTGTATGTGTGTGTGTTTTAAGTAATAAACAAAAGCTCCAACATCAATGGCTAACAGGCAACAGTCTTCTTCGTAAGGGACTTACTAAAATAAATAAAATAAAATAAATAAATGACATCTTCATCCATGGGAAGGGGGCCCCTGAAGAATTCCGTCTGGATTTCAACAATTTCCACCCCACCATCAAGCTCAGCCTGGACCAGTCCATACAAGAGATCCACTTCCTGGACACTAGCGTGCAAATAAGTGATGGTCACATAAACACTACCCTATACCCAGTGATGAGCTGCCAAAATCTTAACAACCGGTTCCCTCCTCACCCCACGAGGGGGTCGTGGCCCACCCCCAGGACCCCTACCCCATCCACCCCTCTCCCCTGTCCCCTGACTGCCCTCTGAACTGGGCAGAAGGGTCTTGTGGGGCACCATAGTGGGTGCCCATTCTGCCCTGCCCTTAAGAGCAAGAGGGATCTGCCGGGGGGTGAGGTGGGGAGTCCCTGCAGTGCTTACCTGGGGCGGCTCCTGGGAAGCATCCGGCAGGTCCCTCTGGCTCCTAGGGGAGGGGTAGCGTAGCTAGGGGGGAGCAGGGGGAGCGGCCGCTCCCCCCACTGATCACATCAAAAGTGGTGCCTTAGGCGCCAACTCCATGGATGCTCTGGGGCTGGAGCACCCATGGGGAAAATTTAGTGGGTGCAGAGCACCCACCGGCAGCTCCCCGCCCTGCGCCCAGCCCCAGCTCACCTCCACTCCGCCTCCGCCCCTGAACGCACCGCCCTGCTCTGCTTCTCCGCACCCCACCACCCTGGCTTCCCAAGAATCAGCTGTTCGTGCGGGAAGCCTGGGAGGGCTGAGAAGCAAGCGGCGGCTTCGTGCTCAGGCCCAGGGAGATGGAGGTAAGCTGGGGCGGGGAGTGGTTCTCCTGCGCCCCCCCACCCCAGGGTTACCTGTTGCAGCACGGCCGGCCCTCCTCACTCCCCCGCCCCAACTCACCTCCGCTTCGCTTCCCTGGGCCTGAGCGCGAAGCCGCCACTTGCTTCTCAGCCCTCCCAGGCTTCCCGCACGAACAGCGGATTCTTGGGAAGCCAGGGTGGTGGGGGGCGGAGAAGCAGAGCAGGGTGTAACTCAGTAACTCAGGGGAGGAGGCGGAGCGGAGGTGAGCTGGGGACAGGGATGGGGAGCTGCCGGTGGGTGCTCTGCACCCACCAAATTTTCCCCGTGGGCTCCAGCCCCGGAACACCCACAGAGTCGGCGCCTAAGGCGCCACTTTTGGCCAGTTGTTAAATTTAGAAGCCCTTTTAGAACCGGTTGTCCCATGAGGGACATGAGGGACAACCGGTTCTAAAATGGCTTCTAAATTTAACAACCAGTTCCAGCGAACCAGTGCAAGCCAGCTCCAGCTCCACTACTGCCTATACCGGAAACCTACTGATCGCTATACTTACCTACATGCCTCCAGCTTCCATCCAGGACACATCACACGATCCATTGTCTACAGCCTAGCCCTAAGATACAACCGAATTTGCTCCAATCCCTCACACAGAGACAAACACCTACAAGATCTTTATCAAGTATTCTTAAAACTACAATATCCACCTGGGGAAATGAGGAAACAGATTGACAGAGTGAGATGGGTACCCAGAAATCACCTACTATAGGACAGGCCCAGCAAGGAAAATAACAGAACACCACTGGCCATCATGTACAGCCCCCAGCTAAAATCTCTCCAGCACATTATCAACGATCTACAACCTATCCTGAAAAACAATCCCTGACTCTCCCAGACCTTGGGAGGCAGGCCAGTCCTCACTTACAGACAGTCCCCCAATCTTAAGCAAATACTCACCAGCAACTACACACCACACCACAGAAACACTAACCCAGGAACCAATCCCTGTAGCAAACTTCATTGCCTACTCTCTCCCCATATCTACTCTGGCGACACCAGAGGACCCAACCACATCAGCCACACCATCAGAGGTTCATTCACCTGCATGTCTACTAATGTGATATATGCCATCCTGTGCCAGCAATGCCCCTCTGCCATGTACATTGGCCAAACCAAACAGTCCCGACGTAAAAGAATAAATGGACACAAATCGGACATCGGGAATGGTAACACACAAAAGCCAGTGGCAGAATACTTCAATCTTCCTGGACATTCTATAACAGATTTGAACGTAGCTATACTTGAACAAAAAAACTTCAGAAACAGACTTCAAAGAGGAACAGCAGAACTAAAATTCATTTGCAAATTTAACACCATTAATTTGGGCTTGAATAGGGACTGGGAGTGGCAGGCTCATTACAAAAGCAGCCTTGCCTCTCCTGGAATTTACACCTCCTCATCTATTACTGGGAGCGGGCTACATCCACCCTGATCGAATTGGCCCTGTCAACACTGGTTCTCCACTTGTGAGGTAACTCCCTTCTCTTCATGTGTCAGTATATTTATGTCTGCATCTGTCATTTTCACTCCATGCATCTGAAGAAGTGAGCTTTTTACCCACGAAAGCTGATGCTCAAATAAATCTGTTAGTCTTTAAGGTGCCACCGGACTCCATGTTGTTTTTACTAAAATAAAAACAGCTATCATTTTCCATAGTGAAAGATGCCTCTTTTCACTGTCTCATAGTTCATTGAATGTTTCAGTTCTCATATGAGTCTATTCTCCACTTGATGTACCACACATAATTCCTAGTTAGCATTGCACAAGCTTTTCATAGCAGAACGGTTGCACTTAGTTTACAGTTTTATTACAGAAGCAAAATTCTCTACATTTCAGCAAACCCTGGGGAGTCCAAGGGTGGAGTAAAATCCACTGTATTTAATTTGGTTAGACCCAGTGAATATCTGGATCCCTGCTCACATTAGTACTCACCACTGCCCCATGCTCCTCATCCATGTGGGCACTAATGATACAGCCACGTATGACTCGAAATAGATCAGCAGTGACTACAGGAATCTGCAAGCAAGGGGAAGGAGTTAAGAGCACATGTAGTGTTGTCATCCATCCTCTTGGATGAGGGTAAGGGCTCAGGCAGGGACAAGCACATCCTGGAGATTCATGCACGGCTGCACAGAGGGCTTCGGCTTCCTTGATCATGGGATGTTGGTCTAAGCAGGAGGTCTGCTGGAAAGAGGTGGGGTCCACCTGACCAAAAAGAAGAGCATCTTTGCATACCGACTCCCCGATTTAATGAGGAGGACTTTAAACTCGGTTCAAAGGGGGCAAGTGACAAAAGCCCATAGGCAAGTATAAAAAAGACAACCTTAACAGAGGACTAGATGTTGTGAGTGGCATGGAAAATTACAATAGGGTCATAGGAGCAACAAGAGGGAAATTAATGGGGGAATCTTCTTAATATCTTAGGTGTCCATGCAAAAATGCAAGGAGTACAGGGAATAAACAGGAAGAACTGGAAGTATTAGCCCATAACCTAAATAATGATCCAATTGGCATCAGCAGAGACTTGGTGGGATAAATCTCATGACTGGAATATTGGTATAGAGGGGTATAAGCTTGTTCAGGAAAGGCAGGCACGTAAAAGAAGGGAGGAGGTGTTGCATTATACATCAGGAAGGAGGTGAGAGGTGTGAATATAAAAGGAGAAAAAATAGGGGAGATGTCATTGTAGGGGTCTGCCATAAAGCACCAATTCAGGAAGAGGAGGTGGATGAGGCATTTCTAGAGCAAATAATAGAAATATCCAAAACACAAGACCCCATAGTAATGAGGGACTTTAACTATTCAGACATCTGTAGGAAAAATAAAATGACAAAACGCAAAATTTCCAATAAGTTCTTGGACTATACTGGGACAACTTTTTGCTTCAGGAAGTGAAGGAAGTAACCAGGGGGAAAGCCATTGTAGTCTTGATTCTGACCAACAGGGAGGAACTGGTTGGAAATCTGAAAGCAATTTGAGTGAAAGTGATCATGCAGTGATAGATATGATTCTAAGGAAAGTGAGAGCAGCAGAATAAGGACAATGGATTTCAAAAACCAGACTTTAACAAATTCAGAGAATTGGTAGATTAGGTCCCAGGGGAAGAAAATCTAAGGGATAAAGGAGAGTTCAGGAGAGCTGGCAGTTTCTCAAGGAGACAATATTAAAGGCACAACTGAAAACTATCCCAATGTGAAGGAGAGATAGGAAGAATAGTAAGAGGCCAATATGATTCCATCAGCAGCTCTTTAATGACTTGCAAATCAAAAAGGACTCCTACAAAATATGGGCACATGGACAAGTTGCTGAGGAGTACAAACAAAAGCACAAGCATGCAGGGCCAAAACCAGAAAGGCTAAGGCCCAAAATGAGTTACACCTAGCAAGGGACATAAAAAGAAATAAGAAGAGATTTTTAAAATACATTAGGAACATGAGAAAGATAAAAGAAAGTGTAGCTCCTCTACTTAGTGGCAAAAGAGAGCTAATAAATGAGGACATCAAGAAAGCCGAGATGTTTAATGCCTATTTTGCTTCAGTCTTCACTGGTGATCAGATAGTCATCACAATTAATATTAGCAACAAGAAGGAAGGAATGTAAGACAAAATAGGGAAAGAACAGGTTAAAGAATATTCAGATAAATTAGATGTCTTCAAGATAGTGGGGGGTCTGATCAGATTCATCAGAGAATTATAGAATACCAGGGTTAGAAGGGACCTCAGTAGGTCATCTAATCCAACCCCCTGCTCAAAGCAGGACCAGTCCCCAGTTTTTGGCCCAGATCCCAAATGGCCCCCTCAAGGATTGAACTCACAACCCCAGGTTTACTAGGCCAATGCTCAAACCACTGAGCTATCCCTCCCTCCGAAGGGTACTTAAGGAATTAGTTGAAGCAATCTCAGAACCATGAGCAATTGTCTTCAAGAACTCATGGAGGATGGATGAGGTCCCAGAGGACTAGAATAGGGTAAACATAGTATCTATCTTTAAAAGAGGGAACAAAAAGGACTCAGGTAATTATAGACCAGTCAGCCTAACTTTGATACCAGAAAAGATACTAAACCAAATTATTAAATAATCAGTTTGTAAGCACCTGGAGAATAATAGGGTTAAAAGGCAGCCAGCATAGATTTGTCAAGAACAAATCATGCCACACCAACCTAATTTGCTTCTTTGACAGGGTTACTGGCCTAATGGTGGGGGGAAGCAATGTGTATGATATATCTTGATTTTAGTAAGGCTTTTGACACAGTCCCACATTATCATAAGCAAACTAGGGCAATATGGTCTAGATGGAATTACTATAAGGTGGGTGTACAGCTTGTTGAAAGACCATATTCAAAGAGTAGTTATCAACAGTTTGCTGTCAAACTGTGATAATGTATCTGATGGGGTCCCACAGGGTTCAGTCCTGGTTCTGGTTCTATGCAATATTTTCATTAAGGACTTGCAGTGGAGAGTATGCTTATAAAATGTGTAGATGATATCACGCTGGGAGAGGTCGCAAGCATGTGGAGGACAGGATTAGAATTGAAAATGACCTTGTTACATTTGGGAATTGGTCTGAAATCAACAAGACGAAAGTCAGTAAAGATAAGTATAAAGTACTACACTTAGGAAGGAAAAATCAAATCCACAGTTACAAAATAGGGAAAGGATCTGGGGGTTATAATGGATCACAAATTGAATATGAGTGAACAATGTGATGCAGTTGTGAAAAAGGCTAATATTCTGTGGTGTATTGAAAGGAGTATCATATATAAGACCTGGAAGGTAATTGTCCTGTTCTACTTGACACTGGTGAGGCCTCAGCTGGAGTACTGTGTCCAGTTCTGGGCACCCCACTTTAGGAAAGATGTGGACAAATTGGAGCCAGTCCAGAAGAGAGCAACAAAAATGATAAAAGATTTAGAAAACGTGACGTCTGAGGAAAGGTTCAAAAAAGTGGACATGTTTAGTCTTAAGAAAAGACTGAGGGAGGAACCTGATAACAGGCTTTAAATATGTTATCATATTTAAAGAGAGAAAGGTGATAAAGTGTTCTCCATGTCCACTGAAGGCAGGACAAGAGGTAATGGGCTTAATCTGCAGCAAGGGAGGTTTAGGTTAGATATTAGGACAAACTTTTTAACTGTAAGGATATTTGAGCACTGGAATAGGCTTTCAAGGAAGGGTGCAGAATCCCCATCATTAGGGTTTTTAAAGACAGGTTAAACAAATATTTGTCAGGGATGGTCTAGATTTACTTGGTCCTGCCTCAGTGCAGGAGGCTGGACCTGAAGATTTCTCAAGTTCCAGTCCAGCTCTACATTTCTATGATTTTATACATTGAATTAAAAAGTTCCATAGCTTGGCCTTTTCAACAGCATGTTTTCACTATTCATTTTTAATGCCTTTCAGAGTCACTCTAATACTGCTAACTATGACAAGCTTTTCTGATGTTCCTGGGGTTGAAATAATGGTATTCATAGAATTCCCCTGTAATTTAACATTACTGTCAACTCACTGTAAAATGTCACCAAGTGTTTTACTACCATGACAGTCTCCAAACTTCAATCTATATTATAATATTCATTATCTTTCTTTCCCTTCCAGTAATGCTTCTCATGGACCTAGTGCAACTCTCCAAGTTTCCTACTCTCTCTATAATCTTAGAAGGAAACATCGGAAACAGTAAGCCAGGCATTAACTTCAAAGATAAAAACTTAGTTAAAGTAAATAAGATCCTCACCAGTTGTTTGTGGTTTATGCTCCTCTATCATCTACACCTATTGTTGCTCTTCATTAGCAGGTGCTACCACAGCAGCTTTACTTTAAAAAGTAGCTGGGCTGAAACTGGGCAGATGCACCAGAAAAAAGGACTCCTACCTGAGGCCAGGCAGTGACTGCAGAGCCATTCCACAGCTACAGTAGCACCCACTCTCTGAATAGATACGCCGCTACACATATCCTAGCTCATACTCCCCATCATGAAATAGGGACCATGGGATAGGATATGTGTAGTACCTTGTCATGCCCTGCCCATCCCTGGATGCTGGCCATAATGGAGCTGAGCTCTATGCTGCACAATGGTGGGGGCGTGATCCATGTCCCCCACACCCTGCACCGTGGAACTGCACAGGTTCTGTTAGCAGGAGACCCCACAGGGTCATTTGAGCTGGATTTGCCCTCTAGTTTAGTTCATTCAAACCTAAAACAAGAAATAAATTATAAGTCTTAGAAGGAGAGTGGGTCACTTTCAAACACATGGGAAATAAGGGAGATGCTGATAAACAGAAGATGGCCTGAGAGCTCTGAGATAATAAGGGGGGCTTTTTTGTTTGTTGTTTTGAAAGGTCACGCTGTGATGGCTGTAGAAGGCAGGACTGGGGAGGCCTCTTGCTGGACCTTAGGACAAGGCATAGTAGTTTCCAGTTTGTTCACATAGTCTCTTCTGTGATGATGTGCCAGTTGTTACATTCTCCGGAGGTTAATGTGCAGCTGTAACAAATGAAAAACAGTGACCAAACAGCCAACCAAAACCCAGGTTATAATAATCAGTATCCAAAACTTCATTCCTGGTCACCAGGAAAATCATAGAATCTCAGGGTTGGAAGGGACCTCAGGAGGTCATCTAGCCCAACCCCCTGCTCAAAGCAGGACTAATCCCCAATTTTTGCCCCAATGCCTAAATGGCCCCCTTGAGGATTGAACTCACAACCCTGGGTTTAGGAGGCCAGTGCTCAAACCACTGAGCTATCCCTCCCTCCTCACTGCTGCGGAGGGGGATGATTTTTCCGTATAATATAGTTTCAGGAAAATTATCATTATTGTTATGTATGATTTGCATTATGGTAATGCCTAGAGTCCCCAGCTGAGATAAGGGCCCCATAGTGCTACACACTGTATAAAACACATAGTAAGGGGAAATCTATGCACTGAAGAATTTATACTCTAAATAGATAAAACAGACAAAGAGTGGGGGGAAAGTCAGAAATGCTTCATGCTGACACATTTACTTCAGAGGACTTTCTCTTAGTATTATTATTATTGTTGTTATTTTATGTGACTAGTGCCAGAAGGGTATGCAGTGCTGTCATTTTGCACCAGTGCAGTATTTCTCAACTGGTCAGTCATGAGTCCCAGGGAGGTCATGAGGAACTGAAAATTTTATTGCAACTTGAAGCAAAGAAAATCTCTTTCCCCATGCACCGCACACCTTTACCCTTCAAGATCAAGTATTCTCTGAGAACATCTCCAAACACGCACTCACACACACACGCAACTATATTATGGAGACTTCTTGTTATTACTGATACTTTTTTACTCTTACTTTTATAATAAAGGTAAGTTACAACAAATTTGGGCTTCAAATAAGGGGTTGCCAATCCGAAAAGATTAAAAAACACTGTGCTATGCAAATAAGACCATAGAATATACATACATATATATATGCTAACAATACTACAACACTTGTATATTGACTTCCATCTGAGGATTTCTGCACACATTGAAAACAGGAGTTAATTTCTCCCAATGGTAGATACTTAAGCATTATTATTCCCATTTTACAAATGAGAAAAGTGAGGTAGAGAAAGAGTCTGTGATGGATCCAGGAATTAATATCTAGTCCTGGTCCTTCACTATACACCCGTTCTTCCTCCCTTACAACTGAAGTTTCAATTCTCAGACAGCTTATGGCAATTATATAAGAAAGTTTGAAATGCATCACTGGACTCTTCCACCTCAGTGTTACTTTAACAGGAATTACTTGTGAGACAAAGACTAACACTTTCTCCACTAACACAGGAAGCAAAAGAAAATTGGCACCGGTCTGAGTCTTGTTTTCCAAGAGTGACATCTAGAGTTTTAGCTGAAATATAAAATGGCTTTTTTTTACTTGTCTGATGCAAAAATATAGTGAATTCTTGGCCACATGTAATATTTTGTAATGTCCTTTAATTGCTATATGTTTTAAAGAAAATTTTATACAAAATACAGTATTGTTAAGTGACTTGTATATGGCTTGTTTTTGCTGCAATACTCCACTATTAAATAATTATTTCTTTTTTGCAGTTCTGTAATGATATCCTTTTGTTTTACATATGTTGATTGATTAATGAATGGAGCCTTGCACCATGCCTGGTGATATTATCTCACTCATTTTACAGATGAGGAGACTGAGAAGCAGTTTGTGGCCGAAGTCATGCAGCAAATCAGTGGACGAGCCAGGAATAGAACCACAGACTTGTGTCTCCTATTGCTGTACTGTGACTGCTAGAAGCCACCCCCTCCTTTTGGCAGGTAGATTTAGTAAACACTGGATATGAAAACTGTTTTCACAGATAATCTGGTTTGCATGTCGCTTTGAAGGAGAGATGGGCCTAAACAAAACCTGGCATCAGAAAACCTCTCAGCTCTGGAGAATTTTGGCTCTGGATCCTAGATTTGCCTCTAGGTCTGCATTTACACTAGACAACAAAATTAGTGGGACAGTGCCAATCTAAATACTAATGGCACAGCATGCCTACACTAGCCATGCTGTTTCGGCTGCTGTCAAGGTTCCTCCCCCACTCTGAACTCTAGGGTACAGATGTGGGGACCTGCATGAAAAACCTCCTAAGCTTATCTTTACCAGCTTAGGTCAAAACTTCCCCAAGGTACAAAATATTCCACCCTTTGTCCTTGGATTGGCTGCTACCACCACCAAACTAATACTGGTTACTGGGGAAGAGCTGTTTGGACGCGTCTTTCCCCCCCAAAATACTTCCCAAAACCTTGCACCCCACTTCCTGGACCAGGTTTGGTAAAAAGCCTCACCAATTTGCCTAGGTGACTACAGACCCAGACCCTTGGATCTTAAGAACAATGAACAATCCTCCCAACACTTGCACCCCCCGTTTCCTGGGAAATGTTGGATAAAAAGCCTCACCAATTTGCATAGGTGACCACAGACCCAAACCCTTGGATCTGAGAACAATGAAAAAGCATTCAGTTTTCTTACAAGAAGACTTTTAATAAAAATAGAAGTAAATAGAAATAAAGAAATCCCCCCTGTAAAATCAGGATGGTAGATACCTTACAGGGTAATTAGATTCAAAACACAGAGAACCCCTCTAGGCAAAACCTTAAGTTACAAAAAAGATACACAGACAGAAATAGTTATTCTATTCAGCACAGTTCTTTTCTCAGCCATTTAAAGAAATCATAATCTAACACGTACCTAGCTAGATTACTTACTAAAAGTTCTAAGGCTCCATTCCTGGTCTAACCCTGGCAGAAACCAGCATATCGACAGACCCACAGACCCTTTGTTTCTCTCCCTTCTCCCAGCTTTTGAAAGTATCTTGTCTCCTCATTGGTCATTTTGGTCAGGTGCCAGCGAGGTTACCTTTAGCTTTTTAACCCTTTACAGGTGAGAGGAGCTTTCCCCTAGCCAGGAGGGATTTCAAAGGGGTTTACCCTTCCCTTTATATTTATGACAACTGCACAGAGTAAATCTGAAAATTTGAAAACTCCTAAGTAACTTAGGGCTAGATCCACAAAGGGACATAGGCCAGGGGCGCTGGAACAGGGGAGCCAGGGGGCCATGGCCCTCTCACTTTTTACTGGTTGTAAGGGCAAGCAATGCGGGGAGGGTTGGAGAGGAGTGAGCAGGGGCGGGGCCTCAGGGGAAGAGGCGGTGCAAGAGTGGGGCCTCGGGGAGAAGGGGCAGTGCAGGGATGGGGCCTCGGGGGCGGAAGAGTCATGGTTCGGGCCCATGTAGCCCCCCACTTTTAGGGCACTTCTGCTGCTCCGGACAGAGGCATTGCAATGCTCAATATTCCTACTGCCAACTTTTAGGTGCCTTGCCACCCAGTGGCATCCACAGCCCCCAGTTAGACATCTAGACTCCCTGTACAGTTATGGGGAAAGATAGGTACCTAAGAATGGCATCCACAAAAACCAGCATGCTGAGCTAGCCAATAGGAAATGCTGAGGAGAGGGGTGTGGCCTAAGCTCCACCTCTTAATAGGATTTAGGCACCGAGGTCTGGCCCAGAGGGTATCTTCTTGGGATTCTCAGCTGAGCTCTCTCAGAGTTAGGTGCCTAAGTGGTTAGGGCACCTACCTGGGAGGTGGGAGATGCAGATTCCAGCCCCTCTGTTCCCATGACTATTGAATTACTTGTACAGAATGGAACACCATGAACAGGAAAGACAGAGAGACCCACCACTCAGCCAAGTGGCACTGAATGCGGGGCCTTGCAACCTATTGTCATGAGTTTTAACAAGTGAGCAAGCAAATGTCTTCTTTAGCAATTACACAATTCCTAATCCTCAGCGGATACGGTCAGACGATTGCTTCGTGTCAACATCCAATTGAAAGAGTTATAAAAATATACTAGGGGCCCAATCCTGCCCTGTGGTGGCTTCTCCCATCCTATAACACCCAGATGGCAGCAGGTCAGAATCTCCACATAGCACTCTGATCGGCAGGAGGCCAGGCTAGCTCCACTGCTTCGGGGGGAGCGGGCCATGGGTTTTTCTGTTCTGTTCAGGTTCTTACACTGCCCCAATCACCATGGTATCTGAGCATTAATGGCCTGCAGACACGGTCAGGCCACTGGTCTGCCTGAGCATGTAATGTGACTGGCAACCTCTTTAGACCAGGCAGAACTCCTGCCCCTTTCCAAAGCAGTAGTCATTTGTGTCCCCTGTGCATTTCCGCTGCACAGGGGACACAAACCATGGTTTCATTAGTTCTCTGTTTGCACCTGGTTGCCATTCCTTTTCCCGGAACAGGATCTGTTAGCTACAAACTCTTTATGCAGAATTACGTATTCAAATAAAAGAGAGAGATTTCGGACTATATTTCCCTATTACTAGGCAGGGCCGGCTCTGGGCACCAGCAAAGCAAGCAGGTGCTGGCAGCAGCACATCTATAGGGGCGGCATTCGGGTCATCCTTTTTGTTCTTTTCGCTTGGGGGCCGGCCCTGTGGGCGCTCACCCAGGTAGACACTGTCCCGGCCCCCAAGCTGCGGCCGAAGTCCAGGTGGAAGAGCCGCAGCGAGTGGCCAAAGCTGGCCCTGGGACTGGGGTCCAGCAGCAGTGTAGGGGAGGGAGCTCTAGGGCTGCTGTCGTTCACCCCGCCGGCGGGCTCCGACACGTGGAGCGCGGGACACTCGGGCTTGGGGCCGCCTCGTGGGGCGCACGGAGGAGCCGCCTGCAAGTGTCGCAGGACGGCAGCCCCCCAGCGCCGCAGCCGGGGCTGGGCGAAGCGGCCCGAGCTGCCCAGGGGTTGCGGCAGGGCAACGAGGAGCAGCAGCAGCAGCGGTGCCATAGAGGGGACAGGTGCCCGAGGCACCTCCGTGCAGGGCCCGCACCCCGCTCTCTGGGGCTCTGCTCCCCGCCAGCCTCTCCCTCTGGGGCTGCCCTGCCCCGGCTCCTCAGCACCCTGCCGGGGAGTTCCCCCTAGCTCTGCCCTCCCAATTCCCGGCCGATCCTGGAGGCGGGAACCCCGCTGGAGGAACCCTGGGCTGAGGCGCCGCCCGGGAGCCCTGCTGCTTACCCCGACCCTGCCAGTGCTGGACTGGCTGGAGGCAAGGGGGGAGTGGGCAGAGTCAGGGCCTCCATGGTCTCTGTAAAGGAGTCGGGTGGATGCAGCCTCCACCCCTGCTAGTGTCATGAGCGGGATGCTGATGACCTGCCCTGGGAGCGAGTTGCCAATGACCCAGGGCTGGGGTAGCAGGGGGGTGCTGTGGGGGGGGTGAAAGCCCAGGGCTGGGGCGGCAGGGTGGGTGCTGTGGGGGGGAGGGCACTGGTGGGGGGAAGGGGAGGACCCCAGAGCTAGGGTGGCAGGGGGTGCAGGGCATGGGGGGGCGGAAGAGCCCAGGGCTTGGGCAACAGGGGAGAAGGGGGGGAGCCCAGGGCTGGGGTGGGGGGCAGCCCAAAATTTTTTTGCTTGGGGCAGCAAAAAACCTAGAGCCAGGCCTGTTACTAGGGTATATTACTGAAAGGTGTGCAGGAGCGGGCTCAATGTGCGTAGGAAGAGTAGATCATTCCAAAAGAGGAAAGATGGAAATCCATTATAAAAAATAGTATACATCATTTGGAGGAAACATTTGGCTTCAGAGCCCTGAATGCTTTGTCCAGAGTTTTCTTTGAAATTATTTTGTACTTAAATATAATTGTCTGCTAAAGACACTGATCTTTCTGATCGCACAACTGCTTGTGACACCTAAACACAATGGATGAAATCCAACCTGGTCCCATTGAAGTCAATGGCAAAACTCCCACTGACTTCAGTGGGACTAGGATTTAACCCAAAATATTTGGATAAACTGCATTATGTGCCTCAAATCATAAATAGAAAATACATGTTATTGGGCCAGTTGTTGCTTACTTAATATATTGCTGTGGCCGCTGAAAATATGCTTTGGTTTGCCAGGTACCTGCAAAAGTTACAGTTACAATGTAGGTTTCAGAGTAACAGCCGTGTTAGTCTGTATTCGCAAAAAGAAAAGGAGGACTTGTGGCACCTTAGAGACTAACCAATTTATTTGAGCATGAGCTTTCGTGAGCTACAGCTCACTTCATTGGATGCATACTGTGGAAAGTGTAGAAGCACACAAAGCATGAAAAAAAATACCAATGTACAATGCCATTACAAGGTTGCCCCCTTGTGGAATAAGAAGGTATGTACTTGTGGCACCTTAGAGACTAACCAATTTATTTGAGCATAAGCTTTCGTGAGCTACAACTCACTTTATCGGATGCATGAAGTGAGCTGTAGCTCACGAAAGCTTATGCTCAAATAAATTGGTTAGTCTCTAAGGTGCCACAAGTACTCCTTTTCTTTTTGCGAATACAGACTAACACGGCTGCTACTCTGAAAGAAGGTATGTGTAAGTCTAACATTTGGTATATTTACTACCCTCACTGAGCAAGAACTTTTGCGTTTGTGGTGCCAAAATATTGTAAACTGATGTCACTTTTGGTAGGTGATATATTCTCTGTTGATTTTATCAGGAGTGATTTTCAGGTATTTCTAAATCCACGCTAAACTGAAGTGCTTCCAGCTGAATCAGACAGCTCATTTTATCCGGTTTTTAACAGACATTACGTGACGATTTAAACTCTCATAAGTTAGTAACTTCAGTCTCCTCCTTTTCACCATCCAGCATCTAGCTCCTCCTTTTTTCTCCTATCCTTTTAACATCGCTAATGCATCCTGTCATTGGGTACTTAAAATCATTAGATTTCTCCAGTAGTGTCAGGAAAGAATGAAGTGAAAAAGTTGATATGGATTGAAAAGTAAAGAATGAGCATTGGGAAGTTTTCAGTCATCCATTGACCAATCATATGAGAGATACCAAAGGTTTTTTTTCCAAAGCTGTTATTTTCTCATGTGAACTCATCTGATTTCCTGTCTTTGAAGATATAGAGCAGTTGAAAAAAAGTTTAATTTACCTGCAAATTGTCCATGGTTGTGAAACTGCTGTCATTTTCCCTCTACTTAGACCTCTCCAGATTCTCTTATTTTCACCAAACCTATGGAATATGTATATAATGTATTATTCTGGATGATTTGGGGGATTGATAAGTACAAGTCTAGTAAGTATACCTGTTACTGTACATAGCTACAAGACTAACACAGCTTTGCTGTTTGTCCTGACACATCTCGTTCAGTTCTTTAAACACTGTGTACCAAATTCTCTGACGGTGCAAATTAACCATGTTCCACTGAAGTCAAGAGAGCTGCATCAGTTTATTCCAGCAAAGAATCTGAGCCAGGATCGCTGCACTCAGTATAGCTGAGCACTGAAATGCCTTCTGTCACTGAAATTCAAGAGAGTAAATTTGTGTGGGGGGGTGGAGGGTGAGAAAACCTGGATTTGTGCTAGAAATGGCCCATCTGATGATCACTTTAGATAAGCTATTACCAGCAAGACAGTGGGGTGGGAGGAGGTATTGTTTCATATTCTCTGTGTATATATAAAGTCTGCTGCAGTTTCCACGGTATGCATCCGATGAAGTGAGCTGTAGCTCACGAAAGCTCATGCTCAAATAAATTGGTTAGTCTCTAAGGTGCCACAAGTACTCCTTTTCTTTTTGCGAATACAGACTAACACGGCTGTTACTCTGAAACCTGAAATTCATTCTGTTATTTCTGTCAAAACACACTATTCAATCAATGCTATTTGTTCAAGAGCAGCAGTCCTTGTAATTTAACAGGAAAAAAATCCCATAGTTCAGTATGTGGTAAATACTACTGCTGAAAGTTAATTGCCAGACTGCAAAGCTGACAAGCTGATGTTATGACAGTTCATTGCCTGTATTGAAAGGCTCCTTTCTTCATCTCATCATTCTTCATGTTATACATAAATATAAAGGGATAGTTTTCTGTTCTCCTATGTGAGTGACAGAATCTGCGATCAAGCAACATAATTAACCCATGGATTGAAAATAATAGCTTGTCATCAGTAAATGCAGCTATGATTTCTGACAGGTTTCCAGAAATCTATCAAAATGTTGGTATCCATTTTTAAAATGAAGTAATTGATGCTAAAGAAAATTAGAGTGCATTGCAAATTGCCACTGTATATTGGCTGTCATCACATTTCACGGTACATAGATATTTTGTTGGTACCGTGTATACGATGAGCAAAATCCTGCTTTTACAATATATAGCAGGGCTGTTTGAGGAGGCAGAGTAGAGTCAGCCATGCAGTGGGTCCCTGAGCCATCCTGACTGTGAAAGACAAAGAAGGTTTGTGTGGGGAGGCAGTATGGACCATATCTGAATGGTCTTCAGTAAAGGGTGAATTGGAACCCTGTGATCCAGCTTCAGTAAGGGGTAGCATGCAAGGGTGCCAGGACCTTTGTAGAAGTGGGGGGGGGGACAAGGAGTTAAAATGCTGCTTAAATATCCCAGAGAGTACAACTGTAATACACATAACCAGAGTACAAAATGTAGCCACATTATAATATTTAAGGTATGAACAAAAAAAATAAGACAACTTTGTTCTAAACATTACTGGAGTGGGTGCGGGGAGGGAAGTGATTTCCAGCCTGTTCCCACCTCGAACTCGCAGGCTCTGCAAGAGCCTTCCGGGCAGGGGTTTAGCACCAGCTTTGCCCCATCTCACCCCACCCCACCACCAAGCTTGGCCCCGGTACTGTCCCCAGGGAGCATGGGGCTGCTCCGTCCCCTGGGCTTTGTTACCAAGGCAGCAGCCATGTGCGGTGCCACTCCTCCTGCAGGGGACACCCTCCCCTGGAGAGCCTTCTCCGGCCAGTCTCCACAGCCACTGAAGCCCCTGCAGTCAGGTTCCCTGGGGCTCCAGTGAACAATGCCCTAAGGCTTAACCCCTTCCTGCCTGCGCTGCAGCTGGGGGACAGGAGGCAGCTAGGTTATGTCAGTGGCCAGCAGCAACCTGGAGGCGTTAGCTGCCTTTCTGCACGGTGGGAGCAGGAAGGGATGGGAGCTGCTTCCCGCCACAGGGGTGGGAGGAGAAGGGATAGAGCTCTGCAAAGATATGGGCCAAGTCATCCCTTTCCCCTCTCCCCTTATGGCTGGAAGTAGCTCCCGTCCCTTCCTGCCCATGCAGTGCCGACAGGCTGTTGCTGGCCACATTCTGGTGTGATCCCTAGCTGAAATCGGGGGGAGGATGTGACACCCCCCCCATGCCTCCCCACAACCAGCACCTCTGATGTTTTTCCCACGGTGCATATGTTTCTTTTAGTTAAAAGTTTTTCCCACGGTGCATATGTTTCTTTAGGTTCAGCGTGACCATCTGACCCCCCCTCCCCCCCCCAGTTCCAGCACCGGTGGTAACATGTAGCTGTGCTCTCCCGGAGCAGGGTAAAAGGCAGATTGTGACTCTCAGAATCACAGTCACAGCTTCCTCCTCTGTGTAGGCTCCAGGGTGCTGACCAGGGCATTGGAGGTTGGGAGTAAAGCCAAAACTCCACCTGCTCCTCACCTGCCTGCCCACTTGCAACCTACCTGTGTTGGAAGAGTAATAGCAACCAGCCAGCAGCTACTCTGGGCCCTGCATAGGCTCCAGGAATGTGGGTAGCCAGTGAAGGAGGCAAGTAGCTCCTTACACATGCCTGCTCCCCTGTGCAGGAACCCAAGAGAGTTCATAATTGATTGAGCCCTAAAGGAATCCCATACTCTCCCTCAGTAACAGTCTGCTGACTGCAGCATATGCACAAAGCATTCATGCCTCTGCCCCCAAACTGCCTACCTATTGCCCTAAGACATCAGTCCCCAAACTTGTTATCTCACGCCCCCTCTTACCCGTGTCTACCCCTCCTCCGCCCCCGGAGATGGAGCCAGGAGCAGGCCGCAGCTCTGGGAAGGGGGGACGTGGACAGGAACAAGGGGGCCGTGGCTGGGGCTACAGCTGGGGGCGAGGGCGGGGCCAGGAGTGGAGCCAAGGCCAGGGGCTGAGGCCGGCAGCTGGGACCCCAGGCACAGAGCCAGGAGCGGAGCCCTGGGCACAGGATCAGCAGCCGGGGCTGGGACCTGGAGAGGAACTGGGTGGCGCTCCCTCCTCGCCCCCCCCCCACCACCACCATGGGCTTGGCCCAGGCTTCATCTGCTCCCCATCCCTGCATGTTCCTCTGTGCCCCCTGTGGGGCACGCCCCACAGTTTGGGGACCTATGCCCTAAGAGAAAAAAACACACCCTTAGCTTATGGAGTGTTACTGCACAAGGCAAGCTGTGGCCCTATGTATCGTCGGGTCAGTAAAAATGATGTGTGAACATTAGTTACTGTGCAGCTTGGTGCTGTAAAACTATTCCACCATGTATTTGCAAACACCAACATATATACTTTATACTATGGATTAAAATAATTTTGAATTCCTGATTAGTCTCCACTGGGAATTTTTTAAAATATGTATAGTCAATTCTATTTCAGACTAGAGCTCTTTCTTAATTATACAGTATATGAAAGATTCATTGTAAATCCTTAGCCTCATTTTAATAATACTTACACTTAGGCTAAATTTACCTTGCAAACCCAATCTCCCAGATCAGTAATTGTATTAATTTATTTATCATCTCAGCATTCCATTCTATGATATGCTTTCTGCATTGCATCATTTCAGTGATAGTTAACCACATCTCAAAGAACACGCATAAGGAATAGGCAGATATTTTGTCATTAACAATGGTATGTTTATTAGACATCACGTTAAATTAACAGTAATGACAAACACTTAACATGTCTCATTTATGTATATAATGTTACACACCAGCAATGTCTACATCCGTAACAAAGCACAAAAGTAAGCCTTAATGCGAGTGAGGTAATTAGAACCACTTGCGCTCAAACTAAAATCACTAGATATAGCGCTTTATCCCAACGTACAGAGCAATGAGTGAAGTACTAGCAAGGGCTGTGTCATCTGCCCGGGGTACTGTACTACTTCGTTGGTTCTTCTATGAGAACGTATGGTTTTTGGGTGGGACTTTCAAAAGTGCTCCAGGTAGGCCTGAATTTGATCCCATGATTGACTTCAGTGAGAACAGTTAGACCAACTCTGAGTGCTCTTGGAAATCCCAGCCTTGACGACATTATGGACAAAAACAGTTTTTCAGTGTGATAAATTACTGCCAGGCTGATTGCATATCATCTTTCTGATGATTTGCAGTGCTTTTTTGTTTTGATTAGAGTGCACAGTATGGTGGCATTTTCTTGTGTCACTTTCCTTGACTTTTATTTGATGGTTTCTATGTAAGTCTGAATCCAGGGAAGGAGAATATCAAGTTCACTGATGGCTTTGTAGATGCCCTTTTCTCCAAGCTGTCAGTAAGAGAAAGGTGTTAGAAGTAGAAGTCAACCATGTTTTCAAACAGTGCAACTTTGAAATCAACTATCAGAGCTTTACCTTATCAAATGTTTTCTTTATTTTTTTGACAGCCGTAGTTATTCTAGTGGATGGAGCACAAGGTAGCTGAAGGGACAAGAAGAAAATCAGAAGAACTTCTTGTAATGTGGAGTCTGGCGTAAGCAACTGATAATAAGGAAGAACAGAGCCCGTCATATAGCCTCCTCGGTGCTTCTGATACAGATATGTAAAGGTAGCAACGTTTGGGCCATACTTGCTGTTGTAAATGGGTGAGTTTATATAAGCTTTTGGAAGATATGTGAGCACACTTGGGAAAGCTATAAAACATAAAACAGTGAAACTTGTACAAGGGACCACTCACGTTAGGAACCTCCTTCTTTTAAGAGACCTCTGCAAAGTAGTGAGTGCAATTCTGTTCCCTTACATGGTTACTTAAAGTGGGTTTAAAGCTATTTACAAAGTTAATTTACGTTTCCATGTGGAATTTTTAATGATTGTTCTTCCCATTTTTAGTGCTAATTAAGGGCCCAATTCTGCAATCTTGAACTGCAAACTTTCAATTCCCATTGAAGTCATTGGGAGTTTTGTCAGAATAAAGCCTGAAAACCATTTTCTCCTGTAACTAAATTTAGCAAGGAAGCCATAGATGTAAGTGTCAAGTAGAGGTATCCGACCAGCCACATATGGCTATCTGAAACATAGATTTATATAATCACTGAAGAATCAAAATGAAGCTGGGTGTGGAGGGAAAGGGTTTATTTAATCTAACCCATGCTGTAAAAACTAAAGATTGGAATTCAGTAAGATACTGGTCCAGTACATTGCTTTTATCAGTCTGAATGTTTTTTTCTTCCCTTCAGCAGCCTACGGAGCCTCCTGCAGTGACCTTCATGGCATCCATCAGCAGATGGGGCCCTGGAGCACTGAGAGCAACATTAGAGAAAGAAAGCAGACTTAAAGACTTGCTCCCTTTGACTCGTCAGGAAAAATTGTCAAAACTGCTCATCTGCTTGAGTAAAAAGTGAATGGCCTGCTCCAGGAGTAAGGTACTGCTCAATGTAAGGAGGGCAAAATCCAGAGCTTTATTTAGAAGGACAAAGGGCTGAGCAGCTGAGGTCTGAACCTATGGTTCCAGGGAGCCTGTGTGATGCTTAGATCACAGAGCTATCCCTATAGAATTGGCTTTGATTCTTTGATTGAACTGGCATTTAGGGTCCTTTATGCTGTGTCTATACATCAACTGGCACAGTGGAGCTCCAAACCTGACTGGCACCTCTGAGTGCTACCACAATACAAAGAATAAGAATGTGGACTGATTGAATTGATGGCGAAGTAGGGAGTCCAGGTTTGGAATTTGTGTAGCAAACTAGAAGACAAACTTAGGGGAGACTCACTCTCCCAAAGAGCACACACACACAAAAAAGACACGCCCTTCCCCCCCCCCCCCCCGCACAAATCACAGAGCCGCCACAGTCAGGAGCATGAAGCCATTGACAATGTCTTTTACTAGTAGTGTTCATTTTAAAAGAAGTTTTCCAAGTGATTCGAAAATGATTTTAAAAATTATGACACTCCGACTAAAGATCCCCACTACTCTCAACTCATCATTAAAATCTTTTGTGATGTCATTGTCCCACTAATTCTTATTCCTTCTAGGAGTTCTCCTGCAAATGAGGAAGTCAAGATCTGATATTTCTTATTAACAAATCAAGCAAAAAACTACTGAGGTCTAGATTGCCTTTAACCTTTATCAGAGGTGCCTTGGAAAGAGAAAATGTAAACAAAAGCTACTTTAATGGATAATGCTATAACTTTTCTATACAAAATATTTAAACATTACTTTTTAGGCTTTTTTTAGGCAAATTAGTCATGATTCTTTATACTTTTAAACAGTGATACAGTATGCCACAGAACTAATGCATCCAAAAGAGATGACACTGAATTTATTTTTTTAAATGACTGTTCATAGAGTCATAGATTCCAAGGCCAGAAGGGACCATTGTGATCATCTAATGTGACTTTTGTAAAATACAGGACATAAAATTGCCCCAAAATAATTTATAGAGAATAATTCTGCCCCAAGTGTTCATACATATTATACAACTGTTCTTTCCACCTAATGGGAAAGTGAGCTCTCTATATGATTAGGTGGATTATGTTCGGGCTGTGGTGTAAGATCTGCTAGTGAGTCTGAAATTAAATTGCAACAATTCAAATCATGCAATGAATTTGTTGGATTTGGGCACATTGTTCAAATGTAAGGTAAAATTTTCAAAAGCTTTAAGTGACATAGGAGCCTAAATCCATTTCCAAAAGAGATTTAGGCACGGGAGAACACGTCTCATTGAAATAAATGGGAATAAGGATCCTCAGTACCTAAGTCACTTTTGAAAGTGAGATTTGGTCTCTTAAATCAGGTAGATGCTTGTGAAAAATTTTCCCATAGCCTACTGGATAATGACTTGAGCTGATGGTGTAATAATCAGAATGATAATGTAGTGCGCATTATTTGGTAGGGCCTTTATATCAGAAATATTTGGTCAAAAAATAGAAGTTTTTATATATAGTATGGAATCATATGTTACTGACTGAGTCAGAACTATCTTAGCTATATGACTTTTCTGGAGTACATGGGACTATACAAGATGCTTGTCTGATAATGAATTACTATTGCCTTGGTTGTCCCAAGAACTTGATTCCCCGGAAGGTGGCACCATCATTATGTGCCACTCCTCTGAGACTGGCATGTTGACTTGGAAGAAATTCCTTCTTATGAGCATCTTATACATAAGATAAATCATAAAAAGGAAGAATGTATCTTATCTAAAGGAGACAACAGATGTGCAAATAAGAGGATCATGAGATTGCTAAACTCTTTGGGGGTGAAGCGGTATAGCAATCCAGGACTTTGTGTAAAGTATTCATTGGGTTTTGTTCTTTGTCTACATTTTATGTTATTCTTATGTAAGATTTTGTATCATTGATTTAAAATCAGTATAGCGTTTACTTTTAAAAGTGCTGTCGAAATGACAAAAATTAGAAATCTTGCCTTATAGTAAATTCTGAAAGCTAATGTTAAATCTTTTCTCAAATACCTGTTTTTTTCTAGTAGAAGAGAAGGGGACTTCTCCCGCCTATAAATATTTTTTCAGTACAGTTCCTGTCAATATCCAGAAATCTAAACTCTAAAATACTTAGATTTTTATCGAGTAAGCACTGGCTCTAAATGTGCAATACAACAAAAAACCCCGTGTATCTTGTCTACATAGTTATACAGTACAGGATCCAAGTTATTTGTAGGTTAGAGTGTGCTACAGGTTGCAAAGAGTGCAATTATTTGGTAGTAATTAATATTCATAATTCAGTCATTGCTGGTAGTTTGAGTTTCTTGGAATGTGTTGGTGCCTTTAATGGCATAATTGATTTTCTGAAAAAACAGTGGAATTTCTTTACATTTTAAATACAATATGGCAAACTGAATATGTCAAAGACATCAAATTATGGCACACTACATGATGGGTGTGCATGCATGTATGTATGAATGTAGTATATACATATATAAAGAATTGCTATAACATACAAAAACCTAGGATGTCCTTAACGATAGAGTCTGAGTACTGGTGGGGGTTTTCCCATTGATATTTTAATGTTTTCATGTGGTACAAACATATAGAATGTGTTTTAGTTGAGCTGTAATGCTGCAAGGGCTTCTCTACATTTGATTATTTTGTACTGCAAATATTTGTATGGAATTAATATCTACTTATACATTTATTAATAGATATAATTAGATACATTTTGATTCTATGACTTGTGTCATACATTTCTACCCTCTTTCATTCCTCATCTGTATATAAACGGCTAGTCATTTCCAGGGGTGCTGGAACAATTTATATAGTGGGGGTGCTGAGAGGCATTGAACCGAACTGTAAACCCTGGATATGATCGAAACCACGTCAAGCTGGGGGGTGCAGCAGCACCCCCCACACTTCTAGTTCCAGCACCTATGGTCACTTATTACCAGAATCCTCTATTTGTGACACCATGGCTGGCAATCCTGGAAGAGATTATCACAAGGGATTGTGATTTCAAGTGAGAGAAAAGCAGGTGGAGGGGATGAATTTCTAAGGACCAACAATCCTGTTTTCATACGAATAAAACTCAGGAGAGTAAATAACTGATGTTTCATGATACAGTGAAAATTGTTTCAAAATACTTTGGGATTCTTGTCTCATTTTTCATGAAACACGAGCAGCGGTTTCAAATGGAAATATTATTTTTTTGCTGCATTAATGAAGTGTGGGTAAGAATTAACCACTCCTTAAAGGTACATTGCTGAAGTAGGAACACATAACAGGTATTATGCTCTGTGAGCATCTCTAGTTATTATGGAGGTCAGTGGAGTTAGGAGTCTTCTGTGAGAGAAAAAAACGTGTATTCAGGCTTCCCTCACATGGAGTGTTTTCTGTGTTGGCACAAGACAACCTCCAGCTAACCTCCAGGAGATTGTGCCCTGCTGTGCTGGGACATAGGATAGAGTTCAGAGTCCCCCTCTTCCAGCTCTACCTGTCCAATTGCAGCCTCAGTGCTCAGGTTGTAGCTGCACCCTGGAAGCAGTAGGTGGAGAGTGGGTTGGGAGTAGGCTCTATGATACACGTGCGCACACACAGAGCAGCGCTAGCATTAGGCGTATGCTAAATGAGTGTAGTAAAATTTCCCCCGCACAACTGGGAAGCCCCAGGAAAGCATTGTGCTCCTCAGAGAGCTCTGAATCACCCCGCCTGCTAAAAGGATGATCTAGCCCTTTTCTGGTGCTTGGGATAGCCTGGCTCACTTCGCTTCAAAGAAGATACTCACACAGTTGTTTAGGTTCTCCTGCAGGGCCTGAAAGGCGCTAGCCAGGTAGACCTTTTCACTTCCAAAATCAAGGCCTCCAAAAACATTTTTCACATAGAATGAGAGAAGCTGATCTCGAACGCTGCAATTTTTCTGAAAACAAAATACATCAGACATTAATTCAATGTGAAACTGTCACATCAAATCTGGCCTAAAATTTAAGTTTTATCAAATTCACCATTTATAAAACAGACGGGCAATAGGAATCCTTTTGTCAATTTCTTTATTGTCCCGATGGACAGCCATTTGCTTTTATTTTTTTGAACAAATAAACATTACCACAGGGGGGATTGCAACCCAGACAATGCAATATTGTGCTAACCCGAAAGCGAAATACACCAGAGACTGATCATTAACAAAAGTATAATCAATGAATCTATTATTTTCTGTCCTAGAATGCGAAACATAGACATGTAGCAAATATAGTGAACCCCAAATTACATTATTTGGGCCAAATTATAGGTGTCCTTATGTGGATTCACTGGGAGGCAGGAGTCCAATTCTCCTCTTCCAGTGCAATATTGCGCTGGGGGAGGGGGGAAATTCAGCACAGCTGTTTGGGATTCCGGAATGCTATGTGGGGCCACTAGCCTTCCTGCCATAATACACACCCTAACAGGCCATATGTGGGAAGATGGGGGCATAACTATGGTCTTGGCCCTCAGGTGAACTAGCTAGTCCCTGGAAAATACAGCTGGGGAAGAGCACCTGCTATACCATTTTCACTGGTGCAGCAAGCACCAGTACTAGTCTTCCCAGTTATCATCCCAGACAGTATGCCAGCCTCTACCTTATACAGGGACAAAGTGCCTCCAACTGCCCCCACCTGGCACTACAGTCACTCAGCCCTTCCCTTTCCCATTCCCTCCCCCTACATCCCAGTGCTAGGGGGCCTGTAAGAGAATCTTTTTCAGTGTTAATAGCCCAATGTGTTATTCGTAGGGAGTTTTTCAATCTCTGGTCCTCAGTCTAATATTGTCCCTCAAAATTAAACACAAATCACCAAATTCTCTAACAGAAACCATTCCTTTTGATCAGTCCCTCCGACCTCCTTCAGAATGAAATATGATCAAAGTAAAGAAGTGGAAAACAAAGAATCCAGATCTTACCATAAACAAATTTTTGGTTGTCTTTTTTAACAATCTTCTGTTCTTGATGAGATCTTTCTACAAAGAATAATGAATTTTAATTTAGATTAATGTACATCTAACCTTCCCCTCCAGATCAGAAGGAGGAAAGATGGATTTTTTGTTCTGTGTTTGTATAGCACCTAGCACAAGGGGGTCATGGGCCATGGCTGGGGCTCCTAGGTGCTCTGGTAATACAAGTAAATAATAATCATTAATACACAGGACTAGAACTCAGATCAGAGTTGTTCCCAACTCTGCCACACACTTCCTCCATGACCTTGGGAAAGTCACTTAACCTGTCTATGCCCCCTTGTTTTACCCATCTTTAAAACTGGGATAACAATACTGTCCAATCTCATGGCAGTGTAGAGAGGATTAATTTATTAAAATTGCCAGGTGCTCAGATACTCTGATGCCACAGAAATATCTGTAAGTAAGTAAAAATGAACATATAATCTTTCCAACCAATGGGATTAACTTACTGGAATAGATGCTTTGAAAGTAGTTGCCTTGACATATAGGTTCTCTGTCACTTTGGAGATCATTCCTTTTCGACAGCCTGAGGATGCCTTTTTGCCTTCAGCAATGAAAAGACACAGTAGAACTAAAAGAAGACCAGACCTGAAAAGAGAATACGGTCTCATTCTCCCCACTCCTTCCTGCCTCTGGTATAGTCACAGCAGCCTGTGGGATATAAAAAGACTGGTTAGATGACAAAGGTTAACCTAATTTTGTGAACCCTCACAGCAGCTTCTCTGTTGAGATGTTCATATAGATAATATATTGCTGATGTGTTGGTAGATCACTTTTGTTGCTCTATTTTGATACATCTTGCTCCACTTTCAGCTAGTTTGACCACACCAGCTGTGACGTTTGTAAAAGCAATCTCCATATTTACTGGCAATAAGGGCTAGGTTTCCAAGAAAGAAGAGCTTCGCTCTCACATTGAAAGGCTTCTTTCTTTTTCTTCAGTGGTCTATTGAAGAGAAAATGGTTAAATTGGTTAGCTTGGTGTTGTGACAAAAGGTAGTGGGTTTCTGAATATTTTCTCAAGTGTAAAGGATTTCTGCAAAGTGTGATGGTAGCTTTTTCCAAAACACATGCCATAGTTTGAAACTATTCTAAAAGCATTAGAAAGCCAGTTATTCCCAAGGGAAATGGACTAAGCTGGCATCACACCTGTGATCTTATATTTTAAGGATTCTGTTTGAGCGAATGAATTCTTTCTGTCAGTACATTATGAAATAACCTATGTCATAATAGAGAAAACACCATTTATTTAATTTTTAAGGTGTCGCTTTTTGAAAGTATTAAGGGGTAACAAGGAACCACCATGAAAGATGTTGTGGTGGGGGAGTCACATCATGGTGCTGTTCTGTGTAGTTTTCCCAGTTCTTTTTCTAAGCATGTGAGTGCTGTTCAGTCGTTAAAAAAAAGTTTGTATTTTTTCAGGGAGCTGTGGTAGGTAGCATGGGAGTTTGTGCTCTTCCTTAATCTCTCTAATTAGAGTCACTTATCAAAGCAGAATTGTTTCCTGGGAACCAAGCACTGGTGTTTGGATTGAGATCCCAAAAGGACGGGATTGCCTATATACTGTTTGTGACCACCTCTGTTCAAGGGCTGGTGCTTGTAGAGTGAAATAAAAAAGCTGCATTAAGAATATACCGAGAATGGGAAATCTGTCTGTAAGGTGTCAGAATCTGCTATAACTTGACAGAGGGGTGACAGAATTAAAAGCATTATGGGCAAGATAGTTACTTCTACACAAAGGGCCAAATGGAGCGATGCCAATTTACACTAGCTTTGGATCTGGCCCAGAAACTTTAGGGTTTAAAACTGTCAGGTTCTGAGATGAAATTGGAGCAAAGGACCAAACTCATTTCTAGTGTAACTCCATTGACTTTAATAAAGTTAAAACAAGGGTAAATTTAGAACTGCATTACAGTAAATAGAGTTAAACCAGAGATGAGAAGTTGTTACACCTGGGATGAATTTGCCCCAGTGGCCAAGCTCCCCGATCTGGCTGAGCTGTGCTCAGTGTAAGGCCATGTGCCAGGAGAAAGCAGCTTTCAGCAACTTTTATAGACGCTTGATCCTCGGGCCAGTTCAGTCCCTACTGGAAGTTAAAGTAGTCTCTAGGAATACCCAACCGGAAGATCTTATAATTTTCTACCCCCATTTATGCTGCTGGAGTGGCCCAAAGGGGTTTGAGCAGGCCAGAGAAAAAGACTTAAAGTATATATGAGATCACTAAGGTCTTGTGTACGCTTAAAATGCTACAATGGCATAGCTGTACCACTGAAGGGCTTCAGTGGAGACATTACCTATGCTGATGGGAGGGAGTTTCCTGTTGGCTTAGGTAATCCATCTCCTTGAGAGGCAGTAGCTAGGTCAATGGAAGAATTCTTCCGTCAACCTAGCACTGTCTACATGGGGACTTAGATCAGCTTAACTACACTGCTCAGGGTGTGGATTTTTCACACCCCTGACTGACATAATTAAACTGACCTAATTTTCTAGCATAGACCAAATGTTAGAGAGATCATAAGATGCCACGGACTCCAGTGTCCTCTGTAAATCTGAATGTCATCAATGTACTTTTTTGTTCTCAATTTTACATTCTGATGTAGCCATCACCAGGATGTCCCAGGGTCTGGAAGAAATAAACCGAGGGATGACAAGGTTTGCTTCAAGTTTAACGCACAGAGGGCAGACATGATGCTGGTAGGAAGAAGGAAACAGTGTAAGGAGCTAGCAAATAGACTCACCGGAACCTAGATTGAGGGAATCTGACTACCAATTAATAAGGTAATGCGTAGCCTCTGAGTCAAGATGGACTCCTCTCTGCTTCTGGTCACCCCAGCTGTAACAGCGGTGAGGAATGTATTCATGGAGAGTAATTCCATGCTCTAAGTGGAGCACAGGATCTGGTCCAAGAGGTGAATATAGCTGGACTGCTTGGTAATAGTGACCATAAGATAATTAAATTTAACATCCCTGTGGCAGGGAAAACACCACTGCAGCCCAACACTGTACCATTTAATTTCAGAAAGGGGGAACTACACAAAAATGAGGAGGTTAGTTAAACAGAAATGAAAAGGTACAGTGCCAACAGTAAAATCCCTGCAAGCTGCATGGAAACATTTTAAAGACACCATAATAAAGGCTCAACTTAAATGTATACCCCGAATTAAAAAACATAGTAAGAGAACCAAAACAGTGCCACCGTGGCTAAACAACAAAGTAAAAGAAGCAGTGAGAGGCAAAAATGCATCCTTTAAAAAGTGGAAGTTAAATCCTAGTGAGGAAAATAGAAAGGAGCATAAACGCTGGCATATGAAGTGTAAAAATATAATTAGGAAGGACAAAAAGGAATCTGAAGAACAGCTAGCGAAAGACTCAAAAAGTAATAGCAAAAAAAATTGTGACTACATAAGAAGCAGGAAGCCTGCTAAACAACCAGTGAGGCCAGTAGACGATCGAGATGCTAAAGGAGCACTCAAGAACGATAAGGCTGTTGCAGAGAAACTAAATGATTTTTTTCCATCAGTCTTCACGGCTGAGGATGTGAGGGAGATTCCCAAACCTGAGCCATTCTTTTTAGGTGACAGATCTGAGGAACTGTCCCAGATTGAGGTGTCATTGGAGGAGGTTTTGGAACAAACTGATAAACTAAACAGTAATAAGTCACCAGGACCAGATGGTATTCACCCAAGAGTTCTGAAGGAACTCAAATGTGAATTGCAGAACTACTAACTGTCATCTGTAATCTATCATTTAAATCAGCTTCTGTACCAAATGACTGGAGGATAGCTAATGTGAAGCCAATTTTTTAAAAGGGCTCCAGAGATGATCCCGGCAATTACAGGTCAGTAAGCCTGACTTCAGTACCTGGCAAACTGGTTGAAACTATAGTCAAGAACAAAATTGTCAGACACATAGATGAACATAATTTGTTGGGAACCAGTGAATACAGTGTACTTAGATTTAAAGAAAGCCTTTGACAAGGTCCCTCACCAAAGGCTCTTAAGCAAAGTAAACTGTCATGAGATAAGAGGGAAGGTCTTCTCGTGGATCAGTAACTGGTTAAAAGATAGGAAACAAAGGGTAGAATTAAATGGTCAGTTTTCAGAATGGAGAGGTAAATAGTGGTGTCCCCCAGGGCTCTGTACTGGGACCAGTCCTATTCAACATATTCATAAATGATCTGGAAAACGGGGTAAACAGTGAGGTGGCCAAATTTGCAGATGATACAAAACTACTCAAGATAGTTAAGTCCCAGGAAGACTGCAAAGAGCTACAAAAGGATCTCTCAAAACTGGGTGACTGGGCAACAAAATGGCAGATGAAATTAATGTTGATATATGCAAAGTAATGCACATTGGAAAGCATAATCCCAAGTATACATATAAAATAATGGGGTATAAATTAGCTGTTACCACCACTCAAGAAAAGCGATCTTGGAGTCATTGTGGATAGTTCTCTGAAAACACACACTCCGTATGCAGTGGCAGTCAAAAAAGCTAACAGAATGTTGGGAATTATTAAGAAAGGGATAGATAATAAGGCAGATAATATCATATTGCCTCTATATAAATCCATGGTATGCCCAGATCTTGAATACTGCGTGCATATGTGGTCACCCCATCTCAAAAAAGATATATTGGAATTGGAAAAAGTTCAGAAAAGGGCAACAACAATGATTAGGGGGTATGGAATGGCTTCTGTATGAGGAGAGATTAATAAGGCTGGGACTTTTCAGCTTGGAAAAGAGATGACTAAGGGGTGATATGATTGAGGCATTGGGCACCTTTGGTCTGACCTAGTATGGTCATTCTTATGTTCTTCAATGGGATTATTCACGTGCTTAAATTTACACACGTGCTGAAGCACTTTGTGGGATCAGGGCCTAGGAAAGTTTTTTAAAAAAGAGAGAGACAAAGAGGAGGTAGTAATGGGGATCACTTAACATTTTGGAATTATGGAAGAGGGGGAGAGCTAAGGTTTCTTAGGTGTGTTTAGTGCTACCTTAAGCTTTGGGTTCTGTGCTTACTGTTTAAATACCATAGTGAACAAACGTGACAGATCAGATTGTAGTGAACTTCACAACAATACCTGTTGTTTAAAATAGCTTTAAGCATTATAGCAGCTGTCTCCTTGTTTGTACCTGGAAGTGGATCTCAGGGCGCAAGACTAATATATTCAACATGACGTACTTTGCTGCAAATTTCGCAGCTGCATCCCCTGCCTCCCCACCCTCTGCAGTGTCAGGAGAGTTCCAGTTTTAAATGGGCCATGTAGCCCAGCAGTGATGGGCTTTCACAAGAAGTCTGATGATCATCTGCACCACTGAAACTTCAGACGTGGCTGAAAGGTTTTCGGGCTGGAAGTTTCACTTTCCACTTTCCGCATGCTCCTGCCACAGAGTGAGAAGGCATTAGTGACTTCAGTCTCCTGGACTTCTCCACTTCTGCAGAGCTCCCCACATGACTCAGCAAGCCAGAGAGCAGTCTTTCTGTGGCCATGGAACTAGCATTTGAATCCAGCTCAGACCTAGATTAACTGGTGCAGAAGGTTAGCATGCCAATAATAAAAAGCACTAAAGAAAATAGGGCTCCCTCGTATAAAAACTTTATAGTTCAATACAATGAACATTTAGGGCTTAATTCTAATCATAGATATGTAGGCGGGTACCATTTTATAGCACAAGTTGGAACGTCAGCTGCAGTGCTGACATCCTGTTGAAATGCAGACTAAGCTACTGGCCCATTAAAAGTTGAGCTAAAAGTCGGCGTACTTGCTTAGTTTGTAAACTGTTTGGAGCAAAGACTGTCTTCGTAATAAGGGTTGATTATGGTAGCTCAGTGCTTGAGTGGGGCTCTCAGGCACTCTCATAACACAAATAATAAATAATATTTAGAGTGCTCTTGGTACATATCTGAATCCTGAAGCACTGAAGCTATTCAGTACTTTAAATGTATGTGGTTCAACTGAGAAAAAATTCAGTTCACCAACTTTTTAGCACAATGCCTGCACTTCTAACAGTCCATGCTAAGGAAACCTGCAAAGATTCATATGGACACCAGTGCTCAAATCTCCAGAGCTAGTTTGAGGACACTTGCAAGACCCAAAATGACAGAGTGCTGCAATCTTAGGGCTCAGCAAGATTATCTGAAGTGATGGATTCTTGTGGGGTTTTGTAGATGGCAGCACCCCTGTTGGTTTTGGGACAGAAAGATGTGAGGAGCCCTAGTGACTACCCTCTTGAAGAGAAGTTTGGAAAGGAATAGCTCCCAGCGTCCAAAGCTGGCTCTGCAAGCATCTTAACATTGTTAGGGGAAATGTTTCAGTTCAGTACATAGGTAGATAGGTATAGATACACTAGATAGGTACAATATATGATTATATTTATATACCACTCCCTGTAGACTTCAGTTACCATCTATGACATTTATGAACTATTACTAATCATTTGAGTTAATAAGTTTTATAATTACTAAACATTATGAGCCAAGTTTTCAGACATGGATGCCTAAATTATGCGTACACACTTTGCACCTGGGCATGTGATGATTCAGTGCAAGGACCTTTATATAATATACATAAATGCAGTGTTTTAGTTGACCACTAGGTGTTCACAATTATACGTATGTAATCATGAGTGTAAAAATGCACATTACTAAATCTGGGATTATATAAATACCACATCCAGAATATTTTAGGTTGTTGTTGGAAGAGAAACTTCAGAACACTCCAAAGGCATTAGATAAAGCAGAATGAAAACTTAAATTTGGAGAAAGAAAAATAAAATATTGTTACTTTTATGCTGGAGATTTATCTCTGTTTGTAGTATGTAAATAACACCATGGCAGTGGTATAGAATGTGAATTGTTTTTAAACACACTGGTTATCTACTCTCCTCCTTTGGAAGCTTGTAATGGTTCAATTGGTCAGAGAGTCTAATCTTTTTAACCTTAATCAACTGATCTGTTTTCATTTGCCTTTTAGTAAAACAGCTGATTGTCAACAGATTTCTTTCAAATTACTGTAAATTTTACCTCAATCATCTGATCAGAATTTCTCAGATCAATCAGACTCCTTAGACTTCAATCAGTCTACAGGTTATATTCGGATTCCAGTTTGAAATTTCCAAGGCACAAATATTAAAACTTTCCTATTGTGCATCTTTTATCAGTATTCTTCCCTTTCATGATCATACAAAGATAAAAACTTAAATTTTCAAAAGTAACTAGTAATATTTAGTGTCCAATTCTGGATGCCTGCGAAGGGTCTACATTTCAGAAGTTGGGGCTCAGCACTTTTTGAAAAGCAGTCCCCTTTAAAATATTTCAAATTGGGCATTGAAAAACTGGGGCATCCAAAATCACTAGTCACTTTTGAAAATTAAGTTGATAGAGGCTAAGAACTACACCCACTTATACTGATTTTACTGTCCATACTCTTGAAGGCTGTTGAATAAGTGTTTTTTTGGTAAAGCAATTAGGGCATGGGAAAGATAGTATTCAAGTGTAGGCATGCTAGTCTCATCCTCAACTCAATTAACTACAATGATTCTAAACTCCTCATGGAGCATTATTATTTTTCTGCCACCAAATTCATATTAACAAAAGCCCAAAGCAGAGTTAATCTGTGAGAATACCCTGCAGCCGAAAACATCAGTATTGAACTTCCACCAATAGACATAATACTATTCCTAGCTGTTATTTGTTTACACAATGAATGGATGTTCACCACTAGTTCCAATCTGTGTAGCATTTTTCTCTTGTAATTTCAAGACGGTTTTCGAAAAGTCCCTGCAATCCCTGCAATAGCTAGAGGTAAGATGATAAACACTACCCTATTTTTAATTAGAAATGTTCTCTTTCTGCCTCCCCCTCTTTGCCCCATTTTTCACGTTTATCTGAATTTGTTTTCCACTCTGCCCACTCCCTGCTCTATTTTTTCATCCATTTCTTACTCTGACTTTTTTTTCCCACTTCGCTCCCTCATCCAAGGTTGCACCAAGAGAGCTTCCAATCTTCTGCAGGGGATCCATAGGAGGGGTACTGGCTGAGGTGAACTGAGAGATGAGCTAAAAAACTATGACCTTCCAGTGACTAAAGCCTCAATCCTGCAAAGACTTCAGGGGATGGAGAAAACAACATTACAGTGGTGAGTAGGATAGACTTAACTTTTAGAAAAGACAGTACCATTCTTAATACAAACTTTTATCAAGGAAGAAATTTTGCAATATAATTTCTGAAATAATAAATAATATAATTTCTGGAAAATCTCCTGAAACTACAGTGATACTTTATTATCTATATAGGGAAATTTGAGATACATAGCCAGACAGTAGAAAAAGTGTTGGAACTGATATACTGGGCAGGTGAAAAACAGATGACAGAAACTGCCCTGAGGAAAATCATTATTAGAGCAGGTAGAATTTTTTGTTTGGTTGAAATGTGTTTTCAACACAGAATGGCTTTTTTCATCAAACAGAAATTGCTATGGGAAATGTTCATTTTCATTAAAAAAAAAAATCTTATGGCAACCAAAAATCACATCTGAACAAGTTTTGGTTAGTTTTGTATGTTGGGCAGAAATGTGTCTGGTTTTGGTTGCTGAAAACAAACATTTTTAGTGTACTTCCAGCAGCTAAACATCTGCTTGGTGAAGGTTCAAAGCATTACAAACATCCCACAACCTATTCTCCAGTGGTGGGCCCAGAAAAAGGAGGAGACCTGCTTGGGAAGGTAGTGGGATAATGGCACATGGTAAATTTGATGATCTTCTAGAATCTTCTCTCTATTTTGTGGTTAACCATTCTTTACGTTTCTCTCCTCTGTCTTCTCCATTTCCCACTGGGGGTATTCCTTTCTTTTCTTTGTTAGCTGCAGGTCTTAGGGAATCTCATTATTTCTCTGATCTTGCATATTTTTGCCAGGTAGAGTTCATTTATTTTAATTAACCCTCTGAAATAATTACATGTCTGTGTTCTTTCAAAAGACAAAATACAGGAATTGAATGATGAGTCACACAAAACATACTGATTTTTAAAAATACATAAAATTCAACAGGACTAGTGCACAAAAATGAGCACCATAGAAACAGTTAAGTGTAGTGAAAAAACTGGTCTTCTTTTAGCTATCATTTATATATAAGAGAGTGAACTAAAAAATGAAGCCTAAAAGGTTATAGAAAAATGAAGCATCACAAGATATTATTGATATTTAGATAGCAAGATTGCATCAGATCTTTCAACAGCTGTATCCAGTTATTCACCTGTAAGAAGTACTATTATTTATTAAACTAATACAATTAGAGACTTTGCATTATAATAGAAAAAATATATCACTTATTTTGAATTAAATATAGTTTATGATAATGATAACACGGATGTCTAAAACACCAGAGAATATAAGTCAGATGATAAAGATAATATTTGTTGCATCAATTGTGTGTTATTTTAGCAATATCAGGAAAAAAGTGAAATATTATTTTCATTTAACTGCAGATGGCGTATGCATTTCCAGGCCTAATTATCTGATCTTTGTGATATGCTGTTGTGAAAATGAGTATAATATTTCTAGTTACAGCAGAAGTATTTTAAAAAATAGAGGATGTCTTAAAACATATATAACACACTTACAGTATGTTTAAAAGAGGCTCAATTGCAATCAATTAAATTTTAAAGGTTGAAACTTTAACTAAGAGCTTCTTAGCAACAATAAATTCAGGAATGCTCCCAAATCTAAATATTTGTAGATTTAATGAAGTTTTTAGTGAGTTCTAATTTACAGCAAACAAGCAAGTTATCTTTGATAAGTGTTCCAATTAGTGCTTTAGGCACCAATTCAGCAAACATAGATGCGTGCACTTAACCTTACTCACATGAGCAAAGTTAATGATAAGAACATAAGAACAGTCATACTGGGTCAGACCAAACTCCATCTAGTCCATATCCTTTCTTCCGACAGTGGCCAATGCCAGATGCCCCAGAGGGAATGAACAGAACAGATAATTATCAAGTGATCCATCCCCTGTCGCCCATTCCCAGCTTCTGGCAAACACAGGCTAGGATCACCATTCCTGCCCATCCTGTATCATTCTGTACAGAAAATCCCTTAATCTTGCTGGTTTTCTCATCTACAGCTGTAGAGGCAAGTAAAGTCTGTACCACTTGCACTGAGTGATAAGCTCAAGTCCCCTAAAGATATCTCATTTAAAGATATCTCTTTCCAGCCTTCAGATTCTTTTATCACTAGCATCCTGATATAATAAGAATAAACCCACACATTAGTCCAATTTGGACCAAAACCAAACATTTAATTAGCTCTTTTTTGGTTTTAGATTTTCTCAAATGTCTGTGCTTATTATAGGTCACAACCTGGGGCGAAAATCCCTCAAAGAAGATGTTTCTCCCCCTGCATCTCCCTTGATCCAAACTTGAAAGTTCTGAAAATCTCACAAGAAAGACATCCTCACAAGATTTCCAGCCTGTTTTTTTCAGCCAAACTATTTCAATACGTTCAATAAGTTCCTGATAAGCATCTGGTTTTTAGATGTTTATCCAAAATTTTGAACCTACCGAGGTTTATTCTTGCTAATCTGTCACCACTGTATGTTAACATCGCATTTATCTCATATTCCTGTAACCACACAGCAAAGACGGAGATAATTTATAAATCTGCAACTTCTCCCTTGTCTTGGTTTAGATAATGAGGTTACCTAAGAAACCTAACAGTCACGGGCAAAAATTCAGACTGCTTCTCTGCTTTTCAAAAGTATGGAAAAGGTGAGTTGCTACAAACACCTTACTTTAAAAAACTCTTCACTGGCTTTTCTTGCATAAAATGCAAATTTTAATATTGATATTCATTTTCCATGTTACTGGGTCACCAACATGAGAGGATGTGTACAGGGAATGTTCTGTTACTGATTTTAAAATAGAAATGGAAAACTTAGGAAATATCTACAGGGGAAATATGAATTCACACTGTTGCTGCCTAGATGTTCTTAAAGTAAAAATCAATAACAATATGTAAAGCTTTTCACCTGCCAACACTTATACAAGTAAGCGGTCCCATTGGAGTCAGTGCAATTATTCATGTCAGTAAAGTTAAGCATGTGTGCACATTTCTGAAGGATCAAGGCCTAAGTCACTGGTTTTATTTAGGCTATGTCTACACTAGGGGGCTTATGGCAGTGCAGGTATACCGACTCTGTATGATCTCTCATGTAGCCACCCTATGCTGAAGAGGAAGAGCTCTCCTATCGACATAATTAATCCACCCTCAAAGAGCAGCAGTAGCTATGTCAGTGGGAGAAGCTCTCCTGCCAACATAACACTGTGCACAGTAGCGCTTATGGTGGCGTAACTTGTGTCACTCAGGGGAATGTAATATTCACCTCCCTGAGCAACATAAGTTTTGCCAACATAGGTTGTAGTGTAGACATAGCCTCAGCTTTCATAGGTGAAGTGTCCAAAAGTCATCACCATGTGACCAACGCATCACTGCAAGATACAAAATGAGTTGACCATCTCAGACTTCTTCCTTCTAGGCAGATCTCCATGTAGCAGAAACCCCCTCACACCCTAGCTGCCCCACCAGTAAGCTTTGTGCATCACCCTTTCAAGTGCACCACTTAAACGCATGTGAACCCTTTTCACCGCATTGTGGAGTTGCATAACTGTTTCTTTTAACCACCACCATAGCACTACCAGAAGTAGTAGAATGTTGCTCTGCACTTGTGTGAATGTTAAAGGTGAACATCTATATATATTTTTATTATATTGTTTGTAAATGCTGCTCTTAGCAAAGCAACTATTCTTCACTGGGAAAGAGCCACATGCAGTGTGGGAATCCTCCAAGTTCAACCATTTTTGAGTTATCAGTGTGCAAAACGAGGCTGAGAAAGTGCCATTACCTAACTCAGGGACTCTCAGCCTGGGGTTAGAACCACTATCCTTTAGTTGGGAGCACAGAGTGGGGGGAAGACTGCAATTTTTTCCTCTCATAACATGCGAGGGTTCACAATATAGAAAGGCTTGAAAAACCACTGACCTCATTCCAAAATGACGGAAGAGGTTTTACTCAAACCTGTGAGAAAAGTTTATCAAAGATGAAGGATGGAGAGTTTGGAAAGTTAGGAACAAATGACAATCAGGTGTTATAATGGACATCTGTATATAATCTTAACATGAGTGAATTCTACAGTAACTCTAGTTCCCCAGGGAATCGTCAATAATGGGAGTTTTTGGAGCACAGCTCCCATAAGACAGCATTGATTCTTCACTTCCACTTTAACAAATGTATTAAAATGTTGATAATATTGCAGTATAATTCAGTCAGTATAAACACAGATTAAGAACCTGAGCCTGCACCCTTTGAAATCAGTGGGAATTTTGTCACTAATGTCAGTGGGATCAGGAATGGGCTCTTGAGGACCTGGGTAGTTTGTTACAACCCATATATATCAATGAGTAATGAAAACCAAATCCAGAAACCTCAAGAATAGATTTATCACAAAAAAACTGACTAGTTTATCACAAATTTATCACAAATAAATTTATCACAAATAAATGAGTGGGCTCCCTGCACATTTTCAGGCATCTGGGTCCTATGCCAGATGCCAATTGGAAAGCTAACTAAGCTAAAATGGTAGGTTTTTTATCAATGCAACCTTGCAATTCTCAGGAAACAACATCGTTTCACATTCAGTCATTCTGAAACTGGGACTCAGATTTCCATGGTAGAGTCTCACAAGTTCTCATAGACAAGGATACCCTAAAGTTTTAAGTGGGGCAACAGTCAAATATAAGTTTTCACTCAATTTCTTCACAGTATTTCAATCTGACGTATTTTTACTAAAACAGGGAGTGGTTTTTGGTTTTGAAACACTTGCCATGTGTCCATACCTCAATTTCTACAAAGAAAACTGGCCCAATTCTGCCAGTATTTAATCCTGCCCCTTAAATGGTGATGATATGTTTAAAGCAATGGTTCTCAACCTATTTACCATTGTGGAACACATATGCAGTTCTCTATGCATTATGTGGGCCACATCCACACAATATATATACTACCTGTAGGGCCTTCAGGATGTCACATAGGCTGCAGCTGTGTGCTGATCGGGCCACAAGTAATCCATGGGCCGCAGGTTGAGAACCATTAGTTTAAAGACTACTTTTGTTTATTTATTTGGGTGCGCTGTTGGGTTATTTTTGCTGAAGGAAAGTGAATGGTTGTTTTCAAAATATTTTTTATTTTCTCCCTGGAGGTGGGAAGGAATAGGAATACTTTTCTTTTTAAAAACATTCATCAATATATTCCTATTAATAGTAAGGAAACCAAAATCTGTATATTTCACCTGAGGATTGGTACCTAATGTTAAACAGAGACAGACTCCTCTGATTTACATAACTTCTGAAATGCTTAATACTTTTGTTCGTGATGAACATGCCTAATTGGCCAAAGCCACTCTCATTTGACTATCTCTGAAGTTACATATTAACAAACAATCCACACACCAGGAGACATATATTACAAATGTGTAAATGGATAGCGATGTATTACAGACACAGACCTGTTATCACCCCTACCATAGTTTCAATTACACCAGTTACCTATCCTGCACATGTGGCTTATTAGCAACGTTGTTCGATTTTCTTGAATTATGGTCAGGAATCTTAGGGATGGTATGTTATTTTCAATCTTATAGTTGCATATGTGGCATGTTGTTGGGTAGATGTCCTTTAAACTATACAACCCCTCAAGGTTGTATTCCAGGCTTTATTCTTTTGCACTTTTATAATCTTTCTCATGACAGCATCATTCATAGACCTGGGACTGATTGTAACCTCTGTGCCAATGTTAGCTCACTCTAGGGACCAGATTCTCCTCTCAGTTAAGCCTGTTTTATACAGATTGTAAATCTACTGACTCCTGAGTAACACTGAAGTGAGTAAGAGCAATATCAGGTCCTAGGTATCTATTGCTAGGGATCCCAATGGGGAAGATTTATTCAGCTCACCCTTTAGATTATTCAGATCTGGGCTTGGACTACTATTTGTATCTCAAAGCCACAAGCTGACATGATACAACCATTTTTGGGCAGCCCCTCTGGATATTTGCACCTTTCATTTGTCCAGATTTTGCATCCAGCAACAGCGGATATTAGACATGTCAGTGCTCTCATTGATTCTGGGTCACTTGTAAAGCATGGAAATGTCACCATTGAGAAACCCTGTGATTACTGTGACTAAGAGATAGTTAGGCTGTCACCCATACTTACTCAGCAAGATGTGGAAACTGCTCTCCAAGCTTTGGGCTTCACTATCTCTGCTGTGTGAAGTCCAGAAGTTGCTTTGTAATTATCTATGAGCAAAAAAGCAGGTCTGCTTGCTCTGTATTCTGAGGTGGCTCTTGCCCCCTCCCCACCCCCCCAGCCCCTTGTTCTCCCAGGTCACCCTAGTTTATGGATGATCTGCGATAAATGAAGCAAGAGGGAAGACATCTGGAGTGACAGTAGTGAAAGTCTCATGCCAAGGCTGATTGGTTCCAACATGCAGATTTTTTAAGAACTCTGTTGCTGAGGCTCCGGGTAGAGGGCAAAAAAAAAAGTTCTTTTCCTCCACCATAGCATCTACAAAATCTCAATCAGCAAGTTCATTTTAGATGGTAGATAGTTTGGATTTACCAGGCTATCTCAGCTCAGTAGCTGGTCTGAGATCTTCCCATTGAGAGGGCATTGTTTATTATTTTGCTGACAAGACTGATCACGTTAGGGATAGGTTTTCTTCTTCAGTGGTCACAGTGCAAACTCCTGAGGGGACAAAGGCCTTGTCTTCTCTGCTAGAGTTTTGGCCAACAATGCTCCTGAGTTGTTGGAAGAACTTCATACCACAACCTGTGCTTTGGATCCAGAAGATTCATGTCTTTTCTGGTTGGTGAAAGGCAGTAGGGAAGTAATGGGTCCCTTTTGTGTGAAGATTGTCAAGGCCTCTTTCAGAGCGGGCAGGCTGCCTATTGCTTGCCTGGTCCAAAAGAGCTCAAGTGTGGTGACTTTGCGGGCATGCTGCAAAAGACAGCTGTTTGAGAGGCCTCCTAGAGAGAGCTGAGGATATGCATCCCACAGTGATGCAGAGGACCAGTGGCTGGCTGGCTGGCCAACCGCGTTCCTATGGAATGACTTTCAGATTGGCTGAGGTTTAAAATAATTGTGTTTATTCCATGATTAGTTATGGTAGCGTGCCTAGAGCTGGGGATAGTCATTGTGGTAAATGAAGGGAGGGGGGGAAGTAGCTGCTTTTTATGGACACCCAGCCAGTTAGCTATAAAGTCCTTTTTGGTGACTGTTTTCTGCTTGCTTTACATGCAAAGGGTTAAAAAGTCTCCCTGGCTATTTAAAAGAAAGGGAATGGGCACCTGACCAAAAGAGCCCATGGGAGGGCTAGAACTTTTTAAAATTGGGGAAAAAAACTTCCCTTTGTTTGCTGTTGTTCTCTGAAGAGGGGGGACAGAGTAGGACAGGGCTGGAGCTATGCTGTAAAAAGCTTTAAAACCAGGTAGGAAAAGCATCAACTCATACCTCAACCCTACTTATCTGAAACCCCAGATATGTAAGTAATAAGGGAATGTCTAGGAAGATGCAATTAGGGTTATTTCTTTTATTTCTTATTGGCTTGTGGACTCCTCTGTGCTAACCCCAGATGCATTTGTTTTGCTTGTAACCTTTAAGTTGAACCTCAAGAAAGCTATCTTGATGCTTAATTTTTGTAATTGTTTCTTTTGTAACTTTTTGGATCTAGCAAAAAGCCTAAGTTCCAAATGTATTTCCTTTCTTTTTGGGATTTAATAAAATTTACCTTTTTTAAGATTAGGATTGGATTTTTGTGTCCCTAAGAGGTTTATGCATATGTTGTTTAATTAGCTTGTGGCAACAGCTGATTTCCTTTGTTATTTTCTCAGTTCTTCCCGGGAAGGGTGGTGAAAGGGCTTGAGGGTACCTCACAGGAAGGAATTCCCAAGTGTTCCTTCCTGGGTTCTCAAAAGAGCCGGGGGGAGAGCTTGCACTTGGGTGGTGGTGGCATCTAGCTATCCAAGGTCAGAGAGAAGCTGTGACCTTGGGAGCTTAATACCAGCCTGGAGTGGCCAGTATTAATTTTTAAAATCCTTGCGGGGCCCACCTTCCGCACTCAAAGTGCCAGAGTACGGAATCAGCCTTGACAGGCATCTTTATTATTTTAAAAGCTATATAAATAACTATTAGAACTAATAGAAAAATTAGGGCCAGACAAAGAATGGGCTATCCGTGGGTCACCCACAAAGGCTCACCAGCAGGCAACACAAAACGTTCCCTTTATGTTCTCCAGGTGAGCCTACCAGTTCAGGCAGTGAACGACCAGCCTCAGGAGCCTGAATTACCTCTCACTTCAACCAGTGTAAATCAGGAATAACTCCACTGACGTTAATGTCCCTTCCCCAGTGCAAATCTATTACAAAAGGGCAGGTGGGAATTCATTACTGAGCTATAACCAGTGGAGTTGATAAGGTGGGGCAGGCAAGGATGAATTGCACTTGGCACAAGGGAGGTGCAGAGTTAGCTACACCAGCTTTGTGCCCAAATCCTGTGCAGCCGGACTCCCGAGCATAGGGCATTCCTTTACTCTGTCTGTTACTCACTGCTGCAATGACCATCCGGGGCTGATCTGGTTCCACCTGCCTGGTCCTGCATAGGGGAAATGCAAAGATGCCCCTCTGAGGCCCTGCACTGTTCTATTGAATTCTCACTACAGAGGGAGAAGCATGTCCCAGAACTTGACCCTGCATCCCCCATGATACTGTGCGGCCAGTGGACCGTCAGCCAAGCAGCATCTTCCTGCATGTGCAGGTGTTTGAGTTAGAAAGAAAAGCCTCAGGAAACTGCAATATTTGGAAAATCAAAGTATTTATTATAATAAATAACAATGAAAGAGATATCAAATAAGCAGCTCTTTCAAATGTATCATTCTATAAATATTATAATAACAGTTGTAAGTTATACCATATTTCATGTAAAAGCCTCTGGTACATTTTTATAAATAAATTCACACTATTAATTTATATAAATAAATGTATAATTATTGCTGTTCAATAAATTAGCATTAAATATTAAAAGCCTGTAAATACTTTTTGCTAAAAGAACCTGAAATACTTGTTTTCTAGAGAAGGATCAATTTGACAAAAGGACGGCAACATTTCCGAGAAAATTTTTCAAGTTAAAGACATTGGGACAGATGCAGGCAAGCACCACCGCATAGCTTTCAAAATATCCACTTGTGCTTGCGCACATAGGCCCCAATCAACAAAATACTTAAGCACTTGGTTGAAGTTGAAATGTTTGGCACTGTTAAATAAGTACCACTCCAAAAGGTGCTTTTTCCTAATAGATATATGGTTTGTATCATAGCAGTGGTTTCCTGGAGGTTCTTTCAGTTTTTCCTCTTGTTTCCTCCCTTACTAGTAACAATTTTCTTCGGTGCTTCAGTGCATGCATTTTCCAGGTAATCAAAGAGCAAATCCAGCTCCCCAATTGCTTTGTTCTTTCCACTAACTCCCAACTATATAGAGAGAAAAAAAAAAGAAAATTCTTTAATATCTCATTATGTCACCAAAGATTTAGATTGGAATATAATATTTTCATAGAAATAGGGCTAAATTCTGTTCACTTTACTCTTACAAATAATCCTGTTAATGTCAGTAGACATCAAGATGGAAACTACCTAATCCAAACCAATGCAATGCTGGATTGTTCCCTCCAGTCTGTATTCCAGGACCTTGCCCAATTCCATTTTAAATTACTCAAGAGATGTATCAAATGAACATAGAAATCACACAATATACAGTAGCATCATAACAGTGCTGAGGTTTGGCTTATGATGCTTTTAATATGACATCTGAGGAAGTTGTCCCTAACTGATTGCCCGATTGGCTGAACAGTCCAGCCTACAGTCTCTTTCCAATAAAAGATCACATTGTACACTACAGCAACCATGACACAGTTGGTGGAGGAAGTTTTTAAGTTCTAAAAATCTATTTATTTTCTTTTAAGGTTAAAAATTGCAATGACTTGTCAGTAGCGTTACATTCATTCAGTCATTAAGTGCACATGGTGATATCTCTATTACAGTTTGCATATCATTATAGTCTCAGTTTGGGCAATAAAGAACATAAAGTCCAGGTTACCATTTCAGGGACATACTTGCATAGCACCATTAACAAACACAGGCCCCAATCCTGCCAGTGCTTACACATGGGAGTAATTTTATGCAAGTGAGTAGTCTCTTAACTTCACTGGAAATATTCACTTGGTGGTTCAGAGCTATAGATAAGAAATGATCTCTATGCCAAAAATCTTACAATCTAAATAAGACAAAGGAGAAGTAGAAATGTCCCTAGCCCCCCTATCACCACTGCAGCCCTTACTCCTTAAATAATGTCTGCTCACTTTAGAAGGTTAACTTCACAACTGTGTTTTTTTCTGCATTAAACTGTTTATCATTTTGGATTACACAAGAGCCAACTGAAATGGGTATTTTTTCATCATTGGTCACAGCTGATAATGGGCCTAATCCAAAATTCATTGGAGTCAACAGAAAGACCCCAACTGACTTCAGTCGGCTTTGGATCAAGCTCAATAGGGACATTGGAACAACAATGAAAAATAATGACCTGGCAAATCACAGCCAATTCATTAATCTGTTAGTCTTAAAATCAGCAAAGTAAGTTATTTGTAATAGCTCCTTGGGGGCCTGGCACTGGTCTTGTTAAAACAAACGTACCTGCTTAATTTTGTCTTTCATTTCTTCCAGGTTCTTTTCGACATGTTCTCTGTGTCCTGAGAATTTCTGAAAAACAAAAGCCAGGGTTTGGTTGGTGAAGGTGTGACAGTGCGGTTTTTCTGTTTCACACCTTTCTATTAATCTATTTGATTTCACAAGCCTGAATTTGGGTATCTTGATCTGAGGTTTCCTTTGATTTCAGCACCCAGTGGGTGCTCACCTTGCCACTACAGCACACTGCTAAGGCTACACTTGAAATTCAGAAGCCACCTGAGAGCAGAACGAAGGATGGGAACCAGAGACGAGAAGGTGCAGGAGAGGTAGGGTGGGAAACAGCCAGGGTCTGTAGAAGTGTGCAGTACTTACGCAGTCACTTAGCTCCGTGCTCAGAGCTGCTAAGAACTGTGCCACCTCATGGATATATGGGTAACGGTTGCTGGTCGCAGAGAGAAGTACTTCGTTCACTATGATCTCTATTACCCTCTTCATCACATAGCAGCGATTAGTCTCCTACAAAACACAGAGTAGGAGGGTCACCCTATATAATAATAAACCAAGAAATGCAGCTTAGGCAGCTGGCTTTGTGCAGCGTATGTAAAGCTCACCTGGACGTTAATGTACAGCTGCTGTCCAATGAGCCTGTTGTCCGTGTCCTGGTCCGAGAGACTAGCCTGAGAGGTAGAAAGGAAGTCAGTATTCTACAACAATAGTGCAGGACACTACAACTGACACCCTGCTTTGAGTGACAGCTGCCGGATTGAGGGATTATACCTCAGAGGGGACCCCGGGTGAGATGGAGAAGGCTGAGCCTACTGGGGAGGAGGGAGAGTCAGAAGAAGTGTATAGGAGGTTGTGCTCTTCGGAGGAGCTTACTAGTTATTCCTAGAGTAATGTCCGTGGCCAGCTTTGAATGGGGCTAGGGGGAGAGAGAAATGAAAACTCTTTTTTCAAAATTTGCCAGCCCCAGGGAAAGCAGAAGAAATTTAGTGGAGTGCACAGCAGTTCATTAGAAATGAGCTATGCTTCACCAGTAGGTTATCCCTCCACAGATCGTTGAGGGAGTTGAGGGAGTTTCACAAAACTATGTATTTAGCAGGTAGTGTACTATACCTGCCTCTAAAAGCATCACTGCAGCATAAGTACATGTCCATGTAGAGGTGGGGGCGGGGGTAGAAAGAAAGTGGAATATGGGAGGGGAGACGCATTGCAATGGAGAGGAGAGAGGACAGTCAAGTACTACCATAATAGATAGATAGGTTACTATACCAGTTTGGCCAACGTGTAAGTGCGATTCCTGATGTAGGATTGCTGGAAGCTGATCTTTCTCAGTCTGCAGGAGTGACTGGCAGGAGCAAATCCTGCTCGTTTTGGAGGCATGGGGAGGGCCAGGAGAAGGAGAGGAAGACAGCAGAAGCAGAAAAAGATCCAGGCCGGGGAGCACCTCATCCAGTTCTGTATGGACACCATAGCTCAAAATCCAAAGTAGTGAGTTCAGCTGGGCCGCAGCTAGAGTATTCTGCACCGATGAGAAAGAGAGACGGCCATCATCAGAGAGAGAGACTGGGTAAGACAAAGCAAGAAAGCCAGGTAGACTTCAAATCTTACCTTTGCCGGGATTCTTGTTGTGCTGTGCTGGAGTCTAGGTGCATCTTATATAGACCCATCAGCATCTTTTTCCTGGGTGTCTGGTGATGAATTAAAAATGACATCAGCAAGTCTCTTACTTTCCAGCATCCTCTTCTGAGAATAACCACCACCCAAACCCACACAGAACACAACCACAAGGGCTTTGCACTCTTCCGTTTCTTATAAGAAGTAACCCCATTTTTAATGTTGGGGTGGACAGGGGCTTTTCCTGACGTATTGTTGAAGTTACACGGATGTGAACCCGGGATGCTCTTTTGAAAAAATTGTTTATTGTAAAGTTGACAGGTTTTGTGACCTTTGTCTTGATCATAACACACCAGCTCACTCAGCAGTTTGATTTTAGACTTGATTCAATTTTGTAAACATGTTCTACATTTATACTTATTTATTATTTGTATTACTGTAGTGCCGAGAGGCATTAGTGGAGACTGGGGCCCCATTGTGCTAGGTGCTGTCAAATACACAGTCAGACGCTGTCCCTGCCCCCCAAGAGTTGGGGTCCATGCACCTGCCCAGAGCCCTACTGACATTGATGGAGTTCCGCCTATGTCCACACAGCTCTCTTTGAAAGATCAAGGTCTAAATATAATCAATATAGTAAGACCTCATTTATAGGACCCCCCTTTGCTCCCAAATCCTCATTTTCCAAAACTGAAACATGTCCCACAGTGAGCATCATTTGCACTGAACTGCCTCACATTTGTACAACTGTTTATCTAAATGAATTCCGTGTTCTTCATTCTATTCAGATAAACCAGGATCTTCAGAGCACAAATACTACACTTTGTGCTTAAAATAATGGTGGGGGCGGTGGAAGGGCTACAAGCTAAGGAGGAATTTAACTTTTTGTAAATATTACCCAAAATCAAATGGTAAGAAAGATGTATTATTATTCTTTATTAGGCACCGACAATATTCACAAGTAACGAATATTGAGATAGTCCATGTCCTGACGCGCTTGCAAATTAAGGCCCCAATCCTGCAGCTAACTGTGCAGGGGGCCATCCCTGTAATTGGATCCAGGGCAGGTGCAGGGCAGTTCCCTTGTACAGTCACTGGCAAACTGAGGTGTAAAAGATGGACACAGGTAAGACAAGATGAGCTGGGAGAGCGAAAGGAGAGTTAACTAAGATTATGTTTTATTTTTAATATAATGTTGTGATGGGAAGGGCACTTAATGTGGGTTAATTATAGTCCTAGGCTGGGAAAAGGAAGGAGAGGATTAGAAGATGGGAGGGCTTGAGGATTTGGCTACCCAATGGCTAAACCCAGAAGCCAACGCAGTGGCAGAGCTCATGGACAATATTGTCCTAGAACAATAACGGCATGTTCTCCCTATGTTGGTACAAACCTGGGTTTGATGGTTTTGCCCTACATCTACTGTGGAGGCAGTCTAAGACAACTAATTGGTTCTTGGAGGTCAACTTAGCAAGGAATGGGAAGGCTGGTCTACCTGTTAGCTGGCCGCATTTAGAACGGAGGTGAGAGATGATAACCTACCAACCTCACAAGGGTTACAGTATTGGTCCACCTCGAGCGACTGAAACGTTCCTCCCCATCACAAGGTCCCCACCAGGAACAGGGGCCCCAAGATCCCAGACTTTCAAGAGATTACTATCGCCCTCCCACAAAGGGCCAGTGGTATGTTATAACTGTGGGCAACCTGGGCACATTCAACGGGAATCCCCTACAATGGAATGCAACTAGATAGGATGCCTCTTCAGTCAAGTGGGTGAGAATCCAAACCAATCAATAGAACTGATCCCAAGGTACTTCGTGGTCTTGATAAAAATAGGGCCAAACATGGAGGAAGAATTGATAGATTTGGGGTGTGGACAAAATCTACTTCAGCTGGACTTAGTCTTACCCAAAGCCCTGGATCCTGAGCAATACGTCCAGTATTCCTGCATCCAGGGAGAAATCAATACATACCCAACGACCTCTGTCATTTTGTAGGAAGCAGACCAGCTAGGGCGCCTCCAGGCAGGAGTGGCAGATTGCCTACCCTGGCCAGTGATCCTGGAATGCAACTGGGAACATCTTTGGACCCTCCTGGAAGAGAAATTGTTCCCTCCAAACCAGACCCTCTTCAGCCACAAGAGAAGACACCCTCCGCCCCTGAGGATACCTAGGACATATTTCCCCATCACTCCATCTGATCTTTTTGAAGTCTCAAGAAGGTCCCAGAGATCAGAAAAACAGCAAAAGAAGCCTTGGATGGAGGACAAGCCTGGGCCTGTGCTGGAGGCAACTCCATGGAGCCTGGAGAAGAACCTTCCCAAAGGGTGGACCCTGGGGAGGGAACATTCCAACTGTTTGTAGGTTATCCCCATCCACAGACACTGCAGGCCCCCTTCACGACCTAGACTGCAGCATCCTGAGTGACATCCGTGATGTTGTGGCAACTCAACATGACAACCAAACACTCCAGGAATGTTTCAACCAACTCCCCATAGTCAACAGGGTGGTCACCACTCAACATGCATCTCATCAGTTTCCCTGCTTTGAATTATGGGATGAGGTTTTTTTGTACAAAGTAGAGAGACATCCCCAAACTGAAGAACACAGATACCAACTCCTAGTCCCCAAGCCCATCTGACAGGAGTTCCTATGGCTACCCCATACTCTTCCCAACGGACACCTAGGTAAGGTGAAAACCCAAGAAAGATTGTTGGCCCAATTCTTTTGGCCAGGGATATATAAAGAGGTAGCCAATTTCTGTTTATCATGTCTCAGTTGCCAAAAAGTAGCCCCAAAGGATAAGGACTGGGCCCCCAGCAGTTCCCTTCCCTCATGGCAACCCCCTTTGAGGGGTGGGGATTGATATAATAGACCCTCAGGAGAAGTTCACCTAAGGTCATTACTTTGGTACTTGTGGACTATATTGCCCAATAGCTAGAGGCAATTCATTTATGAAACACCTTTGCCTCCACCCTAGTGTGAGAGCTACTCCAAATGTTTTACTGGGTTGGCCTTTCATCAGAAGTCATCACTGATCAAGGGATTAATTTCATATCCCAGGTGTTCCAACATGTTTGGGCACTGTTGAAAGTATGACCGCTCTGGACCTCAATCTACTTTCCCTAGACAGATATGTTAAATAAGTTTCTGGGAACAGAGGCCAAAGACAGCTGCTCCCCTATCATTTCTTTGGAGTGCAAGAGGTACCACAGTCCTCCATGGGCTTCTCCCCTTTCGAGCTTTTTAATGGGAGTCAGCCTTGAGAAAGATTAGACTTGGTTAGGAAGTTTTGGGGAGCTCACCTCCACCCACTCTACCACTGTCTTCCAATATGTCATTCAAATGAGGGAAAGGTTAGAAAGCTTGGACCACTTGGCCCAAACTAACCTCTCTCTCTCAGGCCCAATAGACCCAGATGCAACAATATGATTTCTGGGAGACTGAGTGCTCCTGCTCCCTCCCCACTCATACAGAAAGTTCCCTGCCAAATGGCAGGGCCTGTATGAAGTGTTCCATGGGGTGGGACCAATAGATTACAAAATTTATTGCCCAGACCAGCAAAAACAAAGCAGATTTATCATGTATCATTTATCATTAAAACCCTGGCAGGGGAGGGGTAAAGGAGATCCTTCATCCACCTGGAGGAGGAGAAGAGGATCTGGGGCCTGAGGTCCCTAAGAGGGCCAAAACTGGGATAGAGGAGATGTCACTTGGGGAGGAGCTGTCTAATGAGCAGAGAAGACAAATAAACAAGCTCCTGGGATCTTATAAGGAGGTGTTCTTCCCACTCAGGGACAAACCTTACTGGTGACTTGCCACATCCACAGAGGGCTGGGGCCAAGCCCATTTGGAAGTCATATCAAATACCAGAAGGTGTAAAACCTCTGTTAGTTCAGGAAGTCCAGGAAATGTAAAGATTGGAAGTAACTGCAGAGTTTCATAGTCCCTGGTGAAGTCTGATGGTTTTGGCACCAAAGCCAGATGGAATTGTACAATTTTGTGTTTCCATCAGTTAAACACCATTTCTGACATCGATGCGTATCCAATGCCCCAAGTCAATGATCGCCTGCTGGATCACCTCAGTCAGGCCCATTTTATCACATTAGATCTAACTAAGGACTATTGGTAAATTCTCCTTACTCCCAACTGCTGAAAAAAACCATCTTTTCTACCCAAGTGAGCCTGTTCCAATTTGTTACCATTCCCTTTGGGCTGCCTGGGGTTCTGGCCACCTATCAAAGGCTGATGTACAAGGTGTTATGACCCCACCATCACTGTGCCATGACCTACCTAGATAATGTGGTTGTCCGGACTGGGCCACATGCCTCTGGAACCTAGCAGCCATACTTCAAGGCCTACAGGAGGCCCAGCTAACAGCAAACCCAAAGAAATGCAAGGTGGGAAAATGGGAAAAGAAATATTTGGGCTATCTAGGGAACAGTAATGTCCAAGCCCTAGTGGACAAAGTTGACACCCTAGCAAACACCCCATACAAAAAACTAAAAAGCATGTCTAGGCCTTCCTAGACCTAGCAAGGTATTATAGCAAATTTGTGCCCAATTTTGCCTTATTGGTTGTATATCTTACCAACCTTGTTAAAAAATCAGCCCCTCGACAAGTTACATGGTCCCCATGTGTGATCAAGCATTTCAAAAAATTAAACAGATTCTCTGCAGCAAGGCAGCATTGCACATCGCTGATTTCTCTCAAGAATTCAGTTTACAAAGAGACATCTGAGGTGTGGTGCTATCCCAAACTTTCCACGGACAAGACAAAACCCTTGCCTTTACAAAAGTAGAAAACCTTTAGACTGGGAAACCCAGTACTCTGTCCTCAAGAAGGAATGCCTGGCGTACACTGGGTCATAAAGGCACTGAGCTACTTCCTGGTTGGAACATCCTTTGTCTTAGTCACTGATCATGCAGCACTAAGGACTCGAATGGCCTCAAAGTACTCAAATGCCTGTAGGAGACAAGTTAGTACTTACTTAGCTTTACAGCCTTTTCAATTTCAAACAGAACATTGGCCCAGGAAAGCAGATTTCCTTCCAAGAACCAAAGAAGGCAAAGGGCTCTGTAGTGAGTGTTCCTACAGGGCCACTCAAATGGAGGTGGCAGGGAGGTATGTCAAGGTATATGGGATGCCATTCCTCTGGGGTCAAAGGCCTGCCGCTGGCTGGCTTATTGATTAGCCCTTCCTGCTGCACCTGAGAAAAGAGCTGGAAATTAATTAGCTGATCGTTATAAAAGAGGGCAGCAGGCAATGGAGAAGGGGAGATTGCAATTCTGTCCAGAAAGCTGAGGGAGACACTGTGATGTCCTTTGTTGCTGAGGTAAGAGCCAGGAAATTTTGAGTTGCTGAAGTTACTGGTGTGAGGGACAGACTTGGAGAGGGAACTACTCGGCCTGCACAGGCTCTTGAGGGAAGAGTCTGCCAGGTTTTGATTTGTTTTGTGAAGAAGGCTTAAAATAAAACTACTAACTCCACTGGAAACTGCTTCCCTGGATTCCTTGAGTGAGCTCAGGCAGATCTGACCAGGGAGTGAGCTGGCTCAGCAAGAGCAAAACCTGGCCCACTGGGAGGAGGGCACTATAAGACAGACAGCATGTGAAGAGGCGGGAAGGAGAGTGGGAGGAAAGCTACAAAGAGAGAGGTTGGGTATGAGGCTTGAGTTTCTTTCAAGTTTCCTGCTTGAACCATTCCCCTGTTACTAACTGCTGTCCTGTAGCCAACCCCCTTTTGCCTTAGTAAGGCTCGGGTGATTTTCTCTCACCTTTCCATCCACCACTGCAAGAGAACTGCCAGGGATCGACCATTGTCAATGAGGATTCAGACATCCTCCTTCACAGTAATTAACTACTGACCCCTGGGCTTTGCATCTGTCTCCTCTGGTTTGACCTGACCCCACACTGGTTGTTTGTCTGTTCTGTCAATCACCCTCTCCATGATCATGCCAATCAAGACCCAGTTTTGCCTGCACTTTTCTCTCTGGGTTTGAATCCTATGGGCCAGACTTATCAGCTGTGTAAGTGACTCCACTGACTTTAGTGGAACTGTATCTACCTACACCAGTGGTGAATTTGGTCCAACCCCAGCCAGTCTCTTTCCTTTCTGCTGAAGGCTTTGAAGGCCCAGTTCCTCACTGCTTTTGGCCTTGTTTCATCATTTATACTTATGAAACATGGGTGTAAAATGCTATTCAGCTGCGGTAGCATTTTACATGTGCCCACCCCAACATGGCATAGGTGTAAATGATTACAGGAGGTGCAAGGCAGTGAAGAACTGGGCCCTGAATCTTTCCTTCATCCCTGCTTTTATGTAGTGATTGAAGGCTTAACCTTCGTCCTTTTCTCCACCAGTCTTCTCCTGTGTTGCTAATTGCAAATTTGGACGTATGTTGTTGTTTTCCAGACAACACAAGTAATACTTCATGAGCCTCTCTCTTCCATCTGTATAGTAAATGACTGTCTCAATCATATCCTAACCCCTGACTACGTCATGTCGTCTTACTGCCGAGTCCTCCAAAGTGTTAACCTCCTCCTGGTAAAAGCTTTTTTACGCCACATGTCTGACTCCATGGTCACCCTCCTTTGCTCTTATGATCAGAAATCTTGAGAGTCAGAGGTTGGCCATGAATTTTCTCTTTCCTTCCATGTTGCCCTTCACTGTGTCTGCCTAGTCCCACAGCTGAAGTTCAGATTTAATTTGGCTATACTGACAGTCTCCCCCATGTATTAATTACTTCCTATTGCACAGTACTCACTTTTATGAATTTCCTAAATCTCTCTAATCTTGGAGAGTCCAGGATTCTGGACTATATCAACTCATCCTTCTAGCCCTTCCAGTTGCAGAGGAAAGCTTGAAAGTGCAAACTCTAAAACTCTCAGAAAACAGAAGGCAAATGAAAAGATTACAACTTATATATTTTTTTAAAGTCTTATGATTTTTTTTGCAGGGCCTGACTCATATAATTTTTAATGCTTGGGGTTAGCCACCCTGTTTAGCAAAGGTGCTTGCCAGAGGATAGCCAGCCTTCTGAAACGGTCAAGTGTGCCGCATATCTCTGATAGGCTCCACAAGAAATGAGGCAACTCGGATTCAGACAGGACTAATTAACTTATTGAGTAACTGGGAGGCAGTTAATTAGGCAGGGAAGTCCCTGGGCTTGATGAAAGGAAAGAAACAACCCCCTGTATGAGAGTGTTCCCGAGGGGAGGGCTTCTTATGAGGAACCATGTGAGGAGGGCTCACCAGGAAAGGAAACTATGGAAGAATGTTCCTAGATGGGAGAAGTTCCAAATGGGATGAACCACGAGGGCCTAGTCTCACCAGAATGTGCCCCCGATGGAAGGACTTCACTAGATAGCACCAGAATCCCCAGATCAGAGAGAGTATATGCTGTTCTGAGGAAGGGTTGTTGCAGTTTCCCTTCTGTGGGCACCTAGACCCAAGAGGAGAGACACTTCCCCAGCTGATAACAAGAGGCCCTGGCTCCTGAAAAGGGTTCCAGGTCAAGAAGGCTTCACTCTTTAAAGGGACTTGGACATAAGTGGGGTTGCTGGACGAAAGTAACTCAGTCCCCTTCTCCTCCTGCTTGAGATGCTGGGATGAGGCCTATTTGTATAAAGTTTCATCTCTGAGTTAAAGAAAGTAGACCCCTGAAAGGGCACTGCTCATAGATATAAGCCTTTGTGTGCTTATTGAAAGCCCATTGGGGAAACTGAGGCAGAGATGTAATGGTGATGCTGCACTGGGCTGCCAGAGGGATGCTCCCATAACAGTGTCTAAATCAAGTAAATTGATCCATGGTAATTCTGTTTAAACTGAAAAAAAAATTGATCCTCAGTAAAATGTTCTTAACGTTTTTTGAAAAATCAGCCCAACTAACTATTAAAACTGCACAAGATGAGCTTCTATATCCTTAACCTCATTTTTTCCAGTGATGTCTCAGAAATTAGCAGTGTCCCCCATGACTGACCCCCCAATGATAACCATTTAGGTGTAATTACGTATGGAGTTTCCCTAATTCACTGGGAAACTATTGTGGTTTTACATTCTCGACAACGACTTACTAACCCATATATCATTTTTGGGGAGGACTGGAAGTTTACATCACTTCTGCCCCTAAAGCCACAAAAGCTTCCTCGTTGCTGTTCAATGAATCCACAGGTAAACAGCCAACACTGTACTTTGATGTACATCCATTATGCACACCATCAGGACAGTCATGCAGGAATTGGCTTGTAGTTGACTAGGTATAGGTTAGGAAAATTCAGTCCTCTCCAGTTCATGGGCTGGTCCTTGGCACAAAGCCTATGTACTCCGGCATTGCATGACGGATGTGAGTGTCATCCATTTCCCATGATTATAACACTTCTAGTTTCTCTCGTACTACTGGGATTCCTCTACAAGTTGAGTCCTCTCTGACTTTAACTTGGTGCAGTTATGTAATTTCTAGGTACATTAAATAAGAGATGCTACTTAAACATTATAATCTAAAGGTTTTGTTCTTGAAAGGGTCATACTGTGATGCTTTTTTAATAATAAAGAAACTGAATAGAGAAGGAACTATTAGCTAATTGTGGGCTAATCTTTGAACAACCTTGTGCAGCTGGTTTTTTAAATAGTCTTCTACCAAAAGCACTGAGATGAATGTGGTCTCAATAGAACCCCCTACTGAGCCAATTTTACATATCAGTATATGGATACTACATGTATTATTCTGCTAGATGTGATTATAACTTCTGTTGTAGTGACATGAAGATTCAACACAATTTGCAAACAAATAAAATTGGACTCAGTTTCTTTATTTCAACGGTGCTACAATAGAAGAAAGCTAGCCCATTGTCTGGTGATAGTAATCATCCATAGATGTACTGTACAACAGTAATGCATAAACAAGAGTTATTAATAAGATCTGCTGTGGTAGGCGCCATCCCTCTGAAGTGGAGGTTTACACACAGAAACCAGAATCTCATTGTACCTGTTAATGGTTTAGAATTTATTTACCATAACATTTTTATCAGCTATTCCACCATATGTATGATTCCTTTAATTTTTAGAAATTAAAACCAAGCTATATCATGCTAATTATGAGATACTGCTGATCTACTTAGTGACCTACATATATACAACTCTTGAGAAGTTAGGTCAGGTGTACTGAAACTTCTGTATTTCCTGTTGTGTGGTGGTTGCTCTGACTGCAAGGCAGTGACTCAGTGACTTGGCAAAGTGGAATTACTTGCATTTGCAAAAACCCTGCTGCTAATGGGAGTAGAATTTTTCAAAGCTGTGTTAAAATCTGAAGTTCAATGCTGCCTTAATATTACCTCGCACTGAATTTATCCAGTAGACTAGGTCTTATTACATAATCGTTCAAGGTATCTGCAGCAATAGGTGAGGGAAACTCAGGCCAAAGATTAGCATAAATGAGGCCACCGAACCACAACTCCCATAAGTAGGGCCTACCAAATTCACAGCTGTGAAAAACACGTCATGGACTGTGAAACCTGGTCTCCCCCATGAAATCTGGTCTTTTGTGTGCTTCTACCCTATGCTATACAGATTTCACAGAGGGAGACCAGCGTTTCTCAAAGTGGGGGTCCTGACCCAAAAAAGGGTCGCAGGGGTGCTGCGGTATTGCCACCCTTACTTCTGCACTGCCTTCAGACCTGGGTGGCCAGAGAACAGCGGCTGCTGGCCAGGTGCCCAGCTCTGAAGGCAGCAGCACAGAAGGAAGGGTGGCAATACCGTACCAGGCCACCCTTACTGCTGCGCTGTTGCTGGCGACGGCGCTGCCTTCAGAGCTGAGCAGTTGGAGAGCGGCAGCTGATGACTAGAAGCCCAGCTCTGAAGGCAGTGCCGCTGCCAGCAACAGCGCAGCAGTAAGGGTGGCAACACTGCAACCTCCCTACAATAACCTTGCATCTCCCCCGTTACCTTATCTGACAAAATATGACCAGGTAGATCATTGTTGCTGCCACAGTTATATAACTGCAACAAACTTCGTACAAAGGTTGTCAAGTAAGGTGTCGACAAAGGTTATGATTTGCTGAGTACGATTATGCTATCTGTATGCATGTATCATTTTTGTATCTGAAGTTATGATTGACTATGTACCTGTATTTCAAATGATTGCTCCTGTGGTAACCCCCACACGGTATTTAGCCTGCACGTCTTGGGACTATTCAAGTTTAAAGGCTCATCAAGGAACACTTAACTCACAATGGACCATGGAAGACGCCTATCTACGCTTAGTGGACTTTCCTGTGATGGCCTCTGCTAGGACTAAGCAAAATCATGCATGGAAATGTGACTTGCCCACGTGACTCCAAGCACCATCTTGTTACCTGTAATTTTCCACAGTAATTTTCCTTCACTTGACAGAAGCTATAAAAGGCCCATCTCCATTTTGCCTCTTTCCTGCCCAAACCTCTGGACTATGAATGTATACTAATGGGAGCATTCTAACCAAGGGACTGAAGACCTTCCAATGATTTAGAAGCCACCAGAGACTTAACAAGCCAGCAGTTTATTCCATCACCGCTACAAGCCTGAACCAAGAACTTCACAATTATTGTGTGTATTTGATTCCTTTAATTTTAACTCGCACCTTTCTTTCTTTTTATAAATAAACCTTTAAATTTTAGATACAAAATGATTGGCAACAGCGTGATTATTGGATAAGATCTGAGTTATATATTGACCTTGGTGCATGGCTGGTCCTTTGGGATTAAAAGAACCTTTTGTTTGATGACACTGGTTTTAAATAACCACTCATCATGAAGTTTCGTGTCTGGGTGTTGAATCCAGGCCTGGAATACCTAAAGAGGCTGTATTTCTGACTTCTTATTAGCCAGTGTGGTGAGACAGAAGTTTACTTTTGTTGCTGGTTTGGTACATCTCATGGAAGAATAACCACCAGTATTGGGGTATGTCTGCCCTTTTCCCCAGCAGCTTGTCCTAAATTTGGTATTCTAAGTTGTGATCCACAGAGGCATGGTGACACACCCCACAACCCCATTTTGGGTCAGGACCCTAAAGTTACAACACTGTGAAATTTCAGATTTAAATATCTGAAATAATGAAATGTATGATTTTTTTAAATCCTGTGACTGTGAAATTAACCAAAATGGACTGAGAATTGAGTAGGGCCCTATCCCTAAGGCACCACAGCACTATTTCCAAATAAGTATTTCTGGTTCCAGCCATTCCATTTGGGCAAAAAATGGAAAGACTGGGTGGGAAATTATTTTTTAAAACAAAAATATGCTTTATCAAAAACCCAGTTTTCTATCAAAAACACTCTGGAAAATTTTCAACCAACACCATTTTAAATGGTATTTGAGTCCTTGTGAAATGGGCATGAAGAGCTTGATAGGAAAGGGTAAACATTTCTAAAGGAAATCATTCAGCTGAGGAAACTTTACTTCCTTTTTTTTTTTTTAAGACAACCTCCCCTTCTGGGGTTAACAGTTGTATAAAAGTTTCTTACATCTTGTTTATAGTGGTAGGAGCTCATTCCTGATACCAACATAGAGCAGCAAGCTGGTCTGTAAGGGCCCAGTTCAGAGGAAGCCTTGGTCTTTCAACTTGGACTATGGTCTTTGGCTCTGGATCCAGTTAATCAATGATTCCAAATGTCAACTTGTCTATAGTGTGAGTAACTGAGCTTTTATAAAGAGCAGTTCTGGACTCTTCCAGGGCAGCAGCTTGTCTTCCAAAAGGCCACAGAGATTGTCTGACCAGCTGCCTCTGTCTGTTGGAAGAGACAGGTTCACTGAGACGGACTCTCAGTGGCCTTCTCGAAGGCAAGCTATTGCCCATGTTGGGCACAATAAGCTGAACAGAAACAAGACAAACTTGATTTATTTTATTTTTAAATATATACAAAATTCAAATTCTTTATTGTACAAATATTTAAAAACAGCAAACATTAACTTAATTTTTTTAAATGGCTAAGCAATTATTTTCACCTACTTCATGTAACTTGCTTTTGTCAATTAAAAAGAGAAAAATAGGCCATCAGCATAAATCACCATCAATTTTAGCTGTGACCATCATTACAGTAGTTCACTCACCCAGAAACAGACAACTAGAAGAGGTAATTGAGTATGAGAGGGTAATTAAATACATGTTTGAAATGAAGGTTTACCCCCTAGTATCTAAAACCAACATTTAAAAACTGGTCTTGACAACAGTACAGCCATCCATATGGATACTCCAGACATGGCTAACAGTGATCCCATATAGTAAGCTGTCAAAGTCTTCTAGGCAAGAAACAAGTGTGTGGATTTTTTTAATTATTTATTTTTAACTAGAACAACCCTAGAGTCCTAACCAAAACCTCAACATGTGTTGCATATTTTACATCACATTTGTTGAAATACTAAATGTTGCTTTTTTGGTAGTAGGGTCAGATACTGCTAAATGACTTCATGACAACACCGTCCTGTACATATTCAGAATTCATACAGGATTATGAACAAACCCCTAACATAACTATCTCCTAACTCAGCCATGCTTGAAATCAAATGTCTGAGGTACAGTATTAGGTGAACGATGGTATCGTCCCATAATACTGTTCTTGGAGTACTATATTCTTGTAGTAAAACATCTTTAGAAACTATATACAAGTTGTATACAAATAATTACTGTCAAGTTCAAGAGATGCCGTAACTGAAAGATTAAAAGCAGGCTATTGTAAAATAGTACATACTGTCTACCCACAGCTCCCATCTCTTTCAACAGAAGTGTCAAATGTTTGACACCTCTCAGGGTCAGGCCATCTTACCAGTATATGAAAGGCCCAAAATACAAAATTTCCCAAAAAATTCCACAAAACTGCAACAAAAATACATCATTGTACAAAACAGTGACTCCCTGGTGGAACACACTACGACTTGCCCCAGAAATTCTCTTTCCTCTTCTGAGCTCGTTCCAGAATCTGAGATGCTAGTGAGCTAGAGGCTGCAGAGCGAGCAGAGATCTGGGACAATCTGTCATCTGTGAGTGCATGCAACAAGGAAAACAAATCTATAACTAAATCCACAGATCAGACATAAATTTTAAACAATTAAGACAGCTGTGGCTGACTTCTCAAATACAAAAGTTTTTATGCCACTTATGACCATGAATGCTACAAAATCAAATACAAACAAATTTCTAAATTGTTAGCTTTGTTGTTGAAGGGGAAGCTAATTAGAAAGCTACAAGCATACTGACTGGGATTTTTAAATTAGGTGCTCAATTCCCAATGAAATGCAACGGGAGTTGAGCAGCGAGCTCTCTTTTGAAAACTGGAGTCATTGTGCCCAATCTTTACAGCATTAAATGATCCTCCAGTAGCACAGAATTGGCATAGTAACTCCTATGCTTTTTTCCCCTTCCCCAGCATATTTGGTGTGGTTTTGGTTCGTGTGTTCTAGTAATCCCCGGGTGCTGTATGGTTCCTTGGTGCTTATGGCAGCTAGTGTAAATTAGAGCTGTCCTCAACCTGTTCTCAGTTACACCAGGGGACCAGCTTAAAGCTCCTCTGTACCCTCCCCGGCCTTGAGATGCATTGTGTGCTCCTTGGTTGTAGATGAGGATCAGGGCAATTCTTTTTATTTTAGTCACCGCAGCTGGCTGGAAAGCATGTGGGCAGTGCAAATTGCTCAGCAAAGCATCTGTATATCTGCATAAAGTATGTGAAACTCTGTAGCATCCCACAACCTCACCACACATTTTAGATAACAGCGCTGTACCAGACTGCATCTTTGTTACTAAAAACTAGTGACAAAGCATGAGCTGTCATAAATAGACTCAATTATGCCCAAATGCAGGCATTTTGAGTGTACAAATTTGTTATGCATACAAATGCATTGAAATCCCAACCATATACTTATATACACAGCTACCATTAGCAGTATGCTCATAAAGGGGATTTTTTTGTACGTGCAATTTAGGAACCTATTTTAAGAATGTTTTAACCAAAGGCTTTCAAAGATCTAAGGCAAGTTTCAGAGATGGTACTAAATGTTAAACAATCTGATTTAAAGTCACAGAAAACACAGCACATTGTGGCGTGTAGTGTCAAGTTCTGTTTGATTTCTGAAAAGTCACAGTACTATTTGTTCTCTTTGTCTGGAAAACTGATAATCTAAGACTGTTCCTGATAGTGACCATTTTGCTAGAGCAGTGACAAAATCTGTAATAACACTATGGATGTACAGCAGTGCATCAGGTCAGAGAGGCAGTCTCCTGGCATAGACACTCAATTTTGAAAGCTCCCTTGGAGAATACATAGAGCCTGTATTCAAATGCTCATGAGGACAAGATATCCAATAAGATTACAAATACTTCTATGTTCTATCTAGTTGGATTAAAAATACCAAAGCACCCTCAGGCATAATACTTTTGCACTTTGCATATAGTCAAGGCTTGAACCAGAAAGCAGAAAGGCTTGTGAAAATGTCGGGGGGCTAAAGGGGTAGTTAAATCTGAGTTTGGAACAAATATTTATATTAGCCATACTGAACCACAGTTATGAACGGTTTCATTTTTAACAACATTTCATGGTTTGTTCATAGGGTTTGTACTTAACTTTTCAGATTACTGGGCAGAGAAAAATATTTGGATTTTTTTTGATGACATGATCTGGTTATGCATAAAGGTTTTACTGGTCTAGGTATGAGATGGCTGCATTATGTCCTGTATACACCCATCTCCCACTGGGGTGCAGATAAAGTCAGAAGTCATCCATATGATACATACTGTTTAATATTTCAGAATGAAAAATACCTTCATCATTATAGTTTCTTTCCTGCAGTGGTAACTGGAAATGGCTCATCTTTGGACTTGCAATGTTCCCTAGAAGAAAAGACCACAAGTGTTATTTTTACACCATTAAAAAGAGCTGTTTCTGCATCACAACCCTATATGGGATGACACTTCATGTCAAAAACTATTTAGAACATTACTTCTAAAAATGTAACTATCAATTAAGATACTGCATACTTGCTAGTTACAGGACTGAGACTCCCTTATCCCCATAATAACAACTCCCATTATAATAAGTTTCTTATAAGGGTACCCTGAAAATGGTGCTGAGATGAGGATGGAATAAGTGTATTGGACTGTATACTTTTCAAGGCAGCATCTTTGGAGGCTGTTACTGTAGTTACACATTGAAATAAGATCTAATGATTTGCATTCAGGACTTGGAGGTAGGATATGGCCCTAGTTCTAATCCCAGCTCTAAGTGACTTTTCTCTGGATTTAGGCAACTCACTGAACCTGTTTACCTCTTGCTCCATTGTAAAATGGAACTATTACCTTACTTCATCCATCTCTGAAGATGCAAGGACTTTGTGTGCTTTTCAAGAGCAGGACCTTAAGCATGTGATTAAAGTTTTGTGGAACTGGGATTTAAGTATATAAATTTCACTTCGACATTTAAGTGCTTGAGGGGTTTTGTTATTTATCACATAGATACCACCATAGTATGGTTACTATTGTCGTTTAAAACTACTCTGAGCCACTCTGGCCCAAATCGCTCCTCTAATGAAGAGTTCACACAGGGTATGTGTACACTGCATTGTAAACCTGGGTCTGTGGGACCCAGGCTTATGGACTCAGTGTTTACAATCCTGTGCTTGTGCCCACACTGCATTGTAAACCTGGGTCTGTGGGACCCAGGCTTATGGACTCAGTGTTTACAATCCTGTGCTTGTGCCCACACTGCATTGTAAGCCTGGACCCAGGTCTCTCAGTTGTCCTAACACAGCCATACTGTGGTATGCAGACCTTCTGGCTCTGGCCTTTGGCCTCAGCTGCATCCACACTGCAACGCGACAAGGACTGGGCCCAAGGCACAGCACGCACTAGGGCTCTGACTCACACTACCAGCAGGCCCTTAGGGCCTGGGTCCTGAGTACTTGCCGACCTAAGTTGGACTGATTTGTGTGAGGATGGAAGGGTGGCTTGGGCTCAAATGTGAGTTAGAGCATGGACTTACTGTGCAGTTTAGACACAGCTGCAGGGACCAGGAAATGCTGCTGAGATTCCAACAGACCTTTTAAAGATAGAGATGGCTGGATTGTCCCCTTCTCTCCCACTCCACACACAAGGGTCCTCAAAAACCTACAGTTCTCTCAAAATCCACAAAGATGTCTGGTGATCCTGTAGAGGCCAGGGCCACCTCACAGATGGGACTATGATGACAGATTTTCGTCTGCCAGCAACCCTCTCCTGAACATCCCAGCCCTGCAAAGGTGGGTGCTCCACAGCACATAAAAGGGCACGTAAACATCACAGCCTCAGCTTTTCAGCTGATTCCCCCTGGAAAACTATGGTGAGAGAGGGAAATAAGGGTTGTATCACACCTAGCCTACTGTCCTTGCTCTTCTCACACAGGGTGCACTGTAGAGTGGTATGATGATGTTGTGGAGGTGTCCAATTACTCATCTGTGTGAGTAACCCTAAAAGGAAATGTACTAGATTCCCCCCCTGCTGTCTACAGAAGAGATAACAAAACTGTTCACACAGAACCAATTATTTGAGGTATCCAGTAATTCCTTACTAAAATCAAGAAAGCTCTATTAGACAGACAGATACTAGAACCTAAGCATAGAACAAAGGCCAGATCTCCCCATAGCAGTGTAGCTCAAAGTATCTCATTTAGGTGGAGAATAGTACAGTTGTTCTAGCAAGATGAAACATACTGGTACAAAAGAGTTTCTCTGCAATAAGCAGTCATTCTTTGTTGAAGTCACAAAATTTTGGGCCCTGCACATTTGCAAGATAGCAATTACCCTGCAAACTAAGTGGATGGAAAAATCCTAATTAAAAAAAAAAAAACCAACCATTATGCTGGAACTCGGGATCCCTGAGAGTCCCTTGAATGCGACAGCATGGATTCCAGGAGGAGAGAGTAGCGCTTTTGACTGATTTCTGCACAGGAGCTGTAGTTGGATGTGCTGAAGTGGGAGACGCTCTTTCATCAGCAGCATTGACAGTGGGCCAAGAATCCTTCCTCAGAGGCAAAGGATCTAAAGTTTTCAATCCAGCAGCTTGGGAGGCAAGTAGTGATACAGCTTCTGCTTCCCCTTCAAACTGAAATACCATAGAAAAGGCTACTATTAGTTTATACACACAACTGAAAATTTGAGTTATATCAAACATCAAGTACAGAGGCATATGCAGCTGATACATGTTGGCTGTGTCTTGCTGGAGCTTCCAGGCCAGGCAAGTGACTTGAGGCTTTGGGACAGTGTTAAGCAAAGCTCACATTATGAGGGATAATCTAAACATGACCCAAAAAAGGCTTTACACCTGTGTAAAAGCACTAGACTGCTTTCTCAATTTCATCTGGCCCTACACTATTAGGCCATGTGTGCATTCACGTACAATACCAGGTCAGATTCTTGCCTTTGGAAAATAAATCACTTCCAAGCTTCCATTACCATCTCTAGGAGCAGAGAAAACATGGAGACAGTTTAAACTAATGGATTGAGCAAAAGCCTGGTAGTTGGATTCCTGAATTTCTAATCCTACCTCTAACAACAACTTTGTGGTCACAATCTTTGTGTTTTGATTCCTCATCTGCAAAGCGGGACTATGAGATTAATATGGGGATTAATACTCAGTTACCTCAGAGGAGCTTTGTGAAGGTTAATGTTTATGAATTGCTCAGTATTATTAACACTGAAGGCCAGTGTAGGACTTTGAAAAGTGGGCTGACTCTTTTATAACAATAAAACAGCATTAACTTAGTCACAAAACCCCTAAAGGATTTAAAACACTACTAAAAGACAGCCAGCAACTAAAAGATGTTTGGAACACTTGGGAAGCCAGGAACATTGCTATAGTGACAGGATCCTAGGTATCCCAAGCAGGAAATTGGGAGACAGGATGCAATAATATTTGTGGCACTGTTAAAATACCAACTATTAGATATTGAGGAAAATCCTGAATAAAGGGAACAACCAATATTTTATATCCATGAGGGAAAACAGCGAAGGATATAAAGAGAGAAGGAATTATGATTATGAATAAATTTTAGTGGGTAGCCAAATAGGAAAGCTGAAGACATAAGATAGTTATAGCTGACTTGTCATTTCAGACTGAGGCTTATTACCCAGGGCAAAAGTTGAACTCTGAATTTAAAAAAAAATTTCATTAATATTCCTGCTTCTACTAGATATTCTACCTCACTGGGAGAAATCTGCAGTGAAATCCTATACATATTTAGAAATTGAGACCACACACCTGCTTGTGAAGTGATGTGACTAAGGACTGGGAAGGTTTTTGGAACGCAAGAAGCTCAATCTATTTCACTTAAACAGAAAGCTAAGGGGTGAATTAATCAGAGTTTATAAGTACTTACATGGGGAACAAAAATATAATGGGCTCTAGAATACAGAAGCATAACAAAATCCAATTGTCAGAAATTGAAGCTAGACTAACTCAGATTGGAAATAAAATGTACATTTTTAACAATGAGGGTAATTAACCATTGGAAAAACTTGCCAAGTGTTGTAGTGGATTCTCCATCACTGACAGTTTTAAAATCAAGATTGGATGTTTCTCTAAAAGATATGCTCTAGTTCAAATATGAATTAATTCAGGAAAATTCTGTAGCCTGTTATGCAAGATGCCAGACCAGATGACCACAGTGGTCCTGTCTGGCCTTAGAATCTATAAGCCACAAAGACCCGTGAAACTAAATACTGTCCTAGTATCTTTTTGACCCCTACGCTAGGATGCACAGAGAAATCAAATCTGAAGTAAAATGAAGCAGAAAATTCCAAGAACAATGGAAAGGGAGACTGACACCAATGCGGCATACTTCTCTACCCAACTCATGGAGTTCGGAGCTCTGCATGACTTCAGGAATGAGCTGGGATAAGGGTAGCAGGGAGATCAGCTGCTCTTGGCAGCAGGCTTTCCGCTGGACTCCGCACACTTCAGAGCAGAAATATATATGGGAAATAATGCAGCATTCCCTCCCATAGTCCTTCAGTTTCCATTGCTTAACAAAAATATGTAACTATCGGCATAGGTGCTGACTCCGTGGGTGCTCCAGGGCTGGAGCACCCATGGTAAAAAATGAGTGGGTGCTCTGCACCCACTGGCAGCCAAGCTCCCCCCGCATGCCCTACCTGCTCCTCCTCCTCCTCCCCCTCCCCTGAGCTTGCTGAGTCCCCACTCCTCTGCCTACCTCCCAGCGCTTCCCACCCGACAGCCACCAAACAGCTGTTTGGCAGGGTTAGCACACTCCGGGAGGGAGGGGGAGCAGTGGAAAAGTAGCATGCTCAGGGGAGGATTCAGGGAAGAGGCGGGGCTGGGGCAGGGATTTGGGGTAGGAGTTGGAATAGGGGCAGGGAGGGGACGGGGTTGGGGCAGGGGTGGAAAGAGGCGGGGCAGGGGCGGGGGCAGGAGGAGGGTTGAGCACCCACAGGGAAGAGGGGAAGTTGGCGCCTATGACTATCAGCCTCTCCATCACAGATAACATTGAAAATTTTAGACTGGAACATCCCAATCCTTAAACAAGCTTAAAACAATTATTCAAATTGACATAAAAAGGATATCCTATCTGTATCTTTCTACACTGCATATTGACAAATGCTTGCTTTGTCTCACCCTTCTGGATTTTCTTTCTCCTGAGGCTTGTTTAGATGAAGAATACTGTGTTTCTAAAGACTTTTTCTTTCTCTGCTGTGGCGATGAAGACTTCACTTTAGATGGGGACACTAAAACTGCACCTCCTAGAGTAACAGAAGATAAAATATTTTGTTACATTAAAAACTTTTAATAAATGAATTCCCTCAAAATGTTGTTTTTCATTTTAAATATTGTTACCGACAGCTGGCGTGGTAAGATCATGATGAGTTCTTTGGGCTCCACCAATTGTTTTCAACTTTGGAGTAGAAAGCCTGCCACGTTCTCCTGAAGATACTGAAGAAGAATCTGACCTATCTGCTGAAGGTTTCGGTAGTGAGGCATTTTCTCTGAAAAAATGAGGAAGGATGGTCCAGTGGTTAGGGCTCTGGCCTCGGTCCCTGTTCTACCACAGACTTCCTGCATGACCCTGGGCATGTCACTTAGTCTATTTGTCCCCAGTCTGTTGAATGAGATAACAGCACTTCTCTATCTCACATGAGTGTTGTGAGGATAAATATGTTAAAGACACAGATCCTCAGATACTACCATGATGGAGAGTCATAAAAGTATTTTCTAAGATAGTAACACATGATGTTCAGTCATATTTTCTAACGGAGTTTGTAAAACATGCAAGGTAAAAGGCCTAGAACTCAACTGTAATTAGAGGAAACATGGGAAAGTTGACTGCCAAATACTGTACTCAGAAATAAGTCCTTGATATTTCTAAATATCTTCCTACTTTTTTTCCTACACCCAGACATTTTCAGAACTCCAAGGTTACCAATACATCCCCTCCCCCTCCCCCGTAACAGGAAACCACACCCAGGGAGATCTGGACATAGCTTCCTGCAAAGCCCATCAACACTGTTCAAGTTTGCTGAAAAAGTCAAAGGGTATGTCTACACAGCAGCTAGGAGGGTGCTTCCCAGTGCACGTAGATAGACACACTAACTCTGCTCAAGCTAGCATGCTAAAAACAGCAGGGTGGATGCAGCAGCAGGGGGAGTGGATTGGGCTAGCCACCTGAGTACAATCCTGCCTAATCCTCTGGGTACATACATGCCACCCTGCTATTTTTAGTGTGCTAGCTCGGGCGGAGCTCGTGCATGTCTGTCTTCCCACACTGGGAGGCACTCTTCCACCTGCAGTGTAGACATACTCTTAAGCACTATATTATGCAGTCCATTCAACAGTGACAGAACAGACTATCCTTTCAGTCCTACCAATCCTTCCAAATTGAGTATGAAGCAGACTCCTAATTTTAGTTTTCCACGTGGCTATATGTTGTGCTATCACTTGCCTACTCTGAGTGGCCTTCTGTACAACTTTTAACATTTTAAATGTTATGCATTAAGTTTAGTCATATTAATCACAATAGTATTTTGTGTTTAGTTTCTACAAATTACACTTTAAAAAAAAAGTTTTGCATTACTAAAATCTAATTTTCTTTGACGGAAATCATTCGCTGAGCCAAATCTGCGAAGCAGCTCAGGGTCTATTTCTTCCTCCATTTTGCCCTTCACCTCTGAAGGAAATTGGTGGGAGAAACAAATCCTCTCTTATTCTGAAGTTTAAGACACTTGTTGCTAATTATTAACATACAGAACTTGTCAAACTAGTGCCCTAGCTAATTACCTGTTAAGTGCATTAGCATGTAAAGTTTAGTTTATTTTTAAATCACCCCATAAAGCATGGAAAGGTAAGAAGAAAGACAATGAAATTTTAAAATGTACCCTTTTACTTTGTTGTCCACAGTAGGATCCTTATTTTCTTTCAATTTCTGAGCCTCTGCTGACTCTTGTTTATTTTCTTTTTCTTCATCTTCCTCTAATCCTGGTGGCTGATTTTCCACTTGTTCAGTACTGTCTTGTTCACCCCAAGCTAGACGTCTTCTGACTGGTACAGTAGAGGCATCTGACATGCCTAACTTCTCTGTATTGTTCTGTTGGGACTGTTCTATTGAGTCAGGCTGCCGCAGTATGTTTTGGCTTGCAGACATCTGTTTCTCAGGAACTCTATAAAACAAAGCAAACTATGTTTCCCTCACCAAATATTCACTTGTTTTTTTCCAATTTACTACGTATGTGTCTCCATAAACTGCATACATCCAATTCAAGAACCTGTCAGAAATTAAGAGTTTAGTTATTAAAATGAATACAGATTAATCAGTCATTTTCAAAAAAAGGACCTTACAGTAGACTTTTAAGTCCATACTTCAGCACCTACTTAATTTTCACATGTGCTGAGCACCTCAGTCAATGGGAATTGTTTGATGCTGAACACTTTTGAAAATTAGGCTGGTGTTAAACAGACTTTAGAGCCTATCTTAAGGCTCCATCTTTTGAAAATCTTGGTCTTTAAATTGTTCATAGAAATCAGGCATTTGTGCATGCAAATGAAACTAGTGTACAAAAGATCCATTTTGCACAAAAACAAACCAGACAGTTTTGAAAATCTGGCCTTGTATTTGATATCAGACATTATGGTGTAATTAACCATAATGTCTTAAGTTTCATCTTGCTTTTATTATGGCTACAATTACACAAATAGATCAATTATTCTCCCTCCCCCCTAACCCCATGCCTCCAAGACACTGCCTGGGAGAAAGTGGGTTGTATATATAGTATCCCATACAATGTTTTGAACAATCAGATTTAAGGTGAGGTGACCAAACTGCTTTTTTTGGTTTAGGAATAATTACCTATACAACATTATTAATAAAAGTCTCTAAAACTTATTAGCAATAAATGACAAAATTAGTATCTGCTCAATCCATCTTTATGGTCCCCAAGGGGCAGAGGCAAAAAAATGTGAATACATAATTGCTTTTTCTTGATTTTAGAAACAGAAGTGCAGTGGGACTAGATCTGCTAATCACAAGCCTATTGATTTGTTTCTACAAAAACACCAATACAAATGTATGTAGGCATGACAAAATTTACATAATGTAGGGTTGTGATAGCCTGGGAGTAGCCTAAGGCTAACTCACCACTCTGTAAACTTCCCTGCAGATGCTAAATTAGGAGATAATTGATTAAGGACTGAATGATTAATCAGTTAACAGGGGTATTCAGTTCATCAGATGGGGATGGTTAAAAGGGAGACAGGAACAGAGAGGGAAAAGGAAGGGCAAAGCAGCCCAGGATCTCAGAGAGAGGAGATTTCTTCCCTCCACCCCCAGCTTGTACTTAGAGAGAAGGGTGAAGCTTGGGGAAAGTCTTATTCTGCAGAGAGACAACCATAGGCATGCGCAGCACATTTCATTAGGGTATGCACCCAGGGAATTTTTTTTTAAGGCGACCATTTATTAAATACTCAAACATAAAGGACATTATTTTTATTTATCAAACAAACTAAAGAAACTAAAACTTAATTAAACTTAATTTTTTTTAAATTAACAACTAAACTTTACTTAAAAAATGAGACACAAAATACTAAATTTTTGCTGTAGTGATAACCAGGCGTATACAAAGATACAGTCAATTTTCATGATCTTTATCTTTAACCAGATAATGAGCTAACCCAAACTGACCAAAACAGATTAAGATTTCTTCATCTTCCTGTCCTAGAGAATGACGTCGCTCACCAGGTTTTATGGACTTAAATTCCTCAATCACATAACTGTAATTAACTGACGAAGCCAATTCTTGTTCAATGTACAAAATAATAAGTGAATCGAGGCGCTGTTGCGACATTGTACTTCTTAGTTTGTTTTTCACATGTGCTAGTTTCAAAAATGCTCTTTCACGTGAACAGCTTGTCTGCTCCTTTTCTTAACAACAAACCGATCCATATTTTAAAATTAAAAGGGGGTATCATACAATTGAATTAAAACGTAAAGCCACGGGCTTGTTATGCTGTTTCAGTAGAGTACACGTGACAAACATTACCAACACAGTAGACACTGCACTGGGCACGCCTCACGCGGCCACTTATATAGGTCAAAGAATTTTCTAGAATAGTAGTCGGAAGGGGAGGGGAGGACCAATGGTAATGTGGCACCACAGTAGTGGGGACGCATGCTGTGAGCAAACACGGGTTTTCTATATAGAGCATATCATGCAATTAAATTAAAACGCAAAGCCACTTTTTTCTTTTTGAGACATTAGGGCAGGCGTGGGCAAACTTTTTGGCCCAAGGGCCACATCGGGGTTCCAAAATTGTATGAAGGGCCAGGTAGGAAAGGCTGTGCCTCCCCAAACAGCCTGGCCCTGCCCCCCACCCATTTCCTGCCCCCCTCAGAATCCCTGATCTATCCTGCTCCTTGTCCCCTGACCCCCCCACCCAAGGTCCCACCCCCTACCCAACCCTCCCTGCTCCCTGGCCCCTGACTGCCCCAACTCCTATCCACCCCCCCGTCTCCTGACAGACCCCCAGGTTTCCCACGATCCAACCCCCATTCCCCGTCCCCTGACCACCACCCCCAGAACCTCTGATCCATCCAACCGCCCTGCTCCCTGTCCCCGGGACTCCCTGCCCCTTATCCAACTCCCCCAGCCCCCTTACCATGCCGCTTACCCTCGCCTCCCCCGCTGCAGCGGCGTGGCTCCGGCGGGACCTGAGCTCCTGCTGCTTGGCCAGAGGGAGCTCGCAGCCCCACCCCCTTACCACGCGGCTCCGAGTGGCAGGAGCTCAGGTCCCGCCGGAGCCACGCTGCTGTCCAAGGCCACTCTTGGACGCACCACGCTGAGGCTCTGGGGGACGAGGGAAGGCAGGGGCGGGGGGAGCCTCCCTGGCCGGGAGCTCAGGCGAGCCGGGCAGGACAAGCTTGCCCACCCCCGCATTAGGGTGTGCCTGGGCTCACCCGACACACCCCGTACACATGCCTATGGACACAACTGTACATGACAAACATAGGTGCTGGAAGTAGGGGTGCTACCGCACTCCCTGACTTGAAGTGGTTTCCATTATATCCAGGGTTTACAGTTTGGTTCAGTGGCTCTCAGCGCTCCCACTATACAAATTGTTCTAGCACCCCTAATGACAAATAAAACACTGGTGAACCTACACAGGAGTGTGTGAGGACTGCTTGCCAAGTGAGAAGCAGGCTGCGGGGGAGCATATCCTATCTTGTTCCTTCAGTAAATGAAGTCAAACTTCTTATTTGGGTTCTCAACACATTACAATAAAATTTTAGTAGAAAAGTATTTGAAATTCCATCTGCTTTAAATACATTTATGCAAAGTCTTGTAAACATTAGGGATCTTAAAGTTGTGTTAAATCTCAATTTACTTTTTAAAAATTTCAGTTTTTAAAGCTACAATTCTACATTCCCTTCACATCCAGGATAAGCACCTTACCCAGCTAGATCTAGAGCTCTGATGGTGTTGCTAATGGTTTCTTCTGAACTGGAATTTGAGGACACGTCCCAAAGTCTGTTGTTATCTGAAAGAATCTGATTCAGATGATATCGAGAGAAGTGGGTTCCCTGTACTCGTTGCCTGTAAGCCTCCGCTTTCTCTCGAAGTTCTTTCACCTGCATATACAGATGTCACAGGGTACATTTGTTTGATATTTTAAAAATCAGTTAAGTTATTGTGAAGTATTATTTGCGCTTGCTAATGCTAATTACAATAGAAAGGCATGTTACACACAGAACAGGACCAGTCACAGCAAAAATACTGCAAGGTGCAATAAAAGCAAAAAAACAAAAAGTTAAGCCAAAATAGCAAATGTATTTATTTAGAAAGCATGTGTTTGAGCAGTCAAGCTAATGCATAGTTACCGATCACTTATTCAATAAGCATGAAAAAATTATGCAGCATCTATGGACAAGTTTAGTGCTGGATTCTATTTCTTCGTCAATGTTCAGAAACCATGTAATTGTTCCAAGCATTAAAACAAGAACTTAGGTGCAACCAACCTCCATATACCACATGTAATTTAGGATGTTTTGAGAATCCTAGGGGGAGGAATACAGAAACAGTCTTAATATTTCTTTTCTACGACATGACGTTAACATAACTACTGTGTGAACCATTGTAAAACTGTCACCGTAGCACTATGCTGCCTCCTAGAGATTAGGTACAAAAATGTTGTAATCCGTTATATTTTAGCAATATTTTGCATTTCTTGCAGTGATGCATTTAAGCATCTAAGTCTAACTGATCACTTTTAAATCCATAACTTCTGAACACTTCAAGGTGGATATTTAAGTCAATAGACCTTCTCATATGTATAAAGTTAAGTATGTGCAAATGTGTTTGCAGGATCAGGACCTTAGACTGAGTTCTTTGACACTGCAATAGTCATTTGCTATACGTTTGTACACCACCTACCACAATGGGGAACTGATTTTGCAAGGGGCCTCTAGATGCTACTATAATATCAATATCAATAGCTACGGCATTCATGCTAAGATACCAGTCACTGTAACATCGAGGCATGAGATGGAAAACACACATTTTAAGAACAGTAAGAAATTACTTTTGGCCTTAAAATATAAACGTTTTAACTCCTTAGTTTTAGTCATTATAATGCCATAATAATATTGCTAAAAATATTTTCACAAAATTAAGAAATTAGATTGTGAGAGCTCTCCCATTTCTCTCTCTCTCACACACACACACAATCTTGCCCTCCACCCAAACACTGTTTGCTAATAAAAAAATCTTGCTTATATTTTTATATTCTTAAGAATTATACAAGGTCCCTGATAGCAGCAGTATTATTGCTATACTGATACTGGCTCGTGAAAAAGGTTAATGGAAATGCAGAAGAATAATATAATGGCTGAGAGCACGCATGCTTTTGTATTAAATCTCAACTAGTTTATTTTATTTACCCTTCATTCATATATTAGATTTCTCTGTTTATCTGCTGGAAGAATTATACTAAGGGGGCAAGTTCTGCCTTCTGTTTTACCCATGTAATCACAGTGCAGACAAATGAATAGAGGAGTGAAAATTCACTGGGGTTGCACTGATGTAACTGCAGACTTTGGCCTACTGGGCCTCTCAATTTAAAAACAAACAAACTATTCTTTGAGAATCTGTCATTTAAGACTACAGCATGATGATAATACGATGAAATTTGTAAGATTATTCAGTTTAAGCAGAGGGATGAAAATTAATGATAGTTGATAGGCTGAACTATAACAGGCGGATATAAATTCAGAGCAATAGGACTCTGCATGGGAAGGAAAGGCATACTGAGAATGTCTGCCTCCAGTGAATTGTGAAGTACAAAGAACCACCAAGCTCTTTCAATGACCCAGGAGCTAGCATTATCTCAGCAGGACACAGACCCTAGACAGTCCTACTGTGATTATGAATTACCTCACATTAATTTTTTAAAAGGATAATTCAAGGCGATTTTTATTCTACTGCTGAAAAATAACCCTTACTAATACATCTTAGAACAAAAATAACAAGGAGTCCTTGTAGCACTGTAGAGACTAACAAATTTATTTGGGCATAAGCGGTCATGGGTTAGAACCCACTTCATCAGATGCATGGAGTGAAAATACAGGAGCAGGTATAAATACATGAAAGGATGGGGGTTGCTTTACCAAGTGTGAGGTCAGTCTAACGAGATAAATCAATTAACAGCAGGATACCAAGAGAGGAAAAATAACTTCCGAAGTGGTAAGAGAGTGGCCCATTACAAATAGTTGACAAGAAGGTGTGAGTAACAGTAGGGAGAAATTAATATTGGGGAAATTAAGTTTAGGTTTTGTAATGGCCCAACCACTCCCAGTCTCTATTCAGGCCTAATCTGATGGTATCCAGTTTGCAAATTAATTCCAGTTCTGCAGCTTCATGTTGGGAGTCTGTTTTTGAAGTTTTTTTGTTGAAGAATTGCCACTACCATTCTAAAATATATTAGAACAGTTTCCTGGAAGCAGTCACTATAGCTAAAGCTATAATGAGACTTTCATTATAACCCTTGTTTTCACATGCTTCAGAACATCTCTTTTGGGGCTGAAATTGTGTGGTCTCAGCTCATAGGTGAACGCTTTTGCAAAATTTGAGAACAGCTTCAGATGTTTAAATTACTAAAGAGTGAAAAAACAGTTTAGTTTATGGGGGTGTGATGATGTGTGAACCCCTGACTGACATGTGTGTGCTGGCAAGGACCCCCGTACTGTAGATACAGTTACACCAGCAAGACTGCACTTTTGCTGAGGAGAGGCTTGAATAAGCTATGTGGCCGACTGACAATATCTTGAATAAATCTTATTGAATTAAGAAACTTTTTTGAATTTGGTTAAACCTTATTCAATTAAGGTTAGTACCTTTGGGCTACACTGTATTAAAAATGCAATTGTGTATGTGCAATTGTGGCACTATAGGTACCTTCTCTAGTAGGAAGGGGGATGCTAATGTACTTCCTCCATTATCAGCCCTTTGAGGCGACCTCTCTGCTAAGATGTACATACACTAATTCAAACTGGATTCTCCAGGGAACAACAGACAAAGAAAGGCTTTTTGGATAAACACCCTGGTTTTAAACTAGCTCATGGCCTTCTTCCTGATCCAGCAAATGGAGAGGATTCTTTGTCCTGAGGGCCCTTATTCTTTGGGAAGAGTTAAAAGGACTGGATCTATTGAGGCCTCATAAATCTGGGTGCTTGTTCTGAACTGAAGCTGTGATGAACCTGTAGCCACAAGCAGTCCCTTTGGATGTCAGAATCCATGTTAGGGTGAACTCTGGTAAACTTATTAGCATGCATGTAATTTCTTTTATTTTTAATATATTTTCTCTGTAATGTTTTTTATCTTAAGAATAAAGTAGGCTTGCATAGGAAGTGCTGGGTAATACCTTATAACTGTAGCAATTATACCTATTAATCGCCTCTGAAGAGAAAGCAAGCATGTGTCCTTGAGCAACCTGTCTGTGCTGGGGATAATACAGTGAAGGCAGAGAACTGTGTATGCTGGAAATATCCCTGTTGGGAGGGAGAGAGATGCAGGTCTTCACACAGAAAGGCATCAACTGGGGATCTGGAAGCCTGAGAGTGGGTCCCTTCGCTGCGGAAACACAGGTGCAGTTGCCATGACTATACCAGTAAAAATGCAGTTTTGTCATTATATTCTGCGTCCGCTCTAGGAGCACGTTGCCAGAACAGAATACTGATATAACTATTAGAGTGGTAGCCATGTTAGTCTGTATCAGCAAAAATAACAAGGAGTTATAAATAAATTTGTTAGTCTCTAAGGTGCCACAAGGACTCCTCGTTATTTTTGCTGATATAACTATATTGGTAAAACCTTCAGAGTGTAGATCTGACAAAAGGCCTGGGAATGGGGATATAACACTCAAGGAAATAAATACAGGCATGATTGGCACAGTTTTGTTACACTTTTTAAATTGGAGGTAGAGGTCAAGTAAGAGGAATGGTAGGAATGCGGGAACCTATCTAGCTAGAATCAGCAAGCAATATTTTGTAGATGTCAGAGCAGAGGCCAGTTTTAAGGAGAGATTTGACAGAGTTAAGATAGTAGTTGTATAGATCTTTTCATGGAACTTTTCCACATGCATCCGGGATGGCATGGAGAAGGCAGGGTGGTGGTTGAACGGAGAAGCTGACAGGGTGGACAGTAAAAGCTAGCGTTGTTGGCAAAGTGACAGTGGTGGATGACAGCATGATAAATTACGAGATCAGCTAGGCACAAAAGGTCTAAGTTGTGAAGGACCAAAGCACATTTGTGTCACTGTTTTTTATTTTCTTTTTTTTGGAAAAGGAGGGGCGATTGTTTTGGGGGGTTTTATTTAACTGATCATAGCTTCACTTTTTCTTCCAGTTAGGGATTTATATTCGTCTCACTGATTTGCAGAAATCTATTTCTCAGATGGTGGAAATCTTTTAAATTGCAAATGTATCTGAAATATTTTATTCGGTTCTATTTATTATTTGTCACATATGGCCTGATCTTGCAGGCCTTAACTCAAGGAAAACTAGTGGAGAAGCAAAGATCAGGTCCATAAGAGTTATTAACTTGTTTTAAGTCCTTCCTGTACCTTTTCTCCTGAAGCTTGGTAAATTCCCAGCTTTAACTTACTTTTCAGCCTTTACTACTTCAACTCATTTTTAATTAGTTAAAAGGTATAATAAAAATAACTGCAAGCCTCCCTAGTGAAACTATTTCAGAGACAAAGGGTTATATTGTATTCTCATTTCATTGTGTGAGGATATTAGTCAGACACAGTAATAAGAGCCAGCAAGATGAGAACACCCCTCTAGAACAGTGGTGTTGGAACACTTTTTACAGTGGAAGTGCTCAAAGCCATTGAACCAAACTGTAAACCGTGTATATGAGGGAAAGCTACTGCACCCCTGCTCTAAGAGCTATATACTGCTCTCTGTCTACAGGCAGAACTAGTCTGATATACTCTCAGGTGAAGTATAAATCAGAATCTGAATGGCAGAGCCCAGTCAAGGAAGATGAAAGGGAAAGTTAAACAACTTTTGAAGTATACACTATAAAAATATACTGTCATAAGTAAAAGAGAATCTGGTGGAGAGAAGAGTGAGTGTACAATCCTACCAGTTTTGTTTTGAATACTTCATCATGGAACCTCTTCGTTCCCATGTGACTTCCAACTAGCTTTCTCTGTGACTCCCCATAAACAAAAAATCTCCTGGGGAAGGCCAGGCTCAACTGGAAACATACGTCTATTGTCCTAGAATGTGGGAATTTGCTCATTTCTCTTACTCTCTAATGAAAGGCCACAAACATTTACCTCCTAAAATTCTCCACCTCACCCCAGTAAGGATCACTATTGCCTGATAAGGCACAAAGTAGTTCTCCATTAACAGCAGCTTCATCCATGATTTTGATAAGTACTGCATGATTAGACTAAAAAGTAGTAGGAAAAAAGATTCTAGCAGATAAACATTTTATTTCCTTGTCCTCACCCACCCCATAACCAGTTTGGGTCACCTTACAGCCACACACTATCTCAAACTCCCTCCCTGGAGTTTTTAGTGTTACCTTCACAATATCTCAAATCCTACGGGCATGGGAAATTGTCATCTGACAAAATGGTATTTCACTTTAAAAGCAAAGGGTTTCCATAACACTTGCAATCAGAGTGTGCTCAATAACTTAGAAATTCCTAAAATTTTAATTGTACTAAGCTGAGGTTTAATACATACCAAAACTAAAAAATACTGTTTGTTTTTAGTCCTCTTAGGTCCTCATGAGTTTGGTTTCACAGTAATTATTATGAGGTTCAATTGTTCTAAAATTTTACAGTGACACATCTCAACAAATTACAAAATTAGTTCCCCATATAATACTATATATACACATTTAGGCAAAACATATCTTTATCTCAACAAAGCAAAGTAAACTTGCTTGGTATCGCAAGTGAAGCAAGGGGTCGGAATACAATTCCTTTTCACTCCCTCTGCATTAGTGTCTTTGGACGCTGACTCTGCAAACACTCAGAATGAGAGGCCTTTCCCACAGACCATCTCAATTACATTTCCACTCTGGTTTGATCATAACTAGTTGGACCCTACCTTCTCAGCATGTCCTAGGCACAGAAATCCCACTGTGGAGTCACAATGTCTGCCCCATGGACCACATAAAGATATTGCAAGGATTTGATAGAATGGAGTACCTTGGGGTTGGGCCCCCTACAAAGGGGGTGAATCCTGAATTTCCTCAATGGGAGATGAGGACCCTCAGCACCTTGCTCACTGGGGCCCTAAAAGAATGCTTAGAAAATTTTATATGGATACTCACTTGATCTGGTATGTTTCTCCTGATACGTGACCAAGCTCCATCTTTGTATAAATATTGAGCTGGGGACAAAAATTTTGATCTATATTCAGTGTTCACCTTCCTAGAACATTAAGGGGGGAGGGGGGAAGACAGTAAAATTTTATTTTTTTTGTTTATCATCTAGGAGACTGTTTAAAAACAAATTTCATAATTACATAAATATAATTATAAGTGCTCTTGCACAGTAAAAGCTGCATGACAATTAAAGATGAATTCCAAAGCCAAAACTTTGAAAAATGTGTGCCTCAAGTTAGGCATATTTAGGCACCTAAAGAAGTACTGTGATTTTCAATAGTGCTCAGCACTTACTAAAATTAATTAGTCTTCACACATTTCCCCTCATGTGAAATATACAAACATAAACATATACTGAAATTAGCTCTGTCTACCTAAAAAATTGCTGAGCAGTTCAATCATCCTCTTTTAATCTTGGCCCAAAATACAACTAACTTCATTTTCAGCATAAACGTGAAATAACCCTTTTGTCCAACACCTCTTCAGGAATACAGACTATAAAAGGCAAAAGTTAAAAAGTAAAATTAACCCAGTATATATTAATATGTAGGAAAAATTCAGTTGACATCTCTCCTAACTTTTGACCAGAGTCCTGTTTTCCCTTCCCTGAAACTGACACAACTTGGTCTCATATGTTCTACTAATGACAGTGTGACTGAACCAGCTCAAGAAGCAACACTGCAGCACATCCACACTAGTCATTCTGTTTCAGGAGTATATATTGCAAAGCATTGACACATATCAGATGCAGTTTCTTTCTATCAAAAGATAAGTGTTGTGTGTTTGCATGTGTTCACAATTTGGATTTGCTCTAGTAACTGCTTTGAATGCTTCTGTCCTGCACAAATAGCCACTGTAGAATCATGAAGGGCAGCGGCTACAGTCTTACAGAAAGCAGATACCATGGCAGAGGATCACCACCCTTCCCTCAAAAGCCACTGCCAAACTGACTCTGAGCCTGAAGGCCAAAACACTGACAACCAAAGAGTTAAGGAGCCTAATCTCATTTTATTTTCATTTATTTTTCCATAAATAAATTGCATCTGTTGCCTTTGTGTTTTTTCTTGGTTTGTAGCAAAACAAACTTATCTTCCAAGGTCCAGAGACAGGAGTGGCCCAGGCTTAGACAGAAGACACAGAGCCACCCCATCCCAGTAAAACCTTAAAGAAAACAAGTGGGTGAAGGAGCACAATAGGGAGGCACATGGATTTACTAGAGAATGAAGGTGGTGGGGTGGATTGTACGTTTCTGATTAATGTCCATTTTCTGGGGTTTTCTCTTTCTCTTTTTCAGATCTTAGAAGCATAGGAGCTGCTGCTTTAAAAAAAAATTAAAAAGTGTATGGACTGCCAAGGCAATCCTGGCAATGTAAGTAATGCTGAGAGGCAGAAGGTATATGCAATACCCATAGCATCATCTGACTAACTCAGTTTTCTCCATGTTTTTCAGGTGACTCTATGGCTCAGGAAAGTTTTCATGTTAATCTTGTGTGCCTTCCTGTGATGAGGCATGGCGGGAACTGGGCAGAGCAGAGAACAACCAAGTACCTCAAGGCCAGCATGCAACCAGTAAGTGAGCAGCTTGACAGGTGACTGAGTTAGCAGTCTACATTTTCAAAGCAGTCACTGAAAGATAAACAGCAGCAATAGGGGACTGGACTGGGAGAACTAACCGAACTCCTGCTTTTGTTTCCAGCACTACACTGGTCCAGCGTGAGCTGGTGAAGGATGAAGCAGTGTTTTGGTTTATCCACAGCAAGCACAATCACAATGCTAGTATGAAGTTGAAAAAAAAAAGAGGTATGTGGACAAGAGGTGTTAGACAGATATGCTAAGGTAATGCACTTGATTCCAATGTCAAAATGATGAATGCCCACCACACCTCACAATATTAGGGTGCTGAATACCTAAGTTCAGTTTTTCTATACATACATACCCAAGACTTGTATGTAAAGAGCGGGGCTTTTGAGTAATATGTTGTTTATTTTTTTGTTTGGGTGGTTTCTGTTCTGTTTCTGATTTCCCTTGTTTTGGTGAATCTCCCGCTGGCTTTAGGAATGTTTCTTTCCTTTTATTCTAAGGCAAAGATAATTTTAGAAATACCATATTAGCTAACAAACTAAACAAACTCTGTAAATGCAAATTCTATGTCACACTAGCCTTTTTTTTTTTTTTTTAACATTTTAAATGATAGAATCATAGAAATATAGGGCTGGAAGGGACCTCAAGAAGTTATCAAGTCCAGTACCTTGCACTGAGGCAGAACCAAGTATCCCAAGGCCATCCCTGACAGGTGCTTGACCAATCTGTTTTTTAAAACCTCCTATGATGCAAATTCCACAACCTTCCTGGGAAGTCTATTTCAGAACTTAAATACCCTTATAGGTAGAAAGTTTTTCCTAATATCTAATCTGCATATCCATTGCTGCAAATTAAGCCCTTTACATCGTGTCCTACCTTCAGCGGACATGGAGAACAAATGATCATAGTCCTTTTTATAACACCCCTTAATATATCTGATGACTGTTCTGAGGTCTCTCCCAGCCTCCTTTTCTCAAGACTAAACATGTCCAGTTTTTTTAACCTTTCTTCACAGGTCAGGTTTTCTAAACCTTTTATCATTTTTATTGCTTCCCTCTGAACTATCTCCAATTTGTCCCCACCATTCTTAAAGCGTGGAGCCCAAAACTGGACACAGTCTCCAGTTGAGGCCTCACCAATGCTCAATAAAGTGGAACATTTACCTCCTGTGTTTTACATATGACACTCTTGTTAATACATCCCAGAATTATATTAGCCTTTTTTGCAACTGCATCCCGTTGTTGGCTTATATTCAGTTTATGATCCACTATAACCCCCAATCCTTTTCTGCAGTACTGTTGGCTAGCCAGCTATTCAGTGCACACTAGGGAACTTTTAGTGTACGCCAGCAGGGTCTACATGGCCAGTATGTTGCGCACTAACACACATGTAGACAAGCTCTCATACACATATTTAATGTAATCTCTACAAGACAGCAATGTTAAGCTTGCTTGTTTTGAAAAAATCTCAAAGCCTGGAAATGCCAATATTCAGGTTCCTACTGCAACATTCACTCAGCCACATCATACGTCCTATATACTTTATGGAATACATTTAACATAAAACTACACATTTAATAAGAAACCACAGGAATAAAACAGCACTACACCTATGCAAGGTGGCTAAGTTAATACTGCTATATAAATCTTATCTTTGTATTTCTGAAATTTAAAAAATATGGTACATCTTTAATGTTGCACTAAAGTAGGGGGAATTTTTGTATTTCTTCTGTTATTTTGTGAGAAAGCCCCTAAAAGTGACGTGAGAAGAATTTTAGGATTTTTTAGAAAACTTGGCTTGCGCTCTTTTTTGCTGCGTTGTGATTTACAAAAGGTTTGAGGGTTTTTCCCCTGTTCAAATTTTTCATTTTTCCTGCTTGTTTTTTACCTTAAATCTCAGCTTTGTCACATGTGGCTATCTGGTTTTGCTGGAGGCCCTCAGATATATATTGCAAGAGCACACTGAACTGAAGGGGCGGGTGTGATGAACCTTTAGAAACATACTGTTCTCCAAAATATATATTCATCACTGAAGATAAATATATATAAAAAAATGTTTCCGACAGCGTAACTAAAAATTCCTTACTCCTTCATTTGCTCAACTGTCTCTTCTCTTGTAACGTTATAATTTTACTTACTTCTCCTGTTCTCTTCCAGGGTACACTATAACCTGTATTTCCAATGTTTAAAAATAAGCAGAAAACTTAAACCAAACCCCAAACTTTTCAGACTTTCTTCATACTTGCTAGAGAAGCAAAACAGAGGGCAAAAGCTAGTTTATCAAGAAACAGATATGATGGACTGAACAGAGTCCCATCCAGACCTCATTACTGAAGGATGCATAGCCTACTCTGTAGGGCTTTAAAATGGGTAAAACAGTGAGCAGCATACTAGAAAAATCTTGTTTATCCTACGACTGTGCAAAGTAGGTTAGATTTTACGTAGTTTGGAACTCTCAGCCAGACAGAATACCATTATTCCAGTGGATCTGAATTTAATAAAAAGACTATCGTCATGTTCCCTGAAGGCTGTGTCTACACAGATATTTTTTCTAAACATTTTCTACTACTGGTATAATTAGTTCAGCTCTGCTATCAGGAAAAAAAGCCCGTCACTACCAGTGTTCTTACCATAGTGTATTCTAAACCAACTCAAGATGAATTGGTGCCAAACCTGCACCAACAACCCACACCTTCTCTAAACTTCAAGTGCACTGGTGGTAGTGCAGCTGAACTGGCAATAGCAATGGTTAAGAAATCTTTGCAAAAATAATTTAGTGTATGCAAGACCTAAAAGGTAGTTGACTGCTGTCTGGGCTTTACAAAAGACATCCTAACGTTTGAACTAGACACTGGAATCTGTCTATACTACATGGTGTGCTATCAACTTAAAAAGTGAGTTGAATAAAAGTTACAATCCCTGCACCCATTTTTTCTTTAAGTGTAACTATAGTCTGAAAATTGACTGTAAAATTGGTACCTTTACACAGACTGGATTTGTTCCTTGTACATGTTCAAATGCATAGCTTTGGAGTTTTGTGATTACAAAAAAATATTGCTTTTTACTCCTGTTAGACTTGGAGAACCAACACACTCAATAGAAAGTTCACTGAATTCTACTCCTTGTTGGTCATCAAGAGACTGCACAGGTGCCAAGCAGGGCATAACTTGCCTGGTAGAATCCATATTGCTAGCAGCAGTACACAGAAAGGAAAGAATCTCAGAGCCAAGCTAAGGATTTGGGTTGGCAGTTAGCAAAAAGAAAAATCTTTTATTTTGGAAACTGAGCACACTTCACACAGAAATCACAGAGATAAATCCAGGGAGCCTCACAATGTTATTTTTAGAGTCCTTTTTTAGAGCAGAACCATTCCCAATGGACTGCAATGTCAAATGTAATAATTATAAAACTTAACAGAAAAAAACACTATAAACAGACTACTGAAATACCATTCAAAGATGTATATGAATACCTTTCTTTCAGGGGAGATATTTACTGGTGCACATACAGGAAATTCTCTCTCTTCCAAATCACACTTCAGTTTTGGTCCCATCACTGGAGGAGAAACTTTGAAACTTCTCTCATATTCAGTTTCAGGGATAATTGTGGGAGACTTAAATGGGGGAATGGATTTACTTGTATTGTGAATAACCTTTGAATTTAAAAAACAAAAGAAGTTAATTTCCTAACCTTAAAGTCAAATTTTCAAAATTAGTTACCTTAGTGATTCCTCCAGTATGCACACAGAGAAGCAAAGGGTGAACAAATACTGCATGAGGAAAAGTTACCTATTAGATTTATAGGCTAAATGGGGAAATTACTTAATTTCAGAAATTATTTTTCAGTTTATTCCTTTGCATGAATGTAATTCAGAGACCTTTCTAAGTCTAGACCCAACTACTTTTCCTTATTTGTGACTTTATTTTATTTTTTCTAAAAGAGCATATTTTCTTCAGTTGGGGACGAAGGTAGTTGGCAAATCTTTGCAATTCACCTTTAGATTGGTTTTCAGGATCATAGATTTTTGAAACAATATACGATAAAACCTACATTACAGCCTGTCAGTAAGTACTGATGGACTCTTTCATGGTTTAAAATAAGGCTCTTATTGCACAGTAATTTGATCCATTCCTTTTTCTGCAATTAATTCTGTGTTATAAACGAAGATGTAATAGTCAAGCAAATTCTACAACTGGTCAGACCTGATCTTCCCACAGATTATTGAAACTTAAAGGACACGCCATATGCCATAGAGATAAATTTTCCTCAACTTTGCTATATGGGCTTGGATTAGAACAATTATCTTGAGGTCAAGATAATTTGGGCATTCTTAATACACCTGTTTAAGGATCAGGTATCTCTATTACTGTAATATTCAGATGTACTTTTCATCAGGTTGTTTACAGATATAAGTCAGAAAGTCAAGATACAATACTCTGTTAATAACACTAGAATCTCATGATAAAAATTTCAATCTTAAATCCTGATACTGCTAACACTTTACATGTGTATAACTTTACTATTCTGAGTAGTCCCACTGATCTCAAATTTGTAGTAAACAGTAGTAAATTTAAACACATGTGTAAACATTTGCAGGATCAGGGCCCTTACACTGTATGTTTTTGGAGTAAACTTCAAAAGAAAAAAACCTTACAGCTTCAGACTTCCTGTTCTTTGCAATGGAACAGCTGTTTTAATGAGCACCAATTAGGAGAGCATCGTACGGATTAGTAATAAAATCTCAATGAAAAGGAGCGCTCTGTGAAGTCTTTCATAATTTAAACAATGTGATATTACAACACCTACCTATTATTGAACTGATCCTGCAGACTCTACACAAGCAAAATTCCCACTGAAGTACATAAAATTGCAATGAGAGTTTTGCTTGCATAGGGGGAGGCAGGATCAGATCCTTTTATAAGGGATCATATGTGAATTAATGGGCTTTTATATATTATAAAACAAAAGTGGCACTGTAAATAACATACCAATCTACCATAACAAAATATAAGGAAAGTATTGTAATTAAATGACTTTATTGACTGATAAACTAAATTATATATTTACTTTTCAGATTCTTTAAAATTACCTGGTCAGCTGCAAGCATTGGAGAGTTTTTTGGGGGGGTTTTCCATAAAAACTGCCTTTGATATTCAGAATTTCTGGGGAAACTATTTGAAGGTGAAATATTCATGCCCGATTTCTTTTGCAGGACTCTGTGAAACTGTCAATGAATCAGAAAAATCTCCACTTATTGTTCTCCTCTACTTTCTGTTGCTGCAATTTTCTTTTAACTAAGCTGTTATAATCCACATCCTTAGATCAGGCCAACTAACTGAATGAAAGATACGCTATCTCATTCTCGACAATATCTTGGAAGACTACAAATCATGGGCTAAATTCTAGTTCACTTGAAGTAAATGGTAAAACTCCCATGGACTTAAGTGGAATCAGAATCTGGTCCTAACAAACAGCTCTTCCAACATAATGGGGTCTTAACATAGATTAACATCAAAATACAGAGTTGCATAGAGACAAAGTTATAAGAAAAAGAAGAAAGTTTTAAGCATGAAAGCTTGCTTAACTGTATTTAATATACTGTAATAGTCACATTATTAACTTCAACCATAGACTATAAGAAAGGGAAAAGTTTTTCTAATGATCCCTACCCCATTATCCATTTTTTCTAAGTGCTTTTTTGGAGATACAAATACTGCTTTCTGGTTCACTGGAGTTGCGGGTGGCAACTTCTTCCTACTGTTTTCTGCAAGGGTGATGGCTGATTCAATCCTAGAATCTGCAGAGTGAGACCGAATTTTTTTAGGAAGCCTGGGTGCTTCAGGTGTTTCAATGTTTTCCAGATTTCTATCATTATCGTGGTTATCTGTGTGTGACTCTGCAGGCCCAGTGCCTTCGAATTCTGGTGCGTCGTCCAAATATCCCTCCAAATCGCTGTCCCCTCTCCAATCAAAGGACTTTGAAATCTGTGGGTTGAAGTAAGGCACCCTTCTCTTGGAAATGAAGTTTGGCTCTCTTGTGATTCCTGCAAAATATGCATTAAGCTTGAGCACAATAAAATAAGTCTATTAGGATTTAAAGACACTGGAACACAAGATCAGAATGTTAACATACTGGGATGAGAATCTGAATATATAACACTGGATTGATTTTTAATAAATTTTGTAGATCTTTGAGCAAAGACAGTTTACAAACTATGGGCCTGTGAAATGTTGAGCTCTTACATACATGCTGAGTGCCTTTAATTCCCAGCTGAGTCAGTGGGAGATGTGGGTGCTTAGCCTGTCACAAGATCAAAAAGAAAAGGAGTACTTGTGATCTTGTGAGGTTTCAGAGTAACAGCTGTGTTAGTCTGTATTCGCAAAAAGAAAAGGAGTACTTGTGGCACCTTAGAGACTAACCAATTTATTTGAGCATAAGCTTTCGTGAGCTACAGCTTACTTCATCGGATGCATACTGTGGAAAGTACAGAAGATCTTTTTATACACACAAACCATGAAAAAATGGGTTGTCATAAATATAAAGGGAAGGGTAAACCCCTTTAAAATCCCTCCTGGCCAGAGGAAAAATCCTCTCACCTATAAAGGATTAAGAAGCTGACCAAAATGACCAATGAGGAGACAAGATACTTTCAAAAGCTGGGAGGAGGGAGAAAAACAAAGGGTCTGTGTGTCTGTCTATATGCTGCTTTTGCCAGGGACAGACCAGGAATGGAGTCTTAGAACTTTTAGTAAGTAATCTAGCTAGGTATGTGTTAGATTATGATTTCTTTAAATGGCTGAGAAAAGAATTGTGCTGAATAGAATGACTATTTCTGTCTGTGTGTCTTTTTTGTAACTTAAGGTTTTGCCTAGAGGGATTTTCTATGTTTTGAATCTAATTACCCTGTAAGGTATCTACTATCCTGATTTTATAGGGGTGATTCCTTTACCTCTATTTACTTCTATTGCTTTTAAAAGTCTTCTTGTAAGAAAACTGAATGCTTTTTCATTGTTCTCAGATCCAAGGGTTTGGGTCTGTGGTCACCATGCAAATTCGTGAGGATTTTTACCAAACCTTTCCCAGGAAGTGGGATGCAAGGTTTGGGAGGATTTTGGGGGAAAAGATGTGTCCAAACTACGTTTCCCAGTAAACCCAGTTAGAGTTTGGTGGTGGCAGTGGATATTCCAAGGACAAAGGATAAAATTAATTTGTACCTTAGGGAAGTTTTAACCTAAGCTGGTAAAAGTAAGCTTAGGAGGTTTTCATGCAGGTCCCCACATCTGTACCCTAGAGTTCAGAGTGGGGGAGGAATCTTGACATGGGTGTTTACCACTACAAAAGGTTTTCTCTCCCCCCACCCCACTCTCCTGCTGGTAATAGCTTATCTAAAGTGATCACTCTCCTTACAATGTGTATGATAATCAAGGTGGGCCATTTCCAGCACAAATCCAGGTTTTCTCCCCACCCCCCACAAACCCACTCTCCTGTTGGTAATAGCAACAGAGACAAACACCTACAAGATCTCTATCAAGCATTCTTACAACTACAATACCCACCTGCGGAAGTGAAGAAACAGATTGATAGAGCCAGAAGAGTTCCCAGAAGTCACCTACTACAGGACAGGCCTAACAAAGACAATAACAGAACGCCACTAGCCATCACCTTCAGCCCCCAACTAAAACCCCTCCAAAGCATTATTAAGGATCTACAACCTATCCTGAAGGATGACCCAACACTCTCTCAAATCTTGGGAGACAGGCCAGTCCTTGCCTACAGACAGCCCCCCAACCTGAAGCAAATACTCAAAAGCAACCACATACCACACAACAGAACCACTAACCCAAGAACCTATCCTTGCAATAAAGCCCGTTGCCAACCGTGCCCACATATCTGTTCAGGGGACACCATCACAGGGCCCAATAATATCAGCCACACTATCAGAGGCTCGTTCACCTGCACATCCACCAATGTGATATATGCCATCATGTGCCAGGAATGCCCCTCTGCCATGTACATTGGTCAAACTGGACAGTCTCTACGTAAAAGAATAAATGGACACAAATCAGATGTCAAGAATGATAACATTCATAAATAGTCGGAGAACACTTCAATCTCTCTGGTCACATGATTACAGACATGAAAGTTGCGATATTACAAGAGAAAAACTTCAAATCCAGACTCCAGCGAGAGACTGTTGAATTGGAATTCATTTGCAAATTGGATACAATTAACTTAGGCTTGAATAGAGACTGGGAGTGGCTAAGTCATTATGCAAGGTAACCTATTTCCCCTTGTTTTTTCCTACCCCTCCCCCCCGACGTTCTTGTTAAACCCTGGATTTGTGCTGGAAATGGCCCACCTTGATTATCATACACATTGTAAGGAGAGTGATCACTTTAGATTAGCTATTACCAGCAGGAGAGTGGGGTGGGGGGAGAGAAAACCTTTTGTAGTGGTAAACACCCATTTTTTCATGGTTTGTGTGTATAAAAAGATCTTCTGTGCTTTCCACAGTATACATCCGATGAAGTGAGCTGTAGCTCACGAAAGCTTACGCTCAAATAAATTGGTTAGTCTCTAAGGTGCCACAAGTACTCCTTTTCTTTTTGCGAATACAGACTAACACAGCTGTTACTCTGAAACCTCACAAGATCAAGTCGTACAAGCCTCTTTTGCAACTTCCAGTGTAATCAATGGGAGTCAGTGAGAATAGCTGAGGGCAGAAATTTAACCCGCAGCCACTACAAAGATTAATTTGGCTAAAATTATCAAATCATCAATCTGCACTGGCCAAGCATGGCATGGAACTTCCTAAACTACTTATGTATGTTGCATAGGTGCATTGCTGAATAGGTTTTAACCTTACAGTCACTGGAGAGCAGTAACCTGTCACCATATGCATAATAACATTCTGCACAGACACCTGCACAGATTTCTTCTTTCAAAAAAAAAAAAAAATCTTCAAGAGTAGCCTTTAAAATAACTTAGTATCTTTAATACATTACACAATATTTTTAAAGCTTAGGAAACATCTTTCCCTATTTACACAAAAAAGAGACACTGATTATCTGAGATGATTTTAAACAATTAAAAAATAGCTGATTTATGTAAGATAAGGAGAACAAAATTAATCATTTTAAGAGGGAAATGGGTGGTTAAACATATAGTAGTTAAATAAAGTGTGACAACAGAATCCTGCTGGAGAGTGTTAAACAACTAACAAAGGACTCTATTTGGCTGAGATGAATAGTTGCAGAGTATATAAACTAATCTGTGAGGAACTAGGGTACAGCTGGAAAGAGAATATACTGTCTTTCAGGCAGAAGGTAGCATATTAAATGTCAGATGCATAGAATGTTTGGGCTACAAAGCATATAAATGCCAAAAGTAGTAATGTAACATTTGGAGGAACACTCGGAATATGACAGAATTAAATTTTCAGCACTCAAGCTGACCTATCTGTTTGTTTGGATAAGTGTTATGAGTAATTCTTAAATTGCCACAATCTGTTAAGAGAAACTATTAAGTATGCATTTCAACAGAAAAGAGCCAAAAGTGAGCCAAACATTATCAGTCAGTGGAGACACCAATCTGTGTCTGTGAGTAGTGTTCCAAGGATGTGTGTGATTAAATGTGATCAGACAAAGAGGTGGGCATATAAAATGGAAGCAAAGGTCTGGGGGAGACATAACCTAAGCACAACAAAAGCTATGAAAACAGATGGCTTTTTTGCCAACCCACATGATTTTGAGTCTTGATATCTGATGTTTAGCTTAAATCCCTAGCTCCCAGAGGCATGTGAGTAGATGAGAATCTTAGTTTAAAGTTTCTAGCCCACACGGTTATGGAAAAAAGCTTGAAAATGTGACAGTTTACAAAGGCTCAAATCAGAAGGCAATAAAAATTACCCAATTTTTTAATTGAGATTTTAGCCATTTCTGTGACTTTGGGTCTAAGACATGATTTTTGAATGTTTGGTGTTAGTAATACTGGATTCAAATAAAAGGGAATGCTTGTAGCTTTCTTGGAATTGCTTTGAAAGTCTTGCTGTCACTGACCACTTGAAGACCATGTTGGTTTGAGAGACCAGAGAGAACCAGCACAGATAACACAGTTCCAAACTCTTATTTTGTGTCCTGAGACACACACACACACAGAAGACTCTGATGGCCAGGTGATTTTTAAATGCCACCTGCAAAACTCCATCTGAGGACTTTCCAAAAAGGGTGTGGGGAGCTGTTTAACTTAAAAATCAACACTGCTGAATTCATTCAAAGTTACATTAAACTCCATCTTGTGCAACAGACTGAAGCAAAAGGAATGGAAAAGCAATTTCAAAAGCATCACTGCAATTTTTAAGATATTCATTTTGGAAATAATTTGACTAAATAAAATCCAGTAACATGGATACAACTTGTTGATTATAAATTGTTAAAATGCAAGTACTAGTTTAAGACACAAATGGTACTTAAAATGTAGTATTCCTATGAAAACAATGGGTAGAAATGTGCAGTTTCCTTAATAAGAAAATGCAAGTGCAAATGTTGGGACTTGTACAACAATGGCACTTTTGTTAGAGAACTGCCATGATACTGTTAAATTAACTCTCCATGCTAACAAGGATTGTAATTTTATTTTTAGCTCAAGAGAAAAAAAAAGCTTTCTGTTTTCCTAAAGTAGATATTTTCCTATCCTGTGATTTGATCTTTCTTGAAGTTATCTTTTTTAAAAAACCTAAACTGAGATTACTTACAGCTCAATTTTTAAAAAAAGATCCAGGCCAGGGAGAAGGGCATGATGAACTATCCAAACCCTGATTGTGCACAGGGCTGAGCACAGTGCCCTCACTTTGGAGCTGAATGTGCTCAGCACCTCCCACAAAACCCTAGTTCCATGTAGAATTGAGCTCTTGGGTCTTGATAGTCAAGGCACTCAGCATCTCACAGAATTGAGTCCCAGGTGCCTAATAATTCACATTTCATGAAATCTCATTGTAACTCACCTCTATTCTATACTATGCATGTTCTTATACTACTCTCATCACCATAGTATGGAAGTCTCAGAAACTTCCAGTAGTGCATTAATCAACATGACTGCAACCTGTCAGGTGTTTATTCTCATTCTTTTGGCAGGGGAACAAGTGTTCTGTTTTGGGAATATTTTTAATAATACCATACACATTGCTATATGATTGTTAGAAAAGGCAAGGTCAAAGACACTACCTCGCACTTAGAGCAGAAGGTGGTGAGATGGAAGATAGGATAATTACTTGTCTTGACAAAGCTACCAAATTGCCTGATGCTTACACTGACAACCAATTTTACTACCAGTAGATGACTCTTATAATGCTTAAATGTCAAGCTCAAACAAGGCAACCAATCTTACTCTAATATGTACACTCTGCAGATTATTTCATATCTATATCCCTTCATTAATCGCTTATGCCTATTCACTAGTTCAAACTTTTCCTACTCATCTTTTGCCTTCCACTTAATGTGTGGCCTCTTTTGTCATCTCTTCCCATTCCTGCCTCTGTCTTGTTTCATGCAAAGAGTAATAGTGCCTAATTATTTTACTGTAACTAATTTGCTTTATTACCTCCACCCTGTACCCCTGCAATACAACCCATCTCGTGCTAACTCTGTGCCTATGTTTAGAGCTGGACATACACCATTGAATGACATGTACATTTCTCACTTTAGATAAAAATGTAAACTAGTTCACTCTCTGCAAAACTTGGGCTCTGTGCAAAGATGATGTATGAGTTATGGCAGTTATTTCTAATAGCTTACCTAGTTGATCAGACCGAAGTCCAGCCCTTGAGGATTTTTGCTCTCGTGAAGGGTTACAAAACTCTGACAGATCTGACTTTTTCCATTTGAAGTTCCTCTTATATTCACTCAATCCCTACAGCAAATGGACATACACTGTGAGTAGTGCCATTTTTCCACCTACCTCCCAACAACAGATCTCCCAGCACTTAAATATCCACAGGCACATTGTAAAGCATAATCGGTCAGATAAGCAGGTAGGTACCTCTGCTTCTAAAACAATCTTGATCAAAGTAAGCAAAAAGTTTTTGTTCTGTTTTCTGACAGCAATGTCAGAAACAGTGCAAATACAAAGTCATTTCACATGTCAAGGATACCATCTAGAATGTGCATACTATTTTAAGTTTTAACTACATTTTTAAAAATAAATACTATGGATCCAGTTCATCTCAAATTTATTCCTTGGATCATATTTGTCTGAATCAATCTTCTTTGGAGCAAGAACCTTATTTTTCTACATATTCTGCTGAACACCTCGTACATCTCTTGTACTACATAAATAAGAGTGAGATGCCACATCCCCTTAGTTCGTCTCAGTTAAGAGACCTGCTACTGGATGAGCACCCACATGCCACCCCCATCTTGTGCTAGCCTGGTGCCACACTGTACCTGTACCAACACACAACCCTCCTCCTGTACTCTACCTCAGTACCCCAGTGCCCACACAAACGATTCTATGCCAGTGCAGTGCCCACACAGATCCTGCACCATCCGCCTATCCTGTACCATCCCCCCATCCCGTGCCAGCCTAGTGCCCACACAGGTCCTGTACCATCCCGCCATCCCATGCCAGCCTAGCGTCCACACAGGTCCTGCACCATCCCCTTATCCCCTGCCAGCCCTGTGCCCGCACAGGTCCCATACCATCGCCCCTGCCTGTGCCAGCCCCGTGCCCGCACAGGTCTTGTAACATCCCCCATTTCCTGTGCCGGCCCAGTGCCCACACAGGTCCTGCACCATCCCGTGCCAGCCTAGTGCCCACACAGGTCCTGCACCATCCTCCCCAATGCCGTGCCAGCCTAGTGCCCAGACAGGTCCTGTACCATCCCATGCCAGCCCTGTGTCCGCACAGGTCCCGTACCATCGCCCCTGCCTGTGCCAGCCCCGTGCCCGCACAGGTCTTGTAACATCCCCCCATCCTGTGCCGGCCCAGAGTCCACACAGGTCCTGTACAATCCTCCCATACCCTGGCAGCCCCGTGCCCACACGGGTCCTGCACCATCCCCGGCCAGCCCAGTGCCCACACAGGACCAGGACCGACCGGCCCTGACCCCACTCCACGCAGCTCATCACCCGCTCCGTGCCTGCTTGGTTCGCACAGCGCCGGTGCCCGGCCGGACGGCGCGGGGGACAGGCCGGAGACTAAGCCAGGGCCCGGGAAGGCCTGGCGGGCGGCCGCCCTCACCTTGAAGCGCACGGGCATGGCGGCGGCGCCGCTCCGGGCAGGCGGCTGTAAACACTCCCGTTTCCCTGGCGAAGCCCCCGGCCTGGCTTCCCTGCCCCGGCGCCTGCGCGGGGAGCCGCCCAATCAGGCGCGGCAGCCGGCTTCCCCCCGCGGGGCGGGGCGGGGCGACAGGCCAGAGGAGCCGCAGCGGGAGCGGAGCCTGGCGTCCCCACGCCTCGGCTGCCAGGCAGCCGGCCCGGGCCCTGCCCATCCCCATCCCCACCCGCGCGCGGGCTGCCCCTGCTGGGGGCTGCTCCGGGGAGCCCCGAGCGCGAGGCCGGCGCCCAGCACGAGCCCGCTGGCTTCCCCCGCCGCGAGGCGGATGGTCGCTCCGCGCGGGGCTTCTGCTTCCCCGGGCTGGCTCCTAGCTGGGCCTTCCGCCGCCACCCCGCAGCGGGTCCGCTGGCCCGGTGCTGAAGGGCTCCAGGAGCGGGCTCGGCCCCAGCCGCGCGTCGCTGGTGGATTGGTGGGGAGGGGCTCGCTGTGAGGTGCGGGCACACGCGCCTGCTCGCTGCTGGGAGCCGTGCGGGTACGTGGCGCACCGCTCCCAGTGAGGGAAAGGCGGAGAGGAGCCCAGGGTGCCCCAAAGAGGAGCCCAAGGCTGCAGGTGCCCAGGAAGGGGAATGAGCTGTGCTGGTACAAGGTGCACTACTAGAGTCCACTGTAACCGAGGCCAGGTGTACACTATAAATAGGGTGACCCGGTGTCCCGATGTTTAGGGACAGTTCCGATTTTGGGGTCTTTTTCTCATAATAGGCTCCTATTACCCTCTACCCCCTGTCCCGATTTTTCACACTTGCTGTCTGGTCACCCTAAACTGTCTGGTTTTACTGTCTGGTAAACTGTCACCCTAAACTTCCATTGGTATAACTGTCGGCTGAAAAATTCACACCCCTGAGCAATACCTAATCCCCGTGTAGACGGGGCTATGTTGACTGGAGAGCTTCTCCCCTCTATATAGCTACCGCCTCAGGGAGGTGGATTAACTACCCCAGTGGGAGAACCTCTCCCGTGGGTGTAGTAGTGTCTTCACTGAACTGCTACAGCGGTGCAGCTGCATCAGTGCAGCATTTTAAGTGTAGACCTGTCCTGAATTCGCACTAGGGAGTTACACCCGTTTAACTATATAGGTAAAAAAATCACATCCCTAATCTGTTAGTTACTTACATCAGTACCAAACCTGAAAGTAGGTTTTAGAGAAATAGAGCAAAATTGTGTTTCATGTCTTTCTGAAGCCTGTTTAGGCACTGTGCCACTAGTGCTCCTCCACTCTTTGCAGCCATTCACTGACCCTTATGGAGCCAGCAGACCTTAATCTGTCTCCTCCCAAATCTCTGCTCAAGGCTCACTTCTTTTGACTAGCTTTCCACTCCTAATCTCCATTGTGGCAGTATGTGTGCCTGATCATACTGAATTAAAAAAACATGGTATAGAGAGGCGCAAAACACTAGAAATATTAAACAAGTTTTATGGAGTATTTTACATACCCTTTCTGTCCTCTGCTGTTGACCCTCTCCACCTTCGTACCTAGCATGATCTGCTGTTGCTATTCACTGATTTGTCTGTCTAGTGTAGACTAAGCTTCTTGAGATAGGGATCTTATTGTCTTTATGTCTGGAAAGCACTATGCGCTCCAACTGAAATATGGCCTATTCCAGCTCCCACTGATTTCACCGAAAGTTAGGTGGGGCCAGGCCCTGTATAAAAGGTAAATAATAATCATTCCTCTGCAATTTGTTGATTGGTGTGAGGTGATGGGGAACTTAATAACTAGCTTATAAGCAAAATAAAACATTTGTGTATATTCAAGGAAATAAAGGAGGAAGCGATGTTCTGCATTCCAAATGTTCAGGAAGTTTCACATCTTGTATTAAGGGATATCAAAGGCCAAAAAATCCTAATGTTGATATGTAATATACCGGTACCCATTGGATATTTTTGAAATTGAAACCATGGGCTTCACTAAGTCAGACAACTTGATTTGCTGCTGTTATGGTTCTTTGTATTGTTCAAGAAGCTCCACCTCGATACACTTCCTTAAAGAGCCATTTAAGTGGCTAAAACCCATTTACCTCTCTGTGCATTATGTATGGCCTCCTATTTGTCAGCAGGTTCCTTGTTCAAAATGCAGACCTCCAAGTGAGAGCTGATCTCTGTTTCCTCAAATATATTGAAACTGGATCGAAACGTCACTTGCATTATATCTGTCAAGACTATTCCCAATTAACCAAGTTATAGACACAAGCCAACTGGCTGCTGATGGACTCTTAGGGACTCAAAGGGATGGTGGGTTTTGATCCTTTGCTTGGAGAAGCAGTTATAACATGGCATCACCTCCCTTAGTTGTCTTCACTACCACCCAAAAATATATTATAGCATATTTCTTTACTATGGATTTCCCTGTTGAATAAAATAAGGCTCAATAAGTTATCCTGCAGGAGTGAAAAACATATTCCTGTGCAGACATTGGTCACATTTGAATCATGGGAATACCACCTATTCCTTTACAGCTGTGTGTGAGGAACGGCTAATGAGGAGGAAGTCCTGCAGCAATAAATTCAACATGGAACCTCCAGAGTCCTCATAATTGTTTCTGTAATGCTATTAACTAGGCAACTGTGTTAGGCTTGATGATGCAAACTATCTGCCTCTGAATAACCCATAAACATTAGTGAGGAATAAAACAGTTATACAAGGTAACATAATGTAATAGTGTTGAAGCATTCAGACTAGTCAGATATTTTATGTGCATGCTGTAAATGTACAAATGGTTTATAGTCTTACTCGATCCAAATGTTCAGAACAGTAATATACATCCCAAAACTTATGGAAATATGGTACTAAAAATGTGGAATACATTATGCCTATAATATTAAATGGATCAATGTGTTTGTTGCATAAAAATAGTCTGTCACTTAGGGGACTATATATGATATACACAAATGGTTTGTTTGTACGATTATTCCCTGGCTATCTTATTACATGACATAATTAGGTGGTTTTGGACTTGTAGATCTGCTAATACAAGACACTTCTGCCTTCCAAGCATTCATCAAATCTGAACAACACATCCTTTTATTTCCTGTGATATACACATAAGCATTTTATTTTGTTTGGACAATATTTATTACAGATTCTGATGGATTCTTTTCCTCCCACTGAATCAACAAATTCAGCTTTTGTGATTGAGTCCCACATAAAGCTCTATTTTTATTTGTTTTGGTGTGTGTGTGCATGTGTCCTTCTCTCTTTCTCTAAACCTGATGATGGATATTTTTCTGGTTCAAATTCTTTCCCCCCAACACTCACCCATCTGTTTGCCTCTTGGCATCACTGGGTCCCACTGCATATCCTGACCCTTGCCTTGGTTCTGTGCTGACCTATCTTCTGACCTTAACTCTGCCTCCAGGGTCCTGATTTCAATAAGCTTTGCAAGTGCTCAAAGCCTCCCAGCATTTGATCCATTAATAACTCTGGCAAGATTTGTGATTAAGTGTGCTGAGCTGACCTGCCTTTCACTTGCTTGTTAGACTTTTGATAGCAAAAAGCTTATCATCTTTATTAGGAACATAGGGATCCCTTCATAACTCTATTATCCATGTTGCTTATAAGTTACAGATAACCTTCTTTAAAGAGAAATCCACAGATCAGTTCCACAGAATTATTTTTTTTTACATGGAAGTCCCTCTTGCCATCACAAAGGCTCCATGTCTCTGCAATCCTCCCTCCAGCTAAAGAGGGCTAGACACAGCTTGCTCTGGAGCCTGTCAGTTCCACTCCATGTGTCAGCCTCAGGGGGTCAAATGAGACATGTTCTCTTCCTCCAGAGTCTGTAGCCTCCAGCGCTTGCTGTTATAGGAGCAAAGGAGGAGCCCAGCTGGGCTGTCCTCAGTTCTATAGTTTAACACTATAAATAGCCAATGTTTCTCAGACAAGCTTGTAAATTTATTTCACATGTCATTTAATAACTACAACTTACTATACGTCATAATTCTGTTTAAGTTGTGGAACTGCTTCACGGGTCATCAGAAACGTGGGTTTTGTTGCCATGCGGGACTGTGGATTCAAAAATAGCTTCCAAAGTCTATAATCCTGGCCTGATGCCTCAATATTGTTCTATGTCTTTGTGGGAGACGTAAAACACCCTCTTCCAACTGACAGATGGTTTGACTCAGAATTTTGGGGAGCCCAATACCCCATCTGTCTGGTTGCAAAAGTGGGCTAAAAGTAAGGATATCCTGGTTCTATTCTCAACTCATCCACTAACTTTTGTGTAATGTGAGCAAGTCAATTGGGTCACCCTTTTTTAAAGTAACTATAGATTTGGGGTGCCTCCATTTTTAGGGTGGCCATCTGAAGACACCTTGGCTCTGATCTTCTGGAGTGCTAAACGCCCATAACGCCACTGAAAGTTAGTGAGAGAAGTGTTCAGCACCTTTGAAGAGATGCACTGGGTGATAATGCTTATGTACTCTTGTAACATACTTTGGTATCTATAAAAAGAAAAGGAGTACTTGTGGCACCTTAGAGACTAACCAATTTATTTGAGCATGAGCTTTCGTGAGCTACAGCTCACTTCATCGGATGCATACCGTGGAAACTGCAGCAGACTTTATATACACACAGAGATCATAAAACAATACCTCCTCCCACCCCACTGTCCTGCTGGTAATAGCTTATCTAAAGTGATCATCAAGTTGGGCCATTTCCAGCACAAATCCAGGTTTTCTCACCCTCCACCCCCCACACACAAACTCACTCTCCTGAGAAAACCTGGATTTGTGCTGGAAATGGCCCAACTTGATGATCACTTTAGATAAGCTATTACCAGCAGGACAGTGGGGTGGGAGGAGGTATTGTTTTATGATCTCTGTGTGTATATAAAGTCTGCTGCAGTTTCCACGGTATGCAAACGATGAAGTGAGCTGTAGCTCACGAAAGCTCATGCTCAAATAAATTGGTTAGTCTCTAAGGTGCCACAAGTACTCCTTTTCTTTTTGCGAATACAGACTAACACGGCTGTTACTCTGAAACCTGTCATTTGGTATCTATGGCTCATCCATTTTTATTTCTAAAGTATGTCACACCAAGAAGAGCAGAACTGGTGTTAACGGTAGAGTCAGTGCAAGACTGGAATAAAGAGGAGGTGGGTGAAGTTGGGATGATCTGGCACCTTAAGGGTAGTGGTGCCTAGGAGTTAGTGCACCCCGCACATGGCATGCTCCCTTTAAGATTTTGGGATGTCTAATATACAGGGACCTAGGAGACATTGTCAGAGAGAAAATGGTCCAGAGACGAAACAGTGTTTGGGAAGAAATCCCAGTACCGTTCCTCTCAAGGCCTTGAACTAGGAGCCTGGCAGAGTGAGCAGGGCAAGACTCTGCTCTCTCCCAGCTGACTAAGCTTTAGGAAGGGGACTAGCATATATGCTGCTCTTCCCTCACAGGAGGAGAGGCCTGCCTTGCTGAACCCAATCCTCTGAGCTTGGGGTGTAGTTAGTGGGGAAAGGAACCAGCTGGGATAGCTCAGTGGTTTGAGCATTGGCCTGCTAAACCCAGGGTTGTGAGTTTAATCCTTGAGGGGGCCATTTAGGGATCTGGGACAAAAATGGGAGATTGGGCCTGCTTGGAGCAGGGGGTTGGACTAGATGACCTCCTGAGGTCCCTTCCAACCCTGATATTCTATGTTCCTATGAAGGAGAAGCTGGCTAGGTCCTTCAGCTGACCTAAATTGCAACTTCACCTCTGAGGAGGAGAGCAGGGGGACTCCTGCATTAAATGGGGAGGGACTGGCTGTCTGAAGTGCAATTCTAGCAGGAAAGCTGAGCTGTTTGAGGGAGAAAGTTATTATCTGCCTGACCCACAACCCCAGCTTTAGGAGAAGTACTGGCGGGACTCCTGTCTTGCAGAGGGAAACCAGAGGGGTTGTGTGAAATACAGCCTCGTGGCTGCCAGAGAGGCGAGTTGCAGTGCGCAGGGAGCTCCTCAGCAGCCAGCTGTGAGGAGCCACAAACTCATGGTGGGAACAGCAGAGTCTGCAGACCAGTTTAAGATGCTGATAAGCAGGGAGAGGTAGGAGTGGCTCAGGGAAGTGGTGCGGGATTGAAGGAAGCGTCCTTAACCACCTAAAACAGGATCTATGGGCTGGAACCCAGAGAAGAGGCTGGGCCTGAGTTCTCCTGCCTCTGACCCAGACCAAGTGAGCACGTACAGCCTTCAAGAGCAAAAATGATGAGCCTCAGATGGGGACTGAGGGCCTGTTATAGAGTCTGCTAGACTGTAGGTCTTCCTGAAATTTTTTGGACCCTTCTATTAACTGCAGAAGGGGACTGGACTGAGAGGTGACCTGGCCAGAGAGCTAAAGAGGCTTGAAGTAGCAGACGCTTACAGAACAAGGTGGACAGACAAGGGTGTGTTATACTGGCAGAACCCTGCCATTCAGAGTCCTGGCACAAGAGGCTGCTCTGGCAGCGAGTATGCCCTATGACGTAGGACGAAGTTCAGATGTGTATGGTGTCCCATGCTACAAAGAAGTTAAGGGCTGGCCGCATTTCTGAGTACTAGAAGAATGAGGGAAGTAAGACAGCTAGTGGTGATATGTCATTTATTGAGCTAATGTTTGCCTTGGGAGTGCAGCAAAACAGCAGCTGCTCATACTCCATCAAATGAGCACATACACAGCTTGTAGCTATGAACTCATGATCACTGCTTCTGTGGGAAGCACTGAGCATTACTATGTGATATTCACACAGCAGAGTGTATTCTCTCCTTACCCTTCACATGAGTCCATGTAATGTAGCAATTTTTTTTATTTTTTTGTTTTTGTTTTTAAAAGTACATAGCACATACACATTCCAGTAACTCATGTCGGCAAAGTGTATGTAATTCCTGGGTGGCCTGAAGGATTGGTAGTACCAATGTGACAATAGAAACAAGAGACCGAGCCTGGCCTCTGGTATCTCATTACGTGGTCTTAGCTGTATTGGCCAGGTAACTTAGGTGGACTTCAGGGTGAGAGAAAAGTGGATGACAGTCCTTGACTGCATGTGGGCTATTTGCTAGATGATTCGAAGTATTTATACACAACTCATATACAATTCTTCATACAAAGGTTCTCTAAGTACAAAGGCACGTGCTAAACTGCCATTTAGTGCTGCTTTGTCACTTCTCATTCCCCCTCTCTCCATAAAATCTAGTTATGGACAGTGCATGCAGTGCTAGTCCCCAGTTGGTGCTGTACAAATAAACTGATAATTCACAGTTCTGTGACACTGACTTTAAGACTGCATAGCCATTTGGCGAAAAGAGAACTCATGGAGTGAATGGAAATTAGGTGAACAATAGAAAGGAAATTACACTTAACCTTTTGGCATTCAAATATGATTCTCCCGGTTCCTGATCCTAGTCAGTTCCATGTTATTGTAAACAGGGACCCATTTGATGATGATTGTTTCTAGTGGAGTTCTGCAGAGATTTGTGCTTGGCCCTATGCTATTTAACATTTTTATCAATAACCTGAGAAAAAACATAAAGCCATCACTGATCAAATTGGCAGATGACCACTGTGGGAATACCATGTCCAGTTCTGGTGCCCTGCGATGGGGTGTACAAACCCCACACTGGAGAGCAAGGGGTTAACAAACAGCTCAGGGCCCAGGAGGTTCTGCCCAGCCACATCTGCAAAGCCTGTACAAGCTGGAGGCAGGGCTTTACAAAGGGGAGTAGAGCAGCTTAGAAGGAGGCAGCTGACAGGAACAGAGGGCTGCTCTGAGCTCTGAAGGGAAAATACTACCCAGGAACTCGTTGTCTACAAAGAAGAGGCAGGCAACTGAGACTGCAGGCCAAAGACTTGATTAGAGTGAGTTACATCAGGAAGCTAAAGGGGACTGGGTGTGGTCCATGGGAGGGCAGTGGCTTAGCACTCCAAGATGTCGAGTGTAGCTGCCCACCATTGGACCCTGGACTGGAACCTGGTGGAGACAGCAGGCCCGAGAGAGCATTACCACACCAGGAGTCTTCACCTAGGTGACAGACCTGCTGGAAAAGACCTTGACTGTTCCAGAGCCTAGCCCCAACAAAGTCTCTATGCTAAAGGAGAGGATTGGTAAGCCTTGGGGCAGAGGCACTGAAGAACTAGACTGTGCTTTAAACAGGGAGGTGCTCTGCCAAAACCCAGCATAACCATTAGGTGGCACTGCTGATGATTGTTGTGCCTTCTATATGCCCACAATTCAAAAAGACTTGATAAATTAGAGCAGGTTCAGAAAAGTGCATGAGAATGATTAAAGGGTAGAAAATGTGCCTTATAGTGACAGATTGAGCTCTTTCAGTCTATTTAGCTTAACAAAGAGGTGGTTAAGGGGTGACTTGATTAGTCTGTATGTACCTATGTGAGGAACAAATATTTGATAATGGGCTGTTCAGTCTAGCAGAGAAAGGTCTAACACACTTCAACTTCCAGCCATTTGATCTAAACAAATTCAAATAGAAATAAGGTGCACATTTTAAACAATGAGGGTAATTGACCACTGAAACAATTTACCAAGGGTCAAAGTGGATTCTGATCACTAGAAACTTTTAAATCAAGATTGGGTGTTTTTCTAAAAGATCTGCTCTAGGAATTATTTTGGGGGAGTTCTGGGGCCTGTGTTATACAGGAGACCAGACTAGATGATCACAATGGTCCCTTCTGACCTTGGAATCTGTTAATCTGATGGCACTCTTAGGTGAGTGGCAAGGCAGAAGTCTACCTGATTGCCTTGTAGAATAGTGTGTGAACAGCGTATAGAAACAGTGCAGTCTTTCTAAGCATGGATTTGCATCTGTGCAAAATTTTTCATTTGACAGCATGTTCCCACTATCACAAATGTCTGATCACCACTCATTTAACAATATTTTTATTGCTTCTGCATAAAGACTTATAAAGCACAATGCAAAGGAAAGAGTCCCTGTCCCAAATAGCTAATGGTGTGAGGACCAAATTGCAGCATTTAGCCACTGGCCCACAGACGGGGAAATGCAGAGCTATTCTACCCTCGAGGGAGCTCAAGGAAGCACAGTCTCTCCTCGAGACACCTGGTGTGCAAGGGTACTGTACATTCTGTAGTATCCTAAATGATGGTGTAGGTTATTCCCCTAGTGCACGTGGCTGGCTTCACAGGCTGATACCTTCATCTGCTCCTTTCTGCCCCCTCTGAGGCAGTGTACAGGAATGGAGGTTGTTTGTAACTCTGAACAAAACATTGTGGTTGTTCTTTCCAAAGTTTACAACTGAACATTGACTTAACGCAGCTTTGAAACTTTACTCTGCAGCAGAAAAATGCTGCTTTTAACTGTCTTCATTTAAATTAAACAAGCACAGAAACAGTTTCCTTACCCTGTCAAAAATTTTTTAAACTTTCCCTTTATTTTTTTAGTAGTTTCATTTAATACTATACTGTGCGGTATAGTTGTTTTGGGGTGGGGGCTGGCTCTGCTGCTGCGCTGCCTGATTGCATACTTCTGGTTCCAAATGAGGTGCGTGGTTGTGGTAACTCTGGTGTTCATAACTCAGAGGTTCTACAGTATACCCCAGGTATGTTCCCTGTGATCTAGTGTAGGGATTACCTAGGAATTACCACATAGGTTAACTTCTGTACCACCCATGGTCCAGCTAGCTCAATATCTTGTCTGACAGTGGCCAGTATGATGCTTCAGAGGAATGTGCAGAAACCCTCAGTGGACTTGTTCATAAGGAAACATCTTCCTAATCACCATCCGTTGATAGCTGGTTTATTCCTCAGGATGTTGAACTTAATTATATTGTTGTCACAGCTTTTAGGAGCTCGCTATAGCTGCTGCTTGCACCAACTCCTGTGTGTTTTAGGACTAAATTGAGACTAGCCTCTTCTCTGGAGAATGCAATTGGGAGAGGCCTTTGCATGTGGTGGGACATGCTCCTCAGATATGTTTCCTCCATGCTTCACTCTTGTGCAGCTATGGAAGAACCGGTCCCAATCTGGCCCTATGAAGAGAAGCAGCAGGTGACAATAAACACAGAGAGGAGCTGGGCAGGTGGGATGAGGCAAGGCTGAAGACAATAAGATCATATGGCTGCTCAGAAGAGTAGTGCATTCCTCTTTGGGCTTGCAGGGCTTTTTGTTATATAACAAAGTATATGTAACGCTCATAGTGCTGTAGGGCTGACAGCAATTATTCTTTCCTAATGAAGTCTCTCTTTCACTAATTTGCTAGAAGTGATTTCCAGCAAAGATGCACGTAGGCTAACTAAGCTAGAGGATGTGCAAGGAGCACACTTTCTCAGAAAGAAGTAGGCTGAGTTTTCCCTGAGATGGGAGTATGTTAGTGTAACCATGGTTAATCATTTCACATACTCTGTCTGCACATACATGTGAGTACAAAGAAATCTAATATTAAACCGCAGGACTGTTTCCTAGCACCTTCCCATTCTGCAGCTTCCTGGAACACTTCTCTAATATAGTACCGTATAAACAGGATTTGGGTCAAATCATCCACTCCTTACTAAGGCAAAACCATTATCACTGTAACACAAATATCAAACTTCCAGATAAAACCTCAGGAGAAATTCAATAGATGGGGGCTAGATAGTTCCCTGGGGGTCTGATGCAACTTCCATTGAAATTATTATGAATCTTTCAGTCAGCTTCATTTGGACTGGGAGTGAGAATTAGCCCTGCACAGTTGTGCAGTGAGCCTCCCTCTTATCCCTAGGGGACCTGTGCAGACGCCAGGCCCAGCCACTGTTGTTGCACATAAAGACCAGGAAACTAGGTACCCCACTGCTTCTAGGGCGTCTTAAGAGCAGTGTAAGTGTGCTACTATCATCTTGTCCCCACCCCCTTCCACTTCCACACCAGCTAGGCCAACAGAGGTGTATATGAGGAGAGGGGGTTATTTTACAGTCTTTTAGAGGTGAACCAGCAGCCACTGTTGTGTACTCTTTCCCAACGGTATTCTGTTTGTCTTGGACACAGTCCCTCAGAACTGCTGTTGGTGTACAATCCCTCCTACCCCTGAATGTGCATGGTAGCTTCAACTAACACTCTAGGCCTCTGTCCTCCGTGGGAGGTTTTCTTGAGGAAAAGTACAATAGGACTTGTTCCTTTTATAGTGTGGCACATATGACCTCAGTTGAAAGAGTAAAGTGGGTGCGGATTAGACCTTGCCAAGCTTGTGTTCTCTTTCTGTAGATGTGATCTTTTCTGCTGTCTCTTTTTAAATATTTGTAGCAAAATCTAAAGTTCCCACCTATTTTGGGAAATAAAAGTGCTACCAGGCCAGCACTCTGGTCCATGTCACAGCTGCTCGGTCTCTCAAAGATCAAAAATCAAATTTCAGTTAGTTTTTATCTTGGATATATTTTTAATTTCACTTAAACTAGCTCTTAACAACATTTCACAGACTGAGAAAATATGTGCGATTAAATATGATGATTTGGAGTCATTTAATAATTTACTTCTATTTAGTCAGCAGTTGAATGTTTTCTTAGCTAATTTTATTAGGAAGCCTCAGGTCTTTATGTATGTAACAATAATGGGCTAATTCTTCCAAATTTTACTCGTATAAGGAGTCCCCATTGAATTTGGTGGGACTGATCACATGGCTAAGGTTTATAAGATTTCCGTTTTTGCTAAAGACAAATTACTGATGCCACTTTACTGAGCTACAGGATTAGGCCCTTTGTAATGTTTTAGTTGTGATTTTCATATAACTTGAGACCCTTGGCTGTGTTTGGCTTTGGATTTTGTTATAATATTCAGCAAAACATCTAAACTAAAAAAGTCATAAATACACCAGAACTATAAGCTTAGTAGAGGATAGAATGACCTAGAGGATTGGTAATGGTAGGATATTGAACCTTTCATCTCTTGGGCATGGAGATGAACCTGGCCCACGCTAGTGCTGGCTGAATGCCTTACCAGGGACAATCAAAGTCTGTGACAATTTTGGCAAGTTTCTCCTTTAAAAACAAATTAAGGAATTTCTGCAATTGTTTTACTTAAAAACCTGGGATGTCAGTGAAGGGGGTTTGTTCATATCCTCAAAAGATTCTCTAACCAGCGGATGTGCTGGATCTCAAGTTCACAAATCTTAGCTGTCTAAATACGGTTATGCTGATGATGGTGTCTGATGAAGAAATATAAAAGTTTTAATTAGTGTGTCCAGATAAAGCTCTATCCTGCTACCACTGAAATCAAGGGCAAAATTCTGATTGATATCAAAGAGGAGCAGGTACAGACCTATAATAACAATACACTATAGATCACAGAATCATAGAATTGGAAGGGACCTCGAGAGGTCATCTGGTCCAGTCCCCTGCACTCAAGGCAGAACTAAGTATTATCTAGACCATCTCTGACAGGTGTTTGTCCAACCTGCTCTTAAAAATCCCCAATGATGGAGATTTCACAACCTCTCTAGGCAATTTATTCCAGTGCTTAACCACTCTGACAGTTAGGAAGTTTTTCCTAATGTCCAACCTAAACCGCCCTTGCTGCAATTTAAGCCCCTTGCTTCTTGTCCTATTCTCAGAGGTTAAGAACAACAATTTTTCTTCCTCCTCCTTGTAACAACCTTTTATGTACTTGAAAACAGTTATCGTGTCCTCTCTCAGTCTTCTCTTTTCCAGACTAAAAAATCCCAATTTTTCAATCTTCCCTCATAGGTCATGTTTTCTAGACCTTTAATCATTTTTGTTGCTCTTCTCTGGACTTTCTCCAATTTGTTCACATCTTTCCTGAACTGGACACAATAGTCCAGTTGAGGCCTAATCAGCACGGAGTAGAGAGGAAGAATTACTTCTCGTGTCTTGTTTACAATACTCCTGCTAATACATCCCAGAATGACGTTTGCTTTTTTTGCAACAGTGTTACACTGTTGACTCATATTTAGCTTGTGATCCACTACTCCTTCTTAGGCAGTTCTCCTTCCTAGGCAGTCAGTTCCCATTTTGTATGTGTGCAACTGACTGTTCCTTCCTAAGTGGAGTACTTTGCATTTGTCCTTATTGAATTTCATCCTATTTACTTCACACTATTTCTCCGGTTTGTCCAGATCATTTTTAATTTTAATCCTATCCTCTAAAGCACTTGCAACCCCTCCCAGCTTGGTATCATCCACAAACTTTTTAAGTGTACTCTCTAAACCATTATGTAAATCATTGATGAAGATATTGAATAGAACCAGAACCGATCCCTGCAGGACCCCACTCGTTATGTCATTCCAGCATGACTGTGAACCACTCATAACTTTCTGGGAACGATTTTCCAACCAGTTATGCACCCACCTTATAGTAGCTCCATCTAGGTCAGGGGTCTCAAACACACGGCCCGCGGGGTTATTTCCTGCGGCCCCGCCAAGCTCCCTGCGCCCCACCCCCCCACCCTCCCAGAGTTATTTTCTGTGGCCCACCAAGCTGCCCGCCCTCCCAAAGTTATTTCCTGCAGGCCGCCAAGCACCCCGCCCCCCCCGCTTCCGCTCCCCCTCCCCCCCAGTGCGCCGCATCCCCGCTCCTCTGCCTACCTCCAGGCGCTTTCCAGGAGGGAGGGGGCAGGAGCGGGGAGCTGCGTGCTCAGGGGAGGAGGCGGGGCAGAGGCGGGGATTTGGGGAAGGGGTTGGAATAGGGGCAGGGAGGGGGCGGAGTTGGGGTGGGGACTTTGTGGAAGGGGTTGGATTGGGGGCTGGGAAGGGGTGGGAAGAAGTGGGGCAGGGATGAGGCCTCATGGAAGGGGTGGAGTGGGGGGGGCAGGGGCAGAGGGGGTGGAGGGTATCAATTATTCGGCCTTGGGCAATAGAGCAGTGCAGGGAGCATGCAATATAAAACAATACTTACTCCCCCTTGAGAAGGAAGCTGGAACACAAGATGCAGCTGAAGCGTTGGCGGGGGGGACGCCCCAGGGGGATTGGATACTTTAAAGTATCATAGCTAAACAACTTTGTTTTGTGTGTGTGTGCGTGCATGAGCACGTGTGCATGTGTGAAAAAGTTTCCAGACAGCTAATGCATTGGCTGAAAAAGAAAATGCAGTTTTGGGTTGAACAAAAGTATTAAAGAATTAGATGCTAATTTGCCAAATACTATTGCCCGAGCAGTTTTTGACCTAGATTCACAAGAGGACTTAGGTATCATGCTACCACCAATGATTTTGTGATCACCCCAGTTCTAACACTCATTTGGGATGTAGGGGGCTAGCATCAAGTCCCCACTCTGCCTGATTTGAACTTGGGTCTCCCTGGTGCTACGTGAGTGCCCTAACCCCTGTGCTGTAGTGTATTGTGGGCTGGATGGGTCAGTCTCTTTTGTTGAAGTTGTTCCACTTTTCATTGAAATACTTGAAAAATCACTGGAGCAGTGACTGGAATCTGGGGGTCAGCAAGAGAGATGAAGAGAGCCTTGTCCTAGAACATCCAATAGCCTGGAGGTTAGGCCACTCATGGGAGACCCATGCTCAAGTCTCTGCTCTAGTGTAGGGATTAAAATGTGAGTCCCCCATGTCACAGGCAAGTACCCTAGGCTATGGGGTAAAAGGGCTTCTTGCCACCATCTCCTTGCTTTTGTGAATATAGTCCAAAATTTCACTTTCTTTTATTAATGAATAAATAAAAGCCTAAAATGTTCTGTTTGGGGTCCAACATGTTTTGTTCAACCCAAAACAAATGTTTTCCAGCTTCTTGATTCACTGAAAAACTTCAGTTTCATGTTCACCAAAACCCAATAGATAGTTTTATATCTTTGGAACTGCCAGCGATCTGACAAATCAGTTATTTGACCAGCACCTGTCATGACTGCCCTGATGCTTCGCTCCAGGGAGCAGTGCAGGGAGCATGCAGTATAAAACAATACTTACTCCCCCTTGAGAAGGAGGCTAGAACACTAGATGCAGCTGTGGGCAGGTCTCCGCAGGGTTGGGACACAGAAAACAAAATACTGAGGCTTGGTCTCCACTTAGGGTTGCCAGTTTTGATTGGATGTATTCCTGGAGGTTTCATCACATAATATAATCTTTAATTAAAGATTAATCTTTAAGATGGCAACCCTATCTATGCTATTCTGATGTAAAATCTTTATACTACAAGCTTTGTAACCAATATTCCTGGTGTCTCTTCCTCTTTCTGTCTCTACTTTGTACAGACACTGTGTCTGGCAGGCTCTGTGCAGCTGTCCCCGTTGAGGTTTGGCAAAACACTTTGGGAGTTAGTATTTTGTTTTTCGCCACTCACAGCAGCATCTTGCCCACCTCCCATCACCCCAAGAAACTAAGTGAGAGGCTCTACAGTTTGTTGCAGAGCACCAAGAGACTCAACTTAGCCAAAACAAATGGTTCCTCCAGTTTCTGTAAGTAATATGCTGCCTGTGTTCTGAATATAACACCAAAACATACTGATAAGGACCGAACAGACCGATGCTAATACAACAGCTCTTCCACAGTCACTTTTTGCGGCTCCCGCCTTTCTAGTTGTACTTGTTTTTAACACTTTCTGTAAGTGTCAGGGGTTGGAGCCTGTTTTATATTAGAGCTGTCAATTAATCGCAGTTAATGCACCCGATTAATGCAAAACAAATGAACTAGATTAAAAAATAGTTGTGATTAATCCGTTTTAATCACACTGTTAAACAATAACAGAATACCAGTTTAAATTGATTATAGATATTTTTGGATGTTTTTCTACATTTTCAAATATACTGATTTCAATTACAACACAAAACAAAGTGTACAGTGCTTGTTTTGTTTTTATGACAAATATTTGCACTGTAAAAAAATAAACGAAAGAAATAGTGTTTTTCAATTCACCTCATACAAGATCGCTCAGTGCTCCTTCTTGTTCAGCCAATCATGAAAACAAACAAGTTTGTTTACATTTATGGGAGATAATGCTGCCCAATTCTTATTTACAATAAGTAAAAGTGAGAACCTGAAAGTGAGAACAGGCATTCGTATGGCACTGTTGTAGCCAGTGTTGCAAGGTATTTACATGCCAGATATGCTAAACATTCAAATGCTCCTTCATGCTTCAACTTGTAGGCTCTAAAGGTTTACATTGTTTGTTTTTGAGTGCAGTTACGTAAAAATATTTATAATAATTCTACATTTGTAAGTTGCACTTTCATGATAAAGAGATTGCACTACAGTACTTGTATAAGGTGAATTGAAAAATGCTATTTCTTTTGTTTATCTTTTTTACAGTGCAAATATTTGCTTCAAAAGAACACTGGGAGGATTGCGGGTTACATTGCAGCTTGGGCACCTGTGGAATACTGGAGATGTGGGCAACAGGAATGAGAATTGCACGCTTAGAGCACTGATTTTTTTTTCTCTTTCTCCTTCTTACCTTGGTTGCTGATGGCTTCAGCAGCCCAAGATGGGAATACAGGTCAGGCTATAATGGGCAGGTCTGTTTACAAATGCTTGTACTTGCCTTCAGTTCTTTCTACTGAGGACCACTACACTAGTCCTCAGTAATCTAAGGATTCATATGATGTCTGAGGGTGAAAGACAAAATTGTCATGTGCAGGGTAGGCATGGACTAATAACATAACAAGTATTTATTCCTTATCATGAAATGTTTTGACATTAGAAAAATTATTTAATTTAAATTAAGATGGTTAAAAGTAGCCTTTTTCTTCAGCATAGTAAAGTTTCAAAGCTGTATTAAGTCAATGTTCAGTTGTGATTGTTCTTTCAAAAGTTTACAATGTATATTCAGAGTTAGAGTTACAAACAAGCTCCATTCAAGAGGTGTTCGTAACTTTGAGGTTCTACTGTATGTACTATCACCACTAGGTGGCATGAACCTGATACAGTATGGAATGTTTCATGTGTCAATGTTTCAACACTTAATGCACCGCTGAACAGCTGATATCCAGTAAGTCAAAAAAGATCACTCACAAAGTCATCAAGCTAGACTCATTTAGGGATCCCACTCTATTTTGGAAAAAAAAAAATCCTTACTAGACAAATAGAAAAAGAGTAATTTGTTCTGAACTAAAGTACGACTTCCTCCCTCCAAAAAAAAACAAAACACTGCTACAATCAAGCTTCTATTCTATTCCTCTGTAGCTAAATCATTAAAACAAGTAAATTTTTCTGTCTCCTGTTCCAATGATGTGGACATCTGGGGCTGCGCCATAAAAATTAGGATTGTTGGCCCCTCTGGCTCTATTATATCCCCTCTGGTCATGTCAGTACGCCTCATTTGGTAAAACTTTGCCTTTAGGCCACAAGGGTTGTAAATTTAAGTCTCTCACCAGAACTTGGAATCCAAGCCTGCACTGATACTACACTGCAGTTCTGGGAAGTGCTAATCTCACAGAGGTAGTGCCCTTTGAATGTGATGTTAAACTGGAAGGTAACTGTCCAGATAGATGTTCAAGATCCGAAGGCACTTTTCAAAAAGAGCAAGGATAGTTTTACACCCTGGTTAATATTTCCTTTCCTCAGGGAAGTGTCTGAAGCTTTGTGCAATTTATGGCTAACTGTGTAAGGCAGTCTCTGCATGAACAGTATCTAACTTGTCACTTTAGAAATTAGTTTGAGATTATGGGGTTGGACACTTCATAGCTTCTGTTGGCCAAGCTTATTGCACTCTTTTTAAGACACATTAAAAGGGACCTACCTGGCTATTGTAGAGCATTTTTTTAAGTTATAGAAATATATTCTAGTTCATTAATACAATTTCAATTTAAGGTTTTGTAACAAATTATTATTATTTATACGGCTGTGTGGGTGTGGAAGGCACTTTAAAGATACAGAAAATGATAGGTCCATGTTCTAAGAAACCTACAAGTTAAATGAGATTTAACAGGACAAGCGAACAATAAAGAAATAGCTAGGTTGAAAGGACTGCAATAGTGAACTGCCAGACTTAATGATATGGCTATATCTTGTTTCCTCTTCAGATTTTTTTAATGCATCAAATTGTGTGGAATAAGGTTTCTGGACAGCATGCACAATGAAAGCCAGGGTGGAGATTAGCAACACAAAGCTAATCAAGTAAAAAGTGAGTCATGTGGAGGGATTTTAAAGAGGAGTCTGAGGTTGCAGGATACATAAGATCAGAAAGGAACTTTTGTAATACTTGGAACACAACTACCAGAATTGATGCATGCTTTATTGCCTTTGTAAATTACTCTTATGCAAGATCCTGAGTCATTTGTGTCAAATGTGAATTTGGTTTGGTTTCCTGGAAGTGATGCTATGTTCTAGATGTTGTAGTGATGAGGGCTATGTAAGTTAGATTTGGTCAGAAAATGGAAGGGTGGGACGGAGGTTTCTCAGTGAAACCTGAGTTTTTGCCAAAGAACCAAAAACCTTCCTGTTTTTTGGCCCAGAAGTGACATTTTTGGGTGGGTATTGGTTCTTGGTTTTGATTCATTGATTGATTTTTATTTTTATTTATTTATCTATTTATTTATTTTTGGTCACAGAAAGCTGATAATGTCCATGAGAATGTTCATTTAAACAAAACCCAGTTTTCCATCAAAAAAAGATTTAATGGAAACTTTTGAAAACCCCTGATATAAGTACTTGGATAGACAGAAAGTAAACATCTTATTCAACTGCAGTTTTGATTTCGATGACTGTTAATTAGTACTGATTTATTGTGCGTATCGCTTCTGAGCACATGATATGCCCACACAAGCTATACCCAGACCTTGATGATTGTAGAAAATTCTGCTTAGTGAATTTTGCAACAGCTAGACATTGTGAAAGGACTTTACCACTAAATCAGCAGGGTCTCCCCTAATCTGTGGTTAGATATGCTGGGTTTGTAATACGTCTAGAATCAAGATCCCGTTAACCCACAGGAAGCAGCATTTCCAGATGAGCTAAGAGAATTGCGCCTTGCAGAAGTTAATAATAGTAGGGGGTGGATCTTGTGCCACACCTTCATGAAGCAACATATTTTAAGCTAATGTTGAAAAATCATCCCAGCCATTTTTTAATTGGTAACTACAAATACTTATGTTGGAAATCTGGCTTACAGTTAATCAGCCAGCCAATCGGGAAAGAGAAACATACCATGTGACATGACCTTTTTGCCAAATCAAATCAGCTTGAATTTAAAACATCCAATACTCCGTACCTTTTTAATGGAGGTTGGAGTTCATGTTCCTGCATATGCCTCTCCTAGAGCCCCAGGAGAAACTCTGGCTGAGGGATTCCTAGTACTGCAGCTAGGGCCTTAAAACCACAATCCTCGCCCTTCTCGAAAAATCAGCTTATGCCTGTCCCAGTTCCACTCCCTTTTATACACCCCTCACCCCCACCAAAACCTCAGCTGTTCAGAAAATCAGCAGCACAGTGAGTGTATCCCGTATTTCTTTGTGCAGGCTTCCTGATCTATTAGACAAAATGGCTGATCTATTATTAATGGGGTTTTTGTTTTGACACATGTTTACAATTAACTTTAATCAAATCTTTGTGTAAAAACTGCCCTGTTTAGTGGATACTATTGTATTTCAGGTTTTGTTTCTTCTAAAAATACATGCAGATAGGCAATTGGAAAGCTGTTGCTTTAGTAGCAGGCGTTGTTTTTATTGGTATTATTTTCCTTAATGAAAATATTTTCTAATGTCAAAACATTTCATGATAAGGATCTCCGAGGTGCTACATGACACAGCTGTACTTATCGTTTCCATTAACTGCTAAGATGCTGGAGCAGTATTCAAATGCTCATTTGTTTTGTACTGAGAAGCATCTCCAAACACTGGGTGGGGTTATTGTGAACCAGGCATTTTTAAATAGACCAGCCAGCCCACCCAGGAACATAAGGGAATGTTACAAGGTCAAGTCGAATTAAAGCTCTCCTCCCTACCCAAGTATCTTTAATTTCTTAAGACAACTTGTGTGCATCATATCATTTATGTAAGTCTGTTTTGTGCTGACCTCCAATTAATTCCCTTCCCACATATTATTCTCTCCCTCACCCACCACAGTTACTAATGCATATGTAAAGATCAGACCGGCCCTAGCTTACGACAGCTACTTTTTCATCTGCTGCTGTTCTGCAGAGCAATGTTGTTCTAATGATTTAAAACCTTGAAACAACAATGACAGAAAGAAAGAACTTCCCGAATTAGTTACTTAGCAGACCAACATGCTGCTACCTTATTAGATAAGTTTAGGGGCCTGGAAAAACATTACTTTGAAGACTTTCTTTAATGGTGGAAATCGAACAAAATTCAAGTCTTAAAAATTAAATATGGACCTGAGTCAAAACTCCTGATCCAAACTGGAACCAGAATCAAATTCTACAGGCTAAATTGTTCTCTCAGTTACATGGGTGTGTGACTCTGGAGTAGCTCCATTGACCTCAGCAGAGTTTGTCCAGATTTGCTATGATGTTGCCATCAGGTCAGAATCTGAATCAAAATTTGGGTGTTTTGGATTTGGCCCATTGTTGAGAGACGCGCACATTGTGAACTCAGACCCAACCCACGATTGACATTCAGAGCTGGAATTTGGGGGTTGGTTCAGGCCCTTCTTTATTCATAATTTTTAAAAAGTTACAGCTACAAGGTACAATCTGGACACAGCTGGCAAAGGCCATTGTGTCAAACTAATTGGAAGGAAAATGTATTTGTTCTTCTAACCTTAACAAATGAGATTATATTCTTTGTCCTCTTTCAAAAGGCTTTTTAAAAACTGTGCCTCTCACTTAGACCAGTGTGAATACAGAGTAATTCTGTGGAACATGATAGTGTAGATTTTCTCCTCTGCTCTGAGTCATTCTAGTGGCACAAAGGAGGAGTCAACTGGCCTCTTCTCCCCTGATTGTAATTTCCATGGTGTGTGGAATTACCTAGTGGAAGGAGAGCCCAGGGAATCATAGAATATCAGGGTTGGAAGGGACCCCTGAAGGTCATCTAGTCCAACCCCCTGCTCGAAGCAGGACCAATTCCCAGTTAAATCATCCCAGCCAGGGAGCTGACTTCTACTCATACATGCATAACCCAGTATAGAGGGTGAGAAGGGACTGGGAAGGATGTGACCAAAGTGCATTGTGCTCCAGTCCTCAGCTGGTGGATGATCCTTTGGGACAGATACCATCTGATGGAATGTAGAGCAGCCTTCAGTCTGCAATTGGCTTTTTGATGCGCCCCTGCCCCCACACACACACAACTCACCATGCCGGAAAATCTGGCCCAATGGAACCTGTGTGAATGCAGGCTCATCACACACACGTGTGAATGCAGGCTCGCACACAAAATCAGGTCCTCTTTAGTTTTGTTATAGCATTTTTTATTTTTATTATGGCATATGACTAAATTTGGAATCTACCTTTCATAGGTTTATAGTTAGAACTAAGGTAAAACTCTCCTTCTTAGAATGCTGCCCCAAGTAATAATCTATACTCAAATGACTTTTTACATTTTTTTAATGTATTTCTACCTGCTATTAAGAGCAGAATTGGCCTTTAAAGTTTGTAGTACAATAAAGATCCAGAATACAGCAACTCCCTGTAGCAATACTGAAATGTTTTGGGTGATTACTGTAGTATTGTGGTTTTGGTTTTTTAGGAGATTGTTTAAATAAGGGATTTTAAAAATATTTTTAAAGGAAATATATTTCTTCCATTCATACTGCCATGCTCTCACCATAACACCAAGGTTTAATCTTTGTGGGCCACGGCTTGTCTGCATACGCACATATGTTTGTAGCACCAAGATCTTTCACTTGTGACCGTGCTGTGAAACAAAGAAAGTGGATTTTTAACAAGAAGCAGAAACCAAACATGTACACACCTTTTGCCCATCTGTCCAGCTGAAAATTGAAATGTCGGGTTTTTTTGTTTTTTTTGTTTTTTTGGTAATTGTGGCTAATGTTGACGGAACCCTGACTTATACTAAATAAGATTGTTTTATCAGGTCTGTTAGTAATTCAACTAAGATTTAAACATTTTAAAGGGAGAAGCAGAAGTGTATAGGAGTTGGTATTCTATGTATATCTCTACATATTTAAAATTGGGATAATTGGTGAATTTTGATCCTTTCGTTCTAATTATTTGTTTCTGAAGTTTGAATTACATACACAATCTTCCAGTACATTTTAATCTTTCGGTGGTTGGGTAGTTTATCATGGGCAAAACACTTAAAACCAAACAACTAATTCCTTATTAAAGACCTTACTCACAGATATTTTACTATGAAAGTAGTCCCGAGTGATTTCAATTGCACCATAACAATCTAGGCTAAAGTTTTAACTCTGTGCTTAATGGGACAACTTGCAATGTGGTAAATGGGAATCTGCCTGAATAAAGACTAAGGATTTCATAACTTGGATAATATTTTGTTACAGGATAACTGCAAGCTAAAAAGAATTCCTTGAACGTGCAAATATTTTGAGAACTCTTTAAGTATGATGAATGCATTGGGAAATATTTTATTTCCATTCTCTGGTGAACAGCTTCCCACTGTATTTCAGTTTGAAAGATCTGGAGGCAAACTAGGAGGTAAGGGAATATAGCAATCATGCCAAATAACAGATCAGTAGATTTATTACATACAGCTGCATCTGTGGTTTTATTTATATTTTCAGAATAAAAGGAATACACTCTAAATGGAAGGAATATACTGGACTGTCACCATTGTCTCATCAAGGTTCACTGCAATGAGCATGTAATTACAATTTCTTCTATAAAATCTCCAAGGACAGGTCTGAACTGTGGCGCAAAATTGCTTATTGTAGCATGTTTTGAACAGAAGCGCTACATGGAAATTTAACTCCTATTAATTATATTTTATCACAGGCAGTGTGTCTATTTACTATGTGCAGGAGCTGCATGCGGTCTAGAGAATCTGGAATTATGCCTGATTTGACTAATTTAGACCTTTGCAGCTGACTTTGTATTGATCACACTTTCAGGGCAACCATCACCACAGACTATGAGCTACTTTAGGCAGCATATTTTGCTGTTCCATGAAAAGAATGGTGGTTTAGCCTTCTATTCCTGTATATTGCAAATAAAACATCGATGTCCTGCTTCTCCACTGCCTTGTACCTTGGATTGTCACTTACACCTGTGGCCGTGGCTGCAAAACACTACCTCATCAGAATAATAATGTTATCTACCCTCTCCACACTTGCTTTGCACAGGAAAGGGCATGACACTGCTCCCAGTGAAGGCAATAGCAAAACACCTCTAAACTAGAGTAGTGCGGGATCAAACCCTGAATGACTAGGCAAGGCAGTGGAGAAACAGGCCCATAAGACTTCTGTACTATCCAGTTTCATACTATGAGCCCTGTCCTGGAGAGTAAACATTACACCAAAGCACTTCACCCACGTGAAAACATTTGAGTCCTACACTGAGCATGGATAGGTTTGTGCTTGTGGCAATTTGTGGGTAAGTTGTCCACTTCACTACCCCATCACCGTCCTACGTGGTTATTTTATTTGTATTACCCGGAGGCTCCGGCCTCAGCACTAAGCCCTGCATAAATATAACACATGTCCCCTGCCCAGAAGAACTTAGCGTCTCGGGTTCCCCATCAGAAATGTGTCATCTGCTGTGTGGATTATCCTCGGCTTTCCCCTTCTGCCGCAGAAAGGCAGTGTTGCCATAGTGATAGGCCCTGCCGCTGCCACCTAAGCAGCCTCCAGAACTGGCCCTATGCAAAAGCAAAATAAAACAAGATAATACTTCATCATAAAACTCCTTGTGAACTTGTTATAAGCTCTTTGAGGTTCCGTCCACACGATAGTTTATAACCACCACTTGGAACCATTTTCAAACCGTTACAGAATGTTGCGATTGTGCAAGGCTGTATATGCACTCTCTACTGCTGTAAATAAGAACAGTACTGTATATAGCATCACTTTTGGATTATCAAGGTGGCTTTTTAAAAAACAAAAAAAACCTGTCCACAGTGCACGGGGGGAAATGATGCAATCATGCTAGCAACTGTCATAGGAGTCATGGGGGAGCTAATGCAGCAAGTTTTGCCGGACTTGACAACCATTTTCCAACATGATTGTTCCTAGCATGGTTTGTTGAAATATTGCTGAGACCTAAGGTGAATAACCGTTTGGGGTGCCTCTTGCAAGCTAGAATCACAAGCATATCAGATCACCTTGTCTCATAAATTATTTGTTATTCATCTACTTATGTTCTCATAATGTTCTGTTTTGTCCAAGTTCCAGGCCCCTGCCTGGCTCAATTAATTGCTAGTTTGGCAAGGAGTTTGAGAAATGTTATACCCTTACTGCGATAAACAGTGTCCTATATAAAATATACAAGTGCTTTTTATTGAACACCAGAACATAAGGAAGAAATAGTGATGCCAGCAGAGAACGGAAACACGTTTTTGACAGACAGACCACTTTGGCCCCAGGCAGATGCAAAGGAATACTGTAATATCAGCACCAGCACAACTTTGTCATCATGACCTGGCACTTTTGCTTTCCACAAACATTCCAGCGTGCACGCTTAAAACTTAGTCTCTTCAAATGGTTGAGGATGTAAAACTCCATCCCTCAAGTTTCTTGGGGAAACCAAACACAACAGAAGCATGAACATAGAGGAAATTCATGTTTAAATTAGAGTGAATTCTTGTGGAAAACATTTTTGCTGCATTCACCCAGCTGTAATTATCTGATGACTGCTCAATGAGTTTTGGGAAATAAATTGATGCCCAGAGAGAGAAAACACTGCAACTTCACAACACAGCACAGGATGTACTGTATTATATTGTCACTAGGGGTGACAGTGGACGAGAAGCTGGATATGAGTCAGCAGTGTGCCCTTGTTGCCAAGAAGGCCAATGGCATTTTGGGATGTATAAGTAGGGGCATAGCGAGCAGATCGAGGGACGTAATCGTTCCCCTCTATTCGACATTGGTGAGGCCTCATCTGGAGTACTGTGTCCAGTTTTGGGCCCCACACTTCAAGAAGGATGTGGATAAATTGGAGAGAGTCCAGCGAAGGGCAACAAAAATGATTAGGGGACTGGAACACATGAGTTATGAGGAGAGGCTGAGGGAGCTGGGATTGTTTAGCCTGCAGAAGAGAAGAATGAGGGGGGATTTGATAGCTGCTTTCAACTACCTGAAAGGGGGTTCCAAAGAGGATGGCTCTAGACTGTTCTCAATGGTAGCAGATGACAGAACGAGGAGTAATGGTCTCAAGTTGCAGTGGGGGAGGTTTAGATTGGATATTAGGAAAAACTTTTTCACTAAGAGGGTGGTGAAACACTGGAATGCGTTACCTAGGGAGGTGGTAGAATCTCCTTCCTTAGAGGTTTTTAAGGTCAGGCTTGACAAAGCCCTGGCTGGGATGATTTAACTGGGAATTGGTCCTGCTTTGAGCAGGGGGTTGGACTAGATGACCTTCTGGGGTCCCTTCCAACCCTGATATTCTATGATTCTATGATTCTATGATATTCAGGTTCTTAGACCAGAGAATCTGAGCACCTGCATCATTTAGTAAGCAGAAACAAGTCCGAATAGTCTGCCCAGCTCATCATCTCTAAGATGTATAATGTGTACTCAAACTTTTATCCTGACTCCCAGAACTTCTGACACTCTTCCTTTACTACAGATAGGATACAAGGTACTTGAATAAGAAATTTAACCTTGGTGACATGTAGAGTTTATTAAAGACTGGCGGTAATACCATTAGAATCAGATGATGTATGACTGGACTGAATCAACTGATGAAGGACAAAGACCGTCTTCACATTTAATTGATTGGTTATCTTTTCTGTTGCTGTGTGGAGTTTTACTAACTAGACATATAAAAGGTTTCTTAAAGTGCCTTTGGCAGAATGAAGCAAATATGAAGCGTATTGCAACATTAGGCTCATGCAATGGGCCAAATCGCGTTTGCCATGTTTAGACAAGTAAACCCATTGAAGACAATGGGATTTGCATGAGTAAAAGGAACAGGATTTAACCTGACGTCTGAAAGATACTTTGGATGGGTTTCATACACCTGCTACTACATTTGTTGTAGTTTAATATAAAAATGCTTCCTAAGGCCATTTAAAGTATGCCTAGTATATTATTTTCAGGTGTTGAAAGGAGGATTGATGTCTGAGAGGAGCCTATAGCAGGGTGAGGCAGGTGAGGAGTATGCATACTGAAATCTCTAGCTGACTCTACCACATATTACATAAAAATTCCAGTTTTTACCGGGTGTCCTCATTACATCCCCTTAGGCTCACAGAGAAAACATGTTTGTCAAACATTAAATAAAAACAAATATTGCTTTTCAAAAGTGAGCTTGAGCTATCAACCCTTCACATACTGGCCTCTGTTGAAGTCAGTTAGGTGAATTTAGCACTTGCTACAGGTGGTGGATAAACAGCACTGGAGACTAATGTTCTCTCTCTATGTAAAGTGTGCTAGGCATCGCCGCTGTGCAAGCTTTCGCAGGTGGTCCTGACCAAAAATCCCACTTCTCTCTCTTTTATTTTTTTAAATAAAGAAAATGGGCCGGATTCTCTATTCTCTTGTATCAGTTTATACCAGTGTAACTCCACTGGCTTTGATGCAATCATACCAGCATAAAAGTGGTGTTGAAAAATCAGGCCCTTGCTTCTTTGTCTTCATTTGCAGTTCTATTTTGATGTGCTCAAAGTAAATCTTCAAGCTCAAGTAAATTGAAGTGTACAGTTATTTGCCAAGAAAATAAGAACCAAGAAAATGCATAAAAATACAAAGGGTTGCATCTTCCATAGGAAACTGTAGAGATGTTCGGTGAAATAATTTCTCTATTGTTCAATGGCCAGAGCACTCTTTCCAAAGACCATGCCTCCGATAGCACATCCACATTCATTATAGAAATATAGCAAGCCGCATTGTTCTCTGTACAAAACATTTCCTCTTGCCCTCTTGTAGGGATTTTTCAATTACTGTAATACTTTCATAAGAGAAGGGGAGGTGGACGCTTTCAGGGGATATTTCAATGATGTTTCACTCACACCTCCTCCATCCATGCAGTGGAACAAACCCCCCTTTAGCCATGTGTGTGCTCTACTTTTCATCACACTTCTTTGCTCTTCTTCCCTACCACTTGAGTATGAAGCATCCTCAGCATGTCACCAGGCATTTTCTTTTCAAACCCCTACCCTACACTTTTCCTCTTATCATAAGCGTCTAAGTACCATTCAAAAACAAGAAAAGAAGCTACAAGATCGTCCTGACTGATTATGCTCTACTCCAGCTGCCCTTGACATCTTTGCTGTTGCCAAACAATGAGATGGTAAATATTGCTGGGGGTGTGGGGTGAGGTCATGGGCATAACACAGCACTTGTACCTATTTCAGAATCATTCAATCGCACGCTGCCATTCGAAGAATATAACTGATTTACTGCAAGTAAATGCTCCATGGAGAATTGGCTTAAATTTCAATGGAAATTTTTTCAAAATGTTGACAAAAAATGGCAGATTTTGGTGACATTTTTAGCAATGCCCCTGTTTGCTTTTTAGTCTGTTTTTGACTAGCTCAAACAAGAGGTATTCCTATGATGGTCTAGTAAAGCAGTTCAGTTTCCTGAACACCTGGGGAACCACTAATATTTCATTTGTACCAGTTAAATATTTTGTTAATTAGAGCACATACAAAGAAGTTGCACAGCTACAGACTAGGGACCGAATGGCTAGGCAGCAGTTCTGCGGAAAAGGACCTAGGGGTGACCGTGGACAAGAAGCTGGATATGAGTCAGCAGTGTGCCCTTGTTGCCAAGAAAGCCAATGGCATTTTGGGATGTATAAGTAGGGGCATAGCCAGCAGATCGAGGGAAGTGATCGTCCCCCTTTATTCGACATTGGTGAGGCCTCATCTGGAGTACTGTGTCCAGTTTTGGGCCCCACACTACAAGAAGGATGTGGAAAAATTGGAGAGAGTCCAGCGAAGGGCAACAAAAATGATTAGGGATCTGGAACACATGAGTTATGAGGAGAGGCTGAGGGAACTGGGATTGTTTAGTCTGCAGAAGAGAAGAATGAGGGGGGATTTGATAGTTGCTTTCAACTACCTGAGAGGTGGTTCCAAAGAGGATGGTTCTAGACTATTCTCAGTGGTAGAAGAGGACAGGACAAGGAGTAATGGTCGCAAGTTGCAGTGGGGGAGGTTTAGGTTGGCTATTAAGAAAAACTTTTTCACTAGGAGGGTGGTGAAACACTGGAATGCGTTACCTAGGGAGGTGGTAGAATCTCCTTCCTTAGAAGTTTTTAAGGTCAGGCTTGACAAAGCCCTGGCTGGGATGATTTAATTGGGGATTGGTCCTGCTTTGAGCAGGGGGTTGGACTAGATGACCTCCTGAGGTCCCTTCCAACCCTGATATTCTATGATTCTATGATTCTAAGTTGGTAAGCTAGTTGCCAGTGCAGATCATGGCATGCCCGAGAGAACTGCAGTTATGATACACCAGTGACTTTCTAAACACAGAGACACATCACTTAAGGATAAAGTAAGAAGAGGATCCTACAAACATTATGAGGAAAAAAAATGATCATATATGTGCTACTGCATACTAAAAGGATACGTATGGTATGCTGTACAGGATCTTGGCAAGTGTTACTTTATTTTCCATAGAGAGAACTGAGCCAAATTCAAGTAAAGGGTGCACCATTTTCTTACAGCAGTTGAACATTATAGTAGTCTTTAACAATAGGTATTTCAGGATAAATTCTGCTCTTGGTTGCAGTCGGACTACTCCATCTGAGTCAATGGGACTGCCCTGTGCCTACAAGAAAAGATGTGTGCAGTGTTGTTGTGTCAGACCTAGGATATTAGCGCGACAAGGTGGGTGAGGTAATATCTTGTATCAGACCAACTTCCATTGGTGAGAGAGATAAGCTTTCGAGCGACATACCCAGAACTCTTCTTCAGGTCTGGGAGACTTACTCAGAATGTCACAGCTAAATGCAAGGTGGAACAGATTGTTTAGCTACTTATGTTTTGCAATTTGTTCCACCTTGCCAAGATCCTCACACATCTTGTCTCTCTCTAATGTAAAAGATGTCTAGTGTTATACCAGGGTCCTGGGTGACTGGACTAATGACTTCTGTTTCCTTTTCTCTCAGGAGCTGCTGTGTGGACAAGTCACCTGACCAGTCAGTGCATCAGTTTCCCTCATTTGCTTACACAAGTCGAGAACATGAAGTCCTTACATGCACGCAAAGCTCTTATTGGCACTTGCTTCCCGTGAACATTTATTATAACCTTCCCCCACCCACCCACAAGTCGTCTACTTGCCTGAAGCAGCTTCCTTCCTTTTTTCTTTTGGTTTGAGATGCTGGACTAGAGAAAGGGGTCACATGTGACTAGCTTAGCCTATTGAATTTAGATAATCTATCAGATTCAGCAGGTATTTGCAGACTGATATAAACAACAGCCTTTCCCACAGAACGCTCCCGCTGCACCTCACTTATAAAGTACGTCTTTTTATTACAAATATGAGACTATATAGAGATCTACAGGATGAATGTTTAAAATATGGTTCTAGTTTTGTTAGTCACTGTTTGGAACTGTTATTCCTACATCAGCATTAAGGAAAGCAAGTTGTTTGCTACTTACGATTATTGGTTTTTCATTTAATTAAAGGCTTAGCCTTATGCTCCAGTATCCACAGAGCCAGTTAATGCTTAATTGATATTGTGATATTCATTTCTTCATTGCCTTGTGTAGCTGCAAGGGGAGGGGTAGGAACTCTAGATCTGGGGCTGGGGTGGGGTGGGTTAAATAGTACTATGAATCCACAAAAAGATTTCTCAGTCATCCCCATCTGGTTGCCGAAAGGGGATTAGAGAGGACTAGAAATGTTGGTACCTTGGATCCTGAAAACACACCTGTGCATTGTTTGTGAGCAAGGCTGGATTAAGGTAACTGGTGCCCTACACAAACCAGGAAATGGATTTCCATCTCCCATGGCCCTGCTCTGCTGCCCTCCCCTACACTGTGACACCCACCCCCACTCAGAGCGGCAATGGTAGGGAACCTTCTATCCTTCCAGACAGGCAGAGGCAATAAGCCCCCCACACCCCACCCCACTATCAACAGTAGTAGGTGCCCTCTTTCCTCACCAGAGGGTCTGGGGGCATCAGCTGGAGCCTAGTACTCACATCCTTGTTGTGGGGTATGTGCTTGGATGCGTGGGCATGGCCCATTGCACTCTTCTCCTCTTCCCACACACAATCTTCATTTGAAATGGGGCAGGGTTAACACTGTACTGAGGTGACGAGGCCATTTCACACCTCTCAGAGCTATTGTTTCCGATTGTCTGCAGACACTACTGCACTGGTTACACGAGTCACATTTTCAAGCTTCTCTTTCCCAATAACGAGTGCTAGAAATATACTTTTTTTTTTTAAATGAGGGATGAGATTCTGATGTAATCACATGACTCCAAAAGTTGGGGCCCAAGGCATGGATCTCTAGTGCTTATGTGTTAATCTGGCCTTGTGTGAGAATTATCACTGTTTTGAGAGAGAAAAATAATGCTATACTGAAACCAGTACTGGCAGGACATAGCATACTGAAACTCTCTGCATCAGTAACTATATTTTCTTGGCATAGTGAAAGACAGGGAATAGAGGAAACTTATAATGTAAAGATAATTTGTGTTCTTATTCAACAGTCTCTACAGGATGGCTATTATTGATATAAGATTTCATATCTGCTGAACAATAACCACCAGCTGCGATAAAACTCATCATTGTCACCCCTGCTATAACTACAATTCAGATGCTATTTTCACCCTGTATGAATCAATACTACGTCAATATACACTGTGTTTTAAATAGGTCTTGGGGACATTGTTCAGAGCTCTCTAAGTGAATTCAGTGGAATCTGAACAGCCTGGCCTGGGGAAATGGGGCTAAAGAAAAGATACAAATGTAAAAATCCAAATGTTAGAGCAAGATGTCCAAACCTATATGAAAGAATTAAGCACTATCCTTAAAACATACATGCCTAGTGCATGCTAACCTCAGTTTATCCATCATTCTGATGCTTTGTCTTTTAAAATGTGATGCCAAACTCCAAATCAGCTCTGTCAAATTTCAGTCCGTTTTTCAAAATTGCTCTTAGCCGTGGCTCGGCATGACATGTGTGTGATAGTGCTCCCAATCAAAGATAAAATCATTACATTTTTTTTTAATCAAGAAAGGTAAATGAATGTGTTTGTGGAATTGCAGGCAGGGATAATATCTGGCTCCTTGTTCTATACTTACCAAATGTGTTTCCTGTTGCCTTCTAAGTAGCGTTTACCAAAATACTGTGAATGGTTAATGTGCAGATGAAATGTCAATAAAGATCAAAAGGAGGAGTGAAGACAATGATTTATTTCAATATGTAAAGGCTAGTGCTTCTATATGGAAAACTACTGCAGCCAACAGCCCCAAACTCTGATTATTGCTATCTGCCTACATTCAAAAGGCGGGGTTTGCATGAAGGGGGGAGGCTTTGCTTCTATCATGTTTTTGTTAAAGAGCTTAGTTCTGCCTATGCCCAATGTTTAATGCAGCCAGTTTGGAGAAATTACTCGTCAATTAAAAATTCTATAAAAATAAACTGACATTATCATAATCCTCCTTACTAGGAAATGTGTACAGTTAAGAGCTTTATCATCCTGGCCTCTGACAAAATCCTGCAAGACTCGTGGCTGTGGTATTAATTGATTGGTGTCATTTATAGGTAATCTAACAACACTGAATAATTTATTTTCCAATGACACATGCTGAAAATAAATGGTTGCTCTGATAAGTGCATAGCTTTGGAAGGAAGTGTACTACACAGGGCTTCAGGTAAAGATTAAGGTTCAAAGATCTCTTTCAGAATCCTCTATTATTCGCTTTAGTATACAAGGCTTTCATTACAGTAGAGGTGCATAGAATTCAATATCCTTTTTCAAATCAGATTGTCTGTTATGAATTTTAAAAGTCTAGAACATGGATACATGAGAACAGAAAATGTACAATGTATAGCACAGCCTTGCAAATCACCATAAAAATTGACCAGTTGAGGCACAAAATCTGTTTTCCACTCTTTTACGTGGTGCAGATGAGGCAGAAAAAGAAAAGATTTAATCATTTGTCCAACAAAAATTATACACCTTAATTGACTGTGAAGTAGAATTTTGCAAGAATCACTTAGTAGGAAGTGGCTCTCCTTATTAATCTACACCATTTTCCAAGCCTCATGGATAGCCCTAGTTCATCTGCTCACACGTCTCAAGATTTTAAACACCAAAGAGCAGAAAAGACTGAGGTCATATAGAACATATAACCTATCTGTGCTATTCCTATGCTTTGTTTAAAAAAGAAAAGGCTAATGTGATGGCCTACTAGATAAATGGCTATATGTGATGGCCTAATGTGACAGCCACACTATAATGTGATGGCCTCCGGGGGAAGGCACACAGTTAAAGCAAAATCTGTTTACTTACAAACATATACATGTAGTGTTCACAGTTGAGGCTCATGCACTCATGTAAATGGGTGGAACCCTGAGCCCACTGACTTCCGTGGGGCCAGGATTTCATTCAATGTGAATTCCAATGTGAATTCCAGGAAGGACTTACATCAGTGAGTCCAAAATATCCTAAACCTAGAACCTCTCTTTTTTTGGTACACTAAAATGCAGAATGACAGAATTCCTGTAAATTCAGTCTTACTGGTAAAATTAACTATATGCATGTGTCTTATAATAAGAATGATCATGTGCATTGGAAGTGAAAAGCCTTATAGAATTAAATAGGAATTAAGTCAACATAGAATGTAGGACTCTTCCATAAGAGCAGCATTTCTAGAGTGGTACACATTTGAGTAGAATGCTGACTGCAGCCAGCAGGTCCAGCCTTGTTTCCAGAGAAGTCAGCGGCAAAACTCACATTGACTTCCTTCAGTGCTAGATGGACTTCAAGGTTTTCATTACTCACACCCTGAATATAAACATCATTTATATCTGACTGAAAAAATGTGACTTTATTATTTTAAAGCATTTACCAATAAAACAATCCTCACTAACATCTGATTGCTCCGTTTTTCCACTGCTATGCACATCGGAGCATAAATGAGTACAAGTTCCACTGATTTTGTAAGTGGTGTAATACACGGGGCAATACATGGTTTGGGATGAATAAAACATTATACACAATTTGCAGGGCCCAGGATCTCATTGTCTTACCATTAGTGCAGAGTAAAGCATGTAAAAGCACATTGTATGACAGACTGAAATATGTGGAGACAATTCTGTATTAGGCTGTAATAAGCATGTTAATTAGAATCATAGAATCATAGAATATCAGGGTTGGAAGGGACCTCAGGAGATCATCTAGTCCAACCCCCTGCTCAAAGCAGGACCAATCCCAGATTAACTCATCCCAGCCAGGGCTTTGTCAAGCCTGACCTTAAAAACTTCTAAGGAAGGAGATTCTACCACCTCCCTAGGTAATGCATTCCAGTGTTTCACCACCCTCCTAGTGAAAAAGTTTTTCCTAATATCCAACCTAAACCTCCCCCACTGCAACTTGAGACCATTACTCCTTGTCCTGTCCTCTTCTACCACTGAGAATAGTCTAGAACCATCCTCTTTGGAACCACCTCTCAGGTAGTTGAAAGCAACTATCAAATCCCCCCTCATTCTTCTCTTCTGCAGACTAAACAATCCCAGTTCCCTCAGCCTCTCCTCATAACTCATGTGTTCCAGACCCCTAATCATTTTTGTTGCCCTTCGCTGGACTCTCTCCAATTTTTCCACATCCTTCTTGTAGTGTGGGGCCCAAAACTGGACACAGTACTCCAGATGAGGCCTCACCAATGTCGAATAGAGGGGAACAATCACGTCCCTCGATCTGCTGGCTATGCCCCTACTTATACATCCCAAAATGCCATTGGCCTTCTTGGCAACAAGGGCACACTGTTGACTCATATCCAGCTTCTTGTCCACTGTCACCCCTAGGTCCTTTTCCGCAGAACTGCTGCCTAGCCATTCGGTCCCTAGTCTGTAGCAGTGCACTGGATTCTTCCGTCCTAAGTGCAGGACCCTGCACTTATCCTTGTTAAACCTCATCAGATTTCTTTTGGCCCAATCCTCCAATTATTATTGTTCATTCTTACAGTAATCCTGGATGCCAGCATGGCTGTCAGAATAGCCTAATTTAACCAATAAAAGAATAACCACCTTCCCTAAACACTTTTCCCATTAACTCAGCTCATAAAGAAACAATCCTGCTTCCCTTCCCATCCAGGGTCAGGGAAAGCCCTAAATGCAGTAGAACAACCTTAGTTCTGCCATGCAGGGGCAGACTCTCAAGAGGTCAAGCCTGCATGGGGAGGAGTGTACGTCAGTCCATTGATTGCAGTAATAACTGTGCTGGTGCTCTGTGCTACATAAAGTTCAGTCCATCCTCCCACTGAACCCAAAGATCCCTTACACAAGGCCAGTTTACTCAGGCTCTGAGCTCTAAAATGTGAATATTTGACTCTACAGTAAGAGCCAAACAGCCATAACTCAGTAATGGGAACCTCTTCAACCTTCTGCTTCCTGCATATTTCCCCTCTAATTCTGCCCAGGGCAGGTACCAGCTCTCACATTCCAGGAGCAAAGTAGGATTTTTTTTTTCATTTCAATTTTGGCAGAGAATAGCCATGCCCTTTCTACTTGCCTGTCCATGAAGCTCTGTTTTACCTCCCTTAAGCCCTTCCTCTTCATCTTTATTATGGAGCTAAGGTTTAGGGAAATGGAAAATTTCCCCCTGGGTTTTTGTATTGGACTGTCACCAGTACCTACCCTCAGGCCCAGATGTATGCAAAATTAAATTAATAAGCTGGTATTGAGATGGATATACCAAGTGTTCAACAGTTATGGCCTGTTTATAAACTTTTGTAAAGGAAGTGTAATTTGAGGGCCCGGGGATGGATTACCTGGACTTGACTGAAATATACTTTTCATCCTTTCACTTTTTAAAATCTAAGTGTATTCTTTGGGTAAAGATAGTTAGATAATATAGGCAACATCCTCAGTGGCTGTAAATTAACATAGCTTTATGATCCTGTATATACATACATTAGAGATGAGCCCAAGGTGCAAAGTGGATCAAGAGTCAAACTTTCCCAACACTTGAGAGTGTTCATATCTGTGGTTACGGATTTGAGGTGGTTATAGAAAACTTATGCCTGGCAGTTATTTGGGCCTTGTATTCCACTGTCACTCCCTTTCCAACTCACTATAAAGAGAAATTGTGGTTTTCATATGTTTCACTACCCTTTACACATACATGTTATCAAGCCAAAAAATTGTAAAGTATCCATTAACTTGGGGGTATACTGCATCTCAATTTTGTGTACCCAGTTTGAGACACATGGGCCCAATTTTTACAGGTATTGAACATCCACAGTTCCCAATGTCTTCAACTGAACTTCTGAAAAAAAGGTCCAGTGACTCTAACTGGAACACATCAAACCACTGATCACTTTAAAAAAATAGTTTACCTCTTCTCTAGCTGCATTGACCTTAAACTGAACACTTAGCTTTAGCTCAGAGTTATAGAACGCTCAGCTGGTATCAGATTCTATTTGACTACTGGCAACTTTGGTTCTTGGATATATGTAAATGGGAAATGTTTCTATCTGTTCCAAATGCATTTTCAAATTCCATTTTTGCTCAGAATATTAGTGGGTGCTACTCCTGGTGCCTCAGAAGTATTTTTACTCACTTTTATTGTTATATACCATTTATTTAGGTTGTCACAGGATGTTGTTTGTCTGTTTGGTGTAGTGTGATTAAGAAGGCCTAAAATCAGCGGAAAGACAAAGAAATGTGCTCCAAATGTATACGGTGGGACAAATCTTCTGCCCAGTGCCTAACCTGAGTACTTGGGTTGAGCATTGAGGTGACTAGCAGGTGCAGGGGATGAAGGAATCTTCCTTCTATGGCTGCTACTGTAGCTTCCCACCACAGTCTCCACTTGGGTAGTGGAAACAGCTGCTGGATCTCTGTAATTATGGAGTCCTGACACCACTGGTTCACCAGCCTGCCTCCAAATCCTTGTATTTGGCACGGATGCAGAGAGTGCCCCCCATACACACACACACAGAGCTAGGCTTTACATGCCGTAGGGGGTATACACACCTTGCAGGGGCTGTCAGAATTCTGCCTCTCCAACATGTTCGCCCAGCCTGTGGAGAAGAGAGCAGGATTTGTTCCTTAGCACAGAAAAAGTTTAAGGTCTCAAACACAGTCTCCTGTCACAGCAAGACACTGAGATTATTCTGTTTCAGGTTGCAGGGCCATGTGACCCTGTTTCAACCAATAGCTATAATAGTTGCCATCATCTACTATTGACCATGTAGGACAAAAGCGCAAGGAGTTTTGTTTGCTCGATAATGACAAAACTAGTTATAGAGCAAATGTACCATACAAAGCAGGCTTAATAATTAAGCAATTGGACAGGATAGACAGCAAATGTCTACACATTTTTTTACATGCCTCAGATTGCATTTGAAGACATATGGACAAAGATCAAGCAATTTTAACTAGAATATCAAAGAACTATTTTTGCATTTGAACCACCGCTGGGGATTTTTTCTGCACTCCTGTAGCATGATGGTGATACTCAGCCATAAATATTTCAAACACAAAACTGGCCTTGGGCTGAGACCTTGGGGTCTGTTCTCCCAAACGCTGTGTGCATGTTACAAATGTGCAGGGTGGTGGAACAAACCCCCTTGTCTGTCAGTAAGCCTGGAATTGATTTTCAAATGTGAGTTATAAACACCTGACAAATAGGATTGATGGTGAAATCGCTGACAGATTCTTAACTATATTGGTGCTAGGGTTCATCATCACTACAGTGCAGACAGTTGTTCATACTCAAATGAAGCTGCTTATGCCAGAGAAAAGAAGAGGAGAACTTGAGATTTCTGGAGATAACTTAAGGATCAATACTTGCTTTTTCAGATAGCACATAATTGATAGATTTTTTGGACTGTTCTGTAACTAAATAGCTCTGTTAGAACTTAAATATAATATTTTCAATGCATTACTTTCAATGGAAAAAATCATACTAATAGAACATCAGTTTTGAGATTTTAATCCCACAAAAGTCAGGGACATTCAGATGTAAGATTCCCATAGTAAATGTATTGCTAGCCTATTGTGCATATGTATTATCATAAGTGCTTTCCTTACACAGTAACATAACACCAAACAATGTGACCTGCTGTATGACAAATATTTATTTTATAGACAAGAGTTAAGTATGTGGAGGTTTGAAAGGTCTAATATGCCAACTGAAATAAATAAGACTGGGCAGGAATTATGACATCAGACATTCCCAGAAATTACTGGACACAGTAGTACATTTGTACACACCATTGGTCACTGAAAAGACAGTATGATTTGTCAGACTTGATGAGGTCAATCAAGACTAGTATCCCCCCCATTAGCAATAGCCAATACATGTTGCTTGAGAGGTGAGTGGGGAGGAGTGGGCACCAAATATTGTCATATATATTTTATTTTTACTATTTCCAAAAGATATATTAGATATAATAATATGTTAGATAGATATCGATATAATCAAGGCTGGATTAACGCAGGGCTTTTGGGGCTGCAGCCCAGGGCCCTGGGCTAAAGGGGCCCTGGTACAGAAGGGCTCAGGCAGGCTGCCTGCCTGCATGCTGTGGCCCCACGCTGCTCCCAGAAGCGGCTGGCTGCTGGTGCATCTCTGCGGCCCCTGGCATGGGGTGGGGGGGAGATGTGCTATTCCCCTCCTGCCCGGGGCACGCAGAGACGTTGTAAGCGCCTCCCAGCCGGAGCCTGCACCTCGCACCCCCTCCTGCACCCCAACCTCTGCCCCAGGTCAGAATCCTCTCCTGCACCAAACTCCATCCCAGAGCCCACACCCCGCACCCTCTTTTGCACCCCATCACTCTGCCCCAGCCTGGAGCCCCCTCCTGCACCAAACTCCCTCCCAGAAAGAAACAGCTGTTCTAAGGGAAGAAGGAGGCTATATTGAATTAACTTTACTATATTCTACATGTTTTAAGACTGAAATGTAACCACAGAACGGCTTTATGTTAATTAAAAGCCAAGTTTAGTATAGCATTAATAGCCTAGATGCCATAATTGTGATCATTTTGTTTTAAATTAGGAAAAAGACTTGTATACAGGGTCCCCATAAAATCTAATAGCCCCAGGCCCACAGGAATATTAATCCGGACCTGGATATATTAGATATAGATTAATAGATATGATCCCTGCCCCAAGGAGCTTCCCGTCCAATTTGAGACACAATATGATCACTTAAGGTTAACAAACAATATGAAGAGGTTGGGGGTGAAGAAGGACAAGGGCAGCAAGCATGTGGCTACTCAGTTTAGGCATGGGCATATCTTAATGTGCGCTTAGCCAACAGTATGTACAAGGTTTGGAATAAGAAAAGGAGTACTCGTGGCACCTTAGAGACTAGCCAATTTATTTGAGCATAAGCTTTCGTGAGCTACAGCTCACTTCATCGGATGCATACTTATGCTCAAATAAATTGGTTAGTCTCTAAGGTGCCACAAGTACTCCTTTTCTTTTTGCGAATACAGACTAACACGGCTGTTACTCTGAAACCTGTCAAAGGTTTGGAATAGAAGTGTGAAACGGGACTCCTTCAAGGCCTTTGCAGGCAATCAGTTGATTCCTTGAAGCGTGAAAATCCGTTATCCTTATTTTAACTTCTTCACATCAAATATTAAATAGATTGCATGGAAGTGACTGGCTTGTGCAGCATAGAGCCTAAATTCAAGGTGTAACTTGTATTTTATTATGCATCTCCGTCTCTTGGTAAATACAGCAGAGAGACTGTTACTTAAGAAAAAACATAACATATTCTTAGTACACAGCTACGCTTCTTATTAGATTAGATCTCTATTCGTCTACTGTTTTCTTGGAGAAGCAAAGGGCTGAAGGTTCAAGAAAAAGACAGCATTTTAATACAGTCTACTTGGTTTTTCTCGTAGGAGTCCTGGTCATAAAAGCTAATTAAATTATACTGATCTCTATATGCAAGAACCATTCTTTTTCTCACCCTCAGAAAAAAAATTGGAAATGATTCACAATACACAACTCTTTCTGAAATAATTAAGACACATCAGACTCTCCTGACACCTTTCTTTGTGAAGAATGGATTTGCTCAGTAGTTATTTAACCTTCTTGAGTAAGTGACATCCCTTTCCAGCTTTAGGAATATGCCCGATATGTTTATTTCAGCTCTTGCTTTGGAACTGATAGTAAGATCTGCATGGACAATTTACAATTCAAATCTCATTGATAATTCTCTAGAGAGGAAGTAAAGGAGAAATGAAGAAACCAACAGCACTATTTAAAATTATATGATAGGCTTAATACTTGATCGTTATGCAGTCTTTTCACGTTATCTTTTATAATGGCCACTCTTTTCACATTAAGTTATTCTGCCTTGTGAGGGGTTTTGGCTTTTTTGTAGTTGTTCAACAGTATCTCAATCTTGATTATGCAAAGGACAATCCCACTATTTTTCCATCCTGACCTCTCATTATTTCCCCATATCTCTATAGATCAGGCCCAAAAGCCGTTTTAAGCCAGCTGGGGAGCTTGCCCCGCTCCAGCACGCCAGCTGGGGTGCTGAGTTTGGGGGCCGCACCACACGGCTCGGCCTCGTTCCAGCGCTCCAACTGGGGCGCAGGGTTGGGGGCAGCTCCTGGAAGCCATGGCATGGCCCCGTTCCGGCACTCTAGCCGGGGTGCAGGGTTGGGGGCTGCTCCATGCGGTTTCTGGAAGCCACAGCATGGCCCTGCTCCAGCTCCTATGCACTCCAATGGCCCCCTCCAGTGCTCCAATGGGAGCTGCAGGGATGGTGCCTGCGGATGGGGAAGTGTGCAGAGCCACCTGGCCCCACCTCCGCGCAGGAGCCAGAGAAGGGACATGCCACTGCTTCCGGGAGCTGCTTGAGGTAAGTGCCACTAGGAACCTGCACCCCTGAGCCTCTCCCCATGCCCCAACCCCCTGCGCCACCCCTCATCCCCCTCCTGCTCTCCGAACCCCTCAATCCCAGCCCAGGGCACCCTCCTGCACCCCAAACCTTTCATCCCCAGCCCCACCCCAGAACCCGCACCCCCAGCCAGAACCTGCACCCCTTCCCGCACCTCTGCCCCAGCCCTGATCCCCCTCTCACCCTCTGAACCCCTCAGTCCCAGCCCAGAGCACCCTCCCTACATCCCAAACTCCTCATCCCCAGCCCCACCCTAGAGCCTGCACCCCCAACCAGAGCCCTCACCCCCTCCCACACCCGAACCCCAATTTTGTGAGTATTCATAGCCCGCCATACAATTTCTATTCCCAGATGTGGCCCTCAGGCCAAAAAGTTTGCCCACCTCTCCTATAGATGATTTAAGGCCAGATTTTCAAAAGTATTTAGGCACCTGAAAATGCATAGGTGCTTTTTAAAATCCCACTAGGTGCTTACCTGCATCTTTCAGTGCCTAAATACCATTGGAAATCTGGCCCTAAGCAGCCCTTACACAAGCAAGGATCCCAAGGATGTCAATGGAATTTCGGCTGTATAAGAATTGCAGAATCAGGTTCCTCTAGAGCTGGAGTCAGTGTATTTCAACCAATGTCTTTAAAATAGGCTTCTACCACCAAGGAGCATTGTCCAAATGCCTTAATACTGTTGTTCAGAAAACAAATGGTAAGAATTAGCTCAGTTGGCAGCTGAGAGCTTCTGCATGCCTGCGTAGCCTTCCAGACCTCCCACCTCTTTGTTTTTCTGCAGATACGACAAATTGAGAAGTAGGACTTTTTCTTCCACTGGCTGAGGTGGTATGCTATTATCAATGGACAGGCTGCTGTAGTGAAGTGATACAGTTCAGTTTTGCCTTATATTGTTGATGCCCTGGTAAAACTCACTAAATAGCTGTCTTTCAGTCTCTGCTAGACTTTCCCTTCTTGTTGTACTATTTCTCTTTCTCTCTTTTTCTTTTTCCTTGGCCAGTAGATAACTGCGAGCATTTTAAGAACTATGAACAGGGCAACTACCTCTTCTAGTTTCCAACTCTGAACTAAATGGCAATAGAAACTACAAGCATGCATATAATTAAATTCCTTTCCCTATATCCCAGCCTCATCCATTCTTTCTCCTAACCCCAAGCATTTTTAAAAAAATATCCATGACCTGATTTTAAAGTACTACGCTTACTGTATTTGAAATAGCAACAGAAGTCCAGAAATAAGATAGCTTGACATACTTTTCATCCTCAAATAATGTGCATTTGAGACTTTGCTCAATGAAATGAATAAGTGTTTTTCTATTTAAGTGCATAGTCTGAGTTAAGTAGTGTATCTCAGAAAGAATTGTTTGAGAGGCTAGGATTAATTGCTGTGATCCACAGCAAGAGAAATAAGAAGTGTAATATGAATAATAAAGGGCTTAGAAAAGAAATGTATGAAGCAAATAAATTCCATGAGTAAAGGGTGACTAGACAGCAAGTGTGAAAAATCAGGATGGGAGTGGGAAATTATAGGAGCCTATATCAGAAAAAGACCCAAAAATCGGGACTGTCCCTATAAAATTGGGACATCTGGTCACCCTACTGAGTAACTGACCATAACAGCAAATCCATCTGAGACAATGTCCTCAATTCTGTGGCATTCTTGAGAAAAATTAGAATGAACTATCAAAGGAGGCATCAAATTAAAAAAAATCGACCTGAACTAGAACTCTTCAAAACACAGTGAAAATTTTTCATGAAACAAATTGTCAACATTTCAATTTTTTTAAAAAAATGCTGACAATCTCTAATAGGAAACTCCATGACTGAGGTGGGAAGACTAGAGGAGGTATCATTGCTAATTTAACCAAACTATGAGAGGTACCATTATTGATCAGGTTAATGATGGATCACTACTTACATTTAAAACTATTTAGGGCCATATTGCACAAAGGGATCCACTTCAATAGATTAAGTCAATCATACCAAGGAAGACTTTAATTAACCCGTCGTCTTCCAAGAGCCAGTTTAGGATTCAAGGCATCTTATTATGATGTAAGGTATATTAAAGTTCTTGGTTGTTACTTTTGTTTGAGGAGGGGAACGTATTAGTAACAAAGCTGCATCTCTCTGTCAAACTCCAGAATGTGCAGTAGTATGCAGGCAGTCCAGATACAAGAGCTACTAGTTGAGGATCAGATTGCAAGAGAAAGAAAATATAATATAGCACACTGGAAAGTGAACCTGTGAAAGAGAAAGAATAACAGTTCCCATCAAAATGGATCCCTCTTACCCTGTTCTTAATGTGACCCCGTAGGACCTACATCAAACTCTGAGTAATGTGGCCTTCATGACATACTGTTTCTCCTTTTTGGCCTGAGCAGTTAGCTCTCTCCCATCGACTTAGCATGTCTTCACCAGACTCGCTAAATCGACACTGCTGAGTCAATCGCAGAGGTGCCAATTTAGCCAGTAGTGTAGATATGGTCTTAGAGTCCTAAAGGCTGTTTTGGTTAGAAAGAGAAATTGATGGAGTCAAGTATTTCTTTAATGCAAACTTGTTTATTTACAAAGAATGCACAAAGTCCTGTTTCTCTGAACACAGGAGGACTCAAACAGGAGATATTTCATTGCTCACAGTTCAAGCCTTTTTCAGCCAGGACTCAGCTCAAAAAGCTTTATCTAGGCTTCTTATTTCATTAATTTATTTGTTTTCCCCTCTGCTTTTTCTCACTGGAACAGGTACAGAGAAGGGCTACTTGGATGAGCCAAGGAATGGAAAACCTGTCTTAACTAAAAGAAGGCTGAGAGGAGATATGATTGCTCTCTATAAATATATCAGAGGGATAAATACCATGGAGGGAGAAGAATTATTTAAACTCAGTACCAAAGTGAATACAAGAACAAATGGATATAAACTGGTCATCAGGAAGTTTAGATTTGAAATTAGATGAAGGTTTCTAACCATCAGAGGAGTGAAGTTCTGGAACAGCCTTCCAAGGGAAGCAGTGGGAACAAACGACATATCTGGCTTCAAGACAAAGCTTGATAAGTTTATGGAGGAGATGATATGATGGGGTAGCCTAATTTTGGCAATTAATTGATCTTCGACTACTAGCGGTAGATATGCCCAATGGCCTGTGATGGGATGTTAGATGGGGTGGGATCTGAGTTACTACAGAGAATTCTTTCCTGGGTGTCTGGCTGGTGAGACTTGCCCACATGCTCAGGGTTTAGCTGATCTCCATATTTGGGGTCAGGAAGGAATTTTCCCCAAGGGCAGATTGGCAGAGGCCCTGGGGGTTTTTTCGCCTTCCTCTGCAGCATGGGGCATGGGTCACTTGCTGGAGGATTCTCTGCACCTTGAAGTCTTTAAACCATGATTTGAGGACTTCAATAGCTCAGACATAGGTTAGGGGTTTGTTACAGGAGTTGGTGGGTGAGATTCCGTGGCCTGCGTTGTGCAGGAGGCAGGGCCGGTGCAACCACGAGGTGAACTAGGCAGTCGCCTAGGGCGCCAAGTGGTTGGGGGCGGCCAAAAGCACGCTCCGGGGAGGCGGAGGAGCGGAGGTGAGCTGGGGCAGAAGAGCATGGGGAGGGCTGCCTGCACCAAGTAACGGGGGGGAGGGGTGGCGCACCAGGGAACCACTCTTCGCCCCAGCTCACCTCTGCTCCACCTCCTCCTCTGAGTGCGCCACCCCGCTCTGCTTCTCTCCCTCCCAGGCTTGTGTGCCAAACAGCTGATTGGTGCCACAAGCCTGGGAGGCGGAAGAAGCGGCGGCGTGCTCGGGGAGGAGGCGGAGCAGAGGTGAGCTGGGACGGGGAGTTGCCGCACGGGGCGCGCCTCACGGCGGAGGGGAGCTGCCACAGCTGGGGCCCTTCAAGGTGGAGGGGGGCGGTGGGGAGCTGCCGCAGGGGGAGCGCGTCAAGGCGGAGGGGGAGTGCAAGGTGGAAGTTTCGCCGAGGGCGCAAAACATCCTTGCACCGGCCCTGGCAGAAGGTCATACTAGATGATCATAATGATCCCTTCTGACCTTAAAGTCTATGATTCTATGATTCTCTAGGCTCTCTCAAGGCTATGCTCCCAGTATTTGGTCTGCTGTCTCCTTGGATTTCTGCTCCTTTTCTGCTTGTGTTTCTCACCTCTTTCCTCTCTGTCACACATATGCCATGCCAATACAATCAATCCCCTGCCCCTGAATTTATCAGATCACAGAGGAACCCCCTTGAGCCACATGGCTGACTCATATGGCAGTCTTGTATGTGGCTTTGTTTTGGGCAGAGACTCCTATTGTTTCAGCTATCTAGTCCATATAGGAGCTCAATTGCATGTTGCCTTTATTCTGGATGAAAGGTTGCTGTTACACCCCTCAACTTCAACAAGACCTAATAAACACCCCGCCCCATGACAATACTATCCAACAGCAGAGTGGTAGAACAAGTGAGTATTTCTCAGGGACTGTCTTCCTTGTGTCTAGTATCGTACCAAGCACCTCAGCACTTAACAAATAATAATATTTCAAGTTTGCGTGTGTAAAGGTGAACTTGTGCATACATGAAGAAAGAGAATTTTAGGTTGTAACTGGCCTACTGGACTGGAACAGCCTGATTTTACCAGTGTACTCTAACCCTCCATTTTAATTTTCATTTGTGAATCTAGTTTTGGTCTTGTCCCCTTCTGAAGGCCCCAAAGCAGTATCTAAAGTGCCTTTAGATTTTTAATCTAACATTTTTCTGTGGGTGACTAGATCAGTTGGGCCAATAAATATGGCTGACACATTTTAATTAAAATAGTTGCATGGATCAGTTATATCCTTGTTGGTAGATCGATGGTGTGGACAGAGATTCACAGCTTTCCTTATTAAAAATGTCTGAAACTGTTCATCAACACAGCTATTATTCAGAAGGTGAGACTCTATGCAGCCTCTTATCTTCTCAGTGAAGCGCTGCCACTTGTTTGTGTTTACGATACGGATGGTTAACCTAGATGACATTATTGTGGAATAGCTAATAACCAGCGTGGGCAATATGATTACAGTCTGTGACCATGGCAGAAGAGCTGTTCTCCTAACACAGTCCATTCTAGATTCATGGTGACTTTAGTGAAGACTCTGGGACACGTTTCCCCAGTCATTGCTTCCTTCCTCCCATCTATCCCCACCCACAATTCCATATCTCTGTCATTTCCTTCTTCAAAGAGGGGCCCCAGTTTCTGCAGCTGTTGACTTTGGTTCCCAAATGTGCTTCACAATCCTTTTGAATGGCTGCAGTGATACTTCGAAGGTGGTGCTAAGTCACAGCCAAGGGCTGTCGGGGATACTGAAACCTAAAGGCATCCATTGAACTAGACCAAAATAAAAATAGGGATGCTCTTTTGGTAGAAGGACTAGGGTACATGCTTCGAAGAACTATTGGAGCTGCTATAATTCCTATACTTAGATAATAATACATATATTATTATGATGTGGAAACTAGTATCTATCTCAGATACTTATATGGCCACCATCACCATAGTATATGAGCAGCACCTCATAGTCTTTAATGTAGTTATCCTTACAACTCTCCTGTGAGATAGGGTTGTTATCCCCATTTTACAGATGGGGAACTGAGGCTCTGAGAGGCTAAATGACCTGCCTAATATCAGACAGGAATAGAATAAATGTGCTTACAGCATCCCCTATGGTATGTGAGGGCCTCTACTGGCTGCTGCTCTCTGCTGTCCTGTATTTTGCCACTGAGGGAGCATACCTGATGAAGTAGCAGTCTACTGGCTTTCTCCATTGCTCCCCCAAACTTCTTCTGCCGATAACCATAAAGACTCTTTCCTCATTTGTCCTGCATGAATAAAATATAATCTAAGGTTAAATTGGGAGCTGAAGAATGAGTGGAGAGCAAAGGGATTTGACACAAACTAGACACAACGTTTTCCAAACAGGTCAGTCTGTTGGAATTTTGAAGGCCCAGAAGTTTTTTGCCTGGGACTGTCCTGAAGTCTTGCCTCTCCATTTCAGGAGACACAGAAATAACTTATTTCAGAGTAGCAGCCATGTTAGTCTGTATTTGCAAAAAGAAAAGGAGTACCTGTGGCACCTTAGAAACTAACAAATTTATTTGAGCATAAGCTTTCGTGAGCATATGCATCCGATGAAGTGAACTGTAGCTCACGAAATCTTATGCTCGAATAAATTTGTTAGTCTTGAAGGTGCCACAAGTCCTCCTTTTCTTTTTGAGAAATAACTTATGCAGCTCTCCATTTTCTTGGTTTATCTGTGGGGACAGAACTAAATTCACTGTTAAACTGTCCAATTTCTTGATCCCACCCTCCAACTAGCCACAACCCTTTCTGGTGGATCGGTTTTTCCTTTTACCTACTGTCTAGTGAAAAGATATTTGAGGGATCTTCTGATTAGAACTGGTAGGGAATTTTTTGATAGGATCATTTTTTTTATTACAAACAGTGTAGATTTGGCAAAACCAAAACTTTTCAAGGAAATGCACCAGTTTTGATTGAACCTTCGTCAGGAAAGGTTTTTCAGGTCCAGGATGGAATTTTTGCTCGGAATGAGAAAGTACATACCTTCCCCAGAATAGCTCAGTGGAGAGGGCACTGGGTCATGGGAGTGGAAGAGCAGGTTCAAGTCCCTGCTCTGCCTGATTCAGAGACTTGAACCTGGGTCTTCTATTTCCAGTGGTGCTCTGGCTATTCTGGGCTTGTCTCTCTCTGGTTTGAAAGGTCTCTGTTTCAGCTCAATGCAGAATGAGGAAAAAACCCGAAATCTCAAATGTTCCTGTGACAGAAAAAATGTTTCCTACCTTACTCTACTTCTCAGGATAGTAGAATTTTTCTCTGCATTTATCAATCAGCACTTATTTTGAATCCTTTAATTAGCCCTTTGACTTATTTCTACTCATTTTTATATAACTCCCAGTCCTCTTCCGTACAACAGTGTTTATATTTGCTAGAATACAGTATCTGCTACTTGCTTCTATTATGCTTTTTTATATCTACTTAAGCACTTTTCCTGTGGTATCGTGGCTTCTGTTCCCCTTTTCCTAGTTTAGACTAAACAAGGAGGAACTGTAATTGTTGAACCAACAGTTTCTTGATTATACCCGACTTGGGTGCTGCAGACTTAGCTACTTGCAAACTGTTGAAAGTTTTAGTGGAATTAGTGTAATTGTGGGTGCTTACTTCTAGTGAACTGTATAAAGTAAAAGTTGTACAAGAAGCCATTATTATTGTGCAACCTTCTGTCTTTAGTCAATTTTGCTCCACTTTCACTAGAATTTATTAAATCATTCATCTTTGCTCTGTGATTATTGGTTGCCAGAAGAGTAGAGTAGACACTAGGAAAGCTTGCAATAACCAGGTGAAAGAGAGGCTGTAATAGCCACTCTCCTGCTCCATGAATGCATAGCTTGATATCCAGAACCACAATCAACCACGAGGATAAAAGAGAGTATATGATAAGACATGTGCTTCATTCTTTCCTGTCTCTGATCTTTTAATTCCAGTATTCCATTTCAAAGCAGTACTGGAATAAAAAACAACCACAACTGAGCAGTCATTAAAATCTGTTCTTTTTAGGACTTTTCTGGACTAGCTGACCCTCTGACACTTCCATTTCCTAAGAATATTGTAACTATGGTCATGAGAATTGGCCTGCTAAACCCAGGGTTGTGAGTTCAATCCTTGAGGGGGCCATTTAGGGATCTGGGGCAAAAATTGGAGATTGGTCCTGCTTTGAGCAGTGGGTTGGACTAGATGACCTCCTGAGGTCCCTTCCAAACCTGATATTCTATTCTATGATTCTATGTAGACTGAACCATCATCGTGAATCAGAACACACTAGATTTCTGAGAAATTCCAGTTGGGGTATTAATTTTGTGGTTTGAGACAAGTACATGGAATATGTCTGTGGCTTTGATAAGCCATCTGAGGAGTTTATTTGTTTTTAGCTTTTTTTAAATATTGCGTTATGTACATTATAGGTAATGTTGCCTCCTTTTCCCTTTCTTTAATTTCCTGTGGTGTGGCCATCAGGGACTGCCCATCACAGGCATGGTGAGATGAGATAGGTCACCAAGGAATTGTCTCAGGAGGTATGTTGGTAGTGTCAGCTGTCCTCTGTTGCCTCAAATAAAGGGTAACAGCTGAGACTAACGTTTAACGTTTGTTACCACTCCAGACAAACACTAGTATGGAGTTCTTAATAGACTATACATGTTTCTTTTAATGTATTTGGTTTAACTCAGTGGTTCTCAACCAGGTATTTGGGGTTCCTGGGGGCCGCAAGCAGGTTTCAGGAGGTCAACCAAGCAGGGCTGGCATTAGACTTGCTGAGGCCCAGGGCAGAAAGCTGAAGCCCCATCACATGGGGCTGAAACTTGGGGCCCCAAACCCCGCCATCCAGGGCTGAAGCCGAAGCCTGAGCAACTTAGCTTTGCAGAGCCCCCTGTGGAATGGGGCCTGTCAAAGTTCCTCCCCCACTCTGAACTCTAGGGTACAGATGTGGGGACCTGCATGAAAAACCTCCTAAGCTTATCTTTACCAGCTTAGGTCAAAACTTCCCCAAGGTACAAAATATTCCACCCGTTGTCCTTGGATTGGCCACTACCACCACCAAACTAATACTGGTTACTGGGGAAGAGCTGTTTGGACGCGTCCTTCCCCCCAAAATACTTCCCAAAACCTTGCACCCCACTTCCTGGACAAGGTTTGGTAAAAAGCCTCACCAATTTGCCTAGGTGACTACAGACCCAGACCCTTGGATCTTAAGAACAATGGACAATCCTCCCAACACTTGCACCCCCCCTTTCCTGGGAAATGTTGGATAAAAAGCCTCACCAATTTGTATAGGTGACCACAGACCCAAACCCTTGGATCTGAGAACAATGAGAAAGCATTCAGTTTTCTTACAAGAAGACTTTTAATAAAAATAGAAGTAAATAGAAATAAAGAAATCCCCCCTGTAAAATCAGGATGGTAGATATCTTACAGGGTAATTAGATTCAAAAACATAGAGAACCCCTCTAGGCAAAACCTTAAGTTACAAAAAAGATACACAGACAGAAATAGTTATTCTATTTAGCACAGTTCTTTTCTCAGCCATTTAAAGAAATCATAATCTAACACTTACCTAGCTAGATTACTTACTAAAAGTTCTAAGACTCCATTCCTGGTCTATCCCTGGCCAAGACAGAATATAGACAGACACACAGACCCTTTGTTTCTCTCCCTCCTCCCAGCTTTTGAAAGTATCTTGTCTCCTCATTGGTCATTTTGATCAGGTGCCAGCGAGGTTACCTTTAGCTTCTTAACCCTTTACAGGTGAGAGGAGCTTTCCCCTGGCCAGGAGGGATTTCAAAGGGGTTTACCCTTCCCTTTATATTTATGACACGCCCCCCAAATCTCAGCTACGGTGAAACACTGGCTGGGATTTCTTCCTGGAGCTCTAGGAAAAGCAGAGTTAATAAGACACATGCATCTCTAAATATACTACCAAGTACATAAAGACTAACAATATTTTCCACATCTCAAGGACGATTTTAACCAGTTGATTCTGGGAAACTTTCACGGGAGAGTGCATCAGCCACTTTGTTAGAAGCTCCTGAGATGTGTTGGATGTTGAAATCAAAATCTTGGAGAGCTAAACTCCACCGAAGAAGTTTTTTGTTAGTTTCCTTGATGGTGTGAAGCCACTTCAGTGCAGCATGGTCGGTTTGCAGGTGGAAACGCCGTCCCCAAACATATGGGCGTAGCTTTTCCAGAGCGTAGACAATGGCATAACATTCTTTTTCAGTGACTGACCAGTTGCTTTCCCTCTCAGACAGTTTTTTGCTGAGAAACACTACAAGGTGGAATTCTTGATCAGGTCCTTTCTGCATTAAAACTGCTCCCACACCATGCTCGGACGCATCTGTGGTTACTAGGAACAGTTTGTCAAAGTCTGGGGCCCTTAGTACAGGGTCAGACATGAGTGTCGCTTTAAGCTTGTTAAAGGTCTTCTGACACTTTTCGGTCCACTGAACAGCATTTGACTGTTTCTTTTTGGTTAGGTCTGTCAGTGGGGCAGCGATTTGGCTGTAGTGCAGTACAAATCGTCTGTAATAACCGGCCAAGCCTAAGAAGGATTGAACCTGTTTCTTTGACTTTGGGTCAGGCCACTTTTGGATAGCATCCACTTTGGCCTGTAGGGAGCTGATAGTTCCTTGACCCACCTGGTGTCCAAGGTAAGTCACTCTGTTTAGGCCTATTTGACACTTCTTAGCCTTAACAGTTAATCCTGCCTCCCTTATGCGCTCAAGGACTTTTTGTAGATGTTCCAGGTGGTCTGCCCAGGAATCCGAAAATATGGCCACATCGTCAAGGCAGGCGACTGCATATTCTCCTAATCCCGCTAGGAGACCATCTACAAGTCTTTGGAAAGTGGCGGGTGCATTTCGCAGCCCGAAAGGGAGTACATTAAATTCATACAGCCCGAGATGTGTGATGAAGGCTGACCTTTCCTTGGCAGATTCATCTAGCGGTACCTGCCAGTACCCCTTGGTTAAGTCCAAGGTAGAGATGAACTGGGCCCGTCCCAGTTTCTCTAATAGTTCATCTGTGCGTGGCATTGGATAGTTGTCTGGGCGAGTTACAGCATTTAGCTTACGGTAGTCCACGCAAAAATGTATTTCCCCATCGGGTTTGGGAACTAGAACCACTGGAGATGCCCATGCACTTTCAGAGGGGCGGATTACACCCATCTGTAACATATCCTGGATCTCCCGTTCTATAGCAGTTTTAGCTTGAGGAGACACCCGGTAAGGTTGGACCCTAATTGGGTGAGCATTACCTGTGTCAATGGAGTGGTATGCCCGTTCAGTCAGTCCTGGGGTGGCTGAGAACATTGGCGCGTAGCTAGTGCACAGCTCCTGGATCTGCTGTCGCTGCATACGCCCAAGGGTCATGGAGAGGTTCACCTCTTCCACACCACCACCACATTTCCCTTCGTAGTAGACACCTTCGGGCCACTCAGCGTCGTCTCCTCCGTGGGCTGTAAACTGACAAACCTTTAATTCTCTGGAATAAAAGGGCTTTAGAGAATTAATATGGTACACCTTAGGCTTTCGGTTGGAGGTGGGGAATGCTATGAGATAATTAACAGCTCCCAGGCGCTCCTGGACCGTGAATGGCCCTTCCCACGATGCTTCCATTTTATGGGCCTGGAGTGCCTTTAAGACCATGACCTGGTCCCCTACTTTGAAGGAACGCTCTCTGGCATGTTTATCATACCAGGCTTTTTGCTCTTTTTGAGCATCCTGTAAGTTTTCTTTAGCAAGGGCTAAAGAGGTTCGGAGGGTGTTTTGTAGGTTGGTTACAAAGTCCAGAATGTTAGTTCCTGGAGAAGGTGTAAATCCCTCCCATTGCTGCTTCACCAACTGCAATGGCCCCTTAACCTCACAGCCATATACAAGTTCAAATGGGGAAAACCCTAAACTGGGATGTGGTACAGCTCTGTAGGCAAAGAGCAACTGCTGCAACACTAGGTCCCAATCATTGGAGTGCTCATTTACGAATTTACGTATCATGGCCCCCAAAGTTCCATTAAACTTCTCCACCATGCCATTTGTTTGATGGTGGTAAGGAGTGGCAACCAAGTGATTTACCCCATGAGCTTCCCAAAGGTTTTTCATAGTTCCTGCCAGGAAATTAGTCCCTGCATCTGTGAGGATGTCGGAGGGCCAACCTACCCTGGCAAAAATGTCTGCTAGTGCCTGGCACACACTTTTAGCCCTGGTGTTACTTAGAGCTACTGCTTCCGGCCATCGGGTGGCAAAATCCATGAAAGTCAGTATGTACTGCTTTTCTCTGGGTGTCTTTTTCGGAAAAGGACCCAGAATATCCACAGCTACTTGCTGAAATGGAACTTCAATGATGGGGAGTGGCTGGAGAGGGGCTTTGACCTGGTCTTGGGGTTTTCCCACTCTTTGGCACACCTCACAAGACTGGACATAGGTAGAAACATCCTTGCCCATTCCCTCGCAGTGGAATGACCCCCCCAAACGGTCTTTGGTCCTGTTCACCCCAGCATGGCCACTAGGGTGATCATGGGCTAAGCTCAAGAGCTTGGCCCGGTATTTAGTTGGAACTACCAACTGTCTCTGAGGATGCCAGTCTTCCTGGTGTCCACCAGAAAGAGTTTCCTTGTATAAAAGTCCTCTTTCTACAACAAACCTGGATCGATTAGAAGAGCTGAGAGGCGGTGGGTTGCTCCGTGCCGCCGTCCAAGCTCTCTGGAGGCTTTCATCTGCTTCCTGTTCGGTCTGGAACTGTTCCCTTGATGCTGGAGACATCAGTTCCTCGTTGGATTGTGGACCTAGGCTTGGTCCCTCTGGAAGTGATATAGGGGATGGAGCTGTTTCTGTTGACTGTGAACCGCTCTCCGCTGGTGCACTATGTTGGGATTCAGGCTCCGGCTGAGCCTCTTGTGTAGGGTTATTGGCTGCTGCCAGTTCAGGTTCGGTGGGGCCCTCTGGTGTTGAGGTTGCAAGTACTGGATTCAGTGCTGACACGGGGTCTGGTGTTGGTTGTTCGGCTGGTTCCGGTTCTGGGACTGGTTCCGGCTGGGTCTCTGGGACTGGATACACTACTGCTGTTGCAGACATTGGCCTGGGGTCCGGGTCCATCACCTCTGACTGGGTCCTGATAGAAGTTTCTGGAACAGAGCTAGGCCTCACGGCTTGTTTAGCCTGGCTGCGGGTGACCGTTCCCACCCTCTTGGCCTGCTTCACATGATTGGCCAAGTCTTCCCCCAACAGCATGGGGATGGGATAATCATCATAGACTGCAAAAGTCCACATTCCTGACCAGCCCTTGTACTGGACAGGCAACTTGGCTGTAGGCAAATTGAAAGAGTTGGACTTGAAGGGTTGAATCGTCACTTGGATCTCTGGGTTGATTAAATTGGGGTCCACTAAGGAAGCATGGATAGGTGACACTTGTGCTCCGGTGTCATAGAATCATAGAATCATAGAATATCAGGGTTGGAAGGGACCCCTGAAGGTCATCTAGTCCAACCCCCTGCTCGAAGCAGGACCAATTCCCAGTTAAATCATCCCAGCCAGGGCTTTGTCAAGCCTGACCTTAAAAACCTCTAAGGAAGGAGATTCTACCACCTCCCTAGGTAACGCATTCCAGTGTTTCACCACCCTCTTAGTGAAAAAGTTTTTCCTAATATCCAATCTAAACCTCCCCCACTGCAACGTGTCCCTCCACGCAGTGACCTTCTTCCCGCCCACACTCACAGTTTCCCTCCGCTCCAAGGGTATCTGGGAGGTATCTGGGCCTGCAGACCTCTGGTGTGATTCCGGTGCAATGAACTGTAATCTGTTGGGGTTCTTGGGGCAGTTGGCCTTTACATGCCCCAGCTCGTTACATTTAAAACATCGTCCAGCTGACGGGTCACTGGGGCGAGGTGGGTTGCTGGAGAATGGGGTGGTGGGACGATAAGGGGTCTGGAGGGTTCTTTGGGAGGTAGGTGGGGCCTTGGGCGGCCCCCGGTAATAGGGTGTGGTCTGGGGTGGTCCCTTCTGTCTCCGATCCAACTGCGACCAGTTTTCTTCTTCTCTGCCACCTCCACCCATCTGGCTCCAATCTCTCCTGCCTCGATTACAGTTTTGGGTTTCCCATCTAGGATGTATCTTTCTATTTCCTCAGGAACACCCTCTAAGAATTGTTCCATTTGCATTAGGAAGGGCAAATTTACTGGAGATTCAACACTTGCTCCTGATATCCAGGCATCCCAATGTTTCACAATGTGGTAGGCATGTCGGGTAAATGACATGTCTGGTTTCCACCTTAGGGCTCTGAACCTCCGACGAGACTGCTCGGGTGTTATCCCCATTCTGACTCTCGCCTTGGATTTAAACAGTTCATACTTGTTCATGTGTTCTTTAGGCATTTCAGCTGCCACCTCAGCTAAGGGTCCACTGAGCTGCGGCCTCAGCTCTACCATGTATTGGTCAGTAGAGATGTTGTACCCATGGCAGGCCCTTTCGAAGTTTTCTAAGAAGGCCTCAGTATCATCACCTGCCTTGTAGGTGGGGAACTTTCTGGGATGGGAAGTGGTACCTGGAGAAGGATTGCTAGGGTTTGTTGGTATATTCTGCTGGGCCTTTATCCTCTCCACCTCCTCCACATGCTTCCTCTCTTTTTCCTTCTCCTCCTCCACATGCTTCCTCTCTTTTTCCTTCTCCTCCTCCACATGCTTCCTTGCCTCCATTTCCCTCTTGTGGGCAGCCTCCTGTACCTCCTTCTCCAGCCGCATGAGTTCTATCTGTCTTTCATGTTCCCTTTGTCTTTCCTCAGCCTGAAATTTGGCTAATTCCAGCTGTAGTCGAGCTGCGGATTTTGTCATTCTAACCTCTCTGTTTTTAACTAACTTTACACCCGAGGTTTAGAAATAAACAAACAAAACTTGGCTGTAAAATTTTGCTGTGCTGGAATAGAATACCTATTCTCTGATAGTGATTGTCAGCCTACAGAAAAAGACAATTCCCTTGTCTCTGCTCTGGGCCCAAATTAAAGCAAAAAACCTCCAACTACTTGGAAACCTGCTTACCCAGCCCAAAGAAAAAGCAAATGGGTAGAACATACACCCCCTATTTACTTTTAGGAAGAAAAGAAAAGAAAAACTCTGGGTTGGAAGACTGTGAATTTCTCTGCAGGAGTTAAGTACCCTGCCTCCAGGCAAAGAAAACCTGCAATTCACAAAGATAATCCCCTTTTGTCTCTGCTTGGCCACAAAGCAGAGAAAAAACAAGCTGCTTTCAGTTTCAGCTGCTTTCTGGACTTCCTTTCCAAAGGAAAAAAAAATTTCCTTTTTAAAATCTGTATTTCTAGTTCAAAAAATTTCAACTGGATCTCAAAATGATTTCAGGTTAATCCCACCACTATGCCACCATGTCAAGGTTCCTCCCCCACTCTGAACTCTAGGGTACAGATGTGGGGACCTGCATGAAAAACCTCCTAAGCTTATCTTTACCAGCTTAGGTCAAAACTTCCCCAAGGTACAAAATATTCCACCCGTTGTCCTTGGATTGGCCGCTACCACCACCAAACTAATACTGGTTACTGGGGAAGAGCTGTTTGGACGCTTCTTTCCCCCCAAAATACTTCCCAAAACCTTGCACCCCACTTCCTGGACAAGGTTTGGTAAAAAGCCTCACCAATTTGCCTAGGTGACTACAGACCCAGACCCTTGGATCTTAAGAACAATGAACAATCCTCCCAACACTTGCACCGCCCCTTTCCTGGGAAATGTTGGATAAAAAGCCTCACCAATTTGCATAGGTGACCACAGACCCAAACCCTTGGATCTGAGAACAATGAGAAAGCATTCAGTTTTCTTACAAGAAGACTTTTAATAAAACTTTTAATAATAACTGGTGCTATATTTGGGGTCAGAAAGGAATTTTCCCCAGGTCAGATTGACAGAGACCCTAGAGATTTTTTCCCTTCATGTGCAGCTTGGGACATGGGTCACTTGCTGGTTTGAACTAGAATCTCTGTACCTTGAAGTCTTTAATTCATGATTTGAGGACTTCAGTTACTCAGCCAGAGGTTATGGGCGTATTACAGGAGTGGGTGGGTGAGGTTCTGTGGCATGTGATGTGCAGGATGTCGGACTAGATGATCATGATGGTCCCTTCTGGCCTTTAAGTCTACAAGTCTATGAAAGTTGTAACAATCTGTATTAAAAAATGTGTCTCTCATTTTTTCTTTAATGGTTAAATATCACGGTATCACATTGTCCTTTCCCCTGCCCATTATTCTTCACATGTGCTAGTGGAGAAAACTCAGGTCTCAAAAGAAGAGAATGAGTAAGATCCTCATCTCCATTCCAAACACTTTATGATGGGTAAAACAGCCAGAGCAGAATAAAGGGGCCCTAAAAGCCCTGGTACTACCCAGAGGAGAATTCACTTCTGAAAACAGCTGTAAGTCTGCCTCCCAATGACATTCTTACCAGTCCTGGCATGGTGCGGGGAGGGGCAGTAATTCTGGGCAGCACTGCAGCCTCTAGGGCAGCTGGGTATATAACTTAGGCTCCCCCCATCGCTGTCTATATTATGGCTGTAAAGTCCAGGATTGGGACCGTCTTGCCCCTTGCCAGTGAGTTTTATGCTGTCCTCTTAGAATGGGACCAAGGGTTAATAGCAGGTGGCTGGGAATCAGGATTCCTGGGTTCTATTCTGGCTTGACCACTGATTTGCCATGTGAGCATGCATAAATCGTTTAACACCCATGTATATCTATTAAATGGATGTAATACTTACCTCCCACGCAGGGGTGCTGTGAAGCTTATTTAATTTTATAAAAATTATTTTAGATTCTCAGATGAAAGTAGCTATGTTTCTACACAAGAGTATTAATAGCCCACTTCAGGCTAGTCTGATCTTAACACCAAGTAATGAGCTAATTATCATAATGTGAGGAGCCAAATTCTACTCTAGAATGCACACACTGACTTCAGTGGGCACCTCACTGGAAATCTGAGATCAAAACTTGGCTTGCAGTTGGGGAGCATCTAGGGTTTAATGCTAGCAGTGCCATTGGTTTTTAACTAATTATGTATCTTTACAAATTGCTTACAATTTATACCACTGAAAATAATTGCAAAGAATTGCACAGGTTCTCTTGCTGAATAAATCTAAATGATCTGGTTTTTTTGGGTCTCCAAAGTTTGCTTTGTAATTTTTACTTGTTTTGACATATTTGTACTGCTATTATTATTATTATTGCTGAAAGTTCTTGGGTGTCATAAATAGTCAGCAGGCAACTTAATTAGTCATGAGTGTACATTTCTGAATGTCAGCTGAATCCCTCCTTTAGAGCGCCTGGACTATCAAGTTAGCAACTTCAGGGAAACTTTCCCCTAAACCACATAGAACATTAATAAAAGATAAAGGTTCTCTCCACTTAAAAACGGAAAACCCTAGATAATCATACTGCCCATGTGTTAAAGGACCTGTGCCTTGTCATTTCCTTATACTTGTTTAGATTATATGTCAGTACATGCAATATGTGGATAGATTATGGATTGTTCCCTGATTTTCTGGGACCCTGCAGCTTCTCCTAGAATTGGAAAGGAAATGTTAAATTTAATAAATAGCAGGAGATGTTACTGATACAGAGTCAGTGTCAGGAAATGCAAAAAATGTTAGACAAGCATTGTTAATATTGTGCAAATATAAATAAGCTACTTCTTGATCTTCAAATTCACAGTGATCATACGAAAGTAGTAAAATAGGCTTCATATTCCATTTTTTCAAAATAATTTTGCTACCAAAAAACAAACAAACCATGGTTCAGTTGACGTACAGAATCTGAAAAAGTCTGTTCCTGCAATTTCCCTGACTGCAGAATTTCCACTGAAACAATGGGAGTTCTGTTTACGGAGGTCTTGCAGGATTAAGCCCTATCTTTGTCCCTGCATCATTCGAACTATCTCTCATGAGAGAAGAAAGACATACATTTTTGTTTTCCAGTATTCTTTCACTGAGCTATTAATATATTTGGTATATAAAAATTATTGGAAACTGCAACTTTGTGTACCCAGTGTCGCAAAAAATCCCTTACATCAGGGTATATGAAACCCCGGTTTCAAATTAAAATTCCATTGTCTTCCCCAGCACAATGACTTTGATCCTGCTTCGACTGAAGTTTTGTTACTGAGTTCAACAGAAGCAAGAACAGACCCAGATTCATCACTAATTATTACAATTAAAAACACCAGAGAGGAGCCTCCAATCGTGAAACAGGGAGTTCCAACTCTGTAACCTGTTTCTTCCCTCCACTCCATAGAAGTCCCTACAGAGAGGCTTTAAAAGCATACGATGCCCACAGAGCTAGAGGGCCAGGGCTTGGATGGGGACCAGATACATTGATTTTTCTTTATGGTCTGGAACGGGGAGAAGCTCAAATTAATAGAACCTAAGGCAGAGAGGCCCACAGAAGCTGGTAAAGCTAGACAATTGCAGGAAGCAAAGCGCATCTGTATCGGTCTCTCTTGGTTCCTGTAGAAGCATCCAGAGATTAAGGGAGGAGAACTCTCCATTTCTTCCATGCTTCCTCATACATGCAAGGCATGGGAGAATGAGTAGGAAACTCTGTGTATAAACTCCCCTCTCCTCTGTGCATAGGTGCTGGAACTAGGGGTGCTTGGGGTGCTGCTGCGAGACGTGTCATGATTTCCATCATATATAGAGTTTACAGTTTCATGCAATGGCTCTCAGCACCCCCACAATACAAATTGTTCCAGCATCCCTGCCCCTGTATAGATTATTCTTGACTAGGGGGAAATGAAGACCTTAGTTTATCTTAGCCAAGTTTCTCTAAACTAACTTACCAAGAAAATAGAACATTCTCTCCAGTATTAAGTCCTACTCTAAATTTATGAAAGAAGAGATCAAGATAATGCAGAGAGTACAGGATTTTCTTAATTTAACAATTGTCTTTATATCTTAAGATGTTATATAGCATATTTTGTAATGCATTTTATAAATCCCTCCTCCTTCTAGCTTGTAACTAATGTTGAATTTTCAGTAATCAAATGTCTAGTGCTAAAATACATGTTTAATCTCATTGTTCTTGTGTTTCGTAAAAGTAGGGAACTGAACAATACACTGGATTTCTTGGAACAAATGAGCATAGCTCTTGGGGCCTGCTCCAGCTCCTATTGTTATCAATGACTCTGGTTTCAATCAATGTTCCATTAGGCCCTTATGTTCAATAAAAACTACTTATTACTGAGGGCCTGATCCAGCTCCCATTAATTTTAGTGGAAGCTGGACATACCCTAACGGTTTACCTGTGCTCATTCTGAATCCAGACTTTGTATTTCTTTACACTTGTTCTGTACTTTGTTTCTTACTCATTGCTGGGCTAAATACAAAGCTTTTAAAAACCCCAACCTATGGCCAGACCATGCTAGTGATTTAGAATTAGAACTCTCTATTGAGAGCAATGGGAAGTTCTGATTAAAAATCAGTGATACAATATGACCATAGGAAATCTGCTTTTCAAGCTTTGTGGGCCAGACTGGGCATAGCACACAATAAAAATGAGAACATCCTTAATCAAAACCCACTAGTTCTTAATAAATGTGTTGATTTCATAAAGCACCTAACACACTTCTGGCTCTATATAAATTTGTGTTTAGATGATGTATTGTTGAAAGTCTGAGCCCTGTGTTCAGGCACTGATTCTGATCCTTTAAAGGTCTGAATTTTTTTACACACAGATGTAAAAAATATTAAAGATGCAAGTTCACTGTAGCTGATGTGGTCAGCTACAATCTCCTTTGTTCATTGTTTGTTCTCAGTCTTTTGAATGATTTTCATTTGTTACTTTTAATTATTTTGCTGTCCCAGGAGAAAAGTAAATAATCTATTGGCAATCAGCTTTCCTCTGGCTCTAAACTCTATGCTCCCTGAGGCTTCGATACTCTGAGCAGATGCCCCATGCCGTGAGGGCTAGAGAATAATATGATCAGAAGAGGTGGGAGGGAGTGGGGTGTAAGAAGACAGCTTTCTTGCTCATGATCATATTAATGTCAGCTCCAGCATTCTTCTGGACAAATTCCCACACTTATTAGGTTAAAGGGGGCAGGACAACTAGAGACATTTCACTGGTCACTAGTGCATCGGAGCAGCCCATAGGTGAAATGACAATAGGGACCAGGTCCAGAAGAAAAAAGGTGGTTTAAGCGTCCCTTGTTTTCCTTTTTTAAATGAGAGCTGTACACATATCCGAACAGCTCTTCCTGCATAACACAATATAAATATTAACAAAGCTGATCACTTCCATGTCCTTATACTGTACCCTTCCCATAATGTCATTTTCGCAGTTTTCTGCAGACTGCCTAGCACCCCCCTATATCTGTGTTAAGGAAGTTACAGCTGCAGGGTTTTCACTCCACACAGCTTTTAGTTTCATACAAGGAACTAAAACAGTGTTCACATGGCAGCATTGCTGCTGACTCACTGAAGCACAGCGGTGATGCTTCCTAAAATCGTATGAATCTTAATGACCTGTTTCACATTTTGTTTGACCTTCTTGCCTACGAAGTTGTAAATGAACCTTTTCATTTCTAACACCTCCCAGCTATAAAGCTGAACAAAAAACTCTTCTCTAGCGTCAAGAAGCTACTAAAAATACACCTGCTTCTTCAGGAAGCTGTGCTTCATAGGCCACCCCCAGCGCGGTATGTGCTCTCTAATCTTGTACTGTCTTTTTCTTTTCTTCTTTTGTGTTTGTGTTGCAGGCTGTAAGCCCTTTGGGGAAGGAGTTGTTGTCTATTAGACACTGACCTCTTCCTATACAGCATAATGTACATTTCCAGCTCTGTACATTTTTTTTAAAGTGTTGCTTTCATTTCAGCTACACACTGAGTTAGGTTCCTAGCCTTTGAGTAATTTTCAGCAAATGTACTTTTCTTCCCCAGTGTTTTATGAGTTGCTTCCTGCTCTCTAGCCCTTGTTACTATTTGGTAATAGAGATGAGATAGAGTATTATTACTAGACTTAAATATTTTGAGGGTTACAGTTTTAATTTTTCAAAAAATTCAAATGTGCCTGCACGAGAAGGGAAACGCATCCCTATCCCCAGAGAGGCCTTGACTTGATTAGCACTTGCATTTAGCTCAGACAACTCATTATTAATATTGTTACCTATTTCTAGTGAATCTGACTGAGAGATCTGCAAGGTTACTAGAGTTAATCACTACAAAATAATATCGAAAATTATCCAAGAGGATGGAAAAACTGTTCTGTTAAAAGTCAACATAGGGTGGTACAAAACAATGGTTTGAAGTAACTGGAAATTCACATAAAAATATCATCTTATCCATAATCTAGTAAGTTACGTCACATTCAATAAGTACAATTTTTTATGACTTTCACTTAATCTTAAAGTACTGGGGCCAAATTCTCCGTTTTTACTCAAGCTAGTGAAAAGGTCTGTCATGCCTCTCAAAAATAAATAACAAGGAAGTCAGCAGAGACGAGCTCAGGAATGACTGGAGACTTATAGAAACAAACACATAGGTACTTGCTTTCAGTGTCTGGAGCTTCTAGAAAAAGCTAGGCATGGCAAAGAGGGAGCCTGTCATTGAGTTAAGGATGGGCTTACAAGAACAATACAATACTTAACTTCTTAAAGTCTGAAAACTCTGCTGTAAGATTCTATCAAATGAAAATATTGTGGGTCCAATCCAAAATTCCTCTCCCATTGGGCAAAACCCTGCCTTTCCCATTAACTTTGCTACTCAGGTTAAATTGCAAGTAGTCAGGGGAGACCTGTTCACATAAAGAACCAAAGTGGAGCCATTTCCCCCACCTAGGCCAACATCAGAGGGACCCATTTTTCCTCCCCAGCCACCCTCCAGCCAGAGGCTGCAGACAACTCATTTGCCATCACCAGTGCTGCTGCAAGGAACAACTGCCAAGTAGGAGATCCACCTAGAGGAACCTCTGGGGTACTGAAGAGAGATGATGATTCAATAGGATTGATGGTAGAAGGATTGGTAGATCTGGGTAGGGAATAGTATAGAATTCATGAAGGAGGAGGTAAAACAGTGGAACTCAAAGATTACTTTTTTAGGGGCGTGAATAGTATTTTACACTGGGAATGTTACTCAGATACTAAAGTGAGAATGGTATAGAATAGAATGTTCCCCACTGCAGACCAAAGAGGAAATGTTTTGAGGGTTCCACTTGTTATGATTTTGGCAGTATGTCACCGAAGCCACACCCTCAGAGCAAAAATGAGGCGGTTCCAGGCTATATTTGAGAACTGTGGGCTTCATTTGACCCATAGCTCATAGTTTAGACACACTTGGGCTAAAGATTATGACATTCTTGTCCTAGTTTTAAATAATTAACTCTGCACTTGCTGTTTTTCCTGTGCTGATGCTTCTAGTGGTTATCACAGGGTATGTCTACACTACGGAATAAGGTCGAATTTATAGAAGTCGGTTTTTTAGAAATCGGTTTTATATATTCGAGTGTGTGTGTCCCCACAGAAAATGCTCTAAGTGCATTAAGTGCATTAACTCGGCGGAGCGCTTCCACAGTACCGAGGCTAGAGTTGACTTCTGGAGCATTGCACTGTGGGTAGCTATCCCACAGTTCCCGCAGTCTCCGCTGACCATTGGAATTCTCCGCTGCCCATTGGGTTGAGATCCCAATGCCTGATGGGGCTAAAACATTGTCGCGGGTGGTTCTGGGTACATATCGTCAGGCCCCCGTTCCCTCCCTCCCTCCCTCCATGAAAGCAAGGGCAGACAATCGTTTCGCACCTTTTTTCCTGAGTTACCTGTGCAGACGCCATACCACGGCAAGCATGGAGCCCACTCAGGTAAACGTCACCCTATGTCTTCTGGATGCTGGCAGACGCGGTACGGCATTGATACACAGTAGCAGCAACCCCTTGCCTTGTGGCAGCAGACGGTACAGTACGACTGTACTGAATCAATCCTGAAGCACTTGCATGAGAGGAAAGTGATCAGGAACAGCCAGCATGGATTCACTAAGGGAAGGTCATGCCTGACTAATGTAATTGCCTTTTATGATGAGATTACTGGTTCTGTGGATGAAGGGAAAGCAGTGGATGTATTGTTTCTTGACTTTAGCAAAGCTTTTGACACGGTCTCCCACAGTATTCTTGTCAGCAAGTTAAGGAAGTATGGGCTCGATGAATGCACTATAAGGTGGGTAGAAAGCTGGCTAGATTGTTGGGCTCAACGGGTAGTGATCAATGGCTCCATGTCTAGATGGCAGCCGGTATCAAGTGGAGTGCCCCAAGGGTCGGTCCTGGGGCCGGTTTTGTTCAATATCTTCATAAATGATCTGGAGGATGGTGTGGATTGCACTCTCAGCAAATTTGAGGATGATACTAAACTGGGAGGAGTGGTAGATATGCTGGAGGGGAGGGATAGGATACAGAAGGACCTAGACAAATTGGAGGATTGGGCCAAAAGAAATCTGATGAGGTTCAATAAGGATAAGTGCAGAGTCCTGCACTTAGGATGGAAGAATCCAATGCACCGCTACAGACTAGGGACCGAATGGCTAGGCAGCAGTTCTGCGGAAAAGGACCTAGGGGTGACAGTGGACGAGAAGCTGGATATGAGTCAGCAGTGTGCCCTTGTTGCCAAGAAGACCAATGGCATTTTGGGATGTATAAGTAGGGGCATAGTGAGCAGATCGAGGGACGTGATCGTTCCCCTCTATTCGACATTGGTGAGGCCTCATCTGGAGTACTGTGTCCAGTTTTGGACCCCACACTACAAGAAGGATGTGGATAAATTGGAGAGAGTCCAGCGAAGGGCAACAAAAATGATTAGGGGTCTAGAACACATGACTTATGAGGAGAGGCTGAGGGAGCTGGGATTGTTTAGCCTGCAGAAGAGAAGAATGAGGGGGGATTTGATAGCTGCTTTCAACTACCTGAAAGGGGGTTCCAAAGAGGATGGCTCTAGACTGTTCTCAATGGTAGCAGATGACAGAACGAGGAGTAATGGTCTCAAGTTGCAGTGGGGGAGGTTTAGATTGGATATTAGGAAAACCTTTTTCACTAGGAGGGTGGTGAAACACTGGAATGCGTTACCTAGGGAGGTGGTAGAATCTCCTTCCTTAGAGGTTTTTAAGGTCAGGCTTGACAAAGCCCTGGCTGGGATGATTTAACTGGGAATTCGTCCTGCTTCGAGCAGGGGGTTGGACTAGATGACCTTCAGGGGTCCCTTCCAACCCTGATATTCTATGATTCTATGACTGGTAGCCGTCATCGTCATGTCCGAGGTGCTCCTGGCCACGTCGGCTGGGAGCGCCTGGACAGACATGGGCGCAGGGACTAAATTTGGAGTGACTTGACCAGGTCATTCTCTTTAGTCCTGCAGTCAGTCCTATTGAACCATCTTATGGTGAGCAGGCAAGCGATACAGATTGCTAGCCGTCGTACTGTACCATCTTCTGCCGAGCAGCCATGAGATGTGGATGGCATGCAGTCATTCTGCACCGTCTGCTGCCAGCCAAAGATGTAAAAGATAGATGGAGTGGATCAAAACAAGAAATAGACCAGATTTGTTCTGTATTCATTTGCTTCCCCCCCTCCCCCGTCTAGGGGACTCATTCCTCTAGGTCACACTGCAGTCACTCACAGAGAAGGTGCAGCGAGGTAAATCTAGCCATGTATCAATCAGAGGCCAGGCTAACCTCCTTGTTCCAATAAGAACAATAACTTAGGTGCACCATTTCTTATTGGAACCCTACATGAAGTCCTGCCTGAAATACTCCTTGATGTAAAGACACCCCCTTTGTTGATTTTAGCTCCCTGAAGCCAACCCTGTAAGCCGTATCATCAGTCGCTCCTCCCTCCGTCAAAGCAACGGCAAACAATCGTTCCGCGCCTTTTTTCTGTGCGGACGCCATACCAAGGCAAGCATGGAGGCCGCTCAGCTCACTTTGGCAATTAGGAGCACATTAAACACCACACGCATTATCCAGCAGTATATGCAGCACCAGAACCTGGCAAAGCGATACCGGGCGAGGAGGCGATGTCAGCGCGGTCACGTGAGTGATCAGGACATGGACACAGATTTCTCTGAAAGCATGGGCCCTGCCATGGTGCATCATGGTGCTAATGGGGCAGGTTCATGCTGTGGAACGCCGATTCTGGGCTCGGGAAACAAGCACAGACTGGTGGGACCGCATAGTGTTGCAGGTCTGGGACGATTCCCAGTGGCTGCGAAACTTTCGCATGTGTAAGGGCACTTTCATGGAACTTTGTGACTTGCTTTCCCCTGCCCTGAAGTGCATGAATACCAAGATGAGAGCAGCCCTCACAGTTGAGAAGCGAGTGGCGATAGCCCTGTGGAAGCTTGCAACGCCAGACAGCTACCGGTCAGTTGGGAATCAATTTGGAGTGGGCAAATCTACTGTTGGGGCTGCTGTGATGCAAGTAGCCCACGCAATCAAAGATCTGCTGCTATCAAGGGTAGTGACCCTGGGAAATGTGCAGGTCATAGTGGATGGCTTTGCTGCAATGGGATTCCCTAACTGTGGTGGGACCATAGACGGAACCCATATCCCTATCTTGGCACCGGAGTACCAGGCCGCCGAGTACATAAACCGCAAGGGGTACTTTTCGATAGTGGTGCAAGCTCTGGTGGATCACAAGGGACGTTTCACCAACATCAACGTGGGATGGCCGGGAAAGGTACATGACGCTCGCATCTTCAGGAACTCTCGTCTGTTTCAAAAGCTGCAGGAAGGGACTTTATTCCCAGACCAGAAAATAACTGTTGGGGATGTTGAAATGCCTATATGTATCCTTGGGGACCCAGCCTACCCCTTAATGCCATGGCTCATGAAGCCGTACACAGGCAGCCTGGAGAGTAGTCAGGAGCTGTTCAACTACAGGCTGAGCAAGTGCAGAATGGTGGTAGAATGTGCATTTGGACATTTAAAGGCGCGCTGGCGCAGTTTACTGACTTGCTTAGACCTCAGCGAAACCAATATTCCCACTGTTATTACTGCTTGCTGTGTGCTCCACAATATCTGTGAGAGTAAGGGGGAGACGTTTATGGCGGGGTGGGAGGCTGAGGCAAATCGCCTGGCTGCTGGTTACGCGCAGCCAGACACCAGGGCGGTTAGAAGAGCACAGGAGGGCGTGGTACGCATCAGAGAAGCTTTGAAAACCAGTTTCATGACTAGCCAGGCTATGGTGTGAAAGTTCTGTTTGTTTCTCCTTGATGAAACCCCCTGCCCCTTGGTTCACTCTACTTCCCTGTAAGCTAACCACCCGCCCCTCCTCCCTTCAATCACCGCTTGCAGAGGCAATAAAGTCATTGTTGCTTCACATTCATGTATTCTTTATTCATTCATCACACAAATAGGGGGATGACTACCAAGGTAGCCCAGGAGGGGGGGTGGAGGAGGGAAGGAAAATGCCACACAGCACTTTAAGCACAGCACTTTAAAAGTTTACTACTTTAAAATTTATTGAATGCCAGCCTTCTTTTTTTGGGGCAATCCTCTGTGGCAGAGTGGCTGGTTGGCCGGTGGCCCCCCCACCGCGTTCTTGGGTGTCTGGGTGAGGAGGCTATGGAACTTGGGGAGGAGGGTGGTTGGTTACACAGGGGCTGTAGTGGCAGTCTGTGCTCCAGCTCCCTTTGCTGCAGCTCAACCATACACTGGAGCATACTGGTTTGGTCCTCCAGCAGCCTCAGCATTGAATCCTGCCTCCTCTCATCACGCTGCCACCACATTTGAGCTTCAGCCCTGTCTTCAGCCCGCCACTTACTCTCTTCAGCCCGCCACCTCTCCTCCTGGTCATTTTGTGCTTTCCTGCACTCTGACATTATTTGCCTCCACGCATTCGTCTGTGCTCTGTCAGTGTGGGAGGACAGCATGAGCTCGGAGAACATTTCATCACGAGTGCATTTTTTTTTTCTTTCTAAGCTTCACTAGCCTCTGGGAAGGAGAAGATCCTGTGATCATTGAAACACATGCAGCTGGTGGAGAAAAAAAAGGGACAGCGGTATTTAAAAAGACACATTTTATAAAACAGTGGCTACTCTCTTTCAGGGTAAACCTTGCTGTTAACATTACATACATAGCACATGTGCTTTCGTTACAAGGTCGCATTTTGCCTCCCCCCACCGCGTGGCTACCCCCTCAACCTTCCCCCCTCCCTGTGGCTAACAGTGGGGAACATTTCTGTTTAGCCACAGGCAAACAGCCCAGCAGGAATGGGCTCCTCTGAGTGTCCCCTGAAGAAAAGCACTCTATTTCAACCAGGTGACCATGAATTATATCTCACTCTCCTGAGGATAACACAGAGAGATAAAGAACGGATGTTGTTTGAATGCCAGCAAACATACACTGCAATGCTTTGTTCTACAATGATTCCCGAGTACGTGTTACTGGCCTGGAGTGGTAAAGTGTCCTACCATGAAGGACGCAATAAGGCTGCCCTCCCCAGAAACCTTTTGCAAAGGCTTTGGGAGTACATCCAGGAGAGCTGCGAATGCCAGAGCAAATTAATCCTTTCACACGCTTGCTTTTAAACCATGTATAGTATTTTAAAAGGTACACTCACCAGAGGTCCCTTCTCCGCCTGCTGGGTCCAGGAGGCAGCCTTGGGTGGGTTCGGGGGGTACTGGCTCCAGGTCCAGGGTGAGAAACAGTTCCTGGCTGTCGGGAAAACCGGTTTCTCCGCTTGCTTGCTGTGAGCTATCTACAACCTCCTCCTCATCATCATCATCTTCATCCCCCAAACCTGCTTCCGTATTGCCTCCATCTCCATTGAAGGAGTCAAACAACACGGCTGGGGTAGTGGTGGCTGAACCCCCTAAAATGGCATGCAGCTCATCATAGAAGCGGCATGTTTGGGGCTCTGACCTGAAGCGGTCGTTTGCCTCTCTGGTTTTCTGGTAGGCTTGCCTCAGCTCCTTCAGTTTCACACGGCACTGCTTCGGGTCCCTGTTATGGCCTCTGTCCTTCATGCCCTGGGAGATTTTGACAAAGGTTTTGGCATTTCAAAAACTGGAACGGAGTTCTGATAGCACGGATTCCTCTCCCCAAACAGCGATCAGATCCCGTACCTCCCATTCGGTCCATGCTGGAGCTCTTTTGCGATTCTGGGACTCCATCATGGTCACCTTTGCTGATAAGCTCTGCATGGTCACCTGCAGCTTGCCACACTGGCCAAACAGGAAATGAGATTCAAAAGTTCGCGGTTCTTTTCCTGTCTACCTGGCCAGTGCATCTGAGTTGAGAGTGCTGTCCAGAGCGGTCACAATGGAGCACTCTGGGATAGCTCCCGGAGGCCAATACCGTCGAATTGTGTCCACAGTACCCCAAATTCGAGCCGGCAAGGCCGATTTAAGCGCTAATCCACTTGTCAGGGGTGGAGTAAGGAAATCGATTTTAAGAGCCCTTTAAGTCGAAATAAAGGGCTTCATCGTGTGGACGGGTGCAGGTTTACATCCATTTAATGCTGCTAAATTCGACCTAAAGTCCTAGTGTAGGCCAGGGCACAGATTCAGTTGAAATTACACACATTTTTTAGTCATTTCTGATATTGTTACCCACCATGTGCTACGTGCTTTCCAGAAAAAAATAGGGTGAAGGCATAAGGAGTTTTGCTTTTTCTATTGACTTCATTGCCCTGAAGAGTTCACAATGGGAAGCCTCAGATGAAAAGGGAAGGATCATCATCATCTCAAAATAGAAAACACATGTACATGTGTCTTGATTAATACTCTGGAGGATAATACATTACTTTGAGAGTGACTGTTCAGCGGAACATCTGAGCACTGTCAAATATCCAGTGTCTCTCTTCAATGGTAAAAACAGTGCACAGAACTATAGCCTGACCTTATAGAGTACATTCCAATTACACAGCCTACGTGAGTTGATCTGTCCTGCATACATAAAGCATTTGCAGGATTTGGGCCCATACTTGGAGCCATTTCTTTTCAATTGAGAAGCTGTTCTAGATACTGTCTTTCCAATTGAGATTAATAAACCTTTCCAAAAATAAAATCTGCAAATTTAGCAACATGTTATCAAATTCAGGGCTATAAAATAATTTTCCCCTTAAGCATAATGAAAGGGATTTGAGATTGGAGGTGGGCATGATCCTTCAGAAAAGTGAGGCTCCATCATGTCTCATGGTCCAATGGCTGTATCCGAAATAATCAGTTTCCTGTGACTGCAAGGAGTGGACGATGGTGGCCCTCATTCTTGGTCATCCTCTTCATGGATGCATCTAAGTTTCTATGTGTCATTCCTTAAATGTCATCAATTTAAAAGAGTGGAAAATGCTTACGTAGAAAAGTGCTTTTCCTGCTTTTTAATATTTGGGGAAAAAATTAGCAACTATGCGGTGCTTTTTTATTTTTATTTTTTTATTTTTTGGTAAACGTTTTCATTATAAATTTTCTTAGAAATAGCTTGGCATACTGTAGTCTGAGTCATATAGGATTTGATCTCCCTAATGTGGTAGTAAACCAGGAGTAACTCCACTAAGTCACTGGAATTAAACTGGTGTAAGTAGGATCAGAATCGGGCTCATAGAATCTAATAGCTTTCTCTGAACAACATGAGAGTAGCTTTTGCCTGCGTGTGTCTTTTGGAATTAATTCTGATTTTCTGACTAATGCCCAGCACAATGGCTATAACAATGCTTGGAATCAAACAGCAGTCTAAATCCATATATGAGAATTAACTGCCACATCAATCTCAGCTTGGGAAACAGGTTTTGTTGTATTACATTAAGTATGAGACTCTTTCAGGCACACACTTAACACATGGTGGGCTTGATTCTGTTAATGGTACTAAAAGCAAGTAAAGGTTGCAGGATCAGGCCTGGTGTTATCTCACTAATGTCTTAGGCTCATATCTTTCCTAGCCTCCTCTACACTGTCATACAACCGAGTGTTAAAGACTACCAGGAGACTCTTTATGCCATTGCTGTAAATGTCTGTTCACCAATCCTGTGATCTGACTCGCTTAAATGAATGGTCATTCCTGGATAAGTAAACATAGGTACTGCAGAGCATTCAACAGTAAATTACCCTATTCCCAGTCAATTCCTGAATATCTATTATCATTTACCTACAGTATTGGTAGGTAATACTGTACCAACTTGCTTTCATTATTCAGTCATTTCCATCAGGTTTATTGCAGCCCCTGCTATTCTTCATCATTATCTCTTATCCTCTGTGGGCCCATGTGTCATTTTCCAGGATCCAAGGTCTATTCTTAAAAGCCAGTTTTCCTTCCTGAGCTGTTACTTCTTCTTTTTTTTTTTTTCTGCCAGGTTTGATGCCTTTCTGCAGGTTCCCTGTGCATCTTCAAAAACTCCAATTCATTTTAAACTTTCTCTGCTCTTAGTGGCTGTACTCTGATGTACTGACACATCAGGAAACTGGACAGCAGGGTAATTTCTTTAATTTAAATGTTTCATGTAGTAATAAGATATATATTAAATATACCTAGTATTGCTAATCCAGTGTGCATAAAAGAGATGTGGATACCCTGAATCCCCTCCTCAACCGCTTCCAGATTTTACTTCTCACTGGTACCATCATGCTCTAAACTTAAAGGGAGAGAGAGAGGAAGAGATATGCACAATTTTTTAAACAAACGAAAGGAAAAAGCAAGGTATCTGAAATCATGACAACAGAGATTACCAATAATGCTGATATAATCATTTTTTTAAATATAAAATTGCAGTTCTAAATTTCTAGCCATAATAGATTCATAGAGCTTAAGGCCTGAAGGGACCACTGGGATCGTCTAGTCTGGCTTCCTGTATAACACAGGTCACAGAACTACCCCAAAATAATTCCTAGAGCAGATCTTTCAGAAAGACAACCAATCTTGATTTTAAGAATTGTCAGTGATGGAGAATCCACGACAACCCTTGGTAAACTGTTCAAATGGTTAATTGCTCTCCCTGTTAAAAAGTTACACTTTATTTCCAGTCTGAATTTGTCTATTTTCAACTTCCAGCCATTGGATCATGTTATACTTTTCTCTGTTAGATTGAAGAATCCATTATCGAGGGGCGGCATATCTAATAGGCAAGGGAAGGCTGAGCCTGCCCAAAAAAGCCCCGTGTGGCCCCGCCCCCACTCCATCCAGAGGCCTCCTCCCCTCTTGGTGCTAGTTGGCCCCAGCCCAGGTAGGCTGCTCCTCTTCCAGGAAGGGAAGTCTGCTGGGGCTGGGGCTAGGGTGGCTGGGACTTGGGGTAGCTGGGGCTGCCCAATGCTGGGGGGGCCCTGGCACTGGGGCCGTGCCCTGGCACTGGGGCCATGCCACCCAGCACTCCAGGGCTGGGGAGGCTGCATGGAAGGATCCACGCACCGCCCACCCACCCATGGCTGAGGGCCACGCTGTCTGATGCTCTGAGGCTCAGGGGGGTCACACGCCCACATGGTGCTTTGGGGCTGGAAGGGGCCCACCTGCCTGCCTGGTACTCTGTGGGGGCTGGGGCACACGCCACCTGCCCGCGTGGTGCTCCGGGGCTGCGGGCAGGCCGCCTGGTGCTCTGGAGGTGGGGCGACTCGTGTCTGCGTGGGGAAGGATCTGGCCTTGCATGCGGGGGAGGGAGGGGAGAGGCCTAAGGCGGCAGGGGTGGGCCAGGGGCTAGCCTCCATGAGCCGGTGGTTCACCCACTGCCCACACCATTATGAAATATTTGTTCCCCGTCTAGGTATTTATAGACTGTAGTCAAGTCATCCCTTAAAGTGCTCTTTCTTAAGCTAAATAGATTGAGCTCCTTGAGCCTATCCCTATAAGAAATGTTTTCTAATCCTTTAATCATTCTCATTATTCTTCTGTGAACCATCTCCAATTTAGCAACATATGTCTTGAATTGCTGGCACCAGAACGGACACAGAATTCCAGCTGCAGTCACACCACAGCCAAATAAAGATGTCAGATAACCTCTCTACTCACTTGAGATTCTCCTGTTTGTGCATGCCACGACTACATTACTACTTTTGTGTGACAGCATCACACTTGGTGCTTATGTTCATCTGATTATCCACTATGACCCCCCAAATATTTTCCAGAGTCACTACTTCCCAGGATAGAGTCCCCCATCCTGTAAAGTATGGCCAATATTCTTTGTTCCTAAATGTATACATTTACATTTAACCATTTTAACCATATTAAAATGCATATTGTTTGCTTGAAGTTTACCAGTTACCTAGATTGCTCCGAATCAATGTGTTGTCCTCTTCATTATTTACCATTCCCCTATCAGTTAGCCAGTTTTTAATCCCTTTAATGTTTGCCATGTTAATTGTATATCATTCTAGTTGTTTAATCAAAATGTTGTGTGGCACCAAGTCAAACACCTTACAGAAGTATATTACATCAATGTTATTACCTTTATTAACCCATCTTATCCAAAAAAGATATCAAGTTAGTTTGACAGGATCTGTTTTCCATGTTTTGTGCATTAATTACATTGCCCTTCTTTAGTTCTTTATTAATCTAGTCCCATAACAGCCAGTCTATTACCTTGCCCTGGATCAATGTCAGGCTGACAGGCCTATAATTATCCAGTTCATCCCTGTTTACTCTTTCTAAAAATTGGCACTACATTTTGCTTTCTTCCAGTCTTCTGGAACTTCCCTTGTACTCCAACATTTATTGAAAATCAACATTAACTGTCCAGCTCGCTCCTCAGCCAGCTCTCTTAAAACTCCTGGAAGCTAGTTATCTGAACATGCTGATTTAAAAATATCAAATTTTAGCAGCTTTTATGAAATAGCCTCCAGAGATACTAGTGGATTAGAAAGAGATTTATCATCACCATATGATGAGACTATCTCATCTGTTTTTTCCTCAGATACAGAACAGAAATATTTATTGAAGACTTCCACCTTTTCTGAATTATTATGGATAATTCTACATTTCCACCTAGTAATAGACCAATACCATTGTCCAGATTCTTTTTGTTCCTACTGTATTTTTAAAACTGCTTCTTAGCTCTGGTCTACACTTGAGGGGGATCAATCTAAATTATGCAACTTCACCTACATGAATAAGCTAAGTCGACGTACTTAGATGGACTTACCGTGGTGTCTTCACCACAGTGAGATCACTGCTGCTGCTCCCCCGTCGACTCTGCCTGCGCCTCTCGCGGCGCTGAAGTACAGGAGTCAACGGGAGAGCGCTTGGGGGTCAATTTATTGTGTCTAGACTAGACGTGAAAAATTGATCCCCACTAGATTGATTGCTGCCCGCTGATCCGGCGGGTAGTGAAGACATACCTTTATTGTCCTTAACTCTGCAAGCCATAGATTTCTCTTTGTGTCCCTTTGCTTCCCTATCAATTTTCTACAATTCCTAACTTTTGATTTATATTCATTACTATCAGTTTCCTCTTTCTTCCATTTGTTGAATATTATTTTTTATTTTATTTTATTTTTCACTTCCCCTCTAAACCAGGCTGTTTTTTAACCAGAACATCCAGCTTCCTTAATTGTGGAATTGTGGCTTGTGGGGCATCTAGGACAGTGTACTTAAATGATTCCCAATTATCATTCAGATGTTTCTGATTAAAGTCTTCCTCCCAGCTGATTTGGCTGATAACTGTTTTCAGCATTGTGAAATTGGCCCTGCTAAAGCACCAGTAGATATGTTACTGGCCTGAATTTTACACTGCTTGCACATTATGAATGTGCTCGAGTCACAATCACTTGTACCTGAGCTATCATTAGGCAGTTTTAAACTTGCTTTCAGAAGTGGCTTAAAAGGTGAATTCCAAACAAGTGCTTGAAGCTCTTCTTGCTCCCTTATTATGTGGAAACATGGCCCCAGCACTTTATTTATTATTTCAGCTTGTTTTTCCATTAGAAATATCAAATTCTCACTATCCTTTTTGCGGGAGAATTTTAGCAAGCTCTTCGGAAGACCCATGGTGTGATCTCACTACAGGCTGAAACCTGAGCTACAGCTGTCTGAGAGGTGATTCTGCAAACACTTATGCACATGTGCAACTTTGCTCATACAAATAATCCTATTGTTTTCAATGAGATTACACATGAGAGCAAAGCAACTCATGTGCAAAGGTGTTTGCAGAACCAGGGCTCAGATCTCCAATTAAGGAGAGGGAGACAATGTTAAATCTGGAATATTATCTACCTTTGGGTTTCATACTGTCACTCCTGACTGTAGTGTCTGAGTGCCTTCACGTACAATCAATAGCAATAGAGAAGTCCTTACTGGACTTCATGGAGTCTCTGGCACTGCTGGCATTTGAGTGTTCAAATTGTGAGCAGAATTTATGGTGGAAAAACTTTCTCAAAGAGGAAGTTTTGGCAATGTTTTCTAAAGTTGGTCAGGGTCTGGATTTGCCTGATTGCCTCAGGAAGATTGTTCCATAGCCAGATTCCCTCCACCAAGATTCTATAACTCAGCATCCTTAAGACTTGCTGTAGGCAAGAACAACATTCCTATCCCGTTCACATTTGGCCTGGGAGGGTATGTTTGCAGTATGATAAAAGGCCAGCGGCACAGCCGCAGCTTGTGGGGCTTGGGTTGTGGGGCTACAAAATAGCAGCCTAGATGTCCAGACTTGGGCTCAAGCCCAGGCTCTGGAAACCTCCCCTCCTCATGGGTCTCAGATTCTATGTGCCAGCCTGAGCCCAAACATCTACACGTCAGTTTTATAGATCTGCAGCCCGAGCCCTGGGAGCCTGAGTCAGATGACCCAAGTGAGGCATGGTTCTTTTATTGTAGCGCAGACATACCAGGAGACATCTGGATCAGGTATCAACATCTTGTGAAGTCAATTCCAGGTCCTCCAAAGATCTAACCGAGAGCCTCTTACATTTCAGATGTTTTTAAAATGAGATTTTTGTTGCATAGATCATAATGGAGCATTAGAAGGCACAAAACATAACACTAACTTTAGTTTACAGTTCACCTTTAGAGCTTTACTCACCTGAAGTTTAATTCCTTGAATATTCCAGACATATAGAAACATTTTGCCTGTTTCATGTTGATATTCTCTATAAAGCAGTGTTTTCTGTATGTGGTAAAACAAAGAATTGGGAATTTGCGCAAACCTGGAGCCAAAGACAAAAATTCATTGAATGTACTTCTAAAGAAAAATAATAATTTGACATCAAACTTCACTTTCCTCCCCATATTCATAAAGTTGCTCATTCCTCTCTGACTACTTTTAAGTTCAAAACATTCTCTGTTTTTTAGTAAATGACACAAAGGAGAAATGGTGAAAATATAGTTTCTCAATAGGCAAAAGATTTCACAATTCTTAGAAAGTTTGAACATTTCAAAACATCAGGAAAGTAAAAACATTTTCCCTTACATGTGTACCTTTCTGTTTTGCAAATTTATACACATAATACAAAAGATTGATGAAGAAATTCTCTTTAAGCAGTAAGTAAGAGAAATCCTTAAATTAGCTCTTCCCTTGGCAGACATTGGTCACTTCCTTCTCAGGATATTTTGAAAGGTTTCCTGTCCATTTTAAATGGTGAGGCATGGTACTTTTTGCGGTCTGTATAGCTTTGCCTTTGTTCAAGGCTTTGGGAGCGGTTTGTTTTTTTTAACTCTGTCACTGCTCAAGAACAAGTGAAAAACTGAGCAGAGAGAACTAAGTACAATAATTTAAACAGTGTCCCAGATGTTTTCTCCCATGGTAGACCAGGAATGTTCTAGAAGCTTTAAGAATGATCTGGAAGCTTTACGAATGATCTATAAAGCAAATAAAGTGTGGTCTGAGCACAGGAATGGGAGCCAAAATGCCTTAGTTTTCATCTCCAACCTTGATTCCTTCTGTGACCATGGGCAGGTAACTTAACTTCTCTGCCTCGTTTTTCTCACCTGCATTGTAGAGAAGCTCCATACATTTGTAGGTATTTGTAAAGCCCTTTGAAGATGTAAAAGCACTATGTGTAATATTAAGACAACTTAGCAAAGCTGTAAGGCATGGACTGGATCTGCTACTAAGGGTTTACTAGACCCTCTTGCAATAATGGTGGTATCTACATACCTAGTAAGACAAAAGAATCACAAATTCGGAAACAATTTCATACATCGCCTTAGGTCTGCAGTTCAAATACGAACTGCAGTGAGAGCAGAAATGGAAACCAAATGCCTGAAGGGAAGACTAAAATGAGGTCTTAGTTTCTGGTTATGTAGCCCTCCCCCTGCCTGGATGTTGGGGGAATGATCCCATCCTCCTCACCTCCCACATGCTACCTCTCCCAACCCCATCTGGAATAGAAATCTGGACCGATTTCATCATCCATAATAGAAACAAATAGTGCTTAAAGATTTATCAAACTCAGCTTTCAGGAAATTGCAGCTTGGCATTGGTATGTAATTTGCCAGCATTAAGGCTAGCCCCATATACAAGTTACTACCCATACAGAAGGGAGAAAAGTTACAAGCTACTGTCGGCCCCTGACTACTGTGTCTAAGTCTCCACTGTGACATTCTGCTATCATCGGTTATTTGCATTTAATAAAACTAAAACTGAATCTAGAAAATATGCTAAGAGCAGAGAGGAAAACGCTCAGCTGTTGAAAGTCAATATGGGGTGGTACAAAATGATGGCTTGAGAGCAGTAACAGGAATTTAACGTCATGAGGAATATCATCTTTTTTTTTTACTTAATCCTGCTCATACTTAATAAGTATAAACTTTCTGATGACTTTCACTCTTCATCTCCTGAGAGACTGGCCCGTAGTGCTAATAATGCAAACCTGTGGTGTTTAGCTGCCTAGGGCTTCTATTGTATCGCATTGTATAGGATTCCATTCAACAGCAGTTCCCCTTTTATCTGCTAGCTTCATAAATAATGGATACATCTTGCATTAGAGATTAGCAAAGATTGGAAAGCTTCCTTTTTTTGCATGTGTAAGATTTGGGTAGCTTCTAAAACATTGATATAGTCGTGCAAGTTAGTGCATTCATATTTTTAAGCAAGGCTAAAAAAAAGTCTAACGGTTCAATTATATAATAGAAAAGGCATGGATCTGAAAGCAGATTTCTGCCATTCAAAAACTTCAGAAAATGTGATCCTTTCATCTGAAGACTATGGGGAAAATAGTTAAATTACTAATTTTGTGATATCCTTCTAAGAAGAATCTACAGAGATCATTGTGGGTTTCAAAGCAGTTATGATTGGAGGTCATGAAAAGCCTTCAGGAAACATTACCAAGGTACTGCACTATCTGAACACTACCATGCCAGAAACTTACAGAATTCAATGAGAACAGAGGCAAGAAGAAGAATTTTCATTCTTTTTAGATTTTTGTTTGTTTTGTTTTGTTTTTTTTTACATAGTACTTTGTACTTACACAGCACCTTTTATCTCAGAACAGTAGTCAATTAAGCCTCAATATTCCTGTAAAGGAAGCTTTGAGAAAACTCATGGATGATCCATTGCACATTTTGATAGTCACCAAGTTTATCAAAATGTGTGACATCTGTTTTTTTTCCCCCCTTGTCCGTCTAGGCATTTGTATTGCACTTGTCATCATGGGTTTCCGAGAGCACTCTGTTCCCTGCCTAACATAAGAACAGCCATACTGGGTCAGACCAAAGGTCTGTCTAGCCCAGTATCCTGTCTTCTGACAGTGGCCAATGCCTGGTGCCCCAGAAGGAATGAACAGAACAGGTAATCATCAAGTGATCCATCTCCTGTTGCCCATTCCCAGCTTCTGGAAAACAGAGGCTAGGGACACCATTCCTGTGCATCCTAACTAACAGCCATTGATGGACCTATCCTCCATGAATTTACCTAGTTCTTTTTTGAACCCTGTTATAGTCTTGGTCTTCACAACATCCTCTGGCAAAGAGTTCCACAGGTTGACTATGTATTGTGTGAAGAAATACTTCCTTTTGTTTGTTTTAAACCTGCTGCCTATTAATTTCATTTGATGCCCCCTTGTTCGTGTGTTATGAGGAGTAAATAACACTTCCTTATTTACTTTCTCCATACCAGTCATGATTTTATAGCCCTCTATCATATCCCGTCTTAGTCGTCTCTTTTCCAAGCTGAAAAGTCCCAGTCTTATTAATCTCTCCTCATATGGCAGCCGTTCCACACCCCTAAATATTTTGGTTGCCCTTTTCTGAACCTTTTCCAATTCCAATATATATTTTTTGAGACGGGGCGACCACAACTGCATGCAGTATTCAAGATGTGGGCGTACCATGGATTTATATAGAGGCAATATGATATTATCTGCCTTATTATCTATCCCTTTCTTAATGATTCCCAACATTCTGTTCGCTTTTTTGACTGCCGCTGCACATTGAGGGGATGTTTTCAGAGAACTATCCACAATGACTCCAAGATCTCTTTCTTGAGTGGTAACAGCTAATTTAGACCCCATTATTTTATATGTATAGTTGGGATTATGTTTTCCAATGTGCAATTACTTTGCATTTATCAACATTGAATTTCATCTGCCATTTTGTTGCCTAGTCACCCAGTTTTGAGAGATCCCTTTGTAGAGAGGAGAGATCCTTTGGAGAGAGATCCTTGCCTACTGCAAGGTTCTCTTCTAAGCTCTCTCACCCCTGCCTATATCTTCACTGTATTCCAGAGAAGGGAAACTTGAGTGCAGCTTGTTCCAGAGGGTTGGCCATTTTGCAGAACTACACAGTATTTTTCACTCTGTCCCGGGGTGGGAGTGTGGCATGCAGGCTGACCAGCCAGAGAAGAGGTTGGATTAAATAACCCTACCAGTCACAGTGTTTGACAAGAAGTTGCAGCCATGGCAAAATCCCTGCTCTAATTATACCTGTTTTAGAGATGGATAAACTGAGGCACCGAGAAGGTGAGTGATTTGCTCACAGTCTTTCACAGCAAGTCATTGGCAGAGCTGCAGCTACAACCCACGAGTCCTGATTTCTAAGCCCCGTTTTTAGGTACTAGTCCAGATGACTTCTCAAGTCAACCTTGCATTTTATAATTTTTTCCAGTGTTTCCCGCAGACAGAGTGGTCTGGAATTTTTAACTTGTGAATAGATGGTTCTGTGTTGATAAATGTAGAACTGTTTGTTCAACATATTGATTATGTGAATGACAGGACTTTGAGCAGTAAGTATGTTTACTTTCCTTATTACTGAAATAGACTTCAGAGGCACTTTTTTGTGGTTACCAAAAGGTTCTGTCTGAACTTTGTCATTAAATCATGAGACAGACCTGCTAGCTAAATGTGTATTGAGTGTAGTGAATGAGGCGCGAGGTATTGAAAGATCCAACCTGTCAAGATATATGATGCTGCTACCAAATAATCAGGTGTTCAATACCCAAAATGTTTTGCACCTGATATTACCTTATAACACATTCAGCACCATTTCTAGAGTGAGGAGAAAAACAAAAGCCAGAGAAGATAAAAGAGCAGTAAGCAGGACAAAATGGTACTAAATCCGCTGTGCACTTTCTCTCCTTAATAGTTCCCCTCCCAAACCGCCTCAAATCAGTCAACAAGCTGGATCAGCATGGTACAAATATAGCTTTATCTTTTGGGCACAGAGATGTGGCTCGCTAGATAACTATCCAGTCGGACCAATTTTTAGGGAGCTTGCCCAGAACCATTTCAGAGAGAGGATATTGCCTGCATCCACTAGCATTTAATCAGATATTGTTTTTCCTTTATTATATGCTCATTACTTGAGCCAGAGTCACTGCTGACACAGTATTTCTTTTGACGCTAAGAATAGCCTAAAATCACAGCTTATTGGGGATGAAGTTAGACCAGTTTGTTACAAGTTTATCACTCTTTTAAGCCTTATCATGTTACCTCTTCTTGGGCCTGACATTTTCACAGTTCTCTGATTGGAAGAAAAAGAATTACACTGTAGATGTTGTACACAGTGCTTGGTAGCCAACAGAGGCACCAGCTTGTTCTGCTGAATAGGTGTTTCATAATTATACTCCAATAAATGTGGGAAGAGCAGTATTGGGGTGGGGAGGTAGAGGGCATTGGTAAGTGTAGTTTGCCCTGCTCCTGCTATCTCAACATCGATTGATCAAATTAAAATGCAGGCTCTGTGGAAGAACATAGTGTGGATTAAGAGGAAATGAGCCTAAATGCACCCAGACATTAAGCCTTCTTGATATGGTCCCCAAAATAACTGGTTCTCCCTATTCTGTGGGCCCCAATTCTATGGTGATGAAGGCCATATTAGTACCTAGAGAGTTTACCTTGTCCTGAACTTCCCTCTTGTTGAAATATCCCCTGGCTTTTCCCTTCTCAAGTTCTTCCACTCTGCTGTGAGCTGTCACCTGATCTCTCCTTCCCCACAGCTTTCCCCCTCAAGAACTGGGAGCCATAGGAATCACTGTCATCCGTTTGCCTATCTAAGGTTCTTCTTTTTAATGTTTAAAAGAAAACTTTTGTGATGGAATTTACAGACTGGGCTGCGGAGAGGAGACTTAACTAACCTATAATAGAACACCAAATCAAAGGGTCACTTTAAACCAGGGACAGAAATGGCTTTGCTGTGTTAACATATGGACTTCAAGTGTAACAAAAGTGTTCTTACCAAACTGGTTTCAGGCACAAGGCTTTCTGCATGTCTAGGCTAATTTATCAGGAAAACCCTGAGTAAGTAACCTTAACCTGACTATACAGTAGAATACAGAATTGTAGGTAGTTTCTTGGTAGACAATGACATAACACCATGGTCCAGTGTTGCTTGTCAGTATCACAACCATGCAACTTCAGAACCAGAATGCTCTTTTTTTTAGTTCTTTCCTTTGGTGATATATACAGGAGATCTCATGTATCGAAAGAGATCCCTAGTAATGAAGCAAATCTAAAACTATCCAACACATATATTGAAAAGAGTGAGCTAGATTCTACTGTCGATTACTGCAACTCTGTTGACTTCAATGGTAACAGCAGAACTTGGCCCAGTGTGCTTGGCTGGTCACTTTCTGTATTCTCTTATATCTGATATGTGTTTGAACAAGAGCTTCCTCCCTCCCTCACAACCCCACCTTGCCTAATGTTTGATCCAGAGAAGAAGTCATAATCTAGTGCTGGTGACTTCACAATCTGTTCCCCTAGAAACTTGATTATTAATTGTGTATTACTGCAGTGCCTAGGAACCCTAGTCATGTGCTAGGCACTGTGCAAATACAGAAAAAAGATAAGTCCCTGCCCCAACCTCAGATAAGACAACAGATGGATAGACTGATGGGGGTGTATAGGGAAACAATGAAAGAGTGTTGGGCTGCATGGTAGGCAGTGGTCTCTGCACACTAGCTGCCTTACTGTTGTCAAGTTTTTGTAGGCATCCCAGAAAAGGAGGGATTTGAAAGTGGATAATGAGACTAGTGAAGGCAAATCTTCAGATTTGCAGATGTTATTGTGGAGCTCCTTCCAAGCATGAGGGGCAGCATGGGAGAAACCATGAAGGTGCTTGTTTGAAAATTTAACAAGGGGGCAAGAGAGGCTGGCATTGTGGGTTAATCAGAGATGGGAGTCAACATATTGACAACAGTGTTGCCAGTTCTCGTGATTTTTTCACAAGTCATAGGATTTCAGCTGGGGCCAGAGCTAGTCTCACTGTGACACAAGAAGCTCCAGCCCTCTCACAAATTTCAGCCCTGCCTCAGAGAAACCCCCTCGGATTGGCTGCCTTCCCCACTAGCCTGCCTCCTTCGGAAGAGGAGCCATTTGCAGGAGCAGGCAGAGCTGCCTCTCCCATCCCCCAGAAGCTAGCACCATTCTCACAGGAGGCGAGGGAGCAGAAAGGTTTCAGCATCACTGCTGCTCCCCTCCTTCCTGTGAGGAATGGGATAAACCTCTCTGCTCCTCTCCCTCCCTGCAGCGTCCAACTGGGAATGCGGAGAAGGGAACCTTTCTGCAACTGCCCCTCAGGGCTGGGAGCATGGGGTGAGAACCCCTAGAGCTGCAGCAGGAGCTAAGGTGGGGTTGGGGGAACAGAACTGATGTGGGGACTGGAGGGGAAGAATTGATGTGAGGGAAGAATTAATTGCTGGGCAGGGAGATGAGGGGGATACAGGGGTGAGAGCTCCTGAAGCAGGGGCCAAGTCACCTTACTTATGGGAGGTGGTAATACAGAGAAGGCGGGGGAAAGGGGGAGTTCAAAAAATCAAGACAAACCAAAAGAAACAATCTTTTTTAAAACCCCATAATCTGGGGGGTCTGACTCATGATTTTTTAACCCTTAAGGTTGGCAATACTATGACTGTACATGAGAGAAGGTAAGTAGGGTGGGAATAGGCTGTGAAGGGCCTTCAAAGGGAAGACAGACAATTTATGTTTGAAGCAATAGAGAAAGGGGCGGCAGTGGAGGTCTGCAATGAGAGGATGACATAGTCAAAGCAACAGGCTAAGAAAATGATCTTTGCAGTAGCATTGGAAGTGATATGAGCAGGGCAAGACTGTATTTGTCAAGGCAAGAGAAAAAGCTGGAGTTGTAGCTGTTTACATGGATAGGAAAGACTGTATCTTAGCAAGTTATGTAGAAAGAATCTGCAAGATTTAGACATAGGCTGGATGTGATGAGCTAGAGGGAGGTCTGAGTCAAAGATAACAACCAGGTTATGAGCCTGAGTGATGGGCAGGATGATGGTGTTGTCTACAGGGATTGAGAAAGAAAGGTATTGGGGAGGGCATCTAGGTAGAAGGAGACAATGTGATGATGTATAGCCAGGATTACGACTTCACCACAGGACTAAGCAGGAAGAGAACGTGACTGGGAAGAAGTCCAAAGCCTTGTTCAAACCTAAATGCTTTCACTAACTAGCAGACATGAGGTAAGAAATGCTACGAAAAACAAGTGAAAAGATGAAGGGTTTATGCTTTAGGTCTAATATGTGAAATTTTGTCTTCCTCAGTATGAAAGGTCTCTTTACAGTTTACCAATGATTTCCAGTGTGCTGCAGTGATTAGGCTAAATGATGAATAAAGTGAAAAATCTCTCCTTACCCAATACACATAAAGTAAAAGCTTCCTTCTATGGGTATGTCTACACTACGGAATAAGGTCGAATTTATAGAAGTCGGTTTTTTAGAAATCGGTTTTATATATTCGAGTGTGTGTGTCCCCACAGAAAATGCTCTAAGTGCATTAAGTGCATTAACTCGGCGGAGCGCTTCCACAGTACCGAGGCTAGAGTCGACTTCCGGAGCGTTGCACTGTGGGTAGCTATCCCACAGTTCCCGCGCCTTTTTTCCAGAGTTACCTTCAGATACCTTCCTGAGTTCCTCTCATTTCGCGCCTTTTTTCCTGAGTTACCTGTGCAGACGCCATACCACAGCAATCATGGAGCCCGCTCAGGTAACCGTCACCCTATGTCTCCTGGGTGCTGGCAGACGCGGTACGGCTTTGCTGCACAGTAGCAGCAACCCATTGCCTTCTGGCAGCAGACGGTGCAATACGACTGGTAGTCGTCCTCGTCGTGTCCGAGGTGCTCCTGGCCACGTCGGCTGGGAGCGCCTGGGCAGACATGGGCGCAGGGACTAAATTTGGAGTGACTTGACCAGGTCATTCTCTTTAGTCCTGCAGTCAGTCCTATTGAACCGTCTTATGGTGAGCGGGCAGGCGATACGGACTGCTAGCAGTCGTACTGTACCATCTTCTTCCAGGCAGGCAAGAGATGAGGATTGCTAGTAGTCATATTGTACCATCTTCTGCCAGGCAGGCAAGAGATGAGGATGGCTAGCAGTCGTAATGTACCATCTTCTGCCGAGCAGCCATGAGATGTGGATGGCATGCAGTCCTTCTACACCATCTGCTGCCAACCAAAGATGTAAAAGATAGATGGAGTGGGTCAAAACAAGAAATAGACCAGATTTGTTTTGTACTCATTTGCCTCCTCCCCTGTCTAGGGGACTCATTCCTCTAGGTCACACTGCAGTCACTCACAGAGAAGGTGCAGCGAGGTAAATCTAGCCATGTATCAATCAGAGGCCAGGCTAACCTCCTTGTTCCAATAAGAACGATAACTTAGGTGCACCATTTCTTATTTCTTAGGTGCACCCTCCGTGAAGTCCTGCCTGAAATACTCCTTGATGTACAGACACCCCCTTTGTTGATTTTAGCTCCCTGAAGCCAACCCTGTAAGCCGTGTCCTCAGTCGACCCTCCCTCCATCAGAGCAACGGCAGACAATCGTTCCGCGCCTTTTTTCTGTGCGGACGCCATACCAAGGCAAGCATGGAGGCCGCTCAGCTCACTTTGGCAATTAGGAGCACATTAAACACCACACGCATTATCCAGCAGTATATGCAGCACCAGAACCTGGCAAAGCGATACCGGGCGAGGAGGCGACGTCAGCGCGGTCACGTGAGTGATCAGGACATGGACACAGATTTCTCTGAAAGCATGGGCCCTGCCAATGCATGCATCATGGTGCTAATGGGGCAGGTTCATGCTGTGGAACGCCGATTCTGGGCTCGGGAAACAAGCACAGACTGGTGGGACCGCAGTGTTGCAGGTCTGGGACGATTCCCAGTGGCTGCGAAACTTTCGCATGCGTAAGGGCACTTTCATGGAACTTTGTGACTTGCTTTCCCCTGCCCTGAGGCGCATGAATACCAAGATGAGAGCAGCCCTCACAGTTGAGAAGCGAGTGGCGATAGCCCTGTGGAAGCTTGCAACGCCAGACAGCTACCGGTCAGTTGGGAATCAATTTGGAGTGGGCAAATCTACTGTGGGGGCTGCTGTGATGCAAGTAGCCCACGCAATCAAAGATCTGCTGCTATCAAGGGTAGTGACCCTGGGAAATGTGCAGGTCATAGTGGATGGCTTTGCTGCAATGGGATTCCCTAACTGTGGTGGGGCTATAGACGGAACCCATATCCCTATCTTGGCACCGGAGCACCAAGCCGCCGAGTACATAAACCGCAAGGGGTACTTTTCGATAGTGGTGCAAGCTCTGGTGGATCACAAGGGACGTTTCACCAACATCAACGTGGGATGGCCGGGAAAGGTGCATGATGCTCGCATCTTCAGGAACTCTGGTCTGTTTCAAAAGCTGCAGGAAGGGACTTTATTCCCAGACCAGAAAATAACTGTTGGGGATGTTGAAATGCCTATATGTATCCTTGGGGACCCAGCCTACCCCTTAATGCCATGGCTCATTAAGCCATACACAGGCAGCCTGGACAGTAGTCAGGAGCTGTTCAGCTACAGGCTGAGCAAGTGCAGAATGGTGGTAGAATGTGCATTTGGACGTTTAAAGGCGCGCTGGCGCAGTTTACTGACTCGCTTAGACCTCAGCGAAACCAATATTCCCACTGTTATTACTGCTTGCTGTGTGCTCCACAATATCTGTGAGAGTAAGGGGGAGACGTTTATGGCAGGGTGGGAGGTTGAGGCAAATCGCCTGGCTGCTGGTTACGCGCAGCCAGACACCAGGGCGGTTAGAAGAGCACAGGAGGGCATGGTATGCATCAGAGAAGCTTTGAAAACCAGTTTCATGACTGGCCAGGCTACGGTGTGAAAGTTCTGTTTGTTTCTCCTTGATGAAACCCCCTGCCCCTCGGTTCACTCTACTTCCCTGTAAGCTAACCACCCGCCCCTCCTCCCTTCAATCACCGCTTGCAGAGGCAATAAAGTCATTGTTGCTTCACATTCATGCATTCTTTATTCATTCATCACACAAATAGGGGGATGACTACCAAGGTAGCCCAGGAGGGGTGGTGGAGGAGGGAAGGAAAATGCCACACAGCACTTTAAGCACAGCACTTTAAAAGTTTACAACTTTAAAATTTATTGAATGACAGGCTTCTTTTTTTCGGGCAATCCTCTGTGGTGGAGTGGCTGGTTGGCCGGAGGCCCCCCCACCGCGTTCTTGGGTGTCTGGGTGTGGAGGCTATGGAACTTGGGGAGGAGGGCGGTTGGTTACAGAGGGGCTGCAGTGGCAGTCTGTGCTCCAGCTGCATTTGCTGCAGCTCAACCATACACTGGAGCATACTGGTTTGGTCCTCCAGCAGCCTCAGCATTGAATCCTGCCTCCTCTCATCACGCTGCCGCCACATTTGAGCTTCAGCCCTGTCTTCAGCCCACCACTTACTCTCTTCAGCCCGCCACCTCTCCTCCCGGTCATTTTGTGCTTTCCTGCACTCTGACATTATTTGCCTCCACGCATTCGTCTGTGCTCTGTCAGTGTGGGAGGACAGCATGAGCTCGGAGAACATTTCATCGCGAGTGCGTTTTTTTTTCTTTCTAAGCTTCACTAGCCTCTGGGAAGGAGAAGATCCTGTGATCATTGAAACACATACAGCTGGTGGAGAAAAAAAAAGGGACAGCGGTATTTAAAAAGACACATTTTATAAAACAGTGGCTACACTCTTTCAGGGTAAACCTTGCTGTTAACATTACATACATAGCACATGTGCTTTCGTTACAAGGTCGCATTTTGCCTCCTCCCACCGCGTGACTACCCCCTCAACCTTCCCCCCTCCCTGTGGCTAACAGAACATTTCTGTTTAGCCACAGGCAAACAGCCCAGCAGGAATGGGCTCCTCTGAGTGTCCCCTGAAGAAAAGCACTCTATTTCAACCAGGTGACCATGAATTATATCTCACTCTCCTGAGGATAACACAGAGAGATAAAGAACGGATGTTGTTTGAATGCCAGCAAACATACACTGCAATGCTTTGTTCTACAATGATTCCCGAGTACGTGTTACTGGCCTGGAGTGGTAAAGTGTCCTACCATGAAGGACGCAATAAGGCTGCCCTCCCCAGAAACCTTTTGCAAAGGCTTTAGGACTACATCTAGGAGAACCGCAAATGCCAGGGCAAAGTAATCCTTTCACACGCTTGCTTTTAAACCATGTATAGTATTTTAAAAGGTACACTCACCAGAGGTCCCTTCTTCGCCTGCTGGGTCCAGGAGGCAGCCTTGGGTGGGTTCGGGGGGTACTGGCTCCAGGTCCAGGGTGAGAAACAGTTCCTGGCTGTCAGGAAAACCGGTTTCTCTGCTTGCTTGCTGTGAGCTATCTACAACCTCCTCCTCATCATCATCTTCTTCGTCCCCAAAACCTGCTTCCGTATTGCCTCCATCTCCATTGAAGGAGTCAAACAACACGGCTGGGGTAGTGGTGGCTGAACCCCCTAAAATGGCATGCAGCTCATCATAGAAGCGGCATGTTTGGGGCTCTGACCCAGAGCGGCTGTTCGCCTCTCTGGTTTTCTGGTAGGCTTGCCTCAGCTCCTTCAGTTTCACGCGGCACTGCTTCGGGTCCCTGTTATGGCCTCTGTCCTTCATGCCCTGGGAGATTTTGACAAAGGTTTTGGCATTTCAAAAACTGGAACGGAGTTCTGATAGCACGGATTCCTCTCCCCAAACAGCGATCAGATCCCGTACCTCCCATTCGGTCCATGCTGGAGCTCTTTTGCGATTCTGGGACTCCATCATGGTCACCTTTGCTGATGAGCTCTGCATGGTCACCTGCAGCTTGCCACACTGGCCAAACAGGAAATGAGATTCAAAAGTTCGCGGTTCTTTTCCTGTCTACCTGGCCAGTGCATCTGAGTTGAGAGTGCTGTCCAGAGCGGTCACAATGGAGCACTCTGGGATAGCTCCCGGAGGCCAATACCGTCGAATTGTGTCCACAGTACCCCAAATTCGAGCCGGCAAGGCCGATTTAAGCGCTAATCCACTTGTCAGGGGTGGAGTAAGGAAATCGATTTTAAGAGCCCTTTAAGTCGAAATAAAGGGCTTCATCGTGTGGACGGGTGCAGGTTTACATCCATTTAACGCTGCTAAATTCGACCTAAAGTCCTAGTGTAGACCAGGGCTATGTGTGTGGAGGGCGCCGTGCACAGGAGAACCATGCAGAGACATACGTTGATGTACTGGGCAGGGGAGAGAGGGCGGAGGGGTGCAGAAGATTACATAGTAGGCACAATTCCATAGGGGCTCTCTCATCCCAGTGTGTAGGAGTTTGTGCAGGAGGGAGACTGCATCTGTAACTGTGCTGTACTGTTCGTTTCCCAGAGAGAGGTGAGATGGGGGCATGCAAATAGCCATGGGGGCTACTGCAGGCCTGAGAGAACACCCCAAGCCCTGAAGCTCCTCTGTTATTTTGTAGCATAGATTGAGATGAGGGGAGAAAATTCCTTCACCTGTCCAACCTTCAAAGGATCTCACCAGTTCTTTCCTAGGTATAGCCCATGTCTGTAGACTGAGTGCCAGAATTAGGGTTTGGCCATAAAGAATACAGGCAGGGTGTTATGCAGGCAGTGTTATGTCATACTGTGCTACTAGCTGTCCTCAACTCTAACAGAGCTGTATTCTTGAACTTGAATCCCCTAGGGCAGTAGAACTGCTTTGTGAATAGCAAGGCTCTCAGGATGTGGTGCACATGAATAGATATGTAGCTAGACTGCTACTGAAATGCGATTGTGATCGCACTCACCAATTCGCCTGGAACGAATTTTAGAATCCTGAATATTTCACTAGTTCATTCAGATACATCCATGCTGAAAAATCTGCTTTCCTTTTCATGGTCAAGGCTCAAGTCTCACTCCATATTTAACATTGACATATCTGCCTAGCAATCAGTGTTTCCCTCAGGTGGTATGTGGATATCCTACAAAAACAGATGAGCACATGTGGAAGCTGCTCCATTTCCTGACACAATTTGGGAGGGATTTTTCTATATTTGGCTTTTTAAAAATTAGAAAGTGGTATTACAAGTATCATGCCTTATAATCATGGTATTTATAGCCCTTATTATCACTTCTGGTGCAATTCAGAGTATTAAATTATACTTCAGATATAACTCGGTGCTGTACAGTCTTCAGAGTTATGGTTCCCACAGTAACTGCAACTCACCCGTCTTGAATATGTCCTACTTTGACTATTAGTGTTAATTAAAAGTGCCTTAATATTTGTGTTTAATGTGGCAGAATTCAATAGCTGTAGGAAATGTGACTGAATTTCCTGACTTTTGTGCAAAATTGCAAGCATAATATTGCATTAATACACTCGTTGCATGTAACATCCTTGAGCTTTCCTAGGAAATAGAAATAATGAGTGGTGACCAGGTATTGTCCTGGCTATTAAATCACTAGGGGCCCAACTCCTGCATAGTGCTCACTATGGTGAGCTGTACATTTCCTCGGATGTTCAGAAGCAGTGGTCCCAAGTAGCTTTGTACCACAGGATCTACAAACTGAGATAATAGATGAAACTAAAATCCCTGAGACACTGCTTTCTCCTTTACCTTTTCTTGATGATTAAGACTGGCCTAAAACAGCCTGTAATGAGAAAGTAGTTAGACATAATGAAACAAAAACTTGCCTGCTTAGATTTAGAGTCTTTATTATTTAGGTAATGGTGCTAACTACTGTAGTGTTTAGATTTAAATAGCTGTAAATTTTAGGTTTTACCTTTTTAAAAGTTGCAAATGTGCTGGGAACAAGTGATTCAGAATAAAATCAGTATAATAGTGTAGCATGAAACACTGTTACAAACATTCCCATCTACCTGCAAAGTGAGATCTGAGAACTGAGTCAGACTACCACCGTGTTGTAACTCAGTCCTCTGATTCAGTTGCATTTGTAAAGTACACAGTCCCTGTGGCAAACTCTTAATTGCTGGAGTTCAGGTTTCACTTTAGTTAATTGCTTACTTACCCAATTTGTGTGCACAAAAACATGTACCACAAGGTTTTCCCTGAAAAATTTGGTCTTGAAAATATAGCCTTAGCAATCTACCAATGTGTCAATATTTGCACAGAAGAATTATGAAAATTATGAATTATGTGTGTCTCCAACAAAACTCAACCCATATATTGAAATTATTTCACTGGGATGCGGTGTGATCCAGTGGTTAACCCCAGTTCTGACAATGACTTACTGTGTTATCTTGGTCAAGTCACATCACTGCTCTCTGCCTCAATTTCCCCAGTATCTGTAATGTGGGGACAGTGACACTTCCTTCCTTTTTGTAGGGTGCTTTAAGATTTGTAGATAAAAGTACTATATAAAAGAGCTAAGTATTATTATTCTGAGTAACCCCATTGCTGTGTTTTAACCTGATATATCTGTATTTCATGAGTGAGTTGGGACATAGATTTAGTTTAGGTGATAGTAAGTCTGTGTTTCTTTTTTTATTTATATTTTTATGTAGATACACAACTTAGCAGGAAAGGAGACCTAATAATGGACAACATCAAGGAGACTGGGGTGTTTAATGCCTATTTTACTTCAGTCTTCACTAAAAACAGTTAATGGTGACCAGATGCTTAATATAATATTAACAAGGAGAAAGAAATACAAGACAGAATATGGAAAGAACAGTTGAAAGAATATTTATATAAATTAGATGTATTTGAGTTAGCAGGGCCTGACAAATTTCACCCTAGGGTTCTTAAAGAATTAGTTGTTGCATTCTTGGAAACATTAGCAATTATCGTCAAAAAGTCATGGAGAACTGCAGAAAGATACTATGTTTGCTCATCTTTAGAAAGAGCAACAGAGAGGACCCAGGGTATTATAAACCACTCAGCCTAACTTCAATACCTAGAAAGATACTGAAGCAAATTATTAACTATCAATGTATAAGCATCTAGAAGAACATTAGATGATAAGTAATAGCCAACATGGGTTGGTCAAGAACAAATCATCCCAAACCAACCTACTTTCCTTCTTTGACAGGGTTACTGACCACATGTATAGAAGGGAAGCAGTAGACAAGATATATCTTAATTTTATTAAGGTTGTAATTTAGTAAGTTTTAGTTTAGGAATGCCCACAGGACATTCTCATAAGCAAACTAAGGAAATGTGCTCTAAGTTAAATTATTATAAGGTGGGTGCATAACTGGTCAAAAAAACATACTCAAGGAATAGTTATCAATGATTTGCTTGCAAACTGGGAAGCCATAAATAGTGGGGCCCCGCAGGAATCAGTTCTTAGTCTGGTATGAGTCAATATTTTCATTAATGACTATGATAATGGAGTGGAGAGTATGCTTATAAATTTTAAAGGTGACATCAACCTGGGAGGGGTTGCTAGCACTTTGGAGGAAGGATTAGAATTCAAAATGTCTTTGATAAATTGGAGAATTGGTATGAAATCAACAAGATGAATTTCAATAAAGGCAAATGCAAAATACTACACTTATGAAAAAAATCAAATGCACAACTATAAAATGGGAAATAACTGACTAGGCGGTAGTGCTCCTGAAAAGGATCTGGGGGTTATAGTGGATCACAGATTGAATATAAGCCAACAATATAAATGTAGTTGCAAAAAAAGCTAATATCATTCTTGGGTATATTAAAAGGAATATTGGATATAAGATATGGAAGGTAATTGTCCCGCTCTAGTCGGCACTGCTGAGGCTACAGCTGATAAGTACTGTGTCCAGTTTTGGGCACCACACTTTAAGAAAGATGTGGACAAATTGGAGAGAGTTCAGAAGAGAACAAAAATGATAAAAGGTTTAGAAAAGGTGACCTATGAGGAGAGGCTAAAAAAATTGGGCATGTTTAGTCTTGAGAAAAGGAAACCAAGGGGGGACTTGATCATCATCATCATGTTCCCATTACACCTCTGGCATTTAGGGAATTGATGAAGCTACTCCACTCCTGTCTGTTTCTGGCAAGTCTTTCAATGGTTCCCCAGCTGTGCCCCAGGTTTTTCATTTCGGCTTCCACGGCTCTTCGCCATGTTGTTTTTGGGTGGCCGCACTTTCGCTTGCCTTCGGGTGTCCATCTTATTGCTACTCTGGTGATGGATTCAGTTTCCATCTGAAGCACATGACCAATCCATCTCCAACGCCTCCTGGCAATGATGGTGCTCAGATCCTTTTGGCTGCACTGTGTCAATGGATCTTTGTTTGAGATTGTTCTGGGCCAAAAGGTACAGAGGATTTTTCTGAGGCAGGTTGTATGGAATTAAGACAGTTTGGACATGTCCTACTTTCTCATGCCCCAGCATTCTGCACTATAAAGTAGTGTTGAAAGTATGCAGCTCTGATAAAGCTTGAGTTTGGTTTTGGTGTTGTATTTTGATGATTTCCAGACTGTATTTAAGCTCCTGAAGGTGTTCCTGGCTTTCTTGATTTTGTTCCGGATGTCCTGGCTTGTTCCACCGTCCTGGCTGATGGTGTTGCCCAATTGTGTAAATGTTTCTACATTGGTGAGAACATAATCCTCTATCCGTACTGGTGATGGTGAGACAATATTAAAGGTCATGATATCTGTCTTATTGCAGATGATTTTTAGTCCAATTTGCTGGCTAAATGCGTTGAGTCGAGTTGTTTTTTCTTGTATATGGTGTTGGGTATGTGATAGGAGAGCGACATCATCTGTGAAGTCCAGGTCTTCAAGGGATGAGAAGTGTGTCCATTTATTGCCTGTTGGCATGTCTTCTCTTGTACGCCATATTACCCAGTCGATGGCAATGTTAAAGAGGATGGCAGACATGACACACCCCTGACGTACTCCTGTTTTGACTTCAAAACTGAGCTCACTGTGATCAACACTGCATGTAAAGTTGAAATAGAAGTTTTTGATGACGTTGATTATACGGAAAGGAATTCCATATGCCTGCAGAATGCGCCATAGGCTGGTCCTGTGAATGCTATCAAAAGCCTTCTCAAAGTCTATGAAATTTATGTAGAGTTGCCATTGCCATTCTAAGCACTGTTCTATTATGTTTCATAGAGTAAAGATCTAGTCTGTGCATCCACGCCCTTTCCAAAAACCAGCTTGCTCTTTTCTGAGAACACTATCAATTGCCTCTGATATATGCTGGACTATGATTTTACACAATACTTTGCTTGGCACAGATAAAAGTGTGGTACCATGCCAGTTATTACAATCCCTGAGAGTTCCTTTCTTTGGTATCTTCACTATAACCCTTTGGTCCACTCATCTGGCACTATTTCCCTTTCCCAGACTGATATCAATAGAGGGGCCAGGATAGATGCTGCTAATTTAGGATTTATCTTGAACAATTCTGCATTCAAGTTATCCTTGCCAGGCGCTTTCCCATTTTTTAAGGATTTGATGGCTTGAATGATCTCTTCCTTATTTGGGATGTCTATGTTGATATGAAAAGCTTCTTCTGCTTCCTGGATGTTTGCTTCCTCTTTAGGTGGCTCCCTGTTCAGCAATTCTTTGAAATGCTCTGTCCCGTGCATTTCTTGTTCTTTTTCGGTTGTTAGTAGGTGTCCTTGTTTGTTCCTGATAAGAGTGTTTGTTGGTGTCTGCCATTTACCACTGATAAGCTGCATCATTTTGTAGATGGTTCCTTGTTCACCACAAGCAGCTACATCCTCTGCTTGTGTTGCCAGATTATCAATATATTGCTGTTTGTCTGCTCTCACAAGGCGTTTGACCTCCCGGTGTGCCTTGCTGTACTGCTTGTGGTATTTGTCCTTTAGCTTCTGGGATTTTGTGTCTAAAACTTTTTTCTTCAGGGATCCTCTGGTTTCTAGGGCTTTCCATGTGCTGGGTGTAATCCACTCCTTCCTTCTCTTCTGCCTGTAGCCTAGACAGCCTCCACTGCACTGTTTATAAATTGCTGTTACTTTGTCCCACTTCTTTGTTAATCTCCTCATCTGCATTCCCCTCCTCTTCATCAAGGTCTGCAAGTGCTTAAAACCTGTTCTTTAACTGCAAAACGAAGGCTTTCTGTATTTCAAGGGACTGTAGCTTGTCAATGTCATAATGTCTATGTCCCTTGTTTGGTGGACCCACACTTCTCAGTTTTAGCTAGATGGAGGTTGTCACAAGGTGGTGGCCGCTGCCAGCATCTGCACCCCTTCTCATTTTCACATCTGTCAGTGAGCGTCGCCATTTGCCATTGATCATGATATGGTCAATCTGATTCTTATCTCTGCCATTTGGAGAACACCATGTCAGCTTGTGAATTTCACAATGTTCAAATAGGGTTCCACTGATGACTAGGTCATTCATATTACATAAATCAACAAGCCTTTCTCCATTTTAATTCATGGTGCCACGCCCATGTCTTCCTATTGCTCTGTCATTGTTTGTGTTGTCCTTAATGACCTTGACATTCAGGTCTCCCATGACGATAGTTAGGTCATGGCGTAGCACTCTCTCTAACTCCGCCTGTAGTGTAAGGTAGAATTTGTCCGTTACTTCTTCATCACTGTCATTTGTCAGAGTATAGCACTGAATCAGGGTGATATTATTGTATTTCCCCTTCAGTCTGGCTCTCATAAGTCTGCTGCTGATGGATTTCCATTCAAGCAGGGAATGCTCCACTCCCTTCTTCAAAAGTATGGCAACACCCTCATGGTGTTGTCCATCATCCCGTCCAGAAAACAGCAAAGTTTCTCCCGAGGCTGTTGTTAATCTTCCTGATCCCATCCATCTACTCTCGCTGACACCCAGGGTATGTAAGCTGTAGCGTCTCATCTCTACTGTGACCTGACCTAGCTTCCGTGTTTCATACATTGTCTGTACATTCCAAAAACCAAATTTGTTTTTTTGTCTTGGTGTTGAGCACTTCAGTCTTCATGCCAGTGGCTTCCTTTTGTCTTTCACCACTGGCAGTCATAGGGTCATTGACTCCTGAAGGCCGTCACACAGAGTAATGGTCGATTTCTCCATTGCTGTTTCTGTAACATATTTTGTTTTTTATAGGACAGGGTTGTTAGCCCTGTGCATAACCCCTAACCTGGAGGACTAGGGTGTCTGTTTTGTCTGGCCCCTCCCCCACAGACCAATCCGGCATGGTTGAACCTACCAGGAGCAAAAAGCCCCCACTGATACAGACTCTGGGGATCATTAGAGCACACAAACTGTCCCACCATGACAAGGCATGAACACCAGAGGACAGGGGGACCTGATAACAGCCTTCAAATATGTTAAGGGCTGCTATAAAGAGGACAGTTATCAACTGTCCTCCATGTCCACTGCAGGTAGCACAAGAAGTCATAATTAATCTGCAACAAAGGAGATTTAGGCTAGATATTAAGGGAAACTTTCTAAATATAAGGATAGGTAAGTACTGGAATATGTTATTAAGGAGGCTGTGGAATCCCCATCATTGGCGCATGTAAGAGTAGGTTCGACAAACACGTATCAAGGATGGTCTAGGTATACTTAGTCCTGCTTCAGTGCCAGGGAGCAGATGACCTCTTGAGATCCCTTCCAGCCTTACATTTCTATGATATTTTCCTTATGGTTGAAAAGATAACCTTTAAAATATGAATCCTTTGTAAACTTATTCAGTGTTGCCTGCCTCAGTCTGCAGGCAGCCTGACAAATAGCTCTGAGAGGTACAAACAGTCTTCTTCATACTCTATGATTCCATGACCAAGGATTTGGGCATTTTTCTATGGGCCACAGCTGTGGGGTTGGGATTGGGTTTTGTAGGATGGGAATGAAGGTTAAAGTTCCATCCACCCTAGAAATTGCATTGCATGGAGCTAGAGTATATTTCTGTTACCAGAATGTCAGGATGGGAGTGTGCAGTTGGGTTCCATTGTGCTGTGGTGTGCACAGAACCCTGCCTTTTGTTTCCTGGTGATTTGAGAGAGAGGAATCTAAACCAAAATCCTGAATCCATGAACTTTGTTATGGTTGAAATCTGGATTCATATTTTCTGGCTCAAGCTCATTTCATTGCCTGATAATTATTTTGTTGGTAGAGAATGTTTCACTCATTAGTAGTACAGTCTTACCTCTCTGATCTCTACAGTAGGTTGTCACCTCAGTTGCTGTAGGAGGCCTATGCCTGCTGTACATTACTTCTCATTCCAAGCTGGGCATATAATTAAATCAATAACACATTTTAGCTGTTTTAAATAAACTATGTTTTCATTAACTTTCATCACACTCTTGTCAGCACTGTACCACAAAACCTTCCTTTTTATAATTGGTTCTTCCAGAACCATTAAATATGAACGGTTCTAAAGGCGTACAGTACCTGACACTAAAGCCTTAAAGGGCCGCCAAACTGACCAGAGTAATGAGCAAATGAGTATTGAGAGGAAGAGGCGGAAAACATTAAAAAAGTTAATGCCTAACTTTACAGACACTTTAGTACCATTGTACCAAGCAGCAATAATCTGTATGTTAACAAACAGACAATTCTCCACAACGTGGCAAAGGGCCACAATCTTGATAATATCAAAACCAAAGACCCACGGCTAGCAACCTACAGTATTTCCCTATTAAATCTGGATTACAAGATGTTCAGAAAGATGTTGGTAAGAAAGATTAGAAGCTCCAACAAAGCAGATAATGCTCAGAACAAGTGGGATTTACAATGAGATGATACAGCTTAGATAACATCAGAGACCATTAGATATAATTTCAAAATAATGAAGATCCAGCCGTCAACTCTTGTACTCTCAATTGATGCGGAAAAGCAATCAACATATGTTGGAAATATTTACCTATTTGCAGTACTGTCAGATATGAATTTGCAGAAATGTATCAGCTGGCTAGGACCGATCTGTGACTTTGTCTTTTCACAAGTACAAGTAAATGGCCTAAGATTAGAATAATTTACATTAGAGAGAGAAAAGGAGTACATTAGAGAGAGAGAGAGGTAACAGGAATGCCCAAGGTCACCCTTATTATTTGCTGTAACCATAAGAATAGCTGGCTGTAAAAATTAGGTCAGAGATAATTTTCTAAGGGATTAAGGTAGATTCATGATAGAATCTCAATATTCTCTGATAACATCATGCTGTGTCCCAGACTCCATAACCTTTCTGCCTGGAATAAATACTCAGGCATTTGGAAACTGGAGTAGCTATTTGGAATTTAAAGTTAATGAACCCAAATCATATTTATTCTCTATTTCTATCTATCCATCCATCTGTGGACTTTCTAATGCATCCCTCACCATGATATGTATCTAAGCACTGATAATGTTACATGGCCAGCTGCCAGTGGACACTAAGGAAGAACCTCTACCCTGTGCAGAGGCTAAACACAGTCACTCTTTGCACTCACCTGAGCACAAAGGCCCAGACCTACAAAGGTATGTAGGCACTTAACTCCCACTAAAATCCATGAGAGTTAGGAGCCTAAATGCCTTTGTGGATCTGGCCAAAGACTGAGAAAGTAGCATCACTAGCCTTGCCAAAAGGGATACGATGGAGACAGGACTATGACTCCTAGCTGTAAGACATCCTCTAATTCAGGGGTGGCCAACCTGAGCTTGAGAAGGAGCCAGAATTTATCAACGTACATTGCCAAAGAGCACAGTAATACATTAGCATGTAACTCCCCATTAGCTCCCCCACCCCACTCCCAGCACCTCCCACCCACTGGCAGCCCTGCCGATCAGCACCTCCCCCTCCCTCCCTGCACCTCCCAATCAGCTGTTTTGTGGCATGCAGGAGGCTCGGGGCAGGGGAGGAGCGAGGGCATGGCAGGCTGAGGGGTGAGGGGGGAAGGGGTGGAGTGGGGGCCAGGCCTGTGGCAGAGCCAGGGGTTGAGCAGTGGGCACCCCCAACACATTGGAAAGTTGGCGCCTGAAGCTCCAGCCTCAGAGTCGGTGCCTATACAAGGAGCCGCATATTCACTTCTGAAGAGCCACGTGTGGCTCCGGAGCCACAGGTTGGCCACCCCTGCTCTAATTCATAGGGATTAGGAAAAAACTTTTTCTTTAGGCACATTATTGCATAATGGGGTTTCATTTTGGGGTATCATGCATTATTCTCTGAAGAATTCAGTAACTATTATAAGACACAGAATACAGGTGGATTATCTAGCACGGCAATTCCTATATCCCTTTCCTCTCCCTTCTCTGCACCAACCCACAGATGTGGCCAGCTGCAGAGGGAAGCATATGCTACTCCCTGTTGAAGTGTGGGACAGCCGATACACTCTCCATGGACATGCAGATATATCTGGGAGGTCCAGTGCAGGCCTGTGGCTACAAGGTACAATAGAGCATTCTTGCAAGAAAAAGTGAACCAATCAAAATAAGTATTTATTTTAACTCAGCAGCTATCAGTCTGTAAGTGCTACAAAAATTACATTAAAAAAGCAAATAATTCTTAAAAACACTTTCTCCAAAGAGATCACCACACAAAAAGTGTGACTAAACCTTCCCCTCTCAATCCTCCTCCTTTAAAAAAGGCCCAGCTAAATAGATGACCTTTGCAACATGCCTTGAAGGTCAACAGACTCAGGTGATGAGCTGGACATTGTACTCTGTCTTCTTTTATCTCTTCTGATCCCAAGAAAAAGTTTGACACTCTTTGAAAGTGAATAGCTAGGTTCATGTGGAAGAGCAAACACACCAGGGGTAAGCTAGCCTTCTTAATGTTACCAAGGGAAATATAAGGGATGGCCTCTTTAACTTTCACACAGCCCCCCTAAAATATGTAATTAACATGAATAGAAATCATGGAAATGCTAACTTGAACAAGGGCTTATATTAACATACCATTTGCATTTCAGAAAGAAATAAAAAAATTGTAATATGAAATCTGTCTGACATTTCTACCTTAAAGGCTAATTTCATGCCACTTCCCCCAGATTCATGATACAACTCCCATTGAAATCACTGCCCTGAGGGGCACAATTTGGCCCTATATCTTTCTAAAGGATCCAGAATTTTTACCTGGCTTCCCAAAAGCTATTTAACTGTGATGAATATTTTGAGATAGTTTGTATGAAAGATGCTACACAAAAGCATGGGTGAAGTTTGAAGTGGGAAGGGGGGTGTTCCCCCTCCTCAAGCTACAAGCCTGGGGCAGGTGCAGAATTTTCCCCTCTGCACACACATGGCCTCATTGGCCTAACTGGAGCTGTCCCCTCCCTTTCCCCCAAATATAGAAGTCAAATTACACCTATGCACAAAAGATGAGTTAAATATAATACTACAGGGCTAGTTTTATCTCTGACTCTTCTGTGATATGTTTGTGGAGGGCGCAAGGAACAACCCTGTGCAGTGACCAAAGACAACAGCATTCCCTGACCCAAGGAAGCACAAGTATTGCCCTTTCTGTGTGTATCTGAGGAGAGAGAAAGGAAGCAGGGCCATGCCCCAACCCCTTTTCTACATTGAGGAAACAAGCTAAAACATCTTAAAGGTTCGTTCAGCCTGCACACTCCCCCTGTTCAGTGGTAGGCTCCAGGAAGACGAATAACTCAGGTACAATCTCTCTCTCAAACAGCTAGTCTATCAAAGAGATGTGGCTCTGTATGCCCACTTCTTAAGACTGTGCCAAGATGGTACCGCTGAGTCCATATTGTATTTTAAAAAGGCATGTGGGAAGGGTTGCAGTAAGATCATCTCTTTGGAAGAGAAAGAATTTAACATTTTGAATAACTAAGAGCTTAATTTAGTCTATCAACACACATTTTTTTCCAAGCTCCTACAGTTCTATCACTATATCATCTTACACTCCAATTATCTCTTAATGACAAACCTGCTCAGACCCTTGGAGGACTGTTTTCAAGACACACTGAACAATGGGCAACATGCCTAAAAAGATCTCCAAATTACCCTTAGGTTTTTGAAAGAAATTCAGCTAGAAATGAGTTCTGTAAGACAGCAATGCAAAACACTTCTGCAGAATAATAATAGGTTAGTGTTTACAAGGATTTTGAAGATGTTGTATGATTATGATAGAAAATAAGGCGTTTCTGAGGTGATCTGTTCTTTGGTACTTTTTATTTACAGAGCACTGCAGGTGTACATGGTGCTGTACAAACACAGGACAAATGAATTTCCTGCACTGCATTTATAGAGTAATGTTTCAGTCCTGAAAAGGAATACATCAGGCAATCCCTTTACCGGATCAGAGTCTAAGTCCCACTATAGGTGCAGCCAAGCTCTGATCAGTGCAGGAACTGAAGGAGGGTGACGGTGCAAAAGTACCTTTGATGTCAATCCCCAGAACTGCCAAGTGCCAGTAAAGACCTGAACCCAATATAGAGCAGCCCAAGGCCTACTGTGCCTTTTTCTGGCTGACAAAGATCCTCAAGAGAATGTTATACCAATTAGGGATTGACTTTGTGCAGTAGCACTCTGGCCATGCCACTCCCCATGGCCACACCCCTGACATGTTCTTTACACTGGAACATGCAGCAAAGGGGCAGGATGGGGGCATAGAGCCTGGATTCCGCCATGTTGGAATCCTCAAGTGTCTACCTACACTGGCTTTCCCACTTATCTGAGCTTCAAGCAGAACAGGGCCAGCCTATATGATACACTGTAAACTGCTTAAATATGAAGGGGTGCAGACTTCATCTCTGAGGAGATGGACATTGAAAGGCTTTGTGAAATAAAGGCATTTTAATGAGGTATTTTTTCTTTAGTAGATGATAGGAAGCCCTTGTTTTACAAGAAGAAGCAGTTAGTTCACAAATGTGAAGGTAGGAGTAATGCAAATAAAAGAGAAGGACAAAAAATGAAATAGTTAAGAAAGAGTCTGGGAAGAGCACAGGAAGTGGAGAGAGAAGGAGGAAATGAGAGCAGAGATGTGGGGGGGGAGAGAAGTTGTAAAACCTTGGTGGTGAGGTCAAGCTGCTTGAACACTATGAATTTGAAGAGGGGAGTGACATGGTCAGAATAGCAGGAAAGAAAAAGGAGCTGAGTTATTTGGGATTTACTATAATTTGCTTTAATGCAGATATCTCTGCAATTATTTGTAGTTTGTGCTTGATGTTACTGGAAAGCCCTATCTCTGAACTTTCAAGTATTCTGAAGTTTGTGATCATCTTTCTGGTCTTTGTAGAGATGTTGTATTAGATGACACTGTAATTTCATTTAAATTGGTTGACTTCTCTCTTATGTCCCCACTGGTCCTATAAGATGCCATGTTGTACCAGTATTGGTTGTTACCCCAGCAATTAGGGTAAGATAGCTAAGCAAGCAATAGATTTAACCTACCTGATGCCAGTGAAGATAAGTGATATATCCTTAGGTGGAAAATAGTTGGGTAGCATACTTAGAAACAAAAAAGTCAAACCTTATCCATACTTAAGGACTCGTGGTTTTAAAAAAGGGAGCTGAAACGCAGAGAGAGGGAAAAAGGCCTGACTGTGAATAGTTAGGGAACTGAGCATTACTCCTCAGGCTTGCCAAACAAAGAGAGGCAATGGCAGTTATGACAGCTATCATGGAATATCTTTCCCAATTTCTAGAGAGAGGCCTTGACTGTAGAAAGGGCAGGCTATGTTCTGCCAATAGGCCCTCAAATATCTGGCATATAAAAAGACATATGGATATGAAGCCAACATCCTTCCTGCTCCTTCTTCAGCCAAGTGACAGATAGCTGTCAATGCCTTCCAAAAAATTTCTGTCCCAGTGTAACCATTACAGTTAGGGCATCAGAAACTTAAGATAATTCACAAGATACAAAGTAACCTCTGTGTAGGGCTTAATTAAATCCAATTGGTGGAATATGAGCAGGTCAGGCCTAGGCAGACAAGCTAAGAAAGGAAATAAACAGAGGGGAGGATGACTGATTGGGGACTCAATTAATAAAAAATTAAGGGAAGATAATATAATTAATGCCAATCAGCATGGATTCCTGGAAAATAGATCCTGTCAAATTAATTAATTTTTTTTAAGATATTACATGTTTGGTTGATAAAGGTAATTGATTTGATGCAAAAGATTTCTGTAAGGTATTTGACATGGTACCACATGACATTTTGATTAAAAAACTCAAATGATACAATATTAATGTAGCACATATTAAATGGATTAAAAAACTGCCTGACAGTTCTCAAAATGTAATTGTAAAACAGCCAATCATCATTGAGCAGGTGTCTTTCTAATGGGGTCTTGAAAGGATTGCTTCTTGGCCCTACACTATAAAATATTTTTATCAATGACCTGGAAGAAAACATAAAGTCATAACTTATCAAATCTGCAGAAGAGACAAAAATTGGGGTAGTAGTAAATAATGAAGAGGACAAATCACAGATACAAAGCGATCTGGATCGCATGGTAAACTAGGTGCAAGCAAACAATATGTGTTTTAATATAGCTAAATGTAAATGTATACGTCTAGGAACAAAGAAAACAGGCCACACTTGCAGGATGGTTGACTCTATCTTGGGAAGCAATGACTCTGAAAAAAGACTTGGGATTCAAGGTGGATAATCAGGTGAACATGAGCTCCTAGTGCAATGCTGTGACCAAAAGAGTAAATGCAATCCTTGGATGTATAAATAGGAATATCGAATAAAAGTAGGTCTGTTATGTTACCTCTGTGTTTGGCATTAGCATGACCATTACTGGAATACTGTGTCCAGTTCTACTGTTCACAGTTCAAGAAGGATGTTGATAAATTGAAGAGGGTTCAAAGAAGAGCCATCAGAATTATTAGATTGGAAAACATACCATATAGTGATAGGCTCAAGGAGCTCAATCTATTCAGTTTAACAAAGAGAAAGTTAAGCGGTGACTTGATCACAGTCTGTAGTACCTACATGGGTAACAAATATTTAATAATGGGCTCTTCAATCTAGCAGACAAAGATATAGAAAGATTCAATGGCTAGAAGTTGAAGCTAGGCAAGTTCAGACTGGAAATAAGGTACACATTTCTAACAGTGAGGGTAAATAACCATTGGAACAAATTACCAAGGGTTTTGGTGGATTCTCCATCAGTGGAAATTTTTAAATCAAAATTGGATATTTTTCTAAAAGATCTGCTCTAGTTCAAACACCAGGATAGTTCTGTGATCTGTGTAATGCAGAAGGTCAGATGAGATGACCACAGTAGTCCCTTCTGGCCTTATAATCTATGCATTTACAGCTCTTCATTGCTGATAAGAAGAAAATGGGTCAGATCCTCAGCTGGTATAAACTGGCATAGCTCCTCTGAAGTTACATTTCTGGCTGTTACCAGAACTGGAGAAAAACTTTAGGAATAGATTTTGTTCTTTGAGAGAACTGTGAACTGAAGATTCCGATGTCTTGCATACTCAAAATTCAGTAAAAATTGTGGTGAGGATTGGAGTATTCTGTCACTCCCCATTGTGACAGCAGACCTGTAGCCTACACTGAGTCTGGGGAATTTGTATCCCGACTTCATTCTAGTAGTGGAAGCCATAGAATAAATCTTCTACAGAGCTCAGTGTTTGAGGTGGGAGGAGTGTGGTGTCAGGATGGGAGATGAGGAGAGTGGGAGAGTCTGAGCTTCTATATGTTTTTCTAAAGTAGATTTGTGAATGCTCTGGGTGGAAAAAGGAGCCACAAATGTTGAAGCAAAAATATTTTCGTTTTTCTGTGAGAGACAAGGTAGGTGAGCCTGTATAAGGGGGAAGAAGCAGAGGCACTTTTAGGATCTCTGAGGGCTGAGAAGCAAAGAGTACAATTTGCAAAACATGTCTACAGGGTCTTCTACAGAACTTGTAAGCACCACGTAGACGGACGCAGCTCCATTCCAGTCCATTAGAAGCTTCACAGTGGCCCTGTAGAGCTTGAAAGCTTCCCTCATCTGGGTCCAGGCGCAACAGGGCTAGACCTCACCCAGGACAGTGGGCCTGAGGAAGATTGCTTATTCACAAAGGCTGCTTAGTCAGGATGAGAAGCCATCTACTGGGATGTCTTCATTAAACAGTTTCTACTATATTACATATTCTCAATGTTTCCTATGGGCAGCTGGCACTAACCAACTCTTGTTTATAAATGAGTGCCCTTTATAGTCTGTGGATGAACTATTCAAACAGAAAAAGTAGTAGGTAACACTTAAATGTCAATATATGCACAGAGATTTTATAGACTGTAAGTATTGTGGTTTAATCAAGATTTGTAAATACAGAGAGTGGATAAGTGATAAAGTTATTGTCAATTAAAATGAGAGGATGACACAGCACCTAGTGCATAATTCTTGATTATATCCATATATCATCCATATATAGCATATACATCAATATTTCTTGATGATATCCATAAACCACACCCAAGCACAGCTGCTGTTTGAGGCCAATTACTCTTATATGCTCAAACAATTAGAGATATTTCTTCTGAATGATTTTTATCTAATGCTGCTTTTGTTATTATAAAGACCATTAATGCTAGCAGCTGAGCAACTCCAGGAAGGTGCCGTTGTCCTGAGGTAATCAGAGGCATTCAGATGTTTCCTCTGTCCCAATTTCATTTGTATATTCATTTTTTTTAAACACTGTATGTCAATACATTGTAAAAGTTGAGGCTTTAATCACATAAAAGTGAGAAAATTCAGAGTTAGATTCCCAGAGCACTTCTAAGTGTGTCTTTGGACACACATCCGCAGTAAGAGCACAGTAGAGCCATTGAAAATATCCATGGAAAATTTTAGCAAATTCTAAGAAAATTTGTTACTCAAAAACTGCACAATTGTTTGTAAAACCTGTAGGTAAGTGGATAGGGAGTTACATGAATTTCACTCTGGATATATATTAAAAATACACTGTTCTATAATGAACTTCTCTTTCCTTCTCCTTCCCAAAGACCAGCTGCCTCCCTGTTTCTCCTACCCCAAATTTTTCCACCTAAAACCCTGGAGAAATATTCCTCTTCTCCAGAGATCTTCTTATGATGCCCTCTTCCTCCTCCCCAGAGGAATTCTACCTCCTCCATCCATACCCATCACCCAAGAGATTTTCCATATTTTTCTGCTTTTTTCCCCCCACAGACAAGGAAAAAGAAAATGATATCTCAGAACTTTTCTTTGCTAAAGAAAATTTTCCTCCGATACCCATAATTTTTGAAGGATTTATGAAACTTCATGAGAAGGCAGACATAATCTAATGAGCCCTTATTCATCTGGAGAGAATTTTTTTTAGAGATTTTGGCTGAAAATGGCTGACAATGGAAAACCACCAAAATCAGGATACAATAAAAATACACAGAAAAATAGAAAAAAATACATTCATTGGTTGATCTTTTCTGTATACTGTTCTTCCAACAAATTTGTGTGAATAAATTGATTGTATATAGTTTATGTTTAAACTGCACATTTTTCTACGTGTACATATGTACTATTTTGTGTGATTGCATATATATTGTGTGATTGTACATATGAGACAGCAGGATTTTGGCAGTTCTGTGAACCTTAAAAAGTGAACTGCAGATATTTTATGACAGATAAGCTAAATGTATTTTATGGGTTGATTGTGCCAAACAATCAACCCATCAGCACTTAACATATTTTAAACTAACCTTTCAAGAAATGGCAGGTCCCCCACAAGTTCTGCTGGCTGGCTCTTGGTCACTGTGACACTTAAAATGAAATGCATTGTAATTATTTATATTACTTTAGTGCTCAAGAGCCCTGGTCCTAGACCAGGTAGTTGTTGCACAAAAACGGCACAAAAAGATGGTCCTGTGCCCCCTGAAGAGTTTACAATTACCAGATACCCTTCTGGAGCAATTGAAGTGGCCCACACAAGTTAAGTGAGTGGCAGCTGAATAGATTAATAGATTCCAAAGTCAGAAGGGACCGTTGTGATCATCTAGTTTGATCATCTGTATAACACAGGCCACAGAAGTTCCCAGAAATAATGCCTAGAGTACGTCTTTTGGGAAAACATCCAATCTTGATTTTAAAATTGTGGGTGATGAAGAATCCACCACAACTCTTGGTAAGTTGCTCCAATGGTTAATTACTCTCGCTGTTAAAAAATGTGCCCCTTATTTCCAGTCTGCATTTGTCTAGCTTCAACTTCCAGTTATTAGATCTTGTTATATCTTTATTAGCTACATTGAAGAGCTCACTATTAATATTTGTTCCCCATGTAGTTACCTATAGTCTGTGACCAGGTCACACCTTAACCTTCTCTTTGTTAACCTAAATAGATTGAGCTCCTTGAGTCTATTACTATAAGGCATATTTTCTAATCCTATCATCATTCTAGTTGTTCTTTTCTCAACTCTCCAATTTATCAAACTTGAACTGAAACCAGAACTGCACACAGTATTCCAGTAGTGGTCACACCAGTGCAAAATACAGAGATAAAATAACCTCTCTATTCCTAATCAAGATATTTATGCATCCAAGGATTGCATTAGCCCTTTGGCCATAGCGTTGCACTGGGAGATCATGTTAGCTGATTATCCACCATGACCCCCAAATCTTTTTCATAGTCACTGCTTCCCAAGATAGAGTTCCCCATCCTGTAAGTATGGCCTATGTTCTTTATTCCTAGATGTATACAAATACATTTATCCATATTAAAATGCATATTATTTGCTTGCACCGAGCTTACCAAGTGATCCAGGTCACTCTGTATCAATGACCTAGCCTCTTCGTTATTCACCACTGTACCAATTTTTGTGTCATATACAAACTTTATCAGTGACAATTTTATGTTATCTTCCAGGTCATTAATAAACACGCTAAATAGCATAGAGCCCAGAACCAATCTCTGTGGCACCCCACTGGAAACACATCTGTTTGAAGATGATTCCCCATTTACAATCACATTTTGAGTCCTATCAATTATTCAGCTTTTAATCCACTTAATGTGGTGCCATGTTAATTTTTCAACTTTCTAGTATTTTTATCAAAATGTCATGCGGTACCAAGTCAACTGCCTTACAGAATTTCTAGTGCATTACATCAGCAAAATTACCTTTATCAAGCATACTTGTAATTTCATCCAAAAAAGATAGTTTGCCAGGATTTATTTTCCATAAATGTTGATTTGCATACATTACATAATGGCATATGGAGCTTTTTACCTCTAGGATACTCTTTTGAAGTTAGTACTGATTGAAAGTTGTTACTACCTGGAATCCTATGTAAAATAAGATTGGTGGTTTCCGTTCATTTTCTAGTGGATAAGTGTCCAGATCACACAAACTATGAGCAGCACTAATTAGCAGTTTAAGCATAGAAGTCAAGGATAGAATGGTCATGAAAATTAAACTATTTGCTTATCCCTAGAACCGGTCTGAAACATATGCCAGGAGGTGGGGCATCATGGGGAAGTTTTAACTGCCACAAAATGTATTCAAGGGACACCATCATAGATCCTAACCGCATCAGCCACACCGTCAGAGGCTCGTTCATCTGCACATCTACCAATGTGATATATGCCATCATGTGCCAGCAATGCCCCTCTGCCATGTACATTGGCCAAAATGGACAGTCTCTACGCAAAAGAATAAATGGATGCAAATCAGACGTCAAGAATTATAACATTCAAAAACCAGTCGGAGAACATTTCAACCTCCCTGGACACCCAATTACAGACCTAAAAGTCGCAATTATTCAACAAAAAAATTTCAAAAACAGACTCCAACAAGAAACTGCAGAACTGGAATTAATCTGCATACTGGACACCATTAGATTAGGCTTGAATAAAGACTGGGAGTGGATGAGTCATGACACTAACTAAATACTATTTCCCCATGCTAATTTTCCCCCTACTGTTACTCACACCTTCTTGTCAACAGTTTGAAATGGACCATCCTGATTATCACTACAAAAGTTTTTTTTCTCCTGCTGATAATAGCTCACTTTAATCGATTGGTCTCGTTAAGAGTTGGTATGGCAACCCCCATTTTTTCATGTTCTCTGTATATGTATATATATATAGAGATAGATAGATAGATATCTTCCTACTGTATTTTCCACTGCATGCATCTGATGAAGTGGGCTTTAGCCCACGAAAGCTTATGCTCAAATAAATTTATTCATCTCTAAGGTGCCACAAGCAGGGCCCGCTCCAGGCACCAGTGAAGGAAGGAGGTGCCTGGGGCGGCCAATAGAAAGGGGCGGCACTCCGTCCGTCATCGGGGCAGCACGTCCGGGTTTTCGGCTGCAATTTGGCGGTGGGCCCTTCAGGCCCTCTTGTCCTCTCCGGCAGCACTTCGGCAGCAGCTCAACCAGGCTTGGTTTGTTTTGTTTTTGGCCACAACCAGTCTTGCAGTTCTTAGTCAAAGTTGCCATGAAAGTCAATTGGTTCTTTTTTAACAAAAAGAGAATTATGTAGAAGATAACAAGAATAGTTAAGAAAAGCAGGATCAAATAAATCTTTAAAGCAACACTGAGAAGCAAAAAATAAAAACACAACACAATTTTTTAAAGATGAGTTTAATTTTAGGTTATATGATCAAGATCATGGCCCAAATTCTTTACTGTTGGCATAAAGCAGCTTTAAAGCCAGTACAGCTTTTATCACCCCAGCACAGATGATACAGAGCCAGTGTAACAGCTCCTATGCTATTCCTCTCCCTGTGGCTGATGTAGGGAGCAAGGTCATGGCAAAGGGGCATGGCCAGGGCTTCCCCTCATCCTAGCAATCTTTGGATATTGTAATAGCACCTTGGGATCATTGGCAATGGGCACAAGTTAGAACAGCCTTCAGGCTACTGCAAGTTACACAAGGAGATTCTCCTGATGCATCTCTGCCACAGAGTCAGTGTAATGCAAAGGTGATTTTATTATTACCTTTTGAGTTAATTATTACCCTTTGAGTTTGGCTAGCTGTTCTTCAAACTCCTTTTTGGCTTTTCTTATTACATTTTTACATTTAATTTGGCAGTGCTTATGCTCCTTTCTATTTACCTCACTAGGATTTGACTTCTACTTTTTAAAAGATGCCTTTTTATCTCTCCCTGCTTCTCTTACACGGTGGCTCTTTTTTAGTTCTTTTACTGTGTTTTATAATTTGGGGTATACATTTAAGCTGAGCCTCTATTATGGTGTCTTTGAAAAGTGTCCATGCAGCTTGCAGGGATTTCACTCTAGTCACTGTAGTACCTTTTAATTTCTGTTTAACTAACCTCCTCATTTTTGCATACTTCCCCTTTCTGAAATTAAATGCCACAGTGTTGGGCTGTTGAGGTGTTCTTCCCATCACAGGAATGTTAAATGTTATTATATTATGGTCACTATTTCCAAGCAGTTCTGTTATAGTTACCTCTTGGACCAGATCTGTGCTCCACTCAGGACTAGATCAAGAGTTGCCTCTCCCTTTTTGGGTTCCTGTACCAGCTGCTCCAAGAAGCAGTCATTTAAAGTATCGAGAAATTTTGTCTCTGCATTTCGTCCTGAGGTGACATGTACCCAGTCAATATGGGGATAATTGAAATCCCCCACTATTATTGAGTTCTTTATTTTGATAGCCTCTCTAATCTCCCTTAGCATTTCATCATCACTATCACTGTCCTGGTCAGGTGGTCGATAATAGATCCCTACTGTTATATTCTTATTAGAGCATGGAATTACTATCCATAGAGATTCTATGGAATGATTTTTATTTCATTTGATTCCACATTTTCTTTCACATATAGTGCCCCCCGCACAACCTGTTATGTCCTTCCGATATATTTTGTACCCCGGAATGATTGTGTCCCATTGATTGTCCTCACTCCACCAGGTTTCTGTGATACCTGTTATATCATAGAATATCAGGATTAGAAGGGACCTCAGGAGATCATCTAGTCTAACCCCCTGCTCAAAGAAGGACCAATCCCCAATTTTTGCCCCAAATCCCTAAATGGCCCCCTCAAGGATTGAACTCACAACCCTGGGTTTAGCAGGCCACTGCTCAAACCACTGAGCTATCCCTCCCCCCTCCTCTGTCTTTAACACGAGGCACTCTAGTTCACCCATCTTATTATTTAGACTTCTAGCATTTGTATACAAGCACTTTAAAACTTGTCACTGTTTATTTGTCTGCCCTTTTCTGATGTTTCAGATTCTTTATGTGAATGTTTCTCGTCTGATCTGGCCCATACTTTCTTCTCTTCCATTCCCTCCTCCTGACTAAAACCTAGAGAATCTCTATCAATAGACTCCTCTGTCCGATCCACATGCGCCTCTGCAGCAATCGGCTTTCCCTCATCTCTTAGTTTAAAAACTGCTCTGCAACCTTTTTAATGTTAAGTGCCAGCAGTCTGGATGCACTTTGGTTTAGGTGGAGCTCATCCTTCCTGTATAGGCTCCCCCTATCCCAAAAGTTTCCCCAGTTCCTAATAAATCTAAACCCCTCCTCTCTACACCATCGTCTCATCTACGCATTGAGACTCTGAAGCTCTGCCTGCCTACCTGGCCCTGTGCATGGAACTGGAAGCATTTCTGAGAATGCCACCATAGAGGTCCTGGATTTCAGTCTCTTTCCTAGCAGCCTAAATTTGGCCTCCAGGACGTCTCTCCTACCCTTCCCTATGTCATTGGTACCTACATGTACCACAACCACTGGCTCCTCCCAGCACTACACATAAGTCTATCTAGATGCCTCGAGAGATCCGCAACCTTCGCACCAGGCAGGCAAGTCACCATACGATTCTCCCGGTCATCACAAACCCAGCTATCTATGTTTCTAATGATCGAATCCCCCATTACTAACTCCTACCTTTTCCTAATGACTGGAGTTCCCTCCCCCGGAGAGGTAACCTCAGTGCGAGAGGAAACCCCAACATCATCTGGAAGGAGGGTCCCAACTATGGGAAGGTTTCCCTTTATTCCTGTTGACTTCTCTCCTTCTCTGTGCCTTTCACCCTCCTTAACAGCGCAGGGGCTGTCTGACCGGAGGTGGGACAAATCTACAGTGTCCCGGAAAGCCTCATCAACATGCCTCTCTGCCTCCCTTAGCTCCTCCAGTTCTGCCACTCTGGCCTCCAAAGCCCGTACATGGTCACTGAGGGCCAGGAGTTCCATGCACCAAATGCACACATACGCCATGGGCAGGTAATCATATATGCTACACTGAGTGCAATAAACAGGATAACGACCCGCTCTCTGCTGGGCTTCTGCCTGCATTTTCTCCTACAGCTACCTAGGTTAATGATAGGGTTTTTGATTAAATCAAGAAGTTTTGATTATAGGTTAGTTTAAAGGTTTTAAAGAATGGCAAGTGTACCTCGCCCCCTTCCCACTCCCCTTCCAAACTCCCTGTTAGCTGTCCCTGGTCACTTGCTCACTGCTTTATAAAGTCCTGGCCTTCTTGATAGCCCTGCCCCCTGACTAAGGGTCAGCCAAAGAACAGAGGCTTCTAGGTTTCAAACCTTGTTTCGAAGCTCCCAGCTTCCAACTGCAGGCCACAGCACACAGCCCTTCAAACAAACAAGCAAACAAACAAACAAACACAAGCTCAGCAAACAGCAAGTAACCCCCAAACACAAACACACACTACAGACATCCACTTACCACAAGGGTCCTGTATTTGCTCCTCCTTCATCTTGAGAACTCCCTCTCAAAACTCCCTGTTAACAACAAAAGAAGTAGAAAATATTTTTAGACCAGTCATTATTAAATATACTAACTTTTGCTTAAATTTTGGGTCAAACCAGAAATGGAGCTATTTTTAAATATCAGCTTTGTTAAATGTTACATAACTTTGGAAGATCAATGAATTTAAGGTTTCATCCAAACACTGTTAAAGTCAATGGGAGTTTTTCCACTGACTTCAATAGGTTTTGAATTTGGCCTTTAAAGACTATTTCAAATATGAAGAAGAAAAAAAAATAAAAAGTTGCCAACATTTTGAAATTGACATACAAATCAAAGTATAGTTTTTAAGGTTCAAGAATATTGTTTTTTCAAGTTTAAACCCTGCCGTTTTTCGGTGAGGTAAGATTATTTTTCTCTTTCCAAGGGAAAGAGTGGTCTCAGAGTTACAAGGACACCATCCCTGTATCAGACTGATTGCCCTGACCTTCTGATCAAGTTGGGCTGGACCCAGGTACCTTCTGAGCCCATCAACACTATTCGTGCATCTGACTTCTAACTCAAACAAAACTCTCATTTACTTCACTGCAGAACTGCAGTACTTAGCCCAAGCACTCTCTTTACCTGCACTTTTTAGGTTTTATTTTAGATGCAATGTTCTACAAAGTATATAAAAGCAGAGCGGGGAAAGGCTTTGTGTCAATTTCCAGTAGTATGCAACTCAGAGTCACATGGGAGAAACTGAAATTTGGTTTGTTAAACTCTATGCAGTCCTAATATCTTGAAATGTGGTTTCATCCCTCTCATAAGTTAAGTGGGGTTGTGCCTTTGATGGGAGACTTCTAAGAAAAATCCAGGTACTGCAGGAAGCGGAGTTGGTGATTCAGGAAGCAGTAATCCTCTTTCTGAGTCAGTACTGAGCTAGTTACTCATGACACGCGTATTGCTGGAAGTGCTGTCTCTTGAAAGAGAAGTAAAGCCAAGGTCCTAACACTTGAAATCATTAAAATACCATGAGATATTTTGCAAGGGTAGGAGTGCTAGCTCAGATCCTGGCAACATTCCACCTCAGGTAGTTACATTCCCTCTCTAGTTCAACTCGATACATTATTCTTAATTTTGTCCTCCCAAAACATTGCTGTTGTGACAATCTTGTTCCTTATCTGATTAGCTGACTGCCCAATGCAATTTGACAGATCTTTTCAACAGAAAATAAAATAAAGAAGGCTTTTCTGTTTCCAAATTAACCCTTACTTTAAGAGTTTAAGTTTCAAGGCTAATGGCATCTTCTTGAATCCCCCTATGATACTGAGTAGTGTGCTTTGAAAGCAGTCATGCTGGACCTTATTCCACACTTTTTACACATACTGCTGTTATCTCAGATAAAGTAGTCTCCACCAAGTAGAGGAAAACAGACTCTGTAAGTAATGTTGATGTTTGTTATTGTTTAGATTGCAGTGCTGTGCTGCTGTAAGATCGCTTGTATAGCTGCTCTTTTCTGATGGGAAAGAGCTCTCCCATCAACATAATTGAACCACCTCTAATGAGCGGCGGTAGCTATGTCAGCAGGAAAGCGTCTTCTGCCGACATAGCACTGTCCACACTGGCGCTTCTGTCGGTGTAACTTATGTCTCTCAGAAGGATAGTTTTTTCACACCCCTGGGCGACATAAGTTATACTGACAAAAGTGCTAGTGTAGACATAGCCTCCGTTAAATCCAAAACATTTTAACAAGCAGGGTGGGTCTGTGAATCAATATTTTGCCTCCTCCCTCCCCAAACATAACCAATTCCATTCACCACAGTCACATCATTATGAGTATGACTGGCCTGAGGATTTTGGTGAGGGTTAGCAAGGTGATCCTTTGACTTACACCTCAAAATTAAGAACTCATGTTACATTAAAAGGGAGGAAGGGGGAAGACCCAGCATCCTACTGCAGAAATGAATCCTAGCTGCCTGTTTCTATTGAGCCTAGTTATCAATTTGCAGCAATTTACATTTTCAAGGCCACCCTCACAGGGGTATTGGAACCATTTTTATAGGGGAGTGCTGATGATGGAAACCATGTATTTAGTGGTTTTTATTACTACTTCAAGCCAAGAGGTGAGGCAGCACCCCTAGTTCCAGCAAAACTGACCTTCACTAACACAAAGGATAATTTTTTTAAACAAATTCTGATTTTCCCCTTCATAAAGCTCAAAGGCCAAGCTCTGTTAACAAAAGGCTCACATAAACTCCCACCAAACCCCTCCAGCTGATCACTGGTATGACAAAGGGCAAAATTTGGCCCACTGTCTGTAAAGCACTTGGTAATGAAAGGCACTGTGTAAAATATTTTCATAATGGAAACTAACTTGAAATCTTAACCATTGTGGTTGCTATCACTCCTGTTATAATTAACAGCATGTGTATTAGCACTTAATACTGTACGCGATTAAACTAGCTCACAGAGGAAAGCTGTGTATGGTTTTTTTTTAACCAGAGGGAGGAGGAGATGTCCTCCAATTTGTTCTTTTAATCTCTATATTGAATTTTTGAGGGAGCTGACAAAAATATATACAAATAGAAAAAATAAATACTGAGACACAAATATTCTCATATTTTTTCAGTAAATGTACTGTAAAAATACTTACAAGAAACACCATGAATATAATTTTATTTAAAATATACAATTACAAATTCACCTAGATTAGCAACTAAAGTCTCCCAACTTAATTATTTTTACCTTGAAAGGGGGTCTAAAAAAAGTACTACATTTTTTGCAACCTGAGCTCTCTTGAATTATCTGTCACTTACAAGGGTTCATTATCAAAGTATTGTACAGCGTTTTAGCTGTAAAACATCAAGACATTTGTCTGGACTTTGGAAGAGATTTTATGATGTTTTGGATTTTATTTTAGTGCAATGCTCTGAAGAAAAATATTTTTAAAGGGGAAAATAAGAACTTCTTTGTCACTTTCTTAGTGCCTTGGATCTAGATGGAACATCTAATGCTGTGATCTATTTGCTCTTTTGGCTGCACTTTGGCCACCTCTGCTCTAACACTCTGAGGTATAGTATTTACTATATATTTATCATGAGCTACATGGACTCCAAGCGGCATACCAAATAATTTTCCACTATCATGCAATTTGGGGAAATTTAATCTTTTTTTTTTGTCTTTTCTGTCTCTGTGCTACAAACAGAAAGCCTCTGCTTCCTCCACACCCACTCCCTTTGCCAATAATCTCATTGTAACTTCCTGTCAGTTTCACACACTCTGTGATGAACTTCCTCTAAGCAAGAGCTTTATCTGAACACACCACATTAACCATTTGCTTAATAAGTATTTCCCTTAAATATAAATAATTTATTCCTAACATTTAAGTCTTTAAATACATTGTTATTCAAATGAGAGAGAACACTTGTGACTTTAAGAAAAAAGGCATTTTATATTATTCAATATAAAACTAATATGAATGGGGGAAGAAGGCTCAAGAAAGATCATAGTTCCTTCAACTTTAATCGGTCCCCTGCCCTTGTGGCAGTGGAGGCTAATGATAAGTTGTAAGGGTTGGGAGGTTTAATAAGGCATGTCCAGAGTAATAATATTTTGTGTTTATATGATACCAATTATCCAAGGATCTCAAAGCACTTTACAAACATGGGTAAGAATTAAGGGGGTCTATGCATTTGTTTTAATTTTTTACATTTCTCCCCAGTTTTTTTTAATAATTTAAGGAGCTGTTTATACATTGAGATCAGTATTAAACCAATCTCATGGTTTTAACTGATCTGTAACTATTAGGAATTAGGATGAGACGTTGGTGGGGAAGTAGATTCTTCCTTATCTGCCTATTGTGGGGTTTCTTGCACCTCTTTTCGAAGCGTATGGTGCTTCTCTGGGTTGGAGACTGGATACAAGACTAGACAGACCATAACTCTGATCCAATATGGCAATTTCGTATGTTCCTAGAGTTAGCCTTCTCATATTTCAGTTCCTGACTGATGGCAATACCACAGGAAGACTAGATCTTGCTTTATTTCATTCCCCTAACTCGCTCTCTGAGGCAAAAAGAAAAGGAGGACTTGTTGCACCCTAGAGACTAACCAATTTATTAGAGCATAAGCTTTCGTGAGCTACAGCTCACTTCCTCAGATGCATATCGTGGAAACTGCAGCAGGCTTTATATATACACAGAGAATATGAAACAATACCTATTCCCACCCCACTGTCCTGCTGGTAATAGCTTATCTAAAGTGATTTCCAGCACAAATCCAGGAACGCAGAAATGCCAATCATGAAGTATTTGCGATTATGCAAATTCTAACACAGAGATTGGGGAACCGGGCTCAGCAACCACCCTTGATCTCCCTGATGTGAGTTGCTAGGACCCTGAGTGGGGCAGTGAAGGGTAAGAGGGTAGTCAGTGCAAGGGTCTGACCCCTCAGAGGGCATGCTGGCGGTTGTGGCGTAACAGACCAAGTCAGTGAGAATCCATTGGCATGACAAGCTACACACGTTGTCACAGGCTAAAGCTGATTCAGACCCTTAAGAGACAAGGCGGGCGAGGTAACAGCTTTTATTGGACCAACTTCTACAGATAGCAAAAGCGTCTGTCACAGGCAGGTACAAACCACACGGTGTTGGGCAGTAACCCACCCGTGCTACCCCCGAGCCCCCACCCCTCTGCCCTAGCGTACCCGCCAGCACACCCCCAGCGCGCGACGTGCCCGCCCCGCCCCGCCCCGCCCTCTCTCGGGCACGGCTCCACTACCCCGCGAGGGGATGGAGGGAGTCACCCTGACCGGGGGGAAGGGGAGGGAGGTTCCATCTGAGGCGGGGGAGGGGCCGCGGGGGCCGCCGGGCTAGGGTTCGCGCGTGCGCAGTTTCGGAGCAGGGCGGAGAGGTCACCTCTCCCCAACCCCCACCCCCACCCCCGCCGCCGGAACGAGCTAGGGAAACCAAAGCGAGGCTCGGCGTGCAGCGTCCGCGTCACGACGACGGCTTCAAGCCTCGCCCAGGCAGCGGTAGCGAGAGAGGGAGCGGGTGTGCGGAGCAGGCTCGGCCGGGGAGGAGGCGACAGGAGGAGCGGCGGCGCCGTCCGGTAGGCGGCGGCGGCTGAGAGGGGAGCGGGGTGGTTGGGCCCCGGGCGGGACACTCCGGTACCGGGCGGGCGGTGGCTGCGGCAGCGGCGTGTGTCTGGTACAGGTGGCCCCGCGGCAGAGGGAGCGGAGCGGGCAAAGGGGGCCGGGGCGGCGGCGGCGGCGGCCGCCGCGCCGACTGGAAGAGCGCGCTGTGTGGAAAGGGGGCAAGTGTCTGAACATGGCGGAGCAGGAACCGAGAGCGGCCGCCGCCGCCTCCTGCCCCCGGCAGCGGGGACACGCGGGGGGGGGGGGAGAGTCTGGGGCTTGGCTGCCACTCGCTTCCCCGCCCCTCGAGCTTTGGGGGGGGGGCGCCCCGGCGCCCGCCCGCCTGCCCCGAAGTTAGAGCGGAAGCGGAAAGTTGTAACCCCTGAGCTCTGAGCTGTTTCCCAGCCCGCGCCTGGGCCGGCGGGGGTCAGGGGCCTCTCGGCTCCGGGCGGTGAAGAAAGTTCTCACCCCCGCCTTGTCAGCCCGTTGTGGGAAGTCTGCGTCCAGCCCCACCTAGGCCGGCAGTATCAGCCGCTGGAGAGAAGCTGCTCACAGTTTCCATCACCCTCCCCCGGCGTGGGGCGAGAGTGTCCTGCCCATAGGCCTCGTCCGTTTCACTTGCATTGGACTGAGGTGATCCCCTGCCATGGTGTCGGCCCCCAAAGTCCGGGCATCACGGGCAACATATTAAGACTGCGCTGGCTCTTACCTCGCGAAACGTTCTCTCTTCATCCCTTCGTGCTGGTGGTGGGTTTTTTTGTTTTGTTTTCTGCTTTTAAACTTCTGGTTTCTGTGCTGTTTATACAGTGCCTCAAGTGTGCTGAGCACTTGGTAGTGGGACTAAGAAGGCACAGTGCCTGCCCAGAAAGAGCTTGCCATGTAAATAGACAACACTGCAGTCATTTAATGTTTATGAATCTTCTGAAAACATCTGAATCTTCTGAAAAGGAAAAGAAACCTGGGGAATTTGTAGGTCTTGATCATCTAGTCTGAATTATTATATAATACTGGCTGAAAAACCTCACCCAATAACTTCTGTATCAAGCCCCCAACTTTGAGGTATAGTATATTTTAGAAAGGTATCCAGGGTGGCGTGACTGAAAGCTGTCAAAATTTATGCCACAGAAGAATAAAATGAGGCCTTGTAGGATGTGATCATTATACTGTAGTCCAAATTGACACAAGTTAGACTGTGCAACATTTACTGAAATGCTGTTGTTCTTTGACTTTTTTAAAAGGAATGGGTAATAAATGCTATTTAGGAAATGTCTCTCCATTTTGAAAAGAGTTTCTGTATTACTTGTGGTATAAGTGTGTAACTTTGTGTGACTCCAAAAAGGAATATTTAGACAACATCACAAACCAAGCATTTTTAATGCAGTTGGGACTCACTCATCTGGAAATTTTGATAGCACATTTAATTAAATATAACAACCAGTTCTTGTATAGGAACTCTGAGATTTGTGAGTTCAAGCACTGACCCCCTCAGAATATATTCTCAGATAGCTAGCCTGAGCCGCCGCCACCCCTGCTGTCATAGCCACACTACTATTTCTGTCTACCTGTGGTGGGAAGCCACCCTTCCAGGTGCTATGTAGACATACCCTAAAGCAGGGGTCGGCAGCCTTTCAGAAGTGGTGTGCAGAGTCTTCATTTATTCACTCTATTTTAAGGTTTCACGGGCCAGTAATACATTTTAACGTTTTTAGAAGGTTTCTTTCTAAAAATCTATAATATATAACTAAACTATTGTTGTATGTAAAGTAAATAAGGTTTTTAAAATGTTTAAGAAGCTTCATTTAAAATTAAATTAAAATGTAGAGCCGAGCAGTGTGAGTGCCACTGAAAATCAGCTCGCGTGCCATAGGTTGCCTACCCCTGCCCTAAAGAGAGACGCTGGCAGCAGAGTAGTAGACTCTTTCAGCTTTGAGATGAAAAAACTGTTATGCCAAACTATAGTTAAGTCTTAACTGTCTTTGCAAACCTCTGTGGTCTGCTGTTATATATGATAGTGTCTCTGTTTAGTCAGTTAAGGCCATTTATCATCTCTAGGTACCTGCCTGTTACATGGACATCTCCTCTACTGAAACTGTGAGATTGCTAGACCACAATTAAGTGCAAGATTTAAGATTAAGCAAAGCTTGCTTCTTCAAACTGTTGATAAACTGCTGTATACCAGCTAAAAGTTACATCGGGGTGGGCAAACTAAGGCCCCTGGGCCTTATCCAGCCCACAGGATCTCCCTCCCTGCCCCAAACCCATGGTGCCACGGGGCTAAGGCAGGTTTCCTGCCTGCCCTGGCCCTGCACTGCTCCTGGAAGTGGCCAGCACCATGTCCCTGCGGCCCCTGGGGGAGGTAAGGGAGCAGAGGGCTCCATGCACTGCCATCACCTGCGGGTACCTCCCTCAACTCCCATTGGCTGCGGTTCCCCGTTCCTGGCCAATGCCAGCTGCAGGGGGCAGTGTATGCAGAGCCCTGTGCTGCCCCGCCTCCACCAGGAGCCACAGGGATGTGGTACCAGCCGTTTCTGGGAGCAGTGCAGGAACAGGGCAGGCAGGGAGCCTGCCTTAGCCCCGCTGTGTGCTGCTGCCACAATGGAGCTGCTCAAGGTAAGCAGCGCCGGGTCAGAGCCCGAACTTCTTCTGCACCCCAACTCCCTGCCACACCCCAACCCCATGCCCTGAGCCCCTTTATGCACACCGCACTCCCTCCCTAACCCCAACACTACATTCATGGTCCTCTTCTTCCTAATGGATGAAAGAGTGTCAGAAGTAACTAACACAACTCCTCACGTGCACATACACATACCAGTTTACTGTCCTTGATCATACTGACACTATAGGGTAGTTTCTCTAGGGCCTTGTCAAGAGTTAGAAAAAGCTGAGTTTCATTATTTTTTTTAAAGTTAGCTGAGATCTCATGTGCTGTTCTTTTTAATGTGAGGTTTTTTTTTTTTAAACAAACACAAAACCAACTCTGGTAGAGTTGACAAGGAGTTAACCACTTTTGAAAACATGTTCAAGTGCTAATACACTTTAAATAGCACTAATTAAAACATCTAGCAAAATATTCTTTAAAAAACACCTCTTCTCCTAGCACTTGTCCTACATGGGGCAACTGACTGGCATAGTAATAGTGGAATAGCTAGTCACTCTTAGTCCAGAATAGTGTCCACATAGGGAAGTTATACTGGCACCGCTTTAGTGTAATAGCTATTCTGCTATAGCTACGCTGTTCAATTTCCCCATGTTGACAAGTCCCAAGTCTAGACAAGCACTACCTGGTAGCCATCGTACAGATCAGTATCCCTCCCTCTAGCATTGTTGTGGTAAAATCCCTCTTCCAGAAATGAAATTAGTCCTGTGAATTATTTTTTTAGCTGCAGACGACCATGTCTCCTCCACGTAGAAAAACCTATACAATATTTAAGGCTACTGAAATAAGGGTGATTTAAGTTTTACACTTGTTTATATACTGTTAAGTGGTTCTCAACCACCTGTATGCTGTGACCGCATGTTCTTACAGAAAAAGGTTTTAGGCACTTTCTCCCTTCTAGCCATAAACAAAGGGAGGAGGGTTATGACTGTCAAACCTATAAAGTAGTTAACTTTGGATACAAAATGAAACTGCTGCTGATATAGCTCCATCATTCCAGAGATACTTCTCCTTAATGTCACCATATTTTGACTCCTGGTTCTTCTGTGATGGTTTTCACCAAGTACACTCTAGTCATTCGTGGGACCTTACAGAAGTTCATCTGACAGCACCCCAAACAACTGTTGCAATGGAACTTTCAAAAGCCACTCTGCAATATCACTTTATGCTTAGTCCATAGATTCCCAACTGGAAAGCCAAATGGGAGCGGACACTACTTGAAGCAAGGGCTGCTGTGCAGCCATGGAAGGACCCTGCCAGGGCAGGAAGGCCAGGCAGCAGCACAGAGACACAGATCAGGCCCCTCTGTTGAAGGGGTTTCTTCCTTGAAAACCATGTGGCTCAGAGGCTGCATCCCTGGTCTCTTCTGCAAGCCTCTAATTTTTAATCCTGTAAGGGGATTCTCAGTTTCCAGGGCCACTTGTACCCCTCCTGCAGGCATTGCAACTTAAAGGGTGAATGATTTGAACCTTAATTGCATCCCGTTCCTCTAAAGTATATTATGTGCCAGTGTTACTAGTATCTCCAGGACTAATACATGAACAAATAATCTTAGAACAGCTGTTATAAAATAGAAAGTTCCTGTAAATTGCAGACACTGTTAAAGGTAATCTTGAAATTTTTTTTTATTGGACTTGTCCTTTTTTGCTTTGTGCTTTTTCTGCTAGGACTGAACGTCCTCTTCTTTTGTAACCTTGGAAATATCAGTAATTGCAATTCTGGCCTTCTCTTATTTTGCTGTGGGGGGCTTGTTGGGAATGTATTGTTAGTTCTTATTCACCTAAATAAAGGGTAGAGAAGTTTGAATGCTAAACAGACTTGCTTGTTTGAGTACTTAATTGCTGAAACTAACTCTCTTAAACAGTTTTTAACCGTCTGAATTTCTGTAGATTAAGAGGAGAGGTCTGGATTAACCATGCCATTTTCCCCTAGTATAAGCCAAGTTTAGCACTCGTTCCTTGATTTAGTGGGTCAAGATTGGCCATAGGGGATATCCTTTTGTTGACCACTGCGGTAGTGTGTGGTAGCTAACCCTGACCTGATCTAACCCTTCCTAATAGTCTGGACAAGGGGTGGGCAAACTTTTTGGGCCGAGGGACACATCTGGGTAGGGAAATTGTATGCAGGGCCAGGGCAGGGGTGCACGAGGGGGTGTGGGGAGGGGGGTGCAGTGTGCAGGAACGGGCTCAGGCAAGGGATTGGGGCAGAGGAGCAGTGTGGGGTGTATGAGGGGGCTCTGGGAAGGGAGTTGGGGTGCAGGATGGGGCTCAGGGCAGGGGTGCAGACTGTGGGAGGGAGCTCAGGACAGGGGGTTGGGGTGCAGAGGGCACAGAGTTGGGATGCAGGAGGGGTGTGGCGGGGGTTGGGGTGCAGGGTGCAACCTGGGCTCAGAACGGGGGGTGCATGGTGCAGCAGGGGCTCAGGGCAGGGGGGTGTGGGCTACAGCCTGGCGTCGCTTAACTAAAGTGGCTCCAGGGTAGCAGCAGCAGGCACTGGGGCCAGGGCAGGCTCCCTGTCTGCCTGACCTGGCCCCATGCCACGCCTCTCCAGGAAGCGGCTGGAACCATGTCCACATGTGGCCCTTGAGGGAGGGGAGCCACAGGGCTCTGTGCACTGCCCTTGCCACGCCTCCAGGTACCTCCCCTGCAGCTCCCATTGGCCACGGTTCCCCGTTCCCGGCCAATGGGAGGTGCAGGGGGCGGTGCCTGGAGGCAAGGGCAATGCATGAAGCCCTCTTCTTTCCTCTCCCCTGCTCTGGCCACAGGAATGTGGTGCTGGCCGCTTCTGTGAGTGGTGCGGGGCCTGCGGCGCCACGGAGGGCAATCCCGCAGGCTGGATCCAAAGCCCTGAGTGCCCTGATCTGGGCTGTAGTTTGCCCACCCTGATCTGGACTGTTCCTGACTAAAGCTCTTTCCTTTCCATTGCTCAGTGTTAATTCTCTTGGCTTTTGATGTCACTCTGGTACAGTAGGACCTCAGAGTTACGAACACCAGATTTATGAACTGACCAGTCAATAGCACACCTCATTTGGAACTGGAAGTACACAATCGGGCAGCAGCGGAGAGGTGCGGGGGGGGGAGCCAGTAAAATACTGTGTTAAATGCTGCTTTCCCTTTTATTTTTTAGTAGTTTACATTTGTCTTCTGCATAGTGAAGTTTCATAGCTGTATTAAGTCAATGTTCAGCTGTAAAAATTTGGAAGAACCACCATAATGTTTTGTTCGGAGTTACAAACAACCTCCATTCCTGAGGTGTTCGTAACTCTGAGGTTCTACTGTAGTTCTCCAGTCCTCAAAGAGGCTTCTAATTTGGATTGCATTTGAGTTTCTAATGTATGAAACTTTAAAGAAAATAGGTGCAGTTTTCTTGCTTCTTCATGATATATAAAGCTTTTTTTAAAGATGACCTGCAAATGAACAGTTTGTCAGCAAGCTGTATGGAGGAGTGTGGGGAAGTGGAGGAGGGAAAACTAAATATTTCAGATTTCCTTTTCTGCACATGTAAACACCATTGAAGTCTAAGATTCGTGTGTTGAGTAGCTGCAGGATCAGGCCCATGCAGTTATATTTGTTTTTTAAAAAGGCTTGATGGAAAATTAATTTGCTCATTTAAGATGAAGCTTAATTGCAAAATGTAGTATTCTTGTGTATAATTTTGGGTTGCTTGGGCACTTAGCTGTCACTACTGCTCCTATGATAAGTAAGCTTGTGTAATTTTAATTCCCATGAGTGCAATTAAATACAAATTTATGAATTTTTTTTGATTGGATATCTTCCAGGCTTTGCCTATAAAAGGCAAACTGCCTTATGGAAATTGTAAGAAAAATTTACTTTTCTTCCTAAATATGGGGAAAGAAAGGAATAATCTTTTACCTATTTAAAAATATTGCAAACACTTTAAAATAACATAAAGCTTAAATATTTGAGATTAAAAAGGTATAGAATAGAAATGATTATTGAAGTGTTCATATGAAATTTGTTCTTGAATTCCAGTTATGACTTTCTTCACATTTAGCAATAAAATCCCATTTGAAATGTACTAAGCTTGTAGCACTTGCAGCTGAAACTAAACTGCTGTTGCATGCATGGACAGTTCAGCTGAGTAGCGAAGCAAGTGTGTTAGGCATGCATGTGATCTGATACAGCTACTCTGCACATGCTCTTTGCTCAATACTTGTGACCTTATTAAATGTAAAGTTCAAATGGATTTCTGGTCACTTTGTAAGATACACAGGCAAGAGTCCTCCTCTAAGTTTTCCTCAGCTATGAAGCGCTTCAAGTTGTTAGGAGAACAGCTTCTTGCTAAATAGATGAGAAAAGATGAACCAATAGAGCAGGGGTGGCCAACCTGTGGCTCCAGAGCCGCATGCGGTTTTTCAGAAGTTTAATATGCAGCTCCTTGCATAGGTGCCGAATCTGGAGCTACAGGCGCTAACTTTCCAATGTGCCAGTGGTGCTCACTGCTTAACCCCTGGCTCTGCCCTATGTCCTGACCCCACTCCACCCCTTCCCCCAAGACTCCTGCCCATTCCCCAGAGCCTGCCATGCCCTCGCTCTCCCCCCCCCCCTCGAGCCTCCTGCATGCTGTGAAACAGCTGACTGTGGTGGGTGGGAGGTGTGGGGGGGAGAGGGAGTTGCTGATTGGTGGGGCTACCAGCAGGTGGGAGGCACTGGGGGCAGGAGATGGGGAGTGGATGTAGGGGCTGCTGACACGTTACTGTGGCTCTTTGAGAAAGAGCCAGAATTTACCAATGTACATTGCCAGTCTCTGGTTGGCCACCCCTGCAGTAGAGTGTAGCTAAAATAGTGCCTATGTGAGGCTTACACAAGTTGCAAATTATAAACAACAAAAACTACATTAGAAGAATGCAAAGATTGCAAAGTCAAGCACTCAAACATTAGGAAATGCCAGAATTAAGCTTGCCTATAGGATATTAATTTGGTTGGAGGTGGGTGGGGTTGCTGTTACAGTCTTTAATGACATGATACAGTATTTTTTTTCAACAGGTCCCATCACATTCAGTGTGCAGGATGAATGGTGAATTCAACTTTTTTTTCCTCATCCTAATTCAGTGTGTGGCCCCATGCCTTATTTGCTGCATGCTATTTAAAATCTCAGTTGATTACTGTATTAATTTATGCATGGTTTTTTCTATGCTACCACTCATTACCATACCATCTGTTTCATGTTTCACAAACATTAATGAATTTATCTCTTGAAGTAAGATGGTATTATTCCCAGTTCTCAGATGGAGAGCTGAGGCACACCGACTAAAGCTAAAAATATCAACTTGGGCATCAAAATTAGTGAGTATAACTAAGGCCTGACTTCTCAGTACTTAGCACTTTTAAAGTTCTTCATATGTTCAAAGCACAGCTCTCCCATTATTTTGAATCACATTTTTAAGCATTTGTCACTCTGCAAATCAAGCCTGGGTTGGCTCAAGGTAGGCGCACAGGAAATGAGGAATTTTACAGGTGACTGGCCATTGTGTGTTAGGTTTTGTGCCTTGCCCAACATTGCATGAGAACTTTGTGGTAGAGATAGAATCCAGTTCAGAGTGGCATTCAGCTGCCTTAACTGTAAGACCATCCTTTCTCTTCCTGCATCCTTTTGCCTCCTTTACCACATACCTTCCAGCTTCTTCAACAAGTGATGGCAACAGCCTCATTCTCTACACAATGCTGACTCATTCCCTGCGCACAGGTTGGTTCTGTGCACTGAATAAGGCAGTCATCAGAGTTGGAACTTTCAGATCCGCAGCACAGACTTCTGTCACTTAAAAAGGGGTAACTAGTAAAAGTGGTGGGCTGTTATCCTCCATGTGGACCAGCCACTAGAGAGAGATATGAGGCACACTTTGCCAGTGGTATTCACAGCTGTTTGATGACAACCAAGAAATGTTGGGACTCTGGAATCCTGGATTCAATTCCAGGTTCTGCAGAGGATTATGCTCTAATACAGGGGAGGGCAAACTACAGCCCACAGGCCAGATCCGGCCCATGGGATTGCCAGCCCCATGGCGCAGTGGGATTAAGGCAGGCTCCCTGCCTGACCCTGCCCTGCGCTGCTCCCGGAAGCCAGTGGCACCACATCTCTGCAGCCCTGGGGTACAGGGGGAGGGGGAAAGGTAGGTGGCCGGAGGGCTTTGCGCGCTGCCCTCGCCTGCATGCACCACCTCCCGTGGTTCCCATTGGCCAGGAACAGGGAACCATGGCCAATGGAAGCTTCGGGGGTAGTACCCACAGGCGAGGGTAGTGCATGGCAGAGCCGCCTGCCCCACCCCACCCCTAGGAGCCACTGCTGGACATGCTGGCCACTTCCGGGAGCCACACGGGGCCAGGATGGGCAGGCAGGCAGGGAGACTGCCTTAGCCCTGCAGCTGGGCCGGAGCCCGAACCCCTCCTGTACCCCTACCCTGAGCCCCTTCCTGCATACCGCACTCGCTCCCGCAACCCCCTGCTCCAGCCTTACATTCATGGCCCTACATACAACTTCCCCACCCAGATGTGGCCCTCAGGCCAAAAAGTTTGCACACACCTGCTCTAATAGATGCAGAAGAGTCTAACTTGTGTGTCCTTCCCCAGCCTACACCTGGCCCCTCTCCTCTCATTACATCTCTGCATATGAGCAAGTCAGGCAGCTTCTTTATACTTCACACTGTCTGTGTGCCAGGAAGGAGAAAGAGTACAAGAATGTCTCCCTATTTCTAGTTCTCGTGCTTGGAGGAACAAATGCATAAGAAGTCTTACTCAGCCCTGGAGTAGAGCATGTTCAGTCGTTCTGTGGCGATCTTTTGCATTCTCAGTTTGGCCAGCATGTAGGAACAGTGGGGATGGAATAATCTCAATGCAGATGAAATCTTTGGAGAATAATGCTTCGAACATCTCCACTGGGCATAAGATTTACTGAGGAAAAGTGCCGTATAAAGGATAGACTATTATTAGTTCCTGAAAAACCTCAGTTCATATTAACTTAGTTAAATTTGGGTAGATTGTTGTGTCCAAAACATGTGCTTGACTGCAGGTGTGATTCCTTTGACAAATTAAGTCTCTGAGCTAAAATATGGGGGGAGCAAGGGCTCGGTGATATGGTTGCAAGAAAATTTTAACATTGTCAAAACTCCCTTTCCCCTTATTTTGGAGGAAATGCCTGAACTGAAAAATTCAAAGGCATTGAGGCAAAAGTCCTACTTGGAAAACTTCAGCCTGAGTGGTTGAAATTTAGCAAATTTTTGAGTAACTGAAAGCAGGGTCTTCTACTGGAAAGTGTTAGCTAAACTTAACTATATAGGCATTGCTACAAGCACCGTCAATATTTCTCTCACAAGTTAGCAAAGCTTGGAAGTTCTACTTAAACATTTTAGAGCAAGATTATGAAAAAAGAACTCTTATAGAATCTTAAGTTAAATTTGTGTGGTTAAGACCTTGAATCAGGAAATGACGGAATGTTGTACATGCGGCCTTAAAGGTGACTTGCAAAGAAAGAAAAAAGGTGTTTGTACCCTTTAATCTTTTCATGATGTATAAGAAGTTCTGAAATTTCTAACTTGTGTTGCATCAGAAATTTGGGTCCTGTGTAGCCTGGAAGATTAACTGGAGAACTAGTACAATGACATTAGAAGAACAAAGGTAAAATTGAGAGGGGAAAGATTAGTCATCTTAAAATCTTTCTTTATAGTAAAATTTTGAAGAAAGGATGTCTTAAAATTGAAGACACACACCTTACCTAAAATGGTAAAGTGCTAACTATACAAATTGAGACTTCCCAACCACTGATTGAAAACAAAGATGAGTTGGTATTCCTGGTTTTTTCAAAGATGATTAAAAAATAGACAGACCTTCTTAAAAGCAACTAAACTTCCAGTTCTCCTTCATGTCATAAAGAAGCAAATGTGTTTATGCTCAGCTTTTTTTAAAAAAATAATAAAAGTATTTGGCAGTTACCTTTTAACTCTTGTGTATATCAAATAGTCTTTCATTGCAAGATACTATTTTAGAGCTCTTCAAAAGTTTTCTGACAAATGTTAAGTTTAATTGGAAAATACCAGTTTGCTGAAGTGAAATGTTTTGGCAAGTCTGTAATGGTTTCAAGGAATCTGTCAAGGAGTCAATGTTCCAGAAAGTCAGCCAGCCCTGCTCTCAGCACTGCTGGATGACCCGCTCTGTGGCAGCACTGTTGGGCTTCCTGCTCTGTTGCAAGGAGCCCAGAACTATGAGAACCTGGGCTCCAGCTGGGGCTCCTTCGCAGCCCCGGCATGTCAGGGCTTCCAGGCTCCCTGCTTGGAGCCAAGAACCTGAAAGTTCTAAATGCCCCAGCTCTAGTCACTGATAGACTCTTGGATCCATAGTAAGGAGCTGTAAGTCCTGTGACCAGCTCTCAGGGTCCATGCCTCTGGGGCAGCCATGCAGTGCAGACTTCCCCAGGCTGGGAATCCCAAGGTTTCCAAACTCCTGGTCTAGCTGTCTCCCTGTGTTGCCTCATTGGGAGTCAGTTCAAAACGAGATGCCGAAATATTGGAATGTCTCATGAACCAAGAACTCTGAATTTTGGTCAGCTCTTACTACTGTATTTCTGAAACATAGTATTCTAACTCTTACGGAACTCTTAACCTTGTCATTTCTTAATTTGAGTGTTTAACTCTGTTCTGGTAGCAAAAACAGTACATGATTGAAGAAACAATGGCAAAATGTTTAATATGCAGCAAGTTGAGGTATGTATCTGCCACATGCTGGCCTGCCTCAGACTAACTGTCCATATGTGGACCTTGCTGATGTGCATTAACAGTTCATTAATGCAATGCAGTCTGGCCCTCTTAGAAATGGGGCTAGATCAGATCGCATTAACAAACTGTTAATGTGCATCATCAGGGTCCACATAAACAAGTTTCTCTCACTCACCTGCCAAAGATTGACCCCCACACCAGCTGAGAACTAATTGTTCCTGCAGACAAGCCCTGACAAAACTTAACTAAAGTAGTAATATTCCTTAAAACATAGGTATCAAAAGAAGACAACTTCAGCAGAGACTGAACTGATTGATTAAACTTGGAAGGGATAAAATTTTCATATTGAAAGTTGGTTAAAATTTAAAATAGTGACTCTTTGCCTCAATTTCTGCCCCTAGTATTAAGCGTCACCCAGAATAGCTGAATGATTCTGCTGAAATGGTTTGCATGAAATTAACAAAGTTGCACTCTTAAATAGTGAGGTTAGTCATCAGCAGCAGTAACAGGTCCTCAGATACTTTTATGGTCACAGTATAAATAAGAGCTATCAATTGCCCATACTGAGGAAGACTGAGAGGCGTTGGCTCACAATTAGAGGGTTCCTTTCAGCCACAAGAAATGGGTTTTCTTAGTCTGATAGAACTTTTCTGGAAGCTCTAACGGTGTTCCATGGAACACAGGTTTAGTGTGACTCATTAAAGTAAATTGACATGGTCTATCCAGTAAAGTCAATGCCACTATAATCCAGTAAGAACAGATTCTTGTCTGAAAGACCAAGGGAACCCAAAAAAACCCCCCTTTTTATTTATTTTAAAACAACTTTGTTAAACCATCTACAGTAAAAGCTTTTTTTAATTTGGCATGTTGAGGGAACAGGGGGTGTCGGTAAGTGGGGAAAAATTCCAGTTAACTAAGAGGGTGGGAGGGGGCTCGGGGCAGTGAGTTGGGGTGCAGGAGGGGTTTCAGGGTGCTGGATCCAGGGTGGGGAGCACTCACCTTGGGTGGTTCCCTGCAAGCGGTGACCTGTTCCTAGGCGGAGGCGCAGCTAGGCAGCTCTGCATGCTTCCTCCGCCCGCAGGCGCCACCCCCGCAGCTCCCATTGGCTGCGGTTCCCGCTTGGGGCGGTTAATGTGGAGAGCAGGATAACCGAGGTGCGGATAAACAGGGTTCTGCTGTTGTTTTTACATTTTGTGAAAAAATAACTAAAAATTCTGTGTAAAACTGCAAATTCCATGTTTTTCTGTGGCAGCCGATTTCTAGGATCCCTGGTCGTGATTCATCCAAAATCACCAGTTGCTAACATTTAATGATGTATATAACATCAGTTAATTTTCTCTCCCTGCTTGTTTATGGCAGACAAAGGATTTGTCACAGCAGGGTTCCTGAATTGGACAGAACATCTAATGTCAATAAAGGCCAGTCACATCAAGGGAACCAAACACATAGGATGACTGGCTCAGCAGGCAATCAATATAACAAGCAGAATCGAGTTAGAATCAGCAAGTATAAGCAGATATCATGGATAACTCAAGCTGGATCTTATTTTTTTCTGCAGATAATGTTAAAATACCTTTTTCTTCACAAGGAAAAAATGTTAGTGAATGATTTCATGTAGTAAAAATAAACTTCTGCTAAGTGAGCATTGTCCTCCAAACAGCCCAATGAGTGTACTTTCAATGAAAAAAGTCTTCCATGATTGTTTCTTTGCAACTTCCACAGTAAGACGTATGTTAACATGGTCCTATTACTTCTAACCCTGCTTTCCCAACATTAAAATTATAAAAAGAAAAGGAGTACTTGTGGCACCTTAGAGACTAACCAATTTATTTGAGCATAAGCTTTCGTGAGCTCAAATAAATTGTTAGTCTCTACGGTGCCACAAGTACTCCTTTTCTTTTTGCGAATACAGACTAACACGGCTGCTACTCTGAAACCTATCATTAAAATTATAGTATTAAAAAAAGGGGGAGGAAAGAGCTCCTCAAACTTAAGTCATTTTAGCTTCAAAACAGTACCACTTCTAGGAAGTTTTGGACTATGGTTTAGATTTAAGCAATGATGTTTGTAGTGATATACTGTATTAGATCGCTTTCCAAGACAGGACTACCATTAGTTAAATATCCCCAAACTAACTTTCTCATGAACTTATCAGTTCATTTAGATTTTATTTTATTTTTTTTTAAATATGTAGTTCCATTTGGGATTTTGTCAATTCTCAAACCCTAGCCTCAGCTTCTTGACTGAGCCCAGCTAGAGGTCAAATAGACCTGTACAGACAGGAAGAGACCCAGGTTAAGAGACTTCTGTAAAGTGCACTTCTGTGCAGGCTTTGTGTATGCTGTAGCTCACGAGATCTAAACTTCGTAGAAAAGCACCAGTGGCTATAGTAGAGCTGAATTTGTAGCAGTTCAGCATTTCTGCCTGACTAAAATACAGAGCATATAACTTTATTTTTCAAAATGCATCCTACAGTTTGTATGCAACTTGTACCTCACAAGGCTTTCAAATACCATAGTAGTTACATTACATTTACATAAAATTTTCTGCCCATCCTGTGATGGGTTGGACCCCCCCACTTCCAGGGGGCCACCTGATGTGCTGGGGTCCCACTGAGTTTGCCCATTCCACCCCCCTGGGCTCCCTCACCCTGTCCTGCGCATGTGTACACACACGCACGGATGCTCCCAGGTGTAGAATCTGAGTCTGCAATCAGCTCTGTGTGGGAAGACAGCTCAGGGATTGCCCAGCAGTCTGCTGCACACGCCTTCTGGAGTGTAAACCCAAAATTATATGGTCTTGCACTGTATAAAGATCTATACAGCATAAGCTCATGAAATTGGTTCCCTCCCTCAATGTGGAGGAAGATATGCACAGCTTTGCCACCCCAGTTATGAATCGCACAAACAGGGTTTTAGCATAAACAAACAAGTTTAACAACTATAAACTGTAAATTTTAAGCGATTATAAGGGATAGCAAACAGAACAAAGCAGATTACTGAGCAAATAAAACAAAATACACAAACTAAGCTTAATACACTACAGAATACTGGCTACAAATAATAATTTCTCACCCTAAATGTTTTAAGCAGGTTGCAGAATTTCTTTGTGGACAGACAGCTCTTGCAGCTTAAAACTTGGGTATATTTTTCACAGGACAGACACCATTCCCAGCCCGGGCTCAGCCCCTGTGCTCCCCTCCCTTGGCCCCCCAGCTTAGTTCCTTTGTTTCTTCAAGTATTTTCAGCAGTCTTTCTTCTTGAGCAGGGGGGTGGTGTCAAAGCAGCAGCCCAGGAAACTTCTCAGGAAGGAGGGAGATCAGTATCTTCAAAGTCCTATTGTCCTTCCTAATGGCCCATCCAGGCTGTTTGCATACTGTCTGGTGGGCATTCCGCAGGTGAAAACAGAAATATTGACAGTGTAATAATTAAACTTCAGATTCAGAAATGATACATGCATACAAATTGGATAATTACATTCAGTAAATTATAACCTTTCCAATGACCCATTTTTCCTAAAATACATCTTAGTTATTCCAGATTCATATCATAAGCATATACCTATGAAGAATATGGGGTGTAGGGTCACACATACTTCATAAATTAATTGTAGTTGGAAGTTATACTAGTAACTTCTGGCTAACTATATTAAACTGGTGTCATGTGATGGTCAGTTTGAATTCACTATAGTGAAGATGGGCTCCATATAGTTAAATTTCTTCATCATTACAGAACTTGTAGTAAACATTTTGAAGATAGGCTGAGACATTAGTTTAGATATTTGGAGATGGTCATTTGAGCAGGAAACTTTGTGTAAAGATCGTTTTGCACTTTGAGATTATTTTTGAGGAACTAGTCAGCATCCATCTGATGAAACAAATGCTTAATTTTGCCTGCTTTGATAGCTTTTTGTGGTTGCAAAAGGAAGAAATAAAACAAGTGTCAGCTTTTCTCATTTGCCAAAATAGCAGGTTCACTTACAGAGTTGGTAGTCTATCCTACTGCTAGCTGTAAACACAGCAGTCCTTTTCATTCTCCTCTTTATTTTAAAAAAAACAAAAAACTTTTGTCTCTCAGCTTGAATTTTGTTTTAAAGGGTATGTATATTCAGGAAGAATTAGCTACTCTTGGACTGGAGCCATAGGCATAAAGGCTTTTGATGACGAGTATTTCTGCTCCTGTCTCTTATGGACTTTTCTAAACTTGAAAAGTTGCACCACTATAACTAAATCAATCTAATTAAACGGGAGCAAATCTCTAGGATGAAATCCTGGCCTCCTTGAAATGAGTGGTAAAACTCCCACTGACTTGATTAGAGTCTGGTTTTCACCCCTAATGCAGATGCATGTAATGGGCTAAATCATCATTGTTAGAATAATATAAAATCTTTTGGTTGCTGACATGTAAAATAAAAATGGTCATCGAGTTTTTAAACAGAGTGACAGAAAGCCGACCAGTATAGAGGAGCACACTGTTTGGACAGAGAAATCCTTCAGGGAGGATTTATTGGGGGGATACTCTATATCCTAGTAAAGAGGAGAGGCGTTGCTAGAGTACAGATAGGAAGTGAAGAGAATCAAATGAGTCGCATTCAATTATATAAAGTGAAAGCAGACAACTAAATATTGACAAATTTTATAAGTACTTGTATACATATACAAGAAGTCTAAATACTAAGATGGGTGAACTTGAATGTCTGGTATTAAATGAGGATATTTTATAATAGGCATCACAGAAACAAAGTGGAATAATGATCATCAATGGGACATAGTAATACCAGGGTACAAAATATACAAAAATGATAGAGTAGGTTGCGCTGGTCACGGAAAGTCACTGTGTGTGAAAGAGCATAGTCAGACATGTTTTAAAAAAAAAAAAAACACAAAAAACACCTACAGTTAGAAATTCCATGCTTGAATAATAAGAGTATAGCCGTAGGAATATAATGTTGAAGTAGAAAGAAAACGGTACAGAGTTTAGGCACAGAAGTTTCTGGTTATCAGGGAATAAGGTAGAGATTATCAAGGGGTGCGAAATTCGGTTTAGGAGCAGGTGGCAGAAGGAATACATAATCTGCAATCTCCCCTACTGGAGGTAAAAGTTTAATGGGTCAAAGTACAGGCATTGAGATATGGGAGTATGTTGTCCATATAATGGCTGTTCGGCTGTGGAGTATAATGAGCAGATACGATGATGAGGATGGATCTACCCTCATTTGGTGGGATTTAATGTTCAGTGAGTTTATGGTTCCAGTTCATATGGTCCAATGGAAAAAGTCTCTGTCCCTTTCCCATAGTTGATGCACGATGTCGTACCGGCTCACATCTCCTGGTACTGTCTGTGGCCGGTGATGTGTTTGATGTAGATGTCCTTGGACTATCAGATGGTGTCCAAGACCATGAGGCACCGCATGAGTCGTGCGTAGCGTCGACCAATCCCACAGGTCCACAGCACATGCTCGTTGCAGGGGTCCCAAGCGCGCAGGGCTCCGATGATCAGGGCATCCATCTGCACCTCGTAGCCCTTCACTCTCAGGGTGTCGGCCACAGGGGCGTATTTTTCCAGCTTATGAGCTCTGGATTCACGGAAGGCCGGGGTCCTGTTCTCGAAGGAGACCGTGATGTCGACGAGGATGATCTTTTTCTGGGCCTCGTCAGTGACTACCATGTCAGGTCGCAACTGGCTGTCAGTACCGGGGATGGCAAAGTTCACGGTGACCTTCGCCAGGGACGGTGCGATGGCTTTCACTAGGCGGTTCTGGATGGCGTTGTGGCGCAGCTGCCAGGCTCCGGAGTGGGGCTTGCAACTGCACAGGACATGGGGCAGGGTCTTGTTGGAGTAGCCGCACTTCCTGCAACTAAGTCACTGTGTGTGAAAGAGAGCACAGAGTCAGACATGTTTTTTTTAAAAAAAAAAAAAAAAAACCTCTACGGATAGAAATTCCATGCTTGAATAATGAGAATAGCCGTAGGAATATACTACTGACAAAGATGTTGAAAGTCCTTGTGAAATGCTCAGGGAGATTAGAGAGGCTACAAAAACAGAAAACCCAGTCATAATGGGGGATTTCAGCTATGCTCATATTGACTGGAAACATGTCTTCTCAGGATAAGATGTAGAGATGAAATTTCTAAACACCATTAATGACTGCTTCTTGGAGCAGCTCCTCCTGGAATCCACAAAGGGAGAGGCAATTCTTGTTTTAGTCCTAAGTGGGGCACAGGAACTAGTCCAAGAAGTGAATATAGCTGAACTGCTTAGAAATAGTGGCCATAATGTAATTAAATTTGACATCCTTGCAGGTGGGGAGGAATACCAAAAAAACCCACCACAGTAGCATTGAACTTCAAAAAGGCAAACTACTAAAAAATCAGGAGGCTAGTCAAATGGAAATTAAAAGGAACAGTCACACAAGTGAGATGCATGGAAACTATAAAAAAAAGTTATTGTAGAGGCTCAGATTAAATGTATATCCCAATATTTTTTTTAAGCGGACCAAAAAAAAGCCACCCCATGGCTAATCAGAGTAAAAGAAGCAGTTAGAGATGACAATACATCCTTTAAAAATTAAATGTCCGATCCCGCTGAGAAAATAAAGGAACATTTACATTCGACTCACCAGACTGTAAGTACAATTAGGCAGGCCAAAAAAGAAATCGAGTAACTGGCAAAAGACACGCAAACTAACAGCAAACTTTTTTTTTAAGTACATCAGAAGCAGGAAGCCTGCCAAACAGTAGTGAAGCCACTAGATGATTGAGGTGCTAAAGGAGAAGCTAAGTGAATTCTTTGCATCCTTCTTTGCTCCCTCAAGAACGGGGAAGATTCCTACACCGCAGCCATTCTTTTTAGGTGATAAATCTGAGGAACATCCCAGATTGAGGTGTCAGTAGAGCCGGGTTTGGAACAAATTGATAAATTAAACAGTAATTTGTCATCAGGGCCAGATGGTATTCACCCAGGAGTTCTGAAGGAACTCAGATGTGAAATTGCTGAACTACTAACTGTGGTATGTAATCTATTGTTTAAATCAGCTTCCTGTACCAGATGACTGGAGGATGGCTAATATAATGCCAGTTTGGGAGGACGGGGGTGTTTTTATATATAAAAGGCTCCAAAAATTATCATAGGATTATCAGCCTGTAACTGCTAGATCAGAGGCCTCAAACTCAAATGACCACGAGGGCCACATGAGGACTAGTGCATTGGCCCGAGGGCTGCATCACTGACACACACCCCCACCTTGCTGCCCCTGGCCCCGCCTCCACTCCACCCCTTCCATGAGGCCCCTTCCCCGAGAAACTGCTGAGCTTGAATTAATATGCCAACTAGATACTATTAACTTGGGTCTGCATAGAGACTGGGAGTGGCTGGGTCATTACACATATTGAAAAGGAGTACTAGTGGCACCTTGGAGACTAACATATTTGAGCATAAGCTTTCGTGAGCTACAGCTCACTTCATCGGATGCATTCAGTGGAAAATACAGTGAGGAGATTTATATACACACAACATGAAAAATGGGTGTTATCATACACATTGTAAGGAGAGTGATCACTTAAGATGCATCCGATGAAGTGAGCTGTAGCTCATGGAAGCTTATGCTCAAATTGGTTAGTCTCTAAGGTGCCACTAGTACTCCTTTTTCTTTTTGTGAATACAGACTAACACGGCTGCTACTCTGAAACCTGTCATTATGCAAGGCACTGCATTTAGCCGTATGGAGTGGAAATCTATCAATACATCTTAAGTGATCACTCTCCTTACAGTGTGTATGATAACACCCATTTTTTCATGTTCTGTGTGTATATAAATCTCCTCACTGTCTTTTCCACTGAATGCATCCGATGAAATGAGCTGTAGCTCACGAAAGCTTATGCTCAAATAAATTGGTTATTCTCTAAGGTGCCACAAGTACTCCTTTTATTTCCCTAAAGTTAAGTATCCTCACACCTTGTCAACTGTCTAAATGGGCCATCTTGATTATCACTACAAAAGTTTTTTTTTTCTCCTGCTGATAATAGCTCATCTTAACTAATTAGCCTCTTAGTTTGTATGGAAACTTCCGACTTCTCTCGTTCGTGTGTGTGTGTGTGTGTAAGAGAGAGAGAGAGAGATCTTACTATATGTTCCATTCTATGCAGCCGATAAAGTGGGCTGTAGCCCACGAAAGCTTATGCTCTAATAAATATGTTAGTCTCTGAGGTGCTCTGTTCTTTTTTCTAAATTAGCTGTTACCACTCAGATCTTCAAGTCATGGTTGTGAATAGTTCTCTGAAAATATCTTAATGTGCTACAGCAGTCAGAAAAGCTGACAAGTGTTAGGAACCATTGCGAAAGGGATAGATAAGAAGACAGTAAATATCCTAATGCCTCAGTGTAAATCCATGGTACATCCATACCTTGAATACATGCATGCAGTTTTGATTGCCCTAACCTAAAAAAAGATATATTAGGATGGGGGGGGTAAGTGCAGAGAAGGGCAAAGGGCATCAGCAACTGCAACCTTCAGATATAGAATCCTCCAAACAGTCATTCTGATGCATCCTTAAAGATTCTTACCAGGGGGAAGGAGTTGGTGTATTCAACAATGCACTTCAACCCATTTGGTTCACTGGTCACTAACTTCCTGGCCTCTACATATCTTTGTACTGTTAATTCCCCATGGCAGAGGATGGATCTGAGCCACAGAAAACCATATAGAAGCTAAGAAGTTTTGCTGAAATTTGGTATAGGAGAATTCCTGTTTGTAGTGAACCTGGAGGGGACTGGGTGTTCCTCCATGTTTTCTATTCCTTCTCTTGTCCCATTCTCTCCCCCCCCCCCACCCCCGTGACCAGGAAATAGAAGAAAGCATTTCTGTGATTGGAGAGGCCATTCTCAGTCAACCCTGTGCATATATGAACAATCATGGTGTTAGTAGTATATGCAGAGCTATTCTCACAGCACCTTCCTTGACATAGAGCTAATTTGTGAATTCTGTACTGAATTATTTGAGAAAACAATTTGTCAGTCTGTGGGCAATATTGTTAAAGTTTGTTTGGATGATATTTGTTTCTGTGAGGGAAGTTGCTGCTTCTATTTTTAGACTTCAAAACGTAGGTCTAGTGCTAGCAGAATCTGCAACTATGTTAAACTTGTTAATCTCAAGATGCAAGTCCTGTTCTTCTCTTGAACGTAATGAGTGTTGGTCTTTAACAGCCAGGATGCAGAGGTTTGGCTTGTAAGCGCTCTTGGTTTTTTCTTGACTCCCTTCTCTTATTGCTGCTCTGCCCCGCTCTGGTAATGATGGTCCTTTCCCTCTCCAAGTCCACTCATTACTCGCTGCCTGGAACTTTCCCTCTTAGGCTGCTGTGGCGCATAGGCGGCAGCAGAGCTATGATAGAAGGGGAATTGTCAGTGGCTACCAAATTAGCTGAGAGCAGCCAGTAGTGAAGAGAACAAGATCAAGGCAGTGGGTTAGTGAGTAAACTAAGGGCAGAGGAGGATTGAATATGTAACTTAAATTGATCCCTGTGCTGGTTGGTAAGTGTTCTGAAAATACTACTTCTCTCCCCTTTCTGAATCCAAAAGGTGAATTTAAAGCTCTATTTTATATATAGGTGTTAGAATAAAAGGTTCTGTGAATCCTTTGAGCAACTAATGAAGTGTCTTTATGAAAGAAATTAGTGTGTTTACATTATGAGGTAACACAGCCAGCTACTACTGGTCTCACACCCACTTCCTCCCCTCCCCCCACGCACTTTATGCATTTATTTTTTTTCTTTTAACCCACACTCTAGGGATTTAGTATACCTTTACTTATTTGTGCAGGAACACAAATTTATGAGCTTAATGAAGTATATCTGTGTAAACTGTCTTACTTTGGAAATTGAAGCCAAGCTGTCATAGAATAGTTCAAACTTGAGTATTGAATAACAGATACCCAGTTTTATTAGCTGATTAGATGTCAAGTTTTTAGTCATTTATGAAAAGATAAATTTGCCAATGAGGTGCCACAATAATAACTTCCTGATACCCCTTAAATTCCTAGACTATCATCAAAGTGAAGTACAGCTAGTGTAAATTGATTGAAAAATTAAAGGTACTGCACCCACTTCAGTCAGGGTGCATAAAAATCAATGATTTAAAAAAAAATCAGTTTTTTTTAATTTGGGTTTTTGAGGGGAAAACCATCTAAAGATAGCTCATCATGGAATAGGGATTATAAATTCTAATTCTATAGTATGAGACAATATATTTATGTAATGTTTAAGGAAAGTTTTTGTAAATGAGTTCCAATAGTTCATGGATTAGGGACCCAATCTTATGGGGTTCCAGAGGCTTCTGTATAGATTATTTTTTTTAAAGGTTAATCTTTTTAACTACCCAATGGGACTCAGTGCTCAGTCTAGAGGATTCCATCAGAGATGCTTAGTTTTGCAGTTCTCAAACTATAGATTTGTGTCTCCAGAGGTAACATGCTTGTTAACAAGCAAAAATGTTTTTAAATAATATATAGAAGTGAGAAATAACAGACCTCAACTCTGTTGTCCCTCTGTAAATTTGTGTACAGAGAGTCAATCCCTTACCCCTCTCTCAAAGTGCAAAGTTTCAAAAAGTTCAATGAATAGAAGATTGTTGGGGGTGAAATAGATGTGGACGAGGAGAAGAAGTCTGGAGATGTGAGAAGCGAGGGACATATGATTGTTTTGTTAAAATATTATGTTTGCTGTTGAAGAAAAAAATCCAGAATACTTAACGTTGTTTTAGTTAGTTAAAACAATTTAAATGTCTGTCTGGTGGTGATCTCTTCCTAATACAGCATGGCAAGAATCCTCCAAATATTAATGATTAACCTTTTGATTTGGAGATAGTTTGCCTCCCAATGACTTTATAAATATCTGCTTCAATTATCTTTGGTAAATGAAATAGCCAAACAATCATTCATTTTTCTGATATAGCTGAAAAAACTAATCTGAAAAGTTTTCAAAATCTGTTTAAAAATGTATAGTGTGTACCTTCTAAAAATGAAACCTACATCTGAGTTGTGAAGAATATGTATGAAGGTTATAACAACCAACAAGAATGCACTTTTATGTAGAAAACCATGATTAAATTGAATCTTCCTGATTAGTATCCATCCTGACTTCAGTCCACTTGACAGTGTTTGTAGTTTTGCAGTTACGTATTCCTCCTTTATCATCCTATGCCAGCACAGACTGTGTAATGCATTCTCTCTTTCAGCAGGTAAAGAGAAGAAAACTGGTTTTTGGTGGTCACTCTTTATGGGTCTTGCTCACTGCCAGGGTCCAATTGTTTCCAATCTCTAGGAGGTGGAACAAACCTCTGCTGGCTGCTCTATGGCCTGGGCATCTGCCCCCCTCCCCCTCCCCCCCTTGACTAACTTGAAACAAGGGCCTACAGGATTGCAGATCTCTTGATACTAGTCAGTGTTCCCAATCTTGTCTTTGTTCCTTTCCCCTACTGTGGCTCAACCTTCCTTAAGGGTTGATGGGCTGGCTTGATGTGGAGCAGCAAGGGAGATCTGGCAGCCTTGTCAGGGAAGGTCAGCCCCATCCATTCTGAGAGGAATGTAGTGTTTCTATCTGTTGGCAGCTCTTGTTAGTGAAGGTGTGACCTGTTGTGCCAGGGATCCTTTTCCCATCCACATTTCCACAACTGGAACCTGGAAAAGAGTGTGTGATAGTCTTTTCCACCTGTTTCGAGAATGCACTATGGCATGATATGGGGGAATATGTGTTTCTTCCTTTCTGGAAGAGGAAGGGTTTTTTGGGGGCCTCTTGCTTCCTCCATTTCTCCTCACTGTCTGGACAGCTTTTTAAAACCCTTTTTAGGGTCTACAGGAGTTTCTCTTATGGCTCACAATCTTGTTTCCCAGTACAAATACAAGTTATCTGGCCAAGTGTTAGCTTCCTCTGTTCTTGTACAAGAACCAGTAAACCTGAGCTTGGGATGAGTGATACTGGGGTGACAACATTGAGCTTTCCAGGTGACTGGTAGGCCTGAAAGAGTGTGGAACAAGGAGAACTGAATTAGTGGGAGGAAGACTGGTTGAGCAGGTGACGACAAAAAGCAGAGTTGTCAGAGGAAAGGGAAGATGACCCTAGTGCATGGGTTTCCTGGTGTGGCTGACAGGCAGGTGTCAGGAAGAATCTTTCTTCACAGCATGCTTGAGACTGAGTTTGAATGTGATTGGAGGAGTCTGGTATTTCCTTCAGTTATATTTCTAAAGTGGCTTTTATTTACCAATCAAGTCAGAGTATTGTATGTAGTAGAATTGATTATTTGCTGGTGCTAAATATGATTTGACTTAATATTGGGAGGGAAATGGCCTCTCATATTGTGACAGCCTGGCAATTGGACATTTATACCGAGAATCTTCCAGACTTGAGTGCCAAAAATTAGGCATCTAAATAAGTAGACTGACTTTTTTCCCCAAAAATTGTTGCCCCCTCCCCGCCCCCCGTGGTTTTTCATTTCAGCACTGGTTGCCAGGTTGGGGTGCTCACACTTCAAAAACTGGGAGTGTTGCCAACTCTCATTAGTGGTCAGTCTTGAAACCCCAGTTCCTGGAGTTATGTGACTGAGAATCTCAGCTTTTATTTAAAAAGGTACGCTCAAAAAACAAGGTAAAGAAAAAAGAAAAGGAGTACTTGTGGCACCTTAGAGACTAACCAATTTATTTGAGCATGAGCTTTCGTGAGCTACAGCTCACTTCATCAGATGCATGCCGTGGAAACTGCAGCAGACTTTATATATACACAGAGAATATGAAAAAATACCTCCTCCCACCCCATTGTCCAGCTGGTAATAGCTTATCTAAAGTGATCATCAGGTGGGCCATTTCCAGCACAAATCCAGGTTTTCTCACCCTCCACCCCCCCACACAAATTCACTCTCCTATCACCAGGATGAGAGTGAATTTGTGTGGGGGGGTGGAGGGTGAGAAAACCTGGATTTGTGCTGGAAATGGCCCACCTGATGATCACTTTAGATAAGCTATTACCAGCTGGATAATGGGGTGGGAGGAGGTATTTTTTCATATTCTCTGTGTATATATAAAGTCTGCTGCAGTTTCCACGGCATGCATCTGATGAAGTGAGCTGTAGCTCACGAAAGCTCATGCTCAAATAAATTGGTTAGTCTCTAAGGTGCCACAAGTACTCCTTTTCTTTTTGCGAATACAGACTAACACGGCTGTTACTCTGAAAGGTAAAGAAAAATAGACTGCTGTTAAAATGTCATGATTCTTAAACCAGTCTCAAGTATTTTGAATGCTTGAGGTTGGCAATACTGTGTCACCTGACTTCAGGTAGCCAGATTTGAAAAATTTTGGTTTATCTTCTGCTGCCAGGACATGTTAGCAACTCTTGTTCTTCCATTCTGCTGACTTGCAAGCCCACTACTTTCAGAGTAACAGCCATGTTAGTCTGTATTCGCAAAAAGAAAAGGAGTACTTGTGGCACCTTAGAGACTAACCAATTTATTTGAGCATAAGCTTTCGTGAGCTACAGCTCACTTCATCAGATGCATACTGTGGAAAGTGTAGAAGATCTTTTTAATCATCAAACCTCTTCAGAATATACCCTCATTACTCTCCCGCCAAACTTGCAACCTTGTTCTAGTGGTATATCCTCAACGAAAGGAATAAACGAAAACTGGATAAGCACATCATTTGAATGTATCTGCAAAAGTGACAAATTGCACATTTTTAACTTGTCGTGTTTTGGAGTCTACACTTCACTGAGATGAATTGGTAGCAATTCATATTTCTTAGCTATTGAGGACATTAGAGTCTCCTACATTATGAAGCTAGGGACCTGGTTACAATACAGCTTAAAATATGTAGTGAGGATGGGCCTTAACAGTATAGTGAATAGGTTCTGCTGTCTAGCAGCACCCAAAATTCAAGGGCAGGTTGGGGAGGTGGCAGAAGACCAGTTCTCAGATAGGGGGCTGGAAAGAAGATGGGGTGTGTGTGTGTGTGGTGTTTTTTTTTTTTTTTTAACCTACAACCATATCCGCTTTAAAAGCGTCTTAACTTCCACATGAAATTCACTGGAAGTACTAGTGTTGTTTATCATTAACTTACCAGTCTGGACGAGTATCTTCTATGTTGAAGCAATGTTGAACATCTAATCAGTATTATTCCACTGTCGCCACCTCCCTACGCTTCCAACTGTTGCTTGCTGAAGGTGTGAGAATTTGTGTGATGAGTAACTCTGATCTCCCACATGGGCAATGTGTTACACAAGAACAGAATCAACTAGCAGCTGGCTTTTTGTTTCTCATGCTACAGCTAGTACACTATTGAAAATGTCTGTTTAGGCTGTTGACTGTTCTAAAAACGATTTAGACTGGGGGAGAGACTGTAGTATGCTGCATACCTGGCATTATGCTGGTTCTTGAAGTGGAGAATTCTGACTACAGTTTAGCAACTAACAGAATTATTTAATCATCCTTCAAATTCAGTCAGACTGGGTTTTTGGAAAACTTCCTTTTAATCTTGCAAGGAAGAGGTTGGTTGATCCTGTTCTGGGAGTCTTATGGTTCAGAACAGTTACACTGTACTCCCAAGCACTTCCCCCAGAGGAATTTTGTTGCTAAAGCTTTCTGGCACTGCTTCAGCTCCCAGGCTGTTCTGTATATTTAAAAGAAATGCAGTAACATGAAATCAAAGTATTCTCATTAAAACAGATACTGTGCCAGAGGACTGGAGGGTAGCAAATGTTTTACCTATACTTAGGGATAATCTAGGGAATTGCACTCCAGTAAGTCTTACCTCTGTATCTGACAAATTGGTTGAAACTAATAAATAGAATAAAACACTGGGAAGACCATGTGATAAGGGTTTAACCTGCACAGTTTCTGCAAAGGAAAAATCCTGTCTCACTAATCACTTCAAACTTGAACATGTCAGAGTAGTGTATATAAGAGACATGGTTGACATGACTTATTTAGACTTGCAAAAGTCTTCTGACAGACTTTCAGGAGAGGCTGCTAAAGAAGGGAAGTAGTCATGGATTGAGAAGCATAGTTTTGTCATGGATCAAACAGACTAGGAGAGGGGGAAACCGTTTAATAGTCCATTTTCATCATAGCAAAAGGCTAACAGTGGAGTGCCTCAAGGTTCCTTACTAAGCCCCATATTGTTTAATGATCTAGAAAGGAAGGCTGAGTAGTCGGGTAGCAAAATTTTCAAATGCCATGACTTAGGTTATTTAAGACTGGAGGACTGTGAGGAACTTGAGTGATCTAAACAAACTAGATGACTGAGCAACATAATGGCAAATGTTCAATGTTGATGCATGCAAGGCAATGTATGTAGGAGAGAGAAACTTAAGCTTGCAAGGTTCTAAATTAATTGTATCAACTCGGGAGGGATCTGGGCATCCTTGTGCAGAGGTCTTCACTGAGCTGTTCATGATACTGATTGGCTTTTATTGTATCCCTATACAAGATGGGGATACATAAGGAATAGGATGGAGCATATGGGAAAAATTAAGCCACTGTATAAATTAATGATGCAGAAACCTCTCAATACTATGAACCACTACTTCTAGCGTATCCCCAAAAGGATATTGCAGAATTGGGGGGCAGGTAGAGAAGGGTGACACAGATAGAAAAAACTGGTTGTTTACCTTTTAAAAAAAAGAGATGGGGGGACATGATGACAAGGTATGGTATAGAGAAGATGGATCAGGAGCTTCAGTTCTCTTTGTTAACATGAGAACAGGGTGACATTCAATAAAATTACAAGATGCAAAATTAAAACTGATAATTAATTAATTAATTAGACTGGAACTCTGTTAGTCACTGAGGCCAAGAACTTATCAAGAGTCACAAAAAATTAGATATTCTTGATACAGGATCATAAAATTGTAGAAATATAGAACAGGAAGACACCCCAGTAGGTCATCTAGTCCAGTCCCCTGAATTGAGTCAGGACTAAGCATTACCTAGGCCAGTATTTCTCAATGACCAGTCTGTGGACTGGTGCAGGTCCCTGAGATTTCCCTGACACAGTTTAGGAGGTCAACAAGCCGGTCCCTGGTTTTGAAAAGGTTGAGGAACTCTGATCTAGACCATCCCTGACAGATGTTTGGAGGTTTTTAACAGGTTAGACAATGACGACAGATTCCACAACTACCCAAAGTGTTTTGTTTTCCCATGCTTAACTGCCCTTACAGTTAAGAAGCTTTTTCCTAATGTTTAACCTAAATCTCCCTTGCTGCAATTTGAGCCAAGGACTTCTTGTCCTGTCCTAAGTGGTTAAGGAGAACAATTTATCATCCTCTTTTTATAACTACCTTTTACATACTTGAAGACTTATGTTCCCTTTCAGTCTTCTCCAGACTAAATAAACCCAATTTTCCTCATAGATCATGTTTTCTAGACCTCTAATCACTTTTGCTCTTCTTAGAGTGATGGCTCATATCGATTCCCAGTAGGTGAGTGCACGCTGTGTGCACGGTCATTGGAAAGATTTCTCTTAGCAGCTCCCATCGGGTCGGCTGTGGAGCCCTCTGGAGTGGTGCCTTCATGGTGCTCAATATATCATCCTGCCGACCCGACCCCCCTCCCCCCAAAGTTCCTTTTTACCATCCATAACAGCCGTTGAAACATCATTTGCTTGCTCAGCAAGAACTCTCATCAGCGTTATTAACTAAACTAAAACTAGTAACTAGAGAGAGGTTTGGGAGCAGGATCTCTCCCCAATACCTAACCTCTCGTCAGGCTCCAGGGCATGCTGCGAGCCCAGTGCTTTAAGCCCTGAGTTGCTTGCAACAAGCCTATGCCCATTAGTGAGCCCCACGACACTTGCTTAAAGTGTCTGGGGGAAGTGTGCCAGACTGAGAAGTGCAAACTTTGCAGGGCTTTTCATCTGAGAACCAAAAAGGAGCAAGACTTCCGCCTCAAACAACTTCTCATTAAATCCACTCTGCATCCCCAGCCTGCTGCAAACCGCCAGGACCCAGCGCTGAGCGCATCAGTATGTGACATGGTGCTGAGGAAGGACTCTAGTACGAGAGATCCTTGGCTGCGGTGCCAGGGAGCACCAGTGCCAGGGGCAATAGCCCGGCACCACTTGACTTCACCAGTGCCCCACAAGCAGCATAGGAAGACCGAAAGGGGGCACTCACCCGCTCCGAAACCACAAGACCATCAGGGGATACACGGGCGCACTCCAGAATGGATTCATTGCCAAAATTCATTGCTGTTGACTTCAGTGCCCCAGAGGAGACCGTTCGGTCTGACACGCAGCGACTCTCTGCAATGGCAGTGCCAGGTCAATGAGTTAAAGCCACCTTCCATCCCAGACACTTGAAGCCTCCAGAGACCTGATCGAAATGATGGCTTCACGGCCCCCAGTTCTGAGGGACAAGACTCTGGTACCGATACGTCTGGTACCATCTAGAGGCAAGCCAGCTATGATGCGGCTCTCGCGGTCCCTGGCTCGGCAACTAGTCGCTATTGCTGTGGCACCGATCCCCAGCTCCAAAGTCTATAAGAGCATCTCTGGCACTGGTGTGAAGCTCCTCCTCTCCAGCACCAAGAGCAGACCGGCACCAGTCCCCGGCTCCAGGCCTTCATCCTCGATCGCCAGCACAAGATACTCGGCACCAGTCTCTCAGATTTCCCCACCTCATTCACTCGACACCAGTCTCCTGCTCATGGCCCTTCGGCACTGCCTTGGTCATCGTGATCAGGATCCGCTTCCTCGGACTCAGATGGTGACTCATATTATTCCCGGCACAGTCAGCATAGGTCCAAGAGGCAGCAAAGGGAGGCACAGACACAGTGGCCCTTGTGAACCCCCTGGGCTTACCATCAGGCCCAGGGCTTGCTTTCATGGGGTTCATGGTTGGTTATCTCGGAACACTGACCACCTCTCACTGCCAGGGACAGGCCTACATCTTGGGGATCCTAGGCCACCCTGACCCAGCCGCCCCCTGAGGCTCTGGCCACAGCTGAGGCGACTCTGGCACAGGACCAGCTGCAGGGTCTGGCTACAGCCACCTCATCTTCATCCCCTGCCAAGGCTGTGGCAGGGGCTTCAGCTTTGGGCCATTGACCACAGGGCACATCAGGACCTTCTGAGGCGGATTGCCTTGAACATGGGGTTTCAAGCAGAGGAATTGTTTGAGGCCGAGAACCCCATGGTAGACCTTACTCCTGAAGGTCCATCTGCGGTGAATCAATTCAGAGCTATATCAAGACTCTGTGGCAGACCCCCAGCCTCAATTCTGCCGACCGCCAGGGGTGTGGAATGCAAATATTTCGTCCCTTCCAAGGGCTACAAATATTTGTTCTCACACCAAGTCTTGCTCTCTGGTCGTGTCGGCGGTTAACGAGAGAGCGCATCAGGGACAGCAAGGGCCAGCCCCCAAATCTAAGGAGATAAAAAGGATGGACCTTTTTGGTAGGAAGGTCTCTGCCACTGGGGGCCTTCAGCTGAGGATAGCTAACCAGCAAGCTATCCTCAGCGGATATAACTTCAACGCATGGGCCTCCATGTTGAAGTTTAACGAGCTGATCCCTACAAACTCTAGGACCGAATTCTCTGCCATTGTCAGGGAAGGGAAGAGGGTGGCACAGACCTTGCGGCAGGTTTCCCTAGACTCTGCAGACTCAACCGTCCGTACCCTCTCCTGAGGCATAGCCATGAGGAGGACAATCCTGGCTTCAGGTGTCCACGCTACCCCCCAAAGTGCAGCAAACCCTGCAAGACTTTCCCTTTGAGGGCGCAGGGCTATTCTCCAAGCAGACAGACTCCATGGCTACCATGAAGTCATTGGGGATGCACATGCCGGCACCAAACCCAAGCACTTCAAGCCCCAGCCACAACAACAGCAGCCATATCCTCCTCAGCCGAGGCAGGATTTCTGTAGACGAAGGAGCAAGAACGAGCGGCTCAAGCCTTACAATCCCCCTTTGGGCCAGGGCCAAGGCCAATCCAAACCTTCAGCAGGCTCGAAACTGGCCTTTTGAAGGTGCCACTGAGGATGGCACACCTGTCTCTCCGCCGGATCCTTACCCATGTTTTCTGAACTGTCTGTCCCACTTCTACTGTTCTTAGTCCCAAATAACATTGGGCCACAGGGTTCTTCATGGTAGAAGTGGGATATTCTCTCCAATTCTGCTTCCCCGTCCATCTTCAACGACCCTTCTCACAAGCCGCTCCTTATCCAGGATGTGCAGTAGCTCCTTGCCAAAAGGGCAGTGGAGGAGGTTCCTTAGGAGCTTTTGGGCAAGGGATTCTACTCCCACCATTTCCTACCCCACCAAGGCAAAGGGGGGGAGGGTTTCAGACCCATTTTAGACCTGCGAAGGCTCAACCAGTTCATGATAAAGCTGAAGTTTCACATGGTCTCCCTGAGCTCTATTATCCCATCCTTGGATCCAAGAGGCTGGTATGCCACCCTCGATATGAAAGACTCATACTTTTACATAGCCATTTGACCTGTGTAAGGACGATTCTTGCGGTTTGTAGTCGACCACAAACACTACCAGTTCACGATCCTCACCTTCGGCCTGTCGAAAGTCCTATGAGCGTTCACCAAGTGCATGTTGGTCGTAGCAGACTTCCTTCTGAGGAGGGAGATACAGGTATACCCATACTAGATAACTGGCTGCTCCGGGAGCATACCAGGGAGCAGGTGGAATCTCAGGTCTGCTTAGTCAATCCACTTTCGAGAGACTGGGACGACTCCTCAACATGAACAAGTCAACCTTATTATCAATCCACAGATTAGAATTCATCGATGCTGTGCTGGACTCTGTACAGGCAAGGTCGTTCCTGCCAGAGACCCGGTTCCAAGCCATAACAGACATTATGCAAAACCTCAGGCGGTACCCGACCACTACCACAAGGGGATGCCTGAGTCTCCTTGGTCACATGGCAGCCTGTACTTACGTGGTCCAGCATGCCTGACAGAGGATCAGGCCCCTCCAAGCATGGCTCGTGTCGGTATACCACCCAGAACGCGATAGCCTGGACTCGGTAATGACAGTGCCAGGACACATACTTGAGTCCCAACATTGCATGCCATCTGAGGGTTGACCACCAAAGGTGTTCCCTTCAACAGCCCACAGCGCTTCTTGTCCCTACTAACGGACGCATCAGTTCTGGGTTTGATGGGGCGCATCTGGGAGATTTCCCAACACAGGACCTGTGGTCGCAGGACGAACTCTCCCTCCATATCAATATCAGGGAGCTCAGAGCAGTACGACTAGCATGCCAAACTTTCCAATCCCGGCTGCAAGGCCAGTGCGTGGCAGTGATGATGGACAACACCACTGCTATGTTTTACATCAACAAGCAGGTGGAGCCCATTCCTTCCAGCTATGTCAGGAAGCCCTCCAGCTATGGGAATTCTGCATAGCCCACTCCATTCACCTGGAGGCATCCTATCTCCCAGGAGTGCAGAACAAACTAGCGGATCACCTCAGCAGATCGTTCTGCAACCACAAGTGGTCTATCCGTCCGGATGTCCTTCATTCCATCTTCCAAAGGTTTCCCCAGGTTGATCTCTTTGCCGCCCGGAGCAACAGAAAGTGCCCAATGTTCTGCTCCTTCCAGAAACACAGCTTGGGTCCAATCACAGACGTGTTCCTGCTACCCTGTGGAGACTGCCTCATGTATGCCTTCCCACCAGTCCCACTCATTCACAAGGTGCTGCTCAAGATCCTTAGGGACAAAGCGGAGGTAATTGTGCTGCTGCTCTTTGAGATGTGTTGCTCATATCTGTTCCAATACCCACCCTCCTTCCCCTCTGTCGGAGTAGCTGGCAATAAGGAACTGAAGGGGGCTCAGGTCGGCAGGGTCACATATTGAGCGCCATGAAGGTGCCACTCCAGGGGGCTCCCTAGCCAACCCAATGGGAGCTGCTAAGGGAAAACTTTCCAACAACTGTGCATGCAGCACACGCACACCTAATTAGAATGGATATGAGCAGCACATCTCTAAGAACAGTTACAAGAGGGTGTGTAACTGTTTTTTACTTTCCTCTGGCCTTTTATGCAATTTTTCAGCATCTTTGCTGAAATGTGGTGCCCAGAACTGGACACAGTACTCCAGTTGAGTGCTTATCAGTGCTGAGTAGCATGGAAGAATTACTTTTTACGTCTTGCTTACAACAATCCTGCTAATATATCCCAGAATGTCTGTCTGCTTTTTTTCCTCTCTCAACAGTATTACATGGTTGACTCAGATTGTTTGTGTTCCATTATAATCCCCAGATCCTTTTCTGCAGAACTCCTTCCTAGACAGTCATTTCCCATTTTCTATTTGTGCAATTGATTATTCCTTCCTAAAGATAATGCTATAATTTGTTCTTATTGAATTTCATATTTTGGACCTTTTCTCTGGTTTGTCCAGATCATTTTGAATTCTAATCCTGTCCTCCAAAGTGCTTGCAACCTTTCTGTTTAGTATTGTTGGTAAATTTTATAAGTGTACTCTGTCATTATCCAAATCCTTTATGAAGCTATTGAATAGAACCAAACCCAGGTCAGGTCATTGTGGGACTCCACTCCAGTATGCCATTCCAGCTTGATTGTGATCCTGAGTATGCTTTTCCAACCATTTGTGCGCACACCTTTATAGAAGGTTCATCTAGGCTAATGATACTCGGCTAGTGATACTTGGTGATTCAGGAGTCAAATTAGTGATCAGCATTTCCCAAAAGCACCACAGCAGTGTGAATTCATTGTTTCATAAGGATAATTAAGTTGGTTTGTCATGATTTGTACTTGACAAATCCATGCTCTTATAACCTTATTTTCTTGTGGGTGCTTACAAATTGCTTATTTGCTCACTTAGGTACCAGAGTTAAGATGACTGGTCTATAATTCCCTTGGTTGCCCTTATTCCCATTTTTATAAACAGGTACTATATTTGCCCTCTTCTGGTCATTTGGGATTTTTTCCCATCCTCCATGTGTTCTCAGAGCCCTGGTGTAGGCTAGGGGTGTGGGGCTCAATCTGAGTTATGCAACTTACCGTTACCGTGACTTACCGTGGTGTGCCCACCGCAGTGAGTCAACTGCTGCTGCTCCCCCGTCTACTCTGCCTGCGCCTCTCGTGGTGCTGGAGTACAGGAGTCAACAGGAGAGCGCTCCTAGACTAGACACGATAAATTGATCCCCGATCAATCGCTGCCCGCCGATCCGGTGGGTAGTGAAGACATACCCAAAGATAATCAGTAATAGCTCAGATCTTTTCAGCTAGTTCCTTAAGTATTCTAGGATGTATTTCATCAGGCCCTGCTGACTTGAAGACTTCTAACTTGTCTAAGTAATTCTTAATATTTTTTTCTATTTTAGCCCCTGATCCTATTCCATTTACACTGATTTAACTATGTTGTCCAATCACTGCTAACTTTTTTTGGTGAAAACAGAAACAAAGGCATTTAACGCTTCAGCAGTTGCTGTGTTTTCTGTCTTTCCTTTGTCATAGAGTAATGGGGCCTACCTTGTCCTTGGTCTTCCTCTTGCTTCCCACATTAATAAAGAAAGTTTCCTTTTGTCCCTAGCTAGTTCGATCTAATTTTTTGCCTTGACTTTCTAATTTTGTCTGTACATGCTTGTTGGATTTTTATATTCATCCTTTGTATTTTGACTTAGTTTCCACGTTTTGATATGACTCCTTTGAGTTTCAGGATTTGAATTTCAGTTTATAGGAATTTAAATGTCTAGAGTTTTTATAAATAATGGTTGGTAATATTTTTGGAAGGGATATTAAACTTTAATAGCTAGAGATTGGTTTAAGACTTGAAGCATAGCAACTTATTATGGGAAGCAGATTATCCCACCTCTACTTACTAAAGGGTTCTTGCATCTTTTGAAGCATCTGGAAATGTCTACTGTTAGAGACAGGGATTTTGGACTGTATGGATCTCAGGTGTGTTCTAGTGTGGCAGTTCCTTTGCAAGTGTACTTATTTTAGCTGACACCTGTTAGTACTTACCCAAAAAATAGAAAAACTTTCTCCTCTCCCCTGGGGAAAAAAGAAAGCACATGCTGTCTTCACTTTTATATCATTCCTTGTACCTTACATTCCTGTTTTCTCGAAGTTATTGCGAAAATTCTTGTACACGAAAACTCATTAGTTCACCCAGAACAATTGTTCACTTCCTAACTTGCAACATCCACTATTTTTACAAATGTTGCTTTTAAAAAGCAGGGCTAGGACATTGACAATACAACTTCAGTTTTTAACTAATCATTCTAATTGTACTATCGTCCATTTTGTAAAAATAAAAACTGGATGAAACATTGCTATATAACTACTTTGACACACACAGTACAAAATGTGCTAACTAGCAATGTCCAATTCTATGTACTTCCTATATTTTGATGTTTTACATTCAGAAACAAATTCTGGGCATTACTTCATCAAGTAAAGTTAAAATGACAATCCTGCAGCTTTGATTGTATACATGCTTGGTCAGATCAAAGTAATTCTTAGGTTTCCCATGTCTGGTGTATTTTTTTGTCTGTATATTACTTCTGTTATGCTGATGCTCTGTGGAGCAAGTGTACAATGGAGATTTTATCTGGAGCTCAATTAAAACGTGCTTACTTGTCAAGTATCAGTGGGGTCACTGTCGTAACACCTCAGAGACAGACAAGGTGAGTGAGGTGTAATCTTTTGGTGGACCAACTTCTGTTGGTGGAAGAGACAAGCTTTTGAGCTCCAAGTTTGAAAGCTTGTCTCTTCCACCAACAGAAGTTGGTCCACTAAAAGATCTCACTCACACTCTCTAATATCCTGGAATGAACACTGCTACAATAACAGTGTATGTAACTACATAGACTTGCTAACAATGATGATACCTTGTAGATGACTTTTGTATAGCATGAAATGAGGTTTTGGGGAGCATGGATAGACAGTATCGCAGCAAAGAGGTGAAGGACCATGGTAGTATTGATACAGCTATTCCAAACACAAGCAGAGCAATGGATGTTCGAGTTGTAGTCAATCACCAGATCAGCCTATTAGTGAACTTCAGATATGAGTATTATGTAACTTCCACGCCATCAGGCATCCATTTCCTGAAAGATGACACATTGATGGGTTGTGTTCAGGTCACAGGGCATCTTGACTGTGTATGTGTAGGAAAGGAAGGTTTTTTTGTTGTTTGTGGAACATCTTAGTCTTGCTATAACTGTTGCTGGAAGAAATCTATAGATAATATATGCATTCCTGTTTAGAACTCCCTCAAGCTTTTAGAACACTGAGTAAGGGGAGAATAAAAATATATCAGCTTTCTAAACTTTTATAACTGCTAGTTGGAATGCTTATCTCTTTTTTTTCCAGGCAAGAAGAGAGCTAACTATTCTTAAAGATATTTCCTTTATTCAAACTAACTGGGAGTATGCCCGAAGCATTTTTACTAAATTAAATCTCCAGACTTAGTGGACGGTGGAGGCAAAATACTTCGGATAAAGAATAAAAAAAACTACAGTGGGTAGGTGCTACAGATTCCTCAGGACTAGACAGCAAAATTCCTAGATGGTTTTCAAGGACTTTGAAAATGGCAACATGTATTAAGGCTAGTTTAGAAGGCCTTTGGGGTAGGGCTTAAGGAGCTATGTGCACTCAGTGCTATAAAATATTACCCTCATACTTCACACGTAACAGTTAAATATAGGTTTTATCAGAAGTTCCTATGTTAAGGGCAGCTTTCTGAACTAGAAATTTAGAATTCCAGGGATCTCTTCTAGACCCAATGCCACTCAATATTTTTATCAGTAGTCTGGAAGTAAATATAAAATAGCTGCTGATTTTAAAATCTTGTGACATACAGACTGTGGAGTGGTAAATATTGATGACCGGGTAGTCACAATGATTTGGATCACTTGGTATGCTGGGCCTATTTGATCAAAGACCACTTGCTATCGCCAAATGCAAGGTGATAAATCTAGAAGCAAAAAATGAAGAAGGCCATTCTTGCAGAGCTGAAGACTTATTTTTGGAGAGCAGTGACTCTGAAAAGGATTTAAGGATCATTAGTGGAGTTACAACTGAACATGAGCTCCCACTGCAATGATTAGGGCCCTACCAAATTCACAGCCATGAAAAATGCATCATGGACCTTGAAATCTGGTGTTTCCCCTATACTATAAAGATTTCATGGGCGCAACCAGTGTTTCTCAAATTGGGGGTCCTGACCCAAAAAGCAGTTGTAGGGGGGTTTGCAAAGTATGTTTTTGTTTGGGGGGTGGGAGGGGTGTCACAGTACTGCCACCCTTATTTCTGCACTGCCTTCAGAGCTGGGCAACCAGAGAGTGATGGCTGTTGGCCAGGCACCCAACTTTGAAGGCAGCAGCACAGAAATAGGGGTAGCTGTATCACAACCCTCCCCCTACAATAACCTTGCAACACTACACCCTGCAACTCCTTTTTGGGTCAGGACCCCCTACAATTACAATACCATGAAATTTCAGATTTAAATAGCTGAAATGAAATTTACAATTTTTAAAATCCTCTGACCGTGAAATTGACCAAAATGGACCATGAATTTGGTAGGGCCCCAGCAGTGCAGTAGCAAAAACAGGCTAATGTGGTCCTTGGATGTATAAGTAGGGAAGTAATTAAAAGTAACCTTCCTTATTCCTATTATCTCTGCATATGGTAATGGTGAGAGAGATCCTGAATATTGAATCCAGTTCTGGAGTCAACATTTTTATAAGGATGTTGAAAAACTGGAGAGGGTGCAGAGAATAACCACATTTTTTGAGGGCTGAAAAAAGTCTTGCAGTGAGAGACTGAAGATGCTCAGTCTGTTTAGTGCTTCAAAAAAAAATTAAAAAAAAAAAATCAGGAGGTGACTATAATTAAGTGTGCAGGTTCCCTCACGGAGCGAGAGATACTAGAGGTCTGCTGTATCTATCAGAAAGGTATAACAAGACCAATATTTAGAAGTTAAAGGCAGACAAATTCAAATTAGAAGCAAGATACCAATTTTTTGATTAACCATTGGCACAAACTACCAAGGGAAGTTGTTTGGTTCACAGGAGTAACTGGATGAAATTCTCAAAGAACAGGCTTGTGTTGTACAGGATCAGATTAAATGATCTAATGGTCCCTTCTGACTTAGTCTGTGAAAAGTGTCCCGTATGTATATGTGCCTCCATTATTGGAAAGCCTGTGTGTAGGTAAAGAAAATTGCTGGCTGCTTCCAAATACTTGGGAGAGAATTTAACTGTTCAGTAAACCAGTGGACACAACGGTGGAGACCTTGAGCAAGATAAAGACATTCTAACCCTAGGCAGTGCAGTAAAAGCCACAAGCTCTTTTTACAGAGTGGAAAAACTAGTTATTGATATATAATTAGTTGTACTCACAAGGCTGAAATATTTTGTAATGGATCTTAGTGCAGGCAGCACATGCAGAGATACATAGTGTGATCCTTTTGGTATTGAACTAGAAACAGTTTTCAAAATGGTATAAATTTAACTGTTCTGGCAATGAGGAAAGTATTCGGGAGGCATACTTTTTAAATTGGTGGATAAGTAGAATTGCTGCTATTAATAGTAATCCTGAGTACAGGTTATGACTGCCAGTTAGGGTCTGGTGTTTCCATATTGTATAGTAAATCAAGAGGCAGCTTGCTTAGATTATGCCTGCCTTAGTTCATGTAGTAGTAGGTATCCTGCAGTTATCAGCCGATATTAAATTAGTGTTAAAATTAGTTTTCTCAAACAGTGAACATCCGATAGATACGTAGCTGTAGGCATAGTTACAATACATTAACACTGTAATATACTTACATTCTTGTAATGTGGTTGTCCTTTAGCAGAAGTTTGGGATCTAATTTTTTTTATTGTGTATTTTAGGTATCAAGGGGGTGACTTAACACTTTCACCATGCGTGAATACAAGCTAGTTGTTCTTGGATCAGGAGGTGTTGGAAAGTCTGCTCTGGTAAGTGGTATTCCTTTAACTACTGTAACTAACCTCTTTTGAAGCAGTTTAGACTTTTCTTTTTCTACTGACTTGAGACCTTATTTTTAGTTAGTAGGTAGGTGTACTTTCATGCACACTTCCATATGTGCATGGAAACTAATGACTAGCATGTGCACGGCTAGATATAGACACTCACCTCCCCATGTATATAGGCAAGCTTGGGCTTTGTGCATGCACATCCAGTATCTGGTGCCCATTTGCGTGCATGAATGTACACTTGCCAAACTGCTGGAAATCAGACCCTTAGGAACACATTCTTTCTGATCTCATCAACTTGAAGATTAAGCCTGAAATATGTCTAAGATCTAAGTTTTACTTTATCTATGTCTGGTTTTGCTGATACTTCGCAGTCATAGTGCTTTTTAGCCATAGCTTTCAATGTTTTGCAAAGGAAGGAAAGTACATCTCTACTGCACAGGTGAGAAACTGAGGCTATCAAGGTGAAATAACTTATCAAAGGTCACTCATATTTGGTCAGTTACAGGGGTGGAAGTGGAACAGATTCTGGTCAGGTCAGTTCCCAGTTCATTGGATGACTGTGCTAGCTACTGAGACAATGGTGGTGCGGTGTTTTTGTTTTGTTTTTGTTTTGTTCTCCCCCACCCTGATATTGTCTTGGTTACATTCACCAGTATAGTGAGGAAATATACTGCTCTGGAAAACTTACTGAGGAGTTCATGCCTGATTGGGCACTGGTACCAAAGCCATTCCACCCAGTGCCGCAACAGAGTCTTGGAGTGGCCTATTTTTGAGCCTCTCCCTACCCTCCCTCCACCTCACTACCACCGTAGCTGAGCCTGCAGGGTTGGGCTTCTGCTTTCTCTTGGCTCTTGCTGCTGCTGCCACCATTGAGCCTCGTGAGACCAGGCTGAGGAAAGAGGATGCTTCTGTTCATTACTTACTCTCTCCAAATGTCCAGAGTTGAGGAAGGAAGGGAATTCTGCAGCGGTAGAGAAATGGAGTATATTTCCCCAAAGATGGGATGGGGAGAAGGGGAAAGGATTTCTTCAGATGGAAGAGGAAGTGTTGAAGTAGTGATGGGATTCCCAAAGTGCTTGGGGGTAGGGAGGAGCAGGAGGGTTACACAGAGAGTGAGTTAATGGACAGAGGAAGGAAGGTTTCAAATGTTTAAGTAAATGTGATACTTAACCTGGCTAAGAAGGCATGTTCTGAAGTTGGACAAGACCACAAATATTGCCTTTTGCCAGTCCACTCTATTCCTGGACTCTTAAATGAAGAAGTAATTTGGCCCTTGCCACAGAATGCATAACACCACTGATTTAGACAGTATTTTTGTTGCTGCAATTTCATTTGAATTACTAATTGGAGAAACATAATACTTAATCTGTATGGTCAACAGTTCTAAGGGCAACAAATACAAAACCTAGTACAGCGAAGTTGAAACAGCATACTTGGGTTACAGTACGTATACATACTGGTTTTGTAAAATTTAATCTCACTTTTTCAGTTCATTCAATTTTGCCCACTTTTGCTTGGTTGTTAATCTGATAAAAGTAGTAAGTCTCTCCACTTCCTAATTTATTCTGGCCAACCATATTTCTATATTTAGTATTGGTGTGCAGTCATACCGTTTTAGCCATAGTCGGAGAATGAGGCCATTTGCAGGGACTTATTTTTTATGCATCTGAGTATAGAAATTGTCCTGGTTTGCTCTCAGTTTGGGTTAAATTAGTGTTAAATAATGTTGTATGAGTGGTACAGTGCAGCATATGTAAGTCTAGGGTGATGTACAGTTTCGTAAAATCAGATTTGTTTTTACCATTAGTGCAGATTTGGAATATCTCTTGGATTTATGCCTGTCGATAAATGAAGTGATTGACTTTTTGTTGGTGAATCTATATTTGCACTTAATTTGCCTAAAATGTTCTAATAATCTTAACTGCAATAGGCATTAAATCAGTGTCTTCATTATGAACCCTGTATTTGAGGTGGCTTATAACTTGCCTGCTTTTGCTTTGATGATTGATGTAAAAATTCAAAAAGGTACAATTTTGAGCAACTTGATATTAAATCTGTTCAGGAGCTTGTTTGTATTTTAAACTATAGTTCTGTGTGTGTATCCCATTGTAGGTGCACATGTATCGAAGATCAGAGACCTTTGAATAGCAGTGTCTGGGGCTACTTGTCTCCTTATATTCATAAAGGACAGTCAACTGGAATCCTGCCTCAGTTCAGTCTTGCTGCTCATGGCAACAAAACAATTTAGCAAATGTCCAACCTGCTACTCTGTAGAAACTTTGAAACCATTTTTAAACCAACTTTGTGAAGAAATTTTCATTTTCATGCTCCCATCAAATTAGATGCTCTGAAAAACTGTAAACCACCTTCTGCTGTGTACAGCAGGGTGGGTGCTTAATACTAACCACCATGCCTTATGGCAAAGTCCAGACTTTCAGGTTTCATACCCTGCCTGTCCTGTGACTGACTGATCCCTGTCAAGGATGGACATAGCCAGTGCCTCTTTTGCTTCTGGTAGAGCCACATCCCAGAGAGGCCTCTGCGTGCAAGTGTTCTTTCTCCAGCACCTGCAAATCCAGGGATGTGCAGCTCAAGCTATATCTGCTAGGGCAGTCCTTATGGGTCACTTGAGACCTAGAGGTTATGGTCGCTCCCAGAGCGACACCAGATAAGCCAATATCAGCCAGTGCTCCCTCAAGTCAAGCACAGGTTATACATTGGAATTGGGCAGTAGAAAGAAGGTGAAAAGGATGCCATCAGAGCTGGCACTAATGACTAGCCAACCCCCTCAAAGTCACCAGCTGCCCAGGCAGCAAAGCCAGCACTTCTCACTATAGAAGTGTCACTGAATCAAAGCCAGATATTCAAACATTGCTCCAGGCACTAAGGAAAATTACAAAAAGAAGAGATCCAACATTACTCTAAGGACAGAGCCTCTGTGTCCTCAATCAGAACTGGAATGGCCTGGTAGAAAAGAGATGCCATGGTGACCTCTTTCCTGGTGGTGTGACTGAGCCCAGTAAGGGCCTGAGATTTGTCCTGGAGGGATCCATATCCCTTCTGGAGACATTCCATTTCCACTAGGCCTGGGTGGCCATCATAGCTGACAAATGGGCATTGAACATCTCCCAGGGCTACGCTATACATTTCCACTCCTTAATCATGTACCTATCCCCTTCCCTTTTCAGGGACCCATCTCACAAGAGCCTGTTACAATTAGAAGTGGTGTCATTGCTTTGTCTGGGAGCTCTGAGAGGTACCTATGAAGTACAGAGGAAGAGGCTTCTACTCAAATATTTCCTTGTCTCAGTGAAGAAGGGGATTCTCTATCCTCTCCTAGATCTGAGAGACTCACAAATACTTACACCATCTCAGATTCAGAATGGAAACACTTGTCTCTATCATTCTGTCTCCTTCCACATCAAATTGGCTCAAGGACAGTTCTCAGCAGGAGATAGTAGCAAACCTAGCCTGTTCTTTCAACTGGGTTTTTTCGTGAACTAAGAAAAATAAGCCGTTAGCCTCTTAGATAAGAGTGTGAACACTGATTGATTCCAGGTCAGTGAGTGTACCTTGCCAAAGACGGTCTTGTGAATGCATTAGCTATTATTCTAGATAAAAGTAAACCCAACAATGATGGTACCTGTGTTTGGGGCTGCTAAGCCATATGTCAGCATGCTCACACGTAATGTTGCTTGCTAGACTTCACCTATGGCAGTGGTCACCAGCCAGTCGATCGCGATCTCCTGCAGTGCAGCATGGCTGCCACTAAGGCAGACTTGCTGCCTCCCCTGACCCCACACTGCTCCCAGAAGCGGCCAGTGCAGCCCTGGGGGCAGGGAGAAGGGGCAGGGGTCTGCCTCCGCACTCTGTTCCTGCCTGCAAACACCATTCCCGCACCTCCCATTGGCCAAAAGAGCTGTGGGGGGCGGTGCTTGCAGAGAGGGGCAGTGCGTGGAGCCAATTGTCATCCCCCTCCTGGGGCAAGAGGGGTGTATTGGCCCCTTCTGGGAGCAGTGTAGGGCCAGGGTAGGCAGGGAGCCTGCCTTAGCCTTATTGTGCGTGCTGCTAACCAGGAGCTGCCGGAGGTAAGTGCTGCCCGGCGGGAGACTGCACCCCATTCCTGAGCCCCCTCCCAGAGCCTGCACCCCAAGCCCCACTCTGACCCCCTCCCAGAGCCAGTACTCCATCCTGCACCCCAAGCACCACCCTGATCCTCCCAGCGCCCCAAACTCTCTTCTATACCCCATCACTCTGCCCCAGCCCGGAGCCCCCTCCTGCACCCAAACTCGCTCCTAGAGCTTGCACCCCTCACCTTCTCCTGCACCCCAACCCCCTGTCCCAGGCTCAGCCCAGAGCCCCCTCCCACACTGCAAATCCCTTGGCCCCAGCCAGAGCCCACCCCCGAACCCCAACCCTCTGCCCCAGCCTGGTGTGTGTGAGTGAGGGTGGGGGAGAGCAGGCAATGGAAGGGGGAGGGGTGGAGAGAGCGGGGCCTTGGGGAAGGGGCAGGGTAAATTCTGGGTTGCCCTTAAATTTAAAGTGATCTTGGGCGTAAAAAGGTTGGAGACCACTGACTTATGGCCATTCCAGCTCTAACTCGGATAAGTCTATTTCCTAGCAAAATGCTAAATAGGACTGACATGGTGGAAGGAACCCAAAAATGGGACAGGGAGCCCACCTGGACAACCTGCATATGCAAGGGAACTGGTCCCCATAAGACCTGAGACTCTTCCACATCAGTGTCTTGCAGCTCTAAGCCATCAGGCTAATCTACATAGCTTTCCTGCCTATTTTTCAAAAATCCACCATGCAGATTCTGACTGGCAACGTGCAAGGAAGCATGCACTCATTTCTCTTATGTCTGGAAGCTATCTAACTCGGAGCATGATGCCACCAGAACAGAATAACTGGGCGGCTTTTCACCTCCCGGGAGTCAGCAACAACCTGGCAGACTTCCTGAACAGACAATCTAGTACCACTCAAGTGGTCACTGTAGAGATCAGTCATAGCGCCATGTCATAAACATAAAGGGAAGGGTAAACACCTTTAAATCCCTCCTGGCCAGAGGAAAAAAACCTTTCACCGTAAAGGGTTAAGAAGCTAAGATAACCTCACTGGCACCTGACCAAAATGACCAATGAGGAGACAAGATACTTTCAAAGCTGGAGGGAGGGGGAACAAAGGTTCTTTCTGACTGTATGATGCTTCTGCTGGGACCAGAGCAGGAATGTAGGTCAGAACTCCTGTAAAGAGTTAGTAAGCAATCTAGTTAGATATGCGTTAGATTCTGTTTTGTTTAAATGGCTGATATAAAATAAGTTGTGCTGAATGGGATGTGTATTCCTGTTTGTGTCTTTTTGTAACTTAAGGTTTTGCCTAGAGGGATTCTCTATTTTGAATCCGATTACCCTGTAAGGTATTTACCATCCTGATTTTACAGAGGTGATTCTTTTACTTTTTCTTTAATTAAAATTCTTTTAAGAACCTGATTGCTTTTTTATTGTTCTTAAGATCCAAGGGTTTGGGTCTGTGTTCACCTATGCAAATTGGTGAGGATTTTTAATCAAGCCTTCCCCAGGAAAGGGGGTGTAGTGCTTGAGGGGGGATATTTTGCAGGGGAGACGTTTCCAAGTGGGCACTTCCCCTGTTCTTTGTGTAACACTTTGGTGGTGGCAGCGTTTAACCTAAGCTAGTAAGAATAAAATTAGGGGGTCTTTCATGCAGGTCCCCACATCTGTACCCTAGAGTTCATAGTGGGGAAGGAACCTTGACATGCCAATATTCCTGTGTTGGCAGATCCTGGTGGTATACTTGTTCAGTGCTAGGTGTCAGAACTCTTGTTCAGAGGAGGTGTGAGGTTGGGGTCATTACTTGACACCTTTCTTTTGTAGTGGTCACAAGGTCTTCTATATGCTTTTCCATCAATTTCCAGGGTAAAGTCAAAATCAAATGATACAACCACAACCATGCTTATGCTTCCCTACTGGTAGAGAGCGTTTTGGTTGACAGATCTTCTACAAATATCTGTTCATCAACCTGTCTCAGTCACAGACTGCCCGGATCTAATCTCACAGCACTGTGGCCAGATACTGCATCCAGACTTGAAGTCAGTGCACCTGTCAGTGAGGTTAGCTGAATACCACACACCATGACTGCTGCCTACATATCCTAAAATTAAAGAGGTTCTTGATATGGGCAGCCCAAAATAGACTGGGTCCAGACCAACCTTTGAAAACAGATTCTATGCTATCTATTGCACGTAAAACAGTCTTTCATTAAGTTTTGCTACGGTCAGCAACTTCAGCTTCCCATCCTCCTGTATAGTCATGCTCTCTTTTCTTGCCTAATGGTTATCTAAGTTTCTCGACCTATTGCATGCTTACTCACCAGAGACCCTCTTCCCACCAGGAACCTCAACAAAGTCCTCCTTAGACTCATGGAGCCTCCCTCTGAATCTCTTTTGGAATGTTCTTTTGAAGGTGTTCTAGTGGCTATCACTTTAGCCAGAAAAGTGAGCAAGCCTGAAGCACTTATGGCTAAAACTCCCCTTATGATATTCCAGAGGACCGGCATAAGGTAGCACTAAGTCCTCATTTCTCTATCTCACACTGCATCGGGGGAAAAAACTGTGCACCCATTCAGTGTCTCCAGGACTTTGTGCTATTATGTTGACGACACTAAACCGTTCAGACTGTCCCCATCTGTTTCTGGCTATAGCCATGTGTTCAGGCCATCTCTTCACAGAGAATATTGAAATAGATAACATGTCTCATTCCTATCTGGCTACTACACCTCTCCCACCGAACATTAAGACTCACTTCACCAAAGCTCAAGTGGCATCCTTCTCCTGCTTCAAAAATGTGCTGATAGAAATCTGCAAAGCTCTCTCCTTGACCTGGAGTAACTCACTGACTGTCAAGCATTAAGCTTTGGACTTGGCTTTGGACCTGGCTGCTAAGTTCAGGAGAGCAGTTCTGAAATCACCTTTTAACTAACAGAGCAGGTACTCCTCACTGCTACCATCATGAGCAGGATACTGCTTGTTACGCATCTACAGTGGGGTGTACGCTGACGCATTCAGGAAGAAGAGACCTGCTACTTTCCCTACGGTAACTGTGGTTCTTCAAGATTGTCAGTGCAGATCACACACACACACACACACATACATATTCCATCTCCACTTTAGGAGTCCTCAGCTATCAATCGCACATATAAGGGATTCTATTTTATCACAGCTGGAGGGAGGAAAAAAACCTGTAGGACCAAGGATGGGACACTGATGGATCTGCTTTCTGGAGTTGCAGGCCACCAGTAGATTGCTCTTTGGGGCAGCGATTACTTGCTAGCAAGTTTTGTTCTGTCAAACTCTGCCACTCACAATCACTTGCAGAAAAATATTTAGATCTTACAAAGCGCTTTTCACCCGAATATCGGAGCACTCTGCAGAGATGAGTAAATGTCATTATCCCCATTTTACAGATGGGAAACTGAGTTACAGAGGGGAAGGCTAGTAAAAGCCAAAGTAGAACCGAGGTCTCCAGATTCCTGTCAATCACACTGTTTTAAATGTCCGCCCCTTCTTGGTAGGGAGACATGCACATTTATGTTCAAGTTCTGGGTAATTACTAACGGTGGCTTCATCTTGCTAGCAAGTCTAAACTCCATCAACACCTAATATCTGAATGTTCTGACGTTGTTGCATACTTTGATACAGGTGTTCAACACTGTTTTTTTAAAAAAATCCATCCTGAAGTGCTTATAGTCTTATTTCCCAAATTATTGAAAGTTGAATTTCCCCTCCAGGGAAATCAGTTGTGCATGCAGTATCCTGTCCAGTGTCAGCCAAAGTTAATAAACTTGATATGAAAATGAGTAATACGATTGGTACTTTGACTTTTCAATTTAAAGTAAAGCTGTTGCAAAATCTTCAGTCTGCTGCACCAGAGCACCACAGAATTTAGGTCTGGCATCCCCTGGGTTACGTGGGTCTCAAACCTAGAAAGCAAAGCAGTGAGATGAGATTGGGAAGAGCATAGAGTAAAAGAAAATGAGCAGACAATGTAATGGAGACAAGATTATGCAGGAAATCAGGCGTAGAATTAGTTCTTGGGGGAAGTTGGAGGAAGAAATTGGCTACAGAGCAGGTTGGAGAAAACATTGGATATGTCACACATTCATTGAACACTGGTGAAACTTTTTGAAAAATATATTCACTCTACAGTATTTGCAGCTCTGTGACAGATATCACAACTGCATGCAGTAACTTTAAGGCAACATATTGTGCTAAGTTTATGAATCTGTTTATATATCAAGGTAGGCCAGGATTGTATATAACTCTATGTGGGGGAGGATTGCTACAGCATTATTAGGAACTAAGAACAGTGGAAGGTGATAACAACCTGAGTGACTCATCTTAAACTCCTCCAGAGAGCTATTGCCCCCTCGGGGAAGCTTACATATACTGGTTTAAACTGGGTTTTCCAGAGACCAACAGAAAGAGCTTTTGGCATGTAAAGGCTGTGTTTAAACTGACTCAGGAACTTCTTTTTGATTCAGCAAACAGGGCCTTCTGTCCGGGAGGGAACCCTTGCAAAAGGGTTAGCAAGACTTTGGCTTCTAGGGCCCCATAACACGGGTGGGTGACTACTAGTATGTTTAATGTGTGATTTAAAATGTTTGTTTTTATTATGTTTTCTGTAATGTTTTTACCTTAAGAATAAATGTGCTTGCTTAGAGCTGTGTGGTAACTTGTAATTGCTGGCAATACACTGTTCATACCCCTTGGGGACAGAGCTCCAAGCAGGTAAGGTCCTTGCCCTGGGACAAAGTAATGGCTGGAGATCTAACTGAGTGCTCCTGGAGTGGACCTGGGGGGGAAGGAGGGAGGGGAAGAGGCAAAAAAGGTGTGGTTACCCTGAAACTCCTACTTAGTGCATCCCTTGCATTGATTATACCTTATTTCTTTGCTGTGCTCCCATTTCTTTATCTATGATGTATCATGCTGCATCTTTCTGAGGGCTGTCCCTTGATGTTCCATAAAGCTCAGTATACTTTATTGTTTCTGTTCTCTGTCCTTTCATGCCTGCTTATGCATGCATGCCCAGATCTTGGAAAATGTACCAGACATCTTCTAGCCAGAGGACAGACCTACCATCTATAGACTAATATGAAAGAGGTTATTACTTTGGCTGTCAAGGAGCCAAAATGAGGAACTCTTGCCTCTCTTCTGCCCACCCTAGCTTCTGGGAAAGCAGAAGGTTTTGGGGTTCCTACTGGAGTGCTGTCCTTAAATGTGTTGAAGGTCTGGATTCTTCAGAATTTGATGGTACTCACCCAGGAAAGCTTCCTACTCTTCACATGTTGTGTGTGTGTGTCGTCCCCCCCCCCCCATTTATTTATATTTTTGGCCTAGTGTTACCTATGATAAGTTCCTAGTATAGACTAAAGTTTTTTGATGGGGAACTAAGGCACTTTTTGGAGCAGAAGTCTATTCATTATGGATAGGCTTAACCTGGATATCCGCGTGCAAAGAAACCCTGCTGTTCAAAGAGGTAGTTTGGAAGGGTATTTAAACAAGAACAAGAGTTCAAGGATGAAGGTTTTGACACTACGTAAGTGAGTCCTAGAACTGGAGTATATAAACTGAATAGCAAATTGGTTAAATGGTTGTATATATAATAAAATTAAATTATAGATCTTGATGGTGAGAACTTCCTAAAGAGGAACACTTAGGGTGTTGCTTTTCGGTATATTTAAGTTAAAGTAGGCCTGTTACTGAAGTTGTTAAACTTGCTACTGATAATACTGGAAGCATACCTTGAGTGACTGCCTCTTCAGAAATAAATCTAAATGTGCTAGGAGAGTGGATTGTTAAATGGTAGGTGGGTTTTAATACTAGCAAATATAGAGTCTTGAATTTATAAATCATAACCATGGTTTTGGCTGGGGGGTTCCCCCTCTGCCTGCAGCAGCTGGAAGCTGCAGGGGGGACACCCTCAGCTGCTCACCAGAGGCGTTGAGGCTGTTGCCTGTTGCTGGAACCGTGAGGAGGGCCCCCTCAGGAGTCTGTCACATGTCACTGGAACCTTGCAGAGGGCCTGCTGTCACCTGTCATTGGAACCCCGACAGAGCCCTGCTGGCTGCTAGCTCCAGAGTCCTGCAGCCCCTGGGGTTGAAGCAGAGAACGTCATGGGTCTCTGGAAGTCACAGATTCCGTGACTTCCATAATCTCTGTGACATAAACAAATATAGCATTAATCATAAAGCAACAACTGCAGCAGCCACATTATCCAAAATGCAAAATTTCTACCATTCTTTGACATGTGACCTTTCTGACTGTCAATAGCTACAAATATTGACTTTCCAAATATTCTCTATGGAGTAGTCATTTGTTGGTGCCCTAAAACATGAGTCCTCTTCCTTCCCCCTCCCTTCCCAATACACATGAGAACAAGGAGTAGATAGATCTGTATGTAGCATTTTGGGGTAGAATTGTGAACTGTTTTCACCAGTCTCGGGTCCTTTCCAGACAAAATGTGGTCCGCCATTATCATACCACCATTCAGAATCAAAAGAAACCTGAAATATTGCATTAAAAATATTGCCCTGTATTTGCAAAGAAGGGAATAAAATCTGAGCATTTCTGGGGCCACTAAATGGGAGGTCTGTGATTGTGGTTTTCATGGGGCCCCAAACACCAGCTGTGATAAAACCAAAAACGACAGTTATCAGCAAGCTTGCCTTCAGTTAGTCCCTTATGCCAGTGGTTCGCAGATCTCCCAACTGAAACTATTCCCTCTCGCTCCTGTCCATCACACCCTTCCTTTGACATTTACTTGTGATAAATGCAACATGTTTCATATTGAAAAAATCCTTGTCAGAGTATTTTGTTTGATTAATATCTACTACAATGGGAGCCTTAATCCCATTTGGGTCCTTAAGTGCTAATAAATGTGCAAAAACACTAGAAAGAAACTAATTTTTTTCTCAAGTATATTTGTCTCTACAGAGGAGTTGTTCAGCTGCCTTACAGCAACCCATAATATTCTAAACCAGAAGTTTCCTAGCACTTTCATGGTGGTCTGTGGGGAACTGGGTTTTTGCACCATGCTGATGTCTCCTTTCCAGGTGTTAAATGGCATCTGAAGGGATCTTATGAACGTGTTATGTACTTTGAGATCTTCTGTGTAAGCAATTTGTGCAATTGCCATGGGTGCTATGACAATGAATTTGAGGGGAGGTAGTCCATGAGACCATGCCTTAATTAAAATATGGCTTGTGCTATGGAAAAATTTAGGAACCGTGGGCCCTAACTCTCCCAACATGCATGGGAACTATGAATGTTCTGGGCTCCAGGATTTCAACTTTTTTTTGTGCTTTAGCTTACATCCATGGACTACTGGCTGAAATAAAACCTTTTTCCCGGCAAAAAGACACTAAAAGGAAAATTTTGCACCAAACCTGTCTTAAGCTGACATTGACATAGAAGGAATCCAGAGTTTATGGTAATGGGTAATGGAATCATCTTGCATTGCTATTGCAGTTTTGACGTTGAGTGGTAGCCCCTATGCTCTTAGCCGCTGGACTTTTTAGTCAAAGATCCACAAGTCCCATACCAAAGTAGCCAACCTGTGGCTCTGGAGCCACATGCAGCTCTTCAGAAGTTAATATGCGGCTCCTTGTATAGGCACTGACTCCAGGGCTGCCGCTACAGGCGCCAAATTTCCAAAGTGCTGGGGGGTGCTCACTGCTCAACCCCTGGCTCTGCCACAGGCCCTGCACCCACTCCACCCCTTCTCGCCCCCTCCCTTGAGCCTGCTGTGCCCTTGCTTCCCCCCATGCCTCCTGCATGCCACAAAACAGCTGATCGGGAGGTGTGGGGATGGAGGGGGGAGCTGATGGGGGGGGGGGGGGCGCTACTGATGTATTACTGTGGCTCTTTGGCAATGTACATTGGTAAATTCCGGCTCCTCCTCAGGCTCAGGTTGGCCACCCTTGTTCTAGAAAATATTGACAGCCATTTAGTAGTCCAGGATACACATTTTGAATTTATAGTACGAATAAAATAGGTTGTAGACCATACAAAACAGCTCTTGAATTTGTGTCGAAAACTGTATAACTATACAACATGTGTTTCTATCTAACTGTATTAAGTTGACTTTTTCCCCGGGATATGTAAATAACTATTTCATAGTAATGTTAGTCTTTCAGACATAGATTATGAACTCATTTGCTCTAAACAGTCCTATTTTAAAAATGACTTATCCACCCTAACTTGGGTGGATAAATACATGTAAGTGTTAGAACATGGATGTACCTCTAATGCATTTTGTTTACAGTCTGGAAGAAATGTCTGCCTGTTGTCTTATACGTATTCTACACATCTGTATTTTACACAGAGACATATGTCTGCCTTCAGTAAATATAGGAACGTGCTCTTGGCAATTGTATGTACGCTTAGAACAATATTATGTGTTTAAGACCTTTATATAATGTCAAAATATATAAAGAAAGTTGTATAAGGGAACTTCTTTGTGTTGCAGACTGTACAGTTTGTTCAAGGAATATTTGTTGAAAAATACGATCCTACGATAGAAGACTCCTACAGAAAGGTAATGCAATGAATTAACAGTGATGCTACACTAACCATACAAGACAAAGATCATTTTTGAAACTCTAAAATGAACACTATTTTAAAAAATTAGCAAATACTTGACCATAAAATCTGAATGGTAAGAGCATTAAACACATCTAACATCACTAACTCATTTGACATATATGAAGAGGAAATATTCATGAGTCAATGAACCAGAGCACGTGATTATCAATATGGCTTCTGGTGATGACATAACCACCTTTTGAAGAGCCTACCTAAAGAGATAATGCAAGTACAGCTTTCAAATATTGCAATTTAAGCTTAAATATTTTACTGTCTATAAATAAGTTAATGTGCAATATCGGAGTGTTAAGTTTGATGTCATGATACTGTGCATAAATGATAACACCCATTCAGTCCTAAATTCCTTCATAAAATCCAATCCTGAATGCTCTAAACATATATAAAAGTTCAGGCAATTATTACACCCTACAGTAACACAGAAGTACTTGATCAAGATACTTACAAACGGACTAGACCCAAGGTGTTCAAACCCATGTTGGTTGGCTCCAACTTGGTAAGGCGGTTACTAACAATGAACCCTTAAAAGCTCACCTTGTTTATATCCTCCTAATAAGTAATGTCATTGCCAGTTGCTAACTTTAGCTAAGAACCAGTTTGGGGTTGACCTCTTTCCTGTCCCTGAGTAGATACAATTTTAGGATTGGACCCCCTTCAAGATAACATTGGTATATTAAAGGTTACTTTCAGTTTTTAATCATATATCACAAAACATCCTTATTTGTCTGTTAGAACCAGTTTGTAACTTCATCTATAATTTAGAGACCCCTTTTCACAGAAATCTTTTCTCATTAACCACATTCTAAGCTTAGCCTTCTCCCCAAAGCTTGTCTTGCTCTAGATGCCACATTTGTTCTATCTTTTGAACCTAATATTTTCAAGGCCTTGTTAAATTTTTCCCTATATTTTCAAAGCCTTTCCATGACTGCTAAAACCCCTTTATTTTAATTAAGGAAAATGTATGTTTTAATTTCTACATGGGAGGCATTGAATAGAATAGGATCTGACTCCTACTGAAAGCTGTCTACAAAGGTGGGTTGGTGCCTAGTGTTGAAGTTGGGGAAGTCCGGCTAGAGTTTGTAATTAGTGCAAGGTTGCATTAGTGAACTCCTAAAACAGTGGTTCTCAAACTCTATACCATAATGAACTGCTTGAGACCATTCATTATTTTTACTTAGAGTGAAATATTAAAATAGCCTTACCTTGATGCCCTTTGATGGGGGGGGGGGGGGGTTATAGAGAGAGCTTATCCAGTTGTGGTAAGACTGATCCAGACAAACTGCAGTGACAAGAGTATCCCTTGTCCTGTCTTCAGCTGGGGGGGTAGGCTCACCTCTGACCTGTTCCCTGTTGTTGTCTACCTCAACTCCCTATTGTCAAGGCACTGAAGCAGCTAGCTGGTGGCTTTGTGCTAGCTCGGTGATAGAAGGGGAATCACTGAGCGCGAAGAATATCCCAGACTTACTACTTTCCTGATGACCAGGTAGTCACTGTAGTGGAAAATTTTACTCATGTGAAATTTGGTCTAGCTCTACGTATACAGAAAATCTAAAAGAATCTTTTAAACAATTTGTTGGTACTCCTTTTTAATCTCAGCCTTGGAAGTAAGGGGCAAGAATTTCAGGTCCTGTCCAGTAACTGTTGGACCCTCACCACTTCAAAGCACCTGCAGTAAATTACACCAAAAATGCTAGCAAGCATTATAAAGGTGGTGAAATGTTCCTTACTGCATGTATTTAGATTATTCAGTAGATCTCACCGTAGACTTAACATTTGCATATATTTGAAAGATCAGCTTTCAAAAGAAACTAAAGCCACTAGTTATTCTTATGAAGTATGAAAAGGTCAAATGGTGTCACATTAATCTCTTCTTCTGTTAATGAGGGCTTTCAACTAGGCTTCATAACAAAAATTAACATCTGTCTGACTACATGTGGTCCTGGAATGACTAAGAATCCCATGGATTTCTTCTCTGAATTGATCTGATTCTGGAAGTTCTTAGTCTGAACAATATCAATACACTTCCTTCAAGCAAGGGCAATAGCAATGACATTCTAACTTGTTTTGTGGTTTCTGTGCTTTTGAAAGCATTGTTTTGGCAATTGTTGTAGTTATGTTATCTTATTAAATCTTATTAAATCTTAAGTAATATTAAATAAAAGCTTTACATAAAACAGATTAGTCTGAACTTCAAGTATTAAACTGCTTTTTAAAACTTCAGAATTCAATGACTACAATATCTAAATTATTTTAACGTACTGTTGACTTGAGATTTCAAGCCAAGATGTCTTATAAAGGAAATTGTTGAGTACACCACTTAACAGCATCCCTTCATAGTACAGTAGTGGCTACTGAAAAGGCCTTATTCTCTTCAGAGGGAGAAGAAAATGGACGAAATGTGAAAAAACAATCTTTCCTTCTTAGTTTTAAATAGGCTTCCTTTCTGAACCAAAACTTTAATGACAGGTTTCAGAGTAGTAGCCATGTTAATCTGTATTCTCAAAAAGAAAAGGAGTACTTGTGGCTCCTTAGAGACGAACAAATTTATTTGAGCATAAGCTTTCGTGAAAAGCTTATGCTCAAATAAATTTGTTAGTCTCTAAGGAGCCACAAGTACTCCTTTTCTTTTTGAGAATACAGACTAAGTAGCAAGCTCCCTTAAACTTATCAATTTGCAAACAACTCTGCCAATCCTCCTTCATGGGTGGAGTGACAGATGAGATGGCCCCATATACCTTGAAGGAGAGAGATGCTGTCATATTATTGCACACTTAAAGCAAACTGATAAGTGATAATTTCATGTTGTAATCTACTGCCACCTCTCCATTGATCCAAATTGCCCTTTTAATGATCATCAACATGCCACTTTAACTTTCTAGCTTTTGATATGTGCTTTTCCTCACAAATATTAAGTGTACGTGCTTGCTGAGAATGCCCATTGGACCAAGCACAAACTAGCTGTGTTCTCTGCTTATAGCAGACTGTAAAGATTTATAATCTTTAGTATATGGGTATCATTTTCAAAAGTCCCTAAGTACTGCTTTCAAGATATTTAGGCTCCTAAATCACTTGGGCTTCTGGGAAAAAAATTTTACCTGTATCTCCTGCTTTCAGAGTACATACACAAACTTATTAAAAGCTAGGATCTTATTTTCCCTTACTTTGTCTTGTGTATTATTAGATTAATTGTAAAGGGAAACAAGTTGCCTATTTGACAGTCTTTCTTGTTTTGAGAAGAAAAATTTTAACCTGATTTGTTTCCTTGACAGCAAGTTGAAGTAGATGCACAACAGTGTATGCTTGAAATCCTAGATACTGCAGGAACGGTATGTACAACTAATTAGCCTTTGTATATATGTATTTTAAATACTTCCAAAATAGAAAAGTGGAATGACAATCAGTGGTGATACACTAGTTTTTAATCATTCGCTGTACAACACCGACCACATTTACCCTCCCCTACACATAGCTCTCCACCAACCAGTATTTAAGCAAAATTGGAAGTAACACTGCAGAAAGTAAATTGTATGCTGCTTATGATTGCTTTACCTTGTAATAGGAAAACCTAAAATTACATAATATAAGCAATATAGGTCTTGTTAGCCCTCTCTAAGGGATAGTTCACCTCTATGTAGGAGTCTTAAATTTAGCCCAGAAGGTGGTAATCCTGATTTCTAATGGGGAATTCTCTATACTAGAGGTCGGCAACCTATGGCATGCGAGCCAAACACGGCACGCGAGCCAATTTTTAATGGCATGCTGCTGTCTGCCAGACCTGGGCAGACAGCAGCATGCCACTAAAAAATCCTGCCCAGCCTGGCCCACTCTTTTCCGCCCACCGGTCTCTCCGTGCAGGGTAGGCAAGCTTCACCCTCCCCCAGCCTCTTCCCCCAGCATGCTGGGTTCCTGCCCCTCCTTCTCTCCCTCCCTGTGGCCAATCAACTGATGGCCCTTGCTATGGAGGGGGAGAGGTAAAAGCGGAGCCTCAGAGCGTGCTCTACTCCGGGGACCTTGGGGAAGGGGGTGGAATCAGGGCATATCCCCTCCAGCCCCTGCTGTGAGCTGCTCAGGGCAGGGGTCTGGGAGCACTCCCACGACCCCAGCCCACACCCCCCAGCCCTCTGCCCTGACTCCAGCACACCCCCCGCACGTACCCACACCCCATGCCCTGACTCTTGCACCCCACACATCTCCACTCCCACCCTGAGCACCAAACAGGAGCTCCTGCGCACCCCCCCTCCCATTCCCACCTGCACCCCTCACATCAAATGGGAGCTGCCCACGTAAGCGCTCCACACCCAAACCGCCTGCTCCTTCACCCCCAGCCCTGTTCTCAGCACACTCCCACCCTCAACTCTGTGCAGAGAGAGGAAGAGAATGGCTAGAGCCAGGGAGAAGGTAGGTACCTACTCTATGTGGACAGGGCCAGGACTCCAGACTGGCAGCGGGCTGAGCAGGGCCGGCAGCCGGGACCCTGGCTGGCAGGAGCCGGTGGACAGAACCCCAGACCAGCCGCGGGTTGAGCCGCTCAGCCCACTGCCAATCTCGGGTCCTGGCCGCAGGCCACGCTCAACCCGCTGCCAGCCTAGGGGAACAGAAATTCCACGCCGGTAATGGGCTGAGCAGGCTGGCAGCATAAGATCAGCATTTTAATTTAATTTTAAATGAAGCTTCGTAAACATCTTGAAAATCTTGTTTACATACGACAATAGTTTAGATATATAATATATAGACTTGTAGAGAGAGACCTTCTAAAAAACTTTAAAATGTATTATTGGCATGCAAAACCTTAAATTAAAGTGAATAAATGAAGACTCGGCACACCACTTCTGAAAGGTTGCCGATCCCTGTTGTATACCTTGTCCTCCCATGAGGTATGGTGGTATTGTTTTGTTCTAGTCTCTCTTCCTGGCAGCCAGAGTTGGGCTTACGTGGGGACTTGTGAGATGTATAGGCTTTGTGGTGGTCCTCTATACAGGAGTGAATTTCACCTTTATGGCCTGATCCAAAAACAGTTTTAGTGGACTCCCATTGACTTCAATGGGTTTTGGATCAAGACTCTTACAGCAGACCTTTCCCCCCCCCCCCCCCCCACAACAATAGTAACAGCAGACTGGTCCAATAACACTTCCCTGGGAATTAGCAGCAAAGTTCTCCTTAAATGTGTAAAATGAGATGGATCGAGTGGCCTCTTTTTTTTCCAAAACAGGTAATGCTTTTATCAGATGTAGTTGTAGCAGGATGATATGAAAAGGCAGAGGCGTGTCTCAGTTGCATTGGCCTTCTGTTGCTTTCATTTTTCAACATTACTCATTCAGAGTTTTATTTCCCTTAAATTATTTCTCTCTAGCTATATTAAGTTTCATTTTTCCTATGTTGAATCTAGTTTAACATTTTCACCAGGTTTTTCATTCTCTGATTCTTTACTATTTCTGTCCACTGGTGTGTTGTCCCCTGTAATTTATGAAAGCTCTGAATGTTGCATAATATACAGACTCTCCAAAACTAGTGCCCTACTGCTTCCTTCATTACATCATCTTTATTCACTTCAGCAGGGAACTTAACGTCCTGTTCATGTCACCTATCTCCTATTGGGTCTCAGCTTATGTTAATGTCAATCACAAGGTTTTTGGTACATGTTGCGGTCTTAACACTACAATCTGTGTATTGTATGATAAATCCTTACCATTATATAAGTTTCTCTACTGTGGTGTTTTGGCTTCTCCTTTACTTAAATGGTTACCCCCTAACATTTAACTCTGTCAGTTAGAATGTAAATGGCGTATAATACATTAATTTATGAACCAAAACTTTAGGTTTAGGCACATTCTTTTTAACACACATCCTTTAGCGTGATTAACTTGGTTTTGTTGCTAAAATTGAGCTGAATAAGTTTAGCCATCCTTTTCTACTTTATCTGCCTAAACCATGGCTTAAATATAGAACTCTGATAACTCAGCACTTCTGTTGGGTTGTTAATTTTATGGTAACTAATTCATAAATTACTATTTTGCTAAAAACTCCTCATTTGTTCTGTAACTGGGTCTCCCATGCCCATAGTTTGGAAGAATCCTGAGGGTGGTTTTTTAGAAAGCCCTCCCACCATGGGTTTTATCAAGCATATTCATTTTTTTTGTAAGTTTACGGGGTTGTTTTGTTTGACAGAAACAGGATTTTTACTTGAAACTGTGAATAAAAACTCTTAACCTGTTAGAATAAAGGGAGGAATGAGACCATCAAAATGCTTGTTATGGCTCTTAAGCAATAAATTATAGAACTGTTAACGAGCATAGAAGGGAAGGTGAATGGATGGTGAGTGGAGAAGCTAGTGAGTGAAATGTGCTGTCGTTTAGATATTGAATAGAGGGGTGTGGATGGAGTTGGGAACTATTCTGGGTAGATTGGGTTGTAGGTAACTGAAACTTTCAGATACCTGTCTATATTGGGCCTATTTTAAGCTATCTGATTCAACGTATTCAGTGTTGAATTCACAAGGATGGCTGATTCTCAGGGCTTGTCCCCACAGACAGCGGTGCAACTGCACCGCTTTAGTGAATCAACTACTATGCTGACGAGAGACTTGCTTCTGTCGGCATAGTTAATCCACCTCTCTAAGAGTCTACACCAGCAGTCTACACCAGGAGTTTTCCACACCCCTGAGCAGCGTAATTATACCGATGTAAGTACCAAATCTCATTCTAACTGAATGTGAAAAGCTGCAATTGTGGGTATAGGAATTGTCAATCAGTATGAATTTAATTAAAGGTGAAGGAACTGGAAGGAAACAAGTGATTTGAATGGACTGAAGTAATAAAAGACATTTAAAAGTAAAATGTATAAGTGAAGTATCCATGTAGAAAGGAGTCTCTGTCCTCTCAAAAGGTGTGGAATATCACCAAGATTTTTCAAGATCAAATGTATAATTGAATGTAGCTTCCACTCTTGAAGTGGAAGAACAAAAGATTGAGTTGAATCCTCCAAGTGAGATACTTCTGATGCTCAATCTTGTTGAAATGAGCCATGATATACTGGAAGGCCTCAAACAGGAACTTATCTTCAGTATCAGCTTAATTCAAAAACACACACTCTTCATCTTCAGCACCCCAAAATTGTAAAGATCCATGGTGTTCCATAAAATTGAAAACTTTATAAGAAAAATTTCAACCTATTAGGTAAACATTTTACTTCAAAGTGGCACAAAATTAGCAGTTTAAAGAAATGACTGAAGCATTTCACCTTGAGTATACTTCTCCACACATTTCAGCTTGCAGCTCCCACGCTGGATGCTGCAGTGGAAGAAAGGAAAAATTAGAGGAAGAGCTAAATTGTAACATTGTGTAAGATGGTTGGTGTAATGTATAAAATGACCCAATAATGTCTACAAGCATCCACATGGGGGAAAATGCACTCCTTGTCACTGCTATTGATTCTTTCCTGAAAAAAGGATAGAATGCTGTTCAAGTAGCTGAAGATGACCTCCAGTAATGCAGCTAAGTGTGACAGATCTTTGCCACTTGCTCAGACAGTGAAAATAAGAGACTTCTCAGGTACAGTCATTCTGAACTTCTGGTATATGGACGTTTAGCACACTATCCAAACCTCCATGGAGAAATAAACATCTAATGTAGTCCTAAAGCATGCAGCAGTTGTAGAATGACTTGAACTTCTACAGTATGCCTCATACATGATAGCATACTATTTCCTGTTGGTATTTGGGACTCTCTGGAAGGCTACATTTCCAGTCAGCTACCATGTTGTCAGTTTACATGGAGCATGAGGACTCTCATCAAAATTTCACACATTTTTACATGAGACTCGGTTCTTTTTGCAACTCTATTCTCTGTAAAGTTCTGCAGGTGCCAGATGCGTGGTGTTGGGTTTTTTGTTTCTTTTTTTGTGGGGGTCCATCTCAAAAGAAATCTGTCTAGATCCAATTAACAAAACTGGAACAATGCAAGCAAGAAAAAATCGTAGAAACTATGGAACCTCTCCATTATTTAGCCAACATGAATGATAAATACCAATGTACTCAGTTTAACCGCATAGAGTGATCAAAACTACTGGGATAAAATCATTCCTATACTAACCATGCTAAATACTCCGCTTATAAGAATCATTTTGGGACAAGCTGACTACATGTAATACGATAATCAAGTGCAATGACATGTAATAAGCCAATAAAGTTGTTTTGAATTTGATCGCATCTCGCATTATTAGGCGTGTAGTGTGTATAAAGTTTAATCCCTGTGTAGGAAAAAAAGTCAAGTTTTGTGAGAGTTGATCTAGCAGGAAAAAGACACTTTCTGTAGATGAAAAACACCACCACCTGGAGTCCTACAATCGTTTTCCCAAGACCAGCCAGAGATGCAGCTCAGAAATTGGGCATTCCATGGTCTATATTGTCTCAGTCTCAAAGATAGGGAGAGAGGGGGAAAAAGCAGGCAAATCACGTAGGGTGGAGGCAGCACTTACAAAGTGGATCAAAAATGCCAGAGAGAAATGCCCCCAAGTGAACTGTTGGTGATGCAGAAGAACTGGAAGTGGCACTGGGTGCTTCTGACATCAAGGCCCGCTCTGGCTGGTTTGAGCACTTTAAAAAATGAGAGGGGATTGTTTTTAAGAAAATGCATGGAGAATTCGAAGACCTGGACATTGGGTCACATGAAGAATGATTAGAAAACAAGTGGATTGAAATGAGATGTGGCTTTGCTGAAGACATTTGGAATGCAGATGAAAATGGAATTTATTTTCAAGCCCTGCCTGATGGCATTCTCACCTTAAAATCAGACAATAAGAGGAAAAGTCTAAAGAGAATTACTATTCTGGTAAACTGTTCCATGACTGGTAAGAAAAAGGACCTTTTACATCATCTGGAAAAGTCAAAACTTGCAATGTTTTAAAAATGTGAGACATCCTCCAGTCCTCTTTGCTGCCAGTGCATCTGCCTGGATGATGAGGTACCTATTTGAGTGGCTGAAGGACTGGGATTGAAAGTTGGGTCAGCAAAGGAAAAAGATGTTGACACTAGTGGACAACTGCACAGCCCATGTGACGACAGATGTAGCACTGAGGAATATCTGACTTGAATTTTTCCCAATCTTCACCCTTCAACCATGTGATCAGGGAATTATCAGAACTGCCAAAACATACTTTCACAAGCAAATGGTTTGCATGGTATTGCACCACATTGATGACGACAAAGCTACTGCTGTGGAAATTGCCAGGAAGATGAGTCTTTTTAGATGCCATTCTAATGCTTGCAAACGCCTAGTATGATGTCGATCCTTCAACAATCTGGAATTGGTGGGGGAGAAAGGAGGTCTGGCCATAGCACCAAGCAACTGTTGAGCCACCAAGAGAATTCAATGCACACAAATTTGGAAGAGTGGATAAACATAATGACAATGCTTTTGTTACACAACCTGTCTCTGAGGACACTGGAACTGAAATCAGAGACCAGTTTGAAGTGAAACCCGAAAACAGTGCAGAGGCAGATGATGATGAGGTAATGGTCCCATCCTTGATACAAATGACAGATGTGATGAAAACTTTGACAAATGGCTATTATACAGGGGCTTCAATGATTTTTAACCTCCTACATCACCTTGAAAAGGAGGTTAATGTTGTGGATTGTGCATTGATCCAGAGAACACTGGACAAGTTTGTAATCACAGTGACTGTCTCTGCATTGTGCATTCACAGACATGCCACTCTGGTGACAGATGGTGACACTGCAAAATAAATATTAACGTGGGTGAATACTTTGAGTCCATTTTGTTTTTACATTTATGTTTATGGTATAAAAGTCAGTGTCATGCACTTTCAAACTGCAAAAAACATAAAACATTTTAAAAATTTTGTATCTTTGGATCTTTAAGAGGTGTATAGCCCTGCTAACTTACACTTTGTGTAAAGTAACATGCTGTACAGTGTTAATTGCCTTGAATAAAAGCACCAGCTAAACAATTGGATGATGATGATGATAGCATATTGCTCAGTTAGAATGCTGGTATGGTTTTGTTTCCATGTTGTATATGTCTAAAGGGTCAATTTCATCTATTCTTTGCAGTTCTGCTTGTAAGAATCAACCACTTACAAGAATCAAATCATCTGAGATGGATGTGATTCTAGAGCACAAATAAAATAGGCTGAACCCAGAACAGTTAGAAATGTAGCAGATGGGAACATAATCTTTAATTTGTTCCCTCTTTGCTAGCATTTAAAATGGAAAATCTAGATTTGTACCTCAGGTTCATATTTTCAAATGTTTCATATTTCAGTTAATCAAATAAATGTAAAATAACAGACCAGAAGACTGTCAAGTACAAAAATCTTGTCAATCTTCATGTCCAATGTGCTTAGCACCAATCAAATTTGTTTAGCGCGCTTGAATTGATTTTACTGTAAAAGGATAGGTGCTGCAAAAGCAAATAATTTCGTATAAAAGAGAGAATATAAAAGAAAGTTCTAACTAGTTAAACGGAACTTGCTGGTCTTGTTTTTTCCTCACAGAACTGCAGGCTTTCATTTTGGACAATTTTCCTTTTCGGACTAATATATTGAATAACACAGTACAGTAGAACCTCAGTTATGAGATACTTTATAACTGACCAGTCAACCACACACCTCACTTGGAAGTACGCAATGAGGCAGTAGCAGACACACAAATAAAAGCAAATACAGTATAGTACTGTGTTAAACATAAACTACTAAAAAAAAAAGCATTTTTCTTCTGCATAGTAAAATTTCAAAGCTGTATTAAGTCAGTGTTCAGTTGTAAACTTTTTAAAGAATTACAGACCTATCTCAGTTACGAACAACCTGCATTCCCAAGGTGTTTGTAACTCTGAGGTTCTGCTGTATATTTGTTTTTTTCATTTAACAAGACCTTAGTGGATTTATTTCACTCTGTTTTTTGGGAAGAGAATTACAGTAGCTCTGATTTGTCACTCTTCTGGCATTATAGAGATTTCTTGACAGATCCTAGAGCTGTTATCTCCCAGTGTATATATAAAAAGACCAAAAGTCAGATCTATAAGAATATCTAAGGACTATAATATTAAGGTTACAATGGACAGGATAAGCTTTTTGAAGTGCAATTTGTGTTCCAAAAATGTAAAACTTCACCACTCGTGATCCTTGTCTGGCTTTATGTGCATATTGGTGATCTGGCAGCATCTAGAAAGAAATTCAAATTAACCATTGAATGTCTTTTTTTCATTACAGGAACAATTTACAGCAATGAGAGACCTGTATATGAAAAATGGACAAGGCTTTGCATTAGTATATTCCATCACAGCACAGTCCACATTTAATGACTTACAAGACCTAAGAGAACAGATTCTTCGGGTCAAAGACACTGATGATGTGAGCAGTCCCCTGTTTTTGTAGAAAAAAAATTGTATTTAAAGTCCTCATTATAAATGCTTTTTAGAGCTGTACTTGCTTTGATCAGATACATCATTGAATTCATTCCAGGCTTTAATTTGAAAGGCAAATTGACCAGTATGTGCATTGTACTGAAAACGTGACTTCTGCATCAAGCAGTCAGGAAAAAAAATCATATGTACTTTTGTATGGTGTCTAAGGTGAATCTGTCACATAGTCTGTTAATCTTTTGCTTTTAAGTACTCTGTAAGTGTATCTCTAAACTTATTTTGACTAGTACATCTAAAACAAAAGTTCTGCAAAGGACCCCTGTCTTTAAAGCTGCTGAGTTTGGTCTTGCAATTTCAGACTTCACTGTTGTTCTGTGAGTGCTTATAACAGTTAGCTACAACCCAATTTTGCTTTCAACGGTATTGTTATAAAATGAGTATTTTAGCTGTGGACACACATTTGAATTTCTTGCTTACAGAAAGACTGTCATTGTTAATCAAAATGGAGGATTTCAACAGTTTCCTTTTTTGAAATAGTACTTGCAAGACTAAGCTTAGTATTACTTTCACACAATCTTAATTTATATCCCTCTGTTACTAATGACTGGTCTTGAAAATCTTAATGAGACTGAGCATTTCAGCATTTAATTGGGGCTATATTACTACGGTATAGGATGTATATGGATAATTTATCACTTGAGTGAGGGATAACTTTCAAAAGTTTGAGTGTTGCTTAAACTTGTGTTGAGGAGCAAAAAAAATTATTGCATAAAGGAAAGAGGTAGATTTAATGTGAACAGCTGAGTAACAAATGTCTTATTTTGAAATATTTTAAAGGGAGTGATATCAACTAGTAACACCCTGTTCCACTTCCTTTTTAGAATCATTTGTTTTGTTGGCTTCTGAAGATCATAATCTTGTTTACTGTAACAGACATTAATGGGGGGGGCGGAGGGAAGCTACCTCCAGCTTTTAGTTAATCTATTTAATGTTCATGAGGAATCTTGACTAATTTCCCTGAATAGATATAGCTACATCTGCTACCACTACTGCATGGACCCAGGAGACATTGAACTCTTAAATTTCAGGAAAGTTTGTTGTGGGTGTACTAGTACATGCACAAGATCTGGTGCATGTCTTCACCTCAGTTAATTCTCTTCTCTCTAATGGAACCCTAAGAACAAATATCATCCCAGTGTCCTGAATGGAGGAAGAAAGTAATTTCTAGATAATGTGAATCTCTTATTTTCATCCAAACCCGAACAAGTTATTTTTCTATTTAGCAACAAACGAGCATTGTAAGGAATTGGATGAAAACCAAGGCAACTCGAAAAAGATTTTTAAATTGAGTCTTCATTCAAATTGTCAGGCTTTTCTGAGCAAATAGGAAAAATCCAAAGGCTGCCTGAGAGGTGTATTTAGAATGATTTGGTACTGAAACATGTATACTACTTTCATAAACTCAAATCTGAAAGTCATTCAAAAGAAGTGGAGGAAGAAGGGAGAAGAGAACTGATGTAGAGGATGAGAGTTCCAGGTTGCCACTTTGGCTAAAAACAATCCTCTTTACATGGTTTCATAGTTTTTCCTGTTAAATCAAGATTGGAAATAAGGTGTAAATAGTTAAGAGTAACTAACCATTGGAACAACTTACCAACAGTTGTGGATTCTCCATCACTGACCATTTTTAAATCTAGACTAGATGTTTGTCTAAAAGATATACTCTAGGAATTATTTTGGTGAATTTCTGTGGCCTGTGTTATACAGGGGGTCTGACTAGATCAATGGTTTTCAATCTTTTCATTTGCAGACCCCTAAAATATTTTAAATGGAGGTATGGATCCATTTGGAAATCGTAGGCATAGTCCGCAGACCCCCAGGGTCTGCAGACTACAGCTTGAAAACCACTGGACTAACTCACAACTATCCTTTCTGGCCTTGGAATCTATGAAGAGCGCAAGCTAGGTCTAGGTAAACTCCTCAAGGCCAGATCATCCAATCTGTATTCAAGTAATAAAACTCAACGAAGTCTTGCTTGACAAACTGTAGGACGTAAAGTGCAGTTCTGCTTTGAAAAATTAAGTAAAAAGGCTTTGTGGGGCTGTTTCGGTGCCATCCATGTCAAATGTTAGGTTTTTTTTCTAGTTGCTAGTGCTATCAGCTGGCTTCTTTTCTCTTGTGCATCATCTCAGCCCTGTGAACTAAATTGTGATATACTGTGTAACCTTGTATTTGGTGGGTTTTCACAGGGTAATTTGCCTGTAAATGGAGATAAAGTAAACAATTCTACTGAGGCACTGCACAAGAAGGAATGGAATCCAGTTTGCTCTTCTCTTCTCTTGTTAGCCCTGCAGAACTAACAAGTTTTGGAAGTAAAACTAACTTCTTGCTTCATTAAGCAGATCTGACTTTGAATAGAAGGAGCAAATCTCATTTTAAAAAGGGGTCACTGTACATAAAATCTCATTTTAAATGAATAGCTGTATTTCAGGGCTTTTCCAAGTGTATTCGAGGGTACCTCAGGAAATCTAGTGGTAAAGCAGCTTCTAGTCTATACCAACCATATCATAATTTTAAAATGTGACATGGAACCTGATACACTGATCAGATTAGATTCTCTCCCGCCCCCCCTTTAATTCTTAGCCTTATAACCTTCTCATCGGTGTGTTTATGGGTTACTGCTTTTTATTCCACAAGAAGTGCGATGTATGGAGTTAAAATCTGGGCTACTTATTGGGAACTGAAGTTCTCCAAATAGCTAATCCTATCTGCTCTACTTGCCATTCCCAAATCACTTTGGATTATTTACATCTAACAGATAATGGAAACTGAAGCGGGAACATTTCCCGTGTGTTTGTATATAGGTGTTTGTTTACGTCACACACATGTCCCATGTGTTTATATACAAGTTTGATGCACACTGAGTGCCAGCCACTCAGTGTGCATCAAACTTTCCTGAAACAGCAGCTCTTGGGTCCAATGGCAAGTATGCACAGGCAAAGAGTGGGAATTATGGACATTATCCACTTTGAAAACTCCAGTTACAGGTAAGTAACTCAGCTGTTTGTCATTAATTCAAGGTCAGAAATTAAGTATGTTGCATAAGTTTGGTTTCACTTCAGATATCTGAATAACACAGCCTTCTCTGAGTGTTTGCCCCATCATGCGTTATTGCAGTCTTTTAGGAAAGGATACTTAGGGAAAGACAGAGCAGTGCAGAAGCAAATTTTCTCTGACAAGGCTAAAAATTTGGCAAACAGCTTTGAGTAAATTGCATCAAAACTGTTCTTTCCACCAAATCAGTTGGAAATCTTAGAATGCTATAGCTAGGTTCCACAGCCATGTATTTTCTACCAAATGATATCAACTTTTTTAGGGCTGTCAAGCGATTTAAAAAAAATAATTGTGCTTAATTGCACGATTAATCAAACTGTTAATAGGATACCATTTATTTAAATAGTTTTGGATATTTTCTACATTTTCAAATATATTGATTTCACTTACAACACAGAATGCAAACTGTACATGCTCCCTTTATATTTTTATTACAAATTTGCCCTAAAAAAAAAAATAGTATTTTTCAATTCATCTACTACAAGTACAATAGCACAATCTCTATCATAAAAATTGAAGGTACAAATGTAGAATTATGTACAAAAAATGTATTCAAAAACAAAACCACGTAAAACTTTATAGCCTACAAGTCCACTCAGTCCTACTTGTTCAGCCAATCGAGCAGAACCCCCTTATGAACATGGACACGTCCTCTGGAATGGTGGCTGAAGCATGAAGGGGCAAATGAATGTTTAGCATAACTGGCACGTAAAGACCCTGCGATGCCAGCTACAAAAGTGCCATGCAAACTCCTGTTCTCACTTTCAGGTGACATTGTAAATAAGAGGGCAGCATTATGTCCTGTAAACTTGTTTGTCTTAGCGATTGGCTGAACAAGAAGTAGGACTGAATGGACTTGTAGGCTCTAAAGTTGTACATTGTTTTGATTGTAGTTACATAACACAAATGTAGATTTTTTTTTGTAAGTTGCACTTTAACAATAGAGATTGCAGTACAGTACTTGTATGAGGTGAATTGAAAAATACTATTTCTTTTGTTTGCCATTTTTCAAGTGCAAATATTTGTAACAAAAATAAGCATATAAAGTGAGAATTGTCTACTTTGTATACTTGTAATTGAAATCAATATTTGAAAATGTAGAAAAACATCCAAAAATATTTAATTTCCATTGGTATTGTTTAACAGCGCAATGAAAACTGCGATTAATCACGATTAATTTTTTTGAGTTAATTTTGTGAGTGAACTGTGATGGATCAGCCCTACTTCTTTCGTATTTTCCAAGGACACTCCTAATTTTTTGTTGTATTCCAGTTTGTCTTTTTGCGGGGGGCAAATAAGCCTGCAGAAAAAAAAAAAATTGGGTGCAGTTCACTGTTCTGACTGAGGCCACAGCTCTTGTTGGACAGAGGTTGCCTGGTATCCTATTCCCAGGCTACCTTTGGTGCTGTTGTCACGTTTCAGCTCTGTCTCCAATGTAAAAGTCACAGGATAGCAGATCAGAGGAGATGTGAGCATGAGAGTGTGTGCATCACACACAGCATCTTAATTGCAGGGTCTGAATAAGTTCCCTTAATTGCTCTTGTGACTGCCTTATTAGTAGAGCAAAACAAAGACATGTACTGGTACAGTAACAACTAAACATTAAGGTTCTGGGTATTAGACAAAATATTCTAATTGGCTGGTTTCAGAGGCTTGATGTCTTAACCATGTTTAAATTAAAAATGCATGTGACATCACTAACCTTGTCATGGGTTCTGGCTTATTACAATGGTTAACATCAATTTATGTAAATAAGGTGTCAAAGGAAATAGTGAATCTTTTCTCTACTCCTTCCTTTTGTTCGTGTGTAAAACACATACTACAGGTCTTGGGTTTTTGTGCCTTTGCTTCTACCTTCTCCCTGTTCCTGTTCAGTTGCTAAACTTTGCAGGCATCTGATAGATTATATCTTCAGAAGGTAAATTGGCTCCTAATTTTTTCTCTAACAAAAGTAAATTCTCTGAGCTGTCTGAAAAATACTGCAGCTGCTGGAGAGGGGTAGCTCACTTGTCCTCTAGCTGTCTTGCTTGAAATACTTCAGAGGCACCTGGACTGCTGTTCTCAGTTCAGTGTAAAGTTAACTTTTGGAGGATTAGAGTAGGAAATGTTGACACTTTCGTAAGTTCCTTTCTGAGGGAGACATAGAGGGATGCAGATCAATATTTCTTAGATTTTCTCTTTTGAGCACACAGGAGAAACCTTTGAGAGTGTTCAGTTTACAGTCCCATTAATATCTGTGAAGTTCTAGAGGGCCATATATGGCTCACAGTGCAGTTTATACACTCAGAGCCCAATCTACTTCTCCCTCTTGGCTGCTTAGAGTGGAGGGGTCTTTCTGAATGTTAAGAGCTGGGAAAGAAGAATGAATACCTTTTCCTACCCTCTGAAGCAGGTTCTTTGTTGCTCAGATACTATAGGGGGAGATACTTCTGAGGTACTTGGGTTTTTTTATTTCACTGGTGGTCTTTCTTTGAATTTGGCTATTCCACACTGCAGAATATGTTCTTACTCCTACTTCTGAGTAAGGCATGCTGCTGTGATTACTGCTGCACTTATTCCTTTCAACTACTGCCAAGGTAGACTGAATAGGTATGTATGTAGGTAAGAGGGAGCATTGGTGGGTTAGGGAAATGAACTTAAAATTCAATATTAAAAACCAAAAAATAGGCTATATAATTGGCCTTATCCTTGTGCTTTAACACGATTCAACTGAACTTTTAAGACTCTATTTAATGCTTTTTAAAATAAATGCTTTTAAGAAACTGTGCATTGTTCATAGATTTCTTGGGTAGTTGAGGTATTGAATGTGTTAACTGATCAAACAACTGGCTGTGTTCATGCTGTATCTGTAAACATTCTGGTAAATGTGAAATTTGGGAATTGAATAATTAACTGTTAAATTTCTTGTGAAGTAAATATTGCATACTGCGGATAGCCATTCAGGTAAGTGCAGTGAAGGGTCTTACACAGTGATACAAACTAGACAATACAGATACTTTCTAAAGAATCCTGGTCCAATAGGACCTGGAGGATTCATAGAATCCAAGGCCAGAAGGGACCACTCTGATCATCTAACACAACCTCCTGTATAACACAGGCCATAGAACTTCTCCAAAATAATTCCTGTTGAACTATAAAGCATACCTTCTAGAAAAGCATCCAGTCTTGATTTAAATGTTGTGATGGGGAATCTACCACAAACCTTAAGTTGTTCCGTGGTTTAATTACGCTCATTGTTGCCAAAAAAAAGGACTAGGCCTGTGTTCAGGGTGTCATGGTCCAGAGAATTCCAGATAGCCCTTTCCTTAAGCGCAGTTGCTCATTGAAACTCCATCTATATGTGGAAGCTTCTTAGTCAAGTAATGACACTGCTCCTTTCAGAACAAAGATCCACCTAGTTAGAGAACTTACATAAGGTCAGCACCAGAGGGAGTGAATTCTCTTGATGTGGGCCTCAGGTTAGAGCAAAACGCTAATACTGTGGTTATCAATTTATACATGGTTGATTTGAATGTGCAAGAGCAACCTTTCCACCGTAATGTGGCTGAAAACAAGGTTCTGGGGGCTTGGAAGAAGTTTTGTTTTTTTTGGTGTTTGCTTTTTATGAGAAATATAACCATTGTACACATTGAAAAAAAATAGTAACTACAGTGTAGTAAAACATGGCAAACCCATACAACTGCTACCCTCCACCTCTTCACATGTGCTGCTGAAGTCAGAGTTCAAGTTCAGAAAGGGTGGGAAACTTGAACAGGAGCTGTGTGATCTCAACTTGTAATTTAACCAGTGAAGTAGTTTTTTTTTCAGTAGCTGAATACAGCTGGCAGTCTTCAGTTAGGAGAGGCTTTGGGGTGAATAGCTTGAGCTGATTAATAAAATGAACTTGAAGTATTTTGTACATGTGACCAGATCCTGGGATAATCAGCAGTTCAGTTTACAGTTCTGTAACCTCATCATCTTCAAATCAAAGTGACTTGATGTAACTGTTAACAAGTAGCACAAAATTTGCTTCATGTAAGATATCCGGTTTCTCTTGCGTTGCTTTTTTCTCTCTCTCTTCTCCCTTCCCCATCAGTTGAAATTCAGCTTCTGGCTTTGTTTATATATAAATTAAAATATCTGTCCTATTTAGGTGCCAATGATTCTAGTTGGCAACAAATGTGACTTGGAAGATGAAAGAGTTGTGGGAAAGGAGCAAGGACAAAATCTAGCAAGGCAGTGGAATAACTGTGCATTCTTAGAGTCTTCTGCAAAATCAAAAATAAATGTTAATGAGGTAAGGCTTAATACCTTATGAAAAATGAGTGAATTGCTTTTCTAACAACTTGCTGCTGCTGCTTGCTATCTAAGGACAAAATTCTGAACTTCATGTTAAGTTCCCTTAGATTTCAGTGGGCAGAACTGTACCCTATTGCTGCAAAAAATTTTACATTGTCAGATGTTTGTAATTAAGACTTACCTAGCTGTTTACAGCTAGCTTCCTAGTATAAACTTAAGGCTTTGGGCTTGCAACTGCTTTCATTTCTGCTTGTTACAGATTTTTCACCGAACATGCAAGCAATTCATTATTGTACTCAATTGTTCATTGAAAACACATTGGGCAGAACACTTGCGCTCTTGCTTTTTCAAGTTTTTTTACTCTTGTGATAGAGATGGAGCTGCAGGGTAGTTTCTTTGGAGACCAGTAGGGAGTATCCCTGCCACAAGAAATGTGTTGTACAAATGTTGTTACCAATTGTGTTAATATAAATGATCTTTTGGGGTCTTGTAGGCCTTAAGCAGATCTAATTTTAAACTATATCACAGCTAATATGTATACTTTCCTATTTAGAATTTCTGGAGACTACCTGTTAGCCAATAGATAAATCCATTTTGTTAATGGTAAAAGTAATGCTTTTTATTGGATTAGAACTTCATGCAGTAGAAATGGATAGGAATAGACTATATTCCAATGTGGAAAATGCCCCGGGAACTAACTAGTGCAGCTACAACCTATGAACTTGTTTCAAGATGTTCAGCGATTGAGAGGAGGAAGAACCTTATTTATAAGTGAAGCACATGCTATTTAATTGTAGTATTTAGATCTGATTGACTTGCATCTAAATTAGCATTCTCACGAAATTCTAGTCCTCATACAATTCCAAATTAGATGTGTTCCTACACTTTCTGTCCTAGTTTATGCATTTTTTGCTGTGAGCTTTTCAATTATTGCCACATTTTACCCCTGAGGAAGCTGCTGAATGAAACTTTTATTTTGATTAAAAATCAGGATAGTCTAATAACTCGTTTAATATCTGAGTACTGATTTTTTTCCTCATATTTAAATACTAAATTGATGGATCTTATCAAATGTGTAATTTATATCTGACTGGTTAAAAGCATGTAACATTCTAAAATATACAGTAGAATTCTAGTAGAATCCTCTTAAAGGGACATTATCTCTTTAGAAGGAGTGATTCTACAAAAGACAAACTGCTTATGGCTCAATTTTGTCCACTGTATTTGACCTGAACACTTAATTACAAATCAAAATGATGCATGTAGTTAATCGTGTTGGAGTGTGAAATACGAAATACAGTTCAAATATATGTGGATACAGGAAACTTTGCCTGCAAGACAAGCTGCTCTTGGTGCTAAGTGAAGTATTATACCTTGGCAGCTTTAACTAGAGGGGGAGACAGAAAACATGTAGTCACATTTTAAATAGATCGCAAAACATGAAGGTTTAAACGTGCACATTTTTTAAGTGAACAAACGCATGAAAAGCTTAGAGGCTAGAAGTCAGAGAAGTGGCTTAAATTGCCTAAACTAAGAACTTCTTGTGCTCGCAGATCTTTTATGACCTGGTGCGGCAAATTAACAGAAAAACTCCAGTGCCTGGAAAAGCACGCAAAAAGTCATCGTGTCAGCTACTTTAATTCATAGATGTATTGTAGCTCTGAGCCAGGTAAGCTCGCTCACTTTCTTAATTTTCTCAGCTTTTTTGTTGTTGAGCTACCACTAACCGTTTTCAGAGGTTCAATTTAGCTATTAAAGAATAGGAGTGCAAAATAGGATCTGAGGTTGGTTGGTTTGTTTGTTTGTACATAGAAATAAAAGTATTTAAAATAGTTTTTGGGGCTCTTCCATTCCAGAGTCAAATGCAAAGGCATGTATAAGATATGCCTCTCACACTGATGGACCAAAATCTTTTGACTGGCTAAAAAAACCACCTTGCATAGGCATCAGAAAATGTAAATATCATATGAGATATCTTAAAGCATTAAATGTAGCTAGCCAAAAATAGGCAGGCTTGTATGAAGTCCGATTAAACAAAATGTATCTTACTGACAAAATTGCAGTTCTGGAAGACTGTAGTATACTACAGCTAAAATGTCATCTTTTGGTATGTGATTTGCTGTAAATATGTACATAGGCTTATAGAATGTGTGTTAAGCTATATTTAACAACTTGCTCTGGACTGTAAGAGCCTTGTGTAGATTTCCCTAACTTAAGAGTACATTGTCCTGATAGAGGAGTTATTCATTTTTATTTTTTTGAAAGATACGTTGCAATGTGTATATTTGGAAGCGAGCTATTGGTCAAAATCATGTTTCATATGCATCACTCCTTGAAACTTTTTTTACCTGGAGCTATTGGTTTACTAGATTAAGTTTTTTTGGTGTGACAATTAACTAATGCCTTATTTTAAGAAAGCTAAGAGCAAGCTCAAGCCTGCACTTTTTTTTGGCAAGATTTCTGAGAAATTGGTGAGTCACTGACATCACAGGGTGTCCTGTGATTTCCTTTTTCCTGGTCACTTGCGTTTTCAGCCTGGATATGGAGACAATGCTATACTCTTGTGGTTGTGCTGTCAGTGGATAACTGTCACTGGTTCACCTTGATTCTTTCAGGTGTGTTGTCCCCCTTCAGTAGCCTGTTCAAATGGATAGGATTGCATTTCAGTAGTTCTATTCTTTCTGGTGTTCTAGTACAGGATTGCCTCAGCCCTCCCACTCAGTGTATTTGAAGCTTGTGTGAGTGGAAGGAGTTTTGCTGTCTGAGCTATGGTATCATTAGTGCCATGATAACATGCAGACCTGTCTTAAAATTCAGACCGTGCATGGTCTTGTCTTTTCCAGTATCTGGCCAAAAAAACAGTCTAGGCTGAGTGAAGTGTCTGAATCCAAATAAAATTTGAGATTGTTTGGTTCCAGAAGCATCTGGAGAGATTGTCAAGAAAAAGGTAAACTGATGGGTCTGGACCAAAACCCTGGATAGATGCCCCTGAACACTGGTAGAAGTGGTAGTATTCTATGCATTAATAATAATCCATACCCTAACTGCATGGTTTGGGCTCATCACCAGTGTAAAATGCAAGCTGGTACAGAAGTGAAAGTTAATCTGCTTAAACTCAATCATGTGTAGAGTTTATCCAAGAATCAAGCAAACAAAGATTTTTGTTCATGGCTGAGTCACTGAAATTTTAAACCTGGTACTACAAATTGGGGGTTTGATACTTTGATGCTGCATAGTCTCACCACTTCAATCACTCTACATCAGAATCACAAGGTTCTAATAGCAAATGATGGATGCTACTGTTTAAGGTCATTTAAATGCATTCTGCCTATATTTCCCTAATCCCATTAAATTCACACTGACAAATGGTGTGCCTATGGGGCATCAGCATCCACCTGTTTGGTATTTTTTGCTCCCCATCTAATGTCTTTACAAATCCAAGTGTTGGAGATTAGTTCTTCACATGACTGCACTAGTGACTCACAGTAGGCAGAGCACATGGAAAGAAATTTTTAAAGGAAAACTTAAACTCCTGCTTTTCATTGCTTCTTAATATTTAACAAGGAAGGTACAAAGGTAGAAACTACACTTAATTTACACTTATTTTTTAATAAACCTGGGGTACCTCTTTGGGTAGATTTTTTTTTTTTTTTTGTTCCTCTTCCCGTATAATGCTACGTTCCCATTTCAAAATTTATCATAACTTCTCCATCTGATTAGTTTTCTGAAACTTTTAAAGAGGCAGCTTCCAAGGCTGTTTTCATTGAAAGGGTGAAAGTGAAAGGTGTCCAATTACAGTGAATACCCATGACTTTAGAGTATTGAGGCAAAAGGCCAGGTAATGCACTAGTACACAAGTAATAAAATGCACTTATCAAACTTCAGTTATGGTGACACATTGGCTGATTGGCCCATAAAGCTAGTCCCCCTTTCTCACAATATCCTCCTTAACCAATCTGACCTCCTTTTCTAAGGTCCCTTTTATAACTAAATTGTGTTTAATGTACTTGTAAAATTTTGCTTTTGACCAAAATACACTTGGAAAAAGATCTTTAAAACCCATTTTGTTGAACTAAATCGGTTCATGAAGGGTTGGATTAAGTGTGCTATAAAAATTTTTGAAAGTTTTTAAAAAAAACCTTAATTTTCAGAGCCCTTTTAACAATTTTTATTATAATCTTCCCTTGTACCTGATCCAGAATCTGTCAAATGCATCATTTCACATGACTTAAAGAAAAAAGTTGCTGGTATAAATGTCTTACAACTTTTTACTTTCCAGTGTGAAAGTTGAGGCCTGTTTCCTAAGCATGTGCGTGAGCTGTTTCAGACCAAATGCAGAACTTTTGAGAGCTGATTTTTTGGCGGGTGGGGGGTATGTGTGTTAGTAATAGGTAATGGATATTTAATTTTTTAAAGGGACATAATTTAAATCAAACTCTACCTATTGTTGCAAGTTGCACTTAAAAATACGACTGTATTTCACTGTTAAATTTCATTAGATTTGAAGTTGACGACGTCACTGGGTCTGTAAACACTACTGAGTGAGGGTCTTAAATGCTACTTTCAAAATTTACTAATTCACCTTTGTTACACTGAGATGCAGAACTCTTCAATCCTAGAAAACTGTGCTTTAATACTAATCTCCTGTTTCATCATTACAGGTCTGAAGAACTGTTGCCCAATTCAACAGTGCCAGCATTCCAACTTTATTAAACCTACCAACATTTTAAATGGACTTTCCTGTGGTGGTACCCTTTAAGAAGTGGATGAAAGCTACTACATCAGTTTGCACATTGTAATCACTTTCCAGTGTCACGAGAGATTTTTACTTATAAATATTCTAACTGTATGCAACTGGTAAAACCAGAGCCTACATCCAGTATTACTGATAAGAGACATTCATCCACCGATGTTGTACATGTATGAAAACTGTGTACTGTATACTTCAATAATCCCCATACTTTCTATTGGAGAGTACAATAATGTAAATCCTGAAAGCACCACTATTTTAGCATAATAAAAGAAAGTCCAAAGAGCTCCTATATAGACTACTCCAGATAACTTTGCTTCATCGGTATTTGTAGCTTATTGTAACTTTTTTTAAAGAAATACAGGATCATCATCATCATATTATACAAAACCGCTTTGATTAACACAACAGCTTTAGTTTTTTAATTTTAGGAAAAACCTGTGGAGACAGTGATCTAGTCTTTAAAATAAGAGTCCTTTCAGTATGTCTGACTAAAGACATTGCCTTTAATATCTGTTGGGAAGGAAATGTCCAGACTTTTCAACCTTTTATTGTATGTTTCCTTTTCCTTGTTTACATAGGGAACAATGTTTATAGTTGTGTGTACAGTGGGGGTCTACAACAAGAAGTGTATATTTTAAAATGATTTTTTTAATGATTTAACAATTTTGTAAATCATTTTCAGGCTTCTGCAGCTGTAGATTCTCACTGTTAATTCCCTTGCTTGCTCATGCATAAGTGTATTTGCAATACCAAATATACAGGTTTTAGTACTTTTGCCTGTTAGTGATTGTTTTACATGTGTAACGTTTTGGTTGAGATGTTAAATGGTGGAAGAGTACTGTGGATGTGAATGTGGGAAGTAATTTTAATCATGTGTAATTGGTCACAGGGCCTAAGTTGCAGTAATTAACTTTTGCTGATTTATTTAACAATGCCTTGTTGCTTTGTATGAATTAACGTTTGGGTGTAAAGATTGTGTGTATATCCAACAGGGAGCCACAGTATTTAAATTGACCAACCTAATGTTACAACTGCTTTGAGGTGGCCAAATGTAAACTAAAAGCCTTAATTAAAAGTGGTGCAATTTTGTATGACTTAGCATCAGTAGTTCAATAAATTTGGATTGCCATGCAAGGGCTTGCATTACAATTATCTACTACTTGAATGTTTTGTGTAGTGTTTTAACAGTGCCAGTAAATACGGGTTTAACAAGTTTAGACATAATGTGCATTTTGCACTGTGAGGCTTCATAGATCTTAAGACCAAAAGGAACCATTATGATCATAGTCTGGCATCCTGCATAACACAGGTCATAGGAATCCATCCAGTTTAATATGGGTGAGTAAGTGCCCATTGATGACCAGGACTACAAATGTTGTCTAGTGTTACCTAGACATGTGGGAGGTTCAGAGCACTAGTGGTACCACATTGAATTTTTCTTTCCCTGTGGAAAAAACACTAAAGGAAGCGATCTATAAAAAGGGTTTTTGATGTTCGGTGGCTGTTCTGGGGTACTTGAAAGTGTTACCTAACTATTGTGTTTTTATACAATTACCTTATCTCTAAAATCAGCATGTTATGACTAAAGTCTCTATGAAGTGGACTAACATACTTCTATTTGATCTTGGGCAAACTTACTTATTCTAATAAATATTTATGCCATGCTAGGTCCAGAATTAGCTCTTTTTCTCTCTCTCTCACTCACACGCAGTTTAAACACTTTGCAACCTTAGTCAAGCACTTAGTTAGGAAATAGTAGAATTAAGGTTGCCTGTGCCACCTTAATTCAGCCCCTTGTTTGCTTATGCATTATGATTGTTTCTTACATGACATTATCACATACTGCTTTTTCCACAAGACCCCTTCCTCGGTCAGTACACAGAATAGATGAATAACTGCTCATTTAGTGAGCACCACTATTTTGTTTTATCCTCATTGTCAACGTGTGTTACTGCAGATAATTCAGTTTTCAGTTAAGGGTTTGAATAATTTCCTCATGGGGCTTTCTGTGGCACTTATCACTGTAATATGAGTGCTTCACAAACATACATTAATTTTAAAACATCTCTATGGGGTGAGGGAATGATGTGATACCACCATCTGTAAAATGGGAAGCTGAGGCACACATTAAGGTTCAAAAATTTCTAATTGTGGATACCCAGCTTGAGATGACCAGGACCTAATTATTCAGAGTACTTAACATTGTGAGGCACTTTGTATGTTCAAAGCCCAGCTCTAATGGACTTCAGTTCTAGCTGTGAATTTCAGCATATCTGCCAATTGGAACCCTGAGCTTATGCCCAGGTGCCTGAACTCTAGTCTGCTGCCTCATCGCCATTTGCCCCCTGCTGCCACTGTCTCATCCAACATCAACAGGGGCAAGGCCCCCTGCCCCACCCTGACCGGGAGGCACAGCATCCATTGCTTCCTGGGGGCTGCCTTGCCCCACATCAAAACTTTTGTGTGGGCATTGTCATGGGTGGTGGGGCCCTTGAAGCAGCCTCCAAGATGTATGGGAAGGTCCTCTACCTGACATCAGAGGCTGCTGCCCAGGAGGTAGTGGAGAAAGGCATCTCAGGGATGACTTCTTTTGTGCCCCTCAAACCCCTGGAGGACCTAGGTGTACATGTCTTCACCTCCATCTCACCATTCCTCCCTAACACTGCTCTTCAGCACTCTTAGGCTGAGCCCTAAGGACCCCATTCTCTGCCATGTCATCTTGTTCTGCTGACAGACTGCATAGCAAGGGGAGCTTGGAGGGGTCATTCCTGGTGCCCTGTACCAGGTCCATTCATTAGGGAAGGCTTGCTGCTTCCTCTGATGGGTTTTGGGGAACATCCACAGGGACTGTCTCTTGGCCTGGTGTGGAGGGGTGTCCAGCACCTGCACTGCTCAGGAGGGTGTAGGCCCTGCTTCTGCTGCTGACCTCATCTCCTCCCCCAGCTGATGATCCTGCTTGGGTGCAGGGGTTGCCCTCCCTCACATGCTCACCCAAGATGACAGATGCTGCTCTTGATAAAAGCCTTTCTGGCAGGTGGGAGGAGGTGTATATAAAGAAGGTGGTGATGATGAGAGGTCCTCTCCTGGGCTATCTCAGGGGGAGACCATTTCTGCTTCCCCTGAGGTGATCTCTCTCTTGCACTGTGCACCACGCCCTCCCCTTCTGGTCAGCCCTTCAAGGATACCCTAGAGGCCTGGGTACTGGCTATGAGGAGAGGAAGTGCAGCAAGCATAAGTTCTGGTGCCTGGTTGGATCACAGAAACCCACCTGATGTGCCTAGACTACCTCTGAGCCTGTTTTCCCTGCCAACTTGGAACTTCAGTCTCTTGCCTGGTTTGAGCCAGACACACTTGCCTGCTGCAAACAGATCCAAGTCTGAACCACATCCCCCCACAAGCTGCAAGCTTAACTGAAAACTTAAGTGCTCCTGTCTCCAGCACTCAGATACCCAACTCCCACTGGGGTCCAAACCCCAAATAAATCAATTTCACCCTGTATAAAGCTTATATGGGGTAAACTCATAAGTTGTTATCCCTCTATAACACTGATAGAGAGATGCACAGCTGTTTAGCCCCCAGTTTTAATACCTACTCTGGGTTAATTAGTAAAAAAAAGTTTTATTAAATACAAAAAGTAGGATTTAAGTGGTTCCAGGTAATAGAACAAAGTGAATTCCCGAGCAAAATAAAATAAAATGTTCAAGTCTAAGCCTAGTACAGTAAGAAAACTGAATACAGATAGAAAAGGAGTACTTGTGGCACCTTAGAGACTAACCAATTTATTTGAGCATGAGCTACAGCTCACTTCATCAGATGCATGCTGTGGAAACTGCAGCAGACTTTATATATACACAGAGAATATGAAAAAAATACCTCCTCCCACCCCATTGTCCAGCTGGTAATAGCTTATCTAAAGTGATCATCAGGTGGGCCATTTCCAGCACAAATCCAGGTTTTCTCACCCTCCACCCCCCCACACAAATTCACTCTCCTGCTGGTGATTGGATGGACTATCACCAGCAGGAGAGTGAATTTGTGGGGGGGGGGTGGAGGGTGAGAAAACCTGGATTTGTGCTGGAAATCACTTTAGATAAGCTAAATGCTTATCTAAAGCTTATGCTCTAATAAATTGGTTAGTCTCTAAGGTGCCACAAGTCCTCCTTTTCTTTAGATAAGCTATTACCAGCTGGACAATGGGGTGGGAGGAGGTATTTTTTCATATTCTCTGTGTATATATAAAGTCTGCTGCAGTTTCCACGATATGCATCTGATGAAGTGAGCTGTAGCTCACGAAAGCTCATGCTCAAATAAATTGGTTAGTCTCTAAGGTGCCACAAGTCCTCCTTTTCTTTTTGCGAATACAGACTAACACGGCTGTTACTCTGAAACCTGAATACAGATAAAAATCTCAACTTCAGATGTTTCAGTAAGCTATCACAGACTGGACTCCTTCCTAGGCTGGATCCAATCCTTTCCCTGGTACAGTTCTTGTTCTAGCTCAGGTGGTAGCTAGGGGATTTCTCATGACTGCAGCCCACATTGTTCTGTACCACCCCCTTATATAGCTTTTGCACAAGGTAGGAATCTTTTTCCCCCTCTCTGGGTTCCCAACCTTCCTTCTAAATGGAAAAGCACCAGGTTAAAGATTGATTCCAGTTCAGGTGACATGATCACATGTCCCTGTAAGATTTCATTACCCACTTGCCAGCACACAGGTATACAGGAAGACTTACAAGTAAATAGAGTCATCTACAGTCAATTGTCCTAGTTGATGTGAACCATCAAGATTCCAAACTACCATTAATGGCCCACACTTTGCATAATTACAATAGGACCTCAGTTATATGTCTAGTTTCAGATACAAGAGTGATATATTTATACAAATAGGATGACCACACTCATTAGATAAGCTTTATAACGATACCTTACAAGAGACCTTTTGCATGAAGCATATTTCAGTTACATTATATTCACACATTAGCATATTTTCATAAAATCATAGAGAGTTCAACATCACATGTGGGTCCAGCCTCTCCCTGTCAAGAAGCAGGACGATGCCTCCTGTAAGGCATCTGGAGGGCCCACCCCTGGGCCTGCTTTTGGGCCCCCTCAGAAAGCCCAGCTACTGGAGCTGCCTCACAAAGCTCTGGCAGCAGAAGGGGCAGAGATGTCCCCCCCTCAGAGTCCCTAATAGGGGAAGCCCCCCACCTTTCTGCCATCTGCCCCCCTACCCCCACCCCTCTGAGATGGAACTCACCTCAATCACTCCTGGAGAGGACCCCTCAGGCAGGGGTCTCCATGTGATCTGCCAGGAGATTGTGGCCCTGGATCTAACTCCTTTAGCCCAGGTGGAGGATGACATTCTGAAGCAGGCCTTGATCAGGGCCCCAAGTCCATCACAGGGCCTGCTGCTCCTTTCTCAGTGTACTGCGTGGGACACTGCCCCTGCTCTAGATGATGGGGGCAGCTTCTGCTCCTTCCATGTGCCCAGCTGCAGCTGGCCCCCTGCTCAAGGCCACTGAGCCCATTGAGGAGATGGCTAGGGCCAAGCAGCCAGGTTTGGGGCTTTCTGGGGCCCCCTCCTGAATCAAGACAGTCATTCCCATGTGTACCAAATCAGTCATTGTCCAACCTGATGCCAAGGGTGTGAGCACCAAGCCCATCATGGCACCCGAGCCTGGTGTCATAAAGGGGGCCCCACAGCGGCCAAGTCAGCCCCTGTGCCTAGGGAGATGGTACCACAGCTTAGCCATTGGGGATCCCAATCTCATTCCTGATCCCTCCACTTCCACCTCCCATCCTGTTGCTATCCCTGAGTGTCATAGTCTCTTTTTTGGAGGGTGGTATTTGTATTCCCTTCTTGTTCCGGGGCCTCTATATTCCCTCTGCTGCTCACTTCTGTGCTGGGGGCCAAGGTGGAGAATGCAGTGCAGGTGATACTGCACTGAGGTTTTGCTACCAGTGAGGGAGAGGCCCGAAAGCCCCTACCTGAAGGCCATGGGGTTGCTGATGAGGCCCAGCGGGAGAGCAGCCAGGGGTCTATGGGCTTGGCTGAGTCTATGGAGCACTCAGCCCCCACCACACTGTGGAACAAGCTGCACTGGTTCCTGTAGGGGTGCCAGGCATCCGGTTTTTGATGGGAGCACCAGCTCAAAAACAGCCCCTGGCGGCTCCGGTCAGTACTGCACCCCAAAGCTCTTCCTGCACTGCAGCCCTGAGCCCCATCCTTCACCCCAAAACCCCTCAGCCCCACCCCGGAGCCCTCACCCCCTGCTTTAGTCCAACCCTCAGCCCAGAGCCCCCTCCCACACCATGAACCCCTCATTTCTGGCCCCACCCCAGAGCCTAGAGGAAGCCCCGAGCTTCCCCACCTCCTGCCACGGGGCTGTATGTGACCCACGGCTGATTTGTGTGTGTTAATGGCCCCTGATAGAAAAAAGGTTCCCCACCGCTGGTTTAAGGGCTAGTAAGTGTAAGAAACACTCTTCTTTCCCACACTATTTAGCTACAAGTTCCTGACACTGCTAGGGAAAGCTAGGCCAGCAGCTCTGAAAACCCAATATTTTTAGTCTAATCAGACCAGTTTTCAATATCTTAAGACTACCCACAACTAATCAGAAGACCTTAGTTACTAGAGATGCCACAGCATATGCTGTAAACTAGCACTTGAAAGATTTTTTTAAAAACTATACGCTTCATTAATGAATTCAAAAACCATGCATTAGGACACAGCTGTGTCGATCCTTCTTCCAGCAGGTAAAGATTAGCAGGGTTTATCAAACTTAAGCATTATGAAGAAATAAAAATGTAGAGTATTTACACAAAACTAGAGCACTTTGCAATGCATAATGTAAAACGGATTCAGTAGAAAGTATATAATTGGAGCCTAGTACAAGAGCAGAGTTATCACTTCCATTACAGTAGAGGGTGCAGAGAATCTTCCAATGGTCCCCATTATCTGAGCATCTCACAACTTTAATGTAATTATCCTGAGAGGCAGGGAAGTCCTGTTATCCCCATTTTATAGATGAAGAACTGAGGCATACCTCCTAAAGGGTTGCCATGGCCTGGGGTCAGACTGAGTCAAGTTCTCAGTCCCTATAAATAGGCTCCAAATAGCCAGTGTCTCACAGCTGCTGATCACCAAACTTCTCCTACTTGCTTTCTAATGCCGCAGGTATTCTAAACAAAAAGCGTGGGGTGTGAAAGGCAAGTATCTGGTGCTTTAAAACCAGGCTGGTCAGAGTAGGTGGGGACTATTAGCTGTGGCAGGCAACTTACCAAGGAGAAGAAAAACTCTGAATAAATTTTCTCAAGACAGGAGAGACCAGGGGAGACCACATATACGTCCACCAGATGGTTAGGAAATGCAGCTCAAGAACTGGGTCTGGGCTGTAAATTTTACTACACAAGTGGTAGTGGAAGGAGAAATGGTACAGGAGTGTGGTTCACAACAAATGGTAACACTGTTCAGGAAATCATCAAGGTATATGACCATTTAATGACTATCTGAATAGAAGCAAAGACTTGAGGGTTGTTTGTGGTGCTGGTATATGTCCCACAACAACATTGTCCTGAGGAAGAGGTTAGGCAGGGTCTACAGAAACTAGAAGATATGGCCAAACCATAGGAATTATTGCTCATACGGGCTCAAGCTGATCAGGCTATGACCAGATACTGGGACAATATGCACTGGGATTGCAGAATGCAGATGACGCTGCACTGTTTGACAGGTGTTTAGGTAATCAGTGGGCAAATGCCAACACTTGGTTCAACAGAAGAGAAAGTCATCTTTGCACATACTGAAGCAGCAAATAGATTTCTTGCTAACCTAAATGAGCCAGAGGAGGAGGTTAAGGATTGTAAACTTAACCTGAGCAAAAATGGTCACACCCCAACACAAGCCACTGGTAACAGTTGCAACTGACAAATGGTCCTGGCATGAGCTGTGTACCAGCAAGACATGCAGCAGGATATGGAGATTGTGTGGGGTGACTGCAGATAAGGTTAAGGAAACAGCTGGAAAGTTTGAGCCAAAAGGTACACAAATTGGAACAGCGGAAGAGGAGTGGTGTAACTTTAAGAACATTTTGATCCGAGAAGCTGAGACGGTATGTAGACATGCTAAGCTGGCTAGACCACAGTCTCATGAAGAATGGTAGTTTAACAAGAAGGTGCAGAAAGAAATAAGAGAAGCCAGAAAAGTGATGTAAAATAACTCTTTGCAAAAAGAAGTTGCCACCTATAAAGCCTCCGAGCGAGCAGCAAAGCAGTCAAAGGCAAGAAATCTAACTTTAGGCAAGCTCTATGATGGGGTGGCCCACCTGAACCTGAGAAGGAGCCAGAATTTACTAGTGTACATTGCCAAAGAGCCACAGTAATACATTAGCAGCCCTCTCTCAGCTCCCCCGCCTCCAGCCCCCAGTGCCTCCCAGCCGCCAGCAGCCCCACCAATCAGCACCTCCCCCTCACTCCCCACGCCTCCCTCAATCAGCTGTTTCGCGTGCGCAGGCTCAGGGGAAGAGGCAGGGACCATGGGGGAAGGGGTGGAGTGGGGGCAGAGCCAGGGGTTGAGCAGTGAGCACCACTGGCACGTTGGAAAGTTTGGGGCTGGAGCTCCAGCCCCAGAGTTGGCACCTATGCAAGGAGCCGCATATTAAACCTCTGAAGAGCCGCATGCAGCTCCGGAGCCACAGGTTGGCCACCCCTGCTCTATGAGATGAACAATTGCTCTCAACATTCCAAAAAAAAAAAAAAAAAAGTATATGCAATCGTGTGAACAAGAAACAAAAGGAGGAAAAAGGAGGAACATACCATTCATACAGAATAGAGGGGGCAGGCTGCTTGTGATGGAAGACACGTAAGTGACGGTGAGAACACTGCAAGGATCCTTTATGTGCTACACAGAATCCTTTATATGCTACACAACCATCATGTGAACCAATTATTATGGATGTTGATCTGTCAGAGGCAGATGTCAAGGCTACAATGCTGAAGACGGTACCTGGAAAAGCAGCAGGACTGGACAAAGTCACAATAGAAATCATCAAAGTCTTGAGAGAGATTGGTGTATGCTGGCTTACCTGAGTCCTGCATGAAGTCTGAAAAGAGAAGAAAATCCCAAGAGAGTGGAGAAAGTCCATACTGGTACTGATATACAAATAAAAATGTGACATACAGGACCAGTCAGAGTACCAAGGAATTAAGTTGCTATCCCACTGCATGAAAGTGTCCAAGAGAATCATATATTGTCACATTTGCTGATCAGTGGAGCCCATTTTAGGAAAGGAGCAGTATGGTTTTAGAAAAGGAAAAGGGACAATAGGTGGTGTGGTCGTTGACAGACAGTTGGTGGAGAAGAAGCTGGAAGGAAACACTGAGCATGCCTGGGCTTGCATCCATTTGGAGAAAGCATCCAACAAAGCATCTGGGCGACTGCTGGTGCTTCTGCTACAATTTTATAGGTTACTGATGGTATCAGGTTTGGCTCAACTAGGTCTACTTCTAGGGGTTACAGAGCTCGGTGGAGTAGCCCTTTAGAACTGACAGATGGCAACACTTGCATAGTCTTTTATACTATTAAGTCTAAAATGTACAATTATGTTGATGATAGTAGTGCCTGGAGGCCAAACAAGAAGGCACTGTAAAAACATAGAATTTAGTTTATGGGTGCTGGGATTTAAAGTACGGGTATGCATATACCTTTTTCCACCCAAGAAGTTACCTATTATTACAAGTTGTAAATTGTGTTAAAACATCCTTCCTATTTTATCAACATCTTATTATGAAATCAACTGAGCATCTGATACCTTTCTGCAAGATAGTAGATACCTGAGATAAGAGTAATAATTTTCATTTTCAGTTGGGGATTTGAAAGCATTTTACAAATAAAGCCTCAGACACCCCTGTGAGATAAGTAGGTAAAAATATTCATTTTACAGAGTAGAAAGTTGAGAGAGAGGTTAAGTGACTTGCCCAAGGTAATAGCACCTCCGTAGGGGAACTCTGAATAGAAGGCAGGCTGTCCTGAGACCCACACCCTACTGTTCCTAAGTATTTTTATACCTTTGGGAATAAGTATTACCTTCAGAGGAACCTTTGTTAAGAAACTAATTTAATACCTATAGATGTGCCAATTCTAGGTTAAGCTAAAAATCAAGTAGTTAGAACTTTTGCCTGCTACAGTTTGTTTCTTAAGAGTAAAATAACTTTGCAAGAAGCAGCAGGTAGGTAAGAATACCACATTTCTATAGAAATGTTCAGAGATGGTCAAATGTGGGAATTGCTAGGAAAACTCCTGCATCACTTTCCCGGTAGTTTTATACTGTTATTATTTCTTACATTTCCTAGCCAAAACTTCTTTAAAAACATGGACACTTCTCTGTGTCTTTGGGGACGCAATATAAACTCAACCTCTCTGAGGGATATCATAGCATAAGAAGAAAACAGAAATAGGACCATCTACATTCCTAAATTGTGCTGGCTGTCATATTGGAGGGAACAGTATTTCTTTCAGTTAACTAGTAGAATTAACATGGATTTTTGTTTTTAAAATGGTATCTAGAAGTATTTGCCCTCAAGCTTTGGTTTTCAAATTGAAATTAATACATAAAGATAATTCTTACCTTGAGCCTTTAGTCTACTTAGTGTTTAAACATTTTCTTTTACAAAAACACAGCTCCGATTGCCATGAGGTACTAGCTAGTCACCTTTGCACAAAAGCAGCAGCTTTTCATGCTGCAATCAATTTACAAAAGTAGTAGTAGTAATTCCTCCCTCCCCCACATTGGACAAAACTTCAGTAACATTCCAGCCACCAAAGCTGATGAGGTTTTGTTCTCTTCCACCCTCTCAGGTGGTAGTGAGATTTCTCTCATTTTTATCCAATGACTCCTCCCTCGCTCCCTCCACTTCTCCCTAAATGGCCCTTTGTTAGGTGTCTTCCCTCTAATAGCTGAATGCAGTTTCCTTCTACAGTCTGCCAAGCAATTACTTGAAGAAGCTCCTCTGTAGGAGGAATGTGCGACACCTCCCTGCTAGCACCGTGGCAAAAGATAAACACCCTGAACACCTTCCTGATCCCCCGCATCTCGTTCGTCCTGAGGGGCTCCGCCGTGGCAAAGGTACCCCTCAACAAGGCGGACAAGGTCATCCGGCAGCTGGTAAAGAAGTGGTTATTCCTTCCCCAGAGAGCCAGCAACGAGCTGGTCTATATCACCTACAGGCATGGCGGTGCCAATGTCCCCCGCATGGGTGACCTGGGTGACATCGCAGTGATCACCCACGCCTTCCGCCTGCTGACGTGCCCCGACGCCACGGTAAAGAGCATCGCAGCGAAAGCCCTCCACGACGTAACGCAAAAGCGGATCGGTAGAGCCCCGTCCAGCCAAGACACTGCCAGCTTCCTGAGCGGTTCCCTGGACGGCGAATTTGGCCGAGATGGGGGCGACATCGCTTTGCTGTGGTCCCGCGCCCGCAATGCCACGCGCCGCCTGGGGAAACGCATCGGCTGCCGCTGGGAGTGGTGTGAGGAGCGCCAGGAGCTGGGTGTCCTGGTGCCACAGATCGGGTCCGAGGGCAACACCATAGTCACCCCGAGCGCCAGGGGCCTGCTGGAAAGGACCCTGAAGGCAGCCACCCACTCGCTGTACGTAGAAGCCCTGAAGCGCAAGCCGGACCAGGGAAAAGCCTTCGAACTGACCAGCAAGTGGGACGCCAGCAACCACTTCCTCGCCGGGGGCAGCTTCACCCGCTTCGCCGACTGGCGGTTCATCCACCGCGCCCGGCTCAACTGCGTCCCGCTCAACGGAGCCGTCCGCCACGGGAACCGAGACAAGCGTTGCAGGAAGTGCGGCTACTCCAACGAGACCCTGCCCCACGTCCTGTGCAGCTGCAAGCCCCACTCCAGAGCCTGGCAGCTGCGCCACAACGCCATCCAGAACCGCCTGGTGAAAGCCATCTCACCTAGCCTGGGGGAGGTCGCCGTGAACTGCGCCATCTCCGGTACCGACAGCCCGCTACGACCCGACGTGGTTGTCACCAACGAAACCCAGAAAAAGATCATCCTCGTCGACATTACGGTCCCTTTCGAGAACAGGACCCCGGCCTTCCGAGAAGCTCGAGCTCGGAAACTGGAAAAATACGCCCCTCTGGCCGACACCCTGAGAGCAAAGGGCTACAAGGTGCAGCTGGACGCCCTGATTGTCGGAGCCCTGGGCGCTTGGGACCCCTGCAACGAGCGTGTGCTGCGGACCTGTGGGATCGGTAGACGCTACGCACGGCTCATGCGGCGCCTCATGGTCTCGGACACCATCCGATGGTCCAGGGACATCTATATCGAGCACATCACCGGCCACCGACAGTACCAGGAGGAGTGAGCCGGTACGACACTGTGCACACACTGTGGGAAAGAGACTGAGAGGCCTTCCCCATCGGACCGTATGAACTGGAACCGCAAGCCCGCTGAACATTAAACCCCACCAAATGAGGGTAGACCCATCCCCACCCCCGTATTCACTCACTATACCCAGCATACCGAACGTAGCTGTTGTGTGGATAACTTACCCCATATCCCGATGTCTGTACTCTGACCGGTTAAACTTTTCCCCCAGTCGGGGAATTTGCAGATTATTATGTGATCCTTGCTCCACCAGCGCCTAAATCGAATTCTGCACCCCTTGATAATCTGTACCTTATCCCCTGACGACCAGAAACTCCTATGCTTGAACTCTGTACCGTTCCTTATTTCAACATTACCTCACCTTCCCAGGCCCAGGACTTAAGCCTATAACATGGCAACTTGTCTACCAGGCCAACACCACGTTACCCATATTTACTGGCAATAAGATCAGCCTCAGAAAGGGATATGAAAGGCATTTTAAAATAAATAAATAAATAACTATCACAACTATTCCTCTTCCACTTTTTTGGGGCAGCCTCCATGCCTTTCTTGAAGCCATAAGTCGTTTCCTTTCCTATCCCAAGGATCCATCTGGGGTGGGGACAGTGGCTATAGTGAATACTGCTGACTGGGTTGGCAAGTGAGGTTTCTAGAGCACAATCAGCTCAGTTCCTTTTTTGGGCATTACCTAGTTACCAGCAAAGACCATCTTAATTCAGCCAATACAGCCCAGGTTTCTCCTTTAAAGCAATTACTAATGCCTAGCTATCAGTGAATCAGCTGGTAAGGATTAATAGACTCCTTTCCCTCCTCAAAACCAATCTGTGTGCTCCTCCTTGCCACATTATTGGAATTGTCAATTTGAAGGTTACTAGAAGCTCCCACAGGGCAATTCCAATAGCAACATTTTAACAATTAAAGTGTGAGTATCATCTCTGAAATAAATTAGCTACTATTGTTTGTGCATTTATCCACACTATATTGAACTCTTAGTGTGTCCTGGTTTGAACTGGAGCAGGCTCATCGCACAGGAATTTTGGTGCAAGGGTGGGGGAGAGAGGAGAAATTTATTTTGTGGCTTTTTTACAATCATAGAATATCCGGGTTGGAAGACACCTCAGGAGGTCATCTAGTCCAACCCTCTGCTCAAAGCAGGACCAACACCAACTAAATCATCTCAGCCAGGGCTTTGTCAAGCCAGACCTTAGAAACCTCTAAGGATGGAGATTCTACCACCTCCCTAGGTAACCCATTCCAGTGCTTCACCATCCCCTTAGTGAAACAGTGTTTCCTAATATCCAACCTAGACCTCCCCAACTGCAACTTGAGACCATTACTCCTTGTTCTGTCATCTGCCACCATTGAGAACAGGTAAGCTCCATCCTCTTTGGAAACCCCCTTCAGGTCATTGAAGGCTGCTATCAAAACCCCCCTCACTCTTCTCTTCTGCAGAATAAATAAGCCCAGTTTCCTCAGCCTCTCCTCGTAAGTCATGTGCCCCAGCCCCCTAATCATTTTCGTTGCCCCTCGCTGGACTCTCTCCAATTCGTCCACATCCCTTCTGTAGTGGGGGGGACCAAAACTGGACACAATACTCCAGGTGTGGCCTCACCAGTGCCAAATAGAGGGGAATAACCACTTCCCTTGATCTGCAGGCAATGCTCCTACTAATACAGCCCAATATGCCGTTGGCCTTCTTGGCAACAAAGGCACACTGCTGACTCATATCCAGCTTCTCATCCACTGTAATCCCCAGGTCCTTTTCTGCAGAACTGCTGCTTAGCCAGTCGGTCCCCAGCCTGTAGCGGTGCATGGGATTCTTTTTTCCTAAGTGCAGGACTCTGCACTTGTCCTTGTTGAACCTCATCAGATTTCTTTTGGCCCAATCCTCCAATTTGTCTAGGTCACTCTGGACCCTATCCCTACCCTACAGCATATCTACCTCTTCCCTGCAGTTTAGTGTCATCTGCAAACTTGCTGAGGGTGCAATTTATCCCATCATCCAGATCATTAATAAAGATGTTGAACAAAACCGGCCCCAGGACCGACCCCTGGGGCACTCCAATTGATAACAGCTGCCAACTGGACATCAAGCCATTGATCACTACCCATTGAGACTGACAATCTAGCCAGCTTTCTATCCACTTTATAGTCCATTCATCCAATCCATACTTCTTTAACTTGCCGGCAAGAATACTGTGGGAGACCATAGCAAAAGTTTTGCTAAAGTCAAGATATATCACATCCACCACTTTCCCCATATCCACAGAGCCAATTGTCTTGTCATAGAAGGCAATCAGGTTGGTCAGGCATGACTTGCCCTTGGTGAATCCATGTCGACTGTTCCTGATCACCTTCCTCTCCTCCAAGTGCTTCAAAATGTATTCCTTGAGGACCTGCTCCATGATTTTGCCGGGGACTGACGTCTGTAGTTCCCTGAGTTCTCTTTCTTCCCTTTTTTAAATATGGGCACTATATTTGCCCTTTCCCAATCATCCGGGACCTCCCCCGGTCACCATGAGTTTTCAAAGATAATGGCCAATGGCTCTGCACTCACATCAGGCAACTCCCTCAGCACCCTGGGATGCATTAGATCCGGACCCATGGACTTGTGCATGTCCAGCTTTTCTAAATAGTCCTTAACCTGTTATTTCACCACTGAGGGCTGCTCACCTCCTCCCCACACTGTGTTGCCCAGTGCAGCAGACTGGGAGCTGACCTTGTCTGTGAAGACCAAGACAAAAAAAGCATTGAGTACTTCAGCTTTTTTCACATCATCTGTCACTATGTTGCTTCCCCCATTCAGTAAGGTCTATTGAGTTTAATTATAGGTGAAGCTGGAACTGTAGGGCTGCCTATTAAGACTGCCTGACACTTTACATTATAAAACCCTGTTTTCAGTTGCTTATAACTTTGCAAATTGTTTAGTCTGAAATGTTACATGCTGGATCTTTTCTTCTGGCTGAGTTTTTATTTTTGGAAAATTTCAATCAAACTGGGTAAGCAGTTTCTGAGAACTAGGCTAGGGGAAAGGGTTTTGTCCATATTAAAGATCTTTAACAACTTTTTCTTTAAAAAAAAAATTACTGTCCCCATGCTTTGGAGCAGGACCTTAACCAGGGATGGCCTTGTGGTCTGGGATGTGGCTTTTGCCATCCCCATTATAAACCCCAAGAGTTTGACTAAGCAATCCGCCTTAGCCCTGGTCTACACTGGGTGGGGGATCGATTTAAATTACGCAACTTCAGCTACGTGAATAACGTAGCTGAAGTCGACATACTTAGATCTACTCACCGCGGTGCCTTCACTATGGTGAGTCGACTGCTGCCACTCCACCATCAACTCTGCCTGCGCCTCTCGCGGTGGTGGAGTTCAGGAGTCAACGAGAGAGCGCTCGGGGATCAATTTATCGTGTCTAGACTAGACATGATAAATCAACCCCTGCTGGATCGATCGCTGCCCTCCGATCCGGCGGGTAGTGTAGACATACCCTTAGATGCTTATTAGAGGCTTTAACAGACAAAAATCTGTGAAGATTCTATCCTCACTGAGCATGCCTGAGCCTCTCACTACTCACACTGCTGGCCAGAGTGGGCCACAAAGCAAATGGAGCAGGCTCTATCTCCTCACAGCTCTGTCACCAGACTGTGCATATACTATCTCTGAGCAACTGAGAATGCGCCAGTCCTGGGCTACAATGGCAAAACTAGACTTTCCCTGTAGTGGCTGGGAAGGAACTAGAGCTGAAAGCAAGGAGCCTCTTTCCCCTGTGTTCTCAATAACCCCTATGCTGGCAGCTAGGGAGAGTGGAAGAGGACGCTGTTTGTTTTGAATGCAGAGGGGACAGAAGGCAGACCAGGGGAGGGAAAGGAGTAGATTGGGTCAAGAAGTCTGATGAGACTGGGACTGGTTGGGCAAGGAGACTGGGAGACAGAGGTGGATGGGAGAACATTTTCACTGCACAGAATGGACAATTCCCAGGGAATGCATCAGGGTTGTATAATGAAATAGGCTGTTGTCTCTAGAATCCCTGCCTCATTTTGTTGAAGAAGTTGGAGAGTGTGTACTATTTGAAGTGCTAAGGACAGGTGAGTCTAGGCCTGCCCAAAACTAAAGGCCTTTCCCTCAATTAAGGGTGAGGAACCACAGATCCCAGGCAACAAATGATGTCTAGAGACAACAAATGAAAAAAAAAGGAGTGGGAGTGGAGTCAAAAGGTTGAAAATCAGAGATCCAGAGTGGGAACACTGAGCAGAGAACCCCCAACAGCACCCACTGCTCCTCAAAGTGTCTAGGGAGTCAGTAGACACTGCCTAGAGGAACTCTGCCTGGAGGTGTGATTGTATAAAGGATCAGAAATAGATCCTGCACTCACAGAGCATCACTCTGTTCAGCTTCCTCCCCCTGGTGTGATGGATGGCCCATCTTGGCCAGTGCCAGGAGAAGGTTGAGGAAGAGGTCCTGTGCCATGGATGGGAGGTGAAAAGAAAAGTACAGTCAGAACCACAGTAAGAAGTTTTGGAGGAGTCAGAAGGGAGGCTGCAATTTGATGCACCCTAAATAGATGTGTGCCAGGGTCTCCCTCTCACTGCAGAAGGGACATGCGTCCATGGAGTTTGTGAACCATGCCAGGTACATCCCTGTGCTCACAGTTGGGCGGAGGAGCCACCAACTAATACCCCCAGAGGGTAGTGGGACCAGAGTGGAGTACAGGCTGGCCTACTGGGGTGTCTTGCCCTCCTTGGGAGGGAACAGGTCCCACCACTCAATCTCGGGAAAGGACATGAAGGTGAGGAAATGGATGGGGTGAAGCATGAGCACATACAGATGTTCCCTGGGCACGGTTCAGAAACTGACTCTCTGGATATTGTGCAGCTGGCTCAGGTGACCTGTTGGGGGTAGGTGGGCAGGCCTGCAGGGCAATGGCCCCATAGCAAGTTCCAGAGGGTCAGGGGTGAGTGAGGAGCACCCTCCCATAGGATCCACTTGAAGAAAGCGAGAGAAGCAGGAGGCAAAGCTGCTCTCACCTCCTGGAGCACACAACAGGGGACATGCAGGGGGCACAGCCCCATGCACTGGTAGAGTGCTGTGGGGTCCACCCACTCTCTCTGACTGTAGTCCAAAAGATCTCCAAGGCTTGTTATACCAGCCCAGCCCCCTGCTGCCCCTTCTCTGTGGCCCTGCCCCCTACTCCCTCCAGCTCCCCTCCCTCCAGTGCTGGATGAAATGAAGCAGCGGGCCGAATCCAGGCTGTAGGTTTGCCTTAAACAGTTTGTAAAGCCAACAGTTTCACCTTATTTATTAGTATCATTCCAATTAAATGAAAGTGCAAAGGGTGCGTGGTTTCAGTCAAATTCTTAATGGACGCTTGGCTCTTACGTTCCTCCTCAGCAGTCTGATCAAAAAGGCAAGGGCTGAATACTCCTGAATGTTGACTTGCCTTGGGGTGTTGAGATACATTGGTGGAGCAGTTGGGGGCGGGGGGAGAAGATGGTACGGGTACTACCACTGCCCATACGCTACCTGTAAATTGGATTCCTAGACTGTAAAGCCAGAATGGACCACTGTGATCATCTCATCTGACCTCCTGCATAACACAGCCATACAATTTCCCAAAATAATTCCTGTTTGGGATAGAGCATATATCTTCGAAAAACATCCAATCTTTATAAATCGCCAGTGATGGACAGTCCTGGGTAAATTGTCCCAATGGTTAATTACTCTGTTAAAAATGTATGCCTTATTTTGTCTAGCTTCAATTTCCAGACACTGGATCTTGCTATACCATTATCTGCTAGATTCAAGAGCCCATTATCAAATATTTGTTTCCAATGTAGATACTTATAGATTGTAATTAAGTCACCCCTTAACCTACTCTTCAAGATAAAAAGATTGAGCTTCTTGAAAGCTTATGCTCTAATACATGTGTTAGTCTCTAAGGTGCCACAAATACTCCTGTTCTTCTTGATTCTATTATAAATCATGTTTTCCAATGAGGATGGAGGATTGTCTTAAGGGAATCAACAATTAGGACAATTAAAATAAACAAAGCAAGGTGTTTTCTACTGTTTATGTCTTTTTATAAACAAACTATAAGGAAGGAGATTGATGTCACTGAATTCTGAACAGGTCTGAGAAAATATAATATCTGGTAACTTTCATGAAATGGTCTGTAATGAATAGAGCTCCTCTATAAATATATAGACTGGTAAGTCTTTCTCCTAGCCCTCACTTATGGAATGAGAGGACAGAAATTAACTGCTGTGTGTTCCAGTGAAATGTCTGAAACCACAGTTATAGAATAAATATGAAATGAAAGAATTAAGTTAGCTTAAATTTGGGTAAGGAAATATGTGTGTTGTAAAGAAAGGCCCAGACTAGCAAGAAAAAGGAAGGCCTTGAAAGTAGAGTCATAAGGCCAGAAGGAATGAAGTAGAGAAAATGTCTGGTTCAAAAAATAACTAATGAAATCATGGGAAATTTCTAAGAAGAAGGGTTCTGACCAGTAGGGGTGACTGCAGATGGTTTTAAATAAGACTTAGACTTTGTCTACACTGCACTTTCATCAATAAAACTTTTGTCATTCAGGGGTGTGAAAAAACACTTCCCCGAACAAGTTTATACAAGTTTTACGGATGAAAAGCGCGGGTGCGGACTGTGCTTTGTCGGCCCTCACTCTCTCCCACCGACAAAGAGTGGCTATATTGCACACCTTTTAGCGGCACGGCTGTAGCAGCACAGCTAAGGTGTGTAGTGTAGACATAGCCAGAGTATCTTAGAAGGAACCAACATGGCCCTTTCCACCCCACTTATCAGTGTTGCCTCAAAAATTAGGGCCTCTGTGAACCCTGGTGCAATGGAAAAACTGTTGGTCAGCAGGAAGGAGGGGAAAAGATAGGGAGGAATGCCCTTGAGGAGTAAAAAGAAAAGGGGTTTTAATCTGGACAAGATTTATAACTGGACCGAAGGGTGAACTGTCTCAAATTGTTTTTTAACTGGTGTTGATAATTGGCAATGACATCACTTGTTTGTTAAAAGGCATTTAAAAGTAAACTCTTAAAGGATTCGTTGCTGATACCTGCCTGACCAAGCTGGAGCTGACCAATATGTGTCTAAGAATCACTGGGGTCAGCCCATTTTTAAGTATCTTGATCAAATGCTTATAACTGTTTTGTTACTGTTTGGATGTAGTAAATTGGTTATTATTAAAGCATGTTTAGCACATTTGGCCTCTGGGTTTAATAAAGGAATTTATGGTTAAATTAGTGTCATAGTAAGACCCCTATATACATTATAATTCCAGCACTAGTTCATGGTTTTTCCACTTCTTTGTCCTAGCTGTGGGCAGAACCTGTCAGCCAGAATTACCAATTAATTTCTCTTCAGCAGGGGAGTATTTTCCTTGAAGCAGCATTAATCTTCCATAAAGTAATCGAGGGCAAAGGCTGCTAACTCCCACTTGTGGGTGATGAGTAAGAGACTTTCCCTAACATAGGCTGGTGATAATTTTCTGAAACTTTTCTTTTTAATAGACGAAGTATTCCATGCCTTTAGGGTTGGAAAGAACCTTCCACCTGTGGAAAGGTAACGCCCTGCCGCCCTCGGCACGGCTCCAGCGCCTCTGCTCGCGCTCCCCCCAGGGTCAGGAAGCAGCAGCTGGGTGACATTAACGAGCCTCCGGTGGCTTTGGCGCCTGAAGCCGCCACTGCTGTCAGTCGCGCTCCGCAGGGAAGCGCCTAGCGGAGGCAGGCGCCGGACAGCCTGGCGAGCGAGCAGCTTGGATGCTGCGAGGAGCGAAATGCCGGCAGGACGGAGAAGGCGGGCACACGCTTGTGCGCCAGCGGGCGAGCGGAGCTAACACCGGGCAGGGGCTGGGCCGGGCGAGCAGGGGGCGCGCAGGCTGCTCCGAGGGGCGGAATCCCGCGGCAGAGCCCGGCGCTGGGCGGCGCCAGCCCCAGCATCGGCCGCGCGCACCCGGGAGGGTCTGTGTGCAGTCCCCGCGACCGCGACGCGGGCGATGGAGGGGGAGGGGCGGACCCCGACCCCACCCCCTCCTCAGCGTGAGCGCGCAAGGCCGGGACGCTCGCGCTGCCTTCCTTGCTTCAGCGCAAAAGCGAGCGCGCAGCCGCTACGCGCGTGCGCAATGCAGCCGCGACCTTTCCCTGACTAAACCCGGTCTGGTTCAACTTCCGGCTCAAAGAACCCACGCGCTTCCGGAAAGCGCCCGGGCCGGCTGGAGACTCCGGAGCGAAGCGGCGGCCGGGGCCCCCCGCCATGGAGAGGTGAGCGCGGCAGCCGAGCGGGGCCCGGGGCAAGGGAAGGCCCCAACCGGGCCGCGCTGCGCCCGCTGTCACGGGGGGCTCCGCGCCCTGGCGCTCGCCCCTCCCGCCTCCCCTGTGGGGTTGCAGCCCGTGAGAGCTGGCGAGCGGCAGGGAGCCCGGGGCGGGCGCGGCCCTTCCCCCTCGGCTGCTGGCTGGGAGCCGTCTGGGGAGCGGGGGGGTCTGTCCCTCGAAACGTTGCGGGAACCGGCTCTCGGGGCCTCTTCACAGTCCCGCCCCCTGCAACGCAGGTTTCCCCGGGAGGCTCTCTGGCGTGATGGCAAACGCTGGGGGAGCAGCAAATAACGGTGGGGGGCAGATCAGTTAAATTGACCCCGGGGTGTCATGTGAACAGAACAGATTATACAGCCGGGAAGGGCTGTTGTGCTCTCTGGTCTGACCTCCTGCGTCACCTGGGCCGGGCCACAGGACTTCTCCCAAATAAAACTTGCTGCCTCAAGTCCAGTGGCTCCGGTTGAACTAGAGCATATCTTTTTGGGAAAATATCCAGTCTTCCAGATTCTTACAGATTCCACTGTAACCCTTGGGAAATTGTTCTAATGGTCAGTTACTGCGCACGTTTTTAACAATGGGGATATTTTTAGTCTGAATTTGTCTAGTTTCAACTTCAAGCCATTGGATCCCGTTTTATGCAACACCATACATTTAGGACCAAGAATTGAGGTCTGTATTGTGCAAATCAGGGACTCTGAAAGGAGCTACTAGAATAATTTGAGGCCTGGAAAATCTGCCTTGCAGTGAGATGCTAAAGAAGTTAAATCTAGTTTATCGAGGAGAGGGTAAAGAGGTGACTTGATCATGGCCTACAAATATCTATATAGGAAAGAATCATCTGATGATAGATGGGTCTTTAATCTGTCAGAAAAAGGTACAATATATCCAGGGGTTGGAAGTCTGAGTTTGTCTAGCTTCAGCAAAAAATAAGATAACTAATCAAAAGAACAATGTATCCATGGACATGCTGGATTCTGTATCTCTTGAAGTCTTTACATCAAAACTGGATATTTTTCTAAAATATATACCGTAGCTCAAATAGAAGTTATGGGATGAGGTTCTTGGGCCTATGTTGTACGAGACCTCAGACTAAATGAGAGGTGGGCAAACTATGGCCCGTGGGCCACATCCGGTCCACAAGACTGTCCTGCCTGGCCCTTGAGCTCCTGGCTGGGGAGGCTAGCTCCCACCCCCTGCCCTGCTGTCTCCCCTCCCCCCCACTCTCAACTCACTATGCCGGCAGCGCTCTGGGTGGCGTGGCCAGCTCTGGCTGGGCCACGCGGCTGTGAGCTCCTGCCACTCTGAGTGGCATGGTAAGAGGGTGGGGAGTGAGGGGGTTGAATATGGGGCAGGAGGTTCCAGGGGGCAGTTGGTTGGGGAGGAGGTTCTGGGGTGGGCGATCAGGGGATGGGGATTGGGGGGTTGGATAGATGTGGGAATCCTGGGGGGCCTGTCAGGGGGCGGGGCTGTGGATAGGGTTTGGGGCAGTCAGGGGACAGGGAGCAGGGAGGTCAGATAGCGGGTGGGGTCCTGGGGGGGTGGTTAGGAGCATGGGGTCCTGGGAGGGGGCAGTCAGGGGACAAGGAACAGGGGGTTGGATGGGTTGGGGGGTTTTGAGGGGGCAATTAGGGGGCGGGAAGTGCGAGGGGGCAGATTGGGGAGGCACAACCTTCCCTACCTGGTCCTCCATACAGTTTCACAATCCCGATGTGGCTCTCGGGCCAAAAAGTTTGCCCTCCCCTGGACTAGATGGTAGTCTGTTCTGGATGTAAAATCTGTTAAGCTCCATGCTACACAGTGTATGTAAATTGACTTCTGGGGCTCTGTAGCCTTGGCAGATTTCCACATAGATTAGGAACCCCATGGACATGAGATATTTTGGAGCCTATGTAGAGTTAAAAAGAAAACTTGGATTTAAACTTGGAGAGTGGTCAGTTTGGATGAGCTATTGCCAGCAGGAGAGTGAGTTTGTGTGTGTGTGTCCCGGGGGGGGGGGGGGGGTGAGAGAGCCTGGATTTGTGCTGGTCATGGCCCACCTTGATTACCATGCACATTGTAGGGAGAGTGGTCAGTTTGGATGAGCTATTGCCAGCAGGAGAGTGAGTTTGTGTGTGTGTGTCCTGGGGGGGGAAGGGGGGGGGTGAGAGAGCCTGGATTTGTGCTAGACATGGCCCACCTTGATTACCATGCACATTGTAGGGAGAGTGGTCACTTTGGATGAGCTATTACCAGCAGGAGAGTGAGTTTGTGTGTGTGGTTTTTGGAGGGGGGTGAGGGGGTGAGAGAACCTGGATTTGTGCAGGAAATGGCCCACCTTGATTATCATGCACATTGTGAAGAGAGTTGTCACTTTGGATGGGCTATTACCAGCAGGAGAGTGAGTTTGTGTGTAGGGGGGTGGAGGGTGAGAAAACCTGGATTTGTGCTGGAAATGGCCCAACTTGATGATCACTTTAGATAAGCTATTACCAGCAGGACAGTGGGGTGGGAGGAGGTATTGTTTCATGATCTCTGTGTGTATATAATATCTGCTGCAGTTTCCACGGTATGCATCCGATGAAGTGAGCTGTAGCTCACGAAAGCTCATGCTCAAATAAATTGGTTAGTCTCTAAGGTTCCACAAGTACTCCTTTTCTTTTTGCGAATACAGACTAACACAGCTGTTACTCTGAAACCTGAAATATGTAGAGTTAAGCACTGTACAAGATTTCTACTGAAAGTGGAATCTAAATCATTCTCTCCCCAAAACACTGGTCAACTTCTTGGACGTATGCTGAACCAAAATATCTAGGAAAACATGCCAGAAGTCAGATCACTTCACTATTTTTTTATTTTAAACTTCCTAGTTCTTGAACACATTTGATTTGCTTAAACTGACCCAGAAAAAACTGCTGTACTGTAAGATCAGCAAGATTTGTAAGCTCAGGCAAATTTGTTCAGTTTTGCTGAGGATAGCCAGTCTAATTTTGACTATAAAAGAGACTAGCATCTGCCTATATTAGTATTAGAGAGAGGGTTCAGTGCAGCTTAGGGCAGGTCTACACTACAAATTTATAGCGACATGGCTGCTGCTCTCCGTTGGCTTAATAATTCCACCTCTTCGAGAGGTGGTAGTTATGTTGGTGTGAGAAGCTGTCCTGCTGACATAGTGCTGTGTACACCGGCCCTTAGGTTGATATAACTATGTTGCACAGCGGTGTAAATAATCCACACAAATAATTTCATAGTGCAGACCAGGTCTTAGTTTCAATTTCTGACTTGTAGAGTTTAAGAAAAAATTATATATTCATTTGAAGAGGAAACAGTCTAAAACAATTAAAGTTACTTTAGTATTCAATCTGTAGCTTCTCTATTATATAGAACATTTGCGTAAGAAATAGATTTTAAAAATTCTTTGCATAAATGTGCCATGTTAAAGCTTTTTGCACAACTTTCTCAAAGTACTCTGGCTAATGGCTTAAACCAGGAGTGGCCAAACTGTGGCTCGCAAGCCCTATGCTGATCTTTTACAGTTAAAGTGTGGCTTGTGGAACGCCCCCATTCTCTGCTTGCCAGACTGTGGGAGGGAGCTTGGGGCTTTTGTCCTACAGTGGAGTGGCAGGGCTAGGTGCTTGCCAGAGATGACTGGTGCCTGCTGAGAGTGGGGTATTGGCGGATTAAATACTGGGCCAATGGGGCCTGTGCTCAGGGGCCCTGGCTAATTGGGGGCCCCGTTTCCTGACCCGCTCCGCCACCTGCGCGGTGCTCCTGCCAGGGAACGGGGTCGGGGCCCAGGGGAGCTTGACCTGCTCTGCCCGCCTGCCTGGTGCTGTTGTTGGGGCATGGGGGCTTCCCCTGTTCCCCAGCAGGAATGCTGGGTGGGGCAAACCCCTGTGCCTTGACCCTATTTCCCTGACAGGAGTACTGGAGGGGAGAGGCGGGTGGACTGCAGGTGGAAGGGGTGGGGAAGGGCCCCCACTTGCTCTGGCCCAGAGCCCTGTGAAAACTTAATCTGCCTCTGAAGTGGAGGGGCACAATTTAAAGGGTCAGCCCCCCCTACAGCTCCAGTCATGCCCCCCCCCCAGGCATGCCCACTTCTTATCCTCATTGGCCCCTCCCTTTAGCTCCCAGGTGTTAGCTGTGTATAGAGAGCTCCGGCAGGCACCTCCCAGAGCTCAAGCCCTGAGACCTCTGTCCCCACAGGGCGGAAGCCCCACCACCCCACCGCGGGGCTGAAATGTTGTGCCCAAACAGGCACCTCCCATCTGGCTGAAACCCCAAACCCTGACAAGCACCTCCTATGGGGCTGAAGCCCTGAGATCCCCTTGCCTGCAAGGCTGAACCCCTGAGCCCCAGCAGGTGTGCCTTGGCTCTCAGACTTATGAAGATTGTCCGAGCCGCATATGCCAGTCAGTAAGTTTGACCACCCTGGCTTTAACGCTGCAGCCTCCACAGCATTATGAGAACCAAGTGCTCCACTAGACTTTACTTAAAAAATTCTGTTGCTGGATAGATATCAGTATTTGGAATTCCAGTTTTTAAGTTTTTCTTTTTTTGATATTAGTTTTTCTTTTTAATTGGATTTTTGAGTTAGTGCCATACAGTTACTGGCTACTCTTCTCAACCTTTTGGGAAATGTAATCTGAATATGTTTGTTTATAGCAACTATATTCCTGTTTTGTAGGAATGAATTTGGAGAGATGTCATCCCCACAAGATGTAGATGTGATCAGGCCTACTCGGAAACAGAGCTCTAAAAAAAGAGTTTCTAGTATCCTTTTCCTGTCAAGGTTTTTTTCTGCCTGTTTTAAAGGGTATAAAAATTGTGATTGCTGAATGCAGCAGTTAACTTTTCATGGTTTTGACTATAGTAAATGAAGGCTTTCCAAAAATTGAATTCTTGTCAGTTGAAGAGTGCTGTAAAACATATTCCTTTAATTTTATACACATTTGAAGTCACAAGTTACATTGAAGTGTACGTTAAAAATCTGATTTCTGAGATCTTTATACCTACTGTTTTAAAAGTAACTTCTGTCTATAACTGAAAGAGTTTGGGGAAAACTTTTTTACTCTTTCAGTTAATTTGCTTGTGCACCTAACAGCAATTTGTGTTTCATTGTTTCCCCTATGTAGTCCTTCAGTTTTTCCTATTGTTCGCAGGAGGTTTTCATAGAGGAAGAAGGAGATATTTTAAAAAATATAAAAATGTGATTGTTTTACAAGTACCAAGATTGGTTGGGTGGCTTGGGGTGTTTGAAGCTCCTAAAACATCTTGACTCCACGTTTTGTTTTATTTTTAATTTGACTTGGTTCTCAGTTAAGTCTCCCTTTTAAGAATTCTTAGTGAAACTAGAAAATCCAGGTTAGTTTCATTTGGAAAATGAATATTATTGTGTATTTAGCAGCATACTATACCACCTTGCCTGTTTAGCAGAACTTTTCCAAGTGATTCTTTAGGACTAAATTGAAAGACAATTGTTTATTTATTGGAGTACAGTTTTGCAATAAGTTGTGTTTTGTCTTGTAGAGTTCCCCTAGCTCCTCTGTTAAGTTTATTTTAAACTTCAAAATATATTCTAGGTTATTTTCATAATATACTTAGATCAGTGATTGAATAATTAATTTATACATGATAGATGGGAAGCTTATGCAAGAGTGTATATGGGCATAAGATATCATTTTCTGAAGAATGTAAGGGTTTGCTTTCAAAAATAGTTTTTTATGGTTGAGAGCACAATTTTCTGTATGTGAATTAATGCAGTAATATTTTCCTGAAACTGAGAGCAAAGGAGTCCAGCATGTCTGCTGTTGCTGGTAGCTCTCCTAAGCAACTACAGAATAAAACTAACAAGATGCTGGCCTTTCTCAGAATTTTGAAGAACAGGGAAACCAGTAGGGAAATTGACAGGAATCATGTGAGTTTCATGCTGCTTGGCAAATCTAGAAGGAATCACACACTGGAGTTATGTATTGAGTAGGAGGAACCACAAAACAAATTGAGGAAAAGGTAGAGAAGTAGAGAATTCTTCTTCCCCACCCTCTCCAAAGCAACTAGCAGGCTTAGGTGACTAGAGAGCAGATGTAGAAAGCTCCTTTTTTCTTTCTGTGGGGGGTGGAACTTCAGATTAAGCAGATACGTTCTAGCCAAAGGCTGATGTAATACTAATACCCTCCTTGATTCCAGCAGCAGTGGGTCTGGAATACTTCGCAGAGGGTTTCTCCTAGACCCCTCACCATGAGTCTCCCTCCATCCGCACACTCATCTTCAGTATCTACCTCAGGTTAGTAGGCTTAACCGTAGTCCTCTAGTTATTAAGTCTGTGGTAAATATTTCAAGCTTATCTAACAGGGACTATCTCTTAGCCTTGTTAATTGTACTGGACTAGATGTACATTCCTTATGGTATCTTAAGGATTTCTAAAGATGCTATTAGCAGAGATGGTTCATTTATAATATAAATCACTCTCAGTAATTTTGTAGTAGACCTGAGATGAAGTTTAGGGCACATTTTCTTAACGTGTCCACCAGTTCTTGCATCCCTGGATGACAGTCTTGGTAATGGAATATCAAGAGGCCAGATAGTTCCCCGAACTCCAGGGTCATTGCTTCGCCAGTTCTGTAAGTTGTTTTTTGTTTTGTTTCTCCACTTCCATGTATAATAAATTGTAGTTCGTGATTACACAAACACTAAATGTTTTGTTTTCTATATTTTTATTTCTCACTATTCTATTTTACCTCAAACACTTTATTCTGTAATTGTCTTAAAGTTTGTTTGGGCTGAGACAGTGTTTCTTTTTGTGTAGCAGCAGGCATGCTGATAAAGCCCAAATAATAGTAAAGATAATGTTACCTAAACTTTGAGAGAGAAACAGTTTAGCTCCTTCCTTAGTTAACTGAATGTAGGACTTCATAAGTATATTTACAATCTCGGTTACTGATTTTTTTTGGTAACAGAGCTCCATAGCCTTAAACTTTCTTTGTAGAAAAATATTGTTTTGCTTTTCAGTTACTCCACAAACACGAGGTTCCACAAAGCAGCTAGATATGTCGACCATCCTGGGAACAGGAGGGAAATCGCCTCAATTTACGCATACTCCTGGATTCTTTGGCCATCTGTCTACGGTATGAAGATTATAGGGCATGTTGTTCTCCCTTCTTCGCTCATATGAATCTTATGAAAAGGTAGAAGTGCTTACTGTGTTCACATACGTTTTGAAGTAAGCAGGGTGGTTTGCTTTTAACCAGAGCTATTTAAATCACCAAGTTGAAAACCTCAATTTAAATCCTCAATTTTAATCAACTTTTCTATTTGTATTTGTTATATTCTAAAGAAAGGTGCTTTCTCAAAATGGTTAATGTAACCATTAAAACTTGTTGCTTTATAACTAAATAGAGCCTTTACACTGGAGTTGGTACATCTTTCTGCTACGTAGGAGCAAAATACCAATATACTGTACACATTTATTAAGCAATTATATTGCTTAATATTTTCAGATTCCTATTAATTGTACATTTTTAATGTTAGAAAATGGTAATATTGCTTATTTATTATCTTTTTGCTCATGATTTGTATCAAGCTGCATTAGGATGATTAGAATTTAATTAAACACACAACATATAAAGTTTTTTTTTTAAACAAAACAACCCTAAATGTTTTGGATACATAAACTTCTCTTGTCAAAACATGTTTCATATTTACAACTAAACTATTAAAGGAAGAGAGGGATTGACTGTAGTCTGAATTAAACTGATTATATCAGATCAGTCTGGGAAAACTTTCAGTACGCCCAACTGAAAGTGACTGAAGCATAAGTTCTCACTTGCCAAAGTCTCTTAAAAATGAGACAACAGTCTTCTAAATTATTTAGTCTGTCCTTCAAACTTAAAACTAGTGAGTCTCATCCCTCCCTCCACATATGGCTAGAAGACAAAAAGGCAAAGATAGAAGAGAAGCAGGAGGAATAATGTGGGAGTGGAATTTGAAAAACAGGTTGGAGAATAGCAAGGACCTATATTCACATTTCAAGAGGTGCTTAACATACTGCCATGAAGATGATGATGTCCGATTCCCTGTCCTCACTGGTTCAGTGAGAATATCCCTCAGGGTCAGGGAAAAAAACAAATGGCAAATCACTGGGACCTAGCATGTAGTGTTGGTGATGGTAGTCATGGTGATGATTATTAGGATGCTTGTCATTGTGGTGAGGTGGTGATAGCTCCAGTCTCTGTCACTCTCAGCCGGCTTGCTGCTGTGCTCATCTGGGTAAGTTACCACATGTTCCCACAGAAATAACCAAAAGTCCCATCAAACTTAAGTATTTTCCTTAGTCCATGTTTGTACTGGGGCTGTCAAGCGATTAAAAAGATTAATCGTGATTAATTGCAGCCACTGTTGCAAAATATTATTAAAAAACTATTTTTGTTTAACATTTTTACAGTGCAAATATTTGTAATAAAAATAATATAAAGTGAGCAATGTACACTTTGTATTCTGTTATAACTGAAATCAATATATCTGAAAATGTAGAAAAACATCCAACAATATGTAATAAATTTAAATTGGTATTCTATTTAAGTGTGATTAAAATGCAATTAATCATGATTAATTTTTTAATCACGATTAATATTTTTTTTAGTTAGTTGCGTGAATTAACTGATTAATCGGCACCCCTAGTTTGTACACTTTCTTTCATTTTGTTGCTGTTCTATCTTGTAACCTTACCTAAAGCTTTGAAAACTCCAATGAACAGTTTTAATTCAAACTGTTTTTTATGACACTTTTTGGCTCTGTTCTGTGACACACACCCACCCACCCACACAGCTGTCTTAAGTTGCTTGTAGGTTAAAATTATTCTGCTGCTTTTCACCCACTTCGGACAACTTAAAACTTCAGTCCAAGTTAAGGTTTGACATAATAAGGTTTAGGGAGAGAGTAGGATACGTATTTTAAGAGTGAGTGAAATTTTGCATCCTTCTCATTAGATTAGAAAATCATGTACATCCAGACTTCTACCTTTTTAGAGGCAAATCTGTCATATCTAAAAGCTGAGTCGTTTTTAATTTCTAGAGCTACTCTGTTTGTATCCATAAGAAATAATCATCGAATGAAGAAGCTTTAAAGCTCTCCTGACTGTAAAATTGCTTTTATTTTTCTCTGTTGTGTTTTAGTTGGATGACAGCAATTGGACAGCTGCACTCACACCTCAGCATACAGGAATGTTCACAAACCTAGACCTGTGCAGTGTGACAGAGGATGTCACCATGAGCGCTGTTCTGTTGCGTGAGGATGATCCTGGAGAAGCTGGTGAGATGACTTTGAGCTTTCACAACAAAATTAAAATGAAACAATAATTATTTTGTGCAATTCTTAGATGTATGTTCCACTTCCCTATTGTAATGTTTTTCCAGAATATCCTTGCCTGACCTCCTCCCCCCCTGCCCCCTTCCTTCTACTTGCTGGCTGGAGACAATACTTTGTGAACTTTGTGATTGAAGTTGCCTTCAGGAAACCCGTTAATCATTACTGAGGGAAAAGAGAGTTCCTTAGAACATGGAGTCACAAATAGTCTGTCAGTTCTAGAGATGTAAGGTGTAAAATAGCTGCATCTTACGGCGCTAGGCTCTTTTGGTGTATCTTTAAAGCTTTCTCGTACGACCAGGTCTATAGCAAAAGTTGTGGTATAATTGCTGTGTGACTTAAGATCTGTAACACTGAGAATCTACCTTTTATGTAGTTCACTTCCTTAGTTGCGATGGTAAATTTGCATGACATTCTGCAGGGTGCACATAGTTCATGTAAGTGTCTGCATTTTATTTTCATCATGACTGCACCAAAGAAGAGCTGCAAGTGAGATTTTATTGAAAAATAGAGCTTTGTGTAGTCCTTGAAAATGTCAAATACACATCAGGAGAATTTCTTTCTGTTTTCAGTTTTTCACAAAGTATGGCATGCTATCATGACATTCTTCTTTAATATGTTCTAGCTACTATGAGTATGTACTCAGATTTTCTGCATTCGTTTTTGAAGCACACTTCAACTACTGTTTTTGAACTTGTAGAAGAGTATGAGAATACTTGTAATAACCAGGTAAATTATTGTAAGAATTTCAAGTTGTATTTCCTTTCGTAAGAGATTGTGTTGCTGAAACTATGTTTGTTTCTCGTTTCCGACCAGAACTGCTAATCAAATTTTGGGGCCCGTTGGATGTTACAGTTGGAAGGCGTTGGGCATTTTATTTATTTACAAGTAATGTACAAAGTCCTGCTAAATGAGGGTCAACAGTGTAACACTTACCTCCCCCCCCTCCCTCCCCCCCCCCCAAAAAAAAAAAAAAAGCAAACATTCTGGGATGTATCAGCAGGAGTATTGTGAGCAAGACACCAGAAGTAATTCTTTAGCTCTGCTCCACACTGATTAGGCCTCAACTGGAGTACTGTGTCCAGTTCTGGGCACCACATTTCAGGAAAGATGTGGACAAATTGGAGAAAGTCCAGAGAAGAGCATTCAATATGCCCTTCCAGCTTGACTGTGAATCACTCATAACTTCTCTGGGAATGGTTTTCCAACCAGTTATGTATCCACCTCATAGTAGGTCCATCTAGGTTGTGTTTCCCTGCGTCAGTGTTCATGGCTAGTGCTTGGCTTCCTTGCTTTTTTTGCCTTTGCGCCTCTCTGTTCTTGTCTGTTCTCACTTTCTGTGTTCTCACACACCTGTTCACAACACCCAGTGGAGTGCCCCCACTATCCACCTGGTGCTAGTTTCTGGGCGAATTCTATTAGGCCTTATTTTAGGTATGTCCCCATAAATGTTTCTGAGAGCTATCTTAAGGGAAGGGTGCGTTAACACATCAGTTTGAATGAGGTTTTAACTCCACCTGTAACCAGGTTTCACCCAACTCCACTCCCCCTCCCCCTACTTGCTGAGGGGGGGTTGTCACCCACAGTTTGGGAACCGCTGATACAGCTGTTAAAATGATTTCTACCCCCTAGAGGCAGGACAATTCAGTCACTGCAAAACAATTGCCTTACAAGCCTTTTGTCTGACCTGGGCCATATCGTGAAAGGGAATTTGTAAGACACCTTTCCTGGCATGATGACACAGTTACCGTTACTTGCCCTAATGAAATCCAAGCCAATTATTAGCTCATCCACTGTTTCTGCCACCAAGACTTCTTGTTCAAGTTCCAAAGTCCAGTTTTTGGATGGGTGCCCTTGCCCCCATCACTGTCTCCATTAAGACCAGTTAGGTGGTTCAGTGTTCGATCCCTGATTCCCTAGCCTTTTAAAAACGTCTGGTTTAATAACTTTGTTTTAGCCAGCATCAGTCACCGCTGTGCTTGATTTATGGATCCCATTATGCATGCTAGCCGGACTCCAGTTATTGTTTGTGTAACTGCCCATATCTAACCAAAAACTTGCCCTCCATGAAGGTTTATTCCCGTCAGCTTGGTGTTGACTCCTATTTCCTGAACAATGAGAGGCTTTCACTAGACACTTCAACAGTCTGTCTTGCCCTGTGTTTAAATTTATAGCAAACCTTTTTTTTTTTTTCTTTGTGGCCAGTTTTAACACATTACCAGCATTTAACTGAACTGTTTCCTTTAATTTTTTTGTCATTGCCAGTTTACCTTCTTTTACAAATCAAATTTATCAGTGTTTGTAGTTGTTCACTAAAATCATGAACCAGATTAGAATCCCCTCTTTCACAGAGCCATGATTACAAGACACATGGTGATCAGCTTCTATCTTCCTTGCTAGTGGTTGTTTCCTCTTATCATGCACTGCTGCAAGGAAAGATTCAAGTTCTGTGGCAATTTCACTTGATCTGCAAGTCCAAGTCCAGCTGCATCTATCAACTGGTCCATCCATCAACTTGTCCTGGAAGGCCTCACTGGTGTCTTGGTATGCCAAGATCACAAGTCCCTGCTGGTCCTCTTCTAGGTCAGGTGGGGTTTCTTCTTTCCCTGTCCTAGCTCTTATCTGTGCCCTGGCCTGCTCAGCTTGATGGAGAACTCCAAACTGCGTGTCAAGGGCTTGTACCAGTTCTGGATAACTGTTTTCTGGGATTAAGTTGTGCACAATCAGAGCTTGAGCACTCAAGTTGGCTGCTAGTAATTCTCCTTTCTTTCCCTCTTACCAGCTATTCTTTTGATATATAATGTTGAAGTGAGCCACATAAGCCTCCCATGGAGTCATTACCTCATGCTCCATCTTGGTTCAACAGGAAGACCAGCTCACAATTTCTTTTTGGAAACTGGTAGAACCCTGCATGGATACAAAATTCATATCTACGGATGTAAATCAGTATCTGTGAAGCTGCAGGGCTCTACCAGGAACTGCAGCAGCGAAAGCAGCAGCATGTCGGGACGCCACTCCGAGGAGCCAGCACCCTGCGCTGGCAGCTCCTCTGGCATTGCTGTACTGCCCCCACCCCACTCACTGGGACAGGCACCAGGCTCTCCAGCATCTGTCCCTGGTCATTATAATGTGTGTGAGCGGCTCGTAAGCCCCCAGACACAAGTCCCTTCCACGCAGTGGCCAGCGTCTCCTGTCCGGGGGCGTATTAGCTGCTCTTACACACTAGCATGACCAGGGACAGCTGCTAATGGGCAGAGCTGAGTGGTACAGCCGTGCCAGAGTTGCTACCAGCATGGGGCACTAGCTCCTGGGAGCAGCGGCCTGACATGCTGCTGCTTTCACTGTTGCATTCCCAGTAGAGCCCTGAAGCTTTGAGGATACTGATTTTTATATCCTCATCCACGGATATAAATTTTGTATCCATGCAGGGCTTTAGAAACTGGATCCTGCTTTTGACACCAGTATTGCCCCTTTTCTACCCAAATGTGTAGTCAAATGTCAGGGCCCAGTGGTGGTCCAGGTGGAGGTAAAAATTGATGGAATCTGATATTCTCCATGATGCAGTTTTGTTTATTTACAAGGAGTATACAAAGTCTTGCTCCTATAAATACAGGATGAACCAAAAGCAAAAGAAGCAGTTTTTTAGCTTACAGCCCCAAACCTCTTTCTAGCGACCATGAGACCCAAAAATGCTCTTTAGCTTTTCCCGCAGTCACACTGTGCTCACAGGTTAGCACTTGGCTTCCTTGCTTTTTTTTGCCTCTGTTCTTGTCTACACGCACACGTTTCTAGGCAGATTCTATTAGGTCTTATTTTACGTGTGTCCCCATAAGTGTTTTACGCAGCTCATAAGAGGGACTTAATACGTTTCCCTTCAGTTAATGAGTTCTGATGCTTAGAACTGACAATTTTCAATTGTTCAGGCAGTTGGGGGTAGGCTTAGGCCATGTACACCCTACATCTTATCCCGACCCAAGATATGTTGCTCAGGGGTGTGACTAAGCCGCCCCCGAGTGATGTAAATTACACCGACCTTATCTCCAGTGTGGACAGTGCTATGTTGGTGGGAGAGCTTCTCCTGCCGATTATAACTGCTGCTGCTCACGGCGGGAGAGCTCTCTGCTGTCGGCCTAGAGCGTCTGCCCTACTAGTGCTACAGCAGCAAGCTCTACAGTGTAGCCGTAGCCTTAGTGTTTCTGCTCCCAACTAAAGAACTGAAAAGATCCTAGAACAAGCACCTGTCTTAGGTAACAGAGAGTACTCAGGGTAATGCAAACATTACCTTAATGGCTTGAAACGCAATAGAAAATGGATAATGTATTGTATATAATTACTTACTTCAGGTGAATATACTGGGAAAAATAGTTTACCGAGCTACTCCTGGACAGCAGAAGTTTTCAAAGACTGCCAGTGTTCTGTGGCTTCTCAAGCAAGAGATGGTAACCTGGAGGCTACTGTCCTCACTTTACAGGTAATTTTTTTGAAAAGTATGTCGGGTTTTTTTTGCAGTGAGTTAGTAACTTGGATGTATAGACTACCGGATTTATATTCTGCATGGAAAAATAGTTAAGCAGCTTTGTTTAGTGTAAACATGCTGCATAAATGTTCTTAAGAGTCAAAATTGACTTGTCATTGCATAGGTATTAGACATGAATGCTAGACAGATCAGTGAGTGGCTTCTTCATTTCATTTGTATTTGTAGGGAAGACTTACAGTGGGAGACGCATAAAATTTCAATATTTTTTCATATTAACTATTAATAAAACTTTGTACTTTTGTCTCTAGAGATAGAATACAGTCTGCTCTAGAAGATGAAACAATGTTTGAAATTGCGGTAAGCTTCATGCTATAATGAGCCCTTTTATTTTGTTTAAGGGACAACTTTTAAATCTAAATACACTTGTCTTCATTGTTTGCAACCCAAATATTGTACCACTCAGAACTTGAAAGTAAAAATGAATGTAAACAAAAATTAAACTGATTCGATTTTCATTGTCTAAGATGAGATGAATAAGACCGAACTGCATAAATTATTAAAAGTTAATCAGATTAAATGTTCATTTCTGAATATTAGTAACACAGGAATTGGTTTAAAATATGATTAAATTGCATTTCTATAACCACTCCATATAAAGATGGGAAGTTTGTTCTAAGTGGTTATCTGTCCACTTCTCTTAAGCTCCAGGGTGTTTGCAGATAATGGTGTTTCTATTGGATAGTCAAGAGTTGAGAATTTTGTTCCATCTTCAAATAATTGAATGATATAGGAGGCCTTGGGATGTTTAGCATCTTGTCATCTTGATTTCTCTTATGAAGGCAGACTGAAGAGTTTTGAAAAGCTTTCTTGGTCTATGTCTCTCTTCGCTCTTTTTATTACAAAACAATGTTTGCAGCCTGTGCTGGTAAATACTAAGGGGAGTAACTTTTCTTTTGTAAAATTCAAACTACATAGTCTTTGACATAAAATATCTTCAACTGATACTGCTTTAGTTAAGGAGGAGAGGCCTATCAATATTTCTAAATTTAACTCTACCAAAAATCAATCCCCTTCACCCTGCTCCACCCTCCCCCTTAAAAGTCCTCCAGCTTTTAGCAAGAGCCTCTTCTCCTGCTTTTGGTGAGGGTTTAATGGAAATTAGATCTGTCTGGGAAAGGGGAAATGTTGAGTTGTGCTGACCATTTTTTCATTTTGTAACTTATGGCAAGGGCACTTAAAACCTTGAGTTAGCACCCATTTTTATTTTTGTATAAATCTAAAATAAATACTCGAATAACCTGACTGGGATCCAAAGTATACCAGTATCTTCTACTGTTATCTAATTTGTAACATGTCACCTATGGACTGATTCTGCTATCTCATGTTTAGATGCAGTGGTGAGCTGGAGCCGGTTGGCACCAGTTCTCGTGAATGGGTGGTTAAATTTTGAAGCCGTTTTAGAACTGGTTGTTAGCCCGCTTCCCTGCAGGCGGCGCTGAGGATTTGATGGGCTCTGGCCGGGAAGTGATGTAACTCCTCCTCTGGCCACTGGGGGCGCTGTGCTGCGGGAGCCACGTGTGCTGCTGCCTGGCCCTGGGCACAAGCCCTGGTGCTGCTGCTGCTCCCCCGACCCCTGCCCCTGGGGCTCCCGCTGCTCCCTGGTGGGTCCCTGGCTGCTCTGCTGGGCCTGGGCTGCCTTCTGCTGCTCGGACTGCTCCAAGCCGCTCTCCCCATGAGCACCCACCCCCCTGCCCGCAGCCAGCCCCTGCCCGCAGCCAGCCCCTGCCTCCAGCCACCCCCGCACCTTCTGCCCGCACCAGCCCCTGCCGCACCCCCTGCCCTGCCCGCAGCCAGCCCCACGCCCCTGTCTGCAGCTGGCCCCATGTCCACTGGTGCCCTGCAGTTCTCAGGGCAGTAACCCTGCATGCCTGCTTCAATGAGGGGGGCATGGAGCAGCTGGGACTCACACATGTGCACACCCTAGGGTGACCAGACAGCAAGTGTGAAAAATCAGGACAGGGGGTGGGGGGTAATAGGAGCCTATATAAGAAAAAGACCCCAAAATTGGGACTGTCCCTATAAAATCGGAACATCTGGTCACCCTAGCACACCCCCAGGGAGTGGCGGGGACCCACACATGTGAAACGGAGCTCATTTCTAGTTCAGGCCCATCTTTTTAAAAAAGAACTTTAGGAAGAGTTAACACACACCTGTATTTTCCCGGACAGGTCAGGCTTTTTGGTTCTTAAATCGCCGTCCAGGAGGAATTTTTAAATTTTAAAAATTTGTCCCGGGAAAATATGGATGTATGGTAACCCTGTTGGTACAAAAAATACATACTGGGGCACATCCCTTAAATCAGAACTTTTTTATAGGGAACCGGTTGTTAAGATTTTGGCAGCTCATCACTGGTTTAGATGTAATTTTATTTTACAGCATATGAAAATATATCTTGATATAATGCATTATTTTTTTCTAAGCTACCAGTATAAAACTTGTAGAAGGTCAGTGGATATGATATTAATTTGTCTTCCCTGAATTCTCTTGTTTTTGCCATTTACATTCTGACACCTAAGTTTATTTTTTAATAAAAAAATAAAAGCTCTTTCTTAAATAGGTTCTAAATGCTAGCGAAAAGACGGCTGTAGGCATCTTGTTTCAGAAAGACTCATTGGTTCGACAAAGCCAGGTATGATTTAAAGATGGAGAAAGATTTGGGAGTAGATAAGCTAACAAGCTTTAAATATTTGTTTATACTCCATTATAAACTATAACAAATGCTATGTAGAGTATTAAACTGCTTCTAGCACTATATATTTCTCTAAAATGGGTTTCCTTGGTTATATAACCTCATTAGGGATTGTATGTATGGGTCTTTTTGTGACGGCAAAAGTTGCTTAGTTTCTGCACTGATGGAGGCCAGATACTTGAAGTTAATATGAAAAGGGCAGAGGATTAGGAATCTTGAGAGCTATCCTCATCTGGCATATCCTTTACTAGCCAATATATGGAGCAGAATAAGCCGCTAATCAGTATTGTAACAGGAATGGCTAACAAAAGCTGGGATTGAACATGCAGTCAGTCATGCTTGGTTACTTAGGAAATGAGGGTGCAGTGATCTGGACATATATGTACATCTTAGGATACACAGATAATGAATAGGCCAGGATTGGGCTGGGAGGCTGGTATTATATTTGTAACAGGCGTGTTTTAAAAAACAGCTTAATTTTATATTCCAGCTGGTGGTAGATTGGTTAGAGAGCATTGCCAAGGATGAAATTGGAGATTTCTCTGACAACATTGAGTTCTATGCAAAATCTGTATATTGGTGAGTAATTGAATCATCATTAAGGGTCATGCAGACGTTTTCTCTTGTATTATGTACACTGCATGCTTCCTACAAGTATTAAAGCAAACTGGTTGATAGAGCTGTTTTAAAAACTTAATGTTAGCTTTTAAAAAGCTGGCAACGCTTTTCATTCTTTTTTAATTCTTAGAGTTTTTTGGTCAACTGTTGACATGGTGACTTTCCAAAAGAAGAGAATTCAGTGCATTTCTTTAGGGAAAACAAAAGTGGTATAATGTGAGTGGTTTTAATTTAACCTAGAGGCAAATCATTAACTTCACTTTTACTTATTTTTGTGAGTAATATATGTAACGGACCAGAATTGATTTGTCTACAGTGGCTAGGTTACTGACACCACTGTGCTTGCTAATTTATGCAAACACACCTGCCTTTATTGCTGCCTTGTTCTACCCCTTTTGTCTATTTATTCAATTGCCAAAATCCTAGATTGTAATTTTTCTCTGCCAAGGGACTGTTTGTGTAGTTTATTCAATGCCTAGAGTAATAGTACTGTAATCACTGTTTGAGGTCATTAGGTACCACCACAATAGAAATAATTAATAGTTAGCCACCTGGTAGTCATTTTATTATTTAAGATGGATGAATTAGATCACATTTGTGTGTGTTAATACAATGATCTGTCCCTTCACTTGCACCTTATTATTTCTTTGCTCAAGTCCTTGTCGCTGTTACTGAGTCTGTAACACCTTGGCAACAATAGTTTTTGTCATATTCATTCTCAGCAATGGGTTCAGGTCAGAAAATACCAAATCCCACCATGGATTTTAAATCAGACTTGAAAGGCTAATGATAAGTTTGGGAATGCTGAAATGAACTGAGTGTGCAAGCCTGACTTTAGAATTTAGAATTTTAAAATACAATCTAGTTTACCACACTGAAACGATTCCCTTATTTGAATGAATGAAACAACTCTCGGTGAATTTGATCATATATCAGTTGGTGGTTTACTTTCATGTTTTTAGCTGAATTATATTTACACAACAGTATTACAGCTGGCAGGCCTCAGGGTAAACTGTAGAAATTGATACACTGAGAACCCATCTTGTGAAAATCAAAGTACCCATCAGTTTGTTTTGATGTGCCATTTTGGGAAAAAAACATTTGATATCTTAAATGTCTCTTTAAAAAGAACATTTCTCATTGCTTTTAGGGAGAACACTCTACATATTTTGAAGCAGCGACAGTTCAGCACATACATTGGAAGTACTCGTCCCCTGGTAACTGAACTAGTAAGTATAATTTAAAATGAGGTTTGGCTTCATAGTAGGTGTAAATTGGATTTTTGGGGTAATTAGTATTTTTTTCCTACCCAACACAACTTCCCCAAAAGTTCAGGAGTTTCTGTCTTAAAAATGGAAAAACTCCTGTAGCAGATTTTTTTCATTTTCATGATAGCAGCCCTGAACGTCTGGGGAAATTATGTACACTATCTTTATTGTTCTGGGCATCTGACTTTAGTCCATCATGGATATTGTTTTTCTTTCCACCTTCCCCTTTTTTCAGCAGAAATACTTCTTAGCTATTCATTGAGGTGAGTGTCTTTATTGGTACTTTTTTTTAAAGTGCCCAAAATGTTAGGTGCTTCAGAACAAACACTATCCCTACCCAGAAGAGCAAATAATCTTGATTTAACTTGACCCTACATGTGAAAATCATAAATCAATAGGGATAAAGGAGGATGGGGTGGATTAAGGACAAGTGGCAATAAAATAACATGGTTACTCAAACTATCGTGTTGTGCAAGTGCCTTTCTCGTTCACTTTTTAAAATTCATTTTTTTATTTTAGTTACCTTTGCCCCTTCGCTTAAAACCTCGTTTCCAAAAACCTTACAAGAATAATTTGTGTGACAAAGGTTAGCTTGATTAAACAGATTTGGGGAGGGCATGCCAAATGTAAGGGACAGATGCTCATGGAGCAAGGTAATAAACAGGGTACAGTAACTCCTCACTTAAAGTCGTCCTGGTTAACGTTGTTTCATTGCTGATCAATTAGAGAACATGCTCGTATAAAGTTGTGCAAAGCTCCTGCTTTGTCCACTGCTTGCAGGAAGAGCAGCCCGTTGGAGCTAGCTGGTGGGGGCTTGGAACCAGAGTGGACTGGCAGCCCCCCTATCAGCTCCCCGCTCCCAAAAGTTCCCTGTTCGGCAGCCGTCCAGTAGGCTGTCAAGTGCCAGCAGTTCAGCTCTCTCTCCCCCCACTGCCATGTGCTGCTCCCGCCCTCTGCCTTGGAGCTGCTCCCAGGAGCCTCCCGCTTGCTATGCGTGGGGGGGAGAGAGGGGGGGCCTAATGTCAGGGTGTCCCCCCTCCCCCCGCTCCTGCTCCCCACTTATCACTTCTCCATAGAGTGGGGGTGGGACACGACAGGGTTCAGGACGGAGGGAGCTTGCTGGCCGCAGCTGCTGTCTGAACTTCCTGATCTAAACATGCAGTGTACTTAAAGCTTCTCTCACCGCGTGTGTGTGTCTGTCTCTACCATTCCAGTCATGCTGCCTTGTAGAGTGTGAGGCTACATTAACAACAGTATGTTTTAACCCTTGAGGGCTCAGCCGAATGCTAGTTCATTTAGCAGTAGGATGTTCCCTGGGAAATATCCTACTCTCTTCCACCCTCTAACTTCACCACCTCAGCCAAGCTTCACAATCATCATTGCTGTGTACAGTATTAAATTTTGTTTAAAACTTATACTTTGTGTGTGTGTATATATATAAATAAATATATATAATAGTTTTTTGTCTGGTGAAAATTTTTTTCCTGGAACCTAACCCCCCCTATTTACATTAATTCTTATGGGGAAATTGGATTCGCTTAACATCATTTCGCTTAAAGTCGCATTTTTCAGGAACATAACTACAATGTTAAGGGAGGAGTTACTGTATCAAGGATGATGTGATTGGAAGTGTCATAAATATAAAGGGAAGGGTAAACACCTTAAAAATCCCTCCTGGCCAGAGGAAAAATCCTTTCACCTGTAAAGGGTTAAGAAGCTAGGATAACCTCGCTGGCACCTGACCAAAATGACCAATGAGGAGACAAGATACTTTCAAAAGCTGGGGGGAGGTAGAAAACAAATCTCTCTCTGTCTCTCTGTGTGATGCTTTTGCCGGGGACAGAAGAGGAATGGAGTCTTAGAACTTAGTAAGTAAGCTAGCTAGATATGCGTTAGATTATGATTTCTTTAAATGGCTGAGAAAATAAGCTGTGCTGAATAGACTGGATATTCCTGTCTGTGTGTCTTTTTGTAACTTAAGGTTTTGCCTAGAGGGAGTCTCTCTGTTTTGAATCTAATTACCCTGTAAAGTATTTACCATCCTGATTTTACAGAGGTGATTCTTCTTATTGTTACTTCTATTAAAATTCTTCTTTTCAAGAACTGAATGTTTTTTTTCATTGTTCTTAAGATCCAAGAGTTTGGGTCTGTGGTCACGTATGCAAATTGGTGAGGATTTTTATCAAACCTTCCCCAGGAAGTGGGATGCAAGGGTTGGGAGGCTTTTCGGGGGGAAAGATGTTTCCAAACGGGCTCTTTCCTCATAAAATAAGCCCGGTCAGATGTTTGGTGGTGGCAGTGGAAGTCCAAGGGCAAAGGGTAAATAGTTTGTACCTTGGGGAAGTTTTCACCTAAGCTGGTAAAAGTAAGCTTAGGAGGTATTCATGCAGGTCCCCACATCTGTACCCTAGAGTTCAGAGTGGGGAAGGAATCTTGACAGGAAGAGTGGAGAAAAACAGTGGGGAATATGAAAGAAGGCCATGTCAAATTTAGATTTGGGCTGTGTGATGTAGAGACCTAAAAGTAAGGACAAAATGTTTGTTTGAATTGGATGTGCAGCACTATTTGTAAGCTCTGTAGGCCAGGGCACACTTTCACAAAAGCTTATGCTCAAATAAATTTGTTAGTTTCTCTAAGGTGCCACAAGTACTCCTTCACTTAGCACAATGAAACCCCAATTCTGTTTGGAGCTCTGGGTTCTACCATCCTCGTCTGGTTTCCTCCTATTATTATTTCTTGTATATTGAAAACCAAGGGAGGACTGTCCAGGAAGGAGGAGTAATCAGCTGTATCAAATGCAGAGGAAATCTCAAGAAAGATGAGCATAGGCTTTGAGAATTGGTCAGGAGGAGGTGGTTAGTGGCATTAAGAGCAGTTTAAATGTTTTGAAGAAAGCCGAAAATAGGCTGGAGTGGATCCACAAGAAAGTGAGAAGAGAGGAAGTCAATGTAACAGTTGTAAACGGCTTTCTCAAAGAACTCGCAGGTAAAGGAAGGAAAGGAAAAAGTCTGCTATCCGGAGAGGTAGATTACAAGGGGGAAATGTTTGTGGGGAAAGGAGCGAGAAGACAGGGCTTTTGGGAAGGCGAAAGGATTGAAATTGATGAACAGTAATCTCTCGGGCTCAGTGACTGGGGAGGTGAAGAGGAATGTAATGCCAGTTTTTAGGCAGACTAGTCAGACTGTTGTCAACATGAGAAAGTGAGTACAGATGGATTTACTATCATTGAGAACCTTTGAGACATGCATACAGAGGGAAATGTCTGCAGTGTAGGGGATGGAGGATTCATTGTCCCTTTTTTCTTTCTTTTTTTCTTGTAGGACCCAGATGCCCCCGTAAGACAGAAAATGCCACTCGATGATTTGGATCGAGAAGATGATGCCAGGTTACTCAAATACCTTTTCACTCTTATCAGAGCTGGGATGACGGATGAGGTAAGCCACAGAAACCTGTAGTGTCCTTCCCTTTCCTTCAGACTTGTTCAAACGTTTTAAAAACTGATTTAGTTCAACCAGTACAAACTTCTGTATGGACACGCTTATATCAGTTTAGTTTTCATCCGATTACAAGTGCTGATGTCACATGTTAGCTAAACTGCTATAAAGCAGGTTTTAACTGATATGAGTGTCCACACACTGAATTTAAAATCATGCCTTTAGTTAAACTAGTGCAACTTTGAGTTGAGAGCAGGCATTCTGGTAGATAAATTGGACTTAGGGTTGTCAGGCCAGCACATTAGTAGCACTGCTTGGTGCTAAAATGACTTAGTACTGACTGCTCAGTGCTGTATGATACAGTTAGAACATCTGAAAGAGTTTGTAAACTGGGCCTTTCAAAACCATTAAATTATCACGTGTACCTCCTTTTTCACGTATTAGTGCTGTACAAATTTGAAAAATAGCACAATTGATTCTTTCAGGTTTCTGTCTAGTAGTGAATTGCAAGGGTGCTTTTTCTCTTTGCTGATATAATCCTTTAAGAAAGGAAGCCATTCTTAATGTCTACCACAACCAAAACCATCATTAATGATGACTCTGATTTGAAGCTATGAAAATAGCACCTGGATTTCAGGTTTACTAGGAAAAAGATGACTCTACTTCATTTCCTTTTTTCTTCTTCTTCTGTTGTCCCTGGCAAGCCATAAATGCTTCAATAGTCGAATCTCTCTGAAGAACTCATGGATGGGCATGAATAGGATATTAGGAGTTTGTGCTTTTGAACAGCACAAAAGAGGTTACTCTTCTCTTCCATTAATCCTTTGGCTGAATGTAGCTCTGCCTTTTTTTTTTTTTTTTTTTTTTTTTTAAATAATACCTTACGTAATTTGTGGTGTAAATTTACTATTGCCCACAAATTTGAGGGGAATTACAACACTGTCACTGTGAGGTCAGACTGCCATGGGTATGTGCTGTGCTCTCAATTCAACAGCACCCTTGCAGTTCCTATCCTGGGTCTCTCTTGGGGAGAGGCTCCCCATTGTGCCAGTGGTTTTCATGATCAATAATTAAATTAAATATTTGTATTAGGCAGCATATGAAGGCTTCCGTGGTGGCTAGGGGCTGCCAGGATGCTAGGCACTGTACCCATGCATAATGAGGGGGGAAGAAGTTGCTGCTCCAAAGATCTTACAATCTTAGGAACGTAGGAATATAGTCACTTGTTATAGATGAAAGTATTATCCCACTATCCCTAGCTATCAATTTTTTCAGTTTTCTTCCCTCTTCATCAACATTCCCAAAAGTGATCAGTTACTGCAGACTGCAGCTTGAAAACATGACCATTTAACACAGTCTGCCTCACTATTCTGACAATTCTGTCAGTCATGGAATTGATTCATCTGTTAGATAAGTAATTGGGTGTGAGATGAGTAACCTTCAACAGTGTGTGCTTGCTTACAGTCCACAGAAGCCTATTTTTTTTTCCTCCCTATTGCTTTTACTTCTGCTGTATATTCATATAGCTAGAGTAGGTCCCAAAATTGGCTTTGGGGGAAGCAGACTTCTGGAGTAAGACTATTCATGGCATTATGTAGCCTGATTTATGTTGTCAGCACAAAGGATTGAATTTTCCAAAGTACCTGAGAGTTGGGTACCCTCAATCACCTTGGAAAATTGCACCCAAAAAGATGGATTTTAGGCCTTTGCACCAAGGGGCATATTTTCATAAGCTATAAAAGACTTCATCTAAAGCAACTAGAGCTGTCAAGTGATTAAAAAGATAATAAAATACCATTTATTTAAATATTTTTGGATATTTTCTACATTTTCAAATATATTGATTTCAATTACAACACTGAATACAAAGTGTACAGTGCTCACTTTATATTTTTGATTACAAGTATTTGCACTGTAAAAAAACAAATAGTATTTTTCAATTCACCTAGTACAAGTACTGTAGTGAAATCTCTTTATCATGAAAGTTGAATTTACAAATGTAGAATTATGTACAAAAAACAGCATTAAAAATAAAAAATGTAAAATTTTAGCACCTTGAAGTCCACTCAGTCCTACTTCTTGTTCAATCAATCCCTCAGACAAACAAGTTTGTTTACATTTTCAGGAGATAATGCTGCCCGCTTCTTGTTCTCAATGTCACAAGAAAGTGAGAACAGGCATTCTCATGGCACTGTTGTAGCTGGCGTCGCAAGATATTTACATGCCAAATGCGCTAAAGATTCATATGTCCCTTCATGCTTCAACCACCATTCCAGGGGACATGCATCCATGCTGATGACTGGTTCTGCTCGATAACAGTCCAAAGCAATCCAGTCCAACGCATGTTCATTTTCATTATCTGAGTCAGATGCCGCCAGCAGATGGTTGGTTTTCTTTTTGACGTTCGGGTTCTGTAGTTTCCGTGTCGGAGTGTTGCTCTTCTAGGACTTTTCAAAGTATGCTCCACACCTCATCCCTCTCAGATTTTGGAAGGCACTTCAGATTCTTAAACCTTGGGTTGAATGCTGTAGCTCTCTTTAGAAATCTCACATTGGTACCTTCTTTGTGTTTTGTCAAATCTGCAGTGAAAGTGTTCTTAAAATGAACAACATATATGCTGGGTCATCATCCAAGACTGTTATAACATGAAATATATAGCAGAATGCAGGTAAAACAGAGCAGGGGACATACAGTTTTCCTGCAAGGAGCTCAGTCACAAATTTAATTAACATATTTTTTTAACAAGCGTCATCAGCATGGAAATATGTTCTCTGGAATGGTGGCCGAAGCATGATGGGGCATACGAATGTTTTGTATATCTGGCACATAACTACCTTGCAATGTCTGTGACTTTGTAAATAAGAAGCGGGCAGCATTATCTCCTGTAAATTAAACAAACTTGTTTATCTTGGCAATTGGCTGAACAGGAAGGAGGACTGAGTGGACTTGTAGGCTCTGAAATTTTACATTGTTTTGTTTTTGAGTGCAGTTATGTAGCAAAACAAATCTACGTTTGTAAGTTGCACTTTCACGACAGAGATTGCACTACGGTACTTCTATGAGGTGAATTGAAAAAATACTATGTTTTGTTTATCATTTTTAAGGTGCAAATATTTGTAATAAAAATATTATACACTTTGATTTCAGTTACAACACAGAATATAGTATATATGAAAATGTAGAAAAACATCCAAAATATTTAATAAATTTCAATTGGTATTTTATTGTTTAACGGTGCGATTAAAACTGAGATGAATCGCGATTAATTTTTTTGAGTTAATCGCATGAGTTAACTGCGATTAATCGACAGCCCTAAAAACAAGTAGTTAGAAGTGAAGAATATACGACAATGGGTTAAGCCAGCATAGCTCTTGATGGAAAAAAATAGGTGGTTGTACTATGGTACTTCTCTTGCGCTGTTGAAAATACCTACTGAAAAGTCCTATATACATTCCCTGGAAAATAAAACCAATGAAAAAAAATAACCTGGAATTTTTATTTTAAGATCCTTTTAGTTTGAGTTTAGACTTGCCAAAACATAAGCACATTAGTTTGTGCAAAGAAACACTTTTGTTGATTAACCATGTTCTAACATCTGTGCATCACTAGAGGAGAATATGTGCTTTTGCTGCCTTGAAAACTGTTGCTCAGAATGTCCTTTGTTGTTTTACAGGCACAACGCTTGTGCAAACGATGTGGTCAGGCCTGGAGAGCTGCAACTCTTGAAGGGTGGAAACTATATCATGATCCGAATGTAAATGGAGGTACCTAGATCAAAATTTATCTGAAGCAGACCCAGAAAGAAGGCATAGGATTTTCTTGTTGTCTGGATCTGTCTAAAGGAAGCACAGCTCTTTGCTCTCATTTTAAGGCCCTTTTGTGTTTTGAAAACACTTTCACAGGTGTATGGTGAGGAGGAACCTTTTTTGTCTTTATACCTGACACCTTATGAATACTTTAACATTATCTGATTGGATTTCTTGAGGCATTGGGACAATTGCTGTTAAGCAGTTTAGTCCCATAACTGTGGACAACCCTGTTGCCAATCGGGTTGGATATGCAAAACCAATCCCTGAAACAATTTCTACCCCAGTCAAGATGTATTTCCACCTCTGCCTTGTAGTGGGCAGTGGTCCAACATAGTCGACCTGCCAGGTTGCCCATAGTGTTTTTCCATCTCTTAGCCTGGCAAACCTTTGTCCTTCTGCTATATGTTTTCTAGTCTCAGCACAAATAGTGCAGGCTTGCACCAGGTCTCTAGCCTGTCTGTGGGTGATAGGCCACCCCCTGATATGTGCTTGCCGCACTAACTCATCACTTCCTGTGTGTCCTAGATTATCATGTAACCATGAATATAAGCGTTCCCATTCTACTTGTGTGGTAAAGAGCTGGGCAGCTGCATCGGCTAAATCGTTTAACTGTGCAGCTGGGGTATTATTCCTCTGATGAGCTGAGACATGTCCTATAGACAGGGGTTGTTGCAGGGCATGCTGATATAACCACTTCCAGTATTCCAGTCCCCAGACTGGTTTACCTCCTATTTCCCAGTGGTTATTTTTCCAGTTAGTGATCCACTGAGTGGCACCTGCCCATACTGCATAGGAGTCCGTATATACTGCGGTGGCTCCTGCTTCACAGGCCAGTTTAATTGCAGCTAATTCTGCAAGTTGTGCTGACCCATCAATTTCAGCAGTTAGGGGTGCTGCAGAGGTGTCTGCAGGCACTGCTGCAGCTTTTCCCTTCCATTTTCCTTTGACCAGCCTGGCACTGCCATCAGTGAACCATACTCCCTCAGGCTTAGAAGGATCAAATGGGGCAGCATCCTTAATGGGAGACTGCTGTGGAGGTAGGCGGTATTCATCAGGCATTCCTACTTTCCATAGGGATTCCTGAATCATAGTGGGGTTTTGTGCAGTGTCTGCACTCCCTACCCTGTGGTGTATGTAAAGTGCCCATCTTTGGATAGTCATCTTTTGTGCTACACCAGGTGGTAACTCTTTCCCTTCCAATATAGGTTTAATGATTGGAAGAGGAGTGTGAATTGTGATGTCCTTATCCTGAGTTAATGCCTCAGTTTCTCTCAAGGCTGTGTAAGCTGCCAGAAGCACCTTCTCATAAGGTGTGTAGTTAGCCTGTGACCCTTGCCATGACTTGGAACCAAACTGAATTGGTCATCTGGGAGCAGTGTCACTTTCTTGCCAGAGAGCATAAGACATTCCAGTGGCTCCCAGAGTTAGGTACAAATGGAATGGGGCTTCAGGATGTATGGGACCCAGAGCCTGATAGGTGTGTATCTCCCCTATCAGTTGCCTGAGGGCTTCCTCATGGGCAGGAGCCCATTCCCAGGCAGCACTTTTCTTTAACAAATTGTACAATGGTCTGGCTATAATGGCAAAGCCAGGTACATGTTTTCTCCAAAACCCCAGGGTTCCCAAAATCTGTCTCAATTGATCTTTACTTTCAGGGGAGGGTGCCTGATTTAGCTCTTGCACAGTGTCATTAGGCACAGACCTCCTACCTCCCATCCATACAGTACCTAAGAATTTTATCTCTTGGGAGGGACCTTGGCATTTCTCAGCTGGTAACTCTAAATTAAGGACTTCTAGTGCTCCTTTGATTTGATTCATAGCCTCCTGTACCTCTTCTGAGGTTTTCCCACCTATTAAGATGTCATCAATGTATTGCACAGTTTGTACATTGGGTGGCAGTATAAGGTCATCTAGGACCTTTGCCAGTGCCCCATGGCAAATAGTGGGTGAGTGTTTAAACCCTTGTGGCATTCGGGTAAAAGTGTATTGTACACCTCTCCAAGTAAAAGCAAATCTTTCCTGGTCAGCTGGTTGCAAAGGGACCATGAAGAACATGTCCTTTACATCTAATACTGCTAGCCAGGGTTTATCCCAGGTTTGTATGGTGTTTACAATATCTGTTATGCTAGGGACTGCTGCAGTTAATGGTCCAGTGTTACTGTTTAGCTTCCTATAGTCTATAGTGAGTCTCCATTTGCCATTTGGTTTCTTGATGGGCCACACAGGAGAATTAAAGCGAGAGTGGGTACGAATTAAAATTCCTCGCTGTTCCAAATCTTTGATCAGGTCAGTAACAGGGCTTATGGCCTCAGCTAGGACATTATACTGCTTTGTGTTTGTTACTGTTGAGGGCGGGAGAGCAGGCGCGCTGCTAAGTTTACAGAATAGTGGGGAGGGCTTTCCTCTTTCAGGTGGGTGGCATGAGGAACAGAACTGAATCCAAAAGCCCATCTTTCCCCATTAATCCTTCCCTTCTTTCCTCTTAAAACGTCCATGCCCAGTATGTTGGCATTGCCCAAAATCACCTCATATTTTCGGGGCTGATGGTGGGGTTGCAATGGGATATCCAGTTTTATCTTAACTAATGGGTAAGTTATGGTACTGCCATTTACTCCTGTAACAAGTACCTGCTTTCCGCCAGTAGGTGGCGAGCCCTGAAAACTTTCTCGCTTAATCATGGACATTTGAGCCCCTGTGTCCATTAAGAAAGGAATAATGTGTTTGTCATTTACAGTTACATTTATCCGGGGGTCTTTTGCTGTTGTTTTCTCCTCTTTGGATTTAAGCTGGTTTATTAGGAGAGGAGATTGACCCCCGCAAGCTAGTTTCCCTGCTCTGGTAACTCTTGCAGTTGCTGCAGCAATGGGGTATACCGGGTGTCTGCAGGTGGGGAAAGCGGAGAGAGCTGCAGAGGTGCACTGGGAGTAGCATTAGTTGTCTCCCAGTCAGCTCTTCTAAAGGTGATGAATAATTTTAGCCGCTCTGTGGGCAGTCCATTTATCACATCTCTGGGATAACCTAAAGCCAGACATTGTCTCCACAACTTGGCTCTAAGCTCCTTTTCCTCCTGGGTTGGCTCTCGCTTGTTTTTATGTCCTTTAGATGGTGCCCCCTTGTTTCCCTGAAGGGAACGCATCTTAGCTTTGCCTGTCAGTGCTCTGATGTCTCCGAATTCTCTAAAGTATGACACCAGAAGGTTTAGCAGTGCCCGAAAGGTACTGTTATGTGCTGCAGCTTCTGATCTAAGGGACAGTGCCATAGCCCTGTGGTTACTCGGAACTCCCTTAAGCAGGGGTCTGAGATCATCTACATCTACCTGACCCTCCCATGGGCTTTCATAGGCTAACTCTTGAGGGTTTTGGCCAAGCATGCTAATGACAGCCACAGTTAATAGAGCTGTTTTTACCTCATCTATGTTGGTCCAGTGCATTACTGTGGGTTCATCTCGGTCTGCTGGGTAAATTCCTCTTGCCCATCGACAAGCCGGAGACCAAAGTGTTTTAGGGGTGTTCCCCTCTGAGTGTTCCAGGAATATTCCTGCACCTAAGTTAAGGCGCTCAGTTTCTTGGGCTGTCAGGCATATATATCCACCCCCAGTGTCCCAGAGGCGGACCAGCCACTCTATTATACCTTCCTCAGGCTTTTTAGCAAAATCTCCCTGGATTGTTTTTAACTCCATGGGAGTATATTGGCGGGTGGTAATTTTGGTAAAGTGTGTTGGAGCTTTACTCCCTTTTCCCTTTTTACCTCCCTTCTTTGTTTTTGAAGAGGTGGATGGATAATTGTCATCCCCTTCTTCATCCAGCTCTGCCCCACTCAAATTTTCCTCATGTTCTTCTGATTTGTGATGTGTGATAGCTGGTCTTAATTTTACAGAGGGACCTTCCTCCTCAGAGGAGGGGGACTCATTTGCTGAATCCCAAATGTCTCCATTCCATTCCTCAGGGTCTAGCCAGAGAGCAGTCTCAACTTTAGCCCGGTTGATACTGCGTGTTTTAGTCTCCAGCTTTTCCCTTCGTTCTATCCCTTCTTTCTCAATTAAGGGAAGTAATCTTTTCTGAAGATGTACCATATCCCTATTCAGTGTTCTTACTCTGGTATCTAAATTCTGGCATTCCTTTAACATTGAAATTTCTTTAATAATGATTAAAGTTGAAAGTGTTTCAACCAAATCCTGCTAACGCACCAAAAATTACTTTGAGACACTCGCATACTCTCGCTCACCTACATTTCTTTAAAGCTTCAAATCTTAATGACTGGGAAACAAATATTTAAGGTTTCCAGACAGCCCCTCACCACTGCTTTTTAATCTTTCATCACACACTTCTGTGCTATCTAACTTATCCCAGCAATCCAAGCATTGTGCTCTCCTGAGCTCACCAAAGCAGGACTCCATTCCTGCAGCTGTTAACAAGTCAATAAAAGGTTTTGATAGTCAGAATTTCCCCTTTTTGGTATAATGAGGATGGTGTACAACAGAGGGGAATGGAGGAAAGGGGATGTCTTTGAGCCACATGGAAAGCTTTAAGTTCCCTGCCTCCTCTTCTGTATGCTTAGTACCTTGCAGAATCGAGCCCTGTCTGGACCCAGTCCAGTTGAAGGAAAAAAAAAAAAAAAAAAAGCATATGCTACAGGTGCTTTGCTGAATCAGAGCTAGAGTGCCCAATATCTCACAGGATCAAGTCCTCTGTATCTGGATTGCCTATACCTCCTTATTTCTCCTCCATGTCCCACCAGTGTACTGCCCCTATATCTATATCTATCTATCTATTTCTTACCCCAGAGTCTTCCTCTCCTATATCACCTTTCCAAGATGAATGAGCACAGATCCATATGCCAGTTGGCGCCTTGCCATGTTTCCTTTTAGTTGGGTATCCCTCTGTTCATGTCCCTACCTCTGGCTCAGCCCAGCAGTGGGAGTGTAAAGGTCTGTTTATTGTTAATTAAGTTTTTGTTTAAGGACAAAACTGCAGCTAAACTTTTGAAGTACTGTAATTTTAAAACATGCTTACCACACTTTGCAGAAAAACAACCTGGACTGAGAAGTAGTATGCAGAATTTCATGAGGATCTGAATTTTGGGGGAAGTTCCAAAGGGGTTGAAAATTGGGTTTATAAGGTGGAGTGGTCTTCAGCCTCAGTTAGTGATTACAACCACATATTTATGAGTGCAACTGGATCATGAGGTTGCTTGTGATGGTAGGGGGAAGGGCTCAACAGCCCCGGGGCTCACTTGTGGTTGATGTCGTATGTTCCTAAAAGCTTACGCTTCTGGGTTTCAGCTGGCCACCTGCAGAGGTCAGGAAGGGATTTCACCCCAAATATATTCTGGGAGGGTTTTTTAATCTCCTTCTGGATCATCAGGGATGGCCACAGCTGGAGATGGGGCATATGGGCCAGGGCTTTTAGATGGCACCAAGCATTCTCTCAGTCAGGTGCTTGTCTAGCTGGCCCTGGCTCACATGCTCAGGGTCTAACTGATTATCATAAGTGGGATTGGGAAGGAATCCACCACCACCCCTCCCCCGCCCCCATCAGATTGGCAGCGATCTTGGGCAGGAGGATTTCACCTTCCTCTGCTGCATGGAGTGAGAGTCACTTGCCAGGATTATCTGGGTATATCTCACTTAATAATTTCCTTGCCACTGCAGGGAGCTTGGACATTGGTGCACCTCAGTCCCTCCTATTCAGCCTGTGGCACATAGTCTAGTCCCCTGTGGGCTGGTCCAATTTCAGTTGTGTTTTAGTGTATGGCAACTGAGTGGTGTTTATGGCCTGTGATGTATACTGGAAGTCAGACTAATGATCTGGTAGTCCCTTCTGGTGTTGAACTCTGATTCTGTGAAACTGCAAATACCCACTGCTTTTTGAATTATTCTTTACATATAGGAACAGAGCTGGAACCAGTGGAAGGGAATCCATATAGATGCATTTGGAAAATCAGTTGTTGGCGAATGGCAGAAGATGTAAGATAAATATTAAGTTGCTTGATATTGTTAATGGGTAAACTTTTTTCCCTGTAATCGAGGCTGACACTTATTCCCACACAGTTGAATCTACCCTTTGTGCTTGCATCTCAGGGGGATTTGTTTTTCAGTGTTTCCAAGAGGATTCCTCAAGTGTGTAGTATATTTGTGTATCCTAATTAATCTGTGAAACTGGCATCACGACTGAGGCAAATGGCTTAGGAAATGTCTAAAAAGGATTAGGTTTTTTTTAGGCATAAGAGTGAAACTGTAGATATTAGCTAAGATATAATTACAGGGACTGCTGATCTTCATTCTTTTTGGCATAAGAAGATGCACCGGGGTCAGGAAAAAATCTCACCTTTCTCCCAACTCAATATAGTATTGTCTAATAAGGTATCTTGGGGGTTGGAGGTATATTTAGCCCTTCATTGAAACGGCAGTCATTAACTATTCTTGAAAGCTGCTGAATTGATCCTGTTATAATGGATTGGTGTCTGGTAAAACTTCAAGTGATTATGAGGTTAAACAAGAACTCTAATAGAGATTTTTTTTTTAAATATATGTTTTAGGAGCAGTTTAATAGATATGAGAGAGCAATCTACGCAGCACTCAGTGGGAACCTCAAACAGGTATGTGATGCTTCATGTAAGATAAGTACTACTTCTGTGGTAAAAATGCATTTCTCTTTCTCATAGCTGAGAGCAGAATTTTAGATAGCTAGCACAGTCACTTGTGTAATGTTTGTAAAACCTTGTAAACAAGAAGATAGTAAACATGATAGACACCTTTACATCATTATCATATCTGAATTAAGCTAGCACAATCAAACTTTATAGGCTGTTTTGTTTGTTTTGCTGGCTATCAATAGAACCAATTCAGATTTTCCTGTTTTGGTCAGTCCAGATTTCTAGTATTTTTTGATAGCTACATTAAACTAGCTTTCTTATGAGCTGGAAGAGGACCTAATGTGTTATTTAGACCACCTCCCTGCCGATGCAAGAGTATTTCCCATTTATCTTCAGTGTTTTGTGTGGTCTAATTTTAAGTCTTAACCAATAAACCCCTCACCGCCTGATGAGATTATTCTACAATCTAATCTTGCTGTCAGGCTTTTCCTGTATTCAGCCAAATTGTGTCTTTTTCAGTTGTTTCCCATTACTCCTTTTAACACCTTAAATTATCCTCCTTTTTTAACCTTGGTTTTAGACCTTTCACATATTTTTGGTGTGTCTTTCCCACTCCCATCTTTTTCATTTCCTCAGAATGTAATCCTTCCAATTCCTTAAGGTGGGCACTAAGTATGTTGGCTGAGTCATCTGGACCTGGGAAAAGACAGCTTTGTTCTAAATTTAACTGTAGCAACTCAAAGATCTGAGCATCATTGTTGACACATCAGCGAAAATCTCTGCTCAATGTGTAGCTGTAATAAAAACAAACAAGATGTTAGGATCCTCAAGGAAACAAATGGACAGTAGTACTGATAATATTTCTATTTATTCACATAATGGAATTATACGACCGTATCTGGGATATCCTGTTCAGTTCTGGTCACTGTCTCAAAAAGATATAGTAGAACACTTTTTCTGATCTTGCATGTGGGATTAGACTGGGCACATTCACCATCTGGGAGGGGAATGAGTGCTTGTTTTGAGGATTTTTGCATGTGGTATAACAGTTGAGATTGCAAGGGCATTTTGGAAGGGTGATTGAACTCCAGTTCAGCAACTAGGAAGGAAGAGCTGGGTCTGTGCACTTCTCAGTGGGGTTGTGGGCAGGCTCAGCAGCTGGGAAAGGGTGGATATCTTGTCGAGGGCTTGCTAGTAATATTGGTGCACCCATGACGACTGTTGTTCACATTTTTCTCATCAGCAATTTAAATAAAAATCCATGACTTAAATAGCAGCATGTCCATGATTGCTGCATGTCCCACGCACTCTTCCCTTTGATTCCTACAGTCCATCCTTTCCTTGGAGCCCAGAGGAAGCAAATGGGAGGCTGCCTTGGAGGTGGCTGAGCCCCTTTCCATGTAGGCATGAGATCCATGCAGGGAGTGTCCCCTGTGGCAGCCATGAGCACAGTCAAGCCCCAAGTCCAGGCCCCATTAACTAGTCTTGATTGTCCACTTCTGAATAATCTTTAGGTTGTTCTTTGCATCTGTTCCTACCTTTTGCTCTGAAACTTCGTAAGCTTTTGGTGGTTGAATATCAGGGATTCATTCTCTCAAGGGAGAGGAGTTAAGGGCCAATGTTGGCACAAGAATAAATGGATATAAACTGGCCATCAGTAAGTTTAGCCTTGAAATTAGATGAAGGTTTCTAACCATCAAAGGAGTTAAGTTCTGAAACAGCCTTCCACGGGGAATAGTGCAGGCAAAAAACCCAAAGTTTTAAGACTGAGTTTGCTAAGTTTATGAAGTTGATGCTATTGCAGGCAATCTCATAGGGCCTACCTGTGACTACTATTAGCACATATCTCCAGTGGCTGGTGATAGGCCACTGGATGGAGGCAGAGGGGAGCCCTCTGAGTTACTACAGAGGAATTTTTTCCCAGGTGTCTAGCTCAGGGGGTCTTCCCCACATTCTCAGGGTCTAGCTGATCGCCATATTTGGGGTCAGGAAGAAATTTCCCCCAGCTCAGATTGGCAGAGACCCTCAGGAGGAGTTTCACCTTCCTCTGCAGCATGGGGTATGAATCACTTGCTGGTCTAAACTAGAGTAAGTGGTGGATTCTCTATAACTTGAAGTCTTTAAATTAATATGTGAGGACTTCAGTAACTCTATTAGAGATTATGGCCCTGTTGCAGGAGTGGGTTGGTGAGGTTCTGTGGCCTGCAATGTGCAGGAGGTCAGACTAGATCATGATGGTCCCTTCCGGCTTTATAGTTTGAGTCTAAATAGAGGACATTCAGAAAGTGGAAAAGAAGAATGAATAGAGGTATGGACTGGCAGTTGTTTATGTTAGAGAGGAGATGAAGAAAAGGGGATGTGATAAAAGTATTCAAAATAATGATGGCATAGAGGAGGTAGACTGGGCCCTGGTCTTCACTCTTTGTATAATAGAACAGGGGGAGGCTGTTCAATAAAATTGAAAAGCATCAAATTTAAAACTGATAAAAGGCGAAACTTTTTAACACAATGTAGTAGTTGCTTGTGGAATTCATTGCCACAACATGTTGCTGATGCCAAGAGCTTAGCATGATTCAGGAAAGGATTAGGCATAAAGGCTGGAATTTTCAAATGAGCCTAAGGAATTTAGTGTACAAATCCCATTGACTCTGATTTGGATACCTTGCTCCTTTAGGTCCTTTTGAAAATCTGTGTAATATAGGTAGGAAGAACTTCCAGAAGTACAATACTAAGGATTAAAAATCTAAAAGAAACGAAGTGTTTTGGAACATACAGAAACCCTCATGATTCTGGGCATAATAAAACCAGCATCTAACTAATGGGGTTGGGTTACAGCAGGATTTCTTGTGCCTTTCTTTGAAGCATCAGAGGCCATTATTTGAGAAAGGATACTGGACTATATGGACCTTAGATGGGATCCCATATGGCCATTACATCTTCTGACATTTCTCTAGATCTGTTAATGCAGACTTTTTATTTTATTTTAACATGAAGCTTCTTCCAGTTTGTGATACCTGGGAAGATACAGTCTGGGCATATTTCCGGGTCATGGTGGATTCGCTGGTGGAGCAGGAAATCCGTACATCAGTAATGACCACAGAGGAACTGGAAGAGCTCCCTAGAGAGTATTTAGAAACAAAGTAAGTCTTTAGTACTATTGTGCCCTTTAACTTCAATAAAGGTCATATGTGATCTGTAGTCATTCGAGTTAACTGTTGCTGTACCTTCATTTTTCTCTTCTTTTGAAGCTGGACTTTAGAAAAGGTTTTTGAAGAACTCCAGGCTACAGACAAAAAGGTAAATACTTAATACAGAACTTCCAGTCAACATTTTTGTGTGTTTATATTGTCCCAGGGAACTGCTTTTAATCCAGTATTTAACAGAACGATCTCAAATATGCACTGGACTGAAGAAATCAATGGCAAGCTCTTTTTTTAAAAAAAGAAAGTCATTTGGTTTTAATCTCCTTCTGAAAGGGTCTATTATAGATTTCCAAGCATTTTCTTGCCTCCACAGTAGATATTTTTTTGAATGCAAATGAATTAAGTTGCAAAATTATTTCCTCCCCATCCCACCCCCCAGCCAGCCCCTTTGACAATGAAAGGAATACGGGCAACTTAAAAACCTGACCAATTCAAAAAATGAGGTACACTTGACCCCAACTTCCTCTGGCAAACTGGCTGACTATCAAGTGCTCTCAAATGTACGAAGTAGGAAACATGAAAAAAGAGAATTTTTTCTCAGATCTTGTTTCTTGTACCAATGTTAGATACAATTTTCATGTGTGATTTGGTTCAGTGTCCCTTTAAGAGGTTTCAGCTTTTGCATACTATTCATAGTATGAATCTGAACAATGTAAGTTTTTATTCACTTAAGTAGGTCACACATCCATAGTACCTTTAACATTCAGGGTATTAATTACCTTTTTTGCACAAGATTGGACTGAAGACCTATTTATTTATCCCCTGTTAAATATTCACTTGATAGCATGCATAGAAATATGATTTAACAAGCATACGCGTATATACACCCCTGCCTAGTTATCCCCACAATGTCACATTTGTGTTTTAAGACCTTTACAGTTGCTTCTCTAGTATGTTCCATGCATTAGTTCCTCAAGGCACACAGGCTTTTCTTTGTGTGTATATATGTCTGGGCTTCATTTTCTTGTCTGTCACTCTAGTAGTTTTGTGGAATCCGTTTTCTCTTACCGTTAGAATTGTATACATCTCCATCATGCTCTTTTATTCTCATTAAGAACACAAACATAGATTTTTTTTTTTCGAACAGCATTAATTTCTTAAACATCCTTTTCTTCCCCTTCCCCAATTCTTCCATTCTTTTCTTATGTGGCACCCATAGTATCTGACCGTACTCCAGGTGTATACTCTCCTGCACTTTGCACAGTACGCTATTCTCAGCATAGTTCTTTGATTCAGGTTAGCCTTCACCCTATTCATTTATGGGTAATATTGTATGGTGTATATGATTTTCACAGGAAATGTGAACTGTTTTTCAGAGAGTTTTAGAGGAAAACCAAGAACACTATCATGTGATTCAAAAGTTCATTATTTTGGGAGATGTGGATGGTAAGCTTTGTTTTGTGACTTTTTTTCAAAGGTCAATTCCTTTTATTATTTATAGTTACTTTTATGGGAACTTACAAGTGAAAATGTTTCCTAACTTCTAACCATGCGAACTCAGTTTGAAAGTCAAGCTGATTTCTAATCTGGCTTACATGATGCGAACAATAAAGATTCTACAATCAGAACTTTAGCTCTGCCTCCTCGACTAGTATTGACCTCAGCCAGTCCAAGCAGTAAAAAGTAGTAAAATATAATTTAGTCAGAAAAGTATGTAGATTCATATGAATACATCTGGGAAGAAGACTGGTGGAATAAAAATGTTGTCATTGTTCAGACTAGAACAGCATGTTGAGAGCTATGCTTTAATAAGACTGATATAGTCCTGTTGGAACATTCTAGCTCTCACGCTTTTTTTATTTGCTATATTTTACAAATACATTGTTTTGAAATATTTCTCAGCTGTTGTCTTCTCCCCCACTGTAAAGCTAATGTAGACATGAACTTTGTGGCTACAGGTTTGATGGATGAATTTAACAAATGGCTTTCCAAAGACAGAAGTGTGCTCCCAGGGCACCTCCTTCGGTTCATGACGCATCTTATTCTGTTTTTCCGCACTCTGGGACTGCAGACAAAGGTACATTCCATTTGTTTTATTTAATTATATCCTGCCTCTTGTCATGGAACCTAGGCTCACTGAATTTAAAATCTATCTCTCACACACACTGTACACAAATTATGGCAAATTGCTAATAAACTGCCCTGAACAGACCAGTTGTTAATCCTAGAATCCCAAAGTAACAATCAAAATCAGACAAAAAGTAAAGCAGTACAAAAAGACAGCCAAATACTAAATAAAATTAAATCTTACAGTGCTTGCCAAATTTTTGTCCAAGGAGAACAAATGCCGATCATAGGAGCCGTTTACTGATCAAGACCCTACTGCCAAACTCCCTGTTTAGGCATTGGCATTAAGAGCATCTCCGCTACTATGACTATGAGGCAAGAAGAGGTCTCTCGGATAACTGGGTATAAGACCATTCAGGGTTTTGAAGACAGTGAGTAACAGCTGGAATTGCACCTGGCGCTATGGGTTCATAAGCGCCTCTACTTAAATAGAAAGCTGCTTCATTCTGCACCAGCTGAAGCTTTCAGGTATTCTTCAAGCGTAGTCCTAAGTATAGCACATTTGTCACCTAGCCTCTAGTTGACAGATATGGACTGACTAAGAAAGGAGTAGTTGTAGCCTCATAGAATCATAGAAATAAGGGCTGGGAGGGATTCAAAAGTCATCAAGTCCAACGCCCTGTTTTGAAGAAGGGCCAAGTAAACCTAGACCATTCCTGACGGGTGTTGGGCCATCCTTTTCTTAAAATCCTCTAGTAATGGGGATTCCACAATGTCCCTTAGAAGCCTATTCCACAATTGAACTACCCTTCTAGTTAGAAAGTTTTTCCTAATACGTAACCTAAATCTCCCTTGCTGCAGATTAAGCCCATGACTTCTTGTCCTAACTTCAGTGAACACAGACATCTGTCGTTCTCTGACAGCCATATGCAGTCACAGATAATAAAAAGCACTGTGAACTGCTGCCTGCAAATGTAGAAACCCCAGACTACAAACCATTTTGGCAAAAGACAGTCATGTATCCTTATTAACTGACGTTGATGCCATTTCATCCCATTCTTCTAGATGTTTTCTCATAACTACAATCATCCCTTTAATCTTGTCAGGATTTCAGTCAAAGCCAGTTTGCATTCAGCTAAGTCTTTCTCAGCCAGACACTGGGAAAGTAGTAAAAACAGATCTAAAGCTGCACTAAACTAGGTATCAACCTACTATAGTTACTGCAGGGGCAACTTCACAGTAGTAAGTTAGGAGGAAAAATGAGTAGTTGAATACTACACTCTGAGGGGAAAGAGTGAACTTGATTAAGGGCCACTCCAACAACCCTCACTGAATCCCACAAAGAAGATGCAGTTTTGCAAACTCTTGTGATTTTTTTTTTTAAAGCTGCAGGTCCTGGAGGCATGTTTTTAGCACGAGATTCTCATTTTATGGTTTAGAGACAAGTTTGCAAATGTGATTTGAGTGTGTATCCCAAAAGGTCAAAATCCATAAAAACTCAATTTTTTAAATTTTTTAAAAAAAATCTTAAGACGTGTGGGGGGGCATGACTCATAACTAGGCCCTACCAAATTCATGGTCCATTTTGGTCAATTTCACAGTTGTGGGATTTTAAAAATCGTAAATTTCATGATTCTAGCCGTTTGAATCTGAAATGTCAGGGTGTTGTGCTGTAGGGGTCCTGACCCAAAAAGGAGTTGAGGGGGTCACAAGGTTATTGTATGGTAAGGTTGCGGTGCCACTACCCTTACTTCTGCGCTGCTGTTGGTGGCGGCGCTGCCTTCAGAGCTGTGCAGCTGGAGAGTGGTGGCTTCTGGCCGGGAGCCCAGCTCTAAAGGCAGAGCCGCCGCCAGCAGCAGAGCAGAAGTAAGGATGGCCTGGTACGGTATTGCCACCCTTACTTCTGTGCCGCTTTCAGAGTGGGGCACCCGGCCAACAGCCGCCACTCTCCAGCTGCCCAGCTCTGAAGGCAGTGCAGAAGTAAGGGTGGCAATACCATGACCCCCCCCCCCAAGTAACCTTGCAACCCCCTCCCCCCTTGCAACTTTCTTATGGGTCAGGACCCCCAATTTGAGAAATGCTGATCTCCCCTGTGGTATCTCTCTAGTATAGGTTAAAGCACACACAAGACCAGATTTCATGGTCTGTGACGTGTTTTTCATGGCTGTGAATTTGGCAGGGCCCTTCTGAACTTTTTTGGGTTGGGAATACTGGAGATGTCAAAACCTCAATCAGCAGTATCCAAAGCTACTGATAGTGAATAAAATCCACATGTACAGCTTTAGCTTTAGTCTTTAAGGTACCACCGGACTCCTCGTTGTTTTTGTGGATACAGACTAACATAGCTACTGCTCCGAGCTTTAGCCTAGTCAGTCAGCAGGATGAGATCAGCCATCATCAATAGCAGTACAGTCAATCCAAGGTCAGAAACCAGACTGGTATCAAGTATCCGGGGGTAGCTGTGTTAATCTGTATCCACATAAACAACAAGGAGTCCTGTGGCACATTAAAGACTAACAGATTTATTTGAGCATAAGCTTTCGTGGGTAAAAACCCCACTTCTTCAGATGCATGGAGTGAAAGTTACAGATGCAGACATAAATATACTGACACATGAAGAGAAGGGAGTTACCTCACAAGTGGAGAACCAGTGTTGACAGGGCCAATTCAATCAGGGTGGATGTAGTCCACTCCCAATAATAGATGAGGCGGTGTCAATTCCAGGAGAGGCAAGGCTGCTTTTGTAATGAGCCAGCCACTCCCGGTCCCTATTCAAGCCCAAATGAATGGTGTTAAATTTGCTAATGAATTTTAGTTCTGCTGTTTCTCTTTGAAGTCTGTTTCTGAAGGTTTTTTTTGTTGTTGTTCAAGTATAGCTACTTTCAAATCTATTATAGACTATACAGGAAGATTGAAGTGTTCTCCTACTGGCTTTTGTGTGTTACCATTCCTGATGTCCAATTTGTGTCCATTTATTCTTTTATGTAGGGACTGTCTGGTTTGGCCAATGTACATGGCAAAGGGGCATTGCTGGCACATGATGGCATATATCACATTAGTAGACATGCAGGTGAATGAGCCTCTGATGGTGTGGCTGATGTGGTTGGGTCCTATGATGGTGTCACTAGAGTAGATGTGGGGACAGAGAAGGCAACGAGGTTTGCTACAGGGATTGGTTCCTGGGTTAGTGTTTCTGTGGTGTGGTGTGTAGTTGCTGGTGGGTATTTGCTTCAGGTTTGGGGGCTGTCTGGCCTGTCTCCCAAGGTCTGTGAGAGGTGAGGGATCATTTTCCAGGATAGGTTGTAGATCGTTGATGATGTGCTGGAGAGGTTTTAGCTGGGGGCTGTATGTGATGGCCAGTGGTATTCTGTTGTTTTCCTTGTGGGGCCTGTCCTGTAGGAGGTAAATGGACATAAATCATTCCTGATGTGTGGGAACACACTCAAGCCAGTGGGAGAACACTTCAATCTTCCTGGACTGTGTGTGTCTAATGGCTGAGCACTAAAATCCCCCGAGCATTTTCAAAACCTCATTGGGACCAGGGGACCACCAGCCTCCAAGAGCAGACCATAGAAATGGGTCCACCACCAGAGCTTGCTTGCAGTGAGTAAATTACTGAAGCAGTGATATTCAGCTAGCTCTGTGTCTGCATCTAACTGTGGCAATCTTATGAGTGCAATGGGAAAAATGGCAAAAAGAGATGCATAGTTGCTTTTGCTGCTATTTTACTTAAAATTAAAATCTCTTTTTCTCATTAAGGAGGAAGTCTCTGTTGAAATCTTAAAGACCTACATTCAGGTAAGCTTTCAAAAGGATAGGGGCTTTTTCTGCCCTGTTCAGCTATGGTTAGGGGTGAGGGAATAAAAGGAAACTTTAAAGTTACTGTAGCATATTTTAATGCAACAAATGAAAATGCTTAAGGAAGAGCTAAGAAAAGTATTTGATGCATCCTACTAGATGCACAGGAACTCACTTGCACATACCAGAGCTTTTGTTAGCAATGCGTAGGGACATGTCTATGCTTACCAGTGATTGATGCTGCGGCAATCGAGCCACCTGCTAAATCGACTGCAGATCATTCTCCTGTCAACTCCGGTATTCCACCGGAACGAGAAGCATAAGGTAAGTGAACAGGAGAGTGTTTCCTGTCAACCCAATGCAGTGCAGACACTGCAGTAAGTCAACCTAAGCTACGTCGACTCCAGCTACCTTATTCACATAGCTGGAGTTGCGTAACTTAGGCTGACTTACCCCCATAGTGTAGACAAGGCGTAAGTGAGAACCAGTTTGACAGACCCCTGCTTGTAAATGAAGATCCAATGGAATCTTTTTGTCAAATCTTGTTTTTTAGAAATTTGGTGTTCAGCATTCTGATACTCATCATGATGGGGGGGCGGGGTATATGTGTAAAAAATATAAACAGGGAATATAGAATGTGTTCTGTACAGAAGCATATTCATTACCATTATATTTAATACTTATTTTTATTCTGCAGCGGTTGATAAGTGAGAAGCACACAGATCTAATAGCATTTTATGTCAGCCACTTACCTCAGGAGCTAGCTGTTGCTCAATATGCTGTATTTTTGGAAGATGTCACTGAAACTGAGCAACGGCACCACTGCCTTGAACTAGCAAAGGAAGCAGGTAAGAAATGCTGATGTTAGCCTTATAAGCTTTTTCTGCCTGACGATGTTACCTTTCAGAAACATTAGTTCCGTTATTACTGATCCCAGTTACACAAATGTTGGTCAGTTTTTACTATTTTCATCATTTTTGTGAACAGTTATTCATTCATTTCATCATTCATCATTCACATCATTCATCATCAGTTATTCACATCATTTCATCATTTACTATTTACATCATTTTTGTGAACAGTTACATTTTTCGGACTGGCCTGTGTTTCAGGAGGATCAGTCTATCTTTATAGCTGTTTCCTGGAATTGAATTTTTCTTTCTAAATTAACTTGTTACATTTTTTTTAATATGCAGTCACTTCCGAACCAGACAGGAAACAAAAATGCCAAGTTAACTGCCTGACTGATCCATGATATCCTTATTTTTGCGATGAGTTGGCCAAGGCTTTTGTGATTCCTACACAGGCCTGAATTAAGGAGCACGCAGCAAAGGCTCTTGTCAGACCCATATAATGACTCAGGCTTTGGCAGAGCTGTGAAGCTCGCTGTCCCTCTGTCATCCTGCTTACAGTGCGGCTTTCTGATCATCCATTGTGGTTGTAAAATTAACATACAACCTTTCCTTTCCTCTCCTCCCTACTGAACAAAACTCCAGCTAAGTGGCCAGCTGTCACGTTCTAACTGGAATCTCTTGCGCAGAAGTATCTTTACTGTGGTGCTGTCTAATGTGTTGGTCAATGCAGCTTTTATGTATGTCCTCTGCTCATAAATACCCTTTCATCCAGGAAATATTCTGCCTCCTTTTTGGTTTTTTTTTTCTGAAACAGTGCATCTTATTTAGAAAACAAGACAATATAGCAATATAAGTATACTTCCTTTTATATTCATAATTGGAAGGGTGTCTGTTTTTTTCTTTAGCATTTTTATTCCAGAGACAACTTAGCAAAGATAACCTCTCTTCCCAAACAAGTTACTAATACGAAAGCACTGCTGTGAGGTTCCCTTAGTCTAGACTATTATAGCAGTTGTGTTGCCTCGTTTAGTCCAGGGTTCTGGGAACAGCTGGATCTTAAAAAATGTGCCTATATATCAGTCCTACTACACAGACTGAGAAGCATACTTAAACTTTAATTGTTTTACTGTCCCTTCCCACTGTTCTTGATTTTTTTTTCTTTAAAAACTCAATTGTCATTCTCTTTAATGCTGATGGTCAGTTTTGCATTTCAAGATCATACAGGTCAGCCTTGCAGTGAGCACAGTCATATAAGAATGACAATCACTAAAATAAAATGATCAATACACTTCCTATAAAAATTGATTAAATATTGGTATATAATTTTATCTTAAACTTAGGTCTGGATGTTGCAACCATAACAAAAACTGTTGTTGAAAACATTCGCAAGAAAGATACTGGCGAGTTCACTCACCATGACCTTGCACTAGATGCTGGAACAACAGAGGTAAATATCTATGTACAGATTTCAGCCAGCAATACAAAAATTCCAGTGTGCAGTATTCATGAACAAGACTCTCTTTACCTACAGTGTGCATATTTTTGTTTTCAAGCAAATGCAGAAAGCATGTGCAAGAGAGAGTGACACTTACTTTGCGGGGGGGGAGGTAGGCAAAGAGTTGAAACAAGTGAATTCATATTGTGGGTTTGGTTTTTGCATATCTTGGTCTTTCATGGCTGCAGTATGTGTTGAGTATATCCACTCTTCAGAGAGTAAATGGAGATTAAGTCAATAACACGCCTCTGGGAAAGATGTGAAAGTGGTGAAGAACTTTTTATAAATTTTGGAAAACTAAATCTTCATCCTGATGTAAGAGTGTGCATTTGTTCAGTCTGTCTTCTCCATCTCAAGAACAAGTCTTTGATCTGACCTTCACTTTAGCACATGACTGACTGGCATATCTAAATTAAAGTGGAAAATGAAAACTTGCCTCCTGCCTTAGGTTCCTTGTCAACACCACTCAACAGCAGCTATGCAGTACTTTGGTGATCGATTCTGTAATTAGCCATGAACTCACTTTCCCACAGTATGGTATGCGAGCAACTGGCCAAGTGGAGCTAGAGGAACCATTTGGCAAATATGTACTATTTCAGTCTGTCCAAGAAACTCTTAACTTTTAAAGAAAGAGAGAGCAAGATTTTGAAGTGCAAATCAGCAGCTTGTCCGGTGGATAGTAATTAACTGAAACTTTGACTGGAATAGATTTTGGGTGGAATTAGGATACCAGAGAAAGTTTTTCCAAATGTTTTTGGTAGTAAAACTGTGGTTAAACCAGTCTACCATAAGCGTCCCGTAATGCTGTCTGGAGACTTCTTCATAGGACGCTATTTAATATCCAGAACCAAGTGTATTTAACAATTTGCTTTATCCTTGAAAAAGATCTTAAGTCTAATAAGTGTGCTTTTACAGGAAGATCGCTTGAAGATTGATGTGATTGACTGGCTGGTATTTGATCCTGGACAGAGGGCTGAAGCACTTAAGCAAAGCAATGCTATAATGAGGAAGTTCTTGGGTATTATCACTTTACAGATTTTATTTGGGTAGTAGATTTTAACATAGTCTCATTGACGGTTAGTCTCAGCAATCTAAGAACGTTAGATTTGGGCTAAAATCATATAGCTCATTAAAGAGCATGACTAGGACAGTGAAGAGGGCAAGTATCCTCCATCTTGAAATTATAGCAAAATTGTATCATAAGTTTGTCACCAGCATTAACCAATTTTGTAACAACATTATAAAAGTACTGAAATTCTAAATCGCATTGTCACAGCATCCAAGAAACATGAAGCAGCAAAAGATGTGTTTGTGAAGATTCCACAAGATTCCATAGCAGAAATATACAATCAGTGGGAGGAACAAGGAATGGATAGTCCGCTGCCAGCTGAAGATGACAATGCTATAAGAGAGCATTTATGTATCAGAGCATACCTGGTAAGAATCAAATACACTAAATGTTGGGTACTTGAAATCACTTACGGGTAACTATAATTTTCGCCTCTTATTTTAGGATTGGAAATGGCTCTAGAGAAGCATGTACATATTTGAGCAAATGTGCACTGTAGTTGAAATGTTACAAAGTGGTGCTGTTTTTCTGCACTGTTGACAAATGTTGACTCTTGAGTAACTTGGGAGAAGCAAGATGTGCTAAATTCTTCTATTGTAAAAACTTAACAAGGCGATCAGTGTAACTTGAGCAATTCACAGATCAAAATCTGAGTAGCAATCTTTAGCAAATGTTTTTTTCCCAATGCAATTTAGGAAGCCCATGAAACGTTCAATGAGTGGTTTAAACACATGAACTCAGCTCCACAGAAGCCTACTTTGCTGACACAAGCAAGCTTCACTGAGAGAGTGGCCCATGAACATAAAGAGAAGAAGTATGAGGTATACAGAATGCGTAGATGTTAGTCTCAAAGTTTGTCGACAAAGTATTTTGAAATGTAAAAATAATCACATAAATACTCTACATTCCAATAGTCCCTGTTTCAGAGGGACAGTCCACTTTTAATACAGTAGAAATGTACTAATTCACATTGATTGGGAGATCCATTTTATGAATTACTGAATTTTGAATACTGAAAATGAATTTAAAAAATCAAACCTAGTAAAGCACTCCTATATTTATATAAAGCGCGCCTATATTTTACAACTGTATTTAATCTTTCTTATAGTACATCATAATATACTAGAAAATATTCTATTGTATAATTTTGTAAAAATATTCAGTCTTAGTAATACGAGACCTCACTACTACATTCTGCTAATAAATCTTCACTGGAAAGTGAGGGAGAATGCTGTTTTGTGTGATGATCTATTGTATTTTACTACCCTCTTATAAAAGATGTTGCAGGTTTTTCTCACCAAAAGACCCTCTTTATAGACTTCACCTGTTGACAAGTACAAAATATACTGTAGGTTGTTTAATTGAAACCTGCAATCTTGTTCTGGAGATATGGTAAAATAAGTTGTCAAAATATTATCATCTTCCTCTTATGGCTGTGCCTGCTTCAAAACTCTCTGTTTAACTCTCTTTATGTAGGTAATTAAGCATGCATGATGATGTCTATTAGCAGCTGGCATTTCAGCCAACAGCTAAAATTTAAGATTTGTATTTAGAATTAGATCTGTCAATGTCTATACGTCAGATTAAAATATCTGTTCTGTTAAAATAGGCCTTGGATATTCTGTTTACTCTGTTTTTCTCCTTCAGATGGATTATGGTATTTGGAAAGGTCTCTTGGATGCTGTAACAGCTGATGTGAAAGAGAAAATGTACAATGTCTTGCTATTTGTTGATGGAGGATGGATGGTTGATGTCAGAGAGGTAAAATGCACTCTTGTACCCCAGAACAGGCCTCCAAAAAGCTGTTTCTACCCAACAATAGGAGATATTAGTGCTTCCCAGTCTCACTTGCTGTTGCTGCTCAGTTACAGTTCACTCTGGTGACTTGACTATCACCATGAATGGATTTTTTTCCCCATGGTTGGGAATATGAGAATTGCCCCCATCAAGTCCAGATTCCTGTCTCTGACGGTGTTTAGTACCAGATTCATCAGAGGAGGTATAAGAAACCGTGTAGTGAACATCTAAAGAATAGCATGCTCACAGGAGTAGTTTCTTCCAAACTCCTTCAACTAGAAGCTGGCTTCCGCATTGCTTGCGATCAGAATGTGAATTTGCAGGACAAATCTACCTGAAAGAAGTTTACACAATACATTAAATATGGTTGGAAAACATGGACTGCTTTAACTGGACACAGGCAAAATGTGGAGATGGCAACCAGTCTACACTTAGGGAAATACCCTATTATGAAACTTAATTTTCTTTTTTGTGTTAAATTTTTAGGGAAAATCATTTTCTTTGCAATACAATAACCATTTGTAAACTGATTTTAAGTCTTCAAAACTTGTAAATATGTGTTATTTCCACTATATTTTGCTGCATTACTTTTCCCCCCTGACAGTTAGAATTGGGCAGAAGTACTGTTGTTTTGAGGACAATATAATAAAACCTAGTAAAGGAATGTACTTGTAACTAACACATGCTTTTCTATGGTAAGGATGCTGAAGATGACCCTGAACGAACACATCAGATGATCTTGCTGCGAAAACTGTGCCTGCCTATGATTTGCTTTCTACTTCATACAGTTTTACACAGCACCAGACAGTACCAGGAATGCCTGAGACTAGCTGATGTGGTCGCTTCAGAGCGACACAAGCTCTATGTGGTGAGACAAAGCTCAAAATCACTTATTTATTTGCATTTTAAATCTAATTTAAAGAAATCCACAATTGTTTAGTAAATTTAAAACTACAGAATGTGTGTTTGTAAATGAAGTCATGAAGCTACAGTTAGAAAAACAAACACTAGGTCATACTGTTTAATCCTGTTACTTGCAGCAGTAAAGGATTTCCTGACACAGTTAACATTTTATGTGAGTTTTTTGCTATGCTTTCTTTCAGAGTTGATAAGGGCCATGAGAATTACACAAAATATTAAGATAACCAATATATCATTCTTCTGTATGGTGCCATTTGTATGGTTTTGGTGTGTTTTTTTTTGTTTTTTTTTTTAATTGTAATCAAGATTTATTACCCTGCCATTACATTTCATCGGTGGTAGAGATCTTATTGACCCAGTACTCACTGATACAGTGTGTCAGGGCTTTTGTAAATTTAATGCCTTTATGTTTCTAGTCCTTATGGCTGTGAAAAAATCTTTTTCCATTGTGAATCAGTAACGGATTGTCTTGCAGAGTTTGCAGGTAAACCATCAGCTGTAAGAGCTATGACCTGCTCAATTCAGTTGGTATGGACTCTGAAGCCTAGTGACAACAAACATATATGTTAATATTGCCTATTTCCCTGCTGATCTTTCTAGTGGAAACATCAAGCTGTTTTGAGTTAGTGAGTGGGTTTTGAGGTTGGTTGTTTCACTTTGCATACTCTGTCACTCTCTTCCAATCCTGACACCTGATCATGGAGTTCTTTTTTCTAACCTATTTGTCAGACCAAGTGTTGAGAGTGCCTAGACATAAGTTAAGCAGCATACTTAAACCACTGTTTACTTGCAGATCTGTCTCCTCTGTAAAGAAGATATGATCTCATGTATATATCTTTTATTTTTAGGTGTTTTCTAAGGAAGAACTCAGAAAGCTGCTACAGAAGCTGAGGGAGTCTTCTCTAATGCTTTTGGACCAGGGTCTTGATCCTCTGGGATATGAAATACAATCATAGTTCTACCATTCTAGTTATTGACAGGAACTTTTGAATGGCAAGTCCCCATTTATAAATGGGAAGTCTGGACATCCTGTTCTGTTTGAAAAATACATACATTTTTGGGGTAGTAGTGTCTTTTGTAAAATTAAACTCAGATTTGAATATCTGTGTTTGGAAAAATGCCGACTAAATACTTGATGCAAGTTGATATACAGTCTTTTTCTTAAATGTTTTTCCAATAAAATTGCTTCATAAGCAGAAACCCTATTGTTTGTTGATTCTAACATAAAAATGTACATTAGGGCCCCAATGCTGCAAGTGACTCCAAATATGTGAACAGACCCCTTCACTTAATCAGGCAATTCTAAAGGAGCCACTTGTGGACTGGAACTGTCAGCCACCAGCAGAAGAATGTCCAGAAGCCATGATCCCTCAGTTGAGGAAGAAGACTGTGCTGGTTAACAAACTGACCTGGTTTAGAAACTAAGTGAAGGCAGCTATAAACATAATATATATTAAAATAAATGGAATAATGGAGAAGTTGATAGTAAGAAATCAGAAGTTAGGAATTCTAGAAAACTGATAGAGAAGCAAAGGAACACAAGGAGAAATCTATGGCCAGCAGAGTTAAGGACAATAAAAAGGAGTTTCTTAAATATATTGGGAACAAAAATAATCCTGACAATTGGTATTGTACCATTACTAGACAGAAATGGTAGAATTATCATAATGATGCAGAAAAGGCAGAAGTGTTCAATAAATATTTCTGTTCTGTTTTTGGGGGGAAAAAAAAACTCATCATATGGTCCTAACTCTTTCCATTCCGCTAGCCTCTTGAGAGGATGTTAAACAGAAGCTGTGAAGTTAGACATTTTTAAATCAGATCCAGATAACTTGCCTCCAAGAGTTTGCGGCACTGCTCATGTTGATTTTCAGTAAGTCCTGGAGCACTAGGGAAGCTCCCAAAGACTGGAAGAAAGCTAATGACGTGCCATTTTTTAAAAAGGGGAAATGGGATGACCCAGGTAACTATAGGCATGTCAGCCTGACATCAATTCTGGGCAAGATAGTGGAGTGGCTGATACAAAGCTCAACAAAGGATATAAGAAGGTTCATGTAATTAATGCATATTAACATGGGTTTATGGAAAATAGATCCTGCCAACTAACTTGATATCTTTGAAGAGATTACAAGTTTGGATGATAAAGGTAATACCACTGATGTAATATACTTTGGCCTGGTCTACACTGGGGTGGGGGGATCGATCTAACTTACGCAATGACGTGAATAACGTAGCTGAAGTTGATGGACTTAGACCTACTCACTGTGATGTCTTCACTATGGTGAGTCGACTGCTGCCACTTCCCTGTCAACTCTGCCTGCGCCTCTCGTGGTGCTGGAGTATAAGAGTCGAGGGGAGAGTGCTTGGGAGTTGATTTATTGCATCTAGATTAGACATAATAAATCGACCCCCGCTGGATCGATTGCTGCCCATCGCTCCGGCGGGTAGTATAGACATACCCTTAGACTTCTGTAAGGCATTTGACTTGGTACCACATGAGATTTTCATTTAAAAAAAACAGCAACCTAGAACAATATAAAATTTAAATGGATTAAAAACTGATTGTAATGTAATTGTAAATGGGGAATAGTCATCAAGCAGATGTATTTCCAGTTGGATCCCTCCAGGATTTGTCCTCGGCCCTATGCTATTTAATGTTTTCAATGAATGACCTAGAAGAAAACAAAATCATCAATGAAAATTTGCAAGTGACACACGCAGTGGGGGAGTGGTAAATAATGATCACTTAATAAACTGGGCGCAAGCAAACAATATGCAGTTTAATATGGCTAAATGAATACATCTAGGAACAAAGAACTCAGGTCATACTTACAGGATGGGGGACTCTATGCTGGGAAGCAGTGACTGAAAAAATATTTGGGGGTCGAGGTGGATAATCAGCAGAATGTGAGCTATGTGTGATACTGTGACTAAAACAGCTAATGCAATCCTTGGATGCATAAATGGGAATCTTGTGTGAGTAGAGAGATTATTTTACCTCTCTTTGTCAATGGTGCAATCACAGCTGGACTACTGCATCAATTCTGGTGCCCACAGTTCAAGAGGAATGTTGATAAATTGGAGAGGGTTCAGAGAAGAGCTGTGACAATGATTAAAGGATTAGATCATATACCTTATAGGAACAGGCTCAAATTGCTCAATCTATTGAGCATAACAAAGAGAAGGGTAAGGAGTAACTTGATCATAGTCTATAAGTATCTCCATGGGGAGCAAATATTTAATAACGGGCTCTTCAATCTAATAGAACGGTATAACATAACCCAATGGCTGAAAGTTGAAGCTAGACATTCAGATTCGAAATAAGGCACACATTTTTAACACTGAGGGTAATTAACCAATGGAACAATTTAGCAAGGGTGGTGATGGATTCTCCACTGCCAATTTTTACATCAAGACTGGATGTCTTTCTAAAAGATATGCTATGCATATGGAATTATTTTGGGAAAGTCCTATGGCCTGTATTATACAGGATGTCAGATTACATGATCACAGTGGTCTATTCTGGCCTTGGAATCTGAAGGGAATGAGGCTGCAGGGAAATGTGTGTAGGGAAGTGGGGAAAGAAGACAACAGTTGGGAGGAAGGGACGTTAAATTAAGTACACACAAAGATGGAGTTACTAAGCCTTTTAAAAAAAGACTACCTATTGCTTTAAAGGCAGTTAAAATATCTGCATATGTTCTTGATATTACTATTTCATTTCATGTAAGCAATCAGTGTAGTTGCTTCAGGGATGGTGTGATCTCAAATGGGGAAAAGTGGTCCATGTTTTGAAAAAGTTTGAAAATTCTTGTGCCAGAACCATCATTTCCTTTAGAAACCCCATTTTCATGATGTTTATAGCCATCATTTTAATTACACATTTAACTAAAACCTGGAGCTGTATTTTTTTTTTTTTTCATAGCTGGAGAAGAGCGGCTAGAGCTAGCTATTGCACACGTGTTTTGATTTAGTAACCCAAGCGTTGTCTATCCTGATCTAGCAGCAGCTCAGAGTTTGAAAGGGGAGCCTCTTGTCAGTGTCCATGCCACAGATCCTTTCTGGTTGTACCAAGAAGCTGTTCTAATGGGCTGGGCAAGATAGAACTCTCTTTGAAATTCTTTGCTACTCCTAACAGTGAATCCAGAGCAACAAGATACTCTCTCTTTCCAAGGGCTGGGAATGCTGTAGACAGAGATGGCTGAAACAGAAAGATGGGTGAGAAACTGAACCTAAGCATTGCAGCTCTGAGTACTAATCACGGTACCATCAGGCCAATCCTATACTTCTGCTTTTTTATTAAGATCAACTGATTTCCCTACTTAACCAGGAGTTTCACTGCAACCACAAAAACAGAATTTCTAAAAGATGTACTGCTTCTGGGTGCTTGTGTACGAGTCCATTTCTGCATTGGCTATATTCAGTTCACAAGCAAAAAGATGTCAGACCAGCATAGTCATATGTTGCCATTAGTAATAAAAATTCTGGAGGCTAAATTAGGCCCTTAGTGACACACCTGTACCTTGAATGAGTTTGTACAGGTGTAACTGACGGGAACTTATTAAACATTTTCTTAATGCACTGGTTTTTGAAACACAAATGCCTACCAAAAGATTTAATGGGGAGGGACGGACCTGAAACTACTTAATGTCTCAAGGGAGGAACTGTGTTAAGTATCACCCCTCACAATGTTTGAAGGTTTCAGAGTAGCAGCCGTGTTAGTCTGTATTCGCAAAAAGAAAAGGAGTACTTGTGGCACCTTAGAGACTAACAAATTTATTTGAGCATAAGCTTTCGTGAGCTACAGCTCACTTCATCGGATGCACTGATGAAGTGAGCTGTAGCTCACAAAAGCTTATGCTCAAATAAATTTGTTAGTCTCTAAGGTGCCACAAGTACTCTTTTTCTTTTTGCGAATGTTTGAAGCTGTTTCCCATTTTGATTGGCTAGGTATTGGATGGTTCCATTCAAAATGCTGCTCTTTGGCACCTTAAGACACTGTACTTGAATGGCCAAAATAATAATTTAACTGTCTTCTATGGACAAGGAAACCAGTCTTTGTCAGTGAGCTTGTACAATGTTTAGGGCAGGGGCTCTCAAACTTCATAGCACCGCAACCCCCTTCTGACAACAAAAATTACTACACGATCCCACAAGGGGGGACCGAAGCCTGAGCCCATCCAAGCCTCATTGCCCGGTTGGGGGGGGAGAAGGGCCCAAGCCCCACCTCCCCAGAAGGACAGGGGGACAAAGCACAAGGACTTCAGCCCCGGGCAGGCAGCCTGTTACCTGATCCCTACCAGCCAGGGTTGAGGCAATCAGGCTTCAACTTTGCCCCCGGGCAACAAGGCTTGGGCTTCAGCCCCCAGCCCCAGCAAGTCTAATGCCAGGCCTGGCGACCCTATTAAAATGGGGTTGCCACCCACTTTGGGGTCCGGACCCATAGTTTGAGAACTGATGGTTTAGGGCAGTGGTTCTCAAACTTTTGTACTGATGACCCCTTTCAAATAGCAAGCCTATGAGTGTGACGCCCCCTATAAATTAAAAACACTTTTTAATATATTTAACACCATTATAAATGCTGGATGCAAAGCGGGGTTTGGGGTGGAGGCTGACAGCTTGTGACCCCCTACGTAATAACCTCCCAACCCCCTGAGGGGTCCCAACCCCCAGTTTGAGAACACCTGGTTTAGGGTAATGAAACCCAGCCTCAGCTCTCCAACACTGGGCTATTTACAGATCTGCTTCTGCTCAGTCTCCCTCAGGAAGATTTTATTTTCCAGCTGTTTCCCCACCAGGAAAGGATTTTGCTGTAGGGGTTAGTGGCTACTACCTCTTCTCTGCAGGTCAGGTAGTCTGGGGGCATTTTTGCTGTGTTACAATCTCACCCTGGGGACACAGATTCGTGATGTGTGTGTGTGTGGGGGGGGATTTTTGCTGTGGGTTCATTTCTTTGAATGTGGTGACAGGATTAGAAGGGACCTTTCGGGTCATGAAGTCCAGGCCCCGCTCGCAACACTGTGGTGTGGTCCTGTTCATTAACCGAGCAAACTACCGGTAATTATTATGACTAATGGGAGGCAAACGCACGACTGGGAGGCAGCTTGGGGCCCTCGCTCCTCTGACGGCCAGAAACCTCGTTCCCAGCGGGGTCCATTCACCCGCGGCCAGTTCCTAGCGATCCCTGCCTAGGCCGGCCCAGCATCCCCCGCCCCTAGGGCTCGTCTCCCGCCAGGGGGCGAGCGGATTGCGCGCGAGCGAGCGAGCGACCTCCCCGGGCTGGGCGGGTTTGGGCCGGGGCTGTCTCCGCCGGCCCTGCCCGCCCCCTGGCTCCGCAAGCGGAAGCTCCCGCGGCCCGCCCCCGGTGTGGCGTGGTGGTGGGCGGGGGAAGGCGGCGACCCCTGCCCGCCCGGGTGCGCTGGCTGCGGGCGGGCTGCCTGCTCCGTACTCGTTGGCCGGGCAGCCGGCCCGGCTGCGCGCGGAGGAACCGGGGGCGCCGGCTGGGCTGCCGGGCGCCATGGGCTCGGGCTCGGGGCCGGGGCCGGGCTGGCTGGCGGCCGGGCTGCTGGTGAACCTGGTCGCCTCCATCTGCATCGTGTTCCTGAACAAGTGGCTCTACGTGCGGCTCGGCTTCCCCAACCTGAGCCTCACGCTGGTGCACTTCGCCGCCACCTGGCTCGGCCTCGGCCTGTGCCAGGCTCTGCGCGTCTTCGCCCCCAAGAGCCTGCGGCCCCGCCAGGTGCTGCCCCTGGCGCTCAGCTTCTGCGGCTTCGTGGTGTTCACCAACCTGTCCCTGCAGAGCAACACCATCGGCACCTACCAGCTGGCCAAGGCCATGACCACGCCGGCCATCGTGGCCATCCAGAGCCTCTTCTACGGCAAGAGCTTCCCCCTGCGCATCAAGCTGACCCTGGTGAGCGCCGGGCCCGTCCCCGCTTCCAGCCTCTCTGCCTTGGCCGGATCGGGGAGCCCCCCAGGGGGAGACCGGGGGGGGAGCGGATCGGGGAGCCCCCGGCGCGGGGGGAGGCAGCTTCCTCTGTCTTTCCCCTCTTGCCCCTTGCCAAAGGGTTGTTTCCCCCTTTCCAGCCACGTTACCGCCTGTCCCTTTGGCGCTCGCTGACTGAGTAAATCTGTTAGTTGAGTCACCAGGATGTCGCTGGTTCTGTGGCTCCTTGGGCAGAAGCGCTGGGTTAATGGGCATGTACCTTCTCTCTTGTGCTGGTGAGTGGGGTCGAGGTGTTGTTGCTTGTGTGGACTGCGGGGAAACCTCTGAAATAGGTAGTCATGAGCAAAACCGCAGCCCCATCATCAAATGCCGCCAGCCCATCTCTGGCTACTAGGGGCCTCCATGGAATCTCACCTCTTGTGGGTCAGTGTGATGGCCTTCACGCTACTTCGATACTTTTTCATACCATCAAGGGATTGTAGCAGTGTTATATGGGGCTTCTGTCCTGTTTGCCAGCGCCTGAGAGGCAGCATGGGAGACAGTGCAAGTCAATCTTTGTGAAATTCTCTAAAGATGAAATACGCGAAGTGTTATTACTTTAAAATACAATTTGTGTATAGCTCATGCCATGTCTTAATCACGGAATATAGCTTTACAATCTCTAGTTATAAAGCTTGAGTAACTCCAGATAAAAGGGTGACGTGTGTGCAGACCTTTCCAAAATATTGGGGGAGAACAAGTTTTAATCCATTGAGTTCCATCTGCAGCAAATGTAAATAATAGCCAACATTTTCTTTCCTTACAGATTCCCATAACTTTAGGTGTATTCCTAAATTCCTATTATGATGTGAAGTTTAACTTCCTTGGAATGGTGTTTGCTACACTTGGTGTTCTAGTTACATCCCTTTATCAAGTGGTTAGTAACTTGTTCTTTTCTATATGCATGTTTCATAACAAAAATAACGTTTTGACACCTTGTTTCAAATTTCAGAAAGTAATAGAGGCAGGCTAAGTGGTCTGGAAATAGTATGTCTTAAGTTAGTCATGGTCTGTAGTAGTAGGAAAGAGATTTCTGGTACTACACAGCTCTTTAGCAGAAAAGGGCATAACAAGATACGGTGGTTGGAAGCCGAAGCTCAGCTAATTCAGACTAGAATTTTAAGGCACACATTTGTAACAGTGAGTGTAATAACCATTGGCACAACTTACTTAGTAACATGGTAGAGTGTCACTTGAAGTCTTTAAATCAAAACTGGATAGCTTTCTAAAAGATATGCTATCGCTCAAACAGAACTTATGGGCTTGAGACAAGAATCACTAGGTGAGGTTCTATTGACTGTCATGCTAGGTGATGGTGATGCGCTTTTTTGGCATTAAAAATCTATGAAAAGAGGAGAAACAAGCAAAGTTACTGTCATGGTGCAACATTACATGTGAGGCAGAACTGCTAGTTGGCCTATGGGTGAAATTCTGTCCTGTGCTTTCTTAGAAAGCCCTTAAATAGAATTTAGCATAATTATAGTTATATTTTAATTTAGAACAGAGATTATTTCAGTATAGTAAATTCTCTTATATAATGAATGCTGCATTACTGACAGTAAATGCTCTTTATTAAATGTTAGCTTTATTATAGTTAAGCGCAATAAAATATAAAATCAATGCCTTGAAAATAATTTGTGTAAGTGTTTTCATTTATAACATTAATTTTACTAATCATAGATGCAAAGATAACAGAGTTGTATTAAATTATACATGCTGAAAATCTCAGTTGTAATCAGTATCAAAATGAAGTTTAGTATATGTATAATTAAAGGAAGGAAAACCCTGGAATTATAAAAATGTTAGTCATGCTTGTTAGCATATATATCGAAATGTCAACTAAGGTGGGGGCATAGGGAAAGTAACAGCAGTTAGAAGTAGATTTTATTTAAACATACTTTAAAGTATTACTAGAATTTATTTCTTGTGAATGTCTGTCATAAGAATATATTACAGGGCTGTTGCATATTAAGGTACATTATGAACTTTTCAGTGGTTCTCAACCAGGGGTACGCAGAAGTCTTCCGGGGGGTCATCAACTCATTTAGATATCTGTCTAGTTTTACAACAGACTATATAAAAAACACTGACAAAGTCAGTACAAACTAAAATTTCACACAGACAATGACTTTATACTGCTCTATATACTGTACACTGAAATGTAAGTATAATATTTATATTCCAATTGATTTATAATTTTATGGTAAAAATGAGCAAGTAAACATTTTTTCAGTAATAATGTGCTGAGACACTTCGGTATTTTATGCTTGATTTTGTAAGCAAGCACTTTTTAAGTGAGGTGAAACGTGGGGTACTGAAGACAAATCAGACTCCTGGACAGGTTGAGAGCCACTGGTCTAAAGAGTTGCCTAAAATACGCTGTTCAAATGTTGCATGCTTTCACACACATTTGTGGTAACTGCATGCAAGTAACTTGATGCAGTCAGCTATGACTTTAATAATTGTGCTCAGGCATCCCATAATAGTAGAAAGTTGAAAAGATAGGTAGTTTCTGTAATACTGCTTGCTCTTACTGGAAGAAGATACTGAGCCCTAGCGAGGCTACGTCTAGAATTGGTGTGAGAATGAAAGGAGCCAGCTTTTTCCAAACCCCCCTATTTATCTCTCCTTCCTCAAGTGGCAGATCCTTTCATAGAGTATGTGAGGAGACAAAGAATAGAGAGAAGATGAAGGGAGGAAGATTCAAGCATTAGCCATCAGACATTGTGATGAAAAAGCTCTTTCAGCCAATTCTCTTCCTTCCTCATATGCCTGCATCCAGTGGCTTACCACTGTCTACTCAAAAGGTGGGGGAAGACTAACACACATGCATCTGGTTAAAATATTTGGTGTTCAGTAAATGGAAGTGGAAAACGTAACAATCATGCTATTTATTATGTAGTGCCGGCCATGTGAGAGTCCCCCCTTGTTAGTAATCAAGTTGCTTTTATATGAGGACTTGATTTTCCTCATGTTTAACAACTTTATCTCTTGGTTTTAGTGGGTAGGAGCCAAGCAGCATGAGTTGCAGGTTAACTCTATGCAGTTGCTGTACTATCAGGCACCAATGTCCTCTGCCATGTTGTTGTGTATCGTACCCTTCTTTGAGCCAGTATTTGGAGAAGGGGGGATATTTGGACCCTGGACACTTTCTGCTGTGGTAAGATTTTATATTTTATTTTTTTAATTTAACACCAGTGATCTTATCACTTAATATAACACCTTCACATACAGTCATTGACAGCGAATGTGATGGGGGCTGTGAGGAAAGAGAATCACTCCCTGCTCCCCTTAATTGTTTAATCCCCACTATGTGAGAGAGGAGTATCTCTGTCAACATGTTTGTCTGTGGCCTGGTCTACGCTTAGGTCAAAATAGCTACAGCACTTAGGGGTGTGAAAATCCACACCCCAAGAGCTGTAGCTACACCATCCTAAACCCAGCATAAATGTAGCTAGATTGATGGGTGGCTGTTTCTCTCAACCTAGCTCTCAGGGAGGTGGAGTGACAGAAAAACCCCATTTTTAGGATGTGTCTATGCTACCGGGTTATGTCACTATAGTCCCTGTGGTGTAGAAGTGGCCTAAGAGTGTTCTTGCCTTATTCTTGTTTCTGGTTAGAGGTCATTTTAGTAACGGGGAAAAAAGTAGATATTGGCTCCCTCTAAAGTTCAGGAATAAGTAACTTTTTAAACAGTTTATTTAGGAAGCTTTAGTTGCCATGTGAATATTAGAAACACAACAATCATTACAACAGTGAGCTTTTGTATAGAGACATGATACAGTAATATAGTCATCAGATTTCTCTCTTCTACAGGGTGTTACTTTCATAGTGAGCATCATTACAACATGTCATTTCTAATGATTTTATTAAATTAAGTAAAATCTCTGATTACACATATTTAACAAACCAGACCTCTATCAAATGTTAATGTTTAAAAAAATTGACAGTTGCGCCCGTTATTTGCAGGTGAATGTGCTTTTTCTGAGTATTCAGTAAATGGTAACCAAATATCTAAGTGTCTATTTGTCCTCTGTGTGTTTTGCTGGGTACAAAACTGGTGCGTTAATATTTCCATGACAGCCTTCCATATTTTGTGAACCATTCCTCTAGAGTTGGACCATTTTTCTTTTCCCAACGAGAAGCTTGTCCTAGTTTTTTAAAGTACAATTATGTAAATGACCCTTGAGCCAGCAGTCACTCTCCACTGTGGGAAAGATGCAAATGCTTTCACTGCTCTTGGACTTCATTTCTGGGGGAGGAGTGCTGGTAGTGGTTACCTTCTGCAGTCAGTAGCTGCTTCGTCCTGGGAGGGCTCTAATCTCCTTCTTCATCCTCATCTTCTTGATGTCCCTCAAGAGGATCAGGGCTCAAATATATATTCATTACATACTATTGTCTAAGGCGGGAGGTATCTTTAATTTAGAAAGTGCCAGTTACCCAGTTAGTGATATGTCACGTAATGGTTGGTGCAAGATCCCCCTCTTAATGGTACTGATTAGTCACAACAAATGGGACAGAGATCTCATAATTATTTCTGTAACCTTAACTAAGTTTTGCATCTAAAAGCTGTGATCTCTTAAATATGGTTATGGAACATCATTTTTGTGAGAGAGCAGTTGAGTATCTGGGGCTATTTCTCAGACATAGCAAGTAAAGAGAAAGAAGATACGCATTTTGACGCACAATTCACCATTTGAGACCATGTTCTGAACTTCTTAAATCATCAGTGTCTACGTTAAATTAGAACTCATGTTTGCCTTTTGTTTGCTCTCTTCTCTTGTGTGATACCTTACTGATTTGCATTTGACAGTAAAGAAACCTCATTAAACAATTTGGGGTATAACTAGAGATGGTCAGAAATATATGTTAGATTACTGACTGTGTCCATTAATCCACAGTTAATGGTGCTGCTGTCTGGTATAATAGCCTTTATGGTAAACTTGTCCATTTACTGGATCATTGGAAACACATCACCTGTCACGTATCCTTTTATTATTGGCCACTCCTATTGTTTTCAGATGAATGGCAGTATCCAGCCAAGTATATTTCACAATGAAAAAAGCCCATTGGACAAATAGGCTGGTAAATTTACCTGCTTTATTGTGAATGTTAAAACTGGAAAAGCACAATTGAGTTTCTCAGTGTTCTTTCTCTCAATATGTACAGACAGTTCTGGTTAATTTGGTAGTAAGAACTTTATGTCCATAAGAACAGTATTAAAACATTTACACATGTTCTGGTGACTATATAGTAAATGCGTAAAGTGATTCCTGTTTGTATATCAAATATCAGTTAATTTGTAAAGCACTTTGTGTGAAAGGTGTTACATAAATGCAAGTTGTTAATTATAATTGCACAGATAAAATTGAAAAGTTGTGTGAATACAAATTGATGTCCATTTTGGGGATAGATAGTGAATCCATTAAGCATTCATATGTTTATTTTTAATATTTTGACTATTTGTTATGATCCTTAACAGAGATGTGTAGATATAATATGTTTGGACACTTCAAGTTCTGCATCACTTTGTTGGGAGGGTACCTGTTGTTTAAAGATCCACTGTCACTTAATCAAGTCCTTGGGATTTTGTGTACTTTGTTAGGCATTTTAGCTTATACCCATTTCAAACTTAGTGAGCAGGAAGGGAGTAAGAGTAAACTGGTTCAGCGTCCATGAATCAAGATATTCTGGAGATAATAAATAAACCTTCAAAGGGAAGGAAAACCGGAATTAGATATGCACTGATTGTAAAATGGGCAAAATAGCTGAAATAAAATTTGTATTAGTATTACCACCAGGATCATCATGCTGGAAAAAAAAATAAAATGAATCATTACATAAAACATATTTGCCATCTTAGTCCAGCCTATATTTAAATAGCAAAAAGAAAAGGAGTACTTGTGGCACCTTAGAGAAGTACTCCTTTTCTTTTTGCGGATACAGATTAACACGGCTGCTACTCTGAAACCTATTTAAATAGTAACATTTTTAAAAATGATCAAGTGGTCCAAATCAAATTAGAATGGAAATTCTATAGAAGTAATTACGACTTTCACACTGAAATAAAATGAGCTCATCTTGGTTAATGTTACAGTAAATGCTGAAGGAATTAATTTTGCCCTTTGTGATATCATGCCAGTGTTACTATTATAAAAAATCTTGTTCGAAACACTTATATGCAAATATTCTGGTACATGACAGCACATGCTTCCTGTTTGTCTGGTAGATTAAAAGGCAACTTGCTTTTTTTGTGTTTTTGTTTTTTTTGGTGTTTTGTTTTTTTAAACTGTCAAACATAATTCTGATTCTGACATCTTGCTTACGTGTTTGGCATAACTACCTGAATAACTTTCAGTGGAAGGGCTCAGATAAAATTATTAGTGGAGTGGAGACTCAGGCAACTGATCTAACTAGTTATCAATTTGAACCAAAACCGAACACCCCAAACTTTGGGAAAGTTGGAAACTGGCTCTGAACTTTGCAGCTCAAGTTCATCTGTAGATCTACCAGGATATTTAGTAAGTCACTAGTGTTTTGGAAAACATTCTGTTTCTGCTTCATGATTTTCTAGTGTCAAAAATGGACTTTCACAAGACTTTTTGAACCTTTGTGGGCTTAGTAAAGCTACATAGCTTGCTTTAATTGCCAAATGAAAATGGTTTTGTAAATAAGAACACAAACACCCACCTGTTTTGGGCAGCAGATAAACTATGCCAAGACTCGGTCCAAAGAAATCTTTAAGTTAAAAAATCTAAGTAGGTAGGATGTGGGAGTTGAACCTCCTGTTGTTCTAATCCTTTCTCTAATGTGCGCCTGTAGTTACCTCAAAAGGGCAAGGTGCATCCTATATTTGCATCCTATATCCTACCATTGTTACTGTTTGTATAGGGAAAAGCCAATGGGTTGCTGAAAAATTTAATTTCTGTCATGCCGCCCATAATATACTGGAAAGAATCTCTTCAGGGGAATCTGCAGCAGGTGATGACCTTGGGATGGGCATAGGTTCCACTGTAAATTGCGGGTGCTTTGAAGATTACCTTGGGCCAGAGCTGTGCATAGTTTTTGGGCTATTTGGAAAGGCAGGTTTATGGGCCATATTGTAGAAAATTGAAAGTTACATCAATTTTCCTGCTTTCAGTAAACATGGTAGAAACATACGTTTGCCAGATTGGCAAGTGATTAGAATTTATTTGCATTACTGCACTGGCATTTTGTTGTTTTATCTTCATTTATTTATAGTTGCTTTAAAGAGGAAAATCATATGAACAGAAACGTGTTTAGGTTTTACAGCCACCAACATAAATGGTTGGGTGGGTAGTTCTTCTAAACTTTTTTTACAGATTAAATTATCAGAAACCTTAATGGTATCATAATGTGCAAGAAGCAATCTCAATCAAGTTATTTTTACAATGAGGCCTGTTTTCAGGCTTGTACGTTGTTCAGTTTTTGGAGTTTGGTTTTTAAAAACAATTTCTCTTGTGTAGCTTAAATTTACATCAGATTACTCTGTGTTGTTTCAGTATTCTAAACAGTTGACATCTTTACCAATGGTATCTGAGGCATTGTACAGGTTCAAGGAAAATTTCTTTTGTATACATTTTTATAAATCTATAATTTGTTAGAATTTAAAGACAAATATGGACTGCTGAGAAATATGTGCAGAACAGTGCAGTCTTTAGGTGCATATTCTTCAGTACATGCACTGAGAAAAGAGTTTGCAATGATTTGTGCTGTGCACAAGCTCTTCTAAAATGTAAATACACCACGAGGACATTCTTAGGGTTAGAAATAAGATGCCTGAAAAGCCTATGTGATGACAAAATCTGAGATGGGATTGATGTATATAACGAGAAAAGAACTGAATGAAAATGTTTGGTGGTGCAAATGATTTTCACCACAGCATCTGATCTTCAAAATGGCAAAAGAAAATTAAGTAAGTAATTCAAAAGCATTGGTGACTGAAAAGGCTACATCATAAATACTGTTGCTGGAAAATGTACAAGTTCTGTAGGTCACTGAAGTGACTGGATTTTTTTCATATAGTTAACAGTTCTACTTTGGGTTTTACCTAGTATGACTGATGAATAAAACAATTCTTGAATTTCTCTCTTGTCTGTCTTTGTCAAATGTTTCAAAATATTAAACAGGGAAGACTTGCGTAATCATGGGCTAAATAGATTCCTTGATACATAGTTAATTTAATTACATGATGTCAAGGTTCCTCCCCCACTCTGAACTCTAGGGTACAGATGTGGGGACCTGCATGAAAAAAACCTCCTAAGCTTATCTTTACCAGCTTAGGTCAAAACTTCCCCAAGGTACAAAATATTCCCCCCCGTTGTCCTTGGACTGGCCGCTACCACCACCAATCTAATACTGGTTACTGGGGAAGAGCTGTTAAAACCCTGCACCCCACTTCCTGGACAAGGTTTGGTAAAAAGCCTCACCAATTTGCCTAGGTGACTACAGACCCAGACCCTTGGATCTTAAGAACAAAGAACAATCCTCCCAACACTTGCACCCCCCCTTTCCTGGGAAATGTTGGATAAAAAGCCTCACCAATTTGCATAGGTGACCACAGACCCAAACCCTTGGATCTGAGAACAATGAAAAAGCATTCAGTTTTTTACAAGAAGACTTTTAATAAAAAATAGAAAGAAAGAAATCCCCCCTGTAAAATCAGGATGGTAGATATCTTACAGGGTAATTAGATTCCAAAACATAGAGAACCCCTCTAGGCAAAACCTTAAGTTACAAAAAAGATACACAGACAGAAATAGTTATTCTATTCAGCACAATTCTTTTCTCAGCCATTTAAAGAAATCATAATCTAACATATACCTAGCTAGATTACTTACTAAAAGTTCTAAGACTCCATTCCTGGTCTATCCCCGGCCAAGATGACTACAGACAGACACAGACCCTTTGTTTCTCTCCCTCCTCCCAGCTTTTGAAAGTATCTTGTCTCCTCATTGGTCATTTTGATCAGGTGCTAGCGAGGTTACCTTTAGCTTCTTAACCCTTTACAGGTGAGAGGAACTTTCCCCTGGCCAGGAGGGATTTCAAAGGGGTTTACCCTTCCCTTTATATTTATGACACGCCCCCCAAATCTCAGCTAGGGTGAAACACTGGCTGGGATTTCTTCCTGGAGCTCTAGGAAAAACAGAGTTAATAAGACATATGCATCTCTAAATATACTACCAAGTACATAAAGACTAACAATATTTTCCACATCTCAAGGACGATTTTAACCAGTTGATTCTGGGAAACTTTCACGGGAGAGTGCATCAGCCACTTTGTTAGAAGCTCCTGAGATGTGTTGGATGTCGAAATCAAAATCTTGGAGAGCTAAACTCCACCGAAGAAGTTTTTTGTTAGTTTCCTTGACGGTGTGAAGCCACTTCAGTGCAGCATGGTCGGTTTGCAGGTGGAAACGCCATCCCCAAACATATGGGCGTAGCTTTTCCAGAGCATAGACAATGGCGTAACATTCTTTTTCAGTGACCAGTTGCTTTCCCTCTCAGACAGTTTTTTGCTGAGAAACACTACAGGGTGGAATTCTTGATCAGGGCCTTTCTGCATTAAAACTGCTCCCACACCACGCTCGGACGCATCTGTGGTTACTAGGAACGGTTTGTCAAAGTCTGGGGCCCTTAGTACAGGGTCAGACATGAGTGTCGCTTTAAGCTTGTTAAAGGCCTTCTGACACTTTTCGGTCCACTGAACAGCATTTGGCTGTTTCTTTTTGGTTAGGTCTGTCAGTGGGGCAGCGATTTGGCTGTAGTGCGGTACAAATCGTCTGTAATAACCGGCCAAGCCTAAGAAGGATTGAACCTGTTTCTTTGACTTTGGGACAGGCCACTTTTGGATAGCATCCACTTTGGCCTGTAGGGGGCTGATAGTTCCTTGACCCACCTGGTGTCCAAGGTAAGTCACTCTGTTTAGGCCTATTTGACACTTCTTAGCCTTAACAGTTAGTCCTGCCTCCCTTATGCGCTCAAGGACTTTTTGTAGATGTTCCAGGTGGTCTGCCCAGGAATCCGAAAATATGGCCACGTCGTCAAGGTAGGCGACTGCATATTCTCCTAATCCCGCTAGGAGACCATCTACAAGTCTTTGGAAAGTGGCGGGTGCATTTCGCAGCCCGAAAGGGAGTACATTAAATTCATACAGCCCGAGATGTGTGATGAAGGCTGACCTTTCCTTGGCAGATTCATCTAGCGGTACCTGCCAGTACCCCTTGGTTAAGTCCGAGGTAGAGATGAACTGGGCCCGTCCCAGTTTCTCTAATAGTTCATCTGTGCGTGGCATTGGATAGTTGTCTGGGCGAGTTACAGCATTTAGCTTACGGTAGTCCACGCAAAAACGTATTTCCCCATCTGGTTTGGGAACTAGAACCACTGGAGATGCCCATGCACTTTCAGAGGGGCGGATTACACCCATCTGTAACATATCCTGGATCTCCCGTTCTATAGCAGTTTTAGCTTGAGGAGATACCTGGTAAGGTTGAACCCTAATTGGGTGAGCATTACCTGTGTCAATGGAGTGGTATGCCCGTTCAGTCAGTCCTGGGGTGGCTGAGAACGTTGGCACATAGCTAGTGCACAGCTCCTGGATCTGCTGTCGCTGCATACGCCCAAGGGTCATGGAGAGGTTCACCTCTTCCACACCACCACCACATTTCCCTTTGTAGTAGACACCTTTGGGCCACTCAGCGTCGTCTCCTCCCTGGGCTGTAAACTGACAAACCTTTAATTCTCTGGAATAAAAGGGCTTTAGAGAATTAATATGGTACACCTTAGGCTTCCGGTTGGAGGTGGGGAATGCTATGAGATAATTAACAGCTCCCAGGCGCTCCTGGACCGTGAATGGCCCTTCCCACGATGCTTCCATTTTATGGGCCTGGAGCGCCCTTAAGACCATGACCTGGTCTCCTACTTTGAAGGAACGCTCTTTGGCATGTTTATCATACCAGGCTTTTTGCTCTTTTTGAGCATCCTGTAAGTTTTCTCTAGCAAGGGCTAAAGAGGTTCGGAGGGTGTTTTGTAGGTTGGTTACAAAGTCCAGAATGTTAGTTCCTGGAGAAGGTGTAAATCCCTCCCATTGCTGCTTCACCAACTGCAATGGCCCCTTAACCTCACGGCCATATACAAGTTCAAATGGGGAAAACCCTAAACTGGGATGTGGTACAGCTCTGTAGGCAAAGAGCAACTGCTGCAACACTAGGTCCCAATCATTGGAGTGCTCATTTACGAATTTACGTATCATGGCCCCCAAAGTTCCATTAAACTTCTCCACCATGCCATTTGTTTGATGATGGTAAGGAGTGGCAACCAAGTGATTTACCCCATGAGCTTCCCAAAGGTTTTTCATAGTTCCTGCCAGGAAATTAGTCCCTGCATCTGTGAGGATGTCGGAGGGCCAACCTACCCTGGCAAAAATGTCTGCTAGTGCCTGGCACACACTTTTAGCCCTGGTGTTGCTTAGAGCTACTGCTTCCGGCCATCGGGTGGCAAAATCCATGAAAGTCAGTATGTACTGCTTTCCTCTGGCTGTCTTTTTCGGAAAAGGACCCAGAATATCCACAGCTACTCGCTGAAATGGAACTTCAATGATGGGGAGTGGCTGGAGAGGGGCTTTGACCTGGTCTTGGGGTTTTCCCACTCTTTGGCACACCTCACAAGACTGGACATAGGTAGAAACATCCTTGCCCATTCCCTCCCAGTGGAATGACCCCCCCAAATGGTCTTTGGTCCTGTTCATCCGAGCATGGCCACTAGGGTGATCATGGGCTAAGCTCAAGAGCTTGGCCCGGTATTTAGTTGGAACTACCAACTGTCTCTGAGGATGCCAGTCTTCCCGGTGTCCCCCAGAAAGAGTTTCCTTGTATAAAAGTCCTCTTTCTACAACAAACCTGGATCGATTAGAAGAGCTGAGAGGCGGTGGGTTGCTCCGTGCCGCCGTCCAAGCTCTCTGGAGGCTTTCATCTGCTTCCTGTTCGGTCTGGAACTGTTCCCTTGATGCTGGGGACATCAGTTCCTCATTGGATTGTGGACCTAGGCTTGGTCCCTCTGGAAGCGATATAGGGGATAGAGCTGTTTCTGTTGACTGTGAACCGCTCTCCGCTGGTGCACTATGTTGGGATTCAGGCTCCGGCTGAGCCTCTTGTGTAGGGTTATCGGCTGCTGCCAGTTCAGGTTCAGTGGGGCCCTCTGGTGTTGAGGTTGCAAGTACTGGATTCAGTGCTGGCACGGGGTCTGGTGTTGGTTGTTTGGCTGGTTCCGGTTCTGGGACTGGTTCCATCTGGGTCTCTGGGACTGGATCCACTACTGCTGTTGCAGACATTGGCCTGGGGTCCAGGTCCATCACCTCTGACTGGGTCCTGATAGAAGTTTCCGGAACAGAGCTAGGCCTCACGGCTTGTTTAGCCTGGCTGCGGGTGACCATTCCCACCCTCTTGGCCTGCTTCACATGATTGGCCAAGTCTTCCCCCAACAGCATGGGGATGGGATAATCATCATAGACTGCAAAGGTCCACATTCCTGACCAGCCCTTGTACTGGACAGGCAACTTGGCTGTAGGCAAATTGAAAGAGTTGGACTTGAAGGGTTGAATCGTCACTTGGATCTCTGGGTTGATTAAATTGGGGTCCACTAAGGAAGCATGGATAGCTGACACCTGTGCTCCGGTGTCCCTCCACGCGGTGACCTTCTTCCCGCCCACACTCACAGTTTCCCTCCGCTCCAAGGGTATCTGGGAGGTATCTGGGCCTGTGGACCTCTGGTGTGATTCCGGTGCAATGAACTGTAATCTGTTGGGGTTCTTGGGCAGTTGGCCTTTACATGCCCCAGCTCGTTACACTTAAAACATCGTCCAGCTGACGGGTCACTGGGGCGAGGAGGGTTGCTGGAGAACGGGGTGGTGGGACGATAAGGGGTCTGGAGGGTTCTTTGGGAGGTAGGTGGGGCTTTGGGCAGCCCCCGGTAATAGGGTGTGGTCTGGGGTGGTCCCTTCTGGTCTCCGCTCCAACTGCGACCAGTTTTCTTCTTCTCTGCCACCTCCACCCATCTGGCTCCAATCTCTCCTGCCTCAATTACAGTTTTGGGTTTCCCATCTAGGATGTATCTTTCTATTTCCTCAGGAACACCCTCTAAGAATTGTTCCATTTGCATTAGGAAGGGCAAATTTACTGGAGATTCAACACTTGCTCCTGATATCCAGGCATCCCAATGTTTCACAATGTGGTAGGCATGTCGGGTAAATGACATGTCTGGTTTCCACCTTAGGGCTCTGAACCTCCGACGAGACTGCTCGGGTGTTATCCCCATTCTGACTCTCGCCTTGGATTTAAACAGTTCATACTTGTTCATGTGTTCTTTAGGCATTTCAGCTGCCACCTCAGCTAAGGGTCCACTGAGCTGCGGCCTCAGCTCTACCATGTATGGGTCAGTAGAGATGTTGTACCCAAGGCAGGCCCTTTCAAAGTTTTCTAGGAAGGCCTCAGTGTCACCGCCTGCCTTGTAGGTGGGGAACTTTCTGGGATGGGAAGTGGTACTTGGAGAAGCATTACTAGGGTTTGTTGGGATATTCTGCTGAGCCTTTATCTTCTCCATCTCCTCCACATACTTCCTCTCTTTTTCCTTCTCCTCCAGTTCTTTGTCCCTCGCTTCCATAGCTCTCCTGTGAGCAGCCGCTTGGTGTTGTTCTGCCTCCCTTTCTTGTTCCTTCTTCAGCCGCATGAGTTCTATCTGTCTTTCATGTTCCCTTTGTCTTTCCTCAGCCTGAAATTTGGCTAATTCGAGCTGTAGTCGAGCCGCGGATTTTGCCATTCTAACCTCTCTGTTTTTAACTAACTTTACACCCGAGGTTTAGAAATAAACAAACAAAACTTGGCTGTAAAATTTTGCTGTGCTGGAATAGAATACCTATTCTCTGATAGTGATTGTCAGCCTACAGAAAAAGACAATTCCCTTGTCTCTGCTCTGGGCCCAAATTAAAGCAAAAACCCTCCAACTACTTGGAAACCTGCTTACCCAGCCCAAAGAAGAAAAAAAAATTCCTTTTCAAACCTGTGCTCCTTGTAAAACAAAAAAATCAAAATCCTAAAAAAAAAAACCCTGCCACTTTTGTCTCCAGGCAAATGGGTAGAGCACACCCACCCTATTTACTTTTAGGAAGAAAAGAAAAGAAAAAAAAACCTCTGGGTTGGAAGACTGTGAATTTCCCTGCAGGAGTTAAGTACCCTGCCTCCAGGCAAAGAAAACCTGCAATTCACAAAGATAATCCCCTTTTGTCTCTGCTTGGCCACAAAGCAGAGAAAAAACAATCTGCTTTCAGTTTCAACTGCTTTCTGGACTTCCTTTCCAAAGGGAAAAAAAAATTTCTTTTTAAAATTTGTATTTCTAGTTCAAAAAATCTCAACTGGATCTCAAAATGATTTCAGGTTAATCCCACCACTGTGCCACCATGTCAAGGTTCCTCCCCCACTCTGAACTCTAGGGTACAGATGTGGGGACCTGCATGAAAAAAACCTCCTAAGCTTATCTTTACCAGCTTAGGTCAAAACTTCCCCAAGGTACAAAATATTCCCCCCCGTTGTCCTTGGACTGGCCGCTACCACCACCAATCTAATACTGGTTACTGGGGAAGAGCTGTTAAAACCCTGCACCCCACTTCCTGGACAAGGTTTGGTAAAAAGCCTCACCAATTTGCCTAGGTGACTACAGACCCAGACCCTTGGATCTTAAGAACAAAGAACAATCCTCCCAACACTTGCACCCCCCCTTTCCTGGGAAATGTTGGATAAAAAGCCTCACCAATTTGCATAGGTGACCACAGACCCAAACCCTTGGATCTGAGAACAATGAAAAAGCATTCAGTTTTTTACAAGAAGACTTTTAATAAAAAATAGAAGTAAATAGAAATAAAGAAATCCCCCCTGTAAAATCAGGATGGTAGATATCTTACAGGGTAATTAGATTCCAAAACATAGAGAACCCCTCTAGGCAAAACCTTAAGTTACAAAAAAGATACACAGACAGAAATAGTTATTCTATTCAGCACAATTCTTTTCTCAGCCATTTAAAGAAATCATAATCTAACACATACCTAGCTAGATTACTTACTAAAAGTTCTAAGACTCCATTCCTGGTCTATCCCCGGCCAAGATGACTACAGACAGACACAGACCCTTTGTTTCTCTCCCTCCTCCCAGCTTTTGAAAGTATCTTGTCTCCTCATTGGTCATTTTGATCAGGTGCTAGCGAGGTTACCTTTAGCTTCTTAACCCTTTACAGGTGAGAGGAACTTTCCCCTGGCCAGGAGGGATTTCAAAGGGGTTTACCCTTCCCTTTACATTTATGACACATGACCTGTACTGTACGTACCTCTAGTTATTATTCTGTTTTTGAGAAGAGGTGTAGCTGGATTTTTTCTCATTGAATTGACTGCATTTTTAATGAAATGTCTGGGGCATCTATAATATAAGACAAGTACCACTTGTGGTTTTATAAACATATTATACATGCTCGAGGTCACACACTTCACTGCTTCTGTGGAGCAATCTCACTGCATTCAGAGGCTCCTTGAATCCATTCCCCTACCAAGACTTTGTGTGCCATTTTACCATCCCTCTGTATTTCAGGGACTCACTGCAACCCCACTCTTACATTAAGGGCTATCTGTACTTTCTCCCCCTGTCCCCCTCACCATTAGCCTCTTCTCCCTCCATTCCCCTTTCTCCACATAAATGTCCCTTATTCTCCACTGCATGTCAGGGCTCTGGGCTCCCATGTCCCTCTCCTATCATTTCATTGTCCCACGTTCGTCCCACCCGTGCCGGGTGTGTGTGCCCCTCATCCTCCCTGCCACCCTTCTATTATTTCTTTTCTCTCTTTCTCTCTGGGAGATAAATAATTCTGGGTGTCCACCTTTTGAACTGGAGTGGGAAGGTAGGCAGAGTTGAGATGGTGGACTTAATATACTGGAAGATGTTAATAGCAGCCATCAACAGATTCTTTGCTCTCTTGACAGTTGAAGGCCAACAAGCTGTAAGGAGCTCCATGTGTCCCCCACTTTTCCACCTTCTGGTTTTCACCAAAACCAGAAGAGTTCTGCCCACTGATGCCTAGATACAGCATTCCCTGAAATTTTGGAATTGACCGGCCACAGTGTTTAAAAGTTCTTGTGTTAGATCCAAACAAAGAACAATTGTTATGTCAAATGTGGGGCCTCATTTCATTCAGCCAATTATGGTTCTGACTTTGGATGAGTTACAGGAGGGAAGTGCCTCATTTTCCCCATCTGTAAAATGGAGATAATAAAGACCTGCTTTGTAAAACACTTTAAGATCTACTAATGAAAATTGTTGTGTAAGAGCTGGATATTAAGCACTTCTGTATCCAAATCAGATCAGGAAATATTACACTATTTTAGGATCCAGTCCTATTACCCTCACTCTCACAATCTCCTCTGAAGTCACTGGGCTACTCATAACTAAAACAAACAGGATTAGCTTTTAAATTGTAATTACAGGAGAGGGAAAGGCAGATACCAAAAAAAAAAAAAAAAAATCCCCAGAAAACACAGGTCTTTGTTCCTTTTTCTAAACTATTTGGATTTGGTGGATCTGGCATGTTTCCTCATTTGTGTGTGTGTGTGTGTATATATATATATTTATGAATGTTCTCTGTGCTCACAGAGAGCACACTTACAAATTAATGATCTTTCTGCCAAATACTTGTTTATTAGGAAAGTAACTGGTTCTAATGCATTAAAATGTTGTTTTAATACTTTATTCCGGCTAATTGCCTGTATTTAAGATTCAAAGTCATCTTGCTTTTCATTAACAGTAAACCAGAGAATTAGAATTTTTTTTAAATACACATGGTTCCTGTTGTGTGTGTTAATTTGTCAGCTTCAGTCTTTGGTGTTCCCTTGTGACAAAATTAAGCACCACAGCAAGCCTTGCTGTTGAGCTTGCTTATTGGCCCTCTGCCCATGACCTCAGCCCTCCATCTAGGTTGGTGGTAGTTCTTTTCCCTTTCAGAGTGCTGCAAAGACCAATGTCTCAATTGCTCTATCTTGAGGGCATGAAGACCCTGGCCTCCTTGAGTGTGGCCCATTTGCTCAGTCCCTTAAGAATGCCTGTTGGTAGAGGAACCCAAGCCCACCCACTCTGTGTGTTCCAGGCTAGGGCCTTATATAAAATGGCTGTCATCAATCTCTCTCACCCTTTACTGTTGCCCTGGCTTGCTTCTTACTGTGCTTCACCTTTATACACAGATTATACAGACGTTTTTTGTAGCAAATGGGAAACACTGAAATGACGTTGATAAAACCTCTGCGTGTTTGGCAGCATTTGTACTTGCTGATCTTGTAGGATTTGACAAACTATGGCAAGGGTTGGGAGCACTGTGTCGGAGGAGCTTTTCCTGCTGATGATAAACAGTTCCTTGTCAGCCTGCAGGCTTTGCAGATGTACTTTGCTGCTGTTCAGTGTATGAAAAGGGGGTTTGTTTTTGGAAGTCTACCTTCAAGACAGAGCTTCCATTCAGCAGGAATTTATCCTGCCTCTGTCTGCTCACGCTAAATGAATGCACAATGGTAGCACAAGGCCAAAGGAACACTGAGGTCTTATTCAGTCTGCCTGTAGTTTTATTAAATTTCTCTGAAATAGTTGTGGACAGGTAGATCACCCTTGATAAAGGGTTTACTCTATAGGAAGGACAGGAAAAAAACATTTCTGTTTAACTAGGAAATATTTGTAAAACTCTAACGATAAAAATCACTGAGTGCATAGTAACTTACGGACAGCAGGAGCTGCAGAAATATTTAAAGCATACTGAAGTACAACTTAGTTCTAACCAAGAACTTGTTTAGCACATTTGTTCTCATAAAACCTACTGGCAATAAACCCTCTCCACCCAACATCTGTCTTTTAACTGTGCTGTGTCTGTTTATGCGCTTGGGTTGTAAATGATCAGGGATTTTGTTCGTGATGAATATGTTCTAAAGTACTGTGTACAGCTATGGTACTGTCCAATTAGTAGTAGTAATTTTTGACAATGGTATAGACAGGTGCTAGTGAAGTTTGTCAGCATGTTTGGGAGGACAGAAAGGAGGCAAGCTAAGGCTCTCATTTTAAGCACTGAAAGGAGGGGGCCTTTTAATTCTGTGTTGTTCAAGTCAAATTTAGGATTGCATTACTGACGTTAAAACAGAACCTAACTAGGCAGGAGGCTGAAATTCATTTCTGGTTTTGAGGGTCAACTTAATTGTTCTTCAGCAGATTGACTGCCTATGTTGGCAAAAACTAGGGTAATGCAGAGTTAAGGAAGATGAATACGGCTGAATCAATACCTCTGAGACCTGTGAATGTTTGTCTCTGTGTGTTCCTATCCCCCCTTCGCAGTGTGGGAGAGTTTCTAGTATGTCAAAAAGAAAAGGACGACTTATGGCACCTTAGAGACTAACCAAATTATTTGAGCATAAGCTTTCGTGAGGTACAACTCACTTCATCGGATGCATTCAGTGGAAAATACAGTGGGGAGATTTATATACACAGAGAACATGAAACAATGGGTGTTACCATACACACTGTAACGAGAGTGATCAGGTAAGGGTGAGCTATTACCAGCAGGAGGGGGGGGGGGGACCTTTTGTAGTGATAATCAAGGTGGGCCATTTCCAGCAGTTGACAAGAACATCTGAGGAGCAGTGGGGGGTGGAGGGGGGGGAATAAATATGGGAAAATAGTTCTACCCTGTGCAATGACCCATCCACTCCCAGTCTCCATCCAAGCCTGCTACTCTGAAATCTCATATGTCAGACATGCCTGTTCTCCACTTCTCACCCCAGTATCAGCAGTGTGTGCTCTGCTCCAAGCATGCCTGTTCTAAGATCCCTACTCAGAGGGGCAGGGCTCAGATGCGATAGGCTTAGACCCCCGCCCGCCATAGAGGGACAAGGCACCCCAGATCCATAAGGAGGTAGAGGCTGAGGCTCAGAGCTCATGGTTTGGCAAGCCCCGCCCCCCAAACCTGACTCTCATATGGATGCGGGGAGTGAGGCTAAGACATTCCTGGGGGGCAAGACAAGATCCCAACTTACATACTGGGTAAGAAGAGGGCACCCAGACCCCCCCCCAAGGCAAGCGCCCCCAAAACCTGGCTCACATGAAGGGCCCATGGAAGTGGGTCAGGCCCCACTGATGGGCAGGGGCCCCCAGATCCTAGAAAAGAGACACAGAGGAATAGGGAGTGGGGTTCAGAGACCCTCCAGAGAGGCAGCTCACATGAGGGTTAGGAAAGGAGCCCAGACTTTCCCAGATCCTGGCACACATGCAGAAAGGGAGAATATGGGGCTGATAGGTGCCCCTGCCCTTGTGCTTCCCTAGTCCCCCAGCCCTTCACCCACATGTCCCATTCCCAGTCCCCATTTAGCCCCCTATCTTGATGCAGCCCCAAATCTCTTTGTCCCCTGCCAGGAAACATTTGCATATCTATCTTTTTAATAAAAATACTTTGATTGCACCCTCCTCCTGCCCCCGTCAAAAAAGCACCACCCTTGACAGAGAGATTTTAGCCATATGCCTTCCAACCTTTTCCAAATTTCTGTGCAACAAGGGCCTTGGACTGAAATTGGATGGATGGGTCAGGTTCAAAGGACCACTGCTTATCCCCTCTGCTTCCTGGGGCTAGGGTCAGGGTCGGGCTCTGTCTGGCAAGGGAAATGGATGGGGCTCTGTGTGGGTTCTTGGTTGCCAAGACCCCGCTCTCTGCCCATCTTGCTCTCCAAGGAATAGAGTCCTGTCTTCTTCCCCTGCCAGACAATGCCCCTCTTGATCCTAGTCTTTCCCCTCTGTCTGACAGGGAGCCAGTACTCATGGGGTGCAGCCTACAGCTCCCCACTTCTTGCGGCATGCCCACTGGCCTCAGTGAGCCTGCATAGAGGAGGATAACTGCCAGGTGGTGGCTGCTGCAGCTGCACAGTCAAAGAGCGAGACAGGCAAAGAACCTAGTCCCAGCAGCCGCACAGAGCCCTGTTGTACCAATAAAATAAAATCAACAGCATCTTATTAAAGGGGAAAAGGCAAAATGCTACATTTATTGTGAATACAGAAAGAATCATAGTAAGCAGTTAGTTATAGCTATAACATTCCATTCAATCTCATATTTATTCACACATTCATTCACACACACACACACAGAGGTTCTGCAAGGTTATTATCATAGTTACCAGCCTTAGAGTTGCTCGTGCCAAGCCACTGGCCAGGTGGCTTGGACATGAGGAGGGAGCAGGGCCTCGTCAGATGCACATCTGATGCTCCTGGAAGTTGGTTTGCAGAATCAGACCCCAAAGTTCTCACTTTCTGGAGTCCATTTTTATAGGAATTTATTCCTATGCCAGTCTATGGGAATTGCTTCATCATGCTGTTGCTGAATCAATCAGCAGATGGCACATTCCTGACAGCTCCATGCTGCCAGATGTTATCTTGTTCTTTGATTCTCCCATCCTTGAGGCTGTTGGGTGGATTCCGGTCTGCCCTCCGGGGTTCCTCTGGTTATTTCCACTTGATGCCTTCTTCAGCCAATGGACACTGGATTCTTAGGCTAGCACCTCCCTGATCATTCAGTTATTATCCACACCAAGCATCCATCCACATACATCCTCTATCTCTATTTTAATCACAGTTGTTAACAAAGCGAGATGAATACAACAAAAGGGCGGGGAGTCTCTGGATGCTGTTTCTTTTGTTACAGAGTATTGCTTTCAGAGTAGCAGCTGTGTTAGTCTGTATTCGCAAAAAGAAAAGGAGTATTTGTGGCACCTTAGAGACTAACAAATTTATTTGAGCATAAGCTTTCGTGAGCTACAGCTCACTTCATCGGATGCATTCAGTGGAAAATATAGGGGGGAGATTTATATACATAGAGAATATGAAACAATGGGTGTTACCACACACACTGTAATGAGAGTGATCACTTAAGGTGAGCTATTACCAGCTGGAGAGCCGGGGGCAGGGAGGGACGACCTTTTGTAGTGATAACCAGTTGGAGAACACTTCAATCTCTCTGGTCACTCGATTACAAACCTAAAAGTGGCAATACTTCAACAAAAAAACTTCAAAAACAGACTCCAAGGAGAGACTACTGAATTGGAATTAATTTGCAAATTGGATACAATTAACTTAGGCTTCAATAGGGACTGGGAGTGGATGGGTCATTACACAAAGTAAAACTATTTCTCCATGTTTATCCACCCCTCACTGTTCATCAGAAGTTCTTGTCAACTGCTGGAAATGGCCCACCTTGATTATCACTACAAAAGGTTCCCCCAACCCACTCTCCTGCTGGTAATAGCTCACCTTAAGTGATCACTCTGGTTACAGTGTGTATGGTAACACCCATTGTTTCATGTTCTCTATGCATATAAATCTCCCCACTGTATTTTCCACTGAATGCATCCGATGAAGTGAGCTGTAACTCACGAAAGCTTATGCTCAAATAAATTTGTTAGTCTTTAAGGTGCCACAAATACTCCTTTTCTTTTAGAATATTGCTTTGAGTCTCTCTGTGTGAGTAGTTGTTGTTACAAAGTATTGCTCTTAGAATGTACTAACACAATTAGCAACTTGCAAGTTTCACACAGAGAGGGAGAGAAAGAGTACCAAAAACCAAGAGACCTCTTAATTAGTAATAGCCTGGAATTTAAACTATGGGGAGTCAAACTCATTTGTGATTTTAATACAGAACTTCTTTAATATGATCCAACAGCCCCGTCCGCTTTCCCTGCCAGACAGAACCCCCTCCTGATCCTGTCCCTTCAACCTGGCCCTGGGTCTACTTCCTCTACAAAAATTGCTGGGTCCCAAAAAAGCCAAAATTCAGGTGATAATCAGTGAAACTCAACTACTGGCTTTTTCAAAACCCGGCAATATTTTTGGAGAAAAACAATAAATATGGAAAATGAAGGGCCTTAGTCAGTGATGAGCTGCCAAAATCTTAACAACCGGTTCCCTATAAAAAGTTCTGATTGAAGGGATGTGCCCTAGTATGTATTTTTTGTACCAACAGGGTTACCATACATCCATATTTTCCTCCCGGACGGTGATTTAAGAACCAAAAAGCCTGACCTGTCTGGGAATTTTTAAAATTTAAAAAATCCTCCCGGACGGCGATTTAAAAACCAAAAAGCCTGACCTGTCCGGGAAAATACGGATGTATGTTAACTCTGCCTAAAGTTCTTTTTAAAAAAGATGGGCCTGAACTAGAAATGAGCTCCGTTTCACATGTGTGGGTCCCTGCCACTCCCTGGGGGTGCGCTAGGGTGACCAGATGTCCCGATTTTATAGGGACAGTCCTGATTTTGGGGTCTTTTTCTTATATAGGCTCTTATTACCCCTCCACCCCCTGTCCTGATTTTTCACACTTGCTGTCTGGTCACCCTAGGGTGTGCACATGTGTGGGTCCCAGCTGCTCCATGCCCCCCTCATTGAAGCAGGTGTGCAGGGTTACTGCCCTGGGAACTGCAGGGCACCAGTGGATGTGGGGCCAGTTGCAGACAAGGGCGTGGGGCAGGGCTAGCTGGAGGCAGGGGGTGCAGGGCAGCGGGTGGGGAGCCAGCTGCGGGCAGGGCAGGGGGTGCGGAGCTGGCTGGAGACAGGAGGGTTGGCTGGAGGCAAGGGGGTGTGGGACTGGCTGGAGACAGGGCAGGGGCTGACTGGAGGTAGGGGCTGGCTGGAGACAGGGGCCGGCTGCGGGCAGGGCTGGCTGGAGACGGGCTGGCTGCAGGCAGGGCAGGGGGTGCGGCAGGGGCTGGTGCAGGCAGGGCAGAGGGTGCGGGGGTGACTGGAGACGGGCTGGCTGTGGGCAGGGTAGGGGGGGTGTGCAGCAGGGGCTGGCTGGGGGCAGGGCAGGGGGTGCGGGGGTGGCTGGAGACAGGGGCTGGCTGGGGGCAGGGGGTGCGGCAGGGGCTTGTGCAGGTAGGGCAGGGGGTGCACCAGAGACTGGCTGCAGGCAGGGGGTGTGGCAGGGGCTGGCTGCAGGCAGGGGGTGCGGCAGGGGCTGGCTGCAGGCAGGGGAGGGCGTGGCTGGAGACGGGCTGGCTGCGGGCAGGGCAGGGGGTGCGGCAGGAGCTGGCTGCGGGCAGTGGGTGCGGGGGTGGCTAGAGACGGGCTGGCTGCAGGCAGTGGGTGCGGGGGTGGCTAGAGACGGGCTGGCTGCAGGCAGTGGGTGCGGGGGTGCGGCAGGGCTGGATATGGGCTGGCTGGGGGCAGGGCAGGGGGTGCTGGGGTGGCTGGAGACAGGGGCTGGCTGCAGGCAGGCGGTGCGGCAGGGGTTCGTGTGGGCAGAGCAGGGGGTGTACCAGAGGCTGGCTGCAGGTAGGGGGTGCGGGGGTGGCTGGAGACAGGGGCTGGCTGCAGGCAGGGGGTGTGGCAGGGGCTGGCTGCAGGCAGGGCAGGGGGTGCGGGGGTGGCTGGAGACAGGGGCTGGCTGCAGGCAGGGCAGGGGGTGCGGTAGGGCTGGCTGCGGGCAGGAGGTTCAGGGGGTGTGGCAGGGGCTGGCTGCGGGCAGGGCAGGGGGTGCGGGGGGTGGCTGGAGATGGGCTGGCTGCGGGCAGGGGGTTCAGGGGCTGGAGGCAGGGGCTGGCTGCGGGCAGGGCAGGGGGTGCGGGGGTGGCTAGAGACGGGCTGGCTGCAGGCAGGGCAGGGGGTGCAGCAGGGGCTGGCTGTGGGCAAGGCATGGGGTGCGGGGGTGGCTGGAGACAGGGACTGGCTGTGGGCAGGGGGTTCAGGGGGTGCGGCAGGGGCTGGCTGCTGGCAGGGCAGGGGGTGCTGGGGTGGCTGGAGACAGGGGCTGGCTGCAGGCAGGCGGTGCGGCAGGGGTTCGTGTGGGCAGAGCAGGGGGTGTACCAGAGGCTGGCTGCAGGTAGGGGGTGCGGGGGTGGCTGGAGACAGGGGCTGGCTGCAGGCAGGGGGTGTGGCAGGGGCTGGCTGCAGGCAGGGCAGGGGGTGCGGGGGTGGCTGGAGACAGGGGCTGGCTGCAGGCAGGGGCTGGCTGCAGGCAGGGCAGGGGGTGCGGTAGGGCTGGCTGCGGGCAGGAGGTTCAGGGGGTGTGGCAGGGGCTGGCTGCGGGCAGGGCAGGGGGTGCGGGGGGTGGCTGGAGATGGGCTGGCTGCGGGCAGGGGGTTCAGGGGCTGGAGGCAGGGGCTGGCTGCGGGCAGGGCAGGGGGTGCGGGGGTGGCTAGAGACGGGCTGGCTGCAGGCAGGGCAGGGGGTGCAGCAGGGGCTGGCTGTGGGCAAGGCATGGGGTGCGGGGGTGGCTGGAGACAGGGACTGGCTGTGGGCAGGGGGTTCAGGGGGTGCGGCAGGGGCTGGCTGCTGGCAGGGCAGGGGGGGCGGGGGTGGCTAGAGACGGGCTGGCTGCAGGCAAGGCAGGGCAGGGGGTGCAGCAGGGGCTGGCTGCGAGCAGGGGGGTGCGGGGCTGGCTGGAGGCAGGGCAGGGAGTGGCTGGAGATGGGGGCTGGCTGTAGGCAGGGGATGCGTCGGGGGGGGGGGCTGGAGGCAGGGGCTGGCTGCGGGCAGAGTGGTGAGTGCTCACGGGGAGAGCAGCAGGACGCAGCCCAGGCCCAGCAGAGCAGCCAGGGACCCACCAGGCAGCAGCGGGAGCCCCAGGGGCAGGGGCCAGGGGACCAGCAGCAGCAACAGGGCTCGTGCCCAGGGCCAGGCGGCAGCCCACATGGCTCCCACAGCGCAGCGCCTCCGTTGGCCGGAGGAGGAATTACATCACTTCCCCGCCGGAGCCCAGCAAAGCCTCAGCGCCCCCTGCAGGGAAGCAGGTTAACAACCGGTTCTAAAACTGCTTCAAAATTAAACAACCAGTTCGCGTGAACTGGTGCCAACCGGCTCCAGCTCACCACTGCCTTAGTTATGCATTTGGTCAGACTAAACTATCACAATAGTCCCTTCTCGCATTGGAAATGAGGTTTTGGAAAATAAACTGGTACCTGAATGGATTAATATGGAAATCTGATAGTACTTTAGGAATAAAAGATGGATGCAGTCTCAGTTACTCAATCCATGTGGAAAAACTGTGTGGAGGATTTATCATTAGGGCTTGTAATTAGCTTATTCTACTAGCTGATGTAATTGCCACCAGGAATGCTACCTCCACTGACAGTAGATCAATTGGACAATTTGCTAGAGATTCAACAGGCGGGGTGGGGAGGGAAGTCCATAAGCAAAGAAAGCACTACATTTAAGTCCCATGTTGGAGTGATCTTTCTCACAGGAGGAAAAACATGGACAAGCCCTTTTCATAATTCACTGATTGATGAGAGAAAATTGTACCTCCCTTTACTGGAGGATGGAATGCAGATATCACTACCAAATGGACTTTGAAAAGATACAGTCCTCAGTGCTTTAAAGATCAAAGGTAATCTATTAGTATTAGAATAAAACACTGACATGAAGTGTAGCTTTTAGACTTTGCCCATACAGAAAAACGTTTTCATTAGGCAATATACGTAGCTTAATGGATAACTTTCTACTCTGAAGAAGAATGCTCTGTACCTCTGAAGAACACACTCTGTTGAGGATATCCAGGTATAATCCAGGCTGTAAAATGCAGAGAGGTTGGGGGTGGGTGAAGAATCAGACCATGATTCTGTGATAACATGTCTCCCTGAACTGGGAGTGGGATAAATTGATGAGTTGACAGGAGCATCAGATCTGAGACCCAAAACTGGTGCGGCCAAGCAGCAGCCATCATATAAATCAAATCTTTTCTTATTTTCTGTAACACTTTTGGAATCAGTGGAAATGGAGGGAAAGCATACATCGAATGGTGGGACCATGCATGCATCTGCTAGAAATACTGGATTCCTTCCTGCTTGAGAGCGAAATATCAGACGTTTCCTGTTCTGAACTGATGCAAATAAGTCTATTTGGAAATTCCCCGCTCTTGAAAAAATCGGTTCAGTATTGAATTTTTAAAATTCCTTTTCGTGGGATGAGTACTTCTTCCTGCTTATTGAGTCTGTGAAACCATCTTTCTCACCTGGAAGATGAAGAGTTTTCAGATTGATGTGATTCTGAATGCACCATTTCCAAAGTTTTATGGCTTCTTGGCGAAAAGGCCTGATTGTGCGCCTCGCTGTCCATGTAAGTAATAGCTGTTGTGGAACTGTCCTTGAGAACATTGATTGAAAAATTCTTTCTAGGTAGAAATGCTTTCCAAGCCATAGGCACCAACTCCGTGGGTACTCCAGGGCCGGAGCACCCATGGGGAAAAATTAGTGGGTGCTCTGCACCCACTGGCAGCCAAGCTCCCCTCAGCCCCCGCTCTACCTCCTTCTTCTCCCTTGAGTGTGCTGAATCCCTGCTCCTCTGCCTGTGTCCCAGCACTTCATGCCCGGCCACTGCCAAACAGCTGTTTGGCAGTGTTAGCATGCTCCAGGGTGCGGGGAGGAGTGGGAACACTCAGGGGAGGAGGCGGGGCCACGGTGGGGATTTGGGGAAGGAGTTGGAATAGGGGCACAGAGGGAGCGGAGTTGGGGCGGGGACTTTGGGGAAGGGGTTGGAATGGGGGCGGGGCAGGGGTGGGAAGAGGCAGGGTTGGGCGGGGCCTCATGGAAGGGGTGGAGTGGGGTTGCGGCCAGGGGCAGAGAGGGGAGTCAGGCACCCATGGGGAAGAAGGGAAGTTGGCACCTATGTTCCAAGCTAATCTCACTTCCATTAGTTCTAATACATTTATGTGAATCATGGATTCTGGATGGGATCAGAGGCCATGAGTGTGAATATGATCTCCCTAGCCCATATTAGATGCATCTGTTATCAAAGTTTTGGATGCAGTCGGAATTCCCACACATACGTTTCCCTCCCTCATCCACCATTCCACTGATAATAGAATTTGATCTGGAATCAGCACTTTCATTGATATATTGTGGATTGTTGGTCTCTAAAGAGACTTGATCCATGCTTTAAACAGTCTGAGAGGTAACCTGGCGAATGGCCTATAAATAACCTGAGGTAACCTGAAGCCATATGGCCTATAAATTTGAAGCATATCCATGATGTCATTTGATGGTAAGTACTGATGTAGAGAATCAGATTTTTGTATTTGAAATCTGTCTGGTGGGATGAATGCTCTCACTCCTCGTGAGTCTAGGAGAGCTCTGCTGAATTCTGTGGATTGTGGTGGAACAGATTCAAACTTTATGTTGATCCTCAAAACCAGAGATGAAAACGAATTAATCATTTTCTTTGCTGCCCTATGACCTGCATTAGTGACCTCCCCTGCACAAGTCCTTTCTCTACATAAGGGTAAATATGCAACCCTTGTCTGCATGGATGGGCTGCAATTACTCATAAGCAGTCTGTAAAGACCCTTAGTACTGATGAAATTCTGGAGGTAGTACTGTGAATGAGTAATGACTCCCCAGGGCCATAAAACTTTATGTGCCAGTTGTACTGACATGTGAAAATAAGCATCCTGTAATTGAGGGTAATGAACCAATCTATGGGATCCACTGCAGGGATAACTGCAGGGAGAGTTACCACGTGGATGAAGCTTGGCATATCAAATGCATTTGTTGAGGTTCCTGAGATCAGACGCAAACCACCTTTCTTTTTCAGGTTTCAGAGTAGCAGCCATGTTAGTCTGTATTCACAAAAAGAAAAGGAGTACTTGTGGCACCTTAGAGACTAACAAGATGCACTGAATGCATCCGATGAAGTGAGCTGTAGCTCACGAAAGCTTATCCTCAAATAAATTTGTTAGTCTCTAAGGTGCCACAAGTCCTCCTTTTCTTTCTTTTTCAGTGTTAGTAAATAGGGAGAATAGAAACCTTTTCTGATATACTCCTAAGGTACTAACTATTACTCCAAGCCTGATCTCCTGACGCCAGCAGTATAGTGAGAATGGTCCCTGAAATGGGACCGGGAAGAGGGGCAGGAAGGAGGCAGAGATTGAAATTGAATGGCATAACCATTCCTGATTGCTTGAAGGATCCATTGATATGTGGTGATTGCCATCCCAGACTCCAGGAAATATTATAGGAACAAAAGAATGGAGTTAAAGGATATATACGTCCTTGTGGATTAGTCAAAGATCCTCAATGGTCACATCAAATTTGATGTCTGTGTCTGACCTGACTGAGTAGTTACAGAAGAGGGAAGTGGGGCTGACTACTACTTCTGATAGCTAGATACCTTTCTTGTTTGTTCAGAAGGTGTCTGGTGTTGGGGATATAAAAAATAAGGATACTGAGTATTCCTATGGCTGGAGAATGAAGATTGAGGACAAATGCTCCTTTCTGAAAGGAGTGTATAAACCCAGTGATCTGAATGTGGAACTTGAGTCTTTTAATGAATGCAGAGATTCATCAGTCTTGGCATTGAATAGTTTCTGACTATTGAATGGCAAATCTTCAATAGTCGCTTGCACGTCTTTTGGTAAACCTGATGTAGATTACCATAGAATCATAGAACTGGAAGGGATCTCGAGAGGTGATCTAGTCCAGTCCCCTGCACTCATGGCAGGACAAGTATTATGTAGACAACTCCTGAGAGGTGTTTGTCTAACCTGCTCTTAAAAATCTCCAGTGATGGAGATTCCACAACCTCCCTAGGCAATTTATTCCAGTGCTTAACCACCCTGATAGTTAGGAATTTTTTTCTAATGTCCAACCTAAACCTCCCTTGTTGCAATTTAAGCCCATTGCTTCTTGTTCTATTCTCAGAGGCTAAGAAGAACAACAATTCTCCTTCCTCCTTGTAACAACCTTTTATGTATATGAAAACTGTTATCATGTCCCCTCAGTCTTCTCTTTTCCAGACTAAACAAACCCAATTTTTTCAATTTTCCCTCATAGGACATGTTTTATAGACCTCTAATCACTTTTGTTACTCTTCTCTGGACTTTCTCCAATTTATCCACATCTTTCCTGAAATGTGGTGCCCAGAACTGGACACAGTACTCCAGTTGAGGCCTAATCAGTGCGGAGTAGAGCGGAAGAATTACTTCTCGTGTCTTGCTTACAACGCTCCTGCTAATACATCCCAGAATGATGTTCACTTTTTTTTGCAACAGTGTTACTGTTGACTCATATTTAGCTTGTGGTCCACTATGACCCCCCTAATCCCTTTCTGCAGTACTCCTTCCTAAGCAGTCATTTCCTATTTTGTGTGTGTGCAACTGATTGTTCCTTCTTTAGTGGAGAACTTTGCATTTGTCCTTATTGAATTTCATCCTGTTTACTTCAGACCATTTCTCCGGTTTGTCCAGATCATTTTTAATTTTAATCCTATCCTCCAAAGCACTTCCAACCCCTCAATGCTGACTGTTACTTATCACCTTATTATCTTCAAGATGTTTGCAAATTGATTGCTTAATTATTTGCTCCATTATCTTTCCAGATACAGAAATTAAGATGACTGGTCTGTAATTCCCCAGTTTGTCCTTATTTCCCTTTTTATAGATAGGCACTATATTTGCCCTTTCCCGGGCTTCTGGAATGTCTCCCATCTTCCATGACTCTTCAAAGATAATTGCTAATGGCTCAGATATCGCCTCAGTCAGCTCCTTGAGTATTCTAGGATGCATTTCATCAGGCCCTGGTGACTTGAAGACATCTAATTTGTCTAAGTAATTTTTAATTAGTGTTATTCCTATTTTAGCCTCTGATCCTACCTCATTTTCAATGGCATTCACTATGTTAGATGTCCAATCACCACCAACCTTCTTGGTGAAAACCGAAACAAAGAAGTCATTAAGCACCTCTGCCATTGTCACATTTTCTGTTGTTATTTCCCCCCTCCCCATTGAGTAACGGGGCTACCCTGTCCTTGGTCTTCCTCTTTCTTCTAATGTATTAGTGGAATGTTTTCTTGTTACCCTTTATGTCTCTGACTAGTTTGATCTTGTTTTGTGTGTTGACCTTCCTAATTTTGTCACTAAATACTTGTTATTTTTTTATTTTAATCTTTTGTAATTTGACCTAGTTTCCACTTTTTGTAGGACTCTTTTTTTGATTTGTAGATCATTGAAGATCTCCTGGTTAAGCCAGGATGGTCTCTTGCCATACTTCCTAACTTTCCTATGCAGTGTGATAGTTTGCTTTTGTGCCCTTAATAAAGTCTCTTTCAAAAACTGCCAACTGTCTTCAATTATTTTTCCCCTTGACTTGCTTCCCAGGGGATCTTACATTGAAATCCAGTCTCATTATTTTGCTGTTCTCCCTCCTACCATTCATTAGAATCATGAACTCTTATCATTTCATGATCACTTTCACCCAAGTTGCCTTCCATTTTCAAATTTTTAACCAGTTCCTCCCTATCTGTCAAAATCAAATCTAGAACATCCTCTCCCCTAGTAGCTTTCTCCACCTTCTGAAATAAAAAATTGTCTCCAATACATTCCAAGAACTTGTTGGATAATCTGTACCCTGCTGTGTTGTTTTCCCAACAGATGTCTGAGCAGTTGAAGTCCCCCATCACCACCAAGTCCTGTGCGTTGGGTGATTTTGCTGGTTGTTTAAAAAAAGCCTCATCCACCTCTTCTTCCTGGTTAGGTGGTCTGTGGTAGACCCTATACCATGACATCACCCTTGTTTTTTACCCCTTTTGTCCTTACCTAGAGACTTTCAACAAGTCTGTCTCCTATTTCCATCTCAACCTCAGTCCAAGTGTATTCGCTTTTAATATATAAGGCAACACCTCCTCCCTTTTTTCCCTGCCTGCCCTTCCTGAGCAAGCTGTACCCTTCTATACCAATATTCCAGCCATGCGTATTATCCCACCAGGTCTCTATGATGCCAGCTATGTCAGAGTTGTGTTTATTTACTGGCATTTCGAGTTCTTCCTGTTTATTCCCCATACTTCTTGTATTAGTATACAGACATCTAAGAGACTGATTTGATTCCCTCCCCACAGTTCTGTCTTGTCTCTTCTTTATCCCTGTTATAACAGCCCATGCTCCCCCCAGGTCTCCATATTTTTGCCTTACCTACGGGTTTTAGTCACCTGCCTCCTTCGAACCTAGTTTAAAGCCCTCCTCACTAGGTTAGCCAGTCTGTATCCAAATATGCTCTTCCCCTTCCTCGATAGGTGGACCCCATGTCTGTTTAGCAGTCCTTTTTCCTGGAACAGCATCCCGTGGTCCAGGAAGCTGAAGCTCTCCTAGCGACACAATCTTTGCAGCCAGGCATTCACCTCCAGGATGCATCTCTCTCTGCCTGGGTCCCTACCATTGACTGGAAGGATCGAAGAGAACACCACCTGCACTCCCAATTCCTTCACTCTTACTCCCAGAGCCCTGTAGTTACTTCTGATCTGCTGCGGGTCAGACCTCACAGTATCATTAGTGCCCAGATGGATGAGTGGCGTGGGGTAGTAGTCAGAGGGCCGGATGATCCTCGACAGTCACTCCATAACGTCTTGGATATGGGCCCCTGGCAGGCAGCATGCCTCCTGGAATGCCATGTCAGGGCGACAGATGGGTGCCTCCGTCCCCATCAGAAGAGAGTCACCAACTACTACTACCCTACATTTCCTCCTGGGAGTGGTTGCTGCGATCCTCCCAGCCTTAGGGGGGTACATGGCTTCTCCTCCTCCACCTTTTGGGGGTGATTCCTCATCGCTCGTTGCCAGGGCAGCATATTAGTTTTCTATCACTATGGTGGGTGGGGTGGGAGCAGGGGTAGAGCACTGCCTGCTGCCAGAAGTAACCTGCTGCCAGTGTCCTCCCTGTGACAGGGCCATATCCTCCTCTCCCGGTGGTCTGACAGCAGTCCTCTGTAGCTGGATAGATTCCTCAGCCTTGGATGTCTCCATATGAATACTCTAGAGGAATTCCTCATGGGCATGGATGCTCCTCAGCCTAGCCACCTCTTCCTGTAGCTCTCCCACCTGTTTCCTGAGAGATTCCACCAGCAGGCACCTTTCACACTGGATGGTTCCCTCAGCCGGGCTTTCTGTAAGTGGGAAATGCAGGCCACCATCTCTGCAAATCCACACCAGGATCTGGGTTGAGGCATCCATGGTTAGGTGGTCTGTCTGGGTGCAAATGCAGGTGGAGGAGACAGGAGCAGCATTGGCACTGGCGATGCAGCTCTTCCTAACCATAGCGATTATATTACGACTCCCTCCTACAAAATCCCCTGGGTCTCTCAGCCGCTGGCTTTTAAGGCCTTTTTTCCTAGGTCAACCTACCCCTTGTTAGTCACACAGGGGAGGCTGATCAAAGATGATCAAGGATGATCCAGGGAACAAAGGCTCAAACAGTCCCCAGACGCACAATCCCAACTGACCCAGTAACTGAAATAACTGAAACAACCTGAAAGAGAGAAACACAAACAGCCAAGCAAACTCGTTCACCCCAAGGTTAGTACTCGCACCTTGTTCATTCAGCAAGGGGATCTCCTTCTTCCAACCTCAAACTCCCCTGTTTGTGGTCCCCTGTTCACTAGCTCCCCTAGGTCACTTAGCCTCTGGACATCACATGACGATACCTGTAGTCTTGAACAAGCACTCAGGTAAGTAGAATCTAAGGCAGCTTGAAGAGAAATTTTAGCAATAAGCTGCCCTGCTTCACAAGTGGCTTTAAACTCATTTCTACACTCTGAGGTTAACTTGTCCTTAAACTCTGACAGTCTGTCATATTCCAGATAATCATATTTAGACAGCATGGCCTGATAATTTGCTATCCTGACCTGTAAGAATGCAGAAGAGTAAGTTTTCTTTCTCCTCGCGGGTAGATTTTCCAGACTGTTTTGATCATTCATTGGCTGTAGCAACAACCAGTAACAATAGAACCAGATGAATACCAAAATACTCAAATCCTTTAGATTGCACCTGATATCTGTGACCACTATGTTTTGCAGTAGCTCAAATGGATCAGGGGTAGTAGCCCTGAGAGCTTTTGCTAAATCCAGTATTCATTCATTAATAGATAATGCCAACCCGCTTTGGGACACTGGCTGTAGAATATCAAAAGTTCATAGTGTTGTAGCCATGTTGGTCCCAGGATATTAGAGAGACAAGGTGGGTGAGCTAATACTTTCCTGCAGGTCTGGGATATCTAATAAAAGATATTCTCTCACCACAGCTTGTCTCTCTCAGAAGTTTAAATGTTTTTTCCGGAATTGCCTCCAAAGGAATTTCAAGTATTTTGTCATACACTTAAATAATTCCTGAAAGGTTTTTAAATCATCAGCTGAAAGAGGCATAGCCTGTGAAACAGTTTTATCAGGTAAGGAAGATGGTCCAGGTATAGGATTGGAAGGATCGTCCTGAAGAGTTGGCATTTAACCATCATTTAAAACATTTGTTGTTCTTCTGCATCTTGAACTTGATGAGGAATGATCAGAATTATCAGAGCTTGCAGCAGCAGGTGACTCATGAGTGGATGCTGTAGAATGTGGGATAATTTGTCCCTGAAATTGCAGATATTGAGGCCATGAGGGCCAATATGGCCATGGTTTTGGGGCCACATGGCAGAGAGAGATTTAGCCAGTTCAGAGGGAAACAAGGAGCACATAAGAATTAGCAATCTCAGGTCTATTAGGTGGCTCTTTTCCATATGCTTCCATGGACTTATTTTCTTTCCATCCATATGATTTCCTCTGTGGTGGAAGACGCCCATCAGAATCTGCAGAGGAGTCAGAGTTTTGGGATGTTAGAAACCTAATGAAGAAACTGGGACAGGAAATTGAAGGATTTTTTGTGGGATTCAAATCCTTAAATATGTTGACATGTGGGTTCAAGTAAACTTTCATTCGAGGTACCCTTGCTTCTTTTTGAGGGGGGGGGGGATCTGTACGGTATTGAGATCAGGACATCTTCCCGGATTGCTGACTCGGGTTTAGTAGTGACCCTCAGGTCAGGTGAAAACACAAAAGAAGCTTTTGGAACCACAGATTTAGTTGTAAAAATGTCTGTGCAGTGAGGATGTTACAGAAACCTCTCTGTGCTTTGCGGCTTCCTCCACAGCTGAAACCACTGGTGCAGATCAGGCTTTGATCAAAGCTGTTGGCAAAGACTGTTGGCTTTGATCAAAGCTGTCGGCAAGGGAAGCACTGCAGACGACTGTCCTGAACACTAATGCTGAGAGGGGCAGTGCCCCTGAAGCCTGTGCCAAATAGAAGGAAGGCAGATGACTCTTTGAATTCTTTGCTTGACATCCCTTAGCTGAAGAAGAGGAGGAAGGGCTTCTATAACAATTCTGTGCTGTAGCATGGCAGGTTCCAGTCCCATGCGCTGCCCCTCTCCCCCCAAGCAGTAACTGCTCCCTTGAAGAGCAACTCTGCACTCTCTGCATCGGCAGTTACAGCTCCTCTGCTGTAACTTAACTGCACTTAAGGCAGTGGAGACAGGGCCCGGTGCCAATAAACTGATGTGGCCTGATTTACACAATGAAATTAGGTCATCATAAGTCACCATGCATCAACCTATCTATGCACGTCTCTGCACTCAAAAAGGGCTGCATTATGGTGATGGAGTAAAATCACCTCCCTGAATAGTGTAGAACCATAGTCAACCTGCTGAGGTTGATGCAGTGCAAGTGTAGGTACTTCATGACCTATGTCAACTCTAACTGTCCTCAAGCAGTTGTCACTGCAACAGTGACCACACTGGTCACAATTGTGAACTCCATTGCCCAGGGGCCTGGAGACCAGAAGTCGCCCCCACTTTACAAACACTCCACATATTTTTGAAATGTCTCTTTCCTGATTGCCCACCTTGTGTACAGCTGCCAACAGACCATGCAAGCTCCACGTGTTAGAAGTCCAGAGTAAACAGGAAGTATATGCATGTTTTGAGCCTGTGGGGAGAAGAGATTATGCAAGCACAGCTATGGACCAGCCATAGAAACATTGCAATCTTTTTGTAGATGTCTCAGGGGATGCAGGCACAAGGATCTGACAGGCTTCAGCAGCAATGCTGCGTGAAAGTGAGGGAACTATGGCAGGCATACCACAAGTTCAGGGAGGCCAACAATCGATCTGGTGCTGAGCCACAGACCTGCAGCTTTTACATGCTGCTTGACATAGCTGGCGAAGACCCTGTGGACCACTGTGGGCTGAGGAGTCCATGACAAAGAGAACCTGGCCGTGAACAGTGTGTGAGGAGGAGACAGTTGAGGGATCCAGCTATGCTGCGAGCCAGGACCTGTTTGAGACTCCACCAGTCTAGCCAGTTCCACCAGCCAAGCATGTATGAGCCTGATTTAAGAGGAAAGAAATGTGTGTATGCATTTTCCCATATAATGTTTAAAGATGGTGCCTGGCCCATCCCCAAGTTAGCAAAACATATATATCGACATTGCATTGTTTTACTCATCTGAGAAGAGAGAGCCTTACAACAAACAGAGGCAGAGTTGGTATTTGCTTTTCATTACCCACTTGGGGCAGGGGGTGGGGGAATATGCAGTGCAGTTTGTATATGTACATAGTGAGGTCCCTTGTATCCACCTGAGAGGTCTTGATGTAACTTTCATGGAGGTCACTGCAATCCTCTCCTGAAGGTGTCTAGGGAAGGCAGTCTTATTTCTTCCTCTGCGGTAGGACGCTGTCCCGTGCCACTCCACAGTGAGTCAGGCTTGCCTCACTCTATTAAACAGGCTAGTGGCATACAGGCCTGGGCAGCTTCAGGACACCAGCAGTAGCTGTGCTCTGCGCCTTTGTAACCTGCAGGAATGAGAGATCGGCTAAAATCACCACCACCTGTGGGGAAAAGTGCCAATTATCAGTGCCATTTTCCTCTACTCGTGCCCATAGTTTCACATACACTGATCTTTGAGAACCACAGCTGGAGTACGTGTAGCCAAATGCACTATATTTGTGCACTGAAATGGACAGAAACTTTCCAATTTTAAAGTTTTGTTCTGTTAAGTTAGAAGTTTATATTGTATTGCCTTGCACATTTCTGCACGGTTTTTGCCACTCAAATGTCTATTTTTTGAAAATAAAATCTTTATTAGTTCACAACACGTATTGCAGAATGCATGGGTGGTACTTAAACCAGCCAGAACTGATAAGTGTACAGCACCACTGAACTCATAGGTTCAAGAAAACACCCAGTCATTTGGATAAATATACAGCAAGCACCACGTAATTCATAGGTTCAGGAAAACACACAATGTAATATCTATAAATATGCAGCAAGCACTACACAATTCCTATCAACACCCAAAGCTTCAGGGCCAGAGAACAGTCCAGCACAGGTCACTATTGTGGCTGACCATTAAAGTGCTCTTTCAAAACCTCTCTCATATGCATAGCTCTGTGCTGAGCTCTTGTAATGGGCCTTGTGTCTAGCTGTTTCAAAAAGTCAGCAGACAGCTGCTCCACCTCCACCCTGGTGGCAGCTTTCCCCGCTTTGTTTCACAGATGTTATGCAGGACACAGTAGGCATCTATAACCATTGAGATATCTTTCTCACTGAGATCCAATCTTGTGAGTAAAATCCACCAGCGTCCTTCAGTCTAGGAGAAGCACATTCCATTGTCATTCTGCACCTGCTGAGCTGGGAGTTGAATCTTTCCTTGGTGCTGTCCAGTTGGCCAGTGTATGGCTTCATGAGCCAGAGGAGCAAAGGATATGCTGGGTCTCCGAGAATCCTCTGTTTGGGAAAGCATGTCCCTGCTTGCAGCCTTATGAACAGTCCTATGTTCATAAAGATGCAAGGGTCATGCATCTTCTTCAACCATCCGACACTGATATTGGTGAAGTCTCTCTGGTGATCCATCAATGCTTGCATAACCATAGAAAAGTAGCCCTTTCTATTGATGTACTTTGTGAGAAGATGGGCTGGTGCCAAAATAGGAATGTGTGTGCTGTGCATCACTCCACTGCAGTTTGGGAATCCCATGTAACATTCTATACCTTGGGGGAACGCCCTGTAACCCCCATATTCCTCATTTATATATCACTGTAATAGTGCATATTAAAGCAGGCTGTGTGAGGTATCAGGAGAAAGGTTATAATATGCTGAAAGTCATTTTTCTACCTAAATATGCATATCATTAATGCAAATGAAGTTATGAGAATGTGTTGTATGGTTGTCTCTAAAATATGCTGTGAGTTGGGGAATCGCCCAGATATTAGCTCCCCAGAGACAACAGCAAAGAAAGTAACCAATGCCCGGGCGGGTTTCAAACAACTATCAACAGTCATTGTCCTGCAAGGGAGTTTCAATTCAATGACTCACTTGCACAAGGCCACACCAGGGGAATTGCTCAGCCTTGCCTGGTAACTCATTAGTGTCCTCCAGACATGCCTGGACTTGTGTTTTCCAGCCACATGGACTCATGGTATAAAACAGAACAGAGTGGCCCCATGCTTGCCTTTCTCTCCTTCCCCGCCCACCTATGCTGTGAGCAACAAGGACACTCAGAAGACTGAAAACTGCAACAGAGGAGACTGGCCCAGATTTCAAGGGTGAAACCTGTGTACTAGGAACTGCAATATCCAGTGGGGTTAGAAAAACTCCTTAACCTAGATGTTGCCCAGTCTAATAGGGTTGAGAGTTTACACTGTGTGCTTACATTTTATTTTATTTTATTTTATTTTAGTAACCACTCTGACTTTTTGTCTATCACTTAAAATCTATCTTTTGTCGTCAATCAACTTGTTTCACTGCTTATCTTTACCAGTGAGTTTGCCTGCAGTGTTTTGTAAATCTGCTCAGCTTTACAAAGGCTGGTGTATATCCACTTTCCATTGATGAAGTGGTGAACCAATTAATAAACTTGCACTGCTCGTCTTGAGCAGTGCAAGATGGTATATTCCTAAGGTACAAGACTGGGTGCTGAGGCGATTCGACTGGTGCCTTTCTCTGTGTGATTCATGAGTGGCTCTGGGAGCATTCATGCAATCTAGTTGGGTGTGGGGCTCCAAATGCGGTTATGCTGAGTGATAACAGCGCCCGAAGGGGTTTGCTGCTTGTCACTAGCAAAGTGTTGTGAGAGACAGCTCAGGCTGGAGAGTTAGGGGGACACAGAAGTCCCACACTCCCAGGCTGCACTCCGGGGATCCTGTCACACCCCATTCCTGCAAGTCCATCCACTGTTTCCTGCACATTGCCGAGGGTCATGGTCCTGAATAGCAGAAGACGATTAATGGCCCTGTACGCTTGCATGACAATAGCCCCCCCCTCCCCCCGGATTTTCCAACTCCATAATGATTTCCCACTGACCGGTAGGAATCCACCATTGCAAACTTCCACAGTATGACCATCTCTCACTTCTCAACTGTCAGTGCAGATCTCATTCTGGTGTACATACACTGGTGTGTTGCGGCAAGCTTGGCACACAGATCCGGGAACGTGGCCTTTCACAGTCAAAAGTTCTGCAGCCACAGCTCATCCTCCCAAACCTGCATTATGATGCAATGCCACAAGTCAGTGCTCATTTCTCAAGCCCAGAAGCACTGCTCCACTGTCTGCAGCTGCTCTTTGAATGCAACCAACAACCATGAATTCATTTAAGCTACATCCCTCAGCAATCCAAAGAAATCGTCATGCCCCATGCTGTTTCGGTTCTTCCTGCAGCTCTGCAAATACCAGATGATAGTTCGTCCTATGTTTGTAACATGGATTAACTACAGCAACAGAAAAACCCCTTCTATCATTGTACAAGGGTCTACACTATGGTGCTACAGTGGTGACAAGCCCTCAGTAACAAGATTACTACAACAGGACATTATGTTGTTCCAACTCACTGCCTCAGATGGTTAGAAAGAACTGAGTCGCAGTTAGGGTTACGGTGCCCTTTATGCCCTTGGAGGAGAGGGGGCAGAGTGTGAGAGCATGAAGGGCTCATGCATGACCCCTATTGGACACGGCTAGTGAAAATGTTCCAAGCTCCTGTGCTGGGGCAGATGGGCATGGACACCGTAAGTGGGCTCCACATTTGCAGTTGCCTGATGAAGAACTTTGGTTCTAACAGCTTTCAAATGTTTGGAAATGTAAATCCTGAATGAAAAGTAAATACTTGACTGCAGATGACATAAAATCTCTATCAGCCCGAGTTTCCTGGAGATCTGTGTCAAAGCTTCTAAATTTCTTGTGAAGAGAAGAAGGGAGCAATTGTTCTACTTCCAGCACACACCACAGAAAATCCTACCATTTTCTTTGGTCTAGCTTATTTGAAAAAAGCTCATATGCCACAATAACCACCAGCCTAAAGTCTTGATTGGGTCCCAGGCAGCATGCCTGATTTGGCAGTAGGGTATGGGAGCAACAGAATACATTTACTAAAGTGATGTGTGTTAATGTCCCATCTACACCGGGATCTCCACTAAGAGGGAGTGCAGTTCCCTCTCTTCTGCTTTTAACAGTAGAGCAGCTCCCATTCCTTAACCTCTATAGCTGGTGTTACCAAGAAAACTTTGGCCAAAGAAGCTGCCATAGGAGAGAACAGGTTACACTTGAAATACCAGGTAAAGGAACTAAGGGACGGAACAGAGGCCGTCCTAAAGGAGGTGACTATAGGTATCTTGGCCTGACTGATGTAGAGAAAATAACTTTTAACCACCTTGCAATGCAAGAAAAGCTGGATAGGGAAAACTGAAGCAAATGGCAGTAGTAATATGTACTCTTTAATTCTTCTAGACAGCTTTTGATTAACTATCACCTGAGGAAAACTTTTGAGAGCTAGATCCAACTAGCTATAACACCTAAGTCTCTAGTGATACTGTATCGAAGCATATAAAACACAACACAAAACAGGCAGGCTGAGCAAAACCATAATGATAGGAGATGAGTCTGCTGCCTGAAAATCTGGGATTTTAATGCTTACAGAAACTTAATCCTCCTGGAGTCAAGCTAGGTTAAAAAATCTTCATTCATATTTCTGTGAATGCTAATCTACACCATTAAAACAGACAGCACTGTCCCATATCCACTCAATTAAAACAAAATGAGAGAACCTTTTTTCTGAGATACACATCCTGTGGATCTCTGGGTCCATTTGGGTTTGACTTGCTTTGTTTGTACCGGGAGCTGATTGTCTGTCTGAGTCCAAGAACATGCTGCCAGTGCTTAATAAACTATCATAACCCTCAGACTATACTATAAGTCCATAGTGCTGGTTTTGACACTGTCTCCACTTCAGCTCATGCTACCCTTGTGTTTCTCTCAGAAGCCTGTACCACAGTTGCCTCCCACTGTAGGCTTTGGCTTAGCACGCCTCTATCCATAATGAGGAGAGTCGTCATTCCAGGTTGACCCAGCATGCTCCTTGATTTTCCACTCACCCCAGGTATCAACACCTTCAGACAGACCAGCACCTCCTTGTGGAGGGTCTCATTTATTTACAAAAGGCATTGCAGAACATAAACAAAACTTTCACCCCAACATCTCAGATTGGTGACTGGGTGATTTAGTCCATCTGTCCCGAGCCTGAGTCCAGCGTTCACCTCTACCCAGGTTCTTCCCCAGGAGTTTTCTTGGTTCCAGTCTCTGCCCCCTGGTAGTAGGCATCCTGCCCCTACTAGAATAAGATCCTTCTCTGGATTCAGGTGTTCGGGAAGGTCTGTCCACTGTGACTCTTCTCCAGAGACAATGGGTGATCCTTGCCAGACCAGGCCTTTTCGGGTGCCTGCTGACTGTGGCTCTCTGTCTAGGAGGCTCTCCTCCCTTGGAGCACCTCTTACAGGCGCCCCATTCTGGTGGGTTTCCCAGAGAGCTCACCCTATAGAACGTTCTGACTCACTCAGGCTTCTCCTGGGAGCTCCTCTTCCACATGAGCGTCCTGACTCCTGTTGGAGTTTTCCTCTAACTGATCTTGGATAACCTTTGTTAGGCCCAGTTCTTTACTACTTAGCCATCTGAGGCAGTCAACTAGAACACGTCGGGCCTTCATAAAGCAGACTGGACCCTAACCCCTGTAAAGGGCAGCTGCTCCATGACAAGGATAAAACCATGTTAGCTGGTCTGTGTTTAAAGATAGTTCAGGTGAGGCAGAAGCCTAGCTCAGATGATTGTACAAGAAGGGTATAAAGATGCAGAAAAGGCAGAAAAAACTGCCCAGAAATACCCACTGAACGAAAGCCAACAAACAAGAAAGAGGGCTTCCAGATGTAGCTATTGTGCATGTTTTGTCCTAAGTTCCTCTTCTCAGAGAGACCAGCTGCAATGGTAGCATGATCACACCTAGCATCTGTACATGTATTTTGTCTGATACAGAGATCAGGTTCCTTGGAAACTTGAAGACTGGATAACTCAGAGAGGCCATTTGGAATCTTTCTAGTCTGAGCCCTCAACATTCTCCAGGCAATGATGGTTTGAAGTTTTCCTCTTACCACCCTACTTTTTGGATAAGTCCAAATGCATAGGGTCCATGTTAGTGTCATTCTTCAGATGCAACTTGGGGTTGGGAATTTAGGCAGTGGATGGCATTTTGCCACCTCTGTGGACCTAGTGGCTTGGAACATGCTGCTTCTTTGATGAGGAAGCCTGGTGGCCAGTTTTATGGACACTTCCACTCACAACCTATAGTCAGTATTCCTACTGGTTTGTTTCCTCCTGAAATTGTTCCAAAGAGTATGGGGGTCTTGGGGTTGGAAGTGGGACTCATCAGTTTAGAGCAGTGGTGCCCAAACTTTTCCCATCATGCCTCCTGTGACACTGTATGGAATATAGGTGACCATTTATAATATTATTGATACCAATATTACAAAATTGCAATGAAACTTACAAGATATGCCATATAAGGTATCAGTGGAAAAGTCATGATTTGCTTCATTTGGGTTTCAATGAAGTCACACAAATGAAAGTCATTCTTGTCAGTTGCCAGCTTGTGCAGATCAAGGAGTGACTGGTTCACATTCTTTTCCAGGTGCAAGGCACACTCCATTGCTGTCAACCCATTCTCCCAATCATCATGATCTGGTTTCTTGATGTCCTGCAAAAAGATGCGACCGCCCCTCTGGTTCTGCAGCTTCATGAGTTTTTCAGCATGCTCACGCTCCTCGTGGGACTGGTACAGGAAATACTTGGCAAAGTTCTTTATATGTATGTATCATCTTTATATTGTGGGTTATACATGTGTGTGATATATATGTATCTCAAACTTGTGCTGTTTCTGGGTGACACCACCTAGACAGATTAGCATCAGCACTATCTAGCTTGTTTGATGGCCCATCAAGGTCCATCAGCTGTACAATTAACCTACTGAGAGAAGCCAGGTTTCAGAGTAGCAGCTGTGTTAGTCTGTATTCGCAAAAAGAAAAGGAGTACTAGTGGCATTTTAGAGACTAACCAATTTATTTGAGCATAAGCTTTCGTGAGCTACAGCTCACTTCATCAAAAGCTTATGCTCAAATAAATTGGTTAGTCTCTAAGGTGCCACTAGTACTCCTTTTCTTTTTGAGAGAAGCCAGGGGCTACGCCTATGAGTCAGCAGGACATGCCTGGGGACAGGGGACTCCAAGAGCTTTTCCATGCCCATGCACTGTGAGACGTACAAACCACATGGCAAGGATATAAAAAGGCAGGTGCATCTTGTCCATTTTGTCTTCAATCCTGCTTCTCTCCTCTGGAGTAACTTCTCTACAAACTGAAGCTTTGAACAAAGGACTGATAGAACCATGCAAGCTTTGCATGTGTTCCAGGGGGACTTTACAAGTCAGCAAACTCACCAATTCTGCTAAGAACCTGATATATGGACTCTGAAGTTATATATACGTATCTGAGTGCTTTTCCATTTAACAACTCTCTTGTTCTTTTCTAATAAACCTTTAGTTTTAGATACTGAAGGATTGAAGGCAGCATGGGTTTTTGGGTAAGATCCAAACTAGTATTGATCTGGTAATGTGGCTGGCCCTTTGGGGATCAGAAGAACATTTTCTATAGTGACTAAAGTTTTAAGTAGGTCCAGTAAAGTGAGAAGTTATTTGCTGATTGGGAGCCAGAGACTGGACTACAATAAAGGGGGCTGTGTGATTTCTTTTTCTTGGCTTCTTGATAACCAGTGTGGGGGATCAGGAGCACAGTTTGTGACTGGTCGGTGAATCTAACTACAGAGTTAACCACCAGTTTTGGGAGAATCTGCTCTCTTTTTTGCAGCCTGCCTTGACCGTGGCATTTTCTGTGTGGGCTACCCTAGGCACCTCAGGTCACATCTCCACTTACCAGTAATGGAATCTATCTGCTCTCCCCCTCCATGACTGCACAATTGGCTCAGCAGAGAAACTTGAGCTGGGGACGAGGGCGGAGAGGAGATGAGGGCAGAGCTGGCCTGGGGGGCAGAGCTGGGGCCAGGAGTGGGAGGGGAGCTGGGAGCAGCGCCACAGCCAGGAGCGAAGTCGCAGCTGGGAGCAAGGGGCGGGAGCCAGGCTGCAACCGTGAGCAGAGCCGGGAGTGGAGCCAGGGGGCATTCCCTCTCCATCCCCATAGGGGCTGGCCTGGGCCCCACCATGCGCCCCCCTGCCCCCGAAACTTTCCTCTGGGCACGCCTGCAGTTTGGGGACCATTGGTTAAGAGAGATCTTCCTAGGTACTAACTATAGCAGCATTTTCCAAGGTTGCAATATTCTGGGACTCCTGGGTATGTGTGTGTTGCAATGGTGCCGCACCGGTTTGACAATAAAGCAGTGGCTTAACAACAAAACTCTCCATCTATATGGCCCATCTCCCTCTATAACCTGAGAATAACTCAAGAAATATTGCAAGACAATGTTCGCAAAGCTCTCGGAGTCCCTGATGGAAGGGATGGTAGAAATAAAGTGTTGTGTTTACCTGGCTAAACAGTTCTGGCCCCCAGCAATACAAGTGCCAGTTCCTCCTCCCATATAATGTCAGTTTTATAAGCTGCCACACCTTCCCACCTTTAGAAGGGGTATGCAAATGCATCTTAGGCCTCTCATATCTTATTTTGTACAGGCCACAAAATCGAGAGCCGTCCCTACCTGCAGCATTTGCTTTATCCAGTTTTTCCTGCATCTGCAGGGTTAGCTCTGGTTCCTTCATCCCAGGCTTTAAGCTTGACCCTGTTCTGTTCAATGGAGGTTACTTTGGCTGAAAAATTTCAGTTCCGACACTGTTCCAGTACATCCATCTAGGGTTGAGGAGGAGAAAAGAAGCATAATGTACTGCATGTGGAGTTCCTTACGGGCAATCCTGTATGTGGAATTTCTCCTCTTCCCTTCTTACTTTCCTGGCTTTCAGTGGAGTTCTGCTGCTTGGGAAATGTTGTGGCAGATGGAAAGGGCCATATATGACTTGGGTGCTTTCAATTTGCTTCCGCCGCCTTGCTTCCAGGTTGGTGGAGTCATCATGATTAGGGCAGTAGTGAGGTCTTTCAATGGGACCTAGTCCTCTTGAGGCAGGAAAAGGGATTGCCAGCACAGCCCAGCAAAGGAAGAACTTTTTTTCCTTCACTGAAGTTGTTAACAGAGGAGAAGTGGGGCCAATGCAGGAGGGCAACCTAGTCCATGATTGCTCTCCCTCATTCAAAGACCTTTCACAGTGCATCAGGTTGCAGCCTCTCCTCTGGCTATGCCAGAACCTCTTACTGAGGTTGTGGCTACATTTCTCCCGATACGTCCTGATTTACGCACACCCCGTCTGTTGCCCCTTATCAAATTCCTCCTGGTACTAGCCAAGACGGTCATTCATCACACCAGGAGGAGGATGCTGGATGGGGGGTGCTCTGCAACTGTGGGACCTACTTCTGATTCCTTGTTAAGTCACATGTCTGAGCTGAGTTCCTCTGGGCAGAGGCAGGGGAGCCTTCCCAAAAGTGGGGGGGTAAGGTCCCCTGCCCCGAGGCCCCTTCTTGTCCCCCAAGATCCCACCCCCACCCTGGCCAAGCCAGAGTGGGGCCAGGGAGTCCAGGCCCCCCCGCCCAGGATGGGGCAGAAAGCTGCCCCTTGGGCTGCCCCCCGGCAGGGCAGGTGGAGGGACCCGGGCTCCCTACAGCTGCCTGTGTGGCTCTTACCCCGACCCGGCTCTGGCTAAGGGACGTGGCCTGGAGCCACAGCGCGGCCATGGTAAGAGCCATATGGGCAGCGGTGAGGAGCCAGCATGAACCCTCCACCAGCCCTGGGGATGGGGACACAGGCCTGGGGCTGCTCTTGGGGCCCCCCCACACTGTGGTCAGGTGGAGGGTCTGCCACGGCTCCCCACAACTGCCCACATGGCTCTGACCATGGTCAGGCTGCGGCTCCAAGGCCTTAGACCCCTTGGCAGAGCCGGATCAGGGTAAGAGCCATGCAGGCAGCTGTGGGGAGCTGGCATGGACCACAACTACCTGGGCTCGCAGGCCAGGCTCAACCAGCTGCTGCCCTTTCCGAGGGTGGGGCCTCAGGGGAAGGAGGAAGGGACGGGGGCGGGGTCCCTTGGCAAAAAGTGGACGGGCCATGGCCCCTGGCCCCCTCTGTTCCAGTGCCCCTGCCTCTGGGTGGTGTCCACTGACTCCTTAGTTCTCTTTCAGGAGCAGTGGGTGCAATTAGGGGGTTTTCCACTCAATGTCCCCTTTCGGTTATCTGAATTTCACACTATGACCTTATCCCTGGTTTTTCATTTGTCCCCCTCCGCCCGTACACAGTCCCTACCTACCCCCTGCCACCACACAGCCCCTAGCTACCCCCTCCCTGCATCCTGAGCTACTCCCCTCACTTCACACAGCTCCTAGCTACCCTCTCCTTGCACCCTGAGTGGTTTTCAAACTTTTTGAACGGAGTCTCCCCCCCCTTTGAGTTATATTTTTTGGTTGAATTCCCCCCACAGCCCAGAGAGGCTGGGTGGCCTCCTGAGTAAATCAGGGGGCAGAGGTGGCACTCCCTCCATGGACCCTGCTGTGGGGAGCTGGCTTGAGCCCCGCCAGCCCTTGCCCCCCCAAAATAGAGGTAAAACTATGCCTATGCCCAAGGGTTCCCCCCAGCCCGCCAGGCTGTGGTGTTTTTATAGCATACTGAGGGGGGCCTCAGCAAGAAAAAGGTTGAGAACCTCTGGACTAGATGATCCAAAAGACATGATATTTTTAACTTCTACGCTCCTATTTTGCATGGCTTTTAAAGCTTATTTTTTTGCCATGAGATGGCACTGTTGCCGGCAAACAAATTTCTCTGCTGATAGTCTGCTATAGAGCATGGATCTTAACTCTGATTCTACAACAAAGACCTCTTGAATGTTTTTTAAAATGTATTTTACCCTAAAGGAGTCACTTGGCAACAGCCACACAATGCTCTTTTCTAGTAACTATGAAGTCTCACAATTTGCAACCTCTTTCTCCCCTTCTCCTCACCTCTTTCCTTTAATGCTGTTCTTTTCCCCAGATGTCTTATTTCTTGCCTTTTCTTCAGTTGCTTCCCAGCCACCTCTATTTCGTAAGTCTCACACCAGTACTTCCAATCTGATGAAACCTGCTTAGAGGAAGATTTGGGCCTCACAGGCTACATGTGGGGGAATCCCCCTGTGATTTCTCTTTTCAGAGTAAGTGGAAAGAATTTATTCTTAGAACAAAAACAAGTCACCTGCAAAAACTACTCGGCTTGATCAAGTTTCTGTTCAGTAAAAAGAAAAGGAGTACTTGTGGCACCTTAGAGACTAACCAATTTATTTGAGCATAAGCTTTCGTGAGCTACAGCTCACTTCATCGGATGCACTTCATCGGATGTTCAGTGTGGCCCAGCAAACCACTCCACTGACTACAACAGGACCATGCGTTGCACTGAGCTGAACTTACAGAAAGTTAGCAGTTTCTCATTCTTGTGGGAGCCTGATATTTATTTTGGGCAGCCATGCTCCAAACCCCCAGGAGCATATTTGCTTCTCTCACTGAAGTAGTCTGGTGATATTCAGCACTATCTTGGGGAAGAAGGATGTGCAGTGTTGAGTCTAGAATCTTGCAGGTCTGCTTCACCTTCTATTAGTTGACTTTCAGGGGGAAGCTGGAGGGAAGGCAACCATGCTTTAGTTACAATTATGTTGGGTCACAACAGAAAAGGGAAGGAAGCAAAGGAATGAAATAGAAACAGATTAAATGTATCAAACACAAGTAAATATGTACTTGTTAAAATAAATCCCCTTCCTGTTATCTCCCTCCCGCCTCTGCTTTGCCTGTCAATGGTATGTTGTTTACTTAGACCCCAACCCTGCAAACAGTTTTGCACATTCTTGCATAAAAGCTAAGCACATGTGTTTGCAGGACTGTGGTCTTAGACTGCAAGCTCCTTGTATGGGACCTATTTTCCTACATGTCTTTAGCTTGTTTTTGGGTGCTTTTGCTATCCTGAAAGACAGCAACAATAAGGGAGTGAAGGGGGGAGGAGGTGCTGGAAGAAGGAGAGGCAATGGAGGAAGGGAAGAAGAGAGAAAGAGACAGACGGACAATGGAGGAAAAACAGAGGAAATCCAAAGATGAGCACGAGACAGAGCTCATTCCACCAGACAGCGTCCTAGTTCCAACCTGCACTGTCTACAATAACAATTAATACATGTGTGTAACAATCAGAAGGGATAGGGAAGGCAGACAAAGGTCGCAATAGGACCACAGGGTTACACAGACTAAGGCCATGGCTGCCAGTAGCTGGGTCTGAGTCAGGTTTTTTATGGGCTATCAACAAGCACTACATGATGACATCAGTACTCTCTCTAAGCTGCCTGCCTAGCAGGGCCGGTGCAACCACTAGGCGAACTAGGCGGTCGTCTAGGGCGCCAAGTGGTTGGTGACGCCAAAAAGCGGTGCCCTGGCTCGACAGGGAGGAGCCGCCTTCTGGAGGCGCCGGAGAGCCGGAGCGTTGGCTTGCAGGGGCGGCGAGCCCCAGCCATGGAGGAGCCGGCGCGGCGCAGGGGGGCAGCAGCCCTGCAAAGGCGGCAGCATCCCTAGCAGGGCGCAGCCACGCCCCTTGCCCCTCCTGCCCCGGAGGCGGCCCGGTGCCCCCCTCCCGGGGGCTCCTGTAGGCCGCAGCAGGTGCATGCGGGTGGCGGCCCCCGTGTGCCCCCCAGCTCCCTCCTCGCCGCGCTCAGGCTCTGCGGCTCCCAGGCATGTGAGCCACCGCTGGGGCGCGGGGCCCTGAGCCTGCTCCTGGAGGGGCAGCGGCAGCGGCGGCTCACATGGGAGCCGCAGAGCCCGAGCAAGGCGAGGGGAGAGCTGGGGGGCGTGTGAGCCGCCGCTGCCTCAGCACTCTGCGGGGGAGGGGCTGTGCGCCCGGCAGCCTGTTTTGCCTCCACGTGGAGCCAGCGTCTGACCGGCACGGGCGTGGTAAGGGGCGTCCTGGCCGGGGGGCAGCCAGGGAGCAGGGGGAGGGTTGGATGGGTCGGGAGTTCTGGGGGTCCTGTCAGGGGGCGGGGAGTGGTTGGATGGGGCGTGGGAGGCCCGGTGGTCTGTCTGGGGTCGGGGGTGTGGATACGGGTTGGGGCAGTCAGGGGTGGAGTCCTAGGGGGGCACTTAGGGTGGGGGGGGTCTCAGGAGGGGGCAGTCAGGGGACAAGGAACAGGGGGCGGGGTTGAGGGTTCTGAGGGGGGCAGTCAGGAGGTGCGAAGTGGGAGGGAGTGGATGGGGGGTGGGGCCCCGGGGTGGGGCCCCTCCCCCCCATCCTCTTTTTTGATTGTTGAAATATGGTAACCCTAGGCGAGGGGGGAGCCGGGGGCACATGGGGGCTGGCACCGCATGCATCCGCTGCAGCCTGCAGGAGCCCCTGGGGGGGTGCCAGGCCGCAGGAGGGGCGGGGGGTGCTGCTGCTCCCCTCTAGCGGCGCCGCTGCCTTTGCAGGGCTGCTGCCCCCCTGCGCCGCGCTGGCTCCTCCATGGCTGGGGCTCTTCGCCGCCGCAAGTGGGACATTCTGGCTCTCCGGTGCCTCTGGAAGACGGCTCCTCCCTGCCGAGCTGCTGCAGCGGCCCAAGCCCAGCAAAGCCAGTGAGCAGACTCTGGGCAGGGGCCACTGGGGTGGGGAGGGCTCGCGGGGGAGCTGTGCACCCTCCAGGGGAGTTCAGGGGGCAGGGAGGGGGGAACCTGGTCTGGGGAGCAGCCCCTGGGCACAGCTGGCCCTTGGGCAGGCTGGCCCCTGGGGTCTATAAAGGCTCGTTGGGATTTGCCCCTCAATGAACCAATGTGCGGGGGGGCCAAGGTGGAAGTTTCGCCTAGGGAGTAGAATATCCTTGCACTGGCCCTGCTGCCTAGTCATTATCAGTTGGCACTATTGTGGACTTGATGGGAGCCTGGAAGGGAGGATAAGGTAGTGGCTTTATGAACTAGTTGGATGCATAAGGGGAAGTATGGAGGGAAGCATAAAAACACTTCTAGGAGAGTTGGACAAATAGGCGAGCATCACAGGGGCAACAAGGACAGATAAGTAGGATGGCACTACACTGAGAAGGACCTTGCTGGATAGAAAACCCTGCTGGGTTTTGTTGCTGAAACCAAATGGAAATGTAGGCAGATTCCAGACGTTCAATTAAAGGCTACCTCTTATCTGTCTCCCCCTCCCCCGCCTCCACTCCAAATTTCAGACTGAACATTAAAGGGAGATTAGAGAGGCTATCAAAATAAAGAACTCAATAATAGTGGGGGATTTCAATTATCCCCATATTGACTGGGTACATGTCACCTCAGGACGAAATGCAGAGACAAAATTTCTCGATACTTTAAATGTCTGCTTCTTGGAGCAGCTGGTACAGGAACCCACAAGGGGAGAGGCAACTCTTGATCTAGACCTGAGTGGAGCGCAGGATCTGGTCCAAGAGGTAACTATAACAGGACCGCTTGGAAATAGAGACCATAATATGATAACGTTCCTGTGGTGGGAAGAACACCTCAACAGTCCAACACTGTGGCATTTAATTTCAGAAAGGGGAACTATGCAAAAATGAGGAGGTTAGTTAAACAGAAATTAAAAGGTACAGTGACTAGAGTGAAATCCCTGCAAGCTGCATGGACGCTTTTCAAAGACACCATAATAGAGGCTCAACTTAAATGTACACCCCAGATTAAAAAACACAGTAAAAGAACGAAAAAAGAACCACCATGGCTTAACAACCATGTAAAAAAGCAGGGAGAGATAAAAAGGCATCTTTTAAAAAGTGGAAGTCAAATCCTAGTGAGATAAATAGAAAGGAGCATAAACACTGCCAAATTAAATGTAAAAATGTAATAAGAAAAGCCAAAAAGGAGTTTGAAGACCAGCAAGCCAAAAACTCAAAAGGTAATAACAAAGTGTTTTTTAAGTACACCAGAAGCAGAAAGCCGGCTAAACAACCAGTGGGGCCGCTGGACGATCAAGATACAAAAGGAACACTTAAAGATGATAAAGTCATCACAGAGAAACTAAATGAATTCTTTGCTTCAGTCTTCACGGGTGAGGATGTTAGGGAGATTCCCAAACCTGAGCCTCTTTTGTAGGTGACAAAGCTGAGGAATTGTCACAGACTGAAGTGTCACTAGAGGAGGTTTTGGAATTAATTGAGAAACTTAACAGTAACAAGTCACCGGGACCAGATGGCATTCACCCAAGAGTTCTGAAAGAACTCAAATGTGAAATTGCGGAACTATTAACTATGGTTTGTAACCTGTCCTTTAAATCAGCTACTGTACCCAATGACTGAAAGATAGCTAATGTAACTCTAATATTTAAGAAGGGCTCTAGAGGTGATCCTTGCAATTACAGACCGGTAAGTCTAACGTCAGTACTGGGCAAATTAGTTGAAACAATAGTAAAGAATAAAATTGTCAGATACATAGAAGAACATAAATTGTTGCGCAAAAGTCAACATGGTTTCTGTAAAGGGAGATCATGTCTTACTAATCTATTAGAGTTCTTTGAGGCGGTCAACAAACATGTGGACAAGGGGGATCCAGTGGACGTAGTGTACTTAGATTTCCAGAAAACCTTTGACAAGGTCCCTCACCAAAGGCTCTGATGTAAATTAAGTTGTCATGGGATAAGAGGGAAGATCCTTTCATGGATTGAGAACTGGTTAAAAGACAGGGAACAAAGGGTAGGAATAAATGGTAAATATTCAGAATGGAGAGGGGTAATAGTGGTGTTCCCCAAGGGTCAGTCCTAGGACCAATCCTATTCAACTTATTCATAAATGATTTGGAGAAAGGGGTAAACAGTGAGGTAGCAAAGTTTGCAGATGATACTAAACTGCTCAAGATAGTTAAGACCAAAGAGACTGTGAAGAACTTCAAAAAAATCTCACAAAACTAAGTGATTGGCAACAAAATGGCAAATGCAGATAAATGTAAAGTAATGCACATTGGAAAACATAACCCCAACTCTACATACAATATGATGGGGGCTAATTTAGCTACAACTAATCAGGAGAAAGATCTTGGAGTCATTGTGGATAGTTCTCTGAAGATGTCCAAGCAGTGTGCAGCGGCAGTCAAAAAAGCAAACGGGATGTTAGGAATCATTAAAAAAGGGATAGAGAATAAGACGGAGAATATTGCCCTTATATAAATCCATGGTACACCCACATCTTGAATACTGCGTACAGAGGTGGTCCCCTCATCTCAAAAAAGATATACTGGCATTAGAAAAGGTTCAGAAAAGGCCAACTAAAACAATTAGGGGTTTGGAACGGGTCCCATATGAGGAGAGATTAAAGAGGCTAGGCTTTTCATCTTGGAAAAGAGGAGACAAAGGGGGATATGATAGAGGTATATAAAATCATGAGTGGTGTGGAGAAAGTGAATAAGGAAAAGTTATTTACTTGTTCCCATAATATAAGAACTAGGGGCCACCAAATGAAATTAATGGGCAGCAGGTTTAAAACAAATCAAAGGAAGTTCTTCTTCAATCAGTACACAGTCAACCTGTGGAACTCCTTGCCTGAGGAGGTTGTGAAGGCTAGGAGTATAACAGGGTTTAAAAGAGAACTGGATAAATTCAGGGAGGTTAAGTCCATTAATGGCTATTAAGGAGTGGTGTTCCTAGCCTCTGTTTGTCAGAGGGTGGAGAAGGATGGCAGGAGAGAGATCACTTGATTACCTGTTAGGTTCACTCCCTCTGGGACACCTGGCATTGGTCACTGTCGGTAGACAGGATACTAGGCTGGATGGACCTTTGGTCTGATCGAGTATGGCTGTTCTTATACCAATGAACCAATGCCTAACCCCACCATCAATAGGATCTCCATATAGGGAATCCACTTTTTATGGGTGGCTGTTCACAGTCATTCTAAGGGATATATTGCATTTCCCACTGGTTTTTAAATAGCTGTCTCATGGAAGGCTGGATTTTTATTTATTTATTTATTTTTTGAGTTAGGCTCTTTTTTTAGATTGCTCATTGTCCCAAATCTCCTACAATGTGTTGTTGCCACTTACATTAATCCTATTAGCTTGTTGATACTATTCCCTGCCATAGAAAGATGCTTTGTGCTAGTTTAAGTGGTGCATTAGAGTGAAAACAACAAAGCACTGAATAAAACAGTCCTGGTAGCAAATAGTATCATCCTACTTTGTTTAAATCAGACAAACCACCCATCATAAATTTGAGACGGCGTAATGAGCAGTCGACTCTCCATGGCAGGCGAGATCACTGGAAAAAAATATTTTCACAGTTGCTGATTAGTAGAACTTGCTGCTACAGTTGCAGACTTTACCACTCTCTGTTAGCAACAAAAAAATTGGGGGGAGAGTTGGAGAGGAAGAAATATGTTCTATTTCCCCACTCCCTGATGTCTTAGCCAAAGCTATAATGAATTTCATCAGAAAAATCTTTTCCTGGGATTTTCTGCTGCAGCAGCATAAGAACAGTCGTTGGCCCTGTCTTGAGACAGCCATTTTAATAAATATATGCCCTGGTCACTCCACATCAGATGGAATAATTGTGTTTCCAAAAGGCATTTATATTTAACTTCTCGGTTTAAAAATAATTTCCTAACATGGGGGAATCTGGTATAGATGGGGTTTAAATTGTATCACCTCAGCTGCATGCTAGATGCTGGTGACCTCAACACAAATTCGAGGGATTAGTTTTATTGATTTAATCTTTCTTTGCCAGTTGGAGTCTTAATGGCAGATTCACAATTAGTTTGTTAACTCTGGGCTTGTGGTTGATTCAGCTGTTTCCAAGAGCCAGAATGAATCAGATTTGGGCAGGCAGGGACCGAATTAAAAACTGCTCCCAAATGTATGATGGGAAATCAATTAAAAAACAAGCACAGGAAGTTTGTGTACTGACCTAGGATAGTTCCAACTTCAAGAGTGTTTTTGAGACAGCTTATGCTTAATTATATAATAATGCTCTAACCAGTAAGGCCCCAGTTGAACTGAGTGCCTTTTAAGAGTCAAGAACACATGACTAGTGTTTGTTAGAAAAACATTTTTTTTAGGACTATGCAAGCCTTGTGTTTACAAAGCCATGGTACCTCAGGTTGTGGTTTTGTCAGATCTTACAAATTAAACAGGGTTGGATCTGGTCATGACTTGTACAGATGAGGAAAACATAAGAAGCTGTGTGTGCTGAAGATTCAGTAAGCAACACTCTTCCCTCTGAGGCCCTATCCCCTAAAAAATATTCAAGTTACCTGAACCTAGACTGCACTAATTGAAAATCGCAGCATGCATTTCTGCAAGAGGGCTGAATTCCTGTGCAAACAACTGCCCTATTGTGCTTCCCACAATGCCTTATGGAAGGCCATCATGTAATTGTGCTGCCAGCTAGCCTGAGCCAGATCCAAAGACCCTCATTCTTATTGGGATCCAGGTAGAACTAATTAATTCCTTATCAGCCTCTGGCTCATTCTGGCATTGAATAGAATGCCAGACAGTGCTGTGACAAAATTAAGGGCCTGAAGAAGCAGCATGAGGTTGCAGAGAGTGAGGGTATGTCTATACAACAAGCCCTACTGCAGCCATAGGTGCCAACTCTGTGGGTGCTCCAGGGCTGGAGCACCCATGGGGGAAAATGGTGGGTGCTAAGCACCCATTGGCAGCCCCCCATGAGTTCCCCTCTACCCCACCAGCACCTCCTTCTCAGTGGCAGGCCCTGCCAATCAGCGCCTCCCACTCCCTCCCTGCCCATTGCAATCAGCTGTTTTGCAGTGTGCAGGAGGCTGTAGGGGAGGTGGGAACAGGATGTGGTGTGCTCAGGGGAGGGGGTGGAACAGGATGGGAAGAGCGGGGGTGGGAGGTGTGGCATTGAGGGAAGGGGTGGAGTTGGGTTGCGGCCTCGGGCAGAGTAGGGGCTCAAGCACCCCACACACAATGAAAAGTCGGCACCTATGACTGCAGCTATGCCACTGTAGCGTAGAATGCTTGCTACAGCGATGGAAGGGGTTTTTCTGTCGCTGTAGTTACTCCACCTCTTCAGAGGCAGCCGCTAGGTCAATGGAAGAATTATTCCATTGGCCTAGCAGTTTCTATACCAAGGCTTAGGTCAGCTTAACTGTGTCTCTCAGTGAGCTCAAGTGACTTGCTAGGGTCATGTCCGTCTGAATTACAAATTTTGGTTGATGCAAACGTTTATATCACTTGGGTGCATGCATACTTGGCTGCTTGTGTTGGTGGTATGCATATTCATGTCAATGCCAAGTGTGGAGAGCTGCTAGGTGTGCTCATCAAGGTGGGAAACCAAGAAAAGGCATTTCAGAAGTGCACAGGAGGTATTAAAGGGGGAGGTGGCTTCTGGTCTCCAGGATCCCTTGGGCAGTGGAATTTACAATTGTGATCAGAACAGTCATGTCACAGGGAACAGGGCATTGTGGAACACCTACTAGAGGAATGTTAGGGTCAACACACGTCCTATAGCATCTATACTTGTGCTGCACTGACCTCAATAGCTCGACTGTAGCTCTACACCATTTGGGGAGGTGATTTTACTGAGTTGCTGTAACAGGATGCTTACATAAACAAGTTTAAGTGTAGACATACGCACAAATAGGTGATGCACGGCAACGTACATCATCCTAACTTTGTAGCATAGACCAGACTTAGGTCAACTTTTATTTTAGGTGTAGACAAGGCCTAACTGGACCTCTGCAGTTCAGAGGCATTTCTGCCCCTTCTGAAATGAGCTCGATGGGATTCTTAGGCCCAAAGTATCCACCAAGCCTCCTGTGGACTTGCACAGCAGCCAAGTACAAGTTTGGGAGCCAGAATTGTAAGTTTGTCATCCCAGACCTGCTGTCAGAGCCCCAGCTAATGGTAACAAAACTGAGAACATGGCAGGCAAGATATAGTCCAGTATTCCAGTTCTTTTGTAACTGTTACCATTTGTGCTTTCTGGACTAGGAAGAGGAGAGATCTTGGTTCAGATCACTGCCATGACTTTTATGAGAGCTAATAAGAACGGCCATACTGGGTCAGACTAAGGTCCATCTAGCCCAGTATCCTGTCTTCCAACAGCGGCCAATGCCCGGTGCCCCAGAGGGAATGAACAGAACAGGTAATCACCAAGTGATCCATTCCCTGTTGCCCATTCCCAGCCCCTGGCAAACAGAGGCTATGGATACCCTCCGTGTCCATCCTGGCTAATAGCCATTGATGGACCTATCCTCCTTGAATTTATCTAGTTCTTTTTTGAACCCTGTTATAGTCTTGGCCTTCACAACATCCTCTGGCAAAGAGTTCCACAGGTTGACTGTGCATTGTGTGAAGAAATATTTCCTTTTGTTTGCTTAAAACCTGCTGCCTATTAATTTCATTTGGTGACTCCTAGTTTGTGTGTTATGAGAAGGAGTAAATAACACTTCCCTATTTACTTTCTCCTCACCAGTCATGATTTTATAGACCATTATTATATCCCCCCTTAGTCGTCCCTTTTCCAAGCTGAAAAGTCCCAGTCTTATTAATCTCTGCTCACTGGCAGCCGTTCTGCAGTATTAAGGATCTACAACCTATCCTGAAGGATGACCCAACACTCTCACAAATCTTGGGAGACTGGCCAGTCCTTGCCTACAGACAGCCCCCCAACCTGAAGCAAATACTCACCAGCAACCACATACCAAACAACAGAACCACTAACCCAGGAACCTATCCTTGCAACAAAGGTTGTTGCCAACTGTGCCCACATCTATTCAGGGGACACCATCACAGGGCCTAATAACATCAGCCACACTATCAGAGGCTCGTTCACCTGCACATCCACCAATGTGATATATGCCATCATGTGCCAGCAATGCCCCTCTGCCATGTACATTGGTCAAACTGGACAGTCTCTACGTAAAAGAATAAATGGACACAAATCAGATGTCAAGAATGATAACATTCATAAACCAGTCAGAGAACACTTCAATCTCTCTGGTCACGCGATTACAGACATGAAAGTTGCTATATTACAACAAAAAAACTTCAAATCCAGACTCCAGCGAGAAACTGTTGAATTGGAATTCATTTGCAAATTGGATACAATTAACTTAGGCTTGAATAGAGACTGGGAGTGGCTAAGCCATTATGCAAGGTAACCTATTTCCCCTTGTTTTTTCCAACCCCCCCCCCTGCCCCCACGTTCTTGCTAAACCCTGGATTTGTGCTGGAAATGGCCCATCTTGATTATCATACACATTGTAAGGAGAGTGGTCACTTTAGATAAGCTATTACCAGCAGGAGAGTGGGGTGGGAGGAGGTATTTTTTCATGCTTTGTGTGTATATAAAAAGATCTTCTACACTTTCCACAGTATGCATCCGATGAAGTGAGCTGTAGCTCACGAAAGCTTATGCTCAAATAAATTGGTTAGTCTCTAAGGTGCCACAAGTACTCCCTTTCTTTTTGCTAATCATTTTTGTTGCCCTTTTCTGAACCTTTTCCAATTACATCTTTTTTGAGATGGGGCAACCACGTCTGCATGCAGTATTCAAGTTGTGGGCATACCATGAATTTATATGGAGGCAATATGACAGGAATCAGCAACCTTTGAGAAGTGGCGTGCCAAGTCTTCATTAATTTAAGATTTCGCGTGCCAGTAATAAATTTTACATTTACAGTGCCCCCCCCGCCCCCCCCCCCAGACAAAACCCCAGACTGGCAGTGGCCTCAGCAGTGTCGGCGGCCAGGACCCCGGCTGGCAGGGGCCGGTGGACGGAACCCCAGACCGGCAGCAGGCTGAACGGCTCAGCGCGCTGCTGGTCTGGGGTTCTATCTGCCACCCGTGCTGCCAGTCGGGGTCCCGGCCGCTGGCCCCGCTCAGCCTGCTGCCGGCCTGGATGGATGGAACCCCGGGCCAGCAGCGGGCTGAGGGGGGCCGGTGGCTGGGACCCCAGCTGGCAGGGGCTGGTGGACAGAACCCCAGACCAGCAGTGCAGACGGAACCCCAGATCGGCAGCGGACTGAGCCGCTCAACCCCCTGCCAGTCTGGGGTTCTATCTGCTGGCCCCTGCCAGCAGCTGGCCCCCGCTGGTGGGCAGGCAGTTGGTGAGAAGGGATCCAGCCAGCAACAGGACCCACCAGAACTGATGGGGAGAGAAGGCAGAAAATATGGGACAACTTGCCCATTTTAAAGAAGAAGTCAGGACACCTACAGGAGGGCTTAAATATGGGACTGTCCTGTTAAAAGCAGGAAGTCTGGTCACCCCCATACCCTTAACTGATACAACTACATCGGCAAAACTTTTAAGTGAAGGCCAGGCCTTAGTGGTACTAAAATGGTGCCTAAACTTTCTGGAATGTTTTATGCAGCAGGAGCTGACTCTAACTAGAATAGCTGGAAAAGTTTCTACACTCCTTGAAAGTGGCATCCTTTGTCAGAAATAATTCCTTTGAGTCCTTTTTCTAGTGTAGCTGCAGCTTTAGAGCTCATTCATATGGTATAGCAACCTGGCTTTCCCATAGGGGAAGTGTCTGTTGTAATACAGACCCATATTCCATAGAAGTATGGGGAAAACCTATTTCTAGCAAATGAAGCAATTATGAATCATGTCATTAGGCAGAGTGTAAATTTGTATTAGAATGGTTTCAATTATCCTGGTCCTTAATGAGCAACCATAGACATGTTAGCTATGGCTCTAATTGTGTCACTGGGCAGGGCTTCAAAGTGGTGGTGGCCTCCTTTTGTTTCTGGGCCATTGGAACAGTGAGAATATTTGCTGTTTTAAGGGCACAAGCTGCCATTCAACCTAAAAATATCACACTGTGGTTTTGTCTATGCTAGAAAAAATAGTCTTACAATAAAAACAGCCTTGTATTACAGCAACTGCCAACAATGGTGCAACTGCACCAGTGGTAGCAAGCAACAGTGTAAACATTGAAAGGAGGGGGAGAGAGAGAAGCAGGCTCATTTGCTTTACCATCATGTCATAAAGAACTATTTATACCTGAGACTTAGTATTGATACAGCTGCACCACTGCAGATTTGAAAACAACAGCAGATTTTTAAACTAGACCAATCTCCCACTGACTCACTATAAATTCTGCCTGAGAAAAGAAGATTTGTGCCCAAAAGCTAATCAAAATCATGGTCAGAAACTTTTCCCCTGTTGATAGGTCTTCTGGGAATGGCAGTTGTCAGCTGAAGAACACTCTCACACATGTTGTTCACAGCAAGACACTCGCTGGCTGAGGAGTGGAAAAAGATAGACATAACTGCTTTTTTTTTTTTTGAAGCGCGTGGGCTATATTAATCACAGTAAAACTTACTGGTGATTTAAACAGGCATGTCGCTTATATACAGCCTGAGCAAAACCGTACCACAAGCACAGCTACAAAGCCTGATTCTTTAACATACATTTGTAAAGACTTAGCAAATGATATCTTTCTGTTTTGAATGTAATAGCTGTTGTGTTGTTGATGTAAAAGGTGTTCTCTGTCTGTGCTTTTGTTTTGCCTCAGTTCACTAGTTGCATTCTGTACAGGAATAAAACAGTGTTATTTAAATCATTTCCTAGTGCAGAGTAAAAACTTTCACTGCTGTTTTATGTTAAGTCCAACTGTAAAACTTCTAGCAATTCAGCTCTGCACACTTTAGTACTTTTTGTATACAATATGAGTATTGTTCTTGTAATGATCAGATTAGGTTCTGGCTACATTTGGTTAGGGAGGGATGGTCTGAGAGGATTCCTGCTCTGTCAGCTGTAGGCTAGGACATTCCGTCCTCATGAAAACAATCTTTCTGCCCTTTGAAATTCTGGAGATAATGGAATGTAAACACATCTCAAAAATTCTGACAATTGTTTAAATGCCACTCATTGTGTAACTTCTTGGACCTTGAGCTTTGTGTTTTAGAAGGATAACAGGACTGTCTTGAAAATCTAAGTACTTACACAAATAGTATTTTTTACAATTCACTGGAATTTTTTTACAAGGTCCTGTTGAAAAACTGTATTTGTCCAGTGGACAAGCCCAGCCATTTGTAGGGCCCTGCATGGATACAAATGTATATCCACGGATGCGGATATCCGTGGATATAAATCGGTATCCGTGGAACCGCAGGGATCTCCCGGGAACCGCAGTGGCAAAAGGAACAGAACGTGGGGCGGGGCCGCCACTCCCAAAAGCCAGCGTTCCGCGCCAGCAGCTCCTCCAGCACGGCTGTACCGCCCCCCAGCCCCACCCACTGGGGCGGGCACCAGGCTCACCAGCAGCTGTCCCTGGTTGCGCTCTTGTGGTAAAGCGGCATGCATGCTCCCAGACAGGAGACACAGACAGCTATGTGGAAGGGACGGGGCAGGGCTGGGGGTGGGGCTGCGGTGGTACAGCCGTGCCAGAGGAGCTGCCAGAGTGGGGCACTGGCTCCTGGGAGCGGCAGCCCCATGTTCTGCTCCTTTCACCGCTGTGGTTCTGTGGATACTGACTGGCATCCGTGGATATAAGTTTGTATCTGTGCAGGCCTCTAGACATTTGTCTATCTCTTCTGCAGACAAGGGCATAGCTACATTGTAATGGCTAGAGCTGTGCCACTGTAGTGTCATAGCATTGATGCTTCGTACATCGACGGAAAAGGTTTTTCTGTCTCTGTAATTAATTCACCTCTCTGAGAGGTAGCTGATAGTTAGGTTGATGGAAGAATTCTTCCGTTGACTTAGCTGTGTCTACAGTGGGCATTAGGTCAACCTAATTATATCAAACAGGGAGCAAAATTTTTCATAGTCCTGAGCAATATACCTAGCTCAATCTAATTTTTAGGTATAGACCAGGCCTACGTTAGTTCTTACCTTTATTCTCTTTCCACTCTCAAATAATTCAGGTCTGTTCTTTCCATTCCTAGATTTCAATTTAAAAAATCTGCAGGTTTCAGCAGAAAAATGGAAAATGTTAAAAACCAAATGCTTTGGTTTTAAAAAAAGATCTAATTTTGTGTTTTAAAAAAAAAGATTTTGAATGAAAAATTTTGACCAGCTCTACTGACTTATACAATTAACAGTATAATTAGTAAATACTATTGCTAGAAACAAATAATTCTATTACTAAAATTAATTTACATTTTATCTTTTTAATGTGAAGACCCTATACTTACTTATTAGAATATTTGAATCAGGGACTAAAGGAGGGGAAAAAATGCACAGGGTAGCTTCCCCACCTCTCCTTGGACTGAGTAAACAGCTCTTTTCCGCACATTCCCCTCCTGTTTCAATCTACTTTAACCACTGATTTGCATACATTAGTAAAAATTAGTAATAAGTATGGCTATTATGGGGAAGTTTGGAAACCAAACTAGCAAGGAAGGGTATCTTCATCTAGTACCAAACTGAATAAAATGTACTTTAATCTGGCATTGAATTAGTTATGTGGATGATATGAAAGGCTCTCTGCTTTTATTCATCTGGATGAAATGCCAAAGGTCACAGTCAACTGTTCTACAAATAATATGTTAAAAGAAAAGGAGTACTTGTGGCACCTTAGAGACTAACCAATTTATTTGAGCATAAGCTTTCGTGAGCTACAGCTCACTTCATCGGATGCATACTGTGGAAAGTGTAGAAGATCTTTTTATACACACAAAGCATGAAAAACCACTCTCCTGCTGTTACTCTGAAACGAATAATATGTTGTAGCTGGATTTATTAGAAAACTTTAACATCAATAGTAGTAATTTCTACTAAAATAAATGTAATTGAATCCTATACTTCAGTTTAAGATAATTGACACAGAAGTCAGAAAGATTCCTTTTCTCCCAGCCCACCTCTGTGGCATTACACAACTGGCAGGGCGCATGGAGGAAGCAAGCAGCTATACAGGAAACACTGGATGGCCTAATATAATAGACAGGTTTCAGAGTAGCAGCCGTGTTAGTTTGTACTCGCAAAAAGAAAAGGAGTACTAGTGGCACTTTAGAGACTAACCAATTTATTTGAGCATAAGCATACGCTCAAATAAATTGGTTAGTCTCTAAGGTGCCACTAGTACTCCTTTTATTTTTTTAAAATAATAGAGAATTTTATGTTCTTAAAAAAATAAGGTAAAATAAAGATTTGCAGGGAAAAACCAGGCTTACACAGTAGACTTGCTATTATTGATGAGCCCTAATTTTCTCCTCTGACTGCCCAGGACTCTTCACCTCTACCCCCAGTAGGTTTTTAATGAAATACTAGTCGTTTTTACAGAGAGTTTTACTGAAAAAGTGGACTTTGTGAGACAAGAGGGAGAACATGAGCTGGAAAGGAAATGACTAGAAATACCTATCACTACATGCAACTTTTCCCTTTCCTGTGCCACTGTTTTTCACTTTACAGTGGAAACTGCTAAAATTGGTTCAAACAGTTGTTCAAGTCAGTGTTCTTCCTGACCTCAGGCCAGGCCGGGATTTTTGTCAGATGACCAGGGCCTCGATCCTGCGATATGTTCTTTATGGGCGTAGTCCTGCTGTCCGCAGAAACCCAGGCCTGTGTTACAGATGCATGGTTAAAACCTGATCTATAGAATAACTGGATGATGGCTGGGCCATGCCCCACTTACAAACCAGTTCAACAAGCGGGGTCACTGTGGCTCATGCGCCGTTCAGCGCTCCAGGCTGGGCCCCACGGGAGTGGAGCCAACAGCCGCGCCGTTTGGCACCCTGCTCCTGGTTTGCTGGCCGGTGTGGACGCCTGGCTTGGGCGTGGCGGCCGGGGAGACAACTGCCCCGCTGCGCGGCCAGGGAACGGGGCAGGGGGGCCGGGGCCGTGTGGACGGTGGAGAAATGCAGCTCCCGGGGTGCGTGAAAAGGGTCGGGTCAGGCTGGGGCTCAGGCCGGCAGCTCGGGGGAGGAGGTGGAGGTGGCGGCGGGTCCCCTCGGCCGGTCTGTCAGTCTGGGCGGGCGGAGGCCGCGCCTTGGCGGGGGTTGGGGATAGGCCCGGGCTAAGCAGCGGCCCCTCCCCCCCGGGCAGCTTTGCGTGCGACGCGCCGCGAGGCCCAGGCCCGAGACCCGGATGCAGCTCGGCCGGGCAGGCTCTGTTGGCCGCGAGGGGGCGCCGGCCCGGGGGCGCCGTGTCGCGGAGCGTCGGGGAAATGGCGGAGCTCGCAGCGGGCCTGGCCGCGGCCGCTCGTGGGGGGTAGCGGCACCTCCCCCTCCCCAGCGGCTGGCGGTGCGTGGGAACGGGGTGCTGGGCCTGGCTGGCGGAGGGAGGGGCTCGGGCGGGGTAGGCCGGGCGCCTCGCTTCGCCTCCTCCTGGTGGGCAGGCTCCGCAAGGCGGCCGCGCGGGGCCTGCCCGGGAACGAAGAACGGGCGGCCGCGGGGCTGGGGCGAGAGGCGGGGGCGGGGGCTGGGGCGAGAGGCGGGGGCGGGGGCTGGACCAAGGCGGCTGCCCCAGCCGTTGGGTGAGTCAGCAGCGGCGCGCGGCCGGCCCCCCGTGACTCAGCAGCGTCAGCCCCGGGTTATGCTCAGACATGCCGGGCCGCGGCCAGCGGAGGAGCTAAGCCCCGACTTGCCTTCGTCTGGCGACGCTATTTAAAGGCGGCCCGGCCCCGCCGCTTCATGCCAGTGCAGCGCTTCAGCTCAGCGGCGTGTGCGGCCGCCAGGAGCGCCCAGGTGAGGCCGGCTCGTGTCGCCGCTTGGCGTTATCCTTGCGGGGCATGGCTGCGCTCCTCCGTGCGGACTCCCCGCTTCGCCCGCTGCCGGGCAAGCTGCTAACACCGGCTGTCTTCATTTCAGGCAAATGTGCAACACCAAGATGTCAGCGGGGTCGGACGACCGCCTCGGCGCCTCTTCCATTCCCCACGCCGAGCAAGAGGCGCTGGTGAGTAGCCCTGGCCCCTGGCTCTCAGACACGGAGGTTTTCCTGCTGGCTGCGGGGCTTGGTGCCAATGGACCTGTTGGTAGACAGGTGTCGAGGGTGTGGATGCTGACTGCTCCTACATCAATGCTAGGAAATAGATGTTAATATTGGATTAAAGCCAGGGAAGTGAAGGTGGATTCTCTTTAGTCGCCCAGTTGTGGAGTAAATCAGCTTTCAGGGTTGGAGTGAAGGATGATACAGCTACCTAAACTTCATGTTTCAGGGATTTTGTTGTATTTAAATGTGTTCTAAAAGAAATGTTTTTAACAGGTGTTTGATTTTAATGCCAAGTTTGAGCCCCAAACAGATTACTAGGTCCGTTCAGAATATAAAATCCATAAAAATAGCATTTACAATGGAAATCTTGACAGAATCCAATTAGAGCGTTGGGAAAGGGGTATCTTCTAGCACTACATGGTGTTTGTATTGTTTCTGAGAGTCTGAATTTTACTGATTCCATTTAACTGTATGGAGACAGGTTTCAGATATTGTTTACCCATTGTTTCATGTTCTCTATGTATATAAATCTCCCCACTGTATTTTCCACTGAATGCATCCAATGAAGTGAGCTGTAGCTCACGACAGGTTATGCTTAAATAAATTTGTTAGTCTGTAAGGTGCCACAAGTACTACTTTTCTTTTTGTGAATACAGACTAAGACTGCTACTCTGAAAGCTGTGTTAATGTGTATCGGCAAAAACAACGAGGAGTCCTTGTCACACCTTAGAGACTAACAAATTTATTTGGCCAAATACAAATAAACTTGAAGTGCCACAAGGACTCCTCTTTGTTTTCATTTAACTGTGGGTTTTCAATATGTCACAATACCATCTTGTGCTGCATCAGAACTTAAAAGCAAAACAGGGTAAGAGACATAGACCTTATAATGAAAAGCCATGGGGTATGGTGATTCATTAAGTGTGTCACGCTTCTGTCTGAGTACTGTACCAGAGCTGCAGCAATGGTGTTAGTCACTATCCTATGGTTTCTTTCACATCAGGTGTGACTTAAGTTATTTAAAAAGTTATGGCATGCTATTCCAAGTGAATTTACTTTGTTAGAAAAGTTAAGTAGTTACTAATAGTTTAAAAGGCTAGAAAGGTAGGAAAACATGAAAAAAGCCAGATGTTCATGAAAGAATACCATGCAGCTTAGGATGGAAAAATACACTGATTTATTTAAAATCAAAATACCTTAAAAGTTGGAGGGTTTTGTCATGGAAATCAAGGGAGTGATTGTAAGGCCTTGATCTGCAATCCATCTACAATGCCTGGGTGGGCCCTTGTGTTTGTATAGAGTCAGCAGTGCTCCTTGTGGGCACAAGCTTCCTCCCACACCTATCCAGTTGCAGGATCAGATCTTAAATAATTAAGAGCTTAAGTAATACACTGGCAATTTACAACGCTGCAACTTTCTTTTTCTGGAGTGTGAAAAAACACCCTCCTGAGCGTAGCAAGTTTCAGCATTGAGAAGCTCCAGTATAGACAGTGCACCAGTGCTGGGAGCTACACCCCTCATGAGGTGGGGTGTGGTTTTTGTTTTGTTTTTTAAGAGCGTTGTGAGAGCTCTTTCCCAGCCCTCTGCTGCAAGTACATAAGTCATGTTAAAGCACTGCCAGTGTAGACTAGCTCTAAGTTCTGTCTGCTTATGGTACATTCTCTCTATTTCAGTGAGATGTTCATTCCCTTTATGAATCTGTCGTAAAATCATACGAATAGCTATAATGGGTCAGACCAATGGTCCACCTAGCCCAGAATCCTGTCTTCTGACAATAGCTGATGCCGGATGCTTCAGAGGGAATGAATGATACAGGGCAATTAGAGTGATCCATCCGTCCCCTGTTGTCCAGTCCCAGCTTCTGGCAGTCAAAGTTTAGGGACACCTGCAGCATGGGGTTGCATCCCTGACCATCTTGGCTAATAGCCATTAATGAACTTATCTAATACTTTTTTGAACCCACTTATACATTGGGCTTTCTTAACATCTTCTGGCACTGAGTTCCACAGGTTGACTGTGCATTGTGTGAAGAAGTACATCCTTGTGTTTTGTTTTAAACCTGCTGCCTACTAATTTCATTGGGTGATCCCTAGTTTTGTTATGTGAAGGGGTAAATAATACTTCCTTATTCACTTTCTCCACACCATTCTGATTTTATAGTCCTCTGTCATATTCTCTTGAAGTCATCTCTTTTCTAAGATGAACAGTCTGTCTATTTAATCTCTCCTCATATGGAAGCTGTTTTATGCCGTCTTATTATTTACCCCTTTCCTAATGGTTCCCAACATACTGCTAGCTTTTTTGACTGCTGCTGCACTTTGAATGGATATTTTCAGAGAACTATCTGCAATGACTCCAAGATCTTTCTTGAGTGGTAACAACTAATTTAGACTCCATCATTTTGTATGTATGGTTGGAATTATTTTTTCTAGTGTGCATTACTTTGCATTTATCAATGTTACATTTATCACAAGCTAAATATGAGTCAATAGTGTAACACTATGGCAAAAAAAGGCAAACATTCTGGGATGTATTAGCCAGAAGTGTTGTAAGGAAGACACGAGAAGTAATTCTTCTGCTCTCCTCTGTGGCCTCAGCTGGAGTGTTATGTCTAGTTCTGGATGCCGCATTTCAGAAAAGATGTAGACAAATTGGAGAAAGTCTAGCGAAGAGCAGCAAAAATTATTAAAGGTCTAAAAAACATGACCTCTGAGTGTTTAGTCTGGAGCAGAGAAGACTGAGGAGGGGACATAAGTTTTCAAGTACATAAACGGTTGTTACAAGAGGGAAGGAGAAAAATTATTCTCTTTACTCTCTGAGGATAGAACAAGAAGCAGTGGGCTTAAATTGCAGCAAGGGTGGGTTAGGTTGGACATTAGGAAAAACTTTGTCAGGATAGTTAAGCATTGGAATAAAATTAGTAGGGAGGTTGTGCAATCTCCATCACTGGAGATTTTTAAGAGCAGGTTAGACAAACAACTATCAGGAATGGTCTAGATAATAATTATTCCTACCAGAAGTGCAGGGGACTAGACTAGAAGGCCTCTTGAGGTCCCTTCCAGTCCTACAATTCTGTGATTGGATTTCATCTGCCATTTTGTTGCCCAGTCACCCAGTTTTGAGATCCATTTCTAACTCTTCACAGTCAGCTTTGGACTTAACAATCTTGAGTATTTTTATATTGTCTACAGACTTTGCCACTCACTGTTTATGCCTTTTTCTAGATCATTTATGAATATATTGAACAGCAGCTGCTCCCAGTACAGATCCTTGAGGGACCCTGCTATTTACCTCTTTCCATTTTGAAAACTGACCACTTATTTCTACCCTTTGTTTCCTATATTTTAATACTGATCTATGAGAGGACCTTCCCTCTTATCCCATGACTGCTTAGTTTGCTTAAGAGCCTTTTGGTGAGAGACCTTGTTAAAGCCTTCTGAAAGTCCAGGCATATCTACTGGATAACCCTTGTCCACATATTTGTTGACACCTTCAAATAATTTTACTAGATTGGATTCTGCATGATTTCCCTTTACAAAAGTCATGTTGACTATTTCCCAACGCATCGTGTTCATAGATAGCAGGGGTAGTCAATAGGCGGACCATGGGCCAAATCCGGACTGCCAGACGCTTTTGAATGGACCCCAAAATCTTATTTACTTAGAATTATTGTTACTGTACTGTATTTTATTATTTTCTCTGGAGTCTGGACTTTGCCTATACCTGACCAAGATATTTGGACCTTGACAAAAAATAGACTACCCTTGATCTATAGTAAAGAACACAATTATCAGGCACACAGTTTTAGCCAGTTTTCCTGGTACTGATGTTAGGCTTACCAGCCTGTAATTTTCAGCAATGCCTCAAGGCTTTTTTTTTTTTTTTTTTAAAGGTGGTTCCAAAACCATCTTTACTGACACGTCAATCTGGGATGGTTCCTCAGATTTGTTACCTAAAAAGAATGGCTAAGGGATGAGAATCTCCCCCATATCCTCTGCAGTGAAGACCAATGCAGTGGCCTTGTTTTCATTGAGTGCTCCTTTAGCACATCAATCTCTAGTGGCCCCACTGATTCTTTGGCAGACTTCCTGCTTCTGATGTGCTTTAAAAAATTTGCTGTTAGTTTTTGTCTTTTACTAGTTGCTCTTCAAATTCTTCTTTGGCCTCCCTCATTATACTCGATTTGATGGAGTTTGTTCCTTTTTTGTTATATATCCATCTGTTGCATTTCAGTGATATGTTTGTATTGTTGGGTTGAGCCAGTAATTAGGTTGCCTAACCCTTTCCATATAAAAAATTCTTGTGGCCCTTTTGTTTTTAGAAAGCTCTAACTGCTTCATAGTTTGCATCAAACCTTTGAAATATGGCAGAAGGAAAGTCCTTTGGCCGAAGAGCTGTCTGTTTTGTCCCATGGCATTCCGGTCAGGTTTTGCTGAGAGATACGTTTTTGAAAAAAGCCATTTCCCTTATCTCACTTGTTCTTCAGAAATATTTTGTCTCGATGCTGAAATAACTAAACATGAACATGTTAGGACCAGGTTCATGCTGCTGCTGAACCAGCAACAGCAGCATTGCACTCTATCTTTGGAACATTTAAGAACTGTTAGAGCTGCTGTAGCACAAGATGATGTGGGGAGAGAGACACAGGGGCTTACACCCAAACCCAGCAAATAGCTCTAATGAGCCATATAATTAACTTTGAGAGCACCATATGGGGTAGGAGCTGCCACACCTCCTAGTGGTGCGAGAGAGCTAGGTTGGGTTCCCCCTTCAGATACCAACCTGCTACTTACCAGCTAATGTAGTAAGTCTTGTAGTTCAAGAGAGAGCAGTCTGTGCTACACTGCTGAAAGTTCAGGGTTCACACCCAAGTGGTGGTGTATGATTTGGGGGAGGGAGGGTTATTATAGTTGCGTGTAATAGGGTTTGTTTTCTTTTTCTGAAAAAGAAAAACCTAGGCAATTACGTAAGTATGTAAATGAATCTTATTTAGGTTGCAAAGACTGTTGTTGCCTGTGCAATCTTACTTTAGCCTCCATGTACATATGTATTTTGGCACAGTCTTTAATTATGTGATGACACACAGATTTTCACAGAACCCCTGTTTCATTTGATGTGAACAGTAAATGCACTGGGGGGAAATGACAAAATTAAGGTTGCACAGGGAACCAAAAATCTGCCATGTCCTAACTTTGAGGTGCTTGACTTTTCAATGTAAATAACACTCTTTTAACATAGTTTTTGTGGGAGTAATACAAAAGTAATCTATGGATCTTTGGACTCTTTGGGGAGGACCTGCACTATAAAAATTAAATATGTTGTTTGCTTTTTTTTTTCCCTTTCAGGTTAAACCGAAGCCACTATTGTTGAAGTTGTTAAACTGTGCTGGTGCCCAAAAAGACACTTTTACAATGAAGGAGGTAAATTATCAGAACTTCTCATTAACAATGATGGATAGCAATAAATAGAAGTGTCACACTAACAATTTTACCATACTTATTAGTGATCCCATAATGAAAGAATAATAATGTGGTTTACTGGATAGGGCATCAATTTGGAAGCTGGAAGATGGTTCTGTTCCTGGCTCTGCCACAGTCCTGCTTTATGACCTCGATCGAGTCACTTAACATCTATACCACAGTTTCTCTTGTCTGTAAAATGGAGTATATAGCTTTGAGAACTGCAGATGAAAACTGCTATGTAAAGTAGTATTTATTTATAACTGTTAATATTAATATGGAGTTGCAGGTGGTAATTGAAAGGAGAATAGACTCTTTAGGGGGTTTGAAATAGGTTATTTTATATTGGTTTTATACTTCAAAGTTATAAATATATTTAGTATAGCTATATTTGTCTTGCATTGTAGGTAATATTCTATCTTGGCCAATATATTATGTCTAAACAATTATATGATGAAAAACAGCAACATATTGTCCACTGTGCAGATGATCTTCTTGGAGATCTATTTGGGGTACCAAGCTTTTCTGTAAAAGAACACAGGTAACATTTCATATTCTTTGAGAGAGAGATCAGTATGAAATGTATGTAACACACCTAAAGTGTGTGTTGGTTTGCAATTTGTTGCATATTTTATTTGCATAAGTCTTGACAGATGGAATTGTCATAATTGTATTCCCACTGGCCAAGTATCTAGTTTTTTAGAGGGAGGCCCGATTCAGCCTGCATTTATATCTATAACTGCCAGACCTCAGAAGCAACACAAACTTCTGAGGTTCAGTGACCTTATGGGCTTTTGTCTGCTTTAAAGAGAGATTCTTCTCTTTACCCCTTGAGGTAACAGCAACATAATTTAGACATTACACAAGCACTTAAGTCTGTCCCCTTCCCATTATGAACTCCTTGTGCATGGGAGACCAAGCCCAGTAAAGGGGGTTGCAGAGAAGAGGCATACTCTTTTGTTTTTCTCTAGGCAGCTACGCCACTCATCAGTGCAGAGTGACAGTGGTTGAAGATTTCCCTTTGCAGCAGGCTAGACTTTCTTCTGAAATAGGTTATATTGCTGCAAAGCCAGGATGTATGACCTGGGTCTTCAAACTGCCCTAAAAGTTTAAGATATTTTTCTCTGGATTAAACCCTGAAATAATACTGTACAAGTTCCATTAAAAATGCTTTGAATCATGACTAGAGATGGTCCAACTGCTCATTAAGTGAGAAATGGCTTTTTGACAAAATTGAAACTTTAAGAGGAAAATTCCTGATCTTGTTGAAATTTTTCATTTTTTGAGAAAATTTCAAAATGGAATTTTTTCCAACTTTTTAGAAAAAAGCATTTAAAGTTTGTTTTGGTGGGGGAAAACACTTTCACTTTTTATACTATTCCCTTTTTACAATGGGGTGGTGAAAGAGGAGTGGAAAGCTTAAAAAAGCAAAATCAAAGTGGTGGTGGTGGTTTCCCCACCAAAATAAAATGAAAACATCCAAAAATGCTGTGAAAAGTTTTGAACAAAACAGAAGCATTTTCATTTTTTGAATTTTTCATAAAATGCGCTTACCTCTTTTTTCAACCATCTCTAATCATGACACTACAAAATAATCAGTGTTTTCAGCTTGGTCTTTCTCTCTTCTATTTTGGCTAAATTTACCACAGTAAATAGGAACTTCCAATTTATAATTTTTAAATGTATGAAATGTCTGTTTTGTCTCCCTTCAAGGAAAGTATACTCAATGATTTCCAGAAACTTGATAGCAGTTAGTCAACAAGGTAAGTTAGTGTTGAAAGGCCTTTTTTGTGGGGGAGAAAATGATCTTTATTAATGCAAAAGTCCTGAACCTGTATTAACTTACTTTGTTGGTGATATTCAGTTAACTGCAGTCATTGATAGATGACGTAATTATTATCACTTTTTTGTAGCACTGTTGGAGGTGAATTGCATCTTTTACAAATAAATTGTTTAAGGTTATGGGTCTCGCACAGAAAATGGGCTTGAACTTGCTCATAGTGAAGTCAGTGGCAAAACTTTCATTGGCTTCAATGGAAACGGGATAAGGCATTATGTGCAGACTTTGATTCTGCTTTCTTTACATACTCAACTCACACTAAGAAATGTATTTTTAAAACAAAATATTTGAATATTGGTTCATCCTTAACTACCCTGTCTAATTTGAGTTAACATTTCTCTTGTAATAGTTTACATGATAAACAATAAAAGTAGCAGGAAAAAAATCTATATACTTTGTTCTTATGAGTTTAATAAATCCATATATAATTTCATAAAATAGACTATGGTCTAATTAAATTTATTCACATCTGCAAGAGAAGGAAGGATAATGCAGCTGTGATGTAACTTAAATTTAAGAAATGAGTGAAATGAAAGTTAAATATGGGGTGATTTTTTTTAAAGGCGCTTAAATCTACATTTATACATGTGTAATCTGCTTGATTTTCCAAAGTATGGAGCACCTGACATCTCCCATTGGCTTCAGTGGGTAGAGTTGGGTACTCAACACTTGAAAATCAGGCACCTGCCTAAATCTGGACTTTGGGGCTTAACGTTAGGCTCCTATTTTTGAAAATCTTGGCCAGAACAGCAGAGTGGAAGGATAGAAGTAGAGAAGATCTCAAAGATAAAATCTGGTCAAATAAAGAGGGTACGTGCCTACTATACTTAACTTTGTTCTAAATGGATACCTTTTGTCTTGAAAATAACTAGTTGCATTGTGTAGTTCAGGGTCCATTCTGACAATGTAGTTAGAACAATTATTTCTATGTCTTAGTAGTATATTAGTGACTGTAAACATCTCTTGCAGAGCTTGATATCTTCTTTTGTAAACCAGTGGATCTTGTATGTGTCCCCTTGTAAATAGTGTAGAATCATTCTGTTGATATCTAGCTAAAAAGTGTATTTTTTTCTTCTGTGAGAAATCCCAAAACAGTTACATTTCTTTTTTCTTATAATTGTGTATGTAATGTTACAAAGAAAACCTTGAACCTTTCTTAACATTTATAGAATCACTTCATACTTGTAAGTATACTCTGAATTAAGATTTAAAACAACATGTACAAAGTATTTGCAGTATATTTTTACAACTTTCACAGTAGTTCCTTGAGCCTGCAGATACTTCCTTTCTGATGCATTGCATTATGTATTTTTCTTTTTCAGAATCTATGGAAGCAGACGTATCTGAGAATGAGACCAGGTGCCAACTTGAAAAAGGCAATGTTCTAAAGGTGATCTAACTACTTGATACGTTCTAACATATACACTCTTTCAAGTTTCACAACTTCAGTTGCTTTACCACTGAGATTTGGATGCAGTTGAAAGATTAAAATTAATTTCATCCTATCCACATTACTACTATGCTTACTTAGTATTTTTGTTAAACAGGAATCCATGCAAGAGTTAGTTGACGAAAAACAGACATCCCCAAATTTGACTGCTAGACCAACTACCTCTTCTAGGAGGATGCTTAGTGAATCTGGTATGTGCACATTTATAATGCAGGATTTTCAATATTTTATACCTTTCAAGAGTATGTACACCTAGAGCAAACTTGTATGTCACTGGCTCATGTTATCTTTTGTGGGGGAGTCCACATTTTCATGTTTTTAGCCATTGTGAAAGGTACCAGATTGACAGCCCTGGAGAATGAGCTTCTCTGCTTATCCATAGAATAGATACAATGTGGGTAATGGCAATATAGGCTTCCCCACATGTTTGTACGTCTCCTGGCACAGTGGTTTCAATCTTTTTTTTTTTTTTTTTTTTTTTTCATTTATGGACCCCTAAAAAATTTCAACTGCAGTTACGGATCCCTTTGGGAATCTTTGACATAGTGAAAACCACTGTCCTAGCACAATGGGGCTCTGGTCCATGACTAGGTGCTATGATAATACATACAATAACCGCACCAGCATGGTGCAGTCCTGATCTGCAAGGACTACCGGTAGGGTGATAGGGTAACTCAGTCTTCATGACTTTTCAGTCCTCTGCCTTTATACTGATGTCACCAACAAGGTATCAGTGGTGTTTTCTTTGTGATGTGGACATCTTTTCACACACTGCACTGAGACTATCAAACTGATGTCAGGTAACTCTTCAGACAGCCACCAGATTGTAACTTTTGGTTGCTGTTTGTAACCTACTTGTATTGGATTTAAGCCAGTGACATGGGGTGAAAGGCTCTATTTTATCCAGTTATCTTGGTCCAGATTTTCAAAAGTATTTAGTCACCTAAATACCTCTGATTGGCCCTCTGATTCTCTTCTCTACCTCTCCCCTCTACATGGCAACTTAATATTTATTGGTTAATGCATTCTTTAACATCTGAGGTATTGATTCTGATATTTAGTAGCTGTAATTAGTGGGTGTTTTTGAGTGGGTGGGTTTTTTGAGTTATGTTTAAACTTTCAACCTCTTGGTAGTGACACTTCATAACTTTCAATTATATGTAATACACACTGGTAATTTCCACACCAACCTGCATTTTATCACTTATCTGGTGATTCTTGATAGTTGTGATAAATTGAGTAACAATAACCTTTCACATAAAATCATAGCATGCAATATTTATTTTGTTTTCCTATGTTCAGTAATATTTTGTTCAGTTGTTTGATCTATGTAAAGTATTTCTGATATGCTTGACTTTCTAGTATTTAGGCAGCAGTCATCCTAGCCTATCATAAAACTGTACTGCATTTATAAGCCATTCACGCTACATTAAAAGAACTCTTTAATGTTGTAACTCAAACTGGTGAAAGGATGAAAATTCACAGTTAAGGATTATAACTTGTAATACTTACACACAACCCAGAGTAATCAGGTGTTCTGTTGTGCCTGCTTATTGCAAGCTTAATCATTAACTCTGTTTTTGCATCCATTTGTCAGTTTATTACAGCCTTAAAATTCTTTTAATATAGTGTTTTTATGTACACTGTTTTTTTAATTTGTAGGAAATCTTCCCCTTAAACCACTATGCTCGTACATTGGGATGATAGCGGCTCCTTTGGAGCCGCTACTATTTCACTGTAAATGTTTAGAAACCGTGTGTTGGCATGTTATCAGTGCCTCATGGAGAGATGACAACTTAATGAGGACAACGATGGACAGGAGCAACGGTTGGGCCTGGGGGCATCTAAGTTTGAAGGTTGGGGCTCTCAGGGCGAAAAAAGAAAAGAGAGGGACTGAGCCAAGAAGCATCAAGGGAAAGTAAGAGGAGTCACAAAGTATGTACAAGTGTTTTGTTCTTGTTGTTTTTTTAAAACTAAAGATGCCAGGCTTAGAGGCCCTGGGGTGGATTTTTCAAACTTTTTTTACAGTGCAAAGAAAGTATTGGGCAGTAGAGTGAAAGGCACCTGTAGGTGGCAGCAGGCTCTGTTGAATGGTCATTGAACCAATTTGCCAATCCTGGTAGGGAATTTCACTCCACTGCATTTATTACATACTGACTTGGCAGCTGCTTATTAAGTCTTCGTCAAGTTCGTTTATAATGCCTTTTCTTAATATCAGTGGAGTTGAATTTTGATACATTCATCCCCAAAATGCTGTCTCCCTACTCCCTCCCTCCCTCATGCTACCAGAGTCCAAAACGTCAGTGTTTTTTAGTTCTTCGGCTTAAAACAGTGTTTCCACAGTTGATACCTTGAACATCATGTTTTAGCCTTGAAGGAATTTTTAGTGTGGACTTTTATACCCCTGCAAATTGGGTTTATAATAGAAATTCTGATACCAATAAATATATTATTGCATGCTATGCTAAAATAAAATCCCCAATTTCCGGAGGTGGCCGGGAGTTCGTTCTTATGATTCCTTAATCATAGTATCTACTGCCTGGAGAAATGACCATTTATAGGGGCAGTCAGCGAAAAACAGCCTCTGAAATGTCAATCTTTTGCCCATTTTACACCATTTTCTTTTAGGAATATGGCAAGAATGTGTTTCATTGTCTTTTTAAAATAGGTCAGGTGCCTTTATTTAATTTTCCATTGAAAAACACTGAATAATTTTAATATTAAAGTTATGAATAAGTAAAATCCAGTTTAAACATCTACTAAAATGCATGTAACGTGGACTTCGTAGATGCTTTTGGATTAATAAGCTTTTTCTCTCTGACACAGAAGAAAATTCTTCAGATGAACAACCTAGTGAAAGAAGAAAACGGCATAAGTCAGACAGCATTTCGCTCACATTTGATGAAAGCCTTTCTTGGTGTGTTGTAAGTGGGCTGTGCTGCGAAGGAAGCAACAGCAGTGACTCAATAGACTCTGCAAGTCCTGTAAGCAAGATGTATTTTTATTTATGTTGAGTTCTCAAATTTCCCAGACATGCATCTTGATTATCACCTTAATATTTGAAACAAATAATGCTTCTAGTTATGTCAGAGAATCTGAGTGTCGTATTTTATGTGGCTTGGATCACAAAACTTAAGAATAGAATTTTCTTAAATCTTCATTATGAAAAGTGGTGCCTCTGAATTGTGTATGAATATCTGTATTCCCAGTGAGAGTGTGTTTCGTGATTAGAGTAAGTTATTTACACTTCTCAGTTTCCCATCTGTAAAATGTGGGTTAATATTTACACACCTTTGTTAAAGCATTTTGAGATTTGATAAAAGATGCTGTAAGTATTATAAAATTTCAGTACACAGAAGTGAAATATTTGTTAAATTCACACACGCTATCACCTGCTTTTCTGTATATCTTAAATGTTAGCAAATGTAAGTTCAAACTTCGCTTGTGTTATATTTCAACATACTAGTTTTGGAGCCAGTTCCAATATTCTTTTCATTCATTTAAAAATAATTCTTAAAGATTTTATTAGTCCAATAATATATTTCTAAGTGGTGCAACTGGAGGATAAATCCCAACATCTTGAGTGGTATGAGGTATTTGGCTAAGACATGACTATTTTATCTCTGGCCCACAGCCATTTAAACAGTGTTTCTCTTTACTGTTATGTTTAAATACACATGTAGCAGTATGAGTCATAAGAATGGAATAATGAAGTTAAATATATTCACCCCTCCCCTTTTTATTCAGGATCTTCATGCCAGTTCATTAAGCGAAAACTCTGATTGGTTTGACCAGAGTTCTGTTTCAGACCAGTTCAGTGTTGAGTTTGAAGTTGAGTCCATTTATTCAGAAGATTATAGCCATAATGAAGAAGGACAAGAGCTCACAGATGAAGATGATGAGGTATGTATATTCCTCATCCCCCCCACCTCCTCCACCCCTCCCCCCCCAGCTAAATCTGAAATGTTATAGCAGAAGCATTTTGTTGGAATCCAATATGAAACATTTCCATAGTCTTCTTTCATGACTGTATGTGCTGTATGGCAAATATGTACTGCCATTCTTTATACTGAGTTTTCTTTGTACAAATTTAATCATGATTCTGCAAGAAGCTCCATGTAGGCAGAGCTCCATTGGGGTCATTTATAGGGCCTGAAGGGACCATTACAATGATTTAATCTGACTTCCTCCATAACATAGGCCATAGAATTTAATCCAGTAAAATTCACTGGCTGGCTGTTGGAGTCACTGAGGTTCAGTGCAGGGTCAGGAGTCCACTTATGCATGGTTTCTTGCAGGATAAAGGTCTTAGCTTGGAATATGTATATAGAACTTTATTGGAAGAAAACCTCATAATTTTTGAAAGGCAAAACATATTAAATAGGATATTTATCTGCATAAAGTTAAAAGTGAATAGAAGTATTTTTAGAATACATTTTTAGAAACTATTTAAGATCTTATATCAGGGGTTGCCAAACTTACTGACCCTCAGAGCTGCATACGACAATCTTCAGAACCAAGACACACCTGCTGGGGCTTGGAGCTTCAGTCCTGCGGGAGGTGCCTGCTGGGGTTTGGGGTTTCAATCCTGCTCCCGCTGAAGCCCCGAGCCCTGGCAAGCATGCCCTGTGGGGCTGAAACTCAGAGCCCCCACACCCCACTGCTAGGCAGAAGCCCCTACCCCACCACCCTGCTACAAGTCAGAGGTCCCAGGCTCCCCTCCCCAAGTGTGATAGGTGGAGAATGGTGGGAGTGTGGGGGGCTCCATGAGCCACACTTCAACATTAAAAGAACCACATGCGGCTCATGAGCCACAGTTTGGCCACTCCTATCTTATATTATTAAGAGGCCACATAGGTAGCCTTAAAAATTACAAACAGTGAGCTCTATGGTGCAGTGTATTAGAATTAGTGTCTTGCATTTATTGTGTTGACTAGTGAAATACTTGTTGCTAAAGCTTTTGTTCACAATTGACATTATCCATTTGAGGGAGGCCCACTGTTGTCTGTCTATATTGTAAATCTTCCAAGAGGTTGTTCCCAAATGAGAACAAAAGTTTTTAGAGCTGGTAATTGATTACAGTGTCTGTACCCGTAAGTAGTAGTGCTCCTCTCTTAATTCAGTACACCAAGAAAATGCATGTAGTATGTAGCCACATCATCTAGAACTTTAGCAAGTACTATTTTCTATCTGATAAAAAGTTTAAACAAAAATATTCTGTCAAGTGTGCTTTACTACTTGTTCAGGGTTGTTTTTTAATAAAACATTTAAAATTGAAAAACAAGTAAAAGGAAGTTAAAATATATTTCCTTCCATCAGGTATATCAGGTGACGATATATCAGACTGAAGAGAGTGATGCTGATTCATTCGATGAAGATCCTGAAATTTCACTCGCTGTGAGTAAATCCTTAGTTCATGCAAAATCACAAGTCTTGTGAAATGAAAGACCAGGACTGGGAACATATATGAATTCTGTGGATATTGCAGTGATTTTAAAAATAAAACCTGGCTTTTTCTTGCATTAAAAGGAAAATGATAGTTTGAGGTCTTTCAGTTACCGACCTATAAATCAGTCTTTCTCTCTGCCATTTTAAAGTTGTGGATACAGGAATTTCAAATTTTACTGGCTCACTCAGAGTAAGGGGCACACAATTTAGAGCCTAGATCTAACTTTTTGTTTAAAACACAAAGGAAGGATTTTTTTTAAAAAAAAGCTTTTTAATTTTTTTGGAAACCAAAAGCTAGCATTGTTTTTGTCTACAAGAAAACAAAATAAAACTGGCCACTTTTAATTTCAGTGTCCAATCTGAGTGAAATAAAGAAAATAGCAAAAAATTGTATATTGAAAATTCACTAAGGATAAAGGAACTGTTTTAAAATTGTCTAGAAGATTGAAAAGATCAGTTTCTGTATTTTTTTTTTTGTGTATAGTAAAGTTTTTTAAATTTCAGCACATTGGCTTGTCAGAATATCTGAATTCAGAATTTGACATGTCTTTAAAGCTAAATACTAAAGCGTGGAACATTTCTTTAAATTGCTATTATGAACTCAGAGTTGCATAGGAGAATTAGTGATCCAGATCATGTCATTGGCTGAGCTGCCTTAATCATGCTCGTACTGTGGAGCCAGCTGTAATGATACCTCTGGGAATATAAGGAGGTTTTTTTTTTTAAATGTCAAACAGAATATTTTTAAAGTTACTTTGTCTAGATTTAAATAGGTGATATACCTTTATTTCTTATTGCTCTTCATTCACAGTTCATGTCTGAGTAGAAAAAGGCATCTAAAACAAGCATTTTAATTATGGTATTGCCAGTTGCAGCTCCATAGTTAACCTTAAGTTTGCCACTCCCCAAAATTACAACACTCTGAGAATGGAATTTATATAAATTTGTTAAATACCTTTAGGAGTGAAAATGAATTTTAAAATGTCTTTTAAGGAGTTGAGCATCCAGTGTTAGTCAAATTGAGGTTTTTGGGGGAAGGCTCTTGAATAATGCACACATTTCATATAGTTTAAACTCACTGAAATCTTGAGTAGACTAGAAAAAAATTTTTAGGATTACTGATCGTTTTTTCACAGTATTCATAATTGGAAGTTTTTCCTTCAGCAGAGACTGGAGAATAGTGTTCTTCAGAGAATTTCAGAAAAAAGTGCTCTTTCAAAATAGCTGCCACCTTCAGTTGTTTTCAGTTGTACTGAAGCCACAGGTTTCCCCCAGTTGGTAATTTTTGAGAAGAGCTAATTGTTCTCAGTACAACCAAATATTACTCTCCACCTTGTGATCTCATAGGGTCTACCTGCTAAAGGCAGGTTGTCATCTCCTTGGGAACAATGGGAGGCTATAGCCATTTGTAACGATGATATTGACCTGTGATCTCATTTACATTAAGAACAATGGGTAATGGCAGCCATTTTGAAACAGGGCAATTCTTTGAGTTTCTCCAAAGAAGATTGTATGCACCAGACTCTCTTACTTACAGGTGTAAACTTTCAGTTAAGAAAAATAATGGCAGAAAATGATCATTAATCCTAAATGTTTCCTAATACCATTGGGAGTGGGTAGGAAAATCAGGTTAATCTGACCTGGGACAACAAACACAAAAATGGCTTAATCACAAACAGGTTAGATTGGGGGTGGGGGGAACAGCAGTGATACTTCTCAAGTTCTGTACACAGAATAAATTCTGTCACATGATATGGCGCTCTCAGTAGATTGTGCAGATACTCAAAATAGGTTCACACATCCTCCTGGATCTCAGGCTCCATTCAGTGAGGCTCATGTGCTCCACTGGCTTTTTGGAGGAACCCAGATGCTCCTCTGCGGTCTGCTAGGTTTTTCCTTGACTGGAGACAGAAAACAATGGGATACTTGTCCCAAGGCCACTGACTGGTGGTACCAGAATAAGCTGTCACTCACAGTACATTACAGATCTTCACAGTATGATTTTCCTTCTCCTTTTGTATATGCTTTGAATAATGAGTTACGTGTTGATGTTTGAAGTATTATTATTGGGTGATAGTTAGCACCCTCTAAGATAAATGAATCAGGTCACATACCCTTTGGAATTGTTTCAGGTTCTACAAATGGAGACAGACGACATTGCATCAGTTACACTCTGTTCAAATTTTCAAGGCTCAGTAACCTAACGGCTAGAGACTTTTATTTAAAGAACCATAATGTTCTGGGATCATGAAGGCAGCGTAAGAGAGGTTCCAGTATGATGTACTGCTACGTACAACATAAAGTGGAATCTTGTTCTGTAAATGAGTTTAGTATATGGTGTTATTACAAGGCAGACCTAAAGGTATTTGAGTGCCCTAAATGTGCATTTCTATACCTTAACATGTTTGGATTTCTTTTATGTTTAACCTTAACTCAGAATATCCTGGGTTTATAATGCTTGGTTTTAGGATAATTACAGCATCCCTGTAATGTGTTTTTCCTAAATTACTGATAAGTAGTTGCAACCATAATATCACTTTAACATAGTTTTATTTTTCTGGAAATATATATGCAGATAGTCTGTGTAATGTGCAAACTTACATTAGAGAGGTAGAAGATCAGTTGCTAAAACATATCATGGAATAGATTTGAGTCTAGCTCTAATGATAGTACTAACTGTATACAGTTTTGGTACACTGCCTGTGTAACGTATTTTCCTTGGCATAGTTGTTTACTTGTTCAGTTTTGAGAGAGTTTTACACCCAAATTTTTAATTGCAAGGAGGGGAAAAAAAATCATATGTGCTATCATTACAAGATCGAGAAATTGTGGTGTAATTGATCTTAACTTTCCTCTTCCTAAAGCTCTTTCTGCCTTAAAATGAGGTGATTGACCAATTTTGTTTACAGATATTGAGTAAATACTTTAGCAGTAACATAAAGAAACTATAATCTCCTTTAGTTTTTTTTCTATAATAGTAGGAATGCCAAATCGCTTAACTGTTTAACTTTTAATTCACTAAAGGATTATTGGAAGTGCACTAAATGCAATGAAATGAACCCTCCCCTTCCGCGGCATTGCCCCAGATGCTGGGCTCTTCGTGAGGACTGGCTTCCTGATGAAAAGAATGACGACAAATCTGAAAAGCGAAAATTGGAAAGTTCCACACAGCTAGAACGTGAAGAGGGTTTTGATGTTCCCGACTGTAAGAAAGTGAAAATGAATGAAGATAAAGAACTAAGTGTTGAAGAAAGTGAGGATACAACGGCACAAACTTCTGAATCCCAGGAAAGTGAGGAATACTCTCAGCCATCTACATCTAGCAATATGTTTTGTAGCAGCCAAGAGGATTGCAAAGAACCTGAGAAAAAAGAGTCAGAAGACAAAGAGGAAAGTATGGAATGCAGTCTACCCCTTTCTAGCATAGAGCCCTGTGTCATATGTCAGAGCAGACCTAAAAATGGCTGTATAGTTCATGGCAAGACAGGACATCTTATGTCATGTTTTACTTGTGCAAGGAAACTGAAAAAGCGGAATAAACCCTGTCCAGTCTGTAGACAGCCAATTCAGATGATTGTGCTAACTTATTTTAGTTAGAAGGAACTTCAGCATAACTGTGCAACAAAGTTTCAACAGACCTTCCATACAAATTTCCATAGACTCTTACAATTAAGAGAGTAAGAAACTATTTTTGTATGTTTAACTAAAAACATATTTTGGTTGATTTTTCTTTCTTTTGATTTTAATGAAAAGTTGATGTCTTCATTAGGCATTTGAAGAGATTTTAAAATACCCAAATTCCTGAAACTTATTTCCATGTTAGGGGATCTGTCACGACAAGAATTACACATCACAAGCAGATCAGTAATGACTCTTGTACAACTGTATAGAATATCCATTTTAAAATAATGAATTTAATGCTTTTGAGAAATGAGAGAGTTCTCAAGTTTCATTTCAATTTTCTTTTCCTCAGTAAGAATTAATAGATTTCATAATTTCAACCTTCCCATCTTTCTACAAATTCCAGTATTTGTTCCTTAGCCAAGTCATTGGGGAAAATCAGAACTTCTTAAGAAATCCCTAGGAAAATTCCTATTTTGAAAAATAAAATTTTGACTTGGTCATTGCTGAGAATTCAGTTTATTTATCGAAGTAGGTAAATTGGGGGAAATATTTCTGAGACCACTTCAGATCACCAGAAGGTGTGAAAGTTAGTAAAGAATTAGAATAATTAATTTAGACCAAAAATTGGAATGAGGGAAGAATGAAATTTGGGTCGAGACTAGCCTTTTATTTCAGTAAAATGCAAGTGTACGTTTCAGGTGCTATACAAATGATTACTATTGATAAGTAATTGATTTGAATTCAGCTTTGATTGGTAGTAACCGAAGATGTTTGTCACATCACTCCTGTGAAATGATTTTGAGACCTGTTTCATATGATTTGGTAGTCTGTCCTGTTGCTAATAGATAAGTAACCACATCTGAGTTTGGCACATTTGACTGGCCCAGCAGAGGGGGCCAAGGACTCAATGGACATGGTGACTTTAAAAAAAACAAAAGAAAAAAACACGTTCGCTATGAAAACACATTAGTGGAGCAGTGTTGGGGAATTTTATACTTCTATTGTACCTGTGTCCAGTGTTGTCAGTGTACCACATTTCATGAGCATTACGTTCATTTAAATAAGACCAAATATACCAAACCCTTTCAGAGAGAGCAAAAACAGCACGGTGATATTTTGCATAAGGGTGGTTTTTTAGTTCAGTAGGTTTTTTTAATTGAATCTGTGATTCTCTGTTTTTGTAAGGGTTTTTCTGAATATTGAAGAGTTGTGAGGTGGTAGATTGGCCGGTTATATACTGAAATCAGACTTTAATATAAAATGTTGATCAAAATTTTGATACTACCTTTTTGGACAAAAAATGAAAAATCTGTAAAATTAAATATCCTTAAAACTAGTGTGTCCAGTTCCTTGGTAACTCTCTTCAGTAATGAATTTTAAAAAATTTCACCATACTTGCCCTCTCCTCCACCCCCCCCCCCCCCCAAAATTCTCTGTCTTGTGAAATTTCTCTGTACTTTTTATGTTGCTGAATATTTTGTGTTTGTGGTGAATTCCAAGAAGGCAGTGAAAGTGTGTATTTACATAACAGCATTTTTAAAAAAATTCTAAGTTACTCAGTTGAACTGGTATTTTGAGGGTAAAAATATAAGGTTTTGGATCATTTTGACGAGACTATTGTGCAAAAATGTGGCTTTCTTCTCTTGCTTAATGAGGTCCTCTTGCAGAGTGTAATATTGAGAAGAGACATGCAGATTTTGGGGCTTTCTGATTTCAAGGGCAGCATTCCAAAGTAGTTTAACCAATAAAGAATGGTGAAAATGGGAGCACCGTTCATTTAGTGACTTCAGATACTGAGGCCCGGTGTAAACAAAAGTTATACGATTTTCAATATATCAGTCGTCATTTTAACATATGTGGCAAGTGACCAGGATTCATCACCAAATTTGGTCTGCTGGTTGGATCATTAGCTTTCCCAGTTTGGGCTGGGTATTGACGGGGAATGCAACATGAATGCTAATCGTTGGTTAAGGGGTACATCTCCTCTAAGTTGGACACAGCTATACCAGTATGATTATACTTATAGCATTATAAATTATTTGTTATAAATTATTTCCTCATGGGAATGGGTATAACTGTGTCTGCAGTAGGGGCTGTACTGCTGTAGCTGTTCTGGTAAAAGATCACATCCCTAACTGTAATAGTTATACTGGTATGTGTAGACCACGCCTGAGAGACACTAGAGACAAGGATATAGAAAAGCAGATTACAGAGCAATTAACAGAACCAGAAATTATACAATTAAATCTTACTAAACCGCACAATAAGTATTCTTCTATCCTCACTTCTGAAAAAAGATTGAATTGCCAAGGACTGCAGTGAGGTTTCATTTTACTAAGACTTACTTATTTTTACATTTTTCTAGTACTTTTTGAATTATGGACATAAATGACTCATATTGTACTATTGCAAATAAGTGAACAAAAACAATTTTTTGTGGTGTTTTCCTTTTTAAATTTTGATCACTTACAGATTCTTAAATTTCAGCAGTTTGCTAGCTGGAAGGATAAAGTTAGTCTCCAATAAAACTGTCTAGGCATATAGTCTCTTCAGCTTTGTCCCTTCTCTTAGGCCTGGCCTACACGTGGGGGAGGGTGTGGGAGGGGGGAATTGATCTAAGTTACGCAACTTCAGCTACGTGAATAACGTTGCTGAAGTCAACGTACTTAGATCTCACTGCGGTGTCTTCGCTGCGGTGAGTCGATAGCTGATGCTCTCCCGTCAACTCCACCTCCGCCTCTCGCTCCAGTGGATACCAGAGTCAACGGGAGAGCGCTCGCCGGTTGATTTATTGTATCTAGAGTAGACATGATAAATCGACCCCTGCTGGATTGATCGCTGCCTGTCGATCCTGCTCCTGTGGGTAATGTAGACAAGCCCTTAGTCACTTGGGGAGCAACACCATGAATGCTCTTACAAGAGAGCAGCCTGCCTCCCTTCCTCCAAAAGGATTTGGTTGCCTCTCTCTCATGTACAGCCTTTTCTAATCAATGTGTATTGGAAAGAAGGGCCCAGACATTTCAATAGGGATGGAGTAACCTATAGAATTTTGGAATAGGCTATAGCGATGGTGGCAGGATTTCTGTGGTGCTGCTTCTGTCACAATACAGAAATACCATTCCGTCTTCAGGCAGATGCTTCTTTGTAGTTGAGGGTTATTCTTAAACCTACAAAACTTCTTTTTGTAAAGCATCTCCTTGCACAGCGGCCGCTTATTATTACGGTAAAAAGAAAGGAGTACTTGTGGCACCTTAGATCCGAAGAAGTGAGCTGTAGCTCACAAAAACTTATGCTCAAATAAATTTGTTAGTCTCTAATGTGCCACAAGTACTCCTTGTCGTGAATACAGACTAACACGGCTGCGACTCTGAAACCTGTTGTTATTATGGTGTGTTACTTCATAAATATAACTATGATAAAACTTGCAGACAACTTCTGTGTTGGATGCAGGAGATCAGAACCAAACAGGAAAGTGATCTGGGGGCTGTTAAGAGGAGTGGGGGCTATAGAGAATAAGGAAATATCAGTGTAAAGTCATATGTTCAGAAGGAGGCAGTAAATACTGTTGCTACTAAGAGTTTTAACTCTCTCTCATACAGTTTGCATCATAACAAAATACTGCCGCCTCTTCCTAGAGAATTGCCCCTCTAGTTACCACAGTGGGTATTTATTTTTCATCATTCCCTGCTTTGGAGAAGTCGATTATATAATTTCCTTTTATAAAGAATATTTTTTCCCCCCTTAGAGTAGGGTACCCTTTGCTTAGTTGTCAAGTTTAGCAAAGGAATAAAACAAATAAGCAGTCCACAAAGTTGGATTCCTAGTATAGGCTATTCTGTGTAACCCTTGGAATGCTAGGAACCTGCCCATAGCCAAATTGATTTTGTAATAGTTTGACTAGGAAATCTTCTGACAGTTAAAGGATAAAGAATTTTTTTTGTACAAATTGTGGAAATGGGCCAATAAAATCTTTTCCCCTCCTCACAGCACTGTGGAACTGGATATGTCAGGGCTTCCATGTCCTTGGGCAGACTTCTGTGTCATGGAAAATCAATATATTTCTGTCTGAATTAGGTCTTCCAGGAGTACTATGTGCATTCTTGAGTGCTGCATATGAAGTACTTTATCACCAAAAAAAAATTTATAAATTTTCCTCATATTGTAAAAAACCAAGCTTTACCCCAAAATATATGCTATTTACGTAAAAGCAAAGACACTCCTACGACGTGGCAGCTGTCCTAAGAAACCAAGTTATCAGGGTTTCCTATCATATCCTTTCAACATTCTAATCTTGTGAGGCTTTCTTTCAAGATTCAGAGATTGAAAAGAAAGTAGAGAAGATACCATGTACCTGAATGAAAATTTTCAAGTACTTTGCTAATAAGTCTGAGAATGGCATTCATAAACATGTCTTAAAAATAAATTGGAGCACCTCAGTAATCCTATTAAATGCCAATTTTCTATATTGAAGTCCCAAGTTGAAGTCTGCACCCGACTCAGTTTTTCACATGTATCTGACCCATATGTTGCGGACCTAGAGTTCATCATGAATTATACTCCAGTTTTTCTAAAACTAGGCAAATTAAACCCAAAGCAGGGTTAATGGTGAGCAACCTTCAGTACATCTCCCTGTCTTATTTACCTTTATTACTTTATTTTGTGCAGTAATCAATGCAAAAGAAAGTTCACAGGCATATTACTTGTATGGTGAGCTCTCTGAAATTCTACTTATTTAATATCAGGTTACCTTTAACTCTTAATTTATCACTTGTAAATATTCTTGTATTTTCGGAGACTTAGCAATGTTTGCCAGTTTTAATTTATTGAGTGGGAGGGGGGTGGAGGTGGGGGGTGGACAGGAGGAGAGACAAGGTGGGTGAGGTAATATCTTTTATTGGACAAAACTTCTGTTGGGGTGAGACGAGCTTTCGAGTTTTTCTTCAGGTCAGAGACAGGTACTCGTAGCATCACAGCTAAATGCAAGGTGGAACAGATTGTTTAGTGTAAGTAGTTAGCACATATTCTAATCTAAGGGACCATTCAAGGTAGAGTGGTCTGTTTAACACCTCTGCAGTCATAAGTCAAAAAGAGGGAGTTAGTGGATTGCAGATGATTGTCATGAACCATAAATCCAGTGTCTGTTCAGGCCAGGAATTTTAGTGTCTACCAGAGTTGTGAATTTAAGCTTCCAAGCTCATCTCTTGAAAATGTTGTTCAGGTTTCCTTTGAGGAGGATGAGGAGTGATACGTCAGATATAATGTGATCACTTTGTGAAAAGTGTTCAGGCACAGGTGATTGGGTGTTTGTTTTTTTTATCATTTTTGTGTGTGAATTCATTTGAGAACCTAGTGGTTGTCTGGTTTCACCCACACAGTTGTTGGGGCATTTAGACACCTGTAAGGTAAGTTTTAACATTTAGATAAAAAGAGAATATTTTTAAGTGTAGTTGCATTTTAAAAGAGCAGAGATCTTGTGATGATGGAGTGGGGCAGAAGCACAGGAAGGTTTATAGGAAAGTCATAAGATTGGAGTTTTCTCTTTCCCCTCTCTTAATGAAATTTGCAAGCTAAAACTACCAAAAGGTAGTAAACAAAAAAGTAGAGATAAGATAGCTGAGAGTTATCTGAAAATTCTAAAGGTGCCTGTGGTGGGGTGGTTACCATGCTGTGCCTTGAAGGGCTTAAAACAGCCCTAAGAGAGGGCTATAGCTGGAGGAAAGTCAGGCTGGTTGGGGGAAGTAGCCACAGGTGGGGCCATACCCCAATTAGGCCACAGCTGGCCCTATAAGAGGGCTGTTAGCCAGGAGCTGAGACAGACACTCTCTCTAGCTACATGGAGAGAGGAGGCTGGCTGCCTAGGAAGCTGAGGAGGGTACCTAGGGCAGAGCAGTGCTGGGGAAGGGCAGAGGGAGCTGGGGAGCTCCAGCCTAGCAGAGTCCCACGCTGCAGGCCGAGGTGAAGGCCCACGAAAGGGTACTAAGGCTGCAGAGGAGCAGCCCAGACCTAGACAGAGGCAGCTGGTCCGACCCCCCTTGCCGATGAGTGGTACAGACTACAGTCTGCCCCGGGAGCAGGGGCTAGATGATGACTGACAGTAGCCAGGGGGCAGAACCCTAATCTAGAAGGGCACCGGGGTCCGGGAGGGGCACAGGTCCAGCAGCAGGCGAGACACTGACTGGCAGAGGGCACTCCTGGCTGAAAAGAGCTAATTCCCTGGACAACCAGCAGGAGGCACTGCAGCGGTGAGTCGTTGCCCCCTGACAGTGCTGTAGTAGAAAAAGTCCTTCAGCAGCAACACTTTTCCCAGCTAGAGTGCTATTGAATCTCTGGCTGCAGCCAAGGGGTTCAGGATTAGCTCTTTGTGCTGGTCATATTGGAGTTTATTCAGTAGAGGAACTAGCTGCATGACCAGAGGCCCTAAGAGAAATCTATATTTGGTTATGAATACAGTTTGGCTGTGAGTAAGGAACCCACAAAGGTGAATGACTGGATGGGTGACCTTGATCAGTGGTTCTCAATCAGGGGTCTTCAAGCAGGTTTCAGGGAGTCTGCCAAGCAGGGCAGGCATTAGACACACTGGGGCCCAAGGCAGAAAGCTGAAGGCCTGAGCAATTTACTATACGGGGCCCTCTGTGGCTTCGGGCCTGGGCAGTTGCCATGCTTGCTACCTTCTAATGCCAGCTCTGGCTTTTATATGCAGAAAAACAGTTGTGGAACAGGTGGGTCATGGAGTTCTTATAGCACGTTGCAGGGAGCTTCAGAAAGGAAAAGGCTGAGAACCCCTGACCTAGACATGAATTAAATCTTTAAGACTGCAGAGTTTTCAATAATGGTCTTATATTCCTTCATAGACTTGACTTCTGTGCATTCAAAGCATATAGGAATCAAGTACCATTGGTACAGTGATTTGAAATTATTCTTACAGTACAACAAACAAAAGAGGTCCTTGTGCCTCTTCCATACCAATTTCCATGTTTTATTTTGTGTTCTTGGGGTTTTAGGGCCTATGGTATCTGTGATAACGAGAACACTGATGGAATCGCAGAATTAAAACAATAACACAGAATCTAGGATCGCAGAAGCAGGTGGGCAGGGTGGGCTGCATGGCTGAGCTATGTGCAGCTGCTGGAGGTAAGAGCAGTGAGGAGGAGGGCATGGGGGGCAAGGGATTTAATGGGGAGGAGGTGCAGGGGGCTAGGGACACAAGGGAGTGCAAGAGTTAGGGGAGAAGAGCCAGCATCTGGGATTTAAGGGCAACTTCTGGGAATTCAGTTCCTTGCTGTGTCAGTTTCATGTTGGGAGTTGCAGACTCCAGCCATGCAACAAAACATTGATCAGTATAGCGAGCTACCACCTCTCACCTCCGTTAACCAGAAGTGCATGAACAATAGTTGTTGTTTCTGCACAGTACTCAGAATGACCCTATCTTAGGTCCACTGGATCTTAGCACTTATTGGAAGATTATGACTGTGCCTAAAGTAGCAGAGGTTGCCCTACCTTACATCTTCCCTGTAAGCTCTGTAAAGACAGAGAGAAGCTTTAGGGAAATATAAAAATCTATTTACAGCCAAGAGGGGAATCACTTTCTGACAAAAAATACTAAAAGGCTAGCCATATTGTACCGCAATGCAGATATCTGCCAGAGATGGCAAAAATAATATTTAAACGTCATTATTTTGTAATGCTACTCAGCAATAAACAGTTGATTTGATATTTTGAAATGATTTAATCAAATTTGAAATGAAGCATTCCTTCAGACTGTAGGAAGCTTTAAAGTACTTACGTTAATTTAAAATGGCAACAATGACTGCTGCAAGGATAAATTGTTTTGAGTGCATTTTTTTAATTATTCAAATCTGAATTCAGGTAAATTGACATGGTAAGAGGCTCTTTCTTCTGGTGACTTGTGTTATTGTTCAGCAAAGTAATTTTGGTCATATTACTGAGTGCTACTTTAAGAAGTGTTTTAAAATGTGTTACTTTTACTATGTACTGTGTATCTGCAGGATGTTTTGTTTAATTATAGGATTTTTTGGTAAAATCAGTTTTTTCCCATTGCAATCCAATTCTGAACATTTTAATGAATTTATAGAAAGGCTATTTAATTGTCAATGTCCATCAAACAATTTTGATTAAAGACATAGATGGAATTATTTTTTTTAATGAAATAAATAAATCCAAAGATCCACAATAATAAAACTGATTTCAGAGGGCCCTAGATGTTTTAGGTATTTCATTAGCGTGGTTCCTATGTCAGTTCTAAATTCATCTCTTTAGAACAGTGTGCCTGGTTCAAAATTAATACTATCCAAGACATCAACAAAAATTGCTTTTATGTTTCAGATTTCAAGTCTTCATAACATACTTTAAGATAAGTATAGATACTACGATTTCCAAAATTTAAGTAAGTCTTAAGTTATTTGTGAATGGGTTAGAGAGAAGGGGAAATTTTCTTGTTTGTGAATATTTACTGGTGTTATCCTATAAAAGTCTCAGAGTCAAAACAAAGTTTAGCAATAGCCAACTTACTGGTTAGATATTTAAGCACTATTGATACTGCAGGCTTATTTCAATTAAGTGCTATCAACTAATGCATATTAGCACTTTTAAATAAAGATTTGAATTAAAGTTGGAAAAACCATCATATGTATTCAAGAGGATCTGGATATCAGGTTTGATTATCTAGCTGATTTAGAAAGGGTAACAGCTACATAAAACTAAATCTATTTATCGAAGGTATTAAAATTGAATAGCAATGTTGTCTATAGATCATTGTATTATCATTATTTCATTTGCTAGAAAGTGGTGGTTAAATGTGATGATGTCTCCAAAGCGCTCTGTGAGCACAAAGTTTAATGCAAAATTTAGTCATGACTCCTTTATATAAAAAAAAAAAATCCTAAACAAAAACTATTAATTTCCCCACGCTTTTGCAAGTGTTCCCCTGTACTTTTGAACATCCGTGGAAACAGTTTTTAAACCAATAAAAACCCTTGCATTGTTTTCAACTGCTATAAACCAGCATGGTATGATTGTATCAGAACCGGAAAGTGAAATGATTAGAAGAAGTGGTGACTTGTCCAAGATGAGAGATGAACAAATGAAAAGTAAATTCGTTGTTTCCATTTTAGTAATCTAAGAGGCTGTTGGGTAAGAAAGGTACTCGTGGACGGTGGGTATAATAGTCCAAGGGAGGCTTAAGTTTCCTCAAACAGGCTGCGCCGCTGCTGAAAGGGTGCCTGGGCCATGCCCCGGCCCGCACTTCACCCTGAGGCCCTGCTCCTATGTCTCGCTCTTTCCCTGTGGTCCTGCCCATGCTGCCTCTTCACCTGAGGCCCCCGGCCTCTCATGCCTCTTAACCTCGTCCCCCATGGTTCCCACCGCTCGCGTCTCTTCGCTCCAAGAGGCATGAGCTGCGCAGGAAGGGGAGCCCTTGGGAGAACGGGGCAGAGAAGCACAGGCAGTGGGCGGGGGACCGAGTGGGGGGCAGGCTTTGGGATGGAGCAGGGGGCAGGGCTATGGTCCTGGCACCGGTGGCCCTCCCACCCTTCTAGGGAGCTTCCCGTGCTCGGGCCAAGCCTATGAGGTTATTCTAGAGTCGCGTCGCCCATGAGGTTTCTTTAAAGTAATTTTTTTATGTGACAGTGGCTTTTAAACCAGTTTAAAAAACAGTTTAACAACTAATTATCTTGAACCATGTGTGTATTGCTGAACAGCTGTGTCCCCTCAATTCCCCAGTCTGGAATGCCTTTTACACTGCTTTGCTGTGAGAACAACTACTCCTGCCCAGTTCACTCTCAGCCACTAGCATGCAAAATCCTGTTATCTCAAGTGGAGGTTCTCAAACACTTGAATCCAAACACACACGGGTTTAGATAAAACAAGTTTATTAACTACAGAAAGATAGATTTTAAGTGATTGCAAGTAATGAGGCATAAAAGTCAGAATTGGTTACAAAGAGAATAAAAGGCAAACTAATACTTAATTTAACAAGCTAAGTATACTTAAAAGCAAAATAGTCTCAGCATAAGCTAACAGCAGTCTGGCTGGATTACTTCAGCCAGAACCCCCTCCAGTTCAATGATGCTTCCTTTCTATTTCAAATGTTCTTGATGTGAGTAGAGAGAGGTGGTCTAGCAGCCTCTGTTTCTCATTCTTATACCCTCCTTCCTATTCCAGAACACTCAGGAACTTTCTAGAACTAATTAAGGCAGACAGGCTAATTAAGACACCTGTAGCCAATGGGAAGCTGCTAGAATTAAGGCTAATTAGGACACCTGGTTTAAAAGGGCTGTCACTCCAGTTAGTGAGGTGTGCGCGTAAGGAGCTGGGAGTGAGAGGACGTGCTGCTGGAGGACTGAGGAGTACAAGCGTTAACAGACATCAGGAAGAAGATCCTGTGGTGAGGACAAAGAAGATGTTGGGAGGAGGCCAAGGAGAAGTAGCCCAGGGAATTGTAGCTGTCGTGCAGCTGTTCCAGGAGGCACTCTAGACAGCTGCAGTCCATGGGGCCCTGGGCTGGAACCCGGGGTAGAGGGCGGGCCCGGGTTTCCCCCAAACCTCCCAACTCCTAATCCAACACAGGAGCTTCCACCAGAGGTGAAGGTCTCTGAGCTGGTCCCCGACCCACAGGGTGGATCAGCAGAAACTGCGGGGATTGTTCTTAACCTCATCACTGGCCAGCATGGGGAAAGAGAGTATCTGAGTGAATGGCAGATTTGAGCCACGAAAGTGGCCAAACTGAGGGCTCCTGTGAATCTCTGCGGCGAGCAAAATCCGCCAATAAGCACAGGACCCACCAAGGTAGAGGAGGAACTTTGTCACAATATGTATGTTTGAAAAAATACTGTTCTGAGTACACAGTCAAAGGTTTAGAACTGCATGTGTGATATTTATTACACATTTTTGGGATCCTTCACCTCATCTGGTGCAGAATGATACAAGGTGTGTATATTTGGATGACCACATGGTGAATTTTAAGAACTGCAGGGATATTTGTGTATTTATATAAATAGAAACTACTGCATGTCTTTATGCAATAATTCCAAACCTTGTTCACTCCCTGGTTTGGAGAGAGACACTTTTCTCTTTGGTAGCCTTCTATTTGTGCTTAGAAGGATTGACTTAACACAGCTCCCCAGAAATAAAGCCCCCAGTCCACACCACACCTGAAGCTAAACTCTTGGGTGTTAAGAGTTCTGACATAGTTTAAAAATTGTGATGTAGACGGGATATTAAATTTAAAAAAAAAAAAATGAAAGTCCCAGAGATGTTGCTGACCTCTTCACAGTTGAGTAACAAACATAGAGTTATGTAGAAAAATGGGGGGCAGGGGGAGAGAGGCAACCTATCTACTTAGTTACTACTTCTAAGTGACCTATATTGTTTTACTCAATAGCACTAACACTATAAAAATTCCAAGTGATTGAATCTCTGTAGTATATTGTAAATGTTAATATTTATTAGCAATACTTTAGAAATCTGGTATATTTCCCCTTGGTCTTTGTAAATATTGCCCTTAAGTTAAAAAGCGATGGTTGTTTTTTTTTAAAAGGACAAACTGTTTGCAAACTGAATTATATAATGGACAGCATGGTGGATTAAATAAATCCTGAAAGTATTTGCTCCGTCCTGCAGTTTTTCTGCATGCAGAATTCCTTTGGTCTTTGAGAATGTATATGGATTACAGGATTGTGCCCTTGCTCATTTAAAATAAGACCACCCTGCTTTGTAGTGATTTCAAACAGCTGTGCAATATAGACACCGCTCATAGGTGCATCAATATTTTAATGGCTTAAAATTTTAATCAAAATATTTTGAGAGGATTTGTAATAGCAAATATCAGTACTGTCTGTCAGTGTCCATTAAAATTAAATAGCATTCAAAAAGCGCACGTACTACAGTTTTCTTTAAAAGAAACAAATTTTTCATTGCTGGAAAAAATATGCAGGATATATTAAAATGGTTTTAGTGTCTTTTGTTGTACGAAATCACAACTCTTAAGGAACTCAAGGTTTTATTTTCTGTTTATAAAATAGAGCGCATGTAATAAAGAATCTTTTGAAATCCCTCCTGGCATTTGTTGTCTTTTAATTTTTTCATCTTGAATATGTTATATAATTATCAAAATGATTTGAAGGATTCAAGGTCAGTATTTTCTCTGTTAGAGAATGAGATCTGTTTTTCCTCATTGGCAGCATATATTTTCACTGTTTTTTAAATTAACTTTTTGTCAATCCATGTATGTGCAACCTTAATCCAAAGTCATTTGAAGTCAGTGGGAAGCTCTTAAGGCTTCTCGTTGATTTTAGTGGGCTTTGGACATGTACTACTTATGCCAACTAAGGTGAAAACCATCAGAACTTAATGTCAATGAATACTGCTAACTAGAAGGTTCTGAGCTCCTGCTGTATTGCAGGTTTGTGGATTCATACGGTCAATGATCTTGTTCTGTGTTTACTGGTATGTAACTCATCTTTGTGTTCTTGCACAACCTCAATCCCTACTATAATGTAGAAAAAAATTAATAGCTTCTCTATAGAAGGTACTTAACAAATATAGGAAAATTCTTATGGTTAATTTACAGAGAAGCAAAACTCAGTGAATTGTAATTTGCATGTGCAGAGATATTGTTAATCTACATTGTCCTTGACCTTCAATTTTATTCATTTATTTATTTATTTATTTAAATTTACCTTGTAAACTCGATGTGTTTCTAAGTCACTGGAGAATGAGGGAGGTTTCTTGTAGCTCATTTAATATCTGTAGTTTCCTATGGATTGAAAGAAGTTGGGTAGCATAATGGATAAAGTGTTTGATAATGCAATGATAGTTTACACTATGGCTGTACTTTTATTAATATTGCCATTGATTTTTTCCATTAATGGAATTATATAATTTGTTATAAAAATAATGCATACCTGTACCTACAATAAACCCAATATAAAACATATCACATTAAACAAAAGGAATAAACTGAACTATAATATGTGCATTTTTTTATATATATAATATATCCATATAAGAAAAAAATGTTGTTGTGATTTGATCATTCAAAAGGCCTGGTACTGCGGGTGGGGTGGGGTGGGAAGACACCACTGTAGGATTTGAGGAAGATGTGACTTGAAATCCGTAAGAGAGAAATCGTTATTACTCAAAAACGATCTGATTTTGCTGTAGAAAGGGGGTGTCTAACAACTGGAAGAAAGGAGGGAAGTCATAGCTATTTAAGAAAACAATTATTTTTAGAGAGTTTTACTGACATGGGACTATTTCTTCCATCCACATGACAACTGTACAATTAAAACTTTAACCATACAGTATTGAAATTTCTGCATTCTGATTTCTTTGCCTTCAGTTCACCTCCAGTGTAAATAACATAGTTGTCCAGCTTCACATTTTCCCCGGCTAAAAACGTTTGAAAATTTTAATAGCTAACAAGTGCTTCCCACAACTTGTGTTTTTTAAAAAAAAAAAGTGTAATATTGTGTGCTAATTAACCCCCTTCAGCCCAAAATACGGTTATGTGAAACAAAATGTCCTAAAAGTGGACCTGTAAATAACCTGATGATTGATTGACATTTTGTGTGCTGAGCACAGATATCCATTATGTATGCCATCCCAAATACAATAACATTGCTAAGGAATAGTGTAGTTGATAGTGTTTCTGAATCTTGTAGAAGGACTTGTACTCTATTATGCCACACCCAAGTATATAACCAATAGAGTTTCTGTGCAGTAAGATACGTTGTGAAATAAACAGCTGCATTATAAGATTGATTATGAATAGTAAGGACATAAAATATGCTCAAAATCAAAGGATCTATTGAAAAGGTAACTAAAATCGTTACTCACCTTGGAAAAGTTTGATACACAATAGTAATACTATATACAAAATTTGCAAAACATTAAATATTCAGTGGACTAAATCAGCTTTACAATGCTGCAAAATTATTCCATTTCTACAGAAGAGAAGAATAAGAAATCAATTCTTAGAGGAATCACAATTTCAGAAAATCAGATTTTTGCCTTCTGTCTTCTCAGTGAGCGTAGATTATTTCAGCAGCTTTCTGAAAATGGGAGTTAAGAATTTGTCACTGCCTCCCAGTTTCTCTGCATACATTCTTGTTACCGCTTGCCATTCTACTACTGGTTCTTCACATGCTGTCCCCTGTGTGTGTTCCATTGTGGATATGCATGGGCTCCATGCTCCTGAGACCAGGAGAGTCTTGCTGGGATTGTCTGTTGGTCTGTGCCTGTGCTCTTCCCCTCCTCGTGCTCTGAACCAAAAGTGTAAGGGGTGGTGTGTACCAATTGCCTCTACTGTTCCTTCTTATCACCACATGGTCTGAGATGAACAATCCACTGCTCCTTGCCCAGCCAGACCCAACAGGCATGGGAGTTGAGGATCATAAAACATCTTTTGGAGCAGATGAGACCTCTGTCTGATCTGGGCTGGGCGACTCACTTGTACATCGGTCAGAGGTGTTGAAAAGCATGCTTCATAGCACCGTGGCTTTCTTAACCGGGGTGAGTAGAAGTAGCGTTGAAGACTCCTGAACACAGGGGAAGCACACTAAAATCTAGAGAGGTCTCCCTTCGAATCCTCTCCTAAGAGGAAGACTGTCTCCCCAACTCCCTCTGAGTTGGCTGAATTGTTGTACTCTGGTCACAGATTCCAAAAGAGCCCTGGGGCCAAGTTTCAGGCATGAAAGGCTAAGGTTACTTTGGTACCAGTACCAGCTGCTACTGCTTCACCATCGGTACAGAGCAAGGAGAAACACTGTGGCTTCCACTACCCTCCATACCAAAGAAGACGATGTTACAAAGAGCCATTTGCACCGGTGGTACTGACATGCTCACATATGGAAGCTACGACTTCCATGACCCTTCCTATGCCAGCTACATCAGTACAGGAGACAAAAATCTTCATCCCCTGTTCAGGGAGAGGTATACTACCAGTGAGGATATCCTTCTCCTCCCTGATCCGTGCACTTCTCATTCTTTTGGAACCTATCTTCTGTTGGGAGTTTTTGATACCATTTGGTACAGGAATACTACTAAGAGAGAGACTGTTCTCCACTGCCATCCAGCAGTAGGGGTGCTACAACATCAGTGGCACCAAGGGTGTTGCCATTAGAACTGGGCTCTGTTTTCGTCTGAAGTGTCTGACATTGAGAAAGGACCGTCATTGGTCCTCACCCAGGGAAGTTAGCCTGGCTGCAGGATCCTGAAACTCCTGGCCCCTCCACAACCCTATAAGGTGGCATACCATTGGTACCCTATGCTCTGGGGACCACCTCAAACCACGATGGTGTTAAACCCCCAATAGATTGGAAGACAAGCCAGGAAGTAATTTTCCCCTCCCTCCTTCCTACAGGTACCGTTGATCAGTTTCTGGTCACCAATAGCAATCCCCTTCCCTCACCTCCCAGACCTTCCCACCAAAGGAAGGAAAAAGCACTAAGCAATTAATGGGTACTAACAACAATAAAATTTATTAAAATAACTCGATAGTTAACACGCAAATTGGCATAAAGCCAGAACACCAAAAACTATAAGTGGGTCAACAAGATAAACTGTACATCACCATTTCACAGGCATACTAGGAGGGGAAGAGAGCTGCCACAACAGGATCGGGACTATGGCTGGAACAAGAACGGACAAAGACACTGACCAGGAACACCATGGACTGGACAACAAGGATCAGGAGCACACTTGGGAACAGGTGAGTTGATCTTCCTTGATGTTATTCTGCAGACATGGGGCTGCCTCTGGGACAGACAGCATGCTTCACAGGGTGTGCCGGGCTTTTGTGCTCTTCTGTTACTAGGCAGGCTATTCCCAAGTCACATGACACAGTTTCCCCACTCTTACTGAAAAAGGGCAGCAACTGATGAACAAGAAGGGGGTCAAACATGTAGGGCAAACAACCACTTAAACAAAATGGCAAAACCCGCAAACAAGCCTTACAATGCACCCTTCTCACTGGCCATATTGAGAACCATGGGACCTTTATACACATTAGCCAGAATTGGTACATTCCTGTAGATAATTACACTAATATCCCTCTTCTTCAAGAGAGCAAGCTGAGCTCTCCCAGAGCCCAAGGAAGAGGAGAAATGAGGATTGGATCTATCATCATCTTCTCCTGAGAAGGTGGTTGCCCCAGCATTACTATCTTGTGCCTGATGACCACAAACCATTCCAGTAGCTATTAAGGCACATTGCTAAGGTGCTTCAGATCCCTGTGGACAAGGTCCGGTAATCACCGCACAGCTCCTGGACGGTCTAGAGAGTGCAGGGCTAGTAGGGTGGTGCTCCTAGTGTAGTGAATGAGGCTCTGCTAGTACCGGCTAAGATGGTGTGGCACACTCCAGCACCATGTGCACCTACTTCTAAAAGCAGAGAAATATATATTTTCTTAGCTAAGGGAGTAGAGTTTTCTGTTCACTCATCCTGTCCTGAACTCCTTCGTGGTGCAAACTGGTGGTGAAAAGTGGAGACAACTGCAGAGCCGATTTACCCCTTTGGATAAAGAAGCTAACCATCTAGATCTTCTGGGAAGAAAGGTATTCACATCAACAAGCTTGCAATTCCAAATAGTCAATTATCAAGCATTACTGGCAAAGTAGAATTTTGTCAACTATTCCAAGTTTTCAGATTTTTGAGACTGTCTTCCCAGGGAAGTGTCCCTTCCAGGCCCTTACCGAAGAAGGTAGGCTGGTGGCCAGATCATCTCCAGGCTGCAGTAGACCTGGACAATGCAGCCTCTAGACTGATAGCAACATGAATCCTGGTTTCACTTTTCAGGGGTTCCCGGGGAGGGACAGGTCACTGTTGAAGATTTACCCTTTAAAGGGGCAACTTGTTCAGCCAAAAGACCAAATTATTGTATATGTCAAGACTCAAGGTCAACCTTCTGTACTCAGGGAATATCTCTGAAGTGTTGCTGACCTCATCACAATTGACTAACAGATATGTTTATATGTAGAAAAAAGGCTTTATTTTCTTCAAATATAGTTGTTGTTTCTAAGTAAAGCTATGGTTTAGTCATGGGTATTTTTAGTAAAAGTCATGGACAGGTCACGGGCAGTAAACTAAAATTCATGGCCCATGTCCTGTACTATATACCCTGACTAAAACTTGGGTGCTCTGGGGTGGGAGGTGGCCCAGGGGTGCCGCAGGTGCTCTGCGTGGGTGGGGTGGCCTGGGACTCCCATTGGTGCTTGGGGAGGAGGGGGCGGCAGCAGCGGTGCAGGGGTGGTGACAACAGGAGATAGCATGTGGAGCCACCTGGCTGTGCCTCTGCCTAGGAGCTGGACAAGCCAGCCACTTCTGGGGAGCCCCCCAAGGTAAATGCTGCCCTGAGCCCCCTTGTGTACCCAAACTCCTGCTGCTGCCAGTGGGGAGGGGCGTGGTGACCTAAGACTGTCCCAGCAGTGGCTGGTGTGGCTGGCCTGGGGACCACTCGACCTGCTCAGGCAGGCAGCCTCTGGGCCAGCTGTACCTTCCACTGCAAAAGTCACGGAGGTCTCAGAAAGTCACAGAATCTGTGATTTCCATGACCTCTGTGGCAAACTCGCAGCCTTACCTCTAAGTGATGTATGCTATTTTGCTTGAATATCACTGTCACTATGAAAATTCCAAGTGAATTATTTAGAAATCTAGTGTATGTTCCCTTTGTTTTTTGTAAATGTTGCCTTTAAATTAAAGTGATTTTTTTAAAAGACAAGCTTGTTTGTTTTCAAATTAAATTATATAATGGATAGCATGATGGATTAAATAGATCCTAAAAGTATCCACTCAATCCTGCAGTTTTTCTGCATGTGGAACTACACCCTAAATTTGTCACCAATGTAGTCCCTGATTTCCATAAGAATCAATTCACACACTTACCAGTTTTGTTTTTGTGTTTTCTCTCCACCTCATCTCTTATGAGGAACAGAAACTTCATCTTGGATGTACCTCAAGTATTGGGTTTCTGTCTTCAGTGAACAGAGCTATTTAGGAGGTCACCCAGTGTCTTTGTTACCCTTATGGAATGCATGAGAGGGCATGCAATCTTGTTGCAAAAACTAAGTGGATTTCTGGTTGTATCTTGCTCTGCTACCAGTTGTCAGACTCCTCCACTGCAACTAGTGAGAACCTTCTTCACCAGAGCAAAGGACCCGAGGGATTACAGTGAACCAGAAGCTGGATATGAGTCAACAGTTCGTCCTTGTTGCCAAGAAGGCTAACAGCATTTTGGGCTATATGAATAGGGACATTGCCAGCAGATCGAGGGATGTGATCATTCCCCTCTATTCAACATTGGTGAGGCCTCATCTAGAGTACTGTGTCCAGTTTTGGGCCCCGCACTACAAGAAGGATGTGGAAAAATTGGAGAGAGTCCAGGGGAGGGCAACAAAAATGATTAGTGGATGGCGCACATGACTTATGAGGAGAGGCTGAGGGAACTGGGTTTGTTTAGTCTGCAGAAGAGAAGAATGAGGCAGGATTTGATAGCTATTTTCAACTCCTGAAGGGGGGGTTCCAAAGAGGATGGATCTAGACTGTTCTCAGTGGTACCAGATGACAAAACAAGGAGTAATGGTCTCAAGTTGCACTGGGGGGAGGTTTAGGTTGGATGTTAGGAAAAACTTTTTCACTAGGAGGGTGGTGAAGCACTGGAATGGGTCACCTAGGGAGGTGGTGGATTCTCCTTCCTTAGAGGTTTTCAAGGTCAGGCTGGGATGATTTAGTTGGAGATTGGTCCTGCTTTGAGCAGGGGGTTGGACTAGCTGACCTCCTAAGGTCCCTTCCAACCCTGATATTCTATAAAAGGCTACTTTGGAAGCTTCTCTTTGGGGAGTACCTCTTGTTGACATATGTAAAACAGCCACGTGGAGTTGTATTCAGACCTTCACAAGACACTACATCCTGGTGCATACCTCCTCAGCTGATGTATAGATTCATAGAAATGTAGGGCTGGAAGGGACCTCGAGAAGTCGTCAAGTCCAGTCCCCTTCACTGTGGCAGGACCAAGTTAACAGACCATCCCTGACAGATGTTTGACTAACCTGTTCTTAAAAGCGTCCAATAATGGGGATTCTAGGACCTCCCTTGGTAATCTATTTCAGAGTTAACTACCATTATAGTTAGAAAGTTTTTCCTAATGTCTGACCTAAATATACGTGGCTGCGGATTAAGCCCATTACATCTTGTCCTACTCTCAGTGGACATGAAGAACAATTGATCACCATCCTCTTTACAACATCCCTTAACTTATTTGAAAAGTGTTATCAGATTTCCCCCTCAATCATCTTTTCTCAAGACTGATATACCCAAGTTTTTAACCTTTCCTCAGAGGTCAGGTCTTCTAAACATTTTGTCATTTTTGTTGCTCTCCTCTGGACTCTCTCCAATTTGTCCATATCTTTCCGAAAGTATAGCGCCCAGGATCGGACACAGTAGTCCAGGTAAGGCATCGCTAGTGCCAAGTAGAGCGGGACAGTTATCTCACATACAACACTCCTCTTAATGCATCCTGGAATGTTGTTAACCTTTTTTGTTGCTGCATCACATTGCTGACTCATTCAATTTCTGGTCCACTATAAACCTCAGATCCTTTTCAGCTGTACTACCATCTAGCCAGTTATTCCCCATTTTGTAGTTGTGCATTTGATTTTTCCTTCCTAAGTATAGTACTTTGTACTTTATTATATTTCATCTTGTTGATTTCATTCCAGTTCTCCAGTTTGTCAAGGTCATTTTGAATTCTAAACTGTCCTCCAAAGTGCTTGCAACCCCCCCAGTTTGGTGTTCTCTGTGTATTTTGAAAGCATATTCTCCATTTCATTATCAAAGTCATTAATGAAAATATTGACTAGTAAGGGACCCACTAGATATGTCCTCTCGGTTTGACAGCAAACCACTGATAACTACTTTTTGAGTAGGGTCTTCCAGCCAGTTTTGCTCCCACCTTACAATAAGTTCATCGAGACTATATTTCCCTAGTTTGCTTATGACAATGTCATGTGCGACTGTATCAAACACCTTACTAAAATCTGCCCTATCCACTAGGCCAGTAACCTTGTCAAGGAAGGAAATTAGGTTGTTTTGGCATGAATTGTTCTTGACAAATCTGTGCTGGCTGTCCTTATAACCCTTTTATTCTCCAGTTGTTCACAAATTTATTGTTTAATAATTTATTCCAGTAACTTTCCAGGTATCGAAGTTAGGCTGACTGGTCTATATTTCCTGGGTCCTTTTCGTTCCCCTTTTTAAAGATGGGTACTATGTTTGCCCTTCTGCAGTCTTCGGGGACCTCACAAATTCATAGTTTCCAAGGACAGAGGGACCATTGTGATCAACTAGTCTGATCTCCTGCATAACTCAGGCCACAGAACTTCCCCAAAGTAATTCCTAGAGCAGACATTTTAGAAAAATATCCAATCTTGATTTTAAAACTGTTGGTGATGGACCATCCACCACAACCCTTGGTGAATTGTTCCAATGGTTAATTACTGTCACTTTTGAAACTTTATGCCTTATGTCCAGTCAGAATTTGTCTAGCTTCAACTTCCAGCCATTGGATCATTATACCTTTGTCTACTAGATTGAAGAGCCCGTTACTAAATATTTGTTCCCCATATAGATACCTATAGGCTATAATCAAGTTTCCCCTTAACCTTCTGTTTGTTATGCTAATAGATTGAGCTCCTTGAGTCCATCATTAGAAGGTGTGTGTTTTAATTCTTTAATCACTCTCATGGTTCTTCTCTGAACCCTCTCCAATTTATTAGCATCCTTCTTGAATTGTGGGCACCAGAACTGGACATACTATTACAGCAGCAGTCACATAATGCCAAGTACTGAGGTAAAATAACCCCTCTGCTCCTATTTGAGATGCCCCCTGTTTATGCATCCCAGGATTGCATTAGCGATTTTGGCCGCAGCATCATACTGCAAGCTCAAGTTCAGCTGAACCTTTTTCAGAGTCACTGCTTCCGAGAATGTAGTCCACCATCCTGTAAGCATGGCCTACATTCTTTGATCCTAGATGTATACGTTTACATTTAGCCATATTAAAAACTGTATTGTTTGCTTGTACCCATTTTACCATGTGATCCAGATTGCTCTGAATCAGTGACCTGTCCTCTTCATGGTTTACCACTCCACCTATTTTTGTGTCATCACTGATAAAGTTTAGAGATGATTTTGTGTTTTCTTCCAGGTTATTGATAAAAATGTTAGATCGCATAGGGTTTAGAACTGATCCCTGTGGGACTCCACTGGAAACACTCCCACTCCATGATTCTATGAGTCTGATTCCCCGTTTACAATTACATTTTGAGATCTATCAGTTGGCTAGTTTTTGTGCCATGATGATTTTATATCATTCTAGTGTTTTAATCAACATTTTGTGCAATACCAAGTCAAATGCTTTACAGAGGTCTAAGTATATTACATCAAGACTGTTATCTTAATCAATCTTGTAATATTAAAAAAAATAAGGTTTAGTTTGACAGGTTCTTCTTCCATAAACCCATTAATTTTGTTATCCTTTTTTAATCCTTTGGGTTGGTGGTCTTTTAATCCTCAATGCCACAGGGATCCTCATACCCACTTCCATCATGAGGACTGCTTGTCAGTCATCTACAGTAGAATACACAGAGGGTCCGACCCTTGAAGAAATAAAGGTTACCTACTTTCCATAACCGGAGTTCTTCAAGATGTGTGGTCCTTATCTGTATTCCACTACCTGCCCTCCTTCCTCTCTTCTTCAGATCATAGGTTCAATTCACGGTAGAGAAGGAACTGGAGACCATTCTACCTTTGCTTCAGAACACTAGGAAGGGAACAGCACAGGCACAGACCAACAGATGCTACTAGCAAGAATCTTCTGGTCTTAAGTGCATGGAGCACATTTGTATCCACAATGGAATATAGGTAGGGACCACACATGTCGAAGAACTCCAGTTACAGAGGGAAGGTTTCCTTTCTTTTTTGTATTATACGTCAGCCCAACCCAACTATTTTTTAAATGTAGTCTTTGTTTTCTATGTTAACTGTGTTAAAATAAACAATAAAGAACAAAGAGAAGAAGGGTAACTAATCTGGAATAGAACCAACATCTGATTTTACAGCAAAGTAAGTAAGATCAAATTTCATTATTAAGGGCAAAGAATAATATAACAAAGACAGCTTTTGTCTGGCTAAAGAGATTTGCCTGCACAGTAATGTACTAATGGTCATTTTATTATTCAGTCTTAGTTTGGGGTTCTTTGTAAAGTAAGATGAAAACTAATCTCCAGAGCTATTTCCTTTCAGAAAAAGAGAGAAGCAGAAGTGAAAAGGGAGTGTTGAGAGGAAAAGGAGGGCCAAGGTAAAGCCTGAGAGGGAAATAAAAGAGGAGAGGAGAAGAACGATAGGACAGAGAGGAGAGGGGGAAGAGGAAGGCGATGGATTGAGGAGACAGGAGGGGGTCTAAGGTCTGAGTAGTGGGTGCAAAAAAGTTTACCCAATGGGGACTTTATAACTGATTATTCCAATGCTTCTAAAAATGGGACCCGTATATTTATAAACTTGGTTGTTTCTGCTGTAAAACATTATTTGTTCCATTGCCACCAGGTTCCCCATGTGAAAACACCATTCTTCGATAGTTGGGTGTACTTAGGACTGCCACCATTGTAGAACTAGATGTTTGGCTGTGATCAAGTTCTACCTAGCCATACTGTTTCAAAGGCCTTCAGTTTCCAAGATGGATTGGTTAGGATGGTGTGGCCAGCCTGCAGTTCCACATTAGTGGACAGAAAGAAATTGGTCCATATATTTATCTCTGTCCAGAAAAGACAGCTCGCAGGACAATCCCAAAGCATATGGTGTAAGTTTAGCACCTGCTGCATTGCAGCATCAGCATTTGTTAAACCTGGGTATTCTGGACTTGAAAATATGGAATCCAGTGGATTCTCCAAAGTGGATATATGGAATCCAGTGCATTCTCCAAAGAATTTCCTACTGGCCCTATCTTAACACAGCTTGCTAGATTTGGGGTTGTATAGTGGAACAAATCTGATTCCACTGAATGTTGGTAAGGGAAACTGATCACTCATTTTCCCATTTCTTTCTAACATTGTCCCTACTGATTGCCAATTTGCCTGATAGTTTGGAATACAGACTAGACAATGACTTAAGTCGACAGTGTAACTTTTTCAGGAAGCTCCAAAGTGAGGGATTCTGGGGCTGCAAAGGCATCTGAACCAAACTGGTGTCGCAGAGCATGAAATTATTGCCATTCCTGCTTCCTAAGACAAGGAAAGAGCATGAAGGACTCATTTTCAATTATGTGATTAATGCTCAAAATGTGTTTTTGTGTGTTTTTGTTTTTGTTTTTAAATTTAAATTTATAGAGTGGGTCTATAACATTTTGGAATGACCCCAAACTGAAGTCTTTGAATGTAATAAGGGATGATATTTAAACAGACACAACCAGATACCAAGCTTTCCAAGATGTCAGAATTGTGACAGATTTCTTCTTAGGAAAATGGTAGGAGACTCATTTTTAGAATTGATTCTAGTGGTGGTGGGGCTACAGTTCCTTCCTTCCATGTACAGCCAGGCTGGAGATCCTGAGCATTGAAGGGCCAACCATTATGCCACTTGTCTCAAGACTGAGGATAACATAGTAAAGCCTATAGTTTGGTAGACCCAAAGCCTCCTAATTTGATAGGCAGTCATGGTTTTTCTCAAAGGATATTCTGGGCTTGTTGCCCATACCTCACAAGAAGATCTTACAAATGTTAATTCTGAAAAAAAAAATACCAGAAAGGTAATTATAAACTGGCAAGGAGCTAAGCATAAATAGAAGCATTAGAAGGACATTCATCTTTCATATATTAAACTCTACCCCAAAGCAATAGAGGGAGGGCCTGCCATCTATGTAAATCCAAAGATATCAGTGCGATAAGAGGATTAACATTAATTTTGACTTTCTTTTATATTCCTAGAAAAGCGGACTGCCAAGCCCGTGACTGATTTCCTCCTGTTGCCAGCGAAAAGTTTTGTCTAAGAGGGTGACATTATGCACTTTCTGAGAGATACTGACAGCCTCCAACTTATGCCAATTAATTTTGTGCCCTGGGATTTTCCCAAACAATTCAAAGGTTTTGTAATATGTTGGGGGTAGCCTGAGGGGGGTTGGTGATAAATAAAAGTGTATCAGCACAGAAGCATATTTTTGTCTGTTAGGACCCTATGTGTAATACCTTGGATCCCCTAGCGTGCTCTAAGTTGTATTCCAAGGCCAAATCAAATAGGAAGGAAGGCAGGGACAGCTCTGTCTGTTACTGTGGGACTAAAGACTGAAAAGAGGGGAGATGTAGTTATTGGTTGTAACTTGGAATTGGAGCACACAAGTCTAACCTAGGAAATGAAAGAGGGACAAAGTCCATATTTTTATAGGATGAGGAAAAAATACATCCAATTTGCTCTATTGAAGGCTTTTCCCACAAACACCAACAGAATAGCCATCAGTTTCAAGTGGTTTTGATAGTAGGACAGCACATTAAGATGAGTGTTTTCTGACCCTTGTCTCTGTCGTATAAAACCCACCTGGTCCAGGTGTATTATGCTCCTCATTGCTTTTTCTCATCATCCAGCTAGGATTCTAGACAATATTTTAATATCAGAGTTGATTATGGATATTAGTAAATAGCTAGCATGTTCCTAGGCATCTTTGTCAGGCTTAAAACCTCCCGAGATTAGGGCTTCATTCATTGAAGAGGGCAGTTTATACTTTGGCCAGTCTGGGAGCCAGACTGTCTGTCTTTGAATTGGGCATAAAATTCAGCAGGAAAGCCTTTGAGGCCAGGGCCTTACCCAATTTCTTGTTCCATACTCTCACAAGTTTGTAAAGGGTAATCAAGCCAAATTTTTTGTTCTTCTGTTAGCTGGGGGAATTGCAGGTTTTTTTGGTGTATTCCTCAAGTAATTAATCATCAGGGGAGTATTCCTTTAAATATGGGCATTGGTAGAATGTAGAGAATTGTTCATTAATATGTTTTTGAGTGGCGAGTATCTGCCTCTGACGAGTGAATTGAGGGGATGTTAGCTTTCAGTGAATTAATTTCCCAGTTTTGTTGCTGAATTCCTAGTATGTCTGTTTTACTCTAAACAAAGCAAATTCAGCCTGAGCCGAGGTTAATGTATTAATTTCATATCTTGGAGTTTATCAGAAGAGGGAGAATCAGCATAGCTGAGAGCTGCCTCCTTGAGCCTTTACATTAAATTCACCAGCTCACCCTGCCTAGCTCTCTTTTTATGAAAGAAGTAGGATGATATTCTTCCCCTTAAGAATGCCTTGAAAGTGTCCAGTGAGATTGCTTGGGAGTTCATAGCGTTGTCACTGGTCTCAAAGAAAAATTGTGTTTCTTCCTCCACAAGGTTTTTTAAAATTGTGTGTCTACTAGTAAAGAGGAGTTTAATCTCCATCTTCTGGTAGCCCCTACATTTCAGGAGATGAGTAGCGTGATCAAAGATCATAATAGGTGGTATTTCAATAATAAAGAAATATCAAGCCACCTGATACCAAAAAAACATTCCCACTGTAATTATAGGGAATGCAGGGATGAGAAAAAGGGGAATTGTTTCTACCTCAAGGGTGCTGCCGCCTCCACGTGTCCTTTCAGCCCCGTTCTTCCGTCTGGGCAGTAATGGTCTGCCTCACCGAGGACCAGGAATGGTGGAGTCTGCTCGATCTGTCCAAAAGCAGATCTAACATTTCACTGAAGTCCCTTGATATAATCTGGTTTCCTAGGGACAAGTCAATCTCAAAATAATTGATTGAAAAAGGAGGAATAATCTTTGTTGGGGGCATAGAGTTAACAAAAGTGTGCGTAACGTGGGAGATGCTAGCATTAACAATTAAGAGCTTTCCTTCCATGTCTTTATCAGTTGATAAGATTTATGGGTTCAATTTTTTATTGAACTGGATTGACGCCTCCCTAGACATGGCTGGGTAATTACTAAAAAAAAGCCTCAGGTTCAATGAGGTGGAGTTTCTGGAGGACTATTAGATCAGCTTTCAACTTTCTTAAGTGAGACTTTTTTTTCTTCTCTGTTTGATAGGATTACAGTGACCCAAGGGCAGAGGAGCACATATGGGTTCAGGGATCCCTGGGGTTTACCAAAAAGGGATCATGAAAGGTCTCTACTGAAAGCCTGTTTCACACTGGTCATTGTGATTGTGAGATGTACGTACAGAGAATATCTGAGGGGTTATGTATCTATGCTGAAAATTATGCTCACGTGGCCTTGTAGTCAAAGGCAGGTCACTCAAAGGTAGCATGCCTTGAGACATACTTCTCCAGACAGGGAGGTGGGAGACACTTATATCCCTGGTGGACCATTCTGTGTCTTACAACAGAAGTCTATAAGCATACTGAGTCAAGTGTCAATGAAGAGCTTACAGGGACTTCAGAAGGAAATTAACAGGAGGAGTTACACAGTGTGGGAGATGACACTGTTTTCAGGTGAAGATTGATAGGTCTGGGTCTGGTATATCTGTGGTGCAGACAGACACCTGAGCTACCTTCAGCTTGTGAAGACAAACCTGCTGCAAGCTTGATCTTACAAAAGGGGAATGGATATCAGCATTATTCTGGTACATTTAAACAGGCAAAACATTTATTGATTGTCCGGCCAACATTTTAAAAATATAGTAAACTTGATTAAAAAAAACCCTCGGTATTCAATTATACAATAATATACACTCTTTTGCAAATACAACTTTTAGCTCTTAAAAAACACATTTGTGCATTGATGTGCTAGAGATAATGTTTTCAAGTTTCACCTAATTCTTCCTTGAAAACTGTATACAAAACAGTCATTAAAGCCAAGAAATGCAAAGTAGGTTTTACTGCTGCTGAAATGGTTTCAAAATCTGGATAAAGAGGTTTGGTAGGGCACGAAGCATCTCTTGCTATGGTGGAGACCTCTGAGAAAACAAAGTCATATTTCAAAGCACTGAAGTTTTCAGGACCGTTTGGTACTAGCAGTGTTTTTAGTATTGATCCAGATCCGGGTGCTGTAGCCTAAGGACAAACAAGAAAATGTTCTTACTAGCTTGTTTAACATGCTAGCTCTAGTCATTTTAGTTACATAATTTACTTTACAAATATTGTAGAGTGCTTCTTTGCATCTAATGCAGAGATTAGATGTAGCGCTCCTCCTGCATAAATTAGTTAAGTAGATTGTGAAAGTAAAGATAAAAGTAAAGTATAGAGTGAACATTAAATGAGAAGGGAGAGAAATATTTTACATATGTTCAAGTCTAATTGCAATAACATAGATAACAGAGGAGAAAACATACTAGGTATTCTTGGCAACTTTTTCACAGAGAACAAAAGGGATTTAGTTACTTTTGCTTTAGCTGGTTTATTGGCTAATGATGAATGAACAATGAACTATTGGATGACTCAAATTATCAGAGCAAAAGAAATGATGTCCGCATTGAGTGAGCCGAAATAAGAATACTTTGTTTAAGAGGCTAGGAACAAGAGTAAAGTGCTGGGTAGAACTCAGAATGTGTTTGTCCATACTGGATGGAAATATCCACAGGGAATAATAACTATATTATCATGACCTCTGACATCAATTAGGATTTCTCCTTGCTGCTTGTTGCATGTATTAACATTTAGATGGGAGTCTCTGCCTTGCATAGGCCAAACAACTAGAGTCAACAACTGTCATTCACTTTGCTGGCTGTAGGTTGGGAAGTGTATTTATTTTTTTTAAATGAGATTCTATTCTTCTGAAAAGTGACTGTATAAAAATGGCAGCTTCTTACTCAGTCAATCCCCTCGCAAGGTGCAGAGTCATATCTGTTAACTTAAGTGATGTGTTTACTCTTGTAGCTCTGTGGAGTCAACACAGCTAAGATTGAGTGAGCAGTGGATTTTATTCTATCTTGTAAATTAACAGAAATGTGTATTAAGTTACAATTAGTTAAATCTATGAAACTCTTTTGAAGAGCTGAGTGATGCTGTCAAAGGCCTAAGTTGGCCTGCAAAATCTGTCAGTTGTGGTGATGCATTAGAAGGAAAAACCTAGCTTCACTTTTATCCCCAATATAAGTTTATAGGGCATAGGTAGGAAAAAAATCTCATCACTTGTAAACAGACATCTGATGCGAAAATCCACTGAAGCAATAAGTAAGGCTACGATTTTGTCACAGAAGTTATGGAATCTGTGGCTACTAGTGACCTCTGTGACTTCAGCCTGCGGTGGTTGGAAGCTGCAGGGTCCCCCGCCTCCTCCGGGGGCAGGGAGCTGCAGGGGTACCTCCGGCGGCCCCCAGAGCTTCAGTCATCACAGGTGGCGGGGGAACCCCCACAGCTCGTGGCTGCCACTGCCGGGGGTACCTCGCAGTTCTGGCCCCCATGGGCAGCGGAGGACCCCCAGAGCTGTGGGTAGCAGGGATACCCCACAGCCCCCAGCTGCTGCGGGCAGCTCCTAGCCCCTGCGCAGCTGCTCCGCTTGAGGCCGTGTGGGGACCTGCAGATCCCCATTTTGTCAGGTATATTTTTTAGTAAGTCACAGATAGGTCACGGGCTTCTATGAATTTTTCTCTTTTGCCTGTGACCTGTCTGTGACTTTTACTAAAAATATCCATGACACAATCTTAGCCTTAGCAATAAGCATAGAACCCCAAAATAGCATTTTTACAGTCACTTTTCAGAGTAAGGCTGGCCTTTAAGAATTTCAAATTTATGAAACTGATGCAAAGACCAAGTATTAGAAAGAGAACTCTAAGATGCAACTCTTCCATCTTAAATCAAGCAAGTTACTTTCTATACAGTGTGCAACATCCCTGGAGGTGGAAGCAGAAGTCCTGCAAAGGGACTTCCACAGGTTGTGAGAGAGGTAGTATAGAAGGGAGCCACCACTTTTCCCCTTCCACAGCCCTCTGCCAGTACATGTAAAGTTGCCATCCAGTCTCTAGTTATTTAGGCTAGTCCCAGAGCAGCAATTTCCAAGTTCTGTTCCCTTATCAACCACAATGACTTCTTTGGTTATGGCCACAGAAATCCTGAGATCCCTGCAAAAAATTGTTACCATTTAGAATGCAGTATCTTAAGTTATCAGCACTACTGGGATTTGACTGATTAAGACAAACTTGCCACTAGTTGAAGGCCTGTCACGTTACCACCTAGATATTAGGCTTTAGAAAATGCTGATAGTTTGTCCAACTTTGCACTCTTTTTAGAAAACAGGATTTTCTGTACTCATTTTTCTCATTCAAGTGGGCAAATATGGCTCTGCATACACAATGAGCGGCCATTTTTTTATATAGTCACTTTTCAGAGCAGCACTATGCCTCAACTGGAAACATTCAAAATAGGCAGGCTTGACTGCATTTTTTATATTTTGATATTTTCGATGGATACTATGGATGTTTGTTTTTTAAGCATTTTTTTAGATTTGACAAATTGTCAACATGTCAAAACACAGAAAGTAAATATCCTTAATCAAGCTCTAATAATTTCTTAAGCAACATTTTTCTTACTTTGCCTCTCAATTTTGATTATCCTGAATGGAAATAGTTTTGGATGGGGTGGTATGTGTATGATGAAATCAACATTTATGGACACCTTATCCAATAAAAATCTAATCCTGCTCACCCTAAAAATATGCAACTACTATTTTAAAGGCCTCTGAATGAAAGAGATTTTGTTCTGTCATGCCAGTCCTTGCCATTCCCCCTCCCCATGTACTGTGTCCACATGAGGCCTTTTGTACTTCTCACCTGCTCACTTTTCAATAAGTAATGGGTATTGCTAAATGCTAAATAGATGAATATTGATTGATGATGTTACCAAGAGGTGAAGGGCTGTTCTCAGCAGTTAGGGGAACCCACTGCCCTGTGTCGACACTGTACATTTATTTTATTAAAACAAAACAAAAATCCAAACCCCAACACCTTAATTTTATAGGCTCCTGTCTCTGGCAATTTCAAGAACTCTCTGAACATAATTTAGAAATGAAGGTTTAGCAGAGTAGTCATCTTACATTAAGCACATAGCTTCCAGGCAGGAGGAGAAGGTAATATTCTCCATGTTGATTGGTTCTATAGGGACAGATATGTTCCCTTCCTTTGGCTTCCACTATTACATTTGGTATAGGCTGTCCATGCCTGTCAAGAACTTGACCTTTGATACCTATGAGGCAGGGAGAGAGTATGTAAATGTGACTGTTGGTTTCATTTTCTGGTCTGGAAAAGCCAGTTTTTTCATCATTCATTGCAGCAGAGGCTTGTTTCAGTCATTTCCTCCCCAAACTAGACAATAGAGCCAGTCTCCTACATATTGCTAACGAAAATAAGTAGCAGCAGCACAAAATTCTTAGTTCTTAATCATTTACCTTCCCATCAAGTTAAAATGCAGCCATGTCGGCTTTTCCATCTCATTCTCTAAAGGTACAATTTCGTAATTTACATTGATGTTCCTGCACGTGTTCTCTACAAAAGAACTTACTTAAATCTCTTTTATGCGGTTGAATTTATTTACCTAGCTTAAAACAAAAACTCATTTACCCTGTTGGTGTGGTCAAACGTTGCTTCTCGCCTAGTGTTTCAAAAAGACAGAGTAGTTGTATATTTACTTATATTTTAGCCTTCCCAAATCTTCTAACACACCAGATTTCCAAGAATGAGCAGTTTTGTTAACTGACTTGTCTGCAACAGCTATTTGAGACAATATTGATGAAGTGTGTTAGCTCAGTTTCTGCTATTTTATTCAGTATATTTAATTAAATGTATAATTTTGGCTCAGTAGCAACCTTGCCACTATGTAAAGGTTGTGGGTTCAGATCCACTTACCCCGGCCCATATTATTGTTGGTTTTTTTTTTTTACTTGTTCGATGAAACCCACAGGTTGATAAACCTTACTCTAATGTTTAAAAAGTGCTGTATTAAATCCAGATTTCATTGTATATGTGTGTCCTCTAAAAGAATATCTATCTGTTAAAATTAATTAGTAAAGTCAACCACATTTGAATAATCAAGGATCATGGGCAAAAGGCTAATGTGTATCTCTTGCTCCAAATTACTGCAACAATAAATAACCCTACCACCACCTGTTATAGGCCTGGTCTACACTACGAATTTATGTCGGATTTAGCAGCGTTAAATTGGATTAACCCTGCACCCTTCCACACAACGAAGCCATTTTTCTGACATTAAGGGGTCTTAAAACTGATTTCTGTACTCCTGCTTCCCGGGCAAAAGATGTCTCCTGTGTCTCGGGTTACATATGTGCAGACAGCTGGGCAGCCTCACCTGCCCCAAGGGCCTCAGCAAAAATCACACCCCCAATTCCCACCATCGAAATATTGGTGCAGTACACAGGGAAACAGAGGTACCCACAATATTAGTATAGGACAGTAAGACTCACATGCAACATAAGATGAATAAAACCCCACTTCGTCACACCTTGTAACCTTGTTATCCTCTCGGTGCTTATAAACTGGTTTAATAATTTGTTCCAATATCTTCCCAGGTATGAAGATTAGGCAGACTGGCCTATAATTTCTCAGGTCCTCATTGTTGCCCTTTCTAAAGATAGGTACTATGTTTAGTCTCCCTTCTCCAGTCCTTCAGGAGTTCTTAATGATAATTGCTAGTGGTCTGAGCTTGCTTCAGCTCATTCCTTAATTACCCTAGGATGAATTTCATCTGGCTCTGCCAATTTGAATACATCTAATTTATCTAAATATTCTTTAACCTGTTGTTTCCCTATTTTGGCTTGCGTTTCCTTCTCCCCCCCCAATGTTGTTAATAGTAATTGTGTTCAATATCTAGTCACCATTAACCTTCCTAGTGAAGACTGAATGAAACGTAATAGTCATTAAACAGTCTTCTTGATGTCATCTGTTATTAGCGGTCCTTCCTCGCTAAGTAGAGGAGCTACACTTTCCTTTGTTTTTCTCTTGCTCCTACTGTATTTAAAGAACCTCTTCTTATTATTGCCTTTTATGTCGCTTGCTAGGTGTAATTCGTTTTGTGCCGTAGCCTTTCTGATTTTTCTCCCTATATACCTATGCTATTCTTTTGTATTCCCCTTTAGCAATTTGTCCACCTCTCCACTTTTGCAAGATTCCTTTTTGATATTCAGGTCATTAAAGAGCTTCTGATGAATCCATATTGACCTCTTACTATTCTTATCTGTCCTTCACATAGGGACAGTTTGCAGTGGGGCATTTAATATTGTGTTCTTGGGAAACTGCCAGCTGTCCTGAACTCTCCTTTATCCCTTAGATTTTCTTCCTATGGGACTTAACCTACCAGTTTTTGAAGTCTGCTTTTTTTGAAAGTCCATTCTCCTTATTCTGCTGCTCTCACTCCTTCCTTTCCTTAAAATTGTGAAATCTGTCTTTTCATGATCACTTTCACCCAAATGGCCTTCCCTCTTCAGATTTACAACCAATTCTTCCCTCTTGGTCAGTCTAAAATGGCTATCCCCCAGTTACTTCCTCCGCTTTCTGAAACAAAAAATTGTCCCCAATATATTCCAAGAACTTATTGGAAATTTTGTGTTTTGCTATATTAATTTTCCAATAGATATCTGGGAAGTTAGTCTCCCATTACTACCCCATCTTGTGTTTTGGGTATTTCTGTTGTTTGCCCAAGAAATACCTCCTCCACTTCTTCCTGATTTGGTGCTCTAGAGTCGACCCCTACCATGATATCATGCTGATTTTTTCCCTTTTTTTTTTTACCCAAAGACTTCCAACTGATCTGACTCTTACCTCCTTCTGGTCCCCAGAACAGTTATACCAGTTCAAATTATGTATGTACAGTCCCATTTCAGACAGAGGTGCAGTATAAAGTAGGGCCATCCAAACTTACTCAGCTGAGGGACCAAAATAAGAATGGCTGCAGCTTTCAGTTAGGCAAATTTCAGGCCCTTTCATCTTTAATATGAGAAGCATGGCCAGTGGATAGAAGATAAGAACGACCATACTGGGTCAGACCAAAGGTCCATCTAGCCCAGTATCCTGTCTTCTGATAGGGGCCAATGCCAGGTGCCCCAGAGGGAGTGAACAGAACAGGTAATCGTCAAGTGATCCATCCCGTCGCTCATTCCCAGCTTCTGGCAAACAGAGGCTAGGGATACCATCCCTGCCCATCCTGAATAATAGCCATTGATGGACCTCTCCTCCATGAATTTAACTACCAGTAGTTCTTTTTTTTCCAACCCTGTTATAGTCTGGTATCCTCTGGCAAAGAGTTCCACAGGTTAACTGTGCATTGTGTGAAGAAATACTTCCTTTTGTTTGTTTTAAACCTGCTGTCTATTAATTTCATTTGGTGCCCCCTAGTTCTTGTGTTATGAGAAGGAGTAAATAACACTTCCTTATTTACTTTCTCCACATCAGTCATGATTTTATAGACCTCTATCATATTCCCCCTTAGTCGTCTCTTTTCCATGCTGAAAAGTCCCCGTCCTATTAATCTCTCCTCATATGGAAACTGTTCCATATCCCTAATCATTTTGGTTGCCCTTTCCTGAACCTTTTCCGGTTCCAATTGATACCACAAGTCCTGGCCTGCAATTCTTTATTAACATCTAAAGCACATCTCTACACAGAGGTTTTTTGGGAATATGTTTTTGTATATAAACTTTGGCAGAATAACAAACCCAAAATAAGGACCTATGCTGAGACTGCTAGTTGCTGCAAGGTATTCTTGCATATGAAATATTACTACACTGTAGAACCCTGTGGGCTTCCCCTCATGTTCCACTGATAAATTATGTAAGGGAAGAAAACCCATTTTGGCCATCTACCACACTGCTTATGTTTTTCCTTGAAAGCAAAATATCTGTAGGCACCTAACTTTTTTTTTTTCTAAACTATTCAGAAAGCGAAGATTACTTAGGCCTGTATTTCTCAACCTTTTTGATACTAGGGAGCAACTTACTGCCTTCCTAAACTTTGTTAGGGTGATCTTAGGGACCGATGCCGGTCAACAGACCAGTCATTGAGAAACAATGACTTAGACTATGTCTATATTACCAGCTAGGGGCGTGATTCCCAGTGGGCCTGTGTACACATACTCATGCTAACTTTCATCAGTGTAGGTGTACGTGAGCAGGGAATGGCACCCCTAGCTCATAGTGTAGATATAGTCTTAGACTGCAAGCTCTTTGGGGCGGGAACAGTGTTTTGTATTTATACAATGCCTAGCGCAATGTGGTCTTGGTCTATGACTGGGGCTTCAAGGATCTATGACAAGTTTAAAGAGCAGGGTGTATTTCTGCCTGTGAATCCTGACAATTCCCTGCCCTCAGGTTTTTTTTATAACAAATTTTACAAACACACTAATTCTATAGTACGCTATAAAATACATAAGTATGCTAACTAGAAATGTGCACGTACGTTTTCCTTCCAGGATATGGAATCAGGGCCCATATGAGCAGGCTCCTATTCAAGCACTGTATGCCCATAAGACCTATAGGGGCGTTAATACCCATATGAAAGCTGTTGCACAGGGAAATGTGGAAATGTCTCTTGTTAATGGGAGTGCACTGTGGGTTGGTCTCTGTTAAATCACTGCTCGCTTCCATTTAAAAGCTGCTGCCCTCTAGCACTGCCAGCCTTTGCCCACATGGGGGCAGGGTTGCGACACTTCACTTAAAAACAGGTTTCAGAGTAACAGCCGTGTTAGTCTGTATTCGCAAAAAGAAAAGGAGTACTTGTGGCACCTTAGAGACTAACCAGTTTATTTGAGCATCCGATGAAGTGAGCTGTAGCTCACGAAAGCTCATGCTCAAATAAATTGGTTAGTCTCTAAGGTGCCACAAGTACTCCTTTTCTTTTCACTTAAAAAAAAATCTAATTCCTTCTCCCCATGCTGGTTTTCTCTGAAGTGAAACCCTACAACTGTCTTTAATTAGTGAACATCCCAATACAAACTGCCATCTCTAATCCCGCCCAGCCCACTGTAAATTGCTCAGGATCCCCGCCCCCTTTGAAGTGAGGGCATCACTTTTAGGTGCACCACACTGTGCAGAAAACTCATTCTAAACCACAGTTTGCAGGCTCAGAAAAAAAAGTGTAATGAGGGTGAGTTCTGTGACTTCTGTCCCGTTCCTGGCAGAGGGAGGGGCTGGGAGGGTTCCATCGGCGTGACATAAGGCAGTACTCCTTGAGTGACGAAGGCTTCAGCTCAGTCCTTGCTGGGCAAGCAGGGCAAAATTTCCTCTCTCTCCTCCTTCGTACTAGGGAGCATATGAGGAGCATAGGTGGACGGTTTCCTCAAGGGCTAATATCGTAAGACTGAAGTCTGTTGCAATTCTGTCAAATCTTGCAATACTTGATGACTGTCTTAGAGACACAGCCTCCAAATTCATGTTTTGTTTTGTTTTAAAATGAAAAGTAAGATTGCAGCCCACATGGTTGTGAAGAAAAGTTTAAAACGTGACCTCAGTACATCCTAGTTGCTTAGAAACCAGAAGGCAAATAAAGAGGAGCCAAATTATTATTTTTTAAATCTTATTGTGTTTAAGCTAATATCCTGGGATTTTGGGGGGCGGAGATGGGGCATGACTAATGAAAAAGGATAAGATTATGGTATGGAGGTCACAGAAGTCATGGATTCCATGACTTTCAGAGATCTCTGACATTTTCCGCTTCAGCCGTGGGGTGCAGGGGCTGAAGCTGTCAGCCAGTGGGGACCCAGAGCCCTGAGCTGGCTTGGCCAGTCGGGGGGACCCAGAGCTCCCAGCCTCTGTGAATGGCAGGGAACCCGGAGCTGCCATGGTGGCAGTGGCTGCTAAACCCCCTTTGCCCCTCACAGCAGGGCTCGGGCTTCATCATCCCCCATCAGCCTCTCCCCTGCCAATTATTTTTAGTTAAACTCACAGACTGGTCATGGGCTTCTATGAATTTTTGTTTATTGCTTGTGACCTGTCCGCAGCTTTTACTAAAAACCGTGACAAGATCTTAACCTTACTAATGAGTTTTGAACACCTGAGGCTGGCAATACCAGTTGCCAGCTGCTTCCAACTGGCTCCTAGCTCTGACACCTCAGTAAAGCCACAGAGGAGCGGGAGAAGCCTTTAATTTCCTAAGTAGTTGAGCCATGCTCCTTCACCTGTGTTCTCCCCTTGCACCTAACTACTATAGATTCTAATCTCCTGTGCCCAATATTGGCTGTATGCCCCTCTCCCCCTCAGCACGTGTCTGCACCAGGGATGGACCCCCTGTAGATTTTAGATCCCAGCATCTTTCTCACTCCTTTTCCCTCCTGAACCCATAGGATGGAGGCAGAGGCTGTGATATTTGTCTGACTCCTCAGAGGACCCTGTATTGAACATTGCCCACTGGAGTCCACTTCCCAAAGACTGGGTGGACACAAGTCTCTATTTTAGGTGACTTCAGTTCTGTAGCTGCTCTGCATATAGAAGCACCAGAGAGGTCAGTGGGAAGATCTGTGCAGAGAACAGCTGCAAAAATGGGCCCTTTGTGTGGTCAGTGGCTTACGAGGTTTTAATCAATACTTTGAAACCTGGATGGCTGTCAGAAATAAGGAAGGCAGATGAATTCTGCTCTTAATAGCTCCCAGATCCTAAATGAGCAAACCCACAAAAAGTAAGCCCTACCCTTTTCCCATTTGACACAAATGATATGTTTTGTCAGTCTTCATTTAAAAAAGCTTTTTCATAAATGTCTCTTAGAATGGCTGTGTCTTTCTACAGCTTTCTATTTTAATCAGTGCTGGTCACTGCTCACTGCCCCTAATAGGTGTGAAAGCTGGATTATGGCTCTGACTGGTATGTGTCACTACTATGGCCGTATCTATCCAATTTTAATAAAGCTAGATACAGTAAAAGCTTTGTTGTCCGACATGTTGGAGGGATACAGGGTGCTGGTTAGTCAAAAATTCCAGTTAACTGAGTTATACTTACCAATGGAGGGAGGGAGTTTGGGTGTGGGAGGGGGCTTGGGGTAGGGGATTGGGGCATGGGAGGGGCTTCGGGGTGTCTGATCCTGGCAGCGCTCACCTCAGCAGCTCCTTGCAAGTGGCTTCATGTCCCTGCTGCTCCTAGGTGGAGGCACGACCAGGCGGCTCTACATGCTGCCTCCACCCGCAGGTGCCGCCTCTGCAACTCCCATTGGCCACAGTTCCCAGCCAATGGGAGCTGTGGAGCCAGTGCTCGGGGTGAGGCAGGAGTACCGCACAGAGCCCCCATGGCTGTTCTTCCGCCTAGAAGCAGCAGGGACATGGGAGCCACATGGAGCCAGGTAGGGAGCCTGGCAACCCTTCTGAAGATTTGAACTTGGAGATATCAGAAATGCCAGTTTCTAGAGCTTTCTGGTTGGTAAGGTGCCAGATAACACAGCTTTTACAGTAAATGGATATGTTCACATACACTTAATTTGGAGATTTCCTTTCTTTTCTCAAACCCCAATCTCAGGTTAAATGGGGTTCACCTACATTGTTCAGTTTAAAAAAAAAGTCTGCATTTTTCTTCAGAATGGCCTATGAACAAATGCATTCACAATGCTAATATTCCAGATGTTCCAGTCACTTCTGGGCAGCATTCTCTGTCTCACTATCCTCTCTTAGCCACCATCATGCTCACAATATTGTTTCTAAAATGAGGATGGCACACACAGCTCTCTGCTACATCCGTCTCTTAATTCAGCAAGAATCAAGAAAAACCAGATTTCATACTGAAAGGCAAAGTCCCTTACAGAAGTAGTTCTCTTGGTTCTAGCCTGTTGCCGGAGAGCCTGTTACATGGCCATGTTGTTACAGGAACTTCCCCACAAGCTGTATTGGAAGTTGAGCAGATGAAATTCAAAATACAAAAGTTTACCCACCGAGATGAACTTGTTTAATGTATTCAATCAAAGCAGCTTTGTTGTCATTCCAGAATGCCTGAAGTTGACTTGCTGGTGGATATTTACAGCATGACAACTCCAACGTAATTTCAAAACATTGTCCCCAGATGTAGTTGTAATCCTGCATCCCACCTAAAAAAATAAAAAAAATATTTGATTATTACAGTGAGAGCCACTAAGTAAGAGCTAAAAATGAACTAGGAGACTTGCAACTTTTCCTAAACTCTAGCCTTCTTGAAGCATTTCCTTAGATCATGATGCAAGGGCAATTTTAGATAAATTATGACAAGTTGGGAAGTGCAATTGTTTTTTAATCCCACAGTCAGTTAGATTTATGATCCCCTGTGGAAAACCTCCTTAATTACTTAAAAAAACAACTCCAAAGTGCGGTGGAATTACTAGAATAAGGCTATAATAATGGTTGAGAAAGGGGACCCTTTGATTCAAAACCTCTCCAAGTACTCGTATCTATAAGAGGGACAAAAAATTACACTTTGGCACTAAATTTGTCATGCTTAGTTGTGCCGCAAAATCCTTTTAGTCATTTGAATTATGAATGTGGGGAAAAGGTGGGCTTTTTTTTGTTTTTTTACAATAAAAAAATTGTTCGGGTGTGGGTTTTTTGGCATGCTGAGGACCAAAGTGAATTGATTTAAACAGGGATGATACACTATATCTTACACATATTTATCTAAGCAATTATTTAGCTTAAAATACATTTATTCAGTATTTTAGTTTTTACACATTTTAATATGTTAGAAAATGGCAAATTATATTTCTTATTTACTAGATTTTTTTATTTTTGTGTGTCAAATTATTTGGATGGAAATTGGAATTAAATTAGAAATTCACAAAAACAGCATTTAAAGGTTTTTATTAGTTAAATCAAACTTACTTTAAATGTGCTGGACACAAAAGGAAAAAAATTATTTTTGTCAAAGCATGTTCTGCATTTAAAACTGATTTATTAAATAAAGGAAGTATCTGCAGTTAGTGAATTGAACTGATTGTTTCTAGTCACTATGTCCTTCAAGATTTTAGAACTAGTAGATCTCACTCTCACACTGAATTTTTATTCATAGATTGGAAGAGGAAAACAAGCTTCCATGTTTTTTCAACTCCTAATTGGTTTCTTAACTTTGAATTAACTAGCTAATGAACTGAACTACGTGAATGAAATGAAGAAAATATTCTCTACAACTTCAGAAGAGGTTACTGCTGTCAAAATCTGGGCTAGCTCTACAACAATCCCTGGTTCCAGAGGCTAAGCCAATGACTTCCACCAGTTCAGTGGTTTGACTTTATTTAAAACTTTGCAGCAAACATGTACTCTTTGAATATATTTTTTATTTAAATGCTTTAAATAGGTTATGGTACGTTTGGACTAAACATAGGTTGTCATAATTTCAAATTTTCTGTTTATTTTTAAAAATAAAAGGTATTTAATTTACATAAAATTCCATTATATATATTTTAATATAATGATTTTTATCCACCCTGCTGTAGTACTTTGGTTGTAAAAACCTGGATTTGGCATTTGCAGTATGGAGAACTCTGGGAGGAATGTAGGCTTTGCCAAGCTTGGGAGAAGACTGGTTGAGTAGTTGAAAATAGTTTACAAAATACGTGTAGTGTCACTTTTCATAGTGATTATTGTACATAGAATGTGGTTATTCAGGTGTGTATATCTGGTTATTTACACATGGATATAAATAGGGGTGTATTTGTTTCAGTGATTAGACATGAAGATAGATGTTAAGTGAAATTGATTCTCTCCTTTTTAAACAAAAGGAGAGATTTTTTGATCTCAGCTGCACAGATAACTCTACTGATAAATGGACACTTGATTTACACAACCATAGCAGAGATAAGAATTTGGCACAGAGTTTATCGTATATGTATGTGCATCTATATTAATGCATAAACATTAACCCCTTCCCTCTCAATTTGTGTATTGTAGGGGCAGGGCTGACGGAGCAAGTGCAAATGAAGGAGATGGGATTGTGGTGTTATCTGAGTGGGGAAAAACTGGTCTGCCAGAAGGGGAGGGGAAGCCTTAGTGGCAGCTTGCCAACAGATAGCCTTGCCAGCTGGCTAAGGAGGAGCTCTGAGGAGATGTGACAGATTAACAATGTCCTGCAATGTTCTGGACAAACTTTATGAAATTAAGAAACTTTACTGCATTAAGTATAATACCTTTGGGGCCATTGTATTAAAAATGCACATTTATGTACTATTGTGAAATTGTATGGAACTTTGTTAGCCAGAAGACAGTATGAATGTAATCTGCATTTAATTGCAATTAATGCAATATGAGGAACTTCAAAGGACCTTTTGGAACAATGCATGTAAAGTGGATTTCCTAGGAAATACCTGCGAGTAAGGGGAATGCAAATGACCCATTGGAATCCATCCCTTTGAATTTATGCCTTGGGAAGAGAAACCAAGTGTCTGCTAATTACCTTCTCCTAGAAACTCCAGATCAAATGTATAAGGGGTGTATAAGGAGTGGACTAAGCTTGTCATTAGTGTACTTGTTCTGAGCTGAAGCTGTGATGAACTTGAAACCCCCTGGGCCTGGTCTACAGTGGGGGGGAAGAAAGGGGGGAGAGACTGATCTAAGTTACGCAACTTCAGCTACGTGAATAACGTACTTAGATCTACTCACCACGGTGTCTTCACCTCTGAAGAGAGGACAAGAGAAGCTTGCTCCGAGAGCCTGTCTTTTACTGATAATAACACAGTGAAGGCAGAGAACTGTTCAGCCTGGAGATACCCTGGTCAGAAGTGAGAGAGATGCACCCAAGAGAAGTGACAGCCAGGGGAGCCAGAAGCCTGAAAGCGGGTGCCCTTGCTGGACCACAGAGGGGGAGTACAGGTGCAATTGCCCTGAACTGTGACAGGTGGCATGCTGGCTGATGGAGCAGTAAAAGAGCTGGGCTTGAGGGCAGGGAGGAGCTGAAGACCCAGGCAGTGGAAACTGGCCCATTAACTTGTGTTGGCTAACATGTTTGTACATGCTCATCTGGATGCTCCACAAAAGCTTGTGTCCTGAAGTGCCCAGACTGCAAACACATTGGATAGCTCAAATTAATTAGTAATCAGCTCACTGGAGTTAAACACTAGTGTGGACAAGTCACAGAGCTTTCGCTGTCAAGGAATGCAGAGGTGTGTTAGCAAGTACATGTTGGAGAATCAAATAAAAGCAGTGGAGATCAGAGAAAATTGGAAAACACTGAAATTTTACCTTGCAGTTGGTACCAGGCATACCCATTTGTAATGCCATATGGAAAGACTGGTTTATTCCCACATTCATTCCCTTTGTACATGCTGGCATGGTTGGAAGAGTAGGTTTTTGCAAGGTGTATGAAAACATCATCATCTTGGGATCTGCTATAGCCTTGTAAAGAGCCAGTAGCTGTATAATAAAGATGGCCATGGTACAAGCCAAGTTAATGTTAACACACACACAATATTGTCTTAGATAAAAAATATTAAGCCCCCAAACCTACACATCAGTTTATGTGATCCAGTGAAACTGTACTACCAGTGTATCCCAACACATCTGAGCTCATGTAAGTCTGGTGCTTCTCTTCACCACATCAGGCATTTTGTTTTGCTCATGCTGAAGCTGGCAGAAAAAACTGGACCCAAATAGGAAACAAGGATATTATCTTACCTGGGTTACCGTTATCAAATGTGTAACTGGCAACCAGTGCTCCACCGTGCAAGTTAGCTGAAAGAACAAACGTCTCATTTTTTATCCAGTTTATCACTGCTTGAGTCTCTGGCTGGATTGTAACATTGTTATTGTTGAAGACATCAGGGAAATTCCTATTCAGATCTTTCCCATTCTTATTGAACCTTTTGAGAAAGAAAATACAGTTCTATATTTGTTAATCTGTTGCATCTGAGTAGATTCACAATGCTTTGGGTCTGTGTTAGTGACTGTTGGGCACAGAGTTACTGGAACAGTACATAGAAACAATGAGCATCACAAACTGGGTTTTCACAAATCATGAAATAGTGACTTTATTCCGCATTGTGGATGCTACTAGCCTCTGACCACAATGGACTGATTACTGTAGAGTAATTAAAATATTTCCAAGTGGAGACATTAGGAGTGATGCTTGAAACCTCACCCAAAGCATAGTAAAATGTAACATTGTTGCATAAGCCAAATAAGAGAGTGTATGGAATAAAAGGGTTTGTTTTCCACTTTTTTAGAAAGAAAACATGACCCACACATGACTGCCAGTCGTAATGCAGTCATCCCAAGCATGTGGCTATAAAAACTTTATAGATATCCAAAGCATTTTTTTCTTCTGACGGTGTATGAAATTCCAATCTGTGTTCAAATGCTCATTTCTTCCTTTCTTTCCTCCCCTAGGAGGACAATCTACCCATCTGATTAATATTTAGCTTTGGGTGTTAATTTTTAAGAGTCTCATCAGCTTAGCATCAATCCTGTGGATGCTTCACCCCATGGGAAAAAAAAATCCCACCCTCCATTTAAAGATCTTAGCCACTTGTTTCAGGAATAAAAATCTACCTTATCCAAAAGCAGGGCTTACTCTAGTTCAATAAGGCACCAAATCCCCTAAGTTGCCAAAGTAGCTGTGACAGCCAAGGCAAAAGACCCAAGAGAACCCTAGTCTTAGTTACACAAGTAGTCCTGGTACAATCAGCACGACTACTTGCATGAATATGAATGGCAGGATGGGGCACTTTGTTCTTCTCTACCTTCCCAACTTTGTTAATTTGTTCTCTGCCACTTGGCATTTCTCTCCCTTATACTTTTCCATCCTGTCTTTTTTTTCCTCTGGCTTTTTAAAATTTTCTGCCATTTTTGGTCTCTGCAGGGTCACCAGCAATCACACTAGAGCATACAAAGGTTTGCAGACGTGGCACAACATTTACATTTTCTTTGGCATCAAATACTTTACACACACACAGAGCCAGCCACCATTAGTGCAATCTCCCTTGAAGCCAGCTCCGTTTGCACAACCTCATCCACATGATTGAGACTGCTTTTTAATACTACTTTGTAATTCTGCCTTTCATTAGCATAGACGGGGCCTAGGGCTTTGTCTTCATTGAGAACGTGGCAATTCTCCTGCCAATGATCTAGTACCACTGCAGCTAGTGTGAACGTGGCTGCTAATATTTTTATCCTGTCTTAACTGGATAAAAGCAATACGGATACAGAAGTGTAAAAATGCTGCGGCAGTCTATGCTAGCAACACTGGTGCTAGACCAACCATCAGAGAATTGCCTAAAATTCTCAGTGGAGATGTGCTGTAAGAATACAGTCAGCCCTGCTTTAGAGGAAACACTACATAGCACCTCCCGACACGTGTATAGCTGTCTGTTCCATCTTTGCCGAAAACTGGCCCAGAGTAGAAATCAACTGAAACAAGGTAAGTGTTCTGCTCTAGGGGTGGGGTGGAATAACTGTGCTTTTGTAGTGCATAAAATGTCTGGTTTTAATGTGAATTCTTAAATGTTCTTTCTTGGTGGGGCAGGTGAGAAGTGGAGGCTTTGCCCAGTTTGGCATTTGTCTTGTTAAACATTGTATTCATTTATGCTTCCCTCCCCACAGCAAACAGATTCATTTTAAGTTTTCAATCTTCCACCTCATCTCAAAGAAGGGTTGGGAGCAGAGGGCATTCAAAATTTGAGATTCTCAGCTCAAGTTACGTCCTTGTGACTGTCTTTATTTTTTGGCATTTTGGGGATCCCGAGAAGATGTACTTTGAGTCAGAATCCAGAATAACGTAAGGTTAAACCACTTAAAAACTATGATCATTCCTCTCTAGTTCAGAGCTGGCGTTCTCTCTCTCCTCCCCCAGCCCGCCCCTTGATCTCCAAGGGCACATGCATGCGCATGCTCGCTCTCTCGCACACGCAGTGTCTGACAGTTTTCTTCAAAGCAAAGCCTGTGCCCCATTTAGTATGCCTTCTAAAGACTGTGGCGCAAAACATATCCCGAGTGTAGCTCCTAGGCTAGTCTATCCACCAAGTATGACCCAGCCACTTGGCGATCTCTAAATGTTAACGAAACAAACAACAACCTCCCTACTTACTGTCTCCTCTGCCCCCTTCCCCACCCTGAAAAAACACACATCCTTACCTTCCTTCTGAGTAATAACAATCATGCACTGTTGTAGCTTCAAATCCATCCGGGTTCATTGATGGCATGATATGAATCCGCGTGCTATCGATTAGCTTTGTAACAACTGGATCGCTCTGATCGTTGGTCACCAGGAAGTCTATCAAATGGAGCAGCAGCTCCCTTCCAACGGTCTGTATTAAGAAGCACAGGTTTTTATTTTTCAAGTCCACTATGAAGACAGGAAGACGCTCAGCACAGTGCGTATTTGATTGGACAAAAATAATACTGTGCGATATAAACATGACACAAAACTATAATCATAACACACATCTGCTGTGGTCAACATTATTTTGTTACAGTTCTTGGCCTCTAGAAAATTAAATGTAATTTAATAGAAGAGAAAGAAATGAATGTGGAGGGGCCACTTCTAACAAGTGATTTTAAATTCAGATTGACTAGGGTTTCTTCTGTAGTGGGAACTGAACTGTGCCAGCTACAATGATGTTTAAGTCATATGCAGATAGGGATTGTTTGTTTGAGACCCATCTTAGAACTATGCGTTGTTAGCACATTAAAACCATCCTATCAGTGGTGTAGGGTTGTCTGTGCTAGGGAATTGCACTGTTGCATGGGGCGATATCTTCTTACTAGCCATCTTGTTTGGGTGCACACAGTGCACCATATCTACACACAACACTCTGTTCAACCACTGGTGGGCCTGTGGATTTCTGCACTGATCCCACAATGCCTTGGACCTTCCTGGGGCAGGTGCATAATGCCCTTGCCCAGGGGCCCAGCAATTCTGTCAGCAGCACTGCCTACGGATCTTTTCACTGGGCCCTGTTTATTCTACCACAGACCATTGCTCACCCATATGGATATATAGCTTCTACGGATCACTTGTCGGCTTTCAGAACTGCCACTCGCATCATTATGGGCACAATAAAATCAATACCACAACTGTGGCTTCCAGTAGTGGTGTACAGACTTATATCACACATCAGCATTTGTAAAACTGTCAACATAACAATTTACAATCAAGTGTTTAAGTAAGAATGGTAGCAGTTACTTAGTCACAAACTTCTACGGAATAAAGGGTTCTGGTTTGGGCTGGTTCCTAACCAGCATTTTACGTGGGGTTTAGAGCTATTCATTACAGGATTCTTGAAATATGATGTGATCTTTGCAGCAGTTCAAGTATTGCTAGGCATCAAAACACATAACTTAACTAGTCCCACGAGAGAGGATTTCTTCTAAAAGATAACGTGAATTTTAAATGTTTTTTTTTAATTCATTTATTTTAAACTTAATCTCTTTAAAAATACAGAGGCCCACAATACTAGTCACTGATGAGTTTGCTGATTTGTCTTAAGTTGTTGGTAAGTATCTTCCTTGTCTGGTATATGAACAAAAAACTCTGTTGTTTTATGAAGCCAGAAATTAGTAATAACTAAGGCCCTGACCCTGCAACAAACTCCTTAGGGGGAATGCCCAAAATAAAAGTCAATAGCGCTTTGTTTTGGTGCAGACCTCCATTCTCACAGACAAGGGTGAAAGTAACTTAATGGACTTCCCGGTACGCAGGGCAACTGGGGTCCTGGGCAAGGTGGCACGGTGGCTGTGGGACCCCGGAAGGGGTGGGGCTTCAGGTGGAAGGGGCAGGGCTGGGGCCAGACTCCCCCAGCCAGCCCTTCAGCGCTATCTGGCTTGGAGCTCAGGTGACGATTTAAAGGGCCCAGGGCTCCAACCGCTGGCGTGGTAGTGGCGCCCGGGAGCCCCGGGCCCTTTGAATCACCGCCAGAGCCCTGGGGTAGCAGCAGCAGCCCCAGGGCTCCGGCAGCAATTTAAAGGGCCAGGGGCTCCAGCTGCTGCCGGGAGCCCCAGGCCTTTTTAAATCGCCAGGTCCCGGGACAACTGCCCGTTCTCCCCACCCCCACCCCCCGCCGCCATCAGTGGCCCTGTCGGTACAATCGGCTGTGTACCGGTGCCCACTTTCTTACTGGTACGCTGGACCGGACCGGCTTACTTTCACCTCTGCTCACAGAGCTCATTGCAGGATCAAAGCCAAAAAAGAGAAGAAGGTAAATGCACTTTGTCACATTCCCCTAACCCCCATTCTACAAAATCAACAATACTTAATAGCCTTCAGTTTTTGCGCAAATTATTTTATTTGCACTGCAGTGGAGAGGTAGAATTTAAAAATCAGTTTATCAAAGAAGAGAAAAGTAGACGCTGAATGCCAAGTATTTAACAAAGAGTGGACTTCAAAATACTTTTTTACTGATGTGACAGGGAAAGCTGTATGCTTACATTGCAAAGTGTGGCACTTTTCAAAGACTACAACTTAAACCAGCATTTCGAGAGCAAACATGCATCCACATATAAGAACATGTCTGCTGAAGAGAAAGTTAGAAAAGCGCATTAGATGGTTGCTCGAATGCAAAAGAGCAAAATTTTTTCACAAAACTATCCGCAACACAAGACAGAATTATAAGAACGAGCTACATGATTGTACACAAAATCGCCAAAAACAGCAAACCATTCTCCGAGGGAGAATTTATCAAGGAATGTTTGGTTGACTCTGCTGCGATATTGTGCCCAGACAAGAAAAAGCAGTTCAAAAATGTTTCATTGTCTCGGAGAACCTGGACCAACAGTTGAAAAGCAAGGTAAATGATTTTTCATACTTTGCAATGGCATTCAACAAAAGTTGTGACATTAAAGATACAGCCCAGTTGTTGATTTTCATTTGAGGTATTACCACAAATTTTGAACTCTCAGAAGAACTGGTATCAATGAAAAATATGACTACTGGAAAAGATCTATTGGAGGCAGTAAATAAGTGTCTCAAAATTGGGATTGGAGTGGAAGAAATTGGTGAGTGTGACCACTGATGGAAGTCCTAATCTGACAGGCAAAAACGTTGGATTGTTGAAAAGAATACAAGACCAAGTGACAGAAACAAACCCAGAGCAGAAAATCATTTTTCTACATTGTATTATTCACCAAGAGGTCCTCTGCAAAAGTGTTCTGAAATTAAGCAATGTTGTGGATACAATTACAAAACTGGTCAACTTTATTGGAGCACGAGCATTAAAACCTCAGGCAGTTTGTCTTTCTGCTGGAGGAGTCTGAGTCAGAGCTCAGGGATGTTCAGTACCATACAAATGTTAGATGGCTTAGGTTGGGGAAAGTTCTGAAAAGAATGTGGGATCTGAGAGCAGAGATTGATTTGTTTTTGAAAATGAAAGGAAAAGATGTGGTTTTCCTTCAATTGAACGATGTGAACTGGCTCTCTGATTTCGCATTTTGCCATTGATGTTATGGGTTACATGAACGAACTGAATTCGAAACTGAAAGGTAGGGGGCTTTTTGTTCATGACATGGATTCCCTTGTCAAATCTTTCATGACAAAGTTGCTCCTTTCCCCATTAGATTGGAAACAAGCAGTTCACGCACTTCCTCACTTTGCAACAGATTACAATATCTGACCAGAACCTGGAAAGATACATGTCATTACTGCTCACTATGCATGCTGAATTTTCTTGCCGCTTCGAGGATTTTAGAATGATAGAAAATGACATGGGTTTGATCTCCTCCCCTTTCACATGTGATGTGGCCTGTGGACAACACTCCAAGTGACCTCCAACTTGAGCTTATTGACTTGGAGTGTGATGCATTGCTTGAGGAGCAATTCAAATCAGCGTCACTTCCGAGGTTTTACGTATCTCTCAATGAACAGAACTTTCCGAAGATCAAGGCTCTGTGCCCAAAAGATGCTTGTACCGTTCGGATCAACTTGCATCTACAAGCAGATATTTTCTGTGATGAAATTCCATAAATCAAAGAACAGCTCTTGGATCAATGATGACCACTTTGCAGCAGTGCTCCGCATTGCAACAACAGAAATGACACCTGACTTCACCTCCCTTGTTAATGCCCATCAGAGACTTTCTTCTTCACACTGAGTGAGTTTCATTTCTTCTTTTACACTTAATTTTAATAATGAACATAAGTTGTAAGTAAAAGCTAGCGTTAGTGTTGTTGTTACAATTTTTACAAGTGTTCACAAAATGGTTTGCAATATAAATTGCCTTCTAAGATAAGTTTTGGATAATCATGTATTCAGTTAATTGTTATTAAGTGTGATTACTTTGTGTAAAGAACATAATGGGGGTCTTTTTACAATAGATGGTGAGGTAATTTCATTAATAAGAAATGTGTGGCCCGTGAGGACTTACCAAAATTCGTGGAGTGGGCCCCCTGTGAAAATTATTGCCCACCCCTGAGCTAGAGACTAAGACCAGAGGAATGATTCCCACCTCTGTAGATGTGCAGGTCTGACGCACAGAGGCATGTCTGGAAACCCAGGATAAGATGGTGAGCACAGAAAGAGAGTACCAGGAGGCTTGTGTGGATAACAGTGCATTGGCTGATGAGCTAGACATCCAGAAAGACCTCCCAAAAGGAGCAGGTAGCAGTCTAATAAAGAAGCGGAGGTCCTGCGGCACGAACACTAAGATCCCATGCACAATAGAGGCCGCAATAATGGCAGTAGCTCCCTCATCTACAGAGCAAACCTCTACAATAAGTTACTGTGATGAGCTAGAAGAGAAGGCTGCTACTGCTGATCAGAACCAGGCTGAAATCCTGGAACTACGGACACAGGTCACGCAATACCAGCAGGAGCTGGAAGATATCTGCTCTTCATGAGACAGGATCGTAGGGCAAGCAGTAAAACAGGAGTAAGAGCTGACCTGCCTCACATTGTAGGAGACAGGGGAACAGCAGTGCTTTCTGCTGCAAAAGGAGCTTACTAAGCTTCAGAACCTGCTCAAGGTCCAGCCAGGATCAAAGTCCAACTCGGCAAAGGAGAAAGAGCTGGAGTTGTGTGGACCAAGGCCACTACAGAAGGAAGATGACTTGGACAAGGATATATATCTGCCTGATGAAGCAGAGAGCTGCCTGACTATGGCTCTAAAACCCTAGCATCTTGATGTGGCAGCAGAGCAAGGTCACAACCAGACCTATACTAAAAAGAAGAGCTCTTCTCAGAGGAAAAAGGAAGCTAAAAACAGTCTTAACATGCTGAATGTTGTCCACACAATAGTGTGGGTATGGAAAGAACAAAAGTGGGTGTTGCTAAGCCAGGTATTGAAAGCAGTGAGCAAAACAGTACAGTCCCTGGTCTTTGGAAAACCTGGAAGGGATCTGAACCTGGAGAGAGATATCCTTAACTCTGAAGGGTGTACATGCAGATGCATCCAGAAGGACTCCTCTCCAGATCCGGAGGCCACAGTAAAAGAGTTTATTTCTTGGGAAATCCCAGCTTTGTTATCCAGCCTAGAGGTGGTAAAAGACTTTCACAATCTGAACGCCCTGCATGTGGTAAATTCTGACAGGGGCAGTGAGTCGTATGAGCCCGTGGTGTCCGTGCTCCACCAATCTGAGAGCATGGCAGCCTGGTTCCACCAAAGTTCAGGGCTGCATCTCTCCCTCGGCCCTGCATCCCCCCCCATTACACCTCCCCCAGAGCTTCCCTCCTGGCGCAGCCTGCCGCCCCTGGGCAATTTAAAAGGGCCCAGGGCCCCTGCCATCACTACCGGCAGCACAGCAGGGCTAAGGTAGCTTCCTGCCCGCCTGCTCTGCTTCCGGGAGCAGCCGGCATGTCCCTGCAGCCCCTCACGGGGGTGTGTCTCTGCACATTGCCTTTGCCCCAAGAGCCGATTCTGCCAACTGCGGCCAATGGGAGCTGCAGTGGCCTGGGCAGCGTTGCGCAGAGACCCCTCTGGGCCCACCGCCTAGGAGCTGCTGCCAGAGTGGGGTGCAGGTCGCTTTCGGGAGCTGCCCGAGATAAGCACTGCACCCAAACTTTCTCCTAGAGCCCGCCCCGCACACCTCCTCTTGCACCCCAACCCGCTACCACAGCCCAGAGCCTGCACCCAAACTCCCTCCCAGAGCCCGAACCCTCCCTCTCCCACACCCAAACTCCCTCCCAGAGGCTTAGGCAGGTGTGGGGGCGGGGGGCAGGACTTGGACCCATTCTGGGCACCACCATTATACAAACCTGCCACTCCTGAATATGGAGGGTTATATGCAACGTATGGGCTCCCTACAGAAAGAAGGACTCCAGGCTGTGGTAACTTCATATTTCTCTGAGGAAGATAAGGGTATTGCCCAGGACCTGGTGGACTTCCTAATGTTAGCCAAACAAGAAGTTCCCCCTTGGCTGAAGAACATGGCTAAAGGGTAACTAATTCAAACTGGTTTCTCCAGAGACCAACAGACAAAGAAACACTCAACAAGACTGATGGGTGATTTCTGGTAAGCTTTTAGCCTGCATCTAGAAATGTTTATTATTTTGTTTTCTCTGTAGTGCTTTCACCTTAAGAATCAATGTGCTTGCTTACAAAGAGCTGTATGGTACTCATAACTGCTGGCAATCACGCTGTCCATAGCCTTTGAGGAGAAAGTAAAGTGCAGACTCTAGCCTGTTTAGGCAGTCTGGCTTGCTGGGAATATCAGTGTACACAGGGACCTGCACTGTCTGAGGGGGAAAAAACCCCAGTCCGGAAGGAGAGAGACTTTTGTCTTCACCCAATAGAGGTGATGTCTGAAGAACCAGGAACCTAGAGTGGGTGTGCTTGGTGTACCACCGGGGGAATACATGTGCAGTTGCCCTGAATTACAATACCAAGCACTAAATGGCCCAGGTATACCTCACTTTGTTTGCTGGGTTTATTCTTGAATGAGCCATAGCCTGTTTAAAACTTGTATTTGTACAAATACATTTCGTTATTGGATGGTATCCAGCTGTATCTGTGCCAACCTGTTGATATTTGGCACTTGTAACAAAACAGGAGTGCTGAATATCATGAGCATGCTGTGTCTTCCTCCTTTTTGCCACTGAATGAAATGTCAAAGCCTGTTGCAGAGCTAGTAATTGCACTAGGTGTTACCAAGTTGACCTGTTCTATCCCACACAGTCTCTAGTTAACTTAGGAGGTGATGGTTTAGAACAGTGGTTCTCAACTCTGGTCCACCACTTGTTCAGGGAAAGCCCCTGGCGCGCTGGGCTGGTTTGTTTATCTGCCACATCAGCAGGTTTGGCCAATCGCGGCTCCCACTGGCCGCGGTTCGCCGCTCCAGGCCAATGGGGGCTGCAGGAAGGACGGCCAGCACTTCCCTCGGCCCGTGCCACTTTCTGCAGTCCCCATTGGCCTGGATTGGCGAACCGCAGCCAGTGGGAGCCGCAATCAGCCGAACCTGCGGACGCGGCAGGTAAGCAAACAGGCCCAGCGCACCCGGGGCTTTCCCTGAACGAGCGGTGGACCAGAGTTGAGAACCACTGGTTTAGAAGAAGAAGAAGAATAGAGGCAGTGGGTGTGAGATGAGGAAAGGAGGGGGGAAGTAACTTGAGACTGGTTTAAAGCACAGTGTATATTGTGGAAGAATGTTAATCTTCTGCCTTTTTAAAAATGTTATGTTCTGGTGAATGGACTTCAGAGATTTCCAAAGCCAAAAACAATCATAGTGCTACTGGCCTTGTTTTTTAGTTACAGTATAAACACTTGTGTGTTATGCTGCTTATTGGCAAAATATATCACATCCAAGTTATTTAACTTAGGCTAGAGTTGAAAGGTGGGAATCTAGCAGAAAAGAAAACAGCCCACTCTATAATCAAACACATTATTTCAAAGCTCTTTTCTCAGCATCTTCAATTTTTTTTTCTTTTTTTCATGCCATAGTGCACAGTAGAGACAATCTGCTAGTCAGTTTTCATATGGTTCCTTGAAGCACTTTCTTGGTGTTTTGTTTTTTCATGGTGCTCAGCAGGTCAGCTTTAGCCAGACTCTTCCTAGGAATTTTGATGATCTAGATGTGGCTTTCACTCATTTCTATTGTCAAGAGTTAGGAGGCCTATGCTTCTGAAAAGCCCTGGGAAACATCCAAATATATAAAGAAGACACTTGTTGAAAAGAAAACCTTGGGACACAAAACACAGGAACTGCAGAGGTAGCTAGATGGAAAGGTTTGCTTCGGCAGGTCTTTTACCTGAATAATACTTGATATTTTATCACAAACAATCAAAATGCAACCCACTTATCCACCAGATTATCTACCTCCTATCTAGAAGCCTTTCTTTAGTAATAATTCTTTTCATCACATGGAGGTTAAAGTTTTGTGATGTCACAAGAAGCCAACATGATAGATACGTTCTTTCACTTAGGCTAGTTCAACACTGATCATGGGCCCAGTTTCTTGCAACAGAAAAAAGTTAAGATAGTTGTAATTAAAGGAAAACTATTGTGAGTTGTAATAAGATAATGGGGCAGGGGAAGCTTTCACCTGAGGCCCAGGCAACGTGATAGCTATAACAAAGTTAGGAGAGCCAGCTGTTCAGATTAACTGGTGAGTGGGATAGCAATATCCAAGTAGGTAATGCTCAGAAGTTTTAATGAAACTATGGGGGAAGTTGCATTCAGTGGTGTAACTGGGATCTCTAGTTTAGTTGTGCAAATGGGGCTTAAGTCATTAGAGCTGGCTGGAGAACAGCAATTCCACTGCACAGCAGTGGTTGAGATTTCAAAATTTGTTTTCATTCTGCATTGCAACAAAAACAAATATTTTCAAATGTTTTTGTGAAAACTGAATTATTGAAATGGCTAGCTTTGGATCAAAACCTGAGCTTTTTAATTCAGAAGGGCGTGTATTTGGGGGGGGGTGACACATGATGGTTAGAACAGTGGCCCAGGTTGGGAGAGACTTGTGTTCCAGTCCCTGCTTTTCAATGCAGTTTTTCATTCCAGATCACTCTGGATCAGGCAAAGCAGGGCCTTGAACCTGGGTCTCCCACAGCCCAGGCCAATACCCTATCACCAACCAGAGAATGAGTCTCTTACTTAACCTTCCTGTTGAAAACTTCATAGAAACAGATCAGTCCCCACACAACCTTTTGGCTTTGAAACAGCATATTTTGTCAAAACTTCATTTAATCAAAAATGTTCTGATCAGTTCTAATCTGACCTGAGCTGATCGTAATAAAAAACGCTAACTTTAACATTGTTGATTTGAGCTCCATTCAGGCCCAGGGACATGTGGCTATGCCAAATAGATTGAAAATTTGTTCTGGTCTCTAAACACACCACAGTGGAGAGTATAAAACAAACTATTAACATGACTCGGTTATGTCTCTATTAAAAGAATTTAACCTATTCTAAAAATAACTTTAATGTCCTGATTCTGAAAAACAAACAAATCTATCTGCTCTCCAAAACGAGGGCTACAATATTAAGATGTCAACTCCTCTGCTGGGCAACCCTCCAAAACCACAGCATGTTGTGGTTTTCTTCCAGTTGCAGATATGCATGGACTGCATGCAACTCAAACACGTCACAGATCATCTCCATTCTTATGAGCAGGGTCTGCACTGTAGTAAACAACATTCCAAACAAAATAAGTAGGTCCAATTTTAGCTTTACCTGTCTGAACACTGTCCTTCTAAAACTTTGTTGTTGACAACTGGCTCCTCAGGGGGATATATAATATCCAGGTATGCAATACAGCAGGCAAATGCTGAATATACAGCTTCATTGTCATAGTTGCTAGCCTATATCAATCAAGTCAATGCATGCTGTACACTTAACACAACACTTATTGGCTTAATATGTTAAAGGAGAAGTTGAATATATTAAGAGGGAGGTTGAATACCGCACCAGGAGACTAGCTCAGCAAAATTTTAGATTATGTGACTGAACATTCAAACTCCCTAATGTTCTCCTGTATAGGACTTAGTTTCCTATACTTTAAAATCTTTTTATGGCCAGAAAGTAAAACCAAATCTCAACTTTACACATGTTAATTCCATACACAGAACATGGACCTAAAGGTGACCATGTGTCCCTGGAAAGCAGGAACAGCCCTGTTTCCAGGCTCTCTCCCAGCTTCCCAATTGTTTTTTGCACATGCACCGGAGTGCTGTTCCAGCATCTTGAGGATTTGATTGAAACTGGTTGTTAGAAGGAGCTGATGGGCAACTGAGCTAATGCACTGTGCAGGTCAAGGACCACTCTCCCACAACCAAGCCTGTCCCCCTTTAGCTCTGTCCACACAATCAAATGCACATAGTGAGATTCTGAGCAATGCATAGAGCTTAGCTACCCCAGTGCCCAAAGAACAAAGTCTGTGCATTCTAACAAACAATGCAAGAAACTAGCTTAATTAGGGGAAATTTGTCATATAGGTCAGTGTCATAATTACCTTTGTAAGCTTTTGGGGGCATGAACTGTTTTTGTTCTATGTTTGTATGGCACCTAGCACAATGGGGGCCAGGTCCATGATGAGGTCACCTGGTGCTACAATAAATACGTTCACAGTATTGTTATAGCATAGTTTGTGCTATTCTTCAGGAGTAGGAAGCTTGTGCTGTATAATCTATATTTCTTTCTAGATTTCAAGAATGTATAGTGTGGAATTTTGCTGCTATTCTGCTGAATTATCACCAAGAACGCCCTCTCATATTGGGAGTCTACATCAGTCAGATGAAGTAAAATGTAAGGCATCTTGAACATGCCTATTAAAAGTAGTTATAGCTTTTGTTTTTAAAAGGGCCTCGAGTAAGAAATAGGTGAAATATCTGAAGAAAGGAGAAATCAGAAAAGTGAAAAAATGAAATCTGTGCTCACAGGTACAGTGGATATTGCACAATGGAATTACAGTGGTAGCCAATGTATCTTCCATAAAGTAAAGACATTCTTTCCACAATGTGCTGATGTCTGCAAGTTTCTGTTTTGTGTTCATAAACTTATCTCGGCCACAATAGGTATTGCATTTTAGTGATGGGTACCAATGCAGAGTCTGTTTTCAAAAAGTAAGCCAGCTGGCCCTAGACAGGGCAATTATCACTCATTTTTGGACTCACTGGGTTGTATCTAACGTTACTGATAAGACCGTAGTACTTTCCCAAAAAAGTGGTTACATTTATGACTCATTCCAAGTTATGCTAGGGTCTCAGGGCATTATCCAGAAAGGGGACATGTAAAGTTTACTCCATGTCTGCCATCTCAAACAGGTATCAACTGATACAAGAGGAAGTCTAATGTGCTCTGTGTAAAGTGCTGAACTCTGCAACCTTACATTTAGCTTCCGTGGACATTATGTAGGAGGTCCATATACCATACATTGAATGTTTAATGTGCTTTTTCTCTCTAGTGGACCGGACAGATGATCTGTAATGGAGAAAAGAGAATGCTTGTTCTCTTTTTTGATATATGAAGGAAGCCTAAAAATTTGTTTTTCCTCAAAAAATAAATGCTTATTTACATTAGAAATGTAGGTCTTTTCTGGGGTGGAAAAAGACTGGTGAACTAATGAAAATGGCAGTATCCCAGACTCAAGGGAGGGAAAGCTGTGCTATTAAAAGGGAAAGATTTTTAGTCTGACTGTTTAAAAGCTTTTTTGGATGTTTTGTTGACAAATTTTGGAGAAAGGAAGTAGTCTTGTTAAAAATTAATACACATTACTTCAATTAACTTAAGAGCTCACACAAACACCTGAGACCTTCCAGAGATCCTCCACCAAACCCAGGAAAGATCAGACTTGAGAATACTTAGATTGAAGAAAAACAAACAGAAATTTAAGCATTTCAGGCCTTTTCAAACAGGCACAAAGGGCATAAGCCCATTTCAAGTCCTTTGTAGGTCACCTTTTCGAATTTCGGAGAAACTGGAGGGGTATATTAAACCCCAATAATTAGTAATATGAGCATAAGCAAAATTCCTTTTAAGATCCCTGGTAAATGTTTTGCTGTAAACGACACTGCAAAAATTGAAATTGTAGACATACCTCATCCCCATGCATATTAGCAATATACTTGAATTCTGGTATGCCAATGGTATGTTGGGTTGGAAACCTTCCCAGAACAAGAACCCACAGGTCTCTACCTTTAAGAGGGGAACAGGAAAAAAAATGTTAAGTGTCAAATGATACAAACTTTTAGACCAGCCTATCCTCTGTATAGCATAATATAGTAGATTTTTTTAAATAAACTTCAGAACTATATTTTGTCTTTGAAGCCCAAGTTAAAAATGTACTGAGGTATTTTTGTATAATGCTCCAGTCTTCAAGCTAGACAGTTTTCTAATAATATTCTAAGATACTCTTTTAACTTTACATTTATTGAATGTGAGAAGAGAGCATCTGGGGGGAAAACACACACACACATCTGCTACTAAGCAACAGGAAAACAAAAGAAAACAGTTTCCTCATGAACAGGCAAAATATTTCAACACCAAATAAAATAGGAGCATCAACTTGCAAAATAAAATACAGTAATGAATTGTTGGTGAGACATCTGGAGACACTGGAATAATTATAACAAAATTTCTCTGAGGTAAACAGGGATAAGAAATGAGTCATAAAAATAAAGTTAACTATTATGTATTATCTATATATTGTTGTTGTTGGGGACCTGCCTTGCCACCTTTCCTCAGGGGAGTAGTCTCATTGCAGGATTAGGCCCTAGATTATCAAATTTAAATTGGCTGCCAAAATGTGATCAGATTTAGGAAGTGAAGTAGGATACTCTGCCACTATTCAAAGCTACCATCTTATCTTTCATTGAAAGGGGAGAGTTAAAGGGAAAAATAGATTTGCTGAAATTAATCTTCCTAGCAGACCCTGGAACTACCCACAACCAAAGCACCCATTACTCTGTGTAAAATAAGCTAATGGATGGAGACAAGACTTGTCTTGTACATGTAAATAAATGGACCTAGGAGGTGTCTGTTCTAATTAGCAGCATGTCAAAATTATCAACATTAAAGAAAAACAAGAAGACTACCTACTTTTTAAAAGGATAGTATATTGAAACATTACTAATCTTTAGCTATTCTATACAAAAGGATTGCACTATAGCAAAAATAAAGGTACATACTAACAGAAAACACTGCCTTGCCTAGTGGATCTGTGGGCTTGCTTTTTCCAATCTTGTATATATCTTTGTTTAAACTTAATTTTTTTAAACCAAAAGCAGACCACATGTAATGGACCACTTTGATGTACATACACATTTAGCCCTAAATCTGACTTCTTCAAAGCTGATTGCATTCAAATAGCAAATATTTTTGTGACTAGTAGAGCTTCTGTTTTACCATATTAGAGCCATTTTACATTTGTGAATCTTCAAAACTGGTCTGCATGATTCATTTGAAGAAATCAAATAAGTTTATTCCATACTTTAAATACTTTGCTGATCAGTCCGTGAAGTCTAATACCAAATACTCTGAGCCAACAATGGGTGATATTCACTCAATACCAAACTGCTTTGCAAACAGCAAGGCTTCTTTGGGAATATTTCAGTACACAATCTCCCCCACTCTCCTCTCCTCCCCCTCTATCCCCCAAAAAACCCTCCCCAACCCAATAAAAAACTAGAATTTGCCAAAATTTTCTACAATGCATGTCTCAAAGTTCTAAATAGTTTTATAGATTGTACCCTCTGTTTAATTATGAGGTGCCCAGGCCCAGAGTAATCCTGATTCTTTAGAGTAAGGAATAGGACTGTATTCCCTCGAATATCCACATCGGTCACTTGAATGTTGGCACAAATGCCAGTTACTATACCTGTACCAAGTAAGTCCTTCAATGCATAACAGGCATAAAAATTGCTTGCATGTAGTACAATCTCTGCAATATGATTTTTTTGATTCAGGTTTGTTTTAAAACACAACTATCATGTAATATTCAATGCTATCACTAAGCACTGGTTGTTGATGGTAACAGAACACCATAGTTACATAGGGTATGTCTATACTACGAAATTAGGCTGACTTTATAGAAGGTGATTTTTAGAAATCAATTTTATACAGTCGATTGTGTATGTCCCCACTAAGCGCATTAAGTCGGCGGAGTGCGTCCGCACTACCGTGGCTAACTTCGACTCATGGAGTGGTGCACTGTGGGAAGCTAGCCCACAGTTCCCGCAGTCTCCGGTGCCCATTGGAATTCTGGGTTAAGCTCCCAATGCCTGATGGGACAAAACATTGTTGCGGGTGGTTTTGGGTACATCTTGTCAGTCTCCCCTCCATCCCTCCCACCCTCCCTCCGTGAAAGCAACTGCAGACAATCATTTTGTGCCTTATTTCCTGGGTTACCCGTGCAGATGCCATAGCACTGCAAGCATGGCGCCTGCTCAGCTCACTGCTGCTATTGCGAGCATTGTAAACACCTTGCACATTATACTGCAGTATGTGCAGAACCTGGCTAATAGACGGAAGCACGAGGACGATTGTGAGGAGGACATGGACACAGACATTCCTGAAAGCACGGGATGTGGCAATTGGGACATCATGGCGGCAGTGGGGCTGGTTGATATAATGGAACGCCAATTGTGGGCCCAGAAAACAAGCACAGACTGGTGGGACTGCATAGTCTTGCGGGTATGGAATGATTACCAGTGGCTGCGAAACTTTTGCATGCGTAAGGTCACTTTCCTGGAACTCTGAGTTGCTTTCCCCTACCCTGAAGGGCAGGAATAGCAAGATGAGAGCTGCCCTGATATCTGAGAAGGAAGTGGCGATAGCGCTGTGGAAGCTTGTTACGCCTGACTGCTACCGGTCAGTCAGGAATCAATTTGGAGTGCGCAAATCTACTGTGGGGACTGCTGTGATTCAAGTAGCCAATGCAATCACTGACATGTTGCTATCAAGGGTAGTGACTCTGGGAAATGTGCAGATCATAGTGGATGGCTTTGCTGCAATGGGTTTCCCTAGCTGTGGTGGGGCGATAGACGGAACGTATATTCCTATTTTGGCACCGGATGACCTTGCAAACCAGTACATAAACTGTAAGGGGTACTTCTCAATGGTGTTGCAAGTACTGGTGGATCACAAGGGACATTTCACCAACATCAACGTGTGATGGCTGGGAAAGGTGCATGACATCTTTAGAAACTCTGGGCTGTTTGAGCAGCTTCAAGAAGGGACTTACTTCCCAGACCAGAAAATTACTGTTGGGATGTTGAAATGCCAATAGTTATCCTTGGAGACCTGGCCTACCCCTTGCTCTCATGGCTTATGAAGCCATACACCGGCAGCCTGGACAGTAGTAAGGAGTAGTTCAACTATAGGCTGAGCAAGTGCAGAATGATGGTAAAATGTGCCTTTGGACGTTTAAAAGCTCGCTAGTGCTGTTTGCTGACTAGGTTAGACCTCAGTGCAACCAATATTCCCATTGTTATTACTGCTTGCTGTGTGCTCCATAATATCTGTGAGAGTAAGGGGGGAGACGTTTATGGCAGGGTGGGAGGCAAATCGCCTGGCTGCCAATTTTGAACAGCCAGACACCAGGGCGATTAGAAGAGCACAGGTAGGCGTGCTGCGCATTAGAGAGGCTTTGAAAACCAGTTTCATGACTGTCCAGGCTACGGTGTGAAAGTTGCATGTGTTTCTCCTTGATGCAAACCCGCCCCCTTTGTTGATTTTAATTCCCTGTAAGTCAACAACCCTCCCACCTTTGATCACAGCTGGCAAAGGAAATAAAGTCACTATTGTTTTGAAACCATGCATTCTTTCTTTATTAATTAAAAAAAAGAGGGCAAATAACTGATAAGGTAGCCCAGGTGGGGTAGGGTCAGGTGGGGGGAAGGACAAGGGCACATTGCTTCTTGTAGCCACACTACAAATCAAAACTGTTTGAATGACAGCCTTCTGTTGCTTGGGACATCCTCTGGAGTGGAGTGGCTGGGTGCCCAGAGCGTTGCCCCCCCCCAGCATTCTTGGACGTCTGGCTGAGGAGGATATGGAACTTGGGGAGGAGGGCAGGCTGTTGTACAGTGGATGCAGAGGTGGTCTGTGCTCTTGTTGGTTTTCCTGCAGCTCCACCAGACGCCTGAGCACGTCCGTTTGCTCCCCCATTAGCTCAGCATCACCTCCTGCCTCTGCTCTTCACACTCACTTAATGATTTCCTGGACTCTGCTACTGAATGCCTCCATGCATTCAGCTGTGCCCTATCAGTGCGGGAGGACTGCATGAGCTCGGAAAACATGTCATCGCGAGTGCGTTTTTTTCGCCTTCTAATCTGGGATAACCTCAGGGATGGAGATGATAGGGGGAGAATAGAAACATTTGCACCTGCAGGGGGATAAAAAGGGAGAGTAAAATTTAAGATGATACATTTCTGAGAACAAAAGGGAGACTCTTTCACAGTGAATTAAGCAATTCACAGAAGACAGCACATGTGCTTTAGGTACAAACGGCATTTTGCCTTTTATATTGAGCGCCTGCCAGTATGGTGACACATCGCACACAGCTGGGCAACAGAATTCAGTTTCCAGGCAGCCATGGTAAGCCAAAGGGTACATGGGTTTGGCTTCTAACGCCTTCATAACATGTGGGAATGTTTTCAAACTGCAATGTCCTCCTTTCCCGGCAAGCAATGCCGGTTGGGTTTGCCATTTAAAAGGAGGGGCTGCGGTTTTCGGGTGGATGTGCAGCACACATCTCCCCCCACCCCTCTGCATGGCTATTTGGGATGATCCCTTCACCCCTCCCCCTGCCGCGCGGCTATGGGATGATCCCTTTTAGCCAAGCGCAAACAGTCCAGCATGAACGGGGTCCTTTTATTGTTCCCTTACAAAAATTTCCCTATTTCAACCAGGTGACCATGAATGATAACACTCTCCTGAGGCTAACACAGAAAGATAAAGACCAAATGTTGCTTGAATGCGACCAAAACCCAGGACCAGTTGCTGCCATGCTTTGTGCGGCAATGATTCCAGACTACTTGCTACTGGCTTGGCGTGGTAAAGTGTCCTACCGTGGAGGACGAAATAAGGCAGCCCTCCCCAGAAACCTTCTGCAAAGGCTTTCAGAGTACCTCCAGGAGAGCTTCATGGAGATGTCCCTGGAGGATTTCTGCTCCATCCCCAAACATGTTAACAGACTTTTCCAGTAGCTGTACTGGCCGTGAATGCATCCCAAGTCTTCAGGGCAAATCAAACATTAAACACTATTGCTTTTAAATCCTGTACTGTAGTTACAAATGTGCACTCACCAGAGGCCTTCTCCACCTTCAGGGTCGGGGATCTCGTCTTGGGAGGGTATTGGCTCCAGGGTGATGAAAAGGTCCTGGCTGCTGGGGAGAATGGATTCACCGCTTGACGGCTGCGCATTCTCCTCCTCCTCCTCTTCCTGATCCACAAAATCCTCCTCCGTGTTGCGTGAGACTCCCCCGTTGCAGGTGTCCTCCTGACAGTGGTGGGGTAGTGGTAGGGTCCCCCCCTAGAATGCCATGCAGCTGACCATAGAAGCGGCATGTATAGGGCTCTGACCCAGAGCGACCGTTTGCCTCCTTTGTCTTTTGGTAGGCTTGCCTGAGCTCCTTGACCTTCACGTGGCACTGCTGTGTGTCCCTGTTGTAGCCTCTGTCCATCATGCCCTGTGCAATTTTGGCATATAAGCATTTCTTCTTTTTGATCGGAGTTCAGCCTACACAGATTCTTCTCCCCATACAGCAATCAGATCCAGTGTCTCCCGCTTGCTCCATGCTGGAGCTCGTTTGCGATTGTGGGGGGACTGCATGGTCACCTGTGCTGCTGAGCTCGCCAAGCTGACCAAACAGAAAATGAAATTCAAAAGTTCCCGGGGCTTTTCCTGTGTACCTGGCTAGTGCATCGGAGTTGAAAGTGCTGTCCAGAGCGGTCACATTGGAGCACTCTGGGATAGTTCCCGGAAGCCAATAATGTCGATTTGCATCTGCACTACCCCAAATTCAACCCAGCAAGGTCGATTTTAGTGCTACTCCCCTCGCCAGGGAGGAGTACAGAAGTCAATTTAAGAGCCCTTTAGGTTGACGGAATGGGGTTGCTTGTGTAGATGCATTCATTATAAAATTGACCTAACGCGGCTAAATTCAACTTAACACTGTAGTGTAGACCAGGGCATAGAAAAGGCGAGTTAAGGTTGAACAGGATCTCCTTGTTATGTACAACAAAAAGCCTTGTATCTCTACTTTAATCAGTCTGTTTACTTAGTTCTGTATCTGGGATTGCAAGTTGCTAAGAAAAAACGACAACATACTTTTACAAGTGAACAGCTTTTAAATGTACATGTGATGTGTCTAACAATACATAGTAGGAGTTGTAATCTATTGTCCTTTTTTGTGAGAAGTGTGAAATTGCTGTGTGATTAGTACAGAGAAATTGCTAAGGGCAAGAGTTACCACCATATTAATTTTTTTTATTTACTCAGGTTTGAAATTTAGTGATCAAATGCTGCCAAGCGAAGACTGCTTACATTAAGAACAAATGAGTTTTTGGTGCGATCTACACTGGCCAGGGAACACGATTAGAGTGAGCTTGAGCAGAGCACTTCATAATGAGAATTAACAAATAGATTAACATAAAGTTTAATGTTACTTCATGGGTAACATAGGCATGCATCTGCACTGCACTGTGTGTCCTGGATTCCTTGGAGTTAAATGAACTAAAACTACAGATGCCTCAAACATCACAGATCCATGCCAGACAATTTCAGTGCCCTAATGAATAGTTAACAAAGCTCTCTGGGAAAGACACTCTTTATTCCCTGTACACAACCACGCTGTTGGCACTCAACAATATAGAGAACAACCTGTTTTGTTAAAACAGGAAACACTACATTCAAGATATCATCGCAAGTATGTTGGAGTTATGAATTCAGTCACTGTTTAGCTTATTTAGCAGAATTTTGTGAAAATGACATGAGAAATGTTTTTAAATTGGAATTTAAAAAGTCTGATCCATACGAACATTGTCCTAAATAACTAAATGAATCAGAAATAACAACATTTTAATTTGAACAGCTGCTCTCAGATTCGGTCATTGAAATGGGAAACAAGATCTCACATCCTTCATGGAGTATTCATGACAATCTTTTAGCAAAGACAACTTGTCTTTAACAACTTCTACAGTAACTAAAATCTAAGCACTATGGCTGCCTATAACAAATGATATAACACAGCTCTTTGTCACGCTCAGAGACACATTCTAGTGTCCTTTGTTTCCCTTTGGTTTTGAGATATCAGTCTGAAGTTAGTGTGTATGAAAGTGAGCTTTGTACTTTAACCTAGTTTTGGGCTGCCAAGATTGGAAAGCACAACTGGCAAATTACTACCACATCCAGTCGATTCTTTATAAATATACAAGCCATTGTGGTCTGAGGTTGTACCAGGAGTATCCCTGTGACTAGATGAGAGCACATGTGAAAGAATCCATTAGCCATGTTTAAAGTTCCTAGGTATGTTACCCTCGGATTACCTTTATTTAAGTAGATCCATCTCTCTAGACACCTATAAACAAACTAACAGTCATAATGAGTACACAAGTCCTTCAAGGCCCAGTGAGCTGGTGTGGAGGGTTGATGAGAGGATTAGCGAATGACACTGTAGCCCAGATTTCTAGAGCAGTCGTTCTCAACCGGGGCATGCGTACCCCTGGGGATACACAATGGTCTTGCATGGGGTGCATCAACTCATCTAGATATTTGCCTAGTTTTACAACAGGCTACATAAAAAGCACTAGCGAAATCAGTACAAACTAAAATTTCATACAGACAACGACTTGTTTATATGGCTCTATATACTATACACTGAAATGTAAGTACAATATTTATATTCCAATTGATTTATAATGATATGGTAAAAATGAGAAAGTGAGCAATTTTTTTGGTAGTAGTGTGCTGTGATACTTTTGTTTTTTTGTCTGATTTTGTAAGCAAGTTGTTCTTAAGTGAGGTGAAACTTGGGGTATGCAAGACAAATCAGACTCCTGAAAGGGGTACAATAGGCTGGAAAGGTTGAGGGCCACTGTTCTAGGGACTGCAACCTGATCTCCCTTTTCAGGAAAGCAATTTTCTCTTAAAAATAACTTCTGGTGCAAAGGTTAGTGTCCATCACAGACCTGGTTGAGCTCTCCCTGATGGATATTTACGAGGCTGCTCTGGCTGTATCCAAACACTGAATCTATGTGCTTCCACGATCCCCCTAGAGCTCAGAAGGCTTCAGCCACAGCCTGTGGCCTCTCAGGCACATGCCTATCTGATACCACTTCCAAGGAATGGCACCCCACAGTCCAACTGCCCTAAGCCTCCGAAGACACCCCACTCACTCAAGAACACCCTCTCCAGAGCTTGACCTGGGTATTCTGGTTTAGTTTTAACACTTCTTCAGGGATGCGTAGTTAAAGCAAGAACACAGAGATTCTGCAAAAAGAATTCTAAACCAATCACACTTTACTCATAGAAAAGCCACGGAACTATACATGGAAAGACAACAAAACCTGCACGCAAATCCCTGCCTCAGTTTCCTCACCATTCCAACAGTCCTTTGGGATTTGGTCAGTGTCTGTTCAGAGACTGCAAGATTCTGCCCTGCCACACCCATTCCTCCTGTTTAATCCCGTCTTCTTGTTCTGGTCATTGAGACCTTGTCCTTTTATAGTTTCTAATCCCCTCTGGCAAGTGATATGCCTGGTCAGCCTCAGTTCCCCCATCAGGTGATCTGTTGCTTTGTTACCAGCCCACTTGGAAGACCTGGTTTCTGTTACCCGAAATTGGGCCAGTGCCCAAATTCGGGTAACAGTTTCCTTTGGCAATGGCCAGCTCTTCTGCCCAGATCCAGGGGTGCCATTTAGGGAGGTCTGGGGGGTGGCGTGGAAGGAGGGGAACTGCCTCCCCCCCAAATTTTCCGTATATGGGTGAAGTTTGCAGCAGGAGGGAAGATGCAGCCATGCTCTACTGCCATCTGCATCCGCTGCGCTGCCCCACCCCTGCCATGGAGCGCTGCTTGGGACTGAGAGCCTGATCTGCTGGGCAAGGGCTGATGTCAGGGTGTCCCCCTCCCACCGCCCTTTGTGTCTCTGGGTGGGCAGAGCATGCCTCTTGCCCCAGCCCCTGGAGTAGGGTTGCTACGCATCTGGTTTTCAGCTGGAACACCTTGTCAAAAAGGGACCTTGGCGGCTCCAGTCAGCAGTGCAGACTTTTAGTGACCCGGTCAGGTCAGCGGTGCAGCAGGGCTAAGCAGGCTCCCTGCCTGCCCTGGCTCCGCGCAGCTCCCTGGAAGCAGCCGGCATGTCTAGCTCTTAGGTTCAGGGGCGGCCTGAAAGCCGGCTCTGCAGATCCCATTGGCTGGGCCAATGGGAGCTCTGGGGGTGACGCCTGCAGGCATGAGCAATGCACAGATCCCCCTGGCCCGTCAGCCTAGGAGCTGTACATGACAGCCACTTCCGGGAGCCCATAAGCTCTGACCGGCCAGAGCCTGCACCCCCAACCCACTGTCCCAGCACTGAGCCCCCTCACGCACCCTGAACCCCTCATTTCTGACCCCACCCACAGAGCCCGCACCCTGAGCCGGAGCCCTCACTCCCCCACACACTCCCAGCCCCAGCCCTGAACCCCCTCCTACATCCCAAACCCCTCATCCTCAGCCCCACCCCAGAGCCTGCACCCCCAGCCAGAGCCCTCACCCCCTCCCACACCCCAACTCCCTGCTCTAGCCCGGTGAAGATGAGCAAGTGAGTGAGGGTTGGGGAGAGTGAGCGACAGAGGGAGGGGGGATGGAGGGACCGGGGGTGAGGCAAGGGTGTTTGGTTTTCTGCAATCAGAAAGTTGGCATCCCTACCTCAGAGCTGTCCCCACAGAGAGACTGAGTGCATGGCTGGTCCCTCAGTAGGAGCACCCCCTCGGACACAGCCCCTCCCTGCATCCTGAGCTACGCCCCTCCCAAGTCCGGGCCCACAGCACCTAGCTACCCCCTGCCTGGACACTGAGCTACAACCCTCCCCGCACACAGCCCCTCCCTGCAGCCTGAGCTACGTGCCCTGCCTGCACCCTGAGTGGTTTCAAACTTTTTGAGCTGAACACCCCCTTTGCATTATAATTTTTGTTTGTGCCCCTCCCCCCACATCTGCAAAAAAACTAGTTTTCAGGTGCCTAAGTAGCCCCTGGAATCACGGTTAAAGATGCCTCCCCCAAATTTGAAATGGCACCCCTGCCCATATCCACAGAGGAACTTAGGTGTTGCAACACTGAGCATCACAACACCTAACTTTAAGCCCTGGTCTACACTAGGACTTTAGGTCGAATTTAGCAGCGTTAAATCGATGTAAATCTGCACCCGTCCACACAATGAAGCCCTTTATTTCGACTTAAAGGGCTCTTAAAATCGATTTCCTTACTCCACCCTTGACAAGTGGATTAGCTCTTAAATCGACGTTGCCGGCTCGAATTTGGGGTACTGTGGACACAATTCGATGGTATTGGCCTCCGGGAGCTATCCCAGAGTGCTCCATTATGACTGCTCTGGACAGCACTCTCAACTCAGATGCACTGGCCAGGTAGACAGGAAAAGAACCGTGAACTTTTGAATCTCATTTCCTGTTTGGCCAGCGTGGCAAGCTGCAGGTGACCATGCAGAGCTCATCAGCACAGGTGACCATGATGGAGTCCCAGAATCGCAAAAGAGCTCCAGCATGGACCGAACGGGAGGTACGGGATCTGATCGCTGTTTGGGGAGAGGAATCCGTGCTATCAGAACTCCGTTCCAGTTTTCAAAATGCCAAAACCTTTGTCAAAATCTCCCAGGGCATGAAGGACAGAGGCCATAACAGGGACCCGAAGCAGTGCCGCGTGAAACTGAAGGAGCTGAGGCAAGCCTACCAGAAAACCAGAGAGGCGAACAGCCGCTCTGGGTCAGAGCCCCAAACATGCCGCTTCTATGATGAGCTGCATGCCATTTTAGGGGGTTCAGCCACCACTACCCCAGCCGTGTTGTTTGACTCCTTCAATGGAGATGGAGGCAATACGGAAGCAGGTTTTGGGGACGAAGAAGATGATGATGATGATGAGGTTGTAGATAGCTCACAGCAAGCAAGCGGAGAAACCGGTTTTCCCGACAGCCAGGAACTGTTTCTCACCGTAGACCTGGAGCCAGTACCCCCCGAACCCACCCAAGGCTGCCTCCTGGACCCAGCAGGCGGAGAAGGGACCTCTGGTGAGTGTACCTTTTAAAATACTATACATGGTTTAAAAGCAAGCATGTGAAAGGATTACTTTGCCCTGGCATTTGCGGTTCTCCTAGATGTAGTCCTAAAGCCTTTGCAAAAGGTTTCTGGGGAGGGCAGCCTTATTGCGTCCTTCATGGTAGGACACTTTACCACTCCAGGCCAGTAACACGTATTCGGGAATCATTGTAGAACAAAGCATTGCAGTGTATGTTTGCTGACATTCAAACAACATCCTTTCTTTATCTCTCTGTGTTATCCTCAGGAGAGTGAGATATAATTCATGGTCACCTGGTTGAAATAGAGTGCTTTTCTTCAGGGGACACTCAGAGGAGCCCATTCCTGCTGGGCTTTTTGCCTGTGGCTAAACAGAAATGTTCCCCGCTGTTAGCCACAGGGAGGGGGGAAGGTTGAGGGGGTAGTCACGCGGTGGGAGGAGGCAAAATGCGACCTTGTAACAAAAGCACATGTGCTATGTATGTAATGTTAACAGCAAGGTTTACCCTGAAAGAGTGTAGCCACTGTTTTATAAAATGTGTCTTTTTAAATACCGCTGTCCCTTTTTTTTCTCCACCAGCTGCATGTGTTTCAATGATCACAGGATCTTCTCCTTCCCAGAGGCTAGTGAAGCTTAGAAAGAAAAAAAAACGCACTCGCGATGAAATGTTCTCCAAGCTCATGCTGTCCTCCCACACTGACAGAGCACAGACGAATGCGTGGAGGCAAATAATGTCAGAGTGCAGGAAAGCACAAAATGACCGGGAGGAGAGGTGGCAGGCTGAAGAGAGTTAGTGGCGGGCTGAAGAGAGTTAGTGGCGGGCTGAAGAGAGGGCTGAAGCTCAAATGTGGCGGCAGCGTGATGAGAGGAGGCAGGATTCAATGCTGAGGCTGCTGGAGGACCAAACCAGTATGCTCCAGTGTATGGTTGAGCTGCAGCAAAGGCAGCTGGAGCACAGACTGCCACTGCAGCCCCTCTGTAACCAGCCGCCCTCCTCCCCAAGTTCCATAGCCTCCACACCCAGACGCCCAAGAACGCGGTGGGGGGGCCTCCGGCCAACCAGCCACTCCACCACAGAGGATTGCCCAAAAAAAAGAAGGCTGTCATTCAATAAATATTAAAGTTGTAAACTTTTAAAGTGCTGTGCTTAAAGTGCTGTGTGGCATTTTCCTTCCCTCCTCCACCACCCCTCCTGGGCTACCTTGGTAGTCATCCCCCTATTTGTGTGATGAATTAATAAAGAATGCATGAATGTGAAGCAACAATGACTTTATTGCCTCTGCAAGCGAAGATTGAAGGGAGGCGGGGCGGGTGGTTAGCTTACAGGGAAGTAGAGTGAACCAAGGGGCGGGGGGTTTCATCAAGGAGAAACAAACAGAACTTTCACACCGTAGCCTGGCCAGTCATGAAACTGGTTTTCAAAGCTTCTCTGATGCGTACCGCGCCCTCCTGTGCTCTTCTAACCGCCCTGGTGTCTGGCTGCGCGTAACCAGCAGCCAGGCGATTTGCCTCAACCTCCCACCCCACCATAAACGTCTCCCCCTTACTCTCACAGATATTGTGGAGCACACAGCAAGCAGTAATAACAGTGGAAATATTGGTTTCGCTGAGGTCTAAGCGAGTCAGTAAACTGCGCCAGCGCGCCTTTAAACGTCCAAATGCACATTCTACCACCATTCTGCACTTGCTCAACCTGTAGTTGAACAGCTCCTGACTACTGTCCAGGCTGCCTGTGTACGGCTTCATGAGCCATGGCATTAAGGGGTAGGCTGGGTGCCCAAGGATACATATAGGCATTTCAACATCCCCAACAGTTATTTTCTGGTCTGGGAATAAAGTCCCTTCCTGCAGCTTTTGAAATAGACTAGAGTTCCTGAAGATGCGAGCATCATGCACCTTTCCCGGCCATCCCACGTTGATGTTGGTGAAACGTCCTTTGTGATCCACCAGAGCTTGCAGCACTATCGAAAAGTACCCCTTGAAGTTTATGCACTCGGCGGCTTGGTGCTCCGGTGCCAAGATAGGGATATGGGTTTCGTCTATAGCCCCACCACAGTTAGGGAATCCCATTGCAGCAAAGCCATCCACTATGACCTGCACATTTCCCAGGGTCACTACCCTTGATATCAGCAGATCTTTGATTGCGTGGGCTACTTGCATCACAGCAGCCCCCACAATAGATTTGCCCACTCCAAATTGATTCCCAACTGACCGGTAGCTGTCTGGCGTTGCAAGCTTCCACAGAGCTATCACCACTCGCTTCTCAACTGTGAGGGCTGCTCTCATCGTGGTATTCATGCGCCTCAGGGCAGGGGAAAGCAAGTCACAAAGTTCCATGAAAGTGCCCTTATGCATGCGAAAGTTTCGCAGCCACTGGGAATCGTCCCAGACCTGCAACACTATGTGGTCCCACCAGTCTGTGCTTGTTTCCCGAGCCCAGAATCGGCGTTCCACAGCATGAACCTGCCCCATTAGCACCATGATGCATGCATTTGCAGGGCCCATGCTTTCAGAGAAATCTGTGTCCATGTCCTGATCACTCACGTGACCGCGCTGACGTCGCCTTCTCGCCCGGTATCGCTTTGTCAGGTTCTGGTGCTGCATATACTGCTGGATAATGCGTGTGGTGTTTAATGTGCTCCTAATTGCCAAAGTGAGCTGAGCGGCCTCCATGCTTGCCTTGGTATGGCGTCCGCACAGAAAAAAGGCGCGGAACGATTGTCTGCCGTTGCTCTGATGGAGGGAGGGGCGACTGACGACACGGCTTACAGGGTTGGCTTCAGGGAGCTAAAATCAACAAAGGGGGTGCCTGTACATCAAGGAGTATTTCAGGCAGGACTTCACGGAGGGTTCCAATAAGAAATGGTGCACCTAAGTTATCGTTCTTATTGGAACAAGGAGGTTAGCCTGGCCTCTGATTGATACATGGCTAGATTTACTTCGCTGCACCTTCTCTGTGAGTGACTGCAGTGTGACCTAGAGGAATGAGTCCCCTAGACAGGGGAGGAGGCAAATGAGTACAAAACAAATCTGGTCTATTTCTTGTTTTGATCCACTCCATCTATCTTTTACATCTTTGGCTGGCAGCAGACGGTGCAGAAGGACTGCATGCCATCCACATCTCATGGCTGCTCGGCAGAAGATGGTACAATACGACTACTAGCAATCCTCATCTCTTGCCTGCCTGGCAGAAGATGGTACAGTACGACTGCTAGCAGTCCGTATCACCTGCCCGCTCACCATAAGACGGTTCAATAGGACTGACTGCAGGACTAAAGAGAATGACCTGGTCAAGTCACTCCAAATTTAGTCCCTGCGCCCATGTCTGCCCAGGCGCTCCCAGCCGACGTGGCCAGGAGCACCTCGGACACGACGAGGACGACTACCAGTCGAATTGCACCGTCTGCTGCCAGAAGGCAATGGGTTGCTGCTACTGTGCAGCAAAGCCGTACCGCGTCTGCCAGCACCCAGGAGACATAGGGTGACGGTTACCTGAGCGGGCTCCATGCTTGCCGTGGTATGGCGTCTGCACAGGTAACTCAGGAAAAAAGGCACGAAATGATTGTCTGCCCTTGCTTTCACGAAGGGAGGGAGGGAACGGGGGCCTGACGATACGTACCCAGAACCACCCGCGACAATGTTTTAGCCCCATCAGAGTGCTCCATTGTGACTGCTCTGGACAGCACTCTCAGATGCCCGATTGTTTGCCGTTGCTCTGACGCCGGGAGGGGCGACTGAGGACACGGCTTACAGGGTTGGCTTCAGGGAGCTAAAATCAACAAAGGGGGTGGCTTTACATCAAGGAGTATTTCGGGCAGGACTTCACGGAGGGTTCCAATAAGAAATGGTGCACCTAAGTTATTGTCCTTATTGGAACAAGAAGGTTAGCCTGGCCTCTGATTGATACATGGCTAGATTTACCTCGCTGCACCTTCTCTGTGAGTGACTGCAGTGTGATCTAGAAGAATGAGTCCCCTAGACAGGGGAGGGGGGGAAGCAAATGAGTACAAAACAAATCTGGTCTATTTCTTGTTTTGATTCACTCCATCTATCTTTTACATCTTTGGCTGGCAGCAGACGGTGCAGAAGGACTGCATGCCATCCACATCTCATGGCTGCCTGGCAGAAGATGGTACAGTACGACTGCTAGCAGTCCGTATCGCCTGCCCGCTCACCATAAGACGGTTCAATAGGACTGACTGCAGGACTAAAGAGAATGACCTGGTCAAGTCACTCCAAATTTAGTCCCTGCGCCCATGTCTGCCCAGGCGCTCCCAGCCGACGTGGCCAGGAGCACCTCGGACATGACGAGGACGACTACCAGTCGTATTGCACCGTCTGCTGCCAGAAGGCAATGGGTTGCTGCTACTGTGCAGCAAAGCCGTACCGCGTCTGCCAGCACCCAGGAGACATAGGGTGACGGTTACCTGAGCGGGCTCCATGATTGCAGTGGTATGGCGTCTGCACAGGTAACTCAGGAAAAAAGGCGCGAAATGATTGTCTGCCCTTGCTTTCACGGAGGGAGGGAGGGAACGGGGGCCTGACGATATGTACCCAGAACCACCCGCGACAATGTTTTAGCCCCATCAGGCATTGGGATCTCACACCAGAATTCCAATGGGCAGCGGAGACTGCGGGAACTGTGGGATAGCTACCCACAGTGCAACGCTCCGGAAGTCGACTCTAGCCTCGGTACTGTGGAAGCGCTCCGCCGAGTTAATGCACTTAATGCACTTAGAGCATTTTCTGTGGGGACACACACACTCGAATATATAAAACCGATTTCTAAAAATCCGACTTCTATAAATTCGACCTTATTCCGTAGTGTAGACATACCCTTAGGCACTTAGCCTTGGTCTACACTAGGAGTTGAGGTTGAATTTAGCAGCATTAAATTGATTTAACCCTGCACCCGTTCACACGACGAAGCCCTTTTTTTGACTTAAAGGGCTCTTAAAATCGATTTCCTTCCTCCACCCCCGACAAGGGGATTAGCACTGAAATCAGCCTTGCTGAGTCAAATTTGGGGTACTGTGGACACAATTAGACAGTACTGACCTCCAGGAGCTATCCCAGAGTGTTCCATTGTGACCGCTCTGGACAGCAATCTCAACTCAGATGCACTGGCCAGGTAGACAGGAAAAGGCCCGCGAACTTTTGAATTTCAATTTCCTGTTTGGCCAGCGTGGCAAGCTGCAGGTGACCATGCAGAGCTCATCAGCAGAGGTGATCATGGAGTCCCAGAATCGCAAAAGAGCTCCAGCATGGACAGAACGGGAGGTACGGAATCTGATCACTGTATGGGGAGAGGAATCCGTGCTATCAGAACTACGTTCCAGTTTTCGAAATGCCAAAAACTTTGTCAAAATCTCCCAGGGCATGAAGGACAGAGGCCATAACAGGGACTCAAAGCAGTGCCACATGAAACTTAAGGAGCTAAGGCAAGCCTACCAGAAAACCAGAGAGGCGAATAGCCGCTCCTGGTCAGAGCCCAAAACATGCTGCTTCTATGATGAGCTGCATGCCATTTTAGGGGGTTCAGCCACCACTACCCCAGCCGTGTTGTTTGACTCCTTCAATGGAGATGGAGGCAACACGGAAGCAAGTTTTGGGGATGAGGAAGATGATGATGATGATGATGATGAGGTTGTAGATAGCTCACATTAAGCAAGCGGAGAAACCGGTTTTCCAAACAGCTAGAGCCAGTACCCCCCGAACCCACCCAAGGCTGCCTCCTGGACCCACTTGGAGGAGAAGGGACCTCTGGTGAGTGTACCTTTTAAAATACTATAAATGGTTTAAAAGCAAGCATGTTTAACGATTAATTTGCCCTGGCATTTGCAGCTCTCCTGGATGTACTCCCAAAGCCCTTGTAAAAGGTTTGTGGGGAGGGCAGCCTTATTCCGTCCACCATGGTAGGACACTTTACCACTCCAGGCCAGTAGCACATACTCAGGATACATTGTAGAACAAAGCATTGCAGTGTATGTTTGCTGGCATTCAAACAACATCCGTTCTTTATCTCTCTGTATTATCCTCAGGAGAGTGATATCATTCATGGTCACCTGGTTGAAATAGGGTGCTTTTCTTCAGGGGACATTCAGAGGTGTCCGTTCCTGCTGGGCTGTTTGCCTGTGGCTGAACAGAAATGTTCCCCGCTGTTAGCCATCAGGATGAGGGAGGGATGAGGGGCTAGCCACGTGGTGGGGGGAGGCAAAATGCAATCTTGGAACAAAAACACATGTGCTATGTATGTAATGTTAACAGCAAGGTTTACTGTGAAAGAGTGTACCCATTGTTCTATAACATGTGTCTTTTTAAATACCAGTGTCCCTTTTTTTTTTCCACCAGCTGCATGTGTTTCAAGGATCACAGGATCTTCTCCTTCCCAGAGGCTAGCGAAGATTAGAAGGTGAAAATAATGCATTCGCGATGAAATGTTCTCTGAGCTCATGCTGTCCTCCCACACTGACAGAGCACAGACGAATGCGTGGAGGCAGACAATGTCAGAGTGCAGGAAAGCACAAAATGACCGGGAGGAGAGGGCTGAAGAGAGTAAGTGGCGGGCTGAAGAGAGTAAGTGGCGGGCTGAAGAGAGGGCTGAAGCTGAAAGGTGGCGGCAGCGTGATGAGAGGAGGCAGGATTCAATGCTGAGGCTGCTGGAGGATCAAACTAATATGCTCCAGCATATGGTTGAGCTGCAGGAGAGGCAGCAGGAGCACAGACGGCCACTACAGTCTCTGTGTAACCAACCACCCTCCTTCCCAAGTTCCATAGCCTCCTCATCCAGGCCCAAGAATGCGGTGGGGGGGCCTCCGGCCACCCAGCCACTCCACCCCAGAGGATTGCCCAAGCAACAGAAGGCTGGCATTCAATAAGTTTTAAAGTTGTAAACTTTTAAAGTACTGTGTGGCCTTGTCCTTCCGTTCTCCACCACCCCTCCTGGTGCTTCTCTCTTCCACCACACCTCCTGGGCTACCTTGGTAGTTATCCCCCTATTTGTGTGATGAATTAATAAAGAATACATGAATGTGAAGCAACAATGACTTTATTGCCTCTGCAAGCGGTGATCGAAGGGAGGAGGGGCGGGTGGTTAGCTTACAGGGAAGTAGAGTGAACCAAGGGGCGGGGGGTTTCATCAAGGAGAAACAAAGAGAACTTTCACACTGTAGCCTGGCCAGTCATGAAACTGGTTTTCAAAGCTTCTCTGATGCGTACCGCGCCCTCCTGTGCTCTTCTAACCGGCCTGGTGTCTGGCTGCGCGTAACCAGCAGCCACGCGATTTGCCTCAACATCCCACCCCGCCATAACCGTCTCCCCCTTACTCTCACAGATATTGTGGAGTGCACAGCAAGCAGTAATAACAGTGGGAATATTGGTTTCGCTGAGGTCTAACCGACTCAATAAACTGCACCAGCGCGCTTCTAAACATCCAAAGGCACATTCTACCACCGTTCTGCACTTGCTCAGCCTGAAGTTGAACAGCTCCTGACTACTGTCCAGGCTGCCTGTGTACGGCTTCATGAACCATGGCATTAATGGGTAGGCTGGGTCCCCATGGACAACTATAGGCATTTCAACATCCCCAACAGTTATTTTCTAGTCTGGGAATAAAGTCCCTTCCTGCAGCTTTTGAAACAAACAGACTAGAGTTCCTGAAGATGCGAGCATCATGTATCTTTCCCAGCCATCCCAGGTTGATGTTGGTGAAACGTCCTTTGTGATCCACCAGTGCTTGCAGCACTATTGAAAAATACCCCTTGCGGTTTATGTACTCGTCGTCTTGGTACTCCGGTGCCAGGATAGGGATATGGGTTCCGTCTATGGCCCCACCACAGTTAGGGAATCCCATTGCAGCAAAGCCATCCACTATGACCTGCACATTTCCCAGGGTCACTACCCTTGATATCAGCAGATCTTTGATTGCGTGGGCTACCTGCATCACAGCAGCCCCCAAAGTAGATTTGTCCACTCCAAATTGATTCCCGATTGACCGGTAACTGTCTGGTGTTGCAAGCTTCCACAGGGCTATCGCCACTCGCTTCTCAACTGTGAGGGCTGCTCTCTTCTTGGTATTCTGGCACCTCAGGGCAGGGGAAAGCAAGTCACAAAGTTTCATGAAAGTGCCCTTATGCATGTGAAAGTTTCGCAGCCACTGGGAATTGTCCCAGACCTGCAACACTATGCGGTCCCACCAGACTGTGCTTGTTTCCTGAGCCCAGAATCGGCATTGCACCACATGAGCCTGCCCCATTAGCACCATGATGCCCACATTGCCAGGGACCGTGCTTTGAGAGAAGTCTGTGTCCATGTCCTCATCACTCTCATCACCGCGCTGATGTCGCCTACTCGCCCGGTTTCGCTTTGCCAGGTTCTGATGCTGCGTATACTGCTGGATAATGTGTGTGGTGTTTAATGTGCTCCTAATTGCCAAAGTGATCTGAGCGGGCTCCATGCTTGCCGTAGTATGATGTCTGAACAGAAAAAAGGCGTGAAACGATTGTCTGCCGTTGCTCTGACGGAGGGAGGGGCGACTGACGACATGGCTTACAGGGTTGGCTTACAGGGAATTAAAATAAAAAAAGGGGGTGGCTTTGTGAGAAACAAAATGGCCCCCTCAATGATAGAACTCAAAACCGGGTTTAGCAGGCCGTTGATTTCACAGAGGGAGGGAGGAGAAAATGAATACAAAACAAATCTGGTCTATTTCTTGTTTTGATCTACTTCATCTATCTTTATACATCTTGCTGGCAGCAGACTGTGCAGTACGACCGCTAGCCATCATCATCTCCTGGGTGCTCGGCAGAAGACGGTGCAGTATGACGGCTGGCCATCATCTTCTGCTGGCTGCACATTAAAAGACAGTGCACTGCTGATAGGACTGAATTGCCATGACAGGAAACTTAAAAGGGGAAATGAATTGGCTGAATCACTCCCATGTTTGCCCAGGCGCCCCTGACCTCATCGAGGTCGGTTAAAAGAGCACCCTGGACTACGTCGACGATGGCTACCAGTCATACTGCACTGTCTGCTGCCAAAAGGCAATAAACTGCGCATAAGCAGCAATGCAGAACCACGTCTGCTAGCACCCAGGAGACATACGGTGACGGTTAGCTGAGCGGGCTTCATGCTTGCCGTGGTATGGCGTCTGCACAGGTAACTCAAGAAAAAGGCGCAAAATGATTGTCTGCCCTTGCTTTCACGGAGGGAGGGAGGGAAGGGGGACCTGACGATATGTACCCAGAACCACCCACGACAATGTTTTATCCCCATCAGGCACTGAGATTTCTACCCAGAATTCAAATGGGCGGCGGAGACTGTTGGAACTATGGGATAGCTACCCATAGTGCAACGCTCCGGAAGTTGATGGTTGCCTCGGTACTGTGGACACACTCTGCCGACTACATGCACTTAGAGCTTTTGTGTGGGGACACACACAATCGACTGTATAAAAACGCTTTCTACAAAACCGACTTCTATAAATTTGACCTAATTTCGTAGTGTAGACAGAGAGTAGTAGAGAGTAACAGGAACATCACTATGATCCACAATACCTGAGGTTAGGTGCCTAGGCTCCTTACACAATGAATGGGGAGAAATAGGCACTCTCACAAAGAGAGGTGCCTAAGGGTATGTCTCCTCTGCAAACGAAGACCTGCCGCAGAGAGTCTCAGAGCCCAGGTCAACTGACTCAGGCTTGCGCTACGGGGCTAAAAATAGCAGTGCAGATATTTGGGCTCAGACTCCCCGGATTTCAGAGCCCAGTCCCACTTGTCTACTCTGCTATTTTTAACCCCAGAGTGAAAGCCTGAGTCAGTTGACTCACCTAAGCAGTGTCTTGCCAGAATGAGTTAGGCCCCTGCCTCATTCAACACAAAACTGCTGGGGGAAAAGGAAGTGGTACCCACCTTATAATTTAATTATTATTAATTATTATTATTTAATTTATTATTATTAATAATTAATTATAATCCTAGAGCACTCAACTAGGAGGTGAAAGACCCGGGTTCAATTTCCCCCCTGCCTGAAGAGAAGAAAAGAGGTGAGAGATCCATGTTCAAATCCCTTCTCCCGCTCTGGCAGGAGGGAAATTGAACCTGGTCTCCCACATCCCAGGTGAGTGCTCCAGCCACTGGGCTAAAATGTTACAAGGTTGGCAGCATAGCCACCTCCTCTTCCTCGGCCAGATTTTGAATGGTCTATAATCCACAAGGCAGCCTCCAAGCACACCTAATGATTAGGCGTCACAGGTGAGATAGACGGTGTTCATCTGTCTATCTCCCCTTAATTGGTAGCTCACTCTGGGGCTTAGGTAGGAGACAGGCCTAGAGATAGCAACAGTGTGCAAGCCCAGAATCAGAAACTTAGGCGCGGAGAGAAATTTTACCCTGAAAACTTAGGCAACAAGTGAGTTAGGCCCCTCCAGGGGTTGGCGGGAGTTTTGAGCATCGCAGTGAAGCCTAAAATTGGCATTTAGGCCCCTAAGTACTTTTGTGGATCATGGCTTTTGTCCAAGGGTCATCAAGGATTAACCACCCTCCACTGTTAGCCCTCTGCTAGGTCCAATATTTCTCCTGACACCACCTGTGTGTTTCAGGTGACTACAAAACCCAGTGAAGGCACAGAACAGGTTCACAATCAAATTATCCTTCACAAAACAACATGGAGTTTGAAGATAGATATAGGTACATGCAGACATACTAATCCATCACAATCAGCATTTGTACAGCTCTATTTCCACCCACAAAAAGGAACTAGCCTTTTGAAAAAATCTAGGCCTCTACTCTCCAGTGACTTGTCAACTTCTGACTTGTCGTGTTACCAAGAATAGCCATCTCAGGACCATTTGTATTGAGACAGGCAAGATGTGAGCTCCCAGAAGAACAGTACAAATTGTAACTATATGTAATGTAATATAATAAAATAGGTTCAATTCATTCTCACTGAAACAGAGACACATATGAATATAGACCTCAGTGGCCTAAACACAGATCTGGGGATTAACAAGGGAATCCACCTGGAGCAGCAGCTTCACTTTTAGCATTCCACAGAGGGACAACCCTTGTGGCTTTGTGAGCGGTCCAGAGATGGACAGAGGCTTCTGGCAGTGGTCTAGAAAATGCAGCTGTTTTCCTCCCCCAATTGCTTGACCGGATGAGGGAAAGCAGCTGTTCTAGCCATTTGGAGCAGGCACCTCATCGCCCTGATCAGTGACTATAAAAACACTGCTCTCCTCTTAAAGGCAAGAAAAATGAAGACAAACAGGAAGATCTCAGACAAAACAATGTGTACATGCAGGTTCTAATTTAGTTTCTGCCCACATACTCTGTGTCTAAATGGGTGCATGTATATGCTTTATAAAACTATAATACCTAAATAAGATCACTGTCATACAAAAAGCTTTTTAAAAAGTCACCACATATTACTTTCATCCCATCTCCTCCCATGTATGAAAAAAACCACCATAAAAAACAGATGGACCTTGTAGTGTGACCTGACGGTCAACAAATCTAGGCTCTGGCAGTGTGATGGCTGAAGCTAATTTCACAGTGGAGGACCCTTCACTGAAAACTCCTTCATGATTAAACCAGAGTGTATGTATGTGTTTGTTTTATCTTTGGTGTCTCAGCTGATCTCACATGCCGTGGTGTTGCACAGGGAGAGAGCCAGTCTGAGATAACCAGAACATAACTTTTGCAGGGCTTTATAAGAAAAATCAACACCATAAATTTCCCATGGAAATGAGTTTAAAGGCAGAGCAGATCATGGAGCACAGACCTAATGTGCCCCCACTGAGGAGTGACCCACAAATGGACTATCTCATTCTACCCCCACTGAATCATCAGTGGAGTTGCTAGCTATAAGAATAGAAATATTGTTCCATGACAGACTTTTTATTTGAGTCAGTAGGAACTCCACTATAGCACTCTAGGAACTGGCACTTTATAAGAGAAAAAAAATTGCCGTGACCCGTTTGTTCCATGTTGCTAAACCCCAGTTCTTTTACAGTCATTACATATTCACTTTCTAGCACCAGTTAAGGATATCGGCACAAATAAAAATGGATGCTAAAATAAAATTTACTGTTTCTGAGTTTCACAAGACTTTTGGGGTTGTTAATCTCACCAGCTGTGTTTTGGTTCACAGGTGAGAATTGTACTATCCATTTGCTTTGCCTGCTCATTCTGTTCTTATCAGCAACAGGACATAAAAAGCTGTAAGGATCTTGCTTATGGGGGAAAAAAAGCTTTTGTAAATTTAAAATCCCTGGCTGCTCCCAAGCACAGCAGACAGGAGGGGCAGCCTGACATGACTGTACATGGATGGAGTTAGAAACAAGCCTGGAGTGGATCTCCTATCTCAAAAAGGGAAAATGGGATTTTTCCATATGCTAGTTTTGAATGACTCCGTTTTCATGATCTGGATTATTTTTTTTTTTAAAGAGCTTGAACTGGTTCAGTCTTGGTCATTTAAAAACTGATAACCTAAATATTTCTATAATAGATGTTGGTCCTACACAAATAGAAGGGCATGGTTTGTTTTTGCTGGGTTAGGTTTTTTCTCTCCATTACGCTTGAGTGAACAGTATTGCTTTTCTATGTCACTATAACAGATGGACAAAGTGCAGTCTGTGGGACAAAGTGCAGATTAGGGAGTACTATATGGCCTGTAGTCACCCTCATCTTCAATACAAAAGAGTGGCCCATAGAGGCTGATTTTGTTTGGATAAAGATACACAAGCTGCACCTCCATATTTAGAACGGAACAATTACAGTCTCCTCTTGTACGTACCATTTTAAGTGGAAATGCTTCCCATTGTAACATTCTAGATAAAGTCATTATCCAGTTTAGATTCACAACTAGAACTGCATGAAAATCTTCCATCAAAATTTTAAATTGAAAATGGATTTTTTTGGGAAAAAAAACAAATTTTGTCAAAACCCCCCAAATCAAATTTTTTTAAAGCTTTCTACCCCCCCCCGCAACTACAAAATGTAAATAAAACTGTTTTACTTGGGGGGGAGAGGGAGAGGATGGAGGAATTTCCTATCCAGCTTTACTCACCATGATCACAGGGAACACAAACAACAAAACATAACCTTTATAAATCATGCACATAAAAATTACAGTCATACTGATAGGCTACAAAGGCCTATAAAAAGGCCTATAAAACATCATGAAACAATTACAGCCGGGTAACACCCTGTATTTCTCACAATCTGAAAAGGAGTACTTGTGGCACCTTAGACACTAACCAATTTATTTGAGCATAAGCTTTCGTGAGCTACAGCTCACTTCATTGGATGCATAAAGTGGAAAGTAAATAAGAAGATTTTATACATACACACAGACCATGAAAAAATATACATTGTAAGGAGAGTGATCACTTAAGATGAGCTATTACGAGCAGGAGAGTGGGGTGGGGGGATTCACAAAAAGAAAAGGAGTACTTGTGGCACCTTAGAGACTAACCAATTTATTTGAGCATAAGCTTTTGTGAGCTACAGCTCACTTCATCGGCAAAACAAGCATTTTTACACAGGACCACATACAGCACAGCAAACATAACATGATTAATACAGGAAAGAAAAGCTTAAATAATAGGCTAAACAACTTACTAAGCCACGGGGAAAGGCCCCAACCAGAAAATAGAGAGCCTAGCCAATCCTCCCCAATTTGCTGATGAATGCCCTTTGCCAGCTGCTGTAGGCGTTGTAAATCAGTTTTTACGGATGGCCCTGCATCTGTTACGTTAAAGCAACACATGCCTGCAAACTCTTGCCATAGGTGACCATGGCGTAGAAGCAACTAATTTATAGCCAGCCTGTTTTGTAGCATACCCTGACATACTTTCCTTAACTTATGGGAAAGTTGGGCCAGGACGGTTGAGATTAAATTAATGGCCTTTGCCACACTGCAGGCAAGGTGCTTTATTGCGTGATAATTATGCACCGTAAGCCCAGGGATACCAACTAAGGAAGAGGCCAGAGCTGCTGCCTCAGTCTCCGAGAATAAGGTCACCTTTGACTTACAGGTGGAATCAAGGGGAATGTCATTCCTTTTATGATGGGCATGTGACTGCAGGGGGTATGGAAAAATCAGTGGGGCCCCCACTCTCCTGCTGGTAATAGCTCATCTTAAGTGATCACTCTCCTTACAATGTATATTTTTTCATGGTCTGTGTGTATGTATAAAATCTTCTCACTGTACTTTCCACTTTATGCATCCGATGAAGTGAGCTGTAGCTCACGAAAGCTTATGCTCAAATAAATTGGTTAGTCTCTAAGGTGCCACAAGTACTCCTTTTCTTTTTGTGAATACAGACTAACACAGCTGCTACTCTGAAACTTCTCACAATCTGTTATCCTTAGCAGTCCTCAAGTGTCTGAGTCAAGTTATCACAACCACTTAAATCATAGAATATCAGGGTTGGAAGGGACCCCTGAAGGTCATCTAGTCCAACCCCCTGCTCAAAGCAGGACCAATTCCCAGTTAAATCATCCCAGCCAGGGCTTTGTCAAGCCTGACCTTAAAAACCTCTAAGGAAGGAGATTCTACCACCTCCCTAGGTAACGCATTCCAGTGTTTCACCACCCTCTTGTGAAAAAGTTTTTCCTAATATCCAATCTAAACCTCCCCCACTGCAACTTGAGACCATTACTCCTCGTTCTGTCATCTGCTACCATTGAGAACAGAAATGAATACCTGAGGTAAATTGCTATATTTTTTCTTCCTACAAATAGATATAGGCAATATGTATAGGCCCTAGACAACTACAGGTTTCACTTGTAAGAATCTGTCTAATTAAATCCGTCAGTACATTTCAATATTGGTCTAAAAGGTGTATTTTAAAATGTATTTGCTAAAATGTTTTAACTAACGTGTCTTAAAAGTCTGGTGTAGACAGGATACATTGTATTTTAACATGGCTTGTAGAGGTGAATTCCAGCCTGCGGCCAATGCTTTTAAAGAGCTAATAAATATATTTTAAAAAACACACCAACTTTTAGTCTAGTCTAGACAAGCCTTAAAGGTCTTTCCCCTCTGTTTTTAACTCCTTTCCCCTCCCGCCACACACTGAATATATCATGACTAGATTTCATAAGGCTGTTAATATGCCAAACTCACCTACCCATTTGGTTTTAAAATTAACATTTATGCATTATCTGGAATCTTGTTAACATGCACTTGTATGCCATGGGCACTGACAAAGACCAGAACAATGCTAGCTGGGAGGGGAGATAAAGCTAGAGGGAAAGAGGCAGGAAAAAGGGGAAGTACCAGGAGAGCCACTATCCTTGGGGACAGTGGGCAAAAGTTCAACTAAAACATCATAACAATTTTTAGAATCCTCCACTTTTATGAGGGCCTGATTCAGAGCCCATTGATGAGTAAAATGTTCCATTTTGAACGAACGCTGAAAACCTGAATAACTATGTAATCCATGCATCTTGTGTCATGTCTAACTAGTTCTGTGAAATACCAGCTCAAGATACATTTTGGGGAAAATGTGCTATCAAGGACCAGTGACAGGAGAGAAAAGCCGTATGTGTGTTAAGCAGTCAAATTAAACAACAGAAGGTAAGATTCTAATATACAGGAATGTGACTCACACCACATATCCATGGAAAAAGATTTGCATCATTTTCTCAGTAAGCATTGTTCCCTGTGGATTTTTTCTTTAAAAAACAACAACAAACCTTTAACAGTCAGCCATAAATTCACTAACAAACTGATCAGTCTTAAAGTTAAAGAACTGCTTTTATGAGGCATACACATACAGGTAATAGCTGAGATGGCTGTGTGATGAGGAGCTTTCACCAGACACAGCACTTAGCTACTTTTAAAAATGGGTGCTATAGAGAAACATTTTTGTTTGGTTCTGTGTTTGCACAGTGCCTTGCACAGCAAGGTCTCATTCTATGGGTACAGCAGCTGCGAGGTGTAATTCCCATCTTGGGTAGACATACACATGCTAGCCTGTGGCTAAAAACAGCAGTGTTGCCACTGTGGCATGGGCAGTGGGTTGGGCTAGCCACCCAAATATATAATCAGGAGGTTGGGCGGGATGGTGCTCAAACCACTAGCCTGAGCCACCGCGGCCATGCAGCTATTTTTATGTGCTAGCTTGAGCAGAAGTAGCGCCTGTTCATCCATTCAAGATGAGAATTACATCTCCCAGCTGCTGTGCAGATGTACTTTCAGATTAGGACTCCTCGGTGGTACTGTAATACAAATATCTAGACTCTGTGTCCTGCTTTTTTCCCTGTTTGATCACTTATTCATTAGATTCAAATGAATTCTAAGCTTGAACTCATTTGCGAACTAGCTTGTTCCACCTAGATGTGGAGTCCAAAATGCCTAAAACAAAGCCATTTCGCACCAGTGGCTAAAGCAGAGGAATTGGAAGGAGTCAGGAGACCTAGAGCTAAATTCATTCTTGGCGTATTCTGGCACAACTCCCATTGACTTCAGCAGGGTTTGCACTTGCTCACCCCACAGCTGAACTTGGTCCCTGGGTTCCATTACAGGCTCTGCCATAGATTTTTCTGTGTGAACTGGAACAAGGCAATTAATTACTGTACTATTTGTTGGCTTCCTCACCGGTATCACAGGGATAATAAAACCGGTCTCTCAGTGGTGTTATAAGGGCTTAATTAATGTTTGTAAAGCATTTGAAATTCAGGGATGGATGGTGCTATAGAAAGGCAAAGCGCTATTAAAAGATAATTGCACTTTCTTAGTGCAACTGAGGGGGAATAGTGGCGTATTCTGATAGCACCACCTTTTTCTCTACTGAAGAAAACGTTCAGAGGCTCACAATAGGTTTCTGCACTGGATTCAGTTAACAAGATGTTCAGAAGTAAATTCTGAACATCTTGTTAATTGAATAAATTGTCTCAAAATATTCAGCTGCATGAAGGTTTGGAGAACATCCGTGGATGTAAAGTACGATTAATGGGTATGGTTTGATCACCAAAGTAAAAGAAAAGATAAACGCTATTAAAACTAAGGGGGGTATGGCTACACTACAACCGCTGCAGCAGTACAGATGTAACGCTGTAGCTAGGCCACTGCACTGTAGTGTAGACACTTGCTACAGAGACCAAAGGAATTTTTCCTGTTGTGATAGATACCCGCCACCCCTCACCCCGAAAAGCAGTAGCTAAGTTGATGGAAGAATTCTTCCACCGACCTATTAGTGACTATACTGGGGCTTCGGTTGACTTAACTACTTCTCTCAGGGGTACTGCAATTTTGCTCATCTTAACTATATTCATATAAAGATTATTTACCTATTATCAAGACCTTGTAAGATCCACAAGTCTGCAACATTTTTAGAGTGATGGAAAAGTAACAATACTAAGGAAAGATATAGGGTTATGCCATTATGGTATGTTACCAGGAAAGAAATAAGTTTATGTTACTTATTAGAAACTACTGAACAAACTGGAATATTTTTCCCCCAACACTGGGCCTCAGTTACACTCTGAAAGTCTTCCAAATCTTGTTCCTCTGGCATAAATTCAGAGTACCTTTTATTAAAGTCAAAATGTTACACAGCTGAAACAGATTGACATGGCCTTTGCTCTACTAAGTGGTGGTTATACAAGTCTATAAACTAAGGGCCGTATCTGGGCCACTCTATTTTTGAAGTGTGGGTGATTTCTCTCTTTACAAACTCTCCACTCAATGAGGCAATTCAAACTGCCTGGCACTGGAGAGCTATAGGCACACTCCGCTTTGCAGAAGGTAGAAAGTAACATGGGATCCAACTACAGATTTGGTTTTAATTAAGAAATTATCTTTTTTTGTTATATTTATTTATGGAAGTGAATAAAGCGACAATTACTCTTATTCGCCACTATCCGATAATACTGCTATGTATACTGCAGTAGTGCCTAGGAACCCCAGTCATGGAATAGGAGCCCATTGTGCCAGACAGTGGAAAAATGCATAACAAAAAGACTGTAAACTCTTTGGGTGAGGGACTTAGGTTATGTCTACACTACGCAGCTTTTAGCGACACAGCCGTGCCACCAAAAGGCACACAGTGAAGCCGTTGTTTGTTGGCAGGAGAAAGCTCTGAAGCCAACAAATAACTTCCAGCCCCAAACGAGCGGCATTAGTTCACATTGGCACTTGTCGTCAGCAAAACTTGTGTCTTTCGGGAGCGTGTGTACTTTTTAACACCTCTGAAAAACAAAAGTTTTATCTTTCACTTGCCACTGTAGATAAATCCTAAGTGTAAATCAAGAAACATAGGTGGATACAATATACATTAGGAGTACAATGAAACAGGGTTTTGTTTCTGACCAGTTTATATTGCAACCTACAATGTGCTTAAGTGTTGTTCAAACAAATAGGAAAACACACTCCCTGCCAAACTACACATGCCAAACAATCAATACCAAATGTTTACTGGTTATCAGGTGTTTCTCAATATTCCTCTTATATGAAATTCAGGAGGAAATAAGCTTCCCATCATGCAATGTCTGTTAACTTGTGCCCCCTTCATGGCTGGCTTAAAAATTGAGCAGAGAAACAGTAGGTCTATTATTGGTGGAGAGTAAACACTCTCTCAGGGAAGGAATGGTACCAGTATCTTTTAAACAAGCAATTGCATAATAAGTGAAATCTTGACATGGGTCATCTCTCTAGTCACCACCCTATTCTAACCTGGCTTTTTCTGAAAGGTCATTGATAAGGCTGAGGTAAATCATTTCCACTAACACCTGCATTCCTGAGATCTTCTACAACCCTTTAAATCTAGAATTAGACCTGGCTATGACATAAAGACAAACCTAAGTCTCATTGGTTGATTTTCTCCTTTTGGGGACAGATAGGCATCAAGCACCCATGCCAATTCCTTTGAATCTATTGGCTGCCTTTGATACCATTGATCAAGAGGTTGACATGTTTTGTTGACATGTTTGCTGATACTTACAAGGTTAGATGGAGTGGTACCTTTCTATTTGACAACACAGAGACTAGTGTTGGGCCACCACTCTTCTGGCTGCACAGCCTGCATGTGGGATGATAAGCTCTGTCCTGTCAAATCTCTACTGGATGTATGTAAAGCCATTGGGGGACAAAATGGGACTCCTTGGGCTCTCAGACCATCAATATGCAAAAGCACTCAGCTTTGTTTCCTTTACATTAGATCCAGATGGTGAAGTCTTTTAGGTTTCCAAGTGCTTAACTGGGGATTGGGGCTATATGGCCAACTCTGGGAAAACATGCATTTTGTCACCTGCTCTGGGTATCTGCTTATTCAACAGAGGGAGTTTGTCTGCATTGTTAGGAAGGTGAGCTATCTAGGGCTCCTATAGATCTTTGGTAACTTTGTTGGCTCATAAGAAGAAACTGTGGCCAGCCATAAACATACATGCTCTTGATTAAGAGATTGTGACCTTTCTTCTCTGATGTGGGTCTTGCCACAGTTATCCATGCCTTTGTCACTTTCACACTGGATTAATGCAATGCACTCTGCTTGGAGAGCTACACCTGAGGACCACACTGAAGTCGCAGCCTGTACAAAATATGACTGTCCTTTCCTTTATAAGTGTTTCTTGGCATGACACTTGGGTACTATAGTCTCTGTTGGCTTCCAGTTCATGTCCAGATGCAATTAATGTTGTTGTTTCCAATATGTACATCTTCTTTAGATCCCACCTCTCCTTATTTCATATCAGCTGAGATGCCCAACCCTCAGATTTAAATGTCTAGAAATCGGGAACAGGGCATTCTCAGCCCAGAATTCATTCTTCTCACTGGTCTGTCAGAGCTGCTGTTAGAGACAAGGTAAACAAGGAAGTAACTTTTATTGGACCAACTTCTGTTGGTGGGAGGTACAAGGTCAAGAAGTGTTCTGTGTAGCTCAAAAGCTTTTACCTTCAGCTCAGTGGTTTGAGCATTGGCCTGCTAAACCCAGGATTGTGAATTCAATTCTTGATAAGGCCATTTAAGGATCTGGGGCAAAAATAAGGAATGGTACTTGGTCCTGTGGTGAAGGCAGGGGACTGGACTCAACTTGATGACCTTTCAAGGTCCCTTCCAGCTCTCTGAGATAGGTATATATCCATATTAAAATATAAATCCATGGTTTGCCCACATCTTCAATACAGCAGATGTGGTCACCCCATCTCAAAAAAAATATATTGGACTTGGAAAAGGTTCAGAAAAGGACAACCAAAACGATTAGGGGTATGGAACAGCTTCCATATGAGGAGAGATTAATAACACTGGAACTTTTCAGATTGGAAAAGAGTCAACTAAGGGGGGATATGATTGAGGTCTATAAAATCATGACTGTTGTGGAGAAAGTAAATAAGGAAGTGTTATTTACTCCTTCTCATAACACAAGAACTAGGGGCCACCAAATGAAATTAATAGGAAGCAAGTTTAAAACGAACAAAAGGAAGTATTTTTTCAAACAATGCACAGTCAATCAGAGGATGTTGTGAAGGCAAGACTATAATAGGGTTCAAAAAAGAATGAGATAAATTAATGGAGGATGGGTCCATCAATGGCTATTAGCCGGGATGGGCAGGGATGGTGTCCCTACCTTCTGTTTTCCAGAAGCTGGGAATGGGCGACAGGGGATGGATCACTTCATGATTACTTGTTCTGTTCATTCCCTCTGGGGCACCTGGCATTGGCCACTGTCAGAAGACAGGAAACTGGGCTAGATGGACCTTTGGTCTGACCCAATATAACCATTCTTATGTTCTACGTTCTTATTGAAGGATCATATAAGAACACTAATTCAGTGCAATAGTAGGATGGCATAAGTACTGGGTTTCTAGAAATAAATTGTGCAACTACTCAATAAATAAATTGCAGTTAGCGGAAAATATTATCCTAAAAATGAAATGGTGAGATTATGTATTTATTATTGATGACTGCCATATAATTTGTCAGATGGAATTTTTCCAACTGCAAGCACTGCAAAATCAGCCTGGGATTTAGAATAAGCTCTGTTCTTTCTCATCACCAGTAAAAAATTCTGCAAATAGAATTTAGCTGATAATTTTGTTGATCCAGGAGGCAGAATAGAACCAAGCAAGACATAGCTTTGGGAAAGTGAGCCAAGTGTGGCAGAAGAATTCGTTTTATTCAAAGTAAACAGACACCAAAGATAATGGGTTGAATTCTCCCTTCAGTTACAATGCCATTAATAATGGGAACTGGTGTAAGTGCAGAAAGAATTTGGCCTACAGAGCAATTAAAATTAGGAAGCTGTCACTTTACAGTCAGAAAGATGTCTGTGTAAATCTTAAGGCCTGAATTTCAGAAGCTCAGCATTCTGAAAATCAGGTCCTCACTCTGTCCCTATGCACTAAAATAGGGTAATAATAATAATGTTACATGTTCAAACATCATGTCTAAAATAATGCAAAATGCCACATGTGGATCTAAAAATCATAGCATAAAGACCAAATTGTCCCCTAACTTAAATCTCCTGCAAACCTACTGACTTAAACTGCACTGAAGAAAGTGTAAACCAGAGTAGATTTTGCACGGAAGAGTGTAGAATTAACAGTGACTGATGCTCTCTGTGCACCTTCAAAAGATGTTAAATTTATCTAGCCTAGGATCTGAAAGACAGCATGAAAATTATTTCCTTTTCCTCCTCCTCCCATTACCTCAACTTGTTTTCCTAGATTTTTACTAGCTTTAAGGTCTTATTATACACCATTGTACAGAGCTACAAGTTTAGATGGAACTATTAGCAGAGACCTGCAAATCCGTGGATATCCGCTTCATATCCACAGACCATTTTTGCAGATAGTGTATCGGATGCGGATACAACTGCACAGGGCTCTGCTCACCAGCAGCACCTGGCCCACAGTGTCCGGTTTGGGCAGCCTGAGGGGCGCAGCGCGCTCAAGGCTGGCAGCAAGTGGCCGGGCGGCAAGCCGGAATCGGGGCTGTCCAGCACCCACTCACTGCACCACTTCCTGTCCAGCAGCTCGGGCCCCTCGGGCTATGCCAGCATCCCCACCATGGCCTGGTCGGGCACCACTGGCTTCACTCCCAGCCCACTGACTCCTGGGCAGCGGGGCCTACCCCCAGCCACAGGGATTGAAGTGGGCAGAGCCCCAGCACCCCACCCCTTTGTCCTGCTGTGGTGCAACACACACTGCTGCTGCTGTCACTTGTGAGCCCCCAGGAGCAGCAACCAATGATACACCCCTTTTCCCCCCAGCCCCTTTCTCCTTGAGGCCCCACCCCTGTGCCACCCATTATCCCCAGTCCTTGCCCTTATGCTGCCTCTTCCCTGCAAGACCCACCCCCTGCTCACTCATCTCTGCTCCCACACCACTTTGCTAGCCCTTGTGAGATGGCTTGCTGCTGCGGGATACATATAAAAGACACCTAGTGGATCATGGGTCGGATGCATGTTAATTTTGGCGGATGCGGATCCACATTTTTGAATGCGTGCAGGGCTCTACTAGTCATAAGAACAGCCATACTGGGTTAGACCAATGGTCCATCTAGCCCAGTATTCTGTCTTCCGACAGGTGCTTCAGAGGGAACAAACAGAACAGGCAATCAAGTGATCCATCCCCTGTCGTCCACTCCCAGTTTCTAGCAAACAGGGACTGTATTGAGCATCTGCGTGAAATCTCACTAGCTCAAGTGATGAGTAGAAGTAAAGATACAGATAAGATAATTGATAAGAGATGGCATGTATGTAACATTGTTCCTTTAAGTTTAGTGTAGCTACTGATTGGGGTAGTGTCTTCATAATACCAATTCTTCTATTAGTCTTCCATGGACCTTAATGGTGCCATAATTATCTCTTGACAGTTTTCCTTACTTGGGGAAGAGGACTGATGTTTAGTTTTTAGTTTCCCTCAGGATCCTGGCAGAATATAAATGGTGATATAATTTAAACTTTAAAATTATATATTTAGATTCTATCTCCCTTGAGAAAAACTTGAGAAAACTGTATACCAGAATCTAATAAAAAGAAAAGGAGTACTTGTGGCACCTTAGAGACTAACAAATTTATTTGAGCATAAGCTTTCGTGAGCTACAGCTCACTTCACTGGATGCATTCAGTGGAAAATACAGTGGGGAAATTTATATACATAGAGAACATGAAACAATGGGTGTTACCATACACACTGTGTGTTACCTAATGTTGATCCCAGTGACGTAGGGAAGGGGTAAAGTGAACACTAGCTTAATCATTCTGGAAGCCGGTTATCTCTGCTAGTGGTCATGTGGGAAGGTCTCTAACTATTATTACTGGGCGTGGGATGAAATCCTCTGCTGGCTGCTGAGAATGAAAGAACCTTCTTGCTCTCTCTCCACCCAAATCCCAGATACCACTTCCCCCACTCCTCCAAATACTTGTGGTGGATGAAAAATGCAATACTGCCGTCTTCTCCTGCGGGATTCCCTATCACCTTCATTTGTCTGCCCAACCCTGCTTTATGTGGTATTGATACATTGTTCAGTGCCTATCTACTCTGTTCACTGCTCTGCTTAAAGTGCTTAGGAAGGGCAGGGAGAAAAGCACTTCTCTTTTCACTTTGCATGATGCAAGTTTAGCAGGCAGAGCAGGGGGCGCTCCTGAGACAAAACTTTCAGCTCCCACCTCTCCCATGTGCTTAAGCAGAGCAGTGAAAGGGGATACCAAAATCCTTGGTAATCTGTGCTCACTGACAAAGGATAAGTGCATTTCCAGTTTTGGGTTTTAAGTCAATGGGAGTTGTGGGTGCTCAGTTCTTCTAAATGAAGGGGTCTGATTTTTCAGGTGCCTAAATATTTATTTAGGGGCCATATTTTAAGCACATAAGTTAGAAAAGTTTAATCTTGTGAGAGGGTCCAAATTCAGCTTTAGTTTCGCCACACAGAAGCCTGTGCGGTCCCAGGATGGCAAGGAAGGCAGAATTTGGCCCGATATTTAACAGTTAAGGTCCCTCAAGATAAAAATATTAAAAGTGTCAATATTAATTAGCATTAACATTTGAGAACAAGCCTCCATTGGGGTGGATAGTCTAGATGACCTACTAGAATTAGTCCATCTCTGAATTCTTTGATTCTCTTTTTAGTTTGGTCCTTACTCATTATTTGCTGATCAGTTATTTCCTTAAATCAAGAGTGAGTGAGTGGTCTGGCAGCTGCTTTCACACTTAATACCAGTGATGATTGATATCTAGCCAAAACAGAAGAGACTGGACTTTAAAAATCAAATTCTCTTTCAGACAAGTACTGTTGTATTCAGAAAATGTGAAGTCACACATTTACCTTTATTTTTAACCCTACATGAAAGAGCAACTCTACCTACTATAGTTCTTCATGCTAATTCGCCTATAATGATGCAGCTTTATCTAGAACACAATCATAGATTTGATCATTGCTACAATTGCTCTTGCTTAAGCAAAAACAGATTAATCAGGATTATGTGAACATGTTTCTCAAGAATGTAGTTCCTCATCTCTAACTTTATACCGTATTTCTTAGAATAATTTCTTGTTCCATGATCAAATGAAAAGTACTGTACGTACATAAATTTCTTTTCAGAACACTTGACAAGACATGCATAAATGTAGGTGTACGCTAATGTCCTTATTAAATTGGATTTTTAAATTTCTTTAAATAAAAAATTGATTCCCAACTGACCAAAATTGATTCCCAACTGACCGGTAGCTGTCTGGCATTGCAAGCTTCCGCAGGGCTATTGCCGCTCGCTTCTCAACTGTGAGGGCTGCTCTCTTCTTGGTATTCTGGCACCTCAGGGCAGGGGAAAGCAAGTCACAAAGTTCCATGAAAGTGCCCTTACGCATGCGAAAGTTTCGCAGCCACTGGGAATCGTCCCAGACCTGCAACACTATGCGGTCCCACCAGTCTGTGCTTGTTTCCTGAGCCCAGAATCGGCGTTCCACAGCATGAATCTGCCCCATTAGCACCATGATGCATGCATTGGCAGGGCCCATGCTTTGAGAGAAACCTACGTCCATGTCCTGATCACTCACGTGACTGCGCTGATGTCGCCTCCTCGCCCGGTATCGCTCTGCCAGGTTCTGGTGCTGCATATACTGCTGGATAATGCGTGTGGTGTTTAATGTGCTCCTAATTGCCAAAGTGAGCTGAGCAGCCTCCATGCTTGCCTTGGTATGGCGTCTGCACAGCTAACTCAAGGAAAAAGGTGCAAAATGATTGTCTGCCCTTGCTTTCACGGAGGGAGGGAACGGGGGCCTGACGATATGTACCCAGAACCACCCGCGACAATGTTTTAGCCCCATCAGGCATTGGGATCTCACACCAGAATTCCAATGGGCAGCGGAGACTGCGGGAACTGTAGGATAGCTACCCACAATGCAACACTCCGGAAGTCGATGCCTGCCTCGGTACTGTGGAAGCGCTCCGCCGAGTTAATGCACTTAATGCACTTAGAGCATTTTCTGTGGGGACACACACACTCAAATATATAAAACCGATTTCTAAAAAACCGACTTCTATAAATTCGACCTAATTTCGTAGTGTAGACATACCCTATATTTTCCCAAAGAGCTTGAGAGTTGGTGTTAAATGAGGGACACAATAGTCTTGATTTCAGCACCAAAGTACTTTTTACTTGTACTTGTTGGAATAGTGGGTGAATCCAGGAAGACTATATATCTTTTAAAGTTATCCATAAATTAGAAAATACACATTACAATATCATTGTGACTGGCTTGGACTTTTAGTAAGTTGGACATCTTACACCCATTTAAAAAATATTGAAATCAGCTACATTTTTGAAGTTGTAGCCCTGGAACTGTCTAACTTCAGAGCCCTATTTCAAAGGATAAGTTACATTGTGGTTTAATATAACTAAATGTTGCATTCAGTAGGTTTGTTACTACAGTTTGAGAGACAGCAACACACAAATCCCTGAAGGGGCAAATGTAAGTAGACCGATGCTAGGAACTACAGAAATAGAGCAGTCGCCAAGCCCTCTACTTGTATCGCAATCAACTACCTGAGTATGTCAAATATCAAAGCATCTGCTCCCAGGCACAAAATACTGAGTTGAGAATTATACCGTTTTTGGCTAGAAGTCATAAATCAAGGCGCAGTTAGATCAGACGTGGGTTTCCCCACTAGCCATTCGTCATAGGTTAATGAATTCACATGCGGATAAACATCTTTACACCGTCTGACTTTTTATTTTAGCTGCTCTTCAAATACTTTATAACAAACAGACACCTTCCCCCCCCCCCCCCGCCACCCCCGGTCTCCAGCGGCTCCGGAGCTTGCCCCGCAGCAGCCTACCTGCCACGGACCGCCCGACGCTGTGCAGGGCGGTGATGGAGGGGTGCCGCCGGTGCACCTCCTCCAGGAACGTCCCCAGCTGCTCGCTGCGGTGATAGCTGAACTCCAAGCCGAGCAGCGCCGGGAGCAGGAGCGCCAGGCACAGGCTGCCGCCCGCCTCCTGGAAGCAAACAGAGACGCCGTGTGACACCGGGGGGCCCCGCTCGCCACGGGCCCGCCGGCTCCCGGGGCTCAGCGCCTCCTCGTCCCACCGCCCCTTCCCCCGAGACGCCGGGCTGAAGCCGGCCTGTCGTCCCGCCCGGGCTGAGACAGGCGCCCGCCCCACACGCCTTGTTGCCGGCAGCAGCAGCCCGGGGCGCGCTCCTACCCGCATGGCTCTGGCTCGGAGCAGCAGCGGCGGCGGCGCCCGCAACCTCCCGGCACAAGCTCGGCAGCCCGGGCAGGAGGCGGTGTGACACCCTCAGGGGACGTGCCCTGCCCGCTGACTGACGCAGGAGCCATCCAGTCTGGTCCCCGGGGCCCGCCCATGGAGGGGGGCGGTGAGAAGGGGTCGGGTCTGTTTCCCCCTCTCCCGCCCTCACCAGCCCCGGCGGAGCTCGAGGCTCTGCGGGAGGCAGCCGGGCGGCGTGGAGCGTGGACGGTCTCACCTACTCCAGGAAAGGTTGGTGGGGGGCAGCTGAGCCCTCAGCAGGAAGGGTCCCTGCCGTGGCCACCGGCCTGAAATGCTGAGCGGGGTAATGCGAGGCTCAGGGGCTGGAAACGTCCCGCTGATTGCAACGTTGCGACAAGCCCATGGCTGAGCCTTTTCACGCCAGGGATCCCCACTAAATCCCACTTCTCAAAAGGAAAAACCAGTCCCCAGTCACATGGGGTGGGGCGGGAAGAAGGGTGGTGAGGGGCAGACTAGGTAGAGGGGTAATCAGGGGTGGCTGCTGCTGCCGCCTCAGTTTCTCCAGCTGCAGAAGGTGGATAATACACCTGCCTCTGTGACACAGGTGTTTTAATATACTTAAAAATAGGCAAGGATTTAGTTAAGCAAAGAAGATTAAAGAGGATTTTTCATGGAAAAATGTAAATGTTGAGGGGGTGAATATAAACCATGAAACTTTAAAATAGAAAGTATGTGTGTGTACACAAAGTTTTATTACAAGCTACATCTATGAGGAGAACATAAAAGAGAACACCTGCTAGCTGGTGTAGACAGACACCTCTTACATATCACTGCATGCATTTTAAAATGTCCTTGAGTCACATTTGTGTGATGTCAGGTTCTCCTCTTCCACTTTTGCTTCCCTCTCCCATAAGAAGCCCTTTTTAAAAGTTACTTGTTTAAGTTTTAACAGTTTACAGATGATCACTGTACAGGTATCTGAAATACAATATATGGCTCCAGGCCTGCAAAGACTTAAGCACACCTTTAACTTTATACACTGTGAGTAGTCCCATTAAACATATGTGTATTTGCCTGCTAAAGATAAAATGGCAGAATATTTTTCATTTAAACCCCTGTTCTTACATGCTCATAACATTCACCTTTTGGGGCTGAACTTGTCCATGTCCATCCTTGAGGTCTGCCTAAATGTGCTTTGTTGGTTTAAATTTGAACAAATTATTTTCAGCAATTTGAGTTATGTAAGTATGAAAAGTAAACACCATTCTCATTAAAAAAACCAAAAACCCATACATCCAAAAACAGGGCTACAGTAAAAATAATTGATGTTTAAAGCCTCCAACTTGGTATGGACAAATCCTTCACTGAAAACTAATGTTGGTAGTAAGCATTTATACAGTTCTGTAAATGTCAGGGCTTTGTACAGCTTTAGGTCAGGGTCCTGAAGTATTTATAATGTAAAGACAAGTAAAAGAGCGAGGAGAGAATAGAGTATTTGCTGTATACCAACCCCAACTCTGCAATGACATGGAACAGCCATTCCCATAGGAAGACTTTAAAATACTCTTGTTCGCTGGGAGAAGCACTCATGTTCCCATAGCCTGTCAGAACCTTCCCCCCCAAAACAGCGAATTGTGCTCATCATCACTAATCCCAATCATAAAAGGAGCACATACACAATATCTGGGTGCAGACAAAGGATTGACCAGTCTGTATGCACACAAAATTCAATTATCAGCTACTGTACATGCTTGCACGAGGGCATGATGCTGTGCTATAAAAGTCAAAGTCAGTGTGCTGCAAGCTGGTGTTTGGAAAAATCTTCCTAACAAGTAGCAATAAAAAGTTTATAGTGTACCTAACACCCATACTGTGTTTCTGAAACACCTTAAAAAAGCTGCTTCAGAATTAAACTAAAAATTCTAATGAATTATCTTCCCCCTCTCTTGCCTTCCCTCCTCCCTCCCCCCTTCAATGTTGCAATCAGATATATGAAGGCACAGGGGCCAGCCAAACAGAATTGAGTATAGAAGCAGGGCTGCCTCGCCCTGTAAAAGTCAAGCTGTCTTTGTTACGGCTGTCCAGCTCAAGTTGGGATTTACCACTGTTGCTTCCCAGAGGATCTGGTTTATCTGAGACTACTGGAATGGCAAAGGTAGTCAGGGGTATCCTTGGGGTTCAGTTTATTATCTATTTATTATTGTTAATAGTGAACAAAGCCCAGGGACTAGAATACATATTCCTTATGTATATCCCTATGTTTGTAATTTTTGGCTAAAAATTTAGCCTTTTTAAAAATTAATTCATACATCATGTCAGCATGGTCCAGGGATAGGGCACTGGACTAAGTCAGGAATCCTGGGTTCTGTCCAGGGCCCGTGCAAGGATATTTTGCACCCTAGGTGAAACTTCCACCTTGCGCCCCCCCTCCCCTGCACATTGGTTCATTGAGGGGCAAATCCCAACGAGCCTTTATAGACCTCCAGGGCCAGCCTGCCCAGGGGCCAGCTGTGCCCAGGGGCTGCTCCCCAGGCCAGGTTCCCCCCTCCCCACCCCCTGAACTCTCCTGGAGGGTGCACAGCCCCCCCTCGAGCCCTCCCCATCCCACCCTGGTGGCCCCCGTGCTCCCTGTCTCCTGCCTACCCCAACCCCTCTCCACACCCCCGCCCTCTGACAGTCCCCCCGAGAACTCCCAACCCATCCACCCCCCCCTGCTCCCTGCCTGCCCCGACCCCGCTCCTGCCTGCAGGAGCCCCCCCCCCCCCCCCGGGTTGGTGCTGGGCCACAGCCTAGGCAGGAGGGGCTGGGGGTGCGGATGTGCCCCGCTAGCTGCGCTACCGCCTTTGCAGGGCTGCTGCCCCCTGAGTCACGCCAGCTCACCCATGGCTGGGGCTCACCGCCCCCGCAAGCCAATGCTCTGGCTCTCCGGTGCCTCCAGAAGACAGCTCCTCCCTGCCGAGCCAGGGTACCGCTTTTTGGCGCCCCCAACCACTTGGTGCCCTAGGCAACCAGCTAGCTCACCTAGTGGTTTCACTGGCCCTGGTTCTGTCCCTGACTCTGCCACTGACCTTGGGCATGTCTTTTTATCTCTCAGTTCTCCTGTTTCTCCATCTATAAAATGGGGATAACATTTGCCTAATTCCCACTTGATTTCAGTGGGAATTAGATGCCTAAGTACCTTAGAGGATCTGGGCCTCTGAGCACTACCAGTGAAAAGTGCTATATAAGAATAAGTATTATATTCTGAAATCTCCTAAGTTTTAATTGCAGCAACTTTTTACTGACAATTTTTAATTGGTAGAATGAACCAAACATGGTCATGCAAATAATTGGGTTATTATTACAAGAAGAATACCTGATGTTTATGACTTCATCTTTAAAATGCTTTACAAATATTGTACAATTAAGGGCCCAGTCCTTCATTCCTTCCACTGAAGTCAGTGTGAGTTTCAGTATGCCACTTTTAGATGCACAACAAATGCAGGCTCTAACTGCTTTATTAGACAAATGTAAGTCACATTTTAAAGTATGTCCCATTGTATTTTAAAAGTGATCAATATAGCTGTGTAAAATATACATATTTTTCTGTAGGAGTAACAGCATTTCCAACCAAGTGTTCAAAAATCATAAGTCAGACCCCCCCCCAAATCACAATATTAGCTTTAAAATCATAAGATTCATTTAATGTTTTCATTTCTCCTATCGTTTGAGCGTTTAGGGCACACTTGAATCATATTTTCATTTCAGGCTTTTTGCCACAACTATGAGGACTAAAAATGTACTATTTTTTAAAATAAAAAAAATGAAAACTGAGATTCTCACCCAATCCCATCTCTCCAGGAGCTGGGGCTTTAAGAAAAATAGCAAATATTGAAAGATTTACAATAAAATTGCAAGAATTGGCAACAATGAAAATCCAACCCTCCATCTCTCCATGCTGGTGTCAGCAGAGGGAGTATGGACAGCACAGGAAAGACAGTCTCCCTGCTCTCACTTCCTGTGCCTGAGGCCACTGTAGCCCTCAGAAACTGGAAGAAAAGCAATTACAGGGAAAGTTCTGCTCAGTCTCTGCATTCCTCGGATGGAGCATGTTCAGTGCAGACAGAAAAATCCTCAAAGAATTTTGCTGCCCAACTCCACAAATCTCTACTGAACATTTGTGATCTGAGACTTTTCAAAAACTCATAATTTACCCAAATTTGAGTGAATTTTCCCAAGGCACCAGTGTGATTTCTTTTCCCTCTCCACCACCCCTATATCCAGCCACATTTCAAATCCCTGCTCCAAAAGCATTGAGGTGCTAGAGCTTCTCAACATGGCAGTTGTAATAATTTTTGTTAACATGGGCAAAACAATGTATTTTCCCCCATTTTCATTCTTGGAAACAGCTGACCCATATTAGCTGAAAATGCCAAACAAACAAAACAAAGCTAAACGAAACAAAAAACAGCCTATGGCAGACACCCAGCATGGAAACTTTCAGCCCAAGCACTTAAAGTTTGGCAAAGCTATGAGCAAGTGAAAACGGGATCTTATAGTTGAAAGTATCAGGCAACTTCAACTATATGCAGTGCTACCAACTTTGGCTATAAAATTGGAAAGGATTGGATTATTTCTACAAAAATTAAATACTTTTCTTGTTTTGGACCAAGTGTCATTCCCTTGATTTAGAGAGATGTCAGCCTTAAGATCTATTTCCCAAATATTTTCAGCACCTTTTATAATGATTGTTAAAGTCTGAGGTTGAAAGAGCCTGACATAGGAAAGTCAAAGAACCTGCAAAGAAAAAATTAGGATAGCATCAAGATTTATTTTAAAACATGCTTCAGAGGCATGCTTCAGAAATTGGTATATGACAATTTTTTTAAAGTCCTCTATCTTGTGACACCTTGCAATGAAAGTAAAATGGCAGTAGTGTAAACCTATCTTTTGTAATTGTCCAGTGCAAGGTCTTTTGCACCTTCTTCTGAAGTATCTTGTACTGGTCACTGTAAGAGACAGGATACTAGATTAAATGGACCATTGTTCTGATCTAGAATGGCAATTCCTACATTTCTATTAGAAGAAAACTCTCTGCTTTGATTACATAAAAAGTTGTCAAATGTTATAAAATTGTGTTAAACTATTTTAAGTAAGTATTTGTATTGTGCAATTTAGTTTATCAAACATTTACATTTTAAAAATGAAGATATAAGACAGCTAAGTTTCTAGTTGCAGGGCTGCTTGAAAGATTATCCTAATGGCACCATTCAAGTGAGTGGGGGAGGAAGGCAAATTTCTTCAGCCTGTATTGAGTCTAGGATGGGTCATAGTTCTATTGACAGACATAAAAAAAAATCAATGTACATGACTCTGAGGTAGAAAAGGAGGATGCAAATAGCATGGTGAAAAAACATGGATGTAATTACTTAACTTGACTGGAACAATTAAAATCACATCTGATGTCATGCAATTGTAACCTTTGGGTGGGCTAGAGTTCACTTCGTTTCCTGTCTCTAGTGCCTTAAAAAAACAAACCCCAACTCCCATAGAAAGTAGCTGGATACCCAGAGTTCAGTCTCTAAGGATTTTCAGCAAGGATTGCACAGGGTCAACCTCTCCACATTCAAGTCTCAAAAGGAACTAAAGAAATGAATTTAATTAGATAATTTTATAAAATCTTATGATAAAGAAATAAGAATAATTTTTACAGCAGGACCTGGCTATTTTATAATCCACAGACATTACCTTCACAGTTATACATAAAGAGAACAAATTAAAATCTGAACAGTCCAGTCCCCACAGAAATACAATGAGAAGAAACTGAAAGTTCCCAAAAGCTTAGGTTTAGTTCACCTAAGTCTCAGTTAGAGTCTTTGATCACCAAATCTATACAGTCTGCTGAGTCTCAAACAACATCTTCCTTCCACTTGCTTGTAGGAATCTTCAGCTGGAATCTATGCAGACTCTTCCTCTGCTGAAATCACTGCTAGCCGGTCAGCTAACTGATTAACCAATCACTCAGTTAAAGTGTATAGATTTAAAGAAAACCCTGTTACAAGAAAATACAAAACTGAGAATAGCAAAATAGAAACGACTCTTTCCCCATTACTACATTTAAAGAAAAGTTGGTGAATCCGACTAGTTGAGACAATTTAACTAGAACAGTTTGGCTAAAATCAAAACATTCAACGCATACAATTAAAACATAAGTTATTTTTCGCCTCCCGATTTCCCCTTGCTATAATTAGCATTGCCCATGCTTCCCTGTTACAGGGTTAACAATATCACTAGCCTGCTGCAAAATGCTTCAAAGTTAGGGATAACAGCCTGCGTTCTGCTCCTGGGTTCAGCTTCTCCCAACTCACACAGGGCACATGGCTGTGGAAGTAGATAAAGGGAATTTGGATGCAGGCCTCTGAAATGAGCAGGAGTCAGGCTAACTCTTGCTTTAATAACGCGAGATTTGTAGAAGCGGGGATAGTGCGAAGCGAGTGGAAAAGAACTGTGAAAGAGGCTGTTGTGACCTTGTATTAGATAAGAATAGAATGCTGACTATAAGAGAAACTGTGAGAAAAATAAGAGATCATGAGGGAATATGTATTAAACAATCTGCAGTTGTTGCTTATTATTGTCTGTAATAAAGGTATAAATACTTGCTCTAATTGTTTATCTGGGAGAGACCTGCCTAGGTGGGGGAAACCCTGTGTCCTAGTGCAGTCTCTCCCTCTGTGCAATTGCTTGAGATAATCAAGTGTATCTGATTTGCTGCACCCAACCTGAGAGTGAGAACTGTGTTTTTCTCCGACAATCTGGGGGCTGGTCCGGGATGGCAATGCCTGCAGAGACAACGGCAGCTGCTGCAAACCTTCTCCTTTGAACCCCATGGTGTCACATTAGGAGGAAGAGACCTTTTGAAATCTCTATTGGGGTATCGGAGGAGGACTGCCCGTGAGGCCGCCTGTCCCTTTTGGGCTTACGCCATCTGAACTTATTGATTGTGCAGCAAGATCAGATACAGAGCAGTGCTGGGGAACTATTTTGCCCCCCCCAATAAGGTTAGTTTGATGTGGTGCTGGGGACTTAGTTTTGCCATCCCCAATAAGATTAATGTACTGGTACTGAGGGGTTGTTACCCCCTCACATAAGGGAAAGGTTGTATTAAGTCCGGACATAAGGTAAAGATGCATCGTGGTACGCAGGAATAGAGGCGTGTGTGTGTGTGTGTGAATGAGGGCCGCCGGAAGACGCCCAGAGCACCCTGCGAAGCCAAAGGCTCGTGACTGGGGCTGTCTCTAACGCAAGCCCGGTGGACTGCACCTCAGTGGATCAGTAAAAGATCCTGACTAGGGGGGGCTGTCTCTGCATGGCATTGCCCAGAGAGCAGCCTGCCTGGGTCTAGGGTTGTGTGCCTCTATCCATTTTGTCCCTTTCTCCCACGCTTATGAGCCACTGATTGATCTGACCATCTCACTGGAAGCAATCAGAGTAAGCGGCGCTGTCTCTCTGAGACTAGCCGACGCTCTTTGCTGAAGGGAGGTGTAGGAAGGTCGTGGACATCTTGATAAATCTTTCCTGTGTGAGTGATTTGAGCAGAAGAGATATTCTTAGCTTATCAGCTCCCTGCTGTGTGTCTAGAAAATGGGTGAGGGACAGTCTAAATATTCCCCCATATCCCCTAAGGGTACCCTGGCATATCACATGTACGTACATTATGGTCCTAGGACCTGCAGGTATTTGGAAAATTGGAATCTTTACACATGTGATAATCCATCTAAACAATTCCCACTAGAAGGTACCTTCGATTTAAATAAAATCATACACCTCAGAGGAAGCCACAAAGAGACTCCACGAGTCTTGGGTGTGGAGTGTAAAGGACTCCCAGGAAAAATTAAAAACTGAAGTACAGGCTTTGAAACGAAATGTAAAGCATCCGGATGCCTCCCAAATTATTTTTTGTTAACCCCTTGGCTTCTTTATATTCCCAATTAATTAAGGCTGAAGTCAAGGAGGGAAAGGAACAGGTTAATCTGAAAAGTTAGCTTGGCCTAGAGATAAGAAGAGAGCTGCTTTGCGTTCAAGGTCAAGAATCGACACAGACCATGCCAAGCACAAAAAAAATCTGCTTTCAGCCCCAGCTGGCTGTGAAGAAAATATAAACAAAGGTAAAACAAAGGCAAATAAGTTGCAGGACTGAGATTACATTTCGAAGGTTAGCCACCTGGTGAGACCCAACAGTCTGCCTTTGCAACCCTGGAGCCGATGTGGTTTGGGGACGCTAAAGAAGCCACAGGTAGCCGGCCTGGACTGGAATACCTCCCAAAAGTGGAAGCAAGTTGGAAATTTTTACAGTATATCTCTGGACAATCTGTGCACAGGATAACCTCCCATCCATCTCTCTCTCTCTCTCCTACCCGCTGGGCCTGGCCAGCTCAGGAAGCGTGTTTGTGAGTATAAAAGAGGATCAGGGTTTGAGCATTAACGTTTTTCTTCCCTTGAGTACTGTTATTTTATTAATTAATGCTTTAAATTCAGTCACATGATGTGTTCTCTTCATCTCTACCCTATGATTCTGTGGTCTTAGGCTGATCAACTAAGGCATAGGCAAACTGGTAATGAAAAATCTGTCACAGTTTTAATGGAAAATTGAGGAGGGGGAGAACCCTGCACACCATCTCTCTTTTGCCCTTGATATTTTACTTTTGCTTTGTTTGGCACAGTTGGTTTTATATGTTAAGAATTGCATGATTAAAGGTGAGTCCCACTCTCAGCCGCAGTAGGTCTGAGAAGTGGAGAGGGGTTTAGCATTCCTCTCTCCACTCCAGTCAGTGATAGAGTGCAAGTGGATGTAATCCTGGTTGTAGAAGGCCAGGTTGGTGGAGGGGTGGACTCGGGGAGTCTCGCTCCACGCATATAATCCTTGGCGCATATGACCTTAACCGTAGCATGCCTGGGGTACAAAGAGGAGTTGGGGATAAGGAAAGAGATGTGTACCTGACAGCTAGAATTGAGCAATTAAAAGTATAGATTATGAACCGGGCAGAAACTCAAACCTATGCCCAGAACAAGTTGTAAGCCTTAAGAAGGACTTCCAGGCAGAAAAGAAAGCACTGATTAAGCAAGTACCAGTCCTTCAGAGACTTGTCAAAATGTAACCATTTGTGGTCAGCATGTGCCATAACAGCAGTGTGTCTGCCGTAAGAGGAAATTAAATAGTTAAAACGCCAATTGGCCGTGCATTCTGTCCAGGTGACAAGCCTCAAGGCAGAGGACTCGGGTAGCCCTTGTGTCATAAATATAAAGGGAAGGGTAAACCCCTTTGAAATCCTTCCTGGCCAGGGGAAAGCTCCTCTCACCTGTAAAGGGTTAAGAAGCTAAAGGTAACCTCGCTGGCACCTGACCAAAATGACCAATGAGGAGACAAGATACTTTCAAAAGCTGGGAGGAGGGAGAGAAACAAAGGGTCTGTGTGTCTGTCTATATGCTGGTCTTTACCGGGGATAGACCAGGAATGGAGTCTTAGAACTTTTAGTAAGTAATCTAGCTAGGTATGTGTTAGGTTATGATTTCTTTAAATGGCTGAGAAAAGAATTGTGCTGAATAGAATAACTATTTCTGTCTGTGTATCTTTTTTGTAACTTAAGGTTTTGCCTAGAGGGGTTCTCTATGTTTTTGAATCTAATTACCCTGCAAGATATCTACCATCCTGATTTTACAGGGGGGATTTCTTTATTTCTATTTACTTCTATTTTTATTAAGTCTTCTTGTAAGAAAACTGAATGCTTTTTCATTGTTCTCAGATCCAAGGATTGGGTCTGTGGTCACCTATGCAAATTGGTGAGGCTTTTTATCCAACATTTCCCAGGAAAGGGGGGGTGCAAGTGTTGGGAGGATTGTTCATTGTTCTTAAGATCCAAGGGTCTGGGTCTGTAGTCACCTAGGCAAATTGGTGAGGCTTTTTACCAAACCTTGTCCAGGAAGTGGGGTGCAAGGTTTTGGGAAGTATTTTGGGGGGAAAGAAGCATCCAAACAGCTCTTCCCCAGTAACCAGTATTAGTTTGGTGGTGGTAGCAGCCAGTCCAAGGACAACGGGTGGAATATTTTGTACCTTGGGGAAGTTTTGACCTAAGCTGGTAAAGATAAGCTTAGGAGGTTTTTCATGCAGGTCCCCACATCTGTACCCTAGAGTTCAGAGTGGGGGAGGAACCTTGACACCTTGTGAGTGAGAATATTTAAGAGAAGAGACCAGGAGGGGTGGGGGCTAGTCAAGAAGCCCACCCTCCTTGTTAAATTGGTAGTGGGACAAAGCTGGTGTCCATGGAAGGGACAGTTCACAGAGAAAAACAGGATTGGGCCCAAGCGGGCAGGCAACAGATAGAGAGATTGGAAAACAGGTTTGGAAACTTGGAGGGCATAGTGAAAGAAAAGGAGTAAATAATTACAGGAATGGGAAACTTAAATCCCGGAAAAAGAAAAGGAGTACTTGTGGCACCTTAGAGACTAACAAATTTATTTAAGCATAAGCTTTCGTGAGCTACAGCTCACTTCATCAGATGCATGCAGTGGAAAATACAGTGGGGAGATTTTATATACACAGAGAACATGAAACAATGGGTGTTATCATACACACTGTAACGAAAGTGATCAGGTAAGGTGAGCTATTACCAGCAGGAGAGAAAAAACAAAACAAAAACCTTTTGAAGAGACAATCAAGTTGGACCATTTCCAGCAGCTGACAAGAACGTGTGAGGAACAGTAGCGGGGGAAAATAAACATGGGGAAATAGTTTTACTTTGTGTAATGACACATCCACTCCCAGTCTTTATTCAAGCCTAAGTTAATGGTGTCCAGTTTGCAAATTAATTCCAATTCAGCAGTCTCTCGTTGGAGTCTATTTTCGAAGTTTTTTTGTTGAAGAATTGCCACTTTTAGGTCCGTAATCGAGTGACCAGAGATCCCAGAATAATACTTGGAATGGTAAAATCTGAGTTGATTGGGTGTCATTTTAGGAGATAAGCAAGTGATTTAAGAAAGGAAAGTGAGAAGTTAACACTGTAGTTGCTGGAGGGAATTAAGCAGTTGAACTTTGTGAAATACTAGAAAGAAAAAAGAAAAGGAGTACTTGTGGCACCTTAGAGACTAACCAATTTATTAGAGCATAAGCTTTCGTGAGCTACAGCTCACTTCCTCAGATGCATATCGTGGAAACTGCAGCAGGCTTTATATATACACAGAGAATATGAAACAATACCTACTCCCACCCCACTGTCCTGCTGGTAATAGCTTATCTTACCAGCAGGACAGTGGGGTGGGAGTAGGTATTGTTTCATATTCTCTGTGTATATATAAAGCCTGCTGCAGTTTCCACGATATGCATCTGAGGAAGTGAGCTGTAGCTCACGAAAGCTCATGCTCAAATAAATTGGTTAGTCTCTAAGGTTCCACAAGTACTCCTTTTCTTTTTGTGAATACAGACTAACACGGCTGTTACTTAGAAAGAAAAAGAATTCTTGGTTTCTTTGCAGCCATTTTGAAGAAAAATGGGCCCTTTTCCAAAGGAATGCAATTATACAGTGCTACTTAATATCTTATTAGGCTCCAAGGGGCTTGTCAAGGTTCCTCCCCCACTCTGAACGCTAGGGTACAGATGTGGGGACCTGCATGAATACCTCCTAAGCTTATCTTTACCAGCTTAGGTCAAAAACTTCCCCAAGGTACAAAATATTACACCCTTTGTCCTTGGATTGGCCGCTACCACCACCAAACTAATACTGGTTACTGGGGAAGAGCTGTTTGGAAGCGTCTTTCCCCCCAAAATACTTCCCAAAACCTCGCACCCCACTTCCTGGACAAGGTTTGGTAAAAAGCCTCACCAATTTGCCTAGGTGACTACAGACCCAGACCCTTGGATCCTAAGAACAATGAACAATCCTCCCAACACTTGCAACCCCCTTTCCTGGGAAATGTTGGATAAAAAGCCTCACCAATTTGCATAGGTGACCACAGACCCAAACCCTTGGATCTGAGAACAATGAGAAAGCATTCAGTTTTCTTACAAGAAGACTTTTAATAGAAATAGGAGTAAATAGAAGTAAAGAAATTCCCTCTGTAAAATCAGAATGGTAGATACCTTACAGGGTAATTAGATTCAAAACATAGAGAATCCCTCTAGGCAAAACCTTAAGTTACAAAAAAGATACACAGACAGAAATAGTTATTCTATTCAGCACAATTCTTTTCTCAGCCATTTAAAGAAATCATAATCTAACACATACCTAGCTAGATTACTTACTAAAAGTTCTAAGACTCCATTCCTGGTCTATCCCCGGTAAAGACCAGCATATAGACAGACCCAGACCCTTTGTTTCTCTCCCTCCTCCCAGCTTTTGAAAGTATCTTGTCTCCTCATTGGTCATTTTGGTCAGGTGCCAGCGAGGTTACCTTTAGCTTTTTAACCCTTTACAGGTGAGAGGAGTTTTCCTCTGGCCAAGAGGGATTTCAAAGGGGTTTACCCTTCCCTTTATATTTATGACAGGGCTACAATAGGTGGTGTCTTCAGATCGCTGTGTGTTTGACATCAGGAGTTAAAAGTAAAAGGCAATCAAAAGTCTGGTAAAGTTAATTGTGTCCTTTTTAAGTAATAATCTTTAAGCTGTGGATAGCTTTGGATCCAAAAGCAAGCTGGAAAGCATCTGTTTTAATGTAAATTACCTAACTGATAAGGTAGAAGCCACTGAAACCTGGGCTACCTATGAAACAAATACAAGAAAATATGGGTAATTCCTATATTTTGTCTGCAATTAATAAGGGTATTTGTATAAAAAGGAAATATTTTAAGCAATGACTGACTGCCCAGAAGGGGCAGATCTATGTTCTTTTTGTCTTTCAGAAAATCAGAGAAAACTGATGCCAGCTGAAAAGCAATTCAACATACCATGAATTTACTGGCACATTAGGAACTATGTTCTGTCTTGTGGCCAGAATTGCTGTGTTTAATTTTTCATAGGACAGTTTAGTTTAAAACTAAATAGAAGGGTTAAATCAAAATGCAGACACTTGTTTTATTCAACTTGGAATACAAAGTGTTTGGATAATATCAGGAAAATGTGATATACTAAAGTTTAATACATTTGCTTAAGTAAGAAAAAGAAATTTCATTGGCCAGATCTTTTAATTGAAAACATTGTTAAAATTTGCACACCAACAGTCTTTGGAAGCAAGGGCATGAAAGGTTAACCCACTCCCCATATTACACATGGGATCCTTCTGGCTACCTCAGATTTCTAGCCAGAGGGCTGGGGAGGGAGGAAAGCTATTGGACACCAGAGGTTGTACCAAGTGGACTCCTCAAAAGTGGGTGTGCTTGTCCTGGCTTGTTGCTCCAAAGCTCCCTGATAAAGTCATTTTACTAGAAGGGTGTATGTGGCATACATTGAACAATAAGACTAAAGTGCTGTATAATGGGCAATGTATAAGTGTTCATTTTTGAACAAAGGTGTGTGAGTAGAAAGTGAAAGTTTCCTTTGCAGGTTAATAGAAGCCAAGAAGGGGAGAAGAAAAAGAACGTAGGACGAGTTAATTCAACACTGTAGCTGGCAGGCTCGGTCCAAAGATAAGACGCTGGCCTGCCCAAAGACACTAGGATTTGGCTGACAGCCAAGAAAGAGGGGGGCTTGAATGTACCCAAGCAGCTGTGAGATCTGCAAAACACTGCCAGACATTAATGAAATGTGTTAGGTCTCTGTATTTAAAGGTGAAAGAAGTACTGCTCCAAGGATCCTGAGCAAACCTGCTATTTGTTAAAACCAGGTGACTGGGTCTCCATAAAGGTCCATCAATTAAAGACTACTCTGGCCCCATGCTAGAAAGGCCCTTATTAAGTCCTGCTAACTACCAACACCGCTGTGAAGTGCCAAGGACTGACTGCCTGGACCCATGTTTCTTACTGCAAAAAGACCCCTCCACCTCAAGATGACTTCACTTCGACTACTGATCAGCCTGTCCCTCCTTCTGGGTTTTTTCTTTCCTCCTTTTGGACAGCAGGGGAAAGGACAAGGTGAAGTGCTAGTAACCTCTCCTTTGTCCACTGACAGAGCTAACCTGCATTCAGCCAAAGAAACCAAAGCACTACAGGATGACGTGCTAGTAACCTCTCCCCTGTATAATGCAAAACCACAACTGTTTCAAGAGAGAAGAAGAAACGCCCATTCTGCTGAAACCACCAAGATTCAAGGATTCCTGACTACAAAAGACATTGAGAATTGGCCTTGCTGGTGAAGACGGAGCATTGTACTTTGGCAGGGTGGGAGTTGCGGGATGTATTCTTGGGAATGTGGAGTAAAGTAGTGGGGTGGGTTTATTTCAGGGGCTGGAATCTGTGCTTATGGGCAAGTACCATCAGAATGCACGGCCCTCCCTAATTGTCTTCCGGATGATGAACACTAAAAACGCCTTACAGCCACGAACATTACTCCCACCATCCCTTCCACCCTTGCAACCACTCCTGTAAGTTACCCAAATACAAATGATACTGTATATTCTAATGAAACCTATTGGCCAAGACCTTCACATCTACGTAATTTATTGAAATGTTGTTCAGAAAATGTATTTTTTAAAGGTTCAGAATAGCTCATATGAGAGAACAATTGAATGGAAAACATTGATACACAGTTGAAATAGAAATATATGATATCACTACAGATGAACCCCGAGAATCAGAAATTGAGATTAATGGGTTCTATAGCGAAGTAGATATGATGGTCGTTCCTGGAGTCTGTAAAATGTTATATGAAAGAGGCCCTCATTGTTATTTGGTCACCCAATTAGTGAATAACCAAACATATACCCAAAGAGTTTGTTCTGTCGCTGGAAATTTTACCTGTACTGAAATTATTCCAGTAACTAATAATTTAACCTGTGCCATATTGCAATATACCCCCCCTTATGCCATTGATGCTAATGCCTCTCGGAAGTATATGAAAGTGTTTAGCCAACAGATGTGGTATAGTACTGTACCAGAAAGAGATGTAGTAGGATATTGATGGACTGTGATTAATGCTACATTAGGGACTATAAAATTCACACTGCCCGTGTCCAGTTTCAGATTACCTCTACATATCCAAATTGCTCAAGAGGGGCTGCCATTAGGTTAACATAACAAAGGGCCTGGGTTTCCTTTAGAAAGAAGAGGGACTTAGCTGGATCCCGATAGGATGGGGCCAATAGTGCAACAGCAATTTGGAATATTTATAGAAACCTAGAACATGAAGAGAAATTAGGACAATTGGAAAAAACCACTGGCCTTATAACTGGAGCACAATTAACCCAGGTTCAGGCTGGAGTGGGTGAATTACATGTTATCTCCGCCCTTAGTTCGATGACCCAGAAGCTGTTAACAGAGATGGTACTGAATATCACTGAGGCTGGGAAGGCATTGCAGTGGGGTCTGGCTTGCTCAGAAATCCAGGATTTCCTGAATGAGCAGCTAATGGCCATTCGGAGTGATCTAGAGCATCAGGCCTGGCCTACTGCCCTTACAGACACTTCAGGAGTATCATCTGATCTGTGGCCAGGGAGACACACTTCGAGATTTTCTGGGTGGAGGTGCAAACGTTCGCCGTGTTCCTTCCAAGCATAGGGACTGGTTGGAGGGATGTGGGCTCCCACATACCATATCCTGCAGGGTCCGTGAGGAGGATGCATGTGGGACTGGGTAATTCACCGAGACATTTGGGAACTTAGACTACCTGGTATGCCTAATCGATTTTTAGTTAGTGCTCCTGGAATAACACCTGACATTTGGATAGGGAGAGGGAGTCAATGGACATTCTGGCAGTTTGAACCCTCACAACTTCAGTGTGTATGCAAACTGAAGCCAGGGGAAGTTGTCACTGTTCATGACAATGTTTGTTGGGAGGATATGGGACAAGGAACTACCCTGATAGGACACCTACTCTTCCAAGCTAATGATAGCTGTGTGCATGTTGAGGCCACCATATTACAAGATATTCATTTTAATCTCACCACTGCTGCAGGCCTGCGGATAGAATTTTTCAATCAGCCCTTAGGTTTCAGATACCTTTTAACTGGACCACCCTAATACCTGATCGATTCCAAAATTTACTTTCACTCCTACCAGAGATTCAGAACTTCTGAGTTACAAGGGTAACTTCATATGCTTCAAAATATGTATCAAGTTGAAAAGTATGCCTTTCGTACCGCTTACGGAGTGTCTACCTTCTGTACTAAGTATGATGTTTTGTGACTAAAACTGTGCAACAACCCCATTATAGTATTATTGTGGGCATGTTATTGCTTGTATTGCTGTTATTTGGTTTAGGGTTATGTTGTTGTTGTTGTAAAAGACGTAATAATAATAATACTTTCCATGTCCATACTAACCATGCGTTGTCATTGTATCCAATTAAAACCCCTCAGGTTGACGTATTTGATGCAGAGTTTGAAATACAAAATGAAATGAAAATGGAAGTTTAAAATTGACAGTTGTGCTGGAAGCACAAAAGGGGGGAGTGTGGAAGTAGATAAAGGGAATTTGGATGCAGGCCTCTGAAATGAGCAGGAGTCAGGCTAACTCTAGCTTTAATAACGCGAGATTTGTAGAAGCGGGGATAGTGCGAAGCGAGTGGAAAAGAACTGTGAAAGAGGCTGTTGTGACCTTGTATTAGATAAGAATAGAATGCTGACTATAAGAGAAACTGTGAGAAAAATAAGAGATCATGAGGGAATATGTATTAAACAATCTGCAGTTGTTGCTTATTATTGTCTGTAATAAAGGTATAAATACTTGCTCTAATTGTTTATCTGGGAGAGACCTGCCTAGGTGGGGGAAACCCTGTGTCCTAGTGCAGTCTCTCCCTCTGTGCAATTGCTTGAGATAATCAAGTGTATCTGATTTGCTGCACCCAACCTGAGAGTGAGAACTGTGTTTTTCTCCAACATGGCCTTCTGCAAAGCAGCTGCCCTGACTGCTTGCCCTCCTGGAGTCTGACTCCAGCAACAGGGAACCTATTGGAGCAGACCCCAAACTACCACACCCAATTCCAAAAGCTTCTGTATGTGGAATGCTTAATCTGCCTCGCATGAAGATCCGTAAATTTGCAATGAAAGAGATGGATACTCCTGATGTACGCATTGACACCAGATTGAACAAAGCAGTCTGGGCCAAAGGGATGAGGAATGTTCCCTACCGCATCCGTGTACGTTTATCCAGAAAACGTAATGAGGATGAAGATTCACCGAACAAACTATACATGCTGGTTACCTATGTACCAGTCACCACTTTCAAAAGTCTACAGACAGTCAATGTAGATGAAAACTAAACTGATTTTCAACACAATAAAGTTATAAAAGTGAAAAAACCCCAAAAAACCAATGACACAGACACAACTCACTCTTCCCTCCCTCCCAATGGGTCTCTTAAAGAGATATCTCCCTATTAGGCACGTGGGTTGCACAATCATAGCTTTATCACCTTTTGAGATTATGCAATCCCTTATTGTAGCCAATATACCTATGGAGAAGTTTACACCATGTTCATACTTACATATGTATTTTAAAAATCTTCAGAGTGATGGATTTTTGCCAGGACTGGTGCTTACAAGTTAAAACAAGTTAACCTGCTTGGAATTATTTGGTTTGTTAAGTTCTGTTGTAGACAATTCATTCTCAATCTGCATTCTAACAGATGAAAGTACAAAACACAAATGCACCTGTTCTTGAGTTTGGTTCCAGCTGGTCAACTTAGTGCACCTTGGGCAAACAATAGCTTTCTAGAACCTTTTTCATTCACACCTGTGGTACAAGTCATTATTAAGGGCCAGATATTATCTCCATTGTAGTCAATAGATTTTATTGGGAACTGATTTCAGCATTATCGCCAGCATTGTAACAGACAATGCATCCTTTATGAAAAAGGCATAAACAGACATGCAGGTGGATACCATGAAGCATTAACAATCATTTGGTGTGTTAAGGGTCCACAAAAGGACAAATCTGAAGCCTCAGTGAAGACAGCATTTTAGTGTGGGTCTTGCAGGAAGGAAATATTTATGGACTGTGGAACCCCAAAGAGAGAGCAAAACATGTTGTGATATAATAGAGCAGGGGTGGGCAAACTTTTTGGCCTGAGGATCACATCTGGGTATAGAAGTTGTATGGGGGGCCATGAATGCTCACAAAATTGGGGGTTGGGGTGTGGGGGGGTGAGGGCTCTGGCTGGGGGTGAATGCTCTGGGATGGGGATGGGGATGAGGGGTTTGGGGTGTAAGATGGTGCTCTGGGCTGGGACCAAGGGGTTTGGAGGGTGGGACGGGGATCAGGGCGGGGGCAGGGGATTTGGAGTGCAGGTCGTGGGGGCGGCCTCAGGGGTGCAGGCTCCGGGTGGCGCTTACCTCAAACAGCTCCTGGAAGCAGTGGCATGTCCCGCCTCTGGCTCCTAAGCAGAGGCATGGCCAGGTGGTTCTGCGCATTGCCCTGTCCACAGGCACTGCCCCCGCAGCTACCGGAAGCAGCAGCATGCTCCCCTCCAGCTTCTACGTGGAGACATGGTGCCGGCCAGGCGGCTCTGCGCACGGCTCTGTCTGCAGGCACTGCCCCTGCAGCTGCCATTAGCCATGGTTCCTGGCCAATGGGAACTGCAGGGGCAGCGCTTGGGGTGGGGGCAGCGTGCAGAGCCCCCTGGCTGCCCCTCCGCATAGGAGCCAGAGTGGGGACATGCCGCTGTTTCCAGGAGCTCTGCAGAAAGCCCCCGACCCAGCTCCCTGGTTGCAGTGCTGGAGTGGGGCAAACCCCCGACCCCACTTCTGGGGGAAGTTCGAGGGCCTGAGTAAAAGTTCTGATAGACTGGACACAGCCCACAGGCCGTAGTTTGCCCACCCCTGTAATAGAGCATGCGTGTGAGTGTCCTTTAGTGACTTATTGTAGCTTACAGAGATAATGAAAATCCTACTGCGATTGATAAGTATTGGAAATTTTCCTTCGCTAATAATTACTTATATTTCGCCATAGGTGCACTTAGCACTTTGCAGACATATAGAAAAGATAGGTCCCTGCACATGAGGCCAAGTCTACAGTAAAAAATTAGAATGGACCAGCTACATTGTTCAGGGGTTTGAAAAACAGCTGAACAGGTAGTTAAGTTGACCAGTGTTGACAGTGCTAAGTCAATGGAAGCATTTTTCCGTCAACCTTTCTACCTTTCAGGGAGGTGGATTAACTACAGCCATGGGAGAACCCCTCTCGTCACTGTAGTGAGTGTCTAGACTGAAGAGCTACAGCAGTGCAGGGACAGGCTGTGGGAGAAGAAGCTGGGGTCCAATTTTTGAAGGATGTCTTTGTACCACCTTTAGCACTAAAACTTTCAAATGGATTCATGTCATTGATGCTATTACAATTGGAAATAAAGCTGTATGCTCACAAGCTGCAACTTCCGATTTCTGTGCATCTGCATGTAACATCAAAGACTTACAATTGGAGTTTTGGTGTGATGAAGAGTTGTGACACAACTTTCCGAAATTTATAGCTCTTTCAAAGTATTGTATGTCTGTGGGTATATCTTCACTGCAAATTAACTTAGGCTCTGATTCGGGCATTGCCCCAGCTCCTTTCTTGTAAGTGCATAAATTCCTCTCATCTGAGCTTAGTGGTGTTTTCAACCCCAGGCTAATTGGCTTGTCTGGGGCGGTAGGCTACAACTTGAGTGAGGCTTTCACTCAGGGAAGTAACCTGCCATTTTGCAGTGAGGACATAGGCTTAATCACTCAAGTGCTAATAGTCCTCCAGTGCCTTCCCACAGTTCCCCCTGGATGCCCAGAAGAACTGACAAGTTCACCAACAATCCACCGCGAAAGAATTTTAGAAGCTCAGCTTACTGCAGCACAAAGTATCATGGGATATGCCCCTAGAAGTCCTAGTGATGTATGTGAGTACGTACAGCACCAGTGAGGACATAGTAACTCTAGTGTGGCTTTGTGGTCTGTCTGCTCACACGGGGCTGGGCTAACCCAGGTGCTCAGACCTGGGTGTTGATCAATGCAGAGTTAACACAGATGAAGTCATAACCAACTGAAGAAGAAGGCCATGCTGGTTAAAAAACTGACCTGGTTTAGAGGGAAGTGAAGGCAGCTATAAAAATTAAATATATATAATGTGTGTGCATAAACAAATGGAAGAAAGGGAAAGAAATTAGAAGTTATGAACTATAGAAAATTTATAAGTGAATCAAAGGGAAACAAGGAGGAATCTATGGCCAGCAGAGTTAAGGACAAAAAGAAGGATTTTTAAAAATAGATTAGGAACAAAAAGAATGCTGACAATGGTATTGGTCAATTATTAGATGGAAATGGCAGAGTTATCAGTAATGATGCAGAAAAGGCAGAACTGTTCAATATAAATTTCTGTTCTGTACTTGGGAAAAAACAGATGATATAGTCAAAGATAACACTCTTTCCATTCCACTCATATCTCTGGAGGATGTTAAGCAGAAGCTATTAAAATGAGACCTTTTAAAACCTGCAGGTTCAGATAACTTTCAGCCAAGAGTTTTAAAAGAGCTGGCCGAGGAGCTCACAGGACCATTAATATTGATTTTTCAATAAGTCTTGAATCACTTAAGTAGTCTCAGAAGACTGGAAGAAAGCTAATGTAGTGACATTTTTTAGAAAGGGTAAACAGGATAACCCAGGTAACTATAACCCTGTCAGCCTGACATCAATTCTGGGCAATAATGGAGCGGCTGATACAGGACTTGATTAATAAAGTATTAAAGAAGGGTAATATAATTAATGCAAATCAACATTGGTTTATGGACAATAGATCCTGTCAAACTAGCTTAATATCTTTTTTTTTTTTTTTTTTTTTTGGTGAGATTAAAAGTTTGGTAATAGTGTTGACACAATAGACTTCTGTAACGTGTTTGACTTGGTACCACATGACATCTCAGTTAAAGAACTAGAACAATATAAAATTAGCATGGCACATATTAAATGAATTAAAAACTGGCTAACTGATAGGTCTCAAAATGTAATTGTGAATGGGCAATCGTCATTGAGTGGGTCTGTTTCCAGTTGCGTCCCGCAGGGATTGGTTCTTGGCCCTGTGCTATTTAGCATTTTTATTAATGACCTGGAAGAAAACATAAAATCATCACTGGTACAGTTTGCAGCTGACACATTAATAGGGGGACTGGTAAATAATACTCTGGGAAGTTCTATGACAGGTGTTATACAGGAGGTCAGACTAGATGATCCTAATGGTCTCTTGTAGCCTTGGGATCTAAGAATAGTAATGACGTAGCTAGAGCTGTTTTCTCGGTATGGCCAAGTGTTCATAAAGCAGCACAAAAGAATAAAAGAAGGGATAACAGGCTAGATTCGCGGATGCATTCAGGGAGCATAAGGATGCCTGCAACTAGCCATAATTCACCAGCTGAGATTTCCCTGGCATGAGGGAGTTCTCAACTGGTGTAGGATCAGTATAGCTGACTTTTATGACACTGTCTCCCCACATCCCAGCACAGGGAACATGCTGGGGCAGAAGGGGATGTGGTCAGATCACTGTTATTCTCTAGTAATCCCCAGCTAGTGGATGGCCCCAAGATCCTTTACCAACTGGCACAGTTTAGAGCAGTGGTTTTCACACTGCAGGTCATGACCCAGTACTGGGTCATGGAATGTAAGGCACTGGGTCGTGGCGGCTCTGGTCAGAACCGCTGACCAGTCCATTAAAAATCTTGTCAGCATTGCTGCCCAGCTAAGCCAGGCTAGTCCTTACCTGTGCTGACACCGTGTTGTGCCCCGGAAGTGGCCAGCAGCAGATCTGGCTCCTAGGTGGGGGGGCCACGGGGCTCCACACGCTACTCCCACCCCAAGCACCAGCTCTGCACTCCCATTGCTAAGGAACCGGCCAATGGGAGTTGGGGGGGGGGTGCCTGCGGGCAAGAGCCATGCAGAGCCGTTTGTGCGCCTCCACCTAGGAGCCGGACCTGCTGCTGGCTGCTTCCAGGGCACAGTGCTGTCCATGTGCCTGGACAGGCGGGAAGCCTGCCTTAGTACCCCCACTGCACTGCTGACTGGGAGTCACCTGAGGTAACCCTGTGCCCCAACCCTGCGCCCCAATCCCCCACCCCAGCCCAGAGCCCCCCCCAAACCTGGAGCCCCCTCCTGCACCCCAAACCTCTCATTCCCGGCCCCACCTCAGAGCCTGCACCCCAGCCCAGAGCCCTGAGCCCCTCCCACACCCCAATCCCCTGCCCCAGCCCAGAGCTCCCTCCCACACCCTGAACCCCTCATTCCTGGCCCCACCCCGCAGCCCTCACCCCAACCCTCTGCCACAGCCCTGAGCTCCTCCCACACCCCAAACCCCTCATCCCCAGCTCCACTGGGTCACGGGCATCAGCAATTTTCTTCAACTGGGTTGCCAGAAAAAAGTTTGGAAACCTGGTTTAGAGCAGTCAGGGCCAGTGTTGAGTTGGCCTGATTCTGACATACCTGCCATTCAGCCAACCCTGCATGCAGCAAAAAAGGGCATACAATAGAGAATTTGGGCTTATAAATGGCAATGCTTCCCTTAAATTTTATTCTGGAATTGGTTTATTCTGTTCTCTGCAGTGAATTGGTGTAGTAATATGTATTTAGATACTGGAATTCACAGAAATGTGTTCTAGTTGTTCTCCAAATGTCTTTACAGTATGTTGGCTGCAGTAATGGAACTGCACAGTATTTTATATCTGAATTTTGTTAATCCAGTTGGTACACTTGGTGAAGCACTCATAAATATAGTCTCTCTTGTTTGTGCTGGTCTCCAGCTGTGATGAGTTTTGCCATGCTTTAAGTAGTTGCCCACCTATAATCAGCTTTTATTCCTTTTTAAGCTACATGGGCCAGAAGAAATGTCTTTGTGGGTTGGAATTAGAGGGTTGAGTCACATATGGAATTTTTTGCGGTGTAATAGCTTGATTTATGATTAACAGAATTGCTGGAAAAGATTACTAAGTTGTTTTAATAGCTGGATTTGTTGATGTATTCACCAAATGCATGAAAGAGAGGTTAACATAAATAGAAAGTGTTAAATAAAATAACGAGCTTCTGGATCAACCACTGGAGTTTGATAGGTTTCAGAGTAACAGCCGTGTTAGTCTGTATTCGCAAAAAGAAAAGGAGTACTTGTGGCACCTTAGAGACTAACCAATTTATTTGAGCATGAGCTTTCATGAGCTACAGCTCACTTCATCGGATGCAGTGAGCTGTAGCTCACGAAAGCTCATGCTCAAATAAATTGGTTAGTCTCTAAGGTGCCACAAGTACTCCTTTTCTTTTTGGAGTTTGATAGTTATCTTTTCTGTTGATTAAATTCATATCTTACCTTAGTGCAAATGAAGGTAGCATCTAATAACACTAGATATGTCTTTAAGGGAAGATGTTTCAGACCATTGGAAAAAGTTGAGAGAAGAGGGGAATCTCAGTGCATAGTCAGTCCACTGCTCCTGAACAAATTTTCTCTGACCAAGTGCACTTTCTTGCCTTTTTTTTCAAGGAAGTTTGCCACTTTTTAATTTTCCATGGCTTTCTATTCCCAGCTGCACATCATTATAATTTATTTTTCCTCTTTGGGTTTTCTTTAGGGTATTGTGGCCCCTAAGAGAAAGAGGGAAAGATGATTGAGAACACAAAGACTTACTCACAAGACATCAGGCAAGTACCTTTGGTCAGGACCTTGTGATATGGAGGAAGGAAATCTCAGCTGGGCCTCTCCTGAGGCTGCCTTTACTCTTTCACAGATGGCAAATAAAATAAGGGAGACTCAGGCCTGGTCTACACTGTGGTGGGGGAAGGAGGGGGAGGATGGATCTAAGTTATGCAACTTAGGGTATGTCTACACTACGGAATAAGGTCGAATTTATAGAAGTCATAGATTCATAGATTCATAGATTCATAGATATTTAGGTCAGAAGGGACCATTATGATCATCTAGTCTGACCTCCTGCACAATGCAGGCCACAGAATTTCACCCACCACTCCTAAAAAAGACCTCACACCTATATCTGTGCGGTCTTTTTAGTCGGTTTTTTAGAAATCGGTTTTATATATTCGAGTGTGTGTGTCCCCACAGAAAATGCTCTAAGTGCATTAAGTGCATTAACTCGGCGGAGCGCTTCCACAGTACCGAGGCTAGAGTCGACTTCCGGAGCATTGCACTGTGGGTAGCTATCCCACAGTTCTCGCAGTCTCCGCTGCCCATTGGAATTCTGGGTTGAGATCCCAATGCCTGATGGGGCTAAAACATTGTCGCGGGTGGTTCTGGGTACATATCGTCAGGCCCCCGTTCTCTCCCTCCCTCCGTGAAAGCAAGGGCAGACAATCATTTCGCGCCTTTTTTCCTGAGTTACCTGTGCAGACGCAATACCACTGCAAGCATGGAGCCCGCTCAGGTAACCGTCACCCTATGTCTCCTGGGTGCTGGCAGACGCGGTACGGCTTTGCTGCACAGTAGCAGCAACCCCTTGCCTTGTGGCAGCAGACGGTACAGTACGACTGATAGCCGTCATCGTCATGTCCGAGGTGCTCCTGGCCACGTCGGCTGGGAGCGCCTGGGCAGACATGGGCGCAGGGACTAAATTTGGAGTGACTTGACCAGGTCATTCTCTTTAGTCCTGCAGTCAGTCCTATTGAACCGTCTTATGGTGAGCGGGCAGGCGATACGGACTGCTAGCAGTCGTACTGTACCATCTTCTGCCGAGCAGCCATGAGATGTGGATGGCATGCAGTCCTTCTGCACCGTCTGCTATCAGCCAAAGATGTAAAAGATAGATGGAGTGGATCAAAACAAGAAATAGACCAGATTTGTTCTGTATTCATTTGCTTCCCCCCCTCCCCTTTATAGGGGACTCATTCCTCTAGGTCACACTGTAGTCACTCACAGAGAAGGTGCAGCGAGGTAAATCTAGCCATGTATCAATCAGAGGCCAGGCTAACCTTCTTGTTCCAATAAGAACGATAACTTAGGTGCACCATTTCTTATTGGAACCCACCGTGAAGTCCTGCGTGAAATACTCCTTGATGTAAAGACACCCCCTTTGTTGATTTTAGCTCCCTGAAGCCAACCCTGTAAGCCGTGTCCTCAGTCGACCCTCCCTCCATCAGAGCAACGGCAGACAATCGTTCCGCGCCTTTTTTCTGTGCGGACGCCATACCAAGGCAAGCATGGAGGCCGCTCAGCTCACTTTGGCAATTAGGAGCACATTAAACACCACACGCGTTATCCAGCAGTATATGCAGCACCAGAACCTGGCAAAGCAATACCGGGCAAGGAGACGACGTCAGCGCGGTCACGTGGGTGATCAGGACATGGACACAGATTTCTCTGAAAGCATGGGCCCTGCCAATGCATGCATCATGGTGCTAATGGGGCAGGTTCATGCTGTGGAACGCCGATTCTGGGCTCGGGAAACAAGCACAGACTGGTGGGACTGCATAGTGTTGCAGGTCTGGGACGATTCCCAGTGGCTGCGAAACTTTCGCATGCGTAAGGGCACTTTCATGTAACTTTGTGACTTGATTTCCCCTGCCCTGAGGCGCATGAATACCAAGATGAGAGCAGCCCTCACAGTTGAGAAGCGAGTGGCGATAGCCCTGTGGAAGCTTGCAACGCCAGACAGCTACCGGTCAGTTGGGAATCAATTTGGAGTGGGCAAATCTACTGTGGGGGCTGCTGTGATGCAAGTAGCCCACGCAATCAAAGATCTGCTGATATCAAGGGTAGTGACCCTGGGAAATGTGCAGGTCATAGTGGATGGCTTTGCTGCAATGGGATTCCCTAACTGTGGTGGGGCCATAGACGGAACCCATATCCCTATCTTGGCACCGGAGCACCAAGCCGCCGAGTACATAAACAGCAAGGGGTACTTTTCGATAGTGCTGCAAGCTCTGGTGAATCACAAGGGACGTTTCACCAACATCAACGTGGGATGGCCGGGAAAGGTGCATGATGCTCGCATCTTCAGGAACTCTGGTCTGTTTCAAAAGCTGCAGGAAGGGACTTTATTCCCAGACCAGAAAATAACTGTTGGGGATGTTGAAATGCCTATATGTATCCTTGGGCACCCAGCCTACCCCTTAATGCCATGGCTCATGAAGCCGTACACAGGCAGCCTGGACAGTAGTCAGGAGCTGTTCAACTACAGGCTGAGCAAGTGCAGAATGGTGGTAGAATGTGCATTTGGACGTTTAAAGGCGCGCTGGCGCAGTTTACTGACTCGCTTAGACCTCAGCGAAACCAATATTCCCACTGTTATTACTGCTTGCTGTGTGCTCCACAATATCTGTGAGAGTAAGGGGGAGACGTTTATGGCGGGGTGGGAGGTTGAGGCAAATCGCCTGGCTGCTGATTACGCGCAGCCAGACACCAGGGCGGTTAGAAGAGCACAGGAGGGCGCGGTACGCATCAGAGAAGCTTTGAAAACCAGTTTCATGACTGGCCAGGCTACGGTGTGAAAGTTCTGTTTGTTTCTCCTTGATGAAACCCCCCGCCCCTTGGTTCACTCTACTTCCCTATAAGCTAACCACCCGCCCCTCCTCCCTTCAATCACCGCTTGCAGAGGCAATAAAGTCATTGTTGCTTCACATTCATGCATTCTTTATTAATTCATCACACAAATAGGGGGATGACTACCAAGGTAGCCCAGGAGGGGTGGTGGAGGAGGGAAGGAAAATGCCACACAGCACTTTAAGCACAGCACTTTAAAAGTTTACAACTTTAAAATTTATTGAATGACAGCCTTCTTTTTTTGGGGCAATCCTCTGTGGTGGAGTGGCTGGTTGGCCGGAGGCCCCCCCACCGCGTTCTTGGGCGTCTGGGTGTGGAGGCTATGGAACTTGGGGAGGAGGGCGGTTGGTTACACAGGGGCTGTAGTGGCAGTCTGTGCTCCAGCTGCCTTTGCTGCAGCTCAACCATACACTGGAGCATACTGGTTTGGTCCTGCAGCAGCCTCAGAATTGAATCCTGCCTCCTCTCATCACGCTGCCACCACATTTGAGCTTCAGCCCTGTCTTCAGTCCGCCACTTACTCTCTTCAGCCCGCCACCTCTCCTCCCGGTCATTTTGTGCTTTCCTGCACTCTGACATTATTTGCCTCCACGCATTCGTCTGTGCTCTGTCAGTGTGGGAGGACAGCATGAGCTCGGAGAACATTTCATCGCGAGTGTGTTTTTTTTTCTTTCTAAGCTTCACTAGCCTCTGGGAAGGAGAAGATCCTGTGATCATTGAAACACATGCAGCTGGTGGAGAAAGAAAAAGGGACAGCGGTATTTAAAAAGACACATTTTATAAAACAGTGGCTACACTCTTTCAGGGTAAACCTTGCTGTTAACATTACATACATAGCACATGTGCTTTCGTTACAAGGTCGCATTTTGCCTCCTCCCACCGCGTGACTACCCCCTCAACCTTCCCCCCTCTCTGTGGCTAACAGCGGGGAACATTTCTGTTTAGCCACAGGCAAAAAGCCCAGCAGGAATGGGCTCCTCTGAGTGTCCCCTGAAGAAAAGCACTCTATTTCAACCAGGTGACCATGAATTATATCTCACTCTCCTGAGGATAACACAGAGAGATAAAGAACGGATGTTGTTTGAATGTCAGCAAACATACACTGCAATGCTTTGTTCTACAATGATTCCCGAGTACGTGTTACTGGCCTGGAGTGGTAAAGTGTCCTACCATGAAGGACGCAATAAGGCTGCCCTCCCCAGAAACCTTTTGCAAAGGCTTTAGGACTACATCTAGGAGAACCGCAAATGCCAGGGCAAAGTAATCCTTTCACATGCTTGCTTTTAAACCATGTATAGTATTTTAAAAGGTACACTCACCAGAGGTCCCTTCTCCGCCTGCTGGGTCCAGGAGGCAGCCTTGGGTTGGTTCAGGGGGTACTGGCTCCAGGTCTAGGGTGAGAAACAGTTCCTGGCTGTCGGGAAAACCGGTTTCTCCGCTTGCTTGCTGTGAGCTATCTACAACCTCCTCATCATCATCTTCTTCGTCCCCAAAACCTGCTTCCGTATTGCCTCCATCTCCATTGAAGGAGTCAAACAACACGGCTGGGGTAGTGGTGGCTGAACCCCCTAAAATGGCATGCAGCTCATCATAGAAGCGGCATGTTTGGGGCTCTGACCCAGAGCGGCTGTTCGCCTCTCTGGTTTTCTGGTAGGCTTGCCTCAGCTCCTTCAGTTTCACGCGGCACTGCTTCGGGTCCCTGTTATGGCCTCTGTCCTTCATGCCCTGGGAGATTTTGACAAAGGTTTTGGCATTTCGAAAACTGGAACGGAGTTCTGATAGCACGGATTCCTCTCCCCAAACAGCGATCAGATCCCATACCTCCCGTTCGGTCCATGCTGGAGCTCTTTTGCGATTCTGGGACTCCATCATGGTCACCTGTGCTGATGAGCTCTGCATAGTCACCTGCAGCTTGCCACGCTGGCCAAACAGGAAATGAGATTCAAAAGTTCGCGGTTCTTTTCCTGTCTACTTGGCCAGTGCATCTGAGTTGAGAGTGCTGTCCAGAGCGGTCATAATGGAGCACTCTGGGATAGCTCCTGGAGGCCAATACCATCGAATTGTTTCCACAGTACCCCAAATTCGAGCCGGCAACGTCGATTTAAGCGCTAATCCACTTGTCAGGGGTGGAGTAAGGAAATCGATTTTAAGAGCCCTTTAAGTCAAAATAAAGGGCTTCATTGTGTGGACGGGTGCAGGTTTACATCGATTTAACGCTGCTAAATTCGACCTAAAGTCCTAGTGTAGACCAGGGCTTAGATTGTGAGTAACGTAGCTGAAGTCACCATACTTAGATCTACTTACTGTGGTGTCTTCACTGTGGTAAGTCGATGGTTCTCCCGTGGACTCTGCTTCCACCTCTCGCTCCACTGGATTGATCGCTGCCCATTGATCCAGCAATAATGTACAAAAGCCCTCAGAGTACTAGTGAAACTAGTTTGACTGGACTGGAGATAACTTTGCAGGCTGTGGTTTCCTCAGCAAAAGCCCAGACCCTCTATATTGCAGCTTTTGGAAAATGTTATAATTACACACCCTAAGAGTATGAACTTACTAAAATAGACCTGAAAGTATTTGGTCTTCATCACTGGCATTTTTGGAAATGTAAACCTATGTAAAAAAGTGGAAGCTTGACAAAACAAACTCTCATGCTGCATTTAGTTTATGGTATTCCACACAGGATTATAAAACGCTGCCCTCCTAGAGCATTAGCACAGTGAGGCTAGGTGACTCACTTTCTGAAGGTTCCGCATTTGCTTTTTGTTCCGTTGTCTCTAATGTCTCGTGCAGTGCTGTCACCAGCTCTTCAAGGATCCTGTTCAGTCCCTGTTGGATGGGTTTGGATTCTTTAATGCTGACATTGTACCATCGATGTTCTTTTTAGGCATTCAGTAAACAAAACTAATCATTTGTGATCTCTTTCTGGAACTCTGACATATTTTTGTGCTTTGGCTCTAAGTACTCAGTGTCATAATTGTTTCTGTCTTCTTCCACTTCACAGACCATCAAGCTTAAGTTCTGTCACAGCTGTTTCTTTTGTTTCAGTTAACAAAACTAATAATTTGTGATCTCTTTCTGGAATTCTGACAGAACCATCTAGTCACTCGTGCATTCCTCTCCTTGTTTGTGTGCATCCATTGGAGTGGGGCGTGGTCCGTCGCAAGGGTGAACCACCCCTCAAGTAGGTAGTACTGTAGAAAATGGAGAAATAGAAGCAACTTGTAGCAGACTGCCCAGTGACATTCAGGCGGGGTTGTTGGTTTTTTGGTTATTTTTTTGTTTAGTTTTTCCCAGCAATGGTTTCAGTGTCATATTAAATCATTCCACCAGGTCATCTGCCTGCACCTGGCAAGTTCTTGATGACATAATTACTGATGATTAGCATGTATTTATAATTGGAACAACCAGTATGAAGGGGGGCACTCACCTGCAAGGTGGCAGATTCCTGTTCAAATCCTTTCTAATTGGGCAGATGGATTACTGGAGGTGGGGGTCTCCCGCATCCCAGTTGAGTACCCTAACTATTAGACTAATGGTTATAAAGGAGTTCTTCTGCCTTTGGCAGTTTTGTGTGGAATCATGTGGAGTTTATCCACAAAAAGAGTATATCACAAGCAGTAAGAGTGAGAGCAACCTCTACCAATGAAAAGGTATTTCAACCTCCAAAGACAATTCAGATCATCAAGAAGGGGTGCCAAATGTAGTTGCATTTTTTGTAATGTGGACACTTGACCACTGGGAACTGAAGTGAGACCATCAGAAATATGACCTTGTATACTCATATATGCATTTGAGAATTCTAAAAATATAATTTAATAAAGTGGTTGAGAATCTGGTTAACTTCTTCACTAAATTTGACAAACGCAAAATGTGACTGTAGCATACTGGTGCTTTTTCTAATTTTCATATTAAATACATTAACCTCAGTTATTTCAGCTAATGTAAAAGTGTTTATAGTTGTTGTCTGGCTGACATTACGGGATTGCTTTAAGAAATGTAACATTGCTCCATGCTCAAGGATGGGATTTTATCTTTATGATACTTGGTAAATATCATTATTGTTAGTAAGAGTGTTTATAATTCTGTTATTGACAATAGCATTTATTTTTAATTTAGATATTCTGACTTTAAGATAATTGGCAAGAAGGAGTCCAGATCTGGTGGTTTTAGAGTAATATTTTGCCCTGTACATGTAGATGCTACTCTGTTTCAACAGAACTCCTCCATCTCACTTAATCATCATATTTGTTTCAAGTAAACAATGATGCTTTTCCTGAATGAACAAACAAATGAAAACATTTTTGGAAAAATTGGTTGTGTAATCCAAAGGAAAACTTGCTGTAAAGTTCCACCAAATTATGCATAATAGGCCTTTTTGCAGACAACTGAGTAAACAGTGTGCTTAGGAAAGTCCTGTCAGTGAGCAATGTTCATCACTCTAGGATGATCCTATAAAATAAACTCTCTCATTCTGGGAGAGAAATAGAGGAAGAGCATTTGAAACATAGAAATCTATTCATTTGCCAGTCAGTAGTCTGGAAGCAAATATTTAGCACTGAAGTAAAGTAGTATGTGACTTATTTCACTGCATAATGCAGTGATTTGATAGTTTGCACTGTATAATTTATAGCCTCTCTTTATCTAAATCATGTGGCCTAAATGTAATCTGTGATATCTTAAAGAGAACTGCTGGTCAGAGCTAATAGGAGGATATGGTAGAGCAATAGGTAGCTTCTTTAGGAGAAGCTCAGTGTAATGCTCTGTGCTCAGAATCCAAGAACTCCTTTGTTGTCATTTCAGTTCTAATATGGATTCATTCTGCATATTTGGGTAAGTCATTTGACTCCTCTAACTTTGTTTACCCATTAATAACATGGGGATAATAATACCTAACCATCTCACAGGGATGTTTTGAGGACTAATGTCAGTAAAGCTGTTTTATAACGGTAACATGCTATATATACACATCTATTATTAATAATAATAAAAAGGATGATGCTATTGTGTAAATCAAGACCTCTGCCAGACCTCATTCCCCCGCATCCATGTGTTGTTCTTGATGCCTAATGTTGGTTGGGGCAGGGTTTAACGAGGAGGTGGAACTTCTATAACTAAGCCAAGCAAATGAGGCTTCTAAAGCCACTTGTTACAGGCGAGCATATTAAAGTTACCTTGATGCAACTAGCATTTACAAATTCAATAACCTGTGCAAATGAAAACACTAGCAATAATTTTGTGTAATTTTTTAATGTCTGTAAGTCCTGAGGGAAAACTGCTTCTGAACTTATGAATGGGGCAGAAAGGCAGTAATTAGCATCCCCTATAATTTATGCTCCTATCATAGGCGCCGACTTCCCTGCTTTCCCCTGGGTGCTCGACCCCACCCAGTCTGCCCTTGGCCCCGCCCCCACTCCACCCCTTCCATGTGGCCCTGCCTCTGCCCCCTGCCCCTTCCCACCCCTGCCCCGCACCCATTCCAACCCCTTCCCCAAAGTCCCCGCCCCAACTCCTCCCCTTCCCTGCCCCTATTCCAACCCCTTCCCCAAATCCCTGCCCCAACTCTTCCCCCTCCCTGCCCCTATTCCAACCCCTTCCCCAAAACCCCACCCCAACTGCTCCCCTTCCCTGCCCCTATTCCAACCCCTTCCCCAAATCTCTGCCCCAGCCCCGCCTCTTTCCCGTCTCCTCCCCTGAGCGCACCACATCCCCGCTCCTCCCTCTCCCTCCCAGCAGGCCAAGGGGAAGCGCTGGGAGGTAGGCGGAGGAGCGGGGACATGGTGCACTCACGTGGGGGAGGGGAAGAGGCAGGGTTGGGGATTTGGGGAAGGGGTTGGAATAGGGGGAGGAGGGAGGAGGTAGAATAGGCTCAGGGGGAGGAGAAGGAGTGGGGCGGGGGTGGGAGGAGAGCTTGGCTGCCAGTGGGTGCAGAGCAAGTTTCCTTGTGGATGCTCCAGCCCCAGAGCACCCACAGAGTCGGCGCCTACGGCTCCTATGATATCAAGTGGACTAAGAAGTGAGTAGACTTCAATGAGACATAACCTTCAAAGAGAAATCTTCAAACAGACTGTGGTCTGGTGCTGTGTCAGTGGCGGTCCTGGAGCGTCCTACCAGGAAGTGTCAGGAGTCACGATGAAAAAGCTGATTGCTGATGTCCCAACACCCAGGGTCCAGTTCCAATTTCACTCAGTGGAGCAATTCAAAGATGGCAGCAGTTCATGAGTGCTTTGAGCTGTAGAGAGAAGGCCCAAGTTAGCCTTAATTTTGTCTTGTTTTCATTTGACTATTTGTGTGGTTAACCCTTTTCTAATGCTTCTGGCTTTCTAAAGATCGCAGCTTGATGTGGCTGAACTCTTCTTTTTTTAGAACTTGTCTTTTTCACATGCAACATGTTTTGAAGTGGATCAGTATGCGTCTAGGTAGGGGCATTGTCTGAGATTGGTGCTGTAAGTTGCATAGAGACTGACTTCGTTTTGGGCCACGTAGGGCCGAGCACGTTGTCGGCACTTAACACATGATAATGTTTTGGACTGATTTCTCTGCTACCTTAGGGAAGTTTTGTGCCACTTTGCTGGTGCAAAGCTGCCTTAAAGCCAACCCCTGGAGGATTAATCCTGCACAGGGTAATTCTTAGTCAGTGAAGAACTGCCACAGTGCTGGTTGTGACACTTCTCTCCCACTTGCTAGCATGAAGTGAGCTGTAGCCCACGAAAGCTCATGCTCAAATAAATTGGTTAGTCTCTAAGGTGCCACAAGTCCTCCTTTTCCTTTTGCGGATACAGACTAACATGGCTGCTACTCTGAAACCTGGCATAGAGGGTGTGGCTGTGGCTCCTGTATACCTGGCTCATCCCTGGAATGTTTTTTTTCAACCAGCATAAATTAGAGAAGCCTTAAGGTTTACATCAGGAACCAGAATGGGCTCAGGATTGGGGGAGCACAACGGTGGATGCCTCCTGTCCTGAGCTGTATGGTGTGCTTCTCAGCATCAGTCCGGGAACTGGACACATTTGTCTTGGGGGTCAGGCTACTTCTGTCACCATTCATTATATCCTATTATTATATAACAATCTATATCAGAATAATGAACACAGCTCTATGGAAACAAGATCTTAAAGTGTTTAAAAATAATAATCTGGTTGACATTAGTTATGTTCTTTGACTGCCTCGCACACAGGAAGCCTAAAAATACACATGAGGGGAAATAATCAACTCCCCAGACAGCCTCTGCAAGAAGATCAGAATGAGCTCACCTTTTAGCAAACGTGCCAATAATTTACAAGCAGTCCTTGTTTTAAGGATTTACGTTTGTCCTTTAAATATCATCTGTTCAGTTAATCACTTAAAACTATAACACCACGTGTTGCATGCAGTGCAAAATTAGGTTACAAGCTATCTCTAGTAAAAGAGTGTCTGTAGTCTTTTAGATACCTCTGTGTATATAAAATCTCCCCACTATATTTTCCACAGTATGCATCCGATGAAGTGAGCTGTAGCTCACGAAAGCTTATGCTCAAATAAATTGGTTAGTCTCTAAGGTGCCACAAGTCCTCCTGTTCTTTTTGCGGATACAGACTAACACGGCTGCCACTCTGAAACCTGTCAATATAGTCCAGAGGTGGCCAAACTTACTGACTCTCTAAGCCACATATGACAATTTTCAGAAGTTTGAGAGCCAGACGCACCTGCTGGGGCTTGGGGCTTCAGCCCTGCGGGAGGTGCCTGTTGGGGTTCGGGACTGAAGCCCCGTGCCCCCCCCCATTTCTGCTGGGGAGAAACTCCTACCCCACCACCCCACTGCAAGACAGAGGTCCCAAGAGCACCCCCTGAGTCTGGTAGATGAAGAATGGGCATGGGAATGCAGGGCTCTGCGAGCTGCACTTTAACTGTAAAAGAGTTCGCGAGCCACGATTTGGTTACCCCGGCTATAGTCTATATTCTTCAAAAAGTTTTTAATGACTTTTATAAAAGATAACACAGAGAATTCACCAAATTAGAGTAGATAAATATCAACACTCATGTCTGATAATGGTAACTACTAAAGTTTTCCAACCATTTTGGACATCAGAACATGCTTTTCCATAACTCCACCAACAGCTAAATTCCTCTCCCCACCCTCTATCATGGGTGTATGTGCAGACCTGGAGCATTTTACTGTCTAGCTATGAACATATTGGTTCATACAAAACAAACATCAAGGATATGACAGAGCTCCGGTACCTTTTACATTGGATCTGCTTTAACACTTATGAACAACCCCTCTTTCCTGCACGTAGCCTGAGTGAACTGGCTGTGCACAGGAGAGGTCAGCAGAATTTAGGGATAATGAGGATAATGAAACATTGTTTCATGTTCTCTGTGTATATAAATCTCCCCACTGTATTTTCCACTGTGTGCATCCGATGAAGTGAGCTGTAGCTCACGAAAGCTTATGCTCAAATAAATTGGTTAGTCTCTAAGCTGCCACAAGTACTCCTTTTCTTTTTGCGGATAGAGACTAACACGGCTGCTACTCTGAAACCTGAGGAGGGAAGGAATCTCACCCCCATGGGACATGATGAGAAATGGAACGGCTCCATGGCAGCCTCTGGCCTGCCATCAGAACTATGGCTGTTGCACTCTTCAGTCTATTCATGTGAATAAGGGGTTGGCTAGTGCCGTAGTTCTCAACCAGGGGCCCACGAGGGGCCTCAAACAGGTTTCAGGGCCTCCAAGCAGGGCCAGCATTAGACTCGCTGGGGCTCAGGGTAGAAAGCCGAAGCCCCACCGCATGGGGCTGAAGTCCAGGTCCCTGAGCCCCGCCACCCGGGGCTGAAGCTGAAACCTGAGCAGTGTAGCTTTGTGGGGGCCCCAGTGGCATAGGGCCCCAGGCAATTGCCCTGCTTTCTACCCCACTAACCCCGGCCCTGGCTTTTATATGCAGAAAACCAGTTGTTGTGGCACAGGTGGGCCGTGGAGTTTTTATAGCATGTTGGGGGGGCTTCAGAAAGAAAAAGGTTGAGAACCTCTGGGCTTATGGATAGTTACTGATCCCCAACCTGCCCTCAAAACCCTTGCACAGTGGTGTACAGGGAGCCCATTCCAGGCACTCCTCTTCAAAGGCTTCCTACCTTCCCCTGCACCATTTCTGCTGCATTTAGGGCCTTCTTTAGGCCAGAGGATTATTTGGCCCTTAAAGTATTTTCATACTTGATATGACCTAACGCAGAGCATTACATTACATCATTAAATATAGTCATTCAAAATGTTGCCACAGGGTGTTTTTTGTTGTATTGTTGCAGAGCAGGATTTTCTCCAAATGGTGATAGCTCTTTTGTTGGATTAGAGATGCATACTAACTATGCAAAATTAGCACTTTCCTTATCCACCATGTCCCAATATGGATTGTTCCATCTTGTCCCAGTATTCATTGCTCCATCTTGCCCTGGTATACAACAATCCTGGCATTAGTTCCAGCTGGTGAATTACAATTGTGTTTTATTACAACATAACTCTAGCAGTTTATCCTCAAGGCAGTTGATAGAAATTGTGCAGGAATGGGCCCCTCGGCAGTTCCCAAATGAATGGAAGAAAGCTATAATATCCATTTTGCCTTTAACCATTTCAAATAATGGGCCAAAAATGAAGCTGTAAATACATCTTCATTTGGCCCCAATATGTAAACTACACTAATGGAGCATCTGAGTCTACAATTTAGATTGGCTCTCTTAGCCATGAGTCCCTTAGACATCACCTTTGAATTTGACCCTTTGAGTTTAAGGGTGTCTCGGTGTAATTTATCTACTGAGGATGAATTATGTGTGTCACTACATTGTGTCATATTGAAAGTCTTGTCCCTTTGCCTTGACACATTTAAACTTATCTACTGTTTGGCTAATGGAGGGTCATAGTGCTCTGTAAATGTGTAATTTCACCAGTGTCACAACAGATTTACACCAGCATATGTAAAATCAGAGTTTGGTTCCTGAGTATATGCAGGTGTGATTTCTAGCATCTCTTTCTTTTCCTCTAGGTATGGCATTTTGTTCAGAATTCATTTTTCCTATCATATTCTGCGGCGAAATCCCAGTGATTTGCTGGGTCTATCTACATATTGAAAATATCTGTTTTATAAACATTATCTCCTTTACCATCTGCATATTTAATCTGGTTAAACTCTTTTGTTGCTGCTTATAATTATTTTAAGGTCTTTTTGTTTCTCCATGTTGTGTTCATAGCTGCATTATGTGGAATTCTTTCTTTTTCTTAATCCAGTGTCTCCTAACAATTATAAGATAAATATAATTTGTTTCTCCTTCATCTCTGTACAATATATTAGAAACAAAAAAGAATTATGGCAAAAAGTTGCATTTTCATATAAAAAAGATAGGTCCATCCTATGGGAAAAAATGAGTATGTGATCCTTTAATTAAAGACTGTATATGCTCAATTGGTCCAAATTAAGGTTGCACAGGCATCTGTAATTCTAGCTTTTGAATGCTGACTTTGCAACCTTAATGTTTTTTAATGTAGTTCTTCTGTGTAGAATTTCCTAGGTTTTTAAAAAATCAAATACAACAACAAAAAAAGAAAGAAATTCCATTGTGGTATCATATTGATGTCCACATGGGTCATCAGCAGGGTTGGAACCTTTAGATTCACTGCACAGACTTCCACCACTTGAGCTAACAGAGTAACTGATGACAATAGTTGATTGTCATCCTCTGTATTGTTGTCCCTTTTCGACCTGAGCAGCTAGTCAAAGTTCAGTGTCCTGGGGATGTTCCAGTTGGAAGTAGAAATTGGTGATGGAGTCTGATATTTTCTTTGAGGCAGTCTTGTTTACTTACAAAGTACTGCTTCTCTGAACACAGGAAGAACAAAAAACAGGGGATAGCTTCTTTGCTTACAGCCTCTTTAGCCAGCACCAGACCCAAAGCTCTCTCTAGTTTCTCCCAAGGTCAAATACTGTGCTTATGAGTTCCTTCTTGGCTTTCTTGCTCTCCTTTGATGCCTGGTCTACACTACAAAGTCAAGTCAATATAAGTCACCTTGCGTTGATCTAGTTGTCTATGAGTTTAGTCTCAAATTTGTCTCTCACCGATGTAAGTGACCTGTTATGGCACCAGATCTCCTCGCCCTCCCTCCCCACAACGTTCCACATAGCATCAGGGGCTACATCCCTATCCCTATCATTCCATGCTGGGGGCATTAAGGAAAATCACAACTTCACATACACTGACCTGGGAGAGCCGAGGGTGGATGTGTAGCCAAAAGAGATGAAATGGACATGAATGTTCTTTACCTTTGTAAAGTTCTGTTCCTTTAATTTATTTTATACATTTTTATTGTATGTCTTTTTAAAATTGCATATTGTTTGTTTGCACTGGTTTTGGTATGCAATAAAATCAATTTGTTGGTAAATAATTCATCTTTATTACTTCACAACATATGCTGCAGAATCTATAGCGTTACTGAAAGCACTCATTAATTGTTACTGTGGAGGGCAACAGAACTCGGGTTCAGTGACAAACACAGTGTAATAATTATAAATGCACAGCAAGCACCATGAAATTAATAGGTTCATTAACAGACAGTGTTATATTTATAAATGTATACAAATGTATACCAAAACTTCAGGGTCATGTAGAGTACTGTCCACCACACCACATTACTGTGGCTGCCTGTTAAAGTGCTCTTTCTAGTAGCCCTTGTGTTCAGCAGTCCAAAATAGGCAGACAGTCACTCCATCTCCGCCAGTACTGGGTTTACAATGGTGCCATGGCGCCGGGCCTACATTCAGAAGGGGCCCTGGCACCCAGACCATGGCCCCGCCCCTTCGCTCCATCCTGAGTCCCTGCTGCGCTTGGCTGCTTGCTCGTCTCTGCCTCTCCGCTCTTGCCCCCTGCTTGCTCTTCTCCGCTGCCTCTCTCCCCATGTGAGCGGTGGTTGGGGTTTCAGGAGGATGAGGCCAAGCAGGGGCCCACAAAAGATTAATCCAGCCCTGACCTCCACCCCAGTGGAAACATTTGCCTCACAGATATTATTCAGGATAAAACAGGCTGCTATAACCATTGGGATAGTTTTTTCACTGAGATCCAGTCTTGTCAGTAAACAATGCCATTATCTGTTCAGTTTACCAAAAGCACATTCTTCTGCCATTCTACACTGGTAGCTGAATATTTCCTTGGTACTGTCAAAGTGACTGGTGTCCGGTTTCACGAGCCCAGGGAGCTGGGTCCCCCAGACCACTATTTGCATTTCAACATTGTCGTTGGTAATCTGCTGGTTAGGAAATAATGTCTCTGCTTGTAGTTTTCTGAACAGTCCTGTGTTCTTAAATATGTGAGCATCATGCACCTTCTCTGACCAGCCAACACTGATGTCAGTGAAGCAACACTGATGTCAGTGATCCACCAATGCTTGCAATACCTAGAAAAGTAGCCAGAGATGTACTTTGTGGCAAGGTGGGCTGGTGTCAAAATACGGATATGTGTGCGGTCTTTTGCCCCACCGCACTTTGAGAACCCCATTGCTGCAAATCTATCAGCTATGTTCTGCACATTACTAAGCTTTACAGTCACGCATAGCAGGAGATGATTAATGGCCTTACACAGCTGCATGACCATGGTCCCCTCTGTAGATTTTTCCAACTCCAAAATGACTCCACTGACCGGTAGCAATCAGGCATTGTGCGATAGCGCAATTGTCACATGCTTCTCAGGTGTCAGTGTAGCTCTCATTCTGGTGTACTTGCGCTGGAGTATTGGGGTGAGTTCAGCACACAGATCCAGGACTGTGGCTTTTCACATCCGAAAGTTCTGCAGCCACTGCTCATCATTCCAAATCTGCATTTTGATGAGATCCTACCAGTCAGTGCTTGTTTCCCAGGCCAAGAAGTGGCACTCCACCACCTGCAGCTGCTCTATTAATGGCACTGACAACTTTGAATTGGTTTTGCTATGTCTCACAGTAATTTGTCTTCCATGAAATCATCATGTCTCCTGCTGCTCTGGTTCGTCCTATGGCTCTGCAAATACCAAAGGATCATTCATCCTGTGTTTGCAATGCTCAGGACAAGAGTCCAGAGCTGTGTGGGCATCATGATTCTCTCAGCTGTGGTGGATAGCAAGAAGTGCCATGTGGTTTTGTGGGATTTTTAAAAAAGGTGCAGAAATTATGGGCTATGGATAACATTATAGAATGGAGAAAGTTGCCTCATGGGAACTTGATCCCTTGCTCTCAGTCACACCTGTGTGACTCATTTCTGCCCCACCATGCATTGCCAAAGTCTCCTAAGACAGTGAACTAGACAATGGCAAATTGCACACTGGTTTCACAACCTCAGGGGTTCCCCTGGGAAAGGCAGATTAGCACTGCATGTTCCTAACGCTGTTGCAAGCATTGCAAAGCATTTGGGGGAGGGTCAAAGGTGTGAGTGGAGAGTGGAAGATTCTTTTGCAGGATACAAGAGGCCAAAAGGGGAAAGAGAAAGAGAGCAGAGAATGGGTTAACTCAGCACTGCAGCTAGCAAGCACAGTCCAACGATAAGATGCTGGCCTCAGTCCAAGGTCATGGCACTAGATGAGAAGTTTATCTGTCACCCAGCCACAGCCAGCCATGAGAAAACCTGGGCTGCAGAGATGGAAAACACAGGTGAGATGACGAGGGGGGAGCAGAGCTTTGCGTCCCTGGAGCCGTTGTGTTTTGGGAAGGCGAAGAAGACCACAGAAAGCCGGTTTGGACTGGCACAAAGAGCACCAGGAACAGAGGTCATGGAATGGAACACCCTCAAAGGAACCCAGGACTTAAAACCCTCCTGAGAGCTGGAATAATTTGGAGATCACAGCGGACCCTGGACGACCTGTGCACACAGGACAGAACTCCCGTCCACCCTTCTCCCTCTTCTTCTTACGTTACACCCAGGCCTGGCCAGCCTCGGGTAGTGCATGTGTGAGTATGAAAGTGGGTTAGGGATTGGGGCACTAACGCTTTCTTCCTTCCTCTGAGTGACATGGGGAACACCTCCCCCCCCAAGCACTCTCCACTGTTATTTTATTATTTTATCAATAAAGCTTTAAAACCCAGTTGCTTGATGTGCTCCATCATCTTCCCCCCCAAAAATGATCCTGTGGCCTCAGCCTGATCACCTGATGCCTCAGGCAGATTGGTAACAGAAATCTGTTACACTGGGATATTTACCTATGGTGCACTGCACTGTGCATTGACACAAGCACTCCTGGTGAATATGTGCAGTGGCAACCCAAGGAGCAAATCATGCATGTGCATGAGCGATATACTAACTGCAGTGGATTTATGCTGACTTAACTTGCATTGACCAAAATTTGTAGTGTATACATGATCTTAGTTTCTCCCAGTTTGTCTAATCCACACTTCCCAACTAGACTTTTTCCAGACACACTTCCTCCCCACTCCTGGTCAGAACAATTTCTATTGGACTCCTCCACCCTCTGCATCATTATTGGTAGTAGGCTGAGTGTTTTGAAACACTGGGATAGGCATTGTAATAGTGTGTAACACAGTGCTATGTATATCAGAAGTAAACCAGAAATTTGTAGTAGTGACATTACAAATGAGGCCTTCATATATAAATTTTATTGTGTTTAGTTAGAACTGTAAGATCACGATTCCTACAGAGGACAGTTCACTTATTTACCAGATCAGTAGTCAGGTGGCACCAGTGTTGTTAGATGTTTAGCTGCGTGTGTGTTCTCCCTGTGTGCTGCCCCAGCTCTGCGCAGACAGCCAGCACAGCAGACTTTGCGCAAACCACCCAATGACCACAAGATTCATTAAGGTACGAAGGCACCAGGCCAGGTTTATTGTCGACAAAGCACAGTAATAACACCTGGCAGACTCTATCAGGCTACTAAGACATGTATGCCCGTGACAATGGACGCAGCTCAGTGAATGGCAGGACTTTCCATTCCCCCCTCGGCTGGACCAAGACACTTTCTCAGAGATACCTCTTTATACCCTGATACAAACAAGTTATGTACTGCCCCGCTAACATAGTTAGTTACTGCCCCTTGATGTGGCTAGTTATCACCCATCTCCTTGTACATGTTGGTTCAATCAAAATATCCTTATTCATCACACTGTTATTCTGACCTTATCTTTTAGAAGGGTGTCAGTGTGTTCCTGTTATCCTTGGGGAATGTTTCTGGTACCATCCTTGATATTGGGATGTTCTGGTACCACTCTCTGGAATGCATTGGCGCGAGCACTCTGTGCCTAGCACGTCTTCGGAATGTGTGTTTCTGCAATACCTGCCTTGTGCTTGCCAGATTCTGTGACCTTGCAAGCCGACAGAGCCTGACCTTTGCTCAGAGCCTGGCTTTTGCTACCCTTGCTTTGTATCAGCAAAGCACTTGCCCACTATTTTCGTTCAGGCCTTAGGCCTCACACCAGGCCTCTAATACCAGGCCTTATGTTTCAGGCTCTCTTTCTGCTACACTTCTCTGGACTGGCTCCTAGCCTAAGCTTGTCTCCTCAGGTTCCTCATCTAATCTAATATCTACCCTGCCTCCTCCAGCTCCTTGTCCCACTCTCTTTGCCAAGTCCCATTTCTCCCCTCCCGCACCTGTACCTCAACAACTTGTGAGATCTGAGTCTGCTCTTCCTTTCACCCTCTTACTCCCAGTCTCCTTGTCCAGTCAGTCCCAGTGGCCATCTCCCCCTGCTTCTCACCCAATCTGAATTTTTCCCTTCCAACCATCTGACTCCCTGTTCCTCCCCATTTCCTTCAATGGTTCCCAGTTCCAGTCTCCCCTCCATTCAATTTAGATATCCATTTACACAAGTGGTTTGAAACTTCCATATTTGTTGCTGCTATAACATGATTAAGTGATACAAGTCATGGGAACATTTCTTTTAGAGCTTAACTTCTGAGGCTGTTTATTCACAAGCAATTTAGATATAGACCACACTGATTGTTTCTTTAACATCTTAAATCAGCAGTCATCTGTGGCCTCAAGGTAAGAAAAAGAAATATTTGCCAAAATTAGGCTTAAAATAATTCTTTATGTGAAGATCTCATAAGGATCTTACGGTTGATCCTCTGAGGTTTTTCTTTCTTTGTCTTCACTTTTAAAAAATGTACAAGAATAAAATTCCTCCGTGGAACTACTGGTAGCTTCTCTTTTCAACTCCTTTCCTGCTGGAGAAAAATATCACCCTGGCTGAGTCATTAGTCAACACAGAGCACCAAAAGTAAAGCAGCACAACAAAACACTAAATTCTACCCATCTGGAACATATCAGAGATTCAGTCAGAGGGAGGAGCATGGGTTAGAAAGTGTTTGACCTAAGTCAGGCTTCACCACCCAAAATTTAGAGGGCAAATCAGGCCTTCCATGACAGGAGTGTTTGAGGGACATTCTTATGATTAGGAGGCATGATCTACAAATTTGTGCAAATATTACTTTAACCCAGCAATGGCATAGCCAAAATCCTCAGTGAAAATGATTCCTCTTTGGGTAAGAAATTATCCACACCTGGAAATAGGAAGTGGTTTGTACATGGGACATCTGCTAGCCAGAATATACAGTAGGAGCATATGCTGGTTTTGCATTGTTAATAATGCATCCTTTTTTTTTTTCTGGTCAGATAACATGGTTCCAGTTTGCTCTGTATTGTGCATTTATTGAGCACTCCTGTGATTACTGTGCAAAAGATCTCAGCTATCTAAGTCTAGATAGAGCCTACTCTTAAAATGTCTTCATTTAAAAATAACTGATACTCTTTCTACTTGTGCTGACAACAAAACTTAAAGAATGAGCAATTTGTTACTCAATATGTAAATATTTTGTGGTACTAATAAAAATATTAAGAAATGCTCAATTGTTTTTCATTTATGCAATTGTTTTTCATTTACGCAATTTTCATTTATGCAATTGTTTTTCATTAATGCAATTTTCATTTATGCAATTTTCATTTATGCAATTGTTTTTCATTTATGCAAACAGGCTCTCAAGTTTAAAATTTTAAAAATAAAGAATTGCAATTATGTTGACTACTGTGTAATGTTGAACAATGAAGGGTTTTTTTCTTAATTTTTCTTCAAACTTAAATTTACAAAAAATAACTTGGATATCTTATTATTTTGCCAGTTAGAAAAATCATCTCATCATAAAATTTTCCACCATAATTCAACCCTCCAGCTCTGCCTTATGTGTGAGGGTGATGTCAATACACAAGTGGTACGTGCAGGGTGAGCTGTACCTCTGCCCTCTCTGTGTTCATCTGTGGGAATCCATTCCAAGTGACAGATGCAGTACCTGCACTTCTGTCAAGGTGGACTCCTGTGACTCACCCCATTTTTAGACTGGGCTCCAGATTGCAGCCCCCCGTTTACCCACCATGTTTCCCTAGCAGGCTCAACTGGGTTTGGTGCTTACCAGAGATTTTCCTTTGAGAGCTGTGAGTGGTATGAAATACAGGACAACTTCTTCAAAACAGGTATGTTTTATTTATCCACAGGAATGTAGCGATCAGAGAGAAAGGGGTCGAAACAATTTAAGGCCTACGCCTGTATTGTCTTAACTGAAGCTTAGTACTTCCCTCAAGATAGAAGCCCATCTTATCTCAGGTACCCCGGCTTCTCAGAAGTGGGTTACAGTCTCCTCCTTTGCAAACCCTGCCTCCTCAGTTCCTTTCAGCTTCAGGATAGAGGCCTTTTAATCCATCCCAAACGCTGTTTGATTTTTCCCACTTAGTAGCCCCAGTGGGGCTGGAAATCCATCCAGTTTGTCAATCTGAGCAAGATGGGGCAATGGGGGGGAAGAACTGTATTGTTTAAATACCAGTGATTGGTTATCTGGAACCACTGACTTTGGGCTTGTATACATGGTGGGGAAATGCACCCTAAGGGGGATGTGATTTCTAAAGCACACAAATGTGTTGTGCACTAACTGGCCTTTGTAGACCCTGCTGGTGTGAACTAAAAGTTCTACTATAGTGTGCATTAATGCAGCACTGTTTTAAAGCACGACATTAAAGCACAGTAAGGAATTTTTAATGCACACCAGCAGGGTCTACATGGACCAGCTAGTGCACACCATGTTAGTGTTCTTTAGAAATCACACCCGCATAAGGTGCATTACCCCAATGTAGACAAGCCCTTTAATGCCTTCAGACATGCAATCCCACCTAAGACTGAACTTTTCCTTATATTTTAACAAGAAATACCACGTCCAGCAAACAGATGGAGGGACACATAAGAGCCACAAAAAATATTACAGATATTTCCCAAGTTCTTAACAATCAGCATGTTACTTAGTAATTGAGAAGTCTACCATGTATATTACTTACACCACATAACAGTAACTATGAGATCTTTACTCAGTAAGTTACATGTGTGTCAGTTTTAGTTGGAACAAGTAAAATACTATCTAAATAATAAAAAATCTAATATTAAAAGTCACAATACTGGCTTGAGAAAGGAAAAGAGCATTATTATTAATGCTGTTCAGGGCTGAACTTAATGGGAAATCCAACACTGAAACTTTGTTCTTTTGAATCTGTGTTCTGGTGGTAGCCTGTGTACGCGTGGGTCTGTTCAGGTCAATGGGAGTACTGCTTACGCGTCCAAAGCCAAAATAGGATGGTGTATGTCTTTGCATAGATATAATCACTCTAGTACCGTACACATAATATGACAACCCAAAATTAAAAAGCATCCACCAAATGCTAGAATAATGCAACAGTTCAATTAGTTATGAAAAGAGAAAGTGTTTAAGCACATACTGAAAATTCCATAGAGATTAGTTCCATAGGATTTTAAAATAAAAGATGGCTTAACCCCATACCATACCAGAAACCAGCAACAACTCTGATACCATATGGAGCCACAGAGTGTTCTTATTCCATTAATAAATTTTGGGTTATTTTAATCTCCAGGCTTCCATTGTCTAAGCATATTTCTGTCATGCCCTGGCTGGCTCACTAGCATTTGAAGAACTTACTGTAGCTAGATCAGTGGATCTCAAACTTTTGTACTGGTGACCCCTTTCACATAGCAAGCCTCTGAGTGCGACCCCCCCCCTTATAAATTAAAAACACTTTTTTATACATTTAACACCACTATAAATGCTGGAGGCAAAGCGGGGTTTGGGATGGACGCTGACGGCTCGCGACCCCCCCCCAGGGTAATGACCTCATGACCCCCTGAGAGGTCCCGACCCTCAGTTCTAGAACCCCTGAGCTAGATGGTTTTCTATCAGTGATGTGAAAATTTTTATCTGCACTTTAATAGTAAACAGATTCTTGAGGCAGATTATCTTTGTCTATGTCTCTCCATCCTGATAGTCTAAACACTATAATTTCTGTTGGGTTCTCCTACTCTCGCTCATTATGGACATGATGAAAAGCCCATTGAAGTCAATGGGAAAACTTTCATCAGGTCTTAATATTTATCCTGGAAGATGATCACTTGGAAAAACATCTGATATTAACCCCCAACTAAAATTAGCAAGATTCAGGCTTGTCCTGGTCTCTGCAGTATTAGTAAATATTGCAGCTCTTGGTGACAAATACAGTATTCAGATCCATTCAATAATTTCTGGATGTAGCCCAAATTCCTTAACCACCATAAGCAAGTACCTCCAATCAGTTCTGTCAAATGCTTTCTATATATCCAAGGAGACCACTAGCTCCATGCTGGCAATGGAGGGTGCAGTGAACCACAGTAATTCAGAATTTTCTTAAGCTTCATAATCAACATGCTATATGAGAGTGGTAGCACTTCGTTTCTAAATGAGGCTTTGAGCACCTTGAATAATAGCAATGCAAGTTGGGAGGCCAGCAATGTGTGTAAAACTCTGACCAGAAACCATTTGCTTCTCTTTTATTTAGTTATGGCATATATCTGTTCTACTCAAATGAAACATTTCAATCCATGAAATGAAAATCTTGAGGTTTTGTAATTATTTATATAAATATTCACAAGGGCTGAACTACACATAAATTTCTTTGATTTGGTTTTATGAGTGGGTCAGAAAAATATTAATGAGCAGTGCTGACAACCTGATACAGAATTTCTCGTCACAGGGTAGTTTTTGTTGTAGAAGACTTTTTATAGGTTGTTAGGTTGGCTTCACTTTTATATGTTTTGTGACTACAGGAATCCATGTTGGTTTCAAGGTGGAGATTTTATGCCCACATAAGCTGTAAATTAATTTTCCCCACTCTTTTATTTCTTTTGGCGTTGTAAACAACTTCCAGTTAGAACTGGTTTTCCTAAGGGGTTTTTTAGAAGGGGCTTCCTGCCTTTTTTAAGGGGTTTCCTGGGCAAGTGTATAAAAGACTGCCCCGAACACGGCCTCGGGGCTGTCCACCTGGGTGGCAGCCAGGGACGGTCATGGGTCATGGGTCCTACCTGCAGGCATCTATCCACCATAGTGATAGGAGGGCTAGGAATTTTCCTTCAACAGCTTCCTCACCTGCAAGAAAGGGAAAAAGAGAAGATACGTCATCTGCCATTGTTCTCCTGGATACATCATCTTCTGTACCCAGTGGTCCCGAAGGAGCATCAAGCGACTCCTTGGAGATCCTCTCCAAAGGCTTACCATTAGCCAGAGGATTGAGGTCCCAAGAAACCGCCGTCGCTTCAATCCATGGAGAAGGGGTTTTTTTTAATATCTATCTGTTTATAGGGTTGAGTTTGGGGGTAATCACTGTATTGTGTCATTTTGCTGTTTATTCCCCTTCTTATCTGTCCCACCCTTTGTTATAAACCCTTCAATACACTTTATTTGATTTTATCTTTATTGCTTGACTCCTCATTATTTAGGGTGGGAGGGTCCTCTCTGCAGGAGAAAGGGGTCCTACCGGATGATAGCTGCTGAGCAAGGAGGCCAAACCTAGGGAGACAGGAAGCATAAGGGTCTCTTGTTTTAACACACACACACACACACACACACTCCTCCTTTGCCTTTCAGTCCTTTCCCCCTCTAACAGGCTGGACCCAATTATACTGGTAGCTGTAATTAGATATTTCTATTTTAGGCTGAGTTTTAAGAATTGAGAAATGTTAGGCAACCAGTTTTTATGCAGAGTGTTCCGGCATTACTGTGAGAGGAGTGTTTGCAAAGTAGGTTATTAAGAAAATACAACCATAATTAGGAAGTAGTTAACATCACAGGGCTGGTCTACACACACTCTGAGCAACTATTTTAACAAAATTGGTTACCTTTAAAAAGTAAATGTGACTGGAACGTGAGATAGGCATACTCAAAGTGTGTGTAGACCAGCCCACAATAGGGATCTCAGCACTTGAATGACCACAGTTATCACCACTCCTCCACGAAAGATCTGCTCCCCACAGGAACTTCTTAATCTCCTTCATGCTCATGTATCTTCCTCCAGGCATCTGAACTGGCTTACTATTAATTCCATAGAATCTTCAGGACCCAACGTTCCATCTGACAGCTTCCCTTTCCAGCTCTCTTTAAAAACCTTCAGATGCTGTTTAACCAGCAGGGAAAGGCAGAAAATATTATTCACATTCCCCCTCTTTTCTTCCCTTTCTATCTGTTCCTTCTTTTATTTAGTTATTTTATTTCTATCCTTGTTTTTCACTCTGGCTGCTAATGTAAGGGATACGAGAGTGGGGAAGATTTTCCTTAACTTTCAACAGGAGCCCATTGTAGGCACTTCCTCAGGGCAGGGACTACAGTAAAACAACCAAGTTTCATATTAAATTATGGTATGTCAACACTTTTCATTTAATGTTTTAAATATTAATAATGACTAATTATGAAGTTTTTTCCAATACAGATTTAGTAGTGGCAAATATGTATGTGGCAATACGATTTATGATGCTGAACTGGCTAGACAGGAGTGCAAACGTTTTAAAAACTGATAACATTCAGAATTAAATTGTCCTGTCATCTATAATTTTGCTGCCACAGTTTTCCATCATTTTGATACAACAAAGTGTGATCTAACGTCAGGGGTGAAAGTAAGTCTAGGGACTTACCGGCACGGGGCTGGGCTAGAGCCGGCTCTGCCAGGGCGGAGCCTCAGGCGGAAGGGGCGGGGCTGGGGAGGGTCAGAGCTCTGGCAGCGGTTTAAAGGGCCCGGGGCGGTAGCGGAGGCAGGAACCCTGGGCCCTTTAAATCGTCCCCAGAGCCCCACTGCCGCTTCTCCAGGGCTCCAGCAGCAGGGCTCTGGGGACGGGGCTCTGGCTGCCACTACTGCCTCGGGCCCTTTAAATCGTCCCCGGAGCCTACCGGAGCCCTGGGGAAACGGTGGTGGGGCTCTGTGGACGATTTAAAGGGCCCGGGGCTCGGCTGCCACTACCGCCCTGGGCCCTTTAAATTGCCGCCCCCAGCCCCGCCGCCGCTCCCCAGGTCTCTGGCAGCAATTTAAAGGGCCGGGGACTCCAGCCGCTGCTGGGAGCCATAGGCCCCTTAAATTGCGCCTGGGGAAGCTGATCCACTCCGGTACAGTGCACCGGCTCTTGCCAGTATGCCATACTGGGGCATACTGGCTTACTTTCACCTCTGTCTAACGTCCTTCAGAAACATAGCTTTGCAGCAGAAATCTAGATCTTTGGTTTAAATGTTAGAAGAGAAAGAAGGAACTCATGATTACGTTCCATCAGCCACATTTCAGCCTCTTCCTGTTCTGGGCTCAACCTATGACCTTTGCATTTGGGGTCAGTCATTTGGCTAAGAAATAGAAAAGATCCATTGCTCTCTTGAATGTTTTTTTATTTTGTCTTTGGTGGCATTAGTTTTTTGTTAAGAAGTTCAGAACAGCGTTCCACTGAGACTGTGACAGTAACGCACTTTGGTCAGTCTGGTACCTATCAGATTTCTCTTTCAATTTATTATATTAGTTTAGTGCATTATTGTAAAGCCCCCTTGTTGTGTAAAATACAATCTACGTTTTGCCCAAATTCCTCCTCATGCTCACTGCAAATTTCAATATATAATTACTGCAGATGTAGAGGACCACTATTCTGTATAAACACAAGCTAATTATCTTTACTTTTAAGACCGTTCACTGCCTAGCTTTGCCTTGCCTATCCTCTCTTATATACTATTACTGACCCGGGCCTTGCCAATAATGCCAGCTCATTGCCCACTAGTCTAGTTTTCCCTTAGGAATCTTTATGCTGTTTCTCATGCTGTCCCTATGCGTGTGAGTTTTTCCTTTAACTTTTTTTTCTTTCTTCACGTGTAGTATCTAGTGTGAACCTGAGAAATTAAATCTTTCTGGAGCAGAATAGCCAGGACAGAGTGTTTCATCCATTTCTTTAAACTGCTCATTTTGTGCTACATTGAGGGGGGATGATATTAGTATAAAAGAATGTTTCAACTTTCTTATCAAGTTCAAATCTTTCCTTCACTGTTTAATGATATAATTAATTACTAATCTTTTCTATTTTTCTTATATAGAGGACAAACAGTTCCTGAATGAAGCTGAAATTGAAAAACTGCTGAAAGGCCTAGAAAAGGGACTTGAATTATCATTGTGGCTATTTTTTTATGATGATCAGAACATCAATAATGTCTCATTTGCAGGGTCAACAGACTTAGTGTTCTGCTTTTCCGTTTCAGTACACAATTTCATTCAGTTGAGTTGCACTTTGAAGAATTCAAAGACAATGATTTTCTGCACAGTTGAGATGAGCACAAGTCCTCCCTATCTTGCTACTTAACAAATGTTTACATTTTATTTAGAAAAAATGGTTTTATTACATCAGTCAATTCACTTACTCGTTCCCTACCACTTCCTTCCACCCTACCCACGTTGAATCAGATAAATTATTACATTGATATTTGGTAATCACTGATCACCCATTTGCAACATTGACCAGTAGCTTTCACATTTACTACAGGTATGATGAAAAACAACCCTAGTGAATTCAACATTGTGAAGACGGAAAAAGAAGACAAGCTAGGCAGCTTTACATAGAACCACACTGGGCTTGTCTTCACTAGACTTTACCAATTAACTTGAGGTACCTTTCACATTTATAAAAGCTAATATGGACATCCCCCATGCATTTCATGCAGGCCAGAAACATTTGTTTCTTACCCTAGACTGATGCCCTGCCCACCTTCCAGAAGTATCTAGATTCTAGCAAGTCAAGCCACTCTAGCACATCACAACTCAATGCATTCCCTTCTCTTTGGTATCCATTGCCAGCTGATTTTTATCTACTAGCCACACCTCTCTCCAATAACTAACAGTAGACTTTGTCATGCTTCTGTAATCTGTTTATTGTCAACTAATTTGTCTAAGAGGCATTATAAGAGCTTTGTTCACTTCCCTTTTAACTTTTTAGGATAATTAGTTTTAATTCACAGACTGAAAATGGAGTCTAATGCTTCAGTATAAAAAACTTTCAAATGCAGAAAGTATTTCAGAGTGACACAGATTTTTTTAAAAAATAGATAAAAGCTGGAAAAACTAGAAAAAACCTGGGTGGGGAATCCCCCATTGGGCTGGGCTTTCAAGAGGAATAAAACATTCACAATGGGCTTTTCACATTCCTAGATGACTGTTTTAATAGACCACATTGGATTTTCCATTTTTTTTAATAATGGGTGTTAAACCAAAATTTAAAACCTAATTTTAAAAAAGTTATATAATTTTATAGCCTACAGTGTATGCAAATAAGTTTTGTGTCTTTATTCTCATCTCCAAGGCATACTTTTTCCCAATCCTTTGGGTGCAATTCATTTTTTATTTCACACACAAAAGCAATTTTGTTAATAAAACACAAAGGCGAACACATAATAGTACAGTTATGTAAATAAAAGGACACATGGGCAATTAGGGTATGTGAAGCGTTTTTGAAATAGTTGTAAAGATATTTGTAAAACAGTTCAATCTTTTTACTCAGTAACAGTCACAGTATCTGCTTAGTATGTTAATGCTTGATCACACCTTAAAACTTTAAATGTTTGGCAGTGGATTGAAATAGAACCTTTATTGCTTGAGGCTGCTGATACAAAATAAATATTTTTGCAATGTTAATCAACTGGAATGTTCACAGCATACACTATCAATGGGCAATTTTTGGCCAAAAATAATAAGGCTTTATTTATTTATTTGCAGTGTTCCAGTGGAAAAAAACTTCACCTAAAAATATTTGATTGAAAATGTTTCTTTTAAAGAATACTTTTTTAAAAAGTGTCATGTAGCATTATTGTGATTAAAATAAAAAGTGTTGCTGATGAACTCTTATATTGGTGATTTTTTAAAATTAAAATAAAGGATTACATGTAAACCATTCATACTTTAGTATCTTTGTTTCCATAACTTGGAAGAAAGGGTGAAGAAGCACAGAATTTTGATTTGGCTCGGTTGCTCTTTGACTTGAGGCCAGTTCTGATTACCATAGTGATGGAGAGCAGCAGTGGGAAGAAAGGAATCGGGATCTATTATTAAAAGTGGGGAATGACAAATCATGGGAAAGTACACAAAGAACGAAAGCTTTAAGAGAGGACAAAACTTACTTGGGAAAATAATGAAATGAAAAGCAGAAGAAGAGGAGGAAGAGAGGATCAACTAAGAAGATAAATGTCTGAAATAATTAGATAAGAAGAAAACTTACCCTGAAGATGTCCACTGATGATACTTAACTCAAATTTTCTGATTGTGGTTGGTGCATATCCTCCATCAGCACATCACAAATTAAATGTTTCCATGAATTTGCCCTTTTTTAAAATGCTTGCATCAAGTCCTGGGATTATATGTACAAAACTGGTTAATAAAGATAATATGAAACTGGAGACAGTACAATAGAAATTAACTAGTAATTCAAGGGTCCTTGGGTCTGATTCAACAAGTTATTTAGGTATTTAGCAAGGTGATGAGCATCTTCAAGTCTTATTCAAGAAAATAGGAGCTAAGGATGCTCAACAATGCACAGGATCAGGCCCTACAATTTGTGGATAAAACACATGAATAGTCCCATTGACTTAGATGAGAGTACACACGAGCTTAAAATTACACAAGAAACTTGTTGAATTGGGGCCTTAGTAATTCAGTAGGGAAACTATGGGCCCAGGGCCAGCTCCAGGCACCAGCTTTCCAAGCAGGTGCTTGGGGCGGCATTTAGAATGGGGTGGCCGTCCATGTCCCGCAGTGGCAATTCGGCGGCAGCTCCACCACTCTTGCGGTGGCAGCAATTCGGCGGTGACTGCTTGGGGCGGCAAAATTGGTAGAGCCACCCCTGTATGGGCCAAAGTCAGTCCTGGCATAACTAGGCACAAATGCCTTTTACTTACATAGGAGTTACCCACCCATGTATATGAAGCCCGATTTAATGCTAAATATATGTTCTTTAAAGATTGGATGTGGGATTCACTAAAACAGCATTACAAAGAGTGTAGAAAAGAAATATACTATTCCATAGTAAATACAAGAATAGAAGGAATCATGAACTTAAGAAATCAAAGTAGATTTTTATTTACATAGAGGAAATATTAATATTAGAGATGGGCCTGCATCAAAATCCAAGACCAGGACACACCAAATGTTATGGAGAAGGAGTTCTCAGAATCCAAGATCAGATCTGAATCTGAATTTCCTGTCTCATTCCCATCGCTATGAAAGGACAAACCTAAACACCTGAATTTTCGTGGGGCTCAAAATATGAATCTTGTTCTCACCTTGAGGTAACTCAGTGCACAGACTAAACTATTGAGGGCAGCATTAGATGCACCCACATACATTGAGTTTAAAAATAGGAAGAATATGCTGATCTCATCTGGAATACTGTGTGAAATTCAAAAGGAGAGGCATGGCATAAAGAACTTTTTAACTAACATTTTCCAGCACAAAACATTCCCTCCACTACAGAATAGATATTGCCAGTTGTTTCTTGTCAGGACAGGCTTTGAACTGAACCAACAAGGAAACTGAATTACTTCACTGTTTTAAGTGTGAGATTGCTTTGGGGCAAAGAGTGGAATTTACATCAGTTCTATCACATCTTTTCTCTTTTGCTTGCATATGTAACCAAACACTGAAACCCAATTTTTTGCATAGTTTGTTTTAAGGAATGTTTTATCAGCATTTCACATTTGTTCTGCTTAATGTTTGTGAAGAAATTAGATGCCAAATTAAAAAACAAAGTATCATATTGATCTGTTGTAGTAGCCTGTAGGCAAATGCTAAGCGCCCAAATGCATCTGAGGCCACGTCGACACTACAAACTTTGGCTGACAAAAGTTACATCAGCTTAAAGCTGCTGCAGTTAATATATCACTCATACGCATGCATCCTTGGCTTTTTGTGTCAGTGATGCGCATACTCACCAGAACTGCTTGAGTCAATGCACAGTGTGGTGCACCATAGGTAGGTATCCCCATGTGCAAATCGAAACCATCCAGAGTTCTATCTTTTGGGATGTTTTGGCAATGTGTGGGGGCAGAAATGAGTCACACAGGGTGACTGGGAGCAAGGGGTCAAGTTTCTAAAACAAATTTTGAAAGAGAAATGTGTTAAAGAGACATAGAGGTAAATGGTAACTAGGAAAAAATACAACATGGTTTTACGAAAGGTAGATTGTGCCAGACCAACCTGATCTCTTTCTTTGAGAAGGTAACTGATTTTTTAGACAAAGCAAATTCACGAGATCTAATCTCAGGATTTCAGTGAGGCATTTGATACAGTTCCACATGGGAAATTATTAGTCAAATTGGGGAAGATGGGGATTAATCTGAGACTTGAAAGGTAGATAAGGAACTGGTTAAAGGGGAGACTACAATGAGTCATACCGAAATGTGAACTGTCAAGCTGGAGGGAGGTTACTAGAGGAGTTCCTCAGGGCTCAATCTTGGGACCAACCTTATTTAACATGTCAATTAGTGACCTTGTCAGAAAAAGTGGGAGTATGCTAATAAAATTTGGAGATGACACAAAGTTGGGAGGTATTGCCAATACGGAGGAAGACCGGAAAATCATACAAGAAGATCTGGACGACATTGAAAACTGGAGTAATAGAAATGGCATGAAATTTAATAGTGCAAAGTCATGCACTTAGGGACTAACGACAAGAACTTTTGTTATAAACTGGGGACTTAATCAGAGGAGAAGCAACTGAGCAGAAAAAAGACCTGGGTCAACTGGTTGATCAGAGGATGACTATGAGCCACCAATGTGATACAGTTGTGAAAAGGCTAATGCAGTCCTATGATGCATCAGGAGAAGTATTTCCAGTAGAGACAGGGAAGTTTTAGTACCTTTACACAAGATATTAGAGAGATCTCATCTGGAATACTGTGTGAAATTCTGATCTCCCATGTTTAAGCAAGATGAATTCAAATTGGAACAGAGAAGGGCTACTAGCATGATCAAATAATGGGAAACCTACCTTATGAGAGGAGACTCAAAGAGCTTGGCTTGTTAAGTCTAACCAAAGGACGGCTGAGGGGAGATATGGTTGCTCTCTATAAATACATCCTAGAGATAAATACAATGGAGGATGAAGAGTTATTTAAGTTAAGCACCAATGTTGCCACTAGAACAAACGGCTATAAACCGGCCATCAACAAGTTTCGGCTTGAAATTAGACAAAGGTTTCTGACTATCAGAGGCGTGAAAGTCTGGAACAGCCTTCCAGTGGGACAAAAACCCTAACTGATTTCAAGATTGAGCTTGATAAGTTTATGGAGGGGACGGTATGATGAGACCTGCCTACAATCGTATATAGCTGATCTGCGACTAATAGTAGCAAATATCCCCCATGGGTGGTCATGGACACTAGATGGGGAGGGCTCTAAGTTACAACTGAGAATTCTTTCCCATGTGCCTGGCTGCTGGGTCTTGCCAAAATGCTCAGAGTCCAACTGACCTCCATATTTGGGGTTGGGAAGGAATTTTCCCAGGTCAAACTGGCCTGGGTTGTTTGTTTTTTTTCCCCCTTTTTCTGCTGCATGGGGCAGGGTCACGTACAGGTTTAAACTAGTGTAGATGGTGCATTCTCTGTAACTCAAAGTCTTTAAATCATGATTTGAGGACTTCAGTATCTCAGTCAGAGGTTATGGGTCTATTACAGGAGTAGGTGGATGATGTTCTGTGGCTTGCAATGTGCAGGAGGTCAATCTAGGTAAATGGCCTGTGTTACACTGAGGTGGGACATTTGACCAGCTGACTAAGGAAGAACAGGGACTCTGCCCTATTTAGATCTAAAGAATGCCTTTGTTCTCTGGTGAGTCCTTTGCATCCCTCCAGGGGGAATTCCTAGCCATACACTCATCAGCAACAACATAACTCTTCATAAATTATATATAAATGCTTCCTTAATTTACAGGATTAATAAATATTTTAATAGTGGTTAATCAATACTTATACTGTTAGAATCCAGCCAATCAATTGGTTGTTTGTATTCTACTGATGTGCTTACGACCATCTGTACCACAGTACTCATGTCTATAACATGCTTATTATCATCTAATAATATATTAACTCTTGTGATACAGGCGGGCCAGGGAGCTGTGGGACAGTGCTAGAGGGGAAATATATAAGCTCAAGGCTAATTAAGGTGTGGTTCCCTGTAGACTAGGGAAGGTGGCTGCAGGTTAATTGGAGCACCTGCAGTCAATTAAGGCCCTGTTAGGAACCTAATAAAACCCCATGCTTCAGGCAGACAAAGGAGAAGGAGGAGGAAGGAGAGAGGACTGGAGTTTGGAGGTGTGCTGTGAGACTTGGAAAATCAAAGCACTGAAGTAAGGGGGACCCTGCCCCAGTAGGGGAGGGAGACTCCCCTCTCCAGCATTTAAGGACTGCAGGTACCCCACCCAAGGAGGAAGAGGGTAAGAACCTGAAGGGGTTGAGAGGGGCTGGGGCTCAGAGTGAGGAGCAAACCCAGGCCCCTCCCCTGCTTCCCTCCTTTACCACCTTCCTGGGCCACTAGCGGGGCCATAGATGCCCCAAGAACAGGGGCAATGGGTGGCATCTTAGCTCCCTGCCAAGAAAAGTGCAGGACTCACCAGACTAACATCAGCCATCTTGTCACATGCTGTATAAACTATGTGACCTTTAATATAAGTACTACTGAAATAAAAGAATTATAATAAGAAAAGGAGTACTTGTGGCACCTTAGAGACTAACAAATTTATTAGAGGATAAGCTTTCGTGAGCTACAGCTCACTTCATCACGAAAGCTTATGCTCTAATAAATTTGTTAGTCTCTAAGGTGCCACAAGTACTCCTTTTCTTTTTACTGATACAGACTAACACGGCTGCTACTCTGAAACCTAGAATTATAATAGTAACGTTAATATCTAAAATTTCCTGTGAACTCTAATATTGCGTGGCTCGTTCACATAGTCGTATTCAGAAAACTACAAGCATGCAACATTCTTCCCCACACCACACACAGTGAATACATTTTTTATCTATAAAGCTCATTTCCAGCTCTTCCAGGAATGCAGCTCCCTTTAAATTAGGACTTTCCTTTCAGCAATATGGAAGTGAAAGCTATTAAAAAAGACAAATGGTTAAAGCCATCAGAAAACTAGATGTGTAATGAACATAGCCTTGGGCAGTCTTATTAAGTTCCAGCAACATTTAGGACTGCCCAAGTTTATTTGATCTACTTCTTAACCCAAAATGGGTATTTTTGTACTCTTGCTTGATATTACACAGCCATTACTATATATATGTGAGTTCTTTCAACAAAAAGTTATGTAAGAGCTAAGTAGTATTGTTTGTTTCTTGTTAGAAAATTCCATCCCTTTTCTTCACCATGACTTTCTTTTAATTTCCAAAAGCAGAACAAGATAAAAATGTTCTCCCCACCTTTTGCTTGTGATCTCTCCCTTTGTGTCTGATCATCCTGGAACTGACTAGTCATAGCTCTGAAGAGTACATGGTATCCTTTATGATGATAGATTTTTAGTAGAAAAAAAATCTGAAAGTGGGGATGAGGCTGAACAATTTTGAGTATTTTCTTCCTTTTGGAAATCTGAGAGTAGGATGCATAAAGTAGTAGAGACTTCCAGACCTCTTGGACTCTGAGGTGGATGTCAACATGGATAGATAATGAGACCCCGGCAGGGTGCTTAATTTTATTTATTTATTTTGGAAGTTGAAAAAGGTGGGGTTTGTTCTGGTTTAGATTATAACGTGACCTAGGTTGGATTACAAAGGATTATATCAATGTCACTTGTTGAGGTGACAACTATATGTTCCATTGATTTGAACGATATCCACTAGTGGCTACTGGTTTTTCCTTTTTAATGAAATACAGATAAAATATAACATCAAACAAGATAACACTACCAATCGGACATGTCTCAGATGGAGGTCAGGATAAACTACCCGAACTCTTCTGCCAGATGAGGACATTATTTTGCCAATTTTGGGACATCCGTCAATAGTCACTCTCTGAACCTTGGTTTTCTGTTCATACATATCCACTTCTTTTTTTTCAGAGCAGTTCCTTCTGCAGTTGCCTGCTCAATCACTGAGGTGAGTTTGACACCCAGAGGGTTTGATTTCTAGTCCTAATGCTTTTCTCTCTCAGAGGGCATATGTTGGTTCTGTTTACCCAGGAGCACTGTCAGTGGCATTCTGGAGGTCCTCAAGAAACAAAGTCAGTGTCCTCCTTGGTTTTGGTTTCTGTTCCTCTTTTAGGTCTGCCTTTAATGGTGGTTATGATGTATGATGATAGCCAACCTCTTTGTTTGGAATTAAAGCAGATGGAGTTACGTCAGGAATGACCGTGACCCTGTATAATCACTAGCCCAACATATGTGGTTAGATATGGAAATGAAGCAGTGTGGTAATAAGCAGCTTGATGAAGAAGAAAAAATAAGTATATTAAATCTATAAGAAGTGATGCACTCAGATATTAAAAATGGTATTCCCTGAGGCCCCCAGGAGCACTGTGTGGTATGGAGGAACAGATCCCTTGAGCTCCAGAGCCATTTGCTGATAGCCACTTCCATCCTAAGCTGCCTCTTGATTCCTGCACCCTCCCCAAACAAAGAATCAGGTACCACAAAACCTTTTACATGCCAGTAAGTAGCTATTTGACCACTGCAGGCTCTCCAAGCGGCTGAAAGATGAGAACAGGCACCTCCCAAGCTCCTGAATGATACGGCTGACATCGAGGGAACTGAGTCTATGATGGCCCTGCTGAAAAGAGTTGCTGCAAACACTTTAGAAATCAAGACCATAATGGCCACTGTGCAATCCACTCTTATGTCAATTGATTCCTCTCTGCAATCACCAACAGGATGGCTGAAGCAAGATATAAGTAATGGAGGATCAGGTACAAGGCTCTCTGCCTAGGTGCAGAGAAGCCTTAAAGACATCTTCTGTAAAATCTAAATGGGCAGACCTCAAGGGGAGGTCTTGTCATCATAATCTGAGAATTGAAGGGGTACCTGAAGGAGCAGAGCAAGGCAAAATCCTATAATTTGTCCCCCAGCTCCTGAGAAGGGCTTAGACTACCAGATGGTTTTGAGAACGAGGAGTACTTGTGGCACCTTAGAGACTAACAAATTTATTTGAGCATAAGCTTTCGTGGGCTAAAACCCACTTCATTGGATGCATGCAGTGGAATATACAGTAGGAAGATAGATAGATAGATACAGAGAACATGAAAAAATGGGTGTTGCCATACACACTATAATGAGAGTGATCAATTAAGGAGAGTTTTGAGTTTCTGCTAGAAAAAGCACGTAAATCCATGGCTCAAGCCCCAAATGCCAAACCTCATGCATTGATTGTCAAGTTTCTGAGTCATTCTTAAGAGCAGAAATAATGCAGCTAGCTCACGATTTAAAATGCTGTTGGGGGAACGCTATGTAATGAGAATTTTTCGGTGTTTAGCAAAAGATGTGGTAGAAGAGAGAGCCTTTAGCAGGGATAGAGAACTTGCCAAGCAACCAGGGCTCAAATATTTCATTATGTTTCCAGCTTGGTTCCATGTCCAGATCGGTGAGGATGTGCATCCATTCCAAAAGCCGCAAGAAGCAGAAAGTCTTTTTAACTAGCCTGCAGAAAACTTTATTATTAATGATGTTTATTACAGACAGTAGAGTCTAAAGGGCCAGCCAAGAACGGGGCCCCAGTGTGCTAGACACTTTACAAACAGAGTAGTAGACTATCCCTGCCCTGAAGAGTTTATAATCTAAATAGACAAGACATCACAGGAGTAGAAATACAAGCAGAGTGAACAATATGATGAAATCATGCCATTAGTGCCAGGATTTTATTTATCTATTGGGGTGGGTTTAGGTAGGAGGGGATAACCTACATGGAAAGAAAAGGGAAGGGGGGTGAAGGGGAGGGCAGAAGAGGGGCAAGTGTGGAGTGAAGCTGAAGTCAAGAAACTGGGAAGGAGGGAGAAGAGTTGGCTGTTTGCTACAATCAGCACAGGACCGAGAAAGTACAGTAAAAACTACAGAGAGTTCTCTGAATGTTTGAGTATTTGTTCTGCATTGTCAAATTCACTTCCCTTGAGATCAGTTGTTATGTCTGCCCTACTTGCAGATATGAACCTATCCAGTGACTGTGATAACTTTCTTTTCTGGGTTCTCTTCTGCTCCTAGTATAGCCTTTATTAGCTTTTGTGACATGTAATTCAGTTCTCTTCAGTGGCTGATTGTGAGGTGCCCCACTAGAGCAGTTAAGGGAAGGGTGAACACAAAATGAATATTCTGCCTAAGCTTCTCTATGTTCTAAGGCTAGGTAGCTGACCTCTATATATTCCTCCATACTGGAGCCTTCCCAGGTAGTCCTGGTCAACAGCCACAACTATTATTTGAAAGCAAACAAAACAAAACACACACCTCCCGATGGGCCAGGGAAGGATTTAGGTTCCCAGACCTACAAAATTACTGTTGTGCTTTTATCACAGCACAGTTGTCAAACTGTTTCCAGCATGCTACTACCTCCCCACCTGGGTGAAAGTTGAATGTGTACTAAACACCCGATTCCCCCTGTGGGTTTTGTCTGTGTTTGGACAGTGCCTACCACAGTGGGCTCTGCTTGGCTCTTCTTGTTCTTCAGTTGAGAACAAGAAGGTGCTTACAGTGGTGGCCGCACAAAGGGTGTGGACAGTCCTAGCTAAGAGGTACCAGCTTCATCCTCTCCTTCCTGCAGAGGTGCCTACGTGGGGCAACCCGGACTTCCACATTGGGAACAAACCTATAATTTTGAAGAATTTGCTGAGCAAGGGCAGCATACGGGTCTCCTAATTAGTCAGTGGTGAGAGCTTTGTCCCTTTTATGCTACAGCAGTGCTCCAACCTGCCCCCCTCAGCAGCATGGCATTACCTACAACTAAGACATTTACTAACATATCAGTTTGTCCCAGACTTACTAGGACAGTCAGAGGCCTCAAACTACTGGGAACTTTATAAATGCTTCATAAACTCCCCTGTCCACTATGTATGCTTATTAATAAAGAAAAACTCTGTTAGACTAGAGTACTTTGTGAAAGCCTGGGAAGGGGATTTATCACAGCCCTTAAAAGTATTCCCATGGCAGAGCATATTACACAATGTTACAAACGCTTCTGTTGCTCTCTGGCTATGCTACATACAACAAGAGATTTTATTCAAAATATACTGGATGCCATAAAGGTTGCACAAGATGAAGGCCTTTTCCTCGGTTTGCCGGTATTGTACTACAGACAGTGGGACACCTGCATATGCTATGGAACTGTCTAATGATCAGGCAGCTGTGAAAAAGAGAGAGATGACAGTTAAAATTGCACTTGATGTCAGCAGCCAAACCTCTGCTGAAAATTATATCCTAGGATACTTACCTGGTAAACTGGGTTTAACTCCTCCACAAAGACTTTGGTTCTTGAGGGCTGCAACGATCACCAAGTCCGTTTTACAAAGATGAAGGAGTAGGCTTATGCCCAGAGTAGCGCAGTGGCATTCAGACCTGTCTGAACCAGCAGCCAATGAAAGAATAGCTTCTCACTCTAGAGATCAGTTATCTGACGTTTGGATACTGTTTCCAGGTACTGTATGTTTGGAGAGGAAAAAAAACACAACACCTTGAGACTGTTAGAAGAATGCCAGACCTCCATTTCACTTAACCCCCTCCCTGTCTAGTCCCTTCCTTATGTATTCCCTTCCTCCTCTTTTATTATTGTAACCCCTGTCAAAGGGCATGCCTGTCCTGTAGCACCATCTGCTGGCCAAGGATCGCTCTGTTGAGGCCTACCTCTGTTTCCCCTTCACCCAGGGCCCCTCCAGAAGTTCACCCAGGCCAGATATTCAAAATATTGCCCCTTCTGGGGTCCAGTTTATTTAGCCCTGCACAAAGTCTTGAAAAAAAACCAACTCAAATTTCCAAAGTCTTCATCCCAGTTTCAGATGGGCCCAGCTTCTCACCTGACGGTCAGAGTTCTAACACTAGGTTTCAGAGTAACAGCCGTGTTAGTCTGTATCCGCAAAAAGAAAAGAAGGACTTGTGGCACCTTAGAGACTAACAAATTTATTTGAGCATAAGCTTTCGTGAGCTACAGCACACTTCATCAGATGCATCCGATGAAGTGAGCTGTAGCTCACGAAAGCTTATGCTCAAATAAATTTGTTAGTTCTAACACTAGTGACTCTTCTGCTCCAGTTCCAATCTGGACCCAGCCCTTCCTCACTGAGGGTCTGTCTTCCTGCTCTCCCAACACTTCTTGCCTGGAATTTGGCCTTCTCCACAGGCCTTCTCTGCTGGTGCCTTCCCCCTGCTGACTCAGTGCCCCATAGAAGCCTTCCTAGACCCTGCAGTGTTTGTAGGCATCTGCCAACCAGCTGCACCTGTCTCCCCCTTCATAAGGCCCAGGTACCTTCCCTTAAGCCCTAGTGGGCAGCGGGTGATCAGTCAGGTGCACTGAACCTCACTCCCTCTTAAAGGGGCCAGTCACCCTGTTGACACTCGCACACTGATGTGCTATGTTTATGTAGTATCATATTGTCTTGTATTTATGCAGCTTTGATGAGTTGTAAAATTGCATAATTCTGCTGGAGATCCCATGAAGTGTACAATAATCAGGCATATATACAAGCTGTAAGTCATCTTCTTTTGTACTTCTTATGGACTATTTCTTTATAAAAATCAGTACAAAATTAATTACACAGAAAATGCCTATACCTAGCTGCACTCATGGTTTTAATATGCTAATAAGAAGTTTGGGGCTAGGAATTAAGTAATAAATTAAAATCCAATTTGTGTTCCAAATCACTTAGAAACAAACCTGTACCGCACCTGTGTTTCACCTATATAGCTCTCCTCCACAGGGATGGGATTTAATATTGGGATAGGGTTGATGCATCCTGTGACTCTTCTGTAGTCATCTCAGTCACTATATGGTCATAATGTGATTAGCAATGAAAGTCCCCAAAATTGTTTTAGCAGCTGCCTTTCAAAAAAAAGCTTGTAGTGGAAAAAGAAATAATCAGGGATACACGATTTTGACCATCTCATCCGCATGTACTCTACTGCACTTAACTCAATTTCTGCCTGGAGGCACACACAATATCCTCAGGGTCTTTCCATAGACTGTCAATTACGTTGCTTTCATTACGTTTTCTACAGGGCTGCCAGCAAAAATTACCCTGAAAGTCACCTGACTCTCAGTCTTGCTCTAATCTATGCCTCCTCTTGGTATGTGCTCTTTGGTTGCTGAATCACAGAGTGGGATATTGTAAATCCTGATATCACTGAAGAGAAGGCCAACCCTTTCCACCAGAATGCAGCCAACTGAGTTGAGAGTTGAGGGTACACAGCACCTTGCAAGATCAAGCTCTTGGAGCAGAAGGACCAGAGTTCTGTTTTGTTATATAACAATGAAGTCCTTTGTGGCCACAGATGTGTTACAGAAGCACATGTGCCATTGTAGATAGATGATGTCATTCTGTGTTTGAAGAGTTCGGAAGGCATGTATTTTGGTTTTGCCTTTCATTTATTTAGTTTATTTGCTGATTATAAAATAAACTATACAATATTTGTACTCAAATTCGGTTTGAAATTTCTGAGTTCTTGAGTTACTACCTGGATGTCTCTAGAACATGGGAACTCTTATTACTCAGTTTCTGTTGGATGTATAGCTAACCATATCCTTTTTTTAGATTAAAATATTTTGTCTGGTTTCAGTATCAGAGCAGATAAGAAGAGGAAAACAATACAATTATATATCGTATAATCAGAAAATAAACAAAACTATTAGGTGAACTACACAAATAATAGACAGGTTTCAGAGTAGCAGCCGTGTTAGTCTCTATTTGCCAAAAGAAAAGGAGGACTTGTGGCACCTTAGAGACTAACAAATTTATTTGAGCATAACCTTTCGTGAGCATCCGACGAAGTGAGCTGTAGCTCACGAAAGCTTATGCTCAAATAAATTTGTTAGTCTCTAAGGTGCCACAAGTCCTCCTTTTCTTTTTACAAATAATAGAAGTACTGGTTTCTTTTGTTTGTTATTTTGTGAATTATAGCACTTAAAATTGGACTATAGACAAAACTGGAACAATTAGCCACATTCCCACTAAGCAGAAAAAATATAAGTGAAAGTGTCCTCAGATTTTATCTTTTCCAGATTCTGCTCTGAAGGGAAACTTAAAAATATTAAGGCTGTATCTCATTCTTTCATAGAAAGAGGTTGATATATTATTTTTGGTACATTACTAAAGTGAATTGTTAGCAACTCCATGGGTCAACAAAGAATTCAAGACTTTTTTCTTTGCATTGTATTGGCCATCTGAATTTGTGATATCATTCTATGATTCTGTTATATGATTAAATGTTACCATGGTTGCGGGATGGGAGGGTGAGAATGATAAAAATAATATCACATAAATGATTAAGTTTGGAGTTTACACTGTGAGGAAAGGAAGTTTTATACTTGTCTTCTTAAGGGCCTTATACTGATTTAATTGCACACCCCAAGCTTGAAATGAAATTAATGAAAGTTGCAATGTGCAAAGAATGGAGGATGACTGTCCTAAAAATAAGCTTTATATTGCAATCAAGGGTTTGTCTACACAGCTATAGGCTAAGATGTGAATTTAAACTGAGATAGGTTTCAGAGTAGCAGCCGTGTTAGTCTGTATCAACAAAAGGAAAAGGAGTACTTGTGGCACCTTAGAGACTAACAAATTTATTTGAGTATAAGCTTCATCATCCAATGAAGTGAGCTGTAGCTCACGAAAGCTTATGCTCAAATAAATTTGTTAGTCTCTAAGGTGCCACAAGTCCTCCTTTTCTTTAAACTGAGATAGTTATACCATTATAACTCCATGTTGACACTCTTAGTACATGATCGTTGGTTTATCTTATGTTACTTCGGAGCTGTTTAAACTACCCCTCCCTCAATCACTCTGAATAAAAGTGCCTATGGGGAGTTATACTGGTATAACTATATAAATTTAAATATACCAGTATAATTGGTAAACCTACCCCTTGTAGACTAGCCCTGGGAGATGTTGGTCAACAGGTTAATAAAATAAAAGATGGATTTGAACTTAAGTTTTCCTGGGTCTTTACTCAGGGTTAATACTTTTATAAGTCACTCTGTGCTTCTCTAGATTTAATTGATACAGAATTACAAAAGCCTTGAATGTAGAGCTGTTATTTTGACTTAAACTGTTTATAATATACCAATAAATTTACCTAGTGAGGTGTGTTAATTGTATGAATTTTGCTGAGTAGAAAAATATATGTATATTTAGTACAGATATTTATTAAAGGTTGGAGTTTCATGTTCCATTCAAACTGAGAAAATTACATTATTTCCCACAGGTACAATTTTTTAGTTTCTGCAGGGAAAAAAAAGGGCTATATTAAACTCTTGGCTTCTGTTTTCAGCAGCTGCTGCTATAATTGCCCCCAGTTTCCCAGGCTTACATTTTTCCAGGTGCTGAAACACTGCCATGGCTATGCCAAAATGTTTTCAATCATGCATGTGATTTTAGAGGCTGTGCTGAGGACCCTTTCAACATTCATCGCTCACTGTATTAATTAATTTACTTCTGAATACGTGATCAAAAAGGAAATATGTGGAGGAATTAGGTGCTGAGTGAATACACTAGTGAGAGAATGGGGTTTAGGGAGCTGTATCTTCCCCCACCCTCCACAGCATCTGGGCAGGATTTCAAATTAATGTTCTATTCATCACTGGGGAGGGGGACTGGCTACCAGGATGGTCTGCACGCCACAGCCTCAAGGCAATGCAGTCTGCTTAGGAGGTGTACGGTCACCTGAAGTGTGTGCTGATACCTGCAGCACGTGATAGGAAAGGCAGCACACTGCTCCATTGGGACATGATCCAATGCGCATTGAAATCAGTGGGATTTCTTTCCATTGACTTCAATGAGTTTTGGCTCAGAACCTACAAAGGAGCAGCAGTGTGCAACTCACAGCATTGGTGCAGTTTCATGCTTGACCTGTACCAGCAAGATAGCTCTTGGACATAACATCTAGTTGGCATCATTTTGCTCCCCACCTGCAACACTTCTCCTATTCATGAGAGTAAACTTTTATCTAAATCCTAATGGCTATTAACGGCATGTAATAGAAGGTGTCATGAGATAAAAACGAATACAGCTTAAAACTTTGGACAGAGCTTTTCACCCCATCTAGAGTATACAGCATACATGTGAACATGCTAAGCATTTCATCCCAAACTCCAAAACTAATGGAAAGCGCATGCTGTGGCTTTGCCAAATTAACATAACAGATAAACCTAGTTTTGTATATGAGTATTTTATTATTCCGTTTTTTTGCTGTGTCTTGGCTTTGACTGTAGACAGAATGATACACAGATTAGTGCAAAGAAGAGTAATGTGTTTAGTTCTGGCCTTGGATAGAAAATCAAATCCTCATGGAATATTCATAAAAGATCTGGAGAAAGGGGTAAATAAGTGTGGTGGCAAAGTTTGCAGATGATACTAAACTGCTCAAGATAGTTAAGACCAAAGCAGACTGTGAAGAACAGGATGTTAGTAATCATTTAAAAAAGGAGAGAGAATAAGATGGAGAATATCTTATTGCCCTTCTATAAATCCATGGTACGCCCTCATCTTGAATACTGCGTACAGATGTGGTCTCCTCATCTCAAAAAAGATATACTGGTATTAGAAAAGGTTCAGAGAAGGGCAACTAAAATGATTAGGGGTTTGGAATGGGTCCCATATGAGGAGAGATTAAAGAGGCTAGGACTTTTCAGCTTGGAAAAGAGGAGACTAAGGGGGGATATGATAGAGGTATATAAAATCACCCTGATATCTGCTGGGAGAGCAATATAGCAGTGCACAGACAATTTCCAGGAAGTTTTTGGAAAGGGTAGGGGACAATTTCCTGGTGCAAGTGCTGGAGGAACCAACTAGGGGCAGAGCTCTTCTTGACCTGCTGCTCACAAACCGGGAAGAATTAGTAGGGGAAGCAAAAGTAGATGGGAACCTGGGAGGCAGTGACCATGAGATGGTCGAGTTCAGGATCCTGACACAGGGAAGAAAGGAGAGCAGCAGAATATGGACCTGGACTTCATAAAAGCAGACTTTGACTCCCTCTGGGAACTGATGGGCAGGATCCCCTGGGAGAATAACATGAGGGGGAATGGAGTCCAGGAGAGCTGGCTGTATTTTAAAGAATCCTTATTGAGGTTACAGGGACAAACCATCCCGATGTGTAGAAAGAATAATAAATATGGCAGGCAACCAGCTTGGCTTAACAGTGAAATCCTTGCTGATCTTGAACACAAAAAAGAAGCTTACAAGAAGTGGAAGATTGGACAAATGACCAGGGAAGAGTATAAAAATATTGCTCGGGGATGCAGGAGTGAAATCAGGAAGGTCAAATCACACCTGGAGTTGCAGCTAGCAAGAGATGTTAAAAGTAAAAAGAAGGGTTTCTTCAGGTATGTTAGCAACAAGAAGAAAGTCAAGGAAAGCGTGGGCCCCCCCTTACTGAATGAGGGAGGCAACCTAGTGACAGAGGATGTGGAAAAAGCTAATGTACTCAATGCTTTTTTTGCCTCTGTCTTCACGAACAAGGTCAGCTCCCAGATGGCTGCACTGGGCCGCACAGCATGGGGAGGAGGTGACCAGCCCTCTGTGGAGAAAGAAGTGGTTCGGGACTATTTAGAAAAGCTGGACGAGCACAAGTCCATGGGGCCGGATGCGCTGCATCAGAGAGTGCTAAAGGAGTTGGCGGATGTGATTGCAGAGCCATTGGCCATTATCTTTGAAAACTCATGGCGATCCGGGGAAGTCCTGGATGACTGGAAAAAGGCTTAATGTAGTGCCCATCTTTAAAAAAGGGAAGAAGGAGGATCCTGGGAACTACAGGCCAGCCAGCCTCACCTCAGTCCCTGGAAAAATCATGGAGCAGGTCCTCAAGGAATCAATTCTGAAGCACTTAGAGGAGAGGAAAGTGATCAGGAACAGTCAGCATGGATTCACCAAGGGAAAGTCATGCCTGACTAATCTAATTGCCTTCTATGATGAGATAACTGGCTCTGTGGATGAGGGGAAAGCGGTGGACGTGTTATTCCTTGACTTTAGCAAAGCTTTTGACATGGTCTCCCACAGTATTCTTGCCAGCAAGTTAAAGAAGTATGGGCTGGATGAATGGACTATAAGGTGGATAGAAAGTTGGCTAGATTGTCGGGCTCAACAGGTAGTGATCAATGGCTCCATGTCTAGTTGGCAGCCAGTATCAAGTGGAGTGCACCAAGGGTCGGTCCTCGGGCCGGTTTTGTTCAATATCTTCATAAATGATCTGGAGGATGGTGTGGATTGCAGTCTCAGCAAGTTTGCAGATGACACTAAACTGGGAGGAGAGGTAGATATGCTGGAGGGTAGGGATAGGATACAGAGGGACCTAGACAAATTAGAGGATTGGGCCAAAAGAAATCTGATGAGGTTCAACAAGGACAAGTGCAGAGTCCTGCACTTAGGTCGGAAGAATCCAATGCACCGCTATAGACTAGAGACCGAATGGCTCGGCAGCAGTTCTGCAGAAAAGGACCTGGGGGTTACAGTGGACGAGAAGCTGGATATGAGTCAACAGTGTGCCCTTGTTGCCAAGAAGGCCAATGGCATTTTGGGATGTATAAGTAGGGTCATTGCCAGCAGATCGAGAGACGTGATTGTTCCCCTCTATTCAACATTGGTGAGGCCTCATCTGGAGTACTGTGTCCAGTTTTGGGCCCCACACTACAAGAAGGATGTGGAAAAATTGGAAAGAGCCAGTGGAGGACAACAAAAATGATTCGGGGACTGGAACACATGACTTATGAGGAGAGGCTGAGGGAACTGGGATTGTTTAGTCTGCGGAAGAGAAGAATGAGGGGGGATTTGATAGCTGCTTTCAACTACCTGAAAGGGGATTCCATAGAGGATGGATCTAGACTGTTCTCAGTGGTAGCTGATGACAGAACAAGGAGTAATGGTCTCAAGTTGCAGTGGGGGAGGTTTAGGTTGGATATTAGGAAAAACTTTTCCACTAGGAGGGTGGTGAAACACTGGAATGCGTTACCTAGGGAGGTGGTGGAATCTCCTTCCTTAGATATTTTTAAGGTCAGGCTTGAAAAAGCCCTGGCTGGGATGATTTAGTTGGGGATTGGTCCTGCTTTGAGCAGGGGGTTGGACGAGATGACCTGCTGAGGTCCCTTCCAACCCTGATATTCTATGATTCTATGACTCTATAAAAATCATGAGTGGTGTGGAGAAAGTGAATAAGGAAAAGATATTTACTTGTTCCCATAATATAAGAACTAGGGGCCACCAAATGAAATTAATGGGCAGCAGGTTTAACACAAATAAAAGGAAGTTCTTCTTCACATAGTGCACAACCTGTGGAACTCCTTGCCTGAGGAGGTTGTGAAGGCTAGGACTATAACAGGATTCAAAAGAGAACTAGATAAATTCATGGATGTTAAGTCCATTAATGGCTATTAGCCAGGATGGGTAAGGAATGGTGTTCCTAGCCTCTGTTTGTCAGAGGGTGGAGATGGATGGCAGGAGAGAGATCACTTGATCATTACCTGTTAGGTTCACTCCCTCTGGGGTACCTGGCATTGGCCAATGTGGTAGACAGGATACTGGGCTGGATGGACCTTTGGTCTGACCCAGTATGGCCGTTCTTATGTTCTTATGGAATGCAAGTCCTTTTTGTTAGGACAAATAGTATGTTTTATTCTGCTGCTGCTCTTTGGGACTCAACTCTGTGATTGCTTTTTATATCTAGCTTTTAATGTGTTAATATGGGGAGGCTAAATCCAGAAATACTTGCTCACACAAAACTCTCACTGAAATCAATGGGAGTTTTGACAGAATAAGGAATGAGTAAAGACGCCAGGATTTGGTTCATAAGGCTCAAGGTGAGAGCCTCACTCTTATCTCTGGCCTCTTGATGCTGTTTAAAAGGGCAAAAGCAGCATAAAAGGGCCCTGAAAGCTCCATAATTAAAAGGATTCCTCTGGTGCACACATTGTGAAAGACAGATGCAAAGCTGCCTTCTGATGACCCCTTTGCAAGCCTCAGCAGAGGGCACTTTGGGGGTGGGGCTGGAGGTGGGTGCAGCGGGGGGGTGTTAAGAATGGGGCTGCAGCGGTTCTGGGAATTGCTGCCCAGGGAGACTGCAGTAACTTAGACAGGTCCCCAGGGCTCCCTAAGTTATGCAGCACAGAATCTCACCCTATGAATTGTAAAACAAGTAATGTCCAACTGTGAAAGATGCAGGTTGGCCAATCCTAGAGATATATGGGCCTGATTCTCACTTACACCTTTACACTGTCAGTATAAAGGAGCCAAAGCACTAGTATAAAGCAACGTTAGTGTAACTGAGAATTCAGGCCACAGGACTTCAGACTACAGCATAACAATAAGAGCTGTCTCACATTGCCCCTAATGTAAAGCCCCAGCTACTGGAGTCATGAGATTATGTGACACTCTCAGCTTTCATTTAAAATAAAGTAAGTTTCTGGCCCTCATGGTTATAGAAAAAAGCCTGAAAATGTGAATCCTAAGGACTCAAAATCCAGAAGGCAAATAAATGTCAGGTCTGATTCAAGATTTTTGAAAGCTTGAGGTTGGCAATACTTCTCAACCCTGACCTAGAGGTGAGTGTGTTGTTCAGTCTTTATGTTCTCCTTGATCTGTCTGTTGAGGATACCAATTAGTGTCAATAATGGTGATAGTTTTGTAATTGGGACACCTCTCCAATAAGAACTAGAATGAGACCCTCAACTCATTTAATGTATTATAAGTAAGAATACATTTTAGTCATGGGTATTTTTAGTAAAAGTCATGGACAGGTCACGGGCAGTAAACAAAAATTCATGGCCTGTGACCTGTCCATGACTTGTACTATATACCCCTGACTAAATCTGGGGGCAGAGGTGGCCCAGGGGTGCTGCAGGTGCTGGGCAGGGGAGGCCTGGGGGCACCATGGGTGATGAGGGGTGGGCGGCCCGGGACCTCTGCTGCTGCTACTGGGGAGGGGGGGTTGACGGGGCTGGCACACCTCCTGGCTACCTACCTGGCTCCACACCTCCCTGGAAGTGGTGACATCCCACTCCCTCTGCTCATAGGTGGAGGCGTGGCTAGGCAGCATGCCTCCACCTTGAGCACCGCCTCGCAGCTCCCATTGGCTGGGAACCGGGGTGGTGCCTGCAGACAGAGGCAACGCACAAAGCCCCCTGGCCACGCCTCCACCTAGGAGCTGAGGGATGTCGCCACTTCTGGGGAACCCCCCCCCCGAGGTAAGTGCCGCCCAGAACCCTCACCCCCTCCCATGCCCCAACCCCCAGCCTTGAGCCCTACACCCAAACTGCTGCTGCTGCTTGGGGGAAGGGGGACAGTGGCACAAGACTGCCCCAGCAGCGGCCAGTGTGGCTGGCCCAGGGGCTGCCTGCTCAGGCAACCCCCGGGCCAGCCGAAGGGCCGCTGTAGAAGTCACAGAGGTCCCAGAAAGTCACAGAATCTGTGACCTCCGTGACAAACTCGCAGCCTTAACTATAGGTCGTAATATAGCCATCTGATGATATGGGTTTCAGTCTGCCTTTGATTTTAGTCAGCTAGATATTGGGTAAAAGACGTTGTAGTTTATCATCAATCCTGTGATACATATTAGCTATTGGAACTCCATACAATGTGCTTTATGCTTTTTAACTGAAGTGTTTGTGATAATTTTAACTATTTTTTTTAAATAGATTTGTAACTGTCTCAGACCTTAGAAAATGGACACAATACACAGATTTTTACAAAATACAATAGAATAGATAAATGTGGTGGTTGGTGTCTGTTTTCCTCTAAATGCACAGGGGATTTATGGTAGTTGCTGTGTATAACATTACTAAAAGTTCCTTCTGCACTGATAAGTGTATGGACACCTTTGATTGTACAGGTACAGTATATAGTTGCCTACTCTTTATTTACACTAAATAATCACAGTTATGGAAGTATAAAAGTTATAGAAAAGTGAGTTAGAAATGAGAGAGAGACAGAAATGAGAATACACAGAAGATATATAAGCACATGTATGGCACGAATAAGCAGAAGAAAGAATGTTAGGTGTTCGGCTGCGTGTGTGCGTTCTCCCTGTGTCCTGCCCCAGCTTTGCGCAGGCAGCCACACAGCAGACCTCGAGTGCACCACCTCATGACCACAAGATTCGTTAAGGTACGAAGGCACCAGGCCAGGTTTATTGTTGACAAAGCACAGTAATAGCACCTGGCAGACTTTACGAGGATACTAAAACGTGTATGCCCATGACAATGGACGGATCTCAGTGAATGGCGGGACTTTCCATTCCCCCGTCGGCTGGACCAAGATACTCCCTCTGAGTTACATCTTTATACCCTGATACAAACAAATTAGTACTGCCTCTGACATAGTTAGTTACTACCCCCTGACATGGCTAGTTATCACCCATCACCTTGTACATGTTGGTTCAATCAAAACATCTCTATTATGTACTGTCATCCTGACCTTATCTTTTAGGAGGGGTCAATGTGTTCCTGTTATTCTAGGGGAATGCTTTTGTGCCATCCTTGATATCAGGATGTTCTGGTATCACTTGATATCAGGATGTGTTTGCATGAATAATCTGTGCCTAGCACTTCTTAGGAATGTGTATTTCTGCAATATCAGCCCTGTTTTTGCCAGATTCTGTGAGCAAGTTCTGCCTCATACCAGGTCTCTGACACAAGCGCTTATGTCTCAGGCTCTCTTCCTATTCCATTCCCCTGCTTTTTGTCTTTTTATGGGGAGGATGTTTACCTGTCGAGGAAAAGCATAATGCATGGACTGAAGGTGGCCCAGTGGGCTAAACACTGTTATGTGGCCACCTTACTTTCCCATCCACACATTCTGCCCCATATGTCCCTTACTCTGCACATACCCTCATACGACTGATGGACAGATTTTATTTTTCAATTGTTTTTAGTCCCTTATAGTGGACCTGGGAATGTTAGGCCTAGGATCATGACAGAGGCGTAGGGTGTAGAGTTGTGCTTTGATAACCTATGGGTGACATAAGGAGGCCTTTATACTTAGTTGGTGGTTGGTGAGATGGGCTTTGGTCAGGATTATAATATACATATGTGTATATGTTTGTACCTTAAACATTTCTTACACGACACACTTGGTTCAACACACCTCACAGAGTATCCAAGTATACAGATGTCCAACAGCCCTTACAAACTGTATAAGTACAAACATTTGCTTTTAAAACATTAATAAGCATTTGATTATTCCTTATAATGATTACTCATTACTATGGCAGTGTGGATAGCTAGTTCCATGCCCAAAGTAGGTGCAGTTGTTCCCTGGAGCTTGAGGAGGGAGAACTGGCCACCTTGCAGGAGGAAGAAAGTTAGCACCCTGGACAGAGCAGTGCTGGGCAGGATCAGGGAAGTGAGAGCGAGCTTCTGGCTGGCTGCTAAGACTGGCATGCTGAGGCCATGAGATAAGGGCAAAGAAGATGCTGGGGTGGCGGGGGAATGGCCCAGGGAAGTAGACTGAGAGGTTGGAGGGGATGCAGCATGTGGCTGCCATCTATAGGTCTCTAGGCCAGGACCTGGGGTAGTGGAAGGGCCTGGGCCCCGCCCTCCCTCACCTTTGAGAAAGTGGCTGGCCCAGTGGACTGCAGTACTGTCCCCTAGAAGTGGGGAGCGCATAGTGTGGGCACAGATGGAAGGTTGTGTCCTGAAGAGGATGCCGCAGTTCTTGGATGCCGCAGTTCTTGGGTCCAGGAGCAGAAGTGATGGTGGGTGAGACACCATTGGGAGTCAGTGTACTGACCTGTGGAGCTAATCTGCAAGATGTTCAGCAGGAGGCACTAGCATGGTGAGTCCTACCCCATCACAGAGATACACATATTTTCCGGTGAAATTTGAAAAGGGATGGACAGTTTCTGAAGGGGAGAAATGCAAGAAGGCTGAAAAGCTTATATGCAAATACATGTTTTCATACATTTTCCTAAGAAAACAGTTTGATCTGAAAAATCCAAATTTTCAAGGTTAAAATGTGGACATAATCTGGATGTTTGCCAGATGCCTAATCCTGTAAACATTGTGAAGGGTCTTTAGTCATACAAAGAGTCCCAATGACTTCTGAACTAATCACAGAATTAAGTATTTGCTGCATCAAGCTTTAATGCACAATTCAAATGGTTTGGTTCATTTTGCTTAAATGATAGTGCCATCTAGTGTAATACCAGCATAAAACAATCCAGCAGTGTTACCAAATCCATTCTCCTCGATCTCATGTTCCAGCTAAGGACCTTTCTGCATTACACATACAATTAAATCCAGCCAAGCATTTAGTTTCAGACAAAATGTACTGAGTCATGTGTAGGTAGCCTGGACAATGCCTGTCATGCAGTCCAAAGAACGACAAAGATTAGTCAATAAGAGGAATCTTTTAAAAAATGTGAATGCAGTGGCCATGAAAAGCATCATATTGGCAGCCTGTGATGGGGTGCACGAGACCCACACTGGTGAACTACGGGTTAATGAGCAGCTCTGGGTCCAGAAGGCCCTGCCGAGTCACCCCTGCTGGGCATGCTCACATTGGAGGCTGAGCTCAAAAGGGAGCAGCTCAGTTCAGAGAAGGTGGACAGCGAAGTGGAGCAGTTGTGTGCTGCAAGCTTCTGCAGAGAAACTGCCAGGGCTCCACACGGCTGGGACCAGGTCCCACTGCCCAGCTGCTACAGGTCTGAGGGCCAGGACTGATAGGCTGTGACTGATAGAGGAAAATCCTCCAGAGCATGAACTCCAGGGGGAATCCAAATGCAGTCCAGTGGCGCCAGTGGAGGATCTGAAACCAGGGTAGGAAATGGCCCAGGGAGCCGGCATGCGGGGAGCCACCAATCTGGCAGCACAGTTAAAATATTACTCACATGGCCCAGGGTCAGAACCCAGTGGAACAGGGAGGGCCTGGGTTCCCCTACCCCTGGTCATTGTCTCCTGCCACTGGGTGGTGTTGCCAGGTTCAGACTTCAGTCCCCTGACAGAGCCTTAAATTAAAACAATGAGGAGTCCGGTGGCACCTGAAAGACTAACAGATTTACTTGGGCATAAGCTTTCGTGGGTAAAAAACCCACTTCTTCATCTGTTAGTCTTTAAGGTGCCACCGGACTCCTTGTTGTTTTTGTGGATATAGACTAACACGGCTACCCCTCTGAGCCTTAAATTAAGGTGCCTCATCTATCTAGGGGACAGCCACCGCTCATGTAATCCTTGACCTCTTTGCTCACAGTTGCCAACTGTGAGGCAGACATCCATCTGCTAGAAAACTGACCGAAATCACCAACTCTAGTAACATAGGTGACCAAACAGACATCAGATGGTAACAATTTATAGCCCTTGCCAATCTAGCCTTGATTAGAACTGTAGATCTGGAGGTGAAGGGCTCTGGAACCCATTACTTATCCCCTGAGTCACAGATTCCCTTAGTTATAAATAAAAACTGAACAAAATGATATAATAATGTATAGTAAAGACCATACTATCAATATAACATTTCTACTTAAATAAAATCTCCTCAGGGATAGTTCTGCAGTCATCTGTTTTGAGTAGCTAGACAGTGCCAATATTATAATTTTGAACAGAGCATCAGAGGGGTAGCCATGTTAGTCTGTATCCACAAAAACAACGTGGAGTCTGGTGGCACCTTAAAGACTAACAGATTTATTTGGGCATAAGCTTATATGGGTCAAAAACCCACTTCTTCAGATGCATGGAGTGAAAATAACAGATACAGGCATAGATATGTATTGGCACATGAAGAGAAGGGAGTTACCTTACAAGTGGAGAACCAATGTTGAGATTTTCGAATGCGGAGATCTGAGCAGGCTTCATGGCTATGGTGCCTGCATGGGTAATCCTGGAAAAAGGGCGCGAAACGTAGGAGAGCAGAGTGGCAGCGGAAGAGGTGCTGCTCTGTTCACGATAGCTGAAAAACAGTAGGGAATGGTTGTCTTCTGTAGCTTTCACGGAGGCGGGAGCTCAGGACAGACAACATGGAGAAGGTCGGTAGCGCAGCAAGAGTGGGAGAGCAGAGTTGGCGGCGGAAACTATGCTGCTCGGTTCATGATGGCCAAGCAGAGTTGGCAGAAGCGTTAGATGAGGAAGAGAAAGAGTAGATACTAGAGATTACATAGGAAGATGAGAGGAAATGCGAGGTTGATTCATAGTAGCAGGAGAGCTCCGGCTGGGGGTGCGGGCTCTGATGTGGGGCTGGGGATGAGGGATTTAGGGTGCAGGAGGAGGTTCCAGGCTGGGGTTGACGGGTTCGGAGTGCAGGAGGGGGATCAGGGCTGGGGCAGGTGGTTGGGGCACAGGAGGGGGTCAGGGATGCAGGCTCCAGGTGGCACTTATGTCAAGCAGCTCCCGGAAGCAACAGAATGTCCCCTCTCTGGCTGCTATGTGGAGGCATGGCCAGACAGCTCTGCGCACTGCCCCGTTCACAGGTGCCACCCCCGTAGCTCCCATTGGCTGTGGTTCCCAGCCAATGGGAGCTGCAGAGCCGGCATTTGGGCCGGGGCAGTGTGCAGAGAGCCCTCTGGCTACCCCTACGTGTAGGAGCCAGAGGGGGACATGCCACTGCTTCTGGGAGCCACACAGAACCACAGCAGGCAGGGATCCTGGAGAAGTGAGGAAAGAGATTGACAGAGCAAGACAGGTACTCAGAAGTCACCTACTACAGGACAGGCCTCAAAAAGGAAAATAACAGAACACCACTGGCCATCACGTACAGCCCCCAGCTAAAACTTCTCCAGCACATCATCAATGATCTACAACCTATCCTGGAAAACAATCCCCCACTCTCACTGGCCTTGGGAGGTAGGTCAATCCTTGCTTACAGAAAGCCCCTCAACCTGAAGCGGATACTCACCATCAACTACACACCACACCACAGAAACACTAACCTAGGAACCAATCCCTGTAAGAAACCTTCAAGGAATTAGTCAATATGTGTGCAGCATTATCAATTTATGAAGAGCGACATGAGCATTAAGTATTATTTGTAATAAACCAGTTTCTGAGCTTCATATTAATTTCTTTAAAAATGGATGTAGTAACAAAAGATGGTTGCAAAAAATTGGTATATTTGGTTGTATCACACACATGCTATTAATGAGGCACATGATCTCATTGGTGTGTGCTGTGGAATAAAGACATCTGCAGTAAATTATTTGAAAAAGAGGCAGCAATCCCCCTGTTGGGGTAACAAATGCCTATAGGGCATGGTCTTATCTGGGGAAACAATGTAGGAAGACGTGCTCATGAGTCCCACGCTATTAAAAAAAGGGGCATGATAAGAAACAAGTGTGGAGGAGTCTGTCACAAGGAGACATATGTTGTATGATCCTCCAGGAAAATCATGGGAACAGTAGAACTAACTTTACAAGTTTTGTGTGTGAAAGAAGCATAGCGGAAGAGGGAAAAGGCCTACTCAGTCACACCAGTGTGCAACACACATCACCAAAATAGAGGGAGCCAAGGAGAAGCTGCTGAGGAGGTCAAGTTAAGATGGTCCACAGAGTTTCAGTGGTATGAGTCTTTATGTGCATATAAAAATGGTGCTGTTGGATACAGTTATGTGGGCTTGCCTAGCCTTACAGAAAAGGCTGTAAGTGTATATTTTTTAAAAGTTACCATAGGGAAAATTACTCCAGCCAGGACAGATTACGCATTTTAGAGCTCACTATTCAAAGAGTTAAATTTAAGTGTAAGAGAGAAATAAAAATTATGAAATGCACAGACCAGTCAAAAAACTAAAATAACATACTTTGAAAGAATAAAATTACAGAGAATATATGTGCATTGCAAAAACTACAAAGAAGTACTAACAACAAACACCACCACCAGAAGTATGTGTTGGGAGGTGAGTGTGAAAGACTGTGTGTGTGTGAGAGAGAGAGAGAGAGAGATTGTGTGTGCTTGGGAAGTCTCTGAGAGACCGTGCGCTGTCTCTTTAAGGTAAAGCACTCACTCACCCAGCGTTCAGACTCAGACCCTCTCCTGCTCGAAGTCCTCCAGAGCTGGGCTATCCCATCTCCCTTGCTGGAGTACAGGGGTGGGGGGGACACCCTGACATCAGCACTCCCCTCTCTGCAGGAGGGTTCTAGGAGCAGCAGGGACTCCAAGGCAGAGGGCAAGAGCAACGTGAAGCAGTGGTGAGGGAGGGGCACCTGAACACATGCTGTGGCTGGATGTGGGCGGCTCTGTTAATCAACTGCAGGGCACTACAAAACATTCCTGGGCAGCTGCCCCAGCGCGCAGCTTAGAGGGAACACAGCATAACATGTGGTGTTTTTCATAAAGCCCCAGCTCCTGGATACTTGCTGTTAACTCTCAGCTTTTTTTTTTTTTTAAGCTTTTTTAAAGTTTTTCATTCTCATGATTGCAGAGAAAGTCTTGAAAATGTGAATCTAGTATTGTCAGTCACAAACATCTAAGAATTGTGAGTCTGGCCCTCCAAATTATGAAATTGTCTTAAAAATCATGCGATTTTTTAAATGTAATAATAAATTTTAAACAAATAAATAATAAATTGTGTGTTCTTTTTATTTGCCTTCTGTTTTTTGAGCCTTTATTGTTCACTTGTCACACTTTCATGCTTTTCTTTGTAATCACAAGGGCTAGAAACTTGTTTTTTAATTGAAGTTGAGTCTTGCATAATCACACTTGTCTCCAGGAACATAGGGCTTTAACTAAGCAAGACTGATAATAAAATCATGAGAGCTGGCAATACCGGGAATCCTAATGCCTCAAAAACCAGAAGACAGAAGTACAAAGGCCCAGATCCTCTAAGGTATTTAGGCACCTAGTTCCTTCTGAAATCATTGGATTTAGGCACCTAAGTGCCTGTGAGGATCTGGGCCAAAATGTATTTTTTTTAAATCTTATGTTATTTAACACAAACTCATGATTTTTTTGTATCTGACGTATGCTATGTTAGAATGGGAAAAGGTACTGAGAAGGGCAGCAAAAATTATGAGGGGTATGGAACAGTTTTCATACAAGGAGACATTAAAAAGACTGGGACTATTTAGCTTAGAAAAGAGACCACTTTGGTGATGGTATGGAGAACAGGGAAGTGTTATTTAGCCCTTCACATAAGAACTAGGGGTCACCCTATGAAATTAATAAGCATCAGATTTAAAACAAACATAAGGAAGTACTTCACACAATGTGGAACTCATTGCTGGAGATCTTGTGAAGGCCAAAAGTGTAACTGGGTTCAAAAAAGAATTAGTTAAATTCCTAGAGGATAGGTCCATCAATGGCTTAGCCAAGATAGTCGGCGAGGCAAATCCCATGCTCCAGGTGTCCCTGAATTTCCAACTGCCAGAAGCTGGGACTGGATGACTGGCGACGGGATGCATCTCTCAAAATTGCCCTGTTCTTTGCATTCCTTTGAAGCACCTGGATCACTGGTCTGATGCATGATGGCCATGCTTATGATTTTAGAATGCTGATCATGGGCAATTTTATTCCGTCACATGGAGGTTCTTGTACCAGGCCTCATCACCATAGTATCTGAGCACCATCCAGTAACACACTAAGCAATGCCAGGTTTCAGGATAGCAGCCGTGTTAGTCTGTATTCGCATAAAGAAAAGGAGTACTTGTGGCACCTTAGAGACTAACAAATTTATTTGAGCATAAGCTTTTGTGAGCTACAGCTCACTTCATCGGATGCATTCAGTGGAAAATACAGTGAGGAGATTTATATACATAGAGAACATGAAACAATGGGAGTTATCAATGAGACTAATGTCTATCGCATTTGGTTCATTTGCTCTCTCATCTGCTTGCATACTCCTCCCCCCCCCCCGCCCATTTGTTTGACTGTAAGCACCATTAGCTTATGCTCAAATAAATTTGTTAGTCTCTAAGGTGCCACAAGTACTCCTTTTCTTTTTGCGAATCCACATGGGCCCACCCTAATGCCCAGGGCTCCTTGCAGACACTGGGTCCTGCCTGCGCCCAACTAGTTACAGAATTAGGACCTGAGATTCAAAGCCCTTTGGGGCAGGATCTGCCCCTGACTTGCAGTCTGGGAAGCCCCTCACCCCAATGGGGCGCCAGGCTGGGGCCTGCGAGCACTGCAGTATGACGCAGAATTCTGGTTACAATGGTGGGTCCCCAATGCCGCCCCCAAGAGTGGGGGAGCCTGGTCAGAGAGCAAACCTCCAACCCGCGTCGGGAGAGGCTGCAAGGACCGCGGGTATCGCTGAGAGAAACTCCCCAGCCGGCCTGCGTGACACCCCCTCCCCCCTAGCTTGGGGCGGGCTCAGGCGCATCCTGTGGGGGCAGCAGCAATAGCGGCTGCAGTAACCGGAAGGTCCTTGTCTCCTTCCGGAAGTGACGTTGGCTCCCCCTCCCCGGCGGCGGCTCTAGACCCGGGCGCGGCGGGCGGTGGAGGCGGCGACGGCGGCCCGAGGAGCGGGCGGGATCATGGCGGACGGTGTGGACCACATAGACATCTACGCCGATGTGGGCGAGGAGTTTAACCAGGTACGCGCGGGCGGGACCGATCCCTGCGCCGCCGGCAGGGCCGCGCGACGGGGAGGAGGAGGCGGCGCAGCCTCCGCCGCCGCCGCCATTGTTGGTGTAGGCGCCCGGCCGTGGGTTTCCCGCGGAACGCTAGGCCGCTAGCGCAGGCCGCATGCGCGGGGCCCGGCAGCAGGGGGCCGCGTGGGGGGGAGGGGAGGTCGCGCCGCTAACTCTGAAGGGGGTAACGGGCCTCAGCTCGGAGAGCGAGAGCGGCCTGCACCGGACATCTGCCACCGGCAGCCAGCCGACTCGCTCCCTCATGGCGCCGCCCCTCTCCGCCTTATGGGGGCGTGCGCAGGGGAGAGACCGTAACGCGCCTGGCAGCAACCCCCCCCCCATCTCCGTCTCCCCCGAGAAACCGTAACGCGCCCGGCAGCAACCCCCCCCCCCATCTCCGTCTCCCCCGAGAAACCGTAACGCGCCCGGCAGCAACCCCCCCCCCCATCTCCGTCTCCCCCGAGAGACCGTAACGCGCCCGGCAGCAACCCCCCCCCCCCATCTCCGTCTCCCCCGAGAGACCGTAACGCGCCCGGCAGCAACCCCCCCCATCTCCGTCTCCCCCGAGAGACCGTAACGCGCCCGGCAGCAACCCCCCCCCCATCTCCGTCTCCCCCGAGAGACCGTAACGCGCCCGGCAGCAACCCCCCCCATCTCCGTCTCCCCCGAGAGACCGTAACGCGCCCGGCAGCAACCCCCCCCATCTCCGTCTCCCCCGAGAAACCGTAACGCGCCCGGCAGCAACCCCCCCCCCCCATCTCCGTCTCCCCCGAGAGACCGTAACGCGCCCGGCAGCAACCCCCCCCATCTCCGTCTCCCCCGAGAGACCGTAACGCGCCCGGCAGCAACCCCCCCCCCCCATCTCCGTCTCCCCCGAGAGACCGTAACGCGCCCGGCAGCAACCCCCCCCCCCCATCTCCGTCTCCCCCGAGAGACCGTAAGGTGCCTGGCAGCAACCCCCCCCCATCTCCGCCTCCCCCAAGAGACCGTAAGGCGCCCGGCAGCAACCCCCACCCCCACCATCTCCGCCTCCCCTGAGAGACTGTAACGCACCCACTAGCAACCCCACAACTCTGAGGGACTGTAGTGCACCAGCAACACCAGCAACAATGCTTCATCTCCTCTCTCCCCCCCCCCGACTGTAGCGCACACACAGCAACTGTTCCATATTCCTAAAGAGAGAAAGAGACTGTATTATACACCCAGCAACAAATCCCCTCCCTCATCTCTATATCCCCCCGAGACACTAACCCACACACAGCAACCGGGGTGGTGGGGCTCGGGCTTTGGCCCCCCTGCCTGGGGTGGTGGGGCTTGGATGGCTCAGACTTCATCCCCCGCCCCCCCCCCCCCCCCCGTGTGTTTAGTGTAGTTTTTTTTTGTTGTCAGAAGGGGGTCATGGTGCAATGAAGTTTGAGAACCCCTGCTCTAGAGCAGTACCCAACTCCTTTATCCCCATGGAAAGAGCAACTGTAACACAGATACAGAGCAAATGTCTGCTCTTATCCCCATAGAGAGAGGTTGTAACACACACATAAACACAGCAATACCTTCTGTATCGAGAGAGAGAGCAACTGCAACTAACACACACACACATACGCACCCTCCCCTGGCCTCTGGATATCCCCAGAAAGAGCAGTTTTAACACAAGCATAACAGACAGAGAGCAATGCCCCCATATTCCTGTAGAGCAGGGATTCCCAAACTTGGTTCTTGGCTTGTTCGGGGTAAGCCCCTGGCGGGCCACAAGACGCTTTGTTTACCTGAGCGTCTGCAGGTACGGCTGCTGGAAGCCCCCAGTGGCCGCGGTTTGCTGTTCCCGGCCAATGGGAGCTGTGGGAGCAGCCCCGGACCAGGCAACTGTTTCCCGCAGCTCCCATTGACCGAGAACAGCGAACCGCGGCTGCTGGGGGCTGCGAGCGGCCGTACCTGCAGACGCTCAGGTAAACAAAGCGTCTCATGGCCCGCCAGGGGCTTACCCTGAACAAACCGCAAACCAAGTTTGGGAACCCCTGCGAGTGTAGAGTGTTATAAAACACAGAGCACCAGCCCTCTGGGTTATTGAGAGAGGAACTGTAACACATACATATAGTAACAATCCCTGTAGAGAGAGCAACTGTAACACACAGCACAATACCCCCCATCTCAATAAAGAGAGAGGCTGTAACAGACAGGAACACCCCGACCAACTCATAACCTGAGAGAGACTGTAATATCTACTTAGCAACAACTCCCATCTCCATATCCCCAGAGAGAGAGAGGGACGGATGGACGGACACACACACACACACAGTAACAACCCATCCCCAGAGAGACTGTAACACATAGCACAATCTCTGCCATCTCCATGTTGGAAACCTCCTTATCCCTTGGAAGTCTGTAAAACACACGATTCCCACCAGCACCAAAGAGGGGATAGAGATACTGTAGCATATGCATGAAAATCCTTAATCTACAGATGGATAAAGAAACCATAAAGCAAGCACAATTTCTTGCCTTATCCAAGGCCTCCTAGTAGGAGAGACTAAAATGTGGCAAATTTATCATCCAGAGAGAAGGAAACAAAAATATGCACTGCATTTTCTTGCACACTGCAAAAATTAATAAATAAATATTAGGAGAGAGACTTGAACTGAGCAAAATTTGTCCAGTGAGTCTCCAGAAGGTGAGAGTTGGACCAGTCCTGAGACATGTAGGGTTGTTAAAATATATACTCCTTTTGCCTCCTAATGATAGAGCTTTGTGGAAACACATCTACTTTTTTCCTGTTTTACAGCCAGTTGATTTTTGCTATTTACTCTTTTTCTCCTTTTTCATTCATCTCAAAAAGTCTACTTGCCCTTACCAAAATTAATGTCCTGTTCTTATCAGGTTTGCTGTAACCTAGTTACCATCTGTATTTACGTCAAATGGGCTCTGGCATTGTCCTAGGTCATCATACCCCAGATTGCATTGTTTCTGCCCCAGAGCGTGAGAAATTAAATAAAGCGGCCACCCTCCTGCAGACACTTCCAGTCCTGCAGAGCTACTAATGCTCTGCAGTTGGCATTTGAGCACATCTTTTTTAGCAGGGGGAGGTTGGTGTGTGTCAGAGAGGGAAATAAATAAAATGGGGGATGATGGGATGAGAGGGAGATAGGTGGTTGTGTTTGGGAAAAAGTTCTGTTTTATTTGGGTGGTGGATAGAAAAGGAACAGAAGAGTGATTATCACAAATGTTTATTTAAACATTTAGACATTTGCGATTTTTTTTAAATTAATCAGTTAATCATTTTGGTGAGACTGCATGTTACATAGTGACATACCATAAAGTAAGCAGGCAATGGAGAGGACTGGTTTGTTCTCTTAGGCCTTGTCTACATGGAAAAGTTGTACAGATATAACATAAGGTGTGAATTTAAACTGATATAATGCAATTGGTGCAAACTTTTGTAGAAACACTCCAATTCCAGCATAAGAGTGCTTTCTTTGGTGTAGTTTAAGTTGGTTTGGAACTGGTTTAAACTAAGCTGAAATACTCCTACGCCAAAAAAAGTGTCCACGCAGTATTTGCACTTAGTTAACTAAGTCAATTTAATGAAACCAGTGCAAGTGTGTGTGTAGAGAAGCCCTCAAAATGGGAACACTGTGGCTACAAATATGGTGCAGATACCTACTTCCTTCTTGAAGCCATTGTTGCAAACATGGCTGCCAAAGAGAAGATGACTGAGAATATGCTGTCTCTTGCGATATGGCATTGTGATCCGGGGCTACCCAGTGCTGGGCATTCTCTAAAATCATTTTGGTTGTCAGGACAATGGCACCAAAGAATATTTGTTCAAGCTTCTTGTTTAGATATCAGTTTGCCATACCACTTTTGTTAGACTTTGTCTATAGTAAAAAGAGTTTGCCAGTATAGCTATATCAGCAAACCTTCCTAGTGAAGATACAGCTCATACCAGCAAGAGTTCTTTTGCTGAGACTGCTTAGTCCAGTTCCCCAAACAAAATAAGCTATAACAGCAAAAGGACTTTTTTGTTGGTATAACTGCTTCTACAGTAGGCCTTTTGCCAGCATACTTGAAATGTGGGACTCCCCTCCCGCCCACCACTGATGTAGCTATGCTAACAAAACTTTTAAGGGTAGGCTAGGCATTAGTTTTGACTGTCATCTTTCTTTCTCTGGCAGATTATTTTACAGCAAGGAAGAAAAAAAGCTATTTTCCCAGTGGTTTTACCCTTGGTGATGGTGTTTCCAAATGTCTCTAGAAAAGCACTTGAAGTTTGTGACATATATAACATTTCAGTGAAGAACTTCATAGAAAGCAGACAAAACTTATCGAGCAGTTTCCACTGTGTGCCTCTGATCCCAATAAAGTGGCAAATGTCTAGAATCCCGTTTGATTTTATTCTGTTTTTTCTGGATAGTACATATCCTCTCCTGTTAGGAAAAGGTTACATACTTAATTACGTCCTACCTTTCTTTCTTAGCATCCAATTGAGTCAACAGTGCACAAATAGACACTAGCTATAAACAAATCCTGCCAAATGAAAAGTATTAAAAAACAAAACAACCTTCTCTGTAAAGGCTGTGGTGTTTTTTTTTTTTAATGTGGTTGTAATGCTGAAAATTTCTGTTGTGACTAATTAGATGTGGCTCTCAGGCTTCTGGCAAGTTGCCACGTGGCCCAGGTTGTCTGCTTTTCTCTTTGCTTCAAAAATGCACACAAGCCATTGCTGTGCAATGGCTCATGTGCTTAGTAAATTTCAGAGATGTAGTGGGGTTCAGGTTGCTAACTCAAAGCTGACAAAGAAGGTCCCACCCACAGTGCACAACTCCTATAGCCAATTGATGATCCTGTTAAAGATCTGGTAAGTAGATGAAATTGAGATAATAAGGAGGTTCTCCCCAACAAAGTTTAGTTAACTTGTCTTATATTGACTACTTAGTATAAACACACTCCAGAACACTATGCCTTTCAATCGTTGTCTTTGTGTAATTTTCTCTAATCCCCATTTTTTTGGGCTTTGTTCATCTCATTACATTCTTGTTTGCAGTTTTTGACCTTGTCACAATGCTCATTTCACTTCCTCAGACTTTGCTTATTTTTATTACTTTTCAGACTGCTTTTCTTATAAGGTGGGCAGTGGTAGTAGAACAGTAATACTTTAAAATGGAAAGCTGCCAAGGAAAATACTGATCACCATCTTATTCACTTTTCCATTTCAGTTCTTCCAGATGTGAAGTACTTCTGATTATCCTTCTTACTTCTACTACAATAGTGCCTAGGTTGTCCTAATTGGGATTGTGACCTCATTGTGCTAGGTGCAGTAGAAATTTGTATGAAATGGTCTTTGACCCAAAAATTGTACAAGATCAGGGTGATGACTGGAAAATCCATTGCAGCCTCAAAGTTGTTAGCATTAGTCAGTTCTCCTCTGTAGCAAGCATTTTACACAGGAGCCAACTGCAAAGGGAACAGCTTGCTGTTATATAAAGTGCTATGCTGCTGCTGCCGTTGGTTTACATCACCCCGATGCTACAGGAGCCACTAGTTTAGGATGGGGAACCGAGAAATCCTGAAAGGGTTTGCAAATCCATTAAGTAAAGGGCAACTCAACTTGGATATAAGTAATTTCATTACATACCTCTCATTTGTATCAGAGACATTCCAAAATAGGTCTTTTAAGACTTCTGTTATGGTGAGCCACTATCACTTTCCCTTGTCCTCAGCTTCAGGATTCCATGCTGCTCCTCCCAATGCTGGTTGTCAAGTCTCCTCTTCTACCCTAGGCTGCTTCCATTCTACATATACACTACAGTACAACTGCCAAAATCCTTGTCCAGATTGAGAGAGCCCCCTTGAGTGCATCTTCACTAGGGAAAAAGACGTATTCTTAACTCTTGTTGGCCAACACATGGTAACTGAGGCAAAATTCTATTGAAGACAAGGCAGTTTGTAGTTTTAACAAAAGGTAGCAGGGTTTATCTCAACCTAACCCACATAAGATAAGGCCCTTTAACTTTTACTTTGCCCCCTTCCATTCTAGTGGAACTCACTCATCAGTTCCACCTGCTGATGGAATTATTTCCAGTTTCTCTCAAATCCCTTTATTAGCTTACCTTTGCTATATATGCATAGTACTCAAACTCCCTGCCCTTGCATGTAAGGCCCTTCCCAATATAGTTTTTATGATTTTTCTATCATCATCATGCCTATGAGGACCCCATAATGCCAGGCACTCTTCAAACCCAGAAGGAAAAGACTGTTGCTGCCACCAAATTGCTTAAAGTCTAAATATAAGACGAGACAGCAGATGGAAACAGACCAATTGTGGGGGACAACAAGGAAACAATGAAGATAATATTGCTCAGTATGATAGGCTGTGGTCTAGTTCCCATCAGTCTTTCTGCTCTTCTCTCCGTTCGGCCAAAACTGCCTGCACATGTCATTTTGTTCAACTCAGCGCGTCTTCTTAAATGTCATCCTCTATGCCTGACTCCATCCACCTTCAAGTTTCTCTTGAAAATGGATTTCTTCAAGAAGGTTTATTAAAGCCTTCACCTCTAAATTAAAAAACAAAAGTAATCCACAAGAAGCATGCATTCACTTAATAAAGGCTCTAAAAAAGTTGTGAATTTTTGTTGTTCAGAAGTTGTGGCCACAGTTTAAGTTGCGGTTTTGATGCTTTCAGTTCAAGTACCATAATAAAACAAACAAGAAGAATGAAGAATAAAGACCTCCCATCTGAATACCCCCACAAGGAGTCCAGTCCTGGGTGTACACCCACACACAAGCTCCAGCCACTTTTGAATGAGTGGCTTTGCCACCTGTTGCACAAGGTTGCAACATCACTCAAATTTCGCCTTACTGCTTCTCTGTCATGATGAGCAGATGTAGGTGTTTATAGAGATGTCCTCAAAGTAGCGTGCTGTAGGATTAGAAGGTAAGGGTGCCATTAGGACAGAGTTGTTTGTAGAGTCTTTTAATCTCCAACATAGGTTGGATACCCCCTCCTCCCGAAGCTTTCAGTCCAGGTTGTGTGTGGGGCCTGAGCCTCTGTGCCCTGAGCTGGCCCCAACTTGGAGACCCTTAGAAGCCCTGTGAGGGGGCTGGCACTGCCAGGGCATCAAGATCTTTGGGAGGCTTAAGTCTCAGCTCCCACCTAGCCCCCTTACTGGGGCCTCCCCAAATTGGTTCCTCAGCACAGTTGTGCTGCTGAAGAAGGCAAAGTCCTTGAGGTTGTCTTCCTCATGCACCACCATAGCCCCATCTCATGCACTAGGTTGCGTCGGTACTTACCCAGATTTTTCTTGGTTGCCAACCAAGGTCTCAATGCTAGTCACTAAAACTTGCCCTGGCCGCCCCTCCATCATGATGGAGGAGGGGCACTAAAAGTTGCAGTGAGTATTACAAATTACAGTTTCTGCAACACAGTTACAGCTCACAATTTTGACAATGACTGAATGCGTCCAATGAAGTGAGCTGTAGCTCACGAAAGCTTATGCTCAAATAAATTTGTCAGTCTCTAAGGTGCCACAAGTACTCCTTTTTCTTCTTGCGAATTTTGTTACTGTCTTACTTATAGTCAACCTTGTCTGACCTTCTGCGTTCCTGCAAACTTGTGGTTCGCTCCGTTCTCTTGATGTTAAAACTGGCCATGGAGAGAGACCTGCACTGTTAGTAAGAACTGTTGTAATGTTTTTTCCTGCAAAAAAGGTTTAAAAAAAGATTTGAGAAAGTAAGGAAACTGTTTTTGTGTTTGTTTCATTAAATTGATGGTTAAAAGTAACATTTTTCTTCTGCAGAGTAAAGTTTCAAAGCTGTACTAAGTCAGTGTTCAGGTGTGAACTTTTTGAAAGAAGAGCCATAACATTTTGTTCAGAGTTATGAACATTTACGAACCACCTCCATTTCCAAGGTGTTTGTAACGCTGAGATTTTGCTGTACATGGACAATGCTGTTATTATCATCAACCTTTTTGATAAAATCTTCTCTAAAAAGCTTTGGGTAGCCTTACTAGAGTGCCATCATTTTGCCTTCAGGGTGCTCAATTCAGACTCTTTCCTGGCAGTTTTGGAAAACTCATTTATACTTTCTGACATTCTTTACTGCATTTCTTCACCTTGTTTCTGCCAGTATGATTCCTTTTGAGAGTTCTTTTACACCCTAAAACCTATCTTGAAGAATTTTCTGTGGTGCAATGTGTTGGGCTATTTGGGAGTGAGAGTACCTATAAAACAGGGGACAACTGTGGTTGAGAGACAATTGGGCACTAAAAATCTAATCAGAGTTGCATATTTACTAAATAAAAGATGTTTTACAATGCCAACTAACATATCTGGTAAACTTTGCTGTTGGTGTGAACATTGTTTAAGATTTTATTGCTAAGTTATGACTATGGTGGGCACATAGAAGTTCCTTTATGCTCTCAGTAGGTTAAATTCATTGTTGTTCTTATTCAGCTGACATTTTTCCAAAAGCTGAATTATGAAATTAAAGCAGGAAGCTGAGCTTCATCTTTAGGAGAGGAAGTTATGGTCCTTCCTATTGTAGAGATGAGATTTCCAGGTAAGTTGGAGAGCGTGAGATTGTCTTTGTGTTCTTTAGTGCCTCAAATTGGAGGAACTGCTAAGGGGAAAGGAAAGGGGAGAAAACCTCAGTAGTCTGTGTTCTCATTTTCTCTTTGACCTTGATTCTGCAGTGTCTGGGTTGGTGGATGCAGCAGGTCACTATCACAGTTTTTTCTACAGCAGAGCCTGGTGGCATATGTACCTTTTTTGCATTTTGTGTCTGAAAATATACTGATGACTCTAGTCTTTTAGAGAAGTAATTAGAAGATAAACTTGAAAACAAGAAATAGTTTTGAGACATACACACAGTTGAATAATAAAAGTAATTAGACAGGGTAGCCAACTTATGCTAACCGTACAAGAGACTACTATAGTGTTATGAAGTAGGTGTTGAGCCAGCTGGTATTTACATAATCCCAGGCCCCTTGTAGTTATGTAGTCCATGGGAACATGAACTTTTTTAAAAGAAAAAACACCCTACTCTCTTCCGAAATCGGCTGTCTATCACGTGACAGCACACCATAGCTTTGCCTAACAACTTGCTGCAACTTTTTGGACTTCCTCCAGAGAGTACAGTGGAAACTGAAATAGAGAAAAAGAATGTGGTAAATTCTGTACACTTTTTAAGGATTTAGATTGGTTTACAGGTAAAGATGTTTGCTTTAATATTAAGATAAGGCTGTGTAAATCAAGTATGGCTTATTGGAAAATAATTTCTTTGAATTTGGAGGGCAATTCACCATGTTATTAAGGTTTTGCCCTTGCTTGTAAGGGGTCTTGGGCACAGACTGCCTGTTACTGAGTGTATGTATAGCACCTATCACAATGGGGCCTCAGTCCCTGTTGGGCCATCTAGAGTAGATGCTACCATAATACAAACAAGATGATAATCACATAAGCTCTTAGCTACATGTGGATTTTTCTTAGTTATTCCACTTGTACATTGTTTTTGGCCACTTTCTCAATTTTGTAATGTAATATTCTCCATTGTATACTGTGAGCTGAAACAGTTGGATGTGTGATGTAAACTGCAAGAACCTACAAGTTGTGCAGGATCCACAAAATCTTGTCCACCATCTTGGATGGTTCTCCTTGAGGAGGGAGTCATCGACTACTGTATTTTAGTAGCATCAGAAGGCCTTTTCTTTTGTTAAAGCGCTTGAGTATAGGTACGCTAGTACGTGAAGCTATTTCAGAAGCTTTAACATCTGAGGATTCATTCCCTCCCCTGAAAAAAGGTTGATGACACTGTATTGGTTGTAAAGGACTACACAGATCTTTCTATTTGTGATCTTTTAGGACCTGCAAATCTTTTCCACAACACTGTGTGTGCATCAATAGTTTGTATACACAGCAGGATGAGTTAGAAGAAACAAAAACAATTGTGGAAACATAGACATTTGCCTCTGTTCTCTTCCCCCCCGCCCCCCCCGAAAAAACTGCAGCACATTTTCTTATGGGGGGGTGTCACTTATTTGTGTGAATGATTTTTCTATTATGCATTTTTCTGTTAACTTGATGTATGACTATGGGTAACAAATGTGCACAAAAATAGTAAATCCCATAGCTCTTCATACAACCTACTGTAATTGGCCAGTGGTAATTCAAAAAAATCTGTAAAGACTGTCATCCAGCCGGCTCTTCCATGTGGATCCATAACAAAGTCCTTGTAATTCTGGATGGGCATAGGGGTCTGTCTGCATAAAGTAACTTGCAGCCTTGAGTACTAAAATGAGACACATTGAGCAAGGGCATGTGAAATGGCAGGTTTAGAAAATATTAAATGAAATAATGTCTTGCTTGTTGTCCTGCATGGAGGCTAAACCACTCTGCCACGTCTACACAGGAGAACAGATTTTTCTTTGCCTGTCCAGCTCATTCTTGTTTTTGCCCTTATTTCTTCCTTCTCTGTTCAGTCAAGTGAATGTGGTGGTAAAGTCCTACTCTGGAAAATAAGTGGGGAGAGAAAAAGCTGTTTTGTTTGGAAAAAATGGAGAGGGGATGGTATGTTAAAAATGGTAAAGCAGGAAAAATTCCTAGATTTTGTCAAGCATTTCTTAGATTATTTTATTTAATATCTAAAAAGTCCCAGTTATTATGTGAAATTAACATATAATTGAGTTGAAGGGAGAAGGATGGAATTTCATATCTCTGTTGCTACTGGTTTGGTGGGCTGAAATGTTTTCCACAAAACTGATTTAAGGGGGCAACATTGTGTTTGATTTGTTGACTATTGGGGCAAGAAAATGTTAAAATTTTAATTTGACATTTTAGATTTTTGATGAGGAAAGGAAAAATGTGATATAGAGTTGCAGCATCTGATTGGCTTTATCATCCTGTCTGTCATGAAATACAGCAGTCATGCCTTAGAGATGTTTTAGGGGTGAATGGGAATGCACTGAGACTACTCTAATTAATTTCAGTTCCAAGACCAAAGTGCTTAGGTGAACAACAGCTGTCACCTCTAGGACCATCTCTTCTGGAGTTCCAGGAGACTTAATTCTTCTTTCACCCTGTTTAACATGCAGAGTTCTTCTTTGATTGATTGCACAGGTGTGTGTGGTCCCAGTGTACTGGAGCCCAGAGTTTTCTGCAGCAGTACCCATAGGGATGGCACATCTTCATGGTCCCTCCTGAAGCTGTATAAGTTGTTGCTGCCCCAACCCCCTCAGTTCCTTCTTGCTCCCAGTGGTCTGAGCTCCTGGGGCAGTTTGCTGCATGATTCTTCTTCTGTGTAGTCAGTGAGTTTAGCTCTACCTTTTCTGTAAATAGAGAGACAAGGTGAGTGACATAATATTGAACCATCTTCTGTTTGTGAGAGAGACAAGCTTTAGTGGTTACTATCCAATAGTTGTTTCTTTTCTTTTCTTTTTCTTTTCTTTTATTTGTTATTTTAGTAATTAGTCTTTGATTCTAGGGACTGGTGGCATGCAGTGCTCACTGGGCCTTTAGCACTGCCTGTTGTGTGGGTTGTCTGTCCTGATGGAGACCTCCGCATGGGTTGTCTTTTGTGTCTCAGCAAGAGACACATTAAGAAAAGCAGTATCTGGCATTATTTCAAGAAAAGAATGCAGATTTCCAGAGATCTGCAACTCAGATTACTCATGGAGCAGGCGATGAGTGCTTTCTCAGCCTCCGAGCCCTCGACCACACACCCTGCCACCTGCCTGCAGTTTGCTACTGAGGCTGCAGTGATCTCTGGATTCAGATTTCTTTCCATGAAGAAAGAGGGTTGGTCTTGCTCTCCAGAGCTTCCCTGAAAGGAGATAGGCTGGAGCTACTTGAAGTTGAAAAAAGACTGTTCTTCTTCAAAGGACATGGAACATAACTGGGACTGTTCAGGTACTCAAGGTAGGGTTGGCCATTGACCTGCCTCCCTGCATAGTACTGGGGAGAAGATGTTGGTGCTGTACCATCAACTCCACTCCTGTTCATGGAACAGCCATTGAGTCTAATACCAATGGATTATGTTTTGGTGCCAACATTATTGATACCAATGACCCCACAAGCTTATGAGGCAGCAAACAGTTAGAAAAGGTAGGTAACCGTTTTTTCGAAGTCCTCCAGCACTTTGCCATCCCATTCTAGGCACAGTTTGTCTAGAAAATGTTTTAGTCTGCCCCCAAAAGGAGAGCGCCAGTACCAGGAGTGGGATTGGTTATACAGCAAAGAAAGCATTGTGGACCGGTACCTACTGGCTTCCCATGCCTTATGCTTTCCTGCATTAGCATTTTTGGAACATGTATCCCTATCCCCCAGGTCTCAATCACTGGCCCAGTTGAAAGGAACATTGCCATACCATAAGCAAAGCAGCTTCCAGAGCCACTTTGGTTGAAAGCTGGACACTGAGCAGCTAGTGCTGCAGGAGGAATCAATGCAGGAAGAATGGGTTTTACCTCAGGAGGATCCATCAGCTCCTGTTGGCCTGTCTTCCTTCTCACTTGATGATTCAATGATTCTGGACTCCTCTTCTCTCGTTCCAGAAGATTTTAAGTCTTACATCACCAAGTCCCTTTTGAGGATTCTTTTAGTCATGCAAGTTGATCTAGTACAATTGAACACTCACAGGCTTTTGGACTTCCTTGAGATGACCCCTTTGGGGAGGGATGCCCTCCCATTTAATGACGATCTTCTAGAACTGGAAAATGCTTTATGGTACATGCTAGCCTCCTTAGCTCCTAAGTGTACAAATAAACATCATATTCCAATAAGTTGGTTCAAGTGCTTTTATTCCCTAAACTCTCTTATAATTATGGCTGCCAATGAGAGAGCATGTCAGGAGATTTAAATCAGCTCCCAAAGAAAAAGAGCCCAAGAGATTTGATTAGTTTGAGAGTGAAATGTACTATACCTCTTCTCTCCAGATGCGTATAGCGAACTAACAGGCACTGTTAGCTGGATATGACTTTGTAAATAGGAGTTAATGGCCAGGTTTACTGGCAAACTACCAAAGGATGCAAGGGAGGACAAGACCTCACCCAGCCTGCTCCTGACATCATGGGCCCTTGTTCTAGGGCAGTGATTCCCAAACTGGGGTTCGCAAAATGTTACAGGGGATTCTTGGGTGGGAAAATTCCCTAATGGTAGATAGAGATGTCCCTAGGAACCCCGGACACCCTGGGGCCAGCAGCCCGGAGCTCCTAGACTTCCAAGAGCTAAGCAGATCAAAACAAGCATATCTATCACACTAAGGAGATTTAAACTTCAAGACTCCTTATAAAAAAAATGGAAAGGGAGATGGATATTTTTTGCTGTTTTTAAAATTAAATAGGCAGCTACTATTGTTTTTAAAATTATGATGAAGAACAAGTTTAAGCTTTGTTGTAACATGAGTTGTTTGCCTGGACTGCTCAAGACCTGAATGCTTGTGCAGGAGGAACTCTTTGGGTTGGTTTCTTAAATACCTTCATGCTGTTTCACATCTGATACTCCTTGATGAAACATAGGAGCCTTGTCTTACAACAGGCTTATTCAAACTGATACAAGCTACGAAATTGAGATCTTGGAAGAGTGTTGCCGTTTTCATAATGTAATAAAAATACTGTAATGATTAATAATAATAAGAGCAGTGATCTTGGAAATATAAAATTTATTTTTGTGACATGCTTATTTATACTCGGGTAAAGGAGAAAATATTTTTAAGAGGGGATTTGCGAGACTTGACATTTTAGTGAAAGGGGTTCACAGGTTGTTAAAGTTTGGGAACCACTGTTCTAGGGTGATGCCTTCTGCAATAACAATGAGACTCCCCTGGTTACATAGCTTTGGACATCCAACAAACTATAGAGAACCTTCTGTTTGATTTGGTGTTGCCTGAAAACAAGAACTGACAATGAAACTACTTTCATTTAAAGACTCTTGTGCTACCCTTTTTGTCAGTATAGACCCTCAACAGTAATATCCCTGTCAATTTTTATATGCAGTCTTGATATCCACCAAGGCAACATGATTTTTTGAGAGGGAAGCACAAACATCAGAGACAGAGGTCCTTCAACTTCACTTTGAGTCAGCCAGCTTATCCTCAGTCAGCTGTGTGGAAGCAGCCCATTTGAGGACAGCGATGCAATTGTCAGCGATCTTCCTCTCATCTCACCCCCTCATTTAGGGAAAGATTGTCCCATTTTCTCAGTGCTGGGAAGCCATAATGAGAGCCAACTGGATCCTAAACACTACAAAATTGGGATATTCTATCTATTTCCTCTCCACCCACCTACCCTTTTCAGGGACTCATCTCACGAGTTACTGCTTCTTCAAAAAATGCAGGTTTTAGAGTGGTAGCCGTGTTAGTCTGTATCAACAAAAGTACTCCTCATTTTTTCAAAAAGTTCAGACTCTGTTCACTTTAAGGGCCATACAAGAAGTTCCCCATCAACACTGGGGAAAGAAGTTTTACTTATGATATTTTCTGATCCTCAAGTTGAAGAAAAGTTTGAGACCCATATTGTACTTTTGAAATCTCAAAAAGTTCATCGTGTACGTGGTTTCCCTGGCATCAATCCTAGATCACAGTTACTGGTTTGCTTTCCTTGTTCTTCCATGCGATGATAGTGCCAAGTAATGGGAAGTTTCTGGGATCTGTAGTAGCAGGCCAACACTATCAATACACAGTACTTCCGTTTGGCCTGTCAGTGCCACATATGTGCACCAAGTTCATTGTAGTGGTGGTGGACTACTTGAGAACAGGAATGCACGTTTTCCCTTACCTAGGCAACTGTTAGTGTGAGGGAGATCTGAGTATCAGGTTCTCCACCACATTGTTTATCGTTTTGTCTCTTTGACTATGTGGGACTCAGCCTGGAAAAAAAGGAAAATCCAGATTAATCCTAACATAGAAAATAGAATTCATCTGAGCCCTTCTCAGTTCTATAGCTCACACCTCTCCTCCACAACGACAGTCAGCCCATTCAACTCAAGCAACTTCATTAGCTTTTCTATGGGATGTCCCCATGCTAGACATTTGTAGGGCTGCTACTTGGTCCTCTGTGCATACCTTCATTCCTTATGCCATCATGACTGCTTCAAGATCTAAAGCAAATTTTGGGAAAACAGTATTGCAGTTCCTATTTAAATAGACTCTGCGCCGCACCTCCTAATGGTACTGCTGAGAGTTATCTGAGTGGAACACACGTGCATTCACTCAAAGAAGGAAAAAATGGTTACTTACCCATCTTGTAACCACTCTGCACCGGAATCCTGAGTCACCATATTCTGGTGCAAAGGAACTCTAGGGGATTGGGGCACCATTTCCCTTATATAGCCTTGAGAGGAGCCATGAAGATGTGCAGTGTGTGTGTCTCCTTGACAGGTACAGCTACAGAAAATTCTCTGGCTCTGACATATTGGGTGCACTCTCCTCTGTGGAATATGTATGTGCAACCACATCTCAAAGAACATCAGTTACAATATAGTGGAGTCGCATCTTATGCGGGGATTAGGTTCTAAAGTCAGTGCATAAGGCAACAATGGCGTATAGTCAAAATGACCCTTGAAAATCTCTTAATTGCCCATAAAGTACAGTATACTGTACATGGTTTTGTGTATACGACCCAGTACAGTAATATGTATACAGTAATGTACAGTATAAATAAGTACATATGCAAAATATAATTTTACAGTACTGTATTTTTAATTACAGGGGTAATTACAGGGGGTCGTCAGGGCTTGATGTCGATCCAGGAGACGGAGGTGACGGAGAGCTTGGGTAACGGAGCGGGAGTCGTAGACGAAGTGGTTGGCTCTGGTTCAGCTCGAGAAGTTGATTGCGTAGGCTCATCTGCTGCTGGTCGTTTTTCCTTGAAAAACGTGGTGATCAGCAACTGTTGCTGTTGTCTCTTGAGCGGCTCAAACCTTTCTTGATACAGTCTCAAATAGTCCGTAATACTACATGTGATTTTGAGGCTTCATTCCACGGAGGGATGATATTCAGAAATTAAATCATTGAAGTGTTTCGCTGCCTGGAATACTTCAGCAAATTTATAAAGATTCCAACTTGCTGGCTCTTCCTGTTCGTTGTCGTCATCTTCGTCTTCTGTAGGCGATTTTATCAGTTCCTCTAACTTTCGTTAGTCCATGTTTCTCTATGGCTCTCAATTATTCAATTTCTTCCTCAAGGATGTCGACGAAGCCATCACCACCCACTTGCCTGGCCACCTGAACAATGCATTTCACTTCTTTGTCACTGGTTGGGAAACCCTTAAAATCATTCACACATTCTTTCCATAGGTTTCACCAACATGCATTGACTATTTCAGGCTTGATTGCATACATTGCCTGTTCAACATTGCCAATTGCATCACTTATATTAAAGGACTTCCAGCACTCCATCCCATTAAGATTGGGATCAGCATCTATAGCGCTACATATCCATGAGAATGTAAGCCTCATGTACGTGGCCTTGAAACAGCGAATCACGCCTTGGTCGAGAGGTTGGAGGATGGAGGTGGTATTGGTGGGGGAGAAAGACGTCTTCAGTGTCGTTATGCGCAAAGTGGAGTGCCGCAAGGTGACCAGGAGCATTATCTATGATCAGCAACACTTTAAAGTCAAGTCCTTTCTCTTCGAGGTACCACTTGACCTCCGGAATGAAACACTTGTGGAACCAATCCAGAAATAATACTGCCGTCACCCAAGCCTTTTTATTTGATTGCCAGAACACAGGCAGGAGATTTTTTTTCTTGCCTTTTAGGGCACGGGGATTTGCAGCCCTGTAGAGCAAGCCTGGATTTATTAAATGTCCAGCTGCATTGCCACAAAACAACACAGTCACACAGTATTTAGCTGCTTTGAAGCCAGGGGCTTGTCTTTCTGACTTTGAAATGTAAGTGCGGTTGGGCATTTTTTTCCAGAAGAGCCCAGTCTCGTCAGCATTAAAAACTTGTTCTGGAAGATAGCCCTTTTCTTTTTTGATTTTCTTTAGTTGTTCAGTGTACGCTTTTGCTGCCTTTTCATTGGCAGATGCAGCTTCACCAGTAGTCTGCACGTTTTTGAGGTTGAAGCGGTTCCTAAAACTGTTAAGCCAGCCTTGGCTGGCTTTGAATTCCTTCTCATCAGAAGGCTGTCCCTCTTCTGCTGGAGGTTTGAACAGCGCGTAGAGGCTAAGAGCCTTTTCTTGTAACATGTTGCCATCGATAGGCACACATTTACAGTTCATGTCTTCCAGCCATTAGTGAAGACTAAAAAGGCATTAAACTTAAGTCTTATCATGCACCTGGCTCGTCACCGTAGCAGTTATTGGATGCCACGGTTGACGAATTTCTCTCTCTCTCAAATCTTGATAGCACAGATGCTAGATTTGTTGCAGCCATATTTACGCACCACATTGGAGACTGACATACCGTCTCTCAATAAGTCCAACACAGCAAGTTTTTCCTCCAGCCTTGGAACGGATCGCTGTTTCTTCGGTTGAGCACCAGATGAAGTAGTTGGCTTGCGTTTAGGAGCCATGTTATATGAAAAATACGTGTCTTTAAACACTAGAATCACAGTCGGCGTGGCGAGATGCTCACACTGAGAGGCACGTGGAAACTGAGACCGACTGAGGGAACAGCAGATTCATGTCTCCCATCTCACGCTCACTCCAGGGCATACACTTATTGAGTGGAATGGTGGGCAGAATTGCCCGCACTATTTCCAGGTATCTTGTTTTTATTTTTCTCTCTTTTTTTTTTTTTGCGCCAAGTGTGTATATTTGAATTTGCGTAAGTTAAATGATGCGACTCACCTGTACAGATAAGTAATCTTTTTTTCCTGGGGAAGATCTTGAGACAACACACAGATTCATATGCCAGTAATACATGGACAACACCATTATGTCAGATACAAAGAGTACCATCCCTTAGCTGTTTTAGGGTATATCTGCATAGCAAAAATTGTGCAAAGACCAGCCTACTAGATCTAGCTTGAATCTAGCTAGCACAGGTAATATAGCAGTGAAGGTAGTGCACTCTGGGCTTCAGTACATGTAGTACAAGCCTGGCATGGATCCTGGGTTTGTACTTGGCTTGTTAGCCCATTCAGAAGCTCATGTTGCTTCATCGCTAATGTTACCCACACTAGCTGGATTTAAGCTAGCTTGGGTAGGCTAGTCCATACACATCACTAGCTCAGGTATGTTTGTCAGCGCGCAGCTTTTGCTGTGTAGACATACCACTAGTGTCAGCGAAGAGCAGATGACTGATACTAAATGTGAGCAATACAGGGTGATGCTGGTGGAGAGAAGATAATGCTTCAAAGAACTCAGAACCACATTAACACCCTCCCTGGGGTGGGGCCAGCTGGAATCTTCATTGTTACTTGATGCCCAATAAATATGGCTGCTGGAAAAGAGCTCTTCTACCTGAAGCTGGCCAGGAGACTGCACCCCCTGGTCTCAGTTTTGGACTAGGCCACAATGATCCATGCGTTAATGACTTTCTGCATTTATTCTTGCAACACATTGTACGTGATTGTGGAGCACTGATGCATGTTGGTACCTCCTGTTCTCTGCCTGTGACACATAATCTAGTTTCCAGTGGGTTATAATATTTTGGTCTAATTTCAGTTGTGTTTAGTGTGCAGGTGCTGGGTAGCGTACGTGGCATATTAAGTACAGGAGGTCCTTTCTGGCCTAAAACTCTTGACTCTCCGATTGTACCACATTGTCCAATTAGTTAAAAGTGAAACAGCTTACCTACTTAATAACATAGATTGCTTACAGCGTATCACCCCAATGTTCTGCTCATTTCACCGGCTACCCAGTGAACCGAGTCAAACTTGGGGTTACAGTACTGATCCTCAAAGCCTCTCATGACATTGGCATGAGCTGGTTTAAAAGCTGCTTCTCAGTAATTATAAACTTCCATGTCAGCTGCATTCCTCAGGAACTGTGGAACTACTAAAACATGTGAAGGCTTATAAATGCAGGTGACAGAACTGAAAGCTGCTGGCCTAGAAATGTGAAACTTGTTTCTGCAGGAATTTAAAATGATCTTGAACCCAATTTTCAGAACAAAGTGCAAAATTCACCACTTTGATTTAGCTTTCCTGCAATTTAAAATAGCAATCAGGAGGGAAAGAAACAGACTCTTTTTGACTTTTAGAATTTGTAAGACCGTTAATACTGTGGTGGTGCATGCAGCCTTCATATATTTACTGACTCAATATGTGGGTGAAGTAAATATTTAAAAACAAAAGTTAAGATACAACAGAATTTTACATAGTAGAAAGGGGTTTATGTGGGGGGGATCTTGTTGTAAAATACAGAACTTCGGGTAGATGGAGATTTGTTTTGCCAAGAGAATTTTGGAGGTTGATTTCACAAGGGAGAATATGGGTGTTATAACTTGGTATTTTTAGTAGTTGTGCAACTGACTCCTTTACAGAACACCTGGAGTTTCCATAAACCTGGAAATCCTGGATGCCCCATCATCTCAGGCATTGGCACCTTGACAGCAGGATTGTCTGGCTACGTAGGCTCCCTCCTCAGGGCCAACCTACCAGCACTCCTAGCTATCTTGGAGACACCACTGACTTCCTGAGGAAACTAGAATCCGTCGGTGATCTTCCTGAAAACACCATCCTGGCCACTGTGGATGTAGAAGCCCTCTACACCAACATTCCACACAAAGATGGACTACAAGCCATCAGGAACAGTATTCCCGATAATGTCACGGCAAACCTGGTGGCTGAACTTTGTGACTTTGTCCTCACCCATAACTATATTTCACATTTGGGGACAATGTATACCTTCAAATCAGCGGCACTGCTATGGGTACCCGCGTGGCCCCACAGTATGCCAACATTTTTATGGCTGACTTAGAACAATGCTTCCTCAGCTCTTGTCCCCTAATGCCCATACTTTACTTGCGCTATATTGATGACATCTTCATCATCTGGACCCATGGAAAAAAAGCCCTTGAGGAATTCCACCATGATGTCAACAATTTCCATCCCACCATCAACCTCAGCTTGGACCAGTCCACACAAGAGATCCACTTCCTGGACACTACAGTGCTAATAAGCGATGGTCACACAAACGCCACCCCATACCGGAAACCTATGGACTGCTATACTTATGTACATTCCTTTAGCTTTCATCCAGACCACACCACACGATCCATTGTCTACAGCTAAGCTCTACAGTTCAACTGCATTTGCTCCAACCCCTCAGACAGAGACAAACACCTACAAGATCTCTATCAAGCGTTCTTACAACTGCAATACCCACCTGCTGAAGTGAAGAAACAGATTGATAGAGCCAGAAGAGTACCCAGAAGTCACCTACTACATGACAGGCCCAACAAAGAGAATAACAGAACGCCACTAGCCATCACCTTCAGCCCCCAACTGAAACCTCTCCAACGCATCATCAAGGATCTACGACCTATCCTGAAGGACGACCCATCACTCTCACAGATCTTGGGAGACAGGCCAGTCCTTGCTTACAGACAGCCCCGTAACCTGAAGCAAATACTCACCAGCAACCACACAACAAAACCACTAACCCAGGAATCTATCCTTGCAACAAAGCCCGTTGTCAACTGTGTCCACATATCTATTCAGGGGACACAATCATAGGGCCACACTATCAGCCACACAGAGGCTCATTCACCTGCACATCTACCAATGTGATCACATCTATCAATGCCATCATGTGCCAGCAATGCCATGTACATTGGCCAAACCGGACAGTCTTTACGTAAAAACACAAATCAGACGTGAAGAATTATAACATTCAAAAACCAGTCGGAGAACACTTCAATTTCTCTGGTCACTCAATTACAGACCTAAAAGTGGCAATATTACAACAAAAAGACTTCAAAAACAGACTCCAACGAGAGACTGCTGAATTGGAATTAATTTGCAAACTGGACACCATTAAATTAGTCTTGAATAAAGACTGGGAGTGGATATGTCATTACACAAAGTAAAACTATTTCCCCATGTTTGTTTTTCCCCTCTACTGTTCCTTACACGTTCTTGTCAACTGCTGGAAATGGCCCACCTTGATTATTGCTACAAAAGGTTTTTTGTTTTTTTTCCCTCCTGTTGGTAATAGCTCGCCTTACCTGATCACTCTCGTTACAGTGTGTATGGTAACACCCATTGTTTCATGTTCTCTGTGTATATGAAATCCCCCTACTGTATTTTTCACTGCATGCATCAGATGAAGTGAGCTGTAGCTCACGAAAGCTTATGCTTAAATAAATTTGTGAGTCTCTAAGGTGCCACAAATACTCCTTTTCTTTTTGAGAACATCTGGAAACACTCTCCTCTTATGAAGTGTATGTAACCAGCTTTTCCTGCCCTGTGGTCTAGAATCCTGAAGTGGGGGAAAGCATCATGGGGAGTGGTTTAAGGGGAACGGACGTGTTATGCGAGGGTATGAGGGGAGTTTGTTATGGCAGGGCCCTAAGGCAGTGGTCTAGTCCCTTTTAAAATAATAATAATTGTAGCACAGGTAATGCCAGTGTGTTGTCACTCTGATTTTGCAGGTGAGGGACCAGTAAGTCAGATGCTAACTTCATTTGCCAAGTTGTCCGTTTATACGACTGTAAATGGAGATTAAAAAATGTAAATGGCTGCATCAAGAGGAGTCTTCAATTTAGATAAAATACTCTGGGTTAAATCTTTTCATAAATTTATTACTAGAGCTATAGCTAGGAATTTTTTTTAATATATGCTCGCTAATTGCAAAGAAGAGTATATTGCCCATTTTAATGTTAAAATGTCTAAACTTAAAGTGGACTGATAACGCAATTAAAAATGGATTTGGTTTTGCTTCTCTTACTCATTTCCCATTTCAACTCCTATTGTGATGACATGGTGATACCAGAAAGTGGGATATAGCTGTCTTTGGAAACAGACAGCGTTTCTCTTTTATATTAAGTAGGATCATTAGAGTATGAAGTTCTCCCTTCCTGACCCTGTATTCGAGAATCAGGGATCAAGTTTAAGATCCAATCTCTGAAAAATTTAGCTGCGTGTTGTGTTCATTGCCAGGACTCCTGTAAAAGCTCAAACCACTTTCCATACCTGTTCCTTTTAATATAGGAAAATATTTACTTTTGTTTTTGCATAAGACCTGACGTTAACATGCTGCTATTTTGCTTACCAGCATCATTAATGTCAGCAACATTCTCAGAATAAGATTTGTGTTCTCTTGTTTGTCTCTATCAGTAGAACAAAATCATTGTAGGATTAAGCAGTAACTATAGGCTTTTTGTTAGTTTTCTGTCTGTTTGGTGGAATTTTTTTTAAAGTAGAAAGCAGAAGTCGTAACATTCAGATTTATATACATTCGAATGTAGATCAAATTGGGATGTAAACTGTTTCACAAGGGAGGGGATATACTGTTGCACTTCAGGTTCAAATGTGTGTGTCTTACCTCGTGTGATAATTCTCTGGGACATTTTAGAGCAGTATTTGTTTTGAATAAATATTAAAAGTATTTTAGGTAATATGTAATCTACAGCATATTTTTTTGTGTTTTAGGAAGCTGAATATGGTGGACATGATCAGATAGATTTGTATGATGACGTCATCTCTCCATCTGCAAATAATGGCGATGCCCCAGAGGACCGTGATTATATGGACTCTCTCCCACCATCAGTTGGAGATGACGTAGGTAAAGGAGCAGCACCAAATGTTGTCTATACATATACTGGAAAGAGAATTGCGTTGTACATTGGAAATCTTACTTGGGTAAGTGTTGGAATTCAGCTACACACATGCTTTTTTATTATGGGCAATCTTACACTGATCAAATAAACTTATTGTAGTTGACAGAATTTTACTAAAATATTTAACTTTTTGGCACATAATACAAGAAAAATAATTTATAGATTCATAGATACTAAGGTCAGAAGGGACCATTATGATCATCTAGTCCGACCTCCTGCACAACCCAGGCCACAGAATCTCACCCACCCACTCCTGCCAAAAATCTCTCACCTACGTCTGAGCTAATGAAGTCCTCAAATCATGGTTTAAAGACTTCAAGGAGCAGAGGATCCTCCAGCAAGTGACCCATGCCACAGAGGAAGGTGAAAAACAGAAAAATTGGAAGAGGCCCTAGAGGACAATTCCTTCCCGACCCCAAATATGGCAATCAGCTAAACCCTGAGCATATGGGCAAGATTCACCAGCCAGATACCCAGGAAAGAATTTTCTGTAGTAACTCAGATCCCACCCCATCTAACATCCCAACACAGCCATGAGGCCTATTTACCATGAATATTTAAGGATCAATTAATTACCAAAATCCTGTTATCCCATTGTACCATCTCCTCCATAAACTTATCAAGTTTAATCTTAAAGCCAGATAGATCTTTTGCCCCCACTGCTTCCCTTGGAAGGCTATTCCAAAACTTCACTCCTCCGATGGTTAGAAACCTTCATCTAATTTCAAGTCTAAACTTCCCAATGACCAGTTTATATCCGTTTGTTCTTGTGTCCACATTGGTACTGAGCTTAAATAATTACTCTCCCTCGCCGGTATTTATCCCTCTGATATATTTATAGAGAGCAATCATATCTCCCCTCAACCTTCTTTTAGTTAGGCTAAACAAGCCAAGCTCCTTGAGTCTCCTTTCATAAGACAAGTTTTCCATTCCTCGGATCATCCTAGTAGCCCTTCTTTGTACCTGTTTCAGTTTTAATTCATCCTTCTTAAACATGGGAGACCGGAACTGCACACAGTATTCCAGGTGAGGTCTCACCAGTGCCTTGTATAACGGTACTAAAACCTCCTTATCTCTACTGGAAATACCTCGCCTGACACATCCCAAGACCACATTAGCTTTTTTCACAGCAATGTCACATTGGCACATGTCACAATGTCACATTCCTGTATGATATCCCGGTCCTTCTCTAAATTGGCAATACTTCCCAGCTTTGTATCATCCACAAACTTTATTAGCACTCCCACTTTTTGTGCTGAGTTCAGTAATAAAAAGATTAGTTAAGATTGATCCCAAAACTGATCCCTGAGGAACTCCACTGGTAACCTCCCTCCAGCCTGACAGTTCACCTTCCAGTAGGACCCGCTGTAGTCTCCCTGTTAACCAATTCCTTATCCACCTTTCAATTTTCACAAGTGATCCCCATCTTTTCCAATATAACTAATAATTCCCCATGTGGCACGGTATCAAACGCCTTACTGAAATCGAGATAAATTAGATCCACTGTGTTTCCTTTGTCTAAAAAATCTGTTACTTTCTCAAAGAAGGAGATCAGGTTGGTTTGGCACGATCTACCTTTTTGTAAAACCATGTTGTATTTTGTCCCATTTACCATTGACCTCAATGTCCTTAACTATTTTCTCCTTCAAAATTTTTTCCAAGACCTTGCATACTACATATGTCAAACTAACAGGCCTGTAGTTACCTGGATCACATTTTTTTTTCCTTTCTTAAAAATAGGAACTATGTTAGCAATTCTCCAATCATACGGTACAACCCCTGAGTTTACAGATTCATGAAAAATTCTTGCTAATGGGTTTGCAATTTCATGTGCCAATTCCTTTAATATTCTTGGATGAAGATTTGCCTGCTCCACCCCAGCCCCCCTGCGCGCACGCAGTTTAGTCCTATTAAGCTGTTCGAGTTTCTCTTCTACCTCCGATATGGAAATATCTACCTCTCATATCCTCATTCCCATTTGTCATGCTACCATTATCCCTAAGATCCTCTTTAGCCTTATTAAAGACTGAGGCAAAGTATTTGTTTAGATATTGGGCCATGCCTAGATTATCCTTGACCTCCACTCCATCCTCAGTGTTTAGCAGTCCCACTTCTTCTTTCTTCGTTTTCTTCTTATTTATATGGCTATAGAACCTTTTTACTATTGGTTCTAATTCCCTTTGCAAGGTCCAACTCTACTTGACTTTTAGCCTGTCTGACTTTATCCCTACTTGTTCTGACCTCAATAAGGTAGCTTTCCTTGATGATCCCTCCCATCTTCCACTCCCTGTATGCTTTCTGCTTTTTCTTAATCAGCTCTCTGAGATGCTTGTTCATCCAGCTTGGTCTACAACTCCTGCCTATGATTTTTTTTTTCCCCTTTCTTGGGATGCAGAATTCTGATTGCTTCTGCAGCTTTGATTTAAAGTAATCCCAGGCCTTCTCTGCCTTTAGATCCATAAATTCTTCAGTCCAATCCACTTCCCTAACTAATTCCTTAATTTCTGAAATTCAGCCCTTTTGAAATCAGAAACCCTAGTCGCAGATTTATTTTTGTTTTAATCCTTCCGTTCAGTTTGAACTGAATTAGCTCATGACCACTTGAACCAAGATTATCCCCTACAACCATTTCTTCTAGGAGGTCCTCACTACTCACCAAAACCAAATCTAAAATGGCATCCCCTCTAGTCAGTTCAGCAAATACTTGATGAAGGAATCCATCAGCTATCGCATCCAGGAAAATCTGAGCCCTATTATCATTACTAGCTCTTGTCCTCCAGTCTATATCTGGGAAGCTAAAGTCTCCCATGATCACACAATTCCCATTAGCATTTACTTCATTGAAAAGGGCTCTATCCAAATTAGATCCCGGAGGTCTATAGCACACCCCAAGCACTATCCCAGGGGAGACTCTAATAGTTTTCTTCCCAAATGTAATTTTTGCCCAGACGGACTCTGTCTTATCCATTCCATCGCTTCTTATTTCTTTACATTCAACCTCATCATTGATATACAATGCTACTCCACCACCTTTGCCTTTATTTTGGTCTTTCCTAAACAGCACATACCCCTCAATACCTGTAGTCCAGTCATGACTGCTATTCCACCATGTTTCTGTTATCCCTATAATATCTGGTTTCAATTCCTGCACCATTAGCTCTAGTTCCTCCATTTTGTTACCTAGGCTCCTCGCATTGGTGTACAAACATCTTAATTTTTGCTGTTTGGCCTCGCTCACATTCTTTACCCGATTAGGCACAGACATTCTTCTGCCAGTATCACCTATTAGACTGGTATGTATACTACCCTTCCTCCTTATGTCCATTCTCCTACCACGGCTGTATCCTTTCTTACTTAGTTTTCTTCCCTCTCAATGCTAAAATCCAGCGTGGAGATTACCTGGACATCTCCCCCAAATTCCTAGTTTAAAGCTCTCTTGATAAGTTGTGCCATCCTCCATCCTAGAAGTCTATTTCCTTCCCTACTCAGATGAAGTCCATCCCGAGAGAACTGTCCTCCTAGTGGCCATACATCCCCAAAGTCCTCCTTATAGCACCACTGCCTGAGCCATCTGTTGAGCATCATAATCTTGTCATACCTTTTGTTGCCCTTCTCTAGGAACAGACAGAATCCTACTGAAGATCACCTGAGCCTCGATTTCCTTAAGCGTCTTCCCCAGCATAACATAGTCTCCCTTAATACTTTCCAGCAAGATCTAGCTGTATCATTTGTTCCCACATGAAGGATAATTAGGGGATTCTTTCCTGCTCCCTTTTAGGATCCTTTTAAACCTCAGGTCTACATCCCGTATTTTAGCACCTGGAAGACAGCATACCCTTGTGTTCTCTGGATCAGCTCTTGTTACAGGCCTATCTATTCTTCTCAGTAACGAGTCCCCGATCACATAGACCTGCCTTTTCCTGGTGACGGTGCTATTCTCTAGTCTATTCCCTGTTCCCTCTGGCTGCAAGTTCTTTCCATTCCTATTCTCCCTTGTAATCCTCTTCAACCCATCCTGTATCCTTCTGGGGCTCATATTTGGTGTAGTCTCCATTGACTCTTCCCCTTTTGTATAGGACTAACCTCTCTTCTCTTCTTCAGTGACTACCTGCTGAGCCCCTTTATTTTCCAGCTCTGTAAACCTGTTCTTGAGGTCTGTTTCTCCTTCACTAGCCCGTCTTTTCCTCTTCCTTTTAGTCACATGCTTCCACTGACCACTTTCCTCACCCAGTCTCCCCATAGAATTCCTCAGTCCTACTTCCATCAGCAAACAGAGAAGCAGGTTTTCTGAGCATTTTAGTGAAAATCTTGGGGGAAGAATATAGTTTTGAGATGTTCATTAAAATGGAGGATATTTACAATATAAACGTTCAGTTGTGTCTTGTAGAATAAATTAAAGGTGAAAGGGGAAGCTTTCTGGGAAAGCATGGTAAGTTTGCCACCCTATTAGGGCTTTGGGGAAACTCCGAAGAGAAGTAACAGAATAAATTTATTACTATCCTAGTGCCTTATGCCTATAAACTGATCTATTTTGAATAATCCGTTGTTGAAGCTTTTACTTTTAAAAGAGAACTGTAATGTTCTTCGAGGTTTCTTTGAGAATTAATCCTCAAAGACTGTGACTTGCAGTGACTTCCCAGGCAAAACTGTTCCAAGCCTCTGTTTTAAGAGTATTTTCAGGTACTGCAGATCTAGGAACCAAAATACAACCGGGGAAATACATATTGTTGACCTTCAGTATGCTTTTTAAAAATAAAAATGTGTAAAATGCTAAATCAGTAGCTGAACTAATTAGCCTTTACTGTGACAGTTAATCTGAAAACCATTTTCTCACCCCCTTCCATGCAAAATTCTGAGTTCATGGTTGCTTCCTCTGCTAAAACCTATACTAGTACCAAACATGCAGGAAAATGCTTCATACTTTAAGTGTTTGATGTCGTTAAGTGTTGCAGTATCCTGATTTCAGGCACTTTCCAGGTAAGTAAAGTAAAGGAGATACTGATTTATCAAACACTTCATTTAAAAACTTATTTCTAGAGATTGGATTTTCAAAACACAGTGCTTCCATTGAAGTCAATGGCCAATTGGCCAATGCTGAATGTTTTGAAAGTCCATATGTAACTTTTAAATCTGTATCGTTACTACTGACGTGGCATCTTAAACAGAACTGTCTACAAAATTTTGTGTTTACCTTCTTAAGGATTGTCAAATTTCACTTTTTTAAGTGACATGAGATTCAGCAATGTATACTCAAGCTGGTATGGGTGGGGGGAATGGTATATAGGGAATTTTAAAACTTGCACACCCAGTTTCCCCTCTCCCCTGAAATTTAGGGGGGTTCTGGAGTTAAAGGTTTTCTTCTTACGCCAGCTCCTTTAGTACCAGTACATACTTATGATCAGGGTGAAAGTGTTTAACTTCAGAAATGGATAATGTTCGACTTAGACGTTTGCTTATAGCACAGTCAGATGTTGATGGATGTCACGTATCCATGGGCCACTGAAGTGGCTGATAAACTCTGCTTTTTTTTACTCTTTTTCTGTTTTTTTCCTCTGCCATCAGTAAGTAAAACAATACTACTAAGAATCTTGCTGTCTAAAGCTTAAAAAAACCAGCAGTTCATGGTTTGGGATTTTAGTAAATTAAATTTCACTTGGGCCAGTTTTGGCACTAGTGTAGAGCGCCATGGATAAGGGGTACAAGCGTGCTAACACATCTGAAAGTAAAGCACACTATTGAAATGGTCTCGAAATTTGACCTTGTTCAGAGATGTAGGATTTTGGGCTAATAGAAACTGAGTAGTAATCTGTTTTAAATAGGAAAAAATTGCAATCCTTGAGGTATCAAACAAACAAAAGTGACTACTGAAATTGGTCAGATTAAGCCTTGCAGCCTTGAAAGTATGCTTTTGTTTTTCATAAAAACAAAACTTCTTCAAACATAGCTTTCTTTAAGATCGTGCATTATGTAGTAAGGGTAGTAATACATCATGTCAGGTGCTGTTAGTGCCATATGTGTTGTATTACACATCATTTGTCTGTTCATATATTTTAGTAATGATCTTTTTGAGAAGTAACTGTAAAGTGTCACTTAAAATACTTGCTACAAACCACCACAGAAAACATCCAGTGAGATGTACTGGATCATTTTTACAATAAAGTAAAAAGCAATAGTACAAACATACAGGATTAGACTGCTGTATTCATAGTGAAAATTGGCATCTTAATGTGTTTTGACATTTGAATATAAAAATATTTTGCAGTGGACAACAGATGAAGACTTAACTGAAGCAGTGCATTCACTGGGAGTAAATGATATTTTGGAGATAAAATTTTTTGAAAACCGTGCTAATGGCCAGTCAAAGGGGTAAGAATTTGTAATCCACGTTTTCTGCTGTTGGTCATTGATCTGCTACAGTGAGGGTGAGTGGTCCGTGTTTTCCACAGCTAGCAATGAGATGTTTACTTTTGTTGGACAGCTAACTTCTAGCAAGGGTTTTGTACCCTATTATTTCACATGGACTACTAATTCAATCACAGAAATAAGCTATAAAGACAATACTATAGGTTTCACTTCTCCCTGAATAGGATTGCGATATTGACATTCCTTATACATTCATTTTCCTAAATTTCAGACGGTTTACTCTTAATTTTTTTAACCTCTCATCAGTGTGAATGCCTTCTTATTCTGCCTTTTGTCAAATCCCTTTTTCAAAACTTGATTTGTTAGCCTTTTATTTCTCCATTTTTATTTTGCATAGCTCTGCCAGTGCCTCTCAGTCCCTACTAATAACACCTCTCAGAATCCAGTAAATGGTTTTTTGTTTACTATAAATTGTCAATTGTGTGAATTTTGTGATATGGACAAACGGACTATTTCAATTGTGATTTAAACTATATTTGATTTAAGGTCTTCATGAGTGCCAGATTAACCCCACCCCGTGCGGGAGGGGTGGGTGTGTGGGTGTGTGTGTGTATATATTGGTTAGTTTATTTCTCACAAAAGAAACCCAACCAACCAACATTCAGAATGCAGTTTTGATTCATTTATAATAGAAAAGAAGAATCAGTTGCCTTATGCCAGTTTTATCAAATACAGCTCAATGGTGGAAGATCACATCCTTCGGTAAAATATGGATTTTTTTTTTTTTAAAAAAAAAAAATCCTTTTAAGCTTGACTAAATTTGAATTAGCTTGTTATAGTCTAGTTTAGTTATCTAAAGCCTAAAATAAGTTTCCTTGAGAAATCCTAATTTGTAGAGGAGGAAATATTCATTCTTTACCTTTGAGCTGCTTTGAAAGTCTCTATGAGAGAGACAACTTTCCTTAATCCATTTAAGTTTATCTTTGCAGTGATTCTTTCCTCAATGAGGCTTTTTAGTTACTAGAAATGTGTTCAAAAATTGGAAATTGAAGTAAAGGGTTATAATTTTGTGGACATGCCAGCTAAATGGGCATTTCAAATTGAATGGTGAGAAAATTGTAATTCTCATGTTCATATTTACATTTTATCATTCTTTTCTCATATCTTTAGAGTTTGCGTTATGATTTTTTTAAGTATCTTTAAGACTGAATTAACCAAGTTTGTGGGGAGGTTTTTTGTCAAATGTTCTTTTGCTTTTCCTGTATTTATCCTTTCTCTGGAAGGCCATCAGATTTTTCTGGTGCAAGAAGTTGATGCAGCTTCCCCCCTTCTTTTTAGGTTTGCCCTTGTAGGTGTGGGATCTGAAGCATCCTCCAAAAAGTTGATGGATCTCTTGCCTAAAAGAGAACTGCATGGGCAAAATCCTGTTGTAACTCCATGCAATAAGCAGTTCCTGAGTCAGTTTGAAATGCAGTCAAGGAAAAGTAAGTTTTCTCTTCTTAGTTGCATCGTAACTTTAAAAAACAAAGGTCCATTTCAGGAAAGGTATTGCAGTGGGCAGTCAGCCCATGATAATGTGTATGGCTCCAAATAGTTATGAAATGTTTACGGTTAGAGAAACTTGTCAAAAGATGTCTGGGGCTAATACCTTTATGGATCTTTTCCCTATAGTTCTTCAAAAAATACTATGTGCGTGAAAACATTCATACAACCATATTGAACAAAATGAATACATTAACAACTTGGACATTTGAAGACAAAATGGACTAGATTCTGATATCTGACTGAGCTCTGCTTGTTGCAGGACCTGGAATGAGATGGATGTCACTGCTCTGTCCTTCGCACAGCAGTTGGGCCATGGCATAGCTTTGAGCTGTCTGAGGGCTACTATAACTGGCTTCTGAATGCAGTGAACCCAAGGGTCTCTTCCATAGCATGAAATACTTCTTTGTTCTAGCCAAACCCCTTTCCTCAGCTGAACTCCCTATGATGGAAAATGGAAGGGAAAGAAGGTTTGATGTGCGGCTGGCTATGCCAGTCTGATCACACCAGGGGAATTCTTGAATAAGTGAGCTTTGCTGGGGCTTTGTTCTGGTGGACCAATGTAATGCAACCAGAGCAGGGGCCAGGATTTGACACATTATATCCACTTCACTCCTTTTGAAAGGACGGAAATTATCAAGAAATAAAAACTGCACAATGGCAAACACATTTTTACATGTAACGAAATTATAAAAAATTATCAATGAACTTCTGATGTGAGTAAAAATATGAATGAACTTTTTTGTATTGTACTTTTTATTCAGATTCTATGCTTGGTTCCCTTCTCCACATGCAGGAAGAAAGGGAAAAAGGAACCAAGCATAGAGGCAGAATAAAAACAGGTATGATTCACTCCCTGGTCTTCTGGTCTGGACATGCCTTTCATTGGTGGCTGACAGCTCAAATTCACTTGTGGCTCTGGCCCAGAGAATGGCTTCTGTTTTCTCTTCTCCTTTATTATGTAGCAGCGAGTCCCTAAAAGAGTTAGTTCGGCAGGCGCCTCCATGTTTCCAGGCTTCCAGGCGCTCGCTCTCTCTCTCACTCTCACCCCCTCCCCTTCCCTTTTTATCTGTTTAATGGAGAGTGTAGATATCTGTTGTAGAAGCAGCTAGACATAAGAATAGCACCATGTGATCATCCACTTCTTTGTCTGTGGACCTCTAGTTGTCTGCAGACCACATTTAGGAATCTTTGGTTTAGTGGCCTGAGCATGGGACAGATGGTTAAGAGATTGAAATACAGTTGCCAACTCCTTCTACTGATTTGCTGAAAGAATTTGGACTAATCACTTAACTTCTCCATGACTCTGTTTCCCTAGCCCTTAAAATAGGGAGAAGGATGCTTTATAAAGCACTTTGAGAATGGTGCATGACAAGTTCTACATAAATACGAAGGGTTAGTACTCAGCATTGCTGCAGTAACTATTGAAGAGCACACAGCAATGCTACCCCCTCACCTCAAAAAAACAAAACAAAAATGAACTCGCTCTGTCACGAATTGGGGGGGGGGGAACCCCAAATCTTAATGTTATGGAATGATATACTTTTGCTTCCCCATTGCAGCTACACAATCAGGCCAGATGTCTGGAGAAGGTAAAGCCGGTCCTCCAGGAGGTGGCTCACGTGCAGCGTTTCCACCAAATAACAGAGGACGAGGCCGTTTTCCAGGTGGCATACCAGGTGGGGACAGATTTCCTGGACCTGCAGGACCAGGAGGACCACCACCTCCTTTCCCAGGTAAAGACACTAAAACCGATGTTTAATTTCTGAGCTCACCACTTTCAGTTTTTAATATAGCCAAATATTAATATAGCACACTTTCTAATTTGTTTTGGGAATTACGGAGACCCAGGGAATTGGACTTGTTTACAATATGTCTTTACTATGTCACCGGAATGTAGGATTCTATGGGAGCTCTGTGTCAGTGTTCAGCATAAGGAAATCCAACTTCTCTGGAGCCTGAAAACGCCCCTTTGATATCAGAAGTGGGAGCATGAGTATAAACAAACTTGATAACAATATTATAACAAAAATCATTAAAGTGATAATTTTGTTTAGTATCACAATGTATATTTTAAAACAATAGTTACACTGGCTCACCACTCTGAGCAGGCTTGTCTTCGCTGATACGTTGAGTTCAAGATGTCCGGTTAGCCTAGTTTGAGTGAGAGCAATAATTGCAAAGCAACACTCAAGCAGCAGCAGAGCGATTGTATTAGCAGCACAGTGTAGCTGTGGTGTTCTTCGAGTGCTTGCTCATGTGCTTTCCGTGTTAGGTGTGTGCACATTGCATGCACCATTGCCAGAGATTTTACCCTCAGTGATATCCTATAGGGCCGGCCCTAGTGCCCTCTGTAGCTGCCCGCTTATATGCCAGTATAAGGGGCACTGCTGCCACGCACCCTCTGTCCCTTCTTACCACTTGTGACGGTTGCTGGAACGACTCCTCTTGCTCCAGCAAGGCCGCCTTCCCTGTGATTTTTGGACTCTAACTTCTTTCTTAGTTATGATAATTCAGTGTGTGTATATATAGTTTTTGTAATTAGTGTTAGTGTACATCGCCTAAATAGATAGTTCCTGTCATCGATGGCCTCCTTTGCCCCAAGGGCTGGGCATGCCCCAGGCTTCAAGCCTTGTGCCTCCTGTGGCTAACCTATGCCTGTGAGTGACCTGTACTCCAACTGCTTGAAGTGCTTGGGGGAGACTCATGTGAAAGACAGTTGCCAGATTTGTCAGGACTACTCTGCGCTAAAAAGACAGAGACATTAGGCTATCCTCATGGAAGCCACTTTCAGACTAACCTCGGAGCAGAGCTGCTCCACTTTGGCGCTATGCACTTCGGCGTTGGTGCAAAACCCTCCCCCGAGCTCTTCCCAGGGGCATTCATCATCTCCAGTTCTGAGGAAGAAGGACTAAAAGCAACTCTCCGACAGAGGGCACTCGCCAGTGCAGAACAAATACAAGCAGGGAGAAGGTAGCACAGTGAGATCTGTGCTGGGCCACTCTTCCACTCCTGGGCCCGTGGTGGCACTGTCAACTCTGCCTAGAGCGTTGAGTCCAGTGCAGGACCTGACACCCAGAAGCCACCGTAGTACCAGTGATCTGACTGTTCCATTGTCCCAGGAGGGGTTCCAAGTGGCTAGGGACTTACTTTCGCTCCCAGTCCCTCGAACTCTAGGGGGATACCTATCAGCTCTGGTGACCAGAAGCAGGAGAGAACAAGGAGCATCAGGCTGCTGCCCAGCACCTTCTAGGGGTAAACTGTCCCTAATCTCGTCATCCCGATAACTTTCGGTCCACTGCTGGTCCCCAGAATTCTGGCACCACATGGAGGCAGAAGCGAGTACTGCTCCACCAGGGTCTCTGAGAGAAGACTCCTCCTCTGAGTCTAAAGAGGAGCCGTACGTCCAACCTAAAGCCAGTCACCGGTACCTAGCCTATGTGCCACCGGACTTTGGTGCTGGTCCCCCTGTTTGCACCTGGCCAGCAGGTCACTGGCCTATGCAGTGGCCTTACTGGAACCCCTGGGGGTTTCCGTTGGTACCAGCTCCTCCGTCCCATTGCTCTTCGGTGGTTTCTGAGAGACGGGCTGCTGCTCCTTCCCACTTGGCACCGGACCCCGACTTCAGTACCGACATTCAGGAAATGGCTCCAGATGTAGTTGAGGAAGAGGAAGGAGCCCATCCTCCGGTGCAAGCCGCCGCCTCCTCCCCAGACAAGGTTGTCATGGGACCCCATAGCCTGCTTCCGCATGATGATTTCAGGACCCATCAGGACCTTCTGAAGTGGGTAGCTGCAAACCTGGGTCTTGAAACTGAGCAGCTCAAAGAGACATCACACAACCTTATTGGTATCCTGGCTGCAGCAGCTCCCTTAAAGGTGGCCTTACCCATCAATGAATTGGTGATGGGACTGGTCAAGGTCCTGTTGCAAACTCCTTCTCTGCCCCCCACCTCAAGTATTGGGGGTTCAGATACTTGTATTTGCACTAGACTCCTGGTCCCTGGTGGTGTCTGCAGCAAATGAGAGGGACAGACAAAGCCAGTCAAGTGCAACCCCCAAACAAAAAGATGCTAAGAGACTGAACCTTTTGGGAAGAAAGATTTATTTGACGGGTAACCTTTAACTACATATCTCCAATCAGCAAGCTTTGCTGGGGAGATACATTTATAATCTATGGGACTCCTTGGCTAAATTTAAGGAATCCGTGCCCCAAGATTCAAGGCAGGAGTTCACTGCTCTCATGGAGGAGGTTAGGAACATGGCCAGGACCTCTCTCCAGGTGGCTCTGGATGCTGCCGACTCTGCAGCCAGGACAATGGCCTCTGCTTGTCACTATCAGACATGGTTCTTGACTCCAGTCCTCCAGGCTTCCTCATGAGGTCTAACAGTCTATTCAAGACCTCCCATTCAAAAGCTTCTCTTTTCTGGGAGTTGTCTGACACGAGACTTCATCGCCTGAAGGACTCAAGGGCCACCCTGTGATCCTTAGGCCTTTGCTTTCTGTCAGCTTCCAGCTTCCAAGGAGCACTTCAGGCCCCAGCAGCCACATCAGTTCTCAGTGCCTCCAAGACAAGAGACCTTTCAAAGAAAAGGGAGAGGTGAAAAACTCCAGTCCATCTTCAGCCTCTCACTTGGGTTTTCAGAGGTACTCCGGAGGGCCCAACCAAGCCTTTTAAAGGTGTGCCCGAGGGCGCTGTATCAGTCACCATTTCAGATCTGCTTCCCCTTTATTGTTTTTGGACCTCTGTCCCTCTTCAGCCTAGCATGGTCATACATAACATTGGACTCCTGGGTGCTGAGTACATGAGCAACTCCTCATCTAGGACGTACAGTCCATCCTGCGAATGGGGGTTGTGAAGGAGGTTTCACAAGACTTGAGAGGGAAGGGGTTTTACTCCTGGTATTGCCTAATGCCAAAGGCCAAAGTGGACTTCTGGCCCATCTTGGACCTGCATCGCCTCAACAGATATCTCAAGAAACTGAGGTTATGCATGGTTTCCCTGGCCTCCATCATTCTCTCCCTGGATCCATATGGTTGGTACATTGCCCTTGACTTAAAGAACATATACTTTCACATTTCTATCTTCCATGTTCACAGAAGATTTATTAGGTTTATAGTGGGTCAACACCACTAATAATTGCCCTCCGGGTTTTCAAGAAGTGTATGGCGGTAGTAGCAGCCTTCTTCAGATGGCGAGGCCTCCAGGTCTACCCGAACCTCAACAACTGGCTAATCAAGGTTGCAGGCTCACTTACAGAACAGCATCAGTTTGGTCTGAGCCACCGGGCCTGCTGATAAATGAACAGAAGTCAACTTTTGTCCTGGTTCCGAGAATAGAATTTATTGAGGCAGTTCTCGACTCAACCCAAGCCAGGGGCTTCCTGCCCAAACCTGATTCCAGACCATATCAGACCTGATACCCAGTGTCATGGTCCACCCAATCATGACTGCTCAGGCTTGCCTCAAGCTATTGGGACGCATGGCTGCATGTACACTTGGTCCAGCACGCGAGGCTGCACCTCAGATCCCTTCGTATGTGGCTAACATCAGTATGCTGCCCGAGCAGACACCACTTGGACTCAGTGCTCACAGTCCCTCTCGTGGTCCTCGCCTCCCTGGACTGGTGGAAATGGGTAATGATGGGGGTTCCCTTTGTTACTCCTCAATAGTCGGTAGCTTTAGTCTTGGATGTGTCAGACCTAGGGTAGAGAGCCCACCACAACAACCTGAGAACTCAGGGCCTCTGGTCCCAAGAAGAACTCTCCCTGCATATAAACATCAGGGCGGTATGCTTAGCATGCCAAGTATTCCTTCCACAGATCTCAGATGAGCTGCTGCAAGTCCTGACAGATAGTACTGCAGCCACGTTCTGTATCAGTAAACAGGGAGGGGCCTGATCTTCGGCCCTGTGTCAGGAGGCCATCTGTTTGTGGGACTTCTGCACAAAGCACTCTATTCATCTCTAGGTGTCGCATCTCCCTGGAGCCTGGAATGTACTGGCGGATCCCTTCAGCAGATCCTTTTTCTCTCACAAGTGATCCCTTCACCTAGAGATCATCAGGTTAATCTTCCAAAGATGGGAGCTCCCTAGGTGGACCTGTTCACTACCAGGTAGAACAGGAAGTGCCATCAGTTTTGTTCCCTGCCCAGGCACAGCCCCAGGATACCTCTCCGACACTTTCATAGAATGTAAGGGTTGGAAGGGACCTCAGGAGGTCATCCAGTCCAACCCCTTGCTCAAAGCAGGACCGATCCCCAATTAAATCATCCCAGCCAGGGCTTTGTCAAGCCTGACCTTAAAAACTTTTAAGGAAGGAGATTCCACCACCTCCCTAGGTAACACATTCCAGTGTTTCACCACCCTCCTAGTGAAAAAGTTTTTCCTAATATCCAACCTAAATCTCCCCCACTGCAACTTGAGACCATTACTACTTGTTCTGTCATCCGCTACCACTGAGAATAGTCTAGATCCATCCTCTTTGGAACCACCTTTCAGGTAGTTGAAAGCAGCTATCCAATCTCCCTTCATTCTTCTCTTCTGTAGACTAAACAATCCCAGTTCCCTCAGCCTCTCCTCGTAAGTCATGTGTTCCAGTCCCCTAATAATTTTTGTTGCCCTCTGCTGGACTCTCTCCAATTTCTCCACATCCTTCTTGTAGTGTGGGGCCCAAAACTGGACACAGTACTCCAGATGAGACCTCACCAATGTCGAATAGAGGGGAATGATCACGTCCCTCGATCTGCTGGCTATGCCCCTACTTATACATCCCAAAATGCCATTGGCCTTCTTGCCTACAAGGGCACACTGTTGACTCATATCCAGCTTCTCGTCCACTGTAACCCCTAGGTCCTTTTCTGCAGAACTGCTGCCTAGCCATTCAGTCCCTAGTCTGTAGCGGTGCCTGGGATTCTTCCTTCCTAAGTGCAGGACTCTGCACTTGTCCTTGTTGAACCTCATCAGATTTCTTTTGGCCCAGTCCTCCAATTTGTCTAGGTCCCTCTGTATCCTATCCCTACCCTCCATCGTATCTACCCCTCCTCCCAGTTTAGTGTCGTCTGCAAACTTGCTGAGGGTGCAATCCACACCATCCTCCAGATCATTAATGAAGATATTGAACAAAACCGGCCCCAGGACCGACCCTTGGGGCACTCCGCTTGATACTGGCTGCCAACTAGACATAGAGCCATTGATCACTACCCGTTGAGCCCGACAATCTAGCCAATTTTCTACCCACCTTATAGTCCATTCATCCAGGTCATACTTCTTTAACTTGCTGGCAAGAATACTGTGGGAGACTGTGTCAAAGCCAAAGCTTTGCTAAAGTCAAGGAACAACACGTCCACTGCTTTCCCTTCATCCACAGAACCAGTTATCTCGTCATAGAAGGCAATTAGATTAGTCAGGCGTGACTTGCCTTGGTGAATCCATGCTGACTGTTCCTGATCACTTTCCTCTCCTCTAAGTGCTTCAGAATTGATTCCTTGAGGACCTGCTCCTTGATTTTTCCAGGGACTGAGGTGAGGCTGACTGGCCTGTAGTTCCCAGGATCCTCCTCCTTCCCTTTTTTAAAGATGGGCACTACATTAGTCTTTTTCCAGTCGTCCGGGACTTCCCCGGATTGCCATGAGTTTTCAAGAGAATGACCAATGGCTCTGCAATCACATCCACCAACTCCTTTAGCACTCTCGGATGCAGCGCGTCCGGCCCCATGGACTTGTGCACATCCAGCTTTTCTAAATAATCCCGAACCACTTCTTTCTCCACAGAGGCCTGGTCACCTCCTCCCCATGCTGTGCTGCCCGGTGCAGTAGTCTGGGAGCTGACCTTGTTCTTGAAGACAAAGGCAAAAAAGCACTGAGTACATTTGCTTTTTCCATATCCTGTGGCCAGATCTACTTTATGCCTTTCCTCCGATCCCCATGGTTCACAAGGTCCTCCTAAAAATCAAACGGGACAAGGTGAGTGTTATTCTGATAGTCTGGTGTGGTCACATCAGCACTGGTTTGGCATGCTCCTGGATCTGTTGGTAGCAACTCCACTCCCACTCCATCTGGACCTAATTTCAGAAAACCACGGATGGTTGCTTCATCCATACCTCACCTGCCTGCACCGAACTGCATGAATGCTGCATGGCTGAACCCAGAAGAACAGGCTTGCTTGGAACAGGTCCGGCAGATCTTGCTGGATAGTAGAAAGCCTTTCACCAGGGCTACCAACCTGGCCAAATGGATGCGCGTCTCCATTTGGGCTTCTCAGGGTGTGCTCTCTCCATCTCGATCTTCCCTCCAATCTGTCTTGGACTGTTTGTTCCACATAATGGAGCAGGACCTGGCCCTCGCGTCTATCAGGGTGAACTTAGCAGCCATCTCAGCCTTCCACCCTCCAGTGAACATCATCGTTCATCGTTCTCTCACAAAATGACAGTACTGTTTATCCAGGGGCTGGAGAGGCTCTAGCCTCAGCCCTGAACCACCCCCCTCCATCCCCCTGGGACTTAAACCTGGTTCTGTCAAGACTCAGTTTTTCTCTCCCCCCCTCCCCCCCTTTTGCTCTTTTAGCATCATGCCCCCTGCTACTTCTCTCTTGGAAGGTCGCCTTCCTGATGGCAATCACCTTGGCGAGAGGGATCTCTGAAATCAAGGCCTTTTACATTGGAACTGCCTTATGCGGTGTTCTTTAAGGACAAGGTCCAACTGCGCTCCCATCCAACCTTCCTACCAAAGGTAGTGTCACAATTCCATAACAACCAAGCCATTTTCCTACCGGTCATCTTCCCGAAACTTCACAAGAACTCTGAGGAATGGCAGCTTCACTTGTTGGATATTAGATGTGTCCTCACTTTTTATGATGAGGGGACTAAACCCTTTTACAAGTCTACACAACTCTATTGCAATAGTGGAAAGGATGAGAGAGCTTCCTGTGTCAGCTCAGAGGATCTCATCCTGTATAACCACCTGTATTTGGGCTTGCTCTGGCCACCTTAACCGCTCACTCCACAAGAGCCAAGGCTTTGTAAGTAGTATTTCTCGTGCAGGTCCCAATCCAGGACATCTGCAGAGATGCAACCTGCTTGTCGATGCATACCTTTGTATCCCACTACACCATCACCCAACGGGCCTGAGGTGATGATAGTTTTGGAACAGCAGTGTTGCAGTCAGTATGTCCGTGAACTCCGAGCCCACCTCCTTGGGTACTGTTTGTGAGTCATCTAACATGAAATGGACATGAGCGAGCACTAAAAGAAAAAAATGGTTACTAACCTTTCGTAACTGTTGTTCAGGATGTGTTGCTCATATCCATTCCATGATCCACCCCCTTATCCCTCTGTTGGAGTTAACCTGCAAGACGGAACTCAGAGGGATGTGCTTGGTGGCACCCCTGATACCGACACACAAGCTCGTGACTTTTGAGGGCGTTTGAATGAGCCCACCGGATACCACTGAGGGAAAAATCTCCAGCAATGGTGTATGCGGCACATGCACACCTAACATGGAGTGGACATGAGCAACACATCTCAAAGTCAAGTACTTGTTTGAACTTTATCAAATGATGGTTTGCTTTTTCCAAAGTTGGGAATGCATAATGTCTCATGCACATCAAAATTGTTCAGTGAGACTTGCAAAAATTTAGTTAAAATGATCTAATTATGGAAATAACTTTATTTTCCCATTTTTCTTTCAGCTGGACAAACTCCACCACGTCCACCTCTAGGTCCTCCAGGTCCCCCCGGCCCACCAGGTCCTCCACCTCCTGGTCAAGTTCTTCCTCCTCCATTAGCTGGGCCTCCTAATCGTGGTGACCGTCCACCACCACCAGTTCTGTTTCCTGGACAACCCTTTGGTCAGCCTCCACTGGGTCCACTTCCTCCTGGCCCTCCACCTCCAGTTCCAGGCTATGGCCCCCCTCCAGGTCCACCACCACCACAGCAGGGTCCACCTCCGCCTCCCGGTCCTTTTCCCCCTCGTCCACCTGGTCCACTTGGGCCTCCCCTGACACTTGCTCCTCCTCCACATCTTCCTGGGCCACCTCCAGGTGCTCCCCCACCTGCTCCACACGTGAATCCAGCTTTCTTCCCCCCACCAGCCAATAGTGGCATACCTACTTCAGACAGTCGTGGTCCACCACCAACAGATCCATATGGCCGACCTCCACCTTATGACAGGGGTGACTATGGTCCACCTGGCAGGTGAGTGCTTTTAGTGTAGTGTACTTCGTAGCACATTTATTCCATGTAGGAGACATCAGATTCTTTTTGGCTTTTCAGTAGCTTCTTTTCCACTTTCTTCACTAAAACATCTGTCAGTGTTTTTCTAGGTGTGGAAGCATCCTCAGATGCAGTGTCCATCTCGTCGTCTTTTTCCCCTCTTTAACTCAGACCTCTGTCTACCTTCACTTTTTGTAATTTTGGTGTCATTATTGACCTCCAACATTTTCTATTTCTATCTGGCATTACCTCTGCAGTGGTTTATTTATGCTTTTGCCGCAGCTCTGCCTCTAGAAATCTTCACCTTCATCTTCTTTTACTCTGACTATTTGGCAACTGTCTTCTCATGGCCTTTCCAAGTCCCACCCAGCTCTGCAGACTCCATGCTGTGCAAAATGCTGCTGTCCTTTTTCTTAACATTTATATAGTGCAGTATTTGTAAGAACAGTATAGTACAAAGAACCATAACTGTATCGCCCTCATCTTCATGCAGTGCCACTGGTCCCCATTCTTGTCAGGATCAGTATCCTTGTCACAAAAATCCTCCATGGATCCTCCACCTCCACCTGTTTATCTAGTACCAATCTTGCTATAGGTGGTGCAAATCCTTCTTTTCAACTCCTGCTATCTGGAATAGCCTTCATGATTCTCAAATCTTATCTGAAATATCTCTTCTCCTTTGCCAATACCCCTTAGTTTCTTTATACCTCCACTGTTGTTTGTTTATTCATTGTACTTGTGTTAAACTCTGTAAAGCATTTGGGGACAGTATGTAAGAAAGGCACCGTACAAAATGAAGTTTTATTGTATTTACATGTAGATCTTATGAGTTATATTGGTCATGCTTCCAGTGTGAGGAAGACATGCGTATTCTGTCCTTTTAATATTTTTTTTTTCTGTTTCTGTTTGGACATTGGTTCTGGTTCTTCCCATTATGGAATTCAAAAGTAAAAATCAATTATTTATAAATGTAATGTTCATATAGAAATTGTATGGAAATTTAGAGCATTTGATATAATTACCTTTATATATAATCATAATAAACACCAGGTCTTTTCTGGTATCCAAGATTGAGGTTGTCCACAGTTTGTAGAAGGATGGGGGAGGAAAAGGGTGGGAGAACAGGACAGAACCACTGCACTTGCTGTCCAATATTTTCATTATAATAATTTCAAAATTACAATCCATAACTATTTAAATTGTCATTAATTATATATCATAGGCGTTTCACTGGAAATAACATGTCCATAAGAGAACAATTACATATTCCATTGTATTGGAGGCATACGAAAAATAATACTCAAAACGCAGGGAGGTATGAATTTTTAGACATTTCCTCTTATGCTAAACTGGCTATAGGATCTTGTTCCACTTCTTGCTCTTAAGAGGATAGCATTGCTTATCATTCTGCATTTTCTTTCTACCAGAATAACTAACACTATTTTAGAAATATTATCCAGCAGTGAGCCAGTTTAACAGTCTCATTAACATCATCCTACAGATACTCTGTATAACAGAGACTGGCTGATAGAACACTGCAGAATTGGATGGGAAATTTTTTATCCCCATTTTGTATAGGTTAATTTCCATTTCTATGGAAACCAAATACATGTGATCAATAAAATATTATTTACAGCATTCAGCGAGAATACTAGAATTCCCTTTTACTACCCTAAGTGTAAGCTTGACACTTTCTCCTTAAAATTTCTTGTTAAAACAGTAAATTGGAGCACCCTTGAACTTGACCAGAAAAATATTGGAAATTAAAGCAGAAATAAAATCTTTGAAATGTTATTCAGGAGGTGGAGCATTAATAGTGCTAGACCATATTTACTTCATCTGCTGCATAACTTAAAGTCCTGATGTGATAGTTAGAGCAGGGGACTGGGAGCCAGGAATTTATAAGTTCTAATCCCATTTTTGATATAAATTCCATCTCTGACTGTGGGCAAATCACCGGAGTCCCCTGCCTCAGTTTCCCCATCTATACAATAGGGATAATACCTGCTGGTGTTATAGGGATGTTGTGAAGATTAGTTAAAATTTTGTAAAGCATTTTGAAGATGGAAAGCACAATATAACTGCTTCTAAATCTTCAGTATAAAAGGATGATCAAAGATAATTTAAGCACGTTTACACAGCAGATGTTTTAATGGTATTGTACTTTTTTTGCCTGCAAGTTTTGTACCACAAAACTTTTTTTAAAACAAAAACAAACAAAAAAACCAAAAACCTGCTTTCTGTCCTGTTTGTCACTTTGCTTAAAGTTGCAGACTTGAGTTGTTGATAACTGCAATGCTATCTTCACAAGCTTTGGGTTACTTTTTTAAACTTTAGTTTTATTAATTGCAGAGAAATGGATGCTGCAAGAACACCTTTAAGTGAAGCAGAGTTTGAAGAAATCATGAATAGAAATAGGGCCATCTCAAGCAGTGCCATTTCAAGAGCTGTGTCAGATGCCAGTGCTGGTCAGTAAATCTTTAGTGTCCCTCCTGTTCCATCCCACTAAAAGCAATTTTATATAATTTCCCCAGGGAAATCTTGGAGATGTGAATCCACTACTTTTTCTTTCTTTCTTTTTTAAAAACATCAGAGTGCCGTCCTGATTGTAGATATTTCTTGTGACTGACTTGAACTGTGCTCAAATTAGATTTATATGGACACTTGCTGGGTACAAATATATACCATGTTTTTAATAGCTGGTCCACAGAAGTGGCTTCAATAGCTGTTGCAGAGAAGACCAGCTGTCAAAGGATAATAGTTTTACAGAGAGATTTTTATTACATTTTAATCTCTTTAATCCACTAACATCAAATTTACTTTCTTCTTTTCAGGGGACTATGGAAGTGCTATAGAGACCTTAGTAACTGCTATTTCCTTAATTAAACAATCCAAAGTATCTGCTGATGATCGTTGTAAAGTACTTATTAGCTCTCTGCAGGATTGCCTTCATGGAATTGAGTCCAAGTCTTATGGTTCTGGATCAAGGTAAAGCTTTCCTGTTTCATTCACTAGCTGCACTCTAAATAAACAAGACCTATAAAGGATAGGAGAAAGGTATTTTATCCTCATTTTACAGATGGGGAACTGAGGCACAGAGTAATTAAGTGACTTGCGTAAAGTCACACAGGAAGTCTGTGGGAGAGCTAGAAATTGGTCCTAGATCTCCTGAAACCCAGTCAATTGTCCTAAACACAAGGCCATCTTTCCTCCCCAAACTGACCTCTGCAGCCTCATTTTAAATCTAATTTTAATTAGAATTATATTTCTTTACATGCTGCAATAATAGCATGTAAACATCAAAACAAAATTAATTACAAACTTATGAGCAGATTGATATATCATGACTATGAATGTAGTTATTAAAATTACTCTTCTTATAAATTATACGAAATCAGTTTTCATTTTTATGATAGTTATCTGTATTCTTGTCTAGATAATTATGAATTTTAAATGCCAAGAAAATTGGATAATGTTCTTCTGTTATTATAATTGTGTTGAGGCTACTAAGAGAAGACATGAGGGAGAGAGGCAGTCAATTGCAATGGCACAGGAGCTAGCAAACAGAACTGTAAACAGAGGCCTTTGAGTGGGAGTTTGTAAGGGGAGTTTGTGGAGAAGACTAAGAGAGCCAGGCAAAGGAACAGACAGGCTAGTGAAGGAAGTGTGTGGTGGTCTGGCAGTGTTTTGGTGCTCGTTGAGGGTTTGTTTTGCTGTGCGTGGTGGTGGTTTGGTTTGGCTTGTTTCCCCCAGACTAACAGGACTTAGGTGAGACGGCTATGACAGATACAGAGGCAGCAGTGGTAATGACCCAAGCAGTGGAGGACACAATGAAGATGACTTGATGTAGAAGCTGCGGATGTACGTGATCCTGGAGGGGGTACCTGAAAAGAATTTCGTCTGCATGAAGTGCCGCCTGATAGAGCTGATGGGAAGAAAAGATCAGAGGATTGGAGATGCAGGAGGAAACTCTGGTTGAGTTTAGAAGGGGGTTTGAGCGGATGATGGAGCAAAGACATGAGGCGGCTGAAGGGAAAAGCTCAGACTTGCAGATGGAAGCAGGACCAAAGAACTGTGAGTGGAGACTGCTGGGTGAGGAAAGTGGACAGTGGAACCATGTGACTAAGAGAACCAGGCAGAGGAAAAGATGGGCTAGTGAAGGAGAAACCGAGCTCAGGAACAGGTTTGTGGAGTTGGAAAATGAAGAAGGGGCACAGCAGGTGGTCACTGAATGTGAGAGGGCAAGGAAGAAGAGAAGAGCAACTAGTCCTATAGGAAGAGGGCAATAGTCAATGGAGATAACATCAAATATGAACCCCAGGATACGGGGTGGGTTGCAGAAGATTGCAAGGGACGATAGGAATCGAGAGGACTTGCAGCCAGAGGGAACAGGGGATAGATTGGAGAATCTCACCATCGCCAGGAAAAGGCAGGTCTACGTGATTGGGGACTCGTTACTGAGAAAACTAGACAGGCTTGTAACAAGAGCTGATCCAGAGAACAGAAGAGTGTGCTGTCTGCTGGGTGCTAAGATACGGGATGTTGACCTGAGGCTGAAGAGGATCCTAACGGGAGCGGGAAAGAATCCACTGTTGTCCTTCTTGTGGGAACAAATGATACGGCTAGATTCTCGCTGGATCATATCAAGGGAGACTATGCCAGGCTGGGAAAGAAACTTAAGGAAATCGAGGCTCAGGTGCTCTTCAGTGGGATTCTGCCTGTTCCTAGAGAAGGGCAACAAAGATGTGACAAGATTATGATGCTCAACAGATGGCTCAGGAAGTGGTGCTATAAGGAGGGCTTTGGGATGTATGGCCACTAGGAGGCATTTATGGATAGAGGACTGTTCTCTCGGGATGGACTTCACCTGAGTAAGGAGGGAAATAGACTTCTAGGATGGAGGATGGCACAACTTATCAAGAGAGCTTTAAACTAGGAATTTGGGGGAGATGGTTGGGAGATGTCCAGGTAATCTCCGTGCTGGATTTTAACATTGAGAGGGAAGAAAACGAAGTAAGAGAGGATACAGCCGTGGTAGGAGAATGGACATAAGGAGGAAGGGTAGTATACATACCAGTCTAATAGGTGATACTGGCAGAAGAATGTCTGTGCCTAATCGGGTAAAGAATGTGAGCGAGGCCAAACAGCAAAAATTAAGATGTTTGTACACCAATGCGAGGAGCCTAGGTAACAAAATGGAGGAACTAGAGCTAATGGTGCAGGAATTGAAACCAGATATTATAGGGATAACAGAAACATGGTGGAATAGCAGTCATGACTGGACTACAGGTATTGAGGGGTATGTGCTGTTTACGAAAGACCGAAATAAAGGCAAAGGTGGTGGAGTAGCATTGTATATCAATGATGAGGTTGAATGTAAAGAAATAAGCGATGGAATGGATAAGACAGAGTCCGTCTGGGCAAAAATTACATTTGGGAAGAAAACTATTAGAGTCTCCCCTGGGATAGTGCTTGGGATGTGCTATAGACCTCCGGGATCTAATTTGGATAGAGCCCTTTTTAATGAAGTAAATGCTAATGGGAATTGTGTGATCATGGGAGACTTTAGCTTCCCAGATATAGACTGGAGGACAAGTGCTAGTAATAATAATAGGGCTCAGATTTTCCTGGATGCGATAGCTGTTGGATTCCTTCACCAAGTAGTTGCTGAACCAACAAGGTGAGATGCCATTTTAGATTTGGTTTTGGTGAGTAGTGAGGACCTCCTAGAAGAAATGGTTGTAGGGGAGAACCTTGGTTGGAGCGATCATGAGCTAATTCAGTTCAAACTAAATAGAAGGATAAACGAAAATAGATCTGTGACGAGGGTTTTTGATTTCAAAAGAGCTAACTTTTTTAAAAAATTAAGAAAATTAGTTAGGGAAGTGGATTGGACTGAAGAACTTGTGGATCTAAAGGCGGAGGAGGCCTGGAATTACTTCAAGTCAAAGTTGCAGAAACTATCAGAAACCTGCATCCCAAGAAAGGGGAAAAAATTCATAGGCAGGAGTTGTAGACCAAGTTGGATGAGCAAGCATCTCAGAGAGGTGATTAAGAAAAAGCAGAAAGCCTACAAGGAGCAGAAGATGGGAGGGATCAGCAAGGAAAGCTGCCTTATTGAGGTCAGAAGTGAGAGAGGCCAAAATCCATGTAGAGTTGGATCTTGCAAAGGGAACTAAAACCAATAGTAAAAGGTTCTATAGCCATATAAATAAGAAGAAAACAAAGAAAGAAGTGGGACCGCTAAACACTGAGAATGGAGTGGAGGTTAAGGATAATCTAGGCATGGCCCAATATCTAAACAAATACTTTTCCTCCATCTTTAGTTAGGAGCTTAGGGATAATGTAGGACAACAAATGGGAAGGAGGCTATGGAGGTAGATATTACCACATCCGAGGTAGAAGCCAAGCTTGAACAGCTTAATGGGACTAACTCGGGGCGGGGGAGAGGGCAGATAATCTTCATCCAAGAATATTGAAGGAACTGGCACATAAAATTGCAAGCCCATTAGCAAAAATTTTTAATGAATCTGTAAACTCAGGGGTTGTACCATACGATTGGAGAATTGCTAACATAGTTCCTATTTTTAAGAAAGCGGGGGGAAAAAAAAGTGATCCGGGTAACTACAGGCCTGTTAGTTTGACATATGTAGTATGCAAGGTCTTGGAAAAAAAATATGAAGGAGAAAGTTAAGGACATTGAGATCAATGGTAAATGGGACAAAATACAACATGGTTTTACAAAAGGTAGATCGTGCCAAACCAACCTGATCTCCTTCTTTGAGAAAGTAACAGATTTTTTAGACAAAGGAAACGCAGTGGATCTAATTTACCTCGATTTCAGTAAGGCATTCGATACGGTTCCACATGGAGAATTATTACGGAAATTGGAAAAGATGGGGATCAGTATGAAAATTGAAAGGTGGATAAGGAACTGGTTAAAGGAGAGACTACACTGGGTCACACTGAAAGGTGAACTGTCAGGTTGGAAGGAGGTTACTAGTGGAGTTCCTTAGGGATCGGTTTTGGGACCAATCTTATTTAATCTTTTTATTACTGACCTTGGCACAAAAAGAGGGAATGTGCTAATAAAGTTTGTGGATGACACAAAGCTGGGAGGTATTGCTAGTACAGAGAAGGACTGGGATATCATACAGGAAGATCTGGATGACCTTGTAAACTGGAGTAATAGGAATAGGATGGAATTTAATAGTGAAAAGTGCAAGGTCATGGATTTAGGGATTAATAACAAGAATTTTTGTGTTAAACTGGGGACGCATCACTTGGAAGTAACAGAGGAGGAGATGGACCTCGGAGTATTAGTTGATCCCAGGATGACTATGAGCCACCAATGTGATACTGCCGTGAAAAAAGCTAATGCGGTCTTGGGATGCATCAGAAGAGGTATTTCCAGTAGAGATAAGGAGGTGTTAGTACCGTTATACAAGGCACTGGTGAGATCTCACCTGGAATACTGTGTGCAGTTCTGGTCTCCCATGTTTAAGAAAGATGAATTCAAACTGAAACAGGTACAGAGAAGGACTACTAGGATGATCCGAGGAATGGAAAAATCTGTCTTATGAAAGGAGACTCAAAGAGCTTGGCTTGTTTAGCCTAACCAAGAGAAGGCTGAGAGGAGATACGATTGCTCTCTATAAATATATCAGAGGGATAAATACCAGAGAGGGAGAAGAGTTATTTAAGCTCAGTACCAATGTGGACACAAGAACAAATGGATATAAACTGGCCGTCAAGAAGTTTAGACTTGAAATTAGACGAAGGTTTCTAACCATCAGAGGAGTAAAGTTCTGGAACAGCCTTCTAAGGGAAGCAGTGGGGGCAAAAGACATATCTGGCTTCAAGATTAAACTCGATAAGTTTATGGAGGAGATGGTATGATGGGATAACATAATTTTGGCAATTAATTGATCTTTAACTATTCATGGTAAATAGGCCCAATGGCCTGTGATGGGATGTTAGATGGGGTGGGATCTGAGTTACTACAGAGAATTCTTTCCTGGGTGTCTGGCTGGTTAGTCTTGCCCATATGCTCAGGGTTTAACTGATCGCTATATTTGGGGTCAGGAAGGAATTTTTCCTCCGGGGCAGACTGGCAGAGGCCCTGGGGTTTTTGGCCTTTCTCTGCAGCGTGGGGCATAGGTCACTTGTTGGAGGATTCTCTGCACCATGGTCTTTAAACCATGATTTGAGGACTTCAGTAGCTCAGATATAGGTTAGGGGTTTGTTACAGGAGTGGGTGGGTGAGATTCTGGGGCCTGCGTTGTGCAGGGGATCAGACTGGACAATCGTAATGGTCCCTTCTGACCTTTAAAGTCTATGATTCTATGATTGAAGTCCATCAGGCTTCACTCAATACTAACCGGAGATATTCATATTTCTTCTAGAATTAACTCCATATGGAGTTTGGACAGATATTCAGTTTGTAGTCAGTCCAGATACAGTACTGATATTCATAGTCAAATTCAATACCACTGTCCCCACAAACTTTCAATACCTAAAATGGCTGCCACAGTTGCAGCAGCCATTTTAGGTTGGATGCATTCCCATGAGCAGCTGTCTTGTCATCGTCTCCTCAGTTTTCTCTACCTCTTCCTTTCTCCTTTCAGTCCCCAGTACTAGCGTATCTTTTCAAATGGTAAGACCAGGAAATAGATAATATTGTGCTGGGTCTGCTGCTGGAATCCTGAAAAGTGAAGAAGAAATGGGTTAATTTGGAAGAGTGGGAGCAGGGTACATATTCAATATTCTCTGAATACCAAGTCTGCATTATTAAGTATTTGGTGGCTGCTTGAAATAAAGAGATTCACCCCCTCTGTGCAGTATACGCACATGCATCTCTGTATCAAAACAAACATGTCGTTTTGTTTTGTTCTCAACATTCTTGTTTGAGCATTTTCATTTTATTAAACAGGCAGAGCTTAATACATCTTAATTTTCTGGTGTTGTGTGTGTATTTTGAGTAAAAATTAATGAAGTAATTTCTTTTAGAAGACGTGAACGGTCAAGAGAGAGGGACCACAGCAGGTCAAGAGAAAAAAGCAGGCGTCACAAGTCCCGGAGCAGAGATCGCCATGATGACTATTACCGGGAAAGAAGCCGTGAACGAGAGAGACATCGTGATCGTGACAGAGATCGTGATCGAGAACGTGACAGAGAACGAGAGTATCGCCATCGTTAGAGAAGGTGGGCATTTCAGTTTTATGTTGTGTAGGGTTGATGGTTACTTGAATTAACAGTAACTACTTTGGCCTTGGGATTATTTATACAGTAAATGTGTACACTTAAGTATGGTCCAGCAGTATGTATTGAATCCTTTCCTTCTTGTAGAATCTGAAGAGAACTTTGGTAAGTAATGACAGGTAACTATCTTGACTTGATGTTGGTTTTTTCTTTTGCTAATTGCATGAATATGTAATTTCTGTGGCGTGGTGTTTATCTTCTCAGTTTTTATGGATGGGAGGATTAAATATGTTACTGAAAAAGCAGTAGTAAATCAGACTAATCAAAATGAGTATGTTCTTTGCTTATCTAAACTCTGAAGATTAGAATACCCACAACTCTTAATCACATTTTGCAATGTCATTTAAAGATTTTAGAAATGTTTAAAATGCGATTATTTCATTGTAGGCAGTACTTGCATATATAAAATCAGAAGGCCTAAGTCCTAGAGAATAAGCTAAGTTTTTACACAGGTGAATTTTCTGTTGGTTGCAATGAAGGTTTTGCTCTAGTAAGGACTGAAAGAGGATATAGGGCTTTGTTATAAAATGTGACCTCTTAATATTTCCTGGTCCGTGAACTAAATTCAGGTGGTGTCCCCTTTCAGTTTTCTGTGCTGCAAAATTGGTGATAGAATTTCTGCCTATAATCTAAAGATTGGTGAACAAATGTACAACACCGGGAATGGGTGGTTTTTTTGGTTATTTTACACTCACTAAATGTTTCAGATAAACACAGTCCTTTTTATGGATTAAACTTTATTTTTAAAAAAAAAAACAACCCACCACCAACCATGTAATTAGCTGTAGAGTAGCACTTTGGGTAGACACTTGAACTCTGGCTAGCCACTGAAAAAATGTCAGTGTAAATAGTCATTGCATATGTAACTTAGTTATATACACAGTTTGAGGATCTTGAATTGAAATTGCTTGATTTTGACAATTGAAACCAAAACCTCTCTGTCTCTGTCATTTGGAAGTCGTAATCTTTTCCTATCCTTGCGTATTTAGAACAGTTCTTTAATATACTGTGTTAAAAGTCACACGCAGAAGAAATGTCTCCTGACAATACTTTATTTTTACATTTACCTTACAAATTTGAGAAATGACGTTTTAATGTGGCATTTAGTCATAGAAATTCATTCAAAAGACATTAATATAGTTGGAGCAAAACTATTTTGAGAATCATGAAAATCTTAGAACGCCTTAAGTAAAAGGCGTTCTATCAGCCACTTAAAGTGAATGTCAGTTTTTCTTGGCATGGCTTGTAGCATTTCTATGCAGTAGGGACAGAAGTCTGACCTTAGAACATCTGATCCCACTTAATATTGGGACAATATGTATTGTCCTTGGTTCATGCATTCCTTAGTAGCTGATCCATATAGTAATGGCCTATGGAAGGGGAATCAAAGGCGTAAAAGAGGCTGAAAAGAGGCAGCTGAAGTGAAGTTGGCAGTCATATACCTTAATTGCTTAAGTGACAGTGGCCAGTGTTTTACTTTGTACTGTGTGCTATTTTAGTACAAACATTCCTGGAATTGTAGAAAAATTATTCACGTGCTTCCTAAGCATAAAATGTCAGAACAAAAAGTCTCAGATTTACATGATTGAATGTGGTTTCTTTCATTAAAGTGGATTTTCCATAGTTACCACTAATTTGTTTTTAAATGTATAGTAGAACCTCAGAGTTACGAACACCTTGGGAATGGAGGTTGTTCGTAACTCTGAACAAAACATTGTAGTGGTTCTTCCAGTAATTTACAACTGAACATTGAGTTAATACAGTTTTGAAACTTTACTATGCAGAAAAAAAAGCTGCTTTCCCTTTATTTTTTTAGTAGTTTTCGTTTAACACAATATTGTACTGTATTTGCTGCTGCTTCTTTTTTTTTTTTTTGTGGCCTCTGCTGCTGTCTCTGGTACTTCCGTTTCCAAATAAAGTGTGAGGTTAACTGGTCAGTTTGTAACTCTGGTGTTCCTAACTCTGAGGTTCTGCTGTATTTAAGTACTACATGTAGATAGTATTGTATAGGAGGTAACCCAGTTGAGCTGAATGATGGTTGCTTTTCCAAGGCTTTCACTTCTTCAGGAGAAGATGAATAAATGTCATTAAATACTGTTAATTTGAAGTTCCATAAATTAAAATTAAGGTGGGAAGTTACTTTGGATGCACTTGATTATTGAAGCTTTATATTTTCATGTATTCAGACGAGGTGTCTGTATGGTGGAACTTCTATACGAAGTATAGATATATTTTCTCCCACAAAGTGTCTGAGGAAACATGGTTGCATTTAGTATTTACCATAACACTGTTTTGTTTTATTTATTTATATGCTCACACATTTTAAGCATGCTGTGTGAGATTATCTGAATTATTGTTTTATTCAACTCAGTACACATGGGATTTTTACATATGCAACCTCCCTTTAAATTTGTGTGTTGTGCACCAGGACTTCCTTTAGGATTAAGAGGAGTTGAGTAGATAAATTCCCCTTAATGAAGAGGAAAATAGACTGCAATAACTTTATTTAAAGGACAGATTTAGTGAATACATGCAAATGAGAAGTTGGTATTTTAAAAGATAACTTGTAAACAGTTTGTCTTGTTATTGTCCTATTAAAGAAGGCCAGGCCAATAAACTTTTTGTAGTTTTTATACAGTACTTAATTTCAGTAATCTTCTGGTGTGTGTTTCATTTTCACCAGGATATATGTTTTCATACTTCTGGGGGGAGGGGGGGTGTTACATTAGATTTGTTTATGAACAGTAACCAAAGGTTTCCAGTCACTTCTAAAATAATAGAAATACTGAGAGGAACATTTTTTCACCCTTTATGCCAGTGTTTTACCAGATAATGCGAGTTTCTGTGCCTAAAAGATATGAATGACAGTGGTTTTCCTCTCTTTATTCCCATGTAAATTTAGTAGTGCTGTGATACCCTACTTGCATATTTTAACAAAAATGTTAAACATGCTCATCTTAGAAGGGTTTTAAAAGTTCATTGTAAAGTTTTGTATGCTGTGAAACATTAATCAGTTTTTTATTACTCATTTTGTCATTTGTATCTACTTGCATTCATATAGCTGGATTAAATTTGAATAATTTAATAAATGTTTTATAAAATTTTATTGACAAAAACCTCAAATGTACCATATCAAATTTTCACACTTCTGTTTGTACATTTAGTGATCAAAAACTAAGTTGTTGAGTTGACTTATACGCTTTCAGTTGGGCAGTTGGTCCTTATGTGCATTGCCAGTGTAATCTTGGCAAATAGTTATTTAATTTGAATGTTTTCCTGAAGTCTGTAACTTTTGCTAGAGTAGTGGTATAATTATTAATGTAAAAGTGCAGAACGGTGGTTGATTTTAAAAAAAAAAAGTACAACTTTCTGATGTAAAGTAATATTCTAGAAAATCAAGAACCTATGTGTTAATAATCAGAGGAATCCAATTTAGAGGAGGAGTAACACCAAAATGAACATGTACAAACAGAAAAGTAATGTAACTTCATCAACATTAGCCCCTGATTTTTAGAAAGGTTTTAGTTTAACTGGTGGTTCAATTATGTATTTCAGCTATTACTGTCCCATCTTAATCTCACTGTCTGGATTTTAATAACTTCTGAATGTTACACATTATTTCATTTTATGTTTTTGTTATTGGGACAGCTGTTTTCTAATTGTATAATTTTTTTTTGCACAATTAAACTGAATTTGGAATGAACTGCAAAGAGAAAAGTACACGAACATTGTAATATTCAATATGTATGTAGACTTTGTGCTCCATTTTTCATAACTTATTTCTCTTCCTGTTCTCATACCACTGTAAGCAAAATCCTTAAGCCTTCTAGTGTACTTCTGGAGTATACAGTCCAAAAATAAAGTATTTGTGTCCATCTGTGGTAAAATAATCTTGAGCAGGGGTTCTCAAACTTCATCGTACCGCGGCCCCCTTCTGACAACAAAAGTTACTGCATGACCCAGGAGGGGGACCAAAGCCTGAGTCTACCGCCACAGGCAGGGAGGCCAACGCCCAAAGGTTTTAGCCCCAGGCGGGGGCCTGTAACGTGAGCCCCATCACCCAGGGCTGAAGCCCTTGGGCTTTGGCTTTGGCCCTGGGTGATGGGGCTTGGGCTTCGGTCTTGGGCCCCAGCAAGTCTAATGCCAGCCCTGGCGACCCATTAAAAAGGGGTTGCGACCCACTTTGGGGTCCTGACCCACAGTTTGAGAACCGCTGATCTTGAGTATTAGTGTCGCTTATATTAAAAAAAAAAAAAAAATCACAAACTTGTCCTTTCTGTGTTTGTAGAAGAATATTGTACTTGATAATACATTGTTAAAGGTAGATTCCTGTTTTCCATGGAAAATAAAGTTGAATGCTCATAAGACTGACAACCACTTCACTTGTTAAATGTCAGATAAATGAGCCTGTTTTTGAGAACTTGCAATTAATGGAAATATGTTTTATTTTGCATATTGATTGTTCTTTAATTAAAGCTAATATCTATTAGCATCTCTCAGACAATACAGTAGTACTGTTCAGTGCCTAACTGTACTAAGCTTTTTGGCATTGTTTCAGTGATAGTTAATCTTGGAGATATTGCTACCATTTTTCTCAGATACACCTAGACTCTTATTTTAAAAAATATTGTACTTGGGGAAACATGATGTTAATTTGGAAACTGAAAAAGATGGCAACAGCTATAGAATGTGCAATATTATGTCTTTCTCTTTTTTTGTTATTCTATGAACATCAATAGGCCCTTTTTTGTGGAGCTAGCATTTCTCATAAGAGGTATCATACTTTTTGTACGTTTGGTTGAATTCATGAAACTCATTCTGGAGGAGAGAGTGTAAAAGAGCAGCTGTACCTCAGTGGTATGCTCTGCCTTTTTGCTGTATAAAATTTATTTTGTATTTGCGACTGCCTCTATCGTTTAAAAGTTTACAGTGCCTTTGCAGAATTTCTGCACTTTCATCATCTCCTTCGGGGATGCTCTGATAAAATCCATGTTCGATTTTTTTTTTTTTTTTTAAAAAGCAAAACTAAAATCTTGCCTTCTAACTGTTTTCAAATGTATAATTTTGTATACTGTTTCTTAATCCTATTGGTATCTGATATCTTTTTTTTGTCTGCACACATTACTGTAATTTTCCTGCCAATCTTATGTTGACTACTAATGGGCCTGGAATTCATTATATTTCCATCTTCCCTACACCTTGCATTCTCTCTTTTTCACTCAGTTGTACAGTCAATATCTATGACTGAAATTTGCATTGTGAAGCAGTTCCACAAGAAATGTATCTTTAAGGTGGCTGCTTTACATTTGAAAACTGTGAAAGGGTTGGCTGGATTCAGTATTGTTCAATGAATGAATAAATTGGGTTAGGTTTTTTCCTTTTGCTTACTGTGGTTTGAGAACTAAATTGTTTGTTTAAAAAATCCAACATATATTTCCCTTTTTATGTTTCTCTGTGGCAGTTTGCTCTGCCTTTCTGTGTCTTCCTCATACCTGAATGTGAAAGATACTTGCCTAACAGCTTTTTAATTTGTAAACTAAAACCTAGTTTCTTCTTTCCAAAGAGAGAAATTGCATTTTATTTTTTAATGAAACCTTATGAAAATTTTCTGTATTCTGTAAAAGGGTATATCTTTCAATATATTGATGTCATATTTTTAGTAGTCTGTTTTATTGTAGGTAAAACACTGCAACATTAAAAATCTAATTTGTTAGGCAAATTTGTTAGAAAATGCAAATCTCTCTGCTGAACACATTCATGAACTAAGTTACCAGTTACTTTCAAAGAACAGACAAGCTGGGATAATAGAAAAGGTTTATAGTGACATGAAACTGGAGTTTGGGAATATATTTTCCTTTCATAATAGTTATTTTTGTAGGGTGGGGGTGGTTTTGGTGTTAACCTTAAAGTATACATTAAGGTTGAGCAAAGGTGTAAGGTAAGTACAGTAGTAATAGGTGAAGAAGCATATGTAAAAGGGTAGTGAAAGAATAATAGCATTTACACTAATGATAAACAGAACTGAATTAATAGAATTTCTTCTGGCTTAAATACAGAAGAGCAAATGAATTTAGAGTCATGGTTGAAACTGTTCTCTGCTCACCCTGTCGCATGTAAGTGTTACTGGAAAATATAACCTCACTTTTGGGAGGTATTTAATATTATGGACACTGGGTTGAGTTGGGGAATGAATTTCAGCCTTGAAACTGAATTTTTGTAAGATTTGACCTTTGTGTAATTACTTTTTTTTTTGTTTGTGTATAAAATAAGATAAAAGGAGAATTTTATTGCAGTACATGAACACGTTAGGAACTATTCGTATGTGGAATAAATCTGTATTTTACACACACAGCCCTCCCCCGCCCCAAATGTGAATATACTGTGATAGACTGTAATTGTTCCTTGAAATGGATACATTTGTTTAGGGTATTGCATTTATTTAAAGGGCATATGCACATAAAACCTTTTAAATATAATGATAGAAGTTCTCAGACTTTCATTTCATAGCTGTTAAAATACTTATGTGGACATGCAGAAGTTTTTAAAAATATATGTATATATTTCAAGCTGCTACTGCAAGCTCCACAAAAAAAAAAAATAAAAAAAAAAAGGACCTGTTGATCCACGTTAAAAAAATGTATATTAGAAAATGAAGATATCTTATTTTGTATATGAAAAACAAAAAAAGCCCCACACTGGCAATTTAAATAAATATATATATAATACCTTAAGAGGTGAGCAAAGTTCTTGAGATTAAGATATTTAAAATGTTAGGGGAAAAAATCAGTTTTTATTAACAGGAACACTGGAAAGCTCTTTATGGTATGGAAATAAGCAGTTCTTAGACAAGGAAAGAAGTGGTATTGCCAAAAGGTGTCAACAAAAAAGAAATTTCAATATGTAACCTTTTGCATTTTACCCTATTTATAAGCTGTTTTGTACTTCATTATTCTACTAAGTAGAACGTTGAAATGTTAATGCATACAGATTTATTTCCTACTGTAGGAAGTATTAAATCTAAGTTTGCTAATTAGCCAGAATATGTTGACAGTTTTTTTTTGTTGTTTTTTTTTTTGAACGAGAATTTATAACTGTTTTGGGAATTTTAGTGTTTTATGTTTCATAATTTGTAATTTAGCTTCAGTATAATCTTGACAGTCTCTTAAAATCTGCATAGAGCCCTAAATAAAAAAGTGGTGATCCGGTACAGGTTCTTCAAAAGTACCTGTGATTCTTTATGAACTCTAGAAAATCTAGCAAACTCTCCCATTGGGCTCAAACTTTTTATGCTAGTATTGTAAATCAAATTTATGCTTTTGGATCTGTTAACTGTCACTGTAGCGGTGCTGTGAAAGATCCACTATTCCTACATAGCATTGTACTGCAAGAGCAGCAAATTCTGACATGCAGTCTCGCAGCTGTCATTTATTTATTTGCTCCTCTGAAACATTGAGATCCCTTGTTTGCATTAATAACTTGGCTTTCAATTGCAAATGTTTGTTTTGCATGCACGTGACACCTTAGTACTATTTTTGCTATTGAAAAATCAAGTTTTAAAAGCAGCTGTGGGGATCTGATCTCTTTTGGAGGAGAGAATCCCCAAAGGAAGTCACTAGTCAATACATTTGTCACTTGATAGCAAAGTTCATGGATTTGAAAAGGTCTTCCAGGCACTAGTTCAAATTTCAGTGATTCTGCTATATGCAGACTGTAGCGTATAGATAATAACTTGTTTTTGTTTTTAAAAATTAAACACTACCAGTCATTGTGGGGGAAGGAAGGACAACTAATTAATTATTATCCATCCAACACAAGTTTGTCTCCTAATTATCTTGAACCATTTTAGTAGTACAAGAATCCTTATGACAGCTGTGCATTGGTGTGTGTTCATGAAATTGCTTCTCTAAATGTCTGGGTTTTTTTAAATGACCGATTAATGTGTTGGGTTCTTTTAAGCAACTTGATTTAAATTCTCATGAAGTTGTTGAATGTGGAAATTGTGACCTACTGATAACGTACAGTTATCTAGTTGTTTTGTAATGGAATTTTAAATGAAGCATCAGTGAATGGAATTATACCATCCAAGTATTATGTGAACGCTACAATTATATTTAAATGGTTGTTCTGGTTCCTTTATTAGATAAATTGATTGCTGAAATAATTTAATCTAACTAGGACATAGGGTGTTTTGTTTTTTGTTTTGTTTTTGTGTGGGGAAACCTGAATTCTCATCTGTATTGTATTTTTTTTTAAACAAAGTGGGTTTTTGTAATTTTGTGACAGTACTTTTTTAAAAAAAAAAATCCGGAGCCCCTATTAATTTTAGTTTCCAAATTTTGTAACATTGGCATCAAGCTGATAAATTGCAGAAAATATTGTGCACTGTTAAATATATTACTAATCTGTAAAACACCCACTTCATTAAACATTTAGTGTAGTATTTAATTGTGAAAGAGCTAGTTTAGAATTGCTGTAAATGGGTGGGTAAAAATGTAAAGAACAAATCTGGTTTTGGCAGCATCATCCAAGTACTTTCTGACTCTTGCAGTATGAATACTTCAGGATATGTTCTATATAAATGTTTCCATCATTCACCGGAACAGTAGCTATTTGTTTCTTATGGTTTGGTATTTTAGTTAAATTGCATTTTTTTCACCTTTCTTGTACAACTATTAATATTTATTAAAAATAGATGTTCTAGAACAATTACTGTACACTTTGAGAATTCTCAGCCAAACAAGTAGCTACTGCTTCAATATCTTTTATTTGTGTTAGATTACATTATGGTGAAGTAGGTGCACGACTTGTGTATGTATAGTTAAGCCAACATTTTTCTGTGTATTATGGGGACTAGCAAAATCTACATCACAAATTTTGACACATTACAGCTGAAGGAAGAGGAACACCTTGCAAAGACAAGAAACATTCTTCATGGAAAGATGCTTATCCAGCGGTTTGCTTCTTGTGATTGAACTGAGCCTGTAAGGATTCATGGATAAAATGAACAGGAATAGATCTGAATAAAGCAAATCTGCATACATGGTAACCAGTAGCTATTTTACTTTTTTATGTTGCTTAACTGTTTTATTTGAGGGAAACCTGTGTGATTTAAAACTTCTAGCTTTTGCAACTTTATTACTGGTTATATACATTTGGCAATTATAATGTGCAAGCAATTGGAAAAAAGTCAAGTAAATCCTTGTTTTTATAGTAGTTTGTTCTTGTTAAAAATGTTCATATGATAATGTCTGTATACAGCACCACTTTGATTACAGTAGATGTAGTGTTGTAATAAACTCTTTAATGGGGCTGATGTGTAAAGCTGTTCAAGTTATTTGATGTTTACACCTCAGGGAAAGTCTTGTGTTCAGCAATATTTAAAGATAATGATTCTATGAAAACATTTATACTGTCTTTAAAAAGCATTGCAATAGAGTTTTTGCATATGCATCAACCTGATCTTGCGTTCAGTGACTTAAAAATACTAATGCCACTCTTTCACACTTGATTTTGATATACAAATAGGTGATTACACAAAGGCTTTAATAATTTGCTTTTCTAGCAGTTTTTACATAGATGGCCTGTGAATTTGCTGAAAGGCATGTAAAATTGTAAAAACTGCAGTTTGATTGACATAGTCTGTCATTGTTTTGGGGAGAGGAAATCCTAGGTTGATGATTGTAGTAAACTGAAAACTGTCTCCTACAACATGCAGCTGGACTAAGATGCTACAGTTTACATTAGTTTCATTTAAACTGTTAATGTTGGGAAAATGCTGGCCTTTTTGAAATACAGCTGCAGTTGTTTACGGTTTTGTGTTTGTGTTTGTTTAGGTTTTTCCAACGCCATAGGCAATCTGTACATAGCTGTATATTAGAAAAATGTGACCGATGAAACCAGTCATGATGTTTCCATTTTTTCAGATAATATGGATTCCAGTGGGCTTGGTATTTTCTTAACACTGGGGTTTATCCACATATCTGTGTAAAGGGGGGAAGGTACGCTTGTACATCCCATGTGCACTAGTGGGGAATGCTTTACTGCCTTAACAAAAAGTGAAATAGATTTAGTCATGAGGTTTTGCAAACTTGTCTAAAAACAATTTATTGGAAGTTGGAATTCAAACATTTTAATATCAGAGCTTGAACTAAAGAATTAAAGCAAATTTCAAATGACTAGAATTTGTTCTAAATTTTATGAAGGATATAAATTAGAACAATAGGAAGTGTGTATAACACTGAGCAAATTTACAGTTTGCTTTTCCAGACTGGTGTGGATGTTCATTCTTTAAAATATACTTTGAGTCCCTTTAATAGATTAGTCTGAGAAGTTTTCCACTTCTTCTTATACAGATAGCTTGCAGGGCATGTTTTAATGTTTTAAGCTAAGTTTCAAAACCTCAGTGGCTTCAAAAGGTAATCTTTAAAACAAATCATTGGTTTGTTTTATAACTTAATTTTATGTTAAGTATTAAGATCCTGTTCAGGAAAACACATGCTTACGTGCTTTATTGAACTGGGGCCTCTATCCTGTGCGACTGCAAAAGCTTTACATAACACTGAGACTCTTAATTTAATTTTTGTCATCTACCATCACCCTAGATTTGCTGCAGCTAGGCTGATACTATTGGACTTGCCCACATGCCTCTGCACGTTTTTATTGCTTAAATTCTGTACCTCAGGTTCTCATGCATGGGATTATTGGTGTTTGTCCAACTACTTGCTTTTGAATTTCAGATGTTTAACCCTGTTTAAAAATGAAAACTGACTTTTAAAACGTTGTATAGTGAACATTGTATCAAACAAGTCACATGACTTTTCCCTGTTTTTGTGAATAGGTGGTGGTTTTAACTAGTTTTGATGTAATTTCTTAGCTTTGTTGACAAACATTGTTTACTGTTACTTGTAATACATTTAAGGAAAGAAATAACCTGCATATACCTATTACATGGGAAATAGCTAATACCGAAGGGGCAGCAGGTAAGTAATGTATCCACATGGCTAGAAAGCTTAAACCCAGAAAAGAAGTATTTTTTAATTTCATGACTAAAATTAAAATAAGCAGGAACCAAGATTTGCTCAATTTAGTTATTTGAAACTGATGAATGATACTGTTACTCTTTCCACATTAGGTATCATTTCTTTCGGTTTCTCATCCTTCTGTAGAGACATCCATTGATAGCAATGGAGATACCAAAATATCCAATATAAGAGTTAAACTTTTAATAGAAATCTGTCTGGCTTGTTGGTAAGGTCCTAATAGATGAGGCCCCTAATTTCTATCTAGTCTCAATATGTATATAGTTTGAGTGGTTAGATAGTGCTCTGATGTGTCTTGTGATTAGATGGATTATCTTTTCATTGTGGGTTTACTTTTGTAAAATCTGTTTTGGTTTAAAGTGAAAAGATCATGTGTATATAAAAATAATCCAAAAACCCTTACAGACACCAAAAAGGAATATGTCCCCTTTTACGTTTCATGTGTGTAATTAGATCTGCAATGGAATTTGTATCATGCGTCAGTTTATTAAGCAGTACTGAAAATGTTCTGTGCTCTCTCAGGAGTTGTCAGTTTGTTAGTTTACCAGCAGGTGATGTTGCACCTGGATGATGCGTTGATTGCTATTGAAGCATTCTTTGGTATCCAATTGTATTTAATCTGCTTCTGTTTGTGAAAGGACAAAATAGTCTGTTAGGAAGTACTTCCTATTTTGTATGTGGGCATTCATAAGTAACGTTTTAAATTAACATCATATGGCTCTTGTCCAAAGGATTAAACAGTTACCTGAAATAATGGATTTTTTTTTTAAAGCAACAAAAATAAGATTATAGTCAGGTTAGCTAAGAAAGTTAGTCTGCTTTCGAAAAAGGTGTTTTTACAGACCGAAAAACAGTGGAATATATTGGGGAAACATGCACCTTTTGTTCTCATTCCCTTTCTGTTCTTTAATGTGCCAACAACCTAAATTCAGATTGTATTACACAAGACAGGCATTTGTCAATTTTTTTTTTAAATTACGTATAATTCGGCTCTCAAATGGCTATTGCATTTGTATGTGTAAGACAAAAGATACATTATTAAATTTAGGCTTTAAGTTGATTATGCGTGGATATTCTGCTTTAGTTTCTTTGTTGAGCGTATTGAGGTTTGTAGGTTTTTTTAATGCTGTATTTTTTTTCAATCTCATTATGCTTAGTTGCATACCCAAGTCCTTGTAAATGTTTTCCCTAGCTGCATGTGGTTAATTTAAATGTGTATATTTGTCATTTGTGTTTCTAGTAAAAATACATGGCATTCTTTTTAGAAATACCTTATTTCTTTTTTCCTTTCCTTACTCATATTTCTGTCAATGTACAATGTACTGACTTTTTTTAATGCTATTTTTATTTGTGGAATCTTAGGCCCCTTGCATAAATTTTTTATCACTGTTTTGTGTAAACTAGGTTATGGCCTTAAAACCCTGGCTTTATGCTAGTTAAGGTACACTGTGTCATATAGCATTATTTAAAAAAATGTATGTTTAATATTTCATTTACATTTGAAAGACTTAAGACCCTAAATTCCTTTGCACTGAAATTCAGAAATAAAAACTTCATATTCTCATAGAAGAAAAATAGTGATCAGAATATACAGATTTTCCTGTAGCAGGCAGCATTCCTTATAATACGTGTCTTTTGACTTTGGAAAGAAACAGCATTAATTTTTAGGATGATCAAAATTATTCAGGTAGTAGGTGATATTATATGTCTTTTAGTGTAGTAAAATGATTTTAGCATACAAGGCAAGATTGAATGTGCATTATTCAGAACCTTTAATCTCCTACAATTTAGGGGGTTGTTTTTTACAGTGGGATAACTCCTGGTGAAAAGTTCCATATTAAAGATGCTATAATGTTTACAATATTGATAAAATGCTCTTTTTTTTAAAAAAAATAGGGATGGTCTAAAGGGTCATCTTAGATCCAGATCATTTTAGGCTCTGCTTAGAGGCTGAACGAAAGCTAAGTTTGTTTTTTTATGGAAATATCCATGGTCATATGTTCTCTCAGGATTTTTCCTGTATCGGATCAGACATGATAAAGGGCCCCTCTAGGTTTTGAACCTTTGAGGCCAGTTGAGATTTGGAGGTTTGAGTCCTTTCTTTACCCCGAGTTATTAAGTGTGGATATTTGTGTTCTGGTGTAGATCCAACTATGTTTTAAAGTTTTTCTATCCATCTTCTGAAACATAACTAGTTTTGTTACAGGTGCTAACCTGAAGGTAGTCAAATTTATAGTTTATCTCATTGAAATAAGGAGAAATTTAATTTGAAATTTCCCAACCAAACATGATGGTAAAATAGAATAATCTTAAATGTATAGAATTCATCATTAATAGAATTGTAATATAACCAATTAATAGAGCTTGTTGACACCACAGCCCCTTGTTTAGTGTATTTTGTGTAAAGAAGATTTTGAACTGTTCATGTTGTTGCCACATGTTGTTATTAAATATATACATTCCCATGACATCCTATAAAGCTGAGAAAATAAGGGGTATGCATTCTGAATACAAGTGATGTCAAATTCAGTTTGCTTACTATTATTGATGTCTTGAAAAAAAATAGGTAGTGTTTGAAAGGAGAATAAATTCCTTTTTGGGAAATTTACAAAGGGTAACTAGCACTGATGACTCCTTCAGCCTTATATGGTCTTCCTGTACTGTTGTTCTCCCTGATCTCCATTCTACTCAAAGGTGCAATTGTTCAAGACATAATTTTAAAGTGTGACCTTGGAAATTTTTGTATTAATAGAAATGCAGAATTATTACATTGCAAATTGTAAACTGATCTAGTATCTGTATGAATGCCTGACTCAAAGAGGGTTTTTATGAATAGTAACAGCTTCCTAATACCAGCAGGCCAAAGAGTGTCATAAGGTATTGAGTTTCTGGAGTCCTAGATTTCTCAGCAAGGTAAGGTGCATTTCTGAATACATTTTCAATTAAGGCACCTAGGATTCTAAATTAACTTTAAAACTCATTCCTTTTTCATGTTATGCTTAGAATTTTGCATTAATTTTCACTTTTCACTGGTTTTCTTTTTTAATTACCTTTCTTCCAGCCTTTAGAAGACTATTTAGCAATTTGCTGTCCAACCTTTTTGTTGGTCTTAAACTGCAATGCTAGTTTACCTTGTAATGAAGAAATAAAATTCAATTTTATTAAAAAAAAAAAAAACCCCTTTGTCATTTTTATTTCGTCTAACATTCTTACAGCATTCTGCATGTCAGATTCTATCCAGCTGAGAGATTCAGACAAATATAAACAGTAATATTGTGTGTGGAAATTGACGAAATTCTTGTCTAGAAATATTTTTATTGCTTGGCCAACAGTTGCCCTTTTAATTTTGTCATCTTATTTTTAAAATAGCAAACACTTTTCTGCTCAACTTTGGAAGAAGAAAAGTGAGAGAAACATTCATTAGCTTAAGTAGGACAATTTGATATTGGTAATTTCTAATACTGGAAAGCACCCATTTTCTCACCATTTAAAAAACCTGTGGTTCACTGCGTTTCAGATGATGAAGAAAGGAGAACTTCAAAGCAAGCTATGCAAATCTTTGTCAGTGTGTTCATTTTCTTCCTTAAATTAGCGTACATTATTCAAAAGCAAAAATTGTGTGTGCCATATACTGTAGTTTGGAGCAAAAATCTCTGCTACCTGGCATACTCTAAACAAACTAAACCCTGTCCTTTGTAATGCTGAGGATCTGTTTACCAGTTTGTCAACCCAGGAAAGATTGAAAGGGGAAGAATTGATGTTCCCTGTGTATAGTTTTTGCTGTTGGACAGTAAAGCTGTTATTAAAATTGAGATTGAGTCTTTTGCTTGCAGTGGTTGCTCTGAAAGTGGTGTTTGACATGGTTCAATTAATATAGCACTCGTAAAGTTGCACTTTGCAGCATTGCCAACTTTCATGATTTTATGTTTAGTCTCATGATACCTGGTTTTTTTTCTTAAAACCCCCTCTCCTGCAATCATATGTGAGAATCTCAGCTTTCGTTTAGAAAAAACAAAAATTCCAGCTCTCATGGTTGCAGAGAAAAGGTTAAAAATGTGACCTGAATGTACCCCAAAGGCTCAGAAGGCAAATAAAATGAGCTCCAAGGTTTTTTTTTTGTTTTGTTCTGATTGAATGCCTGAGGTTGGCAATACTGTGATGCCATGTACAGGAAAGAAACATTCAGAAACACATGAGTTACTTAACTTTATTCATGCTTACAGCTCCACATAGGTCATAATGAAATGAATGAACATAACTCTTCTGACTGCAGAGGTCCAAGTATAATGGGTCATCTGGTCGCAAAAGCCAAATTGAAACATTCAAGCTAGCTCTGCTAGGAGTAGGCTTGTGCTACTTCTGTCTGATTTATATAAGAGAATCCAATGGGAGGCAAACAGTTCAAGGAGGATGTTTCTCCTCCTAACCTGCATCTAGAGAAACAATTAGTTTAAACCAGAAGTATCAAACATAAGGCCCAGAAGATCTTTTCCTCCCGTCTGCAGCTCCCTCCTCCTCTAAGGCATCCATCCTGCAGGTGCTACACTTCAAAAGGGCCAGAGCCTGGGAGGAGCAAGATTGCACCTGACTGGTCACAGTCAACTGAGCTCTCACCACATCTCAAACAGGAGATTCCTTCCCCACTTGTTGCCACTGTTGAGCTATGCAGCACCAGGCCCAGAAGAGCAATTGCCTCTCACTTCCTCTTGTCTCTTCCTGCTGCTCTAAGCAGCTCAGCCTTGGGGAAGAGAGCTGCTTCCAGTGCTGTGTGAGGGAGGGTCTCTTCACCCCACATTTCCTATCCTCCTGCCCAACAGTTAATTCTCTCCCATTTAAACCAATCCTGTCCCCCAACCCTGCCATCAGTTCTGCCCCTGGTCCCAGCCTTGTCTATGCAGCTTCTGGGGTTCTTCCCTCTCTGGTCTATTTTTGGAGTGGGTAAGGGGGCTGCAGCAGGTCTCTCCCCCTTCTCAGACCAGTGTTGCAGAGGGAGGGGGAAGCAGGGAAAGAACACATCCCTCCCATTGCTCACAAGAGCAGAGGAGGAGGAAGTGGAGCAGCTGCCCTGAGTTGCTGGGCTCTTTTTGCTCCCTCCTGCCATGAGCTTGATGTGAGCTCCTGTGGAGATGGAGAGCAGCGCTACGTCTGCAGCTGTCCTGATTTGGCTACTCTTTCCTAGGTAGAAGGCAAGTGGGGAAAGCAGCCAATGAGAGGGGGTTTTCCCTGAGGCAGTACTAAAAATGTGTGCCTCCGCAATGTGGCTGGCTGAGACATTTTATTTCTGGGTCTGTGAAGAAGAGCTGTGTGTGGCTCAAAAGCTTGTCTGTCTCTCACCAATAGAAGTTGGTCCAATAAAAGATGCTACCTCACCCAATTTATTTCTCTAATCTATGGAATCCAACCAAAAGGGTAAATGGCCCTCACCACAGAATAAGTTTTGACACCCCTGGTTTAAACCATGCATATTTAACCATCAGCATTGTCATGCATAGAGTACTGTGGAATGAAGTTCACACAGCAACATTGTGAGCATGAATTGCTGTATAATCACATTTGCAATCAGGAATTGATAGTACTGATTAACAACAAAGGATGAACTGGACAAAGAGAGATTCCAAATAATACTTTAAACAGGGAAGGGAGGAGCCCAGTAGTTTTCTTGGGTCTTTTTTCAATGGTGCGCAGACAGGGCTTTAAGGTTTGGCATGGGACAGAAGGCAGCTGTTGCATGGCTGCTGTAAGATTAAAACTTCAGGCTTGACCCCTATAACTAATGTAGTTCAGAATCTGTTAATTTCACAGTTAAAGGCAGAATAATATCGTCAGCAGCTCTGGATTGCCACCCACTTGGCTTCTGTAACTAAAATGCAGATATTTCTCTGATGCTGCCACATGGTGGAATTACTCAGACTATGAGGTCAGATAGGACCATCTTGATCATTTAGTCTGACTTTCTGCACGTTGCAGGCCACAGAACCTCACCCGCCCACTCATGTAATAGACCCCTAACCTCTGATTGAGTTACTGAAGTCCTCAAATCATGATTTAAAGACTTCAAGTTACAGAGAATCCACCATTTACACTAGTTTAAATCTGCAAGTGACCTATCCCCATGCTGCTGAGGAAGGCAAAAAAAACCCAAAACAAACCCAGGGTCTCTATTAAACTGACCTGGGGCAAAATTCCTTCCCGACCCCAGATATAAACAATCATTTGGACCCTGGGCATGTGGGCAAGACTCACCAGATAGACACCTGGGAAAGAATTCTTTAGTAACTCAGAGCCTTCTCCATCTAGTGTTCCATCAGCGGCCATTGGAGATACTGCTGCTTGCAGTCGCAGATTGGCTATATACCATAGTAGACAGTCTCATCATACCATCTGCTTCATAAATTTATCAAGCTCAGTCTTGAAGCCAGTTAGGTTTTTGCCCCCACTGCTCCCCTTAAAAAGCTGTTCCAGAGGGAATTGAGGGCCTTTCAGGCAAAAGCAGAATTGAGAGAGAGCTTCTTGTTTTCTGATTAATTAAAGCTTTGCTGGACATGAAGAAATTTAACTTTTACATTTCTGTGCTGAATCTCAGAGTTGGAATTATTACTAGGATATCATGGTACCAATTTAACCATACATTCCTTTATTTAATCTAAAGGCTGAATGGTATACAGTTGTGCTAAACATGTCTAAAAGCTCAATTAATAAACAGTTACTATATCCATAAAGTAACAAACATTGATAAGTATTTGATCGCTACTTACAAGAGGATTAGACCCAGGGGTGTTCAAACCCATGTTGGCTGGCTCCAGCTTGGTGAAGCAGGCACTAGTAATGAACTCTTTCAGAGTGTACACTTCTATACCTTTTAACAAAAAAGCATTGTCATTACCAATAGCTAAGAATCAGTTTGGGGAAGTTTAAGGCTGGACCCTTTTCTTCGGCCTGGAGTAGACAAGATTTACAACTAGGCTCCCTTTCTGCAAGGCTTTTTCTCTTATCTTCCAAGTCCAGTTTTTACAATTAAGCCACATTCTACAACAGGGGTGGGCAAACCCACATCTGGGTATGGAAATTGTGTGGCAGGCCATGAATGCTCAAGAAATTGGGGGTTGGGGTTCAGGAGGGGGTGAGGGCTCTGGCTTGGGTTATAGGCTCTGGGGTGGGGTTGGGGTGCAGGAGGGTGCTCTGGGCTGGGACCTAAGGGTTTGAGGGTAGGAGGGGGGATTAGGGCTGGGGCAGGGGATAGGGGTGCATGAGGAGGGTCAGGGCTGCAGGCTCCAGGCAGCGCTTACCTTAAGCAGCTCCCAGAAGCAGCGGCATGTTCCTCCTCCAGCTCCTATGCAGTGGCTCTGCGTAGTGTCCTGTCTGCAGGTGCCGCCCCTGCGGCTCCCATTGGCCACGGTTCCAGGCTGATGGGAGCTGCGGGGGTGGCACTTGGGACAGGGTGCAGAGCCCCCTGGTTGCCCCTACGCATAGGAGCCAGAAGGGGGACATGCCATTGCTTCTGGGAGCCACATGGCGCCACGGCATGTACAGAGCAGGGGCAAGACCCCGCTCCTGAGCTGGAGTGCTGGAGCAGGGCAAGCCCTGGACCCTGCTTACCAGCAGGAGCTTGAGGGCTCGATTAAAACATATGAAGGGCCGGATGCAGCCTCCCCGGGCTGCAGTTTGCCCACCCCGTTCTACAAGGCCTTCCCACAACTGCTAACAGAATGTTCACTTCACACAAACGGCAAGGTGTATTTTTTTTTAACCCACGTTGTTTAACCCTTTATGTACCTATCTAAGCCTTTATTCACTTTTCTAGAAAAAAAGGGGACTCGGTGCAGAAAAGGAGGGCTTCAAGAGGGATGATGGGACCCTACTTCCTTTGAAAGTGAGAACACTCCCTTACCCTGCTTTAGTAGTTCTTTTAGCAGCAATGGCTGTTGGAAGCTGGCTACTTTTGAAGACAGGATGCTGGAATAGATGAACCATTTACCAATATAGCAATTTATATGCTCTTGTGGAGATGACCTGTCACTCTGTTTTCTAACACAAATATAGAGTAGTGGCCCCCCACAAAACCTCTGGCAGCCTGTTTGCAGAGGCAAAATCATCTCTCCTCCTCCTGATGACCTCTGTCAGCTTCAGTGAAACCACTTTGAACTCCCTCTTCCAGAGCAGCTCTCCTCCTGCCTCACTTGTCACTGGAAGAGCAGTGCAGGGAAGTCAGAGGGAGCTTCAAAACCCACTAAATAGAAGCAGGCCCTAGATTTTATCAGAAGTTCCCTTACCTGCACCCTTTGATGCATGTGAGGCTTAATTTTTTTCTAGGTGGTGTCCCTCAGGCTCCCAGCTGTTCCGTGGAGGTGGGGAGGAGGGGGAAAGAGTACTTGTGTTCCTCTGTCCACCTTCCCACAGAGCCTCTCAGGGCTGTTGCTATCAGAAGGGAACACGTGGTGTTTGAAGCAGTATTGCAGTTTGGCCTTATCCACCCCACAGGACGCAGGGAAAATGTGCAGAGGGCCAAGGCCTCAGCCTGCAAAAGGGAAGAAAAAAAGTGGAAAATTAATCAAGGACCCTCAAATTGGATTGATCTCTGGTTGAAATGATTTAAAAGGATGAGTGCATGGACACTCATCAGGAGCCCTGCTCTGACAAAATGAATCCAGCCGTTTCTAGAGCGCACAACTCATGTGGGGTCTGTACAAAGCTGACAATTCAGTTTGTTTCTTGCAGGGTAAATGAAGATGTGGTTTCTGGCAGACCACTTTGGAAATGTTTTAATCAAGATTAAATGTTTGGTTTGTTTTTTTTAGAGAGATGCTTTAGCACAAGAACAATTATTGGGCTTGATGCAGGACTTATATAAGAAAGTCCAATGGCCTGTGTTATGCAAGAAGGCACACTGGACTATCACAATGGTCCCCTTTTGGCCTTTCATAGATGATTTTTTTTTTTTTTAATCAGCTTGGCTTTGCAAATACCTTTCTCTTAATAGTCTATCCAAACTTTGGTATTAATAAAGTAGGTGGGTCTTACATTTTCTAAGGCATGATAAATTGTTTATTTTATTTCTCACATATATTTTGGCTACATAGAAGTTACCTGAAAACATAGCTAGGGAATTGGTGGTTTTTTATTTTTATATTTATTTATTTATTTTAGAAATCGTGTTCTGTGCTGTACAAGAATCAGCTACTGGGACAGTCTGCCAAGGAGTAGTAACAGTGTGGGAAACAGACACAGAACAATAAGCACTGGGGGAAGATAATTTTGTCAGACACTTGGACAGCTTGGAGGGATGGTTTTGGTGATAAAGGTATCAGAATGGCAACAGAGGGTTGGTAAGAGTGCCTGAGGTGGGAGATCAGGTTGGGAACAAGTTTTAACTGTCGGGATGGAAAGGAAAAGTCAGATGTCCAAAATGGGGAGAAGTATCATGATTTAATGACAGCCTGGAGTGGTAGTGAGGAGTTGTCAGAGAAGGTACAGAATGTAAACCTGAGAGATGAGGAGGATGGTTGAAGGAGGAAGAGTGGAGGGCTGAGGAGGAAAGAATAGAGTTCTCTTTCGATCAGGTTGAGTTGCAGCAGATACTGAGCCATAAAAATCCCCCCTACCACCTCCTTATACACAGCCTGGTGTGTGCCCGATTAGAAAAACAGCTCCATTAAGCAGGTGTTAATCCGGGTGCGTTTATATTGGTGCAGCAAAGGTTGAGCAGACCCAGACCTCCAGAATCTATCCAAAGACATTTTTCCCAATATACTTACAGAAGCTTTCTGCTGCTGTTGGAGTAAAGCTAAAGAGTAGTTGCAGATGGTTTCCAAATGTAGTTCTTCCCTTCACCCATTGATGGGAACTTGCTGCCGTTTTATTTGCTGGTTCTGTTCATCACTGCTGAATAAGTCACAGGAAAACACTACATTCCTTACTGCTTCCCTTCAGACTGCATTCATTGCACGTCTTGCACTTCTGCATCTGTTCAAAGGGACACTCCAGTTGGGGAAACTTGGAAGAGAGAAGCTCCCCATCAGGAGGGTTTGTCTACTTTACAGAGAGTGACCCATTGTGAATGATGGATGTTAACAGTGGGTGTAGCTGAACCTATGCTGAGGACTATTCAGCAGCAACTGTACACAAGGTCAAACCACGTGAAGCACCAGTTCCAAAAACTTTGTTCAGCAGTAGTTCTGCCACGCTAAGCACCAGGTCACTTTTGTAACAAAGATAATCCCCTAATAATATTCAGAACAAAAAAAATGCAGTCCAAATATTCCCCTACTTTCTGACTATTTTAAAATAACAGCCTCCTGCTGCCATCTAGTGGCTAAAATAGTTTGCTTTTAAAGAACAATAAATAGCTCTGCACCACAATGATACTTGCTTTTATAGAATTAAGATCACTGAGTTGCAGAGGGGGAGCACTGAACTTGTGCCCACTTTTCCTCTCATGCACTCCCCTTATTTTTCTTGGGGGTTTTATTACATAGAAAGGAGACCTATATGATTTTTTTTAAACCTGCATTTTTGCAATTAAATTCAAGTCTTTTCTGCTTTAAAAGCCATTATATTGATGAGACGAGTGAAAATGTGGCTTCAGAAGAGACAAAGTTGAGCACCGAGAGGGAAGGGATTTTTAATTGGACTTTTTGAAATTGTTAACACCTGTCAGACTTTAGTCAGTGTTTTGGAGAAATGTTGTCAGTGTTACACATTTGACACTCATCTGTAAAGTCCCAAGAGCTACTCCAGCAAAAACCAGGCTTGGACCTGTTCTATACTTAAAAATTAGGTTGACATAGCTACCATGCTAAGAGGTGTGAGAAATTGACTGCCCTGAGCGCTGTAGTTAAGCCGACTTAGATACCGCTAGGTCGACAAAAGAATTCTTCCATTGACCTAGCTACTGTGACTTGGGGATGTGGATTACCACAGCAATGGAACAATCCCATTTCTCATTGTAGGGAGCACCTACTCTAAGGCTCTACAGTGGCATAGCTGCAGTGCTTTAACTGTAACTACTGCTGTAGTGGAGGCATGGCCTTGGTACTCCTGATCTATCCCAGTTTTAAGAAGTCAACCTGACCGTCACCTCCTCTTCTCTCTCCTTCCCACTCACCTTCGAAAACCCAAAACAAGAGTAAAACCTTTTCATGCCTTTATAAAGCATACAAAGTTCTTATTTCTTAGCCTACCTTGTAAAAAGCAGCTGTCACCTTTTGAGCACTAGGTTCATTCAGGTTTATCTGCATAATGTTTCAGAGTATGTTTATAGTATCTTTCATGCTGAAATGATGTGCAAACTAGATACAAACAAGCATCACTTTGCCCCTGAATTATGCTTTCCAAGGTACAGAACTGCATAGACAGCAGGAAATGAAGTTTTTGGCTAAGGCTACTGTGGCAAACACTTTTACAGAAGATGACATGGGATCAGTAGACGTGTGTAGAGGAGACAGTTTGAAAGAGTTGGCCCTCTAGGGATACATACTTGTGGTTTGAGAGTCTATATGTTTCAAACCTGATGCTTAGAACACTGAGGCATCCCCTTTTTTGGTTTACCATCTGCTCACTAGTGACAGAAACAGAAGTAGCCACCATCACCTTTTACAAATTTCAGATTGTGCTTCACTGAAATGTGTGGCTTTACCTGGATGTGTTACAGCTCTTCACCCTGCAGAAAGGGGGATAAAACAGGGACCATTTATGGGTCAAGCTGTACAAGTCTCAGACTCCCACCTCAAAAGGCTAATTGGTGCCTGTACGTGATTAAAACTGCAGTCTCACCTTTGTGAATTGGTCTTCCTGGAATCTTTACAACACAGGAGTTGACAGCTACCTCTACAGTACATGCTTTTGAAACGAATGGGTAACAGAAAAGGGTGATCAAGACAAAACAGCCAACTTAGTGTCTTAGAATAAACTTTTGGAAATAACATGTGAACTAATGTTTTTAAAAGTGCTTGGAAGTGCTTATTCTTGCATGAAAGAATGTCTTATTACTGGCATTAAAATAAATGGAATCTCCCATCTACACCAATTTTCTCTATGAACAAAGTTCTGTCTTCTCCTTCTGGAGCTGGAAGCATTGCTTCCATGGATTGGCAGTAATTGTACTGTATTTTGGAGACCAGAGAAAATCATATTGTGTATGACTGATCCCCAATATGAGCCCCTACTTTTTAACTACTGGCCCCATTTAATGAAGTTACTTGAAAAACTAATTATGCTTTTTATTCCAAATGAATCTGGAAATAAAACTTAATTACAGCCAGGTTGTTGTTTTAATTCAGCATTTATGGTCATAATATTAACAAGTTTGGCTTAGTATTTGTGAGCAGCTCTGATACCTCATTGAAGAGCCAGGCAAGGCTTAGTTAAAATCGCTTTATTTAAAGAGAGACCATTGGCATGGCACCAAAACAAAAAGCCCTCCCATCCCTAAGTAATAATCTGCTGAAGTGTATCACAGCCTATCAGAAAAGCTGGCAGCCTGAAGTTCAGTACCGGAGCCATACTTGTGGTATCTCTAACTGTGCATAAGCCTTGCTTTGAGAGGGCTCTGCACCTGTTCCGATTGGTTCTCTTTCTGTGGCCCTGATCCTGCAGTGAGCTATGCTGGGGTCTACCCACATGGAGCTCATCATGCAAGACCAACATCTGGGAAATTATTCATAATCCCCCACACACAAATGAATTAAAATCTTCCTCCTTTATTTAAGAAAAACCAACTCCAATTACCTCTCATTAAGCAAGTACACTTAAGTTAATGTAAAAATAATTCTGAAACCCACTGTCTTCAGTTTTCCTATTTATAAGCGAAGATACAACAAAATGATAGGCCAACTCCTGAACGTCAGAACCCAACAAGTGTAGGGTTAGGGTTGATATTGCCTTCTTAGGTGTAGAACTTTTCAGCCTCTGTCTGCATCTCTGTTACAGGGAGCTCCTAAACACAAAGAGGACTGCCAGAGCAAGAAACTATTGTTCTAGCTCTTAAGGGTAATGCTATGACACAAACAAGCATTCAGTCAAACAACACGATGCAGTAGCTTTTAATAATCAATCTGTAGTTCACCATCCCTCTCTGGATTGTATCATCCTAGTGCATGACTGACCTCTTAATATTTACTTTTCCCTAGAAATAAGTCTTTCATATTCAAAATTCCCTTTAAGAGTACAGAGCTTTAAAATTATCCTTCTTTCGCCACTACAGTCCCTGTCTCAGGGTAGGAGTTGTGTGTTTCATGATTACGCTGGGTCACAGCAAACAAAGAGCGTACTGGACAACAAATGAACAGAGCCACCCACACGTTCCTACTTGTACACCGAACAGACTAGCCTTGTCCAGGAGAATTGCCCATTGTGATGCCTAGTATCAGTAACTGAGCAGCTGAATTGCTGCTGAACACGGTTTAACTGCACTGTATAACGGAGACCTGTGTGCTTCTTGTTCCATGTATCTCTACTGCTCTCCCCGGGAGTCATTGGGCATATTATTTACACTATGCCTTTAAATCAAACACAAAATACCAAGCCACTTGCCAGTTTGTACCTGTGACAAAGTTCTTCCTCTGCATTGGTGGGTCCTGCGCTTTTTGGCAGGTTTGCTCACCTCAGATGTTCACGGCAGCCCTCAGTTTGGCTGCTTCTGCTACAGGCTCAAACCTGCTGTTCACTCAGCTAACCTCATCACCGGCCAGTATGGGGGAAATGGAGAACAATCTCCACAGTCTCTGTTGTCCAACCTAGTGGGTCGGGGACAGGCCAGATCCCTTTCCAAATTAGACCTTCCCTTCTGGTGTTGCTCACAGACCTGGTCAACCGCTCTTGTGTCGATCAGGAGTTGGGGGCATGGGGAGAACCCTGGCCCGCCCTCTACACCGGGTTCCAGCCCAGGGCCCTGTGGATAGCAGTTGTCTACATCTTCTGTATCAGCTGCGTGACAGCTACAACTCCAACTCCCTGGGCTACTTTCCCCCTGGCCTCCCCCCAGCACCTTCTTTATCCTCACCGCAGGATCTTCCTCCTGAGGCCTGATCATGCTTGTAATCCTCAATCCTCCAGCAGCACGCCTTCTTATTCCTTGCATTATGCCCCACCTAACTGATGGGAGGTCCTTTTTAAACCAGGTGTCCTACTTAGTCTGCCTGCCATAATTGATTCTAGCAGGTGCCTGATTGCTCTAGTGCAGCCCCTGCTTGGTCACTCAGGGATCAGAAAACTATTCATCCGGTGGCCAGTATATCTGCCTTCGACCAGACTCCTGACCCCACTGGTCTGGGTCTGTCACAGTACCTCATATTTGCTTTATACACAGAAAGGCCTACTGGATCATTAAAATCAAGCCTGGGGGGCTGAGGGCCTTGGTTTTTTACAAGTAAATGTAGATGGATGATTTCACTCAAACTATTTGCAGATCTTAGAGTTTTTCTAAATCAGCTGCTAGGGGCTGGAGAGTGCCTAACTGCTGTACAAGGGTGGGAGATCATGTGCAGCAGCCCAAAAGGGGCTCAAGTCCATTGGCCTGTTTTCTCCTGCCCTTCCCCCTGCCTGCTGATAAACTAATCTGCCCAGCTGCAGCAAGAGTATGCTAATCCTGCCTGTGGAGTGGGGCATATATTCCCCCTCCATGCCAGGGAGGCCAATAGGATTGCCAACTTTGGTTGGATGAATTCCTGGAGGTTTCATCACGATTTTGTCTTTAATTCAAGTTTAATCTTTAATTCCTGGAGACTCTAGGACTTTCCTGGAGGGCTGGCAACCCGAGAGGCCCAAGCACCACCTGCTATTCTCCCTGATGCAGTGCTGCTCTGTCCCACCTCCCACCATGGAGCTGTGCATATGAGACACAGTCTGGTCCGTAGCGGTTACAGAATCACATCCTGCTGCAACGTGCACCGGCCAGCAGCACTTTTCAGTCTCATTGTGCAGAAGTTCCGTTTAATTAAGGCCTTGTTTCTCTACAGAGTCCTTTTTTTCCTCTCTCTTTTCATCAGCCCAATGCTAGTATCTCCATCAGTTCCTGACACTTATTGCTGAGCGGTCTGTCATTTTTCATGTGATCTTGCCATTTTTAATCCCAGTCCGCACTGAACAAGGTGTGGTTCAAATACTACATTTCAGTAGCTTTTACGAGGAGCTTTCATGCTGGCGGTAGCATTCAAACCTACCAATACATCCATTTCATGCATTGTATCTCTTAATTATCAAAGTTTTTTGAGTAGTTTAAAAAAAAAAAATTGAGTCTCTCTCACCAATCTTCTCCCGATGCCCTCATCCCACAGCAATGCGATAATACGGCTGTGACCTGGCTTTTCTGTCTAAGGTAGCGTGCTGATGGTAGAAGGGGAGGAACGTGATCACTTTACTGTGGGGCCAAAGGAGAAGCTGAGCTTCCCTGAATTGCATAGAACCAAAGAATCTCGGTTGGAAGAGACCTCAGGAGGTCATCTAGTCCAACCCCCTGCTCAAAGCAGGACCAATCCCCAACTAAATCATCCCAGCCAGGGCATTTTCAAGCCGGGCCTTAAAAACCTCTAAGGAAGGAGATTCCACCACCTCCCTAGGTAACCCATTCCAGTGCTTCACCACCCTCCTAGTGAAATAGTGTTTCCTAATATCCAACCTAGACCTCCCCCACTGCAACTTGAGACCATTGCTCCTTGTTCTGTCATCTGCCACCACTGAATTTAATACTTATTTTGCAAAGGTTTGGAGAAATGACTGTTCCGTGCACTGAAGCATGCGTGAACCCCCCTTCGCTCACAGCTGAGCATAAGGAACTAGAAGGAGAAGCGGTGCACTTTTTAACCGAAGTCTTAAATAGCCAGGCCATGCACAGGCAATTGTGGGGAGAAATTCTCCCCTCTCTGCTACTCAGTGGCAGTTACTGCAGCTCAATGGCTGGAAGAGCCTCCCCGCCTTTATATTCTCCTTGTCCCTGTTGTGGGGAGGATCCTGTGATGCACATCAGTGGATGCTGTGGTCCTATCCCTGCAGAGCAGGGCTTTGCGCTGGGCATGAAGTGCACCTCTCAAATCCTCTTCCTTCCCATGCAGTTGAACTGCATCAGTTCTGCTGCTGGAGGATCCCTCCATTGCCAGAGAAGCTGGGATTGTCCCGGAGTCTGCAAAACAGGGTCTATGGACAAACCTGCTGTAATGCACCACCTTGACCCCATGGTTCAAGGATAGTCTGTGGATCCGGGGTGGCTGAGGAATTTACCTACCACTCAGCTTATGCAACAGATTTTATCTGCTACTGTGGTTATTCTGAAATTGCACATGCACATTAAGCCATTCTACTGAATGCTGCTGCAGTTCCCCCTGGGGCTGACCGGCCTCCACAAAGCTGACCAAACTGGGTTAGCTCCCATAGAGATGCTTAATGGTGTGACAGCTGGTTCATGTGGCCATTGTGAGATGAATTGATCTTTCTCACATCCTTCTTTTAGTCAATAAATGAGATCACCCGGTAGCTGAGTGGCAACATTTTTGGCACGAAGCAACAGGGAGGTGGGGTGAGCATGATGTTATTTAGACTAGGCAAGCCAGAGCAAAGAGCAGTAACTTCACAGTAAATGCTCTGTGCGGCAGACTCCGGTATCAGTGAAAATAATAGGGGGGAATGGAACCACAGCTGCAGCAGCATGTTGGTGTGATGCTGCTGCTCCTGTTGGGCCATCAGAGCAATAGCCTTACTTGCACTAATGCAGCTTTTGTCCTGGAGCATGGCGTAGTGTCCACCTGTAGTCTTTTCACGGGTACTAATGTTTGGCTGCCACTCCTCATCGGTGTGCGCCGGTCTATCATGATAGCCATGGGGGAGGGAGGAGCTTGTTTATGTGTAGATGAATTAACGTGTCAGAAGAATCCTTCTTTCCCAGTCTGAAAGAAAGCAGCATCTTTTACGTGCACCACCAGCCCCACCTTCTGGTTCGGAGAGCCTCCCAGATGCTTGGTCTTCCTATTATGTTTGGTAAATTACACCTATGTCTGTGGGCAGCCACATTCTGAGGTTTGGATGTGGAATGGCCACGCTGGAAGGGAGCCAATACTGAGGCATTTATCCTGTAGCCCCCTAGGCCAAGCCTTCTGGCTATGGTCCTTTGGTGATAGTGCTCAGACAGAGGCACATTCTTCTTTTGGGAATGCAGAATTGTCCTTGCTGCTCTTCACTTTCTTCATGTTATGAGGACTGTTTCTCATGCCACATCTGATCAAGAGAGACCTTTTCAGGAGGTCGTCTCTCTCTCCCCTCTCCCCCCCCAGGGGACACAGTGATCAGTGTGAGTCACCAATAGTAGTAGAAGTAGTATGAAAATTCTACAGAGCAGTAGCCTCAGGGCCATACGGAGAGTGACTATGCCTATAATATGAGGCTTCTTTAGACTCTCAACTGCTGGGGAGGAAAAAGCTGCTCCCAGGCCATGAAATTACAATCTAGAATCTCAAAACATGGGAGACTAATAGGCACTAATTATTTTCTGACTATTTCAGAGAGAGAGAGAAATGAAATGCACTCTCCTTCCAGAGAAATGTGAATTGAAATGGCTCTGATCAAAGGGTAGCTGAAGAAATACCATCTAACTATTGCCAAACAATCCACTTAAGGAAAAGAAAAAGTGCCTTGAAATGTTTGTTGCTAGCAAACACTTCAAGAAATTCACATGCTCAACTTTGACATTAACACGTTTCATGTATACAGAAGCTTCAGTTTAGCTTGAAAAAAAGATGTTTCGGGTATTATTAATTTTTGAGTTCGATATTTGGTACAACTCTACAGAAAACTCAAGGTGACAGGTGGAGATTAGTCTGTTTTCTCAGGGGTCATTTATGCTTTTTTGTCTGCTCGGCTATAACCATATTTATTATTTCTAATCCACACCTTGCTGCAGAACCATGCGTCAAAATCCTGACCTTTCAGAAAACAACCAACAACCACCCCCTTTCCAGCTTTCACAGCAGTAAAAATACCTTAAAAGTATGCACAGTGGGAATCAATTCAGTGGTGCCTTCCGGAATCTGCACACAACCAGAAACAGTAGCTCAGAGGGGTGTGAACAGCTCCATTGTTCTTAATATTACGTTAATTCTGAAGCCTTAAGATGACGTTTGAAGCATTAACATTGTAAATTATTTTAATGAGGATCATTTTAATAGAAACCTCCAGCCTATTTCCTTACCCCACATTTCCAACGTGTTACTGCCCAAGCTGCAAAAAGCACCCAGCTGCCTATCCCTCCAGTTTTCTCCTGCCCGAAGCTCCTGTTTCCCTCTTGATAACTTCTACAATGCAGTTGTGATGAGCAGGAGGGGATCTGCAGGGGCTTGTGGGAGCCCTTTGTTAAAAGCAGGTGGCTTTGCAGGTCCAGGAGGGAGAATTTTGGCTTTTGTTTAAAATAAAAAGTGAGTCTTTAGGCCTTCTAATTGCACAAATAACCTGGAGACTATAAATTGATGTACAGTAATTGCTAGGGTAGAAAGGAATAAACAGCTTGGTTCATCTCTAAAGATCCTCTCCTGTCCCCCATACACACACTTTACTGACATAAAATGAATAAATAAAGTATAAGTGGGTGGATGGATGGGGTGTACCTGAATAGTCATCTTACTAATTCTTCCCAAAATCCTTACATCATCCCTGCTGGTGTGCTCATAATGAAGATAACTCAGTGACCCGGGAGGGCATTTATTTCACTGGTCCTCCAGAATGATACAGCTGCTTGTTAAAATGTTTAGCCCCCTTTGAAGCTAGGAGCCAGCCAGCTGATTGATGATGCTCACTCAGGAAGCTCCTGCACCTGAAGTTGGGTGACATTCTTCAGCCAAAACTTTTTTCAGGGAAAAATGCGGATTCAGTGACACCAAAGTGTTTTGCGAATTCGTGTGGATTTCACCAAATTGTTCATTTTGAATAAAAACAAACAAAAAATCGAAAAGACTCTTAAATGTTTCATTTTTGTTTCAAAAATTCCTTTAATTTTAGCTAAAAAATTCAAGAACATTTTAAAAGAGTTAAAATCAAAACAAAACATTTTGTTTGGTCAGAAATGAATTTTGTTTTACTTTTTCATTTGCTGGAAATTTTCATTTTCTGTCTGACCCAAAACCAACTTTTTTTTCCATTTTTCAAAATTGGCAACAAACCAAAAAATCCATTCTTTATCCTGTGCTAGCCACACCCAAATGCCTGGTGTGAGCGCTGTTCAGGGGAATTCCCCCCCTGCATCCTCTAGCATTTTGCTAAGTCCTCGCATCCCACAATCCTTGCTGGCCACTGTGCTAGGGTGGGAGGTAAACTGGTACACCAGAGTAGTGCAGCTGCACAGCATGGGCGTCTAGAAACCCTCCCCTTTCCCCCTAACGCCCGAATAGGAAGAGCTGGTATGGGAAGGGCTTGGAGCCCTACTCCCCTCCATCACCACACAAAGAACATCCACTCTCTAATCTGACTCCCATCACAGGCAGGAGATACCCCCTTCCTGACCCCAAACAGCCACCGGAGACCCACTCCCACACCTCCCCCTCATGTCAGAGAAGAGCCATCTACTTTTAAGAAACAAAGGGGACTCAATTCCCAACCAACCATCAACACAGAAGGGACAACTCCCAGGCTGCAGGACATCACCCCTACCTACCAGAATTGCTGCCATCAGAGGCCACAGGACAACCACCTGCCATCATTGCTACTTCTGTCAGGAAGAGCTGCCAGGTAGGGGAACCACCTCAAGGAGCCTTCTATGAGATGGCGGGTTGGGGAAAACGTAGTGAGTCAAGAGGTGATGGGCCAGGAAAAGGGTGGTGGTGGCGTTTTCTGTCGTTGAGGATTATTTGTTGGGGGAAAGGGTGTAGATATGAAGTTTTATGTTTGAGGGCATGGGGAGGGTAAGGGGGAGTATTTTACCCTGGGAATGGCACACTTTTGAGGGAGCCCACTGTTAAAAATGGCAGCACAGCCCTGCTTCTGAAGACTTAAGAAGAGTTAGCAAGAATGGTTTAAACTCCAGTCAGATTCCAGTCGGGTGATTCCATTCTGGCTGTCTACGTTCAGCGAGAACTTGCAACGAACACAGAATTCTTCACTGTCGTGCTGCTGTACAGTGTTTAAAGGTTGCATTCAACAGTGAATGCAATGTTCTCTGATTACAGTTTTGTAACTAGTCTGGTGCTTTGGCTTTTTGGAGAAAAACACAATATAAATGTCTATCACATACAAAGACTCAAAGGTCAGACTATAAATACCCCCCAAATCAACATTTAAAATGACAGCGTTGGGGTATTATCTTCACTAAATTGCCATGGTTGACATGTTTCATACTTCATGAAGTTAGGAATTCCTGAACAACATTGTTTAGGGCTCTCCTGGCTGGCCATACTTTGTATGGAAAAGAACTCTCCAACTTCAGGCCAGATCATCAGCAGATGTAAATTGGTGTAGCACCATTGAAGTCACGGATTTGTTCCAGCTCAGCATCTGGCCCTTGGTCTTCAGTGTTTCAGCCAGCCTGGGAAAGGAATAGCACTGCATAGCAATGCTGTGCAGAACATGTGCTTAGCCCCCACTGCCAGGGACTTAAGGAAAGGGGAAGCATCTTGAACCAGTAATCCCTTTGGTTGCACTGGTATTGATGGCCTCTGGGGAGAGCCCCATAGCTATCAATGGGAGTTAAGCACTTAAATACCATACAGGATCTGGGCCTAGGGCTCCCAAGTCTTTAGAATAGTAGGTAGAAGAAAAAATGTGAAAGGAAAGATCTTGTTGGTCCAAAAATGGCTTGAAGGATCCTGTCCTCTCCCCATCCAGGAATAACCTGTGATTTATACTGAAGACAAGGAGTACTTGTGGCACCTTAGAGAATAAGGTGCCACAAGTACTCCTTGTCTTTTTGCGGATTCAGACTAACACGGCTACTACTCTGAAACCTGTCATACTGAAGACAGTATTGGACCTGATATTACACTGGCACAAATGGGACTACAGACATATATTTTTACACCCAGCTTGACAAACTTCACAGTGCTCTGTTAAAATCAAACTGTTGACAGATGAATGAGGAAATGAAACAATGTATGTTTTTCTTTCTTACTGTAAAAGGAGTTAGAAATACCGATTTAGGATTTCCGAACAGGGCTTTCTTCATAGTGTTGTTCTCTTCCCTGCCCATATTTGCACAATTCTCCTGATTAAGATGAAAAACAATACAGTAGTGTTCTGGGGTGGGTTTTGTTTTCCTATTATGTATAAATTTAGTAAGGTACAAATCTAGGCCTGGAGGCTAAGAATGGAGCATTTTAGCTGTGTTTATGTGGAAACTGTAGCACATATAATCCATCTATGGCATTTAAATGGCTCTCATCATCGAAGTATGTGAGCACTGCATGCCACCCCCACAAGATAGGGAGCGAAAGCACACAGAGACCAAACGACAAAGGAAATCTGTGGCAGAATGGGGAATTGAACCCCGTCTCCCCAAGCCAATGCCCCAACCACTGGGCCATCCTTGCTTTCATAATAATAAAGAACAAACCCTAAGTGAAGGAGTCTCTAGTCCATTTGAATATAGTTTTTAGCTTTAGATGTTGGGATGTTACAACATCTGATCAGAATTCATAATCCCCTCATTTGAAAGGATTATTCTAGGGAAAAATATGTTCAGGTGAAGTTAATGCTGACGGTACATTTCAGCAACTCCAGTGCAATAAATCCCTACAAGCACCTTATCACTAGCCAAAAGAAATAGATAAACTCGTGAAATTCAGGGAAATTCATACACTGGGAAGTGTGGAAAATCATAGTTGAGGTGCCCAAACTAGATTCAACTCTGGCTAGCACACGATGTACTCAGTCACCTAAATGTGATCTCCAAATTTTTTTTTACTTCAGAGTGACAAATATATATACACCCTCCCCCGAATAATGTTTGTTTCTGAGCTTCTGCGTTTAAGATGTCCAATTCATTTCAGGTTTTTTTAAATAAAGTCTTCCCTCTCGGGCCTATTTTATCAGTTTCGAAGCTGACATTCCTGGGGTGGGGCACACTAGCTGGAGTGGCCCAAATCAGGCTTGTGATGGAAATAGAGTGACAACATTAACTATAGCGTGGCTACTGGCGTTCTACAGTGTTACAGAAACAGAAATCTCAGGGACTGAGACTGTAGTATGTATACAGACAAAATTCCCATTCATGCATGTTTTTTTTAAATTTACAGATCAGAGTCTCCAAAGTACTAGAGGGATTTTAGATGTGCTATGCAGGCCCTGTTGGTATCAGTGTAAAGAATGTTAGTGCCCTAATTTAGCACACATCCCTGTAATAAAGGTGGTCTCCCACCACTGGAAAAAATTGTATATTATAAACTGTTCCTTTAGGGTATAGAAAGCCAGTCATTAGTGAGACTTATTATTGTAAGTCACAAAATAGCTCTTGATCAGAATAGTAATACCTAACAATTATACAGAGCATATCATCTGTAGTTCACAAAAGAGGTAAGTATAAATATGCCCTTTCTGTGTATGGGGAAACTGAGGCGGGGTGAAGTAACTTGCCTGCAGCCCAATGGCAGAGTTTGAACTAGACTGTAGATCTCCTGGATCTCAGCCCAGTCCTCTGTCCACTAGACCACACTGCAGATCGAAATACATAGCAGAATTTGCAAATGCCACAGTAAATGATGAGATAATCTTTTAACCCAGCTATCAAAGTATTTGTAGTTTGTCATGCAAAGCTGCTGAAACAAAACATTTTGAAGGTAACAGGATTTTTAGAAACATGCAGATTTATATTGGCTCTTGCTTGTTCGTTCTTCCATGAACTCCATACGCTAATCCTGAATTACAAAAGCCAGTCAGAGTTAACCAACAGGAACTGGTCTCTGATCATTAACTCTTTATAAGCCACTGTAACAGCCATCAAATGGTAACCACGTTTGGCCTGTAGGTCCTGAGTCAGAATTGTAGCAGGGATCTAGCAATAAAACACCAGGTGAGTGAGCTAGCCCGTTCCCCATAGCTAAGCGATTTTAACTTCTGGGCAGTGAGCCCAAGAGTATTGAGAAACGTCCAGGCTGCTCATGGCCTGTTTCCACATCACTCAGGAAATAGAGAGTTCAAGTGTGGCGGAGAGGAGATTACAGTCTCACCAGCATCTCTCTTTCCTTTTAGTCTCAGTGGTAGGAGCCTGGGTTTGCTACGCTGCCAGCATGAAGGTTTTACTAATCCTGGGGCTTTTCCTCCTGCCCCTGGCTGCTCGTGGGAAGATCTGCAAAAGGTGCGAGCTGGCAAGAGCAATGAAAAGGCTTGGGCTGGATGGGTACCAGGGCTACAGCCTGGGACACAGTCAGTCTGCTGCCTTGGAGGAGATGTCCATGTGGTTCAGAGGGTGGGCAGGTGATTTACCCATTGAATTGATCCTAGACATTAGAGATGGAAAACCCTCCTAGGTTATCTAGTCTGTCCTTCTCAGCACAGGCTGGTTCCCTGCAGTGTATCGCCTACAGCTGTGCTCAGTCTTATTTAAAATGTCCCAAGCAATGGGAATACCACTTCTTCCCTGAAACCCTCCCACAGTTTAACAGATTGCACTGTCAGGAACCTTTTCTGACACCAGTCTGAGAGACCCTTCCCCCCATTCCGTTGCATTATTCCTAGTTATAGCCTTTGTACAATCCCACGTTTGATGTCTGCACCCTTCTCACGCTCTGCTCTTTGATCCTCACTGCAGCAGAGCAGGGAAACAGGACTTGGGATGCAGACCACAGCACAAGGCCAGGGTGGGAGGATCACCAGCAGCATCTCAAAACCCCAATTCAAACGGGAGAGAGAAGGGTGAGGGCCGTTCTTAATTTCGTATCATCCTTGCTAATCAATGATTATTCAACCAGTTTGTTTTTAAGGTTTGTTTACCTGTGTTCTGAGCCACAATCCAGAGAGTTAAACACACATGATGTTTATGCATCCCTGAATATCTCAAATCAAAGAATCCTTCTTTCTAACCTGACTAATTCAGATCCACTTACTGTAAATGAGGAAAGAATAAGGGTGCTTTGGTTAAAGTTTACCATCATTGCTAATATTTATGCAGTACCACCCCTGGAAACAAAGGTGAGGGCACTAGTGTAGATAAAACTTCAGCCGGTGCTGTGGTTTAGACCTATTTTCAGCAGGACTGGCCAACACAGTATTAATATGCTAATGGCCACTTGGAGCCCTCTCTGCAGTTGGTCTTTCACCATTGATCCTCCCCCTGTTGGAAACAGCGGGAAAGAAATGTTCCAACTCACTTAACTGCATTTTATGAGCGTTAAGGCAAAAGGCAACCTTTATTCATTACATGCAGAGCCATTCCCTGCCAGAGAAAAGTTGACATTTCCCCATGTCTTTCCTTAGTAATATTTGTTGGTTTTGATTTGCATGTTAATAATATTTTCTTTAGAAAGATGTTTCTATCTCTATAGCATTTTACCCCAAATCACTGGTGTTTCCTTCAAAAATATAGGCCCCATGCAGTGTTCAGATGACAATCAATGGTAGAATGTAGAATGGTTTTTCTTACTCATCAAATTTAATAAGGATGTGAATCTCATCAGTATAAAAGGAATAACAACTGGCTGTGTGTACTTTGTATAAAATAATCATTTGCATCATCTACAAACCAGTGATATGGGGTGTTCAGATCCATATTTCTGTAAAATATCAAGCTATGAGGAGTTTTTATCGGCGGATAGACTACATCAATCTGTGTGTGGTTATTTATTTTTTTTTTTTAACGGAACCTTCACAGGGGTGTGCGCAGCAAGATACGAGAGCAGCCTTAACACACGTGCCACGCATTCTAACAAACCTTCCAGAAGCATGGACTATGGGATTTTTCAAATCAACAGCCACTGGTGGTGTAATGATGGCAAGACTCCAAGAGCCAAGAACGGCTGTGGAATCCAGTGTCATGGTAGGTGCAAAGTAATGTGCTTGACACAGTCACATTGTTCACTCTGTGTGTGTGTTATATCCCTTTCTCCCACCATGGGTCTGTCTCTCTTTTGTATTGGAAGCTCTTCAAAAAAAGGACCATCTGCTCATCTGTGCTTGCACAGTGCCTAACGCCACAGGCCCCATTCTTGGTTGGTCCTTAGATGCCACAGCAATGAAGTTGATTGATTAATAAATAATAATAATAATAATAATAATAAAAACTAATTTCTGTATCAGTTTTAAGATGACTGATTCAAAAAAATGAAGAGGAAAATGTTTTTTTTTTCTCCCACTGTTTTTACCACTATATTTCTTTTTTAGCCTTACTGGCAGCAGACATTACAGCACGTGTAAACTGTACAAAGTGAATTGTTTGCGCTTCCAATGGCATGAGTGCATGGTGTGTTTAAAACTATTACAAGAACTAATAATAGTGACATACTTGTATGGGTCTATGTGTAAACTTAGGGGGAGACTACTTAGAGCAATGTATTTCTTGAACATGTGAGGTTCCCAGGTGTTCAAATCCCAGTTCAAACACCAAGGGAACAAATCCATAACTACCAAGAGCCTCAAGATTATGTCTCTGTGATGCAGCAGTGGGGAGAGAATGTACATCATCTGAGCCTCCTCCAGCTGGAGCTAAAAGGGAATGTGTGTTAGTTCTATTTAGCAGGATAGAGCTTATGGCACAAAACAGAGTAAATTTGATTCCATCCAGTAGAGAGCAGTGGTACAAATACACCAATCTTCTGCGGCAGGAATAGCAGCTCCTAAATGGGCCTTTGACAACCATGTGGCAACCTTTTAGGAAGTGTTGGCAGACTCAGGATTGAATAAGGCATGCATAGCTCCAGGACCCAGTGGGGCCATGCAAAGTAGTCAGGCGCTGTGCCAGGATTGGGCCAGTAGCAAATTACTTGTATATTAGCTTGGCTCGCTGCAGAAAAGTTAAAAGTACATAAATTTAAAGTGTTGTTTTTTCTGGGGGGCGAAGGGGCTCTGCACTAATGGATGAACTTGCCATAATCAATTAACATGATTTTTAACTCACACAGGGTGGTGTGGAAAAAGTACTGCAGAGGACGAGATGTCTCCTGGTGGATCAAGGGCTGCAAGCTGTAAAATGTTGGGATTTATACCGGCTTGGTTCCCTTGCAAATAAGCAGCTTTTCACATAGAGCAAAACGTTCCCTCTGCTTGCTTCCCTTTTACAATTAATCATGTTCAAAAGAAAACAAACTCAGGAGAGAGGTTTGCAGGGGAACTGACTAGTGAAATGCAAATATTTTACTCCTTGCTGGTAAGACTGTGGATCTTTCTGTGTAACGAGCTATGGTAACTTATTTTGTGTTATACAAAGTTCAAAAGATGTATGATTATATATATTATATAGACACATCAAGGTAAGTCAGATCTGTTTTTCCTCTGAGATCCTGCTACTATTTTATTGTGCTAATTAGTAGTATTATGTCATCTTGCTGGAGAGCTCACATTCATTACACTCAATACAATTACTTACTTTGCACATAGTTGTTGTGATTATTGGTTAATATACAAGAGAAACTGAATATGAGATTGGGCCCTTGAAGAACTGGCCCTGGCATGATGAAAGAAAGAATGTGAGAGAATCATGTCGTTAGGGAGACCTACATGGTTTATCTCTTGAGTATCATAGTTTGTAAAAATATGGTGGGGAATTGTAATGTGTTATATATAATTATATTCCAAAAACACACACATGGATTTTAAAAAAATCTGTTAAGGTTGTTAAGCAAATACACTCGTGTCACTCATCATATGGTTTACATAACCCAAGCACTTAATAGCAAAGCAGTGAATAGTTAAGAACACTGGACCTCTTACACTGGCCACATCACAAACACACACGCTGGTCCCAGTTTAACAAGGTATGGAAGCACATGAGTCCTCCACTCATGAGGGACACCCAGCACTCCTGCAAACCCCAGCGAGCAGATGCTCCCTCAGAGACTGTTACCAGCTGGCAGAGTTAGCTCTCCACTGGAGTTGGGGCACAACAGACAAGAGAAATCAGGGAGCTGTAATCTGATGTCTGTAATGAGCTGTCTGATGGCTCCCTCCTCTTCTCTGCTGTGACAAGTTCAGTTCTGATGCACCAGAAAATCTGGCCCGGAATACCTTCCCTGCCTTCGCCTTTTTTTTAAAAAAAAGTGTTCTTAAATGGCACAGTCAAATTCATCAACATCTCTCTGAATTCTTTAGTTCTATTCCACACACTTTTGAAGTCGTTCTGAAATTGTATAAATAGGCTGAATAGGCTGTTACTACAAGACCTTTCAGTTTGAAAAGGATATTTCAGCTTGACGGGGAATATCTGGGCCTTTACCCTACAAGCTTTACTACGGAGGGGAACTTAAAATGTTACTTCAAAACTTCCTATGCTGCTGCTGATGCCAAAATGCCATATTATTATCGCTGCTCAGCCCCATCCTAATGGGTGCAGATTTTCCCCATAACATTTGCAGTATTGATCATTTTTATTACAATTTTACACAAGGATTATCATTAGAATAATCATATATTAATGTATCCATATCTCTAGCTGGTACATGCAAATATGCAATGACAAAATTTTCATGCCAATAGATGTCACTAATACACTTTTTAAAAGCCTGGTTTGATGACACGATACAAGTTTGTGTTAATATCCATTGGTAAAATGCACTTTCTGCTCCAAGAATATCCTATGCTGATAAACTAAAACATTTCTGGGTTTTCTGAACTGGTAAATTATTATTCTGAACTGGGTTTTCTGAACTGGTAAATTATTTCATAGAAAATCTTTTGTTTGTTTCATTTTGTTCTGCTCTAAACTGAAAGGGCAACCACAGATCATAATAAATCACAGGGAAGGATGTGTTGAAAATACTAGATCCTGATCTTGCTCCATAATTAGAGAAATGCCTAAGAAAAACAAAAACAAACAACCACCACCACCCCCTTTCTAGCTTTCATGGCAGTAAAAATGCCTTAAAAGTATGCACAGTGGGAATCAGTTCAGTGGTGCCTTCCAGAATCTGCACACAACCAGAAACAATAGCTCTGAGAGGTGTGAACGTCTCCATTGTTCTCAATGGGATGTTAATTCTGAAGCCTTAAGATGACATTTAAAGTATTAACATTGTATACAGACATCTTGTGGGCCAGGATCTTAAGTAATTCACACAGCTCTTTTATCAGCTTGAATGAGAAATTGGACCCCCTGTCCAACAGAATTTCTTTTGGGATCCCAACCCTGGCAAAGACCTTCATGAGCTCACCTGCTATGGTGGGCACTTTCATCATACCCAGTGGGATGGCCTCAGGATACCAGATGATGTAGTCTACAATCACCAGTATGTACTAGAACCTGGATGAACTTTTCTCCAGGGGTCCCACCAGATCCATCCCTATCCGTTCAAACAGTACTCCCACTGCAGGGATCAGGATGTGGGCCGTCAGCACCACTTTGAGTCCTGTGAGTTGACACTCAGGGAATGAGGCACAAAACTCACACATTTCTTGGTGGATGCATGACCCAAAAAAATATGAGGGCCATCCATTGTAGTGTTCTCGTGCCCCAGGTGTCCAGTGCAGCACTGAGTGGGTCAGGCACAGTATCTCCCGTAGAAATCTCTTAGGCACAAGTAGCTGACGCAGTGTTTCCTGCGTTTGCAGGGGTGGGGGGGGTCTCTCACTATCCAGTACAGCTGCTTGTTCTGGACTTCAAAGTGAGGCCCTTGTGGTGTCCATGGGCCTCCTTTCCTTTCTCCTTCAGGGGTGACTATTTGTTCCCAAGCATGGCTCAGGGTCTGGTCTTCCCATTGCTCCCACACAAAGTCCCCATCTTCCATCAATCAGTTATTGCCCGTCTTGTTCAAAGCCTCCGTAGTCGCACGTTGGATCACCGGCACCTCTGCCAGGTTTGAGGGGCCCTCATCTGGTTCCTTTGTCTCATCTTGATCCATAAGCCTCCTCACTTTTGGGCGTGGGTTGGTCTCCACATGGTGTTTGCTGCTCCATCACTTCAGGATCTCCCCAAATCACCTCCAGTCCCATCCCAGGGCTACCAGGGTTCTCAGGACAAATTTTTTGGTGGCCTTAGAGTGCGGTCTAATACTTGATTAGCTTTAGGAAAACCAACTAAATATGGACATATACACATCCAAATCATTGTAATTTATTTATTGCTAGCTAGTAAGTCTGTTGTGAAAAGTGATACCTGTATGTTTGTTAATATCACTTTTCACAGCAGACTTACTCAGCCCTAGCAAGCCTGGGGACAAATTAAGCCTGTGGGGGATTGGGGGAGGCAGTGGGGGTTCGGGGTGATGGGGTGAGTGGGTAGGGGGCTGGGGGAGGCAGCAGGGAGTTGGAACCCGAAGCCCTGTGTCCAGATCCCAACATCCCACAGCTGGGGGATGGGGCCCGGGATGGAGTCCGAAGCCGGGTGGCTGGAGCCTAGGGTCGGCTGTTGCACAGCTGGAGCCCAGGGCTGGAGCCTGAAGTCTTGTGGTAAGAGCCTGCTGCCCCACCACCCCTGGGCTGAAGCCCAAAGCCTGAGCCCCATCACCCCTGGGAAGGTGGGGAACTCCTTAGCTCCTCCAGCACTGTGCCCCAGATGTCTCCAGAGCGGGCCTAACCCCTGTGAGCAGCCCCAGTAACCAACACCAAGGTAATGCATCCAGAAGCAACAGGGAGGGGCCACTACTTTGCCACTTCCCTCCCCCCCGCCCCGCCTCCACAGCCCAGGAGGCTGTGGCAGCAAGAAAAGCCCCTGGTTGCTGCATGCCGCACAGTGGCAGCATTTGAGAAACACTGGGCCAAGGTGTCCACTAGGCCGACTGGGCATGTCACCATATAGCCCTTCACTTCGAGGCATACCTTGGTTGCCAGGTAGGGTCACACATCCCTGTGGATACACTGGAGGTAGATGGGTATCCCTGCCTTGTCGGGGGATTCTATGAGACTGGTCCAGATAATAGCCTGACTGAACCTGGAGTCCACCAGGCCCATTGCCTGGGTACCATTGAGCCTCACTGGGAGCAGAAGATTGCCCAGACCTCTCTTCCAAGCTTGGGGGCTTGCAGTCCATAGCTACAATCCATAAAAAGGCACTCTCACCTGAAATGCCCTTCTTGTCCACATTCAAAGCATGGGCCTTTCGGGGTCCCTGCTGGCGGGTTCTTTTCTGTAGTCATGGGACCTCCAGTTGGCACATACCCCTCTCCCTGCAGCTCTTGGACTCTCCTTCATGATGCGTCAGGGCTCAGGTTCCTCCCTCTGGCCAGGGGTATTTCCTTCGGAGTCGGCCTGACTAGTGGTCCCGTCTTCTTTCCTAGCCCAGCTGCCTCCAGGATTTGGGGGCTTACTCCCAGGGTTTCTGGATCTCAGCACTCGAGTTGTCAGGTCTTACATGTAAGTGCTGGGCCAGGTAATCTTCCATGAGTGTCACCACGTCCAACAGTGTCAATAGCTGATGGCATTTCACTCACTCTCTTCCCCTGGTCGTGAGAATCTGGGTGAATTGTTCTATCATTATCATCTCTGCCACTTGAACCTCCATCTCTTTCTCTGGGTTCAGCCAGCACCAGCAATGGTCGCATAGATGTTGGGTCACCACTCATGGCCAGGGTCTGGGAGGGTACTCCTCCTTTCGAAACTTCTGTCTGTATGTCTTGGAGTTGATTCCCAGTTGGTTGACTATGACCTCCTTCACTCTGGCGTAGGCTAGCATGTCCATGGGGTCCAGGCTTCGGTATGCTGCTTGCATGGAGCCAGTCAAGTATAGGGCCATCCAGGTAGCCCAGTGCTCTGTTGATCAGCATGCCACATTGGCTACCCACTCAAAGGTAACCAGGAAGGCCTAAGGGTCATTCCCAGGGCCCACCTTCATAAGCCTTATGGATAGTCCTGCAGGGAAGTTGTCTCTGCCTGGCCCAAGCGCTGTGGTATTAGATGCCCTATGGGCTTTATTAGTGCTGCCAGCTGTAGGACCAGATGCTTCTGTTGTGCTTGGAGCTGGACTGCCAGTTCTCATATCTGCAACTGCTGCTGTTCTTGCTTCTGCTGGACTGTAATCTGCTGCAGCATCTGCTCCTCTGGCAGCTGATGTTGGATGACCCACTGTTGCTTGCTCTCCAACACCCACTTTAACAGTTTTTATGTATCCATGATTCCTTGTCTTTATAATATTCTTAGTTCACTGTTGGTCCTTTTAACAGAATGTTGGATCATATTAAAGAAGTTCTGAATTAAAATCACAAACGAGTTTGATTCCCCATAGTTTAAATTCCAGGGTATTACTAATTAAGACGTCTCTTGGTTTTTGGTACTGTTTCTTTCCCTCTATGCCCTGGTCTACACTAGGACTTTAGGTCGAATTTAGCAGCGTTAAATCGATGTAAACCTGCACCCGTCCACACGATGAAGCCCTTTATTTCGACTTAAAGGGCTCTTAAAATCGATTTCCGTACTCCACCCCTGACAAGTGGATTAGTGCTTAAATCGGCCTTGCCGGCTCAAATTTGGTGTAGTGTGGACACAATTCGACGGTATTGGCCTCCGGGAGCTATCCCAGAGTGCTCCATTGTGAACGCTGTGGACAGCACTCTCAACTCAGATGCACTGGCCAGGTAGACGGGAAAAGAACTGCGAACTTTTGAATCTCATTTCCTGTTTGGCCAGCGTGGCAAGCTGCAGGTGACCATGCAGAGCTCATCAGCAGAGGTGACCATGATGGAGTCCCAGAATCGCAAAAGAGCTCCAGCATGGACCAAACGGGAGGTATGGGATCTGATCGCTGTTTGGGGAGAGGAATCCGTGCTATCAGAACTCCGTTCCAGTTTTCGAAATGCCAAAACCTTTTTCAAAATCTCCCAGGGCATGAAGGACAGAGGACATAACAGGGACCCGAAGCAGTGCCACGTGAAACTTAAGGAGCTGAGGCAAGCCTACCAGAAAACCAGAGAGGCGAACGGCCGCTCCGGGTCAGAGCCCCAAACATGCCGCTTCTATGATGAGCTGCATGCCATTTTCGGGGGTTCAGCCACCACTACCCCAGCCGTGTTGTTTGACTCCTTCAATGGAGATGGAGGCAACACGGAAGCAGGTTTTGGGGACGAAGAAGATGATGATGATGATGATGAGGTTGTAGATAGCTCACAGCAAGCAAGCGGAGAAACCGGTTTTCCTGACAGCCAGGAAGTGTTTCTCACCCTGGACCTGGAGCCAGTACCCCCCGAACCCACCCAAGGCTGCTTCCTGCACCCAGCAGGCAGAGAAGGGACCTCCAGTGGGTGTACCTTTTAAAATACTATACATGGTTTAAAAGCAAGCATGTGAAAGGATTAATTTGCCCTGGCATTCGCGGCTCTCCTGGATGTACTCCCAAAGCCTTTGCAAAAGGTTTCTGGGGAGGGCAGCCTTATTGCGTCCTCCATGGTAGGACACTTTACCACACCAGGCCAGTAGCACGTATTCGGGAATCATTCTACAACAAGTTTCAGAGTAACAGCCATGTTAGTCTGTATTCGCAAAAAGAAAAGGAGTACTTGTGGCACCTTAGAGACTAACCAATTTATTTGAGCATAAGCTTTCGTGAGCTACAGCTCACTTCATCGGATGCATACCGTAGAAACTGCAGCAGACTTTATATATACACAGAGAATATGAAACAATACCTCCTCCCACCCCACTGTCCTGCCAGCACTCTCCTGTATATATAAAGTCTGTATATAAGTCTGTAAGTGTGTATATATAAAGTCTGCTGCAGTTTCCACAGTATGCATCCGATGAAGTGAGCTGTAGCTCACGAAAGCTTATGCTCAAATAAATTGGTTAGTCTCTAAGGTGCCACAAGTACTCCTTTTCATTCTACAACAAAGCATTGCAGTGTATGTTTACTGGCATTCAAACAACATCCGTTTTTTATCTCTCTGTGTTATCCTCAGGAGAGTGAGATATCATTCATGGTCACCTGGTTGAAATAGAGTGCTTTTCTTCAGGGGACACTCAGAGGAGCCCATTCCTGCTGGGCTGTTTGCCTGTGGCTAAACAGAAATGTTCCCCGCTGTTAGCCACGGGGAGGGGGGAGGGTAGAGGGGGTAGCCACGCGGTGGGGGGAAGCAAAATGTGACCTTGTAATGAAAGCACATGTACTATGTATGTAATGTTAACAGCAAGGGTTACCCTGAAAGAGTGTAGCCACTGTTTTATAAAATGTGTCTTTTTAAATACCGCTGTCCCTTTTTTTTTCTCCACCAGCTGCATGTGTTTCAGTGATCACAGGATCTTCTCTTTCCCAGAGGCTAGTGAAGATTAGAAAGAAAAAAAAACACACTCGAGATGAAATGTTCTCCGAGCTCATGCTGTCCTCCCGCACTGACAGAGCACAGACGAATGCGTGGAGGCAAATAATGTCAGAGTGCAGGAAAGCACAAAATGACCGGAAGGAGAGGTGGCGGGCTGAAGAGAGTAAGTGGCAGGCTGAAGACAGGGCTGAAGCTCAAATGTGGCAGCAGTGCTTTCAGAGAAATCTGTGTCCATGTCCTGATCACTCACGAAAGCCTGGGCCCTGCCAATGCATGCATCATGGTGCTAATGGGGCAGGTTCATGTGGAATGCCGATTCTGGGCTCGGGAAACAAGCACAGACTGGTGGGACCGCATAGTGTTGCAGGTCTGGGACGATTCCCAGTGGCTGCAAAACTTTCGCATGCATAAGGGCACTTTCATGGAACTTTGTGACTTGCTTTCCCCTGCCCTGAAGCGCATGAATACCAAGAGGAGAGCAGCCCTCACAGTTGAGAAGCGAGTGGCGATAGCCCTGTGGAAGCTTGCAACGCCAGACAGCTACCGGTCAGTTGGGAATCAATTTGGAGTGGGCAAATCTACTGTTGGGGCTGCTGTAATGCAAGTAGCCCACGCAATCAAAGATCTGCTGATATCAAGGGTAGTGACCTTGGGAAATGTGCAGGTCATAGTGGATGGCTTTGCTGCAATGGGATTCCCTAACTGTGGTGGGGCCATAGACAGAACCCATATCCCTATCTTGGCACCGGAGCACCAACCCGGCGAGTACATAAACCGCCAGGGGTACTTTTCAATAGTGCTGCAAGCTCTGGTGGATCACAGGGACGTTTCACCAACATCAACATGGGATGGCCGGGAAAGGAACATGACGCTCGCATCTTCAGGAACTCTGGTCTGTTTCAAAAGCTGCAGGAAGGGACTTTATTCCCAGACCAGAAAATAACTGTTGGGGACATTGAAATGCCTATATGTATTCTTGGGGACCCAGCCTACTCCTTAATGCCATGGTTTATGAAGCCGTACACAGGCAGCCTGGACAGTAGTCAGGAGCTGTTCAACTACAGGCTGAGCAAGTGCAGAATGGTGGTAGAATGTGCATTTGGATGTTTAAAGGCGCGCTGGCGCAGTTTACTGACTCGCTTAGACCTCAGCGAAACCAATATTCCCACTGTTATTACTGCTTGCTGTGTGCTCCACAATATCTGTGAGAGTAAGGAGGAGACGTTTATGGCGGGGTGGGAGGTTGAGGCAAATCGCCTGGCTGCTGGTTACGTGCAGCCAGACACCAGGGTGGTTAGAAGAGCACAGGAGGGTATGGTACGCATCAGAGAAGCTTTGAAAACCAGTTTCATGACTGGCCAGGCTATGGTGTGAAAGTTCTGTTTGTTTCTCCTTGATGAAACCCCCCGCCCCTTGGTTCACTCTACTTCCCTGTAAGCTAACCACCCTCCCCTCCTCCCTTCGATCACCGCTTGCAGAGGCAATAAAGTCATTGTTGCTTCACATTCATGCATTCTTTATTCATTCATCACACAAATAGGGGGATGACTACCAAGGTAGCCCAGGAGGGGTGGTGGAGGAGGGAAGGAAAATGCCATATAGCACTTTAAAAGTTTACAACTTTAAAATTTATTGAATGCCAGCCTTCTTTTTTTGGGGAAATCCTCTGTGGCGGAGTCTCTGGTTGGCTGGTGGCCCCCCCACCGCGTTCTTGGGTGTCTGGGTGAGGAGGCTTTGGAACTTGGGGAGGAGGGCGGTTGGTTACACAGGGGCTGTAGTGGCAGTCTGTGCTCCAGCTGCCTTTGCTGCAGCTCAACCATACACTGGAGCATACTGGTTTGGTCCTCCAGCAGCCTCAGCATTGAATCCTGCCTCCTCTCATCACGCTGCCGCCACATTTGAGCTTCAGCCCTGTCTTCAGCCCGCCACTTACTCTTTTCAGTCCGCCACCTCTCCTCCCGGTCATTTTGTGCTTTCCTGCACTCTGACATTATTTGCCTCCAAGCATTCGTCTGTGCTCTGTCAGTGCAGGAGGACAGCATGAGCTCAGAGAACGTTTCATCACGAGTGCATTTTTTTTCTTTCTAATCTTCACTAGCCTCTGGGAAGGAGAAGATCCTGTGATCATTGAAACACATGCAGCTGGTGGAGAAAAAAAAAGGGACAGTGGTATTTAAAAAGACACATTTTATAAAACAGTGGCTACACTCTTTCAGGGTAACCCTTGCTGTTAACATTACATACATAGCATATGTGCTTTCGTTACAAGGTCACATTTTGCCTCCCCCTCCCCCCACTGCGTGGCTACCCCCTCAACCCTCCCCGTGGCTAGCAGCAGGGAACATTTCTGTTCAGCCACAGGCAAACAGCCCAGCAGGAATGGGCTCCTCTGAGTGTCCCCTGAAGAAAAGCACCTTATTTCAACTAGGAGACCATGAATGATATCTCACTCTCCTGAGGATAACACAGAGAGATAAAGAACGGATGTTGTTTGAACGCCAGCAAAAATACACTGCAATGCTTTGTTGTACAATGATTCCCGAGTACGTGTTACTGGCCTGGAGTGGTAAAGTGTCCTACCATGAAGGACGCAATAAGGCTGCCCTCCCCAGAAACTGAAGGGTTCATGTAGCGTTCATGCACCTGGAAACAGTCAGGGCACACCCTGACTGTTGTGTAGGAGCAATGCGCACATTGCTCTGTTCTATCCAAGGACATGGACCATGAAAACATGGACCATCTGGGAAGTCAAAATAAGGACAGCAGCCGTGGGAAGCTTCCTCGGCCGAAACTCAAGGCCTGAGAATAAAGATTGTAGTAGATAGAGGTAGTAAATAGGAATATTAATCAAAGTCATATTATTTCCTGAAGGGTTAATGTTTAGCTATTCCACCTGGAAGCAGGCGGGGCACACCCTGACTGTTTCATAGAAGCAATGCACACATTGCTCTATCCAAGGACAAGGGCTAGATATGAACCATGAGAACTTGATTGTTTGGACAGCAACTGTGGGAGGCTTTCTTAGCCTGGGCTCAAGGCCTGAGAACCAGGATTGTAGTAGATAAAGGATGGTAACTAAGTATATGAATCAACGTCATACATTCCTTTGTGTAAAAGTGTGTAATGCTTAGGGGGAGAAATATAATAAAAGGAGAAGGTGGAAGGCGGGGGGAGAACAGCCTGTTTGCTTGCATAAAGCTGTGTTCTGTCTCATCACTGAACCGCCACAATTTCCTTTGTTGATGCCTTTTGCGGTCGGTTGGGGTATGTGATGCGCAGGGGGGAGAGAAATAAAAGAGGTGGAAAAGCTGACAGGGAAAATCCCATCAGCAGACCAGCCTGCTTGCTTGCCTAAAGCCGTGTCCTGTCTTGTATTGAACTGCCACAAGAAACCTTTTGCAAAGGCTTTGGGAGTACATCCAGGAGAGCCGCGAATGCCAGGGCAAATTAATCCTTTCACATGCTTGCTTTTAAACCATGTATAGTATTTTAAAAGGTACACTCACCGGAGGTCCCTTCTCCACCTGCCGGGTCCAGGAGGCAGCCTTGGGTGGGTTCGGGGGGTACTGGCTCCAGGTCCAGGGTGAGAAACAGTTCCTGGCTGTCGGGAAAACCGGTTTCTCCGCTTGCTTGCTGTGAGCTATCTACAACCTCATCAATCATCATCATCATCTTCTTCGTCCCCAAAACCTGCTTCCGTGTTGCCTCCATCTCCATTGAAGGAGTCAAACAACACGGCTGGGGTAGTGGTGGCTGAACCCCCTAAAATGGCATGCAGCTCATCATAGAAGCGGCATGTTTGGGGCTCTGACCCGGAGCGGCCGTTCGCCTCTCTGGTTTTCTGGTAGTCTTGCCTCAGCTCCTTCAGTTTCATTCGGCACTGCTTCGGGTCCCTGTTATGGCCTCTGTCCTTCATGGCCTGGGAGATTTTGACAAAGGTTTTGGCATTTCGAAAACTGGAACGGACTTCTGATAGCACGGATTCCTCTCCCCATACAGCAATCAGATTCCGTACCGCCCGTTCAGTCCATGCTGGAGCTCTTTTGCGATTCTGGGACTCCATCATGGTCACCTCTGCTGATGAGCTCTGCATGGTCACCTGCAGCTTGCCACGCTGGCCAAACGGGAAATGAGATTCAAAAGTTCACAGTTCTTTTCCTGTCTACCTGGCCAGTGCATCTGAGTTGAGAGTGCTGTCCAGAGCAGTCACAATGGAGCACTCTGGGATAGCTCCCAGAGGCCAATACCATCGAATTGTGTCTACAGTACCCCAAATTTGAGCCGGCAAGGCCGATTTAAGCGCTAATCCACTTGTCAGGGGTGGAGTATGGAAATCGATTTTAAGAGCCCTTTAAGTCGAAATAAAGGGCTTCATCGTGTGGACGGGTGCAGGTTTACATCGATTTAACGCTGCTAAATTCGACCTAAAGTCCTAGTGTAGACCAGGGCTAAGGCTGGTAACTATGATAACAACCTTGCAGAACCTCTGTGTGTGTGTGTGTGTGTGTTTGTATGAATGAATGTGTGAATAAATATGAGATTGAATGGAATGTTATAGCTATAACTAACTGCTTACTATGATTCTTTCTGTATTCACAATAAATGGTGTATTTTGCCTTTTTGCCTTTAATAAGATCCTGCTGGATTTTAATTTATTGGTACAACATTTTGGTGGAGAATTGCGAAAGGGGGAATATTGGTAAAAAACCTCAGTTATTGTAAATATTGGTGTGCGCACCGCCAGCTCTATTGAGCTAGGCATTTCTATTAGGTTAACCAGACCTGCTGGCCTCCGGGAAGGTAGCAAGGGGACCTGCTGGCCTCCGAGAAGGTAGCAGGGAAGAACAGGTTAACCAGACCTGCTCGCCTCCGAGAAGGTAGCAAGGAGAAATAGGTTAACCGGACCTGCTGGCCTCTGGGAAGGTAGCAGGGGAAAAACGCATAGATTAAGCTATGATTTCAGAATCTAGGCTGTGTCACTTGCTAAGTAATACCAGCAGTGACAAAGAGATTGAAATATCCATGTTAAAAAGAAAACAGGGTAAGCCAGTACCAGAGGGAGGAATGGAGTCAGAAGGAACTCCAACCTCACCTTTTGTTAAAGAAATTACACCTTTTAAACAAATCCTTCAAAAATTTGGGCACAGTCCTTGGACTAAACAAGCCCTAGCCGATGTCTGCACTATTTTGGACCTAGAGGATAGACTGGCTCAGTATATCCTCATATACAAACCTTCTAGTGCTGCCAAAAGAGATGCAGCAGCAATTTGGTTGTTGTGGGAGGCATGTAAGGATTCTTCCCTCCACTTGTCTTCATGTAAAGAGGAAAAGGCACAAACGGAAAAGGGAGCAGACAATTGGAAAGTGCTGGCTACAAATACCCAAAGCCAGCTGAAAATAGTGAAAGAGGCACTCCAAGAATGCAAAAAGAGAGTGAAAAAGTTAACTCTGCAGAGGCTGGAGGGACGCAGGTAAAGGGGGAGAAGGTCCTATGTACAGCACCCCCAGGCATAATTACAAAGAGAAAACAGAGTAAAAAGGTTAACTCTGCAGAGTCTGGAAGGAATTAAGCAGCTAAACTTTGTGAAAATGTTAAAAAGGAAAAGTGTTAGAGAAAGAGCATTCTTGGTTTCTTTGCAGCCATTCTGAAAGAAAAATGGGCCCTTTTCCAAAGGAATGTCTGTAAATTAGCCAGGCAAAAATAAACTATCTGATTAAAATCATTTGACTGGACAATTTAGTCAAATTTGCTAAAAGAACATAAGAGGGTTCTATTGGAACTTAACTGCCTCAAATGTAAAAGGGGAATGTAAGATGTAAAAAAACAAAACAAAACCAGAGCAGTGTGGAAGGGATGTTAAGGAAAAGAAAATGTGTATGTATCTATCTGTGTGTGTGTAAATATGTAAAGTTCTGAGGACCAACTGGTTTTGTTTTTGTTTTAAATAATGCCACTAAAAATCCATTTGACTCTTTAATTCAAAGTTGCAAAACTGACAGACCTTTTTGCTAGACACAGGTAATTAGTGTTGTTTGGCTTTGGGATTTGGCATTTAACCTTTAAAAGGTAACTCAATGCTTTACAAAATTTAAAATGTTATTAAGTTGTGGCTACAGCAGGGCAGTCAAAATCAGAAGAAAAAAAAATTGGATTCTTTTTGTTTGTTTGGTTGGTTTTTGTTTGTTTGTTTTTGTAACAAAATAGCAGATGAGAGCTATAGTAAAAAAATAAATAAATACGAAATTTAAAAAAGACAGTGCCCCTCTGAAGCAACAGCAGGGGTGAGGTGCACAAAACAAAAAGAAAAGGAGTACTTGTGGCACCTTAGAGACTAACTAATTTATTTGAGCATGAGCTTTCGTGAGCTACAGCTCAAAAGCTCATGCTCAAATAAATTGATTAGTCTCTAAGGTGCCACAAGTACTCCTTTTCTTTTTGCGAATACAGACTAACACGGCTGTTACTCTGAAACAAAAAGAAGCAATGTTAGAAACACTGAGTCTTAAAATGGCTCTGAGTAATCAGACTGTCACTTTGATAAAGATACATGAAAACTCTAAGCAAAAAAAGAAATAGTTACACCATATGTAAAAATTGATATGGATGTTATAAAAGTTAAACGATGGAAGGAATGTGCATTTGCCCCAGAACATGTGCAAGGTATATTGTAGAAGGGGCAAAAGAAATGCAAACATACCATGCTACTTAATTAAAATGCTATTAGGGCTCCAAAGGGAGCCACAATAGGTTGGGTTTTCTTTTTCAGATTGCTGTGTGTTTTGGAAGCAGAAGTTAAAAGTAATCAAAACTCTGGTGAAAGTTGATTGTGTCCCTTTTAAGATAGAGTCTCTGAGCTGCTGATGGCTTTAAATCCAAAAGCAGGAAGCGTCTGTGAAAATGCAAATTACCTAACTGATAAAGGAAGGAAAGAACTAGCAGCACCAAGGAACAGCAGATAAAGGACACACCTGGTCAGCAAACAAATTGTCTAAATAAAAGGCATGGGATAACAAGATAATTTTAATAAATTTAATGATAATCAGTACCCCTGTAACAATGTATAGTGTGTATGATTTTTGGAAAAACCCTTTAAGGTCGTATGGTAATGATGCTTCTCAGCTATTACCTGTAAATAAACTTAAAGCTTAACACAGCAGGAAAAACATTATAAACTTGATCTGCTGTATAAGGAGGAAAACTGAGGTACCCCACCTCAGGGATTTAATGACTAAACAGTGGGATAATTTCCCCATAATCCTTAAAAGATAAAAGCCATTGAAACCTGGCCTGCCTATAGAACAAAAACAGGAAAATGTGGGGGCAATTCCTGTTTTGCCTGCAATCAGCCAGGGTATTTGTAAAAGAAATATTTTAAGCAATAATCTGCCACCCGGAGCGCCCAATGCCGGCTCAGGCTTCCTCGGTGCATGGTGTCCCAGAGCCGTCGAGAGACCCGGCACTGGCTAAGCCCTGTAAACTGTCGGCCCCAGAGCACCAGACTAGGCCCCGGCACCACTCATCCTCCCCGGGGCGGCCCCCGGCGCAGCTGACAGGAAGGCGCTGTCATTCCCTGCACAGGAGGCCGGCGCCTCCCAAGGCCCCGAGTGCCGATAAGAGCGGGAAGGCCGCGGTTCCGGCAGCACAAGCCCCACCGAGCCCAGACCTAAGTGAGCTCAGTGTGGACAATGGGCTCGAGGGCATAACGGATCAGCCCTCCACGCCTGGCACCTTTGAGGCTGCAAAGGACCTCATCGAGCTGTCGGCAGCGAGCCCCCTCCCAAATGGGGAGAATCATCCAGCACCCCATGCCTCGGGTGCCATCGAGGGATAAGCCAGCAATGGTGTGCCGCTCGAGGACACCGTCCCGGCACCGCTCCTGGAGTTGGTCACAGTCTAGCTCCAACTCCGCGGACTCACAGTTGCCAGCGGCCCAGAAGGCCAGTCTCCGGCACCACCCAGAGACTGGCACTGGGAGGAGTCAAGAAGGCCCTCACCAGAGGACTCCCGCCGATGGTCCTGCTGCCGCTCGTTCTCCCGCCAGCACAGATTGTTGGCACTGTCGTAGCCTTCGCGATCGGCGTCACTGCAGTCCTGAGCCAACTCCGGCAGCTATAGTTACTCGCACCGGGCCCCAGACAGCAGGGACCCTCAGGTGGGCTGGCAACTCCAATGGGGGCCGCCAGGCCATTGGGTCTTCTGGACCCCCTGGGCCTATCAGGAGCACCAAGGGGCTCCGTCCAGGGCAAGTTACTCAATGCAGCGGTCCCGGTCCCTGCACAGATGCCAGACGGTGCAGGAGACTACAGTATCCAGGCCTCCAGCATCTCCCCAGGATAAACCGGAGAGACCGGCACCGATCCCGGTGCCGTCGCATGGACTCACATCCCGGCTCCAGGTGGGCCCATCCGAGGCGGAGGTGCGGGGCCATGTGGAGGTGGCCCTGAGATTGTTCCGCGAGCTGGGGCTCCTGGTCAACGTCCCCAAGTCCACGCTTGTACCCACGCAGAAAGTGGAATTCATAGGGGCAGTCCTGGATGCGGTGCAGGCCAGAGCAAGCCTTCCGGTATCCCAATTCTAGGTTAACCAGCAACCGGTGGCCTCCTTGCGCCAGTTTCCAATGACAACAGCCAGGTGCTGCCTGCGACTGCTGGGCCACAGGGCAGCATGCACGCACGTGGTCAGGCATGCCAGACTGAGACTCAGGACTCTGCAGGCGTGGCTCGCTTGGGTGTACCGCCCAGGCAGGGACCCCCTGGACTTGGTAGTGACAGCCCCAAGGGACGTGCTGGACTCCCTGCTGTGGTGGCAGTCCCAGCCTGCGGTTTGCGAAGGCATCCCCTTTGCGGCCCCACAACTGGACCGGATGCTGGTGACGGACGCGTCACACCCCGGATGGGGGGCTCACCTGGGGGACCTCATGACGCAGGGGTTATGGTCCGGAGCAGAACAGTTGCTCCATATCAATGTGAAGGAGCTCAGGGTGGTTCGTCTCGCCTGCCAGACCTTTCACGTGATGCCCTCTCTAAAACTCCCTCAATAACATCTCGGGAGAAATTAACCATTCCCAGAAAGGATCTAAGAGCTGTGGCATCTGTGGGAATTGGTAGTTTAAGTATCAGTTCCGCATTCTGTTGATCAGGGGAAATCTCAAAATCACTCCAAAATAGTCTACTTGTTGGGACCACGATTGGGTCTTTCTTTGGATTTATTTTAAACCCAGCTTCCTGAATCTTTTGTAACACCCTGTCCAATACTTCCAAATTCTCTTCCTTGGGGTCTGAGTGAAAACCAGGTTGTCATCCACATAAGAAATCACACTGTCTCCTTCAGGCATACCATCCCACATCTTGACTACAGGGGCATCTTGACAAATAATAGGGGCATTGTTCCAGCCCATGAGGACTGTGGCAAGACACAACTGTTTCCCTTGAAAGGTAAAAGGGTATATGATTCAGCCTTCAGGCTGGATATCTCTTTGTCTTTCTCAACTTTATCTTTCTTTAACTCCTCTATTTCTGTCATTAACTGATCTATCTCTGTACCTACTATCATCACTACCATCCGCTTACAGAGCCACAGGAAGCTCCCAGGCTTCCAGAGACCAATACCATGCTCCTGTACAAAATCATTCAAGCTATTTCCCAAGATCATTTCCAACTTTTCTTTCTTTCCAGATGTTCCCTTTCCTTCTAACATGTCTTCTTACCCGATCAGGCTGTCAGCCTGAGCCCTGAATCAGAAGCAGAATGTAACCATAAATCAACTCATGGGCTACAACATGGAAAATTACAGCTTGCGATCCTGTTCCACCATTCCCTTCCCTTACTGCAAACAAAAACTACTTGTATCAATTGTCCCCTCCTCTCCATCACTCCTGGCAACTGGCTCACCAGATCCATTACCCAGGGTTTTCAGAACCCAAACCAGTAGTAACTTAACTGTTTCATTCCAGGCAGTGTCAGGAATAAATCAATGGGAATACAGCGCTTCCAGCTGATGAAAGATTGATATAAGTAAGTGGGCTCTTACCTAAAACTACTATTTATTAGATTTAAGCACACACAGACATAAGCAATAGGTTTAGAACATTCCAAATAATTACCTAAACTCTGAGATGGTATTGAGTGATTAGCAGCAGATCAGCAATGGCCAGGCGCTTCCCTGCCAGAGAATATGGTGTTGGGAAAAAGTCTCTCAGGATAGCTTCAGAGAACTGCTCCAAAGTATACTCCATTATCTAGTTTTTTTATAATTAATTTTTACAAAAGTCATAGCTCATTGTGACCCCTAGTGGGTCATCACTTCTCCTAACTTCAAACAACTACTTATTAACAAAACATTCCTAACAATCTTAGCCATAATAAGCTTCTATATCAAAAGCGCCCAAGCTCAAGGTCTGCATCCACTTATTTTCTTTCAGTCTCATAATTTGTTGATGCTTTTCTCCCCTCCTCCCATCACGATAAATAGAAACTGTAAGCTTGGAGCCTGTATTCTCCACAAGCCCTGCTGGTGCAAATTAACCCTTTACTATGTGGTGTTCTGTTTTATTAATTCATGGTGGCTGAATACACATAATATGGCTGTAATTAGCATAATCAAATTCTGGAATAACACACCTCTCAATTCTCGGGTAATACAGCCACTGGAAACCCACTCTAACTCCTAACCTCCCATGTCACATAGAGAAGAGCCATCAACATTAAGAAACAAAGGGGACTCAATACCCAACCAACGATCAACACAGAAGGGACATCACCCCAACCTACCACAACTGCTGCCTGAAGAAGCCACAGGCAGGCACCTGACATCATTGCTATTTCTGTGAGGAAGAGCTGTCATGTAAGGGACCCACCTCAAGGAGCCTTCTATGAGAGGGTGGTTTGGGTGAAAACGTGGTGACGCAAGAAGTACTGGGCCAGGAAAAGGGTAGTGTTGTGTCAGCTAGGGCTGTTTGTTGAGGGAAAGGGTGTAGAATTGAATTTTTTTATATTGGGGGCACGAGGAGGGTAAGGGGGAGTATTTTACCCTGGGAATGGCACACTTTTGAGGGAGCCCATTGTTAAAATATTGGCAGTACAGCCCTGCTTCTAAAGACCTAAGAAGAGTTAGCAGTCATAGTTTAAACTCGAGTCAGATTCCAATGGGGTGATTCCATTCTGGCTATCTATGTTCAGCTAGAACTCACAATGGACACAGAATTCTTCAATGTCATGCTGCTTTGTACTGTTTAAAGGTTTTCAGTGTCAGAGGTAGCTGCATTCAGGGGCGGGTGGAGTGTTCTCTGATTACACAGTTTTATAGCTAGTCTGGTGCTTTGGCTTTTTTGGAGAAAAACACTATATAAATGTCTATCACACACAAAGACTGAAAGATCATACTAAAAATACCCCCAAAATCAACATTTAAAATGACAGAGTTGGGGTGTTATCTTCACTAAATTGCCACAGTTGACATTTTTTATACTTTCTGAAGTTAGGAAATCCTGAACAACATCGTTTAGGGCTCTCCTGTCTGGCCATACATTGTATGGAAAAGAACTCTCCAACTTTGGTCCAGATCCTCAGCAGATGTAAATTGGTGTAGCTCCATTGAAGTCATGGATTTGTTCCAGCTGAGAGTCTGGCCCTTGCTCTTCTGCTTTTGGGCCAGCCTGGGAAAAATTGCACTCGATAGCATTGCTGTGCAGAACATGCACTTAGGCCCTGATGACGGAGACTTGAGGAAAGGGAAAAGCATCTTGTACCAGCAATGCTTCTGGCTGCACTGGTGCTGATGGCTTCTGGGGAGAGCAACCTTCAGCCCAGCATAGATTTCAATGGGAGTTAGGCACTTAAATACCTTTGAGCATCTGGGCCTAGGACTCCAATGTCTTTTGGATAGCAGGTTGAGAAGAAAATGTGAAAGTAGGAAAAATCTTGTGGCTCCAAAAATGGCTTCTCTCCCCATCAAGGAAGAACCTGTGATTTTTAATGGAGACAGTGCTGGACCTGGAATTACACTGGCACAAATGGGACTAGAGATATATATTTACACCTCTCATTTTGTAAACTTCTGCAGTGCTTTGTTAAAATCTAATGGTTGACAGATGAATGAGGAAACGAAACAATGTATGTTTTTCTTTGAGTAACAGAAAACCACACATTTCTTAAGAAGTAGTTAAAAATACTAATTCGGTATTTCCCAAAAGGGCTTTCTTCATAGTGCTGTTCTCTTCTCTGCCTGTATTTGCACAATTCTCCTAATTAAGATAAAAATCAATACAGTACTGTTCTGGTGTGTGGGGTTTTCCTTAACATATATAAATTGCATGTGCAGTAAGGTAACAATCTAGGCCTGGGGCCCAAGAATGGAGCATTTTAGCTGTATTTGTTATGGAAAAACAGAGGCCCATAGCACATAGAGTCCATCTATGGCATTTAAATGGCTCCCACCATCAAAGTATGTGAGCACTGCATGCCACCTCCATAATGTAGGGAGCGAAGACACACAGAGACCAAACAATAGAGGAAATCTGTGGCAGAAGAGGGAACTGTGTCCCCAAGCCACTGCCCTAACCACTGGGCCATCCTTGCTTTCATAATAATAAAGAACAGGGTGTGGGCTCTGGGAGGGAGTTTGGGTGAGGGAGAGGGGTCAGGCTCTGGGCAGGAGTTGGGGTGCACAGTGCAGGCTTTAGGATGGGGAAGGGGGTTGGGGTGCAGGAGGGGGTTGGCACTTACCTCAGGTGGCTCCTGAAAGTGACCGGCACACCCTGGCAGCGGCTCCTAGCCGGGGGGGTCTAGGGAGTCTCCGTGTGCCACTTCCCACAGACACCACCCCCAGTGATGGGTGCGGGGGGCAGTGTGCGGAGACCCCCTGTCCCCTCCAGGGCCGTAGAGCCATTCTAGCCACTTCCGGGAACAGTGTGGAGTGAGGGCAGGCAGGAAGCCTGCCTTACCTCTGCTGCGCTGCCGGTGGCAGCGGCCGGGGCCCCCACGGGCCCTTTTAAACCACCTGGGCCCCTGGGCAATTGCCCCATTACTCCCTCGCTCCCCCATCGGCGGGCCTGCGTAAACCTAGGAAATTCAGGGAAACTCACACACTGGAAAGTTTGGAAAGTCATCATTAAGAAGCACAAACTAGATTCAACTCTGGGCCAACAGGCTAGCACACAGATGTACTCAGTAACCTTAATGTGATCTCTCCTCACTTTATTTTACTACAGAGGGACAAATATATATACACTAACCCCTCCTCCTTCCCCAGCCTCCCCCCCACCCAAAAGAAGAATGTTTGTTTCTGAACTTCTGCGCTTAGGGTGTCCAATTCATTTCAGCTTTTTAGTAAAGTCTTCCCTCTCCCTCAGGCCTCTCCTACCGGTTTCGAAGCTGACACTCCTCTGGTTGGGCATTTTAGATGGAGTAGCCCAAATCAGGCTTGTAATGGGAAACTCAGTCACAACATTAACTACAGAGTCACTATTGTCATTCTGCAGTGTTACAGAAACAGAAATCTTAGCATCTGACCTTGTAGTTTTTACAAAAACAAAATTCACATTCATATTAATTTTTTTAAATTTACACATCAAAGTCAATGTCTGCAAAGTGCTATTGCGAATTTAGGTCTGCTGAGCAGGCCCTGTTGGTATCAGTAGTTGGTAGACAGCGCCAGGGCCCTAATTTAGCACACATCCCTGTAATAAAGGTGTTCTCCCACCCCTGGAGAAAAAGATATAGTATAAACTGTTCTCTTAGGGTGTAGAAAGCCAGTCATTACTGAGACTTATTAGTGTAAGTTTAAAATAGCACTTGCTCAGCATAAGAATACCTAGCAATACCTAGACAGAGCATATAGGCCACAAGAGAGGTATCATTATCCCCTTTCTGCATATGGGGAAACTGAGGCAGAGGTAAAGTGACTTGTTCAAGGTCACCCGGCAGACCAGAGGCAAAGCTTGCACTACAATGTAGGTCTGTTGGATCCCAGTCCAGTGCCCAGTCCACTAGGCACACTGCATTTCCAAAGACATAGCAGAACTTACAGATGCCACAGAGAACTAGACAACCTTTTAACCCACCTACCAAAGTATTTGCAGTTTATCATTCAAAGCTGGGAGCTGCAGGGAGGGGCTGCTGCTTTAGCTGCCCAGTGTGGCAGGAGGGACAGCTGAGAGCTAAGGGAAGGGCCACTGCTTTCCGGGCGGAGCGTGATTTGAGCTGTTCCCTGTTGTTCCTCCCCACTATTAGCAGGCACACATCGTCTCTAGTCTCAGTGATAGGAGCCTGGGCTTGCTACACCACCAGCATGAAGGCTTTGCTAATCCTGGGGCTTCTCCTCCTGCCCCTGGCTGCTCGTGGGAAGACCTATGAAAGGTGTGAGCTGGCAAGAGCAATGAAAAGGCTTGGGCTGGATGGATACCACGGCTACAGCTTGGGACATTGTAAGACTGCTGCCTTGGAGGAGATGTCTATGTGATTCAGGGGGCGGGGAGGGAATGGGGATAAGTTGACAGGTGCCCATTTTCCTTTGGAAAGTCCAGTCAAAAAGGGGACCCAGCAGTGTCCAGTCAGATGTACTGACTGGAGACCAAAAGTCCGTTTACCAGAGAGGGTGGGAGTGGGAGGGGAGGTACTGGGTCATCAACCTTTGACAGCCCCTGCTCAACTAGGGTCGCCTTCTATCTGCAGACAACCGTGCGTGCGGTAGGCTCTGAGTCTGACTGCAGCTCCTGTCCAGGCCCCGGAGCAGAGGGAGCCCAGCTGGTGAGGGAGGGAGGATGAGACAATCCAGCAACAGGGAGCGGGGAGAGCATGGAGCAATAGGGGGAGGGCGAGAGAAGAGTGAGTGGGGGCAGGGCTTTGGGGGAAGAGGTGGGGCTGTGGCAGGGGCTCAGGAGTTTGATTTTCAGCAATTAGAAAGTTGGCAACTCTACACCCCAAAACACTCACTGGTGTTTCCTTCAAAGATATTGGCCCCATGTGGTGTTCACATGACAATCAAAAGTTTTCCATGTAGAATGTTTTTTTCTTACTCTTCATATTAAATAAGGATTGTGAATCTGATCAATTTAATGGGAAGCAAAACTGCCTGTGTGTATTTTGTATTACATAATCATTTACATCATCTACAAACCAGTGATATAGGGGCATTTAGATTCATATTTCTGTAAAGTATCAAGCTATGAGGAGTTTGTATCACCAGAGAAAATACATCAGTCTGTGTGTGGTTATTTTTTTTAAATGGAACCTTCACAGGGGTGTGCGCAGCAAGATACGAGAGCAACTTTAACACAGGAGCCACGAACTATAACCCTGGTGACCAAAGCACTGACTATGGGATTTTACAGATCAACAGCCACTGGTGGTGTAATGATGGCAAGACTCCAAGAGCCAAGAACGCATGTAAAATCCAGTGTCATGGTAGGTGCAATATGTTCCTACAGGTAACACTATGAAGGGCAAATTCTGCCTGTTTGTGTGAGCCTATAGCATTGCAAAGTTATAACTGAGGCCATATTTTGCTCCTAGTAGCCCTACATTAAAAAACCAACCCCTTATTCTACAGACAGAAGGGCGAGGTTGCAATGTGTGGGGATGCATGTGTGCTATAAAAGGGGAATTCCCAAAGGATTTTTTAAAAAGGAATTGTGTTCCTTCTTTTCTGACTTTCTGTTTTATGTTTCTTTAGTAAAAACAATTCCCTTTTCGAGAAGCATTTACTACTTACCGGTTATGTTGATTTGAGTACATGTAACTTTGTTCTCAGAGGATGAAGTTCACCACTGTGCAGAAGGCCAGCACAAATGCCGGTTCCTGCCCTTGCTTCATTATAAAAAAAAACATTTAAAGTTTCTAATTTAAAGAGACACAATCAACTTGAAATCTAGTCCATTTTAAGAAAGAATTAAAAATAGTTTCAAGTACTACAATATACCTTCCCGTCCCCTGACAGTTTTTGTATTTTTACAATCCCTCTTTTTTTTTTTGGACTTGTCTCCTCTGTTGCTGTGTGAGAGACCCACACAAACAACATAGAAAACTGTCTGTCTGACTATACACAAAACCAGCAAAATAGCTATTCAGAAAGAGTAAAACCAACCCTTTTGGAGAGGGTTAGCACAGAATTTATGGTCTCACCTAAGACATATTACACCCAAAAGCTATCAAGGGCACCAAGGAAAGAAGATGGAAAAAATACCAAACAATATTTTTCTCTCATTTCTTTCAATTTCTGGTGACTTTTAGGTGCTACTTGTGGTAATAGTTGGTTTAAAATTTTCAGACAAGTGTGTTATATTGAAGCAGATGGTGTGGTATCCCTTTATAGTACTAGAAGACATTTGTTCTGAAATAAAACCATTAAATAGAATTCAGCAAAGTCTAATAGAAACAGATAGAAACTTCAAAGAGAGAAACAGAGCAATTGCCATACTGGATCTAACCAGTGGTCTTTCTAGTTCAATACAATGTCTCCAATAGCCTCTTTACTCCTGGGGGAATTCTATGCCAAAAATTAAAAATTCTGTACACAATATTTTAAAATTCTGCAAAATTCTTCATATTTTATTTGTCAAAAGAACACAATATAATCACATCTGTTTCAATCATTTTGGTAATTTATTTTGAAATACGTGTCAGCAAGTATGTCTGTAACAATACAGACAACAAAAAAGATTCAGGAAATGTTTTCTGACAAATAGATTCCTTACTAGGCATATTAATACAGGACTCTGAGTAATAACTCATTTAAACTATAGTACAGAACCATATTTCCTGCTCCCCTCAGAAGCAGTGCAAAGACTTGGGGGAGTCAGGGGTAACAGAGGATCTGAGGGAGAGGGAAGTAATTGCTGGGAAGGAGCCTGGGTGTGAACTTAGAAGGTTGTTGGGTATGGGTGGGAAAAGTATGGAACAGGTGTTTTTGGGAGGTGGGGAAGGATTGTTAGGGAGCTTCCCCCATGCAGACCCTGGCTGACCCCTAGCCTCTCCCATTCAGTCAGGCACATATGCCCCTGTCCACATGTGTCCCTCCACCCCCACTTAGCCAGGCCCCATACCAATGTGTCCCTGCACCTCCTCCCCCTGTACCCATGTGTCCCTGAACCCCCTCAGCCAGCCACCTCCCCCCATCCTCATGCAGCCCTAAACCCCCTCCCCATCTTCATGTGGCCCTGCAACTCCCTCCCCACTGTGGCCCAGCACTTCCACTCCCATTCAGGCCCTCCCCCAGCTTGTCCTCCCCAACTAGCCCTTATGAGCCCCTGTCTGTGATCCCGCAGCAGCCCCATGATGTCTGTCTCCCCATGTCCCCTGTCTCCTGACCTGGCCCGACAGGCGCTGTGAAGAAGGCATTGCAGGCTCTTTCTCTTCCCTAGTTGGCCGGGAGCGCCACAGCACCCTTTGGTGGGTAAAAGGTGGAACTGTAGCACCTTTCTGGCAGAAGCTATTTTCTGGGGGAAAAAACCCTAAAAATATGCATAGCACATCAATTATGCATGCACACAGTGACATAGAATTCCCCCAGGAGTGTATAATAGCAGTGACCATTATCACATGTGCCAGAGGAAGATACAAGACAACTTACAGTAGTTGGTTATGCTATAACTAGCCCACAGACTTACAGCATTCTAAAGCTAAGATCAAATTGTGGAACTAACATGATGCTTGACACCAGAAAATTGCTTACTCTGTTTGTGTGTTATATCCCTTTTCCCTACCCTGGGTCTATCTTTCTATTTAGATTCTAAGATCTTCAGAACACGAACATCTACGATTCTATGTTTGTACAGTGCCTATCACCACAGGGTCCTGTTCTTGGTTGGTCCTTAGATGCTACTGTAATCAACTTGATTAATAAACAATAATACATAAAATATTATTTCAGCATCCATTTTAAGATGACTGATTTTAAAAAAATGAAGAGGAAAATGTTTTTTTCTTCCTCCGCTTACCACTGTATTTCTTTTTTAGAGTTACTGGCAGCAGACATTACAGCGAGTGTAAATTGTGCAAAGAGAGTTGTTCAGGATCCTAATGGCATGGGTGCATGGTACGTCTAAAACTCTTACAAGAACTAATAACAGTGACATATTTGTGTGTACAGTTAGGGGGGAGGCTAGTTAAAAGAGAGAGACTACAATCTTCTTTCAGATAAACAAGCTTGTATAGAAGCAACAAGCAGGTTGCTAATATTTGCATGCTTAATTATTAACAGATTTGAACTCAGAACTTGTATACTAAGGATTCACAGCACAATATATTTATGGACATTGAGGCATCTCAGTTGTAGCTCTGATACACATGAAGGCGACTTGGACCTTTACAGCAGCAGTGGAGATAGCTCTCAGATCTTCCTCCTCGAAAAACTCCTACACTTGGACTGAAAACAACTCTCTATTCATTATTAAAGGTGTACGGTCTATGACATAGAGTTGACCAGTTTGGATTTCATCCAGTATAGAGCACTGGCACTGTGAATGGCAGTCTATCCCATTTGCTCTAAACAACAGTCCAAGTGCCCTCTCTAGGTTCACAACTCACCTACTTCTGGGGTTTGACTTTTCTAATGACCAATAAAACAGCACAAAGTCCAGTCTAAACCTCCTCCGCAGACTTGGCTGACCTGACAGTTCCTAGCTCAGGATTGCTCAGCCCACCCCTTAGGTCCTCTCGGCCTCAGACCCAAGATCCCTCTGTTAGGTGACTGGCTCTGAAGCCTTTTTCCTCCATTTTAATTCCCTCTAGACTTGTTACTTCTGGCAGGTGAAATGGGACCGGCTTCAGCTGCTGTCTTCAGGACAGACAATTAACCCCTTCCTGCCCAGGTTCGCCCTGCTTGTCCACCACATCAGAAGCACACACACTCTTCTACTTAGAGAAATGTATTTGGTGAGCATCTGTGGTTCCCAGGAATTCAAACACCAAAGTAACAAATCCAGAACCACCAGGGACTTCAAGATTACATCTATGCTGCACAACAGGGCCACTTGATCTTTCATATGGCAGTGGGGATGGAACTTAAATCACCTTTCTCCAGAAGTTTAGTGCCCTCCAGCTGGAGATAAAAGGAAATGTTCATTAATTTTATTTAGCAGGATAGTGCTTATGGCACAACACTGAACAAATTTGATTCCATCCAGTAGAGAGCAATTCACACAGGCCATCTTCCAATTTTCCCCAGGGGTGCTCAAACCCTGCTTAGCCCCAGGCCCTACCCTCGCTCCACCCCTTCCTTGTAGCCCCCACCCCCACCCAGCCTCTTTCTGCTCCTGGCGCACCTTGGCCCCACCCCCATTCCACCCCGTTCTCCAAGGCCTACCCCACCCACCTCTTCCTGTCCCTGCTCCACCCTCTTCCCGCCTCTTTCTGCCCTCCCCCCAGAGCATGCCCTGTCCCCACTCCTCCGCCTCCCTCCCAGCATCTCCTGCACGGCACGAAACAGCTGATCCATCGGGGCCGCTGGCGGACGGGAGGCGCTGGGCGGGGAGGGGGAAGCTTGGCTGTCAGTGGGTGCTAAGCACATGCTAATTTTTTTCCAAGGGTGCTCCAGCCCTGGAGCTCCCATGGAGTTGTTGCCTCTGAGCAGCGTCACAAACACACCAAATTTATGTGGCAGGAATAGCAGCTGGTAAGTGGGCCTTTTGACAACCATTTGACAACCTTTTAGGAAGTGTTGGCAGACTCAGGATTTATTCAGGCATGCATAGCTCCAGGACTCAGCTGGGCCATTCAGACTAGGCAGGTGCTCTGCTGGGATTGGACCAGTAGCAAATTATTTGTTATATTAGCTCGGATCTCTGCAGAAAAGTTAATCATACAAAAATGTAATTGGTTGGTTTTTTCTTGGGTGGCTTTGCACTAATTGATGAGATGGCCATAATCAACTAATGTGATTTTTAACTCAACAGGGTGGCATGGAGAAAGAACTGCAAAGGACGAGATGTCTCCCTGTGGATCCGTGGCTGTGGGCTATAAAGTGATGGGGTTTATCGCATCTTGGTTCCCTTATAAATAAGGAGCTTTTCACATAGAGCAAAATATTCTCTTTGCTTGCTTCCCTTTTACAATTAATCATGTTCAGAATAAAAAAAATTCAGGAGAAAGGTTTGCAGGGCAACTGACTGGTAAAATGCAAATATTTTACTCCTTGCTGTGGATCGTTCCATGTGACCAGCTGCAGTAACTTATTTTGTGTTCTACACAGTTTTAAAGAGCTCCTATTAGCTCTATATTATGTATACACATTAGAATAAGCCAGATCTGTTTTTCCTGTGAGATCCTGCTACTACTTTGTTCTGCTAATTAGTAATATTATGTCATCTTGCTTTCGAGCTCACATTCATTACACTCAATAAAATTACTTACTTTGCGCATCATTTTTGTGATTCTTGGTTAATATACAAAAGAAACTGAATAAGAGATTATGAACTTGGGCCCAAGTCTTCAAACATATTTAGGCTCTTAACTTCCATTGATGTTCATTCAATGGAAAATAAGAGCCTAAATACCTTTAAAGAACAGGGCCTGGTACTATGAGATAAAGATTGTGGGAGAAGAACATAATCAGGGAGACCTACATGTTTTATATTGACTATCATAGTTTCTAAAAACATGGTGCGGAATTGTAATCTGTTATATATAATTATGTTCCAAAAACATGAATTTGGGCTTAAAAAATATGTTAAGATTGTAGCAACTACACTGATGCCACTCATCACATCATTTACACAACCCAAGCACTTAAAAGCAAAGAAATTAATAGTTAAGAACACTGGTCCTCTTACATTGTCAACATGACAAACACACACGCTGGTCCCCGTTCAATAAGGTATTGAAGCACGAATCATCCACTGTCAGGTCAGAGGGAGAGGAGAGGTACTTCCAGCACTCCGGCAAACCCCAGCTAGCAGATGCTCCTTTGGAGACTGTTACCAACTGGCAGAGTTAGCTCTCCATTGGAGCATACCAGGCAAGAGAAATCAGAGAGCTGACAAGGGCACTGAGGAACTATTGGGATTGCAGCTAGCGGTGTGCCCAAGACAGAGGTGCAGCTTCACAGCAAGCTGATCATAGGAAGGAGCCCAGGGTACCAGACAGTAGTCCAATTGTGTTGCCAGAATTCTGGTCAGCGTGTTGTGGTGGGATCCCCACTGACCACGTAGTAGAACCCCTGGGCTGGGACTGGGAGGAGTAGAGTGAAGCCAAGGTCATGCATGGATTCACCAAGGGCAAGTCATGCCTGACTAACCTAATTGCCTTCTATGACGAGATAACTGGCTTTGTGGATGAGGGGAAAGCAGTGGATGTGTTATTCCTTGACTTTAGCAAAGCTCTTAACACGGTCTCCCACAGTATTCTTGCCAGCAAGTTAAAGAAGTATGGGCTGGATGAATGGACTATAAGGTGGATAGAAAGCTGGCTAGATTGTCGGCTCAACGGGTAGCAATCAATGGCTCAATGTCTAGTTGGCAGCCGGTATCAAGCAGAGTGCCCCAAGGGTCGGTCCTTGGGCCAGATTTGTTCAGTATCTTCATAAATGATCTGGAGCAGTGTTTCCCAAACTTGGGACACCGCTTATTCAGGGAAAGCCCCTGGCGGGCCGGGCCAGTTTGTTTACCTGCCGCGTCCGCAGGTTCGGCCGATCGCGGCTCCCACTGGCCGCGGTTCGCCGCTGCAGGCCAATGGGGGCTGCGGGAAGCGGCGTGGGCCGAGGGACATACCAGCCGCCGCTTCCCACAGCCCCCATTGGCCTGGAGTAGTGAACCGCGGCCAGTGGGAGCCGCAATCAGCCGAACCTGCGGACTCGGCAGGTAAACAAACTGGCCTGGCCAGCCAGGGGCTTTCCCTGGCCAAGCAGCGTCCCAAGTTTGGGAAACACTGATCTGGAGGATGGCATGGATTGAGCCCTCAGCAAGTTTGCAGATGACACTAAACTGGGAGGAGAGGTAGATACACTGGAGGGTAGGGATAGGATACAGAGGGACCTAGACAAATTAGAGGATTGGGCCAAAAGAAATCTGATGAGTTTCAGAGTCCTGCACTTAGGACAGAAGAATCCCATGTACTGCTACAGCCTAGGGATCGAATGGCTAGGCAGCAGAAAAGGACCTGGGGGTTACAGTGGACGAGAAGCTGGATATGAGTCAACAGTGTGCCCTTGTTGCCAAGAAGGCTAACAACATTTTGGGCTGTATAAGTAGAGACACTGCCAGCAGATCAAGGGACATGATCATTCCCCTCTATTCAATATTGGTGAGGCCTCATCTGGAGTACTGTGTCCAGTTTTGGGCCCCACAGTACAAGGATGTGGAAAAATTGGAAAGAGTCCAGCGGAGGGCAACAAAAATGATTAGGGGGCTGGAGCACATGACTTATGAGGAGAGGCTGTGGGAACTGGGATTGTTTCATTTGCAGAAGAGAAGAATGAAGGGGAATTTGATAGCTGCTTTCAACTACCTGAAGGGGGGTTCCAAAGAGGATGGATCTAGACTGTTCTCAGTGGTAACAGATGACAGAACAAGGAGTAATGGTCTCAAGTTGCAGTGGAGGAGATTTAGGTTGGATGTTAGGAAAATCTTTTTCACTAGGAGGGTGCTGAAGTACTGGAATGGGTTACCTAGGGAGGTGATGGAATCTCCTTCCTTAGAGGTTTTCAAGGTCCGGCTTGACAAAGCCCTGGCTGGGATGATTTAGTTGGGGATTGGTCCTGCTTTGAGCAGGGGGTTGGACTAGATGACCTCCTGAGGTCCCTTCCAACCCTGATATTCTATGATTCTAAGGTCCCCCTATCCTTTGCTGCCAACCCCATCTCTGAGGGGCAACCTTCCCACCTTAGGCCAAGAGGCTTGCGCTTGTTTGCCGTGTCCCTGATACAGGACATGAGGCATTAGCCTGCTTGCTGTTCTGCCCTGCTTCAGGGCCTGAGCCCTGGACTACTTGCTGTCTGGCCCTGGCCTAGGCAACAAGGATCATGGAGACTGCTAATCCCTTTTTGAGCCGGTCCTTCCAGAAATGCAGAGCTAGGGGCCTGGCCTCCCTCCAAGTCTGATGGGGAGGGACAGCCACAACCTCCTGCACCTCTGGTGAGAGCCTCCTCCAGCCCCATAGATTTCAACGGGAGTAAGGTGCCTTAGGGATAGCTCAGTGGTTTGAGCATTGGCCGGCTAAACCCAAGGTTGTGAGTTCAATCCTTGAGGGGGCAATTTAGGGATCTGGGGGCAAAGATTGGGGATTGGTCCTGCTTTCAGCAAGGGGTTGGACTAGATGACCTCCTGAGGTTCCTTCCAACCCTGAGATTCTATGATTAATACTTTATAGGATCTGGGCCTAGGACTCCCAAGTCTTTGGAATAGTAGATAGAAAAGAAAATGGGAAAGTAGGGAAGATCTTGTGGCTTCACAAATGGCTTGAACGATTCCCTCCTCTCCTCATCAAAGAAAAACCTGTGATTTATATTGGAGACAGTGCTGGATCTGGTATTACACTGGCACAAACGGCACTGGTCACATACATTAATACACACAAGCTTGGCAAACTTCTGCAATGCTCTGTTTAAATCAAACTGTAGACCGATGAATGAGGAAATGAAAGCAGCCCCTTCCCTGCTGTCCCCCCACCCCCGCAGCCATGCCAGCATGCTGGCAGTGTGGCTGGCTCCATCCGGGCAGCGGGGCTGTGAGCTCCTGCCGCTCTGAGCGGCATGGTAAGGGGGTGGCGGGGGTTGAGGTTGGGTAGGGGGTCGTGGGGGGGGGCAATCAGGGGACAGGGAGCAGGGGGTGGTTGGATGGGGCAGAGGTTCAGGGGGCCTGTCAGTGGGCAGGGGTGTGAATAGGGGTCGGGGCAGTCAAGGGACAGGGAGCAGGGGGGGTTCGATGGGGGTGGGGTCCCAGGGGGGCAGTTAAGGGTGGAGGGTGCTGGGAGGGGGCGGTCATGGGACAAGGAGCGGGGTTGGATGGGTTGGGAGTTCTGAGGGGGGCAGTCAGGGGCCGGGAAGTGGGTGGGGGTGGATAGGGTGCGGGGTCCAGGCTGTTTGGGGGACACAGCCTTCCCTACCCAGCCCCCATACGGTTTCGCACCCCGATGTGGCCCTTGGGCCAAAAAGTTTGCCCACCCCCGTCTTAGGGTGTAGAAAGCCAGTCATTATTGAGAGTTATTAGTGTAAGTTACAAAATACTACTAGATCAGAATAATAATACCTAGCAGTTATACAGAGCATATAGACCACAAGAGAGGTATCTTTATTCCCGTTCTGCATATGGGGACACCGAAGTGGAGGTGACGTGACTTGTCCAAGATCACCCTGCAGCCCAGTGGAAAAGCTTGCACTACAATGTAGGTCTGCTGGATCCCAGTCCAGCGCTCTGTCCACTAGGGCACACTGCATCCTCAAAGACCTAGCAGAACTTACAGCTGCCACAGTGAACTAGACAATCTTTTAACCCACCTACCAAAGGATTTGCAGTTTATCGTTCAAAGCTGGGAGCGGCAGAGAGGGGCGGCTGCTTTAACTGCAGGGAGCGGTAGGAGGAACAGCCGAGAGCCGCAGGGAGGGGCCGCTGCTTTCCGGGAAGGGTGGGACTCCAGCTGTTCCAGGTTCTGCCTCCCCCATGAGCAGGCACGCTTTGCCTCTGGCCTCAGCGGCAGGAGGCCTGGGGTCGCTACGCGGCCAGCATGAAGGCTTTGCTACACAGGCTCCGACTCCGTGGGTGGCTTAGCATCCACCATCAGCCGGTTCCTCCCCGTGCCTCCCACCCTCCGGCAGCCCCCCCCCCCCTCCGGCAGCCCCCCCCCCCTCCTGCCCATTGCAGAGCAGCTGTTCTGCGGCCTGCAGGAGGCGCTGTGGTGGGGGAGGGGAAGGAGCGGGGACGGGGCGCGCTGGCAGGAGGCAGGGCCGGCTGCCGGCACCGGCGTGCCAGGCCAGCGCTGGGGGCGGCCCCGTGAAAGGGGCGGCGGCCCGTGTGGCCACTTGTCTTTCCACGGTAGCCGCAATGCGGCGGCGGCCCCACTCTTCAGGCCGCACCGCAGCGCCAGCTTCTGTCTTCAGTCGTCCTGCTTGGGGGCGGCAAAAGCTGTAGAGGGGGGCCCTGGGAGCGGGGGGGGGTAGAATTGGCCCCCCCAGAGGCCGGTCAGGGGGTGGAGCCGGGCCAGGAAAATGCGGGGTGGGGCGGGGGCCTTGTGGAAGGAGGAAGTCGGCGCCTGGGCTTCGCTAAGCCTGGGGCTTCTCTGCTCGTGGGAAGATCTGCGAAAGGTGCGAGCTGGCAAGAGCAATGAAAAGGCTTGGGCTGGATGGGTGCCCGGGCTACAGCCTGGGACGCTGTCAGTCTGCTGCCTTGGAGGAGATGTCCGTGTGTGGTTCAGGCGATGGCCAGGGAAAGGGGATAAGTTGCCAGGTGCCTGGTTTTCCACTGGAAAGTCCAGATAAAAGGGGGACCTGGCAGTGTCCATTCAGATGTATTGACCAGACACCAAAAGTCTAGTGACCCGGGGGCGGGGGCAGGGGTGGGGATGCCGGTGCGTGGGGGAGAACTGGGTCATTAACCTGCGCCAGCCTCTGCTCAGTGAGGTTCGCCTCCTACCTGCAGGCAGACGGGCAACAGGCTCCGAGTCAGACGGCAGCTCCTGTCCCAGGCCTGCAGAGCAGAGGAAGCCCAGCTGGTGGGGGAGGGAGGATGAGAAAATCCAGTGACAGGGAGTGAGGAGATCAGCCAGCGATGGGGGAAGGGGGAGAAAGGAGTGAGTAGGGGGCAGGGCTTCGGAGGAGGAGGTGGGGCAAGGGCGGGGCCTCGGGAGTCAGGTTTTCAGCAACTGGGAAGTTGTCATCCCACCGCAAAACACTCACTGGTGTTTCCTTCAAAGTTATAGGCCCCATGTGATGTTCATATGACAATCCAAAAGTTTTACTTGTAGAATATTTTTTCTTACAATGCATATTTAATAAGGATTGTGAATCTGATCAGATTAAAAGGAAGCAAAACTGCCTGTGTGTACTTTGTATTAAATAATCATTTGCATCATCTACAAACAAGGGATACAGGGGCATTGAGAACCATATTTCTGTAAAATATCAACCTATGAGGAGTTTTTATCACCAGAGAAAATACATCAATCTGTGTGGTTATTTTTTTTAAACGGAACCTTCCCAGGGTGCGCACAGCAAGATACAAGAGCAACTTTAACACACCTGTCATAAACTATAACCCAGGTGACAAAAGCACTGATTTATGGGATTTTACAAATCAACAGCCACTGGTGGTGCAATGTTAAAACTGAAGGCAGGTTTTGACCACTGTTGCCAATTTTCACGGGGTAAAGAAGCACCCCGATTTTCACAATAAGCCAAAAATCAAGCCAATCCCATTTTAAAACAAGGCCAAAACAAGCCAATCCCTAAGAACCACAACACTCTATGTGACTAGATCCCCCCAGTGTGCAGTCTGAGACTGTGGTGGGCCTGCTGTGCACTCCTGATGCTCTTCCCCCCCATTGCCCCCGCTTGCCCCTGCTTGCCGGAAGCTGATCAAAAAAAGAAGCAACAAGCTACAAGCCAAAAACTAGCCAACAAGCAACTCACAAGCCAATTAAGCAAAAAACAAGCCCAATTTCTGTGTTGTTTTTTTGGTGTCGGTTTGGCATGTCAGGTTTTGACCCTAGTAGCCCTACATTAAAAAAACAACCCCTTATTCTACAGACAGAGGGGCGGGGTTGCAATGTGTGGGGATGCATGAGTGCTATAAAAGGGGATTCCCAAAGGATTTTTTAAAGAGGAATTTTGTTCCTTGTTTTTCAGACTTTCTTTATTAGGTTTCTTTAGTAAAAAACAATTCCCTTTCGGAGAAGCACTTATTACTTAGCAGTTACGTTGATTTAAGAACACTTAACTTTGTTCTCAGAGGATGAAATTTTACCGCTGTGCAGAAGGCCAGCACAAATGCCAATTCCTGACATTTTGAAAATAAGCATTTTAATGGTTGTAATTTAAAGAAACCCAATCAACTTGAAATCTAGTCCATTTTAAGAAATAATTAAAAGTAGTTTCAAGTACTGCAATTACCCTTCACTCCCCCTACCAATTTTTGTATTTTTACAATCAGTATTCTTTTTGTTTTGGTCTTGTCTCCTCTGCTCCTGTGAGAGATGCCCATACAAAAAACACAGGAAGCTGTCCGTCTGACTATACACAAAAAACAGCAAAATAGCTATTTACAAAGAGTAAAACCAATCCTTTTGGAGAGGGTTATCAGTAGCACAGGAATTATGGTCTCATCTAAGACATATTTCATTCAAAGAGCTGTCAAGGGCACCAAGTAAAAAAGATACCAAACAATATTTTCTCTTATTTCTTTAAATTTTTAGTGGCTCTTAGGTGCTACTAGTTGGTTTAAAATATTCAGACAAGCATGTGACGTAGAAGCAGATGGTGTGGTATCCCTTTACAGTACTAGAAGACATTTCCTTTGAAATAAGATCATTATGTAAAACAAGCAAAGAAAGTCTAATAGAAACAGATAGGAACTATAAAGAGAGGAACATAGAAATTGCCATACCGGATCAGACCTGCGGTCCTTCTAGTCCAATACAGTATCTCCAATAGGAGTGGCCAGTACCACATACTCCAGAGGAAGGTGCAAGACACCTTACAGTAGTTAGTTACGGTATAATGAGCCCACAGACTGACAGCATTCTAAAGCTAGGACCAAATTGTGAAACTAACATGATGCTTGACACCATCACATAGTTCACTCTGCTTGTGTGTTATAGCCCTTTCCCCCACCCTCTGTCTGTCTTTCTATTTAAATTCTAAGCTCTTCAGAACAAGGACCATCTGCTATTCTATGTTTGTACAGCATCTAACACCATGGGTCCCTGTTCTTGGTTGGTCCTTAGATGCTACCGTAATCAACTTGATTATCAAATAATAATAAATAACATATAATTTCAGCAACAGTTTTAAGATGACTGATTCAAAAAAATGAAGAAGAAAATGGTTGTTTTTTTCTCCCTCCTGTTACCGCGCAATTTCTTTTTTAGAGTTACTGACAGCAGACATTACAGCAAGTGTAAATTGTGCAAAGAGAGTTGTTTGTGATCCCATTGGCATGGGTGCATGGTACATTTAAAACTCTTACAAGAACTAATAACAGTGACATACTTGTGTATATAGTTGGGGGGAGGCTAGTTAAAAGAGAGAGACTACAATCTTCTTTCGGATAAACAAGCTTGTAGAGAAGCAACAAGCAGGTTGCTAATATTTGCATGCTTATTTATTAACATATTTGGACTCAGAACTTGTACACTAAGGGTCCTCCAGAAGCCTAGCCACCTTTATCTGGAGCTAAAAGGGAATGAGCAGTATTTCTGCTTAGCGAGACAGAGCTTATAGCACAAAACAGAGCAAATTTGATTCCATCCCATAGAGAGCAGTTGTGCAAATACACCAAACTTCTGCAGCAGGAATAGCAGCTGGTAAGTGGGCCTTTTGACAATTGTGTTCGTAGACTCCAGATTTATTCAGGCAGGATGCAGGATCCAGCTGGACCATGCAGAGTAGGCAGGTGCTATGCCAGGATTGGGCCAGTGGAAAATTACTTGTTATATTAATTTTGCTCTCTGCAGAAGTATTAACCATGTACATACATTTAAATTTTTTTTTAAGTCTTTGCACTAATTGATGAGTTTCCATAATCAATTAATATGATTTTTAACTCACACAGGGTGGCATGGAAAAAGTACTGCAGAGGATGAGATGTCTCCCAGTGGATCAGGGGCTGCAATCTGTAAAGTGTTGGGGTTTATCCCAGCTTGGTTCCCTTGCAAATTAGCAGGGATTCGCATAGAGCAAAATGTTCCCTCCACTTGCTTCCCTTTTACAATTAATCATGTTCAAAATAAAACAAACTCAACAGAAAGGTTTAGGGCAACTGTCTGGTGAAATGCAAATATTTTACTCCTTGATGGTAAATCTGTGGATCTTTCCATGTGACCAGCTGCAGTAACCTATTTTGTGTTCTATACAGTGTAAAAGATCTGTTATCAGCTCTATATTATATAGACATATCAACATAAGTCAAATCTGCTTTTCCTGTGAGATCCTGCTACTATTTTGTTCTGCTAATTATAGTAATATGTCATCTTGCTTGTGAGCTTACATTCATTACAATCAATACAACTACTTACTTTGCACATAGTTTTTGTGATTATTCGTTAATGTAGAAGAGAAACTGAATATGAGACTATGAACTTGGGCCCACTGAAATCAATGGAATTTAGGAGCCTAAATACCTTTGAAGAGCTGGGCCTAGCACTACGAAATAAAGAGTATGAGAGAAGTGCATCATTAGGGAGACCTAAATATTTTATCTCAACTATCATAGTTTGTAAAAACATGGTGCAGAATTGTAATCTGTTATAGATAATTATGTTCTAAAACCACAAATCTGGGTTTAAAAAATCGTTTTAGGTTCTCATTCAAATATACTGAGTCACTCATCACAGCATTTACAACCACCCAAGCACTTAAAAGCAAAGAAATGAATAGTTGACAACACTGGACCTCTTACACTGGCCACATGACAAACACAAACGCTGGTCCCAGTTTAACAAGGTATTGAAGCACATGAGTAATCCACAGAATTCAGGGGAAGAGAAGAGGTACTCCCAACACTCCTGCAAACCCCAGCTAGCAGATGCTCCCTTGGTGACCGTTGCCAGCTGGCAGAGTGAACTCTCCACTGTGTTGCCAGAATTCTGGTCAGCGTTTTGTGGTGGGATCCCCACTGACCACGTGATGGACCCTCTGCTACTGTTAGGGACCTGGGTGGGACCTGGTGGAGTAGGGTGGCCCAGGTCCCCCATCCCGTCCTGCCAACCCTGCCCCTGGGGTGGCAGCCTCCCCGCCTTAGGCCAAGAGACCTACGTTTGTCGGCCATCTCCCTGAGCCAGGATATCAGATACGAGACTGCTTCCTGCTCCGCCCCGCCCAGGGGGCCAGAGTTCCTAGACTGCTGGCTGCTCCACCTTGCCCAGAGGATCAGAGCCCCTAGATTGTTGGGCGCTCCGTGCTGACCAAAAGGCCAGAGCCCCTAGGCTGCTGGCTGCACTGCCCTTTGTGAGGGCCTGTGCCCTGGACTACTTGATGCCTGGCCCCTGCCTAGGTGATCAGGATAGTGGAGGACTGCTAATCCCCCTTTGAGCCAGTCTTTCCAGAAACGCAGGAGTGAGGAGGCCTTCCCTCCCTCCGAGCCTGATGGGGAGGGACAGCTGCAACCTCCTACATCTCTGGTGAGAGCAACCTCAGCCCCATAGTTTAAATGGGAGGTAGGCGCCTAAATACCTTACAGGATCTGGCCCTAGGACTCCAAAGTCTTTCGGATGATAGGTAGAGAAAAAAATGCGAAAATAGGAAAGTTCTTGTGGCTCCAAAAATGGCTTGAAGGATTTCCTCCAGCCGAATCATCAAGGAAACACCTGTGAGTTATAATGGTATTAGTCACATATATGAAAACACACAGCTTGGCAAACTTCTGCAGTGCTCTGTTGAAATCAAACTGTAGACAGATGAATGAGGAAATGAAACAAGGAGTTAGAAATACGAATTTAGGATTTCCCAACAGGACTTTCTTCATAGTGCTGTTCTCTTCCCTGCCTGTATTTGCACAATTGTTCCGATTAAGATGAAAATCAATACTGTCGTGTTCTGGGGTGGGTTTTGTTTTTAACATCTATCAATTGCATGTGTAGTAAGGTACAAATCTAGGCCTGGAGCTGGCAAGAGCAGTGAAAAGGCTTGGGCTGGATGGATACAGCTTGGGACACTGTGAGTCTGCTGCCTCGGAGGAGATGTCCAGGTGGTTCAGGGGGCGGAAAGGGAGGCCCCGTCTACACTGGCTAGTTTCTGCACAGTAAAGTAGCTTTCTATGCTGTAACTCCCGAGGTGTACACACTGCCAAGCCACTTAGTGCTCAGAAGCTGCGCAGTTGTAGCACTCTAAAAAAACCACCCTGATGAGAGGCGTAGAGCTTTCTGCGCCAGGACTACAGTGCCGCTGTGCCAGTGTAGACACCATGGTGATTACAGCGCTGCAATTGGCCTCCGGGCAAGGGCGGCCTGTCCATACAGGTGAAGTAGGCGGTTGCCTAGGGTGCCAAGTTGAATGGGGCACCAAAGTTGAGGGAAAAAATCAAACTTAAAAAAAAATCAAATGAAAAAAATATGAACAACATGAAAAATATACAAATAAAATAATGACGATACCATTATTTCAATTCCCATGCACGTACGGAGGGAATATGAATTATAATTCATTTCTCTACATTTCTGAGAATTTATTTATATGTCAAATCTTTTATTTACTGCAAAAATAAATATTTTAGCGAAAAAAATTTCAATTTGCAACGTAGGGTTAAGATGACCCACTCCGCAATTTTGATAAGCAATAACTCGGCCACATTGAAACAGAAGAGCTGCAATGCTAGTGACGCTTAACTCGAATATACATCAAGGTCGCATAGCCGGAAATTCATGTTGAGTGGAGATATCGTGAGTTGATACATGTCAAAGGGTCATTTTAACATACGTCGCAGGTAGATGGTTAAGAATCAAGCGAATACTGTGGAAAATTGTGTTTCTTGGTAATAAAGAATAACATCTTTCAGCATTATCAATCCAAAATGTGAGTATCTTTAAGCGTTATTAAACCTTAGCGTTATTATCGGGCTGTATAATTATGAACTATGCTTTGTTATAACTGATTCACATGTAATAAATAAGGTCCATAAAAGAAAAGTAACAGCGTTAATGCTTAATAGACTACGAAAGTGATGACGTCACACTCCAAGCAGGTAACCTTGAGGAAAGGGATTACTTTCCAAACAACCGGTGTCGGGTTATAACGTCGAAAAGGACATTTTGTTTCTGTGTAAACGCTGTAACTAACTATTTTAATAGGTAAGTGAGTGTATGTTACTAATCACTGAACCTTTAAGCAGTGAAAAGACGGGTTGGGATGGCTGCAATGTGGTTTAAATCGCCAACCATGTGGTGTGTCAGTCATCCTTAACGCTATAATGTTTGCAGTCGTGAGCACAGTACATAACAATATTCAAATGTCCCATGGCAGAAAGAGGAAAAAGAAAACCCTCAGGAGCTGAGTATCATAAATGAAAGGCTGAGAAGGAGAAGGACCAAGTAAAACAGCAGGGATCCTTCCTGAAATATCTTCTCTTTAATCCAAATAAATCTGGAAGCAGTTCACAGCATCCAGATGAAGGAATTTTACTTGGAGAGGAGGTTAGCTCACATCCGCATGGAAGCAGTTTGGAACATCAAGATGAAGTAAACTTACTTCTAGATGAAGGCAGCTCACAGCATCAGATTGATATGGAAGTGGAGAAAATTTATTCACCTTCAGAGACACATGCAGAAATTGAAGTAAATGAAGTAGAAAGAAGAAAGGATGAGGAAGTTACAAACAAGTCACAGTATGGGGATCCAGCTTCATAGCCCAGATGTGATGACAGTGTGCGGCCAATTCTCATGGAACATAGACCCAAACAAGTTCATGAATTTCCCTTCCCTAAGGATGGAAATAAAAGAAAATTCTCTGCTCAGCATTACAACAGGAAACTCATTAATGGGGAAGAAATTCTTCTAAACTGGTTACAATATTCAGTCAAAGGACTCTGTGTTTTGCTTTTGCTGCAAGTTGTTTAGAAATGAAGCAATTGGTACATCACTTACTGAAAATGGTTCGAAGGACTGGAAAAACATATCTTCAATTCTCTCCTCACATGAAAGAAGTACAGAACATTTGGAATGTTTTCAAAATTGGAAAGAACTTGAATTACGATTGAAAAAAGGAAAAACTATCAATGAAGAAAATTAACATGTGATCAAGGAAAAAGAAGAATATTGGCAACAAATATTAGTGCATCTGATTGCTTTATTGAGAGTTATTGGTGGGCAAAATTTAGCATTCTGCGGCCGTGGTAAAAATGAAAAATTATACACTCCAGATAATGGAAACTTTTTAAAATTTGTTGAATACCTAGCTTTGTTTGATCCAGTCATGAAGGAGCATCTATGTAAAATAACAGATCATGAAACACAGGTTTATTATTTAGGAAAAAATATGCAGAATTAACTGATTCAAATCCTAGCAAATGCCATTAAAAAGAAAATTGTAGAAGCTGCCCATTTTGCAAAATACTTTTCAATAATACTGGACTGTACACCAGATATGTGTCATGTTGAACAAATGATGACGATCGTTCATTTTGTGGATGTGGAAAAGTCTGCAGGTGAAGATAATATTGAAGTGCTCATAAAGGAACATTTTTTGGGGTTCATACCACTGAAAGAGACCCCTGGAGCATTTATGACTAAAACTATTCTACAAGAGCTTGAAACAATGTCATTATCTGTTGAAAACTTACGTGGCTAAGGCTATGTTAATGGGAGTAATATGAAGGGGAAAGACAATGGTGTGAAAAGGAGAATGATGGAAATCAATCCTAGGGCCTTTTTCGTTCCTTGCAGTGTGCATTCTCCAAATTTGGTTGTCAATGATGCTGCTAGATGCGGTTTGGAGGCAAGCAGTTTCTTTGACCTGTTACAACATGTTCATGTGTTTTTCTCAGGCTGAACACGCCGTTGGGAGATTCTGACTCGCCATGTGAATTCTCTAACTCTGAAACCACTTAGTCAGACAAGATGGGAGAGTCGCATTGATGCTTTGAAACCTCTTCGCTTTGAACTTGGAAATATTTATGATGCCCTAATTGAAATTTCTGACGATACTACCTTTACTGGATCATCTGGCAATACGGCATGTTCAGATTCAGAAGCTCTTGCAAACGGCCTTTCCAAGTTCAAATTTGTGACTTCACTCATTTTGTGGTATAATATCCTTTTCAAGATTAACCTCACTAAGTAAGCAGCTTCAGGAAAAGAACTTGAACATATATTCTGCTATTCAAAAACTGCAGCAAACTAAAAATATTCTGGAGGAATTCAGAAGTGATGAAGAGTTCGAAAGAACACTGGTAGATTCTGAAGAAATAGAATTTCCGACAGAATTTGAACCAGAGCCAGTTCACATTCAGCAAAAGAAACAGCAGTTTTTATACAAAGGATGAGACACACCCATTCAGAACCCAAAACAAAGGTTCAAAGTGAATTTCTACTTTGCAGTCCTTGGTACTGCTATTCACTTGGCTGACAAAAGATTTCAAAGATGCAGCAGCTCGAGTCAGTATTTGGCTTTCTATATGATATCCACAGCTTGCAATAGAAAACAGCAAAACAGATAAGAGAATTTTGTAGAAAACTGAAGTCGGCATTGACTCATGAAAATTCAAAAGACATTGATGCTACAGATTTGTGTAGTGAGCTTCAGGCTTTTTCAAGACGACTTAAGAAACATTCCACTCCTGAAGAAGTACTGAAGTTTGTTTGTGAAAATAAACTCACAGACAGTTTTCCAAACATTTTTATAGCTCTACGCATTCTTTTAACTTTGCCAGTTTCCATAGCTAGTGGGGAACGTAGCTTCTCAAAGTTAAAATTGATAAAAACATATCTGTGTTCAACAATGGTGCAAGAGAGACTTGCTGGACTTGCCACAATGTCAATAGAGCATGAAATAGCTGGAAAACTGGATCTAAAAGAACTAGTCACTGAATTTTCAAAACTTAAAGCAAGAAAAGCCATGTTTTAAGAGCACAGAGTGTTTTTTATTTGGAGTGTTTTGTAAATACAGGTTAAAGTTCATTGAAGAGTTTTCTTATTTCTTTCTATATTGGATGTGGTGGTAATGGCAGTTAAAGCAGGATAGTATAATGGATGGTTTTGGATTTGTAATAATAAAAATTATAATTAACACTTTTAATGCATTTTTATTTGAAATCAGACTGAAATATCATCTAGCTGTCGTGTACAAATCTATTCTGCAAATTTCATATCTCTATTTTATCTGATCTCAGAAACATTGGTTGGACAGATGGACGGACAGACAAACCGAATAATTAAGCCTCTTGTTTAAAAAAAAACCACTTAAAAAACATTAAAAGGAAAAAAGGGGCAAAATGTTTCCCAGTTTACCAAAAACCTCAGCCTAGATCTGCCCTTGGGGATTGGGGGTGGGGGGCGCCAATTACGTGGTTCACCTAGGGTACCAGTTGCTGGCAGCTAGTCTAGGGCCACCCCTGCCTCCGGGAGGTGTCCCACAATGCCTGTTCTCACCTCTTTGGTCATCGATTTGAACTCTACTGCCCTGCCCTCAGGTGACCAGCTGTCATCCCCACCCCATACATTCCTTTGCAAATTTGAAAGTCCCCTTCCTGTTTGCTTGGTGATGCGTACAGTGGTCTCAGTGTATCTTTCCAGGTGACCATGCCTGCTCCATGCACCAGGCGATCCCCAGCTTGAAGCAACGCTGAGCTGCTGGACCTCATCAGCATTTGGGGAGAGGAGGCTGCGCAGTCCCAGCTGAACTCCAGCCGTAGGAATTATGATACCTATGGACAGATTTCACGATGCATGATAGAAAGGGGCCATGACTGGGACACACTGCAGTGGAGGGTCAAAGTGAAGGAGCTGCGGAACGCCTACCACAAGGCGCAGGAGGCAAACCACCACTCCGGTGCTGCGCTCATGAGCTGCCGGTTCTCCAAAGAGCTGGACACGATACTCAGCAGTGATCCCACCTCCACTGCGAAAGCCCCTGTAGATACTTCGTTGGTTCGCGTGCCAGTCGAGAGTGGACCGAGCCAGGTGGAGGAAATCTTGGACGAGGATGTGGAGGGGGACCCAGAGATGGAGGATGGCTTGGAGGCCAGAGATGCATGCAGTCAGGAGCTCTTTTCTACCCCGGAGGAGCCTAGCCAGTCACAGCAGTCGGATCTTGGCGAAGTGCAAACAGGAGAGGAGGCCTTGGTAAGTGGATCTAAGCTGAAGTGATCTGCTGGGGGTAGGAGGGTTGCAGAAATCAGGCTTTTCCCCCATCGCATGCCTATTCTGAGTGATGAAACAGGCTGTTGATAGAGTCCCTCACTTCAAGGGAATCTACCAAAGAGATCTCCAGGAAACTCTCGTGGAGATACTGGGCAATCCGCTGCCGCAGGTTCCTCAGCAGAGCTGCTTTGTTTCTTACCCCATTAGCAGTAACTTTCCCATGCCACTGTGCCATCAGCAGGGTTGGGGGAGGGCATTGCTGCACACAGGCGAGCCACATAGGGGCCAGGAGGAAAGCTGCTGGCTTGGAGAAGACCCTCCCTTGATTCCCTGCTCACCCTCAGCAGCAAGATATCTGCCATAATAATCACATCCTGTGAAAAGTGTGGGGACAGGAACGATTATCAAGCCCCCACGCCCCACACAGTGCTAGCTTGCCCCAAGAGCCACATGTCCAGCTTACAGCAGGGTCCGGGAAGAGTGATTCACCCTGCCCCTGCAGCTATTCACCATTTTGGGGATCTTGTGGCTCATGTGTGCTTGCCTGGGGTCGGCCAGTTAGTGACAGGTGTGTGAGTACTGGCTGTGTTTTAAAGCATTGAATCAGTGTTGTCTGTGTTGCAAACAATAGTGCTTCTGTAAAATGTTGCATTTACGTTTCACAGAGATGACCTTGGGAGACCAGCCTCCCTTATCTGTGGCAGAACGGCTGCGCAGAATTAGAAAGCAGCCATGAAGAACTAAGGAGGACTTTCTCTGTGAGGTTATGATGCACTCCGCCACTGAGAAACAAATTGAAGGAGTGGCAGGACAGCGAGAAGAGGGACCGAAAGGAGAATGCGGCACACCAGAAAGAAGCCACGGAACGGCTTTTAAACATTATGGAGCGCCAAGTGGACATGCTCCAGGCGATACTAGCTCTTCAAATCGAGCAGCTCCATGCCCGCCCTCCCCTGCAGCCGCTGTCGCAAAACTCTTTCCCATGCGCCCTCCCCCCCACACCGCCAACACACTGTTATCAACCTCCTGGCTCCATTCTCTACCTACAGCGTTCCACTTCTCCCTCCTCACAGTCCAGCACTGTGGACGTCCACTACCCACTGCACTCAACACCCATCCCTCTGCAGTTTGGCCCTGCTGAAGTACTGCACCCGCTGCACTGTACTCCAAAGGAGAAGGTTGGGTATGATCCCTGGACATACACAAATCTGTAGCCATCCCGGGACCCCTCCTCCTCGTGAGACCTTCCCTTCCCCCATCCCTGCTGATGATTTTTTTCATTTGACTTTCTCCTCCGGTTGTTGTCTTTTCATAAAAGAATTGTGTGTGTTTGTTTGAAAGCAATCTTTATTCTATTAAGCGAAATCACAAAGAGCACTTCAAAGCTACATACAATTATGTTAAGGTCCCTTCTTGCATCCTGTGCACCAATCACCTCCTAGCATTACACGCACTGCAATCCCAAGCATAGCAACGAATATTAGTGGCTTTCAGCCTCAGATTGCTTCCTCAAGGCATCCCTGATACTTACGGCCCCACGCTGTGCCCCTCTGATAGCTCTGGTCTCTGGCGTTCAAACTCAGCCTCCCGGCGCTGAGCCTCTGCGGTCCAGCCCTGAATGAAACTTTCACCCTTCCCTTCACAAATATATGGATGAATAGCACGTGGCTATAAGCATAGGAATATTGTCATCAGCCATGTCGAGCTTCCCACACAGGCCTCGCCAGTGAGCTTTTAAACGGCCAAATGCACACTCAACAGTCAATCAGCACTTGCACAGCCTGTTTTTGAACTGCTCCTTGCTGCTTCATAAGCCATGGCATTAAGGGATAGGCAGGGTCTCCCAGGATCACAAAATGGGCATTTCGACTTCCCCTACGGTTATCTTCTGGTCCGGGAAGGAAGTCCCTGCTTGCAGCTTCCTGCATAGGCCAGTCTTCTGAAAGATGCGTGCGTCATGCACCTTTCTGGACCAGCCTGCATTAATGTCCATGAAACACCCACGGTGATCCACAAGTGCCCAGAGAACCATTGAGAAATACCCCTTGCGATTAATGTACTCAGTGGCTAGGTGGTCTGGTACCAGAATTGGAATATGCATGCCATCTATCGCCCCTCTGCAGTTAGGGAAGCCCATTTGTGCAAAGCCATCCACAATGTCACGCACATTGCCCAGAGTCACAGTCTTTCAAAGCAGGATGCAATTAATGGTCCTGCACACTTCCGTCAACATGAGTCCAACGGTTGACTTTCCCACTCCAAACTGGTTAGCGACCAATCAGTAGCAGACTGGAGTAGCCAGCTTCCACAGTGCAATCGCCACGCACTTCTCCAGTGACAGGGCAGCTCTCATTCTCATGTCCTTGCGCCGCACGGCTGGGGCGAGCTCATCACACAGTCCCATGAATGTGGCTTTTGTCTTCCGAAAGTTCTGCAGCCACTGCTTGTCATCCCAGACGTGCATCACAATGTGATCCCACCACTCAGTGCTTGTTTCCCGAGCCCAAAAGCGGTGTTCCACTGTGGTCAGCACCTCCGTGAACGCCACAGCAATTTCATGTCACAGCTACTATGTGTGGTGAGATCAACGTCGCATTCCTTGACTTTGTAGTTTAAGGAATAACTCCACTGCCCCTCGTGACGTGTTAGTGAGAGCGAGCAGCATACTGGTCAGCAGTTTTGGATCCATTCCTGCAGCCTGAAAGAGGCAGGGCGCGCAGTACACAAACCGTTGAAAGATGGCGCCAAATGCGGACAGAAGCACAGGGACTGCTGGGATGTGAAGCAATGCATCATGGGACATTGGGACTGATCCCAGGATGCCCCGCAATCCCCTCTGCCTTCCCACAAGTCTTAGCAGCAAAAGAGAAAGAGGTGCTCTGTGGGATAGCTGCCAGAGTGCACCACTCCAAATAGCGCTGCAAGTGTGAACACGCTATTGCGCAGGCAGCTGTCAGTATGAACATACAACTGCGGTTTTCCTTCTGCCCTCTCTGAGCGGCGCTGTAACTGCTGGCGCTGTAACTTTGCCAGTGTAGACGTGCCCCAAGTGTGGCAACAACCACCACCACAACAGCCTTGCTCATATGGGAGGCACACTTCACATTTTTAAAGCCAGTCATCTTCCCTAGAGCTAGAACACACTGCTCCACAGAGACAGAGTCTGGAGGCAAAATCCATAGCCCCCAGCCACGGATTAAACCCTCAGAATCCACAATAAACTGCGGTCTATTCCCACTGGACTGGCCAGAGGCCAGAAAAAAGCCTGCTAAAACAAACAAAACCCTTGAAATTAATCCCACAACAAACACAAAAAACCAAAAGTCCATTTCCCAACAAATAGAAAAGCAGAGAGAACAGCAAACCACACACACTCTCAGCCTCCCTCCCAAACATCCCACCCCAACAGTCCTCTCAGAGAGAGAGAGAGAGAGAGAGAGACTGAAGAAACAGCTGAAAGCATGCGGTGGCTGACCCTGGAAGAAACCTAGGGGGGGTTCTTGGGTCAAAGGTACAGAGTTCTCTTGGTGCTGTATGCATGTAAGCAGAGTCAGGATGAGCTCTACCCTGACACCTGGTGACGAGTTGTGGTGGGTTGTGGAAAAGAACTTCAGGGGCTAATCTCATTTGCATAGGCACACCCACCCCGTCTAGATGGTCACTTAGCTGTTGTAGCAGCCCCAGTTTCTCTGTTATTGGGGCAGGAAGAATAAACTGTTATTATCCTGATTATATGAATCAAGGACAGTGGAACTGTACTTGGCCTTTTGTTATGATGGAGGGACTCGCCATCAACTGAGCAGCACTCGCTAGGCAAGGGTCATGGGTTCCAAAACCCAGTGAATTGAGAGAGGCTGGGGGTAGGTATTAATATCTTGTGTTATGGACCTTGCCCTGCCCACTTCCTGGATCCCAATAAGGCTATGGAGGCCTAGGGAAGGCTCTATATGCTAGTTATACACCCCCTGCCCTGCCCTTGTGGAATATCAGAGCTAGTTTTGATTCTACTGCAAGTCTAGTTACAGGCCGCTGAGCTGAATTCACTTTGGGTCAATGGTGCACCAGCAATGAGGCTCCCCTACTACAAGCTGAAATCACTAAAGAGCTAAAATTATTAAGAGCTGAAATCACTGAGTGTTGTGTTAAGTAGTGGTGGGGTCTGAAGATATATTGTGGGACATATCACAGGATGGCTGGCAGAGTGGAGCAGTTTGCGGGATGGCTGGTGGAGCAGAATGGCTGGCAGAGCAGAGCAATTCATGGGACAGCTAGTAGAGCGGAGCCCACAAAGAGAGGTGGAGCAGTCGACTTTGGACCACATAAGGTGCCCCTTAACCCCCTCCCCATTTCCACCCCGGCTGGGAAGTAAAACTCTGCAGATAAACTTTTGAACTCTGGAGCTCCACTTACCAGGGACAGAGACTTTTGGGTTGTTGGACTTTTGGGACTTCGGGTGACTTTGAGTTGCTGGACTCCAGAACCAAAGGGAAAGGACATGGCCCAATTTGCTTGGGGTGGGATTATGCTCATGGGTTGTGTTATGAACCCTTTTGGTGGTGTTTCCCCAACATAATGCCACATTGTTTCTCTCTGTTATTAAAAGACTCTGTGCTTGCGAGAGGGGAAGTATTGCCTCTGGGAGGCGCCCAGCGGGGGTGGTATATATTTGTCCCAGGTCACTGGGTGGGGGCTCGAGCCGGTTTTGCATTGTGTTATTGGAATGGAACCCCTAGATACTGAACCCGGCCCTTGTTGCTGCCAACTCTGACAGGCAGAAGGGTTACATGCATCCAATGAAGTGAGCTGTAGCTCACGAAAGCTTATGCTCAAATACATGTTAGTCTCTAAGGTGCCACAAGTACTCCTTTTTATGCAAAAGAACCTGTTTCCTGATATTTGATTTCTTCTGCATTTGAAGATACAGGGCTTTGTACATTTTTTGTAAATAAACTGCCTCAGATAAATACCTCTCTCCAATTTTTGCCCAACTGGAACACCAACAGGGCCCAAGACTTTGACTAGCTGCTTGGGTCAAAAGGGGCAACAATATGTACAGACGATTGTCAGTGATCCCCCTATACTTGCACATATGTACATTTTAAACTGTTACAATATGAAAAAAGTAGTGGCATACAATGACTATTTTTCCTACAAAATTTGGCCAATTTTCATGAAAATTTAAACAAAATACAGACACACTAATTTCAAGCATTTCCTATTATGCTGTGAATATTTCACAAATGCTAATATACAGCCCTCTCCATTATAGAAACTATAGGTGAAAGCCTGGCCCTATTGAAATCAATAGGAGTTTGCTATTGATGTCAGTGAAATTGGGATTTCATTCTGCGGAATTAATTCAGCCCTGCCAGTGTAAGCCAGGGCACAGGATCCCTCATGTGAGAAAATCCTGGGGTAGGAGTTGCAGCTACACAAGGCATATGCAACTTGAAACATAGTGACAAGCCCTGGCCATGCAGAATTGAAAAATACATTATCCCCTTTCCACCATTAATGCCATACTGTAGCTACTCCAGCCCGTTTGATCCTAAGGAGAGTTACGGGATGTCTACACTGTTAGTGGTTTGTGTCAGGTAACTTGAATTTGTAGGACTCAGGCTGTGGGGCTGTAAAGTACATTTGCTAAGTACATTTCACTTAACTACGATATAAGGCAGGCGTGTTAAACAGACTTGCCCACAAACCAACAAGACAAATATTTAGCAATCACACTGTTTCAAGGGCTCTGTGGTTAGCTGCATCTGTGGCCAGGTTACCCCTCTGCCGCCCCCCGTGTATGACCCCGCTCTAGCTTTCACCCCCAGCCCACCTGCCCTCTGGCCTGCCTCGACTCCCCCTCCCCGCTCCGCCCCTTTCTCCTCTTCCCCTAGCGGGCGGGGCAAGGTGACATCACGGACCCGGTGACACCCGACTAGTGTTGGCGGCGGCTTCTTGCCATAGGGGGGCGGGGTGACCTCGCGCTGCACGCGGGCGGGCTGCCTCCCTGGTGACGTAGAAGCGCCAGGGGCACGGGCCGGGGTCTGGCGGGTAACCCACCCCCACCTGATCTGGCGGCGGGGAAGGAAGGCGCGAGCCGTGGCCGGAGCTGCGCGCGGGCCTGGCCTCGCTGCCGCGGAGCAGGGGGCTGAGCGCGAGCGGCCGGCGCGGCCCCGGGCGGTTCCCCGCGCTGCAATATGTTCAAGAGAATGGCTGAGTTCGGGCCTGACTCCGGGGGAAGAGTGAAGGTGCCGGCCGGGGCCGGGGCCCTTTCTCCGCCGGGGGCGGGAGGGCGCCTGTCCCCACCTCCCCCGGGCGCGCTCGGCTTGCTGGGGGCTCCGCACGGGGAGGGGCTGCGTAGCTGCGCCCAGTGCCCGCCGCGGGGTGCAAGCAGCCGCGGGGGGTGGCGGCCCCGGCGCGTTCACCGCTTGGCAGCCCCCCGCCCCAAGGGCCAGTTCCGCCGCCGCAGCAGCGCGGGTAAAGCCCGCGTCCCCGCCAGAGCCGGCCAGGGTGAGGAGCAGCAGCAGCCGCCGGGGGGAGCCCCGCTCGCAGCACGCGGTGTTAGAGACCAGCCTTAACCCGCGGGCGGGGCACCGAAGTTTCCTGTCCGTACCACAGAGCGGGTCCCGCCATGCCCGCTGGGCGGGGCTGGGCGGCTTGAGCCGGAGGGCAACTCGGTCTCCCAACGTCACCTGGCTCTTGGCCTCTGCTGAGGGGCAAAGAGAGTGGTTGAGCACGCTGCGGGCGCTTCATAACTGCTGTGCTGGTCTTTTGGAAAACGCATTTTTCACCCCTTCTTTTTCCCCCTTACCACGGGTAGCCTCCATACTGGAAGGTTATTTATGCGGCTCAGAAACGTTAATTTCTCTGTCAGATGGAGTCTCTCAGATCTCATAATGATAAAATACATGTTTTAAACAAAACAGATACAAATGGCAGAATAGCTTAAATTGTGAAGTAAAAATAGCAGCTGTTATATATCATGTGGCTTCTCAACAGGATTAGTTTCAGTTATCATTTATGAGCGGCTGATCATTTTTCTTTTTTAAAGGGTGTTACTATTGTGAAACCTATAGTTTATGGAAATGTTGCACGTTATTTTGGAAAGAAGAGAGAGGAAGATGGACACACACATCAGTGGACAGTTTATGTAAAGCCCTACAGAAATGAGGTAGGCAAAAAGTTGATTATTGACCAAAAGATGAACTAGAAATGTTTACCATAAATTGTCATCTGTCTAGATATAGGCCTTAATTCTGCAAACACTTACGGCATGGCTACACTTGCAGATGTAGAGCGCTTTGAGTTAAACCAGCCTTTGTAGAGTGCAGTAGGGAAAGCGCTGCAGTCTGTCCACACTGACAGCTACAAGTGCACTGGTGTGGCCACATTAGCAGCTCTTGCAATGGCCACAGAGAGAGCAGTGCATTGTGGTAGTTATCCCAGCATGCAGGTGGCTGCAACATGCTTTTCAAATGAGGGGGAGGGGTGGAGTGTGACAGGGAGTGTGTTATGTGTATGTGGGGGGGGAGAGAGCATGTCAGCATGTTGTCTTGTAAGTTCAGACAGCAGCAGACCCCCCCTCCCCACCGCCTCTCTCTCTCTCTCTCTCACAGCATTCCACAGTCATGGTTGCTTTGTCTCAGAGCAGATAAGCAGCCGGCTGTCAGAAACGGAGCTTTCAAAGGGCATATCCGCATTCCTGCAGCGATTCCAAAACAATGAGAAGAGTGACCACTTGACTTAAGGGGATTACGGGACGTTTCCAGAGGCTGATCAGAGCGCAGTAATGCAATACCTTGTTCACACTGACAACCGGGCGTTTCAGCCAAGGCGCAACAAGTGTTTAATTTTCTTGCCCAGGTGGAGTACCAGGAGCACTCTAGCCGTGGAGTCAGAGCACTCTACGTGCCTTGCCAGTGTGGACGGGTAGTGAGCTAGGGCACCTGGGGCTGCTTTAATGTGTTCTAATTCACAAGTGTAGCCAAGCCCTTACATTCATATTTAACTTTAAGCATGTTAGTGGACCCATTGACTTCAAAGTTAAGCACATGCATAATTGCACAATTGGGGCCTTACCTGTTAAAATATAGCAAATGTTGTAATGACAGTGTCACTCAAGAAATGCCAGAAAGGCTCTTAGCATTGTGTTGGGGTCAGAAGAAAATACAGGCACAGTTAGAATAGCTTCTTCATCTCCAGTATAACACATTAATTATATGTACAAATTTAGAGCTGGCATTAGGGAAAAGGTGTGCAGATAAGTGTTTGGCAAAAGGTGAGTTATATAGACTGGCAGTTAAAAATAATCTATATTTCTGCAAGGATCATATAGAAAATAAATTAGATTGATGTCATCAGAGAGAAATGTAGCAAGAGATTATGTGGATTTTTTAATCTGGAGTATAGCTTGGTTTTGGCAGATAGTTAAAGTTTGCCACATTAGTAAACATAATAGATATGTGGAGGGGAAGAAACAATGAGAGAAACTGTACAGTGTGGTTTAATATCTGGAAATAATTGGCTACAGTGTTTACATTTTAGGATATGTCTGCTTATGTGAAGAAAATTCAATTTAAACTACATGAAAGCTATGGTAATCCTTTAAGAGGTAAGTTTGTTTTTTTATGGTTTGTACATAGCTCTCACATAATGAGACTATAAGTTATCTGTGTTCCTGCCACTATTTTTTTCACTGCAGTTGTTACCAAACCACCATATGAAATCACTGAAACGGGTTGGGGTGAATTTGAAATCATCATCAAGATATTTTTTATTGATCCCAATGAAAGACCTGTAAGTACATTTTTTGGCTTTTAATAAACCTTTATTTATGTGTAGTGTATTGTGCATTTATAAAACTTTGACATGGGATGCAGTTGACCAGAAAAAGTTCTAATACTAAGTCACAGCATGTTTAATGTCTTCATTACTGTATGCCTACCCTTCACTTTTGGATGCATCTTCAAGATAATGTGTGCTATTACTCAGCTTTTGGAGTCATTTTTTATTGTGCATTGAATCCCAGTGCATAGCTGGCTTTCACACTTTTAAACTAAGTATAGATAGGGAAAGCACGTGTCAAGTAGCACTGTGGTGCCTGAAGGTGGGAAGGGAATGCCTACTTGTTGAAAACAGAATTTGTAAATTACCATGATCGCAAGAGCTTAGTCCTTTCTCCTTGTCCAAAACTCTCAAACTCTTTATGCTTTCCTTGACCTGATTAACACTACGGAGGAATATGATGGATTACACACTTTTTGAATGGTGTTGAAGGAAGGAAAAGAACTGTAAGGTGTTCCAAAGAGGATCAAAGTAGATAAAATAGCTTGGATTGTCTCTTTTTTCCCTCCCTGCCCTCCATTATGTACAATTCTTCCAACTGGAAGCAGGTATTGGCCATCTCTGTGGCACTTAACTGGTTTGCTTAAGGGAAGGAGTGGAAAGGGCAGAGTTGTTGGGATTTGTTGATTAGAGCCAGAGCCATTGTGAATCCATGTTGCTTCCACATGGATGGCCTGGCCTCCCATGAATAACCAGGGGTTTGTAGGTAAGCTCACAGCCTATTCCATTACCTATCACCTCCCACAGAATAATAGAAAAGGAACTCTTGGAGAAGAACTTCATCGAGGGGTGATATAAATCTAGATTAATATTGAGAAGCACTTCCTAACTGTGTTTTGTTAGGCATCCGTATGCATAGGGTCCCACGTGAACCAAGTGATCTTTTCTGTGCTCAGAGTTTGTCTACATGGTGAGCTGGTGCACAGAAACCTAGCATGTGAATCTATAGCCAGCTACATCGTGCTTGCAAAGTTCTGTAGCGTGCTTTGACTTACTGCTGTTAGTGCTGTAGCTGTGTCCACATGGGATATTGTTGTGTGGCTAGCTAGTGTTCTGCAGATGCACTTCCTGGCTTGTTGTGCACCAACTCATTGAATGTTTTAAAAAAGGTAATTATTATAGTAGCATTTATAGATCAGTCTTCGTTTATCTTATTTTCTATTTTACTTTCCCTAGACCCTTTCCAAATCCAGCCAAACATTTGGCTTCAGGATGCTTAAGTTGTTTAACAATTAATATTAAATTCAGTTATTCTGTTAAAGTTTAAACAGTATCAGAAGATCGGTTTAGTTCTTGAATTCTTACAGGGTTTTAAAAATCCTATATGCTTGCACAGCAAAAAGAGCAATGAATGTTTTAATTCCATTCTGGTGTATCACTTATTTTTTCTTAAAGTGGTCATATTACATTTATTCAGGTCTATCTGTTTTCCTTGCACAGGTAACTTTGTACCATTTGCTGAAGCTGTTTCAGTCTGACACCAATGCAATACTGGGAAAGAAAACTGTAGTATCTGAGTTTTATGATGAGATGGTAAGAAAAGAGAACATATTAAAGGTTTTGTTTTTAAATAGTGAGATTGATAACAGGTGTGTATTTTTCTCCTCTATTAGATATTTCAAGATCCTACTGCTATGATGCAGCAGCTTTTGACAACATCTCGTCAGCTAACGCTAGGAGCTTATAAGCATGAAACAGAGTGTAAGTGCCAACTGATAATTCTAATGTCACACATGAATTTTAGAAGTTAAGATTAACCATTAATGTTTTTAATTATCTTTGTCTGCTGCTGTAAAGTGAAATTTGTATGTGGAAAGATCTCTATATGTTTTTGAAAAACATCTCTACAGACATATCTATTAAGTATTATACTAATTTTAGGATCTGAAGGTTTCAGATTTGTACATTTTTCACAATTGTTTACTTGTGAATAATTCTATATGAAGGCTGATAGAAATATTTATCGTTCATGTAATTCCAGTGAAGTCAGAGAGTAACACAAGGAATGAAAAAACCCCTGAGGGGTCCTTGTGCTACAAGGACTCCTTGTTGTTTTTGCTGGTACAGACTAACACAGCTACCACTGTGAAACCTCTCACAAGGAATGAAGTTGCCCAATAGATTTGAGGTGTGAACTTCCCCCGTTCATCTAAATAGGATATTCACTGAACTCAGAGATTGAACTTAGAATTGCAATATTTAATATTTCAACACCTTTACCTGAAGCGAGCAGCTATTTTGGGATGGAGTGAATAGTTACCATTACTTGTTTTCTAAATGAAGTTCTCAAACTTTCATGCTGTAGACCATTTCTTAAGATAAGACTTTTATAGAGTCACCTCCCTATCCAACCTCTTTCCTAATTCTTTGTTTCCTTTGCAACTATAATGCTTTCTTTAAGTATTGAAGGCATTAAGGCGATAAAATTAAAATAAACTTTATTAATATTGACTGGTGTGGCTATTTGACTTATCCCCTCCTTCAGATTTTGCTTCAGCTTTCTGATTTCCTATACCCAGAGCATAGATTTAATATATATTCATTCCACATCTCACATTGCTGACTATAACTCTGCTGCTCTAATCTCTCCAGGACACTTACACTTTGGTTCTGTCCTCCTGTCTGTATGTTACCCCTCTCATTTAAGTATTGTCAGTAAATTATATTACTTAAGATACTTTTGAGATACCTAAAACTGAGGACTAAGGGAGTCCATATAGCTTTGAAAGCCAGAAAATGCTGGATTCTAATCTCAGCGTTGCCACTGTAGTGCTGTGTCGACTTTGGTAAATCACTTGACTTTCCTGCCTTAGTTTTATCATCTGTGCGGTGGAAATAATGTCTTTACCAGTTTCCTCATTTGTAAAATACTTATCTCACAAAAGTACTGAGGATTATTTTTTGTATTTGTAGCTTGTTACTTTGTTAATTGGACAGTAGAAAATGTTTTATGACTTTACTTTTGAGCATGTCAAACTTTTACATTTAAACTAAAAAAATGGCTACATGTTTCTACTAGGCATGGATAGAAGTGATTTATTGCTCTACAGCCAAAGTATTAGAGGTGTTTCCTTATTTGCATTTCTCATAAATATGCTTGTGGAAGAAGATATCGAGTAGGACCTTCCTGGAGCATGGGCTGTTTAATTTAATATCCCACAAATGGGAGGGGTGATGTTTTTGCGATGCAGTGGAGTGCCAGTGTTCTATTCAGATTTCTGTTGCCCTGCCAGCCAAAAACGGAGACATGGGGAAAGTAACATTCTCACAATGTTTTTGTGCATAAGCTAAAAAGCTGGAATTTACAGTATTTCAATACTGCAATTTCTGTAGGATACTTGGAAAGACACATTCTGTGCCACTGTATATCTGAGACATGTAGAATAACTATTGTGGTAAGGCATTGAGGGCAAGGTGCTTTTTTTTGCACCTGGTAGGGAATAGGAGCCCAACTTCCAGCCATGCAAACTCCAAAATGGGATCTGAAGGTCCTTCTGGATTCTTTTAGGGTCCATGCATTACCAGTAGTGAAGATTCTGTGAAACAGATTCTGCCCTCTGTTACATTATATTGAGTAATTGCAATTTTGCAGTGCACTAAAAATTTTTTTTTCTTTGTCACCATCCCAGTTGCAGATCTTGAAGTTAAAACCAGGGAAAAGCTGGAAGCTGCCAAAAAAAAAACCAGTTTTGAAATTGCTGAGCTTAAAGAGAGATTAAAAGCAAGTCGTGAAACTATCAACTGTTTAAAGAGTGAAATCAGGAAACTTGAAGAAGATGACCAGTCTAAAGATATTTAACAAGTTATCAATTTGATAGAGACTTAGCTGTAAATAAAGGGACTTAGATCATGGAACAATGTTAACATATTCCCTCAAATTCATAGAGGGGACTATGTACAGTTTCATCCTTGAATTTCATTTCAAAAGATTGTTGTACATGAGGCCAGCTTTATAGATGAAAAATGTCTAGTGTTTAAACTGTCGAAGTATGTGCAATTTTTACTTTTCTATCGTTTTAAAGAATGTAATTCTTTGAGATCAGACTTTTTTAAAATTGCATTGAGTGCAGCATGGTAACTTTGTAATAAATCTCAGGTTACTATAATTTACAAAATGTAATCCGTTTTCATACTCCATTTACTCTTTCTAAAGTATTGGAGACAAATCTTTAAAACTGAACATTAAAATAGTAGTAGCCTTTTCACTGTTGGGAATCTGAAATTCCTCTTAGTTGTTGGCTTCACATCCAGTGTGATGAGTAAATTTGAAGGGAGAGGTTAAAATCTTTGGTATGCAGGTAGATTAAGCCTGTCAGTTTAAAATTACATCTGCACTTCTATTTTCTGATATTGGTATGAGGAAACAGTGGGCTGGCAGAGATTCAGGAAGATGAGATTCTTTAAACTAGCAGTACTACTGTACAAATGGTACAGAGACAAACTATAAAAATGTAGATCAGACTTATATAAATACAACCACATTACTTATATTCCAAGATGTAAGTTGACTTGTCATGTTTTGCAACTTTTTGTTGGCCTAATATATTATTATTATTATACTGTATTATTTGTTACCAACTCCAGTAACTCTAGCATACATCCTTACTGAAAAAGCAGTACATATTCCCCTTGACAGCTCTGACTTTATTCATAGGAATAAAATGTGACCTTGGAATGAAAAGCGTTATCTTCCCTGCTATTTTTTAAATTACGACTATACAATATAATCACCTGTTAAATACACACACAGACCCCAGGAATTAATGTGAGATTTTAAAGACTCAAAGCATTGGGATTGCTTTAAATTTGAGATTAATATGAACCGCCTGTTGACCATGACTTTAGTAAACTAAATACATTTAAAACAGTTCCATAGAAGTAATTTACTTCAAATAATGCAGTTTTTTGATATCTGCACTTAATATAGAACTGGAAGGATTTTTCCTTCATTCTCTGATCCCACAGTGCAGCTAAGATACGTGGGAATCAAATGAGAAGGCACAAGCCAAGACCCTTTGTTTAAAGGTGTTTCAAAGAGTTATAACTCCCATGGAACCAACTACTGTCTAATGTTCAAATAAAGCTGGCTGACTCTAAAAGATGGTCCAAGTGGCTTCCGTCTACAAATTGTTGCTGGTCTGATGCCTTGCAAGACTCATGAGAGGAGAATAGGAGTGGAAATGTACTAAACTGACGGGAAGTAAAATAGATGTCTATATTCCAGAACAGCAGCTCCTCTGACTCCTTGCAGCTGCTAATCTGGGTTTGAGTGTGGGCTGAAGTTGGAAAGATAGGATTTAGATAGGGCAAGGGTTCTCAAATGGGGTTATAAGCTTATTACATGGGGGGGGGAGGGGGTCGCAAGCTGTCAGCCTCCACCCCCAAACCCTGCTTTGACTCCAGCATTTATAATAGTGTTAAATACAAAAAATGTTTTTTTAATTTATAAGGAGGGGTCGCACTCGTAGGTTTGCTGTGTGAAAGGGGTTCACCAATACAAAAGTTTGAGAAATACTGATATAGGGGCCAATGGCTTACCCAAGCCCCATCAGCTCAGATGATGCCTTGTCACTCTCCCAACCTCTGAGCTCTGAGGGGTGACCCTTAAAAGAGCCACTATCCAGAGGAAGGATTGTCCAGTGGTTAGGGAACTAGTTTAGGATTTGGGAGACGATGGTTCAGTTTCTTGTTCTTCCACAGTGTGTGACCTTGAACAAGTCACTTAGCCTCTCTGTGCCTCAGTATCCCTTGTGAAATGGGGATAATAGTATACCCATAGCTCATTAAGGATTATGAGATGCTCGGATACTACAGTGATGTGGACAATGTAAGCAGCTTAGGTAACTTTTCCTGACTGTGATTGTAAAGGGTTCTTGGAGCTACTTGCTAGATTTGGACCTGTGAGGTGTCACTAGAATTTCAGGAGTACCATCACACAAGATTATGGGGAATTGCATTCCGTTTCCTGAGGTAGCTTTTAAGACGCTGGAATTTTTTTCTATTTTGGGAATAGGATGTAGGTGGGCAGGTAAAGGAAACCTGGGAATTTGCAGCAGTGGTGGGACAAAAATGGGTTTAGAACACATATTGAACCAATACTTACTCCTGCACAGCCCTGCCACACGAGACTGTGGGGGAATGAGGAAATCCTCTCAATTTTTTTAATCTTCACACTGAGCCAACGTGTGTGACATCTCCTGGTTTGAGTACATAAGTCAACATAATGAGACTAATGGGAATATGAGTAACATACAGTCAGAATTCTAGAGCCTCCAAAGAATTGAAACAGAACTTGAAAAGCTGTGTCATAAGTAGCCTAGCAGAATTTGATTTTTATTTTTTATAATTTTGACATATCAATGTTTAGTTTTAAGCATTTTAAAATTTTTTATTAACTTAAATTTTTAATTGCAAGAAATTGGGGTGGGGAGGAGGGGTCAGGCAATAGGTGAGATCAGACCATAATTCTTTAATGACAATAGAGATTTGAGATTTCAATAAGTTAAAGCTTTATTGCCATTAAAACACAATTGTCCACATCACATCAAAATATACAAAATAGATATTCTTAAATCAAACTCTTCTCAAGCAGCATTTTTCTTATTTTGCCTATCTGTAAACTCTGGTTATTACAGATGTAAATTTTTGTTAATGTGTCTGGTGAAATGAACATCTACTGTCACTTACTGATGATCTAATCCTCCCAAGCCTAGTGATAAGAAAAGCTATGATTCAGATATTATTATTTCTTAAGAACCTATAAACACTATCCAGCTGCGTTTTTATACCATCGTTATCACCATAGTATTAGAATACTTTATTTAAGTGCAGAACTCGGCCTTAAAAATGGACCCAAGACTGGTGCTTTCGTAATAGAGAGCATGCCCGTAATAGACCAGTGATCTTTTTTTTTTTTCCTCCTTACTTCTGAGGCAATCAAGATTTTTTTTCTTGTCACTGTTCCCTCAACTTCACTTTTTATGCTTTTCTTTCTCTCCTTCCTTCCTTGCTGTTCCTATGGGAGGAGGAGACAGAAATAATAGTCTTAACTTGGAGGGAAAAAAATTAGTCACAAAATCTTTTCCTGAGCAGATATGACTGTCTCATGGAAAACAAGAAACTATTTCATATTACACTGTTCAAGTTCCTTGTGTGTATTCTGTATTTTTCTTCAATAGTAGAAAATTGTTTCTAAGGATGAAGAAAACATGCTTGAATTCAGCAGTATCAGAAAAATTCAGTTTTCCAAAGAACCTGTCTACAATTTTCTATCAGAATTGCAGAGCCTAAGCATTATGATTTTTATTGGATTGTAAGCAGTATGAGAAAACAAACTTTTCCAAAACTTGTGTGAAACTAAATATTGTGCCTGCATGTGACTACATGTGCATATATGAGTCATGGTGTTGGTTGGACACATGAATATGTATTCACCTTTCTAATCATGTGCCCATCTAAATCCCCAAGCTTGCATATAGTGTATACACCTAAAAGTCAAGACATCTGAACTGAGATGAAGCAGCACATGCTGGGACCTGTAGTCTGCATGATCTACATTATCTGGAGAAAGCAGCTGTGGGTTGTAATGGAAAGTTAAGGTCCATAGACTGTACTTTGGCCACCCCTGAGTAAGATGTTTTTCACATTATTCGAGACAAATAGTTATGGTTCATGATTTCTGGGGATGTGAATTTAAGTGGTAGCTATGTACATTGTTGACTCTGACTTTCTGCCTTCAGAGAATGGTTCTATCCTGAATTATAATGATGACACAGAGTGGTATTTTAAAATCTCTTCAAGAGGGGGAAAAAATCCCTGATTGTGCCATATGTAAAACAAAAGACTTCTTGATCTCACCCAGATGTATGATAATTTAGTCTCAATAATTGTCTAGCACTAAAGCTTCAGACTCTGTTTAAACTAATCGTTTGGTGGGTGAGGAGAAATATGGTTTATTTCCATTGTCTTGCTAGGTAAAATGTTCTGGATTGGGAGATAAACTTGTCCCATAATAAATCATGTTACAAGTTAACTAGTCCAGATCTGTTATCCTACTTCATGCATCAAACAGGTAGCTTTATAATTAAGCACAGTTTGCTATTTCCATTGCAAACTCCATTTCCCCCCAACCCCAAGAATTTTAACCCATTTTAACTCACAGCTGTCCGAGATGTGAGATCTAAATATTTAGGTTGGATGAGAGAGGAACTGCCAACTACCTTCCATGATCACCTTCCCTTTCACTACTTTTCAGTAGTAAAGAAAAACTCACTAAACTGCTGATCTGAAAGTTTTATGCTTCACTGTCCCTCTACAGCTTTTTCAGCATGGGGATGGGGTTGATTCTTCTGAGGGGGTGGTGGTTAGCATATCAGCCCGTTTGTTAGTCTGAGATAGAATTTTGGGTTTGACTTTTTCATATCCATATATCTTACGCTGATATGTGTGAAGAACAATGAACAAAGATACTGTGTGTTGAACTTCCCACAACCAGATGGGGTTTTTAGTACAATGGGAAGAGATAAGGGATAGAGCAGTTAAAGTGTTATCAGGCATAGTGGGAGTGTAATATATGAGCTCCTTTCTCAAGCCAAGGTCAAGCAACCAGTTGCGGGGAGGGGGTGGAGGCATAAGAAACACTAAAAGCCAAAGAAAAGCCTGGCATTGTCTAGAACACAACCTCACTCCTTACCCCCACATGGGATACAAAAGAGGTGGGACGAAGACCCATGACCCTGCAAAACAGAATGTGACCATAAGTGTAAGGAGTGTGATTAGGGGTGTGCACTGCAGGTATATTTGGGCCTGCTAAGGAGGAAGAGGTGGGAATGGGGAACAGGGACATAAGCAAGACTCTGCAGTGTCAGAGCTGGGAAGGGGGACATGGGGTAAACACTCTGCGGCGTCAGAGCTGGGAATGGAACACTGGGAATCAGACTATGCCGACATGTAGAACTATGGTATCCATGTTCGCTTGGAACTAACCCCAGTAAACATTGTATTGCCTGCACTTTGGACTTCTGGTCTTCTGCTTTCTGTGTGACGAGAACCAGGGGAGAGGGTGACGGGAAAGCCCTCTAACAGTGGTAGCTAGACAAGAAGTGCAGCTCTGTTGGGGCAGCCTGCCTGGCCTCATCCAACAATGCTCTAGGACAGTAAGTAGGTCACTGGTGGCCAAGACCCATCCTTGTTGGAGGGGGCACCCAGACTGGTGGTCAGAGGCCAAACTGAAGATATGGAAGCAAAGAGCGTTGTTGGCATGAGCCAGAGCGATGGATACTATTCTTCAAATGCAAACCTGGTGAGATCTGAGACCTCTGAAGTATCTAGATATAGCAAGGTGAAGTATCTCCTCTCCCTCTTACTCATTTTCTTTTGTTGTCCTTCTGTATTCTGTCTGTATCTTTTGCATTCTCATATTCTTTTATCCCGTTTCATTCATTTACCCTGCCTTGTCCTTCTTTTTAGCAATTTAGGACTGGTAACAGTTGTCAGATTGAAAGCCTTGAAGAATAAAACCCAGCACAGGAAAAATATGGATAACTAACTACCTGGTTGTTGTAAGAAACATTGCTTTATTTAACTTCTTCCGGAGAGTTATTCTTCCGGCTACACTGACTCATCTGTCCTTTTGGCATGTAAACTACACTGCTGAACCACTTACAACTTTATATCATTTATCACCATCCATTTTCAGACCTGCTTAAACCTGATGTGTAACTTACACCTCCATTTATATCACCGTTCAGTTTGGTCCTAGTATTTCTGCTTAAGCCACATCTCTAATACCAAGCCATTTAGAGCTGTACCCTTTGTAGATTTCACTTTAGAATGCCTAGGATCTGACATGAAGTCTATTTCAGGGGTTTACTCTAAGAATTTTCATGGTCAAAGGGAGAGATGGGGATGGTGTTGGGAAGTTTTCCCCTAAATGTATGTTTAATGACGTTAATGTTTATGTTTGAATTAATGTGTTTGCTGTAATGATTAGTATAAAATGTGTTAATTATGGAACAGAAATCAATGGAGTCCATGATTCAAGATGGTGTGCCTGAGCATTCTTGCCATCCACCAGAGCGGCAGCCAGGTATCACATTGATTCCCGCGGACGTCGAGGATCTCCTCAGTGACTTCGGGCCCACACCGTTGGCCAAGAAGACATCACTTACCATCACTCATGAACTATAACACCTACCTATATCCTGATTCCAGCGACTCCTTTATCTGCAATCCTGGTTCCAGTAGATCTTCGCTGAGGGTCCTATGCTCCTCTCTCCCGTAGGCCAAGTCAGGCTGCGAAGCTTGGTTTGGGGTCCAGGATTTGGAACCCACGGTGTCAAGCTACAACAAGATACTCCACCATCAGTTGTTTTGTCTTACCTGAAGTTGTCTCCTCTGACTCAGTACAGTCAGGGCCATTCCTATCCATACGCAAAATTCGCAGCTGTGCAGGGCAATGGGAAATTTGGGGCACCACATTTCCTGTGCCCTACGCAGCTGCATGCTGCTCCAGCCCCTGCCCTGCCTCTTCCCACCCCAGCCCTGCCCCCCACTCCCTTGAGGACTGCAGCAGGCGTTGGGCCTACACTCACCGGCGGCGGGAAGTGGAGTGACCCGGTCCCAGCCCGCTCTGCGCTGCTGGCTCCCAGCCGCGCCACTGGTGAGTGCTGGGGGGGCGGTAGCCCCCTGCCCCCCAAGCCGCAAGGCTGGGAGCCAGGGGAGCAGAACAAAGCAGGCTGGGGCCCGGTCGCTCCACTTCCCGCCGCCCCGTGAGTGCAGGGTCGGTCCTGCCCTGCACTCACCGAGCGGCAGGAAATGGAGGGACCCGGCTCCAACCCGCTCCACTCCACCGGCTCATGCTGGGGGGGCGGTTTCCCCCCGACCCTCAAGCCTGCTCCTGCTCCCCCATGGAGGCCACCCCCCCCCCGTGGAGGCCTGGGACCCCACATCCCCCCCCCGGGGGGGGGCTGAGTAGGGCACCAAAATGGCTAGGGACGGCCCTGAGTACAGTATTGGGGTAGATTGTGTTTTCCTTTAGTTTAGTTTAAATATAGCCACGGTTAAGGGTTGTATGGGTCTCCGGGCTTCACGTCCAACTGGGGGCAGCCACACTTGCATTTGTATTGGGTTGTTTATTCTAGTTATCATTCCTCTTTCCCTGCTATTGTCAATTTCCTTAATAAATCTTTCACTGTTTTCAAAGCATACATATCTCTCTGTCTCTTTTCTGTCATACACGAGAGGTGTATGGACTGACAAACTGCTTCCGCAGGTGATTAGATACTGTATGCCAGCTCAAGTTCCTGACCCTGTGGGCTAGGTTGAACGGAGGGAATACTCGGTCACTCTCTTTGTTGATTTGTTCCTTCCCACATTGGCTTGAGGTCACTTTCAGCGATGTTGTCGTGAAGACTATTTTGTTTGGGGGTTTTAATATATTTGTCATAAATCCTGAGTCCATTTCAGAATAATATTACCTTGCTCCTTAAATAGGAATACAATTTCAATAGCACTCCAGGCTGCTTTCCAAACACCAACAGGCAAACGTGCAAAATTGTCCTAACCATCTCAATAACAACTTAATAATTTGGTTTTGGGCTGGAAAAGGGGAACTTCTCACTGGGCCCATAAAGTAGCTTTTTACACTGAAGATTTTTAGCACTTTTTAAAAAATTCTGGAAGGATAATCAGTAGTGACCTGTGTCCAGGGGCCATTGGCAGGTACAGAAAAAAAAATACTCTTGAGTCAGACAACTTGCTACAATCTTAGGAACTATTTTCCCATTTGGGCAATGTTTTACTGCTCTTGGCCTTCAAACCAATACATATTTGTGTTTATGGGCTTTAGGTATATTCATATATCTTACATGTTTTTATCCCTGAGCATCATGAAGGTCTGAATATATCATGCTCAGGGGGTGATCATTGAGCCAGACCTTTCAGTATGATTTGTTCTTGCTTCTGTAGATGGGATGAAATCACATCTAGCTTGCTGTGAAACTTTTACAGCCCTGTGAGCCAGCAATGCCAATTCAGATATTTCTTGGAATGGGGGGCAGATTCCAATCCACATCCCTACAGCTTCCTCAGGGATCCCTGGACAGTTTCCCATCTCTTACCTACAGAGCACATGATCAGCCAATGCTGCCATGGGTTGAGTTCTCAGTGGACTCTCTTACCCTCTGGATGGAGGGGCAGCTGGGTCAAATTTCAGTGACAATGTAACCATGCACTCAAATCCATCTTCTGGATTGCTGCAGCAGCAGCCATACTGTACTTACCCCTGCTACTGAAATTAATTAAAGGATAAATCCTGAGGGTGAGTGCAGGGGGGAGGACGGGGCATTTGCACCTCACTGCTGTGAGCTGAATTTAGCCTCAAGTATTTGCCTGACTGCAGGGCTCAGTCATAGGAATTGTGTCTGGGTCCAAATGGAGATAATTATTGCATGACAGGGACTGCAACTCTCATTTATTTGTCAGGGTCCAGTTTTTATAACCCATGCTCCCTTTTTGTGTGCTTTTTCAAGGGGATATTATGTACCTGCAATTATATGCAGACAAAAATGATGTCACACAGATGTCCTATTACATGGCATAATTTGCTTGTGCACACGAGTATTTGCATCTGTAAGAAAACCAGGTTTTAAAATTTTGACTTTAACATTCAATTGCTGGCCGCTGAACTTGTCTAATAAGAACTTAAATAATAAATAATGCCATAGATGTGTGTAGGGTGTGCAAAACTAATAGATGGAGTCCCTGCTCTGCACAGTTTGCAATCTAAATTGAGATAAGTGTAACAGGAGTAAACATAGGTGGATTCACAGGAATATAGGAACGTAAGAACTGTCATACTATTTCAAACTAGAGTCCATCTAGACCAGTATCCTATCTAACTGTGGTCAGTACTCCATACTTCAGAGGGAAATGGTTAAAAAACATTCTTTATTTAAGTATGGAAGATATGAAGTAGACTGATGGCAGGAAAATGGTGACAACAGTGAAAGATCATGAGATGAGCTTATTGTTTCATATGCATCTTGTTCCTCTTTGGACTTTTAAAATATAATGAATTAGTATGGATTTCTTTTTTTAACCTGGGGTTTACGGTACACAGCATGCAAATAATTCATAATGGAATGTTTCAGTTTTAAGAGGGTCTAAGCCAGGACTCTAAATGATATAAGCGTCTAGTAAAACAGTTCTTTTACAAGGAGATATTACATGACAGAAACTGAAATTTACATTTAAACATTCAGGGGAAAACATCTTGGAAGTCCTGGAGAATAAGTCACAAAAAGAGTTCATCAACATCAGGATGGATAGCTCGTCTCATTTTTATCATGATATCTCATGATTATCATACACATTGTAAGGAGAGCGATCACTTTAGATAAGTGTGTTGGAGTGCATGGTGTGGTTGGAAGTGATCAAGGAGCAAGCTGGAGGTGGAGAGGGAAGGTCCGTGACCATGTGGTCCTTCCCATTCCCTGTAGAAGGGATTCACTAGCTCTGTACTGCTTGGGGGAAGGATTGCTTCCTTCCCTGCCTCTTTCCAACCCTCTCCTCTTTGGAAATTGTCATTGTACAGCAGAGTGAGATGAGCCCTGCTTGGCACTGGGTCTCTGCTGGAGCTGGAGAGTGGTAGTAGTCCACCCAGGTGATCTGGCCTCCAGGCAAATCCCTACTCCATGCCTGCCTGTGGGGCTGGGACCACTTCTAAAGGTGGGAAGGTAGTTCAGCTTCTTAATGTTCAATCTTTGGCCTGTCCTCTGGTGCTGAATTTGGCAATGTGGACTGCCCACTAGGATCTAGACTGAAAAAATACTCTAGGTCATTACCTACCTGTTTTGGATTCAACCTGATGCCTTAAAAGTTAAAGGTTGAGTCCCATTATCTTCTGAGTGATCCATTTCCGTTAGAGGTAGATCATCTCTGCATGTATTTAAAAAGTTTTACTTTCAAGAGAACAAAGACTAGCAGACTTTTGTCAGGAATCTTCACAACAGTGTAAGTATTCTCCATTGTTTAAACTGCTCTTCTCTGAATCTTTGATGTGCAGGCCATCTGGTGGTCTTGTGCAAATCTGTGTATTACAAATCTGCCTCTATTATTGCCTAGTAATTTATTAAGCTCACATCAATGTAAATAACATAACAACCATTAACATTTTTATATGTGGCTTTCCTGTGGAAAGACTTGAAATCATAGAATCATAGGACTGGAAGAATCTTGAAAGGTCTTCTAGTCCAGTCCCCTGCCCTTAAGGCAGGACTAAGTATTATCTTCACCATCCCTGACAGGTGTTTGTCTAATCTGCTCTTAAAAATCTCTAATGATGGAGATTCTACAACCTTCCTTGGCAATTTATTCCAGTGCTTAACCACCCTGATAGTTAGGAAGTTTTTCCTAATGTCCAACTTAAACTGCCCTTGCTGCAATTTAAGTCCCTTGCTTCTTGCCGTATCCTCAAAGGTTAAAGAGAACAATTTTTGAAAGAGAACAATTTTTCTCCCTCCTCCTTGTAACAACCTTTTATGTACTTGAAAACTGTTATGTCCCCCCTCAGTCTTCTCCTCTCCATACTAACCAAACCCAATTTTTTCATTCTTTCCTCACAGGTCATGTTTTCCAGACTTTTAATTCTTGATGAGATTCGAAATGCCAAGTATTTTTCAGTCATTGTTGATATCACTCCAGATTGTTCTCACAAAGAACAGACTACTATCGTTATTCGATATGTTAAGATTGTAGACAGCTCAAAATTTTCACTTGAAGAAAGGTTTATTTTGTTTGATAATTTTAAGAGAAAAACTGGAAAAGAAATTGCTGCTCGAGGCCTAGCAATTCTAAAAGGTTTTAAGTTAGATTTTCAAGTCTGCATTGGTCAAGCCTATGACAATGGATCTAATATGGCTTCGAAGTACAAAGGTGTACAAGCAGTTCTGCTTGAGCGTAATTCAAACTGTATTTTCTCCAGCTGTGGAAACCACACACTAAACCAGAGGTTCTCAAACTGGGGGTCGGGACCCCTCAGGGAGTCGCAAGGTTGTTCTAGGGGGGTCGCGAACTGTCAGCCTCCACCAGAAACCCCACTTTGCCTCCAGAATTTATAATGGTGTTAAATATATAAAAGGGGTTTTTAATTTATATGGGGGGGGGTCGCATTCAGAGGCTTGTTATGTGAAAGGGGTCATCAGTACAAAAGTTTGAGAACCGTTGCACTAAACCTTGTAGGTGTTGACTGTGCTGAATCATGCAAGGAAGCAATTACTTACTTTGGAACTGTTCAGCAAATGTACAATCTCTTCAGTAGCAGTCCACAAATGTGGGGAATTCTGAAGCAATATCTTCCTGTTTCACTGCATGGGATGTCCAAAACTAGATGGTCTGCACGGATTGATGGTGTTTAACCAGTTGTGCATCATCTGAATTCAGTGAGAAAGGCTTTAAATGAGCTTGAATCTCTCAATCTCACTGCACAGGCTCGAACTGAACTTCAGTCTATTCAGAAGCACATGTTCAAATTTGAATGCATTCTGCTGTCATCTTTGTGGATGAAGCTACTTACAATGATCCACCAAACTAATCTGGTAATTGAAGCATGCAGTACTACACTTGATGTTGAGAAGGATAAAACTGAAGGTCTTATCAATGACATTCAACAGGATCTTGAACAATGGGATGCGATCCTGACTGAGTCCAAATTAGTAGCACAGAATATTGGCATTTCATCTGAGTTCTCCACCAATCGCAACTTACCTACTGAATCCGATGCCAAGCAGCTTTATAGGGTCAATGTCTTCCTTGTCATCATTGACTCTATTCAATCAGGTCTTACGCGTCCATTTGAATCACTGTGACTAATCTGTATCCTTTTGGGGTTTCTTTGACAGTTCAACAGACTGAGTAATGAAGATCTACTTTCTGCAGCTGAACAATTTCAGCAACAGTACAACAAAGAAATCTCAAAAGATCTCAGTGACGAGATCATCTTCCTCGAATGAATCTATTCCACGAACTTTAAATTGGATTGCAAGCCAAAGGAATTGCTTCAAGAAATAATCGAACTTGGACTCTCTGGGGTGTTTCCTAATATCACAATTGCATTGCGTATTTTTGTCAGTTTGCCTGCATCAGTGGCTTCAGGTGAATGCACTTTCAATGTGTTGAAGCAGGTAAAGAACTATTACCATTCAACTATGGGACAAGAGTGTTTGAATGGGCTCGCCATGCTTAATATCAACTGTGACATTGCATGAAAGCTAGATTTTTCCTCAATAATTAGTGCATTTGCACAGAAAAAGGCTAGAAAAGCATTTGTTAAATAAAAAATTATTCAAATTATGTCTCACTCTTTTTTTGGTGCCTTATTTTGTTTTCATGTGTCGTCATTTTTTATTTTTATTATGGCTAGGGGGCCTCAAAAGCTGGAAGTGGCCCAGGCCCCTCTGGACCTCTGAGAGGGCCTGAATGGATGTTAAGGCTGAATCACTTTCTGAGGAGGTCTGGCCAGGTCAGGGCAGAGACACATTGATGAGGCAGTGGAGGGAAGCTTGCACTGTATCTGCCTGTTCTGTGGGACAAAGTGGGTGAGGTAATATCTTTTATTGGACCAACTTCTGTTGGAGAAAGAGACAAGCTTTCAAGCCACACCGAGATCTTCTTCAGGTCTGGGAAAGGTACTCCCAGAAAACCTCATGCTCAGAGCTGGCAATCTTGCACCTTTCACAACCGCTAAATTCACTAACAAAAAATATTCAAAATTAAAAAGTAACACAGTAGTATGAATTTGGCTTCCCTCTGCAAACTTACTGCTAAGCAGACAGAGTTATGAAAAAGAGAGAGACAGCACTCTGTTTCTTACTCTGTGATATTGGTCTCTTTGGGGAAGTTCTGCCTTTTTTCATAAGGGGACTTATCCAGCCCAGGGAAACTTCCAGAAGGACTTACAGGCCAAATTCACGTTGGTGTATTGGCACTGACATCAATAATTACATCAGGGTTAATTTGGCCCAATATGTTTTCCTTCTTCTCTTCTAGATTACTAACTCCTGAGTGAAAACAAAAGGAGAACTATCTAATTTGCACTGAACCAGCTGCTCTGCTTTTGCAGAGTCACAACAAGGAAAAAAAAATTCTTGACCACCATTTAAATATTTCTTCCAAAACACACCAAAGGGAAATGAAAATCAGGGCAGGGAGAGATGCTTCTCTGTGTATCTTAAGGGAAGTGAAAGTAATTTTGTACATTAGGAGAGGAATGCTATATCAAAGCTTAAGAAACCTAGTTATAGAGAATTAGATACGTAAAGTACGTCAGAATATACAGTAATACTAAGAAGAAAAGGAGGACTTGTGGCACCTTAGAGACTAACAAATTTATTTGAGCGTAAGTTTTCATGAGCTACAGCCATTTCGCAGAGATAGCTCTCTGATTGTGCTGGCTAAAACCTCCAAATGCATGTTCTAACCACCACAATAGAGATATATACGTTTTTGTGGGCACACCCATTACCCCCCTAAAATCTTGGCCGTAGGAGTTTCCTGACACTTTGAGTTACTTTAACAATCCACAAGGACTAGAGAGCGTTTATTTAAGTGCACTCTTTGATTCTGGAACAGTAAATCCAGCCACAAAAGATAAATATCAGCAACATGCCTACAACGTTCTAAAAAAACAAACATGAAAATCCTGTATGTAACAATGCAAAATATATATCAATAATGGGTATTTCAGTAAAAGTTCTCTTCACTTTCTCAGCTCCAATGAGTGGCTGTGCTATGGTTGGACTTTCTGCTAGCACAGAGATATTCCAGTACGCAGTGTACTGTTAACCTGAGTAGCACCTCTTATTCCTAAGGGAACAGGGACAAGGAAGTGGGGGGGGAAATAAATCAAATGTTATTTTTAATATTTGCTATGTAGTAGTCGTCATAAAAGCATACAATGTAAATACAGAAGATCTTAGAGATCTGTTGATGATTCATTTAAATTTGGCTTAATTTTTCCCCATAAGCAAACACCCTGTGCCTGATCAATCATATTCAAGCATGCAATTGTCCATACAAATCCCTCGTTACCAGTTGCACAAGAAGCTTAAACTGCTGTTGCAAAAATATTTAGATTTGCATATAACCACACCTTATGGAAAAAAGAAAAGGAGGACTTGTGGCACCTTAGAGACTAACCAATTTATCTGAGCATAAGGCTTTCGTGAGCTACAGCTCACTTCATCGGATGCTGTAGCTCACGAAAGCTCATGCTCAGATAAATTGGTTAGTCTCTAAGGTGCCACAAATACTCCTTTTCTTTTTGCGAATACAGACTAACACGGCTGTTACTCTGAAACACACCTTATGGTTTTCTCTGAATACATAGCCCGTCATCTTAACCCCACTACCTATCTACTCTCCAACAAACAGACAGACAACTCCTGTTGTTTTTATTCAGTCCTTACTCCAATTGAAGTCAAAGTAAGTTTGGCTTTAGTAAAGGCTGAAGGACTTGATCCACTGCGTCTGGACATTCCTAGCTTCTCGGACAAGATCATTCTCAAGGCAGCTAGCTCCTCCTGATGCTCACCCTCTGCGGCTACACTTCCATTTATAGTGCAATTGCTCAATGAGAGTGAGCATGGATATGTCTCCTTGAGGTAGAAATTACACTTCCAATTCTAAGTGTGGACATTCCCTAAGTATTTTGTGTGAGTGTATTGTTGTACCTCTGCTGAGCAGTAGCTGATTCAGGCCTTGCAAGTCAGTTTCCTGTTAGAGGAGAAATCAATGATGCAGAGCGTGGGTGTTTTCTTAATGCACTTTGTTTATTACACTATGTATGCCAGTCCTTGAACAGAGGTGGACATCAACAGCACACAGGTAATCCCCTCTTTCAGAAATCTCAGTCCAGATACCAATGCTCAGTTCCCAGGAATCAACTTTGCACTATGAATTGACTTCAGTTAGAGAAATTAAGGTAGTGAGCCAACCCCTTATTGTCAACAATTTCCCCAAAGAACATACATCAAAAAATAACAATATCACTTTTCTTCAAAGACTATGCTGCTCTCATGTTAAGAAAAATAATTTATGTGCAATAATGCCATTAAGGGACTTCTGCCATAGCTCTGTTATGGAAGGTGGGGGGAGGGCCTTGTAGTGACCCATCAGGTTAAGTTACCTAATACTTTCCCTTATAAAAAATTCTTGTAACTTTTTTTGAAAAGCTCTAATGTAACCCATGTGCCTAGTAGTGAGATATCTCTTTAAGAGACCCATTGGGGGGAGGTAGGAGTGAGTTGTGTCTGAGTCATTGTTGTGAGGCAGATTTAGCACTCCACATCCAGAAGCTTCTGGAATTGGGTCTGGTAGTTTTGGGTATGCTTCAATAGATTCCCTGTTCCTGGGGTCAGACTCCAGGAGGGCAAGCAGTCAGGGCAGCTGCTTTGCAGAAGGCCAAGTGCCCTGTGTGAGTTGGGAGAAGATGAGCCCAGGAGCAGAAAGCAGGCTGTTGTCTCTAACTCTGAAGCATTTTGCAGCAGGCTAGTGGTATTGTTAACCCTCTAACAGGGAAGCATGGGCAAGGCTAATTAAAGCAAGGGGAAATTGGGAGGGAAAAATAACTTCTATTTTAATTGTATGCTTTGAATGTTTTGATTTTAGCCAAACTGTTCTAGTTATATCAACTAGTCGGATTCACCAACTTTTCTTTAAATGTAGTAATGGGGAAAGAGTCATTTATATTTTGCTATTCTCAGTTTTGTATTTTCTTGTAACAGTTTTCTTTAAATCTACACACTTTAACTGAGTGTTTGGTTAATCAGTTAGCTGACTGACTAGCAGTGATTTCAGCAGAGGAAGAGTCTGCATGGATTCCAACTGAAGATTCCTACAAGCAAGTGGAAGGAAGATGTTTTAGACTCAGCAGACTGTATAGATTCGGTGCTCAAAGTGGGGGTCAGTGCTAACAAGGCCAATTCAATCAGGGTGGATGTGGCCCATTCCCAACAGTTGACAAGAAGGGGTGAACATCAACAGAGGGCAAATTACTTTTTGTAGTGACCCAGCCACTCCCAGTCTTTATTCGGGCCTCATTTGATGGTGTCAAGTTTGCAAATTAATTCCAGTTCTGCAATTTCTCATTGAAGTCTGTTTTTGAAGTTTTTTTTGTTGAAGAATGGCCACTTTTAAGTCTGTTATTGAGTGTCCAGGGAGATTGAAGTGCTTGCCTACTGGTTTTTGAATGTTACAATTCTTGATGTCTGATTTGTGTCCATTTATTCTTTTACGTAGAGACTGTCCAGTTTGGCCAATGTACATGGCAGAGGGGCATTGCTGGCACATGATGGGATATGTGCAGGTGAACGAGCCCCTGATGGCTAATGTGGTTAGGTCCTATGATTGTGTCCCTTGAATAGATATGTGGACAGAGTTGGCAACAGGTTTGTTGCAGGGATTGGTTCCTGGGTTAGTGTTTCTGTTGTGTGGTGTGTAGTTGCTGGTGAGTATTTGCTTCAGGTTGGGGGCTGTCTGTAAGCGAGGACCGGCCTGTCTCCCAAGGTCTGTGAGAGTGAGGGATGGTCCTCCAGGATAGATCCTTGATGATGCGCTGGAGAGGTTTTAGTTGGGGGCTGTAGGTGATGGCGAGTGGCATTCAATGACTTTCTTTGTTGGGCCTGTTCTTTAGTAGGTGACTTCTGGGTACCCTTCTGGCTCTGTCAATCTGTTTCTTCACTTCAGGAGGTGGGTATTGCAGTTGTAAGAATGCTTGATAGAGATCCTATAGGTGTTTGTCCGAGCGATCGGAGCAAATGTGGTTGTATCTTAGGGCTTGGCTGTAGACAATGGATTGTGTGATGTGGTCTGGATGAAAGCTGGAGGCATGTAGGTAAGTATAGAGGTCAGTAGGTTTCCAGTATAGGGTGATGTTTATGTGACCATTGCTTATTAGCACTGTCTGTGGGTTATAAAATAGCCATGTTATGCTGTAAAAATTAGGTTTCAGAATGGTAGCCGCATTAGTCTGTATCAGCAAAAAGAACTAGGAGTACTTGTGGCACTTTAGAGACTAACAAATTTGTCTGAGCATAAGCTTTCGTGGGCTAAACCCCACTTCATCAGATGCATGCAGCGGAAAATACAGTAGGAAGATATATATAATATAAATTAATTATATACACATATAATATAAATTAATATATACACATACAGGAGAATATGAAAAAAAAGGGATTGCCATACCAACTCTAACGAGAGTAATTGATTAAGGTGAGCTATTATCAGCAGGAGAAAAAAAACTTTTGTAGTGATAATCAGGATGGCCCATTTGACAAGAAGGTGTGAGTAACAGTAGGGGGAAAATTAGCATGGGGAAATAGTTTTTAGTTTGTGTAATGACTCACCCACTCCCAGTCTTTATTCAAGCCTAATTTAATGGTGTCCAGTCTGCAAATTAATTCCAGTTCTGCAGTTTCTCATTGGAGTCTGTTTTTGAAGGTTTTTTTGTTGAATAATTGCAACTTTTAGGTCTATAATTGAGTGTCCAGGGAGACTGAAGTGTTTCACTGACTGGTTTTTGAAGTGGGCTTTAGCCCATGACAGCTTATGCTCAAATAAATCTGTTAGTCTCTAAGGTGCCCCAAGTACTCCTCATTCTTTTTGTAAAAATTAGATTATTATTTGTTTCTTTATCATGAGATTTTATAAACTTATTTAATTAAATTCATTTCTTTAGTTCCTTTTGGGACTTGAATGTGGGAAGGTTGACCCTGTGCAATTCTTGCTGAAAATCCTTAGAGACTAAACTGGGTCTCCAGCTACTTTTCTATGGGAGTTGGGGTTTTTTTAGACACTGGAGAAGGGCAATGAAGTGAACTCTAGCCCACCACCTCCGTTTCTTCTGAAATGCCATTGTCACTTTAAGTGTCAGCAAAACTTTGGCAGCATGCCACAACAATAACTCAACATAAACATTCAAATTTAAGGTCAGGCCCACACAACTGCTACTGCAGCATCAGCAGACCCAGGGAGAGAGCTAGACTGGGCTCCCCATGACAATCTCATCCGCAGATTCAGCACGTGGTACCAGTATCCCATCCTCTTCTCTGAGAACACCACATGGAGAAGGAATTCCCCTCATTTTCTGGGGTTGGAAAGAAGAGAGTGATTTGGGCCATGCTTTTCCCAAATACATGCCGAGACCCAACACGTGGTGCCAGCAGCTCACTTCTCCCTGGGATAACAGCTTTTTCTTTCTGCCAGCTAAGGTAGTTAGTATAGGTTTCAGAGTAACAGCCGTGTTAGTCTGTATTTGCAAAAAGAAAAGGAGTACTTGTGGCACCTTAGAGACTAACCAATTTATTTGAGCATGAGCTTTCGCGAGCTGCATCCGATGCATCCGATGAAGTGAGCTGTAGCTCACGAAAGCTCATGCTCAAATAAATTGGTTAGTCTCTAAGGTGCCACAAGTCCTCCTTTTCTTTTTGTAGTTAGTATAGTAGCTCAAGCTGTGCTGAAGATGTAGGATTCAAATTCTACCAATAATGTGTTTTGGGGGAGGGTTTGGTAAGTACAGCAGCACATAATAAAATTTGTTAACCTTTTTCCTTTAAAAAAATTCTAAGAAATTAACTAAATTTAAAAAAACATTAAAAAACACATGTGGCAAACTCAAGCATTCAGAAGTTAGGAAATGCCAGATCTAAGGTTGCCCATACAACCTTACTCTTGGTGGAGTTCTGCGCCAAAAAAATAAAAATTCTGCATATTTTATTTGTCAAAATCACACAACATAATCATGTCAGTTTCAATTATTTTGGTAATTTATTTCAAAATATCCGTCAGCAAGTATGTCTGTAACAATATAGACCCCCCCCCAAAAAAAAGATTCTGGTAATATTTTTGTTTTGACAAATAGATTCCTTAGGAGGCTTATTAATACAGAACTTTGAGTAATTCATTTAAATTACAATACAGAACTGTATTTCCTGCATCTGTCAGAAGCAGTGCAAAGGCTTGGGGGAGTCAGGGGTAACAGAGGACCAGAGGGAGAGGGAAGGAGCCTGGGAGTGAACCTGGAGGGTGTTGGATGTAGGTGGGAGAAGGGTTTATTGGGGGCGGACGGGACTGTTAGGGAGTTGGGATGCCTCCCCCATGCAGACCCTGACTGACCCCAAGCCTCTCTCATTCAGTCAGGCACATCTATCTCTGTCCCCACAACCCCCCATCCCCATGGGTCTCTGCAGTCTTCTCCCCCATCCCCCTGTTCCGTGCAGCCTCCCTTCCCCATCCCCAGGCTCAATGCTGTCACCCCACTAGCTCCTGAGCCCATGCGCCAGTCTGTCCCTGCCCCCAGCCATTCTGAACCCCAGCAGCCGTGTGTGCCCTACTCTGTCCTAACCTGGCAGAGTGCTATGATGAACTTCTACTGCTGGGGGAAATCTGCAGCACTGGGCACACAGAGAAATTTCTTTCCCCCACAGAAAATACATTCTGCCCCAGAAGTGCTGCGGTTCTGCCTTTTGCCCACAAGAGGCCGCTGTGGTGGCAGAACAGCCGGGTGCATTCATGTAGCTGTCTGTTCTGGCCCCACAGCAGACTCTGGTGGGCAAAAGATGGAACTGCACCACTTCTTGGGTAGAATGTCTTTTATGTTGGGGGAAAAACAAAATTATGTGGGACAGATGAACATCTGCAGATACACAGAATTCCCCCAGAAGTAACAACCTCAGTTCTGCCCCTTGTGTATATGGCATTATGACAGAGTCTCCAGTTTCATTATCATATACTATTTTTCAATAGGAGTTCTTGCTCTTTCAGTGCACAGGATGGACTGTGCTAAAGGCATGAATCAGGGTTGATAGTGAATGAGGCTGTTTGTAGGATCTCTGCCTCATTTGCTCTAGAATTTGGAAGATGTACAGTGAGCAGGTAGGGGACTGCAGAAAGAACATGCGCTCCCAATGTGATGTTGTATTTAGCAGGGTGAATGCAATCCTTGGATGTATGAAGAATATCCGGTAGGAACAGGGAGATGGTGTTACCTCTGTATACAGCATTAATAAGGCTGTTACTGAACTAGTATATCTAGTTCTGATCACACTTGAAAAAAGATGTTGAGAATTTGGAAAGGGTTCAGAAAAGTGCTATACGAATGATTAGAGATCAAAAACCATGCCTTCTACCGACAAGCTAAAAAAACTCTGTCTGTTTAGTTTAGCGAATAGAAGGTTAAGAAGTAACTTTTTCACAGTCTATAAGTACTTAAAGAGAGAAGAAACTTCTGCTAGTTGTGGGCTCTTTCATCTAGCAGAAAAAGGCATAATGACATCGAGTTTGGATGCGGAAACCAGACAAAATACAGACTAGAAACCGGGTTGCAAATTTTTAACAGTTAGTGTAATTAACCATCGCAACAACTTTCCTAGGGATGTCGTGGATTCTCCATCCCATTCAGTCTTTAAGACAAGAGTGGAAATCTTTCTAGAAGATACGCTGTAGCTCAGGTAGAAGTTATGGGCTTGATGCAAAAAATATTCATGATGCTCTATGGCTTGTGTTATGGAGGTCAGACTAGATCAGGATCGGCAACCTGCGGCTTCAGAGCTGCATGTGGCTCTTTGGCTGCCCCCTTGTTGCTCTTTGGCTGCCCAATTGCTGGCTGCCATTTTCTGAGGGGGTGCGAGGTGCAGGCTCTGGCCAGGAGGCGCTTACCACAGACTGCCTGCCTGCCCTAGACCCACGCTGCTCCAGGAAGCAGCTGGCTGCTGGCATGTCTCTGCGCACTCCTTGGGGGAAGGGAGGTAGCCCGCAAGCACCACCCCCGCAACTCCCATTGGCCAGTTCCCAGCCAATGGGAGCTGTGAGGACGGTGCTGGGAGTGGGGACAGTGCGCAGAGCTGCCTCCCCCCTGCACAAGGGGTGTGCAGAGGCATACCAGCAGCCAGCCACTTCCGGGAGCGGCATGGGGCCAGGGCAGGCAGGCAGCCTGCTGTGCTGCCAGCCGGGTGCCGCCTGTGGTAAGCGCCTCCTGGCCAGAGCCTGCACCTCGCACCTCCTCCCGCACCCCTACCCCAAGTCAGAACCCCCTCCTGCACCCAAACTCCCTCCCAGACCCCACACCCTCTCCTGCACCACAGTCCCCTGCTTTGTAATCAAGGAAGACTGGCACTCAGCAGAAGAGGTGGGAGGTTTGCATGAAGGGGATTCGGAGTCTGATACAAAGCCAGGGTGAGGCTCTCATAAGCACATAATCCACCGCAGCACGGGTGTAGTTATTGTGTCGTCTCGGGTACACAATGCTCCAAGCACCCTGTGATTCAGAAGGGCAGAGACCACTCAGCCTCCAGGGAGCTCACATATTGTACAGTGACATCGCATTACTGTGACCCCCTGCCAGAATACTGGCCTTATTCAGAGCCTCACTTGAGGGACTGTAGCCCTGCAGGCCCTGTAGAAAATGCACTTTAACAAACCCAAATCTGAATGCAAGTATTTTCCAGAGAGCTGGGTCCAAACTTATTTGAATGTCAGTAACATCAGTAGGCCCCAACTCAGATCAGGTCCTGATTGTGCTAGGTGCTGTACAAATGCAGGGGATGTGCCTACATTGCATTCAGAAGCATGACTGCAGCTCTGCTAGCTTTAATCTAGCTCCCCTGGCTAAAGATATCAGTGAAGATGCAACGGCATGGACCCAGCATGGTTTAACACCGCAGCTACATACCCTGGCTGTGGGCAGTGAGGTATAGTCCTCACTGAAGCACCTAGATTCTAGTCAGATTAAAAGTATTGGTGAGTAGTAATAACTTTAACATGTTCAATTATTATTAGTTGATAAATTCGAACTCTACAAGTAGCTTTGTGTGTGATACGGCTCTTGAAATATTTTGGTCAAAGACAAAAACTAAAAAATAGCTCTTCTTCGAAAGGTTGCTGACCCCTGGACTAGATGATCATAATAGTTCCTTTATAATCTATGAGCAAAGATTCCCTTGTAGTTAAGGAAGGTGAATAATAGAGTATAAAGGAAGATTCAGATCTATCTCTGCTGCAGCCTTCATATGCAATGCAGAGCAAATCATTCAAACAAAAATTTTGCCAGGTGACCACTAATTGTATACTTCTGATTTTCTGTGTGCACAACTTGACACAATGGGGGCCTGCTTTGCAGAAATGCTGAACACTTACAGCTGGAATAGAACTCAGTGGTGCCACAGATGCTCAGCACCTCTGCCAATAAGACTGTTTTCACGGACACAAAGGTGTGGGGGTTTGTACAGCGAGATAACAAATATAGAGTGGTTATCCTGCTATAAAATCCTAAGAGAGACATGTAGTGTTTGCTGTGAGGTACCTAGCTGAGGTCAGCATTATATACCTGTGTTTGATCTCATGATAAACACTACAGGTGTCTTTTCTCCACTACGGTAAAGCAGGATAGTTAATGTGGTTAGGTATCCTATTGGTAAAAACATACCTTTTTGTCAGTGACATCATAGTACAAGAGAGCTTGGTATGGAGGTGTGGGCACAGGCTTGGGAATCTTGTGGTGCTGAGCTCTAACCCTAGCTCTACCCCTGATTCACTGTGTTCCTGCAGAGAAGTCTTTGTCTGTTTTTCCCATCTATAAAATGAAGATAATACTCTTATCTTGCAGTGGCGATATGGAGATAAATTCATTAATGTGTGGGAAGCACTCAGACATTACAGTGATGAGTGCCCTAGAAAAGACCATAAGAAAATTAATAATTATATATTCATTGCATGGTATACACTAAATAAGGCAGAGGATACTAACTGTATGTTGAGGATAAAAATATTAAACAGCAGCTTCATTCTCTGAACCATTCGTTTTTTAAACAGGTTTACAAATCCTTGCCATGTAAATATCAGAGACAAAACACTCATTACAACAGTGAGCTTTTGGTTAGTGAAACAGTATACAGTTAATATAATCATCAAATCTCTCCGTTTAAGCAGGGTGTTACCATGTGACAGAGTGAGCATCTTTACACTACTCATGACCTAGCATTTCTAGTGAATTTGTTAAATTGAGTGAAATCTCTGATTACACATATTTAACAAGCCAGGCATGTCTATCAAATGCTAATATTCAAAAAGATTGGACAGGTGTGCCAAGAGGTTTTTTGCAGGTGAATCTTCTTTTGTTTGAGTACTGAGTGTATATAGTAACCAAATATCTAAGTATCTATTTGTCCTCTGTCTATTATCCTGAGCACGTAACTGGTGCATTAATTTTTCCATAACAACCTCTCATATTTTGTGAACCATTCCGCTAGAGTTGGACCATTTTTCTTTTCCCAATGAGAGGCTATCAGGAGCCTAGCAGATGACAGATTAATTCTTCATTTCCTTTTGTATGACCATTCTGACAGGAAGCCCAGGAGGATTACTGAAGGATCATTGGGTAATAAATATCCAACAATTTGTGATAAATTATTATGAATTATGTCCCAGTACTTTCTAATGAATAGACATGTCCACCCTGTGTGTGTAAAATCTCCTCGTTCACTGCGGTTTCTCCAGTATTTATCCACATTTAATTGCTATATATAGATTTTAACCTGACTGGCATGAAATACCATTGAAACACTATAGTAAAGAATTTTTCTTTTATCATGCTGAAGACTGAGGTTACTGGTCCTCTTGTATCATATCAACCCTCATTCTTCTGGGGTAATTTGTTTATCCAGATCCTTTTCCCAGCATGTCATATATAGACTTCTTTGGTTAGGAAAGTTGTCTGCAAAGATTGATATAAATTAGTTGCAATTTTTTGTTTCCTAACTGACCGGATGCTATCGCTTCTATTAAAGTCAGCTTTTTGTATAAAACAACTTTTCTAGGAAGTTGAGCAACATAATGGCTAATTTGAAAGTACTGTACCAGTATCAGGGAAGAATGGGCTGGTTAAGGTTTGTTTTGATCTCTATGTAAGTTAGAAAAGTTTCTTTATTGAATAGCTGGGAAATTGCAGTCTTTAAAACTCTCTGGTTCATGATTTGGGTTAAGAACTGGATTATTTGAAATGGGTGTCATTAGTGAGGGAAAAACACTTATTTTTTATCTCTAGTTCTATCCTAAACCCATGGAGTAGCCTTTGCTAAAGATGTATGTACATTTCTGGAGGGCATGTTCAACCTTCATTCTGGCATTTTCTAACTTTTGAGAGCTTGACTTTGCAACCTTAATAATGTTCTTTTAACACAGTGATTTGTATGTAGTGTGTGTTCACGCATGATTGTGCACACTGGCATGCGCACAGCCACAACACGTGTGTCTATTATGCACAGTTCTGAGACCCTGCAGTTCCAAAGTACAGCAGGGTGAAATAAGGACAGAATGGGAACTTTAACTTGGAATTTCCTTGCTTTTGTCAGTTTAATTCAGACCATGAATGTTATTGCAACATACGGCAACTTTTTGTATTTAATTAGATTTACATCCCACTCAGTTACCACAGGCTGGTTGGAAACAGATGTGTGTGTACTTTCCTATGGTCAGCACATTGATGCTGCCACTGGAAAATAGCCAACAAGAAGTTACAAAGAGAGGACTGCATGTGGCAGCTCCTGTTAGGGGAGTGAAAATAGTTGAATGTGGTTAAGCATAACGTTCATTTTGTGAGGCCACCTGGGCTTGAATATGGTTTTGGAAGCCTCAGAAAAAGCTTCATTTGTAATTATGTTTTCAGTCTTTCATCATTAATGTGTCTGAAAGATCAAAAAAAGCAGAGCATGACTATCTCAGCAGGCTCAGAATCATTTTATTATAACACTAAATAGGTCTTCTCTGACCTCATGAGCTTTAATTTACATTTTCAGTTGTTTTCTCATTGTCACTGTGTGTTCAATTCTTACAGCTGAAATACCGCTGTGCCTGGAGCCTTAAAAATACTATAACAGACAGTACATTGTTTGTATGCAGCAGGTAGATCTTTTCAACAATTCCAGTGCTCACAGTTCAATATGCATAAGGCACTTTACTTATTAGGCAACCCAATTCAAATATTCCCAGTATGGGCACCTATCTCAAGGTCCCCTAATGATGTGAGTACAGTTCTATTCCACCTTTCTCAAAAAGCCACATCCATTAAACGCAACGGATTTATCACTCTCAAGCAGTCACTTAGGACAAGTTTTACTGTGTAAATAAAAATAATCTGTCAAGATGTAGGAAATACATTAATATTGATTTTTACATACACAGTGGCAACTGCACTAATGATTACAATATTCAGTGATACAGTGGACCAATGGTTTAAGACCAGGGCCCAATCTTGTATTCCTTACTTAGACAGAAATCCTATTGACTTCAGTAGGACCTTTTTCCTAATTAAGAATTGCAGGGTCAGGTGCTAGGTGCCTGTAGCATAGCCTCCATTATCTGGGAGGGTTTGTTCTATCTTGTTCAACTGCGGAGAACAAAAACTTCTTGAACCTTGATACACAAAGGCTCATTCTACTGAGCATACCCACCGTGAGGGGAGGCAGACTGACCTTACACTGTTCAACTAGCACACTAAGTACAACTCATTCTCTCTGTAAACCGGTCTTCAAGCTTCTGAAAGGTTTGCTATAGACTCAGAAATGTGTGTTTTAAAAGTTGTATTTGTTAGTGTCAAATCGCATTTGGAGACGGACACAGAAAAATTACACAAGAGGCCGCCTCCTACAGTAGAGAGAGGGAGATTTTCTGTATAAAATTTCAGCCAAGAAGTGCTTTTAATGGCTGAGTCATAAACACTGCAAAACACAGTTCGTAACAGACTCGCAACACTGGTCGCATACTCATCTATAGCTGTGCTGCCAAGCACTACTCTAATGAATGCAATAATAATAAAGGCCTATCTTAAACAAAAGTGATTGCAAAGTTTTGTAAAAGTGCAGAGTAATACAAATTTAGAAGATTAGAAACAAGAGAAATTAACTTTTTAAATTTAATTGAAAATGTCTTCTCAGCCTAGCATAAAAGACTAGCTTTAGGTCCTAATCTGAATCTTTAAATACTGTGTAAATGAGTCTTGCATTGTGTGACAGGGTGTACCAAACCCGCACTGGGTCAACGGGGCCTGACCAATCACTGTGGGCCTAGGAGACAATGCCCCCTCACCCCTGCTGCACATGCTCCAGGTGGAAGGGACAGATAAAAGGAGGCAGCCCAGTTCAGTGGGGGCTGACTGAGGAGGAGGAAGGACATGTGCTGCAGGTTCCTGCAGAGGAATCTTCAACTCTCCAGGCTGTTGAGACCACGGACTCAGACTATGCTGTGGATGACCAGCTGACCATGGAGACTAACTGGGATGCTGAGCCCCTGCCAGCAGAAGAGATGCCCTAAATGGGCCTTATGGTAGGAAGTACCCAGGGAATGTGTTAGGGGTTCAAGCATAGGGAATTTACCAGCTTCTTAGGGCCCTGGGCTAGAACCCAGTGGAGTAGGGTGGCCCCAGGTTCCCCTGTGCCCTCCTCTGCACTTGCCACTAGGCAAGCTACCTGACAGCTAGCTGGGAGGAGGAGAGAGTTTAGGTGTGTCCATGTAAATACAGTTTGCTCTTGCTCTGCTTAGATATCCATCAGATAGAGCAGTGTTTTGCCCAAAGTAATCAACTTTGACTCATGTTGGGTTACAAATCACTTTACTACTGAATGCAGGGGTAGTGAAATGCTGTTATCAATGTGTTGTAATTATTGTATGAATAAAGGGGAACAGAACCTGTCCCAAATGAGGGGGTCACCCTCAGCTGAAAGCACCTTGTTAAGCCAGGGGCTCGAATGCCAGAGCCCTGTGAAAGTAAGAGGGGTGGGGACAGGTGTCCCAGTCAGGAAGTGTAGACCTTCCCCAAGGATCTTCCCTGGACTAGTTTAATGTGTTTCTCTTAGAATCATAGAATATCAGGGTTGGAAGGGACCCCAGAAGGTCATCTAGTCCAACCCCCTGCTCAAAGCAGGACCAATTCCCAGTTAAATCATCCCAGCCAGGGCTTTGTCAAGCCTGACCTTAAAAACCTCTAAGGAAGGAGATTCTACCACCTCCCTAGGTAACGCATTCCAGTGTTTCACCACCCTCTTAGTGAAAAAGTTTTTCCTAATATCCAATCTAAACCTCCCCCACTGCAACTTGAGACCATTACTCCTCGTTCTGTCATCTGCTACCATTGAGAACAGTCTAGAGCCAGTCTCTTCCCCTGCTGCTCAAAGAAAGAGCTAAATTATTTTTTATCAAGGTCCAAATTTCTTGGTCAAGGTATAGTCAAGATCCAGACTCCAGAGAAAATAATAATAATTTAAAAAATGACAATAAGTTCATAAAAAGATTTTGGAGTCTGTTTAAAATCATCAGGTGGTCTGGATTTGGTCATCTGCCTATTGACTATCCCTGCTATAGACTGAGTGTTTGCTCTGCTCCACCCCAGGGGCTGATGACTGACTTTTTGCCGTGACCTGCCCAGAGGGTCAGAGCCCTCCACTATTGTCTGCCCCAGCCCAGAAGGCTTACGAGCCATAGACTAAGTGTTTGCTCTGTCCTGCCCCCGGGGCTACAGACTGCTTGGTTGCTTGGCCCTGCTAGGGGTCCTGAGTTCTCCAACTGCAATTGTTTGACTCAACAGGGAATCCCAATGACCGTGTGACAGGGTGTACCAAGCCCAAGCTTAATATTAAAACTGCAACACTGATCAATAGATACAAGCCTTTCCTAGCTGCCTTCTTTGTGCAGTCCCCAATCCTAATGTTTTTTTCTGGAAGGTCTAAATCTTGTCGTTGGGCTGCTGCTGTGGTTTTATTTTTTAAAATAAACTGTTTCCTTTATTACTTTTACCTCAAGAGCAGAATTTACAATAGAAAAATTAAGAACATGAGAACTAATACCCTTACCAAAAAATGTACTCAGTCTTAAGAGAGATATACAGTAATACATATGTTAGAATTATGGAAAGGTATCCCATCCTCCTTTAAGTAGACCAAGTCGCATCCCGATAATATTGTATTTATTTTGTACATTTTACCTCAAGATATCAGGCCACATCCTGGTCTGTAATATCCCTTTGCCTCTCTCTGGCCCTTAAGATCAAACTTATGATTTTTCCTTTCCACCAAAGTTGTCTTTTTCTTGGCAAACACTTTAAGTGTAAGGTTGTCCATATTAGCAGTTCTCTCAGCTTAACAACCTTAGGCCCCAATTCTACATATATACTTAACTTCATGCACTTTGAACAGAAATCAATGGGACTACTCACTGTGTATCCAGTTAAGCAGGTGCGTTATACCCAATGTAACTCATTCTTGCACCAAAATTCAGAGTGATACCCTCTGGCTATTCTCACTAAAAATAAGAGAGAGAATATTTGGTACAACCTGAATGTCAGAAGGGCTAGGAAAGATATTGTTACCTTCCACCTGCCCACTTTGCAGGCCATATGCAAGGACCACAGGCAATCATATTCCCTACATTTGCGGAGAAAATAAGGACTGTTCCCTCTTTGCACCTCTGCGGTGGCAAGTGGCAGGATCCATGAAGTTACTTGGGTACTTAAGTCCTGTTGTTTAGACACCACTGAAATCCACAAAACTCCCACTTGGCTGCTGGCTAATCCTGTAGGCACCTATGTATTTTCCCCTAGGAATGTACACTACATGCATGCTGCAGCCTCACTATAGGCACTGTAATAGAATAAGAACGGCCCTACTGGGTCAGACCAAAGGTCCATCTAGCCCAGTATCCTGTCTTACAACAGTGGCCAGTGCCAGGTGCTCCAGAGGGAATGAACAGAACAGGTAATCATCAAGTGATCCATCCCATGTCCCTCGTTCCCAGCTTCTGGCAAACAGTGGCTAGAGACACCATTCTTGCCCATCCTGGCTAATAGCCATTGATGGACCTATCCTCCATGAATTTATCTAGTTCTTTTTTGAACCCTGTTATGGTCTTGGCCTTCACAACATCCTCTGGCAAGGAGTTCCACAGGTTGGCTGTGCATTGTGTGAAGAAATACTTACTTTTATTTGTTTTAAACCTGCTGCCTATTAATTTCATTTGGTGAGCCCCTAGTTCTTGTGTTATGAGAAGTAGTAAACAACACTTCCTTATCTACTTTCTCTACACCAGTCATGATTTTATAGACCTCAATCATATCTCCCTTTAGCTGTCTCTTTTCCAAGCTGAAAAGGCCCAGTCTTATTATTCTCTCCTCATACGGAAGCCGTTCCATACCCCTAATTTTTGTTGCCCTCTTCTGAACCTTTTCCAATTCCAATATATCTTTTTTGAGATGGGATGACCACATCTGTACACAGTATTCATGGATTTATATAGAGGCAACATGATATTTTCTGTCCTATTATCTATCCCTTTCTTAATTATTCCCAGCATGCTGTTCACTTTTTTGACTGCCGCTGCATATTGAGTGGATGTTTTCAGAGAACTATCCATAATGACTCCAAGATCTCTTTCTTGAGTTGTAACAGCTAATTTAGACCCCATCATTTTATATGTATAGTTGGGATTATGCTTTTCAATGTGCATTACTTTGCATTTATCAACATTAAATTTCATCTGCCATTTTGTTGCCCAGTCACCCAGTTTTGAGAGATCCTTTTGTAGGTTTTTGCAGTCTGCCTGGGTCTTCACTATCTTTAGTAATTTTGTATCCTCTGCAAATTTTGCCACCTCACTGTTTACCCCTTTTTCCAGATCATTTATGAATATGTTGAATAGGACTGGTCTCAGAACAGACCCCTGGGGCCCTCTCTCCATTCTGAAAAAGGACCATTTATTCCTACCCTCTGTTTCCTATCTTTTAACCAGTTACCAATCCATGAGAGCACCTTCCCTCTTATCCCATGGCAGCTTACTTTGCATAAGAGCTGCCATAGCAACTCAGCCAGCAGTCTTTGCCAGCAGCAGCTACCAAACATCTGCAGTGACCAACAGGCTTCCATATTTGTCACCAGAGGGCAGCTTTCGCCTCAGCAGCATTGGTCTCTCTCTGGTGGCAAACAATATTAAGCACCAGCAGACAGCGTTTCCTTTTTTCACAGATCAGAAGGACCTTATTGATGATTCAGAGGAATCTAAGAATAGTAGAAGTAAGTCTAGTCTTCTATTCACTGTCAAGGAACGTATGGGTTTCTCCTGTAAATAAAGTTGTATGCCAGTGGTCTTAGTGAGCTCTTCCTCTACCCATCTAATAGTCCCTTGGCCAGTGCTTATTGGATGTTCAGTGCTACATGTTGAATGTTAAAAGTCAAATAGAGTTAAGTGAATGGTTACATTGTTATATTTTATATAGTCTATGTTTTTACTTGCTGCATTGCTTTATTTTAAAGTGTAATTCTATTATGTTTTATCATGCTTTACTCATTTCTTCTTCTTTTTCTGTAAATACCTAATTCCTTCAAGAAACAATTATTTCTGTTTGAAGAATTACTGTTTGTGTGTCCATTCCTGAGCGGAAGGCTGTATTCATGTCCTTTCAGGGGTTAACAAGACTAGCTTGCTCTGGGGAGCCCTCTACGAGTCAGAGACAAGCCCCCTGGTAATATTCTGGTAATTCCTTTAGGGCAGGCCACAACCTTGTTTACCCTTTTTATTAAATTTAAAAAATTGTAGGTAATTTAATTAGCTTCCAATTTTTAGGGTAACAGTTGGGGGAGAAGAGCTTATGAACACTTTTACAACGTTGATGCTCAATTAGAGAACTGCTGAGCCTAGAACCTGGTTACTGTGTCTGTATTCAATTGGATGGAGAAAAAGGATGGATAACTCCAGCAGTCCTAAAGAAAAAGAATTCACCAACCAGATCATTTGTGATCAAGACCAACAGTAGAGAGTTCAACAGAAACTGTCAATATCTAGTTTGTGCCTCAGAAAGAACAATCAACAGAACAAACTCTACATATGGCAGATGACGATTCAAGGATTCCAAACTGATCACAGGCTGTTGTTGCAACTAATGGATAGCCAGATCAAGTTGTTACATGTTTGGGCTGTGTAGTGAGAAAACCAATCCGATTCAGATACATTTGACAGACTAGTCTGTATCAAACTTCAGAAATAGTGTGACAGTGTAAATTTTGTAAATGGTAGGAATATAGAACTTTTGGGGGGAGAAGTAATGGAATGCTAATTTGTATTCCACTGTACAGCCACAAGGTGGCAATATGTGTAACATACCTTATTTAAGCTAACCTCAGCCATGCTTGGCAGAGCATTAAAGGATCTTATGGTGAACACATCTGGTGTATATCTCTGAGGGAAGGAAGTTCTGTAGCCAGACCATATCTGATATAGAAGCCTGATCTGTTCGTAGCAGCCCTGCAACCTACTGGTATACATGACAGGCAACCAGGCCCCTGTTTCCTGCCTAAGCATGCATTCTACTGTTTCATGATAGGCATCCAGACACCTATCTCCCACCTAAGCTCAGAACAATTGTCAACCCAGGAAAGATATGCATTTGGCTGCTCAAGTTGCATGTGAGGGCACAGTCAGGTACGCGGTCTCTGAGCACACCTACTGGACTGGGTCCCTCAGGCAAATTCACACAAAATAGCTGCGGGGAGGCCAGCAACCTCCCTTATCTTTAGCCTACTGGCTAGAGTATTCACACATGGTATGGGAAACCCCCAGTTCAAGTACTCCCTCCTTGTGTGGGAGAAGGGTTTTGAAATGTGATCAGCCATAGATGCCAACTTCTCCTGGCACCAGTGGGTGGTCCCGCCCCGACTCCGCCCCTGCCCTGCCCCCATTCCAAATCCTTCTCCAAAGTCCCCTCCCCAACTCTGCCCCCTCCCTGCCCCTATTGGGACCCATTCCCCAAATCCCCACCTCTTCCCAGCCTCCCCCCCGAGCACTCCATGTTCCCGCTCCTTCCCACAGCTTGTTATGCCTTGAAAAAGCTGTTTCCCAGTGGAAGCCTGGGAGGAGAAGCGAGGACATGGCGTGCTTAGGAGAGGAGGCAGAGGTGAGCTGGGGGGGGCCGGTGGGGGAAGCTTGGCTGCTGGTGGGTGCAGAGCACCCACCAGTTTTTCCCCATGGGTCCTCCAGTACCGGAGCACCCACAGAGTCGGCACCTATGTGATCAGCCACTTCTCAGGAGAGTGTCCAAACTGCTAGGCAATGGAACAGTCTGATGTGGGGCTCCCTCATTCTCTCCTGTTGAAGTTGTTCCACTCCAGTTGAACAGTGGAATACTGAAATGTTAATGGTATCAAAGAAAGAATTAGAATAACTCTGTAGTCTAGTGGTTAGGCACTCCCACTCAGGAGGAGGGGAAACTTCAACTGGGGGTCTTCCACATCTTGGGTGAGTACCCTAGGCTAAAGGTTATAAAGGAGGTCCTCCTCCTTCTTCTCCCCCACTCCCTGGCTGTTTTGTTTTGGGTTCTGCACAAGATAGGTGCCCCTGTGCTGCCCAGATTTAGGCACCTGTCTCTGAGAGAGGGGCAGAGCTTAGCACACACCCGTCTAGTTGACATGTCCCATTGACTAGCTTAGATGGCTTCCCACCTAATGTACTGCTTTGAGGATTGTTTTCTAAGCTCTCTCTCCCCATTCATTGTATAGGAGCCTAGCTGTCTAACTCGGCCTTGTCGATCAGTGTTATTCCTGTGATATTTTTTTTTCTAGGCCCTAAAAGTTAGGCACCGTGTGATGCTCAGCACGGCAACACTAACGTCCTGTTGCGGATCTCACCCTAGGTGCCAGGCTTCTTCCCTTCACCCCTAAAGGCCAGCAAAGCAAGTCAGATGCACTGGCAGAGCAGGCTGCATGCAACATTGTGCATGCAATCTGCTCACTTTCATGTGCACTGTGGAGCTGAGAGGAACTGGTTTTGTCTGTTTTTTTCCTAGGTGCAATTCCACACCTCTGGCTCAGGCCTGTGTCTGAATGGGTGAGATTGTGCTAAACACTGTTTTACCAAAAGCTTCAGCCTTTTCACTGAGAAATTTAGAAATGGTTCCTTCTGTGTTTTAAATAAATCAATCGTATTTCTCATCCCAAACATTCTTTTGCATGACACGGCTGTTACAAGGTCTACCCAAAATGCTTTTATACTTAATATTCTTTATCCTTTCAGTGGAAGGGATTTACAGGTATGAGACAAACTATACAGTAAAAGGAAAACGTTCAGAAGTCCTTGGTATTCCTTCACCTCTCCCACTCCTCAAGTTTCATTCTCAGGAATCCCTAAGCAAACAAACAGAAGGAAACTGCAGGAAACCCCATTCTCTGGTGTGCAGTTCTCAGAGATTCCCTTCTTCCTCAGACCCCAGACAAGAATTGGGAAAGGAAGGGGGAACAATTTCTTAAACAGATAAATCCCACTGTTATAAAACCCTATATACTGCTTGACTGCTCTCTTGAGTGCAGGATTGGCTACTTGCTAAAACAGGTGAAAATGTTTAGTCCACCAAGTAAATCTAATTTCCATCACAATACCACCACACAATGGCAGTCTTTTCTCTAAAAGACTAGAATAACAGGAACAGATATTGAGATGCTTTTGGAGAGCAAGATTCAGATGCTCAGATAGTACCCACCTGCAGGATACCTGGCTCTTCCAATATTATTAGTGCTTCAAAGAGCAAAACATGTGAAAATATATCTTTAGTTCAGAAGAAGAAAAAAAACTTTTAAAGAAACAAACAGGTGGTATACCACAAACTGATAGCTGGCGTATAGATTCATTGTCAGTAAAATACTTAATTCTCAATTGTAATCAAATCCAGCACATAAATACAATATTTAATAGAACAAGCTGGCCTTAAATCAGAGCGAGAGCAGTGAAGTTGTGTAACCACTCCAGTTACCTCAGAAAAGTCATCATGGTTGCTGGATGTGCTAAATCGCTCGGAAAATTTGTTTACCTGGACATTTTTTTCATCCTCCCAAAATATTCTGAGTGATTAGCACAAAGGCTATTAGCTATAAACTCATAAACTACAATAAGATTAAGCAGTGAAAGTCTTTAAATAAAAACAATGGTTAGTTTTCATTGCCTTAGGCTCTATTCTTGCAAAGACTTACACGCATGCTTTACTTTATGCACATGAAGAGTACGACTGAACATTTGGGTAAATCTTTGCAGGCTCAGGGTCTAAGAGGCATTAGAATAAATCAAGCTATTTTAATGTAAAGACTTACAATGTTTGATCTTACTCTGTAGTTCATGTATGTATCAGTTTATGTGTAGTATGAATGGGACTGCTCACATATGTAAAGTTAAGCACATGCATAGGTGTGGCGGGTTGTATAGGTGTGGCTCTGGTTTCGCAGGGGTTAATTCTACTATGTGGGCTGAGAAGGTCACCCCGGCCTGGCTTGCTGGGCATGCTCCATCTGGAAACGGAATATAAAAGGGAGTAACTCTGCTCAGTCTGGGCTGACTGCTGGAGGGAGTGGAGGTGTGCTGCGGATTCTGGCACTTCGGGACACGAAGGCCAGCCAGACTGTGCTGACCCACGAACCCCAGGCTCCTGATACCACAGAGGGAGGAGAGACCATGGGAACCCCAAGATGCCAAACTGCAGACTCACGGAAACTTTGCAGGGAATCGGTTGTAAAACCATAGATTAGATTAGTGTGTTTCACTTGCTGAGCTGGTGGCGGGCAACCCTGCCACCGCAAGGGCCCTGAGTTGGGACCCAGTGGAGTAGGAAGGACCTGGGTCCCCCTACCCTGGCCACTGCCCACCCTGGGGTGGCGGCCCACCTCTCCAACCCTATTGACTCTGGCTGCTAGACCACACAGCTCGAACAGTAAGGGCAATCCTATTGACTCTGGCCGGTAGGCCACACAGCCTGGCATAGGAGGACCACCTTGACGAGCCCCAAACATTAGGCCACACTGCCCCGAGACTAGGGGTGGTCATTCAAACTCAGCCGTGAGGCCATAATGCCCCTTCACCTCTCCCCCAAAATGTGACGGGGTGTACCAGCTCCAGGACAACAGGTCTTTAAAGTATTGGGTCTTAGAATAGTTAAGTAGATAGCTGATAAAATATGTTTTAAAAATAATTTTAAACCTCCTTTTTCAGAAATATATTTTTTTGTTGAATTGTTTTCGCCAAATGCAGCACCAGACTTCTAATAAACATAGCTAGAATTGTAACCATGAGGCTGCGGTTTATTTCTGTCATGAGGGAATGAGTATATTGGTAACTGAATGGTTCTGGCGTGTCTCAGTAGGACAGGAGGTGCCATTCTGCTGTTACCAGTACCTGACAGCATGAAATTCTGTCTGCTGATGCATAAGTCTCTGACAAAGAAATTGCTGTGCAGAGTATGATTGTATAATGGAACCGGAGACTTTCACATTTATTTTAACACAAGTTCTATTTTGGGTAAAAAAAACCAAAAAACTAAGTGGATTACGTTCAATTCTTTTTCATACTAAACCAATTTCAACAAACTTATTTCCAATAAGTAATACAATTTACCTTAAAACATCTGGGAGAAGAGCCTCAGAAACAGATAGTAGATAAACAAGATTGCAACTTCTTGTTTCTTTAGAAATCTTTGTTTTTTATATGTAACTGTACATATTTTTACAATTAAATAACGTAATTGTCAAAATATTCTAATTAAACTCTGTTCATTTTTTTAAATGGCATCTTATCCTTTCTATACTGTCAATAGCTTGGTGTGCAGTTTTCTAGTGAATAGCAAAACTACTAATTTTAAGCATGCAGGGCTGGGCCCACGATTAGAAGAGACAGTGATTTCTTTCTTTTTGTCAGGGACAATACATAAACACTTCATTCAGTGCTGTGGAAATCTATTTAAGGTTTCAAGATTTCCACACATTAAAATTGTGGTCAATTGGTACCTACAATTTACAGCCCTTTCTTTCTGGCTGTTACCAAATTCAACCCTAATGTTTGAGAAAAATGTAATAAAATGGGGGGGTATTATATAGCTATATATCTCTAAAGGAATGAAAAAGTGGATAATGCATGTGTACAATGTCAAATGTTTGATTAATATAGCTTTGGATTCTAGAATCAGTCATCTGACTTTTTCCCACTATTTATTTATTAGAGTCTATTATGGAAACATACTAGCTAACATATTAAGAGCTTTATGTATCTGGTAACTTAGTGCATAAGCTTATTTGCTTCTGTACAGCCAATAAAATGCTACTTCAAAGGGCAAATTAGAGTAATTAGTTTTAGCATTACACATATCATCCAAAGCTCCACAGGCTCCTAGGGAAAATGAATGGGAAACCTGGCCAAAACAAAACTTAAAGTATGTTCCGCACACATCTGCCAAGACAATTTCTCAGTGTAACCTCAGAGCAAAGATCCTTCAGTTACACACATTCATGCATACTTTTAGTGCAATCTCAAGAAAGAAGGGAACATCACGTTATGATGAAAGTTGGGAGAAACCTCATTGAAGTTGGTGAGAGAGAGCTGCTATTCGTTCAGGATAAACGTAAGTCGTAGTTAAGCTCCCTTTTGGATAAGATAGCTGAAACAATATGAGCTACTGCCCAAAACACAGGCCACATGCAAGGCCAGTTAGTTACAGAGCTAGGTGGGTGGAGGGGTTTTGCTGGGGGCTGAATGCAAACACAGGGAGCTGGATATTGTTGTTTGTAGGTGTTCGCAGCCAGATCCAGACATAGTAGGCAGCAAGAAAGCCAAGGAGACAGTGAGAGAAGTACTTGTAAAGTGGCCCTGAGAGAAAGACAAAGCTTTTTGTGCAGAGCATTGGCTGGAATGAGGCTTGGAAGTCCTGGCAAAGAAACTGCCTCCTGTTGTTTGTTTCCCACTCTGTTCAGTGAAACAGGACTTGGTGTACATTCTTTGCAAATAAACAAGATTGCATTAAAGAAATACTTGCTTCCATCATCAATTTCTCCTAAGAGAAACAACCTGCAAGATCTTCAATATTGGCTAACTGCTTGAGTCAAAAGAGGTAATAATTTCACACGCATTCATAGTCCATTTTAGATTGTAAAGAACAAGCCTGCTTACAGGATGATCTATAAGTAAAAATAGTGTGATCTCAAAAAAGAAAATTTTGCCTTAGCTGCCCCTCACAGAGCTGCACCTTGCAAAGGAAATTAAAACCAATAGTGAAAGGTTCTTTAGTCATATAAATAAAAAGAAAACAAGGAAAGAAGTGGACTGCAGAACACTGAGGACAGGGTAGAGATTAAAAATAATCTAGATATGGCCCACCATTTAAACAAATACTATGCCTCGGGTTTTAATAAGGGTAATCAGGAGCTTAGCAACAGTGGCAGGTTGGCTAATGGGTACAGGAATATGGAAAAAGAAATTGCCACATCTGAAGTGGAAGTCAAACTCAGACAGTTTAATGGGAGAAAACTGGGGGACCATCCAAGAATACCAAAATAATTTCATGTGGCAGTTCCAAATCCAACAGCAAGGATTTTTAACGAATCTGTAAATTTGGTGGGGGTACTGTGACGGAGTAGGGCGTATTGACCTGGGGATGTTGCGTGGAAGTTTTACTGGGACTGTCTGCATTGGTGATGGGGATATCAGGTGTGACTTCACTTGAAGGAGGATACCTGAGCATGTAACCTGAGCCCAGGAGGGGGGTTGGGGCCAGGTTACACCTTTGCTCAGGAAACTGGACAAAGGCTGGAGGAGGAGCCAGGGGGAGGCTGGGCAAGACTGGGTGAGATGACTAGAGGGGGTTTCAGTTTGGAGCTAACTGGGGAAATGGAGGGAGGCCCAGATGCGGCTCTGGGCTCCCTACCCCCCAAGACGGACCTGACTGAAAGGTCCTGTTCTCTGTACCTACAAGCTCTGTTTTAGACTGTGTTCCTGTTGTCTAGTAAACCTTCTGTTTTACTGTGTCTGGTGTTAACAAATATCTCCAGCTATGAGACACTAGATGGGGAGGGCTCAGAGTTACTACAGAAAATTCTTTTGCAGGTTTCCAGCTAGTGGGTCTTGCCCACGTGCTCAGGGTCTAGCTAATTGCTGCATTTGAAGTCAGGAAGGAATTTTCTTCCAGCTCCATAGGTACTGACTCCATGGGTGCTCCAGCCTTGGAGCACCACGGAAAAAAACTAGTAGATGCTTAGCACCCACTGGCAGCAAGCACACCCCTCCTCCCACAGCGCCTCCTGTCTGCCAATAAACTCCTCCTCCACCCTCCCAGAATCTCCTGCCTCCCGTGATCAGCTCTTCCGCAGTGTGCAGAAGGCTCTGGGGTAGGGAGCGAGGACAAGTGGGGATGGGGCATACTCAGAGGAGCGGCAGGCAGGGCCAGGGGGGATACTCCCGGAGTGGCAGGCCAGGCTGGGGAAGGGACCTGGCCCCAAACTTTGGTTAAGCTGGACCCCCTGCTCTCACATTGGTGAAGCACAGGCACCATGGGCCCATAGAACTCGCCGCCCCTGCCCAGCTGTGTGGTGTGCACTTTACCTTTGACTCTTTTTTGTGTATGTCTATACTGCAATTAAAAACCGATGGCTGGCTCATGCAGGCTTGGGCTAAGGGACTGTTTAATTGCAGTATTTGGGCTGGCACTAAAGTTCTAGGATCCTGCGAGTTGGGAGAATCCTAGAACTCTGGATAAAACCAGAGCTGGAACCTCCCTACACCAGTAGTTCTCAACCTTTCCAGCCTACTGTACCCCTTTCAGGAGCCTGATTCGTCTTGCATACTCTTAAGTTTCACCTCACTTAAAACGTATTTGCACTGCTTGAAGATGGTATAGTGCTCACAAAAGCTTTTTTCATTTTAAGCTGGCAAGTCTGGAACTCAAAGCTTTCTTTGAAAAATCTACTGGCTTATCCGCATACAGAGGTTGTTTTGTCTTCAGACGTCATGGCAAATGTGCCAGCTTCAAACTGTTGTTTGACAGAGTTTCTTTGCAAAGGAAACACAAAGCTTGAAGTAGATTGCTATTTGTAGACATGAATCCAAAAGCAATAGATTCCTTGCAGAAGCGATAATTTTTTTTCCCCGTCATTTTCAATTTCTTACTATTTTCAGTCGCCACTACCACTGCTTCCAGCTTGTTTTAAAAAATTCTATCCATTTTTACATTGCAACTGCATACACTCCATGACAACTTCAATCTCATTAACGTGCTTGCCTGCATAAGTAAATGACATAGAACATGTCTAATACAGTGCGTATACATGTTACTTTACCGTATAACATAGTATATAGAGCAGCATAAACAAGTCATTCTATGAAATTTTAGTTTGTACGGACTTCACTAGTGCTTTTTATGTAGCCTGTTGCAAAACTAGGCAAATACCTAGATGAGTTGACATACTCCCTAGAGGACCTCTACATACTTCCAGGATATCCCAGATTGAAAACCACGGCTCTACACCACACTTAAACAGCCCTGAAGCTAGCTGAGGGTGTCTACTGCACTGCAGACATACCCATCATTTCTATTTTCATCATTCCTCCTTTTTCATCTTCTTGTATTAATTATATTGCTCCCTCTTTATAATTTTCTATACATCAACAGTTAAAAAAAGAACATGAAGATACATTTGTACAGTGTTTGAAGACTATAAAGCAACATCTAAACACGACAGAAACCAACTTCTTGGTGCCCAGTCACAAGTAATAAAAAAAGCAAATTAAAACCCCTTGTACCTCATCTTTTCAAACTTGCAAAATCAGGAAGTTTCTACAAGGAAACTGCTGGCGGCCCTTCTCGGGAACGGGCCTGGCAACGCACTTCTCTGGTGCCCAGCAGAAAACAAGTATTTGTGGCACCTTAGAGACTAACCAATTTATTTGAGCATGAGCTTTCCTGAGCTACCGCTCACTTCATGGGATGCATGCCGTGGAAAACAGCAGCTGACACACACAGAATTCCTAGTTCTTCCTCCCAGGCCGCTGAGCTGTTTTCTTTAGCAATTTCTTTGAGGCATGGGCTGCGCCTTTTACACCATCAAAGCCACTGTCAGCTCCTAACGCGCCGCGAGGACCAGAGTCTCCGGGGGCGGCGGCTGCATGAGGTGAGCCAGCAGACGCTCGCACAGCCCAAGCGCCTCACTGCGTTTTGCACGGCGAGTCAGGCTGCGCCAGCAGGGCAGTGACACGCCGGCTCCCGGAGCCTGCCCGAGCCCAGCTGGGGCGCGCGACGGCCGGGGCACGGGAGTTCAGGGTTACGTAGGAATATGTAAATGAGCTCAGGCAGGCCGCACTTGGGATCAACCGTTGGCGTGAGAGCGAGGCTCCGGCTACCCAAACGCGTACTCCCAACGAGCGGCTCCTCCCGCCCCGCATGAGGCCAGGGCGCTCCCCGCCAGAGACGCCCCCGGCCCCCTCCCAGGACCACGCCCCCTCCCTGGCCCCGGAAGTAGTTGTGGGGCTTGCCCCGGAAGTTGTCCCGGGCAGAGTCCGGCCCAGAGCGAGGCCCTGCGGCTGCCGCTATCGAGAGTTGCAGTTGTTCCTGGGGCTGTGAAAGGACCCAGCGCCGCGGTCTCCCAGCCCCCGGCTGCTCGGCCCGGTCCTGCCCCTGCCGGTTTCGCGGCCAGTCCTGGGCTCATGGAGAATGTAAGTGCTGGTTAGGGCCCGGCTCTGCGCCCGGCGCCTTCCCCCGGGTGTCGGCAGCCGGCTTCTGGGGGCGGGGGGCGCAGCGTCCTGGGGCCCGGCTCGGTTCTGCTCCGCTCCGCTCTTCCTGGCGGTGACTCGTGCCAGCGGGAGCGTCCTGGGCTGCGGGAGCCGCTGCTCCCTATTGGCCCTGTTCTGGGCTTCCCTTGGGGAGAGACGTGCCGCTGGGAGAGGGGGCCGGGCTGGGGACGTGTTTCTGTCAGTGGGGGGAGGGGGCGCTGCTGGGACCTGCCGCCGTGCTTGGGGGCCTGGGCGTGGGGTTGGCAAGTCGCTGATGCGAGCGTAGGGCTGGAGACCATCGCCGTGTAGGGCTCAGGTGAGGGGTTGGGTTTGGTTTGCGGGGGGGCTAACCTGCCGTTGCGTGTGTTGCCAGTGGGGATAGAGTGTGTGGGGGTGGGGGGAGAGGTGAGAAATGACCGTGAAAACAAAGGTGAGCCCTTAAAGCTGTCTTGACTGAGGGCTTACTGGAGGCAGCTCCTGTACGTTGTGGTCCCTGAGCTTGCTGACCATGCACCAGCTGATTTGCCTGCTGGGTCAGCCTTATCCTGTGTGTCCTGTCAAGGTTCCCTCTGTAGCTTTAACTGCTTCTATAATGTGCGTTTTAGGACTAGTATATTTGCTGTTGCATGCCTCTGATTGTGGTGTATTAATGCCCAGTAGTCCTGGAACTTTAAAGGTGCTATTCCTGACTCTCAAAACTAATTCTGAGTTTGGCTAGTTTGATGAGTTAGTGCCAAAATAACACAAGTGTCTGATATATGTGGGTGGGGAGAGGAGAGGATTCTGAAAATTTACCCAAAAATGATCCTCTGTGGGTGAAAATATATTAGATGTTATACTTAACAGAATATATTTCAAGTAGAAAATTCCCTTTTTGTAATCTCCTGCTAGGATTAGTTTGGTGGGGATTGGCCTCAGAAAGTTAAACGGTGCAAATGGTGCCTCACATCCTAGTTAATTATAGTGGACCACCAGGTCTGCTATAGCTAAGGTTTAGACCAGCTTTTTGTTTAAATCAGTTCTCTGACAGTTTTGCAACTTTGTAAGTGCTATGTCTGCAATACTGAGCTTTAACATCTTGAATTTTTTTTAGCTAATTTTAATCTTCCTTTCATTGGCAATTCATAGAAAGCAATGATCATATTCAGGTATCACTTAAAATTTTATTTGACACTTAGTCATAGAATGATATACCTTTCAATTGCGGTGCATGTAAATAATAGAAGTCAGGCTTAATATTGGGAAGAGTTTTGTATTTGTCATTTTCTCCAGTGTAACCACAATATTTTGTATTAGTATTTTTTTCTGATGATTTCATTTCCTAATGACACTTTTGTAACTATACTTCTCTAAAACTACTTAACTCTTTTGTCTGAACACTAATATGTAAGTGACATCTAGCATAATGTGCATATAGTTTTTCTGAATAACTTATTTTGATCTTAAACAGTTTTAAAATATTCGTAGCCATTCTACATTAAAATACCATTTTTATGATCTGATAACTATGTTGTCATTTTTTTCTTTTTGGGAGATGAACTGTATACAATATTGCATGTTTTTGTGGTGCATTTGTGATGCTCTGGTATTAAGACATGTGGGTTCAGATCCAGTAAATGCCCTGTATTCCTACTGAAGTCAGCAAGAATTCTGCAAGTTGACTCTGTTGTGTATTTTCCTTGGTTAAATACTGCACTGAAAACATACAGTGCTTTATAAATGTATTTGCTGGGTTTTTTTGTTTAAAAGGAAATGTTTATATTGGAATAAATTTACCAGTCCAATGCTAATATTCATAAATTTAGTTCCCTTCCTTATTTGACTCTAATTTGGATGTCGCGCCTTACCTAACAACCCCTTAGTTCATATGATTCTGTGTCAATAAAAAATGAAAATGCTTATTGAAACAACATTCCTGTGAATATATGTGTAGCTAAACGTCTTTCCATGATTTTTGCTTACTTTCATACTTGTTTATTTTAAACACAAGTTGGTCAATTTTGTTGTTTAAGATTATACTGCAGTTTTTCTGTGGACCATCTCTTTGTAATGTCATCAAGGCTTCAGAATTGAAATGAGTGTGGTGGAAAGAAGTTTAATCTAATTTTACCTGAAAATGTGGTGAAATTATGTATGCTCAGAGTAGCAAGGCTAATCAGCTCATTAGAGGGCAACCTGATCCTTCCCAGGGTCATCCCCCTGCAGAGCTGCCCGCAAGCACTACTTTGAGACTAAAAGTAATTCAGCACTCAGACTGATAAGTGACAAATAACAGAGTCATCTGACTTAGGTAGGTGGGGAGAGGATTTTCAAGATGTACCAAAAAGTAATCCTGTATGTACACATGTATGAAAAGACATACCTAACCGAAATATATTTATATTTATTTAGGGGCAAATTCCCCCTGTCTGTTTATTAAGTAGTCTATAAATAGTTCTAGCTTGTTTTGACTTACTATGTTCAACTACTTCATTTCTTTGTCTTCACAGGTACTCTACCACTGATTCATGTTTGCCATTTTGCCATCTTTTAACATTAAAAATAACTCAAAAATAAATAAGTGCTGATCCTGTCTGTTGCCAGTCATTTTTGTCAGGAAAAATAAAATATTTGACACTTAATGTATATTAACATTTGTGTTAGTATAATCTGTCCTGCAAACACTTTTACACTGTAGTTCCTTTGAAGTCAGTCAGGCTATTCGGGTTTGTAAAATTAAGCATGTAAATTTGCAGCATTTTGTCTGCTTGAATTCATATGCTTATACATGTCTATTCTGTGTTCTGTACTGTTAGTGCTCAGTCAGTGAACTACATGGAAATTGTACCCTCCTAAATCTAATGTTCTAAAAATAATAGTTACTTTTTGTAACATAATTTAATCTTGCTGTATAGATTCTTTATTCTTATTCAGTATTCTTAGAGACTTTCTGGTGGTTCCAAACGAATTATGAATGCAATTACATCCATTTCACTGTGTGTCCTATTTAGAACCTGTTGAAATCAGTTCATTCCCATTGACTGCAGTGAGCAATGGATCAGGCCTTATAGTTTAAAGAATGCAGCTCATAAGAAAGATAGTGGATGAAATTAATGCCTGATTAGAAGGGCCAGTTAACAGGGCACTTCCTAAGGCAACATTTAAATCCCATATAACTTTAATTTGGAGTTGAAGTGGGCATAAATGGTGCATAGGGCCTTGTGTGGATGTTCGGCACATTAAAAAACTGCAGTCAGTTTGAGCTGTGACTCTTTGGATCTCTCAGTTAGGGGTATAATTGTTAACTCAACACTTACGCTGCTGCTGTTTTGCATTTTATTCAACATGGAGAGTGAAACTAAAACAGTGAAGTTGATCAATTTGTAGATTTCATTTTCTGGGTTTTGCACACCAGCAGTTGTTCTTAAGCCTCCAAAAATTTAAAACAACACTTAAACTTTAAATTGAAAAAAGTTTATTTTTTAACTTACTAAAATAATGAATAGAGCTCTATTTGTGTTAAGTTTTGATAAACTTTTTAGCAACCTTATACTGAAAAATACTACATCTCTTTAGTTCTGGGGTGTCAAACTCATTTGGCTCAGAGGACTGAATTGCAAGTTAAATTATTGTTCATGGTCTGGGGCATAAATAGAGGACTTCAGACTCCTCTTGATCCAGAGCAGTCTGACATTGATGTCACTAGGAGCTTTGCAGTGAGATCAAGGGAAGGATATGGCCTTTGTGTAGTAACTAAACTTAGATATTCTTCATTTAGTACCTTATTGTCATATTTAGCAACGTTCAGTGGGAAAAATGTCCTCCTTTTAGAGCCACTGTTATTTCTGCCCGCTGTTTTTTTTCCCAGTCTCCTTTTTTTCTCTCTCCATCTTCCCTGTGTGTTTACTCTGTTTTTCCCTCTGCATTTTCTTACCTGAAGCAGCTCCCAGTTCCCACCTCCTTGTAAGCTTAATTTTCACACCTCCTTCCCCATTCTATCCATGAACATGATCAGCTGAAGATAGTTGGTGTTAACACTGAAATGTTGTTGCTGGATTTTAGATCTGAGACACTAGCTCCCCTCCATGAGATTAATAGGAAGAAGGGGAGTTCATGCTCCTCAGTCACTGTTTCTACCTGTCTGCAGACTCAGGCACCTGGCATTGCAGCAGTTTAGCTAAGTTTACATTTACAAACTTTTTTTTAACCATTAGGGTTAGGAACTTATTTAAATAAGAAAAAGAGAGCTGAAATTCTACAGTCTGAACATGTCCTGTGGGAAATGTAAATACATCAGGCAGACCATATCCAGCCCATGGGCAGTATGTTTGACGCACCAGCTATAATCAGTTTAACTGAGAAACTCTTGGTGGTGAGGTTAGAAGGGACAAATCTGTTGAACATGTGCATGTTCTTAAGGGTATGAAGAATCACAACATCCCTACCCCCTAAATTAATAAGAGGCTTCAGTATAAGTTGAACTTTTCAGTGTGTTGCTATATTTGTTATAATTTTCTATGTATTTACATTAGTGTGGTTTAATATTTTGGCAGTGATCATTCATAATGCAAATAGGTTAGTTTAGCATTTATGGCAGATGCAGCAGTGAATTAAAACGTCTACCAAGGAAATGGTTAGACTATACAATGTGGTAAAGGGTGTGTGTGTGTGTGTGTGTGTGTGCGTGCTCGCTCTCTCTTGCTCTCACGCTCGCTCTCAGTAAAATTGATCACATTGACATCTTCAAAATAATTGAAATGTTTTTCTGTGTATGTGAAAGTTAAGGTGATAAAAAACGATTATCAACGATGGTCAAATTTCTTGGTGTAGACAGAGATTAATATTCTGATTGTGTGGAAGTTGAAATACAGCAGCTTCCACTGTAAAAATGTTTAAGGGGGATAGATTTTAAATTTTCTGTTAATAGACTTTTTCTGTAGTAATCAGTGTATACAAACTCATTCTCTTTATACTTGGATCTGTGATGTATTCTCTGGCATACTACCATCTTCATTGTTTCTAGCTGAGTTGCAAAACAAAAGTTTCTAGTTGTCATGGTTGGGAAGAAGAGTTTGAAAATATGAATGCTAGTGACTCAAAAACCAAAGGGTAAATAAAAAGAACCCCACATTTTATTAATTTTTTTTTTAAATCTCATGATTTGTGTGGGGGCTTGGCTCATGATTTTGATGTGGTTGGCCTTGGCAATATTCTGCACACTGCTTGGTGAGGACAGAGTGGTGCTCCCGCATTGTTGTGACCAGCTGCTGCTTTTCTGTCCAGGATATCTGTTACCTGGACAACTTGTTTTGCTTTTACCTAAATCCATGAGCATGGTTCAACGGTTGGAGCAGAGAATTGGGTGTCAAGACCTGGTTTCTGTTCCCATGTGTCACTGAGTTGCTTTGTGTCATTGGACTGTCCCTTAAACATTTCTGTGCCTGATTCCCAATGTGCAAAATAGAGGTAGGACCCATCTTTATAGAACCTTGAGAGCATTTGTGTCACTACAAAGTGGTGGTGGCATTGCAAAATATTGTAGCTTCAACACTAGTGTTGCCTGTAATTTGGAGTAGATTTTTGGTTAGAGTCTGAAGTTGCATTAATTTTCCTTTCCATTTACCCAAATAGCAGTGTGCATTTAAGTTAGGGATGCCTGGTTTGTGTGGAAACAGTCCTATTACAATACACTTCTGAATCAAGGTCTCCAGTACATTTTTAGGTTTTTTTTCTACCTTCTCTTTCACACTACTGTAAGTGAATTAGTTTGTTGGATGTAAGCTTCATTTTTTAAGCTTGTGTTCAATAGGCATTTGGCTTTCTTTCAGGTATTCAGATTTCTTTCTGTGTATATTTGACTTCGTGACTCTTGTTCAGGAAAATGTGTGCTTCAGAGCTACTATTTTTTTGAAATATCTATCTATAATAAAAGCCAAGTACTATATGGCAGTTGGCATATTTGTAATACTGCAGGTTTTTTGGATGACTACTCAAATTCAAGAGGGGTTTGATCATTACATTTTTAGTTCTAAGAGAAGACCTTTTTTCCTTGACTCCTCTCCGTTGGTTTTTCTTCATGGTGGTATTGGCACTGGCAGAGCTGAGATGCTGCTGCAGTCATTCATATAGCAGATGACGGTTAGTGTAAACCACTGATCCATTACTGTGTGCTGGCTCAATGGTGAAAAGTTGCTGCAATTTCCTGCCTCTCTTTCAAAGAGAAAATGGACCCTCTATCCTGGTATGCTGGAAGCTGGAATTCTGTCGTTTGCAACAGTTAATCAAAGTTTTTAAACTTGTCTTCAGAGCTGTAATTTAAATCATTTTGCCTTGCTGATAATTCTGGTGATTACTATGGTGTGGCCCAACAAACTGTTATGTCACACCACAGACTTATTTGCCAAATTGCTTATCCTTGATTGATCCTATAACTGCTAACATTATTTTTCAAGCAAGTTGGTCTGTAAACACTTTGGGGGAGAGGCCATGCCTTCCAACATGTTTGTACAGCATCTATCACAATGTCATCCCATTCTGGGTGGAGACATTTCAGCATTACCGCTATACGATTACTAATAATGATCATAATTAATTGCTTAAACATTTGGATGATTACAGGTTTCAGAGTAGCAGCCGTGTTAGTCACGATATGCATCTGAGGAAGTGAGCTGTAGCTCACGAAAGCTTATGCTCTAATAAATTGGTTAGTCTCTAAGGTGCCACAAGTCCTCCTTTTCTATTTGGATGATTGTACTTAAATGTTAAAATATGGATGTCAATCAATATAATACTAGTTAAGAACCTGACAATTGTACTTTCATCTTCATGCTTAATCTAGTTGACAACATATCCTTAATTTTACAAGTATTCCTAGTATGGAATGGCTTTATTTTATTTTTTGTGTGGTAGAACAAGAGTTCTAGAGGAAATCTTGAGTGTGATGGAGAGTTGGCTGTTTTTGCTACGTCTTTAGAAACTAGTGACACCTTTGCCCCACGTGGAGACATTGAAGCAATAATTTTAGAGGATCTCCCACTATACTTCACAGAAATGCAAACTACAGTTTTATATATAAACTGTTTCAAGTGAAGAATGAATGATCTAGTGTTTGCTATATTCCAGTTCAGTACAAATGCATCGCACGCTGAGCTTACTTGAAGTGACAGCAATAGTTCTTTATTTAGTTGCAGAGCAGAGCAAAACAGAGCTGACTGTACAGCAGTTGTCTTTCAGACGTGTCTAAATTTTTCAGTCTATTTATGACTATCAACAAACACTTTGTACATAGTTTTGCCACGCATTGAATGCTTCTATTTTCCTTTAATTTAGCTTAAAACTAGTAATGGAATTCCTGAGGTTTTGAAAGGAATAGTTCTTGGCAAGCCTACAGTTTTGAAACCAAAGGCAAATTAAGATACCAAGCAACACAGAGGACTAGGATAGGACTACTTCAGAGAAGAATGTTAAAATTCTTCTGATATTTTAGAGACAGTTCTTTCATATAAAAAAAGACTTCTCTTCTTTTAAATAAGTGTTTAAAACTGCAAATGTAAATATTATAAAAATGGTTTTTTTAAAAAAATTAAATAAATAAATCCTCTAGCTCTATTCAGTGTCACTTAAATGTTAGGGCTTTTCAGCCAAGCATTAATGCTACAGAGTATTTCACACTTTTGAGGTTTTTTCTCTGATGGACTGTATTAAATATTTCAAATATTGATTTGCAGATGTAATTATTTCCTTAAACTATAGTATGATATTGCTTTTAAATTACAGCAAAATGGTAACTGAAAAACAAATCTAATCCTCCTCGGTCGTAAGAACTGTACAACTATCAGAGGGGTAGCTGTGTTAGTCTGGATCCACAAAAACAACGAGGAGTCGGTGGCACCTTAAAGACTAACAGATTTATTTGGGTATAAGCTTTTGTAGGTAAAAAACCCACTTCTTCGGATGTATTGAGTGAAAATTACAGATGCAGGCATAAATATACTGACACATGAAGAGAAGGGAGTTACCTTACAAGTGGAGAACCAGTGTTGACAGGCCAATTCAATCAGGGTGGATGTGGTCCACTCCCAATAACTGAGGAGGAGGTGTCAATACAAAGAGAGGGAAAATTGCTTTTGTAGTGAACCAACCACTCCCAGTCCCTATTCAAGCCCAAATTAATGGTGTTAAATTTGCAAATGAATTGTAGTTCTGCAGTTTCCCTTTAAAGTCTGTTTGTGAAGTTTTTGTTGTTGAAGGATGGGTACTTTTAAATCTGTTTAATGTCCAGGGAGATCAAAGTGTTCTCCTACTGGCTTTTGTACATTACTATTACTGATGTCTGATTTGTGTCCATTTATTCTTTTACATAGAGACTGTCCATTTTGGCCAATGTACATGGCAAAGGGGCATTGCTGGCACATGATGGCATATATCACATTAGTAGATGTGTAGGTGAATGAGCCTCTGATGTGGCTCATGTGGTTGGGTCCTCTGATGGTGTTGCTAGAGTAGATATGGGAACAGAGTAGGCAACATGGTTTATTTTAAGGATTGGTTCTTGGGTTAGTGTTTCTGTGGTGTGTGGTTGCTTGTGAGTATTTGCTTCAGGTTGGGGGGCTGTCTGTAAGCAAGGATTGGCTTGCCTCACAAGGTCTGTGAGAGTTAGGGATCATTTTCCAGGGTAGGTTGTAGATTGATGATGCGCTGGAGAGGTTTTAGCTGAGGACTGTACGTGATGGCCGGTGGTGTTCTGTTGTTTTCCTTGTTGGGCCTGTCCTGTAGTAGGTGACTTCTGGGTACCTTTCTTGCTCTGTCAATCTGTTTCCTCACTTTCCCAGGTGGATATTGTACAGTTATTAAGCATTCTTAAAACTACAACTATTAACCAGTGCAATACGCCAGTCCAAAATTTATTTAAAACAGTTAAAATGCACTCCTACTCTTTAAAGTGTAGGTCCAGGCACCCTATCAGTGGGTGAGACACACATGACTGCCCCTCTACACACCCCTTTATGCACCATTTCTATGAATCATTTACGCAATACTCAGGCTTTTTTGGTGACTGCATCTTCTCAGACAGCTTCAACTCCTGATTTGTGTGCCACCATCCAGTCTTGTTTCTCCTTCTCGATTTCTTGCAGTCATCTTAAGACTAGTGTGGCCTAAACTGGAGTCCTCTTCCTTTCCTGTCTCTGCTCATTTCCCTCACCATTCTCAATTACTTCTGACAAATACCACCATCCTCCCTCTCACTCAGGCCAATAACCTGGGAGTCGACTTTGGTTACATCCTCTCCCTGGACCTGGACAAAAAACATGGATGTGCAAATACAGCTGCCTGTTTCTCCAGAATGTTTCCAAGATGAGTCCTTTCTTTTTCTCTTCGCAGCTAAAGGTCTCGTTCAGGCCCTTATGTGACCTTAGGTGTCAGGGTAACCCATACTGAAAATGCCAAAGGCAGGGCAGGCTGCAAAAAGGAGAGCAGATTCTCCCCAAACTGGTGGCTAACTAGTTAGTCACCAGTCAGTCACAAACTGAGCTCCTGATCCCTCATACTGGTTATCAAGAAGCTTAGAAAAAAATAAATCGCACAGTCCCTTTATTGCATTCCAGTCGCCGGCTCCCAATCAGCAGATAGGTCCAATAAAGTGAGAAGTTATTTAAAGCTCTAGACACTACAAAATGTTCTTCTGATCCCGAAGGGCCAGCCACACTACCAGTTCAAGACTAGTCTGGATCTTACCCAAAATACCACACTGCCAGATGATCCTTGAGTATCTAAAACTAAAGGTTTTATTGTAAACAAAAAGAAAAGGAAGAAGACAGTTGTTAAATGGTCAACACAATCGGATACATATATATGACTTCAGAGTCCATATTTCAGGTTCTTAGCCGCATTGGTGAGATTGCTGTTGTGTAAAGTCCCTTTGGAACATAGACCATCCAAACTTTGCACATCAGTCCTTTGTTCAAAGCTTCAGTTTGTAGGGAAGTTACTCCAAGGTGAGAAGCAGGCTTGAAGACAAAATGGAGAAGATGCAGCTGCCTTTTTATATTCTTTGCTATGTGGCTTGTACATCATCTGTCTCAAACATAAGCTCTCAGCAAGTGGAAATGCACTTGGAGTCGTGTCCCCGTCCCCCCCCACCCACCCCACTAAGAAGCTTCTCTCAGTGGGTTCATTGTACAGGTGATTGCCCTTGATGGGCCATTAAACAGGCTGGATAGTGCTGATGCCAATCTGTTTTGGTGTGTCACCCAGATCCACAGCACATATTTGAGATATCAATATATTACACACATTTAAACTCATGATACATATAAATAAGCTTATTTAGCAAATCATAACTTTTCCACTGATACCTTACATAGCACCTCTTGTAAGACTTATTGCGGTCACCCATATTCCATATAGTGTCACACCTTGACTACTGTAAGTGCCTCTTCCCCAGCCTTCTTGACATCCATATTGCTGCAGTCCACACAGAAGAAAGATGTTAAGAATCACTTCTGTAGTTGCTAGGTCCTCCTTGTGTACTGCATCAAGTTAGAGTCCTTTTTCCTTACCATGAAAACACTGTTTAATTCTTATCCTCCCTCCTTCTCTGCCCTTGTCCTTTTGTGCATAAACCCAGCCCCACTCCTCTGCCATTGATTTCACTCACCACCCTATGTGTCTGTTTCCTTTCCTTCCATGCCACATTTTATACCTTCAGAATAGGGACTATCACTTAATATGTGTTGCACAGCACCTATCAAAGTGGAGCCCTGATCTTAGTTGGAGGACTGTTAGATATATTTTAATTATTATTAATATTTATGCTTATGCACAACAAAAAGACCAAGTTGTTGTTGTCCTAGCTATCTCTCAACCAAGGGTAGGTCAACATAGCTATGGTGCTCAGGAGTGTGGATTTTTCATGCCCCTGAGTGGGGTAGTTATATTGACCAGACCTCATGGTGTTCAGGTACCCTAGCTTGTCAGTCTGTGTTTATAAAGCACCGAATCCTGAAACCTGCAATGGGCTGCCACCTTGCCTCCTTAAACTGATAAGGATGCAGGCAAACTATGCACCTCCGATTATAGACACACATCTGGTCTCTGTCTTGTGAGTGCAAATTATTTCTACTATTAGGTGCGTCGTACAGTCTTATGCACATAACTAACCTGCCTGAAAAAGTGTTTGGGTGAGTCTTCCAAACCTGGTTTCCTTTCCTAGTGATTCAAAGTGCTTTTAAGCTAGGGGAGCTCATTGGTGACACTATGACAATGCCATACAATAAAGGTTTTGTGGGAGGGGAAGATGACTTTTTCTAACCCTAAGTAAATGGTTGCGAACAGTGATTTCTTGCATCTGGTTGGTCTCTGAAACACTTTTGAGCCCAGGGTATATGGTCTGGTGAAAAAAGTAATACAGTAGGTTGTCATCCCTGATCAGCTGACCTAGGTGAAAATGACCTAAATATTTGTCTAAAACTTGAACAAAATCAATATTGAACAGGTTGTCCTTAAAATGGTCTTACTGCAGAATTAATGAGGGAAACACATTTTTTGAAATTGGGAAGGCCAAGTAGGTATTTTGGTCACAATGTTGCCAACTCTCATGATTTCATTACAAGTCTTATAATATTTGGTGTTTCTTCTTAAAGTCCTGAGCTCTCGGAGTTAAATGATTATGTTTAACTCTCTTTCTCTCTCTCTCTCTCTCTCTCTCTCTTTTTTTTTTTTTTTTTAAAGTTCCTAGACCTCACATTTGTGGAGAAAAGCTTAAACATGAACACTAAAGGCTCAAAAAGTAAAAGGTAAATAAAAACATCAGAATATTTTTTTAAAGTTTTAAATCCATTCCAATTACTGTAAAGAGTTTGAGGCCTGAATGTTTGCGGTGCACTGACGGTGAAAAGATGAATTTATTGTTAAGCTGTCAGTTGAAACAGTTACAGTTTCTAAACTCATTTTAAAAGCAGTTTGGTTCCTTCTACAGTAGGAGGTCAAACTGTTAGAAACAAGACCTACTTTTAAATCAAATTAAAATCTGTTAAAGGCCCTCTGTTAGGGGTATAAACAAGATAGACAAATGCTACAAAAGTTACTCCAGCAGTAGCTTTTGAAGATGTCCTCTTGTTGCCTCTTTCTTCAGGAATTTTCATTTTGTTGACATTCAGATTGGTTGGGACCTAGATTCATTAAACATCTGACAAACTTTACCTCTCATATCTACCTTTTTATAACTTGTAGAATTTTAGAACTTAAAGGGACAGATCCTGATCTGTGTTTGCCTTTTGGGTGCTTAAAACCTTTAATCAATTAGGATAGCACTTAATATCTCAGCATTTATTGTGCAGCATTTAGGCTAGTCATTGGTTTGGGAGTTTCCAGATAATATATTGCAAAACTATATAAGACATTGGTCATTTGAGTGTTAATTTTCTTTTTATAAACAAAACATGAGCAAAAAAATCTAACTGGGTTAATATGGTAAACTGGATGGTCCTCATCACCCTACACGATACTCATATTGGTACAATGGATTATAGTTAAAACAAGTAATTTATTCTTTAACCTCTGCTCTAAATTTTTAAAAAGTATTTAATAAGGCATGGTTGGTCTGAGAGGATGCCAGCTTTTACTCCGTTCTGGGATCTTGCCGTTATAACTGACTGCTGTTTTTCTTCATTCACTGTGGGGTTTTTTTTTTTTTTAAGAAGTTCTGATATCCCAGTTCCTGATTTCTCCCCCGCCCCCCTGAAGTTGGAGTTTGTGGGACAGATAAATACTACATGAGCCTTATTAGTTAATGAGGAGAGCTGAGTTATAGACACTTCAGATATTAAATAAGATAGTTTTTAATTTTAATCTTAAACTGGAATTTTAAAGTAGCGATGTTTACTTCTAGGTAGGTAGTTGTTTAGGGTATTTGTGGGTCCCACTTCTGGAATGGGTTGAAGCATTGCCCAACTCTGTACCAGACCTGTATGGCATAGATAACCTGATCTTGGCAGATATTTAGTATTATACAATTAAGGAAAGGAGTTGCATTAAAAATGGGGATTGACAAGGACAGGACACATTTATGCTAATAAATGGAGTGACATTAACCAGCTTGTTATGCCTTCTGTATGTTGTAATATAAAGTGCTTTTCTGTTAATTATATAAGGTGAATGGATGAAATGGAACTCTACAGATCAACTGGCTTCTATACTGATTTAAAGTCAGAATAGGATTGAGTGTAATACTTTTCTGAAATGTTAAATCCTAGGCATAAGTTATTAAAATTTGAATGAATGCAACAGTGTATGTATAAAGCAACTAGTTATATTCTTCAGTAAGAATGTCTTCTGCTTTATGAAAATTCTGAAAGTTATTTTTGTTCCATTTGCTATATCTTTAGGTGCCGCAATGTTTGACAACCATATACAGTTGCATTGTTCCTTTCTTAAAATAACAGTCAACATTTTATTCCAAAACCTGTACTCTGTTCTTCATGCCAGAAAATCTAGAATTGATGTTCAGATTTTTACTTGCAGTCTCAAATATTCTACGTAAAAGCTTGTGGCTTTTTTTAGACAGATACTTTATTCTAGTTATGAAAGGTAATTGTCTTTACGTAGATTTATATCTAAAATTATGGTTTTGTAAAAAGAGGCAATTTGCTACAATTTAGATAACAAATTATCTTCTGTTTTCTTGATAATGCTGATAGGTTAATGATTGTATACTTTTTTCTGTAAAACAGATTTTTAGCTTTCTCTGTTTCATCATATGGGTGCATTCAGGCTTAAATAAATTCAGCTCTTCCACTACTAGAGTATACAAATGCTAGTCATTCAAAATGTCAAAGTTTGGATGTAACCCAGGAACTGAAAAGAATGTAACCTTTCATGTATTGAGAGATATTAAGCCTTCCTAGTGGGGAGGGATAAGTGAGATACTGTATTTATGAGGTTATTTAAACAGTTAGGCTTTAGAGTTGTTGTGTGCCAAATGTCTTTCTGAAGTGTGTGGCATACTGTACCAATTAAAGAAATGTAGCTGCAGAGTCCTTCAGTATTCTCGACTTTTTAAGATTAATCATGGAACCACAGCAGAATACTTTGAAAGAATGATGGAATGCTAAAAACTAGCAATTTATGGTGAAAAGTTGCAGTATTTCTGTGTCTCTGCCACTAACAGTAAACATTTTGGGCTGTCAGTTGGAGTGCTTTGAGAATAAACTTTTTTTTACTTACCACTACAAACGTTTGATATTAATCAAGTCCAGCACCAAACAAAGCATTAGTGGATTTTTCAGTCAGACTACCTTCCATGAATGTTCTACTTGAGGTATCAGAGTAACAGCCGTGTTAGTATGTATTCGCAAAAAGAAAAGGAGTACTTGCGGCACCTTAGAGACTAACCAATTTATTTGAGCATAAGCTTTCGTGAGCTACAGCTCACTTCATTGGATGCCTACTGTGGAAACTGCAGAAGACATTAAATACACAGAGACCATGAAACAATACCTCCTCCCACCCCACTCTCCTACTGGTAATAGCTTATCTAAAGTGATCACTCTCCTTACAATGTGCATGATAATCAAGGTTATGGTCATTTCCAGCACAAATCCCCCCCCCCCACACACACACAAACACACACACAGCAGGAGAGTGAGTTTGTGTGTGTGTGTTGGAGGGAGGGGGGGAGAACCTGCATTTGTGCTGGAAATGGCCCACCTTGATTATCATGCACATTGTAGGGAGAGTGTTCACTTTGGATGAGCTATTACCAGCAGGAGAGTGGGGTGGGAGGAGGTATTGTTTCATGGTCTCTGTGTATATAATGTCTTCTGCAGTTTCCACTGTATGCATCTGATGAAGTGAGCTGTAGCTCACGAAAGCTTATGCTCAAATAAATTGGTTAGTCTCTAAGGTGCCACAAGTACTCCTTTTCTTTCTACTTGAGGTAGCTAGTCAGGTATGAAACTTCAAATTATAAAGTGACCATGTTTAACATTGTGGCATTTAGGAAGATTATAGTAATGGAAGGAATGAGAAGATGTCTTGTTTTGCTCATAAACCTATAGTTGCTGTAAATAAAACTGTAGCAAAGACTGTTAGTAAAAAGTATGGTGTTTAAATTCTTTTACATCAAAGGAAGCCTGCTGCCAGGTGCCTCATAACTTAACCCTATTGACAAATGTAAATTAACTCTCTTCTTGCAAACTCTAATTCTGGATTGATTGGTTGCTTTTTCCCAATCTAGATTGACAGGGAGCAGAGACTGGTAATCTCAGGAGTTTTGGTTCAATTTTAGTCCATTTTCCAGTGCCTCAGGAGACAGTGGTACCACACTGCTGCCCCTTCACATTTAATTTCAGCATGAAGAGAAAAGCTACATATTTAGTCTTGAGAAAAGAAGGCTGGTGTGGGGGGAAGTTGATAACACATTTCTAATAGGGCTGTTATAATGAGGATTATAATTCACTGACCTCCATGTCCACTGAAGGTAGGATGGGAAGTAATGGGCTTAATCTGCTGCAAGAGAGAGTTAGGTTAGGTATTAAAAAAACTTTCTAACTATAAAGGTAGTTAAATTCTGGAATAGGCTTCCAAGGGGGGTTGTGAAAATCTTTATCATTGGAAATTTTTTAGAACAAGGTGGACAAACACCAGTCAGGGATGGTCTCTGTTTACTTGGTCCTGCCTCAGTGCAGGGAGATGGGCTTGATGACTTCTCATGGTCCCTTCCAGTCTTCCATTTCTATGATAAAATGGTCTCAATCTGAGTTTTCAGCAGAACAGTTTACAGTTCTGGCATTTGGGACTCTGCTTTTAGTGCAGGAGCCCAAGTTAGAACTGAACTTTGAGATTTCCTAGCTTCATGTTCAATTTCTTTTTGGTGCTACTACAAGATGAATCCCACTCATGCTTCCCCTAGATGAGTTTCTGTTTTTGGAAGTTAACCTTTTGTCCAGCACCCTTTAAACATTAGCAGCTGTTCTATGAAAAGGGGTAAACAGAAAAGGTTTTTCAGATGCCATCCATTTAGTGATACGATAGGCAGCATCTTGATTAGATCTCCAGCTATAGCACTAGTTATTTCCTGGAACCTCAGTTTGGCTCAGAGGAAACTCTGAGAGCTGCCGTTTTAATTGCCTGGTTGTGTATATTAGACTGCATCTTCCATAGAGAATTGAATGAGTGGGATATGTGGTACTATATATACCATGGTAGCTCTGCCATTTTAGGTGCAGTTTTGTCCTGAATCTGCACTTTCACTTAATTACTCCATTGCAGTTGCATTGGTTTTTTGGGTACCTATGCCATAATTTCTGGCACAGGTCTCTGAAGCAGTGATCTGAGAGAGATTTTGAAAGGCTTTTAGGGAGTCGCGTAGAATTGAGGAAGATGTCAACCTCCCATGATTCTAAGGAAACTTCTGTAATTTAATGGCCACTATGGAACATTCACTTCTGTTAGTTGCACTGACAGCCAGTCATAAACCAAAATGATCCAAGTGACTAAATTCAGGTGGGCCTGGACCTCCTAACTCCCTTGATGATCAGTCAGCAGCTATCGGCCAACTGACAGTAGTACACTAAATAGGAAGGTTGAAATAGGCTATAGGTTGAAGCAGAACAAAATCTAATGCAGTTGAAGAAATCAGCCACTCCTTAAATAGTGCATAAATGAATTCCACAGTGTGTGCACAATTAATTTGTACAGGGAAATGTCTTCTACCTAACTCATCCCCTGTGTAGTAGAAGGTTGAAACTATACCACAGACCACGTTTGCAATTTGGGGTAAATGCACGTGTGGTAGGGTGGTGGGAGGGTTATTTTACACTATTCGTGCCCATCCAGACTGGCTCAATGCTGGATGTTAGTATGGTGGAGGATTATTTGCTGATTAGTCTTGCTTGAAGAAAGTCTAAATCAAAATAGTGGTATGACTGCCTGTCTGCTGTTGGAGAATTTTATGTGAATGAATGGAACCAGATCCTTAGCCTAGTGTAGACTGGCATAACTCCATTTACTTTAGTGGAGTGACAACAGTTTACATCAGCCCACGATCTTGTCCAGTTGGTGTTACAGGTGTGCTATAGGAACCAGTTGCTGATTGTCATGCTAAGGTTTTTTTTTTTAGGATAGACTCAGATTTAGGTTTCCTACTTGAAAAGTGACTCTTCTGTACTTAATAGAATGATAGTTAGGTACTTTATCATATAGATTACAATTTATAGTTTTATCACTGGTAGGAGGACATGGCTTAAAACTTCTGGGAAGTTGGCTGTTTGAAACTCCCAAGATATTGCTTGTCAGAGTTTCAGCAGTCGTTCTACTGTAATACTGAAGGTAGTCATTTAGAATACTCTTAATTGCAGTATCTCGGTGCCTTTCAGAATTCCTATTAACTGAACCTTGATTTGTTGGTGTGGAAGAAGCAAATAGGTAGTGATGAGCAGCTTGTATGCTTTCTGTTTGTATGGAGCAGGGAGAATACAAATCATGATTTAAAAAATCAAAATTTTTATTTAAATTTTTCTAGTTTAAATTTGCTAGTTCTTTTCTTCCCATTATATTGTCTTAAATTAATATGGATATCCTGTTCTTGTTCCTTTTAGTTTTCTAATGTTCAGATTTTACTTAGATATTTTTTCTACTAAAAAGTTTCAAACTTAAAATGTTCGTATATGCTGAAAAAGATGAGTCCAGAAATTCAACCCCCGTCTTCCAAAATATTGAACCATCACAATTCAGGAAAGCCAAAATGCATTGATCAGGCTACACTCCTGCATCAGGGTTTGCAGTTTGAAGTCTATTAAATTTGTGCTCCTAAATTACTTAAGTGATTTTGAAAATCCCACTAATGGGTACCTAAATATGAGTTCAGGGGCCTTGCTTTAGGCTTCTGTTTTTGTTAACTCTGGGTTGTGCATATATAAATCATTGTACAGCAGATCTAAGTAACTTGAGCAATTTTGATCTGAAGTGACAAAGATTTTTGTCACTCAGAAGTTTTTAATAAAAATACTTCACTTTCTGATGCTGGAAGCACTTATTTGATTATTGTACTTTAAATACTTAAATAATCCCATTGGAATCCACAGGACTGTACATGTGAGTAAAGTTACGTTCTAGTTTGTGGCATCAAGGCCTTAATTTTCAATATAGTGTTTTGCTTTTGGCCTATAGCGGTTTTGTAAAATTCAAGTAAGAGACTTTCTATCAGTATTGGCATTTAAAAAACCTCAACAAGATATAATTGATTATACCTATTAATCTAAAGTTGGTATAGCAAAATTTTCAATATAGTTTTACGAAGCCCCAATCTGATTTAAATCAGTCACTTCAATTGCTCCACCCAGTTATGGATACTGAAAGTTTTAATAGTAAACTGCCAAAACCATCATGACACACTACTAAATCAGTTGAAGACATCTCCATTGAGCAGAACAACTGTCCTGTGCCAAATATATCAGAATATGTAAGGAAACCTTTGTTGAAGGAGTTCCATCTTCTAACATCCTAAAGGCCCATTTCACTATTTGTACTTTTTATATATTTTAATACAGTATCATTCTGAGCTCTAACTCTGGTAGAAAATTAAACACCCAACAAAGATAAATAGTCAGAATTCAATAACAATACCTATACAAGGACATATGGTCTACATAATAGTGTGGTTGTATGACAAGCAGCAATGATCATGGATCAAAGAACCCATATGTAATGTACCTGTTGCAAGGTTAGTGAGCCTTTCAGATGGTTCACATCCCAGCTTTCACTTGTGCTTAGGTTCCTCCCTGATCATGTGACTGTTGGCCTCAGCAAGGCCTGGACTGGGCTAGAAAATATCTGCCTCTTGCTTCTTACTGTTAGTACTCTTGTAGGAAGGGGTCTGGAGCCAAGACTGGTGTGGTTCCGTGCTGAGAGAGAGCTGTAGAGGGAGCCATAGAGGTCTCTGCACTTAAGATACCTAGGAAGAGCCTGGGGAGAAGGTCTAAGAGGATACGAGCAGGTATTTGAAGTGCCCTGGGGAAGAGTAAAGTAAAGCAGTTTGGAGTGAACAATCACTTCACGGTTTTGGGTCCTAAGGTCATAGATAAAAGAGAGAAGCTCCTCTGTAATGCCATAGATAAAAGAGAGAAGCTCCTCTGTAATGCCACATGTAGGTTGTATGAAAACCCCTGTAGTTTAGGGGAAGGACTTGGAGGAAGCTGTGGCCCACTGACAGCGAAGTACTTGTTTGTGAAAGGCTTTGTTGTGTTTTTGGTCTTTCCTTTACTCCAGAAAGGAACTTTTTGGTTTGGCTGCAGTCACAGGGAGCCCAGGACTGGTGGGGAAACCAATGCATGGCCGTCCGGCTCAGATAAGGTAAGCTATATCCTTATGGTGCCCAAATAAAGTGAAACAGACCTCTAGAAATAGGGCATCATACAATCACTCCACATCTCTCATTGTATACTTCCTAGGAAAGCCTAGAAGAATAGATATGTCTTGCATCATGCCTGGGAAGTTAACAGACTTGGGGTCTTTTGGACCAACAGGAGAATTGAGTTCGAGTCAAGAACACATTCTCAGTTGTAATTAACTTTTTTAATGACGTGGCTGTGAGCTTGGTTGCCTCTGATCGCAGCTTCTCGAGCAGGTATCAGCAACCTTTGAGAAGTGGCGTGCCAAGTCTTCATTAATTTAAGGTTTCGTGTGCCAGTAATAAATTTTACATTTATAGGGGCCCCCGACGGAACCCCAGGCTGGCAGTGGGCTGAATGGGGCTGGTGGCCAGGACCCAGGCTGGCAGTGGGCTGAATGGGGCTGGTGGCCAGGACCCAGGCTGGCAGTGGGCTGAATGGGGCTGGTGGCCAGGACACAGGCTGGCAGCGGGCTGAGCGGGGCCGATGGCCAGGACCCAGGCTGGCAGTGGGCTGAATGGGGCTGGTGGCCAGGACCCAGGCTGGCAGCGGGCTGAGCGGGGCCGATGGCCAGGACCCTGGCTGGCAAGAGGCCGGTGGCTGGAACTCCAGACCGGCAGCCTGCTGCCGGTCTGGGGTTCCCACTGCCGGCTCCTGCCAGCTGAGGTCCTGGCTGCCAGCCCCGCTCAGCCTGCTGCCAGCCAGGGTTTCCATTCGCCCAAGCAGGCAGCGGGCTGAATGGGGCCGGCGGCCGGGACTCTGGCTGGCAGCAGCATCCGAGTAAAAATCGGCTTGCATGCCGCCTTTGGCACTTTAGGTAGTCTGGGCCCAAGCATTTGGGCAGGGATTTTCAAAAGAGCATATATGGGAGTTAGGAACCCAAAACTCATTGAAATTTGGGCTTATGGCTCACTCACTTATGGTTTACAAGTCATAACTAATGCCTTAAATTCCCGCTGGAGATTAATTTGAAGCCAGTGCAGCTCTGGGGGCATGCTAATGTACTGTCTGTATAAAGCGCTGCTTGTTTGTTTTCTGCAACTTAAATATCACCTCAGTCTTCATTGAGTCTCAGCTGGCTAGCACTTCTCCATCCCTCGGTCTCATAAATTAGGTAAGTAACTCAACTGCTTCAAGTTCAGATGAGATTGAGAAATAAGGGTGGGGTTTAGTATGAGCTACAGCAGATTTAGTACACTATCTCGCTAATTCTCCTAGCATCCTCGCATACATGCTGAATGTGACCAGCTGAGAATCCTGTAGCTCTGTAAATGAAAAAGCTTTGGGGAGCGGAGTTATTATTCAGCATAATCAAAGTGACTCCATCAGTCGCTGCTAGTGACTCCAGGCATGTGACCAAAATCTCATGATCAGTAGTAACAAAGGCAGTATCTGCTTGTATAGTTGATCGTAATCCATCACCATAAGGAGATTTACCAACAAATCCATTCCAGTGACTGTATTATCTAGGCTTTAAACCAGGGATATTTGAGGATCCCAGATATAAAAATGCTGTCTATCTTCTCCCAAAAATATTTCTGTAGTTCCTCCATATTACCTTTCCACAATGGTAGGCTTATGAGTTGTGCCTAAAGGGATCTGGAAATACCTGAAGTGAATTTAAAGGTACTTTACCATATGAAAAGAGAGTTGCCCATTCTTCAATTCAGAATTGTTAAGATGAAGTAATCAAGCAGGTAGAATTTTCCTTTTTGTACTTTAGATTCACTAATCTGGTACCATATTTCTGTGTTGAGGGTTTTTTGACTGGGGGTGGAAGGAAGGAAGTGTACGTTTTTGTATATTTTTCTATCATATTTTTTGTGAAGGAAGGTTTTATGTGAACTTCCTCGTAGCTATCAAAATCAGGAATAAATGTAAACTATTTCTTAAGTATACTGTGGAAACGGCAATTTCGGATGCCTAGTGAAGGCAGGAGTGAAAGTTCCTAGGGTACATGAGAACCTTTCTGAGGCACTGGTTTTGCTACCTTTCGATGTAGACAATAAATGCTAAGCTGACTAGTTTCTAAGCTGGTATACTGATATGCAAATGGGACAAAATTCTACTGGTTCTCCTCTAACAGCAGTTGGCCACCATATTTTTATAGTTGCTGTTCTAAACTACTTTTTTAACTTCTTTAATACTGCTTGTACTGTTAAACGGCTGCTGTGCTCTATTTTGGAGGTAGCTGTCTTCCAGTAGAGGGCAAAATAATCACAATATAATTTGTAAAGCATCTTTTGGATCTATTTGGATGAAAAGTGCTATGTAAATAAATTTTCTCTGAAAATAAAGTACAATACAATGGTACATCAGGTGTTTAAAATAAGAAATTCTTATGAATGCTGAATGAAAGGGCCAAAAGTTGTCAACTGTATGCATATAATGCTCGTGGTGGCTATGAACTATAGAGCTTTATAGTCCTGTTTCAGTACAGAGCTTTATGTCAAGAACTATTATAAAGCTTCAGAGGGGTAGCTGTGTTAGTGTGGATCTGTAAAAGCAGCAAAGAGTCCTGTGGCACCTTTTAGACTAACAGATGAAGTGGGTAGTCACCCACGAAAGCTCATGCTCCAATTCGTCTGTTAGTCTATAAGGTGCCACAGGACTCTTTGCCGCTTGTAAAATTTGCTTCCATCCAAGTGCAGTCCTATTAGGGGAAAAATTCTTTTCAAGCCACTGAATGGGAAAAAATTGTTACCTTCTTCCTCTATAAAAATGTGCTTGCTTGCTATTGTGAAGTATCTGAAATGTGTGGTTTTACTACTAAGGCTTAATTTCCTCTGTGAAGAATAATACAGAGAACTTTGTTGTTTGCTTGAGAGAAGGGAGAGCGGAGGGATGAAAATCTTCCCCATGTTTGTAACCACCTTCATGTTGGTCATAATTGGACAGACGTAACAAATACAGAATTTCCAAAGGGAAGGTCTGTTCATTAATGCCAAGTTTTACATAAATGCAATTTTTACTGAGTCAAGTCAACATTTTTGAAGGCAGCCCTTTAAAGGTTTGGCTTTAATTTCAAAGAAGCTGAGCACCCACAGTTCCCATTGACTTTTTAACGATGTTGGAAGTGCACAGCATATCTGAAAAATCAGGCCAGTAGTTTCATTTTGATGGGCAAAGGTTTGACCAGAGCTTCCTGTTTATTCAGGTGAGAACACACTCTTACTTCAGAGAAAAAATAGTTTGGAGCATTTAGCTTTATCTGATAAACATCTCCCCACTAGTTAAGTGGGCTATTCTCTAATTCCTAGATATCTGGAATTTTGTGTTGGTGCTGTCATTTTTGCATGGTATATAGTTTTTGATGCTTCTAATGCAACATAAATATAAGTTAAAATATAGACAGTGACAATTTGAAGGGTACCATGGTGTTCACATATGTCTAGATTTGCTAAGTTTTAAAAAATGTATAAATGCCATTTCTGATATCAGAATTTAAATTTCTATCATAAGCCCTATTTTTCAGGAGTTTGTAAATGGAGTTTCCAGTATTTGTTTGAAATGAAACTTTTTTTATGTGACTGCAGATTTGTGCAAACATAGAAAAATCTTATTAAGCAAGTCTAACAAACTGGATATTTTTATTTTATTTTGCTGTAAGCTTAATATATTTTGGTCAAACTCTATTTGAAAAGTCTAAATTACAAAAAGTCCCAGTTTTTCTTAAGTTTGATTAGATGCCTCTTGGTATCTTTCTAAACAGTCCTAGTTATTTTTTGTTTTTAAACAAAATGAGATACTGAACATTCATAGTAACTTTTAAAAGTAACTGCTCTGGGGGAAAAGATAAAGCCTTGATTTTATTCTTATTGGCAGTTGATCAGCAATAGATGATTCATCAACACAAAATACTTTAACCGGTCTTTTAGAATTGTTAAGATATGTCACCTTGGGTCTGCTTAATAACATCCCTATATTATAGACCAAGGTGCTTTTTTGTGTGTGGGTACTCTGTTTCATGTAACTGTCTTAAGAGACAGGTTTCAGAGTAGCAGCCGTGTTAGTCTGTATTCGCAAAAAGAAAAGGAGGACTTGTGGCACCTTAGAGACTAACCAATTTATTAGAGCATAAGCTTTCGTGAGCTACAGCTCACTTCCTCAGATGTGAGGAAGTGAGCTGTAGCTCACGAAAGCTTATGCTCTAATAAATTGGTTAGTCTCTAAGGTGCCACAAGTCCTCCTTTTCTTTTTGTCTTAAGAGAGAAACTACAAAACCTGTTTTAAAACATTTAAGGTTTCTGACACAAAGCAAACTATTGCAATGCTCTAGCCTTCTTTCTAGGTTGTAGTAAAAACAGTATATAAAATCAAATATAAAATCAAATTTTTAGCAGATCCATGCAATACTGTTAAAAAATCAGTGAGATAAAGGAAAGAGAGCCTTAATGTAGAATTTCCTGACTTAAGGTTTTGACGTGAGTGTTTTAGCATTTTAACATTTATTTTCATTCAACCCTTGTATGTCCTTAACCTGATCTTTTCTATATGGTTGGAGTATCAGACCCCCCACAACCTCAGCTACAGTTTTGTTATAAATTTAATTTGTATTACCATAGGAATAGAAGAGTTTACCTTTTGATATATGCATACTCATAATTACCGAAGCTTGTATAACGTACAAAAGTTTCAATATTTGTTGGTATACTGACTTTCCCTAAATGTCAATGCTGACCAAAAAACCACAACCCCAGCAAGTTGTTTGGGTGTGACTAAAGTATGTAAATATTAATCCTGAGTCACTTGGATTTCTTTTGAAGTATTGAAGATTATAGCAGGAAAACTACTCTGAAGTTAAGGTAGAAAAAAGAGCTGGTAATATAATGGTTTGCTCAGTAGCCCTCTGCAATATCTAGTCTGTGAGCTGTATTGCGTCTTTTGTCTCTTATAAAATGCAGTTGTTGGGTTGTTTCTGGAAATTCACAATATTTTGGCTTGGTTAGAATTGGTTTTATAACATATTTTCAACTTTAAAATATAGTACTGGTGTTGCTTTTATTGAGTAATATCAACTGCTCTTGTTGCAGTACACAGATTATACAGTAATGCGTGTGATAAAAGAATAGCATATCACTGAATTTCCATTACAAACCTGATTTTGGTCCCTTCCTCATTCCTCCTTGCTGTCAAACCACCATCATCACCACACATTCTTCAAAATGGCCAGATTTCAGATAGTTTGGCTTCCTTAACTGTGAATTTCCATACCTTTCAAAGGTTTGAGTTTCGTGTATGTTTTGAACACTGAATTTATGGGAATTTAACTTTTTTGCTAGCGCGAACATTTTTGAAATAGAATATATGGTTTGCAAAATTAACTTCACTTGAACAAAACCTTTTTGTGGTAGGGGTATAAAATATGCAAGCTGCTCAGCTAAATTGTGAACAAGAGCAAAAGAAACTTGTTTCTGGAGTCTTTGGTATTCCTCTCCCTCTCGCCCCAATATGATGACTTGTTCCTCTGGATAAACTTTGGGTGCCTGTGCAAACTAGATGTTGTTCTACCTTGAAGTGTGAAAGATCATATAGCCTGTAATTATGTTTTCCTGTTTTTTAAGATTTCCCTTTGTTAGCAGAGGTCAAGGTTGCATTGCATGGTGTCCACTCACTCACCTTGTGACTATAGACCATTAAATTTTTTTGAAGGGATCCACCTATCAGTGAACCAGGCAGAGTGACCCTTATGTCAGATGCCAGATGGGTACAATGGTGGAGGCCCAAACAAATCCCAGTTCAGTCCAAGAAATAGGTACGGGAGAGTGTGTGTGTGGCATCCACCAGCTGAAGTACTGTGTGCAGTTCCGAGCACCACACTTTGGGAAAGATGTGAACAAAATGGAGAAAGCGTAGAGGAGAACAAGAAAAATTATTAAGGTTCTAGCAGATTTGAAAAAAAAAAATGGGCTTGTTTTGACTGGAGAAGAGATGAATGAAAGGGGACATAACCTTTTATGTACTTGAAGACTTGTTATAAAGAGGATGGTGATAAATTGTTTTCCTTATCCACTGAGGACAGGGCAAGAAGCAGTGGGCAAATTGCAGTAAGGGAGATTTAGATTAGGCATTAAGAGAAACTTCCTATCTGTAAGGGTAGTTAAGCCCTGGAGCAAATTACCTAAGGAGGTTGTGGAATCTGTCATTGGAGGCTTTTAAGAACAGGTTAGACAAACACTGTCAGGGATGATCTAATCTAGATAATATTTAGGACTGTCTCAGCGCAGGGGACTGGATTAGATGACCTATTGAGGTCCCTTCCAGTCCTACATTTCTATGATTATATGACTGGAGGTTTGCAAGCACTTTTCCTTCCATGGATATAATGGGCTTGGTCTTGTTTTGGCAGTCAAAATGGTTGGTGCGGTTTTCATAAATCAGCTAGGAAAAACACGATTGGCCCAACTCCATAGAAAGTAACTCTGCTCTGCCCAGGACAGAAGTTTCCTTTCTCTGTGTATGCTACCCCCAAAAGAGACATGGAACACCAAGGCTTATGTAAATCAATTTGATAGGCTGATGACTGACTTCTTTGCATCTAGAAACAGCAGTGAAGTGCCCTGTGGTCTCTTCATATGTCAGGACTGGATGTGAGGAATTGAATGAACAGTTCTAAAACTGGGTGATGTCTCTGTCTTACCACCTCTTCCACTACTCCTCAGGACCATACATGCATAGTAAGGAGAGAGCAGCAGTCATACTGTTTGCTTTTCTGGCTATAGAATTTATGGCTCTCTAGCCTTATGAACCTACTGTGACCATTTGGAATCTCTGTGTGAATTCATGAATTCCAGTTAGATTTTATGAACTCTTTATTTCTGCCTAATGAATTTCCTGACTGTCTTTCACTATATCTCTTGCATCATATTTATTGTAATAAAGGGAGGGCATTGGCACATTGTGTCTGCTCCTGAATGGGACAGTGGGAAAGGACCATCAGCAAATGAAAACTTTGCCATAGACCTGAGGAAGAGTTCTGTGTAACTCAAAAGCTCGTCTCTCTCACCAGCAGAAGTTGGTCCAATAAAAGATACTCACTCACCAATCATGTCTCTCTAATTTGACATAGCAGGACAGATAGTGAATGCTCAGTGTAACCTGTTCTTCCAGGTAAGCTGGGTAATCAAGCAATGGATCACTTGATGAGGGATTGGGAGTCACTGAAAGAGGTCACCTGACAAAAGAAACTGCAACTTTATAAAGGGGAGCTTCTGACTGGACACTTTAGAGAGAGAAGTGAGCAGATCAGGACCCGAAGCAGGTAAGGTGAGTAGGAGTAGAGGAAGTAGCCTGCTCCCCTGAAAAGGCAATACCATATCCCAAAGGGCTCTTAGAATTGTTAAGAAATCGAGACAGGGTTTTGTTGTTTTTTCATACCTCTGTATATCTCTTGTATTTTCTCCAAGTGCATTCACTGTCACATTCCATGAATGGGGGAGAGTGAACTGGAATGCAGCAGCTGCTTGTCAGGTTTGGTGCCAGTTTCAGGGCCTAGGCAATTGGACTATAGGATCTCTGCAGCCAAGAGGAGCGTCACTCACAGGTTCTGCACCTAGTGAGTGTGCCTAGAGGCACAGAACTAGAGAGATGGTGTCTAAAGTCTGCCAAGCCGCAGCAATCCAAGGGCACGTGGGATCATGGTTCCACCAGTAAACAAGTAAAACATAGCCTTGAGTTTCTCTAGGAGGGTCTTAATGTAGTTATGAGTATACAGGGAAAAAGTCACCTCTCCATAGCGTATTATCAGCATGTTCAAGAAAAGGAAGTTTTGTACAAATCCCATCCTTAAATGCTTTATTTGGACAATGATCCTTATTCCAGCCCCATAAGGTCATACAGAACGGCCTTGGAACCTGGTTCTGCTCCTTACAGCACTGCTCTAATTGAGTTCCTGCAGGAGGTGTCATATTTCCTGTTCATTACGGAAGACCTCCCAATTGACACTACCTCCAATCATGAGGTGTGGGGTTTTTTGGTGGATTTTTTTTTTTTAAAGTTAGGAGCTTTCTTGGATAAAACCCAGTATTGTACTTCTAATTCCAATCAGTAGTCCTTTCAACTGTCATAACATTAGTTTGCAGAGTAAATCAAGAAATATTCTTCCTTTGGTTAAGCATCAAAGTCCAGTCCTTTGGAGCACTGAATCTCAGAGAAGAATAGTCATGTCTCCTCTATTGAGAATTCCAGGTGGCCACCTGGCCATGAATACAGAAGTTCACCTAATTCTATACATCTGTCATCCAGTCTTTAACCAATGCCATTTTTTGGCATAACTCATTCCACATCTTAATGCCAAGTGGAAGGTAAGGGGATGTATAAGCCTTATGTGCCTTGGTTACTCCGTCTGTAAAATGAGGATAATGCTACTGACCACCTTTGTAAAGTGCTTTGAGATCTATGGATGAAAAGCACTATATAAGAGTTGTGTTATGTATTATTATAATATACTTCACTTTAGATTTCCATTTTTTAAATGATGATCCTGCTTTCCATCCTGGAGATGTGCTGCTTTGAGAATCCCATTGTAACAAATCTGTTGACTTCGGCATGATGAATAGGAGAATATATCTCTGCTTGTCTGAAAATTTTCTTCAAGTATTAAGGTCACCGATCTGGGCCACCTGGAGACAAACGGAGCATTCAGAATAGAGATGGAAACTGACATCCAAACTTCTGAGAGAGTTTTCCACACTCTACAGTAGGAGAAATTATTGTGCTTTTTCCTAAAAGTATACTTAAAAAGAAAAGGAGTACCTGTGGCACCTTAGAGACTAACAAATTTATTTGAGCAAAAGCTTTCGTGAGCTACAATGAGGATAATGTACAATGTAGCTCACGAAAGCTTCTGCTCAAATAAATTTGTTAGTCTCTAAGGTGCCACAGGTACTCCTTTTCTTTTTGTGAATACAGACTAATACGGCTGCTACTCTGAAACCTTAAGTATACTTACACAATTTGTAAATTAGGAAATGAGAACTGAATTAATCTGATTGTGGAAGTTCACAACAGTAATGAACCTTAGTGGTGGAACGCTTTTGTTTCTAGTGACTGACAGTTCTGGTGCTGTTCCAGGAAGTACCTATTGCATCGGTTCTCAAACTTTTGTATTGGTGACCCCTTTTACATAGCAAGCCTCTGAGTGTGACCCTCACCTGCCATATAAATTAAAAACACGTTTTTAAATATTTAACACTATTATAAATGCTGGAGGTGAAGCTGGGTTTGGCGATGGAGGCTGACAGCTTGTGACCCCGCCCCCCAACACAATAACCTCGCGACCCCATGAGGAGTCACAACCTCCAGTTTGAGAACCTCTGACCTATTGTAACAGATTTGTGGACTTCATTATTCAAAGGAAGGAACTTTTCAGATAAGAACCGATAAATTTCCCTATTTGGTGTACATTTTTATGTTTATGTGAATTAAATGTTGCACAGTAATTGTCTCTTCTTACTCAATTGGAGCAAGTGATTTTATTTTCTCTAGATGAGGGGCTTGATTTTTTAAATGAGTTTTCCCCCTGCAACTGGGTGGATTGATTTTAAATCAAAGCTATTTAAACCATCAATTGTAATCACAATTTAAATCAGCAAGCAGGAAACCTTGATTTAAATAAACTATTTTAATCATGTTGTGCAGTAGTACTTTTTTAGTTATTTTCCAAAGGAAAGGTTGATTCTCATTGGTTGGTAACCATTAAAAAATGTTAATTTGCAACTAATTACAGTTTTTACTCTAAATTTGGTGCTGCTTTTTACGAACCAGGAGGATACATTATATCTATAGTCTTTTGTAGTTTAATATATATTCATGCACATTCTTAATTTTTATATTGCTAGAAAGTGGTGAATGATGCATTTCTTTAATTTTTTATTCGTGATTTGTGTCAAGCGCTGGATGGAAATTCAAATTCAATTAATGCACAAAACAGAATTTTTAAATAAAACATTAAATGTGCTGGATACATTAAAAATTTATTAAAACATGTTTTGCATTTAAATTGATTTATTAAACAAGGGAAGTATTGTCTGTAGTTGGTGAATGGAACTGATTGTTTCTGGTCACTAGTCCTTCAAGATTTTAGAGCTACTAGATCTCATCCTTTCACACCTACTTTTTACTCATAGCTTGGAAGGGGAAAACAAGCGTTCCTGATTTATTTATTTATTTATTAATTCCCATTAGCTTCTTAACTTTGAACAAGCTAGTTAAAAAAATGGAAGAAAATATTCCTTCTGCATCTGCAGAAGAGTCTGCTGTTGTAACGTGGTTTAATATGTCAACATGCTCTGGTTACCAGCTACTTAGTCAAAGTTTTCTACCAGACTTTCTTTAAAATTTTGACAGCGAACATGTACTGCTTTAATATATTTTTTTATATAACTTAATAGACTATAGTTAGTTCAGGCCTTAACATAAATTGTTTTAATTTCAAATATAATTTTAAATAGGTTTATTTTTTAAAATCCGATTTAAATAAATCCAGTTATTCTTTTTAAAATAATCTCCTCCCTCCCCCACAATCCACTTTACCAGGCAGTAATTAATCAGATTTGTTTGTTCTGGACTGGAATGTGTGACAATAGCAACATTCACCATGTTAGTTGAAAATATATGTTTAAACACTTTTTTTTAACTCCTGCTATCCTATCTTTGCACCCACAGAGGTATACTTTGAGTGATAGTCATACCATTATTTTATCATACTTAAGCCAGTATGTCATGAATCTGAAGTCAAAACTAGTAGGCATCAATCATTAATGGAAGGTAATCTCATGTTTTTAATTACACTGTACATATACATAGAATTTTCTTGTGTGTCATGCTTAACAAATATATAGTAAGAGTCTTTCCCTAGTAAATCTAGTTTTATACTGTTCAGGCCACCTCCCTTCCCTCCCCCTCCCCCCCCCGGCCACACAAATAACCTTGATAGAAGAACATTTATGAAGGTTTGAAAGTCAAGGATTTAGAAGTTAGGGAATGCCAGTATTTTGTCTTATTGATTTTACTCAAAACCTACAAGTGGTGTTGGGGCGCACACATATATCGCTAGTCTGTCTCTAACCACATTTCTGTTGCTGACACCTTGTCTTCCTTCTGCATCCTTTGACTGTACAAAGAGGGTCCTCTGCCATTGCTTTTTCTGTGTCTGCTTTGCTACTGTAGCCATTTAAATTAAAGGGAGAAAAAATTGAAGCTACTGTCAACTCAAAGTTATTGAAACAATACAGTATAGATACAGATCTTCAAAAGTCTAGACTAAAGTGAATTCAATGACTGTAGTTGTACCAGTTACCTAAATGCATCAGCTATTCATTTGGCACTTTTAGAATTGTGGTCTTCAGTGTTTTTATGTGCATACTATAGAATTTTAATATCTGTGTCAACTGTTTATCTGTAGAATTGCACATAAAATCTCCTCGGTGCTGCTATTTCAACGTAAGGTGAACTTTCAGAAGTGTGATCAACTTAATAAATGGAACCCTTTCTAACATCAGTGGAAATTACAGCCTGCTTAACAGCAGCTGTTGCATACAACAAACTTTTACTGTCTGGGTAGTCAAAGGCAACAGGTTACTCCTGTTGTGAGGAGAGGAGTGCAATAAAATGGGCCAGCCCAGTTAAACAGATTTAGATTGATGGAAAGCGCTGCTCCTTAGGGAGCTAGATTTTCAGGGAATTTTGACTGTTGGCACAGCTCATCGACGAAAATAGTCACCAGTCTGATGCACGTCATCCCATTGATTTGCTGAAACCTCCATTTGTTATAGGGGAGCCAGTTGCTGCTGCCAGGTATCACTCAGCTGAATCGGAAATTCCCTTAGGAGAAGGAATAGTGTGTTTTCTCTTTTGAGGAAAAAACAGAGGAAAAACATGTATAGATAGGGCAAGGGTAAGAAAGAGAAGGAAATTGAAGAGATTGCTGTTCTCAATAGTTGAGTTTAAGGGATCAATTATTACATATATTATAGCTTAATTGGAATATGCACTTCTTGAAACTGTTTCCTTATTTGTAATTACAGTGAGTCTTGATTTTTATTTATTACTGTCTGAACACACTGTAATTGGCAAATTTGAAAATAAAGGCTTGGGCATGCAGTGTATATATTTAACTTTTATAACCTTGCTGCTTAGTGAAGACTTTATGTATGAAATCTGTCCAAAATATATATTTGGTACTCTTTCAAGATACGTATACATACATGCATGCACGCTAACATTGCCTTCCCCTAAGCTAACAGTTTAATTTGGTCGTCCAGTGGCCACTTTTATGTTTAGTCAGTCTGAGAAGTCTGACGGTGGGATATTCCAAATCTTACTGAACACAACAACATATAAGGTAATTTAATGTTGCAGTGTAGTCACAGACTATTCAACCTTGCAAGGTAAAATTTGAAAGATAGCCTTTACTTTTATGCATCAGAATTCTTTAAAAAGCCTGCGTGTAGAAGTTCAGTAGTATTTTTGTCTTATGGTCTTTAAACATTTTGAAGCACGATAATGAAGCACAATTGAAGTTTCAATAATGTAGACTGTGTGTCAGATTCAGAGTGTTTAAGGTCAGAAAGGGCTATTATCTAATATAGTCTGAGCTCCTGGTTCTCACAGGCTATTGCATTTAATCATTTACCCATTTATGGAGCTAAAACAGGGGTGGGGAACTTTAGCTTGTTTGGCTAAAACAGATGGGGAGCTTACAGCCAGCGGGCCGGATCTAGCCCATTGGTTAATGTCATTCGGCCCATGGCAGACCCCCACTCCCTCCACAGGGCTGGAGCTGTGAGCGCCTGCTCTCCCCACCACGGGCTGAGGGTGGAGAAAGCCCTGAGTCTCTGTGTGCCCCCCCCTTCCCCCCCCAGGGCTGGAGCCACAAGCACCAGCTGGCCCTGCTGCAGGGGGAAGCCTCAAGCCTCTGCGCCACCCTGAGCCGGTAAGTGTTCCGCGATTAATTTCCCCAAATACGTTCTTCCTGAGTTCTTAATTACCAGATTGGACTGTTCCTCTCTATTTTGTTACCTCCCAGAGGTGTGAAACCAGTCCCCAGTTATCGGTTCACTTTGGGATATGGACTCCACACAGTTTGCACATCAGAGACCTGCTTATGATAAAATTAAACAAAAACCTAATTTAATACAAAAACCACAGATTCAGAGATGAAATAATGAGGAAAAACAAACATATACATTTATGCATAAAGTCAATGTTCAAGATGCAATCTCAGGCTTTACAATTTCATATTAGATAAAATCACTTTTCTAATAAGAGTTACCTATTGCATTAAAGTAGTTTCATAGCATAATCCTAATTATAAGAGGGATCCACTGTTCATGGACAACCTGCTGCCTTGACTGTCCCCCCAAGTTCTGGATACTCTTTAGTTCAAACCCCTTCCATTTTAAAAGGCTTTACATTTTTTTTCCCCTTTAGTCACTATAGACTGGGGTTTTCTTTTCAGTTTCAAGCTGTTCCTGTTTGCTTTGATGATTCCTCACTCTTCTTTTCTGCTCTGGACAATGTCTAGGTGCTTGCGGCTAGTCTCATTGGGTAGGAGAGGTAGCCCTTCCCTGTCTGATTGCTTCACAGCGCTGTTTTGAGGTGATGCTGAAGTTGTATCACAGTTACCATTACAGGTGTGTGTGTGTGGGGGGGTACACATACATTCACACCATCTGTATACATATCTCATAATGACTGTTAAGTTCTGTGCATTACAAGCTTTCATAAGAGTTTACTTGATGTACTTTTACAGTAAAGTAGTTGGTTTAGCTGCTTACTTTTGGGGATTTAAACCTTCTGATCTCCCCTTGGTGTCTGTACCCTGATTGTCATAGTTGTCTTTTTAGAAAACATAGTGTTTTGGTTTTTAGTTATTTGTGTTTTTAAATGACGCTTACTCTTAAAGGTGCTACCATTATGCCATGGGGTGTAAGCAAAGGAGCAGCTCTGTCTCCATTTCTAACACATTTGAACATTTGGGGTTGGCAATACTGTCTAGATTTCTAAATCTAGAAATCTATTGCCAACATCTTATTTAGGGCTCATTTGCTCATACTGGTGACATTCACATGGGCTATAATATTGTACATCTCCTGTGAAGACACTATAAATCGTTATTGCCCTCCTTCACAAAATAATACAAAACCAATGTACATTTCTCACTTGACAATGTTCAGCTGGAAAAGGCTACATGCAGTGGGTCCCTAGTAATTGCTGTTAGATTAGTGTACATAGTTACTAAAGTCAGCTAATTATTCCAGTTAAAATCACTATCTGTATTTTGAATGCTGTTTAAATTTGATTTTAGGATCTCTGAACCTATATTTGCTGATGAATGGTAAAACATGTTACCTAAATTGTCCTTTGTTCTAATAGATGGACCACTAGATCTGGGTACCTCTATCAAAAGCAGAGAAATCTAGTTAACTGTCTCTATTTTGAGTTTAGTTTTCCTGTCTCTTCATTAGAGCCTTCTATTTACAAACAAAACCAGTTAATTCTGTTAAATGTTTGATCTGTCATAACATAAGATATACTAGCTTTCACAATTGTGGCACTGAGTCATCAATGAGTGAGGCTTAGCACCACGCTAGTAACCTACAGATGTCTCCCTTGAGAGCTACCTAAAGTAGTGTCTGTGGATCTGCCTACTAGAAGAAAGGGATTTTTGAGATAAGTAAACACATTTTCCTATTCCAGTTAGCACATGATCAGTAAACTGATATAAGATCCATGGTGATGCTTTCCATTTCTAATTTGATTACTTTGATCAGAATCTCCCCATCAAAAATAAACAATGCGTTAAAAGAGCAAAGCCCTTCCTGGTTTCTCATGGTCTTAGTTATATTTAATATCACTGGCTTTCCCGGTGGACTGAAAAATGTTCTGGAGTGTGAAAAGGTGTGGATATTAAAATAATGACAAGAAATTTCTTTTAATTGAAACAATTTTAGTTTTAACTGTACAGCTTTATTTCAGAAATGGTAATAAAGATAGAAGCTAAGGGCTTGTCTGCACTAGCGAGCTTACAGCAGAGCAGCTGTGCTGCTGTAAGATGGCTCATGTAGCCGCTCTAAGCCAATGGGAGAGAGCTCTCCCGTCGACATAATAACACATCGCCATGAGCCATGGTAGCTATGTTGGCAGGAGAAGCTCTCCCAACGACTGTCCACCCTGCGCTTCTGTTGGTGTAATTTATGTTGCTCAGGGGGTGTTTTTTCACATGGGTGATGTAGACAAGCCCTAAGTCAATGAGTGAGTCTACTTTTGATTGTAAGCTCTTGAGGCAGGGGCAGTCTTTGTTCTGTTTGTACAATGCCTAGCATAGTGGGGTCCTGGTCCAGGACTAGGACTCCGAGGTGCTACAGTAATACATACATTAACAGTAATTCATAATATATGCATACTGCTGCTATGCTTTCTCACCTAGAATAGTGTATATATAGAAGACAATTACTCTTGAACTTCTAAATTGAAGTCTGAATTTTGTCTAAATTTGACTTGATTTATGTTTAGCATTCTTTTGGATCTTATCTTTGTATATTTCTTTTCTTGAATTAATGTATAGCTAACTGAATTCTAGTATAATTTTTGGACCATGTCATCTAGTTTTAAATTAAAAAAAAATGCTGGTATTAAATGGGTGTGTTAATGTTAGGCGCATTTGAACTTGTTTGTTTGAGCAGACTGCAGTGCAAACACTTATTACTTTGTGTGTGTGTGTGTGTGTGTATATATATATATATATATGCAGGCTTATGCTTTTTTTAAAAAATACTTTTACCACTAAAAATATTTTAAACCAGTGTGTTAGGTCTTGAGTCGATTAAAACAAAAGTCTGGCATCTGCTTTGCTCCAAACCCTTTGTCTTCAGTCATACGATCACATTGCTGAAGCTGTGGGAGCTATTTTGTGTGGAACTTGGGGCAACTTTTAATAATGCCCTTAATATGTAACCGATTTATTATTCAAAAAAAGCTTGTTTAATTGGAAACCTCTAAATTTTCTAGAAAGTGACTGTCATAAAAGAAAATTGCACCCACTTTGTTCATTCCCGTGGCTCAAAATTCAAAAGATGAAAGGATCATTATGAATGAAGTGTGAAACTTGTTTGAGAATAAGTTTTTAAATATAAATTCTATTCCCCTTTTCATCAAGACAGCAACCAAAAGTAGCAAAGCATTTATCATACTTTCATAGGAAGAGACATATGAGCAGTGGAAGCAAATAAGGTTTGGGCCTCGACGGTGGAGTGTACTTTTGCCAACTCTTGCAATATTTGGTATTTTTCTTAAAGCCCCAGCTCCTGGAATCATGTAATTGATTACATGAAAATCTCAACATACATTTAAAAGAAAAGTATCTAGCTCTCCTGGTTGCAGAGGAAAAACTTGAAAATGTGACCGTAAAGGCTCAAAAAACAGATGGTAAGTAAAAAGACCCCAAATTTTATTGTTTTAAACCAAACTCATGATTTTTAGCGCCTTTTGGGACTGGGAGTATGATGTGTGAAGGTTCAATTTGATGCAAAAGAAAAGGGGATTTGAAGAGGCAAATTAGTGTATTGACTTTGTCAATCCTGCATAAATAGGGCCCGACCAAATTCACGGTACACTTCAGTAAACATCACAGTCATAGGATTTAAAAATGGTAAATTTCATGATTTCAGCTATTTAAATCTGAAATTTCATGGTGTTGTAATTGTAGGGGTCCTGACCCAAAAAGGAGTTGTGGAGGGTAGGGGTCGCAAGCTTATTGTAAGGGGGGTTGCACTATTGCTACCCTTATTTCTGGGCAGCTGCTGGCTGGGAGCCCAGCTCTGAAGGCAGAGCTGCTGCCAGCAGCAGCATAAAGTAAGGATGGCATGGTATGGTATTGCCATCCTTACTTCTGTGCTGCTGCCTGCAGAGCTGGGCCCTCAGTCAGTAGCCGCCACTCTCCGGCTGCCCACCTCTGAAGGCAGCAGCGTGTGGTATGGTATAGCCACCCTTACTGCTATGCTGCCGCTGGCGGGGCGCTGATTTCAGAGCTGGGCAGCGTCCAACAGTCACTGCTCTGCGGTCGCCAAGATCTGAAGGCAGCACCAAAGACAGAGTGGCAATACTGCAACACCCCTAAAATAACCTTGTGACCCACCTCCCCCACAATTCCCTTTTGGATCAGCACCCCCAATTTGAGAAATGCTGGTCTCACCTGTGAAATCTGTATAGTAAAGTGTAAAAGCACACGCACAAGACCAGATTTCATGATCTGTGACACGTTTTTCGTGGCCTTGAATTTGGTAGGATTCTATGCATAAATCCATGCAGATTTGATATTTAAATTTATTTTAGGATTTTTTTTTCTTCTGGTTAACTGGGTCCATCTCTTCTCCCAGTACCCTCTGGGACCAGAACTATATTGAAGAGACCCCCACATACTATGGTGGCTCTAGGACCCAGGTGGTGCCTCCCCTCCACCCCACAATCGAGATTGGGAGGGGCGGGGGAGGTTTGTAGAGAGGAGCCAGCTAGAGACTCCAGATGGTAGGATAAGGAACAGCTAAGCTCTTTGGGGTAGGGACTGTCTTCTAGCATTGTGTTTCTACAGTGCCTAGCACCATAGTGCCCCATTCTTGGGTGCCCCTTAGGGAGTGCCGTAATAAAAACAATTAGTAATAATTTATTATTAAACCAGTATTGTGGAATGTTGTAATCTGGCCTACATTTTGATTCTGGGCTTCCACACCACCAGGCACATGAATGATGTCACCTCTTAACCATAGAGTTGCTCTGAGTAGTGGCTTAAGAAATGCCAGTTATAATTAAAGCTTTATTTTTCTAAGTAACTTTGTGTGTGTTCATGCAGAACTTTTCTTACCTTTTGAACTTTCAAACTGCTGGACTGAGGAAAATGAGCATCATTTTCTTTTATGCTTGGGACTATAAAAGGATTCTTCAATCCTTCTATGCAACCTAAATTGGCTGCATAGTTGAATATGTTTAAAGGCTATTTTTGAGTCATAATCATATTTAAATAAGCTGTTTTTAGCCAATTGCCATCTAATTAGATGTTCTTTGGATTGAATATGAAAATAAGTGCTGTTCTAACTAGAAAACTGTACTTCACTGTTTTTCTTAGTGTTGCCTGTCCCATGATCCAGATTTTTTCAGACCACTGTTTTGTTTGTTAGAAACCATGCGAATCAGAGAACAGCTACTCTGTATACAAGTAAATAATTAATTAGTCCAAAAATTCTTCTCTTATGGGCTTAAATTTCAGCTTTTAAATGTTTTTTTCATGAATCAGGAACTGCAGTGGAAAAGGTTCTCATATCCCTCCCCTCCCCCCCGAGTTTCCTTACTGGTTCTGCACCACCTGAATCTAGTGTCATTGTGAATGCATCTTTCATTGTAGTACAAGATGGTGTGATGGCATCTTCCATACATCTTTGTTATGTATGGAGGGTTGGAATAATACTGTTGTGATGTTGTCCAGTGGGGGGGCAATTTGTTTATGGTACTCCTTAAAATGAACATAATGGTATTGTTTCTTTATTTTAGGCCTGGATGTTATGAGTATAAGCCAGGAAGGAACAAATTTGTTCTGAGGTGTGCTCGTAGAATGTTTTAGTCAGGTACTTAAGAATTATTTGCGTAGCCCTCCTGGCTAGTATAAGATAATTAGGTTTAATTGGGGCTTGGGTTTCAATAAGCTGGCTGGGAGTCGGTCCTAATAAGACTGAGATGATGCTGGTTGTTTGAGAGAAGTAGTGAGTAGGTATGAATGGTGACTGCCTTCATGATTGAGGCATCTTGCCTGTTCCTAGTCAATGAAGAGCATAATTTCAGGGTATTACTGGATCCCTATTAGTTCCTGGAATTCCAAGTGGCTTTGATAGCCAGAAGTGCCTTTTTTGGTGTCTGCAGTAACTGATTATCTGATGTGGACCATGCTGTAAGCATCTGTGCTTTTGTAACCTCTAAATGAATGCGTTCTATCTACAGCTACCATATGAAAATATCTTAGCTATTACAGCTGACACAGAATGCAATGAGTTGTCTCTTTGCTTACTTATATTAAGTGAATAGAACCTAAACTTGAACGCTGGCTGTATTATTTAGCTGGTGCTTGTAAACTAATTTTTGTACTATTTTAGCATGTCCTCTCTGGCTGGCTGCCATGGGCGGACAGCAGGAGTCCCACAACAAATGCTAAATAGCAGCTATGAAACTGACAAGAATGACAGTTTCACTGCTAGTGGGCTCCCTGTTGTGAAGCTGAGCCCTGCCCCTCATCAGGCTCACAGTTTAAGCTGTCAGCTGTGGGCGGGGCTCCTGCTTTGAGCCCTGCTGCCAGGGCAGGGAGCCGGGCTCGGGCTTTCTCTCCTTCCTCACTGGGAGGTGGCAGCGGGGCTCCAGGCTGCCAGCCAACAAGCGATATAAGTAGCACAGGGTCTACATGGACACTGCGTTGCCCTAACTACGTGGACCTAAGCACTACGCTTCTCAAAGAAATGGAGTTATTAGATTGATGTAGTGGGCAACTTACATCGGCGGGAGCACCATTCTAGTGTAAACACTTACATAGTTAGGTTGAGTAAGCTGACTTTTACGTCAACCGAACTCTGGAATGTAGACCAGGCCTGAGTACCTTTCCCAGACCTGAAGAAGAGCTCTGTGTAGTTCAAAAGCTTGTCTTTCATCAATAGAATTAGGTCCAATAAAAGATATTACCTCCCTCACCATGTCTCTCTAAAGTTACTATTTGTTAATTCGTACATTATTTTGTTAGTTACATTACATTACTAACTTTGATCAAATTTTCATGTGTGTACATCTGTTTTAATTTTGGCATATACATTCTGTACAATAGTTCTACAGAGGGATAAAACATGGTTTTAAACTGCTTAATAAACAAATGCTTAGAATAAATAAAACATTGGATAAGACACAGAACCTAATTCCTTATTTTTAATAATAAAGGCAGAAGAGTGAAATTAGAGGGCTTTGAGACCTTACGTTATTTTTGAAGTATTTTGCAGAATGTTAACACCCACTACCAAATTTAATTTTTATCCATATGAAATATTGTTAGAAAAACAAGCTTTTTTTTTCTCTTCACCTGCAGAGCAGTTAAATATTATGCACCCCCTTAAAAATAGCAAATAAGGAAATCCCATCTTGTCAAGAATAAAACTGGGTCAATTAGAATAGCAAGGTTATTTCAGTTCAAGATTATAGCATGTGTCCAAGTGAATAAACAACAAATGAAAGTTTCTCTTAATTTGCAGTTTTTGACTTATTCTTCTCTACTCTTTTCTCTCTTCTTCCCCCCCCCCCCCGTCCTTTACCAGCTGAGAACTGGAAACCTTTGCATCTCATAGTAATATGTATTGGACTGTGCAGCAACCTTCTTGGAATGTTGGACTGTCCAGCCAATGAAAGGGTGTGTGTGTGTGTGTGTGTGTATACACACCCCCTTCCTCAACCCTGAATTGCTTTATTTCTTTAAAAAACAACGAGGAGTCCCTGTGGCACCTTAGAGACTAACAAATTTATTTGGGCATAAGCGTTTGTGTGCTAGAACCCACTTCATCAGATTCATGCATGCATGAATCTGATGAAGTGGGTTCTAGACCACGAAAGCTTATGCCCAAATAAATTTGTTAGTCTCTAAGGTGCGACAGGGACTCCTCGTTGTTTTTGCTGATAGACTAACACGGCTACCACTCTAAAACCTTTATTTCTTTAGTAACTTGTGGTGATAAACACTAATGCTAAGGTCTGCAGCTCTGTTACAATGGGTATTGCAACTTAGGGACAGAACCAAATCTGTCAGAATTGACAGCATTTGAATGTCCTACCACAGTAGTTCACTACAGCTTTATTTGCCTCCACAGTGACAGGCACAAACAAGCAGATCTCTCTGCTTCAACGCTTTTTCTAAGGAAAACGCTAAACTTTATTTCAGTTTTCTGACTATTTGGCTCAATAATTTGGCTGATTAATTCGCAGCTGGTTGCCAGGGCTGAATTTCCCTTTTCTCACAGTGCAGTTGGGTGAATGATTCGCAGCACCTGGTTACATTGTTCACCTTCATGGAGTGTAACATGGAATATAAATGAAGAAAAGACCAGATTATTTCTGTGGCATATGTGCATACATATACATAGGAAAATTCTTCCTTTTGGGAGGAAGGCCAGCAGAGTACCGTTTTAACCACGGTCAGGTCATCTGCAGCTGTCCTAAACAATAGTTTATATACCCCTCCTCATTTTCTCTAGTAAAATGTAATAGAGGGATGGGGGGAAATATTGGGCTGTCATCACCTGCCGCTTCTGTGGATTTCCATAGGCTAACTACTGGGCTGTCATTTCCAACTGACTCTGTGGGTCACCACACTTTAACGTCCAGGATATTGTCCCCAGCGTCTGCCTTCCCTTCTGATCTGTAAGCGGCTGGCCGTGAAGTAATGAGAAGGCCAGTAACCCAGGTGTGGAAAAACAAGTAGGCAGTAGGAGGCCCACCATTTATCTTTCTAGTTCCACTGTACACCATTTTATTAGGCCAGAAGATTCCTTTGTGTGCGCCAATCCATATCCAACGTGGTGTCACTAATGGAATTAAACATGGCTGTCTTTCCTGGTGACCAGGGTTCAACATTTCTAAGTGGGGAAGACTTTCCGTTGAAAGTCTGCTGTACAGGCCCTTCTCAGGCAGCTAACACCAGGCAGGCATCACCTCCGCCCTCTCCTTTGGCTATGAAAGCTCTGAGGTGGCATCATACCAACCCAATAAAAAAGAAAATATTCTGAACTGCTGTCTGACACTGTGAGTGCCTCCACATGCTTTCACAAGGAGGGATAGTATTGCAGGTATGGTCCCCCTCAACCTAAAGATCTTATGACCTAACTGGGTTTTTCCTGGGAAACTGTGTGGGTTACAAATGTTACAAGGGGCTTTGAACCTTGAGATTAGGCACTCAGGCAAATGAGTTTCTAAGTCTTAGTGCTACAATGGGAAGCTTCATGGACAGCTGAGGCTTCTCACAGTAATTGGAAATGTCTGTTTACAATTTTTGGCTCCTGACAGACACTATAGAAAGAAATACATGTAATATAGCTAGTTGAAACTGAAGTACACAAGAGGAAAGACTACTCTGCAAGTTGTAACTAGAATAAGTACAGGGTGCTGAGGTAAAGTCAGCAGTGGCTCTCAATGGGTAGATGGAGGGGGAACCAATGGATGGAAGGAAAGAGAAGGGTAACATGCTGAAAGAATTCATAGATATTTGGGTTTTTTTATAGTACATATCAAAATTACACTGCCTTATTTTTGGTAAATTCTGCTGCATTTACTGAATCTTCTAATAAGAGGGTAGAACTAACATTTAAAAAACCAAAGATCTACTGTGGTTTTAAAAGACTGTGCAGACTCTGCTCAAAAAATTAAAACAAAGTTTAAAGAATTTTTATAAAAATGTTTGGATGAGTAATATTCATCCATTAAAATATAAAAAATAAGTCTTTTCATGCCACTTTTATTATGAGATTTGGCACTCAAGTGGCCTTGGAGAATCTGCCTGGGCTGTGGGCTCAAGTTTGGGAGGCATCTGACGTAAAAGTATTGGAGAGCTAACGCGCTCTTTAAGTCTTTGCAGGCCATTTCTTCCCCCCCGCCCCCAATAATTAATTTAGGCTCCATTGTTTTGCCCTGATAAGTGTAACCTCCTCCATTTTCCCTACTTCTTTCTCTCCTCCCTCACAGTTTACCTAAAATGCGGCTTCTGAAGTATAATATACTACTTCCCTTTCTCTAGCCATGGCGCTCACTACTTGAATCCTATCACTGCCTCTCTTACTGCAGAATATTCATGCTCCTTGTCTTCACGTAAACCTCCACTATAACTTCCTCCTCCCTGTATTTTGCTCACTGCTTCCTTCTTTTCTTTCTCCCACTCCTTTGATTTTATGGGTTCATTTCTGCTATCCCTATACTTGGAACAGTCTGCCAAAAGCTTATTCTCCTTATCCCTTCTTAAAACTTACTTCCAGGAAGTCAGCATATGTCAACCCTCGTCTATGCCAGGAAGATGTTTTTGTTTTTTTTTCCCCTTTATAACCTAAGGTTTGAATTTAAACTGATATACCTATACTGGTATCATCCTTTGTGTGGATAATCATCTTCTGGCGTATGAGTGGCTTTTTTCAGTTTAGTTGTTTGCTTGGGAAAGGGTTTAAGCTAAACTGAAAAGAGAAATTCTGATACCAGAATAATACTGTCAATACAGGGATACAAGCTATTTAACTGCATTTGTTTTCCCTGGTAAAATTTTCCTGTGTAAGGAAGGTCTTAATTTCCTCACCAGCATTCTCTGTTGGTTGACCTTTAACTGGATGGTTTTGGTATATTTAGGATTGTCTTTCACTGCAGATGGGGGAAATGAAAAAAAATTGAGGTCATAAAAATATCTAGGTAGCTTGAATTAGCTGGTAGATTACTTCAGCATATACATAGTTCTTTATTTCTTTCAGGTATTCACCTAAACCAGCCACTGTGTCCTGATGCATGAGCTCCAAGGAGAAAATGTTGCACTTTACATATAAATTATCATGTTATATTTGAAGAGGACCAAGAATTTCCAAAACTAAAATAATTTTAATAGTGCTTCCTTGGTCAAACAAACCTCAAAAGCCAACACTGAGGTTTCTCTTCTGGCCTCTTCTTTCAGAAAGATATAGTTTAAACTGACAAGAATTCAGAGGAGACTAATACAGTGATTAGGGGTCTGGAGGGATTGTTCTATGAATTAAGATTAAAATAGTTTACATGGGTGTGGACTGGCTAAATAATTATATCAGATGGGGTGGACCTGGACATATTGGTCTATAAGTATCTTGAAGATGTGAACACCAAGAAAAAAGAGTAAATTGTTCAGAGTGGCACAAAGGAGTGGAACAGGGCATAGTGTGACTAAATTAAGCAAAAGAAAATTTAGACAGAATATTAGGAAAAACCTTCCTAACAGAAAGATGTATTTGATTATGGAAAAGTCTCCCAAAATAAGTTGTGGAAAAATCATTGAGACTGTTAAAACTAGGCGTACAGAGGACTGAAAAACAGAATGCATAGAACAATCCTACGCTACAAAGGAGGGATGGGCTACATGACCTAATTGGGTCTCTTCTGTGTCTCTTCTGTGTCTAACTACTGGGACAATAGTGTGGCTTAAACAGCTCAAAATCCTCTTGGAGTTGATGTCCCCTGGCTCACATAGAGGATGGACCAGTCCAGCAGCCTACAATGGTGTAATCAAATCACAGGAATGAATTGATTATATTTTATAAATTTTGTTGTGCATGTTCCCCCAGTTCTCACAACAAACTTGTCATTAAGATTAATTTAGATTTCCTGCTTCATATATAGGATTTATTTTAATTATTTCTATTTTTATCCCATTTAATTTTTATGATTTGTATTGTGGTACCATCCAAAAACTGCATTCAGGATCAGGGTCTCACTGTGCTAGGTGCTTTACAAACACAGGACTCCAATCTGCAAGTAGTTATTTCCCCAGTCCTGTACTGAGGAAGTAAATGGGGACTCCACATGTGGTCTCTGGGTGGATAAATGTGAGTAGCTGTAGGGTCCTGTGTCCAGTTCTGGTGTCTACATTTTAAAAAGGATCTGAAAAATAGAAGGTGCATAAAAGAGCCATACAAATTATTTGGGGGCTGGGCTTTACAGTGAGACACTTTATATATAGTCTTTTTTTATGAGTTTTTAAGTCTTGACCCGTCTTAGTATTTGTCTTGCCATTTTCTACTTTTATATTTAATCTTATCCTTATCTAGCTGTTCGAAGTATATCCTTTTTAATGTAATCCTTGTCTTTTACTATTGCATATTTTACCCAAGTCATTTCTATTTTTAAATTTTGTTTTGAACTCTTGCCTGTTTTCAAGGTGGATGACAGATGAATGATGGAAAGTTTGTTGCTGCTGAAGGTGTTTGAATTGCTGCTGAACTTGATAGAATGCAAGGTAAATCAGAAGAGTAGATTAATAAAGTCCAGAATCAAGGTGCTGTGCCACTGGGGAAGCCGTGGCCTTTGAAAATTGTCCTGTAGTATATTGCCTATGTTGTACTGAAGTATGATGGAATAAATGAGTGAGTGCTGTCATCTGAGGACTTTAATAGAAACTCTGTGTATTGAAGTAAAATTTTAAACAAATAGACTGGTGAAGATTGAAAATTGTGTTTAACATAGAGGAACTTCTGCGTTGCTATTGAATAGAAAAATTCATATCCAGTTCTCCTCTCAAATCCTTGGAATTCTGAAATGAAAAGAATGGTTACCTCTTTTACCACCTGAAGATATGCCAGAATGTATTTACCTTACTTGATGTATATATTCCCTGTGGTAGAATTAAGGGAGTAAATGTTACGCTTTGAGTGGAAAAAAGAATCATAAGAGAGATCTTATGAAAGAGATGTCATATATTTGATAAGTTCAGCTGTGCACAAATCTTGGTTTTTATTAATCCTGAAGTATTTTGAGATTAATCTTAAATTTTGTCATCAATGGCCAGTTCGCCACACACTCCTATACCAACCCCTTGAGACCCTCTTCCCCCCCCCCCCCCTTTTTTTTTTTTTTTTACAAGAATACAAGAGCACAAAGGCATCTTCCGAGTGATTGCCCTTGCATGGGTTAAGTATGTGTTTGTAAATGGTCGTTAGTCAGGAATAGTTACGGAACAAAAATGTAGATAGCTTCTTGCAGGTTACTAAAATCATTATTTTCAGCTTTGAGAAAAATGCTTTGGGTGTTTGCAGCTTTACAATTTAATATACTGGCACATCAAGATTTTCAGTTTATTTTTACAGTAGGATCTTCAGAGATCTTTCCTTACAGCTTAGTCTGTTCTCTTTCCTTCCCTCCCCCAAATATTTTCTCAAACTGTGTTTTATGTACTATGACACTTACTTTGATTAACAATGTTTGAAAAATACATAGGAAATAACTCCTCAGGTTTTTTTTAGCTCAAACAGATTAAAATGCTGCACAAATCTCTGGAACTGAACAAAAGTGCTAATCAAGTTTCAAAATTTTAAATCAACCCCTGTGATTAGTAGTTTGGGAATTAAGAGGACAAGCTCTTCCGAATTTGAGGGAACAACCATTTTCGTTGCCAACTAGGGCTGACTCTAAATGGACCAGCTGTCCATATTAGGAGCAGAGGGTTGCTAAGGTTACAGTGGCTGTTTGAAGAAGAATGCAGCTGAGACGGCAAGTTCTTGATGTGTGAGCTGAGGGAAGGAATTTAGTGTGATCATGCATCAGCCCTCCTAATCACATGTTCAAAAAGTGCTGTGTGGGCGGTATGTAGAAACTACAATTCTGTGTGCTGGCACTTGTGTGTGGTTACAATAATTTTGTTTTTCTAGGAGTCAGATTCATTGTAGTTTTATCATAAAAATGTCATGGTTTTGTTTTGGGCAAGGGGTAGAGAGAAAAGCAGTCTAAATTCAACATAATTTGAATAATTAGTCTGTGAATGTATTTAATTTAATTATAAAAAAAATTCTTATACTTAAACACTTATCATAGACAAATATATAAAATACACTTTTTTTAATACCTTCAGCTCCACCATTCAGGATTGTAGATTTTATTCACCTTTCATATTCAGGCCACAGCTCCAATCAAAACAATTTTCCAGTACCGTTACTTCCCACTTGCATCTCCTTCGCTGTAGTTTTTGGTCTGTTTTAGTTTGATATTGGTAACACTGCTTTTTTCCCCTCAAGTACTTGTTCTCTTTTTGTTATGACTGATGCCAGATAGATGAAAGTGCAGGATTATGCTCAGTGACCCAACTCAGCTTTCTTAACTGTTAAAATGCCCCTACTGTATCTCAAGTAGACAAAATGGGAAGCTAGTTGCTGTTAGATCTTCATGTGCTGGAGAATGCAAGGCAAGGACTCAGCAAGACATCTTGAAGAAACAGTTAATTTGAAGAAAGGCTGCATACGTGGGGATGTATGGGAAAGAACATCATGACCCTTCTGAATCTTCTTTCAAGGGTTTCTGTCTTTTTAAACTACTCTGTTTCCATGGGAGAAGTTTCCTCCTCTGAAACCTGTTACTTTTTCTCTGTTCTATTTCCAGACTCCTAGTGAATTTTCCAGTCTGGGCTAATAAGCGCAAATCTGGTTTTTCCTCATTAATTCTTAAGAAGTTCACCCCTGTGGGCCAGCTCCAAGAGGCTTGCCTGCACAGCCAGCAATTACTGGTTTGAAGCAAAATTTTGATACAGAAGAGATGTTGCATGTGATGCCTTATCCCAAGATAACCTCATAGCAGCAACACATGCTCTCATGACCGTGAACTCAATTGCAGTCCCCTTTACACAGGGCTTCTCCGGAGCTTGCAGCTTGTGCAGTATGTGACAGCACTTACCTATTTTCAGCATTTTACACCAGCCCTGCCGCCTTTATATTGCCCTAAAGTGGTGAATGGACTCTAAATCGATACTGTTGTTTTTTCAGACTTCTACACCACAAATTGTAGAAAATAATCTAAAGAATTTGGCATCATTCTAGGACAGAGGTGGGCAAACTTTTTGGCCTGAGGGCCACATTGGGGTTGCAAAACTATATGGAGGGCTGGGTAGGGAAGACTTTGCCTCCCCAAACAGCCTGGCCACCCCCCCGCCCCAATCCAACCCACTCCCCCCCGTCTCCTGACTGCCTCTACCCCTATCCACGCCCCCGTCCCCAGTCTCCTGACAGGCCCTCGGGGACTCCCACGCCTATCCAACCGCCCCCTGTCCTCTGACTGCCCCAGAACCTCTGCCCCATCCAACCCCCCCCCCCACCCCCCCGCAACCTTCACATGCTGCTCAGAGCAGTAGGAGATCGCCGCCCAGCCGGAGCCAGCTGCGCTGCCCAGAGGAGTGGCGGGCCAGAGCGCTGGCAGCGTGACGAGCTGAGGCTACGGGGGAGGAGGGACAGCAGTGGCGGGGCTGGGAGCTCAAGGGCCGGGCAGGACGGGCCCGCGGGCCATAGTTTGCCCACCTCTGTTCTAGGAAGCCACTCTAGCCAGAAAAAAGACAAAGGTCAAAGTAAGAACTACTTAAGTCTAAATAGGATACTAGGCTTAATAGGATTTGCCACATCTGAGCAACCAATGGTCCTTCTTTTCTTTCACATTTTATTCTACCACAGTGTCTACTACTAAATTATTCAGCTGAAGCCTAGAGAAAGAATCTAGTGCCAACAAGTAAGATAGACATCAACTAAGTTCAGAGGGTTGATTGCATTGTCACCTTATCTTCTGGAGGGAATAAGGTGCTGCTTAAAGGCTGCTCCCTTTGTTTTACTCAATAGCATTTTTTTCTATATGGTAGGTTTCCCATCTGTTTCCGTCTATCCAATTGCTGACACTAACTTAGTGTCTGGAGGGCTTTCCAGTTCTATCTGAACATGCATCTGTGTTCTGTATAGGCCACCCAAAAACGTCCGCATTTAGAACACTAGTTTCTCGCCCAGAGAACTGAGTGGATTCCCATGCAGCCTATCTGCTGCATTATATAGCAGGAATCTGACATAATGTAGTCACACAGTACAACCCCTCATTTTGCAGACCTTCTTTGAGGTGTCAGTATTTCAGTGGAAACCCTGCGTTTCACTGAATATTGATAAATGCCACAGTGGAACAGTGATTTTGGTGGGAGTCAGGAAAATTACAAGATTTATTTTAAATTACATAGAAGCCTGGCTGTATTTTCTCCAGACACTACAGAGTTTGCACTTTTTTTCATTGGGCTGTTTTTGGTAAGAGGGTCCTTAAAGCACATGGACTCTGGGTATAAATCTGTCCCATCTAGGTTTCATAAAGTTGGGGTTCCAAGTAAAGACAATGTTAACCACTATCATAATAGTCAAACAAATAAAAAGCAAATAAGGCAATTAAAAGTTGCTGGAGGGAAAGGAATGAGAGAAATATAACAGATGTGGGGCCAACTATGATTGTTCTTTTCTAAGGGAGGAGATGACAACTTACACTATTTGCAGTCAGATAAAAATATTTTAGGCATTTAAAAAAAAAAGTGAAGTAAGTACTGGGTTGAATTTCAGGGTATAGTAGATTCCATACTCTGGAACCCTCCTCAGTAAAGGCATGTTTGTTTTACCAACCTGAGATGCAAAGATGGTTCACTGAAAGGCTATTGGTGTATGACTGCAGACACCTGTCAAAATGAGGCCTCCGCGTCTAATATAGCTTGGGCCTATAGCATTAAAAGTTTGAAAAACCAACATTGTCAGTTTATAGTCCATCCGTCAACTTAGGGCAATGTAAAGAAGGCAGGACTGGTGTAAAATACTGAAAATAAATGTGTGCTGTTGCATACTGAACAAACTGGAAGCTCTGGAGAAGCCCCATGGACAGGGAATTGCAACTGAGTTTATGGTCATGCGATCATGTGGTGCTGCTACAAGGCTACCCTGGGATAAAGAAAGATGTAGTCTGTGCAAATTGTGCAACTGTAAATTTGTTCCATGTATAATATGGCAACTGTTGTGGCAAACTGAATGTACCTTAAAAGGGGAATGTTTGAAATGCGGATTTCATAACTCATTAACTCAATCCTTTAAAAACACATTTTTTCCTTAGCTCTGTGAGAGGACCCAGTACTCAAGTATTTTTCATTAAGTATGTAGGTTGACTTATAAAATACACTCCTTATATGCTACTTAAGTATTTTTGCAACACAAAAGAATTTGGTGTTAAACAAGGTTCAGTAAAAGGGATGTAACTAAACAAATAGCAAGTAATCTTAATGACTAAAAAGTCTACGACAGTTGTGGATGAAAACAAGAGATGTCAAAACTGAAGGAAAATCAATTACAATGTAACTAACCTCTAGATAATTTAAAAAAAATCTTTTTTTTTAGGCATGACCTATTACATAATCCAAAGCCAAAACAAAAAACCTCTTGCTCTCAAATTTAATTACTGTGTTGTAGGAAGTCAGCTAGTGGTGATTTGAATCAGTAAATGTTGCTGTTAGTGATGTGAGATTCCATATTCTTGAGATCACAGCTAGTTTACTGTTAGAAAACTGATTTTAGAAGTATATGAGAAGCTCGTTAAGGTGGGACAACAGTGGGGATTTCACTCTCCGAAGCCAATCATCCAAGTACGGTAGAAGTGTATTCCTTGTCATCTTGGATGTGCTGCTACTACCATCAGATATCTTGTGAAAACTCTTAGGTTGTAGACAGACGGTAGTGATAGTGGTTGAACTGAAGAGATGTTCCAAACCTGCAGCCGAATCAGCACACAGCTGTGGCCCATGTGACGTCCTCAGAGCCATACAGGTAGTATTGGATGAGGCCCACAATGGTAAATTAATTGAGAACCACTGATGTATTCTGAGGGCTGGGTGAATCACTACTTGAAAATAAGCTTCCTGAAGGTTAAGAGCAGAAAACCAATTCTGCTTCCAAAGAGTTGATTATGGAAGCTAGTGTCAACATTCTGAATTTGAGCTGGTGAATTAATTCTAATTGTCTGAGGTCTAGGATAAGATGCACTCGCACGCACACCTTTTTCTTTTTTTTAATAGGGAAGTAGTGTGAATAGAATTCTTGAGTTGATACTTCTGTTGCTTTCTAGTTGAAATAAGGAATCCACTTTCTTCCCTCATTTTTTTTTCCCCATGTAAGGTTGGTTCTTGAAGGGGAATGGGGGAGGGGACTAAAAAGGGGGCAAGGACTATAATGTAATGTTTTCATGCATAAGATACCTACATTTAAGAATATTTTATGCAGGAATTGTTTGGCAGAGAGTAAGCCCTTTTTTCAACATACTGCTCTTTAAAAGAGTTCTACAAGAGGCAGTGTCCAAGCAGCAATAGGGTTGTCATTTTTAGAGCTATGCTAATTTGAGTTCTCAATAATAGAGTTAAATATTAAGTATTAAAAATGGTCCATTCTCGGGCCCCTCCACATCATTTTTCAAAGTGGGGTGTTCACCATCTCCATGACAACTAGAGCCTTTGCTCTAAGGCTGAGCTCCAGAGTTGTCTGCCTACAAGCTGCGTGCACATGAGATTATTGCAGAAGCTTCTGCAGGATTCTTAAAAGATTATCAACAAGTGTGTCTCAAATTCTTCAATGGCTCTGAGGCTTTTCCTCAAAAAGACTAAACTTAAAAAAAAAAAATTAGGTTGGCTTTCTGAGGAGGGTTTGGAGAACAGCACCTCGCCTTCTCACCCTCTCCAGAAATGGCAGACAGCAGGCCACAGGAATTCAGCTCCCAGCAAGCACGTGGGCAAGGCCATGTCAAGACAGTTGAGCAGACTGCATGGAAGCTTCTTTCATGGAGACCAGGCTAGAATCAGTGTCAAACTTGGGGGTAAGTTTTTCCCCTTCCCCAAAATATGGGATCCCTTTTCTTTTCTGCTTGTCCTGAAGGCTGAGAGTTTTCACTGGAGACTCCTGAATCTTGGGGTAAGGCATGGTCTCACCCCATGACAATCAGGAGGATGAAATTTCTGTTTCAAGCCAGTTAGTAGGTGTGGACTGTGAGATGGCTGAGAAGGCTACAAAGCATCTCCCCTTTCACACAAGCTATTTTACTTGCAAGGCCACAGCTGTCTCATTTCCTGTCGCCTCCCTGATACCAACGGGTCCCTTGTCTCCAGTGGCTTCAGCTCACACCTCATTCTGTGCAGTCGGTTCTTGCTTAGCTTGGACCCAGCAGCAAGGAGCACAGGGTAAAATGATTTGAATTCCCTCCTTGGGAGATGAGCCTGCTATATCTCCCCTTCTATCCTCCAGAATTCACACAGGAGGTCATAAAGTGGCTACTCTTTTTTCCTTGTAGAGAAATGAGGGATATATGCCTGCAGACTGTCCTTTCAATCTCTCTGGTAACGCACTTTCCCCCTCAGAGGGCTTCTCCCCACTTCTCTTGAAGGTTTGATCCAAGGTCTGGTGAAGAGTGTTTCTCACAATCAGATCTTAAAAGGAAACCGCAAAGTCGTAACACGTCTCATGAGTGTCCCATCTAGGTCTCTAGGAGAAATCTCTAAAGTTGAGGCTTTTGAGCAAGATGCTCAGACTGACTAAGCTTTCCATAGTTAAGCACAAATTGCACAGGGAGAGGATCTAACTTCACAAGTGCTTATGGATTTTTAGAAAATGAAACAAACAAAATAACTTGCAAAGTGGAAGAGCCATGTTGTTCATCCCCTTATTTGAGGGTGTGATTTTAAGATGGAGTGGCAATTCCCTACCTAAAGTCTTCATTAGTCTGCCTAAGGTTAAGCCTGTTGTGACTTTGTTAAAGGGCATAATCATACCAGTTGAAGAGAGTAATCTTGCTAAACCCACAGATGAGAATAAAATCACTCAGACTAAACTTGGATACAGTAGTCTCAGCCTGAGCGTCTGGGTGTAGTCTTATTGTGGAGGTCTATGCTTAACTGTTAGCAGCTTGTGAGCATGCAGGGGAAAAAGAAAAACAATCTATTCTAAACTAGATTTCTTTATTAGCTTTTTTAGGACTGATGCTTCACCTGATTCTGACTTGCTGTATGTAATGTTGTAGCCATGTTGGTCCCAGGATATTAGAGACACAAGGTAGGTGAGGTAATATCTTTTTATTGGTCTGAAGCTCTGTGTAAGCTCGAAATTTTGTCTCTCTCACCAACAGAAGTTGGTCCAATAAAAGAGATTACGTCATCCACCTTATGTCTTTAACTTGCTGAACATTCAAAGCTTCAAAGTTGTGTCCCGGGGGCAGCTATGGCTGCACTTGAAGAAACTGGAATTACAGGCTAAACTCTGATACCCTTCCAAATATCTTGTTGTAAGCATTTTGGGAGCATAGAAGCAAAGCAGACGCTGAGACTTTAGACAAGGGGTTAAGTCCTTGCCAGTGAGAGACACTTCAAATTACCTTATTTCAGCAGGTATTTCCTTTGAAGCCAATCCTCCTCCAGATTCCAGCATGGATATTACAAATTGGGAAGCGGTCGTTCTCTCTCGTGGACTTGGAAGACCAAGACTGGGATTCTCTGGAAAACCATCCAGCCTTCAAAGCTTCTTATTTTTTGGGTTTCCCAATTTTGGGAAGAACTCCCTCCCCTGAGCAGGGATGCGTCAGGGTGGGCCCTGATCTAGAAGTGAATCACCTCCAGAGAATAGGAGCTTGAGATAATCAGGGAAGGATATTCAGTAGAACTCACTTATTGTCCTAGGGAGAAGTTTATCCTTTACTCACAGTAAATTAAAATAAATCCGCACTATCAGCAAGAACTTTTATAGCATCAGAAGATGAAGCGTGCATTGTCCATCTCCCACACATTGAAACAATAAGAACCAGTTCTGTGAGAGATGAATATTTTGGAAGAAGTAAAAGATTCTTTGTGGTACAAATTTTAGATCTCTGGTTCCTCAAAGTCCAGAAGGAGATCATATATTCCAGTTAGAAATACTAAAATCCATCATTGCAGCATTTTCTTTCCAAGACTTTGGAATGTGAAAATAAAGCTCCCAGAGGTCTACTGAAGATGTGATTGGGGAGACTCACCCAGAGATACTTAGTCTCTGCTACAACAAAGTATTCCCTTTTTGGACTCGTAACGTCTACATGGATATTCACAATTCATCCCTTCCTTCAAGTGAAAGGGATACATGTTTACCCTTGTCTGGACAGCCTTCTTGTCATATTACACTGGACCCAGCAACCATTGCTAAAAAGCCATCAGAAACATGGCTTTGAGCAAACAGGTTTGAAGAGCCAATTACAGCCCTCATAAAACTCCAGCATCTAAGTTATTGTCCGGGACAATCTCTTTATTTGGGGGAGGCAGGAGGGAGAGAAAAGAAAATAGTGTCTTATTTGCCAAACATTAGCACATTTCTCATAGGAAAAATCTGACTCAGCTCCTGGGCTAGTTGGTCTTGTGCGTATGCCTGGCACAATTCTTGCTTTGCTTCCAGCCAGCAATTGCAGCAAAATAGTATATAAAGTTCTTGGTCCAGATCCAGTATTGGTATCTCAATGAACTCATTCTTAATATTATTTAACGGCTGCCTGATGTTGAGTCTGGAGGAACTTGTCATCTGCACAGATACCAGATCCCATGTAAAGGGAACATAGCTGGACCCCTCATTGACTTGGGAGAGGGATATAGCCCAGAGACGAGATATAGAGTATAACCTGTCTCGTTCTGTGAGCCGTCAAGCATACACCTGCATTTCCAGCATTTTTGATTCTTTGGAAACAGTCTGTATGTGCCTGCAAAGGCTGAAGATCTTCAGCCCTGCTGGGAGAAATATTCTTGCTTGTGCCCTTGGCAGAAACAAGCGTGTATGCTCGCTTGCTCTCCTTCCCTCCCACCATGGTTCTACACAAAGAAGGAAAGTTAGCATCTGAAGATGAACTTAGAACCAAAGGAATGCAGTTTACAACAGCTAGCCTTTCTGTGCCTCATGGGTCAGACTTAAAGCCTATTTGTGAATCCGTTTGCATCCAACTCCATTTGGAAAGCCAAGAGGTACCATGTGAGATGCACACTCACAAGCGGAGGCTGTGGTCCCCATATCTTTGAAAGTGGGCTAAAAGTCTCCTTTTTTTTTTGTTTTCTTCCTATCCCCAACTCCCTGCAGCCACTGAGGATCAAAATGGTAACACAGATTGTGAAGGAGCAGACTACAGTGATTACACCTCATTAAGCCTCACGGCTTGGTTCTTAGACCTGACCCATTGGAACCTCGTCTCAGATCCCACCCCTGCCCTTCCCACCCAATACTGCAACAGGGACCCATCTTGAACAAATATCCAGTGCTGCCTAATCAGTCAGCTGGGAAACAGATAGGAAAGAATTACAGGTGCTCATTCTAAGAAGTTGATAAACATTCTCCTAGAGAGATAAGGTGGGTGAGGTAATATCTTTTATTGAATCAACTTCTGTTGGTGAAAGACACAAGCTTTCAAGCTACACAGAATTCAAGTCACATTCTGGGGTGCAGTCCAGCCCAGTGAGGAGTTGTCACTGTCTGCCCTGTTAGTGCCTCAAAATGCCTTCCTGCTTCTCAGCTCCTCAGAGCTAAGATCAAGCATAGGTAGTCTCTTGGCTTATCAAAGGCTGTGATCAAGCATCTTGATGTTTTTAGGCTTTTGGCCCTGAGATGAAAAACCTTGTCTGTGTCTCTTGGACCGTGAAGTACAAACATTATCTCCTAAACTAATATCTGTTCTTATCAGTTTAATGTCTGCTGTAGCTCTCTTGACAGGGTGTTTCCAGCCAGCATACAAGCATGCACTGAGTAGCTGTGTTAAGGAACTCTGGTTCAGCGCTCTGATTCCAGTAGCCTGCTTGTTATACCACTGCCACTCTCTGGCTTCCATCAGCCTTGGTTACACCTGGGAAGATGACCTGAAGAAGAACTCTGTGTAGCTCAAAAGTTTCTTTTTCACCAACAAAAGTTAGCCCAATAAAAGATACTACCTCACCTACTTTGTCTCTCTAATGTCCTGGAACCAGTGTGGCTACAACAGCAGTGCAAAAAACCATTTTCCTAGCATCTCGGAGGAAATTCACAAATGATGTCTATGTATCACATGATGATTATATATTGGTGTTACAAGGGATACATATCAGGGAAGGTCAGATGATGCAAAGGACACAGTGGTTTTTTTTGCAAGACACCCTGACCATGGATGTCAAGGGCAACACTTTTTTGTTTTAGAACAGTGGTCCCCAAACTTTTCATGGTTGCCCCCCTGACTCCTGTTGCCCCCCCAAGCTGAGGCCACTTCTCCCGGGGAGGGAGGGGGGGAGGAGAGAAGGGCACAGACAAGGGTAAGGGGAGCCCCGGCTGGGGTCAGGAGCGGAGCCAGGATTGGGGAACTGTGGTGGTCGGAGACCAGGACTGGAGCAGAGCTGGGGATAAAGAGGGGCTGGGTGGCACTCCCTCCCTGCCCCCCATGGGGGCTGGCCCTAGGCCTCACTGTGATCCCTGAATGTTCCTCCATGCCCTTCTAGGGGGGTGAGCCCCACAGTTTGGGGACCACTGTTTTAGAAAGACAAGTCAGTTTCTGTTGGTATATCGCACTGTAAGAAATGCATAAGAATTTCTCATTATTGCCATGTAATAGATTCCTGACAGTTGCCACTCTTATCAGTCCTCTGGCAATATGCAGGTTCTTGGCATGATCTTGATCTATGTCCTACAAGTTCGAATAGAACTACCTTTCAGTCTTGCAGGTGCTTTTCCCTTCTCACTGAAAGTATCTTGCTTATTCACCACTTTCTTGTCAAACAGTGTTTGTTTTTGGCAGGCTCTCGATGAAACCTGACTTATACTTTCTCTCAAACATGGTAGTTCTGTGAATTAGCCAGCCCTCCATCCCCAAGGTGACTACAATCTTTCTTATATAATAGGAAGTTTTATGTTGCCCTTCTGGTTGAATCCAGACATCCTAGGGAAGTAGAAATGCATAAGTTAGACATGAACAGAGCCTACAGGTAAAGATATTCATAGCAGAGACATTCAAAGCTCTTCTCCTTTTGTTTCTATGCACTCTGTGAAAAGAGCAGTGACTTTTTTTTGTGGATGGAAATCTTAAAAGGAAATCTGTAAGGCTACTAAAGGGTTTTCCATCTGCTTTTTCAGACACTAGACTTGACATCCTGAAGCATTTGGTAGCTGTAGCTCACAAAAGCTTGTGCTCAAATAAGTTTGTCTCTAAGGTGCCACAAGTACTCCTTTTCTTTTTGTGGATAGACTAACACAGCTTCTACTCTGAAACCAAGGATTACTGGGGTACCCTGTTCTGTAAATTCCTTTTCAGTTCTACAGGAGAAAATGGAATCCTCCCTCCCTAGGGATGATTTACTGCTTCCCACTATGAAGACTGCAACATGGAGGGGTCTGAAAGGGAAAATTCTGTTTTATCCATGAATTTTCATTTGAGGAACCTCCATGTTGCAGTCTGACCCTCCCTCAGAGAATTGATTAATGTCCAATTCTCCTTCCCTTCCCCCCACCACACACGCTTCTTTTTTAAGAAGTTTGAAACAGATGAGGGTATTCTTCCAGGAAACTCCTAAATTTCTTGTAAAGGCTCTGCTGCAAATGGTTTGTGTTGACTAGCACTTAGAAACTTTTATACAGCTTCCAAAGCTGGAAAAAAAAAATCTCCAGAATGATCATTAGTTCTTCCTGAGGTGTGCCGAAGCCCACGCTCCCGAAAGAGATTTAGTATGCTTCCCCTTGCCATAGAGATGGGGACTGCCCTACTACGAAGACTAGCTGACATGGAGGTTTCTAAAAAGAAAACTCACAGGTAAGACAGAATTTTCCCTTTCCAGTGAAGGGACTTGAAATACTGTACACTAAATTTGAAGTCTGAACAGGTTGCAGACTCAAAAGCTTGTTTGTTTTTTTTCTTGTTTCAAGAATTTAGAAAAAATAATCAGTCACTTTTTTGTTTTTTCCCTTTTGTAATTTGGTGCTGGTGTTACCACTGGTATTTTCAGCAGAATGCTTCCGTTAAATAATTGACAAGTGTTTTTTTTTTTTTTTCCCCCACATAGTTTCCCAGGATTTTTAAATGATTTCCAGTTTTAAAAATCAAGTTATGATTTTACCAAGAAGAACCTGAGAGCAGAAAATATGTTTAGTCATCTGCTTTGTGATGGTGCTACAGTCTCATACTTAATTTAACCTGAAAAGTGAGCAAACCAGACACTTAATAAAAATGTGATTTAAATGGCAGAGATTACTCTGTAGCTAAAAGCAGTTTTGTAAAGTGAGTTTGAAAATTATTTGAGGGATTGTTGTATTTCAGTTTAAGTAGAAGTAACTGTCCAGCAGGCCGTGACTTGAATTCACTGCCCAGAGGGGATGCCATGAAATAGAATTCTTCCCAGGTTCAATCCACATCACAAACATAACACGTTTTTCCAGTTATTCAACTTTCCTCCTTCAAAATCTCAAGGATTTATCCTGAAGCTTCAAATTAAACTAATTTCCAAATTTTTTGTTTAATGAGCTGGCCCTAGAATTAAACTATGGCATTTAAGTGGGGGACAAACAGAAATTGGACTTACTGAGGATGAAACCTTTAATGTTTCTGCTATTTTAAGAATGTCTTCATAAAGTTCCAAATTGACTATAGTCCTTTTTCTTGGTTTGACAGCAGGCAGTTGTGAAAACCCAGTTAGGTATTTCTGAAGCCTTTGACCATGGTAGTACTACTGCAACTGAAAAGTCTTAATTGTAACATTCAGAGAGTGCTTGTAAGCTTTTTTTTGGTATTGCGCATTAAATATTTGCTTTCAACTCTGGTACAAATGTATTATATTAAATTCATTGTTGGCTAACTAGTTTAGAGTTTAGACAGACCATGACTTTCATTTTACTGTTTTAATATGATACTTATTTTGAGAAATAATATTTAGGAATGGGAAGAATTAAAACTGAGGATTTGATCCTTGTTCTGTTACATTTGTATTTTCTTGGATTTTAGTACCCAGGTATCCCAGCATTAGTTCTATTATTAAAACATGTACTGTAATGTAAATTAGTGATCTCAAAAACATTCTGTTTATCCAGTATCTTAAATTAACTGTTAAAGAAATGTACATAGTGGAAAAAATAGTTTGTTAGCTTCATTCTCTTCACTCTTTGGTCACAAATTTGTGGCCCTAATGGAGATCCTAAGTTTAAAAACCAGCAAACAAAAAACCTCACACATCACACACAGCTTTAAGCTAAAGATGAATTAATGCATCTCAGGAACAATGGAATAACTCTAGCTACTCTGTTTTTTGGTGCTAGATAAGTTAATGTTCAAAACCACTTTAATTTCACTATCCTTTATCTTCTCTACCTTTTTAAAATCAAATACATATGATATGTAATGTTAGAATTTAGGGTAAGCATTAAAATAAAAACACAACAGTTCTGTGTTCTAGTTTCAGGACTCAGGGCTAAGCCCCTTCTTAAAGAAGAAAAATATAAATTAGAAAGCTAGATTTTGTGTGTGTGTGTGTATACATACATGTGTATACATGCATGTTTGCCCTTTAATTTTAAGGTTAAAAAGTAGACGTGGTCTGCCAAATTGTTGCATTTAGAATGCTCTAGGTGAAAATGATGGATGTAAGTATATTTAGCTTTTAGCTGTGGTCAGCCGTTCTCATGACTGAATACAAAATCTACCGGCGGGAACGGTTTAAAAAAAAAAATAAAATAAAAAAAAAAAGGCTAGACTTCCTTGAGGTAAAAGAATGTGCTAGAGAAGGAAAGGTATCTTTCAATGTCTTTTGACTGAAATAATATTTTATAGATGTTTTGAAATGCAAGAACTTAAAATTGAGTTATTGGGCAAAGTGTGTATGATCACAGGACTACTCATTGCTCAGTCAGAACTGGAAGCTAAGAGCAAATGGACCTAGCCATGTTGTAGCTATTGGATTTGAAGAGCCATACTCTCCTTAACTAACTCCCAGATGATGGGAGAGCTTGCAAAGGGTGAGGGCTAGAGAAAGAAGGCTCCTTTTCTTTCCCTTCCCACACTAATCACTTTATTTTGTTTTTAACTTACTTCCTCCCCTCTCCCCAAAATTAACAGGTTGCAAAGTCAAGCAATCAAAAATTAGGAATTGCCAGATTTAAGGTCGCCTATTCAACTTTAACTCTGCCCCGTTGTGCATCGAATAAGGTGGAGGTCTTGTGCAAAAATTTGATTGTGTAATTTAAAACTGTATCATAATGCATGGATGCAAGGGGCAGGATGAAATTATATCAAGACTGGAAGATGAGACTCATGGAGGGCAAAGGTAGTGAAGTTTATATAGTCTAGTAAAGAAGATTGTGAGGAGGACATGAGTTTACAAATCACTAAGTTACAGTAAAAGCTAGAGTAGGCAAACTTCAGGTTGGGTGTTAGGCCGTTGTCCCTGAAAGAGCACTTTGCCTGGAAATTTAGTGCAATTATAGAAATAATTTATACATCCTCACTTGCTGCAAGGCTTTGACATTGACTACCACATGTCTTTGAGGCAACAACATAGCCATGTTAACCGTGTTTGCACTCTATAAATTCCTTTCCGTGTATTTGTGTGTCTACACACACCTAAATGTACAGCATATGACCAATGGTCATCCTACATCTATGCACAAGTCAAATTTGATTGAAGTTCAGCAAAGCTTGTGCAGTTTTGTATGTGATTGTAGTGTCTTAAATGTGATCACAAGTTTTTGTTATAGCCTAATGAAAAACATAGGCAGCGTTATGATAGTCTGGTTTTGAAAGTCCAATGTAGCTACTTTACTTTTTAATCTATATAATTTAAAGATGGGTTATCCATACTATCCCTAATTATTAACTTGTATTACCTTGTCACCCAGGAGCCTTGCCATGGATCAGGACCCTGTTGTGGTAGGCACTGTAAAAATACAGGACAAAATGATAGTCCCTGCCCCTAAGAGTTTACAATCTAAGTATAAGACAGCAGATGTCTAAAGATATATAAATGAATACAAGGGAACAATGACAGAGCATTGGTCAGCTTGATAAACAGTGCTATCACCAGCCTCATCATTGTCAAGTATTTGTAGGCATCACATCAAAGGAGGTAGCTGAAGGTAGTTAAAGGGGTAGCTTTACAGATGTTCCCAGGGGGTACCTCCCAAGAGTGAAGGACAACATGGGAGAAAGCACAAAGGTGCTTGTTTGAAAACAGGTGAGCAGTGGAAGTTGGCATCATGGCCCGACTGAAGGTGGGAGTCAACCTTTCAGTATTCAGAGTAGCAGCCGTGTTAGTCTGTATTCGCAAAAAGAAAAGGAGTACTTGTGGCACCTTAGAGACTAACAAATGTATTTGAGCATAAGCTTTCGTGAGCTACAGCTCACTTAATCGGATGCATTCAGTGGAAAATACAGTGGGGAGATTTATATACATAGAGAACATGAAACAATGGGTGTTATCATACACACTGTAACCAGAGTGATCACTTACGGTGAGCTATTACCAGCAGGAGAGCGAGGGGGGGGGACCTTTTGTAGTGATAGTCCAGGTGGGCCATTTCCAGCAGTTGACAAGAACGTCTGAGGAACAGTGGGGAGTGGTGGTGGGGGGGGGGGGAGATAAACATAGGGAAATTGTTTTAATTTGTGTAATGACCCATCCACTCCCAGTCTCTATTCAAGCCTAAATTAATTGTATCCAGTTTGCAAATTAATTCCAATTCAGCAGTCTCTTGTTGGAGTCTGTTTTTGAAGTTTTTTTGTTGAAGTATTGCACTTTGAGGTCTGTAATCAAGTGACCAGAGAGATTGAAATGTTCTCCAACTGGTTTTTGAATGTTATAATTCTTGACATCTGATTTGTGTCCATTTATTCTTTTACGTAGAAACTGTCTAGTTTGACCAATGTACATGGCAGAGGGGCATTGCTGGCACGTGGTGGCGTATATCACATTGGTAGATGTGCAGGTGAACGAGCCTCTGATAGTGTGGCTGATGTTATTAGGCCCTATGATGGTGTCCCCTGAGTAGATATGTGGACACAGTTGGCAACGGGCTTTGTTGCAAGGATAGGTTCCTGGGTTAGTGGTTCTGTTGTGTGGTGTGTGGTTGCTTGTGAGTATTTGCTTCAGGTTGGGGGGCTGTCTGTAAGCAAGGACTGGCCTGTCTCCCAAGATCTGTGAGAGTGATGGGTCGTCGTCCAGGATAGGTTGTAGATCCTTGATGGTGTGTTGGAGAGGTTTTAGTTGGGGGCTGAAGGTGATGGCTAGTGGCGTTCTGTTATTTTCTTTGTTGGGCCTGTCCTGTAGTAGGTGACTTCTGGGTACTCTTCTGGCTTTGTCAATCTGTTTCTTCACTTCAGCAGGTGGGTATTGTAGTTGTAAGAATGCTTGATAGAGATCTTGTGAGTGTTTGCCTCTGTCTGAGGGGTTGGAGCAAATGCGGTTGTATTGTAGAGCTTGGCTGTAGATAATGGATCGTGTGGTGTGGTCTGGACGAATGCTGGAGGCATGTAGGTAGGAATAGCAGTCAGTAGGTTTCCGGTATAGGGTGGTGTTTGTGACCATCGTTTATTAGCACCATAGTGTCCAGGAAGTGGATCTCTTATGTGGATTGGTCCAAGCTGAGGTTGATGGTGGGATGGAAATTGTTGAAATCATGGTGGAATTCCTCAAGGGCTTCTTTTCCATGGGTCCAGATGATGAAGATGTCATCAATGTAGCGCAAGTAGAGTAGGGGCATTAGGGGACGAGAGCTGAGGAAGCGTTGTTCTAAGTCAGCCATAAAAATGTTGGCATACTGTGGGGCCATGCAGGTACCCATAGCAGTGCTGCTGATTTGAAGGTATACATTGTCCCCAAATGTGAAATAGTTATGGGTTAGGACAAAGTCACAAAGTTCAGCCACCAGGTTTGCCGTGACATTATCGAGGATACTGATGGCTTGTAGTCCATCTTTGTGTGGAATGTTGGTGTAGAGGGCTTCTACATATATAGTGGCCAGGATGGTGTTTTCAGGAAGATCACTGATGGATTGTAGTTTCCTCAGGAAGTCAGTGGTGTCTCGAAGATAGCTGGAAGTGCTGGTAGCATAGGGCCTGAGGAGGGAGTCTACATAGCCAGACAATCCTGCTGTCAAGGTGCCAATGCCTGGGATGATGGGGCATCCAGGATTTCCAGGTTTATGGATCTTGGGTAGCAGATAGAATACCCCAGGTCGGGGTTCCAGGGGTGTGTCTGTGCAGATTTGTTCTTGTGCTTTTTCAGGGAGTTTCTTGAGCAAATGCTGTAGTTTCCTTTGGTAACCCTCAGTGGGATCAGACTTCAAAAACAGACTCCAACGAGAGACTGCTGAATTGGAATTAATTTGCAAACTGGATACAATTAACTTAGGCTTGAATAGAGACCGGGAGTGGATGGGTCATTATACAAAGTAAAACTATTTCCCCATGTTTATTCCCCGCCCCCACTCCACACTGTTCCTCAGACGTTCTTGTCAACTGCTGGAAATGGCCCACCTGGATTATCACTACAAAAGGTCCCCCCCTCGCTCTCCTGCTGGTAATAGCTCACCTTAAGTGATCATTCTGGTTACAGTGTGTATGGTAACACCCATTGTTTCATGTTCTCTTTGTATATAAATCTCACTGTATTTTCCACTGAATGCATCCGATTAGGTGAGCTGTAGCTCACAAAAGCTTATGCTCAAATAAATTTGTTAGTCTCTAAGATGCCACAAGTACTCCTAACATTTCAGTAGTAAGTGAAGGGCCTTGTAAGTGAAGACAAAAAGCTTATGTTGTGATAGAGAAGGAGAAGCCAGTGGAGGGTTGCAAAGAGGGTTGACATGCTAAGAATACCCATTGATACTATCCTACGCGTTCTGTAGGATATGGAATAAGAGACATATTGCTCCTCTGTGCAGCCTCCCCAATGTGTCTGCTATACCCTACATGTCTGTGTATCTGGTACTTCCCTTCTCTCAGGTAGGTGGGGTATCGGCAGAGAGTGGGCATAGTCCCCCATTGCAATGATTCTCAACCGTTCCAGACTATTGTACTCCTTTCTGGTCTCTGAATCCCAAACCCTGCTGCCTGGGGCTGAAGCATGTAGCTTAGCTTTGCGGGGCCCCCTGTGGCATGAGGCCCCAGGCAGTTTCCATACTTGTCACCCCCTAATGCCAGTTCTGCACTTTTAATCCCCTCAAAACCTCTCCCGTAACCCCCCTGGGGCTCATGACTCCCAGGCTGAAAAACACTGATCTAGATGAATTGACGTAACCCCTGGAAGACCTGTGCATACCCTCGTTGAGGACAACTGCTCCAGTGTACCAGTATTAGCAGGTTTCTTCTCTCTGCAAGCAAGATGGGAACAGGAAATGTATTGTGATTCTGAGACCCTGGGGTCCACGACATAAGCACCATTGCACAAAGATTTGCCTCTTATACAAAACTATAGCAGTCTAGCCCTATACAGTGCCTCCAAAATATACTGTTGACTATGTATAAATGTACATTAATAGCAAGTTTTTGCTGAAGGAAAGTATGTATAAAGACAAGTTGTTCAACTTTTCCCCCCTCACTTATATTTTTAGTTCAAGTGGTTGCTAATGTGAGAAGACAACATGCCATTTTGAAGTATGACAGAAGTCCTGATGCTGCAGCAGAGGCTAGGAATATTAATGGCCAAATCTAGGTGAGTGAATTTAGTTAAGTTCCATCAGTTCTCAAAGTTCCATACTGTGGGCCTTTTAACCTCAATTCCACATTGTCTCTTAAACAGCTTTAAGTGCTCTGTGTCCTAAAACGTTAAGGAGGTAAAACCATAAACTCCTCTGACTATTGAATTATATTTCCCTTCTCCCTTTCTGTATCTCTGTTTCCTCTTCTTGGGGGGGTAGTGTTGAAATTTAAGTACCAGATCTCTTCACTTCATCTACAACTCCCTTTGCTCTATATCTGCTAGTCACTTTGCAGGTTGATTTTGTTGTCCTTCAAAATCGCTCGCACTGGCATCCCAGTTCTGCCGTTTACAGCTTTGATCAATGTAATTTTTACACCAAAGAAAGAAAGAGTGAGTGCATCACTGCTGCTTAGTTCTGTTATCAGTTTGTCAAAAAGGTTAAAGGAAGCCCTAAGACTGGGCATACGTAGCTACAGTATCTCTGTTTAAAGACTGACAAACACTTCCCCAATGTAACTGAAACAGCTCTGCATCCATCTGGAAGCGCTCTGTGGACCACAGAGCGAGAACTTCTGTTTTAAATGTGTTTATTTGTATTAACTTTAATATCTAGGTGCACTATAGCTACCTTTCATAATTGTTTTCAAGAGTACTTCCTCAAAATAAATGAGCAGGATCAATAGACTACAGGACCCCTGCTGCGCGCGCCCCCCCCCCTTTGTGTAAGGATCCATAGGCTGTCTCCACAGTGCCTGTGCTGGGGAAATTCTCCCTGAGCCAGAACTTGGGCTTTTAGAGCCTTTTGGCCCAGTGTGAAGAGTTTGGAGGGGGGTGAGGGTCTCACCACAAAACGTTTCCAAATGTCATGAGAATTCAATTCACAACTCACATGAGCTGGTTACTGCAAGTTTTACTTATGGCAGGATTCTCACAACTTTGTATTGAGAGAGGTTTTTTTCCCAGTCAAATTGTAAGAAAATAAAATTTTAAAAAGTGGAATGTTATCATTATTTTAATATTTTTATAATAGCTTGTGTGATTACTGCAAAATACTTCAGACATTTGTCATCTCAAGGAGAACTATTTGTGCATTTGGTTTTGTTGTGTCAATGAGATGTGTATATATAGGTTTCAGAGTAGCAGCCGTGTTAGTCTGTATTCGCAAAAAGAAAAGGAGGACTTGTGGCACCTTAGAGACTAACCAATTTATTTGAGCATAAGCTTTCAATGAAGTGAGCTGTAGCTCACGAAAGCTTATGCTCAAATAAATTGGTTAGTCTCTAAGGTGCCACAAGTCCTCCTTTTCTTTTTGTGTATATATAGTTAGTGGATGTTATTGGGGTGTATGAAAATTTAAATTAAATTCCTTTTAAAACTTAAAATTAATAGGTATATTTAAAAAATATATTTAAAATTGACAATCTAGCCTAAACTTACTAAAATGTATTAAATCATTTAATTAAAAAAAAATCAAGCAGTACATATTAGATGCTGACGTTTAAAAGATAGAACACTGACTTGGTGAAAGCCACTGATTAAGTACCTAGAACCAAAGTGTGTTGAAATGTGAAACCAACTCTTGATAGCAGTAGTCTCTTCTGCAGATAGAGAAAATATTTTCTTCAAATCAGTTTATTCCACTAGTTTTAGTTCAGTGACAGGTTCATTCAAAGTTAAGAAACTGGTTGGTAATCAAAAAAGCAGGAAAACTTGTTTTCCTCTTCCAATCTGTGAATAAAAATGAGATACGAGAGAGTGAGTTGACTAGTTTTAAAATCTTGAAAGACATGATGACCAGAAACTATCACTTCAATTCACTAACTCAGGTACTTATTTTGTTTAATAAATCAAATTTAAATACAAAATATGTTTTGGTAAACTTACTTTCTCCCTTAGATTTCTATCATATACAAGGTAGTTTTATTTAATTAAAAACAGAATTTTAAAATTATTTTATTAATTGAATTTCAATTTCCGTCCAAATACAACTTGACTCAAATCACGAGTAAAATATTAATCTAGTAAGTAAATTCATCATTAACTATTTTCTAACATAACAGAATGTAAAAATTAGTACTCTGAAATGTTAAGCTATATAATTGCTTAAATAAATACAAACAGATATAAGGTATACTCCTGATTAGCAACAAGTACCAAATTTAGTGTAAAGGTTATATTTAGTAGTTGCAAATGAACACGTTTTTAATGATTACATCAACCAGTAAGAATCATCCTTGGTTTTTTTGCATTTGTTCTTTTTGTTTTCCTAACAATGACCTTAATCAAGGTTTCCTGTTTGTTGATTTAAATCATGATTAAAATTGTTGATGTAAATGTCTTTGATTTAAATCAGTCTACCCTGGGTATTCTTGGGTTCCCTTCCCCCAAGTAAATTACCACTTCCTTTTTTGGCTCTAGAGATTACATGGTCTTCTAAAGAAGCCATGGGTAGCTGTTGTAGCTGTCCAGATAAAGAGACTGTCCCAGACAACCATCGAAACAAGTTTAAGGTAAGCAGTTGATTTTTTTGTGTTGCAATCTATTTTGTCATTCCCTTGCAAAATAGAATTCAGATATAAGAATTGGAATGAAGAAAGTGTTAGTAATGTTTATGAAAATCAAGCCATCAGAGACGTATCAGTTTGTATGGCTATGAATTCCTCTTTATCCCTAAGGATATATTAGGTCCAGTAAAAGGGATATTTTAAAAGGTCTGGTTTTCAGTAGTGATGGATATTCATAGACCTCTGATCTTCTGTAAGGTGAAAAGCCATGTGTCTTAGGCGGTGAATCTCCATTTAAACAGAAGGTCAGTATTATTGTAGCATTTTTCAGAAAACGTCTTTTATTTGAAGAAGAATAGTCCTTGTTGTCACACGCAAAGAATTCCTAGGAGTTTTAGACCTGGAAATACATGTGCTTAACCTTAACCACAAGTAGCCCCGTTGACTGCAATGGCCTCATTTTGCCCAGTTACACAAGATTGATATTTGATTTTCTGTCCCTGTCTGTCTCACCAAGATCCTAGAAGAATGAGGGCAAGTGGCTGTGCTTTCCATCATGAACAATGACTCTTGCAGACAACTTAAGGGGATGCTGTTATCTTAAATACCACATTAATGTCTGGACTTTTTTACATAGTTTTGTTACAAATAACACCTAATAACCGAAAGATCAGAGACTTTATTTCTGTTTTTCAATTTGTGCTTCAACAGCATTTTGTTTGGTGGTCAGTTTCTCTTTTCCCCCTATACAGTTAACTCCCTTGTTTGTGTGAGTCTTACTTAAAAACCGGGGAGAGAAAAAAAGAGACTATTTTTGCAAAACCACAGAAAATGTCAGGAGCCTCAGTGGCAGGTGAAACTATTTCTCCTTTTTTAAAATTGACTAGATTTCAATTTGACTATCTCTTTTTAAGAAGAAAATTAATTATAACCAGTCTTTCTATTGAGTAAGGAGTGGTTGGGACAAAAGGCACTGAAATAGGGGCTGTTACAGTGTGAATAAATGTGGCGATTGTCCAAGTTCTATCAGGGATAAAGAGGATGTGGTGACTGTTTGTTTTAATGCACATATTACATATAAAAAATACAGACTCTTAGATTTATTGGACTTACCTTCAAACTTCTGTAGTGTTGAGGTAACAAGTCACATTAATGATTTGCGCCCTTTGATACACACTGCTTTAAACATACACTTTTTTTAAAAAAAGAGGCAAATACTCTCATCTAGAGAATTAACACTTCCTGACTTGCTCTTATACAAAAATGTTTTGTTTTCAAAAATAGTTAAACCTGTAATGTTTTGTATCTCACCAGGAGCTATAAACTCTTTTCAAATTTGTATTTGATGGGTCAGATGCTTTATGTTACTGAAATGTCCAAGAAGCTTATATAATGGTATAAAACTCTTATTTTAAAGGTCATTAATGTAGATGATGATGGTAATGAACTGGGTTCTGGCGTAATGGAACTTACAGATACAGAACTAATTTTATACACCCGTAAACGGGATTCCGTAAAATGGCACTACCTCTGTCTCCGTCGCTACGGCTATGATTCAAATCTCTTTTCTTTTGAAAGTGGTCGAAGATGTCAAACTGGACAAGGTAGGTAGCATCTATATGTTTGTATATATAAGTATTTTAGCAACCTGTTCCACAAGTCTTTAAATGAAATACAATTCACTCAGTTTTTTCTTCCTGAGAGCAAGAGTGGAAAGAGTGGGCTTTTTCTCCTTGAATGTAGGCATCACAAAAAACCTTATAAGTAGCCCTTTGGGGAACAGTTCTAGTTAAATGGCCAGCATTTTAAATAGGGTGGGCCTGATTGCTCTGGAGCAGTTTGTCTGCACTATATGAAAGAAGATCTGGGAGACTTCTAGTTTCTGAAATCACCAAAGACGTGGAATACTTTGTACTTCTTTGCAGTGACATCACTAATCAGTTTAAGAGCTGATTTAATGGGTTTTGTAGAGGGTTGAATCCAACTCTCCTGGCTCGAAGTGTTGACTTTCCTGATGTTTCTCCTTTTGGGGAAGGAGAAATGTAAAAATGAAGATTTCAGAGAAGCCTTTCTGAAAACTAACAGATTATTTTAGCTGAATTCATCACTACACCTGTTATGAGGGCAGCAAATGGGGGGGGGGGGTATAATAAACCTAAGCACTTGCAGGATCAGGTCTGTCTGCCTTGTTTATTTTTAAACATAGTATTTAAAACACATACTTGCATTTTCTATCCTTCTCCCTAAAAAAAAAAAAAATCACAAATGTTTGTTTATAAAAGCCAAAACATCAGTGAAATCATCCTGTTTCCTAAATTCTGTTTTTATTTTAAATATGAAGCACTTAATTTCAGCACATTTGAGAAGAATGAGGGATAGGTGGCTCCTACTTTTCCGTTCCCTTAATCCTGAGCTGACTGGGGAGTCAAAATGGCTCCCAGTTGATGGGCCAAACAGCTACACTAAATTACACCCACTGCAGCAGTCCCTATGCGACAACTGCACTGGCCAAGGAACAGGTGAAGTACCATGTGCTCCATGACACCCTTTCTATGCTTCCCTACCCCTGATGCACCACCTTCATGAAGATATTGGGTGGTGGCTACCCCATCTCCGACATTCAAGAATTCCTCTGTGTCAAGGGTAATCTATGGCTGCCTGATCATTGCAGATTCCTGCAGCACAGTGCAGCCAGACTGGGGCTGGAGATCTGGCTTGAAGTGTTGATTAACTTAACCTTTTAAAAAGCAACCACTATTTAAAGCAGGTGAGAGTAGTTAGTCACCCATTTTTATCATTTTGTTAGGTTAAGTTGCATTCTTAACTGCCGTTAACATTGTTTACTCACTATTTTTTTTATTATGAGGCTCGTAAAAAAACAAAACAAAACAAAAAAACCACCACAACTCCATACTCCTGAGCGACGTAGTTATACCGAATGAACTCCTGCTGCAGACAGCACTATGTCGATGGGAGGTCGTCTTCTGTCAACATAGCTGCAGCCTCTTAGGGAGTTGGAGTACCGATGCTGACAGAAGTTCTCCAGTCAGCACAGGTAGCATCTTCACTTAAGTGCTATAGCAGCACAGCTGCATCAGTACAGCTGCACTGCTATATGTGTAGACAAGAACCAGATTATTTGTTGTCTTTCTAAACTTGAAGCCCACTTCAGAACTTCACTGACCATGCAACATTGTTTCTGTGTCGGTAAACTGGGTATAGTAGTACATGTTATGAAAAAACCCATGGCATCCTAGCTAACTTGAGTGGGGGGAAGGGAGTTGCTTTTTCATAGTATGGCTTTTAATATGAAAATATTTGAGAAATTGCTGCAGTAAGAAGTCTTGATTTTTGTTTTTCTTTTTCTATATATGCAATTTAATTGCACCTCATGTTCCGAAGTACTAACAATTTGGGAACAGAACATGTTTTATTCTTCCTTTTTAATAGAAGGGCAAATTTGAATTTCTCAAGCGTACACTGTTATTTTCTGAAGTATATCAAGCAAAATGTCAAATTTTTGGAGAGGTTTCACAGAAATTGTTTAGACCTAGAGTACTGCACATCTTGTAAGCTTCTACCTTTGGAGCATTTTTTTAGTGATTAACGCCAAAATATAGTCAATATGTTAGATTGCTCTTTGTTCCATGGTATTCAAATCAATCAAAAGTTTGTAGATAACAAGAAGTGAATGTCATGATTGATTGCATTGTCAAAATGTAGTAGGATATAGGTATCTTAAAATAAAGATACTTTTTAGATGTATCCAGTCTTCTTAAAAAAACAAAACCACATACACACTCTTCTTTTAACAAGAATATGTCAACTTTAAATTAATGCTTTCAATGGAAAGAATAACCAAAGCTGCGACTTCACTGCTTGTCTCTTTGCTTGGGATGGTAAGTTGGGCTCCCTCTACTGTTCAAAGACAAAGTGGCACAATACTTGGGCAATATACATAGTATTGATGCCAACTTTGTATTTCGTGTCTATCCCTAAGGCAGGAAAAAAATGGTTTGTTGCTGTTTATTTCACACAATCTGTCTTCTAGCCCTTCATTTTAACCTTCTTTAAGAACGTGGACTTTTACCCTGTGTCAAAACCCTTCTTCCCTGTTGTGCAGGTATTTTATTTTTTATGGTAACTCAGTATAAACCTGATAAACACATAACCTTGCAGCACCAAAGTTCTATTCTTTTTACAGGTCTACTTATTAGATTATTCATTTTAAAACTTCGCTGTTTCATGAAGTGTTTTTCCTCATTTACCCAGAAATTTTAACAGATTTTCTCTTATTGGGTCTGTTTTATTTTCCAGTCTGTCCTTTGGTGCATTGGAAGCTTATTCATTTATCAGGTACTAATTTAAAAGGGCCTCACTATATATTTTTGTTTCGGTTGGTGCACAAAAAAGATAATAGCTCAGTTCCTTTAACAGGTATTCGTTAAGTGGACTCCTGTTTAGTTACTTAAAAATTAATTACATAACTGTTTTTAGAAGCAGTTCTTGTTTTCACTTAAAGGGATCTAAAACAATTTGTTGTATGTTTATAGGAATCTTTGCCTTTAAGTGTGCTCGTGCAGAAGAATTATTTAATATGCTACAAGAGATCATGCAGAACAATAGCATAAATGTGGTAGAAGAACCAGTAGTAGAAAGGAATCATCATCAAACTGAGTTGGAAGTTCCAAGAACCCCTCGAACACCCACCAGTAAGCATGGTTCTGCTCTCAGAGTATAATTTCTGTGTGTAACGTGACACCTTGCTTTAAATTTGATTAGCTCTTCAGTTAGCAGCATGCAAGTAATCTAGTTAACGAATGAATACTGATTTAAATGCTATTGCCAGCTAAAGTGTTTGCAGTAGGTTTTTTTCTTTAAATACCATCACAGAATTCTCACTTCTAGATCTCCTTGCTCTGGGGCAGGACTGGCTAGGACTCCCAAAGCTGAAGAATTTGGCTAGGCTGTATTGGGACCTAACATCAGTGCACAAAAGCACCACTTCAGTATGTGCACATATGGTCGCTTTATGAGATCTTGTCTAAGGATTGCCTGATTACAACCACAGAAAATTATACGACAATTGTAAACGTCAGAATCCTTGTCCAAAATGTTCATGCTTTGTGTCAGCAGGCCCTGAGGGGCTGAATGAAGGTAGAACAGCAGAATTCTTCCTATCAGCTAAACAAGAAATTACTGACCTTTTCTTTATAGGGAAGGCTCCTGTAAGCATTTCCACCACTCTGTAGCAGCAAAGGGCTTGGCAAAGCTTGAATCTTCTTTGAGTATTGTCCCTTTGGCACCTTTGACTGGAGGTTTTCAGTAACAGTGCCCATTTGGCTTGTGCGTGCATTCTAGACATCCTCATGCCTGTACCAACGATATATAGAGCTGCATAGGCAAAATGCCCTCTGTTCCTTTTTAACTGCCCTTACGCTTGAGACTGAGCATCAAGTGTGCCTGGTTCACTTTAGGTGTAATTTAGCTTGGTTTGTTCTTTTGTTAAGTAGTTTTCTTAAATTTAATCTAGTTGTTAGTATTTAATTTTGGGGGTTCTGTTTGTTTTATTTTCCCCTCTTGAGGGGTTATTTTGGAGATCAGCACTTCTGGGGTACACCAGGATCCCTAGGCTTTAAGCACTCTCTCTCCTGCCAGGAGGTAATCTGTGTCAGTGACGGCTATTCTCAGTGCCTCCGCTGTTTGGCAGACATCCATATACTGACTAAGTGTAAGATCTGGACGTCTTTTAAAAGCAGAACTCATTAAGAATAGTGTGAGAGAGTTTAGATTGCTTATGATGGAACAAGTCCTAAGACTGGCCTCTGATCCAGGCTCAGAGAACCCCCCTGTACACTGGTCTCCCAGCACACTTAATGGCTTCATCTACCTCTGAGTTCAGGTCAACAAGAGCCTCATGGAACAAGACTATGGGTGCCAACAAGAGGATAAGGAGTACTAGGTTTCCTACCTGAGAGTCCTTGTCTTTTCTTAAAAAAAAAAAAAAAAAAAAAAATCTCTATCACTGGTTTATAATTAATGTTCCGGAGACCTCTCCCAAAGGGAGTACCATTGAGGCGCCGACTGGCTCCAGTACCGAGAGGTCATCTCTAAGACATCATCTAAAAGCCCTGCCCAGTAGTGACACCTCCCTTGACATCAGGTCGTCATGTCCATTCCAGGAGACATTGTACTTTGAAGCAGTCAGTGCCATTAGACTCCTGCATACCTTCTCTGAGACTTTATACCAATGTCCCAGTCTACTTCATTGATATCATCTGAGTCTACTAGATGTATTTGTTCGAAGTGTTCCATGTGCGCAGTACTAGCACATTCTAGATGAGCACCTATCCTGGTACTGATGACAGTTTCTGCAGAATCCTATTCAACTTCTGCTCACACTCCATTGGTACCATTGCTATTCAAAAGATCTTTTTGTCTTTTTGTCGTCATGTCCATTCCAGGAGACATTGTACTTTGAAGCAGTCAGTGCCATTAGACTCCTGCATACCTTCTCTGAGACTTTATACCAATGTCCCAGTCTACTTCATTGATATCATCTGAGTCTACTAGATGTATTTGTTCGAAGTGTTCCATGTGCGCAGTACTAGCACATTCTAGATGAGCACCTATCCTGGTACTGATGACAGTTTCTGCAGAATCCTATTCAACTTCTGCTCACACTCCATTGGTACCATTGCTATTCAAAAGATCTTTTTGTCTCAGACAAGCCTGTCTCCACTATTTATTGGTACCATACAATTGCCTATACTGAGATCTTCTGGGTCACCAACACCACATCTCTTGCCCAGATCTCCTACCTCTTTGATACCTACCGTTCAGGATGAGCAGTAATCACCGCCACTGGATTATGGTGAGGAAAAGTCCGATTTCCAGATTTCTGTCCAGGGGACCCCTCTCTACTTGACAAGACATTTACTCTCTTGCCACCTACACTGAGGGGGAGAGAAAGGGGGTTTAGAGGTTGGGAAATGACTTTGACCTCCATTCCATTGGTGCGGCAGATGGATGTCTCTTCCCATGCCCTATGGGCCCTCCTCAGTGGCAACATCAAGATTCCTCAGTCTTTTTTTCCTCCCCTCAGATTAAACCCCAATATGGGATTTGAACTTCATTCTTAATTGTTTTACAAAACATCTCTGAGCCATTAACTACTTGTTCTTTACTTCCCCTCTCCATGAAAATGGCTACTTTTTTTTTTTTGATGGCCCTCACTTCTGCTCGAAGGGTCGGAGAACTGGGATCTTTAATGGCAGATCATCCCTTTGGTGTTTTTCAAAAAAAAGTTTTGTTATGGCCACACCCTAAGTTTATGCCTAAAGTATCTTCTGAATTTCAGATTAACCAGGTCACTTATCTCCCAGTTTTTTCCCCAAAACTACATCAGACCAGGGATGTCTTCTATACCTTGAATGTCAGAAGGGCATTAGCCTTCTATTTGGACGAAACTAAACCATTTAGAAAGTCTCCCAGACTGTTTCAGTTGTAGACAGATCCAAAGGACCCACAGTCTCCTCCCAAAGACTCTCAAGGTGGATCTCTAGGGGTATTATTTCATGTTATGAGTCTGTCAAATCCATCCTCCTTCCAGGGTGCTAGCCCATTGTACAGGGCCTCTACCTATTTCTGTGGCATTACTGAAACCTGTTCTGGCTATTGAAATCAGCAAAGCCAAAACCTGGACCCCTCTATATGCTTTGGTTCGTGCCTATAGATCAGATGTTGGAGTTGGTAATGCATTTTTGTCTTCACTATTCGACTTCGCTCTGAAGCTCCCTCCTCTGGGTGAGGACACTGCTTGGGAGTCATCTGAAGTAGAGAACTTGTTCCAGGGAAACTACTCAATGAAGGAGAGGTTACTCACCTTGTGCATAACTGGAGTTGTTTGAGATGCCTCCCTGAGGGTGGTCTGCTACAAGCCCTCCTTTCCTTCTGTTTTGGAGCTTCCTTTCATGGAACTTTGTGGTAGAGAAGGAACTGAGGGCAGTTTGCCTGTGCAGCTCTCTGTATCTCCAGTTCAGGCAACCAGGATGTTTGGAGAACATACATGGGCCAAATGGGCACTGCTACTGAACATCTCCGGTCAAAGGTTCATGGGGTCATGTGCACCTCAAGTGGAGCACCCATAGGGACACATACCTTGAAGAACTCCAGCCACTGCACAGTTGAGTTACCTCTCCTTTTCCAATATCCCCATATTAGCCAAGACTGTCATTTTTGACTTTATAAATATCTAAGATGAGCTTTCTCAGGCTCAGTGTGTGGCTTTGGATGACTGCTCAGAACTCCTGTGACCTTGTCCAGACTGAGCTGTCCTCTGACACTTTTTTTTTTTTTTTTTTGACAGAATGTAGTTCTGAGGGCATGGTATGTATAGCTGAACAAATGGCTTGAATTCTGGCTTTTTGGAAGACCATTACCTCACAGATGTAGTCATAGATGTCTGTGTCATTCATGGCTTGCAGTCAGCTTCCATCTCTCACGTCTGCAGAACATATTTCATAGTAGCGGAGCCCAAACTCTCCCATGCCTATGAGTTTTGTTTCTTAGGATATCTTTATCTGGATATATTTGTGGATAATTCTTGCTTATTGAGCACTCATCCTCAAATCCCTCTGCATTGATGCTTCTTGGTTAGCAGGAGGTGACTCATCCTCCCTTTTTATTAAAGAAAAAAAGAGCTGCTTTGCATCTTGCCTAAGGTACATGTTAATCATTGCCTGATGCAGTGCCTTTGGTTTTATTTTGAAACATCACATCCTTAAGCTCCTTACTCACCAAGAGTGGGAATCCCATAACGATTGTATCTTTAAAGAGAAAATTCTTTCTTCATCTTTGAACATATCTCACATGATTCTCACCCATGCATCTCCTTTCAGAGTGTAGGAGTTCTGCCTATGAAGAGGTGTGCTCTGCTTTGTGGTGATTGTGTATTTGTGCATATTTATATACAAAAATAACATTGTCTACTGAATGTGGGTTTTTTAATATGAACTCACCCTTTATCCTTGCAGAGTTAATGATATGTTGGTACTGGTCATGTTCCAGCCTTTCGCTCTCGCTCTCAAAAGGGAATTGGCAGTTAAGCTGTACCTTTCGTGCTGCGGGGTTGGAATGTTTCTTCTGATGTGGGGAGGGTGTGTGTGTGAAGCCCTCCAAAACTCTGTTTGTGGGAGTTCTGGCCAATCTCAGGTTGGAGGCTTGAGATCTAGCAGTGAGGATCCGGTGGTGGTGGTGATTTAAAAAAGTAGAATTACAGGCAAGTAATTTTCTTTTCCTTAAGGAGACAGCTTCATGTTACTAATGGCAATATTGAAAAGAAGTTTGATAAGGGTTATGGTTCCTCCTCCATCGAGATCTAAAAATGTAAACTTCTTGTTTCAGTGTTGTCTATACATTCACTTCAGATAACCTAGAACTGTAAAACTGTGAATTTGAAAAGTGGTGGAATGAAGTTCTCAAAAGTAGATACTCTTGTGACTAGTGATGTTACAAGAATATCTCTTTTGACAATCTTATATACTTAACTGGAAAACTGCATTAAAATTTGGCAGTGTGTGAAAACCTGAAATTGGCTTAACAATTTTTCTGATGAAATACTTGTAACCAATGAAACTAACTTATTTTCCCATTGTATATTTAGCTTACCCTTTGTTGAATAAAGTAAACGAGTTTGCAATCTTTGCTGTCATTCTGTATCATAAATATACTGACAAACAATGCAATGCAATTATGAAAAACACAAATTAATTTTTCAGTAGCGTTTATATCTAAGGCCTGGGCTACACTGGGGGGTTCGAACTCAGATATGCCACTTCAGCTATGCAAATAGCATAGCTGAAGTCGAACTATCTTAGTTCAACTTATCTGGCCGTCCTCACGGTGGTGAGTTGATGGTGGCGGCTCCCCCGTCAACTCCGCTTACTCCTCCTGCAGAGGTGGAGTACAGGCGTCAATTCGGGGATCGATTTATCGCGTCTAGATGAGACGCGATAAATCGATCCCCGATATATCGATCACTACCCGCTGTTCCGGCGGGTACTGAAGACGTACCCTAATATACATTCCCGTAAATGTATATTGTAAAATGTATATTCCCGTTCTCTTGTTTATGCATGCAGACAATACAGTTTAAGAGGGCTGAACTTAAGAAAATGAATGTTGATGCCAATTCCACTTTGTTACTCAGCAGTAGTTGCTTTTCATATTTTCTTGAGGGGATTAAAATTTTTGGCACATGGTTTGGCAGTTAAATATTGAGGAGATCCAATCTAGATATATATTTTTTTAGGCACATATCTAGGCCCGTGAGCATTTGGCATTTGTTAAGTATATTTATTTTGATAGTGTCCACAATGTACAATGCACTTTCCAAAGACAAAAGAAAGCAGCTGAATGATACATAAGGGGGCACTTTGAATATCGTTTTAATGCATCTTTTCTTAAATTGAATTAGCTCCTGGGTTCAGTGCACAAAGTTTACCTAATGGGTATCCAAGATATCCCTCCTTTGGAGATGCTTCATCACATCCTTCCAGCAGACATCCCTCTGTAGGAAGTGCACGGCTTCCGTCAGTAGGTGAAGAGTCAACGCATCCATTGCTTGTAGCAGAGGAACAAGTAAGCATAGTCTTTATTTTCACATATTTTGGGTTCAGCATTAATTCTACTGCTCTTATACTGACCCTGTAGATTTGTATTTGCACTTATTTTCCTAGATCTGTTTCCATGATGGAAAAATGTGTGTTTTTTTCTGATCTTGGCTGTGTATATCTGCATAGTATGTTGTATTACTGTAAAATGTTTGCATGTGGTACCAATATAGGATGATGATTAAAGCTAAGATTTTGTCATGGGTATTTTTAGTAAAAATCAGGGACAGGTCCCGGGCAATAAAGAAAAAATCATGGAAGCCCATGACCTGTTCCTGACTTTTACTAAAAATATCCATGATAAAATGGGAAGGTACTGGGCAGCTGGGAGCTCTGGGGTCCCACTACCCAAGCGGGCACAGAGTTCCAGGTTCCCCCTGCAACCAGCAGTGGAGGGAAGCTGCAAGAATCCCCCCTCCCAAGCCGTGGAAAGGTGGGGGGGTCCCCCGCCTCCTCTCCAACTGTGGGGAGCTGCGGGGGTCCCCCTGCCCAGCCATGGCCATAGCTGGGAGCTGCAGGGTACACCCGCTGCCCATGTCATCTGAGCGCTTGGGGGCACACTGCCTCAAAGTGGCGGGGGTACCTCACAGCTCCCTGCCACCAGGGCTGAAGTCACGGGGGTCTTTAGAAGTCGTGGATTCCGTGACAAAACCGTAGTCTTGATGATGATGTATATGGTGTGCATCTGGCGAAAGAGCAACTTTGTTTTCTTAGCTACTTGATTTAAAATACATGTTATTATGCATTTATTTGTATTGTAATAGTGCCAGGAGTTCCCAGTCATGAACTTAAGATAGGTGGGTAAGAGTCATATGGGGAGTCAGCATGGAAAAGTCACTGAGGATGATGATGAGAGACTGGGAGGAGAAAAAGAGGCAGAGCCAAAAGTCAGAGAGGAAGATAGATGGAGTTGAGTCAAGTGAGCACCTGCAGGGCAGGAAAAGGAGAGAACAAATGGTTGGAGTGTTCAAAGGAGAATGAATTAGGTGAGGGAGGGAGAACAGGGGTTGAAAGCAAGTGGAGTGGGAGAGAAGCTGAGTGCCTCACCATGGCTTTTTGAGCATGTCACTGGGTAAGTGTTGTGGGAGAAATTACATCTGTGTATTTGACTCTCAGCAATGCTCTTTGGTAGAAGCAAATAACTTGAAAAATGAAGACACACATGACTGTTGATGTGTGAGGCAATCCGGAAAAGTAATAGTTATCCTCATCTACTAGTGTGCCCTGCACGCACTCAGCAGGCAAATCCTGGCAGAGGTCTGGTATAGTGTGGAGCACAGAAGGGAGTTGTTCTCAGTCATTACCTTTGCCCTCCAAGTTTCCAGATCCAGGAGTGGTATAGGGGATGAGAGAATTCCATCTCTCCATTCCCTTCAAAGCAAGGGGTCGGAAACCCTGAAGGATGAAGTGTGAAGCTAGTGGTGCACTTTTAGCTCGCCCAAAGTGCATCTGCTACCAACATCCTGATCGGCACTTTTAATTCCGTAAATGTACGATTTCACACACCAGTCTGACCTCTTCGATCGTTAGTTCTGAAACAGTTTTATAATTTGACCATTAATTGACTATATGCTCTTCGGTGGAAGCGCAGCTACCTAACCCTCCAAGTATACCAGTGGCTTTAGTCAGAGCAGCCCCAAGGCTGTTCTGACCAATGTTGGGGCTAGCCTGGCACTGGATCAGGGAGCTGTAACCTCAGCAGAGCTCAGACATAAGGTAGAATTGAGCTTATTAATAAATTTAATGGTAGAAATAGGTTCTCACTGGTTCGTCTGGGCACCTTTTGACATTATTTAAAACAACACTGCAAAAATAAGATGAGTAGCAAACCTCTGACAAAGCTCCATGCTCAACACAACCCAACAGGCTGGACTTTTACCCCAAAACTCTGTCCCCAAAACACAGTTTCCTTCACTCTTCAGACAGCCAGGCAAAAAGATTGCAAGTCTTTGAGGGAAGGGAAGGAGTAAGGAGATTAAGAAAAAGTGCAACTAATGTTTGAATTTGTCCTCTACAGGTGCACACCTATGTCAACACTACTGGTGTACAAGAGGAAAGAAAAAATAGATCAAGTGTGCATGTACCGCTGGAATTAAGGCTTTCTAATGTTGAAACAAGCAAGACAACAGAAGATCAGAATTGCACTGATGACAGAGATGCTCAGGTTCTTCTGGAGCCTGAAGGAGTCAAATTTGTTTTAGGACCAACACCTGTTCAAAGACAATTAATGGAAAGAGAGCAACTGGAGCAACTTGGGAGAGACCAAGTTAGTGGCAGCAGTACAAACAACTCTGAATGGGACACTGGGTACGACAGTGATGAACGTAAAGAAACACCTTGTGGTAATAAACTAGTGTATGAAAATCTAAACAGGTTATCAATCCCTAGTGCCTCAGGGGTCAGGAGAGGTCGTCTGGCATCAACAAGTACCTCAGATACCCAGAATATTAACAACTCTGCTCAAAGGAGAACTGCATTGTTAAACTATGAAAACTTGCCATCTTTGCCGCCTGTTTGGGAAGCCCGCAAGCTAAGTAGAGATGAAGATGACAATTTAGGACCAAAGACCCCATCTCTGAATGGCTACCACAATAACCTAGATCCAATGCATAATTACGTAAATACAGAGAATGTAACTGTGCCAGCAAGTGCTCATAAAGTAGAATTTACACGACGTCGGGACTGTACACCAACAGTCTTTAACTTTGATATTAGACGTCCAAGTTTAGAACACAGGCAGCTCAATTATATACAGGTTGACTTGGAAGGTGGCAGTGACTCCGACAACCCTCAGACTCCAAAAACTCCTACCACTCCACTTCCACAAACTCCAACCAGGCGCACAGAGCTGTATGCTGTGATAGACATTGAAAGAACTGCTGCTATGTCAAGTTTGCAGAAAGCACTGCCACGAGATGATGGTACGTCTAGAAAAACTAGACATAACAGTACTGACCTGCCTATGTGAAACCGGGAAGCATTAAATCATTTGCACCTTTTGTGAAGTTTATAAAATTGAAGATGCAAATACTTCATTTGCATTTCTTAACAGTAACGCTTTTTATAGAGTAATAGACTTTTTTCTGAATACTTCATGTGCTTGTCTAACAAAAGGGAAATAATGTAGAGCAGGTACTCATTAAATGACACCATTTTATTCTACAGTAATAGTAATTGTTGTGCAGAAGCATTGCCACTTTTCACAGTGCCTCTTTACTTGGTTAGAGTTGGAGTGACTGCTAGTTCTGAAGTTATCAATATTCTGGCCATGTGCCTATAGTCATTGTTATAACATTTTATAAAGCCTCTTGATGTGCATTATTAGCTGATAGCCCTAATCTTGCAAGGTTGATATTTGTACCTTCACTCTCTTCATTCATGTGGCCTCCTCCAATATGAGAGGTGTGAGTAATTCATTATTCAATCAGTTTGACTTACATAATACATATTGGCTCATGTGAAGGGATATAAACACCGTGCTTCCTTGTATATGTCAGTTCATTTTTTGAAGTAATTTGGACAAGCTTCAAATTCTTGAAGGTTTTTTAAATTTCTGTAACATTGAGGGGTTACATCAAGTTCACTTGGTCAGAGATAGAGTTGGGTCTGAAATAAGCCATAAGTCATTTCCACTAGAAAAGATATTTCCAAGTGGTAGTATCAAGCTTCCTGAACAGTTTTACCAAATTTTAATCTGAGTTTTCTGAAGGAATTCAAAGGTTGATTATATCTGTGATTTTAAGGTGTTCTCTAATTTCACAGTTCTGCTCACCTTTCCATCTTCATGTGTGGGATGTCTTTTGACCTATTTTGTATTGTCTGTAGCTTAAGAACAGTTAAGTTTTTGTGTATAACTTCAATGATTGTTTAGGGTTTTTATGTGTGTTGCTCCTATTCAGTCTGCACATTGTCAAAGAAAAATCTCTTGAAGGTTCAGTGGGAACCTTTTTTACTTAACAGGGTTGCTTTTGTCCAGTGTTCTATTCTACTTTTTATGTCTGGCAGAAACATCCCAAAAGTGTTAGTGTCCAGCAGCATACAGCATCGCACAAGTGGAAAGGTGTGTTATGCATTTTTGTCTTCCTCTGAAGCATCAAATATAGGTCACCATGGGAAGCAAGGTACTGCAGTTGGTAGTTCAGTGTGCCAAATCTTAAATTCTAACTGTGTGGATCTGTAGATGATGTACTTGGATTTAGACCGAATTAGTTACTTACAATATGTAGAGAATTTTCTGAAGGTAATATCTATGGGCATATATATTTTCCCTTTGCAGCTAGTTAACTCAGTTACTCTAATGGCTTAACTGCTGCTCGATGTTATGGTACATCCAAGTAGAACGCATCTGCTGAACATGCCAGGTATGCCCTTGACAGTCCCTTGTTCTATACTGAATATTAATAGAATTGATAGCAGTACAGCAGGTGCAGCGCAGGACCAGAAAAAAAAACAGATTAAGCTTGAGCCTGTGATTTCAAAGGAACTGACCACTATGTGAACTGGTGTGACGAATAATAATCCTTGAGCTGTGGGTGAGAAAAATCACATGCAAGAAACCATAGGGGAGGTCTGAAAAAATGCTTAGGGTCCTCATGTAATATTTGAGCTTTCATATAAAACAAAACACTATTTCCAGTTCTTTGAATTTTGTGGAAGGTGTTCCTGTTTCCCTATTACATTTTCCTTTTGTCTTCAGCCAGATAAATAGTAGGAAGAGTGATAGCTGAAATACATTTTTCCTGTTCACCCCAGTGAGATAATGGCAGCCTCATTTATATAGGTCAGGCCTTTTTATCCTGAAGGATTTCCAGTGTTCTTCACAAACTTTATAATTCTAAAATGCATCTAGGTGCACAATCCATATGCTTCACAGTAGTAAGGGAACAGGAGCCTTAGTTGGGACGTTGTAAGAAAACTTCATTGAGATCAAGAAACTTTTCCATAATCATTTCACCATTAGTCTATGCACTTGTATACATTTTTTTTTATTTAGGTGCTCAAAAAGGTGAGGGACTAGTAGCATTTCACTAGAACCAGAGGTAGTACAGATGCATGGTGCTATAAGTGTCCCTTGCTCCGCCCTGACATTGCACCTCTGTTGTGATTTGCATCACACCATGCATATACTAATCCTGGGTCTGTCTTGAAGTGTGATTGCCAATTGTTGCAAACTGTGTGGTGGATGTGTGAAGTGGGCTAGGAACTAGAATCAGACCGACAAACTGTTGCGAATTTGTAAACTAAGACAAGATTTCAGCACTATATTTCAAGCAGTTAAAAAGCTAGAACACTTAACTCATCAGCTATCTTATCTAGAGACTTATATGGCTCGTGTCACCATAATCTCTGAGTGTCTTAATCATTAATGGATTTTATCTTCAAACACCCCTGTAGAGTAAGTAAGTACTGTCCCCAATTTACAGATGGGGGAACTGAGGCCCAAGTAAACTATACATGACTTGCTGAAGGTCACACATTGAGCCAGGAGTTCAACCCCACTCTCATGAGTTTTAGTCCAGTGCCCTTTCCACTAGATCATCCTTCCTATCCAAGACCTACCATGGACCATTCAGAATAACGTTGTTGCCAACTCTTGCAATTTTATGAGTGTTGTAATATTTAGTGTTTTTCTTAAAGCTGTAGATCCTGGAGTTGTGAATACTGCAAAATCTCACTTTTTCCTTTTTTTCTCCCCCCTCCCCCCAAAAAAATAAAGTTAAATTTCTTGCCCTTGGGGAGAAAAGCTTGAAAATATGATCCCTAAAGGATCAAAAACCAGAAGGCCTCTAAAAAGAAGCCAAATCCAATCTCATGATTTTTTTTTCTCATTCATGATATTTGAATTCTTGGGGTTGGTGATGCTTTTAATATGACAAATGCAAAAGACATCATACTGCACCTAAAGGGAAGAGTATCTCTAACATACAGAGTGCATTTTAGCATTAAAGATGTTAAGCATGGTGTTTAGGTTCAGGCTGATACCTCCACCTGCATATTTTTCAAGGATGTCCCTAAACCTCTTCCATTTCCCTAAGCAGGTAAGAGATAGAAACTACTCAATTCATCTATGGCATTGTTTTTATTTAATTTTCCTATGAAGTAGTTGCACTTTACCCTTGGAGACTTGGTTGTATCTCAGTTTCTTTGTGATGTTAGATTCACTGTCTGCAGATCTGGGGTTCAGTTTTTAGCTGAAATTTCTCATCTGTATTTTTAAGCATATTTATTTTGGACCCACAGGTGTACAGAGCAAGATGCAACAACTATGTAACAGTTCATTGGAAAATAACTGGCATAATATGTGAAGATTACCTAACCAATGCCCAGAAAAAGTGGCAAATTTTCTTTTAATTGTGTTTATACACAATGTTCAGCTGGCCCCTGTCTTTCAGGCACATGACATATTCGACACTACTAATCCTCCAATGTGTAAAGCCTTTAAGCTAGACGTTGCTCCCCCCCGATGCCATGACTAGTAAAAGGTGCGGAGCGTTCATATATTCTACTACGTTAAGTAGCTGCTCTAACCAATTCTTATTTGCAGTGTATAAAATCTGAGGAGGCACTGTCCAAGACTCCATTGTTGCATTGAAAATGCAGTTAAAGTGGGAATTTAATCCATGGGTTACACAACGGAAAAACAAGTATTTCCTTCCCAAATTGATATTGCATACTTAAGAGGTGCAGAGTTCTATTTTGTGAAAGTTTTTTTTTTTTCCAGTGATTCTATCAAATACATTTAAAAATGACCAATTCTGGAAAAATTTGACTGGCTTTATAATGTTCTTTTGGTTTCTCCTCAGTGAAGTGTCTAAATTAAAAAATAAATAAAATGTACTCATGTACTGATAATTTATTCAGCATATGGAAGGTGTTGAATATAACAAGTGACACAGTAAGGCCTAATCTTGCTCTCATTTAAATCCATAACAAAACTATTATCTTCAGTAGTGCAGTATCAGGCCCCCAAGTATTTATCTTTACATTTTGCACTTAGTCAAATGTCTCAGCATTTAAATAATATCAGTGTGTTCAAATCTCTGACATGAAAGCATTTTATTGCAACATAGAATGCAGTTAGTCTGGGCCACAGCTATGATATACAGGGTCCAGGTCAAGATTTCAAAGCAGGGCCACTATGTGGCCCAGCTCCTTGCAACAGCTGCATGAGCAGCCACTGCAATATTGTTCCTTGGAGCCTCATTTCCTCCTGTACAAGGGCTAGTCTCACCCTCCCTAGTGTTTGATAATCCATCACCCATCACCCTTCACCCAGTCAGGCTTTCATATTCACTCAGAGCCCAGACAGGCACTGAAAGAAATGGAGGCATCTACACTCAATTTATTTAACTTATGGTAAATTAAATAGTACTTTCATGGGCATGACAACCTGAAAGTGTTATCTAAGTGTGAGAGACAGAGACAGGTATCCTTGTGTAAATCAACAGTTGGTTTCAATGGAGTTATGCCAATGTACATCCACTGAAAAGCCAGCCCAGAATATTCATGTTGGTATCTGGGGTAGTTCCATTTTGCCCAGGATGAGGCAGTATCAACAGAGGACAGATTGCCTTTGCCTTCTTTCACTTCAATTAGAGCAGGGCTGTCAAGTGATTTTTAAAAAATTAATTGCGATTAAACAATAATAGAATATCATTTATTTAAATATTTTGGATGTTTTCTACATTTTCAAATATATTGATTTCAATTTCACCACAGAGTATAGTGCTCACTTTATATTTATTTTTGATTACAAATATTTGTGCTGTAAAAAACAAAAGAAATAGTATTTTTCAATTCACCTCATACAAGTACTGTAATACAATCTCTTTATTATGAAAGTTGGACTTACAAAGGTAGAATTATGTGTAAAAATAACTGCCTTAAAAAATAAAACAATGTAAAACTTTAGAGCCTACAAATCCACTCAGTCCTACTTCTTGTTCAGCCAGTCACTCAGAAAAACAAGTTTGTTTACATTTGCAGGAGATAATGCTGCCCCCTTCTTGTTCACAATGTCACCTGAAAATGAGAACAGGCGTTTGCATGGCACTGTTGTAGCGGTGTTGCAAGATGTTTGTGCCAGATGCGCTAAGGATTCATATGTCCCTTCATGCTTCAACCACCTTTCCGGAGGACATGCATCCATGCTGATGATGGGTTCTGCTCAATAACAATCCAAAGCAGTGCAGATCGATGCATGTTCCTTTTCATCATCTGAGTCAGATGCCACCAGCAGAAGGTTGATTTTCTTTTTTGATGGTTCGGGTTCTGTAGTTTTCGCATCGGAGTGTTGCACTTTTAGGACTTCTAAAAGCATACTCCACACCTTGTCCCCTTCAGATTCTTAAATCTTGGGTTAAGTGCTGTAGCTATCTTTAGAAATCTCACACTGGTACCTTCTTTGCGTTTTGTCAAATCAGCAATGAAAGCGTTCTTAAAACTAACAACGTGCTGAGTCATCATCCAAGACTGCTATAACATGAAATATATGGCAGAATGCAGGTAAAACAGAGCAGGAGACTTACTGTTCTCCCCCAAGGACTTCAGTGAGAATTTAATTAACACATTTTTTAACAAGCGTCATCCACATGGAAGCATGTCCTCTGCAATTGTGGGCAAAGCATGAAGGGGCATATGAATGTTTGGCATGTAGCACGTAAATACCTTTCAATGCCTGCTATAAAAGTGCCATGCAAATGCCTGTTCTCACTTTCAGGTGACATTGTAAATAAGAAGCCAGCAGCATTATCTCCTGTAAATGTAAACAAACTTGTTGGTCTTAGCTGAAGGAGAAGTAGGACTGAGTGGACTTGTAGGCTCTAAAGTTTTACATTGTTTTGTTTTTGAGTGCAGCTATGTAACAAAAAAATCTACATTTGTAAATTGTACTTTTACTATAAGGAGATTGCATTATAGTACTTGTATGAGGTGAATTGAAAAACTATTTCTTTTTATAATTTTTACAGTGCAAATATTTGTAATAAAAATAATATAAAGTGAGCACTGTGTACACTTTTTGTATTCTGTGTTTGTAATTGGAATCAATATATTTTAAAATGTAGAAACACATCTAAAATATTTAATTTCATTTGGTATTCTATTAACAGTGCAATTAAAACTGATTGATCATGATTTTTTTAGTTAATTGCGTGAGTTAACTGCAATTAATCGAGAGCCAGAATTAAGAGTGAACAAGTTTTCGTTGAGTTGTTACTGCATTGTGTGTGATGTTGCATCCCTGATGTGGAGCTCTGTTTCTTAACAGAACTGCCTGCTTCATATAAGGTGGAATCTGTAGTAGAACTCCGTATCTGCACTGTACTGTGTTGTTTATGGCTGCAAATAAAGATGAATGTGAGGAAACATACTGTAGAGGCTGGTAGTGGATCTAATTGGTTTCTTAGAGGAAAACTTCTTCTCTCTTAACCATCACTAGAAGAGGTCAAGAAAAGTTTGAGCCTGCTTGTTGGCTGATAGAAATTGATTTTTGGCATTTAAATGTAGGGGTTTTTCCATGAATAACAATTCAGGCATTCAAATTTGACAGTATTTACTTCATAAAAATATTTAATCAAAATCATGTAAGATGTGTTCATGTTGAATTCTTCATTTACAGTCTCAAAAAAAAAAAAAAAAAAAAAAAGAGAGCGCCTAGGGGAAATTCCAGCACAAAAAACTGCGTTAACATGGAGTTAAGGTTGCTAATGTCCATTCCTAAATAGTACTCATTAAAAAGATAGGAAATCTTGAGTTAAGGTTCTTTCACAATCTTTAGAAAATATTTCCTCTTCCAGGCAACACACACACACGATGAATAGGAAATTAAAATTTACATAGCAGACTTAACTCTGACCATACATGTGTTAATGTTCCTTGTAATTGTGCTTTAAGTATGACTTAAGACATTTGTCAGATGTATTATTAGGATATTATCCTAATGTTGTTTACTCCAGTTTAACGCAGTATTTTGTGTGGAAATATGTAGGTATATAGGTGAAAGTATGTCTGATCTTTAAAAGTCATGAAACAAGTATTGGACATTTTTATATTTTTTTATATATTTACAAAGGGCATTTAAAATTTTTCTTGCAGTTTTAGTAATTATCTAGTGTGATAATACACATATTGTGACAAAGTTTCCTGATATATCCATTACCTTGGTGTATTTCTATTTAATGTAGCAAATATGTATATATACAAATGAGATGATGTAAAAATATAATTAAGAATTAGGTTGTATGCTCCTTGGGGCAGGGACTAAGTCTTCCTTTGTGTTTTGTAAAGCACCTAGCACAATGGGACCCCAACGCTGACTGGTGTCTGAGAATTACAGTGATAAAAATAAGAGGAGATAATGAAGATGCAGGGCCAGAACTTCACCTTTTAATTGAGAAGCATGAGTACTTAGATGCCGTGAAGCTCACCTTTCCACTCCCTGATTCTGGGGGCCACTCTGTGCCTGGCTATTTCCCAGGAACATTCTCCCCACTAGCTGCAAACCAGCCCAAAATCACAGCAGGTGAATAATAGAGCATAGGGGTATATCAACCTTTTATCACATCCTCTGTGCTTGCTGCAGAGGTGGGGGTGAGGCAGGAGCCTCTCTGTGGATTACCTTTGTACTGGAGTGATCTTGAGCTGGATACACTGTCTCTGGGCCCATTGAAGCCAACAGAAAGATTCATTGCCCACTGAAGCCTACAGAAAGATTTCTGTTGATTTTGGTGTCTGTTGGACCAGGTGGTACCTGCTCAGATTCTGCTGGCAATGAGTGCAAAATGGCTGTACTACACCAGAAGATCTGGTTGATCAAGCTATTCAGGAATGATCTAAAAATACTGTAAAAATATAAATATATTACCTGTACTAAAAAAAATTCCTATTTGTGGTCACCAGAGTTAAAATTACAATATAAATTTTTATTTGTCATACATAAGTGTAGATTGATTGAGCTGTTATGTATGAAAGAGGAAATGATTCTAAAGAGTGTGAAAGAAACAGCTCAGGATTGCTTTTATTTTTAATGCTAGGAATGGACATCAGCATCCTTGACTCCAAAATTAATGCAAATTTTGGCATCGGATTGTGTAAGGGGGTGTGTGTGGGTGTGTATGCGCGCGCACACACAATATACTATATATTTGGTACTAACTTTGTACTTTCCCTGAAGTTGCCAAATCTTTAACACAGACATTCTCACTTGTAAGATATTGGTACTTAATTACTGAATGTATAGGATATGCTTCTGGTTTGAAAAGGAAAATTAGTGTTGTTTGGTATCCCACAATGCAGTGTGTCCCAACTGTAAACGTTGCCTTTTTTTGCATGTAACACCTCATTCTGTTGTTGCATCACCTAGAACTATTACTTCTGAACCATCGTCTGCATCTTAACTAAACTGCAAATTTGCAGTTACAGTACAACTGAATACAGCTCTAGCATGAAAGCTGACTGGTAGTAATAGTACAGCAGTCACCATTGTGCCACAAATGCATTTATTAAATGCAGAAATATATATTTCTATAAAAGCCAAAACCATGTTTTTATGTTCCTTTATGGTCATTACATTGTATGATATTGTAAGATTATGTTCTAATTTGCATTATAAAATGTTTTTTCCTACTTAAAGGCATAAATATAACAACTTTGTATAAAGGTAGCTTTCTAGATTTTTATTTCTTTTATAAAAATTATAAATAGTGGGAGTACCATTGCCAAATTGTTTATAAAATGTCCATGAACTTTGTCCTGTTTGGTTAATCTTTTACAGACATTCCATGTTTCTTTTTATGAGAAAATTGACACTTTCTGCATAGTACAGTATTTTTATGCTGTTCCAAATCAGCATATTAGAATTTTAATTTAAGTTGGGTTTGCATTTTCATTACTGATAGCTAACCAAATGTTCATTTTTAAAAAATGTATTATGTAATGTTGACAACATTGTCGTCCTCCCTCATCAGTGCCAACTTCATTTTTTTTTAAATTGTAGCATGGCAATAAAAATGATTTTACATTGTTGGGAGCATGTGAATTTCTTGTTTGAGACTCGGTTATGATTTTCATTATTCAATATTGGGTGTGTTGTACCTTCAATGGAAAAGATATTTGTCCTTTTTCACCATTGTCCCTGGCATACCAATAGCCTTATTAGCTAACATTGTGTATTTACTTAATTTTCTGAATCTCATTTATCACAAAGACCGCCTCTATTCTATTTCCTTTGTATTACTAAGGTACATAATTTTTTAAGTTTGGAAATTTTCTGTGGTGGCCCTGGAAGTATGTGTGGATTTTTTTTGAGTGGTGTTCAGGCCTTACATCTTTGTAATATATAGAAAGATGTTGCTTTTTCAGTGTGGTGCCATTTAAATTGATACATATCCCATATTTCTTGAAGTAAATAATCAGTTCTCTAGAAAATGAAGTAAAAATCTTGTTGAAGGCAGATAGAAAAATTAGGTCACGAGTCATCCCCTTAATCACAAGACGTTAATGTGTCATAACTGAATTAACAGCACCAGTAAAAGTATTAAAACAGCCTTGTTAAATCACAGTGGCAAGGACTATACATTTTAATCTGCAATAGCTCAGCATACTAAACTGAACTACTGGTTCAGCAGTAAGCATAGGTCATAAGACTGTATTGATGAAGCCCCAATGATGGTAATTTATGCTCTGACTCAACCGTCCATCCTTATGCAGCTAAGCACTTAGCCTGTGCTTAACTCTAAGCCCTTCCTTATGTTCCACTGACTTCATAGAAATATAGGGCTGGATGGACCTCACAAGAACATCTAGTACACCCCCACCCCCTATTCTGAGGCACAATTGAGTATACCTAGACCATCCCTGACAGATGTTTCTCTAACAGGTTCTTGAAAACCTCCAGAGGGTGAGGATTTCACAATCTCCTTCTGTAACTTGTTCTAGTACTTAACTTCCTAATATCTAACTTAAATCTCCATTGCTGCAAACTAAGTCAACTGCTTTTTGTTCTACCCTCCGTAGACATGGAGAACAATTGATCACCATCTTCTTTATACTAAGCTTTTTCATATTTGAAGATTGCTGTCTCTCCTCACTCACCTTCACTCTAAAGCAAACATGCCTTGTTCCTTTAATCTTTTCTCATAAATCATGTTTTTTAAACCTCTTAGCAGTTTTGTTGTTCCGCTCTGGATTGTCTCCAGTTTTTTCACATTTCTTAAAATGTGGTGCCCTGAACTGGATTCAGTACTCCAGATGAGGCCTTGCCAGTGCTGAGTATGGCGAAACAATTACCTACTTTGTCCTACATATGACATTCCTGTTACTACATCTCAGAATTAAATTTACCTTTTCCACAATACCGTCACACTGACTCATATCAGATGGTGATCTATTATAACCTTGGGATCCTTTTTCTGCAGTACTATTGCCTAGCTCAGGGGTCTCAAACTCAATTTACCTTAGGGCCAGTGCCAGTCCTCAAATTCTCCCAGCAGGCCAATAATGTTATTCATGCTGCCCACAACCTGCCCCCCGCCCAAAAAAACTCCACCCCCCACCTGTTAAGGCTGTGGGAAGGAGTTTGGGAGGGGGAGGAGGTCTGGGATAGGGGATTGGAGTGCAGGCTCTAGGAGGGAGTTTAGGTGCTGGGTGCAGGCTCTGGGCTGGGGCAGGGGGTGGGATTGCAGCCTCTGGGAGGGCGTGCGGCACTTATCTGGGGCTCCAAAATGGGACGGGACGGGGGGCCCCGTGTGCTGCTGCCCCCAGGCACCGCCCCTGCAGCTTCCCATTGGCCACAGGAGCGCTCAGGGATGCGGGCAGCGCACAGAGGCACAGCCCTGTCCTGGGGTTGCGGGGGAAGGAGGGGCAGCAGACATCTGGAGCAAGCAGGCAGAAGCCACTCTGCTCCGCTGTGCTGCGGGGGCCCTGGGCCATTGTAAATTGCCTGAGCTGGGGAGCGCCCGGGGTGGCAGGTGGGGCCAAGGGAAAGCCCTGGCCCAAAACTGCTGGAGCCCCACGGGCCACATTGGGGAGGTTCACAGGCTGCAGATGGCCCACAGGCCATGAGTTTGAGACCCTTGGCCTAGCCCGTTGTTCCCATTTTTATTTGATTTTTCTTTCCTCTGCAGGAATTGTATTTGTCTTCATTGAATTGCACAGTTATTTTGATTTCTAATACTTTGACGGAAAGTATTTGCAACCCCTCCTTGCTTGCTGTCCTCCACAGATTTTATAAGCATACTCCACTCCATCATCCAATTCATTAAAAATACTGAATATAGTAACGCCTCACTTAACATTGTAGTTATGTTCCTAAAAAATGCTACTTTAAGCGAAACGATGTTAAGCGAATCCAATTTTGCCATAAGAATTAATGTAAATTAATTAGGTTCCAGGGAGTGTGGGCTCTGGGAAGGAGTTTGGGTGCGGGCTCTGGACCGGGACAGGGGGTTGGCGTGTGGGAGGAGGTGCAGGGTGTGGGACAGGGCTGGGGATGAGTTTGGGGTGCAGCAGGCAGGCTGCCCCAGGGCTGGGGGCCAGAGGATGACTCCTCGCAGCCAGCAGTAGCGAGCTCTGGACAGGGTCTTTTCCTAGCCCGACACTCACCCAAGTCCCCCTAGACTGCTGCTCATGAGGCCCAGCCAGGATAAGTGTCTTCCCCCATACCTCCCAAGTCGACTTGGAGTCGCTTACTGTGGGGTGGGGGTGCTGCCATGCACCTCCTCCCCTCCTCAGGTGCAGCAGCTACCTCAGCCTAGCCTTGGTGCTGCTCTCTTGCAGCTGGCAGCAGCTGGTGAGGGAGCACAGGGCGGGGCAGCTGCCCGCTGCCCAGGGCACGTAGGGATGCTCGGAGGAGGCACACGGGGGTGGCAGGTGGGATCAGGGGAGAGACCTGGCCCTGAACATTGGTGGAGCTGGCCTCACCGGGCCCTGAATTTGCAGGAGCCCTGGCACCACAGACCCATACAACTCACTGCCCCTGTCAGTGGAGGTTAATACAACTCACTGCCCCTCTCGTTGGAGTCTGTTTTTGGCAATACTACAACAAAAAAAACCTTCAAAAACAGACTCCAACGAGAGACTGCTGAATTGGAATTAATTTGCAAACTGGACACCGCTACATTAGGCTTCAACAAGGACTGGGAATGGGCGAGTCATTACACCAAGTAAAACTATTTCCCCATGCTTATTTTTCCCCCTACTGTTACTCACACCTTCTTGTCAACCCTTTGGAAATGGGCCATCCTGATTATCACTACAAAAGGTTTTGTTTTTTTTCCCTCCTGCTGCTACTAGCCCACCTTAATTGATCACTCTCCTTATAGTGGGTATGGCAACACCCATTTTTTTCATGTTCTCTCTCAATGTGTGTGTGTGTGTGTCTGTCTTCCTGCTGTATTTTCCACTGCATGCATCTGATGAAGTGGGTTTTAGCCCACAAAAGCTTATGCTCAAATAAATTTGTTAGTCTCAAAGGTGCCACAAGTCGTTCTCCTTTTTTCATCCTCCGAACGTCACTGTAATCAACAGTGAGTTGCTACATTTGTCACTGGTCACTTTGACACTTATTTTCTGGCTAAGGAAACCGAAGTCACTCGATCTAGTGACAAAGTAGCTAAGGTGGGTCAGCCTCCATCGGCAATCCGCCCTCCGGTCACCCTCAGGGGCTCCGCTTGGCCTGCGGAAGACTACAACTCCCAGAATGCAATATATTCAATAGGGTGGATGTGCTCGGCCGAGGCAGCCTTTCTGCTTCCGGCCGACAGGGAGCGGCTGCGCCGCGGGAGGCAACGCAACTTCCGGTGGCTGCTGGGGGGTTAGCTCGTGGCCTGGGGACGGCTCGTGCGGCCGTGACTGTGAGCGGGCGCGAGGCGATCGGCAGGACGCTGGTAGCAGATTCACCGTCACCATGGTAAGGCCGGGGCCGGGGCCGGGGCCGGGGAGCGAGCGGCGGGGCTAGGCGGGCTCGTGCCTGCGCCAGCTCCGCGTGGGAGCGCGAGGAGCTGTGGCTTTCTGCCGCCGTTGCCGCCCGCGGCTCCGGGCCCTCCCCCTCCTTTGTGCGGCGGCGGTGCCGCCAGTCACGGGGGAGCTGGACCCTGCCGCGCCCGGCCTAGAGCGGAGCGCCGGCCGAGAAGTTTCTCGAGCGGCTCCCCATGCGGGGCCGCTGCCTGGCCTGCGTCACTCTGGGGCCCATCGCCACGGGGCCGCCGCCCCATCCCAGGGGAGCGAGGGGCGGGGCCCGGCCGGGCTCTGACGCTGTCGGGTTTGGGGCCGATGTCCCACGTGCCTGCTGGCGAGAGGGGCAATGACAGCTCTGGGACCGGACAGCGACCGCTCGGCAGCCGCTCTCCCGCGGGGCACCCGGGGGTGTGGCTGAGGCAGGCGGCCCTTGGCAGACTCGAGGTTAGGATTTACCTGGGTAACAGGATCATCCACCTCAAACAAGGTAAAATATGTTTAAGGGAGCTAAGTCTTTGTGTTTCTGCACACAAGGCTCCTAGTAACTGACGGGGGCTTGGGAAGAAACTTACTCCTTGGGAAAACTATTCCAGAATTGGCCCAACCCTATATCAGAGCAATCTACTGTGTTAAAAGTTTGCAGCGGTGTAAAATTGAATATACTGTAAGTATCCAAACATCCTAATACCACTGAATCATGTATGTTCCTTTGCGTCGGGTTCTGAGTTGACTTGAAGCTGCTGAAGAATCCCGAGTTCGCTTTAGAATGCAGCATTCGATGGTGTACAACTTAGTTCTAGATTGCTGCTGATTTCATGGGGGCCTTGATTAAGTTTAGATTTCTAATTTTAATGGGCTAAAAGATCCTACTATTATGGTGTAATTGACATGGGAAAGGCAAGGAAGTAAAATTGTGATAATGTTAACTTAAAAACATTGTCATCTAACAACTTTTAAGTTTTTATGTTTGTTTTCAGTAATTCCACAAAACTTTGAAATGAGCGGCTCCAATTTTCTGCTGGGTGCAGCAGAGCAGTGGAGCAACAGAGGTTCTGGTTTCCTAATTTTCTGGTGGTTCAATTAAGAGCTGATTCCTTTAAACTACACCAACTGATAATGCTCCTCCAGGGTTGCTAGCTAGTAGAGAATAGCTGTAATCACTCCAGGAATAGGGGTAGCAGAAAGCTAGTTCACTGCCAGCACAGGTGAAATCTCAGTCAGGGAGATCTGGTTAGTTTCCAGGCAAATCTCTGTGTTCTGCAGGGCAGAACAGGGCAGGAAATCTTATATTTGCTCCGTTAGTTCATCTCAGCAAAGTTGGAGACAGCATTTGAGTTCTTTGGTGCCCCTGAGGTAATAAATATCTTTCTAAATTAAGAGGCTCTATATAATGTCAGTGAAGTGAAGATTAAAAAAAAAATGTAGATAAAAAGTGTGTTAAAGATCCATTTATTACAATATATCTAGGAATAGGGGATATTAAGTATTGTAATTCAACCATAACAGAAACATAATGTAATTTAGCTTTATCACTTCATTTTCAAAACACCTCACAAACATAAGTTGAAATTAAATAATGATCACCATTATTTCAGGCATCCCTTTCCTTAGCACCTGTGAATATTTTCAAGGCTGGAGCAGATGAAGAAAAAGCAGAGACAGCTCGGTTGGTGAGTTTATTTAAATATCAGCAGAACTGCTAACACCTTCTATAGGTATGGTTGCCTGACAGTTTCCATTATAAGTAAGGCCCTGTGTAAATCACACTGTCAGGGAGGGCATGGAAACCATTAAATTGCCTCCCCTCCCCCCAAATGGCGATCTTTTAAATATTTATTTTTTAAAAAAAGAGAGTGTTTACAACAAAGTCTTCAATACAAAACATTACCTTTACTTGCAGTGGTGTGTGTATCCAGAAGAATAGAGTGCTCTGTGCACACAAAGGAATAAGACTGCTATGTGCATGTGTGTGGAAGAAATTGATTAACTTGTAAAATTCATTCAGTTATTGAAATCAGCTAAAGTTACCTGTAAAATTAATTCCATGGAAGCTCCCTGAAAAGCAATACTTTGCCATTTACACAGTTGAGAATTTTCTTTAAAAAAAAATAAAATTACAATTTACACCAAGCCCTAAGTATAAGACCCTGTTTTCAGTTGCATATAACAAGTTTTAAGCAAAAATGGTTCAGCTGTTTTCAAGAACGAGATTTGGGGTGGGGGAGTGTGTGTGCGCTCATATTAACAAAATATTAAAAAGTATCTGTTTTGTTGAGAAGGTCTGCTCCTTCCATGCTTTGGACTGAGGATTTGAAATCTGAGAGTGGGATTTCTTTTGCCACTCACATGAAAAACTGCCAAATTTGACCATATTTAATAATTTTTTAAAAAAAATTCAGTTTGCATTTGTTCAGTAGTAGAGACTTATTGCAGTATAATTCTTTGAAGATTTCATCTGTACTGAGAATGCTCCAGCCTAAATTTGTAGGGATTGAGCAGGAGTTTCCATGGAGTTTCTGTTTCTAGCAGCTGTGGGTCGGTGGAGTGCTGGGTACAGAATGAGCAGACAGAGCAGCATCTCTTGTGCTCTGAGTGGCTCCTCTACTGGCACCCAGGTTATGAGGAGAAGGGAGCTGCCTGACTTTAGAGCTGGACCAGGGGAGGGAAGGGGATGGGATATGGTGGTGGAGGGAGTAGATGAGGGCAAGTAATTGTGATTCCTGACCCTGTTATGGTTTAATCTTTAGCTGCTTACTCTTATAAAAGAAGTGATGAATCCTTGTCTGATGCTTGTTCACTTTTATTCCAGTCATCCTTCATTGGTGCTATTGCCATTGGAGACCTGGTTAAGAGCACTCTGGGACCCAAAGGCATGGTAAGATATCTGCAGGCTCTCAGCTGTCTTTACAACTGTTAAAACTGTGGTACCACTATGAAGTACATGTTCAAGCAGTATCCCAAATCTTGCATCCTGTAGGACAAGATTCTTCTAAGTACTGGAAGAGACAGCACAGTGACAGTAACCAATGATGGTGCAACCATCCTAAAATCTATTGGAGTAGACAACCCAGCTGCCAAGGTTTTGGTTGGTGAGTTTGACTAGATGTTTTTCATTACAATATTTTAAATCATCCTTGTAGGTCAATTATTAGATAGTTTACTTTAGCAAACAAAACATCCTCTGTGCAAGTTTCTTTTGCTATGTAGCAGGTTGATAATATGATGCTCAGTTATTGCAATTAATCCTGCCCTTATGTAGTTTTTAAAAACCCTGTTTTTGATTTCCAAACTAGTGTGTATCCATAATATATAATATTTGTCATTAGTACTGAGCAGTACAGAATATTTGAATAAATAAACTAACATAGTAGTATTCTCTCTTAGACATGTCAATGGTTCAAGATGATGAGGTTGGTGATGGAACTACATCTGTAACTGTGCTGGCAGCGGAATTACTTAGGGTAATGAAACTTTTGTTTTTAAACATTTTCTACTGTATCTGGCATTTGAGTGCTCTGGTACCATATACAGCATAGGGTGCCACCAAGAGAGTAAGCATTAGTGTATCATTTATCAAATTTTTAGAAACAGGAACAAAACTTAGATGATGCCTGTGCTGCTTCTTGGGAGTATCCAGGGTTGTGAAGCACCTTGCTACCTCCTACCCTTAATGTGAGGAATTCTTGTCTGTGTCTGCTGTGTATCAGTTCCTTGACTTCACCAGCCTCTGGCAATGCAGGTACTACCTTCCAGGCCTCTGCCAGCCTCACTCTCTCTGTACAGGCTAGCAATAGGTGCTCACCAACCCCCAAGTCCTCCAACCATCCCTCTGGAATGCCCACCCCCATCTCACTGAACACTTGGAGAACCCTGACTTGCTAGTCCTAAAAAAGTAGTATTCACCAGCCACAAGATTCAAGTCAGGATCACCACCTTACTTTACACATAGCACCTGGGGGAGATAGTGAAAACAAGAATAAATGTATCAAAGAACAGAGATTCAAGTGATAGAAAGGAAGAATATTGGTAAGAAATGGTTTTATTTATATATATATATAACCATCATAACGTGCGTTCTAGAGCCTAAACTTAACTCACAAGGCCTCTGTGTCCTATATGATAGCTTGCCCCAAGTCCTTTTTCCAGTGTTTCAACCAAGTTGGCTGAGGTCCCTGCTTCATAAGACCAAGCCCACTGGTGGCTTGTCCTCACAAATTAAAGGATAACTGGGGGTTCATCTGCACAGGTGGCCAGGAAAACCACCCCAAAACAAGTCTGGTTCGTCCAAACCACAAAAAGACCCCACCAAAAAAATAGCAAGGGGTTAGCGGTTTGCGCATGATGCTGAATGGGGCATAGTTCAAGGGGGGAAAAAGCAGTCCCAGAGATGAGTGGGCGGTGGGGGGGAACTGTGGGTGCAGCTCCATGAAAATGGTCTCCCAACTGCACAAAAAGAAACCCAAAGCTATTTATTATATGCTGTTTACTCCTAAACCTTTGCTGTGTTTTCCTGCAGTCCCCACAATCTATTAAGTAACATTTTGCTCAGACTATAAATGGGCATCCATTGTGAGCCATACAACATTCGATGCACGTGACCAGGCGCACGCAGATAAGCATCTCGTCCTTCCTGCCTGTCGGGAGCTTGTGGATCATCTTCTGGTGGCCTACCTTAACTCTCAGACCTAGAGAACTTAACTTTTTCTTACATATTTTCTGTAGATACATCTCACAGTTGTGACCAGTGTGACACAGGCTATCATAAGAGACCTTGCATGATACTCTTTGGTTAACTAGTATGTAGACACCAGACCCAGAGGATCTCTGAAACCCTTATGTATTCCTGTTCCCTATGCCAGTTGGCGTTAAGAGGTCCTTGGGTCACACTGTTCTGTTAATATTTATAGTATTTTAAACAACTGTATTCCTTATCTATTATTAACAACATCTTGAATTATTGCAATTGAAAGGATTTTGTCTTCCTCACGCAACTGATATGCAAAAGGTAAAAAGGCAATTTCATTGTTTATCATATAATCAGTTTCGCTTTCTGGCTCTTGCAGTTAGCAGACTGGTACAGTGTTTGATTGCAGACTGAGTTTTGACTCTGTTGAGCTACCTGTGGAGGGAGCTTCAGAGGCAAGGACCTCCTGCTAACAAAGCTCTTCAAGGCCTAGAGATTTTAGCTCCAGGAACTGACATCAAGAGCACCTGCTGATCTTAACTGAAATGATAGGGCTTAAGATGAGAGATGATCTCTTGGGTAGCTGACTTACCAGGGCTTTAAAATTTCTCACCAGCCCCTTGAGTTACACCCATAAGTGAACAGGAAGCCAATGCAAAGCTTCGAGTAGATGATACATTTTTAGAATAACCTGCTTGCCTGTTCAAAATATAGCTATGGCTTGGAGTAGACAAAGCTTCCAGATGATCTTCAAGGGCCACCCTGAATAAAGCACATGAGTTGCTTAGGTAAGAGATACTAGCAGCATGAATGGCCACATCTGTATTTGAAGTATTAGAGGGTAAATACATATTTCCTAAATCATTCACGTTAAGATTGTTTTGATCGTTTTGGCTGTCAGGTGGATTAAAAGACTCCTTTTGGTGTTGAAAAGATTCTAAATTATCTTACTGAATAAATTGCCTTCCTCGGTTCAAATTTGACGTTGAAGTAAATTAATTATATGTTTTATGTTAATAGGAGGCAGAAGCATTAGTTGCAAAGAAGATTCATCCTCAAACCATCATTGCAGGTTGGAGAGAAGCTACAAAAGCAGCAAGAGAGGCCCTCTTGAAATCTGCAGTGGATCATGGGTTAGTAAATATCTTACATTTGCAGTAGTAATCTTCTTTTGTTGTCCTGATTAATTTTTGTGTAAACTGTCACAGATGGGTAGGACAAACAGATAAGAATTGTTCAGCAGGAGGAAAACAGTTTGGTTTTCTTCATTTTTATACTTTAGAATATAATATGATCTAAGCAATATTTTTTGAATAGATGTTATCACAATTTTCTTTAGCTAAACTATAAAGGCTTTTTAAAAATATAGACAAATTATCTTAAAATACTAAAAGATGTAGCTGTTTAACTAGAATATAGTTTGCCTTAAAATATAATTTTCCCCTTCAACAAAATTTGCAATTTTGTTCAGATTTTTCAATGTGTACTATAGATTTCTAGTTTCACTTCCAGATTCTCTACATCCATAAACCCAGATCCAAAGTTATTTCAATCTCAGATGGATACGGTTGACTTTAAATCTATTAAAAAAATCAGAACTAGTTTCAGGAACTGTTCTACTCCTGAGGGCATTCTGCGCCAAAAAATTAAAAATTCTGTTTACAGTATTTTAAAATTCTACAAGTTTTATTTGTCAATAAATAAATGCAAAGACTCCAGCATGGCAGTGGGGAGCACAGGCCACTAACTGCAAGAAGTGGAAACTCATCCTGCAGCCCCCCACTCCCAGCACATGGATTCAGTGGTGAGGCTGCTCCCGACCCTGACACAGCACAAGGCCTGGGCCTGTCACAGAAACATGCTGGGGCCATGCCCGTCTGCACCAGGTGTGGGGTAGGTAGGCTCAACCAGGCAGAATCCAAGTGTGATTGGAGGCTCCAAGAGGCTCGTTGTGGGGGTGCAGGGTCTTTGGGACTCTGCAGGGGCTTCCAGGTGAAGATTGTTGGGGCTCAGCGGAAGGGTCTGGGTATGGGGGTCTCAGCAGCAGGAGTCTGGCTGCTGGGGGAGTGGGGCTTGCTGGGGTGGGGGGGTCTGGGTGCAGCTAGTTGGGGGTCTGAAGGTGGGGGCTCAGGGTGGTGTAGGTGTGGGGCTCATCAAGATCAGGGTCTGAGTGCAGGAAGCTTAGTGGGGGGTGGTCTGGATGCAGGGGTGGAGGTCCAGAGGCAGAGGGTCTGGATGTGGGGGGATTCCAGATGCAGGGATGAGGTTCAGTGGGGTGGGGTTTGGGTACGGAGGGCTGGGGGGGTTCTGGATGTACGAGGTGAGGCTTGGCAGGGGTGTCTGTGTATGGGATGTCCAGATGCACAGGGGTTGGGTGGATGGGGGAGCAGCTCTCCATACAGTGGCCCCTCCCCTCTACAGCTGAGGAGTGGGCAGGAAGCAGGGGAGGATGCTGAACTACCTGCAGCTGGGGGAAGTTTCTAGGGGTGGGTCTGGCACAGCACCAGCCACTCATTGCAGGGAAAGAGGAAGTCCCATCCTCTCCTGCCTCCAGCCCAGCCAGGACTAGCAGCTGATCCTGGCTCAGGGTAGGAGCCACTGGCTGGGGTGTCCCCAGCCCCACGGTGATTTACCTCTCTGCTGGCTGCTTTGGATGCCTGAAACGTTGTACCTGCGCTGCTAGGGAGTGGTGTGTGACTGCTCTTGCAGCTTCCCTTTGCTTCCCTGTCAGAGAGTCATTTTTCTGCAGGGAAGCAAAGAAATCTGCAGGAGACATGAATTTTGCGCGTGCGCAGTGGTGCAGAATTCCCCCAGCAGTATTCTACCTAGTCCTGAGCCAATAGGGATTTCAGATGTGTGTGACAGAAAAGGAGGGTTGTTACCTTTTAATAGGCGGAAACCACCCAGCCACCTTTTCCAAATTTCTCCAACTTTGCAACATCATGTCTGTATTGACTAGAAAAAGCTGCAAACAGTTTACTTTGGTTCAAACCAAATCTTCAGCAGGTACTGGGAAAATAGTTGCTGTACAAGCTATATCTGAGGATAACGTGTCGTTATGTAATGCATATTCTCCTGGACTTGGGGAGTTGGGCAAGAGATTTGGACAAAGGTAGCGTTGCGTCCCCTTTGTGCTCACTGTATTCTGGAGCCTGCCTGACATAAATTAGAACCTCAGGGCACCTCCAGTTTACCCTGCTTCTCATGGACCCCATGTCTCTGGGAAGAAGAGAATAGTCATAGTATGGTACACTCCAGCCATCCCCTTGAAACCTTCACTATCCACTTCTGTGCTGTTGCCTGTGAACAGGGCCAAAATAGAGTACTTGCCGTTGCTAGGGATCTGCACAAGGGGCATTCTTTGAGCCACTTAAGACCCCTTTATACTGTCAAGGTGGTGTTATGAGGCCTTAATGTAACTGAGAATTTAGCTCAGTAACTCTGCTCAAATGTTCTGTCCTCATCAAGACTCCTGTAAAGAAGCAGTTCCTCGTATTTGGCCCAAATGATCTGTGCAGTTTCTTGTTCTGTCAATGAACAATATAGATATGAAATTATTCTTTACCAGTTTTCATAATCAAATACCTGAATGAAGCAGCATCTTGGAATATGAGTTGAAGGTACAGCAGGCCCTCTGATACCACACCTGTCACCATGGTATCGGACCGTAATAAGAAAGGTGTGACCGCTCATTCGAGTAATCTGAATATTTGTTACAATAATCCCAGTTAAATTGAAGCACTTAAATACAGGTGTTTACATTTTATTCTAAAGGAGAAATAAAGATCAAAACAAAATACAGTACTGTGTTGGGGTTCCCTGAGACCTTTTCCACTCAGTTCCCCAAAAACTCAGTTTGGCTCCAATCTCATCTTTCGTATTCCTTTATTTGGCATACAGCAAAGATATGTTGAGTTGATTAGATGCAAAGTAGCGGGGTGGATGCAGGATACAGCATAGATCCAAAGTCATACAGTAAAACTTCCTTATATTCATTTCTACCAACACTAGTTCCTAACTAGTGCCTAACTATATGCATCTTACATTTCATGATTGACTTGGTTACTTTTCAGGAACCAATCCCTGTACAGCATACACTGTTCATGCATAATCTGATCTTCAACTTTTCTTACATTTATGCTTGTTTGCTAATATCAGGATATTCCTACTAAACTTAACTAGCCATCCTGACTCCAGCATACTGTTCGTTACGACAACTTAACCTTCCATGCACCTTCCCAATCATGCCCATTAAGAAATGAGGCAAGTTGCTTATGTCAAGTCTACATACTGTTTCTGTCTGTGACTTTCTCCAACTGAAAAATGGGGTGATGATTCTTACCCACTGTTAAGTGTTTTGAAATGTATAGGTGAAAGCACTATGTAAGTGCGAAGTATCAATAATATATATGTGCAGTAATGCAACAGGCCATATATGGTTTGTTGTCCATTGAGCACCAACTCCTTTTCAAGAGGTGCTTTTATTCAAATTCATATCCTAAGTAGAGAGTGCTTCATGTAGTGAGGCATACAATGGAATAATCGCAAAGTGCAACTATTTTGCAACTGCACATCACTTCAAAAATGTTGAGGAAAAGTATATAACAATATATCTGAGTGTAGTGTAGTGTCAGTCAGTTGAATTGCTTCTTCAGTCCTGTCCATTTAATTTTACTCACTTGGTTACATTGTGTTTGTTTTAGTGATGATGAAATAAAGTTCCGTGAAGACTTGATGAACATTGCAGGGACCACATTGTCCTCAAAACTACTTACTCATCATAAAGATCACTTTACTAAACTAGCAGTGGAAGCTGTCCTTAGACTGAAAGGATCTGGTAATTTGGAAGCTATCCATATTATCAAGAAACTAGGTGGAAGTCTGGTAGACTCTTACTTAGATGAAGGTATGTTTTATTCAGTGACTGTGTATTTGAGAGTTGAAATTAACACTATATGTGAGATATATACATATGTCTGTATGTGCTTCAGGAAACATTGCTATGGTATTGGTAGGTGAATCTATACAAATTTTTGACACATTTTAGAATAATAGTCCTTTTCCCATTTTAAGGCATGCTGAGTTTGTGCTACTTTCTCTTTCACTGTAGGCTTTCTGCTAGATAAAAAGATTGGTGTCAACCAGCCAAAAAGAATTGAAAATGCAAAGATACTTATTGCAAACACTGGCATGGATACAGATAAAATTAAGGTAGGTGATTAATATAATAGAAGCCTTCTTTATAAATTGAGTTAATTTTCAAATAAATCTTACATCTTTGTTTTTAATTTAGGTTTTTGGCTCTCGTGTAAGAGTGGATTCGACAGCAAAGGTAGCAGAAATAGAACAAGCAGAAAAAGAAAAAATGAAAGAGAAGGTTGAACGTATTCTTAAGCATGGAATAAACTGCTTTATTAACAGGTATGTATTTATTGTGGAAGGAATAAGGTATGTGACTATGTCCCACATGTTATATATTGTTAAAGGCTTGCTGCTTCATAACTTTTTTAAGATCCAGCTCTCTCTACCCACACACATAAGATTCATCCGGCTGTTTATCATCAGACTTCTTATTTATTGTAACATCTTCACTGAGTCCAATATCACTCCTTACCACCCCGTTCCACTCCATGGAAAACACAATTGCTAAGTAATTTTCTTACCTGTCATTCTGACTGCGTCATGCCCCCTACCTTTTAAATCCTTCCACTCACTCTCCCTACTCCCTTGCATTATGTTGAAGCTGCCTGTGATTGAGTACAAGAATCTACTTATATCTACCCCATGTTTTCTGAATCATCTTTGGCCCAGATCCTCAAAGCTATTTAGGCACCTAACGCCCATTGATTTCAATGGGTGATCGGTGCCTAAATAGCTTTGAGGATCTGGCCTTTGTTTCTTACTGTCATCCCCATCCCTTTTGTTGTCAGCCGTGACACCCCTTGTGACTGGTACTCCAGCTCTCTCCGTGTAGTGTTCCATGCCATTTGCTACATATAGAACACCTTTTCTGAGCTGGTCTGCAGAGCCACATTCTTCTTCTTTTTAAAAACATTCCTTAAGATCTTCTTCTTTTGTGATGGCTACAATAAACAACTGACTATAAGTTGATCTCTTTATTTATCCATTTCATATACTTATCACTGAGGACTTGCCATTTGAAGGGTGTGATCTTTTGAATAGTAAAACCAATGAGGCAATACTCTTGATGAAAGACTCACAAGTAACTCAAAGATCTCTGTGAGTCTACATGCCTGCACCAAGAAGGAAGCAGGCCATACCACAAATGTAGTCTAAGCAGAGGTACCAAAGGAAGACACTCTGCCTTCCCTTCATTGGCTGCTCACCCTGTGGCTACATCAAGGCAGTTAATTTTACATCTTGGTTGAGAGCTGTTTACAACATCTGGAGGATCTTTACTCATCCTGTCGCATCCCGAAGGGGTGGGGTATTTGAAACAATTTCAGAGTCTCCCTACCTTGCACCCTCCTTCCCCATCCCTTTTTCAGGGATTTCTCTCATGAAAGACTGTGAAGTCTGAAGAAAAAACAGGATTGGTGCCCAATTCTAGACTCTCTCTGGTTCTTCAGATAGCCTCTATAATCCCTTCCTTAGATCCTCGTTTCATATAACAATCCATTCAACTCCTATGAAATGTTTGAGATTCCAAGTGATAAATTCCCACTGTCAATACAGAGTTCTGCCATTTCAACTGTCAACAACGCTAAGGGTCTTCAACTCCATGGCTGTGGTAATAGAAGCTCATGTGAAAAAGTAGGGAATCATTTGAGTGAAATCAACACATGTAAGTGACTCCATTCTTCAGCTGTTCACTATCCTGGGACTTGATCAATAAAAAACTTGATTCTGTTGTCAACCCAGAGGGTAGACTTCATAGGGGCGTTGCTAGTTTCGATAACACCAAAGTCTTATCTGCTTTAGGACATATTCAGTACCATAGTTGATCTCATGAACCAGCTGCAGGCTCAGCCTTAAACATGAATAACAACATAGGGGCCATGTGAGCCAGAAGTCACACGGACCCTTGGATATATGTCACAAAGCATGCCAGACTTCACCTATGCTCTATGCAAAAATCTGTGCATCTGCCCAAGAAAATGTCACATAAATGTTAAAGTGCAAGACCCTCTCCCCCCCCCCCCCAGAAGTCCTACTGTAACTGGTGAAAGAATCCTCTAAATGTTAAAGGAGGTACCCTTTCTCACTGTTGCCATCCAGTACACTAATGACACATGCTTGAACTCACCTAGATCATCTGCAAATCCAAGGCCTCTGGACTCCTGAAGACACTTGCCTTCACTTAAATGTACTGGGGTTGAAAGCAATTCATTGGACACACACAGCATTCCTTCCCATATTGAGAGGATTGATGGTCTAGATATAACATGACAGCAATGTCTTGTATAAACAGGCAGGAAGGAGCACAATCATTTCCCTTTTGTCAATAAGCTGTCCAACTCAGCAGTTGGTGTGTCCCACAAAATCACTCTGGTTGCCTTTCATTTACCAGGCTTATGGGATGTCCTGGCAGACTGCCTCAGAAGGCAGTTCACAAATGATCATGAATGATCTTTTGAAGACACCATCACACAAGACATCAATAACTGGTCACTTAGCCATAGACTTACCTCAAATGAGAACAAGAAGTGTCAGGGGGATCTGAGTCTGGGCTCCCTATCAGATGTCTTCCTCATTCCCTTGACATCAGGAAAAAAGTACATCCCCTGCCCACCAATCCCATTAATACCAAGGGTCTTAAGTGAGTTCAGACATGCTCAGCTGTAGTAATCATGCTCAATCCAGCTTGGCCAATGAAGTTTTTGTTATCAGACCTGCAGAATCTATCCACTCAACCTCTGATACTTCTTCCAGACATAATCTTCCAGAATCAGGGACAGATTCTTCATCTGGCCCCAGCTTTGTTATCCCTGACAGTGTGGATATTGGCTGGCTAACCATGACTTAAGAGGAGCTGTTCTGCTGAGGTCCAGAATGTACCAATTCACGAGTAGGAAAGACTACTATGTTTACTCATTCAGCCAAGTGGAAAAGATTCTCTATTTGGGCCCAACAATGCCAATTCTCTCCCTTAGAGACTCAGGTACTGCTATTTTGGACTACCTTCTTATTGCGGAAGAACTCAGGGCTATCTTGTCAGCTCAGTAAGAGTCCACTTGGCAGCATTATCAACCAACCATCTCTCCCATGCAGGGTCATGTGGTGGTCTCCCACCTGATGATAGCTAGATTCCTTAAGGCTTTATGTGGATGTGTTTCCCCTCAATAAGGGGGTCTTCTCCTCCTTGAGACCTTAATATCATGGATGTGAGATTGATATGGTGGCTCTACCTTTTTGAGACTCTGTTGACCTGCTCACTTTACCATTTATCCATGAACACAGCCTTCTTGGTGGCAATATTGTTGACTAAAGGGTAGGAGAAATCCAGGCACTTATGACTAATCTACTGTGTACACTACATTCCATAAGGACAGGGACACCCTTAGGCCTTATCTGAAATTCTTGTGGAAAGTAGACTCAAGCTTCCATATAAATAAAGTGATCCATCTGTCTTTCTTTTTTCCAAAACCCCACTCCAACCAAGGGCAGGCCAACCTACACTCCCTAGATGTACTTAGGGCACTGTCGTTCTGTCTAGACACCACTAAACTTTTCAGGAATTCCCCAGACGGTGTGTATATTTGCAGATAGGATGATGGGTAAGGCAGTATTTGCCCAGAGGTTATCTAACTGGATTCACAGTTGCCCTAGGGCAACTATGAAACAGCCAGACAAGATCTACCAGTAAAGATTGGAGCCCAAGCCAGGTCCCAGGCAGCTACTGTGTACCAACCTGAGACTTGTAGGGCAGCTGCATGTGTTTGGTATACATTTTATACAACACTACTCCCTTGTAGAAGCATCAAGGACTGATGTGTGCTTTGGCAGACCTGTTCTGTGGTAGGTGTTCAGATACTTAGATCACCCACCTCCTATGCTCCTGGTCACTGTATTTGTATTCCACTTCAGATGACTCATACAACCTGGTCTCCTTTCGTGCTACTTCAGAATCTTAAGCAAATTGGATTCTGTATTGGGGAAGGAACTCGGGGCATTTGGGACCACTTTTCCGTTTGGTCCCTTGGGTGGGAGATCATGAGGAGGACTACAGTGCAGGCACAGCCCCAACAGGCACAGATAGCCAAAATAATTTGAATTTGAACCTTTTGGGTGTATGTGCATCACAAGTGGAATATATCTGGATAACCCATTTTGAAAAACCACAGTTAGAAGTTACTTTACAGTGTCTTAGTTTCCAGTTACTCCCCCAGAATTTGTGTGACTCTTCATGCTGTGTGCTCTTTGTGCAGGGACGTTTTCTCCATGTTTGGGAAGTGCCTCGCACCCTGAGTATTTTTGGAATCTAAATAATTCAAAATCCATTTCTGTTCATGTTGAGAAGCAGGTTTACTTCTGTCGCTATCATGTAATTTTGATGAAAGATGCAGTCTTTCGATAGCATAAATTATGTGTGTGTGCTTCAATTGTAGGCAACTGATTTATAACTACCCCGAACAGCTGTTTGGTGCTGCTGGTGTTATGGCTATTGAACATGCAGACTTTGCAGGCGTAGAACGTCTGGCTCTTGTTACAGGTATAGAGAAGAATGCTGCATCATAGCAGTATGTCCTGGGTGTTGACATATCAGTAATTCATTTTCTGCTAAATGTTAATGCATGATTCCATAGTTGATACAACTTGCCTTTAACTTTTCATTTTAAGAAAAGAAGTTAATTTAAAAAGTGGTGGAGTAATATGAACACAATTTACTTGGGAGTGTGGGGGAGTTAAATACAAAAGAACCTCTAAGGATTTTTATCTCAAGGTAAAATCTACCCAAAAGTAATTACTATTCATCAGAGATGAAACCTTGTACTCTTGATGTCCTTAAACCTCTGATTGCCAGAAGCTGGGACTGGACAATGGGATGGATCACTCAATAATTGCCCTGTTCTGTTTGTTCCTCTGAAGCATCTGGCACCTGGCCACTGTCAGAAGAGAGGATACTGAGGTAGATGGAGCATTGTTCTGACCCAGAACGGCCATTCTTATGTTCTTGATGGCTCTTGGCCTCTGTAAAATATGTTAATTTGCTAATAGACAGCTGCCTACTCAATTTACTCTGCTTTAAATTTAAACTTACTGTTGTCATTTGGCACCAGCTCATGAGCCCTGCATTATCATAGCATGCTGATAAATAGGATCAGACTATATTTTAAAGGTTATCTGTAAATAACTATTTTAAAAAAAAAATCAGAATTATGTGTTTCGTACCCTAAGTAACCAATATAGAAAGTCTGGAAAAAAAATGGGATAGGCCTGCTGCAGATAAGCCTTGCTAGGTATAGCATTGTTTGGTTTTGGGGAAGTATAAGTATTCTAGTTACAATAGTATGTAAAATAAATTAAATATCCCAACAGAAGTATGATTTTTTAAGGTTGTATTGTTTAAAGATCATATGGGTTTGTATGTAGTGATCATACTGTAGCTCTATATCACTCGCTTTGCATTTTATAAAACAGCGGCCCTAAAGTCTAAAAGGAGCTACACTCATGGTAGTCAAGCATAAGAGTGAAATAAGAAATAGTTGGGTACTGGATATGGTTTTCATGTAGGAGCTGAATCTCTTTAATCAAATAATTGGATTAAATTCAAAATTTTAAAGTAATACAGCCGTGTCTTCATCAGATCTCAAAGTGCTTTTGCAGAGGTGAAACAAACATATACTTCTAGGCTCTGTTCTTAATATTTTGGTGCCAGGAATCTGGAGTTTCACAATATATACTGTTGAATTTCCCAAACTCTTCAAAGCTGAGCCTCCACTTCAGGAAAATGAAACCAGTTGCATCCTACCATATAGTGATAAAGTTTTATGTTTTAATGTATACATCTTCCTGACTCCTGTGCCCTCCACATGCTTTGGGAAATGGCGGAAACTTTGTCATCGTTTCTTACATGGGTTGAGCAGTGACATGCAACATTAATTGTCATCATTGACATCTGAGTTAGCACCCATTGAAAAGGATGGAACAGTCCAAGCCTTGGAGGTATTGTTTAGGGCTCTCTGTAAGCTCAAACGTCTTTGCATTGTTTTCAGTTGTTTAACAATTTGGCGTTGTTGTTACTAAAGCGAAAAGGTGTATTCTCAGCTCAAGCTAGCTGACTAGTTGTCTAACAAGGTGAAATCCTAATGAAGACAGGGCAGTTTGTAGCTTTCATGTGAGTTAGTAGGTCAAGTTAGAAATTATGGGGAGCCTAGTCTTTAACTTGACCGCTTAATTTGTATGTAGAAACTACAAACTGCCTTGTCTTCACTAGGATTTTACATCATGTTAGGTTTCAGAGTAACAGCCGTGTTAGTCTGTATTCGCAAAAAGAAAAGGAGTACTTGTGGCACCTTAGAGACTAACCAATTTATTTGAGCATGAGCTTTGAAGTGAGCTGTAGCTCACGAAAGCTCATGCTCAAATAAATTGGTTAGTCTCTAAGGTGCCACAAGTACTCCTTTTCTTTTTACATCATGTTAGGTAACTCCAGTTAGACCCCCCCACACACACCTTTTTTTCCCTTAGTGAAAATACACACCCTTTAAAGACTTACTTTGCGACCATAAAATAAGTCTAGCTTTTTTTTTTAAACATGAAAGTGGAGACTCTGGGAATAACTGAGATATTCGGTCCTGCCACCAATTTTAGAAAACACTGGTGTAGTGTTGTTAGTAGCTAAAGGAAGCTTTAGATCTTCCCAGACTTGACGTAGACTGTAACCAAACAAGTAGTTTAATATGAACTTACATTCATAGGTGGTGAAATTGCCTCAACCTTTGATCACCCAGAGCTGGTAAAACTAGGAAGTTGCAAGCTTATTGAAGAGGTTCTGATTGGAGAAGATAAACTCATTCATTTCTCTGGTGTAGCTATGGGTAAGTATTTTACCATTAACCAACCATTATAATTTCATTCATTTATCACTAGAGCCCTGCCAAATTCTCAGCCGTGAAAAACGCGTCACGGACTGTGAAATCTGGTCTCTGGTGTGCTTTCACCCTATGCTATACAGATTTCACAGGGGAAACCGACATTTCTCAAACTGGAGGTCCTGACCCCAAATTAGGTTGCAGGGGGGGGTCTCGGTATTACCACTCTTACCTCTGTGCTGCCTTCAGAGGTGGGTGGCTAGAGAGTGCTGGCTGCTGGCCAGACATCCAGCTCTGAAGGCAGAGCCCCGCGAGGAGCAGTGCAGAAGTAAGGGTGGCAATAACATACTATACTACCCTTACTCTGTGCTGTTGCTTTCAGAGCTGGGTGGCTGGCAAGTAGCAGCTGCTGTTCTGAAGGCAGCCATGCAGAAGTAAGGGTGGCAATACCATACCATGCCATCCTTCCTTCTGTGCTGCTGCTGGCAGTGGTATTGTCTTCAGAGCTAGGCTCCCAGCCAGCAGCTGCTGCTCTCCAGCTGCCCAACTCTGAAGTGAGCACTGCTGCCGGCGGGAACGTAGAAGTAAAGGTGGCAATACCGCAATCCCCCTACAATAACTTTGCAATCCCCCTTTGGGTCAGTATTCCTACAGTTACACTGGGAAATTTCAGATTTAAATATTTGAAATCATGAAATTTACAATTTTAAAAATCCCATGACTGAAGTTGACCAAAATGGCATGTGAATTCGGTAGGGCCCTATTTATTACTAACAGTTATATTTAACTTGTTCATTAAATGGTTGTCATTAGAATAGATACTTTAAATGCACCATGTGACAGGTAACATTTTGTCTTAAAAGCCTGGCCAACACTAAGGCTCTTGTCCTTATGATATGTCCATAGGTTTAATTTTACTGTATTGTGTTATGTACGTTCATAAGTGTTTGCAAAATTAGGACCTAAGACTTTGTGTCCCCTCCCCACACCCCTTTTTGGTAAATGAAACAGTGGTGAGGCAAGTGGCAACCTGTTAGCAGGAATCTTCTAGAATAGATTTCAGTAACTTTCATTAACCAGAAAGTGCCAATACTTCTGATCTATATGTAGTTTATCAAGTTATTGCTTGATATTTGATGCTTCTAAATTAACTATTTGCAAAGAAATACAGCAAATTCTATAGTAGGACATGGATGAAAATGGCATGGTTAACGAAGTTCATTAGAAATTTTCATTTGTACTGTGAAATGCCAACTGTTGCATTTTTTCCTAATAGGTTAAACTTGTCCAAGGTGATGTCAGTAAAACTAGCATAAATGCTTTTGGGACTGTCTTTGCTTTTCATTCTGTCAAAGCTATTCTGTCAAAATGTTGTTGATGTTCTGTTGGCTATGTTCTTAGCTCTTTGGTTTTGCTATTTTTGACCTTAGGTGAAGCTTGCACCATAGTACTGCGTGGAGCAACACAGCAGATTATAGATGAAGCCGAACGATCTTTGCATGATGCTCTGTGTGTCCTTGCCCAAACTGTGAAAGATACTAGAACTGTTTATGGTGGAGGTGAATATTAAAGTTCTCTTTTACATTTTCTTTTCAACACTATGTATAACCTTTTCTTGTTGTCAGTCAAGACAGGTTGTAAGGTACTTACATTCTTTTAATATACAGGTTGCTCAGAGATGCTGATGGCTAATGCTGTCACAGAGGTTGCCAATAGAACACCAGGCAAAGAATCTGTTGCAATGGAGTCTTTTGCGAAGGCCTTGAGAATGGTAAGTTAATGTTCTTCTTCAAATAGTGTCCCTAAGGGTGCTCCACTATAGGTGCACTTGCATCCCTGCGCTGCCAATTGGAGAACTTTGGTAGCAGTGTCTGTTTGGCCAGCACATGCACTGTACTCCATCCTCATGCATTCCTCCTCCCCTCCTCCTGCCCCTGCCCGTGCTCGGTTTGGAGCCCAGGCTCTGGGACATGAGCCTGGAAGTCTACACAGAAATGAAACAGCCTTGCAGCCCAAACCCCACAAGCTGGAATCGGCTGGCATGGGCCAGTTGTGAGTTTTTCTTTAGCTGTGTAGGCATATACCCTAAGGCTCAGTAGAACGGGCAGCACACATTGGTTCCAGCTGATTTAGGTGGCTGGTTCAGGGAGATTACAGTAATGCTTTAATAGAAAAAATTCTCTAGCACTGTCTGAACTTCCCTATATAAAATCTTAGAAAATATTTGCTTCATCTCGTGAAAAATGAGACACCACCACAGAAAAGTGAATACAATACACATTAAATGCTAACTTTGCTTGTATTGGAGCACAGAGTTGGGAAAGCCTGACTTCCAGTAGCAACATTTTAAACTAGGGAAAACTTTTTTCAGAAAGTCAAGTAATGTTTAATTTAGAGAATACTGTCTCTTTAATGACCCTACACAGTTTGCTCTAGCATCACTTAGACTGACATGCGTTGAGTAAAAGAACGTTTTGTTGAAAAATGCTCATCAGCAAGATTACATTGTTAAAATGGAACAAGTGCCACAAGACCAGTTTGAAATCATTAATGAGAAAATGTACTCTTGTGTTCATGTGTTAAATTGAAGGAAAAACCTACTAAAATATTGTAGCTAGCATTCCCTCTACTACTGCTTACAAAGATCTCAAGCCTGAGGGAATAGTATTCTCATAATAAATGTTTTGGTCTATTTTTTCCAATTTCTTTCTTACTGAAATATATACCTTTAATACAAATTAATAGGATTTTGTTTTAAGAGCTGCTTACTATCTGTTTCAGCATTAAGGTTGTCATTTTGGACTTTTTCTAAGCTATATATTTTCAACCAATCTAAACACCTTTTGGCCTGCAAATTTGCATGTGTATTCTCAGTGTAGAGAATTATTTTGCACGGATCACAAGAAATCATGCAAACCATTTTAATTGCAGATAAATATTTTGTTTCAAGTGGTCATAGTATAACTTTGTGTACCTATAAATTAATGAAAAACATTTGTTGACGACCTCAACTGGGGAACTTCTGCTTATGTATGTTTTTTGTGACTATGCCTTTCTCTTTTACAGCTGTTTTTGTAACTGAAGAGTAAATAAGCAACCTTAAGTTTGTATAGAGTTGTTGCAGTATGGTTATTTTGTTGTTTTTTACTTGCTTTATTTGCATCCTCTGATCTGTTGTCATGCATATTTATTCTTTTAGATCCCAACCATTATAGCTGATAATGCTGGCTATGATAGTGCAGATTTAGTGTCTCAGCTCAGAGCTGCTCACAGTGAAGGGAAAACAACTTATGGACTTGGTGAGAAATTTGATAGCATGTGAATTATATTGAATTTTTTGTCCTTTTTTATGGTGTGGAATGTGTGCCTTTGCATTGTTGTGACTTACTGGGTGCAAACTTGACCTTTTGATAAAGTCAAGGCAAGAGTTTACTGCATCACAAACAAAATAATTAGAATTTAAAGTATAATCTTAACACCCTAGCTTGAAAAATAGTCACACCTATTTGCATCAATAGATGTCCAATTGGGTGGACATAAATCATGGTTTCATATGATGAATGAAAGTACTAGCTTTTTCCTGTACTGTCTTAACATGTAATTGTCTCGGTCCTCTGAGGTGGTTATGCTAGGAGACCAGTTCATGGTTTCTATTGATCATTTGGAATAGAGATGGCTGTATGGCTATAACCTATTCTTTTACCTTCCTGGTTAAAGTATAAGTAAGTAAATTAACATCAGTGAGTGTTAATGCTATGATTCAGTCAAGATTGAGTAGCAGCATTAGGAAGTGACAGTAAATAGATGAAGAATTTGAAACAAAGTGATAAGTAACATAAGGTTGAAAAACTCCACTTTGACATGGTTGTAATAGAAAGGATGGTTATAGTAAATAACTGACTATTTTAAGTTCAAATATAGAAGACTACATCTATTCTATAATATGTAAATGTTATTTTCAGGTTCTTAGTTAATAGTGCAAAAAAGTTACAAATATATCCTGAAAATTAAACATATTAATATCCTCATGCATGTGTTTGCATATCAAATATATACACATGCATAGCAAGAAAACATGGTACTCATGATGATGTGATGCAAGTTTTATTGGCTTGAATTTGGGATAATTGGTTCAGTGTGGATGCCCACTTTGAAACAGGGGCAGATCAAAGCGCACTGTATAACTTTGTGTGAAGGGTCCCATAGACAGTTAGCATGTGGCAGCCTAGTGTGAGGTAGGCTTACACCCCAGCTTGTCAGAGACTAACTGTTCAAATACACAAGCCCTCAATAACAGCTTGTATGTACTTAATATATCGTGAATTTAAGACCACCATATTGCAGCTTTGTAGGGCATTTCATAATGGAAGATTCATACTGTTGGAAAGGGGATATTCACAGCTTCCCAAGGGAACCTAACACTCTCTTCTAGCCCAGGAACATCCCAAGTTGGTGAATTTTGGAGTTGACATTTCTGTATGTAGAAAATCTATTTTAGGTCACTTGTGGAGATATTTTACATTATCTCCCTTTTAGCCCTGCATAGTTGGACTCATAGTCATTAAAGCACCTGGCTTTACAGGTGGAGGGAAATAGGTAATAAGTATTGACCCTTTAAAATATGTAATTTCTAAATTAGTTTTTCTGTAGAATCTATGACATATGGATAATACATGGTTGAGATGTAATGTTTTTATCTGCACTTGATTTAGATAGCTTTGTGCATAATGCAGGTTATTAGCAAGCTTTTCCTTTTAAAAAACAAACACCAAAAAAAAACCCTTCTGGCAAAGTATCTTTCTCTTTAAAGATATGAAGGATGGTGTCATTGGAGACATGGCAACGCTGGGAGTAACTGAAAGCTTCCAAGTCAAGAGACAAGTTCTGCTGAGTGCAGCTGAAGCAGCAGAAATGATTCTTCGTGTGGATGACATTATTAAAGCAGCACCAAGGTATCCTAAACTCTGAATCTAAGTTTGGTGTTCTAGTTATACCATTAGATAAAACCCTTCTTTTCAAGCTAAATATTCTCTTTTTTCCGATAAAGCTATTTTTTGTTTCTACTCTAACATTTCCCACATTTAGTTTGCAATAGCAAAAACAATTGACTCTCCAAAGTCATTGTGATGTTTAAATTAGAGTATGTTTAAGCACCATCTAGCCAATGAAAATCCATAGCTGTGACGCAGAGTTTGATCAGAGCGTGTAGAACTAAAATCTGAGTTCACTGGAGAAATCTGTTTGTGGAGAAAAATGGGGAAGGCAGTTTTTGATTCTCTCCGTTGTTAAGAAACCCTAAAAGCTAAAATTGTAGCTGGATGCCCAAAATTTATCTGAAATGGAATCTGCTACTGCTTGTGGCTGTCTGTTTACTATTATTTTGTCTACTTCGGTTGCTGATTGGTGTACTAGGAGTAAAGTTCATCTACCGATCTTAATGTATAACCCACATTTCTTCATGTCATTGCCCGCATGGATTCCACTCTTGGGGCACATGCAAACCAAGAGTGGAATCCAAGTGGATGACACCTCTCTAAAAACTATAGTTACTGTAAAGTAAGTAACATCATTCTTTGGATGATTCAGAGGCTGTAACTTAGAGCATGTTGACATCTGTGCACCTGAAAATATTCTATAATTTTGTACGCCACCTTGAAGAGTCACTTCATATAATTTGTGGCAAAAGATAGTTCTTTCCCTGGTTAAATCAAGTCCTGCACTAAGGAATTTATTGGAAATAAAATGACTGCTAATGAAGAATCCCTCATTGTTCCTTACCAGTAAAATTCATCCCTGTGGCAACAGCCTTGCAAAACTAATTTGGTGTTACCTAAAAGGTTTTGGTGACACAAAGGGCTTATGTAAGCCCTCACCATATTGGTGAATTTCAGCCTTAATTTTAACTTTGTAAAAACAGACGTTAGAAAATATTAGCGAATTGTCATGGGAAAAGTTAACAGTGGGGTGCCACAAGTTTCTACTAGAACTGCTGTGTGTTGATGTGGAAAAAGGAATGAACAGGGAGGTGGCAAAATGTGCAGATAACACAATTTGCAATTGTTAGCCAAGTCCATAGAGGATTCTGAGAAACTTCAGAGGAAATTTCCAAAGTTAGGTGAATGGGCAACATGAATGTTGTTGATAAATATGAATAACGCATCTTGGAGGGGAAAATTTGAACAACTTATGCACCCTAACGAATTTTAAATTTGCCATCAGCTGGGAAAGATTTAAAAAGTTGAAATTTTTTATGTACATAACATATCCAGTTACATTAGTAAAATTATTACTTAAAGTTTTAGAAGGTGTATAAAATCTAGTGCTTTAGGTCTCAACTGAGTAATTATTAAGAGAAGATGCTTACTGGACAAATTAGCCCTAACAGTTTATCATTAGGTTGCCTTCTCAGGAAGCATGTGGTGCTGAGTACTGTCAGAGACAAGATACTGGATTTGAGGGACTGGGGACACATCCAGATGGGCAGCTCATATGTTCCATACTTATGGAAGTAATTGGCATTGACTTTACAGTAGTGTGAAAAACTTAAGGTACTTTAAAAATTGTCTGCTGGACTTCAAGGAGAAGATACCACTCTAAATCATGTGATTTTCTTTCAGGAAACGTGTACCAGACCATCGCCCATGTTAACTGTTCAACCCATAAGGATGTGTGGACCAGATCTCGCCAAGTACTTAAACAAAAAAAAACAAACCCTAAGAGGTTATGAAACAGAAAGAGTGTGTTCATTACTGGCATGTCATTATTACATTTTCCTGCAGATTTAACTTATTTTGTTTTTGTGCTTTAAAAAAGGCATTTTACATTCAAATAAAACATGGGTTGTATGAAACATCTATATTCTTTTTGTTCCTTTCCTAGTTCCCTCAATAGATCCCTGAAATAAAGTTTCAAATTCATATCTGAGTGTTTTTTTCTTGATAAAGAATGAGTGAGTGTGATCTTGATATATCGAGAGAATTGCAATGGACTTTCTCAGCATCCGGAGCTGAGAAATATTTAATATTGTGACCAAGGAAGTGGATACAAATGACTGTCCTCTCACAGTGGAAGATTTACATTACTACTTTAGCTTGAAAATGATATTTTAGTGCCAACTAACTCAATATATGCTTTGCAGGCTGTGTATTTCCAGCCGTGGGTTTTGCTTTATAATGGGCACTGGCTACGCAGTGCGTTTTTTTGGCAATTAAAAAAGACTGGGTTTAACTTGGATGTTGAAGAAACTCTATTGCTGTTAAGCTTTTTTTAATCATTCGGTTAGCACTGAAATTTACAATATGCCATGGAAGGAAATGCAATGACAAGTTGCAGCAAGATTTGTCCTCCGATTGGGAGGTTCTTGGTTAAAATCCGTATTTTTATACTGAAACATTTTAATTTAGTAGAGCTGCTGCTTTTTTCATAATTGTGCGTAATAATCATAATTATTTTTTAGCATGACTGAACATTGGGGGAAGGGAGAACAGGATTACAGTCTTGGGTGATCTTTAAAATTATTTGTATGTAGCCAATCAAGTGAATGGATAAAGTTAAGACAGCTTCATGTGACAAAAGCAGACTGATGTTAATGGATTAGTAGGGGAAGCAAAAGTGGATGGGAACCTGGGAGGCAGTGACCCAAGAGATGGTTGAGTTCAGGATCCTGACACAAGGAAGAAAGGAAAGCAGCAGAATACGGACCCTGGACTTCAGAAAAGCAGACTTTGACTCCTTCAGGGAACTGATGGGCAAGATCCCCTGGGAGAATAACATGAGGGGGAAAGGAGTCCAGGAGAGCTGGCTGTATTTTAAAGAATCCTTACTGAGGTTACAGGGACAAACCATCCCGATGTGTAGAAAGAATAGTAAATATGGCAGGCGACCAGCTTGGCTTAACAGTGAAATCCTTACTGATCTTAAATACAAAAAAGAAGCTTACAAGAAGTGGAAGATTGGACAAATGACCAGGGATGAGTATATAAATATTGCTCGGGCATGTAGGAATGGAATCAGGAAGGCTAAATCACACCTGGAGTTGCAGCTAGCGAGGGATGTTAAGAGTAACAAGAAAGGTTTCTTCAGGTATGTTGGCAATAAGAAGAAAGCCAAGGAAAGTGTGGGCCCCTTACTAAATGAGGGAGGCAACCTAGTGACAGAGGATGTGGAAAAAGCTAATGTACTCAATGCTTTTTTTGCCTCTGTCTTCACAAACAAGGTCAGCTCCCAGACTACTGCACTGGGCAGCATAGCATGGGGAGGAGGTGGCCAGTCCTCTGTGAAGGAAGAAGTGGTTCGGGACTATTTAGAAAAACTGGATGTGCACAAGTCCATGGGGCTGGATGCGTTGCATCCGAGAGTGCTAAAGGAATTGGCGGATGTGATTGCAGAGCCATTGGCCATTATCTTTGAAAACTCATGGCGATCGGGGGAAGTCCTGGAAGATTGGAAAAAGGCTAATGTAGTGCCCATCTTTAAAAAAGGGAAGAAGGATGATCCTGGGAACTACAGGCCGGTCAGCCTCACCTCAGTCCCCGGAAAAATCATGGAGCATGTCCTCAAGGAATCAATTCTGAAGCACTTAGAGGAGAGGAAAGTGATCAGGAACAGTCAGCATGGATTCACCAAGGGCAAGTCATGCCTGACTAATCTAATTGCCTTCTATGATGAGATAACTGGCTCTCTGGATGAAGGGAAAGCAGTGAACGTGTTATTCCTCTACTTTAGCAAAGCTTTTGACACGGTCTCCCACAGTATTCTTGTCAGCAAGTTAAAGTAGTATGGGCTGGATGGATACACTGCAAGGTGGATAGAAAGTTGGCTAGATTGTCGGGCTCAATGGGTAGTGATCAATGGCTCCATGTCTAGTTGGCGTCCGGTATCTAGCGGAGTGCCCCAAGGGTTGCTCCTGGGGCTGGTTTTGTTCAATATCTTCATTAATGATCTGGAGGATGGTGTGGATTGCACCCTCAGCAAGTTTGCGGATGACACTAAACTGGGAGGAGTGGTAGATACGCTGGAGGGTAGGGATAGGATACAGAGGGACCTAGACAAATTGGAGGATTGGGCCAAAAGAAATCTGATGAGGTTCAACAAGGACAAGTGCAGAGTCCTGCACTTAGGACGGAAGAATCCAATGCACCGCTACAGACTAGGGACCGAATGGCTAGGCAGCAGTTCTGCAGAGAAGGACCTAGGGGTGACAGTGGATGAGAAGCTGGATATGAGTCAACACTGTGCCCTTGTTGCCAAGAAGGCCAATGGCATTTTGGGGTGTATAAGGGGCATTGCCAGCAGATCAAGGGACGTGATCGTTCCCCTCTATTCGACATTGGTGAGGCCTCATCTGGAGTACTGTGTCCAGTTTTGGGCCCCACACTACAAGAAGGATGTAGAGAAATTGGAGAGAGTCCAGCGAAGGGCAACAAAAATGATTAGGGGACTGGAACACATGACTTATGAGGAGAGGCTGAGGGAACTGGGATTGTTTAGTCTACAAAAGAGAAGAATGAGGGGGGATTTGATAGCTGCTTTCAACTACCTGAAAGGTGGATCCAAAGAGGATGGATCTAGACTATTCTCAGTGTAGCAGATGACAGGACAAGGAGTAATGATCTCAAGTTGCAGTGGGGGAGGTTTAGGTTGGATATTAGGAAAAACTTTTTCACTAGGAGGGTGGTGAAACACTGGAATGCGTTACCTAGGGAGGTGGTGGAATCCCCTTCCTTAAAGTTTTTAAGGTCAGGCTTGACAAAGTCCTGGCTGGGATGATTTAGTTGGGATTGGTCCTGCTCTGGGCAGGGGGTTGGACTAGACGGCCTCCAGAGGTCCCTTCCAACTGTTATTCTATGATTGAAAGGTGGGATTGTCTGAATAATTTTTTCTTATTCATTCTTCTAAGATACATTAACTGTTTTTGCCATTAGTCGTGCACTTAACGACCCCCTGAACGCCACAGACATAAGAGGTATGTCTTTTATTTTGAGTGGTAAAACTCTCCATACTTGGCTGTATTTTGCCATGTTCCCCCACTCCCAAATTTAAATAACTCAAGTAATGCTGCATCCGATGAAGTGAGCTGTAGCTCACAAAAGCTTATGCTCAAATAAATTGGTTAGTCTCTAAGGTGCCACAAGTACTCCTTTTCTTTTTGCTGATACAGACTAACACGGCTGCTAGTCTAAAAGCTACTCTATCTGGTTCCCTCATTGGTCTTGTCTAGACTAGGATTTAAAGATGTGATGACAACACATTTAACATTATTTCAGTGGAGACAAATCATGCTGCCTTTTACGCATTCTAAAGAGTCCAGTATGTGTTAGACAGTATGTTTTCTTTACATTAGAATTTTAGAACATTACCACCTTTAGATACGTGCTGTTGTGTACATTGAAATCCTATTCTAAATGAGAGCACTAACACACAACATTTCTCCCACTTCTCATTCCATTTCCTTCTATGATTGGATAACAAATGTGAATTATGCCCCCATGTAAAGCAGGGCTTGTCTAAATTTCCTTTGCTGTGTCTCTTTCAATTGATAAGCAACAGAATGAGAACGGCTTCTAGATACAATAAGCAATGTTTCCGCTTGCCCACAAAGACCTTGCTTTAATTACAGGCAATTCTTTGCCTGAGAGTTCCAGCTCGCGCTCTTATATATCCTGTTTGGTAGGGACAGTTTGATCTAGCAGAAGTAAACTACTTGCAAAGTCTGATGCTGCTTGAGTTAAAATGAGATGATGGTTAAGAATACATATATGGTTAATCGTGGCTGGCACTAGTATTGGTGTATGTAACTTGGGTCATTCTGCATTTATCTAAACATTCATTACATATAATGTGTTCAGACTAAAACTTCATCTTAGTTTAAATATTGGCACTGTTGGAAGTAGTGGTGGGAAGAGGTTCTTCGCTCTTGGCATTAGGGAGAATCTGAAGCTAACTGAGTTGCAAATGCAATGTTGTGTATATGTAAACGGTGCTTACACAAAAGAAATCTTATTCTCCTTCAAGTGATTGTGTGCACACATATTACACTAGAGACAGGTGTATTTGTGACCGTGCACTAAATCAGACACTTTTGCCAGCAGTACCACTAGGTGGTGCATGTGCCCCTGCTCTCTAACTCTCAGGCCAGGGCATAAAAGGGACATATTTGCTGCCTCTGTCAGTTCCTTCTTATTGCCTGTGGAGACAGTGGGAGCTTCATATAGCATTTGCTTCTGTTTAGCCAGCATTCCATAGCTTCAGTGTATATAGGTATAGTTAGTATTTATTGAAGTTTAGCAGGTTCCTGGAGGGATTTTATTATGGAAAAAGTCCTTGGGTTTTAAACAACGTGCCACATGCTTGGCTGTTTTCTCCGTCAGGGATAGGCACAAGGATAATTTGATCTCTCTTGGTGAGGGACAGATGCTCTATTTGTACCTCCTTCCCCATCAGGACTAAAAAACAGTCATCTTAAGATTCACTTTATGAAAGAGACAATGTGACTTGCACCTGAGCTGGGCCCCAGCTGTGACACAGGGAACTCTAAATCTAGCATGCGTTGTCTTCTGTGTCAGCTTTGAAATGTTCCAAATATTCTAACTAACGAAACCTGTAAGTTTTGGTTTTCTCCCAGAAAACTTTCTGGTAAGTCCTCCAGTTTGAGACCTCACAAATTGAGGTGCTCACCAGTCCTTTCTGAGGCAGCACCATTGATTCCATCTCCATCGGGACCATTGAGACCAGTGTTTTCACCCATCCTGGGTCCTTCTTCCCCGGGTTGATTCAGTGTGCTTTAGCTCCACTGGCACCATCTGTGCCAATCCTTTTACCTGAGGTGCCTTCTTGTGGCAAGGGGCTTCTTTGTCTTTCTTTACCGGACACTCATTTGCTTCAGCCAACTCCAGTGTTCGCTCCGCTGTCAACACATTGTGGCATCTGACTTCAACAATGCTCCCAGTGCTGTCAGTGCACCCAGCACCATAAGTGTGTTCTGTGGGTATGCTGGCGCCAATCAATTAATTGACCTTTGGAGTCTCGTTTGTCTCTGATACCCAGATCACCTAAAACCCCAATGAGAACTGTTCCTATTCTGAAGTGGCTTCTGTTTCATCTTTGGACTTCTTTCAGATCACCCTACAGGTCTTCCACTACCAGTCCTAAATACTAGGACCGGTTTCCCTACAGAGACACTCCAGCTTGGGGTCCCCTGCCCTGGATGACAGTCTGTACCGTATCTTCCATGGCCATACTGGTCTTGGGCTGTCTCAAGAGACTCTAGATCTCTGTCTCGTTCACTTTCTGGGAGGAAGTTCTCCTGCTTTCTTAGTATGAGTCTTCTCAGCGTCCTGCTACCATACATCAACCTGCTGTGCTGGATCCCATGGAGGAGGGAGAATTGTTGGAGGAAACACTAGACAGTCCCTTCCCCTCCATTTCTTCAACTTTATGAAACAAAGCAGTTAATCCAGAGCTGACACCCCACTCAATGATTTGAGTTTTCCAGGACCTCAAGAAGAGGGAGGCTACTTCCATAGGGGTGCAGGCAGAGAATCTGCACAGTCTTTTGGGTATTGTCCAGTCTCCTTCTCCAGGAAGCATTGCCCTTCCTATCAATGAGAACTTACTAGAGCCAATGAAAACTCTGGCAGTCCCCTCTATACCTCTTACAGCTAAACAAGCAGGCAGATGATATCGAGTCCCTCAACAAGATTTTGGCTATTTCATTACCCTTCCAGTTCCTGACTCCTTAGTGGTCACAGCTACTAATAAGCAATCTCATCAATCCCAAATTAAGGCCACTCCCAAGGATAAGAAATTTGAGATTGGATTTATATGGTCATAAGGTTTGTTCCACTGCCACACTTCAAATGAGAGCCACCAATTATCACAATCAGGCTCTTATCAAAATAAATCTTAACATTGCTGATAAGTTGCCAGAAGAATATAAAGACCAGTTTCTAGCTTTGGTTTCTGCGGGTAATCTTACGGCACATACATCCCTTCCGGCAGCAATAGATGCTATTGATAGCGCCTCGCTTTCTGTGGTCGCTGCAGTCTTCTGGCATTTCAAAGTTGCTGCATGATACAATAGAAGATTTACCATTTAAGTAGTCTAAATTGTTTTCTGCCAAAACAGACTATGCTATATGGACACACAGACTTTTGTGCAATAATTCATTAATTAGGGGTTTATACTCCAGTTGCGAAAAGGAAACCGTTTAGATTACAAAATTACTCCAAATCTTCCTTCCATCAGAGGGCTCAGTATGCTCCTAAGAGAAGGTCAGGATTGCCTTGACATCACTAGCCATCTTCAGCTGCAGCAGGTCCCTCTCACCATAATACTGCAACCTCGAAGCAATCATTTTGACTTTTCAGTTGAGGATAGCATACTAATGGCATCTCCTTTCAGATCAGGCCTGTCTCTCTTTCTGTGTTTGGGAAAACGTCACATCGGACATTCAGCACAGTAAAGGAGGGATACGTTATCTAATTCATCTCTCTTCCCCCCCCCCCCCACCTTTCCCAACCCACCTTCCTCATCAGACAGGGACCCCTCTCATGATACCACGTTACTTCAAGAACTATGGTCTCCTGTAGAACTGGGGGTGATAGAAGAAGTTCCTTACCAATATAGAGGAGAAGGAGAAGCCTTCTCTTCCTGGTACTTCCTGGCCCAAAGAAATCTGGTAGCCGCCATCCCCTTCTAGATTTAAGAAAGCTGAACCACTTCTTCAAGGAAGTCAAGTGCAAGATGGTCACTCTCGCTTCCATTATTGCTTCCTGGAAGATTGGTTGCTGCCCTCAGTTTACATGATGCATACTTCCATGTGGGGATACATCCCTGCCACAGAGATTTGTAGTAGGCACCAACCATTACCAGTACCTGGTACTTCCCTTTGGTCTGTCATCAGCTGAGGGTCATCACAAAGTGCATGGCAGTGGTAGCATAGAAGCATGGTAGCAACCTCTGCTCCTGTTTTCTTACCTGGATGATATCAAGCAACCAGATCCAAAATAGCATTCTAGTAATCAGAACACTGTATTCCCATCTAGGCCTGAAATTAAATTTGGAGAAATCACACTTAGTGCATAACTTTCATAGGAGCAGACCATGATGCCAGAACAGCCATGGCTTATCTTCCAATGGTGAGGTATCAACCTATAGCATTTCTTTCCAAAAGCCTCAAGTCCATCCCAATGACAACAGTGCATGTCTGCCTGCGTTCAGCTCCTAGGTCATATGACCTCGTGCACATACTACCTAACTTCAGGCTTCATCCAGGCTTCACCTTTGCTGTCGCAGGCCTGGCTCTGTTCAGTGTATGATCCTTCCAGGCACCCTCTGGAAATGCAAATTTGAGTATCTGAACAAGTGCTTCCATTTCTCAATTGGTGGTTGCATCCTTCCTCCTCTGTACAGAGGAGTTCCATTTTTGTCCCTAGAATTATGACTCTGTAATGGATGCATCAACCAGAGGTTGGGGAGCCCATCTCTGCCAACTCCTGACACAAGCGCTTTGGTCACTCCAGGAAGTTTCACTGCACATACATGCATTGGAGCTCAGAGCTCTTAGTCTGGCCTGTGAGGTATTTTGCCCACCATCGAGAACCAGATGTTACAAGTTCTTACAGACACCAACATTACCATGTTTTATCTGAACAAAGAAGGAGGTGCAAGATCACCGCATCTGTGCCAGGAGTCTGTCATCCTATGTAATTTGTGCATTTGTCCCAAAGTTTCCAGAAGGTCTTTCACCTTCCAGGAGTGAGAAATACGGAAGTGGATATCCTTGGCAGGGTTTTCATAGACCAGTGATCAGCAACCTTTGGCACATGGCCCGCCAGGCAGGCCGGGCCGGTTTGTTTACCTGCCATATCTGCAGGTTTGGCCAATCGTGGCTCCCACTGGCTGCAGTTCGCCGCTCCAGGACAATGGGGGAAGCGGCGCAGGCCAAGGGATTTGCTGGCCGCCCCTTCCTGCAGCCCCCATTGGCCTCAAACAGTGAACCGGGGCCAGTGGGAGCTGCCATCAGCCGAACCTGTTGATGTGACAGATAAACCGGCCCAGCCTGCCAGGGGGCTTACCCTGGTGGCCCATGTGCCACAGGTTGCCGATCCCTGTCATAGACCAACAGGATTGAGCAATTAGGAAGGATGTTCTCCAGATTTTTCCATTGCTGGGGGTACCTAGTATTGGACTTGTTCACAATCAACCTGAACAAGTGCATGAGATTTTACTCCAGGGCTGCAGCCCACATTCCATCACAGATGCCTTTCTTCTTCCATTGTCCAGTCATCTCCTATATTCATTTCTTCAACTCTTCTAATTGTGAGGGAGCTCAAGAAGCTGAAAGAAGGCCAATCACAATTAATCCTTACTGCACTGGTGTGGCCGAGACAGAATTGGTTCATGGACCTCTATCAGTTTTCCCTCCAGTCGCCCATAACTTTATTGCTAGTCAAAGATCTTAAGTATCAAAATCAAAGAAAGTCTCTGCATCCCAACCTGAAGGCTCTCCGCTCTATGGCATGGATGATCTCTGGTTGAATATTTGCAAAAAAATCGTGCTCCCGAGAAGTTCAGACTATCTTGGTAAGCAGCAGAAAGGAGTCCTCTAGAGCCATGTACACAGTGAAGTAGAAGAGATTTCTGATTTAGTTGCACTCCCAGTGTATCATTACGTGCAGATTACACATGCTGGACTATATTTTACACTTGAAATCGTTAGGCATTTCAGTTAGTTCTGTGAGTTCAGCTGGGTTTTTTTTTATACTACATCTGCCAATAGATGAATTTTCCATTTTCTCTTATCTGCTCATTTCTCTATTTTTTGAAAGGCCTAATCAATGTTTACCATTGTGTGTCTGCCCCTGTATGTCGCAATAAGAAAAGGAGTACTTGTGGCACCTTTAGAGACCAACCAATTTATTTGAGCATGAGCTTTCGTGAGCTACAGCTCACTTCATCGGATGCATACTGTGGAAAGTGTAGAAGATCTTTTTATACACACAAAGTATGAAAAAATACCTCCCCCCACCCCACTCTCCTGCTGGTAATAGCTTATCTAAAGTGATCACTCTCCTTACAATGTGTATGATAATCAAGGTGGGCCATTTCCAGCACAAATCCAGGGTTTAACAAGAACGTCTGGGGGGGGGTGTAGGAAAAAACAAGGGGAAATAGGTTACCTTGCATTCCCCTTGTTCCCCCCACCCCCCGCCCGATGTTCTTGTTAAACCCTGGATTTGTGCTGGAAATGGCCCACCTTGATTATCTTACACATTGTAAGGAGAGTGATCACTTTAGATAAGCTATTACCAGCAGGAGAGTGGGGTGGGGGGAGGTATTTTTTCATGCTTTGTGTGTATAAAAAGATCTTCTACACTTTCCACAGTATGCATCCGATGAAGTGAGCTGTAGCTCACAAAAGCTTATGCTCAAATAAATTGGTTAGTCTCTAAGGTGCCACAAGTACTCCTTTTCTTATTGTGAATACAGACTAACACGGCTGTTACTCTGAAACCTGCCCCTGTATGTATATGGGATTTAAATCTGGTCCTCTCCAAATTCATAGATGGCCCCCTTTTTGACCCTATGGCTATAACTTAATTCTTTGTCTAAGACAACGAGAGTTTTTTGTGACAATCACTTCTGCAAGGAGAGTTTTAGGACATAAGGCTCTAACTGACCTTCCTTTTGCAGTCTTCCATAAGGATAAGGTTTCCCTTTGGCCACATCCTAAGTTTGTCTAGGGTTAGGGTTAGAGTCAACTTTCTATCAAAACCAAGCATTTAATCTGTTGGTGTTTTTCCCAAAACCCCATTAACCTAAAGCTGAGAACATTTTTTTAATACTTGGGATGTTCGTAGGGCTCTGGCATTCTACTTGAACTGCACTGGAGCATTCAGAACTTCCCCCAGGTTTTATGTAGCCTATGCTGGCAGAACTAAGGGTCAATCGGTGTCCTTTCAGCAAATCTCACTCTGGGTTTTTGACTGCACTAAAATTTGCTACAATCTTGCTAAAGTCTCTCCTACACAGAGAATAACTGCTCCACAGGCCTGTACACTTCATTACAAAGTGAGCAAAGTTCCAGTAGATGGTGTACTCAAGGCAGCGACATGGCTGTCTGTGTGTACCTTTTCCACTCTATGCCATTGCGACGGACTTTCCGGAGGTATAACCTGGAACTGGGGTACCGCTGTGCCCTCTGGCATATTAATCTGGACCCTCTCTCACACTGTGAAGCTGTGACCACCTGCAGACTGCTCCCAGAGCTGCACTCATACAAACATTTACAAAGGCAGGGACACACCCCACTTCAGTTACATTAATGCTACTCCTCAGCCACTAATGCACTAACAATAGAGAGGCTCCAGCCAGCTCCACCTCACAGCCTAGGACCCCAGCGCTTGCCCTAGTCAAAAGCCTGACCCGTGTAAGTTTATTATCCAGTCTGCCCCTCAATGCACCCGAGGACTATGTGCCAGTTTTTGTTCCTGAGCAGATTCCCCAAGCACGTCTAGCAAAACACACTGTTTTATGTAAAAAATATAAAACAAATTTATTAACTACAGAAAGATTTTAAGTGATAAGTAGGAGCATACACATCAAAGTTGGTTACCTAAGAAATAAACAAAATTGCAATCTAAATTCTATAAACTAGACAGGATTTGAATCAAGCAGTGTCTCACCCTAATGGTACAAACAGTCCACCCATCTTCCATACGCAGGCAGGGCTTTCTACTGTCCTGCCTGGGACCCTCTTCCCCTGTTCAGTCTTTGTTCCTATGGTGTTTCCAGGTGTTTAGATGTAAGGGGAGTGAGGCCAACTGGTGATGGTACTTCCCCGTTTTATGGCTTCTTCCAAGTGGAGGGAACTTCATTGTCCCAAGCAAAGTCCCCAGCACAGTTAGTGGAAAAATACAGGCACAAGATGGAGTCCAGTATCACATGATCTGGTCACCTGCCCTTGCATGCTTTGATGAGTCATAGCAGCCATTACTTATACATTGGCTGAAGTGCCAACAGGAAAGCTCATCAGGTGAGGCTAAGCTTTTCCCATGGCCCATTGTTTTTGCTCAGGGGCCATTACCTTGAATAGACTCTGGCTAGATTAGATGTAAACTAACTTGTAGGAGTTACCCAGGAACAAGCACATTTGAAATATAGATGTATAGTCAATATTCATAACTCCAGATATAAAAATCATACATTCATACAAATAGGATAATTCATATTCAGCAACCCATAACTTTTCCATTGATACTTCACATGACATATTTTGTACAAGATGCATCATAATATCATAATCCTATCACTATGGTGAATGGTATGGTGAATATGGGGTGCAGAGTATCATAGCCATCTCATGACCAGGGATCCTATAAATCAGTTTGCTATGGAAAAACACATAATTTGCATTTTTATAGAGAATCTTTAGTTTTACATTTTGTGGAAAAAATAAAAACATATACGGTAGAACCCTGTTTATCCGAGCCTCCATTATTTTGGTGCTCTGTATTAACTGAACTGGGATTGACAGTGAGAACCCCAGATTATCCAAATTTTTGATTATCCAGTCTGGCCTTGGTCCCAATTAGATCAGATATACAGGGTTCCATTGTATCAATAAAACATTTTGTTCAACTGATATCTATATATATTCTGGCTAGGGAAACTGAAGTTCAACGTTTCATTTTAATTTTGGAAAACCCTGGGTTTTTATGGGTTTCACATCCCTGCTTGTGACACGCCAAACTTTGGCAAATTGGTGTTAGTCTCTGTTCAGATAATCCAAAATCCCTCCACCTGTAAGGGAACTGCTGACTAGTCACCTCCAGTGGAATGCACAATCACTTGAAGGAGAGAAAATGGTTACCTGTACAGTAACTGTTGTTCTTCAAGATACGTTGTGTAAATATGTTCCAGGACTCTCCCACCTTCCCGGTACTTCAGACATTGCATATCATGGTGCGAAGGAACAGAGAGGGAGGCAGTAGCCCCTTTTATGCCCTCACCAGACATCAGGGGCATGTGCACCACCTCATTGTACTGCTGGCAAAAGTCTCCACCTTGAATGCACTGGGCATGCGTACACTCACAGTGGAAGGTATTTGTGCACAACGCGTCTCGAAGAACAACAGTTTCTGCACAGGTAACTACCCGTTTTTTCTTTTGTCTCTGTCATAGAGAGAACTAAATACTTCAGTTAAGAGAATGATTTGTTAGGACAGGAAGTAGACTCAATCATTTATGGGCACTTTTAGTAGTACTAAAGTCTCCCTGAGTTGATCCAGTCTCAAGACTGTGGGCCAGGTTCTAGATGCAGGAAGGGCAATATTGTAGTGGTTGCTCTCAGTTCTGTCTTCAAGGTTTTCTTCATAAACGTGTGTCCTAGACAAATGGAAAACTGAAAGTGTGTTTTGTACAGCAAGGGAAGGGGCCTAAGGAAATTGTGCGATACAGGGGCCTTATTGGTTGATAACTTGGTTAGTAGTTCTGAACTCAGGCACTGGATTACAGTAAATCAGGGGTTCTCAGACTGGGGCTTGGGACCCCTCGGGGGTCGCAAGGTTATTACATGGGTGGTCGTGAGCTGTCAGCCCCCATCCCAAACCCTGCTTTGTCTCCAGCATTTATAATGGTGTTAAATATATAAAAAAGTGTTTTTAATTTATGGGGGGGGGTCGCACTCAGAGGCTTGCTGTGTGAAAGGGGTCACCAGTACAAAAGTTCGAGAACCACTGCAGTAACTAGAGCAGTGACCTTTAAAAAGGAGCTGCGGCTACCTAAGTGCGGAAGGGAGCCTTCCTGTTGGCCCAGGGAGGAGGTGGGGAATGGTTTGCTCAGAAGCTGCTGTAATCTGGGAACAGGAGGAATTAGCATCACAGATAACAGGTTTCAGAGTAGCAGCCGTGTTAGTCTGTATTCGCAAAAAGAAAAGGAGTACTAGTGGGACCTTAGAGACTAACCAAATAAATTGAGCATAAGCTGTAGCTCACGAAAGCTTATGCTCAAATAAATTGGTTAGTCTCTAAGGTGCCACAAGTACTCCTTTTCTCATCACAGATAAGTGGAACTATTTGTTATGTTTAGGCCTCCTGTCAAGGATATCTCGGTACATCCCCCTCGGCCCCCTTCACCTTCCTAGAAGCAATGCCAGAGACCCTCCCTCCCATGGCCATTGTTGTTGAACACTTTCATAGAAGTGGTTTTATTTTTTTCGTTTCAAGTTGCTAGTTCCTGGTTTTGTAATTTTCCTTGTTATGAAGGTTATTCATGATCAAAACTCTGAGGTGGCGCTCTTCATCACATGGTTACATTTGGCCCGAAAAAGTTATTCTTGCCAACTACAAGACAGAAATGTCGATGTTGTCTAGAAAAGGACACCTTGGAACCAGTTCAAAATAATCTTGCCCAGAGACTTGTGTGTTGTCTCATCCATTTCAGGGACAGGTGTTTAAGATAGAGCAGTGTTTAGCTGAAATGTACAAATCTTCTGATATGTATATATTGCACTGGAGTTCCAACACAACATCCTCTGGAAAGATGTGATAGATCAACAGGAAAAATCTTAGAATTGTTTAAATAGACTGAACTGTGTTACTTGCTATCTGTTACAATATTTGAAAACAATGTATCTGTAAGTACACTCTATGTGATGACATTCATGTGGTAATGACATTTATCATGCACTTCTGATGGTTGCATTTGTACTCTGCCCCTTACTCCAGCTCCACTGCGAGCTGTCTGATCTTTCAAACACTGCAGCTCTTACCACAGCTTACTAAATAAATATTTGTTCCCCCATAGGTGATGTGATCCTGCACAGTTACATGGCGAATAGTCAGTCTTGCAGTAGTGACACAGGGCTAAGATCTGGTAGTGCATTATCCATTACAGCTAGAAAGAAAAATAATGCGTGTGACATTTAAAAACTCAGATATTTCTATAATAGTTGACCTGCTTTATCTGTAGTGTCTGCTCAATTCTCACTCTGTTTTAAGCATGTAGCCATGAGATAAAAATGTAAGTCTGGTTCCGAAAGGTAGCACACACAGTTCTCTGGCCACCTTCATTTTCACTGCCGAGCTGCAGGCTACCAACACTCAGAATAGAATCCCAGCCAGCTTGCTTAAGATGGAGCATCACATCCTCAGACTTGTCTCTCTCAGATATATCTGGAAACTAGCAATGATGATGGAATCTCTATTTAATTCAAATAAGGGCCTGATGCTGCTTTCTTTTGTATATCTGTCTGAGCAGGATGCTGCCTTCTTCTCTCTTCCATATGAAACTGAATTGATCCAAGAGGCTACTACTCTCTTCAAATCTCTCAGACCCACCTTTACTGTAGCCTATACGATTTCAGCCTACCCTGCTTGGGGCTTCCAGCTGCTACTATAATATAAATAAATACAAATTATCTAGATTTCCCACTGTTTAGAAATCTGCATCAATTTGGTTTATTCTACTCCGAGAAAAATAGTGAAGTGAAACTAAATGTTCAAGTGCAAGACTGTGTGTATGTCCATTATTTTTTTTTAATATGGATACTGAATATTAACTTCATAGAGCTGCCATTGTTACTGCCTACAACCAGCCTTGCACTTTCTTACCTGTAAGGACTTTTATAGGGAAAAAATGGCTCACCATTTAGTATAGAACTCCCTTATGTAATTATTGAAGCTGTAAAGCTTGGCTTGAGTCCAGTCTTCTGATTTGTTCACTCTGTGTGAATTTATCAGCACATCAAAAGATGGTAGTAAAATAAGTGACGGACGATTGGGTTGTGGCTCTAATAACTTTACATGAGTATCTGAAGTCCCATTTGCTGATGTCTGTATTAAACCCGCCAATCTATGTACAATACAGCATTTCAAAAGGTTACATCAAGGTCAAAATACAGACATGACTTTCACCGGCAGTGACTGGTAAGTGTTCGCAGTAACAATCAATGTCACCAGAGCCCCAGTGAAGCTATTTGTACATGCAGTGATTGTGGTCACTTAGGATGGGAGTCATAAACATAGTTAAGGATCCAACGCCTATAAATAGCTCTTGTGAATCCCAGCCTTGATGTCCAACTCTATCAGTCGCAGCGCCGAACATCAAGGGGTCACCAGCAGGACTGAGAGGCACAGTCGCATTCCTGTATTGTTCAAAAATTGAAAGGGGAGTGGCAAGAGAAGGCAGAAATGTAGCCTTGTGATAGGGCTGATTTAAATCCTTCCATTTTTTTTTTGAAAGTTATGGGGTATGGCTTAGGGAACATACTTTCAAATCACAAATAATTTTCAGTCACCCTCAAGGGCCACACGTTTGACCTACTGATCTAAATTATGTCAAAAGGGCAGTGAAGCCCAAGGCTGAATAAAATATTTCAACAGCTCTTCCTAAGGCAGCTAGTGAAAGGGCTGTTACAGAAAGCTATAGTAGACCATCAGTACCGCCTGGGCTTATTTTATTGTTACACAGGTGTACAAAACAAAAAGTTGCAGTTTCTTGCCCAGTAATAAGATTTAGTATGTGTAGCAAAGGAAAGCTGCCCCCATTAGACAAAACAGGAAAGAGTCACATTAATTCTAGTGGAAACAAGAAGCAGGCATGCATCTTCATATATAAAATCCAAATGTTATTCCCTTTATTTCACGAAAGAAATGATTGTTAGTTTGGCAGAACAAGATTTGGCAAAGGCTTTGAGAAAAGTAATCCAGTTAACTCCAGAGCAGTATGGCTTCCCTCTGCTAAAGGCGCTTGAGTACAACTCCAATTCATTAGTTTAATAAATAGGAAGCACGCTAGGTGGGTACTAGCCAGATCCAAATCTAGATTTTACGTTAATTAGACAGCAAGGACTAACTGATTTTCTACTTTCCAAATATTCTTTCAAGAATGTAAATGACTTTAAACAGTCACTAAATCAAACCTTTTATGGAAAATTAACTGTCATTTTTGTGTATTGTGCTGTTAAGATGACAGAGACGGGTAGCTGTGAAACCCCATTAACCTGTCAAGTTTGGTGCTGAATATAAAAAAAATACTATGAATCAAAAGAACAGTCTCTGCAAGTATAACTTAGTAGACATAACTTCAACCCATTTTGAGTCAGTCGTCATTACCCGGGGCACATTAGCGCAAAACATGCAATGTAGCCCATTTCCACATGTGGTGGCAGAAGTACAGGCCTCAGCTGTGCAAAGATTAGCAGGGGAGTAGTCCCATTGAAGGCCGGGGCTAGCTGTAGTTAAGCATAGGTGTGTTAGCAGGTTTGGGGGCATATTTAGGTATTACGCCTGTAAGTTGCTCTGCCAATTTTTGTAGTTTTACAATCAGATCTTCCTTTAAAAAGACAAAACAAAACAACTCCTTTTGCAGGTGTGAAAACCCACCCCATGGAATGGAGAAATGACCCTGCATAAAGTGCTAGCAAAGGCACAAAGTAAAATAAAAACCTCATTCTCTCTCGGGCTTAGTCTAGTCATTTAAGGTGTTAGTTGGGGACAGTCAAATGATGTTTGCTACAAGAGGGGGTCTTGACAAGCTGCTGAGATCCCTTTCATCATTTGCATGAGAAACACTTCTTTTGATGCAGGCTACATAAGGGGTATGGTGGCCAGTGCTCACTTACAAGTGCTACAGCGTGATCAGGGGAAGGAAAAACTCACTCAGTCATGCTTTCTTAGGCGGCATTTGGAATAAAATGGATTTTGCTAGATGCAAATCCGTTCCGTCACTTCAAAGGGTCGGCTTTATACAGTATTTTTCACCTGCTCATCCTACAAAAGGAAGTGCTGGGTTTTAGCCCTAAGTTTGGAGGCTTTTGGGATAAGAGGGAGAAATTTGATGGCACATCTATTTAAATAGCTACACCTACTAAATGAGATCATACAGGCCTCTAAAATACTGTTGTGAAGAACAGTCTAGGCACTATCGTGTGCATTTAACAGCTGAGGTAGCAGGAGGTGAAGAAATGCTCTATTTAAAAGGCATTTTTGCTGTAACCAGCCAGAGGTGCGCAAATTCCGTGCAGCCAGAGGAGAAGGGCACAGGTGACAATTTGCCAGCTGCCCATGGCAGCACCAGCCTGGCTGATCCTTAGCAGGGCTGGGGCTGCTTGTCAGGGGGAAGTGGCAGTTCCTTGTCATCGGTCTCCTCCTCCCTGCCCAGCTCGGAGCGCTTCCTGGGCTCGGGGGTCTCCTCCGCCCACCTCCCCACTCTGCGCACCCCCTTGGCCACCTTGGGTGCATTCCTGCAGGGGTTGTGGTCGTAGATCACCAGCTTGAGGCCGGGGAGGTGAGCCAGGCTGGGGAAGGACCTGATGGCGTTGCGATCCACGTCAATCACCTCCAGGAAGGGCATGTGCAGCAGCACCGGGGGGAAGTCAGCCAGCAGGTTGCCTGAGAGCCAGATGGTGCGCAGCTCCTGCAGGCACCGCAGCCCAGCGGGCAACGTGCACAGCGCGTTGGAGCCGGCGTGCAGGGTCTTGAGGAGGCTCAGCTCACACACCACCTCGGGCAGGTAGCTCAGGCAGTTGGACTCGAGCCACAAGGTTTTGAGATTCTGCAGGAGGCTGAGCTCCTGGGGCAGGTCACAGAGCTTGTTGTTGCCCAGGTAGAGGATGCCCAGCTGCTTCAGGGTGCACACCACCAGGGGCAGCGCTTTGAAGTTGTTGAAGTCTAACGCCAAGATCTGGAGGTTCTGCAGCTGTTCTAGCTCTGGGGGCAGCTGATGCAGGTTATTGTCGCTCAGGTACAGCTTGACGAGCTCCCTGAAGGAACAAACATGCAAGGGAAATCTCCTCAGCTGCCTGCTGCTCAGATCCACCGTTCTGTCAATTGGCATCTCTTCAAGGTCTCCCAGGAGGTATTTCTGACAGTCGTCAGAAGGGATGAAGGCAAGGATTGCTCTCAGCGTGTTGCCCATACTGAAACTGTCTGCATTTAAAATCACTGCTACCATGTGGAACCCGGAGCATCAGGAACTCTCCCCGGTTTCTACTTTGTGCACTGTCCTGCTGGTATTTCCTTCTTCCCCTTATAATACACAGTTTACATGGCAACAGTCATTAATCTCAAGAGCTCTGAAATGTTGCTGATAACCGAATGAGTGCTTGGTGATGGGAAGTGCAGACAGCATGACTTTCGGAGAACAGGTCTCTCTCACACACAGCAAAGAGGCCATCTTCCCTGTGAAGACTGTAAAAGTTCTAAAATTGCACTACACTTGACCAAAAATAGTTTCTCAAACGCTCCCTGCCTCCCTGTAGATACAGCCACACTGTCTGCGCAGCTGGTACCAGCGCTGGCGATTGGCTAAGGAAAGTAAACATCGCTGAAGAGTGAATTTTTAAACTTAATTTAAACTAAACATTTAATCTTGTAGCAGACTGAGTGGGACTGTCAGATGGAGTCTGATTCCTGTTTAGAATACCTGTCAAGACTCAAGTAACTTTCCAGACCAGTGGAACTTTTATGGAGTTACTTTGTGAAGTGCCAAATACACATTTGAACAGTGTGACCTGCCACCCAATACTTATCTCATACATTTAAGATAAATACTTGGCAAAGTGCTCTTTAGCTGCCTCAGTATTTACTTTCTTAATTTAACTGTATTTACTAGAGCTGCTGGGACTTTTAGCTGTGTGCCGTCTTTTTGCTAAATTGCATTTGGGTTATACTGCCTGAATCCCATATACAACACATTCACCATCACAACATGCCTCCATTCTTCTAACCTCCTGCCACTAACTCCCAGTGTCTAGCTGCCCTTTCATCTGGCAAAAGACTTTGTCATTAAATCCATGGCAATGTTTTCATAGAATCTCAGAGTAGGAAGTACCTCAGGAGGTCATCTAGTCCAACCCCCTGCTCAAAGCAGGACCAATCCCCAATTTTTGCCCCAGAATCCTAAATGGCCCCCTCAAGGATTGAATTCACAACTCTGGATTTAGCAGTGCTCAAACTGCTGAGCTATCCTGAGCTTAAATGTAGCCAGTTATGGATTTGTACGCAGTAAAACCTGCCTTAGAGACCACCTCTGAAGAGAGATCACCTGTCACGAGCGACTGCTTGCAGAGGCCCCAGAACCATCACTCTCTGCCATGCAAACTTTTGAAGAGAGACCACCTCTTACAAGCGACCACTTTTGCTAACTCCGATGAGTGGTCGCTCTTGGCAGGTTTTACTGTAGTACATTCACTGTTGTTACTAATTTAGATATTCAGTCTGCAAACTTTGGTGCATAGCATCCATTCATTTGTAGAGGACTTCCAGTCTTTAGAGAGCAGCTCAATAGATGCTTCGAACTCTTGGGTGATTCTTTCTATAACACTCTTGCAAATCTTCACATCAGAGGTTCAGAAGAACTTTGATTTTTGAAAGAGCATTTCCAACAGATGGAGTTGGATGTTTGGTTTGATTTCAGTTCACACATCAAATGGCAGAGTTTGACTCTTTATCTGCATCAGTTGTGATCAAGGGAGGCTATTTTCTTTAAAGTGTGTACAACTCCTTTCCAGTAGCACCTTCAATGTGCTAGGTGCTGTACAAACACAAAAGAAATCATGGTCGCTGCCTTGAACAGTTACACTTAGTGGCGGTGGTGAGGAAAGTCAGAACAAACAGAAGACAGGGAAAAGGGGAAGAGCAAACAGTTAAAGTGGCCTCAGAGCAAATGTCTACATCCTGGTCATACAAATTTGCATTGATACTGTTTGTTTTTAAATGTACTGTACTGGCAATTCCAAATTATCTTACAGCCAATCCATCATAGTTAGTTGTACATGTGTCATAGTAGAAGTTGGTCTGTAGCAGAGATTTGAATGAGGAGAGGGCAGTGATGTGGGGGACCAGGTCTTGAGGCATGTTCCATGCAGAAAGGGTGCTATGAAAGAAGGCCTGAAGACACTGATGGGAGAGACAGATAAGTGGCATGCTGAGGCTGGATCTACTGGCAGAGCAGAGCGGATGCTAGTGCATCAGGGTGACCTGAAATGAGATTCAGGCTGATAAGCAGGAATGGGCAGAGTTATCAGGATCTTGAAGGCAAGGCGAGCTATTGCAAGTGTCTGTTGGCTTGCTGTAAGGATCAGTATTGAAAACATTGTCTTGAATTAGTAGACTGGACAATGGCAAAGCAAGTGATGTACCATACATATGGCAGTACCACAGTAACAGTGGAGTTTCCACTGAGGAACCTTCAAGTGATTGCTGCATTTTTTTATAATGCAATACTGTGCTGTATTTCAGCGAAACTGTGTAAATAGCACGTCAGCACTGTACTTTCATAATCTCTCCTTTTCTAAGCAATTATCATGGAAAATTTAGATACTTTGGTTTTATGAAATCCCTTTAATCTGAAATACTTTGATGTATCCCAGTTTAGCATCTGCATTTTAATCTGTTTTATGACACCCCCCCCCCACAATTTTTATGAAAGTTTTGAGCCTTTCAAAACCCTCCAAAATGTACCTGATTGTGTCTGTCAAAACACACAGAGAAAAGACTATATTTTGGTTAGTTGGCATACATCACTTTTTAGTGGTGTGAGCTATGATAGAGAACACATCCATGATATAGGTATTTCCATAATAATATAAGGGATTCAGATACTGTGGTGACAAGTGTGGTACAAAAACCTAGGTAATAACTTTTTAGTTATTAATATAGTTTGTTTGAAGTGTAATTTTCCTTTTACCAGTGTAGTATGGAGAAAAGAAAAAATATCTCTCTACTTTTTTGTCTTATCAGCTTGGCATTTGTATATGAAAGTATATGTTTGTATATTTCTAGAGCATATTTCAGGAAGATTTTTTTCTTTTAGTTTTTAACTAAATATATATTGGGAAAACTCTGGGTTATAGTTTAATCATTGCTATAGCTTATCAAAAAAAGTCAGAATGACCTTTCGTTGCTGCATTTTGTGCTTTTGTTGGCAAAGTTAAAGTCTGTTTGGAACACGCTAGTGAAATCAGAGTATTTGGAAAAAAAAAAGGAACTCAACAATAGAAGAATGGGCTTTTGAGGGGACATTAGAAATATAATAAAAAGCCCTGATTCATTTAAGCAGTAATGATAATGAGGAAGGGCATTTCTAGGCAGCTAATGATTGAGTGGAGAAGCTGAGGGTGAGAGCAAGTTAACAAATACTCAGCCAGTCAGGAAATGCCCAACATAGTTATGCCTAATGTAAGATATTGAAGTCACTTTTCATACCTTGACAGTTAGTCTTACTGGCCCTGATATTTCAGTGGGGCTCTACCATATTACAGGGGTCCACCCCCTCGGACCTCATTACAGGACTGAGCTCATTGTCAGTTATGGTTCTGTTGGGTTCTTTGTTTTTGTATAATCAGGTGTGTCTGTCCCATAAAAATAAAAATATTGAGAAAAAAATTTAACTGTACTTTATGTTATCATGCATCTGGTGTTCTGCTGCTCTTAGCAGTTAGTGCCTACAACTGGTTCGATTGAATTGGGTGGGAAAACTCCCTTTCACAAATAAGAAATCAGGACTTCATTCTCAGTTATTTCTCTAGGTTTATTAAAAAAGCAATAAGATCCAATGAGAATATATTTTTATTACTGCACACTACAGAAGGTGGTGCTGGCATTTGACTTTAGTTATTTGAGAAGAGCAAAGGAACTATCCGGAAAAGGTTAATTCTTAATGTACAATGAGAAATACAGATCAGTGAGGAAAATTATCAGACTCATGGTTATTATTGGATTTAGCTGTCTGAGAAATGACTTCTTTCTCTGTGACTGACCTCCCACAGTAACTACCTCCCACTAGAATGCGAGAATGTCCCAACCAGTGCCTGTGAGCGCAGGAGACAGAACTTCGTGGGAGCTGGACCAAGACTATAGCGCACACTCACACATGAGATAATAATCACCACAGACCCCGCCGAGTTCAAAAATAAATACCAAACCCATCTCTTCAACTTAGCTTTACCTGGAGAAAGTCTATACACCTACAACTAAACTAATCAAGCTATTTTTCCTATGGAATGGGGTGGAAGAGAGAGAGAGAGAGACTATCTTTTATTCTAATTTGAAATACTTGACAGGTTCCATGGTGAGCAGGGCCAAACCTAGATAGACGGGCAGATAGATTCATGGCATGTTAAAAGCCTAATCCAACACCCCCTGAAATCAGTGGAAGGATTCACATTGAATACAATGGACATTGCATCAGGCCTAAATGTAGTATGGACAATACTCATGGAATTGTTCTTTGAACACACAGGGGAGTGTTCTCTTTACCATCTGTCTCTCAAAGTTACATCCATAGGTCTGGTCTATACACAATTTTTCTACTGATTCAATTATATTTGTTAACAAGTGGTTACACTGGTGCAAACCTCTAGTGTGGATGCAGGTTTACTGACATAAACACCTTGACACTGGCAGAGTTTATTCTGGTCACTTTACTTAAATGTAAAGCGTATAACTGCATCCATGCTAGAGGCTGCACCAGTGTAACTATATCTATTTCTAAACCAACATAGTTAAATGAGTTCAAAATCTGTGTGTGTAGAAAGGTCCCCCGCAGGAGGATTTCAGGACCCATCAAGAACTCTTAAAGAGGAGAGGAGATGGAGGAGCCCTCAGACTCCCTGTTTAACATGCTGTCCCTGTTGGCACCAGGTAGGGTGGCCTTGCCCCTCCATGAAGGGGTGGCTAAGATTTCAAATGCCCCATGGCAAACACCAGCCTCGTTGGCCTCCATCTCTAAGAAGGCGGAACGCAAGTTCTTTATACCCACTAAGGGGCATGAGTACTTGTATACCCACCTGGCTTCCAACTCCCTGGTGGTCAAGTCGGTCAACTACAGGGAACGGCAGGGTCAGCCAGCCCCAACCCCAAAGAACAAAGACTCTCAGAGACTGGACTCTTTCAGAAGGAAAATGTATTCATCTTCGAGCTTCCAGTTACGAGTCACAAACCATCAGGCTCCCCTGGGCCGGTACAAATTCAATCTGTGGGGCTCCCTGCCCAAGTTTGAGGACTCCCTCCAGGACCACAATAGGAAGGAGTTCAAGGCGCTAGTGGAGGAAGGGGCAGCGGCCGCTAGGGCATCCCTGCAGGCAGCCTCGGATGCCGAGGACATGGCCGCACAATCCATGGCCTCTGCGGTGTCCATGAGACGGGTGTCATGGCTCCTGCTCTCTGGACTGTCCAGCGAGGCGCAGTCTTCCATGCAGGATCTCCCATTTGACAGGAAAGCTCTATCTGTGGCGGAAACAGATACAAGGCTGCATGGCATGAAAGACTCCCTCACGACCCTACAGACTCTATGTCCCAGCTCCGGCAAAACCTAAGTTCAAGCTGCAGCAGACTCCCGCCCAGCTGCCCTCCTGAAGTATGAGGCTGCCCATAAGAAGCAGTGGGACTATAAGAGACGCCCTTAGAGGCAGTCTTGGCCTTCCCCCCAGCCTGGGTCCTCCAAGGGCAAGCAGGCAGGGAAAAGGCGCTTTTGACGGGATGCTTGGGTGCACGCCACCAGTCCTCATCAGGGATCCACCCCCAGTAAAGCTTCCCTTCTCCAACCGGTTGTGTGCTTTCCTCCCGGAATGGTCACGGCTAAGCTCGGACCGATGGGTCCTCAACACCATCTCCCGGGGTTACACCATCCAGTTTACTTCCTCCCCACCAAACCACCCCCAGCTCAAGCAGGAGGTAGGGCTGCTCCTAGGACTAGGAGTGATAGAGGCAGTGCCCGAGGAGTTCATGGGCCAGGGGTATTACTCCTATTATTTCCTCCTCCTGAGGGCCAAAGAGGGGTTCAGGCCCATCCTGGATGTGCGAGGTCTGAACCAGTACATGATGAAACTCAAGTTCAGTATGGTTTCCCTGGCCTCCATCATCCCCTCCCTGGATCCCAGGGACTGGTATGCTGCCCTCCATCTACAGGATGCATGCTTCCACATCCACATATCTGAGGGGCACAGGCGCTTCCTCCATTTCGTGGTGGGACAGAATCATTACCAATTCACAGTCCTCCCATTTGGTCTGTCCATTGCCCCCAGGGTGTTTACAAAATGCATGTCGGTGGTAGCAGCCTACCTCAGACCAGGGGGGTTCCAGATATTTCCCTATCTGGACGATTGGCTTGTCAAGGGCACCTCCTGGTCGCAGGTGAGGGATCACGTGGTGCTCCTTCTGTCCACGTGCACCGCCTTGGGCCTGTTGGTAAACAACACCAAGTCTACGTTAATCCCGCTCCAATGCACAGAGTTTATCAGGGCGCTCCTGGATGCAGCGTCGACCAGGGCCTTTCTCCCGCCAGACAGATTCGGGACCCTGAAAGGTCTCATCGACTTGGTCACAAGGTTCCTGGTGACAACAACCAGGGTTTGCCTGCAGCTCTTGGGTCACATGTCGGCATGCATGTACGTGGTCCGTCACGCCAGACCCAGGATGAGGCCTCTCCAGCTCTGGTTGGTCTCAAAGTTCTCTCAGGCCATGGACAGGATGGACAAGGTCCTCTCCATGCCAGACTCTGTGATCACCTCCCTACGGTGGTGGTCCGCCCCAAACAACATGCTCTAAGGAGTCCCATTCAGGGACAGGGCCCTGTCGTTGGAGCTGGTGTCCGATGTGTTGGATCTTGGTTGGGGGGCCCATGTGGGGAACTTTCAGACCCAAGGCCTGTGGTTAGCTCAAGACCTGACCCTACATATAAACGTCAAGGAGCTCAGTGCAGTGCAGCTGGCATGTATGGCCTTCCGCTCTCACCTGGAGGGCAAGGTAGTCAGGGTCCTCATGGATAACATGGCCTCGATGTTCTATATCAACAGACAAGATGGGGCCCCATCCTCTGCCCTCTGCCATGAAGCCCTCAGGCTCTGGGACTTCTGTATAGCCCACGACATCCACCTGAAGGCCGAGAGGGCGGATCACTTAAGCAGGGACTTTTCCTCGCAACATGAGTGGTCCCTCCACCGGACGTGGCCCACCGGCTCTTCTGAAGGTGGGGAACTCCCCAGGTGGACCTATTCGCAACTCAGCAGAACCGGCGATGCCCCCAGTTCTGCTCCTGGGGGACCTGGGGAGGGGCGCTATCTCCGATGCCTTTATCTGTCCTGATCCGGCTGGCTTCTCAACGCCTTTCCCCCATTCCCTCTAATCAGCAGGGTCCTGGAGAAGATAAAGACGGATGAGGCCTGGGTCCTCCTGATTGCCCCGGCGTGGCCCAGGCAGCATTGGTACAGGACCCTCACGGGCTTGGCAGTAGCTCTGCCGTGGCCATTGCTGCTCTGCCCGGACCTGCTCTCTCCGGACCAGGATCACCTCCTCCATCCTAACCTAGCGGCTCTTCACCTTACGGCGTGCCTGTTCAGTGATTAGGTGGAGAGGAAAGGATGTGTTCAGAACAGGTTCAGTACATCCTCCTCAAAAGTAGATGGCCCTCCACTCGCCGCGCTTATTTGGCGAAGTGGTCCTGTTTTCTAGGTGGGCGGCCGACCAGGGTGTCTCCCCTGTGGCCGCCCCTATCCAGCTTATCCTTGATTACCTCCTCCACCTGAGGGTCCAGGGCCTGGCACCCTCGTCAGTCAAGGTGCACCTGGCAGCCATATCAGCCTTCTATCCGCTGGTGCAAGGGCACACGGTATTTTCCTATGCTGTGACTGGCCAGTTCCTTAAGGGTTTGGACCGTCTTTTTCCATATTCTAGAGCCCTGGTCCCACAGTGGGACCTAAACCTGGTGTTGACTCATTTCATGGGGCCCCCGTTTGAACCACTGGCCACGTGGTTCTGGTCTCACCTCTCATGGAAGGTTGCAATCACATCAGCTAGGTGAGTCTTGGAGCTCAGGCCCCTGACCTCCGAGCCGCCGTACACGGTCTTTTATAAGGACAAGGTCCAGCTTTACCCACACCCCGCGTTCCTCCCGAAGGTGGTGTCTGCCTACCACATGGGTCAGGACATTTTTCTACTGGTCCTCTGCCCCAAACCTCATGGGTCCAGTGAGGAGCACCACTTCCACGTGCTCGATGTGTGGTGGGCTTTGGTTTTCTATCTCGAGCGGACCAGGCTGTTCAGAAAGTCCTTGCAACTGTTCATCACCTCGGCTGAGCATGCGAGGTGCCAGCCGATTTCCACTCAGTGGCTTTCCAATTGGATCACTTTGTGCATTTGCTCCTGTTATGAGCTGGCGGGTGTCCCCCTGCCACCCACTGTGAGGGCACACTCGACTCGGGTGCAGGCCTCGTCAGCTGCCTTCGTGGCCACGTCCCCATCCAGGACATTTGTAGGGTCACGTGGTCTTCGGTTCACACGTTCAGCTCACATTATGCGATCGTCTCCCAGGCCAGGGATGATGCCAGGTTCGGCAGGGCGGTACTCCGTCCTTGGAACTTATGAACTCCTACCCACCTCCAACAGATATAGCTTGGAATCACCTACTGTGGAATACACATGAGCAATCACTCAAAGAAGAAAATACAGTTACCTTTTCCGTAACTGGTGTTCTTCAAGATGTGTTGCTCATGTCTACTGCACATCCTTCCCTCCTTCCCTTCTGTCAGAGTTGTCTGTCAAAAAGGAACTGAGGGTGGGGGGAGTGCGCAGCTCCCCTTATACCGTGCCAGGCAGGCGCCACTCCAAGGGTTGTGGGGGGCGCTCCCCCCCCCACGGGTACTGCTAGGGGAAAAATTTCCAGCACCAGGGCATGTGGCAAGCATGCACACCTATTGTGGAATAGACATGAACAACACATCTCGAAGAACACCAGTTACGGAAAAGGTAACTGTCTTTTCTTTTTGATTTAATTTCTTATGTCTGTCCAAAGGTGAATTATTTATTGAGTGTAAATGCACCTTCATGCTGATATCAACCTGTTCTTTAGCTCGTTTTGAATGCTAGGAAAGTGTGGAAAAATGCATTTCCCCCACTTTCTAACCACATTCTTTTGAACAAGATATAGCAAAAATGGCTCATATTTGGAAGTGCATCTTAGTGCAGTTCACCCTAAAGAGTATGCACTTTCCTACATTCTTTGTGAAGGAAAGATTCAAAATAAAACAAGTCATAAGCAATTGAAACATCACTTCTGAGCATGCTCAGTAGGCATCTGCTAGGATCTTTATCAGTCTAATGAAGCAGAGTCCCCTTATTACAAGATTTTACATTTTCGTTGTTTGGTCTGTCCGTAGGCCTTGGGCATGGATGGGGGCTTCTATCTTCAGGATAGTCAGAAGAAAAAATTACAGATGTCTTGTTGAAACCACAGCAAAATTTCCATTAAAACCTGCCTTGACAATGTGTGAGAGGGAAAAAATCCTAGGCTATTTTGTGCATTACTTTGCATGCCACCATCTTGTTTGACGGATGACTTTTTTTGGATGACAGTCCATTTATTTATTTGAAATACAGCTTTCACATAAACAGCACACGTAGCTTAGTTTTAGCAAGGGCATTTATCTTCAGTTTTTGGGGGTGTGTGTGTGACTTGTGACACATAGGTGTTAGATCCTCTTGAAGCAAGTGCCACATAAAAAACTCAGCTGTTGGATATTAAATCCTGCCTAACTATCTTAGTCACTTTCGAAATACCTGGTTTCAGAGTAGCAGCCGTGTTACTCTGTATTCGCAAAAAGCAAAGGAGGACTTGTGGCACCTTAGAGACTAACAAATTTATTTGAGCGTAAGCTTTCGTGAGCTACAGCTCACGAAAGCTTACGCTCAAATAAATTTGTTAGTCTCTAAGGTGCCACAAGTCCTCCTTTTTTTTAGAAATACCTGTCATCTATGCTTCTTTGTACAGCAAGATAGCCAGAAAATTCCTTAGGTTGCTTTGTGTTTTGCTTTCTCTCTCTTGCTCTCCCATAACGGGCTGAATTTTGTCTATATATATATATATATATATATAAAAAATGTTAACATGTATCTTTTCATATAGACCATGCCCTTGCTCAATGCGCTTTAATATCCTCAGGGGATGTCAATATTTACACAAACCAATGGTTTGTCCTCAAACACATTAATGAGGGTTCTGCCAAACTACTGACGACCTGGAATTGATTGACCTGGCTAACAGCCCTTTGTTGTCCAATGAAGTATAAAAGACGGTACTAATTGTATGAATGTCATATAGATTCCCACCCACCTGAAACCATGAGGGTGCTATTAGTGGCTCTAGTGTATATTCCATTCATCTTAGCTATAGAAAGGTAAGAAAGCATTTCAAATATCACAGAATGGTCCTTATAGTGCATTTTGTTCTCCACTGATTTCCTGGAATGATCTTTGTGTGTTTAAAAAAAAAAACATTGGCATTTGAGTGATACAGAAAGGAAGTCCAGTTAAAATGGTTTGTATTTATTTTGTTTGCTTAGGATCCCTTTAGTTCGATTTAAATCCACCAAGAGGCAACTCCGGGAAAAGGGAGAACTGGAGGAATTTTTGAAAAATCATCAGCCTGACATTTTTGCTCGGAGATATCTGCATTGCTTCCCTTCAGATATTTTTCTACCAGCTGCTTCAGAAAGGCTATATGACTACATGAATGTGAGTATGTTCTTGTGTAATAGACTGTAAAGGGTTATTTATGGTACTGAAGGGAGGTTTTGTTCAGCACACTAGTTCTATTCTCTTGTAAAAAGTTTTGCAAGTTGAGATTAATTGTGTATCTGTTTAAACTAGATTCTTTGCATCCTTATAAATGAGCTTGCCAGTGTGCAAAAAACTGATCAAGTAACATAAGTAAAATTAGGATAGACATGGGACCTACTTAGAATTTCCCTCTAGTTTAGAAACTATGGCCCTGCAATGAGTCACACGAACCTCTGTTGACTTCACTGGGGCTCACATCTATGTGGGAGGCCCAGCAACATCCATCAGAAATCTGACATGTTACACAATAAACCAAAATGTCATCTTGTTTGAACACGTTAGGTCACAAATAAATTCTTGTAAAAATCTGTGTTAATAAAGACGTGGGTAATATGAATGGAGTTTTTGCTATTATTATTTATTGTCCCCAAAGTGCAAGAGGCACTTCGGAGATAAAAATGTCAGGCCTGCCTTAACCCTGAAGAATTTCCCATCTAAACAGATCTCAGATTTGGGGGACTACGTTGGATGGGATATTATATCACACAAGTTTCAGAGTAACAGCCGTGTTAGTCTGTATTCGCAAAAAAAAGAGGAGTACTTGTGGCACCTTAGAGACTAACCAATTTACACAAGTGATTTGAGCTTGTGAACACCATGTTTCTTGGTTTAGAGTTTTGTTTGGTTTTCTAATTGATTGGTTATTTTGTTAACATTTATCAAAAGGACAGGGCTAGGTTATACAGGCTTTTTGGAGGAGATAGTGTTTGTATGCAAGAAGGTAGAAGCATGGCAGATTGGGTCAATGAGAGGGGGTTCCAAGATGGGTTGGGGGGTACAAGGAAAAAGGCCCCAGAGGTGAGCATGGAAGAAGAGCATGAAGGGTTAAAAACAACTTCCTTTAGAACTAAAGCTGGCCAGAATTTTCCAAATGTAGAATTTCTGAAAACATTTTTATTGACTGTTCGAATTTTTACAGAAAACATCCTGAAAATTTTTGTTGAGAAGGTTTTGTTGTTTTTTTTAAACTAGCAGTTGAGCTGGTCAATAAAACCAATAACGAGTCAAAAAATGTCTGTGAAACCTTTTACTGCTGTTTTGACCAGCTCTGCTTAGAACACTTGCACTCTAGCCAGAGGGAAGTGTGGGTAGTGACCAGAGTAGTCCTGAGGTGAGCCCTGCCCTGGGGGGAGATAGCAAGAGGTGTGTCCCTGAGCAGGGCCCTGTCCTGGCCTGAGGGGAGGTAGAAGTGGGGGTAGCCTTGAGGAAAGCCCTGCCTGGGCCTAAGGGGGATGAGCAGAACTGAGGCCACCCTGTCAATTGCTAAATCTTTTTGTCTCATCTTACAGTTTAAAAAATGGAAATGATCAATTATTTAGTTTTTCTCCAAGTGGCAAATGCAGGAGTTGACCATTCCAAACTCCCCCCACTACTGGCACTTTGACTATGAGCGCAGCTGAGCAGATTCTGTCTATAATCCAGCTAACCCAGAGGTGGTGCTAACCCTTTGGGAGTTTTAGGCAGGAATATTTTTGCCCTCCCCCCAACACATAATAAGTGAACAGGGAGCCCAGAGGTGGTGCTAACTCATTGGGAGTCTTCGGTAGGAATATTTTTGCCCCCCCAACACATAATAAGTGAACAGGGGGCCCAGAGGTGGTGCTAACCCATTGGGAGTCTTCGGTAGGAATATTTTTGCCCCCCCCAACACATAATAAGCGAACAGGGCGCCCCGTTGAGCTGCTGGGGCCCTAAGCAATTGCTTAGTCTGCTTATGACTAGCGCCGGCTCTGAACAGGCCACTGCCCTACAATGAATTTCATATAGTGGGTGGGATCCCATGCACTCTTCCACCCACCAATAAAATTAAAACCCCCTAAACAATAGCATTTCTGGTTTTGCTTCCTGGGTCTTAACTGATGAGCATTTTTTGAAGATACGAATACTAGAAATACATTTGCTAGTAGAATGATTTATATCCTTACTATTTCACTTGTAAGTGGAGGGACTACTTAATTTAAACAAAGCTTCCCTGCTTATGAATTATGATCCCTTTGCCCTCCAGCTTTGCATAATGATATATCTGTATCTAGTAGCAAGGGACCACAAGGAGGCCTGGGATGGGCACACTTTTCGTTTTGTAGCATATAATAAATAAATAGTACTATGACCCAGTTAGGATAAAGTAAGATCCCACTTCCACCTGTTCTGATGAGGGGAATTGGAACAGGTGATCCTCAGGGTGAAGTTAAAAGAACAGAAGCCTAGGGTACAATTTAGATAAAATTTACCACAACGCACCCTAACTTTAGTTTACTATAGAAAAAATTCTTAAATCTTAATCTGCTCACTGAGTGATGTAGTTGGAAGGGCCTGCTTAGCTCTGATTGAGTGCTTGTCATTGTATCTAGAGAAAGTTATGGATCATGCCCCAAAGGGATTTTCAGTTTTAAACATACAGGCAATAACATGCTTCCCACAAATAACACACTAGTTAATTAATCTCAAAATGTTGCAGGTTTTTCCATTTAACCATATTATTTATTATTATTAATGCGCTAGGTTCTGTACAGAAATGGATACAAAGATAAGGTCCCTGCTCTCAAGAGCTTACAATCTAATTTTACAGATGATGCACTAAGGCGATAAACAATAGTGGCGGAGGACAAGGGTTACAGTAATAAATAAAATCAAGCTGCGACTTAGTGGAGGCATGTGCTTATCCAGGTGCTCTTTTACACATAACTCATGCTGCTGTTTTTACTGACTTATCTAATGTAGAAGGTAAGTTCCTGGGGCAGAGACCACGTTCCAATCAGTGCTGAGCACATTAATAGCAACTAATACATTCATCATAAACATTCAAATATTTGCATCTATACAGAATATTTTGGCACCGGAGAGGCTTTTCTATCTACATCGGATGCCAGAAATGCCCCTATTCCTAAAAATAGGTCTCCTAATGCTGCAGTGCTATTCCATAGGCAGATATGGGCACTAAGCACTTGGAGCCTGAAAGCTGATAAGCTCCTTCAGAGTTCACATGTTCACAGATTATCTCCATCTGCCTTTTATAGAAAAGAGCCTTCTGTATTTTCTATATTCCTCTGATAGGTTTTGTGTGGTGCATCAGGTGGAGTCTTAAGCGGAGACTGAATTTGATCATCTTGTTTTAACTGACTAATTACTACTGACTAGAATACATTCAAACAAAAATATACAGCTGTGTGCCCCAGTGAGGTGATAGTTGCATTGCCAGTTGGGTTAATATTCAGAGCTTTCTAAAATCAGTAGGGCTAGATCTTGCATTTCTTACTAGGATGAAGCTCCCAGACCTTCCTGTTGCCTTCAACAGGAGTTTTGCTGGAATTTACTGTAGGATTTTGCCTATCATTTGTAAGAGTTTGGGGATTGATTTTGCTTCCATTTTAGCCAATGGAAAAACTCCAGGATTGACTTCTTGCACTTGAAGTGCTGAAAAGCTATGCCACATCCTGAAATCTGCCGTACGTGGCCACTCATGGGACTGGAAAGAATTGGTTGCCTGGTAGAGGTAGCATTTAATTAAAAGTCAAATAATTAGATTGGAAACACTGAGGATTTTTACATTGTACCTTTGTCTGTCTTTTCTTCAAGGATAGTTTGCACTGATATACTGCTAAACTGACTGAGTATATTTTTCCCCCAGGCCCAGTACTATGGGGTGGTAAGTGTTGGCACCCCACCTCAGAAATTCACAGTGGTGTTTGACACAGGATCATCCAATTTTTGGGTCCCTTCAGCTTATTGCATCAGCGAAGCCTGCAGTAAGAGACGTTATGTTCCTTTGTGCTTCTAATGGTTTAATTCACCTTTTAAAGTAGCTCCCCTGCAATGAATGCACTTTGTTGGAAAATGTCTTTAACAGAAAACCAAACACATTTCTTGAGTGTTCAGCAGAGTCTCACATACCTTCAGTTCACACCCCTATTTTACAACAATTCCACTGACTTGCAGTTTTATTCATGTTGAGCAACAGTGGAGGGAGTCGATAATCTCCTGTTATATTCAGATTAATTCCAGTTCCATATGCTCTGGAATTTGTCATTGCTAGTTAGACACAACAGGGGTGAGAGAAAGTGCGAGGTGAAAGGATTAGTCCATGCTGGTGAGGTGGGTAAGAAAGAGGAGTCACTAGAAAGAATGTCTGTGTTGCTTATCTCAGAGTTAGCTGCTGAGCTACACTAATATGTCTGCTCCACCTCACACAACTTATGGTGTGGTGGATAAGCCTCAGAAACAGCATTCAAACTTCATGCTGCCAGAGACATCTGAGACAAGAGAAGACAGAGAGAAAATCTCAGAGTGAAGTACTGGAATCTAAAGGCTATAGATGTGTCCATTAGGGAGAAATGAACAGGTTAATATTTCAGTGGAATCTGTATTTAGGAGCACAAGCAGCTGGATAATATTCATAACCTCAGATATGGATCTCAGTCCGACTGGAGAATCCAGCTGCTGCCCTCCCCATCCCTCAATAGGTCTGGGTGGTCTCTGAGTTGGTGCAATCTTCTAAGAGAAGATTTTTGCTCTTGCAACAACTCTTTCCCCTTCCTGACATCTTCAGATGGCAACCAGCTCATGCGTTCATCCTGCTACTAAACGGGGTGGGGGAGGAGGTACTGCATGCACGGTCTTATTTACATCAATATTGAGACACAGTGCTCTCAGGAACCTTGGCCATGATGTCCAAACCCTGAGTGTCTTTTCCTGGGGTGGGCATCTTCTCTCTGTTATGCAGCAGTGGAAGTGGAAAGGCTCCTCCACTGCAGCGGCTGCTGCTACACTGATCTTTTGACTCTGGGGTTGCAAGATGTCTCAGAGTTCACTGGGCTGAAGGAAAATGTGAAAGGATTTGTGGAAGGAGTGGGCAGACTTTGCTGTGCATCCCCTAGAGAAACAGGATGGGTAGAGCAGAAGAGAGAGAAGTAAGATTCTGCCCTCTAAATATGTCAGGAAGATGGCAGGGAAGGATAGGTTTGAAGGCCCTCATTGGCACTGTCATTGCATTACTATTTTAAATTCCATTCTTCCTGTGCCTCACTGTAGCCGTGATATGCACCTTCTCTTGCTGCAACAGTTGCTAATTGACAATTAAATACTATGAAAAATCAGAGGCAAAAGAAACATCAGAAAGTTAAAAAAAACCTGTGGAAATAGCTGGATAAAAAAAAAATTTTTTTGATACAAAACGGAAATCAATCAATTGCTGAGATATTTTCAGAATAGGGAGAAAAGTGCAGGGTTTATGGGATGCAGAGACTCTTGCCTGCTTCCCTTCATCTGTTATTTTGCTTCTCCAAACAATGTGTTTTATTTGCCTATCAGCTAGTCCTGTGTCTCAGAAATCTGGTACATTCCTGATAACCTTATCTTCAGTGCTAAGGGTGAAGTTTATTTTCACAGGGATGCATCAAAAATTCAAATCATTTCTATCAAACTCCTATCAGCATGGAGGGCAGGCCTTTGCCCTACAGTATGGTACTGGGCAGCTTCTAGGCATTGCTGGCAAAGACACATTACGGGTGAGTGGAACCCTAACACCATCGTAATCATCGCTCTCTGTATTGGTTGTTTATGGCTTTCCAGGTGGTTAAGATGTTAGTATTGACCTACAAAGACCTGAGTAGATTGGGGCCTGCCTTACCTGGGGGGAGAGACAGTGACTCATGTCATATTGCCACAGATGCTATAAGTATAGAGGCTTGAGCTGAAGCCCCTCGGGGACGGAGTGTGGAGAGGGAAGTAGAGAGCCCTCAGCACAGTGTTCTCTGTGAGAAGCCCTGGTCTTCAAAAGTTCCTTCCTTTGTGGTCCAAAACAGCACAAATCTGCTGACCGTGAGCAAGGCCTAACTGTATGCCCAGCGTTTTGAGGATAAAGTTGGTATTGCTTGGGTTTGATTTTATCTTTGGCTTTGGGGTGAGGAGCAAGCTAGTTCAAGCTGACTGACTGTATTGTCAGTTTACAGCAAATGTGCCGAGAGCCTAGAAAAGGCACCTTTTCATGTATTATTGATGCCTCAAAACTTCGTTAACGCCGAGCTGTTTGATGATGGTGCCCCGTAGCCTTCCCGAACGTTGTGTTCAGCAAAACACCAACCCGTGAAACCCAGGAAATACAAAGTTAAGGTACAGGCCACTCCTGCAATGCAACCTTAACTCTGCCCCCGGGAGCTAGCAATAGCCATTGGGAATGGTTCACAAAAGGGATGCCATAATAAGTAGCCAGCAGGAAATTCTAAGAGGCTGTAACATTATTTGTGTTGTGTTCCACAGATCTGAATTCCAGCATTTATCTGCATTCATGTCAGCTGCGTTCACTGTGTTAGTGTAGTTGTACTGAATGTTGGAGGGCTTACACTGGAGCAAGTTGGTACGATTGTTACTGTGGGCACGGCTACACGAGAGAGTTTACAGCTGTGCTGCTGCAAACTATCTAATGTAGCCACTCTAAGCCAAAGGAGAAAGGTCTCCCCTCAGCTTATCTACTCTAGTCCCTGTGAGCAGCGGCAGCTATGTTGGCTGGAAAACTTCTGTCCACACCAGCACTTATGTTGGTGTAATTTATGTCACTTGGGGGGGGGGGGTAATTGATTCACCCCCCTGAGTGACACGCTATGTCAACATAAGCTGTAGAGTAGACATAGTCTGTTGTATGACGAGAGGTGCATGAATATATCAGAGGATCACAAGTGCCTCATTTAAGTGCTGACTTCCGTAGATTGTGTCAGTGTCGATGCATGGGGTGATCTTGTTATCTGGGTTGTCAGAAGCATGGTGGCTCCCAGGGCTGGTGAGGGGTTAGTGAAGGCAATGCCTCAGAAGGAATTCTCAGGCTAGGATGAAGGGGAGGTAACAGTTAGTTAGTTTGGGATGGTTTGTGCGGAATTGGCTCAGTGTTTGAGTGTAGGCCAGGTGTAAGTAGCTCCTGTTTGCTACATCAGACCTAACCTGAGTTTTGTCTTAGCTAAGACTTTGTCCTACAGTGCTCTTGTGCTCTGATCCCAGAATATTCTATAGCATCTGTAGAACACTAGTATGTGGTGTTGGCATGTTGAGACATTGCTCAAAAAGGGCAGAGTTAGGTTGCATTGCCAGGGAGGGGAATGTGTACTTTAACTCTGTAGTTCTTGGTTTTCAGCAGTTTGGGTGCAGCTGAACTCAGAGTTCTGAAAGGGCAGGTGACTCGGCCAGAGAACCTTAACTCTGTGTTAACAAAGCTTTTGGGCACTTAATTTCCTTGCATTTTTTAAAATAATTTTTCAGTATCCTCATGCATCGCAGCTCAGCTTTCCCCCTCCACTCCTGCTGGATCCCTGGCAATGATTACCCTGGCCACAGAATGCACAGGCTGCATGTGAGTCCCTTCACTGTCCCAGTATCATCTTCTCATCTCCTTGCATGTCCAACTCAGCCCTCCTCCCCACAAAGAAGTGAGTGTTGGAATGGAACCTGCTGGTGGGGGAGCTGGGGAGAAGATGCAGGAACAATGCAGGGACTAGCATGGAGTCAGTGAGGATGTTTTTTGAAAGGGAGGCAGACACGGGAGGTGGAAATGGACGTGGGGAGTTTTGGAGGACAGATGTGAAGCCCCCCCAGCATCCTCCAATACATAGTTCTGACCCCTCCTTTCCACTCCACTCTTCCCTGCATTGCTCCAACCCCCTCCCCACCACAGCTCACTGCTCTTAACCACCATGTTCCCCTACCACTGCTCCGACAGCTCCAGCATTCCCTCCATCACAGCCATTGTTCTGACCACCCAAATACCCACAATGCTCAGAGTCCACCCCCTTGCACACCAGATCCACCATCCTCCTTCCCACTCCATGCCCCTGGTAAGCTTGGAAGGGTCATGGGGAAGTCGGGAGTGGTGGGATTGTGAGGAGGGCATGTATTAGTTGGAGGAAGGAAGGGGCAGGAGAGTGCAGATGTAAAGTCTCTACTCCAGATGTGGGCATAGTATATGGGCCCCTTCGTTTTCAGTTTAAACCGATTTTTACCAAAAAATTCTCAGGTTTACAAAAAGTATTCATTTTTTTCCGATTTTCACCCTACTTTTGTATCATTCAAATATATATATATATATAACTTTGTATTAGGAAAATACAATACATTGCATGAGATATATGTATTACGATAATACATTAGACTGTGTGTATATGCAAAGCTGTCTGCTGAAGTAAGGCTATGTATCAGTCTAGAAGATACGACCAATAAACGAACAGGCACATACACAAGCTCTGAAGTGTGTGCGCATCTGAACATACTGATGAATCTTATACCCACCACGTACACATTTAAATCTGCTAGCAGATTACGGTTTAAAGATTTGACACACTAAAATGGGAAGAAAATGAAAATCTTCATCAGAATACATTTCAGAACGCAAGGAAGTATTGGAAAGTTAAAAAAAAAACAGGAAAAAAGGAAGAAGTTGAGAGTGTGCACTGCAAATGGCGTAGCCTATTAAACATAAATATTTATAGGCTAATAGTTCTAAGTGTACAATAGTAAATTATTTATTCAAATGAAAAGTTTTATTTGGGATAAGGCTGTCGATTAATCACAGTTAACTCATGCGATTAACTAAAAAAAATGAATTGCAGTTAAAAAATTAATCTCGATTAACCGCACTTTTAATCACACTGTTAAACAATAGAACACCCATTGAAATTTATTAAATATTTGTGGATGTTCTTCTACATTTTCAAATATATTAATTTCAATTACAACACAGAATACAAAGTATACAGTGCTCACTTTGTCTTATTATTTTTATTACAAAAATTTGCACTGTAAAAATGATAAAGAAATAGTGCTTTTCAGTTCACCTCATACAAGTACTGTTGTGCAATCTCTTTATCGTGAAAATGCAAATTACAAATATAGATTATTTTTGTTACATAACTGAAATCAAAATCAGAACAATGTAAAACTTTAGTGCCTATAAGTCTACTGAGTTCTACTTCTTGTTCAGCCAATCGCTAAGACAAACAAGTTTGTTTACATTTATAGGACATAATACTGCCTGCTTCTTATTTACAATGTCACCTGAAAGTGAGAACAGGTGTTCACATGGCACTTTTGTAGTTGCCGTTGCAAGGTATTTACCTGTCAGATATGCCAAACATCCGTATACCCCTTCATGCTTCGGCCACCATTTCAGAGGACATGCTTCCATGCTGATGATGCTCGTTTAAAAATTTTGTTAATTAAATTAGTGACTCAACTCCTTGAGGGAGAATTGTATGTCTCACCTGCATTCTGCCATATATTTCATGTTATAGCAGTCTTGGATGATGACCCAGCACATGTTAGTTTTAAGAACACTTCCACTTCAGATCTGACAAAACGCAAAGAAGGTACCAATGTGAGATTTCTAAAGATAGTTACAGCACTTGACCCAAGGTTTAAGAATCTGAAGTACCTTCCAAAATCTGAAAGGGATGAGGTATGGAACATGCTAGTGGAGTTCCTCAGGGATCGGTTTTGGGACCAATCTTGTTTAATCTGTTTATTACTGACCTTGGCACAAAAAGAGGGAATGTGCTAATAAAGTTTGCAGATGACACAAAGCTGGGAGGTATTGCCAGTACAGAGAAGGACCGGGATATCATACAGGAAGATCTGGATGACCTTGTAAACTGGAGTAATAGTAATAGGATGAAATTTAATAGAGAAAAGTGCAAGGTCATGCATTTAGGGATTAATAACAAGAATTTCTGTTATAAGCTTGGGACGCATCACTTGGAAGTAAAAGAGGAGGAGAAGGACCTCAGAGTATTGGTTGATCACAGGATGACTATGAGCCACCAATGTGATATGGCTGTGAAAAAAGCTAATGCGGTCTCGGGATGCATCAGGCGAGGTATTTCCAGTAGAGATAAGATGGTGTTAGTACCATTATACAAGGCACTAATGAGACCTCATCTGGAATATTATGTGCAGTTCTGGTCTCCCATATTTAAAAAGGATGAATTCAAACTGGAACAGGTACAGAGAAGGGCTACTAGAATGATCCGAGGAATGGAAACCATGTCTTATGAAAGGAGACTCAAAGAGCTTGGCTTGTTTAGCCTAACCAAAAGAAGGCTGAGGGGAGATATGATTGCTCTCTATAAATATATCAGAGGGATAAATATCAGGGAGGGAGAGGAATTATTTAAGCTTAGTACCAATGTGGACACAAGAACAAATGGATATAAACTGGCCATCAGGAAGTTTAGACTTAAAATTAGATGAAAGTTTCTAACCATCGGTTGAGTGAACTTCTGGAATAGCCTTCCAAGGGAAGCAGTGGGGGCAAAAGACATATCTGGCTTCAAGACTAAGCTTGATAAGTTTATGGAGGGGATGGTATGATGGGATAGCCTAATTTTGGCAATTAATTGATCTTTGACTATTAGTGGTAAATAGGCCCAATGGCCTGTGATGGGATGTCAGATGGGGTGGGATCTGAGTTACTACAGAGAATTCTTTCCTGGGTGTCTGGCTGGTCAGTCTTGCCCACATGCTCAGGGTTTAGCTGATCGCCATATTTGGGGTCAGGAAGGAATTTTCCTCCAGGGCAGATTGGCAGAGGCCCTGGAGGGTTTTTGCATTCCTCTGCAGCGTGGGGCACGGGTCACTTGCTGGAGGATTCTCTGCATCTTGAAGTCTTTAATCCACGATTTGAGGACTTCAATAGCTCAGACATAGGTTAGGGGTTTGTTATAGGAGTGGGTGGATGAGATTCTGTGGCCTGCGTTGTGCAGGAGGTCAGACTAGATGGTCACTTCTGACCTTAAAGTCTTAAAGTCTATGCTTTCAGAAGTCTTAAAAGAGCAACACTCCAATGTGGAAACTATAGAACCCAAATCACCAAAAAAGAAAATCAACCTTCTGCTGGTGGTATCTGACTCGGATGATGAAAATGGACATACATTGGTCTGCACTGCTTTGGATTATTATTGAGCAGAACCCACCATCAGCATGGATGCATATCCTCTGGAAAGGTGGTTGAAGAATGAAGAGACATATGAATCTTGAGCGCATCTGGCATGTAAATGTCTTGCGACGCCGGCTACAACATTGCCATGGGAACGCCTGTGCTCACTTTCAAATGACATTGTAAACAAGAAGTGGGGCAGCATTAACTCCTGTAAATTGTAACCAAACTTGTTTGTCTGAGCGATTGGCTGAACAAGAAGTAAGACTAAGTGGACTTGTAGGCTCTTAAGTTTTACATTGTTTTGTTTTTGAATGCAGTTATTTTTTGTACATATTTCTACCTGTGTAAGTTGAACTTTCATGATAAAGAGACTGCACTATAGTAGTTGTATTAGGTGAACTGAAAAATATTATTTCTTGTTTTTTACAGTGCAAATATTTGTAATAAATAATAAATATAAAGTGAGCACTGTACACTTTGTATTCAGAGTTGTAATTAAAATCAATAGATTTTGAAATGTAGAAAACATCCCAAAATATTTAAATAAATGGTATTCTATTATTATTTAACATCATGATTGTGATTAATTTTTTTAATCGCTTCACAGCCCTAATTTGTGGATTAAAGATACTGTATATTGTTTTCTTAAACTCAGAAGTGTTTTGCATTCTGTTTTAATTCCACAGGAAACCATATTGATGAATGGAATTCAAAGCATTAATCAACTGAATACTTTCCCCCCGTCTTTCTGTCCACCAAAATAAACCCCAGTATTTATTCCAGAAAAATTATTTATAGTTTTTTGCACTGATTTTCACCTGTTTTTGTTGTTGTGGGAATAAATACTGATAAATTCCCGGGAAAAATTAAATGAAATAAAAATGGAAAATGAAGGGCCCCTACAATTACAACACTGTGAAATTTCACACATAAATATCTTAGATTATTAAATTTATGGTTTTTTAAATCCTATGACCATGAAATTGACCACAATGGACTGTGAATTTGGTAGGGCCCTAGGTATAGGTGTGCAGAGGTTTTGGGGGAAAGAGCTGACGCCCTTGCTACATATCCCACTACACAGCTCTGACCCCTTTCTTTCCTCCCCCCACTACTCTGCATCACCCCCTCTCCCCCTAGAAGCAGCTGCATCGAGGGAAAGGATGAGCCTGGAGCTCCTTCCCCACATCTAGCGGCAGCATAGGGAAGCTGGTGGCTCCGTTGTCCCCTCATACTAGGGTGATCAGATGTCCTCTTTTTAATGGGACAGTCTTGTATTTAAGCCCTCCTGCAGGTGTCCTGACTTTTTCTTAAAAACGGGCAAATTGCCCCATAATTTCTGCCGCCTCCCCCCATCAGTACTGGTGGGTCCTGCTGCTGGCTGGATCCCTGCTCGCCAGCTGCCTGCTGAGTGGGGTGGTCCAAAGGCCAACGATAGGGGTTGCAAAACTAGAGGTGGGGCAAAGCTGCAGTGTGTGTGGCCAGGCCTCTCCCACTGCTGGTCCGTCAGCGTGTGCCGGCTCTGGAGTGTGGGGGGAAGTGATTTCCAGCCTGTTCCCCCTCTCCCCCACCCCCATCTGCAGGCTTCACAGCAGCCGGGCTTAGCCCCCTCTTCACCTGTCCCACTCCAACCCTGGGTCCTGCCCCCAGGGAGTGTGAGGCTGTAATGTCCCCAGGCACCCTCCCCTCCCGAGCCACCTCTCTGGGCAGGTTAGCTGAAGCCCCTGCAGTCAGGTTCCCTGGACCCTGGTGCACAGTGGCTTTCCTTAGGGCTTAACTCCTTCCTGCCTGTGCTGTAGCTGGCAGGGGGGACAGGGACAGCACAGAAGGCGGCTGGGTTATGTTAGTAACCAACAGCAGCCTGGAGGTGTTAGCTGTCTTTTGGCACGGTGTGGGCAGGAAGGGACACGCTGCTTCCAGCCCACGGGGTAGGGGAGGAGGAGGAGGAGAAGAAGAGATGAGCTCTGCAAAGGCATGGGCCAGGTCATCCCTTCCTCCCTCCATCCCCTGCCGCTGGAAGTAGCTCCCGTCCCTTCCTTCCTGCACAGTGCCGATAGGCTGCTGCTGGCCACATTCTGGTGTGAATCCTGGCAGAAATCTGTGGAGGGGGGCATGTGACCCTGTGTGCCTCCCCCCGCCCCCCAAGTATTCCCTTGAGAAGATGCGACACCAGGTACTGGGGGCCCAGGCAGGCATGGAGGGTGGAGCGTGCCAGGCAGGGAGGGTCAGTCACCTCTCCTCCCCCGTGTGAGAGAGGTACGTGTGTGTGCGTCACCTCTCTCCGTGAGTGTGTGTGGGGGGGGTTAGGGGTGTGTGTATCATCCCTCCCTGTGTGAACCTTAAAGCCTTAAAGGTAAGAAGGTAAATAAAAATAATCCAACTACACAGTATTTCTTTTTAACAGGGGCTCAGTCAACTTAATGTTAATCTGAATGTTTGTACTGCATAGGTCTGCCTGATTGCCATTGAGCTCGCTTGAATACAAATAATTTTACTAGGTGCTCCTTATTCAGGAAAGGGAAATATGGTCACCCTGCCTCAAACCCAGCTCACGTTGGGGCAGACAGAGGGGCTTAGCACCCAGAGGGGCAGGGCCCTATTGGATGCTGGCTGACATGGGGTGTGGGGGGGTGCTAGGAAGAGGAGCACAGACTTCCCTGGAGGGACAGGGTCTCCCTGGTCCTGCCTTACTCACAGAGATTCAGAAAGAGAGGCCAGACCCCTCCCCCAAGAGAGGAGTAAAGCCTCCCAAATCACTTGAGGGAAAAGGAGAAGGGTTTGGACCCCCATAGGGGCAGGGCCCTCCAGATCCCAACTCACACATGGATGACCCCAGCCCTCCTTAGGTTTCAGGATTATTGCTGCCCTATTCTCCCACACCCTTGGCATGTGGGATGTGTCTCCCCCCACCCTTTGGCCCTTGCCCGGAGGGATGGGAGGCATCTCTACCTATTCCCCAACCACTAAGCCTGGGCAGGATGAGGAGAGTGGGGGAGGAGCAGGAGTGGCTGTGGTGATGGCTTCCAAGAGGAGGGGGGAATGTGGGGTTGACAGGCTGCCACTTCTCCTGTCACCCACTTTCATGTCCCCCACCCCTACTGCCCATCCCCACTTATCCTGTCTCAGTTTGGGGAGGATCAGATCCATAGTTTGAGCCCCAAGTGTGGGCAAGAAAGAAGAACCAAGTAATTTTGTAAATAGCTGTTTTTTAGGGGGGCTGTATCTTGGGAACCTGCGGCTCATATTACCCCAAATTTGGACCCGTAACCCTATCGCACATTCCCTTACGGCACAGAAAATTTAAAGACAATCTGAGATAGCAAATAGATTTTAGAGCACTTAGAACTGTTATCTTTTAAACAGTGATTCAACCTTAACTATAGCAAAGCTGCTGGTTCACACTAGGAGAGCTGCCAGGCCACTAAAATAAATATAAAAACATAATTTTGAAATTAGAAAAGGATATGTTATTGTCTAGTGATAGACTTCTTCCTGAGAGCACAGTAACATACAGCACTCTGGCAATATGACATAAAGCGAAATGCACGACATGTGTAGTCCTGGAACAAGTGCATCTTGTTCCAGCATGGCCCTTCATGTCTCCTGTTTGAGGCCTATGGATTGACTAGAATTAGGGCAGATATCTTCCACCTTGCCTTTCCCTTTTGACTGTAGTTTTCTGGCATGAGTTTATGAACAAGTGACAGCAGAATTAGGCCATTAAAAGGGACTTGCTTTCTAAAATATAACTGTCTTCAGCGTGATGCCTGCTAATATTAATGCAACTAACACAATTACCGGAAAGCTCTGGACATTATATTTGATAAAACTAAAAATCTGATGCGTATATAAAATGTGGTTATTTCTGTAATCTGCTCAGACTTTACTTTTCATTTGTTCCCTTTTGTAATAACAAACAGATTAGCAACATTTCCATCCAGGGGCAGGACTTCGGAGAGTCTATCTTTGAGCCCGGCATGACTTTTGCTCTTGCACACTTCGATGGCGTGCTGGGTTTAGGATACCCTTCTTTAGCAGTTGGCAGTGCTCTTCCAGTATTTGACAGCATAATCAACCAACGTCTGGTAGAGAAGCCAGTGTTTTCCTTCCACTTGATCAGGTCAGTTTTTAACACTGAATAAAGGGACACTGTCAAAAGAAGCAAATTTTAACTGTAGATTAAGAAAACCATCCATTTGTATATGTTTCATCTCCAGAAAGGACATTTTCAGGAGTAGGTCTAGATAGAAGCACCAGTGGGGGAGCATAGTAACTAAAATCATATTTACAGAAATGCTATTAAACGTATATCGTTAAAATAAACACTTGTAGATGCACAATTAATGCGCAAACCACTGAGAACTCCAAAGAAGTGTCTTGATTTAATAATCTGATGAATGGTCTACATCTGAACTATTTTTAAAATGAAAAATTGACTTTTTAAAAAGATAAGATGCAAAAGGAAACTTTTCATTGTTTTGAAAATTTCCAATGATTGGTTTTTAACTTTTTTAAAAATCCACTTTTTTGTTTGAAACAACAATAACAAAATAGTCAGTTTAATATTTTGGGCTGTTTTTCCATTTTTACACCCTCCCCTTTTCTTTTTTGCATTTTGTCACTGAAAAAGCGGGTGAAAGGGAAGAAGAAAAAACTAATTTATTTTGTTGAATCAGAAAATTTAGAAAACGTTTACAAAGCATATTTGCCAGCTTTTGACCAGTGCTAATAAGAACATCTGACTTTCTTACAGTGTCTTGGGCACTCATAGAGTTGTTTCATCAGCTAGTAGGAGATGAACAGAACTGCAGCACCGCAGTTGAGCGACTGTATTTCAGAAGAAAAGGGGCTGTGCTCTAATCTCAGTCAAACCTAGAATAACTCCATTTCAATCACTAGATTTACCCCAGATTTATACTGGGGTAAACGAAACCAGAAACTGGCCTGAGGCACTTGTTTCTAATCTCACTCCTAAACCCTCTACAACCCCTAACATTTTTAGTAAGGGGTTTAGACTGGAGGCTCTGATTTGGGGCCATCTCTAGGTATAATTATAAAATTAGAAGTTTTAGACTTCCATTGCAACATACACATTTGAAAAAGACATGAAAGGGTTGGAATTGAAAGCTGATTTCTCCCCCCTACCCCCATGTCCCACTTAAATTGTATGTCATCCAGTTTACATATTTATTTGTTTTACATTTTTAGAGGAGACGACCTTGAAAATGGTGGTGAACTGATACTGGGGGGTATAGACCAGTCGCTCTACAAAGGTTCAATTCACTGGGTTCCAGTTACTGAGAAAAGCTACTGGCAAATTCATGTTAACAAGTACGTTTGCATGTCTATAAATCTGATGAAACTGTGCCTCTCTGTATAAGCCCATTAAAATCCCAGGACATCTATGCTACAGTGGCCACCCTGGATGTACTGCCTCCCAAAAACAGTGCTTCTGGGAAAGACCTGAAGATAATTAGTGTATCCTGTGCTCCTACTAATATTACGGGAAGCACTAACTTTGGTGGCTGGTACTCGGAGGAGTGTCCTTTATTAGCAGGTCATATTAAGGGCCTAATGGACATCCGTGGGAATTGTGGGAATCCTTACTCTCCTGGGTAAGGGATATTCATGTGATCTGCTGTTCAATTCCTGGCTTGCCACAGCCTTCCTGTGTGACAGCAGTCTAGTCACGTAGGCCATGTCTACACTAGAGAGTTTACAGTGGCGCAGCTGTACCTGTGCACCTGGGCCGCAGTAAGCTCCCTTGTGTAGCTGCTCTGTGCCAACAGGAGAGAGCTCTCCTCTCGACATAATTACTCCTACCCCAACGAGCGGCAGTAGCTATGTTAGCGGGAGAAGCTCTCCCACAAACATAGCGCTTTCCACACTGGCACTTATGTTGGTGTAACATATGTCGCTCGGGGGTAGGGGTGGGGCGTTTTTTCCCATCCCTGTGCGGCTCAAGTCATACTGATATAAGTGATAGTGTAGACATGGCCTTAGCCTTGCTGTTCCTACTATTTAAAATGATTGTAATAATAACAGTTCCCAACCTTGAATACATTCATCGATGTTTGTGAGATGCTCAGAGGATATATTGGTTGGGGTCAGATCAGTGATAGACCTTCAACTCCTACACATTCAGAAGAGCAGATGACACACACACAAATTATTTCCAAAGCTCTCTTGCCCTAGTTTTCTGTGAATGCTATCCTTCTTTTGGAATCAAGACACCCTAAAGTTAGTATAAATTTTGAACCATATGCTTGTATTTTAACTGGCAGCATAGACTTGCTTAAATTCCCTGATAACTGTGTCATCACTCTTAGTGTATCTGCACTCTCTGTTTAAAGTGTATGTGTTTTGGTTTTTCCACATGCAGCGTGAAAATCCAGGGACGGGTTGCGCTTTGCTTCCATGGTTGTGAAGCCATTGTTGATTCAGGCACTTCTCTTATTACTGGCCCCTCTTTACAAATAAGACAACTACAGGAGCATATTGGGGCCAGTCCAACACAAACTGGAGAGGTAAAAACCATAGAGCGGGACAAAAAACTCAGAGGAAGTGAAGTAATGATTTGATACAAATGCTCATGTGAGGGGGGCAGGGAAAGAGATAAAATGATTAAAATTAGGCACAAAGTAGGCACTAGGAGAAAAGCTTGCTGCTTGTACAGAGCTGAAATCAGGGCAAGATATTTGATTTGTATTGTTTTTATCCTTCCCCGCCACCTTTGTTTGCAAGATATCTCTTCCCTCATTAATGACACATGGATCTAGTAGAAGCATCTGTTTATGGAAATGTTCTGTTAAAGTTGCTCAGATGATCATGACATCATATGACCGATCAAGTTGCAGTGGGGGAGGTTTAGATTGGATATTAGGAAAAACTTTTTCACTAAGAGGGTGGTGAAACACTGGAATGAGTTACCTAGGGAGGTGGTAGAATCTCCTTCCTTAGAGGTTTTTAAGGTCAGGCTTGACAAAGCCCTGGCTGGGATGATTTAACTGGGAATTGGTCCTGCTTCAAGCAGGGGGTTGGACTAGATGACCTTCTGGGGTCCCTTCCAACCCTGATATTCTATGATTCTATGATTCTATGATACTACCTTGTAAAACAAGAGAGAATTACCTTTCCTAGGTCATATGGCATGACTGTTAACTCCTTAAAGTCCAGAGCAGTTCCAGGCTGACTGACCGTCAGAATCCGGAAATTAAGATAAAAAGACATGTAATAATTCCATCGAAGGGCACAGGTGTCAGCTGAGCTTATGAGAGCTAACATTGTTGTTACCAGGGCCCCTAGAGGGGGACACAGTTCTATCATTCAAAATATTCTCGTTCATTTGCATGTAACATCCCAATCCCTGTCTTCCATCCCCCTTCTCTCCCTTGCCTCTCTCATTCCTCCCTTTCTTCCCTGCTCTACCCCTCCTCCCACTTTCTTCTTCCCTCCATTTTCCCTTTTCTCCTCCCTGCTGCTGCATCTTCACCTTCTACAGCATCCTGCTGCCGTCTCCTCCATGCTCCGAGTCTCCTTTCCTCTCAATCTCCAATTGCTCCCTGCCACCCCCTGCTTTCCACATGTGGCTCACTCTCGCCTATCTCCCTGCTTCTGTTCCACTCCCCGCTAGGCCACTCCCGCCCAGCTGCTGCCACTCTCATCCTCTGATGCTTTCTAGGGTTGCCAACTTTCCAGTCTCTGGAAGCTAGACACCCCTGCTCCACCCCCTCCTCTGAGGCCCGCCCCCTGCTCCACCCCCTCCCCCAAGGTCCCGCCCCCTGCTCCACCCCCTCCCCTCCAGCCCGGCACCCAGCCCAGGGGCTGCAGTACTCCCTCCTACCGCTGCGCCTGCCCCTCGGCCCATTCGGCAGGGAGCCGGACCCAGGCAGGGAGCGGAAGGGCCGGGGCCACGCTCTGGGGCGGCGTGAGAGCGCACCCAGCGCGGTAGCTGGCTGCAAGAGAGAGTCTGGCCGCGAGAGGCGGCAGTGGCGGACAGGGCACCTCTCCCCAACCTGGTGGGCCAGTTTTTTTTTGGGGGGGGCACTTGCTCGCCCATGTGTTCCCCTCCTTCCCCCCCATGTTGCCCCTGCAGGCGGCAACCAGACTTTTGGTGCCTGGTCAGTGTTTCCAACCAGACACTTTCAGGTGCCGTTTTTGACTGGACTTTCCAGTCGAGAACCAGATACCTGGCAACCCTCATGCTTTCCCTCCTATGTGCAGCTTCACCATCTCCTTCAGGGACCTCTCCTTTGATGTCCAAACAGCTTTGCTCCCTCACTTTGAGGCTTGTCAGTCTGCCTGCTTGCAGCCGTATTCATTCCTATATGCATTGAAATGGTAGTCCCACATAGTCTGGGAGCATGTGTAATGCCACGGGCAAATTAATGATAGAAAGGTAAGGGAGATGTCATTTGATTCGTAAAAATCTACAGAATCATAATTTCCATGGTACCACCCTCTGCACCGATTAGGGGGACTCGCTGCCCCCACCCCCACCTCTCTGGTTCACAGCTCCAGGTCCTCTAGTTGATGGAAATTTATTATACATGAAGATGGTAGAGTCTTTGCTGCTCTTTATTTGATCTGTCAGGACAGCTGATTGGACTTTGCACCTCACAGTACTGGAAGACTTTGTGAAATACTTTTTTGCTTAAGATTTAATGAATTATTATGTATGATTGCTTGGTACCTCAGTGAAATAAGAGGTGTAGAAAAAGTTTGACACTGACATATGGGAGGCATTTTGAAAAGGAAATTGGGTTGTTCAAAGATCACCAGTTCCCTTTTGTGGACTTGATTCAGATAAAGCCCTAGAACAGTGGTTCTCAAACTTTTGTACTGGTGACCCCTTTCAAATAGCAAGCCTCTGAGTGCGACCCCCCCCCTTTATAAATTAAAAACATTTTAAAATATATTGAACACCATTATAAATGCTGAATGCAAAACGGGGTTTGGGGTGGAGGCTGACAGCTCGTGTTGCCCCATGTAATAACCTCTCAACCCCCTGAGAGGTCCTGACTCCCAGTTTGAGAAAACAGAGCAATGAAATTCACAGGAGGGATTGCTGGGCATAACACAACATCCAAATGTTCTATCCCAGTTTTTCCTGACAACCCCAGCACTCTGCTGAATTTTGAACGAAATATTAAGCAAGGCTGGGATGACTTCCCCAGAAGTAACCAAGCACCATCTGGACTCATTATATGCTGTTAAATGCCAAGAAGTGGTAATTTTAAAGCTACAGGGTGAGCTTACTTGCACAGGCCATTCATGTATGATGGACTGAAGCTCATTAATAGCATGATGAAAGCAGTCTTCAGTGATGAGATAGCTAACGATGTCAGCTGAATGGATACTTTGGGTCATGACTTGTATGAAGCCTTCAAAACCTAAACAATTATTCAAGGCTCCATCAATCAATGGGCTACAATCAAGAAGAACAGACTAAAGCTGTGGTTGAATGCAAAGAAGGAAGTCAGAGTGAAGGTAGCAGGGACTATGATGGAGCTAACCGCAGACAAGTTATCGCTTACTTGTTTCCTGGTCGTGTCCAGATCTCAGCATAATGTTGATCTAAGTCAGACTTTGGGAAATTACAAGTTCTCCATGGGACCACAATCGATGTTTGAATGTGATGGAATAATGCATCTGTGCCAGGCAGAAAGCAAACTAATTCACATTTTGCATGGTCTTCCTAAGCCAGTACCTACTAACAACGTGACCAGTATCTTATGCCAGCAGAGGCTTTTTAGCATAGCAATCACAGATGATATGGCTGAGGTACAACTTCTCAGTGAATCAGAAACAGTTAAAACCTGCCAAGATTTGGCTGTACATAAGAACAGCCATACTGGGTCAGACCAAAGGTCCATCTAGTCCAGTATCCTGTCTTCTGACAGTGGCCAATGCCAGGTGCCCCAGAGGGAATGAGCAGGTAATCATCAAGTGATCCATTCCCTGTCGCTCATTCCCAGCTTCTGGCAAACAGAGGCTAGGGACACCATCCCTGCCCATCCTGATTAACAGCCATTGATGGACCTATCCTCCATGAATTTATCTAGTTCTTTTTTGAACCCTGTTATAGTCTTGGCCTTCACAACATCCTATAGCAAAGAGTTCCACAGGTTGACTGAGCGTTGTATGAAAAAATACTTCCTTTTCTTTGTTTTAAATCTGCTGCCTATTAATTTAATTTGGTGACCCCTAGTTTGTGTGTTATGGGAAGGAGTAAATAACACTTCCTTATCTACTTTCTCCAAACCAGTCATGATTTTATAGACCTTAAGCGTATCCCACCTTAGCTATCTCTTTTCCAAGCTGAAAAGTCCCAGTCTTATTAATCTCTCCTCAAATGGAAACCATTTCATACTCCTAATAATTTTTTGTTGCCCTTTTCTGAACCTTTTCCAAGTCCAATAGTATTCAAGAAGTGGACATACCATGGATTTACATAGAGGCAATATGATATTTTCTGTCTTATTATCTATCCATTTCCCAATGATTCCCAACATTGTTAGCTTTTTGGACTGCCCCTGCACACTGAGTGGATGTTTTCAGAGAACTATCCACAATGACTCCAAGATCTCTTTCTTGAGTGGTAACTGCTAATTTAGACCCCATCATTTTATATGTATAGTTGGGATTATGTTTTCCAATGTGAAACTACTTTGCATTTATCAACATTGAATTTCATCTGCCATTTTGTTGCCTAATCACCCAGTTTTGAGAGATCCTTCTGTAGCTCTTTGCAGTCTGACTGGAACTTAACTATCTTAAGTAGTTTTGTATCATCTGCAAATTTTGCCGCCTCACTGTTTACCCCCTTTTCCAGATCATTTATGAATATGTTGAATAGGACTGGACCCAATACAGACCCTGGGGGACACCCACTATTGAACTCTCTCCATTCTTAAAACTGTACACTTCATTATGAGGCTACAGCAAAAATACTGGCCTGATGACAAAGTCCATCTCATGTTTGACATGTATGCAGAGGAGTCAATTAAAAAGATTGCCAAAAATACCTGGTATTGCCCCTGTCCAATACAAAGTCACTGACTCCATGAACATTTCCAATGTCATCATGAAGAAGCTACCGTCTCGTATCCCCATGAAGGATGAACTAACCTCATACCTTGCAGGAAAAATACTCCAGTGTGCAAATAATTGTTCAAAGAATTTCACGGTCACATGGCATAATGAAGCAGCTGCCTCACACTGTTCAGTGCAGTTTCTTCATAGTTCCCATGAGGAGTCTGACACTAAAATTACCTTGCATGTCATCAGTGCCACAGAAAGAGATGCTACTAAACTCTAGGTTTTTGCACAAGACACAGATGTTCTAGAGCTTTCCATGAGTTGCTACCCAAGGCTTCCGCAAGATCCTGGTTTTGCACCTGCTGCTGGGAAACAGAATTGCAGTACATAGGTGCCACAAGTACTCCTTTTCTTCCTTCAGAGCTATGTTCCTATCATGCAAACCATTAAAAGCTGCAGCACTGCTTGGTTTCCATGCTCTTTCAGGATATGACACTACTGGAAGACGTGCTGGAAAGACCAAATTATCATACTGGAAGGCATTTGAGTCAGCATTCAAAGACTTTCTCTTCACTCTGAAGGTGTTCGGAATGGCTGACGCAGTCACTGATGAGGTCATAAATGCACTGGAGCCATTCATATGCCAACTTTACCATTTGAAGACCAACATTATGATACTTGCAGAGCTACATAGGTGGATGTTTTCAAGAAGCAAGCAGAGAAAAATTGCTACTGATAAGGGATGCATTTATATGTGCTATCAAGAGGGTGAATTATCAAGCAATGGAATGGCTTTAGGGTGATTGAGCATGTCCAAAACTGCCTTCCTTTATAGGGCATGGATGGGTCTTGGAGGAGGGACTGATCACATCGGTTATGTGTAAAATACCACGTGTTCCCAAATCAGTCCTTCAGCTAATCAAATACCTGTGTGCAAAGAACAGATGCTCATTGTCCTGCAAATGTTTGGCCAGCAGCCTGCCTTGCACGGAGAGGTGCAAGTGCGGCACGGACGAGGATCAGCGTGACAATGTATCTAGCAGTGGAGTAGATGGAGATGACACTGATGATGACTTTGATGAATAAATGTTTTCAGTCCTTTCATGTCAAGGCAACTTACCTAGGATTACCAAAGGTCAATTTATCATAGAATCATAGAATATCAGGGTTGGAAGGGACCTCAGGAGGTCATCTAGTCCAACCCCCGCTCAAAGCAGGACCGATCCCCGACTAAATCATCCCAGCCAGAGCTTTGTCAAGCCTGACCTTAAAAACTTCTAGGGAAGGAGATTCCACCACCTCCCTAGGTAACGCATTCCAGTGTTTCACCACCCTCCTAGTGAAAAGGTTTTTCCTAATATCCAACCTAAATCTCCCTCACTGCAACTTGAGACCATTACTCCTTGTTCCGTCATCTGCTACCACTGAGAACAGTCTAGAGCCATCCTCTTTGGAACCCCCTTTCAGGTAGTTGAAAGCAGCTATCAAATCCCCCCTCATTCTTCCCTTCTGAAGACTAAACATCCCCAGTTCCCTCAGCCTCTCCTCATAAGTCATGTGTTCCAGTCCCCTAATCATTGTTAAAATATAATTTAGAAAGCATTGATTTTTAAATACACACACACACACACACACACACACGTTCTAGGTTTGTCATGTTTGGTACCATTATGTTTGTGGGGGGAAAGGGCTTTCGAAATATACCCAACTCAAACCTTTTCCAATGACCTTGTATTATCAAAATTTCCACCAACCGGAGGACCTGAGGCAGGGAGTCTCTTCTACTCTCGTCCCCTAAAGCCCCTACTCTACTTGCGCTATATTGATGACATCTTCATCATCTGGACCCATGGAAAAGAAGCCCTTGAGGAATTCCACCATGATTTCAACAATTTCCATCCCACCACCAACCTCAGCCTGGTCCAGTCCACACAAGAGATCCACTTCCTGGACACTACAGTGCTAATAAACAATGGTCACATAAACACCACCCTATACCGGAAACCTACTGACCGCTATTCCTACCTGCATGCCTCCAGCTTTCACCCTGACCACACCACACGATCCATCGTCTACAGCCAAGCTCTGCGATACAACCGCATTTGCTCCAACCCCTCAGACAGAGACAAACACCTACAAGATCTCTGTCAAGCTTTCTTACAACTACAATACCCACCTGCAGAAGTAAAGAAACAGATTGATAGAGCCAGAAGAGTTCCCAGAAGTTACCTACTACAGGACAGGCCTAACAAAGAAAATAACAGAACGCCACTAGCCGTCACCTTCAGCCCCCAACTAAAACCCCTCCAACGCATTATTAAGGATCTACAACCTATCCTAAAGGATGACCCAACACTCTCACAAATCTTGGGAGACAGGCCAGTCCTTGCCTACAGACAGCCCCGCAACCTGAAGCAAATACTCACCAACAACCACATACCACACAACAGAACCACTAACCCAGGAACTTATCCTTGCAACAAAGCCCGTTGCCAACTGTGCCCACATATCTATTCAGGGGACACCATCACAGGGCCTAATAACATCAGCCACACTATCAGAGGCTCGTTCACCTGCACATCCACCAATGTGATATATGCCATCATGTGCCAGCAATGCCCCTCTGCCATGTACATTGGTCAAACTGGACAGTCTCTACGTAAAAGAATAAATGGACACAAATCAGATGTCAAGAATTATAACATTCATAAACCAGTCGGAGAACACTTCAATCTCTCTGGTCACGCGATCACAGACATGAAGGTCGCTATCTTAAAACAAAAAAACTTCAAATCCAGACTCCAGCGAGAAACTGCTGAATTGGAATTCATTTGCAAATTGGATACTATTAATTTAGGCTTAAATAGAGACTTGGAGTGGCTAAGTCATTATGCAAGGTAGCCTGTTTCCTCTTGTTTTTTCCTCCCCCCCCCCCAGATGTTCTGGTTTAACTTGGATTTTAACTTGAAGAGTGGTCAGTTTGGATGAGCTATTACCAGCAGGAGAGTGAGTTTGTGTGTGTATGGGGGTGGGGGGGATGTGAGAACCTGGATTTATGCAGGAAATAGCCCAGCTTGATTGTCATGCACATTGTGTAAAGAGTTGTCACTTTGGATGGGCTATCACCAGCAGGAGAGTGAATTTGTGTGGGGGGGTGGAGGGTGAGAAAACCTGGATTTGTGCTGGAAATCACTTTAGATAAGCTATTACCAGCAGGACAGTGGGGTGGGAATAGGTATTGTTTCATATTCTCTGTGTATATATAAAGCCTGCTGCAGTTTCCACGATATGCATCTGAGGAAGTGAGCTGTAGCTCACGAAAGCTTATGCTCTAATAAATTGGTTAGTCTCTAAGGTGCCACAAGTCCTCCTTTTCTTCTACCCTGGTGCAGAAGGTGACATCATTGAAATTATGATGCTATAGATTTTATGAATCAAATAATATTCATTTATCTTTTAATTACTAACTTGCCCACAGAATGGGATTTTACTACATTGTGTTCCCAAACTAATATTGCTGAGCTGTCATGCATGGAGTGGTGTATGAAAACACTGCCACCTTGAGGTGTATTATAAATAGAATACAATGCCAACAAATTGATTATAACACATTACGACAATGCTATAAAGTCGAGTCCATTTCAGTGCTTCAGCTTCTCTCTCTGATGTGTTTCACATTTCCCATGTACTTCATGGGTAAAACAAAACTATGAGCTCACATGGCCTGAACTTGTTCTCGACACATTTGTGGTGTAAATGGAGCTACATTTTGGCTTGAGCTGGGAGAAAATTTTTCAGCGAAATTTTTTTTCTGTTAAAAAAAAAATTGAGATTCAGCCACATCAGAAGGTTTTGTGAATTTGTGTGGGTTTCACTGAATTGTTCATGTTGAGGGGGAAAGTTTCCAAAAATGTCAAACTGAAGCATTGTGATTTTTTCAATTGAAAAGACCTTTTGTTAGGAAATTGCCTTCAATTTTTTTTTTTAAATCTAAAACATTAAAAACACTCAAAATTGAAATGAAACATTTTGGTTGAAATGAAATGTTTTGTTCGACACACAACACGTTTTTTTTTAGACCTTTCAATTCACCAAAAATGAAAAAAAAAATTGTTTTGTTTTGTTTTGCAATTGGCAGTGAACTGAAAAATCTATTACTTGCCCAGCTCTAATTTATGACCCCCATAGCCCACTAGGCATTATCTTGGCTCTGTTATATTGTGTGTGTATATATATATATATCACAATATGCTCTGCAGCTCTACTTAGCTCTTGTTTTCCAGAATGCACTCGACAGACATACAAAATACTTGGGGAATATATTTTCATAAACTAGATTTTTAAAAATATTCCTTCTGTTGTAGAACAATAAGCCAAAACACTATAGCTTACAACAAAGCTCCCAGAGGGTATCAGACCATCCTTTGGAATGGTCAAAAGTTATTTTCATTTTTTTAATGAATGGAGCAACTGGAGAGGCAATAAATAAATAAAATAAAAAACCCAACAAAACAAAAACAACAACAACAACAAAACAAATCCCACACAAACACACAACAAAACCCCCTCTCATATATTCACTGTGAATTAGTGTAATATTTACAGCAATGACTGGGCGGGCATTTTAGATTGTGATCTATCAGCTGTTCTTGGAATTCCGCTTTAGTGTAGTATAATATAGAACACAATATGTCCCACAGACCTTCTGGATGGATTTTCTCCCTCTGAAAATATGATGTTCCTGTACAGTATGGGGAAAGTTGTGGCTGTAAGTCACTCACTGTGGAGGCTCTAAGGAGAGAAAACATACTGGAGGCAGCTCCCAGGACTGTGCCTGTGGCAGGCTTCTGGGAGCATTGGAATTGTGCACTTAGCAGCACCCATTACAAGAGGCAATGAGAACTCATGCTGGAGCCTGGGTTTGCTTGCATATGTGGAAGGAGGAGGAGCCATGTCCTCAGAGACCCCTCCATTTTGGACATCACTAGCCTTGCTGTCAGCCCTAGATTCCATTAGTCCTTGGGTGCTGGGAGTCTGAGAAGTCTGTGATCAACTCTGTGTATTAGCTCAAAGAGCAGGAGGCCTCCTTATACATTCCCACCACTTGCACTCCTGTGCAGGACCATAATATAGTCTTGTACGTTGACCATTAGGTCTGAAAAAAAATAAATGACAATACCAAACCGGACTGCAAAGGTTGATATTCTGGTTGCTAGGTTGATAGACTGATTATAATTTTGAATAAAAAGGTAATGTAAAAAAACCCAAACAAACAAACCCCAAGTCAACCAATATATTGTGTTATAGTTTGTTGTAGACTGCAGGAGACTGTCAAGCCTGCCACATATAAGTTTCACCATTGGACACAGAGAATACACGTTAACAGCAAAAGAGTATATAATAAAGGTATGCATATAAATTCTAAGAAATGGTATCTACCAAATTATGATATGATAATATGTAATTCTACATAGAAATGTGTTTTTAATTTCAGGAAACCATAGAAGAAAAAACCGTGTGCATCAGTGGCTTTCAGTCTCTGGATATTGCCACTCACTCTGGCCAGCTATGGATTTTAGGAGATGTATTCATGTCTGCGTTTTACTGTGTTTTTGACCGTGGAAATGATAGAGTGGGATTTGCAAAAACCTCTCAAAGAAGGGAGCGTTCCTGAGGCCCTAATGGCATCAGTTCTGCCTTAAACACATGTTATTCAGGGTTATGAGATGAGCCTGAACTAAAACCCTGGATCTGAATATTGCTCCCAACAAATTTCACATGGGTTTAGGGTGGGTTTGAAATTGAATTCAGAATACAAATTTTGTAGCTAGGTTCCATTTCTATACATTTGCAACAGACACATTTATTTCTAAATCAGTGATTGAAAGACCAAAAGCCCTAGGAAGGACTGTGTCAAAAAACCTAGTAAATGCCTGTACAACAACTTGCCTGTAGGATTTGCATTGGGGTGGGAGGGAAAGTGTGCTTGGGAGAAGACTGCTAAATAATGCAAAGATGATTGTGTATCAGTTGCAGTTATGGGAACCTAATCTGACTAGTGTTGGGTATTTCTCTTCCTTTGCTTGTCAGTTTCAGCCTTCTAGTTCCTGACTAAATATTTTCTTTTTATCATTTAATTATTGCTTTTATTTTTCTCATTATTTGCTGGGGTTTGTTCCACCCTTTCTCCCTCTGTCCTTTATAGATACTCTTTATGTGCACAAAGCCTCAATCCCTACTCTTTTTACTACCATCACTTAAATGTGATTTCCTGTTTCTTACTTATTCTCTCTGACTTGTCTTTTTCCTCAGGTAAATTCTTTTTCTACACTTTCTTTTTCTTTATTAGGCTAGAGTTTTGCAATTACTGGGTCTTCAGTCAGCAAAGATGCTGGAACTAGGGGTGCCGCGCCCCCTGGCTCAAAGTAGTTTCCATTCTATACAGTGTTTACAGTTTGGTTCAATGGTTCTCAGTACCCCCACTATAAAAATTGTTCCCGCACCACTGTCAGTCAGATGCTGTCTTTAGTGCCTGACATCTCCACACCTTGATGGATTGAAACAGCTGGGATTGGCATCCACTTGCATGGCAAGAAATCCAACAGTGAAGCTTGTATTGCACAATTGCTGCAAAGAGAGAGACTGTTATGTGGGAATGACACTGTAGCATCACCTTGTTCCACGAAAGATACAAAAATAGGACCCCAATGTAGACCTGTGCTGTTCCACATTTTGAGAGACATCATTAGCAGCAGTTTTGACTGAGATGCAAAATAGTTCCGAGCCATAGGTAGCCAAGCTGTCCTCTGTTGTGTAATTGATTGAACAATAATGAATTCATCTGATTTATACCTATTTGAATATTCATCTTGCTTGTTAGATCTGATTCTAGCTATTAACATACAAATGAATAAAATTTGATCAAGAAAAAATTGGTTTGAGTTGGTGCTTTTTTCATTTCATTTTACATTTTCTTTCAATGGAAAATAAGTTAACTAGGGCCATGTTAACGAAAAAAAGGAAGGGAAAATCCCAAAGACATCATAAGGGAGGGGAGGGAAGCGCACAGCCAAGCAACATGCTCCAAATGCCTCTTCGTCTCCTCCAAGAGCCATTGAATGTCCATTTGTGGCGATCCCACATGCTAAGAAGTCTGCTGGGGAGGATCAGGACTTTGTGGGGACAGGTTGTAGGGCGGGACAGCTGTTGTAGGTAACATATTGCTCACGCAAGCAGAAGGATACCTGTCCCCAAGTTGATTTTCAAGGATTACATAAATCCTTCAGTCTTTTTCTGCCTGCAGCATATGCCCAGGAAAAGCTTTGTTACTTTAGTTTCCCGATATGCAGTCTAACTGTTGGTCTAGAAGATTAAGTATTGTGAAGGGCTGATTTATGTGGGTTCTAAATGTGCTATGGCTCCCACTTGACCAGGAAGTGTGGAGTAGTCTCATACAGTGACTACTCTTTCTTGGCTGCCACCTGACATGATCAGGGCAGCTTCTCACTGGTTGCCGCACCCACTAGCATCACACCCTGTGTGGGAAGCATTCTGCAGAGAGGTGGCCCAGCAGCTGCAGGCAGAGGCAGATTAAGATTTATTGGAGCCCTGGTCACAAAGAGCATTTTGGACTCCCAGACCCCAGGGGGAACCGGAACTCGGGGGGGGGGGGGGACAGACAGTAGGACATGGCCCCCGACTTTTTAACACGGGCATAGTAGCCTTGGGCAGGCATGGTGGCAGTGGTAGGGGCTGCACTTCACAGTGGGGGAGCTGATTAAGATGATTAGCTCCCCTGGTGTGAAGCACAGCCCCTGCTAGTTCTTCCCAGTGGGGGGCTGATATGGGCCTTAGCCCTGCCCTCGCCATGGGACCCTGTCCCTTGCCCCTCCTCTCCCCCAGGCCCCACCCCCTGGCCAGTGCGGAAGCTGGAACCAGGCAGTAGTAAGAGCTTCCCAGGAATCCCTGGACCCTCCATCTGCCATGGGTTGCACTCCCGGGGGGTGGGGACATGGACCAGGGTCTGCTCTTTGGCAGCCTAACCCCCTGCCCAGGACAGGTAGAAGGTCTGGGGTCCCTAGGCAGCTCTTACCATTGCATGACTCCAGCTTCTGGCCTGGCCAGGTGGTGGGGCCCCAGGGGGCAGAGGAGGAACAGGGGCCAGGGCTACAGTTCCAGTGCAGGCGGTCCCCTCTACTTCCACACACATTCTGGTGCTCCTATAGGGGCCCACAAATTAGCCAGGACCCTGTGGGCTTGTGCGTTAATCCATCACTGGCTGCCGGCGGTTTAAGCAGGTACTGTTCCTCTGGGTAGGCGGGGGTAAAATGGGTCCCAGCTGGAGCCATCTTTTCCACCCCCAGAGCCTCCTGGCCCCAGAACTATATTGACCTCTTGGGGACTAGGACCATGTGGTGTCCCTCTCCCCACAGACATGTGGCAGGGAGGAGCCAGCCAGATACTTGAAGGCAGCAGAGCAGCAGCTGGATGTGTTTGTGCTGCGAGTGACAGACACTGATGATGTCAGCAGACTGCTTTCTGCAGTTCTCATTCTGACCACACTCTGCCCTGTGCTGACTGGCTGTTTGCACCAACTCTCTCCCTTCATTTGACTTTCCAGATAGCTACGCCCCGCAGAACACCACACCACTGAGAAGATTTAAATACACAGATAAATAAATAAGCATGATTCATGGAAGTAACATGACATTTGCCATTGTCACGTTGCTCACTTGGCTTGTGTATTCTACCCTTTCCCCTGCCCGGTCTGTCTTGTTTATTTAGACTGTAGGCTCTTCAGTGCAGGGACTGTCTCAGAGTGTGTCTATACGACAATGGAAGGTGTGATTGCAGCTCTCTAGGCCCCACACTATAGCTCTAATCTACCTAGCACATCGTGGGTTCTACAAGTCTGCCTGGTCCCCCTGGCTCCATATTCGGCTTGCTAGCCAGGACTGAAGCCCATGCCACTGCATCTTCGCTGCCGGTTTTAACTCCAAGGTTATGCCTACCAGAGCTGCAATCACACCTGCCATAGCAGTGTGGACATATCCTTATTCTGTGTTTGTACAGTGCTTAGCATATCGCTTGGTCCCCTGGGCACTTCCATGATATATACGTGTTTGAAATGACGGACACAGTCATTTACAAATGACACTTTATGCCGTCACTTCTGACACTCACTTTAAACTCTGGAATGCAAAAGCGATCAGCTGAATTCAAAGAAGACTTCTGGTGCTATGGAAATGTACATGTATTACAGCAAGCTTCCTTAAATCTCCTTCCACCACTCTCCCAGGTGACAGGATTATGCGTTTGGGGTGTTCCCTCTGATAACTATGTTCTGATTAGTCAAAATGGAATGATCTGGGCTAATGTTTGGAAGGTTCTGCCAGATGAAGCCTACTATACAGGCTAGTGCACAGGACAACTAGATACTCAATCTTACAGAATAGAAATTCTGAGGTTGGAGGGGCTGATAGGTTGGGCACCTAGCCCACATCAAAGTGAGCAGGTTCAATTGTTAACAATATGCTTTAAAATAATCTCCATGTTTAAGGACATATTCTTGAGGCAGCCATATTCCTACTCAAGGCTTGGTCCCAATAAACTGATTTCCTTTAGATGCAATACTCCAGACCAGTTACCAGATATAGGCGCACAGCATGTAGTCTCCCTTTTATGGAAACCAATCCTTTAAGAAGAGCACTGACCCAACAAATAAGGAGCAGTGTCAATTGAGAAACTTGATAATGCTGTACTTCAGGACAAGCTTAGTGGTTCTGAACAAATAGAAGACCCATTTCTGGCATTGACAAAGTTTGACACACGGACTTTTAGACTTGAAGCTTTTGTTGTTACAGACCTAGGAAGTCTATGCACAGATATCTGTGGAATATTGGTTTTGGTTTCTAATGTGTACTATAGTATGTATTTATATTTCCCAGCATTATAATGTCATGGCTCTGTACTCATCAGTAAAAGACTATACCGCATATATTTGATCTGACAGGCTATGTCCCAGGCCACAAGAGACAGTTGCTATTGACCAGTTTTTGCAGAATAGGGTAAGCTATACAAATATGATTTACTCCACGTCTATTTTGTGTATATGCTTTTTTCTCAATTTTATTCTTAAAGTATGCAGTACTCATAAGCAAACTTTTCTGTCTAGATAAACTTTATTTATTTGGTCCTAAAATAAGACATCATAAAGCTGTATCGTTTATTTAGCAGCAGCCTGGATATTTTTGCTTCCTTAGATGAGTAGTTGAATTATATTTTGTACATTTCCATTATATAGATATACATACAATTATTATTCTAACAGAAAATTACAGTCTACTCACATTTCTATCATATATGAATAAGTGTTGCCAGAAAGTTCCATAAAATGTGAACATTCTGCCGTCTGGGTTCTTTGAATTCTGACTTAGAATGCAAACACCTAGAAAGTTGCAGTATTGGTCAGCTCATCATACCACAGACATTATGGTCATATATCCCACCTTGTCCAAGATTAGCCCCAGGAGATGGTAACAAACTGCTGCTTTAACATATGCCTCTGTTCTAGCCTTGTTTTCTCCCCAGTCTTTTCCAGCTTCACTAACATCTGTAGCTCCTGCCCTCTGATGCTCTTGTTCTCCAAAGTGGCCTACTCTATTGGTCAGGTCCTTGTTGGGGCAAGTCTTGACATAGTTTAATACAACCAAAGCAACCTCATTTTTTAAAAAATTGCTTTTTTATGTAATAAATTGTTACATTGTTTATGCTGGTAAACGTGAACCATAAATTGTTTGGGCTGCTAGTGTTATAATTAGTCAATTTATTAAACTAGTGTTAAAAAAAAATTGTAGCGAGAGGCGCTTAGGTGACCAACTTGGTCCAAAAGATAATTCAGCACCAGATGAATGCAATAGTGGGCTCACAAACAAACTAACTAACAAGAGGAAATTTTGAAAATGGCCATAACTATGTCCCATTCTGTACAAGTAATGGACAGAATATTTGAATTTATTCCTGTAATTAGTTGCTATTTGTGAAATACCTGTAAGCATTTTCCCATTGTACCGTATCCTTTTCTAGCGTTATGAGACTCTGTGAGAGGACGCTAATCTCTTACACTGGTGGTCCAGGTTTGGTGCATGGCTACATGTAATGGAAGCATGAATGAAACATTAATGGAAGCAGGCCTACTACATGGGTATAAAGCAGGCCTACTACACAGCTACGAATGAGAGGGGAGAGAATTTGAATGACAACTCTGCAGCCAACCAGCAGGATGCAGTAGCTGGTCTTGAGGTTAGCCAAACAGGTGTGAAAGAAAGAGGAGGCCAAGCATTTAAATCATTGGTCAGCGGTTGTGTGATCAAGCACTGACGTAAAAGGTGTGGTGTGGAATCAACTAGAGAAGCAGGCAGTGGAAGGTAAACACAGTTAAACAGTGGGGAAAATGTGCTTAGTTTTGTTTCAGCTGAGTACTGTGTGGGAGGGAGGGTAAACTGAAGTCTGGGATGGAGCAGATGATTACTGTGTTCCAATACAACTACGAGCCTGTTGGAAGCAGAGAGAAAGGAGGCGGAAGATGGTGGCAAGATGGTGATTGGACCCTGAAGGCAGATTAGGCAAGATCTCTGCAATCGGAAAAGACGGAGAGAAAAGAGATAAAAGAACCAGTGGCCAGGAATCCCAGGCTCAAATCCTCTCCCCGGAGATACTCCCATTTCCTCAGGCTTGTGTTCTGTCGGGGGCTGGCTATGGAATCCTCTTACCCAAATGGTGGACCTGCTTTGTGGTTGCTGTTACTCTCCCTCCTGCAGCTACGGCCATCCTTCTCCTCATGCAGGACTGGGGGGAGTTTGGTCAGTGAACCTACATAGCTGTGGATCCACTGGTCACACCCCACACTTCTCAGGCCTTCCTATGCTGCCATAGAGCAAGCCACAGAGGAGTGCTTCAGGCACACGGGAGCTGTGCACTCCCAAGGAAGGTGCTCTGCCTCCTGCCATGAGTAGAGTAATTGCATTAGTTCCATCGCTTTTGGAGCCATCCACCCCCCGGGTGGTGGAGGAGGGATGTGGTGTTAGTGAATTGTACTGGCATGACATCAGTATGATTCCTTAACACTTGTCCTTGCTATTTCGTGACATTTGAATAAGACTTGAGGGGAAAATAATGACTTGGCTGTGTTATAAAAGCAATTTGATTTGCAAAAAGATGGATTCCAAGAAAGAAGAGCTGGGCGTGTATGTGCTGGAGAGAAATCTCCTTTCCCACTGCTGAAAGAGAGGGAAAACATCCCTTTCCATTGTGGCCATAGACAGCATGAGCTCCCTTTCCCGAGCCACGTATAAAGGTGGAGTCCGTGCTGAGAGACAGGCCGAAGAACACTGCCAAGGCTGGGTACTGGCTGGTGAATGGGAATGGGGCTCCCGGCTGGCTGAGATTATTTTTCAATTTAAATTTAATATTGCCCTGCCAGAATCCTTATTGAGAGAGGAAAGCTTTAACATAGCAATCTGAGTAATTTCCCTTGGGAATAAGATCAGCCGTATGATGTACTGTATGTCTGGTCTGAGCAGTGTATTTGTATTTCTGTATTTTCAGAAATCTGAATAAGAACCAGTTTCAAAAGAGACAGAAAGTTCCAATTGTTTCGCAAAATGAAACTGTTCTGTGTTTGGGGAACCCCTGAATGGCTGCAGGGGCTCTTAAGCATTTCACCCCACTATAAATAATAGAATAGAATTGGAATCTAGAAGATTCTGACAACCTTGTCAGAGATTTCCTTCATTCTTCTCGTGAATGAATTCTAGTATAGCTGTTTCTTTAGCATCCAGATGTTCCAAGAAGTGATGCATATCAACTGTATCTCGAGCAGCAGAGGGAGCAGCAATGTTACTTTCAGCACGTAAGGTGCTTTGTCCAGAGGGTGTTCCGAAATCCAATAAAAGAGGTGCAGCATCTGTATGCAATGTAATACTGAGCATATGGAAGTCTGGGGAACATCTTTCAGAGCTCCTGTGTTGATCTTTGCTATCACCTGCTGTCGTACTTTTGTGTAAATCAGGGTTTGGTTCCTCTGTTACAATGGTGAATGATTTATGCTGCCCAGAATCAGTAAAAGACATAGCCATTTCTGAATGAGGTCGTGGCGCATCCACAGGATCAGAATGTCGCTCAGCTGGACTGCCTAGGGGCTCCTGTTCTGTTGGCATGTTTGTGGAAGTGTCTGTCTGTAAAGTCTGGCTGTCTGACGCGTTGGGTGTTCTGGCCTCAGCTGTAGCGACAACTGCTTCGGGGACTGGCAAAGCTATCTTAGTTGTTGTGTCATTGACACTAGATTGGTAGCTTTCTAAAATGTTGGTTCTGCTAGTTTCACTAATAGTTGCTAGATCTATGCTAGCGTGCAGTCGGGGATTCCTGTCAGCCAGCTCATGTTTCCTCTTGGCCTTTGAGGCAAAATGTCTCCCTCTAGAATGCATTTCTTGCAAACTGCTGATGTGACCCTTTTCATGCGCGGGGAAAAACACAGAGTTCTCACTTGTCTGTCTGCTGTAGCGCCTCCTGGTTGGGGTGGGAGAACTTTCATGGACACTCAGAAATCGCTTAACTCTTCTCAGCACTGAGGGCTGTCGCCTGTATTTCTCATCATCCCAGGGCCAGTTTTCCCCTCGGAGGAACTCTGTATCGGACAGCCTGTAAGATAAAGCGATGCAGCGTGTGTGTCACTCTGTATTTGTTTTATTCTAGAATCACAAGAAGTGTAGTGTTTGCGGTAAGGTTTCATGTTCAATGGAAAACAAGGTTTATATAATGATCCATTTTCTGTCTGCCTGTCGTTAGCGGAATGGAGTTACATTAACAGTGAGTGATGAGAGTCAGAGAACTTAAGGAACAAATGCGTTCCTAATAAAGGGCCTCCATGAGGTATAGGAGGAACAAATAAGAGCAAAGTGGGGCTGAAAATCTTCAGAGGCACTGAAAGGGGTGAGGAGCACAGGCAATGCTGATGTGTTCTCCCTCCTGTCTCAGAACAATGGAACGCTCCTCGATGGCAGCTCCACATGATCAGAGCTTTGCGGGAGCAGGAGGAGAACAATTGCTCTGTGCAGTGTATTCCTCATTCTATCAGGAAGAGTCTCAGGCAAAAGTTAATGGTGCTCCTGGAAGTGTGGACAGTGTTTAATTTGTGCCAGGAGCTCTAGCACTTCTCGGCTTGGCAGTTCATAGCCCCAGAACCTCTAGGCTTGGTAGTTCATAGCTCCAGCACCACTGGGCTTGCCACTTCAGTTATGAAAGTAAAAAAAACTGCTTGAGCCCCAGCACCTAATTGCTTGAGCCCCGACACCTCTCACATTACAAATTGAGCACTGAGCATGGAGTAGGATTTTCAAAAGTGCTTAAGAGATTTAGGAGCAGAAGTGCTATTGAAAGTCAATGGGCCTTGTGGTCCATGTCTCTTAGGTCCTTTTGAAAATCCCACCCATTAGTTTCTGCTTTTCTGCCTGGCTTCTGAGGTTAATGATGAGTTACTGCAGCCACACCATTTGGTGAGTGGAGCACATTTAGTACTTGCTATGGGGTGTAAAGACAATGGGAGGGAACAGTAGAAGAAGTTGACTGTCCTGAGAGCAGGGATTTCAGGTATGGACATGGCAACTTTGATGGATTGATTAATTCCTTCCAGTACTTATAAATGGGATGCTCTGTGACAGTGGATGATTTAGTTTGGCAGAGAGCACCAGGGAGGATAGACTTGTCGCTAGGAGGAGGACTAGAATGAAGGAGGAGAGTGGTGAATCTTCTTCCTCTCTGGAATTTGGCTGACGTGAGCCATGCTTTAGATATTTGTTTTGGACTTGGCTGAAACAAGCTACACCTTTAGACCTTGGTTTTGAACTCTGGCTGAAGGAAACCTTGTTATATTTGTTCCAGCTGGTTGGAAAAAAACGGAGAAATGGTTTGGGGAAAAATACAGAATTTCAAAGTTTTTACCATTTCAAAGGATTTAAAATGGAACAATGTGTGTATATATATATATATATATATATATATATATATATATATATATATATATATATATATATTTTCATGAAATATTTTTTATAAAAATGTGAGAAGTTTGGACTTTGGGTCCCCCCCGTTCCTCTTTTTTCTCCTCCCCCTTTCTCTTCACAGAATGCAATAAATCAAATGATGGCCAAGGCGTGTTTTTTCCCTTCATTTTTCCTTTTGCTACTCTGTAACTTTTCCAAAGTTGAAGAACTTTGGAAAAGTTACTGTGTGTCAAAAGGAAAAGTAGGAAAAAACATCCTGAACACAATTCTTTCTGGTGTATTTTGTGGCAAAAAAGAGAATTAAGGAGAAAAAACTAACCCCTCCAAAAATTTCAACCTTTCTGGGTTCCGTGAAAAACTGGAAAATTTTTTGAAAAAAAAAAAAAAGAAAGTTTTAGGTTTTGAAAAAGCCACTTTTGCTTTTTAAAAGTTTCAAATGAAAAATTTCTACCAGGGCTAGTATTTGTTTGGTTCTTAAAGGGACAGGATATTCTTCATGTTCACCGATCTGTTTTATGCTAGAGCACATCATACATGTTTTAACTCAGCCTTTCATGCTCTGCCTGGCCTGTCCCCTTATTTTATGAGGGTACATCTATACTGCATGTTTCTTTTGGCAAGCGTGTAGTGTACATACTGCCCAGCATGGATATAAATAGCAGTGTAGATGGAGGGACATGGCTTAGGTGAGTAAAGTATAAACACTCCTGAAGGGTGTGTATGTGAATACATACCTTCCACAACTTGCTACTCACTATTCTGCTAAACATACCAGCGTAGTGTCCCACTGCCAGAGCCTTTCTCCATTGCAGGAAAAGACTCTGCCAGCAGGGAAAAGGTCCGGCAGGAGGGAAAACAGACTTTCCCCGCTGCCTCCCCCTCTGCCAGAGCCTCACTGACATGTGTAGCTACAGACGGCAGTGCGGACACAGCCTACTTTTCACTGTGGCGTGTAGCTACACGTACACCACACGCCTCCACCAGCGGTGTAGACTCAGAGTGCCAGAACAACGAGCAGTGTCACATACTCCGGCTGGTTCTTTGCAATAGGGTTGGTATACATGCAAGAAAACAATTCTGGGTTATTATTAATTGAAAAGTCATAAGACCATTTCTATAGTTTTTGTCTCCCAAAAGGTCTGGAATGATCTTACCCAGCAAGAAGAAAGGGAGTGTCTGTATAAGAAACAAGCAAATAAATGGGTATTGTGCTAATTGTTGTATCATGTACATAGAGGATTTAGTACCTTGAAAATTTCTTTGAAAAACCTTGCTGTTTCTTTGGTTTATGCTGTTTTATACAGCTACAATACCACAAAAAAACCAAAGGGCTACGTTTGTGTCACTCTCCTAAAAGGATCATGTAAATCACTAGTTTTCTAATGGCCACTGAGCTTTCCCAGGCGTTGAATTTGTACACGTCTGTGCATATCAAAAGAAACCATTACATAGTTTTAAACCTATTTATTTTTAAATGTTAAACTTCAAATTTGAAGTCATATTTATGCATGATATACATTTAAAATCCATAGGCCATTATGATGTTTGGATACACATTTTTGTAGCCTTAATGACATCATGAAAAGATGGCAGCCTTACTTACCCCATTTCAATAGTTGAGCCAAGGAAAGATGGAATACAGTAATCGGCAGCTGCCAGTGTGTATGGTGGCTGAGCAGCTGAATCATTCCAGTAAATATCTTTGTCCATCTTTGGTAAGTTCATGTGCATTTCATCCACAGCCAGAAGTGAGACCTGGGGTCGTAGTTGTAATTACACTACTTTAAATATGGTTTTGTGTGTAATATACTATTTCCTGCTATATGGGAAATATTCTTTAGGAAATAAATTTTATGACATTATGTAAGATGTACATAGTGACTACAGGCCTGATCCATGTTAATAGGCACTATATAGAAAGCTGAAATAGATTATTTCTGCTCCCACAATGGCAACAAATTTAATTGACTTTAATTAGAATGGGATAGAGCCCCAGACGTTTGCAAAACAATTCCCTTCATCTTACATCACATTTAATCACAAATGATAAAGTATTAACTTTTCTGGCAAGCATTCTTATTAACTGGATTATTTAGCTAAATGGTCATAGAATCATAGAATATCAGGGTTGGAAGGGACCTCAGGAGGTCATCTAGTCCAACCCCCTGCTCAAAAGCAGGACCCATCCCCAATTAAATGTGATTCTCTGATGTGCCATGTTTTCAGGAAATATATGAGGACTATTATTGTGCTATTTGTAGAGATGTTTCTTATGCAGAAGTTCACACAGAGGAATCTTTAAGCAAACTTTGTCCATATTTTTAAAAATATTTCCAACAGAGCACGTGAACAGCCTTGTACCATTGACTTACGTATGTAAAAATAAAGGGCTCAGCTGTGTCTTTGTGACAAGTTGTCTTTAGCTGCATTCCTCCAGGAATGGCCAAGACTGACTCAGAGCCCTATATCAGGTGCAGATACTTCTCTGATGATGCGGGCTCAGCTGAGCTGGCCAGCACACTGTGAGGGGTGGAACCAAGGTTGCCTTGATTGCCTGTGACTCCTCCCTCCGCCCCCACTCGCTCCACACCTGCTCTGGAGTGGTGACCCCATGGAGACTGGTCACCTTCCTGTTCTGCTACCTCCAATGTGAGTTGCCCATGCAGGGAAGTAATGAAGCTCTTCATGTGCCTTACTCTCCTGGGTGGCAGGGTCACAATTGTGCCATAAGAGATGTAGGAATAATTTCAACAGCAAGATTTGGCAGTGCTGACTTCTCCTGTAAATTATTTACCTGCTCTCTGCTCTGTACAAATATAGGGCCAAAATCTGCTATCCATTATACTGGTGCAACCTTATTGATTTCAGTGAGTTTGCAAAGGTGTCAATGAGAACAGAATTTGGTTCAGAGTAGTCTTGCCAGGATCTCCTACGTGAGTACAGGCAGGGTGAACTGGTGAGTACAGGCAGGGTTACACGAAATGAGCTTGTGGTTAGAGGGCAGCTCAGGTGTCTTCACTTTGCATCCTTTCCCCAGCAGACAAGGCATATGGAATGGTGAATTAATAATATATTGACTCTAAAAACAAAACATGGAGGATTCTGGAGATATGATCCCCTTTGGGTAAAGAATCATTTTGTATAACTCTCAGTCCCACTAGCTAGTGTCTCAGACCTATAAGGAATACATTTATAATATATTACCGTAAAGCAGAAGAGAGGAAAGTAGAGACCAAAAATACTGACCTGCAAATTTCTATCAATGCACCAATTTGTTTCAAAATCATCATCATCTTCCCCAAATGGATTAATAAGCTGCTCAGCAACCTACAATTAAAATCACAGACTGAATAAATGCCAATATGCAAAGCTTAATGCTGTTGCCTTAAAATGGCTTTGAAGAGACTGACTGTTAAGATTTCATTTTCTCTTTCTCCTGTGCCCCTTGTTTCCCCTAACATGAATTCCATTGTGATGTTTTGCCAGTCTAGTTGCACTGACTCAGTTGTAAAGGTACTTTGGCATTTTAGGTAATGTCAGCATATTAATTTTCGTTTGGTTACAGGTAATACAGATCTTAATGTATATGGAATTGCAGTGATAAAATTAACATATCTCCGACTTCTGCACCAAATAACTAACAAAGTTATTCCTACTGGGCAGCAGAGTCGGCCTTAAGTCACTACACCTTCAGGAGGTACCTTTTAAGAAAATCAGTGTCTGTATTTCATAAAGGTAAGCCTGAACCAAAACAGATCTGTACTCCTCTGAACACAGGGAATGTTCAGCTCTGGGTCCCAGCTTTGAATTTAGCAGTCATGAAAGCTGTTTGATTGACTGTCCTGGATCATGAAGTGTTGTAACTGTGTCAGTCCTGGGATATTAAAGACATAAGGTGGGTGAGGTAATATCTTTTATTGGACTGACTTCTGTTGGTGAGAAAGACAAGCTTTTAAGCTTAATTACTTCAGGACCTGAAGAAGAGCTCTGTGTAAGCTCAAAAGCTTGTCTCTCTCACCAACAGAAGTTGGTCCAGTAAAAGATATCACAACACCCACCTTGTCTTGCCGGATAGTGAAGTCATCCGTATACAGTATCTGTAGAATAAGCACACAGTACCTAGGCAGTACTGTGGGATGCTTTCCCCACAGTGCCCAACAAATGTATCTCAAATTGATCTGGGGGGAACCATATTTAGAGAGCAGATTGAACTATCCTCTCCTTGCAATACTGTCAGTCACAACTGTGGTGGTTCTAAAGTGGACACCAATGCCCTAGGAACTGTACTGAGACCACCTGTTCATTCCATGTAGGTCTCTGTGATAAGCTGGGCCTCTCTCTAGGGTCACAGTCAGGCGGTTACAGAGTCTCTTTCCCTTTAAAAGTCTTTTCCCCACTTGGGAACGTCATTCCAGGCTTTCTGGGGTCCCATTTAAGGGAGTGTTCATTCTCTTGGCTTCCTTATAAAGGTCTAATTTGTCCTTGTGGGCCATAGAGGCTTGCTAGCTGTTTCCCTTCTCAGTGACCCTGGAACAAGCATCAGCTTGCTGGGGCACAAAAGTTTTCTCGCTGATTGCACTTCTTTCTGTGACAAGCGCTCCTTTTAAACTTGCTTCCTTCAGCTCGTGCAGACCCTGCAGGTGTGCCTATCTGATAGCAGGTGAACCCAGAGGGGCTTGTTAGCTTTCTCCAGACTGGGGTGGGGGAGTGCCCCAACACAGTCATCCAACACCCACATCTTTGCAATAACATTTGATTAGTGGTGACCTGGACTGGATTTGAATTGGGGATTTTGCAGCTAAAGGCTTTGCATCCCATGACTAGCTTTCTCAAGGGGAGGAGGATGGCAACCTTCACGCAGTCCTCCCTGCACAATCAATGCCATCAACATGGCGACTGAATGCTGACTGATGGCCTCACTGTCTAAAAAGCAACTCAGGGGACCAGCCCTCTCAACTGTCTATGATAGTCTTTTACCCTGCTGAAAACATCACAGCTGGAATCTCCTCGAAATCAATCACATCCCCTTTCCATCCTTAAGTCTGGTCAGCATGACCCTGTGATGGGATAGCTATTGTTGAGCTTGCAGCCACACAACAGTCATACTGAATGTTTCTCTCTAGCCTGGTGTTAGTCAAGAAAAGCACGCCGCCTTAAAAATGGAATGCAATGAAAGCCAGGGTGCCCTTTTACCTGGCTTATTGCAAACAGGAAACAGACTCTACATTTTGTTTTTATTCAGACTGAATTATTTTAAATTTTATTTTGAAATCATTTAAGTTGAGAAGGAGGCTCGGCCTTCAGGAAAGCAGGGGGCTCCCATTCTGTAGTGACGGTAACTGGGCAGTGTGAGGCTGGGACAAGGTCTTTGCAATGGGGCTAGTAAAGGAATCCACCTGAGCTGGCAATAGCCTTCTCCGTTTTTTTCTGAAAAAAGACGTATCTGTGGGATGGGGGACATGATCACAGGGAGAGGAAGAGATCTCTGAGACGGCTTGAAATTTGTGGGAAACTCAGACTGTCCTCTGGGTTTAGGGCCTGAGACTGAAGCTTCAAGAACAGGATGAGCTGGAACTTGCCCTAAAGCTGGGGGTGTTTCCAGCCAGCCTCTCCCTCAACAGCCCAGGAAAGCAAGGCTGACTCTTGTAGCCAACAGGAAAGTCAGGATTGCAGTACAGGGCTATGGACAGCTTTGCTGGGAAGACGACTGGCCAGAGGGGTTTCTCCTAGCAAAAGGCGAAAATGACACACCATTTCCCCCTTATGTTTGCTCTTTCTTTTCAAACATCTGGCTTTCATTTGGAAAAGCCTTTGTGAACAATCCCTAGGGGAAGTCGTATGAATCCCAGAAAGCCCTGGGTAGGGGCAGGTTTTGTACTAACTTTGGAAAGAATTCCACAGTGTGGCCTTTGTTTTCTTTGGAATGCTCCACTTACAAAGAAGGGCTGTATATATAAGAATGGCCATATTGGGTCAGACCAATGGTCCATCTAGCCCAGTATCCCATCTTCCGACTGTGGCCAATGCCAGGTGCTTCAGAGGGAACGAACAGAACAGATATGTCTATGTAAGCAGTGTCAGGATGAGCTCCACCCTGACATCTGGTGGTGAGGTGTGGCAAGTTGTGGAAAAGAACTTCAGGGGCCGATCTCATTTGCATAGGCACACCCACCCCGCCTAGAATGAGGCCATAGCTGCCCAAATGGTCACTTTGGCTGCTGTGCGATCCCCAGTGTCTCTGTTATTGGGGCAGGAAGAATAAATTGTTGTTACGCTGATTATGGGAACTGTGCTTGGAACTGTACTTGGCCTTTTGTTATGATGGAGGGACTCACCATCAACTAAGTAGCACTCGCTAGGCAAGAGTCTTGGGTTTTAAAACTCTGTGAGGGGAGAGAGGCTGGGGACAAGTATTAATACTTGGTGGCATGGGCCCCTTGGTGAGGGCCTTACATGCTGATTGCACTTCCTCCTCTCTCCACTGTGGAATATCAGAGCTAATTTTGATTCCATTAGGAGTCTAGTTACAGGCTGCTGAGCTCACTTTGGGCTAATAGTGCACCAGCACTGAGGCTCCCCTACTACAAGCTGAATTCACCAAAGAGCTGAACTGACTAAGAGCTGAAATCACTGAGCGTTGTGTCAAGTAGTGGGGGAGCCTGAAGATATATTGTGGAGCAGTTTGCCGGATGGCTGGAGTGCCTGGTGGACAGGCTGGTGGAGCAGTTCGTAGGACGGCGGGAGCTGCTGGTGGGACGCGGAGCAGTTTGTGGACCGGCTGGTGGAGCAGATCGTGGGACAGCGGGAGCTGCTTGTGGGCTGCGGAGCGGAGCGAAGGAGTTCGTGGGGCGGCTGGCAGAGCGGAGGCCTATGGAGCTGTGGGGCGGTCAGCTTCAGATCATGTAAGGTGCCTCTTATCCCCATCCCATCTCCACCCAGGTTGGGAGGTAAAGCTCCACAGATAAACTTTCGAACTCTGGGGCTGCCCTGACCAGGGACAGAGACTTTTGGGTCACTGGACTTTTGGGACTTTGGGTGATTTGGGGTTGCTGGACTCAAGAACCAAAGGGAAAGGGGCATGCCCCAATTTGCTTGGGGTGGGTTTTTTTTTGCTCATGGGTTGTGTTATGAATCCTGTTGGTGGTGTTTCCCCAACATAATGCCACATTGTTTCTCTCTGTTATGAAAAGGCTTTTTGCTACACTCAGACTATGTGCTTGCGAGAGGGGAAGTATTGCCTCTTGGAGGCGCCCAGCGGGGGTGGTATATATTTGTCCCAGGTCACTGGGTGGGGGCTCGAGCCGGTTTGCATTGTGTTATTGGAATGGATCCCCTAGATATTGAACTCGGCCCTTGTTGCTGCCAACTCTGACGGGCAGAAGGGTTACATCTATAATCTATGATTATCATAGAGGGGCACTCCTGTGTTTCAGCTGTTCTCTGGGGGGAGCACTGGATGTGTTAGTGACTCAGAGTCATTCTTTTAGGGGTCTACGTGTCTTAAATGAACCAGGAGGATCTCCAGTGGTCTTCGTCACTCTCTCAAATCTTGCTTGCTTGGGCTGGGTGGAGAAGGCTCCTCCCCCTTTCAACCTGCCCACTGATTCTGTGCTATAAAAGTGTCTGGGGGTCTTGTGGTTAAGGCCCTGCCCTCAACCCAGGAGATTGGGAGTCAATTCCCAAATCTACCATAGATTTCATTTGACTTTGGGCAAGTCATTTAATTTTCTGGGCTTCAGTTCCGCATCTGGAAAATGGAGAGACAAATACTTATTTTCTCCCACTGTTTGCCTGTCATGGCTAATTAGATTTCAATCCTGCAATTTACAATTTGGGGGTGAATTGCTGGGCCGACCCAGAGCCCCTTAGAAGTCAATGGGTTTCTGTGTGGGTGCAGCACACTCAGCCTGCACATCGTAAATTGTAAGAGTTAGGGCTTAGATTGGAAGCTCTTTGGGGGAAAGGGTCTCTTCCTAAGTGTTTGTACAGCCCACATTCAGTGGGGCTCTAATCTGTAGTTGCTCCCATAATACAAATAACTAGCAAGAGTAATAAGAATAATTTCCTGTGCATTTGCGATCTAGTAAAGATTTTTCTACATCATGCCATTCAGTGTTCACAGGAAAATTGTATCTGGGTCTCATGCACTAGCTAGGGGAAGATAAGAATTAAAATCCCAGATTCAGCGAGGGAGGAGGGGAGAGATGACTTTGGTATGTGGCATTAACATTGCAAGTATAGCTATGTTGCTGCTTGGATAGAAATAAACCAGAGAACAAGCTGCCTCGTGGCATCTAAGTGGAGCCACTTCCTCAGCTAAGTCAGCGAGCCCACAGCACGCACAGCACCTAACAGAAGCTGATAGGCACACTCAGGTGCAGTGGCAGGGAAAACCTCAGCCGGGGCCTTTTGACTGGCTGACCTGCCACCAGCATATAGCCCATGAGAACATCCTCTGAAAACGAATTCAGTGCAGTACGGTGAAGACCTATTTTTGGATTGCTGGCTATCACAACTGAATGGATTATAAATTAGTCTGGGACAAGCATCTCATGTGATGGGAAACCTTGTCCTGTGTACAGTATGGGTAACAAATCAGACGCACAGCCTAAGAATGGATAGCAGTTTAACCACGTTTATGTTATTGAACTGCAAAATAGTGGTTCGAGACACTATCTGCAATCCTGTATGAAGGCCCTGGGGAGTTTGTGGAAAACAGGATTTACATTTGGCCAAACTCCTGGATTCTATGGCACTCTTGGAGCAGCAGACTGGAAATTCAGTGGCAGCTTTGTTTAAATTGTAAAAGCAGCCCAGTGGCCCCTCTTTTTGTTTATTCTGTTATTAAATTAAGTTTATGCAGACTGTCACTACATTTTTGGGTTTTGATATAAAGTGATTTTTATAATGAAAATTACATCTGAAGTTGCCAGGACCAAGCTGGTAGAGGTCTTGAGCTCAACTAAAAAAGGTGCTATAGATGGACTTTGGTATAGATTAAGGGAATGAGCATTCCAAAACTGAAGGGCCCATCTCTCATCTTCTATGATTACATTGTTGGATGGACAATCAAGAGGTCCAACTCCACTGTTCATAAGTCACAATTAGAGGCTGTGCAGCAGACTCAGGAAGACTGGCCCAGTTTAGCTTTTTATACTAACAATAAAACCTTTGTATATTAACAATAGTATACAACATACTACAAAACCTTATATGCTAACAATATACTAACTAACCTTGGTATACTATCAATAAAATCTTGAAGAATACTCAGTAGAGAATAAGTCCCATAAATGTATTTAACGGTGAGTTTCTGCACCTTCAAAAAACACGTGTTTCTACTCCTAAGTGTGTATTATAACATACATACACAACTATTTATACCTTTGAAAACAAAAGGTACCTGATTCTCCCACTGCAGGATCAGACTAACTGCCATTAATTTTTCCCAAGGTAAGAGAATGAAGTCCACTCTTTTGATAATTTACAATGAACGATTTTGTTCTTTTTTAAAAAATATATATTTTTAAGGCAATAAGGAGCATAAATATCATCCCAGTTATTAAATTTAAAATAACATTAAACTCATCACATAAACCAATAATAAGCCCCCCCAAAACTCACTGTTTGGCCATTTCTTGTAAGAATGAATGTAAGACTTTATTCTGAATATTCAGAGTTTTGCTGAGTTGTGTCATAACGTGTTGGGGTTTTTTTGTATTTAAGATTATTACATTGCAGCTCGGTATATGTGTTAGCACAAAATTGCACAAAACGTGCATGACAGACAGTGAAACTGTAAATACTTGGCTTGATTTGGTTACAAACGGTTTGCGAACCTTTGGAGTGAACCTGGGATGATTTATGGAAAGAATCAGTGTCACACGGTTTCAGCGTGCAACCAGGTACAATGTGACAATTCTGACTGATTTTGACTCTGTTTCAGGGTCTTTCTGAACCTGATACATAGACATGGACCTACCTGCATGAGTCAAAACCAGAGAAAATGCTTGCAGACAAAAGGACTCTCTCAATTTACAAAACTCCCCCAGAGGGCTTCCTATATTAGGCCCTAAAAATGGCTGGTTTTGCACAATTTTTATCGTCGTGCTAGTGTCAACTAGCTTTTCAAAGCTTACAGTAATGATTTAATGAAGCAAGAGTGAGATTTACGTGACTGCTGGGCTTAATATATGAATTTGCTTAGTACTGCCTGGTTGAGTTTTCATTTCAGTTTCCCTTTGAATTAATCTAGTTTGTTATTAATTGCAGGGGCAGGAATCAATAGGGAGAATATTGCTTAATTGTTTAATTACACACCTGATGAGGAGATGTTAACTGATCTGTTAAAAAAAAACAAAACAAAACAATGGCCATAAAAAAATCCAACTTCTTTTGCAGTTCCGCGCTTTAATTAACTGCTTCATGTGATGCTAGTAGTGTAGTCAATATTAGCTGTCACTATTTCATTGCCATCTGAAAGTGGGTAACTCCATTTGGCTTCTACAAGGCAGGCTGACTTTGACCATAAGCAAAACAAGTGGTTTAGAGCTCTGCTCCCCATTCCTCCTCTGCAACACCATCTCCCCAACTGGACACAAAATTGGAGAGGGAGGAAATTCATGGCCTAAATTTTCATCCTTCTTTGGACATCTTATTGTCCAACTCCAAGGTCCTGATTCTTCAAGGATAATAGGCCCATATCCACAAAGGTATGTAGGAACCTAATCCCCAGATTTAGGCACCTAAGCCCAGATCCTCAGAGGTATTTAGACATCTAATTCTCATTGATTTCAGTGGCACCTAGGACCCTAAATATTTCTGTGGATCTGGGCCCTAAGTCCTAGTTTTAGGCACCATTGTTATCCAGAAAAACCCTGCTTGGCTGCTGCTGAACCCTGAAGATACCTAAATTCACTCAATGCCTAAATTTTGGGGGTAACAGTTCCCTTGATGCTCTGAAGTTTCTGCCTCTGGACATGTGCACACTGATGCCTCCTTCTAGGTATTTGGACACCCGTCTCCCACCTAAGCAACAGAGAGACCCATGAACTTAGAGAAACTAGGTACTCTTTCACCTATCTTGCCCATGGGGCCTGACCCTGTAACTGTGCTCAGAGGCCATCTACCGGATCATGGCCCATTCAAAATCTTCTGCTGCTCCTACCACCACCCTTATAACTGTTAGCCCAGTGGTTAGCGCACTTACCTATGATGTGGGAGAGCCAGATTCAATTCCCCCCTCGGGCAGAGGGGAAGAAAGTGAACCGGGGTCTCCTACCTTTCAGGAGCACTAACCACTGAGGTATGGAATATTCTGATCTGGGGCTCCCTCAGTTTCTCCTGTGGAAGTTGTTCTAATTTGGATTCATGCTTAAATAGTCATTGGGTCAGAAAGAGAGAGAGAGACAGACAGACAGAGAGGGAGAGAATGACTGCAGTCCAGTGGTTAAGGCACAAACCTGGGAGGTGGGAGACCCTATAGCCAGTCCCCTGGCTCCAATTACTCTGTCATTATTTAGCCACAGTGGAACAGCTTTGACCGATGAGATTGAGAGAACCCCACACCAGAATAGCTCAGTGGTTAGAACACTCTTTTGACCCCTCTATAAATCCTTTCTCCCCCTCAGGCTGACATCCAGGTGAGTACTCTAACCACTGGGCTAAAATGTATAATGTCAGCATCAGCACCACCTCCTCCTCTGGCTGTTTTATTGGATCGAGGCAGGTGCCTAATGTATTCCCACAAGAAATGGCTCAGGCATCTAAGATGGCTGACTCTGGGAGAGGGGCTCCTAGCTGTGGATTGCTAGCCAGGGGAGACACTTCCCTGCAACCTGGATTTAGGCGTGTAAGTCTATGAGAGGGGCAGGGCTTTGGACACACCCCTCTTGCCAGCATCTTCCATTGGATAGCTTAGTGGTTGGTTGGTTCACGATGGTTTTGTGAATAGCATTCTTAGGTACCTATCTCTTCCCATTCATTGTATAGGGAGCTGAGGCACCTCACTTAGACTTTGTGGATCACGTTGTGTCTGTGATTTTCTAAGTGCCTAAAAGTGAGCATTGCAATACCTAGATCTCTTTGTGGATCCAGGCCGTACTTCACTGGGAGCTTTCAGTGCTCACCTCCTCGTAGGAGGTACTTTCAGGATCCTGACTCTTTCTTGCAACCACACTTATTGTAAGACCTGCCTTGGGTGGATTGAAAATGTAATGGATGATTTTCTAAGCTCTTCCTGAAGATCAGCCACTGGACACCTTGTGCTAAATTTATCCTTTTGTGTAACACCATTAAGCTTCAATGAATTTACAACAAATTTGAATCTAGACCCTTGACTTGAGCTGACTTGGGGGGATTTCACCTATTACCTTTCCCCAAAGATGTAGCCAAATCAACACCAAATTATTTGTTGTTGTAGCTGACAAATATAGCTTACCTTAAGCCATCCTGCGTAGAAGAAGAATTGTAACAGTGTGAAGACTGGAATATAAATATCCAAGTCATGTCCTACATAGCCTTGGTCAGGATCCAAAAACTGACGTCCTATCAGACAGGCAAAGAAGAAGGTATAGACCGCAAGAGTAACAACCTGCAACAAATAAAAGCTACATTAAAATAATATAATAACCATTCTTTATGTATAAGGCACCACATTCCCAAAGGCTGCTGAGCACCTAACACAATAGTATTTTAAATATTATAGATAGACATTACAAATAAAATGGCAACATGATCTATTGGTGGCCACGGAATGGGTACTGCAGAATTCATAACCTACTCACCCCCAACCTATCAAACCTCCCAGTACCTTCCCAGCCTCCCAAACCATCCAGCACCTTCACATCAAACATAACTTAAAATATCTGGCCAGACAATCATCCTAGAGACCATGTCCAAGATGGCAGCTGCAGACTGCTCAGCATCTCTGAGAATCAGGTCACTTATGTGGGTGCCTAATTATGGACTTAGGAGTCTAACATTAGGCCCCTCTTTTTGAAAGTCTTGGTCCAAATTTTGGGTATGGTAATATCTCAGTACCTGTGTGTAGACCAATGGAATTCCAACCCAGTTATAACCAAATAGAAGGCTACACCAAGACCGGTACTTATTCATTTCCTAAATAAGAAACAAAACAAAATGTGTGACATTCGCTCCCAAATAATAATGGGTTTGTCACAATTCATTTCACATAAACGAAAGGCTGTAAAACAGTCTACTCTGCACCAAATTTAATGAATTAGAAACTGATCTGTTAAATAATATTCTGTAGATCATCACTATATTTAAAAATTCAGTTGTACAATAGATTTAGGAAGCTTGGTGTAATGCTTAGCTTCTTAACAAATTATCTATTGTTCCATTATTTTAAATTTGTATGCTGTCCAGGGATATTGGCAGGAGGATACATTTTACATTACAAAAAAGGGTTATAGATTGTTTCATGATATATTTGGGCAGACTGTTTTCCTTAAAATAAATAAAATAAAATTAAAATGATAAGCCCCCTAAAGATAAACAACTTCTCCATCTTTTGGGTTTTTTTTTTAACTACAGTGGAGTTACTGTGAAAGTGAAAGTGAGAGCAGAATTTTGCTCACTGATTTGGTGTTTCAGTCAATTCTCTCTCATTTATATAAATACTGTCACATTAAGCACTTGGTGGTGGACTTGGTTTTGTGTATAGTATGTGCGTAGACAAACACACTTGGTACAAATCTAGAGTAAGTCCACTGAGGTGAGGAGGAAAAGACTGGAAAGTTGCATGTAATAGATAAAGTTATATAGGTGAACAGACAATGAATAGTGATTTCAGTATCTGTTTCTGTAGATTTATTTTTCCTACTTACATTCATCAGTGTCTGCAGGTCTACACTGTCTCGAATTCTACCCTCTTTTCGCGCCTTATATGCTAGATTTCCAAACCAGACAAATGGAATCCAGTATTTAAGATGGGGAGACTTAAGATGATCAAAGTTTTTTCTTTCATCTACTGTCATAAAACCTGTTTACAAAAGAAAAATAGCTGGTTTCTAGTGTCCCAAGGTGCAGTTAGTTTGCAAATTATTGGTTCCTATGTTACGAGCTCAAGTACTGAAATAGATTTTTATGGAACATTAATTTCCAGGCACCAGAATGATTCTGAGCATTGTGTGTGTATGTAATATTTATATAAAACTACACTGAACTCTACTCATAGCTTTCCCCATTAGTTTCCTTCTCCCATTCTTCTCAGTACTAAACCCAACTTCCCAATATAGCGCATCAGCCTCCTTGCAAAATCTACCTAAATAACACTCCAGGTTTAGATAGAAAGCTAGGCCTCTCAAATAATATACATTAGTCTAAAAATAACTTGTTTTCTTATATGCTGCTGCTGCAGTAGTGCAGTTGTACTATACTAGGTATTACACAAATCACTCTGATTTAATGTTCTATTTTTAGGCAAGAAGAAACTAAATAATATCAAAAGATTATCATTCAACAATAGTTGCTTGTTGTGGTGTCTTAAAACTTGTTAAAAGTGATACTGGGGTCACAGGAGCTTCTGACTGATAAATTTTCACTAAAATTTCAAAGGAGTGAATGGGCAATAATGAATAAAAGTGTGTTTAGTAAACCAAGTTCAATGGAGAATGGATTTACCGCCCTTAAAATGCTTCTCTGTAGGATTTTGTTTCTTCTGGTTTATTCAGTAGTGTTAAGAGAGGGAAAGAGAACTCTGCTCAGAAATCCCAAATCTCTGGGTTCACTTTACCTACAAACCCCTCCCCCAACCAGTTAGAAGGGAATTGGGATTCCAGGGGCAGAAGGAGATGGAGCCAGGATTGTCTCTAGCAGCATAGCTTCACTGGAGCAGCATTGTGCATATAGTGGAAGTGGGAGCAGCGTAGCCCCAGAGCTGGCTGAGAGGCAAGGGGACTTTGCCCAGGAAGTGGATACTCTGGGTTAGAGAGGGCGATCTCTCCATACCTGTTCCACTGTCCTCTTCCCACTTCTGCCTACTCAGTTAATGGTCTGGGAACCTCACATTTCCCCCCTGCAGTGGAGTGATCTGGCCCTGGCCACTGTCAGGCAAAAGCTGGTCCCAAAGATAGATTTGGGGAAAACAATCTTTTACTAATCCTAAGAACAATAGAATTGTTTCCATTAATTAAGTATAAACCATTTTTATACCAGTAAAACAGCCCCCTGCAGCATTTGTAACCTCCTGATCCCTACATTGTATTACTGCCTGAGAACCAGAAGGTGAAATTTACTAGAAACGGACAGTAAACAAAAGTGAACCACAAACATTTGAAGAGTTTCAGAAAACAACTAGCCATGAAGGAAATGATTGGTTCCTTAGTTCCTTCATGCCTGAGTTATTTGTCATCCTGACTATTGCAATCTCCTGGCTTTCTAGCTCTCACCTTTCCATTCTGTTCAAAATGCTGCAGCTAAAATAGTCTTAGTAAGTATCCAAAAAGGGTGGTGGTTATTTGATAATATTTGTGTGATGGTAATGCTTAGAGGTCCCAACTGCTATCTGGGGCCCTATTGTGCTCATGACTATACAAACACATAGACTCCAGTCTTACAAACAATTACACACACATGTTTAACTTTACTACTGGGAGTCAAGTTAAGCACATGCTTAAGTGTTTGCAGGATTGGGACCTAAATAGACCAGACAGACAAGGATAGAGGGGGAAACAGAGGCAGAAAGGTGAAGGGTCTTGAACTGATTATTAGCACATTGTCCGTGTGTACAAGATAATGGCCCCATTTTAGGTATCCCAGGGTTAATATGTCACTATATTTTTGTAACAGGGTGAACAGATTTTTCTGTGTCTCTAGGAGGAGGCCACATCAGGCCAGACAGCAGCCTGGGGCTGAGGTGGAAGGGGGTTTAATTCCCAGCCAGGCTTCAGAGTCAATTTAAGGAGGTACTCCATGTGGAAGCTAATTAGGTAAAGATGGGCTTATTTAGAATGAGCACATTACAAAAGATGGCTGGGGAAAGATTGGAGTTGCTCAGTATGGGTTGTATTGTTTGTTTGTTTGAGTTTACTGCTCAACAATCGCAATTAGACCAAAGTGTTACAGACCACTGGAGACTAGACTATTATGTGCCACAGCCATATGCTTATATCCATTAATGATTAAACAGTTTGTTGGAGGGACAGTAATGGCAGGGAGCATTGTCCTTATTGCTGAATGCACTGGATTGCTACAGTATGAGCATGTTTAATCATTGATGAAGGTTATGGTGAAACAAGCCTCCAAGTAGTCCCGAACTAGTTATTTTCATTGCAGTGATAAAGGAAATACTTTCTGTTCAATCAATAACTAGGGAGGGTGTAAAACAGCAACTATTAAAGGTAACCATTTTTAAATTGGCAGGACTAGGTAACTTGCACCCAAGAGTATTAAAAGAATTGGCTGAGGAGCTCATGAACCATTAATACTGATTCTTAGCAAATCTTGGAACACTGAAACAGTTCCAGAAGACTGGAAAAAAACTAATGTTGTGCCAATATTTTAAAGGGTAAACAGGATGACCCAGGTAACTATAGGCCAGTTAGCCTAATATTAGGGTTGCCAATATTCCATATTATAAGGGATATCCCTTACTTAAATCAAAAATTGCCTTCCCCTACTACCAGTATGGGACACCTCTTATCCCATATTTCAAACAGGGAAGTAGTTCCGCTGGAGTGGTCTGGAGCGTCACTCTGGCACCTGAAATCCAGGATGGAGTGGCGCTCCAACCGGTTGGCAACTTAACCTGTTGCTCGGGGTCACAATGCCACTCAAATTTAGTCCAGTTGCCCCTTTGTCGCCGGAGCCCCACTGACAACTGCCCCTCCACTGAAATCTGAAATAGTGCCCCTGCTGGCTGCAGTGAAGCCTCCTGCTGCTGTTGCCTTCCTCCAACCCATACCCTTCGTGCAACCCCCACCCCCTAGCAGTGTACAGCACTGGTGCAGGCAGAGATCAACAACTGCAGCCTCTGACTCAGCTCCTGGCACCCACATGGACCATGAATAGGAGCTGCAGTGGCTGCCTGGCCTAGTGTGCCCTGGGGTCTCTGCAGCCCCCAGAGCTGGAGAGCCCGGGCTCCAGGCCAAGCCCAGAAGTTTACACAGCAATTAAACAGCCCCACAGCCTGAGCCCCGTGAGCCTGAGTCGACTGGCATGGGCCAGCCCTTGGGGTCTAGTTGCTGTGTAGACATACCCTCAGAGGCCCTAGGAAGGATGGGGAGGAGAAGAGACTTGCCCCAAAGGCTCAATTCAAGACTGGGACATCTGAGGTCTGTCCCGTATTTTTGAAGTACAGTGTTGGCATCACTAGAAATCCTGGGTAAAAGCATGGAACAGTGTATGTGATGCAATCAGTAACGAATTAAAGGATGATAGCATAATTAATGTCAATCAACATGGTATTATGGAGAATAGATTTTTTCAAATAAACAGTAATTTTTTGAGGAGAAGAAAAGTTTGGTTGATAAAGGTAACTGTATTGATATCATAGACTTCCGTCGGGCATTTGACCTAGTTTTGTGTGACATTCTGTTGGAAAAATTAGGAATTCATGGGTGGTACATGAACCTCCTATTCGGGGAGGCTATCCCCTTGCCCCATTCCTTCTGCCCAAGGCCCTGTCCCCACTCCCCTCCACCTCTCCCCCCACTCTCATCCACTGGGGCCAAAGGAGCCCTAAGTCCCCCACCATGGCTGGAGGAGGCCTGCCTGAGCTGCCCTGAGCCCTGACCCGCCCATTCAAGCTGCCCCTGGTCCACCCACCTGAGCCACCCAGAGCTCTGGCTGGCCAGAGGAGCCCTGAGCCCCACTGCTGCCCGGTCCAGGGCCGTAGCAGGAAGCATTAGTGGAGGTTTGGGGAGGCTTAGCCTCCCACAGCCTCCGTGATGCACCACCCATGAGCAAAATCCATACAAAATCATTGTAGCCCATATTAAATGGATTAAAAACTAGCTAATTATATATATATATATATATATATATATATATATATATATATTGTAAATGGAGAATTATCATTCAGTGGGGATGTTTCTAGATGGGTCTGTTCTTGGTCCAAAGCTATTCAATATCTTCATCAATGCTCTGGAAGAAAATATAAAAATCAAAGCTGGTAAATAATGGTGGGTACAGATAAGTTATACAGAGTGATCTAGATCACTTGTTGAGGTACCCTCATTTGAACAACATGCATTTTGTCATACATCTAGAACAAAGACTGTAGATCTTACAAGTTGGGATGCTGTATTCTGAAATGCAGTGACATGGAAAAGGACTTAGGGCTCATGGTAACTGATTGAACGTGAGCTCCCAGAGTGATGCTGTAGCTAAGAGGGAAAACGCGATCCTTGGATACATAAGCAGGGAATATCAACTAGGAGGAGGGTGGGCATATTACCTATGTCTGTGGCATTAGTGAAACCATTGCTGGAATGCTGTGTCCAATTTTGGTGTCCACAATTCAAAAAGGATCTTGAAAAATTGGAAAGAGTTCAGCAAAGAGCTACCAGAATGATTTGAGATTTGGAAAATTCACCTTACTGTGCGAGATTTAAGAAGCTTAGTCTATCTATTTCCCCATGTTAAGTATCCTAACACCTTCTTGTCAACTGTCTAAATGGGCCATCTTGATTATCACTACAAAAGTTTTTTTTCTCCTGCTGATAATAGCTCATCTTAATTAATTAGCCTGTTAGAGCTGGTCTGGCAACTTCCACCTTTTCATGTTCTCTGTATGTGTATATATATCTTCTTACTATATGTTCTATTGTATGCATCTGATGAAGTGGGCTGTAGCCCATGAAAGCTTATGCTCAAATAAATTTGTTAGTCTCTAAGGTGCCACAAGGACTCCTGTTCTTTTAGTCTATGTAGTTTATCCAAGAGAAGGTTAAGAGGTGACTTACTTGCAGTTTACAAGCACCTCAGTGGGGGAAGGATTTCTTTGGCTCTTTACTTGAGCAGAAAAAGGCATAATGTGAGCCAATGGCTGGAAGCTGAAGTTAGACAAATTCAGACTAGAAAGAAGGTGCACACTGTTATCAGTGAGGGTGACTAAGCATTAGAACAAATTACTTAGGAACATGGAGGATTCTCCATCACTTGCAGTCTTTAGATCTTTCTAAAAGGTACTCTAGAGCTCAAACAGAAGTTGTGGACTTGAGGCAGGAATCACTGGATGAGATTCTATGGCCTGTTGTATGTAGGAGGTCAGAGAAGATGATCATAATGGTCCCTTCTGGTCTTAAAATCTAATCTATTAATGTATGAAATACATTTACAGGAAAAGCAAATGTGTAGCAATATTTTTGCTTTAGCAATTTTCAGTTTGACAGTGAGGTGAAAAATTGGCATAAGTGGCTTCAATAATTACTGGTTTCAGAGTAACAGCCGTGTTAGTCTGTATTCACAAAAAGAAAAGGAGGACTTGTGGCACCTTGGAGAGTAACCAATTTATTTGAGCATAAGCTTTCGTGAGCTACAGCTCACTGCATCCGATGAAGTGAGCTGTAGCTCACGAAAGCTTATGCTCAAATAAATTGGTTAGTCTCTAAGGTGCCACAAGTACTCCTTTTCTTTCAATAATTACTGATGCTCTTTAAGGGTCAGATTCTGCCACCATTGCTTAAGTTGAATGCAGGATCAACAAGTAGTCTGTTCCATAAAGCCATAGCTAACTATGAATGGGACTAATTGTGGAGTATTGTATTACTTAACATGAGAAAGATTAGCAGAATCTGGTCTCAAGTGTTCAGTACTGTAGCTGTGAAATATTCGTGGGACAAGATATATTCAGATGTATAGTGTTGATTATATTGTCATGACTTGTTCAGGGACACTGTGGTAGAATATTTTCTCCATCTGTTAAGAAATATATTTCTTTTCCAATCTACAGCAATGTATGTATAGTACTCATACACTGTATCTTTAAGAACAGGGTGTCTTTAGTACAGAGAGGCAGAAGTGGGTTAGCTTGCAGGAATTGCTGTAATTTTCCTGTGTGTACTAAGAGTAGTTGGCTAGGAAGAATGACAAAAGCTTCACTGACCCCTCAGGCTCAGGTAAACAACTTGCTGTTGAAAAATGCTAGGAAAAGGATTTCAAAATTCAACATAATTTTGGGAAAAGGAAGACATCAACCTGAGCTGGTTCTGTCAATAAGAAAAATGCAGTCGGCTGGGAGTTTTTTCTTAAATATTCTAAGACTCTCATGTGTATATATACAGCATATTTTAACATAGTGTAACATCAGTAACTTACTGTTGTTTCCTAAAATAATACAGTTTACAAGATACCATTGAAGGCAGGGCTTTGGAGCTGTGCTCCGGCTCCACTCCAGCTTCAGGCAAAAACCTGCAACTCCACTGCTCCGGAGCTACTCCACGCTCCAGCTCCAGGCTCCGCTCCAAAGCCCTGATTGAAGGAATACAGGAACTGCTCTGTCGGAACAGACCAATCAACATCTAGTCTGGTATCCTGTCTCTGACAACAGCCAAATCCAAATACTTCAGAAGAAGGTATAAGACCACACCACGCACTTAACTGTGCAGCAGGGAGGTTGGAAAGGGAATTTATTTTGGCTTAGTTAGCAACCAGCTTCTGCCTTGAAGCATGTGTATGCTCCTTGGTAGACATTGGGATAATACATGTTCTTAGGGATGGTGGGGGGAACCCATTTCTTATGAGGTGTAGTGGTGGTCATGGGAACTAAATCACCAGAATATTAGAAAAGGGTATTTCCTAAGAGAAGGGATAAAAGGTGCCATCTCATTATTCCGTGCACCATACAAAAATGACAATACCTATTGGGCTGGCCTGTTTGCTTATAAATGATGTTGTATGCTACCAAGCAATGGATCCACGTACCATTCCCAAACTCAGCTTCCAGCATGGATTGAGTTAAATCAAACAGACTAAAATCATGGTTTAAACCATCATCATAATCTTGTTTAGTGTTTGGAATTTTTAGTTATTTTCCTAAAGAAGGGTTAGTTCTCACTGGTTGGTAACCATTAAATTATGTTGATTTGCAATTAAATATAGCATTTACAACAAATGTGGTACTTCTTTTTGCTAAAGAGAATGCACTGTATCTGTACACATTTATTTATTAATTTTTTTATTGTGTTAGAAAATGGTGAATGATGCATTTTTTATTTACTGGATGATGATTGTTTACTCATGATTTGTGTCAATCTCTATTTGGATGGATATTCAAATTAAAATTTTTTGGTTAGTTAAATAAAACTGCCTTAAATGTGCTGGATATATAAGGAAAAAAAGGTTTATCAAAACATATTTCGCATTTAAAACTAACTAATTCAGTGACATGAACTGATTTTTTATGGTCACCATGTCCTCCTCTCATACCTCATTTTTAGTCATAGATTGGAAAAGAAAATCAAGCTTTCCTTCTATTTTGACTCCCAACTGGTTCCTTAATGTTGAATGAACTAGTTAATCAACTATACTAGTTGAATAAACTGAAATGAAGCTGTCAAAAGCTTTAGCAATTCAACAAACTTTGGTTCCAGGTGCTTAGCCAGTGACTTCCACCACTTCAGTGGTTTGACTTTCTTTGAAACTTTGGCAGCAAGCATGTAATATTTAATATTATTCATTTAATTTAATGATTTTTTTAGATTATAGTAAGTTTAGGCCTTAACATAGTTTGTCAGAATTTCAAATTGGGTTGTTTTAAAAATAAACTCATATTTAATTTAAATTAAAAAAAACATTTTTTTTAAATTCACTCTGTCATCCTCTCACTCCCCTGTCTGAGAAAGGCTGAGTGCAGAGGAGATGTAGCATGCTCAGTCATAAGGGCCTCACCTTCTTCTAAAATGGACCTAGATAAAGAATTTAGCAATGCTGGACTCTTAAGGGCATTTTATCTAATCCTTCTCTGCCAGTGGGTAGATTTGACATGGGGTGATCTGACAGGGATAAGGGATTAAAGAGAAGAAAATACAAGGCAGATCTCCAACATCCCCATCTGTAAGAGAAAGGGAAGAACTTATTGGGGAAAGGAAATTGACAATACCTGCTTCTACCACATGATCCATGGTTGGAAATCTTTTGTATACAGCTGTGCTCACTGAGCGGAAGATGATCAGGGAAGTTAAATTCACATAACGCATTAGAGTCCTCCTAAGTAAGCGCCCGTATTCATCTCTTCCCTGAATGCTGCTAGAGATCAAGAACATAAGTCTGTCTGGCCAGGGCAGATTCACAAACTGGTTCCACCAGCGGTTCACCACCAAAGTAACGTAGAATCCTGCATGTTAAAAAAGTATATCAGCATCACTGTTCTTGCTGAAAAACTGACACACTCTCAGGTCCTCTAATGTTGAGTTTTAGTTCATTCTGTAGCATGTTATCTAGGTTGTAAGGTAACTTCATTTGCCAGAATAATTGTTATAAAATATGCACAATATGATACAGTTAAAGCCTATTATTAAGTAGCTATTACATTCCAAAGGCCAAATCCTGCAAGGTCCTAAGTGCCTCATGCAAGATGTTGAGCACCCCCAACTCCCATTCACTGAAATGGGAGTGAAGGGTACTCACTTCACAGGATCAGGCTCAGATAGTTATTTAAACAAACATAGTTAGTGAATAAAAACTTAAATCTTCCAATAGTAAAGTGATAATTCAAGCACATGTGGTGTTGACTTGACAAAAGCAATTTGACTTTAAGGCAACCTTACTGGATGGCAGTGGTTTTATTGTGAGACAGATTTCCAACATGCCTTTCAGCTCTGAAATACTTCCATGCATTGCCGTTTGTGACATCCTAATGGAGGCAGCTTTGTGGATTCTTTCCACAGGTACGCTGTACTTACCAAGCACAAAGGTGACTGGGATTTGTTCAGCATATTTGTCACAGTAAATTGATAATTTTTCAAAGAACCGTTTTTGGCTTCCTGTAAGAAAAAATCTGTAGCAAAAATAAAATGTATATATCCCTTTGTAATACCGCTGCACACCTCGGATATAAAGTGAAGACAATTAAGCATAAATAACGAGATAACTGAAACTAGGAGTGATCTTGGCTAATGTGCACAGATGAATCTTTAAGGAATTAAATTGATGAACATTTAGGGTGTTAATATTTGTAGCATGTAGTAAGGCAGCTGATGGGTGGAGGAATATTATTCACTAGTCATAAAATGTTTCTCATTCCTGAAGTGACAAAATCCACTTGTGCTATTCACCTGTAGTATGCCACCTAATACAAATCAATGGTCTTGGTGCAAACTACTTCAGCAAATGCATTTTTCTCCCATTTTTCAACTGGACTACTTAATAAAAGTGATCTGATCAGATCTTCTGAAACTGGAAAGGGGCATAAATCTCTACTTGCTGTTATGTGAAAACTCTACTCTTTCCACATCAGGAGGTATATCTCATTTACTACTAAGAAATTTTTCTTGGCGATAAGTTAAAATGCACAAAAAAATCAAATATATTTAAACTAGGGCAACTATAAGCCGTATGTCAGAAAAAAAGAATGGAGTACAGTGACTGATTCCCACAGAAAATGATAGCTAAGGAAATACAACATTCTTAAACACAAGCAATTATTTTATTTATATATAAAATCTTACAGTTATTTTATCCCATATAAAAGATATACATGGCAAATATTTGGGGTTGTTTTACATTTGTAAAATAAAATCTGCTGTTCGTATAGAATGCTTTCCACAGTGTACACTGAATAAAGGGGAGAGTTTTTATTTACCGATTTAAAGTAAGAATAGATTTTTTTAATTGAAGGTTTTTGTTGTTGTTGTTTCTTTACATGCCAGTGATTTAGTCTTGCTACCAACTATACCTTTCTGTATGCCTGTATATCTTGGCAGATTAGTGATCGCCCACATAGACAAAGTCCAAAGAACTTGTTTTACGCCAAAAAGAAAAATGTTGAGCTCCAATTATATTTCTAAAGAGGGACTGAAAAATAATTTGAAGTCTCCCACTTATTTTATCAGTGAAAGTCTTCATTCCATTAGAAATCTTGTCTTCACTGAGGTGAAATTCACCATGCGCAGAGGACTAGCATGAGACATACACCCCACTTAAGTCACACTTGAGGAATTAATTGGGACTGAAGTGTCACATAGGTCTTGTGCTGGCCTTTTGCACAGGAATAAATGTCACCCTGACTTACACACTGATCCTGCAAGGTGCTGCTGTTGAGTCTCTCCTCTGAGGTAGTGAGGGAGGGATCCACAAAAGCACTTAGGTGCCTAAATCCCAGACTTAGGGCTTGTCCACACTTACAACGCTGCAGTGGTGAAGCTGCGCTGCTGTAGTGGTTAATGAAGACACTACCTATGACAAGGGGAGAGCGTCTCCTGTCGTGGAGGTACTCCACCTCCCAGAGAGGTATGTCAATGGGAGAAGCTGTCTATGCCTGGGGTTAGGACGGCATTACTGTGTCACTCAGGGGTGCGGCAGCATCACCAACTCCTTCTTCAGCTGTTTTGTGTAGAGTGAGGCAGGTGCCTCACTCATTCCCTTCAAGAAATGCCTTAAGTTAGGCACCTAAGCTGTCTGACTGCAGGGGGCAGATGCCCATTTGTGAATTGCTAAGCAGAGATAGGCACTTCCCTGCACCCTAGACTAGGTGCCTACCTTCAGGAGATAAGCAGGACTTAGCACACACCCCTTTTATCAGCATTTCCCATTGGCTAGCTCATGCAGCTCCTGGCCTAGTGTATGAGCTTTTGTGGATCACATTCTTAAGCACCTATCTCTCTCCATTTATTGTATAGGGATCCTGGTCGCCTAACTCGGCTTTGTGGATCAGAGTGGTGCTCCTGGATTTTCTAGGTGCCTAAAAGTTAGGTGCCATGGCACTCAGCATTGCAATACCTACGTCTCTTAATGGATCCCAACTTGAGTGCCTCCAATTTCTACTGAGTAGATGCTTGGCACCTTGCGAGATTGGGCTCTTAAAAACTATGGGCTCTTATTGCAGTCCTTACTCAGGCAAAACTCAACTTTCCATTTCCTGAGAAAGGACTACATAACTGGACCATAAGATAATCACCTTTCAGCATTTCCTATTAAATTGCCATCTATTAACTGGTGATGACATAGATGGATAAGTATGACAATATGTCTAGACTTCGCCGTTCAAAACAGGTCATTTAGTCAGGGCAGAGTTAGAGTGGCAAAAACCATGTAATGACATAGTAGTCCTGCAGATGTTTATATGGCATAACGTTTTTGGAACATGACATATACACAACAATCATCAGCTAGCAGGTGGCTGAGATTAGAATCACTGGAAGATGATGGTTCAACAGTAATTTAACATTCCAAAAATCATGTGAGATATAAATAAAGGACATTAAAAAAGGTCTAAGCAAAAGGTTATGTTTTTTAGTACAAAGTCAGTCATCAGCCAAAGGATTTGACGTGTGAGACTGTCCCCTTTACATAGCATTTGATTCTTGTTAAGAAGGAGACATGAATATGTCACATGGAAATGGATGTACCTGTACAACACACTTATTGCTGTGTAAAGACTAGCAAAGGCAATAAATTCCCTGTACAGCAATTTGTAGATGCTGCCTTTCCACCTGAGGAGTAATCTGTGAAATCCAAAGAAGGTGGCATTTGCTACTTTACTGGAGTAAGTGACTGTCATTGTCTTGGCAGGTTGTTTCTAGAAAAGTAAAAACAAGCAGGAAATTGACTGTTTTAGAGTGTATCTTAACTTTAGTAGTCCCATATATAGCTATAGTTAGCCATGTCTTTGTGACCTGCAGATGGGATTACTGCAATGCTATCTATGTGGGGTTGACCACCCAGAAGCTCCAGCTGGGGCAGATGTGCCTTCCTGCCTACCTGCTTGGCAGCGTCCGCTACCTGGAGCATACAACACCTATTCTTCAAAGATTCTACCAGCGTCCCACTTGCTCTGAGCCTTGGTTCAAGTGACTGACTAGGACTGCATGACATTTTTCAAAATTTGCAATTTTGTTGAATTTTTTTGTTCAAAATTTCAACAGAAAAAAAACAGAAGAACAAAATCATGCATTTCCCTGCCCATTTTCAGCCAGCTCTGGTATGATCTATACATCCCAATGTGATCTAGGGACTGCCTCTCCCATTTTATGTCTCTTCTGTTTTTTTTCTGTTGAAATTTTGAACAAAAGATTGAACAAAATTGCAAATTTTGAAAAACCTCAACCTCCCTGGTCACTCAACTACAGACCTAAAAGTGGCAATTCTTCAACAAAAAAACTTCAAAAACAGACTCCAACACGAAACTGCAGAACTGGAATTAATTTGCAAACTGGACACCACTAAATTAGGCTTGAATAAAGACTGGGAGTGGATGGGTCATTACACAAAGTAAAAAGTATTTCCCCATGCTATTTTTCCCCCTACTGTTACTCACACCTTCTTGTCAACTGTTGGAAATGGGTCATCCTGATTATCACTACAAAAGTTTTTTTTTCTCCTGCTGATAATAGCCCACCTTAATTGATTAGTTTCCTTAGAGTTGGTATGGCAACACCCATTTTTTCATGTTCTCTGTATACATATATCTTCCTACTGTATTTTCCACTGCATGCATCTGATGAAGTGGGGTTTAGCCCACAAAATCTTATGCCCAAATAAATTTGTTAGTCTCTAAGGTGCCACAAGTACTCCTTGTTCTTTTTCCTGATATTTGAGTGGCTGGTGGTAGGACATTCTCGTTAGTGGGTCCTCATGCCTTCTTCTACTCCAACAGTGCAGTGCCCAAGCTAGGTTATAGTCCAAGACTAGCTGTTTTCTCAGGTCTGCACCAGAGCACACTGTAGGTTTCCCAACCCTCCAGGATTGTGCTGGAGTCTCCAGGAATTAAAGATTAATCTTTAATTAAAGATTATGTCATGTGATAAAACCTCCAGGAATATGTCCTGCCAAAATTGGCAACCCTAGCAGGCTGAGTGGAGGACTAGGAATTTAGCTGATGTAAGCAGAGGCAGGATGAGCTCCACCCTGACATCTGGTGGTGAGTTGTGGCAAAGAACTTCAGGGGATGATCTCATTTGCATAGGTACACCCACCTCGCCTAGCATGAGCCCATAGCTGCCCAAATGGTCACTTTGGCTGCTGTGGGATCCCCAGTTTCTCTGTTATTGGGGAGGAAGAATAAATTGTTATTATCCTGATTATGTGAATCAAGGACAGTGGAACTGTACTTGGCCTTTTGTAATGATGAAGGGATTCACCATTGACTAAATAGTACTTGCTAGGCAAGGGACATAGAATATCAGGGATGGAAGAGACCTCTGGAGGTCATCTAGTAGAACCCCCTGCTCAAAGCAGGACCAATCCCCAATTTTTGCCCCAGATCCCTAAATGGCCCCCTCAAGGATTGAACTCACAACCCTGGGTTTAGCAGGCCAATGCTCAAACCACTGAGCTATTCCTCCCCCCATGGATTCCAAAACTCAGTGAATTGAGAGAGGCTGGGGACCGGTATTACTACCTGGTGGTATGGGCCCCTGGTGAGGGCTCTACATGCCAATTGCACCTCCTTCTTCCTCCACTGTGGAATGTCAGAGCTAATTTTGATTCCATTAGGAGTTTAGTTACAGGCTGCTGAGCTGAATTCACTTTGAGCCAATGGTGCACCAGCACTGAGGCTCCCCTACTACAAGCTGAAATCATGAAAGAGCTAAAATTACTAAGCGCTGAAATCACAGAGTGTTGTGTTAAGTAGTGGGGGAGCCTGAAGATATATTGTGGAGCAGTTTGTGGGACGGCTGGAGCAGCTCATGGGACAGCTGGCAGAGCGGAGTGGCTGGTGAAGCGGAACAGTTTGCAGGACGGCTGGAGCAGCTCATGTGTGGGGGCTGGCAGAGCAGAGCGATTCGTGGGACAGCTGGTAGAGCGGAGCAGGGGCCCATGGAGAGGTGGTGCAATCTGCTTTGGACCACATAAGGTGCCCCTTAACCCTGCCATTTCCATCCAGGTTGGGAGGTAAAACTCTGCAGCTAAACTCTCGAACTCTGGGGCTGCACTGACCAGAGACAGAGACTTTTGGGTTGTTGGACTCAAGAACCAAAGGGAAAGGACATGGCCCAATTTGCTTGGGATGGGTTTTGCTCATGGGTTGTGGTATGAATCCTTTTGGTGGTGTTTCCCTAACATAATACCACATTATTTCTCTCTAAAAAAGAAAAGGAGTACTTGTGGCACCTTAGAGACGAAGAAATTTATTTGAGCATAAGCTTTCGTGAGCTACAGCTCACTTCATCGGATGCATTCAGTGGAAAAAAAAAAAGGCTTTTGCTACATTCTGACTCTGTGCTTGCGAGAGGGGAAGTATTGCTTCTTAGAGGTGCCCAGTGGGGGGTGGTATATATTTGTCCCAGGTCACTGGGTAGGGGCTTGATCCGGTTTTGCATTGTGTTATTGGAATGGAACCCCTAGATACTGAACCCGGCCCTTGTTGCTGCCAACTCTGACGGGCAGAAGGGTTACACTTATATTTGGTGGTGGTAAGAATGTTTTCTTATTGACTTTGTCAAAGTGTTGTATAGCTCTTTTTGTTGTTTATGCACCTATGGATATTGGTGACAAGTACAGATATGGAGAGGAAAACTTTGCACAGCATTTTAGGAAGGAAGTGGATAAGACCCAGTAGCAGTTAATGATTGTATAAAGTCATTTGCATTGCTCTAGCATAAATGTCACTCTTGCATGTTTTTCTTTATGCCACTGTAGGCTATTTTCTTTAATTTAAAAGAGAAACTATCAAACCATGAGTGCTGCCTTATAGTGGACAACTTGGCTAGGCCTCTGATGCTGAGCATAAAAATAAGTCATGAAAATTTAGCTTTAAAATTGCTAATTTCTTCTTTTATTCATAGGGGGAGTAAACAAGGGGAAAGGACACCCATAAGAATTCCATTTCTGACCGACGGTCTCTCCTGAGAGTTCTGATTTGTGTGGAGAATGGCCTGGCAGTTTGTAAAATCCGGGAATATATGGTTATTATTCCTTGGCTTCTAAATGATAGATGTGCTATTGCTGATATTTTTTTCCACATCCGGTTTTCGATTGAAGTTTGATAAGTGCAACTAAGGGGTCACATCCTGGCTGATCAGTGGGCAGAGGTGACATCTTGCATGCCGGAATGCCTGGGGTCAGCATGGGGAGTGTAGATTAAAAGTCGACAGCCTCGATTCTAGTTCCTAACGAAACAGGTGACTTCACCAAGTGGTTATAATGAGGAGAGATCTGGTATGAATGAGGCAACAAATCTTTCTACTGGGAACTCCAGTGAAATTCTATTGGAATTGTGAAAGCCAAGTTAGCACACGTATAGCCCTAGCTGGGACTGAAACTAGGAGTACCCCCAGGAGGATTTATACTGCAGGGATACATTCAGGAATATTATCTAAAAAGCACTACCACATTATTTTTGTATTAGTAAAACTAAGTATAATTGTTTTTAGACTAGTGGTGAGCGAATGATCGCAGTATATCTATTTTCTTTCGCTTCATATGGAAATAAATGTTTCACAACACAAGAAGCACAGATTTGGCACTATACTTGTGTTTTTCTCTGGGAACATGTTCATAGTCTCCATTATACTTTTTTAATATATAAAATACAATACATAGCAATGGGAAGACATGGTATAAACAAGACCGAAATTCATGGTTCATGGCTTTGCTCTTGCAGATACTAGGCACTAGATACTATGGTGATTGGTGCTATATAATATCTTATACAGATATTTTATTATTATTTACCTCATTAGCAGATATAGGGCAAAATTCTCTTCTGGTGTAAATTGGCACTGTTCCATTGATATCACTGCAGCTGCACCAATTTACATCAACAGAGAATTTGACCCATACCTGTAATCCTGCTTTTCCTTCCCTTCAGTATTGGTTACCTCTCTGGAATTTACTCTGTTACTGTGACTTATATTTTATTTTATTTTTGCTAAGGCAACCAGAAGTCCTTTGGCATTGGTGCCTAAAAATAAAAGAATATTGTTGTTCTATTAACATTACTCCCAAAGTTAATGGGAGTTTTGTCCAGGTCCGGACTTCAGGATTGGAAGCATTACAATTAAAATAGAAACCATCGTAGAAAAGGATGGCAATTAATAACATTGTAGATATATTACAGTATATACAAATAAATATCGCCTACATGCAAAATTAACCATCAATTTTCTATCATTTTATTTCCTCCTTTATATTATAGTGGAGAGAGGGATTCAAAGGTATAGATTAAGTTCAATTAAAAAAACAAACCATTAAGCACGTTCTGTGTACACTAACCTGCTATTCTGATGTGGCAGCCCAAACATGAAGGAAAATCCCAGACCCTTTCTTTTCCCCAAATGTCCCCAGTGAAGAAGCCTTCAGTTATGAAATAGTGTCTTTGCTCCTTCTTCACCGTAGGAACATAGGCTATTGGGGGTTTGCTTACTATCCTGGAGGAGTGGACTGACAAGCACAGGGGTTAAAATGTCTTTCCACTTCTGGAAGTCTGTTTTTGCCAAGTCCCTCACTGCTGTCAGTTACAGCAGGGAACAGACGCAAGCAACAGCAGCTGCTGATCTTGCTCTTTTCTAGTCTATAATTATAACTCCACTTGCCATCCAAAAGACCCCTTTGAGCTGAATGAAGAGTCTCTCTAATGGTTTGGATGGCACCAAAACCTTTCACCACTTTCCTTCTGTCCCCACAAATGGAACAAATAAGAGGGAAGCATTTTCCTCTGAGATTCAGAAAAGAGGATGAGTCTTGCCTCAATCCTGCAGTCTTATGAACATGTTTTGTATTACTCCCATGAGTCGTTCCACTGCTTTCAATGGATTGACTCATGGCGATGAAGTTAAATCTTTGCATGATTGGAGCTTCTCTCCCCACTCCAAAAGTCAGATGAACTCTGTCTTTCAGGAATCATGGTGTTAACAGGAAGCTGTGAAACGTGACAGACAATGAGACAAGGAGGATGCCATTCAGTGCTCCATGATTCTTCATAGAATCTTTCACAAAATGAATGAAGCAAGATGATTGCAAAGTGAAATAAAGTAGAGCAGAGGGAGAGAGAAATAAGATGCTGTGTAGACCAGTGGGGAAAGCTATATTTTCTGATAAGAGATTTTTCTTGTTTGAGTCCCATCATTAGGTACAAAGTGATTCAGGAGCATGTTTTGTTAATTCAGCTTGTCTCTGAAGGAAATGATTTGGGATCATCATCTGCTTTTTCCTCTTCGACAATAGCAGATAGAAGACACTTAGATGTCAAAACACAAAAGACATTACTGTATGGTGTGTGTGTTTTGTGGGCAGGCAGTGGGCTATGGTGAAATATAATAAAGCATTTTAACACTTAATGGTCTGGCATGGAAAAAACATACGGCCCGATCCTATTAGAGTGACTGCTTTTCATAGGAGAGCTCCTACCAATGAGGATATTATAAGATCACTGTTTATAATAATTACTTACGCCTAAGTTTGCTTGAGAAACAGGCCCTTTAGTAGATCCTTTGAGCACAAGCAGTGCTTAATTTGTGCCAGGGCTTGCCAGGTCTGAGACCCAGCACCTCTAGGGTTGGCAGTTCATAGCTCCAGGACCTCTGGGCTTGTTGCATCAGTTATGAATGTAAAAAAGTGCTTGAGCCACAGCTTCTAATTGCTTGAGCCCCGACACCTCTGTCATTACAAATTAAGCACTGAGCACAAGTGACACTACTTAAATAACTAATAAGGGACAGGTGGTGTCAGATGGTTTTCCAGGGCGTGCTCCAGTATTTTCATATAATGAGATGAGCAGCTTGATACTGCTCCATTAGCTTTGTGCAGTTTTTCAGAAGACACAGACTCGGAACTTTACAATTTTGGAGGCAGAAATAAAATAAAGTTTCCATAGTGCAGATCCACTGAAACGGCCACGGAGAGCTGTAAAGTACATCTCCCTCTACCACTGAGATTTGCTATATCCAGGGAGGATTCATCCCAAAGACAGGAGGTGTTTGCTCTATTGCTCTCCCTTAGGGGTATCCTCCCCCCACCCCGCTCCTCCATACCCGAGGGAGGCAAAAAGAGCTCTGCAGGAACCTTGCTAGCCGAGGTTGCTGAGGGGTTACAATGATTCAGTGCATCCTCTGACCAAGTTGACCATACCCTTTCCCAGACATTACTACTCACATTTTAGGCTGGGATGGTTCCCTAAGGCCTTCCTGGTTCATGGGAGCTTGTGCCACTCCAAAATCCCTACCTAGTGACCTTACCACAGTTGGGGGTCTCTCCACCAGAAGCAAGCATAGACCCTTCATGATTTTAGCCCCATTATGAAAATTTTAAAATATCTTTGTATTTGGATACAGCTTTTCTGTTTTAGATTTAGATCAGTGTTTCATACTCATGTCATTAACAACAGATTTCAGGTGCTCACGAAAAGCTCACACACTACAGCAGGGATGTGAAAACAATCACAGCACCATGACGATCCATCTGACCCTGTTCCCACCAAGGACTTGTTATAGAAGTTCGCCAAAAGCATTTTTAATACAATGTTAGGAAATGCCTTCAGCTTTCAATAAGCGAGGGACAAAGCTTGGGGCTTCAATGTGCGTTTTGCCTGAATAAGGGTGAAGGCACCACAAATTCAATGAAAACAGTGCTGAGCCCATGTAAGGATGCTGAACATAGGCTTTGTTTCTGGATGGTATGCAAATAGTATCTGTACTGATTTATCTATGCCCTCAAATTTGCAAGCGAGAGAAGGTGAAATTTCTGCAAGGGTTTTTCCTTTTGTTTTCTCGTCTCTGATATGTGAATACCAGATTCCATGGTAAGACACAAGGGTGGTCAAAATTTTATTAGGTTAAACCAAGTTTTGTAGTAAACTCTCAAAATCCCACAATAGGGAACAAGGACCTGCAAACTACTGCCCTCTGCAGTGCGACACGACATCATAATATAAACACATAAATACTTTTGCCTTTGTATCTAAAGTCTGAAATAAATGTCTCAGTTATCACCAACAGAATACCTTGTAGCCAATTAAAAACCTGTAGTCTTATTTTTAGGGAACGTTAATTCAAATGAATGCAACATCAGGTAATACTTTGCTTAAGGTATTTACACCTCAGTATCACACTCAGCTATTTTTATAAGGTGTCAGTGGCCGGATAGGAATCAAGAATTCTATTTATACACATGATACTCCTGAAAGAGTAAATAGAAAGGATGGATTTTGCTAAGTATATAAATTATTTCACATTTGCAATGAATATTTTAACTCTATCACTTTGACCATTCTCTGATATCCCTCGATAGATCTCCTCAGCTGTTATAATTGCAATGATACCCTGGAGTGCTCAGTGTAAGCACTTCCTTTCTCATGAGCTTATAAATCAGAGAAGTCCCACAGAGGTCTCGTATGGGTAATCCTCTTACTATTGCACTGCCCTAAGGGCAGCTCGACTTGTAATAGCATCACTAGTGTACAGGTCATGGGGATTTTACCATCAAGTGCTCTAACCTGCTCTGACCAAATCTAGACAACACAGTGGTAAAAATGCCTGAGCCCATACTAGCATGGTCACTATTGTTACCAATGCGGGAGGTAAGAGAGGCGCTGTGGCCCAGTGCCTAGGGCACTGAACTGGGGCCCTGAAGAGCTATGATCTCTTCCTGGCTCTGCCATAGGCCAGCTGTTGTGATCTTGGGTAAGTCATTTCTCCTTCTGCTGTCTTCCTCTTAAGTTCTCTGGGGCAGGAACAAATTCTTACTCTGTGTTTGTACAGAGTGCAGTGGGGCCCCAATCTTAGACTGAGTCTTGAGCTGTGAATATAATACAAATAATCCATAATAATAATGTCCAAATTCATCCCAGTTTAAACAAGGCCAGTGGGTTTCTAAGTATCAGAGGTTTGAGAAACCTGAAAGAGTTTTCTCATTGAAAAGAAAAATAAATGACTAAAATTTTGGGCAAATTGCAATAGCAGAGAACAACAGCAATATTGATTTTTCTCTGAATAAAACATTTGTTTTTTTTTACATACAGTCACTTGCCATTGGAATTACCGGCTTTATAGAACTCTTAAACAAATTAACATAGGATAGGTGTATAATTAAGCTGTCCACTGACTCTTTAAAATGAATATGTAAAGACCTACCATGAAGTCTAGTAGTTTCTTCAGTGAGAGGGATTGAAATAATTAACAGTAATTCCAGTAAAAGAGATACCGCTGTGCTTAGCAGCACTCACTGTGGGTTGTAGAATATACTTTAAAGTAGGCTGCTTTATCTCCAGCAGTCATATGGTAAATATGTCAGAGGATCACAAATGCACTCTGTATGCAGGATAAAGCCTGCTGCCTCAACAGATTAATTGCTAGGATACTGTAACTCCACATGAAGAGACACTTTGATATGTGATGCCCTTTTAACAAAATATGCTTCATTTTCTAGTCACTGGTGCAGACTTTGGTGCCTTGATAAACATTATGCTTTTAGCCGGTAGTGGTGTTGTCCATCATGACAATGTCTTTATTGCCCTAGAACACCCACACAGGGGAACTGCTACGCCAGTGCAAGAAGCTGACATATAGAATGTGGTACCAGAGAGGCTCCTTCTGTTTCTGTGTGATTCACCCCAGCAGAAGGCAGGTGGGGAGCTGGAGTGAAGACAGTCATCCAGCTGACACAAAGCACTAGGAGACATCAGAGAAAGCAGTGGCTCCCCTCTGTGCCAGCAGGAAGGGCAGGGTGCTTTGTCTGATTGCTGGAGAGAGACTGACTGGCTCCAAGACACTTCTGTGTCAGCTGAAAGCTCCTAAATGAAATATTTTCTGGGGAGAGGACAGCATCCCTTTGGATTGCAGTTTGCCTCTGGGCTCTTGTCCTCTGTAACTCCCAGGTGGCCAAGGTCCCACTAGGCCCTCTCTCGGCATACAGTTACTGCTCCGGAGCTATGAGATGGTAGTGTGTGTGAGGCTACATGGGATTATTCAATTTACTCATTGGCTCCATACCAAGGGGAAAGCCTGGCCCCATTAATGTCAAATAAGCATTTGATTTTGACTTCAATGGGGCCAGAATTTCACTGCTGGTGCTTCCTCTCACCAGGCACATTTGTCTTCAGGATTGACTGAGTCTGTGCAAAATCAATGTAAGCAGGAATAAAGGACTAACATGCCCCCTATGCCCACCCAATATATTTTCCATGTGGTGTGGAATATGTTACTTCTACTAAAATTCTTAGATCGATTAATGGCTCTCATTCACGAGGAGTTTTATTTCTGGTGAGTATGACACCACCTTTGGTACACTCACTGTCTGTTCCCCTTTAACTTCTCCTTTTGTTATGGTCCTTAGGGGTCCAGCAAGGCAAAGATGGTTTGTCAGGGCGCACAGGTAGACACTAACTCAGCGGGTCTGTCTCAACTGTTTACACTGTAATTGTTTGCAGGGCTGTCCCCAGGAGCCTCATGATTGCAAGTGGGAGAGAATGTTTGATTTTGAAGAGAAAGTGGTGGGCATCCAGCCAGCCAAGGTAACAGCTTTACCATCTGCACCAAAGTAATACATCATAATGATCTTTCAAGGTCAATCTCGCAGCTTAACAAAATAAATGAGGACCCTGGGGGGGCGGGGGTGGATCCTGGTCCCAGTGAAGACAATGGCTAAACTCCCCTTGACTTCAATAGGGCCAGGATTTCAGCCTATGTTATTTGAGAACATCCAAAATGCTATTAACAGTGCTTACTTGTGCACCGAAAGAAATAACATAAGTCCACCTGCTCATGGCAATAAAAAACATCAGGAACAGCAAAAACAAGCTCCAGATGACACTTATCTGTAAGGTCTTGTCTAGACTAGGGTTTAAAGGTGTGATGTGAACACCATTAGCTAATTTGTGCTAATATGCTTTAAGTCTAGTGTCGAGAAGACACACTACCTTCACATGGGCGACACTGGTCAAGGTAAAGTGTAGGTAGCTGAAGCCTAGACTTTAATGTGTCCACTGTAGCATGAGTTTATATTTTATCTTGTCTCCGTTACACTTTGACCATGGTAGACACCGCAGATGTACTAACAACACACCTCTTATTCTGCTCTAGACAAAGCCTACAATACCCAACAGGCTACTGTAGAAGGAACCGTTGTGAATCAAGGGCTTGGTTCTGCTCTTATTTACACTGGTGTCATGAGGGTGTAGCTCTGCTGAAGTCAGTGGAGTCTGACTTTGCAAGACAGCCAGGAATTCATAGGTTATTGCTTATGAAAAACATTCGCTTTCTTTCATAAAAATGCAGCTGTGTACCCATTTGCCTAATATTACTCATTTGCATACGGAACCCTGCAAAATCTTAAACCCATTACTGTTCATCAATGAAATTCTATTAACAATATTTTGTACTGTAGTAGACATTGAACTATATTGAACTTTGATAACTATAGTTTAGGCTCCAAATATATGTTTACGTTTCCCTAATGTTCTCTTCATGATTCAGTAAACTGGGTTAGATTTGAAATTATGGAATCTTTTTTCATGTCAGAAAATTTGTATTGGTATATTCCTATTATATGAATGCCACAAGTGTATATTTATACTGCAGTTAACACAGTACTTTCCCAGTATTTTCTCAGTTAATATTTTGTGGGAGAGGCCATAAACTGACAATCTTTTCTGGCTAGGATGCTAGGTTTTTAGGGGGTCCTATTAAACCTTTGAAAATAACAAATATTGACAGCTTGTTCATTTCATGGACACCCCTAATAATTTACACCAGAAATAACAATAAATTGAGCGTGTAATGTTAAAAGGTCACTGAGGCAAAACTAACAAATTATTAACACTTTCACTTCTTCATTTTCTTTGGAGTACCTTTGATAGACAGTACAGTACATGAGTGTTAATGCGATGGTGTACTTCCCGTGTTATTCACAGTTGTTATACCATGTCTGGCATCTTTACGTTTTTGTGAGATACAGCAGCTTTTGCTGAATTGTGATTTATCTGATCAAAGGCATTCAAAGAAAATACCCTTAAATTTGCTGTGTGTGAGAGAGAGTGGGTCTGCACTGAGTTGCACTCTCAGATCTTGTTCCACTTCATAGCTAGTATGTAGTGAGGAGAAGGAAGGGATCTAAGGAGAAACTATCAAGTGGGAGAGAAAACAGGAGGAAGACTGAACCAACCCGCTCCAAATGCACCCCTCCTTTCTTTTTTCTACAGACAATTCAATCCACTTGCTCTCAGCACCTACTGCAAGCAATCAACCCTCTCCTATCCCCCTCTCCATCCCATCTTCCTGCAACTCCCCTCTTTAAATAAAAGCTAAACAACATGACACTGTATTTTTTAATGTAGGGTCACAGCAAGGGAGAATGCAGTAACTCTAAACTCAGAAGTCACAGTGCTACCTAAGAACTGAATTTTAGTCTCTGAACCCTTGTCTATATTAGGGGTTTGGGCAAATAATTTCCTACCATTGCGAACACTTTAGTTTCTGCTGTTTAGTATTAAATAATACTTATTAACTCCTTCAAAAGTAGCAATAGCATGATACATTTATAGGCACTGCCAAACAGTATCAGACCAGTGCTCCATCTAGTCTCATATCTTGTCTCCAGGAGTGTTCCGTACCAGATACTTCAGAGGAATGTGCAAGAAACTCCATAGTGGACAATTGTGAACTAACCTGCTCAGAGAGAGGAAGTTTCTTTCTAATCCTTGTCAGGTAGTGATTGTCTTATGCCCTGAAAAATGAGAATTTATCTCCTTTATACTTTCTTTATCCTTACTAATTAATTTGAATTCTCTTTATCCATATATGTCTAAACCTTTTTGAATCCTACTAAGCATGTGAACCCAAATCCTCAGTTATTTAGGCACCTACCTCCCTTTGAAGATCTGGGCCCAGACATCCATGATGTCTTCTGTCAGTGAGTTCTAGAAGTTAATTATGCGTTGTGTAAAAAGTATTTCCTTTCATCAGTTTAAAATCTGTTGCTCTTCAAGACTTAACATTTTGTTATAAACACATGAAATTCCATTACTGGGTTAGACTGGGACAGACCTGTCACTTTTCTGAGACCATTTTAAGCTTTCATTTCTTATGATGATTCCAAATGTTATTAAATGGAATCATTGTTTAATTGAACAGAAGAGCGAGAATTAAATATGGATTCTGTTCCTGGTTCTGCCGCAGTCTTGCTGTATGCCTTGAGCAAGTCACTAAAGTAATTTTTATATTGGAGAAATTTACAACAAACAACAAAACAACAACAAATCTCCAATGGTTCTAACACAAATTCAGCTGAATTAGTGGAAGTGATGGTGGGAGCCCCATTTAGATAAGGTTCCCACAGCTGAATGCCCATTTTTACCAATGCTTCAATTAGCATTAGCTTTCAACTGGCTTAACTAAAATGGTGGTGAAAAAATGTCTGGTTGCAGGAGCCTTGTCTATAGTAGGGTTTCACTATTGCTAACATGAGTTCAATTGAACTTGCAGGATTATTTTTTTAAGTTTCCCCAGTGTACACATGGCCTTACATTCTCTGTGCATCAGTTTTCTCATCTGTATAAAGGAGGCCAAATAATTAGGTACTTTACTAGTGTATTGCAATTCACTGATGTCTGTAAAGTTTTTTGATATCCTTTGATGAAAGGCATTTAGCATTCATATACATATATTTTTGAAGAGGTATAAGACTGAGAATGTTGTGTTCTAATGGCATTTTGAATGTCTGAAGGTTTCTTTCTGTTGCAAAGCAACATTTCAAATCTTGGTCTACAAAATGTTACTGTGACCTTGTTATTATTGAAGGAGAGGATATCGACAAAAAATGAATTACAGTATTAAGCCTGGCTTCTGCACTGAGAACCACATGGACAGACTCCAGAACCAACCTGGAGCCCCTCTAAGTTCTTGGTGCAGGATGGGGGCCTTGAGTTGTGAAAAGCCCTGCCAAAGAGCTGGTTCACATGTGTTTTCCATTACAAGGTTTGCAGTTTTGTTTGCTTGCACTTATGTTTTTGCCATCTACGTGGAATGGGAGTTAAAAATTAAGGTTTGTACAGTATATTAAACCAATAAAATGAGTAAGAAAGAAGCATTGCAGGTGGTTGGACTCTAGATTTAAGGACTAGATCTTATCTATCTGTCTTACCTGCCTAGGTGCTAAAAAGGGCTCCATCACAATCTTATTTGAGAACTTCCCAATACAGAAAATAATAATCTCATTCTTCTTCCTTCCCAGCCTGGAAGAGGAATAGTTTGATTAACAGCATTTTGCTTTGTGTGAGTGTGCATCTGAAGACCTGCATGAAGGAAAATAAAGTCAAATAAGTGGGCATTGCACTTAGTTTTGAATTTGGTAAGTCCTCTGCCCATTCTTATCTTTTGCATGAATGACTTCCATAGTATGGGTCCAGCTCCTGTGAAATTTCTATATCCCGTGCTCATGTGCCTCCCTTTGTTGATGAATGGATTCCATGGTTCCAGTGAAATGTAACTTTCACAGGTGGTTATAGTCACATTGGAAGAGGCTATCTCTTAGGTTGCTAGATTGAATCCAAAAGCTGAATATTAGAACAGAGACCTAGAACTAGATTTTATATTCAGTGAGGAGCTAGTGCAGAGAAAGGCGTATTGGGGAATATGCTCCTAGTGATGTGTGATGCTATGCAGACAGGCTGCTGTGTTTTGTACTAAGGCATTTGATTCCTTTTCTAGACAGGAGTTGCAGTAATCCAGCCTGGCAGTCATCAGTGCGTGGCCAAGTCTGAAAATAAGATTAGGCAGGATTTTGTGGCCAGTTGGCACTGGGAGTTGGTATTTTTTGCTTCCATAGCTATTTGGGCAACCAATAACACTGAGGAATCTAAAAGGACTGCAAAGGTGTGGGCTGACTTAACAAACAGAGCTTGAATATGTTATAGGGGGATAGCAATTATTGGTATCCATTGGGAGTAAGCAAGGTCTGAATGAGCTCTCCCCTGACATCTAGTGATGAGCTGTCAGGGATGTGGGGGGGGGGGGTAAGGAGAGGAAGACTTCAGGGCCAGATTATATTTACATGAACCTATTCTACTTAGGTGAACAACAGACAGAGCTGTGTTGCCCAAATGATCAGTTTTGGCTGGTATTGGGTTATTATTCACCTTTAGTATTGAATGCAGGGGTAATGAAATGTTGTTATCCTTATTGCAGGAGTAAAGAGCAGCAAGACTATACTTAGCTTGTCCTAATTGAGGGGGTCACCCTCAACTGAATTGAACTCACTAAGCAGGGGGTTCAGATACCAGAGCCCAGTGGAAGGGAGAGAGTGTGGGGACAGGTATTTCTGTGGGTGGGGGAGGGATACTCAGTGGTTTGAGCATTGGCCTGCTAAACCCAGGTTTGTGAGTTCAATCTTTGAGGGGGCCATTTAGGGATCTGGGGCAAAAATTGGGGATTGGTCCTGCTTTGAGCAGGGGGTTGGACTAGATGACCTCCTGAGGTCCCTTCCAACCCTGATATTCTATGATTCCGCCTGGTGGTGTGGGCTCTGCCGAAAAGTCATAGGCACCATTTGACACACCCCTCTCCACTGTTTAAAGACAGAGCTGATTAGGCTCAATTCAGAGTCTTTTGTTCAGTGATCACTAGAGCAGAAATAACTGATAATCAAATCTAAGTGCTGAAGCCTTAGACCTGCTATGGGACAACATTTCTGTGGAAGAGACTGCCCAGCCTGCACGAGCAGTGAGGTTCCCCCATTAGCCACTGCAGTCATTGAGCAGAACCTCAAGAGATTGACTCACAGAGGTCACAGTAGAGAGGCAGGTGACGGGGCAGGACCATCTGCAGCAGAGTAGATGAGGCCACTGGTGCCGGAACTATGGTCCCGCTCCCTGCTCCTCCTCTTTCCCTGGGGCCCTGCCTCCTGGGCAGGCCAGAAGCTGGAGCTGGCCATGGTAAGAGCTGCCCTAGGAGCCCAGGTTGCTGTGAGGAGCCCTGGGCAGAGGGCTGTGGTGCCCCAGAGCAGCCCCTAGCCCATGTCCCTGCCCCCTGTGGCGCACTGCCCAGGGCAGGTGGAGGGTCCGGGGCTCCCCAGGTGGCTCTTAGCACAGCCTGGCTCTGGCTGCCAGCCTGGCCAGGGCCTCCAGGGGAAGAGGAGGAGCAGGGGTGGGGTCCCATGGCAAGGGGGGGCTAAGGCCCACCTCAGCCCCCAACTGGGAAGAGGCTGGCAGGGCCTGCACTTCACCTGATCAGCTCACCAGCTGTGAAGTGCAGCCCCTGTCGCCACCCTCTGCACCTGCCCAAGGCTACTGTGCCCATGTTAAACAGTGGGCAGGCATAGCTCTCCCACTTTTAAAAGTGGGGGGCCATGGCCCCCCTGGTTCTGGAACCTCTATCTCCACTCTCACCCCCCCCCCCACGTGGGAGGTGAGCTAATGTGAACGCACCTATGAACTCTGGATCTTCAATGACCAGGAACAGCAGCGGTGAGTGGGGTGTGGTGGAAGGAGAAGGGAGTGGCATGTTAAAAGGATATTTGTTGGACTTTCACACTGCAAAGTGAGAAACGGAGGCAAAGAACACTGCCTGATGTACTCTGGGTTGGGAATTTTGCTCCTGGTGGGATGTGTTAGAATCACGATTGTGGTGTTTTTCCAAATTAATACCAGGTTCCTTTCCACTTTTAATAAAAAGTTTTCTCTGCTATATGTAAGGGGACTGCTGCCCCCTTACTAACATTCAGTGGGGGTGTTTTAGTTGCTAGCTCCCAGTACTCAAAGGGGAAGGGTCTATGGGAAACCAGGACCCTGAGACTGACAGTCCCCAGGAACAATGGGGAGAGGCCAATGCTCCAGGTCAGCCTGAATGACAGTGCGGGCAGGCTAATCAGGGAGTCAGGAGGCCGGGGAGGTCCCATCCTCCGTGTGAGCTGGAATTGCCTGGGTCAGACAGAGTGGGGCCGAGCTAAGGAGAAAGCAGGGGCCCAAGCTGAGCTGGGGAGCAGAGCTGGGCCAGATCCAAGGGACCAGAAAAGCAGCCCAGAGAGAGCAGACCCTGCCCTGGGAGCAGAGCTGCAGCCCCAAAGCCAGAGGCACAGTCCAGAGAGAGCAGACTTGCCCTGGGAGCAGAGCTGCAGCAACCAGAGCCAGAGGGGCCGGAGAAGCAGCCCAGGGAGCTGGAGGGAGAGCAGCAGCAGTGCAGAGACAGAGTGGTGGAGCTGGGGCTGGAGCAGTCTGGAGCTGGATGCAGTGAGCAGCTGGGAAGACTGAGGGGGACCTTGGGCAGTGGGCCCAGCACAGGGAGACACCTCAGCCAAGAGGCTCTGCAGGCCAGGCTTGGATCGTAACGCCGGTGGGGGCGACACTGGGAAGAAGGGTCCTACCACTTAGAGCCTGAGAGTGTGTGGCCACCACCAGAGCAAGTGTCCGACCCACAACATCTCTGCAGCACAGCCAGGGCCTGAGAAGAAGGCCTGGGACTTGCAAGGAACAGACTGTGAACTGCCCTGACATTCCAGAGACACTGTTTGTGATGTTCCCTGCCACAGAGCGAGTTGATGTTTCCTTTAACCTTTCCCATTTCCCCTTATTCTTTTTAAAATTAATTGTTGATTAAATAACTTGCATTTGCTTCAAATTGTATGTAATAATCAGTGGGTCAGACAAGTGCCCATTGTGGAGAGAGTACCCCGGAGTGGGGACACCCTAGCCCCTGTCCTAGGTGACCACAGCAGGGTTGGGGGTTGAGCCCCCCAGGAATCCTGGACCCAGCCTTGTTGGGGTTACGAGGACTCAGCCAGACAGGAGAGTGGAAGGGGAGGCCACCGGGTAAAGGAAGTCGGAGCAAGGACTCAGATCCTTTCACTAGCCCACTTCACCGGGGTAGTGCAGAAGCTAGGAAAGTTTCCCACAATAGCGGGACTATTCCCCTGCTTACATATACACTGACTCAGTGCTTTTGAGAGGGGAAGTATGGCCTCTTAGAGGCACCCAGGAATGGTGTTTAATTTTCCCAGATTACTGGGTGGGGGCTTGAGACAGTTCTGTGTTGTATTGTTAAGAGGGACCCTTAGATTTTGAAGCTCGCATTTGTTGCTGCCAACTCCACCTGGCAGAAGAGTTACGGAATTAATGCAATTTGTGGGAGAAACCCCCAGATTTTAGGGCAGGGGTGGGCAAACTTTTTGGGCCGAGGGCCACATCTGGGTGGGGAAATCGTTTGCAGGGCTAGGGCAGGGGGTTGGGGTGCGGGAGGGAGTGCAGGGTGTGGGAGGGGGGGCAGTGGGCAGAAACGGGCTCAGGGCAAGGGATTGGGGCAGAGGAGGGGTGCGGAGTGTATTGGGGCTCAGGGCAAGGGGCTGGGGTGCAGACTGCAGAAGGGGGCTCAGGGGAGGGGTGCGGACTGTGGGAGAGAGCTCAGGGCAGGGGGTTGGGGTGCAGGGTGCAGCATGGGGCTCAGGGCAGGGGGCTGGGGTGCGGCAGGAGGCTTAGGGCAGGGATTTGGGGGGCAGGGTGCAGGAGGGGTTCAGGTTCTGGCCTGGCGCTGCTTACCTAAAGCAACTCCGGGGTGGCAGCAGTGCGCACCGGGGCCAGGGCAGGCTCCCTGCCTGCCTGCCCTGGCCCCACACCGCGCTGCTCCGGGAAGCAGCTGGCACCACATCCCTGCATGGCCCTTGGGGGAGGGGGGCCGCAGGGCTCTGCATGCTGCCCTTGCCACGCCACCAGGTACCTCCCCCAAAGCTCCCATTGGCCGCGGTTCTCCACCAATGGGAGCTGCGGGGGGCAGTACCTGGAGGCAAGGGAAACGCACGGAGCCCTCTGTCCCACTAGGGCCTCAGGGACGTGGTGCTGGACACTTCTGAGAGCGGCATGGAGCCTGCAGCACCACGGGGGGGCAATCCCGCGGGCCGGATCCAAAGCCCTGAGGGGCTGGATCTGGCCCACGGGCCATAGTTTGGGCTGTGCAGTTTTGTTGGGCAGTGCTGTGAGGCTACACATTAGTTACACAGCCCACAATCAGGGAATACACCAGTCCAAGGTATATTGATAAACAGGTTCCTGTCAAGGATGTTAGCTGCACCATCATTTTACCAGCAGCAGCAACTTTGCTGATTTCTGTTTACAATGAAATGTGTTTTTTAATGAACTTTCATCTTTCTGATTGTGCCTGAGAGTCAGCCTGTGATGAAACCATGTGTCACATAAGAGCTCTGTTTTTAAATAGATGTTTAAAAACAGTTAATTTATTTTAATTTGATACTGCATCAAGAAATGTATTCTTAGTAGTTTTAACTTTAACCACATTCATTACATACTTTGCAATATGTAACTGTCTGATTTTTTCTGAGGTGTGTAGAGATAGCTAAATATGAGTTTATTTTGACAAAATAATTCTGTTAGTGATTAATTTTTGCTCAGCCAAATGTCTTTGGAACTGTATTGTCTTTTATTATGTTTGCAAGCTGTCATAAATATAAAGGGAAGGGTAAACCCCTTTGAAATTCCTCCTGGCCAGGGGAAAGCTCCTCTCACCTGTAAAGGGTTAAGAAGCTAAAGGTAACCTCGCTGGCACCTGACCAAAATGACCAATGAGGAGACAAGATACTTTCAAAAGCTGGGAGGAGGGAGAGAAACAAAGGGTCTCTGTCTGTTTATATGCTGTTTCTGCCAGGGATAGACCAGGAATGGAGTCTTAGAACTTTTAGTAAGTAATCTAGCTAGGTATGTGTTAGGTTATGATTTCTTGAAATGGCTGAGAAAAGAATTGTGCTGAATAGAATAACTATTTCTGTCTGTGTATCTTTTTTGTAACTTAAGGTTTTGCCTAGAGGGGTTCTCTATGTTTTTGAATCTAATTACCCTGTAAGGTATCTACCATCCTGATTTTACAGAGGTGATTTCTTTACTTCTATTTCTATTAAAAGTCTTCTTGTAAGAAAACTGAATGCTTTCTCATTGTTCTCAGATCCAAGGGTTTGGGTCTGTGGTCACCTATGCAAATTGATGAGGCTTTTTATCCAACATTTCCCAGGAAAGGGGGGGTGCAAGTGTTGGGAGGATTGTTCATTGTTCTTAAGATCCAAGGGTCTGGGTCTGTAGTCACCTAGGCAAATTGGTGAGGCTTTTTACCAAACCTTGTCCAGGAAGTGGGGTGCAAGGGTTTGGGAAGTATTTTGGGGGGAAAGACGTTTCCAAACAGCTCTTCCCCAGTAACCAGTATTTGTTTGGTGGTGGTAGTGGCCAATCCAAGGACAAAGGGTGGAATATTTTGTACCTTGGGGAAGTTTTGACCTAAACTGGTAAAGATAAGCTTAGGAGGTTTTTCATGCAGGTCCCCACATCTGTACCCTAGCGTTCAGAGTGGGGAAGGAACCTTGACACAAGCTAATTAATTGGACTGCAGATTGTGGTGCCAATTATAGACATTTCAAAGGATTAAGGACCATAGGATTACCTCTCGTCAATAGATGAGAATGAATAAGTAAGAAGTGGCTTGTGCTTTCTACTAAGTATTCTGCTTCCACTCGTAACGTCTGTTATACAACCATGTTTTTTTAATCAACTTTTCCCCTAATGTGCCCTCTATCTTGGCTGACCTATGTTCAGGCAGCATTGGTTAGATTCTGTTCCAATTAATTAATATCAGTGAATGAGACTGGTAAGGGTTTGCAGGATCAGGGCCATGTACTTGTACTCTTAAAATCCAATATCTCTTTCTCTGAGGCCCACTTTTTTGTAACCCTTACACCCCTTTGAAATCTATGGCCTAGCAAATACATGTCTCCCGCCTTGCAGGATTTCAATAATTTGTAGATTAGAAAAGCTTGAGAACGTGACCCAAGTAGAGCCTTAAGACTCAGAAACTACAGGACAAATAAAAAGGCACCCCACCACCTTTTTTTTTTTTTTTTTTTTAATTCCATGTGTGCAGGTTGGCAGCGCACCTTTGGCACTCGGTCTCCCTGGGAGTCCAGGGGGCTTTGACTCTATTCAGTAAGGGAATGTCTACGTTGCAATTTAAGCCCAGGCTCAGACTCAAGCTTAAACCCAGAGCCTCCTTCTGTCTACACACAGGGTATGTCTCCACTGCAGTGAAAGCCCAGAGTTAGTAGAACTCAAGTTAGCAGACCCTACATTTGTTAATTTAGGGCTTGAGCATCTACAGTAATTTGTAACCCCAGGTTAGGACTTGTTAAACCCTGGGTTCCAACCTGGGGCTCCAGCATCTACACTGCATTATGAGGGCTTGAGTCCAACCACCCAAATTCCAGACTTCCTAATGTCCTCCCAAAATGTGGCCACTCTGCACCATGAACAAAGGGCTAGTGTGGGAAAACTTGACTGAACAGATGACATAGAAAATCAGCCCATGGGATTGTAGGATACTTTTGGCAGACTCCCAGAGCAGGAGTCCAGTGGGGCTGCATCTACATTGCAAAGCAATAGGGCTTGAACCCTCAGTCCTGAGTTGACTCAGACTCAGACCCTCCACCCCCATGGGGTCCTGGGTCTCTGGATCCAAGTGCTGGGTTAGCATGATTTGTGTATAGACAGAAGGGGAGTTAGGCTGGGCTTACATTGCAGTGTGGATATACCCACAAATACTTCAGACTGGGGCTCAGACCTCGGGTCCTAGGACCCTGCAGGGCTGGAGGGTCCAAGCCCAAGTCAAGCCATGATCCAGAGTTCAAGCTTTATTGTTTTGCAGTGTAGACACAGCCCGCCCCACTCTGACTCGGGTCCTGAGAGTCCACCAAAGTATTCTACAATCCTGTGAGCCAACTTTCTTTGTCCTCTGAATCCCAACAATCTCCAGTTGACTGCAGTGAAAACAGAAGCAACCTGTTCTGGGCATACAGCAGCAGCTCAGTGAGTCAGCGTGAACCTTTCCATTGACTTCTGACCACTAAGTTGCAAATACACCATCCGAGAACCTTCGGTGTTTGCAATGGAGACTGAACAGAAGAAGCCTCTTGCAAAGTGCACTGCTTCATTTGGTAAATGTCTGGCATGAGGCCAGCAAAACTGTGGACTTTAGTAAGAACACCAGTAATGACCACGCATTCCAGCAGATAGTTAAGAAGTTGTCAGCGTTGCAGATTTACTGGACTGGTGACCAGCGCAGGGAGTGAATTAAGCAGCTCAGGAGTGAGTGCAGAAAAAACAGGGACCACAGCTGCACACTGGGCAACTCGCCAACATTATGCTGGTTTTATGAGGCGTTTGACCGGGTGCTAGGTACTGCTCCCAGCCTGGTGTAGGACGACCTGGTCACCTCGGATGGGGCCTTGCTTGGGGAATGATGGGAGCCAGCAGCAGGCATCGAATGATACATAGATATTAAGGTCAGAAGGGACCATTATGATCGTCTAGTCTGACCTTCAGGTCACAATGAAGTCACTCCGTTGCTGAAACAAGTCCCGGAGTAGGCTTTGGAGCAGGAGTAGAAGCAGCAGCACATTCTGGGTCCATGCTCAGAGGAGCTATTTGATCCCCCCCACACACACACACACTTCCCCCTAAGGAACAGCCTGCTGTGAAGCCTGCAGCAGACACAGAAGGGACAAAAGCTGCCCCTGAGCCCAGTAAGTTTCTGGCTCCATTTTAACGTTTATTACTTCAGTAATAGGAGAAATTTCTGCTCTGTGAACCCATGCAAAATTTATGAGAAACCTCAGCTTAGCAGCATGTATCCGCTAACGGCAGTTTGTGTGTCAGGACCTTGGTACCTCCCTCTCCATCCCCCACTGCACATGAAGTTCAAAATGGTGATTGGGAAATGCAAACAGTAAAGAACACTTTGAAAGTGTATTTTTACTGGAAAGGCACAGAGTTTAGGTAGGGCCATTCCTGTTTCTTAAAAATAATAACCTTGCATTGCCATGCCTGTAAGTATGTTGCTCTGTAACCACTAAACGGTCTGTCGAGCTGCCTAGAAACAGTGAACCATACAGGGAAGTAGAAATGTGTTCCATTTACAAACCTAGTCCACTTCAGATAGAGGTAGTCCATGCAGTCCATGGGTGACAAAATCATTTGTGTTAAATATGACTGGGGTTTGAAATCTTGTCCAGAAATGTGCCAGGGGGCAAGAGGAAAGGCTGTGGAGTTCTGCATGTTTGCATGCAGCCATAACAAGGTAAGCCATGTGGAAGTTAATGCAGCATCCTCTTGATTCTCTCATGAAATCTGACCCAATTCTGGGTGCTAATAGCTGCCAGAAACAAGAACTTCAGATAGGTAGTTATTTTTCAGGAAAGGGTGAATTTTCCAGGGCTACCACCTCGGTCACTGACCAGTCCTCTCCACTCGTAGATGTGCTGATCAGTCACTATATGTTTGAATACTTTGGTTGCATAAACTGCAAGTTTCCCATCAGCAGCTTGGAAGAACATCTCTCTTTGCCAGTCGGGCACCACAAGAACTGCTATGGCCTCCAAAATGTGGAAGGCCTGAAATGATAGAAGCAGCTTTTGTAGCCTGACAGATGTCAACCCCCATTGCCCCATTCCAAACCGAAGAATTCTGCAATTTTCTAAAATAAAAAAAACCCAGCTTTTCATTTTTAACTTACTGTTGCTTCTTTCACTGTGATTGAGCAGGCTGCATCCAGGGGGCTTCTGTGTTCTGAACCATCCCTCTCACAATATACTGAAGTTGAGTTTCTTAAAAGTATCATTTTATGTCCTTGAAATTCCACAGGGATTTTTTTCTGTGCTCCTGCACTGAGCTATTTGAAACTATAACCCTCTGTATCTTGTCCTGTTGAGGTCCCTTGACCTCTACTGGCTCCAGTACCTCCACAGCTTGCCCACTCTGCAGCACAAGTCTGGGCCAAGGTACCTCCATGGATCATTACAAGAAGCAGCATTTCCTTGATGGACTTACGGTTGAAGTTCTGGGGAGGGTAAACAAGCAGGTCTAGTTCCAAAGTCAGAGGGACTTGAGGCTCAGAAAGGCATGGCGTGAGAAGCGAGAGGAAAGGCTCGGGCTGTTTGTAAAGCTTGAGGACAGAGTTTCAGCACAGGAGCAAGCACTTGTTTCACAGTTCCTGGAACATTGGCTACGGGAGGAGGATAGAGCTCAGCAGAAAGAACTGTCTGAGCAGCTCATATCAGTAATGACTCCAAGAGTAGTGGCTCCTGCTGCTTCACCCACACCACAGCCCGAGTCCCTGCACACTACCCTGTGCTGTAGTCCAGAAGCAGCTTGGAAGACTCCATGGGTGGGTGGCCCCTGGCAACCCCCTGAGTAGCTGGGAAGGGCAACCTTGCCCCATGCAGCTCTCCATATTGACTCCCTTCTCTGTGGATGCCTCCACTCCTCCCACAGTGCCAAGGGAGTGGCAATCAGGGAAAGAAGGGAAAGGAGAATGGTGGCCAGGAGACACCTAGGGCAGGGGTTTTGCTATCACTGCTTCATATCATACAGTGTATTCAAAATAATAATGGTAAACATATGATCAGGGACAACTAGGAATTAGTATGCAAAGATTATCCCTCAATACTGTAATCTATAGCAATTCATACTTCAGTCACTTCCATAAGTGAATCCCTACTGTGAAAGACCACCATCCTCCTTTGATAATTGGTCATGTCATTCATAAGTATATTGCATGGCACTAAACTCACCACCCCTCCCGAAGCACTGAAACTCCCACGAACAGTGAGCCCCTCCCCCCACAAGCGCATTCGTAAAGTACCATTCCCCCTCTTCCATCAAGCCATGCAAGTCCATACTGTGGGAGCACAAAGCATCCCTGACTTCTTTCCCCAGCTCTAGCTGTGGCAGGTGCACTTTCTGGCTGAGGGAACCAATTCAGTGGCCTCTTGCTGTTTATGTCCATTCAGGGGGAAATGGCTCACTTCTGACTTCACAAAGATTGTGAAGAGCACACCAACCCGCAATAGTGCAGACAGCATTGATGACCCTGGCATCCAAATGGGTCTGTAAACATCTCCAGTGGAATTTCAAGCTGACAAAAGCAAATTCAACAACCATTCAACAACCGCTGAGAGTGTAATTAAACTGTCTTTTACCAGGGCCTCTTAGATGAAGGTACAGTTTCATAAGTAAGGCAAAAGTTGGTATGTGGGGGCCCCCAGAATAACAGTGGGGACAATAACTCCATTTATGGCAATGTCATTTGGTGGGAATAGTGTCCCAGTCTATTCATGATCAGAGAAAAACCCTGGCATCATGATCTTTCCTAGTGAAGCCCATGTTGATGTTCAGAAATCAACTTCTGTGGTCCATGAAGGCCTGCATAACAATGGAGTAGTAACCTTTGTGGTTTATGTACTCCTTGAGGAGGGCAAACTATGGGTACATGAGTCCCATCAATGGCCCCAGCACAGTTTGAAAACCCTATTTTCTCAAAGCCAACATTTATTTCAGGAATAAATTTTATGCCAGCCACTTGGGATAAAACCACACTCTTGATTGTCTCAGAAACCTTTGCCACTACTTTTCCCACAGTTGACTTCCGAACCCCAAACTGGTTGACATCAGATCTGCACAGTCTGAGATAGCCAGCTTCCAGACAGTTATAGCAACAAACTTCTGGACCAGCAAGGGAGGCCTCCTGCAGGTGTCTTTACACTGGAGAGTGGAGGCAATCTACCTACAAAGCTCAGAAATGTGGCTTTCTTCATGAGAAAGTTCTGGTCATCCCAAGTCCACATGATGATGTGATCCCACCAGTCTGTGCTTGTGGGCCCACACCACTCTATGTAGGGGGCATCAGTGGCTATGACAAATATCATAAGCAGCATCAGGGAATGCAAGTCTGCCATGTCAGGAGGGGTCTCCTCTTCCTGCTGCATCGTAAGCTCTGTCAGGTGCCTTCAATGGGTCAGAAAATGCCCCAAAATGTCCACCAATGCACCTCATGCCTTTTTCCTGACAGGAGTGAAAGCACAAGCAAGAGAAGTTCTTCAAAAGGCGCCTCCTCCATGTTGCTGGCTCTGGTGGCTTGGAGCACACAGACCAAAATGACTGAGCAGCAGGATGTATTGGCAGCTGTTCAAACTTCCTGTCACATGCAAGGTGGACCGTCAAGTTCTCCCACAGTTCACCACAGTCAAAGGGCTAGAGCAGCCACATTTCAGGAGGGCTCTAGGGCAGGGGTGGACAAACTATGGCCTGTGGGCCACGTGTGGCCCGGCAGCCGATTTTATCCAGCCCTTGAGGTCCTGCTGCAGAACAGGGTCCAGGGCTTGCCCTGCTCCAGCCGGGGTTGGGGGCTGCTCCGCATATGCGTGCCATGGCTCCACGCGGTTCCTGGAAGCAGTGGCATGTCCCACATCCGGCTTCTATGCGTAGGGGCAGCTAGGGGGCTCTGAATGCTGCCCCTGCTCCAAGCACTGCTCCCCCCCACAGCTTCCATTGGCCGGGAACTGCGGCCGATGGGAGCTGCAAGGGTGGTGTCTGTGGACGGGGCAGCACACACCGCGCAGAGCCACCTGGGAGCCGGAGGGTGGACATGCCGCTGCTTCCAGGAGCTGCTTGAGGTAAGTGCCATCCAGAGCCTGAACCCTTTGATCCCATCCCAGAGCACCCTCCTTCACCCCAAACCCCTCATCCCCAGCCCCACCCCTAAGCCTGCACCCCACCCTGATGCCCCAACCCCTTGCCCCAGCCCTCTGACCCACTCGGTCCCAGCCTCGAGCATTCTCCTATACCCCAAACCCCTCATCCCCCCAGCCCCACCCCAGAGCCCGCACCCCCAGCCAGAGTCCTCACCCCTTCCTGCACCCCAACCCCAATATTGTGAGCATTCATGGACTGCCATACAATTTCCATACCCAGGTGTGGCCCTCGGGCCAAAAAGTTTGCCCACCCATGCTCTAGGGAGTCTGGGGTATGGCTGGTCTGATTCAGGTCTGAATGCTGCCATGTGGACGGCAGGCATGGGTGCTGGAAGGACTGCAAGGGTGGAAGGACCAAGCCCCCTCTCCCCAATTCTCCTGAAGCCCCAGCCACCATCTCCAGTCCTATCCTACCAGATCCCCTGCCTCTCCCAGAGCCCCAGCCTTCCCACCCTGTCCTACCCGACCAGAGCCCCTACCCGCTTCTACCAGCCCCAACCTCCCAGAGCCCCTGCGCCCCCCCCCCCCACCTTGCTGACCAGCGCGAAGCCCTCAGGTCCTCGGCACCGAGAGGAGCAGTTTTGGTAGTGACACGGGAGGGCCCAGCTGCCAGCATGTGGCTCAGTGCAGAATGGGACCCAGGTGCCAAGTCACAGCGTGTGCGCGCTCCCTCTGAGCCAGATTTAAAGGGGGAGGGACAGACGACAACGGCCCTTTGGGTGCCAGAATCTTTGTAGTCGTGTGTGTGTGTGTGTGTGTGTGTGGGTGGGTGTGGGTGGGCGTGTGTGTGTGTGCGCGGCGGGGCAGAGTCAAAGTGGCAGAGGAATTCATAAATATCCCTCAGCGTGTGCATAGCTCTGCCGGAGCCCCAGGCAGAAAATGCTCAACGTAGGTTTAGAGATCAGTGTAGAGGCTCCACCCCAGGTCCCCTAACACGGTTCGGGTGACTCAGCCCCACTCGCCCTGGCCCTGCTTAGCAGACCAGCCAGACCCTGGGGCACCATCCTGCCATAACGTCACCGGGGGCGGGGGGGGGCGGTGCTACGACGGCGCTGTGGGCTGATCACCGCCCCGCGCACCCGGACCAGCCCCAGGGGGGCGTGTGTGGGAGGGGGAGGAGCAGAGGGAAACGGGGACTCTGCGCGCATGCGCCCTCCGCCCGGACTCGGCGGAGCCCCGCCCCGCGCCAGCCGCTCGCTGTGGGGAAGCTGCGGCGCTGAGGAGCCTCTCGCGGCGCCTGCGAACGGCCTGGCGGGGCTCGGCAGGTAAGAGGCGGGGGTGGCTGGTCCCTGTGGGCGGGCTCAGAGGAAACCGTCTCCCTTCCCCGCAGCCACCCACAGCCCCTCCCCCTTTGTCCCGCACAGACCCCCCCCCGGCACCCAGCGTCCGCCATGCAACCCCTGCCTCCCGCACAGCCTCCCCGGCTCCCCCCTCCCGCACCCCCCAGACACCCGCCCTCGCCCGCACAGCCCCCCCAGACACCCGCCCTCGCCCGCACAGCTCCTCCCAGCCTCCACCTCCCGCACCCCCAGACACCCGCCCTCGCCCGCACAGCTCCTCCCAGCCTCCACCTCCCGCACCCCCAGACACCCCCCGTCGCCCGCACAGCTCCCCCTAGCCCCACCTCCCGCACCCCCCAGACACCCCCCGTCGCCCGCACAGCTCCCCCTAGCCCCCACCTCCCTCACCCCCAGACACCCCCCGTCGCCCGCACAGCTCCCCCCAGCCTCCACCTCCCGCACCCCCCAGACACCCCCCGTCGCCTGCACAGCTCCCCCTAGCCCCACCTCCCGCACCCCCCAGACACCCCCCGTCGCCCGCACAGCTCCCCCTAGCCCCCACCTCCCGCACCCCCAGACACCCCCCGTCGCCCGCACAGCTCCCCCCAGCCTCCACCTCCCGCACCCCCAGACACCCGCCCTCGCCCGCACAGCTCCTCCCAGCCTCCACCTCCCGCACCCCCAGACACCCGCCCTCGCCCGCACAGCTCCTCCCAGCCTCCACCTCCCGCACCCCCAGACACCCCCCGTCGCCCGCACAGCTCCCCCTAGCCCCACCTCCCGCACCCCCCAGACACCCCCCGTCGCCCGCACAGCTCCCCCTAGCCCCCACCTCCCTCACCCCCAGACACCCCCCGTCGCCCGCACAGCTCCCCCCAGCCTCCACCTCCCGCACCCCCCAGACACCCCCCGTCGCCTGCACAGCTCCCCCTAGCCCCACCTCCCGCACCCCCCAGACACCCCCCGTCGCCCGCACAGCTCCCCCTAGCCCCCACCTCCCGCACCCCCAGACACCCCCCGTCGCCCGCACAGCTCCCCCCAGCCTCCACCTCCCGCACCCCCAGACACCCGCCCTCGCCCGCACAGCTCCTCCCAGCCTCCACCTCCCGCACCCCCAGACACCCGCCCTCGCCCGCACAGCTCCTCCCAGCCTCCACCTCCCGCACCCCCAGACACCCGCCCTCGCCCGCACAGCTCCTCCCAGCCTCCACCTCCCGCACCCCCAGACACCTGCCCTCGCCTGCACAGCTCCCCCCAGTCTCCATCTCCCGCACCCTCCAGACACCTCCCATCACCCGCAAAGCCCCCCCAACTCCCACCTCCCGCACCCCCCAGACACCCGCCCTCGCCCGCACAGCTCCTCCCAGTCTCCACCTCCCGCACCCTCCAGACACCTCCCATCACCCGCAAAGCCCTCCCACCTCCCGCACCCCCCAGGCATCCGCCCTCGCCCACACAGCCCTCCCCCGAGCACCCACCTTCTGCAGCCCCAGACACCCACTCTTGTTCGCACAGTCCCCCCTCCAGGCGCCCTGACCCCCTGCATCCTCCAGATACTCCTCACCCACCATCCCCCAAGATACCCAACTCAGAGGCAACTCAGCCTCTGCACCTATACAGAGCCCCTGCATGTAGAGAGAACTAAGGGGCTGTACTGAGTGCCCTGTCTTCCTCCTGACAGTACCCATGACTTCTCCCCCAGCAGCATATGTGTGTTGAACCCAAGCCTCCTTTCTGAGACCCCACTTAGGCTCCTATACCTTATTCTCTCCCTATGACCCAAACAGACCCTTTCTGTTTCCTCTTCTTTAAGCAACCCTTGCAGACTCAGCACTCACATGATACCAGCAACAACAGAGGCCTCTTTCTGCCCATGAACATTGACTGCTTCTATACAGAAATCCGCAGTTCATACAAATACCTTTTCACCCCCCTCAGTGGGAATGTTTCATTTATGCCTTTATTGTGCCATCAGTTATTCAGCAGAATTTCCTACTGGAAATCTGTGGGAAAGTCTGCCTTAATACTGATTGCATGATATAGCCGATAGGTCAGGTCTTGCAATGAAATTGTTTTGTGTGTGTATGTGTTTGGGGTGGGGAGGGATAGCTATTCTCTAAATAAACATATTATTTGCCTCTTTGCATCCCTCTTTGGTGTCCTCTGGGACTTTGCTGACAACTTAGTTGATGAGTAAAGAGATATTGTCAACTGGAAATCCAGTTTAAAAAAAAAAAAAGTTTCAGGTACCACCCCCGAAACTGTCTTACACACCTGTTGTATAAAAGATTAAACAAACAGGGAAAACTCAATCTGACTGCAGAAAGAACTGTCAAATGCACAAAGTAAATAACCAGAAAAAATGAATGTTTTTCTCTAATATTAAAGTAATCATGCTACAATTAGCATGAAACCAACCAGCCAGTTTTTAAGTCAATGGTTTTTAAGTCCTTTTAAGTCCTTTAAATTCCTGCATGTTGTTTCACATTCCAGCAGAACAACAAAATCAAGACATTGGGGAAAAATGAGTGAAATTAGAGGCTTAATTTTTGTTGTTTTAAAGGTTGATGAGATATGCATATAGTAGTAGTTCTGCTGAAAATGTTCTCAAGCATTAATTTCCTCAACTACATCTGGCATTAAAGCCAAGATAGAAAGAGAGACGCTGTTATAAAAAGTGAAAATCAGGCTTGTTACTGTTCAATTTGATAGTGAAACTTTGTCCTTGAAATTCTGGTCTGAAGCAGCTCCCGGCTTAAAGTGACAATCTTGAAGTATTTAAAAAAGTGCATATCTGCTTTCTTGATATTTTCATTTTGTGTTGTGATAAAGGTTGTGGAGTTGTTTACAAAGTGTTTTTGTTTGCAGAAGAGAATAGTTGCATGTGATATAGAGGTTAATACCATGTCACTGTAAAATCCCAGCACTATTAAGTAGTGAGGATTTCAGTTAACCTCAATTTCGTAATGCAATTAAGTTGGAGCAAGAACAACAAGGCACAGATTTTGCTTGTAACTTTTGTGTAGCTGACCACTTGCAATCAAATATGACAGTAAATATTCTAAACACTTTTCTGATACTGTACTAGTTTCATAAGAATTATGACAGATATTCGTTGACAAACAAGCATCCTCCAAGGGGCAAAATCCTGAACAATTCTGTAGACCTAAAATACACAACTGCAATAATATTTTTCTCAGTTTCAAAGCGTTGTCATTTTGTTTAGTTCGCAGTTGGCACATTTTTGTTCACTTACCTTTGCTTTGTATTATTTGTTTACTCCAGTCACATGAATGTGTCTCTTTACACAGTCTTAAGGATAATGGCCTAAATGGCTAAACCAGCTCTAGAATTTGCAGTAACTGAGAAATTAATAATCAGCCTCTTTTTAGAAGCAGAAGTAAACTTTGTTGGTTTTTTTTTTTAGAAGTTTGTATTGACAGATGTCATCTGCTCAGTTGTATCCATATTCCTTGACAAAGTGGGAGATGGGGAATATGGAGAAGAAACTGAAGCCTGATTAAGCATTAATATCCTGTTAATACTTTGTTGTATTTTATTACATGACACATACTAAAGTGTAGATGTTCTGAGTGTGGCCACATCATGCCTTTCATGTTTTTGTCTCATTTAGCAAGGTTACGCTTCCATTGCACTAGGTTAATGTTACCTTGTGAGCAAAGTAGACTAAATAATTTACCATTGTCGTTATGCTTTTAATAAATAATGTGTGCACACCTTGTAGCTGACACCATAATACCCAGCATTCTTAAAATCTTGTTACAATATATTAAAGGGTATGTCTACACTGCCCATGTTACAGCATGACAGCGGCAGTGGTGTGATGTGGGCAGTGTAGGCTCGCTTTATGACCGGGGGTTAAAAAAAACCCACCCCGAACGAGCGGTGGTAGCTTTATTGCCAGAAGCGCAGCTCCTGGCAATAAAGCACTGTCTGTACCGGCACTTTTCAGCGCTAAAACTTTTGTTGCTCACGGATGTGTATTTTCTCACCCCTGAACTACTAAAGTTTTAGTGCTTGAAAGTGGTAGTGTAGACACAGCCTAAAAGGGGAAACATTCGCAGTAGAACAGTTAGAATTGTCCTTTTCAATAAAATCGTCTATTTTGCATCCATGCAGAAGAAAGGTAATTGGTAGTCTTGCAGCCTGTATTCATTTTATTTAAAATTCAGTTTGTCATTTTAAAAGTCCAGTGAACTACTTTTATAGTTGTCTTAATGCTTATCACGACTGTCAAAGAAGCAACTTTTCTTTTTAGCTTTTATATTTTTTTATTTTGATTTCAAATTGCATGCTACCATAACATTAAAAAATATATTTAAAACTAACTCTATCACAATTTCAGTAAAACCGTAACTGAATAATTGAGTCATACTTCTGAAGTTCATATGTTAACCGTGTTTTCCATAAAAATAAGAAAAAGGAACAAGAAGAGAGGAAATCTTTCATTAAAATGTGTCTCTGCAAACAAAATATCTAAACATTGCAGTCATGCACTTTGGTTTTGTTGTTGGTTACAACATTTCTGCTGTTAAGACAGAGTTGAAGGGGCTGCTCCTCTTGAAGCAAAAATTCCACTGACTTCAGTAGCAGTGGCATCAGGTCTAAAATCTAGAAAGTAGTGTAAAGTTGAGAGGAGAAATATATTGCAGATCGGTCACATTACTTAAAATAGATGAGTGTTCACAGTAAAAATTGAGTCAGTTTAGAGAGAGTTTCTTAAATCTTGGGCAGCTATATGTTAACTAAAAAAACAGAAAAATCAATTTGTCATAAAATTTCAGTTGATTATATCCAGCAAAGTACTGGCTTCCACTGTAACAAAAGATACAATAACCACCAAACTTTAATTTATGTGACAAAATATGTATTTTAGGTTTCAGAAAAGCTTCATAAGCATATAGGTGTCTGACAGCCCTAGAATCTTGAATGTTACCTGTAACTATAGTATTTCAACTTTTCCAGATTCAAAAAGGATTTTTCAAGTTGTCCTTTTCACATCTTGTTTTTATTAAAATAATTCCATTAATAAGCTTTGTGAAATCTAGTATTTTAAACAAAATCTTGTTTTGAAGGGTAAAAAACACCCAGACAATTTCTTCTAAAGAATGTGAAATATTAAGTGTTCAGATGCACAACAGAGAAAAATACATTAAATGAATATGATTATACATGTACTGTGTGATACTTATAGGAGAAGAAATATCATTGCTTCCCCAAAATTGAAAGTACATTTTTTTCACTAGTCCTCAGAATAGTGTATTTTTTTTTCTAAAAGCTTCTGAGTGACCCATTCATTGGGCACTGTTACACAATCTTTCTCAAAGTAAAAATGAAGAATTTTGAATTTGGAAAACAGTTCCTCTCTAGCCTTTCCTCACACCCTACCCTCCCAAAATAATTTCTGGAAAATATTTTGCTACTTCTATCACATCACCTTTTCTAAAAGAACTGAGCGTAAAGGTACCCTCTTCAAAATTTTATTGAATTGCTTTGTCTCTAGAATATCTAGTAGCCAGGATGTTTTTGTATTACAAACAACTGGGAGATAAAATGTCTCAGTAAGAGATCTTGAAAGTCTGACTTTTTCCTAATCTGTTGCATCATGTGGTATTTAAGTAAGGATTTAAAATATAACTGCAATCCTTTTTAATTCCAGCAGCAGGACTATAAATATCTCATTGTTATATTATGGAGTAGCAGTAGCTAACAGATTGCATAGGGTGCTAATGTAATGGCAGTTGGGAACTGTAATTTGGGGTGGAGTGGGATGGATTGTTGGGAGATAAGGAAGTAGTGACCCAAACTGTGCTGGGACTTCTGCTACTGAATAATTCTTAACCATTAAAAAAAATCTAAAGAAATTCCCATGCAAAATCTTAAAATGGATTTGTACAGAGAGTTTAAGTTCTGTTGTAGGTAATAAAAAAGAAGTAATTAGAAAGCCAGGAAATTCAGAGCTAAGTTTAAACTTAGAACCCAAGCATTTTAAAATACAGTTAAGGTCACCTTTACAATCTTATCTCTGCCCCATAGTGACACCTTGAGAGGTAAAGAAATAAAATAAAATTAAACAGAGGCCTTGTCTGCATGTGAATTGCATAAATTTGACTTATATCCACTTTTAAACAGACTTAGGGTATGTCTACACTGGTAGAGTTACATCCTCGTCCAAGATTTCCTCCTCCTGGCTCAGTCCACTCTCGAATGGCACGCAAGCCACTGAAGTCCACAGGGGCCTTCGCAGTGGAGGTGGGGTCGCCACCGAGTATCACGTCCAGCTCTTTGTAGAACTGGCAGGTCGTGGGCGCAGCACCGGAGTGGTGGTTTGCCTCCTGTGCCTTGTGGTAGGCGTTCTGCAGCTCCTTCACTTTGACCCAGCACTGCGGTGTGTCCCGGTCATGGCCCCTTTCTTGTGATGCATTGGGAAATCTGTTCCTAGGTATCATAATTCCTACGGCTAGAGTGCAGCTGGGACTGGACAGCCTCCTCTCCCCAAATGCTGATGAGGTCCAGCAGCTCGGCATTGCTCCAAGCGAGGGATCACCTGGCGCGTGGAGCAGGCGTGGTCACCTGGAAAGATGCGCTGAGACTACTGCATGCATCACCGAGCAAACTGGAAGGGGACTTTCAAGATTCTCAAGGAATTTAAGGGGCGGGACTCACGGTTGGTCACCGGAGGGCAAGGCAGTAGAGTTCAAACCGATGACCAGAGTGGCAAGAACAGGCATTGTGGGACACCTTCTGGAGGCCAATTGCGGCGCTGTAGTCGACCAGGGTGACTACTCTGGCACTGAGGAGCTGTAGCCCCAGCGCAGAAAGCTTTATGCCTCTCATCGGGGTGGTTTTTTTACAGCGCTGCAACTGGGCAGTTCTGCAACTAAGTGGCTTGGCAGTGTGTACATCTTGGGAGTTACACTGCAGATAGCTGCTTTACTGCGCAGAAACTTGCCAGTGTAGACAAGGCCTTAAGTAAACCGTTGCAAATCCCTGTGTGGACACTATTACTTCAATTAAACCAAAGAAGAGAGTGCCTGGTTTAAACCAAAATGAGAATGTTCACGTGGGGGGTTTGTACTATTTTAACTAAAACCTATATAAGTTTTAAACTAATTAAAACATCTATATAAATTAAATTGATTCAACTTTCTCGTGTGGATAAGGTCTGAGACATTTTATTAACCTTTATGTTCTGGACAATTAACCAGTGATCACAAAATCTTGAAGACCTTAATTGTACAGTATGTGTACTTAATTAGGCCACCTTTATGACTATTCAGAGTCCACAGAAAAAGACAAATTCTTGATTAGCCCCTTCATAGTTATTCCCCCTTCAATTCTTTGTGATAGAGCATAAAAAGCATATTAATATTACTGATTATTCTAAATAGTGTTTCAAGCCTTCCTTCTTTAGCTTACTGAAAAGAGCATGCCTGTCTAATATAGAGCTAATTTCACGCATTTTGAAAACTAGTTTTAGTGCAGAATAAAAAACCCTCTGGCAGAAACAAGTTCTAACAAATTCTCTCTAAGACGTTATTACTTATGCAAAAGAAGAACTGTGTGGTGATAATTGTACAGTGCTTTTAAACATACACACTTGTTTGTTTTTTAAAATGCTAACTAGAGTTGACTTTCCCTCACCAAAATCATATTAAAATGGTATTTTTTCCTTCTCTCCTATATTTCTTTCTGTTAAATAGTAACAACACAGTGTATGGGTTTTGCTGTTCTGTAGGTGCTCCTGAGTGTTGCAGCTAGAATTTTTGAAATACATGGAATGAAGAGTGAGAGTTGTGGCTGTAGGTTTATAGGCAAGCTGTTAGTCAGGCAGATCACTTCTGACTGGCTGCAGGGGCTTGTGATGACAAACTTCTGAGGGATCTGAGCAAGGCTCCATAGTCAGTACTAGATAATTTAAAATAAAATGACTTTTTTGGGGTTCCAAATGAAGATATGGCATGATTTAATTATTGTTTCGCATTGAACCATCAATCTTTTGGACACTTGCTGCTTTGACTCAGGCTAGCAGTTGAGCTGCTTCAAATTCATGTTGTTTATATCAAATATAAATAAGTTAAACATGCTGGCTTGTTTTGTCCTTTTTTCCCCATTGAGATAATTCACAATTTGACTTGCTGTTGGAAAACATTTATCAATTTATTAAACTGTCCTTCCTTGTTTTAGTGATGATCTAATAAAATAAGGTGTAGTGCAAAGTAAGAAAAATCCTTGTTTGAACTGTGCATATTCTAGATCTCTAAATTTGTGTGGGGATAGCATTGGGGGAAAAGAAGAGGGTTAACAGACAGGCACAGAAGTTTGGCTTATATTTTGACTTATATTTGCTTGTTAGGTGAAAGAATATGGGGTAAACTATTTGTAAATCTGAGACAGTGTGGCTGAGTGGAATAGATTTGGGCTTTATTTCTGTCTGTGTCCCGACTGACGCAAGCAACCTCTTAAGGTATGTCTACACTCCACTGTAAGCCCAGGGTTAGTGGGACTTGAGTCAGGTGACCCATGTTAGAAAGCCCCAAGTTTGAGTGTACACTGTTCCTTAACTTCACATTAAGACTTTTCTAACCCATGCTTGAACCTAGGGTTCTGGCATCCAGACTGCAGTGCACAGACCTGACTCGAAGTAATCATATCCCAGAGTGCCAAGCAGACTCCTGAAATGTGGCTACTCTAGCCCTAAAACTGTAGTACGCGGTGGGAAATCTTTACTCCCCTCCCTGCTTGTTACAGGAAGTTTGATCAGCCCGCCAAGCAGTCATTTTGGTCTGTGCACTCACAGCTACTGGAGCCAGCAACATGGAGGGAGGCACCTTTTGATGAACTTCTTTTGCTTGTGCTTTCACTTCTGTGTCAGAAAACTGGCAGAGCATCCAGGAGGAGCAGGTGGACATTCGGCAGTGTTTTTTTTTTTTTTTTTTGTCCCACCGAAGGTACCTGATGGATTTCCTGGTGGAGCTGCAGGAGGAGGAGGAGTACTCTCACTAGCAGATGCTGTTCTGTATAATTGGCATAGCTGCTGATGCTCCCTACGTAGACTGGCACTTCTAGTGCAGGGCCACAAGCACAGACTGGTGGGATCACATCATTATGTGCAGCTGGGATGACCAGCAGTGTGTCCAGAACCTTTTCGTGAAGAAAGCCACGTTTCTGGAGATTTATGAGCAGCTTCCTCTGGTGTAAAGAGACACATCTGAGGTCACCCTGGCTGGTCCAGAAGCAGGTTGCTATAACTATCTGGAAGCTGGCTACCCCAGACTGCTACAGGTCCATTGCCAACCAGTTTGGGGTTGGAAAATCGACTGTGGGTAAAGTGGTGGCAGAGGAAACTGAGGCCATCAGGCATGTGGTTTACCCTAGGTGGCTGACATTGGATATTCTGGAAGTAATTGCTGGCTTTGAGAGAATGTGGTTTCTGATCTGTGCTGGGGCTATTGATGGGACTCATGTGCCCATAGTTTGCCCTCCTCAAGGAGCATGTTCAGCCTCAAAGGTTACTACTCCATTGTTATGCAGGCATTAGTGGACCACAGATGCAGATTTATGAATGTCAATTTGGGTTGTATAGGAAAAATTTACGATGCCAGAGTTCATCACTTGGGAATCTACATTCATGGACAGGCTAGGATGCTATTCACACCAAATTACATTGACATAAACGACATTACTGTCCCCAATGTTCTTCTGTATTCTGGGGGACCCATTGTACCCTCTTTTGTCTTGGCTTATGAAACCATACCCTGATTTCAGAGGCCTTGGCCAAAAAAAAAAAAAAGACTTAATTACACTCTCAGCAGGTGTAGAATAATTGTTGAATGTGCTTTTGGCAGATTGAAATCTCATTGAAGGTGTTTACAAACCCATTTGGATGCCAGTGTCATCAATGCTGTTTGAATTACTATGGCTTGCTGCGATCTTCACAACCTTTGTCAAATCTGAGGAGAGCCATTTCCCCCTGAATGGATATATGACAGTGAGGGGATACTGGATCAGTACCCTCAGCCAGAAAGTATATCTGCCACTGCGGGAGCTGGTTGTATCTGGGCAGCAGAAGTCAGGAATGCTTTGCATTCTCACTATATGGACTTGCATGGCCCTATGGAAGAGGGGGAATAGTACCTGTATGAATGTGCTAGTAGGACAAAACTGGCTCTCTTATTTTGGAGGGGTGGTATTTGGCAGGGGGGTTGGGCTTGTTTGCTATGCAGTGTAAGTCTGAATGACATGATGAACAATGAATTTGGTTGGAGTGGGCACAATGGCTGTACAGGTGGAGTTCATAGAAATGTGAATTGCTGTGAACCCTAAATAGAGGAATACCATTTGCTTACTAATGCATAATTGCTCCTGAACATGTTTTCACTTTTATTATTGCAAATCATGATTGTGTAATGTGATGTAATGACAGTGACAAACTTTCTTGGCATCATAACATGCCTTATTTGTAAACATGTCTTAAAACAGTAAACCATTTCATCACGGAAATGCTTCCTCTTGGAACAGTCTGTGCAGTTACAAGGGGTCAGGGTTCGAGTTCCTGAAGAACAGCAGGCAGTATAGATTGAGGGTCCCGAAATAGGACAAGAAACAGAGGGTCATTGTCTAAAGTAGTTCAGTAGAGCAGGACAGAATTATTGTGAAATTTCCAGGACATAAAATGTAACAGTTCTAAAGTGAACCAACACATATTGTGAAGGGGATGCTTCAGTCCTCACACTGTCTCTGCACACAGCCTTGTTAATTGCCATTATAGAAGGGCAGAGACCATGGTAATTTTAGAATTATAACCTGTATTCTGTTACACGAAAATTTCATAACTAATTACCATTTGGAGTTGGGGGCGGGGAGGAGGGGCGTGTATAGTGCCCTTGCCGCCAAAGGCTTTCTCTTTCATTTCAGGCCTTTCATATTTTGGAAGACTTAACTGTTCTTGTGGTGCCCCACTGGCAGTGGGAGATGTTATTCCAAGCTGCTGGAGGGAAACTTGCAGTGTATGCAGCTGGAGTATTCAAATGAATAGTAACTGAACAGCACATTTTAGTGGAGTGGGCTAGTCAGCTATATGGGGGGGCCTGAAAAATACACCCCTATCTGCAATGTGACTAACTATCTGGAGTTCCTGCTTCAAGAAGAGTTTGTAGCTAACAGCAGCCAGGATTGGGTCAGAATCCATGAGAGAATTAATATGAATTATCCTGTTGTTGCTGCATACAAGCTCATTGAAATCTGCAACTTTACTCCATCCCGCACCCAGCACAGTTCTGGGAAAAAACTGCCACCACACTCGTACTTTGGAGAAATGATTTTGTGAATTGCATGGATTACCTCTAACTGAAATGGACTAGATCTGGAAATAGAATACTGTTTCCCAAACGCACACACGCAGTTCACTAATTACAGGTGTCTGCATAGACCCAGGAGACGTGATGGCAGAGTGGCAAATTTCTAAATAATGAAAAGAAAACAAGAGTGACCCTAGCAAACCTCTGTGACTTAACAGTTAAAATAATCTTTACAGCTGTTTATGAATGTTTGAAATTCCAAGTCACTGTCTTGAACTCCACATGGTGGGAGGAAAGGGAAGAGGGAGAGGGGACGCCTAGGTGGTGTGATACAGTCGGCCACTAGTGGCCAAATGTTGGTAGCCAGGGCTTACCATTTTTGCTTCTCTCCCATTAGTGTAATAATAACCTTTTGAGTCATACACTTACCAGGCTCTGGAATGGCTTCTGTCTCCACCGGATTCTCTCCAGGCTTGGCAGCCGGCTGTTCCTCATGGGGTGGAGTGGGGCAGGGCAGTGTCAAACAGCTCTTTTGAGTAGGGACTGAGAATTTGTTATTGGTCCTGATCCACTGTCTGCTCTGGAGTCACTTCATGCTCCTGACTGGGAGCCTGCTGCTGGCTCCCAGCAGTTCCCCAGGCTGGATTCAAGGGCCAATGGGGTACCATCCCGGCTGACCAGGTCATTATGAAGCACGGTTGGCTTCCTGCTGAATGCAGTGCCCGGGACCTGGTCAAAGACATCACAAAATGGGCATGTTGTTGGTGAGTTGCCTGAGGTGCAGTTATTGTCTCTGGTCTTCTGGCATTCACTCTTCAGCCTCTTTATATGCTCGCTGCACTGATCACCTGTCCAGAAAATCTTGGAGAGCTGGCAGTTTTTACCTGTCTGCTGGTATGTGTGATGATAGTTCCTTCACATTAAAGTTTTTCATACTTGATGAAATGGGAGTCACGGAGCAAAGGGATTGACGTACAGAGGAACTGGCAGGATTGTTGCTCCCACTTTACTTCCTAGGCCATATTCTCCACTTGTCTGCTAGTTGGGCATGTAAAAGGCATGTCATTTCAGGCAATTGTTCTCCCTTTCAGTCATGCAGAGGACTTGCCTCCCTGCTTTTTCTTCTCATTGAAGAAATTGGGATGCAAAGGAGAAGTGGGGAGGCAGAGAATGAGAATGTGATTGTGGAAAGTTTAGATTGGCTTATTGAGGAAAGGGGGAACTGAACTGTGAAGTGGTGGGATGAGTAGGAGAAATTGAATTGACTCATCAGGGTGGGAGGCAGTGGCTTTGGGTATGTTGTGGACATTTTTCAACTGGTCTAGTAAGTTCCTTTGTATAGCTGCAGGGGCAGTTTTTTAGCCCTGGTCTACACTAGGACTTTAGGTCGAATTTAGCAGCATTAAATCCATGTAAACCTGCACCCGTCCACACGATGAAGCCCTTTATTTCGACTTAAAGGGCTCTTAAAATCGATTTCCTTACTCCACCCCTGAGAAGTGGATTAGCGCTTAAATCGGCCTTGCCGGCTCGAATTTGGGGTACTGTGGACACAATTCGACGGTATTGGCCTCCGGGAGCTATCCCAGAGTGCTCCATTATGACTGCTCTGGACAGCACTCTCAACTCAGATGCACTGGCCAGGTAGACAGGAAAAGAACCACAAACTTTTGAATCTCATTTCCTGTTTGGCCAGCGTGGCAAGCTGCAGGTGACCATGCAGAGCTCATCAGCACAGGTGACCATGATGGAGTCCCAGAATCGCAAAAGAGCTCCAGCATGGACCGAACGGGAGGTACGGGATCTGATCGCTGTTTGGGGAGAGGAATCCGTGCTATCAGAACTCCGTTCCAGTTTTCGAAATGCCAAAACCTTTGTCAAAATCTCCCAGGCCATGAAGGACAGAGGCCATAACAGGGACCCGAAGCAGTGCCGCGTGAAACTGAAGGAGCTGAGGCAAGCCTACCAGAAAACCAGAGAGGCAAACGGCCACTCCGGGTCAGAGCCCCAAACATGCCGCTTCTATGATGAGCTGCATGCCATTTTAGGGGGTTCAGCCACCACTACCCCAGCCGTGTGGTTGACTCCTTCAATGGAGATGGAGGCAATACGAAGCAGGTTTTGGGGACGAAGAAGATGATGATGATGATGATGATGAGGTTGTAAATAGCTCACAGCAAGCAAGCGGAGAAACCGGTTTTCCTGACAGCCAGGAACTGTTTCTCACCCTGGACCTGGAGCCAGTACCCCCCGAACCCACCCAAGGCTGCCTCCTGGACCCAGCAGACGGAGAAGGGACCTCCGGTGAGTGTACCTTTTAAAATACTATACATGGTTTAAAAGCAAGCATGTGAAAGGATTACTTTGCCCTGGCATTCACGGTTCTCCTGGATGTACTCCCAAAGCCTTTGCAAAAGGTTTCTGGGGAGGGCAGCCTTATTGCATCCTTCATGGTAGGACACTTTACCACTCAAGGCCAGTAACACGTACTCGGGAATCATTGTACAACAAAGCATTGCAGTGTATGTTTGCTGGCGTTCAAGCAACATCCGTTCTTTATCTCTCTGTGTTATCCTCAGGAGAGTGAGATATAATTCATGGTCACCTGGTTGAAATAGAGTGCTTTTCTTCAGGGGACACTGAGAGGAGCCCATTCCTGCTGGGCTGTTTGCCTGTGGCTAAACAGAAATGTTCCCCGCTGTTAGCCACAGGGAGGGGGGAAGGTTGAGGGGGTAGCCACGCGGTGGGGGGAGGCAAAATGCGACCTTGTAACGAAAGCACATGTGCTATGTATGTAATGTGAACAGCAAGGTTTACCCTGAAAGAGTGTAGCCACTGTTTTATAAAATGTGTCTTTTTAAATACCGCTGTCCCTTTTTTTTCTCCACCAGCTGCATGTGTTTCAATGATCACAGGATCTTCTCCTTCCCAGAGGCTAGTGAAGCTTAGAAAGAAAGAAAAAACGCACTCGCGATGAAATGTTCTCCGAGCTCATGCTGTCCTCCCACACTGACATAGAACAGACGAATGCGTGGAGGCAAATAATGTCAGAGTGCAGGAAAGCACAAAATGACCGGGAGGAGAGGTGGCGGGCTGAAGAGAGTAAGTGGCGGGCTGAAGACAGGACTGAAGCTCAAATGTGGCAGCAGCGTGATGAGAGGAGGCAGGATTCAATGCTGAGGCTGCTGGAGGACCAAACCAGTATGCTCCAGTGTATGGTTGAGCTGCAGCAAAGGCAGCTGGAGCACAGACTGCCACTACAGCCCCTGTGTAACCAACTGCCCTCCTCCCCAAGTTCCATAGCCTCCATCCCCAGACACCCAAGAACTCGGTGGGGGGGCCTCCGGCCAACCAGCCACTCTACCACAGAGGATTGCCCAAAAAAAAAGAAGGCGGTCATTCAATAAATTTTAAAGTTGTAAACTTGTAAAGTGCTGTGTGGCATTTTCCTTCCCTCCTCCACCAACCCTCCTGGGCTACCTTGGTAGTCATCCCCCTATTTGTGTGATGAATGAATAAAGAATGCATGAATGTGAAGCAACAATGACTTTATTGCCTCTGCAAGCGGTGATTGAAGGGAGGAGGGGAGGGTGGTTAGCTTACAGGGAAGTAGAGTGAACCAAGGGGCGGGGGGTTTCATCAAGGAGAAACAAACAGAACTTTCACACCGTAGCCTGGCCAGTCATGAAACTGGTTTTCAAAGCTTCTCTGATGCGTACCGCGCCCTCCTGTGCTCTTCTAACTGCCCTGGTGTCTGGCTGCGCATAACCAGCAGCCAGGCGATTTGCCTCAACCTCCCACGCCGCCATAAACGTCTCCCCCTTACTCTCACAGATATTGTGGAGCACACAGCAAGCGGTAATAACAGTGGGAATATTGGTTTCACTGAGGTCTAAGCGAGTCAGTAAACTGCGCCAGCGCACCTTTAAACGTCCAAATGCACATTCTACCACCATTCTGCACTTGCTCAGCCTGTAGTTGAACAGCTCCTGACTACTGTCCAGGCTGCCTGTGTACGGCTTCATGAGCCATGGCATTAAGGGGTAGGCTGGGTCCCCAAGGATACATGTAGGCATTTCAACATCCCCAACAGTTATTTTCTGGTCTGGGAATAAAGTCCCTTCCTGTAGCTTTTGAAACAGACTAGAGTTCCTGAAGATGTGAGCGTCATGTACATTTCCCGGCCATCCCACGTTGATGTTGGTGAAACGTCCCTTGTGATCCACCAGAGCTTGCAGCACTATTGAATAGTACCCCTTGTGGTTTATGTACTCGGCGGCTTGGTGCTCCGGTGCCAAAATAGGGATATGGGTTCTGTCTATGGCCCCACCACAGTTAGGGAATCCCATTGCAGCAAAGCCATCCACTATGACCTGCACATTTCCCAGGGTCACTACCCTTGATATCAGCAGATCTTTGATTGCGTGGGCTACTTGCATCACAGCAGCCCCAACAGTAGATTTGCCCACTCCAAATTGATTCCCAACTGACCGGTAGCTGTCTGGCGTTGCAAGCTTCCACAGAGCTATTGCCACTCGCGTCTCAACTGTGAGGGCTGCTCTCATCTTGGTATTCATGCGCCTCAGGGCAGGGAAAAGCAAGTCACAAAGTTCCATGAAAGTGCCCTTACGCATGCGAAAGTTTCGCAGCCACTGGGAATCGTCCCAGACCTGCAACACTATGCGGTCCCACCAGTCTGTGCTTGTTTCCTGAGCCCAGAATCGGCATTCCACAGCATGAACCTGCCCCATTAGCACCATGATGCATGCATTGGCAGGACCCATGCTTTCAGAGAAATCTGTGTCCATGTCTTGATCACTCACATGACCGCGCTGATGTCGTCTCCTCGCCCGGTATCGCTTTGCCAGGTTCTGGTGCTGCATATACTGCTGGATAACGCGTGTGGTGTTTAATGTGCTCCTAATTGCCAAAGTGAGCTGAGCGGCCTCCATGCTTGCCTTGGTATGGCGTCCACACTGAAAAAAGGCGCGGAACGATTGTCTGCCTTTGCTCCGACGGAGGGAGGGGTGACTGACGACACGGCTTACAGGGTTGGCTTCAGGAAGCTAAAATCAACAAAGGGGGTGTCTTTACATCAAGGAGTATTTCAGGCAGGACTTCACGGAGGGTTCCAGTAAGAAATGGTGCACCTAAGTTATTGTTCTTATTGGAACAAGGAGGTTAGCCTGGCCTCTGATTGATTGATACATGGCTAGATTTACCTCGCTGCACCTTCTCTGTGAGTGACTGCAGTGTGACCTAGAGGAATGAGTCCCCTAGACAGGGGAGGAGGCAAATGATTACAAAACAAATCTGGTCTATTTCTTGTTTTGATCCACTCCGTCTATCTTTTACATCTTTGGCTGGCAGCAGACAGTGCAGAAGGACTGCATGCCATCCACATCTCATGGCTGCTCGGCAGAAGATGGTACAATACGACTGCTAGCCATCCTCATCTCTTGCCTGCCCAGCAGAAGATGGTACAGTACGGCTGCTAGCAATCCGTATCGCCTGCCTGCTCACCATAAGACGGTTCAATAGGACAGACTGCAGGACTAAAGAGAATGACCTGGTCAAGTCACTCCAAATTTAGTCCCTGCGCCCATGTCTGCCCAGGCGCTCCCAGCCGACGTGGCCAGGAGCACCTCGGACATGACGATGACGGCTACCAGTCGTACTGTACCGTCTGCTGCCACAAGGCAAGGGGTTGCTGCTACTGTGTAGCAATGCCGTACCGTGTCTGCCAGCACCCAGGAGACGTAGGGTGACGGTTACCTGAGCGGGCTCCATGCTTGCCGTGGTATGGCATCTGCACAGGTAACTCAGGAAAAAAGGCACGAAACGATTGTCTGCCCTTGCTTTCACGGAGGGAGGGAGGGAATGGGGGCCTGATGATATGTACCCAGAACCACCCGCGACAGTGTTTTAGCCCCATCAGGCATTGGGATCTCAACCCAGAATTCCAATGGGCAGCGGAGACTGCGGGAACTGTGGGATAGCTATCCACAGTGCAATGCTCCGGAAGTCGACTCTAGCCTCGGTACTGTGGAAGCACTCCGCCGAGTTAATGCACTTAGAGCATTTTCTGTGGGGACACACACACTCGAATATATAAAACCGATTTCTAAAAAACCGACTTCTATAAATTCGACCTTATTCCGTAGTGTAGACATACCCTTAGTCCCTATGTTTGAGCTTCTAAAATGTTTAAAAAAAAAATCCACTTTCACTCTAGTGATTGCAGTAGAGGGAAGCTGAAAACATATTGTTGAAGTTTTAACTTTGAAGAAATGGTCTGTACTTTTGTCAGCCTGCTCCCATCCATCTTTTCATTTGTTAATCTAACAGGCTTTATCCTCAAAAGTACATTAATGGAATATTTTATGATAGTTAAGCACAGGTGTAGAAAAAATAAGATTCTCTTGCCAAAGAAATTGTTTACATGGAAACTTAAAAATAAGCTGCTCATGTTTGTGGTTCAGTAGAGAAGCTGTAGATTTAGAGTTTACTCTGCTTACAAAAGAAACACTGTGCAACTGGAGGAGATACTACTGTTGTAGGTAGTTCTAAATAACACATTTCTACAGAAAACAGGAATGGAAGGAGGGTCCCTTTTAAGCCATACATGGTCCTTACTGTGCATTTTCTGGGATTTCCTGCAAAACATCTCTGTGAAGTAGCAAGGGCATACTTAACACAGAAACAGCACAGTGAAGCCATTGTGTTGAGGTGCAGGCACATTTTAGGGTTTTGGGGTGTGGTTTTTTTGTTTTTTTGTTTTTTTTTGGGAAACCTTACCTGGCAATGTATTTAAATAGCTAGTCGCATTAGGAAATAATTATCGATGTACATGTGTCCAGTCAAATACAATACTGGCAGTAGAAAACAGTTTGTTTTATTAAATGGACCAAAAAAGGGATGCAGTTACTAAATTACTGCAAATGCAAATTGCTGATCTCCACCCTGGACACTGTCCCTACATTGTAATAAGTATTTTTAAAAATTCACAAACGGGCTGCAAATGTAATAGTAAGTATATCAAATGATATCTGACTGTTTTAAACCTCATCTCTGCATACCTCCTCTTGCACCACCCTTTGTCATAATTTGCGGTGCTATGTCTTTTTAAATTGTAAGCTCAGAGCAGATTTTTGTCTGTAAAATGCCATACATGTCTGTTGTTTAAATGCTGTAATTCTTTCCCATGGTACTATGCAGCTACATGAAGACACATACTTTATATTTATATTGCATTTATTTATACTTCTAAACAATGGAAAAACCTGTTTGCATTGCCACCACTTTCAGAGGTGGTCATGTAAGTACTTGGTACTTAATTTGTCCCTCAAGTCTCCAAATTCTACCCTGAAATGTAGAATCCTGACTTTTACAAAGGGTTTGGATGTCATGTGAAATTTCTGTAAATTTGGAGTTACCTGGTCGTAAAGGGCACATAGTCTCCCTGATTTTATGCTGAAAACAAAGAAATTGTGTTAGAACCTGGTCAATTCAAAATAGTGAATTTTCACCTTATGGTGAATATGGGGAAAATGCAGAGATTTGTGCATGGCAGTTTTATTAGTATTTTACTACTTCATAGTATTACTATTTTGTATATCTTTGGGTTGATATAATACGCTAAAGATATAAATTTAAGGGCTCATTTGTCTGAGTAGTCCCGTTTACTGTTTTTGCTGCTTGAGCGAGCTATTTCAGGAACAGACCTGTAGTTTAACAAACCATAGAAGTTTGGGAGACTTATTTACAGATACACTGATTGGAAATACTTCACACACTGGAATATGAGCTTTCTTATGTTCTTTTCTGTGTCTATTTTATTGAGATCAAAAGAGTACTGATCTAGGGTAGAAGAGAGGTTTCAGAGTAACAGCTGTGTTAGTCTGTATTTGCAAAAAGAAAAGGAGTACTTGTGGCACCTTAGAGACTAAATTAGTTAGTCTCTTAAGGTAGAAGAGAGGTTTTACTTAAAACTTCCATTTTTCTCCTGTAACTTCTGTTCCCTACTCCACTACATACAACCCATGTGTTCGGCACATTTGTGTAGCTTTACAAGACACCTGTAGTCTAGTGCAAGCTGACTTCATTGTATAAAACAGAACACACATTCATCACAATACATTCAGTTCCCATCACTCTGGTAAACAGGCACCTAAAGCTTAGTCCTAAGCCCCCTGCTTCATCAGCCATGCTGTCCAGTGTTTGAGTAAGAATGGGTTGCTTGCATTTGAAGTTAATAATGTAATATATAAATGTATTCTTTACTAATCATTCTAATAATTTGCTTGTTTAATTCAGGGTTTCATATGATGAGGCTTTTATTATGGCCAGTGACCCATTGGAAGGCTTTCATGAAGTGAACCTCGCTTCTCCCACTACACCAGATCTTCTTGGAGTGTATGAGCCAGGGACTCAAGAACCAACTACCTCACCCAGCGTAATCTACCGCCCACATCCTTCTGCTGTGTGCTCTACACCTATCCAACCCAATGCATTAAATGTTTTTGACCTTCCCACACAACCTGTTTATTCATCTCCAAGGCACCTAAACTGTGGGGAAACATCAGGCATCAAGTAGGTTATTGATGATTAACATATCTGATTTATTTAAATGCAGATCTTGTTAATTTATTTAAATGGTTTACATAGCATGTCTTTAGTAAAAACATTATGAATATCTTTAACATCCTATGTTAAGTTATGCTTATAGTGGCACATGTAACAGCAAAACTGACATTTCTAAAAGTTTTATTCCTCTTAGTGTGTGTTCTTATTTAAATAAAGAAATGTCATTTCTTTCCAGCATCAATGTTACAGACACGGTTCCTTGTTCTACCTCTGGACCCCAGAGTGGGTCATCCAAACACAGTAGTTCCAGAAAGGAGAGCAATAATGCAGAGAGAGAGTTTTTGCAGGGTGCTACGCTAACGGATGTTTCCGAAGGGAATGAAGATATTTTTGGGCTGAGTACAGACAGTCTGTCTCACTTACGGAGCCCATCTGTACTGGAAGTAAGAGAGAAAGGCTATGAGAGATTGAAAGAAGAACTTGCAAAAGCTCAGAGGGTAAGATTTGTTTTATTGTATTCTCTAATGATTTTTGCTTGCAGAATAGAGAGGTTTGTACCATCAAACTTATAGATGGGTCAGAAGTCAAAATAGTCTGGGTCCCCCATGTTTTGCAGGATTATCACTACATCATTATTTTATGACAGGTTTCAGAGTAACAGCCGTGTTAGTCTGTATTCGCAAAAAGAAAAGGAGTACTTGTGGCACCTTAGAGACTAACCAATTTATTTGAGCATGAGCTTTCGTGAGCTACAGCTCACTTTATCTAAGTGAGCTGTAGCTCACGAAAGCTCATGCTCAAATAAATTGGTTAGTCTCTAAGGTGCCACAAGTACTCCTTATCATTATTTTATGTAACCTGATCCCCAATATCTGCAGTGATAATGACTCAAACCTCCTCTGGTAGTTTTCCAGTATTGATTCTTCTTGTTATGAAAAACGTTTTCTGTAATGTCTAAATTAAAACATTTTCTTTCCTTAAACTTAGGACGTTTCTCCCTTCTGAGAATAAGAATAATTCCCTTCTGTTCTGGTGTTACCTTGTAGGTGTTTATAGACGCTGATGATGTACCTCTTGAGGCGTCTCTCTCCCATACTACATAAATGTAGCAGATGCCATATAAAATAGAAATATTTTTATATACAGGTGTTCACATACTATAATGATGTATCATAGGGATGAATGTATATGAAAGAAGAAATATGAACATCAGTGGCACTCTTCACAGTACCAGTATGTCATACTTCGAATGGAATGCTGTCTTCTGTCAGATAGAATAGCCTTGTTGTTAAAGCATGTGACTGGGAATCAAAACCTCTGGTTTTATTTCTTGTTCTTTCCGCAAACTGACATGTAACCCAGAGCAAGTCCCTTAAACTCCTCTTCTGTTCCTTTATCTGTAAAATGGAAGTAATACTTTTTTACCATGCAATGTGCAGAGGTGTAATTCGTTAGTATTTGTAAAGCGCTTTGCCTTCCTTGGATGGAAGGTATGCTATATAAATGGAAAGCATTATTATTTATTGTGTTAACACCACTTCGTCTTTCTTAGAATTGCTAGTTTCCTAGTGGATGTTACCCAGTTTGTAGATGTGCTGTCTTTACTCTCTCTCCACATTTATTTGTATTTAACCCCATCTTGCCACATGTTTGGACCAGTCTTCCTGAATGCTTTCCCTCCCTCAGTGTTGGATGTTGTCATTAATTCTGTCATGGCTGACTTTACCCCTTCATTATGATGGTCAATGTAAATTTTAAATGTGGGTTCTCATATTATTCCTGATATTGATATTTTTCCACTAAATAATCACTCTTTGCCAACTTTCAATTCTTTGCTATACTGTTTTATTTTGTTGTAATTTGGCAAACAAAACAAAACCAAAAAACAATTGTGTTAAGTTTTTGGGGAAAGTCAATCACTGTCACTAACCAGTTCTCAATTCATTGTAGTTTTCTAAGTTTAAAGTTCCACTTTACAGAAAAACCCCAAACACTTCAAAGTACACAAATGCATAGCTAGGGTTACCTAAACAACTTGACATAGCCCTGGTATTGTCAACATGAGAACAACCAGAAAATCTGAGATAGGTTGACAATAGTTTCCCAATTTCAAACTTCCCAGATAAGGCTATCTGCCTAATGGGGTCCAATATTCATGTATGTATTTGAATATGCCTTCTCTCTCTCACTGCTGGACAGAGTTCTCAGAAAGATATCAGAGGGAACAGGGCATGTGCTACACTGGTAGTGTTTCTGGGCCTAGAAAATCTGTTATGCTAATGATTTGGATGGTGGTGGAAAACCCACTTATTTCCTCAGAGAGGCCACACACTTTAGTCACTTCTCAAGATGCTTTGCACCATCGGCGAGGTTGTAAAACGGAAATACCCTAGAATTTCTGGGGGTCTCAGTGACAGGTATGCTTACTCTGCTTCAGTCTAGATGAGCCACCACATCCAAAGCTTATCATAAGATTGTGGGAAATTTTGCTGACATAAGAGCCAGGATTTCATTCACCTTTATTCTAGGCATTTCTTGAATTCAGATATCCTAAAGCATTCTCCTGTCCACAGAATTTCCCTCTTGCAAACTTAATTTTGTCTGAGCTCTTTGTGAACCTCCTTTTGAGCTTATTCCTGCTGTTTCCACTTTCTCTTTCTAATCCTTAATCTTATTTCTAGTGGCTATCTTCTGATAAGAGTGTTGGAGTTGGTAGGAAGGTTGATTAATGCTCTCTAGTTATTTATTGGAACTAGACTGTATCTGTCTTTAGATTTAAACGTCTCTGGCACGAATTTAGTGTTGTGAGTGTGCATTCCATAAATAAAAAAATACATATAACATAGCAATATAAAGGACTGCCCATCCCACCATGAGAGATAAACAGTCACCAGCAAGTATAATAAGAATTATATAAACCTCAAACCCACCCCTTCTTAAAATAAAGTAACCATTTTGCAGCATAGCCAGAGGTTAGCCAAGACAGGCTCAGGTGAACCAATGCAAAAAAGCAGTCTTGTAGTCAGAAAACTTGAGTTGACTCAGTTTCATCAACTTCATATTGAAGATAACAGGGGCACGGGGTCAGTCAGTGAAAGTAAACTTTCACTTCAACCCACTATGGTGTCTTTTGTGTGGGCTGTTCAAGTTTGCAACTCATCAGCTATATTCCTTCATTAAAGCAAATATCAAGAAACTCAAATGACGGTTAGCCAAGCATGGTCATTTCAAGACTCGTTTCACTGACTCAGTACACTTGTACCTAAGACTTTTTCCACTCATGTCTTTATGCACTTATATTTTATCTGCCAACCTCAGATTGAGGTGTTTGTGAAAAGTGGTTAAGAAAAATGAGCCAACCACGTTTAGATGTCATCCAGATGAATAGTGACCATGTCTTGATGTACAGCATTCCGTGACCTGTTGAAGAGTGCAAGAGAGTGGCTTCAAGGGAGTTCCTTTTGTTTGTTCCCCATTTTAAGTAATTGGCATCTCAAAATTGTCTTTTGTTGGGAGCTTATCTGGAATATCTGATTATGCTGTGGCATTTCAAGGAAAACCAGACTTCCCATAAACAGATAAGTGCTGAGAGCAAACCTCTTGGTCCTTAAGCAATTAAAGGTGAATTGCAGATGCTGGTGGACCATGCTGACGTACTTTCAGTTGTGTATATGTTGCACTATATAAAAACCTTTGTTCATGAGGATCTAGTCAGGAAATAAAAGCACTACCATTGCTATCTATCTGCATAGGGAGACTATTTTTGACTTTTGTTTTTGGGTGAAATAATTCCATAGTAATTTTGTGAGTTTTCAGGTTTAAAATAGTTGATTTTTTCCAAGTAGCTTAACTTTTTTTTTTTTAAGTAGCCAGGTAGGGAGTTCCTCTAAACCAGCTGTCTCAGCTTGTGCTTTTTATTTCTCATTACTCACAGCTGAGTTTAGCTAAATCTTCAGTAACAGCTTCAGACATAAAAGAGCCTTAAGCATCTGCCTAGATATCTTTACTTTTAAAGCACATCAACCCAAAATATGTAGCTTGCTTGACAATATAATATATAGTATATGATATTCCTCCTAAATAACAGCCTGGAAACTTGCCCAACAGGATTTAAGATTTGACATGTCTAGCCAAACTTCTAAAAGCAATAGGCTATGTATGGTGTCCTCTGCTCTTTTTGTTATGTTTCAGTAACCAAAACTGAACTCCTGCTTGGACAATTTTATTGTTTAAGTTTACACTACAAGTCTGATTTACTTTGGCAGCCTACACTGAATCTTAAAAAGGCAGTCTTTCCAATCACCACAAGCTGAACAGTTTAAAAAAAAAATCCATGTATCTAAACCACAATATTTTATATGTATGTTCTGTCACTTTAAAGGTTTAAAAGTGGGCAAAACTAGTTTTACCTTTCAATGTGACTTGAAGATAATGCTTGACCTAATGTTATTTTAACTTCCTTTTGAGATTTACTGATGCATGTAATGTTTCCTTTACAAACAGTGAAGTTGAAAACTAAGTGCTGGTATGTTCCCTCTCCATTGTAGAAACATACGAGGCCTGAATATTCACCACTCCTGGATCAAAACCTGCCTTTTCCCTTCTTCAACTCCCCTACTTTTTCCTCGAGAAATACAGTTAAACAAAAAGGAACATGAGTAAATATAAACTTGCTGACCTTCAGTGTTGTCTTCCCTTGGGTTTATTTTTCTGTTTAATTCCTTTATTGTACTTTGTTTCTCTCCTTTTTATTTCCATGGTGTTCCTCTTTTTTCTCTTTCTTTCTGTTCTCCCACCACAAGATATGCATCTGTCTCCCTCCCTAGCCTCTTTCATTTTTCTACAGCATTCTCTTTGGGAAAGCTAGCTGCTTGTGTATGGAACAATATATATTTAGTTGGGAGATATATCTTAATTGCTGTGCCTTTGCATACATAGTACCTCTCGAAATACAATCTTTCAAAAAAGTTAAAAGGCTGCAGATCGGAAAAGCAAAAAATGAAACTTTCACACAAACCCAAAATAAACACAACTCCCAAATTAAATAAAAAAATCTACAAATTCCAACCTAGGTGGACCTATAACTGTGCCCTGAGGCTTGTCAAACTTTAGTTGTCCAAAAGCAGGATATTAGAAAATTTTGCTGCTGATGTTATTCTAGGAATTGAGATTAAGAGCTCAATTTGATGCTACAAAGTGAGATGTGGTTTCTCATGACTATGTCCTAGGGTGTTTAAGCTTTTGAAGACAATTGGGAACACCTGCAGTTGCATCCAGAACTGTACAGGAAGCCAATGCAGAGATTTGGGCATTGGTTCTATGTCTTCATAGTGATTTCTTCCCCCAAGGAAGTGCGAGGGTTGGCGGGTGGGCAGCTGAATATTCTGGGTGACTTTCAAGGGAAGTTTTAAGTAGAGTGTATTAGAGTATTCTATTGTGGCAGTGACAAAATTGTGAATGGCTGAGTTCTACATCACAGTGGAGTGGCTGTAGCCTCATGTCCCACTGGGGAATGCAGGGTGCTAAGACCTAAAGCTGTAACCTGAGAATTCAGAAACAGTGATGGCTTCTCCATTTTTAAATATCTAAAAAAACCCCACATTAGTGTGTATTCAGTGGTGCTATTTTATTGCTTTCATTGAGTGTCATGAGTAGAGTAAGCTGATGATTCGAGCCTATTGAATGTAAGCCCCACCAAAAATGTCTCGTGTATGTAATGTGATGTACTGTGGAGTACAGTGTTACATGCTGCCATTTGGAGACTTAGTGGGGCACCTGGAGGCTTCAGTAAAGGTGGCTTCCAATGAGGTAGTCTAGCTAAAGGTAACATGGACTGAGGGCAGCAGAGGGAGGCGGTAATAAGTAGGGAATACAGGCATCCATAGAGCTGTTTCAGATCACATGCACACCCTCCCTGCTGCCTCTTCTGCTTTTCCAGATCCATCAACAAGTGGAGTGGAAGGATTTCTGAGCGTGGTGGTGGTGTTGGATGTCAAGTAGAAGGGAAAAGAATTCTGAACCTGGAGTCTTGGATAGAAGAGAGCTTAGAGCTGAGGTGGGGGGTAGTTCTGAGCTATTGCAGGTTAAGCAGGAAGATGAGGGCTTCTTGACTACGGAGATAAATTGTTGTGTGGGGGTGTATGTGGAGGTGCTTCTGAGTTGGTGGGAGTTGGCTTGGAGGGAGCTGATGTACTCTGGCACGCTGTGAGCTGGAAGGGGGATGAGTTTAGTTGGCACAGATGAGAGCAAGGGGAATTGAGAGTCAATTGGTTAATGAGTTGGTGTACGTGAGGAATGGTAGATAAGAATCGAATTGAAAGAGGAGAGGTTGTGACAAAGACGACACCAAAGGCATTAAAGTGGCATATATACTGTTTTCTCCCACCCTGCCCTTTCTTGTAAAAGGTCCCAGGTTTTCATTTTGAAAGGGCCAAGCAGTGGGGGGGGAAGGACCAGAGTGGCCCCTCCCCCTTTTCTTCCCACTTCCTCACCAACCTCCCTTATACCTGTCAAAATACTCCAAACCCCAGTGTTTCAGTTTTTCACTTTGAAAACATGATCAACCTGGGCACCCTGGGAGGTTGTCACCCGCAGCACTACCACTTGTTTTGGGCTCCAGCTCCCGCTGTTCCTAACTGTATTTAGCACCCTAATGTCAGGAAGGACTGGCAATAGGAAGACTCTTCTGAGCTTTTCCTTCCATTTTTAAAATATATTCAAGAAATCTTGGACCATATTACCATTTACACAAAGACTTCTTTACGCTGCTTTGCTCGGTGGTAAGACCTTAAAGTTGGAGTAAATGTAATTTATGCCCACTTTACAATGTTCTGGCAGTGTAAAGGGTCCTGATAGGGGTCTTAGTGTAAATGAGATTAAGCTACCCAGTCCCCAAGCTTTAATGATTAAACTGATTTGATTTGACTGCATATTGCTGCCTTTACAAGGAGCAGGGATATAACTAGAGTGCTGTTTTGGGGTTAGCTAGAGCTGTACTGTAAGGAAGCTCTCTGGAGACAAAACTTTATATTAAAAATATATAAAAAAGATTCTGTGAACTGGGACTCTTCTTCAGACAAATGTTTTTCTTTAAAGGAAAAGAAAATAAAACATTATTGCTTTAAAATAAAATTAAAATTTTGGAAGGTATATATTATCTATATGGCTATATCAAGCACTAGTGAAAGCAGTATTCACATAGTCACAATACAAAACTTATGAAATTAGCAAACTTATAGAATTCTTTTATATATTCTCCTTTTGGTTTCTATAATCTGTTTCAGTGAATGTGGTCTTCTGTATTTCAGGAAAGAAGCCTTTGTACTTCAGAGAATTTTGGAAACACACATTTAGCTTAGTTGTATTTTTAGATCAGCCTGACAGGTTGCCATATAGAAGGAAGTACTAGGTATACATATACAGCATTAATGTTGTTGCCTCTAGTGTTAAGATCGATGTTTTGAAAGGTTTTATTTAGCAAAGGTTATCTGTTGCACTGATTTACTTGTGGCAGAGCTTTAAAAGCCCACAGACTACTACATTAAGTTAGAATAAATAATTTTCAATTTTCCGTAGGAGCTGAAATTAAAAGATGAAGAATGTGAAAGACTTTCTAAAGTGCGAGATCAACTTGGACAGGAATTGGAAGAACTTACAGCTAGTCTGTTTGAGGTTTGTTTGAGTCATTGCTGTGATATAATTAAAGGAGACTGGGCAAGGTGTGTTATGTAGCATCAGTACATTGTACTCTGATAGAGAAAAATCCAGCTTGTAAAAGAATTTGTGGTCTCAAGGCTTGGGCCTGTTGAAGTGGAGACTTGAGAGCAAGAAATCATATAGCTTTACATGTATGAGAGAGAGAGACCTCATTAGCCTTGTTAGTCTGCCTACTGCACCCAAAATGAGGGATGTAAGAAAAAATAGACCAGAAAGCTTAAAATGTGTCATTCTTCTCTTTTGTATAACCATTTTCTATCAAAGTCAGATTATCTGTCTAGAAAATTGCATAAAAAAGAAGTAAATTTGGGGCCACAATGAGGGGGACATAAAAATGAATAACTTATCATGCTTCCAGGTTTTAGATTTGGGGCCAGGTGCATTGCTCCCCAAAACTTTGAAATAAACCTATTAAATATACACAGTTATTTATGTGCATTTGTGTAATCAGTCAGTATAGAATCTGGTTGCACAATTAGAAGCATAGATATCAAAGGGGATCTCTAAAGTTAAGATAAGGATAGTTATCATAGCGAGAATGAATTTGTGCCATCTCAGGAAACCATTCTAAAGATATATTTATACTTAAAGGAGGCAGCATACTGCCTAGTATTGACTAGTATTTTAAAAAAATTGAGTTCAGAGGCATGTAATTGGAAAAGAATGAATAGAAGGCTAGAAAGAGTAAGGTAGAATGTGTGTGTATGAGAGAGAGAGAGATGGTAAACAAGAGAAAGGAGAGAGGAAAATGAGAGAAATTGGGTAAGTATTTCACATAAAAATAAATATACCTCTGAAACATTAAATTGATGCCATGTCACAGCACCATGAAAAAGTGTATTAATCTGTATTAATTAATTAATTTGTATTTGATATGCAAAACATGAAATGTGGGGCATTTAGTAACTATTCTGTAATGTGTTTAAGTGTTCAACACTCCCAAATGTTAACATACCACTGAAGCTTTACTTCTGTGATTACTTCACTAGGGCCTTGGGCCCTGATCCTGCATTGGGATCCACAAGCCTGGACCTTCGTGTTTATGCAGAGTCTCATTGGCTTCCTTGGGTCATTGAATGGGCACGGGGGCTTGTACTAGTGTAACCTATGTAGAGGGGAGGTAAGTCAATCTACTTACCAATTCTGGCTATGGAGTTCCTCTCTCTGACTTAAAATATTTATACAGACCATGAATTCCTGTCATCGTAAGAAACTACAGCTGGATTATATAGGACCATATAAATACTAAAAGTGGAAATTATAATAAGATTCACTTTCTTTCTCATCTTGGGAATCCTGTACCAGTCTTTACCATCAGCCAGTTATGCGCGCACACACAATTAATAATTTAAAATTCCTTTTTATGAATAACACTCCAAAAATAAACTGTTACAGCACAGTGTTACAATGCACCCTAGCTAGATGAATATCACTAACTAGAGATTTTGTTGTTTTCCTTGAAATGAAGACTATAACACAGGACCTAAACCTGAAGCCACATATATATATATAATTCCTTACAAAATAAATACAGGAATTGGGATTCTGACAATCAGAGATCTTCTACCTTCACATAAAGAAAAGGAGTACTTGTGTACTCCTTAGAGACTAACAAATTTGTTTACAAGTAGGTAAAATTGACAAGTAGGTAAAACGTTTAGTTATAGTATATAACCAACTATTTCAGCATCCACGCTATTGCATATGTAAACTTCAAACAAGAAAGAAAAGAAAACTTGATAATTACCACAGCTTTTAGGCTCACACACTGTCTTTGGTTCGGTGATATAGTACACCTCCTGAAGACATTTGGCCTCCAATCTGCAATTCCTTCTTAATGGTGTTTCCCAGTCTAACTCTTATTGACTTCTGTAAAATTGTAGGAAATGGCACTAAGATTCAACCCAGAGATTTAGTCTGGGTTACCCTGACAGCTCTATCTTCTCGCTGCAGGACTGGGTGGGATCTGACTGGTCCTCCAAATGGCTGCCAGTTTTGTAACCCTGACAGAATTCACTACTGATTGGCTTGCCACCTTGTCTGGGAATGTTTCCATATCTACTCAGAGCAAGTAGAAACAGCAGCAGTAATAACAGCAATGAGTGTGTTTGGCTGAACACCGTGATGTAAGAAAAAGAAATAGGGGTTACACTAGCATATCCCAGTGCAGGATCCAGGATTTATTTTGTATAGTTGTGTGTGTGTTTTACATCCCAAATACTTAAATTGTAATAATATGACACACTTTTTGTTTTGTGAGATGCATCCCTGCTTGGAAACTGCATGGTCAATGTTAAATGTACCTGTACAGATTGTATAAATGTGTGTGTTCTTATTCCTGCATGTATCTGTTGTGATTTAAGGTAATTTTATAAACCCATAATCTAGAGCTCTCATGTAAGCCAAGGGGAGCGAAGTCATTCCTGCTTTAATGATTTATTATTTTTTCTTTTATTTATATAGCATCCAAAAATATGCTAGGCGCTCTACAGATATAAGCTAGGTCCGTGTCCCAAATAATTTATAGTCTAAATCCATTGTGTTGACTTTCCTTGGCACCAGCCAGTCACAGCATTTACCCATGTGCAATAAGTTGTTGAATCAAGGCTTAAATAGACATGACATATACAGACAAAATGATGGTTTTTTTTTTTTTTTTTTTTTTAAATCTTAACCCCTTAGCTCTCTTCTATTTCCCTTTATTAGCTGAATCTTGCTTCCTTACCTGGATTGTTTTTAACACGTTACTATTTACATTTTTTAAATGTAATTTATTAATCTCTAGCCTGATATATTTGTTTGGTTTTTATGTTGCCCGTTTTCCTGTTGAATTTATTTTTACTGTTAAGTATTAGACTTCATATATTCATTCAATGAGCCGCCTTCATGCACAAATTAAGATTATTGAGGTTGGCTCTGCTGGCAACAGGAGAGCAGAAGCAGGCTCCTTTGAGTATGAATGTGTGACTATGTTGCTTCTCTTGCTGCTGGTCCTCTTTCTCAAGAGAGGAGTGGGGTCTTCAGTTGGCAGCCACGAGAGCTTGATTGGAGTTTGGAGGTCCTGCCAGGCATGGTGCTTAGGGGTTGGCTGCAAAGGATTTCAGTTGCCCAGTGTCTGTGATCAGGGCCTGCTGATCCCCTTTGTTTTGCCATTGCAAAAGTAATAGGTTTATAGATATTTTGAGTTAATAACTATTTTATTTAAATTCCAAGAGACATCACAAATCTTACTCTTTTTATATGTAATCTTCATGAAGAAATGGGTGGTTATGTCATTTATTTTTAAAAGTTTTTTTTCCCTGGATTTTGTAGGGTGACTATTTTATGGGAAACATGCACACTACAAAAACATTTTGTTTTATAGGAAGCACACAAAATGGTGAGAGAAGCTAATGTCAAACAAGCTACTGCAGAAAAACAATTAAAAGAAGCACAGGGAAAGGTGAGTTTTTTTTCAAACTTATTTTCTGTGCATTATTAGTGTTTAAATCCAGAATTGTTCGTGGGTAAAAAATTTAAAAAGGATCCTCACTTGTGTAAATCTGTGCTAATAATTACTGAATTGTTCTGTGCCATCTACATATACAGTCTGTAAACGCTTTTGGGTTTGGCATTGGATTTTTCCAGCACAATGTTGAAAGTTGGCAGTGGACACAGCAAAACAGCAGTGCTACTGCATACTGTGCTCTGAAGGTGTACATGTTGCTGTTCTTTATGCAAATCAAGACAATTACATTCACTATCCATATTTGAAAAGTATCTAACAGTATTGCCAATTGACATTTATATCATGCCATAATGTGTGCCTAGGTTGCAAGTACTTAATTGTATTTTCTCATTTTCAAGATTGATGTCCTTCAGGCTGAAGTAGCAGCTTTGAAAACACTAGTACTGTCCACTTCACCAACATCACCAACTAAGGAGCTTCAGTCTAGTGGAAAAGCTCCATTTAAAAAAGGACATGCAAGAAACAAAAGTACAAGTAGTGCTATGTGTGGCAGTCATCAAGACCTCACCACAGTGCAGCCCATTGTGAAAGACTGCAAAGAGGTAACAGTTCAAAGATTGTGTTCTTTTTGGCTAGTGGGATGGTCATTAATGTTTCCTGAATTAAAAAAGCAATTTTATTTTCATTCCCTATAAAATTGTGTATGGTTATGCATGTGTCTGTAAAATCTTTGTGTACCACTGATTGCTTTCAGAGATTTTTTCTGTTAACTTCTGTTTCATCTTGGAGTTCCATATCAATAACTGGTGAATTTCTGAATCTTCCTGTTTACCTTTAAATGCTTTCTTCGGGGGAGAAGATTCTAAATATTTGAAATATTATAAGATAGTTACCTCTAACATTTTCTGCAAGAGTTTTTTATACTGTGAGCTTTTTTGTTATACATTTGGAAAATGTATGAGACTTGGTTAATTTCAGGCCTTTCTGCACTATTGGGCATAGAACTGGGAAGAATCAGACTAACACATGGTAAAGTCAAACTATAACTCTGAAATCTAGTTAATCTAAAATAAAAAAAAAAGTTGTTTCCTACACTTGCTTCTTAGTCTACTTGCCAATTTTAATTGTTTTGCAACTAAATTAAAAATGTTTTTCTTTCTCTTGTTGCTGTTCAAGGGAAACAAACACAAAGGAAACTGACTGTATAGAGGAAATCAGGAAACTAATTATATACAAAATGATGTTATTGCACCAGTATTTTTTTAAAGGGTTGTAATATAATTCTCTAATCTTTCATATTTTAGTAATTTTAGGTGCTGTTTGTAAAGATGGAAAAATATTCAGACAGAAGAGTAATTTATAATGATTGTATCCCTTTTAAAATTTTGTTCCATTATAATTCACTGCTGATTTGATGAGGGAAAGAGTGGGGATAGAAGAGAGATACACATTCAGTACCTAGAAAGGAAATGAATAAGGCACTCAAAGTATGAAGCAGAAAGCCAAATAAAAAGAGCTTTTCAAGTCAGCTTGGTTTCTTTTAAATATTGGATGAAGAGGGAAACTCAGCAAAATACTAAAAATAAATGCAATGTAAATAATGACTGTTAGATTTCCAAAATGTTCAGTAAACACATACAAAAATTATGCTTTTTTTAAAAAAAGTTTTTCACCCCTGTGGGTGACTCTTTAAGGTATTGATAAACCATTCATTTTCTCATGCCTCAGAATTTTGATTGAGGCTACGGGGAATGTTCCTTTACGGAACAGCATACATTTATTGTGTTTCAGTTGCACAATGAGATTGGTGGCTTAGCAACAAAGGCATTTACAATCTGGTTTAACTGAGACAGCTGACTTTGATTATACCTAGGTGAAAGTCAAGTGGATCTAATAGAAAATAAATTGGCCTGCCTAAATTCTGTGTGTTTTTTTAAAAACTAATTATAGGAAAATGGTAAAATGCTAAAGATCAGGGAAAACTCTGAAAATGGATAGACTAGAATAGTACACAGGAGGTTAATATACATAAACTAATCTTTTGAGTTCAGTCAATTAGGATTGTTCTAGTGTGAATTATTTTCCCTCTGCAGTGCCTCATTTACATAGAATATTTTAAAATTATTTTTAAATGGTAATTTAAACCTTATATTCTTTCTAACAAGCATACTATAAAATAAGCATAATTAAATTCTCAGTTGGGTGTGTCTGCTTGTTGAACGTTACTTTCCTCTAGAACACCCACCCCATTCATAGTTTCTGAACTCCTGCTCACTCCATCTCACTAAAACAACAGCTTCTTCTCTTTCACAGTCCCTAATCATGAGGTGGCCCAGAAAATCCATCAATGGGCTTCTCTTCCTTTTTCTCTATTTCGAACTTTTCCTGTTTTCAGTTCTCCAAGTTTGTCAGTGAGTTTCTGTTTTCTTCTCTCAGTCCATAACTGTCCTCTGCCATCCTCTAGGTGGCCACATCTTCCCCATCTCTTATTTATTTAAATGGCATTCACCCTTCCTCACCTCACAATCCTCGACCCTCTTCAGCTTTCATGCTATTGACCTACATATCCAACTCTTTCCTTCCTGCTTCCCTCACACATACCTCCTCATTTGACCTTTAACTGTGGATTAATTTACAGACAAAACCAAGACCATTCCCTAAATCTTCATTTATATTATGACAGTAGTGTGCAAGGGCCCTGTGGAGGTAGGCACTACACCAACTATAGGAAGACATGGTTCTGGCCCCAAAGAGTTTACACTCACTTGTGTCATCATATTAGATTGTAACAAACAGTAGGAAGGAAAGGAGATGAGGGTAATGGTAATAAGGTCACAAAGTTAATTTGGCTAGTTAGTGACATCTTCATAACTTCAAATCTAAAAGGTTTTTTTATTTTCAAATATAAGTAAGTAGATGGACATCATCGGTCCTCATTGGAACTCTGTGTAGCTATTTTAATTTCATTTTTCTGTAGGCAGGTGTGGATCTTGAAGGGGTTGTGAGGAGATGGTAGTAGCCTTATGAATCAGTTCAGGGAGGGTATTCTGTGTGTTAAGGAAGACAGGTTTGTAGGGCAAAAGGACAAGTGGGTGATCCATCCTCAACATCCCATTTATTTGTTTCGCTTCTGCTTCTGTCTCCTTTAGTGCTGCTGCCTGTGCATAAAATACCATTCCAATCCCACTTCATCAAGACACTATCTTTCTCATTCAGAGCTCTCATAAGCTCCATCAGTTCCATCAAGAAGTGAATTAATAATAAAAACTACGCCAACTCCCACCCTTTCCCCAAAACCCCACCAATTATTTCCCCTTCATGCTTTCCCAATGTACCTTCCCCCTCCCCTCCCTCCCCCCCGAACATGATCTCATGTGGTTTGGCTTCATGTTCCAATAAATGCTATGTGGTACCTGTGAAATTATAGCATGAGATAGGCTTAGCAAAGTGGGAGAATGAAGTTTTTGGACTTTGAGGGACCTCAAATGAAGAATAACAGCGAGTTTAAAATGATGGGCTCGATTCTACTCTTACATTAAATTCTGTAGACATACAAAGGTATTTGTTTATTTACTTTGCTTTTAAATATAATATTAACAGATCACTTAGATTTGGTCACCTTACCAAACTTTTCAAATTCAGAAAATAAGCAGTGGACAGACTGAAAGGATGTAACAGATGCACAGATGTAAAAGAATTAGTGACTTCTTCCAGTTAAACAGTTTCTCTTGTATTGCCAAGGGTATCCTGACTTCAAGACTTCAATGACTTGCCAGTTTCCTCTCTTGTCTCATTTTTTAATATTTCAGTGCCCTAATACTGCAATAAGTTCAAGATACATGAAACAACACAACTTAAATTGCTTATTTTTGTATACTTAAGCAAAGCAGAGATTTAAAAAAAAAGTGTGGTTAATGTGCAGTTGCTGGAGCTATAGAATAATGTGGAATAGTGGTATTGGTTCTAATGCTTGTTGATTGAAATGCAGGTGGTATTAACTGTTCAGTTTTAGCAGAACTGCTGTAATCCATAACATTTGTCACTAGAATACAACTTCTTTTTGTTTAAAAAGTATCTTTCTGGGTTTGTTTGTTAGGCTGACTTATCTCTGTATAATGAATTCAGATCCTGGAAGGATGAGCCGACGATGGACAGAACATGCCCTTTCTTAGATAAAATCTATCAGGAAGATATCTTCCCATGTTTAACCTTCTCAAAAAGTGAGGTAATGTATTTATTCTGTCTAAATGTTGATGCTGTCTTTATATAATGTACATAGGTACTCATGGAACAGTTGTTTCCACATGTTTTACTCAGTACCTGAAGGCTGTAAATTATTTCTTCACATAGTTACATAATATTTAGCTATTTGCCTCATTATAAAAAAAATTGCACTAGTCAAAGTGAAGGGCTGAAGCCTAACTTAGAGTGGTAAGATGTTGTACAGCAGTGGTCACCAGCCCGTAGATTGCAATCTACTGGTCGATCCTGGAGCCTCTGACAGTCAATCACAATCTCCAGCCGCTAAAAGTTCAACTCCCTCCTCAGGCCCTACGCCACCAGCACTCCCAGCTATCTTGGAGACACCACTGACTTCCTGAGGAAACTACAATCCATCAGTGATCTTCCTGAAAACACCATCCTGGCCACTATGGATGTAGAAGCCCTCTACCCCAATGTTCCACACAAAGATGGACTACAAGCCATCAGGAACAGTATCCCCAATAATGTCACGGCAAACCTGGTGACTGAACTTTGTGACTTTGTCCTCACCCATAACTAATTTCACATTTAGGGACAATGTATACTTTCAGATCAGCGGCACTGCTATGGGTACTCGTGTGGCCCCACAGTATGCCAACATTTTTATGGCTGACTTAGAACAACGCTTCCTCAGCTCTCATCCCCTAATACCCCTACTCTATTTGCGCTACATTGATGACATCATCTTCATCTGGACCCATGGAAAAGAAGCCCTTGAAGAATTCCACCATGATTTCAGCAATTTCCATCCCACCATCAACCTCAGCCTGGACCAGTCTACAGAAAAGATCCACTTCCTGGACACTATAGTGCTAATAAGCGATGGTCACATAAACGCCACCCTATACCGGAAACCTACTGACCGCTATGCCTACCTACATGCCTCCAGCTTTCATCCAGACCACACGATCCATTGTCTACAGCCAAGCTCTACGATACAACCGCATTTGCTCTGTCCTTCCGACAGAGACAAACACCTACAAGATCTCTATCAAGCGTTCTTACAACTACAATACCCACCTGCTGAAGTGAAGAAACAGATTGACAGAGCCAGAAGAGTACCCAGAAGTTACCTACTGCAGGACAGGCCCAACAAAGAAAATAACAGAACGCCACTAGCCATTACCTTCAGCCCCCAACTAAAACTTCTCCAGTGCATCATCAAGGATCTACAACCTATCCTGAAGGACGACCCATCATTCTCACAGATCTTGGGAGACAGGCCAGTCCTTGCTTATAGACAGCCCCCCAACCTGAAGCAAATACTCACCAGCAACCACACGCCACACAACAAAACCACTAACCCAGGAACCTATCCTTGCAACAAAGTCCATTGCCAACTGTGTCCACATATCTATTCAGGGGACACCATCATAGGGCCTAATCACATCAGCCACAGTATCAGAGGCTCGTTCACCTGCACATTTATCAATGTTATATATGCCATCATGTGCCAGCAATGCCCCTCTGCCATGTACATTGGCCAAACTGGACAGTCTCTACGTAAAAGAATAAATGGACACAAATCAGACGTCAAGAATTATAACATTCAAAAACCAGTCGGAGAACACTTCAATCTCCCTGGTCACTCGATTACAGTCCTAAAAGTCGGAATATTACAACAAAAGAACTTCAAAAACAGACTCCAAGAGACTGCTGAATTGGAATTAATTTGCAAACTGGATACAACTAACTTAGGCTTGAATAAAGACTAGGAGTGGATGGGTCATTACACAAAGTAAAACTATTTCCCCATGTTTATTCCCTCCCCCCCACTGTTCCTCAGACGTTCTTGTCAACTGCTGGAAATGGCCCACCTTGATTATCACTACAAAAGGTTTTCTTCCCTCCCACCCCCACTCCTGCTGGTATTAGCTCATCTTAAGTGATCACTCTCCTTACAGTGTGTATGATAACACCCATTGTTTCATGTTCTCTGTGTATATAAATCTCCCCACTGTATTTTCCGCTGAATGCATCCGATGAAGTGAGCTGTAGCTCACGAAAGTTCATGCTCAAATAAATTGGTTAGCCTCTAAGGTGCCACAAGTCCTCCTTTTCTTTTTAAAAGTTCAATGGCGCAGCGGGGCTCAGGCAGGCTCGCTGCGGCCCCTGATGGGGGTGGGGCAGGGGTTCTCCATGCACTGCTCCTGTGTGCAGGCATCACCCCTGCAGCTCCCATTAGCCGGGAATGGGGAACAGCGGCCAATTGGGACTGCGGGGGCCATGCCTGCAGAGAGGGACAGTGTGTGGAGCCATGCCCCCGCCCCAGGCACCACAGGGAGATGCTGGCCACTTCTGGGAGTGGCGTGGGGCAGGTAGGGAGCCTTAGCGCTGCTGCCTGGCAGGAGCCCGCACCTCTGCCCCAGCCCTGAGCCCCCTTCCAGAGCTTGCACCCCAACCCCCAGTCTTGAGCCTCCTCTCAGAGCCAGCACCCTGAACTCACTCCTGCATCCTGAACCCCTGTCCCAGCTCTGGAGCCCACTCTCAGAGCTAGCACCCCATACCTCCTCCTGCATCCCAGCACTCTGCCCCAGGCCAGAGCCCCCTCCTGCACCCAAACTCCCTCCCAGAGCTCACACCCCTCACCCCCTCCTGCACCCCTGCCCCAGGCTCAGCTCGGAGCCCCCTCCAACACTCTGAACCCCTCGGCCCCAGCCCAGACCTCGCACCCCAGCCCAGTGAAAGTAAGTGAGGGTGGGGGAGAGCAAGCAACGGAGGGAGGGGGATGGATTGAGCAGGGTGGGGCCTCGGGGAAGGGGCGGGGTAGATCCTGGGTTGCACTTTAATTCAAAAAGTGATCTTGTGCATAAAAAGGTTGGAGACCACAGTTGTTCAGATTCCCCCTTCCCTACTTCTGTCACTGTATCCAATACTAACTTGGAGTTCTCTTGCTATTCCAGACATGACTCTTTCAAGTAGAGACTCTCATTCTTCTCCTATCCCTCCTTCAAACTCTAGTGCCCTGAGGAATTGGGGATTGTGTACTTCTCATCTTACTAGGGACCTTTTAGGAGGGACATTGTCCATTTACTATCTTTCTTACTTACGCCTTTATGTAAATGGCCATACAGGCCACAACACCCTTTACTCAGCAGACACCGACACCTGTCTTCTCTCCCAATCTATCAGCGCAGCAGAGAAAGTCAGGCTTTGGAGCAGGCAGCCAGAGCTGTGGTGCATTCTGCTTTCTTTGAGGAGGGAAGCCTTAGACAGAAGGGCTAAGCTCAGAGAAAGGTGAAAGAGTTGGGAACATAATTGATTTTGGATTAAAACAGTTGTGTGAATTTCACCTTCTTTGATTTTTTTTCTGCATTTTGAATTTTCATTTGTTGCTGTAAATATTTTCCTAGCCTGTCGCTTTGACCATGTCATCCCTCCACTGGCACCCTCTTCTCTATCATATCAACCCTAAGCTACTTGTCAGCACTTTCAAGGCCCTTCATAGCCTATCCCCACCCTATCTATTATCATTCACTACCAAGCTGTTGATACTTACCTCTGATTGGCCCATGATGCCAGCCTCCATAGCTCACTTGTTAAATTTTCAAACAAGCACTTTTGTGCTTTCTCCCATCCTGCCCTGTGTGCTTGGGATGTACTCCCCGTAAACGTGTGTAACGCCATTTTACTGTTCTTGTTCAATCATTCCTTAAAATGCTCCACTGTGGTGATGCCTATACTTGAAAACAGCTAGGCTAGGCTGCTGTTGTCTTGCCACAGCCTACCATGCTGACCAATATTGTCTCGTTGCCTTGTACTCTCCTGTTGGTTGGTCTGTATTCGTCTGTCTTATACCTAGTTTGTAAGCTCTTTGGCAAGAGACTGTCTTTTTTGTGCTGTTTGTACTGTACCTCACACAGTGGGGGCCTGGTCCATGACTGGGGCTCCTAGGTACTACGATAATTTAAATAAGTAGAAAAGTTACCTTTTTCATCATGCAAACCATTTTTATTTTTCATCCACCAGATATCAGTTCTACACAGATTAACTTGCTCCTCCCTTCTGTCAAACTGGCCTTTGCTGGTCATGGCCAGATATATTTTCTCAGTGCCTTTTCTCCGGTTTCTACCTATTGTAACTTATTCCATCTAGAAACCCTTTATACGGTTTAATTAAAAATATTGTTAGTCAATTAACTGGACAGAGGAGACTGTACAAGGATAAAATATGCAATCCCTCCTGCTCCTAGCCTGGCCTATCAGTTTTACAGAAAGATGGAGATGCAAATAGTTCCAAATGACTGTGGTGAGATCCAGAGTTAATAAATAAAAAAAAAAAGTAAGAATTCTCATGTTTCAAGTAGGGAGAGGTATTACTGTTTTGGAAATTTGCATGTTTTACAGTAAAGACATGAAAGAGGACGTTCATTTTGATTGCTAACCTCCTCCTCCCCCGACCATAAAGAAAGAAACACAACCTTTTACAGTAAATTGTAAATGAGATCAAGGCCTCAGGTGGGACAAAAGGGATGGAAAGCTGTTGTAGCCAGTAAGCAGCCAGTTGTGTATTTGCTGTCATGGGGAAATCTAAGGCTGGTTCTACACAACTCCTGGACCCCATTCCCAGATTTTCCAGTGATGCTGTGGGGTCAGAAAGAGGTATGGTTGGAGCATGCTACACTCCTAGAATCACTATCAGCAAGAGAGCTCATTACATACCTGCACTGTTTAGAGCAGCCCTAAGAGTGTCCTAACCTGTGCTGGAAAAAGCACAGAACTGGCCCAGGTCATTCCTTCTTTGTGAGTTTGCCCCTGTCACCTCTACACAGCACTTACTGGGTACAGTTGAAGATTCAGCCCTAAGAGTAAAAGAAATTTATTCTTGGATCTTCCTAAAATACAAGAGGCAAGATTGAATCTTTTAAGCCTACAGAGATTCATTTGTTTGAAGCAGATGAACATTGACAGCCTTTCCTGGCACAGTGCTAGATTTTTCTCCTGCATACAACATGATGATGATTTAATTGGGGATGGGTCCTGCTTTTGAGCAGGGGGTTGGACTAGATGACCTACTGAGGTCCCTTCCAACCCTGATATTCTATGATTCTGTGATTCTATGAACAGTCTCATGTCTTCACTTGACTGGTGTATCACTCTATCATGATTCATCCAGTCTTCTTTCAAATGGCCATTGGCACACAATCTGGGTAGCTATTTGCATATTGGTTCATTTGCAATCCATGTAGAGCAGTACGTTAACTTCTTTCAGTACAGTGTTTTATCTGTATGCTCCTGTAGTTCATATTTGTGTCTCTAATTTATATAACTAGGCCATCTTACTGTTTTCCCTCTGTAGCCCTCTCACCCTGTTAATTGCTACTGTAGACTTATTTGTTGCCTGAAAAGGCCAGGATGCAGTTACCACCACTTCTGTGCATAAATTACAGATAATCACTGTACATGGAGTGACCATCTTTTATTTTCCTTTAAGTATAACCAGACGAACTGAATGTGTAAACTAAATGGTAACTAGATTAAGTTGTGATGTCTGCTTATGTGATTAGTTGATGTGTTATATAAATTCTTGCCTGTATAAATATGCTGTGAATGTGAACTATTTTATTTTATTTCTTGGGGGAGGGGCAAACAAGGAATATTCCATTTAAACTTATTTAATACTGTATTCTGTGAGTTGATTTGTAAAATATCCAAAGCAGAATAACACTATATAGGTGGTAGCAAAGATCATTGGTACAGAGTTGTTTTAATAATACAGTTAGGAGTTTAGTGAAAACCATTGACGAATAACCCTTTAATGGACTATATTAGCGAAACAGAACTGTTGAGTCTATTTAAACAATCATATGGGCTGATATTGAGTCACATCCTGCTTAGTTAGCATTTTCCTCCAGGCAGATTGGAAGAGGCCCTGAGGTTTTTCGCCTTCCTCTGTAGCATGGGGCATGGGTCACTTGCTGGAGGATTCTCTGCTCCTTGAAGTCTTTAAACCACGATTTGAGGACTTCAATAGCTCAGACATAGGTGAGAGGTTTTTCGCAGGAGTGGGTGGGTGAGATTCTGTGGCCTGCGTTGTGCGGGAGGTCGGACTAGATGATCATAATGGTCCCTTCTGACCTTAGTATCTATGAATCTATATGTAAAAGCACTTTAAAACAATGAGTCAGGAAAATGAGTTAGGGAAAGGTATTTTAATTTCTGCTTTATGTTGTTTCCACAGGAAAATATTATAATCAAGCCTACTTTGACAACATTGATAATGATCTATTGTTTTTTAGGTATTCTATAAATTAACAGGTTTTATTCCTTCCTGAAAATCTTTTAAATAATAATTGGCTTTAAAAAAATGTTAAAAGTGAATGTCCAGATACTTGGACTGAAACACTCCTTGCTTTAAAAGCATGTTTGATTCAGCTTAAGAAGAATAATTTCACTATGAGTCAATGCTTAACAAGAAAACAAACTAGACTTTTTGTTTTTGTTGTTCTAAATGCAGTTACCTCACAGCTTGGAGTTCAGGGTTATTTGGAGAGGAGCCTGGGAGTTAAAACCAAAAGGTCCTATTTACACTGACATACAGGGCAACTTCTTAACCTATCTGGGGTGTTGAATTTGCATGTTTAGACTTTGCTTTAATTAAATGATTATTTATATAGCTGTAAATCTTGTATTACTTCAGTGCAATGGATAATGTCAAACTACTTCTAATTACTTTCTTTGCTATCCTTTTGTAGTTGGCTTCAGCTGTTCTAGAGGCTGTTGAAAACAACACCTTGAGCATTGAACCAGTTGGCCTGCAACCTGTTCGATTTGTGAAAGCTTCTGCAGTTGAATGTGGGGGACCAAAGTATGTTACACCAAATATTCTGTCATATGAGAGGCACAATATTTTTCATTTGGCATTTGAATGGTTCTTGTGTTTGATTGAACTGTTGTAACTGTTGCATGACCCTAATAAAATGGATATATCTTAACCTTTTGTTTATGGCCTCTGCATCAAGAATATTAGAATGCTATGCTGAACTCTGTTAGGGGAAAATAAATGAGGACAGGGACCATCTTTTTGTTCTGTTTGTACAGCGCCTAACATAATGGTGTCTGGGTCCATGATTAAGTTTCCTAGGTACTGTGGTGGTGGTGGTAATCATCATCCTCATCACCACACATGTAAAACACAGGCAGAATAACACTGCAGAAAAAGCCTATGAGGAATCTAATAATCTTTTGGTACTTCACTTAAGTAAGACACATAAGGAAGAGTAATATTTAATTCATTAAAACGATCCAGTTCTTGACTTAAAGGTTCAGTTTTCTCTGCTGCTCTTTTGTGTTCTGAAGCACCATCTACACTTAAACAAAGTAAACCCTCACAAAGTTTCGTTCCTGAAGAGTGTTTGATCTAATATCAGATAGGTAAGTTACATGCAATAAGTTAAATTGCAAGAGGCTGTGAATGTGGACACCATCTGAGGGGACACTATCCATTGAAAGGCTTCATGAAAGAAGTAGGTATGAAGAAATAGAGAGTGAGTGTTTGATATCTGGAGGTGTTTCAAGCATAGCAAGCTGCATGAAAAAATTCTGGAACCAAGACAAAGGAAGCAGTTGAAGGCACTCAAGAGGATGGCAAGGAGCAAGGCCTCACCAACAAGCATAGATAGGAGGGTGGAGTTGAGATGAGGATGAGTTTGAAGCTGATGCAGGAAGAGAGAAGAAGATGGGGTGTAAGTAACAGGAAATAAAGATTGTGTTAGCAGCTGCATTGTGGATGGAACTGCAGCAGTATGAAGTAAGCTATGATGATGGGAATTTGGAGAAGAGGAGGCTGTAGCAATTGGACCGAGAGGTGACTAAGGTATTGGAACAGGGCTCTTGCAATAGATGTGCAGAAGAAAGCAAGGAGTTTAGAGGTCATCTATAAAGAGAGAGCCAGGACTGTTTAAGCAAATGGTGAGCCTCCTGGCAGGAAAACCCAAGTCGTCTACTCTCTTCTGTCAAAACAATTTGTCAAATAAACATGTTCCCACAAAACATTTCACTTTGACAGATCTGCATTTTCTGATGGAAAACTGTTCCAGCTCTACTTGTATATTTAAAAAATTACAAAAATCATTATGGTGTCTCGTATCATATTTAATGTAGGATATTTGCATTTTGTTTTGCTATTCCCCACTTTTCCTAAAAAAGAGAAAAGGAAAATATTTTGACCACACTTTGAAGGAAGATTCAGAATTTTTTGTTCAAAGAAGCTGTTTAATGAGAAGTCACACACTCACTACTTTTGAACCATGCAGAACCCCAAAATCATTAAAGGGTTTGCATATTCTTAAATGTCAACTTAGTCCCTCGGCCATAACTGTGTCATTACTACCAGTACTCACAAGACAAGCGCAAAAAATCGTGGGGTTCCACCACTCCAGGTTAGTTGCTGGTATGATATTTACTTCAGTGCTATATGGTATATAATACATGCTGCTTAGTTCTGAGTACCTTGTGGGAATAATTATCTGAATCCTGTGGGGGTAATCAAGCTCTATCCCCCTCTTTATTGCAGCCCTGGTTGGGGCACATCATAGGTTCTACTCAACATCCTCTGTATGAGAAGAACCTCCCCCCCCATCATTGTCTTAACTCCCTCCCACTCCTTCCCTGTTCTGGGAATATTACTCATTCCGTTTTGCACTTTCTGTTTCTTCATACCTACTTCTTTCATGAAGCCTTTCAACGGATAGTGTCCCCTCAGATGGTGTCCACATTCACAGCCTCTTGCAATTTAACTTATTGCATGTAACTTACCTATCTAATGTTAGATCAAACACTCTTCAGGAAATAGACATTGTGAAGATTTATTTTGTTTAAGTATAGATAGTGCTTTAGAACACAAAAGAGCAGCAGAGAAAAGTGAATCCTTAAGTCAAGGACTGGATCATTTTAATGAATTAAATATTACTCTTCCTTATGTGTCTTACTTAAGTGAAGTACCAAAAGATTATTAAATTCCTCATAGGCTTTTTCTGCAGTGTTATTCTGCCTGTGTTTTACATGTGTGGTGATGGTGGTGATGATGATGATGATTACCACCACCATCACCACAGTACCTAGGAAACTCAATCATGGACCCGGACACCATTATGTTAGGCGTTGTACAAACAGAACAAAAAGATGGTCCCTGTCTTAATATTTCCTCTAACAAAGTTCAGTTCCCATGCGGCAGGGAGTCATAGAATAAAATGTTTCATATTGACTTCTATGTTTTATTATACATATTTAATATTTTGGAACCAAAACATATTTTGAATTTCCCATGGGATATAAACTCCATTTTATGATCAGTTATGTGTTTAATAACAATTTTGTCATGGAGAACTTCCTAGCAGATTGATTTAAATAGCTAACCCAGGCTAGTTATTTACTTGTAGGCAATACGCTAGACTGAGGGTTTTGTCATTGTAAGACCAAAAAAATTGGTTATAGGTTGTTTTTTGTTTTTAAAGTAGGTCATTAATATTCAAATGGTATTGGGGTGCCGCCTTCCAAGCCGGGCACCTGGCCAACAGCCACCGCTCCCCGGCCGCCCAGCTCTGAAGGCAATACCGCGACCCCCGCCCCTGCAACTCTTTTGGGTTAGGACCCCCAATTTGAGAAACACTAGTCTCCCTCATGAAATCTGTGTAGCATAGGGTAAAAGCGCACACAAGACCAGATTGCACAGTCTGATGCGTTTTTCATGACAGCTAATTTGGTAGGGCCCTATTTATTAGTTTTAAATGAATTGTAGTGAACTGCTCTTCTCTGTCATGTGACTTGATGTGTTTTGTCACCATCACAGACTATCTCCTATTTTCGTCAATGGGATACATGTCACAGTGGTTTATCTTTTTTCTAAAGCATTGGTTTGAGCTTCTAAATTATTTTTAGCATATTAAAAGGACTTAAGAATATAAGAATGGCCATACTGGGTCAGACCAAAGGTCCATCCAGCCCAGTATCCTGTCTACTGACAGTGGCCAATGCCAGGTGCCCAAGAGGGAGTGAATCTAACAGGTAACAATCTAGTGATCTCTCTCCTGCCAGCCATCTCCACCCTCTGACAAACAGAGGCTAGGGACACCATTCCTTACCTATTCTGGCTAATAGCCATTAATGGACTTAACCTCCATGAAATTATCCAGTTCTCTTTTAAACTCTGTTATAGTCCTAGCCTTCGCAACCTCCTCAGGCAATGAGTTCCACAGGTTGACTGTGCGCTAAGTGAAGAAGAACTTCATGAAATGAGACTTGTATAACCATAAGAACATAGCAGGAGACATTTTCTAGCTTTTAAAGTCTTTCCTCCTCTCCCCAAAAGCTTTGCCAAAATTGAGATCAGCTAGTCTGATAAACACTGAATGTATACTTTTTAGATAAACACAACAGAATATTTTAGCTATTGTGCTTTTAGTTGCTTTTGTTTCATTTTTGAAAAGAGTGTGGTTCTTGTACCTCCTGATTTTGGATAATGTAGAATGGGAGAAGAGCAAAAAACTTCAAGTCCACTACTCACCTTGGCATAGGAACCTAATTTACCTGTGAGATGTGCTGTTACTATGCTGGCGGTTGCTACAGAAAAATCTAAAACTTTTTTCTAGTTATATATATGAAGCTTTTATTGTAGCAACAGTTTTTTTCCGTCAGATAAAGCGGAAGATGAATTATTCCAAATTGTAAATACCCCCTTTTCTGTTGCTAAAGAATGTAGGTGAAAATTCATTTAAACTTAGTGCTTTCCCTTAATTGTTTAGCTGGATCACCATTAGCTAACATGACCCTTCCTCTGGGACTCAATGTATTATATCTGCCAGCATGCTTATTATATTCAGATGACCACAAACAGTGGTTGGGGTGCGGCGGGGAATGGACCTGGTCATTTAACCGTAGTTTTCTGTAAGGCAGCCCAAAACATTGCTGTCAGGCTTTCACTTCAGTCCCTCTATTCAGGATTTTTATAGTACCTTGAATACAAAATGCAATATAAACGTCAGCATAAAAGCAAAATTGATCTTATAAAATACATCTTACACAAATGTTTCAGGGTTGAGCAGTGTAACAACATAAAATATCAGTGCTTTAGGACAAATAAATATAATGTCAAGCGCAGTTCTTTAACTGATTTTCAAATAATTGACATTAACTCAAAATATAGTAGCATATTCCACAGATGAGGAGCTCTGTTGGACAAATCCCTAGCTCATTGTTTCAAGTTATATTCAACCAACTTGAAATGTAATGAATGAGGGAATATATGACTAAGAATGATCAAGTTTTCTCAGGTTCTGCCTTAAGGGTCTTAAAAAAGATGTTAAAATTAGTAAAATTTAATGGGGCGAGAATGTTAAAAACAGAATAGTCATTGTAAACCATAATAGCTGACAACCTAGAATAGTAATTGCAAACTACAAGTCAAGAGGCTGGAAGGGGAACTCAAGCAACTATTACTACATATCTTTCTTTAAAACAACTAAAACAGCATCTTGCATCCTAAAATTTGCAGGTGGTTGAGTTTCCAAAATTTCATTTAAAGCAAAATAAGCAAATTTTATATTTTACAGGAAATGTGCTCTCAGTGGACAAAGTAAATCATGCAAGCATAGAATCAAGTTAGGGGACTCAAGCAGCTATTACTATATTTCTCCTTTTTGCCGATACAGGGTAAGTATCTACCTTTATCTTGAATTCATTTGAGCTTACATTGTGTTTCCATACAGATATGTAATACATGAGAACTTTTTTTTTCCTTCCCATTCATTTAGATCACTTCTGTGTGTAACTTCTTTACATACATTCGGTATATCCAACAAGGACTTGTGAAGCAGCAGGATGGTAAGTGGAGAACTGTAGTTTGGTACAGATGTAAATATCCAGGTAAATGGTGTATCTGTGTCTAAAACATACCAAATACCCACTTATGCATGGCAATAGTGACATGATATGACAGAAAGGTCCTTTGCTGGTACCCATATACTAGTCATTACATTAGGTGTTCTCATACAGTATTTACATGAACAGTGGTTGTTCTGAGCTTAATGTGTAAAAATATGCAAGAGCCAAATGCAGATGGAAAATATGCTTTTAGCCGCTGCTATCAGGACATCATGAAGCAGTCTGCTTAGACACCCAGTTTACAGTGTGAATGACAAGCAATAGGTGAATTCTCCAGTAAAGGGAACAGATAATATTGCTGCCATTTCCTCAGGCTGTTTCCCCGACCTGCTAGCTTCATTCTTCTCTGGACTAAGCTTTGGACAGCTGGCTCTCTATCCAAGCTCCTATCTAGGTTAATAATTAGGAAAGCAGCTCAGTTGAACTGTTCAGTTCCAGTAAAATGGATACATAGAGCTGGCTATGAAGACACTGCAGCCCACAATTTAGATTTATACCATTTTAGAGAGATATTTTGCAAACTTACTGCTTTTTGGAGTAGGCTTTGAGCTTCATTTTTTAAGTGCGCTAGCCTTGCAAAGTTTCATGGTTGGTTTGTTATTTTTTAAGTCAGGAGGGACAGTTATGATTATTTAATCTGATTTGCATAGCATAGGTGTCACAAAATATCATCCAGCAATGCTTACTTCCACTCCAATAATCTGATTGAATTACAACAGTGGTCCCCAAACTGTGGGGCGCACCCCCCTAAGGGGACACAGAGGAACATTTAGAGGTGTGTGGTGGGGCCTGGGCCAGCCTCCATAGGGAGTGGGGAGGGAGCTCCACCCAGCCCTGCTCTGCCCCCAGCCCCACTCCAGCCCCAGCTGCAGGTCTGGCCACGGGAACTGGCTCCCGGCCCTGACTGTGGGCCTGTTCTCAGCTGTGGCAGCTGGCTCCGACCGTGGCCCCACTCCCGGCCAAGGCCCCAGCTACAGTGCTGGCCACGTTCCCGGCCCTGGTGCCCAACCATGGCTCCTGGGAGTGCACAGACCAAAAGGGGAAAGGCGCAGACAAAAAACTTTGGGGACCACTGCCTTAGAAAGACACATAGACTTGATTTAAACACATCTGGTGATGGAGAATGTACTATATCCCTTACTAAGTTCCAGTGATTGATTATCCTCACTTAGAAATTTGCTGTCACTGTTAAGTTTTGCTAATATGTTTGAGGCAAATGACTTTATTTTTTATAAAAGAGTAAAATAATATTGTCACGGTTCAGGACTGTCTGCGCTTTTGCCACTCCTCCACCTTCCTTCCCACCCCCCCACCCCCCCGTCTCTGAGTGCACCCCTTCAGGAGACAGGCCTCTTGCCTTTCCCTCTTTCAGGGTGGAATCCTGCAATTCTCCTACCTTCAGACTTGTTCCAAGGGCACAATATCAGCTGTGATTCCTCAGCAGCCTGACTGGGTTTGAGCCTTAGTGATCTTCCTTTTGCGAGCTATGACTAGTGTGAAAATACACAAAACAGCCTGTTCAAAACAAAGTACCTTTTAATCTTAACAGCAGGAATGAGGCATAACAAGAAAAAGGGTTTTCAAGACAAGTCTACATGCATCTGTCTTATCTAAAGGCTAGGTAGGTCTAGCTTATTCAGACACCCCCACCACTGCTCTGCACCCCTACAGTCTGTCTTCCTCTCTCCTGAACTTCAGGGGCTCAAGGTTTGTAACCACTCTCAAGTTCTTTGTTTCTCTTTCTCACTTGGAGTCTCCCAGAGGTTTCAAGTTGAAACCTTCCCCACCAGCCAGACTGCTGATCCTAGCATGGCGGAGGTAAAACGTCTGAGGAATTGACACCTGCATTGTCTTTTTAAGTATCAGTAAATAGAGGGTTATCAGAAATGTTTATCTGCTTTCCTGTCTAGATACAAACTAACCTATACCTAAATTAATCCTTACTAATTATATAGCAAACACAATAACAATCAAATTCATAGGATGTATAATCACAAAATATTACATCCTTCACAATCCATTAATTTTCTTTATTATCAGAGTAAACTTTGCCTTGTGCTGCAGCTGCTAAATTTTCATAGCTAATAATATAGATGCTTTTCAAGAAATTCCCCATAATTGCTTGTTTCCATTATCTCTAGAACTTCAGTAATGTTGATTGCCACTTCAGTATATTGGCAACAATATGTGTTGGATGTGTCAGTTGTCACTTCATGTTTACAATGTCACCTGAAAGTGCGAACAGGTGTTCTCATGGCACTGTTGTATCCAGCATTGCAAGATATTTACGTGCCAGATTCGCTAAAGATTCATGTTCCTTCATTCTTCAACCACCATTCCTGGGGACATGTGTCCATGCTGATGACAGGTTCTGCTCAATAACAATCCAAAGCCGTGCGGACCAACACATGCTTATTTTCATTATCTGAGTCAGATGCCACCAGCGGAAAGTGGATTTTCTTTTTTGGTGGTTCAGGTTCTATAGTTTCCGTATCGGAGTATTGCTCTTTTAAGACTTCTGAAAGCATGCTCCACACTTCATCCCTCTCAGAGTTTGGAAGGCACTTTATTTTCTTAAACCTTGGGTTGAGTGCTGTAGCTATCTTTAGAAATCTTACATTGCGTTTTGTGAAATCTGCAGTGAAAGTGTTCTTAAAATGAACAATATGTGCTGGGTCATCATCTGAGACTGCTGTAACATGAAATATATGGCAGAATGTGGGTAAAACAGAGAAGGGGACATACAATTCTCTCCCAAACAGTTCAGTCAAAAATTTAATTAATGCATTATTTTTTTAACGAGCATCATAAGCATGGAATCATGTCCTCTGAAATGGTGGCCAAAGCATGAAGGAGCATGCGAATGTTTAGCGTGTCTGCTACGTAAATACCTTGCAATGCCGGCTACAAAACTGCCATGCAAATGCTTGTTCTCACTTACTGGTGACATGGTAAATAAGAAGAGGGCAGCATTATCTCCTGTAAATGTAAACAGACTTGTTTGTCTTAGCGATTGGCTGAACAAGAAGTAGGACTGAGTGGACTTGTAGGCTCTGAAGTTTTACATTTTGTTTTGTTTTTGAGTGCAATTATGTAACAAAAAAAATTCTACCTTTTTAAGTTGCACTTTCATGACAAAGTGCACTACAGTACTTATGAGGTGAATTGAAAAAGACTATTTCGTTTATCATTTTTATTGTGCAATTATTTGTAATAAAAAGTACTTTGATTTCAGTTACAACACAGAATATCATCTATATGAAAATATAGAAAAACATTCAAAATACGTAATAAATTTCAATAGGTATTCTGTTTAACAGTGTGATTAAAACTGCTATTTTTTTAAAAATTGCAATACATTTTGAGTTAATCACATGAGTTAGCGGCGATTAATCAACAGCCCTAGTAAATTTACATGAAGACAGCCTACTTCTGAAGTTATGGCTGCACTAGAGATCTTACAGTGACGTTGCTGTAAGCTCTCTAGTGTAGTCACTCTAAGCCAACTGGCGGGGCTCACCTGTCTATTTAATTAATCCACCCTCAGTGAGCGGCAGTACTTACGGTGCTTTCTACACCGGTACTTAGGGCAGTGTAACTTACATCACTGAGGGGTGTGAATAAGTCACCCACAAGTGACATAAGTTCCACCGACATAAGTAGTAGTGTAGACATAGCCTAAGTATTGAACAGGTTTAGTGCAAATATATGTAATGCATATGTCACTGGTTTCTGCTAATAATAATTTAAGGAAATCGCAGGAAGTATGCTTGGAAAATGACTGGCCTTAATTTTAAAGCAATTGAATTTAAGAGGAGGATATTGTTCTGACCAAAAAAGCTTATATTTATCCCAGTTTGTGATATTATGCTTGCCACAATACTGTGAAGATTAAAAGACTGAAAACTATTTGAAGGGGAGAGATTATAATAGATAACATTGGAAACATTTTCCTATTTACCAGAATTGTTAATGTTTAACAGCTATGCTCTGAACTCAGTATTTTGGCTTGATGTTCCAACTACATCACACTTTTAGGAAAATTTATTTTTTTATATAAATTGGACCTGTTGCTTTATGCAAATATTTTCTCAGATAATGTATACAATGAGTTAGGGGAATATAGGCTTTTTTATGGTGGTCATCCACATACTGTATTGTATGCTTCTTTGCTACTTGTATGCTTCTGGTGCTATCTTTTTATTTTAGATAGAACTCTATCTTAGAGTTCAAGAATTTCTGAAAGATGACGGGGAAAACATTTTACTTAGTTTTTAGTCTTAATTTGAGCAATACCTTTACATTTACTTAGAGCCAGGACTATGATCCTAAGGAAGATGATGATGTAAGAGTGGTGTGTCTCTTGTTGTCTTATGTGTTTAACCATGTAATTCATTATGATTATGATTTGTATTACTGTAGCATGTAGGAGCCCTAGTCATTTACTGTACCATCTTATGCTAGGGGCTATACAAACACACTCTCATTTGATAACATTTTTCATATGTAAAATCATAAATTTTTGATGTTCCTAGATTACTGTTTACATCCAGTAGAACCAGTTGAAAAAGTTAGTTTAATTTTCATTCCCAGGTTTTGAAAAGGAGCACTTTTTCGTAATCCAAAAACTTTGGTTTTCCTTTTTCCCTTCTGTTTCTACGCCTTTCTTTTTTTTCCATTTTGCCACTAAAAAAGATCCCCTCTTTCAGAAGAAATAGGCAAGATGAAAATTGATTAAACTGAAAAAAGTAGGTCAGTGTTTGTTCCATAGTTTGTTTTTTAAAAAAGGGGGGGTGGCACCCCCTTGCCCCCCAATTTTTATGGAAATTTCTGATTTTAAAAGCCATTTTTAGTGTGAAGATATTTTTATATGGAAAACTTCAACTCTGACATCCAGTAAAGTGAGAGATAAGGTGGGTAGGATATCATCTTTTATTGGACCAACTTCTGTTGGTGGAAGATGGAGACAAGCTTTTGAGCTACACAGAGCTCTTCAGCTCTGTGTAGCTGGAAAGATTGTGTGTCTCTCTTCACCCATGCGTCTCTCATATCCTGGGACCAACACAGCTACAACAACATTGCAAACAATATCCAGTAAAGTGAATAACAAATACATGTATGACTGCCAAACTTCCATGTTTTTATGGTCTGGTTAGGTACAGCGATGTCAGCAAGGTTGCTATGAGACTTTGCTTTAAAACTGTTCATATGCAACCTGCAGAAGGAAAACCATTTCTGGCAACAGGCACGCCAGCAATCAAGGATGCAGAGGAGTTAATAGTTTAAGCCCTTTATGTGGGGATTCAAGGTTTCCTTAATGTATTATTACTGCACATAGTGGCAAGGCCTCTGGACTAAATATTTTAAATTCTTGCATTTTTTACATCTCACAATTCCAAAGGTCACTTAAAAGAGCTCTAAACATGCCTTCTTTTAAGGCTGCCAGTGTGTCGCAGATCTGCAGTTATAAAGTGAATAGAAAGCCCACTCCTGACTGGGATGACCTCTGTGTGTTGAAGGGATGGTTTTAAAAAAAAATAAATGAAAAACATTGTATAGTCCTTTCTGCAAAATAAAAGGATGGGATTTTGAAATTGGTGAAATTAGCTTTGAAATCATGCCACTTTGTAAAATGTTTCTAAAGATGAAACTACTGTTTGAATAAGGTAGCCTACATATTTCAGTTAAAAACCCTGAAGAAATGAGGATGGAGATTTAGTTTCAGTAAGTTTTCTACACTTTCTGTTTTGTACAGCGGATCAGATGTTTTGGGAAGTTATGCAGCTGAGAAAAGAGATGTCATTGGCAAAACTTGGATATTACAAGGAAGAGCTCTAATTCTTTACAGTCTGGCGCATGCGTGAACTTCGATATGGATAAACTCTAAAATGGCTGAAATTTTTTGTCACTTGATATTTATTTCCAACAAGTCGGTCCAAGATCTTTTCTCCTTTTTGCAAATTGCACTAAGTACTGTGATTATTTTAAACTCTCCTATGCTGTGTATGCTTAGATATGATACTTCAGTTGAACAAAATGTGGCAAGTACTCGTTATTGTAATTTACAATTGAAAACAAAACCTCTGATTAAATAAATGTTAGATTGAAGATATGTTTTTATTGTCCTGTACAGTTTATGATGCAGAATGGCATGTGAACCACCACCCCACATCCCCACCACCACCATAGTCACTCTAAACTCTGTAATCTGTAGGGTACTGACCCTTAGAAAAGAGTTGGTTTGAGGTACATCTCAGAATTTTATGAACAGGTGGGAGTAAATGTGTCTCTTAAACACTTAAAACGTTCCCGTCACTGCCGTATCTGGGCAATTGATCATCAGTATAGAAGGAAATTTGGGGATTTGGGGTTCTCTGAAATATTTTTTTAAATGTTGCCCTCTCCCTATGTTTCTCATTTATAAATTTGTAGAGTTTAAGGCCAGAAAGGACCATTAGATCATCTGGTCTGATCTGTGTATAACAGGCCCTTAGATTTAACTCAGTTACCCCTTTTATTGAGCCAAGTAACTCGTTGATTAAATCCTAACTTGGATTTTTGCTAAAGCAAATCTTCCAGAAAGGCATCATTCTTGATATGAAGACATGAGAGATTATGCTTTCTCTCCTACACTGAAGAGACCTTTACTACCTAGTATTTATTCTTTGAGAAGGTACTTAGACACTGTAATCAAGTCACCTCTCAATCTACTTTTTGATAAATTTAACAGATTGACCTCTTTAAGTCTCCCACAGAAGGCATTTATTCCAGTCCTCAAATCATTTTGGTGGTTCTCTTCTGCACCCTTCTCAATTTTTCACCTCCTTTTAAAAATATGGACACTAGAACTGTATGCAGTATTCTATGATCTGTCTCCCCAATGCTATATACAAAGGTAAAATCAACTCTCTACTTCCCATTTTATACATCCAAGGTTCACATTACCCCTTTTTGCCACAGCATTTCACTGGGATCTCATACATGTTGAGTTACTTGTTCTTAAGGCTAGTTGAGATGGAAAAACAATCGTACTATGTAGTATTCTAATGGGGGATATGTTCAGGTAGCTCACCCCTAAACTTTGGTGTACCACACAATTCTGCTCAAAGACAATACTATGGTTATCAGTGTTAGAACACTGCTTTGATTTCTAATCTGTATCCTACTCATAGCCACCTTCTGGTTATGCATCCTTTTTTCCCACCCTGTCCTTCATTCTCTCTGCATGTATCTGGTTTCTTTTTCCTTACATCTTTTTTTTCCTATATTAAGAATCAGTAATTCTTTACACATCAGTTTCCGTCAACTGCCATTGCACATGTAAATCATTTCTGCCCTCCTTCTTAGATGGAAAATTAAGATTAGCAAATTTCTTTCTGTTAATCTCCTCACACGTAGAACTGCTTGCAAAGGGAAACTGAAGAAAGATGATCATGGTTCCTTAAGAAAAATGCTTCTTTGCTCAAGTGCCACTTTGCCTGCTTTTGTTACGAAGTGGCACTTTGCCTGCTCCACCGGCAGACAACTGATCAGGATTTGTGGAACATAGCCAGCACTGTATGGCAGACTTACTACACATAATCACTTTGGGGAAAACAGTAGCTTGTTTTTGATCCTGACAGCAGCTTTTAATTTACAAATATCCTAAGATTATTGGTGGGTAAATTGATTATCAAATTAAAATGTAGAGACAAAAAACTTTTGCTCTAATTATAATAAAAGCACTTAAGTAGTAAACAGATGTTTCATTTATTATGAAAGATTCGAAACATACATAGTTCCCAAGTGATTTCTTTTAATCACTAAATATATACTTGCAAAAGATATCTCATTTTTACACAAAAGTAAATCAAATGAGCTGCAAGATTTAATGGAATAAATGTGTTTAACACAGTATTTCAGGAAAAGGTGTGTGTGTGTGTATGGGTGGGGGGCCGCGGCAGGTGTTTGATAGTCATTCCAATAGTGAAATACAATTTTTTCCCCAATCACTCTCCACTGCCAGCAACATATTCATTGAAACCATTGGTGAAAGGATTTTGTATATCCTACCACTGGTTCAATGGTTTCTACTGTAGCAAGCTGGATGAATTTTAATAATGTCAAAGGTTATTAATATTCTGTTAAGCAATAATAGCCTAAAGGTCTGTTTAATTCAGTTGCTATTTTCAGTAGAAAACATGACCATATGTTCATGGTTATCTCTCTGTGCTATACACAGAAATGCTTGCTAAAGATCTTAAATTATCATTATTTCTTATTTTGAGTATTTGAAAGATTAAAGATTTCAGAGTGTTAGCTGTGTTAGTCTGTATCATCAAAAACAATGAGGAGTCCTTGTGGCACCTTAGAGACTAACACATTTATTTGGGCATAAGCTTTTGTGGGCTAGAACCCACTTCATCAGATGCATGGAGTAGAAAATACAGGAGCAGGTATAAATACATGAAAAGATGTGAGTTGCCCAACTCAGACTTAGACTGACTTCTCACTTGTTGTTTTTGAAAGATTAAACTTTTCTGTTGTTGAAATCAAACCATTTTCAGAATTACTTTATTCTGTAATCGAATGATACCTGATACCTAAAAATCTACAATTTACAAACTGATTACAAACAACACTCATCCCATCAGAAAAGCTGTTTTGGTATCTGGTTCTGTGTAGGCACAAAAGGTATTTTTATATATATATCTGAAAGTTTATCATGCACACTTTTTTTTTTTTTTTGGTAGCCAAGGACTACAAAGGTATACCCATTGGGTTCTGGCTTCCATGAGGCAGTAACCCTGGCTATTAGTCTGGTCTCAATAAATTACCACCCTTTAACACTGATCTGCTAGTCTCTTGTCTTCTTTCTTCCCCCGCCCCTTAAATCCTATTTCCGCTCTATGCAGCTGTTCTATTGTAGTGTAAACTTTATGGTTAAGAGACCAGCCTCTTAGGAGAAACTATGCAGCTCTGTGACTGGATGTAAAGGGACATAACAGCAGTTATACAATTGCTGCCTCTGCAGTGACCTTAACGTCTCTGTATCTGGTCTTCATGCAGGTTTCTTGAGTTTGTATTCAGACCTTGATACTCCAATCCAAATGCCCCTTGGAGTTACCCACCATATTAGATATGGTCGATTTCCAATTTAGTCTTTGGGGTGAAAGGGAACAAACTACTTGGAGTGCATACGGTATTGCTCTATATACATCAAATAAATGAGGAAAGGTGGACTGGTGGTAGTGCCCTGTATTCAGGAGATCTTAGATCAGTTTCCAGCTCTGATGCAGACTTTGTGTGACTTTGGGCATGTTGCTTAATTTCTGTGCTTTAGTTTCATGACTATAAAATGGAGATACTACTTCCCATAGGTATATTGTGAGGTTAAATTCATATTTATGAAATACTCAAATATAATGCAGGGAACCATAATAAAAACCCAGATAATGCACAATTATGGTACAGTGGTGTTTTTCTGTTACGTTTGATCATATCAGTTTTTATCTATAGTACTTACTCATTTACACATAAATACACTAGTGCGGAAGGAAAAATACAAGATAAGTAATTTTTATTGCCTTCTTGCTTGCGCATGTGTAGCTAAGAGCATTACTGGGGGCAAAGGTCCTTGAAACAAGGAAGAAATTAGACTAATTTTACATAGTTTTCAATATGAAGTAAGGAAAATATGCCTTCCAAAATTTTCCTCCTAAAGTCTTGTCAGGTTCTTCTCTGCATGCGGTAGAAGCGTTGAGTCCATTGCTTGGAATTAGTTTTGAAAGAATCAACTTCCCTGGGGCAAAGACAATCAATCTGCTTAGGACATGTTCTTTAGCAGCAGAATGACATGATTATGAACATGTTCAAAAATACATCCGCTGGAAAAGAGAGGATAGTGCAACTGTTTCATAGTCTGATGTCCCTAAACTTGTGAAGAAAAAAAAAGCTTCTACCTTCTTGTCATGGATGTGGTGGGAGAAAATGAGGCCCTGCAGCAGTTCTTTGAAGGTAAGAGTACAGTTTCTAAAGTAGCTCAACAATTTCTGAAAGAGAAACTATTTCAGATGGCATGTGCGTTTTAATAAGATGTACTTAGTATTACTTTTTTTAATTTCAATTTTTAGTTTGGAGAAGAAAATATGCGGAAACACTAAATATTCTGATATTTACACAGCAGTTCCATGTAACAGGATACAAGAGGACTAATGACATAAGAGCACTGGAAGGATTCATTTATGCTCTCCTTTATACAGCAGAGATAGGAATAAAGGAAACTATGATCCCCAAGAGTTCCCAGTGATGAATGACAGGGAGGAAAGTACCAGGGAATGGCTAGATCTCCTAGTAAATGTCCAGAGCTCTTTAAAGAAAATCCTTAGGATATGGCAATATCCATGGAGCTTGAGAACCATTCTTCCCCACCAAAGTGGGAGCCAAAACTTGCTCAGCATGATGTTACTCTATTGAAGCTGACTGAACATCATTTTCTTGGTGTCTTTAGTCCTCTCCCTTGGACTTTTTTGGGAGGCTGTTATCTGATCTTCAACTGTGTCTAATTTTCTTTCTGTAAAAACTTCTTGCCAGATGTGTCACGGATTTCATCATCAGCCAGACCCCACTACAATCTCCACCTTTCCTCCTCTCCATCACAGTTAATATGCACTTTATTATGGGCAAATGTACACCTCTAGGAACAAAGAATGTAGGCCATAGTTACAGGAGACTCTATCCTGGCATGCGGTGACCCTGAAAAAGATTTGGGGGTTGTGGTAGTTAATCAGCTGAACAAGCGCTCCCAGTGCAATGCTGTGGCCAAAAGGGTTAATGTGATCCTGGGATGCGTAAATGGGAATTTTGAAGGGAGTAGAGAGCTCATTTTGCCTCTGTGTACTATATCCAGTTCTGGTGCCCACAATTCAAAAAGGAGGTTAAGTGGGGAGAGGTCAGAGAAGAGCCCCTAGAATGATTAAAGGATTAGAAAACATGCCTTATAGTGATAGACTCCAAGAGCTCCATCTATGTAGCCTAATAAAGAGTACTTGTATGGGGAACATATTTGGTAATGGGCTCTTCAGTCTAGCAGAGAAAGGTATAACATGATCCAATGCCTGGAAGTTGAAGCTAGACAAATTCAGACTGGAAAAAAGGTAAGTTTTTAACAGTCAGGGTAATTAACCATTGGAACAATTTACCAAGGGTCATGGTAAAGACTCCATCACTCGCAATTTCTAAGTCAAGATTGGATGTTTTCTAAAAGATACATTCTAGGAATTATTTGGGGGAAGTTTTATGGCCCGTGTTATGCAGGAGGTCAGACGACATGATCACAGTGATCCCTTCTGGTCTTGGAATCTATGAATATTTCTATTTTTTTGATTTTTGTAATCAAATAAACCTAATTTCTCAAGCCTCCTAACATTGAATGCAACCTGTTCAAAATGGTTATTCAAATTTAGATGATAAACAAAAGAACACGCAACTTCCTTTTTTTCTTTCCTGATTTTTCACTTTGTCAAAAAAATTTAATTTGAATTGGCTGGGATATTTGTTCTCGCCGCCATAACTCAGGTGTAAATACTCTTGATGTGAAACTGAGCCTCAGTGTAATATAAAAAAGCCTCATCCAATACATTAACTTATTTAGTTAATAACTATAGATCTTCCGTTGCCCTGTGTTCTTTTTATAAGCTAAGCAGTTCATACTATTAACGTGAATCTGATAAAAATATACTGAAAGTGAAAGTTAAACTGTTTCTTCTCTTTGCTTTCAGAAAGATTTAATTTTGATTTAAACAGACTGGTCGGTTTCTAACAAACCTTGCACTGTACTGAGTAACTGTTAGATACTTTATGAAAATCAGGAATTTAATCTGGGAGGTGTGTTCAAAACTAAGTCTAAGCACGCTGGAAGTACCTGCAGAGTACCATGGAAAGGTCGCTTCCAAAGCAAGGATTTAGGAGAACTGTGAAGCATACACTGGTGACTTCTGTGGCAATGATAATGCAGCAATGGAATCTCACCCTGGGAGAATTCCAGCAGCTCTTTTAGCGGGTGCCATTTCTGTAACTATAATCACTAAGGTTTTTAACCCTTTCAGTATACTGGATATATAACGTGTTCTGGGAACTAGATGAAAGCTTTGTCTTCAAATTAATGTCAAGTAACGAGACACAGTTTGGAAAGATGTTCCTATAAACATTTGTTCTAAGTAGAGTGAGTTAACAGTATACCGTTGTAATACAGGTGTCACACAGAGCAGTGCTGGTAAAAGGCTGAATTTCATTTTCTGGCCACAGTCACGTAGTATGAGTCAGGGTTACAAACAGCTTAATAACCTTGTCATATGACAAGAGTTGGTGTTCAGAGGCCAGTGGCTACTTTTAAAACCACAGCTAAAGCACAAAAAGGAGCAAGTATGTTAGCTGGATTTTGCTTCAGTTTAGGGTAGTTGTCACATTCACTACATATGATGTCAACTACTATTCTATTCTTTGTAGGTATCTATCCTGCACCCACCCCCATAGTATTTGAGATAATTTCAGTAGTGCAAAGAGATCACACCTCTATCACATGTTGTTTGTTCTCTTTTGCTCTCCCCAAAAAGAGAAATGTATGGAGTGGAGTGTCTTGTTTTGGTAGTTTTTTTTTTTAATTGTTAAACATATCTGTTGCTATGTGTTTGTTAGAGAAGGCAAGGTCAAAGAAATACACCTTGCACTTGGCAAGGAAAATGGTGAGGTTTGTGATGGTCCTTAGTTCCCAGGGCAGTTCACTGCACAGGTTCAGACCACCTCCAGAGAAGGCCATGTCTCCCTCAGACAGCTTTACTGTTGTTGTTGAGAGTTCCATTGGGCCAGAGCAACTGCTGCATTGACCACAATCTTTGTCCAGGAGCTTTAAGTGATGTTTTCAAGCCCAGGCCATGGAACACTTCGAAGATAAGGACTGAGACTGTAAACTGGATTTGAAATTCTATGGGAAGCCAGTGGAGAGAGCAGAGGACAGGTCTGATGTGTTCACGGCAGCCTGTGTTGCTCAAGAGGGTGCTGCAGCATTTTGACTAGTTGGAGTTTCCTAAGTGCTGAAGGTTTTATGCCCAAGCATTTTACATTGCTGACATCCAGCCGAGAGGTGCGGAAGACACGAATAACAGAAGCCAGGTCTTCATTTGCCAGAATGGGTCTGACTTCTGCCTGGGCAGGGCTGTGGGGTTTGGAACATGTGTTAATAACATCACCCCGGAGGATCTTATAACTTCCCATACAATGTTGCCACACACATTTTATCAGGACAGTACTGACCAGCAAATTATGAGTTTTCAAATGATACTTTACAAGGCATACTTTGTACAAAGATTATTACAATGGCTTGTAGGGTATGAACACATGTATTCCATCAAATACAAACTTTTTTGTCAGTAATGTGAGCAGATATTATTCCAAACACCTATGAAGTGTGTGTGCGTGTGCACCATTTTTAGGTCTCTTCGGATCAGTGCTGTTTCTAGATTGCTTTCAGGGTGGAGTGGCAGACATTTTAACAATTTTTGCTCGGCCCAAGTTGAAAGAAGAAATATTTCCGTCTTCACAGGTGGAAATAAAGAGCAATTTCTACTTGGATGAGAGATCGGAAAATGAAAGAACAAAAGGATGACTGAGGGAAATCTTTCCTCTAAATAAGAAAGTGGTGTTTGGGACATATTAGAAAAGGGAGATATCAAGTTCACCCTCTGAGAAAATACATTGAGGATACAGTTAAGTCTGGGAACAGGCCACCTTTAAGACCTTGGGTGTCCTTTTAAAATGTTCATGTTTAACCTCTACAAAGACGTGGTCGTGAATTTTTTTTTTTTGTTCGAGTGCTTGCTCATGTCGATTCCATTCTAGGTGTGTGTGCGCACGCATGTGCACAGTTGTCTGAGACTTTTGCCTTAGCAGCATCCATAGGGCCAGCTGTGGCGCCCCCTGGAGTGCCATGATCATGCATCTGTGTATTAGGTGCCAACCCTATGCCCTCTCAGTTCCTTCTTACCGCCCGTGACGGTTGGAGTGCCTCGTCTTGCCATTTGCAAGTGTGTTAGCGGTTCTTCATAGACCTGTGTTCTACTTAATCTGTACATAGTGTGACAAAACTCTGTCCTTGCCTCCAGGGGTCCCACGTTTCCCGGCGGATTTTGCTAGCCTCAGAGGCTCACTGTGACCCTGCACGTAACCCTTCTCTCTCTACAGACAAGGGTTACAGTCTACTGAGCCATTTTCATCATAAGCCAGCGAGGGAGGTGAGGGGAAGTTATCCTTCCTTGCATAGTCTCTGTTGTCTTCCAGGCTCAGTGATTAATCAGGGGGCAAAGGTGAGGGGGGAGCCCGAGCCCACCCTCTACTCCGGGCTCCAGCCCAGGGACCCTAATAGTATCAGCTATGGTAGCTGACCTTTTAGAAACATGACATGTACAATTCCCTGGGCTACTTCCCCCACAGCAGCCCTCACTTCCTCAAGCTCCACTTCACCCTTACCTCAGGGCATCCTTCCTTGTGCCTGATATGGTGTGTACAACAGCGCAGCTTCCTCCCACAGCTCCTGACACGCACACCCACCTGACTAACTGGGAGGCTTTTACTAGTTTCAGCCAGCCCCTGATTGGCTTCAGGTGTCCCAATCAACCTAGCCTTCTCCCTGCCTTCTGGAAAGTTCTTAATTGGCCCCAGGTGTCTTAATTGACCTGGAGCAGCTGCCATTTCACTTATCCTGGTACCAGGGATTTGTTTAGCCTGGAGCTAATATATCTATCTTCCACTACTTTTCTATAGCCATCTGGCCTTGCCCCGTCACATATTCCCCCCTCACCCCCACCGGCTCAACACCATAGAGTTAGGCAACTTGGGACGCCAGGCAGTATGCTCGTGACAGACCATCAGCGTTGCCATAGTGGCATCCAGCCCTGTTCCGTATGCGGAACTGGAATGGTTGGAGGGATAAGAACCACCTGGTGACCCTTGCATTCTTTTCCTTATTCTGCTGCATCCACTGGAGGGGTGCATGGTCTGTCACAAGAATAAATCGCTGGCCTAAGAGGTAGTAACGCAGTGTCTCCATAGCCCATTTGACAGCAAGGCATTCTCTCTCGACTGCTGCATATTTCTGTTCTCTTGGGAGAAGCTTTCTGCTTAGGTAGAGGATCGGGTGTTCCTCTTCTCCCACCATTTGCGACAGAACTGCCGCCAAACCCACCTCAGAAGCGTCTGTTTGTAAAATAAATTCCCTGTTAAAGTCCGGGGCTATGAGTACGGGGTCATTACAGAGGGCCGTCCGAAGGTCTGTAAATGCCCCCTCTACTGCGTCGGTCCACTTTACCATGTCTGGACCTCGGGCCTTCACCAGGTCCATTAGGGGACTTGCCCTAGTGGGGAATAAAACATGGGTAGTAGCCTACCATGCCTAGGAATGCACGGATCTGCTTATTTCGGGTTGGCCGGGGCCAGTTTTTAATTGCCTCTAGCTTATTCGTTTGGGGCTTCACTATGCCCCTTCCCACAATATATCCCAGGTACCTAGCCTCTGCTAGCCCTATGGCGCATTTAGCAGGATTAGCAGTGAGGCCAGCCCACCTTAAGGTGCACAGTACTGCCTCAACTTTCTCCAAGTGGGTTCCCCAATCTGGCGTATGGATGATGACATCATCTAGGTATGCAGCTGCATAACTAGTATGGGGGTGCAGCAGCTTATCCATGAGGCGCTGGAATGTGGCTGGGGCCCCATGTAGCCCAAAAGGGAGGACGGTGCACTGGAATAGCCCATCCGGGGTGGAGAATGCTGTCTTTTCTTTAGCTTCTTTGGTCAGAGGAATCTGCCAGTACCCTTTTGTCAGATCCAGTGTAGTCAAGAATCGGGCACTACCCAGTCGGTCCACCAGTTCATCGATGGGTGGTATGGGGTATGCATCAAACTGGGATATTTCATTCAGTCGGCGAAAGTCATTACAGAATCTCATGGTACCGTCAGGTTTAGGCACTAGAACAACTGGACTGGACCACTGACTGTAAGATTCTTCAATAACCCCTAATTCTAACATTTTCTTTACTTCGGCCTTGATTTCTTCTCTTTTGGCTGCTGGGATTCTGTAGGGACTCAGTGTTACCTCGGCTCCGGGGATTGTGCGGATATGGTGATAGGTCTCAGTCGTCCGCCCTGGTTTTGTAGAGGACACATCTTGGTTGCGATTAATCATGTCGACTGCCTCGATCTTTTGGATCGGCGTCAAGTTGGATGATATCCTCACTTGCTCGTGTAAGTTATCCTCCTGGGGAAGGGTCTCCTGCATGACTAAGCATGCCTCGCGATCGTGCCAAGGTTTTAGAAGATTGATGTAGTAAATTTGCTCCGATTTCCAGGGGCCTGGCTGCCGTACCTTTATAGTTCACCTCTCCCACGGCTTCGATTACTTCATAGGGTCCCTGCCACTGGGCCAACAGTTTACTTTCTGCTGTGGGCACCAGTACCATCACCCGATCCCCTGGTTGGAACCGTCGAAGCTTCGCTTGGTGGTTATAATGGGTTCGTTGGGTCTCCTGTGCTCTCTCCAAGTGTTCCCGTACAATGGGCGTAACTTGGGCTATCCGATCTCTCATCTGCAGTACATGCTCAACTATGTTCCTTCTGGGATTTGGCTCCTCTTCCCAGGCTTCTCTGGTTATATCCAATATGCCCCGAGGGTGGCGCCCATATAGTAGTTCGGATGGAGAGAAACCCGTGGAGGCTTGCAGAACCTCCCAGATGTCCAACATGAGGTAAGGCAATAGGGTATACCAATCTTTCCCATCCTGGCTCACCACTTTCCTGATCATGGCCTTGAGGGTCCTATTGAAACTTTCCACAAGGCCATCTGTTTGCGGGTGGTATACAGAGGTCCGTAGGGCTTATACATGGAGCAATGAACAGAGATCTTTCATCAACTTGGACATGAAAGGTGTCCCTTGATCAGTCAATATCTCCTTGGGTAGCCCAACCCGGGCAAAGATCTGTACTAGCTCCTTAGCTATTGTCTTGGAAGCTGTGTTGCGCAGGGGAACAGCTTCCGGGTACCGGGTTGCATAGTCCAGTACAACAAGCACATGTTGGTGGCCCCGAGCTATCTTCTCTAGGGGCCCTACCAGATCCATGGCTATCCGTTTGAAAGGAACCTCTATTATTGGAAGAGGTATCAAAGGAGCCCGCAAGTGCGGGTGAGGGCCATGTAACTGACACTCCGGACAAGAGGTGCAGTATCGCCAGACATCTTCATGTACTCCTGGCCAGAAGAACCTCCGTAGGATCCGTGTCTGGGTTTTCTCTACCCCTTGGTGTCCTCCAAACAGATGACTGTGGGAGAGACTCAATATGGCTTTTTGATGTTTTCGTGGCACCAGAAGTCGTCGTATCTCTTGCTCCTGCATTTGCACCACACGGTACAGGAGATCTTTCTTCACTATAAAGTAAGGTCCGGCACTCCGGACCTTCCCATCCACGGGTATCCCATTGATATTGGCCACCTCTTTCCTGGCATTATCATATCTGGGGTCCTCCGCCTGGTCCCGCCAAAAGTCTCTCTCCCGGGACTAACCTGCCCAAGCTCCCAGGGGCCGGCTTCTGCTTCTTCCAATGGCTCATTGCCGTCATGGCTGGGGGCAGCTTCTGGCTCACCTTCTGTGGTGGAAGTTTCTCTGTTGGCTGCTCACGTCCATCTGCCTACTAGGGAGGTCTTCTGACCCTGGGTCAGGATCTGGGTTCTCAAGGCCTTAGTGGCCTTCCTCTCTCTTTTTGTCTTCCAGGTCTTTCGGGGGGCTGAGAACAGATCCTGAGAAATCTCAGTGAACATTAGGGGTTGACATTCCCCAGTGAAGAGTTACTGTCCTCAGGGTTCCCACCTCCTTCCAGCCTTTCCGGGGGGAGTAAATTATCAAACCCTGGATAGTCCCTCCCAATGACTCCAGGATATGGGAGTTTAGGAACTACGCCCACGGTCACCTCAATGGGGTTTCCCTGAACCTCTGTCTCCACTGGGATGGTGGGGTAATGGCTCATGGCCCCATGCATGCATGTCACTGCTACGCGTTTGGCTTGTAGCAGCTGACTACTTTTTACCAGCTTACCCGATATGAGGGTGATAGCACTCCCAGAGTCCACAAGCGCTGTAGTCTCTGCTCCATTTATCCTCACTGGCCTGGTGTAATTATGTGGGGCTAATGCGACCCCCATGAGGTGGAAAAGGGAGCATGGGACCTCCCAATCCCCCAAGTTACATTGCATAGGCTCCTCGGTGCTGGGACACTGTGCTGCTATGTGTCCCCACTCCCCACATGCATAACATAGAATCATAGAATCATAGAATATCAGGGTTGGAAGGGACCCCAGAAGGTCATCTAGTCCAACCCCCTGCTCAAAGCAGGACCAATTCCCAGTTAAATCATCCCAGCCAGGGCTTTGTCAAGCCTGACCTTAAAAACCTCTAAGGAAGGAGATTCTACCACCTCCCTAGGTAACGCATTCCAGTGTTTCACCACCCTCTTAGTGAAAAAGTTTTTCCTAATATCCAATCTAAACCTCCCCCACTGCAACTTGAGACCATTACTCCTCGTTCTGTCATCTGCTACCATTGAGAACAGTCTAGAGCCATCCTCTTTGGAACCCCCTTTCAGGTAGTTGAAAGCAGCTATCAAATCCCCCCTCATTCTTCTCTTCTGCAGGCTAAACAATCCCAGCTCCCTCAGCCTCTCCTCATAACTCATGTGTTCCAGTCCCCTAATCATTTTTGTTGCCCTTCGCTGGACTCTCTCCAATTTATCCACATCCTTCTTGAAGTGTGGGGCCCAAAACTGGACACAGTACTCCAGATGAGGCCTCACCAATGTCGAATAGAGGGGAACGATCACGTCCCTCGATCTGCTCGCTATGCCCCTACTTATACATCCCAAAATGCCATTGGCCTTCTTGGCAACAAGGGCACACTGCTGACTCATATCCAGCTTCTCGTCCACTGTCACCCCTAGGTCCTTTTCTGCAGAACTGCTGCCTAGCCATTCGGTCCCTAGTCTGTAGCTGTGCATTGGGTTCTTCCGTCCTAAGTGCAAGATCCTGCACTTATCCTTATTGAACCTCATCAGATTCCTTTTGGCCCAATCTTCCAATTGGTCTAGGTCCTTCTGTATCCTATCCCTCCCCTCCAGCGTATCTACCACTCCTCCCAGTTTAGTATCATCCGCAAATTTGCTGAGAGTGCAATCCACACCATCCTCCAGATCATTTATGAAGATATTGAATAAAACCGGCCCCAGGACCGACATCTATAATTGCTTTTAATCACTCCCCTATCCCGGGGGTTAGGGGCTTTAGTCCCGGGGTGCCCCCCCTTCTTCCACTTAGGACTCCCCGGGGGTTTGGCTGCCCAACCTTCCAGGGTTGGAGTCCGGTGCTTGCTTCGAAAGGGGCCTTCCTTGGGTAGTCGGGTCAGTTCCCTGGCTGTCATTCATCTTTCTACCAGTGTGATCATCTCGTCGTACGTGGACGGATCATTCTGGCCTACCCATTTGCGGAGATCTGGCGGCAGTCCCCACATGTAATGGTCTATGACCAGAGTCTCCAAAATCTCCTCCGGCCTGCACAACTCGGGCTGTAACCACTTCTGCGCGAGGTGTATGAGGTTGAATAGTTGGGACCTCAGGGGTTTGTTCTCCTGGTATTTCCACACATGGAACCTCTGGGCCCTTACTGCTGCCGTTACCCGTGATTGTGCTAGGATCTCTGCCTTCAGACGGGTATAGTCGCATCCGTGGCAGGTAAGTCAAAGTAGGCCTTCTGGGCCTCTCCACGCAAAAAAGGGGCGAGAATGCTGGCCCACTGCTCCTGGGGCCATGCCTCACGCTGAGCAATCCTTTCGAATGAGAGGAGATATGCCTCTACGTCATCTCCTGATGTCATCTTTGGCAGACAACCAGTGGCCCTCAGGGTTCACGTCCCATCGGACCCCCGGGCCTGGATGATGAGGATCTTCAGCTGGTCCACCACCTCTCTCAAGAGGGCACGATCTTGGGTCGCCTGGCTTGTTAATAATTGATTGATTTCCTGCTGTAGCCACATAGACTCTTGTTGTGCCATTGCCTGAACCCGGGTGGTCTCCTGGTGGGCTGCTGTGGCTTGTATCTGTCCTTGCCTCCGTGGGTCCCACTTTTCCTGGCGGATTTTGCTAGCCTCAGAGGCTCACTGTGACCGTGCATGTAACCCTTCTCTCTCTACAGACAAGCGTCACAGTCTACTGAGCCATTTTCATCATAAGCCAGCGAGGGAGGTGAGGAGAAGTTATCCTTCCTTGCATAGTCTCTGTTGTCTTCCAGGCTCAGTGATTAATCGGGGGCAAAGGTGAGGGGGGAGCCTGGGTCCACCCTCTACTCCGGGCTCCAGCCCAGGGACCCTAACAGTATCAGCTATGGTAGCTGACCTTTTAGGAACATGACATGTACAATTCCCTGGGCTACTTCCCCCACAGCAGCCCTCACTTCCTCAAGCTCCACTTCACCCTTACCTCAGGGCCTCCTTCCTTGTGCCTGATATGGTGTGTACTACTCAGCCTCTCCAACAGCGCAACTTCCTCCCACAGCTCCTGACATGCACACCCACCTGACTAACTGGGAGGCTTTTACTAGTTTCAGCCAGCCCCTGATTGGCTTCAGGTGTCCCAATCAACCTAGCCTTCTCCCTGCCTTCTGGAAAGTTCTTAATTGGCCCCAGGTGTCTTAATTGACCTGGAGCAGCTGCCATTTCACTTATCCTGGTACCAGGGATTTGTTTAGCTTGGAGCTAATATATCTATCTCCCACTACTTTTCTATAGCCATCCGGCCTTGCCCTGTCACAATAGTTAATAGTAGGTAGTTAGTCTTTAGTGTTAAATTAGAGTACTTAGAGTCCCGACTGGAACTTCGTCCCCAAGTGGAGCATGTCCCGCTCCCCTGGCTTCAAGTCAGGTGCGTCATGCAACAGGCTGATGCAAGTCAGTGACCCACACGACAGCTGCCTGAAGTGTTTTGGGGGAATCCCATAGGAAGGACAAGTGTCGTATTTGTAAAAACTTTCGTCCTTGCACAACTTGGAACTGCCCTGTAACGTCTTCAACAAGGACAAGGTCCAGCTGAGACCATGCCCAGCTTTCCTGCCCAAGGTGGGGGCCTCAGTTTCATTCAAGCCAGGACATTTACTTACTGGTCTTCTTTCCAAAGCTGCATAAGTCAGAGGAGGAGTGTAGACTGCATGCCTTGGACATTAGGTCACTAGCCTTCTACATCGATGGAACCAAGCCATTCCGAAAGTCTATGCAATCACAGTGGCTGACAGGATGAAAGGTCACCCTGTATCCACCCAAAGAAATTTCTCCTTGGATCACTGCCTGCATTTGCTGCTGCTACAATCAATCAAAGGTTCCACCCCCAGCAATTGTCACCATCCACTCGACCAGAGTGCAGGCCTCTTCAGTGGCTTTTCTGGCCCAAGTGCCTATCCAGGACATCTGTAGGGTGGCCACCTGGTTGTCCGTCCATACATTTGTCCCACTGTACACTTACTCAGCAGGCCTGGGACGATGCTGGCTTCGGTAGGGCAGTACTGCAAGCCACAAAACTCTGCACTCTGAGCCCACCTCCGTAGATACTGCTTGTGAGTCATGTAGAATGAAATGGACATGAGCAAGCACTCGAAGAGAGAAAGAAAAGCCTACTTTTCATAACCTTTGTTCTTCGAGATGTGTTGCTCATGTCCATTCCATTACCTGCCCTCCTACCCCCTATCCAAGTTGCTGGCAAGAAGGAACTGAGAGGACATAGGGATAGTGGTTCCTAATATACCGACGTGTGAGCGTAGCACTCTCGGGGGCACCACAGCCGACCCTATAGATACCGCTAAGGGAAAAATCTGACGACTGTGCACATGGGCGCGTACACATCTAGAATGAAGCAACACATCTCGAAGAACAACAGTTGTGAAAGGTATGTAACACGTTTGTGTGTGTTTACCATACTTGAAATGTTAATGATTCCCCCTAGGTTTTGCTTTTTAAAATTTGACTGTGGTGAAAGAAGGAATGTTGATCACACCTCTTCAAACTATTCAGCCTCTTCCTTATTTCCTGCTGTGTGGAGGACAGTAAAGCTGGGATTCTGTAGCAAACAGAAGTTACTCCATTTTGATAATGAGTGAGTGATTCCTAAATGCACATTTCATAAATTGCTTTGTGCTCACATAACATAGGAGGAGTTGGAAGTAATGCTATAGCTAGGTGCTGGCAGGTACATAGAAGGGAATTGTGTAAACGGACAGATGCAGATTTGGGTGTTTGCAATTAAATGGTGTCCAAAGTTACTAGCAGAAGTCATCTCAGGATGAGAAGAGAAAAAAGCAGAGCAGAATGGAACTTCAGAGCATAGCCATTTACTCATGCAGATGCCTAGCAGTGTTGTCCATGCAGCCTGCCTTATACCATATTTATTATGAACCCAGAAAGGCCATAAAGTATTTTAAAAAGTAAGATTGTTTATCTTTTTAGGGAGTTCCAGCTGACTTTTGAAAAAGTCCTTGTTAATGCTATAGACCTTATAATCATAAAATCCATTTATAGCCTTCAGTTACTAAGCAACGAAGGACAAAGTACTGAACTTTTTCACTCATTACTAAATTCTATATGTTAGTGCTCTGGTTTTGTAAGGAAAACATCAGGAAGATAATGCCTAACATCAGATTTCTGATATTTTGTTCTGTTTGTCTAAAGTTAAACCAATCCAAAGGAAAGTGGTTTTTATGTGTTTTGAAGTGTTTCAAAAACAGTTTGACAACCCAAGTCTAGTAAATGGAGTAAAATATCAGAACCCCTGATGTCCAGACTAGTTGCTTTGTACTGATCCCAGCAAGCAGATGACTATGAAATAGTCTTCAATACCTGCATTTTATGGTGCAAAATATGGACCTACATCAACCTACCTTACACTTATATTTGATTGAATGATGTATGCAAACAATGGTTCTCGAAGTGTGATGTGAAGAAAACGTCTCATGTCTAGAGCTGCTCCGTCATCTCCCACTACCTCTTCCATGCTGCCCACTGCTTCTTACATTTCCCATCCCTCCTTGCATGTGGAAATCTAGCCCCAGTGTGAAAGTGTGGCCCTTCTATCATGTGCAGGAGGGTTTTATCTGAAGGCAGGGGCAATGTGGTTGTCTTCTGTACACATGAGAAAGTGAGCTACAGCATTCTGCATGTGCTGGAGTCTGGAGTATTATGATCTGGGGAAACCATGGACTGAATGTCAATCTTTCTTTCTTTTTAATTGAAGGGCAAGATGTGCATGGAGCCCTGGAGAATGCTATGGTGGATACAAGTATGTTGGAAGAATTCCTTGGCAGTGACTTGGAATTTGGAGCCTTGTAAGTATTAGCAATGAGAACTGAACTTGTTAGCACATTTCTTGGGTTCTGTAATCGCAACATTGCTACTGTCTGAACACAACAATCACACCTCAAGTCCCATTCAAATCTGTGTTCTACAGAAAGTAACTTGATCAAACAGAAGTCCTGATCCTTTCTTGAAGCTCTATGTCTTGAAAAAAGAGAGGGAGATGGCAATTGAAACATGATTTTCTTTTAAGGTACAGTAGAGTTAAAGGCATGGATGATACTGAAGGATAGGCTCATTGATAACTTTCACATTAGTTATTGTGGTAAATTTAAACGTGTCAAACATATTACTTTTTTGTGGATAAGAACTGCTGCTTCCATCCTAATGTCCCTTTCATAACTAAGAAACAACTCACTGATCTCTTTAAAAAATAATTTATAAATTACGATACACTATTCAACAGAGCATAATTGAGGACAACTTACTATGGACCACAAATCCATCAGACCTTAAAACACCTTAAAAGATAATTCATCCTAACTGCCAGATGACTGTCATTAAATACAAAAGATTGTTATTCAAAGCCTGAAACCTACCAACACCTGGTCAAAGAATGTTTGGGTGGGGAGGGTAAAACCTCATGCCATTTCTCATTCTGGACGTACACATACACTGCACAGATTTACAATGGGCTAAGTAGGCTATTACTGACCCATTTTCATTCATGAATTATGAATAAACTTTCTCAGTTTGCAGGCAGAGGAAAAAATAAGAATATAAGGAATGCTTTACTTGGATACTTGCGGTCTTAGTTTTTAGTATCACTAAGCATATAGAAAGAACTAGATTACAGATGATTAAACCTCCTTTAAAATGAGACTTCACTTCTCATGACCATATGGTATTGCCAGTTAACAGGTTAAGTAGGAAAAGCCTATTACTCCATATCTACTACCACCGTTATGAATCTACAGTAGATATAATATTATATACTTGTAGATAACTGCTGTATAATCATGTAACTTTTTTTATATATACATAAATAAAAATGTGTGTGGGGGGGAGGCAAAATATCAAATGTATCATATTTTGGGGGCTTAACTGATTTTTAACTATAGTGAAGTGTAGTAACATTTTATTAATTATTAGGTTAACAGTTCAATAACTATTCTTGTCAAAATTCTGTAACTAAAATTACAATTCTCTGCATTGAAGTATGAAAAACAAAACCAAAAATAAAGTTTTACGGAGAAATCCATATAAATCCACATAAAGAGCCTGGGCATATTTAAAATACAGATAAAAGAAAATTATACACAATTCCATTAAAGAGAAAAGTATATTAATACAACTTTTTCTCTGTTTTTTTTGAAAGAAGATATTCATATTATTAAGAAGGAGCAAGGATGCAACGCTGATACAAAAGACATCAGGCATGGTGCAGTGAATATAAAAACTGGCCCAAATAAGTTTTTGCACTTACATTTTGAAATGATCTTTAGGAACAATGCATACTATGTTGCAGGCACAAACAGAGTAGAATCTCAGTGAGTTGCTATTATATGTTTTTTAAAAATTGTGAGTGCCATGGAATACATCATCTACACTTCTCTCCTTTTGCACAGTGAAGCTGACACAATATGTGGTTTTCCCCACCTTTTTCCATAGTAAAGGCAAAAAGTGAGGGGCAAATGAAAAGTAAAACATTGAATTTTTGTTTCCCAAGTGGATACTTAATGGATGTACCAAGTTTGTGATTCAAGTTTATTTCAAACATATAATTTTTTTTTAACACAAAACCATGGTATTTTTCCAACTTGAATCTACAGTAATTTCCTTCCCCTTTCAATGACTGTTTACTTTCCTTCTTCTAGTAGTGTATAAAATATGTTGTTGGACTTTCATTTGAAATATTTTAATCTAAAACAGAAATTAGGTGGGTACCTGAGACAATGTCTGAAACCAGGAAACGTACATACAGTATATAGAAGGGAAGTTGCAGGCTTTTATAGATTTACAGTTCAAATTTTACGAGGCAAATCAGTTTCCTAACTCTAGTTTGTTAAAAGTTAGAAAACAATGTTTAAAATATTAAACACAGTTTTTAAAAGCTCTAGAAATATCTCCTTACTCTGAAGAAAACTTTAAATGTTATTCATACACTCACTTCTTAAAGGGCATTCACCAAGTCACATCTGGTCCAAAATGTAGGTTTTATAAATGTGACATTTTATAAAACCAAGAGCAATAGAACCTTGAAATGCACCACAACATGTAAGTGAAATGGATTGCAAACAAAAGTGAAACTGACTTGTCTTTCACAGTGTGCAAACTAAGATATACAAAATTAAACAGTGTAAATAGTAGAATGTAAACTAGATCACTGAAACTCTATTTTAATCACAAAAGTGTTTGCAATAGAGGTAAGGGCATTTTTGTATTAATGTTTTTAACTTAACAGCATCCCTTTAAATAATTGCTTTCTATTTAACCTTGTTGCAGGGCACTGGGTGTTGTACAAGCAGATAGTGCTCCTCCCCCACCCCCCAAAAAATTCCTTTTGCAATTAGCTTTCTTTTATTAACCTGTCTATTTATAAATCCTACCCATCAATTTCTCAGGCAGCATTTCAAAGTAGAGATTGAGTCTGAAATTTACAAAGGAGCCTATAGGAGTTATGCACCCAACTCTGACTGAATTTCCATTTCCTTTTGCGTTTAAAATAATTCCTACCTTTAACTGAGGGTCTCTTCCAGTTCTGGGAAAATTACAGTGTTATTGCATAGGCAATTCCCTGCCTTGGGCTCCTTTGAAAGTCCCAGCTGGAGTGTATGTGTGAGAGCTGCCTCTTGGCCAACATCAGGAATTGAATGGGGGCGGAGGAGGGGCTCTGCAGCTTGAAATGGAGAGTCAACCTCTTAAGCTGAGAGCTGTAACAGACCCCATGTTGACTGGGCACATTGGGGACATACACTGGCCAGTGGGTTACACATGCAGCTCTTATCTTTACAGACCATTTTAATGTAGTGTGATGTCAGAGACTGGCTTGCATGGTTATGAGCCTAACAAAAACATCATTTGTAATGTATTTTAATTTGTTCAGATTTCTAAAATGCAACCATAGGCACCAAGACTGTTCTGGGCAGCTATCCCATCGGTCGAACAAAGTGGGAGTGGGGTTTTATACATGGTATGAATAGCTGGTCTTAAATGATAAGGTTACGCTGGCTTTTATGCTTTTGCCTCAGCAGGGCTGTGTGCATTTAAAAAAAAAATCTACCAATCCTCTGTATTCCTGAGCATTTTGGGAGTTAGCTATGAACAATACAAATATTGACCCCCTGTTAAGGTCTTCCAAACTGAGCTGAAAAATTACACGGGGATGAAAATGAGTCCAAATAGACTGCCTGGGGGCGCTGAGCAAAGCATGCATCTTGCCTGGAAACCCTGCCCTGAACTCACTCTTTCCCAGTGAGTTTGCAGGGGCCTGGCTCTAGTTTCTATTTGAATCAGACAAATGCAAATTCAACCTCCTTCCATTGTGTCCCGTGCCCTCTCCTCTCTACTATTCCTACTTTGCATCTCTTAATTTCCACAGCGCTGAAGTTCTGGAGGCCAAAGCATAAGCCAGAACAAATTGTCTAAAGCTGATAGCTTCTGCTGATGAAGATACTGGGCGTCTCCCATCCACAGCCTAGAGAGAAAGGGAATTTTAAATTTTTATAGGCAGGCCAAGCCTTTAAGGCTACCAGGTCCATATGTTATGAATTACTCATGTGGTTTGAGGTAGTTAAAGATTGGCTTATGATTATTATGCATTTCTTTTCTTAGTGAAATAAAAGTATCCTTTTCATCTCTAGGCAAAGCCTGTTACCAGAATCACCGCCAGATTCAGGATCAGAACCATATTCTCCAGCACAATTGAAGGGTGGGTTGTGCGAGTTCTAATCTTACTGTACTTATTAGCATTCTTTCTATTCTCTTTATGATTAAAATGTTTCATTTGTTACTCCTTGCAGCTTTACATTATGATGCTTCAGGGCCAACTGGACTGCGGCCGTCACTTTCCTTCCCTTCTGCTGGGGCACCCGATACATTTCTTTGTAGATACCCTGACAGTTTCTCTGACGTGAGCACCAATGGACATTCTTGCGGTGTTCCTCAAGACTGCTGTCTCAAGACAGATAATGCCACGTCTCCATGGAATACTTCTATATCCTCCAGCTGTCTGGGTTTAAATTATTCCTACCTTCAGCCAAGGGCCGATCATAGTGCTGGGTAAGGTATAATTCTATTATGTAGGAAGGAAGGCAGATACAGAAGAGGGAAGGTGGCAGCTGTTCTTAAGAGCTATATGGTTTCAGTCTGGAAAGAACTACGTGTAGAAAAATACTGGTGGGTGCAAGTTTCTCCACATGGTGGCTCTGTTTAGACATTTTATGGGATCCTTATCAGCTATTGTTCTTTAAGCACCATGTTTTAAAGATTAAAAGTCAGATTAAAACCAAAAGCAATTCAATTCAATAAAAAGTTACAAGGTTAGAGAGAGATTGTAAGCTAATGAGTAGCTGGGATGGCAGAAATATCTCTGGTATTTTACAACACCCATTTGAGGGATTTTATTTTCATGAGTTAACATTCTGACGTGAGGCATGAGAAAAACCAGCTCCTCTTACTCGTGTGATAAAACCGAATACTCGTTATATACTTGATATAGTCTTCAGCCACCAAAATGTGTTGGGTGCTTAATAATAAAACAAATAAAGATTAAGGCAAAAGCTTTCCCTCAGTGACTAATCAAAATACCTTGGCAGGCAAAGGGAAAGGGTAACCATCCCCCAGGTTGTGGACTGGAACCTATTTTGGCTTATAGCCCTTGCCCCTACACCTGTCTGGGTGGCAAATAAAAGGTCTCAAGGATCCGTATAGCGGCAGATCCTCCAGCCCTGTCTCTTCTCCCATGTGGAACTAGACTCCATGCTGCACAAGAGGTGCATCATATCCCCCTTCTCCTCATATAGCAGAAACACTGTAAATGGTCTTTTTCCTTCTCCACAGAGGAGGGAACAGAGTTTGCCCCTGTCTGACTAAACCCATTCAGGAATAAGGCTGGGATTTTAGTACAACTGGCCCAAAACAAATGCAATCTCTGTGGTGTGCTGTGTGTGTAAAACTTGCTTTAAAAAGGGTGAATTCCTTGGTCACATGGAATAAAAAGGACACTGGTATTTAAGACTGAAAAGCATAAGTCACTTAATTCAGTAAAAATAAAACAGAATCGGAACTCGAGTGAAAATTCTGTTAGAAATCAGGTACATTGGTGTTACCTTATACATTTAGTTATTCTGTGGAGTACTAATGTACAATGTACTTTTTTTTAAGTATTTCCCTGGCATCAGCTAAAAAGAGAAGGCACTCACAATTGTCAGAAGATGCCACTGATTCTCCACCATGGACTAACAACTCTCAGCAGGGTAAGTGTTTCATATTGTTGACCACTAGGACATTTTGAAAGTCACGCTAATGCTGGCTCAGAAAAGATAACAGTATTAAACCTGACAGGACAGGCTCCTTCAAACAATTTTCTTCACTGTTTGCTCAAAAGTGAGGAACTATCTGTTTTTGCAGGTTACAGATGAAACTTTAAATGTTCACACTCACTGAGTGCACTCTTCAGCCAAAGGGTTCTGTCCTTCTTACCTGCGTGAGCCTGCGGAACGTAAGGGATTCTGTACTCTGTTGACCTAGTCAACAAAAGTTCACTAGGGCATGGAAACCATCTTGGGTCAGCTTAACAGGTGATTAATGTGGGGGGCAGAAGGAAGGAAGAGAATGCATTTCAGCGTCACTCGCCATCTGATTTGACAGCTCCCTTTCTTCTATAAAATGTACCTATATAAGGGTCTGATAAAAAGCTTTTTATTGTTTTCCCCCCAACATTCATGTAATTCAGGGTTTTATCATGATGAAAATGCTGAGTCTATAATCGTCCATATGTACCAAAAGACTCATTGGGCTTCTACAGGATTGGATCAACTTTGGCATATGAGATTGTATGTAACCGAATAGTTAGTTCACAATGAACAATTTATCTGATGAATTTAAGCCTTTTAGTGAGAAGCTTGTATTTAGCTGTGACACTTTGTACATTCCCCAGACCTGAAGAAGAGCTCTGTGTAGCTTGAAAGCTTGTCTCTCTCACCAGCAGAAGTTAGTCCAATAAAAGATATTACCTCACCCACCTTGTCTCTCTAATATCCTGGGACTGACACAGCTACAACAAAACTGCATAGTCAGAAGTCTGTCACTCTTTCAGACTTATAAGTTGTTTGAAATTATTAGATCAATTTTTGTGGTGGTTTCTTTTATCAACTAGTATATGGATTGACCACAAACCTTTCTTTAAGTATCTGTTGTTTGAGCTGTGTGGTAAATTGTGATTGGTCAGATGAGTCCCATAATATTGCTACTATTCCTGATGGAATGGATAAACGAGCAGTTGTAGATGCTTGCTTATGTGAATTTAAAATGTTAGGTTTTAATAATGGCGATACAGCTTTGAAATTTGCTCTGTGCAAACATTAATGTCAGTAAAACCCAGTGGCTCAATTTTAGTGGACTGTGAACACACAAGGGGCTCAAACATGGCAGAAGAAAATTAGTTTAAAAATCAAAATGAGTAACCAGAGAACACTGTTTGTAGTATTCACCCAGCTGTCTGTCAGAAACACAGTTATTGCAGCTAGGGGCTCTGGGCTGCAATTATTTCAACAGTGCTGTGCTTTTTCTGTCACACCATGCCGCCTCAGGCCACATAAGGATTCTTAGATTGCTTGCTCACTGTAGTGTACGCTATATTCTGGACTCCACTCCATTTATTTGTCTCCCACATGAAGTGCTCCTCAGCCGTCATGACATGTGGAGTATCTCAAGCATCAGCATTGACGCTGGCTGCTTCAAGCTGATGTAATCGGCAGTCTGGGATGTTTCTCATGATAAAGCATTAAACAGTGATTGGCCAGCCAGTTTGAATGGCTCAATGTTGCTTCTTTCTTTTCTTTCTTTTTCTTTTTTTTTTTTGCTATGGAATTAAATACTTGTTAGTTTGGACTGGTGGATTTTTTTATTTTAAGCTTATCGCAAGGGGGGTATTTGATAATTCTGGCATTTCTTCTTTCTTTGCTAGATCTTGTCACAAAATGATTATTTCAAAAATTAAAATGCTTAGCTGACAAATGATTTTTTTGCCATGTAAAAGTTGTCTTTTTCGGGGTGGGGGAGAGTAGAAGAATTAAAAGCAGTGCTACCTGAGTGATATCTCAGAGCATGAAAGGTAAAAAAACAAATACTCTGTGACAATAAAATAAGGCAGGAAAATATTTTTGGAATAGCTACGAAGGAAAACAATGTTTTTTTTATTTGCTGGTCTTCTGCAGTGTTACAGGCTAGCCCTGGCATGTAGCAAATGAACTGTGGCATTTGTCTCTTCACAGTGACAGTAAAGGACTGTGGCACTGAAGTGCAAGACTATGACAGCGATGGACAGAATGTAGCGGCTGTGGACAAATGTTATCAGGCTCTAACATGGCAGCCATATCAAACTTCTCACTGGAGCAGCTTATTTAACTATAGTTACGAAACACTGTAAGCACAGATGTTTACACTTGGATTTATTTTTGTTTGTTTGCACTGAGCTGCTGAAATAAATGGTACATGTAGTTTTCAGAATGAAATGAGGTGGGGAGGGAAAGTGACAGTCAGAAGTGAGGATGAATCTGATCACCAGATTTTAAGGAATCACTGAAGGTTCATGCCAAGCATTCTGATATATTGTTTTCAGCACAGCAGAAGGACTCTAAATCAGGTGGCTTCAGGCATGAGAACACTTCCAAGCTAACTTAAATCTATTTGATTTTTTTTCTCCTTTTGGCAAGACAGTTTGGAGCAAATAACTATTGCACATACTGCACATCACCTTCTCATGGCCTAAGGTCCTCTTAAGGTAGTTACCTTTGTTACTTTGTTATTGCTGCATGGGCTCTTGTAACCTATGCAACGAGGTTTTAATATTGTGCACCTGTTTTGCCTGTACAGACACAGAATTTTGCAGCAGCAACAAAAGGGGAAAAAAACCTCCCCAATATCAACATACCACCTTCAGAAAGGTCACTGCAAGTTCAGCCCTCCCTCCATCCCCCAATTTTCTATGTTCTCCTATTCAGAGAACATTTTTTTAGCAGAGATCCTTCCATGTCAGCTTGTTTATCTCCCAGGGTTGCAGCAATTAGTCACTGTGCACAGTAGAGAAGCCTTTTAAGTGCTAGGGTTAACTTGTATTTTCCTCCCGCTCCACCCTCCAAAAATAAAAAAAACACTTGCCAAAAAGAACACTTTCCAAAAAAGGTTAATTTGGGTGCATCATGTTCAGCCCTGAACACTAGTGTCTTCCATTTATGCACAGACAGCACTATGTAGCTGCAATATGAGGTGTGGGGTTTTTTTTTAAAACACAACCCCATGCTGAAGGGATTCAGAGTAGCAGCTGTGTTAGGCTGTATTCGCAAAAAAAAAAAAAAAGGAGTATTTGTGTACTTAGTCTCTAAGGTGCCACAAGTACTCCTTTTCTTTTTACTCTGAAGAGACTGTCTTACGGGTGAGCCAATAGTTCAATGTCTCTGCCTTTCAAACCTTGGTGCCTTTGCTGGGAAAGCCTACGAGCCTCCCAGTCGGCTTGGAGAGGTGATTGTGGCCTGGATACCTCTCCACAAGGAAGTGGCCTGCCACAGCCAATATATTGCACATCCACTTTTAGTCAATGGCTACATTTGAGCTGTGAATTAGAGGTGATAGGCTCTGAATCCAGTCTTATCAGCTATTTAGTTCCCCAGATGTTGAACACTTAAAACAGATGTACTTTTTTGGCGCATTAAATCAAGGAACAGATACTATGATGATTACCATAAAAGTACCTAACTAGATAAATTATGACCATTATTTGGTCACTTAGGGGATTAGCATCTTTTTTTTTTTTTTTTGAGTATAGGTCCATGTTAGTAGTCTTTCTCCCAAGATGCATTGTAGTTATGATCTGTGTACAGAATTTCTCTGCTTCCTGATATTATATCCTGTTTGTGTCAAAAGAACGTTCGTATTATCACTGCTAAGTCTAGATAGATTGTCATTGAGCCTAAAAAACCTTACTGTTTCCTCTTTTTTTAGAATTTTGTTTCTAAGAAAAAATTACCATTTTCTTTTTAATCTTTTGGTATTTTCACCGTCACAGTTTACAGCAGATGGGATTCCATTCTGAAACATGTCTCGAGCCAATTTGTTCTTGTTATAAAAGCTAAGATGAGATGGAGCTAAAATTCTAGATCTGAAAATTCCCTTGTTCTGGGAAAATTTAAATCTGAGCTGTGTGGCTCTGGCCTGTTTCTATTAAAAAAAAAAATTCTCAAATTTCAGCTAACTCTTAAGTCATGGGTTAAGATTTTCAAAGGTAACTGCTGATTTTTGTGGGCCTCAGTTTTGGGATATCCCATCTGAAACCCCTGAAAGTGGCCTGAGTTTTCAGAGGGTGGATACTCCATACTTTCAGAAAAGATGGCCCCTTTATGGTGTCTCAATTTGGACACCCAAAATTACTAGTTATTTCTGAAAATTCTGGCTATTGAGTGTTAGTTTTTCAGCCTTCAGCAGTCAGAATGTAAATGCTAATTAAAATTAAGTCAGGTGGTGATCCTGCAAACACTCAAGAATGGGCTTTATGTTATACACATTAGTAGTCCCATTAAGTGCAATGGAGCTATTCATGTGTGAAAATGTAAGCACATGCACACATTTTCCCAGGATTCTGGCCAGTATATATTTGAGACATCAGTAATCCTAACTGCAGGAATGCAGTTCATGTAATCTTAAACTCACAGAATCTGTGAAATGAATAAACTTCCTGGAGACTTCAAATCAAGAAAACGAGAATAAATCTGTTTATTTTTAATTCCTAGCTACAAGTGCAAAAATTAGGAGGAGGAAAAAGTAATTCAGTGTTTATTTAGGGCAGCCAGTCTCAAACTATGGGTTGGGACCCCAAAGTGGGTCCCAATCCTGTTTTAATGGGGTCACCAGGGCTCGTGTTTGACTTGCTGGGGCCCGGGGCCAAAGTCGAAGTGTGAATCCCACCACCCAGGGCTGAAGCCCAAGGGCTTCATGCCTGGGCGGCAGGATCAGGCTTCAGTCCTGGGTGGCAGGGCTTAGGTTACAGGCTACCTGCCTGGGGCTTGAAGCCCTTGGGCTTCGGCTTTGGCCCCCCCACCCAGGGTGGTGGGAGTAGAGCTTTGGCTTTGCCCCCATCTCGCCTGAGTGGGCAGGGCTTGGGTGGGCTCAAGCTTCAGTCCCCCTCATGGGGTCGTGTAGTAATTTTTGTTGTCAGAAAGGGGCTGTGATGCCATGAAGTTTGAGAACCCCTGATATAGGGGAAACAGAATTACATGTTTATATAAAAAAAACCCTAATCTGTTTATTTTCAAGTGCAAAAATGTTTACAACTCCCTTTAAACATTTAAATCCATCAGTTAACAAACTCGCCTCCACTTGCACTCTATCTATTTAATTTGCTGCTGCTGCTGCTCAACGATTTATTTACAGCTACATTTTAAAGAGATGTGTAAGGCATTGTTAGTCAGTGCACTAGAAATGGCCTCATGTCACGGCTGACTGCTTTCATAACACACATACAGGGCATGATCTTCACTGTTTTATGTGCGTGATTATACTTTTTCACATGAGCAACTTTACTGACATCAGTTGGACCACTTGTGCATAAACCTTCGTATGTCCTGGGCCTGAAGGTTCTGATCTTGCAGCCCCTCTGACCATGGAACTGATATCGACTTCATTGGCAGCTCCATGTGTGGAGGGCTTGAAGGAGTGGGGCTCTCAGTCTGTGATTTAACTCTGTGGATCAGATTACACCTCCCCTTAGATGAGTGGGAAGAAAGGTATGAGAGAACATTTCTCTTCCCCTCCCATACACCTTGGGCCTCTGCATGGAGTCCACACAGAGTCCCTCCCAGTGCTATGAAAGAAATACTGTTGGATTTGCTAGCAACCCAGGCAGAGGTGTGCTGATGTGGAGTGTATTCCAGGAAAGCTGCACTGGAGGAGCACTGTCAACATTACAGAGGCATAGACAGGTGAAGCATGCTGTCTCCTCATGCTAGCATTCCAGCCGTCTGCCTCCTCCCCAACCGCACCACGGCTCAGACTCATAAGAAATATCACTGAGCCCTAGTTAGGCAAAGGAACAGGCTCAGCACCTTCAAATCCCAATAAAACTCCTTGCAAAATCAGGCCTAGATACTCCATGTGTTTCTTAACTGCTTTATGAAGATGTGCCTGGGTACAGTAGGTAAGAATCCAACCATGACAGTACTCTTCAGAATAACCTTCAACCCAAATCATTCCTCTTGGGGAAGGAAAAGCTGTACTTCTATTTCTTGACCTGTGTGTCTGCATTGAAGCAAATGTTCAGAAATTGCTTTAAATCGTCATCTTATAAATTGGCATTGCCCTTACCTAGAAGAAATTTCAAAATTTATATAGAGGCTTAAGGAGTTTCTTCAGCGATGATGCTTTTAAAACCTGCTATACTCATTATTACTTATGTTAAAAAATAAGGGAGTTCAGAAGCAATATGGTAGTTTATGAAGCCTTTTTATCTTTGCTCTATATGCCAGAAAATCTATGATTAAAGTTTGTTCAGAAGATGATAGTCTTTATAAATCTTTTGTAAAATATTTATATTAAATCCTTCCAACCTATAATGACCAAATAAATGGATTAGTCTTGAAAAGTTGTCATTAATGGTTGTGCTAATGAGGGGTTCCATAGTGGAACTTGATCATTATCATCAAATCCCTCATTAATGAGGAAAGTCATTCTTCGTATCTGGAAGATTTGCCGTGTAGTCCTGTTACTTCAAGATTATCAGTCACTTATGTCAGCAGACTGCAACCATTGTCTGGGTGGCTAATTTGCTGGATCTTTCTGAAGATCTTTTGACCCCTTTGCCTGATGTGCTCTGAATCAGGGAATATAAAGACAGAGAACTTTTCTCTCTAGCTGATAAATTATCCCTTCCAATAAGTAGAATAGGGTTCCATTACTTTGTGGATGAGGAACAGTACTATAAAACAGTGCTTTGTGGAGATCTCTCCAGATGTGTCAACTGTTGTATGTTTGGCCTGAGTAAAACCCTACTCCACTTCAAAAGCTACTGTGAAAGTGTTTGGCTGCATGAATTCCGGAACAAAGCAAGATGTCTACTTGGCTGATTGGCACGTCAATAAACACAACGCATTTTCAGCTCAGCTACTTACAGTGGTGCATTTTGAGCTCTGGGAATAAACTGATATGGTTTGGAGGTATGCTTTTCTATATGATTTGTAAGCGAGAATTGTGTAAATTTCCCCCACTCTTAACCTTCCTATATGTAAGGTGCCAGAGTAGAATTACAAGTCAATTTAAAAAGAATTCCTAGTCCTACCCTTATGAAGATAAAAGAACAACACATGCATAGGTGCCGACTTCTTCTGGCTCTGGTGGGTGCTTGGCCTGCCTCTGCTCCCACCCCGCCCCGCCTCCAACCCCTTCCCCAAAGTCCCTACCCCAACTCTACCCCCTCCCTGCCCCTATTCAATTCGTTCCCCAAATCCCCGCCCCAGCCCCACCTCTTTGCCGCTTCCTTCCCTGAGCACACCATGTTCCCGCTCCTCCCCCCTCCCTCCCAGAGCTTGCTACAGCTGTTTGGCGGTGGAAAGCATGGGAGGGAGGGAGGGAGGATTGGAGACGCTGTGCGCTGGGAGGAGTCGGTGGAGGAGGAGGTGAGGCGGCGGGGTGGGGCAGGGAGCTTGACTGCTAGTGGGTGCAGAGCACCCACTAATTTTTCCCCGTGGGTGCTCGAGTCCCGGAGCACCCACAGAGTCAGCATGTACACATGTAGATCTGTTGCTTGAGATTATACATAATCCCACTTTCATTTAATCCGTGTTACACTGTTGCAAAAAAATCAACATCATTCTGGGATGTATTAGCAGGAGTGTTTTAAGCAAGACACGAGAAGTAATTCTGCCACTCTACTCCGTGCTGATTAGGCCTCAGCTGGAGTATTGTGTCCAGTTCTGGGCACCACATTTCAGGAAAGATGTGGACAAACTGGAGAAAGTCCAGAGAAGAGCAACAAAAATGATTAAAGGTCTAGAAAACATGACCTATGAGGGAACACTGAAAAAACTGGGTTTGTTTAGTTTGGAAAAGAGAAGACTGAGAGGGGACATAACAGTTTTCAAGTACATAAAAGGTTGTTACAAGGAGGAGGGAGAAAAATTGTTGTTCTTAACCTCTGAGAATAGGACAAGAAGCAATGAGCTTAAATTTCAGCAAGGGAGGTTTAGGTGTCAGACATTAGGAAAAACTTTTGTCAGAGTGGTTAAGCACTGGAATAAATTGCCTAAGGAGTTTGTGGAATCTCCATCATTCAAGATTTTTAAGAGCAGGTTAGACAAACACCTGTCAGGAATGGTCTATATAATACTTCGTCCTGCTATGAGTGCAGGGGACTGGACTAGATGACCTCTCAAGGTCCCTTCCAGTCCTAGGATTTCATTATTTAACTCCACCCAAAGGAACATGAGCAGGGTTTGTCACTGAAATGTATGTTTGCTTACTGCAGCTGTTCTTTATTCCTGTTTTCGTAGCCCTGATGTAGGATACCACATTGTCACAGACAAAGGATTTAATTTTTCAACAGCAGATGATGCTTTTGTATGCCAGAAGAAGAACCATTTCCAGATCACAGTCCACATCAGTGTTGTTGGGAATCCAAAATATGTCAAAACCCAGCAGGGGTTGAAACCTATCGAAAAGTTTTACTTGAAAACTTTTGGAATTAAGGTAATTCTCCCTGTGCTTTTAATTTGTCTTCATTATAAGTATGTGATTATCAGTAGAGCAGGAGGAATAGTGCAAAAAGCATTTGCAGTAATTTATTTGAATAAAAAACGGAATTCATTTCATTACTGTTGACCCTTTTTGTTAGTTTTTTGGTGTCTGGTAGAATGGGCAACATTTTGTTCATCAGGATGTGTTCAGATAGTGAGATTGTGCACACCTGTGCAGATGTGTGCTGAAGGGTGCAATGTTTGTACAGCTATCATAACACTGATTTCCCTCCTGTTAGTTTGTCATCCAATCAGGGAATGTAGATGGTACCATATGACTTAGGTGGTCAATCACATACCATGAATAAGGACTAATTAAAAAAAGTAGTTCACAAAAATGGTAAAAATCGAATTCTATTCCCAGACAATCCACAAACAGAAAAAGGGCTAAACTGGTCATTATGAACAATTCTGCCAGCTCGATTTATCAGGCTTACTGTATACATAAACAGTCAGGGGTGGGAAGATGGTACATGATTTGGGTGGGGAATGATAGTTTAGAGTGGAATTTCTGCACAACAAAAGTGGAGGTCATCTTTGGATGATGGCAGAGGCCTGAATCTATGAAATTTAACCAAGCTCTCTGCAGCCAGTCAAGTGGAATCCAAAATTTCATTTCTCATCCTCAATTCCTTTTGTGTATAGCAATGCTCTTGTATTCAAATTCCCTTCTGTCTGAAAGATTTGCCCTAGGTTTTATTTACCAGAAGAGGGTAGTGGTTTTAAATATTTGTATAGGTATTTTTAAAGGATACTGTAGTTAATAACTTTGCTTCGCTTCATGCTTCTTAGAACTCTAATACATAGTTAACTGGTGGAACTCACTGTCACATGGTATTATTGAAAAAAGAGCTTGACAGGATTGGGAAAAGGTTTAGACATGTCTAAAAGAATTTCTGGAATTTCCTGGTTTGTATAAATAGTCATAAAAGATATCCACACTCATGCTTCAGGACATAAACCAACCGTTAACAACTTGGGATCAGGAAGAAACTTCCCCCTTGACGTATTATTGCATAACTGTCCATGAAGGAGGCTTTGAAATCTCCGTTACTTACTGGCTACGGTGGGATCCATGAGTCTGGACTAGTGAAACACTGCTCTGAACAGGTGGCGATTCCTATGTCGCTATATATGTGGTTCCACAACAATTGAGAGAGTTTGGTTTTCTAATTAATTTGTATATTGACGCTTGGTCTATTCTCACTACAACCTTTTACATTTATTTGTGAGAAAATTAACCTGTTAAAAGTGTAACCTGTCACGTTTTCAAATTTGTACTTGAAAAGGTTATTTCCTTTTAATTATAGGCGGACGCCCCAAATCAGATAATCACCATTGAACAGTCTCAGTCGGACCGAAGCAAAAAATCTTTCAATCCTGTTAAGTAAGAATTTTTTTCTCCCTCCCAATTCTCCTCACCAGAAATTGTTGTTCCATGGCAAATAGATAGTAATTCTAGGCCTGGCTCTACAGTCTTTATTCAAGCAAAACTCTAATTGACTTTACTGAGTCACAAAGTGAGGAGTGCATGTCAGCCCTGGAGCTGGGGGAGAGGCTCCAGCTGTGAGCTCCACCAGGGGGAGCCCAAGACAAAATGTGAAATAATAGCAGCGGTGAAACTGACGAGTGTCGATTTCATTGCTGGTAGGCTTCTTCCTGTGAAATTGAGCCCTGGACCGAGCTCACAGCTCAACCCTGGTGACTGGGAGGGCTCCAGATATGAGCCCAGCATGGCTGTCAGTTCCCCACAATGCCCCGCTACAATTTGTGTAAGTGCTCCTGGTGAGGACACGCACCACCAGCAGAAGGAGGGCAGTGTGGACACCAACAGCTGATTTCATTACTGCTGTGGCTGACCTAACTTAAGTCGACCTAATATTGTAGTGTAGACAAGCCCTAAGACAAACTTACTGAAAGCCTTTTGTACTTCCTCATACTTCCTTTTCCTCTCGCTGCTGATAGTCAGGCTATTTGTGTCAATATCAGACATCTCCTTTCTAAACCTGCTTCCCCTGATTTATTGCCTGATATCCTCATCCAGTGTTGCAACATCATAGCCATTCTCCTGAACTATTAATGTCTCAGTTGGTTTATGTAAAAAGGCCCTTGTCTCTCTGAAACACAAGAAATGCTTTTTTTGGGGGGGTGGGAGGGCACTTTATTTTTGGTAAAACACGTTTGCTAGAGGATTCTTTTAATTTTGATGACATATATGTCTTTATTGTAGCAGGTGCCCAATGGTTGTGTAGAAATGCACATTCCCCTTCACATCAGCAACCAATCCAACAAAAAGCAAAGAGACCTGAGATTTTTAATTTATATGCAGAGCTCCTGAACACTTGGGACTTATACCAGAACAACAGTGTTTAGAGGAGTCCCTGACAGCATGGACCCCCAGAGCACTAGAGAGCCAGAAGCAGAAGAGGGGGCACTGGAGTTGATTTGGAGATGTGGGGCACAGATGGCCCGGAAATCTCCAGCGATCTACAAGATCTGTGTGTTCCAGGCACTCAGAACTGCCTGTTCCATCTGAAATTTAGGGGGATGGTTAAGAAAAATGGCAAGGGGAAGTGTGCATGTCAAAGCCTACTCCTAATGCGGGAGAAGTTCTGCAAGGATTTCCTCTCCTCCGGCTCCCTCCTGTGTGCACCGTTATATTTTATAATGAAAGGCAGGAAGAGCTGGTCCCATAGTATTAATCCAATAATGTATAGGTCTAGTGGATACAGAGTCTGCTTTATTTTTCAGTTCAACTCCTATTCTCTGAGTTTACTTAAAATCTGTCTGTCAGATGGATCACAAAAAAAAATGTATGTACATTTTTGGAAAAGTTTGAAAAACAAAACAAAAAAGACCTTTTAGCTGCAGAAGCAAAATATAATGTACAGCAGAACAGAACAAAAAAAAATTCTATAGGGGAGTAGTTTCTGTCTAAAAACCAGTGTGTTTATATCACATGTATCTTAGTAGTTTGACCTCTGTTAAACACTTCCCTTTTGTTACTAGTATAAATATTTCAGTTGCAGTCATGGACTGGAATTGACTGCGTCCTATGACCGAACATTTGCTTGTGGTCGTAGAAATTTTGACAAAAATAACTCTTTCACACAGCAGTGTGATTTATAGGTAAATTCATACCACTTTTCTACATGGATAAAAACATCTGACCAAAAACATTTTGGATGTAGAACATGCCAAGAGAAAAGCAGCAAAATTCTATAATAGAGCTCTGTGTGGTTCAAAAGCTTCTCTCTAACCAACAGAAGTTGGTCCAGTAAAAGATATTACCTCACCCATTTTTTCTCTCTAATATCCTCGGTCCGACATGGCTACAAAAACACTGCATGTCATATAGATACGACGTAGAGGAAAAATCGCCACATTAAGTTTCAGAAAAGGTTACATCTCCTATTCAAAAATCCACAGAGGTGAACGCTGAATTGGGAAATGGGGGACAGATTAGCCCGTAGACTTTTCCGCCATGGTTCTTTGACTAGCTACCAAGGGATGGATTCTCAGCTGGTGTAACTTGATGTTGTGCCACTGACCCTGAAGGAGTAACACTGATTTACACCAGATGAAAAGCGAGTAACTGGACGATTCTTTGTCCATGAAAAAATTCATCATTACATGCAATAGTGGACACGAAAATGCAAATCAGATATAGGTAAAAACAAACAGGAGAGAAATTATGGTTTGGTTAATGTGTTACTGTAGGTTGAATGATCTATGGTAGTATCCTAAATTAGCAACAAATACCCATGTATGTCAATGGGCCTATTATGTGCAGCTATGCATGGCTCTTGGTGCAGAGATACTTAGTATATGAATATTACTAAGAACCCAAATATTCCCGCTCTTGATTGGGTACCGTATACGATTGACTACATTCACCCCCTTACTGAACTACCTGACGGATTGTTGTGATGGATTGATTAATGTGAGTCTGATGTGCTTTGGCACCAAAGTTGAAAGGTGCCATAAAAGAAGAAAATGTGACATTTTTATAAGTGGGGGAGCATTGCACATGTACTGAGGTGCCTCTGCTGTCAGCTCAGTATATAAAATCAGAAAAATGAAGCATATTAATCAGCTTGAGCAAACCTGCAGGACAATCGGAAGTGGTCTAGGTGGAGGGTGGTGGTTTGCCTCTTAACTTGTTTCCTTTTTCTCTTTTAGACTTGATCTACCAGCAGACCAGGCAACCAAAGTGACATTGGGAAGGTTACATTTCAGTGAAACAACAGCAAATAACATGAGAAAAAAGGGGAAACCTAATCCTGACCAAAGGTAGAGTGATGGTCCTCTGGGGGGCGGGAGTGTAAGGGAGGCGTGACCTGGCTTACAATGAGGCAGATATAGTCTGTGAAAGTTTGTGTTGCCAGCTCTCATGATTTTATCTTGAGTTTTATGGTCTTTGGTGTCTTTCTTGAAGACCCAGCTCCTGAAGTTTTAGAATTACGTGAGAGTCTGTTTTCATTTTACTACCAAAAAAAGAAAAGTTTCTAGTCCTCATGGTTGCAGCACAAAGCTGGAGAATATCACCCAGATTATACTTTAATGGCTCGGAAACCAGAATGCAAATAAAAAGAAACCTAGATATAGAGTTTAAAAGCTTATTTATTTGTAGCCAATCTCATGAGTTTTTGGGGGCCTGATACATGATTTCTTGAATGGTTGGAGTTAGCAATACTGAAATCTTTCTATTGACTTCAATGAGCATTGGCTCCAAAGAGTATTTAACAGAGAATGAACAAAACAGAGAGTAAGAAGTGTTAATTTTCCTCCAATTCTGCAAAATAAGTTGTATTTTAAACATACTACTATTGTTGGTAGAATAATTTGGCCAGAAAAATAGTGAGACAGTCAGAGTCTGGACCCCAAGAGGAGGGGAAACGGGGACTGGCAGGGTTGTAGGAGTAACCAGGCTGATGGAAGCCAGGGTGAGACCTTTATGTTGGCAGACTGGCTACTGTTATCAGGGCTCTGAGCTATGGCAGCATAGTATTAAGACACCCAAAATTATAAGGCAGGCAGTGACAGAAGCCCTTAATGGTCAGGGTGGTCCCCTACAGTCACAGATACGTTATGCCTGTGAGATTATTTCAGCTTTCTTGTGAAGTCATTGAAATTAATTTCATATTAGATACTTCATGCTGGTGGTTGGACTATATGCTGTCAGTCAGGACCAGTCCTATTTATTGTCTGCACATGTCTCTGAAAGGATCATTGTGAGGGTAGGTACAAGTTTATTTGAACCACGTTCTGATTTTCTTTTCACAAGGGAGAATCTTTTGTTTATTGTTGGGCAGCGTGCATTTTATAATTGTTTGTAGTACACATGGTGATTTAGGGATCTTCATGTTTTTGAGGGCTTGTTGTGAGGCTATAAATAGTTCTGTATATCTGTGTGTGTGCATGTGTGAAAGATGGACATGTTTTAAGAGGAGTACATATTGAGAAGGGAGTGAGAAGACATTCAAAAATATGGGGAATTTTAGAAAGCTCTTGGATTGTTTTTAAAGTATGCGCAGTTTATAATCTACAATAGGCACCTTTTGAACAATTAATTTTTGAAAAAGCGTATGTGTTTGTATCATATTTAGGAAAAGGAATTTAGAGTAAGGGACGACTTTTGCTCTGTCCTTTGAAGACCACATTTAGGGCAGATCCAATTGGACCCAATTCTGCTCATTTTTACATATGCCAGGAATCCTCCTAAATAGGACTACCCATGCGAGAAATGTCTACAGGATGGGCCCATGAGGGGTAGTCTTCCCATGATTTTTAGACTGCAGTTCTATTTTATGAAGAGTAACTCAAAATGGCATTCTGAAGTTCCGTATTTACTATCTCTTGATTATTTTTGTATCAATTGTGCTCAGTTTACAAATAATAATTTCTAACTTCTGGGCCTGCGAACTGTCTGAGATTGGGAGTCAAAAACTTCCCAGTCCATGTCTCCTCACCCATGTCAAATTTTCTGCAGGCTAATTTATGTCCTTCATGACACCTGTGCAGTCCCATTGCTTTCAATGGGCTTAGTACTGGAACTTAGTAAACAACTGTGTTGATGAGGTACAAGGTAGGATAGAACCCACAGCTCATGCTGTTGTAATTGTGTTGACTCTGCAGGGTTAAAAGGAGCTGAAAACAGTGAACCTTTATTTTTCTCATTGTAGTAAAATACATTTGACTCTGAATACACGAAAGGAATAGATATGCTAAATAAAAAAGCTATTTTTTATAATCACCATTGGACTGCACTTGAAAAGGAAAAGTTCATGTTCTTTTTTTGTAGAAATATTGAGAATTAAATAAGATGAAAGAGAACTAGCATGCAGAGCTGAAAAAAGAATAGATTTTGCAGTTCACTGTCAATGCCAACAAAACAAAAACACCACAAATTGTTTTCTGTTGAACCGCAAATGATTTTTTTAAAAGTTTTTGGTGAATTAAAAAAATTCTGGGTGAACGAAACATTTTGTTTTGATTTGAGCATTTGTAAACAGTTTTATTTTAAAATAAAATTAAAGGTAATTTCAAACCAAAGTGATTTCAGACAGAAAAACTGAATCATTTAGTTTCAAAAAATGTCAAAGTGAAACATTTGATTTTTTTCAAAATGGACAACTTAGCAAAACCGATGTGAATTTGCTAAATGTTTTTCACTGAAAAAAGTTTTCATTGAAAAATTTCACCCAGCTCTAATTACATATGCCACTGACCTATTATCAGAAACATTTAATGTTTTTCTTTTTAATAACATACCTACTTCTTATATAGTACTTTTCATCAGTAGATCTCAAAGAGCTGTAGAAATGAGATCATATACATAGCTACTATAGTCATGTAGTATTTTTTGTGTGTGATACATGTACTTCATAACAATTTAATAGTTTGTAATAACTAGGCCTAGGTCCTCCCCTTCCCCCTTTAGTTTAGTTGGGGGGGGGGCATGGGGCAGGGCAGTAATTGCTGCAGTCTGTTCATTTTTGTTATAAACATTTTTTTTAAATTGCCCAGGTGCTGAGAGCTTGGGCTGGGTGTTCTTTTGTGGGTGGATTTAGTATACGTTTCTATAAATCAACTAATGAGGTCTGTGCTACTTTATCTCTCCTGTAGCCTCTGTTTTCAGTGCTCTGCTCCCATGAATAACTCCAGTGCCTGCCTCTGCTACTGCCCATAGTTTTTCCAAGCAGTAGCAGCATGAAACTGATCTGATTATTTTGAATAGCTGCAGTAAAACTGACCCCAGTACTATAATTCTGCTTTGCTGCTGCCTGGTAAAGCAGAGCTGTTGGAGCTGTCTGTTTGCAGATTCAGGAAGACGACTGCATTTTTGCATCCAATTCACATTTGGATCATTATCTTATGAACCGTAAGGGCTAGTATCTTAATTTTTGCTTTAAATAAAAGCTTATGTTCTGCAGAAGTTCATGGTTTAGGCTCCCACACCCACCAGATTGTTTTAGCACTTGTGCCTATGGTGCCAGTCAAATAAATAAATGATTGAATGGACAAAAATAGAGGACTGAGAATGTAAATAATGGCCATATCAGTAAAAGGACTATAGCAGCGTTCTGGTCTGATATGTTTGCAATGGAAGGCAGGGTCATGTATATAAAGACATCACTTACTGCAGTGTGGCAAAACTTACTGAATGCATCGCGATGGGAAAAACATACACTCTAGTCCGCCATACTGCAGAGTTAAAGATTAAAGAACTACAAACTGAGTAGTGGTTAACAGGCACATCAGCTCATGCTCTAATTGGTCAGTTAGAAATGCACAATTCTCTGTATCACAGATGGTGTAGCCTTGCAAAAACACAAGGCCTTTATAAAGGAGTGCTGAGTTTTTGGCACTTTGGTATTTTGTTTAGATCCACATTTTAATGTCTGAATTCAGTGTTAATTTTTTATTTTTAATAAGGAAATAAACAAAAAAGCATTAGGATTTTTGTTCATTGAGCTTTTTTCTCTGAGAGCAAGATTAATTTTATTTGATTAATGTAAAGTAATAGAGTTCGGACAAGGGGTAGTATTTTGTAGAATGTGTGGACGTGCTTATTTAGGGGTCCCTCATTGAAAATGACAGCTAACTTAACTTGTGAGTGCAAAAGTTATATATATTACAGATGGTGACTTCTCCAGGAACTGCTGTTTTTAAACCTTGCATGTCTCCAGGCCTATGCAAATATGTTTGAATATGATGGAAATTTCCATGTCTCAGTTGATAAGTAGAATTCATCTGGTAGCTTTGATTTGTTGCAACTGCCATTCCAAAGTCAATTTATCTATGTCCACTTTAATCAGCAATGTTATTATCCATTGCAAAAAAAAAAAAAAGTTAAGCCGTTAGAAAATCTCATTGTTCTATTCTTTTCCTGAGGCATCTTAATAAGGTTTAGGTTGTTCAAAGCACTTAGGGGTCATGGATTCAATACATTGCTTAATTGTTGTTTTTTGTTTCTGGAAACATCCTCGAGCTGCTAAGTGCTTTTCAGACATAAAAGAAGGCTGAGTCTCGGTCACAAAGAGCTTAGATTCTAAAAGACACAAACAGGCAAAGGGAAGAGGAAATTGGTACAATGTTGTTATTAAAGTAGCACTTTGGAGCCCTTGTCCTGGACCTGGACCCGGACCCCATTGTGCTGGATGCTGGACAAATACAGAACGAAAAGATAGTCCTTGCTCCAACCAGTTTACAATAAAGAAGTGGTAATCAGCCACTTCAAGTAATATAGTTGTGGGATAGTTTCGTAAACATAAGTTATTCCTAGGTACCCACAATGTGGACACCAATGTACCTTCAGTCTGATTTACAGTCCAGAGTGTGTGCATGTTGGGAATGCAGTATGCATGAATTCAAGCCCAAATCCACCTCTTATCTGTTCAGAATGGACCTCGGACAAAATAAAAGGAGAGTGTCTGAAAACGGGTAAAAAAAAAGAGAGAGAGATCTGTATGTTCAATGGGTTTCTTTAGGGAATGGGGAATCTTTCGAGTGAGATGTGTTAAAATCTGCCTTTCTCTGTCTTGTCCAGTGTCCAGTCCTTAGTGAGCTAGTAGGCTAGAAGACAGTTTGTTGGCAAATCAGAAATGATTCTGAGGTCTGATCACAAACCTAGTTACTTGAAAAGCTTTGAAGTTGATCATCTTCCTCAACATTATAGTAAAATATAATACAAGAAAAGGCTTTGCGGGCACTGCAAATGTTCTAGATGGGAAACGTTTCTTTGGAGGTTATCCATTTTGATGTGTCAAAGTTCAAAAATGTAGTTTAAATGTGAAAGATTTGTATGGCATTTCATATTCCTTTGGTAAATTTGATAAAGCAATAGTAAATCCGTGCTAAAGTGTCTTTGACTGTAACAAATGTTTTCAGGCATCTAACCCTGGGCAGTTTGAGAATGACAGTGATGTGTTGTGGCAGCGAGGACATGTTCCAGAGACCATAGTCTGTCATGGTCGAGTAGGAATTAACACAGATGCACCAGATGAAGCACTGGTCGTCTGTGGAAATGTGAAAGTGATGGGGACAGTCATGCATCCATCTGACAGTCGAGCAAAACAGAATATCCAGGAGGTGAGTGAAGTGGAGCTTTTAGGGCATTTACATTTACACCACAGTGCATGTATGAATTATCCTTCTGACACACACGAAGTAGATTCTGTTATCCTAGACACGTTGGAATGTTGGCCTTAGGAAAGTGAATGCACTGCTTGCGTTGTGGAGCCATCCTGTTTGAACTGAGAGGTGGGAGGGACTTTGAACTTGGATGAGGCTGTGTCTGTAAATGAAGTGGTTTGACTGAAATGTAACTGGGAATACAAGTAAAAATAACAGCTGGTCCATGTTGAATAGGGAGATGTTTGATGGCAGCTGTGTCATGCTTCTCAGTATGCTTGTGCAACCCTTGATGTGACTCTGATCCTTAATACTGGGACATGTGAAACGTGGTCTTTGTGCAATTAGGTTGATACAACTGAGCAGCTGAGAAGAATAGCGCAAATGCGGCTCGTCGAGTATGACTACAAGCCTGAGTTTGCATCTGTAATGGGAATAAACAGTCCCCATGAAACAGGTATTCAATCAACGCTGCTTCTGTTCTAGTGTCTGTCCTTTTATATTTGTATGTTGAAGCACAATGATTAGTTCCCTGGCACTCCAATCTTATTTTTAGGATGCTAAGGCCTTTTGCAGTGTTTTTCTTTTAAAACTGAGGCATAGGAGAGTATGTGGGTGTCTGACTGTGTGTGTCTATGTCTCCATTTTAGTAGATGCAATCAGCTGACATTTTCCACGGTTGGTCTCGGCCCGGAGGTGATACACCTTTTCTAAGGCTTTAGCCAAATTGCTTCAACCATTTTTGTGTGTATTTGAGCACTTAAAACATAAATCCATATTATTATTTACCTGTATTACCATGGTACCTACGAGCCCTCATCATGGACCAGGATCTCATTGTGCTACATACTGCCTTACATATATGGGCTGAAAATTTGTGCTTAAAACAAAACAAAAATGTCTATTGAATCTATTGAGACTTGGCTTCTTTTGTAAATCTTGTGGCGATCTAAGGTCCAAAACAGGTTGAATACCGTCATGTCTCTTTTCCTTTGTCTATAAGTGATAAATAACAGTCAGCATGGACTTGTCAAGAACAAATCATGTCAAATCAACCTAATAGCTTTCTTTGGCAAGGTAACAAGTCTTGTGGGGTGGGGAGCAGGAGCAGGGGGAAGTGGTAGATGTGGCATATCTTGACTTTAGTAAGTCTTTTGATATTGACTCGTATGACCTTCTTATAAACAAACTAGCGAAATACAACCTAGATAGAGCTACTGTAAGGTAGGTGCATAACTGATTGGAAAACCATTACATAAGAACATAAGAATGGCCATACTGGGTCAGATCAAAGGTCCATCTAGCCCAGTATCCTGTCTTCCTACAGTGGCCAATGCCAGGTGCCCCAGAGGGAATGAAAAGAAGAGGAAATCATCAAGTGATCCATCCTGTTTCCCATTTTCAGCTTCTGGCAAAGTTTGCAGATGATACCAAGTTGGGAGGGGTTGCAAGTGGTTTGGAGGATATGATTAAAATTCAAAATGATCTGGACAAACTGGAGAAGTAGTTTGTAGTAAATAGGGTGAAATTCTATAAGGACAAATGCAAAGTACTCCACTTAGGAGGAGCAATCAGTTGCACACATACAAAATGGGAAAGGCCTAGGAAGGAGTACTGCAGAAAGGAATCTGGGGGTCATAGTGGATCACAAGCTTAAATATGAATCAATGGTGTAACACTGTTGCAAAAAAAAAAAAAAAAAAGCAAACATCATTCTGGGATGTATCAGCAGGAGTGTTGTAAGCAAGACATGAGAAGTAATTCTTCAGTGCAGAGTAGAGCGGATTAGGCCTCAGCAGGAGTATTTTGTCCAGTTCTGAGCATCACATTTCAGGAAAGATGTGGACAAATTGGAGGGAGTCCAGAGAAGAGCGACAAAAATGATTAAAGGTCTAGAAAACATGACCTATGAGGGAAGAAAAAATTGGGTTTATTTAGTCTGGAGAAGAGAAGACTAAGGGTGGGGGGGACATAACAGTTTTCAAGTACATAAAAGTTTGTTAGAAGGAGGAGGGAGAAAAAATTTTCTCCTTAACCTCTGAGGATGGGACAAGAAGCAATGGGCTTAAGTCGCAGCAATGGCGGTTTAGGTTGGACATTAGGAAAAACTTCCTGTGAAGGTGGTTAAACATTGGAATAAATTGCCTAGGGAGGTTGTGGAATCTCCATCATTGGAGATTTTTAAGAGTAGGTTAGACAAATGCCTGTCAGGGATGGTCTAGATAATATTCAGTCCTGCCATGAGTGCAGGGGACTGGACCAGGTGAGCTCTCGAGGTCCCTTCCAGTCCTATGATTCTATGATCTGACTTCTACTTGGTTATTTTTGATTTAGTATTTGTAATTGTTTTTTTCTTTTCCCTTCCTCTTCCTTTCCATGTTGTTTTCTCCCTTCTTCCTCAATGTTCACTTCGAATCCGTAGCTTCTATTTTTACCCCTGTGACCTCTGTGTTTGCTGTTCCTTCCTTCCCATCCACTCCGTCCATCTGCACTATATGAAACCAAATGGGAAGAGAAATGTTTCACGTCACTGTCTTTTCCCTGCCCTTTACATGCTCTTCAACTTAGGTGTAGCAAATAACAAATTGCAAAGGGCAGAAAACTTGTAATTATTATTTGTATTGCAGGAGCACATTCAGACCTCAGACAGAATCAGGACCCATTGTGCTAGGGAGTGTCTAAAACATATAGTAAATTACAGCCCCTGCTCCAAATGGCTTGCAAATCTAAATGACAAGAAAGAAACAAGTTGAAGGAGAAGGAGCTTCCTCAGAGCCAGTAGGATGTTATCTATTACTCCTCCTCATAATACAAGAACAAGTCAATGAATTGGAAGGGCAGCAAATCTGCATGATCATCTGGTGGTTATGAGTTCCATAGGCTATTGCAGAAGCCAAGAGTTTGGCAATTTTATAAAGGATTAGACAACTAGAACATTATATTGGATGAGATTAAAAAATAAGGATAAAAGCCCTCTTGTTTCAGAGAATAAGCCAGCCTCTAACTGAAGGGGAAGTTGGGAAGAAACTTAAGCATCTGATTATGGCCAATATCAGAAATACAGGAAATTGGGCTAGGGACCCACCTGTTCTGTCCCTATAGAGCAAATTCCATATTTCTAATTGAGCCATCCAGTAAATAATATATATATGTAGAAGCAGATAGTAGTTCTAGATAAGGGAGTGTGTGGTTTAGAATGGTGAAGACTAAAATGATAAAAACCTGTAATTAGAGCTGCTTGAAAATTTTCTGAGGGAATGTTTCTCCATCAGAAAATGCTTTTTTGTCAAAATTGAAACATTTTGGAGAAACATGCCTGGATATGGGAAAAACAAGCAAACCAGAATGAAGCATTCTGATAAAGATGATTTTTCTTTCCATTTTTTAATTTTATATTTAGGTAATATAAAATACAAAGTCAAAACTGGAATGGAACATTTAGATTTTATCAAATAAATGTTTTGATTTACCTGTAATAATAATAATAATTAATATATTTTGAATTTTGGTTCTCAGGAAATTTGTTTTGTTCCATTTTGGAATGGAAAAAAATCAAAATTGCAGAATTTCCTACAAAGAGGAAAATCTGGTTTCTGCAGAGCTCAACTTGTAACTTTTAGGATGGCCACATTAGGGAGAATACAAATTACAATCTGAGAGTAAATTGTTTTTTTGGTTTTTTTTACACTAGTTTTTCATTATTTTGCAAACAGGAATAATAGCCCAGGAGGTGAAAGAGCTTTTGCCGACAGCTGTAAAAGAAGTTGGAGTTATTACCTGTGAAAATGGAGAAAAAGTAGAGAACTTCCTCATGATTGATAAGGTATATTATTGGTTTACTGCCATTCATTTATACAGTGCTATGGTACTGGACATGAAACAAAGACTTTAAGACAATGCATTTTTTAAAAAATTCAGAAGCAAATGCAAGTGCTTTTTTGTCGAGAATCAGCCACATAGGTTTTGGCATTCAGAACTAATTTGCTTTTTTTTTTCCTTTGGGGAAAGGAAGCTTTGCTCTTGAACCATATTTTTTTATTAGTCCAGCGGTAGGACTTGGTGAAGATCCTGGCTGTCTAGTAAATCAGTTTCAGTTTAATTTTTTGCTGACCAACAAAAATTAATTTCCTTTTTCTTAATAATTTGGTAATGTGCTGCAGAAACATTTTTGAGGGTCTTGAGGCAAAATGCATTAAAGCGGAAATGACAGTTAAAGAGAGTTGCAAGTAAATAGTTCTTCTGGATTCTTTAAATACCTGTCTCTGTTAGTCACTTTTGGTCTTCAGTGTCTGATTCATATTTGCTGTCTTTAGTTCTCATTAAGGAGTCATGTGAAGAGGTCTATGTGGACAGTAAGGGCCTGATCCCGCATGATGATGTGTGTTTGTAGACCGCTGCCCCCATATGGAGCCTCACTGAAGTCAGTGGGGTTCAACATAGGCACAAGAGTCTGCACACATGGAGCCTAATATGCTCCTGCCAGTCAGGGGTATCTTAGTCAGCCAAGAGAGTGAAATTTCATCACGCTAACTTGATCACTAATTATTAAGGCTCACAAACAGGTAAGAAACTTCTGCTGGACCACATATTTTGTGTTTGGCAAGATGCAAATGTCAGTCTTTCAAATTTGAATTGATCTCCCCCCTGTAGGTATTTGACTAAGAGGTTTTTTTTAATTATTTGAAATCTTAATATAGTAGTATTTTAATTGAGAGATACTTAAAATGAAGTGTGGTCACACAAAATTTGGATAGAGATGTCTTAGTGGTAGAGCTAGAGCAGCCAATCTTATTACAACAAAAGTCTTTTGTGTCGGAAAGTCTGAATTAATGTAATGGTTCTTAAGAAGAATTAAGCTCTTGTGGTATTTTACTTCACAAACTGGTAACTTTCTTATTCTAATCCTCTTGCTTTACACAAAATGTAAAAGCTAATTCTGTATGTGGTGTGTGAAATTTCTCTATCTTAGACCATTATCATAACTTCAAAATCCTACAGGAAGAAATGTGTATGGTACACAGAGAAATTAACATGCTTTAATGATGAAGATAATGCTGTTAGGTTTGTACTATGCAGTGTCCTGCTATATTCTGATTTGTTGTGTTTCACAAATGTGTAGTCATAAGCTGAATGTTGAATAGTCAGAACAGTCGACCTTAGAAATCAAAGTGTCATCTCTTCTAGTCTCTACAGTGACAATATCAAAAAGCAGATCTTACTGTGGAGGGTACTTATGTTATCATAGATAAAGATTATAGATCTGTGTGCATAAACCTGGGATTTGAGCAAAACTTGATTTAACAGGAAAAATTCTGCCAAAGTGAAATGAAAATTAGTAGGGAGAAGAGAACATTTATAAATATTGGAGGTAGTTACATTTGGTCTGAACGACAGCATGGCTATAATCCCATATTCATTGTTAACTATGTCATTTCAACTGATTTTTTATTCTGTATTTTATTGAAACTGTTGTATCAACCAGGCAAGGTACTAACAAGCTTCAACAGGACTTTATTTTCAAAGTGGAAACCTCTTTACCAAGCTATTGCCACACCCTGTGTAGCTCTCTCCCAACCTCTCAACTCCTCCCCCCTCCTTCCTGTTTTCTGTCCTTTCAGACTCCCAACAGCCAGTGCTCTCAATTCTAATAATTACAAGCAACATCTAAACACCACATTCCCTCCTCTCTTAAGAAACTCTCCCAATTAAAATAAACATTATTGTTCTAACCACAAGAACAAATATGAAACAAGACACTATACTGTTGGCAGAAATATTACACTGAAAACACTGTAGATACTACATAACATAGTCTCTAGTCCAGACAGGTTGTTGTCTGGTTCAGACAGGCCATCTCTCAAGCCCTGGTTCCAGTTCAATGTCTTGTTGTGTTGGTACTACGGTGAAGTCATCCAATGCAGACTGGGTGTTGGCATAATCTCCTCTTGGTGCATAGGCAGGTGCAAGATAAGAAGCGTTCCATACCCACCCATCAGAAAGTCGATAGGTGTAAGGTCCCTTCTTCTCTATGATTTTAAAAGGAGCTGTGAATTTATGGTCCTTTGCATAAAATTCCAGGTTTTCATACTCTAATGAAGGAACCACACTCAAACTTTGGTTCCTTAGCACCCCGCCACTTGTCTGTGAAAGCCTTAGAGTTTGCTTGGTTCTGTTCAACTGTTTTTTCTCACATCATCGTCGTTTGGGGCCTCAGGTCGTGCCTTTAACAATCCAGCAATGTTCAGTTTAGTATTCATCTGTTTCCCATGCAGTAACTCTGCGGGTGGTCTTTGCATTGTGACATGTTGTGTAGCCTGGTATGCTTGCAAGAAATCAGTGGTGAAGGGTATCCACAATCGCCCTTCCAGTTTAGCCATTTGCAAACTCCCTTTCAAACTTCTGTTAAACCGTTCGATTTCCCCATTGGCTTGAGGGTGATATAGGGACGACCTTCTGTGTAAAATGTTCCTCTTTGCTAGAAAAGTTTCAAACTCCAGGGAAGTAAATTGACTACCATTATCTGAAACCAGTTCTTTGGGATTACCTTCACTGCTAAAAACTGAAGAGAGGAACTTAATTACTGTAGCAGAAGAGATTTGCGATGTAAATGCTACCTCAGGCCATTTACTGAAATAGACTATTAAAGTGATGGCATAATGGCAGTCAATTGGAGCAGTATCAAAGGGTCCTACAATGTCAATCGCCACTTTTTCCTATGCAGATTCAAGAAGAGAAACAGGCTGTAATGGAGGGGTACATGTCACTGCTGTCTTATCATGCATTTGGCAAGTGACACAGGATTTTATGAGTGCTTCAGTTTGAGAATCCATCCCTGGCCACCAATACAGATCCCGTAGTCGTTGTTTGGTTCGGACAATTCCTTGATGAGTATCGTGTGCCAGGTGTATGAGTTTTGACTGTAATTCTTCTGGCACAAGGAACTGGTGTGTACCTCGTAGCACACAGCCATCAAACAAAGAAAGTTCATCCCGAATTCTAAAATAAGGCAGCAAAACTGAGTCAAGGTTTTTAGGGTTACTGAGCTCTTTGTCAGAAATTCCTGTAGTTTTCATTGAATTGGACACGCTGAACAAGCAGCTTGAAATTGTTCTCTTATAACTGCAGTGAGAGCGCTTGTAATAAGCGCAACTACTACATCCTATCCTCCGGTTGACCATCTGGTGAAGGCAAAGGCAGGCGAGAAAGGCAATCAGCTACCACATTTTGGTTTCCAGGCTTATATTCCAGTTCATAATTGAAAGAGAGTAGTCTTGCAGACCATCGAGCAATACGGTATCCTGCTCTTCCCAGTCCTTTTGCGGTGAGCAGCGTCGTCAAAGGGCTGTGGTCTGTGCGTAACTTGAATGTGCGGCCCCACAGGTAGAGTTCTCCATTTTTCAGTAGTCCAGACACAAGCAAGTGCTTCTTTTTCGACCGTAGAATATTTTCTCTCAGCATTACTTAGTGTCCTTGAAGCAAATGCAACAGTCCTCTCTGTGTTGTCCTCATGCAGTTGTGTGAGAAAAGCCCCAAGTCCATAATCAGAAGCATTAGTAGTTACAATTGTGGACAATGCAGGACTGAATAGTGCAAGTACTGGACTATGTACAATCAAGTCTTTCACCGTTTTGAAACTAGCTTGTGCATCGGTTGTCCACACTAAGGTTGAACTTCTCTGTAGTAATTCCCATAATGGTTCAATGACAGATGCATAATTGGGAATGAATTTTGCATACCAGGAGGTAAGACCCAAGAAGGAACATAAAGGTTTGCAAATCTGTTGGAGGAGGAGCATTTGAAATTGCCAGGATATGATCTGGATCAGGTTTTAGTACAGCCCGTGAAATTGTATGCCCCAGAAAGGAGAGTTCAGTTTGTCTAAATTTGCATTTGGACCTATTGAGCTGGAGGCCTGCTGTGCTGATGCAGTTTACTACAGACTGAAGGTTATTGTCATGCTTCTCAGAAGTATTTCCAAACACAATAATATCATCCAGATAGCACTGAACTCCATGTTGATTCTTCAGAATCAATGAAATCATTTTTTGAAAGGCACTAGGGACAGATGTGAGACCATATGGAACACATTTAAAACGAAATAGTCCCTCATGTGTAATAAATGCTGTGCTCTGCTATCTTCATGCAACATAACCTGGTGGGTATGCGCTCTGCAAATCAAGAGTAGAGAACATCCTTGTTCCACGGAGTTCTGCAAATACTTCTTCTATGTGAGGAAGAGGATGGCTGTCAATCACAATAGCTTTATTTGGCTCCCTTTAGTCCACACAAAGGCAAATGCCTCCACCCTTCTTCTGCGTCACTACTATAGGAGAAACCCATTCCAAGAAGTCAATCTCTTCAATAATGTCCTTTTGAATAAGTTTTCTAAGTTCCTCTGAAACAGCTTCCCTGACTGAAAATAAGTGCTGTAACTTCTGTCGTACAGGCATCACATTATTCCACATTTTAACTTTATGCAGAAACTCATAAGCACAGCCGAGTTACTCCTCAGCCTGGTGTTGGGTCCCAGCTGAAACTGGTGTGTGTACCGCAAGAGTGCTTTGCTGAGGAAGATCAATTCGTCCATTAACTACCCTGAGATTTAAAGCACCCAATAAATCTCTGTCAAGGATAGGGGTGCCTTTGTGGACAATGTTACACAGCAATCACCAAAAGTAACTATTGCTGGCAGGCAGCCATGTACTGGAATATGGTTTTTCAAATAGCACACCAAGTGAAGTTTGGGTTCAGTAAGAGGCACATCTTCAATGTAAGGCAGATAAATGGAATCAGGTAGTATAGATACTGCTGAGCCAGTGTCCAACATTAGCTGAATAGAGTGTGGTTTGCCTGAGGGTATGATGGAAACGTTTACAGTGCACTTTATCTGTTCTGGAATATGTGCAGTAGTGATTTTGTCCATGCTCAGCACAGTAACATCTGGTATTGTAACTGCATGCACCTGTTGATTGAACTGGTTACTGCGACATATTTTAGCAAAAGGTCCAATCTTTTTGCAATGATTGCACTGAGCTACTTTTGCGGGACATCCTGTGTAGCTTGCAAGGTGTTGTGGGGATCCATAGCGAAAGCATGTTTTTACTGTATTTTGAATTTGCTGATTCGGTGGTTTTTCATTAGTTTTCCTTTTGCAGTTGTGTGTCTGCAGCGATAGTGAACTTTTCTGCAAAGGAGTCACAGCCTGGACTGCCTCCTGTATCCATTATTTTGGCTTCAGCTGTAGCTGACTCAATCTGAGTAACAATGGTTATTGCTTTTCCTAGTGTAAGTTGTGGTTCTAGAAATAAGCACTCTCTTACATGAAGCATGATTGTTTTCTCAATGAGCTGGTCTCTAATCATCTCATCTGCCATATTCCCAAAGTCACAAATTACAATCTGACTCCTCAGGGAAGCAATATACTGCATTATAGCTTCCCCTGGTTTCTGCTCACGCTGGCAAAATCTGTAGCAATTAGCTACTACATTCACTTCTGGCACAAAAAAATTCTTTAATGCAGTGAGTGGTCACATATTTATCATCTGCAAGGGGAAAAGTGTAAAATATACCTTGCCCTTCTGCTCCAAGGCAGTGGATTAGCAGAGCATGCTTGCTTTCTTCAGAAATCTCTGTAGCACTGATTGCAAGCAGATAAGTCTCAAACATATGGATCCACGTAGTAAAAGCAATTGGAGGCTCACCTTGGCTTTGCAGAAAGGGTGCAGGTGGGTTCAGAGGCAGAAGATCCATCCTCGTCACCAAAACGTTGTATCAACCAGGCAAGGTACTAACAAGCTTCAACAGGACTTTATTTTCAAAGTGGAAACCTCTTTACCAAGCTGCTGCTGCATCCTCTGTAGCTCTCTCCCAGCCTCTCAACTCCTCCCCCCTCCTTCCTGTTTCCTGTCCTTTCAGACTCCCAATAGCCAGTGCTCACAATTCGAATAATTACAAGCAACATCTAAACACCACAAAAATCTCAGATTGTGCGTATGGAATCCTACCTACCATTAATCAAACCCACCCAGCTCATATGAAAGAGCCATCAGGAGTATGAAATATTCACCTCATCAGGAGTATGAATAATTACACTTCACCTATATGTATCATATTAAGAAATAAGTTTACAAAGACAAACTTGAAAACAAGCTCTTTCTTGCCTATGCTGTAGTCCATATAAATGAAGCATGTGTCAAACTAGTAGAATAAAAGTTTTGTGATAGTGGTCCCTGTATACTCTTTACCTATATTTGTGAATAGTGCTGGGCAAAATTGTTTGTCTGAAACAGATGTTCAGTGAAAAATGTGGATTCAGTGACACTGAAACATTTAGCAAATTTGTGTCAGTTTTACAAAATTCTTTGTATCTTTTCATGAGCCACTTCAGTTTTCAAAAGAACCATGGAAAGAGGAGACAAGAGGCAGAAAGCTCTGATTCCTCTCAATTGTGGCTTAGAGTTCTTATGTTCCTTCCTCACAGTGGTGATGGAAGCTGTAAGAAGTTTCATTCCTGTCCTTCACTGTGTTTGTGAAGTTCAGGCCAGGGCAGCTGTCCTGTGTGAAGGGCAGGCTGGCAAATTCAGACCACTCAATAATCTCCCCTCTGTAACAGGCTAGGACATGTTCCACTGTTCCATTCCATTTGTCACTTGAAGAGTATTCAATTTATTTTGCAGAATAAGATTGGATCTGAACTAGTTTGCCTGCTTCTGTGGAAGCAATAAGGAGAAGATGAACATACCGTCTTCACTGGTGGAGTTTCAACTAGTTTGGTGTTCTGGTGAAGCTGTGGGCTATGCCCTCATACCTGATGAAAACAGGAGGGGAAGTTCTAGGTTTACTATTCAAAGGAATTGTTAATGCATTTACTCTATTAGTTCAAGATGCCAAAGACTTGTGAGCGATTGGTTGGCTCTTCATCAAAAGCCATTGTTTAATGTTAGTGACAACACCAGTGTAACTACTGCCCTATACCAAATGTTCCTATTTTAGCAATGTTCATGGCAAGGCAGCTGCATCTTCATCTGGATTTTCTAACTTCGTGGATTCCTAAACATCTGCTTTACAGCTGTGTCACAGACCTGGCTGGATGCTCCTTTTTCCTCTCCCTAATATTTCCTCTCTGGCCTTCATCTTTTCCACCATCCTACTTATGTCCCTCACTACACACTTAACCTCCCTTGAGTCTCCCCTTGAGTTCTTCTTCTATCTGAGGGGCACCCCTAAAACTCTTCCTTTCCCCTCTTTTTCTCAGGGTTTCTCTTCCGATAGAACTAGATAATTTCACAGAGGATAGGTCCATCAATGGCTATTAGCCAGGATGGACAGGGATGGTGTCCCTAGCCTCTGTTTGCCAGAAGCTGGGAATGGGCAATGGGATGGATCACTTGATTACCTGTTCTGTTCCTTCCCTCTGGGGTACCTGGCATTGGCCACTGTTGGAAAACGGGATACTGGGCTAGATGGACCTTTGGTCTTACCCGGAATGGCCGTTCTTATGTTTCTATACTGTCCTCTTCCAGCCCCTCAGTTCCATGTTCACTATTCTCTTCCATTCCAAATCATCTCCTTACCAGGTCCCCTTTCTGCTCCTCCACAACCCCCAGTCTGTTCTCTGCTCCCTACCCATAGTATTTCCCCCTCCTGTATTTCCAGCCCAGCAAACTTTCTGCTGTCTCCTTTTCTGTCTCCCCTTCTGCCTAAGTCAAGACTGGAGCTGACAGAATGCTTCAGAAGTGGTTGCAACATCTGTTCAAATAAAAATAACTTTTACTCCAATGGTCTCCATGACTCCTTTTATTCTCTTTCTGCAAACCTTGATAGGAACCTATGTGAAAATGTACTTGTACAGCTTTCAGTGACTTTAATAGGAGATGGGGGGGGGCGAGTCTAAGAATTTAGTGTAACATTTTGAAGGTGTATTTAACCGAGAGCTTTGGGGGTTTTTGTGGGACCTTGAGACTCAGAACCTCATCTTCAGTGAGGCACTAAAACACTAATCTGCCTTTTCTTCCAAAGAAAACATTCCTTTATTTTGCCAGGTGAGTCATTTTTCTCAGCTTCTCGAAGCTGCCCAGGAGAGAGTCATGCATGATTTGAAGAGAACAGGAAAAGCAGCCGCTTCATATCACTGATATATGGACAAGTGATCACATCGTTAATTTCATGGTTCCAAGCACATGACGCTGTTTTGAAGTCACTTGTCAATAAACATGCTATAGTAATTGTTCAGTGTGTGACTTACCATCTCTACTCTAGTTCTGGTACATGGTATTTTCAATGAAAAAGATGCATCTATGTATGTGTCTTATTTCTGCATGGCTTGAACATACTGGAGCAACTCACCAATCTTTGGCAGAATAATTGCTTTATCCAAGTCTTAATGGGAACATTCAGGTTATACACTAGCATGGGAAGTTTCAAACGCAGCAACAAAAAAGCACGCAGTCATCCCGCTCTTAGCATAGATCAATGAAAATTTCAGCTTAGAAATGGAAATGTGCAGGTGGTGAAATACGTGCTACCCAGATAAAGGTGGCACTAACCTTCCTAACAGAACTTTGGTACCAACGATGATGTATTCCTTGCGCTGGGATAAAACAAACAGGGTGTTAGAACTGCTGGGTTGGGCAATGAGCCAGCTGAAAGGTCTGGGAATTTACAAGAAGGTCATGGGAGGCCTTCTGACAGGGTCTATGTAGTGCCATTTATCCCGTCATAGCTGAATACTTTCCTAGCCCTGGTCCTAGTAGTAGCATCAGGGTCCCTCTTCCCCATCTCTCTCTCTCTCTCTCTCTCTCTCTCTCTCTCTGTGTCCTTTGGAAGTTCGTGTTTGGTTTACAGGATAGGCATCTGAGCTAGTTAGCCCATCCCATAGCTAAACAAGCCAGTGAGTACGTAAATCCTGGAGACAGCGTTAAGCTGCAATGGCATAAATCAAAATGTAGATGCTTGCCATGATACTTCTGGTGCCTAAATTTCAGCACAGTGTTAATTCAAGACAAATTTTAGACTTGGGTCAGCACAGTTCTTCAGCTCATTCACTATTTTTCTTATAGAAGTGCTCATATCCAATTTACCGCAAATCGAACACAAGCACTTTCTCAACATAGCTAGCAATCCAGCAAAAGGATTTTATGGTCCCAAGAGGCCTCACATTTATTTTGAATTAATTTGTGTTTGTATCTTAAATGCTGAAACCATCTTTGGATGTGTGAATTCTGTACACATCCTTGGTTGTGACATCTCATTGATTAATACAGTACATGTCTGCTGTCTGTCTGTCTCTCTCGCTCTCTCCTTTTTTTTTCCTTTCACTCCTCAGGATCAAATTTTTATGGAGAATGTTGGTGCAGTTAAGCAGCTCTGTAAACTAACCAACAACCTTGAAATCAGGATAGAAGAATTGGAAGTGTGGAATAGAAAACTGGCCAAGCTGAAACGGATGAGCAGTTTGAAGTCAACAGTCAGTGAAAAGAGCACATTCAGGTATCCCAGGATCAATTCGGGAGAATTGTCTGATGATTCTGATACTGGAGATGATAAAACAGCCTGGGTGATAAAAGTTAGAACTAATTTAGTCTGGTGGGGGTTTCGTTCCTTTCCAGGTACTCTTACTTCTGAATTTTGTAATTATTTTTTAATTCAAATCATGTGCAATCATACAAAGCTTTCCTATTTCTTAAGTCACTTCTTTTTTCAAAGTTTAAAATCTCCATGTCTGAAAAGCAGCAACTCAGTAGCAATCACTTCTGGAAGCTCTGCAGCCTAATAAAATAAGGCCTGAATGACTCCGGTTATAGGCCTGTAATAGCAATTTCCAAGTTAAGGGAAATCCACAAAAACCTCTTTGATGAAGAAAATCTTACTTACAATTTGTGTGAAATTGATGAGCATTTCATATTTCTAAATCTTTTTTCAATTTTTCTTTGAAAATAAATGTAGCATTTAATAGCATGTACCTGAGCAAGTTGACGAGTGCCCTTTGTTCTTGAAAACAAAGCTATGGCCCCACTGACTTTTTTTGTTCTTTTAAAATGTTGCTATCACAAAGGCATGTATCATTAAAATCCTACTCAGAAAACATCCCTTTCCCATTTATTACTGCTGAAGCACTTGAATGGTAATCAGTTTTTTTGTATTTTACAGCAAATTTAGTCGAGCTGCTAGTCTTTTACCACCAAGAAAACAAATCCCTATACCACACAGTAAGGTGAGTGAAATGTACTATACGGTGGGTGTAAGAGTGAGTGAGACAGAGAACGTTCTTTATAAGGCTTAGGCCTGGTCTACACTACAGAGTTTAGGATGATGTAAAGCAGCTTATGTTGACCTGACTCTGTAAGCAGTTACACTAAAATGTGACTCATACCAATGTAACTCACCCACTATCTCCACAAGAGACGTAGCGCTTAAGTCGATGTAGTGAGGTTGATGCAGTGTCAGTGTAGACACTGTGTTGCTTATATCAACTGTTGCTGCCTTTTAGAAACCATCCCATAATGTCCAACACTGGCAGTTAAATTGGTGCAAGTGCTCCTGCTGAGGATTCACACTGCCAACAGAAGGAGTGTAGTGTGGACGTGTAAAACCAATTCAAATACTGCAGTGGTTGTACATCAATGTAACCTAGGTAGACCTAATTTTGTAGTTTAGCCTTGCCCTTAGACATAAGTGCTATAAGATTTGGTGGAAATGGGGTTTTTTGACATATGTTAAACCCCATTGAAATGCATTTTTTCAGATTGCATGAAAAATGGTATTCATGCCTCCAAAATAGAATTACATGCAATCAAAGAATTCCACTACCATGTTTGTTCAGTGCAATAGGAATTGCTTAAAACCAGGACAAAGTGCCTCAGAAGAGCAAGAGAACAAATCAAAGTGAATGTATGTATGAACGTAACAAAACAGTTGTTAATTTTGAGGGGGAAAATGTACCCCTTAAAAATCAGGAGTAGTTCACCAATGCAAGCAGGACATGAGGGAAGTTCCTCCTGGGATCTGAAATTTTTGGCTCTAATAAAAAGGAAGCGTGTATGAAGTCTTGTAATACATCCCAGGTGACAGGGTCAGGCCAGATGGCTACAGAAGAGTGTTAGAAGGCAGATATATTAGTCCCATATTAAGAAGGTACATTTTCCCTGGGTAAGGTAACGGGCAGTTCCGGAACAAGACGGAACTTGCTGGAACAAATTCAGGCAGGCAGGCTAATTAGGACACCTGGAGCCAATTAAGAAGCTGCTAGAATCAGTTAGGGCAGGCTGGCTAATCAGGGCACCTGAGTTTAAAAAGGACCTCACTTCAGTTTGTGGCGTGCGTGCGAGGAGTTGGGAGAAAGAGGCACTAGGAGCTGAGAGTGAGGACGCGGACTGTTGGAGGACTGAGGTGTACAAGCATTATCAGACACCAGGAGGAAGGTCCTGTGGTGAGGATAAAGAAGGTGTTGGAAGGAGGCCATGGGGAAGTAGCCCAGGGAGTTGTAGCTGTCGCACAGCTGTTCCAGGAGGCACTCCAGACCTCTGCATTCCACAGGGCCCTGGGCTGGAACCCAGAGTAGAGGCCGGGCCCGAGTTCCCCCCAAACCTCCCAACTCCTGATCAGACACAGGAGGAGTTGACCTGGACTGTGGGTTCCACCAGAGGGGAAGGTCTCTGGGCTGTTCCCCAACCCACATGGTGGATCAGCAGAGACTGCGGGGATTATTGTTCTTCCTTTTTCCCATGCTGGCCAGTGATGAGGATAGCTGAGTGAATGGGCAGGTTTGAGCCACTAGCAAAAGTGACCAAACTGAGGGCTGCCGTGAATCTCTGAGGCAAGCAAATCCGCCAATAAGCGCAGGACCCACCAAGGCAGAGGAGGAACTTTGTCACACTGCCCATATATTTGAGCCTTAGTCTATCATTTTTGTTTATGTGATGCCTACTTACCATCTCTCTATGGCTCAGCGGTTGCACACCCAGTATTGTACAGTGTTTCCTCCTTCAGATTCCAAAGCTATTGTGGTGAAAAAGTTAGAACAGTTAGAAGTTAAAACATGCAAAGTGTGCAACAGGAAGTCTCATCTATGGCCATGGGGACTCCCTCTGTCACAGCAATGTTCACTGTATTCTGATACAGAAAAGAAAGGGTTAAAGGGCATGTGCTGAACTATTTTGTCATATTCTTCTCAGTCTGATATCGTTAGTCCTGCCATTTCATATCACCCATCGCTATTGTTGGTGTCAATGTGCGCTCATAGGTGATGGGACAAAGCACTCTGTATCCAGTAATGATGATCCTCAGTCTCTCCATATTCTGAGACCATTTTTCCTCTTGCCCAAATGTACTTTCTTTTTGTATTTATATTAGATTCAGTTAAGCCTCTTCCTGGGCACATACTGGAGGTTCCTCCTCTCGTAGATGTGGTTGCCACCAATTAATTTCTTTGGTTTAAACAAAGGGGCGTTTCCTCCAGGGGTGAAGATAGCAGCCGAAGAAAGCAGCATTTTCTGTGATTATTACCAACGCTAATCCATTTTGGGGACAGCATTCTTTTCCTGTCCTCATCTTTCCATTTCCCTGAACTAGTGACTTCTGTGATATTCCTGCCACCAGTCCATCAGGAGATGTGGGACCCCATTTTAGGGAAAATTAGCTTTATTAGTTATTTACCAACTGACAATTCGTCAGCTACATATTACTGGGTATTTCATGTCAGCTGAATGTTTTTTTTTTTCTTCTAGGTTTGTTTTTCTGAGAGAAAACAGTCATGGCCCAACAGGATTTTCCAGATCACGGTAATAGCTTTGGTAGCTGTTATGGCACTATGGTAAGAAATATATTATCCACACATTTTGTTTCTTCTCTTGCCCCCACCTCTTATCCCTTCAGAAATCAGATTCTGGTTGTCCATAAACATTGGCTCGAAAGAAACATTTTAAATTAGAATGTGGAGCTCCTTGCAGTAACAGTTGCAAAAAATGAGCGTAGTGTTTTCTCTTCACTACTAATATTCAGTGCATGGAATATGCTCAATTTATTAACTTGATAATAATGTGCCTCTAAATGAGGCAAAGTCAAAATATTTGTCCCTCATATAAGGGTTGCCTGTTCTGTTTTTTTTTATTCTAGAAATATTCTGGTCGTACACACCTAGAAAAGGGACAAGAATATTATTACTGCAGTGTCCTCAGCTAATGCTATAGTACTTTTGATAAGGGGACGTTGAACATATTTTCTGCTGTATTTACAACTGTACGGTTGCTGTTACCTCAGAGGAGCTCTCTTCCCACAATGCAATACTTCAACCCACACTCAGAAAGGAACACATCAAAAACTGCTGGGTCCCTTATGCCAGCTAAAGGCCTGATCCTAAATTGGGTCAATGAGAATCTTTCTATTAATGTCAATGGGCTTTGGAAGAAGGGAGCTTGCTGTTGAGATCCTATTAATACGGTGTGTGCATCAGATGATGGGTATGAATCTACTGACTAATTATCTTTTTACAGTGCCTTGACAATATCCACCCTTTACATACTTAGCATAGAAGAGCAAGACATTAGTCAAAATCCCATTCACAGGCAAGTAGTTAAACTATTATGACTTCTGTTTCAATAAACAACTTCTGTAGATGTTTTGTAACTAATCGTTTTTCTTCTCCTTCACCAGCAATGCTACAAGTTCCATTACGCAGCATCCCTACACCACCGTGGCAGGTACTGTATCTGTTGTTGTTCCGTATGATGTGACTTCAGTTTCTGTGCTGCTGCAAAAAGTCAAGAGACAAACAGCACTATTGAGGAGTTGGTTTTTCTTTGTAGCACTCAGTGACAGCACAGCTTCTCCAACCATGACATCCAGCATTACAGTCCCCGAAGTGAATTTCTGTGACATCTTGCCTTGTGACAAGACCTATTGCTGTTCAATTCATCAAATACAAAGAAAAATTCCAAGATACCAGACCATGATGACAGAGGAGAGTAAGTTGAAACATGAATTCCTATTACAGTAACTCCTTCTCACTTAAAGTCGTCCCAGTTAACGTTGTTTTGTTGTTATGTTGCTGATCAATTAGAGAACATGCTTGTTTAAAGTTGTGCAATGCTCCCTTATTTGGCAGCCGCCTGCTTTGTCCACTGCTTGCAGAAAGAGCAGCCGGTTGGAGCTAGCTGGTGGGGGCTTGGAACCAGGGTGGACCCGCAGCCCCCCATCAGGTCCCCTAAGTTCCCTGTGTGGCAGCTGCCCAGCAGCCTATCAATTGCAGGCAGTTCAGCTGTCCCTCCCCCCACCGCCATGTGCTGCTCCTGCTCTCTGCCTTGGAGCTGCTCCCCGAGCCTCCTGCTTGCTGTGCGGGGGAGGGGGAGGAAAGGGGTGCTAATATCAAGGTATCCCCTTTCCCCCCACTCCTGTACCCCCATCTCCTGCACCTTATCTCCACGGGGGGTGGGGGGGGGAACACTACAGGGCTCAAAACTGAGGGAGGTTGCTGGCAGCAGCTGCTGTCTCAATTTGCTAAACTATTTAAAAGGGCAATGTACTTACAGTGGGGTCAGCATATTTAAAGGGGCAATGAGCATCTCTCTCTCACACAGGGTGTGTATCTCTGTCTCTCTCTGCCATGCTGTCTCCCCTCCCTCCGTTTGTGCTGCCTTGTAGAGTGTGAGGCTACATTAACAACAATGTGTTAACCCTTGAGTGCTCAGCCGAGTGCTAGTTCATCATTTAGCAGTAAGGCATTCCCTGGGAAATATCCCACCCTCTGACTTCACCTCAACCAAACTTCACAATCATTGCTGTGTACAGTATTAAATTGTTTATTTAAAACTTATAGTGTGTGTGTGTGTGTGTGTGTGTGTAATATATATATAAAAACAGTCTTTTGTCTGGTGAAAAAAATTTCCCTGGACCTTACCCTCACTATTTACATTAATTCTTATGGGGAAATTGGATTTGCTTAACATTGTTTCGCTTAAAGTAGCATTTTTCAGGAACGGAACTACAACATTAAGCGAGGAGTTACTGTATTATTAGAGCTCAGCAGGAAATGATTTTTTTCTTCCTGGAAAATTTTTTGAGATTTCAAAACCAGTTTCCTGTTGTGCCTCAGGACAAAACTGAGACTTTTTGAAAGTTTTCATAAAAAAACAAGGACACACACGCACCTCAGAATAGCCATAACCCAGTTGCACTCGTCTGGGATGCAGGAGAAGCAGATTCAAGTCCCTACTCTGAATCAAATAGAACAGGGGCTTGAACCTAGGTACTCCATATCCCAGGTGAATGCCCTATCCACAAGGGTATTCTGTGGTGGGTAAAAGTTCTATTGAGAATAAGCACTTAGGATCAAATTTCTAAAGGTATTTTGGCACCTAAAGATGCAGATAGGCACCTAGTGGAATTTTCAAATGTGGTTAGGTCATTTGAAAATCCCAGTGGTCACCTATCTACATCTTGAGGCATTAGTCTATAACATCAAGCTGGGAGCACTTTTTACTAGCCAGTTATACTTAGTTAATGACCCAAGGTGAAGCTGAGGGCAGCTAAATCCTTTAATAAACCATCAGATACTTTTGACAATGAATTGACTGGATGTGGTGGAGGGAGAAGTAACTCGTGTTAAAAACTGATCAAACTGGTATAGTTCCAATGTGATATTTTTTCAGGGCATGCATAGTAATTTCACTGCCACAAAAGTGAAATGTAAAGTAATAAAAACAAAGAGCTTTCTCTTCAGGTACGGGTTTTCCAAGCACTGTGATCTAAGAGATGGCATTCTGAGACACTGCACTGTAGAATAAAATAATACTTATTACTAAAATACATTTCTTCATATTCTCTCTACTACATATATGGTAGCATAGGTAGTAGCAGAAAGCGACATTTGGTAACTGATGGCGCTGTAACATTAAATGGGGCCCCAACCTGGAAAAGGCTCGAGACTTGATTTTCTCTTTACTTCCAGACCTTAAAATAATCAACACTTAAAAATGAATGTTGGTACTCTTAATCCCAACATTCATTCTCCTTTCTTCCCCTTTCGTTGACCTGAGGATTGGCCACTAACCAGTCAGGCTGCCAGGGCATGAATACTTGCAATGACTACAGGGGTGTAGTCCCCATGGCCTGAGTCAAATGGCATGACTTTCACAATGTCAAGGCAGGGATAGTGCTGCATATCACACTGGCCCTGAGAGACCCATCCAAGATCTTTACAGTACTTCACAAGGGAATTCAGTCAGGAGAAAAGAAGATTCTGAGCCCTGAAGTAAGGAGAGTCTTGTATTTGTAATGATCTAAAAGGAGCAGCCAGTACTGGAGTCCAAGACCCAGATCTGCAAAGGCCCTGGGTAGGCAGCAGGCCTTGACTCTTCTTGACACCTGGCAGAGAGACCTGGTAAAGGGACATTTAAGTTGTCTATATTCACCATGATCCTGGTTCAACTTTTATGGATGGGCTATGAAAATCTTGCAATTCAATATACAGTTTCAGTGGTGGTGACTCCTTGACCAGTATCTGTATCATAAAGTGCTGTCCTTCATTATTTTCTAGGACTCTCAATTAATCACAGTTAACGCATGCGATTAACTCAAAACAAATTAACTCATTTAAAAAAATTAATCTTGATTAATCGCAGTTTTAATCATATTGTTAAACAATAATTGAATACCAATTTAAATTTATTATTATTTTGGATGTTTTTCTACATTTTCAAATGTATTGATTTAAATTACAACACAGAATATAAAGTGTACAGTGCTCACTTAAAACATAATGTAATTACAAATATTTTCATTGTAAAAAAGAAACAAAAGAAATAGTATTTTTCAATTCACCTCATACAAGTACTGTAGTGCAATCTCTTTATTGTGAAAGTGCAATTTACAAAGGTAGATTATTTTGGTTGTATAACTGCACTTAAAAACAAAACAATGTAAAACTTTAGAGCTTATAAGTCCACCCAGTCCTATTCTTGTTCAGCCAATTACTAAGACAAACAAGAACGTTTACATTTACAGGAGTTAATGCTGCCTGCTTCTTATTTACAATATTACCTAAAATGAGAATAGGCGTTTGCATGGCACTTTTGTAGCCAGTATTGCAAGGTGTTTACATGCCACATATGCTAAACATTATCTCCCATAAATGTAAACAAACTAGTTTTGTCTTAGCGATTGGCTGAACAAGAAGTAGGACTGAGTGGACTTGTAGGCTCTAAAATTTTACATTGTTTTATTTTTGAGTGCAGCTATGTGTTTTAAAAAAAGTAGTTCTTTCATTATTAATAGATTGCACAACAGTACTTGTATGAGGTGAATTGAAAAATGCTATTTCTTTTGTTTATCTAGTTTCTTTTGTTTAATAAAAAATTACATTTTTTAAGTGAGCGCTGTTCTTTGTTCTGTGTTGTAACTGAACTCAGTATATTTGAAAATGTAAAAAACATCCAAAAATATTTAAATAAACGGTATTCTATTATTATTTAACAGTGCAATTAAAACTGATTAATTGCGATCTTTTCAATCATTGTGATTAATTTTTTTAAATCATTTGACAGCCCTATTTTTAAATCATTGCTGTTAGTAAATAAGTAGTGGTTCTTATGATTCCAGCTGAACTAAGCCCCGTAAAAGTCATAGCTCAACACAATACATTAAAAAGGACAGCCCTGAATGACTTGTATTACTCTGAAGCTTGAATGAGTATCAAGATTTCCTTAATTAAAAATACACTAATCTAATTTAAAAGTGAGAGAACTTCATGAAAAAGAAAAAGCTGTCATCCCCATCTGGGTACCTTTTATATTAGATGATGAGAGTGCATTCCGATAGCAGGAAAAAAAGATGCACAGAACAATACCTACTGTTGGAATCTCATGCTCTAAATAGCATGAAGTATGGATCCAAGAGTGAAAATCTGCTCAGCACACAAGCTACTGAAATATATCAAATCTACAGCAAACTTAATGAGGCTGAACAGATCTCCCAAACGGATGGTGGTAATGTCAATAATCAATCCAATTGCAGAGAAAATCAACAAGCAGCTTAATGTAGCTGTATCCAAAACAAATGAGAAGGAAGAGGTTGAACAGACCAAAAAGCTGAAAACTAAACACAGGGAAATAATCAGGACAAACGTGTATTTTAAGGAATCAGTTCACCAATCTAAGAACGTAGTCACTGAAGGTTACAGCTGTTTGCAAATACAGTGGAACCGAATGCAAAATCCAGAGTGCATTTCAGTGGGGCCTTTCCCTGATCTCCAGGCACACGCACATTTTGTGGGTGCCAACAGCAGTGCATACACTACTGGGTGCACAAGTGCTTTCAGTGCAGATCCTATCTAAGTATGTTTCAGATTTGCGTAAAATGAACAGTTGTGCTAGTGAGACTCAATTGCTTGAATGTTCAAGGACAGCAGAAATAAAACCACGTCCAAGCAAGGCCAAAGCAATTCTTTAAAAAATGTCAGCAGATTTTCACAGATTACATTTTGTAGCATTTGCCTCACTCTAGTTGAACATGGTCCATTTCCCCACACATTATTTCCTCAAATAGGGCTATAGTTCTTTGTTTCCAGCCTAGCAGCCACTATGGCGTATCTATTCATGCTAACAGTCCCTGAGGAGGAGGGACTGTCCTTATTTTTTAGCAAAATTTTGTCATTTCCTCCGTGTGCTTCCCCCCCAAATCATTGCTCCTCATGGAGCTCAATGAGGGCTAAAGGCTCATTACAATTTTTAACTGTACGTGTCCCTATTAGTTTCCTTCAAATGTTGTCATTTATGGATTCATAACAGTGTGCACTCATTAGATCAACATAACATGAGGTTATGATCATATTCAGTGTCCTCCTCTCATAGAAACGTGTTGAATGCTTTGGACATTTCAATGAATACCACTGCACTTCTTCTTGGTAATTTCTGATCCTCTGGAATGATGTTCTGTGCCTCCAAACAAAAAGGACTTTACCTAGAATTCTTTTTCCTGCATTTCATTTTGATCCCACCAATGGACAGGATAAAGCAGTAATTTGGATGGATGAGGTAATATTTTTTTATTGGACCAATTTCTGTTGGTGACAGAGACAAGTTTTTGAGCTCCGTGGAGCCCTTTCTTAGGTCTGTATATAACTTGGGTGGATCAGAGGAAATCTGGAAGACCTGGATACCCAACCCCATGCACTGCCCTCCTCAAAACAGTGAAATCTAAGTTAAATAAATTTACCTTTGCCCTAATTCTATGTGTCATTCAGAGCTTGTTAACTGAAAAGCCTAACGCTTCCATCATCTTCCATCTAAAGAATCCATGGTGGAACTGCTCCAGTGTTCCAGCCTGTGTACTGAATTTTCCAGCAGAGCACTCTAAAGTAGAAGTAGCAAGACTACAGGGAGAATGTCTGCTTTTCAGTGATCAGTCTGTCAGCTCCAGCAGAGGACTGAGGACCACTTTCAGAAGGACTCTTAATGAGCACACATGCTGCCAGGGAAGTTTGCAATGCGTTATCTAAAATTTTGATCAAGATTTTCCACTGCGAAGAACATCAGAGAGGAAAGAACAGGAAGGGGCGGGGGGGGGGGGAGGAGACACTACAGAGAGTTTGTAAATTTAAAAGAATGAATGAGCAAATTGGAATAAGGTGATTGTGGTGGGAGACAAAACTGGCAACATGTGAATTATTCAGAACAAAACACCTCTTGAAATTCAAGTTTTTTTTCTTGTATTTCATTTCTGTCATCTTGAGACCTTAAACTTAGCCCTTTAAACTTGTCCTGTGCTGTGGGTTTGCCACAGCCAACGTGTCAACTGCACCTCAGTGGACAGATTGTCCATCCTGAAGACAGGCAAAGGATCCCTCAGCCTCTGCGGAAAAGATACAAAACCCCACTGCCATGCTTTTAGTCTAAGGCACAGACAGTGTAGTGATTATACTGTAACCCCTGTACATTTCAAGTGTCCTTATTAGAAAATAGAGACATAAACAGTTCACAAAACATACCTAGAATTCCTTAGTCTGGTGCTGATAGTCAAATCCTTGAACTTACAGAACAGAGATCAGTAAATACAATGATCACATTTCTAGATTTCTCCGTCAGTTTCTCTGGACTGAAGTCTCAGGCCTGATCCACACTACAGAGTTAGGTCAGCGTACATCGACCTAACTCTGTAAGCGTCTACACTAAAATGTAGCTCCCATTGATGTAACTTGCCCACTACAGGATTTAATAACTCCACCTCTGCAAGAGACATAGCACTTAAGTCGATGTAGTTAGGTCGACGCAGTATCAGTGTAGACACTGTGTTGCTTCCATCGACTGTTGCTGCCTTTCAGAAACCATCCCAATTGGCCCACACTGGCCTTTAAATTGGTGCTAGCACTCCAGATGAAGACGCGCACCACCGACACAAGGAGTGTGCTGTGGACGTGTAAAACCAATGCAATTACTGTGGTGGCTATATGTTGACGTAAGTTAGCTTGACTTAATTTTGTAGTGTAGACTTGCCCTCATCCCTCTGTCCCTGACGTACTACATTTTAGGTCAGTCCTTGTTGTCCTATCCCTTATGTTCAGAGGCCTTGGATATTCCCCTTGCCTATTTTTATGTAGCCAGGTATCCATTTAGCCATTGCCATACTAGCCGGGAGGGCATCCTTGCTAATGACATCTTTACAGTCAGATGTATGCAGGTGCACTGTGTTGGGAAGTGAATTAATATCTCTTTCTTTCCCTTGTACAACAGCCTATATATTCCATGCTTCCTGGGGAAAATCCTTTCTATTTGGTTGTTTATTTTTTTCTTCTTATATACCGTAGCATTTCAAAAGCTCATTTGATTCTGTTGTCAACAGTTCCCTTTCCTTTGTATGCACCTTGGTCTGAATGAAGCTGGTTTGCGTTTTAAATGAGTCCATCATTCATGGTACATGTGCCTTGGTGGTCTGTCATTTGGGGTAGAACATTTTGCTATCTGTCTTGTGTTGATGTTTTTCTGTCCATTTTTAACATTAGAATAGTTTGTACAGGGAGATCAATAATATTGTCCCCTTCCACAGGAGACAAAATTGAAGCACTACAAGAGAGGAGATTGATGGAAAAATTTGATCTTGGAATTGACTGTAAGTCCTCCTTTTAAAAGAAATACTTTAAATACATACTTTATAAAACTTTTGACTACTTTTGTTTAACTTCCTGAGGGCCTGGTTTGGGGAAATTGCTTTATAACTGGTGGTTATAGGAAATTGGAGTTCTGGAATCTGTTAAATACCTGTGGTCCACTATAATTTTCTTGTGGAATAAATTGCATAGAAGTGTTCTTTAGACTTTTACAGATCTGCCTGCAACCCCCTTTAAGGATTTATTTGTCTTAGACCTGGGGATGATCTGCATAAAGGTAGGACTGCATATGTTGAACTCATCTCAGCTGAACTTCTCTTGCACTTATTTTCTCAGTATACTTATTGAGCCAAAGGACTTGACTTCAAGTCAAATTAATGGAAGGTGTGTTATATACAGTTTTCCCCTCCCCCCGGCCAAGGTAAATGACAGCTCTCAACAGAAGCTATATCCTGCATGACGCTGAGGACTCTGGGCCCGATCCAGCAAAGAACTTAAGCCACTGAATAGGCTCAATAGCAGCAAAGGGACCACTCGTGCTTAAAGTTAAACACATGCTGAAGTGTAGGTGAGCAGGGTTGTCTGCCGTTTGGTGGCACAACTGCTGTCGGGTTTACAACACTGGTGGAGACTAACTTGTGTTAGAAACAGTGGGAATTTCCTGGTGCAGACAAGGCTCTTAATTTAACTTAATTTAACTGAAGACTTCCCCCTTTATAGGTTGCACAACACTATCAGATCTGTTCTGGACAAACGAATCACTGTGTTTGCATCTCATGGTTGCAGATAATATGAGAGTGCACTCTGGCATTGCCGAAGCATGAAGAGCATCAGCGCTTATGTTTAAGTTAGATGGTGTTTTGTTTCTAGCAGCAGCTTGTTTAAATAAGAGTCCATGTGAGCCACTGGAGGGGGCACGGGCATTCAAGTCAGGAGACCTGGGTTCTATTTCCTGGTCTGCCCTAGACTAGCTGTGTGACTCTGGCAAATCCCACACCTCTGAGTCTGTTACCCTCCCATCCTATGGCTTGGCTGTTTAGTAGCAAGTTCTTTGGGGTACAGACAGTCTCTGATGTGTATGTACCATGCCTAACACAATGAGGCCTTGATCTTGGTTGGGGCTTCCAGCATGCTGTAATACAAATCATAATAAAGTAGTGATGTCATGAAGGGAAGGTTACTAATGTACTAGATCTTTAAGGGACAAATATGGTCAATCTATCTAAGTTATTTATGCCATCTATTGCCATAGTAGCTGAGCACCTCACGATCTTTAATCCTCATGACACCCCTGTGAGGTAGGGAAGTACTATTATCCCCATCTCACAGGTGGGGAGCTGAGGCACGACAACACTAAATGACTAGCCCAATGTCATACAGGAACCTTATGGTGGAGCGGAGAATTGAGCCCATGTCTCCCAAGTCCCAGACTATTGGCCTAACCACTGACTTTCCTTCTAGTCTGGTAACAGCTTCCTTCCTCATCCTTTCCTGTAGTCATTACTGTCACAGTTAAGAGCAACTGCACCTGGGTTCCCCTCTCCAGGGCCCTGCAAGGGCACCCACTCTAGGCTCCAGGATTCTCAGACTTCACCTCTCTTGAGTGGAAGCCTGCGTGTCTTTACCTCCTGATCAGGGTATTTCCAGGCTGCACAGTTCCCTACCTATACTGTAACCTCCCCAGCACAGTCAGGCTGCCTAAGCCAGCCTACTTTCTTGTTCTCCTGAGAGACAGTAAATAGTTTAATTGCCACAGTTATTAGTTACCCACAGCTCTCTAAGCAAGTGCTTTATTCTTATGGTAAAAGCATTACTGAGAAAATATATTAAAAACAGTAAAAGAAGTTACACACATGCTAATAAGCTTACCAGAGATCACCCCCTATTCCAGTAGTTCTCAAACTTTTGTACTGGTGGCCCCTTTCACATAGCAACCCTCTGAGTGCAATCCCCCGCCTTATAAATTAAAAACACTTTTATATATATTTAACACCATTATAAATGCTGGAGGCAAAGCAGGGTCTGGGATGGGGGCTGACAGCTCGGGACCCCCCCATGTAATAACCTTGCGACCCCCTGAGAGGTCCCGACACCCTAGTTTGAGAACCCCTGCACTACTCCAACAAGGGCTGTGGGCGGCAGTTAGTCATTCAACCCCCCCCACACACACACACCTGGAGTTTTTCCTGTGCTCATGAGTTCGTAAAAGCTTTCACTCAGGACTTAGCTCTCCTATGAGTTGGTGAGTGCCTCCTTTATCCAGCTGGGGCCTTTGAAGAGATCATGAATAGGTAATCAGACAGACCACAGGTTTTTCTTCAAGGCACAGCTTCAAAAGGATGGCTCTGAGAGTGGGTAATGTGTATACTCCCTGTTCCCAAGTATTTTCTAGGAACCCCACTCAACTGAAAATTTGGACTTGACTTGTCCATTGTTTTAAGAGAGTTCTTGGAAGCACATAACACTTCCCAGTGTTTACGTTAGTCCTGTCACCCCTAAAATATGAAATTCAGATACAGAATCTGAACCAAGTTCAAACTTCCATAAAGTCTGGGGAGGTGGGTTTGACCTGGTGTTCGAGTTCAACACATCCTAAAGAGAAGGAAGAGAGACAAAGCTGAGATCTGAATTTCCCAAAATCTCAGGAGCTAGAGGTGGAGAGGGGGTTGATCTGGTGTTCTGGTTTGTCCTAATTCTAGATTTTAGCTGATCTGTTTCTTGAACCACAGTTTAATTGGTATGTAAGTGCATATGTACCCATGTTGTATCAAATAGGTTAATATAAAATCAAATGCTTTTACAGAATGAAACATTTTCTGCAGGTGCGAATTCTTCGAACAGTAATTCAAGGGATTCTTAGAAAAGTAATTCCATTCCATTCTGAATCATTTATCTAGGAAAAGGCAATGATTTTCAAATTAAGGGCTGGTGTCTCTCAGGTGTATCTGTGCAAGAGCAGCTCCTGTTAAGGAAACTAAATATGCAAATACACTCAGCAACTCTACCTTAGATGCTCTGTTCTAGGAAAATGCTTTAATATGAGGTGCCCAATATGTTGCCCATGGAATTCTGACATGTGACTTTTACTTTCAATCTCCCCTTTAACTGTGGAATGAGGATAAAGCTCATCAGCTGAAGGTTTCTATTGCTGGTGACTAGACCTGCAGCAACTTCTACCATGGATAATAAGGGGCTGGGAACTACGGCGTTAACTGCAATGTTATTACTGTCTTACCCCAAACTCCTGAAGTAATCCAGAAAAAAATTGTTCCTAATGTTTTTAGGGATTGATACAACAATCAGTTCCATGCAGATTTTGGAAACGCAGCAAAAAATTGACCGTCGCTATTGTAGTAAAGGTCGACAGTGCAGGTGGGTGAAATATTTTGTTATATTTTATTAGTGTGATGAGGTATGAATGCCATTAAGGTGGCATTGGTGCCTGCCTGTCCTCTCATGTGTTTTGATAAATATCCATTCCATTTTTCAAAGTTAATTGCAAATATTATTGTTTAAAAGAGACTTTTTACAGCATAATCTATTAAATGTTTTTTCTTAATCCAGATATAATTTTCATACTCATGCAGACAAACTTCATGAACTCTTTGGTGTTAATGTTGTCCCTTTATTGTTGCCAACATTTAGGTCTGGAAATTACAGCTATGTTATTCCTGTTAACAAATACACGCCCATCAATGTAATACTCTCATTGGAAATCAAGTAAGTACAATCAATGCAAGTGTCTATAGGAAAAATGTGCTCTGGGCTTTAGAATGAAATTGCTTCTGCCGCATTTTTCTGGACCCCAGATGAAACTCATTCCTGTGCAGAGGGCCAGAACTATGTCTAGGCATAACTTAAGTCTTTGAAATAGCTCTGCAGTGGGATATACTGCATCAGGCTAGTGCCAGCACTCTGCACAAGGATGCATTTCACCCACTGAGACAGACGTTAAAATGTGATCGTCTTAGGCCCAAATCCTATAGATAAGCCCATATGTAACTTTACTCACTGCCCATAAGCATTTGAAGGATTGGGGCCTTCATTTATTGTGATTTTTCTTAATAAAGGAAATGTTAATTAAGAGACTAGAAAATAGTTCCTGTCCTTACCTATGCCATGGGGCAGAGCTAACCAACAGCAAAGCTCTTAGTCAGCAAAGGCTTCTCGTCTTGAACATAGGTCGAGTTCCATTCTGTTCTCTCAGAAGTAACCGGTTCTTCTGCTCCTCTTCTCCTCCAGTGGAGGCTGATCCCACTCAAAATGGTTGTTGAATTGGGAATGCTTAGTTCTGCCTCATGACATTTCATTACTCTGATCTCTCAGAATTCCAAGGCAGAGTTTTATGAAGCTAATGGAACACGCTTTAAAGGCAATCTGCTGACCTCACATACGAACACTCTCGCTTGTAAGATTAGTGTGACCATAACAGGACTCCTACTGAAGTGGCTGTGCATCATCTGAAGCGGTAGAAAGAAACCTTTTGTTTAAGCGTGTGACTTTATGTACAATGTTGCAGCCCTCGTGCATGGATATGAATGTGTCATGCTCATAGTTTTAGAAAATAGGGTGCTAAACTTATTGTCATGCTCCCGCTGTGTTCTCCAGTTCTTTTGCTCTGAATGTATTTCAGTGACCTTTCACTGACAAAACAAACCAACCAGAAATCCACAGACAATCCACATTTAATTGCGTGTGTTGTTATATCCAAATACTATGTTCTTATTTCCGCTAAATAAAAATCAAGTGACGCCAACATACCCCATTGCAACCTATCTAGGGCACAGTACGTGGCATGTGCATTATACATTCGTACAATTGCTGTGTTGTACAAATGTCTAAGTAAAGCTGTACAAGCCCTTTTTTCTCCTCCCAGAAAAAAAACAACCCTACATTTTTATGCCACCTTGCTGCTTCCATTTTTCTGTCACCTGTTGCCTCATCCAGCTTCTTCTGGGTCTGTTTTTTTCTGACCCTCAAGTCCTATCACAGCTGCCCATGCTGGCAGGATTGGAAGGGCATGACCATGGTCAGATACTATTGGAAAAGGAGGGGGCAGGGTCTTTTCAGTGGAAGGATTCTGACTGGAATTCTCTCCCTGGGCCAGTGTTGACCTGGGACCTCAATCAGGGCAAAGCGCAGGATGTGCTTGTTCCCTTTTTAATTGCGTGCATGTTTGTGCACAGCAGGATTGTGGTTCTTTGTGAAGGTTCCTGTTCTAATGTGTGTGTTGGGCTTGTCTTCTGTCAAGGTTTGTTTACTGTCTTGTTATGGTGTCCAAAGGTTTTCTGGCCCTGGGGAATGATAAACTAAAGCATGTAGTTATTGTTGTTTTGGAGAGATTGGAATATGCTATAGCCTTTGGTCTGAACGTCCTTTAGTGTTGGAGAAGTTTATATGCAGACATGGATTTGGCTTTGCAGTTAGATGGGCTGAACCAAAACTGCAGATGCAAACTCTCCCAGGAAAGAGTCCAGATCATGATTAGAGTTTCTGAGCCACAGAAACCCTAATTTCCTTTATTTTGGCCACTAGGGGTGTGTCTACATTGCAGCTGGGGGTGTGAATGGCACCTGGTGCGGACGTGCCCACGCTAGCTGTACTCTGGCTAACTCGCTAATAATAGAAGTGAGGTTGCCATGGCGTGGGCTGCACATGTGAGTGTTTACTCCGGGGAGTGAAATGGGCTTGTGCAGCCTGTGCTGTGCCATTTCCTTACTTCTATTTGTAGCTCTCTAGCTAAAGGACAGCTAGTGTGGGTATGTCCACATGACCTGCCGTTCACACCCCCAGCTGCAATGAAGACACTACCCTTAAGAATTTGTTTTAGTTTTTTTCCAGTCTGTATTTCAGTTCCAAGCAGCAGAGTAGAACCTTGGATTCTTTTTCTTTTTTCTTGAAGCACTACGGAGCCATTAATCGTCTTTCAATGCAAAGTCACTTTTGGAAATATGTGTTCCTATCAGTCACGAAACAGAAACAAAAGAGAGACTTTCCAAGAAACCACCCAGGTAACACTTTTCTGAGTTGCAAAGATAAAATACAGAAATACATGTTCAATGTCCCCATGAACTTGGCCCTGAGAGGTATTAAGCAAAGAAATAATTTGTAACTAGTCTCGCCCTCTGTCAAATCATTTGGCACTTCTTAAAGACATCCCTGCACACATCTTTCTTAGACAACCCTGATACCTAAATTGCATGAGACTGTGGGCCTCAGTGATGCATTTTGGGATGTCTTTAGGAAGTGCCAGTATATGTTATAGATGAGACGATAAAACTTTGAAAAGGTTAGTCATAACTCATGTATCTGCTGAACGTCCCTCCCCAGTACAGGAGATGGAGACATTCAGGTTGTAATTCTGTGAAGCTGTGGGTGCTTAACTCCCTTCCCCAGCAGAAGGCCATCCTGGGGTGATCAAAGCACAGAGATGTGTTAGGGGTAGGGGACAGAAGAGCCTACACTGAGGAACTCCAGGCACATGCAAAGGCAGCAAAAGCAAGCCAACAAATCTCTAGGTTCAGTCAATTCCGCACTTGTGGGTGCTTGAAAAATATCAATGAAAAACAGATACAAGATTAAAACCCTCAAATTATTTTGGCAAACATATTAGGCCAAATTCTGCTCACAGTTTAATGGTGGAAATCCAAACTAAAATCCAAATCTAATAGAGTTAGTCTGCATTTCCACTGGTGTAAATGAAAGTAGAACTTAACCCGTTAGTGCGAATCAGTTTGCTGCTCCACATTGCAAAAACTGAATTAATGATGGCTTAAGGCTCCCATTGGGCTCTTGTGAGGGTGGCTTTTTCCTGTCTTCATTTCTCCTCTGGCCTCTGTAGACTCACTCAAATATAAAATGCATGTTACATACCACTTGGGGTGCATGGACCCTCACAAACTTCAGAGCTGAAACTCTCCACTGGTGGTAAATACCTATGGAGGAAGATGTAACACGATAGGACTCTGGGGTGTTCGCCACCGTGGCCACATGGTGATGAAGTCCCCCACCCCCAAGCCCCTGGCCATCCTACTGCTTCCACTGCTAGTGAATTATGACTTTAAGGTGAAATCCTGGCTCCATTGAAAACAAAGGTAAAACTGCCATTTAGTTCAGTGGGGCCAGAATTTCACCTATAAAGCAATGTAGAGAGAAGCTTGCTGTGTGTAGGTGAGAATTATTTTCATATATTCTCTGGGATGTCTTGGGGGGAATAGAAGTTGTCCCAAACACCAGAACTTTTCCCTCCACCCAAGCCAGTTGGAGGTATGATCCTGCCAGGTGTTGGGCACTCACTTCCAGCAAAGAGATGGGTGCCCTAAACTACCATTAACTTCAGTAAGAATTGAGGCAGCTCAGTACCTCACAGGAATGGGTATTTAGTCTTTATTGTACTTGCCTGGAAGTGCGTCTGCTAGCTTAAAAAAAGGGTGGGAGTGGGGAATAAAGGTGGTAGAAAATTTGCAAATAAAATTCTAGGGCAAACCTACATGTCATGAACACTTGGGAGTCGTGTTTGGCCCATTACACATCTGCTTTTAGCTTGGGGAACATACATGCTCCTTACACCCTGCATTCTTAAGTATTATTAAATTGCTGATTTGCTGCTGTGCTGATCAGCTGGAGCCCTGTCTTCCTCTACCTGCCCAAGATGACTTTCAAATGCCATTGAAAAAGATGTAGGGTTGCTGTGGCTACAGCAAATCATCAGGTACAAGCGAATGAAGATCCTGGGAGCTCTGACCTCCAGCTGTATTTCCAGCAGCCCCTGAAGCTCTGAGTCAAACCCAGAGAGTCTCCATATCTGCCCACGTAGGGATGTCATTGGGACTGACTGGCAGCAAAGCTAGTCAGGCTTCATGTGTCAACTTGAAATTCACATCAAAGGACTAAAGCTGTCTAGTTTGACCCATAGGTAAGAAACTGCTTCCAGCAGCTGTAACAGTGAGTTATTCAAGGTTGGCATGAGTCAGAATAAAAATGCTGCTATTGAAAGTGTTTGTTTTCAAGCTTATTTTCCTGAGCGTAGAGAGATTTATTCCCCAGGGGTTAGTAGCCCAGCAGTCAGCTGGCCTCTGAACAATTTCTGCCTAAAATTTATAATGTGCATAATACCTATTGCCCCAGGGTGAGGGGGTAGCTGGGACTTTGATATCTGTGACATCTGTGAGGTCCTTGAATGAAATGTGAGTGCCAAGTCAAACCATTATAACATTGTTCTTCCTGGAAATAGTGGGGTTGAATCATCCCTATACAATCTCAGGGAAAAGTGTCAGAGCCAAAATACATTATTTGCATTTGTATGTGGTAGAGTGTTATATCACACACACACAACCAAATCTTGCATGCGGACATCTTCTTGCAACAGTCCTGGAGTGAAGATGCTGCTTTATGCCTTGGAATACATAGAAGCCTGTGCACACCCAGGGTATTAGTCCTGCTGCGGCTTGTTAATCAGCTGAATCACGTTTACCACTAGTGCACTGTAAACTTTACAGAGCACTTTGGCACCTCTGGAAAATTTTTAGTTTCCTAAAGGAGTCAAGAGGGAACTTCGTGATTCACAGCCAGCCTAGAATGCTGGGAGCCAGATGTCTGTCAATTCCTGAGCTGATCAGAACAAAACCCATTCAGAACATTAAAAGTCAGCACTTTCCTTTTGTCTTTAAGTGTGCTGACTTCTCTCACTGTAGCTATCAAGTCTTGTTATCGCAATGACTCATACTGCATTTGGCAATGAAATGCTTTCACAGCCTATCCTTCTCTCCAACTGAATGTAAAATGAGGTTATCAAATTTCTTTTTCTATAATTCATTATCTAGGGATGTCAGCATATTTGGATTCTCCCTGTAACTTGGTGGTATGACAGCGCATACCATTTCCGAGTAGCTGCACCGGTAAGCCTTTTTCAAATGGGAAATAGACCAAAAGACACATGACATTTTAGCTGTGATTAGTTTCTACATTAATCTCCTTTATTTTTCTCCTGCAGGATCTTGCAGACTGTTCAACAGATCCAAATTATGCTGGGATATTTTTTACGGATTACTACTTCTACTTCTATCGACAGTGTAACTAAAATATTGCTGATCATTCTGTTTATTGGGGGGAGAGATAATACTCATGGTACCGAAAAGACTATTGTCTTAGTAAAAGCTTGCAAATGAAATGAGATGTGTGGAATGTTTCCTAGTTTTTGTTTAACCGTTAACTTTTAGAGACAAGTGGGCAAAAATAAATTATTTGACTGTAGTCCAGACTCTGCATGTCAAGTCATTACTTGTGAAAGGACGTGATTTCTGAAAATCAATGGAGAGCTCAGTGTGTAGATATTAAAGGGTTCCACTGCTCTTAGCACAGCTATAAAATACAGGAGATGGGGGGGGAAATAGTGGCATTCTAATATACTTCAGACTGTTCAGAAGACTTTGACATAATAAAAATATCAGTTGCAGCTGAGACTTGTTTTTGTCCTACAAGCATCTACCCTCCAGTATTGTCTGCCTCCTTCTTTATAGTATATATGATTTCTACCAAACAAAAGCTTTGTTATAGAGGAGGTTGTACAAGTACAAAATCTCATTGACGTAATAGCGACAAGTTTAGGAAACCTCGTTCCACAGTGCATGCAATTATTTCGCTGCGTCATGTGGGCCAACACACCCGTGCTAACATCACACTCAGCAACAAATGTGCAACTTTAACACCAGTGATGTTGATGCTAGAATGAAGAGTATGTTTCAGATATGAGCTTTTGGTTTGATCTGTGCAGAAGAATATATCCTTGGTTATTTTTTGGAGTGTGTCACGGCTGTGCTGTGCCCCAGCTTTTAAGCAGTCTCTTGGAGAAACCACTTCAGTGGGCCAACCCCAAGAGTTTCCCATCAAGTAAGTCACTTTCATGCACATCATTCATTAAAAAGTTACAGAAAATTCCCACTTTGTTACAATGTGTAAAGACATGTGTCAGTGTGCTGGAAGAGTGAGAGAACAGGAAAATGATAATGGGATGCTGTGCATAGTTTTGTAAGATAGACGTGTACTTGGTGGTATCTACATTCTTCTATGTTTAGGAAAATTGTTTTTTTAAGGATAAGGTTAGGATGACTGTCACTTAAGTTGTACGTTTGCTGTTGAGATAGAGGAAGTACATGAATTATGAGTAATGGATGCTGTCAGTAAGTGGGTATAAGGAAAATTATTTGTATTGGGGAGGGAGGAGAAAAAGGAATATAATGGTGATATTCTAGATTTTGGGAAATTGATGAAATGTACATGTGAGCAATCTTAATCCTAAATTAAATCTATTGTTTGTTTGTTTTTTGGGAAATTTCTCTGGTTTCTAAATAAACATAACAGTGCTAATATATATTCAGATGTTTAGCCATGAGGGGAAAAGCTCTGAAGAAAATCTTGCCTCTAAAAATCAGTTTACTTTAATCTTTGACCACAAACACTAAAATGTCTTAATTGTAATTGTATGGCTACTGCCTGACACCACTATAGGGCAGAATTAAGGTTGTCTGGGTGCCTTAAGTTTGTATTTCTTTAATGTAATCCTTAACTCTGAACTTTCTGGGTTTATAGAAGTTTGGGGATAATTGCAACCTCCCTGAAATTTTTTACTCCCAAATGACTAGCAGAAACTCTCAACCTTGACTCCATCTTTGCCGGGGAATATGTCATATAGATGACATATTCTATAATAGCCCGGAAATGGGCTTGATATGGAAGTCTGGATCCAAAAGGATTCAGAATCTGGACAAAACCAATTTCTGCTTTTAGGTTTCAGAGGAGAATCTCCTACATTGATGGTTGTCTCTTAAAAATTACACATGCTCGCCATCAAACACATGACCATACACATGCATTTTTAACAAAACTGTAGATCAATAGGCCTACCTGCTGTTCATTGGATATTGCTCTTGGTAGATATATTGTTCTAACTGACCTGTAGCACTGCAGTGGGAGAATGTGGGTTTTCCACAATGTAACTTCATCAAAACAAACCTCTGGTTAATGCTAGTGGAGACCCCCCCCCCCAACATTTTTGTGCAACATTTTCATGGTGTGTTTTGTACAAATTGAATTTTTGACAAATTTAGTTGAAAATTCTGTAAGTTTCAACCAGTTTCACCCATGGCACATTTATCTAGCCACTCTCCTTTTAGGACTTGATGCAGGTTCAAAGGAATGGCTGTTGTGCAGAAGCCCATATTCTAAGTTTCCAACGTAACAAAAGTCCAACTCTTGTTGATTATTTATAAAGTAAGCAAAAGTTGGAAACTGACTAGTACAGTACAAACTGGATAGTCTAAGTTAAAGTAATTGTGATAATGGGTCTTCATAGCTTCTGGAAAAGTCTCAGCTTGGTATGACAAGCTGAGATTCTAGAAAGGGGAGGAAATGTTTATAGTTAAATAACCATGTCTTTTGTTTTGTTACTTGTAAATGGGATGAGGCTGTCACTGACATCTTCTTGGACACTGAGCTTAAATGAAATGTAGATAAACAGGCTCAGGCTGAAGCCCAACCCCCTCCCCACCTCTTCCGTCCATATAAGCACTTAGGACCCAGGTCCCAGAATCTGGTGGAGGATAAGTCCAAGCCTAAATCCCTCTGGGACTTGGGTCCAAATGTTATCATTTTGTAGTGTGGATGGAACATAGGCCTGGGTTCTCAAGACTCATGTCCTTAGAGACCACCAACACTATCCCATAATCCCATGGGCCAGTGTTCCTAACCCATTCCAAAAGTAGCCTATTGACTCCCAGGAAATGGAAGCAACCCCTCTGGTGCAAGTACAGCTGCTTGGCGTTTAACCCTTCCGTTTGATTCTGACCACTGAGCTGCAGACAGAGATAACTGTCTATGACCACTGACAGGAACAAGTCTTTGACAAGTGTGCTACTACCTGGCCACTGAACCACAGTCAGATACTGGTAAATCTCTGGTGTGAGATGAGCATGACATTCAAATTCAGTCAGAATCCCAGAAACGACCATGTGTACCAAGTAGTAGTGAACATGTTGATAGTGTTGGAGATTCACTGGACCTATGACCAATGCAGAAAGCAAGTTAAGCAACGCAAGAGAGAGTGCTGGAAAGTCAGGGATGAGAACAGCCCCTCGGAGAACTCACCATCATCCTGCCTCTTTTATGAGGACTGTGACCAGGTGCTCGATACTATGCCAAAACACTGATCCCGCAGCAGTTCATGATAGCCTGGTCAGCCGGGATGGTGAGCTTTTGACCCTCAAATCCAATATAGCACTGGAGGGGAGCCAGCAAACAGTGGATCAGGCTAGCAAAGTGACTCTGATGCTCATACCAGTCCCCAAGGAGGCTTTGCCGATGGAGCAGCTGTCGCATGTCCTGGATCCAAACCTGGAAGAATTTGATGACCCCCAGGAGGAGCAGCTGGTCACAGAACAGGCAGCAGAAACAGATGAAGCAGAAGTAGCCCTGGAGCCTGGTAATTTTCTGGCTCTGTTGTTGTTAATGTACAAATGGGACTGATTTCCAGTTTGAGCAATTTTTGAGCAATGCAATTTTTGTTACAAGTCATGGGTAGCAGTGTGTATTTAGTACTAGAGAAGACTTCATGCCAGCCCCATGGCATTATCCCCCACACCACAACGTGGAATTCAAAATGAAGACCAGGAAGTGAAAAACAGTTAAGCATTTCATGTGACATTTTTACCTGATACGCACACATTCTTACAAAGATGTGCTGGGGTGTTCAGAGGAAGAATCTTATATTGCCTTGCTTTTCTGAGTACTCAGAATTTTTGAGCCTTGACGTTCCAAAGGCACTTTTCTCTGAGGATGTTCTGAACCTTTTTTGAAGTCCTGAGGCAATAATGCACTGTGATATATCTGCTTTCAGGCCCTTCCACCTTTGCAGCTCAGTCTCAGTCCAACAGGAGACTGGTTTTTCAAACGGTTGGAGAGCGGTCCAAGAGGCAGCGTTTCCTCAATTGCCTTAGGGTTGACATCCTGGACAGGGCCAATATGCTAGTCAAATACCAAAGGGAAAAGGATTCATGACAAATGGAAATGCCCAGGCAGGCTGTGGAGCATGAGGAGAGCACGGCAGTGCACGAGGAAAGATTGGCAGTGCAGTTTCTGGCACAGGAACATTGCTTGGGGGAGGAAGATAGAGCCCAGCAGCAAGACCTGTTTGAGAGGCTGCTTGCACTAGTGGCCACTGGAGTTCAGGCTTCTGCTCCAACTGCACCACGTCCTGAGTTCTCTCCAGGGTACCAGGTCCTCCAGCCCAGGAATGCATCGGACAATACCAGGGTTGGGTGGCCAATGCAACCATGGCTGAATGGTAGTTAGACAGGAAAACGTACCTCCTGCAGTTCTTCACTCCTTTGCAGTGGCACCAGGTGTGTGCTAAACATGGTAGAAACGGACAGGAGAATGGTAAACCAGGAGGCACACACAAGTAGAGGGTTTAATTATTTGCAGGGACAAAACATACCTGAAGATGTGTGATGCTGTGTAAAACAAAGGTGACCATTTATATCACTCTTGTTTCCAGGGTTACAACATTCCACAAACCTTATACAAAGTGTATCATATAAGGTGTCGATGGAAAAGTTATGATTTGCTAAGTACGATTATCCTGTTTATATGCATATATCATCTTTGTATCTGAAATAATGAATATTAGCTATGTACTTGTATCTTACACATGTGTTGTATTCCTGGGTGACATCCCCCAGATAGAAGTTACATCAAGGCTAGACAGCTGTGTGTTAATGGCCCCGCTCATCAAGGATACTCAGCTGTCACAGTGGGCCATTGAAGAAACTCATCCCATGCAGGTGGCTCTTCCTGAGGATGCCTTCGACAGGGAGGGGCCAATGGCCGCTCCCTGTGAGTCACAAGCCATGTGATATGCTCATGTGACCCTGGACTCCACCTTGGGCCAGTAACTTTCCAGAAACAGGGGAGGTGGGCCTTCTTTGGGACAGTAAACTTCCATGCACCGGGCAGAGGATATAAAAAGGCATGTGAGCCGTCTTCGTTTTCTTCATTCCCGGCTTCATTTCTCTGGATGGGATTTCTAACAAGGAAGGTCTGAACAAGGACTGATGACCCCCAATCTGTTTGGGTGATTACAGAGAGACTTTTGCAAGATAGCAGTTTATTCCATCACTGCTACAAACCTGATATAAGAACTTTGCAACCACTTGCATGATTCCTTAACCATTCAATAATTCTTTTCTTTCTATTTTTAATTTAGTTTTTACTTACTAAAGGATTGGCATCAGCATGATTATTGGGCAAGATCTGAGTTTTATATTGACCTGGCTAAATGGCTAACCCCTGGGGATTATAGGGACCTTATAGCTGATGAAATTGGTTTTCAGTAACCACTCCTCATAAAGTCCAGTGTCTGGGTGGTGAGACAAGGGCTGGAATGCCCAAGTAGACTGCATCTCTGACTTCTTGTTAACCAGTGTGGTGAGACAGAAGTTCACATTTGTTCCTGGCTTGGTATAATCTAATGATAGAATAACCATCAGTTTGAGGTGAATCTGCCCCATTTCTCAGCAGTCTGTCCTGAATTTGACATTCTCAGCTGTGACCCACTGAGGCATGGTGACAAGATGTACTTACAGTGAGCATTCAAAGGCTACAGCAGGTGCTTTACTAGAGGGCTAGACTACCCCTATTTAGTATGATCAGATCTGGATGTCAAACCACGATGACATCCCATAGTAATACTTGAGTTAACATTTTTTACTTGACTTTCAAATAAACCACCTAGCCATCTCTTGACTCCTTCAAAAAAGACATCTTTAAAAACACTGTTGGAATTTCACAGCTTTAAACACATTGGTCCAGCCAGCGAGACCACTCTGTGTTACTGATTCAAAAGTGGTTTTTGGCAAACTGCCCTACACAGAACTGAAAGCAGATTCTAGGTCCCATCATTCACACATGTTCCCCTGAAATTGAGAACTACTGGGCATCATTGGCATAAACTAGACAAGATTGTCAAAAGTCAATGTTTAATCACTTTTTATAGGGTCTCCCTTCCGGATTCAGACAAGATTCCCATTGAACATCATTACCAGATTAAACTTTGAACTCCACACTTAAAAATGTGAGAAAACAGTCCAGTGGGGATCAATCATTTCTTAGCTTACAAATATTTGTCACCTTATTTTTCCATCATATGGGTGGAACGGGAATACTGTATCAGTGCATAATCACCTTGCATGCCATGGAAGGAGGCAGGGAGAGGTGGGGCGCATTAGTCCGTGAGCACAGAAGTGGCACAGGCATGTCCACGTGGCATGATAATTCTCTCTGCTTCACTCATGCATCTGAATCTTTTGCCCTCATATGTAAAGGAAGATGTGCATGAGTCCCATGAGGGAGCCAAGCAGCTGGCTGACTTGTACTCCATTCTGGCCCCTCTACTCAAGTGTGGAGAGTGCCTGGGGCAGAAAAAGTAAACCAAAGCAGGAGTAACTGAAGTTACTCACATGAGAGAGCAGATAGTTAGGAGAGTAGCTCTGTCTAGTGCCCAGAGGTGAGTAACATTCCCTCTCTCATTTGCACATCAGGTCTCTGGTTTCTCACTCTGGTTGTGGTAGCCATGGCGATTTACAATAATTGCTACCCTGTTCTTCTGCTGTGAGGTGTTTTATGTCTATTTGCTCTAAACATTGTTTCTTACGTACTTCTCGTGTTTCTCTCGTGCTTCATGCATTTGGCTCTATGGACTTCCCTATCCACACAGTGTGCATTGCTTTTTTTATGTTAACTGTGCTATTATCATTGGAATACAGTAAGTGCCTCCAAAAGACCATAGTGCAATTGTGACCTGAATACCTAATCTATATTGTTTGTTTTGTTGTCTCCTTATTGAGCTATGTATTTATTTATGTAACTTAAAAACATATCAGCGACCCTGTACAGTAGCTGCTGCTTCACGGTACACAGGGAAATCGTATGAGAAATCAGAACTGAGTTTCATATGTGACGCAAGATTTTTGAGGCTGAATTTCAGGGTATTTGTTTCCTTATGTGAAGACCTCATTCTTGTTAAACGTAGTGTCCCGTGCTTATGAAGCAGCAGTACAGACATATCGTGAAAACTCTCATGATAGAAACCACAAAGTCTCTTGGACTAGCTCCACTGAATGGCAGGTACGCAGCTAGCTGCACTGGAAACATGTAACTAAAGCCAAACTCTTTTAGCTTCCAACAGGGTCAAGGGAGGCTTGCTTCTCAGAGGAAAGAATCCAAAATGGGGATTGCAGCTAGAGAAGATGCAGCAAAACCCTGCATTTTGCCCTGTATTGTCATGTAGTTTTGTCCCTACCTGCTGATTGGCAGCACTAATGCACTTGTGCTTTTTAAGGTCTCCTGTAAAGCTGCCTCTAGTCTATTGTGGAAAAATGTACTTTCAAAAAATGTCTGACGTACGCAGCAGACTATTTGCTCAGTCCTTTCTCCTCTTATTGTTCAGATCACCAAGAATAGCCACACTCTGCTTGAAACCAGGATTTTGGAGCAACCGAAGTAAAGGTAGCCCTGATTGATCTATCCCAGCTTTTACATAAGACCCAGGACCTTCTCAGACAGGATATTTGGGGCGGGTTTAGTCTGTGCTATGCAGGTATGCAGCCAGGATGGATGGTTTAAATTAAAAAAAACTGCTAACTTTTATCTTAAGTGGTAAATGTGAGTGAGAATGAGTATTGGGGCTGCCAGCGAAGTCAGTGATAGTCGCCAGTGCTTAGCCCTTTTCAAAATTAACCCCCCCCTTCTAGTTAGTAGCCAAGACGTGAATTTAGGTGCCTAACTTTAGACCCCAGGTTTGAACATTTTGGTCTTAACTCAAGGTGCTCATTAATCTGGGATGCAGCTGTCTACTACGTAAACACACGTTTAGAATATATGCAGTAAAAATCATTATGAACAGTGGTTATAGAGCAACTTAAAGAACCACTTTCCACTGCTAAATACCTCTGTTGGTTAGCAGCCCTCTCTTTCTGCCCTTCTGTCTCTCTCGTGCGTGCCCACACACAATCAGACAGACAGCAAATCATGACCATGTTATGGATTTGTTTCGTGATACTTTTTTAAAGCTGATATTAGTGGTTTTGAGTTCTGAGTGGATTACTTGTGAAACTGAGATATTTCTAAATATCCCAGTCTACTCGCACACAGTTGCAGTAATGGAATACAATTCAAAGGCACTAAAATCAAGCTACTAAAACACTGGTGCTTCTTAAGAATAGGATCTATAAGGCATCCACACAATAGCTACGTACTGTATGCTTAAATGCACAGATAAATGTTGTTTCTGCTTCTCAAATCAAGCAACAGGAAGTTCCAAAAACCTTTTCGTTATTAGCACTCAAATCACTGGCAGTCTGCTTACCTCCATACAAGACATTCAGGGAGCCATGGTCCCAACCTTGATGAGTTTACACGCTAAATATACAGAGACAAATTGTACTACTGGCTGACTAAAAGATGAGTCTTTAATAGATGCCAGAAGATGTCAGCAGGTCACTGGGTAATGTGTGACCAGATTGGCTGTGAGTTTAAAAATGTCAGCAAGGCAGTATAGTATGAAATAAGTACATTTGATATGGATTCAATGTAGGCACAACCATTTTTAACACTCTCACATATCTTAAAATAGTCGAACTGCCTTTTACAAATGTAATCTCTCCCTCTCCCCCCGGTTCCCAAATAGCTTGTTTTACTGGCCTTAGATTTCTTTGCCCGAATTTCATAAAAATTGGCATTTTCAGTTAAAGTACAAGCTGCTGATTTAAAATAATAGGTTTTATAATGGAAATCCTGACCCAGTTTTAACCTTCCTTGCCATAGTCCTGGAACAGGCTGGGGAGTCTACCAGGGTCAGTCAATGAAGTAGTGGAACAGAAGCCTTTTATGACTATTTGGCCTGAATTCAGAGAGCCTGTTTTCCCCAACAGCTGACCACGGCCATGGAGAGGAGCAGACTTGAGGTTGCGTCCTCACTTGGCTCTTCAAGAAGGTCAGTTCCTCAGATCAGTCATCTTTATTTGGCGTCTGCTATTCCAAGCAAGGGTGCTGGAACAATTTTTATAGTGGGGGTGCTCAGAGCCATTGAACCAAACTGTAAACTCTGTGTATAATGGAAACTACTTCAAGACGGCGGTGCAGCAGCTCCCCCCATACCCTGAATTCCAGTACGTATGAGTCCAGTCAGACCTATTCTCCTGAAACCCATCTCTCCCTCTCTCTCTCTCTTTGGATTATTTGTCTTTATGGAGGAAAGGCCCTCACCTGCTGGCCTCCTACTTCAGGGCCTTAACTGACTATACTTCCTTTGGCCTGACAGATATTTTCCTAGTCATCCTGGGCTCCTGCTTTATCTTTTCCAAAGAAGGGAATTGTTACAATACTTTTAAATAATGAGATTTAAAAGAGGTCATCTTAGTAATGGGAAAAAGGGAAGCTGCTTTTATGAATGGAGTTTGGGACAAAACTCCTTTTGTTAAGGGGCAGCTTCTTTAATTTCCAGTTGGTATAAAATGTATCGCATCAATGTTGGTGCACAGTGCTACAAGCACAGAATTTACAAATTCAGGTTTCATGTCCATTTCACTTGCAGGAATATTCAGCTGGGTTACACCATTGCTTTGCATTTCTTATCCAACCTTAATGTTACACTTTCCTCTCCACAACATAATCTAAATGATAGACCAGCTGGATGTATTGATTAAAATCCTTATTTGGCTTTTTTATTAATCTTCATGGTCCTGTCCTAGAATTATGAGGTGGCCAGGGTCTATCAGAAAAGAAATCTGTAGGAGCAAAATGCAATATTTACAAGTCAAGGCTTCTACCTAAAACATATTGCTGATTCCTAAAATAAGTTGATTTGTGAACACACTGTTGTACCCACAAAGCATTATACATTTTGGGGGAGGGATATCTCAGTGGTTTGAGCATTGGCCTGCTAAACCCAGGGTTGTGAGTTCAATCCTTGAGGGGGGCATTTAGGGATCTGGGGCAAAAATTGGGGATTGGTCCTGCTTTGAACAGGGGGTTGGACTAGATGACCTCCTGAGGTCCCTTCCAACCCTGATATTCTATGATTCTGTCTGGGATAAAGCTCTTTCAGACTAGATTACTTCTAAATGATTTGCATGTATTTTGCTGACACACTGGATGGCATTTTTCTCCATATACCTTGGTAAACACACAGATTAAGAAACACCATTAGGAGCTAGACATAATCTCATTCTCTGGACTGTGTGCCAAATCCTGCCAATCTAACTCAGGAGGAATGTTCATGTAAATCCTCTGCATGGACTGTCATCTTAAACTCCCCTGCAATGTCAGGAAGGAAGGGGGTCATGATGATCAGCCTCAGATGCCCCACATTCCCAAATGTATATTTGGAGGCATGGATGTTCTTCTAGTGCATAAACTGCAATAGCAGCCCAAAGGAGCTGTGCTTTAGCCCCATGCGCTGTCCAAGAATTCCATCCTTCTACCTTGGCTTGTACAAACTGCACAAAGTCAGTTTGTACAGGCAGGGTGAAATTCACCTGAACTGAATGATTGTCCTGAGCATCTTTGCAGTATCAATACTGTTGTGTTTTAGCAAAACCCATCATATCGTGATGATTTGATTTCATCACTAACTTGATGTGATAGGCAATCATTTTAGTGTATGTTTGTTTTTCCAATAACAAAATAAGGCATTAACTAAACATAACTATATTTTCATGGTCTCTCATCAAGGATAATTTAGACCCCAGATCTTTTTCTGATACTCATTTAGAGTCTTGGACCTCTTTTAAATGTTTGGACTAACAGGGATCATTAGCATAAATAAAATTCTGTAGTTATGCCACCTCTAGTTTGGCCTGATTTGGTTCTGATTCTGCTCTCATTGAATGGTGAAATTCCTGCTTCTTTCAGTGGAAGAATTATTGGGCCCTAAAACTCTCTCTCATGCTCTTACTATGTCCGTGTAACTACATGTAATTGTTTCCCTCACCCTTCTTCTCTCCTTCTCTTCTATTGGTTCACACTCACATGTTGAGTGTAGAGTCTAGTTTAAGACCAGACATTTTGGAGCAGGGACTGTGCTAGATGCTGTACACAGGTATGATTGGGACCTTGGGTGCTCCCACAATATAGATACAGTACTAATAAATAGTAATAATGGGAGTTTGGGACCCAGATCGGGCCCTTCTTTTTACTCTAAGTTTCCATTTCCCCTCTTTCATTATTCAACATAAATGGCTGTACTGATTGTGGATCCTTGAAGACTTTTTGAAATTTCAGGAATAACCCTGAGTTTTGTCAGGTGAAGAGTCCTGAGCCATAGATTTTTTTTTTTCCTAGCATCTTCTCTTGTTGCAAGGAGCTTGTACTTTGAAGTGTCTTTAAGCAGTCTGTCTGCAATAGTGTTCAGTCTTTCCCTGGAAGGGTGATGGAGGAGTAGGGATGGGCCATGGGTCCGTGCTTCTTGTAAAACTTGAACGCTACCCTGATTAGAACTGAATTTCTCGTCAAATGCCTGCTCTGGCCATTCGGAAATAGTCTTCTGGAAACGGAATTACTTTGTGGCTACCTCCTTCCAGAGCCAGCGCCCTAGTTTGCTGCAGTGTGTTCTGTAGGTCAGGGCTTCTCAACCTTTTTGATACCAGGGACCAGCCTGCTGCCTTCCTAAACTGTGTCAGGGAGATCACAGGGACTTGCGCTGGTCCACAGACTGGTCGTTGAGAAACACCACTCTAGGGCACATGTCTCATTTTCTAGAATGGTCTGGGATTTGCTGCATCTCCGTTATTCCACCCTGTTATCTTCCAAAATCCCCATTCTTTCTCCCATTTCAGGAAATCTTGGGCCCAGAGAAGTCACTTCTGGCTTCCTTTTCCCAGTTCTGTTGTTTCATCTGTAGCAGTAGCCATAATCATTTTTGAAAGATTTAATTTCTTTAGGTCCAGAAGCCTGCATTAGCTGGGTTGCCATGGTAACCATCTCACTGGATGCCGAGTGTTGACTGTATGAATCCCACAGGAGCACGAGTACCCCTTTCATTTACAAAAAAATGTTACTGGATATCAAGTTTTAATTTGTGCTCACTGTTTTCGCTCAGACTGTCAGTAGTAGTGAGCTCTTGAGCTATGCATCCATTACTTTTAATGGTCGTGTCACATCTCAGATGATTTATGTGTGCATCAGCATACCCACTGTATTTGGGATCATAATCTTGCCCATGGGATATAAAATTACCCAGAAGTGCCTGCAATGCAGAACTCCCTGTGGCCCTCCCAATTCCCAGCTTGTTTCCCTGTAGTCCATCAAGAGCATGGCCATTCAAACCATGTTCTGTGCTACAGTTCCTGCGGAATCCATTTGACATGTGTTCGCACTCATTTGAATCGCTCCTCTAGCTCCTCGTCTCCTCCCAAACCAAGTTCAGGAATTTTGTCCTCTTCAAGACTGTACAGTTGTGCCCCTGCCTGTATTTCTGCTCTTGTCTCATCACATGCTTCCTCACCCTCCTTGTCAGCTCCTGTTAACCCCTTAGCTCACTTTTATTGGTGCCTTCTTTCAGGCCACCACTTTCCCAGGGGGCCAGCCTACTCCATTCTCCATGTAAATTCCTCTGAAAACCCACTACTTCCCTGAGGCCCACACCCACTAACCTACATCAATATTAAGTCATTAAATGCTAAGCTAACAGAGAGCTTCCCCTGGGCCTCCAAGTTGGTTTGCACCTGATTTGTTTTGTCTTAGAGCCTAATCCTACAAGTGCACCTGTGCGAGTTGGCTCCTGTGCCTGTGTGGAGACCTGTTGACTTCTCTGAGGCTCCAATGTGACAACAGGGTCCTCCCTTAAGACGCAGTTGCAGAATCTGGGCCTTAAGCTATAAGGCCAGAACCTCAAAGGCTTTTAGGTGCCTAACTCCCATTGCTTTCAATTTCATGGGAGTTAGATTCTTAAATACCTTTGAGGATCTGGGCTGAAATTCCTCTGGGCTAGGTCTGTCCATACAAGTGTATTACACAGCACCAACAATCAGCAAATAATATAAGTGCCCTGGCGCAACTTAAGGCAAAGGATGCAGACCTAACTCGGAATTTTTAGGCAGGGGCGTTTGCCACTTCATAGCATAATGTCATTCAGGGGTGCTGGAACGCAGTGGGGGTGCTGAGAGCCATTGAACCAAACTGTAAACCCTGTGTATGATGGAAACCACTTCAAGCCAGGAGATGCTGCAGCACTTCCCACACCCCTAGTTCCAGCACCTATTATGTCATTTTAATATCTTTTTTTTTTTTTGTATTTATGAAAAAATAATTGGAAGTGCTCACCACCACAACAAATGACATTTGGGCTTTGCAGATCTCCCTTGATTCCTCTGTGTAGAAGACAGGGATCATTTGTCTTAACATAGTTTGCACCTTTAAGCACTTCAGTACTGTGCTGCTTCTGTCTGTGTAGGTTCCAAGAGCCATTTCCCCTTATTTGAATTGGTTTAGATAAGCTTGTTCTACAGGTCAGAACAGAAGCTGCATGTATTTGTGTACAAAGAATGATTGATTGTCAGTCCAGGTTAAATGCATATATAGAATAGTTCCAGCCCACAGGATTAGCAAAAAGCATTTCAAAGTCAATTGCATCAAATTAGATGGCTCAGACCCACATACTGTACATAGTACACTGCTTCCTTCCTCCTCTGTGTCTGTCATCTGGAAGATGAAAAATTATAAAGGCGGAAGCTGAAAGCATCATTAAATGTTAATCTGCTGGGGCTTCCTTAGTGCTACTGAGGTCAGTTTCTGTTTCTGAATATAGTGACAGATGGGTGTCCGCTGTGAAAAAACGCAGCTTTGCCAAAAGCCATCAGGACATGAGCTGTCCGTCATCCTGCACGTGCTCCCACCATGCGCCCTATTAACAGTGAATGTGAGCTCTGTGTGTGTTTTAAGATGGAAATGTTCAGAAGGGAGCATAGGGGGATGTGAATTCCCACTAAGAATAGATAGGTAGAAACACAGGCATGGATATTACGTATTGACAATAAATTAGGGAGGATAGGCTTCAAAGAAGAGCCAGTCATGAGCTTTTGGCCGCTGTAGGTACATCTCCATTGTGTTTTAAAGGCAGAGAGTCTCAGAACCCAGGTGTTCAGACCCAGGCTTGTGGAGTTTGTGCTGTGACACTAGAAACAGCTGTGTAGATGTTCGGGCTCTGGCTTTGAATCTCTCACATCCTGCAGCCTTCAAATGCAATTTTAAATTGGTTTGTGCAGAAACATTAGGGTCTTTAAATTGTTGCTAACGGCAATTTCCCTCAAGTTGGAGGACACCATGACTTTGCCACGTTTGATTCAGGAATCAAACCTTGGAGGTTTACCCATTAGTACAAAATGATATTTGAGGTCATTAGCTGACAATCTTGGGAATTTTACTTTCATAAAGGAGAGCTCCATTGCTGTTTAGGTGGCTGAAATGTAAGAAAGGTGAATGGTCTTGCTTGGGTCTCTCTCTATATACACCTGTTTTGTACTGTGTGTCTGGATTGCTATAGCTTTTACAGCATCTCTTTGTAATGTACCAGGGGGAGGATGCAGTGTAAAACAAACCAATACAGGCCCTCTCCACACAGCACTACACAGCCTATTATTAGCAAGCATGGTGCAATTACTGCTTCAATTGCCACCTTGTGCTACTTGTTTGACACACTGAATGCACTACGGCTGACGAGCTAAGGTATTGCTCAGCAACTCCAGGGAGAGTTGCTGGCACTGTGACCCAAAGCCTGTCTACTGGCAGATGAGACAACGGAGAAACGAGTGACTCCCTAGGCCCAAAGAAATCCTGCTATTTCACACAGTTATGTTGGCTAGTCTGCAAACCTGCTGGTTTCAGTACGTAAGGGGTGCTGTTCCCAATGCCCCTATGGAGCGCAGGCAAGTTCCTCTGTTGCTTTAGATGGATCAGAGACTTCCTTCCCTTCCTGTCTCTAAACTCCTGTGTGTCATTGCCAGTGCTGCTGTAATGGCTGCCCCCAATCCACTCTTGAGCTGGCTGTGTTTTGATGGTGGGGGAAGGGTTTCATGTATCATTCTACAGAGCATTCTGAGGCTTGCGAAAAGGACTCTATACATCAGCAAATAATAAAATTCCTCGAGTTTGCCACCCCGAGAGGACAGGCACACTCTGCTGAACGGATAAATAAGCCCAGCTGTTTCAACTCTGCCTGACCTTACTTAACTTCACTATCCTGCAGAGTATGCAATTTACAGGGCTGCGGTTATATTAGGTAGGTTAATTGGACACGTCATTCTCTGGGCTTGATTTTCTTTTAAGGGCACAAAATGCTTCAGTGCTTGTATAATTGTGTACTGTAAAAGTCAGCAGATCAGTCCAGAATGAACCTTTTTACTCTTTTAAATTGGCAAAGTTTTATAGAAAGCATTTTCCATGTCAATAAGAGAGAGCCTACATATTCAGCCTCTTGTTTCCACTGAACTGAATAGCATCATGTCTGAAACAAACAGACTATCTAGCTGTGCTTATGCACAAAGTCAGACTCTGAATGGATATGGCCTTTCCACAAGAGAAGCAGAGGCTTGACTCTGAGAGGGAGGCTGTGTCGCAGAAGCTGCAAAAGCTGCAACAAAATTATTGAAATCCTGGAACACGCTGACTTCTAGGAACTGGAATTACAAAGAAAGCCTGGCTGTGGGTGTAGCCAATGACGCTTATTGAGGCTGTTCTGTTTTCTCTCTATCTTGGTACATATGTAGCCCCAGTTACTGTTGTATCTGAGTCTCTCACAACCAGTAATAGAATTCATGCTCACAGCCCTGTGAGTAGACAGGAAGAACTATTATTCTCATCGTACAGACGAGAAACTGAGACACAGAAGGACAAACTTGGCCAAGTTCACTCAGGAAGTCTCTGGCAGTGGAGGGGAACCAGGACTTCTGAGTCCTAGGTAAGCCTGGCACCTAAACCACTGGATCATCTTTCTTCCCATATAGACATATCTCTATTAGGATTGTGTGAGTTTTGTAGGGACTGGTTTATCACCTGCATTGTGCAGTTCAGTTTTCAGGAGATCGAAATGAGCCAACTGAAACACTCTGCTGGGGAAATCCAGGTCTGTGAGCCACTGTGATGCCTCTCTGCTTCAGCAAGAGTGAGCTTTGCTGGTGATTAGACTGTGTCAGCTCTCTGCCACACCAGTCTGTCACCTCACCAGCAAACACCTCAGCACTCTACCAGTCTTCACCTTGCCTAGCAGGTAATAATCAGTGAACTCTGGTCCCTGAGCTTTTCTGAGATGTCTCGCTGCAATTCACAGCACTTACGGCTGTACAGTCATAGAAGATATTAAGTCCCCTATTATTTTAAAGTGTTTGTACATTACATCTTATTAACTGAACTACAGTAACTTCTCTTCAAACACCGCACTGAGTTGGTTTGTAGTCAAAATAAAACAAGTTTATTAACAAAAGGACATAGGTTGAGTAATACCATGTAGAAGGAATAAAGCTAGAAATGGTTACAAACAAATAAAAGTAACAATATGCTTTCTGATGGCTAAGACCTAACTCAACAAGCTGCAGTCTTTGTTCAAGGTAGTTTCCTCACCACTCTCCCTTTCCCACCAATAGCTGAAGTGACAAAGTTCCTCCTCTACCTTGGTGGGTCTTGCGCTTATTGGTGGATTTGCTCGCCTTGGAGCTTCACGGCAGCGCTCAGTTTGGCTGTGTTTATGAACCCACAGTCCAGGTCAACTCCTCCTGTGTCTGACCAGGAGTTGGGAGGTTTTGGGGGAACCCGGGCCCAGCATCTACTCCGGGTTCCAGCCCAGGGCCCTGTGGAATGCAGCTGTCTAGAGTGCCTCCTGGAACAGCTGTGCGACAGCTACAACTCCCTGGGCTACTTCCCCATGGCCTCCTCCCAACACCTTCTTTATCCTCACCATAGGACCTTCCTCCTGGTGTCTGATAATGCTTGTACTCCTCAGTCCTCCAACAGTATGCGTTCTCACTCTGAGCTCCTAGCGCCTCTTGCTCCCAGCTCCTTACACGCACACCACAAACTGAAGTGAGGTCCTTTTTAAACCCAGGTACCCCAATTAGCCTGCCTTAATTGATTCTAGCAGCTTCTTGATTGGCTGCAGGTGTTCTAATCAGCCTGTCTGTCTTAATTGTCTCCAGAAGGTTCCTGATTGTTCTGGAACCTTCCCTGTTACCTTACCCAGGGAAAACGGACCTACTTAACCTGGGGCTAATATATCTGCCTTCTATTACTCTCCTGTAGCCATCTGGCCTGACCCTGTCACACTGGCTAATTCTTAGCTTAGATTCCTGCATAGTCCAAGGCTCTGGTTTTCCTTGTCTCCTCAGGTGAAGGAGAACTTCAAGTTTTTCTGTGTGCCCTTAATATCTCTAAGTTTGCCTTTGTTTTCAGGTTAAGTGGGTTCCCTGGGATTCTGTCTCCTTCAGGGGGCTTACTCCATTTTGATTAAAGTGTCCCTTAGTATGTCCCAGTGTGTTGCTTCCTGAGGCAATTTTGCAATATAACTGCTCTGTTCCTGTAAGCTGTGATACAAATGAGCAGCCCATTGAATTTGGCCACACCAGGTTTGAGGTGTTGGCCTCTTTCCTTTGTCTGGAGAACATCTGTTTATCAACTTGCCCTGACATAGCTGGTTTACAAACCTTTTAGTGACAGACTTTTAACTGTAACATCAATGAGTAGCCCTAATTCCACATACAACACTGTAACGTAAATTTCACAGTGATATTTTTGACCAGTGTGGTGTTAGCTTTCATATGATCCCTCACAAGACCTAGTTTGTACAAAAGTCACTTCAGCAGTGTTTAGCGCAGGGGTAGGCAACCTATGGCACTTGTGCCAAAGGCGGCACACGAGCTGATTTTCACCGGCACTCACACTGCCCGGGTCCTGGCCACCAGTCCAGGGGGCTCTGCATTTTAATTTAATTTTAAATGAAGCTTCTTAAACATTTTAAAAACCTTATTTACTTTACATACAACGATAGTTTAGTTATATATTATAGACTTATAGAAGGAGACCTTCAAAAAACATTAAAATGTATTACTGGCACGCGAAACCTTAAATTAGAGTGAATAAATGAAGACTCGGCCCACCACGTCTGAAAGGCTGCCGATCCCTGGTCTAGGGTATGAATACAGTGGTGCCTAGGGTCACACCAAGTCACACAAGTTTATGTGGAGGTTTTGAGTTTGATAGGCTGTCTCAGAAGGGAAACATGCCTCCTTTCCCAAAGCAGGGATGATTTTCACAGGCTATGAAACCTGTGGTGAGAGGGGGACCCAGCCTGGGATAAGTTTTATGTTTATGCTTCTCAAAAGTGCTGGCAAAAAAATCTGAGGTTGAAATTTTGCCTTGATTCAGTGGGGCACTTGGATCCTTCGCTGGAGAGCAGAGAGAAGGGAAAAGAGAAAATTCCACCAGCCATTTCTGAGGCGAGATGAGAGGAGAGGTAACAGAGACCTAAGAGTCTCTTCACCTTTGGCAGGAGGTGATGGGGAGCAAGGAGCAAAGTGGCTGGAGCCGCTATATCATTCACAGAATGAGGAAGGTGGGGGAAGAGAAGGGTAGTTCCCAAACTGCTGCTTTTTCCATAGGACCTGTGGGCCCAAATGCAGGAGGAAGAGTGGAGAGGCAGAAGCTCTCCTGCACACCCAGTGTTTGGGAACAGCAGCAGAAGCAAGAAACCCTGCCATAAAGGACACGTAAGTGTGTGTGTTAGGGGAGTTATAGGGGGCAGAATCAGTAGGGAGTGGAATTGCTTTAGGGCAGAGCTGATTTATTTAGAAGCCAGAAAAGGTGAGAAAAGGGGCACAATTGATTGGACTAGGAGCTGGTAGAATTAATGGGGGATTTATGTGATTTATTGGGGGGAAGGTGAAAAGATGTCAGTGGAAATTAAATCTGTATGGATTTGGTGGTGTGGTAGCACACGTATTCTTCACCCAGGTTATGTAGGTATAGTCCTCAGAGAGGTAGGTGTTGCGAAATATTTCGATACCTGCTCCTAACTCTTCCTCCAGGCCATATAAGGAGTGAGTGAGAAAGTTGTGCCCTGTGAAACAGAGGAGACACCTTGCCCCTGACAGCCCTTCAGGTCTAGCCCAGACACACTGGAGTGGCCTGGTGCCTGACAGCACCTGGAGAGGTATGAGGGCAAGGAAAATCATATTTGGAAAGGATACTTTGATATCAGTGTATGTAAGAAAGCCATGAGGAGCGGGACATGGTCCTCTTCCCTTTTAGTTGCTATGTGTATTGGCTGCTGTCCTTACTTCCAGAATACAGCTACTGTGGCTTGAATGTTACCCCTGCCCCTGACTGAAACTGCCCCTGCTGGGTGGCTGCTGCTTCCTGTCCCTGCTTCTGCATCTCCTCTCAATTTTAATTGTAAGCATGGAGGGGAGCTGGAATGATTCAATGGGAAAGGGTTCGCTAGGGCCCCCTCCATACTGTTGGGGTGCAAGCTCCTCAGACTTCGTAAGGGGTGTATTTTGAGTCTCTTAATCAATTTTTGTAAAAAATATATATTGTGTTCAAAAATAGCCACCCAGCTGGGGGTGTAGCGCCGATCCTGTGGATCCGTGACAACATCTCAAATGATCTGCTTATTCTTTGAAATATACAGCATATAGTTGCCCTTCTTTTTTCACTGAAAATATCTGTAGTTATGCAACTTACCATGAAATTTGCTAGATCTTTTAAAAATCCCTACACCATATTAATATAATCTGAGAAGTGAATCCAACAGGCTGACTCTCTTTGTATGATTTAATTATACATTTATCCAAATGATATATCACCAGTTTTTGTGCTGACCAATCTGTTTAAATCCAACTGCAGTTTCTGTGTTTCTCACAGTCTTCTATAGCTTTTACTAACAAACAACTCAGGGCTTGTCTACGTGGCAAGTTACTGCATGGCAAGCCAGGGCATGAATCTACAGCACCCCAGCTTGTCATGCAGTAATGTCCCATGTGGACCCTGTGACAGCACAGGGGGTGGTCCCAGAGTGTGACTGGGCTTCCTGCTACTTGCAAAGTGTGCTAGGCTGCTCTCCTGGGCGTTCAGTCCGCTGTAGCAGAGTCCACACGGGGGTGTTACTGCACAGCAAACTGGTGCTCCATAGATTGATGGGTACCCTGGCTGGCTGGAAAGTAATTCACCGTGTAGAGGAGTCCTGTTGTTTGTCACCAACAAACTTCTTATCGCTTGGTCTGCTTTCAGTCTAGAACAAGGCATTTGTGCTTAACCTACAGCTACGGATTTTCCTCAGTAACCTCCTATAAAGAACTTTATTTAAAAATAAAGGGTTTGAAAATCTATTTGACTATGTAGCGTGTGCAAAGTCAAACACACACAGACACTTTTGCAGGATCAAGTCTAAAAAGACCGACCAAGGGTGAGGAAAGGGACGCAACATACAAGCACAATGAATTAGATGATTGGCTCATGTCTTGTTTGCTCTCTAGCATTTAAAACTGTGTTATTAGAATGTTCTCAGTTGCTCCTTAATGCAGCTGTTGTTAGCTGTTGTTTTTCAGAGGCATAGTGGTAGTCACAATTAAGAGATGTGACTAACTGGGTTAACAATCACCCCTCCAAACACTTGAACAAGACTGGAGCCCAGCTATAGCTATTTATAGTATTTGTTGGGCTAAAAAGACCGAGAGATACAGGATCTTTATATTATTTACATTATTCTATTTTCCAAATTTACAAGTCAAACATTTTATTGTGAAATCTGGAATCAAGATGACTCTATCCAGACCTTTAACCACATTGGAGGAGTTGACCCTGGAACAAAAGGTTTAATTTCTAAGATGTATAGGATTCTGATTGAAAACAGATGTTAAGAAAACAACCCAGATGAAAAGAGAAGAGAGGGATTTGAACAAAGAAGTTGATCTGGATGAGTGGGTTTCTATATGAGAAAGGGGATATTTATCTTCAGTCTGTGTAGCTCATAAAAACAAGAATAAGTTATTGCATAGATGGCATTTGACTCCAGTTAAGTCCCATCCTATTTTTGCTACTAGGGGTGCACTCTGTTGGAAGGGTTGCAGGGAAAGGAGAACATATTTTCATGTATGGTGGTTATGTCCAGGAATTAGACAATTTTGGGAGGAAATTATTAGAGATTCATCTTATAACAAAATGCCAGCTTCCCACAGATCTCCTAAACTTCCCACTTAATGCTCCAGTGAAGGATCTAGATTTTAAACAGAACAACAAATTAATTGACTTTTTTATTGTTAGCAGCAAGACTTTGTATTGTGCATTATTAGAAAAATCTGTTTTTTCCTCTTATGGAATTGTGGTATAGTCAAATATGGACTGTCCTTGTAAAGTAAAAACTTTAACACCAAGTATGTACACAAGAGAAGCGCCAAAAAGAGGATAGGTATTTAGAAAGTTTGTCACCCAACAAAAAACAAATTAGGTTACATTTTATTGCAACTTTGCCTTAATAAAAAGTTCCGCTCCCCCCCCCCTGTATGCCCCCCCCCGCCCCCATCCTATTACTACTACTACTAACCCATTCGTTCAGAATCAGGGATCTAGATGTTGGAAGAAAAAATATAGGCTTCCATTACCTCAGATGCAAGCTAGATGGTGCTAAAGCATACTAATATGATGTTATTCAACTAATAGCTGTTTGAAATTACAATCTTGATGATCAGAAGGACCTGGAATAAAGGAGTCTCTGGAGTTAAGATTTGGGGTTTTTTTAGTTTTTTGTATGGCTTTGCATATAATTTTTGACCTGACTGAATAACAGTAGGTCCTGGTTCCCTAATCCAACCACCACAGGCCCTGCTCTTTGGGGGGCCTCGTGCTTCAGGTGGTCACAGGATCCAGGGGTCCTTGGGAGTTAGCGGGGGACCTGGCGCCAGCCTGCTCTGCTCCGCCCCGCTGGCTCTTGGCGTCACCCTGGGGAGGGGGCAGAAGCCGGAAAGGGGCGAGAGTGGGGGCTTGAGGGAAGGGGTGGAATGGGAGTGGAGCAGGGCAGGCTGGGGCCAGGTCACTCGCTGCTGCTGGGACCAGGCCCTCCACTAACTCCCCAGGCTCCGCTGGACCCCACGTCCCCCTGAAGCACTGAGCTCATGGCAGTTGCCCCAGTGTGTCATATGGACGGGACAGCTCTGAAAATATAAGCCCAAACGTTGGTGGAGCCGGGCCCATGTTCCTGAATATTGGTGGAGCACAGGCACCAGGGGCCCATGTAATGAGCCGCCTATGCCATTGAGGGAATGAGACCACTAGCTTCAGTAAAATCATGCATGCACTTAAGTCTGCAAGTTCAGGGCCTTTGTCTGAACTCAGGCAACTCTCATTATCGGTCAGCATAGAGCAGGTACTCAGATTTTCCCTTTGGCTCCCATAGTGAAATGTAGCCCAGTGGAGTGGGCCCTGGACTGTGAATCAGGGCTTGTCTTCACTACTGTGCTACACCGGCGCAACTGCATCAGTGCACTTGTGCTGAGGTAGTGCATCTGGTGAAGACACACTAGGTCAACAGGAGAGCGTTCTCCCGTCAACGTAATGACTCACCTCAAATAACTTTACATTTATAAGTTGCACTTTCATGATAGAGATCACACTACAGTATTTGTATGAGGTGAACTGAAAAATAAGATTTCTTTTGTTGATCTTTTTATACAGTGCAAATATTTGTCATAAATAATAATATAAAGTGAGCACTGTACACTTTGTATTCTGTGTTGTAACTGAAATCAATATATTTGAAAATGTAAAAAAACACCCAAAAGTATTTATAATAAATGGTATTCTATTATTTAACAGTGCAATTAAAACGGCGATGAATTGTGATTAATTTTTTTAATAGTTTGATAGCCCTGGAGCTAAATATTATTAAATATACATAAAGGGTTTAAAAATAACATTGTGGAAAGGTCTGTACATACAAAGTATTTAAATATGCCTAAAGGTTAATGGTTTAACTGACAGAGTCCTATATTTATGTACAAGTCTGTTTTGTGGAGCTCTTACTGTCCTGCTGTTGCACATAGAATCATAGAATATCAGGGTTGGAAGGGACCTCAGGAGGTCATCTAGTCCAACCTCCTGCTCAAAGCAGGACCAATCCCCAACTAAATCATCCCAGCCAGGGCTTTGTCAAGCCTGATCTTAAAAACTTCCAAGAAGGAGATTCCACCATCTCCCTAGGTAACTCATTCCAGTGCTTCACCACCCTCCTAGTGAAAAAGTTTTTCCTAATATCCAACCTAAACCTCCCCCACTGCAACTTGAGACCATTACTCCTCGTTCTGTCATCTGCTACTACTGAGAACAGTCTAGATCCATCCTCTTTGGAACCCACTTTCAGGTACTTGAAAGCAGCTATCAAATCCCCCCTTGTTCTTCTCTTCTGCAGACTAAACAATCCTAGTTCCCTCAGCCTCTCCTCATAAGTCATATGTTCCAGTCCCCTAATCATTTTTGTTGCCCTCCGCTGGACGCTTTCCAATTCTTTTACATCCTCCTTGCAATGTGGGGCCCAAAACTGGACACAGTACTCCAGATGAGGCCTCACCGATGTCAAATAGAGGGGAATGATCACGTCCCTCGATCTGCTGGCAATGCCCCTACTTACACATCCCAAAATGCCATTGGCCTTCTTGGCAACAAGGGCACACTGTTGACTCTCATCCAGCTTCTTGTCCACTGTAACCCCTAGGTCCTTCTCTGCAGAACTGCTGCCTAGCCATTCGGTCCCTACTCTGTAGCGGTACATGGGATTCTTCCATCCTAAGTGCAGGACTCTGCACTTGTCCTTGCTGAACCTCATCAGATTTCTTTTGGCCCAATCCTCTAATTTGTCTAGGTCCCTCTGTATCCTATCCCTACCCTCCAGCGTATCTACCTCTCCTCCCAGTTTAGTGTATCTGCAAACTTGCTGAGGGTAAAGTCCACGCCATCCTCCAGATCATTAATGAAGATATTGAACAAAACCGGCCCCAGGACCGACCCTTGGGGCACGCTGTTTGATACCGGCTGCCAATTAGACATGGAGCCATTGATCACTAACTAACCTTTGAGCCCAACAATCTAGCCAGCTTTCTATCCACCTTATAATCCATTCATCGAGCCCATACTACTTTAACTTGCTGGCAAGAATACTGTGGGAGACCGTGTCAAAAGCTTTGCTAAAGTCAAGGAATAACATGTCCACTGCTTTCCACTCATCCACAGAGCCAGTTATCTCATCATAGAAGGCAATTAGATTAGTCAGGCATGACTTGCCCTTGGTGAATCCATGCTGACTGTTCCTGATCACTTTCCTCTCCTCTAAGTGCTTCAGAATTGATTCCTTGAGGACCTGCTCCATGACTTTTCCAGGGCCTGAGGTGAGGCTGACTAGCCTGTAGTTCCCCGGATCCTCCTCCTCCTCCCCTTTTTTAAAGATGGGCACTACATTAGCCTTTTTCCAGTCGTCTGGGACCTCCCCCGATCGCCATGAGTTTTCAAAGATAATGGCCAATGGCTCTGCAATCACATCTGCCAACTCCTTTAGCACTCTCGGATGCAGTGCGTCCGGCACCATGGACTTGTGCTTGTCCAGCTTTTCTAAATAGTCCCGAACCACCACTTTCTCCACAGAGGGCTGGTCTCCTCCCCATGCTGTGTTGCCCAGTGCCGTTGTCTGGGAGCTAACCTTGTTTGTGAAGACAGATCATGAGGACACACATGAAGATTGCATCTCTAGTTGTCTGAGACACTATGCTCCATCTTATACACTCTCCATAACATCCTGTACAGTTCAGCCTGAACTGAAAGAAAAACATTTCTCTTCACCAAATCTATCCGAAAACTAGACTTCAATGTAGTGACACCGACTTGCACTGGCTTTTGGCTCTAGTCTAGTCTAAACCCTTGGAGGTACAAGAGCTGCTCCCTCTTGCAATCTGTGAATGTGACTGACAAGCATAGCTGAAAATGGTTACAACTGACAGAGGTGGGAGCTACTGCTATGCACGCTACTCTTAAAGGCATATACACTCAAATGTATTTTCAGATGAACACTGAAAGCAGTTATGCAGGCATGAAAAGTACATTTGGGTTGGTAATTCCATGGAGAGCATAACATTCCATTAAGATAAAGGTTGTACTGTTAACGCAACAGTCCGAAAATTGAAAAGTTAGGGGTGTGCATACAATTTTAATTCTGCCCATTTGCTCGTATTACGTATTACGTATCGTATTACGATAGTTAACTGCACAGTCGCATACAATTTCTCACATAATACAGTTCAACATACAGATTATATGCCATGTGTAACATCTTGTAATATTTTTGTTTCTTGTCTACTTGCACACATTACCTACCATGGTAATCCAGCATATCTTCACAGACGTAAATCTTCACAATAAGTTCTCTTCTCTTGAAGGGATATACTTTATTAACTCTTTGTCAGCACTCATGCACTATGCATTTTCTTTCAACCAGCAGCAGAGCCAGCCTGAGGTACAATTCAGGGAAGGAAAGTAGTTAACTATGAAATTAAATTAGCTGTGCATGTACATTGGGCCTGATCCTACACAAAAAGAAGTTACTGGGAGTTTTGCCACTGACCTGAATGCGAGAGGAATGCGAGCCATGCAGTACAGCCTTTCGTAGGGGCACTTCAGGGGATGTTGTGGCATTATCTGATTCAACTATGACCATGTAAATCATTGTTGCTACCACTGTTATATAATTGCAACAAATCTTGTACAAAGGTTCTCAAGTAAGGTGTCTATGGAAAGGTTATGATTTGCTGAATATGATTGCTATCTGTATGCATGTATCATTTTTGTATTTGAAGTTATGAGTATTGGCTCTATACCTGGATTTCAAATGTTCGGGCAATGCTCACCAGGTATTTAGCCTGCACATTTTGGAGGGACTATTCCAATTAAGTGGCACATCAAGGAACACAACTCACAATGGACCATGGAAGACGCCTATCTACACTGAATGGAATTTCCTGCCATGACTAAGCAAAGTCATGCATGGACATGTGACTCCAAACTCCATCCTCTACCTGTAATTTTCCACTAGCTGTACTAAGGGCTTTGTTTGAAACAATCGGATTCCCTCCACATGGCAGAAGCTATAAAAGGTGCTGGCTGGAAACACCTCAATTTTGCCTTCTTCCTGCTCAAACCCCTGGACTATGAATGTATACTAATGGGAGCATTCTAACCAAGGGACTGAGGACCTTCCAACGATTTGGAAGCAACCAGAGACTTGACTTAAGCCAGCAGTTTATTCCATCACTGCTACAAGCCTGATCCAAGAACTTTGCAATTACTGTATGTATTTGATTCCTTTAACCAATTTTAACTTTCACATTTCTCTCTTCCTTTTTATAAATAAACTTTTAGATTTTAGATACCAAAGGATTGGCAACAGCATGATTATTGGGTAAGACCTGAGTTCTATATTGACCCGGGTGTGTGGTTGATCCTTTGGGATCAGAAGAACCTTTCATTTGATGAAATTGTTTGTAAAGAACCACTCATCTTAAAGTCTAGTGTTTCGGGTGGTGATTCAAGGACTGGAATGCCTAAGGAAACTGCTGTTCTGACTTCTTGTTAGCCAGTGTGGTGAAACAGAAGTTCATTTTTTTGTTGGATTGGTATATCTTAAAGGAGAATAACTGCCAGTTTTGGGATGTATCTGCCCTATTTCTCAGCAGTTTGTCCTTAATTTGGTATTCTCAGTTGTGACCCACAAAGGCACGGTTACAGATGTTTACAGCTTTCTTCATTGCCCTATCTCAGATCCCCTGAGATCTGCAGCAGCAGGGTCACACCTTCCTATGGACCTCATACACACTGAGAAAGGACTGGTTGAGGAGAGAGGGTTTGGGTAGTGTGAAGGAATAGGGACACCATTCCTCTGGGGTCGGAGGCCTGCAGCTGGCTGATTAGCCCCACCTGCTGCATCTGAGAAAACCGCTGGAACTTAATTAGCTGACGCTTATAAAAGAAGGCAGCAGGAAATGGAGGGTGGAGATGGCAACTTTGTCCAGAAAGCTTAGGAGTCAAGAGCAGGGCCGGCAAGCCACGTGACCGCTTGGGTGCTGGGCTCCGGGGTGCTATTTTTGTTGTTAGGGAGAAAAGGGAAAATAGAGTGGTGTTTGAAGCGTAATGTTTCAGTTATTCTGTATGTGGATTCATTTTTCGCTAACTTCCGAGAACGTCCTGGACCTTTGTAGAATCTTGTGGAACCTTTCAGACTTTCTGAGCACTATATTTTCCTCCATTTTCCTCGAACCTTCTAGAGCGTTGTCAGCCATCCCTTGTGGGTATATGAAGGGTATCACCAGTCAGTCATTGAGATATAAGAATGAACTGAAGTGAAATGAGAGCCCAGCTGCTGCAATATTGCGAAGGTGTGTATATATATATTGTGCGATATTCAAAAGTTTAACAAATGGTTGGGGGGGAAGATGCTTCTAGCCTGGGGTGCCATTTGGTCTAGGGCTGGCCCTGGCCAGAAGCCATGCTCCCAATGGACTGCTACTGGAGCTACTGCTGAGAAGAATTGCTCTAGAAGCCTAATGGACAGAAGGGAGACTGTGTGATGTCCTTTGATGCTGAGGCTCTGAGGTAAGAGCCAGGAAATTTTGGGTTGCTGAAGTTACTGTTGTGAGGGACAGACTTGGGGAAGGGACTTTTCAGCTGGCACAGGCTTTTGAGGGAAGAGTCTGCCAGGTTTTGATTTTTTTTTTTTAAAGAAGGCTTAAAATAAAACAACTAACCACACTGGAAACTGCTTCCCTGGATTTCTTGAGTGAGCTCAGGCAGATCTGCCTCAGAGAGTGAACTGTCTCAGCAAGAGCTAAACCTGGTCCAATGGGAGGAGTGTGCTATAAGACAGGCCCCAATCCTTTACAGGTGGGAAGAGACTTTGTCCTTCTCTTTCCTATAAACTGTTAGAGCATTGCAGGAGGGGAGAGTTCCCTCCTGAACCTTTGGATGGAAAAAATATATTTTCCATTGATGAGCCTCCCTGGCAATCAGTTGGTATTTTAAACTCAATCCTCGCATGGAAAGGGACTAGAGATTTGCTTTTAAGAGAGCTTACAACTTCATAAATCCTTTGATGTCCAACACCAAGTTCATCAGAGCTTATTACTCATGTTACTAACAAAAATGTTAATGTTTGTAATTCCATATTAATTAACTTACGTTTGGGTCTGGTCTCTAGATCCCAGCTAGAATGAAATCCAGCAAAGTTGCTTCCATCCCTCCCTTTCATTCTGGGTCTTATTGTTTTTGCTACACAGTGGCCAAAAAAAAGTGAGAATTTGGGAGTTGTGTAAATATCTCTTTTAATATAAACTTTTATTTAGAAAGTAAAAACACTTTACAAATCATTACCACATAAGTACCAAAAAATGCAATCTTCCTAATTACTAATTTTGGACGTAATAATTCAGGAATCTGTTTGTCTCTTTCACATCAGATTTTGCATAAAAATTTTACCTTTTCCCTGGATGTAACCTAACAATTTTTAGGCTGAGAAGTCGTGTTAGACTGAGCCCAAAACTCAGTGCCATCACCATCAGTTACACAAAAAAAGGGTGACTGTTAATTCTCCTGGAATCATGCTGGGGCCATCCATGTATTGGCAAAAGGGGCATGCATGAGACTAAAGGGTTCAGTGTGCTGTCCCATACTACTCTCCACTTCTGCCAATATGAGAGAAATATTTGGACATTAAACTCTGATTCCACTATTGTGGCAGTGTGTTGTGTTGAGACCAGGCTGGCTGCTAGTGAGAGTAATATTTTAACTCTTTTGCAGTACAAATTTCCCATGGACTTACACAATTTTTTGGGTGTTTGTGAAGTTTATGCAAAAATATCAACATTTCTCAAAAACCTGCTCTGTAAACTGAAAACAATTTCTGGCTATGCAGTAAAGGAATAAAAGTTGAGGGGGAAAATTCGTTTGGAAGAAGATGTGTTGTTTGCCTGAAATTTAATTCCCTGTGTTTGATTTGCCAGGGATCAGCTACATGTTGCCAGCAAATCAACAAGAAATATTATACCAGCTGAACCCACTACTAATTCAATTGCATACTGCAAATGCAAGACACTTTGGGCACAAAATCATCCTAGGTTTGCAACTGACCTAAGTTCAAGAATCTCATTTCATGCTCATGGAAGTTCCGGGAACATGGACAAAAAATTTTCATACAGATGTAAAGCTGGCAAACCTCCCTCATCACTGTTGGCCTCCTTTGTTTCATCCTCATGAACACATGTAAGATGACCATGTGCTGTATAAAGAGAAATTGAGGCTATAGGGATAAGAGCTGGTGGTTGTGAGTTCCAACTTGTTGCCTAAACTTGAACCTCAAAGTGAAGTTGCAGGATAGGGTTCACTGTCAACCTTTGCAAATCAACTGCAGGGTCTAGTTTCTGAACGGAACCATGTGAGACTCTTACAGGGCTACTCCATATGTTTGCTTTACCACAAATCCTATTGCTTTGTGTTACCACAATTAGGGTATTCACGGGTATTCATTCCCTGCCAGGAATGATAAGGATTTGCTCTACAAGGACTTTTCAGCCCAATGTTAGTTCTGTCTGGAACTGGGTTATGTATGTGTTGACAAAAACTAAACCTGATACTGTTGCCATGAAGGGTTTTTCTTTTGGGAATTTAAATTTTTTCCAATCTGGAAATTCAACACTTATCATGTTCCTGCCAAAAATCATGTTTGGTCCCCTGAAGCTGAATCTTGTCTGTATCTGCCCCTGTCTTTATTAAATCTTAGTTTTTTCTCCATTACATTTGTCCTGCTACTCAATGACTCTGTAAACAATCACATAGATTCGCTGTATATGAACATCCATTCTCTAAATCCTGCTAGGAATAATTTAGTTTTGTTCACTTGGAATTCAAAACAAGGTTTTCTGTCTTATGAATTACATGCATGTCCTGCCAGGAATCGCATATGGTAAGTATATCTGGCTAAGATCCAAGCCATTCTGTATGTTTGTGCTGTCGAGAGGAGGCCATGTGGTCTAGCTCAAAGGGCTCAGGGGTCCCAAAGGATTCTGGGTACTAATCTACACTGAGATATTTTCACACTGAGTGACCTTAAGTGAACGTCTGACTTCCTTGTGCCGCAAGTCAACCCTGCTGGAAAACTGCGAGTGGGGTGATAGGGCCTGCTGGATTATGTGTGTGTGTGTTATGTATTTAACTAACAAAATGATTCATGGATATTTGCCCTGCTGTGAAGTCAATTCCATATGTACCCTACCAGAAGCACTTACATTAGATTTATCTTGACAAGAGATCAATACTTTGTTGCTCAAAATCATATACTGTACTGGTATTCTATTAGAAAATCAACCCCCACTCGCATGTCTGCCCTTCAGACATTTGGATTCCATATTATTTGTCTTTTCTCCTTTTAGGATTCCTGGGAGCACAATGTAACTATTATTTTTCTACTCTGAAATTCAACACTTAAATAATAATACTAAAGAATAGTATTTTATTATTATTGAAACATGATGTTTTAATAGTAATCTGGTTTAACGATTGCTTTAAAAATTCAAAGAGCTTTAACAAACCTTTCTGTGGGATGATGTAGTTAAAGATGGCTTAACTGAACATGATTTGCCCAAGGTAACCGCTCCGTGGTAGAGCTGGGAATAAAACCAGTAGCCCTGCCTGTCATTTGCTGTAGCCACTATATAATATTACCTCAGTGATTTAATTTTTACCACTAATCATATACCTTTTTCTTAGCCCTAGAGTTTGTCCTATCTGAAGTTTAACAATTCTTTTTTTTCCCTTTCTGAAATTGTGTTATATTACTGGGTTCTTGTCTGAAATGTGTAATCCTCTAGCATTTTCAGCCAGCAACCATACCTAATTGTTCTGGGAGGAATTAATTTTATGTCCCTGCTAAAATGTCTACACATACTGGTAGGGATGAAATGTATAGGGTTGGCCGGCCAGGATTGAAGATGTGGTAATAGTCTGGTAATGTTATTGTATGACTGAAGGACTTATTCTGCTGGGAAAATTTGATATATTGATCCCTATTGGAACTACATTTTTTTCCTTTTTTATTCTATATTTCAGGCATAAAAGATTAAATTTTTATTAGCACAGTTTAGATTAATGAGGGGGGCTCAGAGGTAAAACAAAAATGGGGCTCAGAGGTAAAACAAAAATGTATTGCCAATATGACTTGTAGTCACTTACTGTTCTTAGTTGAATGTATGGAATTTGTTGACAGGAGTTCCTAGTTACCAGAGTTCTGAGGGTTGCAAATGCTCGAATAACTTAGAGAAAGCTCCTCCCACTCTTCTCCTAGAATTGAAAGGAGAACCCACAAGATTCTCCGTGCACCAGTCCTGAGTTTATGGAACCAGGTCAAAATGGTGGTTTCTCTGTGTTATCCTCAGGAGAGTGATATCATTCATGGTAACCTGGTTGAAAAAGGGGAATTTAATTAAGGGGACATTCAGAGGTGGCCATTCCTACTGTGCTGTTTGCCTGGGGCTGAAAAGAAATCCTTCCCGCAGTTAGCCACGCGGTGGGTGGGGGCATTGTCACTGAGCTGTTCACATTTGACTAGCAGGGATCTTCCCTGATACCAGCCACACAGTGGGGTGAGGGCTAAAGTGATCACCCCAGAGAATTGGATGGGGTGGGGGTTAGTTTGGTTTCTGCTGCTGCACATTAACAGGAAAACCACAGCACTAAATGGCCAACTCAATGTGCTTTGCTTGGTATGGGAGAGGAGGGCGCTGCTATTATGAAGGTTGCAGAAGCCGAAAGACTATGGCTTATCATGGCCGCCTGCAAGCCGAATTCTGTTGCCCGGCACTGCGTGTGTGATCTCTGACTCCAAAGCTCCAGGCACTCAATATAAGATGCAAAATGCGACCTTTCACCAAAATCACATCTGCTATGTAATGTGAATAGTGTTGCTCACTGTGAAAGAGTATAGCCATTGTTCTGTAAAATGTATCTTCACTCCCTTTTTTTCCTCCAGCAGCTGCAAATGTTTCAAGCCTCCCTCCTCCGTCCCAAAGGCTATCTCAGATAAGGCGGTGAAAAAAACACACGCGTGATGAAATGTTCTCTGAGCTCATGCAGTCATCTGGCATTGACAGAGCTCAGCAGAATGTGTGGAGGGACACAATAGCAGAGTACAGGAAAGCGGCCGATGAATGTGAGGAGAGGTGGTGGCAGGAAGATCAGAGGAGAATTGATGCAACGCTGGGGCTACTGCAGGATCAAACGGACATGCTCCGGTATCTGGTGGAGGTTCATGAACGGCAGAAGGATTACAGTCTGCCACTGCAGCCCTGTTTAAATGCCCTCCCTCCTCCCCAAGTTCCGTAGCCTCCTCACCCAGATGCCCAAGAATGCCGGGGCGGGGGGGGGGGGGAGGAGGGAGGCAGGTACCAGGTACCCAACCACTCCACCCCAGTAGACAGCCCAAGCAACAGAAGGCTGTCATTCAACAAGTTTTGAAGTGGCCTTTTCCTTCCCTCCTACCCTCCTCCCACACCCAACTGGGCTACCTTGTGAGTTATCTCCCTATTTTTATAATCAATTAATAAAGAATACATGTTTTTTTAAATGATAGTGACTTTATTTCCTTTGCAAGCAAGCTGTGATCAAAGGGGGGAAGGCAGGCGGCTTACAGAGAATTTAGAGGCAACCAAGGGGGCGGGTTTTCATCAAGAAGAAACCAACAGAAGTGTCACACAGTACCCTGACTAGTCATGAAACTGGTTTTCAAAGCTTCTCTGATGCGCAGCGCTTCCTGCTGTGCTCTTCTAACTGCCCTGGTGTCTGGCTGTGTGTATTCAGCAGCCAGGCGATTTGTCTCAATCTCCCACCCCGCCATAAACATCTCCCCCTTACTCTCACAGAGATTGTGGAGCACACAGCAAGCAGCAATAACAATGGGAATATTGGTTTCGCTGAGGTCTGAGTGAGTCAGGAAACTGCGCCAGCGACCCTTTAAACGTCCAAATGCATACTCTACCACCATTCTGCACTTGCTCAGCCTATAGCTGAACAGCTCCTTACTACTGTCCAGGGTGCCTGTGTATGGCTTCATGAGCCAGGGCATTAAGGGGTAGGCTGGGTCCCCAAGGATAATTATAGGCATTTCAACATCCACAACAGTTATTTTCTGGTCTCGGAAGTAAATCCCTTCCTGCAGCCGTTTAAACAGACCAGAGTTCCTGAAGATGCGAGCGTCATGAACCTTTCCCAGCCATCCCACGTTAATGTTGGTGAATCGTCCCTTGTGATCCATCAGTGCATGCAGCACCATTGAAAAGTACCCCTTGCAGTTTATGTACTGGCTGCCCTGGTGGTCCGGTCCCAAGATAGGGATATGCGTTCCGTCTATAGCCCCACCACAGTTAGGGAATCCCATTGCAGCAAAGCCATCTAATATGACCTGCACATTTCCCAGAGTCACTACCTTTGATAGCAGCACCTCAATGATTGTGTTGGCTACTTGCGTCACAGCAACCCCCACAGTAGATTTGCCCACTCCAAATTGATTCCCAACTGACCGGTAGCTGTCTGGCGTTGCAAGCTTCCACAGGGCTATTGCCACTCACTTGTGAACCGTGAGGGCTGCTCTCATCTTGGTATTCTTGCACTTCAGGGCAGGGGAAAGCAAGTTACAAAGTTCCATGAAAGTGCTCTTACGCATGCAAAAGTTTCGGAGCCTCTAGGAATCATCCCAAACCTGCAACACTATGCTGTCCTACCAGTCTGTGCTTGTTTCCCGGGCCCAGAATTGGCGTTCCATGGCCCAGTAACACCATGATCTCCAAATTGCCGGGGACCGCAGTTTTAGACAAATCTGTGTTCATGTCCTCATCGCAGCGCTGCCATCGCCTCCTCGCCTGGTTTTTCAGGTGCTGGTTCTGCATAAACTGCACGATAATGCGTGAGGTATTTACAATGGTCATAACTGCTGCGGAGAGCTGAACGGGCTCCATGCTTGCCGTGCTATGGCATCTGCTCGGGCAATCCAGGGAAAAGGGCGCAAAATGATTGTCAGCTGTTGCTTTCACAGAAGGAGGGAGGGTTGACTGACAACATTTATCCATAACCACCCGTGACAAATTTTTGGCCCCATCAGGTATTAGGAGCTCAGCCCAGAATTCCCGTGGGCAGTGAGGACTGCAGGAACTGTGGGATAGCTGCTCACAGTACACTGCTTGGAATGTTGACGCTTGGCATGGTACTGTGGATGCACACCGCTGAATTAATGTGCTTAGTGTGGATGCATGTTCTCGACTTTGTACAATCTGTTCCCAAAAATCGACTTCTGTAAAATCGGAGTACTTTCATAGTGTAGACATGGCCCTAGATGGCACTACCATGTCTACTGGCTCTGGTTGACTCCCAGTCTTTCTCTCTCTCTCCCAGCCCTGACATGTTCATGACCTTATTCCGTCTCTTTCCTACCCCTCTTCTCTTTCCTTCTGTCTAGTAAGAGTCCAGCTTAGCTGACCAAGACTGTATATTTTGCAACTCTGATGTAAGCCTGTGACCAGGAAGAAGAAACTCAAAGCAATGCCTCAAAGAACCCAATGCTGGTATAAGTTTTCCAGGTCTCTGAGTGGCTGATGAGAACATGTGCTCTGCTTGTTTTTCCCCAGCAGCAAGATTGCAAGTGAGCATCCTCACCAGAGACAGATGCTGCATTTTCTCTCCCCTTTTGTGTGTGTTTCTCTGGAATTGTCTGCTAGGAAATGAAACTGGACTTTAACAACTGCAACAATGATGTCTCCAGCCTAGCTCTACTAACTTCTTTTTTCCCCCAAAAGCACAGTTATTGCCATCTGTGATGCCATCTAAAAGACTGTTAAACAAGGGGTGGGGGGGTTCCTTCTCAAAACTCTCCATCTAAAGAGGGCAGGAACAAGGGATGTTAAAATGAAAACCTTACCTTACATTTCAAACGCTTTAACTGTTTGTCCTTCTTTTCTGTAACTTTTTAATGGTGTGTTTGTAATACTAAGAAGGCTACGGTCTCTGTATACCAAACCTCAGTATACTTGTTTAAAACTGTTTAATGTTGGACAATGACTTGGATATGTTAGTACCTTTGACCCATACATTCCATCTAAATTAATATAACAAGACTCAGTCCCAGAATTATTGGAGAAAGTACAAAGGATAATTGCATGGACAAGTCTCTACAACCATTGCAAAAGATCTGTGTATGCTTCACAGTCAGTGCTAACTGGCTTTAGGTTTAGCTTTGATGTGGGAATTATATTTGAATTACAGCCTGGTTGTGCTAACGTAATACTGCCAGGTGAGATTTATCCCGGGTACGGTTAGAATTTCATGAGAAGTAATTCATTTTGTCCTATGGGCAAAAACTAGCTACTGACTAACCTGAACTTTTTCTTTGAATCCATGTGCTAGGGCTAGTCTGCTGAAAACAAAGGTAATGCCTTCACTCTCCAGTGATACCACCTCATCCTTCTCTTTGTTTCTTTATCCTTTTCCTATTTATGGGGCTGATCTTCCACTTGAGGGAGTCAATGTCAAAGGTCCCATCAATAGTGCAGGATCAGGTCCTTTCGGTCTTCTTTCACGCTGACTCATGCCTGGAACAAATTGCTTATAAAAGTGCACCAGTCTCCCACTCTATTAATCCTTCCTGAAAACACATGAACACTAGCATATATCACTGTAATGTCATCAGAATTAATGTAGTGTGTGTATATATGAAATATTAAATAAATGTTATAATTATTTTCTGAGTTCTCTAGTCTTGTCTGATTTTTGGAAGTACATTTTGGGCACCAATCCTGCCATTGACTGTTTATGGGTGGACTGTTAATTGAAGGATTGAGTGTTTGGATTGTAAACTACTGATCCTGCAAACACTCATGCTCAAATTTAAATTTATGCATAAAGCTTTATAGGACTGGGGCCCATGTTTTGTTTGCACTTTGTACAGCAGGAAGCATACAGTCAGTGTTTCACTAATAATAAATTATCCCCAAAATGTAGTTAGATTTCAATTAAGATACATTTGTTGGAATCATTGTTAAATATATGTGGCTTGCTAAATCCTATTTTATAGCATTTACCAGAAACTCTATCTCATAATTTTATAAATTAAAATACTCAAGATGAATACTAAATACAAATATTTTAAGTTAAATAAAAAAATCTGCCTAAATTGTCAGTAGCCTTATTTATAAAACAGCAATAAACCTAAAATGAAGTAAGAAAAAAAATTAAAGTCAAGCAAGAGAGCATGTTCTCTCTTTTGTATATTCTAGGGACCTCAAGGAATAAAGTCATATGGGATGAAATTTCTGAGAGTCTGTCCCTTTATTATAGCTAGTGCTCTAGCAGGCTGGATATTTCTGTCACATCGGTACTTAGGTAAGTACTGTAGTTTACACCAGGCATGAAATGAAACTGGTACATAAACTAGGTAATCCTGAACATTTTGTCAAAAACTGCACTTCCAACGATCTAGCTGTAGAAGTTCTGTGGGATTCTTTGGTTCAGCTGCCACAAATGCCTGGAACTGAAATTCAGTGATAAAAATTATGTTTGTATTAGGCTCTCCACTTGGAGGACAGCCTTGGACTCTTGTGAAAGATGAAGCCCATACGGGGAAACATGGAAAGTGTTTCAGACAATATGGGGGATACATGAACAAACAATGAGGAGAAAGGGTTTGTAGAGGCAGACTGATAACCGCCCTTCAGCCAGCTGCTCTAAGCAGGAAACACATGACCTTCTGTAAATGCCTGTCATGGTTCTGCTAGTATATATTCTGGTTATGAGGGTAACAGAAGGTTGTTTTCCTACTTCTGCTCCATTATCTGGTTGAATCTAAAAGCAAGTTGCTTTATCTTCCTGCCCTAACCTTTACCAATATTTCAGAAAAGCACAGCATAGGTAAAAGGTACAGTTCTCAAGTTTGATTGTATATTCTGAGTGGCTTTCTCCAGTAAAAGAACATCGTGTTGACAAGCTGTGGGGTTATGAGCCTTTGGCTCTTTGCCTGGTTCCCAGGGTAAGTGTACAGCTTTTTTCCCCCTCCATCCATCAACATACTAACACTGTTGGTTTGCAATTGACTTGCCGCCTTACAGTAAATACAAGTTGTACTTGAAGCGCATATTGTTATTTTCACAGCCCATATGTTCTTAGCAGGGTTCTCAGGTGCCTAGTGCACTGTAAAGAGAGGCTGGTCACTAGTGACTGTAGTAACTGCTGCTCAGGAGGACTGGTGAAGAAGAGGGAACATCCAGCCCCCAAACCCATGGTTGCCTAATTGGCAGCAAGGATCGCTGAGATAAAAATTAGTTTCCTTGACAACATAAGAAATTATTTGTACAATTAATAGATTTTAATGCCAGAAGGGACCACTAGACCACCTAGTCTGACTCGCTGCATAGCATAGCCTGTAGAATTTCACCCAGTTATTCCTGTATTGGGGCTGGTGGCCCACAGAAGAGGGCAACGAGGTGTTCCAGTGAAAGCTTTTCAGCCTCTTAGCACTGTTCACAGAATCATAGAAGATCAGGGTTGGAAGGGACCTCAGGAGGTCATCTAGTAGAACCCCCTACTCAAAGCAGGACCAATCCCCAATTTTTGCCCCAGATCCCTAAATGGCCCCCTCAAGGATTGAACTCACAACACTGGGTTTAGCAGGTCAATGCTCAAACCACTGAGCTATCCCTGTTCTGTTTGGGAAAATGCCTTTACAAGTGGAATGTTGGAATAAAACTGGTCTAGGAGATTATTTATTTCAATGGAGGTATGCCTGGATTAATTTGACACACTGGCTGAATTTCTGCCAAATCTAAAAAACCCCCAAAAAAACAAATACCCCGATAAAAGGCTCTTACTATCAACTCTATGTTAAAAATATTAGAATAACAGGCCAAATAGCCAGAGAAATAGTTCTGGTAGAGCTAGTCCAAGCCATTATCATATCTCCAGCTCAAAGGTTTGTCTTCCTAAGGTTCTTTGGCATTGCCTTAGTCTTGTAACATATCTCACTTATTTTTAATTTTCTTGATTTGTCTATCAATTTGATATTTATTAGCAGTACCTACTTGAATCATATTGTAAATAAAATAAACAACTCATGATAAACATAATCGGGACAGAGCAGACCACCAAATACTTGTCCAGACTGAATAAAATCCAATGAAATCAATAAGGGATTTAAATAATTTAAGAATCCTGGAGACAATGTGGTAGTTTTTAATTTTATTTTTAAAGTGGCATTTTCAAAAATGACTTGAAAGTCAAAGTCCCAGTGACTTTCAATAAGAGTTGGGTTTCTAAGTGCCGAAGTCACTTTTGAAAATGGGGCGTAGGTTCCTAGGTCACTTGGTTGCTTTTTGAAAATTTTACCCAAAATGTCGTGTTGGATTTGCATTTCATTCTCAAAAAGCAATGTAGCTTGATTTGAGGATAGCATTTGCTGGTTTTGCCATAGCTCCTGTTTTTTGTAAGTTGAACTCAAATGTAGAGTTTAGAAAGGCCACATCCCCCAAAACTTAGGCACAATCATATCTTCACTCATTTAAGTAGTTTCACTGAGTTTCATGGGCTACTCATTGGAACTAAACTTCAGGACATGTTTAAGTGTTTAGTAGATTCGGACCTTAGTGAAGGCTCAAGAAGAAGCACATGAAATGCATAGTAGAGCTCTACCAATGTAGAAGAAAACCAGGTTATCTCCCATGGTGTAATAGATCTTATTCTTGGATTCTAAAACTGCACATTTTATTCTTGTGTACGAGAGATTCAGGCAAAATAGTAATAATACTTTACACTTCATCCAAGGTGTGGCACTCTGTACCTCAAAGCAGACCTTTGGAACCTCCATAGTCACACTGTCATATAATTGTGATATATTTCATACAAAGAATCCCATGTAAGATATCATATGAAAGGTCATGATCTGCTGAAACCCATTGTTCTGTCCAAGTGTGTATATCGTTTGTGTGTATGAAGTTATGAGATTTGCTGTATTGTTGTTAGTGAAATATGTTGCAAGTTTGAGAGTCTCTACTGCTAGGTGGTGATCCACTCCCAATAGGGTGTTAAGCGACCCTTAATCAGCAGGGGAGTTGTAGACAAGGGATTTGCAATACTGTAAGAGGGCTGCACCAGGACCTCACAATGGGGAATTGCTCAACTCTGTGACTCGGCAAAGCCCACCAGGACAGTGTTTTCTAGGCATGAAGACTGAGGATATAAAATTGGTGACAGTGGCATATGCTTTGGCCTTTCTCCTCCCCCACCTACTCTGAAAGCAACAAGAACACTAAGAAGACAAAGACTTGAACTGAGAAGACTGGTCCCAGGCTTATAGGGGAAGCCTGTGTATTAAGAACTATAACCTTCCTGCAACATCCAGTGTGGGTGAGAAAACTGCTTGATCCAAATACTGCCTAATGTAATAATGTTTAAGATTTAGATTGTGTGCTTACCTTTTATTTACTTTGGTAACTATCTTTGACCTTCTGTGCCTTCCACTTATCACTTAAAATCTTTCTTTCTGCAGTTAATAGATCTGCTTTATATTTTACCTAAAACTGTGTGTTTTGTTGAAGTGCTTGGGAAATCCCAGCTCAGTTTACAAAGGTTAGTGTGTGTCCTCTCCACATCGAGGTGGGGGTGGACTGGATAATAAACTTACACTGGTCAGGCTTCTGACCAGAGCAAGATGGTGCAAGGCTGGGGAGCTGGGGCTGGGGGAGGAATTGGCTGGTGCCTTTCTCTGTGTGATTCGTGAGTGGCTTAGGGAGCATTCATGCAATTTGGCTGGGAGTGGGGCTCCACATACTGTTCTACTGAGTGATAACAGTGCCTGGAGGGGTTTGTTGTTTTTTATTGGCAAGAAACAGTGAGAGACAGGCCAGGCTGGAGAGCTAAGATACCCCAGGTCCAGTTTGTACCCAGGGGATCCTGTCACACAAGGGTTTAAAAAAAACTTTAGAAATGTTAAGACTCACAATGCTCCTGAGAGGAAGCTAAGTATTACAACACCCATTTTATAAATGAAGAAACTGTGGCTCAGAGAGGTTGATTTTCCCAGTGTCACTTAAGGTTAGTCTAGGTTAGGAAAGCAGGTCAAGGTTACATCCTGGTTAGCTGATAGGTATTAGCTAACCTTAGCCTAACCATAACCTTTCCTTAATATGTGAACTGCGACAGGGTCAGGCCAGATGGCTACAAGAGAGTGGTCGAAGGTAGATACATTAGTTCCAGGTTAAGCAGGTCCCTTTTCCCTGGGTAAAATAACAGGGACTATTCCAGAACACTCGGAAATTTTCTAGAACTAATTAAGGCAGGCCAGCTAATTAGGACACCTGTAGCCAATTGGAAAGCTACTAGAATTAATTAAGGCTAATCAGGACACCTGGTTTAAAAAGGCTGTCACTCCCGTTAGTGAGGTGTGCACGTAAGGAGCTGGGAGTGAGAGGACGTGCTGCTGGAGGACTGAGGAGTACAAGCGTTAACAGAAATCAGGAGGAAAGTCCTGTGGTGAGGACAAAGAAGGTGTTGGGAGGAGGCCATGGGGAAGTAGCCCAGGGAATTGTAGCTGTCGCATAGCTTTTCCAGAAGGCACTCTAGACAGCTGCAGTCCACAGGGCCCTGGGCTGGAACCTGGGGTAGAGGGCGGGCCTGGGTTCCCCCCAAACCTCCAACTCCAGACCCAACACAGGAGGTTCCACTAGAGGGGAAGGTCTCTGAGCTGGTCCCCGACCAACATGGTGGATCAGCAGAAACTGCGGGGACTGTACTTACCCTTTTTTCCCCATGCTGGCCAGTGATGAGGTTATCTGAGTGAATGACAGATTTGAGCCAAGAAAGTAGCCAAACTGAGGACTTCTGTGAATCTCTGAGGCGAGCAAAATCCGTCAATAAGCGCAGGACCCACCAAGGCAGAGGATGAACTTTGTCACAGAACATAATCTGAACTGTGTTGGAGAAAAGCCTGGGGTTAGCTAACCCAAATTTAACCTCAATTTTTCTTTCTAATCTAGACAGTATCAGTGACAGAGCTGGGAATGGAATTCAGCTGTCCTCTGCCCTAACAATTGAACAACAGAAATCTGCAGATGAGGAAATCCATGTCATACCATACTTGAAATGACTAAGCTCTGGGCCTCAATAATTAAGGTAAACTAATCAAGTCAGGTACAAAATGTAATTCCATTCTATCCTGAGGTACAGTATCTGAGCAAGCTTTCTGCCCCCAAAGGCAAATAAAAGGAACCAAAAATATTGCTTTTTAAAAAATTTAAGCTAATTGCATGATTTTGAGTAAGCCTGACTCATGATGTTTGAACACTCACCAGTGGTAATGCTGCACATGAGTAGCCCTGTTGACCTCAATGGGTTATTCACATGCGTAAAGCTAAACCCATGCATAAGTCTGTGCAAGATTGAGGCCTACATTTTAGATAGAAGACATGAGTTACAAACAGTAGTGGAGGGATAGGGTGAAGAAGGCTGAGTGAAATAGCATAGTGCTTCAGTTAAGGGTTTGTTTTTTAGGAAAAAATGTTACCTTTCTCAGTATAGAGCATTCAGATAAGACAGTGAATGTTAATGATTCAGGTTTCAGAGTGGTAGCCGTGTTAGTCTGTATCAGCAAAAAGAACGAGAAGTACTTGTGGCACCTTAGAGACTAACACATTTATTTGGGCATAAGCTTTTGTGGGCTAAAACCCACTTCATCAGATGCATGCCTACTGTATTTTCCACTGCATGCATCTGATGAAGTGGATTTTAGCCCATGAAAGCTTATGCCCAAATAAATGTGTTAGTCTCTAAGGTGCCACAAGTACTCCTCATTCTTTCTGTTAATCATTCACTTATTCTGGGCATCCTGGAAGAGATGAGTTTTTGGGAGTGATTGATTTAAAATGAGGAGAATGTGGTGTCATGCTGGACTAGAGTAGGGAGGGCATCCTCGTGCATAGGCTGAAAAACCCTGTAGTTTAAAGATCATGTGGTTTCAACCAGATCTATAAACCTTCCCAGCTGAAATCTTTGGCCCACCCCACTCTCAAATGGGCCATGACTGGCCTGAAGATTGACACCATGAGGTCTGGGCAAGGCAAGAAATGAGGCCCCAAGGCTCTTGGTACACGCACAGGAAAGAGTCATTCCTGTGTGCAATGAGAAGTCCCTTTTTCCATAGCTCAAAGGCTGTCAAGGAGGTGGATCTGAAGGGAAGAAGATGAAGCTGCTGTTACCACACCTTGATGGGTAAGAGGGGTGACACTGAAGGCTCTGCGGCTACTCCAAGGAGTTACACAGGCATTTCTTCCTGAAGCTGCTTCCCGCTGCCCACTAGCAGGTCCTGGATGCGCTACATATGGCCATACGCATTTATATGGCACCAAATCCAAAAAACTCTAAAAGTGAGGGAATATTGGCTATATCCCTGGTTTGGGTGCATCTCAATCTATGTGTGTTTTTGTTGCCTAAATGTTCTGATTTTTATCAGCGCTAAGTTTTTGTCTGTAGTTCTATGGCCACGTGTGTGTGTGTGTGTATATATATATACGCATATATATTGGTGAGTTACATAGCACACCATAAATCAGTGCTCTGGGAAGTGTTTTCCTTGGCTTTTTAATTCTCTGTTAGCTTCATATGACAAAAAATGATTAACAGACATCTGTGAGGGATGCTATGTATAGGGATGTCATTGTTTTACTAACTCAGAAACTGCATTCCGGAATAGACTGATGGGCCACATCCAGGTCAGTATACAATGTTACGACTTCAAAGGACTGAATAAAACACCCATAAATCACTTATTAGTGCACTGCACACACATTTCCTCCAACTCACGCTGTCTTATGGGCTGATGCATGAGGATCAATAGCCCTTGTAATTTTTTTCCACAATAAATTCTAGTTTGTTAGGAGCAAAATAAACTTTTGGAGAAAATACTTGCAGATTGTATTTCAAGAGAGAGTTTCCTGGTGGCTTGATAATGCTCTTAGGTTTTCTCTGAGCTATAACACTATAAAGTGTTTATACACAGATTTCAGTTAAAGTTACAGCTGTGACTGATTCTGGCTGACATGAAGTATTTAGTAAAACATTTCAGTGCGTTAGCATTTCCTAGCTATTTGGGCCATATATCTCTCCTATTCTACTTCACGTCTGTGCACTTGCTACCCATGGTGTCCATCATGTATTGATGCCATCTCACCCTGCTTAGCTTGTGAGGATTCACAGAGTCAGAGCCCAAGTGTAGCTCCAAGCAAAGGAAAAATTACACTGGGCCCAATTTTCTCAAGGCCTTGCACCCTAGGTGGTCAATTAGTGTGTGTAAAACCCTACCCGTTTACATTTTTACAGTTTACAGTTCATTTTGCAAAGTGTAAATGATAATGTTTGGTGCTATTGTAACACAAATAACATGCAAGATCACATTCACAGGAAGAAAAGAATGTTCTCCAACTTCTTTGCCTCTTTATCCTTTCCCCCTATTAAACGGAACTCTAGCCAATTAGTTCATTTTATCATCCACTGATCATTGTATTATGTGATGTTATGGCAAATTATATGCTATTTCATATATAGTCAATGTGTCCTAAATAGATTGTATGATTATAGAAGTATAGCACTGATAAGTATTTTGGAGTGATGAGTGTGTATTAGGTCGATAAGTAAAGCGTGGCTGAAATGCAAGGCTGAGACCTGTAAGATTTTAGCTTAGCCATATTAGGCTGTAGGCTTACAAATGCTTGACATGAGTTGGTGACCTAGGAATAAGCCTATGTCCCAAAGGTTTCATGATTACTGTAAAGATATGCCAACAGGTGATTGCAATCGACTGTAACATGTTGTCTAAGACCACAAGACATCTGATTGTAACATCTTTGAATGTCTGTGTTGACCACATGGTATATACTGTGCGTAGACACAAATGAGAATAAGAGGAACTATAAACAACCTAAGAAAAATGGGCACCCCAATAATCATGGTGTGGAAGTCCGGATAAGGAAAAAAGGGCTGACACCTTCATGCATACACATAAGGCGTTAGGTGTAGTTAGAATTACAATATATAAAGGGTTCCCTGGTTGGGTAAAAGTGAGAATACTCATGGGAAAAACCCCAGCAGGAGCTATCCCCTCTACTGATGATCAGTTGGTGAGAGGTCCATTGGGCCCTAGAATATCTTTGAGGATGTGAGTATGACTACAGTTATAATTAATGCATAGGCGTATGTAGGATATCTATATCCATGGATAATTGTAACTTTACTTATTGCTTTAAGAAAACTTGTAGTACAGACAAGACTTTGTCTTTGTGATTGTGTCTGTGGTCATTATCCTGGGCCTTCGTGTGTTCCGAGAGCCTCCAAATTTGAGAAAAGCACCAGAGGCAATTTTACTCTGTTGAACTTGAAACTATAGCAACTAGAGCCAAACCAATGGTGGGGTAATACATCACTAGATTCATTTTAAATAAAATAAGACTACAGAATACAGTGAAACAAACGGCATTGGCTCAACTACATGTGAATGTAGATAAGCAACTTCACTAAATGACCATACTGAGGAAGCTTTTTTTAATACATATCTAGTACGTGTCAGAGGATTATCCATAGGAAAAATTGTCAAAAGGAGACCCAATCCTATCCTTTTTAGTGATCATCAAGGTGGGCCATTTCCAGCAGTTGACAGAACGTGTGAGGAACAGTAGGGGGGTGGGAAATAAACATGGGGAAATAGTTTTCCTTTGTGTAATGACACATCCATTCCCAGTCTTTATTCAAGCCTAATGTAATGGTGTCCAGTTGCAAATGAATTCCAATTCAGCAGTCTCTCATTGCAGTCTGTTTTTGAAGTTTTTTGGTTGAAGAATTGCGACTTTGAGGTCTGTAATCAAGTGACCAGAGAGACAAACAGAAGCATTTATTATAATGTCTGGATTCTAATTATATTACAATTGATTATTCAGATAAAAATCTGCTCAGAGATTCACTTTGCATGGTTCTTAAAGTGTAGTTTTTGATAGCATCGTCTTCATTTATACCATCATCACTCCCATAACGACATTGGTCGTTGAGGCACCATCACTGATGAGCAATCAACCAACTGTCTCCGCCCCTGATGATTGGGTGTCAGTGCTTGAGTCTCCGCAATGTCCATTCCTGTTCACTCTTACGTTGCCAATCAATCTCTTCTTCTTTTCCCCGTACTGTCCCTTGGAAGATGATCTTGGATAGGTCAGATGATCTTGTTACATGGCCATACCACTTCAGCTTGCGCTTCTTCACGGTCATCAGGAGGTCTTCATATGACTCAGCATGTTGGGTGATGAAGTTGTGGACTTCTTCATTAGTGATGTGGTCAAATTAGGAGATGCCCAGGATTTTATGGAAGTATCTCATCTCTACTGCCGGTATTTTCCATTCAAATTCTGCTGTAAGGGCCCATGTCTCAAAGGCATACAGAAAAATGCACAGTACATGCAGCAGTTTCAGTATGGATTCAGGGAGATGTTCTTGTTCCTCCAAACTGGCTTTAGCTTTGCCACTGTTGCTGCTGTTTGCGCAGTTCTTGCCAGAATTCCTGCCTTTGATCTTTCATCCATGATGATTACCCCCAAATACCTGAACTGTTTCACTGTCTCCAGCTCTTGTCCACTGACAGTGATACGTGAGCTGATCCCATCACATTTATTTGTCATCAGCTTGGTTTTCTCTGCACTGATTTCCATACCATATTTTGCGGAGGTTTCATCCAATCGTTTCACAAGATTGGCAAGTTCATCTTTGCTATCTGCCAGGCCATCAATGTCTTCAGTAAACTGAAGATTTGAGATTGTTCATGCCTCAATGCTGACTGTACATGTGTGATATTCTGGGGCATCAGTCATTACGCACTCCAAGTAGATGTTGAACTGTGTGAGTAAAAGAAAGTAGCCTTGCCGGACTCCAATAGTGATACGAAACCGCTCTCCTGTTGTGCCATTGACGAGAACTGCACTGCTGGCCTTGGCATACAGTTATTTAATGCTAAGAATAAGCTTACAACTGACATTGTACTTCTTCATAGCTGCCCAGAGAGCTTCATGCCATACTCTGTCAAACGCCTTCTTGAAGTCAACAAAACTGTGGTAGATGTCCTGCTGGTGTTGTAAGTACTCCTCACATAGAACACGAAGATTGAAAATCTGTTCTGAAGTACTTCTTCCAGCACAAAAGCCAGCCTGTTCTTCAGCAATGATATTCTTCACTTGTGGCTTCAATCTGTTCAATATGGCTTTCAATGTCACTTTGCTCAGATGGCTAATTAAACTTATGGTCCGGTAATTTTGACACAATTGCAGGTTTCCTTTCTTTGGCAGAGTGATGATTAATGATTGTGTCCACATGAGGGCCACTCACCGGTCTGCCAGATCTTACTGCGGATCTTGTGAGTACATCTATTACTATTTCTCCTCTGAATTTCATTAGCTCAGCTGGTATGTTGTCAATACCTGTAGCCTTTCTGTTCTTGAGTGATTTCATTGCTCTCTCCACTTCTTCATACACCCTCCTCATCCTCCTCTGTTGAATCTGGGCTGTCTAGGACACTAGGATCTCCATTTGTCTGGTGATTGTACAGATCAAAGCAGTAATTTGTCCACCTATTTATGATGTCTTTTTCTTCTGTAAGACTGTTCCCTTCTCTTTTTTTTGACTTGCATTAACTTTGGTCCATCTTTCCTTCATCAGATCTTTTACAATCTGGAAGGCTCGTTTGCTATTTTTATTATTGATACACTCTTCAATTTTAGAGCATTGTTTTTTGATCCATATCTCCTTGGCCACCTTCATTCCTTTCTTGATCTTTTTGTCAATCGCTCTGTATTTATCAGCTCCCTCAGGGCTGTGCTGTTCTTGTCTCTCTTGAGTTCTCTTCTGATATCACACATCTGTAATGTTTCATTTGTGACCCAAGGTTTTGTCTTCTTACGGTCTTTCCAAAGAATGTCCATTGCTGCCCCATTCATTACAGTGTTGAAATTGTTGGTCATTGTTTCTAGAGCAAGCAGCAGAGCAAATTTTCCACTGATCTTTGCTTGGAATGACTCTGCAATGCTTTGGTCTCTAAGTCTTTCTAAGTCAAACTTAATTCTGGTGAACTTTGGCCTAACGATTTTCCTTAGCCACAGCCAAAAATTTAGCATCATAAGGTCGTGATCACTTCCAATATCAGCACCAGGGAAGCTCCTTGTTTTAGCTCTGTTGATCCCAGAATGAAATTGGTTTTGCACCATCATGTAGTCGAGATGACTGTGATGTAAACCATCAGTAGCATGCATGCCATGTTAAACTATTATTTGATATCTGCTATGGTATAAATGCCATGTCAATCAATGTGGCATATTTATACCACAGCAGATATCAAATAATAGTTTACTAAAGACAGCAGGATTTTCTCTTCTAGAGGTATAGTTGAGCAGTAATCAGGATACAGTGTGTATTTTGACTATGGAGATGTTGCTGTGTACAAATTGCTCCAATGTCTTCCACATGTAACCCTTCTGCCCGTCAGAGTTGGCAGCAACAAGGGCCGGGTTCAATATCTAGGGGTTCCATTCCAATAACACAATGCAAACCGGCTCGAGCCCCCACCCAGTGACCTGGGACAAATATATACCACCCCCGCTGGGCGCCTCCAAGAGGCAATACTTCCCCTCTCGCAAGCACATAGTTTGAGTGTAGCAAAAGTCTTTTAATAACAGAGAGAAACAATGTGGCATTATGTTGGGGAAACACCACCAACCGGATTCATAACACAACCCATGAGCAAAAACAACCCCACCCCAGGCAAATTGGGGCATGCCCTTTTCCCTTTGGTTCTTGAGTCCAGCAACCCCAAAAGTCCAATGCCCCAAAAGTCTCTGTCCCTGGTCAGGGCAGCCCCAGAGTTCGAAAGTTTATCGGCGGAGCTTTACCTCCCAACCTGGGTGGAAATGGGACAGGGGTAAGAGGCACCTTACGTGATCTGAAGCTGACCGCCCCATAGCTCCATAGCGGCGCTCCGCTCCGCCAGCCGCCCCACAAAACTCCTTCGCGCAGCTGCACTCCGCTCCACCAGCCGCCCCACGAACTCCTTCGCTCAGCTGCGCGGCCCACAAGCAGCTCCTGCCATCCACACACTGCTCCATGTCGAACTGCTTCACCAGCCGTCCCGCAAACTGCTCCACAATATATCTTCAGGCTCCCCCACTACTTAACACAACACTCAGTGATTTCAGCTCTTAGGTGAATTCAGCTTATAGTAGGGGAGCCCCAGTGCTGGTGCACTGTCAGCCCAAAGTGAGCTCAGCAGCCTATAACTAGACTTCTAATGAAATCAAAATTAGCTCTGATATTTCACAGTGGAGAGAGGAGGAAGTGCAATCAGCATGTAAGGCCCTCACCAAGGGGCCCATGCCACCAAGTATTAATACTTGTCCCCAGTCTCTCTCCCTTCACACAGTTTTGGAACCCATGACCCTTGCCTAGCGAGTGCTACTTAGATGATGGTGAATCCCTCCATCGTAACAAAAGGCCACGTACAGTTCCAAGCACAGTTCCCATAATCAGGGTAATAACAATTTATTCTTCCTGCCCCAATAACAGAGACACTGGGGATCCCACAGCAGCCAAAGTGACCATTTGGGCAGCTATGGTCTCATTCTAGGCGTGGTGGGTGTGCCTATGCAAATGAGATCGGCCCCTGAAGTTCTTTTCCACAACTTGCCACACCTCACCACCAGATGTCAGGGTGGAGCTCATCCTGACACTGCTTACACACAGACTGCAGTGTAGCTCACCTGTTTTTGCTTCACTTAAATGGTACGGTTCAGTTTATAGCATAGGTATGAAAATTAATTTGATTTTTCTGAGGCCTGGTCTACACTACGAGTTTAGGTCAAATTTAGCAGTGTTATCTTGATTTAATCCTGCACCCGTCCACACAATGAAGCCCGCCCCCCCCTCCCTTTTTTTTTTTACTTAAAGGGCTATTAAAATCGATTTTTTTACTCCACCCCAACGAGGGGATTAGCGCTGAAATCGGCCTTGCCGGGTCGAATTTGGGGTACTGTGGACGCAATTCGACGGTATTGGCCTCCGGGAGCTATCCCAGACTGCTCACTTGTGACCACTCTGGACAGCGCTCTCAACTCAGATGCATTGGCCAGGTATACAGGAAAAGGCCCGCGAACTTTTGAATTTCGTTTCCTGTTTGGCCAGCGAGGCGAGCTCACCTGCACAGGTCACCATGCAGAGCTCATCATCACAGGAGACCATGCAGTCCCAGAATCGCCAAAGAGCTCCAGCATGGACCGAACAGGAGGTATGTGATCTGATCGCTGTATGGGGAGAAGCATCCATGCCGGCCGAACTCCATTCGAAAAGACGAAATGCCAAAATATTTGAAAAAATCTCCAGTGGCATGAAGGACAGAGGCTATAAGAGGGACCCGCAGCAGTGCCATGTGAAAATTAAGGATCTCAGGCAAGCCTACCAAAAAACCAGAGAGGCAAATGGCGGCTCCAGTTCAGAGCCCCAGAGTGCCACTTCTATGATGAGCTGCATGCCATTCTAAGGGGTGCAGCCACCACTACCCCAACCCTGTGCTTTGACTCCATCCAAGGAGTGGCAGGCAACACAGAAGCAGGTTTTGGAGGTGAGGAAGATGATAGCTCACAGCAAGGAAGTGGAGAAACCAGTTTCCCCAACAGCCAGGATCTGTTTCGCACCCTGAACCTGTAGCCAGTACCCCCCAAACCCACCCAAGGGGGGCTCCCAGACCCTGAAGGCAGAGAAGGGACCTCTGGTGAGTGTACCTTTGTAAATATTATACATCATTTAAAAGCAAGCATGTTTAATGATTAATTTGCCCTGGCATTCGCGGCCAGTACAGCTACTGGAAAAGTCTGTTAACTTCCCTTTAGCCCAGTCTTCCGTACTGTATGCAATTTGATAATTGACCTTAACCATTCGAAGAGTAAATTTACTAGAAATATAGAGCCAATGTAAAAATGTCATGGTGGCAATATTCATTAAAATACTGTATGTATCATTCTTTCACTAATGATTTATTTAATTGTATGTCCTGGAATCATAGTGCTATGTTTGGAATGGGTTCCACGTTTTGTAGCTATGTTAGAGTTTGACTATACTTGAAAATTAATCCAGAATCAGATTAGGTGTGAATTTAAAGCAGATTAACTATTCCTGATTAACTCCATGTCTTAATTAAGAATAAGGTACTCTTATTCCGGAATAAAAGCATTCTCATATGGAGTTAATCAGGAATAGTTAATCTGCTTTAAATTCACACCCTACCTTATTCTGAATGAAACAGAAATAACTATACCAGAATAATATGTAGAAAAGGCCTTACACTTGTTTAAGGTTTTATCTAATTTTATCTCATTGACCAATTGAAAATGTGAGGTTTTTTTGGTTTTGGTCACTAAAGCAAGCAGTTATCACTCTGAATATACACAGGGAGCATATCTTTTGAATACCCTGATGCATTTTTACAGTCACTTTTCAGTGTAAAACTCCACTTGAATGTGGCTCCATGCAACTGCAATTTGGTTTATATTACTGACCTTAGAATTTTTTCCTCCCTTTGATTTTTTAAATGTATGTATGTGTGACATAGTTATTGGAAGGACCACACTGAGATTGCTTAATCAGGGCAAACTGCAAAGAATGGAGAAGACAATGCCCAAAACTGGTGGTTTATTCTAATAATTAGATTAGCCTAGCCAGCTACAAAACCTTACTGGTTATCCAGAAGCTAAAAATACAGCTCTCTTAAAGCAATCCAGCCCTGGGCTCCCACCCAGACAGCCAACTCCGATATGGTGAGGATTACTTAAAATCTTATTCACCATACATAAAGTTCTACCAATCACAAGAGATCGGACACATTACCCACCAGGTCAATGAATATTTCAAATCTTACCCAAATATATGCTTACAGCCAATTCTTATTTATAAAGATAAGATTTAATAAATCTAAGATTTATTAAAAAAAGAAAAGAAAGAGAGTACTATGGTTAAAAGATCATTATACATACAGATGTGAATAAAGTTCTTAGGTCACTTTCATAGCAGAGATGGTGAGTGCTGAGTTGCAAAAAGTTCTTCCAGAATCAGTTCCATAGGTTATAGTCCAATAGGCATTCCATGTTCAGAATCTGTTTAAATTCATCCGTGAGAAATTGCAGGGTAATCTAAAATGGAGCTAGAGTCCTCAGTCTTGCAATTTAAACTTCCCCTTACCAAGCTTAAGCAGATCAGAGATGACAGGATCAGGCCCTAGAGTTCTTTTATAGATGTCTGCCAGGCTACAATAGCCGTTTGACACAGATAACACAGTGGGCATTTCTTGGGTGAAGAGTAGGCAATATACATTAATGCTTTGAAGTCCATTCTTATTTCCTATGTATACGCAGGTAATTAGTTGAATTGATTAGCATAAGGCAATTTACCATTCAAAGGTTCACAAGTAATTTACTACAAACTTCAAAGAGAAATAAAGACTGATATTATTACACCACACATTTCATCAAATTGCTAATATTCCCTTTTGATCTCTGAATCAATAGAACATAGTAACAGACAGGAAAAGAAATTTATCATCTTACCAGCTAATGAGATCACATTGTGAAGCTTCTAATAGATAGGTAAACACAAATGTAATTAGTATTTACTTCTAATTCTCTGACCATGCAGACTTACATTTCAGACATTCTGGTCTATCTAACATGACTTTGTTAGCTATTTACAAGAGATGGCCCAAGAGATGGAATTTCTGGTCACAAGCAGAGAGAGTAAGGGATAACTCCCATTAGCCAATAGCCTGGTAGTTGGGGCATTCAGCTGGGATGAGGCAAACCCAGGGTCAAGTCCCTGCTCCAAATCAGGAAGCGCAGGGACTTGAACCTCAGTCTCCCCCATCCCAGGTGAGTGCCCTAATGACAAGGCAGTTGGCTGTTTTGGAATGATGTTGGTCAGTGTCTCCCTCCCTCCTTCCCAGGTAAATGCTCCAACCACCGAGCTATTGGGTATTCAGAGGTGGGTGTCTCCCTCCTTCCCTCTCCAATGCGGAATGAAACCAAATGTTTAAACCTTGACATTTTTCATGAAACAATTCTTGTTTTCTAACCAGCCCTAGTTACAATATCCAAGCAATCAGACAGCCACAGTGAAACACCCAACAAAATTAAGTCAGAATGAATCTGAAAAGTTTTAATCCTTTTTCTCTCTTCTGACTGCTGAATGCTGCCTTTTCTAAGTGTTGCCTCAGGCCACAGCCTGGCAAAATACATCAGTCAGCCTTTTCCTACTCACTATCCCTTCTCTACTGCATGAAACACACACTTCTGGGTGGGAAGGGGTTGGGGCCAATAGGAACACAGGAGAGCCTCAGTCCTAAAACATGACCCCGATGAGGCATGGTGGGGTGTAAGGCCTACAAGGTTTTCTTGTGCAGGGAATCATCTGGTTTTTAATTATGATGTAATACAATAAGGATGGTACTGTGTAGGGCATGTTGACTTTTTTCTAAACTTTTTGTCTTCATTTCCTCTTGTCTTGAAATAGTACTTTTTATATTTAGTAGCCAGATAAAAATATTGGTGTTTATTATTTGCCTTAGTACTTAGAGTCCCCACTCAGAGACCAGTAGGCACTGTATACACACACACAGTTATACTGACTGGAACTTTAAGAAACAGTATGAAGTTGACAGTCTGAAATCTGACTTAAAATTATTATAATTTCTAGAGAAATATAATTTGGATCAATTTTTTCCTCTAAATTTTTAAATAAAAATTAACTTTTTTATAGGATATAGTCCACATTTTGTGATCTTTTGCAACAGCACATAATTAACTCTAATCCTAAATTGTGCATGTGGATCAAGGATATGGATACATAAAATAAGCTCCACTAATTTCAAGTTACATTAGGAACACAGGAGTGAAAAAAAATCTATGTATGATAAATGAAAAAAAGACAAAATTAGAAGCAATTTTATTTGCAGTTTTCTCACGGATTTTATTACCAGGAAACATAACAACTATTAAAACACTAAGTACCTAAAAGGAAAGGTTTTGTTACTTGGGGTCTGAGATCATCTGGTTCAAATACTCCATTTAGGCTCTTTTGGTTTCATCAGTTCTTATACTTGGTAATTTCTAGGATGGACAATAGTAACATATAAGATAAGGCATGCTCCTGTAAATCTTTACTCACATGAATAGCCTCATTCCAGCCAATGGAACTACTCGTGTGGGGGCCCATAGTCATTTACTTTATCCAAATTATACTGAAGTCATTTTTAATTAGATGTTTATTAGGTGTCTGGGTGAATGTGGGTCTGAGAGACCAATTCATGCACCAGGAGGGTGGGCCAGATCTAATTAAAGATGAAGCCCATGTGTAGGGTTACCGGACATCCCATTTTTAACAGGACAGTCCTGTATTTAAGCCCTCCTGCAACTGTCCTGAATTTTTCTTAAAAATGGGCAAATTGTCCGGTATTTTCTGTCTCCCCCACCATCAGTACTGGCGGGTCCTGCTGCTGGCTGGAACCCTGCTCACCAGCCACCCGCCCACCAGCGGTGAGTGGGACGGTCAAGTGGTCGATGATGGAGGTGGGTGTTCAAGGCTGGTGGCGGGGAAAAGCTAGCGCTGTCTACACCAGGAGTTAGGAAAGCTTAACTATGTAGCTCAGGGGTGTGGATTTTTCTCACTCTTATGTGACATAGCTGGGTCGATCTAGCTTTTTAGTATAGACCTGGCCTAAAATAACTAATTGATCAAAAGCACTGAGAGAGAGAAGCGTTAACACCTTCACTTAACTGAAACAAGGACTGAATTATGGAATAACCAACACATTCATCAAACATATAATAACTGGGGGAGGGGGGAGAGTATTTTGTAGTAATGCGATGTACGATTTGTAAGAGATTCTTTTTTATATATTTTGATTTTCTTTTTAGGAGTACTGTATAGCTTTAACTTTCCAAAATGAACACTGGGAAAGCCTTTTTTAAAAAATTTTTAATAAACCCAACTGTGCTTTCATACTGGTATAGATGAGCAGTAAATCCATTGAAGACAGTGGAGTTACCCTGGTGTAAAATTTGTCTGACCAGATGGCTCATGCTGTATCTTTTGCTCCTTTTCATTGAGTATCTTCTCTTCCTTTTTTATTCTCCATAAAACCAAGCTTAATCTGAGCGGACAAAATAGAAGTTTTTGGGGGTGATTTATTTTTTCTTCTGGAAGAATATCTCATTTGAATAAGGAATGATACTAAAGCAGGTTGAATACTGTAACCAAAATAAAGCTGTGGAGCAGTAAGAAATAATTACCATCACTAACAAGTGTAGAAGTAAAATAAACAAACCATTATTTTCCACTCCTTAAATTATCTGGGTGTTTTGTCTCATTTAGATGCTTGTTATAAACAGAGCTATAGAAAGCTTTCTAATAATAGGACAAGGATATAAGCCACTGTTCTAAAATAACAATAGCAACAAATTAGGTTCCTTGTTTTATCCTATTAACGGATTCATCACTTTTCCGGAATCAGTGATTACTTTAATGAACCTCTTATCTTTTTATGGTAATTATGGGTATGCAGTGCTGTTTTCTTCCCATGGGAAAGGCTTTGGAGAATATAGGTTGTTCAGAATGTGGACATTTTTGCTATTTATAGCCATCACATTTCATAAGCAATAACTAAAAAAGCAGCTATCAAATCTCCCCTCATTCTTCTCTTCTGCAGACTAAACAATCCCAGTTCCCTCAGCCTCTCCTCATAACTCATGTGTTCCAGACCCCTAATCATTTTTGTTGCCCTTCGCTGGACTCTCTCCAATTTATCCACATCTTTCTTGTAGTGTGGGGCCCAAAACTGGACACAGTACTCCAGATGAGGCCTCACCAATGTCGAATAGAGGGGGACAATCACGTCCCTCGATCTGCTGGCTATGCCCCTACTTATACATCCCAAAATGCCATTGGCCTTCTTGGCAACAAGGGCACACTGCTGACTCATATCCAGCTTCTCGTCCACTGTCACCCCTCGGTCCTTTTCCGCAAAACTGCTGCCTAGCCATTCGGTCCCTAGTCTGTAGCTGTGCATTGGGTTCTTCCGTCCTAAGTGCAGGACCCTGCACTTATCCTTATTGAACCTCATCAGATTTCTTTTGGCCCAATCCTCCAATTTGTCTAGGTCCCTCTGTATCCTACCCCTGCCCTCCAGCGTATCTACCACTCCTCCCAGTTTAGTATCATCCACAAATTTGCTGAGAGTGCAATCCACACCATCCTCCAGATCATTTATGAAGATATTGAACAAAACTGGCCCCAGGACCGACCCCTGGGGCACTCCACTTTACACCGGCTGCCAACTAGACACGGAGCCATTGATCACTACCCGTTGAGCCCGACAATCTAGCCAACTTTCTACCCACCTTATAGTGCATTCATCCAGCCCATACTTCTTTAACTTGCTGACAAGAATACTGTGGGAGACCGTGTCAAAAGCTTTGCTAAAGTCAAGAAACAATACATCCACTGCTTTCCCTTCATCCACAGAACCAGTAATCTCATCATAGAAGGCGATTAGATTAGTCAGGCATGACCTTCCCTTGGTGAATCCATGCTGACTGTTCCTGATCACTTTCCTCTCATGTAAGTGCTTCAGGTGTCACATAAAGACAGGTAGCTGGAGAGGAAACATGATCACTTTTGTAGAGGGAATGAGGATGAAACCAGGCACTGCAAACACTTTAAACCTTTGTGGGGGACCCTACCACGTTATCTAGGCCTAACAAGTTCTCTAAGCCTTCTTCTACCTTACTGGTTTCCCCCCTTCTCTGGGCTTACCAATCTCCCAATTCCCTCCTCTCAGGGAGTAACTGTGGACTAGGCTTTAGCCCCTAACGTACCTCCTTGCTCCCAGGGAAGGACCTTTTCTGTTGTCCACTCCTGGGCTTTATACAAGCCCCTCCTGTTCCTATCCAGCTGAGCCTGCTCCCAATCAGTTCCCTGCTTAAGGTGTCTTAAAATACTTTTTTCAGGCTACCAATCACAATATCTCTAAATAATGAACTTGTTAATAAACAGCAACGAAACCCCCTAAACATTAGCTTGAAAATGCACAGCTAAAGTTTGCAGCAACTTCCCCTCAGTTAAAGTGAATGCAAAAAAGGGGCTCTGTCTCTAGCTCATCCCCAGAGGCTGAGAATCAATTAAATGTCTACACTATAGTGGCTTCGCTACAGCACTGCAGCTATTCTTCTGTAGCACCTAGTGTAGGCTCTTCCTCCACTGACAGAAGGGGGTTTTCTATCGATCTAGTTAATCCACATCTCTGAGAGGTGGCAACCAGATCAAAAGAAGAATTGTTCCGTTGATCTAGCTGCATCAAAACACAAAGTTAGGTTAACCTAATTACACTGCACAGGGCGTGAAATTTTTCACAGCCCTGAGCAACATAGCTAGTTAGATATAACTTTTAAGTGTAGACCAGACCTTAGTCTTTGACAACCTTCATAGTAAAATTCAGACTGATAGTCAAGCATGTCAGGCATCAGCTACGAAGGTCAGAAATGTGTAGTTTCAAGGAGGACAGTCTATAAACCCCATTGTTTTTTGTAGTTTCTGTCATATGTAGTGATTGGGTAGGCCCAAGTACCAAGTTCCCCCCCAAAATAGAAAATCCCCCTAACTGAACTAAAAATGTTTTTTTAAATTTAAAACTCACTAATATAACTGTATTACAATCACTGCTCTTCACTAAAGATAGGGATGGTAATGGCCAAAAAGCTACATGAAATGGAGGGAGCTCTGACGTGAGCAGGGATACACGGTGGGTGGGGGGGGCAAGTGGGGCAATTTGGCCCAGGGCCCCGCAGACAGGGAGGGGGCAATTTCAGCAGCAAGTCTTTCAGTCCCTCTCTTCCTCGTCGGCAGCACTTCGGCGGCAGCTCAATCGCTCCGCTTCAGTCTTCTGCAGCGGGGTCCTCCTGTCCTCTTCTTTCTTCGGCGGCACGACTTGGGTTTTTCTCTTTTTTCTTCTTCTTCGCCGCTTGGGGTGGCAAAACTAACTTTTTCTTATGGAAGGGACCCCCGAAATTGCTTTGCCCCAGGCCCCCCGAATCCTCTGGGCGGCACTGATGTGCTGAGCGGTGGCTAGAAGGAACTGGGTGGGGGGGTGTAGAGGCCATGTCTCCTTACATAACCTTGCATGGATTGTTCCATGGCTTGAGGCAGAGTCCAGGTGGCCGCCAAGAGACAGAACCTCTTAGAGGTTTCTGGGCTTTGTGTGACAGGAGCAAGCACATCCCTATAAGGTGGGATCTGTACTGATGGACCATACTTGAAAGGGAAGAAATAATACAGCTCCTGGCAGAAGTATCGCTTGTGTAGAGACCTTCATCCCTGGGCTGTCCCCAGGAAACTAAGGCTAGGAGAGGCCCTGGTAGTGCAGCTTCACTGGTGCCACTTTGCCAGGGAATGGAGTAGGAGGGCTGGACGGCCGGAATCTGTGCAGCTGCATCATTCACTGAGCCCCAGCCATCCTCCGCAATGAATGAGACCAGGGTCCTCTGGGAAAACTGGCGTGTGATAATATAATATGACACTGTGTCCTATCATCCATAAGCCATGCTGAATTTGTAATGAAAGAGACGCTGGGGATCAAGTCATTTTTTTACATTCATAACTGGTGCAGCAAGCCCAGAAGTGCCGTGGCTATGAACTGCCAAGCCTAGAGGTGTCAGGGCTCTGTTCTGGCAAGCCTTGGCACAACTTAAGCACTGTGCATAAGGGGTTGGAATTCAGGTTAGCTCAAGCAGGTTGTCTGGGGATCTGTTGGGCTGTAGCGGGTAGAAATGTGACTCAGTCTAGCATGGGCAGCCTTGCTCTCAATGGAGTAATTTGAAAGAAATGCAATAGGGAATTCCTTACAGTGTTTCTGCTCACTTTTTTAGTGTGGGGGAGGTTAATCAAGGCCCTGGAAATGTAACTTAGGTTTGCAATATGCTTCTTTAAAGATCAGAGCCTATTTTCAGTGTAATCAATGGGAGTTTTGCTATTAACTTCATTAGAACAGGATTAAGTATTGAGAGACTTATTGTTAAATTGGCCTCTCATCTACGCAATGAAACATCCAGAAGATTAAACCCTGATCCTAACTTTGCCTCTTATGCCATTCCATACAAAAACACACAGTCTTAATTCTTTCAAGCCACTTCTTTGCCTTCCCATTTTTGAACGTTCAGTTAAGCTCATAGAATGAATTACGTATTTCTATAGTTTTTAATCTATTTATTCTTAAACGTATCCATTATTCACCATGTGTGTTTTAAGTTAATTTGTTAATAAGACCCAGGAAAAAGCTTTGCAGCAGTGCGAAACAGATGTGCAAATTATTAGGTCTGGCTGCTTGCTACTTATTTTTGCAATTATTATTTCCAAATAAAACTGGTCAATCTATCCCCTCTTTAGACATAGATGATTACTGCTTGACTGGCTAATAAGATCTGGTTTAGAACCGACAACTGGAGAAGCCTCATTTTTAGACACAAGAGAAACACTGGTTTTGTAGTTCTTTTGCAGAATTTGGGTCCCATTTAAATAAATGAGAAAACTGCTGGCTGTCTCCTTTAGAAAAGTATAAATGGTTGCCTCTCAAATTGAAACATTCAGCGTTATTTTTATGCCTTTCATGTTTTGACAACTTACTGCCTCACTGTAGATGGATATAAGCTCCAGTGGGACCACACTGAAAATGGAAAATAATGAACTAGTGAGACATATTAAAAAATATTGAATATTATTTTACAGTAACATTTTGAAATATAACTTGGGGGAAAACTTTCCTCCATTGTGGATATGTATGACTCAGAAATACTGGGATATTCTGATGGCAGAGAGAGCTAGATTTGACTAGGTGTAGTGATCCAGGGGTCTGATGTCTGTCTTATGCAGTTTGCTGTTTTGACTCGTGGTTAGGGCACCGTGTCTGTCACGGGGGTCAGGGAAGTCATGGATTCTGTGGCTTCCTGGGACCTCTGTGACTCTGAAGCAGCCCCATGTGGCCTACCCCAGGACTCAGGAGGCAGTGGGAGCAGAGCCTGAGCAGCGGCAGGTGGGCAGGCAGCCGGATCAGCTGCTGCTTGGCGGCCCCCAGCAGCTAGGGCCACTGGCCTCAGGGCCCCCCCACGGGGTTTCCTCCAAGTAACAACCCCCCCACCCCCCAGCTAAGATTTAGTCAGAGGTATTTATCGTACAAGTCATGGATAGGTCATGGGCCCATGGATTTTTGTTTATTGCCTGTGACCTGTCCGTGACTTTACTAAAAATACCCATGTGACTAAATCGTAGCCTTACTCATGGTTATACACTGAGTGAAATTCGCCTCCATCCAAACAGGCAACAAAAGGTCAATGCACCACTTACACCATGTTTTATGCTCTCAGTGAGACTTAAATCATGCATACCCTTGTGCTAGTCCTCTACAAAGCGGCAAATTTCACCCAGTCAGAGTACTCTGAATATCAGAATCCTCTTGGGCTTTGTCCTACTGTGCGGATTTACCAGCCATCAATGGCCAGATATCCAGTGCAAATGCCTAATATAGAGAAGGTAAACTGCTCTAAGCCCTGACTTGCATCCATGCAATTTACACAGGTTTCAAATAGGGTACAAGGCCAAAATTTTCACTGGGGGCTTAGTTGCAGCTATACTATTGGTTGGCATTAAGACAAATCCCCAACAGTGTGAACATGACCTCAGTACCAACAGGTCTGTCAACAGGATTACAAAATTGACTGGAGATGGGGTAATAACTTCTGCCTCATAAATGGTACCTTTTTCTTCTGTCACCTTCACCCTAGTTTCAAACAGGACTTGAAAAAAACCTCAGAGGGATAGCTTTGGATTACAATTACACTGTTGTGAATCTGGAGTAACTCCACTGACTCCCTGGAGTTACTCCAAATATACACCTGTCTAAATAGGATCAGAATCTGATCTGACGACTTTGCATGGTTATCAGATAAGGATGTGCAGAAACAATTTACAGCAGGGACCAAAGATTTTCTTTTTAACAAACAGTGGTGCGAACAAGCCTTTTATATATGATGAGACAGATTTCTGAAATGAAACGCAGTAGGTACAGCAGAAATATCCTGCACAGATTGCAAATAAGACCTGATGTCTGTTTGCTGGAGTCCGTTGTGTTTGTTTTGTTTTTAAAGCTCTGGTTTCAAACCCATTCTCTAAACATTAAATCCAAGCCAAATCTCTAAGGTAGGTTATAATGAAGGCTCTGATGTAAAAAACTGTACTCTCAAAATAAATAATTTAAAGTAAAATAAACACTAATGCTACTATTAAGGGGTGCATAGAACCTTTACATTAAAGGATCATTGCAACTGTCTTAGATGCTGTAAATTTTGCATGTTTGTAAGCGTATATGAAATGTGAGTATGAAATTCACAGCTACTCTAGTAAAAGGCATGCAACAACTAAACTGAATTGCTCCATCTCTAGGAGTACCCCCTCCAATGTGTATCTAAGGAAGGAAATGACTTGTGGTGACTGGGGAAAAGGCGACATCTTTTTCACCATATTTTTTGACAAAAAAGTCCCCTTTTTTTCATCAATTTTGAAATTAATTTTTTTGCCTGGCTCTAGAACTGGCCTGTTCTCAGGAGGTAGGTGGTGGGACTCGTGGGAGGATGTACAAGGAATCTCCCCTCTCCTTTGTTATATCTCACTCAAGGGCTTGTTGCTGTTGCAGTCTCTCCACTTGGGAAGGTGCAGCGACTCCCTAATCCTTGTGCCTCTAGGGTATACCATGCCTCAAAGAGACCAGGAAGAGGGGCCGCTATTGCTATATCCTCCCCCAGTCCAACAGAATGGGCACCACGCAACTCTGGGCAAGACTGTTGCTCCCTGAGGCAAAAGCCGGTTGGAGTTCCCTCCACCCCCAGTGAGAGGCTTTGTCTACAAGGTGCAACTCAGCCCTAAATGAATACGAGGTGTGCAGTGTTTAATAAGGACTCAAGAGTCTGGCTTTTCTGGAAAGAAGGTGCAGCACTTTATCAACTGCATTAACACTCACTTTGGATTGAGTCTACTAGAATCAACCAATTCACATTGTCAATGCTCAGAACATTCACGCATCTGTGAGCACAGTGTTGCCCCTTTGGCCTCTGTGGTTAGTACATATTTGGGGCCTTGCCAGCTTGCTTCCATGGGTGGAGAAATGGATGATAGGAGCCCAGTATTGATAAAGAATGTACACAGAGTCCTGTTCTCCTGAACACAGTAAGAATAAACAACAGCAGACAATTTCCTTGCTCGCAATTTCCAAGTCTGCCTTTCCAGTCAGTTCTGTGCTCAAGGAGCTGCTCCTTCTCAGGCCACACTAACCACGGTTTCTCTCACTGTCTTCTAGCTTCTCTGCCTCTAATACACACACAGTGTGCCAAACCAACCCCTAGTCCTTGCATTTTCACCCAGGGAAACCCTCAGCCCACATGATGCGGCAGTTAATCAGGCCTTGTCATGCAGCCCATTGCCTAGGATGGTGACTTCCACAGTTTCCAGCTATCTCACTCCAAAATGGACTTAATTGCTCCTTCCATTTAGTCTGAAAGAAGGGTGTTTAGCACACCCATCAGCTTTAACCTGGTCTGTGATTGTCTGTAGATCAAAGACTTACTTGATGACAGCCATTAACACCTTCCAGCATAACAATCACTCCTATGCTAGCATTACATCCTCTCATTAGCCTAGTTATTTCCTAACTATTAGATATATAGCTATATTTCTACTATCAACTGCTTGTAGCTAATTCAGACCATTACTGGCTATCAGTCCTAAACATCTTTTATAGTTTTGTTCAGGTAGTGTATTCTTCATTTCCTGTCCTAAACATTGTGCAGTGTGGTGCACTGTTAAGCATCTGCTATATTTCACTAAAGAGACTTCTGCATTTCAGTAGTTGGTGAATTTGTACCTGTATGTCACTTTTATATCAGCTGAAAGGTCTGATTCTCCAGTGCTTTTTACCTGGGGTGTGAGCTGTTACCATCAATGTAACTGAAGGCTGAATTCTGATTTGGTAGCATTTTAAACCCACTTTGGCTAGGTGTGAATAATTATGCAATGTGCAAGGCAATGAAAAATAAGGCCCTAATTCTGTAAAAGGTTTTCGGATGAATGGCACTATATAAATGTAAAAAATTGTTATAAATATTGGAAATAATAAAATATAGTGCAATACAATGACTCAGTGTAATCAAGTGATTAGCAACAAATAAAGACTCAAGTAACTGCATAAAAATGTTGGACTAACATCAGCCATGTACCCTGTAAAATCCAAGTGTTAGCAAATAAACTATCAATTTGTTAATCTCAAATCCTATCATTATCCCAGTTTGTTTGAAAACCTCCAGGTAGTAAGCCTGTTAATTATGATAATAGATGCAGTGGCCGTTGAGAGACTGGACTTTAATTTTCAGTGTAGGTGCAAAACCAGCAAAAGTCTGTAATTAGCAACGATTTTCTGAACTTTTATATTTACTGACAACAGTAGTCAATTAAGTGGCCAGCACTGCTTGGGCACACACAATGGGATCAGTGCCTGATATGAAGTGAGGGATATATATTGCAGTGCCATGAACATAAAGTTAATTAAGGTAACCCAGGTTGCAAATAGAAAGTCTGTGTACAAAGGAGAGGTAAAAATACTAAAAAGAATTCCTGCTTTTGCATTGCTAATTGATACAAAATACTACTGAAAAATTAATTCAATTTGGTGTGGATCAAGGAGTTCACGCCCACAAGATGTGTAATTTTAAGAGCTGCCATCCTAATGATGTATAGGAAACACCTATTGCCCATGGATGAGAAAGAGCTTAAGGATCCAAAGGTGATGCTGATATACAGTATCTTATTAAGCTACTGCTAAGGTACCTATGTTCCCCGGTAATGTCCACTCATATGCATTCATGGCAGGGAGCAAGTGCAAGAACTTAAGAGAATGAGAGGAAAAGTAAAAGATGAAAATACGATGAGTAAGGGAAGAATGATGTCAACAAAGAGGAGCAGAGAGAGGGAATTCAGTGGAACCCTGTTAGTTAATGACCGGGAGTCCTGCGGAGGATAACCCCATGCATTAAGCAAATACTATTAAAAACGTAATTACATTGCTTCACAAAATGTACTTTGTTCATTTATTCTGAGGAGTGTAGTTTAGTTTTAATTAATGATATCTTATGCTGTATAAGTAAACGTAGTACAGAACATTTTGTAAAAATAAAGAGCCATCATTAATGAATCTTCAGGCTTGTTCCCACTGCAGAATTAACTTTTATAACTCGCACACCAGCGAGGTTAACTCATTGCTACAGCAGTATATATCTTTCCAGTCTAGACCTATCTATAGACCAGGATCCCAAAATGTGGGTCACGGCCCTCTAGGGGGCCAAGGAGGAATATTTGGGGGGGTGCAGTGGGGCCCAGGCCAGGCCCCATGGGGAGTGGAGAGGAAGCACCACTCAGCTCCGCTCCCCTCCCAGCTCTACTCTGGCCCCCAGCCATGGCACCATCCCAGCCCCCAGCCTCAGCCCTTGGCCACAGCTCCATTCCCGGCCCTGGCCCCAGAACCGCCCCAAGATGCAGCCCCAGCCTCAGCCCCCTTACCTCTGTCCGCCACCCTCCACCCACCCAGGAGCCGGGACCCTGCTCCCAGCCTGGTTCCCCATCAGGGGGGCACGGACAGGGATAATGGAGGGGTGCAACCCTGAAAAGTTTGGGGACCACTGCTACAGACACTCATTCAGTGTGAACATTTAGAATATGTAGCTAATCATATCGTATAAGGGTTTTATATTAATGTTAACTAGGTTAATGGCTTTAGGGGAATCACTGCATAAATAATTATTGTAGGAGAATCAGACTTGGGAAGTGACCATGGAATTCTAGTTTCCTTGTCTGAGCATAGGCGCTGACTTCTGCTCCCTCCGGCGAGTGCTCGACCCTCCTCTGCCCCCAGCCCTGCCCCCACTCCACCCCTTTCCTAAGTCCCCACACCTGCCCTGCCTCTTCCCACCCCTGCTCCACTCCACCCCGTCCCCATTCCACCCCCTTCCCCAAGTCCCCACCCCACCTCTTCCCCCTGAGCACACTGTGTCCCGCTCCTTCCCCTCCCTTCCACAGCACCACTAAATAGCTGTCTGGTGGTGGGCAGAAGTGCTGGGACAAAGATAGCAGAGAAGGAACGTGGCGCGCTCAAGGGAGGAGGAAGGGGGAGCTTGGCTGCTGGTGAGTGCAGAGCACCCACTAATTTTTCCCCATGGGTGCTTCAGCCCTGGATCACCCACTCAGTCGGCACCTATGTGTCTGAGTTCCACATAAGAACAGCCATTCTGGGTCAGATCAATGATCCATCTAGCCCAGTATCCTGTCTTCAAACTGTTATCAATGCCAGAGGCTTCAAAAGGAATGAACAGACCAGGGAAAATATCAAGTGATCCATCCCCTGTTGTCCAGTCCCAGCATCCGGAAATCAGACGTTTAGGTGACACCTCGAGCATGCGGTCGCATCCCTGACCATCTTGGCTAATTGCCATTGATGGATCTGTCCTCCATGAATTTATCTAATTCTTTTTTGAGTTTGGTTATACTTTTGGCTTTCACAACAATGAATGAGTACCTGGCAATGAGTACCACAAGTTGACTGTGCATTGTATGAAGAAGTATTTCCTTTCTTATGTTTTAAACCTGCTGTCTATTAATTTCATTGGGTGACCCCTGTTTCATGTGTTATGTAAAGGGGTAAATAACACTTTTTCTCATAATTGTATAGGCCTCTATCATATCCCCCTTAGTCGTCTCTTTTCCAAGCTGAACAGTCCATCTTTTTAATCTCTTCTCATTGAGAAGCTGTTCCATACCCATAATCATTTTTGTTGCCCTTCTCTGTACCTTTTCCAATTCTAACTTTTTGACATGGGTGTTCTGGGCCAAGGTGTTCGCAGCACCGCAGGCCGGCAGAGGTACTCTGAGAAAACGAGACCCACACGCAGCTAAGCAGCGAGTTATCGGCTTTATTGAAGGTTAGTGACACACCCGCAATGGGGACTCCAAGCGTTGCTGTCATGGAGGTGGAGAACCCAGCACACCGGAGCTTTGCCTGGGACGGAGTCCACCGAAGGGGTAAACAGCGAGCCCTAATAAGCAGTACACACAATCAGCTCATGAATATATAATAAGGTACTTCCCAACAGGGGCTTTCTGCTCCCTGGCAACAGGCCATGCAAGGCAGACAAAACCAGCTTAAAACCAGTTAGAGTTGGTTCTCCATGTCCTACAGTGACCGGGCGGACTCGAGAAAGCGGAAGTTCCCTACCTAAGCCGTAACAAAGTCTTCCGCAGTCCCTTACACGTGTGGCAAACAGAACTGCATGTAGTATTTAAGGTGTGGGCATGCCAGGAATGTATGCAGTGGTATTCTATTTTCTGTCTTATTATCTATCCTTTTCCTAATAGTTTCTAACATTTTTAGCTTTTTTGATTGCTGCTGCACATTTCACGTTTTCAGAGAACTACCCACAATGACTTAGTGTTAACAGCTAATTTAGACTCCATTGTTTTGCATGTACGTTTGGGATTATGTTTTCCAATATGCATTACTTTTTTCATTTAGCAACAATGAATTTCATCTGCCATTCTGTTGCCCAGTCACCCAGTTTTGTGAGATCCCATTGTAACTCTCTGAAGTCTGCTTTGGATTTAACTATCTTGAGTTATTTTGTATCATCTGTAAGGCTATATTTAATTAGCAACACTGCAGAAATGGCAGATCTCACAATATTAGGCTTCCACTGCAATTTTGATTTTAATTAGCTTGCTTTGCACAGTCCACAATTTTGCATACATTTTGAGGTTTGCAACAGAAATTCCCCCCCCCCCCATTAGTACACTAGAATCCCGTTTATCCCAGCGATAGCAGCTAGGACTTGAGCGGTCAGCCGCAGGCACAGCAGGGCTCCCACATATTAATGACTGTAATTTAGTTGCAGCAAAATGGTTATAAAAAAAATTAGCAAGCATGACATAATACTTGAGCAAAATTTTCTCAAACAAATGGTCTTCTCTGGCTTTTCCAAATTACCCCAATTAATAAAGGTCCATTATTACTTTTCTGTGATTTTCCATGTCTTGTCTGCAACTCAGCTGCAATTATTTGACAGTCATCCCATAATTCAAGCAAAGCCTTAATCATCTGCAAATTTTGCCACCTCACTGTTTATCCCTTTTTCCAGATCATTTATGAATCTGTATTATAGCACTGATCCCAGTAACATCCCTGAGGGACACCAATATTTACTTCTCTCCATTCTAAAATGTGAACATTTATTCCTGCCTCTTAACCAGTTACTGATCCATTAGAGAACTTTCCCTCTTATTCCATGACTGCTTAGTTTACATAGGAGCCATATTTGAGTTCCTTTAGAACTCTGGGGTGAATATTATCTGGTCCTGGTGACTTATTACTGTTTAATTTATCAGTTTGTTCCAAAGCCGCCTCTATTGACACTCAATCTGGGATATTGCCACAGATTTGTCACCTAAACAGAATGGCTCAGATGTGAGAATCTCTCTCACATCCTCTGCAGTGAAGACTAATTCAAAGAATTCATTTAGCTTCTCCACAATAGCCTTGTCTTCCTTGAGTGTTCCTTTTGCACTTTTATCACCCAGCGGCCCAACTGATTTGTTGGCTGGCTTTCTGCTTCTGATGGAGACTCCGCTGGCTGGAAGGCATGAGATGCACTGTCCTGAGATGGGGGGTTCCACGACCACCACTCCCAAGAGAAGGAGGCGGGTGGTGGTGGTCGGGGACTCTCTCCTCCGGGGGACTGAGTCATCTATCTGCCGCCCTGACCGGGAAAACCGAGAAGTCTGCTGCTTGCCAGGGGCTAAGATTCGCGATGTGACAGAGAGACTACCGAGACTCATCAAGCCCTCGGATCGCTACCCCTTCCTGCTTCTCCACGTGGGCACCAATGATGCTGCCAAGAATGACCTTGAGCAGATCACTGCGGACTACGTGGCTCTGGGAAGAAGGATAAAGGAGTTTGAGGCGCAAGTGGTGTTCTCGTCCATCCTCCCCATGGAAGGAAAAGGCCTGGGTAGGGACCGTCGAATTGTGGAAGTCAACGAATGGCTATGCAGGTGGTGTCGGAGAGAAGGCTTTGGATTCTTTGACCATGGGATGGTGTTCCATGAAGGAGGAGTGCTGGGCAGAGACGGGCTCCACCTTACGAAGAGAGGGAACAGCATCTTTGCGAGCAGGCTGGCTAACCTAGTGAGGAGGGCTTTAAACTAGGTTCACCGGGGGAAGGAGATCAAAGCCCTGAGGTAAGTGGGAAAGCGGGATACCGGGAGGAAGCACAGGCAGGAATGTCTGTGAGGGGAGGGCTCCTGCCTCATACTGAAAATGAGGGGCGATCAGCAGGTTATCTCAAGTGCTTATATACGAATGCACAAAGCCTTGGAAACAGGGAGAACTGGAGGTCCTGGTGATGTCAAGGAATTATGACGTGATTAGAATAACAGAGACTTGGTGGGATAACTCACATGACTGGAGTACTGTCATGGATGGTTATGAACTGTTCAGGAAGGACAGGCAGGGCAGAAAAGGTGGGGGAGTAGCACTGTATGTAAGGGAGCGGTATGACTGCTCAGAGCTCCGGTACGAAACTGCAGAAAAACCTGAGTATCTCTGGATTAAGTTTAGAAGTGTGAGCAACAAGAGTGATGTAGTGGTGGGAGTCTACTATAGACCACCGGACCAGGGGGATGAGGTGGATGAGGCTTTCTTCCGGCAGCTCGCAGAAGCTACTAGATCGCACGCTCTGGTTCTCATGGGTGACTTTAATTTTCCTGATATCTGCTGGGAGAGCAATACAGCGGTGCATAGACAATCCAGGAAGTTTTTGGAAAGCATAGGGGACAATATCCTGGTGCAAGTGCTAGAGGAGCCAACTAGGGAGGGGAGCTTTTCTTGACCTGCTGCCCACAAACCGGGAAGAATTAGTGGGGGAAGCAAAAGTGGATGGGAATCTGGGAGGCAGTGACCATGAGTTGGTTGAGTTCAGGATCCTGACACAGGGAAGAAAGGTAAGCAGCAGGATATGGACCTTTGTGCATTCAGGAAAGCAGACTTCGACTCCCTCAGGGAATGGATGGGTAGGATCCCCTGGGGGACTAACATGAAGGGGAAAGGAGTCCAGGAGAGCTGGCTGTATTTCAAGTGTAAGCAGAGACAGGGTGGGCTCCACCCTGACATCTGGTGGTGAGGTGTGGCAAGTTGTGGAAAAGAACTTCAGGGGCTGATCTCATTTGCATAGGCACACCCACCCCGCCTAGAATGAGGCCATAACTGCCCAAATCGTCACTTTGGCTGCTGTGGGATCCCCAGTGTCTCTGTTATTGGGGCGGGAAGAATAAATTGTTAGTACCCTGATTATGGGAACTGTGCTTGGAACTGTACTTGGCCTTTTTGTTATGATGGAGGACTCACCATCAACTGAGTAGCACTCACTAGGCAAGGGACATGGGTTCCAAAACTCTGTGAATTGAGAGAGACTTGAGACAGGTATTAGTGCCTGGTGGTGTAGGCCCCTTTGTGAGGGCCTGAAGCACCAATTGCACCTCTGTCTCTCTCCACTGTGGAATGTCAGAGCTAATTTTGGGTCTATTAAGAGTTTTGTTACAGGTACTGTGCTGAATTCACTTCAGCCTTATAGTGCACCAGCACTAAGGCTACCACTACTATGAGCTGAAATCACTGAGAGCTGAAATCACTGAGCACTGTGTCAAGTAGTGGGGAGCCGGAAGATCTAGTGTGCAGTGGAGCCGGTCGTGAGACAGCGGTGTGTTCGTGAGACGGCGAGCTGAGCGGAGCCGGTCGTGAGACAGCGGTGTGTTCGTGAGACAGTGAGCTGAGCGGAGCCGGTCGTGAGACAGCGGTGTGTTCGTGAGACGGCGAGCTGAGCGGAGCCGGTCGTGAGACGGTGAGCTGTGCAGAGAGGAGCCGGTCGTGGTGGAGCGGAGCAGAGCCCTGTGGGGCAGTCAGCTTCAGGACACGTAAGGTGCCCCTTACCTCTTTCCCCCACACCCAGGCACATTTTAGCCAGATTGGGGAGTAACACTCTGCAGGTGAACTTTTGAACTCCGGGGCTGGACTTTTTTTGGACTTTGGGTGATTTGTGGATTGCTGGACTCAAGAGATGTTTGGGTTCTGGGACTCAAGAGCCTGAGGGAAAGGATGTGGCCCAATTTTTCTGGGGTGGGTCAGTGTTCATGGTTTGGTTAATGAACACTAGTTGTGGTGTTTCCCCAATTTAATGCTGATGTTGTTTGCCTCATGTTATTAAAGATTCTCTACTACACCAAGACTCTGTGCTTGCGCGAGGGGAAGTATTGCCTCCTTGAGGCGCCCAGGGGGTGTGTAAGATTTTCCCAGGTCACTGGGTGGGGGCTCGAGCCAGTTTTGCATTTGCTTTAATGAGAGGGAACCCCTGTGTACTGAACTCGGCCCTTGCTGCTATCAACTTGGCCTGGCAGAAGGGTTACATTTGTGGGGGCTCGTCCGGGATCGAGACTGGGTCAGTACCCCTCGCAAGCACATCTTAGGTGAGTCATTAAATTGGGAGAACCCAGAATCTGGTTGTTGTTGTTTTGATCTGTTATATTTGGGAAAGAAATTACAGTTTGTATAATGGCCCTACATTTGCTAGAGGATTGGTGCAAGGGGATGAATATTAACCCTAGGAACTGTGTCCTGGTGACCGGGGTGCCGGAGGCATTCGATGAAGGCTCAATAGAGCCTACCTTAAGGGCATCCACTGAGTATCTGAGTAAGTGTAAAATGCGTGGGCGCATATTTGTGAGGGAGGACGGAGATTTTGCTGTACTGTGTGAGCTGCCGTCGGCTGTGGACCCTCTACAGGTTCCAGGCACGATAGCAGTGGAAGATGGTGAGTGGAAGGTAATAACTACTGGGAGCCAGCCCTCACCGGCTCCTGCATCTGAAGTGGAGTTTTTAAAGAAAATGTCAGCCTTTTTGGGGAGAGAGGGGAAGACCTTGGCTGATATGCCGGGTCTGTTGGGTCTTGACCCAGGAGTCCCAACCCGGGAGGCTGCTCCATCACCTGATGAGTGGGTGAAGGCTTTGGGGCAAGCATTAGAGAAGGTTGTGCCACCCCACCCTGAGTCAAGCCCCTATCGTAAACTGAGGCTGTTTTCTGGGGGTCCCACCCCAATACCCGGGGAGGAAGCATTTGAACCCTGGCTGGAACACACCACTGAAATGCTGCAGGAGTGGGCAGTACCTGATGCTGAAAAGAGAAGGCAACTAGTAGAGTGCCTCAGGGGGCCAGCCCTAGATGTGATTCGCACCCTGAAGCTCAGTAACCCTGGGGTCAAGGTAAAGGACTGCCTAGAGGCCCTTGATCATGCCTTTGGGAGAACCGAGGGCTCAGAGGATGTTTATTGCAAGTTCCTCAATGCCAGGCAACAAAAGGGAGAGAAAGTTTCTGCCTACATACAGAGGTTGGAGAAATTATTACAGAGAGCCATCATGAGGGGAGCAGTAGCGGTTGAGCAAATGGACCGGACTAGATTGGCTCAGATTGTGAGGGGAATTCAATATCAGAACCCAATCCTTCTCCACCTTCGATTAAGGGAGCGCCAAGACAATCCACCGGGTTACTCTCGACTGATAAAAGAGGTCCGAGAGGAGGAAGAGAGGCAGGCAGCTGGTGAGGTTTGGGAGGTTCAGCCACCCCAGGCAACTGCCACAACATCCATACGAGCGCCCAAGGCGCTGATGGTGAATCCTCAAGAGGAACTTACCCAACGAGTGCAGGTCCTGACACAGAAAGTGGCTGAACTAGAGAATACTATCGATTCAGCAAAGACTTCAGGGTACAAGGAACCCCCCGTTACCATGGTCCAGAAGACTACATTTAGAAACTCTGCCCCACCCCGGCAATGCGGGAAAGGGCAATCCTTCTTCTGCTACCGGTGTGGCCAGGATGGGCACATTGCTGCCAGGTGTCAGAATGCAGAGAATCCCCCGCTAGTATACCAAAAGCTGAGGACCACCTGGGGAAAGTCGGGAAACGGCCCCAGGGCCTGGGAAGGGAGCCGCCTAGGCCTGCAGGGTTTGGAGGCTCCCCTGCGAAGAACCATGCCACCCGAATCCCACCAGGATTGATAGGACCTCGAGCTGAGGTCACTGTAAAGGTTGAAGGGACAGAATGTAGAGCAGTGCTTGACACGGGATCCCAAGTGACTATCATATTCCAGTCTTTCTACCAGCAGATGCTTATGCATCTGCCTATACAGCCCTTGACAGGGCTTGGCCTGTGTGGTCTCAGCATGGATGAATACCCGTATCAGGGGTATGTCATTGTACACCTGGAATTCCCAGAAGAGATCGTTGGGGTAAGACAGGAGGTGGACACTGCAGCTTTAATATGCCCTGACCCTAAAGGTGTCTCTGATGTGTCCGTGCTGATAGGGACCAACTCCAGCCTCTTTAAGGTATTTGCAGATTACTGCAGACAGCGAGCAGGGGACCAATACCTGAATACCTTGGTGATACACACACATTGTGCTGCAGCCTACAGAAAAATTGAGGACGCAAAAAGAGTGATGCCTGATTTGCCGGTGGGAGCACTGAGGTACGCAGGCCCGGTCCCCTTAGTGGTGCCTGCAATGACAGAAAAGGAGGTGATTGTCATGAGTACCTGCCTGAAAGGCAATAAGAGAACATTAGCAGTGGTAGAGCAGCCAACTGAGGGAGGGCTCCCTGAAGGAGTGCTGGTTCTTAGTGGAGTCATAACCCTACCTGCTGAAGCCCAGGAAGAGGTGACTATACTGATTGCTAATGGAACAAGTCGTGATATTTTTGTGAGGCGAGGACAAAAGATAGCAGACCTCTTTGAACCCGAGTCAATTGTAACCCCGCAGTGTGAAACGCAAGTTCCGACGATAGACCCAGCAAAGTTTGACTTTGGAGATTCACCAGTGTCCGAGGAGTGGAAAGATCGCCTGAGGAAGAAACTTTGTGAAAGATCCAAGGTGTTCTCACTGCATGAGTGGGATGTGGGATGTGCAAAAGGAGTAGAACACAATATCAGACTACATGACTCTCGACCTTTTAGGGAGAGATCTAGGAAGATTGCTCTCTCTGAGATGGAAGATGTGCGACATCATCTTCAGGAGCTGGCTGCGAATGGCATCATTACAGAGTCCCGCAGCCCATACGCCTCGCCCATTGTGGTAGTCCGTAAAAAGAATGGGAAAATCCGGATGTGTATTGACTACCGCACCCTAAACAGCCGTACTGTGGTCGACCAGTACACTATGCCTCGAGTGCAAGATGCCTTAGACTGTTTGCTGGGAAGCCAGTGGTTCTCTGTGTTGGATCTTCGAAGTGGGTACTACCAGATCCCTCTGGGAGAAGAAGATAAGGAGAAGACCGCCTTCATCTGCCCATTAGGGTTTTATCAGTTCGAACGCATGCCCCAAGGGATTTCTGGAGCACCTGCCACCTTTCAACGTCTCATGGAGAGAGTTGTGGGAGACATGAATTTACTGCAAGTGTTAGTTTATTTGGATGACCTGATTGTGTTTGGAAGAACCTTAGAGGAGCATGAAGAAAGACTTCTTAAAGTGCTTGATAGGTTGGAGGATTATGGTCTGAAGCTTTCAATTGACAAATGCCAGTTCTGCAGAACCTCAGTGAAGTATGTGGGTCACATCGTATCCCAAGAGGGTGTGAGTACTGATCCTGATAAAATAGAAGCACTCACTACATGGCCACGTCCAAGTAACTATAGAGAACTCAAGACCTTTCTTGGATTTAGTGGCTACTACCGCAGGTTTGTGAAAAACTATGCTACGATTGTAAAGCCTCTGAATGATCTTACCAGGGGACATCAGTCCAGCAAGAACAAATCTAAGACCAGGAATAAGGGGAGGTTCCCAAAGCCTCCTGTGCAGAGAAACTATGGCCCCTTTGCACCATTTGGGCCACGGTGGGATGAGAGATGTGAAAGGGCTTTTCGAGAAATCATTACTTGCCTAACTCATGCTCCAGTCCTAGTTTTTGCTGACCCAAGCAAACCATTTATCCTGCATACTGATGCCAGTTTGGAGGGTCTGGGAGCAGTCCTGTACCAGGAAGTGGAAGGCAAACATAAACCTGTAGCCTTTGCCAGCCGAGGATTGTCTGATAGTGAAACTCGTTATCCCACCCACAAGCTGGAATTCTTGGCCTTGAAATGGGCCATCACTGAGAAATTTCGAGACTACTTGTATGGTGCTCAGTTCCAGGTGTGGACAGACAACAGTCCACTGACTTATGTGTTAACAAGTGCTAAGCTGGATGCTACAGGGCAGAGATGGGTGGCCGCCTTGGCTAGCTATGAGTTTAGCATTCAGTACCGATCAGGGAGAAGCAATGTAGATGCAGATGCATTGTCCAGGCGTCCGCAGGCTCCAGAAGTTGCTGTGATACCCACAGATGGAGTGAGAGCTATTTGCAGTGTGAGTCGTCGAGAGCCAGAGGCCTGTGAGAGCCTCCAGGGATGTATTGCAGAAGCTTTGGGCCTGTCCCCTGAATGCATGCCTTCTGCCTCAGTGAACTATATTGCATTGGACCAATCTCCTTTGCCCATGCTCAATGCGGCTGACTGGCAAGAAGCCCAGCGGCAAGATATTGACATTCGTGATACACTACTTGCCAAAAGGGAGGGGCGAAGCCCAGCTGCGGTTGTCCCACCTAACCCGGAGGGTAAACTACTATTGAGAGAATGGACCAAATTAAAACTGATTCAGGGAGTGCTACACCGAATGACCACCGACTCTTTACAAAAGCAACGAGCACAACTAGTACTGCCAAAAAGGTACAGAGCCCTGGCCATGAGGGCCCTGCATGATGACTTTGGGCATTTAGGGATGGAGAGGACCCTGGAACTTATTCGTAGTAGGTTCTATTGGCCCCGAATGGCTGAAGATGTTCGCAGGAAATGTGAGACTTGTGCTCGATGTGTTCAAAGGAAAACTCTGCCCACGAGGGCTGCATATCTCAAGAACATCACCAGCAACAAACCTTTGGAATTGGTATGCATTGATTTCTTGTCTGTAGAGGTAGACAAGAGGAATGTTGGGAACATTCTAGTAGTGACTGACCATTTTACACGGTATGCACAGGCATATCCCACACGTGATCAGAGGGCCACCACCGTCGCTCGAGTATTGTGGGACAAATATTTCTCAGTCTATGGATTCCCGGCTCGGATACACTCTGATCAGGGGCGGGATTTTGAGAGTCACCTTCTGAAGGAGGTGCTGAAGATAGCAGGAATTAAAAAGTCTAGGACAACGCCTTATCACCCCCAAGGTGATCCCCAGCCAGAGAGGTTCAACCGAACCCTATTAGATATGTTGGGAACTTTGCGACCAGAGCAGAAGGCAACCTGGAGCCAGCATGTCGCATTTCTGGTGCATGCCTACAATGCCACAAAGAACGATGCTACGGGAGTCACCCCATATCTTTTGATGTTTGGGCGAGAACCAAGATTACCCATAGACTTGTGCTTTGGTGTATCAGAGGATGGAGATAGCTATGAAACTCATCAGCAATACGTATCCCGACTAAGAGAAAGGCTGCGGGATGCTTATCGCTTGGCTACCGCTGCGGCTCGGAAGAACGCAGACCGCAACAAACATCGATATGATGCTAGAGTGCGATCGCAGGAGCTCCAGCCGGGGGACAGAGTCCTGCTGCGAAATTTGGGTATTGCTGGCAAACACAAGATAGCTGACAGATGGAAGGCAATACCTTACCTGGTGATGGAAAAGCTGGGAGATCTGCCGGTCTACAAGATCAAACCTGAAGACAGTCCAGGGCAAATAAAGATGGTGCATAGAAACCTTTTGCTCCCTGTGGGGGAACTGGTAAGCACCCCTTATGAGATGGGCCATGACAGGGCAGCAGGGCAGAACAGAAGTGCTAGACCAAAGCTGCCATCCAACACAGACAGTGAGCCCCCTGCAGCTAACTTACCCCTATTCTGCACATCTGAGAGTGAGTCCGAGGAGGAAGACACAACCCTGGTGTATCCTGGGATGGAGACAAGATTTCAGTCTCGACCAGCTGAACCAAATGAGAGTTCTCCCTTTTCCACCCTAAACCCTATGGCGGAATTATTTAGGCCCCTTTGTGACACCCCTGTGCCGCTGATGAGACCCCCGTGTGATGACACACACAGGTTATTGGCCAGTGGAGACACTCAGGTAGAGGATGTCCTGGGCACCTTGGACCCTCCCGCGTTAGAACTAGGAGTGCAGGGGCCTACGCCAGTAGCCAAGAGACCCTCAAAGGAAGCCTCTCCATCCATCAATCAAGAGGACGTTCCCCTTACCTCGGCAACAGATTCTCAATAGACGAGACAGGGTGATAAGACCAGTAAAACGGTTAACTTATGATGCACCTGGGGTGACTAGTGAGGAGCCAATACATTTAGCACACAGGATTGTGGAAGCCAAAGTGGGCTTTCTGAGGCCCTTTGGAGGAAATCAATGAGTTGGTATAAAGGGAGTATGATTTGTCGGGACGCCAAATTCTCGGCTGGGAGGAGGATGTAAGCAGAGACAGGGTGGGCTCCACCCTGACATCTGGTGGTGAGGTGTGGCAAGTTGTGGAAAAGAACTTCAGGGGCTGATCTCATTTGCATAGGCACACCCACCCCGCCTAGAATGAGGCCATAACTGCCCAAATCGTCACTTTGGCTGCTGTGGGATCCCCAGTGTCTCTGTTATTGGGGCGGGAAGAATAAATTGTTAGTACCCTGATTATGGGAACTGTGCTTGGAACTGTACTTGGCCTTTTTGTTATGATGGAGGACTCACCATCAACTGAGTAGCACTCACTAGGCAAGGGACATGGGTTCCAAAACTCTGTGAATTGAGAGAGACTTGAGACAGGTATTAGTGCCTGGTGGTGTAGGCCCCTTTGTGAGGGCCTGAAGCACCAATTGCACCTCTGTCTCTCTCCACTGTGGAATGTCAGAGCTAATTTTGGGTCTATTAAGAGTTTTGTTACAGGTACTGTGCTGAATTCACTTCAGCCTTATAGTGCACCAGCACTAAGGCTACCACTACTATGAGCTGAAATCACTGAGAGCTGAAATCACTGAGCACTGTGTCAAGTAGTGGGGAGCCGGAAGATCTAGTGTGCAGTGGAGCCGGTCGTGAGACAGCGGTGTGTTCGTGAGACGGCGAGCTGAGCGGAGCCGGTCGTGAGACAGCGGTGTGTTCATGAGACGGCGAGCTGAGCGGAGCCGGTCGTGAGACAGCGGTGTGTTCATGAGACGGCGAGCTGAGCGGAGCCGGTCGTGAGACAGCGGTGTGTTCGTGAGACGGCGAGCTGAGCGGAGCCGGTCGTGAGACAGCGGTGTGTTCGTGAGACGGCGAGCTGAGCGGAGCCGGTCGTGAGACGGTGAGCTGTGCAGAGCGGAGCCGGTCGTGGTGGAGCGGAGCAGAGCCCTATGGGGCAGTCAGCTTCAGGACACGTAAGTTGCCCCTTACCTCTTTCCCCCACACCCAGGCACATTTTAGCCAGATTGGGGAGTAACACTCTGCAGGTGAACTTTTGAACTCTGGGGCTGGACTTTTTTTGGACTTTGGGTGATTTGTGGATTGCTGGACTCAAGAGACGTTTGGGTTCTGGGACTCAAGAGCCTGAGGGAAAGGATGTGGCCCAATTTTTCTGGGGTGGGTCAGTGTTCATGGTTTGGTTAATGAACACTAGTTGTGGTGTTTCCCCAATTTAATGCTGATGTTGTTTGCCTCATGTTATTAAAGATTCTCTACTACACCAAGACTCTGTGCTTGCGAGAGGGGAAGTATTGCCTCCTTGAGGCGCCCAGGGGGTGTGTAAGATTTTCCCAGGTCACTGGGTGGGGGCTCGAGCCAGTTTTGCATTTGCTTTAATGAGAGGGAACCCCTGTGTACTGAACTCGGCCCTTGCTGCTATCAACTTGGCCTGGCAGAAGGGTTACACAAGGAATCCCTGTTGAGGTTACAAGGACAAACCATCCCGATGTTTCGAAAGAATAGTAAATATGGCAGGCAACCAGCTTGGCTTAACGGTGAAATCCTAGAGGATCTTAAACATAAAAAAGAAGCTTACAAGAAGTGGAAGGTTGGACATATGACCAGGGAAGAGTATAAAAATATTGCTCGGGCATGTAGGAATGAAATCAGGAGGGCCAAATCGCACCTGGAGCTGCAGCTAGCGAGAGATGTCAAGAGTAACAAGAAGGGTTTCTTCAGGTATGTTGGCAACAAGAAGAAAGCCAAGGAAAGTGTGGGCCCCTTAATGAATGAGGGACGCAACCTAGTGACAGAGGATGTGGAAAAAGCTAATGTACTCAATGCTTTTTTTGCCTCTGTCTTCACGAACAAGGTCAGCTCCCAGACTGCTGCGCTGGGCATCACAACATGGGGAATAGATGGCCAGCCCTCTGTGGAGAAAGAGGTAGTTAGGGACTATTTAGAAAAGCTGGACGTGCACAAGTCCATGGGGCCGGACGAGTTGCATCCGAGAGTGCTAAAGGAATTGGCGGCTGTGATTGCAGAGCCATTGGCCATTATCTTTGAAAACTCGTGGCGAACGGGGGAAGTCCCGGATGACTGGAAAAAGGCTAATGTAGTGCCAATCTTTAAAAAAGGAAAGGAGGAGGATCCTGGGAACTACAGGCCAGTCAGCCTAACCTCAGTCCCTGGAAAAATCATGGAGCAGGTCCTCAAAGAATCAATCCTGAACCACTTACATGAGAGGAAAGTGATCAGGAACAGTCAGCATGGATTCACCAAGGGAAGGTCACGCCTGACTAATCTAATCGTCTTCTATGATGAGATTACCGGTTCTGTGGATGAAGGGAAAGCAGTGGATATATTGTTTCTTGACTTTAGCAAAGCTTTTGACACGGTCTCCCACAGTATTCTTGTCAGCAAGTTAAAGAAGTATGGGCTGGATGAATGCACTATAAGGTGGGTAGAAAGTTGGCTAGATTGTCAGGCTCAATGGGTAGTGATCAATGGCTCCATTTCTAGTTGGCAGCCGGTGTCAAGTGGAGTGCCCCAGGGGTCGGTCCTGGGGCTGGTTTTGTTCAATATCTTCATAAATGATCTGGAGGATGGTGTGGATTGCACTCTCAGCAAATTTGCAGATGATACTAAACTGGGAGGAGTGGTAGATACGCTGGAGGGCAGGGATAGGATACAGAGGGACCTAGACAAATTGGAGGATTGGGCCAAAAGAAATCTGATGAGGTTCAATAAGGGTAAGTGCAGGGTCCTGCACTTAGGACGGAAGAACCCAATGCACAGCTACAGACTAGGGACCGAATGGCTAGGCAGCAGTTCTGCGGAAAAGGACCTAGGGGTGACAATGGACGAGAAGCTGGATATGAGTCAGCAGTGTGCCCTTGTTGCCAAGAAGGCCAATGGCATTTTGGGATGTATAAGTAGGGGCATAGCCAGCAGATCGAGGGACTTGATCATCCCCCTCTATTCGACATTGGTGAGGCCTCATCTGGAGTACTGTGTCCAGTTTTGGGCCCCACACTACAAGAAGGATGTGGATAAACTGGAGAGAGTCCAGCGAAGGGCAACAAAAATGATTAGGGGTCTGGAACACATGAGTTATGAGGAGAGGCTGAGGGAACTGGGATTGTTTAGTCTGCAGAAGAGAAGAATGAGGGGAGATTTGATAGCTGCTTTCAACTACCTGAGAGGTGGTTCCAGAGAGGATGGTTCTAGACTATTCTCAGTGGTAGAAGAGGACAGGACAAGGAGTAATGGTCTCAAGTTGCAGTGGGGGAGGTTTAGGTTGGATATTAGGAAAAACTTTTTCACTAGGAGGGTGGTGAAACACTGGAATGCGTTACCTAGGGAGGTGGTAGAATCTCCTTCTTGGAAGTTTTTAAGATCAGGCTTGACAAAGCCCTGGCTGGGATGATTTAATTGGGGATTGGTCCTGCTTTGAGCAGGGGGTTGGACTAGATGACCTCCTGAGGTCCCTTCCAACCCTGATATTCTATGATTCTATGATGTACTTTAAAAAAAAAATGAGTTAGTTTGTGTCTTTTACTAGTTGCTTCAAATTCTTTTTAGGCCTGCCTAATTATACTTTTACACTTGGGTTGCCAGAGTTTATGTTCCTTTCTATTTTCTTCAGTAGGATTTGACTTCCAATTTTTAAAAGATGCCTTTTTCTGCCTCTTTTACGCTGTGTAACCATGGTGGCATTTTTTGGTCCTCTTACCTTTATTTTTAAATGGGGTATACCTGTCGTTTGAGCCTCTACTATGATGTTTTTTTATTTTCCATGCAGCTTCCAGGCATTTCACTACTGACTGTTCCTTTAAGTTCTGTTTCACTAGTCTCCTCATTTGTGAGTAGTTCCCCTTTTTGAAGTTAAATGCTACTGTGGTGGGATTATTTGGTATTTTTCCCTCCTACAAGGTTGTTAAATTTAATTACATTATGGTTGCTATTACTGAATGGTTCAGCTATATTCACATCTTGGACCAGATTTTGTGCTCCACTGAGGACTAAACCAAGAAATTGCCTCTCTTCTTGTGGGTTCCAGAACTAGCTGTTTCAAGAAGTAGTCATTAATGGTGTCTAGAAATTTTATCTCTGCATCCTGTCCTGAGGTGACATGTTCCCAGGCAATCTCGGGATAGTTGAAATCCCCCATTATTATTGGCTTTTCTTTTTTTATAGCCTCTCTAATCTGCCTGAGCATTTCACAATCACCATCCTGGTCAGGTCATCGGTAGTATATTCCTACTTCCATATACTTATTAATCAAGCATGGAATTTCCATCCATAGAGATTCTAGGTATTGTTTGATTCATTTAAGATTTTGACTCTGCTTTCTTTTCTTTCTATATTTGACTCTATGCTTTCTTTCACATATAGTACCACTCCCCAATCAGCACCACCTACTGTCATTCCCATATATTTTGTACCCTGTAGTATCATGTCCCATTCCGCCAAGTTCCTGTGATGACTATTATATCAATATCCTTGTTTAATACTAGATACTCAAGTTCATCCCACTAATTATTTAGACTTTTTGTATTTGTATACAAGCACTTATAAAATTTGTCAATATTTCATTGTCTGCTATCATGTGATTGAATAGGATTCTTTTTCACTTGACTGTTTCTCTTCAGTTCCTGCCTGTACTTTATCAACTTTCCTTTTTATCTGGATATAGAGTATCCTTTTTAATCAATATTTCCTTAAAGGATGTGTCGGTCCGAACAATGTGCTCCTCTGCATCTGTCAGCTTTCCCCCAGCCCTTAGTTTAAAAACGCTTTAATTTTACGTGCCAGTAGTCTAGTTCCATTTTGATTTAGGAGGAGCCCATCCTTCCAGTATCGGCCACTCCTTTCCCCAAAAGACTTCCAGTTCCTAATAAACCTCAATCCCTCTTCTGAACACCGTTTCAATCTGTCAGGATCCCAACAAAGGCATTCGGGATCAAAGATCACAGCAGGAGCAAACCTGAGGTGGGGGAGTAGCAGAGAAATGCGTAGTCAGGTTCCAGGCCAGGGTCAATACAAAGGGTTAGAGTCTGAGTCAAGTTTCAGGATCCGAGTCAGGAGGCGAAGTCCAAATCAAGCCTAGTCGAAGCCAGAAGTTCAGCAGCAAGGAGCAGGAATGGTTGTGGTAGCTACAGGAGATCCACACTGGTTACAGCTGCCACTGGGAGGCAGAATAGAAATGCCAACTGCCTGCCAGTGATGCCGGCCTGGGTTCTAGACCTGTGGGGCCTTACACATCCATGCATTGAGGCTCCACAGTTCTGCCTGTCCAACTGGCCCTGCAGTGGAACTGGAAGATTGCAGCAAATGCACACACATACCACCTGCCCACAAGGCATGTAATCATACATGCTGCATTCAGTGCTATAAAGTGGATAGCCCCCACTCTGGTGCTGGGTTTCTGTCTTCGTTATTTTTGCTCTTGCAGGGGTCTCTTCATTTATTCTTTGTGAGGTTTTACTGGGGAAACTATAAAGGTAGGTTGGATTCTGAGAGAAAAACGATGCTCAAACCATTCTACTAATACCTTCTGTTGTCTGATTGATGGAACAGGAGATATCCAAGATTAAAAATATAATTTTTTTTGGAGGGGAGGGTGGAAGTTGAAGGCAGAGGATTTAATTAACCCTTTGATTTTTCTGATTGGTGAGCCCTCCAGACCTAACTGGTTTATTGCAACACTGAAACTCCAGGGGAACATGTACATATTCTGCATGGTGCATAGGGCCATGAAGGGACCACTCATTTGGCGATGTGCTGAATGTTTTCAGGAGACTGTATTAGTAAACCTAAAAGTAGTCATTGATTTCCTTTTGAGTTATACTTAGAATCAAGATTTGTATTCAGTTTATCAAACATTCCCACTCTCATGCACCCTGATATGGTCTTCGTGATGGGGTGTATGACCTGACAGGGGACAGGGACTGTCTAGATTGTGGATGGGTGAGCAAGTGCTAGGGGGGTTCAGAGTGGGAAGGCAAAGGTTAACAGTGGCCTGGGAAGGGAAGCTACTTTGTTGGCGGCTACTGAGAATAGGAAAGCAGTCTTGTGTGGCTGTGTTCCTAAAGAGGACAACACTACTAACTATAACAAGTAATAATGCTTGATTTACAGCTTGTCTGGAAAGGCTTTAATCTGAATATCAGTGAAAACACCAGAGACTGTTTTTGAAGCAGCCCGCTTTCCAGCCTTGCTTGTTTGGAGGGGAGAAAAGGAACTCCAAGGACTGTCTTTGCTAACAGCTTGCTCACAAGACTTGTTTTGTTTGTTCTGGAAACAAGAAGGAACTCCAAGACTTCACTTGTTTATAGCCTGGCTGTGTTTCCTTTGCCCTGCTCTGAAATGGGAAGGAGTCCTTAGGACTATTTATAGCCCTCACTTTACTTTGCCCTGAGAGAGAGGTGGGGACAACAGGAGGGCATCTGGGAAGCTAGCCCAGCCTTCTTCCTTGTCTGTTCCTAGGCACTTTTCTCTCCTCGTACCACTGAGGCTTTGTCTACACTGCACTTTCGTCGTTATGACTTTTATCGCTCAGGGGTGTGAAAAAAAAAACACCCCTGAACAACAGAAGTTTTAATGACAAATAGCACTGTTGCAGACAGCGCTTAATCAGCAAGAGACGCGCTCCCGGCAATGAAGTTACCCCCCCCCCCTTTGGGGGGTAGTTTTCTTTTGTCGCCGGAAAAGTGGCTACACTGCACCGCTTACAATGGCACAGCTGCAGGGGTGTGGCTGTGCCGTTGTAAGGTGCCGTTGTGAGGTGTGCAGTCTAGATATAGCCTTAGAAACTGCTGTAGGAGCTGCTCAGTACAGTCAGCATCAGCATCCTGATCAACATGCCTCTCAGACATAGGTTACAACTTGTCCATTACCCAGATAGCATTGTCAGCTTTCTCGATCTTACCCTGGGTCTTGTGACATTTGATATAATAGCTCCAGTTCCAGGAGTTAATTGATTATGTGAGAATCTCAGCTTTGTTTCTTTTCTTTTTTTCTTAAGTAAGTTTCTAGCCCTCCTGGTTGTGGAGAAAATTTTGAAAACATTACTTTATTATGAAGGCTCAGAAACCAGAATGCAAAGAAAAAGAACCTCCACTTTTTAAATTTTTTTTTAAACTCATGATTTCTAAGTCAGTCTTATGGCTGGAAGTTGACTTGGCCAATTCAGAATGGAAATAAAGTGTATATTTTTAACAGTGAGGGTAATTAGTAGGGCTGTTGATTATCCACAGTTAACTACGCAATTTACTCAAAACTTAATCATGATTACAAAAATTAATTGTGATTAATCACAGTTTTAATCGCACTGTTAAACAATAGAATACCAACTGAAATTTATTAAATATTTTGGATATTTTTCTACATTTTCAAATATATGGATTTCAATTACAACACAGAACACAAAGTGTACAGTGCTCACTTTATATTATTATTTGCACTGTAAAATGATAAAATAGTATTTCAATTCACCTCATACAAGTACTGTAGTGCAATCTTTATTGTGAAAGTGCATCTTACAAATATAGAATATTTTTTGTTATATGACTACATTCAAAAATCAAACAATGTAAAAATTTAGAACCTACAAGTCCACTCAGTCCTACTTCTTGTTCAGCCAGTCGCTAAGTGCCACGGGAATGCCTAGTCTCACTTTCAGGTGACATTGTAAACAAGAAGTGGGCAGCATTATCTCCTGCAAATGTAAACAAACATGTTTGTCTGAGCAATTGGCTAAACAAGAAATAGGACTGAGTGGACTTGTAGGCTCTAAAGCTTTATATTTTATTTTTGAATGCAGGTTTTTTGTACATAATTCTGTATTTGTAAGTTCAACTTTCATGATAAAGAGTTTGCACTACAGTACTTGTATTAGCTGAATTGAAAAATACTATTTCTTGTTTTTTACAGTGCAAATATTTGTAATCAAAAATATAAAGTGAGCATTGTATACTTTGTATTCTGTGTTGTAAGTGAAAATCAATATATTTGAAAATGTAGAAAACATGCAAAAATATTTAAATAAATGGCATTCTATTATTGTTTAATGGAGTGATTAATCGCAATTATTTTTTTAAATCTCTTGACAGCCCTAGTAATTAACCATTGGGCCAATTAACCAAGGATTGTGGTGAATTTTTCAGTACTGACAATTTTAAAATCAACTGTAGATGTTTTTCTAAAAGCTATGCTCTAGGAATTATTTTGGGGAAGTTCTATGGCCTGTGTTATACAGGAGGTTAGACTACATGATCACAGTGGTCCCTTCTGACCTTGGAATCTTTTTTTGTATTTGTTTTGTTTACCAGAGGCATGATTCTTTAGCACTTAAAGCCAGCTAAGCAGAGCATGTTGTCCAAAATTCCACAAGAACAGTACAAAAAAAACTGAGCACATTCCTGGGAAGAATTCCCTTTAGATTGTAGGGCATGTCCACACCTTGCCTCAATACCTCTTGAAGTAAAGCTAGCACCCATTTAGTCCCCTTATTCTCTAGTGAACAGTGGGGGAAATGTTAAAACCACTGATATTTAACATAAAGATAATTGAACCAAACAAAAACTTATCTACTATTGGTACACAGCATCCCAAGTAGGTATTTGACATTAAGCTATAATTATAAATTATATACAGAACTCTCCACTTTATATAACCTTATTAATTTTCTAGCATTATATTTCAAACCCACTGTGTTTATTTCTAAAAAAATGAATATCTAATTATATGAACAAATAGTACAAACTATGAAAATTTTCAATTTTCCAGAGCTTAGAAGAAGGGAGACTTCATGCCAGTTGTCCTGGCTAATCAATCATATGATAGTTAATATGTCGCCCTAAATGCTGGCTCCTGCTTCTTTTATTTAATCTTGGTTTGAGATAATTGTCTGGCAACTTCAGCTGAGCCAAAAATGGGTGGATGTAGTTTCTTGTCTACAAAGTATACTCTGAATCTGCTGCAGTGGAAATGCTTTTCCATGTCCATTCCAGAGCTTGGAATAAGTTAACTGAATATAATGTCTTCTTGAGGCTGAAATCTTAAATCTGTGATCTCAAAGATTTTTTGAAATTCTTCCAGTCTTAATTACTGATTAGTAACCTGCAAAAAACTACACTGCTGGATTATTATGGTTACAGAGCAGCATTTTGACATGTTCCGTCCCAAAAAATACGATCAGAAGTTCTTCTCTTAATTTCTGTAGTGTCTTTCTGTAAATGTCACTTTTAAATGAGTGTATGACTCATACCAGATGGCATGTCTGGGATGCACTCAGGAGAAAGTTGCTGTTTAGAAAGTTAGATCAGTACAATGGCAAGAGGAAAAAATACTAAGTAATTGTGAAAGCAGATGTCAAAATCAGGTTTAGCTCTGCTAGCATGTCATCCAAAGTAACTGCATTTGTAGTCTGAATTTTGATACCTTTTGGATGTTCCAACCCATTCACACAAACGAAAGACTAATAATGGTATCTAGATGGTAGTATCAACACAGTATATACTTTAGGTAAACTATTTCCAGAATTAAGGATTGTTTTATATTTAATATTAACATAGTCTGTTGGGTGGCTTAGAAAACCTCATATAAGCTGCTATTGATGGAATGTATACAGTATGTATATACTAAACAATGCCAACTCTAGAAAGAATGTACAATTATTAGTGAAAGAATCCTTAGACAAATGACTGCAGATGTAAACAAACATAAAGAGGTTCTTTCAGCATTAGTATTTTGCTTCTATATGAACCAAATAAAGGTGAAATCGTGTCCCCACTGATATCAATGGGAGTTTTGCCTTTGAATTCAGTAGAGCAAGGATTGCACCTCAGAACTTTAATCTGTATACACATTGGAAAGCTAGGGTTCGTTTAGTGTCACTGAACACGTTTATGTTGCATCTAAGGCCTCTATTCTGCCCTCAGTTGGGTATGTAACTCCTTTAAATCCCAGTGAGAACTACTCCCATGTAAGTGTGGAAGAAGTAAGATTGGCATATGTACAATCACAGATAGATCATCTGTTATCATTAATAGGAACTATGGTAGTTGGAACCAAGATTAGTGATCAGATAGTTTAAAGCAATATCTCCTGAGAATAATTCAAAGAGGTTTGGATGCAGATACAAAAATATCACTCAGAGTTCTGGGAATTACTCTAAACATAACAGCAGACTAGTAAAGGATCTTTGATGTTTTTTCCTACGGAAGGCGCTGCAGCTGGATAAAAATAAAACACAAAAGAAGCTCCCATTTATTTGTAAAGAATCTGGATGTCCTTTAGCAAATTATATTTCTGGATGCCGTAATGGCAAGCTTAGTGGGTGTCTGTAAAATGGATGTACACTCTCAGCTACTGACTAATGGGAATCAGATGCTATCGAGCAAAACTGGTAATTGTACATGTAATACTATGCTTTTGGGCTCAGATCCTCCATGGTATCTGTAGCGAAGCAACGACTCACCGGTGCAGCGCCTCCTGCTGCTCGTCTTGGGAATTACCTCTTTCCAGCTTGGAGCTCCCGCTGCTGACTGGTGTCTCGCCTGCCTCACGCCCCGTGTCCCTCCCGGATCCCTCTGCCCCTTTTTCTCAGGGTTCTGCCCCCAGCAGTAACCCACAATCTGGGTCTCCCCTCCCAGGAGAACCCCCAACCCTCTATCCCCACCTTGCCTCAGTGGCTACTGCCAGTCAGCATCTACCGCTGCTCACTTGGCAGACTGCAGTCTGTAAACCACTCATCATTGGCAAGGGGGTTTGGACCAGCTGCTCTGCCTAACCCTGTCCCCGTACTTGCATAGGCCTCGATCAAGGCCTGCAGCGTGGGGAGTTGGCAGGCTGGAGCTCCCCAGCTCCTCCTCCTCCTCCCTGCCCCCCCCCCTTTCCCCAGCACCGCTCTGTCCCAAGTACCCTTCTCTCTCAAGCCAGGTCCTTCTCTCCCAGCTCCTGGCTCACAGCCCTTTTATAGGGCCTGCGGTGGACTGATTGGGGCATGGCCCCAGCTGTGGCTGCTTCCCCAATCAGCCTAGCCTTTTCTCTCAGGAGCGGGGTAACTGCCCCACTACAGTGTCAAGGTGCCTCACTGTCATTCATTTGAATGGGAGATAGGTGCCTACCTTTGAGAATTTAAGCCATGGTTACTGCACAAAGGTTGATGCATCTGTAGCTGAAAGGATCTGCATGTTCATAGTGAGAGAAAGAAGCCGATATATGGTGGCACTTCTTTACTAATGTCCCTGTCACGCTGTCTGGAGTGACTCATGACTATGAGTGCCTACCTCTGAGCAGACTGTCAAAAGCAGGGAGGACACCCCAAACTGGTGGTATGTTCTGTGATTAGATTTCACCAACCTGGTACCAAATGTGAACTCCCAAAGTACTGCAATATTCTTATAATGGATTCACAGACAGTACCCTTTAGACACGGCTGTCTATCTTGCCACCCAGGCAGGCCTGCCTATGTGGTAAATAGTCACTTACACCAAAAATCACAAAAATTCCAGGTTACGCTCAGTCTCAAGACGAGTCACTCACCCAGGTCAAGTTGCATCCTAGATCTCACACCAAAGACAATGCTGGTAGCCAATTCTGTAGTAAACTAACTAATGGTTTAAGAGCTAACAAAAAGAAATGAGTTCTTGAGAAGTTAAAGCAGGCAAAATATATGTACAGGTGAGGCATGGCGGACAATTCCAAATGGTAGCAGAGATGTTGTAATCTGCCAGTTTCCAAAAAGTCTTTCAGGGCTACACAGAATAACTCTGGGGATCTCCATCTTCTCATTCAGTTATTCTGCTCTGTTAGAATCCAGACCATCTGGAGATGAAGGGTTTTCTTTGGTATCCATATTTATATTCATTCTCTTAGAACAATCTGACAGGACAGCTATCAAGTGGTTTCTTCTCTGATGGTCAAGAGAGAGGGATACTTTTAGAGACTTTGAACTCTGAATGTACTACACAGTGTCCACTCACTTGAAGTCTCCAAGATGCATTACCTTTCCAATAAGAGCCCTTCATTTGCTTTACACTAGGCTTCTTTGGAGGATTACTTAGCTATTGGGGTCATATACAATGCACTATACTAACAAAATACAGATAAGTGAAAAAAAATCTAATTCATTATATGAACTTTAAACACCAAACACATTCACATAGTCTCTTTTGATCTGATAATACACAAGTGAATTGGCCTGTGAAGTTTTATCAGTTTTCAGCTAAATCTACAGATTTGATCAGAGTTGGCATCAGTGTCCCAGTCCCATATGGGATTTTTGAGTTAAGACATGTTCATTCCTTCAACAAATAACTTTTATTTTATTTAAATAAAAGTTGTTGCCAGTACTTTGTCTTCAAAATTGGAAGTGGGTCACAGTCTGGAACCTCACACGTAGTTACAAGAGTCAATAACTTCAAGCTCAATCCTCCTGTGAAGAGCTGAGTGCCGTCTTCAGTGAGTCATGATTGTGAGTGCCGTCTTCAGTGAGTCATGATTGTGAGTGCTTTGCACCCTGGAGGATTGGGCCCTTATATTGAAACGGTGCATGATTATTAAATACAGCTATGATGTGTTGTTTCTGACCAGATTATTATACATGCCATGGCATGTGGCATCTTGCATTGTACCATATTCTATGACAATGGGACATGGATTTTGTGGCAATGTAATTCCAATGTAATTCCTTTCATTAGTGTTCCTAACATGCAGTTAAATATTTCACAATGTATTGCTTTTTTGTGACTGTTAATTTATCATATGATGTGCTAATTAATGGTAGGCTTGGCTCCCTGTCTGTGAATCAGGTTCTTCATTTATAACTAGCAGAAACAATGTTGTTTATCCATGTTTTTCAGAGTCATGTTATATTTTTTAATACGCATGTGAGATGTGTGCTTTAAGGTCTTAATATACCAGGCGCTGCTGCCCGCTGCAGCCATGAATACAGCCGTGGAGCTGAAGTGGCCGCCTCAGTGCTCCCTCTGTGCTGAGGGTGACAGTACACAGGATGAATATAGCGGTGGATCTTTTGGCTCTGCCCAAGCCTCATTTCTCACCAACCCCCAGAGTCCTGCCTTGGAGCAGATCTCCATATTGCACGGGGGTGCCATTTTAGTGTCTCAAATGGTCTCAGACTAGGCTGCCTCGGTCTCCACATGGCTACTGAGGTAGCAGTGCCCCGATAGGCAGAACCCATTATTGGTACCACTGTAGTCAGAGCTTATACCATTATTTAGCACAGCTCTTATCACAGTGATATTCATTCACCACTATTGAAAGAAGAGAAATAGTCCCCTGAACATGATGTGTACTTTTTCTGCAGAAAGTGTAAAGAGATGAGATTCATTAACTAACTGCAGGTGCAGATTCAGATCAGGTCTGGGTGCTTATCTGTTCCCACTCAACCCCTGACCCCTAACAGGTCCAACTTTCCTCTACCAGAGTTGCGGTGCTCTCTTGAGGAGAGGAAGATGGAGGGTGTTGGTTGGATTGCCTACTCCACAGTCTCATGCTCAGAGAGCAGTCAGTTGGTCCACTGTTCTGTACGCAAGCCATATTCTGAAGACCCGTGGCCTCTTCAGCTTGATTGCTGGATTGTTCCTTCCCTCCCTCTCTATTCTTCTTTTCATTATTTTTATTTTTAAAGAGTAAATAGTTATAAAGTGGTCACTTAAGCCAGTGCCCGCTCTCGTTGGCCTTTCACACTCCCTTCTGCATCATCATTCACATAATTGCAGGTGTTTCCTTTTACAGTAAGTGCACTTCACTCTCCCAAAAGTGAAATTCCTGTTTCAGGGGAGTTATATGAAGAAACTGCTTTCCTTCTAGGTAATGTGTTGTATTATAAGTCTGAAATGCACAAGCCTAGCAAAGAAACAGCTTGAGGGGACAGAGCCTAACTAGTGGGGAAATGGGCAGGATTCTACCATCTCTTGCTTTTTATTATTATTATTTTATTTTATTCTCTTCTCCCTTTTTCAAATTAGCCTCTTCTCTCATAACCATAAATCTGTGATCCAATATTCAGAATGCCAAACTGTAAGAAAAATAACAGTGATTTCTTTAAACTGTGAGTGAAGCCTTCTCATTTGATGCAGCAGATACTTCATAACTCACCCCAGATGACTTCACTAAATGCTCCAAGAAAGACAGCTTCTCCAAGGAGCAGGGTGGGCGGGTTACATCTTAAAGGCATTAGGTCGCATCTTCACACTTGCTTTGGTACCAAAAAAAGGTCCAGCAATCATCAGGAAGTCTTCCCAACACAGAGATGAAGACTAGCAGTGTGCAGCAATGTCTGGAAAGACTTGAAGCCAAAGTGTAGGACAAAGATGGACAGGGGTAGAGTTGAGTACTAACTGCCTGCTTGGGAAATGTAAAGAAACAGAAAGAAGATTGGAAGGGGAGAAGAACTGGGCAGTGGTCCAGAATATCCCTTTGTTGAGTGAGTCCCGGCTGCACCAGATTTTCCCAGCAATAGTGGAGCTGATTTCCTCTCATTTTATCCCAAATATTTAATATGGGTTTTAAAATACAGAATAAATGGAGAAGCACAACAGAGAAGCCAAAAGCTGATACGGTGAGAAAAAAGAAAAATCAAAAAAGGATTAACAATTTTATTGGATCTTAATGATTGGGAGCAGATTTTAACAGCTGCCAGAACAAAGTCATTTCTGTTCTTTAAGTGTATAGTTCTCTTTCTAGGCATCAGCTCTGTTATTCAGAGCCTCAGGCCTTGTCCATGAACAGAAGTTACACTGATATACCAGTGCAGTGCAATTGAAATAACTCTTTTGGTGGAGTGCAGCACACTGTATTGATAACAACATGGCGCACGGTGGGTAGTAGATATTCCCGTGTCCTTTGCACTGTCTGCAGGCTCACTCCTGTGTGGGCAATTTTTTCATGTGTTTCAAGCAAAACAGAAAAAACCTTATCAAGAGAATCTGTCTATGGACCCTTTAGCCTGCTTTGGCTGTGCAAAGCAGCCATTAAAAATGCCTTCAATCAACCCCTTCCAGAATTCCCCAAAATTAGGGAGTCCCTGAGTGACACTGAGCAGCCATAGTAGTTCCTACATCTCCCCTTTTGTAGCTGTGGTGCAGAGGGTGTGGATAGGCATACATTGCTATGCTTCAGCGGTTCACCATTGCTGGAATATCCCCTTGGAAGCTGTGGGCAGTCAGCATAATTTAGAGCAAACCAAAGGTTTCCTCAAGTCGTATCTGGGGTACAGCCAGCACAAATTGGCACCAGGATCCAGGGTCAGCAAAGGTGGCATAAACCCCTGTTTTTCTACAGCCTCTGTTCTTTCTGCTCCAAATCTCTAATAAATTGTTACAATGTTGTCTTGTAAGCTGCCAATTGTATAAAATTAGGCAGTATGGCTAAAATATTCAAACTGGGGTGTCTAAAATCAGGCACCTATAACCGTATATAGGCATCTTGACTGACATGATTTTCATGACATGAAAACTTGGACTGAAGTTGGGGGAGTGCAAGTGCTCAGTATCTATGAAAATTTGACCTTACTTCAGGGACGCAAGTTTGAAAATCTCGTGCTGTTACTAAATTTCTTCCTGACACCATAAAGTATACAGGCTGAACTTGCTTAATATGCCTAAAAGCACCTAAAGCTTTCCTACATTGTTGGTACTATCTGGAGCAGACCTGAAGCTAGTAGTTGTAACATGGTACCATTTCTTCCTATGCATGTACAGCATGTAGCACAAGATGTGCCATGCCTGATCAGGATGTCTGGGTGCTAATTCCCTGTTCTGTGTTCTCTGCTAGGTAAGCCCCGTATGTCATGTTTTCCTGCCATCTGAATTCTAGATTCATTTGTAAAGCACTATGAGATGTACTGATGAAAAGCACTATAGAATCATACAAATATAGGATTCAAAGGGACCTTGATAGGTCATCTAATCCAGTCCACAGCACTGAGGCAGTACTAAGTATTATCTAGAACATCCCTGTCAGGTGATTCTCTAACCTGTTCTTAAAAACCTCCAATGACAGAGATTCCCCAGCTTCCCATGATAATTTGTTCCAGTGCTTAACTATCCTGACACTTAAGAAGTTTTTCCTAATGTCTAACCTAAATCTCCCTTACTGCAATTTTAGCCCATTACTTCTTATCCTGTCCTCAGTGGCTCAGGAGAACAATTTATCACCATCCTCTTTGGAACAACCTTTTACAAACTTGAAGACCGTTATCATGTCCCTCTCAGTCTTCTCTTCTCCAACCTAAACAAACCCAGTTTGTTCAATCTTTCCTCATAGGTCACGTTTTCTAGACCTTTAATCATTGTTGTTGCTCTCCTCTGGACTTTCTCCAGTTTGTCCACATCTTTCCCAAAGTGTGATGCCCAGAACTGGACATAGTAATCCAGCTGAGGCCTTATCAGTGCTGAGTAGAATGGAAGAATTACTTCTTGGGTCTTGCTTACAAAACTCTTGCTAATACATCCCAGGATAATGTTTTTTGCAACAGTATTCCATTGTTGACTCATATTTAGTTAGTGATCCACTATAACCCCCAGATCCTTTTCCGCAGTACTCTTTCTTCCTAGGCAGTCATTTCCCATTTTGTATTTGTGCAATTGATTATTCCTTCCTTCTAGATCATTTTGAATGCTAATCCTATCCTCCAAAGCACTCGCAACCCCTCCCAGCTTAGTATCATCTGCAAACTGTATCAGTGTACTCTCTATGCCATTATCTAAATCATTTATGAAGATATTGAATAGAACCAGAGCCAGGACACATCCCTGCATGACTCCACTCGATATGCCCTTCTGGCTTGGCTGTGAACCATTGATAACTACTCTCTGAGTACAGGTTTCTAGCCATTTGTGCACTCACCTTATAGTAGTTTTGTCTAGACTATATTTCCCTATTTGTTTAGGAAGTTATGTGAGACAGTATGAAAAACCCAAAGTCAAGAGAGAGCACATCAGCTCCTTGCTCCACCCCACATCCACAAAGCTTTGTACCCTGTCAAAGAAAGATATTAGGTTAATTTGACATGATTAGTTCTTGACCAGAAGAGCTAGGTATTATTATTTAATAAAAATAGGAAATTAATTCTTAAATTATTAAAATAAATGCATCACAGTTGGTAATACTATCCTAAAATATGTTTGAAATACAGCATATTCCAAAGGGATAGTGCCAAGAGGGGGGAAATTAAATATAGATACTTGGTACTAGTGTATTTTAATTCAATTGTCATGCCTTCAGAATTCAATGGGAGGGAAGATGTCCCTATAAACGTTACATGTGGATGTGCTAGGAAAGCTGATTTTTTTTTGAGGTTTCATCTCTCTCTTGACAAGCTCACAAAGGCCTTTTACAGTTAGTTATGTTGTGTGTTTTTCCTGACCAGCCAGTAATGAATCATGAGGCTAGTTTGCAAAGTACTGTTGCCCCTTTTTTGACCCGAGCAGCTAGTCAAAATTCAGAGCCCTGGAGATGTCCCAGTTGGGAGCAGAAATTGATGATGAAGACTGGAATTTTCTTTGATGCAATGTTGTTTTCTTTATAAGGAATGTACAAAGTTCTGCTTCTCTCAATGCGGGAAGAACCAAATACCGGGGATAGCTTCTTTGTTTAAAGCTCCAAGCTCCTTTAGCCAGCACCCAAAAAACTCTCTGTAGCTTTTTTCAGGGGTCACACTGTGCTTATAGTAGTTTGGCTTTCTAGACCTCCTTGGAGTCTCACCCACTTTCTTCTCTGGCCCCACAACTAGATTTTTTTCACAGAGAGAGACACACTCACCCAGTCAGAACAATAAGCAGTGGGACCTTGCACCCCCTCTCTTCCCCCCCCCCCCGCTAGTTTCCAATCTGGACAGATTCTATTATGCCTTGTTTTAGATACGGCCCCTTAACTGTCTCTTACAACTATCGTAAGTGAAGGGTGCGCTCACACACCCATTTCAATGAGGTTTTAACTCAAAGCTTTCCAAGATTTAACCCAGCTCATAACAGTACTTTGACATTTAACTCAGGGAATGAATGTGAAGAGTTCTTCCCTGTTAGTTTTTCTGCCAATTCCAGATTTATTTAAAGTGTGCTTTCACAAGGTGTTCAGGGAGAAGAGTTTTTTTGAGCCTGCAACACACTGTCCTAGCTTCTGTGTCGAGGTGCAGAGTTACTCTATTGATGGATTCATCTGGACAGCAGCCAAGTTCAGGTGTTTCATTAGCTCCCCATTCATTCAATATACAAGGCTGAGAGCTTCCCTAAAGGAGAAAACTAGAGGCAAAGACAACCTTCCTATAGGAAAGCTTTCACAAAAGGTATTTTAGGAGAGAGTATGGACCAAATTTATGTTGATCTCTTTCAAAGCACGTCCTGCTTCAAGACTTCATTGTTTAACTAAATCACTGAGAGAGCTGAATAAGGGAAACCACCTAAAAGAAGGTGAGTTACATTTTAAAAAGACTTCTCCTTATGTATAAAAATATGTGACTGCATGCTCCACTGATAACCCAAACCACTGCAGGGTCACTACTAGAAGCAGTAGGATTTGGACAAGTACTGGAGATTATTCCGGTACACTTCTTAAAAATAAGAACTGGGTGTGTTTGAAGTGAGAAACTGCGAGGCAAGATACAGTAGAATCTCAAAAGCAAACTATGGAAATGAGACATTTGCTTCTATGTTCAAAATATAAAAGTACAGTGCATGGCAGAAATAGCCCTTTGGTGTGTTACAGCCAGATTTTGCTCTCATTGAAATTTAGTAGCAAAAGTCTCATTTACTTAAGTAGGAGCAAGATCAGGCACCCAGATATTGTAACATACTTTATGGGGCCATTTCTGCCATACACTTCCTTTTCTTCCAGAGTTATACAATTTCTCTCCCTCCTTTTTTAGTCTTACTATTCCTGGTAGTCTGTGAAGTATCATTCTTGTATTTTTATATGTTAAACATATAAGAAAATGTTTCAATTCCGTAGTTTGTGTTTGGGTTTCCAATTTACTTAAAATGAGCTAGTCTCCATGAGAAGACAACTACTGAAGGGTAACTTATGCCAGTGACTTGGACTTATCTGATGATACGATAGTTACTATAGAAGAGAGAGAGTTTGTGCTCCAGTTAAGGATTGGCTGAGAAACTGTAGATTCATCTCAATGCATTATTTAGTAATGTGGTTGAGCATAAGACACAGCTACATCAGAAAGCAAGTGTAGATACTGTATGCAGAGTGTAGATGAAAGCAACAAACACATCATTACATGAGAGGACGAAAAGGACTTTAGGAAGAGTAAAGAGGGGAAAAGAAAAAATGAAAACTGAGAAGGTAAAATCCTGAATAGTTTGTTTTTAATTTTAGAATAATAAAAATGATGGTCATATTAGGCTAGTGGTGAGCTGCTGATGTCCTGATACGTTTGTCAGCATGGCATTTTTGGGTATAACAAACAGAGGAGTAAATGAAAAGAAATAATCAAATTGGCATACTGTTAAAAACTGATTAATGACCAATCAACGGACACATTTTTAAAAATTATTTTCTGTACTGCAGATATAACAATCAAATTGATTTGGTAACAAAGAAAAGGTAATAAAATGTTGAAATTGTTTTCCATCTCAGCAAAAACCTAAATGTTGCTGTAGGACTATCTGGTTTTCTGACCACTGTTTTTATAGTACACTATCTAATATTTAGATGCTGTAAGTATACTTATTTCCTCTGGAAAAACTTTACATTTTACATAAAATTCATCTGCATCTTTGTTTTCTGGAAGTTTAATTTTCACAATGTGTGAATTATGATCCCTGTTCTTAAGAATGTATAGTCAGGATAATGTAACCAATTAATATTGCAACAGCTATGACTACAGTAACATTTGCGTATTTCTCAGCACTTCTTCACAATTGCAGATAATTTTTTCATTGTTTATGAAGAATTATTACTGTGTCAAAAACAGCAGTGAGGGAAATTGGTGTTTCTTCCAAACATATCTTTATACACACTAAAGAAATGAAGACTCTCTCAAATATTTTTAGATATTTTTTTGTCAGCAGAAATAGCAGTCCTTTAGAATAAGTTGGAAATCATTATCACTTCCATTGGAATCACTGTGATGACACTAAATATGATGAATTCATATGGTGTTCATGCAGTTACAAATAATTAATTTCATAGTAATTCATTATAGAGCACCATTGGCTAGATTGTCCCCCTGCCCTGGAGAAACCCACAGGATGAACCAGAGCATTAAAAATTTGGTCTTTCAGATATTCTAAATTATCATTTCCTCAAGTATGATGTGTTTGGGGGAGCACAAAAGAGGCAAGGAGTAAAATGTTGGCCCTCTGAAGTCAATGGCAAAACTCCCATTGACTTTGATGGAGCCAAGATATCACCCCAGGTGATCGTGGGTGCTGTTGGAAAGAGAGGAAGGATGGTCTAGTGGTTAGAGCATTAGCCTGGGACTCTGGAGACCTGGTTTTAATTCTCTTCTGGCACAGATTTCCTGTGTGACCTTGGGCAGTCACTGAGGGCTTGTCTACATGGGGACACACAGGAAAATTAATCTGAAGCAATTAAAGGTGTGAACTTAAAGCACATTTGTTTAAAAACTGCATTAAACCCCAGTGCAGACAATCTCAGAACTAAAGTGGTTTAACTTGAATTAAGCTAAAACAAATTAAAACCATTTTAACTCTGAATTAGTCTCTACACAGGGATTTCATTCAGTATAATTAATGTGCTTTAAATTTACACATTTAGTTAAACGGATTCACTTTCCTGAGTGTCCCCATGTCGACAAGTCCTGAGTCTTTGTGCCTCAGTTCCCCAAAGCACTCATCTCCCTCATGGGATGTTACTTAGTCCTGCCATGAGTGCAGGGGACTGGACTAGATGACCTCTCAAGGTCCCTTCCAGTCCTATAATTCTATGTTGTGAGGATAAACACATTAAAGATTGTGAGGTGCTCAGATACTATGGCAATTGGGCCATAAAAGTACTTACTGTACCTAGACTGATAGTCCCAGTTGCACTCAGATACTGACTACCTTCCCTCTCACCACATGTCTCCAGAGGGCACACTTTGGTGGTGCAGCAGGATTAACTCCCATTTATTCCTTTTCACGTGGAAATTCAGCTGATCTGTTGCTCCACGTCTTTCCTCCTTCACTGTCCCCAAAGTTTCACTGGACTCAAGAAGATCAGGCAGAGGAGCATCCATGGGTTTCCGAGCACACTTTCTCTACTTCTCTTCCTAAGTCCCTTCCATTTATATATTTTTTAAATTTATCCTGAAATGCATCCACTTTGTAGCAGAATAAAAAAAAAGTATTAACATAAATTGAATTTCTGCCTCTCCCCACTTTTTAAGACAAAGGAGTATTTTATAATAGATGCATGATGGCTGGATGAGCAATAAAAATGATCAAAGGTATGTTTATTTCATGGAAATTTTTCTTGAATGAAATGGAATTTTGAGTTAAAGATTTTCTGTGAAATGTTTTGTTTTTGCCACGACAATACTGAAAACAAAAGTTTTCACTTTTTTAACTGAAAAAAATGGAAAGTGTTTCCCCCACTGAAATGAAATAGTTTTTATTAAAAAAATTAATTTTGCCAACAAATGAATATTTTTTTACCCAAAATGAATTTTGTTGTTTTCACACAAAAAATTCACAGACGATTTTAGTATCGACATTTCAATGGAAAATTTTCAACCAGCTTTAAAGAATAACCAATTTGTGTAGTCTCTGAGGAAGCTCAAGAGGTTACCCTTCAAAATTGATGTGGTACTTTTAAACGATTGGAAATCAATTTAAAAGTAGAAATATAATTCAATTTAAAACATTTCTTTATCGAGAGATAGCAATATTAACATTGTTTTTTGAATGTGACTACTCATTTTTCAATTACAAAATGGTAACTGATTTTTTGATGTAGGTGGTATTCTTTTCTAAAGCTTTGTAAACATTACAAATGTCTAACTGGGCTCATCATTTATTTAGAATAAATGCCTTGGCATTCATTGAACCCAACAGCTCAGAAATATTTATTCCATTCATATCACAGCCTTAGACTTTATCCATGTGAGGAGTTTAATGGACTGAGATGAAAACAATAAAAAATGGTTAGGCTTCATTCAGTGTTCAAAAGGCAATTCTGAGCATTACAGCATATAAAGGGTACAACATGTGCTAAATGAGTCCTGAGAAAAAATTATTCTTCAATTTGAATAAATAGCAATTAAACAATAGCAGAGAGAGAAATGGAACATGTCAAAAATTAACTTTCTTTTTCAGCACTGACTTTGTTTTACACATGCACATTTTCGTCCCACAAAATGCCAAGTTGTTTAAAGTACTATGAAGTCATCAAAAGGAAATGTGTCACGAATAAACACTCAGCCACTGTCATTTAGATGCCTGTATTCTAAATGGAATGGTAATTGAAAATATGTGCATGTTTAGTAATTGTTTCCTTTTTTATATTACTTAGGACCAAGACACGATGTAGCTGACTGAAGATACTAGTGTAAATAACTTCAAGCCTACTGAGGGAATACAGGAGTCATAGTGCAGGATATGAGAGCAATCAGAAAATGAGGATAGATTTCATTACTGTAGACAATGGTCACAGAAGTAAACTGAGCTGCAATTGATACAGCTTAACTTGACACACCAGATTCACTTTATAAATGATTCATTTTGTTGTCCATTGAATAACCCCTCCCTTCTCCCCCCCTCCCCGCATTAAAGTTCAATATTCAGAAGCTCTGGAGACCCCAGCAGGTGCCAGTTTGCTAACTAGAGACCCAGACCTGCTGTCACTGAAGTCAAGGGCAAAATTCCAATTAACTGTACAGGATTAGGTCTTCTGAAAGTTGCAACTACATTATGGAAACTCTAAGAATAAATTGTGATTTAAACTGGATTTACATTTTACCGCTGAATTCAGCAGTTATACTCCCAATACCATATATTCCTTCACTTTATTCACTCATAGTTCCAACAGTAGCACTCTCACTACGTGGCTAGAGAGTTGAAAGTTAAATTTCCTCAGCAGGATTTGGGCCCTTACCTGAAGCTGACACTGTTCTGCCCAGTAGGTTAGCATTTAGATACTGCAGTGATCAATGATCTAGAAACACCTGGAAAAGGAGTCTAAAAATGAGGTATGTTTAAGCACTAAATAGTTTTGTTCATATTCCATAGGATTAGGCAGAATGGATAAACTTCCATGAGAATTAGCTAGTTCTCCCTAATGAAGGTCCAAACCAAGCCAGGAGAACTTGAAGAAAGACCAACAACAGCTTATAGAAGCAGGTAGGAATCAACTTGGACATAATAAATATTATAAATGATCACAGTTGTAGAGCTTTTAGGTACACTGACTCCTGATGATTTCAATGTAAATTGTAATGTAAAAACTCTGTGCAAAGGTTTGAAATGTAGAGAAGTGTGTGCTGTAGCTCACGAAAGCTTATGGTCAAATAAATTTGTTAGTCTCTAAGGTGCCACAAGTACTCCTTTTCTTTTTGCCTCACTAAAGTGATTTTGAGCAAATAATAATAATACTGTCCCTATTGAAGAAAAGTTTGTGTTTTTATTCAAAGAAAAAAATCTTTTTATGCCTTCCTTTTATTTATCTTGGGTGGGATTTTCAAAAGCTTGAATGTTTCCAGTGGAACTTTCAAGCATGACTTTCATTGGGATTTGTGCTCCTAAATCACATTAGTACTTTTGAAAATCCTATCCTTAGGGCTTGTGACATCTAAAGCACACTAATGTGTTTGCGCATTAATTGGTCTGTGTAGACCCTGCTGGTGCATATTAAATGGTCTCTAGTGTGTTTTAAATTAGTATTAAAGTGCACTAGGGAATATTAGTGTACATCAGTCGGGTCTGCATGGACCAATTAATGCACAACATATTGGTGCACTTTAGAAATCACAGTGCATTACCCCACTATGTAGACAAGCCCTTAGTCTTTACATCTGGTTGTTTCAGTAGGAGACATGGAGAATCTCGGTAAATAATAATGGTAGCATAATGATCCACCTCATTGTCCATGACTCAAAAGGCTGCTGTACTCCATATGGATAGCTGCAGCTGGAGACAAAGTACTCAGTTCTTGGTGTCTGCTGGAGCTGCCATAAAAGATGCTAATCAGTGCCATTTTCAATGTAGACACTTATTCATGATAAACTAGACTGAAACAATAAGGCCTCTGACATAGGCCCAACTGAATAAGTGTTAGATAACAGTTTTCACTAATTACTCACCTGGGGTGATATAGAACCAGTGATCTAGACATAAGAGAACATTGCCAATTCTTTCAGTATCCACATGGCTCCACTCACAGTATCTAATTATTTTTTAGCTTCAGAAATGCATAACATTCATGCAAAAATTAGAACAAAGTGAATTTAATTGTAAATAGAATGTTATATTCCTAACAGCAGCACAAATAATACACATTATTGGACCACATCCATATTCGAAGAATATGCATATAATAGAAATAAAAAGGAACAACCCTCAAATAAGTATCCAGTACTGAGGTATTCTGAGCATTTAATGAAGCTTTCTCTCCTTCTTCACTGGTATGAGTTGTCCCATAAGGGGAAACCTGGATGAAAACAATGTTGGTCATTAAAAAGCCATTTACAAGCATCAGGGCAGGTGATAAGGAATAAAAAATAGAGACACTTTAACGGGAATAAGGTAAATGAGGTAGGAAATTCTGGAGACTTATTCCTTTTAAAATATATCAATTTAATACGCAATTTTGACTCTTGTTCATTCAGAAGTACTCAGGAGGCCAATGACAGACTCTTCTTCCCTGCCCCTGTTAAAATAAAAGACTATTTAGCACTACCCTTATTTAATCTGATACATTCCACTAGTTTTTTTCTGAGCTATTCTGTCAGTGAAAACCATGGCCCTCTTAACAAATATCTCCTATCCAGGAATCTTGCGTATCCATGTTAAAGCTAAAAATATTTAGAAATGTAAAGCTTTGGTGTACATGCACCATCTAAATCTCTTAGCTCTCCAAGTAGTGGAGTCATAGTCCAAAAGGACCTTTAATAGAAGGACTATCTGTAAAAGACAATATGGCAGAAGAACTATGTGAGTAACCTCCTGGCCCCATTGACACCAATAGGAGTTTTGCCATTTACTTCGATGGGGCCAGGACTACTTGATCTCTCGGCTCTTGATACTGTTTTCATACATTGTTTGTCTGATGAGTTTAACTGCACCACTAATTTTCTCTAAATTTTTTAAGCATCCATTGACTCTTCTTCCATTTATTGTAAGTTGAGTAGCAAATGCCAACAAGACTTTTTGCTCTTTTGTAGCACTTGAAGATCTCCAAAGTGCTTTAAAGCATTAATGTTCTTTGGGGCAGGGACCTGTTCTGTGCTTGTACAGTGCCAAGTACCATGGGGTCCTGGTCAGTGGCTGGGACTCTTAGGTGCTACAGTAATATAACAAATAATGACAAACAGTAATGATTTAAGCCTCATAACATCCTTGTGAGGTACTGTAGAGAGTAGGATCATCTCCATTTTAAATAGAGGGAGACTGAGCCATAGATATGGTAAGTGACCTGCTCAAGGTCTTGCAGACGGTCATTGGCCCAGCCCAGGTATAAATCTTAGGAGCCCTGACTCCTCACCTTCTATTCTAACTTTCTGAATGCTGTGTCCCCTCTATTGCATGGACCATACTTCTCTGGATAGATATGACAACGTAGAATCATATTAATTTGTAGATCCCTAGACCCAGCTTCTCAGCTGGTGTAAATCAGCACAGACCCACTGATTTCAATGGAGATATACCAATTAACGCCAGCTGAAGATCTAGCCCTTAGCCTGTAGATTGAATTGAAATGTTGTTCTCCAGCTTACGTAGCTTAGTAATGTATGTACAAAAGACATGCAACTTGGTTTTGTTAGCTTGGTGCAGTAAGAGTGCTACCATTCACAACAAATGGACCCGTCTTGCCCTGCTAAAGCTATTGCTGTATTTTCTTTTCTCCCAACTCCTTTTCAGAACAGAAGAAAAACAGGAAGGCCTGTGACCCTTAGAGGAGCAAAGGCAGCAAGAAGAATACAGTTTGTTAATGGAGGTATAAGAGAAATGTAAATTACACCTTTTCATTTTATTAAGTACTAATTAAGACTTGCAAATCTGACATTCTGCCACCAGACCTGGAGCCCTGTGTTGTGCCATGAAAGCAGCTACCAGTACGTGTCTGGAGGCTGATTGCTATCCTGTGATTATATTGAATCTGATCATGGTCTTTTTCCTTCTCTGACTAATGCTGTCATTTGAATAATAGATCACGAGTACATCTCAGTTGGATAATCTATTATTCAAAAGAAGTCATTGTCCAAGGAAGATTTGACGCTGCCTCACAGAGCAGAGTCAGTTTAATTCAGGCGACAGGAAAGAGCACCAAAGTAGTGTACAGAAATAAATTTTGTGACCCCAAGTCAATGTCTGGCTGCTTTGGTGGATAGAAGGTGGTGAAGTGGAATGGAAATATCACGACCCGGAGGAAAGAGTGCTTGACAGTCCAAAGGAGGTAGCAGGAATGAGATAATCTCTTGTACTATTAGACATTTTCTCCTTCGCCCTAAAAGGAGGCTGCTATTTCTGGATATGATACTGTGCATCTTGGAGCAGCTTCCAGTGCAGCGCATGAGTTTATTTGAATCCTCTTTCAGCCAGAACATGCAGCAAAATGGTATGGCCAAAATTAACAGATATGACAGCACTAAAACTATAGTAATCTAACTGTATGCACAAAATAAAGTGTTAGCAACAAGTGGATTTGAGCTAAACAATTAGCCATTTTAATGGTAAAATATGATCTTTAAAAGCCACAGCCACATTGGCAGAGAAGGGGAAACTGCATCTGCATCTTCCCAAAGGCATTCTGCAAAAAGTTGCCAAGAACGCTGGGGGAACACACAGGGGAGTGGCAACAACCTTTTTCAAGAGAACCCTGAACCAGTGGATTTATCTACACTTGCCTCCACTTGCGGCAGCATATAGGGTACGTGTAGCGACATGTGGCATACTCATTGTGGTATGTAGTTATGCATAGCAGTGAAAGACTCTGGCAGGAGGGAGGCAGGGGGGAAAGGATCTGGCAGGGTGGAACTGCCAGAGTTTTTTCCCTACAGCCAGAGTCTTTCACTGTGGCCAGGAAAGGCTCTGGCAGGGGACAGTACACTGCTAAGTGTAAAAGTGGGAGGCGCTGCTTGGGCATGCAGAGAGCTATGGAGGGTTTCTACCCTAGGATTTAGGTATGCAGGGCACTTTACTCAACTCACCTAAGCAATATCTCACCACCTCTGCTGCTATTTATATATTATAAATATATATAAATAATATAATATATAACATATATTTATATATTAGCTGGACGTACAGGCTCTACTCTTCAGCACAAACCTAGACCTGTTAGTTCCACTGACGGTGCTACTAAGGTGAATCCATGTTGACTGACTGACTGACTGAAGCATTTGGAGGAGAGGAAGGTGATCAGGAACAGTCAACATGGATTCACCAAGGGCAACCTGATTGCCTTCTATGATGAGATAACTGGCTCTGTGGATATGGGGAAAAGCGGTGGATGTGATATACCTTGATTTAGCAAAGCTTTTGATATGGTCTCCCACAGTATTCTTGCCAGCAAGTTAAAGAAGTATGGATTGGATGAATGCACTATAAGGTGGATAGAAATCTGGCTAGTTTCTCGGGCTCAACGGGTAGTGATCAACGGCTTGATGTCTAGTTGGCAGCTGGTATCAAGCTGAGTGCCCCAAGGGTCAGTCCTGGGGCCGGTTTTGTTCAACATCTTCATTAATGATCTGGATGATGGGATGGATTGCACCCTCAGTAAATTCGCGGAAGACACTAAGCTGGGGGGAGCGGTAGATAAGCTGGCATGTAGGGATAGAGTCCAGAGTGACATAGACAAATTGGAGGATTGGGCCAAAAGAAATCTGATGAGGTTCAACAAGGACAAGTGCAGAGTCCTGCACTTAGGACAGAAGAATCCCATGCATTGCTACAGGCTGGGGACCGACTGGCTAAGTGACAGTTCTGCAGGAAAAGACCTGGGGATTACAGTGGACGAGAAGCTGGATACGAGTCAATAATGTGCCCTTGTTGCCAAGAAGTCTAACAGTATATTGGGCTGCATTAGTAGGAGCATTGCCAGCAGATAGAGGGAAGTGATTATTCCCCTCTATTTGGCACTGGTGAGGCCACATCTGGAGTATTGCATCCAGTTTTGGGACCCCCACTACAGAAAGGATGTGGATAAATTGGAGAGAGTCCAGCAGAGGGCAATGAAAATGATTAGGGGGTTGTGGCACATGACTTATGAGGAGGGGCTGAGGGAACTATGCTTATTTAGTCTGTGGAAGAGAAGAGTGAGGGGGGGATTTGATAGTAGCCTTCAACTACCTGAAGGGGGGTTCCAAAGAGGATGGAGCTAGGTTGTTCTCAATGGTGGCAGATGACAGAACAAGGAGCAATGGTCTCAAGTTGCAGTGGGGGTGGTCTCGGTTAGATATTAGGAAACACTATTTCACTAGGAGGGTGGTGAACCACTGGAATGGGTTACCTAGGCAGGTGGTGGAATCTCCATTCTTAGAGGTTTTTAAAGCCTGGCTTCACAAAGCACTGCCTGGGATGATTTAGTTGGAGTTGGTCCTGCTTTGAGCCAGGGGTTGGACTAGATGACCTCCTGAGGTTTCTTCCAACCCTAATCTTCTATGATTCTATGAAGATTTTCCTCTTTCCTCCCCACCCAAAGATCCAGAATTCTTACTGACCCTGTACCAGTTCACAAAGGCAGGGAAACCAGAATCTGACCCGGTGCATCTCTGCATTGTATCAAAGTCTTAAATTGTCCAAAATGGGGGAGAAGGTAGAATTAAGGGAATTTTAATTCATGAACAGATTAGGTAGAACTGAGGAGAGGTGATAGTTAAGGAAATGATGGGCAATGTTTGTTTGGACTGAAAGAATTGTTGATTAGGTATTTCCAAGGCTTCTGGGGAGATGACAAATTTGCTATAGCAACAACCCAGAATCTTAAAATGAGAACACGTGGCTGTGTATGCATTATGAGAAGTTTGATTGGGACACTGTTGATGTCACAAGGTTGCCTGCCCTTTTTAGGCAATGTCAATGCCCTGGACATTTTTTTCTGTGGAGCACTTACCTATTGATGGGTGCAAGAGTGGCAGGAAACTTTGGGCAGCAGCATTTTCATCGCATTAACCAGTATTGATACTCTGGTTGCCACTATCACCACAAAAGATGGACAGATTTACACTTACACCGCTGGGCTTTATTTTTCCTAATCCTATAAAATTTTCTCACCAAACCAGATAACTTAGACAACCTCACCATCTCCATGGCTAGGTCCTGAGCAACGGTTTCCCCTTATTCCTCCTGCCTCCTTTCTGTCTTTTTTGCCTTTAGTCTAATAAAAATCCAGCTTAACCAGCTGGAGCTTATTTAATCTTGCAATAAAATTTTTTCTGCCCATACTCTGAGCAGAAGAAAATAAGAATAACACAGCCAAAGCTTTTCTAGTGTCAGGGGAGTAAAGCTGAGATCCAGGAGTGACTTAAGGGTCATATGCCATGTGATCGGCAGGCATCAGAGGCAGAAGCTGATTTTTCTTATCTTTTGCTATTCTTTTCTCTCTCCCTCTCTCATGCAGGTAGTTGTCATATTCTGTCATAAAAAGGAAGTCTGAGCAAACAATAAATGAGAGCTGCCACCTAGCGCTAACTCTAAGGGCTAGTCTACACTAGCAGCTGCACCGCTGTAGCACATTGGTGAAGAGATCTCTCCCGTCGGCATAAATACTCCACCTCCACGAGAGGCTCTCCCGCTAACATAGCGCTGTCCATGCAAGTGCTTAGGTTGGTGTAACTTGCGTCACTTACGGGGTAGCTTTTTCACACCCCTGAGCGACACAAGTTATATCGACATAAGCAGTAGTGTAGACCTGCCCTCATATTTGATTCTATTTAACAGAATTTCAGATGATTTCAGTTGCCTTAAATTCATTAGACAAATAGAGAGAAGAAATAAAGAAGTTAGCTCAAATGCACACTGAGCTATTTATCTTTAAAATATTTTGATTTTCCCACCTGTATTGATAAATATTAAAAAGAATGTCTTGCTTGGTGGTTTACAACAAGCAAAACTAACTTCACAGCAACAGAATCCAAAACCTAAATTATTTTTAATGGAATAGTAAGAAAAGTAGGAATTAGGAATTTTTAAAAATTGTAACATGCTAAAAAAAACCCACTGTGATTCTCACATCTGGGGAAATGGCTTACCAGGAATTCAAAGCACAGAAACAACATCAATCTAAATTTAAAATATTTTGCAGGGGGTTGGAATTGCGTCTGCATGAACGTAAATAAATTCTGTTCATCTGTCTGTTTCAAAGTATACAGATCATCAAAAGATTTTTTTTTCTTGCTTCAGATGATGAAGATATTATTTGTGCCCTCATATTATTTTTACGTACATGTAAATAATACCTTTCTACTTGATCTGTTTAATATACCGATGTGCTGTGGGTCACAGAAAAAAGCAAATTGCCTGCTTATGCATGTTTACCAAAGCTTGTAATTGAGGAATTATGAATTTAATTGTCCAAGAGACACTTGCCTCTTGAATAATGAGTGCATCTCGGGCACAGCTTTTTCACTTTGAATCAGAAATCCAGGAAAGGACAAGGAAACAATGGGATCAGCAGAAAGAACAAGCAAAGCTGCAAAAGGAAGAAAACAGAGACAGATGGAGGAATCTGTGTTACATCACACAGAACCAGCGCTTCAGCAAGTAAGGATATTAATTGCTCAGTACATATACACAATGATAAACAGCAGATTATTCAGAGTAAAGATGGACTGTTTCCTTAATGACAGGTTTCAGAGTAACAGCCGTGTTAGTCTGTATTCGGAAAAAGAAAAGGAGTACTTGTGGCACCTTAGAGACTAATTTTCTTTTTGTTTCCCTAATGTGTCCTGTATGATGGCTACAGATTGCACTCCTAGCTGCCGCTATTCTGTTTGAGCTCTGCTGACCAAACCTCTTTCGGGTTGGTTGAAAAATGAGGGATTAACCCTTAATTTTCCTATCACGTTGGCTTCCAAAGCAACTAATCTTAAAATATCGCCTGTCTCTGCCTCCAGCTCAGGCTGTCCCAGACACTCTACCACCTGACAAGATTCTCTCTTCCCCTGAGCATGAAGTTTTAGGATTTAGGATCCTTTTTATTAAAAAGAGACTTACTAAGGAAGATCATCTTAGAGAGAACCTCAATAGGAGGACTGAACCTAAAAATAAAGATTTTATTTCGGAAGGCTGAGATTTTGTCTGCTCCCAGTTAGGCTTTACTGTCTGCCCGAGTGTATTCCTTGAACGATGCTCTGAATCAGGGAGACCATACTTAGACTTATAGAAATCTTACATATCACCAGAAATGATTGTTCTACAGAACCTTGAGTCACCTCTTACATACACCAGTTCTACACTTGTATAATTCCATTATCTTCAGTGGAGCTACAATAGGGTAAATAAGGGGACAATCAGACCCTAGATGTCTTCAATAAAATCATTATTGTGAGATAGGACCCTAAAGTTGTTGTAAACTGCAGCATCCACTATTTCAGTACTTAAATTTTTCTTCCAAGTCCAGAAACTTCTTCTGAGAAAAAAGGAGGCACTTCTCCAGAGAGTGTAGAGCAGTGGTGGGCAACTTGCAGCCTGCAGGACGCATGCGGCCCATTAATCTGATTGCAGGCCGCGAGACATTTTGCTGACTCTGACCGTCTGCAGGCACAGCCCCCCCGCAACTCCCAGTGGCCGCGGTTTGCCTTTCCCGGCCAATGGGAGCTGCAGGAAGCAGGGGGCCAAAGGGACGTGCTGGACTATCTGTTGCATTAAAAATGTAAATATCAAAAGGAGAAAGCAAAGTGGTTAGGGATTTTGATAAATTAGAGAGGGTTCTGTGAAGAGCCATGAGAATGACTGAAGGATTAGAAAACCTGCCTTATAGTGACTGACTCAAGGACCTTAATCTATTTATCTTAACGAAGAGAAGGCTAAGGTGTGACTTGATAACAGTCTATAAGTGCCTACATGGAGAACAAATATTTAATAATGGCCTCTTCAATCTTGCAAAGTCGGATATAACATGATCCAATGGCGGGAAGCTGAAGCTAGACAAATTCAGACCGGAAATAAGGCATACATTTTAACAATGATAGTAATAAACCACTGGAACAATTTACCAAGGGTCATGGTGGATCCTCCGTGACTGACAATTTTAAAATCAAGATTGGATGTTTTCTAAAAGATCTGCTCTAGGAATTATTTTGGAGAAGTTCTGTGGCCTGTGTTATATGGGAAGTCAGACTAGATGATCACAATGGTCCCTTCTGGCCTTGGAATCTACGACCTTCTAGGGCCAAATTATCCTACTTGCTTTATACTACTTTGAACGTTCTTGCTGAGAAAATGACTCCTTGTTTCTAGGCCCCTGACATGCATAAAGAATTGCTAACCTATTACACATGACATCCATTAAAATAAGAACGTGCACTGAATATCATATGTTAAATACCTGAAGTAACAATCACATTACAAAAACTAACTCTTAGTTCTATTAAAATGAGTCTACATTAGTCAGAGTAATTATACAAAAATAACTGACTTCATCTGCATATCCTATATAATCACTGTGGGTCAGGTTCTTATACCCTTACATGTGCTGAATAGCATCTTGCTGCATGAGTGGTCCGGTTGAGTTCAGTAAGGTGACTCGGGGGCATAAGATATTGTTCAGTATGACTAAGGGGATCTGACCGCAAGGACTCCATACTCCCTCAGTTCATGTACGCTGCAGGAGGAAGCAAAAGCACTTAGACATAACCCTGATGCAAACACTACCTCCTCAGATCATCTTTAATATTTAGTAAATGTAGTAATTTGTTTAATTTTATATAATTATTTTAGTAAAGCTAGGCAAGGACAAAATACTAAATTTAGGGGGGGAAAAATTAAATGCACAACTACAAAATTGGGTATAACTGGCTAGGCAGTCATACTGCGAAAAAGATCTGGGGCTTATAGTGGGTCATAAATTGAATATGAGTCAACAATGTGATGCAGTTGAAAAAAAGGCTGATATCATTCTGGGGTGTATTAAGAGGAGTGTCATATGTAAGACACAGGAAGTAATTGTCCCATTCTGCTCAGCACTGGTAAGGCCTCAGCTGGGATACTCTGTCCAGTTCTAGGCACTGCAATACAAGAAAGATGTGGACAACTTGGAGATGTCTCAGGAGGAGAGCAATAAAAAATGATAAAAGGTTTAGAAAACCTGACCTATGAGAAAACTTTTCTCAAATTGGGCATGTTTAGTCTTGAGAAAAGAAGACTGAGGGGAGACCTGATAAGTCTTCAAATATAGTAAGGGCTGTTACAAAGAGGATGAAGATCAATTGTTCTCTGTGTCCACTGAAGATAGGCCAAGAAGTAAAGGGCTTAATCTGCATCAAAGGAGATTTAGGTTAAATATTAAGAAAAACTTTCTAACTATAAGGGTAGTTAAGCTCTGGAATAAGCTTCCAAGGGAGGATGTAGCATCCCTATCATTGAAGATTTTTAAGAACAGGTTGGACAAACAACTGTCAGAGATGATTTAAGTTTACTTGGTCCCACCTCAGTGCAGGGGGCTGGACTTGATGATCTCTCAAGTGATGATCTCCCTTCCAGCCCTAAATTTCTAGGATTCTGTGCCAAAGTTATATAGGATCACCACAGAAGAGCTTCAAAGCTAAAGCTGAAAGAAAGGGAGAATTTCTTGAATGATTTGTCATGTACTTGTGAAGAAATCAATGATCTACGGTTTTTCCCCTTGAATTTAGACACTGGCACAAAATTATTTTTATTTTAAACAAGATCGGGAAAGATCATTGGTAGAGAGATTAAACCATTGTTGCAACTAATCTAATACTCTTCAGTGTGCCACTGGCAAAGCTGTTTGCTTTGATTTTAATCTGAACCTACATGACTTGCAGAATATTTGGAAAGACTATATTTTTCATTATTTTAATTTATCTACAGTTGCTTATCCAACAAACAAGTAATGGATAAGAATCTGTGTTTATCTTCTTCCTATATTGCCCCCAAACCTGGCAGATTGTAATCATGTTTGGGTATAGACCATCTGACTCTAGGTTACTTGCTCTTAATGTAACTGGATGAAAGGCCATAGACAGTTATGGGTTCTGCTTTTCTAGTACAGCCTTGCAGGGGTTTAGGGTACTGCTTGGTGTTAGAAAGCATTCTGAAAACAAAATGGTGGTGTGTAGGCCTTAGTAGTATTCTTGGAAGACTGGAGATATCAAAAGATTATTTAATAAACACTCAAAGGCAATATTTTGGAGCTTAAACCTGATGGCCAGGAATGGTCAAAACAAATAGGTAGGAGCAGAAAGAACAGATCACGAGTGAGAAACTTCCATGTAAAGCAGACATTCTGTAAACAAGCAAAATGAAAAGTAAACTGTTCTGTAAATGAGCATTTAAAAATATATTATTGCAAAAAAAGTGCTCTGTTTACCCTCTAGAAAACTGCTGTACCTGTAATGAGGCTACTGTACTATGGCACTCCCGCTGCATCAAAGTCCTGTCTAAACATAAGCTTTACAATAAGTGGCTTGCTGTAATGTGTACATTCCTTGACTCCAAAGAACAGCTTTCCTACTAGTCCTTATTAAAGGTGTGCGACTGGCAGTGCTTGGAAAAAGAAGTGCTCTATATATCCACCCCCAAAACAGCACAGTAGTGACAAGGCAAGCTTCCCCACATCTGCCTGCCAACATGCCTCATTCCTGTTCGGTGACGTCCATCTCAGATTCAGTATTGATATCCCTCCCATTCGTTGGCCTCTGTGCTGAGACAAACAAGGTGCCAATTAGTGATACACGAGGTTGGTACTCTTGTAACATAGACAGCTCTTCACTGGAAACTGGAATGAAAGTACCATTTCATTTCACATGGACTGCCATATATAGCTGAGAGGTGGTAACTGTATTCCGTCATTACCAATCTAGGTTGGATTTAAATGGTGACCTAGAAGTGAAAAACTCTGTTATTGCAAGATTTTGAAAAAATCCAGTTTCAGGATCTGAGCATAGTGGATGAATGCATTCTAGGGAATTGCTCTATGAATTATAGTACTTTTTGAGTATTATGTGATATAGTTCTCTGAAGCTCCTGTATGAATATCATCAATACTTTTCCATTCATCTCACACTTAAAAAATATGCTAAGCTTTTACAACCTTGAAGCACCATCTCAGCAGGTCAGATGTTTCTCAAGGTTGTGCCTTTTGAAATAAATACCTCTAGGCAAGTGAAAAAGAGATATTGCTACAATTAAGTAAAATAATGAAAATATCATAAATAAAATAGATCATGTAAGTGTTTGATATTCTAAAAATTAAGGTTAAAAATGTAGGTTTTAAAAACTAAATAAATATAACATTTGTATAATTTATAAAAACATACACTTATGCAAAAAAATCAATTTTTAGAGGTGTACAGTTCATTCATTAAAATCTTTCAGGTTTTTCAAAAGCCTCTAAAAACTATCTAGCTATCCAGATTGCTATCCACTCTGCACTTATTTCCATAGTAGCTGCAGTCAATAGACTAGAAATAGCTTAAAACATTTTGCAACATTTTTTCCTATTTTCAGTTTAAATTTTGAAATAAACTTTCATCAACATTTGGCATTTCAAAAAAAGTCAATTACATACAACTTTATTTTTATCTTGATTCTTATTAATTTGATGAAGTGTTTTACAGGTAGACATCACAAGAAAGGTCTCCTTTGTCTTCAAATCAAAAGACAAAGGAATGCGTATACCGCGATGAAATCTTTTAACTGTGTTTTTCCCCCTCACAGGCCTTGGGTGTCCAGTTATTTTAAAAATATTCCCATGTACATCTACTGCCAGCCAATAGTGCAAGCCAGTCAAAGAGTGAAAAACAGAAAAATATAAAAAAAAGGCAATGACGGGAAGAAATAAAAATTGTCTTTTTAAAATATTTATTTTTGTAGTGGGCCACTGTCGCATGTTTTAAATAACAATTTTTTTTCCCTTTGATCATATTCATGATGCGCTGGGATTTAATATCTTTCAGGGAAAATAAATCTGCCACAAACAGTCCACTGCGCTTTTTCCCTCAGACTTTTAGAATAACAATACAATGATCTGATACTTGGAGATTCAAGAATACTCTCATATCTGAAATGCTCATTAATGTTAATGGGAGCTACAATCACATCAACTTGTGAATCCATCATATTCATAAGCTTAAAGATGAACTTCTGTAGACAACTGCAGTTTTTTTATCAAGGTATAAATTGGTCTACCACATATGGGGTCAAATCCTGCTTGCCCAGCGCATGTGCATACTGTTCCTACACTGCAGAAAATGTCAATCCCATTTTGCTGGTTGCTCCAGAAACCTACGGGGAATTTGATTACAGACACCCCTTTCTCCCTGTACACCCTTCCCACAGACAACATGCCAGGAAATGCAAGGGGCATATTGGCACAGGTTTATGGATCTGGGTAAGGTCCACATGTTTGAGGATGAGCTCCATGATTTGGCAATGGCCTTATAGTTTATCTGTAAGGAAAGAGTCCTGTTCATCATGTGCTGCTGACCAGAATGTACCAGCCTATTTGGAGATGGTAACACCACATCCCTTGCACTGGCCAGTCTTTGGCCCATGAAAATCTCTGCATGAAGGTAAAACCCGAAGAGGACAAATTGACACATACTGGTAGGGTCACGGAAGCACTTAACTTTTTGACAGTTATAGAGTGAGGAGTTATATAAACAAGTGTCACATTTTTAATGGTGACTTTTGTCAAATCAAATGCACAGGAGCTGAGTAAGTTACCTCTAATGGTAAAAATCACATGCCCACTGAACGCAATATCAACTTGTAGCTAATACGCTAAGGAGAACCAGAGCTTGTGTTTGCTTTTCTTTTGCAATATTTCTGCAAAAGTAAACTGTGCTTGATTTTCAGTTGACATATTATCCCTAGACTATCCGGTTCAAAGGATAGGTAATGAGATATAGAAACTTCCATCCCCAAGTCAGCTATCTGAATGCAGTACAGGTCCGTGGTGCTGAAAATGATTTATCACCTGACTGCTATTAGATGACCTGCCATCGATGAAATGAGTTGGTAGTCTTAGTTAGACAGACAGTCAGTCACCGCAATACAAACGTACCAGCACAGTTTGCACTAAATGGCACTTCAGTTTGCAGTTTCAGCAAACAGGTGAAGGACTGTGTGAACTAGTGTTTTCCCAGCTAGCTCTAAACCAAATTCACATGCTGTGTAGAGTCAAAGAACAACCCCCTCTCTGGGGTTTGAATTTAATGGTTAAAAAAAAAATTCTAAGAAGACAATGAAAATTGGAACTAAGACTACTCAGATTTGGCTGCTCCTAAGGTTCCTACCTCAGGGCTGACCAGACCCCTCTAACTCCTGTACCCCAAGAGCACCACTCTCGCCTTCCTCTTATCCAGGTGAGCTAACAAGCCACTTGTTCGAGTAAGCCTTCGGTTCCAGGCTGATCATGTACAATATGCATATAGACCTATCATACCATCTCCTCTCTAGAGGAGGTGGCCACAGAACAGAGTTAAGAAAACCAATTGTCAGGGCAGGAACGTTTGTACTGCTGATGCTTTACTTATTGTGAAGGGAGAGTACTTCAGCTTCTAGAATGTTAACTTGGCACCTTTCATGAACACTAATTTCCATTTTAAAAAATTAAATATAATTTCCTTATTGATAAGATCAACAGCCTACGGTGTTGAACCAAAGCCACTGAAGGCTGGATTCTGACACTTACACTTACCACTTACACAAGCAGTCCTATAGAGTCCCACAATGAGATTTCCCACCATGGATTACACAGTTCTAGCCCAAATTGCAGATAACCACCTCAACTGCCAAAATAGCAACGTTGTCAATGTCTAAGATCAATAATCTTCTAAAAATGGAATGAAGCTATAACTCAGCAATGTCGTGCTTTGGGTCTAAGCAATATTCCTATCATCAGTTATCTGCTAATTGATAGTATCCTTGCTTTTGAATTATTTGGAGGTTATTTTGAGGCAGATAAACTAAAAGGCACGGGCTTAGATACATCAAATGTATTCAGGATGTAAGCGTATGTTGGCACTGCCCTAAGCCTGGGCCGTGACTCTGATGTGAGCCCAAGCCCCCCTTCTGTCCACATGCAAATCAGTCTGACTTGTATCAGAAAGCACTCAGGTCTTAAGCCCCTGCTAAGGGGGTGAGTCAGAGGGTAGAGCCTGAGTCCCGCTGTGACTTAGATCTAAGCCAGACGTGGGCAAACTACGGCCCGTGGGACCGTCCTGCCTGGTCCTTAAGCTCCCGGCCAGGGAGGCTAGCTCTCGGCCCCTCCCCTTCTGTCCCCTCTCCCCCACAGCCTCAGCTCGCCGTTCTGCCAGCACTCTGGTGGCGGGGATTGCTCTGGCCAGGCGGCGCGGCTGCCAGTCCTGTTGCTCTGAGCGGTGTGGTAAGGGAGCAGGGGGCGGGTTGGATAAGGGGCAGGGGGTTCCCGGGGGCAGTCAGGGGACAGGGAGCGGGGGGGTTGGATGGGGGTGGGGTCCTGGGGCGGTGGTTAGGGGCAGAAGGTCCTAGGAGGGGGCAGTCAGGGGAGAAGGAGCAGTGGGGATTGGATGGGTCGGGGGGTCTGAGGGGGGCTGGGAGGGGGTGGATAGGGGGCAGGGGCCAGGCTGTTTGGGGAGGCACAGCCTACTCTACCCAGCCCTCCATATAGTTTCGGAACTCCGATGTGGCCCTTGGGCCAAAAAGTTTGCCCACCCCTGATCTAAGCCCTGTCATTTTGGAGTGGGGATGCAGCTCAAGCCACAAACCTGAGTCAGAAGGGTTGTGTAGTGTAGTAGGACACATCCCCACAGCTGTGAGACTTGGGTCCAGAAACTGTAAGACCAGGTTTACAGTGGAGTGTGAATGCTCAAGGGTCAGCTTGGAAACACCAGTCCAGAAGCCCAGATCCCACACACATGTGTAGCACCCCCTCTCCACCTGGTTACCTCCTTTAATGCCAATCCGCTTACAGGTTTTGATGGACAGGTCTGGGTTCTTTTGGATCCCGCTACCCACTCAGCAGAGTGTATCTTCTTTCTTTTTTTCTTTCCTATGAAATTATTTGGCAGTGCCTCCACCCCTCTCACTCCTTCTTGAGAGGGTCACCAGGGCAGCCTCGGTGGAAAATTTTAACTACAGAGTAATCCCCACTTACTTGCCAGATAGTTGGAGACTTCCAAGAAATAACACAAACACATAAAAATATATTCAACACAGTAATTATATTAAACAGGAGACAAATACAACATAACAGAGTAAAGCACTATTTTTAGGGTCACCGGAGCCCACACTGCAAATACCCATGACTTGATGTAGCAAATGTAGAATTAGTGTCCCGTTGGTATGCGTACTTTGCTGGACTATAACCACAAAAATTCTTCTCTGCAGTGGTTTAGCAGCGTGGCTGACTGGGTTCAGTACAGCCCAAAGGACTCACAAGTGAGAGAAGGTGGTAAATCCATCCACAGGTGTAATATGCAGCTGGCTATAAAATCCTCAAACCCTTACTCCCTGGCTTGAGGACACAGTTAAGGGAGTAGGGGGTCCCCAGAACAAATTCCCTGACTAACTAACTAAACGATGGTGCACTCACAAACTCCATGAATGATCCTCAGGTTCGAAGATGACTCTGGACTCCTCAGTCACTGCAGGGGGGCTGCTCTCTGCTGGCAGGGATCCTCCTCAGGCAGGAGGATTTCCCCTCACCACAAAGGGGTGCAGGGCTCAAGGTGTAGGTTACACAACTACACTAACATCCAAACGGTAGCCTCCTAGCCTAGCCTCCAGTACACTCAGCAGGCAGCTTCCCTGGATTAGCAGACAGAGCAGAGCTGACCATGTGGTGACTGGTCTCCCCTAGAGAGCTGGAAGGCGAACTCAGTTTCCCAGCAAACTCTACAAATTGGGAATCATCAGTGGGGAAGGAAAAAACCTAGCTGAGGGATCTGCTGTCACGTCCCTAGAGGCCTGTTCTCAGGGGGAACCCTGCATGCAGGTCTGGGACCAGGGCCGGTGCAAGGATGTTTTGCGCCCTAGGCAAAACTTCCACCTTGCACCTCCCCTCCGCCCTGAGGCGCCCCCCTGCGGCAGCTCCCCGCGCCCCTCTGCCCCAGCTCACCTCCGCTCCACCGCCTCCCCGGAGCGTGCTTTTGGCCGCCCCCGACCACTTGGTGCCCTAGGCGACCGCCTAGTAGTTGCACTGGCCCTGTCTGGGACTCACCAGCTCCCTACACAGCCAGTCCTGCCCTTTTCCTCGCTGGCTCTAGACTGACTACAAAATGGCTTCTCCTTGGGAGGGCCTCTCACTCCCCATTGGTTGCTGGGCGGACTTTGAGTCTGCCTTGGCTCGCCCTCCCTACCAGGGCCTGTGTGCCTCTCCCTGAGCTGCCAGCAGACAGAGTCCCAGGAATCTATGTAATCTCCTTGGGAGTTACACGTGGGCTTACAAAGCACTTGTAGACATACCCTCAGTTTTGCACATAGCATATGTTAATTTTTATTTTAATGAAATGGCTTGAACAAAAGCTAACATCTGATTGGTGTCCACCCCATGGATTCCACTCAGGGGTCAGTGTGGTACAATGGACAGGGCCACAGACAAAGAGTCAGGAGACCTGGCTTTTGTTCCTCGCTATATTACTGACTCATTGTGTGAAACTGGATGAGCCACTGAGTCCCATATTTGCAGCAAATGTTAAATGGAGGCTACAGGTGCCCAACCCCTCGTAAGGTCAAGCTATAGGAATCTCTGGTTTGGCAAACAAAATTAGTGGTCACTTTTGAAAAAGTCACCTCTAATTTCTCTGTGCCTCAGTTTTCCCATCTATAAAGTTAGGATAATGATGTTTACACTAATTTCTAAAGCACTTCGAGATCTACAGATGAAAAGCACTATAAAAGTGGATTATAAGAAGCAAGCTTTAGATGATATGTGTCTAGCTCTCTGAATAACGATATCTCCTCTCCAGTCAGCTCATCATGCCAGCCCAGTGTTTTCAATTTTCTTCCTTGTTCAGCACTTTCTTATATTTGACATTTTTCCCGCTCACTCGAACGGGGTGAGAAAAGAGGAGAGAAGGCTTGTCAGTGAATTATTTAGAAATATTTTTAATAATTTGAATTCCTTCATCCCAGCTCTCTGTCCTTTTTAGTTATCCTCTACTGCAACCCCAGGACTTTTGGGGCCGATGGAACTTGATCCCATATTAGCTGCTTGCGGGTGGCCTGCATCTTCCCCTTTTGGTGTCCTCTGCTGCTTCTTAAGACTGTTAAGATTCTATGAGCCGGCCCTGAGCTGCCTAGCTTTTCTACTGCTGGCATTTTGTCTTCAAAGGACCATTGCTGTGGCCATTCAAGTCTCTGCAAGCAGTGAAAAGACTCTGAAAGCCTTTGAAATTTATGAGTCTCCACATCATGTCAGAGTAATGATGAGCATGAAAGAAAAGCTTTTATTTGTTTAAAATGTTGGTAGACACTATATAATTAAAAAGACGAGAAGATCTGGGTTTGTTGTTTTTTTTAAATGCAGGTTATTCTGAATCACTAATTTCCACTCTGCTACACATTGGGCCAAATTCATCCCTGATTGTTATCCAATGACTTCACTGTTATTACATGCAGGATAAATCTGGTCCTTGTGTCTCGGCACACTCCGGGCATGTGTATATTAAATGATGAATGCTGAGTCTGATGTATGTATTCACTTACTTAGCTTATAAAGTATCTTAATACAAGGACCACATAATTATTGGGGTAAAGAAACTTTTCAGTTGATATAAAAATTTTGACAGGTAATACACAAATAAAGTGGACGTGCCTTGCCTGGAAGAGCTTACTATCGTTTTACAGAGGAGGAAAAACAGAGTGGGCTGTAGGAGTACATGGTAAAATGTTAGCAGACTTGGACAGAAGCTATAAACACAGAAAAAACAGGAGTACTTGTGGCACCTTAGAGACTAACAAATTTATTAGAGCATAAGCTTTCGTGGGCTACAGCCCACTTCATCGGATGCATAGAATGGAACATATAGTAAGCAGATATATATACACACATATATACACATACAGAGAAGGTGGAAGTTGCCATACAAACTGTGAGAGGCTAATTAGTTAAGATGAGCTATTATCAGCAGGAAAAAAAACTTTTGTGGTGATAATCAAGATGGCCCATTCAGACAGTTGACGAGAAGGTGTGAGGATACTTACCTTAGGGAAATAGATTCAATATGTGTAATGACGCAGACTACATTCTAGAGGACAGTTACTTTTTCATTCTGGTAATAATGTTGCTGCTTATATTATATCACTTCAGCCTCTCAAAAATGGAAGCAGCCATTTGAATCTGCCTCTGGCAGTAGGGGACGATGGGCAACAGAGCCTCTTTGACAAGTGATTCAGCCAGCTGAAGCATTTCCTGAGACTGGGCCTCAGCCTCACAGGTTAACAACAGTCCCCACAGTTCTCGGGGGGGAATAGCAAAAGCCATCTGGGGTTTAGGGCATTCTGCCCTACTCAGGAGCAGAATTGTCAGTACTGCAGGCTGGAGGTGACCACATGGTGCTGCAAGAGGTTAATGGCTTCCGAAAAAGAGTCACAGGACCCAGTCAGTGCCACAACAAATGGTGAGTTACTCCCAGGGTCAGCAGTGGAGGGGGAGAGTGGATCGTACACAGATACAATTCCAAACCGCAAAGTTCAGCTCTTACACCCAGTCTGAACTTCCCCAAAATTCAAGGGAGTTTGAGCTGGGTCTTTTGTTTGGACCCATCTGTAGTCACAAGAGGCTTGGATCAGAATGGGGGAAAGTGCATTCCCCACCAGCAGTGTCTCTTTCATGCAAGGGGCAGAACAAATGCCGGTGAACCAAGAAGGAGTCAAGAGTATAGTGGCAGCTCTGTGGTGCTACTCAAAAGCAGGAGCCTGTGGAGAAGGAGCAGCAGCCTCAGCACAGCAGTGTGCTGCTGTTCAGCGCAGTGGCCAGCAAGGAGTACTGCAAGCTGGTAAGATGATAGCCTGACATGGTGTCAATAACAATCATGGTTTTCAGCATGTACCTGGTAAAGAAAAAGGCCAAGGATAAAATATTGCCCAATACTGTAAAGGAAATAGAGCAATGAAATGACCTAATCCATGTCATCCTAACCTGTCAAATGTTCAGTTGTTTTATTAGATAACATAGATAGAATCAGGTTTATTAACCCCTTTCATAAACTAGATAAGTTTAGATATGTTAAATCTGTTACGGTAATAATCTACTATACTAATATGATAATCGTGGGAAGATAATTTGTGTTAGATTTCTGGGCAACTGTTATTTGGTTGAAAATCCAAGTATTGTGAAATCAATGAAACAAGAAAGGATTATTAAAGTATAATTACATGGAAGCATTTGAGGAATTACAAAGGAGTTCACAGTATCAAAATGAACATTTTCATAGAGCTACTGAATTGCTCATGTCATACCTCATGTCAGAATTTATCCAGGGAAGAAAGTTGATTGGGCAGATATATTAAAAACAGAGGAAGAAAAGTACTTGAGGTTTTACACAGTTATTTATGAGGCAAAAGTAGAAATGACTTTAACCCAGGTAAAAGAAAAAAATACTGGAGTGACTAGTTTTAAATACCGAGAGGCTTGTTCAGAAAGAAGAAGATTATGGAATGTGCCAATTCTAGAAGCCCATGTCTGTTTGCTGCATACAAGCTCCAGCTATCCAGAGGCACAATGAGCTGGCTGTGCAAGACCACACATCTGCTCAACAGTAAGAAGGTGCTGAACAGCTCAGGGGTTGGCAACAGAGTCTTGAGCCAGAGCCTGAGTTGGGCTGAGAGGAATATGGGATTTGATTGCAAAAGGCTGAAAGGGCCATTACATGGCTGCTTCTGAGGGAAAAATACCCTTTGAAAATAACAGTTGTGTGTACAGCTCAGATCAGCTGCAGCTCTTGTGGTGAATTTGGGCTGGACAGGACCCATAATCTGTGATCAAAGAAGTGTTGATATCACATGATTGTAAGACTTCAACAACCATTTTAATTAGAATTTAACTATTTACCAGTGTCAAGGCAGACAGATAGACTGACAGGAAGTTAGCACAGCCTGAAAAGTGTGCAGTGTTAAACAGGACTGGGTATGGCCAGGGTCGGCTGGGGATGAGTGGATTAAGGAGCTGATACTGTTCCTATTAAAGTAATGCCCAAATGCTCAGCACTGTAATGGAACCGGGTTGTGTCCTATGTGCATTCCCACTGCATTTTCTATCAGTAGAAATCCTATGTAGTCGCTGGAGGAAATTAAAGGTAGGCCTCCCGATCTCCCCAGGTATTGAGTTTCTCCTCTGCAGGTAGGGTGAATCTAGCCTTTTGTGTACACCTGAGAGTCTACTGGTCTGAGTCCAAGGGCATGATCCAAATCTCATTGAACTCAGTGGGCTTTGCCCAGGGGCCAAGTGATCATACAACTCATAATGGGCTGTAACAAAACGTGCAAGTGAATCGAATAAAAACAAAAATGAAAACACTTATGAAAAATGATGTGTGTATATTTCTCTCTCTCTTTTTCCTTTTATTGTTAGATGACCTGGCAACCCATCTAATCCATAGATAGATAAATGACTGCTGCTGAGAGGGAAGAGGGGACTTCCTGATATTTTTCTAAGTACTTTCTAATGTTTATTATATTTAATACTTTTTAAAATGTTGGTGCTAAGTGTATAAGATACAATTTGTTAAATTGTTTGTATCTGCTACTCCAAGTCTCTAAACTTTCCTAAACACAGACGTTCATCGTTCCTTCCCTGAGCAGCCCAATTTCTGGTTAGGGTGTCTCAGCACATACAATCCTAAGTACCAGGTAATTAGCTTTAAATATAGAATTTAATCTACATAACTGAGATCCCAAAGCTATGACCCTCTGGCACCTAGAGCTGTGAGCCACTGTACCCCTGTGCCTTAGTAAGACTGACTGTTGTGGGAGAATTGAGTGTGTGTCAGCTCCCTGCCATACTAGCCTGTCCACCTCCCCAGCAAACTCCTCAAGACTCTGCCAGTTGTTGTCTTGCCTTGCAGGTAACAATCAGTGAACCCCAGTTCCCAAGTTCCCCAGAGACGTCTCTCTGCAGTGTATAGTCCCTCTCACTGAGCACTCACAGAAAGTATTGTGTTTGCTGCCTCCAAAAAGCTGTGTATACATCAGCCCACTAGGTTAGCTGAGGACACACTCTATACTTCGATATAACAGCACTGATATGGTTTATAGTAAAATTAAGAATGAGCTTATTAACAAAGAACAGAATGTAAGTGATACTGAGCAAAAGAAAAAGACACAGATATGGTTACAAACAAAACAAAACATGCTTCCTAGAGACTAAAAATTAATTTTAGCAAGTTACTATCTTTGCTGATGCTGTTTGCTCACTTACATCAAGTTACCAGCATCTCTAGGTCAGGGGATCCAACCTTCACAGAATCAGAGGGTCCTGTCCCTTTTGTTCCCTAATTGATGGATAACTAGAATATGGTTTTGATCCCCTTAGATTTTTCCAAAGTCCATTGTCTTCATCTCAAGAGCCAGGAAAACTTCTTGGGTAGGTCGGGGGATGCAGAGTTGGAACCTTCATGTGCTCTGTAAATTGATTCCTCTACCACTTATTAGCTTAATTGTTTTGTTTACCTTATATGTAAATGTCCTTTAATTGTCCTCTGCCTGTAAGCAAGCTGGTCTGACAGGTAAATCCACATTCCTTTGTCTAGGGTAGATGTGATTTATTCAAAGCTTCAAAACACATTTTCAAATCACATTTCCAGCTCTCATCCATAAGTCCTTATACACAACCCTTACATAAACCATGCAATGATTTTTGGGACCAGTCTGTACCAGTTTATGAAGGATACCTTACATAACACCTCTTAGATACATATGATGACAACATTGTATTGAGTGTAGTGACCACGTCAGGTCTGATATGAGTTATGGTATAGTGAGCCTTTTAGCTTTGAAGAACTCTTAGGGTCACAAAAGTCTAATATACTGATTGTATGCTCAGATTGTTTTATGCTTTCAGAAAGCGATCAGTAGCCGCTCACTAATGTGACAGAGATACATAATTAACTGTATTTCCACCCATTACTAATCTGAAAAACCATTCTGGTACCATTGTGCTTCAAGTCAGCTCATCTATGCTAATGTACTCCACCAAATCAACATCCCCCAGGGCTATAGTTTGAGCACTGTTGTGGTATTTAGATGCTGCTTGTAATTATTAGAATTGGGAGCACTGGCTGTTGGGAGTCTGAAAGGACAGGAAACAGGAAGGAGGGGGGAGGAGTTGAAGAGGCTGAGGGAGAGCTGCTGAGGGTGCAGCAGCAGCTTGGAAAAGAGGTTTCCACTTTAAAAAATAAAGTCCTGTTGAAGTTTGTTAGTACCTTGCCTGCCTACTACAACAACTGTATAGAATAATTATATAATAGGTTGGAGAAGGCTGTTTGTGCAGTAGTCATTCTGGATATCCAGCTGTATTGTTAGTACTGTTCCTCTATACATGTAGCATACATATATTTATAATGTTAAAGAGTAGCATGTGAAAATGTTGGTGTTTTATTCTCTGTCATGTATTGAAATGTTCATTAAACATGCAGGTAAAACCACTATGTAGTGTAGCGTGAAATGAATGTATAATTTAGATACATTTTTGTGTGTTATGTGGGTTATTTGCTGCCATTCCTTTCTACGTTTTATTAAATCAAATTTGCTAACACAGTCAGACATGCTTAAAACTGAGGGTGTAAAATACTGATAATATATTAATAAAACTTTCTGGAGAATTTAGCAGGTAATTTCCTACATTATATATTCAGCAGGTCAGAGTAAATGCAACAAATGAGGACTGTCTGCCCAGATGTATGTAAAGTACAAAGCTAGTTATCTGAATCACAGAGCTTGCTTTCAGGTTTCAAAGGTTATCTTGGGAGATTCGATACTGAATCTCTCCATTCCTCAAACTTCCATTATCTTCTGTCCCTCATAGAACCCAGCAAGCAGCAGCAAATTCATGTTAAATTTGATGCCATCATACAAATTGTGCTCCTCGTATGAATTGCCCCTGCAACACAAAAAAACAATTCTGCTGAAACAGGAGTTTTATTAGATAAATTGTGAATTAACTTTATCTTGAAATGTGTATGTTAATAATGGAAAAGGAAACAGTTTTTGAATATTAATATCATATTTTATATGATCACAGTGTTAAATACTGTATTCATAATGGAAATGCAGATTCACACCATAAAGCTTCTACTTTGCCAAAGCTCAATGAAGTAGAAAATCATTTTGTGGTTAAGCCAATGATCACCAACTCAAACCCTTAGTCTGAATCTCGAGATTTTAAATGCACCAAGAGTCATGAATGATTTAGTCATGCAATTCACTGTGGTTTGCAAAGCACTGAGAATAACATGGTTGAAAATGTGTAATGGTTCAGAGGCTTGCATTTTTAGCTTATTGTTTCTTTCTAAACAGACAATGGAACGTGTATGTGTGTGTGTGTGAAAAGCCTTACCAATATTTTACGATTTTTTTCTAGCATTTCAATTAAGTTTTCATTTCATATGAAATCATTTTATAACTACAAGTGCCATGCTGATTTGTATAGTAATATATTCTTCATCTGTGGAGAAATTTCTGAGTTCAGTGCTTTTATAGCTTTATCATGCTGTAGCTGTGGGATGAACTATTTTATTTAAACTAATCTACGTTAGAAGGCTCACTAAACATTTGGGACAGAGATTTTTATACAAGCTTAAAAATTGGGCTGGCTGAAACTTTCTGATGAAAATTTTCACTGGAAAAAAGGGAGGGAAGTCTAAAAAAAGACAGAAAGTGAGGAAAAAACATCTTTTCGCATTGTTTATTTTTTCCCCACTAAAAAAAAAGTTGGAATAAAGTAAAGTGAGTGATCGTAATGGAGAAAAAACTCACTTTTTATTACTTTCTGATGCAAAAGTTTTTTAACAGTTCCACTCCCCCCTCCCTCCTGCACACACACACACACACACACACACACACACACACACTTTCTTTCACTATTTACTTTGCCCCTTTATTTCACATGAAGGAAAAAAAGGAGGGGAATAAATAAGTGAGAGAAGGGGGGGAATAAAATTCAAATGAAACTTTTAAAAAAAATTGAAGAATCTTGTTTTGAAATTTTTTGTTAAAAAGTGAAAATATTCACATGAAATTATGTTTTCTTTTGAATTTTTTTACAGAAAGAAAAAACCCAACATTTCAACTAGCTTGAATGCAAAAAAATGTTCTCTTGAATTGGTTGCTTGAAATACGAGTTAAAAGTGTGGATAGCTGTAAAGGTACAGGTACAATACTACAGTATATAACCGTTCTTTATGTATGTTCTGTATGTAGAATTATTTATAACCCTTACAATTACATAAAAGTCTATACACATCTCAGTTAGGGATTTTATGGACTTGTAAACCTTAGTTCAAGTGTGAAATTAATGGCAGATAAAGTGTTAGGTTTTCTGTAATATATATATTTTAATAAATAGAATTGTTAACTTGGAGATGTGTAATATTGTTAAGTGCAGATTGTATTTTGAATCTTGTACAGCACAAAGCAAACTATGTCCTCGCATCAAGTCTCAGCCTACTCACCAACACACACCTGGACAGTGTATAGAGAACTCAGAATGTATCGGGAAAATAGTGCTGTGGAGAGGGCTGAGCCCCATGGCTTCATGGAAGATCCACTTGACACCCCCCCCCCCAAGCACAGGTATATTGGGGCACAACATTGCCCATTATAAATGTTATGGACTAATTTCTTGTGGGAAGGAGTCTTTAGGGGGGAATTTGAATGAAGAGAGGGTAATGGCTTGGCAGACAGGAATGGAGAGGGCATGTGGGAAAAGGCACAAAGACAGCTAAGAGAGAAATAAACCAATCAGCTTATTTTAAAAAATACCCATCTTGTTCAACATCTGACTTATCATTTAAAAGAGACATCAGCAAAGTAGAAAATGTTTATCTGTCCAATGGTTCTACACAGAGCCTACCTCTGTGGTATCTTTAGGAATGTAAATAATATGTCTTTAGGATAAACGGTATTAAAATTCATGGTATCACTGAGAGGTTTTGGGTAGTAACATGGAGGGGGAATTTGTGTAGGAAGATAAGGAAAGAACGAACAAGGTGAAACTGGCTTAGGGCTTGGAGAAGAGCTCAAGAAACAGAAAGAGGGATGTTGAAATATATATAGATAGAAACATTAAAGAATGTACTTCTCAAACAATCATAAGCAGGCTATTACTGGTGACACGAACAAACCACTCAGGCTTATCTATTGTGACATGTGGTCAGAATCTCTATTTGAAATGAGAGCTTTGTTTTGTTCAGCTGGGCAGTGGGGGTGGGGGAATACATCACTCCTTATAAAGACACGTATTTATATTCATATTATTCAGCATTGTTCTCAGAAAAAAAATGATGCCAGAAAGGTACATACTATTAAAAATGTAATTCAAATCTTATTGTATACTTTTTTGAAATGTAAATAGTCTGAAATATGATATTATCCAGATAGAGGCCAAACGTCTGGGACTAAAAGGACAGAATGGAAAAGCACAAGAAGGCTGAAAGGAGGTCAGAAGACTTAGGGATAAATCCTGGTCTTGGAGGTGCTGCTACTGAAAAATGAAAACAACATAAGAAAACCATAAACTAACTTGGAACCTGTGTAATGTGGATGGACTAGAGAGCATTCTACATAAGCACATGTGTGCCTTGACAGTATGCACCGCTAACATGATGCGGGATACATTACATCCAAAGGGGAAAAGATATGTGGGGTGTCCACAATCAAAATACATGTGGCTATCCGCAGCAAGATCTAGCAGGCAGCAGGTATAGGAAGTACACTGTTCCTGGTGAAAGGCGCAGTAAAAAGGACCTCACAGAGCTTGTGTGGGCCTGTAATGAGAGACACTGCCCCGCTGTTATATTCTTTGTTTAGATACATGTGCAGTCATATCACACTACTGCCACTGATCAAAGTGAGGATTTAAGGCCAGACTTTTAAGCACCTAAATACTTTTCAACATCTGGCACTTAGCCTACAAAGTGAAGGAGTAGATTTTAGCACAGTGGGTGTTTTATATTTAAAATATACCACGGTGTAAGTAAAGGCTGTAATTCCAGATCGGAGTCTGATAACAACCATTGGCTTTTACTTGCCAGGTTTATTCTGTCACCAAAACACCTTGATAGAAATTACTACCTTGTTAGTAAAACTGGTGAGACATTATTCCTGATATGACACTTACAGATCCTTTTAATTGGAACTGTACAAAAACCACAGCTTCATGTCATGTTTTTATGAAGCGATAAATCTATGGGTCAAGATAGTCCCCTCCTCTGCAATCCCCTCCCATTGAGAAACCCACAGAACATTCCATGAGGGTCCACTTTGTAGAGTTTCCAGACAAGCATTCCTTCAGGCAGGAGGGGTGATAGAAGAGGCATCCCTACACTGCCATCACGCGATCTATGTTGAAAGGAAGTCTCAATGGCACAAATGCAGAGGTGTCTGCTGTGCTATGGCTTCCTCAGGATGAATTCCTCATGGCCATGCAGTAGAAGCCACAAAGAAGACCAACAGGAGTTAATGGTGCTTCCACAGGGCCAACAATACAGCAAACACCATCTGGTCCCTGACATCATCCCCTCCAACCCTTTCCACTGCCCCCAAAATAACACACAGGGACTAAGGATTGGGTGTGGGGGGAAGAGCTAATGTTGTAGAGTGCAGACTCTCCCTCTTTCCATATCGGAAGAGATCTACTGCATCTCAGTCCCCTCTACTTATAGAAGCAGAGGGAAGTGGAGGGTGATCTAGCCCTTGTTTTCCACTCTCACCAGACATTCAGAAACTTGATTTTTCATGCTTATTGTAATTTACCTGGAGTCTGGTGGATTAAAGGTCAAGAACTCAATAGTGAAGACTTTCTACTTCTACTTCTATCACAGTGGCAACTCATGGCTCAGTTAACCAGTACTTTATGTCCTAATGTGGCAGCTGGACCCTTAAATCAGACATGACAGATGACATTTTCAATTTTCATATTTTTATGCTGTACTTCATTTTTGTTGAACCTTCATTAATCTCTTGAATGCTAAATAATCATAGATCTCTTACTAGCAACAAGAGGTAGTTTTGTCGCCATGCTCTGCTGCCTATAAACTATTTGTGAGCTTGATGGATTAAACAACGTTTATCTAGAGATGTTCACTCTAGCAGTGTATAGATCAGCTTTCCCACACCATAATATGAACAGTTGTGGACTTTAAATGGGAAGCACCTATTTCATGGTGGCAGGTTTCTGCATGAGGGACCAGAGAGGAGAAGTAGGAAGGGCCAGAGCTCTAAAGAGTCAGGATTCAGATGCATGTCTGAAATTATCACAGACACTTCCCTGTGTATAATGGTGTGACTGTGGTGGACAGGAGCTAATTATAGCTGGCAGGGTGGGGAGCAGCAAAAAAATAATTTGGAGGCACATGCAAAAGTGCTGGCTCTGGTGTGGAGATTTATATAATAGAAATATAATAGAAAACCAAATAATTATTCTGACTCTTGTCAGTTCTTCAGCCTCAAACAGGTCAGTTTGGACTAGTTCAGAGCTTTTTCTGGAGGCTGCTATCTTGTGCTCTTAGATTCTGAGGGGAATGAAGGAGCCTAAAACCAGCCTACAACCTTTCCCTTGTATTCATCACCCCCCACTGCCATTACCTCCTACTGGCTGCTCTTTCCTGTTTGGGATGAAGCACAAAGGAAAGCAGAGAGGAGGTCTAGATGCCCACTCAGCAGATACCACAGCAGTCCTTGGCAGCCTGGAGGAGCAAATGCCTGCAGCTCAGTTAGATACCTGAGAATCCCCCTGAGATACGAGCAGGCATGCCAGGGGGCTGCAGGATGCATGACTCTATGCAGTTCTGGATAGAGGTGAGCAATGTTAAAAATGTGAGTTGGGATGTGCTATATGTTCTGTCTTTTGCTCTTTACACAATGTGTGTAATATAAAGGAACCACACAGGCTCAGTGGGGTCCAGATACCATCTGTATATACAAGGAAAAGCCTAACTACATGTACACTGCCACTATGGTAGGGCTCCGTTGGCATCTGGAATAGAGTGAGGACCATCAGAGGGCTCACAAACTATTAAATGGGATACTACCGAATTCTTATATATCACACTGTGGAACTCAGCCTTAACTATAGCCTGAATTACTATGGAAAAGTTTGATTAAGCAATTAATGTATTTGACAGCATGTCAGATATCCAAGCATACTCACAAATGTATGACCCTACAGTCGAACAAAAGTTCAAAGCAAATAATAATAGAGAACTGTCTGAATTCCAGAGTGCCACCCACTAATTATTTCACCTCTGGAATTTTCAGCCAGTCCCCACCCCCACCCCACTTACTTGATGAAATCCACACTGCTGTGGGGGAGGTGATGGTGGGCGGGGGTGGAAGCCTGACAATATAGTATATACCTAAACTGCTGAACATGTTGGGAAAATATTTAATGAGTTAATCCTATACTGCAAATGAAATTCATTTAACTGCATACCTGCAATTCCAGCGTATAGAATAAAAAGACAAACTGCTGTACAAGCTGAAATGATTTCATCCATTGATCATTTCAGGAAGAATGATTGTACAACTAAAAAACAACACACCCAGTCCTGCAATACTTTTAATATTTGTTGTACGGAGTTGATCAAAAAATTTTCAGTGGAACAGTTTTCTGTCAGAAAACGCAGCTTTGTTGAAACTGAAATGTTTCAGAGGAACATGTTGATTCATTGAAATTTTCTATAAGAAAAATTGTCAATGTTTTGTTTTGATAATATTGAAACATTTTGAGTAGATCAAAACATTTCATTTTGACTAGCATTTTGTTTCTTTTATATTATATTACAATATTTTTTGTTTTATCATATTATGCAACATATATTTAATATTTTAATGTGCTATAAAATCAAAAAATATTTTAATGGTTCTGAATCCAATTTTCTTTTGAATGTTTGTTCCACTGGAAATTTAACCATTTTGTTACAATTCAGAACAATGTTTTTTCAAAATTTCAGCATTTCCCTCATCACAGAAATTCCAGCTTCTAACCGACTCTGATGTCAGGTAATATTTACACTTTAAAGACACAGCATCAACTAGCTCAACACTAACACTAAACACTAAAGCCTTAGGTGCCATAGTTGTGCTTGATTAATTACTGGCTCTTTTGTCACCAAGTCTGCATAGAGTTAGGGGGCATAATGCTATTGGAGCTATTACTGTTTGCATAAAACTAAGTTCCTGACCACTTGTAGTCATTGAAAAATCCTATGGCACTTTTTTAAAAGAATGAGGTTTGTCTCAGACAAATTCTAACAATGTAATGTCCTCTAACACCATACTGGATTTTTGGTCCAGTAACTCAGAGATGAGCACCCCCTACTGAATAAGCAGCAATACTTCATAGCATTTTGGGGTTTTTTCTAGGTTTCCTGTGGCATAACCTGCTTGCTTTATGAGCTCTGATAAGACTACAAGTTGAAATTATATGGCTGTACAGCAGCTTTATACACTCAGAGTAGAAGGCATGATGTGCTCCATTTTATCTTTAGGATCTTAAGTATCAAGCCTGATGAATCATTTTGATTCATCCTATGATGAATCCTATCACCAGCAGGAGAGTGAATTTGTGTGGGGGAGTGGAGGGTGAGAAAACCTGGATTTGTGCTGGAAATGGCCCACCTGATGATCACTTTAGATAAGCTATTACCAGCTGGACAGTGGGGTGGGAGGAGGTATTTTTTCATATTCTCTGTGTATATATAAAGTCTGCTACAGTTTCCACGGCATGCATCCGATGAAGTGAGCTGTAGCTCACGAAAGCTCATGCTCAAATAAATTGGTTAGTCTCTAAGGTGCCACAAGTACTCCTTTTCTTTTTGCAAATACAGACTAACACGGCTGTTACTCTGAAACCTGTCATTTTCATTGAGACAATTCTAGTGCAGAAAGCCATTATTTCCTGTGGTTAAGGAATAGGTCAGAATGAATAACTAACAAGTGTTCTCCAAACACAGACAAACATATTTAAAAGTCTTTACACTAGTAAAAAGGCGGTATCTAAGTAAAAGACAAATAGCATATGCTAATACCCCACTTAAAGGTACTTAGGTATATGGGACTTGGAGATCCCTGGAATTCATTTATTTAAACTCCAGGTTACTAGGACAAGAGATTGAAGATAAATATACAAGTTTTCAATTTATTTATGTACTGTCATCTAGGTAACTACAAAAACAAGTAGTTGATCTCTTTAGATGCTGTCTAATTAGCATACATTTGCAAATCCATTAAATTTATAATTTTATTTTGACATTCAAAAAGGCACCATTTCTTTCATTTTTCTGACTAAAGAAAGGGAAATGTAGCTTTGTAGTTTGGATGATATACAGTCAAAGTTTTAAGTAAACCAGTTTTTTCAGCATCCAATAAGCAACTTGCTCTAATGCCTCTGCTCCCTTGGTTTTCAGATAATGTAAACATGGAAGCATTAGCAGTGCTTTAAGTTCACTTTTACTTGCAAGGGGTGGGATCCCTGAATGGACTTGGGTGTTGCAACACTGAGCATCACAGTGCCTAACTGTTAGGCACCTAGAAAAATCACAGACACCTCTCTGTGATCCACAAAGCTTGAGTTAGGCGCCTTGGCTCCCCGCTCCCCAGTGACTGTTCCATTGTGGATAAATACTTAAATAGTTATTGGGTCAGAGAGAGAGAGAGAATGGCTCTCCAGCCCAGTGGTTAGGGCACTGAGGTGGGAGACCCAGGGTCCAGTCCTGTTCCAATTACTCTTTATTTATACTCAGTGGAACAGTTTTAACAGAACATAGGTGCCATGGCTTGAGCACCCACGGAAAAACCATATAGGGTGCTCAGCACCCACAAGTCACAGTATTTCCAGGCCCCGGGGCTGGGCAACGATCAGCTGTTCAGTGCCCCGATCAGCTGTTCAGTGCCCCAGGGCAGGCAGCGGAACAGAGGGGGCTGGAGGGAGGCGCCTGGAGGAGGTTGAGAGGAGTAAGCAGTGGGCACTTAGGGGTGCGTGACGGGGAGGGGATGAAGCAGGGGCAGGAAGAGGCAAAGTGAGGGTGGGACCTCAGGGAAAGAGGCAGAGCAGGGCACCCACCGTGGGGGAGGGGGAAAGTCAGTGCCTGTGCAACAGGAGAGAGTGAAGGCTCCCCTACATCAGAATATCCCATGGCTCAGTGGTTAAAGCAGTGCTCTGAAAGGTGAGAGACCCCCCTGTTTAAATTCTTTCCCCGCTCAGGCAGAGAGGGGAAAATTGTATCTGGCCTTCCCATATCGCAGGTGACTTCTCTAACCACTGGGCTGAAAGTTATAAGATGGGTTGTAGGCACACACCCTAGATTTCAAATGGGAGTTGTCAAGGTTCCTCCCCCACTCTGAACTCTAGGGTACAGATGTGGGGACCTGCATGAAAAACCTCCTAAGCTTATCTTTACCAGCTTAGGTCAAAACTTCCCCAAGGTACAAAATATTCCACCCGTTGTCCTTGGACGGGCCGCTACCACCACCAAACTAATACTGGTTACTGGGGAAGAGCTGTTTGGACGCGTCCTTCCCCCCAAAATACTTCCCAAAACCTTGCACCCCACTTCCTGGACAAGGTTTGGTAAAAAGCCTCACCAATTTGCCTAGGTGACTACAGACCCAGACCCTTGGATCTTAAGAACAATGAACAATCCTCCCAACACTTGCACCCCCCCTTTCCTGGGAAATGTTGGATAAAAAGCCTCACCAATTTGCATAGGTGACCACAGACCCAAACCCTTGGATCTGAGAACAATGAAAAAGCATTCAGTTTCTTACAAGAAGACTTTTAATAAAAATAGAAGAAAATAGAAATAAAGAAATCCCCCCTGTAAAATCAGGATGGTAGATATCTTACAGGGCAATTAGATTAAAAACATAGAGAACCCCTCTAGGCAAAACCGTAAGTTACAAAAAGATACACAGACAGAAATAGTTATTCTATTCAGCACAATTCTTTTCTCAGCCATTTAAAGAAATCATAATCTAACACATACCTAGCTAGATTACTTACTAAAAGTTCTAAGACTCCATTCCTGGTCTATCCCCGGCAAAGACCAGCATATAGACAGACACAGACCCTTTGTTTCTCTCCCTCCTCCCAGCTTTTGAAAGTATCTTGTCTCCTCATTGGTCATTTTGGTCAGGTGCCAGCGAGGTTACCTTTAGCTTCTTAACCCTTTACAGGTGAGAGGAGCTTTCCCCTGGCCAGGAGGGATTTCAAAGGGGTTTACCCTTCCCTTTATATTTATGACAGGAGTAGAAAGAAAAGGAGTACTTGTGGCACCTTAGAGACTAACCAATTTATTTGAGCATAAGCTTTCGTGAGCTACAGCTCACTTCATCGGATGCATACTGTGGAAAGTGTAGAAGATCTTTTTATATACACACAAAGCATGAAAAAATACCTCCTCCCACCCCACTCTCCTGCTGGCCTATGAGATTAGTCCCTCCATGCTACTTAGAAGGCCGAAAGCTTATCTTCGTCTGGTTCGTGAATCATTCTGGGGCTTAGGCAGAAGTTAGGTGGCCAGACGCCTACAGGAAGGCAGCAATGCACATGCCCAGAGGCAGGAAGATAGGTATCTAGGGAACTTTTACTCTGAAAACTTAGCTGCCAAGTGAGTTTAGACACCTGCCAGGTTCGGCAGGGGTTTTGTGGATCACAATGAAGCCAAAACTGGGATTTAGGTGCCTAAACTTGAGACTTAGTACCTAAGTATCTTTGTGGATCTGGGCCTATAACACCTAAGATGATCCTTCTACTCTACTTTCACCTTTAGTTACCGTAAAGTTAACTGTTTAGTAGCAATTGTTGTACTTTGGAGCTCAATTTCTTCACCCTCAGATGAGATCATCAGTATCACAGATAATTACACTGTATTCCCCATTGTCAGCTCCTTTCTCGCTGAAGTTTGCCAGAAGATTGCAAATCAAGCTTACCATATATTAACTTCCATGGTAAAGAACCACAAATTATAGGTACAGAGAATTTATTTCACACCTCATTGGAATTAAGCCTTGCAGAAGGTATCACCTGTTTAGTAGTATTTAACAATCTAATAATTTAAGATCAGAATTGAAACATTTTATATTCAATTGAAAACCACAGGGAGGGATCTTAGTAAACTGAGCCTAGTCGCCCCAATTGGCATTGGAGGTAGGAGGCCGAGTAGAGCTAGCAGGAAAACAAATTTGTCCTTATTAATGAAGAATTTTGAATTTTTTCAATCTGCTCTAACCCTTAGGTTCTCCCTCCCGCCACTCTTACAAAGAAGTGCAATAGGATATTATTGTCTACACATGGTTAAATTTTATTTTCAGTTTCAAGAGCCAGAACCATTCTCTAACACTGAAGTGCCTCCTTGCACTGATTCATCAATGACTCAGAAGGAAGAGTATCCGCTCATGAGTCACCACATGTGTTTTATAACTGGGGTGTCCCATCTGAGTACTGACCAGGCCCCACCTTGCAGAACTTGTGAGCACTGATGAGATCACAGGAAAAGGTGGTGTGGCTATCAGCTAGAAATATAGTCAGGGAGTTTTCAGCTTCTTGGAAGTTTTGACTTCAAAAGTACTTTGTACGCTACATTTTTGGTTTTGATAACTAAAAGCAATTTTTAAGTGCTGATGTGAGTTTGTGAGGCTTGAAAGGCTATGCTGATAAAACAGCTATTTATATTGCATCAGAATGATTATCATGATAATAACTAGGAAAAGGGTTATAACCTTGGTAGATTTACAAAAACTGTGTTAGTTAGACCTGGGGTAAAAACCTGTGGTCCATAATTCTTAGAAAACTGGAAGGTCTCATGGTACTGTTTCTTCTTCTGGAATATCAAGAGAAATTTCTTAGTGGCCTCTGCCTTTTAGTATCATATTAGATTTTCTCTGGACAGAAGTGTTATTTACTCCTTCTCATAACACAAGAACTAGGGGCCACCAAATGACATTAATAGGCAGCAGGTTTAAAACAAACAAAAGGAAGTATTTTTTCACATAATGCATAGTCAACCTGTGGAACTCCATGCCAGAGGACTTTGTGAAGGCCAAGACTATAACAGGGTTCAAAAAAGAACTAGATAAATTCATGGAGGATAGGTCCATCAATGGCTATTAGCCAGGATGGGCAGGGATGGTGTCCCTAGCCTCTGTTTGCCAGAAGCTGGGAATGGGTGACAGGGGATGAATCACTTGATGATTACTTGTTCTGTTCATTCTCTCTGGGACACCTGGCATTGGCCACTGTCAGAAGACAGGATACTGGGCTAGATGGACCTTTGGTCTGACCCAGTATGGTCATTCTTATGTTCCATTCTTACTTCCAGTTGCTTCTACAGACATCCAAACTTTGCAAAGAAGAACAAAGGCACTCATTAAAACATCTGGAAATGAGGAAGAGCTAACACAGCTGCCACCTCTAAGGGTCACTACTACATAAGAGAAGGGGAGGAAACAGGAACTGCCTTTAGAAAGCTTCTTCTAGCTAGCCTCACCTTGCCTGTGAGAGGACTTTATTCTATCAAAACCCTGTCCTCCATTTTGTATCCCTTCCCTAAACAAATATTCCTGGTGTAGATAAACAATTCTAGTTTTAGTGAGGGTCAGATTCTCTGACTCTGCTTTCTTAGTAAGGAAGGAAAAAAAGCAGCAGCAAATATATTATTCTAAACTAGAATTTTTTTCCTTGCTAATTTGAAATAGGAAACAAAGAAAAGAAGAATTGCTGGGAGATGACAGGAGGGAGAGATGTGTCACGGTGATATAGCCTTTGTCCAAACTCAACAGTCTCAGTTTGGAATGGGAAAAGAAGAACAGAAGTAAGGAAAGGGAGTCAGAACTTTTACGTTACAAGTGCCTCTCCAATGAGAATGAGAACTTCTAGGCAAACTCTATTTCTTCGACACTCTCTTGCCTGAGCCATCCTCTGAAATATCAAGAGGAATTTCTCAGTGGCCTCTGGCTTTTAGTAACCTCTTGTGCTTTCCTAATGGACATCATTTCCACCCAAGCAATGAACAACTGAGGCAGAAGGCACCCTCTGCTGTTTGGAATCTGTCATTGGACAGCTGACATGGGTCCTGGTATGTTTGCTCTCAAGCTCACCCTCTTCATTTGTCCCTAAACCCCATGCTTGGGTGTAGATCTCCTGCTTGATATTCCTCATGCTGCGCCAAATTCTCTTCTGATTCATGGAAGTCCTTAAAGAGCTTACCTTTAAATCTGATGCTTTGGCTTTTCTCTGGAGTATATCTGCTGATGCTCTGTTTCTCCTCCTCTCCGCACCTCACAGACACATCCCTTCTGTGTCCTCCCTTAGCTCATGGTTTTGCCTCTTTCTGCTGTGTTCTAATTATTCAAACTTAGGGAGAAGACAGCGTACCTTCTCCAAGTGACACACAGCTGGTGCTTCTGACAGCAGATATCTTAGAATCAGTTGTAATTCTTTGCTCCCTTTTTCCGAGCTGGACCTCAAGCTTGTCAATTTGTTAAAATCCCATTGTCTTCTGAAAAGATACTAATTAAAAGAATCTGAAGGATGGGAGTACTTGGCTACACAGTAAGATGCCATGAACTTCCTCTTGTTACTGTGAACCAAAGCCTCATATATCACAGAGCATGGGCGGCGGGTATCAAAGGCCAGGGCTGGCTAAGCCTCCCTTAACCCAGGCTGTGGCCCCGCCCATATTCTGCTCCAAGGCACCGCCTCCCTCCCTCTCTCCCCTGAAGCTGGCAGGGGCTCAGCTCGAGCCAGCAGCCAGGAGCTAGAGCCACCTGGGGTGGCTCAGGCCGGCACAGGGCAGTGCTTGAGCCAGCCCAGGGGTCTGGCCAGCAGCTCAGCCTGGCGCTGGGGCCAGAGGCTTGGCCACTGGGCTTGTGCGGGCTGGCTGGCATGGCTGGGGTGGGCCAGCTGGTGGCTCAGGGCAGATGGGGCAGCCGGGGCGGGGCTCCTCCGGTGGCGGCAGATGCTCAGGGCTCCAGCCACAGGCGGGGCGCTGTGGGAAAAACGGGAAGAGCCAGCATGTTAGCCTCCCCATACTGGGGGGTTCACCTGCTGCCCATGTCAAAGAGCTTCTGGTTCTTTCGCCAGGAGATCTCTAAGAGAAATTTTGAGACCAAGGGCATTATCAAGGGATCAGTTTTTTCTGTTGTCATGTAACTTCACATAGCTTTTCTGCAGTTTAAAATATACCCTTATAATCAAAGGCTCACATTTTAGAAGGATGTGAAATAGTGAAACCTCAGCAGTTTTATGGCCTAAGCTTTCATGAGAGAGACCATCAACAAAAAATTATCTATGTAAAGGCTTTGATTCTCTAATTAAAAAGGTTACTGCATCTTGATTCCCCATATCTAGAATTGTTAGAACTGATTTGTAAAGGTTGATTAGTAAAAGATATACAAGATTAAAGCTTTAGCTGATGGTAGATTGACTCTTTGAATTATTAATTGCAAATAAATTGTCTGAAAAATTAGCCCTCTTTTTCCTACTGCTGAACCGATCACAAACTGGCCCTAATTAATATGATTTCATAACTACTCTGTAAATTCTGCCTGAATATTTGCCAAACAATATGAAAGAATAATTTTCAGCACACAAGTCAGTAAGCAAACTGTTCACATTGATAATTCATTGAGCCACTAGGGATGTTGGCATCACTTTTAACTTTAGGCTGCATTAACTTAACAGAGTGGGCCCCTTCCATCCTAGGGAACCTGCCTTCCAACAGAAGGATTGCAGAAACAACCAGTTTCTGGGGGAGGCCTGGCAGTGTGGTTCCAACAGAACAATGCTGTAGGAAACCATGATGTTCACTAAAGTCTTATTGCCTCAGTTTGATTCTTGGTTATTGTAATGGGGTGTACACACCCTGCACTAGCCCTGCAGGGGTTAATTCTACCCTGTGGGCCGAGGAGACCACACCCCCTCATCCTTGCTAGGCATGCTCCAACTGGAGGCAGACTATAAAAAAGGGTAGTGCAGCTCAGTCTGGGCTGACCAGGGAGAAGAGTGAACGTGTGTTGCAGGCTTCTGCCCAGAAGCTACCAGAGCCCTAGGCTGCAGAGACTGGCCATGCCAAGACCCTGGCGAGTAGGCCCATGGAGGGAAGAAGTTGCCCGAAACCTCGTTCACCACATACCCCAAGGAGAAGGAGGACCCACCGACTACGGAGTGGGAAGACAGGGTAGGAAGTAGCCCAAGGTAACCAAATGTTGGTCCAGTTGCAGTACTGGGAATGGAGTCAGTGTGTTTTGGATGGGATCCCTGCTGACCCAGTGGTGGGACCAACTGCCACTGATAGGGACCTGGGCTGGGACCCAGTGGAGTAGGGAGGGCCCACGTCCCCCTACCCCTGGCCACCAGCCCCAACACTGGATGACAGCCTGCTCCCCTTTGTCAGAAGGCCTGAGCTTGTTGCTGACTTGCCCCTGCCAGAGGCTGTGGGACCCTAGATGGTGAGGCCCCATTGACTCCAGTCACTAGGCCACATGGCCCTGCCCTGAAGGGCAACCCCATTGACTCCAGCCACTCTAGGCCACATGGCCCTGCCTGGGAGGGTAGCCACCTTGAAGCTGACCCGACACCCCATGACAGGGTATACTTACCCTGCAACAACTGGTGGAGAATGTAAGCAATGACAGCTACATGATGAGAGGTCCACAGCAGGGAGGGCCAGCGACGAAACCCTCCTGCCCCGCATTTTGGTTTGACAAAGATGGAGATGGAAAAGGTTTTGAAATGCTTGCTGGAAAGCCAGCAACAATGAGCGGCACAGCAACAACATGGCACAGCTGCTGCAACAAATGGCCACCCAGCAGCAGCTCCAACTGGCTCAATAGTGGCAGCAGCTGGTACAGGAGATGGCTGCCCAGCACCAGGTGACGCAGGAATGCCTGGTACATCAGATGGTGATGCTGCTGTGACCAATCAACCCACCTGCTCTCAACCAGGAGGGACAGGGTAGTAAGCGGACTGTCGGGGCTCCCAGTATGGCTCACTCATATGGGGCCCAGTGTCAACCCAGAGGCCTTCCTGATGACATTTGAATGGTTTGCCACTGCTGCCCAGTGGCTGGCAGAGCACTGGGCTACCCTGTTGGTGCCATATTTGATCCACCCGGACCAGACTGCCTTCTGAAATTTAGACCCCCCCCAGGAAGCACTGGAGTAGAGCAAGGTAAAGACAACAATTCTTGACCAGACTGGCATCAATCCCAAGTCTTACTGCCATCGATTCCACTGCAAGCAGTACCTGGGGGCCAAGCCTAAAGCAGTAGCCCAGAGGCTGTGGGACTACTGTTAGTGCTGGCTGGAACCGGAGCAGATGATCGGGGCCCACGTGCTGGACAAGATGGCACTGGAGCAGTAAACACAAATCCTCCCCAGTGGTGGGGAGAAGTAGGTCTGGCAACATCACCCAGCCACTCTCATTGAGGCCATTTCCTTAATGGAAGATTACCTGACTGCCGAAGGATCTGAGCCACACGTCTGTAAACCGCGAGAGCCCAGGAGATGGAGTCAGCCAGAGGATCTGGGGGTGTGCAGGCCCATGATAGGGAGTCCTCGGCACCAACCCAGGCCATCCACAATAGTAGTAACACCAGCAAGGAGGTGCCCTGTTGAACACCTGCTCCCGAGGGGGAAGAAGAGGATCCACCAGAGAAACATGCAGTCTCGAGATTGGAACCACTGGCTGGGGGCCCCAGAGTCAATGAGGCCAGGAGGGGTACTTCCGCCATGACTGCCTGTTCACAGATTGTAGGTACAGCCAAGTGTGGGTGGCCAGCCTCCAGGCAAGGAAAAGGGGGCCAGCCAAACTCCTGATACCTCTGCAAGTAAATTGCACCCCAGTGATGCCCTGGTCAACTCAGGATGTAGCCAAACGCTTGTCTAGGCCGTCCTGGTATAGTCTCCTGACCCAGTGGGAACCCCCATACACCTACAATGCATCCATGGGGATATAAGACCATACCTGACCTCTTGGGTGAGGCTGGCAGCCAGCTGCCATGAGGAGGTGTGATGCCAAGTGATCTTGGGGTGCGACTGGTGCTGGTTCCATGAAATCTTGCAAGAGTGGAGCAATCGCCCACCTGGGAAAGACAAAGCAAGGCCAACAAAGAGGGAACTATTGGGCCATGAGGGCCCAGATGGATCAGGTGAAGGCCCCTTTGCTCCACCAGAGACACCAGTATGGCCCCCACCCCGAGGCTGAGGCACTGGAAGAAGCCGGACAGGACTGGTTGAATATCAATGGAGACTTCCTAAGGGAGCGCAGGGAGGACCCAACCCTGAGCCAGACTTGGGAACAGGTGGTGGACCCCGAGCAGGAGGGAGGTGCTGGCCAATGACCACCCCCTAGGATCCCAACATGAGGTACATGATTACCATTGCTACTGGCTGACTAAAAACCTTCAAACCCAGGAAGAATTCTAGCAATTGCTGGTCCTGTGGAGGTTCCAGTGTGGCTTACTATGCCTAGTGCACTCAGTGCCCTGGCCAGGGCACTTGGGGAGGGAGAATACCCTGCAACAGGTGGCACTGAGGATTTTCTGGCCAGGTATCCACCCCAAAGTTTGGGACTTCTGTGCCTTCTGCCCCAAGTGCCAACACGCTGGCCCAAAGGAAGTGTCCAGGGCGCCCTGATACCGCTCCCCATAGTTGGGATGCCCTTTGAGCAGATTGGCATAGACCTGATAGGGCCCTTGGAAAAGAGCAGGTCAGCATGTCAGTAAATCCTCATAGTGGTAGATTATGCGACTTGAGGCCGTGCCGTTACAGATGACCATGGCCCCCACAATAGTCACAGAGCTTCTAAAAATCCTTGCATGGGTAGGCATACCCTTGAAGATACTGACTGAGGGACCAATGTCTCATCGAAGTTAATGGTGGAGCTGTGCCAGTTATTGAAAATTGGAGCCCTTAAAACCTCAGTGTATCAGCCCCATATGGATGGTCTGGTGGAGAGATTCAATGGGACTTTGAAATCAATGCTTAAGAAATTCATGGAGGACAACCTGTGACACTGGGATAAGTTATTACCTGCATTGTTGTTCACAGTGTGTGAGATCCCTCAAGCTTCCACAGGTTTCTCCCATTTGAGCTACTCTACGGGAGGCAACCCCAGGGAATCCTAAACCTCCTTAAGGAAACCTGGGACGAGCAGGAATCCTGGGCCATGGGGTTGGTCCCCTACATAATACAGCTGCAGGAATGTCTCCAGAGGCTTGGGACATTCACCCGGAAGAATCTACTGCAGACGCACCAAGCAAAAGAACGCCAATACAACTGAGGGATGAAACTGCAGACCTTTGAACTCGGGGACAGCAACCTACTCCTACTTCCCTCCTCTGAATTCAAGCTCCTGGTCAAGTGGCAAGGCTCCTTGAGGTGGCGTGATGGGTAGGGCACGTAGATTACAAAGTCTGGTTACCAGGGAGGTGGAGAGAGGTCCAAACATACCACATGAACCTCCTAAGGGCTTGGTAAGCCCAGGAGGGCTTATTGATCCCCTCTACCCTCCCAGAACTAATGCAATAAGCCACCATTCCAGGCCAGAAGGTCCGGGACAACCACCACACTTTTCCTAAGAAGATGTGGGATGCCATCCAAAAGGAGCTCAAAATGACGCTGGCCCTAGGAGTGGCGGAAGAATCTTGGAGTGAGTGGTAGAGCCTGATAAAGCTGGTCCTGAAGCCAGACGAGGCCATAAGATTTTGTATCAATTTCAGGAAGGTGATTGCGATCTCCTGGTTTGATGCCTACCCCATACCCTGGGTAGATGAGTTACGAGCAGCTGGGCAGTGCCCTGGACCTGACCAAGGGTTATTGGCAGATACCCCTGATGCTGGCATCCTAGGAGAAGAAGGCCTTCCATACTCTGTTTGGCCTGTACCAATTTGTCACCCTGCACAGGGCCGTGGCCACTTTCCAGCAGCTAATGAACCAACTGTTAGAGCCATACAGCCAGTATGCGGCTATGTATATTGATATCCTAGTCTACAGTTACAGCTAGGAAGAACACCTTCAGCACCTCACTAACATACTGTGAGCCCTTGGAGAAGCCAGACTGGCCAAGTGTCATCTCGGGCAGAGAGAGGTGACCTACCTGGGATACATAGTAGGGAAGGAGATACCATGCCCATTGGTAGACAAGAGCAAGCCCTGTGGGACTGCCCACACCTATGACGAAAAAGCAAGTAAGACAGTTCCTTGGGTTGGTGGGGTATTACCACCAATTAATGCCAATTGCAATGCTGGCCACCCCCTATTGGACTTAACAAAAAACCTCCTGACCCCAGAAGATCTAATGGTCAGAGGAATGTGAAAGAGCCTTTCGGGATCTGAAAGAACAGCTGACCAAGCAGTTGGTTCTGTTTCACCTCGACTTTACAAAGTACTTCCAGACAAATTCATCAGAAGCGGGACTTGGGGTGGTGTTGTTCCAGGAGGTCGACAGGCAGGAACACCCAGTCCTCTACCTGAGTCATAAGCTGTTTCCCAGAGAGACCTGATATTTGCCCACAGAGAGAGTACCTGACTGTGAAGTGGGCAATCAATGCCCTGGGGTACTATCTACTGAGGAACCCCTTTCAGATGGTCACCAACCATGCATGCCTCCAGTGGCTCAATAGCATGAAGGATAGCAATGCATGGATTATGAGGCAGTACCTCTCCCTCCAGCCTTATGACTTCTGTGTATCATGTTCACCAGGCAAGACTACATGAATGCAGATTTCTTCTCCTGCATGGATAGGGAAGATGGAGATGGGGAGCCACCACTGGACCCTATCTCACAGTGGGGAGTTTGTGACAGGGTGTATTTACCCCACGCTGGCCCTGCAGGGGTTAACCATATCCTGTGGGCCAAAGGGACGACACCCCCTCACCCTTGTTGGGCATGCTTCAACTGGAGGCAGGGGCATCAAAACGGGGGGACAATGGGGCATGACCCCTTCACTTCTTATCTGACATAAGGGCAAGTGACGAGGGACAGGGGGTGGAGAGGAGCAAGCAGGGGACGGAGCCTCGGGGGGAAGGGGTGGTGTGGGGGCAGGGCCACAGTTTGGGCACCAGTAGCCCCTCCATTTTTAGGGAGCTTCTGTCACTCTTGACTGGAGGCAGACTATAGAAGATGGTAGTCCAGCTCAGTCTGGGATGATCAGGGAGGAGAGCGGATGTGTGTTGAAAGCTCCTGCCCAGAAGCAGTCGGAGCCCCAGGTCACAGAGACCAACCATGCCAAGACCCTAGTGAGCTGGGGCTCCGAGGCCCACAGTGGGTAGGAGTTGCCAGAAACCTCGTTCACCCACCAAGTACCTCAAGGAAAAGGAGGACCTGCAGACTACGGAGCAGGGAGACAGGGTAGGAAGAAGTCCAGGAGAACCAAATGTTGGTCTGGTTATGGTACCATTCATCCCCATAACGAGTGGTGCTGATGGTGATACTGGGAAACTGGAGTGTCTGAGGGAATTGCTTATATGACTTCTGGTTAGGTAGTGGGGTAAAACCGAAGTCCTCTCTGTTTAGCTGTTTTGATGTGCCTTAGTAATAAAGGACACCCAGCTTTGGGCTGTAACTGCCCTGCTCTAAGCAATTTGTCCTGAACTGATACTCTCAGTTGTGTCCTGCCAGAGGCCACACTGTTACAATGGCCCGGGCAGATAGACTCATTGCAGCTCTCCGAGACACTGGCCAGAGCCATTAACTGGTGTCACCCTGCCCTGATTGAGGACTTCAGGCCTATAGACTTATTGCTGCTCGGCCTGCCTGCAGGCCTGGGACACTAACTGTGAGCTGATTTTCCCCTGAACTGAAGCATGCCAGAAGTGTCGTAGCGAAGGGGGTGTGGTTTCCCATCCTGACAGACGGGAGAGAGCTGCGACCGCCTTACAATTCCTTACCTGTGAGAACTGTATTTTACTCTCTTTTGAAATTATGATTTGGCACAGCTGGGGTATTTTTCTCATAGCTTTTAACATACAGTTACTGGGATGTGTCCTCTCTGGTAAGCTCCCAAAACTGTAAAAGGAAACTGAGGGCTTGTCTACAGTAACTGGGGGATCATTGAGCAGCGATAGATGCATCAGCAGTCGATTTAGGTGGTCTAGTGAAGACCTACTAAATTGGCTGCAGATCGCTCTCTTCTCAACTCCTGTACTCCACCAGATCAAGGCAAGTAGGGGGAGTTGATGGGAGAGCGTCTCCTGTCCACATCGCGTACTGTGGACACTGCAGTAAGTAGATCTAAGCTACGTTGACTTGAGTTACACTATTCATGTAACTCAAATTGCGTAGCTTAGATCACCTTTTCCCTTTAGTGTAGACAAGGCATTGCATTTGGGTTGGAGGAGTAATTCTGTTAATGACTGTGTGCTTTTTAAGTTTATGGATACACTTGAACAGACAAGAGACCCTAGAGTGCATTCATTTAACATTTTACAAAATGTTGTTTTTAATTACTATTTCCCTTAATTTAAAAATGTTTTTGGAGGGAAATGTATGCACAAGAGGCATTGTTAGCGACCTCTTCTTCTTCTCATAAAGCAAACAAACAAAAAGACCTCATATGATATATTGAGACACAGATGACCACTGGGTTTTTCATCTCATGCGTGATTTAGAAAATAGGAACCAAAACAGATCTATGCCTCACCACAGAAAGCATAACAGTACCGTTTTCACATATACATATAACATAACCTTTCAAATCAATTGTTGGTATTTGCTGTGGGTGGGTTTGGCACCAGTGCTCATTAAATGTGTATTAGAAAGGAGAAGTGTAAGATTGGTTGCCTAGTCTAGAGAATACAAAGGAGGAATTATTCTGAGCTAATCTAATAGTTTTTCTTTCCAAACTGTCATAAAATGTAAAATGCTGAGTGATGGTTTAAAGCAAGACTTATTGCTTGCAGTTTTTCAAGTTAATCTATACATTTCACCAGCCATATTGTAGGTGAGCATCACATGTGACTTTTAACTACAATTTACAAGTTACAAATCCTCTAACTTGTTAGGTCTGATCAAGCTGTATAAAAATAAGAGGCAGTGTTAAACAGTCATCAGTGAACTTACCAACAAAAGACGTTTTAACAGCATGGTTGCATTTAACAATACGGTTTAACAATAGGGTTGCATCCTTCCTTCCAGCATAATTTTCATCAGCAGCATCTTCTGTTGAAACCAGTACTAAACTAAGACATAGGCATAGTTTTGCAATAGACAGAAATGAAAACTTTTGTTCCCTTAACAGGGAGTTAAGGTTTTGGTGACGTACATTTTTTATTAGTACAACAATGGCTAGAGGAGCACAAGGTTGAGTCTTGCTCCTGGATATCTGATTCCTATAGGAGAAATTATAAATAAAGCTGTTTCAAATTGCATTTAAAACTGAGACCCAGCTTGTACAGTGGATGGATATTTAGACTATAAGCTCTTTAGGGCAGGGACTATCCTTTTTTCTGTTTCTACAGTGTTTAACACAACAGGGCCTAGACCTTGGTTGGGACCTTATGTCCCACCACAATATATGTAATACTAAGAGTAAGCAGACACTTACCCCTGAAATTCTGCCCACGGATGCCAATGGGAGCATCCAGTGACTTGAGTTTGGCCCTGAAGCATTAAATCTGCAGTAATTAGTTTCTAAAAATCCAGAATAAATACACAACTGTTTCATTTGCTGCTCAGAACTATGAATTTTGACAAATTTGTCCTGCATTCTGTTTTCTGCTATTACTCTAATAGTCATTGTTACAATAACTGAAAGTAACCTGAAAAGTTATGTAAGAGAAACCTGTACTTCCTTTAATGTACTCCAAGGTCAGTTGAAGGGAGAATTTAAAAAAAAACCTCTGTATAAGAGCAAATACACTGCAGGCTTGTAACTCCCATGACAATAAATGATTTCTTAATAATAGAGTATTTACCCCCTCTCCCAAGAAGATGGTGAAGACTAATAAAAGCTAAACTTCATATTTTTAAAAGCACAACAGACTAGTACACTAGCCTTTCACCCTCAGAGACTTGAGTTCAAATTCTCTTTTTGAGTTAAGAAGGATGGTAATTCCCCATCTAAGGGCACCATAAAAACTGTCTGTTTGGCACAGTAGGAAGTAGCACAAACATGTTCCAAGTCAGGATTGAGGTACATTGACAGAGCTGGGTGAAGAAGTTTGCACAATATCAGGGTCTGCTTTGACTGATGAAAACCAAGGATGAACTCCTGACCCCAATAAAGTCAATAGGAGTTTTAGCAATTGATGTCAGATGGGTCAGGGTTTCCTCACAGGAGTTTTAATCCTTTTTATATGGTCACTAGACTGACTCTCATTTGTCATTTTAAAAAAAATCATAGCCACAAGGCTCCAATTAGTATTACATTTGGACATTAATATATGTGTGCTATTACTATGGTAACACTCAAATAATTTTAAAATCTTAACTATTTAGGCAACACATTTTTATTCAAAATATTCCATATTTGATCTTGAATGCTAATATATTGTATTCACTTTCTCCTTAGTGAAAAACAATTATTTGAACAGTAAGGACCAAGTTAAGCAGAGATAAAGGTACTGTGGTCTAGTGGATATGACGTTGGCCTGGGACTCAGGGCACTTGGGTGCTATTTCCAGCCCTGCCGCTAACTTGCTGTGCGACCTTGAGCAAGTCACCTCACCTCTCTGCTCTTCTCCTGCCAGTTGTCTGTCTTGCCTATTTACGTGGAATGTTCTTAGGGCAAGGGCTGTCTCTTGGGAATGGGCACGGGATGGATCACTTGATGATTACCTGTTCTGTTCATTCCCTCTGGGGCACCTGGCATTGGCCACTGTCAGAAGACAGGATACTGGGCTAGATGGACCTTTGGTGTGACTCAGTATCGTTGTTCTGATGTTCTTATGTCTGTACAGTGCCTTGCACAGGGGGGCCCTGATCTCATTTGGAGCCCTTAGATACTATTGTAACATAAATCGTCATCTCTTTATATTGATGAATTTGAGATAAAATAAAATACCATCTGGCTAACAAAAGACATAATCAGTCGAAAAACGTATTAGAAATATTACAATAAGAAATTTTTGGTAAGAAACTGTTTGTATTTTCTAACCTAAAACATCTGAATGTCTTCTTTTATAGCTGTATGTGTGCTTCCTTCTATTCTGACTACATTATTATTTATGTGTTAACCAACACAATACAACTCATGGTCCCTGCCTCAAAGAGCTCACAATTTCAGATGCATATAAGGACTATATGCAGTACTCTCTAGTGTCATTGTATTGGGAAAAAAAAGTCTCCTTAAGGTATGAATTCCTCCCCTTCTCCTATGCCACAATGATATTTAATATATAGCTTTGTTGTCTAGGCCACAAAATGATCTACTGTGGAATAGATAAAGCAATTTCTCTGCCTTAACTTGAAAGCTGATATGCTGTAGCATACTTTTCTAAAATAAGGCCCTGATCTCACAAACATGTATGCATGTGCATAACTTTACTCATACAAACAGTCCCATTATGCATGTTTGCAGGATTGGGACCCAAGACCTGAAGATATACTATACTCTAGCCTAAATTTGGCAGTTGAACAGTCTCTTGTGTTTTTAAAAAGCACCTTCAATAAGTGCAGGTCACAAACTATTCAAGACTCCCACTTGGGTAAATAAAACCTATAATTTAGTATCCAAGCTTACATAACTTAAAAAAACAAAAACATCATATAAAAAACACAGAACATATTTGCTTATGAAATATATGCGGTCTTGACAGTACATGATACTGCATCTATATAGTTAAAACTGGAAATGCAATTCGCTGTTACACTAAATGTTTCTTTGGTTTAGTTACAAGAGGAAATGAGCATCCTGTGTACTCTTACAATGAATATACTTTAAAGAATGAAAATTAGTTTTAAACATGAAAAAGTTAAATTCTATGGGCCTAATTATAATTCAGGCAAAACTCACTTGGGGATTCTGGCTTAGAAAATACAGGACTGGGCATCTGATCCTTTAACTGCAGTGAATACAGTAAATTTAAATATGGAAATATCTTGGATGTTAAAGCAACATTATAAGTTTTGTACAATGTGACATTGGAATGAGGAGAAACAGGTTTAACGTGTCAGCTAAGGTACTGATCCTGCAGTGAACTCTGCAGTGGCAGATGAGGCTCTACAATAGGCACAGAGGTCAGATCACAAAGAACCCATTGCAGTATCAGAGTATAGTTACAAAAGTTGTATTTTCTTGATCTCTGTGTAAACATCTCAGCAACTCCCACAGTGGACTGACTGGAGGATGAAGTCTGAATTTACATTCCAGCTCAGAGACCGTAATTAAGTATGGGACCTGGCCCTTTCCTCTGAATGAGTTTGCTGTTGCTAACTCTCAGGATTTTATCATAAGTCTCATGATGTTGGGTGTTTTTCTTAAAGTCCAGCTCCTTGCATGTTGTGAATTCATGAGAAACTCAACTTACTTTCTTCTTCTTTTTTTTTTTTTTAAGGGAAGTTTCCAGGCCTCATGGTTGTGGGGGAAAAAAGGTTGAGCTTGTGACCCAAGTTCATCTGAAAGGAACAAAATCTAAAGAGCAGAAAAAAGATCCTTTTTTTAATCTTGTGCTTTTGAAGAACGTGACTCCTGATTTTTGAATGCTTGAGACTGCCAATAGTGAATCTGACGCCCTGATCTTAAAAAGTTTAAGTTAGTGCTTAATTAGATTCCAGAATCTACACTTAGCAAAATTATTTGAACTTTACCCTGGGAAATATTCAGTTCTCATTTAATCTGTTGTATGTAAAGGCATTTCATAATTTAAAATATTACATAAAAATGTGTTTATTTTCTTAAATTCATAAGATTGGTGGTATGCGACTATTTAAATACAAAGGGTAGTATATTATTATGTAGTGTCATATTATGTATAATCAGTAGGGCTGTCAAGCAATTATAAAAATTAATCACAATTAATTGTGCTATTAAACAATAACAGAATATGATTTATTTAAATATTTTTGATGTTTTTTACATTTTCAAATATATTGATTTCAATTACAACAGAATACAAAGTGTACAGTGCTTCACCAGCCATCAGCCATTGTTGTGAAAGGTCTAAGAGCAGATTTCTGGTTCTTTGGCAGTTCTGGTGGAGGTGTCCCTGTAGCTCTGACTATAGCATTGTCAGGAGAGCTGCCCAAGCCTGATTAAGAAAAACAGAGATGTTCCAATTTAGCATCAAATAAACATTTTACGAAACTTAACTTTACCATCTCTCTCACCCACACCTATGTATTTGCTTAAACTACAAAACCTCATAAAATAACCAGACCAATAAGCAAAATATATTTACTGGGCTTATATTTACAGCTGTTGATGCTGATGGATTTGCCTTTTCAGCTGTCTCTTTCCTTTTTCTTTTGAGCTTGTTTACCTTCATAGAGAAGCTGTGAGATTATTCCCACAAAATGACAATGTTATAAATGGAGTAACTGTTCCTATTATAATTCTAAAAGCCCCTGTTGACATGGGTTATGAAACCATATCCTGATTTCAGAGGACCTGTCAACAAAAGGTTCAGCTACATGCTAGCTGTATGAAGATGGTGGAATGTGCATTTGGCAGATTAAAAGGCTGCTGGCACAGCCTTCAAAATCATTTGGAATCCAGTGTCATTAATGAAGTCCACAATATTGAGGATTGCTGTGCCCTACACAATGTTTGCAAAGAGAAGGGGGAACCTTTTCATCAGGAATGGAATCAGGACACTGCTGACAGCTGAACCAGTACACACAACCAGACAGTGGTTACTCATGCAATGGAAATCTGAGATCCTTAGAATAATAAGAGCTCAATAATATAATGGGTATGCCTGGTCCCATTCATGAGGGGTAATGAAATGGTATTTGAAGTGGTTGTGTGTGTGATCCTTCTTGTAAATGTGTAGGTATTGTATATCATGAATTCTGTAAATACTTCGATAACATACATTATGCATGTTATCCATACTGGCAATGTGCTGCCATTTACAGGTTATGGATTACTGTGATGGCAGTTTGTATATGTTTATTATGAAACTTTGAGATTAGGTATTTGATGAAATTCATTAAAGTCTGTGCCACTTTTACCACTACCTATAATAAAATTTGTTACTCTTGCCTTCTGTACAAATCCAACATTTTATTTCACATAGGTATTTACAAGCTGCAACAACCAGTAATGCAGACCAGCTGACCTCTCTCCAAGAATGTATCTGCCAGTCTCTCCTCATGCTGTGCAGCCTCTGTGTCTTTCTTCCCTGCAAATATCCTTATCCTTTTGGTGGTTGAGTTGGAACCTGGAATTTGTTTAATCAAGCAGGTCTCCCATTAGCTCATCCTAGACTCTTTCTCTTCCCCACAGTAAGGTGGTTCAGGCACCCAGGCTTCAGGTGACATGATTTATCCTGTGGAGGTGGAAGGCCCTTGAAAAGAGGGAAACAGAGAACATTATTGCCTGAGCATGGTAAAAAAATACATTGGAAACAAATGGTTACATAAAAAATAAAATCGTAACTCAGAATCTACAGCCTGGACTTCAAAAACAAGGGATGTCTCTGTGACGATCCACAGGGCTAGGGCCTAGGTCAGATAGTCCCTGAGCATCTGCTGTATCCACACCACCACCCAACAACTTTGACAGAGCAGCAACTGACTGACTGTGAGTCCTGTGGGACCAAGCACCACTGAACTACAGAGATGCTGACTGGGAGAGCCTATTGCATTCACTAGTTGGCTGAAGCATGTTATTTAAAGCCTAAGAGAGGAACATCTGGAGGCATCCAATTCACTCCTGATACATTGTATTGCTCCTGGTTTCTGGCCCCAATCCTGCTTCTGATACCTAATCTGGCTTCTGGTTCCTAGTCCTCTGCTCCTGCATTCTCACCCTGCCTCTGTTTCACTAATCCTACTTTGGCTGACTCACATGGCTCTGATCTGGTGTGGCTTGACTTGACTCCAACCTGATCATATGGCTTGACACTAATACAGACTGCTGGTTTGGGCTTAGACCCTCTAGACTGAACTGGGACAATGTCCCCACAAATCCAGGCCCCAGGCTTGACCCAGGCCCTGTAGCGAGGGTCCTGACAATTTCTTTGCACTCCAAGATACACCAGACCAATCCTTTGTCTTTATTCATAAAGAAGACACCCCCTTGCTATTTGTTTCACCCTGTAGATTTCCTTTCTTGTAGATTTCACAATGTCTCAATTGGCACCTGCTCAGTGTACAAATAGACACAAAGTGTGAGGCATACAGTTGACAAATGGCCAGAAAGGGAAACAGGTGTCAGTTACCTCCTGCTTGAGGGGAATATCTCTAAGAGATGTCACCTCCTGGTGACCTGCCTTAACTCCAACACTTTAAGAGCATAATTTTCAGTATAGATACACAACTCCTTAAATATAGATACACAACTCCATACATTTTCCAATGACTATGATGACCAGAGGGCTACTGGCTCTAGGTAGAGATTTCACAAGCCGCCTTTACATGAACTATTATGCAGATATCCAACCCAGGGGATCCTGTAAAACTTTGTGCATCCCCTGTGCCCTCTGCCAGTTGGCACCAAGGGATCCCTGGGTCACAGTATTGCATTGCTGTAGTCCAGCCAAGAGGTGATGAAGGCATGAATAACTGAGGCCAAGTCTTTGTCTGCCAGGATGCAATGGTGTCTTCTAGCCAACAGGAGGAGATGGTAGAAAGCGTTACTTCTGGCTGCTGTGATGTGAGAGCTCAACATCACCAAGGGATCCAAGAGTATTACTGGGTGATCACATGCCCCCAAATCAGCATTTAGGCTTCTGGCATAAAATAATGATAAAATTCTGAGAGACCACACAAAGAAGCTTTCTGTGAGTTGTATGCTCCCAGTCTTGTATGTTGATTTGCTGGTCTCTGAAGTTAGTCACAGCAAGATTAGAATGCTGTCTTAAAAGGCTACTAAACTGCATCTCGCATTCAGAAGATGTGAATGCTGCATGCTTCAATGTTGATTTTGGGATAGACTAGCAACTGAATATGTTTACAGATGTTTGCACGATTATATGCAATTCATGGGCACAAAGAAGTCTATGAAGTTTCCACCACTTTAGAATTTCTCTGCATTTATTTTGACATTCAGCAGAAGGGACGCCAGAGTACAGAACCTTGGAAGATGACTGCTCATAACCAGCACAAATATTTATTGATATCAAAATTATAAAAATAGGGTGAGAAATGTAACAGAAAATATAAATACATTATTAATCCCAGTCTTCTCTTTTTTGCTGTTGCCAGTGTAGACTAACTACTTGCTCTGGTCTTTGCTGAAATGTTCGGTCTGATCTTGAACCCTTTGCTTTATAAAGAAGTTTTTTAAGTTGATAGTTGGATGGCAACCCATCCTCTACCCCACTATTGGCTCCTGAATACTTCTTAGCAAAAATCAGTGCCTTTAGTATATGAAGTAAGCCACATCATAGCGACAGTTGGCTAGAACTGAAGTATCCAGGGTAGGTTTGTTCAGTGTTGATTGAACTATTGCGTGTTTAAATGTGAAAGGGAAGATTCCTCTCTGAACAAGGCATTGGCTATTTTCGTTAGGAGTCACAGTCACACCAGTTGTTCATGACTCTCACAGACCAGGAAGGGCATGGGTCAGATTCACAAATCTTGGATCGGGGTTCCTTTATGATGTCCAGAACGTTTTGACTAGTGAATGTACGACCAAGCAGCTCTCCGAAGACCATGAGCAAGACAATAATCACAGACATATGATTCTTCCTAAGGTTCCCATACCTTCTTTACGCCCACTGCCACAATTCTGGGGTGGTTCCCAGATCTAGTCTGTGTCTAACCAACCATTCTTTGAAATGCCATTATAACCTCCTTTTGTGTGAGCTTGAACATTTCTAATATTTTCTCTCCTTTGGAAAATAAATTTGTCTGCACCCTCAGCCTTCCTTTTTCCCTTGAGAAATAATATAATCTGTCTACAGTCCTAATTTTCTATAACCGATATTATTTTACAGGTCTTGTTTTGCTGACCTCTTTTTCTTTATACAGTGTATCTGCAGCATAATATTTCTTGTAAAATCTTTCATTTTATTTTTTATTGTAGGTCCTATTATTTTTTACAATGGACAGAGTTCCATTAACTTGACATTTGGCCTGATGATTTGACTTACTTTACACTAAGTCAGACACTGAAGAGAAGTAATAGACAAATATGTATATGCTGGGTTTTTTAATACTACTAAGATGGTGGGATCATACCTTCTTCTATGATGACATTTGGGGAGAAGGAAAAAACACCTTTACCAATTCCATTGTGGAAAATACAGATCCACTGAAAACCATGGGCATCTGGGTGGGGGCCTTATCTATATTTTAGTTCAACTTTCAGTGAGAGAGGGGATCTCAAGAATAAAGGTCACTAACACACACTTCTGACATGCTCCAAAAACTTGTGTTTTGGAGAGACGGTAAAATTTAGTAGACAATATTTATAATGAGAAAATTCTTTTGCTGAATGTTTTCTTCTAAGTGTGAATAAAGTTTAACACATTATAAGCAAATGAACTATTTGTTTTTTCCTGACAGCTGCTGGGATAATCTGCAGACAGGAAAGTGAAACGGCCCCCTCTAAACTACATCTGTTAACTGACGCCTGATCTACACTACAAGGTCACTCACTGCAAGGCAGCTTACGTCGACCTAACTACGTAAGGGCAAGTCTGCACTTAAAACACTTATTGGCACAGCTGCGCTCATGCAGCTGCGCTGCTGAAACACTTTAATGAAGATGCTCTAAACTGACAGGAGAGAGCTCTCCCATAGGTGTAGTTAATCCACCTCCCTGAGAGGCAGCAGTTATGTCGATGGGAGAAGCTATCCTGCCGACAGCGCTGCCTACATGGGTGGTTAGGTCAGTAAAATTAAGTTACTCAGGGGTGAGGATTTTTCACACACCCAAGCAACATAGTTATACCAATATGGCTTTGTAGTGTAGACCAGACCTAAGTGTTAGCTAACATTTCGCTCCCCGCGACATAACTGCCCCGCTAGGCTGACTTAATAACTCCACCTCCAAGAGAGGCATAGAGTCAACGCCAATGTAGTTAGGTTGACACAGTGTCAGTGCAGACACTTCGTTACTTACATCAACTGTTACTGGCTTTCAGTATGCCCCACACTGACAGTACAGTTGGTACAAGTGCTCCTGGTGAGGACGCGCACTGCTGACACAAGGAGCATAGTGCGGATATGCAAAAGCGATTTAATTATTGCAATGGCTGTATGCCGACGTAACTCTGGTTGACATAATTTTGTAGTGTAGACATGCCCTGACTTTGTTGGCTTTGGTTAACAAATGGTTTTTAAGTCTGGCAGCCAACAATGATACTGCTTCCTTCCCCAGAACTGAAGAGCTCGGTATAGCTTGAAAGCTTGTACCTTCCACCAACAGAAGTTAATCCAATAAAAAGATATTACCTCACCTACCTTGTCTCTGTCATATCCTGGGACCAACATGGCTACAACACTGCAACCAACAACATTTCACTTTTGTTTATGACCTAGGATAGCAAATGATAGTCCTCTGTTACTGGTCTTGCTGGTTTTCTTGCAAAGTAAATCTGATTCCCCAACTGTGCCTTTGTAACTAGTTTGGGCAATTCTTCCTCCTAGCTCTCTATGCAGTAGTATATGCCAGATTGTATTGTTCACACGCTACTGGTGCCACACTTTGTGCATTACCAGTCACTCAGGCCTGATCTACACTGAAAAGTTATATTGGCATAGGTTTGTTGGTCAGGGGTGTGAAAAGAAAACCCACACCTGTGACTGATGTAGCTATGCTGATATATCTCCCAGTGGAGACACAGCTATATTGACAAAAGAGAGTTTCTATTAACATAGCTAACTTTGTTTGAGGAGGTGATGTTTCTACAACCAACAGAAAACCCCCTTCTATTGGTGAAGGCTGCATCTACATTACAGAGCTATGCTGCCACAGCTAAGCTTGTATAGTCTCTGGGCTTGTCTACACTTACAGCACTGCACCATTGTAGCGCTTAGTGAAGATGCTACCTATGCCAATGGGAGAGCTTCTCCTGTTGGCATAGGTAGCTATGTCAATGAGAGAAGCCCTGTCAACACAGTGCTATTTACGAGGGGGTTAGGTGAGTATACCTACATTGTTTTCCACATCCCTGAGTGACATAGTTATACTGACATAAGTTAGTAGTGTACACCAGCCTCTGTCATATAGACACACTCTTATATTGATTTAAAATTGGCTTATATCAATTTACATTATGAAATAAGCCACTCTGAAACAGAAAAAGGACTGTTTACATACAAACTTGTACCAGTCTAGCTGAAATAGGTTTACAAACACACTTTTAGCCAAATCAGTGCAAGTTTGTATGTTGACAAAATCTTACAGCTGCAAGCTAAACTGATATATGCCAGGTTTAAACTGAAGTAAGAGAGTCCACACAGGGTTTTGCAGCAATATAACTTAATTGGTTTAAAATACCCTTTTATTAAACTGGTAGTTTTGTGTGCAGAACAGGCCTCATCCTTGCAGAAAACTGTACTCAGCCAATAACAACAGGAGCAAAGTACAGGAGCAAAGGTGTGAACTCACCCCATTCATCACAGTAAATTGTGGACTATTTATCTACTTCAGAGTTTATTACAAACCATTAAAACGCTAACAACTTTCCTTTTCTTAAAGAAAACAAACAAAGAAGGCAAATACACAAAAGCTATGTACTTGCAACGTTAATGTTCTACAATTAAACACACAAAGCAAAGGAATACAGCAGTTAAGGTTCTTGAATTAACATTAACTTGCTCACATTGTGCATACAGATTTGTGATTACTGGTTAGGCTACTAAATACACACTATGTGCAAAACAGAGTTCATGTTTCTGTGAGAACCTTACTTTTTGCATTCCTTGACTTTGTTCAAATATGTAACCTTAATGTTTCATTAATCTAAATTTTTTCGCTAAAGCCCCAATCCTACAATCTGACCAAGTCTCCTCATTGTGTGTCAGACTTGCTGCCCCACCCACCCTCATTCTTTCCTAGGAAGTGTATTTAACAGAGCAGCTGCCCTCCTACCCCCACCAATTCCAAAGGGTGTGTGGGTGTCTAAGGCTATGTCTACACTGGGATAAAAAGCCTGTGACAAGTGCAGGTCAGTTTACTTGGGCTCACAGGGCTCAGGTTCTGGGGCTAAAATATAGCTGTGTAAATGCTCGGGCTGGAGCCCGAGTTCTGGGACCCTCCATCCTCACAGGGTCCCAGAGTTATGGCTGGTTAGTCTCTAAGGTGCCACAAGTACTCCTTTTCTTTTTGCAAAGACAGACTAACACGGCTGCTACTCTGAAAAGAGTTATGGCTGGAGCCCAAGCCTGAACCTCTACACAGCCATTTTTAGCCCCACAACCTGAGCCAGGCAAGCCCAAGTCAGCTGACCTGGGCCAGCCATGGGTCTTTTAACCCATGTAGGCATACCCTAGGAACTTCTGCCCTCCTACCCCCACCTCAGGGCTTGTCTATACAGCAGTGCAGCTGCACTGTTGTAGTGTTAAGAGACCTGGTCCACACTACAAAGTTAGCAAGTCAGTTTATGTCAACCTGTGTTTACACTAAAATTTCGCTCCTGCCGTAACTGCCCTATGGCAACTTACCTCCATGTGAGGTGTAGAGTCAATATTGATGTAGTTATATCAAAGCAGTGTCAGTGTACACACTGTGTTGCTTACATTGACTGTTACTGGCTTTCAGAAGCTGTCCCAAAATTCCTCGCAGTGACAGTACAATCTGTACAAGTGCTCCTGGTGAGGATGCGCACCGCCAACACAAGGAGCAAAGTGATGCACAAGTGATGTAATTACTGTCACAGCTGTATGCCGCCATAAGTTAGGTTGACTTAATTTTGTAGTGCAGACATGCCCTCAGTGTAGACATATCTATGCCAATAAAAGGGGTTTTCCCATTGGCATAGATAATCCACCTCCCTGAGAGGCCGCAGCTAGGAGGACAGAAAAATTCTTCTATCTCACTAGTGTTGTCTACACAGGGACTTAGATCAGCTTAGCTGTCACTCAGGGGTGTGGATTTTTCACACCCCCTCGTGATGTAGCTGGATCCATCTAATTTTCTAGCATAGCGCAGGAGCCCTCACAGCTGCTGCCCGGCTACCCCCTATATGTGTGTGTGTGTCTGTAACAGAGCTGCTGCCCCCTGTCTCCTTGGGAAAGGGAAGTGGGTGGAAAGGTAACAATCCTAATACCCCTCCCCGCCCCATTCTCTACCAGGGAGCGGGTGTTTAAGGGAGCTGCTCCCTCCGCCCCAGGGGAGTATCAGACCCCATATCCGCCCCCTCCTGTGCAGTGTGTGTGACCGAGCTGCTGCCCCCTCACGTTAGGGGATCACTAATTAGGGCCCCGCTGTCTCCAGGGCTCCCGTTCCCCTCCAGCTCTCTCCCGCGGGGGAGGCCGCTGCCTGTCGCAGGCCCGGCTCCCTGCTGCCGCAGCGCCCTGGCCTCCCGCCGGGGTTAAGCGCGGAGACAGCGAGGCCCAGGAGCCGGGCTGGCCCGAGGGGAAGGAAGGCGTGAGGCACCAGCAGCAGCAGCAGCTCTTATCGCGGGGCCGGGCCTTTCCCGGGAGGCGGAGGGAGCCGAGCGAGCCGCTCTCCTCGCCGCAGAGCCGGGCCTGGACGCGCCACCCTCGCCGTCTCGCCCTGGTTCCGGTTGCCAGGCCGGGCGGCGGCGGCGGCGGCGGGCGGGTCAGAGGGTAAAGGTCGCTCCCCCAGCATCCTCCGTGCTGGATACTCAGCCATCTTGGATCCGCGGGACAAGAAAATTCATGCGGTGAGTTCGGCCCCCATTATTTTCTGGCCCCCTCCCCGCGGCGCGCTCTGCCCGCTGCCTCCCAACCGGGCCCGCAGGCGCTGGCGGCGGGGCCCCTGGCGGCCCGGGCCCGGCTCCGGGGTCCCTGGGCCCGGCCGCAGCCAGCCGGGTTTCCGTTTGCTTTTGTCTCCGAGGGAGAGAGAGGGGGGGACGCGCAACGTCTGAGTCGGGAGCGGAGCCCTTAGGCCTAGCCCAGGCAGCGGCCCCGGCCTCCTCCGCCATCTCCGGCCGCGGCGGCGGCGCCCGAGCCCCGCTGTGCGGGGAGGGAAAGGCCGTCACCGCGGGAGGCGGCAGAGCCCGGGCCCGCACCCTGGGGCCTCCTCATCCTCTGTGGCACTTCACACGGCCCCGGCGTCCCTTGCTGCTCGCTGCCCCTTGCCCTGGCCGCTGCCTCCCCGTCCACCCGCGGTGTCCGCCTCCTGCCTCTCCTCCGCCCCGCTCCCGCCTGTGTCCTAGTGTCTCTTCCCCGAAGCCCGTGGCCTAGTTGTGGTTCCTGATACCCTGCAGCCCCGTCGTACATTCGGCTTGCTTAGGTGTGTGAGGATATAAGTTGGTGGTAATGTCTGTCCCCCCGTCTGTTCCCCCCCCCCCATGTGCCTTTTGGCTCCGGGTTAAGAAACCGATGGAGCGAAATCTGCCACCCACCGACTCTGCTGCTGCTGCTGGCTTTTCTTTATAGGCGATGCTGGGGTTTTGCTGTTTATCAGTGTAGCCTTGTGGCCTGTTATGTGTGTCCCTTGGGTGCAGAGAGGGGGTGAAATAGGGTTAATTATTTTTTGGTGTACTCTCCATAGCCTTTCTGGGGGAGGCTGAGATGATGTCGGAACAGGTTCTGATCCTCCCTCAGAAATGTTTGTTAAACAAACTTGAAGCAAACTGAACCACTTCCTCTGAGTGCTGTCTGTGTCAGATGATGTCTCGTCTTCCTGTGTGTGGTGGTGTTTCTGCTTTGAAGCAGCTTTCAGTGTGAGCCAGTGCTAATGGGAACATGCAGATACAGTAAGGGAGAGTTAATTCGTGTGTTTACAATTGTAGCTGTGTGCACATATTGAAATTTGCAAACCAAAAAATGATGCATCTGTTACTTAAACTTTTATTCTAATTCAAGTTACTTGTAACTTTAGTTTAGATATTTTGTAGTACTCTGTCCAAAACCCACCACATAATTATGTCATTGTGGATCAGCAGTGTTTACTTTTTTAAAAATTTACTGCCAAAATTGTGGTGTTATATTGGCTTTTTATTTCATATATAAAATGTAGAGATCTCCCTTTTGATTCCTGGGTGGGAAGTGAATTAAGTCCACGAAGGAACAAAACATTCATATTGCCTGTACAGCAGTAACATCTGGTGGAAGTGATTGGCTGCTGGGCTTAACTCAGCAATAGGGGAGCTTAAAGTTTATCAAACTTGCTGTCACGTCAGTCAATAGACAGGTTTCTGGAAACATGGATGCAGTTCAAACTGTTAAGATGTATGCAGAGCAGAACACCCAAATATAATTATTTAGGTTTTCATTGCAAAGATTCCTTTATTTGGACCTGAGAGTGGATTTACGCACTACGTCCTTTGATTTTTTTTTCTGTGATCGTATTTTTCAGTGTAGTCTATTGTTGATCAAAGCATGCCTGATCCAGTTCTTGAGGACTGCACTATTTTATAACATCATAATTGTTTGTGTGGAGAATTCCAGCGGACACATGCTAGGCTTCCAGATTTCAACGTGCTAGATCCTTTTGGTATTATAAAGTTATAAACTATGAAGGAATTTGAGTACAAGAACTGGCATACCATTCATTAGAAGGCAGTATTTCACCCCCCCCCCCCGAAGCTGATAATAAGGCTAACATGGGCGGGGGGGTCCTCCTTATCTGTGTTGTTTTGTTGTCATTTCTTTCTGAGATTTGTCTAATGCCTTTGGCTAAGAATTTTAAAAGTGACTAGTGATTTTGGGCACTTCAGTTTCTAAATGCCGAACTTGAGATGCTTGCTTTATTTTATTTTATTTTTTTAAAAAGAGGGTGAGTATTTAGTACTTGAAAATCAGGCCCATTAAGGTTTCTCCAATTGGCAGACAAAAATGGAGGTCTCAGAAATCACTCTTGACTTTTGAAAATCTTGGCCTTTGTCTCTAGCTTGTGTTAAGAGTTAGGTATGCCATTTAAGCAGGTACTTGACGTTAAATCTGAAATCAGAAACTTTCATTTTTAGGATTCAGTTTTACACAGTTTATATGGGTGCAGGATACTCTGTACATCAGTTCATTGTATCATAGTCTTAATTTTTATAGATATTTTTATATTTGAAAAATATACTTTTTACATCACTCAACTTTAATCTGTTCAAGAATTCTGTAACTTTTTCAACTTACCTGCCTTCAGGGTTGAATGGTATCAGTCACTAAACCGACAATGTACTGTTGCTTTCGTTTTACCTTTAACCTGCATCAGACTTTCTGACTTGATCTAAAATATTGAGCCTAATATTAATTGTAGTTAGATTCTTCTGTCAAAAATGCATGTGCAAATCTCACTGAAATCTATAGGAATTGTGCACAAGTATTCAAGGACAGAATTTGGCCTTAAGCACTGCAGAATCCCTGTTGTTTTAAAGTGCTGTTTAAATAAATCTATAATCCAACCTGTTACTCGTTTGTGAAGATCTGTGTGCTAATTAAAGAATAAATGGTAGTTCCTACTTTTTCTTTAATTGTTGGTAAAACACTTGTCACATTTAGAAATATACAAAACAAATATTAGTTTAGATAGAGGGACAAATTTTCAGTGCTCTTGCCTAAGCCCATATAGAAGTGATATGCTATGTACTAATCTAAACAAAACTGAATTTCATTTGGGAGAAGAGGGAAACAAACAAAAAAGCAGTTTATCATCAGATATACAGGATAAGTCAGTCATTTTTATAATTAATGCAGAAATCACACAGTTTGATACATATTGACAAAAACCAAGACATTAAAAATTAAGTTAAGCTTGAATCTTCTGGCCTTCATTAGCTTATGTCAGAATCTTAATATATTTTTAAAATAGTGTTAGGCATTTGATAAAGTCATCAATGACATTTTACAGATGCATTTGTAGTTGAAAAGTCTTCTGATGTTTCAAATATACTGTATCCAGAGAATCAGACTGGCTTGTTTTGGTTCCAGTTTCCTGGGTAGAGGTCAAAGTGTTGTGTTATACCATAAATAAGACTATATGACTAAAATTGAGGGCATTATATTGGTCTGTTGGCGATGGCTCTGATCCTGGAAACGCTTATGCGTGTGCTCAACTTTAAGTGTGCAAGTAGCCTTGCTGACTTATTTAGGTCTATGAATTTGCATAAGTGTTTGCAGGATTGGGATCTAGATACGTATTGATGACGTTCTGAAAACTTAAAAAAATATATTGTCTGTCCAGATCAAAGTTCGTATCACTGAGCTTTATTATAACATTAAAAGATCTGTGTTCTTTAAAAAGTGAAATTATTGCACAGACTATTTTAAAATGCTGCTAACCCTTTACTGTGGGGAATATAAGGGGGAGAGTTGACAAGAGCCATGTCTATGTTGAATTAGTGGTTACAATTAATTTTGTATGTAAACTATTTTTGAGATTCAGTATTGCTGAAATAAAAGTACTATTTTGTTTGTACACCTTTTGAAGTAAAATCTAACTCAAAATATCTTTTGAATTTAAGGAAAAATTAATATTGTTTTTGTAAAGAAGGATCCCAAAATGTCTTACAAGTATGCACAGGTTGCCAGGTTTTAGGCTTAGGCAGGTAAAAGGGTAGGTGGTATCCTCTGAAAATTTTTGATGACAGAAGTGCTTATGACGCCTAATTTACACTAGAAAAGTTTGTCGGTATAGCTGTATCCTCCTCGTATAGATGCATCTTAAGCTAGCAAAAGATTGTTTTTGCTGGGATAGGTTATACTAGTTCCCTGAAAGAAGTAACCTACGCGGGAAAAGGCACCTTCTGTTGGTATAACTGCATCTAAAATAAAGCTTTTGCTGGGACAGAAATGCCTTTAAAAAATCACACCCCCTAACTGACAAAAGTTACCAGCAAAAGTTTCTAATGTAAACCTGTCCTCTATCCCTCTCATATGAAAAAATTTAATGGGCACTTGTCTCAAGCTTTAGTAGAGAGAGAACCGGTGACAGAATATCAGGCAGTAGCTTGAAGACTGTTATGCTGCTTGTAACAATGTACAAATGAATTACACATCATTACTGAATATGTGCAGTACCACCCCATTAGCCTGTTATTGCTGTGGAGTGTATCAACAGCTGCAAATTTTTAAAAAAATCCTTCATTCTTCTGATAAATTTTGTCATGTTTCACTGAATTTCATCTCTTGCTAATACCTTTTAGGTATGTCTAGTTTTATTAATATTAGCAAGCTATAATTTTATAAGTTGCTTAGTACTGACGCTGCTGTGCACTGTACAGTACACAAAAATAAAGATAATTCCTGCCCTGCAGCTCTTAAAATAAACTGTACAGCTGCACAAGTAAAAGGACACCATATTTTTCATAGTTTTTTATTTCTAAGTTGTTTATAATACCTTCTACAAACTTGAAAATGATGTGGTGGTGGAGATTGTTACTGGTATTATGGTACTACCGATGTTTTCAAGTCATGGGCCAGGACCCCACTACTTGGCCCTGTACAAACAGAACAAAAAGATGAGCTCTGGCCTGAAGAGCCTACTGGTTTTTGTTTTCCATTTTGTAAATGTTTCCCTTCTGTTCCCAACCCCCTTATTTCTATGGAGTATAGTTCATCAAGCCTTTGTCTACTATTAGCTCCCTAGTTTGTTTTTTTCATTACTTATCAGTGGTGCTTTTGAAAATAAGATTTTTACTTAAACTTCACCTCTTCTGCCATCTGGTTGGGTGTGTTGTTTAATTTCACAATCAGGGATTGGGAGGCTTAAAACCATAAAAATGTATAGGGCATTCCCCACCAGATAATATTTATAGGTTAAAATTTGGGACTAAGCTATTTGAGAATCCTTTAAAAATAATTAAGCGTTGTGATCTTTTCAGTCCCTTCCCTTCGCTGATTTATTTGCTATAACGGTCCAAGAGTAAATAATCTGAATTTCATTCAAGTCTTTCAGGTTCCCATTTCCATTTGTTTGTTTTTTGTTTTTGTTTTATTTATTTATTTGTTTTTGTTTTCTCTTAATGCACCCCAATTTTCTGGTGTTTTGTATGTGCTGAAGTTGCATCACACCAGAAAGTCTGCTCATGGACATTAGTTTGTGTGCTTGAGACATTTTTAGAGCTCTGGTACCAGTTGACTAGAGCATATGAAACTGATTGCTGAAGTCAAGTTATTTGTAAAAAGCTGTAGTTTGCTTACTAATACAATTAGTGCAAAACACTTACACTCTCTCTTGGGTAGTGAAATGGAAAATATTACTTTGCATGTTACTATGATTGCCGGGGCAGTAGTCCAGAACATGGAAACGGGAGTAAGAAAACCTGAGTTCTATTCCTGGCCCTTCTGCTGATTTGTGTGACCTTGTGTAAGTCACTTAACTAATTTGTACCTCAGTTTCCCATGTGTAATATTGGGGTAATACCTATCTTTGTAGCTTTATGGATGGAAAGTTCTGTAGAAATCCATAGTACTATTTCATTAGTTACCGATAATGGTAAATCGTCCACAGTTGAAAATTAGCACTTAAAAAACTGTCTTGTACACTGTCAGTAGGTGACAGTTCTGTTTGCATCTGGTTGTTTTGTAGTAGTGTTGCTAAGACACTTTCTATTGCAATATAAATATGCATATTTGATTGTAACTGTTAACAAGGAGTTTTTCACTTAAGTATCTGGTTGAAATAGAATGACTAATTATGTACAGCAATTGAGTCCATTTCAAGATATGGACTGTTAGTCTGAATTTGTATGTCATTCTTTGGTAAAGAAGTTTTCCTAATGCTGTCCAAATTGTGCATAATGTCATTTCTTTGTCAAGAGTCTGTGTCTACTTATCACATGAAGCTATTCAAAATGTTCTTCTTATTTCCTTTATACTCTATCATAAGCCAGTTTATTTATAAGCTGACCTCCCCCCCAAGATGGATAAGTAAAAATGGAAATTTTTTATGACCCATTCATAAGCCAACCCTATAATTCAGGGGTCAAGAAACTTTGGCTCTCGGGCCATCTGGATAAGCCGCTGGAGGGCTGAGATGGTTTGTTTACCTCGAGCATCCGCAGGCACAGAGGTAAGCATAAGTAAACAAAGTGTCCCGGCGTGCCAGCTGCTTACACTGATGGGCTGGGACAGCAACTGGTGGGGAAATTTTTGTGTGGGGGGGAGAAGTTGGGGGTCAACTCCTGTGACCACCCCCCATATGACCTCACCCTTAGCCCGGGACCCCCACATTCTCCCCGTCCCATCCCTTCCCAGCTTATCTGGGGAGGGCCATGGGAGGATGTCTCTGGCCTGGCCGGAGCTGCTCTGGTAGGCTGGCCAGTGCGGCAGCAGCTGCTTTGGAGGCTTGGGGGAGAGCAGTGTGGCCATAAGCGGAGAGACTCTGGCCCCGCCTCTTCCCTTCTGGCTCTGCTAGTTGTGCTGCCTCTCCTTGCTCCCTCTGTTGGGGGAGAGGGGCTATGTCCCACCTCTCCCTCTCTATACCCATTCATAAGCCAACCCCCCTTCTCTGATGCTTCCCTTTTTTACTAAAAAAATTCGGCTTATGAACGAATATATACGGTAATTAGTGTTCCCCCTTTTCAGGCCATACAATTAATATATTATATGAAATTTCTTCCTTTGTAGCTGTTTATGTTGTAGTTGTAAAAAATGTTTTCTCACAAATTACAAGTAATTCCACAGAATGGCTAGTTACCAAGTGCATATTCCATAGTCAGTAAAGTAACTGGAACAAGGTTGGTATACTTTCCTTTTCTTTGTCATTATTGTGTGGTAGCACTTAATTTGTTAGAGAACACTTTTTACAAGTACAATGTAAAAGGTGCATAGCCAGAAATAGTTACAAAGAATGTTCTTCAACTTCATATAAATTGTATAGACTGAAAACAGGAAAACACTGTTTCATTAGAGTCAGAAGAGAACAGTATAAACAGCTTTATGTGGCGAATAGGTGCTGAAAGCTCACTAGGGACTTTGCTATTGATTTTATGTAGAAGGCAGTCAGGTACGATGATGATGAGCAGCAATATAAAACCCCTAAGAAAGCAATGTGTGCAATTTGGACAGCATTAGGAAAATCTGTTTACTAAAGAAACTTCCTACAAATCCAGAGTTTAACAGTCCATATCTTGAAACAAACTATTTTATATACATGGTCATTCTGTTTCATTCATATACTGAAATAAAAAGTTCATTATTAATGCTTCTAAACACCAGTGGTTTCATGGGTTGAAAGGCGATTTCAAATGAGTCTAATAAATTCTGGTCTGCCTTAAGTGAACCAGAAAATACCAAAATAATTTCTTGAATGGGCAAAATAGTTTTTAAAAAGGTTTAGTTAAAATGTAGTGCTCTTCTTAATGCGTCCACATCCTAGCTAGTGTGGGGATTCAGCATGTATACATGTGCTTAATCTCATTTCGTTGTTTTCTTCTTCTTCAGTTCACCTTTAATTTGTAACACTTAAGTTGTAAGACAGTTAAACTATCTAGTAGTCTCATGTTGTTTCTTCAACCTTATATTGTTTTGTTAAAATTCATATACTTTTAATGATAGTGAAGCTTTTTAAAGTTTATTAAGAATTCCAGATGCATCACCATATTTATTTTTTGGCCTAGTCACTTGTAAGATCTGATGTCTTTACATCCAGTAATACATTTTTAATAGAAAAATATAGTTATAAAAATATTCATATCTATTTTTAAACAGCTTGTATATTCACAAGTTATTTATATTGGTCAAGATTAAAAAAAAAAAGTGCTTAAGGTCACTTATTTAGGAGCCTAACTTGACTTTCACTGCATCCAGCAGCTCCCATTCAAATCAAAGCCTAAGAGCCCATCTTTAGGAACCCATTTTTTCCCGAGCCATAATTCATTTTTATAATAACATATCTTGACAGCAGGGATACCCAAAACATGAAATGACTCGCTGCGGACATTTCCATATTAATTATTGAGGCATAGTCAGTGCGTATATTTCCCAGCATGCCGTGCTCTATTTTGAGCCAACCCAGTACCTGCTGGACTTAAAGTGGAACAGGGTTTGGTGGGCTTTGTAGCTGGTGAATGTGTGGGAAGATGTTTTTAGCTTTTACTATACTTAAAAAGAAAAGGAGTACTTGTGGCACCTTGGAGACTAACCAATTTATTTGAGCATAAGCTTTCGTGAGCCACAGCTCATTTCATCGGATGCATAAAAGTGGATAATGCATGGAAAAAATCTGTGAATCATCTTGTAGAGCTCTGTGGTTGCGCTTAGTCCACAGGTCACAGTAGCCATCCTTGCCAAAGAGTTTGCAGTGAATTACCCAAGCTGCAAGTTATGAAGTGTATAGTTGCTAGAATCTCTGCTAAAAGCAGAATCTGTTCCATGGACTATTTAGCTGCTGTGAAGGTATCGAGTGTTGTGTATCTAACCCATCTGTAACAAACATAGGAGTAATGTTGATGGATTCATGAGAGTTTTGCCATTTCTTCCTACCATGACACACGATCTTGAAATTAGCTGGGGTGGTTTTAAATTGGGTAAAAATTCAAGGAATAGAGAAAATATTAGATGGCAAGGGAGTGCAAAGTTCAGTCTTTTCCTGGAAGTGCGTGTTAAGTTCACACTGCAGTGTGAACAGTGTAAAGCTGAGCTAGAAGACAGTTGGAGAAGTCATTTTAAAAAAGGACTCAAACTAACTTTGTGAAGCCAAAACAACTTTGTTAATTACATGTATCAGGAGAAAACTGTTCTTAATGGCTTCTGGAATTTGAGAATCTTGTCTGTCTGGAATGGGACATTCCAATGCTGAAATATCTCAAACATTCTAGTATGAAGGACATGAGTAGAAACCCTACTCTAACCTTAATCTAATATGCTATTTTTTCCAGTGTCCTCTTCCAGATGTTGATGTGAAAATCTGCAATAATAATCTTGGGCAACTGTGCTTTGCATTCATGAGTGTAACTGGCCATGGCTTTGCAACCTATCCAGTGCAGCACTTCATTTTCTAGAATGTTCTTCTAATGTAATAGTGTTAACATATAGTCTGTGTTCTGTAGTTTATTATTGCTGATTTTCTTTTTGTATTGCTCCTTGTTCTAGGAAGCATACAATTAAAAATATAGTGTAGGATGTGTTTGTAATTATTTCCTCTATTAACCAATATAACTGCATTTTATAAATACCAAATGTTTTATCTATACTATTAGATGAGTTGCTGTAACATTCTTGGAAAGTCTAAGAAGACCAACAGTTTAAAAGTATTGTGTTGCACATTCAGACCTGCTGATGCAGTTTAAAAAATACAATGTATTTCTGTTTACAGGTATATGCACTACAGGTATGGTTGGTATAATTTTCCATTGAGAAGATGAGCAGTACAGTATATAGAAATGACAACGAATTTATTTGTAATAGTTTTACAGGTGTAGGGTATGTATTGTAGATGAGGGGAGAAGGAGAATAATTTGGTATGTGTAACTTTGCTGTTATGACTTTAGCAAATCAGAGTTGTTAAAATACATAAAACTTTTATATTAAAACCCAGCTTCAGGGAAAATACGTGGTCAAATTATACTTAAGACTTTTGGCTTTTCTGTGCTTATAGCAGTGCTCTTACTGGCAAACTGAGAATATCTTTGACATGATATTCCCAAGTACTTGCTTTGTGTGCTACTGCTCAGTTATAAGTTATGAATTAACCTGAGGGTTTAGCAGTTTATCTCTGTATTAAGTGATGGAGTGCATCGTATGTCTCATTTATGGGATCACACAGTCAAAACAAAAATAATATAAATAATTTGAGGGTTGGAGCAGTGTAACTTTGACTTATTGGGATTAGTCTTTTAATTTAAAGTAATTTGGTTTTCATCTTCCATTTTGCCTCATGAAGCTGGTGCAGTATGAAAAGAGTAGTGTTTAGAATATACACTACTCGTGTCTGCACCACTGTTAAACATCCACAGCTGGCCCATGTCAGCTGACATGGGTTTATGGGTCTTGGGCTACGGGGTTGTTAAATTGCTGTGTAGATTTCCAGGCTCGAGCTGGCGCCATGAGGGGGAAGGGTCCCAGAGCCGGATGTCTACACTGCAGCTTTATAGCCCCTCAGCCTGAGACTTGCAAACCCAAATCAGCTGAGATGGTCCAGCCGTGGATGTTTAATTGCAGTGTAGATATACCCATAGGGAGTGTCTACGCTGCCAGTCAACCCAGGCTCCTTACATGGATTTTAGTCTTAACATCTCCTCTTCTCTCCCCAACCTCTTCCCTATCCCCACCATACACAAAGGCAAACCCCTGACCTGAGTTTGGAGGTGTTTTAAAACCAGACTAGATTACCTGGTTCAGGGTGTGGATTAGAACCATTCTCCACTTTAATTTGGGCTGGAATTTGCCTACTTTACAGTGAGGGTCCCTAGAATCTTAGCAGAAAGAACCATGGATATTCCCCAGACATGCTCACAGGTGAATGCAGAAACAGTGAGGAGCAGTAACAAGGAGAGAGATTTGCATCTGATACACACTAATGGTACAAAGAAAAGCAGTACTAGTGGCACCTTAGAGACTAACCAATTTATTTGAGCATAAGCTTGGATGCATCCGATGACGTGAGCTGTAGCTCACGAAAGCTTATGCTCAAATAAATTGGTTAGTCTCTAAGGTGCCACAAGTACTCCTTTTCTTTTTGCTCATACAGACTAACACGGCTGCTACTCTGAAACTAATGGTACACATGTTGGCATAGGCTAATCTAGGTGCCCAGGTTCAGATGCCAATCACCTAGTTTAACTGTGCAGTGTAGACACAGACTTTGAGACCAGCTGCACCTGCATAGCTGGGGAGCAAAGATCTGGAGTACTCTTAAATACTAGGAAGAGTGTCTCCTCTATTTTAGCCTCTCTATAATCTCTGTTTCTTCCACTATCCTTATTAAAAACAAGTGTGCGCTAATGTTTAATAGGTCATAAATGCTTCATTTTATATATGTTTTCAAGATGAATTTTAAGATCAATTTTGTATTTTTTGACTTCTTTCCTGCTTTTTCTCAATCACTGAATTTATTATTATTATTTTGTTAAATATAATTATCTTAATGCCATTTGTCCTGAAGAAGTTTTCAGGTCAATGCATCTTAAAGCAAAATGAATTAGCAATCAAACCTGTAGTCATGAAGAAAGCTTTATAAAAACACTCAGTGAACTTTCTTTGTACTGCTATATCTTCAGAGATATAAGGAATTTCTTAGGTGTTTTATTGGCGATTGTACTAACCAGGCAATTGAAGTAGTTCAGCCATCTTTCTAGCAGTCCCTAGAGTGTCCGTTAATGTTGCATTTTGATAGGAAAAATGAAATGTTGAAGATGCTTTGACAATAAAAGTGCATCTGTATCTTTGCCAGATTTTGTTGTTACTTCACCTTTTTAAAGAGTACATAGTATAAGCAACTCAGCACAGATATAACATTAATAGTTTGTATAGATCAAGGTTTTTTGGGTGTAAAAATACAATGAAGCAATTATATTGAATTACAACAATATACCTTTTATGCCTTGTCTTCATTAGACCTTTTCTTAAACTTTTCCCGCTGTGGCTGCTGTTTGTGCAGCTCTGTCTGCTGGTGTAAATTCTAGTGTAGAGGAGGCACTGGTGGCTGCTGTCATTTTAATCATTGTGTCATCTTGACCCACTTTGAGCAGGATTGGGTAACAGTGATTAAAGTGTTGGCAACTAATGAAACTCTTTGTCTCTAGCATTGGTGGTAGCAACGTTGGGCTATTGAGAGTCTTGTGAAACACAATCTATTAATTTATTAGTAAACAAAATATTACCGAGGAAGGTTGAATGCATGTGTAACTAGAGTCAAGTTAACACTCAGAAAATGTATTCTAATGTAGAATGCTTCAAGAATAAATTATGCTTCAAAAAATTACATCCCTTAGCTGTTCATTTCTAGGCCTTTGCACTTGCAGTCACTTATATTGTATTACTTCACCTATTCAGTATACACATTTTTTTTAGTTGAAATATATTGATTAATATAAGGATAACTAAATGTAATCAACATATTTTTAAATCTTACTTTTTACATACAATTAAAGAAAGATACGACTACTGATGGTAGCCATAACCAAGGTTTTAATTTTTTTTCTTTCCCTGTTATGGAAAGCAGTTATTTTTATTTCCACTAACTAAATTTAATAGAATTATTAAATCATCTTTCAGGTTTTGTGTGTTATGTTGTTAACTGTCCATTTGTTTTCAGTCATAATGTAGTCACATGATTATATTTTGTCATAGTTCTTTTGGTCGTGAACATATCTCGAGTAATTACTGGGACATTGGGGAGGGAGGAAAGCAAGTAAGCAAAAACACGTACACAAGAGACAACAGGATTACAAATAAAATTGAAAAGAGCTTAGCTTTTGTCTTGTAAACAAATAATAGACCCATTACAACTATTTTAAAAAATATCATTTTAAAACTTTCTGCTTTAGTATTGCTAAGTGTGGACAGACGTTTTTCTCCCTCCCCTCCCCCCCAGCTCTAAAACGCAGTCTGTATGCTGTATAGAGTAAAAAATTGCTACCTTCATGCAGTTTGACTTATTAACAATAACAATGTTCACTTGAAGTCTTTTTTTCCCCAGACTTGGCTATTACTACTTTCAGACTGGTCTTTAGGTCTTTTCACTCTGGAGAGCCATTCTCACTACCCTTCTACCTGAGTGAGATAATGAATCACATGTTTCTGAGTGTACCTAATGTCTTCCATTTGCTGCCGTTAGGGTGGATTTCATAGGAGAGTGATTTCAGTGTGGCGATCCAGCTAGTTCCTCACTGCCATATACTTTTACCTCTCACTATCTGACCCATATTGCCCACTCAACTTTAACATTGTCTCAATAAAATTTGCAAAGATGAAAATAACAGATTACTAGGATATTATTGGAAATAGGTCCCTTGACTAAGAAATGGGACTCTTTGATCTCCTAGTAAGGTCTTTTGACTTTCACATAAAAGTATACAAATTTTAAGAGGAGGTAATATTAAATTTGAGTGGCCACTGATAGTGCTACATGGTTCTTAAGCATTCGCTATTGAGATAGTTGCATCCCTTAACAGTTCATTTCAATCCTTCCTAATGTTCTTGTTTTTTAAATAAGTTTCCATTTAAAAAAGTGTAACTATTTTGGTTGTTAGACTCTGAAGCATACTTGCAACCTTAATTCCTAAAGTAATTTTAAAATACTTGCCAAAGATTTTAAATTGTGTTGGTGTATAAGATCTTTAGGAATAGTGCTCCAACAGATCTTATGAGGCCTACCAGAGCAGGACTCTACTCCAGATATTAGTAAGCACATAGGTGGTGAATGCATATGATGCTGGGAGTTCAACTGTGTTGGATACTGTAGGTAGTGAATGGTAGAGAAGACAAGGTGGTCTTTATCCAGATGCAAAACTTCTGATCCAGTCTGCGTTTTCCTGCCTCCTCAGGCTCCCTGTACGCCTGTTCTGTGCCCCTTCTATAATCTTCTGGCTTCTCTTGTACCTTTTTTACCCTTTTATCCCTCTCTTCCCCCTCCATGACAGTGTCTGGTGTCTTTACTCAGAGCCCTGCTTTCCAAAATTGGAAAGCATGGCTTTCTGCTGTCTTTCCATGTCTCTCTTGATCCTTTACTCACTCACTCCCTCTCTCTCTGAGCTCCCATTCCATACCCTTTCCCACACTTCTCTCTGGTCTTTAAACCCCTACCTTTTTTGGCTCAGGAGTGGAAAAGTCATTTTATAAACATTTAAATGTTTATATTCTATTAATTAAAAAAACTGTTAAAAGAACATTAATGTTGCAAAGTCAAAGCACTCAGAAGTTAGGAAATGCCAGAATTAAGGTTCCTCATGAAACCTTAATTCCAACCCTCTTTTGTATATGCTCTATGATATGGTGTCTAATTATATGATTGTATGCTATTTTTTTTCATACTACCTTGTTTCATTCAGTGCATGGGATGGGTCCTGTTCATTGAATGGGTAGCTATTCAATATTTTTTTTATCTTCATGGTTCGATGTATAGCCTCATGTATTATTTACTGCACAACATCTAAATTCTGCATTGATTGCAAAATTATTAATTTCCTCATGAGTTTTTCTAGGATGTTCTCAGTAATATCTTAAATTAATTAATCTTTGTAAATATGTATTTTCACAACACCTCTGTAAGGTGGTATACCCATTTTACAGATGGGAAAGTGAAGAGTAGAGATTAAAGCACGAAGTGTCAACTAAACTTTGTGTGCTGTATTTGAGAAGCCTTACTTAGTGTTTTACAACACTTTTTATATTCAGAGCACATTGACCACAGTTGCTCCAGGTGCCTTAAGTTGAGTGCACAGAAGATGAGGAACACATAGTAGCCACCTGTACAAATCTTGGTCCGTGTGCCTTGCCCAGCATCTCACAGGAACTCTGTGTTGAGGCAGGGATAGAATCAAATTCACTAGGTTAGCATTCATCTGCCTTAACCAGAAGACCATTTTTTCACTTGCTGCAGCCCCCTGCCTCATTCATCACACACCTTTTTACTTTTGCAGTAAATGACACAGGGGTTCTATGGACAAGAGCCTCATTCTGTACACCACACTGATTAATATCCGGAGCACAGTCTGTGCTGTGCACTGAATGAGTTGTTCTTTGCAAAAAAATAGTATGTAATCATGCAATTAAAGGCTGTATCGTTATGCTTATCAAACAGGGACTGAATTAAGGTTGTATGTTCACCCTTAATTCTGGCATTTGCTTATTTTTCAGAGTTTGACTTTGCAACATTAACATGCTTTTAACATAGTTTTTAGGGTGTCATTTCCTAAGTTTTAAAAAATCTTTAACTTTGAAAATATAGAAATTCCATCATGTACAACTATATTCACACCCCTCTCTCCCCCAAATGGATCATCAGCAGGGTTGGCACCTTTAGATCTACAATACAGCCCTCTACCACTGGAGCAGATGGAGTAATTGTTAGTATTAGAAGGCTATTTTGTGGACCTGCCCACTAGAGGGGGATGGAGACACACTTTGCCAGTGGGTTTCACAGCTGCTTGCTAGACAGCAAAGGAATGTTGAGATCTAAGAATAATAGGTTCAGTTTCAGATTCTGGAAGGGAGTTGGCTCTAGTGGTTAGATTCTTTTGTCCCTGTCCCCTTTTAGTGCTGTCCTCCCAGATCCTTGCCCCTGTTCACCTCTCCACCCTTTTGCTTCTATTTTTCTCCTTCCACAGCTCCTATCTCACCCTGCTCCTGACACTGATTCCTCACCCCTGTGCATTCAAATCAAGATGCTTCCTCCTCCATCCTGCCTGGGTGCCAGCAAGGATAAGCAGAGGAGAATTAGGTTCCTTGCTCTCAGTTCTGGTGCCCAGCACTACAGTGTGAATTGGCTGATGGGAGGAACAATTTCAGGACTCATCCTCAGCTGCAGATGCCCTAGGATGGAACTTGTTCTAGAGGAATGCCACATATGCAGCTCAGTTGACAAGTGGGAGCTGTTTGGGGATGGAGCATGATCGGTGCAGATGGATTTGTAGAATTTAGCTGTCAAATTCTTAAGTCTCTCCACAGCATCCGATAAGAGTGACTCTTTAGAAGCTTATCACCTTGGCCCAATATGGGTGAGTTTTACAAGGATGACAAAGGCATGCTCCTGACAGGGAGACTCCCTGTCAATTTCAGGTCCCTGCTCCAAAGCATGGATGTGCTAAAGCTTCTCAATGAAACAGTTGTAAGAATATTTTTTTAACATGATCAAAAGCTGTTTTTCCCTAATAGCTGTTGGAAACGATTGACCCATTTTTAGGTGTTGCTGCCTATAATAAAAGTTGCTCTTCAAATACTTAAAACCAATTCTATAAATTTTCATAACCTCCCTCTCAAAGTAACTTATTTAAAAAACTTAAAGGCACTTATTGACAAGGCCTTCAAAAAATCTTAATTTCTAGGCTTTTCCACTTTTATAGAGATGATTAGCCCAGAAGTGTTAGAATAAACTGTAAGTAGACAACAGTATCATTTTCAGAGCTCCATAACTTATGCACTTTTGAAAATTTAACCTAAAAAGTTTTAAAGTCCCTTTTTCAGAAGTGACTCGGGTCTGGTTTATACCTAAAACTTAGGTTGACCTAGCTCCATAACTCAGGGGTTTGAAAAATTCACACCTCCGATACACATAGTTAAGTCGACATAAGCCCCATTATAAACACCACTAGGTCAACAGAAGCATTCTTCTATCAACCTAACAACCTGCCTCTCTGGGGTGCAAAAAGAAAAGGAGTACTTGTGGCACCTTAGAGACTCACCGATTTATTTGAGCATAAGCTTTCGTGAGCTGTAACGAAAGCTTATGCTCAAATAAATTGGTGAGTCTCTAAGGTGCCACAAGTACTCCTTTTCTTTTTGCGAATACAGACTAACACGGCTGTTACTCTGAAACCTCTCTGGGGTGGATTAACTACAGTGCTAGGAAAAACCCTTTCTGTCTCTGTAGCAAGTGTCTACACTATGGTGCTACAAAGGCATAGGTGTCGTGTTGTAGGTGTGCTTCTGTAGTGTAGGCAAATCCTACAAGATTACATGACCTGGGTTGCACTTTGAAAATGGAATTTGGGATTGGTCTACACGTAAAAGTTAGGTTGACATTGCTACATTGGTTGGGGTGTGAAAAAGCCACACACCTGACTCAGCTATGCTGACCTAACCCCCAGTGTAGATGCTGTGTCTGTTGAAGAATGTGTCCGTTGGTATAGCTAACTTTGTTCGGGGAAATGGTGATCCTAGACCAACAGAAAAATCCTTTCCTTTAGCTTAGACTGTGCTGTGGGGTTATGCCAACATAACTACATTGACATAGCTGTAGTCTCAGTAGTGTATACGTACCCATAAGCTCCTAAGTCACTTAGGACTTGGCTATACTTAAAATATTACAGTGGCACAGCTGCATCACTGTAGAGCTTCAGTGTAGATATTACATGCACCAATGGGAAGGGTTCTTCCATTGGCTCAGATAATCTACCTCCTTGAGAAGAGGTAGCTAAGTCAACAAAAGAATTCTTCTGCCTACACAGGGTTTTAGGTCACATCTACATTACAGACCTATGTCGGTATAACTACGTTGCTCAGAGGTGTGAAAAATCCCAGCGCCTGAGCGACGTAGTTGAATCGACCTAACCCTCCCATGTAGACAGCACCATGTCGGCTGAAGACATAGCTATCGGCTCTTGGGGAGGTGAATTAATTACACTGATGGAAGAAGCTCTCCTGTCAGCATAGGAGCATCTTCACTAAAGTGCTATAGTGGTACAGATATACTGCTGTACATGAACACAAGCCTTTAGGTCAGCTTAACAGAGCTGCTCAGGAGTGTGGATTTTTATGCTGACCTAATTTTCTAGTGTAGATCAGTCTGTAGGTACTTGTGAAAATTTTACCCGTTTTGTCTGACTTTCATCAGACTCTACAGAAAAAGTTGTATTCTGGTGTCAGTTTTGGCATGCAAAATTTTAAGGAAGATAAGTGTCATTTGGGGGAATTGAAAATTGGACTTAAAATGACAAGGTTGCTCCACCCCTCTACTTATGGAGTGACTTCCACTGTTTCATATTGAGCATGTTTTGTATAGATAGTTTTATCTGGGGGAATAACAGAAAAAACATTTTAGCTGCCAGTTTACAGATTGTAATGTGGCATAAAAGGAAGCAAAACAGAAGAGATTGTTCAGATAACAGGTAAGGTGTAGGTTAGACTGGGGAATTAGATGAGCTGAAAGAGATAATTGAAGTGGGACACATTAAATGGAATTGCCGTGGAAGATGTAAATAGAGGATAAATTATGTAAGTTCAAGTAGTACATAACTATCCGAAGTTTAAAAAGAATTGGAGGGATATGGTAGTGGAAAAGAGCTGTGAAATTGGTATCAAAAGATTTATTGGACAGAACTTGGATAGTAAGAAAGTAGCAGAGTAGAAAGGGTAGGAGATGTATAGAGTAAGCTTCACTAACTGCAAAATGATCTAGCAATATTAAGTTGTGGACATATAGCAGAAACTTTTTTTTCTATGAACATAAGCGAGTAAAACTTTGCAGTTCCTTTCTTCAATCCACTCCCAGGGTTTTGTCTACACCTAAAGAAAAAAATCTCTCACAGGTGTTGACGGTGACTGTATTAGTGGATAAACTGTTATATAATGCTTAGAACAGCTCTAGACAACACAGTGGTAAAAATGCCAGCAGCTAGTAGTCTACACTAATGTTCCTTCTATTGTTTTAGTGAAGCTGCAGTACACTAGTGTGGCGCTACAGCAATAGTGGGAGATTTCCAGAAAGACCTGGGTATAGACAACCAAGCCTAGATGCATTGATGACTGTGTCTGCTGTTGTAAAGGGCCAGTGTTTTAAAGTTGTCTTTCCATTGGAGCTTTGCCTGCAGTAACAAGTTAATCCCCCTCCTAGCTACAAGTACAGCTGAACTGGTGTTGAAGACAGTCAGTGTTAAGAACAATTTTTTCTGAAAGTTGTTTTGGTCCTCTCGCTGCTTACATTTTTGGGATGAAAGGAACTATAAAAATGACTAATGGTCCCTCTCTCCCAGATGTATTTTGTTGTTCTGGAGACTGAAAGGGGGTGTGTGTGTGTGTGTGTGTGTGTGGGCATAGACTGTCTCTTATTCTACATTTTGTATGGTACCAAGCACAGAGGCGCTCCCATCTTGGTGTTCTCTTGGTGGTACTATAATGCAAATAATCATTTTGGAGGTCAGGAGGGAAGTTACACTCCACTGCACTGGGTTATACCATGTTCATATTTAGAAAGGTCATAATGGACCACTTGAACTGAAATTATTATGAAAAGCTTTATGCCAAACTTTATATAGGGAAAGCATTTTATCATATGAGCAGACATCTTGGATTTCATAATTTTTAACTTTTTAAAATTTTCTTGGAAACTATTTTGATAGTGTTTTTTTTTTTCAGTGAGTTGCATAAACAACTGTAGGCTTAGTAGCAGCAGCTCCCTACTATGAGACATGTTGTTCACCTTCAGAACTCTGCTTATAGTTACCCGATATACAACTCACTTTTGTTTGGCAGAACAGTGGTGCAAATCCTGTGAAATCCAAAGGCTTCCTTGGGATAGCTCACTTCCAGATGCATTTAACTGCATGGTAGTAATTGTAATATTTCCATAGACATACACAGCAGCTTCAGCCAGAAGGAAAGAAATCAAATTGAATATTGCTATATAAACTACATACATGCTGGTTTCATGAAACTATACATTTCCATCATTCTGTTTGTTCATATGGTAAGAGTGGTTTCTAAGGCCAAAGTTCAGATAGCTATGTCTTGCTTTGTTCATAGCATTAGGTTCTCAACTAGAATGTACAAGACTTTAAAAGTAAAAAATGACATCAAAGTTGTATTGTCTGTTGCAAGTTTACCATTATCCATTTTTAAGTGGAAGTTTTCCATTAGGATTAGCAATAGTAGCAGTTAATTTAATATTTTGTGAGATGTTCCGTCTTTCTCACCAACCATCTTCTTACTATTTGAAGTAAAGTACAGCTCTTTATAAGAGTTCCTCAACTTGAGGTGCGTTTAGCTGTTCCTGTACTTTTATACATGAAATAGTATGCAGACTATCAGGATCTATGTTTTTCTTATTTATGTGGATAGCAGTTCCCTGTTCAAGTTTCTTTGTCAGAGGTTGATACGCTAGCAAACGTTTAATGCTACATTATCTAAAGACGTGACTTACTGTTCAATGTATTAACATATTCTAGGGGACCATTTACCTTGAACGATTTGTTCAACTTTGTATTTATCTTTGGCACTCTGTGGTACCTTGGAGCAGGTCTGTGTAGCTCAAAAGCTTGTTTGTGTAGCCAACAGAAGTTGTTGGTCCAAGAAAAGATTACCTCACCCATCTTGTCTCTCTAATATCCTGGGACCGACACAGCTACCACAACAGAGCATACTCTCTTGAGCGTGTCGCTTAGTTGCAGATATCCTAGATTTTTCTTGCTACAGTTTGTACACTTACTGTTTATATGCTAAATCTTTTATTTACCAGTATATTACTAGTAAATTGGCAGTTGCATGTCAGAGTGAATTTTAAAACTTTCCTGATGTTTAAAATGAACTCCCCTTCTGTTGACAAGGTTACACAAAAAAATGCTTTAAGTTTAAAACTAGCACCTTTACTTGGCTGGAAGAAAAGTGATATGAATTTAACAAAGTTCTGATAGTTCAAAACCTATGCATTAAACATGTGCAATAGTGAACTTTGTAATATTTATATTTACATATTTAGAGAGAGGTTCCTAGCTAAGATATTTTCCCCTTGAAAAGACCAAAAAAATTAATTGCAAAAACTATACTAATGCAACATTGAGGTTATATAGTTCAGCATTTTTAAGTAATGAATTATGTAAGTATAAATTGAAACAACTGTTTCCTTGTGAGATATGCATTACAGTAATCTGTGATCATGTGTTAGACTCTAGGTTCACGTATATATTTCAGAAATAGCTTGTGATCATAACTAGTGTAATGTATGTGTGCAAAAAATTGAGGATGCACATTGTATTTTAACTCTAGCATTTCTTGACTTAAGTGCCTACTTGCAGTCTAAGTTTTGACATAACTTAGCTTTTACGATTATTAACTTATTTTTGCATGGTTAAGTGCTACTCTGATTACATATAATTCAGTAGATAAAGTCAAATCCAGCAAATTTATACCATATTTTTATTTTCCACACTTTTCCTGCCTCAGAGTTAGAACAATCCCTTTTTCAGGCAATAGCAGCATCCAGGCTACAACAGGTTGGATTCTATCCTGAAGTTGGATTCTACCTTTCCATTTATCTTGGAAATTAATATCAGTTACTCTTTTAGCCTTGCACCAACAAACTCACTCATCCTCCATGTCTCTTTACTCTCAAGCGAAGGACCATTCCTTCACTGTATATAAAACTACTTGCTGGATTCTTCACATGATATCTAGCTTCCTGATATTGCTGACGTCCTAACTCCTTATCCCTTTAGCATAGTATGCACAATGCTACAAAAAGATGTCTTAATAAATTTACATTTTAATTGTATTTAGTACTAATCTTATTTCTGCTTTACAATTCCTGTTTTTAAATGCATTATCTAACTATATAATTTTCAATAAAGTCTTTGCTTGTTTGTTTTGCAGCAGGTCTTTCCTATACTAACTATCATACACTCTGTGGCTAGCAAGGATAATACTAACTTTTTCTCAAGAAAACATTTGAATCTCTGACCATTCTGGTACTTGAAAATACTGCCTCACCTTTATAATGAAGCTGGGGAAATGTACAGAGGCACCCCAAGGAAAACTGAACTTTTTTTATAGACTAAAAACACTGTGGTACAAGAATTATACAGGACAGATCTAATAATTGTAAGAGTGTCCTCAGTATACTATTTCGTCTTACATAATTACATGTGAAAGGAAATAACATAATAAACTTATGTTGCTCGCTGGCTGGGGAGGCGGGGGTGAACCTAGGTTTTTAAAGGTCTGGTATTTTTAGACCTGTGGATGGTTCACTGCTGCTTTGCAGCTAGCATTAAAGAGCTTCTTTTACAAAGCCAGCTGTTGAGAGATTTGGAATTAGTTGGTCTCTTAGGTATCATTGTTTTGCCTAAATCCCTTAAAAAACTGATACCATAAAATTAGTACTATGTCTCTGTTACAACAAACTTTTTGCTTTGTCCTTGACGGACCCTCTGTTGTGGATCTCCTTTATTATTTTAATGTATCATTATGCAATTATGTAGTCTTGCTATCTGTCCATTTTAAGTTCATTCTCTCTCTCTCTCTAAAAACAAACTGGTGTGTGTGTGAAATATAAATAACATAGATGCATGAGGCAATTAATCTCGTTTTTTGTGTGTTCTGGGGCCTGTGGGGAGAGAAGGCTGAATATGTGTCACCTGTTCCTTCCCCCCCACAGTAGCTCTTCTTGTGGACTAGCAGGAACAGCAGACTGAAACCAAGGCTGTCAGTTTGACTGATGCTGCTTGCACTGGCAACCTTTGCAAGTGCTTTGTTCAGTAACAGGAGAACAACGGATCCAGTGTTTTTCTTCCCAGTTGTGATTCTCTTGCATAAGATTATTAGGTATTTGTTTTGTGGGACACACACTGCGTAGAGATGGCAATGTGCTATCCCATGATTCATGAGAAATTCAAATCTTCTCTCCACGTGTCTTTTTCTGTTTATGAAAATTATCAAGAGAATACACGTACTGCAAATTCTTTAAAGGTGTCAGAAAATACCTATACACTTCTTGAAGTACTAACTGTAGATATTTCTCAAACCAACCTAGTTTTCTAATTATAGTATCCAATTTAACTCTCATTGACTTTGGGAGTGGGACAGGAGGTGGACTATGTACACACAGTTGGAAGATAGTTTAAAAAATACAAAGAAATATAAAACACAAACATAACCACATTCTTCTTCTTTAAATTACCCCCCGATTACACATAAGAAAGAACTTGTGTATGGAATTGCTGAACATACGGTGTGTGTCGCAAATGTGCTCTTTTTGTGCCAACCATACAAGATGGAACTTTATGGTTCATTGATTTAAAGGTTACGTGCATTTTAAAATCATATGACAAGTCTATGGGGGTGGAGGAAGGGATTCAGAAGTGAAGAGACTAGATAGACACCCAAAATTATAACTGTATGAATACTCCAAAATATTAAAAATATTAACTTTAAAAAGATCCAAAAATGCACCCCGCAAGCAAGCAAACAATAATACCACAAGAAAAAGAATAGTTTCTTAGGAAGTACTAAAATTTAATCAGGAGGTAGAAAAGCTTCCCTGAAAACTCTGTATCTGCTATTACAAAGTAATCTGTAAAATAAATAAAACAATGATGAATGAAAAGAATTTTGTTTTCCCATTCACTTTGTGCATTTGACAGCACTCTGTATACATCCAATTTGACTGTGTTGCTGACACAGTTGCATTATTTGTCCCCAGATCAGTGTATAAGAGTGATGTGCATACCCTTCTTTAGACTCAGCAAGAAGGTGGTGTTCGCTGCTCATACTGAAAAGTCAGGGAGAAAAAGGAGAGGGAATGAATCACTGTATGTTAGTGTTGCTTTCTTGCCTGCCTTTACAAATGAGGCAAAGAACAGAAAAAGCCCTTAACTTTTAAAAGAGGGGTGTGTGTGTGTGTGTGTGTGCGCGTGCGCCCGTGTACGCACTCTCTCTCTCCCTCTGTATGAATATCCCTTTAATACATAAGAAAATTGATTTTAAATTAGTCAATATATAAAAATATAGATTAAACTGAGTCCCTTTCAACTTTAACATGCACACATCAGAAAACGTGCGAATACCAGAAATAAAGCTTTTTTTTACTCTAAATGGATGAATTTAAAAGAACAGAATAAGTTACATGGTCTGTGGTACTGCGTACTACGAGTGATACCATCACCATAGGCTGTGGTGCACCATTTCCTCATTCCTGTATTATGAGGCTATGGCAATTTTATTATTCTACTCTGTTATAACTTATTGCCTATTTACCATTTTAATAATTTATTTAGTGAACTTGTATTATGGGTTGGTGTATAATTTGATACAAATAATGGATAAACAACATAGAATTAATAGGATGGACTTGTATTGGGTTATTGTGACAGGGTAAACCACCAGAGTGGAACTCTACTACTTTATCAGAGGGAATCTTCTTATTAAGCAAATTAATGTTACTATTTTGTGGTTTGGTTTTGAATATCTCTAACAGGGTTTTGGAAAAGTCTTTAGGCTAAGTGGTGATAGTAATGCGTTGATTTGTATTATTGTAGATATGTTTAATATCACTGGTGATTAGAATATTGAATGTAAACAAATGTTTTGGACATTTCAAATCTAAAACAAATCCACAAATATGAAACAATGTATAATAATCCTATTGGAGTTCTGATGACATGTTCCTTGGGCACCGCTCTTGAGTTAGTGGTGGTAATAGCCTTATTGGGATTACTGTTTTGTAATGGATGGTAACTATATTTTAATGTGTGTTCAGATTTGTCTCTGACTTCCTATCTTCCTTCCTTCCTTCCTTCAGTCCATGTTAGGCATGCATTGTGGCCAATATCATTGAAATAAAGAACTGGTTTGGAGCTGTTGCTATTGAGTAACTAAGCATTTTGTTTGCGATTTGTGTATGCTTCAGACACAGTGCCTCTGAATGCTTTGGTCCTTCCCTTTACATGCTCCAATCTGGGCATACCATCTGTGAAGTGTGTTTTGGATTTTCTAGGTTAAAGGGTGCAACACAAATGAAATATTGGTTAGTGTGGAGTTTCATATTCATTTTAGTTTGTTCTGCAAACATTAAGTTGGATTTTTCATCATTTTTTAAAAATTATTTTAATGTATTCATATACAAAATCTGCAGCCTTACCAACTTTGGCTGTGATCTGAAAGCTATAAACTGGAGTAGGCATAATAAGTATTTGGAATGCAAAACTCCAGTTAAAACATCATTGTACAGTAAGTGCTGTTTGTGATGCAGTAGGTGGTGCTCTTGCTTTTTTTGAGTCCGTACTGGACCAGCAAACTAACATAATGTAGGGAGGTGTAAAATTAAGGTTCTGACCTTGTTTATTAAAGATCCTAGGATGTCTTTTGTAAGATCCCTGGCATTAACCCCCATTTCCTATCTAAATTAAGCAATAATATTTTCTCTCTAAATTTTCTTTGAAGTTTTAATTGATTACGGTTGTCTCAACTTCCCATCAAAACTAACAGTGCACAGTAAACAGCTACCACATTCCATTTCAGAAATGGCTGATTTTAGTGGTGAGTGAATTGATATTTATAGTTTTTTGTTTAGTGGTTTTTTTTTTAAAAAAAAACCCAAAAGAAATCCAAGGTTCTCTTAACTGTGTCAAACTTTGGTTTTAAAAATCAGTTTGAGTTTATGAATGTAGAAAGGTGCCTGAAATTGATATAACCTTGTGTCCTTTCACATACATTTAAATGTAAAGTTCTGTTGCTGAAATTTGAGTTTTAAAGTGGCATTTACTGTTCTAGCTGTGGTGAGTTAAGTTCCATTTCAATGGGAATTTTAATGATGGAGATCTAAATCCCTGAAAATAAATAGCTGAAGAGGTGCTTACACAACCTTCATTAAAACAGCACAAATGAATTGCTGTAGTGCCAATCAAATGGAATACATAGATTAACTACTTTGATTGTTGCATACTACTGTCACAATATTTTTCACTCTTGTATCCTGTAATGTTTGGTCATAATACCAGAATGTCTTGTCCTAATTCGCACTGAGAGAAAAGTCTGCCTGTAAAAGAAGGCAGATGTCTAATTGAAAACTGGAGCCATGCTAAACAGCATTAGATGCTGAATCTCCCTGGTAAATAGGGTAACAAAACCTTTTATCCCACTTAAAATTTTAACTTTGTTCCCTCTCGTTTTGCAAGTCCTTGAAGAGCAGTCCTCTTCAAAAAAAACAAAAACAAAAAAAAAACCAAAAAAAAACCAAATTTCCCTCTGCTAGAAGGCCAAGCCCCACTAGCCTTAATTCTGGTAGTAACACTCACTAATCATCCATCTATATTGGAGTGAATAGGGCTTGACTTTGGGAATGACGTTTGTTCTTATTACAGAGCCTTCTAAAGGTTTTTCTCATGCCTCTTTAATATGCTCTGGGGAGGTTTGTGTGTCTGTACTTGATCTGCAAATATGGTAAAGCAATTTCCACTTTCCAGCCCTGATTACTGTTGGGTGTGATATCATCAATAGAGCACATGCTGAGGCATATCACAGGGAAGCTGGCAATCACTTTGAGGAGGATTTGCTCTCAAGGACTTTCAAATATAAGTTAAAGCATTTTAGCACAGCCATAATTTTACTACATTGTGTGTGTGTGTGTGTGTGTGTCTGTGGGGCATCTAGCACATAATCCTAAAGTAAATATGTGCTTATATATTTTGCAGTGAGACAAGTCCAATTTAGGATTCCCAATCAGCATAGGTATAGAGCAGACAATTACAAATACTTATTTTACATTTTAATACAAAACATTTGCAAAGTAGTGTCACCTTAATTTACTTAAGTCCTTAGTTTAGGGTTTTGTTTCTTCTGCTAAAATTCACTCACAACAGTCTAGAACAATGCAAAGACATGGCTGTGATGTCATCAGCTGTTGCAGAGGACCCGTAGGTTTCTGATGTGAAGGTCTGGTAGGTAAGTAAAGGTGATACTGAAATTGAAAGGACCCTATTAATTTAAACATTATTTTTAAACCCCAGTTCCGTGAGCATTCTGCCAGCATTTGTAACTCTCTCTATTTATTTGGTTTAAAATGTTTATATTTTGCCAAGCAAATAGCATGAACTATGAAGACCTTTACAAATGACAGCTTGAGAGTATGCATGTAGAACGTAGTCATCCCTTGATTACTGGCAAGTGTAAGGCTTCCCCAGAAAGTCAAAAGGTGCTGCCTGTGGGATAGCCATGGAAGACAGAAGTTCAGGTCTTGAAACATTGTTGTCTGTGAGGATAGGTGAAGAGTAGTTGCTCCTAGAGCTGCCTTTTGTAATGGATTAGGGAACACAGAAAAGAGAACTCATGGTAAGCTGTTGGATTTGCCTGAAAAATAACCTGTTTGAAGACACCCATTCAAATGCTGTTTGACAGTGGTATGTAATAAAGAACAATCAAATAACATGGGGTTTTTTTGGGGTGGGGGGGTGTCTTTCTGCCTGTCAGAGAGAATGTGGTAAGGGGTCCACTCCCATAGCTCTGCACCCTTCCCTTACTGCTTTTGTGGCGAAATCTGTGTCTTTGTTTTCAGTGAACCCACCTCATATGGGATTCCACTCCAAGGTAATAGTGGTTCATCACTCCAGGGTACCTTTTTGGCTGGAGGCTGGTTACCAAATTAAGGGAAGCTCTTAGATTCAGTAGTGGCTGTACGATATCTCCTTCTAGAGCAGGGGTAGGCAACCTATGGCACACGTGCCAAAGGCGGCACACAAGCTGATTTTTCAGTGGCACTCTCACTGCCTGGGTCCTGGCCACCGGTCCCGGGAGCTCCACTGCTGGCCTGGGGTACCGGCCGCCGGCCATCTGCCAGCCTGGGATTCCATCCGCCGGCCCCAGGGTCTCTGCCACCTGTCTGTGGGGCTCTGCTGCCAGCCTGGGGTCCCGTCCGCCAGCCCAGGGCTCTGCAGCCTCCCCCCGGCTTTGGCCCACTGGCCCCAGTCTGGGGCAGTGAGGGGTGCAGACAGGGGCAAGAGGGGGCGCAGCTCAGCACCCCCACCTTAAAAATTTGTTCCAGCACCATTGTACTAGGATATTTTAAAGTCCTGATTTGCTGCTTACATCACTATCAAGCCATGTGGAACAGCGTGCTGCGTTTGATGTTGAGATTAGAATGTACAGGCAAGTACTGGAATCAGAATTTTCTGACAGATTTCAAGATTTCCAGCGATTTGGCCCAATGCTTTCTTTTCTAATTAAACCTGAAAAGTTCAACAAAAGCAACTTGGATTTGTCTGTATTTCAGTGGATGGGCGTTGAAGATTTCGAAATGCAGCTCATTCAGTTAAAAAGCTCAGAATTGTGGGCATCAAAGTTTGGAGATCTGCAGAGTGCACTTGAAGCTACCAAGTGAGATCCTGGGGCCTCTGTTCTGACCTGCTGGAGGTCCCTGCCAGTGAAATTTAACTGTTTGAAGAAAATTGTGTTTGCAATGCTTTCAGCATTTGGATCCACATACCTGTGTGAACAGGTATTTTCACACATGAAATCTGTCCTCTGTCCCTCTCTGAGCCGGTTAACAACTGATCACTCAGAAGCCTGTGTGCAGCTTAAAGTATCCAAATATATACCAGACATTGGATAACTCGGCAAGGAAAAGCAAGGGCAAGGATCACACTAAACTGATAAGATCTGCATTTTAATTTAATTTTAAATGAAGCTTCTTAAACATTTTAAAAACTTATTTACTTTACATACAATAGTTTAGTTATATATTATAGACTTATAGAAGGAGACTTTCTGAAAACATTAAAATGTATTACTGGCACGCAAAACCTTAAGTTAGAGTGAATAAATGAAGATTCGGCATACCACGTATGAAAGGTTGGTAACCCCTGTTCTAGAGGATGGGGTCATGGGACCTTTTCTCAGGGGATCTGTCAAGTTGGTCCTTCCCACCTGGAGAAGCTTTGAACCCCAGGTTTGGTGTGTGGGAACTGTAGGGGAAGAGAGCCTATGGCCTTATTGGGGGCCAGCTCAGGAATTTTTTTCAACTACCCTCCACATGGATGGAGTGGTACTCTTTTGCGAAGAATCTGGCCATCCAGAGCTCCTCAGATCTGTGTCCTCTGGATCTGTTGTCATTGCAGACAGTGATGCCTGAAATGTTATCTGAAGAAGGAGCCAAGGAGGTTGCTCCCCTCTTTGAGCAGGAGTATTTGGAAATGGACTATGAACCTGATTTAGCATTGAATGAACACATGGGGTGACCTCTGCCTCCTTTCCTTCTGAAGACGCTTCACAGTTCCTCAGTTTGGTGGATAATATGGTGTCCACTTTAAATCTTCCTGCAGTACCCGTGGAAGAGTCTTCTCACTTGGTGTCTGATATCCTTGGTCCTACCTCAGGGAATAGAATATCCCTGCCCATTTTTGGATAGTTTGCTATAGCCAGCTATCTCTGTGTGATCCATGCCTGTTTCTTGTCAGCCTGTTCATAAGAAAGCTAATAAGTTGTATTCGATACCTTCTGAGGGGGTTTCCTACTTTCATACCCACCTGGTCCCACATTCACTGGTAGTGGCTGCTGCCAGTAACAGGGCAAAATCTGGATAATTGCACTCCACCCTAGCTGATAAAGAAAGGAAAATAATTGATTCATTGGTGAAACAGCTATACTCTTCATCATTCCTTGGTATTAGGGTGGTGAATTATCGGGCAGTCATGGCCCTCTACCAGTTCCATTTATGGGAAAAGATAACATTTGTCCTTACAGGATTTAGTTGACAAGAAAAGGCTTCCAAATGCCATATTGGTGGAGGGCCAAAATGTAGCCCAGCATTCCCTCAGGACCTCTTTTGACACTTCAGACTCTGTTGCCAGAGCATTGCCTCCTGATGGTCACAGCAGATGCCATGCATGGTTTTGTTTTTCCTCCCTGACTCTAGACACACAGATTAAGTTGGAGGATCTCCCCTATGAAGGGAAGGGCCTTTTCAGCGAAAAGACAAATTATTGGAAAAATTTAAAGGACATAAGATTGCAGGCTTCTCTCTAAAATCTGACTTCCTCTGCCACTTTGTTTTTCCAGTACCAGAGACCCTATCCCCAGTTTTCATCATCTGTTTTTCATCATTAGAGAAGCCAACGGTATCAGCAGCTTTCCAGAGCCAACATAGTAAGAGGCCCTTAAAACTGAGGTCTAAATAACCTACTTCTTTGTTAAGGAACAGCAAGCCTCAATTTTAGCGAGACTATCAAGAGTTGAGACTCAGTCAGTCTGCCCTCTTCTTTGGAGAGAAGCTAGGTCATTTTATCATGCATTTAACAAGCATGGAGACTAATTATGTCAAACCAATGGGTTATCGAGACCATAGAAAGTGCTATGTACAATTCAAAAGATGTCCCCCCTCCCATTTCCCTATACTTCCCTCTTTAAGAATCCCTCTCATGAGACTATTCTCTTTCAGAAGTAGAAAAATTGCTCCTGATAGAATCAGTCAAAGAAGTCCCTGAATCTCTGTGGTGTCATGGCTTTTATTCCTGGTACAGAAGGAACACGGTGTATATTTGTCCAATACAGGCTTAAGGGACTCGAACACATAGGTTTGGAAATCCTGGTTCCATATATTAACTTTAGCCTTCATAATCCCTTTGCTATTGATCATGGGTTGATTTGTGACTTGAATTAAAGGATGTGTATTTTCATATTTCAATTTTTAATGCTTATCACCAGTACTTCCATATTTTGGTGGCTGGATGCCATTTCCAATATAACCTGCTTCCATTTGGCTCCTCTACACACCCAGAATGTATACAAAATGCCTCTCTGTGGTAGCAGCTCATTTGAGAAATCAGGGTATTTTCATTACCCTTGGCTATTGAAGGCTAATGTATGTGAGGATCTGTTAAGCCATTTTGTTTTTTTACAACTAATTTCTTTTTAGGTCAATTATCTGTCCTACTCAATGGATTCCCTTTGTAGGTTCTATACTGGACTTTGTGGAAGGCAGAACTTTTCTATCAGATGATAGGTTTCTCAAGATGAGCCAGTATCTATTAAAGATTCTATAGGGTTCCACTCAGAGAGTGAAATACTTCTAGGGTCTGATGGCAGCCGTTACTTACATGACGCCGTTTGCTTGTCAGAGAATGAGATCTAGGAAGCACTAGATATCTCAGGTCAACAGAACAAGTCAGGATAACATCCATATGTTGATCACCATACCTCAGAACATCATAGCCTTCCTGAAATGGTGGTCAGTAAGAACAAATTTGTCCAGAGATTTACAGTTTAACCCCAGGACCTGTCTCTGGTAATGTTGGATGCATCAAACAAGGGTCAGTGGGGGCTCATCTGAATCAGTTGACAATTCAAGGTCATTGGTCTTATCAAGAGACCCTGCAAATAAATGTGTTGTAACTGAGAGCTGTTCATTTGACCCTTAAGTCATTCCTTCATCACCTACAAGGAGGGTTGTGCAGGTGATGGCAGACAATACATTGGCAATGTATTGTACCAACAAGCAGGGGAGTGCTCATTCTGCTCTCCTGTGTTCAGGGGCTGTAAATCTATGGGATTGTTGTATCCTTCCTGGTGTCTGTCCCTGTGGCCCTGCATCTGGTAGGGACAAGCAATGTAGTTGCAGATTGGTTCAGCAGAGAGAGCTCTCAGTGCATTAATGGCCTCTAAAGGATCAGTCGGTTCAGACCATATTCTCCAGCTGGGATGGACCAGATGTGGACCTGCTCACAATGAGGCCCAACAAAAAGTATCTCCTCTTCTGTTCCAGAGCTGGCAGGTACAGTCTGTTCCTGCCTGATGCTGTGCTACTGCACTGGAGGAAAGGTTTCATGTATGCTTTTCTTCCCTTTCTGTTGATCTAGAAGCTAGTGAGTGAGAGACACCAGGACAGGGCTTGGATGTTTCTCATTGCCCCAGTTTGGCCGTGGTAATGGTGGTTTATGCATCTCCTTCAGTTGTCCAGCAGAGTCTTTGTATCTCTTCCTCTGTCACCAGACCTACTGTTTTAGCAGGAGGGCGAAGTCTTTCACCTAGACCCACAGTCTCTTCACCTGACCAGCTTGGGCGATTGGACCTTGATGCTGTCTGCTCTTGAGCAGTCATGTTCTTTATTTCTGCAGGACACACTAAAATTCTAGAAAACAGTCCACTAGAAATGGTTACCATTTAAAGTGGACCAGATTTCAGGGAGGGATGAAGGAAAAAACCTGATTTCTCCTCAGTCTACTTCCATTCTTTGTGTTCTGGAATACTTAACGTACTTAGTCCCAGGGTTATGTAACTCACTGGTAAAAGTTCATTTGGCAGCCAGTTCAGCATATTATACTTTGTTAATGGGAGATCACTGTTTGTTTTTTCATTGTTCGATCAAAAGGTTTATCAAATGAATGTCCCCCGGTTAAGGATCTCAATTTGGTGTTGACCATGCTGGTAAAATGGCCCTTTGAACTCTTGGCCAAGTGTACTCTCTCTCACTTATCAAGACAGCCTTCAATATTGACATGATGTCGGTCAGCAAATTTGAGTGAATCAAATACCTTTATAGCTGATCCAGCTTTCACTTCTTTTCATAAAGACAAATTAGTTCTCAGATTTGATCCCAGGCTCTTTCCTAAATTGGTGTCTGATTTTCACATTAATCAGATTTATTAATTTGCCAATTTATTTTTGCTAAACCTCATTCTAATAAGAGGGAGTATGTTCTATGTACTGTGGATGCAAGAAGGACCCTTGCTAATTATTGAGATGGAACTAAGTGTTTTCGTAGATTGTTGAGTGAGTTTGTTCATAGAATCATAGAATATCAGGGTTGGAAGGGACCTCAGGAGGTCATCTAGTCCAACCCCCTGCTCAAAGCAGGACCAATCCCCAATTTTTGCCCCAGATCCCTAAATAGCCCCCTCAAGGATTGAACTCGCAACACTGGGTTTAGCAGGCCAATGCTCAAACCAGTGAGCTATCCCTCCCCTTCACTAAGTGCTATTGTTAGTGTAAGATACCATATAAACCATTCAACTGTTTTTGTTTTTCTTCCCAGATTATATCCTTATGGGTTAAACAATGTATTGCTGAACATTACATGCTAGAAGAAGGTTCTGTGCCAGCTTTGGTTTGACCACATTCCACAAGAGTGGTGACTATTTACTTTGCTTGTCTTAGGCAGATACCAGTTGTTGAAATTTGCAGGGCTGCAACCTGAATTTAGGTGCACACTTTCACTAAGTGCTGTTGTTTGGATCTGGCCTCTAGAGCACACCCTGTATTTGGTAGTGTTGCTGCAGTGTCTATTCAATTAGGGCTCTGTTTCTGCCTCTAGGTCACTTTTCTGCATTAATCATCAGTCTGTCCCATAAGTGGGGAATATGCAAAGCTTGTCAAAGAAGAAATGAACTTGTAACTGAGATTCTTCGAGGTAGCTCTTCATATTTGCACTTCTTACCCATCTTCCCCACTCTCTGAGCCCTTGTTTATTCTGTGTCTCTGGCTTTGCACTGGAAGGAACTGTTGGGGGTAGGTGCTCCTCCTCCTATATAGCCTCACCTTCAGTACATCAATGATACTGAGGGGAAGGAGGGGGGTGAGAGTTCTCCAGTTTAAAATGCTAGAAGAAGGTTCCACGTAAGGCACCATAAGGTGGTGCAGTACTCATAAGTGAATATGCAGAGCTATCTCGAAGAATCTCGGTTAGAAGTAACCTTCATTTATGAAGAGACCCTTAAACCATAAAACCTGTTATAAAATGACAACTGCCATAAGTGGCAGGAGGCCTAGTACAAAAGCAATATTCTTTGTAGCCTCCATATCCAAAAGTCTTACAGAGGGGAATTCCTTCCTTCCTTCTGGTGGAAGACAAATAAGATCTTTTCTCCTTTTCCTTTCTACAATTAAAGCAGTTGATATAACTTCCTCAAAGATAACACTTATGTCAGACACTCTGTCTCTAGTTTCCTATCTGAGGTAACAGAGAGGTGCCAAGAGTTAGAATATTCACCAAGTAACCGTGATAGTCCAGTGAGCAGAGGCAAATTCACAGTTCAATAAAAACAATGGGTGAAATTGTGGTGGTGTTGTGTTTTAAATATAACTTTTTGTTAGTTATGGTGAGTTCAGCTTAATTGATTGCATGATCTGGCCTGGATGCTTTTAAAGGCTTTCCTAAAAGCCAAAGGCATATTGGTCTATCAGAAATATCTATGAAATAAGTTGAATTGAAAATTCGAAATATTTGTGATAATCCTAGACTACAATCTATTAACATAATAGATTTGAGGAAGTGTTTTACTAATCAGTGGAATGTGACCCAAAAATTCTAGCATGGGAAGCGATAGAATTAGAATTTGCTGTTTTTATAGATTCCTATATTGTTGACTGCTTTATTATTTAAAAAATAAATCAAACCTAAAGTTCCCTTTATCATGCTGAACAAATTAACTTAGGCCTTGTTACTGTAACTTCATAAAAATGTCAGTACAGAATCGAATATTGAATGCAATAGCTTCTTTTGTACATATTGTATTATAAATCTGAATTAATATCCTGGCCTGTCTAGGGGACTAGTAGTCAATCTACAGTCTAGCAACTCTAAATTTGATGGTTTGTTTCTGAATAACCACTACTAAAAGAGAGTCAGTACACTGGGAAAGGCTGCACACCCAAGCAGATGAAAACGTTATTAGCAGTAAGTAGAGGTCCTGTAGGAAATGAAAAGGAAAAAAGGCGTGATCGCAAAACATGCTGCATCTTGGAGGTTAAATGTATGAATAAAATGAGAATTGTTAAAAATCAAGCTGAATTAACTCTTGCCAAGGAAATTAAATAATGAGTTTTTTTTATTTTAAGTTATAAGGGAAAGGGAAGTGAGGAAGGATGAGGTTGGGCCACTATGCAGTGGAGATGGGGGAGGAGATTTAAAGATAATTTAGTTTTTGGGCCATACCTAAATTAATACTTTGCCTTAGTTTTCAATAACAATAACAACTGAACATGGGCATGAAGGCAGGTTGGCTGATGGAAATAAGTGTAGAGAAATGGAAGATTCCATATCTGAGGTGGAAAAAAGCTTAGCTTAGCCCATGTCTACCCAACAAACTAGGAGTGGGCTAATGAAATTTGCTGCAGATACAGAGTTGGAGGGCATCATCAGTACACAGGAGAATCGTGGTGTTGTACGGAAAGATCTGGATGACCACGAAGACTGGAGTAACAAATAAGAAGAAATTCAATAGTACAAAATGCAGGATCAGGCACTTGATCTTGTCTTGATCTAATAATAGGGTCTAGTGATAGGAATTTCTACCGTAAACTGGGGGCTCATTGGTTGGAAATGAGAGAAGAAGAGAGACCTGACTGTGTTGGCAATCACCAGATAAGTGTGTGAGCCGCCAATGTGATGCCGCTATGAAAAAGGCAAAGGTGATCCTGGAATTTATCCGGCAAGGTGTTTTCAGTAGAGAGGGAAGTATTCATGCCATTCTGTAAGGCACTAGATCTAGAATATTGATACAATTTTGGTCACTCATGTTCAAGGAAGATGAATTCAAACTGGAACAGGTACAAAAAAGAGCTACTCCTGAAGAGCAGGGGAATGGAAGGCCTAGCTTATGAGAGGAGACTGGAAGTGCTTGGCTTGTTTAGCCTAGCAAAATGAAGGCTGAGAGCATGTGTGAGTGCTCTTTATATATACAGCAGAGGGGTAAACACTGGAGAGGATGAAGAGCTATTTAAGATGAAGGACAATGTTGGCACAAGAACAAAGGAGTATAAACCAATTCAGGCTGGGAATTAGAGGGCGGTTTCTAACCATCAGAGGAGTGAGGCTTTGGAATGGCTTCACAGGAAGAGTAGGTTTCAGAGTAGCAGCCGTGTTAGTCTGCATTTGCAAAAAGAAAAGGAGTACTAGTGGCACCTTAGAGACTAACCAATTTATTTGAGCATAAGTTTTCGTGAGCTACAGCTCACTTCATCGGAGGAGTAGTGGAGGCAAACTACTTATTAGTTTTGAGAGAGCTGGACAAATTTATGAATGGGATTGTATGCCAGGATTGCTTCTGATGTTGGGGGACAGGGCTCGGCAGTCCTGGGGTTCTCTTCTGGTTAATGTCTTTTGTTCCTAAAAATCTCATTCCTCAGGGCTTTAGCAGTCACCAGTAGGGGTCAGGAAGGAATTCTCTTCCCTCCCTTACTCCCATGTGGCAGGGACACTCACTCACTCACTCTTACTTTCAGTTGCATGGTTGGTTGGTTCTTCCTCACAGACTCAGGGTCTGATCGCCGAAGGAATTTCTCCCCAGGACAGATTGGCAGTGACCTTGGATTTTTGGTTTTTGCTTTGTTTTGTTTTTGCCTTCCTCTGCAGTGTGTGGTGTTTTGACGGGATTATCTGGGTATATCTCACTTTGGCCTGGGCTACGCTGTGGGGAGTGGGGGGTGTGTTTCCAAACTAAGATACGCAACTTCCGCTATGCAATTCGCGTAGCTGAAGTCGAAGTATCTTAGTTCGAGTTACCTGGCTGTCCTCACAGTGGCAAGTTGACCGCGGTGGCTACCCCGTCGATTCTGCTTACTCCTCCTGCCGAGGTGGAGTACAGGTGTCGATTTGGGGATTGATTTATCACGTCTAGGCGAGACACGATAAATTGATCCCCGATAGATCGATCACTACCCGCCGAGCCGGTGGGTAGTGAAGACGTATCCTTAGTCAGCTCTCTACTATTGCAGGGAGCTCTGGCATTGGTGCCCCCTTGGTCCCTCTTATTTTCTGCCTGTGGCACAGAATAGTTTAGTCTCCTGGAGGCTGTAAGTTTGGTTGTTGAATATAGTGTGTGGGTGCTGAATGGTGGTTGGTGGTTTGTGATATACAGGACTAGATGCTGGTGCTCCCTTCTAGCTTTAAACTCTCTCTGACTCTAAAATGGCATAAGATTGAAGCTGCATTAAATTTGAAAATGTATTTCTGAACTAGATAATTTAGTCCACAGCTTTTTCCCATTTTTTTATTAGTCAGTTGAAAGGCTTGTTACATCTGAATTTTATAAAGCAAAAGTTCTTATTCCACCATAGAGTATTAGCTCTTGGGAGAGGAGAGCTTGGTGGAATTAAAATGTGCATCTATGAAGGAGAGATGGTAAAGCAACAAAATGATCCAGCTGGTATGTGTTCTATAAACACACACACAATAGTTAACAATATGCAAATTTACAGAGTGGATCAGGCCAAGGCAGTACATACACACACCATTCCTTATGGGCAAAGAAGAATACATAGAACACTTAAGAGAAACATTTTAACATCCGTTTGGACAAAGTATCATTTTGGTATGTACCATGACTCAGTTAACATCCGATTTAACACATCGGTGAAAACAGAGTGCACTATCTACACTGGTGCTTTACAGCACTGAAACTTACTGTGCTCAGGGGGGTGATTTTTCAATCCCTGAGCGAGAAAGTTTCAGTGCTCTAAATTGCCAGTGTAGACAAGCCCTGAGAAGGAATACCACGTGAAAACCCATTAGCCTGTTATTAAAGTGTGATCATAATAGGGTCTGTATGGTGTGAAAATGTTTTGCAACCTCACCCAGCATTAAGAGCACAATCCAAGGTTGCTCTTCCTGGAGCGTGTGACTATTTTCTTTGTCTTATTGTGAGGGTAGATACTAAATTCTGTTTTCATTCTGCGATTGAAGGAGGATGTGGAGACTTTTCATCTTTCTTAAAACGTTACATAATTTCAGAGCTAATCAAGAAAGGATTCATTTCAGTCTTCTCTCAGAATTTATTTTTATTTCCCCAATTTCAGTTCTCTATGAGCTTGAAAACTGAATGTGCTGTTTAAAGCCATGCTCAGTTTGGTTCCCTTCCCAATCAAGATTTTGGCTCCAGAGCAAGTAGATGCCCAGGCTAATGTTTATTAACAGTAGTTAAATCGTATCTGTTACCCATTTATCCAGAGGAGGAAAAATATGAAATGGGAATTTCTCTGAGGGACGAAGCTTGGAAACAAATCTGTCAAAATCTAGGGTATTGGGCACACTTCCTCTTTTTCCAACAAATGTCTAATTCAGAACATTTTAAGACTTTGCTGAACCAGTCAGATGACAGTAGATGAGCATTGTGGACAGTGTAAATGCTAGCTACGCATCCATTCACATCTCAGTGTTAAACATCTTTTGCCCCATCAGGTGACTGCTCACACTTGGACAGTTATTTGCAAACAAATCTCAGAAACATGAAACTACCTCATTATTGCTGTTAAATTCTACCTCCTCAGCCTTGATGGTTGACCTTATAAAATCCTAGCTTTAAAAATTACCTGACAGCTTTTAGCTTTATGCAAATGATTTACTGAGACATAAGCACTTACAATTAGATTGCTTACCTTGAATTATGTGGTTTGGAGGGAGTGTTCTGCATGCTGTGCTCGAAAGTTTTGTGGTTTGTTTGTTTGTTTGTATTTTATGTTAATAGTATTCCCATTTCATCCAGTTTTTATACTTAATCATTTTCCTGTTGTGAGGATATGCTTTTGAAAGAGAGATTAGAACTTCCTCTAATAATGTCTTCTCAAAGATCACTGCAACCAGTCTGACCCTGCTTTAACTGATAAGGAAAGAAGGAAATTTTCATGATTATAGTTAAGTTTTTAAAAAACAGTGTTCTGTTATATTTTAGGGCAAAGCCTCAGTATGCAAGTTTAACTGTGGAAATAGTTTTCTGGCAATGAGTTGAAATGGTGTGTCCTACTTGAGGCTCAGCCCATGGTTGTAAGGTCTTACAACCATTTCAGCTGAGTGGGACAAAAATCAGTAGTGAGGACATTGGTGAACTTGGTCACTTAGGGGGAAAAAAATTCAGGTAAGACAAATTTCCCTTTCCTTGGACTATGCAGTCCTCCACTGATGCATACATGCATACAGAGATTTTTGTTGTAAGGCTCTATGTACACGTTAGCTGTATTCAAAATAAATACCAATATATTTTTGTCAAACAGAATAGAAGAAAATCAGAGAATTTTTGATGCTGACTTTAGGGAGGTGTTCAAATTGATTAACAATAAAATTATCCATTTTTTATTAACTTGTAAATAAAGTGAAAATAGTTCCCTGTTCTTTCTCTGTAGATATTGAATATTTCAGAGTGGAGAACAAGTTTCCTATTGTATTCACACTCCTGCAATTTTAGATGAAATATAAAAAAGTTAATTTTAAATCTTAAAATGACTAAAAAGAGAGACTTCTCATAGCAGGTAAGTTCAGAGTTCAGGTTGCTTTCCCTTCTTGATCTTCCTTTTGTGTATAATTTGGACCTGTGGGATGCCAATTTTAATATCCCAGTGTGCCCTTGACATCTAGAACGAATGGTAGTGAACCTATAGCTGTAGTACCGATGTTCCAGTTTGGGTTACCGTCTCCTTTTCTGAAGGTTCTTCACGATGATAGCAGAAGTTGCAGCAACCTTTAATATAACAAGCTAGCCATAAATATGCTATTCCGAGGCTAGTTATTTTGGCTCCTTCCTAGATTCCAGAAATACAAGCAGTTTTCTAAATCATTTTAGTTGTTCCAAAATCTGGTCAGCTGTGTCCTGCTTTAAGGACCAATTGTTACATCCTGACCACTGATAACCACTTACAGCCCTTCTAGACTATTGTATAATGCAGGGGAAACACAATGTGTCTGAGGGTATTGAATAAATGTGAGCACCATCATTGGAGATATCTGCCTTTTTCATAATCTGAGATTATTGCATTATTATTACTTCCCTGTGACAGACAAGTAGAAACTCTGGTATTCTCTCTAAATCTAGGCCCTAAATTTCTTTGTCTTGACCAAAATTTAGATCCTCTGAAAATCATTGTTCTATTCTGTGAGGTCAAGGGTCTCTAAAGAATGCTCTGCAACAGATAGACTTTATTATGTATCTCTGAGTCGTCGTATCAAAGAGGTACTCTTTTCCTCTTCATTGCTGAGCCTGTTCCATAAATATCACTGTACTGGGTGGAAAGGTTTCAAGTGGTGTAGTATGTAGGATAGCGTTGTGGTCATCCTACTTTTTTGCACAAACACTATAGACTGATGTTTCTCATGATGACATCTGTTCCCTTCTAGATGCAGCCCTTTCTCTCAGAGCTTGCTATCAATCATATGTTTGGGTGAACTGAGAGTAAAAGAATTTACTACTTGCACAGATGCTTAGTTACTTTCTTATATTCCCAGCTGCCTATTCTGATCTGCATTTTTGTGTGTAAACAGTTCATCCTTGAACTATCTGCTATAATAATAGTTATTTGTTGAGGCTATCTATTAATCATCGACAGATTTTTGTGTTGGAAACTGCGGAAGTCTCTGTTAGGGCTGAGCAGTACATGAGCATGACTGAATGGAAAGGAAGATGCCAGAAATGAAAGTTCTGTGATTCACTGCTTCTTGCTCTCAGAACAGAAGAAACAATCCATCAATCCAGATTGATGGATGAGGATGCAGGAAAAAAAGGCCTTTGAAAGAAATACTTTTTGGAGAGGATATTTAAATGTTCTTATTCTGTATTAAAAATGCAGATGTGAACATTGCATTGATGCATGATAAGTAAAAATGAAACTGACCCTTTCATTATCAAATCTCAATGAAGAGCAAAAAGGAAAATTGGCACAAATGAAAAATATTTCAAAAAATCTTTTTAATGTAAGATGATGACATAATGTAGTTTTCACCCCTCCCCCCATATTTATGTTGACAATGACTTTATTCTATAGATGCTAAAATACTTTCCAGTTGTCTTTTATCATATATGAAACCTTAGGATTCAACATCTGTTTCATTTTTTGTATTGTGGCTTACTGTATATTTGACTCTAATAGAAGCTATTACATCCACTTACTGCTGTTCAAGTTGCTTTTCTGAAGACTAGGATGACTTATTTTCTAAGGCTATGTCTGCACTACAGACCTTACAGCTGCAATGCTGTAAGGTCTCCTGTATAACCACTCTTTGCTGGTAGGAGAGAGCTCTCCTGCTGGTATAATTTAAACCACCCCCAGCAAGCAGTGCTAGAAGTCTCTTGCCAACATAGCACTGTCCACACTGGAGCTTTTTGTTGGCGAAACTTTTGTCAGTCAGAGATGTGGTTTTTTTTCCCCACACTCCTGACCAACAAAAGTGCTAGTGTAGACATAACTTAAGTTTCCAAATTTCCACTATGCTATTCAATAATATTATCTTCTGTTAGCTCGTGTTAAACTAGGATAAGGATAGGAACAGCCACTAGGCCAATCATATCTCCTCGGCATTGCAATTTATTTTAATTCAAGGATCTCTTTTGGGCAACTGTGTAATATTTCTGAAGTGATTCTGTCAGAGAAATTATTACAAACAAAGAAAGATATATGTAAAATCTTTCTATATTTTTGTAACAATATTTTTTGAAAATTGAAAAATGCAATTAAAAAAACATTTCAAAGAGGAATGGCCAAGTTAAAATAACTTTTTTTAAAAAAGTGTAAATATATTTTTAAAATGTCAGTTTTAAACTACATTTTGCTGTACTGTCTCTTCATTTACATTTCTCGCATATTAAACAATGCAGATTAGCAAATTTCACTTTTGTTTATACTCCGTAGCCAAACTTTATTTTCTTACATTCTAATAGTGTTGCATTGTTTGATGGCAGACACCAAATTATTGTTGAAACTGCATAAATAAACTTGAAATACTTAGTAAAATTAGATTTACAAAATCTACATGATAGACCAAATTTGACCTCAAAATGCTCCTGAAATTAAGCTGAAGGTAATGAATTTGTAATAGAACTGTTGGAAAAAAGTTCAGAATATTTTTAGACTGTCGGAGGTAGATTTGAAGTACTGTTTCAGCATAGAATGTTTTAATTTTTTCTTGTAAAATGGATTAGTATTGATATATGCTATTCTTTTCATTGATTCATATAATTTAATTTGCTGATACCTTAGTGAAATCATGTTTTAAAATTCAAGTAAAAATTGGTTGCATTGACAAAACAGAACCTCTTTTTTACTGAAGTGTTTCAACAGAATAGTGTATTTGTTTTCTTTTTTGATAAGAGGAACTGGGATGTGCTTGACTAGTTTTTTCTTTTTTAATTGAGGGATGGGGTGAGAGGGGGCTTTGTCTTTATACCTGTCAGAGCTTGGTCTTGCTACTAAATTGAGGTCTCAGTCCTGCTCCATCCAAGCATGACTAAATCGGAGTGCTTTAGAAGGTAGTCAGTGCTGTTTTTTAATCGATGAGAGGGTCATAATATAGTGGCACAAGGCATTTTTCCACCACCAGAACTGAAAGTGATGCCTCTTCAGTGCAGTCAGTTTATACTTTTAGGAAGTGAGAGATTAGTGCAGGGATGGCCAAACTGTGGCTCTTTTACCATTAAAGTGCGTCTCCTCCCCTCGCCCCCATTCTCCACCAACCAGACTGGGTGGGGAGGCGGGGAGCTCAGGACCTCTGCCTTGCAGCAGGGTGGTGGGGGTGGGGGTAGGAGAGGGGTTTTGAGGTGTCAGCCCTCTGGGGGGCACCTGCCGGGGTTTGAGGCTTCAGCAGGAGCGGGGCTGAAAACCCAAGCCCAGGCGCCTTCTATGGGTCTGAAGCCCTGAGCCCTGGCAGGTGTGCCCCGGCTCTCCAACTTCTGAAGATTGTTGTATGTGGCTTAGAGAGTCAGTGAATTTGGCCACCCCTGGATTAGAGGAACTGAATCTGGGTCATTTGCATGGCATTGCAGAACGTTGCCCCTGTAGGCAACTCAACTGACTCAAGGAATTGTCTTTTAACATGCAAGAGAAAATGGTAATCGGGTGAAGTGAAATGGAATTAGAGTACTACATTAACTGAATGAATATATTTTTTAGTTCTCTTTGCTAAAAATACACCTTTTTTTCTTTCCTTTGGATTGGTCAGGACAGGAGTAATGCAGAGAGTGCGCACACTGAGCCCTTAAGAAGGAGTACATCTTGTTTGTCTCTGCAGTAACCTCTGAGTGTTTTAAATAGCAGCAACAACAGGCTATAAAGGAAAAAGAAAAGGAGTACTTGTGGCACCTTAGAGACTAACCAATTTATTTGAGCATGAGCTTTCGTGAGCTACAGCTCACTTCATCGGATGCATACTGTGGAAACTGCAGAAGACATTATATACACACAGAGACCATGAAACAATACCTCCTCCCATCCCACTGTCCTGCTGGTAATAGCTTATCTAAAGTGATCATCAAGTTGGGCCATTTCCAGCACAAATCCAGGTTTTCTCACCCTCTGCCCCCCCCCCCCCACACACACAAACTCACTCTCCTGCTAGTAATAGCCCATCCAAAGTGACCACTCTCTTCACAATGTGTATGATAATCAAGGTGGGCCATTTCCTGCACAAATCCAGGTTCTCTCACTCCCTCACCCCCCCCCCCCACACAAACTCACTCTCCTGCTGGTAATAGCTTATCCAAAGTGACCACTCTCCCTACAATGTGCATGATAATCAACCATTTCCAGCACAAATCCAGGTTTTCTCACCCCCCCACCCCCATACACACACAAACTCACGGCTGTTACTCTGAAACCTATAAAGGAAAGTTTCTTCTTTTTCTCTCCAGATTACGATGGCTATAATCTGTAGCATTGTGGTCTAAATCTGTAAAAATAAGTGGGAATGGGGAAGAAATCCTATGGACTTTAACAACAATGAAGATAATTCCTGAACAACCAAACTGAGCATTCTCAAAGGTTAACATCTATTCACAGGGTTGTAGATTATTTTGGAAGAGGGACACTGTGTTTTAGTGAATATGATAGTTATTGCCTATCTTGGAAAAATTTAGATTTTTAAAGAATTTTTTTTTGCTGTTTTGGTTAATTATGTACACCTATTTAAAAAGTGTGGTGAACACTCCCACAAAAAAACCTATGCCAGCTACAGAGGCAACAGTCAGTTAAACCAGGAGATAAATTGGAATGTAACAATGTAATTTATAATTAAATCTTTGATGCAGCCTCAACATTAGCAAAATTGAAGAGCAAATCTGTAATGCGCTTCTTAGTTACAAACAGTGGAACGTTTTGTTCTGAATTTCCTCAAGTAATCCTGTAGTTTTACAATTTTAGTTCCAGTAGGTTTTGGGGTAGTGTATTCTCAATATTTGAATCACAGCTGCAATGGAATCTTTATTGCGGGCATGTCTACACTTACCTCTGGAGCGATCGATCCAGTGGGGGGGAGGTCGATTTACTGCATCTAGTGAAGACGCGATAAATCGACCTCCAAGCGCTCTCCTCTCAACTCCGGTACTCCACTGGAGCGAGAAGCATAGGCGGAGTCAATGGGGGAGCGTCAGCAGTTGACTTACTGCAGTGAAGACACCGCAGTAAGTAGATCTAAGTATGTCGACTTCAGCTACGTTATTCACATAGCTGAAGTTGCATAACTTAGATCGATTTTTTCCCTCCTCTCCCCCCCTCCAACCCCCCACTGTAGACAGGCCTTAGTGGAATCTCTAGATGTGTTAATTTTTTCTACCTTTATGGAAATATGACCCCAAGTATCTGAAACTGTATACACTTCTTGTTCAAGACTAAAAATTTACGTATGTGGTTTTAGTTTCTTGTGACCATAGGGTGCAGCTAATTATGTGAAAAGTCAAAGTTCCATACATTTTTTTTTTTAATTGCGGCTTTGCAGCAATATTTTATACAGATAGAAATCATGTTAAGAGATGTACTAACTCAATTGCTAAATGATATTGCCATCGGGCATGGGTCCAACAATAGTCCAGCTATCCTGGGTCCCACGGGGCAAAGGCCAGACCAACCCCTTGCACTACTTGCTTTAACTGTCTTCATGAGACAAACACCTAGTGTATCCTGTATTCTTATCAAGACTTCATGGTATAATAGTAATACGTTTTTCTTGCACCTTTCAGTCCAAAAGGATCCCAAGTTACAGAATAAATGTATAAGGTTTACTTTAACATCTCTGTGGTGGAAATTATGTAGCCCTTCTGAGAACAACCTTTCCTACATACTTGTAGGAGGGAAAGTGAAAAATAACTTTAAGAATTTTGTTATACAGAACAGTTAACCTTTGCTGCTATGGCTACCTCCCAGCTTGGGTAACACCTTAACTGTATGAAAAGTGCCATATACTCTTCCATGCAAAACCTGTGACTTTTACATCTCATCCAGAAGATAGTCCTTCATCAGCACAATGCCCTAGAATACTGTACTGAGTCACAGGTCAGGGTGGATCCTACTATGTCAGTACCGCATCCTGCACCACTTGGGTTTTCCATGCATGTGTCCAATTCAAGTACTGACAAAGTTTCCAAAGAGATTACAATCCAAGAGGGTCCCTTTCCCTCCCAATTTTTCATGCTGTAATTTAAAAAAATTCTTTCTCTATTGGCTTTGATTTTCCTTCCATGATCTCATTCAGTCAAACAAAGCTGATTTGGAGGCCTGCTCCTCTTTCCACTGTCCCCTTGGATCTGGAAGCACAGTTTGACTTCTCCTGCTGTCTTCACTGACTTTTTTCCCCCTGTGTATTATCTCTAAAAACTATTATTATTGATATATGATAAGCCTAGCATTTGCTTGCATTCTGCTCTCAGGGCTGTTTGGAATCATTTTATTTCATCAGCTGAGGATGCCAAATTTCCTCTAAGGTGCAGTAGTAGATGGGGGTTGGGGGTGAGTGCCTGCCCTGTAAGGTGCAGTAATAGAGAGGGGCTAGGAGAGAATAGAAGCCTCCCAAAAGAAGACAGTAGAAGCAAAAAAATAATACAATGCATTATAAATATAAAATCTATTGTTTTCTTATGGTTTAGTACTAGATTTTATTTCCAGTATGTGTTCTTTCCAGAAAAGTCTGTCTTAGTTTTTCTTTAGGTTCAAGAATATTTACTGGTATTGTCTAAACGATATGTTTTGATGAAGTTTTGACAGGCTTTGTTTCTTACTCTATAAAATGTTAAAGTTTGTACATTTAAGAAATTCTTAGCAAGAATTTAATATACTGTAGTTAATGCTTTTATTGCATTTAGTTCTTTTAGTTTTAAACTACTAATGCTCCCTTTTTTCCCACCCAAGAAACTGAACAGTCATGTAAAAATGTGAACTAAGAATGATTTTTTTTAATTGGTTTTTTTTTTTGTAAACTTACCAAACAATGAACTGTCTGTCTTGCTCAGGGTCTCAATGTATCCTTACTAATAACTTTATTAATCTACTTCATTTACAGGAAGTGTTCTTCAGTCAAAGTTTGCTTTCTTCAGCAGAGACAAAAATTTAATGGGCAAAAGTACAGTGTTTAGGTAGGTAGATATTTTCCTGGTGTGCTCAAGGTTCTTCTAGGAAGGACTTCCACTGTAATGGAAAAGGCTTCAGAATGAAAGATATTGTGCTTTAAAAGTACTGTATGATGGATTCCATAATGAAATGATGAGGAAGGTTTATCCGAAGTGTATTAATGTTGTCAATTAGCTACTCTTCAAATTTACATTTGTTAAATGAGACTATAGAAAGTTCTTCAGAATATTGTGTATGTGATGTTTATTTCCTTGTGTACCCTTTTCACTTGGCAAATATTTTTATTTAATACTTGTACAGAAACGAGACTCTTCTTTTTGACTTTCTAGTATTTAAAATCTAGAATGTGAATTTCCTAATAAGTTATGACAGGACTAGACTTCCTTGATTTATCTGATATTTTTCTACATTTAGGGTAGCTGAATGTAATGGGCTTCATTTAAATAATAAAAGGTTTCTTTTCCAGTTTGTAATTGTCTCTGTAATACTCTTTATTGCTAATAATAATTTCTGTTAAGAAACCACCAGTCTGGTTATGAACAGCAGTATGCACAGAAAATAGATAAGCCTTACATTCCTTTTTAAAGATGTTTTCTTTACCCTCTTCCAAAACAAACTCAAAACGTGAACTAAAGCTTTTTCAAATTAATATTGTCGAGTTTGCAAATATTTTATTGGATTCCTTTGCATTTCTTCAGATCAAACAAAACTTACAGGTTAGTAATAGTTCCTGAAAAGAGTGTTCATTTAATGCTCATTAAGAAAGGAAAGAAAGAAAAAGAGACACGTTTCTTTATAATTATGTAGGGTATTTCTTAAGTGGCATTACATTTAATTCAAATAAAAAGCCTTAGGGCTCTACTGTTAAAAGTTTCAGAGTAACAGCCGTGTTAGTCTGTATTCGCAAAAAGAAAAGGAGTACTTGTGGCACCTTAGAGACTAACCAATTTATCTGAGCATCCGATGAAGTGAGCTGTAGCTCACGAAAGCTCATGCTCAAATAAATTGGTTAGTCTTTAAGGTGCCACAAGTACTCCTTTTCTTTTTACTGTTAAAAGTGGAAAGTTTATTTTGTGAAATGTATGTTTATTTTATACAGTGTTTTCAAAACATTGCAGAGTTTAATACCACTGTTTTTACACTATGTATCTAATGTAGTAGTACAATTCAGCATAAATCAGATTGTAGCGTGACCTAAAGGGAGGAACTCTATTAAATAAAAAATGAGCTGGCGCTTTCAAATAGAAATGTAAAAAATAGCAGTGTAAAACAACATTTTTTAATAATATTTGAATGTAGGAACCTCAATAGATAACCCCACACAATGAACAGGATTTCATAAAGGAGCCTACAGAAAAGTAAAATGTCAAATGGTAGGAGAAAATGATCATGTTCATCAAAAGCTGTTAAAACAAATTGAACATGGAAATAGCAGAGATGGTGATAAGAACAAGTCAGAACATGTCTTAACTGAATAAGAATCTTCAACAAGACTGCTATATATAAGAGCTTCCAAATATCAGGAATAACTTGCCTGTTGTAATTTTTTGTTTTACTTCACACTTTTTAATGAATATTTTCGTAGTTTTAATTGTTGAACAGTTTCAGAAAGTGCTAAAAATTATTTTTCTTTGACTTGCTGTCAATACTGTGATGTAGCCTATTGTGCTTAAGTTTCAGAGTAACAGCCGTGTTAGTCTGTATTCGCAAAAAGAAAAGGAGTACTTGTGGCACCTTAGAGACTAACCCGTTTATTTGAGCATCCGATGAAGTGAGCTGTAGCTCACGAAAGCTTATGCTCAAATAAATTGGTTAGTCTCTAAGGTGCCATAAGTACTCCTTTTCTTTGTGCTTAAGTTGTAGCTATTAAAATATGAAGGTGAATCTTTCTCTTGTATACTCCTATTTTTCTAGTCCTTGTTATGGGGATTTCTAGTACCCTGGTGGGAGAATGTCAGGCATGGGGTGGTCAGCCTCTATGTAGTTTACCAAAAAAATTCTGCCTCTAAAAGTAGTGTCTTAACTGATGTTTTCCTCAAAGCAAAACTGGACAATACACCTTATTTCCCACCGAGAGACTAATTCTCATGAATACTTTGCTTTTTGTACTTTAATGAACTGTCTGTTCCTGAGGCATTGTAGGCTTACCTTCAGTCCCCAACACAGTGCATAAAAGAAGTTGAAGGCCAGCATGGCATTTCCATTTGTCTCTTCTGCTCTCAGTTAGCTATCTTTCAAAACACAACAGTGAATGAATATGTGCTGCTGCCAGCAAATTCAGCAGTAGCCAGCTGCAATCCCTAGAAGCTGTGGCACAGTCCAGTGTTCATAGTCTGAAGACAAGACCCATGCTGAGTTAAGGACTGTGACCAGAGGCAGATTGCTATTTTTGCTGATGTACTGATTTAATCTGAACCAGGCAATAGGAACAGCTATGTGAGTCAGAAGCTCTGCACACTTTTTGGGAAGAAAAGCCCTTTAAAACAGTAAGGTCAGAATTTGTGAGGTGGCATGATATTAAAGGCTGGCCAGGACAGCAAAAAAGACAGAAAGGAGGTAGGAGGAATAAGGGGAAAGCATTGCTCAGGACCGAGCCATGGAGAGGGTGAAGCTGTCTCAGTTCCTTTCCTCATCTGGTTTGGTGAGAACGTTTTATAGGATTAGGAAAAATAAAGCCCAGTGGTGTAAGTGTAAATCTGTCCATCTTTGGTGGTGATAGTGGCAACCAGAGTATCAATGCTGGTTGATGCAATGAAGATGCTGCAGTCCAAAGTTTCCTGCCACTCTTCCACCCACCAATAGATAAGTGCTCTCCAGAAAAAAATGTCCAAAAGGGGTGGCAACCTTGTGACATCAATAGTGCCCCAATCAAACTTCTAATAATGCATACACCAGAGGTCCCCAATGCTGTGTCCGCGGGTGCCGTGGCACCCGCAGGGGCATTTTTGTGCACCCGCAGGACACCCTGCCACTGAAATGCCGCCAAGAAGTGTTGCCATTTCTCGGCGGTGAGGCTTCTTGCCGCGGCGGCATTTTGGCGGCGGGGTGTCTGGCGCCCGGCACAGTCTTCTCGGAATAGCAGTATGCTATTCCCACAAGAAAGGTTGGGAACAACTGGCATACACAGTCACATCTTCTCATTTTAAGATTCTGCGTTGTTGCTATAACAAATACGTCATCTCCCCAGAACCCTTGAAAATGCCTAATCAGCAATTCTTTCAGTCCAAACAAATATTGCCCATCATTTCTTTAACTATCACCTCTCCTCAATTCTACCTAATCTGTTCATGAATTAAAATTCCCTTAATTCTACCTCTTTCCTCCTCTTCCCCCCTCCCTGCCCCATTTTGGACAATTTAAGATTTTGACACAATGCAGAGACGTACTGGGTCAGATTCTAGTTTTCCTGCTTTTGTGAACTGGTACAGGGACAATAAGAATTCTGGATCTTTGGGTGGTGGAGGAAAGAGGAAAATCTTCATAGAAGATTAGGGTTGGAAGAAACCTCAGGAGGTCATCTAGTCCAACCCCCGGCTCAAAGCAGGACAAACCTCAACTAAATCATCCCAGCCAGGGCTTTGTGAAGCCAGGCCTTAAAAACCTCTAAGGATAGAGATTCCACCACCTCCATAGGTAACCCATTCCAGTGTTTCACCACCCTCCTAGTGAAATAGTTTTTCCTGATATCCAGCCTAGACCTTCCCCATTGCAACTTGAGACCATTGCTCCTTGTTCTGTCATCTACCACCACTGAGAACAGCCTAGCTTCATCGTCTTTGGAACCCCCCTTCAGGTAGTTGAAGGCTACTATCAAATCCCCCCTCACTCTTCTCTTCTGCAGACTAAATAATCCCAGTTCCCTCAGCCTCTCCTTATAAATTATGTGCCCCAGCCCCCTAATAATTTGGTCACCTGATATATACTCTCTGTGGATGCAAAGTGGGCTATGTATTCCAGATTTCTCAAAGATAATGGACTACTTGAGCACATACTGATAAATGAGGGAAATCTAATACTCAAAAACTTGGCAAGCTTAAAGGATGGAAGTGCTGGCTGTCATCAGCATATGTAAATTGGCAAAATAGTAACAGAGCTGGCAGCCTTCTCCAAGATGGTTTTGTTTTAAAATGGGGAAAAAATAACTATCAATATGTGCTTCTTGAAACTGGAACAAAGAATATATATACTTGGCAGAAGGAAGACTCCATTTGCAAGTGGTCAGAACCTTATGTATTCACAACAGACCTATTCACAGGAGATGAAAACTACAGAATAAAATCAAACTGCCCATATTCTACTCTTAGGCTCACTTGCACTGCAGCAGGCTGGACTTAAATTTTACAGCAGGATTCCTGATTTCTGTTACATGTCCACCTAATGCAACAATCTGGTGCAGCAGACTGGAAATTCTGTGGCAGCTACATCTAAATTTTTTTTAAACCTGAGGTTTTAAAGGGTTAAAAATGAAAATGATTGATTTAGCTATTTTGTTTTGATATTAAATTCAGTTTAATATAATTTTGGCCCATACATTCAGATTTTATGTTCACAAATTTTTGTAATCATAAATATCTAAGTGCAGCAAGTAGTTAGACAAGGTAAGTAAGGAAATATCTTTTATTAGAGCAACTGCTGTTGATGAAAGGGACAAGTTGATCCAATAAAAATATTTTTTCTCCTCTAACTTGTCTCTCTCATATGCTGGGACCAACACAACTACAATAACGTTGCAGTCAAAGAAGTTGTCGGGAGGAAGCTGGAGGTTTTGGTGTCTGGGTAGGGGACCTATGGGGCCTTTCTGGGTATATGGAGGATATTATTGGATAAACAAAGCTGAATGTTTCTTCAAAAATTACCAGGAGTGAAACAGTTAATGTTGAAATTTTAAAGATAACTTGGTACCTGATTGAAAAGAATGAGGATAATGATGATCACGTTATTAGAACTAAAGTTTAGATTCTCATCACTTCCTATCTTTTCCCTAAGTAGAAGAAGTTAGAAGGTAAGGAGGAAAAGACCAATATCTGTGATACTTGTTTCTTCTTGTTAGCTACAGAGGTGGTGTTTCAGGTCTTGTAAATCAAGGATTCTCAAGTTGTTTGAAACCTGCTCATTTTCCCCCCTCTTTTCATGGCTAGTCCTAGAATGCCTTATGTTGTTGCAGCCCCGAATCCCAAAATGCTGCACTGTTAAAGTTCATGTGGTATATATGGCCAGTAGAGACATCAATGGTTTGAATTCTAGCTTCGAAGACCAGAAGGGACCATGTAACCATCTAGTCAGAGCTTCATCACAGGCCATAGAACTTCCATAAAGGCCATAGAATGTAAATTTGATATTTTTTTTTAAATGTGAAAAGTGTCCTTTTAAAAAAATTATTGAACTGTGATTTTCCCAGTCAGTCTAATTGCTGCAGCTGTTTACAGTTGTGACATTTTCTCACCGAGGCTCTGTCTATGCATTTATAATTCATTGATCACTGCAATTCTAGGAACGCTTTTAAAATGAAAACTTGGTCTACAATAAGTATCGTGATGCCAGAAAATAACCTTGGGACCCAGGTTGTGGACTTTAACCGAAAGATTGAGAATCACTGTGTAGACCTCACAGAGCTTCTTGATCTCTTTTGTTGCTAAGACCAAAACCAATCAGTTAGCATCCAGTACTATAATCCATGTGTTAGATACCTGAATATGATAGCATGAAAACTGAGTGCCAACAGTTGTTAGAGGCTGCTCATTGTGAGTATAAATACCAGTCACAATTCTGTCATATTCATTTAGTTACTGTTCATAATTAAATCTAGATATAGAAAGTCAAATAGTCAAATAGGATCCTTCCAGATAGTGAATATAATGCAGCAGAGTTTCTTGCTTTATCCTGATCTCTGTTGTATCTGAAGTTTCCTGTCTGAAACCTTAGTAAGCATTCCTCTTAAGCTTATTGAGTCGTGGTTATTTTAACCTCAATGGGGTAAGATTCCTTTTGCAGCAAGTCCTCAAACGTTTTTCTAGACTTCTCCATAGAGTTTTTATCCACAAGCTCTGAGAAGAATTTACTTACATTCTAATCTCTAATATTACATGACTCCTGCTGCAGTCTTCAGTTATATCCCAGTATTTTAGTACTTTTGTAGTTGTGGTTCACTGTCACTTATTATGTAAATTGGGGACTGAAGGCATTCAAATATGACATTTCAACCCATCATTAAAGCTATTTTCTACCAACCATCCATTGTATTTCTATTTTCTCATTTCAGAATCTATCACATTTTCACTTTGAGAGAAAGGTTACATTAATGAGGATTCTTAACTAAAGAAAAGTCAAACAGATTTATCTAGATAAGGTGGTCCACAAAGCATCCCTAGACCCTGCCCAGTTTAGAACATGAACTCAATTCTAAATAGGTCAATAATATGTAAGTAAAATAAACTAAGTAGGTTGACTTGTTGTGCTTGATAAAACCCTAAATCTCTGATTTTTGTATTGTGGGGCCATGCCATCCTTCTTGCACCCTTAAAAATGTTTTCCAGGATTGATTAATCTGTAAACCTGCTCTCCCTCAATCCAAATGAATTCTCTTAGAGACAGCACTCATTACCCTTTCTTCATTTAATCAATGGGGCAGTCTACATCCTGTGACAGACTTTTCTATCTCTGTGGCAGAACTCACCCCAAAATGCTGAGATTGTGTACCTTCTGTCCCCAGACAGTTCTGTTATTTGGCAATTCTGAATTTTTCATATTGTAAAACTTAATTTTGGTGCCTCAAATCCAGCAATTTGGACTACACTGCTTTCTGTATTGAATGTGTAGATAGTATCTCTCCCTCCCCCCCCCTTTTTTTTTAATATAACTGAAAAACATGGGGATATGGGTGAATTTCCAGACATGGGTTTGGATATCTTGTTTTTCTTTGGATGTATGCAAGCAAGAAGGATTTGTAATGTATAACATAATCGCTTGACAGTTTTTGTTACTTTTAAAATATTTCTTCATTTTTTTTGCATGCATTCCATGCAGTGGTTAACAAAGCACTAGAAACATCAAGATACAATTTTGAATATGTTTAGGTTTTGCAATTAACTTCTAAATACTGTGGCGTGTTCCTGCATAGAATGTTGTCATGTGCATCATATGACAGGGCACTGTGTTTTGCCATATATCAATAAATTTTCTATTAAATAGGTTTTTGTTGTTGGCAAGAAAGCGTTAATGGCAGATATATATTAATTTAACAGTTCAGTCAGAAACTTATTGCACTGTAGAGAGGTAAAAACTATTTTAAAACCTTATAGTTAAGCAAAGAATTCAAGCACAGTATATATGCAGTGTCTTCAGCATTTTGTAAATGTTTTTGACGATTTAATTTCTCATTGGAAAGCTATGTATTATACATAGTTTGAGAAACTGAATTGCATCATATAGATATTTTCTAAAATTGTCAGGTTTTTAATATTGTATACATACACCAAAAGAAGGTGATAGAAGTATTGATAAATTGCAGAGCCCTGTGAAATACTTTTTACTGTGCATCTTTCAGCAGCTTATCTGTCCCTCTGCTCACTATAAGGGCTTGTCTACACATGAAAGTGAATTTAGATTAAGGGAGGGAGCAGATTTAAAGTGTAATAGTTGTTATTCCTGAATAACTAGACAAATTGGAGGATTGGGCCAAAAGAAATCTGATGAGGTTCAACAAGGATAAGTGCAGGGTCCTGCACTTAGGACGGAAGAATCCAATGCACAGCTACAGACTGTGGACCGAATGGCTAGGCAGCAGTTCTGCGGAAAAGGGCCTAGGGGTGACAGTGGACGAGAAGCTGGATATGAGTCAACAGTGTGCCCTTGTTGCCAAGAAGGCCAATGGCATTTTGGGATGTATAAGTAGGGGCATAGCCAGCAGATCAAGGGATGTGATCGTTCCCCTCTATTCGACATTGGTGAGACCTCATCCGGAGTACTGTGTCCAGTTTTGAGCCCCACACAAGAAGGATGTGGAAAAATTGGAGAGAGTCCAGCGAAGGGCAACAAAAATGATTAGGGGTCTGGAACACGTGGCTTATGAGGAGAGGCTGAGGGAACTGGGATTGTTTAGTCTGCAGAAGAGAAGAATGAGGGGAGATTTGATAGCTGCTTTCAACTACCTGAGAGGTGGTTCTGAAGAGGATGGTTCTAGACTATTTTCAGTGGTAGAAGAGGACAGGACAAGGAGTAATGGTCTCAAGTTGGAGTGGGGGAGGTTTAGGTTGGATATTAGGAAAAGCTTTTTCACTAGGAGGGTGGTAAAACACTGGAATGCGTTACCTAGGGAGGTGGTAGAATCTCCTTCCTTAGAAGTTTTTAAGGTCAGGCTTGACAAAGCCGTGGCTGGGATGATTTAGTTGGGGATTGGTCCTGCTTTGAGCAGGGGGTTGGACTAGATGACCCTGATATTCTATGATTAACTGCATGTCCAGATGCTCTTCTTCTGGAATAAGTGTGTCCACACTTGAAGATACTGAAAAATCACTATTTTAGAATAGCTATTCTGGAATAACACCATGTGTAGCCAAGTCCTAATACAGCTCCCCTGAGTCTTACTTTAGAATTCTGAAAATGTGCCAGAGAAATTTTTCTTCATCTATCCAAAAGTATATTTCCTTAGGCAGGATTTACTGCTGGAGCTACTGCTTTTCTTTATCCCAAAATGTCACAACTTTGAAGAATGATATCTCATGGTCTTGCAGGATGAGAAACAGGTGCACTGTATCATTAGGAAGGGGAGTTTTTCCAGCACTTATTTCTAGCCCCAGAAAGACCTGAGAAAGAGCCCTGCAAATCTGCAGATATCCACGGACCATATTTGTAGATAGGATGCAGATACAAATTTTGCCTTACTGCAGGGCTCTGAGAGAATCTGACTTTAAGGGGTGGAGTGACTTAAATTTAATTTGCTTGATTTTTTTAAAATCACTGATATAAATCAGGTTGACACTTTGTAAAATTAATTTGAACACCTGCACTATTGCAACTTTAAAAATGCATTTATAATTTAATTTCTCACACTATTGCTAAGGTGGTGTATTTTAATTTTACAAAACGGCTGTTGGCAAACTAATATTAAAGGCCTTGAGCCTGCAAACTCTGAAGCAGTTTATTCACATGAATAATTCCTTTGACTTTAATGGGACTATTCATGTACTTTAAAGCACATGCATAAGTATTTAGCATCGGGGTAAAATTGTATTTTTATTTAAAAAAAAAATTCTTAGTGGCTTAAAATTATTGTTTGTTCAAAACAAAATTGCTTCAGAGTGAACAATGAAAAGTTATTTAGACTTTTAGTATATTAACAGAGTTTATTGTGAGCTTTTATCATTCGGAGGCCAACATTTTCAAATACAGGAGCCTAAAGTTAGGTACCTAGATATGGGTCTAGGAGCTTAACTGAGGAATTTTCGAAGCACCTCAGTGATTTAGGAGCAGACATCTTATTCACTTCAGATTGCAAACCCTGATGGGTTGATTTCTTGATTTATGGACATTCAGTACATTGGACAAGAGTGTTGGTTGATAATGTAGCACAGGCTATTTGCCTATCAATGTTGTGTTTGAATTGTGATGTTCTCACATTAAAGATGTTAGTGATGCCCTGACACAGCTTTATTCATTATAGAGGAGAATTTAAGTGTGAAACTTCTTGGTAGAAAATGAAATGTAAAAGTCTTAAATTCAATTAATAATTAGCAAACTAATTTTAAATAGTACAAAACACTCTCATGAGCAATTTAAGACTATATTAAACTAACATTGCTTAAATTTAAATTCCAGTTTATTTTTAAGATCATTTTTATCCACATTGCTTTAGATGTGACCTGTTTAGATGTAGAAAAGCTGTTTTATCTCATCTTTGTTTTATGGCTCCTGCTGAGCCTTGTACAGTTGAAATCAAAACTAAGGCAGCCTAGCTTTACAGGCAGAATGTTACAATAAATAATCCAAGAATATGTTTTATAAAACTCTAAAGCACCCTAAAATATCTCTCCTGTAAAATGTGTAACACTTTTTAGGGGGCGTGTGTGTGTGTTTTAAAAATAAAAAGTCAAAGTATAAATGAGCAATATAGCATTGCCAAAATTCCATGTAAATGTAAACCAAATACAATGTATATGTACGTGGGAAAAAAAAGTTGCACATTTTGTGAAGCACTTTCCAAAATGCTATAAAATGTTTAAGCATGTTAGTATTTGTGTTGGCTACATGTAATTACTGCAGGGCTTTAATAATAAAGCTAGATGTGCAATTTTAAGGCTTAGCCAAAGCTGATTGGATCACAGACCCTTTGAAAGTAAGTAATTAGTTTTGAGGTAAATTAATGCAAGTAAAATTTCAGGCTGGGGACTCTTAATGATAGTGGCATAGGAAAGCGGTGATTACTGTTTTGAAGGTATTACACAGTAGCAATGAATTAGTTTAATTTTTTTCAAATGTACAAGAGAGAATGTACAACAAACGCCGGAAGCTCAGTTCTTCCCTTTGCCTACAAGCCATTTATGTATGTCAGGAAGATCTCAGTATTTTTGTAAATCACTAAGAGTCTGCTCCTGAAACTAATTTGGTGTGAGCACAGGGGTCTGCTGACTGGGTCTGCTACAGGATCAGTATACCAACTGGTTTGATCAGGAATATGAAGTGTAAAGGAAAAACCTTGAACTCAGACTTCTATGCTGATCCTTTACTTTTAAGCTATCTTAAATAATTAACTGATTTTTGCTTAAAATTATCGCCATACATGCACTCATGAGAGAGATTTAAGATTCTAGAAATATTCCTGTTATGTTGTTACTAGAAGAAAATAAGGAATTAAAAGTATTTAAAAGGAGATCAAATATGCGCACTTTTTGCCACTAATGCAGACTGTTAGGTGTTCCTCCCTTCTGCCTGGAAAGTGATAGTCAATCATGCTCTTGGCTTTTCTGCAAGCCCCTAGCTCAGTGGTTCCCAAACTGTGAGGAAGATTTGGATGTGGCGGGGCCTGAGCCAGTGGGGACGGGGAGGGAGCGCCACCCAGCCCCGCTTTTGTCCTGAGCTCTGCTCCGGCCTTGCCCCCCAGCTACAGCTCTGGTCCCCGATCCCACCCTGGTCTCTGCTCCTGCCAGCCCTGACCAGGGCCCTAGCCTTGGCTGCCCACCACAGCTCTGCTCCTGGCCCTGGCATTGGCCCCAGCCTCAGCCCCTTTATACCATCCGTGTCCCCCCTCCCCCCTTGGGAGCCACAGCCCTGCTCCCAGCCCTGATTCCCAACTGGAGTATGGGGGAGCATAACATGAAAAATTTGGGGACCACTGCTCTAGCTACTTTCTGTAATGCTCTGGAGAAGCAGTAACCTAGTTCCAGAATTAATATTGCTATTTTAGTAATGAAATCTAAGCAAGTGCAGAAGAAAACTCCAACAAAGACAATTGCTATTAAGGAAGGAAGTGGTGGTGGTGGTGGTTTTATGGCAACACCTTTACAAATCCAATTTTGGATCCTTTTACTTGAACTGAGATTAGATTGGTTTCTGTTCCTATAACTGGTATAAGCATAAACCACATTGGATTCTTTGACTTGTCCAGATAATCTAGCTTGGACAGTATCCTGAGCCAATCAGTTTGGGAACCAGAAGCTTCAAATAATATATTTTGGACTGGTAAAAACACACTTTTTCATCTTTAAATGATCTAAGATTTTTTTTAAAAAAAGTTAAAAGTTAAGGTTTCTTATGAACAAGTATATTTTTCCACTAACTATCCTGAACATCACACTTATCCTGATTGGGAAAGAAGTATCTAATGTTTTGGGTTTCCCCCACAGAAGAATCTGCCTTGAATGTTTTAGACACAACAAATCCTGCATCTTGGCAGAGGGTTAGATTAGATTACCTTTACTTAACTGCAAATATGGCATTGTACGATAGCCTAGAGAGTAATTTTGCTAATTGTGGTGCTGAGGCAATATAAACATTGGATAAAGGTTTTGTCACAGTTACAACAGCAACACAATGTCCTGGGTCTTTATCTTATCAATGTACATCCTATTTAAGTGTGCGCTTGCAGGCTGTCAGAGAGAGTGGTCCAGTATGACAACTCTAAGAGATAATCTCTCTGCAGAATTCAGTAACATGAGGCATTGTGAAAATAGGAATTTATGCATTCTTTTTGTAGCATCACTTTGTCTTTCTGGTAGATCAGGGTGGATAAAAATCAATTTTTTTTTTTAAATAGTCTTCCTGACTAGTGATTTAAAATCATGATTTAAATCAATTTGATTGAAAATCATGATTTAAATCAATTTGATTGAAATCAAATCCACTTGAGCGGATGCTCAAGATAAACAAACTGTCTGAGCCCACCAGTGGCTTATCCTGATGGCCTGGGAGCCAAAGTTCGCCAACCCCTGAATTATAGGGTCGGTTTATGAATGGGTCATAAAAATTTTCCATTTTTACATATTCATCGGGGGAGGGGGTCGGCTTATAAACTAACTGGCTTATGATAGAGTATATAGGGTACTTATTTTGGATGAAGCAATACAGAATCATCCTTATTCTCAAGAAAAGCGGCACTACCCTAATGTCTTGCAGGATTTGAGACATCCTTACAGTGTTGTATAGAGCCCAAGGTTGCTCAGGTGGGAAAGCCACTATTCTGGTTACTCAGGAATTCTTTTTAGAATTATGATGCTCTGGTTCCCAGCTCCTTCCAGAGTACAAGATTGACTCGCTCACTCTGGACTATACTACTAAGTGGGTAGGTGTTTCTGCATTCTTGAAAGCAGTCTCCTAAATTAGACCAAGTTAAATCCTCAGTTGCTCCTTTAGTCTCATCCTGGTTCTTAGGAAGCTTTGTGAATTTTTACCTTTTAATTTTTTGTTTAGAATTCTGTTCCACAAGGAACTTTCCTAGTAGCTATTGCTTTTCCCAGACAAGTGACTGAACTGCAGGGGTTTTCACATTTGATGCATATTTACTTTTCCACTAAGACTTGTCTGTGCTGCCTTCATGTCCATCCCCCCAACACTTTATCTACACTGAGAAATGAGAATTTTCAAATTTCTGTGACACCTTAAAGTTGAAAGGGAGCTTGCCACAGTCTCTAAGTATGCAATGAACTCTCTGTCTGCACAGAACAGATAAATACAGAACTCAAAAGTTGCATGTTTTATTACTACGGTTTGACAGAATCGGCCAAATCCCGAGGCATTTTGACTTGCACTAGTAATGTGCAAACACCTTTTTATATTATGGTGGTATATAAAGTTACAGAAATTTTATGCCATGGAAAGAAAATTGCTCACTATGAAGTTTATGGGCTCATTTTGGACTGAGATATGAGAAACCTCAGAGCAGTATCACAAATTCTTCACCTGGTGATCTGTTAATGCTTTCCAGCCACTGGGCATTGCAACATTGGCCTGGAGACATTGGCAAGAGAGTGCATTATGATGATTCATTAAACCAGTGCATATCTTTATAAGGAAAATAGGTAGTTGAATTCATACCCTGTTCATCATTCAACACTTTTTTCCCTTTCCTATCTTAGCAGCTGTCTCTGTAGCCTCTTTTTCCCCTACTCCATACCACATATAGAGAGAGAGCAACAACTAGTCAGAAACCCAGTCTGTATTACTTGCTACTCAGTTACAGAATAACACATTTCCTGTGTGTTAAGTATTTTCTGGGCTTTGGTTATAGATATCAGTATAAATGCTCTCCCAGGTATGTATTGTAGGATGCAGGGTCCTGTTGAATTTGTAGGATTAACAGCTGTAAGCTAACAGATATTTTTTCAGATGTGGAAAGGGCACTACTGGAAGCTATTGTGAGTAGGAGGAAGTGATACATGAAGTTTTGAGCTGTGATTAGCTTCAGTCTACATTAATGACTGATGGATTGCTTCTCCTATTACACTGGTGTAATGAGGTTACAGAAAATTCACTGGTGGTAGACTTGTTTTTCAGTTATGGTAACAGTGAGTTTAATCTCTGGAATGTAAAACTCTGGCTAACACTTTGCAGTTTGGCTCGGAATTGTTCATTCTGTAGGTGAAGGTAAAGTCTTGTTTAGATCAGTGTAGTGCTGCCAGAAATATTAATGAGACAAACACTTAAACGGCAATACAATCCAGATTTACTTTTTTTCCTGAAACGAAAATCTTATGTAAGTAGCTTTCTTGTTCCAAGACTTGTCAGAGTTCATGTGGCTGGAAACAGACTATTTAAAGCAAAAAGAAAAGGAGGACTTGTGGCACCTTGGAGACTAACCAATTTATTTGAGCATAAGCTTTCGTGAGCTACAGCTCACTTCATCGGATGCATTCAGTGGAAAATACAGGGGGGAGATTTATATACACAGAGAACATGAAACAATGGGTGTTACCTTACACACACTAACAAGAGTGATCAGGTAAGGTGAGCTATTACCACACCACACGATCCATTGTCTACAGCCAAGCTCTACGATACAACCGCATTTGCTCCAACCCCTCAGACAGACACCCACAAGATCTCTATCAAGCATTCTTACAACTACAATACCCACCTGCTGAAGTGAAGAAACAAATTGACAGAGCCAGAAGTCACCTACCACAGGACAGGCCCAACAAAGAAAATAATAGAACGCCACTAGCCATCGCCTTCAGCCCCCAACTAAAACATAATAATAATAATCATAATTCTAAAAAAAATTCCTGAGTAACCAGAATAGTGGCTTTCCCACCTGAGCAACCTTGGGCTCTATACAACACTGTAAGGATGTCTCAAATCCTGCAAGACATTAGGGTAGTGCCGCTTTTCTTGAGAATAAGGATGATTCTGTATTGCTTCATCCAAAATAAGTACCCTATATACTCTATCATAAGCCAGTTAGTTTATAAGCCGACCCCCTCCCCCAATGAATATGTAAAAATGGAAAATTTTTATGACCCATTCATAAACCGACCCTATAATTCAGGGGTTGGCGAACTTTGGCTCCAACGCATCATCAAGGATCTACAACCTATCCTGAACCTAAACCTATCACAACCGCCACACTATGAGAGACTCCTTCACCTGCACATCTACCAATGCGAGATATGCCATCATGTGCGAGCAATGCCCCTCTGCCATGTACATTGGTCAAACTGGATAGTCTCTACGTAAAAGAATAAATGGACACAAATCAGACGTCAAGAATTATAACATTCAAAAACCAGTCGGAGAACACTTCAATCTCCCTGGTCACGCAATTACAGACCTAAAAGTGGCAATTCTTCAACAAAAAAACTTCAAAAACAGACTCCAATGAGAGACTGCTGAATTGGAATTCATTTGCAAACTGGATACAATTAACTTAGGCTTGAATGAAGACTGGGAGTGGATGTGTCATTACACAAAGTAAACCTATTTTCCCATGTTTATCTCCCCCCCGCCGTTCCTTAGACGTTCTTGTCAACTGCTCGAAATGGCCCACCTTGATTATCGCTATGGAAGGTGTCCCCCCCCCCGGCTCTCCTGCTGGTAATAGCTCACCTTACCTGATCACTCTCGTTACAGTGTGTATGGTAACACCCATTGTTTCATGTTCTCTGTGTATATAAATCTCCCCACTGTATTTTCCACTGCATGCATCCAATGAAGTGAGCTGTAGCTCATGAAAGCTTATGCTCAAATAAATTTGTTAGTCTCTAATGTGCCACAAGTCTTCCTTTTCTTTTTGCGGATACAGACTAACATGGCTGCTACTCTGAAACCTATTTAAAGCAATAAATTATTCCTGATTTATGAAGAATTTATTGTCCTATACAGTTTTTTGTAAGAAAAGACTACCTTGTATCCGAACATCATAATATAGAGTTGTATTTAATTATATATAACAGCCTATATTAAAAAAAAATACAAATTTCTCATCTTGCTGCTTTGTTGAAAAATATGTGGACAATTACACCATTACAAACAAAAATTCATAGGCATATCTCAGTTCAACTTTGAGAATTGCACCTTTTCTACTTTGTGTGCAAACAAATTGTTTTTTATTTTTATTATCTTTGATGCTATTTCATGGTCAACAGATAATGTTTCATTTTCCCATCAGAGTTCTTTTTTATTTATATTTTTTTCTTTCATTAGTTCTCTGTCTAATTCTATAGACTTGACAGAATTCAGTTTTTATTTTTTTATCATTTTGCTGGATGGTAGTTGATTAAAACCAGAAAAAATGTTTAAAAATAAATTTCAATTTTCACCACTGTAAGAAATTATGGAGGGGTCAGACAATTTATTTAATTCAAAAAGTTCATGCTTTATAACAGTTAAAACACACATGTCAACATCGTATGTCAAAATGCACAAAATAAATATCCTTAAATAAAATTAAGTTCTCAAGCAGAATTTTTCTTTTTACCCATCTGTAAACTTTGATTATGATAGATGGAAATATTTTTCATCAGTTTGTGTATGTATGGTGAAATCAATGTTTACCAATAAAATTCTGATCCTTCCAACTCTAACTATATGATTTCTCTTTGCAGTTTGGTTTTTAGTCAAAAAGCAAAAACTTGCATTTCAACAGAAACGTTAATAAGAGAGATTACAAAAAATAAAACTAGAATCTCTTGAAAACTTTTTTTAAACTGTTTATTATATTTAGCATTCTTTGTGTGCATTTTTCAGAGAAAACAGTTTTTCTAACACACTAACTGTACAAAGTGAAACTTTCAGTCAGATTACTCTAAGCCATACATGTGAGAATAATTCATTACTAGAATAATTTTAAATATTAAAAATTAGCACTATGTTTCTGAGGAACTGTTAAACAACTTAAGTACAATGCAAAAATACCAGGCAATTAGAAAAAAATATATTGGTTATTTTTAAATATTTTTAACGGATTGATGTCTTCTTTTAAAGTACATCCAATAGTACCTGTGCATATATAATATATAACATATATGAAAAGTCGTGGCATGTTATGTCTTCTCCTTCCCTCTCTTTGTCTATCTCCTTAGCCCCCAAAGCATCACAAAACTAAAATGAACATCCCACACTCTTCTGGGAAAAGCCAAGGAATGGAAACAGGCCTGGCACTGTTCCTAAAAGTTGTCAAACTCTGTCAGACCAGTGAACGCAGCAAATTCCAGGATTGATCCTCCACTAATTGTGCCCTGGCTGATCTCATCTATCTTAGTGATGCCTGGAAGACAGGTAGTCTGCCATTAAGTTGGGACCCAAGCCACATAGGACTTTTATAGATTAGTCAAACCTCTTACTTTCTTCTTTCTGGATACAATTTAATAGGAAGCCATTGCAGTGGTTGTCTAAGAACTTGTGCAATCCGCACAAGGGCAGGGATGGTGTTCCTAGCTTCTGTTTGCCAGAAGCTGGGAATGGGTGACGGGATGGATCACTTGATGATTACCTGTTCTGTTCATTCCCCCTGGGGCACCTGGCATTGGCTACTATTGGAAGACAGGATACTGGGCTAGATAGACCTTTGGTCTGACCCATTATGGCTGTTCTTATGCTTCCTGTGACTAATGCTGTCAAATAAACAGCCAGTTGTTTATTGTACTAAAAGTGGTCTTGAAGGGGTAACCCCCTTTAGAGCCAACTTAGAAAGCACAAAGGCATGAATTAATTTGGCAAGGTCCTGTTCTGGGAGAAATGGTTTATTCCCTTATCCAGATGTAAATAAAAAATTATGCCTTGGGACTCCAATGCCAGGTGACTGAGAACTAATTGGCAATGAAAAGAACTGTAATTTAAATTTCTCAAGCAGAGGACAGTTCTCCTAATTGTGGGCAATCATAAATAGCAGGAGCAGGAATTAGTCCTGCAATATTCTCAGGTACCTTTCTGCTAGTTCACTAGCATCATCTCTGGTTTATAGTAGACCAGGTTGTAAACAGTATATGCAATGATAGTGAAGGAGAATGTCTGTAGCCTAATAGGGACAGAACTGGCATACTCTCCTTAATGAAAGGGTTAACAAAACATCCATTATACAGCACTGTATAAGGCTTGGCATATTACAGAAATACATATCCCCAGTTCTAGAGTTTTAAGATAAGTCAGTCAAGACAAATAGATTTTTGTCAACAGTTGAGATAATAGGAATAAAGGAATTGTTGACAAGGTAGGAAAAATTGCTTGAAGTGTGATTTTTAAAGTAGGGACTTCGGAGAAAGAGAGCCAGAAGGTGCTTGGTATTGATGAAAACAGAGAAATTTGTTCTAGCCATTGGGGCAGCATGGTAGAAGGGGGTGGAGACAGGGAATGGCAAAAGAATTGAGAAGAGTGCCTTCCTCCAGTACATACCAAATGCAGTTTGCTCACTGAAGTGACCATGTCACCTCCCTCCTGTTTTGATTCCTTCAATTGAATCCCTCTCCTCTACCACATGTGAATTTAATAACATTTCTGCCCCTGCCAATAAGGCTCCTAGATTTTCTTTTCCTGCTCATCGACTCATCTCTTAGCATTGTCCTCTACTCTGTCAAAATTGCCATCTTCTTGCTTTCTTCCATGTTGGCCCTGTGCATGAGCTGTTCTTCAAGACCACTGCCGATTTCCTTATTTAGATCCCTCCTCAAGTCAAATTTCTACTGACACACCTACAGGAACCTACACAACTAATAATGGATAGGTGTAGGGACAGTTGGACACAGTTGATACATATAATAAAAATGTAAAAATCACATGAAACGAATGAGATGTGTAGCAGTTGTCATTTTGACCATTTTGTATAGTGTATCCCATATTCGTTTTTTGGGGTTTTTTTAAGGCTAATTTTAATTGAACTGAAGTATACCAATTATGACTTTTATACTGTGTTCAAGTGTACTCTTTTATGCATCTTAACACAGTTGGCTAGCAGGTGTTCTGACTAGCAGTCCATACTCAAACTTAAAACTAATGATTTGTGGATTTATAAATACATTTGTATGTATAGTTTGCTGCTCTCTAGCATTTAAAATAGACCTTCTCCCAAATATATAAATTATTCCATCCCCTTTAATTAATCTTAGTAGGGCTTTTGACTCAGAAGATAGCTATTAACTGTTTAATGTCAGTTCTTCCCACTAGTTAATGACATACCAGTTACAGTGAGCAATGTTTAAAAAGAGAACAAATATTGTATCACTTTTTTTAAAATATATTTAGAATTTATAGTGAAATGGGTTATTTATAAGCTCCTCTAAGGGACTCAATAGCATAATATATGAGCACCTCAGAAAGCTTCAGTGTAGTAATCACAATACCTTTATGATATCAGGAACTATGATCCCTACTTTACAAATGGGGATCTGGAGCAAAGAGATTACTGACTTTCCCCACAGTCACAGAGGAAGTCTGTAGTAATTCTAGAAGTATAACCAGGATCTCTTACATTTGACTGGTGCCTTGACCACAAAACTATCCTCCTTTCTAGCAGGAAGTTGAAGACAAATGTGGGGCTAGTTTCTGGTCTGATATGTTGATGAGGAAGTAGTTCAGCATAATATTGGGGTCTCCCACATCCCAGACAAGTTCTCGAACTTTCTTTTTCCTTTATGATGCTTTTCCTGGTGAGGGTGGCGGTGGCAGCGGCAGCATGGAAAGTAGGGAGGACCAGTCCTCCTTTTCTTCCGCAACAGGCTCCATCTCCTCCTGGGGGATTCCCCAGCGTTTATAAAATCCCTCCAGTGTATCCTGGGTTGGCCTTCAGGCCTCCGCCCAGTGGGATATGCATGGTAGAGTTCTGACGGAAGCCTCCCAGTGGGCATCCTTATCTGGTGCCGGAACCATCTCAACTGGCTCCTCTCGATCCGGAGGAGTAACGGCTCTACTCCAAGGCCCTCCCAAATAGCCAAGCTCCTCACCGTAACCACTGAACCAAAAGTTATAAGGTGGCTGCCACTGCCGCCACCACCTCTGTCGCCGCCACCACCATCATCATTTTGCATGGGACCTGATCCAGCAGGCAGCCTCGGATCACCCCTACTGGATTGGGCCCTGCACATAACTTAGGCAGCCAAACACCTGTCTTCCCCTGATTTGTGAATTGCTCTGTGGCTTAGCCTGTTGGGAGGCAGTAGTGCACATGCCCAACAACAGGAACATAGTTGCCTAGGGAACTTTTACTCTGAAAAACGTCAGGGTTCAGCTGGAGTTTTGTGGATTGTGATGGAGCTAAAACTGGTTACTTTGTTAGGTCAGAAATAGCTGTGTATTTAACAGGTGGTGCAAAGTTAGTATTGTTTCTAGTTGATGAAAGGGCATTTATAGACCTTGCCTCTCCCCTCCTCCCCTGGTAATTTACATTACCAAGTATTCACCAAATACTCTTGTGCTTCTATTGGTAGAACAATTAGTTTCCTTTTTGATACCATGCCAGAATGTTGACCTGAACCATAAAGCTCTTTAAGCAACTTAATGAAGCAGTGATGTTCACTCTGACCCAATGAGTCTTGTGAAACACCACAAAAGAGTTTGTCAGCAGTATATTTCTTACTTTGCTTTTTGTCATTTTTCCTTTTCTGCTACTAATGAATTTATGTGCTGCTTTACTTTGCATATGTAGAGTAAATCAAAGCTATTAATTGACCAGATAAAAATTGACTTTTTTCCTGAGAAACAATTTTTTCCCAATAAATCTGACATTGCTTTCTAAACTATCTGATCTGTTCTCGATACTCACCATTTTAGCAGAATCCACAATATTGCTGCTTGTGGTAATTTATTACACTGAGCAATTACTTTTTGAAAGTTTTTAATATTTGAGAATTTGGAAGGAGTAATATTTTTATCTTTCCATAGCTCTGTGTACGGTAGTGATTTAGTGCCTTTAGTATTTGTAGCACATCAGATGCTCTTCATTATTTTGTTTGTTGTTGTTGTTTCACTTTCTGGTTGCATTTGCCTTAGAAGTGTTCTAATTTGCATTAATTTAGATTTTTGGGTTTCTTCTCTGCCTCTTGCTTTGTGTGTAGGCATTTTATATTTGTGCATAGTAGATGTAAAATGATACCAGATCAGAATGTAAGTGTTGTACAAGAATGAATGTAAAAGTATTGCATGCCGATATAAAGTGCCAGGCTTTAGTTAGAGAATCAGTGAGGTGTATGTGCTTCCGTGTCTGCACGTTAGCTCTACTCAGTTCTCTTTTTGCTTTAATCAAGGTTGACTTTGAAGTTTCCTTGGAGAACAACAGAAGACTGGAAGATACTAAATACGCACATAGTTATCTTTTACCACACAGAAAATACAGCTTATTTGCATTATCTTGTTGCGCAGTCGTGAAGGACAACAAAATCAGATTTTTAGAAGATGTAGTTAACGTTCATGAAATACACCCCCCGTAGAAGATCTTAGTTTGAAGTGACACTTGTTTTACTTTGTTTCATACCTTAGGGCATGGCTACATTGGAAACTTCAAAGTGCAGCCGCAGGAGCGCTCCCACGGCAGCGCTTTGAAGTACGAGTGTGGTCGTGTGTGAGTGCTGGGAGAGAGCTCTCCCAGCATTCCTTGTAATCCACCTCCACGAGGGGATTAGCTCAGAGCGCTGGGAGCATGGCTGCCAGCACGCGGAGCCTGTCCACACTAGCACTTTTTAAAGCACTCAGACTTGCTGCGCTCGGGCTTGATTTTTCACACCCCTGAGCCAGCAAGTTAGAGCACTATAAAATGTAAGTGTAGACAAGCCGTTTGATTGTATAGTAACTAAATACACTCCTCTTGTAAACATGCATTTCCTAAGTTCAGTAAAATGACAGGTCCGCCCCAAGTTTGAATCTTTATATTTGTTTGTATTGTAATGCAAGATGATTGATTCTCTTGAGCTTTCTTTTTATATAATTTTGGGAAAGTTTCAACTATTTTTTTCGATAAAAGTTTTAATTCAGTCTTTGATAGCATGTTCAGTTATACACTTCTCTGTCTGTGGAGCTTTGCCACAGGGACTTATGTAGCTCTTGTGCTGGATCTGTGTGGCTGCTGTGTATGATTATGACACTGAAAGCAGTTATTGCACATACAGAAAACTTGCTTTTCTATGTTATTTTTACAAAGTCTTGGTAGACACCATATAATGCACTTTGGAGTAATGACTTACAAATATCCATTTTTGAGAGTGTCAAAGGAAAACATGTTCTGAAATTACTAATTTCTGTGCTCCTCTCGCTTCTCTGAGATGATAAAAAAAACGATGTTTTCTTAATTTTTAAATATCTCCTGAGTAATGAGTATTGTAATTCAAATTTCAGTCTGGAGTGATATTATGTAGAAGTTTTAAGGTACTTAAGCTGTCATACTTATTTCTCTAAAGGAAACACAATGTAGTGTTATAGGAGATGTTATATCTTGAGACTCAAAGTACTTTGTATTTATATCAAGTTTTGTTTAATCTGTGAACTGATTGTCTAGTTTCTGATTGTCTAGTTATTTTAAAATGGTTTTGTGAATTTGAAAAATAATCCTTTTATAAAAGCATATAACACTTGTACTGTAAGATTATTCTAAAGGTGACCCACCTTCCAAATTTCTTGACAGATTTGCTGCTGATAGCTAGATATATTGTGTCAGTCTCCTGTTTAGTCTTTGTAGTTTTGAATTTTTAATTTACACAGGCTTTTTCAGGTTTAAAGAAAGTAAAGGGAATGGTGAAGACATTGACAAACCCCACAATTCATTATTGTATTCGTGGCAAGAATACTAATGTTTCAGTGCTAAACTACAGTTGGGGGAGAGAATTATTTGGCTAGAATATTAAAACATAAATGCATTCTGGGATATTTCACAGCAGGGGCCATGTCTTAGTGCTACACAGGACAGAGTGAGCACACTGTAATTAAATAATAATGGGAAATAACTTTATTCTTAATTCCACATAACATAATTTATACTGGAAATGGTTTGAAATGAATATTATCAATTGTCACCAGTTTATGATTACATCACTAAACTAAATTCCCTCAAATTATGCTTCTGTGTTCAGGGCCAATGTTCATCTTTTTTCTTTAATACTGTGATGGGAATCCACAAAATGAACCTGTCAGCCGCATGTAGATTAAATATTCCTATGTATGTTATATAGATAAAAGTGCCTTAGAAGAATGTTATTGTATAAGAATATAATTTTAATACTATTATGAAATTACTGTGAGTCAGAATATTTACCAAGGGAATGTTAATTGTAGAAACAGTCTACTTTCAAATATGCTAGTCATTTGGAAAAGTGGACTTTTTTTTCTAAAAACTGATGACATATCACTGACTTAAAAGATTATTTTTAATTGTAAGATTTATCATTGCTTTAACCATCTATTACATGCAATCTAAAATATATAGAACATGTTGATATATGCAAAGTAATGCACATTGGAAAACAAATTTTAAATGTGTATACATAATGATGGGGTCTAAATTAGCTGATGTCATTCAAGATCGAGATCTTGGTGTCATTGTGGATAATTCCCTGAAAACATCCACTCAGTGTTCAGCTGCAGTCAAAAAAAAAAAATCTAACCATATTTGGAACCATTAGGAAAGGGATAGATAATAAGACAGTAAATATTATAATGACATAATGCCCTATACAAGGACATGGTATAAGACGATAATGGCCATACTGTGTCAGACCGAAGGTCCATCTATCACGGTATCCTGTCTTCCAACAGTGTCCAATGCCAGGTGCCCAAGGGGGAATTAACAGAACAGGTAATCATCAAGTGATCCATTCCCAGCTTCAGGCAAACAGAGGCGAGGGACACCATACCTGCCCATCATGGCTAGTTGCCCATCCTCAATTAACTTAGCTAGTCCTTTTTTTAACCCTGCTTTGGCCACGGCCTTGGCCTTCACAGCATCCTATGGGAAGAAATTCCACAGGTTGTCTGTGTGTTGTGTGGGGGAAAAAAATTCCTTTTGTTTGTTTTAAACCAGCTGCCTATTAATTTCATTTGGTGACCCCTAGTTCTTGTGTTATGAGAAGGAGTAAATAACATTTCCTTATGTACTTTTTCCACACCAGTCATGATTTTATAGACCTATCATATCCTCCCCCCTAGTCGTCTTTTCCAAGCTGAAAAGTCCAAATCTTATTAATCTCTCCTCAAATGGAAGCTGTTCCCTACCCCTAATGATTTTGTTGTCCTTTTCTGAACCTTTTCCAATTCCAATATATATTTTTTGAGATGGGGCAACCGCATCTACGCACAGTATTCAAGATATGGGCATACCATGGATTTATATATAGGCAATATGATATTTTGTGTCTTATTATCTATCCCTTTCTTAATGATTCCAAACATTCTGTTCATTTTTTGACTGCTGCTGCATATTGAGTCAGTGTTTTCAGAGAACTATCCAAAATGGGCTTGTCTACACTGTGACGACGTTGACAAAACTTTTGTCTTTCACAGGTACTTAAAAAAGCCCCCCTGCGAAAGACAAAAGTTTTGCCGATGCAAGTGGCAGTGTGAAGCGCGCTCCTGCTGACCAAGCTAAAGTCGCTTGTGGGGCTGGAAGTATTTTGTTGGCAAAAGTGCTGACAAAATACCAACAGAGAGCATTTACACATGCTGACTTCTAGTGACAAGGCTGTGTCGACACAGCCTTGTCACTAAAAGCTGCATAGTGTAGACAAGACCAGTGACTCCAAAATCTTTCTTGAGTGCGAACAGCTAATTTAGGCCCCATCATTTTATATGTATAGTTGGAATTATGTGTTCCAATGTCCTTTACTTTAAATTCAATGTGGATAAATGCAATATGCCATTTTGTTGCGCAGTTTGAGAGATCCTTTGTAGCTCTTCGCCATCTGTTTGGGACTTCGCTATCTTGAGTAGTTTTGTATCATTTGCACATTTTGCCACCTCACTGTTTATCCCTTTTTCCAGATCATTTATGGATATGTTGAATAGGACTGGACCCAGTACAGACCCCTGGGGGACACCGCTATTTACCTCTCTCCATTCTGTAAACCGACCATTTATTCCTAGCCTTTTTTCCCTATCTTTTAACCAGTTACCAATCCATGAGAGGACCTTCCCTCTTATCCCATGGCAGCTTACTTTGCTTAAGAGCCTTTTGTGAGGGACCCTGTTCAAAACCACCTCTAATAACACCTCAATCTGGGACAGTGCCTCAGATTTATCGCCTAAAAAGAATGGCTCAGCTTTGGAAATCTCTCTCACTTCCTCAGCCATGAAGGCAGATGCAGAGAATTCATTTAGTTTCTCCGCAATGGCCTTATGCCCACACCTTGAATACTGTGTGCAATCTTTTAAAAAAAAAAAAAAAAAAAAAAAAAAGGAAAAAGGTACAGAGAGAAGGGCAATAAAAATGATTAGGGGTGTGGAGTAACTTCCATAAGGAGGAGGAGAGTAAAAAGACTGGGGCTGTTCAGTTTGGAAAAGAAACGATTTGGGGGGATATGGTAGAGGTCTATAAAATCATCAAAGGTATGGAGAAAGTGAATGTTACTTAACCCTTCACGTAACCCAAGAAGCAGGGGTCTCCAAATGAAATCAATAGGTGACAGGTTTAAAACAAACAAAAAGAAGTACTTCTTCACGCAATGCACAGTCAACCTGTGGAACTCATTGCCAAGGGATGTCGTGAAGGCCAAAAGCATAACTGGATTTAAAAAAAAAAAAAAGATAAGTTCATGAAGGATAGGTCCATCAATGGCTATTAGCCACAATGGTCAGGGATTCATCCCCACTTTCTGGGTGCCCCTAAGCCTTTGACTGCCACATGCTGGGACTGGATGAGAGGGGATATATCACTCAATAATTATCTTGTTCTGTTCATTTCCTCTGATGCAGCTGGCATTGGCCACTGTCGGAGGACACGATATGAGGCTGGGTGGGCCACTGGTCTGACCCAGTATGGCCAATATTATATTCGTGTCTGAGAATTATTTGTTGGAGTTCTTTCACTAAACTTGACTCAGCTGAGTTAAAATAAGATCACTACTTGGTGTAATTTTATGTAACATTCTTGCCTTGTCTGTGAGGATATTTAAAGGAGTGAATCAGGTTTTTGTTTTTTTTTTAAAGAAAAGAATTGGTCCTTAATCATTTAAAAAAAAAAGATATTTAATAGGTGAATGCAATACACATATTCAAGCATTTCCATCTCACTCTGTACCCTAAATTATTTTGCATAAATAAAACTGTCCTAGACACATCCCCAAAGTTTCTTTCCAGACTACACTTAATCAAGAACCAATTCAGTCTGCCATTTCTTGAGAAATTGGCCATGTGTAGCAGTCTGGAGGTTGAAGGAGAAGCTTTGAAGAAAACGTGACTCTGGGGAGGTAGTTCAGATTCTGTTGATTTCTGGGATTATATCCACAGAGAAAATAGTATGATATTCCATTAAAGTTTTTTATGTAAAAACCCCCCAAATTTGCTACATAGTCTACTTTAGGTTTCAGAGTAGCAGCTGTGTTAGTCTGTATCTGCAAAAAGAAAAGGAAGACTTGTGGCACCTTAGAGACTAACAAATTGATTTGAGCATAAGCTTTTGTAAACTCACTTCATAGGATGCATTCAGTGGAAAATACAGTGGGGAGATTTATATACACAGAGAACATGAAACAATGGGTGTTACCATATACACTGTAACAAGAGTGATCAGGTAAGGTGAGCTATTACCAGCAGGAGAGCGGGGCCATATCACTTTCATAGTGATAATCAAGGTGGGCCATTTCGAGCAGTTGACAAGAACGTCTAAGGAACGGCGGGGGGGAGATAAACATGGGAAAATAGTTTGTGTAATGACACATCCACTCCCAGTCTTCATTCAAGCCTAAGTTAATTGTATCCAGTTTGCAAATGAATTCCAATTCAGCAGTCTTTCATTAGAGTCTGTTTTTGAAGTTTTTTTTGTTGAAGAATTGCCACTTTTAGGTCTGTAATTGAGTGACCAGGGAGATTGAAGTGTTCTCCGACTGGTTTTTGAATGTTATAATTCTTGACGTCTGATTTGTGTCCATTTATTCTTTTACGTAGAGACTGTCCAGTTTGACCAATGTACATGGCAGAGGGGCATTGCTGGCACATGATGGCATATATCGCATTGGTAGATGTGCAGGTGAACGATAGTGTGGCTGATGTGGTTAGGCGATATGATGATGGCCCCTGAATAGACATGTGGACACAGTTGGCAACGGGCTTTGTTGCAAGGATAGGTTCCTGGGTTAGTGGTTCTGTTGTGTGGTTGCTGGTGAGTAAATTGCTTTAGGTTTGGGGGCTGTCTGTAGGCAAGGACTGGCCTGTCTCCCAAGATCGATGAGAGTGATGGGCCGTCCTTTAGGATAGGTTGTAGATCCTTGATGATGCGTTGGAGAGATTTTAGTTGGAGGCTGAAGGTGATGGCTAGTGGCGTTCTGTTATTTTCTTTGTTGGGCCTGTCCTGTAGTAGGTAACTTCTGGGTACTCTTCTGGCTCTGTCAATTTGTTTCTTCTCTTCAGCAGGTGGGTATTGTAGTTGTAAGAACGCTCTCCTGCTGATAGCTCACCTTACCTGATCACTCTTGTTAGTGTGTGTAAGGTAACACCTATTGTTGCATGTTCTCTGTGTATATAAATCTCCCCACTGTATTTTCCACTGAATTCATCCGATGAAGTGAGCTGTAGCTCACAAAAAGCTTATGCTCAAATAAATTTGTTAGTCTCTAAGGTGCCACAAGTCCTCCTTTTCTTTTTATAGTCTACTTTATTTTTTTATTCAAGGAAGGACTTTCATACTAGGCAAAATTTTCAGATAGGTCATTCTAAAATATATATATTGCTATTCTCAGTTTGTTTTAGTACGTTATCAAAACTATTTTGTTTAGAGTGGTGTGTACTCCTTGTACAAAGTATGCCTCCTTTTTGATATTATGGTGAAATCATAAGAATTACATCACAATACTTCTCTCAATAACCAAGTGAATACATAATTACAAAGCTATGACATCATTGCTGGATTAATAAGAAAGATATGCTGGATTGAGAGGTTTTATTTAAAAACAAAGAAATGGTAATAGTGGAGGAAACAGAAAAATGCAGTCAAATCAAGCAATTCTTTTTTAATAAAGTTTACTCTTTTTTGAATTTTCCTTTAGTATGAAAATTTTTCTGTTCTCAGCTTTTCTCCCTAACCCCCCTAATCAGACACTCTACAGGGAAGATCAGTGTTATCCCATAAATTGTTTTAAAGACTGTTTTGTAATGTATTTGATTTAGAGTTGCTTCTGCATTTTCATGTGGATTTAGGCAAACGGTGCATGATATGAAAATGTTTTATTATTGAGTGCTTTTTAAACGTAGTTGCCATCTCGTGGAAAAATCGGAAGCTTCAGCTTAGGATATATATATATATATATATATATCTCTCTCTTCAGCTTAGGATGGATGGATATAGATAGATATATATTTGACTGAAAACTAGACAGTTGGGCTTTGGTGGAGGCATATTTCAGTGGAATTATTGTGCATTCCTAAATTACTGGTACATTCACTAGAAAACCATGAGCCACAAAGTGCTATAGGGACCAGAGGTGAAATTCTGACCCTATTGAAGTCAGTGCCAAAATTTGTGGACCCAGGATTTCACCCATGTTCCTTCTCCTGCAGTAATGTAGCCATTGATATTGGAATAGCCATAGTATGGGTATATATGAGTACTTATTACAGGCTAATAATCCATACTGCTCTGAAGAACAGTAGTAAAGAATGGGTTTAGAGAAACTAACAAAACTACTCCTAAGAAATTCTCTGGCTATAAACTATTTTTCCTTTCCTAATATGCAATTAATTTTTACTAAGTTCAAGATGAAGAGCAGTTACAGGATATTCTTGAAAACTTTTGTCCCACTCTGCAGCAATTAGTTACAGTTAAACCTGGGGTTTAGACTGGTATAGAAAATGAAAAAGTGGTAATTTATGGGTTAGTTAAAAACTTCACCTTTTATGCCTAATAAATAACCTGAATTTTTCTTTTGGAACTTATTATTAAATGAAAATATCCTGTCTTTTATTCTAATAAAATCAATGAGGAAATACCCCCAAAACTGCACTTGATTTAGGAGGTTCAGCTAACACTTCTACCTACAAAGTAAATGCATGTATTTACTTTTACACAACTTATATTTTATTCTAGTCATACTTTGTTGTCTCTTTTCATAGACTTTTTTTATGCACGTTGTTTATTATAACCTGTGCTAGAAAACTCAGAATGTGAAAAGAGGTTTTTATATGTTCAGTTTAATTTATATTGTATGGTACTTTGCTGTTGACTTGCATCAAATTAGATTTATCTTCGGCACTGAGAAATGAGGTGATCAACCACTATTTTATTTACTTAAAATAGAAATTATTTATGTGGGGTGGTAAAACTGGCTTCCAATGCAGTTGCAAATGCTATGTTCTGACTTGACTTGGTGCCTGATTCAGTGGCTTTTTAACTTCATAAATTGGGCTCATGCATATTTGTATTATTTCATTGTAATTCACTAAGCAAACACTTCTATAAGAATTTTTTTGTTTTATAAAGACAAGTTAATGTTTCCAGCAGAAAGGAAAAGTAGAATAAATTTTAACTTGCTAGCTAGATCATTTCTACTGAACAATGCAAGACTCACTGGTTTTGACTAGTAGGAAGTTTTTGATGAAAATTAGGCAATTCCAGAGAGAGGTAATTATCTTGACTTATTGCCACTATTTCAGACAGCAGCTTTTGGCAAATGCTGTTGTCTTTGTGAGAGACAAGATGGAAGAGGGGATATCATTAACTTCTTTCTTTAAACCCTTAGTCCAGACCAAAAAAGAAAAACATATGTACCATTGAATACAAGTTTTTGGATCTGTTCGGGGTAAAGAATTATTTAATCCATTAACATAAATATGTAGAAATTTTCTGCTTTACAGAAAGATTTTTAAATCAATTCTACAAGATTTCTTAATATCTTTAATGTCTTGGTGTACTTTTGAGTCCAATAAAATGATAAACCAAATCTCCCTTGGTGATCCCAACAATAATATTGAAAAACTAAAATTTAATAAAGAGAATTAGTTTTAGTATTCTAAACCGGTTACTTATTTGCTTCAGGGTGCTAAACTCTAATATAATTTAATTAATCTACATCTATATGAGATCTTGAATCACTGGTGATTGCCAAAGAAATCTTTTTGAAATTTGTGAAGACAAAAGATCAGACTCTGTGCTAGCAAGGCATTTGCTGGTTATTGCCCTGTGTTCACATTCAGCAGCATACTTGTTGCACAAAACTGATAACACATTTGTTTTCCCTATGAACGAGAGGGATTATTGTTTTGCTCTGAAATGTTTCCCTTTTTTCCACACACTCTTACAACCCCACTCAACTCACCCCTTGTGTTTTGGTTGTGTGTTGCTGTGGCTGTCACCCTTCAGATGAGTTGAGTGAAGAGAGTGCAAATGACTGTTGATTGGAATACCTCAATCTTGTAATATCTGTACAATGCTTTGTGTCCACACATGATAGTTCATTTTATTGAACATATTACAGTCATGCCTGAAGGCCCTAGTCAGGTCGGGAGATCCCATTTTACTTTGCTCTGAGCAAACACTGACTTAGAGTGCTTACAGTCTCTCAATTTTCTAGCATTAGTTTTATTGTCTGGATGGAGCATCTGGGACACCGCCATTAGCAGTGGTCAGGTTGAACTGATGATGGTTGCTGCTATTCAGCGCGGACAGGAAGTCTCAAGTACTTCAGCTTCACTAGTTTAACTAGTCCTTCTAACTTCCTCCCACAATGTGGCGTTTCAAGGTTACGGGTCTCCTTTTGTCACCCCACCTCTGCCCCTAGTGCCTCAGATATCATAGAATCATAGAAAATCAGGGTTGGAAGGGACCTCAGGAGGTCATCTAGTCCAGCCCCCTGCTCAAAGCAGGACCAATCCCCAATTAAATCATCCCAGCCAGGGCTTTGTCAAGCCTGACCTTAAAAACTTCTAAGGAAGGAGATTCTACCACCTCCCTAGGTAACGCATTCCAGTGTTTCACCACCCTCTTAGTGAAAAAGTTGTTCCTAATATCCAACCTAAACCTCCCCCACTGCAACTTGAGACCATAATTCCTTGTCCTGTCCTCTTCTACCACTGAGAATAGTCTAGAACCATCTTCTCTGGAACCACCTCTCAGGTAGTTGAAAGCAGCTATCAAATCCCCCCTCATTCTTCTCTTCTGCAGACTAAACAATCCCAGTTCCCTCAGCCTCTTGTCATAAGTCATGTGTTCCAGTCCCCTAATCATTTTTGTTGCCCTTCGCTGCACTCTCTCCAATTTATCCACATCCTTCTTGTAGTGTGAGGCCCAAAACTGGACAAAGTACTCCAGATGAGGTCTCACCAATGTCGAATAGAGGGGATCGATCATGTCCCTCGATCTGCTGGCTATGCCCCTACTTATACATCCCAAAATGCCACTGGCCTTCTTGGCAACAAGGGCACACTGCTGACTCATATCCAGCTTCTCGTCCACTGTCACCCCTAGGTCCTTTTCCGCAGAACTGCTGCCTAGCCATTCGGTCCCTAGTCTGTAGCTGTGCATTGGGTTCTTCCTTCCTAAGTGCAGGACCCTGCACTTATCCTTATTGAACCTCGTCAGATTTCTTTTGGCCCAATCCTCCAATTTGTCTAGGTCCCTCTGTATCCTATCCCTCCCCTCCAGCGTATCTACCACTCCTCCCAGTTTAGTATCATCCGCAAATTTGCTGAGAGTGCAATCCACACCATCTTCCAGATCATTTATGAAGATACTGAACAAAACTGGCCCCAGGACCGACCCCTGGGGCAGTCCACTTGACACCAGCTGCCAACTAGACATGGAGCCATTGATCACTACCCGTTGAGCCCGACAATCTAGCCAACTTTCTACCCACCTTATAGTGCATTCATCCAGCCCATACTTCCTTAACATGCTGACAAGAATACTGTAGGAGACCGTGTCAAAAGCTTTGCTAAAGTCAAGAAACAATACATCCACTGCTTTCCCTTCATCCACAGAACCAGTAATCTCATCATAGAAGGTGATTAGATTAGTCAGGCGTGACCTTCCCTTGGTGAATCCATGCTGACTGTTCCTGATCACTTTCTTCTCATGTAAGTGCTTCAGGATTGATTCTTTGGGGGCCTGCTCCATGATTTTTCCGGGGACTGAGGTGAGGCTGACTGGCCTGTAGTTCCCAGGATCCTCCTTCTTCCCTTTTTAAAAGATGGGCACTACATTAGCCTTTTTCCAGTCAACCGGGACTTTCCCAGTTCGCCACGAGTTTTCAAAGATAATGGGCAATGGCTCTGCAATCACAGCCGCCAGTTCCTTTAGCACTCTCGGATGCAACTCGTCCGGCCCCATGGACTTGTGCACGTCCAGCTTTTCTAAATAGTCCCTAACCACCTCTTTCTCCACAGAGGGCTGGCCATCTACTCCCCGTGTTGTGATGCCCAGCGCAGCAGTCTGGGAGCTGACCTTGTTCGTGAAGACAGAGGCAAAGAAAGCATTGAGTACATTAGCTTTTTCCACATCCTCTGTCACTAGGTTGCCTCCCTCATTCATTAAGGGGCCCACACTTTCCTTGGCTTTCTTCTTGTTGCCAACATACCTGAAGAAACCCTTCTGGTTACTCTTGACATCTCTTGCTAGCTGCAGCTCCAGGTGCGATTTGGCCCTCCTGATTTCATTCCTACATGCCCGAGCAATATTTTTATACTCTTCCCTGGGCATATGTCCAACCTTCCACTTCTAGTAAGCTTCTTTTTTATGTTTAAGATCCGCTAGGATTTCACCGTTAAGCCAAGCTGGTCGCCTGCCATATTTACTATTCTTTCGACTCATCGGGATGGTTTGTCCCTGTAACCTCAACAGGGATTCCTTGAAATACAGCCAGCTCTCCTGGACTCCTTTCCCCTTCATGTTAGTCCCCCAGGGGATCCTACCCATCCGTTCCCTGAGGGAGTCGAAGTCTGCTTTCCTGAATGCACAAAGGTCCGTATCCTGCTGCTTACCTTTCTTCCCTGTGTCAGGATCCTGAACTCAACCAACTCATGGTCACTGCCTCCCAGATTCCCATCCACTTTTGCTTCCCCCACTAATTCTTCCCGGTTTGTGAGAAGCAGGTCAAGAAAAGCTCCCCTCCCCATTTGGCTCCTCTAGCACTTGCACCAGGAAATTGTCCCCTACGCTTTCCAAAAACTTCCTGGATTGTGTATGCACCACTGTATTGCTCTCCCAGCAGATATCAGGAAAATTAAAGTCACCCATGAGAACCAGGGCGTGCAATCTAGTAGCTTCTGTGAGTTGCCGGAAGAAAGCCTCATCCACCTCATCCCCCTGGTCCAGTGGTCTATAGCAGACTCCCACCACTACATCGCTCTTGTTGCTCACACTTCTAAACTTAATCCAGAGACACTCAGGTTTTTCTGCAGTTTCGTACCGGAGCTCTGAGCAGTCATACTGCTCCCTTACATACAGTGCTACTCCCCCACCTTTTCTGCCCTGCCTGTCCTTCCTGAACAGTTTATAACCATCCATGACAGTACTCCAGTCATATGAGTTATCCCACCAAGTCTCTGTTATTCCAATCACGTCATAATTCCTTGACATCACCAGGACCTCCAGTTCTCCCTGCTTGTTTCCAAGGGTTTGTGCATTCATATATAAGCACTTGAGAGAACCTGCTGATCGCCCCTCATTCTCAGTATGAGGCAGGAGCCCTCCCCTCTCAGACGTTCCTGCCTGTGCTTCCTCCATGATATCCCATGTGACAGTTCTCCAAGGGGCAGTATCTTGCATGTTATATAATGCTGAGCATTATTTACTCAATGCTGACAATCTGCTCAGCTGTATATAGAAGATAAGACAAGGATTTTACTTTAAGATGACAGACAATAGTCAAAATATCACACGCTTTGGGGGCAGAGACCATTTTGTGTGTGTGGGCAGGAGGATGCATGTATTTTGCACAGTGCCTATCACAGTGGGCTCCTGATCCATGTCAGTAGTGCAGATATTTTTTTAATGCACCTATAAGAGCACCACTTTTGTGGAGAAGTATGGCTGCACTATTCAAGTGAATTGTGTTTTGAGGCAGTATTTAAGAGGAAAGGATGGGTGTTACATGTGGTAGGGAGGGCAGCCCAGTTATAGGGGAGGGATTAGAGAAAGATGCAGGATTGAGAATGGAAGGAGTTAATGAGTGCACTTTACTACAATTAAACTGCAAAGTGCTGAAGCAAACATGTACTTTTATAAGCTGGTGGTACTCTAGTGTTAGCTAGCCACACCACTTTTTTTTTTTTCCCCCCCTTTGTTGACTTTCTATTCTAGTGAAGATCTTTTGGAGCTGTACATTGGCCTGTGTCATTAAACCCGCGCAGGATCTAGAGTGATGAGGTGATCTGAAGCTCACCACCTAAGCTTACAGCCAGCAGGTCTACACTAGGCTTACTGAATTGAGTATTGAATGCAACACTTGGTGATGCTATGACAGTGTTGAGGGGGTGAATATGGTACAATAATGTTTAGTATAATACTTTTATCTCAGGGCCACCTGAATCACTTTCCACTTATATCAGGAGTTGAACTCAGTCCTGATGAGCAAGCAATTCAGCAAGCCAGTCTGAATTATTGACAGTTACTGGGAGGCCAGACATGCAGAAAACCCAAAGGATCATGTCCTGGAGACAGGAGTGTTTACGCTACCTGAGATGATTACAAATTATTTTTAATCTTGCTAATTAGCTCTTGACAACACTTACATTTTACTTCAGAAGAATTAACTATTTTCATTACTGAGTCCATTCAATCACTTCTTTCCTATAACTTACTTTTATCTTTAGGCATGTTACGTCAGAAAAATTATATACTGATTATTGGTAAACTCTAACTACTGGTCAACTGTTGTTGAGCAGTATTGATCAGATTTCACGTTTACAACAGTTAGAATGAGAAAGAAATGCCTAATGCATTTAGTATTTAAAAACTGAAAAGTAAGGTGAGCTAGCCAGTTTCATATGGAATCTTGTTCTGGCTGTTCTCCAGAAATTCCTAGATCCTAGGAAGCCAAGCTCCCTAATGGATCACAACTCCTCCAACTTTCCTATTCTACATGTAGCACTTGCCACGCCTCTCTTGCACTTCAGGCACCAGTGTCTTCACCCATTGTCCTGTAGGCTTCTAGACAGTTTTATAACTTTTTTAAACTGTCAGCCAGGACAAGAACCTTGATGTTTTTATCACTTCCCTTTTAACTTTTAGAATACTTACTTTTTCATTCACAGGCTGAAATTGGCATTCTAATGTCAACTTTCCAATTGAAATATTTACATCATCAATAAAATCTGAGTGACCCTGAATATATTCAGACAAACAAATAAATATGTGATGGTGGTGGTGGTTATGGTGTTTTAATTTATAGTAGGGCTGTCACGCGTTTAAAAGAATTAATCACTATTAATTGCACTGTTAAACTACAATAGAATACCATTTAATTAAATATTTTTGGATGTTTTCTACATTTTCAAATATATTGATTTCAATTATAACACAGAATACAAAGTGTAAAGTGCTTACTTTATATTTATTTTTGATTACAAGTATTTGCACTGTAAGAAAACAGAAAAAATAGTATTTTTCAATTCACCTAATACAAGTACTATAGTGCAGTCTCTTTATCAGGAAAGTTGAACTTGCAAATGTAGAATTATGTAAAAAAACCCACATTCAAAAATAAAATGTTAAAATTTTAGAGCCTGCAAGTCCACTCAATCCTACTTCTTGTTCTACCAATCGCTCAGACAAACAAGTTTGTTTACATTTGCAGGAGATAATGCTGCCCGCTTCTTGTTTACAATGTCACCTGAAAGTGAAAACAGGCGTTCTCATGGCACTGTTGTAGCTGGAGTCACAAGATATTTACATGCTGGATGCGCTAAAGATTCATGTGTCTCTTCATGCTTCAACCACCATTCCAGGGGGCATGCGCCCATGCTGATGACAGGTTCTGCTTGATAACAGTCCAAAGCAGTGTGGATCGACACATGTTCATTTTCATTATCTTAGTCAGATGCCACCAGCAGAAGGTTGATTTTTTTTTTAATTTGTTTGTTTGTTTATTTTGGTGGTTCAGGTTCTGTAGTTTCTGCATCAGAATGTTGCTCTTTTAAGACTTCTGAAAGCATGCTCCACACCTCGTGCCTCTCAGATTTTGGAAGGCACTTCAGATTCTTAAACCTTGGGTCGAGTGCTGTAGCTATCTTTAAAAATCTCACATTGGTACTTTCTTTGCGTTTTCTCAAATCTGCAATGAAAGTGTTCTTAAACACTTAACAACATGTGCTGGGTCATCATCCGAGACTGCTATAACATTAATTCTGTGGCAGAATTATGCCCCCCAATCTCTGCCCATGCTTTGGAGGTTGTTGTGGCTGCAAAAAAAATCTGCTGTGGGCTGCATGCGGCCACGGTGGCTGCAATTGATTTACACTGTTCTAGCTGCCTGTACCTTTTAACCCTAGTGGTCCTCTTACATTGGTTTCATTTTCAAGACTACATTAGCTGGGAAAAGGGCTAGAAACACAGCTTTCATTTGTATTTTAAAAATGATTATTCTCTCTCTACATTTCTAGTTCCCTCCCAAATCATGGGCCCAAAGGTTGGCTGTGCTTTAGTGGTGGTCGGAAATCCTATCATGCTCCATTTCTCCCGCCCTCCCGCACAGTAGAAGTATGATGAAATAATCAATATGCATAATCAGGAAGCTGGTGACAAAATGCATCTAATATACTCCTTAGTTTTTCCTCAGCTGCTATGTGTATATCAGTGTTTTCCTACACTTTGCTGCTGCAGTCACAAAATATTGGCATTCATTATGTTAACTTTCCAGCTTACAGAATGCTAGACTCTGGAATCCCTTGAGTTTTCTTTGTAGACAAGTCTAATGGCACTTTCTGCCTCTTCATTCATGCCTTCAGAAGCTATTGTGCGAAGTGTAGCTCACTGAAATAACAATGTGGATATAGTACTGCCATTACACGTTAGATGTCATCTCTGCCTCACCTTCAGCCATTCAGATTCACACTTAACCAAAGTGACACTTGATTCTGTTGGTGTGATTCCGAGATGAGTTCATTAGCCAAGGGAAAACCAAAATAGACAGGATGAGGGATGAAGTACCCTGCTTTCCCTGTTAATTTATTTGGTATCTGATGGGGAGTCTTTCTTTCTGCCTCTTCTCAGAGGAGCCAGAGTTCTTGAGTTTGTCTATCATGCACTTGTAGCTGACTGGGCTCTGTGGTCTACCAGGCACTGCAGCGCAATGGGGAAGTAATCTTTCTGGTTAACTTTTTCTGATGGTTCTTGGGGCTCAAGAATGAGCAAGTGAGTTTTTTATCTTTAGCTCCACCATGGTGGGTAAAGCCCCACTTGCTCTCAGACCTTCTTTCTTTTGCAAGGATATTTCTAATAGTTGCTCAGTTTTCTGGTGCTTTCAGGTATACACACCTGTGTTATGACGACTCTGATTTGACAAAATATGTGCCAGTGAGCATTGCTCTACATTTGTAGCCAGCCTCCACAAGTGATAGTTATTCTCTTCTTCACACAAGCTATTTTTCATCTTTTAGGCTCTCACTGTAATATTGCAGTGAACAATCTGCAGAGAGACAGTAGAAAATGTTCTTTCTCATTCAGAAGTAAATCTGGCGTTTCCTAACAAATGCTTTAATTTGAAACCCAAATAACATTCTTAACTTTTTTGTATATAATTTCCTAGGTGGTTGTTTTTTAAAGGACAAAAGTAAAAGTAGGTATCTGTCTGTTATATGTAACTGACAATCTCTGCATCGTGCATCGTCAGCAGAATTTGAAGCCTGAGTCTTTGGCACAGACTTCACCGCTTGAGCTATAGGTATAACTTCAGTAGCTGGCAGAAGAAGGATTTTTATCCCATAGCGTGGGGGAATGAGACACTGAAGCCATATTCTGGGTCTGGGTATGTCTGGCCTAGTTTGTCCTCCCATGCCACCCCCAAGAGGTCAGAGCTCTCCTGCGCACTTTGGGCGGTGGGAGGGATTGGCATGGGAAGCCAAACCCAGCTCTCTCACAATCAACTCTACCCCACCCCTTGCTGCACTGGCTCTGGCAGCTTCCAGGTATTGCCAGTAAAGTGTGGTGATGGTGATGGTGCTGCTGCTCTGGCAGTGGCTTGAGCTGGAGTTTTTAGAACGTTCAGCGGTTTTGAGACGCTACCAAAATTTTCCAGAGGTCGAAGGAAAGCAAGGGAGAGGAAATAGCAACTAAATATTTTTGACAATTTTGCTAAATCTGAATGGAATCTTATGGGACAAAGAAAAAAGGAATGTTTACAGCCTGAGACGTTGGTGAATATCAAAGACTGACTGCAAGCATGTATGTGTTAATACTTCTCCAAGAAAAGGGTGCAAAAATCCTTTAGAATGGAAAGTGTTAAACAACCTAAATATAAGGGTTCCTACCAGCTCCCCAAATAAGTGTGGCTTTGTAATCTTTTACTTTGTCAAAACTATTCTTGAGTTCCTAGAACCAGAAATCAAAATGACTACTACAGAGTATCAGAAATATCTGAGAATGAGGCACTGAAGTTCACATTTCTAACCAGGACTTTTTTCATTCTATAGAAATTTCCACATTAGCAGGTATAATTTTTTTTATCATTGCATTGAAATGCTTACCTGGTATTCTGAAACTTTGCTGAAAGCAAACAAAAGCTTTATATGCAGAAGTACACTGATTTAAAAGAAGTCTCCCCATGTTCCACAACATAATGTATGCTTTTGCGCCTTTGCTCTGGAGTTCTGTTAATATAAAATTAATGTAATGCTTTTGCTTTTGGGTTTTAAGGGATCTTGAAATATCATAGTAATCCAGTAAGAGGGATGACAGTATTTCCTTATTTATTTAGGTGTCAATCAAAACTTAGCTTTTAGTAGTAGAATATGCCCATGAAATGTTTATGCCATTCTGTAGTACAGAAGTATTTCTCTAGCATAACAGTGCTGCATAATAGCATAAAAATATGTAACAACACAAACTGTATTTTTTTTTTTAAAAGTGACTGTTAATATACAAATTGCCTTATCCCTTTTGCTTCTTTGGAAAGCTACTGTGTATAGAGTGTAATCATTTTTCTTATCATTTTAGGTGACAAACAGCATGTTTGGTGCTTCAAGAAAGAAGTTTGTAGAGGGGGTCGACAGTGACTACCACGATGAAAACATGTACTACAGCCAGTCTTCAATGTTCCCACATCGGTCGGAAAAAGATGTAAGATGAGCAAACATAATATTTTGCCCTTTAATAATGGATTAATCTCATAACAAGATGGATGAAATTGAAATAAGGACAGAATGTCCTATACTCAAGGGTATTCCTTTAAGCTGTAGCCTATGTAAATTAGTTGGTGTGTGGGCCTCACAGGTAGTTCAAATGAACTGCTTCAGTGCCCTACTCATAGTTTCTCAGCTAGAGATAAAGGTAGTTTAGTTCCCAAAAAAGTCCTAGATGGATGGACTGGATCTACTTTTCAAATTCAGCTATTTGAGAAGGATTAGGAGCATGTCCAGCCCTGGCCATTGCACAAGAACATTCCTTTCTTTTTTGTCCCTGATGTTGTGTTTCCTGCCCATTGTTGAAGCATTGCTTATTCTCTAAATAAAAGGGACTCCTTCTTTCACAGGTGCTACCAGACACCTGACTCCTTCGTGGCCAAATATGCATAGGACTCACTAGCTTCTGTCTCCCATAAAATCGAGAATTAAATTGAGGATTAGGATGCAAAAAAGATTCCTCAAATCTACTGGGAAAAAATAAACTATATTATTCCTTCCCCCACCTCCACCCCACAAGGCAGGGGGATTCTAAAAGTTCAGAAGCATGTAGAAGAACAAAGTTCTTCTAGAAAACTCAAAATTGAGGACTTAGTATGATTATGCAAAACATAAAGGTCTATAGTAGTTTGTTAGAACACTTTTCCCATGATTGCCTCCTATTCCAGCAAGGTATATCCTTTTGAGAGGGTAACATTCCTTTACTGCTTTAAGGAATTGTTTGACTTGACACTTCTGAAGCACTGTCACTATATATTTCCTTTCAACAGTCAGGCTATTTAGAGTTTTTTTCAAGTAGTAAACGGAGAGCTTTTTCCCCATTACGTTTTAGTAAAGGAAGGGTTCTAGACCATGTTTAAAACGCATACTCTAGATGCAAAACTATATTTTCTGCCTCTAGCTAACTATTTATATAACAGCTGTCACTATAGTGGTGGTCTGGTTTGCCATTTAAGCTAGCTTCAACACTAAGACTTTACCAAGGTGAAAGCAGCAAAACGAAGGGAAGGGCACCTGAAGTCTTGTCTTATAATTGGATGACTTAATGCAAGTGTCTGGGCAACAAACAGCACCACAAGTAGTTCAAGAGATTCTAAGAGTATTTGAGAGCCTTGCCTACACTACAGTGTTTTGTCAACTCCAGTTATGCCGATGCTCTTTCTGTTGGCAGAGAGCATCCACAATTGGTGCTCTAGCATTGATAGTGAGAGCAGTGGACTGTGGTTAACTATTCCACTGTGCTACTTACCACCTTCTGCTGCTAGGAGTTGTGGGAAGGTGGAGTGGATCTCAGGGCATCATGGGTGTTCGCTCAGCGTCGAATTACACAAATTTTTCTGTCCCATCATTCCATGGGCTTCTGACTGCATTTTGCAGCATCTTTCAATGGCCCCTGTTTACTGTGCGCCCTCTATCTCTGTCTGAAAAGATGGATCTTGCATTGCTCTCTACTGTTGTGGTCACTGTTATGAACAGATAACGGCTGGTCATGCAGTATATCATGAGCATCCAATCTGAACAGGAATCAGAGGTGCCTGACCTGTTGTGTACCATGGAAAGAAGCAACACCAGATTACTTTTGGCATTCACAGAGCAGCTGCACATGGTGCACCATTGCTTTTGGGCTCCGGAACAAAGCACTGAGTGGTGGGATTGCATTGTTATGCAGGTCTGGGATGATGAGCAGTGGCCGCAGAGCTTTCAGATGCGGAAAGCCACCTTACTGGAACTGTGTGCGGAGCTTGCCCTCTCAATGGAGACGCGCATGGTGATTGCTGTGTGGAAGCTGTCAACTTCAGACTGCGGCTGGTCAGTCACAAATCAGTTTGGAGTTGGGAAGTCCACTGTTGGGACTGCATTAACACAAGTGTGCAGGGCCATTAGTCACATCCTGCTACGAAAGGACTGTGACTCTTGACAACGTGTGTGAAATAGTGGATGGCTTTGTGGCAATGGGATTCCATAACTGTGGCGGGGCAATAAATGGCAGGCATGTCCCAATTTTGGCCCTGGACCATCTTGTGATGGAGGATATTAATAGAAAGGGGTACTTCTTTATGGTATTGCTGGTGTTTGTGGATTACCGGGGGTGTTTCACTGACATCAACGCGGAGTGGTCCAGGAAGGTGCTTGATGCACGTATCTTCAGGAGCACTGGAGTGTACAGAAAACTGCAAGCAGGGACTTTTTTTCCAGACCAGAAGATTCCAGTGGGGGAATGTTGAAATGCCCATAGTGATTCTGAGACCCAGCATACCCCTTACTCCCATGACTCATGAAGCCTCACATGGGAAACCTGGACAGCAGCAAGGAGCGCTTCAACAATGGGCTGAGCAGGTGCAGAATGACCATACAACGTGCCTTTGGCAGATTAAACAACATGCTGGCCCTGCCTTTATGGCAGATTAAATTTAAATGAGGAAAATATTCCCATGTCCATAGCAACCTACTGTGTGCTCCATAATATTTGTGAGGCTAAGGGTGAAAAGTTTCCTCTGGAGTGGAGCATGGAGGTTGATTGCCTGGCAACTGATTTTGAGCAGCTAGATACCAGGGCTATTAGAGGGGCACAAGGGGGTGCTATTCGAATCATGGAGGCTTTGAGGCACCATTTTGACAAAGAGCAACAGTAATGTGTCTTTCTATACAGCACTCTGCCATGCTTTGGTAACTTGCCACCTTGCATGGAAATTTTGATGGTTCCTGTAGTCAGCAAATGATCAAATTGCCATTGTATTAATTCCAGCAGCAACCACCATATGTAGGAGACAACGAAAGATTTGGTTATCTTTCAGAGAGTGTTTTTATTAAATACCAATTAATAACACACACACAAGGCTTCGTGGGAAGGGAGATAACAGTGAAAGGCAGCATAGGCTCTTACAGCTGTGTTAGTCCAGCTATCATTTTGGAAGCTGTCCGAAGTGGTGGCATGAATGGGGTACTGAGACGTTCTTGGAAGTTGCAAGGAATGTGTGGGAGGAGTTTGGGGAGGGCTTTAAAAGCAGTTCTGTATCGGTTTGTGGGAGGGGAAGAGAAGGGGAGCATGCATGTATTCTGCCTGCAGCGTGATTAGGGACTTCAACATCTCCATTTGCTCCTCCATCACTCTGATCATCTCCACCTGCCCCATTAAAATTCACTCCTGGCTCTCCTTTCTGTCCTGCCTGTTTTATAATTTTCTTTTAAAGTTTCTCTCCACACCCTATGTTCTTGTTTTCTGGCCTCTGGGGGTTGGAACACCTCTCGAAACATGTCGTCCTTGCTCCTCCTTGGTCACTTCCTTATCTGCTGGTGTGTAGGGAGGATCCCCTGAAGGCCACATCTGCAGAAGAACAAGGAACAATAAACAGAAGCATGATTTAATGCACTCCTAGCATCGAATCATTGTAGTAAAAGATGTGCATTTTTAAATGAATCAGTTTCTCACTGTCCCTTAGCAAGCACACAGCTCAGCGAATGCCCTAAACATGGTGATTTCGGCCTGGGGGGGAGGAAAGGGGTGCTCAAGATGGGGCAAAGAGTCTAGGTGGTTTTTTAAGGGTAACACTGCAGGCAACTTGGAACAATATTGTAAACGCTGCCACCATTTTCCACAGACGGGGGCCGTTGAAGCTGATATCTCACTCCTGATGGTAAGCAAGGATGCAAGAGTGCATCTCCTTCATCCGTGCGGCTTCAGACCGGGTCCCTAAGCTGCTCGCCTGTGTACCGCTTTGGTCCCTGCATAAGTGGTTGCTGATTGGCATGGGAAAGTTTCCTACAACAGGGGAAGGAACAAAGCGGCTCTGCCATGGAACCTTCGGCAGAGGATTGGCGAGTATCTGCAGAAAAGTTTTTCCTAGAGATCTCTCTGCAGGATTCCTGTAAAACCTGTGTGTGCATTAACACACTGTTCTGCCGCACTGTTTAGCTGCACAGCAGGGAATGTGAAGCACACACAAACACAGCTAGTCGTTTACATTTCTATTCCTTCACCCACTTCAAGAATATGCAAAGCAAAGGACAACTCTGCCTCATATAACTGAGCAGCATCAACTCAACTGATCAGAGCTCTTCTGTCCTGCATCATGCATGCCAGAGATGGACTGCTGGGACAGGCGAGATCCCTCCGAAGTGGAAAAGAGGTCCTGCTTTGCCTCATCACTGGACGATCCTGCTGTGTGCTTCACATTGTCCTCCAACTCGACCTCCTTGTCCATGACTTCGTCCTTGGGGTTGAGTCCACTGACTCCAGCCCTGCCGAAGTATCCACAGGGCTCTTGGCGGTGGCAGTGGGGTCTCCACTGAGGATGGCATCCAGCTCCTTTATAGAAGTGGCAGGTCTTTGGTGCAGCATCAGGGCGACAGTTTGACTCCCTTGCTTTCTGGTACACCTGCCTCAGCTATTTTTATCTGTGCACGGCACTGCTGCCTGTCCTGTTCATAGCCTTTATCCATCATGCCACGAGAAATCTGACCATAGGTATCGAAGTTCTATAGCTGGAGCGGAGCTGGAACTGCACAGCCTCTTCTCTCCACAGTGCCAGCAGATCCAACAACTCAGGTGTGCTCCAAGCGGAGAGCGTTTGCTGTGTGGAGCCGCCCTGGTCAGATGGGAAGATGCGATGTGAAGTGTCCACTCCGAGCAAACAGGAAGTGGAATTTCAAAAATTCCCAGGCCATTAAAGGGGGAAGGGCAGACGTCTGTGTACCTTTGTGCAGGGCAGCGGAGTTCGAACTGCTGACCAGAGTGGTCAGGATGGGCATTGTGGGACACCTCCTGTAGGCCATTTATTGGAACATAACCAAGCGTGATGTCTACACTCACACTTTGTCGATATAACGTTGCTGCAAAAAGCTCTATGCCTTTTGTCAAGATGGTGTTATTTTGTCAGCAAAGCAGGAGAGTTTGTTGATGGAAGGCGCATTGCAGTGTGTACACCTCCTTTGTTGACAAAACTCTGTAGTGTAGAAAAAGGATATATCAGAGTCTACCTAGATTCTCACTAGGAAGTTCAGTTCTAGATAACCAGAGTTGAGATCTTCTGTTGTGGAAGAATTCCATATGTAGTTCAGTGACTCACCTGCCCACCCAGAACCTGGACAATCTTAATTCACTGTGTCTGTTGACTTCATGTATAGTGCAGTGGTTTCATAGATCAGACTCCACTCCAGTCATCTAATCCTTCTCCTCTTCTTCCATATTGGGTGTTCATGGCTTGGAGTCTGTAAATCTTCACTCATTTCACCTGTCATCAGCGACCCTCCTGTGCTTTTGAGGTGAATGGAACGGCTATGGGTAAAACACCCATAAATGCTGTTGCTATGGATTGCACTGGACAAGAGTCAACATGTGACTCAAGGTAGACTATTGTCTTTGGCAAAAGAATTGAATATACATTTTTATAGCGCATCAAGCATCTTGATCTTCTTTTGACAACTCAGAATTCTGCTTGAAACAAAAGTGATTCTAATTTGAATTGACAATGTGACTACTGCATCCAAACGGGTGATAATTCTGAATCCAATTATTTTGTGAGCTTTGGTCAGAAAAGTATCTTCTTCTTCTGAGCTCTGTCCTCTTCTGAGGAGAAAAAAATATACTGGCTGATGTTCTAATTACATGTTGGCTCACAGACGAGAGTGGATGAAGTTGTCACCTCTAACCGTCAGTGCCTTGCTACTCTAGCTCTCTGCCTGCGACACCCACAAAATCAAGGCATTGTGATGCACTTGAGGTAAACAGTGACACAACTTTTCACTGGTCTGGATTGCATCCCATAACATAACCATTCAACCGCAAATAATTTCACTTCTCACAGACAAATCTATTTCCGTCAGTTTGCATCTGTAATGACAAAAGAAAGAACATCATGTTTTGTGAATTAGTTTTTGCAGTAAATGCTTTTTCCATGATTTGGTGTTTGGTTTTCTCTCCCAGTCCTTTGACAAAATAGGCTACAGAACAAAGAAAATCAGTGACATCAGCATAATCTTTGGATTAGTTCACTAGATTTGTCTTGTCTGGAAAATCTGAATTCTTCTATAGTTTCCAGGCTTCATCTTCTCAAGGCTTGATGTTTTGTTCTGACCATCAAATTCATTTTTTCAAAAGCGACTCATGAGAAATTGACAGAAGCTTTTCTTGCATGGGGATAGGAGCTGCATTACAGAAGGAGGGCGAGGGGGGAAGGCCACATCTGGCATACATCATCTGATAGGGAAAAATTTCTTGCTGATGTGATAGTAGGAGTCTCAGAGCTTTGAAAATGTTCCCTACCACACACTTTTAGGTTGTTGCAAGCGGCCTTAGAAAGATTTTGAACTGTAAATACCTTTGATTGGAAGCTTTTGCTTGTAATATCTTGAGAGGCAAAATGCGGTTTGAGGTTGTCATCACACCACCTGATCATGTAGAGTTGCTGTCATTTAAAGATAGGAGTTCAGCCCACCATTTTGGATTGCTATATTTTGGATGTTGAAAGAAGTATGCAACAGAAGTCTGCTTTTTCTTCTTTTACTGAGTTTTAATACCCTTCATATGTAGTTGCTTTTATTTTTGTGTTTTGCCATTCTGCTTTGAGATCAAAAGACAGTGTTTGGTTGGGAACAGGATGGTTTGGGGGTTGTAGGGTTTTTTCTCTTTTTTTTTTTTTTTTTTTTTTTTTTTTTTTACTATTGGTATTGCAGGGGCACTTACAGACCACATTCAGATTTGGGGCTCCATATTTGTAATAATGACTATCACTTATAGATGTTTATGCTTTCAAAGCTCTATTATAAATATTTATCATCTTAGTAATTTTTAGTTCCTTATCTTCCATTTGTTAATGTTTTTATTTTGTCGCTACATACAGTACTCTAACACAAGTTATTTTGGTATTTTTAAAGTTTTATCCATTACAAATATTAGGTCTCGGTTGGAGATAGAAACTCTTACTGGCTTTTGTGTAGTATGTCTTTAGGAGACATTTTTTTTTCAGGCTGCTGAATATAGTGTTTAGCCTTAGAGTTTGACATCTCTGCCTTCTGCTGCAACTTGCTGGGATAATGAATAAAACAACAGTGTATTGTTTCCTTGAGAAACTTTTGCTTAAATGCCTTTAGTTAATGTTTGAGAGGCTTTTAGCTAAAAATTTGACAGATTCACTGTTTAACTTCAGATATTACATTTAGGGCTGTGTGTCAAAAGCATGCCCATGGAATCCTCTGATATTACAAGGAACTAGGTACAGTGGGGTTAGGACTGGGTGTTTTAGTAGCATTAATTTAGATGATAAAATAATTATTTAGTAATGGATGACTAGCCTTGATCCATTTGAATAAAGTGGAAAGTTCATCTCTGGCAAAAATCAGATTAACATGATAGGTTTAATGTTAATAAGAGACGTGTATTTTCATAAACCTTAAAAATATATTTTAAAATAAAATTGTGTCAAAATCATTTCCCCTGCTTACTATACAAAACTCGGACCTTAAGTGCCATTTCCCTACAATAGCTGATGATATTGCTAATGCAGAAAGCAGTGGAGATGGAAGCCTGCTGTCCTGTGTGAGAGATCAGAGACACTCTTCATTCACCTCATTATAGGTGAAAAAGCTTTTTATTGACATTTTAAGAGATGAAGAAAAGGAGCATTGCTATCATTTGACAACAGTCTGAGGAAATTTCTTGCTGGACATAAGAACAGCCATACCAGGTCAGACCAGTGGTCCACCTAGCCCAGAGGTTCTCAAACTGAGGGTCGTGAGGTTATTACATGGGGGGTTGCAAGGTGTCAGCCTCCACCCCAAACCCTGCTTTGCCTCCAGCATTTATAATGGTGTTAAACATATTAAAAAGTGTTTTTAATTTATATGGGGGGGTCACACTCAGAGGCTTGCTATGTGAAAGGGGTCACCAGTACAAAAGTTTGAGAGCCACTGACCTAGCCCAATATCTTATCTTCCGACAGTGGCCGATGCTGGCGTGCTTCAGAGGGAATGAACAGAACAGGCAATCAAGTGCACTCCCAGTGTCTGGCAAACAGAGGCTAGGGACACTCAGAGCATGGTATTGCATCCCTGTCCATCCTGACTAATAGCCACTGATGGACTTATCTGCCAGGAACTTACCAGGTTCTTTTTAAAATCCTGTTCTAGTTTTGGCCTCATATGGAAGCTGTTCTATACCCATAATCATTTTTGTTGTCCTCTCTTTACCTTTTCCAATCCCAATATATATATTTTTTGAGATGGGACGACCAGATCTGTATACGATATTCAAGACGTGGGCGTACTATGGGTTTATATAGCGGCATTATGATATTTTCTGTCTTGTCTATCACTTTTTCCTAATGGTTCCTAACGTTGTTACCTTTTTTGACTACCACTGAACATTGAGCAGATGTTATCAGAAAACTATCCACAATGACTCCAAGATCTCTTTCAGTGGTAACAGGTAGTTTAGACCCCATCATTTTGTATGTATAGTTGGGATTATGTTTTCCAATGTGCATTACTTTGCATTTATCAACATTTGAATTTAATCTGCTGTGTTGTTGCCCAGTCACCCAGTTTTGTGAGATCTCTTTGCCGTCTGCTTTGGACTTAACTACCTTGACCAAATATAAACATCCATTGTATAATGTTAAAAACATGTGGCAACATTGTAACAATTTATAATATGTTTATCAAACAGTTGCTACAACTTAAAAAATAATTGCTTTCATAATAAATGTATACTGCATGATGGGAGAGCCAAGTGTTTGGAATTTATACTGTATTACCTATATTTATTACCTATAAGATATCTGCTTTTGACCTATCTAGTTTGGGCATGTAAACATAAACCAGTGTTACTTGGCTAGAGAGGAAAACAGGTATTCATGTTTTGTACTTTATATTGTCCTTCAGTTTGCAGAGAGGGAGGAAGTAAAATGCATCTCTGAGTCACATTTTAAGAAATTACAGGTAATTTTTTTTTTTTAAACAAACTGGAATGTATATAGTAAAGGAAATGGAGAAAAATCAGTTTCTCATGGTAGAATTATAACTATCAGCAAACTACTGATTTAAGAATTTTTATTTAACATAGGTTATAAGTAGGCTTGGAAGGATTAGATTTTTATCTGTAAAGGTCTTTCACTGTAAACACACAAACCAATGAAAAAATCTTTTCATCTGTAAGAATAGAAATATACAGATCGGCAAATTAAGAAAAATGCTGCTTGAGAACTTCAGAGTTCTATTTAAGGATATTTACTATGTATATTCTGACGTGATGATGGCAATTTGTGTTTTCAGTGGTTTTAAAACTTTAATTTTTTGAATTGCATATATCTACGGTCATTAAATAATTGTCTAACTCCCCTCCCCATAATTTCCCAGAATTGTGAAAATTTAAATGGATAAAAATAGAAGAAAAAAGTTTAACCCATAGTTCTGCACAACTGTGAACATCTATTTGATAAAAAATCTAAAAAAGGTTAATAGAAACATCAGTATATCTGTTGAAATCATAGAAAGATAAAAATTGAATTCTGCCAAGCCTAATTACAAGAGAGTTAAGCCATTATGCAAGTCTTTCAATATACCGCAAAATTGTTTCTATTCTTTACTATAAAGCTATGTCTAACACACCTATTTTTAAACCAACAGTATAAGATAATTGGTGAATGCAAATGAGTACTAAAATTTCAAGTGGTTCTTTGGACCAGACTCCATTGCATGCATGCAATCATGCTCCTCTTCCATGCTTCTGTATTATAAATGGCTCTTTAAGTATATAGTGAATGTAATGCATTGTGTTAGTAATGTATTTACGTGTTTAATGTTCATTCTTTCACCTTCATTATTCATCTATTAATAAACTGCAGCCAGTCTCTTAATCTGATTAAAATGTCTGTTTTATCAGTTTAGTCTTAATCACTCATGGCGTCTTCCATAATACCTAATTACAAATTTTCTAGTAATCTCTTGTCTGATTAATAATTCATATTGTATACCTTAGTATTGTATATATGAGTTTTAAAGCGATGCTAAACTTTAAAAAAAACAACAACAAACTTGTTAATGATATCACTTACACCTTACATTATTAAAACTGAAGGAATTATAAAAATCAGTTTGTTTTTCACTATTTAGGCAGTTTATTTCTTACATTTCCTCAAGTTAAATAATGAAGTTGATAGTTATTTTCACTTCAAATTCTCAGTGCTTATAAATATTTTGACTATTGCAAATACTTCACTGTAAATGTTTATTTTAAACTCTTAATTGGAACTTTAATAACTTAGAGAAATGGTTTTATTGGTCTTACATTTTGTAAATGCTTGTTATAAAACCTAATTTTGGGGGAGATTTTGCGGTGGTCTATTTTAAGTTACATTAATATAAAAGGAGAATTATTAATAAAATGAAAGATAAACCAGAATAATATGATAGATCTAGTTTATTTGTTGGCTTGACTTCTAATTTTGTTAAATGGTCAACATAGTGTTGTCTCCCTTTAAAACTGTGATTCATCTACTTAGGTCATTCAAATGGTACCTGTTGTGCTGGATAAATAACAGAAACAAAGTAACACAGATACAGAATGATTGTCCTGTGTTTGGTGTACATATCTGACTCAGATGATAATTATCAACCTTTCTCATATGTTTAGTTATCCATTGGTCTGGATATTATTTGTGGATTTAAATTTGCTCATTCTACAAGATTTGAGGCAGTTTAGGCTCTTTTTTCCTACTTCTTCCTCTGAGTTAGGTTCACTGTACTGGACTGAGGCAGCAGTTCATTGACCACAGCTTACACTGGGCAAGTCTACACTACAGCGCTACATCTGGTGAAGATGCGCTGTGCCAATGGGAGACCGCTCTCCCGTCGGCATAATTACTCCACCTGGGGGAGAAGCATAAGCTGCGTTGGTGGGAGTGTCTCTCGCCGACATAGCACCAGTGTGGACTACACAAAACTTTTGTGGCTCAGGGGTGTGAAAAAGCACCTTCTTCTCCCCCCCCCCAGCAACGCAAGTTAGATCAATTTAACCGGTAGCGTAGACCTGCCCACTCCTTCCATCTAGGAAAACAGCTTCAGCTTTGCTACGGGAGCTTTAGAGCATGATTATTTCACAAACTTCTGAGGAACTTCAAATGAATGTGCATGCAACTTTTTCAGGGCTGATATTATCAAGCCTAGATAAACTGCATTGCAATAACCAATCTGAAGATAATGAAGGCATATATAATAGAAACCAGTTCAGTTACCCAGTCAGTTGTTTCTTGTTAGAATGTGTTTGTTGCAGTTCCTTCTTATATCTAAGTCTAGAATCTGAGAGGAGTGTTGTTGGACCTCACAACTGTTTTGGGGTGATAAGAGTTTTGTGTGAGGAAGTGAGCTGTAGCTCACGAAAGCTTATGCTCTAATAAATTGGTTAGTCTCTAAGGTGCCACAAGTACTCCTTTTCTTTTTGCGAATACAGACTAACACGGCTGTTACTCTAAGACTTGCATTGTGGCCACTTAAGATTTGCAACTCCTTACCCAAGCAGCACAAGAGTGACTTTCTCACCTCAGTTGTTGCAGTCTTTGGTCCTGTTGCCTTTTATTTTAAATTTTGCAAACAATAAAATTAAAATATGTGAATTAGGTCAACTGTGTATTTTTGTCAATTCCTATAAGAGAAAAGTAGCCTTGTATTTGATATTTTCCCTAGGAATTGGCTCTTCCATCAGGTCAATCACCCACTTTTCCAATCACCCACAGTATGCAGACCAGTGAACGCCTATGTATATGAGAGAAAATTAGTTTATTTGTACTCTTTTTTTTTTTTATTTTTTCTGAATTATTCCAAGGCATTCCACAAAGTAATCCATGACAGTAATCAGGTTGGCTATACTATTGTCTGTTCTTTGCTGCTGTTTTAAAAATTATTATTTATTATTAAACATAGTGTCTGATTACTATAATAATATAGTAATATATAATACTATAATAATAGTATACTATATAATAATATAATAATAATATAGTAATATATAATAAAACATATACTATATAGTAATATATAGTAATGTTACTATAATACGGATGATAATCCTTCAGCCTAAGGTTAAATATTGCTGTAAAATGCAAATGAGTTTAACAACAAAATCAAATACATTAGATATCCAATGTACCCTTCATGGTAAACTAATAAATCACGCCTCATGTGCCTTTCCAGCTCACCTGAAATTTAGGTAAAATACAGAGTATTAAGCCTCTTGTATTTCCTAATAGTACATACTTAGGATGCCATATTAAACAATCTTTAATTTAATCCTACTGTTTTAAAAAAAATTGCTATACTCTCCTGACCGTCAATATATAGTGGCTGTCATTAAATTTTAACATTTGCAAGTGGTTACCACCCAATTTTCCTTATACTTAAATCACACATTGCCATTAAAAAGCCAACATCTAAAACAGGTGCCTACACAACAACAAAATGGTAATCAGTGTAGGTACATAAACAGTTCAAAATTAAATCACTTTAGACAAGTAAAGAATGTATTAGCTGGGACTGAGACTTGAAGTCCACATTAGAAATACAGTGCTTGATTCTTTATTGTGCTGTGGCACCATTATGTCTGTTCAGTAGTGCAAAGGGGCTTTAAATGAATTGGCTCTGATCACCAGTGTGTTCCTCCAGTACTGTATATAAATACCTGAATGGTGTAGAGATCTACGCCACTCATTACCACATCCCCTAGCATAAGAAGTAGGGATGATGGAAAGATGGTGTGGTGTGGTTAGACCATCTTTGTGCTCCAGCTGCTGTTAGCTACTGGAACCAGTCCTTCATGGCTGCAAGTAGATAGGGCTACTTTAATTTACATATGGGGCCCAGGCAAGGCCTTAGCTGGCCTAAGAATAAAGGAGTCACAAATATGACTTAATACCATCTTCACTCATCTTCCTGGCCACACGCTCATTGTCCCATTTCTACTTCATGCATAGCTTGGTCAAAAATGCCACACTATCAGAGTTCTTTCTACCATGCAGGTGTACCAAGATACCATCTGTTTCTCTCACTAGCAAAAGCCATCACTTCAGAATTTCTAATTAAATTTACTGTTTACATCCTTGTCAGAGGGTCAGTCAGAAAGAAACTTGTCCAACATAACAGTATTTGCATACACAAAACTCTTCCTCTTCTAAAGCATCACTGATACATAATCTAGGAAAATTTTCTCTTTGGGTATCCAGGATACTGAAGTCCTTTCAGTCTCTCTATTTTAGGAGGCCAGAGTTTCAATACTAGCAGGATCATGTGAGTTAATCCAGTGCTACTTGCAGTGAATTTAAATAATATCCTAGGGCATGGCTACACTTGCCGATGTAGAGCGCTTTGAGTTAAACCAGCCTTCGGAGAGCACAGTAGGGAAAGCTTTGCAGTCTGTCCACACTGACAGCTTCAAGCACACTGGTGTGGCCACATTTGCAGCGCTTGCAGCGGCATTGGGAGTGGTGCATTATGCGCAGCTGTCCCAGCATTCAAGTGGCTGCAGTGTGCTTTTCAAGTGGGGTGGGGTGTGACAGGGAGTGTGTTGTGTGTATGTGGGGGGAGAGAGTAGGTTTTTGGGGGGCTGAGAGCATGTCAGCATGCTGTCTTGTAAGTTCATACAGCAGCAGACCCCCTTCCCGCCCGTGCCTCTCTCTCTCTCACAGCATTCCACACTAATGATTGCTTTGTCTCAGAGCAGATAAGCAGCCGGCTGTCAGAAACGGAGCTTTCAGAGGGCATTTCCGCATTCCTGCAGCGATTCCAAACAATGACAAGAGTGGCCACTTGACTTGAGGAGATTATGGGACATTTTCCGGAGGCTGGTCAGAGAGCAATAAAGCAACACCTCGTTCGCACTGGCACCGCGGCACTCCAGCGAGGGCACAGCAAACGTTATTCCACTCGCCAAAGTGGAGTACCAGCAGTGCTGTAGCCGCGGAGTCAGAGTGCTCTACGTGCCTTGCCAGTGTGGACGGGTAGTGAGCTAGTGTGCCCGGGGCTCCTTTATTGGCTGTAACTCTCAAGTGTAGCCAAGCCCATAGTCACTCTGATATCTTTTTGAGATTCTCTCCATATATGAGAGGTAGCCGTGTTAGTCTGTATCAACAAAAACGAGGAATCCGGTGGCACCTTAAAGACTAACAGATTCATTTGGGCCTGAGCTTTCATGGGTAAAAGACCCACTTCTTCAAATGCATGACCGTGAAAATTACAGATACAGGCATAAATACATATACACTGGCACATGAAGAGAATGGAGTTACCTTACAAGTGGAGAACCAGTGTTGACAAGGCCAATTCAGTCGGGGTGGATGTGGTCCACTCCCAATAATTTGATGAGGAGGTGGCGGTACCAAGAGAGAGAAAATTGCTTTTGTCCTGAGCCACCTCCTCCCAGTCCCTCCTCAAGCCCAAATTAATGGTGTTAAGTTTGCAAATGAATTGTAGCTCTGCATTTTCTCTTCGAAGTCTGTTTTTGAAGGGTTTTTTTTGTTGTTGAAGGATGACTATTTTTAAATCTGTTATTGAATGTCCACGGAGATCGAAGTGTTCTCCTACTGGCTTTTTTATGTTACCATTCCTGATGTCTGATTTGCATCCATTTATTCTTTTACGTGGAGACTGTCTGGTTTGGCCAATGTACATGGCAGAGAGGCATTGCTGGCACAGGATGGCATATATCACGTTAGTAGATGTGCAGGTGAATGAGCCCCTGATGGTGTGGCTGATGTGGTTGGGTCCTCTGATGGTGTTGCTAGAGTAGATGTGGGGACAGAGTAGGCAAAGGGATTTGTTACAGGGATTGGTTCCTTGGTTAGTGTTTCTGTTGTGTGGTGTGTAGTTGCTGGTGAGTATTTGCTTCAGGTTTGGGGGCTGTCTGTAAGCGAGGACTGTTCTGCCTACCAAGGTCTGTGAGAGTTAGGGATCGTTTTCCAGGATAGGTTGTAGATTGTTGATGATGTACTGCAGAGGTTTTAGCTGGTGGCAGTACATGATGCCCAGTGGTGTTCTGTTGTTTTCCTTGTTGGGCTTGCCTCTGTCAATCTGTTTCCTCACTTTCCCAGGTGGGTATTGCAGTTTTAAGAGTGCTTGATAAAGATCTTGTCGGTGTTTGTCTCTGTCTGAGGGATTGGAGCAAATGGCTTGGCTGTAGAGCAGAGGTGGGCAAACTACAGCCTGCGGGCCACATCCAGCCCGCAGGACTCTCCTGCCTAGCCCCTGAGCTCCTGGCCCAGAAGGCTAGTCCCCATCCCCTCCCCTACAGCCTCAGCGCTCTGCGCCGCTGGTGCAACACTCTGGAAGCGCAGTTGCAGAGCCGCGGCCTGACCCGGTGCTCTAGGCACAGAGGGGTAAGGGGACAGGGGGGTTGGCTAGATGGCAGGGGGGATAGGGGTCGGGGTGGTCAGAAGGCGGGGAACAGGGGATTGGATGGGGCAGGGGTCCTGGGGGGGGCAGTCAGGAATAAGGGGGGGCGTTGGATGAGGCAGCAGAGGGCAGTCAGGGGTGGAGGGTCCAGGGGTGGTCAGGGGACAGGGAGCAGGGGATGGTGGATTGGGCAGGAGTCCCAGGGGAGCTGTCAGGGGGCGAGAAGCAGCGCGGTCGGATAGGAGGCCGGGGCCGGGCCACTCCTGGCTGTTTGGGGAGACCCAGCCTCCCCTAACTGGCCCTCCATACAATTTTGGAAACCTGATGTGGCCCTCAGGCCAAAAAGTTTTCCAGCCCCTGCTGTAGACAGTGGATTGTGTGATGTGTCCTGGATGGAAGCTGGAGGCATGTAGGTAAGTGTAGTGGTCAGTAGATTTCCAGTATAGGGTGGTGGTTATGTGACCATCACTTATTTGTACTGTAGTGTCCAGAAGTGGATCTCTTGTGTGGACTGGTGCAGGCTGAGGTTGATGGTGGGGTGGAAATTGTTGAAATCAAGATGGAATTCTTCAAGAGTCTCCTTCCCATGGGTCCATATGATGAAAATGTCATCAATGTAGCGCAAGTAGAAGAGCAGTGCTAGGGGTTTTTTACCCCCGAAAGCTTATGCCCAAATAAATGTTAGTCTTTAAGGTGCCACTGGACTCTTCGTTTTTCTTCATATATACCCTTTCAAAATCACAAAGAGAATATGTATTGTTTGTATGCTATGTTGGACTTCAAACTTTGTTGAAATCACAGTAATAGTAGATTGAAACAATTTTTTTCTGTATTAGCAACTCTGAATTGTTGTTTCCAAGGTAGGGTGACCAGATCACAACAGTAAAATATCGGGACATATTGGGGTGCCGTAGGTCCTGCCCACAGTCCGCTCCCACTCTGCCTCAGGTCCCGCCCCCTCCCCGCTCGGCACCGCCACCGCACCCCTCCTCATGCCCTGGCCTGCCGCTGGCTTGCTGCATCTCTCATCAGTCCCCCACCCACCGCTTGCCGCCTCCTCACTCACTCCCCTGCCAGAAACCTCCATGCCCACCCCAAAAACCTCTCTGCGCCGCTGGCTCGTGGCTCGCCTCTTTTCCCCGCCTGCTGCTCACCTCTTCACTCACTCACACACTCACGCACACACCCCGTCCGCCGCTGGCTCGCCACTCACCTCCTCACCCCTCCCCCCTGCTGCTGGCTCGCCGCTTGCCGCCCCTCTCGGCTCACCACTCCACCCTCACCTGCCCGCTGCTCACTTGCCTCCTCGCCTGCTGCTCACTTGCCTCCTTGCCCTCGCCTGCCCCCTGGCTGCTCACTCCCCCTCCCCTGCCTGCCAGCTCCCCTCTTCACCCTGCCCACCTGCTGGCCAGCCACTGGCTCGTCCCACCCCGCTGCTCGCCTCTTTCCCTCCCTTGCCCCCCCCCCCCCGGCCTGCTGCTGGCTCACCCTCGCCTGCCAGCCGTTGGCCTCTTCACCCTCTCCCGCCTCGCCTGCCGGCCGCTCACTCCTCAGTCCCACTGGCTCGCCTCTTCACCCAGCCGGCCAGCCTGCTCACCTCTTCCCCCCCCCCCCCCCCCGCCCACCTCTCTGCCCCTACTCGCCTACTCACCCTTCCTGCTCACCTCCTTACCTGATTATCGGGACAACTGGCGTGCCAATTGTACATTGGTCGGGACGCAGGACAAAGGACTAAATATCGGGACATCTGGTCACCCTATTCCAAGGCATCCTTATTACCAGAAAATTCTCTTACTGTTTTTCTCTCAGTGAATTATGAATGGTTTAAGTAATAAATGATTTGCCCTCCATATTGAATCCAGATCAAATGGTCCCTGACTCAGAGATCAGCTAGAAGCAGATGAGTTCTCAGTTACCACAAGGAAAACAAAAAGAGAAGGAAATAATAAAAGCTAGGATAGTGTACACTCTCCATCCAGTTTACTTACTTTCCAAATAAGAAAATGATATGACACAAAAACAGCTAATTTATCTTGGATGGGGTCATTGAGGCTTGTTTGTTGCATGTACCTTAACAGAGATGAGTAGTTTTCAACCAAGTATTTAGTAGTAGTAATCTTATATTCCATTGTTTTGGGTAATGAAGGCTTGGGGGAAGGCCTTTGAGTAATGAAGGCAAAGGAATCCTTCATGTTCAAGAACTTAAACTACTTCTTTGAGAGATTGCTCATGTGCATTCCAATAGGTGTGCTTGCAGCGCATGCACTATCGTTGGAAGGTTTTTTCCCCAGCGGTACCCGTTGGGTCAGCTATGGAATGACACCTTCGTGGCAGTGTATATAGGTCCCTGCCGACCCGCCGCCTTCTCTGTTCCTTCTTACTGCAAGTGGCAGCATTTGGCAGCATGTGACCTCCAGAAGAAGAAAGGGGAGCATCCATGTACCAGCAACGCAGATACAGGTAAGTAACCGTTTTCATGTTCTCTCCACAGGTACTAGTCCACCCTCCGCACTAGATGATACATCTGAGGGAAGGGAACAAGATTGGAAGGCATGAGATGCACTGTCCTAGGGTTGGGCGTTCCACGACCACCACTCCTAAGAGAAGGAGGCAGGTGGTGGTGGTCGGGGACTCTCTCCTCAGGGGGGCTGAGTCATCTATCTGCCACCTTGACCGAGAAAACTGAGAAGTCTACTGCTTGCCAGGAGCTAGGATTCACGATGTGACTGAGAGACTGCCGAGACTCATCAAGCCCCCTGATCGCTACCCCTTCCTGCTTCTCCAGGTGGGCACCAATGATACTGCCAAGAATGACCTTGAGCAGATCACTGCAGACTATGTGGCTCTGGGAAGAAGGATAAAGGAGTTTGAGGCGCATGTGGTCTTCTCATCCATCCTCCCCGTGGAAGGAAAAGGCCTGGGTAGAGACCGTCGAATCGTGAAGGTCAACGAATGGCTACGCAGGTGGTGTCGGAGAGAAGGCTTTGGATTCTTTGACCATGGGATGGTGCTCCAAGAAGGAGGAGTGCTAGCCAGAGACAGGCTCCATCTAACGAAGAGAGGGAAGAGCATCTTCGCAAGCAGGCTGGCTAACCTAGTGAGGAGGGCTTTAAACTAGGTTCACCGGGGGAAGGAGACCAAAGCCCTGAGGTAAGTGGGGAAGTGGGATACTGGGAGGAAGCACGAGCAGGAGCGGGCAAGAGGGCAGGGCTCCTGCCTCATACTGAGAATGAGGGGCGATCAGCAGGTTATCTCAAGTGCTTATATATGAATGCACAAACCCTTGGAAACAAGCAGGGAGAACTGGAAGTCCTGGCACAGTCAAGGAATTATGACATGATTGGAATAACAGAGACTTGGTGGGATAACTCGCATGACTGGAGTACTGTCATGGATGGATATAAACTGTTCAGGAAGGACAGGCAGGGCAGAAAAGGTGAGGGAGTTGCACTGTATGTAAGGGAGCAGTATGACTGCTCAGAGCTCAAGTATGAAACTGCAGAAAAACCTGAGTGTCTCTGGATTAAGTTTAGAAGTGTAAGCAACAAGGGTGATGCCATGGTGGGAGTCTGCTATAGATGGGGATGAGGATGAGGAAGGGGATGAGGTGGACGAGGCTTTCTTCTGGCAACTCACAGAAGTTACTAGATCGCAGGCTCTGATTCTCATGGGAGACTTGAATCACCCTGATATCTACTGGGAGAGCAATACAGTGGTGCACAGACAATCCAGGAAGTTTTTGGAAAGTGTAGGGGACAATTTCCTGGTGCAAGTGCTGGAGGAACCAACTAGGGGCAGAGCTCTTCTTGACCTGCTGCTCAGAAACAGGGAAGAATTAGTAGGGGAAGCTAATGTGGATGGGAACCTGGGAGACAATGACCATGAGATGGTTGAGTCCAGGATCCTGACACAGGGAAGAAAGGAGAGCAGCAAAATACAGACCCTGGACTTCAGAAAAGCAGACTTTGACTCCCTCAGGGAACTGATGGGCAGGATCTCCTGGGAGAATAATATGAGGGGGAAAGGAGTTCAGGAGAGCTGGCTGTATTTTAAAGAATCCTTATTGAGGTTACAGGGACAAACCATCCCGATGTGTAGAAAGAATAGTAAATATGGCAGGCAACCAGTTTGACTTAACAGTGAAATCCTTGCTGATCTTGAACACAAAAAAGAAGCTTACCAGAAGTGGAAGATTGGACAAATGACCAGGGAAGAGTATAAAAATATTGCTCGGGCATGCAGGAGTGAAATTAGGAAGGCCAAATCACACCTGGAGTTGCAGCTAGCAAGAGATGTCAAGAGTAACAAGAAGGGTTTCTTCAGGTATGTTAGCAACAAGAAGAAAGTCAAAGAAAGTGTGGGCCCCTTAATGAATGAGGGCGGCAACCTAGTGACAGAGGATGTGGAAAAAGCTAATGTACTCAATGCTTTTTTTGCCTCTGTCTTCACGAACAAGGTCAGCTCCCAGACCACTGCACTGGGCAGCACAGCATGGGGAGGAGGTGACCAGCCCTCTGTGGAGAAAGAAGTGGTTCAGAACTATTTAGAAAAGCTGGGTGAGCACAAGTCCATGGGGCCGGATGCGCTGCATCTGAGAGTGCTAAAGGAGTAGGCGGATGTGATTGCAGAGCCATTGGCCATTAACTTTGAAAACTCATGGCCATCGGGGCAAGTCCCGGATGACTGGAAAAAGGCTAATGTAGTGCCCATCTTTAAAAAAGGGAAGAAGGAGGATCCTGGGAACTACAGGCCAGTCAGCCTCACCTCAGTCCCTGGAAAAATCATGGAGCAGGTCCTCAAGGAATCAATTCTAAAGCACTTAGAGGAGAGGAAAGTGATCAGGAACAGTCAGCATGGATTCACCAAGGGCAAGTCATGGCTGACTAATCTAATTGCCTTCTATGATGAGATAACTGGCTCTCTGGATGAGGGGAAAGTGGTGGATGTGTTGTTCCTTGACTTTAGCAAAGCTTTTGACACGGTCTCCCACAGTATTCTTGCCAGCAAGTTAAAGAAGTATGGGCTGGATGAATGGACTATAAGGTGGATAGAAAGTTGGCTAGATTGTCGGGCTCAACGAGTAGTGATCAATGGCTCCGTGTCTAGTTGGCAGCCGGTATCAAGTGGAGTGCCCCAAGGGTCGGTCCTGGGGCCGGTTTTGTTCAATATCTTCATAAATGATCTGGAGGATGGTGTGGATTGCACCCTCAGCAAGATTGCAGATGACACTAAGCTGGGAGGAGAGGTAGATATGCTGGAGGGTAGGGATAGGATACAGAGGGCCCTAGACAAATTGGAGGATTGCACCAAAAGAAATCTGATGAGTTTCAACAAGGACAAGTGTAGAGTTCTGCACTTAGGACGGAAGAATCCAATGCACCGCTACAGACAAGGGACCGAATGGCTCGGCAGCAGTTCTGCAGAAAAGGACCTAGAGGTTACAGTGGACGAGAAACTGGATATGAGTCAACAGTGTGCCCTTGTTGCCAAGAAGGCCAATATATGTATAAGTAGGGGCATTGCCAGCAGATTGAGGGACGTGATCGTTCCCCTCTATTCGACATTGGTGAGACCTCGTCTGGAGTACTGTGTCCGGTTTTGGGCCCCACACTACAAGAAGGATGTGGAAAAATTGGAAAGAGTCCAGCAGAGGGCAACAAAAATGATTAGGGGACTGGAACACATGACTTATGAGGAGAGGCTGAGGGAACTGGGATTGTTTAGTCTACAGAAGAGAAGAATGAGGGGGGATTTGATAGCTGCTTTCAACTACCTGAAAGGGGGTTCCAGAGAGGATGGATCTAGACTGTTCTCAGTGGTAGCTGATGACAGAACAAGGAGTAATGGTCTCAAGTTGCAGTGGGGGAGGTTTAGGTTGGCTATTAGGAAAAACTTTTTCACTAGGAGGGTGGTGAAACACTGGAATGGGTTACATAGCGAGGTGGTGGAATCTCCTTCCTTAGATATTTTTAAGGTCAGGCTTGACAAAGCCCTGGCTAGGATGATTTAGTTGGGAATTTGGTCCTGCTTTGAGCAGAGCATTGGACTAGATGACCTCCTGAGGTCCCTTCCCACCATGATATTCTATGATTCTATGATGGTCGTTGGAGCAGCTCAGTCTCTTGAATTCGCAAGTGCCCACCTAATGGTTCCCTTTTCTTAGTTGTAAATAGTTATTAGTTTGTAGTTAGTTGCGCTTACTCTGGGGGGCTTTCCCTCCACCTTAGTTTCCCCAGGCACAGGGGCATGCCTCAGTCGCAGGGGTTTAAGGCATGCGAGGTGTATGCAAAACCTATGCCCACAGGCGATCTGCACGTTGCTTATCTCAAGTACGTAGGAGAGGGCCATCAGACACATAAGTGCCTAATTTGCAAGAGATTTAGACCCAGGACTAAGAGCAAGACTATCATTTGAAGCTCCTCCTGAGGGAGTCAGCCCTCCGCTCCCAGCTGGCACTGGCATCATCGGTGCGCAGTGCCCTGGCCTCGGTGCGGGATGTCCTGGCACCGAGAGAGGACTCCTCCAAGGAGCACCAGCGCCGCTCCCCGACTCGTAAGGTCAGTGCTACCAGGTGGCACCGCACACAGTTCCCAGTGCTGCATAAGAAAAAGAAGGTGGACAGGGGTCGTTCCCCCATCAAGAAGCCATGAGGGGATTCCAGTGGGGTGCGTCCTCTGGTGGGACACCCACGGTCTGGACCTCAAGACCCGTCACTGTTGACTCCAACGGGAGGCCCGTTGAGTCTGGTGCTGGTGGACTCCCCAGCTCGGGAGGATTTGGGAGGTCAAGCTCTACCTCCCTCCGCACTGAATACCTATGAGGCAGCGCATGACCTCATTGCCATGACGGCGCAGTCCCCAGCCCCGCAGGTGTGAGCTCCGGCACTGCAAGTCCAGGCGCTGTCAGCGGCACCGAAGAGGGCACCGGCTGCAGTGTCTATTCCAGTGCCACATATGGCTCCGGCACCCTTTGTGACGCCGATGGTGGCACCATCCCTGGTTCATCATCACGGCAAGCCCACAATGTTATGGCGCCACTCACCATCACCCCGGTACCGCTCCCCGGCACCGTCAGGCTCCGCCCCCCGTGGTCAGGCACAGACTACTCGTCTGAGTCAGACGCTGAGGCTTCTGTGTCTCGACGCAGCCAGTACTGCTCCCGGCACTGCAGACCAGTTGACTCATTGGCACTGGCGGTCGCCTGGCCAGCCCAGTACAATGGCCCTTTTGGACTCCTTGGGTCTACCATCAGGGTCAGGGCTCCAGGCTTCCACACCCCGTGCCCCCTCTCAGCAACATCGCTGGCTCGCCACACCCCCAGGGCTCCTGAGGACCCTGCATGAGACAGGGACTCTGGGCTCTCATACTCAGGCGCAGCACCCGAACCCGTGCCGTCAGTCACAGGGAGGCTCCGAGGTACCTGACCCAGCCTCCAGAGAGCCAGAAGGGCAGAAAGACCCTGTCCCACAGGTCTCCTCACCAGATGGACACCAGAACCTTCTTAGTAGGGTGGCCCTAAACCTCAGTCTCCAGGCAGAGGTGGTCACGGATGAGTTGGACCCGATGGCTGACATCCTTGCCCCAGAGGGTCCATCTATGGTGGCCTTGCCCCAATAAGAACGATCCAGAGCATCACTAAGGTGCTCTGGCAGACTCCAGCCTCAATACCACCCATCACTAAAGGGGTGGAAAGACACTATTCTGTGCCTCAGAAAGCGTACAAACACCTTTTCACCGACCCCCAACTGCGGACTCTGGTGGTTGATGTGGCAAATCATAAGGAGCGGCAAGGGCAGCCAGGTCCCGTGCCTCAGTCATGGAATACTAAGAAGCTGGACCTTTTTAGGCCAAAAGGTCTACTACTCGACCGGGGGGGGCTCCAGCTTTGAGTGATCAACCAGCAAGCGGTACTTAGCCGCTGTGCTTTCAATTAGTGGAGCTCGAAGTTCCAGGAGTTACTATAGGCTGACTTGCGCAATGGGTTTAGTGCATTCCTTGAGGAGGGCAGGGTGGCCTCGAGAACCTTCCTCCAGGCCGCATTAGACACGGCAGACTGGGCAGCTTGGACTATGGTCACTGCCACTACAATGAGGCACAGTGTGTGGCTGCAGGTGTCGGGGGTACCACCTGAGGACCAGAACACAATTCAGGACCTCCGCTTTGACTGTGTAGGCCTGTTTGCCCAAAATACAGACTCTCGCCTGCACAGCCTTAAGGCCTCACGGGCGACTTCTAAGTGTTTGGGGATCCCCACCCCTGCACCCCAAAGAAAGCCTTTTAAGCCTCAGCCCCCGTCCCGTTTCTACTCTGGGCCTCCCAGACAAGACTCGTCCAAGAGATGGGGCAGAAATAATAAGAGGTGCCTACCACAGTTACCCTCCCCCCTCGCATTCTCGAGTTTCTCCATTGGTGGCTGCAGCCACAAGTGGTCTGTGTGGGAGTACCCTTTGCCAAACCCCAACCTATGCTATTCCTAGTCACGGAAGCCTCTGCGCTTGGTTGGGAAGCGCATCTGGGCAATATCAGAACCCAAGGCCTGTGGTCCCACACAGAACTATCACTGCGTATCAATGTAAGGGAGCTGAGGGCGGTTCATCTGGCATGCCAAGCATTCCAGGCCTGCCTTCAGGGCGCCTGAGTGTCGGTACTGACGGACAACACTGCAGCAATGTTCTATATAAACAAACAGGGTGGTGCTTCCTCCACTCCCCTTGCCGAGAAGCCCTTGAACTGTGGGACTTTTGCATCACCCCCTCGATGCACCCAGAGGCATTGCACCTTGGTGTGCACAACAAGCTAGCCGATCGCCTCAGCCGCTCATTTCACAGTCACAACTGGTTCCTCAGGCCGGACATCGCGCACTCGATTTTCCAGAGGTGGCGCTTTCCCCACATATACCTATTCGCAATGCAGAGCAACAGGAAGTGCCAGCAGTTCTGCTCTTTCCTGAACCACAGCCCAGGCTCCATCACAGACGCCTTTCATGGACAAGTCACCTGCTATATGCGTTCTCTCCCCCCCCCGGCCCCGTACACAAAGTCCTCCTCAAGACTCACCAGGACAGGGCTTTCTTGATCCTTATAGTGCCAGCATGGCCCCGCCAGCACTGGTTCACCATGTAGTTGAACCTCTCTGTGGACAGACCAGTAGCCCTTCCTGCGTGCCCGACCCTCATCACACAGGACCACGGCCGTCTACAACACCCCAACCTGGAGTCCCTCCACCTCATGCGTGGAAACTCTATGGCTGAACCCTCTTGAGCTTCAGTGTTTGGACCCAGTGAGGGAGGTCCTGCTGGGAATTAGGAAACCCTCCACTCTTGCCTCAAACCTGGCAAAGTGGAAGCACTTTTCCATTTGGTCTCTGCAGAGGGGCACCAAACCATAGCTAACCCCAATTCCCCTTGTTTTGGACTACCTGTAATACCTCAAGCAGCAAGGGTTGGCAATATCATCTCTCAGGGTACACCTGGCTGCCATTTTGGTCTTCCACCTGGGGGCAGCAGGTAGGTCAGTCTTCAGCAATCCCATGGTGGACCGGTTTCTCAAGGGCTTGGACAGACTTTATCCCCAGGTACGATGGCCCGTTCCCCAGTGGGACCTCAACCTGGTCCTTTCCGCACTCATGGGGCCCCCTTTCGAGCCCATGGCAGCCTGCTCTGTGTCCTACCTTTCCTGGACGGTGCCCTTTCTTGTGGCCATAACCTCGGCCAGAAGGGTATCCGAGCTCAGAGTGCTGACTTCTGAGCCCTCCTATATGGTCTTTTATAAAGACCAGGTGCAGCTACGCCCTCACCCTGCGTTTCTGCCGAAGATAGTCTCCCAGTTTCATGTGAACTAAGATATATTTTTACCTATGTTCTTCCCTAAGCCTCATGCCAGTAACAGAGCATACATATTCCATTCCCTGGACATTAGGCGTGCTCTAGCATTCTACATTGAGCGTACAAAGTCATTTCGTAAGTCACCACAGCTCTTTATTGCAATCGCAGAAAGGATGAGGGGGCTCCCAATCTTGTCCCAGCACATTTCATCATGGATCAAGTCCTGTATCAGGTCGTGCTACAACCTGGCTAAAATTCCAACCCCTCCACTTACAGCACACTCCATGACAGTACAGGCGTCATCCGTGGCATTCCTGGCGCAGGTCCCTAACCAGGACATACGCAAGGCAGCAACGTGGTCTTCCATGCACACCTTCATGTAACACTACACCATTACCAAACAGGCAAGCCTTTGGCAGGGCGGCCCTGCAGTCAGCAACCAGGTGAACTCGGACCCCTCCCCCAGGGAAACTGCTTGGAAGTCACCTATTGGAATGCACATGAGCAATCACTCGAAGAAAAAATGGTTACCTACCTCTCGTAACTGTTGTTCTTTGAGATGTGTTGCTTATGTCCATTCCAAGTCCCACCCGTCTCCCCTCTGTCGGAGTATTCTGGCAAGAAGGAACTGAGCAGGCAGTCGGTCGGCAGGGGCCTGTATTCACCACCATGAAGGCACCACTCCAGGGGTCTCCACAGCCAACCTGATGGGAATCACTAGGGGAAAAAACCTTCCAACAATCATGCACGCAGCACGCGCACACCTGTTGGAATGGACATGAGCAACACATCATGAAGAACAACAGTTACGAGTGGTAAGTAACCATTTTTTCTGCGAGGCATTCATCCATTTAGCTATGACCTGAGGATGTGTTCATTAAATTGAGACCATGCAGACCATAAGGACCTATGAACAACTTTTCTGAGTTTCCTGTAGACATGTTCGATTAAATTTGCCATTGTGGGAAGAAATAAAAATGCCTTATTTGCCTTTTAGGCCATAAATACCAAATATCCTACTTCAGTGTGTGTAATGTGGCCCTCTAATTTTTTCACCACAAGAAAAAGTGTGTTGAGATAACCTTGTCATTCAGATAGACACATCTTAGGGATGCTTTGGGGCGCTCTCCTTACTGATGTTTTGAGAACCACAAAATTTAAAAAATCCATTTTCAATAACCAGAGTTCCAAAAGGATTTTCCCTTCCCTTATTAAGTTAGCAGTTTCTTATACAATAGAGCCCAAGTTCAGCAGCATACTTCAGCATGTGCCAAAAATTTAATTGACTTAACAGGGACTGTTCACATGTTTAAACTTAAGTGTGTGCTTACATACCTTGCTGAATGAGGGCCCTGATCTCCAACTTAATGCCTCTAAGTTGAATTGACCTTTATTTCTAGAATTCAGGAAGGAATCCTTTTTAATATTATCCATCATTTTCTTATTAAATCTTCTGTAACTTACATGAAGCAAATCAGAAGACATAATTATGAATAAACTAGTCCTTCTAAGAAGCCAGTGTATGTTAAGTGCCAGGACTGAGCGGAATATTTCAATGTTGATCTGAAAGATGAAAAGATGGCAAAAGATAAGACAAGATTTTAGGCATCTGTTAATGGGAATGTCAGATAGAAATATTTCTCATTGTAAATATCTCAAATATCTCTCATTCCCCCTAATGGCATGGGAATCAATTATACCAGCATCACAGAGTAAACCAGAGCACCTTCATAGCCTATAAGTGTTTCTGTCTACATAAGTGTATAGTACCACTATATAAAATACCAAAACTGTAGTATGTACTACTTTCTTGTGACATGTATCCAAGAAATACCACCTCTGTTCAGTCTGAAACAGGCTTATGGAAAACCATTTGAATTCTCTCTTCCCCACCCCACCCCCTTTTTGGGTAAGTGTTGCAAGATCAATTTAGTCAGATATCTTCTGGGAGAGCTTGGTATCTCATGTTCTCAGTAAGAATGTCATATCTACTCATAGTTCAGCTAGACTTCCCCAACTGAGTACATTGCTATTGAATCAATGGCCATTTTTATAGTCTTTACACCTTTGTTCTCAGGCCAAGACAATTTGAATTATCTTTTCAAATAACAGTTCATGACACAGTAAATTGTGATTATTTTTGTAATTCCTCAGAACAAAAACATTGTCTTCCAAGATTTATTCTTTAAGCCATGCTGTTAGTTATGGTTCCATTATCCTCTACTATAATTTTTTTCTCTTAATCTTTGTTCCAATATTTTACTGGCTATAGAAATGTCCAGTGCTAATTGTCCAGTACCTCTCAAGTTCTCTGATTTTTCAAAACATAATTGTAAGTGCTACAAGTAGTTTGATAGCTAATTACTTAATTGTTATGTATATCCGTTATCAGCTATTAATGTTCATATTTTCTTAATATTCAGTCATCTGCTCTTAACCAACAGATTTTCTGGAATTTCCCTTTCAGCTTAATTGTTCGACTCCTCTTCCCCATGAATATTTCTAAATGCTATCTTGAGTCCACTTAATCTTCTGGGCTAGCTCTAATTCATACTATTTTTCTGTTGCCTCTTCTAGACATCACTGTGATTTTTTTATTTGGATGCCTCACTCATAAATTCCACTACAGGTTTTTCTTTTAACTTCACGTCTTTGTCTCATAAATTCACAATAGCTGGTTTTTGTTCCTTGTATTTTTCTTTTTCTGAGGAATTGAGATTTGTCATGCCTCACTTATGTGACATTCTTGAATTTTACAATTTTTATACGCTGGTGGATTTTAATAGATATCTTATTTCCCCCCAGATTTGCTTTCCTAAAACAACTGCACTGTTCTGTGAACCTATCCCTTTCTATACTGAATTCAGGTAGCTTATGGTCACTGGTTCCAAGCTTCCTTAACATTTTCCTATTCTAAATCAGTTATTCATTATTAGTAAAGTGCAGGTGTAGGGTGGCTTTTCCTCTGGCTAGAGTCTTCTTACTTTGAGTCATTAGATTGTCCTCTGTATACCTTGAAAAAATTTCTCTAGTGATGTGTGTGTGGTTGTATTTATTGTTCCAGAAGCAACTGAGTGGGATGTTTGAGACCATTGAAAGTGAAGTTTGATATTAACATCAGTATGATATTACAAACTTTAGGTATTGTTTTTTAGAGCAGTGAAGTATCTATCTTTCTTTGTCCTTTTGGTAACAACTCGTTCATTTTGTTTGTTTTTAATATAGATGCTGGCATCACCATCTACATCAGGTCAGCTGTCTCAGTTTGGGGCAAGTTTATACGGGCAACAAAGTAAGTACTCTGTTTATTATTAATATGCTTCTTTTATGATGTATGGATGTGCCATTTTTACATCTGGAGGGAGAATATGCATATTGTTTTTTCTGTTAATTACATAGGAGAGGTTGCATGTCTTTTTATGTGTGTGACCTGTGCTAGATACATTTTAGGTCTGGGTTCATAGTTTTTTATGCATTTGCCATGATTTGATGGCCTACAGTTGCTAAATAAATATCACCAGAATAGTCTATAGTTAAACACGGTATAAAGGGTATCTGTGGCTTAGCCATGACTTTTTTAAAAAGAAAACTAAAATAAGAGGCCGAAATAAACCTAGTTTTCCGAATAATAGATACAGAATCAAGTGAATAGCTTGATTTGTAATGTGGTATTGTATACCCACAAAAGGCAAATTGATTCTCTTCTAAAAGTTGGTCATTCTTAATTCTGTCTGTAAAATGTGAGATAGTAAAGCTGGGGAAAATATTCAAGGTTAATAGTTATTTTTCCACCCTCCATTTCTTCCTTTTCTCCCTGCATCTGTTAAAAGTTTAAATTAGCAGCTGCAGAAAGACTGGTTGTGTGCTTTACAGGAGGATTTTAAGTATTTTACCACCTCCTGAGTAGACTTGATTGGAATTTTCTAGTCAATTTCCATTGGCAGCAGACACTGTATGTAAAGTATCTTCTTGGGTATTTTAGCAAGTGACTTTTTTAGCTGGACAGGGCAAGTGTATTGTCTCCTAGAAGATGCAGTCTTTCTGATACAGTATTTAATTTTTCTTTGAATAACATTCAAGCTCTTAATAGCAAGAGTGGTTGCCCCACAGATTGTTGATGAGTAACAGTGTTAGACCTACTGGTACATTCATTCCAATGATGAATTTTCTTTAAATTCATTTCTAGGCAATCTGGGAGTGAAGCTTTATTCTCATTTTTGGGGCCTTAATCTGGCATTGTTGAGCCTCTTTTAGTCTCCACTATCTTTATAGCTTGGGGCTATAGCTATTTTTGTACCTTTTTATTCATTGCAATTGTATTCATTATGCCCATTAAGTCACCCAGATGATCTAATACATTTTTCTTAACAACCTAATATTTCAATCAGTTCTGGCTGTGGTGCCTAAAGTGCAATCTATCTTAAGTGGAATCATGCTTAAAGTAGAGGGTCATACTAGAACAGGCTTCTATTTCTTCCCGAAGTCTGGAATGCCATGCTTGGGACTAGATGATGTTTAACCATTAAAATGTTTTATGGAAGAATAAAATTGAACATGCCAACATACTTAGAATTGGAATAGTGGCATCTGCTTCATTATCCAGCTATGTATGTGCCTTGTTCTGGAATGGGATTATTGTAAATCTGAGTTTAAGAAACCCGATTTCCAGGCACAAAATTAGCTTTTTATTTTTTTCTCCAATGGTCAGCTGAAGTCATTGCTATTAGAAGTATTAACATGGGAAAGTGAAAGAGAGAGAAAAATAGATTTCAGCTGTCCATCCACAAATTTACAATGAGACTTGGAGGATCAAACTCCATCTGTTTTACATATATTCAGATATAAAAAAAATATTCTATCACTGGCAATTGCAGAGGGTTTGAATTTTCACTCTGCGGGCCAGCTGAAATCTATTTTTCTCTTTCACTTTCCGCAGAGAATGCTTCCTATGTTCTGCACTGTGAGGTCAACTTCTAAATCCGTTCCTTAGAGTTCTAGTTCACCACCATGCTGCCAAACCAATTGACCAGTTATGAGGAATATTTTTTTAGCTACACTGTTATACGTGCTAGTTTTGTTTCTCCGTATATATTACATGAAATTTCCTTTTTATTATATTTGGACATAATTCAGAATTTTTTTTCAAATTTAAATAGAAAAATTGATTTGTGAATCAGGAGAAAGTCGTACACAATATTTGGAAATGTCCTCAGAAAACAAAAGAGAGCATTTCTCCACAGAGTATTTTTTTGTCCCAATTGTTTTAAATACTGTGAATTTCCATTTTATTTGTCTTTCACGCTGAAATGGTTTCTTTATTTGCTATATACACCCACACATTTATGGTGAAGCATTTTTTGAACACAGTAATATTTAATGTGTAGTATGGCATTCACAATTATTTTTATTATATTAGTGGACAGTTAAAATCTCACTTTTCTCTTATTTCAGAACATTAGACTTAAATTAATTACAGATACTGAATTTCTCTGGTCAAGAAGAAGCACTTTATACTTGACAGAACAATTCTAAAAAGCATACTATTTGAAAACTAAATTATTAATATTTGTATGAAAGATGTTCGTATTGTTTTGCATAAGATGAAATAGTGTTTTCAACACAGGCCGAGTGTGTATCCGCTTATACTTTCTGAAAATGTATCTTCTAATTGAAATTTTACATAAATCTAAATGTACTATATTTAGTATAAAATCATTCTAAATTGTGTAAGTAGCCTATTCTAGAAATAGCATTTGTCTAATGTTGGGGGTGGGGGGGTCCAGTTACAACTATTACTCTTTGCCAAATACATATTTTTCTGTTTAATTATTTAGTTTTTTTTAAAAATGAGTGTGATTTTTTTTCCTACTTTCATTTTAAAAATGCTCTTATGAAGTGCATGTGGACTCAAATATATATTGTTTTTAATGCTTACATGAAATGCTGTTTGACATAGCTTTTTAGAAGATAAACATGATGCCAATAGATGACAAAAAATAAAAATTCTTAAACAAGATTGTAAGACACTTTAAAGAAGAGCATTAAGTCTTGCTTATTGCTTATATAATTAAAGTTTTTTCAAAATACAAAATGAGAGTCAGGACACTCTTTTGTACAATTCCTTCAGTTTTAAAACTATATTTCAGTACTGAGTCTAATAAACCAGTCGGAACATAAAACCTGCAAATTACTGATACAAAATTAAACCTGTAACGCTTACTGTAGAATGCAAATATCAATGGAAATGCAATTTTGGTAGTGCTTGTCAAGTATGAAAAGCTTTCAAATAAAAAACCTTCTGTCTGAAAATTACAAAAAGACAGCATATTTGGAATAACTGAGTTTAGATCACGTAAGTAAGGGCTTAATTTTTTCACTTCATTTTCTTACAGAATTACACTAATATTTTTTTAAAATGTCAAATTAGATTAAGTTCCCATCTATACCAGATGGATAACACTTTGTTCCTGATTGCTACATATTTCCACCCCTCTGAATTTTTTTCAATAGGTGCACTAGGCCTTCCAATGAGGGGAATGAGCAACAATACCCCTCAGTTAAATCGCAGCTTATCACAAGGCACTCAGTTACCGAGCCACGTAACGCCAACAACAGGGGTACCAACAATGTCACTTCATACGCCTCCATCTCCGAGCAGGTATTTATTGGTAGCTGATATTTCTGCAATTGCGTTTTTCTGCAGAGCAGTTTTTAAGCATATTTTACCTAAACTATTTTACATTATAGTTAATAAAAAAGAAAAAATATTTCCTTTTATGGATCACTGCCTGTGTTGAGGAAAATTATATTTGTAATACAGTGTTTGTATGTGTAAGGATAGTGTTCACTTGCAAATTCTGTTGCAGGAACACAAGACATCATTTGACTGCTTTGGTAAATGTGTAGTTAAAATTGTATGCATGTTATACAGCATTCAGAATATCAAGGGGGTAGGACAGAAGCACTAATATTAACAAAAGATTTTATAAATCTGTTGATTTAGCTATATGATGTTTTCACACTCAAGACTTTTTTCACTTCATATATTTTTTATAAGTGTTCTACACTAGACCTGACCAAGGATTTGTCTCGTCTCATTGTATAAAGGAGCATATGACTTTTTTGAAGAAACCTAAAACTCTGTACCATTTACTGAGAAGTAATTGCGTAAATGATGTGCAATATTGAAATTATTCATAAATCTAGCTTGACTGCCTAAAAAATTGATTATTCATTCCATTTCTATACTTAAGTTGAACGGTGTTGTATAGGTTCAACTTTTTGGATGGTTTCTCTCTTTCAGGGGTATATTGCCTATGAATCCTAGGAATATGATGAACCACTCCCAGGTTGGTCAGGGCATTGGAATTCCCAGCAGGACAAACAGCATGAGCAGTTCAGGGTTAGGCAGCCCCAACAGAAGCTCACCTAGCATAATATGTATGCCAAAGCAGCAACCCTCTCGACAACCTTTTACTGTGAACAGGTAAGACTGATTTGGTCAAGCTATATACATGCAGGTATGGGCATGTTCAGCAGCATTCCTGAAATAAAAATCTAGTTTTGTCCATTATTTTAAAGTTTGAAGTGGTGAATTCTTACTGCCAGGAGACTGTGTATCTGCTTTGAAATGTACATAAGACTCTCTTGATTGAAGCCTTCAAACTAAATTTTGCCTGGCCATTGGTCATCCACTACTGTTCCCGCAAAAATGCATATTTAAAAGTGCAAGTTGGCCTTTTTTTGCACATTTTAACTTTAGTACTGGTTATAAGTTACATTAAATGCACTTGGAAAAAGTAAGGCAAGAATTAAAAATATAATAGTTGTTCTTTGAGAATTGCCTCTGTAGATTCACATGCTTTGGAGTCTTGCGCCTCCGTACTGCAAGCCACGCAACCATTTGGAAAGCAGTGACTTGCCCTCCTGTAGAGCTGAGCATTCGTTGCAAACAGCCTCTGTTCCTTTCCTTCCACTCTAGGCATAGGTCTCAGAATCATCAATAACTTAACAGTAACACAGCATAAGATAAATTATGTTTGGTTTATATTGATTTTTGAAGTTATCTGTGTATATAAACAATTAAAAAGAATCACTACTGTCATTTGGTTATAACTGCTTTACCACATCTTATAGTAGTATGTCCACTCAATTGCAGTGTTCCCAATCCTCATCTTTTCTTCATTTAAATCTCTCTGTACTGTTCGCAAACTAACTCATGTCAGTCATATGCTTTCTCCAACCCAACGTTATGTAAAAGAAGAATGAGAGGGAGAGAAATTTTAAGATAATGTTTTTAATCTCTTAGTTTGTACAATTCCTATCCACTTCAAGAAAAGAAGATCTTGATGATCTCCTCAGCCAGCCACAGTAGGGATCTGGCAGCAGTAGTTAAAATCCCTGCCTTGTGGCATGAGAGGGGTCTTTTGCTCCTCTCTCTCTATAGGCTACCTCAGCATGTTTGCTGTAATGAATATCCACAAATAAAGGAGCAAATAAATTATTGTTGTGATTTGTTGTTTTTTTGTTTTTTGTTAAAAAAACGCTCATTAACATTAATTGAGATGCCCCTTTTCTTAGTTTTCAACAGTAATTCAGAGATATTGAAATCCCAGTCTGCAATAGCTTTTGAATTATTGTCTTCATCTTTTATACATCGTATGTTTTCTTCTTGCGTCCCTCTCCCATTTAGGAAGGGCTGCTCACTAGTTTCCAGGTTGCTATTTTTTATTAAAGATATTTCCAGTGTGGGGTTATTCATTTGACTTTAAAGGCAAATATGTACCTAAAAGACTATAAATACACATGTTAAAGTATACTACAAATGCCACTGTTAACACTAAATTTACAGACATCAGTACTATTGTGGATAAAGTTAAAAACTTCATGAAGATTTTATGAATTTTTTTGATGGTCACATAATTGATGATCACTTCCATAAAATATTCTCTAAACATTTTTCCCAATTTGAACAGTGTGTTGGCTATTTCAAAATTTGTAGAATATTTAACTTTCTCCTCATCAGCTACCTACATTTTCCTAAAGAGGCAGCACTATGTATTGATATAAAGTTGGATAACACACCGGTAACAAATAACTGTGGGGCAATTTTTTCTCAGGCTGTCTGACCTCTTGTATCTCTCTGAAATCCCTAGTCTGAGGACTCTTTTAATTGCTGGATTTTATTTGTTGAAATGTGTTGTGTGAAAAGTACTATATATCAGCAGGCTATATTGCATGCCCTTACTAACTACATGAAGATCGACGGTTTTGTCCGTGCTCTCACCTCATTTAGAATTCCAGAAGATAACAGAAATCTGTTTCTTCAAGTGGCTGATAGATAAGAGTCAAAGGGTTTGATAGGTTTCAGAGTAACAGCCGTGTTTGATGTATTCCAAATACACCACCTTGCTGAAGCCAAGCTGAACAGGGTCATTCTGCACTTACTGTTCCCCTACTCAATCTCTTGAACTGTGTTAGGGGAACTGAAAGCAGTTTCTCTTGCCCCTCCAAGGGTGATTATGGCTACTAGTAGGCAAAGCAAGTTGTCTAGTTCCCTGATTGATGTGTGACCACATATGGGAAACGGTAAACACACAAGGTTAAGGGGGATAGCCTTTTTTACTTTTTTTTTAGACCTTAGCCTAATTGCTTTTCTTAATAAAGCACGAGAGAAAATAAGAGTTAGCACGGACAGATCAAGCCGAGATTATCTTGTCAAAATACCCTCTTGACTTTACTGTATCATGTCCCTTAGCAAAGTCAAGATGGTGTCTGCTGTATTCTCTTTATCCGTAGATATATCAACTTTGTCATGATTCACTTAATCCATAGATATATCAACTTTGTCATGATTCACTTATGAATTTGTTATTTTAATGCCTATGGCTCTGTTATCCTTAAATCTCTGAGCATTTTTCTTAATAGTCTATTGTTAGACATTTATAATAAAATTATCTTGATTAATTGCCCCATTGTTTACACAGATTTGACAAGTGCAAAGTATAAAACAGTGAAAACTGAATTTGAAAGATGAATGCAGGTTTCTTAGCCTGTGAAGGTGTTAATAAAGTTTCTTCGTTTTCCTTTCTTGTCCTATCTTCTCTCACTCAGTTGAAGTTAGAAAGTGTTTATTTCTTGTGTCTGAATTTTTGTTTTTGTGCACAGTATGTCTGGATTTGGAATGAACAGGAATCAGGCATTTGGAATGAATAACTCCTTATCAAGTAACATTTTTAATGGAACAGGTGAGTTTCCTTTAAATAGGTAGAGTATAAAGTACAATAGGAGGTATGTATGTTAACTGGTTAAAACCCCAAGTTGTTAAAGATATTTGTCTCTAATTGTGATTTTTTTGTAATTATGCTTAATGGCTTTGTACAGAATTGTTTCCATTACTTAAGAATATGCACATAAATTGGAACGCTGACATTAATATATGACAAATGTGTAATTCAGTTTTTAAGATCATATGGAAAATACAAAATACATTTGGGTAGTAGCACATAGCATAAAAATAACACTTCTGAAATTATACTAGAAATTAATATTTATATTACTTTTAAAGACAAAGTAGAAAGACTTAAATTACACTGAAAATAGTTTGTTTTGCATGGATTTTTTTTTAAATATACACACATTCATAACAGCCATTTTGTTTTAAAGTCAAAAATAGTTTAAAGATCCAGGGACAACAAAGGGATGATCCTGTTAAATGTTCATTACTCTATAGGAGGCGGGAAAGTATCGGTTTAGTATGAAAATATTATGGTGAACAACTTCTTAAACTATTTTTAGAAATCTTCCCTTATTTCCAACTCCTCTTAGATATAAAAAATGATCCTTTTAAATCAGTAGTCTGGGTTGTGATAGTTTCTAGGAATTCCAGACTGTTCATTTGTATTAAGAAAACTATATATAAAATCATCCAGAAAAATTCTTTACTTTAGGTATGTATGGCTATACTAAGCTTTCTGTATATAATTACAAGGTTATAATTACATCTTAAAAGTACTGATGATGTCATAAAGTAAAAGGGTAATGCCCAAGTGGTTTGTGTAGTCACTAGAACACTGTGATGGCATTATAAACCTGTAATTCAAAATTTGTATATACTCTGATACCAGTTGCAAATCGGAATTCATGCCTTACCCTGGGTTTTACTACGTGTCTTCTGCAATTGCTTCATTATTCTGCCTTGTCCTGAGTTAGTAGCGATTAAAGGGCTCCTACAGCGCTGCCACCGATAGTACTACTTCCCCTCTCCAAACCCTTCTCTTGCTAACTCCCTATTGTCAGTGAAGCCTTTCTTTCCCACTGTGGAACCACTGATGACTTCAGTCCTGTAATGTACAGGTGCAGTGTCACATTCATGACTCTTAGCATATATTATTGAGTTGTTCTTTTAAAAACAAAAAATGCTCTATAGCCTAGCTTTGTCATCTAGGCTTTTTTTAAAAAAAATTTATACAGAATACTGATAGAAACATGAAGAGAAAATGAAGTGTTCTCCTACCTTTTAGAGGTGGGATTTTATTTCTTCAGCATATCATCTATTGCTAGCACTGTAAACCATGGAAATCACATCTTGGTGACAGGAGGTGGTGTGCATTTGAACATTTTAAAAAAATCAGTTTGTTTGAATGTACATGTTTGTGAAAAGAAAATATTTCTGATCCTTTTATTGTTTTATGAAGAAAAACTTGATTTCATGTATTGCAGTCCCTGTGTAAAAAATTCAAGGGGGTTAAAAAATGGAGTGCTTTTTATTTTAGATGGAAGTGAAAATGTGACAGGATTGGACCTTTCAGATTTTCCAGCACTAGCAGACAGAAATAGAAGGGAAGGAAGTGGCAACCCAACACCATTAATAAACCCATTAGCTGGAAGGGCTCCGTATGGTAAGAATGTGCTTCTGAAAACTTTGTTGAATAAAATAAATGTTTACTTGCCTGATTCACCTATGGCTGTTTGTAATATGTTGTTATGAGACAGTGGGTAACATTTTAAAAAGTGCTTAGGTCCCGTTGACCGTCAATAAGACTTAGGCTCCTAAGTCATACTTTCAAAAGTGACTGAGACACTTAGAATCTGGTTACCTTGATGCTTTTGAAAACAGTACCCAACATCTCTTCAGTTAGAAGTTGACTTCAAATATGTTGCAAGTTGTTATAATTCAGCTGTTTAAATTCACCTTTGATTGAAAACTGGCAATTTTTTTCAGTCTGGATATGCATATTTTTAAATAGTTTCAGTTTTTTGTTTCCTGTCAAATTGATTGCCTGTCTTTTAGATGCCTGTTGGTCAAAATGTCACAGCATACCTTGTAAATAGTTGATTTTAGAAATAAAATCTGACTGGTGCAGTTATTAACATTAAAAAGTCAGCATTTGCTAAGAGATGTGACATCCTATCAGAGATGCTACAGTTTCCTCCTATACTGTGCTACCTATTGACTTTTTAATAGTGAACATCGTACTTGATGCTTATTGATTTTTTTTTTAAATAGATACCAATCTTATGCAATAGAACTACTTGTAGAATAGTTAAAAATTATCTTTGCTCATGTGATTTCTAGTATAAGTCACCAGGGTAGCTTAGCCTCAAAGTACAACTTTTTCTTGTTTCTTAATATATGTTTGCACTGCATATCACTTCTGCATATCACTTAGGCATATAACTTGCTGTTATATAAATTATCATTGGGTACTACAAGAAAGAGGGTATTAAGTTCTTTTTAGCTCATTCTCCAAATTTCTGACAGAAAAAGCTCTGTTACCTTTAGAATATCAATCAGCATTTTGCTAAAAGATCTTATTTGCTTCTATAAATGCCAGAATCCATTTATTCAGAAGAAAGAAGAAACAGAATTCAGTCAACCTATTTCCTAAATTGGAAAAAAAAAGGGAGCTCTGATATCTTCTTGGCCTCAGAACACTGGAAAATGTCTAATGTCAACTTGTATCGATACTTTTGCTCATCTACACCTATCCAGAACCTCTGGAAGATGAGCTATAGGTTTCCTTCTATCTGCATTTACCCTGCATCATAGGTCTGAGGAGTAATTTGTAGCCAGATTACTATATTATTTCTGTATGTCTGAGCAAGAGGCTGACCCCTGGAGTCTTTTTTTTTTTTTTTTTTAATATTGGCATAATAAATAATGCTGCTCTTCAGTCCCTGGATCCCATCTTCCAGTATGAATGACCTACTTTTCTGAAATTAGGGTCAGAGCATTGAGGTCCGCTGATGTCTGTAGACTTGCATTTTTCCTACTGTTTAAGTCACTGGCAAGTTTAACATAGTGATGTTCTATTGCAAATTACCTGCATGTTTACTTAAAATATATAAGCCTAACCAAATTTCAGAAAACATTTTCAGAATGTAAAGGAAAACAGATTTCAGTTTAAAAAAATCTGTTCTATCAAAACACCATTGCCTTCCTTTTTATCAAATTGCTTTAATATTTTAAAAACTCCTCTCAAGGTTCTTCTGCTTATTCAAACTGTTGTGTAAGATGTTTAGTGTTAATAATAGTAAAACTATTGGGCCTAATTAATTCTTAGTGTAACTTCAATAAAAACAGTGCTGTTGTGCTAGTTATGAATTTGGTCCCAAAGTTTTCTACTACATCTAATTTAAATAAGAGAACTGAGTCAGTGACGTACAGTTCCAGTAAACCAACACACTTTCATTTTTTTCATATTTCCTGTTCTTTTAAAGTCTGTTGCACTTCACCACTTGCTCATAAAAATGTTATGCAGCAGCAGAAAAATGTTTTCATAAGTTATTAATATTGTACTTGCTCTCATTTGGATCATAGTCGGAATGGTAACAAAACCAGCAAGTGAGCAATCCCAGGACTTCTCAATACACAATGAAGATTTTCCAGCATTACCAGGCTCCAGTTACAAAGATCCAACATCAAGTAATGATGACAGTAAATCTGTAAGTAAATATTAAAACTTTATTTTTTCCCTCCAGTTCATTTGTTTTTCAACAACTTAGTTTAAAATTGGCAATAAAGCAATTTGAGTACACTTGTACTTCCAGGTGACAAATTTTAAGAGGTCTTCTATAAACTACTCAGTAATTGAAATATCACTATATGTACTATGCAGATTGGCTCTCCTAGGGAATCACTTGTCTTCTGACCATGAAAATGACCTTGATAACAGATTATTTGGGGTGGAGGGAAATCAAATTACTTTCTCAGTTTCAAAAAGTCCTGTGTACTTTTATGTACACTTTTGGAGCTAGAAAACCTGAGTTTAATTGTTTCTTTCAGGTATATATCACAAAGTTTGCTTCTAGAATCAAGAAATAATTGTTCTAAAATTCCCGGTGCTGAGTTTTAACATAGCTGAACTGGAAGTATTTCCCTCCCTCTTCTTAGCTAGATTCACATGTTACTTTCTCCAGTAACAACAATAATACTTTCCACACTACAGCACCGTCCACTGAGGTTCTCAATGTTCTTTACAAACGTAATGAGTTAAGTCTCGCAGTGTCCCTGAGAGCTAGGTAAATATTGTTATTCCCCATTTTTTTTTATAGATAGGGAAATAATGGCACAGGGATAAAGTGATCTTAACCAAATATCACACAGGAAATCTGTGTCATAGTCAGGAATTAAGATTTCTAACTCCTAATACCTTAACGACCAGACTATTCTGCATCCTTTTAGTTATTGCATCTTTACATGTATAAGTTTATTGATTCTGAAAGTTTGGTAATATTGGAATCGATCAGCAATGTGAATATTAATAGTGTAATTGCATGGTTCGGGGTTGTTTGTCCTCAGTTATCCATATTCCAGTGTAGTTTGAGGATAGCAAGGTTTGGCAAATATTGGTGGGTTTTTGTGATTCTAGTTTGTCACTCATATTGTTACATATCCAGTATTTCCTGGACAGAGGACATGAAACATTTAAATAAGAATAAACTTGAAAAAAGATTTTTTTTTTCCCTCTTCAGTTAATGTGGCAAGCCATGAGTGGCAGAGGTATTAAACTGTTTAATCCAGTTAGTTAGGAACTTTTTAATTCAACTCAAGTTCTTTGATCTTTGATTTCATTAATAAACTATAGGTAGTATGTAATGTTCCATGGAAACCATAAAAATTAAATTCAGGGGATTTACAAGTAAAATGGAGTGTTAACTATCTCACCAGTTAAAACCACAGTCCTGGTGCACGTGAGATCATGGAACTGATTTGATAATACAAATCAGACTAGCAAAATGGCTCATGTAAAAAAATCCTAGATTCTATACTTTAATGGGCATTTCAGAGTGGTTGATCTCAACTATGTACAACCAGTTCTGGGTTAATGATTAACTTATTGAACTTTGATGATTCATAGAATTTTCAGTGAAGTATCATGAATCGTCGTAACCATGGGAGATTCAACCATTCAGATTGCCAAAATTAGCATTTATCCACATTACACACTTGGTTTTTTGAAGTAGTATAAAGCCTTTGCAAGAAGCTGTTGAAAGATATGGGAGTGAAGTCACTTCGTTGCATGCAGTCCTGCTATCTGTAGAGGTCAAATTCTTAGTTTTTCATTCCCTGGAGGAAGCTGTTAAGGTTTGCGAGTACTGAAAAACAGGAGGTAGAAGCAGACTCAGAGAGGGATTGGATGAAAATTGAACTGATACAATATGATTTTATACAAAGTTGTCCTGTCAAAAAGTTACAGTACTATGCAGGCAGTATGTCCTGATACACTGATGATCTGCCATTTGAAACGGCAGTATGTCAGTGCACAGTAGAAAACTTAGTGTGCAGCAGCAAGATCAATGTGGGCAGTTAAGATGCAGCATGCTGAAGCTCTCTAGATTTATACCTGAACTTGCTGCTCACCAAACAGCCTTTTAGACGTGTCTTTAATTTCTTTTATTGTCCCTTCCTGTGACGTCTTCTCTAGACATTGAGCTCTTCAGAGTCGCATCCTCTCAGTGTGGCACCATGCATACTGTAGAAATAGTAAATAGAAATGACAGAAAAACAGTTTGTGGCAGTAGAAAGCAAACGTTTTATACAGTTTTCTTGTCAAACATAGTGTTATACCTCTTTCCTAATTGGTGAGTGTCAACTGTAGTTTGCTTGCTTCTGTAATTGGTCCTGTTGTTATATCCAACGTCAGCCACTGCAGCTCAGAGGGGCTCTCTATGTGAAGACGAGACTGTTGGCAGGCATGTGAAGCGAAGGGCCCATGAGCACCTCCTGTGCCGTGCACTCGTTTAGAAATGCAGGCGTTTACACTTCCCGTTAATATTCTGCTCCAAGTGTGTACAAAATATTTAAATATCCTGACCTTTTAAATTTGAGATTATAGATTTGGGAGTAGTTCTTATTGTAGGGATTGTAAAAATGACGAAGACATTAATCATACCTAGAGATTGGTGACGGAATACGAGGCCTTCAACTGACAAACAGAGCTGTGGTTTACATTTTGCTCATAAGTAAGCCCTGAAAAGTGTGGAAAACTAAGTCTTTGGTTTTAATTCATTTATATACAAATACCAGGTGCGACAGGGTCGGGCCAGATGGCTACAGGAGAGTAATAGAAGGCAGATATATTAGCCCCAGGCTAAGTAGGTCCCTTTTCCCTGAGTAAGGTAACAGGGAAGGTTTTTTTTTTTTTTTTTTGAAACAAAAAGAAAGTTTATTGGTAACGCTTACAGAATTACCAAAGAAAACAAAACAACTATGCAACAAAACAACGCAATCAGAAGGTATAACACAGCAGCTTTCAGGAGGGAGAAGTGTTCAGGCTAGCCTGGGCCCAGAGCGGGGGGGCTTCCTCGACACTCGTGGTCTTCCACCCTCCTGAGTTACCTGGTGGCCTAGAGCGGGGGGGCTTCCTCGACACTCGTGGTCTTCCACCCCCTCGAGTTACCCAGTGCCGCGCCCAGTGTCACCGATCCTCCCTCTCCTGAGAGTGCCCGGTAAGATGGGCACGGCTGCGGGGTGGGCGGTTTAGGGAGGGGGGGGTAGACACCCATGTATTATAGGACCCCTCCTAGATGACAGGAAAGATGGTATCCACAGCGGCAATGGCTGGGGCTGGCGTCTCTCGCTCTTCCCCTCAATCAAAGGGTCAGACGGAGGGAACCGGACGGGGTCACCGAGCAGAGAACCCCAGACAGCGCCCACCGCTCCTCGAAGGCTTCAAGGGAGTCGGTGGACGCCGCCCAGAGGAACTCCGCTCGGATACGTGAGTGTACTGAGGATCGGAAAACGGCCCCACAATCGCAGGACGTTTCATGGGCCAACCTCCTCTCTCTGGTTTTGTAAATGGCTGTTTTAGCCAAAGCTAGGAGGAGGTTGACCAGAAGATCCCGCGACTTTGTGGGGCCACAAATGGGAAGTGTATAGATAAAAAGGTGGGGGGAAAAATGAAGCCAGAAGCGTAATAAAATATTTGTGAGGAGCCGGAAAAGGGGCTGCAATCTGGCGCACTCTAAATACACGTGCATCAGGGTTTCCCTCACATTACAAAAAGGACAAGTGTCCGGAATGGGGGTAAACCGTGTCAAAAACACGCCCGTGCTCACAGCTCCGTGAAGGAGCCGCCAACTGATGTCCCCGACGGGCCTTGGGACCAGGGTGGAATACAGGCTGGCCCACCGAGGTTGCTCACCCTCCAAAGGTGGCAGGAGATCCCGCCACTTTGTATCGGGGCGGGACACCAGGGTGTGGGCGTGAAGGGTGTGAAGCGTAAGTGTATATAAATATTTCCGTGAAGCAATTTGAAAGCTAACCGGCTGCAGTTCGTGCAGCTGGCTTGCAGTGAAAGGGTGAGGGGTGTGTTGGGATCTATGGGGTGGGGGCCCGATGGAAAGGTCCGGCGGGCCTGGGGTAAGGGATGGGCGGGGTGTGCCCTCGCACAAGGCTCGGCTAACATAAGCCCGAGCAGCGGGGGTCAAGGCGGCCTTCACCTCCTGAAGTACGCGCCGGGGGGTACGGAGGCTGGAGAGCCCCATGCGCCGAGCGAGCATCAGGGGATCCAGCCAGTCTCTCCGGTCGTAGTCCAGGAGGTCTCCGACCCTCGTAACTTCCGCCAGGACCAACCTCTGGCGCACCGAGCGGGACTCCGCCACCTGCACACGGAGCTGGGGGTTGTGTAGCAGGGGCTCCGTGAGGAGATCTGCCCCCACGGTGGCCGCCACGGACCTGGTTGTTAGAAACAATTTCCAGGTCCGGAGGAGGTCCTGGTAGAAGACCGGCAGCCCGGAGAGGTCTCGCGGAAAACCCCTCGGAGAAAGATAAAAGAGCTGCCGGTCATATCGAAACCCTTGGAAACGGCGCAGGAAGGCGTGCGCCAGTATGCTCCACGCCGAACTACTTGCACTATAAAAGAGCCTCTGCAGGGCCTGGAGGCGGAAGACGCGGACCTGAGTGTACAGACACTTCAGGCCCTGCCCTCCTTCCTTCAGGGGTAGATGAAGAACTCCAACAGGGGCCCAGTGCATTCCTGACCAAAAGAACTCTAGAATCAATCTCCGGAGATGGGTCAGGAAACCCGGGGCCGGGGCTAGGGTGTTGAGCCGGTACCAGAGCGTGGACAGGACTAGTTGGTTAAGCACCAGTGCTCTCCCTCGGAGGGAGAGACATCGAAGAAGCCTCGTCCATCTCCGGATCCGCTCTATCACCCCGCCCTCTAAATTTTGCCAGTTCTCCGGCGGGGAAGGATGCGTGGCGGAAAGGTAAACGCCGAGATAGAGCAGTGGACCCGCACTCCACCGGATGGTCTGAAGTGCGGGTGGGAGGGAGCTCACCTGCCGCCAGTCCCCCACCGCCAAGCCAGAGCTCTTGACCCAGTTGACTCGGGCGGAGGAGGCTGCCGAATAGATGGCTTGGCATGCCTCGACTCGCGCCAAGTCGCCCGGGTCCTGGACCACGAGAAGTACGTCATCGGCGTACGCCGACAGGACCAGCCGCAGCTCCGGCTCCCGCAGCACCAACCCTGTCATCCTCCTACGGAGGAGACAGAGGAAAGGCTCGATCGCCAGAGCATACAACTGGCCCGAGAGGGGGCACCCTTGCCGCACTCCTCGCCCGAAGCTGACCGGTTCAGTCAGGGTCCAGTTGAGCCTAACCAAACACTCCGCGGAGGCATGCAGCACCCGGAGAAAACGCACAAACTGAGGTCCAAATCCAAACGCCTGCAGAGTGCTCAGGAGGTACCCATGGTCTACTCTATCAAACGCCTTCTCCTGATCAAGAGACAGGAGGGCGAACGATAGACCATCTCTCCGCCCGAGTTCCAAAAGGTCTCTGACGAGAAAGAGGTTGTCGAAAATGCTGCGACCCGGGACAGTATAGGTCTGGTCTGGGTGGACCACGTCCGCCATCACGGACCCCAGCCGCAGCGAGATTGCTTTCGCTACGATTTTGTAATCCGTGCTAAGGAGTGAGACGGGACGCCAGTTTCGTAGATCGCGGAGGTCCCCCCTCTTCGGCAGCAAAGCGAGCACCGCTCGCCTGCATGACAGAGGGAGGACCCCGCTCTGCAGGGACTCAGCCCAGACGGTGACTAGGTCTGGGCCGAGAATGTCCCAGAACGCGCGGTAAAACTCCACGGTCAGCCCGTCCATGCCCGGAGATTTATTGGTGGGCATGCGACGGAGGGCTTCCGAGAACTCGGCCAGGGTGAGAGGCAGCTCTAGTCGGTCTCGGTCGCCCACGCTGACCGTGGGGAGTTCCTCCCAGAGCACCTCGCAAGCGTCAGGATCGGTCGGGTCCGGGGAGAAAAGGCTTGTGTAGAAGTCACGGGCCCTCCCACACATCTCCTCCGGACCCGTGAGGGGGGTGCCGTCTTCCGCAAGAAGGCAGGTGACGTGTTTCTTGGCCCCCCTCGTTTTCTCCAGGGCATAGAAGAAGCGGGAGCCGCGGTCCATCTCCCGAAGGAGGCGGATGCGGGATCGAACGAAGGCACCTCGGGCCCGGTGGTCCTCAAGGGCCCGGAGCTCCTCCCGCTTCTCCCGGCACGCTCCGCAGAGGGACGGGTCCTCGGGATCGGCGGCCAGGCGCCTCTCCATCTCTAAGACCTCCCGTTCCAGCTGCTCTATTGCCGCATTTCGCCGTCGGCTGGTGCCCCGAGTGTAGTCACGGCAGAAGAGCTTGGCGCGCACCTTCCCGAGATCCCACCATCGCCGCACCGAGGGAAAGGCACGCCACTGCTCTCGCCAGGCCAACCAAAACTCCCGGAAGGACATCACAAAGCTCTCGTCCTCCAACAGGCTGTTATTAAAGTGCCAATAGGCCGGCCCCGGTCTCTCTGCACGGAGGGAAACCGTTACAGCGACTAAATGATGATCGGAGAATGGGGCCGGCCGAATGGCGGAGGAGTGGGCCTGTGAAAGGTGGAAACGGGATAAGTAAATACGGTCCAACCGAGAGTGGTGTGACCGATGGGCCTCCACCCGGACAAAGGTAAACGTGGAGGTGTCATCTGGGTGATGGTCACGCCAGACGTCCACTAGGGAATGATGGTCAACTATCCCTTGGAGAATATTCGCAGCGGCCGGACTCGGTTCGGCCCCTGAGCGGTCCCGTTCCTCGAGGGTGGTGTTAAAGTCCCCTCCCAGGACCAGGCACTCGTGCGAATCCAGGGTGCCGAGAAAGTCGGACACCTGCTGATAAAATTGTGGCCGCCTGGAGCTCATTTGCGGGGCATAGATGTTAACAAAATTAACCACGAGCCCCTCCATACGGACTCGAAGGTGCAGCACGTGGCCCGGCACGGCCTCATTGACCCCTAGCACCTCAGGCCGTAGGTTGGGGGAGAATAGGGTTGCCACTCCAGCCTGCCAGGTCGCAAAGTGGCTAAAGTATACCCCGTCCCCCCACTCCAGCCGCCACCTGTCCTCGGCGGCCGGGTCTGTATGGGTCTCCTGCAGGAAAACTACAGAGTACCTCCCCTCCTGAAGGTAAGAGAGCACCTGGGACCTGCGGAGAGCCATCCTACAGCCCCTGGTATTCAGGGTCGCAATAATAAGAGGCATCATACGGAGGGCTGGGGGGGTGGGGGTCTTGTATTGGCGGGGGGGTTCAGGGCCCCCGGTGGGTTGCGCAGCAACCCATGACCCATCCCGTGGGTGAGTAGATCGCTTCGGAAGCTGCGGGCTCGCTCGTAGGCCGCAGCACCGCGCTTTCCTTGCCCCCTGCCCTCCTTCATAAGGGCCTTTGTGGCCTGGAGGAGTTGATCAAAGTCCCCCCATAGCCGAAGAGCCAGCTGTGCCCTATTGCGGGCGCCACGGGAGTGCTCTAGGAACTTCCGTAGCGCATGCCGCAGCTCATGGGGGGGGGGGTTACAATTCCCGAGGTATTCCCTAATGGGCCTCTTAATACAGCCTCGTGGTCCGCTAAGGCAGGTAGACAGGGTGCGGACCACCGACGGGGCGTCTGACAGGCTGGGGTTATTAAATTCATTTCACGCCTTGGGGTGGAGGGGGATGGCAGGGGAAAAATTGCCACTCCTAACGGGTCGCGACTAGAAAGTGCAAAGACTGCTCCCTGGGGGGAGTCTGCAAAAGGCGGAAAGGAAATAACCCCAGGGGCGGCATTAACATTGCAGGAGGAGGGACCTTGGGCAGGGGCAGGGGTGGGGGCAGGGGCAGGGGTAAGGCTCTGGGGTGCAGGAGGCGAGCAGCTAAAGGAAAGTGCCTCCTGAGCAGAATCAAGGGTTAAGGGGGAAGGGGAGGGGCTCCCAATAATGCTAGGTGCTGGCTCCATGGTGATTTTAGCGGTCACGGCATCAGGTGGTGGACCGCCTTCTGCAGGGTGCTCACCCGGGAAGGCAAAAAGGGGGAGGGAGCATGGGGAAAGGGAGGCTGGGGTAAGGCTGCCCAGCTCGAGGCCGGCCGGCAGCAAATCATCCCCTCCCTGGGTGACCGGGGTCAAATCTAGGGCCTCAATCTCCGCATACACGGAGGAGAGGCCAACTCCTGCCACCCCGGGGGCCTCTCCTCTAGGGCCAGCCTCAACGGCCGCCTCGGGGTCCGCGGGGGGTTCGGGTAGCATCCAGGCAGAAGGGGTGTCCTCAGGAGTCTCGGAGGGGAGGGTTTCCCGTGGAGGGGGGATTCTGCCCTCCAATGCCAGTCCGTCTTCCCCTCCCGACACCGGCGGATGGATCTCGCTCGCGGCCGTGGCGGGAGGCTCGATAGCAGTGCCTCCTTTCCTGGTCTTCTGGGGGGCTTCCGCGTCGGGTGGATGCAGCGGAGCTCGAGCCTTCCGCTTGCCTCGCTTCCCTTGGACTAGGGTCCATCCCTCCATAGCATCATCTGGGGGCTGGTTAGCAGGGGTCGTGTCGGGGGGCGGAGGCGATGGTTTAGGGGTTCGGGGAGGTAGCGGTGGGGCAACATGAGGGGCGGGGGCTTCTCCTTGGGGAGGGCCCTCTCTTATACCCGATAATATCCTTGCCACACCCTCCTCCATGGGCTCTATTGGGGTGGTACTAGCAAGGGTGGAAACCCCTTGCTCGCCCGGGCATTGTAGGGAAGGTATCTCTTGGGCCCGGACGGGAGCAGCGATGGGTCGAGTAGGAGGAGGGTTGGTTTCTGGTACTGGGCAGCCAGGGGCGTCGGCAGCGACGGGGCCAATGTCCTGCCGGGTCTCAGGGGTTTCGGGTGCCCCTCCCCCCCGAGCCAAAGGGCAGTCTCTGCGGACGTGCCCCGCTGAGCGGCAGAGGTAGCACCGGGCCTCTCCGGTAGAATAAAAGACCCGATAGCGGGCTCCCTCGTAGGGGACTACAAAGGACCCCTCAAGCGCCTCTCCGTCACGCGCCCCTGCCGGTGGTAGAAGCTGCACTTGCCGGCGGAACGAAAAAATGTGACGGAGGGTGGGGTCCTTGCAGCCCAACGGGAGAGGGCTGATGACAGAAACAAGTTTCCCCAGGGTGGAAAGAGCGGGTAACAGGGCAGCATTGGGTAAGAAGGGAGGAACGGAGGTAAGGACAAGGCGAACGCCCAGGTCTTCTAACGGTTCTAGGGGGACAAACACCCCCCCTACCGTCAGGCCCCTCTCCACCGCCTCCTGGGCGGCATCCTCCGAGGCTAAGAAGAAAACGACCTTCCCATACATCTTGGAGGCCGCCACAATAGCCGTGGGTCCCACCACCTTCGCCAACGCCTGCACGTATGTCTCCACGCGGGGCGAGGCGGGCACCAGGAGGCAACGGACGCCGTGCTTCCTGGTCAAGGCGGGGAAAGGGCCTCGGCCGCTGGTGATGGTGGCAGAGGCAGGGGGGGGGCGAGATGACGAGGCGGCAGGCAGCGGGGAGCCCGCTGCCGCCCGGGCATACGTCCTGGGGGCCGGGGGAGGGACAATCGCAGAGCTGGTGGAGGGAAACGCTGGGAGGGGCGCCACGGTTGATGACGAGGCCGCGGCGGTGGGGGCAGCTCCCGCCATGGAGGGCTCAGTGGTTTTAGCGGGGCCCTTTCCCTTCCACCCGCCCTGGCCCTTCTTGCGAACCGGGGGGGGTTTCCTAGAATCTGGGGGGGTGGTGGGTGCAGCAGCAGCAGCAGCAATCACCCCGGTGCCTCCTGCTACCGGTGCCTCAGCAGGGGGGGTGGCAAATACCTTAACAATAGTAGTGGGGGGGGACCTTGGGGGTTGGGCAGGGGTGGTGGTGGGGAAGGGACAACTAATTCTAATAAAGCAGTCTCGCCCCTCTCGTTCCCCGCCATTGTGAGCAGGGAGAGACAGGGAGACACCGGAAGGAGAAGGGGGGAGGGGAGAAGGCAGAATAGCCCCTCCCTCCGCTGGCTGCGGACGGGAAGGAAAAAAAAATGCCGAGGGAGGGGGGCTGGGAGGAAGGGGGGAACAAAATCGGGGTCCAGTAAAAGGGGCAAGTTGTAGGATAAGCAGTCCGGGGGGGGGGGTGCAGACCCACACACGTTTGTCCAAAGAGTCTCGGTTGGTCGGTTGTTAGGTCCGGTCCGGAAGGCAAAGTTCAAAGCAAACGGCTGGATCCGAAGGGAGATGGCAGATTGCCAGCAGGGACAGACTGCGGGGGGGCCGTGACAGTTGTAATAACGATGGGGGGGTAGGGGCACCGATGGATCGGGGGTGGGGGTCTCCACGCCACACCCCCTGTGCCGCCACAAACGCAAGTAATCACAGTCAAACTCCCCCCCACGAGAGCATAATTCAGAAAGTTACTCAGTCTTACGGCCTCCGTCACGATGATTTATATAATTTCTTCTGTCCGATGAAATCTCCGTCTCTGGCTGTGTTGGCTGTGTTCCAAGTCCTCCGGTATGTTAAGAATGTTAGAAGGTCCGAGCCGCTGGCAAAACGACTGGGTCTGGGGGTTTCCACTCCCCCCTCCGGACAGCAAAATCGGCAATCTTCCCCCCCCTCCTCCGGGGGCTCAGCTGAGGCAAATAGCTGCGCCCGAAAGCAGGCGTGGGGGGGATGGCCGGCAAAGGACGTAGATGGGAAAAAACACAAAAAATGGAAAGAAAAATCAAAAAAGCGTCTGGCCCGGTCGGGGGGGGACTAAGGCAGGTGCAAAAAGTAAGAAAAATCCGGGCCAGGGGGCTTTAGGAAAGAATAGAAAGCAGATAGCTGAGGAGCAAGCAAAAGACGTTCCGTTTCCTAACAGGGAAGGTTCCAGAACAATCAGGAATCTTCTGGAGACAATTAAGACAGACTGATTAGAACACCTGCAGCCAATCAAGAAGCTGCTAGAATCAATTAAGGAAGGCTAATCAGGGCACCTGGGTTTTAAAAAGGAGCTCACTTCAGTTTGTGGTGTGCATGTGAGGAGCTGGGAGCAAGAGGCATGAGGAGCTGAGAGTGAGATTGCGGACTGTTGGGGGACTGAGGAGTACAAGCGTTATCAGACACCAGAAGGAAGGTCCTATGGTGAGGATAAAGAAGGTGTTGGGAGGAGGCCATGGGGAAGTAGCCCAGGAAGTTGTAGCTGTCGCACTGCTGTTCCAGGAGGCACTCTAGACCTCTGCATTCCACAGGGCCCTGGGCTGGAACCTGGAGTAGAGGGTGGGCCCGGGTTCCCCCCAAATCCTCCCAACTCCTGGTCAGACACAGGAGTCGTCGACCTGGACTGTGGGTTCAGAAAAACGGCCAAGCTGAGGGCTGCTGTGAAGCTCCAAGGTGAGCAAATCCGCCAATAAGCGCAAGACCCACCAAGGTAGAGGAGGAACTTTGTCACACGGGTTTTTTTTCAAAACTTAAAACTGAATTACCTTGTAGTGTGGCAGGGCACTTCATTTCTTTTGGAATATGAATAATTGAACAGACTTCAACCTCACAATACATGTATGGTCCTGTTGATGGCTTTTGAGGAGCAGAAGGGCTGCTTAACCAAGTTTTTCATGTTGGTTTGTTTTCTATCATGCTAACTTGCACAAATTATTTGTTTCTTAATAGAATTTGAGTACATCAGGCAAAACATCTTCTAGTGCAGACGGACCCAAATTCCCTGGAGATAAAAGTTCAACAACGCAAAACAACAACCAGCAGAAAAAAGGGATCCAGGTGCTACCTGATGGTATACTTGAGCCTTTTTTGCTAAATCACTTGAAAATATTTTCAGATGAACTTGTTGATTCCTCCACTTGTTGAAAGGAGAAAATTAATTTGTTGTTCTTGCCTAGGTCGGGTTACCAACATTCCTCAAGGGATGGTGACGGACCAGTTTGGGATGATTGGCTTGTTAACATTCATCAGGGCAGCAGAGACGGACCCGGGAATGGTACATCTTGCATTAGGAAGTGACTTAACAACACTAGGTCTCAATCTCAACTCTCCTGAGTAAGTTCTGTTTTCAGTACTGTCATCAGTTTTGTTTTTATTATGCTACTGTTCATAATATTGCGTTCATTTAGTTCACAATGACTATAAAAAAACATTGCAGATACTTTGACAAATTAAGTTTGAAAATGCAATGACAGTAAAGTAAAGCCTTCATTGATAAGAGAACTGTACTTCAAGGCGTATTGAGATCTTGTTTTGCAAGCTTTCAGTAAGCTAGGAGGCTCTCCTTATGCCCTTAACTTGTTAAGGATTTTTGTCAGGGAAGCTTTAATGCGTTGTTAATAAATTTCATGCATAAATTATTTTTTAATAAAAATTTTCCTTGAGGATATTTACATTTAACAATCAGACAGCATTTTTATTGTAAATTAAACTTACACTGATGTAATAACAAACAGTACATCTTCGTAGTTGTGTAGTATAGTTGTATTGTTATCTTCAAGAGCAGTATACCTTTGAAGTTAACTTCTAGTCCAATAGTTATTTTATATTCTCCATGTGCATAATTGTGAGCCTTCCACCATGATATCACAGGGCAGTAAGGGATTTTAAAGAATCTCTTACACCTCTGTGTGGACTACCCACATCACCAGAGCCTATGTTGGGAGGCAGGAGGGGAACAGCTGCTGGCATGCTGCTATTTCCCCTTCCATACATGTGGAAAGTGAGCAGAGTATTGGCTCCGCCCCCCAACACATCTGCCCACATACTTGAGCTGCTGTAGAGTGGGAAGTCATTTGAAGCAAGGGAAAAGCAGGAAACAGTCACATCTGTTTCTTACCTTGCTTCTGGGGCAGTTCAGCAGCACACTATCTTTTACTCTGGCTGGATTGCAGAATTACAATGCTGCCTCATCTCTTGAGATACATGGACAAACTTGGGACAGGGAGCTCTAAAGCTTTTGTTTACTCTGCACAACCTATAAACAGAGTACTAAAAACATAATTAATCTAAAAGGTATTTGATGCATGGCCCATCTGCAGAAGAACCATGCTGAACTTCATAGTTTATTCTCTCTCAAAAAAAAGTCTCTTTTTTCACCAAAGATTTGTGTACTATGTTTGTTGAAATTTTATGAATGCACACAATAAACCAGCCAGCAAAACCAGATTGGAATGGTACATGTAGATGAAAGGAATTCTTTGCACTTCACATTTCTCAGATTATATACACATGAAATAGGTATGTATATGAGTTGAAGAAGGATTGGAGAGAGAGAGAGTGTAAAACAAGATGAAACAAGAAAGAGTAAGAAGAAAAAAGTGGCATTCTGGAATCTGCACTCCTTATGCAGTAATTGGCACTAATTTATATATATCCCTCATGTAAATTGATTATTTTCAGGAATTACTCCATAGTGCATTTATAAACATTTTTTTAGAACATTGTTCCATTAGAGACCAGGTGGGTGAGGTAATATCTTCTATTGGACCAACTTCTGTTGGTGAGAGAGACAAGCTTTCAAGCTTACACAGAGTTCCATTGGTATTCTCAGAACTACACTTGTGCACCATAACCACTCTTCTAATACAAATAGATTTAGAGTCTGCAGAATGAAAAATATACATAGTAATTTCTTCAGACTTAGTGCTGCTCTTACAGATTATGACTTTTTTGAGTGTGATGGATTTTTTCTACTTCACTAAGAATGTGAGAGTTTTAAATAGCTATACTAAGAAATCACTCTGCTCACTACTAGCTCCATAATTTGTAGCATTGATTTAATTTTGACCGTCTGAGTAGGTGCGTCTGCAGGATGTGCACAATATCAGAGTTGTTTGATATTTCCAATACAGATTGTCCTCAGCAAGGCTATGTTTGAACAATGTGCTTAGAGCAAAGTACATCTGAAATTCAGTATTTTAAAATAGATTTAAGTGTAATTTAGCCCATGGAGCTGAATATTTGAGTTTTTGGTACAATTTTGTCCCACTGTTTGCTAGTAAAACTAGCATTTAAAATCCTTTCATCTAAATCTCAGGTTATTTATTTTTAGCTTTGTTTATAATCCGTGTAAGATTGTGATATAAAGCTAGTTTTTATTTGGTACTGTTGAAGTGCTGAAAAATAGTAATAGTTTAGAATGACATTTGTCATGGTGGCGATATCTGAAATTAAAGGCACTTTATTGTGGTGGTTTATTGGTATGCTGTGCATCTTCTCAATTTGATAAAAGTCCTAATTGTTAATATACATATCTATGCAGGATTTTACCAATTTGTTGGCATGATTGCTGGTAATTAGTTAACTGGATTTTTTTTAGTTTTTAATAGGGAATCGTTTCATACATAGTATTTACTATCGTCCTTGGATGCATATTATTCAAGCGACAACATTTGATCCGTGTGTGTATATTACATATATATTTGTATTGTAGTACCTGCTTTTAGTCTGGTTTTGGAGCTTTTACAGTTGATGATGCAGATAAAAGATTTACTATATTATTTTGGTGGCCTCAAAGTTAGTGATACGTTTTTGCCTAGTGTGACAGTCAATTATCACTGCGCTTTAAATCAGTGGTTCTCAACAGGGAGTCTTTGAACCCTTTCAGGGAGGCTTGGGGCCCCATGGTTAAAACCCAGAGCCCAAGCCCCAGCTCCGCCCGTGGGGCTGAAGCCAGGACCCACAGGGTTGAAGCTGTGGTGTCTGGTGCCGTCCCCCCCCCCCCTGCAGGGGGCAGCAGTGCTGAATCCTGGAGCCTCGAGCCCTGGTCCTCCCCACAAGGCAGAAGCCCTGAGCCCATAGGCAGAGTTGGGAGGTATGGGGGTGTTGCCTCCCTCCCCCTGAAACTACACTGCAAGAAACTACTCCCCTCCCCACCAGGCCAGGTCAGAGGCAGGAAGCCAGAGCCGGGCAGCGTGAGGCAGCTGCTGCTGTGGCTGGTGCCATGGAGCAGGCAGCCTAGGCATTCCCTTGTCTCCTGCTGCTGCGGGGGGTTGAAGCTGCTCCTCAACTCCCAGCCCCCGTTGCTCACGCAGCTGGTAAAAGCCGACTAGGCAGAGGTACCTGACTCGGTGGCTGGCAGAGCCCTCGGGGAACTGGGACCGCATACAGCCCCTAGCTACCCTTGTCCCTGCACCTTGAGCTACCCCCCTGCCTGCACACAATCCCGAGCTACCCCCCTGCCTGCACACAATCCCGAGCTACCCCCCTGCCTGCACACAATCCCGAGCTACCCCCCTGCCTGCACACAATCCCGAGCTACCCCCCTGCCTGCACACAGCCCTTAGGTACCATACTCGCTACACCCTGAGCTACCCCCTGCCTGCACACAGCCCCTCGCTTTCCTCCTCCCTGCATCCTAACCTTTCCCCCAGTCCGCACGCAGCCCCTAGCCACCCTCTCTCTGCACCTTGAGCTACCCCACTACCTGCGCACACACCCTAGCTACTCCCTGCCTGCACAGAGCCCTTAGGTACCCTCTCCCTGAACCCTGAGCTGTTTTCAAACTTTTTGAGCTGAGCCCCCATCTTTGAGTTATAGAGAGAACAGAAGTTGATAAAGTACACATAGGAACTGAAGAGAAATACTCAAACGAAAGAGTCCTGTTCAGTTACGTCACATGAAGGCAGTCAGCTAAATATTGACAAATTTTATAAGTGCTTTTATACAAGTGCTAGAAGTCTAAATACTAAAATGGATAAACTGGAGTGCCTTGTATTAAATGAGGGTATTGGTATAATAGACGTCACAGAAACTTGCTGGATGATGATAATCAATAGGACATGATAACACCAGGGTTTAAAATATATAGGAAAGGCAAAGTGGGTTGTGCTGGTGGGAGAGTGGCATTTTATGTGAAAGAAAGAATAGAATCAAATATAGTAAATACCTTAAATGAATCAAACTGTACCAGAGAATCTCTGTAGATAGAAATTCTGTGCTTCATTAACAAGAAAATACTACTGACAACTCTCAAACCAGGATGTGACAGTGACTGTGAAATGCTCAGGGAGATTAGAGAGGCCACAAAAATTGAATACTTAATAATAATAATAATTAATAGGTATTTAACTAACTGCATGTTGACTAGATACATGTCAGGGACAGGATGCAGACACAAAATTTCTAGACACCATAAATGACTGCTGCTTGGAGCAGCTAGTCCTGGAACCCCCAAAGGGAGAGGCAATTCTTGATTTAGTCCTGAGCAAAGCACAGAATCTGGTTCAAGAGGTAAATATAGCCGAACCACTCAGTAATAGCAACCATAGTGTAATTTAAATTTAACTTCCTGGGGGAAAGGGAAATATCAAAGAAGCCCACCACAGAAGTATTTAACTTCAAAAAGGGGAACTACTCAGAAATGAGGGGGCTAGTTAAATGGAAATTAAAAGGAACAGTCACAAAAAAAGAAATGCCTGAAAGCTGCATGGAAGCTTTTTAAAAACACTGTAATAGACACTCAAAGTAAATGTATACCCCAAATTCAAAACAAAACAGGACCACAAATGTGCCACCACAGCTAAACAGAGTAAAAGAGGCAGTTAGAGGCAAAAAAGCATCATTTAAAAATTGGAAGTCAAATATTACGGAGGAAAATAGAAAGGAAATAAACTCTGGCAAGTTAAATGTAAAAGTACAATTAGGCAGACCAAAAAATAATTTGAAGAGCAACTAGCAAAACATACTAAAACTATCAGAATTTTTTTAAAACTGTATCAGAAGCAGAAAGCCTGCCAAATCAGTGGCACTAAAGAAGCACCCCAGGAAGACAAGACTATTGTGAGGAAGCTAAATGAATTCTTTGCATCGGCCTTCTCTGCGGAGGATATGAAGGAGATTCCCACACCTGCATCATTATTTTTTTGGGTGAAACATCTAAGAAACAGCCCTAGATTGAGGTGTCAGTAGAGGCAGTTTTGGAACAAATTGATAAATTTAACCGTAATAAATTGCCAGTACCAGATGGTATTCACCCAAGAGATCTGAAGGAACTTAGATATGAAATTGCAGAACTACTAATTGTGGTATGTAACCTATTGCTTAAATCAGCCTCTGTATCAGATGACTGGAGAAGAACTAACGTTACACCGATTTTTGAAAAAGGCTCCACAGGCAATTATAGGCCAGTAAGCCTAACTTCAATACCTGGCAAACTGGTTGAAAGTATTGTAAAAAAACAGAATTATTACATACATAGACTAACACGATTTGTTGGGGAAGAGTCAATACAGCTTTTGTAAAGGGAAATCACACCTTACCAATCTAATATGTCAGTACGCATGTGGACATGGTTGATACAATTCATATAGTGTACTTGGATGTTCAGAAAGCTCTTAAATATATTCATGAACAATCTGGAAAAACAGGTAAACAAAGTGAGGTGGCAAAGTTTGCAGATGATACAAAATTACTCAAGGTAGTTAAGTCCAAAGCTGACTGCAGGGAGTTACAAAGAGATCTCACAAAACTAGGCAGCAAAATGGCAGATGAAATTCAATGTTGATAAATGCAAGTAATGCACATTAGAAAACATAATCCCAACTATATATACAAAATGATGGGGTCTATATTAGCTGTTACCACTCAGAGTGGAGTTGTTGTAGACGGTTGTCTGAAAATATCTGCTCAACGTGCAGTGGCAGTCAAAAAAGGTAACAATCTTAGGAACCATTAGGAAAGGGATAGACAATAAGACAGAAAATATCATAATACCACTATATAAATCCATGGTATACCCCACACTGTTCTGGGAGCCCTATCTCAAAAAAAGATATATTAGGATTAGAGAAAGTAGAGTAAAGGGCAACAAAAAATTAAGGGAATGAAAGTTTCCATGTAAGGAGAGATTTAAAAGGCTGGGGAGTGTTCATCTTAGAAAAGAGACTAAGGGTGAGAAGGAATATAAAGTCATAACTGGTGTGGAGAAAGTGAATAGGGAAGTGTTATTTATTTATCCATCCACATAACCAGAACCAGGGGTCGCCCAATGAAATTAGTAGGCTTAAAATAAACGTAAGGGACTACTTCTTCACACAGTGCATAGTCAGCCTGTGGAACTCATTGCCATGGAATGTTGTGAAGGCCAAAAGCATAACTGGGTTTAAAAAAAATAGAGAAGTTTACAGAGGACAGGTCCATCAATGGCTATCAACCGAGATGGTCAGGGACACAACCCCATTCTCTGGGTGTCCATAATTTCTGACTGCCCGAAGCTGGGACTGGACGATAGGGGTGGATTACTCAATAATTGCCCTATTCTGTTCATTCCCTCTGAAGCATCTGGCATTGGCCACTGTTGGAAGACAGGTACTGGGCTAGATGGACCATTGGTATGACTCAGTATGTCCGTTCTTATGTAGTGTGAAAGTCTCCCGAAATATTCATCAAATAATTTGTATACTGCCCAGAAGTACAGTAGAACCTCAGAGTTACGAACACGTTCAGAATAGAGGTTGTTCATAACTCTGAAATGTTCATAGCTCTGAACAAAACATTATGGTGTTTCTTTCAAAAGTTTACAACTGAACATTGACTTAACACAGCTTTGAAACTTTACTATGTAGAAAACAAATGCTGCTTTTAACCATCTTAATGTAAATGAAACAAACACAGAAAGAGTTGTCAATTTTTTTTTCCCCACTGAATGCATCCGATGATGTGAGCTGTAGCTCACAAAAGCTTATGCTCAAATAAATTTGTTAGTCTCTAAGGTGCCACAAGTCCTCCTTTTCTTTTTGCGGATACAGACTAACACGGCTGCTACTCTGAAACCAATTTTTTTTTACTTTCCCTTTATTTTTTTAGGAGTTTAATACAGTACTGTGCAGTATTTGTCTCTTTTGGGGGGGCGGGGGGGACGGTCTCTGCTGCCTGATTGCATACTTCTGGTTCCAAATGAGGTGTGTGGTTGACCACTCAGTTTGTAACTCTGAGGTTCTACTGTATCCATTAATAAGAGAGTTATCTGCTTAATACAGTGCTTTATGCTTTTCTATGTCTATATGAATTCTTTTTATCCCTGGATCTTGCCTTATTCCAAAAGCTAGAAATTCAAAATATAGAGCAAATGCTATGTTCCATGAGCCAAAGATACTGCTTCAGACAGTTATCCGCTACTTATGTTTTTAGCAAGTTCTATACTATACCAAATTTTTAAGGCTACAGTAAAATCTTTTTAAACTCTTCCAAAACTTAGCAGATGTCACAATAAAAGTCATCCACCTTCCTTATGGAATATAGTAAATAAATCAGGCTTCACATATAGCGTACAGGGGAACATCTCTTTAAAAACTTTACCTACGATAGGCAGATAATATTAGGAAGAAGGGTCTTTGCCCATTGATATTTTTGCAGAGATATTCACATTATGCTGATTAAATAAATAGCGTTTTGTGGTCTTTAAGGCAGTGTTTAGATGGGTGAGTGAGCCTTTATATTCCAACTCTTGGGAAGTACTACACAGTTGGAAAGATGTCTCCCATCAGAAGAAAGGACTAGGTCGTTTTCCACAGATGCTGCCCCTGTGATGCCTGCAGTCAGGACATATGAGGATATAAGCCATTGTCAACCTTGGGTTAAAGGTGGCCTATGGTGTAGGATTGGCACCCCTTGGTCTGGAAACATTTTTCTTTAAAACTTGGTTGGGAATTGGTCTTCTGGTAATTTCCCAGGCTTCCAAGATTTTAAAGCACTCTTATGCCTTTCTGTTAGAAGGTGCATAGGTTAGTAAGCTGAAGTATCATTTGCAAAATATGTCACAATACTATATTATCACAAACAATTAAAACAGAAGTGCAGCTGCCAAAAAAGTACATATTGTGATTCACTGTCCTTTTTTGTCCCTCTACCTGCTAATTACCAAACTTCAGTGGTTCTCAGTGGATCACTAAGTCATTGGTTCAAATTAGCGAAGTTCTACAGTGTTTAATTAGTGATCTCAGCGCTCCATTTTTTTTTTCTTCTTGATGTATTATCAAGAATTAAATCAGTGGTTCTCAAGCTTTTGTATTGGGTGACCCCTTTCACACAGCAAGCCTCTGAATGCGACCCTCCTTATAAATTAAAAACACTTTTTTTTTATATTGAACACTATTATAAATGCTGGAGGCAAAGTGGGGTTTGGGAGTGGAGGCTGACAGCTCATGACCCCCTGAGGGGTGACGACCCCCAGTTTGAGAACCCCTGAATTAAATGAAATCAGAAAATTTATATTTTTCAGACTTTTTTCATGTTCCACTGAAATGGTGAAATCGGTTCTTTGTCAGCATAGAGTAGAATTTAAAGAACGGGTACAATCATTATCGGTGGGAGAAACTAGGCCTGCCAGCTATAAGTCTTTTTCCTCTTTTAATTATGGGCTCAGATTTATTAGCTCCTGAGAGGTGTTACAGAATACCTCCATTTTGCCAAGTACATTTGGGCTTCTCAAGGGGGTTGGAGCCAAAGGCACTTAAGTTACAAGCACAATTAAGACTTGTGCCCTTTTGAATTCAGTGAGTGGGAGGGTTGCCATTGAAGTCAGTGGTGCCAGAATTTCACCCTAAAAGTTAATGAAGTAACTAAATATGATGGTTTTGGAGGAGGGAAGGGATGTGGGGCTTGGATGTCTCCTTCAAATTCATTGCTTTTTAATTTGAGTTATGTTTTTTCTTGTTCAGAAATCTCTACCCCAAATTTGCATCACCTTGGGCATCTTCGCCTTGTCGACCTCAAGACATAGGTAGGGAAAATAAGTTGTGTTTAATGCTGTGTTGATATTTATAAATGAGAATCAATTACATGGTTTAACAATTAGGTCAATTCTGATTCCTTTATCTAGACTTCCATGTTCCATCTGAATACTTAACGAACATTCACATTAGGGATAAGGTGAGTGTGCTTTCTTGTCCCGTATAATAAAATATGTAGATAAGAGGCTGCTTGGTTTATAGTATTCTTTTCAAGATAACCTGACAAGTAATTTTTTGCAGATGGATATCTCTCATCAAATCCAGTGTTTTTAGAAAGTCTTAAATTCTGTAAGAACAGAGGTGCATGGAATGTTCTAGGAATGTTACATACTCTTTCCAATGTTACAAGACAAAACAAAAAAAAAACAAAAACCCTGCATCCATTACCAGTTTTATTTTCCTTTAATTTCTTGGATGCTAAAAATGGTTTGCATTAGATTTTGGGGAATGTGAGAATGGGTTTAGGAAAGGACCAACAGAAATCATTAGAACCACAGTCAATGTAATGAAAGCAGTAATCAGTCTAGACCAATATCCTATATCTGAAAGTGTCAGATCCTTCAGACCAAAGCATCAAACCCTCATAATTCACATACCATAGTACAGGGGTTGGTAACCTTTCATACGTGGTGTGCCGAGTCTTCATTTATTCACTCTAATTTAAGGTTTTGCGTGCCAGTAATACATTTTAACGTTTTTAGAAGGTCTCTTTCTATAAGTCTACAATATATAACTAAACTATTGTTGTATGTAAAGTAAATAAGGTTTTAAAAATTTTTAAGAAGCTTCATTTAAAATTAAATTAAAATGCAGAGCCCCCTGGACTGGTGGCCAGGACCTGGCCAGTGTGAGTGCCAGTGAAAATCAGCTCGTGTGCCGCCTTTGGCACACGTGCCATAGGTTGCCTACCCCTGCCATAGTATATCAACATTATACAGTACAGAGAGATTTCTTGATTCCATCTGATCAGCTTATAACCTGAAGCTTAAACATTGATAGCTCTTACTCCTTTCTTCCCTAGCTAATAAAAATAGGAATTTTAAGCTTGATATATTTAAAAAGAAATCCTAAATAATTGTGTTGATGAGATAATTCAATAATGTTTAGAAATTAAGATGTAAGGGTTTGCTGTACTAATGTAGCTATATAATGAAATTAGTAAATGAACTAATAAATTTAAAAGTAAAGCGAGATGTTCAGAAAATACACAAAGAAAAATGATCCCCCCCTTTCAGGTTTGTTACTTACATTAACTGTCCTGCTGTTTATATAATAGGAAAATAGGAAAGCTTAATTTAAATTGGAGAAAAATTGAGCTTTTGATTAGTATATTACACTGCTATATACCTAGTATAACTTTTGCAACATACTTAATATAAGGGAAACAGTTTGATTATATTTTTGATTTAGTTGGGGATTGGTCCGGCTTTGAGCAGGGGGTTGGACTAGATGACCTCCTGAGGTCCCTTCCAACCCTGATATTCTAGGATTATATTTTCTTGACACGTTTAAATGGTATTAGCTGTCATTTATTTTATTTACCTTTTTTGGTTTTTAATCTTAATTTTTTTATCTTTTGCAGCTGGCTGCAATAAAACTTGGCCGATATGGAGAAGATCTACTGTTTTATCTCTATTACATGAATGGAGGAGATGTATTACAGCTATTAGCAGCAGTAGAGCTGTATGTTCAAAATATTTTGGCCAATTTGGTAATATAATAGAATGACAGTTTACTTTAGTAATCACAAAGTAAATCTAAGGTTTCAGAGTAGCAGCCGTGTTAGTCTGTATCCGCATAAGCTTTCGTGGGCTAAAACACACTTCATCGGATGCATGCAGTAGAAAATACGGTAGGAAGATATTTATACACAGAGAACATGAAACCATGGGTGTTATCATACACACTATGACGAGAGTGATCACTTAAGGTGAACTATTACCAACAGGAGAGGAAAAAAAACTTTTATAGGGATAATCAAGATGGGCCATTTCCAGCAGTTGACAAGAACGTGTGAGGAACAGGGGTTGGGGAGATAAACACGGGGAAATAGTTTTACTTTGTGTAATGACACATCTACTCCCAGTCTTTATTCAAGCCTAATTTAATGGTGTCCAGTTGGCACATTAATTCCAAGTCAGCAGTCTCTCGTTGGAGTCTGTTTTTGAAGTTTTTTTTGTTGTAATATTGCGACTTTTAGGACTGTAATCGAGTGACCAGGGAGATTGAAGTGTTCTCCGACTGGTTTTTGAATGTTATAATCCTTGACGTCTGATTTTGTGTCCATTTATTCTTTTACGTAGAGACTGTCCGGTTTGACCAATGTACATGACAGAGGGGCATTGCTGGCACATGCTGGTATATATCACATTGGTAGATGTGCAGGTGAACGAGCCTCTGATATTGTGGCTGATGTGATTAGGTCCTATGATGGTGTCCCCTGAATAGATATGTGGACACAGTTGGCAACGGGCTTTGTTGCAAGGATAGGTTCCTGGGTTAGTGGTTCTGTTGTGTGGCGTGTGGTTGCTGGTGAGTATTTGCTTCAGGTTGGGGTGCTGTCTGTAAGCAAGGACTGGCCTGTCTCCCAAGATCTGTGAGAGTGATGGGTCTTCCTTCAGGATAGGTTGTAGATCCTTGATGATGCGCTGGAGAGGTTTTAGTTGGGGGCTGAAGGTGACGGCTAGTGGTGTTCTGTTACTTTCTTTGTTGGGCCTGTCCTATAGTAGATGACTTCTGGGTACTCTTCTGGCTCTGTGAATCTGTTTCTTCACTTCAGCAGGTGGGTATTGTCGTTGTAAGAATGCTTGATAGAGATCTTGTAGGGTGTTTGTCTCTGTCTGAGGGGTTGGAGCAAATGTGGTTGTATCAAAAAGCTTGGCTGTAGACAATGGATCGTGTGGTGTGGTCTGGATGAAAGCTGGAGGCATGTAGGTAAGTATAGCGGTCTGTAGGTTTCCAATATAGGGTGGTGGTGATGTGACCATCGGCTATTAGCACTGTAGTGTCCAGGAAGTGGATCTCTTGTGTGGACTGGTCCAGGCTGAGGTTGATGGTGGGATGGAAATTGTTGAAATGGTGGAATTCGTCAAAGGCTTCTTTTCCATGGGTCCAGGGGGAGGGATAGCTCAGTGGGTTGAGCATTGCCTGCTAAACCCAGGGTTGTGAGTTCAATCCTTGAAGGGGCCATTTGGGATCTGGGGCAAAAATTGGGGATTGGTCCTGCTTTGAGCAGGGGGTTGGACTAGATGACCTTCTGAGGTCCCTTCCAACCCTGATATTCTATGATTCTATGTCATCAATGTAGCGCAAGTAGAGTAGGGGCATTAGGGCACGAGAGCTGAGGAAGCGTTGTTCTAAGTCAGCCATAAAAATGTTGGCATATTGTGGGGCCATGCGGGTACCCATAGCAGTGCCACTGATTTGAAGGTATACATTGTCCCCAAATGTGAAATAGTTATGGGTGAGGACAAAGTTCAGCCACCAGGTTTGCCATGACATTTTCGGGGATACTGTTCCTGACGGCTTGTAGTCCATCTTTGTGTGGAATGTTGGTGTAGAGGGCTTCTACATCCATAGTGGCCAGGAAGGTGTTTTCAGGAAGATCAACCGATGGATTGCGGTTTCCTCAGGAAGTCAGTGGTGTCTCAAAGATAGCTAGGAGTACGGGTAGCATCGGGCCTGAGGAGGGAGTCTGCATAGCCAGACAATCCTGCTGTCAGGATGCCAATGCCTGAGATGATGGGGTGTCCAGAATTTCCAGGTTTATGGATCTTGGGTAGCAGATAGAATACCCCTGGTCAGGTAAAAGAATAAGTGGACACAAATCAGACGCCAAGAATTATAACATTCAAAAACCAGTCGGAGAACAATTCGCTCTCCCTGGTCACTCAATTACAGACCTAAAAGTAGCAATATTACAACAAAAAAACTTCAAAAACAGACTCCAACGAGAGACTGCTGAATTGGAATTAATTTTCAAACTGGACACCATTAAATTAGGCTTGAATAAAGACTGGGCGTGGATGTGTCATTACACAAAGTAAAACTATTTCTCCATGTTTATTTTTCCCCCCTACTGTTCCTCACACGTTCTTGTCAACTGCTGGAAATGGCCCACCTTGATTATCACTACAAAAGGCTTTTTTCCCTCTCCTGCTGGTAATAGCTCACCTTAACTGATGACTCTCGTTATAATGTGTTTGATAACACCCATTGTTTCCTGTCTGTCTGTCTACTGTATTTTCCACTGCATGCATCTGATGAAGTGGGTTTTAGCCCATGAAAGCTTATGCTCAAATAAATTTGTTAGTCTCAAAGGTGCCACAAGTACTCCTGTTTCTTTCTTTAGTAAATCTAAAATTCTGCTTTCTAGTTTACTTCTAAAAGCTAGGAAAGCTTTTTTTAACCCCTAAAAATAGAGGCATGGTCTGTGCACAGGGCTGTAAGCTTCTGAATTCTAATACTTACTCTAGTACTGGTTTCTTTCTATAGTCTCTCCATGTGTAATAAAATGCACCTGCCTCATATGGGTTTTGTGTTGCTTTTAAAGCACCCTGGAGACAAAAAATGCTACATAAATTCCAACAGTTGTTAAAATTAATGGTGTGGAGAAAGTGAATAGGGAAGTGTTATTTACCCCTTCACATAATACAAGAACCAGGGGTCACCCAATGAAATTAATGGGCAGCAGGTTTAAAGCAAATAAAAGAAAGTACTTCTTCACACAGTGCATAGTCAGCCTGTGGAACTCGTTGCCAGGGGATGTTGTGAAGGCCAAAAGTAGAACTGGGTTCAAAAAACAATAGGATAAGTTCATGGAGGATAGGTCCATCAATGACCAACAGCTAAGATGGTCAGATGTACAACCCCGTGCTCTGGGTGTCCGTAATCTCTGACTGCCAGATGCTGGGACTGAATGACAGGGAATGGATCACTCTATAATTGCCCTGTTCTGTTCACTCCCTCTGAAGCATCTGGCATTGACCACTGTCGGAAGACAGGATACTGGGCTAGATAGACCCATTGGTCTGACCCAGTATGGCCATTCTAACGTAACCATCTGAAAACAAAACAACAAAATGGAGGACAATAAACATTCTGAAAATGGTTTGTTGCTGGGATAGGCCAGCTTCTTACAGAGGATGGCCAAGATTTTGGTCCTACCGTTGGGACTGTATTTAATAAATGGTTATATGGAGCAGATAAGTAGGTGTTTTATTGGCTTGATTTTATGTCTTAAGAGTTGTGGTTTTTTTAATAGTGTAAACCAATGTCTGCTTGAAAGGGTGTGTTTTTTGTATTCTGAAATCAAAGCAACTAACATCAAAAATTCTTTTTCCTCCCGACTGAAAATGAAAGATTTAACCGCGATTGGAGATACCACAAAGAAGAACGAGTATGGATCACCAGGGCACCAGGCATGGAGCCAACAATGAAAACCAATACATATGAGAGGGGAACATATTACTTCTTTGACTGTCTTAACTGGAGGAAAGTAGCTAAGGTATTTTTTCTTCCACTGTGCAGATTTTTAAATTTATCAACCATGTATTTTTAAAAATCTTTTTTAAAAATCCCCTTTTTTTATGGAGTGGGTGGGTGGGTGTGTATGTATGTATGTATAAAATATTCATTCTGTACCCCACACGCTGGCTTTGTGACTTTAGTTCAGATGTAGGAGGGAATAAGGATTTCCTAAAAATACTGGTTCATTACGGGGGGGGGGGGAGGAACTGTCCTCTCACTCTCTTGAAGAGAGAGAAAAATGCAGAATATCATTTTCCAATAGTTCTAGTTAAAATCCAATTGCTTTGTTCTGATTACTGAACTATGGAGTAATTACTTCTTGCCATTTAGAAGTTGGGCATGCAAATACTGTACTTTGTTTTAGAACATTAAAAACCGAACACAAACTTTTTATTTTCAAATTAAACCATTTCTCCTTCATGGTATTCCCTCCACAGATGTGCATTGTAGGAGATTCATGCTTTATCACTTGAATCACGGAATCCTTTCATATTAGGAAGTATTTTGGGGCATAAGCCAAAGCTCCTCAGGACTAGGGTTCTTGGCCATAGGGTGGTGTTCAACACAAACAATATCCCTACTTCTATTCATCTTGCTTTCTTCCTCTTTGGCAGACAGTGCAGTCTCAAAATCCAGCCTCACTGTGTACAGGATCAATGTCAAGATTTTACAGAATTTTATTTTTCTTCAAAAATTTAGTTATCAGTGTGTTAGTAGTTTCCTTAGCATAATTTTAAGATCTTTTTATAGGAGTTTTTTTCCTCACTAGAATTTGACTATCAACTGTCCAATTCCAGAGGAAGCAGCGAAGATTCTCATGTGCAATACTATGGCAATATGTTTCCTTGAACACCAAGGGAAGAACAGACTTCCATTGTTGTTATGAGATGCTAAGTGCTTTTATGGAATGATGCATTCAGAACAAGGTGATGTCTTCAGCGCTACCTCTGGCATGAGTTTAATACACACACAAAAAAACCACCCAAGATCCTTACACTACATACAGTACAATTTATTGGATCAAGTGGTCCCTTGAGAATTCACTGAAAAGTTTTATTTTGTCATTATAGGGCCATCTGAATATGGCATGGGTTTGCAGCGTTGGAATTTAAATGTCTGATCTGCTGCAGAATAGATGTTTGTTTGAAGTTCCACATTTCTTCTGCATCGAGGAAAGGGGAATATATATGCCTTTCTCCCATTTCCTCTGTTATTTCAAAGTTGATAGGTCAGGGCCAGAGTGATCTTGATATCTTTAGCTCAGCAGACATGGTTCTTGGATATTAGCCCTTTTCAAGAATCTACCCGTTACTCTTCCCTATAACCTATTCTCAGATCCTTTATGTCAAGAAAGAGGGCAAATATTTCATCCAACTTGAGATTCCCTTAACCTGAAAGCCTAATTGCAGGATTGATTGTTTGGTGAGTCATTGCACTTTTCTGTGTAAATCACATCTCTGCTGTTTGGAATCATGCAAATATTCTTCTAAGCAGTTATATGCCTGTAGGTGAAAGTATTTTCATGTTTAACCAGAGTCTAAAGGGAGTAGTTCCATTTCCCCCCGTGTAGCAGTTACCTTGAATTTTCTGTTAACACAGTGGACTCAGGTTTGTCTTCATCTACAGATAGTCAGAGATGACCTATTATATATACTACCATATTAATGTGCAGGAGTATCCATTATTTTCAAATCCCTCAATAAAATGGCTTCTTACTAGTCTGGTGAATGTGAGAACATCAAGTTCTCACAAAGTTTATGGAATCTTTTTTTAACTTCTTGATATGTTACTTTTTGCATCTGTAGTTAGGTGTTGTTTTTTTGACTGGCTAACACATGAGCATTTACACACTTCAGGTCTTAATGGCAAAGCTGCCTTATAAAATTTTTCATAAGGGGAAGATAATTGTAGGGCCTTAAACAAAATTGGCCTAGATGAACTTGGATTTTTAACTGAATTGGTTGATTTCTTTATCAGTTTTTTTTCTTAGTCTTAGATATGCTGTCAGTAATGCTATCTTACATGCCTGAGACATTCTGAGAGGTATTATCTTAATAGGGGGAAAAGGCCCTATTGGAAATCTACAAGGTTGTTTCTCACTTTTGACGAAGAGTGAAGGCCAAACCCTTTCAGTTCCGAGTCTGTATGAATGGATCATGTTATGTATTCAAACATCCTATGAGCTTACTTGAATTGCTGTACCAGAAGGAATAAGTGTCCACTCTGCCACAGAGATAGCAGCCTGCATAGCTGCTATTCACTATATGCCTGTAGTAGAAATTGTAAAGTTGCTACTTGTAGCTTGATTATTCCTACTTTTAGAAAGCAGTATTCTCTTTGAAAATGTAAATTGGATGCTGTATTCAGGAGAGCAGAACTTCAGTCTTTTTGACTAGTGTACTCCTCGTCCTTCTTTCGGGGATAGGTAATCTACAGCAGTGTCAATGAAGAAAGATTACTTTTACCAATAGCTGTTGCTCTCCCAAATATATTGTCTCTGCAGATCCATACAGCTTTTCCTGCCTCCTTCAACTTCACAAATTGACAATAATTGTCCAATATTACAGAGGACCTGACATCTAGTTAGGGAAAGAGGGAGAGCTTTTATACCTTTTTTAGAATTCAGGATCCAAGGAACATGCAAGCGGTAGCATCTTAACAACTTATTGATTTCTTGTTAGTTTGGAGCAAAATATACCAGGAAAGCTGAATATTGGTTGAAGGGGAGTTATGGAGGACTATGGGGAAAAATTGCTTTTTTGAGCAATGGAAAAATAACTACTAGGCTAGCTGTTACTATGTGTAAAACTCATCTGAGACCAGTGGGAATTTCAGGCACAGATGGAGGGCAAGTATATGGCCTTAAGTCTGTGTAGTAAAAATGCTATCTCTAGTATTAACCTTTTGAGTCAAAATTTCCCAAGAGTTTTAGGATAATAAGGACATGATTAAATTTAAATGCTGTTTGTAATATGAAGGGTTAGTTGTCTAAGTGACTACACTTCTAAATCCCATTAGAAACATTTAAATTCCAGGGAAGTACAAATATCAGATACCGTGGAGAACGTATCCTGATCAATTACAACCACATGGAGACATTTTTAAAAGATATTTCCTTGTACTTTGTTTTACTGTAACAGATACATTATTACCGAATATTGAGAATATCAGTTTGCCAGAAGAGCATATTAATAACTGCTACTTAATTGGTCCATGGATGTTGCTTTACTGCAGTCAGGTTAGAATTATCTGCAATAAATTACCATCATTTACATCTGTACTTTAAATAAATTATTTTTCTAGATACTTTATAAATCTTTCCTCTTGTTGTAATGTATATGTGCATTCTTTGGATGATATTACCAAAAGTACCAGACTGTTTTTTAAAAAATATAGACTATACTTGCAATTTAATAAAACTCTGTGACAACATCCTAGGCTGGTTTTAACAATCTAATAAAATAGATTATACATAATCCTACTCAGTGAAATAGCAAATAACATTAATTTAATAAAGAATGAGTTTTACTTTACATTCACCTTTGGTAACAGACTGAAAAAGGAAATGAGTGAAAATTGAATAAGCATTGAGACAGCTTCCTAGATTGTTTTGAAATTCAAATTAAATGAATTATCCATAGACATTTAGAGAAATAGCTCAAGAACTTGAGTATTGAAGAATTTTATTTCCTATTCACCGTAAACAGAAATATTAAGGAAATGTTGATCACAACTATGATATGCTTATCGCTTTTCATCCTATTCCATGTAGAAAGCACAACATGGTTAGAGAAATTTTGATTTTATACTGAGCAGGTAAAGCAAGAGAATACTCAACTGGATAGCTTCCTCTGTTGAAGCTGCTGAGGTGATGCTGAAAGGCCCAATAACAAGAGAAAGAAAAGTGGAAACAATGAGGCCAAGCGATGCCACCAATGATTACACATTACTAAAAGAAAATTCTCTTAACTAAAATTTTATAATTTCTCTCTTCAAAAATGAGGAAAGTTGATCCCTGTTAAGAAACCAAATTAAAACCCTGGCTTTATTTTTCCTTCCTAGAAGCTTGAATTCTTTATGGTAGAGAAATGTAGACATCAGAAAACACATTCTTTTTCTTAGAAAAGGGATGCTGCCTATACTAAATATCCTTTCAAATATTTAAGGTCAATATTTAAATATTTTTTAAATTATTAATAGAACAACATTTAATGACAAAGACATGCTATAGAGTAGTAGGTTCTCGTTCCTAATTTCTATTTGGGTCTTTTGTGTCCCTTTTGTAGCTAATGCAAGTATTGTTCCCAGTCTAATTGAAAACTATGTCTAGTAATGGGGCTTCCACTGTTTCCCATAGAAGACTGATTCACAGTCCAGTAGACTTCATCATTTTCCCTACATTTAGCCTGTTTAGCCTACATTTGCCTTTGCTCTCTTATTCCATTAATTCTCTTTAAACAATTCTCTTCCATATTTGGTGTTCACACCTACTAAATATTTTGTATAAATACATTGATTGCTGTGACATAACTCACTCTTCGTGACTGTAATCAGAATGACATATGAAAAATAAGATTCACTGCACAGAAAATTTCTTTAGCATTGGATATGCTTTGTGGGATTTTCCCCCCAAAGTATGGAATCCCTATTCTTGGTTAATTCAAGGTATTTAAAAAAATCATTGTTTCCATATGAAAAATAAAAGCAATTAATTTAATCAGTGTTTGCTTAATAGAGAGCTGGAGTTTTTTCCATTTCTTTGTATCTAATAAATACAAAAATGATCAATGCTATTGTTCAGATCCAAATCTATGATGCCCACTACTAACTAAAGTGAAACGTAAAATAACATGTATGAAAGTATTTTTCTATGTGCAATAAATACACTACTTTTTGGTTTTCAAAAATATTTGGTCAGTGAATTATTTTCCCCTATATTGTTAAATATAATAACTTTTAAGTGTAATTACACACTCTGAATGTGGGATCTTTTAATACTTCAGCATACCTGAAGCAGCAATAAAATGACTGACAAACACTGTTTTAATGCTTACAAAACTTGCATCCTGTAGGTGTTAATATTTACTTAAAAAACTGTCAGTTACAAATCTCAATCCATATGGTTCTAAAGGAACCCTCATGAGCCAGTAAGATTCCTTCCTTTAGACTCCACACATTAATTCAAGTGGCTGTTCTCTACATGTAGTCTTGAATGCACTCCAGAATATGTGAGGGTTTGAAGTAACTGATCTTAGCATTTACCTGTTTTCTTGCTTAATAAGTTTTGTTAAAGTAGCAATTCCCCAACTGTGATCCATAGACTGGTAATGATCTGCAGAGCCTATACTGGTCATCTGCAGAACATACTCTGAGAATCATGAACTGGAAGGTTGGAGAGAAGGTAATTTGAGGGACATTTTTCTTATTTCAAAGTGAAAGACAGGAGAATTACAGAGTTAAAGACTTTTACCTTAATTTATACCCCCAAGAACCATGTGTGGAAGCTTTTTCCACACACTGGTATCCCTTGCCCCCTCCTTTCCGCCCCCCCCCCCCCAAAAGAGAGCTTATGTGCCTGTGCATTACCCCACTCTATCCATGGATGTGCATGGGGTGGAATTTACCCCCCAACATTAATACAGTGGCACGCTATATTAACTAATTTCCACCTCAGGGTCCCCAGGAGCTGTCTCAGCCAGGAAGCTGGGGTGGAGGATGGGATGAATGTTGGGGCCAGAGCCGCAGTAGGGGGAGACAGCTTTCATGCACATGGCCCTGGCCTTGTAGATGCTGCTGGGATTCTCAAGGTTTGTGGAGATCTTTATTTGGGGGATGTAGATTCAATTAATTCTCAGTATGATTCTCTAAATTCCCTCGTTACCATGGTGAATTTTTTTCTCTGTGCCATAAAAACGTCATTTCCCCTTAAAGATCAGAGGCCTGGGACTCAGAACTCCTGAACTCTAATCCCAACTCGTGCATTGATTTGTTCTCTAATTCATCTTACCCATCTGTAATAGAAATAATACTATATTTAACTACTGCCAAGGGTGTTGAGGCTTTATTATTAATTTTTTCAATGCTTTGAGTGTGTTCCTCAGTAAGAGTTGACATAGTCCCTACCCAGATAAGTTTAGAATCTATAGGAGGTTTGTTGTTTGAGATAGTAAGCTCAATAAATTAAAGCTGAAGGCAAATGTTATTTAGCCTGGGATGATTATTCCTGAGTTAACAGAAAGTATCCTTAAAGTACTGTACTAAATTTTCAATTAAACATTCACTTTTTGAATGAAAATTCAATGAAAGGGGCTTCGGGAGCTGTCAAACTACTAAAAAGTTAAAAAATGATTTTTTTTAAGGCCCAGTTTTATGAATATTTTTGCGTATATCCAAGTTGTATGCTGAAGATGCCGATGTGAGTACACAAATTGGTGATCACAATTCAAGATCATGCAGTGGAATTGTAATAAAAGCAGAGCACTGCATATTCATAGCAGAGTTGTCAAGCGGTATTTAAATGGTAGGTATCCTAGCAATCTGATTCATAATGGTTGCTAGCTATTCAGAATATATTCACATACTTGAGTGGCTGGAATATTTTTATAATTACTAAGCAAATCAAATGCCCACATAGTGCAAGGGATTGTATAAATGAGAGAGAAACTGTGCATTTATGAATTAGTAGCTGTAAGAGCCTCATACACTGGCTGAGCATATTAATATTCAGTATAATGGTTTATAAAGTGCTTTGAGGTCTTTAGATGAAAGCCCCTATTGAAGTGTAGAGTAGTAATAAAGGGCTTATATCTATGCCTCAGCAAACCGAAAGGAAAGATGGATACACCAGAACTTTAACACTTCACCTAGGTATAAAAGGTAGTGGAATGCTTTGTTACATCTGTGATTCTTAAGTAGATTTAAATCTCCTTACATAGTTGTTTGTTCTTCTTGCATTTCATATCATGAAGAAGAAACCTGGCCTCATGGTATTTCTGACTAATTTGTCTTCCACTAACAGTTGGCATGGTGATATGCCACAAAATACCTCGAAACTCAGTGTTGTGGCATCTAAAGTAAATCTTCGAAAAGATCTTTTGAATTGCTGAAAAATAGGTTTAGTAAAAGTTTAGTTAATGACTTACCTGCACATTTGTATCTTGTCTGTCTGTTTAATAGTTTAAGTGCTCACAACTAGGTTTCTGAAGCTAACTTAGCATTTAAAAAAACGGGTAAGATGGTGCTATTGCAGACACTGCACTGTATTATATTGATTTTTTTAAAATAATGAACTATGATCACAAAAGAATCTTTGGGTTTTTTGGCCTCATTTATAAAATAGGAGTTAAATCCAGCTATTTCTAAAAGCATCATTTTACTTAAAGAGAAGAAGTTGCTTGTCATGGATACAGACATTTACATATGTAAGGGAAATATCAACAATTAAATAATCCTTTTTGTTTTAATTGTAGGAGTTCCATCTGGAATATGACAAATTAGAAGAAAGGCCTCATCTGCCATCAACCTTCAACTACAACCCTGCTCAGCAAGCCTTCTAAAGACTTCCCTTTTCTTGGGGTATGGCTGTCTCAGCACAATACTCAAAATAACTGCAGAACTGATGTGGCTCAGGCATCCTGGTTTTAATTCCTTGAGGATCTGGCAATTGGCTCATGCAAAGGGTCACCATTTGAGGTCCTGCCTTACTAATTATGTGCTGCCCAACAACTAAATTTGTAATTTGTTTTTCTTTAGTTTGAGCAGGGTCTGAATTTGTTTTTGTTTTATTTTATTTTTTGCCAGCAGACAAGCTTGGGTCTAAAGACAAGCGAATACACTGTCAAAAGTTTACCACTTAGTTTCCAAAATGTAAAAAAAAAAAAAAAAAGCAAAAAGACAAAATTAGACAATTTGCATTGTTCATTGTAGCACTATTGGTAATAAAAAATGTTTGTGCATTTTTATGTGAAGATCCTTCTCGTATTTCATTTGGAAAGATGAGCAAGGTCTGCTTCCTTCATTTTACTTCCCCTTATGTTTTGAAAGGCAGTTTTCGCCAAGCTTAATGCAAGAATATCTGACTGTTTAGAAGAAAGATATTGCCACAACCTCTGGTTAGTTTCCAGGGTTGTGTATTACTGAGCTTCATCTTTCCAGAATGAGCAAAACACTGTCCAGTCTTTGTTACAATTTTGTAATAAATGTGTACATTTTTTTTAAATTTTTGGACATCACATGAATAAAGGTATGTATGTACGAATGTGTATATATTATATATATGACATCTATTTTGGAAAATGTTTGCCCTGCTGTACCTCATTTTTAGGAGGTGTGCATGGATGCAATATATGAAAACGGGACATTCTGGAACTGCTGGTCAGGGGACTGCTTTGTCGCCCTGTGCACTAAAGGGCCAGATTTTCAGCAGCCAAGGACATCCATACCCAAGTGAATGTGATGGGACTTAAAGAAGTGAACTGAGACAATTCACTCTGGCTGTTTGAACAGCAGCGTTTCATAGGAAGAGAAAAAAAAAAATCAATCTTGTATTTTCTGACCACATAAAGGCTTCTTCTCTTTGTAATAAAGTAGAAAAGCTCTCCTCACTGCAGTGTTGACTTTGATTTGAAATTGTGAAATCATTTCTTCAACAATGAAAAATGAAAATAACTGTTGAAGTATTAAAAATATCAAGCTGTACAGTGGTTAAGACACTTACATTGAAGAGTCTTTTAGCTGCTGACAAATAATTTAAGAGATTATATACCTTTCCTCAGTAGGCCAAAAATTATGGTCAATCTTGTTTTCACATTAAACAAACTAATACAAAATAGAAAATTATTTTTTACAAATGGGGTTGGGTAACATTTGAAATGATAGGTTCATATTAAAATATTTTTCTTTTTGTGATGGGTTTGTTGGTTTAGAATTAAAATATCCTAACTCGTCACAGCTTTACTTCCAAGCTGATATTTTACCACTTCAAACAGAGAAGTATGTTTCATTTGATGCATATGACTTCCTGAGGCTCAGACCTCAATAAACAAAACCTGAATACACCATTTCTGGAAAGTACTGTAACTGTTCTCTAGACTAAAGGAAAAAAACAACAACCTGGGTAGTGTGTGTCCCTTATTTTAATGTGACAGTTATTTTACATTCAACGACTTGTGAACTATATTACATCTGATGATGCAAACTATGTTTTAAAAAACCTGCGGTTACCAAAGCAAGAAAAGACAGCAAAACAATGTCAGTGAATCTTGATTTTTTTTTATTTTAGTTTTTAACCTATTTTTCTATGTAGTACAAAACAATTTGTTGGCATTTATCATATAATGTTTGGAAATTGACCAATAATGACATTGCTGTGTTTCTGTATCAGGTGTATAGCAACTTTAAATTCTACATTTTTATATGTATTTTGGGATAAGAGAGACATAAAAATATAAAACTACTTATATATCATCTTTTTATTATTTAAAGCAAACAACTTTCTCAATCTGAAAGGAAAGTGATGGTCATAATTTAAATGGTTACAAACACTGATGAAAAAAGTTGCCTATGATTTTTCCCTAGCTCAGAAAAGAATCAAACATTTAACTATTAAGAAACAAAAACTATAAACGGAGGGATGATGTGATTTTTTCAGTACAACAGTTTAATACTCATGGTAAATATTTCTAATTTTAAAAGGCCTGCTTGGACTTCAAGATTTAGGTTTTAAAAAGTACCTTAAGAATACATTAACTTTCATTTAGATGTGATTATTTGTGGTCTAATATATTTTTTCCTGCACAGTATCAGTCTTGGTGAAATGAACAAAGGTAGAGTAAGGAGCAAGACAGTTAGTGAAATTAACAAAACAAAATCTTACATGCTGCAAAGTATGTGATGACCTTTTAAAAATCTATCATTAATCTGGAATTGGGAACGTAACCGCATCTTCCAAACGGTGACTTTTGTAAAGACTTTGCATTCAGTTTCACTAATTCAGAAGCTTGATGTACTTAAAATTAATATAAAATACAATGCACAAGTGTCGGTGCAGGAGCTGATGACTTATACTTTCCAAGGGAATAAATGATGTGGCTCATTTATCCTGCTTCTTGGTGATTAAATAAGGGGGTACAAAGACTTGTAACTCCTGGGTTATTTTAGTTTTGTATCATGTTGTGCCAAAGCAGGAGAAGGAGCTTTGAATACAAAACAAAAGATATAAAACTTGAAGTACTCCATGAACAGTTACAGGTCTCCTTAATAAAAAGCAGAACTCTTTTTAAAAAACAAACACACACACACAATACCCTTACTGAAAAGATTTTAAATCAGCATATTTTGGTAACTGAATTGAATTAGGATACTATGGTTATATCTGTATTTCAATAAAAGACCCGCGGCACAGCCATGGCTGGCCTGGGTCAGCTGACTCGGGCTCACAGGATTCAGGCTACAGGGCTATAAAATTACAGTGTTGATGTTTGTGCTTGGGCGGGAGCCCACACTCTGAGACCCCGCGAGAGGGGTGGGTCTCAAAGCCCAGGCTCCAGCCTGAGCCTGAACATTTTTAGCCCCGCAGCCTGAGTCAGCTGCCCTAAGCTCTGAGACTCGGTGCTGAGGATTTTTGTATTACGCTGTAGACCTATCCTGTGGGTATATCTACGCTCCAGTGTAAGCCCAGGGTTCGAACTCAGGCTCAAGCCTAATCCCTCCTCTGTCGACACACACACATCCCGCTAACTCAGGCTCCCAGGACCCTAACGGAGGGGTGGAGGATTCAAGCCTGAGTCAAGCCAGGACCCAGGATTCAAGCCACAATTGCTTTGCAGTATAGATGCAGCCCCGCTGGACTCATGTTCTTGGAGTCTGTCTAAAGTATCCCAATGGCCAACTTTCTTTGTTCTCTGGCAGTCAAGTTTTGGTGGACAGTCAAGTTTTCCCACACTGCACCATGAACAAAGGTTAGAGTGGCCACATTTTGGGAGGGGCCAGCGTAGTGCAGTGTAGATGCTGAAGCCCCAGGTTGGGACCGATGGTTTATGAATGCCAAACCTGAGGTTACAGATGATGCTCAAACCCTAGGTTAACAAACCCAGGGTCTGCTAACTTGAGTTCTAACTCGGGGCTGATGTTCAGTGTAGACATACCCTATGCTATAACACACTGGTTTGCTGTATATCCTGTGGCAGCTAATGTACAAAAAACTTTGGAGGTGATTTTATATTCACTATAACATTATTATTCTTGGAGTAAAAAGATTACTATTCTTCAACTGTTTTCATTTAAGTCTTTTTCTGTAATTACATGTAGTCAGTCCTCTGTGGACCGTACGCAAGGTAAGTTATGAGTAGCAATATGAACCTGGCTTTCTCAAAACAGTTGGAAATATTTAGATCTTTGAAGTGTTTCAAAGACGTTTCTAGAGTTGTGGTTTTGTTAAGGCTTGTTATAAAGCTCTCTTCACTGATGCATCGAAACAGAAGAAGAATCATTGCAGTTTATTTGGATAGTCACTTCTCTGTTGGGCAAAAAATGAAATGGACATTACGCACGTGTCTAGAAATAGCAGTGAAGGGAATATTCAGTTAGACAACTATTCCAGCCTTATCTCAAACCACTGGGCTTTTTCCAAAACTGAGTTAAAAACAAGCAATCTTAGCATTCAATTCCCTGTCTGAGTTTTATTACAGCGATGGGTCCTGATGCTGCAAATATTTACAAATGTGGCTAACTTCATGCACTTGAGTCTCGCTGAACACACATGTAGTCCCACTGAACATGCGAGGCTATTCACATATGTACAGTTATTCATGTACAATATTTTGGCGTTGGGTGCCAAAGCTGTCTGCCCTATGTATTTTAGTATTAGTGACTGACAGATTGCTGATTGACACGGTAAGTGTTATCCAGCACAGGAACTTAATAGTCCTGCTGCTATTTTGCCGTGCATTATGTGCAATGTTGTATCTTTAGATCAGTGCAATTGATTTGAATTTTTATAGTTTATTACAGTAGATAATCTTATTTCAAAAAAGCTATTGACTCTCAATTTTCAGAAGATTTTGCTTCGAATAAGCTGAGTCATATACTTTAATTAGTATTTAACTGAAGTTCTAGAATGTGCTGCATTTCAGTAACTGGAGCCACTAACTTTGAATTACAGTTTTTTTTGTAATGACCCAGAGGCAATGCTGAAAATAACTCTGGAAATCGTCAATTCTTTCATTTCTGTAAGTCTGTTTAGCAGACACCTAGATCCTGGCATTGATATCTAGTTGGTAGTGACTCAACGATTCAAACAGGTTAGTCAATTTCTAAATAAAATTGTTTTAAATATAATAATAAACTACACAGGACACATTTAAAATTTACTTTTTAGTAATCTCCCAATAATTTTAATTAAAACGACTTCCACAGGAATTGTATATTTACATTGACTGAAATTGAATGTAAACGTCATTGGCAGCCTACCTTAATCAAGAAGGGATTTAAAATGAACAATTGTGATGCTAATGAATGAGCTGCATAGTTTTGTATTCCAAATAACTAAATATATTAAAATTGCATAGGTTAAAATAGTTAAACATTTTAGAATAAGCTTATTCTTTGGATACCATGCTTCCCCCCACATTTTTCTCAGAGGATAATCTCAAAATTATGGTAATGGGAGTTTGGGTTGGGTACAGGCTACTGTACTGTAACCTTTTTCTCCTGGATTCTCACTTGAGACTCTTCACATAGGGTGAGAATTTTGGGGATTTGGCTATTTGTTTCCCTCCTTCTAACAAATAATTTTGCCCTCAGCATTTTGGGGGCATCAAAAGAGTTTACATCTAGTCATTTGAATAATAATGAAGTTGAATTTTACAGATTAATTTTTAAATTTGTGGTTTGAATAAACTCAGATTTAATTTGGCCTTTAAAAACAGTCTACTATTGGAGTTACTTTTCAGCTATTTTTTAAAGTAAAGTTAGATTTAGCTAAAAAAAATTCTTGAACGTTATGAAGTCAACTGACTTTGAAATATAGTACTACAAGTTGGATAAATAAAAATTTCAACTTGAACTTTAGATATTTATATGCCCAAGTTTCCTATTTCATTTCACATAAACATACAATACTTTATCTGTGAAGATGTCAAAGTGCATTTCAACCATTTTTATTGTATACAGCTGTTAAAAAGTCTGTAGTGTCCACTGTACAAGCAAACTAGCAACTGTCCTATTATATGCTTCATCTTTCATATGCCTGTGCATTGTTGCTGACCAAAAGCTAATGCAAAGCTGGGCACTTGTGCTGACATGTTTGTGAGAAGAAGGGAAAAGGGATGCCTCCTCTTGTTCCTGAGTCCTGATGGTCATTTTGTTTTCTTTGAAGGTATGGGATGAAATCTATACATCTCATGTTTACAAATAAACAAACTGCTTATGGTATCAAAAGCATTGCATTCTCAATAGCCTTGCTTTACTAAGCTTATCTACATGCTCCTAAAAATTGTATTTAAAGATTTCAAGAAATATGGCAAGAGTTCAGTCAATCTAGTATTGCAGAAACACTTTTATAAATTACTAGTCCAGGTACTGTCTATAAAAGCTTCTATAAAAGATTAAACAATATTTACTATTTTCATATTCAAGCTTTGACTTAAACACCAAGACACTTGTTAATGCAATTGTCCCCTCTCTTGCTTTCGGATATAGAGTAAAAAAGAATATACATAGAGGATCAGTTTTTTCCTGTGGCACTGCTTTGGATGAAGAGCAAGACCTTTTCTTTGCCATTTACCTTCATACCCATCTGTGTGTGATTTGCCTCCGCTGTAGTCAAAGTTCAGTTTCTCAGATGAACCAATCAATAACTGTCTGCATAAGTAAGATGCCCATTATACAAAAGATTGTATCGGCCGTTGTATAGAAATACGACAGAAGTAAGACGGCTACACTAAACACACACACTTTGACAAATATTACAGGAACCGTCGCTGCTGCTACTATAGAGAATTACAGGAAACCACACAAAGAAATACAGGTTGCTTAACAGAGCTCATTCTAGCCAGTTGCCCATAGTGTAGATTGTCTCAAACAGCCTTCAGATGCTAGAAAAGTGCACTCTACTTTTCATATGAAGATTTGTCTGTAGTATGCAGTCTATCCATAAATTAACAAGACAAAATGTATCCAAAACCGGTGAGTAGTTAATGTTATGTGAGATTTTCCAGTTGTCAACGTACATGGCCATTTCAGTGGATTATCAGTTGGAAATACTCAGTTCCTCTAATTTTTGCAAACATGTCTATTGGCTTCTCCTTAATACTCTTAATAAACGCAAACATCTTGAAGCATATTTGAATTAATACATTTACTGGGCATTCCTAGCTGTCTTTCCAGTACCAAAAATAATTATAATGTAGTTAGACATCTGAAAGGATTAAAAACCTGCACAAATTAGATATACATTTCATAGTTAATGTTTACCTTTGTTAAACATTTTAATCTACTTATGACTAGTGGAACATTATTAATAATTACTCCTTGATTTTCAAAGTGCTGTATAAATGTTAACCTTCAACACTGATTTGATTTGGAGCAGTTGGACAAGATTACCTGTGCTACCACTTAGGCAATTGTCCTGCAATCACAATCTGTGCAGGTGCACCTTCAGCCCTTCAGAGGGACTGCAGAGGTGCTGGGGCCTGCCCACATAGAGCCCCATTGAAGGTGCAGAGCTCTAGCCAGTCACAAATCCTATGATCGTGGCATTAATGATTGCATATGTAACTTTTTCTGACCCAAATAAAATGTATGGAATGTAAATATTTGTAGAGCCCTTTGTAAAGGTAAAGGGCCTGGTAAGTGTTTAGCATTATACTCCATCCTCATTTCACCACCTTCTGACGGCACATTTGTTCAGTGAGCTAAAGAGTTATCTATACGTGGTTTTGAAGTACTTACAGACAAGAAATAGTGTTCTTTCACCAGCACCACCAATGTAATGGTGACATATGTAAGAACAAAGGCTTCAAGATGAAGAATTGATTAAATGTCTGTAAGTTAGTTTTGGTTTTAGCGGGTGGATGAACTGAGGAATGTATGCAGTTTTGGTACAATGGAAAGGATGGTGAATCTCAGAAAATTAATGTCCCCATTACATGCAAAGACCCCTTGTCTTATAACAACTGAGTACAGACCACATGGGTGGGTATTGATACTGGAAGAGAGTAGGGGAGGATACAAAATTGTATTCCAAATGTGAGAAAACTATTGCTAATTGTTTGAAAGGAGAAGACTAATAGGGAGAGGGTTAGTCATGCTTTCATATAAGAACAACACGATGTAATGAGGTAATCAGGAGGCTGAGGAACAAAGAATTTGTCAGCATTTGTCCTTTTGAAAGGTAGACATGACAGGTAATAAACCTATGAGGTAAAAAATGAGTTGTTAGGGACCAGAGGGCTGGATGTAGATCACATAGGTTTAGAATCATTGTAAGATGTTTTAGTATTTTACTTATACATGTTTGCGCACAAAGAGCAGCAATGTGGTTCGCAAGAGCGCACCATCCCCCAAAATGCTAACAGTGCAGAATGATTGCAGGGGACGGATGATGATAAACTGGCCAAAATGAGGAGCATGTTAGAAATATAAAAATAGATGGCAGCAGATAGTATGAAGAACTAAAGACAGCAAGCCACACACCTAAGGTTGGCGTAATTTTCCTGAAAAATATTTGATTATAAACATGTATTTGATATACAGGAGCTAACCTCCAGATAAAGAGTGCAGTGGTGCAACTGTGGATAATATTCAATAGCATTTATCTTCATATCACAAAAGTAGATTCTTGATAGCCTTTGTGCCAAATATTGCTGAATATAACATTTTAAGAACTTACGGATCAACTTATTTGTAAAGGTTTGAAGTTGAGCATCGCCCCATGAGAGAAGTGACAGTGAACAGCGACACTGCTGTTCCACATTTATTCTCATTACTTCTGTATTTTGTCCAATGTACAAGTCACCTGAAGAACTGCAAGCTCCGCTTCTGCTCTGGAATTACTACTGCTCTGTTTGTATATAACTGCCTACACTAAAGGCTATGGAATCAGAACAGGTGAGGTAGGAGACAATTGAGCATGCTCTTTCACAGCTGTATCTTTAGGCAATGTTTGGTCATTGTAAATTGGTGAGCTATTCAATAGATCTCTGAAAACACCCCATGCCCTTTGCAAACAGATCAATACTTATGTTGGGGTGGGCACTCTATGGAGCCAACTTTAAATGTCCAATTCCTCCCCCCTCAAAAAATCTGGTGTTTGCAGGCAAATAATTATTTATCACCCTGTCTACTCTTCCATATTCTGCATAAGTGACTGAAATGCTCCTGAAGAACACATTTCAAACAGGTAATCTGTTAACAGTATAGACCCTTGAATTGGATTTCAGACCAGATACAGCACTAAGATGGTGCTGATCATGACCATAAACCTCATGGTTGACTGGATGACTTGATAGGGTAGAAAGAATCACATTGTGCTGGCCCTGATTGTTAGTCTCATGTTGTAACCCGCTCAAGAAGATACCAAGAGCTGTGAACCACTGAATTGCTGCTGTGCCTCAGCAAGTGTGAGATCTGTTGGAGATTAGTGTGTCAGCTCCTTGCAACCCAGTCTCCCCAGCAAACTCCTCAAGGCTCTCTCAGCCCAAACCTTGCCTAGCAAGTAACTATCAGTGAACTCCAGATGTTTCTCTGCAATATGGTGCATTCACAGAAGATATTAAGTTTGCTGCTCTGATAAAGTCAGTAGATCAGTTTATTAATTTAACTGAGGTAAATATACATGATCCTTTAAACACAACACTGAGCAAAAGTAAAAGTTTATTAATTAAAAAAACATGGATTAAGAGAATACCATGCAAAAGCAAAAAAGGTAGAGATGGTTCCAACCAAATAAAAGTGAAAACATACATCTAAAAGACTACAATTTAACCTAGCAAGATGCAGTCTTTATTCAAGGAGATTTTTCTCATCCCCTAGTCTCCTTCCCTGCTTTTCACTGGCCAGGATGCATCACAGAGATCAAATTGCTTGGTTTCTTTGTCTCCTGAGGTCAAAGATAAAGATGGAGTCTCTCTCGGTTCCTTATATCCCTGAAGGAATTTCTTTGTTTTACAACTAGGAAGGCCTTCTGGGGATTCAGTCTCGTATGTCTCTTTGGGGTACAGAAGCCATGTTAATTCTGTGTCTCAAGTTCAGGATCATGAGAGCCCCTGCCAGGTCAGCTCAATGGTTTTGTTTACTACTAAAATGTAAGTTGAAGTAAAGCCACATTCCTTTGTCTAGGGTAGACCTGTTTATCACCTTTACCTAGGCTAGGCTGTCTTGTCTTAGCCATGTTTTAGTAATATAAGAATGGCTATACTGGATCAGACCAATAGTCCATCTAGCCCAGTATCCTGTCTTCAGATACTGGCTGGCGCCAGATGCTTCAGAGGGAATGAACAAAACAGGGTAATTATACAGTAATCCTCCCCTGGCATCAAGTTCCAGCTTCCGGCAGTCAGAAGTTTAAGAACACCCAGATCATGGGGTTGCATCCCTAACCATCTTTGCCAGTAGATGGACCTATCCTCCATGAGTGTATCTAATTCTTTTTTAAACCCGGTTCTACTTTTGGCCATTACATCTGGTAACAAATTCCACAGGTAGACTGTGTTGTGTGAAAAAGTGCTTCCTTTGGTTGGTTTTAAACCTGCTACCTATTAATTTAATCAGGTGAGCCCTAGTTCTTGGGTTAAATGAAGGGATAAATAACACTTCCCTATTCACTTTCTCCACACCATTCATGATTTTATAGACTTTTATTGTATCCCCCCCTTAGTTGTCTCTTTTCTAAGATGAACAATTCCACTCTTTTTAATCTCTCCTCCTATGGTATTTGTTCTATAACCCTAATTATTTTTCTTTCCCTTCTCTGTATCTTTTCCTATTCTAATAGCTTTTTTTCGGATGGGGCAAGAAGAAATGCATGTAGTATTCTAGGTGTGGGTGTACCATGGATTCATACAGTGGCATTTTGATGATTTCTAATCTATCCCTTTCCTAATGGTTCCTAACATTGTTAGCTTTTTTCATCTGCTGCTTCACATTGCGCAGCCGTTTTCAGGGACCTATCCACGACTCCAAGATCTCTTTCTTGAGTGGTAACAGCTAAATTAGAACCCATTATTTTGTATGCGTAGTTAGGAATATTTTTTCCAACCTGCATTTGCATTTATCAACCTGGATTTTCATCTGCTGTTTTGTTGCCCAGTCATTCAGTTTTCTGGGAACCCTTTGTAAGTCTTTGCAATCAGCTTAGAACTTAACTATATTGAGTAATTTAGTATTATCTTCCAACGTTCCCACCTCACTGTTAACACCTCTTTCCAGATCATTCATTAGTACGTTGAACAGCACTCCATGAAAACTGACCATTTATTCATACCATTATAAACTGACCATTTATTCATATTCCGTGACTGCTTACTTTGCTTAAGAGCCGTTGGCGTGGGACTTGTTAAAGGCTTTCTGAAAGTTCAGGTACACTGTATCCATTGGATCACCCTTGTCCACATGCGTGTTAACACCCTCAAAGAATTCTACTAGACTGGTGAGGCATGATTTTCCTTTACAAAAGCCATGTTGACTTTTCCTAAACATACCATGTTCATCTATGAGTCTGATCTATTTTTACTATAGTTTCAACTAATTTACCTGGCCCTGAAGTTAGACTTACTGACTTGTAATTGCCAGGATTGCCACTGGAGCCTTTTCTAAAAATTGGCACTAATTTAGCTACCCTCTAGTCATCTGCTACAGAGGCTGATTTAAGCAATAGGTTACATGCTACAGTTAGTAGTTCTAGCAATTTCATATTTGAGTTCCTTCAGAACTCTCAATGGTGAATACCATCTGGTCCTGGGGACTTATTATTGTTTAATTTATCAGTTTGTTCCAAAACATCCTCTACTACCATCTCAATCTGGGACATTTCTTCAGATTTGTCACCTAAAAAGAATGGCTCAGCTGTGGGAATCTCCCTCACATTCTCTGCAGTGAAGACCAATGTAAAGAATTCATTTAGCTTCTTTACAACGGGTTTGTCTTCCTTGTGTGCTCCTTTAGCACCTTGATCATCTAGTGGCCCAACTGATCATACCAAGGGAATTCATAACCTTCACATATTATGTTATGTGACTGGCTCGGGCCAGATGGCTATAGAAGAGTAATAGAAGGCAGATATATTAGCCCCAGGTTAAGTAGGTCCCTTTTCCCTGGGTAAGATAACAGGGAAGGTTCCAGAACAATCAGGAACCTTCTGGAGACAATTAAGACAGGCTGATTAGAACACCTGCAGCCAATCAAGAAGCTGCTAGAATCAATTAAGGAAGGCTAATCAGGGCACCTCGGTTTTAAAAAGGAGCTCACTTCAGTTTGTGGTGTGCATGTGAGGAGCTGGGAGCAAGAGGCACTAGGAACTGAGAGTGAGAACGCGGATGGAGGACTGAGGTGTACAAGCATTATCAGACACCAGGAGGAAGGTCCTGTGGTGCTGATAAAAAAAAGGTGTTGGGAGGAGGCCATGGGGAAGTAGCCCAGAGCGTTGTAGCTGTCACATAGCTGTTCCAGGAGGCACCCTAGACAGCTGCATTCCACAGGGCCCTGGGCTGGAACCTGCAGTAGAGGGTGGGCCCGGGTACCGCCCAAATCCTCCCAACTCCTGGTCAGACACAGGAGTCGTCGACCTGGACTGTGGGTTCAGAAAAATGGCCAAGCTGAGGGCTGCTGTGAAACTCCAAGGCGAACAAATCCACCAATAAGCGCAAGACCCACCAACGTAGAGCAGGAACTTTGTCACAGTTAACACATGCATTTTACAATTATATTAATAACCAGCATGGTGTTAACTTTCATATGTCACCTCACAAGGCATATTTTGTACAGATACTATTGTAGTAGTGTGTAAGTACAGATGTGCCTAGGGAGACGCATACCATAGAGGTTTGTGATGACTGCTACTTCCTCACCTCAAGAGCATCCACTCCTAGGGTCCTGCAGTAATCACCCCTATTCTTCCTATTCAACATCTATATTTAATCCCCTAGAAGAAGCTTGTATGTACTTCTACATATTGCTGGTACTGATGATGTAACTTCACATCAGGCACGGCCCCGTTACTCAACACTGCCAGTGCCTGACTAACAGTAAAACCCATATTAGTTAAACCCAGGGAAGACATAGGAGGTGATAGTGGAAAGAGAAAAGTGTTTTCAAGGACTGGCCCTAATTGTAACATTACCCTTCTTCAAAGATGTCCATCCTCTGAGCACCAGTGTGGATGGAGTCTTGGGGGTCCAGAAGGACTGCTTACTGCCACCAGTAACTAGAAGTGCCTTTCAATATCTGCAGCCAGGCATGAGACTGCTCTTTTTCTGCTATCGACCTGGCCACAGTAGTCCACATATTTGTCACTTTTGGGATCAACTACTGCAATAAACTGTATGGGGTTGAAAGCGAATGCCATGAACAAGCAGTGGCCAGTGAGACAGGGTAATGAACTTGCTACCCTAGATGCCTCACTGACTCTATTAGCAGGCTCTATTTAACAACTGGATCTTCAGTGGGGTTGGACCCATCTAGGGCAGCTACTTTTCTCTGTGACCATAAAGCTATGTTAATCGGAAACACTAGATCTGACTGCACTTAGAATGAAATTTGCATATGTACCCCATAACTACTCTTTTTGCTAGTCTGCATGCACCCATAATCACCCAGAAAACTTTTTACCAAGCAGTCACTGAAGATACTGCATGAGGAAGGAGCAGAGTTTGACACTTGCAGACCAGGTGCCAGCTCATGCCAAGGTCTGTAGGCCTCACGTAACGCTGATTAAGGTATAGCTGGAAACCATCTGGCTCAACTGTGTGTTAGCACTGATAAAACAGTTATTAAATTTATAGACGTGTTTGGACTTCGTGAAATGTTTGATGAGCTGCTGCATGCATTAATCTCACTTATTATATCTGTATAACATGTTATAAGGTAATATTTAAATGTTTTGCTCTGTAACTATAAAAGTGTTTGCTATGAAAATGGAAACTCCCACAGTCAGGAGGGAAGTAATACCAAGCGTGAAATACTAGTTTATCACAAGAGGGACCATTTCCTGCTCAACAAAGGAAGTCCTATAGACACTAGATGAACCAGTGTAGAAAATCAGTGGACAAAGGACTTTGTTTATTGCTCCCCACACACCCATGAAGAGGGGATCTGCGCAAACCATCCTATCAGTTTGACCGGGGGAAAGGGAATACAAATCCCTGTCAAGAAGAAATTATCCCTGTGCTGCTTGGACTTCAGGCAGAGGGCAAGACTTCTAAGCATAAGCAAGGGATCCCCAGCTGTTTAGCATAGGTTAGCCCTAAAGGTCATATAGAGCTTGCACATTACAGCTGCTTCTATTACATTTTGAAACCTAAGACTGTAACTCATTTGTGTGTATGGTTATCTGCTTTAATCTTGTAAATAACTCCCATTTTTTCCTTGTTAATAAACCTTTAGTTAATTATAGGATTGACTACAAACATTGTCTGGTGAGACATAGGGTGCACTTGACCTGGGGTAAGTGACTGGTCCTTTGGGACTGTGAGTAAACTGAATATTATTGTGATATTTGGTATAAAAAGGGATCATCTATCACAAAGGCAGGTTTGCCTGGGCCTGTCTGGAACTCCAGGGTAAAGCTGTTGTAGTGCTTGAGGAGTTCACATTTGATACTTGGTTAGGTTACTGAAATCTAAATATAGAACACACCACCAGTTTGTGGTCTCTGCCTTGCTTCTTGGCAGTTTGCCCTGAGGTTGTCACTCAAGGTTGTTTGCAACTCCAGATAACTTGACACAGAGAATGGTGTCGAGAAGATAAATGTTTGCTGTTTTGCTACCATATTATCCAAAAATAAATCACTTTTTAAATTCCACTTCTGTTTATAGCCACTCAAATGCACACGGTTGCTAAAATTTACTGTAGCAGTAATTTCTTTAGCAGGACTTGGGTTTTCCTAGTCTTTGTGGGCCTTGCTGCCAATGAATTTATTTCATGGTTGTCCTTGATTTACGAGGCTTTTGGACTGCCACGTTTTTTTTTGGCAGGGTACAACCTATGTTCAACTCTGGTTGCTAGGTTTTCCCGTAGAGTACATGCTGGACTAGAACAGATTTGTTAATAGAAATGTTTCTCCTGCTGACTTTACATTGACTCAGCAGGATCATTTTTTTTAACTTAATTGAATAAGACTTTGCTTTTACAATGTCTTTCTGATGCAAAGGACATAATTAATCTCACAAATTGGAGTAAAGCTGAAGCCCGGTTACTGAAAAACAGTAACTGCTACTTCTACCAGTTACATCAGGCAATCTGCTCTGTAGTGGAGTTGTTGTGGGTGACAGATGGTGGACAGAATGATATTAAGACATTCAAAAATTGTCTAAAGTGTTGTTCTACCATTCCTGCAGCTGTGCTCTGAGTACAGGCCTGTAAAAGATTTTAATCTTTGAAGCTGAGTTTGGGCTACTAGAAAATCAAACCAATGCCTCTGTGGCTGTGTGAGAGGAGAAAAAAAAACCTTTGGCTTAGCAGCTCTGATCTCTCCCCCTCTCCATGTTGAGTATAGGTAAGGTGAAGAGCAGGGGGCATGTCCACAATTGTGGTTTATTTTTCCCCCTACAGACGGGAGGTCCTTCTCCTGCTCCCTCTGCCCAGCCAGGAGTGCCACCAGTAGGGTTGCCATCCCATCCAGGATTGTCCTGGAGTCTCCAAGAATTAAAGACTATGTCATGTGATGAAACCTCCAGGAACATGCCCAGCCAAAGTTCGCACCCTGGTCGCCACCCAGAGGCTCTTCCAGTGTGGGGTGCTGGCCTGGACCAACGCTGCGTACTAAACCCTGCTCCTGTGCTTCTGGCTGTGCTGCCAGGCCTCAGCCTCTTTCCAAAGCACCGTGTGCAAGGGCCGCGGGCCGCTCAACGTGCTTCGGGCCACAGAGCTCAGCGCCCTCAGCCACCTGCGGGGGTCGGTTTAGGTAGCTGGCCGCTTTACCGCCTAGGCGCGCCACTGAGATAAGGCGCCAGGCTCAGCGTCTTCCCGGCGCCCGGGGGAGACATTCTCGTACCCACGCTGATTGCCTGGCCCAGGGCAGGCCGGCGGCTCCCAGCTCGGGCCACTCGAGGGCTCAGAACTGAGAAGGCCCAGGCGAGGGGGGGCCGCCCCCGCACTGAGCGCGAGGGTGCTGGTTTCTGGGCCCGGGCTCTGAGGAGCGGCGCAAGCTGCCGCCGCGCGCTGCGCAGGGGACCGGGCTCAGGCCCCGCCGCGGTGAGCGCCGGGCCCGCTCGGTCTCGGGGGCTCGCGCTGAGGCGCGGGCTGGGATTGGAAGCGGGGTCCCGCTCCAGCGGGAGCGCTCGGCACACGTGCGCCGGGGCGGGGCGGGGCCGGGCTCTGAGCCCGCCCGGCACCGTCGCCGAGCAGAGCCCTGAATGAAAACCGTGTCTTGGCTGAGTCGGCTCCCCACCGGCCCCTCCTGGCGCAGGGCTGGATGCAAGCGAGTTACCCACTCGCGTGCGGCGCTGATCCCGCCGCCCTCCCCCGGGCGGGGCTGGCGTTTCCCCCCGCTCAGGAGCGCCTTTCGATGGCATTAATCCGGAGCAGTGATCAGGCGCTTCCTGGAACACGTCTCCGGGGGCAGATAATCCCGGGCCAAGCTGTCCCTAGAGGAGATTGCCTCGCTCGGGGGCAGGATCAACCGGCTGCCGCGGATCAGCGGGGTCACTTCTGAGCGGGCGAGTCTCCCAGCCATGAGGGGCTGCTGGGGGAGCAGCGAGCTCACTCCCGCTAAGCGGTTTATCTCCCGGCAGATGTTGTCAGGCTCCCAGCCAGCGCCGATCATTGGCGGAGGGAGAGGCCGAGAGGCCCGGGGAACGGGAAACACCTCTCGCTCGGGGGGAAGAGGAGGGGGCTTGCACTGGTGACGGGCACCCTCCGCCTTGCACCATGCGGCGGGAGTGAAGAGTTGCACGGCGGCGTCTCGCCTCAGCAGGGGAGCTCCGGACCCCAGCTGAGGGGAGCTTGGCGGCTGGAGTGGAGAGAGTTTGACCCCGATCGCCCCCTTTTCCTCTCACACCCTCTGCTGTTTTCGCTGCCAGGCTGGGGCAGCGCTTGCCGGTGGTCTAGGGGGAGATGGCGAAAATCAGGGTGTCTTACGAGTACACAGAAGCCGAAGACAAAAGCATCCGGCTCGGCTTGTTCCTGATCGTCTCCGGCATCGTGTCGCTCTTCATCCTGGGTTTCTGCTGGCTCAACCCCGCTTTGCAGGATTTGCAAGGCAAAGCTGCTAACTGCACGGTGCTCTCGGTGCAACAGATCGGGGAGATGTTTGAATGCACGTTCACGTGTGGCACGGATTGCAAGGGCACCTCGCTGTACCCCTGCCTCCAGATCTACGTCAACAACTCGGAGTCCAACTCCAGGGCGCTGCTGCACCAGGACGAGCACCAGCTCATCACCAACCCGAAGGTAAACTTGCGCCAGGGAGAGAAGGGCAGGGGGAGGCCCCGGGGCGCCTGTAACGTCCCAGCTGCGGAGACGGAGAAGCCAGCCCGTGCTTTGGGGTTTGGCTCCGAATCCTGGGGATGGGGAACGGGGAACTCACGGGCACTGGATCTAATGGCCTGAATAGCAAAAGCAGATCAGCCACTCGCGTCCTATTGCCCCCTCTTTGCTCCGGCTGTGCCGCCGCCTGTTGCTAGAGCCCTGCGCTGTCAGTATCTAACTGAGGCGCTGCAGCCTTTGGAGCCCCTCCTCCCCGCCTCCCGTAGGACAGCAAAGTTTTACCTCCAGAGTTATCCAGGAAATAAAGTTAAGCTCTTCACCCGGTCTCTGGCCGCTCCTCTTCCCCGCCCCGGCATGGACGCACCTGCTCACAGGTTCCTTGAAAGGGATCACAGGTCTAATAAGAAGAAGAGCCCGGAGTTTTTTCCCGCTTAATGTTAATCGTGTCCAGTAAAAGAGCCAACAATTGATGGGAGCTTGAAGCCGCGGAATCCATCAGGCTGCGGAGATAGCAACGCCAAGCTTGTGGTTGAGACCCGATCTACCAGGACCTCCACACTCGGCCAGAGAGAAACACGATCTTCATGCTTTTGCTTAAAGTTTTTGTCTCTTACATTTGGTTCCTGCTTGAAAGTTCCTGATTTAGATTAGCTGGCAGGGTATATTGTGTTGTGATTCATAGCTGAGTCTCAAAGCTACAAGTCTCCAACGCATTGTTGTGCATAAGAATACCATTGTGGATGAACAAGGAAGTGCCGAATATTCAGGGGGATATAGTTACAGGCATATGTGAATGGGTACACAACACTGAGAATGGAAGCCTGGAAGTTAAATTAAAAATGTAGAACACCTACACAAGGAAGGAAGGTGGTGCATGCAGAGTTAAGTACATACAAGAGAGAGTGCATGAAGTCTGCCTACTGAAAGTCTACACTGTGTCAGTTACAAAACAAAACAAAAGTTTTACCTCAGTGCTAACGAGCATTTAGGATACTGGATTCAGCTATATATCAAGGGAAACGTAAGAAATCTTGAAGAAAATCTGGAAAATGTCACATCCATGAGCATGAAATTAGGGAACTCTGTCGATATTCTTTTTAGGTTTCTCTTCATAATGTGGCTTAATCTAGATCAGTCGTTCCCAAACTTTTGTTCGGCAGCTTGTGCAGGGAAAGCCCCTGGCGGGCCGGGCTGGTTTGTTTACGGCCCGTCAGCAGGTTCGGCCGATCGCGGCTCCCAGTGGCCTCGGTTCGCAGCTCCAGGCCAATGGGGGCTACTGGAAGCGGGGACATAGCTTCCAGCAGCCCCCATTCGCCTGGAGCCGCGAACCGCGGCCGCTAGGAGTCGAGATCAGCCGAATTTGCGGAGGCGGCAGGTAAACAAGCCGGCCCCGCCCGCCAGGGGCTTTCCCTGCACAAGCGGCGGAACAAAAGTTTGGGAACCACTGATCTAGAGTTTTGTAATATGTACAAGCTGGGATACTTTCGGCAATCAACCTGTCTCCTGTATCTCTTGGAGCAAACACAAGAAGTCATGCTTGACTACTCTTCTTAAGCAATGGCCAAAAGATTAGAATGTCTGACGCACTCTGCAAAGGACATCTACTTCCTGCGTTCAAGAATTCTTCAGACAAGGAGAGCTGCAACCGATTTGAAATTTCTGGAAACACCATTGATGAACTAACGTTGATATAATATAGTACTGCCATAAGTAAGTACCTCATTTTCTCAGTACTAAATTAGTTGCAGATAGAAGCTTTGAGGAACTAACCTGAATGAAAGATACAAGAAATTATGCAGAGAAGATTCAGGAGACTAAAGATTTATTACACTTGTACCACATGGACAGTATTCTGGGAGCTACATTTAGGGATCCAAAGTTACAATTTGAGTTAAGTGAACATTAATAGAATTCAAGTTTGTTCTGCAATAATGGTCTCTGCATCAGCTAGGAAAACTCACTGAAGCCACAGTATTCATTTTAGAAATGGTTATGCACCATTACTTGGAAAAAGTGTGTGTTTTCCTGACATTGCTATGGATCCAGGTGTGTGTTTGAGAGAGGAAGATTTTAAAATGTCTAAAACACCTACTTGGATTCTTTCATCTTCCAGACGGATTCTAGGACAGCACCATGGTAGATCTCAGCACTGCTGGCTTGGTGCAGCTAATCAGAAAATAGGAAATATACAGGAAAACTATGTTTTAGTTAATCTATTACTTTTTAGTGGTAAATGGGTTTAGGCAATTTTTGCTTGTATGTTCATAAATAACTTGAGCTTTTATGTCAAATTTGAACAAAATTATAAAAATGAGCTTCTGTTATGCCTAACATCACAATTATCAATTATTATTGCTCTTATGTATTTATTTTTACAGTGCCCAAAACTGCAAGGTAGTTTACAGAACAGGATCATTAGCATCTTCCCTCAAAGAGCTTATGTTTTATTTAAGACAGCAGAAAATGTTGTTTTTAAGCCAGCATTCCTCAGCACTGTTTGCATTCTAAATATTGCAGCAGAGAACTTGAAAGTGAAACTGACTGAATCAAAATGTAATTGCTGTTTAATATTTCACTCTTTTCAATTTAGTAAACTAAGATGTTGAGGTACTGTTTAGATAAAATGGTGAAGGAAATTTGTTTGAAATGTGATTTGGCATTGACCCTTCAATTTTTTGTAGGTTTTTTTGTTTGTTTGTTTGTTTTTAAAGCACTTCTTAATGAGTAAGTCAACTTTCCAGCATTCTGATTGGCTGGAGGAAATTTTGTTCAGTATAATGTATATTTACAAAAAGAAGAAAGTTTCTGAAAATCTGACAGAATTAGTTTGCTAAAAGAATGAGAAGTTAAAGTGCAGAAAACTTATAAGGGCTTTAATAAAACTTGTGATATGGCTCAGCACAAAAGAGTAAACTAGGATCACAGTAGGGATAGTACAAGGGTGAACTACTTCAGTGGATGAAGAGCTTGAGAGAGATTGACTTGTTGGGTAGCCTTAGAAATTCTATCTTCTTGGTCTTTCTCTATTTAATAAATGGGAACAGTAATATTTAATTAGCTCAGAGGAGTGTTGTGAAGATTAGTTAATGTTCATTCAGAGCTTTCAAGATAAAATCATTACTAATCATCCTAGGACAATGATGGAGGGAAGTAATTTGGAGGAAGGTATTAGAACACTCATGTTTAGTGCCAGTTTTTGTTTGTGCCCTGAAAGAAGAAACATGTACTATGGTCTTTTTATTTTTTCCCCCGAGACCAAATTTATAAGCAAGGAGAAAGAGGTGGGGAGGGGGCAGAAGTCAGTATTAGGAAATGTAGGGCACTAAAATTTAATAGGAATTGGATGAAGGTGTAGGAAAGGAAAGTAGCTTATTGCTATGGGCTTGATCCTGTACCCATTGAAGTCACGGCTAAAGCTCCCATTGACTTCAGTGGGGCAGGATAACACTGTATATCATGGAGTGAGACATTAAACCATAAGCTTCTTGCAGTCCCACCAGGCTGGTTTATAGACTGACACACATTTTGTTTAGAATAGACATTGGTGTGAGTCATTTGGCAAGGAACAAAGATGTACCACATGTACCTCAAACTGTTCCAACCAACCTGCTTCATCGCAGCTCCCTTTTCAGTAGGGATGTTGGTGGTCAGTAGAGCTGTGTGAATATAGGATATTTTTGGTTCACTGTCATTTCTGAAAAATAAAAAATTTCAGTTTCCAGGAGAACTGAAAACCATTTTTTTCAAAATTTGTGGTGAATCATACATTTGAAAGAAAATTAGTTTGGGTTGAACAAAAGGTTTTGTTTAGTTTTTGGGCAATCTTTAATGTTTTTAATCTTTAATGTTTTTAATTAAACAATTTCTAGACAAAATAACTTTGAATAATAAAACTAAAACGTTTCATTTTGAAATGCTTGAAATTTCAAATGTGGGGGGAGGTTTTGTTGTTTTTTTTTGTTTTTTTTTTTTTTTACCAAAACAATGTGGCAAAATCAACATGAACTTTTTGAAATGTGTGACTGTCACCAAATCTGTTTTTGTCACGCAAAAAAAAAAAAGTTTAGGTTGAAAAATTTCACCCAGCTCTAGCTGTCAGTAACAGAACGTGCAAAAGAAGGACCTAGGAAAAAACTCTGAGTTAAATGTAGGCCCTACCAAATTCACAGTTCATTTTGGTCAATTTCACAGTCATAGGATTTTAAAAATCGTAAATTTCATGATTTCAGCTACTTAAACCTGAAATTGCATGGTGTTGTAATTGTAGGGGTCCTGACCCAAAAAGGAGCTGGGGGGTGTCACAAGGTCCTTGTAGGGGGGTTGCGATACTGCTTCCCTTACTTTTGTGCTGCTGCTGGTGGCGGCGCTGCCTTCAGAGCTGGGGGCAGCGGAAGGCAGAGCTGCTGCCTGTGGAGCTGGGTCCTCAGTCAGCAACCACCACTCTGCATTGCTGCCTTCAGAGCTGGGCAGCCGGAGAAGTAAGTGTAGGGTGGCATGGTATGGTATAGCCACCCTTACTTCTGCGCTGCTCCTGGTGGGACGCTGTCTTCAGAGCTGGGCGGCTGGAGAGCAGTGGCTGTTGGCCAGGCGTCCAGCTCTGAAGGCAGTGCATAAGTAACCCTGGGACATCCCCCCCCAAACACACACAACTCTCTTTTGGGTTATTAAGTTGATAAATGCTGGTCCCCCCGTGAAATCTGTATAGTATAGGGTAAAAGCACACAAAAGACCAGATTTCACTGTGGGAGACCAGATTTCACGGTCTGTGATGCATTTTCCATGGCGGTGAATTTGGTAGGGCCCTAGTTATATTACATTGCAGAACACTGACTTTGCTCAGGTGTCCACAAAGGACAGCATTTTCCAGGCCCCTTTACTTGAGATGCTTTTTGGATGTTACCCATTGGATAAGCAGTCCCCAAAAGGGAAAAAAGGCTTGATCCAAAGCCCCAGCAAGCAGAGGTTGCTTTCATATTACAGCTACTGTTGAAATCAGAAGAGGCAATCCAACTGGAACTCTCATCTTAGTCCGGGGGTGGGCAAACTTTTTGGCCTGAGGGCCACATCTGGGTATGGAAATTGTATGGCAGGCCCTGAGTGCTCACAAAATTGGGGGTTGGGGTGCGGGAGGGGGTGAGGGCTCCGACTGGGGATGCGGGCTCTGGGATGGGGCTGGGGCAGGAGGTTGGGGCGCGGGAAGGGGGTCAGAGGTGCAGGCTCTGGCCAGGTGGCTCTGTGCGCTGCCCTGTCTGCAGGCAACGCCCCTGCAGCTCCCATTAGCTGTGGTTCCCAGCCAATGGGAGCGCAGGGGTGGCACTTGGGGTGGGGGCAGCGTGCGGAGCCTCCTGGCTGCCCCTACGCATAGGAGCCGGAGGGGGAACATGCCACTGCTTCCGGGAGCCCCAGCACACGCGGAGTGGGGCATGCCCCCAACCCCGCTCCCCAGCAGGAGCTTGAGGGCTGGATTAAAACATCTGAAGGGCCGGACTTGGCCCCTGGGCCGTAGTTTGCCCACCCCTGTCTTAGTCTATCAGTGCACTGATTTGTTAACTTTTGGTAAGACCCTCTTTTTCCTTTGCTCTCCAAGGCTGTTGAGGAGGTGGTTGGCTGAGGTGGTATGTTGATGGGCAACCCATTATTTGGTTGGTGATTTTTAGTTTATGGGGATAGACAGGCAGAACATTGTATGGGCACCTATAGGTGTAGTTTAGAAACTTGAAGCAAATAAATATCCATCTACATATTTGCTGTTACAAGTTTTTAACTAATATTGTCATTAGTTTTCCTTAACAATTGTGTCGCATCTTAAGCTTCCTTAGTCTCTTATTGTGGCATATAGGCTGCTGCTGATTGACGGTAATTTACTAGATGGGACTGTAAGAGTAGAACGTATATATTTATCATAAGTAAATTCTCTAGTAATTTAATTAAACTAAACTTAAGGCATAGAAGGAAATGCACTTCAATTATTTTACCTACTTTTAGAAACTCCTGTCAAAAACCAAAACAAACAAAAACCTGAGTTTTTGTCTGGCATAATAGTTTACTTTAAAAGCATAGGCGTGTGCACGGGGTGTGCCCAGGCACACCCTAATCAAGGCAGCCCCAAGTGCAAAAAAAAAAAAAAAAGGCAGCCGGACTGCTGGAGATGGGGGGCGGGGGAGTCTGGGGTAGGGTGGGCCCTGGCCTGGCTTCTCTTTTCTGCCCCTGCTCTCCCCTGCGGGGGCAGAAGCTTGGTGGTGCTGTGCGCCCCAGGCTCTGTCCTGCTGCTCCGGCAGCCAAGCTCCTGCTTCTTCCCCCAGCGCCCCTCCTCCTCTCACTCTATACCTGCCCCCAATCAGCTATGTGTGGGGGCGGGAGGGGAGAGAGAGGAGGAAGTGGAGAAGAGGTGGGGGCAGGGCCTTGGGAAAGGCGGTGGAATCGGGGTATACCCTCTCCAGCCCCCTGCTGTGAACCGCTCAGGGCAGAGGGCTGGGAGCAACCCCCACAACAGCCCTCTGCCCTGACTCCTGCATCCCACAACCCCAGCCCTGACTCCTACACCTCCACACATACCCAGCGCCCCCCACACCTCATGCCTTGACTCCTGCACCCCCCACAAACCCAGCTCTGACTCCTACTCCTCCACACATACCCAGCCCCCCAACATCCACACCCTGAGCAGCACACGGGGAGCTCCTGTGCCCTCCTGCCCACATATCCACCTGCACCCCTCGCACCAAATGGGAGCTGCCTCAGGTAAGTGCTCCACACCCCAACCTCCTGCCCCAACCCTGAGCCCCCTCCCTCATTCTAGCTCCTGGCCAGACCCTTCACCCCAACCCCCAGCCTGCTCCTGCACCCTAACTCCCTCCCAGACCCTGCATCCCCAGCCCTGTACTCAGTGCACCCCCTCCCTCAGCTGGGTGCAGAGAGAGACAGACAGAATGGGCTAGAACCAGGGAGAAGGTAGGTACCCACTTTATGTGGGCAGGAGTGGGGGGATCCTGTTTACCCCTTCCTTAGCCCTGCTGCACTTGCAGTTTACCCCCAGCCCCTCCCTTGCTCCACGGACCAACCCTAGCTCCCGCCCCGCTGTGCTTTTGCCCCCAGCCCCTGCCTTGCTCCAGTCAGCAGGGACTAATCCTCCCCCCATGCCCCATTGTGCTCCTCTTTCCCCTGACTCCTACCTCACTCTAGCTGGTGACCAATTCCCCCCATGCCCCACTGTGCTCTTGCCCCTGGCCCCTGCCTCCCTCCAGCTGGGGACCAATCCTTTCCCCCGTCTATAGTATGAGACAATATATTAATGTAATGTTTAAGAAAAGTTTTGTAAATGAGTTCTAATAGTTCATGGTTTAGGGACCCAATCTTATGGGGTTCCACAGGCTTCTGTATAGATTTAGGTTAATCTTTCTATCTACCCAGTGGGACTCAGTGCTCAGTCTAGAAGATACAACTGCACAACTAGGAATTTCTGATGGTATTATGTTGTATTATGCAATAAGCACCCAATTGCCTAATATAGATGTTGTAGAAATGTATAGAAAGCCCACGTTCAGTCGCAGCATGCATCCCCACTACTGCAGCGCCACTTTACCATTGGTCCTCCCCTCGCCCTCTGACTACTATTCTAGAATATTCTTTGACCTATGTAAGCAGCCACGTGAGGCATGCCCAGCACAGTGTCTACAGTGTTTGTAATCTTTGTTGCGTGTACTCTACTGAAATAGCATAACAAGCGTTGCTTTAAGTTTTAATTCAATGGTATGATACCCCCTTTTAATTTTAAAATATGGATCGGTTTGTTGTTAATATAAGAAAAGGAGCAGACAAACTGAATTATAACAAATGTGCTGATAGTAGTGCAAATACCTTGGACTCCTCGGTTAAGAACTTACATGAAGATAATGCCGCCACCAGTTCCAGTGCGTGCAATAAACTGAGTAATGACCAACAGAAACAGACTTTGTCTCTTAGTTCAGGTCAGTGTAGTTGCTATTTCAAAGCCATCAAACATTCCATCTGACGAGCCGGTCTGTGATATTCCAAAAAATAGATTAGAACGCCAGTCTTGATTATCTAGAGGTCCTTATCAGCCTAGATTGAGTATGTTTCCTAGAAGTAAAATAGGGAATAAACAAAAGTTTTTAGTCCGATTGGTATGAAAAGTATAGGTGGTTAGAATATAGCCCATCAAAGAACGCAGCATTTTGCTTTTACTGCCGTTTCCTCTCCTCTAATGATGCAGCAAACAAAGGTCACACTGATCCAGCATTCATTGATAAGGGATTCAGAAACTGGCATAGGGCTAATAAATGTTTTAAAAACAAACCGCCAACTGTCAAAAAATCATGTGTTGAGCTGTTCTTCATGGTCAAGTTTTAATGAGGGGAAACCTATTGTTGGATGAGAGCAAGCAGGCTTATCTGTCTAAACAAGAAGAAGAACTGTGCCATAACCGAAGGGTAGTGGAGCGACTGATTGACATTGTTCTGTGTTGAGCAAACAGTAGGAGACCATTCAGGGGTCACAATGAAAAAGCTGACAGTTTTGAGAAAGGTTTATTTCTAAATCGTGTCAATATGCTCCAAAAATATGATCCCATAATGGCAAAGTATGTGCAACAATCTCCTCAAAACGCTACCTATCAGAGTAATCGCATCCAAAATGATTTAATTGTAGCCTTGCACAACGTTGTGCAACAAAAGATTGTGTCTTCACTAAATGGAAAAATGGTCTCAATAATTGCCGACGACACTACTGACTGTGGACACCATGAACAGATGTCCATTGTGGTTCGGTATTTTGACAATGAAAAACATAGTCCAGTTGAACATTTTGTGTCTGTTTTGATGGCACATCTACTACATCTGGACGTACTGTGGGAGTTCAAATGAAATGTGAAGAAAGAAACAGTGAAATATACTCTATGTACACTGCAATGCGCATTGTTTGAACCTCATCCTAGAAGATGCATGCACTGCAAGTAAACAAAACAGAACTGTCTTTGATTTTTTTTCATGTTATTCAGACTCTCTTTATGCCCTCATGGAGGGGAGTCCTGTGTGACATGCAGTAATGGAGAAGATTTCACAAGAAGTAGGATTCCAGTTGAAGACTTTGAAGTCCCTGTCAAACACAAGATGGGCATGCAGAGCAGAAGCAGTGGCTGCTGTAAAACAAAACTACTCCATCATTTTACAAGCTTTACAAGAGATTATTGAAACAACTTGCCTTGCTGACGCTAAAATAAAAGCCAGGGGCTTTATCCATGAACTAAATTCATTCAGGTTCATCTTTGCCCTTCACATGATGCACCTTATTCTCCAGATGGTGGTAAAAGTGAGTAAGGCTCTTCAAGCTCCAGATCTCAACTTACTTACTGCAATGACAGGGGTGAAAAGCTTGTGTAACTCTTTGGCTGTGATGAGAAGTGGCCCAGAATATTTTCAGTCTATTTTCAATGACAGTGTGAAAATGTGTGTAGAGAATGATATATCGATTCCTCCAGTTAAGAAGAGAGAAACGTCCACTTGTATTGATGATGCATTTGAGTCCCAGCATCACTTTGATACAAAAGAGGGGCAGGAGAGAATAACTTCATTTTCCCCACTCCTAGACTCCAAATCACTGGTCAATGCCGGTAATCGTGAACAGGAGACTTGTAAAATTGTGACTGCAATGGAAAAACTGTTGAGCTTAGACATTGGCATGGACAATATGAGAATCATTGCCAACAAATTTAAAGTGTCCTTGGATGAGCTGGAACCTGAAGTCGGATTGCTTCAGGGTTATGACGGATCTGTTCCTAAAGGTAGCACTACGAACACCACCAGCGAGTGGTTTGATTGGCTAAAGGAATCGGATCGGTCTTCCATGTTCCAGAACTTTAACAAATCTATTCAATGCTTTGCAGTCTTACCTGTTACAAGCTGTTCACATGAAAGAGCCTTTTCGAAACTAGCACAGTTAAAAAACAAACTAAGAAGTACAATGTTCCAGCAGCGCCTCGAATCACTCATGATTTTGTACATTGAACAAGAATTGGCTTCGTCAGTTAATTACAATGATGTGATTGAAGAATTTAAGTCCATAACACCTGGTGAGCAACGTCTCATTCTCTAGGACAGAAAGATGAAGAAACCTTACTCTGTTTTGGTCAATTTGGGTTAGCTCATTATCTGGTTAAAGATAAAGATCATGAAAATTGACTGTATCTTTGTATACGCCTGGTTATCACTACAGCAAACATTTGGTATTTTGTGTCTCATTTTTTAAGTAAAGTTTAGTTGTTAATTTAAAAAACATTAAGTTTTTAGTTAAGTTTTAGTTTCTTTAGTTTGTTTGATGAATACAAATAATGTCCTTTATGATTGAGTATTCAATAAATGTTCACCTTAAAAATAAGTAAATAAATAAAATTCCCTGGGTGCACACCCTAATGCAATGTGCTGTGCACGCCTATGTTTAAAAGTAGTGACATGTAGTGACACATGGTTTGTGTCCATAGCAGATTTTTTTTTTTTTTTTTAAGTTTAGTGTCTTTGTCTTGGGACAATAGTGTTCTTTTTAGTGTTCTGTCATCAAATCTCATAGGCTGTTAAAAGCTTTCCGAATGTTGTGCTAATATAGAATAGCCATATTAACAGATTATAATTGTGGTTTAGTTTAATGATTTTAGTCAAGAATATTTTATGAATGAACAATCGGACAGCTGTCTTAACCCCAAATGTTTTTATCAAAGTTATGGCTTGCAGCAGTAGACACCCACTATGTTAATCGTCTTATTAACCATAGCAAAAATCCTGAACAACTTGTTTTTAATGGTCTTTATTAAAAGACCTTTTATTTTCCATACCCTGGTTTAATTATTCACTAGGATATCTGTACCTTCTGTGTGAATCAGTAGTGTGAAAAATGTATGCTTTGGTCTTATTACAAACTTTCTACACAACAAAATTGAATTAGTGGCAATCTAGCCCTTCCAAAAACAGTGTTTTTGGCCTGTAAAAGTATTCTCTAAATTCTATAGTTTAGCATTCCACCTTAGATTTATAACTTCAGGTATCTATATTGACATGCTAGCAAATATTGTATGTTTCGAACAATGATATCCTCAAATTTTCTTCCATTAGTATGTAATAAAGTCAAAGTTGTATTGCATGGAATAATCATACAATTGTACAATCCTAGATTCATTTTGATTCTTAAAAGATTAAGCAGCTGGGTCAGAGTAAATCCAGAAATATGAATGTAAAATACTGTATAGGATTAGAACAATTTAAATGTTTGTTTTCAGTGTGCCTGATTTGTGGATGATGGATTTTTCAGATTAAATTAATTAAAATACTTACTGTAAACTTTCTTTAGTTGCTCCAATAGCAGTAACTATTTTCATGCCAAAGTTTAACAGCTTGGGGCATTGGAGACCTTCCATATAAAATACAAATACAAAAAAATCAAGACTTACGCCTTCTGTACCATTAATCAAGCAGAATAGATTAACTGTGGAGGCAGTACCAGTTATGCTGCTGCTAATCCCAAACTCTGAATTTATTGCTAATACATATAGTGCAGAGTGCCAAAAAATATATTTAGTTGTGTAAATTTACAGTGGAATATGTCAGCTTGCAGCTAAAAAAGAAATTGACATCTGCCTCTTTACTCGTTTGTTTAGAATCATTTTTTCTCTGTATGCCTGCAACTGAGCATGACGCAAAAAATAACTTGTCTGATTTATACTTATTTTAGAAAAGACTTATGTGAATGAATACATATGTGTATCTTTAGCTGTGTATAAAATATAGTGTGTGTGTATAATTGGCTAGATTCTTCCTGGCCATAAAGGTGGGGGTCCTGGGAGTGGCTGGGAAGAAGGAAAGAAGTAAACAGCATGCCTTGCCCATATAATGGCTGGATAGAACTGCTCAAGGATAGATCACTACTTATTCTCCCATGTGTACTATGTTCCAGAAGGGGATCAGGTGAAGGATTAGCCGTAGCCATGACTCAGATACTGTGCGGGGAAGAGGATGGAGTATGCTGCACCACCCTAATATTGGGCTATACCAACTCACACAACTATCTAGGGCATAGTGTATATTACATCACATAGAAAAAACTGCACTGAAAACATTAAGGTTACAAAGGTCAAACACTCCAAAATCAGGAAATGCTAGAATTAAGGTCACCTGTGCAACTTTAACTTGGCCCCCTTGTGTATGTGCATTATGGCACAGTCTGTAATTATATGATCACATACCGTTCGTTTTACACAGGGCCCCTGCCTCATTCAGTGCACAGGATTGACTGTGTACAGAGAATGAAGCAGCTGTTCTGTTTTTGTATTTCTTTATATTCATTATTCAGTTTAAAAAAAAGGAGGACTTGTGGCACCTTAGAGACTAACAAATTTATTTGAGCATAAGCTTTTGTGAGCTACAGCTCACTTCATCGGATGTATTCAGTGGAAAATACAGTGGGGAGATTTATATACACAGAGAACATGAAACAATGGGTGTTATCATACACACTGTAAGGAGAGTGATCACTTAAGATGAGCTAATACCGGCAGGACGGGGGGTTGAGGGGGAAGAAAACCTTTTGTAGTGATAATCAAGGTGGGCCATTTCCAGCAGTTGACAAGAACGTCTGAGGAACAGTGGGGGGGGGGGAAGGGAATAAACATGGGGAAATAGTTTTACTTTGTGTAATGACCCATCCACTCCGAGTCTCTATTCAAGCCTAAGTTAATTGTATTCAGTTTGCAAATTAATTCCAATTCAGCAGTCTCTCGTGGAGTCTGTTTTTGAAGTCTTTTTGTTGTAATATGGTGACTTTTAGGTCTATAATTGAGTGACCAGAGAGACTGAAGTGTTCTCCGACTGGTTTATGAATGTTATAATTCTTGACATCTGGTTTGTGTCCATTTATTCTTTTACGTAGAGACTGTCCAGTTTGACCAATGTACATGACAGAGGGGCATTGCTGGCACATGATGGTATATATCACATTGGTAGAAGAACAAGCCCCTGATAGTGTGGCTGATGTGATTAGGCCCTATGATGGTGTCCCCTGAATAGATATGTGGACACAGTTGGCAACGGGCTTTGTTGCAAGGATAGGTTCCTGGGTTAGTGGTTCTGTTTGTGTGGTATGTGGTTGCTGGTGAGTATTCGCTTCAGGTTGGGGGGCTGTCTGTAAGCAAGGACTGGCCTGTCTCCCAAGATCTGTGAGAGTGATGGGTCGTCCTTCAGGATAGGTTGTAGATCCTCGATGATGCGCTGGAGAGGTTTTAGTTGGGGGCTGAAGGTGATGGCTAGTGGTGTTCTGTTATTTTCTCTGTTGGGCCTGTCCTGTAGTAGGTGACCTCTGGGTACTCTTCTGGCTCTGTCAATCTGTTTCTTCACTTCAGCAGGTGGGTATTGTAGTTGTAAGTATGCTTGATAGAGATCTTGTAGGTGTTTGTCTCTGTCTGAGGGATTGGAGCAAATGTATCGTAGAGCTTGGCTGTAGACAATGGATTGTGTGGTGTGGTCAGGGTGAAAGCTTGAGGCGTGCAGGTAGGAATAGTGGTCAGTAGGTTTCCGGTACAGGGTGGTGGTTATGTGACCATCGCTTATTAACACCGTAGTGTCCAGGAAGTGGATCTCTTGTGTGGACTGGTCCAGGCTGAGGTTGATGGTGGGATGGAAATTGTTGAAATCATGGTGGAATTTCTCAAGGGCTTCTTTTCCATGGGTCCAGATGATGATGTCATCAATATAGAGTAAGTAGAGTAGGGGCATTAGGGGACAAGAGCTGAGGAAGCGTTGTTCTAAGTCAGCCATAAAAATGTTGGCATTCTGTGGGGCCATGCGGGTACCCATAGCAGTGCCGCTGATTTGAAGGTATACATTGTCCCTAAGTGTGAAATAGTTATGGGTGAGGACAAAGTCACAAAGTTCAGCCACCAGGTTTGCCGTGACATTATCGGGGATACTGTTCCTCACGGCTTGTAGTCCATCTTTGTGTGGAATGTTGGTGTAGGGGGCTTCTGCATCCATAGTGGCCAGGATGGTGTTTTCAGGAAGATCACCGATGGATTGTAGTTTCCTCAGGAAGTCGGTGGTGTCTCGAAGATAGCTGGGAGTGCTGGTAGCATTGGGCCTGAGGAGGGAGTCTACATAGCCAGACAATCCTGCTGTCAGGGTGCCAATGCCTGAGATGATGGGGCGTCCAGGATTTCCAGGTTTATGGATCTTGGGTAGCAGATAGAATACACCAGGTCGGAGTTCCAGGGGTGTGTCTGTGCGGATTTGTTCTTGTGCTTTTTCAGGGAGTTTCTTGAGCAAACGGTGTAGTTTCTTTTGGTAACTCTCAGTGGGATCAGAGGTAATGGCTTGTAGAAAGTGGTGTTGGAGAGCTTCCTACCAGCCTCTTGTTCATATTCCGACCTATTCATGATGACAACAGCACCTCCTTTGTCAGCCTTTTTGATTATGATGTCAGAGTTGTTTCTGAGGCTGTGGACGGCATTGTGTTCTGCACGGCTGAGGTTATGGGGCAAGTGATGCTGCTTTTCCACAATTTCAGCCCATACAAGTCGGCGGAAGCACTCTGTGTAGAAGTCCAGTCTGTTGTTTCGACCTTCAGGAGGAGTCCACCCAGAATCCTTCTTTTTGTAGTCTTGGTAGGAAGGTCTCTGTGGATTAGTATGTTGTTCAGAGATGTGTTGGAAATATTCCTTGAGTCGGAGACATCGAAAATAGGATTCTAGGTCACCACAGAACTGTATCATGTTTGTGGGGGTGGAGGGGCAGAAGGAGAGGCCCCGAGACAGGACAGATTCTTCTGCTGGGCTAAGAGTATAGTTGGATAGATTAACAATATTGCTGGGTGGGTTTAGGGAACCACTGTTGTGGCCCCTTGTGGCATGTAGTAGTTTAGATAGTTTAGTGTCCTTTTTCTTTTGTAGGGAAGCAAAGTGTGTGTTGTAAATGGCTTGTCTACTTTTTGTAAAGTCTAGCCACGAGAAAGTTTGTGTGGAAGGTTGGTTTTTTATGAGAGTATCCAGTTTTGAGAGCTCATTCTTAATCTTTCCCTGTTTGCTGTAGAGGATGTTGATCAGGTGGTTCCGCAGTTTCTTTGAGAGTATGTGGCACAAGCTGTCAGCATAGTCTGTGAGGTATGTAGATTGTAATGGATTTTTTACTTTCAGTCCTTTTGGTACGATGTCCATCTGTTTTGCATTTGGAAGGGAAGATGTCTGTCTGTATCTGTACAAGTTTTTTCATGAAGTTGATAGATTTCCACTCCATACGGCTAAATGTAGTGCCTTGCATAATGACAGGTTTCAGAGTAGCCGCCGTGTTAGTATGTATCCGCAAAAAGAAAAGGAGGACTTGTGGCACCTTAGAGACTCACAAATTTATTTGAGCATAAGCTTTCGTGAACTACAGCTCACTTCATGTTTATCCCTCCCCCCCCCCACCCCCCCAGGTTCCTCAGACATTCTTGTCAACTGCTGGAAATGGCCTACCTTGATTATCACTACAAAGGATTTTCTCCCCCTGCTCTCCTGCTGGTATTTGTTCATCTTAAGTGATCACTCTCCTTACAGTGTGTATGATAACACCCATTGTTTCATGTTCTCTGTGTATATAAATCTCCCCACTGTGTTTTCCACTGAATGTATCCGATGAAGTGAGCTGTAGCTCAAGAAAGCTTATGCTCAAATAAATTTGTTAGTCTCTAAGGTGCCACAAGTACTCCTTTTCTTTTTGCACATACAGACTAACACGGCTGCTACTCTGAAACCTGTCATTATTCAAGTTTGTGGCCCCAGACCATACCTAGTGCACATATCCAAACCTTGCACTGGATACAGAACTATTAATTTCCTCATGGTCTTTTCACCACAGTAGCTGAACCTAACAGCCATTAATGAATTTGTCTTCTCCAGACCCTTGTGAGGTAGGTAGGGTTTTTACAGATGAGGAACTTGAGACACAGGTAGATTAAGTCCATTAATTTTAGGTGTTTTAGGGTTGCATGCCCAGCTTGATACATCTAGGGCTTCATGTTTCAGTGTACTTAACAGCATTTTATATGTTCAAAGCACTGTATGGACATTGACACATCCCTGTAAGGCATGTAAGTAGCCTCTCCTCCCAGTCCTTTCAACCATACTGTCACAGTCTCCCATATCCCTTGACTCGTCCAACCTTCCCCTGCACTTCTGTCTTGACCACTGAGGGTATGTCTATACTGCCTTTGGGGGCAAGCCTGCTAGGCTGGGTAGACAGACTCATGCAAGTGGGGTTTGAGCTAGCACACTCAAAATAGCAGCATGGACGTTGCAGCTCGAGCAGAGACTTGGGCTAGCCACCTGAGCTCAGACCCAGGGCATAGGGTGGTCTTGAGACCCTGAGCCTCTAATTTCCTTCTCGCCCTTTGTTTGCCTTGTCTAAATGATCTCTTTTGGGCAATGCATTGGACCTTGCCTAACACAATGATGGCCTGATCTTGATTGGGACCTGTAGGCCCTACAAATGATTAATGCTACTCCAAGAGTTGCTAGGTAGGACAAACATTTCTCACTAATGCTATTCTAAACAATAGCAGACACTAAGAGGGAAGCCTCTCAACTGATTTCCCCCCACTTCTTGAATTAAATAGTACAAAGATGGTAGCAGTTTCTCTGAAGATCTGGCAGGAAGGGTACAAGAATTTTACTGACTGTCACGGTTTTGGGGCGAATCACACTTCAGACCCCTTTCAGTTTCTCTCAGGTGTACCCCTTTGGAGGCAGGTTTCACTAACTTCATCCCTCTCTGGGTGGAGCCCTATGGTCCTACCACTCCTAGACTGGATCTCGGGGCTGTCTGGTTAACACAGGTGATAAGCTGGGAGGCTGCAACCTAAACTGGGTTTGGCACCTTCTAGCTCTTTTCGTCTGGGAGCCTGTAACAGCTGATGAGAGTGACTCAGAAACAATTTTTTTCAGAACAAAGCACTATTTAGTCATTCAGCCAAAGGCATGTAGCACACTGAACAAAGGGATAAAACAAAAAGGCTATATATATATTTCCCCTTACCTATATCTTCATATTTGGTAAGCCCCCTTCAGCCCAGTTACCTTCATCTGTGGGTTGGAAGACACAGACTGCCCTGCTGCAGCATGGTCTCTGTGTCTTGTTGCATTCCTATCAGTGCTCACTGATGCTCCTTGAGCAGCACCCAGCAACTCAGTCAACCCCCTTTACTCTTTTAGGCCCTCGATGCTTTGATGGTTTAGTATCCCCTTTGATCCTGGCCTCAGGAATGCGAAGAGTAAACCTTCCGAGCCTGGTTGGGGGCTGGCTGGGGTATTCCCTATTGTTTCCTCAAGGACCCCCGGTATTCTCTGGACATACTTTATCTTTGCCATTGTTTTGTTGTTACCAGTTTGTTTCCCTTCTGCCATCCTCCTTTGATTTAATGCCTTGAACTCACTCAGGATAATACCAACCAGGTGAACTCGGGGACATATGATATTTATAAAAAAAAGTAGCCATTGTTACCTCATTCGGCAATTACTATCTTCAAGTTGGAATTATAGTAGTGGGATTGGTACAAGTGAGCCATGTCAACTCAGCCAGATTGAGAAATGAGGAATCTCATGCATGCGGGGTGGAATTTCTCCACAAGAAATCCTGGTGGCTCACTTTTCCTGTCAAACACTGTGATGTGCCTATAAATTTCATCCAGCAGAGAATGCAACAGTACCAGAAGATGACAGAACAGTAAAAGGAGTGACCTCTAAACATCTCCAAGAGAGCTCAAACACCACACCAGGCAAAAGACATTACTGAAACCGAATGAACATAGCCCAGCAGGCAGTGCAAGCATACTCCTCCTTTCTCCTCACTCCCGTGGCAGGGGCCTATGCTAGTTCATGGCCTAAAGAAAATCTCCTAGCTTCAAGCAGAGTCAATGCAGCCTGGCAGAAAGGCGCAGAAGCCTCACGCCCAATAACCCTCATAAATAGAACACACCCTGCTATCAAGCTAACAAGTCTTAACCCTTCCACCAACCAGCAGGCCCTAAAAGACCTCTGGTGGATGTGGTAGTCGTAACGGCCACTGCCAAACAAACTCCCAAACTGCATTATTGAACCAAGAAAGGTTGTGGGCCAAGGGAAGTGATTTTAAATTTGAAATAACAAAAAGCAACAAAACACTTGTATTCTGTTTCAGCATCTGCAGAACAATAGTCATTGTGGTGCTACTTATTTCTAAAAATACAAACCTGGAAAAGAATCGTAGGGTAGGATTCTCTTCTCAGCACCAGGATGTGAAGAGCTATACGTGACAGCCACACCAAATGTGTGGCTGTGAAAATGGGGGCGCTTTGTTATGAAAAAGGCAAGTTTTAACTTGAAACAAACGAGTGAGAATTTGCACTTTGTTCCAGGTTAGAATACAGGAGTTTATCAAAAATAGGTGTGGATGCTGACAGAAATAACCAAGTTTTACTTGATCAGACTGATGAATACCTAAGAACTTGTTTTTACTGGCAAAAAATTCAGTGATATAATGGAGACAGGCTTCCAGCTCTGTACAGTGTGAAGTAGTTCAATGGTAGAGTGGAGGCATAAGTTCACCTGATGGGATGATAGAAAAGTGCGCACCAGGCACCTAATCAAGATCCTTTCCTCACAGCTGTCTTTCTTTTCAAATAAGAGTTCTGAGGGAGGACATACCCCTCCCCATTAGTTGTCCTTTCAGGTTACTAAGGAAAGACCTGCACTAGGACTTCCCTGAGCCTGGGGTTCCTGTCTGCTACCCCTACCGAAGAGTGTGGAAATCCTGTATCTGGTCACATAGTTCTTCCTAGTCATATGTTCTGAGACTACATCTCCCAGTTTTAAAAGGGACACACAGGTCATACCATGCACACTGTGCTATACTCATGTGAATCCAGGCTCAATACCCTCTCACAGGAGGGAAGGTAAATAAAAATGTTTCCATCGTTGCTTATGTTAACAAAGCAGTGTAACTGTTTGTAGTGCTAACTTTTGCCTATTGAATTTCGCAAATGAAAGGGTGAATTCTCTCTCTCCTGGATGGATGGGATACCTGTTAATGACTGAAAGAATTATGCTTGTGCCCTGAGATATAAATATTTCTCCAAAGAATAAACAGTGGTACTAATTCTAATAATATGTGTTTAAGGTATAACCGGTATGAAGGGAGGCATTTTGGTTAAATAGGGGGCTGGGAAGCAGGACACTTGGTTCTGTTCCTCTGTGACCTGCAACAAGTCACTTAAGGCCTGATCCAAAGCCTACTAAAGTCAATGGACAGACTCCGATTGACTTCAGTAGACTTTGAATCAGGCATCTGGGCCCTAGTTCAACAAAGCACTTAAATACAGGCTTAAATCAGGTTGACTTCAGTGTGATTTAAGCATGTGTTAAAACGTTTTGCTGAATTGGGATTTTCAATGTCCTGTGCTTGTTTCCTGAAAACCTTGTATCTATTAATGTGGGGTAATACCTATCTTTTGTACAGTATTTTGAGATCTGTTGGTGAAAATTTGCTGTAATAGTGACATTTATTTATTTATTTGTACATTGTTAAATGGAACATGTGATTGTACATGTCATAAAAGTTTGTAATGATTTCTACTTTTCAAAATATCACCCATGAGTACAGCTAGCTAGAACCACCCTGAAAATTAATCCTCTCCTTTTCATCTTTTTTAATTTCAAGATGTGAAACAGTATCATGTTTCCTGGAAGGATAGAGGAGTGTGTGAGAGAGAGCAGGAAGTAGTAAAGTTAGTAAAGCACATAGTAAATCATTCTTTTGTACTGATCATTAAAACATAAATATTGAGCAATTAATGATCAAGGGATGTTCATCTAACTTTTTGTTCCCTTCTGTTTGAAGACTTGCATCCACAGATTCAGTCTTTATCACTATGTGTGACTTTGGTGAGGAAAATCCAGAGAGAATGGTGCCTTGTATTGTTGAGTACAAAAATAATTCCATTTTGGAACCTGTTTTGACAGTGTTCATACATCCCTCCCTGTGAAAGAGAAAATCAGAAGAATTCTGAAATTGTCACACACTGGCAGGAATACTGGAAAGTGGAAGTGGGTTCACAGCCATTTACGTGTTATTTTAACAAGCATCTAAGGTAAGTCACTGCCTACATTTGCAAAACTAGAAATATTTACACAACCTTTCCATCCTCTGCTCTCCATTGGTCTTATTTGAAGCAAAGTATTAGAAAGCCTTCCATTTTGACGGTAAACAATATGTGAGAGAATTCTCATTGCTGGTGAACAAAGTATTTTTAGTTTTTTTGCTGTTGAATTTTTTGTGTGTGTGGCACTGAAAGGCAGTTGCCCCAGAAAAAGTTTCCCTACATTGCAAAAGCTGACTTTGTTTTGCTACCAAAATTGACAAAATCCTTACTTGTAACAAGTTTGTGTTCCTTCCCCAAAGAGGAAGGAATTATACCATTTTCACTGTGAGGAGTTGTGTTCATGGAGGAAATGAGCCTTAGATTTGATTAAGGTTTGTTCACACAACTATCACTTTTCATTCTTTCAAAGTGGAGAGTTGTGGCTTCAGGCAATTCAACTTAGGGAATTATTCTTCTTTCTGGGTGTCTGTGCATTTCCCATTAGCAATAATGGGACTTACACATGTATCAAGGGATAGATAGCTCTCTTAGCTTAAAGCTGTCAACGTACTTCTCCATATATTTTCCCTTCTCAGGTACATGCACTGATTATTGTTGTTCTTCTCTTTTCCTGTTTGTCTGTATCTTTCATGTCATGATGTGTCCAGGAGTAAGTATTATACATCCTTGGTGAGACTGCATCTGTAAAACTGTGCCATGTCATTACCAGAAATGTGTAGCTAGATTGCTCTTCCCTGAATTCCCTCCAATGAAAAATGACTGTATATCTGCTGGGATGGGCATAAGAAAAGATTTGAAAAACAAACAAACAACCTCCCAAGCCTAAATATGAATAGTGTGGCTAAGGCCCTGATCCTGGAAGTGCTTAACCCATGTGCTTATCTTTACTACCATTGGCATCAATGGGGTTATTAACGGGAGTCAAATTAAGCATGTGCAAAGGTATTTGTAGGACCAGGGCCTAAGGGAAGAGGGGGACCCAATTCCATAAATATTTGAAGGGTGTAAACAGCAAGAAGAAGGATGGATGGATTAAAGCAGGATCTATGGATTCAGTTAATGGGCTGGGAATGGGGATCTTGGTCTCAGAAAAGTTGAATCTGTTGGCAGGGGGGAGTTGGTGGCAAAGACAGCAAGAGTTTGTTTTGGCATGGTAGCAAGCCAGGGATTTTTTATGGGTTTGATTCCAACACTGGCTGTGATTGCCATGATACTTCTTATCAGATAACAGATGCAACTAGAATGTATGGAGTGACATTATGTTATCTATGTGGCTAATTTATCTGTAACTTTCTCCAGAGTTGGTCGGTATCAAAGGCCTTTCAGCTGATTCTTTGAGCTGAAGGCGGACCTCCGACTGGAGTGTGCACTGAAGCCAGAGTGCTGGCGCACAAACACCATCGTACTGTGCTATCTCACTTCACTGACTTTCATTACTTTCAAGATTGTTCAGCACTAGGGTGCTGATTCTTAAGATGACTGGGTTTTATATTAAGTTAAACTTTATTGGCAAGTACTAGGGATGCATTTTAGTTTTTTGCCTTTGACATTGCTCTTCTTATTGATTACACAGGAGACAGAGAGCGTGACGGGTTCCACCTGGGGTGCCACCTGGAACTGGGGTACCAGAGGGCTCAGTGGGCTACCCTCAGTGGGGTACCAGAGGGCTCCCTCAGTGGGGTACCAGAGGGCTCCCTCAGTGGGGTACCAGAGGGCTCCCTCAGTGGGCTACCCAGTGGGGTACCAGAGGGCTCCCTCTTACACTGTGCAGCTGTGACAAGCTGCAAGGCCCTCCAAGCTTGCACTTTCACCAGCATTCACACAGATGAGGACACACCCAGCTGCAGTTACATGCAGGCTCTCTAACCACCATCCTCCCAGCCTAGGTCCCCAGAGCAGTACTGTCCTGCCCTGGTCAAATCTGGCCTGTATCTGGGTTTAATACTCTACTTCTCCCTCAGTGTGAAGAGGCCCATGTACACTTGTGGTAACCAAGCTGAGATTTTCCCCAGACACCTTAGTCAAACGCACACTGGTTTGGATTAAAACATAAAATAAATGTATTAGCTACAAAAAGATAGATTTTAAGTGATTATAAGTGGTAACAAACAGATCAAAGCAGATTACCTAGTTAAATAAACAAAACTGCAAACTGAGATATAATATACAAGATAGGTAGGATATGAATTAGCAGTTTCTCACCCTGAATGATAAACACAGTGGCAGATTCTTAAGGCACAAGCTGCCTTTGCTTTGCAGTTTGGGTTTCCCAGGTTTTCATACACAGGCTAGAAATCTCTTTAGCCTGGGCCATCACTTTCCCCAGTTCAGTCTTTGTTCCTCAGGTGTTTCCAGGTGTGGTGTTGTAGGGAGAGTGAGGTACCATCTTGTCATTTCCCTCTTTTATATCTTCTTCCCATTTCCCACAGTTCCTGGTGTAATCCTCGTGCTTGTGTGCATTTCCTCAATAAGCCATTAACATTGTTTGGCCTTTTTACTGTTGTACCTGAAAGGCTGCTTGTGGGTGTTTTCAACCTCACAACATATTCCAGTAACACATACATAGCCAAACTTCATAACTTGACATATGACGATAGCACATACCATCCAACGAGATATTAATGTCGAGCGTATCAAGACTTTTAGAATGATACCTAACAAGGCATACTTTGTGCAAAACATATCCTAATTACATGACAGTGGTGAATAAGGGGGTGCCAGGGTGTCATAGAGAGGTTGACAACAAAGTGGTTTAGAAATGTTCAAATAAACTCACTAATACAGCATTGATCGGATTGCATATCTTTTCATTTAGAGACAGGAACTAGTTTTGAAAGGTCAAATACGTAGAAAGGGAAATGCTTGGTTGGGTATAGTATTTTTAGGTTTTATTTATGTAAATTAAACAGGTTGGGAAGCAGAAAAACACATGAAGAACAAAAAGAAAAACTTAGTTCTTGATTTTAAAATGGGAATGTGTGCAGTTTTTGTTAGTGTTTTTCCCCTCCATGTGTGGAAGAGCTGTTATATGTTGTATGTATATAATATGTGTAAGTACATAGATAATGTGTTGGTAGGTGTTGTCGAAAACACTATACATTTGTTTGTGAGATTCTATACCCCTACACTTTCAACTAAGGTGTGAGAACTTGCAGACCCTCCAAGAGGCCTGCCCGTGGAAACCTGATAAGATAAGACTTGACATCTTCATTTTTCTAATTTTAAAAACAAGTAGAATGCCTGGCACACCCCTTTAAAAAATCTGGTCTTCTTTATACATCCTCAAGAAGCAAAAAGGACACAAGTCCATATTGTGGATTTTCCTTTTTAAACCCTATGTAGATCTCCTTTAAAATATTGCTAGTGTGTGTTCCCACGGATGCAGAGCTCCATGACCTAATGCAACATCGTCAGGTATGGTAGAAGCAGCAGCAGCACACAGTAACATTACATTGCAACACCTGAAAATAAATTCCGAGACTCTCTTTTTTTATTGTCCTGCAAGCCAATTTTGAAGATGTGGGACTGCTGCACAAAAATAAGCATCGTCTTGCACATTGGAAGACTAGTGGCAATGCTGGGGCTAAGGTGATCATATCAAAATAATAGCGACAGACAAAGGAAGAAGATGGTTTATAAGTGTGAGAATAGGTGCTTAGGAATTCATAAGATGCTTCCTTTTCACAATTTGCTTCATTAACATAATGATGCTCATTAACCATGATGTACTTTTCCATTTCAAACAAACAAAAAAAGCCAACTACAATAAACCATTGATCTCTTTTTATTTCTTTCTTTTTTTTACTGCTACTAACAAGTCCTGAAGGGTGTATGTTACCTGTCAGAATATATTGCAATGACCAGTCCTTGTGCTTGGTCCAGTTGGTAGCACCAGTCAGAATTTGGTGCCTACTGTGCCGAGGTAGACAACTGGTGAAAGTAGCAAACTGATATGGATGAGTGGAACTGATCGGGATTTAAATCAGGGAGGATAGCCAGAAGAACAGTCGTCCCACACAAGGAAATAATAGAATAGTGTTTGGAGTTATGTGGGCAACTGAAATATCTGTACTATGTGGGTGATTTTACTATCCCACCTACATATTTAAAGATCTGGAATTAGAAGGGGCAGTTATTTATCACTCTCTTGCTGAGGAGGAGCACCACTATGAGTGAAGGAAGAGATCACCCAGCAAACAAGAGAAGGAGCTGTGTATGTGGGCCACAAACTAAATAGCATGACATAATCAAGACTAACAAGAATCTAATTTCCTCTGTTCTGTTTGATCTCTCTCTGCCTCCCACTACCACGTAAGCATAGCACTTCTCCTTCTCTTCCCATTATTGCCATTCACACCTTATGCATGTCTTTCTGCCTCCACTGCTACCCCTTCCTGTTTAAGAACAAAAGAAACACTAGAAAGGACATACTGGGTCAGACCAATGGTCCATCTAGCTCAGTATCCTGTCTTCCGACAGTGACTGGTACCACATTCTTCAGAGGGAATGAATAGAACAGGGCAATTATGGAGTGATCCATCCCCTGTTAAGCAGTGCCAGCTTCTGGCAATCAAGGTTTAGGGACACCTAGAGCATGGGGTTGCATCCCTGACCATCTTGGCTAATTTCCATCCTTAGAGGTTTTTAAGGCCCGGCTTGACGGTTTGTTAGTCACTAAAATGTACATTCTGTTGGGGAGCCAATTACCACAACAGACCTCTGAACTTTTGAGCCTTGTTCATCGCAACTACCACACAGTTGTACACAAACATATATGGGAATGTGCTTCCATTAGCGAACAAGGCTTTATATTTGTCTGTATCTAACCTACCATCTGATACCTGTGTCTGTGTATCCCATGACCAACTCCATAAGTGTGTAATTTTTTTTCATGATGTTTTCGAGGGTAGCTGTTTTTATTCTAGCGGTGCCTATCTCCTCTCTGGGACCCCAGGGAGGTAGGGAAGCATTACTGTCCCATTTTACAGATGGGGAGCTGGGGCACAGAGAGCCTAAGTGGCTTTCCCAGGGTCACACATGAAGTCTGTGGCTGAGCAAGGAATCAAGCCTAGGTCTCTCGTGTCCTAGACTAATGCCCTGACCTCCAGGCCATCCTTCTTCCCCTATTACAGTATTAGAGCACAGAAAAAATTGCATAAGAAAATTAATAGTTTAAAGGATCAAATCGTCAGTGGAGGGGCCCTTTGAACATTACCCCCCCCCATGACATCTTTTGTCTGTATTTGTATAGCTAGGGAAGTGCATGGGTGTGTGTGTACATGTACACACGCAGGCACATCACTGTCCTGTCAGTGCTCTCCCATCAGCATATCTCCACTTTCCCACTGTACATGCCTTAGAGCCAAAATTTAGGATTTTATGCCAACGTAAAAGAAGTGAGTCGACTCTTGCTGAACCCTACAGTGAGTTGGTGCAGTACTGGGGGTTTTCAGTTCTAATAATTGGTGCAACCATGAGTGCCGCCAGCAGAACCCACTGTAATAAAGCACTGTAGCAAATTGGCTATATCCTCCAAGCTAGACAGGATTGTAAAGTCAGGAGTGGCATTACAAATGTTTTCTGCAAGTAGAGTTTATTACTTATCCTTCCACGTTTATTATAGAATCTCCTATAAGAGGCCCCAGGGATTGTAAACATTTTACTTTCCTCAATCTGCATATGTATTACAAATGTATTAAAACAAACCCCCAAGTCCTTTGTACACACAGCAGATTTATTCAGTGAGTGATAACTGGAATATCTCTGTGTGATAATTAAATAGCCTTTCTTCAAGATTAGTCTCATCCCAGGCTGATTCTGTGGCCCAAGGATAACCAAAAGCGCAGAAGAGGTGAAATTCTACCTTCATGGACAAACCTCAGAACAAATCACTAATGACATTTTGATACTGGATTCATTTGTCTGATTAATTCTGATTGATTCAGATTTTCTTTCTGAACATCGTTGCTTTTTCCCTTATTTGTTTTCCTCTTTTTTTTTTTACATCATATTTTTAGGCTTCAATTATCATGTTTGACTTAAAAATGCAATTTGTTAACAAAAGTCACTGTTGGAGTAGAGCTCCTAAAAGCATGACTCCAGCTTCGAGTTAAATCTTATCCAGCTGGTTCCATGGGGCCAATAGCCTTACCCACACTGAGAAGAACCTAGCTCCAGGAGTACCCCAGTTTGATTTTAGTGGGGCAAGGTATTACTCGGTGCGAGGAGAGCTATCCAAGTTTGGCCCTTAGTGATCAGTTAGCTTGGTCAATTGGCACAGTGTTTTCAGGGTAGGGATCACTAATGCAAGTTTTCAAGTCTAAGGTACACAGTTCGTAAAATCGTTCTATTCCCATTAGTTGCAACATTTCCTCTGTAGTGGAAACTCCATTCCTTTACAGCCACTTTTCGAGGTGCTCTTCCCAGCTGACTTACAAATTCTGGTCAATAAGTCCATTCCTCTCCTTAATCCCTAATTTTGGAGTATTTAGTGGCCCTAGCTGTACCTGGTTGATGACTTTCAAGGTGTGATGGAATGCACCCTTCTATTCACACCCTCCAAATCACTGTAATAGTCTTTGTGCAAAATATGCCTCATAAGGTATCATTTGAAAACTAATAACTTGCTGGTCAGTAATATCATGGTGAAATGTGTGTAGCAACATTATATATAAAGTAACAAACATAAGCTGAAATCATGACTGAATTGTGTTTACCAGACAAGTCTGGGGAGTGGGAAAACCTGTTTCTCAGAGTCTAAGGACAAGCTGACCCCTCTAGCCAGGTGTCATCAGAGCTGATGGGCAGTCACCTGTCAAGTGGCCATTCTTTGGCAAGGAAGGGGGGCAGCAGCAAAGATCTGCATCTTAGAAAACAGCAGCATGGAATCTCTTTCACCACCAGACTCCTTGACACCAACCTCACAGCAGGAGTAAATTTTATCTAGGGTAACCCTCAAGAAAATACATTTCAAAGGGTGACTGAACTATAAAAGCATGGGGCAAAACCACTCCAAGGTATCTTCCCCCCACCCCCTCCTCACCTAGGGAGACACAATAAACAGCTGTTGGACTTTGGCATCAGAATCTGGCCTTAGAGTTTGGTCAGCAGTGTTACTGGAAATACATGGTAAGAAGCCAAGTCTACTTTGTTTAGTTTTAGTATTAGGAAGCATTTTATTTCTGTTTCTCTTGTAACCATTTCTGACTTTAATGCCTTATATTGTACTCACTTAAAAACTGTTTCCTTGTAGTTAAATAAACTTGTTTTATTCTTTAATCAAAGCTAATCCAGTGTTGTGAACTGTGTGAGTAACTCCATTTGTTGTATATTGATCGCCTTAGAAGGCCGACTGACCTAATGTACCTGGGCTGCCCAGGAGAGGGGTGGACAGTGCAGGACACACATTTTGGGGGAAAATTGGAGAGTTGGAGTGTGTTGGCGTCACCCTGCAGGTAGCAACCCAGGCTGGTGGAAGCCAGAGTGTGGCTGGTGTGTTACTGATAGGCTGCTGGGGTCAGCATTGCTGGACCAGGACTGCAGCTGTACACAAACACACTGTGACTAAGTTAGTTAAGTTGTGACCTGCATGTTGTTTGGCTGTTTGTGAGTGGCCTGCTTGGGAGCTACACCACCAAAGCATTGTGAGGTATCCCAGGTTGCAGGGCAAGGGTGACACAGCCCCTCACTGGTCTGGATTGCACCCTGGCATGTCATACAACATGCCTCGCATTTGCAGCTCACAGTCCCATTGACAGAGTGCCTCTATCAGCTTCTCTTTGTTTAGGTTTTTGTGCTGCGATTGGGAATTCTTGCTCTGCTTAGATCTATGAGCTGTTGCTCCTTTTTAAAGTCGTCTTTTGCCCTCATCTTAGTCTTACCCTGGAAAGAAAGAAAAAGGGGTTTTCTCTTTCATTCCGTATTCCCCACCCCCACCAGTGTCAGAACATATGAGGGTCAGCACAGCTGTATCTCTCTGTGAGCCAACACTGTCACCTTGTGCCCACCATTTCCCATGTGTTGGGACTGCAGCCTGACAGGGCCACGCCTTCTGGGAGAAGACGCCGTAGTCTGGACCCCTTTTGACCAAGAATCCCAAGCAGCATAGGCATTAGGCATTCTTCCTTCACTGCCCCTTCATGAAGGCTGAAGGTGGCCTCAGCTCTTTGAGGCAGTCTGAGTGAAATCTCCAAGCAGCCTCAAACGAGAGTGGTAAGAAAACCAGAGTTTTTTGAGACGGGGAAGTCAAATTAAAACCAAAGAAATGTGGTTGTACACCATAAAAACTATTCTTACATGTGTTATAGGAAAATAAGCAAAGTCTTACCTTTCTGGAGGATGTTCTACCTCCCCTGGTACCCTTTTGCAGGCAGCATGTCAGAGGCTATGTCTACGCTGCAAAACGCAGGTGTGATTGCAGCACGTGTAGGCATATCTGTGTTAGTTTTCATTTCGCTAGCATGGGTACCAAAACAGTGTAGATGTGATGGCACAAGCTAGCAATCCAACTACATACTCAGGGTCCCCGGAGGGCTTGTATTCAGATTGGTAGCCTATGCTGAAGCCTGCGTCACCAGATCTACACTGCTACTGTTACTGTTACCTGTGCTAGCTAGATAATAGCTATGCTTACCTTTGCTACAATCACATCTTCGCTCCACAACGCAGAGTACCCAGACAGACAATTTTTTAAAATCTTCCCTCTTGTCGCCATACCCACAACAATTGTTTCCCAGCCAACCTCACATCTCATTTTCAGCGGAACACCCCACACTCATGGGGCCTGTGCCCTTCTTTCTAGCTTCCTGACTATGTTTTTACATGTTAATTGACCCGGGTGGAGTTGCTAACCTGAGTGCAGCTCATTGCTTTGCATCTGAATTTAAAGAGAGGGCTCATGTAATTCTTATAATTCTCTCAGTGATCATTTTCTTCTTTATCAAATATAAAATGGTAGATTCATGTATAAGAATATGATAATATCCCTTTAAATAATTTGTGAGCCCTTTAATGGTGCTCTCTATATTTCCTATTTTAGAACCTTCCAAAAAATCAGTCAGAGCAGCAGTAGCATGTACTTAGGCCTGGCATGTCAGTGTACATGTAGTAAACATGTTAACATGTCATGTCATGTACACAGAAAATTATACAGTAAAAATAATATACGTTTAAAAATAGGACCTCTACTGAGTACTCCAATATCTGATACGTTGCACAGATATTTGGGATTGAAGAAAAAGCTTAGTATGCCTTTGGCTCATTTCCTCTATGGAAAACTTTTAAAAGATCAAGTATAAGACTTGAATATCTCTCTATAATGAATGTTACAATTCATCACTACTGTAATTTGTACAGATGCGTTCCAAATTCTCTGATAGGACACTACTGAAAGGAAGTGGGCTCTCTCTAATTACACCTTCATTGCCCTAACTGAATCCGGTTTTCAAGTTTGCTCGCTCGCTGTTTTATGTATCTTATTCTTTGATTACTACCCACTTTAAAAAAAAAATACTTAGTCTTAACTTCCCTTGCAAGTTGAGAACCGAGAATGGGGATGCTCTTTGTTAACGATTCATTGTCAAATTCCACTCTGTTAGTCACACTCTGGTAGGTACAAAGTGTGACAAAAACAGCATAGTATTTTCTGAGAAAATATTTTAGATTTGTGTGCTATCGTTCAAATATGGGGGGGGGGGGCAGGAGGGGTTATTATAGTTCTAGTAACTAATTTACTGTCTCAGTATGATCCAGGAACACCCAGGAGAGTGCACTTCACTTGCTGTCCTGCTGAATATGCCAAGTTCTTTTGCTGCTGAGGCAGAATCAGGGCCCCATTGTACTAGACACTGTGTAAATGTATAGTGACACAGCCACTACTGTCATGAACTTAAAATCCAAAGGGCTAATATTCAGTGAACTAACCATCTCCCACTGATTTCAATGGGAGGTCCATAGACTCTAGGGGTTGCCATATCAACACAGACTATCCATCATTTAGCCTGGAATTCTGTCTTTCCTGGGATGTTTCAGGGAAGAAAAAAAAGCCATAATATATTTAATGAATTCCACAGTGAGGTATGTGGGGAAGAGGCAAAAAAGTTTCGTCCCGACTCTCCTGACTTTGAAGTTTGTTTATCTTATAATAATCAGAAAGCAACAGTATACCTGGAAATCAGAGGATCAGCAGCTGATGAGTAGGTTTGTAATCCCTGGGCCAGGATCTCCTCTCATTTCTACCAGTCTTCCATCAGTATAATTCCACTGACTTCAGTGAGGGTGCTTCTGATTGAAACCACTGAGGAGAACCATGCCAGCTATATTTAACTCACTGGGCTTAATAACACCAACGTGCAAGTTATTGGTTAGTATTTTAAGCAGAGCACTTTATGGGAAGACAAGCATCAGGTGGCCCTGGTGCTGAGGGGTAATGTTTGAGATGTCCGGATAAAGTCAGAACCAACATCAGTTCAAATCCTTTTCTGGGGTTTGAAAAAGTTCTGTTCCCCTCTGATCGTCATTTGTATGTGTGTTTCTGCACTTTGTGGCTCTGATTGTAAAAACAGCAGAACTGTCCCTGTATCATGAGGCTGATTTAACGTTATTACCATCATTACAGTGGGAGCAGAAAGAGATAGAAATGAGAAAACTTGTCCATAAGATTTCCAGACGAAGTTTTCAGATTTGGGAGGTGCAGATAAACAGCTGATATTTCAGGTGCTTTATCCAAACTGAGTTTCTAAACCTTTTGAGGGTCCCCTATTGGAAATTAACAAACCTGCTACAGACCTGAATACTAAAATGAATTGGTCACTATGGAAATGGAATTGGCCTCTGCCTAGGGTAAAATTTTCAATAGCACCTAAGTTCCGGTGACTTTCGAAGGGATTTAGGCATGTTTGAAAAGTTTACTCGTCGTTTCCATTGGCACTTGTTTTGTTTTCTCTAGCAAACCACAGATTGACGCTACTCAGTATGGCTGATAGAGTCTGCTGCCGTGAAGTCCCGGACTCGGCAATCGTAGCAGTTCAGGAATGAGAAAAAGGCTGTGTCTGTATTCGGAATTTGCCTGGATTCTAGCAATTGATGGCAATCCATAGTTAGGCTGTAGCAAACCCCAATGCAGAGAAGTGGCAGAACTGTGGGGAAAGGGGTTGTACTGGCACAGACCCTGCCTATGTTATATTTGACTGTTACCAATGCTTTGTTTCAAGCATTATAATTCTCTCCAGAGCCCCATGCCCAGTGTGGTAAAAACTAAAAGTTAATGAGTTAGAATGTTTAAATTACACTTTAAAAGTAATTATCTCATTTTGATGCAATTTGACACCTACATTTTAGAGTATTGATGTAGTGTATTAAGTGATCATTTTACTGCTTTTCGTAAATCATGCTCCGATGTTGTCACATTGTGCTATCTTTCACTGCTTTATATGGTAACCTAAAATCCCAGACCATTTTTATCTGATTGGGTTTTTCTCTGCAAAATACTTCAGCTAAAACACCCCGGCAGAATGCCATGAATGTTGATCTTATATTTGCAAATTAAAGCGGTGGATGAAATGGAATGATCCACTTAATCATTTTCTGCCACTGTTACAAATGTAATGCCATATAATAAATTGGTTAGTCTCTAAGGTGCCACAAGTACTCCTTTTCTTAATGCCATTATTGTTTCCAGGTCAAATGCCTTCCATTGAAGGATGAATTGATGCCTGTTTGATATATATATAATTTATTCCTCCTTTCTTTCCTCCTTCCTTTACAGACCAGATGATGTGCTGCTTAGGCGTACCCACGATGAGACGGTCCTCTTGCATTGCTTTCTCTGGCCTCTGGTTACTTTCCTGGTAGGAGTCCTAATTGTGGTCCTGACAATCTGTGCAAAGAGCTTGGCCGTTAAAGCCGAGGCAATAAAAAAGAGGAAACACTCATAAATGGAAAAGTCACTGAAGGAAAGGGAAAAAGTTGTAAGAAAGTCGAAAGTGGCAAATTGGATGCACCTACATGTCTAGGGCACCCAGACAGGCCCGTTGCCAGGGTTTTGTCAAACTTTGGTGTTGCTGATGCCTGAGGATTATTCTTGGGGGACAGCTTTATGAAATGTCAACTAATTGCTTCTTCTGCTATGACAGTAAACAAGAATATTCCACTAAAAGATTCTAAACTGCACCAAATATGCTGTACTGTATTAGACTAAACTTGAACAATGGCTAGTTTATCCAGGTCTTAGTTGTACTGAGGGACGATATCAGAAAACCCGAAAGGTGGTGAATTTCATCTTTGCAAAACAATCTTTGTTGTTAGTATTTGGTATTCAATATTTAAAATATTATTTACTTTATCATAGACTGTATTTCTGAAATAATAAAGGATGTCGGTTTTGGTTTTTACCTTTTCTCAATTCAGTTTTTTTAATGTAAAGTTCTAAAGTAACATGTTCCACTGATTTTATTTTTTTTCACTGTGCTGGAGAGTTTCATTTTGAAATTGACACTTTAACCTGGGTCTAGACAAAATTCTTCTTTCATCCTCGGTTGTTTATCTTGCAAAATATTAAGATCTCTGAGGAATTTTTCTCTTGTAATTGGAAAACAAATACTGATTTTTATTTGAAAGAGGCAAACAATGCTGGGAATAATCCTATTGACTCAATAGCATTCAGTCCTTAGCAGTTCTATAGTATTCTGTTAGCGTTATCAGCTTCACAAAGTGGTGATATAAACCACACACACATCGTTTTGTAGTAGAGATCCCGCTAAGATGCTGTGTGACACTTCTAATCACATACTTAAATTAGAAAGTTCTATGAGCCATGGAGTCGCTTTACACCACTTTGTTCAAGTGATGGTTACAAGAATAAGATCTCTACTTTTTACAGGCCCTTAGTGCATGTAACTAAACTACCATAGTCACAATCACTCCATTGCTGTGTACAGCGCTAACAGTCTCAGCAAAAGGATGTTTTTCAACACCAGAAATAAGATGTACTAGTAACTGAATAACTCAGTATCTACTTTCCATATCTTACCCTGCCATTTCCAACTTCCAGCATCGTAAACCTCAGGGATATTTATCCTAGTCGGGTTAGAGAATAAACATAGGAGGCACATTTTAGTTCAATGCAAAGCTGTCTCTGCCTTTGTCACAAGTCTTATTAATGAGATCCCACTTTTCAGTATGTTTCTGATGTACATCATATGATAATATAGTATATTTTTAACCTTCGTTAACAAGTCTGCAACTCTAAACCCGCTCTTTATTTTTTTAATCTCTATCATTCTTAGTGTTGATTTAAAAATCTAATTTGTTGCTTCCGGGCTCATCTGACAATTATCCATAGAAATGTTTCCCCAAGAAAAAGCAAACTGGACTTTAAACCCTAGGAAACGTTCTGATGACATAAGGTGGTTTCCATTGTCTATTATCCTTTCCGTGGTTATTGTACAGATAATCAAATATTCAAATGCTTTAATAGCTTTTTATTTTGGAAATTGGCATACAATGGGGACAGCATGGGGTAGGACCCACGGCTGTGATTTAGGAGGTCTGCAGTCTGTTCCTAGTTCTGCCACTGCCCTGGTGTATGCCCTCCAGGATGTCACTTAATCTTTTTGTGTCTCAATTTACCCATCTGTCAAATAAGGATAATTTTACACTTCTCAATAAAGTGCTTTGAAAGCTAGGAATGAAAAGTGGTACATAAATGGGGTATCCATAATTCTCTGCTCAAAGGCTCAGTCACCAGGAAGTACACCTTTTGTCATCCTTCTCCTCTGGGTACAGTCTGAGTCGGAGGTTGTGATTTTTTTCAAACTGCCTATGGAAGTTTGGCATCTTTTGACAATACAAGCCTGCAGAGGACGTAGCTTTCTATTCAGCGACAGTGTCTAGACTCCACGACCTCTGTTTCATGTTTTGCAATCCTGTTGCCTTAGCAACACGCTACCTTAGCAACAAACTGAGCCATTCCATGGGTTTTATGGTCACACTGCAAATCAGAGAAAATTGCTGTCTTTGGGCAGGTTTGCCATTTGAGTGAAACAGTGGCAAGCCCGCTTTCTATGTTTCCATTGACCCCCACTGGGCACGACTCACTACAGGCAGTCTGTATAATCTTTATTCGACGCACATTAAAATATCTTTGTTTTTTTCCAAAGAAGATAGAAAAATTTGGTGAGATTCATCCAGGGTTTGAGGCAGCAGCTTGGTTCTCATAAATCCAGATTAACTAAATCCTCTCTATCTTTGCTTTGAAAGCTCTTGTGACTGAATTGTGTGGCTGATTCCCTGAGTAAAGGTAAGGAGTGACTTGAATCCCTGTAGTCAAACCTAGTTTGTTCGAACATCATAGCTGTAAACCTGCTAGAATTGTGATTTGTGGACACCACTGGGAGTAAATCACAGTTCTCAGGATGATACTAAATCACCTTTCATCTTGCAGAGCAGTTGCAGCATGAGTAAACATAGCGAATTCAATTGGAAAGCAAAGAAGGACAGTAAGTATCTTTCCAGCATGCTCTACAGGCTGTGGAATAGACGAGGACATCATTAATTCTATCACAGCCTTTGCGTTGGTGATATAGAAATTTCCAGCTAATCCCTACTCTTGATGACAGCTTCTCGGGGTTTCCTACCTTAAGATTGTTTTATTGATTCCCTATTGGCTTAATATATTTTCCAATACTTGTTGCATATTGTACCAGAGATCTGCTAAGAAAGCGTCGCATTTTAAGCAGATCAGACTGGTCTGTGTTCTCCATTTCATTCCATATTTATATTGCCACTACTTGGAAGGACTCTCTGTTTCATCATGCTCTCCAGTGCACAGCTTTATTAAAAAATGTGCATTCTCTTTCATGTGCACCAGTTTGTTGATATAATATTCAAATCCAGTAGCTTCTTGTGCTTATTTGAAATTATTTGAACATTGTTTCTTTGAGTCCACCTTCTCGGACATTGTGTTTGCCATGTTTTTGTAGTTGTAATGAATTAATAAACATTCAGGGGTGGATTAGAAAAATTAACTACTACGTTAAGAAGCTTAACTCAATTTACATGAGCAGGAAAGGCACTTCTGATTCTGTCTGCGTAGCATTCAAAAGTAAGCACACACACTTTATAGTGTAAATATAGCCCGTTGTGAGTAAATTGTGTGTTCTGTGCAAAATTGGTTGGAATTTGAGAGCTATATTTCCACAGTCTGTCTCATTAAGGCTGGTCCTCTGTTCACAAGTCAGCTCTGGTGAGCCAGCGGGAGTTTGAGCTACTTAAGCAGTGGTCTTTGTGAGCTTTGTTGCCTTGGGTTGTTACAGGGTTACCAATAAAGAGTTCCGGTTTAAACAATATTCTGATCTCTTGAGTGTAATCTCTGGTGAGGGAGAACTTCACTAAAGCTCACCAGCAGAAAAAAAAAGTGGCATACACCAAAGGCCTGAGCCATAGCCCATTTCAATGGACTCTGAGCTGGGCCCTAATCAACCAAAATGTGATAGCCAAGCATTACAACAAAACAGTCATTTGGATACTCCTACCTTGGAACTTCACAGAGCTGGTTAATTCTTTTAGTGAGAATTAGACACCATAAAGATGACATGACTGGATTTTCTCAGTTTCTAATGCTGTGGAAGTATAATGGAATTTTTAAACCTGCACTTACCTCTTTTATCCTCTTGTAGCCCTTTGCCTCAGCTCCAGACATACAGAAGCTATCCTTCCAGTACCATATATGTATACCTACAACTGTGAGGCATATCAAACAAATCTCTGCTTTTGGTACAACGAAGGGTCTATATAGCTTGCTTATCCTCCAGCGTCCAGATGACAGAGCAAAAGGAAAGCTCTTGGTTTAATAAGTGAGATGCCAAAGGGAAAAATACATTAAAAGTCTTTAAATCCCTAGCAAATGGACCATTCTTTATAGCGATTAAATAAACTTCAAGAAGTGCAAGTCCCTGGCAGCAAAAGATGTAATTCCTATTCATGACACACAGAGTAATGGATGTATTTTAAATGTATACCAGTGAGGGAATAATATAGATGCTGGGATAGTGTGGACTGCATGTTTATAAAAGGAGTGGATTGCTAAAGGATCTTTTGTCAATATTGCACATACATGTTTTTGAATAACAAATATCCATTTTTGCAAACTTTTACCTGTCTACAAATATTTGAGGGACCGAGGTGAAACAGAAGGAATTATCTAGAATGGTGCAAAAAGCATCAGGGAGGGGTTTATAATAAGTAACCTGTTAGACTGTGAAATAGTTTCCCAAGAGAAGCAATGGAAGCTTCATTGCTGAAGTCATTTAAAACATAGGGTAGGTTTGCTTCCATATTTAATTTCCATGAAAATCAGCAGTCCCTTTCCTCAGCATGGAGCAGCTGCCAAGCCTCTATTAAACTTAAAACAAAAGCGTTCCCTAATTTTGCCATCTAAAGAAGTTGTTAAGATGATATGTCAGACTAACTATCATCTGTACCCATGAAAAGCATAAAAAACATGAGCAAGAAAACCTTGGAAAGAATGATTGTGCAATCAATCAAACAGTCTTGGAAGATCACAGCCTTGCTGAATGGCTCAGACTGGAAGTTTACAATTAACTGGGAGAGGGTAGGGAGTGTACCATGTGAAGCGATGTTCTCATATAAAAGCGATTGCCTACATGTGCAATGTTTGATTCACAGTTTTATCATTCTAATGGAGGTTTGCAATCTCATAGTCCAGAAAACCACTTTCTATTCATTATGCATACATCCTGTAGATTTTAAAAGCTAATGAGAAAAGTAAATAGAATTACTCATCATACTGTATAACTGTATGTGAAATAAATATTTTAAAAATGCACAACCTATTTCCAAAGAGTCTGTAATGCATAGATTAATCATCCTGAAAATAAATTTCCCAGAAAGGAGACTGACTACTAGAAGCTTCTCTGGTACTGTTTATATAAAGGGTAATTTGCTGAGGAAGAGTCTTTAATTTAATAATATACAGCAGTATAAAATATATGCCAAGCTCTTTCATAGCTTTTTGGCTTATTCCAGCTTTGAGTTTCATTTGTTGCTCTCCAGAAATAGTATAGGAAAATCAATTCTCACAAGCTGGTTCGATGTCACATACTAGCTTTCACCAACTGACATGTTTCCTAGGCAAAGCAATTTAAATAAACAGAGTTCTTGTAGTTTGAAGAGAGTCTCAGAAGGACCAGTTCTCAAAGGAAGTTAGTGCGTTCATTTTGATCTCAAAATCCAGGAGTGCCAAAGCAGGGCTGTTCAGAGACCAGTGAAGTTTCCCTGTCTTTTTTCAGAGTAGCAGCCGTGTTCGTCTGTATTCACAAAAAGAAAAGGAGTACTTGTGGCACCTTAGAGACTAACAAATTTATTTGAGCATAAGCTTTCGTGAGCTACAGCTCACTTCATCGGATGCATTCAGTGAAAATACAGTGGGGAGATTTATATACACAGAGAACGTGTAACTGCAGCCTGAGGACAAATCCAGATTGGGGGGTGTTCTTGCTGGTAGGCTGAAATAAGAAGCAATTTCTAGTCCTTTTTCAGGGAATAAGCAAATATTACAGATTTATATATATAAATTCATATGCACGCTTCTGGCTCTTGACAAGAGGCTAATATGCAAAGCCTGGGCCCCTCTACAGGCAGTTTGTGGGACTGCAAGCTGAGTTTTGCAGATTAGCCGTTTTAACACATGGCTATGACTTTCTTTGATTTTGCAGGATAGTATTTGCCAGCTCAGCCAAGCTTATTGTTGCCATTGTGAAATTTGCACGTTAATTTTTGTAACTGCGTGCCATAGGAGCAGTACAGTTTACATTACATACCAAAGAGAGATTTGATGGAACAGTGGCAGATTATTGAGTTCTGGGATAAAAGACTGGAAAATGGGATTGAGGTAGATGATCTCAGAGATCTTTCCAGTGCCCATTGTGAGTGAAAAAGGAAAAACTGATAGTTGAGGCCAAACAAAGACTGTATCAAAGGTTGAGAGAGGGAGATTTTGGAATCACTGAGCACTGGAATGTCTGCTTTGGTGAGAGGAGACTTAAAATTGGAGAGCAACCTCAAGTTCAAAATTGACTATGCTTGTTAAATGATCCCGGAAGGGAATAGAGCACAAGGTTTCTCTTAACTCCAAAATATCTGACAACTACTTCCAGTTGAATAATAACAAAGGAGACTGATACTGTGAAGCAAAGAGAGAGAGTAAGGATAAAAAAAGAAACATTAATGAACTGAAGTGTTGTCATGATGACAATGGAACAAACTGACACTGCTCATTTTCTGATGAGAGAATGTAATTGATGTAACCTCCTGTGAACCCTATAATCCTAGAATGATAAAGCCTAAAAGCAGTTAACCAAAGTCAGGCCAAGAAATAACTGATGTAGGCTAGAACCTTGCTAAATTTTGTTTTGAAAAACTAGGCTTCTGTTGGTAGGAATGTGTCCTCATGAGAGAGCAATCCGAAAGAGAACCCCATACTAGACATGGAGGAGAAGGATAGAGCTAAATGAGAATGCAGTTAAGACTTCGGGGCATCAGGACAGCAAAAAAGTAGACTCACTGCTAGCCCAAAGGGCTAAGGACTATACAGAGGACTTTTAGATCGGTGAGAAAAGAAATGCTAGAAAGGACATGGGCCCATTAATAAATGAACGCGATGAAATCCTGAATGACATTAAAATGGCTGAGCTATTGAACTAATCCTTTAAATCAGTCTGTTTAAGAAAACAGGCCTGGACAGTCAGGAATTCATGAAAAGCTTGTCAACAAAGCTGTTTATAAGCAGCAGAGAAGACAATTGAATATAGACCAGTCAATAAATCAGATGATATGCATCCCAGATTGTGAAGATTTCCTAATAAATAGACTGAACCCTTGATAATCGGTTTTGAAAAGTCATGAAAAATTGGTATCAGAAGAAAGGAAAAATGAAAATGCAGTACCAACATTAAATCAATCCCTCCAGATCTAGGAAATCTAGCTTCAATCCTTATTAAAATGATGGACCATATATAATTAATCTGAAAATACCTCGAGGATAACAGAATCAGAACCAGCAATGGCATGGATTTATTAAGAACAAATATTGTCCAATAAACCCGATTGCATTTTTTACAGCCAACCTGGAGAATAATGGGACTACAGATGAAGTAAAACAACTAGCATTGTTTTCTGTGGCTCAAAATCTCATTTGAAAAATTAATTCAAATCGGGTTGGCTACGAGCAATGAAAGACAGAGTTCTGGCTGAAGAACTGTCAACACAAAGCAATAATAAATGACAGTACATCAGCTGCATTAAGGTGTGTGGTGAAGTGCCTCAGCAGCCTTTCTTCATTATATGAAAGGCAACAGAAAGAGCCAATTAATTGCATGTTTAAAGTATACAGAATCTGGAGGAGTTATGAACATCAAAGTGATAGACAATACAAAGGACACCACAACAGGTTAGAAAGAGGAGCAGGAGATAAAATGTGTTTTATATCTTGAAAAATATAAGCTAATAAATTAGAAGTGTTGGAGGAGAGATACAGCAAATACAGACGCAGTGGGAGGAAGCTACTTGGAAGGCAGAGATGCTAAAAGAAGAGCCACGACTGATAGTAGACAGAAGAGTGATTATGGCACAAAGCTAAATTATACATTGTTTTGATGTAGAAGAATTGGTGTGTAGGACTGAAATCACCCATTTCGTGGGAAACCAAGTCGCCTTTCCAGTATATCTGCATATTTTATTAACACCTTAACACTTACAAATTTGAAAGCATTTGGATTTTTCTCTTCTTTTTATTTGGAATATGAGAAGGACTCAACCTCAGCCTTATAATGGGACCATGGAAGCAACCTTAACTCCATAATCAAATAGCAAACGCCTGCAGAGTCAGGCCTGGAATCTTGGTCCTCTAGCAACCAAATCAAAGGCTCTTCTTACACCTTGCGTTTAAGACAGATCTCTGTTAACTGTCACCTGTAGAAGTGCTCTGAATTTGTTTCTAATCTGCAACAAGCCACTAGAGGACAACATATTTATATAGGTGTGAAATTCACCATGTACAGAGGGCTAACACAAGGCTTACATCCTACTTAAGCCCTGCTTACACTTTTAAACAGAGAATAAAGTGGGAATAAGTGATGCATAGACTTTGTACTGGCCCTTTGCACAGCAGTGAATTTCATCCATAATGATTGCTCCTGCTCCGATTGAACTCAATGGCAGAAAACTCCCAAGTGACATCCATGAGTTCAGAACTGGGTCTCTAGCTCCCACTGAAATCAGCTAAGCTGAAAACTATTCACAAAAAGAAATCATTAATAACTTTGCTTGATTATAACCTATTTTCTTCATTTACAGTAGATGCAGGAGTTGTCAAGGAGTTTTCACTATGTGGGAAGTTTGAGCAGTAACAAGTCATTTTGGGGCAAAACTGAAATACAGAAAAGTTAGACAATCAGCATTTCCAATCAGAGTTATATTGAATGACCAATTACTCAAAAATGGTTTGTTCCTGCAAAGTTTTAAGAAAGTTTCTCTCTTTTTGCCTTCAGAGTAAATGTGATGGTTTACAGCCCATGCCAAACTGATACATGTGCCAACATAGGACTTTATAATGGAAGCTGGTTGCAACTTTAACTATGTCTCTTAATTATATAGATTGAGAATAGTCTCATTTCCTTCCTTCATTTATAATGCACATACTTTCCCCTTTCACTTTGTTGTTTCTTTCTTAATCATACTGATGACACACACTGAATGGCGTGGCAAAGATTTACCAAACTCCTCCTCATTCTGCATTCATCTATACTGAGCTCTGTCTGTCTCGATAAGTAGCTGTTAATCATCTAAGGGCTGGTCTTCACTACAGGGATCGATGCTGCTGCAATCAATGCAGCAGGGATAGATGTAGCAGATCTAGTGAAGACCCACTAAATCGATGGCAGAGTGTTCTCGGGTTGATCCCAGAACTCTAGCTCTCAGAGAAGAGTAAGGGATGAGCATCTCCTGTCGACATAGTACCCTGGTGTCTTCACTGCAAGTCGACCTAAGCTACATCGACTCCAGCTATGTTATTCACATACCTGGAGTAGCATAATTTAGGTCGACTTACCCCCATAGTGAAGACGAGCACTAAGACATTCTGTACCGAGTTGCGTTCCTCCTCATTGTATTGTTCCTCTATCAGCCATGTCTGTCTAATAATCTTCTTCCCTTAGGTTATGTGTTCTAGGTTGGTTATCAAGATGGCTGAGATTTTAGTGATGTTTCAGAAAAAAAAATCAAACATCGAATTAGTGATTCTTTTTTTAATTTGCAAAATAATCTATTTTAACTGATCCATTTAAAATTCAATGCAAGCGTTGTGCTTCACTGGCTTGCAGCGTTCGCAGACTGAGTCAAATGACGGCGTTGGTAATATTAATTACTGTATCGCAAAGAAATTCTGATAATTTGGCTCCCTTTAAAAAAACACCTAATCTTGATTTAAAGAGGCCCTGTTACTACCATGTGACACTTCCCAGGGGTACCCAGGTTTGCAAGGCATCTTGCTACACCCTGCCTTAGCGTGAGGAAGCTTTGTGTGTGTGTCAGCCTCCCAACTCCAGCAGCCACAGGCAACACAAGCACATGTGGGCTGAGCGGTCCCTCTGCAGGTTAGCAACTGGTGCACCTGAACCCCTGAGCCCTCCGAGTGTTGCTGTGGAGTGTCCAGCCCATTCCACTGGATACCTGCACTATTCACAGATGTGCTGCTCCCAGAGGAGCAGAACATCCCAGCTTACCAGTTTCACCTTAGAGCACAGCTCTGTTTAACACAGCATTTTAAAAATGTATGTGGCTTTGACTTTGAAACACCAGTGTTCATAACACTGGCCAGTGGGGCAATCACAGTCTCATAGGGAATGAAGACAGCATGCTTCCTTTGCTTTTGTTTTATTCCCTTCTTACCATTCGGTCTCATGCTGCCTTTGCTTTTTTGTCTAATGATGTTTTTTACATGCACTCTATGACTCACACATTTGTCTGTTATCCCTTTTCTAAACATCTGCTGTTATTTAGCTTAGCTGTTAAACTCTCTCTGCATATGAGCCTCTTTGAGACTGAAGTCAGCTTAGCTCCATCTATGCTAGGAAACTGACTTGCTGGTGATAATGGTTGTCAATAGTGGGTCCCACCTAACTCATGGACATTGTTTTAACTACTGGTGTAGAGAGGGCAGAGAACAGTTTACAGCACCATTTCAGACTTGTGCAAATTGGTTGACTGTAGTGGTGCGGAAAAGAGCTTTGGCCTATCTATATTCTCAACCCTGATTCTGGAGGACCTGGTGCTGATAATTCATGTCAGCAAGGGGTCCGTTTCCTAGACCGTGAACCTGGTAGACTTTTTTTTCTTTAATTTTCCACCAGTGCTGCAACTGGTACAGCCCCATCAGTGGTGGAAGCCTGGCTGGCTCACCAGCATTTTAATCTTCGTGGTTAGGTCTAGCTGACAAGGTGTTTTAATGCTGGCAGATACGGGTAACTGGTTTACGCTGGGTCACCTGCTGTTGCTCTCCCCAGTGGAACTACTCCAGTGCTCATACATGTAAAGAAAATCTGTCTAATGTCAAGAAGAGCTTAGAGTGGGGGGGAACTCTTTTATATGCAATATGGTACCAATATTTAGAGGTCTCTAGGCTTTCTCTATGCACGGAAGAAAACAAACAGTAAAAGAATAGTTGCAATAAATATTTATGAATTTATTCCTAATGAATTTCAGCTTCAGAATTTAAAAGCTGATGGAGGACCCAAGGAATTTCCTGTCTCACCTTGATATCTGTACTGTGGCTTCTCCCACTTCATATTATTTGTCCTCACTTGCTGGGCCTTTCCCTGGCTTTCCAGACTTGCACATGGTTTGTCCTTTGGCTCACCGATCTCTTGCTTTGAGAACCAATTTCCCTCTTTGTCATGACATCTGCCATGTCTTGGATGTCAGGATCGAATTCAAGCTTGGACCCTTGTTTTGTGCAGTCAGAACAAGATTTGCAACAGTACTCTGTGAAATGTGTGATTGATTATTTAGTTCTGAATACCAGGTTGGAGGCTCAAGGGCTATTAATTTTCTCTAGCAGACAACCATCACATAAGCAGCCTTTAATAAGCAATTCATTCTAGGGCCATATACCAACCAGATCGGAGTGTGTGGCCTGCAATAAAACTTTAAAATACAACATTACTTTGTGTAGCATTTTGCATACCATCTGGTTTCCAAAACGCTTTCCTGAGTTGCATAATTTAATTATACAGTTAAGTAATAGAGAAGGAAAGAAACTGAGGAGGTGTAGGTAAGGGAATGTTTGTCTGCTGTATGTGTGTGTAATTATATATATATATATATAACATTGTGAGTCAAGTTCTTCCCTTGGATGTGCATGCAAACGGATTTGAAGTGGTGATCTAGCAGCAAAATAGGCCATCACCCATTTATAATCTTCTGATGGATACAGTCCCCCCAAAAATATAGTTTCTAATCTGCAGTTTAAAATATTTTTGGTCAGATTCCCAGGTGTGTCAGAGTGTGGCTTGGTGCGCTTGGGGTTGAGGGGCATAGGTGGCTTCACAACACCCTTTGGCCTCCCCAATCCTTCCCCAATTTTCTTACCCTCTCATGTGTGGTGTTCTGGCTTGCAGTTCACACGACGGCTGCGTATTCCTTCCATAACCAATTGTCACTTGTATGCAAATTCCTCACTGCTTCACAGTCACCATTCTGATTAGCAAATACATGCAAATTAGTGGGCGATCACTGTTCTTTTATTCTACTTGTATTTTTAAAATCTGCTATTTTCATTCTTTGCAGAAGGGGACGGTTCCCCTCCCACTCCTCCGCCTCTTGGTCCATTTGCCCTCATGTATTTATTATACCCTTCTGTGTTCTGTCTCTTTCCCCACTTGCCTATTTAAATTATAAGCTCTTCAGGGCAGGGACCCTCTCTCACTCTCTGTTTGTACATTGGCTAGCACAGTGGGGCCCCAATCATTTTTTGGAGCCTACCATGCTACAAATAATAATATGTATGTGCACAGTAGTTCTATACACTAGGGGACTTTAATTGAAAAAAACTAGTTTCCCCCACTTTCTGGTTACCAATTGAGGGCCCAATCCTGCATCCACTGAAGCCAATGGCAGTTTTGCTATTCATTTCAATGGGAAGAGAATCAGAGCTGAATTGCATATAGTCATTGGGGTTTTGTTGGTAATGCCAAAATCACAGCCAGTGCTGAAATTTCAGTAAAAACACATTCTCCGTGGCCTTGGGTTGTGTGTTACATATTATTTTTAATTGTTCATGCTCTTAGTTTAACTGTTTTGTTACGTTGTATTGATTAGTGAAGAAATCTTAATCAAAATGTCAATTTAAGTATTGTTGGTGGAGGTGCTTTGGGGCTTTACGCTTTGTCCTTTACTTGCCTAACCTCTCCCATCCTTGTAGTTCACAGGCTCTCTCACTGAGCTCCAAATGAGGTATTTCTAACCATGAATAAGGGTGGCAGAATTAGGCCCAAAATTTCCTGATTGTTGCACTTTTCCTCACGTGGTCCCTACTTCAACAAGGCATTTAGGCCTCGTCCCACTGAGGCAAATAGAAATACTCACATGTTTAAGAACTTGTTAAAAAAAGGCTGTGATGGGTTTTCTACTCTTCCTATTGCTGTTTCCAACACTGTAAAGAGTGAATATTATTCCCTCCAAGTTAGGCCAGCTGTTGAGGAATGCTGCACATCCTCAACTCTCATTTAAAAGTCAAGGGAAGTTGAGAGAACTCAGCATCTGCTTCCACAAACCAAGGTTTTTTTCCAGACAAAAGAATTAATAATGATGAGGCTGCTGCTGTGCTGAGACCACAGGCTAACCTGCTGACCGATTGTTTCCTTGTACTCCCCAGTTGGTCTATCTATATCCTTCTTTTGTCACTTATACGTAGATTGTAAGCTCTTTGAGGCATGGTCTGTTCTTTTGTACAGCACCTAACACAATGGGGTCGAGGTCCATGACTGGGCTCTTAGACACTATGATAATATAAATCATAACAACACCACCTGGATGTAGCAGGCCCCATGTTTGGCATTACAGCTGATTTGAATTTTTTGCCAGTTTGGTGAAAATTTTGACACTTTTAATGGAAATTTTCCAACCACCTAGAGAAGTGCAGAGCAAATAGGAGAGGAAAAAAATGATGCACAAGAATTTGTCACATGGTCTAACCAGCTCTAAGGGGAATGATGTGCTATTATAACACCGACAGACCGCAGTCGGTGGGATTGCACCTGGGACCTCTGGAGCTTAGTACATGATCCTCTACCACATGAGCTAAAAGCCAACTGCCTGTTAGCTGAGGCTGTAGAGCAGATTCATGAACCTCTCTATCTAAGTGGTCTTGGTGCCACTAGATGGGACAGAACACCACACCCAGGACGTGTGTGGGTTATACTATAGCAGGGTCCTTTGATATTTTTAGTTCTCCCCAACCTTTCTTGTGTGGATTCAATTTCTGTTAGCTCATTTGCTAAATGTCTGATACTCAAAAAATATTTTTCTTTCTTTAGATACAGGGATAAGCTAACTGTATGGTTGCATTTATCATATCTTGAGCCCATATTCTCTCATGTTGTTTGATGCTTGAATAACATTCTTTGTTACCTCTGTGTTTCTTCAGTTTTACCTAGTCTAAAATAACACTAGTGAAATCACTGTGACAGGCAATTAAAATGCCCCCAGATAACATGTGAACTTGTTTCTCTCTCTCCCTTATTTGCATTTCATTTTCCTTCCCTTGCAGTGTGCGGCATTTGAGAAACTTTATTTTATTTTTCTGCATTTAATTATTTTTTAGTAATTACTTCTACAGTATAGCTCAGCTTACACTGAGGTATATTCTGGTACCATTACTACACAGTATATGATATGTGTTTGCTTCTTCAGGAAGGCGTTCGCTTTCCCCTCTGTATTGCTACTAACCCCCTTGCACTTTTCATATTTCCCTATTCGCAGTAGGATAGGAAATAAAACCAAATTGCTTTTTCTGGCCACCATCCTGTTCCCATTCACGGCAATGGATGTTTTGCCACAGGGCCCTGTGCTGCTCCCCCAGCGTCTGTTTATAAAAGCTCTTCAGAAGATCTTCATATTTTTAATCTATTAAAATTTTCAAAGGGAACTAGGGATGTTTAGTCTACGGAAGAGAAGAATGAGGGGGGATTTGATAGCTGCTTTCAACTACCTGAAAGGGGGTTCCAAAGAGGATGGCTCTAGACTGTTCTCAGTGGTAGCAGATGACAGAACAAGGAGTAATGGTCTCAAGTTGCAGTAGGGGAGATTTAGGTTGGATATTAGGAAAAACTTTTTCACTAGGAGGGTGGTGAAACACTGGAATGTGTTACCTAGGGAGGTGGTGGAATCTCCTTCCTTAGAAGTTTTTAAGGTCAGGCTTGACAAAGCCCTGGCTGGGATGATTTAATGGGGGATCGGTCCTGCTTTGAGCAGGGGGTTGGACTAGATGACCTCCCGAGGTCCCTTCCAACCCTGATATCCTATGGTTCTATGAAAGTGAATTCTGCTATTGTAGCCCTACACCACCTTTGTGAAAATGTATGCAAATGTAACTGAAATATCAGGCACATGCATTCTCTACTTGCGCCTTTTCAGATAGTCTCTCATACTGGCTTGCTCTTAAAGCCATCGATTTTTGTTTCCTTTCGTTGCTCTCCTTCTGCAGTCAGGGTCTTCCTAACAACTAGCTCACTTTTTTGAGCCTTCATCGTCTTGCACTGCTCCCACACCTGTTGAAAATCTTTGATGCTTGCCATCTACAAGCGGGGAGGAAGGATGGCCAAGTAGCTAGGCTAGTGTGGACTAGGCTTGCAGGGGAACAAGGTTCAATTCCTGGGTCAGCGGCTGACTTTATAGGGACAGTGCTGAGATTCGTCGGGCTTTGTCATTTATAGGCATCTATTACCCCCCATCCCCATTTTTCACACTTGCTGTCTGGTTACCCATGATCAGCTGCAGATTTCTCATGTGAGTTTGAGTAAATCCCTTAAACAGCTCAGTGTTTAGCTACTGTAGTTCTCCGGTGCAGGGAGGGGCAGGCTACTGAGCGAGAGCACGGGGAGCTTCTGTGTTCTGCAGAGCACAGAGCCCTGGCAACGGCCATCGCACCTGGGAGAAGATGGAGGGATTCTGGAGTGGGTCATTGTTTGGGTGTGGGGCTGTGACTAAAGGGCACAGTGGGCTCACTAACCCGACACATAAGGGCTATGAGCTCTATCGATGCAGGGATTTAGGCATCTAAATTCAAAACGTAGAGCCTCAAAACCCCTGATAAGCTGGTGCCTAACTCTGTAGGTGCCTACAGTCTCTGCCAGTCAAATACCTCAGGCGTTTTTCTGAGTGGGTATGTGCACCCAGCTGCCTGAATCCTGACACCGGCCTAGCTCACACACGATCCAGCAGGAGCCTACGGCTCGGTAAACCCCTGAAGGGCCCAACGAGGTAGGCCTGCTCAGAGCATCTCCCCTAGATCATACCCTATACAGGAAGAGCCCTTCCCCCTTATACCCAATAGCACAGTGCTCAGAGCACTGCCCCAGAATATGAGGGGGGGACAGGTTCAAACATAGACAACGTGTGGCTCCCAATAGTGTGTGTGTGTGCGGGGGGGGAGGGGGCACAATCTAAGGGGAAGACGTGTGACCACCTCACATGTCTCCTCTGCCCAGCGACCCCCTTGCCCCCGCACGCAGCCTGGGGCTGCCATGCTCTTCCCGCCCCAGGTTACCTGCATGGGGAGAAGGGGTCTCTGTCTTTCTCCTGCTGCACCCCCCGCAGCACGCTGGGCCCGGGCGGGGAGCAGGGTGGAGCTCCTTCTCAAGCGGCTGAAGCTGGCCGCTCCGGGTCACTGCCCTGTGCGGCACAGCAGCTGCCTGAGAGACAGCTCTGCTGGGGCAGTGGCTGCCCTCCCTCCCTTCCCCAGGCCCGGCTGCCCAGGACAGGGGCCAAATGAGTCAGAAACATGCCGGGGGGAGACTCTGACTCACTCAGCCCCTGTCCCTGGCGGCGTCGGCCTGCTGCTGCGGCTCCAGCCTGGCTCTCTCTGGCAGCCACGCTGCACAGGTGTGAGAAGTGACTGGTCCTGCCCCTCTTGCCTCCAGCCGGGGCCCAGCTGCCGGGGCAGGGGCCGAGTGTGCCGGGGTGGGGGGGCCCTCTCCCTTCCCCTCCCACCTGGCAGGCCAAACAGAAAGCCCTCCCCACCGCTGGCTTCAAATCCCTACTCTGTCTGAGCTGGAGCAAGGGGCTTGAAGCCATGTTGCTCACCTCCTCGGTAAGTGCCCTGACCACTGGGATACAGGGGCGATGGAACAATTTGTGCTGCGAGCCGTTGAACCAAACTATAAACCCTGTATATGATGGAAACCCATCAAGCGGGGGCGAAGCGGCAGCACCCCTAGTTCCAGCACCTACGCTGGGCTATTCAGTTCATCTGTCTAGGCCCAGTGCCTCCTTGAAGATAGTTCACTTTGTATAAAATACTCAACAGGCAAAAATGAGAACGCTCACCTCCAACTCAGGTTAGCATCTAGCTCAGGGGTGGCCAACCTGTGGCTCCGGAGCCACACGCGGCTCTTCAGACGTTAACATGCGGCTCCTTGCACAGGCACCGACTCCAGGGCTGGAGCTACAGGCGCCAACTTTCCAACGTGCGGGGGAGGGGGGGGTGCCCACTGCTCAACCCCTGGCTCTGCCCCAGGCTCTACCCCCCACTCCACTCCACCCCTTCCCGCCCCCTCCCCGGAGCCTGCCGTGCCCTCGCTCCTCCTCCTCCTCCCCAGAGCCTCCTGCACACCACAAAACAGCTGATGGGGCGAGAAGGGGAGGTGCTGATTGGTGGGGCTGCTGCTGGGTGGGAGGCATGGGTGTGGGGGGCTAATGGGGCTAAGCCCTTTAGCTCATGCATAGAAGTTCTAACTGACTTTTTGTCCTCACCATGTATTACTGTGGCTCTTTGGCAATGTACATTGGTACATTCTGGCTCCTTCTCGAGCTCAGGTTGGCCACTCTTGATCTATCCCAGTGGTTAGCACACTCAGCTAGAAGCCCTGAGTGCAAGTCGCTGCATCAGACAGCGTTAGGATTTGAATGGTGGTCTTGAATATCATTGATGGGCACTCTAACCACAGGGCTCTGGAGCGGGGCACTGGTCACTGGAATGGCAGGGGTTTTCCATAAGTTAAAGTTTGTAGACGTAGTTTCAATGAGGGCATTATAAAGGCTTCATTAGTAACATCTGACACTCTTCACTGTGCTGGTTGCTGACATACTAGCTTTACCATGAAGAAGAGCAAGAAACAAGGTGTGGGACAGTCATGGCTATGCCTAGGTTTGGTATACCAGCTGCCATTGAAGATAATGACTAGGAAGGAAAAAACGAATAACCTAGACCCAGGCTGAGTAGCACAGCAAAAGGATGAGAAACAGGCCACCTATCAAGTAGCCAGGTGTGACACCCCCCCCCCCCCCCGGCTAGAAAATGCTCCATCCCTCTATAAAATCTAATATGACCTTGCTCTGGGGCTTCCATTTGATTTTGGTAATATTTTCTCTGTCGTTGCCATGTCCTGGGAAACCTAAAGTCCAGAAACAAAATAATATAGTCCTGCTGGTTCTTTTTCCAACAGGTATCTAGAGCAGCCAAGCCCCACACAGCAGCATCCGGGTCGGGGCTGCTGTCCGACGCCACAAAGCAAGGGTCAGGGTCGGGCTTGCCGGCCGGTCCCACATGGCCAGCGTCAGGGTTAATGGCAGGGTCTAGGGTTGGGGCTGCTTGCACGCCCCGCACAGCGGGGTCAGGGTTAGCGGCAGGGTTGAGTTGGGACTGCCGTCCAGCCCCACACAACAGGGTCTGGGGTCCCTGCCACCCAGCCTCACCACGGGGGTGCCGCTCCTGGCCCCACTCTGTGGAGGGGTCTCTGCACTAGGGGCACTGGGCATAGCGGTGTATGTAGGAGAAGGGTTGCGGGGGGGCGGGCAGTGCTGTGGGTCTCAACCTGCAGCCCACAATGATTAATAGGTTGAGACCCACTGATCTAGAGCAAGGTTAATCTTTATTCCTTTCTGCTACATTAGTGACTTTTGCCAAGCTACGGAACATATTGCCTTTTACCAGTGCCTCAGTGCTATTGTTTTGTAGATGTGTGTGGGTCAGCACAGAGTGTGACTGAGAGCTAAGCCCTTTAGCTCATGCATAGAAGTTCTAACTGACTTTTTGTCCTCACCACACATCACCTCTGGCTACGGCTACACTTGGAGCTGGGCTGGGGGGGGGGATGGGGGCAGGGGACGATGCAACTCCCATCGCACGCAGACTTGCTCATGCTAGCGCTCACTGTTAAAAACAGATGTTTAGCTGCAATAGCACAGGTAGGCTCACCCCCATGACTTCATGCCCATGGGGGGAGGTCAGGGGGGGTCTAGGTGGGTTTGTACATAGGGTCGCTAGTGCATAAAGCCGCTGCCAATGCTAGTGTGGCCACACTGCTGTTTTTAATGAACTAGCTCAATGAGAGCGAGTACAAGTCTGCCTACAAAAGCAGGAAATCACACCCGCTGCTTCGCGTGTAGCAGTAGCTTTAGAGGCACTGGCGAATACCAAATGGTAGACAAATGTCACTATTCCCTTCAAATAAACAGAACGGCCTGTTCTTAACACCAAATTGCAACTACAGGCCAACACAGCTAAAATGCTTGTTTGACTTACTTACTAATATTAGGCCTGCAAGCAAAATAATGTCTTTAAAGGCAAAAAAGCTAGTTGTTAACTAGCATGGTTCAAATCTTGGTGTAAACTTATGTTTCTCCACGGCAGTCAATGGAGTGATGCCCATTTACTTTAGCTGAGGATCTGTTCTAATTGGTACCGGTGCCTTGTGACACGTCTATGGAAGAGCAGGAGCTGAAGTGCCTGAGCGACATGACAGCTGAAAATGAACTTTGGCTAAGAGATTTCACATTGGTTACTAAAGGCCAAGAGAAAAGTATTTGGGAGGAAAAAGCCACCGCCACTCAGTAGCATATGGTGTATGTACTTCTCTCATGAGCGCACAGTCGTTGATGAATTTAATGTTCTCTGAAGACAGTTTAATTTTAAAATCAAACTCACGTATGACCTATTCCCTATACAACAGGACAACACAAATCCGTAATGCAAAAGCAGTCAAATAGAGGACGAGAACATGAGTTTAAATGAACTGTTTTATTCATGAACACTGTGTAAAATACACTCAAATATATTTGCTTTGTAAACTGGAGTAAAAACTATAAAAGTATATGTAACAAATACATAAATTAAATAAACAATAGTAGTGTAGTTCTGTGCTCACCTATTGTTTGTTAGGAACACAAATATGAATAATTATACAGCATATGAAAATGGAATATTTTTCTGCAACCATTTTTTTCTGAAACTTTACCCACGCACAGAATTTATGACTAGATAGCTTTAAAAAAATTGTTTTGCAATGTAAAGTAGTGTGCTATTTGAGAACACTATATAGTCAGCTCCTTGACTTGACTTACTGTATGGTTTTAGCTTTACTTTGGGCACAGGAGTGTCACTACACGAGGGAGAAAGGGGATGGTCACAGGACAGCAGGCCACAGGAAGCCTGCTAGTGGAAATTCATCTTTAATTCAGAGATGCACCCTCCAGGGACAATGGGGCCCAGAATGCAACACTCAGAAGGTAGAGGCTGAGGCATCAACAAAATGACTCATCTTATGCTTCAGCCTATTCACACAATTGAATGTCCTTGAAGCATTGACAGACAGGCAACTAATTATATGCAATTGTGAGCCATGCTAGTTATGGCTTGTGCATTGTGTACAAGGACATGCAGTTGCTGTAGGCCATACCTCAGTATTACACATGAGTAGCTACAATCTATGGCTCTTGGCCCAGTCACTGCAGATCACCCTCCCAGGGGATAACGCTCAGGCCATTACCACCCAGTTTAGGAATAGTAATTTTGCATTGTACTTGGTCTCACTTTGCTGTCTGTTGGTCCAGCGCTTTGCTTTCCAAGGCACAGCATCAATGCCATGGCATACTGTGTAAGCTGAACACAAAACTGCTCTTAGGTCTTTATGGGCACTCCAGCTAAAGGGAAATTCTTTAAGCCGCTACATAAGGAGTCCTTTTTTTGGCAGGCATTTATCAAGCACATTTAAGCCATATAAATAACTATAGCAGCAGATACAATTTATAAAGTTGCACTTTCATGACAGCTTCACAGTGTGTCTATTGCAATCATTTATTTGAATAACCTAGTTGTAATAAAAAAAAAACCCACCTCTTCTCTAAATCTCTAGCTATGTTATGTGAAAGTTTTTGCTAAAATAGGTAGTAGGCCTTGCATTGGTATTGCACAGACTAAAACAATTCATCACACTTTTTATTAAATACTTTTCAATCAAAAAAAATATTAACTAAGGGCCCAGGCCTGCAAATGATGCTGTACGTAGGTGTCATTGCTCATGTAAATAGTCCCATTGCTATTAATTTCCTCACATGAGGAAAGGGGGGGGTGTTTTTATAAGATTGAGCCCCAAGTGTGCAAATCCTAGCTCAAGGGAAAACAACATTGAGTGTTGCTTTTTAACCTTACAATTGGAAAACATCAGGAAGGGGATTCTTAGCTTTACAGTATATAAAACTCTTCAGTTGAGGATTATGTTCCTTAACAGCTATCCTTCTTCAATATAGTCCAGCCTGTTTGCTCTAAGAGTTCCCTATTGGTTCTGGCTTTCTATGTCAAGGCACAATAAATATAATTAATTATACTAACTGGTGGCTTGCACCAAAAATATCACAGAGCTTCTGACATTTATTTGTTCTCAGTATAATTATACTGGCTCCATATGAATATGTCAGCTGATTAGCTAGCACGCAGAACCAGTCATACTGTGTGTGTGTGTGTGCACTGTCAGATATCTAGGGAGAAACGTGAAGCTGTTCAAGAGCACAGTACTCGAGTGTTTAGGGCTGCTCATCATTTTAGTAAATGACAGGGAGGAAAAAGTTCATGACTCACAGGCACTGTTAGCGTAAAGAAATGATGAAAACAGACTTTGGCTAGGGCATCATGTTTTGGCTGCTGATCTGTGCACTTTAAAGCCATAGAGGCAGGAAAACACCTTTTAAAATAAAAAGCAGAATATGCTTTGTAGGCTTTTGAAAACGATGAACTACATCTATACACCATTTACAGGCATGGACTCGTGCCCTCCAAACGCACATTATTGAACAGGTTTCATTTCCTTAGCAGAAAAAAATGTCATGGTACTAGCTAGGGAGGAATAATTTATATGGTGCATTTGACATTCCTTCAACATGCAATTGTACTGATGGGAACTAACCTCATGCCTCAGTCACTGCAGTGTGTGTGTGTGGGGTGGGGGGGCCCACAGGCCAGGGAATCAAGGTCATTGTCACACAAAATTATCCAAACAGTTAAAGCAGCCTAAAGCGTTCGAGCAGCTGTGAAACCTCATATAAAGGGAGGTCTCTGGAGCAGCTGCAGGAAGGGTGTCTGGGGGACTCCAGAGCGAGTGGAGAGACACAGGGACTGTAGGGATGGTCTATCTAGGGGACTTTGGGTGACCTACAGTGTTTTGAGTAGAAATCCCTGCTTGTTCTGTGTTGGCCAAACCCACCAACCCCACTGAGTGGAAAATTTGAGGAAAATTCTGCAAGGGCAGCCTTGGTGTTTTCCTCTGCTCTTCTATTGCCACTTTCATGGGTGTTTCCGCAGCAGGGAGGGACTAGCCTCAGCATGCAGCGGTGCAAAAAAAGCTTATGTCCTCTCTTCTTGGAACCTGGGGCAAGGTTCCTTCTTCTCAACCCTAATACATGATTTTATTTTAATTCTGTGGAACAGGAGCTGTTTTCTCCCCGCAGCTGGGGCTGTCCTGAAGTGCTGGTTGGGACAGTATTAAACTTTATGGGCCACACAGCCTGGAGTGGGGGTACTGACATGCTAAAGAACAGAGAATTTACAGCATCAGAGGCTCATTTGAACAACTTCTCCTCCAAACAACTCTGCCCCTTCCTCTCAACAAAAATATTCAAAGTTTTTGTCTTGTGGCAGGCCAGATAACCTGTGTGGGAGGAGATCGGAAGGCAGGCCGAACTACCAAGCCTTTCCTTTCTCCTTTGGAAAGGATTGTTCTTTAAACAAAGTATTCATTATATTTTAATAGTGAACTGTCCCGTTCCTGTTACTTCAAAGTGAGTTTTTTAAACACAAAGAAACAAACGCTATTGCTAGGAGTGCTCAGATTACAGTATCTTCAAGGGAAAAGTGATCTCCAATAAAGACCAATGGCAGCTTAAATGCCACTATTACTGTGCAAACTGTTTCCATCTTTGGCATCTGTAAATCTGTATATTCCTGTGGGGGGTCTATACTGATGTTATCCAGCCCTGCCTTTAAACTCTTTTAATAATGACTTTTGTTTTAAAGAGTGATAAAAATTGCCAGGTTTTGCATCCTCATGGAAGTAAGTCTCTGCATGTCAGTCAGGGTGAATTCATGTATAGTTTATTTATTATCTTTCGCTGCATTCATTTACGTAGTCGTGCAGGTCAAATCAAAATCAGACCTCCCATCAGAGTAAAAGAAGAGTTCTATTAAACTTCAAGGCAACATATGTTAATATTTTTCCACTAACATTCAGATTACAGTGAAACAGTTGCTCATAGTGAAGTGGATGGTTTTTTATTTGGATGTTAATGAGGTTTTGGTAAATGGTACATTGCAGCACCCTGGCATTGTGATTTGATCAGAATGGATGAAATCCACAAGCAATCAGCAATCAATTTAAAGTTTAGAATTCCTTTACCTGACATGTATCTTATTTCATCTTGTGAACACTGAGTCAGCTAAAAAGGCTGGCTATCCTTAATAGATTTTTCTTGTATATTAAGTGCCAATACATAACCTACTCCAAACTCAGCAGTTCTTTCTGACATACAGTTTAAAATAGTTTATGTAAAAAAGTTCCTAAAAACTTTAGTATGGAAAAATAGTATTATCTGAAGCTTAATATTAATATAAACATTATAGAAAAAATACATCTTTACATAACACCAAAATACAATTATATACAATAATATCTATTACACTTAAATTATATATCTTTAAAAAAGTCACCAGACCAATAAATTATACACAGCATCAATAGAAATGTCTGGCACTGCTCTAGTGCATGAAACACACACACACACACTCACTCACTCACTCACACAAAGTTAACAGATCTGATCACAAAAGCAGGTGTCTGTTACATTCTTAGTGTCTTGAATAAACAGCATCTGAAAGCAAGGAAAACAGATTAGAAAAATCACCAGTCTGTTTTATTTTCCATCTTTAGCAGATGGATATGGTGTGTGGAGAAGTGGCAGAGCACCAGCACTGGCTAGAGATTGGTATGACAAGAGGGAGGCACTGAGCAAGTTCCCACTCACAGCTCCGTCATTACACTTCAGTCATGAGCTGTACAACTCCTGTTATTTCAGTCTTTGGCCTCTCACCTGTGGAGGTGGGAGTCAGATCACCAAATTCTTTTCCACTTGGGAAAGGAACCAGGCTTTGAAGATAGGTCATCAACAATGGAAAGCAAACGTCACTTAGTACTGTTAAACATCACTTGTGTTGCACTGGAAATATACATGGTGTTGCATGAAAATAAAACACTTTCTCTCTCTCCCAACAAGCTTATAAGTAAAATGGACCAGACAAATGTGAGATGTGAGGTAAGAATACGCAAGGGAAACCAGGAAGAGACAGTTGGTGAGTGAAGGAGGAAGCAAATATTTCTGGGTGGAGTGAGTTTTAATGAGGCGGAGTCTTGGAGGCTGTTCCTGTCATAGGGGACAGCTTAATAATGTGTGAGATAGAAAAGAGTGTGAAAGAAAGCTAATGGGAGTAGTAAGGTGATGGCACTGGGAGGTATATATGATGTGAGTGAGTGCTGCAGGAGGAAATGAGATCAGAGACGTAGGTGTGGAGGTGAAGCTGGGATTTAGTGGGGAAGCCAATGAAGAGGAGAATGAGATGGCCAGAGTGACAAGAGAGGAAGACAACCGTAGCACCAGCATTTTGGATAGAGTGGACGAGAGAATGTCTGACAGGAGGTTATAATAACCCAAGCAAGAGATAATGCAATATGTCCCTAGCTATTAAATTGTGAATCTGAAAAGCTTTATAATTCAATAACTTTGTTCCTACCTCTGTGATACTCTGGATTCACATTTTCATATATTGGAAACAAGGGATTTTCTTGTTCACTGCGTAGCTTTCTTGCTCTTAACACGTCTCTCACACACTGATGTAAATAGACATACTGACACTGGAAAAGAGGGAGGGAAGTGTCAGAAATTAGTGAATCTGCAAAGGAGTAAGAAAGTCTCACACTCAGATGCCATTGAATGGTAAAACATGGAGTGTTTTGCAACACCTTTGTTCTAAGGGAGATAAAAAGCCATGTCAGTTGTTATGGGAATGTATCTTTTTTATAAGGTTATTATTTGAGCAGGTTTGGAAAATTCCCCAATGGAAAATTTTTCCACTGAAAAATGGCATTTTGTTGAAACTGAAAATTCCCGTGGGATGTCGATACCAACATTTCTTTTGGAAAATAAATTTTAAAAAAATTTCAAAAAATGTCAAAAAGTTCTGTTTCAACAAATTTGGAATGGACTGTTTCAATTTTTCCAAATCAAAATGGATTTTTAGTTTTGAAATAGCTTTTATTTCATACTGTTAAAATAATGAAAAAATTAAAATATCGAAGTCAAAATGAAATGTTTCCATTGACCTAAAACTTGAATTTTTTTCAAAATGTTTGTTTCATGGGAAATTTCAGAATTATTTATTTTCATTCTGATTCAGAACTAAACAAATTTTGAAATAGCAGAAATTCCTGTGACATGGAAATTCCGGGTTCTGCACAACTGATCTGTGTAGCAGCTTTCCAGTTTACTGTTGCTACCCATGCAAAACATTAAGCCTCATGTAACATAATGAAGTAAGCCCTAGTCAAGTATGTTTTTCGACCTTCCTGATAACAAGAGTAACTTCCTGATAACTTCCATGCTGGGCAGGGAAGTGCAGTTAGGCCCTGTTTATACTGGACAAGGAAAGCCTGTGGGACCCTTTTCTAACAAATTATATTTAAATATGGATGGTTTTTACCAAAAAAAGTCAATGTTCTTTCCCTTGCCAGTGCTGACAGGATTTAAATGTGCTATAAACTGGTTTATTAGACTATGATATTGACTGTGACTTCCCTGGTTTTCCAGCAAGGTTAGCCCTTGTCTATGCAGACCAAGTGAACTGTGTTAGCTCCTTTCTAAGGCTAGTGTTTGAATAGTTTACTAGAAAGGAGCTAAGATGTTGTTTTGACCAGTGTGGACAGGACCTAACTGATATGATCTGCTATTCACCCAGGTTGCCTTCGCTTATGCATAAACTGCTAATTCTCCATGCCTTGCCGTTCTCTCAGAGCAATGACCACAGGAACACTAGCATTACATGGCAAATGTATTGTAGTACCCATAGACATTAGCGAACACCTCCTCATAGGCTCTTGCTTTTAATTTTTCTTTACCTTAAAAGCATCATTTCCCCAGGGACCGCAATTTTTTTTCAACAATTTCTCTTCATTTGCATAACAAGTTTGATTGTTGCTCTGTGCTTTTTTCTCTACTGTCCTCTCTCTGGGAAAGTTACAAAACCTGCTGTCATTCACATAAGGCTGCTGTCTCCGGGGAACAGAATTCTGCACCCCACCCACCTATTCAATGGAAATTTGGTCAGCGCACAGCATCTTCAGTTAGCAGATACTGCTAAGGGCTCTTGCTGTGAGTGAAATGGGGCAGTGATTCCCTGCCAGTTAGGCAGCTGTGGAGACCGCTCCCTATCATGCTAACCAATATTATTTCATTGTTTCCTTGTGCTCTCCTGTTGTCGATTGTCTGGAAGAGTTTACAATCTATGTCTCAAGGAGGGGCTGTCTTTTCATTCTGGGTCCGTACAGTGTGAAGCACAATGAGACCCTGCTCCACATCTGGGGCTCTGAGCTGCGGGGAGAGGGCTGGAGGGACTGTGAAGTCCTCTTTGGCCCCAGCCCTGGGACAGCCTGCCTGCACCCCAACTCTTCATCCCCAGCCCCGCCCCACCAAAAAGCCCACACCCCCAGCCAGAGTCCTCACCCCCCTGCATCCCAACCCTCTGCCCTAGCCCTGAGCCCCCTCCAACACCCCAAACCCCTCATCCCCAGCCCCAGCCAGAGCCCTCATCCCCCCACACTCCAACCTTCTGCCCTAGCCCTGAGCCCCCTCCAACACCCCAAACTCCTCATCCCCCCCGAACCCTCACCCCCCCCCAGTGTGTAATATAGGGAAATTGTTAAATGCTTACTGTTTCCAGTCCATTTTTACAACATTAAAAATATATATATAATCAGCTTACAAGGCAGGTGTGGGGGGGGCGGGCAGGACATGGACCTGTTCTGGTCACCACCAATAATTATACAGACCTGCCACCCCTGCTGAGGTGCTACTTCAATACAAATAATAGAGTTTCCACTTCCATATGCCCACCCTCCCCATCCTAGGCTCTCCCAAATTAACAGGTGAAAATAAAACCTTCTTTTTACACAAATATAGAAGTGGATTTTGGAAGTTCTTCTAATGAAGCCATGAATCTGGTTCATGCCAGATGCCTCAGGTTCAGTGGAGCCTAGAACTCCAGCAATTCCCAAAAATAGCTTGCTAAATACAACCCTTGTAGTAGTTACCTCCACCCCAGGATTATGGGATACCTTCAATGCAAGAAGAAGCACCAAGAGAAGGAGAAAATCATTTATAAAAGGTTTGTTAGAACTTCTTTCTGTGCTGGATGCACTCCCTAGCCTTGGAAGGGGAGGGATCAGACTATTAATCTGGGCTCAATTCAGTTTTCATTTTTGCTATAATTTTATCCCTGGGATAGCTCTGGGGATTCTCACTGTTTGCTGTATTGAGGCTGTCTACTCCAGGGGCTTGCGTGGGACTCAAGCCATCACTGCAAGGGTTTGGGATAAGATGGAAGAGGTGGTGATAGCTGTGGTGGGTTGTTTCCACAGCATAGTATATGAGTTCTCCACACTCCTGTCAGGCATTTTACCTGGGTATGGCATCTGATTAGGACTTTATGCCAGGCTGCCACCGAAGATCCACAACCAGGTCTGGGAAATTCTGACTTTGTACTAACTAGAGCTCTTCAGTGATTAAGATAGCATTGAAATAAAATTCAGTGTCTCCTCATGCCAATGTGCAGCCTTTGCAGACATCAGCAAACTTAGCCACCCATAACATAACCTCCAAACTGCAACAAAGAGCTACATTGGTATTAGGCTGCACAGCCCAGTAAACCCGCTCCAATTTCTCTATTAACACGTTCCACAGAGACAATGTACAAGCTGCCTCCATTACTCTGTTATTAAATTAGTCCCTAAGTGTTTAGCCACCAGTCTCTGAAAGTGATTTTCCTGCACTTTTAAAAGCATAAAAGACTTGCTTATCCTGTGCGAACAGGATAGATTCAGTCCCTTCTGCATAATGGCTTAGGAAAAGATTGATCTTCCTTCCCAATAGCAAAATGAAAGATGGACATGTCACCCCAGTAAGTACAAGGACACCACACAGCTGCAAGGTCAAAGTGCTACTGTTTTAAAATAATAAACACTTGAGTAATTATCTCTATCCTCCATTGTTTTCTCCCTTTATGTCTGCCTATCTATCCATCTTAGTGCCCATCCCCAATGTACTTAAATGCTTATGTTCCTTCCCCCAATATATTTATCTAACTCAGTAACTCCAGTGCAATGTGCTGTTAAAGGTCTGCTGCACTACACTCCTGGGGGTGATTGCAGTTCAGTGGCGGGTGAAGTGATCCCTATTTTAAGATGTGTATAGAACTTGATATGTAAGGGCCCGATGCAGCTCCATGGAAGGCAATGGAAAAAAATCCCACTAGCTTCACTAGGAATAGATCAGGTTCTAAGTGCTACAGAACCTGTTAACTATCTTACAGTGGTGCCACAAGGCCTAATTTATGAACAGTTGTGAAGTGCTTCGAGCTCCTCAGATGAAACTCTCTCTGTGTTCAAACTATTATTATTATATTAATGATGAAGATGTGCCGCGCTGTGCCATCTCCAAAGCTTACCTCTGTCTGAACCATGTGCACCCTGTGAAGTCTTAGATCATGCACTGCTCCATAAATATCCACTGAGTCCTTAGAGTCTAGTTGCTGAAGGATTCGATCCAGTGCAATGAATGTGCCTGTCCGACCAACACCAGCACTGAAAAGAGAGGGAAAACACAAACCCACTGGGTCAAAGCTCTCACCCTCTTTACATTTCACTCAGGCAAGGAACAGATTGGCATTGCTATAGATCCATCGTGGTCTTTGGATTAACTGCACTATACAAGTGGCAGCTCTAGGATTTCAGATGGTAATAGTTTACAGTGGAGGTAGATTTTTCGTTTGGAGTCATAGAAGAGCTAGTTGTGATATCTCCTGTTCCCGTTTGTCACTATGGATGAAGTTAGGCTGACATTTCAATATATCCAAATCTGTTTGTAAGGAGCCTTTAAAGTTGTTTTCTTTCTAGAGATGAACCGTTGATTCAGACTATGACCCTGAATATGGACCCAAATGGTTTACATTTTTGGGTGAGGTTCTTTGGCCTGTGTTATGCAGGAAGTCAGACTAGATGGTCACAATGGTCCCTTCTGGCCTTAAACATCTACGAAGATCTGGACACACATTTGCAGCTCAAATTTACCACTAGTTATGCTTCACTTTTTCTTAATTAAAAAGGGGTAATGAGACATTGGGCCAGACCCAGCAGTGCAAAGGAGACTTAAAAATCTGCCAAAAGGCTGCAGCTGAGGGTCCCCCTGGAATAGCAGGTGTGTCAGGGACAGTGCTGTAGTGGTCCTACCTGGAGGCATGACCTCCTGAGAGCTGTTATTCACTGGCACGAGTCGGGCACCCAGCATCTCTCAGGATGAGGGCATGTGTGTCAAACACTGTTCCTGACCACCTAGCCCATAGTCTGTCTATTAAAGCCTACGGCTGTTCCACAGAAATTTAAGCAAAAGTTACCCCCTGAGAGACACCAACATTAGAGATCTTTTAAATATATTTTATAAAACTCCTGAACCAATGATATCCTGCTTTCATTTATACCTGCAATGCAGAATGGTTGGTCCGGTGTCTGGAGTCCTGTTGATATAATCCCTTACAGTTCTTACAAACTGGATCAGGGACTGGGTGGTCTCTGGAACTCCATGGTCTGGCCATACTGTGTAATGAAAGTGACGAATGAGCCTCTTTGAGTCAAGCTGCTCTTCCTGTCAGATAAACAGAAATGTGGATAATCAGGACAGTTAAGAGGCAGATGTTCCAACACACCACGTCTTTGTAGTGAACATCATGTTCTGTTACAGCTGCCACTAGGGAGTAGGTCACTGGAGAGCAATCAGGATGTGTGAGGTTTAACCATGCTATGTTTTCCTGACAGATTTTTAAAAAATAAAATAAAATAAATGAACATACACTACAAATTTTAAACTCCCTTATTGTCCATTCCGGAAGTACTGACTCAGACAGCATCTCAACTATCAGGTCTCCGTAATACAAGGAATCCTGGTCCAGGGGCCAGTAATGATCGCACTTCACCTGTATGGACAAAGAAAAGAGTGTTTCAGTAATAACAACAGCTGGAGCCAACCTGTCATATTTAAACACCTTCTTATCTACTCAATTTTTGCATAGGGTTCCTAACTGTCCCCCGCTTCCAAGGAGGCAAGAAGCAGTCACGCATCAGTAGATGGACAATTAAGGCAGCTAAAATAATCCATATGCACATGTAGTCAACAAAAGACCTAAACACATGCTTAATTAAGTATGCAAAAGGTTCCATTGCGTTAGGCATTGCTTAAGTACTTTGCTATGTCAGGGCCTAAACAGCAAAAAACATTTCTACATACAGTTATGATTGCTTGCATTCTTTAGACTATGTTTAAAGCAGAGGTTGATCTGGGTGTTAGGCATTGCTTAAGTACTTTGCTATGTCAGGGCCTAAACAGCAAAAAGCTGCTCTGGCTTTTAAAAAAACAAAACAAAACAATGCAATGGACTCGGATGTAACCATTACCTCTGTGTGTCTATATGGGGGCATCAGGGAAGGAAATAATATTTACGGTTTCTACAGTTTAGTCACTTGCCTTTGTACCATACATAGAAGATGTTTTTATGGTGGCTCATATTCTGATTACAGCAGCATAAGTTTTATGAGGTTGTCATGGACAGTGAAATAAGTGAAAGGCCCAGAGAAGTTTCATAATTGTAATATACTAACCTTAAATAAATAGACCATGAAGTACATGTAATGCATGGTGCTTATCTCATGCTCTTTATTGATTTCCACCTTTATCCTCCCATATCCCAACCTTTTGTAAGTTGTTATCCCATGCAACATTATGTCTATCGACTGTGTTGAGAAGCCCTTATGTAAGTAGTCACGCAGAAGCCACTCACTGTGATTACAGATGCAGAATTAGGCCCTTAGAGATTGCAACATCTTTGGGTAATTGTTATATTTACCCTTTAAGTGCCATGTGTGCTTAGGATACTGTGTTTGTGCCGTGGGTTCTATTCTTAGCTCTCTCACTGACCTGCTGTGTGACCTTGGATTAGTCACTTCACCTCTTTGTGCCCCTGTTTCCCCACGTATCCTTTTTCTGTCTTGTCTATTTAGACTGCAAGGGCCAGGTGTTTAAAGGCATGCAGGTACCTAACTCCTACTGCAATCAAAGAAATTTAGGTGCCTAACTAGCTTCAAAAACCTGGTTCTAAGCTCGTAGGGGCAGGCATTGTCTCTCACTACACATCACTGCCTAGCATAATGGGACTTTGATCTCAGCCAATGTCCGTGGGTGTTAGTGTCATACAAATAATAAATACAAAATTTAAAAACAGTAATGAATAAGCAAGAAACCTCGCTACTCACTCGGCCCTTCTCGACACACTGGGTTACCATGACAATATTGTGAACATTCTGTTCCCATGCCATCTTCCAGAAATCATCTTTGGTGCCAGGCAAAGGGCCCTGAGTCGCAATGTATTCTCTGCGAAAATTATTGCCCTACAAATCCAGAAAATTCCAATTAGTTTCTATAATGCCAGAGAAAGAGACCTTATAGCAACTGCAAACAAACCACCACTGTTTTGGCATCAACATCTTCACTGCAGCCACAGCTTGAAAACTAAAGGATGCCCTAAACTCTGGAAGCAGAAGGCTGGTGGGAGCAGAGAGGAGGAAGAGAAAGTGCCAGTGTATTTAAATATTGCTGGAAGGTATTTATTATCATTAGTCAGAGATTTTTCATCTTTCTATTGTGTTCAGCACTGCCCGAGGCATTTTGAACCACTGGGTTTTTGTTTTGTTTTGCTGTTTGCCATTCATTAATTGAGCTCTGGATTGAAATCTGGATGGTTAGGGCTCTGTTATTATCAATCATAATTCCCTGGCAAAGGGCACAATTGTAATCTCAGCCAATTTCACCATAATACAAGGTGCAAACACTTTCAGGATGAAATACAAGTCCAGAAGTATGATCTCAGTGATAGCTGTACTTATTGCAGAAATTGTATAAAAACAGTGACCTTTCAGAAGTTGTCCTTGGCCAATTATAACAGCACTCTTATATAACTATAGCAATCCAGGGAAGCAGTTTTAAGAGCTGACTGAATCAGTCTCAGTTAACTGTATGGCAATCAGACATGGCCTTTCAGTGCACACACACACAAAAGCAGTTCTCGGACTTTTAATTAAAACCAGTGAACATATGAAAGGAGAATCTAGAATACATAAGAATCTAGCTACATGTTAAGTTTCACAAGAAGGTGAAATTACCACTGGAGAGACAAGAACTATAAAAAATACCATTGAGCCACTTACTGGTATGTAGCTTGCATTAATATAATCTGAGCAAGGATCATCATCTACGTTGGAAAGCTTCACTCTTGATGTATCATCTGGGAAGAAATGTATTACAAGAGGTTTATGCGTAGGTCTTGATTTTCATCCCTTTCGCATAAATGGAAATGTGCCCATGTAAAAATACTGACTGCACTTTCACAGTCAGAGTTGGCAGGTTTGTTTGCAAATGATAGCTACCCACATTTGCACAACACCTTTCACCAGGGGGGTTCCAAAGGATATTGCAGCCGATGAGCGAGATTGTATGCAAGGAGCTAGAACCACAGAGGTCCATAGGCACGTAACTGCCTCGTTTGGCACCTCAGTCCACAATATAGGTGCCACTGACATGCTCAAAACTACCGTTAAGCTCCTGCCTACCCCGGTAAGTGTCTAGGGGCAGGTCTTCACTACCCACCGGATCGGCAGGTAGTGATCAATCTATCAGGAATCGATTTATCGTGTCTCGTCTAGACACGATAAATCGATCCCCAAACATGTTGCCTGTCGACTCCAGGACTCCAGCTCGCGAGAGGTGGAACCAGAGTCGACGGGGGAGCTGCAGCGGTCGACTTGCCGCCGTCCTCATGGCCAGGTAAGTTGATCTAAGATACGCTGACTTCAGCTACACTATTCACGTAGCTGAAGTTGCGTATCTTAGGTCGATCCCCTCCCCACCCAGTGTAGACCAGGGCTAGGTTTCCAATGGTGGGCATGTGCAAAGCTGCCTAACAGATCATACCACCCCACAGCTAACAAACTGCTCAGACCTATTGCTCAAGCTGAAGCTCCAAAGCAGGATTCTCAAACTAGGGGCTCCCCCACCAATCTCTCATGTGAGGCCCAACCCCAGAGATGTGGGCACACACCTTCAGGATCAGCCATCACACGAACGAGAGTGTGAGCGTCTATCCCCAAATGTAGTGGCCAGAGTATTCACTTAGGGTGCAGGAGATCCAGGTTTAAGTCCCGCCTCCAATTATTTATACTAAGTGGAAAGCTCCAATAGGAGAGAAAGAGAGATCCACCCACAATACACAATGCCCTGGGGGCTAGGGACTCTCCTTGGATGTGGGATTTGTGGGTTCAAGTCCTGGTTTCAAATCAGAATGGAGATTTGAAAACAGGTCTCCCACATTCCAAGTGAGTGCTATAAACACAGGGCTATTGGCTACAATGGGGTGGGTCTCTCTTGTCTTTCAGGAGAATGGTCTGGGTTTCATTTGCTAGGGCATGGGTTTACCCAGCTCAGGTGCCTAATGTCAGGAGAGGATTAATGGTGGAGAATTCTGAGCAGAGGGAGGTGCTTCCCTCTGGCATGTCAGGTAAGTAGAGGCCCAGACCAATGGGAGCAGGTGCCTAAGTACCTTTGTGAATCTGGGCCCTAAGTCCTGTCTCCTTCCTTTTGCATGACACTGATGGTTTCACAGGATCCCTGTGATAGGTGCCTACCTCCCCTCATGCATTGATGGGGAGCCTAAATGTCTAACTCAGGATGGAGGGCTGGACAGAGTACCTACTGGGTAGGCACTGCACTGCCTAAGTACCTTTGTGGATTCCGCCCAGGGAGACTTCACCCCATTTTCCCACAGGTGAGCACAATCCCATTGCAGAGCACAAGCCTCTTCCCTGGTTGTGCTCTGGTGGATGCCAGCTACTTGAAAGAGGTAGGGAGTTAGGATAATGGTGGGACTGTGGCTGCATCCGTCTTTGCCCCTGACGGCAGAGCCAGCAGTGCATGGCGGAGAGCACACACTCTTCCCCTTGACAGAACAGCAGTGTCTCCACTTCACTGTGCAGCCCCCTGGGAAAATGCTGGGTGACTGAGCAAGACAGCATTCCTCCTGTGTCTCTGGCTGCAGAGTTGCCCGTCCAGAGCAGACTGAGACATAGAGGTACCATAGCGCCATACACACTTTGGGTACTTCTACCTGGCAGTTGGGTGAGTACTTCCCAGCATGGGTAGACAGACAAGTGCAACTCTGCTTGAGCTAGCGTGCTACAAATACAAACCCTTCCAGACCTACTGGGTATGTAGGTGGGTGGGTAGCCCGAGCCACTGCCCATGCTACCCCCAGCTACACTGCTATTTTAAGTGCACAAGCTAGCATATGTCTGTCTATCTGAGCTGGGAAGCACCCTCCAAGCTGCAGTTAGACATACCCACCGGGGGATCCCTTCACCACTACTGAAATGCAGTCATCTCTGGATAAAACATGCCAACTAACGACAGCACACGGCAATACTATACGGCAAGTTAGGACTGGAAATCAAGCTGACTGCTACCATAGCCCATTGAAATTGCAGGGGGCTATTTAAGGTGGGCTAATTACCTCCAACAGGCGTCTCCCAGGGCTATCCCTATTTTCATGTGCCACATACTGCCAGTATCTTTGTCTTGTATGAAAGAGGACTCCTTCAGGATTATCGCCTTTTGCCATGCTGGGGGCACTGTGATACTGCAGGCTCATTATAAACTCTGAAGGAAGCGACTGTCACCTATCGATGTCAAATAAGTGATTTGTGCCCACTGGACAGGTTTGAACTGACAACATCTGAATGACTAGGGAGAAAGTAGCCCTGCTGCTATCCGGTGCTGATCACACAAAACACACAAGACAAGGTTTCTATGATTCCTACTATCTACCCTGACAGAACAGCTGAAAGGCTAGAACAGCTGAAGCCTTTTATAAACAGAATGAACACTAGTCATTACGCCTCTGGTGGGAAGTGAAATTTCATGAGAGCTGCTGTTGTAAAGCCGCTCGTGGCCATACATCGTCAGCATCAAAGCACCAAGACTTGGCTTGGCAATGGTATTTCATCTCGGACAAGGAAAAACAAGGAAAGGGATATGCTACATGCCCCATCCCATCCAGAAAAGAAGTGAAAAATAGCTGGTGTGATGTAATATTATATATCCAAACATAAAACTTACAGGGCAATATATTATTGTATCGATTTTTCCCTCTGTTCTCTGGCAAAAGCGCTATGTCACATGATTGGCTTCGACCCACATCTTTTAAGTCCTGTAAAAGGCCGAAATGAATGTGAGGTGAAAATCACAGGATGCTACAAAACAGAATGTACAGCATGCAAGGCCAAGGAAAGGAACTTATTTTTATTATACTGAAATTAGAGAACTGGTGGCATTGGCTTGAGCCAGGCACACTGCTGGGAGGCACTCTTCAAGATTTGCCACACAGCTCTGCTACCACAACTCAGTCCTGACCTTCAGCACATCCTGGTGATCCTGTGTTGGGCCTCTCATGAACAGAGGCTGCCAACTGGATCAAGTTGTGGTTCTGGCAGCAGGACAAATAGGGTCTAAGCTGAGACTGTCAAACTCATTTTCACTTGTGTGAAGAAGACCAGGGAATGCATGTCTCTGGGGCTGAAGGGTTAGTGAGCCAGAGTTAGCACCCAACCAGTCCATTCAATAAAGAAATGGTTCCACTAGATTGGATTCGTACCTCATATTCCTTGGACAGGAGGTAGTTGGAATCTGCTTGGAGTTTGGTGAAGTGCGCTTCAAACTGATTTACTTTTATTGGACTAAAACATTCGACAGAAGAAAAAAGACAAAAACCAAAAACACTCAGTTACCCGAGGAGACAACAAGGACATTATTCATCTAATTCATTACAAAGGAAGATGTTTTAAATGAAGAAATATTTGCTTTTACCTGGAAATTCTCCGGCTCCTAGAAATAATTTCAAAAGAAAAAGAAAGAACTTGTCAGTGAGTGACTGGAGAGACTGTTTCATCTATGATGCCATGTTAAAACAATTCTCTTAGAAACAAATTTTGAGATTACCCTCTCTGCCCCAAATTCAGATGGACGGACAACGGCCTGTCCCTGCGAATGCTCAGCCTTGCTGTAGGTCGCTCTTGGCCATTACTGCAATACAAAGGAAGCTATTCTTACTTTGGTTTTAGTGCTATGTTCAAATGTCAACGTGAGTTGGGCAACAAAAGTATCTTGTGGCAGGAAATAAAGAAAAGGAATAAAAAGAGATGGCTGTTTCATTTGCTACTCTGAAATGTATCTTTGCAGTTGCAGAGTTTTCCTGTACCTTAGTTTGCTGCCATAGGACAATAATTTTATATCATATATAGAAAAAACAGTGTAAAACAGTAATGGCCTGTTTTTTACCATAAGAGACACAGCCCAAACTACCACTAAAGTGGGTATTAGCGCTAGTCAGGAATTTTTTAGCTGACTGATTTTTAGCTGATTCGTCAAAACTGAAACTTTTCATGGAAAACCTTTAGTTGGGAAGGTTTCTCAGGTCCAGGAGGGAATTTCCCGTGAGAGAGAGAAGCACCCACCCCAGCATAACCAATAGACCGATGACCAGGGCGCTCACCTGGTTTAGCAGAGACCCAGGTTCAAGTCTCTGGTCTGAATCTCACTCTGTTGGTTTTTTTTCCCTTGAAAATTTTAGAAAGGTCTTGGTTTTGTTCCAACATGGAATGAAAAATAATTTCAAATCCTCAACATTTCTGGTGACATAGAATTCTTGTTTTCCAGCCAGTCCTAGTGGGTGTCCTATGGCAGGATAAGGCCTAACCAACTGATCTGTAGAACATCCCTGTGAAGTAGGTATTATCCCTGGTTCCATGTGCAGATTGGGGAACAAGTTACTGCTGTGCTTTTCAGAAGCGCAGAGTGCCTGCAGCTCCCACTGGCTTCAAGTGTTGTGGGTAGGGTGACCAGACAGCAAGTGTGAAAAATCGGGACAGGGGTGGGGGAGTAATTGGCACCTATATAAGACAAAGCTCCAAATATCAGGACTGTCCCTATAAAATCGGGACATCTGGTCATCCTAGTTGTGGGTGCTTAGCACCTCTGAAAATCAGGCCATTTGGGACTTGTGAAGGATCAGAGCAGGAATTAGTGGCAGCACTCGGATAGATTTGGGAAGTTCTTGGAATTCATTCTGTGCTCATTCCACTATTCATGGCCAGTTTACACCCATCTGTTCTTGTGCCAACATTGTCCATTAGCTAAATAGCTCTTCTCTCTTCCTGGTGTTTACCGGCCATGAACAAATTCAGGTTGGAAATTAGAAGAAGGTTTCTAACCATTAGAGGAGTGAGACGCTGGAACAGCCTCCCACTAGGAGTTGTGGAGGCAAACAACTGAATCAGTGTAAGATGGAGCTTGATACATTTATGGATGTGATTATATAATGGGGCTGCCTGCAATAGCTAGGATCTGGACTTAGTGACTCAGGAGATCCCCTGCAGTCCTACATTCCTATGTTCCACTAAACCACACACACTGTCTCTCCATCTCTGATCACCATTTGTTCCCTCAGAAACCTCTCTTGTAAATGAAAGAAACATTTACCTATTGTATATGACACAGAAAAATATACCGACGTTCACTGACCCATTGAACAGAGCTCATAAGAAGAAATCACAATACAGTTGAGAAAACATGCACTTCCTATGATTTACATTCAAACTATGTAGAGCAAAAATAAATTAGAGGATAAGGGACATATTTTCAAATGCAGGCGCCTAAGTAGCAGCCAGGAGAAAATGTGTACACCTATTGTGAATGCAAAACCTGCATTTTACTCATGCATAATGGTAGCGGTGTATGCATACAGATATGTAGGCATGCATTTCTCTGTAGGCACAAACAAATGCAGGTTTTACACACAAGTGCACATGCTTTTTCATGGTCAGCATCTAGACATCTGCATTGAATTTGGGCTTAAGTGTCTAGAAGAAACTGCTAGAGAATAATTTCATGCAGACTAAGAATTAGAGCTGGTTGGAAAACAATTTCCAACATTTCAAAGAAAAATTAACTCCAAGCAAAATGTTGCATTTTCAAAATTTCCCACAGAATAGAAATTCCAAATTTTTTTTGACTCAGAAATATAAAAAAAAATTCATTTCAATACTGTAAAATGTTTTGTTTCAATAAGGTAGTTTTTTATTTTTATAATGTTAAAATATTATATTTAATATTTATATATATTTAAATTAAAATAATATATAGATGATATGCAATTAATATTATAGAATAAAAGTCAGTTCAAAATGAAATGGAACAAATAAGTCAAAATTAAACTTTTTGACATTCTTGAAAGAAAATGTTTCAATGTTTCCAAAATGAGAGGGTCAAAATGAATCATTTCAAAGTTTTCCCATCAAAAATGTCATTGAAATCAACAAGTTCTCATGAAAGGTTTAAATGAAGCCACATTTTCTGACAGAAAACTGCTCCAGTGAAAATGTGTTGACCAGCTCTACTAAGAACCTAAGGTCCCATTGCAGCCTTAAATCATGCAACTCCTATTAATCAGTGGAAATCCTGTTCCTTAATCAAGGGTAATATGGGGCTTCTTAGTTCAATATTCAATTTGTTCAAATGGTGAGGGAAATGGAATTAGGTTTTTGCTTTCCTAAATACAATTTAAAGTTTTCATCCAATTTTACACCTTCCTCAGTGTCTCAGATTGAAAATCATGTCTAATTTCATCAGACCTTGTGCAAGAAAAATTTAAAAAAGGGAGTTTCTACTTACCTAACTTTTTGTCTGTAGACAAATAAAGCAGTGACAGCCACCACCATCACAATGAGAAACAAACCAGCACTCACGCCTTCTATAACTCCAAACATGGGTTCTAAGATAGATAGATACACACACACACACAGAGCAAAGGAATTAGATACATACAGTGTTATCAGTTAAAGACACTGAAATAAATACAAAGGAACTTCAACTGCATATATATTTGGAGGACTGGGCTTTGATATTACTTCCTTAGTTTTTCAAGAACTTACACTGTACATCAGGTGGGCAAGAAACAGGTAGAAGAGAAAAAAGTTCTCTCCTTCCATAGAATGAGGGAGTGAAGAAACAGCCAGATTTCCCAGGAGTTCAGATCTCCTCCCCAGGCTACAGTAGTTCACTGGGTTTTTCAAACTAAGTCTAGGATAATTCACTGATTCAGTCCCATTTCAAGACCATTTACACTGGATGACAAAACCATTTCATTCTCACATCCAGAAAGGAACTGTTGTCTGGATTCAAGGGTTTTTTTGAGGCTTAATCAGTGTTTGGAAAGTATTGAGATCCTTGTATCAAGGGGCTATGCTATTATTTATTGTTTGTATTGTAGCAGTGACTCGAGATCCTCAGTCAGGGACCCCAGCTCTATTGGGCAATGTGTTCCTTCCCAAACAATTTATAACCTACGGGCTTATTGCTCCACCATAGCTGAGACCGGGGAACATGGGGGCTGGTTGTGGCTCCCTGATCCTGTGCTGCTTGGCCACGGCATAAGTCAAGAGTTGCTGAGGAGCAGGTCTAACTCATGCCACTGGCATAAAGTCCCTAGGTGACCTTACACTGTGAAGGATCAGCATAGTTCCGTCACACCTCGCTCCCACCTCTGACATCTCTCCTACACCCTGGACACATGGGACAGCAGGTGCAGGAGGTGGTTATACCATCTCTCACACCAGAAGAGAGCTCCCCTGCACCAAGGGAAATTTCCACTAGCCATTTCTGTCCACTTTGAGCAGCTTGAGTGGCAGAAAGCAGACCGGAGAATCTAGCCTTATGTATTATTTCTATCCCTAAGGATGCTGCACAGTCCTTGCTCTCTCTCTCTCTGGCTCCCTTTTAAAGTGAACGCCTATAATTTGTAGGAAGTTTTGTACTTCAGAAGGAAATCATGGATGGAAGGGGAAACATCACAGCTATTGTTTTAACCGACAGTGCTGAATACCGAATATTAACTGGCGGAGAGCTGAATCTCAAAGTAACTCAGTTCAGCAACAAGGTCCTTGCTGCTCTCTCCTACCCACTCCAGCACCAATGGGTGTCATACCCATGTAACTGGTACAGTTGGTATAGAATAAAGGAGAAACTCACCTGACTCAGTAGTGATTGGTAAAGAGAAAAAGGTATCTGAGAAGAGTGGCTCAGTGAATTCCCTCAGGTCTTCACTAAAGAGCTGGGTGAAAGCTCGGATACTGATTCTGGAAAAGCAGAAGGGTTTATTAGATCTGTTTGGGAGTTGGTATCAAACAGGAGAAAACTAAAGGTTAACACAGAAATAGCAAAATCACAAAACAGGGCTTCTGGACAACATTTACTAAGTACATTTCCTGTGTCTTCTAACTACTGTTATTGTTATACCTTTTGTTGTTCAGCTTCTGCTTTAGTGAGAGTTTCAAAGCCAATATTTTTAGCACCTCAGCAGTTCATTCCATTTTTTAGTATCTTTTGCTCAACAATATGTGGGGAAAATGAAAGAAGGACTAAATACTAGGTGACACACCATATTAAACTTGGGGAAAAAAAATTTCTGCCTAACTGTGTGATCAGAGGGAAGGCTTATATATCACAGTGTGTTCTTTGTAGAGGGCTGCAGTAAGCCAAAAAAACTGCTGACTAGCTGATCTATGGATATAACTGCCCTCAGTACTATCATATGGGGTCTTGGATTTGGATTACATTCTATGCTTCTGATCCTGCACACACCTTTGCATGTGAATAGTCATATTCAGGACCTACTTCCATCTCTCCTGATATTAGGCCTGTAAATGGACTACTTATGTGCATAAATGTTTTCAGGATTGGGTCTTTACCACTTTAGGCTCCTGGGGATCATGAAAGTAGTCCCATGAGCTGGACAAACTAATCACAGTGAGCAGCGTCTTTGTTGGATTTAGGTCTTTGCTATTTTCACAAGCTCCTGATTGCCAAAAATTTGTCACTGAAAATTCATCAACAAATCTGTTCACATGAACACATTGATTTGATTGGACACATGGTCACCTGGTAAGCTTCTGTTCTTTGACTGGATGAACGTAGTTGTTAAGCAGGTTTCTGATACAGATACACACAATGAACAAAATAAAAAATTCTGCAACATTCAATTGAAATTCACTGTTTAAGTCCATGAATTTTCCTCTCAGCAAACTCATTTCTAAGAGCATTCACAGAAAGCAAAAGGAGCTCAAATGAAATCCAAGCAAATTCATTAAAAAGCTGAAATGAGTGTCTGTGAAAGGTTTGTTGATCTAGTCACTCAGCTCTCATTGTGGCTTTGGTAACCTGTTGTGGAGGTTCCTGCCGGCCAGTTGATAGAATTTAGAATCAAAGAAGTTAAGAGGTAGAAATCTTTACTCACAGTAGGTCTCATTCTGAGTAGGGATAAGTGGGCATAATTTCCACTGAACCCAGCTAGAGCCCACTTGAAAGCTGCTTTCACTTCAATTGCACAACTGCCCCATTAAGTTTTTAATAGTCCACATTTAGTAGCTAAGCTTGATTTAATGCAGCACGGAAAAGTAATTACATTTAATGTGAAGCTGCAGCTTCTACATAAACATACATGGTATCCAGTTTGTCTGAAATACAAATCATAATTGTTTGGGGATATTACTTCAAATACTCTAGTTTTTGGCTAAAATCTAAGGCCTAGATGCTGGGTCACACTGCAGCTGCTTTCTGCTGTTCCCTAGGTGCAAAGTGGCCTTAAGGTAATTGGATTCAGCCCTTGGAGGTTCATGCCAGTGTAGAGGATGCAACAGGAGGTGTACAGGTGCTCTAGCAGCTCCCACACCATGCCCAACTGTGGCTAAATCTTCCCTTTGTCCTGGTCAGCCTCAGCTACTGTACAGGCTTCCTGAGTCTGTTGGAAGCTGGCACAGGGTAGAATGCCCTTTGGGTTGCTCTAATCTGCACTAGCAGATTGGCCTGGTGGAGCCTGTCCACAGAATTAGAGGAACACAAAACTACCTTTGTATCTCCTGCTCTCCCGTTTTACCTGTCCCGAATGCTTCCCTGACTCAGCTGCTGATCCAGCCCTTAAGTCTCTCCACAGAGAAATTAGCAACTGTAGCAAAGTTCCCCATCAAAGTAAAAGAGATAAAGAGGCCTTTTTACCGCACGGAGTTTTGCACATAATGAATTGTAGCATTTCCAGGCTGGTGAAGGAACTGTTTATACATTAAATATGAGATGGGGCAGGGACAAAGCTTTTATAAATTGCACAGTACAACACACAGCACACCATGTAATACAGGTTATTAATCTACGGCAGCTCAGGTACATCAGGCATCGAGATAGCATAGTACCTAATAATACAGCACACACACACACACAGCAAAATTACCACAATAAATCTAACCTGTAGGCAGTCCTGGGTTTCAGTGGCCCATCACAGAATTTCTGCTGATTGGGATCACATTTTCCTCCCAGACTTTCCATCTCAGCTCCAAGCTTAATGTCAAAGCTCTTATAGTTGCTGTCAAGGTTTTCAGCACATTTGCTTGCAAAATAGTTGGTCTGATAGACACGTATGGAATTGTTATGTTTGTATTCCAAGTAGGAAGGTAACGGGTGCTGCTGATCTGGCTTCAGTTCTTCACTGCCTAGGAAAAAAAATGGTAAAAAAAAATTGCACATCATATGCCACAGCTCTCGTGCTATTAGTGTATCTAAGGCCGAGGGCATCAATAGACATATTTAACACTTGACAAACTTCTGTACTTTGTCTGGGAGGTAACATGGTCTAGTGAATAGAGCATAGGACTGGGAATTAGCTACCAGGAATCTATTTCCAGCCTTGACCCTAAACTGTTGTATGACCATAGGCAAGTCACTGCCCTCTGAGCCTCCGTTTTCCCATCTGCCAAATTACCTTCCTTTGTAACACACCTGAAGGTCTATGGAAGAAACACACAATATACAAACTGTTATTATTAACTTTAACTGCAGGGGTCATTAGTAGCTATGTTATCTTTACAAACAACAGCTGGTCTGGTGTGGTAATCTGATCCCCAGGAGAAGAAGCAGAACGCAGCAGATTCCTACGGTAAACAGCAAATTCCTACAGATAGGAAATTCTGTGTTTCAAAGCAACCTGGCATTGTGGTTTAAAAAGCTTCTTACAGTCTGATAAAGACTATGCTATACTGTCTTCAAAATTGTTAAGCCACATGAAAGCCCCTTCTTTACAGAGACCTCTACAGACTCAAATTACTGAGTGTCCTAAAGAAACACTCTGTGCTTTTCTTAAGTGAGTGATGGTCTACAAACTGCTGACTTGTGGCACAATTCCTGAAATTAAGTCTTAGGGTATGTCTACACAGCAGCTGGAGGTGTCATTCCCAGCTGGGATAGACATGCCCATGCCAGCTCTGATCACTCTAGTGTGCTGAAAATAACAGCAGAGCCGTAGCTGCACACAGGGTGTCATATGGGAACCACCATTTGCTCCACTTGTTAGGGTGCTATCTCAATCACAGCTAGCGTGGGTATGTCTACCTGAGCTGGGAATGACACCTCCAGCTCCAATTTAGACATACCCTTAGTATTTTTGGACTGAGCCTACCTCAGGGTGTTTCAGGCACACTGTCTTCTATTTGAACCCACACTGCATGTTGGTCTATGGGGACATTTTTGGATCGATGCTGGCTTGCTTGGCTAGATAACTCAGGGCAGTTTGCTATATCTCTTCTAGATCCCATTCTAGAACAGTGGGCACAGGGAGGGTCTGATGCCTTGAGAAGGTTGTGTGAATCACCTCTGCTGCATAATTCTGCCCCCCCCAGCTTTCCCTCCTGCCATCTGCCTCCTTCCACAGGGGGTAAAAAAAAAAGTAGCCAGTGGGTACAGAGAATAGTTGCAATAGGAAATGATTGTAGTCCCCAGAAATGAATCCCGATGTTTTATTCTTTATGATAGTGCCTAAAAGGGCCAGCTGTGCTAGGCACTGTACCAATATATAGTGAGAAACAGTCCCTGCCCCCAAAGAGCTTACACTCTGACTAGACAAGAACGACACAGGGTGGGAGAAGAAAAGGATTATTTTTACCTGGGAACAGAGACACAGCGGAATGGTTAAGTGACTTACACAAGGTCACAAAGGGAGCTTGTGGCAATGTCAAAAATTAAACTCAGACCTCCTGAGTCCTAGTTTAGGGCTTTAACTGCAAGGCCACTCTTCTTCTCTACAGGATAGCACAAGGAAGGAAATATATATGCACTATATGGGGACATTTTCTGCTTCCACTTACACTGGTGTATGTGAGAGCAATTTGCCTCATGAAATAAACAACATGAATCATTTTATTCAGACTGTAAGCTACCTTTGTTTTCTAATAACGGCTTAGCAGGCAACACTGAAGGCAACAGAGACTGAAGCTGAGATGCACTCTCACCTGCTTCAAGTTAGTGCCTAAACTATGTTATTGAATCAGTGCATAGCAAGACAATCTGTCCCATTTCTATTCTCTGGGACATTTGCTTTGAGTTCTCTCATCTTCTAAGTAAGGAAACTGTCCAAACATGTGGATGGTAACATCCCAGAGATTGAAGTAAAACTCTGTCCTTAACTATGGTGCCAGTGGAGATGGTATGATGGGATAACATGGTTTTGGTAATTAAATATTCATGGTAAATAGGCCCAATGGCTTGTGATGGGATATTAGATGGGGTGGGAACTGAGTTACCCAGGAAAGAATTTTCTGTAGTATCTGGCTGGTGAATCTTGCCCATATGCTCAGGGTTCAGCTGATCGCCATATTTGGGGTCGGGAAGGAATTTTCCTCCAGGGCAGATTGGCAGAGGCCCTGTAGGTTTTTCGCCTTCCTCTGTAGCATGGGGCACGGGTCACTTGCTGGAGGATTCTCTGCTCCTTGAAGTCTTTAAACCACGATTTGAGGACTTCAATAGCTCAGACATAGGTGAGAGGTTTTTCGCAGGAGAGGGTGGGTGAAATTTTGTGGCCTGTGTTGTGCAGGAGGTCGGACTAGATGATCATAATGTCCCTTCTGACCTTAGTATCTATGAATCTATGGACCTCTGGATCTAAAAGCCTCTCCCTGCTGAGTTAAAGGACCAGGTTCATTGTCAGAAGCAGATCCATACACCTCTTCTGAAATCTGGCCAGGAGATGAGGACAAATACACTCCTTATGTTAATATGGGTTACAGAAAGAAACCTACTAATTCATAAAAACTTACCATCAGCCTCTCTCACAACCACAGTAAAGTATTTCACAGCTCCGTTGGTATCACTGAACCAGCTGCAGTTGAAAGTAAAGTTGATGGAAGATTTGGTAATGAGTGCATCCTTTTTGTTTACTCGGATGTGGGGAAGTGGAGGAGGGGGGCCTGGAAAAGAAGAGAGAGGGAGGGCGAAATAAAGTAAATCACCATCTATATATTTTTAATTACATAATAACAGTAAATGATGTGCAAATCTCAACAAAACTCAACCATTTAGACCCAAAGTCTCTCATATTATACTCTTTGCAGTCACAAATGCTATGTCTACACTACCGCGATAAGTTGACCTATGCTACGCAACTCCAGCTACGTGAATAATGTAGTTGGAGTCAACGTACCTTAGGTCAAGTTATCGTGGGGTCTACACCGCAGGGGGCTGATGGGAGAAAATCTCCCGTCAACTTACCTTACTCTTCTCGTCAGGGGTAGAGTTCAGGGGTCGACTGGAGAGCGATCTGCAGTCGATTTGGCGGGTCTTTACTAGACCCGCTAAATCGACTGCTGGTGGATCGATCTCAGAGCGTCGATCCCTGCTGTAGTGTAGACCTGCCCAAAGTGTATCCCTCTCCAGCAGAGAAGCTGCCAGAAGACATAACAGACCAGCGGTGTTTTAAACGTAATGACAGAGGCAGCTCCTTACAGTAGAATTTTTTGCAGAAGCTGCCCAGGATTGCATTAATGTCTCATTAAATCCATGCAGTCTTAAACTATAGCCGCTAAAATAGCATTTTCAGAGGTGGGTTCAATCTGGGTACTTTGAGACCACTAAGGCTGCAGATAGACATTTGCTTTGAAACATCTAGATTTCTCCCTCTCACATCAAATCGAACAATAAACAATGTCCAAGAAACAAAACACGACACTGAGTCAATTGAGCAAAGTATTTACATATAGACGATCTGATATCAGATTTATAGAATGGCTTCCATAGGGAACTGGCATTTGTATCTGCCATATGTCTAAACAAGCTATATGTTGAACAGTGATACATCAGGAACTAAACGGGAAATACAACCTAGACGGAGCTACTATAAGATGAGTGCATAACTGGTTGGAAAATCATCCCTAGAGAGTAGTTATGAGTGGTTCACAGTCATGCTGGAAGGGCATAACGAGTGGGGTCCTGCAGGGATCGGTTCTGGGTCTGGTTCTGTTCAATATCTTCATCAATGATTTAGATAATGGCATAGAGAGTACACTTATAAAGTTTGCAGACGATGCCAAGCTGGGAGGGGTTGCAAGTGCTTTGGAGGATAGGATTAAAATTCAAAATGATCTGGACAAACTCGAGAAATGGGCTGAAGTAAACAGGATGAAATTGAATAAGGAAAAATGCAAAGTACTCCACTTAGGAAGGAACAATCAGTTGCACACACAGAAAATGGGAAATGACTGCCTAGGAAGGAGTACTGTGGAAAGGGGTCTGGGGGTCATAGTGGATCACAAGCTAAATATGAGTCAACAGTGTAATGCTGTTGCAAAAAAAGCAAACATCATTCTGGGATGTATTAGCAGGAGTATTATAAGCAAGACACAAGAAGTAATTCTTCCACTCTACTCCACGCTGATTAGGCCTCAACTAGAGTATTGTGTACAGTTCTGGGTGCCACATTTCAGGAAAGATGTGAACAAATCTGAGAAAGTCCAGAGAAGAGCAACACAAATGATTAAAGGTCTAGCAAACATGACCTATGTGGGAAGATTGAAAAAATTGGGTTTGTTTAGTCTGGAGAAGAGAAGACTGAGAGGGGACATGATAACAGTTTTCAAGTACATAAAAGGTTGTTACAAGGAGGAGGGAGAAAAATTGTTCTTAACCTCTGAGAATAGGACAAGAAACAATGGGCTTAAATTGCAGCAAGGGCGGTTTAGGTTGGACATTAGGAAAAACTTCCTGTCAGAGTGGTTAAGCACTGGAATAAATTGCCTAGAGAGGTTGTGAAATCTCCATCATTGGGGATTTTTAAGAGCAGGTTGGACAAACACCTGTCAGGGATGGTCTAGATAATACTTAGTCCTGCCTTAAGTGCAGGGGACTGGACTAGATGACCTCTCGAGGTCCCTTCCAGGTCTATGATTCTGTGAAACGGAAAAGGAAAAAGAGGGGGGGGGGGGATAAAGTATATCTGATGCAAGCCTCTCAATGGAACACTAGAGCACTGTAATAGAGATTGCAGCTCAATGTTTTCAATAACCTATATAGCCACATATACTGTATCAGTATCTACTGTTTAATAGTCATGGCCAAAATTTAAAGGGTTTCCGTGTGGATAAGGAACCAATAGTTCACAAGCTTATTTGAAGCCTAGCCAGATAATCTTCCATCTGTAAGACCAGTCTGGAATTCTTGGGAGAGCTGGCTCCCTCATGGTATTTAGACAATCCTGCTTCCAAGCTCAACCAGAACTTGATAGTGCAGAGATGTCTAAAAATGAAAACAATGGAGAACAGTTAAGCCTTCAAAGAGGTTCTGTTGCTGTATCTGGTGATGCTCAGGTTACCTCTGATTTTATCTGAACTCATAGCATCTCTTGTAGTAGAGAAGAGACAGGGCTTGGTTGCAATTCATGTGAAGGGTGGGTTTTACCATGTTCTTTTTTCCCAGACTCTGGGCAGGACCCCAGCAATCATTGGGGTCACAGCTCTGGAATGTCTGGGTGGTTTTACCATTCCCAGTTCCAGCCCTAAGAGGCCCAGACCAGTGGCTGGACACCAGATAACCTGCCAGGGTTGTCAATGAACAGAAGAAAGAGGAATTGACATAAATGAATGGTCCCAAAGCTGGGTTAAAGTTCTCTTCCTTCAGAGGGCACTCATCAGGCTGTGGCCCTAATCCGAGTTCACCAACAGAGAGGAATAGTCTCCTTTTAAGGTGAGTCAGCATCAGGTCCTCCCTTCCTTCAGGAAGGGACCATTGGGCAGTGGCTGCCCAATGGGGCTCCTGCATTCAGCCATCCATTTTTCCAAGATCTGCTCTCCTCCCTGATTTGTCATCAGCTGAGCTAGGTTTCTCCCTTTTAAGTTCCTCCCTCCAATTCTGACATCTCTCAGCTGAGTCTCCATTAGCTTATTAACCCCTTATTGCTCAGTGTAGGATTTGTAGGGGTTTTTAGCGACTGGACTTTGTAGTTCTCCTTGGCTCTGTGCAGCCAAGGGGGGACTGGTGACCAGACCTGTCAATCACACTATACTTCATGGAACATTTGGCCTTGGGGGTAATTAAGGCTCTCTGTCATGCTATACCACACAGACTGGAGGTGACCCATGGATTGCCACAACTTGAGTGTCAGCAGCAGCTGCTGACCAGCCAAGGTGAAGAAGGGAGAAGGAGATTCCTGTGAGTGGCTTGTGCACAGTAGAGAGAGACATCACCATGCACAGAGCAGTACCATGCGGGCTGGCATTACCTCCCTCCTTGTGTATGTTGTTGAGTAGCTGCAAGCTGCCATTTACAACCCATCTGCAGCCCAAGGGAGGAGCCACAAGGGAGTCTGAGAGGAGTCTGCAGAGCAGTGCTCCTCCGTCATCTCCACTGCCCGACGCAAACTCATCATCTGAGAGAAGAGGGAGTAAAGCCTGAAGAAGAGCCACTGCCCCAACTTCCTGAAGGCTCTAAGTGGCTTCCCACTATTTTGACTTGGCGATGGCATTTGGTGAGAGGAAAGGACCAGGGGGCAGCAAAGAGGCAAACCCAGAGGAGAACAAAGGGTCAGTTGTAGGCTGCATGTTGTGCCATGACTGACAGATTATAAAACTTGTTTTCAAGTTTGTTCTCACTGCGTGAGTCAAATAAACCAGTTTTACAATAAGATTCACACAGTGATAAAAAATCCTTTAAAGAAGTTTTATAGTTTAAGAGCCTTATAATCTGGCACAGCGTGCAACTAAACACAGGTGTTCCCCATTTTGGTCACTGGTCACACATTTCGGTGGCTGGTGTGACACAACAGGCAGGTTTGGAGGTCGAAAAGTCTGCTGACTAACCAACAGGACCAGATGATAGCTTATTCCTGTTCACCTTATTCCTGTTCACCTTCTCCCTCCATGCCACTGTACCTATGTATTTGATACATCAAGGACTTACGGTCTATCATAGTGATGGTGCTGTCTTCAACTACCTCACTAGTCATGTCTGAAGACTGCACTTTGATGGACACCAAGTATCTCTTGTGGGGTACTAGCATCATGATGTTTTGCAAAGATTTTTCTTTCTCGATCCTTTTGGAAAACTCAACTTCTCCAGTGTCCATTTTTTTGCATTCAATACTATATCCATCGAAGTCAGAGTCAGGCGGGGTCCAGGAACATGCAATGGCAGTAGAGTTTTGTGGCCGGCAGTGAAGGTTTTGTATTCTGTCTGGTCCTAAACATGGAGGGGAGAGGTTGAAAAGTTGAAGCGTAATGTAACAGAGGACATGCATTATACATTTTGTGCTTACTCTATGGCTTGGCCATCAGTCTTAGCACTCAAGTCTAAATTAATAATTTAATTAGAGCAAAGGGACTAAGAATCAGGATTCCTAGCTCTACCGCACACTTGCTGAAAGATTTTAGGCAAGTCACTTGACCTCATTTTATCTCTGTAAACTGAATTAATGCCATTGACCTCCAAAGAACTGTGACTCGTCAGTAATTAACTGTAAAAAAACTTTTCAGATCTTCTGAAGAAAGGTGCAATAGGAATCCAACATATTATTAGAACTATGGTACAACTGGAGCTTAAATCTAGTTAAAAAATACCCCTCATCATACAGCGTAATTGAAATGCATACTTCTTACAATGAAATGTCCATATCATATAGCACACACTCTACAGTGAAAGGCACAAATGTTTAACATGCTATTTATAAACTTCTCTTTTTCCTTTCAGCCTTATTTTCCACAATTGTCCAAAGAAATACATTACAGCTGAAGAATCAAATACTGTACATTGCAAAAGAGGGAGCTAAAATAGCAGGAATTAGTAATTTACCCCTCAGCTCCTTGTAGCAAAAATACAAGGTTCATCATCTTCCTTTCCAAATGCAAACAGATGGACATCACACCAAAAGGACTGAAAGTAAAAAATCCATTACAATCTACATACCGCACAGACTATGCTGACAGCTTGTGCCACACACTCTCAAAGAAACTGCGGAACCACCTGATCAACATCCTCTACAGCAAACAGGGAAAGATTAAGAATGAGCTCTCAAAACTGGATACTCTCATAAAAAAACAACCTTCCACACAAACTTTCTCGTGGCTAGACTTTACAAAAAGTAGACAAGCCATTTACAACACACACTTTGCTTCCCTACAAAAGAAAAAGGACACTAAACTATCTAAACTACTACATGCCACAAGGGGCCACAACAGTGGTTCCCTTAACCCACCCAGCAATATTGTTAATCTATCCAATTATATTCTTAGCCCAGCAGAAGAATCTGTCCTATCTTGGGGCCTCTCCTTCTGCCCCTCCACCCCCACGAACGTGATACAGTTCTGTGGTGATCTAGAATCCTATTTTCGATGTCTCCGACTCAAGGAATATTTCCAACACATCTCTGAACAACATACTAATCCACAGAGACCTTCCTACCAAGACTACAAAAAGAAGGATTCTGGGTGCACTCCTCCTGAAGGTCGAAACAACAGACTGGACTTCTACATAGAGTGCTTCCGCCGACTTGCACGGGCTGAAATTGTGGAAAAGCAGCATCACTTGCCCCATAACCTCAGCCGTGCAGAACACAATGCCGTCCACAGCCTCAGAAACAACTCTGACATCATAATCAAAAAGGCTGACAAAGGAGGTGCTGTTGTCATCATGAATAGGTCGGAATATGAACAAGAGGCTGGTAGGAAGCTCTCCAACACCACTTTCTACAAGCCATTACCTCTGATCCCACTGAGAGGTACCAAAAGAAACTACACTGTTTGCTCAAGAAACTCCCTGAAAAAGCACAAGAACAAATCCGCACAGACACACCCCTGGAACCCTGACCTGGCGTATTCGATCTGCTACCCAAGATCCATAAACCTGGAAATCCTGGACGCCCCATCATCTCAGGCATTGGCACCCTGACAGCAGGATTGTCTGGCTATGTAGACTCCCTCCTCAGGCCCAATGCTACCAGCACTCCCAGCTATCTTCGAGACACCACCGACCTCCTGAGGAAACTACCATCCATCGGTGATCTTCCTGAAAACACCATCCTGGCCACTATGGATGTAGAAGCCCTCTACACCAATATTCCACACAAAGATGGACTACAAGCCGTCAGGAACAGTATCCCCGATAATGTCACGGCAAACCTGGTGGCTGAACTTTGTGACTTTGTCCTCACGCATAACTATTTCACATTTGGGGACAATGTATACCTTCAAATCAGCGGCACCGCTATGGGTACCCGCATGGCCCCACAGTATGCCAACATTTTTATGGCTGACTTAGAACAACGCTTCCTCAGCTCTCGTCCCCTAATGCCCCTACTCTACTTGCACTACATTGATGACATTTTCATCATCTGGACCCATGGAAAAGAAGCCCTTGAGGAATTCCACCATGATTTCAACAATTTCCATCCCACCATCAACCTCAGCCTGGACCAGTCCACACAAGAGATCCACTTCCTGGACACTACGATGCTCATAAGCGATGGTCACATAAACACCACCCTATACCGGAAACCTACTGACCACTATTCCTACCTACATGCCTCCAGCTTTCATCCAGACCACACCACATGATCCATTGTCTATAGCCAAGCTCTACGATACAACCGCATTTGCTCCAACTCCTCAGACAGAGACAAACACCTACAAGATCTCTATTAAGCATTCTTACAACTACAATACCCACCTGCTGAAGTGAAGAAACAGATTGACAGAGCCAGAAGAGTACCCAGAAGTCACCTACTACAGGACAGGCCCAACAAAGAAAATAACAGAACGCCACTAGCCATCACCTTCAGCCCCAACTAAAACCTCTCCAATGCATCATCAGGGATCTACAACCTATCCTGAAGGAAGACCCATCACTCTCACAGATCTTGGGAGACAGACAGCCCCACAACCTGAAGCAAATACTCACCAGCAACCACACACCACACAACAGAACCACTAACCCAGGAACCTAGCCTTGCAACAAAGCCCGTTGCCAACTGTGCCCACATATCTATTCAGGGGACACCATCATAGGGCCTAATCACGTCAGCCACACTATCAGAGGCTCGTTCACCTGCACATCTACCAATGTGATATATGCCATCATGTGCCAGCAATGCCCCTCTGTCATGTACATTGGTCAAACTGGACAGTCTCTACGTCAAAGAATAAATGGACACAAATCAGATGTCAAGAATTATAACATTCATAAACCAGTCGGAGAACACTTCAATCTCTCTGGTCACTCTATTTCTGACCTAAAAATGGCTATTCTTCAACAAAAAGACTTCAAAAACAGACTCCAATGAGAGACTGCTGAATTGGAATTAATTTGCAAACTGGATACAATTAACTTAGGATTGAATAGAGACTGGGAGTGGATGGGTCATTACACAAAGTAAAACTATTTCCCCATGTTTATTCCCTTCCCTCCCCCACCGTTCCTCAGACGTTCTTGTCAACTGCTGGAAATGGCCCACCTTGATTATCACTACAAAAGGTTTTTCCTGCCCCCACTCTCCTGCTCACCTTAACTGATCATTCTTGTTACAGTGTGTATGGTAACACCCATTGTTTCATGTTCTCTATGTATATAAATCTCCCCACTGTATTTTCCACCAAATGCATCCGATGAAGTGAGCTATATCTCATGAAAGCTTATGCTCAAATAAATTTGTTAGTCTCTAAGGTGACACAAGTACTCCTTTTCTTTTTGTAAATAATATAAGATCATTTAAAAAGTTCTAATTAAAGGAACTAATTAAAGGAACACATTTTGACACAGCACAAAAATGAAATTAAATCAAGGCACCATTGTCAAACTCTAACTTTCAAGGTGAAAAGCTAGAGATGCATGTAAAAAAAAAAACAAAACACCCCAAAACCAAAAACCAAACAACTAAAAACATTTGTATAATACTTGGAAAAAGGTCTAACCCAGGCGTTGGCAACCTTCAGCACGCGGCCCATCAGGGTAATCCACTGGCAGGCCGTGAGGCATTTTGTTTACATTGACCGTCTGCAGGCACAGCCCCCCGCAGCTCCCTGTGGCTGCTGTTTGCTGTTCCTGGCCAACTGGAGCTGTGGGAAGTGGCAGCCAGCACATCCCTGTGTCCCGCAGTTCCTATTGGCCAGGAATGGCAAACCGCAGTCACTGGGAGCTGCGGGAGCCATGCCTGCAGACGGTCAACATAACAAAATGTCTCGCAGCCCGCCAGTAGATTACTCCGATGGGCCGTGTGCTGAAAGTTGCCGACCTCTGGTCTAACCACTGTTGTCCTCTGAGATGCTAAATGTAAAAAGGCCAAATTTTTCAAAAGTGATGAATAATTATAGGTACTAACTTCTGCCACCTTAAAGTGGCCAGATTTTCAGAGAGTAGGTGCTTAGCACTTTCTGAAAATTAGGCCCACTTAAAAAGTTTCGAGACTGGGGCATCCCAAACCATCAGTCACTTCTGAAAATCTTGGCTGGATCACTCTTTTTGAAACAAATCATCTTACAGTTGCAAAGTATCAGCTAAGGAGTACGGTGACCCTACCTAATAAACATGTCCATAATGTTAAGGCCTTTACATTTCCCTCCAGCATAAAATCAATGCAAGGAACAAACTGATCACAGACCTCTGCAGGAACAAAAGTGACCAGTATTTTCCTTCTAGAATGTGACCCTGTGATTTCCACACACTTATATCAGGTATGAATTTCCACTGAGAGAAGTCACAGAGTACATAGTTAATTTTTTTGGTTAAGATTTTGACCCATACTCTGTGTGTGTATGTACACTCACGTACACACTTACCCCCCCCCAAAGTATAGACCAAACTTTTCACCAAATATCTCTCTCTCTATGTATGTCACTTAGCATAGCTTTTTCATGGCTGCTCTCATCCACCCCCTGGGCCCAACTCCTTTGCAAACATAGCCCAGTTTTGCAGGTCTTTTATGGAAGAAAGCTAACAGGGCTAAATGGTGTGTGCATATGAATTGCCCTTTCTATTCCTCTTACCCCTCTACATGGCACTATCACTAATAACAGGTTTCAGAGTAGCAGCCGTGTTAGTCTGTATCCGCAAAAAGAAAAGGAGGACTTGTGGCACCATGGAGACTAACCAATTTATTTGAGCATGAAGTGAGCTGTAGCTGGTGCCACTAGTACTCCTTTTCTTATCACTAATAAGACTTTTTGCTGCAGTTTCACTGCCTCCTGATGTGATTAGGGGAAGAAGCATAGCAGCTAACATCTTTATTCTGTCCTTTTACTTCTCCAATTAGCACTTTGAATTCAAGTGGCAAAAATTTGCTATTTTGTCGCTTAAAATGTTTTCAAGGTGTAACATGCAAAGAAACAAAAATGAAAGTTTAGGCCGTCTAGTTTACATTTAGCAGTTCGAATCTGCAGTTTATCACAAGACTAGTAATTCAGCTGAATAATCAGAAATGGAAACCACAACACAGTCCTCTCAAGGCTGAGAGGACAAAAGTCACATGAACTATGTGTGAATCTGGTTTCCTGTGTAACATATGAAATGTCCATCTCAACAGGGCATGTCTATGAAGTATGTATTTCACTGTGCAAAATATGTGTTTTAGTTACACCATGTGAAGTACAACATATGACCCAAAGTACAGATTACTGTATGGTCCAAAATGTTCCCCATGGTTTAGCTATTCTGTCCACTTCAGGGCAGTCTTCTCATCAGACTGTTCATGAGATCAGCTGGACTCAGATAAACATGGGTGGAAGCCACAAACATTGACAAACAGCTATTAAGAGGAAAGGAACTCTTTGACTTTACTTTTTCAGATCTACTATACCCAAGGCCTTCTTGTGCCCCAGGAACACACTTCCTTTTTGATTGCTCAAAATATCTTGATGGACCCACTCCAAATTTCAGAATCTAAATAATCCTGAACTTCAAAGATGTTTGGATCTGAATCAGCAGACAGGCCAGAGCAGAGCAGCAAAAATTGAGAAAAGGCTTAGAAAACCTGACCTTTGAGGAAGTTAAAAAAAACCTGTGCATTTTTAGTCTTCAGAAATGAAGACTGAGCAGGGACCTGGTAACAGTCTTCAACTATGGTAAGGGCTGTTATAAAGGGGACAGTGATCAATTGTTTTTCATGTCCACTGGAAATAGGACAAGAGGTAATGGGCTTAAACTGCATCATGGAGATTTAGGTTAGATATTAGGAAAAACTTTCTAACCATAAAGTTAGATAAACTTTGGAATAGGCTTCCAAGGGAGGGTGTGGAATCCTCATCCTTGGAGGTTTTTAAGAACAGATTAGACAAAAACCTGTCAGAGATGGTCTAGGTTTATTTGGTCCCACCTCAATGCAGAGGGCTGGACTTGATGTCTTCTCAAGGTCCCTTTCAGCCCTACATTTTTCTGATTCTATGATAAATCGAAACCTGGAACCAAATAGTCCAGAATTTCAGGAATGTTTTGATCTGGATCTGAATTTTGCAGCTTGTGTTCATTTCTAATCTTTACATACTTGCTGTAGGGCAGGACAAAGGAACATTTTGATTTCTACTTGACTCCATATCCAGACATTCTTGAATCAACTAGTAGAAATTAATAAATGCTTAATTGGGATGGGTAAGATTTAACTCATTGGCCGTACTGTTTCAGCATCATCTCCAGATGAGCAATAAGGGTTCAATAACAAATGGGTTCCTACTTGTTCTCACAGTTCCAGACAGTGATTGACTGTATGTCTTCCAGGTGTTGCCGCTGACGCTCCTGACACTGAAATTATAGAGCCGCCCCGGTCGAAGGCCATACATGATGCGTCCCTTTGATCTGCTGTTGCTGTACGGGTTGAAGACTGTAAGGGGATCTCTCGGGAACCATTGCAACTCAAAGTCATCATAATCCGTCCAGTCTGGGGGACCCAGCCAGGTGATTGACAGGGAGGTGTTTGCAACATCAGCAAATGATACAGCACTAGGAGGACTGGGTGCTAGACACAAGGGGCAAAATGAAAAGAAAAAGTCTCATGACATTTGCACACAGGATGGGTGTGTGAGACAAAACAACCATTATCTTAGACTTCTTCATTTCTCTCCGGCTTCTGCACAGTAACATTGATAAGAAACAGGACACCGAATAAACCAGTCGGACTCTGATTTATTTCCTGCCATTAATGTAATACTATTTATGATGGTCTTACTTGTACTTTTCTATGCCTTTAATAATTCATGCAATAAAAATCTTATCTCAGAATAAATCCATCACATATCAATGAACTGCTGTAAATTCTGACAGTTGGGAGCAAAAAGCCACTGCAGTTCTTTACCTGTTCTTCCCTCAGTCTTTGCTGTATTGGTCAGGTCACCGCTGTGGGTCACTACAACCAGGGTGTACTTTCTGCCAGGAACTAGGCCCAGGAAATGCCACTCTCTCAGGTCTTTCCCATGCCTTGTTTCCTTCTGTGTGCCATTTGGGTTATAAAGATTCAGTTCATAATAGTCTACATCTCCTGATGCTGGTCCCCATGTGAACCACAGACTGCCTGTCATGTTTCTGTTGGAGCTGTTGAGATTAATAACTGGGGCTGGAACTGAAAGAGAGGGTACACAGTTACTACACACTGAACATTTTGGGGAAGAATAGTGCTACGGTAGTGCTGTGATAGTGGCCATATAAAGATCTAGATATACATAGCACAGGTGGCCAAAAAACAGGAAACAAATTTCAGGAATTTCAGTGTGTGTGTGTGTGTGTGTGTGTGTGTGTGTGTGTGTGTGTGTGTGTGTGTGTGTGTGTGTGTGTGTGTGTGTGTGTGTGTGTGTGTGTGTGTCGGGGGGGAAGGGGGGAGGGAAGAGGAGGAGGGGGAGTAGTGGGAGATTAGAGGAGGTTTTGGGGAGTAACATAGCTCTTACAAATGCCTACAACACCCTGCCACCTGGCAGTGGGTAGACAAATGGTAAGCTGAAACTAATGCTAATCATGAAAAGCTTTTTCATTTCACTGTTAGCCACCTTGTCTTCTCCCTTCCCCGTTTGTTTTGCCCACTTGCTGCATCTTATCATAAACCAGTGCTGTAAGCTCTTTGGGGCAGAGGACTGACTTTTTATTTATACCTATATAGCTTCTAGCACAATAGGGCTCCTGCCCTTGATTGGGAAACCTAGGTACCACTGGGCCGCAGATAATAAATTAGGACAATATTTACTTATTTATTATCTGAAAACAGTTGTCACATAATTTAGAATTTAGCTTTCTTTTAGATAATGCCTTTGATGTATAAAGACAGCTTGGATACTTCTAACAGCTTTACTAGACTCTAGTACCAGCTTTTGGCTATTAGATTAGCTCACTGATGTCCTTAAGGAAGATTTCATTGGGGATGGATTATCCTGCTAGATGCTCCTACCTGTTCTTCCAAATACGGATGACTCATTTGTGAGCTCTCCACTGTGGGTAACAATCACCATTTTATACATCCTGCCTTGCCGTAAGTTCTGGAAAGAACACTGCTGAAGGTTCTGGTCTCCTGAAATTCTGTCCTGGAGGGATTTGTCTGGATTGTACAGAAAGATATTATAGGAGTCCAGTTCTCCCTGGGAGGTAGTCCAGCTGAATGACAGGCGTCCATTGGTGTTTTCTGTGACCTTCAGATTTGTGACAGCAGCTGGGACTGGAAACAGGGATAAATATAGGAGAAAATGTCAGAGATTCTAGTAACTAAGCTAAATCTCAGTTAAAATGACACTTATGACTAGAAGAAGTTTCTATTAAGCCACTGAGAACTACATTCATATAATGTAAAAGCACAAAAACAATGACGTCCAGAAACAAGATGAAAACTTTTGTAAGTTATAGATGCCATTTAGCAACACACATGTAATATGTATGATAACCAAGGGGCTCAATCCTCCAGTCTAGACTCACACAAAACTTCTCTTTAACATCAATGTGAAGTTTTGCCTGAGAAAAGGTTGGCAACACTGGCAGTATATTTGTATTCAAGTTGGGCTAGGATCCTATATAAGCCAAGTGAATTTAAGGATAGACAATAGAAAGAGTTAACATGGCTATATAATGGACATGCAGAGAGATTCTTAACTATAGCAACACTCCTCAACTCTCTGCTTCAATATACAATGCACTACAACAGGGATCAGCAACCTTTGGCACGTGGCCCATCAGGGAAAGCCCTGGCAGGCTGGGCCTGTTTGTTTACCTGCCGCGTCCTCGGGTTTGGCCGATGGCAACTCCTACTGGCTGCGGTTCGCCGCTTCAGGCCAATGTGGAGGCGCAGGCCAAGGGATGTGCTGGCCACCCTTCCTGCAGCCCCCATTGGCCTGGAACGGCAAAGCAAGGCCAGTAGGAGCTGCGATCAGCTGAACCTGCAGACACGGCAGGTAAACAAACCGGCCTGGCCCACCAGGGGCTTACCCTGATGGGCCGCGTGCCAAAGGCTACTGATCCTTTCACAACAACCTGGAAAATCCACACCCCTTTGGAAGCAATTTTCAATTTTTTACATTAAACGTATCTCAGAAAAACGATGCATTGATTCAAGGAGACTGGTTCCTACTGGAGCTTTTTGGATAACTAGATATTTGAATGAATCATTATATTCACCCCATATCTTACTGCAGATACTGTAAATAATGCTGCAATGCTCTACCTGTTCGGCCTTCGGTTTCTGCTCGGCTGCTGAAGAGCCCACCGCTGACTGTCAACATTTGCACTTTATACTTCTTGCCTGGTATTAAATCTTCAAATTTGTGCTGTTTAGCAGTTGCTGGCTCTGATTTATTGCTCAGAAGGATACCTTGCTCAGTCAAAAGCAGGATGTCATATCTCTCAGCCACTCCAGGACCACTGTGCCAGGTCACTAACAAGGAATGACTGCTGTAGGCATGATCTGCAAATAAACCCTGGACAGAGGAAGGAACTGGGAACAACAATTAAAGAGATTGTGAGGTTAATTTTGTATCACTTAATATGTGTTTGTGAATTAACATAATTAACTGTGAAAAATATTTATGTGTGTCGGCTCATACCGACGCATGTGGTGTATGTGTGTATTTGCGCACACACAGACAGACAGACAGACAGACAGAATTCCTACCCAAAAACTACTTTCCGTAATTTAGGGTAAGATGTATTACAGGGATCTTGTAATTATCTCCAAACCAGGCATTATACCTCCTGGAAATTCAAAGTGAAGGTTAAACTTAAAAAAAAAGGAGTATGAATGTTCTTCTATGGAAATGTATCAGTAGGGCACCCAAAACAACCTTAACTCTGCACCACGTACCATGCAGTCATGACATAAATTATGGTTAAGGCACTTTAGAACTTGTAGATTAGATTAAACGGGGTTTAAAGAGACAGATTTTTTTTGTTCTACCAATAGTGGTGAATTGAAGTCATTTCTGTTAGACTCTGCTTCATAAAAATGGCTAAACACCTCGCTTTCACAGTCTGTGTGCAACACTCCCACAGCATTCGAAAAGTTGCCTGTTATGCACATCTCTGTTCATTGCGTCTGCCCTATATAGAATTACACACATTTATTAAAAAAAAATTAAAATAAATAATATTTGGGGAGCGTATAGAGCATGGAATGCAATGTTGGAAGGCTGGCTAACCCACTAAATGATACAGTTTTATAGCTTTATATGTCATCTGCACCTCCCCAACTTTGAATTTCCTCAGCATGGGAGAGACCCCAGCAGGCAGAGAAACCAGCTCTCGGACAAACTCCCCACAACTCCTAGTGGCTGGAGGGTGGAAGGGAGGTGTAGGGGGTGTGCTGTGCTCTGGCTACCCGCAGCTGGCAGACAGCCCCTTGGGAATGAATTAGAGAACTGTAATCTCCTCCCCTCCTCTCCCCCGTTCTCTGCTCCATGGAGCATAAATTCATAAAGCAGACTCCAGCCCATGACTATTCAATGTTGTTCTAACAAAAGTTGCATACTTGTTTATATAGTCATATCTAAGAAATAATAAAAGATCGTATGAAAGCTGGGGCCAAAGTAGTGACTAGGCTGCCTACTCTCCAATATCACATTCTCACCCTCTTGTTGTAGCAGTCATTGTCCCTGGCTGAGACACTTACAACCCTTCCCTTGGCCTCAGGTTACATTCCTTTTTCCTCCAGTGTGTAAAGTAGCTAAAGCACACCAAGGCCAAGGTTGGGTTGGGGAAGCAATGGATAAGAGGAGGTGTAGTGGGGTGGTTTCCAGAGAGTCATGGTGCTTGGGACAGCAGAGAAAGGGATGATCAGGAGAGGGCTATTTAAAAAAAAACATTGAAGGACCAGAAAGACCAGAAAGAGAGAGAATTTATTTAGCTTTTATACTACAAAGAGGATATGTGTGAGTGTAGTGTGTAGTGTGTATAAATAGCTGAAAAACCATCACAGGTTTCAAAGGAATATAAACAAGTATTAAAACGCAAAGAAACAACAAAACTGTCAAAATAATAGACAAGACAGGCAAGTACGGGATGACAGAAAACATCTTAGCCAAGGGCTACTCCCCGCAAAAGCCCAGTCCCAAAGCAAAACACAGGCTCACACAAAAAGAGGAAGAGGATTTAAATCATGATATTGAGTTGCATCTCTTCCATTGTCTGGGAGCCCCTGATCATGCAGTGGGCTCTGCTAGCACACTGTGTGGAGTCCCACCGGCTCCTTTGGAATTCCAGGCAGGCATAAGAGGCTGCATTAGCAGATCCCATGGCAGAGTTTGGATTGGAGGGCCCATTCTCACAAATATTTACTCAAGTAAAGTTGCCCACATGAGAAGTCCCACTGACGCCAATGTGATTATTCACACCAGCGAAATTACTACCAGGTAGGTTTGCAGGATCAAGCCTTCAAACTCTTTGTGACAGAGACCCATCTCCTTACACATCTGAGTCTCCCCAGACACTTTGGGACACCATATAGACAAATAATAAAATACTGTTATAAAATAGTACTAATCTGATGGGAACGTATGGCACTTTTTGCCCTTTTTCCACTAAGAAACGTACTTGTACGTCCGAGAGCCGTTAAACTGTTGTGCAGGGTGCCGCTGTTAGACTGTACCACAACCCGGTACTGCTCCCCTGCTTCTAACTTGCTGAAGGTATGCTCATAGACAGGCTTGGAGACAGTCTGGGAATCAAGCTGATAGTTCTGATGGAATAGTGTCACTGTGTAGGAATCAACATCTCCTCCTCCAGGAGTCCAGTTCACTCTCAGGCTGTTTGTCATCCCATTGGCTGAAACGTGAATGTTTTTGACAGCACTTGGAGCTGGGGAAAAAAACCAGAAAGATGGAAACCCCAGCTCAGAAATTTTCATTCCAATCAAATATTTCAAATACTGGTATGTCTGTAGCTGCAGCAAATGCAATTCTGAAGTCTACATCAGCAATAAGTACAAAAGGAAAAGAGACTATTGTACTCATGAGGGGCCTAATTTTGCAAATACTTACATGTATGTGTAACTTTACTCCTGTGAGTAGTCCCACTACTTGTGTGAGTGAAGCTGCAGATGTGTGTAAGTATTTGCAGGATTGTGCCCTAGCAATGTACAACACCGTACCTCTCTCTTTCTCTTTATTCATAAGAAGAATGCTATATCTTTCCAGAGACAATAAAGAAAATAAAAAAATACTGTTATCGTTGCTTTGTCTAGATACCTTTATATTCTGCAGATAATATTACACAAGGATCTTTCTTCTGAGAATCTCAAAATTCTTTACAGATGATAATGCATTAAACGTCACAATTTGTTTGTAGTTATGTAATATACTTATTTTACAGATGGTAAATTGGGGAGCTGACTGAGATGTTAAGTGATTTCACCAAGGTGACAAAGCAAACCAGTGGCAGAGCTGGGCATAAAAGAAATCTGAAATCTTCACTCCCAATGCCCTCCTCTAACCAAGAAATCACACTACCATCCATCACTTAATATGATAGTGGATGATTGTGACATTTGTTTATTAAGGGAAGCTCAGTTTAGCTGAAGTATTGATGTGGCTTTCAGTGACATCTTGCATTTCTCTGACAGTATTACAGCTGGGTTCATTGTAGACTAAGGAGCTCAAGTATGATTGTGACGCAGTCTGGATTTGCTGAACTCCCAGTTTTTTGCTCTCCGGAATGAAGAAGCCCGAAACCATGTTTTAAAAGCTGTTTTCTCTTACCTGTCAGTCCTTCTATGAAAGTGGCACGTTGTGTGTCTCCACTGATTGTCAAGACAAGAATTTTGTACAGGCGCCCTGGGGTTAAAGCTGTGAACCTATACTCCTCAATGGTGTTTCCAAGGAAAATGGGTGGAAAGACCTTCATATCATTGAAAAGTAACTGAATCTCATACTGATCGACATCCCCCTCAGCCTTTGACCAGGTAACTTGCAGGTCTTCAGTGCTTCTGTTACTAAGAGTCAGTTCCTTCACTGACTCCGGCACTGAAAACACAATAGAAAAGAATAGCAAATAAACTCTTCAGGTCATTGTTATTCTGACCACTGCCAAGGAACGTGACTTGACATACCTCTTGTGATGTAAACCTTAGCATGCAAAATGTTATTGAAACTAATGGAACCATCTTTTTGCTCTGTGTTTGTACAGAGTCTAGCACAATGGTCCATGACTAGGGCTTCTAGGAGCTACCACAATACAAAAAATAAAATAACAAATAAATGAATAAAAGCATGGATAACTCTCTTTCTGCACCTCCAGCCTGTCACATGAAAGAGAGAGATTCTATATCTGTTGTCATTGCTTTTAAAACATAAATAACAGATTGACATGGCAAAACTGTACAACTTTGATTTTAAATATGCTATATTTTATCTCAGAGTTTACAACCCTAAACACACGTATTTTTTTTTAATTTTCTGCATATCTTTGACTTAGACATCTATTGTAACCTAGATGCCTCCTTTGATCTTTAGAGCGACACACGTTTGAAGAGCCAAGCTATCAGCATCAGATGGTAAAACAAGACTTCCTTTTCACCTGTGTACTGTAAATAAAAATGCCCTCCCTCCAATCAGAACTCCAGGGATGTTCTCCAGGGTATTTACTCACTTGTTCTGCCATTGACCCTTTTACTAGTCTCATATTTTCCACTTCGTGTGCTAACAGTTACGCTGTATTGCCTCCCCGGGACCAGTTTAGTGAACACACATTCATTTTCATCCTTGGGGACACTTTTTGTTTGGTTGAAGTCATTGTTGTTCTTGATGATCACTTCATAATTGTCAAAATCTCCAGTGGCATGTAACCAGGACACCTTTAAATAGTCACTTCTTGCTGAATTGCTGACAGTAAGTCCCTGCACGCTTGAAGGTACTGGGGGGAGGGAGGGGCAGGGAAGGGGGGAAGAAAAGAACACAGGCAAAGAATTAGGGATTCTGAAACAATAAATGTGTCACACAGAATATCCAGAGAAAGGTAACTGAGCACAGGCACTGCCATACCCAGATTAGCTCAGTGGTCAAATATCAGATACTTCAGAGAGAAGTGCAAAAACCCTTGCAGCCGGCAGTTATTGAATAGCCTGTCCATTGGGAACATTTCTTCCTAACTCCCATTAATTAGGGCTTGGCTTATGATGTGAAACATGAGGGCTGATCCCTTCCAACAGTGGGGTTTGATTGTTTTAATTCTTGCTATTGTAACTCTGGCTGTTCTTGTTATCCACATACAAGTCCAATCCCTTTTGGAATCCTACTACACTCTTTGCTTTAATGTTATCATATAGCAATGAGTTTCATAGGCTAACTCTGCAGTGTATGAAAGAGTATATCCTTTTATTAGTGCTAAATTTGCTACCTTTCTGTTTCACTGACTGTCCCCTTGTTGTTCTATTAAGAGAAAGGGGGTTATTTTGCATATCTCTATCTTGTCCCCCCTTATTCCTCTGCTCTCTCTCAGGTAAACAGTCCTCATATTTTAAATTTCTCTTCAGATGGAAGTTTTTCCATACCTCAGATCATTTCTGTCACACATCTCTGGCTCTCCTCTATTCCTGTTATATCCTTTTTGAGATAGCATGTCCAGAAATAAAGGCGGGAGTTCACTTATATTATGGCATTATATTATTTCCAGTATCACTTTCCATTCCATTCTATTTGTATCTGAACATTTTTTTGCCTTTTTTGGACCCCTACTGCACAGGATAGTACATGAAGGGCCAACTTACAGGGTCTGGGGAACAAAGTGCTTGAGTCAAAACTGTCATTTAATCTCAGCTCACCATGAGGGCTGCCAAATTTGTACTAGATTTCGCCCTTTCACAGAAGCAAAAGCTCCTTATCCCCTCACTTATGTTGGGGTCAAAATTACTGCCCTGGAGAAGATCACAAATTATTCTAGCTAAGGATGGCCTTCCTATGCACTCACATTTTTTACTCCCAATCCTCCTTTGGTTACAGTGAGGCTTTGGGCCAGATCCTCTTCGCATTGAACTTAATTGTGGTTTTGTCACTGACTGAAATGTGAGGAAGATCGGGGGTCTGATTCTCATTTATGCTAAGGCCACTTTACATTGTCAGTGTGGTGTAAAGTAGTCCTACAGTCATAAATGAAAAGCAGGCCCTCAATCTTAAGCACTGTAGTTTTAGGACTTGATCTTCCAATCTAGCTCCTGTTTTGGTTAGCCATTACTGCTAGCACAGATCATCGCAAAGGATTGAACATGGGAGATGTGTGTGACTGAATCCACACACAGTCCCCTTTCTTTCTGTCCCCTTTACCTGTTCGTTCCCAGCTGAAGGAATGATTTTCATACTTCCCACACTTTGTGATTATTGTCACATTGTAGAGCCTGCCGGGAACCAGGCTGCTGAAAGAACATTCACTGAGGGCTCTGGAAATGGTTAGAGTCTGAACCGTCTGGCTGTCATGAGAAAGTGTTACCAAATAACTATCCACATCTCCAGTTGCTGGTAGCCAGGAAACACTGAGGTAGTCGCTCCGTCCCGAATTATTCACTGTTACTCCGCTCACACTGGAAGGAACTGCGCAACAAAAGGAAAAAGCAGCAAAGAAGTTTTAAATAGCTTATTCCAATTGTTAAGGGCAGCAGGAATGTGTGGAATGTGATCAAGCAAAACAAAAAAGGCGAGATGTCTTATTTAGCATCAGAAAGCCTTCCACTCCAAGTGAGTAGCAAACATCTGAGTTTCTGAACAAAGACAGTGAAGTTATTGTCTATGGTGGTGAGGTCAAGGGTCTGATGGCACGTCTAATATCCTAGAGTGTTAGCTATGATCCTAGAGTGCTATTCCTCACCAATAAAAATAACCACAAATACCTTTATCATTTTGAGGCCAATGCAAAGATTTATTTCTAATTATCAAGAGTTTTCTACCCCCTAGTGGCCAAAAATAGGTACAAAATTGATCTGGTTCTTTTCAGTGATGCAAGATGTGCCAGTGTGTTTGACCCTGCCAGAACTGGTGACATTTTAGGTAATGATCAGGAGTATTCTGGAGTTAAATAACTTTATTACGACAGATCCTTACTAGCACAAATTGGCATAACTCCACTAAAGTCCATTGCAGTTAAGCTAATTTACACCAGGGGAGGATCTGACCCATTTTCTGTCATGGTCACTATTAATTAGGAAACATTAAGAAATGTTTTCAGCTTCCCAACTTTTCAGTGCTATTTTCTCACTGGTTAGTTTTTTCATGATTTTACCTGAAAATATCACAGGTTGTTTTCATGAAAAACATTTGGGTCAAATCACAGAATGTTTGGGTTTTGCCAGATTCACAAAAACTTGGTGCAATTTTTCCCCACACAGCTCAATATCCGAGAAACTGTTGTTGTTCTTTATTGCTCATGAAAGATTCAGAATTCTATGGCTCCCATCACTGGAGTATCTAATGACCAACAAACACTTTTTCCTCACAACAACTCTGTGAGGCTAGGGAACGGAGGCATGACCTGTGCAAGGCCACGCATGGGAGTCTGGCACAGAACCCAGATCTTCCAGTCTTAGTCCACTGACTTAACCATGAGACCATCCTTCCAAATGAGTTCAGCTTATGGGAGTTTACACAGATATGGTGGAACATTTCCTTCCCCTTCCTTACCTGTCCTCCCTTCTGCAATCGTCTGTCTGGACGATATCCCTCCACTAACTGTGGTAACGACCACGGAATAGAGTCCTCCGGCTTTCAGGGAGTGGAAGTGGTATCTACTGGTCTCACTGGAAACACTCTCATTTTTAATGACAACATTTTCGTGAATCAGCAGCACTTGGTACGACTCTACATCTCCCAGCGCCCTTGTCCAGTTGGTGAACAAACTGTTGGTTGTCCCCTGGTTTGTCACATGCAGGCTAGTCACCTGAGCTGGCACTATAATAGGAGAATGTCACGGTGTAAGTACACAGAAACAAACAAATCTCCCAAACAGAGTTTAGTCACACTGAGGAAGTGCATCAAAAAAGCAGACTCAACAGGACTAAAAATAAACTAATGGTGGACTCCCAGACCTGCTTCCTGTCTGATGGACTGTGGTTTGTGGGAACCCATAAGGGCTTCCTGGTTTTTAGCACTACACAGAAAGGTCTCCCAGGCTTTGCTTTCCTCAATCAGCCCAAAATGATTCAAGAGAGGAGGGCTGGAAGGAATCCCATTTTATAAATGTCATTCAGATAAAAACAAATGACTTAGAAGTCATTTGTGTTTGTGATGACTACTGAACTTGCACAGAGCTCATCCCATTCCTAGCCAGTGGCAAACCAATTACATAGATGCTCAAGATCTAACTAAGGCAACACCTTTCATCACTTTAATTTTCTGAGTTACTGGGACATATAATCTTTCTAGTCTCACTTGAATTTCTTTTCCTTCAGAAGAATTTCATAGCATTGACTCTTCTAACATTTAATGATGGATTGAGGGGTAGCAAAATGTTACCTTTAAAATAAATAGGGGTGGGTGAACTTGTTCAGACAATAGAAAAAGGGAGTTGAACATTTAGCCCAAATGTTAACAAAAACCCAATGAACCCCTTTTTAAGGTTTGACCAAGTTTGATTAAAGTATGAAAATATAGTTACTCATTTTTGAATGCTTTCACATAAGTGTTCAGTCAGACTCAATCTTCCACAATCTAAAAGCCTTTTAGCTTTGGAAAATTCAGATCCACACTACAGATTTTGCTTTATACCTAGCTCAGAGCCTAAATACTATGGCACTGGTCATCATAAACATGATTAGGCATATTGATAAAACAGATCAGATTAGGTTAGATTATTCAGTGGTCTGAACCAAAATCTTGGGTCCAGACAGGCTTGGAGTATGGGGAAGTCTAGATTTGAATTGGAACTTCACCTCTCAGGCCGACCCGTGCTCTGCAATGGCTCTACCTGATTTTTGCACGAAAGGCTCTTCTAGTGATATTTCAGCTTTTGAGTAGATGGCTGAATTTAATAAGCTGTGTGCAGCGCTTTTCACAGTCTTCCATCAGGCCTCTGATTCAGGGCCTCGGGCATTTTTGGGGGATCGGATGAGACACCTCAGCCTCCCTGGAAAGACAGTGTTATTGATAGGGGAGCGCTATAGTGGAATGGGGAAAGCTGTGTTTGCGTTGGTGACAGACACACGGCATGGTTTCCTATCGCCAGGGAAGTTCTGGCAAGGCTGAGTTCTCTCATCATCTTTGTTCCATATCTGCACTGATTGGTTGAGGGATAAGCTTGAAGAGGCAGCTGTCAGTGGCGTTGAGCTGAACACCATATTCTGCTTCGAGATCCTGAATACACCAACAACATTGTTGCGTTGGCTCAGTTTGGTGAATCGTTGCAGCTGGTGGGCGGGCTGGTCATGCAAGAAGCAGCACACATGGGTCTGGTTTTTAATCCAGATAAAACTAAATCTCTGTCCATGACAATCAAGTGGCCTCCAACTCCAGATTACAACCAGCTCAGTGTTAACCTGTCCGGATGGGACATCGAGCAGGTGGCAACTGTCAAATATTTAGGTTGCCATCACAGACAGTGCTGGGGGATGCTGAAAAGATGTGGATACACATATAGCAGCAGCTGTTGCCATGTTTCAAGCTCTTCAGTGCCTTCTGTAGGGATGTTGTGAGTCCATCAGGCTTCTGACGATCTACAGAACCAAAGTTATACCAACTCTATTGTATGGAAGTGAAATGTGGGCACTGAGGAAGGCTGAGAAACACTAGATGGTCATTTCAGTACTCATCATCTTTGTCAGCTGCTTCATATTAAGTAGCAGGACAATATCAGAAATGAGGATATTTGAAGATGAGCCCAGCAACCGCTTCCAACAGCACAGGTGCAGTTTCAGTGGCTTTCTTGGTATGGAGATATTACTAGAATGGAAGACCAAAGAATTCTGAAGTCTGTGTACCAAAGATTGCAGCAACATGGCCAATGAGCACATGGACATCAAAAGTTTTGATGGCACGACAAGACTGCCAGTGATGAACATAAACAGAATACACAACCAGACCACCTTAAGCAGCTTGCCAGAGCTCAATCTGGGTGGTGCTCAATTTGCATCCCCTCTAGTTGGTTCAGCAACTACTTGATGAAGGAATCCATCAGCTATCGCATCTAGGAAAATCTGAGCCCTATTATTATTACTATCACTTGTCCTCCAGTCTATAACTGGAAAGTTAAAGTCTCCCATGATCATGCAGTTCCCATTAGTATTTACTTCATTAAAAACATTAAAGAGGGCTCTATCCATATCCAACTTAGATCCCGGCCGTCTATAGCACACCCCAAGTACTATCACATGGGAAGCTCTAGTAGTTTTCTTCCCCAATGTTATTTTTGCCCAGACGGACTCGGTCTTATCCATTCCATTGCTTCTTATTTCTTTACATTCTACTTCATCATTGATATACAATGCTACTCCACCACCTTTACCTTTATTTCTGTCTTTCCTAAACAGCACATACCCTTCAATAGCTGTAGTCCAGTCATGACTACTATTCCGCCATGTTTCTGTTATCCCTATAATATCTGGTTTCACTTCCTGCACCCAGTATTTCTAATTCCTCCATTTTGTTACCTAGGCTCCTCGTATTGGTGTAATTTTTGCTCTTTGGCCTCACTCACATTCTTTACCTGATTAGGCACGGACATTCTACAGCCAGTATGACCTATTGGACTGGTATCCACACTGCCCTTCCTCCTTATGTCCATTCTCCTACCCACGGCTGTATCCTTTCTTACTTTGTTTTCTTCCCTCTCAATGCTAAAATCCAGTGTGGAGATTACCTGGACATCTCCCAACCATCTCCTCCAAATTCCTAGTTTAAAGCTTTCTGAATCAGTTGTGCCAGCCTCCATCCTAGAAGTCTATTTCCTTCTCTACTCAGATGAAGTCCATCCCGAGAGAACTGTCCTCTGTCCATGAATGCCTCCCAGTGGCCATACATCCCAAAGCCCTCCTTATAGCACCACTGCCTGAGACATCTGTTGATAGTCATAATCTTGTCACACCTTTGTTGCCCTTCTCTAGGAACAGGCAGAATCCCATTGAAGATCACCTGAGCCTCGACTTCCTTAAGTGTCTTCCCCAGCCTGGCATAGTCTCCCTTGATACGTTCCAGTGAGAATCTACCGGTATCATTTGTTCCCACATAAAGGACAATCAGTGGATTCTTTCCCGCTCCCTTTAGGATCCTTTTCAACCTCAGGTCCACATCCCGTATCTTAGCACCCGGAAGACAGCACACCCTTCTATTCTCTGGATCAGCTCTGGTTACAGGCCTGTCTATTCTTCTCAGTAAGGAGTCCCTGATCACGTAGACCTGCCTTTTCCTGGTGACGGTGCGATTCTCTGGTCTATCCCCTGTTCCCTCTGTCTGCAAGTTCTTTCCATTCCTATTCTCCCTTGTAATCCTCTTCAACTCATCTTGTATCCTCCTGGGGCTCATATTTGGTGGTCTCCATTGACTCTTCCCCTTTTCCTATAGGACTAGCCGCTCTTCTCTTCTTCCTTGCCCTTCCACCTTCAGTGACCATCTGCTGAACCCCTTCTTCATTTTCCAACTCTGCAAACCTGTTCTTGAGCTCTGTTTGTCCTTCACTAGCCCATCTTTTCCTCTGCCTGGTTCTCTTAGTCACATGCTTCCACTGTCCATTTTCTTCACCCAGCAGTCTCCCCTCAGAATTCTTCAGTCCTGCTTCCATCTGCAAGTCTGAGCTTTTCCCTTCAGCTACCTCATGTTTTTGCATAATCCACTCGGACCCCCTTCTAAACTCGACCAGACTTTCCACCTGCCTCTCCAATCCTCGTATCTTTTCTTCCATCAGCTCTATCAGATGGCACTTCATGCAGATAAAACTCTTTCCAGGTACCCCCTCCAGGATCATGTACATACCGCAGCTTCCACATCCAGTTATCTTCATTGTGTCTTCCTCTACATGGGTCACTCCCACTGCTGCCTCTGTATCTGTCATAGCCTTCCCACCTAAATCCTGTTAATCTGGGAAACACAAACCACACCAAAACACCACCACCCACAGCAAAAGGTTTGCCAGCTGTAGCTGGGAGTCTCACAGATACAGGCTTTCTCACAGGTCTTCCAGTATTTCCTACTTCCAGTAAGTCCAAAAATATCATCATCATCATCATCATGGAAAATCCCAAAGGGATGTGACCACCTTGCTTTTGTTGAGTAGTGAGGACCTCTTAGAAGAAATGGTCGTAGGGGACAACCTAGGTTTAAGCGATCATGAGCTAATTCAGTTCAAATTGAATGGAAGGATAAACAAAAATAAATCTGCGACTAGGGTTTTTGATTCCAAAAAGGCTGACTTTCAAAAATTAAGGAAATTAGTTAGGGGTGTGGATTGGACTGAAGAACTTGTGGCTCTAAAGGTGGAGGAGGCCTGGGATTACTTCAAGTCAAAGCTGCAGAAGCTATCGGAAGCCTGCATCCCAAGAAAGGGGGGAAAATTCATAGGCAGGAGTTGTAGACCAAGCTGGATGAGCAAGCATCTCAGAGAGGTGATTAAGAAAAAGCAGAAAGCATACAGGGAGTGGAAGATGGAAGGGATCAGCAAGGAAAGCTACCTTATTGAGGTCAGAACATGTAGGGATAGAGTGAGAAAGGCTAAAAGTCCAGTAGAGTTGGACCTTGCAAAGGGAATTAAAACCAATAGTAAAAGGTTCTATAGCCATATAAATAATAAGAAAACAAAGAAAGAAGTGGGACCGCTAAACACTGATGATGGAGTGGAGGTTAAGGATAATTTAGGCATGGCCCAATATCTAAACAAACACTTTGCCTCAGTCTCTAATAGGCTAATGAGGTTCTTAGGGATAATGGTAGGATGACAAATGGGAATGAGGATATGGAGGTAGATATTACCATATCTGAGGTAGAAGCCAAACTCGAACATCTTAATGGGACTAAATTGGGTGGCCCAGATAATCTTCATCCAAGAATATTAAAGGAATTGGCACATGAAATTGCAAGCCCATTAGCAAGAATTTTTAATGAATCTGTAAACTCAGGGGTTGTACCGTATGACTGGAGAACTGCTAACATAGTTCCTATATTTAAGAAAGGAAAAAAACGTGATCCGGGTAACTACAGGCACGTTAGTTTGACATCTGTAGTATGCAAGGTCTTGGAAAAAATTTTGAAGGAGAAAGCAGTTAAGGACATTGAGGTCAATGGTAAATGGGACAAAATACAACATGGTTTTACGAAAGGTAGATCGTGCCAAACCAACTTGATCTCCTTCTTTGAGAAAGTAACACATTTTTTTAGACAAAGGAAACGCAGTGAATCTAATTTACCTAGATTTCAGTAAGGTGTTTGATACTTTGCCACATGGGGAATTGTTAGTTAAATTGGAAAAGATGAGGATCAATATGAAAATTGAAAGGTGGATAAGAAATTGTTTAAAAGGGAGACTACAGCAGGTCATACTGAAAGCTGAACTGTCAGACTGGAGGGAAGTTACCAGTGGAGTTCCTCAGGGATCGGTTTTGGGACCAATCTTATTTAATCTTTTTATTACTGACCTCGGCACAAAAAGTGGGAGTGTGCTAATAAAGTTTGCGGATGATACAAAGCTGGGAGGTATTGCCAATTTAGAGAAGTATCGGGATATCATACAGAAGGATCTGGATGACCTTGTAAACTGGAGTAATAGTAATAAGATGAAATTTAATAGTGAGAAGTGCAAGGTCATGCATTTAGAGATTAATAACAAGAATTTTAATTATAAGCTGGGGACGCATCAATTAGAAGTAACGGAGGAGGAGAAGGACCTTGGAGTATTGGTTGACCACAGGATGACTATGAGCTGCCAATGTGATGTGGCCGTGAAAAAAGCTAATGCGGTCTTGGGATGCATCAGGCGAGGTATTTCCAGTAGAGATAAGGAGGTGTTAGTACCGTTATACAAGGCACTGGTGAGACCTCAACTGGAATACTGTGTGCAGTTCTGGTCTCCCATGTTTAAGAATGATGAATTCAAACTGGAACAGGTACAGAGAAGGGTTACTAGGATGATCCGAGGAATGGAAAACCTGTCTTATGAAAGGAGACTCAAGGAGCTTGGCTTGTTTAGCCTAACCAAAAGAAGGTTGAGGGGAGATATGTTTGCTCTCTATAAATATATCAGAGGGATAAATACCAGGGAGGAAGAGGAATTATTTAAGCTCAGTAGCAATGTGGACACAAGAACAAATGGATATAAACTGGCCATCGGGTAGTTTAGACTTGAAATTAGATGAAGGTTTCTAACCATCAGAGGAGTGAAGTTCTGGAATAGCCTTCCAAGGGAAGCAGTGGGGGCAAAAGACATATCTGGCTTCAAGATTAAACTCGATAAGTTTATGGAGGAGATGGTATGATGGGATAACATAATTTTGGCAATTAATTGATCTTTAACTATTCATGGGAAATAGGCCCAATGGCCTGTGATGGGATGTTAGATGGGGTGGGATCTGAGTTACTACAGAGAATTCTTTCCTGGGTAACTGGCTGGTGAATCTTTCCGACATGCTCAGGGTTCAGCTGATCGCTATATTTGGGGTCGGGAAGGAATTTTCCTCCAGGGCAGATTGGAAGAGGCCCTGGGGGTTTTTTGCCTTCCTCTGTAGCATGGGGCACGGGTCACTTGCTGGAGGATTCTCTGCACCTTGACGTCTTTAAACCATGATTTGAGGACTTCAATAGCTCAGACATAGGTGAGAGGTTTTTTGCAGGAGTGGGTGGGTGAGATTCTGTGGCCTGCATTGTGCAGGAGGTCAGACTAGATGATCATAGTGTCCCTTCTGACCTTAATATCTATGAATCTAATAGGTTCTGGTAGTTGAAATAAGGTTCAGATAATCTGAGGTCTGGGACGCTCATCCAAACCTAGCTTCCAACCTTTTTGAGTTTGCTCATTACAAGTTATAATTTAATGCCTAATGTGTATTACTCCTGCCTGATTTGTCCACACACATGAATTCACAATTAGTGCACTGTGACACTACACCCTTTCCTAGGAGAAGGGGCCTGAAACAGAAGGAAATTAAATCCTAGCCATTTAAATCACAAAATTGAGTAATGGAGGCTGAAGTCAAGACTTCTGCACCTTGGAAGGAAGGATAAAACTTTATTAAGCTTTACAAAAGGACACGCTCAGTCTTATGGGCCTACAATTAGACTAACTGCACTCACAGTATGTTTTTATCCTGTGCTATGCCTAAAGGAATTCCCATTTTTAAGGCCTTGCCTGCTCAAAAGAATGCATCAGGCAGGCATAGCAAAGAAATAGGTTGGATTTAAACTTAGACACAGGCAGAAAAAAGTAGTGGTTTTGGTTTTTACAAAAGCACTCCCAACAGTCACTTCAATTTTGGTCGTGTTGCAGCTGGGGTTTTTTTAATCAAAAAGGCAGCAGGATTCAAAATATGTTTTGAAGGTCACCTCCATTTTGTGTCTGCTAACTTTGAAATGTCCCCCTTCAAACAATTCTTTCCCATTTTTCCCCCCAAATGGTCCATCTGTTGAGGAACAAATCAGGAAGCTAACGTTCCCCAAGATATTAAGTGAAAACAGGACTTATTATCCTCATCCTACGTAGATTGATCAGACATTACAGAAACATTTTAGATACCATTTTCCATCAGGAACTACATATCCATCTTAGAAAGCCATGGAAAATGGCAGAAAAAGAGACTGGATGTTCTGAGATATATTGCAAGACACACAAGAGATTTAGAAATGTAGCATTTCTATTAAGAAAATGTACACAAGTTCAAGGGTGTTGACATCTGGACACTGCTTTAATACAATTCAGTACAAAGAAAGCAACACGTCATTATTGCTGGTTACCAGAAGTTGGGATTAGAAGTGGATTGACAGTGTGTTACCTGTTCTTCCCTCTACTGAAGTCCAGTTGCTTAAATCCCCACTAATGCTAGTGACTGTAGCTGTGTATTTCCGTCCAGGTACCAGACCACTGAAAGTGTATTCTTTAGCTTCTTTCACAAGAGCCTTGTTTATGACGGTAAGATCCCTGTCTCCCAGTGAAACCACATAACTGTCCCATTCTGCAACAGGGGTCATCCACATGACACTAAGTGAAGATTCATTAGCATGCTTTACCCGGAGCTGAAGAACAGGCTGTGGAGCTAAGGGAAGAACATGAGTATAGCAATGAGCAAAGGACTTTGCAATGGACACACATGCCACATCTTGACCGCGCTGCTGTCGGGAGCTAGGCTAGCAATAAGAGAGTAACAGAAATTTTACTACTCATGGGGAATGGCTTTGCCTGTGGCTGGGGAGTAAATCTCACAAAATAACTCTGCAATGGTCAGGGGCTACAAACAGGGACATAAAACAATTATACTAGAAAATAGATATAGGGCAAAATGTAGCTGTGACAAACAGTCATGTCCAGTGATGAGCTGCCAAAATCGTAACAACCGGTTCCCTTCCTCACCTCACGAAGGGGTCGTGGCCCGCCCCCGCCCCCCAGGACTCCTGCCCCATCCAACTCCCCGTGTTCCTTGAAGCTCCCCGCCCCCCCGGTACCCATCCACCCCCCCCATCCCCTGACTGCCCCCAGAACCGGGCAGGAGGGTCTCGTGGACCACCGTAGTGGGTGCCCACCCCTAAGAGCCAGAGTGGGGAGTCCCGGAGGTGCTTACCTGGGGCGGCTCCCGGGAAGCATCCGGCAGGTCCCTCTGGCTCCTAGGGGCGGGTTAGCATAGCAAGGGGGGGAACAGGGGGAGCGGCTGCTCCCCCCACTGATCACATCAAAAGTGGCGCCTTAGGCACCAACTCCCTGGGTGCTCCAGGGCTGGAGCCCCCATGGGGAAAATTTGGTGGGTGCAGAGCCCCCACAAGCAGCTGCCCGCCCCGCGCCCAGCCCCAGCTCACCTCTGCTCCGCCTCCTCCCCTGAACGCACCGGCCCACCCTGCTTCTCTGCCCCCGCCATCCCGGTTTCCCGCGAATCAGCTGTTCGCGCGGGAAGCCTGGGAAGGCTGAGAAGGAGGCAGCGGCTTTGCGCTCAGGCCCAGGGAGGCGGAGGTGAGCTGGGGCAGTGAGTGGTTCCCCTGCGTGCCCCCCGGGTTACCTGCTGCGGCGCGGGAGGCCCTCCTCACGACCCCCCCCCCCGCCCCAGCTCCCCTCCGCTCCGCCTCCTCGGGCCTGAGCGCGAAGACGCCACTTGCTTCTCAGCCCTCCCCGGCTTCCTGCGTGAACAGCTGATTCATGGGAAGCCAGGCAGGGGGTGGAGGTGGCGGAGAGGCAGGGTGGGGTGGCATGTTCAGGGGAGGAGGCGGAGCGGAGGTGAGCTGGGGCATGGCGCGAGGCGGGGAGCTGCCGGTGGGGGCTCTGCACCCACCAAATTTTCCCCGGGGGTGCTTCAGCCCCAGAGCACCCACAGAGTCAGCGCCTAAGGTGCCACTTATGGCTGGTTGTTAAATTTAGAAGCCCTTTTAGAACCGGTTGTCCCTCACATGCGAACTGGTGCAAACTGGTGCGAACGGGCTCCAGTTCACCACTGGTCATGTCAGTTACATGTCTGGGGCCACATTCTGTTTATTCTGCTGTACTTCTGGAGTAATTCTACTGAAGTTAATGGAGTGACTCTGGATTTATCGTGGTATATAGGAGCAGAATTTGGCCCTGAGTGTGTATTGGTACATTGATGTATGTGGGGAGGAGGGTGCTGGCAGGGCGGCCCTTGGTGGGGAGCCAAAAGGGGCCATTTGCCACGGGTCCCCTATTTCAGAGGGCTCCCAAACAGAGTGGCATTGCAATCTGGCATGCAGGGTTGCAGCACTACTCACTGAAATATGGCCTTGCAGCCCCTCAGTCAGAATGGAGGAGCGGAGGGCCAAACCTGAGTGATGTGTGACCTCACACGTGAGGTTGCAATGCCTGGAGCAGGCAGCTGGGCCCAGCCCCCTGGGACAGGAGCTGAGCCACCTCTGTGGGGTATGTGGAATTCAGGCTCGCTCTCCAAGCCCCCACTCCTCCTTGGGGGCTCTCTCTTTAGTGGTAATTTATTTTGGAAGGATGTGGGAGGGGGCCTCTGCTTCAGATTTTGCCTCAGGTGCCCCAAAACCTCTGTGTGGCCCTAGGTGCTAGGCATTCATAATTGAATTTCAGCTTATGGGCCAGATTCTGGTCTCTGTTACTTTGAATTTATACCAGTGTTAATCCATTGAGTTCAAAGGAGTTACTGCAGGTTTGCACCAGAGAAATCAGAATCAGAACACTTTTGACTTAAATTACTCTGGATTTTCATCGGTGTGAGATCAGAATCTGGTTTGCTGAGTTAAATTGGCCAGAAAACGGTGGTGAATGCTAAATTAATATAACGTGCACTGATCTGGCATACTGTGGCTATGCAAAATGAGTGCAGTTTATACACCCAGAAAGTGAAAGTGAGGGTGTAGCAGGAAAAGCACTCAATCAGGCACACCCTGCCTTATCTTACACCCTTCTGTTGATTGCTTTTCCCGTTACACACTCCCTCATGCCCCTCTCAGTGTGTCCATTACACTAATTTTCAGGTACAGAGTAAAATCCTACCTATTACACATAAAACAAGTGTCAATTAAGACTCAAACCAAATTCTGATTTGACTTATTCCATTCTGCGACTCCAGAGTAACACCATAAAACTCACTGCACTTACTCTGGATTTGCACTGATGTAACAGAGTAGAATTGACCCATTGTATATGCTTGCTGGAGCACATAGACTGGAGGTGCAATCCTTACTCCTGAACCAGCCTAGTTCAAATCAGTGATTGTAGCTAGCTAGTAGGGCTGACAGGGAAGCCAGCCCACACATTGCTCACAGAAACATCCACTGCAGGAATGGCAATATCACACTCATTATAAGAATGTCGGATGTGTCTCCAGGAACATCAGTCAAAAAAAAAAAGCAGCACTGAACTCTTGGAAACCTTGTATCTTTCCTTGGTTCTGATAGATGGGTAATGCCGCACCTGTTTCTGATGCAAGCTGCAAGCATTTGATTCCCAAGAGGGCCACTAACTAATCTATATATTTGTTACTACCATCTGTGGTGTGCAGAGGCTGGTTTTTTCTGTGCTATTTCTGTGCTCACACCCACCTGCTTTTTGTTTTCATCATGTTCTCATGCAGCCTGCTGAGCTGGTGGACACTTGCATCTGCAGTGTTGTTCATTGCCCTTAGCTGCTTCCTTATAGTGAGCCACCTGCCCCTTTGTTCCTATATCTAGCACACTTATCTGAGAAAGGACAGCTTCTGTGATGCAGGTGGATCTTAGGGCAGAGAAGAGGCTACTCTAACTTAAACCCATGAGACATCCTTAGATAAAATTAGGCACCCTTTCATCATTTACACCACTATAGGATGCGTATAAGTGTATTTTGAAAATGAGGTACTCCTCTCTTCTTCAGCCTGATATGCCCTTAGACTATTCTGATCTCAGTTATACCAGTGCAAATGCAGATTATCTCCACTGATGTCAGGAGAGTTAGATTTATGATGAACAAAGTCTGGCACATACTCTCACATACAGCCGTTTACACACCACAGGATGGACCACTGTCTTAATGTGTACATCACTCAGTTATATCTCATGGGTCTGATTCTGCTTTCACGTGCAAGGTAAAACTGGAGTTACTTCCTGGAAGTCAATGGAGTTATCCCAGTGTAAAAGTGGTGTGAGATGCTGATCAGGTCTCTCATGCCTGAATGAATGCAAAACCAGACCAAATCACTCTGCTTTACCTCTTACCTCTTTTTTCTGACCACCTGAAATTTGATGTGCAATTTATAACACTCTTCACACCACCACTGAATTTGGTCCCATCTCTTTTAAAGAGAAGAGTCACTATTTTAAATATTAAATTGTGGCTAATCAAAGGGATAGAACTCCTGAGCAAAATCTGAATGAGGAATTCAGGATTTGGGCCAATAATAAATTAAGCAAACAAACAAATAATAAGAGTCTAGGAATTTGCTCTTTCATTTACAGTTATTATGAAGATGACTACAAATGTTTTGAATTAAAATAGTTATCTATGCTCATGTGAAAGCGTTTTCCTAGTGAATGAGTATAATACATACCACTTATTTTATTTTTTTTTCCAGCTACTAAAAATAGCCAACTTGAAAGTTTTGAAGTTTCATGCTATCAGTATAATGAGATTGCTGACCTGTTCTGCCTTTGCAGTGAGCAGTGTTCTGTAAGCCTCCACTCTCCACTATGACTGCCACCTCATATTGTCTTCCTGGGATGAGTCGTATATCCTGGATGACATATTCTCTTCTGTCTTTCTTTAATGTAGTGTTCAGCAGCACAGTGGAGAGGTTGAACAACATAATGTAGTATCTCTCCCAGTCTCCAGCAGGGGGCAGCCAGCTCACTGTCAGAGACCTCAGCAAACCACCACTGCTAGCTTTCAGCTCTGAAACTTTCTGAGGAACTGAAATACAGAAACAGGTGAGTAATTTGTGTTTTTTCTGGGGAAATATAACTGGACAGCAATGAAACCTGGCTCACAGCTCAGACATTGCCGAAGTGCTTTGATCAATCAGTTATAGTAAAATCAAGCCCCAGATTTTTCACCTGTCAATGGGAATTAGATTCTTAAGAGTTTAAATCACTTTTGAAAATGAGATTTATGGTCCTAAGTCAGTTAGGCATTGCAACACTGAATGCAGCAATGCCTAAATACCTTTAAAAATTTGGGCCAAAATGCGTTTTGACAAAGTGTAGTACCCATCTGAGTGAGAAATTTACCCTCTCCCACACAAAGAACTCACTGTTTGTCAGTTACTGACATCAGAAATGCTGAACCCTAAATCAGAGGTTAGCGAAAACCTTATGCATTTTCAGAATGAAACTCGCAGCATTTTAAGTTATTTTTCCTGCTGTTCTCTGTAGTTGTTTAACTCAGATGGACTCTATTAACAATTTTTGGATGTCCTGCATGTACTTTTCACCCACTTGAAAACTTTTCCAATCTAAATTCTACCAACTGCCAAGAGGTGTAGGATGGAGGTAACGTGGACTCATGGTTAACAGTAGTATGTGGGTGGGCAGAACTTTGGCAGTCTTTTCAGTTTGATCAATCAGATAAGATGAAAAATAGCTATACACCTAAAATAAATAAATAACCCAACACCACAAAGACTGTCATGTGCTTTAGTCAGTGCTGTGGGCAGTCAAAATGGCTTAGATTTAATGAGCTACGCCTAGAACCAGGATCTTGCTTACAACCAAATTTCATAGCATATCAAATGCTTGGGATCTTAATATTGATGACTCCGTTCCAATATATATAAATGAACTCTAGAACCGTTGTGATTGAGACCGAAGACTTGAACATGTCTGACTTGTGAGTGTTCTTCTATCCACAGGTATATGACCATAGAGGGGCAATGTTGTTATACTTTGTTGATAGTTTTAAATAATTGCACAGTACCGTACATGCATATTTCCATTTACTGTAGCCCTGTTTTATCTCTCTCTCTGGATTGTGTTCAAAATAATAAAATTAGGCAAAAATTACTGAATGTACAGGCGCTGAATAGTTTTGCTACAGGCTCAACCTATGCTGATTTCTATCTACAGCATATACCACCGCTTCTTTCTGACAGGTCAGCACTGTAGCTTTGACTACTGGCTGCAAGGTTGCTGTAAGCAGTAAGGAGTACTGTAAGAAGTACAGTAAGATCAGCCCAACAATTTTTGCCTCACAGAATCATAGAGTTTAAGGCCAGAAGGGACCACTAGATAATCTATTCTGACCTGCTGTACATCACAGGCCACCAACACCAGCCAGCACCTGCACACTATACCCAACAACCAAATCTCAGCAACCTCCTATTGCCTAGCAACCAAATCTGCTTCTCTTCCAACATGATCTTCTACATGGCAGTGTATTCAATGGGATAGATCAAAGAGGCTTTGATTACAAATGTTCTTACTGATGCACAAGACTTACCTGTCCTGCCAGTTGCCATCTTATCAGTGAATAATTCACCACTGATTGTGCTGACAGTGACCTGATAAAGACTTCCTGGAATCAACTTGTCAAACTGAGCCTCTGTGACCTGGGGCTGTAAAGTTTTGATTTCTTTAATGGATCCAAGATGAGACAGAGTGATATTGTAGAAATCTAGGTTTCCTAGAGGTCTTTTCCATGTAACTTTTAATGTATCCAAGCTGCCATCATTCGTCACCATCAAAGCTGAGACTTCTGCTGGGGCTAAAAAAAAATAACGAAAAAGAAAACAAAATATTTCACCCACAGAGTACACAACATGTACATGGCATGTAGTTTGATTTTTTAAACCTATATTTAAGACCATTTATACCCAAAGTGGCTCTACTAACATTGCTTACTGTAACATCACTGGATGATCAAATACACGAGTCACCTCCTTATTTTCATTGATTGTGCATGTTGAATGTAAAGGCTTATAATGGCACGCGCTGCTCAAGGTTATTGAAAGCCAGAGAGGTGTTAGCACAACAAAAGCTGTAGTTTGACTGGAGTTATTCCTGATTGACACCAGTGTAAGTGGGATCAAAATATGATCCTGTGTATTTTGACATTTCACCAGAAGAAAAGCAAACCAACAACTCTCACCTTGTTTTCTGCGAGGGCTGTTCTTAAACGTATCAAAAGTTACGAAGGTTCTTTTCTTCCTGTTTTGTTTTTCTAAAGTGACCGCTTTGACCTATGCTATTCCATGCAGATTTAAATAGTGGGTCACCATCTACTGTCATGCCATGTGCATAATTCCCAGTGAAGTCAACAGGAGTTTTCAGTGAGTCTCAAAGTCAGGATTTCTAACCCCCCAAAAATAATCTACAGAAATATTACCTCCAACTTCTCAGAAAACCACTAAACTCTGCAACTCAGATAATTAAGTTAAACCCCATACAATGCTATGAAAGAATGGGGCTGTATGCTGCCTAGATTCAGGCATGCAACATTCAATTGGGGTCAGCTGGAGCTCTGCCACACAGAGGGCAGAATTATGAACCTTAGTGTTCCGTTTAGGCCAGACCAAACAATTCCACTTCTTATTTTGAAATTCGCTATATTGCAGCCTCACAGTTTTCCTATGCGTTATTTATGATATCATTACCTGTCCTAACCAGTTTAAAGTTGTAGCTCTCTAGTCCTGCAGCTTCAGCTATGATAGTGAGATTATACAGGTGACCTGCTGTAAGTCCAAGAAAAGTGTAGGAGAGTAAGCGTTCCTCATGGTTGATCTCACGAACCGGTCCTTCTTTATCCAGTAATAGCAGCCTGTATCGATCCACATAACCAGAGCCAGGTAGCCATGAAACGTGGATAGTGTCTGTCTTGACACTGATCTGAATGTTTTGCACTGGGGATGGCACTGATGAAATAAAAAACATATGTTTTACAGGTAATGGTTTTCTTCACTATCTGAGCAAGATTGAACTGTTCAACTTTGCAAAGATTTTGAGTGTTTAGGGTTTGCCAAAAGCAAAACCAAAATTGATGGCCAAATTGGACCTGCCAACATTTCTCCATACTTAGAAGAGGTCTCTTAAAATTAATTAGAAATTCTTGGTTTACCTCTATTTATAACCAACCTGAACCATGTTAGGTTAATGAAGACTGATTACATGCATAACTTGCTATCTAGGAGAAATCCATATCTATACCCTTTTTGAAATGCATAACCTCAAAATGTGTGTAAAAATGCTCAGTAGCCTTATTTAGATGCACTACACATAAAACAGTTCTCACCAGTAGATCCGCTGATGTGAATTGCTGGGGTGCTTTTATTTCCAGCAACTGCAGTGATGATAACATTGTATTTGCTCCCAGGGGTTAGACTGGAAAAGGTCTCTTCTCTTCTTGAAATACCTCCTTGTATTGAGACATTCTGTATCTTTTTATTATTATGATCAGATAATTGTAGCTCATACCAGTCCACCTTTCCTGAGGATGGACTCCACGAGACCTGCAAGCTTGTGGAAGTAGTTTTTTCCTTATTAATTTCAAATTTAGCTGGTGGTAAGGGATCTGTAATTACAAATAACAGCAAAAATATTAATTTAGTTAGGTTTTAGAAGAGTTTTACAGGTTAGCTCAATCAACTCCAACAATTTCCAGTTTTTCATCATTCCACTGCAAATCTTTATTGAAAATTTTTCTTTATTCCATTTCCAAACGCCATGTTCACTGAAAACACAACTAATCTTCCTATGAATTGGCCCTGGAGAACCCAGATATATGTATAATATAGAAAAGCACATGCTTCAGTGTGTGTAAATAAAGAGTTTCAAAATCTGTTGACAACAAACCTATGGCATCACTATATTAGAAACAGCCCTGCAGTCAGAATGACTCAGGATAATGTAGTCTATAAATATTAGAGCATCAGTGACTAACTTTCAGGTGCTTATGCCAGATTATGAGGGTTTTTTAGTTGGATGCACAATACCAACACCACAAATAAATGCACAACATATTTCAGCATTCCTCGGCAGTTAAGTTGGACACAAAAGTGTGTATATTTAAAGTTCTTCAAGATAAAGGTACAATTTTAATTATGATAGTGTTTTAGTTTTTGCTATTGTCTTCAATCAGAATAAGCACCTTCTGACAATACATATCCACTCTTCTACTGGAAGGGTCTCCAATACCAGAAGTATTGTCCTACACATCAGGTCTAAACAACAACAACAAAAAACCCCAAAAAAGCTGTATATAAGCTTTTAGAATGTATACTTTAAAGGACTATTCTTTGATTAAGTAGTCATCTTGGGCCAAACTGTTTGAGAGAAAGCTTAAGCTCCAAAAATGATAGCAAGTATACTCCAAAATTTACAGACTTTTGATTATTTCATAGTTTCTTGTAACTAAAAGAAGTCATTATACACTGATGCACTAAAGCTCCCATTTGTATTTGATAACATGGTTACGTTATAATGAACAAAAAAGTACTAAAGTTGCAGAGTTAAGCACTCAAACGTTAGGAAGTGACTGAATTTAGTGCCCGTGCTGCCTTAATACAGCCTCCTTGTGCATCTATATACCTTGCCCAACGTAACACACAAAGAGTGTGGCAGAGCCAGACAGAGATCCCAGCTGTGCAGGATACTAGCACAGCATCTTAACCCCCTCAAAACCCATCCTTTTCCTTCTTCAACCCGCTGCTTCATTCACTGTGCACCCTGAGTAAAGCAGGGACCCTATAAAACAAACGGGCAACTTTGATTCAGGCATTTCCTAACTTTTGAGTGCCTGACTTTGCAAACTTAAATATTCTTTTAATGTAATTTCTTGTACGTAAACTTCTAAGTTTTTTTTTAAACCAACCCCCCCACCCGTGCATAAATTCCATCTAAACCACACTGACCCTTCCATAGGGGTCTGCTTCAGACTTGCAAATTATGCCCTTTCACTGGCACACAGGGTACAATGCGGGGGAGTGACCCTGAGGAGATTTCCTTACAGCAAGAATATCCTATGGCTAGTGTACATGTCCCTGTGGTGCTGTTTGGCACAGGTTAGTGCTAGGGCCGGGACCAGACAGGGGCATGATGGGTAGCAGCCAGAGCGTTCTGCACACAGGAAAGTCTGGGCTGTGGAGAAGCCTGGAGACAGCCTGGTAAGGCTGCTGTGAGTTAAAGCATCCTCCAAGGCTGCTCTTACCCGGGGGACACACAAGCTGCTAGAGTAGGTTAGAATCTGGGAGGCACAAAGGTGGTTTACAGTCACCTTCGCCCTCTCCATTGGGCCATAAGTTTTAGTGCAGCACAGAATGTGGCCCTGGATTTGATTTTCAACCTCTTCTGAAGTGAGCTTGTGCAACCTGTCAGTTACCCTATCTGTAAATTGGGGCGAAATGGTACTTGCTAGCCTCCTCAGGTGCGGGTGTGAGGCCTTGCTCAGTAATAAGGGCTGCGAAGAGCTGAGACTGTGATGTGTCCTGATGAAAGCTGGAGGCACGTATCATCCAGAACACATCACACAATCCACTGTCTACAGCCAAGCCCTAAGATACAACCGAACTTGCTCCAATCCCTCAGACAGAGACAAACCCCACAAGATCTTTATCAAACATTCTTAAAACTGCAATACCCACCTGGGGAAGTGAGGAAACAGATTGACAGAGTGAGACAGGTACCCAGAAGTCACCTATTACAGGACAGGCCCAACAAGGAAAACAACAGAACACCACTGGGCGTCACGTATAGCCCCCAGCTAAAACGTCTCCAGCACATCATCAATGATCTACAACCTATCCTGGAAAATGATCCCTTACTCTCCTACACCTTGGGAGGCAGGCCAGTCCTCGCTTACAGACAGCTCCCCAACCTGAAGCAAATACTCACCAGCAACTACATACCACACCACAGAAACACTAACCCAGGAACCAATCGCTGCAGCAAACCTCGTTGCCTACTCTGTCCCCATATCTACTCTAGTGATACCATCAGAGGACTCAACCACACCATCAGGGGCTCATTCACCTGCACGTCTACTAATGTGATATATGCCATCATGTGCCCTCTGCCATGTACATTGGCCAAACAGGACAGTCCCTATGTAAAAGAATAAATGGACACAAATCGGACATCAGGAATGGTAACATACAAAAGCCAGTAGGAGAACACTTCAATCTTCCTGGACATTCTATAACAGATTTGAACGTAGCTATACTTGAACAAAAAAACTTCAGAAACAGACTTCAAAGAGAAACAGCAGAACTAAATTCATTTGCAAATTTAACACCATTAATTTGGGCTTGAATAGGGACTGGGAGTGGCTGGCTCGTTACAAAAGCAGCTTTGCCTCTCCTGGAATTGACACCTCCTCATCTATTGTTGGGAGTGGACTACATCCACCCTGATTGAATTGGCCCTGTCAACACTGGTTCTCCACTTGTGAGGTAACTCCCTTCTCTTCATGTGTCAGAATATTTATGTCTGCATCTATAATTTTCACTCCATGCATCTGAAGAAATAGTTTTTACCCATGAAAGCCTATGCTCAAATAAATCTGTTAGTCTTTAAGGTGCCACTGGACTCCTTGTTGTTTTTGTGCATACAGACTAACACAGCTACCCGCGATACTTAATTATAAGACTTTGCTACCAGCTCCACCTATAATATATAATAATCCGTTAAAGACTATTATCTGGCAAATAGCAAGAATGTAAAATTATTCTTTGAAGGTGACTGGTTGAATTAGAAAAAATCACCCGTTAGGAGTCAAACAAATACTAGCATTATGTAAGGTAAGAGATGTAGGAAATTCTTAAGTGAAGAAGAACCATAGGTGATAAATGGAAGGATCTTTCATTCTTGCTGAAACAACATAATTAGGATTAGGCTGACTGATTGCAAAAGTAATCAACACTGTAATCATGTCTCTTATCAAATCATATCAAAGATAATAGCATATTATTATTTTACATGCTACAGTTTCTTCATAATGTACACTGTGCTGGGTGTGGAATTTAATTTCCAAAGTATATTTAAAAAAAAAAAAGTTGCGTGCCTAGAAGGTGAAGTTCAGAAATTCAAACTTTATCTAATCTATCTGGCCCAGAAAACAAAACACTCAGTCCTTTGTACATCCGTTAGAACAAAGGAACAATGAGATTGGGAAATGCCTGGGCTGAAAGAGCTCTGGCTGGAAACACACACTTAAAAAACCATTTACATTGTTATTATATTCTCTGCTGGCAACTGTCCCACACTGATATATCACAGAAATAAAAAATTTTCATGAAGATATTTTTATACTACTCTATAATGAACCAATGCCTTTGAATATATAAAAGAAATAAATCTAGGTGTTTAATTTTTTTTTAAATTCCACTACACTAATGTCTTAGTTGTTGTGAAATTTTTTAGTAAGAGTACTTACTGGACATGCACAGCCCTTGTATGTACATTTGATTAACAGACTAGTTATGGTTACAGCTGCAGATTCCCAAAGACATGATGGACTGTAATTATGGAAACATAATATATTATCCATGAGAAAGAAATAATCTAGGATGTGAGCACAGGTCTGAGAGCTGGGAACTCTCAAATTCCAATTTAACTCTCTCTCTGTTTCCGTTTCTATAAATCAGAGATAATACTTACCTACCACACAGGAATTTTGTGAAGATTAGTTCATGGGCCTGATCCTAGAGTCCTTAAATGATCAATTTCTTTGGGATGAGCTGCATAACGTTTTGCTTCTTGTGAGAGATGAAGCCCATATTCATGATGATAAAACCTTTATATCACACTACTCCAATATGTATTCTCTATTAATAATCTGTCTCTTGAGAGGATTATTATTTAATATTTGTAATGCTTACAGGCCTGACTATGTCAGGACCCCATTATGCTCAATGCTGTACAAGATACAGTAAATGACATTTGTCTCAAAGATCTCACAATTTATAGAATTACAAGGATGGTCCATCAATATCTGTGGAGTTTAAAAAAAATAAAGGGGTTTAGTCTTATCTCCAAATTGACTTGGAGTCTGACTGAGTTTATGAACTCTGTTGGTATATTACTAGGGTGAAAGAATTTTTACTTTGTTCAGTTCAAATACTTAACTTCAAAGTGGTTGCTAGCACAGGTGCCTGTATTTGTCAGTGGAACCAGTCTGAGTCAAGGCAGAAACAGTATCTACCAGTGTAGTATTTTAGGAGAATACCATAGAATCATAGAACTGGAAGGGACCTCGAGAGGTCATCTAGTCCAGTCCCCTACGCTCAAGGCAGGACTTAAGTATTATGTAAACCTTCCCTGACAGGTGTTTGTCCAACCTGCTCTAAAAATCTCCAATGATGGAGATTCCACAAGTTCCCTAGGCAATTTATTCCAGTGCTTATGTAACCCACACACCTCCTGGGTATGGTATTCTGTCCCATCTAGTGGCAGCGAGACCACTTAAAGAGAGAGATAAAATGAGTCTGCTCTACAGCCTTGGCTAACAGCCAGTTAGCTTTTAGCTTATGCTGTAAAGGCTCATGCGCTAAGCTCCAAAGGTCCCCGGTTTGATCCCGCCTGCCAATGACCAGGGTCTGTTGGCATTACACTTAATCACCCTGACAGTTAGGAAGTTTTTCCTAATGTCCAATCTAAACCACTTTTGCTGCAGTTTAAGCCCATTGCTTCTTGTCCTATCCTCAGACGTTAAGAACAACTTTTCTCCCTCCTCCTTGTAACAACCTTTTATGTACTTGCAAACTGTTATGTCCCCTCTCAGTCTTCTCTTTTCCAGACTAAACAAACCCAATTTTTTCAATCTTTCCTCATAGTCATGTTTTCTAGACCTTTAATCATTTGTGTTGCTCTTCTCCGGACTTTCTCCAATTTGTCTACATCCTTCCTGAAATGTGGTGCCCAGAACTGGACACAATACTCCAGTTGAGGCCTAATACCATGTTGTACAATGTATTAAAACCCCCTCTAATTATAGCTAAACCTAGTGTCTTTATGAATGAAAATATAAGAGTCAACTGAAAGTTTTAAATAATTTATTCAAAAACTAAGGAAATACCCAAATAAAAACTTCATTAAGATACCTTCAAGGTTCTAAAGACCAATTAATTACGTCTGGATTTTAAAATATGTATTTTCCCACAAATTTAACCATAATTTAGAACTAATGTAAAAGTGTTTTTTAAATAGGGCTGGATTCACAAAAGTACTTAGGCACCTAACTGCTACTTTTGGTGCCTAAATTCCAGAATCAGACCACAATGGGATTCACAAGCCCTCTGCTCAGCTATAGCTGAACCCTGTAGGCCTAAGCTCAAGCAACGCCTACGTTTTTGCAGTAAAAGTTCCACAGGTGCCCATGTTTCTGCTAGTGTGCAGAAAAGTTTCTGCTGCTCCCCTTTAGGTGTTCAGATGCCTAAGCCCCAGTGCGATGCACAAACCAGGGGAAGATAGGTGTTTCTCCATCTAATTGCCTATGGAGCCCAATGCAGTTATCTTGTGAATCTGGCTCTAATGTTCTAAGTAATGCCTTGAAGTCACTCAGAGGGACTACTCAGATGTAAAAAGTTAATCACGTGCACAAGTGTTTGCAGAATCAGGGCCTAAGTGTTTTTGTCTGAAAACATAAAATCCAATCCTACCACCTTTATCCATACAGTGGTCCTTATTCACATTTGAATAAGGGTTACAAGCCCCCTAGACACATATTTTGTCATCACAAATTTTAAAATATCAATAATATTGTCCGGAATATATATATGTAAATGTATATCTTGTATACTAGTTTATGTACTTTAAATACTACAGAACTGCCAATATAAATACTAAAATATGCCAAAGGCACAAACTTGATGCCTAATCACATCTGTAATTTTAGGTATACATTGCAGAATTTATCTGTAGAGCTCAGTTCTGATAAATTATCAGCATTTCCCCTCTCATTTTGTGCTCTCCAAAAATAGCACTACTATCAAAATGAAACAGCAATATATATAATATTTATGCCACTTTTTGGGGAGTAAAGACCAGTTGTAGAGGTTCAGATATTGTCTTTTCTAATTAATAATCTGTAGACTAAAGATTCTTCAGTAAACATCACCATGACAGACTTCACCTGAATGAACCTTTGTGGTATATTGGATCAATGTTCTACAAATTAATAGTCTTCAGTTGTCAAATTAAATGGCAATTTAGTAAACTCTTTTTTCTTGTTTAGAAAAAGCCCTGTCTTTTAACATATACAGTTTTTCATTTAATACATTAATGTATTAAATTACAGTATCTTGAAGTAATTTAAGAGTCTGAATTATACGCACAAAACCAAATCAAATTAATTTCCTCAATTTAAACCTTTTGCTTAGGAATTGCAGCATGTGTGGTATTTACTACACATTGATCTCACCTTAAATACCAAAGCAGAATGGAGCAAAATGAAGATAGAATGATTTTTTTTTAATTTTAGGGGTTTAAGTTGAACTTCAACATTATTTTAACTATCCTACCGCTTCATATTGTAAGTGTGAACATTTGACATTAAGGTACAGCATTAAGCAAAACGTCATGGGCAAAATGTAAACTCGGCATGAGAACCAGCCTATAAAAGCGTCAGCAGTACTGAACGTTCACAAGAAGTTATGTATGTGGTCTTTATAACACAGATTATTTTATATATATCTATATACACACTGGGCCTGATTCTGCTCCTATTAAAGTCAATGGGAGTTTTGCCTTTCAGTATAATCGGCCCCAAAAGGTCCCCTCACACAAACACACTCAGAGGTTAGTTTCCAAGAATAAATGCCTTTATAGATTCAGTTTCCATAACTTAGTTAACAAAAGTACTGACACTAGAAGTCAGTGAGAAAAAAGGGTGGAAAGTCTTCCAAAAAACTAGAGTAAAATGTTGCCCCTAGTGGAAATGAAGGAATAGCCTCTTTAAAAACTGTATATTACTATATATTAAAATGTACTGTATTTAATGTATGTATTCTTTTGCCTTGTTAAACCTTAACAAATCAAAGACATTAATTAAAACATTGTAAATAGTTACATTTGGCAGATAATTGTGTATTTCTATACATAATCCAAATTATGTAAATGACTTGACTACATTCAGGTGCTGGGTGATATTGCAAAGTAAATATTGCAGATAAAGCAACCTAAGTAGCTGCTTCCATAGGCAATTTTCACAATCTCCTTGAGAGATATGTATAAAAAACCCCTCTCTCCTTCTTGCTAACCTCTCTGCTATCCAAACCCAAACCTCACCTAGATCAAGGTAAACTAATTTAGAGGATTTCAGCTGTAAACTTTCATCAATCTTGTTACTTTGTATCCAACAGACATGTGATCATACAAATATTGTACACAGATCTGTTTCAATCATTCTGTCATTTTCTTATATTCTGTGAAAGGCTGTTTACCAAGATGGAAATCTGTCAAAAATGATATATATAAACCATTGTCTAAATTCAATATTATAATATAATCAAAACATTTTCCACTTATACAATATATAATCTCCTGTCTATGTTGCTATCTTTTGCTCATCTTCTATTCAAGGGCTATATAAAAAACCTTTACCATTCAACCAAGATTGTGATAGATACCTGCTACTTAGATAAGTTAATTTGTTATTTTTGCTTTTAAAGTATGACTCATCAATATTAAAAACAGTTGGAGCAATGCATGATATAGATTTAAATTGCTGTTACTATGGAAACCATTAGTTGTACCAAGCCCTACTAAAAATATTTCTCCCATTGAATATATGCCTATCACACTGGATTTGACTACACTAGACTGTTTTATCTTGAGTTAATTGATTGCCAATTAACTGAGGTTAGTTAACATTATTTGGAGAAGAGGCACAGTAATTGTGAAATAAAACAATGAGGATTAGAGAAAGTCAATTCTAAGTATTCATCTACTATCACCTTCAGACATAAACAAAGACCACCTTTAAAAATTGCAATGCCTCTCTATAGCTAAGATTTCAGGAAGGGATAAGGGAGGGGATCAGATGATAGAGGCTTTTATACTTTAACAACTCAGGTTTGCGGTCCTGTATTACCAACTAGCAGAAGGCTGTCAAATATTATATTTCAGCAGCTTTTTAAAAAAAGAACTATATGAAATTAAAACATCAGTATATGTAAGAAAGGGTCCAATATTTCTCCCACTGAAGTCAATAGTTTGGTGCAGTTCTTTGTTTTAAAGCTATAAATTGTTCCTACATAGGAAACCAACGACACTGCATTTGCAGAATATGGATAGAAAATATTTTAGTATATTTATAGCCAATTATGTTTCCAATACAATAAACCTATTGAAAACAACTGGTCTTTATGTAATACCACATGTATGCCCATGATTTGTATTTGTAGGAAATGTTGTACACACATTTTTATTTTATCTATAATCACAAGCAGTTTTATTTTAGGAAAAAGTATTAGCTTTGAACAGCTACCTGTCAGCTTTCACGGGCTGAAATTGGTCAAACTTATTTCCAGTAAAGTTATGCAGAGTAAAACAGTCAGTTATGCACTCTTGATAGGTTCAGTTAGTTTATAATGGAATAGTTGTGTTTTAAATGCAAGCAAATATGCTATGAACGGAGAATCTGTAACGTCTTTGAAGAGCATAAAGCATATTTTATGCTGCTATTTCAAAATAGATCTTCTGTTCTGTATTATAATCGTTTGAAGTCTATTTTTTAACAAAATAAACCCTTTAAACAGATCTAGACTATTCACAGTAAAATCTCCCTTCAAGCCCAGAGTGCTACTTTTCAGCAGCACTTACTGAGAGCAACTGGGAAGGAGTTAAAGCATGGGAATTCTACAGCCAGCCTGCTGCAAACGATATAGATTTAAAGTGCCTTTGGAAACAGAGTCAATAATCCTTTGGGACATCATCTGCCTTCTATTTTCCATCATCAAAGCAAGGTCAGGAAAATCAACCTCGAAATAAGATTGTGGGGGGAACAAACCGCCCCAAGCCCCCTTTCCTACGCTGCCAAAAAAAAGAAAAGTTTGCAGCACTTCTGCACCTGTCTCCCTTACCTGTTTGCAAGGAGATGTTCCTCGTTTCTGTGTCCGAGAGAGAGAAAATCCTGAGATGATACAAAGTCCCTGCTTCTAAGCCATTGTAGCTGCATTCGTAGGACTCGTTAGTCTTCTGGACGGGATGACACTCCGTGTGCGAGGCGTTGTCAGAGCTGCACGTCAGGGTGAAGTTGCAGAGATTCCCCAAACTGCTCCATCTGAGATAGACAGACCGGCTGGAGACCCTCCACTCCGTCAGGTTGATGGCGCATTTCACAGGCTCCCCATGGCCCTTCTGGAGAGGACAACACAGACCGCTGATTAGCCACAACGTGCCTTGACTTCTGCAGCACTCACCTTATTCCCTGAGTCGGTCTTGGGGCCATTGGGGTCGCTCACCAGGTGGGGAGACTTGCAACGTGAGTCAAGAAAAGGAGACATTGCCCCCGCTGCCCCTGGGGGGGGGGTGCTGCTGGTGAAGGCAGCAATGGAAATTCACCTGGGGGAGAGGTGGGCGAGTGGCAGGGGGCAGAGGGGAGTCTCTGAGCAGCAGGAAAGGGGGGTGCAGGTGAGTTGCTCTGGGATGGACTCAGTGAAGATGAAATGATGGGGGGGGGGGAACTGCGGGTTCCCCCTGGCGCCCCTTCCCCCCTCCTGGCAGCTCACCTTGATGAGGGCCAGCGCCATCCACAAGGAGACCCCAGCTGCCGAGCGCAGCATTGCCACCAGTGTTTTATTTGCAATAATCCTCGTAGTGGGGGGGTGGGGAGGGATAAAGAAGCGAAGTTGCCAAAAATGGGTCCTGGGTCGAGCCCCCCTCCCCCCCCCGGCTGGTGCGCGAGGGGCAGCCCTCTGCGGGGCAGGGCACTTGTCGCATGCGCTCAGGGGGGGCCCCGGGCTCCCTGAGGTTTCCTTCGGGCAGGGGGTGCGCAGGGGCTGCCCGCGGCCGGCTGCAGGCTCCGGGAGGAGGAGGAGGAGGAAGAGGCAGCTCGCCGCAGCACTTCCCACGCTGCCATGCTGACCCCGGCTGACTCTGCCTCAGCCCTGGCCGCCGACTTCCGCAATCAAAAGGCAATTTCCTTGCGTCCCTCTCCAGAGGCACAAGGGGGGGGGGGGGGCAGGAGCCAATGTCTGCGGCCGGCAGGGCGCCCAGGCCGGGCTGCCCCCTGTGCCCCCCTCAGCCTGCTCCAAGACTTTCACTTTCCTCCGCTCCTTCCTCCTGGTGCTAGGCTCAGCGCCTCTCGCTTCTCCCCCTTCACTTTCCTCTCCCCCAGCCCTCTTCCTTCCTATCTTCCTCCCTCATCTGCTTTCTCCCGGGGATCCGCTCCTATCCCGGGGCTATTTCTGACTCGGGAGCGACCAGATGCTCATTGCCCTGAGCTTCTCTCCCCCTCCCCACACCCATCGGAATCTCTTATGTAAACCGTCTCGTTTCACACTTGCCTCACCCCGGGTCCCATCCAGTTCACTTTCCCAGCCCCCCCCCCCCCCCGCGTTCTCCTTTGCCAACCTGGGCTTTACACAGATTGTGTTCAAACCTCCTTTCCCATCTGCCTAGAGACTGGGGGTGTCTCTGCAAAGTCATCATCTGGAGAGTGCAACTTTCTGGCTAAGTTTTTCAGCCCCTCCTTCATTCTCTCTGTGCCCCACAGTGTCATTTCAGCAGTGCCCAAGATTAAATAAGCAGCAGTCAACATACTCATTCGTTGTTTTTCTAGCATATTCAAACCAGTCTAATCTCTACCTGTAAAAACACACAAAAGAGTTCAAGGCTTTGTATGCCCTGGTATTTAATTTCTCCACAACTCCATGGATGGAGGAGTAATCAGTACATCAAAGAGGGTCAAGTTATCTCCGCTTCCCCCCCACACACACACTTTTGTCGTTGAAACAATCTCCTTCCCAGTTCCTGAATAGCTCTGAAACTAAAAATACACACCACAGAAAGCAAGAAAGTCTCCAGATTCTCAGGGAACAAAGAAAATGAATGTCATACACTAAAGAAGCAGAAGCAACAGCAGAACCCACCACTTCTCCTATTTACTCCCATTTCCTTTCATCTACATTTCAAGCCATAGTAAACAGGGGGTGGGAGAGGGGGGTAATGTACCTAGAATTTCAGAGTAGCAGCCGTGTTAGTCTGTATGAGCAAAAAGAAAAGGAGTACTAGTGGCACCTTAGAGACTAACCAATTTATTTGAGCATAATTTATTTATACTCAAATAAATTGGTTAGTCTCTAAGGTGCCACTAGTACTCCTTTTCTTTGTACCTAGAATTGTTTCACATCTTCAGTATCAGGATAGATAAGATAGAAGCAGATTGGGTAAATTTGGAGTTCACTAGAAAAGAAAAGTAGGCTTTTTTCCCCCTTTACACAGGATATATTATATTTCTGCATTTTCAGTACTATATAATGTACAAGGGTTTTAACTTTCATGATCAACAATTAAGCACATTTTTCAGCAGCATTGTTAGATTTTCTTCTGTGGGTACTGACATGAAAAAATGCAGTGAGTTAAAAATAGCTGTTTGTTAACCCTCTTGGAGGAAGGGGGGGCTGTTGGATATTTCTGTCTATTGTTAGAAATAAGTGATCAGTCTGATAAGCAAGATCCAACAGTGTGAAAAGACCAAGCTTCTAACAGTTTTACTCATGCTGAATAGTATCTTGGTCTCTGAGCCCACACTGAACTGTCTGAGTGTGGATTCCCACACCTGTGCAAAGCTCCATGGATTTCAGTGGGACTGTGTGCAGGGGTCCACTGATGCAAAGCTCAGTATTACGATCAACGCGTTATTCTGCACATCGTTCCACTGCAACAAATGTGGCAGAATCTGGCTCAAAATAAAGGACATAAACAATAAATTGAGCATCAACCCAAACACGGTATCATGCTGGATCAATTTCAGTGACATGTTTAAAAATTTTCCGTAACCACAACTATGTGATTCATAAGCTGTAGTGATACGATTAGTGTTATTTTTATGTATTATTTGTAGTATGGTAGTGCCAGGAACCTCAGTCACTGACCAGGACCCTATGGTGCTAGGCACTGTACAAAAACGGTACAAAATTATGGTCTTTGCTATTCTAAAGTGCTATTCTAAAGTGATAAACAGTAGTGTGATAGGTAACACACGGCATGTGTGTTAGAACAAAATAAATGTAGATCTGAAATGATAGCGGTATCTTGTTAAAATCCATTCAAGTTGAGTGATGTCAGTTGCTGCACTAGCCACTCAGACTTTCTGATATTACAAGATCATTTTTAGAAACAGTGAGGTGATAGTGCTCCCAAGAATGACAAAACATTATCAATATGGTCACCACACCTTCAGAGATCTATAAGCATAACATATCTGGAAAAAAAACTATAGGTCCCTATTTCAACATGTGCATGTTTAAAAGCACCTGTTTGTTTGGGTTTTTTTTTTTGAACTTGTGTAGATCACACATAGATCCTTCTGTAAATGCACCACGTTCAGAATCTTAAACTATAGCAAAGATGTACTTTAAAAATACAGGTTTCAGAGTAGCAGCCGTGTTAGTCTGTATTCGCAAAAAGAAAAGGAGTACTTGTGGCACCTTAGAGACTAACCCATTTATTTGAGCATAAGCTTTCGTGAGCTATAGCTCACTTCATCGGATGCATTCAGTGGAAAATACAGTGAGGAGATTTATATACACACAGAACATGAAAAAATGGGTGTTTATCATGCACACTATAAGGAGAGTGATCACTTAAGATGAGCTATTACCAGCAGGAGTGGGGGGGGGGGAAGAAAACCTTTTGTAGTGATAATCAAGGTGGGCCATTTCCAGCAGTTAACAAGAACATCTGAGGAACAGTGGTGGGGGGGGGCAATAAACAAGGGAAAATAGTTTTACTTTGTGTAATGACTCAACCACTCCCAGTCTCTATTCAAGCCTAAGTTAATTGTATCCAATTTGCAAATTAATTCCAATTCAGCAGTCTCTCCTTGGAGTCTGTTTTTGAAGTCTTTTTGTTGAAGAATAGCCACTTTTAGGTCAGAAATCGAGTGACCAGAGAGATTGAAGTGTTCTCCGACTGGTTTATGAATGTTATAATTCTTGATGTCGGATTTGTGTCCATGTATTCTTTTACGTAGAGACTGTCCAGTTTGACCAATGTACATGGCAGAGGGGATTATTGGTTTATTACATTGGTCAAACTGGACAGTCTTTACGTAAAAGAATACATGGACACAAATCCGACGTCAAGAATTATAACATTCATAAACCAGTCGGAGAACACTTCAATCTCTCTGGTCATAGAATCATAGAATATCAGGGTTGGAAGCAACCTCAAGAGGTCATCTAGTCCAACCCCCTGCTCAAAGCAGGACCGATCCCCGACTAAATCATCCCAGCCAGGGCTTTGTCAAACCTGATCTTAAAAACTTCTAGAGAAGGAGATTCCACTGAAAACATTCCAGTGTTTCACCACCCTCATAGTGAAAAACTTTTTCCTAAGATCCAACCTAAATCTCCCCCACTGCAACTTGAGACCATTACTCCTTGTTCTATCATCTGCTACCACTGAGAACAGTCTAGAGCCATCCTCTTTGGAACCCCCTTTCAGGTAGTTGAAAGCAGCTATCAAATCCCTCCTCATTCTTCTCTTCTGAAGACTAAACATCCCCAGTACCCTCAGCCTCTCCTCATAAGTCATGTGTTCCAGTCCCCTAATCATTTTTATTGCCCTCCGCTGGACTCTTTCCAATTTTTCCACATCCTTCTTGTAGTGTGGGGCTCAAAACTGGAAACAGTACTCCAGATGAGGCCTCACCAACATCGAATAGAGGGGAACGATCACGTCCCTCGATCTGCTGGCAATGCCCCTACTTATACATCCCAAAATGCCATTGGCCTTCTCAGCAACAAGGGCACACTGTTGACTCATATCCAACTTTTCGTCCACTGTCACCCCTAGGGCCTTTTCTGCAGAACTGCTGCCGAGCCATTTGGTCCCTAGTCTGTAGCGGTGCATTGGATTCTTCCGTCCTAAGTGCAGGACTCTGCACTTGTCCTTGTTGAACCTCATCAGATTTCTTTTGGCCCAATCCTCCAATTTGTCTAGGTCCCTCTGTATCCTATCCCTCCCCTCCAGCGTATCTACCACTCTTCCCAGTTTAGTGTCACTCGATTTCTGACCTAAAAGTGGCTATTCTTCAACAAAAAGACTTCAAAAACAGACTCCAAGGAGAGACTGCTGAATTGGAATTAATTTGCAAATTGGATACAATTAACTTAGGCTTGAATAGAGACTGGGAGTGGTTGAGTCATTACACAAAGTAAAACTATTTCCCCTTGTTTATTCCTCCCCCCCCCCCACTGTTCCTCAGACGTTCTTGTTAACTGCTGGAAATGGCCCACCTTGATTATCACTACAAAAGGTTTTCTCTCCCCCCCCCCCTCCTGCTGGTAATAGCTTATCTTAAGTAATCACTCTCCATACAGCGTGCATGATAAACACCCATTTTTTCATGTTCTGTGTGTATATAAATTTCCTAACCGTATTTTCCACTGAATGCATCCGATGAAGTGAGCTATAGCTCACGAAAGCTTATGCTCAAATAAATTGGTTAGTCTCTAAGGTGCCACAAGTACTCCTTTTCTTTTTAAAAATACATAAACTAAATATACATTTGGAATGAAAGAAGAAAAATCTGTGTTTGAGGAACATGGCAAACTTTTTTTGATCAAATTTGCAGGTACGTTTCTAGACAATCAACCCATTGCCCTTTCCTTTACCAATTGGTCTTAATGAAATCAGGAGAAGTTTCAGAGCTTCAACCAAATGTTGAATTTTACCTAAAAGGATTGAATTCTCCTGAAGAGGTTGTTTCCAACCAGAATAATTCAGTTGTATTGTGCTCTATGGCAAAAGAGAGCCAAATTTCAAAATTTCATCCTGGGAGATTCACAAGTAAGAGGATGCTGCTGCTTTTTCTGTGTTGTCCTTAAATTGAGAAGCAGTTCTTTTTTTATTGATTGACTGATTGATTGTTACTCCTGCAATTGAAAAGGCTTTAAAAGCCTCACCCTTCCTGTATTTTCATTGGAAAATAAGTATAGATTTGTGAACTTCCAGGAATCCTTCTGTATATTGCAGAGGACAGTGACACTCAAGGGTAAGGATTGCCAGAGATGTCTATCCCAACACTGGAATAAGGGATAGGATAGGCCACTGATGGTATTATATTTTAACAGAATAAACAGCATAATACCAAATAATTAATTCTAAGTTGGTACTGAACAGACACACTCTTAGTAAATCAGTAAGCATGGCCCTTAGCAGTTACTGAATCAGTCTGCTCAGCCAAGAATTTTATTTTTTTTTAAAAAAGCTGGAAGTGAGTTTTGGGAGTGCCCGGATGTGTGTCTAATAGCAGGCTCCAGTCTTTTTCAGACACTTTCCCAAGGTTTCCTGGCTTTTTTTTTGCTTTTTTTTTAAACACCAACTGTGCTCTCTCTCTTTTTTTAATCAGAAGGAAATGGGCTTTGCATAGCTTTTGTCACAGCTTTGAAAGTACAAGCTGCAGATTTACTTGCAACCCAGAGCTGCTCTAAACTAAACATTTTGTTTGATTCAAGTGCCGCCATTGTCCCCCCAAAATGGGTTTGTTCACAGGCAAACAACGTCAAGGCTTTTATTCTGTAAGCTATGGAGACTGGCCTGTGTTGGTACTGTTCACAGACATCATTGTGTTCCTAACAATGATATTACATACTTATATAGCTTTTTCTATTTTCAAAGCATTGTACAAACATTATACAATCCTTTAAACACCCATGGCAAGTGGACAAATAAATGTTTTAACCCCATTTTACAGACAGGGAAACTGAAAGACCAGCAGTTTAAGGCCAAAAATGTTAAACTTGTATGTCTAAAGCGAAGCACCTAAATTAAAGTGGCTTGATGTAGCTGGGAGCTGCAGGTGCTCAATACCTCCAAAAATTAGATCACTTTTATGTAAATGCTTAATATGGATTTAAGTGCTTCACTTTAGGCCTCTAGCCTTGAAAAATTTGACCTATGTGATTTGCTGAAGTCCACTGATGTGAATCATTGACAAAACCAGGACTAGAATTTAGGAATTCCTAGTTCACTAGATCATGATGTAGCCTGATTTTTCTAAAACTTTGATGGGGGTACTTTGTGGCAGTGTGGGGAGGCAGAGTGTAAGTTTGCTATTAACAACAAAAGATTTTGTGTAATATTTCGATTCAGAGTGAAGTTACCAGTAGGCCCTTAGCGTTCTAGTTGGAGTGCATGTACCTTAATGGTGTGTGTGAGACAGCTAGCTTGATGTATAATGTACATCTATTTCACTTGCATGAAACCTGAAAAATCAAATCATACCTGGGTGCAAAATCCTCCCTCAGCTCAGCACCAGACTGCGGGGTTGCAGTGCAGCAACTTTACCTCTTACTGCAGTTGCTCCAGCCTATATGCTGGGATAGCAGCTACAGCCTCTCTACACGTTTTGTGTGTGTTTGGATTCTGGATCTGCATAGTCCTGGCTCACATTGCTCCCCCGTCTACCTCCCGCGCTGCCCTCCGCACCAGCTTATGCAGAATGGGTGCAGAGATGCTCTTTGTGGCAAACCAGGGATGTAGAGGCCTCGCTTCGAGGCCTCTCCATCCACAGTCCATCCATTCCCCCCGCATGCCCCCACCCCCAGCAAAGCCTAGGTGGTGCTGACATCCTTGGGCAGGCCCACTGAATCAGGGTGAATGTCACCTTTACAGTGAAGACCATTGAATAAACAGAAAACTGTTATAGAGCACTCCGAACAGCTGCATGGTAGTAAGTTCTACTGGAATACATACAAAACTGGGCAGATACAAAGCACATTTCCCAGTCTCATCCAAAGTAATGCTGTCACCTAAAGTAATGACTAAACACTTTTATTTGCCCATTCCAACCTTTTAGCACAGAAAATATCCCATGGCAATAGAAGCAACATGGAATTGAAGGGATTTGAAACATCAGTATATCTGTAGCAGTGATATAACAAATTACATATCACATTCTTTAAACCTTACTGCCTGCACATAGCCAGATTTTTACAGATGATCTGCGTTTTTGCATCCACACACTGTGTTTTTCTCTTACAGTACTTGACTGTACCTTGCAGAGATGCACACAGAGGGAAGGGTGGAAGGCATCCTATAGAGTCCGCATGTGCACTGCTACATCCTTTTACAGGGTGAAACTTAGTACTCTTTGCTGGTTTTTCTGGCCTATGCATAAAAAGTCTGCCTCCTTCCCATCTCTGCTCTCCCCCTGTGGGTGAGTGGGCCCTAAGTGAAGCAAGGAAAGAGCAACCTCTGTGGTTCCCTGAGTACAGGGCTTGTAGTTTTGCCTAACACTTACGCAAGGTGGCAGTGAAAAAGTTCTTTACACCATCTCCACACTGCATATCCCCGACATAAGAGCCAGGCTGAATCTAGCTCACAATTATTTAAGTCATTCAGACATCACCCGCGTATACCTGAAAACCATGTATTTAACTCAACTACCTAAATTGCACATAGGATTACTTGCACCTGCAAAACAGCTGAAAATCAGACTCATAAGGTTGGAATAGCACTTTTCTTTTCAATAGAGATGGAACCACAGCTCACACAGCATGCCAACTGGAGAATCAGAAATAGCACCCTGTCCTCTGCCCGCTCAGCTGGACTGCACTTACTCTGAATATGTCCCCTGGCATTTTCAAGCTTCTTGTCAATTCATTTGACACAGATACGGAATGACTGAAAACCAGGCCCAGTATATTCCAATTAACTTGTCTGCCTTACCTCTTCTGTGGTACTGAAGTATTGATAGGGAGTTGCTGGAATCCAGGATTTCTCTGTTACTGCAGACAACTTCAGGGTCAGATAGAGTTTTTCATTAGTGTTTTTGTTGTAGTTTTCTGTAATGTTTCTGATGAAGATCTCTGTGCTACTCCTATGGAAATTCCCAGGACTAGATGTAATAGCATTAAAGGGAGAGGAGGTACTTCTACTGTTCTCCAAGATGCAGAAAATCCAGTGCAGATCTAAGATGAATAAAGGACAATAACTAAAATTAGCTTCATATTTGCTCATCATCCGTTCTTTCAACAGTAAAGACCCTGGAACCTGTTATACTGTAAGTAGTTTAGTTTAATATATATAGTTCTATAGCCTTGGAAACAGATGTTTTATAGACCTTTCGCTTACATGATTAGAATATTTGTGAAAACCATAGTAAAATAAAATTACTGGATCATTTAAGCCATCAATTTTAAGCAGAATTCCCCATTGATTCTGAGGAGGGAAATAATGCTTTAATTTTGATGGCATGATATGGCTTACAAAATTTTGCACTTATTTGAATGTATTGGATATCAAAAGATTCCAATTTCTTAGGGGAAACTAATTATTTGCATCACATTCCAGGCTAGAGTCTAATCTAATTTACAGTGATGTAAATGCAGAGGGACATAATTCAAGCTAATAAAGTTGCTTTAGTGTAAATGCAGCCTAAATATGGCCCTCTGTATCACAAGTGTGATGCTTGCATTTTACTTTTAATTCTTGCTTGAAAATAGTAGATCAAAGAATTCAAAACAACCTTGACAAATTGGAGAACTGTTTTGATTTAGACAAGATGAAATTCAATAAAGACAAGTGCAAAGTACTTCACCTACTAAGGAAAAATCAAATGAACAACTACAAACTGGGGAATAACTGACTAAGTGGTAGTACTGTTGAAAAGAATCTGATGGTGGATGAAAAATGGAACATGAGCCAACAATGTGATGCAGTTGCAAAAAAAAGGTGAGATTGGCCTGGGGGAAGCTCTCAGTGGCTTGAGCATTTGCCTGCTAAACCCAGGGTTGTAAGCTCTCTCCTTGAGGGGGCCCTTTAGGGATCTGGGGCAAAAATTGGGGATTGGTCCTGCTTTGAGCAGGGGGTTGGACTAGATGACTTCCTGAGGTCCCTTCCAACCCTGATATTCTATATTAATAGGAATGTTATTTCTAAGACATGGAAGTAATTTTCCCTCTCTGGTGAGGCCTCAGCTGGAGTCAGGGCTGTCCCTAAGAGGGTGCAGGGCCCGGGACTACCCCCTCATCTGCCCCCACTCCACCCCAAGCCCCCGCCTCACCTCTTCCTGCCCCTGCTCCATCCTGCCCCCATTCCACTCCTTCCTTCAAGCTCCAACCCCTCCTCTTTCTGGCTTCCGCTCCCTCCCCTGAGCGAGGCTGGGGCCAGGGTGCTTGCTGCTGCCGGCACAAGGCCCCCCGCTATTCCCCCAGGCTGCCCTGGATGCCATGTCCCCCTGAAGCACGCCTCCCCCCCCCCAAAGCGTGGGGCCCTGGGTGGTTGCCCCATCCTATGGACGGGATGGCTCTGGATGGAGTACTGTGTCCAGTTCTGGGCAGCGCACTTTAGGAAAGATGTGGACAAATTGGAGACATGCCAGAGCAGAGCAACAAAAATTAAAAAAAGCTTAGAAAACCTCACCTCTGAGGAAATGTTAAAAAAACTGGGCATGTTTAGTCTTCAGAAAAAAAGACTGAGGGGGGACTTGATAACAGTCTTCAAATATGTTAAGGGCTGTTACAAAGAGGATGGTGATCAATTGTTCTGTATCAAGGGGGATTTAGGTTTGATACTAGGAAAACTTTTCTAACTATAAGGTTAGTTAAGTTCTGGAATAGGCTTCAAAGGGATGTAGTGGAATTCCTATCATTGGAGGTTTTTAAGAACAGGTTGGACAAACACTTGTCAGGGATGGTCTAGGTTTACTTGATTCTGCTTCAGTACAGGGGGCTGGGCTCAATGTCCTCTCAAGGTCCTTTCCAGCTCCACATTTCAGAGATTCGATGATCGTTTAAAACATTTCCATGTGTACTATTATACCAGTTCTGTCCAGAGAGCAAACGACCCTTGGCTGCTGTCTTTTCAAGGTTCTGATAACAATTATATGAGTTAGCTGAACCATTTGCAAATTTGTACCACTGGTTTGTGTTTTTAGTCACGTATCCTTTAGAGAATGCCAAAGTTACAATTAGCATGCAGGAAAGATTTTACTGCACATTTTTCCTCCACATTTTCATGTCTCTTCCTCCCCACTGATATGTATTTAATATCCTTTCTCTGTGGCCAGTAGGGCAGGGTTCAATCTGTGGTGGACTCTCCATCTAGGAGCACCACATTTAGGCTGGGCACTTGGAACTGCTCACCGTCTTCTCCCAGAGAACTGAATCACCATGTCTAGCCTTTACTAGCCTAAAGCCTATGATACTTTTCCTGTCTTTGAACCAGGGTCTTGCACATGACAGAACTTTGTTTTGGTGCTGCACCACTGGGTTGGTTGCCACTTAGAACAATTTTAGCTCACAGGCCTTCTAAAAAGATTTAATAACTGGGTTAGATGTAGCAGAAAACTTCCAGTATGATTATTTAGCATGTAATTATGATGTCTTAGCATGCCAACCTATGTTTACTCCTCTACCAAAAGGATCAGTTGGTGAACTTTCCTCCTAAAATGCATATAACTTTTCTCATATGTTAACTTGCCTATTTAATGCTACTGATAAACTAAAACTTTGCATGCTTTTATTTACATCCAGGAATATAACCAAAATATATAAGACATATGTTTCTGTAAGTTACACTTTAATGAACATGTTTCCTCATCCGAACAACACAGTATGTTAGCCCAGTATATATCATCTGAGCCCTTTCAGAGGTATTTTTCAGATGAATATATAACCATACTACTGTATGTATTTCCCCTTTTTTATCTAATTTTGCTCTTCTATGAACAAAAATTTCTAAGTCTCTATTAAATCACAAAAATGTTGATCAAATATTTTACAAAATCTAGGTGCTAAGGCCAATACTGCGGGTCTAATTCTGCTCTCTCTTACACTGGTATAAGGCTGGATTAACTCCACTGAAATCGCTGATGGAACTGGGAGAGCAGCATTTAACCTAAAGTCTGCTCCAGTGGTGCAAAACAGCCAGGATGCTGTTTTAATAGGATATCTGGAGAATCCCCTGGTGCATGTGTGGAGCCCATGTAGCGCTCAGTCTACACTACACAGCTTTTACCAGAGGGGAGAGAGAGGGTGTGGCTAGAGCATCACTGTGCTCTCACTGTCCTCAGTTGCAAGGAGGGCCCCTTGGGGCCATAGAAATGTAGCATTTCTCTGAAACTTCTCTGAGTTACTCCAAAGACTAGACTAGCTGGCAAAAAGGTTGCTTAAAGACAATGGGAGCTACCACGTGCTCAGCAGCACTTTTGAAAATCAGGCCACTTGATCTGGTGCCTAAATATGGATTTAGAAGCCTAACTTAAAGCACCCATTTTTGAAAATCTTGGCCTCAGCCAAGTCATGTATAGCTAAATAGCAATGATTGCAGCAGGAAATAGTTTGCATTGCATTGCCAGCTGGGTTTTAGGTAAGCTTCAACTCCATAAAAGGGCAGGTCCTGACACTAGAGCCACACATAACAGCATTCAGCAGGCAGGGGACTAGTAGCTGCGACCATGCAGAGGAGACAGAACTTGATAGACCGAAAGGACTGTAGAGCAGGTGTTTCGCAGAAATACTCCCTCACCTCTGCGAGAAGTTAAATTGAACACAGAATCACACATATGATAGTCATGCTGGAGGTCAAGGTCAGTACTACTGTGGGTTTCTAGCCAAAGGACCCTTCTAGTCAACATAAGATTGACCACAGGAGCCAGTCAGTTACCTTTCACTATATAAATCAGTCTCTTATTCTATTTTCAGGAGTACTGCTCAGTATAGACCTACTCCGCCGCACACTGAAATTGATGGTAGCTTTGCACTGACTTCAATAAAAACAGAATCAGACCTAATATTATTTTTCCAAGGGAGCAGCACCACTGTCCTGATACAAGGATTCCTGGTCCATCTTAAACAGAAGGTATTTGTTAAAGAAAACTACCCATCGTAGACACAAACAGATGTCCACACAGCTTGAGTTCCAGCGTTGTATCTCTTTTTGACCAGGAAGCATCCACCTGCTTAGAAATCTATACAGCACACAGAGAGCTCTAGGGTAGGCTTTTCAAAGGTGTTCAGCATTGTTCTAATTCACTGGTTCTCAAACTTTTGTATTGGTGACCCCTTTCACAGATTTCAGAGTAGCAGCTGTGTTAGTCTGTATCCCCAAAAAGAAAAGGAGGACTTGTGGCACCTTAGAGACTAACCAATTTATTTGAGCATAAGCTTTTTTGAGCTACAGCTCACTTCATCAGATGCATTCAGTGGAAAATACAGTGAGGAGATTTATATACACAGAGAACGTGAAACAATGGATTTTACCATACACATTGTAAGGACAGTGATAAGGTAAGGTGAGCTATTACCAGCAGGAAAGCGGGGGGAGGAGGGGGACCTTTTGTAGTGATAATCAAGGTGGGCCATTTCCAGCAGTTGACAAGAACGTCTGAGGAACAGTGTGTGTGTGTGTGGGGGGGAATAAACATGGGGAAATAGTTTTACTTTGTGTAATGACCCACCCACTCCCAGTCTCTATTCAAGCCTAAGTTAATTGTATCCAGTTTGCAAATTAATTCCAATTCAGCAGTCTCTTGTTGGAGTCTGTTTCTGAAGTTTTTTTGTTGAAGAATTGTCACTTTTAGGTCTGTAATCGAGTGACCAAAGAAATTGAAGTGTTCTCCGACTGGTTTTTGAATGTTATAATTCTTGACATCTGATTTGTGTCCATTTATTCTTTTACGTAGAGACTGTCCAGTTTGGCCAATGTACATGGCAGAGGGGCATTGCTGGCACATGATGGCATCTATCACATTGGTGGATGTGCAGGTGAACGAGCCTCTGATAGTGTGGCTGATGTGATTAGGCCCTATGATGGTGTCCCCTGAATAGATATGTGGACACAGTTGGCAACGGGCTCACTGTATTTTACACAGCATGCATCTGATGAAGTGAGCTGTAGCTCACGGAAGCTTATGCTCATATAAATTCGTTAGTCTCTAAGGTGCCACAAGTCCTCCTTCCCTTTCACAGAGTAAGCCTCTGAATGCGACCTCCCTTATAAATTAAAAACACTTTTAAAATATATTTAACACCATTATAAATGCTGGAGGCAAAGTGGGGTTTGGAGTGGAGGCTGACAGCTCGTGACTCCCCATGTAATAACCTCGTGACCCCCAGTTTGAAAACCCTTGTTCTAACTGTTCCCATTGAAATCAATGGAAAAACTCTCACTGACTTCAATGGGAACAATCAGGCCAACAGGGAGTAATTTTTTAAAGATGACCTCTGCTGGCTGAATGACATACTGCATGTAAACATACTACAACCATCAGTAACAAAGCAAGAGAACGTTATGAAAATGCACAGATTACATCTATCTTGCAAACTGCATATACACATTCCTCTTTTGCCACCTAAGCAAAATAAGGCCATTTACAAGAACGTGAAATCCATCAGTTTTGGGAATATGATGGTAGTGTGCAATGCAAAAATATATTGCTGATTTAGTTGCCAAATACTAGTATCCTATCATGACTCCTAAATACCCAGACAAGCTGGTCTGGCACAGCTTTTTGGAACTTCTCAGATCTTGTAAGATTGGCTATCGGGGGTAAGCAAAAACAGTTTCAAATAAGTGATGTTGGATTATAACTGAAACGTGCATGAATCAGACCCCTGTTACAGAAGTTAAGGGAAGCTATGATATAAAATCAGTTCTAAGCAATTATTGAAAATAGAAGGGCAATGGTTTGAAAGGGTCTGTATGTTTTGCAGGAAAAATGAATGTTGGATTTAGATTTCTAAGTACTTGAACTGTTGGTAGCCTGCAAAAATGGATGCCATTTTTAAAAATCAGGCTCCGTCTTTTGTTGCAGGTAAGAATACAGAAGAGTAGCAGAAACTGACCAATGGTATGTTTTTAAAGCCTTCTCTGTGTAGTTCCTTAAAAGTTAAAAAAATGGATTTTACCTTAGAAAAATGTCTTCCTCGTCTGTAACTTTGCATTACAGGGTTTATCCTTGAACAAATTTTTGTATCTCATGGATACATAGGGGGAAGCTGAACTGGTTCAGATAAAAACAAGAATGCCCCCAAACTTCACCCTAAACCCACATGTTTCCTTACACTTACTGGTTTTGGAAATTCTGTAGTATCCCCAAGTTCTTGTGGTGATTCCAATGCCAATGGAAGCAGGACATTCCAGATATCTAATGTGACACTTGCTTCCAGCCTATTTCCACAGACCCAAGAGATTAAGAACATGAGAATGGCTATACTGGGTCAGACCAAAGGTCCATCTAGCCTAGTATCCTGTCTTCCAACAGTGGCCAGTTCCAGATGCCCCAGAGGGAATGAAAAGAACAGGTAATCACCAAGTGATCCATCCCCTGTCACCCATTCCTAGCTTCTGGCAAACAGAGGGTCTAATAACAACATCCCTGCCCATCCTGGCAAATAGCCATTAATGGACCTATCCTCCATGAATTTCTCTAGTTCTTATTTTAGCCCTGTTATTATCTTGGCCTTCACAACATCCTCTGGCAAAGGGTTCCACAAATTGACTGTGCACTGTGTGAAGAAATACTTTCTTTTGTTTGTTTTAAACCTGCTGCCTATTAATTTCATTGGGTGATCCTTAATTCTTGCATTATGAGAAGGAGTAAATAACACTTCCTTATTTACTTTCTCCACACCAGTCATGATTTCATAGGCCTCTGTTATATCCCCCCTCAGCTGGCTCTTTTCCAAACTGAAAAGTCCCAATCTTATTAATCTCTCCTCATACAGAAGCTGTTCCAAACCCCTAATCATTTTTGTTGCCCTTTTCTGAAACTTTTCCAATTCTAGTATATCTTTTCTGAGATGGGGTGACTACATCTGCACATAGTGTTCAAAATGTGGGCGTACCATGGACTTATGCTTTTTTTGCCTCCGTCTTCACGAACAAGGTCAGCTCCCAGACTGCTGTGCTGGGCATCACAACATGGGGAAGAGATGGCCAGCCCTCTGTGGAGAAAGAGGTGGTTAGGGACTATTTAGAAAAACTGGACGTGCACAAGTCCGTGGGGCCGGATGAGTTGCATCCGAGAGTGCTAAAGGAACTGGCGGCTGTGATTGCAGAGCCATTGGCCATTATCTTTGAAAACTCGTGGCGAACGGGGGAAGTCCCGGATGACTGGAAAAAGGCTAATGTAGTGCCAATCTTTAAAAAAGGGAAGAAGGAGGATCCTGGGAACTACAGGCCAGTAAGCCTCACTTCAGTCCCCGGAAAAATCATGGAGCAGGTCCTCAAAGAATCAATCCTGAACCACTTACATGAGAGGAAAGTGATCAGGAACAGTCAGCATGGATTCACCAAGGGAAGGTCATGCCTGACTAATCTCATCGCCTTCTATGATGAGATTACTGGTTCTGTGGATGAAGGGAAAGCAGTGGATGTATTGTATCTTGACTTTAGCAAAGCTTTTGACACGGTCTCCCACAGTATTCTTGTCAGCAAGTTAAGGAAGTATGGGCTGGATGAATGCACTATAAGGTGGGTAGAAAGTTGGCTAGATTGTCGGGCTCAACGGGTAGTGATCAATGGCTCCATGTGTAGTTGGCAGCCGGTGTCAAGTGGAGTGCCCCAGGGGTCGGTCCTGGGGCCGGTTTTGTTCAATATCTTCATAAATGATCTGGAGGATGGTGTGGATTGCACTCTCAGCAAATTTGTGGATGATACTAAACTGGGAGGAGTGGTAGATACGCTGGAGGGCAGGGATAGGATACAGAGGGACCTAGACAAATTGGAGGATTGGGCCAAAAGAAATCTGATGAGGTTCAAAAAGGATAAGTGCAGGGTCCTGCACTTAGGACGGAAGAACCCAATGCACAGCTACAGACTAGGGACTGAATGGCTAGGCAGCAGTTCTGTGGAAAAGGACCTAGGGGTGACAGTGGACGAGAAGCTGGATATGAGCCAGCAGTGTGACCTTGTTGCCAAGAAGGCCAATGGCATTTTGGGATGTATAAGTAGGGGCATAGCGAGCAGATCGAGGGACGTGATCGTCCCCCTCTATTCGACATTGGTGAGGCCTCATCTGGAGTACTGTTTCCAGTTTTGGGCCCCACACTACAAGAAGGATGTGGATAAATTGGAGAGAGTCCAGCGAAGGGCAACAAAAATGATTAGGGGTCTGGAACACATGAGTTATGAGGAGAGGCTGAAGGAACTGGGATTGTTTAGTCTGCAGAAGAGAAGAATGAGGGGGGATTTGATAGCTGCTTTCAACTACCTGAGAGGTAGTTCCAGGGAGGATGGTTCTAGACTATTCTCAGTGGTGGAAGAGGACAGGACAAGGAGTAATGGTCTCAAGTTGCAGTGGGGGAGCTTTAGGTTGGATCTTAGGAAAAAGTTTTTCACTAGGAGGGTGGTGAAACACTGGAATGCGTTGCCTAGGGAGGTGGTGGAATCTCCTTCCTTAGAAGTTTTTAAGGTCAGGCTTGACAAAGCCCTGGCTGGGATGATTTAATTGGGTATGTGTCCTGCTTTTGAGCAGGGGGTTGGACTAGATGACCTCCTGAGGTCCCTTCCAACCCTGATATTCTATGATTCTATGATTATATACAGTCAATATGATATTTTCTGTCCTATTATCTATCCCTTTCTTAATGATTCCCAACATTCTGTTAGATTTTTTTTGACTGCCACTGCACATTGAGTGGATATTTTCAGAGAACTATCCACAGTGATTCCAAGATCTCTTTCATGAGTGGTAACAGCTAAATTAGACCCCATCATTTTATATGTATAGTTGAGATTATGTTTTCCAATGTGCATTACTTTGCATTTATCAACATTGAATTTCATCTGCCATTTTGTTGCCCAGTCACCCAGTTTTGTGAGATCCCTCTGTAGCTCATCGCAGTCTGCCTGGGACTTAACTACTTGAGTAGTTTTGTATCAGCTGCAAATTTTGCCACCTCACTGTTTACCCCTTTTTCCAGATCATTTATGAAGAGGGCTCTTTGTCTGTCGCGGAGGTCACAGGAAGTCACAGATTCCGTGATTTCCTGTGACCTCCGTGACTTCTGCAGTAGTCAGTGTGGCTGACCCCAGCGCTGCCCCGGGACCAGCTGCTCCATGTGGCGCTGGGGACAGCTACACTGGCCACTGTTGGAGCAGCCTGTGGCCAGTCACACCAGCTGCTGCTCTGGCGACCCTGGGCAGCTGGCCTCGGGGACCACCCGAGCAGCGGCCTATGAGGCTGACCTAGGGGACTCCCTGAGTGGTGGACCCGGGGACAGTGGGAGCAGCTGCAGCTCGGTGGCTCCCGGCAGTGGTCCTGGGGCGGCTGAAGCAGTACCTGCCCCTCGGGGCTTCCCCCATCTCCCAGAAGCAGCCGGAGCAGCAGTGGGGCCTCCTGGGCTTTCCCTTTCCCCTGGCGGCAGCCGGAGCAGTAGCGGGCCCCCAGGGCTTCCCCTCCCCCCATCAGCAGCTGGTGCCACAGGCCCTCCCGGGTTCCATCCCCTCAGCTGCTGCCATGGCCCCCTCAGACTTCCCCTCCAAGATTCAATCAGGGGTATTTATGGTATATAAGTCATGGACAGGTCACGGGCGTGATTTTTTGTTTCTTGCCCGTGACCTGTCCATGACTTTTATTAAAAATACCCGTGATTAAATCATAGTCTTATTTATAAATATATTGAATAGGACTGGTCCCAGTACAGACCCCTGGGGGACACCACTATTTACCTCTCTCCATTCTGAAAACTGACCATTTATTCCTACCCTTTGTTTCCTATCTTTTAACTAGTTACCAATCCATGAGAGGACCTTCCCTCTTATCTCATGACAGCTTACTTTGCTTAAGAGCCTTTGGTTAGGGACCTTGTCAAAGGCTTTCTGAAAATCTAAGTACACTATATCCCCCGTGTCCACATGCTTGTTGACTCCCCCAAAGAAGTCTAGTAGATTGGTGAGGCATGATTTCCCTTTACAAAAACCATGTTGACTCTTCCCCAACAAATTATGTTCATCTATGTGTCTGACAATTCTGTTCTTGACTATAGTTTCAACCAGTTTGCCTGGTATTGAAGTCAGGCTTACTGGCCTGTAATTGCCGGGATCACCTCTGGGGCCCTTTTTAAAACTGGTGTCACATTACCTATCCTCCAGTCATCTGATATAGAGGCTGATTTAAATGATAGGTTACAAATCATAGTTAGTAGTTCTAGAATTTCACATTTGAGTTCGTTCAGAATGCGGATACCATCTGGTCCTGGCGACTTATTACTGTTTAATTTATCAATTTGTTCCAAAACCTCCTTTAATAACACCTCAATTTGGGATGGTTCCTCAGATTTGTCACCTAAAAAGAATGGCTCTGGTTTGGGAATCTCCCTCACATCCTCAACCGTAAAGACCGACACAAAGAATTAATTTAGTTTGTCCACAATGGCCTTATCGTCCTTGAGTGCTCCTTTAGCATCTCAATCGTCCAGCGGCCCCAGTGGTCGTTTAGCAAGCTTCCTGCTTCTGATGTACTTAAATTTTTTTTTGCTATTACTTTTTGAGTCTTTGGCTAGGTGTTCTTCAAATTCTTTTTTGGCCTTCCTAATTATATTTTTACACTTCACTTGCCAGAGTTTATGCTCCTTTCTATTTTCCTCACTAGGATTTAACTTCTACTTTTTAAAGGATGCCTTTTTGCCTCTCTCTGCTCCTCTTACTTTGTTGTTTAGCCACGGTGGCACTTTTTTGGTTCTCTTACTGTATTTTTTAATTTGGGGTATACATTTAAGTTGAGCCTCTATTATCGTGTCTTTTTAAAAAATCAGATACTTTAGAGAAGTATCCACACTTTTGGATACTGCTCCAAACAAAACCTTTTCAGATTCACTCTTTGCTAATAATTACTTATTGATAATATAATTGTAAACTCCACATAGGAGAGCTTAGAATTCAAAGACTGACAGACTGAAGCTATAGTCTCAGTACTGGTGCTGTTAAAATCTTTCAGAAATTTCTCTGTATCGTTATTCCACCAGGAAGTTCTTCAGGCTCTAAGTGTCCCTGCGGTCCTCCCTTTCCTGTTCCTGAACCTCCTGGGGCTCTTTCCTTTGGATGCTGTTGGATGTGTTTATGTCCAAGGACTTTCCATTGCTATTCCCTGACAGTCACAGATGATATAGAAGTCATTGTGTGTCAGGGGACACACTGGTCCCCATCAGCACCAGGTTAAGGGGGGCACTTTGTCTCTGTCTTGCCTCCCTGTGATGGGCTCAACACTAGTGCAGGGATGAATTTGGGCCTTAATATCCCCTGGTCAGAGGGTTTTTAGTGGAACAACACAAAGTGATCCTTTCTGCTAGGGCTGACAGTGCAGCCTCCATGGTGCTCCCACCACTTAACAGCTGGGCAGAGAAGGATAAAGTTCCAGTTGCATTCAAGAGCCATGTCAGTGCTAGATTACTAGGCCAACCAATATAGATGACATTGTTTATTGCTAGATTTACAATTGAGAATTTACATTTTAACTCATCATTTATTAGAAATTAAACCTTCTATGATGATGGGAGTAGGCTATGTGAGTTTTTCACTACTAAGAGATTAATTACAATTCAGACCAGTCTATAGTAACAAAGAGGCTGTACCACACAGAAGCTGTTCAGAGGCTTATGTGCAATGAATTGGTGGTCTCATTTAAGTGCCTACTGGACAAATAGCCACATCAAAAAATTATGAGTATATTTGTCAGCAATTGTGGATGGCAATTTGTTTGCCATCTCAGCAGGGAGATCAACTAACAAACTAACTAAATCTTCATTCTAAGAGACATGGTTGTGACATATTGACCAGATAGTTTGAGGAGGGCAACTTGCATGCTCACTGCCTGTTCTATGGGTTAAGAGGTGATTTCACCTTACAAGGCTTTGGATAGGGCAGTGGCATTAAATTCATTGCATTGAATTAGAAAAACACAACTTGATTATGGAATATCTATTGATTTGTTTTCCAGAAAAACTATTTTGATGTACATGAAGGGAGAATGGTTTGGGAGAAGGGAAAAAAGGAATAAAAAGGGAAGCTGTGAGAAGAAGAAGACAACAATAGATAGAGAGACAAGCCAGTAGGCCTTGACTTGGGTGAAAGTGATTGAGGGTAAAAGCCTGGCTGTTGAACAGGTGGGAATGAGGAGGAACTTCGTTGAGGGGGCCTCCATATGTGTGTATAGAAAGTACTTCCATACAGAGAAGGGCACAAATCAAAAAGTCTGGAGAGCAGCCCAAGCCTGGGAAGGGGGTTTATCAAAAACTTTCCAGTTTCAGGGCCTTCTGCTGTTTGCTCATTATAAGTTTGAATTCTGGTTCTGAGACCAAAGGTGATTGCATTAAATGAGTGCACCCAGTCCCTGGGTAATCACCCTGTTTAGGTCACTTTTATACTTATCTTTTCAATCTGAGTACTCAGTTCAATCCTGTTTCTGTGACTTATCCATCAGAATCCTCATTCTGCCAACTTTTCAGGAAGAAGAGGTATTTAATGAAATCCTCTTCTGGTATCTTTTCATTCCATGAACACAGTGTATAGGAAAATAGAAATACAAAGTAATATCCTTTGCTTCTTTTCTGCTATTAGCTCTAAATTAACATTTAGACAGTGTCTAAAACTATTAGAATGGACTTAGTTTGGATATCTACAGCTGGTTCCACAGGTAACTGCATTTGATCAGGAGAGACAGTTTGTATATAGATTTTCTAGTTAGAACTTGTATGTTATGTAGAATTGAAAGACATTAAGGGGGAGAAGGAGGACTTGTGGCACCTTAGAGACTAAAAAATTTATTTGAGCATAAGCTTTCGTGAGCTACAGCTCACTTCATCGGATGCATTCAGTGGAAAATACAGTGGGGAGATTTATATACACAGAGAACATGAAACAATGGGTGTTACCATACACACTGTAACGAGAGTGATCAGGTAAGATGAGCTATTACCAGCAGGAGAGTGGGGGGGGGGGGGAACCTTTTGTAGTGATAATTAAGGTGGGCCATTTCCAGCAGTTGACAAACCTTACCTGATCACTCTCATTACAGTTTGTATGGTAACATCCATTGTTTTACATTCTCTGTGTATATAAATCTCCCCACTGTATTTTCCACTGAATGCATCTGATGAAGTGAGCTGTAGCTCACGAAATCTTATGCTCAAAAAAATTTGTTAGTCTCTAAAGTGCCACAAGTCCTCCTTTTCTTTTTGCGGATACAGACTAACACGGAGGCTACTCTGAAACCTGTCATTAAGGGGGAGATATTTCAAAGACACAAAGGGATATCTAAGCCCAGCTCCCACTGAAAGTCAATGGGAATTGGAGATCTAACTCCCAACTATGCCTTTAAAGGTCTCCTCCATGAAATAACAGATGCGCTTCTGTTTGTCAATATGGACTCAGACATGAGTTTGTCAGTACAGTATATGCTCAAGTACAATGCAGTTGTTAGATGAGACTCAAGTACAATGAATTTGTTAGATTAGATTTAAAGATTGAAAATTTGTTAGGACGGTCTCTCTTGTCCATGTCTATGAACCTTAAAAACAATGACTACTTTTCAACATGTGCAGCACCGCAGCCACATTCATCTCCTCTGTATCTTCTCTATACTTTCTTGGCTGCTCAGAACTTCCAAAATTTTCCCCCTGTGAGCAAGCACAGTTCTGTGCTCAGTCGCCTCTTTTTTTGTGTTTCAAGGGATTGTAGCTCGTTGTGAGTTAGAAAAACACATCAAAATAAAGGGCTTAAACTTCAGTGAAGATGTTACCATTTCTTTTTACAAAACTGAAATATCACATTTATCCTTGGGTTCCTATTACTATAGCATGGAATTATAACCAATTGGGTCTTTATAATTGGGTCTATAGCTGAAGTTTTATTTATTCCTGTGGGAGAAATACATACAGGATTTAAACAAAAAAGACAACAAAATTGTGGGCCTATTCCTGAAGTCCTTATATGCATAGTATTTGTTGGTGGGAGTTCAGGAGAGACCTAGAGGTTTTAGGATCATCATAAAGATGGGCAAGAGTTTCTTTAAAAGTGCACATATATAATGTAAGTACTATTTACTTAAACAATGAGACCGGAGAAGCAGACTATTTTTAGGTGATTATAGAGTATCTTGGGTAGTGTTAAAAATGCACTAAGATGAAAGCTGCTACTTTAGCCATCCAAGATATGTAAAAAGAAAAGGAGTACTTGTGGCACCTTAGAGACTAACAAATTTATTTTTGCGGATACAGACTAACACAGCTGCTACTCTGAAACCTGTCAAGATATGTAGTAATTGTCCTGAAAAAACTCTGCCCTTAAATGCTCTTTTGGAGGATGGTGGTTGATTTATTTTATTTTAGGAACTCAAGTTAAACAAAAAGCAAGTGGAATAATGCAGTGTTCTCTAGTTGGAAATCATAGTTTTTAGAATGAAAATGTGTAGTGTATTTTTTTAAGCTTTTATGTAAAAAACTGATAACTTTATACTAAAGAGTATATATTTTTCTCTATATATAGAAACCTCACAACCTCATGCCCATAACCTCTGCCATGCAGAACACAATGCCATCCATGGCCTCAGAAATAACTCTGACATCATAATCAAAAAGGCTGACAAAGAAGGTGCTGTCGTCATCATGAATAAGTTGGAATATGAACAAGAGGCTGCTAGGCAGCTCTCCAACACCATTTTCTACAAGCCATTACCCTCTGATCCCACTGAGGGTTACCAAAAGAAACTACACCATTTGCTCAAGAAACTCCCTGAAAAAGCACAAGAACAAATCCGCACAGACACACCCCTGGAACCCAGACCTGGCGTATTCTATCTGCTACCCAAGATCCATAAACCTGGATATCCTGGACGCCCCATCATCTCAGGCATTGGCACCCTGACAGCAGGATTATCTGGCTATGTAGACTCCCTCCTCAGGCCCTATGCTACCAGCACTCCCAGCTATCTTTGAGACACTGCGATGGGTACCCGCATGGCCTCACAATATGCCAACTTTTTTATGGCTGACTTAGAACAACGCTTCCTCAGCTCTTGTCCCCTAATGCCCCTACTCTACTTGCGCTACATTGATGACATCTTCATCATCTGGACCCATGGAAAAGAAGACCTTGAGGAATTCCACCATGATTTCAACAATTTCCATCCCACCATCAACCTCAGCCTGGATCAGTCCACACAAGAGATCCACTTCCTGGACACTACGGTGCTAATAAGCGATGGTCACATAAACACCACCCTATACCGGAAACCTACTGACCGCTATGCATACCTACACGCCTCCAGCTCTCACCCAGACCACACCACATGATCCATTGTCTACAGCCAAGCTCTACGATACAACCGCATTTGCTCCAACCCCTCAGACAGAGACAAACACCTACAAGATCTCTGTCAAGCATTCTTACAACTACAATACCCACCTGCTGAAGTGAAGAAACAGATTGACAGAGCCAGAAGAGTACCCAGAAGTCACGTACTACAGGACAGGCCCAACAAGAAAATAACAGAACGCCACTAGCCATCACCTTCAGCCCCCAACTAAAACCTCTCCAACGTATCATCAAGGATCTACAACCAATCCTGAAGGAAGACCCGTCACTCTCACAGATCTTGGGAGACAGGCCAGTCCTTGCTTACAGACGGCCCCCCAACCTGAAGCAAATACTCACCAGCGACCACAAACCACACAACAGAACCACTAACCCAGGAACCTATCCTTGCAACAAAGTCTGTTGCCAACTGTGCCCACATATCTATTCAGGGGACACCATCATAGGGCCTAATCACATCAGCCACACTATCAGAGGCTCGTTCACCTGCACATCTACCAATGTGATATGTGCCAATGTGATATATATTGATATATATTGGTCAAACTGGACAGTCTCTACGTAAAAGAATAAATGGACACAAATCCGACGTCAAGAATTATAACATTCAAAAACCAGTTGGAGAACACTTCAATCTCTCTGGTCACTTGATTACAGAACTAAAAGTGGCAATACTTCAACAAAAAAACTTCAAAAACAGACTCCAACGAGAGACTGCTGAATTGGAATTAATTTGCAAACTGGATACAATTAACTTAGGCTTGAATAGAGACTGGGAGTGGATGGGTCATTACACAAAATAAAACTATTTCCCCATGTTTATTCCCCCTCCACCCTCAATGGTCCTCAGATGTTCTTGTCAACTGCTGGAAATGGCCCACCTTGATTATCACTACAAAAGGTCCTCCCCTGTGTCCCCCCTCGCTCTCTTGCTGGTAATAGCTCACCTTAAGTGATCAGTCTGGTTACAGCGTGTATGGTAACACCCATTGTTTCATGTTCTCTATGTATATAAATCTCCCCACTGTATTTTCCACTGAATGCGTCTGATGAAGTGAGCTGTAGCGCACAAAAGCTTTTGCTCAAATAAATTTGTTAGTCTCTAAGGTGCCACAAGTACTCCTTTTCTTTTTATATTTTTCTAAATATCTTAAAAATACTTTTCTAATTCAAACCAATTGTCAGACACCGTTTGTTTCATGTTCAGCGCATGATGCATCATATTGCTTCGTTAAAGGCATACACTGAAGCTGGTTGAAATTCTTTGAAATTTTGACAAAAATACTATGTGAAAACTTTTGAATTTTTATGTGTGTGTAACAATGTTTCATCATTTTTTTGACTAGCTCTAACATATACTAATTTGTAAACCAAAAAATGTGTGTGCTTCAGTCAGGTTAGAGGGGGAACTCTTTTAGCTCCTCACTTGTGCTAACCAAGAGCTCCAACTGGTTTGGATGGTGGATGGTAAGTAGCTTATAGACAGCGGTGAACATATGAGCCACTGGAATTTTGACAGACCAGAAAAGCATTGTTCTAACAGCTTCAGCAAGAAGGTGGCCGGCACATGGAAAAACGCTTTCTATCACTTCTATTTTCAGTTTAACCTACATTTTAAACCAACAAAAAACCTTGGGATGAGGCTTACCTCCATTTGGGAATTACTGAGTGCTTCTTCTGGCTAGCTGGCGACTTTATACCTGATCCTGCTCCACTGAAATCAATGTGAGGTTTACCACTGACTTCAAAGGGTGCAGGATCAAGCCCTTTTGGCTTTAGTCTCCCCATGATGTAATCCTCCAAGACTCAGTCCAATGTTTGAGATAATAAAAGAGGACAGGCACACCAAAGGTGTGCAGAAGGGTACTGTTTTAGAGGGGAGGGTCTGGATGAGGGACAGATGGTGCAGAGGAGCAGATAAAGTGGAAGGGAGTGGGGAAAATGGAAACAAGAAATTTTGGCACTACCTGGCTGAATGTCAAAGTGTACAGTGTAATGGGGTTTAGCAAACCCCATACTGAGCAAAGGCAGAAGGGAGAGGAGAGTGTTCCCTAATTACAGGCAATCAGGCTGATCACTCCCCCTGTGCAGCTGCCAGAACTTCCCATCACAGAGACTTGGACCCACAGCTGTGACCCATAAGGAAAACATGCCCATCTATAAATGAGGGCAAACAGAGATGGAAGGGAGGTAGAAAAGCCTGGCATAGTAGAGGGTCACCTACCTCCATTTCAGGCTGTGTCTAAGAAACCCACAAGGAGACAAAAGGAGATGGCAAGCTCTGGAGTTTAAGGGCTGATTGACTCAATTTAAGCTAAGAATTTATGGAGTGGTTGAATTGAAGGGGACCAGGAAAAGCTGGGTCCCTTAGACAGATTGCACCAAGAGCAGCTGACAATGAGTGATTTTGCTTATTTGTTATCTCCTCTGTTATGTCTAGCTGAAGTTGCAGACTAAACAGACAGAGGATATAATGATGTTGTATTTGATGCACATTTCCCCTCCTCCTCTTCTTCTGTGTCTTTGAGGAGCTGAGCACACTAAGGCAGGGGTTCTTGCAATAAATTTTTTGGTGGCCTCAGAGTGTGGCCACCAACTCTTGCTGGTGGCCACTGTGACTTTTTCCCCTAAAAAACTTAATTAACTTTAGGAAAAACAAAATAAATATGCACAGATACACGTCCAAATCATTGTAATGTATCTATGTAGGGTTTTTTTTTGCAGACTCCATCATAAAAATAGTGTACAGTTGTCTCTATTCTTTAGGGGATCTAAACAGAATAGAAACACAAATAAGGTGCTTTGAACATTCTTGTCTTTTTCTTATTGTTTCTTTTTCTTTTTTTTAAGACTTGCTAGCTACTAAGTGTTCTGTGAAAAGTGATCTCTGTGTGTTTGTTAGTATCACTTTTCACAGCAGACTCACTCAGCCCCAGCAAGCCCAGGGACAAATTAAGCCCTAGATGGGGAGGTGGGTACAGAGGCAGCAGGGGCCAAGGGTGATGGGGCACTGGGGGAAGCAACAGGAGGGTAGAGGTGATGCGGGGGTGAGCTTGGGGCCAGAGTCCATCACCACGCAGCCAGAGAATGGAGCCCGAAGCCCATGCCCAGGGGACAGGGCTTGGGGACAGAGCCCAAAGCCCCGGCGCTGGAGCCTGCCACCCAAGGGCTGAAGCCGAACCCCATTGACTCTGAGAAGGTGGGGAACTCACTGGCTAGCTGCTTCTTCAGCTTGTGTCTCTCCAGAGGGGGGCAGGGCCCAACCACTCCTGGTGGCTCCTGGGGAGGGGCCGCTGCTTTGCGTCCCCCACCCCCCCATCACTGCCTAGGAGGCTGTGGCCACAAGAAAAGCGGTGGCCTGGTGGCCGCATTTGAGAAACGCTGCACAAAGTACTCAATACATGATAAATCTATTTTATCTTTACGGTGTAAGTGTTTTATCTAGATTGGGTTCAGGCCTGAAGTTTTTACTCCTAGGAAAAACATGGGAATGTTTGCTGCAGTAAGAAAAGCAGGATAGGTTTATATCAATACCATAGAGGAGGGTAATGCAATATTACTGTCTTCTAAACCAGGCTACATGGTGATTACTAGAGCTGAGTGAATAATCACAAATCATTTGACAAGTTTACCATTCTTTTCTCATTTGCCAGCTGTCCACAGATCACAATGGTACTGGCCTTGCAATTATCTGTGGACAATTATTTGGGCTCTTTACTCTGTGGTAGTAATGATCTTTCACCTTTTTTACCTAACAGCTACCAGATCTTGTAACTACCGAATAATCTACAGGTCATAAAGTTTTGGTGCAATTCTATAATAGTGCCACTTGAAAATCATGCACAGGGCTGTTGTGGAGCCAGAGTGTGAGCTTTTGTGATCCCTCAGTCTCCCATATTTGCATTTGTAAGTCATGCAAGACTCAGGAGACCCAGCAACATTGCAGTCTGGTTCCAAGTAGATTAGTGACAGACAAATTTCAAAATGCTCTATGATTCAGTTTAACTGAATAGATACCCTGAAATATATACACTTAATCCAAACATTTGAGATCTTTTCTTGCTGTCCCCCACTTCTGCATATGCTGTATTTACTCTCCATACTAAGGCTAGCTGGAAAAAAACTCCATTTCCGGAAATAAATGGAGGTTTTGAAATTTGGTTTAATTCCACATGGGGATGAAACCAAGGGCCTTTGAAACTTTTCCCTAAAACCAGAGAGAAGATGATACCCATGCCAGAATAGCCAATAGCCCAGGGGTTAGAACACTCACAGAAGAACATAAGAACATAAGAATGGCCATACTGGGTCAGACCAAAGGTCCATCAAGCCCAGTATCCTGTCTACCGACAGTGACCAATGCCAGGTGCCCCAGAGGGAGTGAACCTAAAAGATAATGATCAAGTGATCTCTCTCCTGCCATCCATCTCCACCCTCTGACAAATAGAGGCTAGGAACACCATTCCTTACCCATCCTGGCTAATAGCCATTAATGGACTTAATCTCCATGAATTCATCTAGTTCTCTTTTAAACCCTGTTATAGTCCTAGCCTTCACAACCTCCTCAGGCAAGGAGTTCCACAGGTTGACTGTGCGCTGTGTAAAGAAGAACTTCCTTTTATTTGTTTTAAACCTGATGCCCATTAATTTCATTTGGTGGCCCCTAGTTCTTATATTATGGAAACAAGTAAATAACTTTTCCTTATTCACTTTCTCCACACCACTAATGATTTTATATACCTCTATGATATCCCCCCTTAGTCTGCTCTTTTCCAAGCTGAAAAGTCCTAGCCTCTTTAATCTCTCCTCATATGGGACCCATTCCAAACCCCTAATCATTTTAGTTGGCCTTTTCTGAACCTTTTCTAATGCCAGTATATCTTTTTTGAGATGAGGGGACCACATCTGTACGCAATATTCAAGATGTGGGCATACCATGGATTTATACAAGGGCAATAAGATATTCTCCGTCTTATTCTCTATCCCTTTTTTAATGATTCCTAACATCCCATTTGCTTTTTTTGACTGCCACTGCACAGTGTGTGGACATCTTCAGAGAACTATCCACGATGACTCCAAGATCTTTCTCCTGATTAGTTGTAGCTAAATTAGCCCCCATCATATTGTATGTATAGTTGGGGTTATTTTTTCCAATGTGCATTAATTTATATTTATCCACATAAAATTTCATTTGCCATTTTGTTGCCCAATCTCTTAGTTTTGTGAGATCTTTTTGAAGTTCTTCACAGTCTGCTTTGGTCTTAACTATCTTAAGTAGTTTAGTATCATCTGCAAACTTTGCCACCACACTGTTTACCCCTTTCTCCAGATTATTTATGAATAAATTGAATAGGATTGGTCTTAGGACTGACCCTTGGGGAACACCACTAGTTACCCCTCTCCATTCTGAAAATTTACCATTTATTCCTACCCTTTGTTCCCTGTCTTTTATCCAGTTCTCAATCCATGTAAGGATCTTCCCTCTTATTCCATGACAACTTAATTTACATACAAGCCTTTGGTGAAGGACCTTGTCAAAGGCTTTCTGGAAATCTAAGTACACTGGATCCCCCTTGTCCACATGTTTGTTGACCCCGTTATTGACCTGGAATGTGAGAGTTAGCAGAGCAGGGATTTGAACCTCTGACTCCCACATCCCGAGTGAGTGCCCTGGGAAGTTTTTCCCATCTCTCTGGGCTGATTAATATTTAATTATTTATGCAAAGTGAAACAGATCCAACAGCAGAGATTGCGAGAGAAGAATAGTGAGGTTTTGGCAAAGGAATGATTCAGTCTTGCAAAAAAAGAAAACCACACTGAATCTCTACCCAAACATCTAACAAAATTTGAGCTGGGTCAAGCTCCAAACCCAGGAAGTGCAACTATCTCTATAATAGGCCGAATCCAAACACCAAATATGAATATCCTGAACTTTGGGAAAATTTGAATTCGGATTTCAATTTCAAATCTGACTTCTTACAAGTGTTTGGATACAAAGTGTGTGGTTCTGCCCATCTCTAGAGCACATATGACTCTTCTTTTGTTTTAAACGTCCTAAAAAATGTCAGATGGTCATATGACACATTCATGTGTCTATTTTAAAGCAATTTTTTTAAAGGATGGAATAAATCACATGAGATGCATCTTATTGTCTCTGTAATAAAGAGCTAGCTAGCTAGGTCATTATGATTTAGTTTAGTGCACTGCTAAATCAAAGCACAGAACAATACTGAAAAGTGCTACTGTGAACTCGAACAAATAAACAACAAAGCAAGAGCTGTTAACTTAGATGATTAAACAACATTCAGACCCTTTCTCCCCACATTTTATGTTATAGCTGTATATAAACACATGCCACATACAGAGGTACGCACACAGACATATACATCTTAAAACCTTATAACCAGTATTTCCATAGGTTTGGGTTCAGTTCATTATACTGAGGGTTTTATACTGAGGAATATTCCCCATATGGGTATAGTGATACTGCTGCGTAAGCAATAGAATGTGTAGGCTCTTTGTTCATTGGAAACAAGCATTCAGGTTATCAGTGAGGTTGTACTCTATCTACCCCATTTTTCAGATGACTGTTTGCCCCTTTTGGTAGATTTTTGAAACGTGCATATCTATGATAAAGTGGATGAGAGGATCTGAATAATTTAACATTGGTATAAACGACATGAAAGCAGCACCAAAAATTATATTCTTCTTTTTTTGGGAAGTAAATAGCACAAGAGTCTGGTGGATTAAGCCTATACATAAAGATTTGGGCCCAAAAATGAAACAGAAAAGGGAACACTCAGTCTGAAAATATCACCCAGACTATCAAAAACACTGAATATTAGAAAGGAAGTTATCATGGCTGTCTTAAAACTAGTCTTTTTAAGGCACTCTGATTTTGGATTCTGAACAATCCTTTAAATTAACCTCCCATAAGTAATGTCATGGTCCTTAAAATGTAAGTGGGTGCAACAGAGACAGGATTGTTACCACAACTCCCAGGACACTGCCTGAAAGGATAAGCTCACCTTTGTGTGGGCACAGATTTTCATAGGCAGTTTTTCCCTTGTCATCGACATCTATTTGCTTCCAGCTATGGGGGTATTTCCTACCCATCTTGATCATTACCCTCGGGCCTTGTTTTGTGAGAAAGAGAGAGGTGTTTGCCACCTGGAGGAGCCCTTCTGTGTTGTGGAAGATCCAGCTGGGTGCCCGAGGGCAGTCTATGAAGATGCTGCGGGATGATGCAGCAGAGGACTTGGAGATGCCCAAACACTGGCCAGATCTAACATGGAGCAGCTTCTCATCCTCTGTCCACCTCCACTGCTGGTTTGGATCAGTCAGATTGCACTTGCCCACAATTGCTGTTTTGTCTCCAACAAGACATTGCCGTTTCTGGACATGGATAATCAGAAACCCTTCTGGAAGATGAAAAACCCATAAAAATACAACAAATCATACATGGCCCTTAAAAAATAAATCCCAATGACTTAAAAATAAACCTCTTTTTTTCTCTCTGTTTCACTATATCTCAGTTTTTATGACCTGAACCAGCAGAATTGATTTTAAAAGCCACAAAATCACAATTGTTTGGTCTGGAAACTGCAAAGGGCAAGAATGCAACAAACCCTTTTTGGTAAAGTTCACCTTGACCTTCTATGTAAAAACCAAAGAAATCAAACTTGAATTAACAGGATATCAAGGGGGCTACTGACTTTCAGCTCACTTCTGAAAAACCCTCTCCCTCTTCAAATACACAGAGATCCATTAGCCTTCCTTACTGTCACCACAAGTTAAATCCACTGTATATGACTGCACATTGATTTTTTTTAAGGAAATCATAGTATTTGGAGGGGGAAGGAGGGACAGAAAAGGGGACTTTCCAAAATCTATTTGCCTGTCCAGGGCTATGTTTCATTTATCTTTTACAAAGGATGGGAGCTTTTGACTGATACGAACTCTGTGTATCTTACACTCCTAAATACATTGACTCCTCTTGTCATTATTTTGTAACTATCCCACTACAGATCAGATTGAATGTATACATCCAACATTGAAATGAACAGAAGAAAAATCATTCACTGAAATCAAACTCCCCCAACCCCAAATTCCCCCTTGTTACAGGAACAGGATTGGATGATTCAAAATCAATCTCGGTATCACTTTCAATTTTTTTTTTTAAAAGTCAGTTATTTAGTCAAAGCTTCAGGCTCCACTAGATAAACAAAACCATTTAAAAACAATACGTATGATTTCCTTTGTTTTTTCATTCTCCCTTTCTTATGATGCAGGACATTAGATTGTGTTCTAAGTAAGTGCCCCAAGAAGCTTCTGCTTTTGTAAGTTTCACAAAGCCTTAATAAGTAATCTGAATCTCTCCTCAAAGAAACCAGGCTCAGAGCTCAGCCATTGGATTGTCTAGTCCGAGATCTTTTTTAAAAAATGATGTATATACAACATTCAAGGAGAGAGAGTTTATTTTGCTTTGGCGAGAAATCTAAACAGTTCTGGCTTTGTTGGCCCTGCCCTCCCCCCCCCCGCCCCGATCCCTCTTGTATAAACTCAGGCTGAGAAATGGCTCTATTTTCACAGCATTGAATAAGTTTCAGGCAACCCTTGGGAGCCCTGGTTAGTGACAGAATGAGAACTGGAACGGAGGGGGGAACCCAGGAGATGCACTTACCTGAGAGCTTGAAGGCCAGGCAGGTGAAAATCAGGACATGAAATAAAGGATCCATTTTCCACCTAACAACTCCCCATGCTTCTCTTTTAAAAAAAAAACAACAAAAACCACACACACACATACACACACACACACACACACAAAATCACCACCTCAGATAAGTGAAGCGAAGGCTAGGAAGGAAATGTGCCTTCACAGGGGGAAAAGTCAGTGACGAGCACTTCCTTCTATTCAATAGTTTGGGGGAACTTTTTACCACTTTGTCCTTTCATATGATTCTTCAGAGTTTACTGACTCTGATTTATTTTGGAAAAATCCAAGCAAAAGAGGGATAGATTTTGAAACTACCGAGTCTCACACACAAACAAAAAGTTGTTTCAACATCTGAACAACATACTGGACTAAAAATATAAGGAAAAGGGATCGTAATTTCATGCAATTGACGGTTCACGAAACATTACACGTCTGCAGCTGATTTGGATTGTGCTGAATAAACACACACCGTGCTATCCAGTAAACACCATACGCAGTTTCTGTAATGAAATGTTGTGAGTCCATCAAGCAAAATCACATTATTAAATATGATTTCCAACTCCTCTTTATGAGTTCTGAAAACCATACATGGTGGGAGTGCAAATCTCTGAGTTCTTTACTAAGTCCTTACTCATGTACGCTCCCATTATGGGATCAAGTGATGTTGACTTTGCCTCAGCATCATCTGATCCATTTTGCCTACATACAGTGAGAATCTGCCTTAACTAAAAGCTGAATAAAGGCCTCAGTGATTTGACCCTCCAAATGGTCAGAAGACAGCATGAAATTAACTCGAGCAGATTGGGCAAATGCTGTGAGCACATTTGCCTCATTGTGGTATTATAATAATAGTAATGGTTAATTACTGTATGCAAAAAAACCCTCCATATTCACTAACTATTTTGTATCAAGTGTATTTTATTGTCAGTATGAAGCAAAGTCAACATCATTGAATTAAAAACTGATTTTATCCTGGGTGCAGACTTCCTAGTGCTGTAAGTAGTTATGCTAGAGTCACATTTCTTTTAAAGAACAAATCCGTGCAGAAATATATGGAAACATTCATAGCAGCATTTTCTGTACAACCTCCTGTTACAGAACAGTTCATATTTCCAAAGGCGTCCATCTCTTAACAGAAGAGATACAACATGTAGACAACATATTCAAAAAATCCCCTCTTACTAAAAGACAGACAAATATTTAAAATCCTTACCATTTAATATATTCTACAAAGTTTCTTTTAAAAGTAAACTGACTTACACAATTTACAAATACACTGGATTCAGGTCAGGAGCAGAAGCAGCTTCTAACAGTATAGAATACAATCAACAGTATAGAGTAAATACATACATATACACGGAATAACAGAGGTTGTGCTCTGTAACTGCTTTATAGGACCAACTGTAAATACACATTAAATAGCTAATAGTATGAAGAACAGATATTTCCATATAAAAGGTATAACTGCTTTTGAGCAGGTTCAAAAACAAAAGGACTTTCTTCCCCTTAAATCCATAATTGATCACTTGCAACTTTAGCAGCAAGAGTCTTATGTGGCCAAGAAATAAGCTCACCACATAATATGTAATAGCACTTAACAGGTCCAGTTTAACAGCTGACAGTCCATTCACAAGACAGAGTTGGCAAATGTTAAAGCATTTATACACAGAAAAACATTTCTTCTGCAGAAGTTCCAGTTTCCAGCTGACTGCAACAGTACACCCATACATTCTGTACAGCAGATATTGTTATTACAGAAATAAATCCACCTTTAGCTATATATACGTGAACTCCACATGTAGCATCAGTACCTTCTTTAAAAATCATTTTTGGGACGCTTACAATACATTCATGTACAGTAAGGGTCTGGCAAGCTTTATATTTTTGCCAAACGATCCACAATCTTTTCACAAGTTGGCTTCAAAGCATCCACTGCAGTAAACTCCTTGAAGAAGTTGCTGGTTGGTAATGAAACAAATTACCTCAAGAGATAGACATTCTGGGTACCCTTCATAGTTTCACTGGACAGCTTCTGCAGAAAGTCTGCTTTCATACAGAATCAGTGCATGGTGCACAAATTCATATTGTTCACTGGTCTGAACCATTCCACCTCTGAAAAGAAAGTACAATAGAATGAAACCTTATTTCTTAAAAATCAAATAATCTGCTCTGCTGCTAAGAATCAGAGGACATGCTTCCATGCTGATGTTAAAAAAATAATGCGTTAAATAATTTGTGATTGAACTCCTTGGGGGAGAATTGTATGTTTCCTTCTCTGTGTTACCTGCATTCTGCCATATATTTCATGTTACAGCAGTCTCGGATGATGACCCAGCACATGTTGTTCATTTTAAGAACACTTTTACTGCAGATTTGATAAAACGCAAAGAAGGTACCAATGTGAGATTTCTAAAGATAGCTACAGCACTCAACCCAAGGTTTAAGAATCTGAATTACCTTCCAAACTCTGAGAGGGACGAGGTGTGCAGCATGCTTTCAGAAATCTGAAAAGAGCAATATTCATAGGCGGAAACTATAGAACCCGAACCACGAAAAAGGAAATCAACCTTCTGCTGCTGGCATCTGACTCAGGTGATAAAAATGAACATGCATCGGGCTGCACTGCTTTGGATTGTTATCGAGCAAAACTTGTCATCAGCATGGACACATGTCCTCCGGAATGATGGTTGAAGAATTAAGGGACTTACGAATCTTTAGTGCATCTGGCATGTAAATATCCTGTGATGCCAGCTACAACAGTGCCATGCGAACACCTGTTCTCACTTTCAGGTGACATTGTAAACAAGAAGTGGGCAGCATTATCTCCTTCTAAGGTAAACTAACTTGTTTATTTGATTGGCTGAACAAGAAGTAGGACTGAGTGGACTTGTAGGCTCTAAAGTTTTAAATTGTTTTATTTTTGAATGTAGTCATTTTTTGTACATAATTCTACATTTGTAAGTTCAACTTTCATGATAAAGAGATTGCACTACAGTACTTGTATATGATTTTTCTTATTTACAGTGCAAATATTTGTAATAAAAATAAATATAAACTGAGCACTGTACACTTTGTATCCTGTGTTGTAATTGAAATCAATATATTTGAAAATGTAGAAAACACCCAAAAATATTTAAATAAATGGTATTCTATTATTTAACAGCGCGATTAATCGCACAATTAACTTTTTTAATTGCTTGATAGCCCTACTTGTATTTACATCATGAATATCCAATTCTGACACAACAGGTGTAAGAACTATAGGGAACCATATAGCCAGCATCTAAGCTGTTAAAATCCAAATTTCAAACCCAACACAATTATGGGAAATCTCTCTAAATACACTTTATATGCTATATTTTAAGCACAACTAAGATTAGATATGTCATAAAAAAACTCAGGCACCTGGGGCAGATTCTGATACCCTTTATACATGCTGAGTTCCACGCTCCCAGAGCAATCCTATTGATTTTATTGGGGCTGTTGGAGGAGTGAGGTACTACTCAGCATGAGTAAGGACAAGAGAACCTGGACCTTAGTGCACACAGATTTCATTCTCCTTCATATCCTAAAAATGTAACCTATGGTGACCCTTAGATCACATGTACAGAGAGCAGCTCTTCCTCTCTTCTTTCTAACGCCTATAATGCATCCTGTCTAAACAGCAGACACAGAAGAAATTTTACAGCAGTGACTCATTTCAGTGCCAACAATGCAACTTAGTTAAACTTGACCATAAAAAAGTGTTCAGTGCAGTCCGTTTGGATCAGTTACCTACACCTAATACAGCTGTGTGATAACTCAGCTGGTAGCACTGGTTTCAGGCCAGATGTTGGGATGAAATCCCACAGTAGGACCTAAGCTCGTATCCAGTGTTGAAAGTGAGTATAGTAGAAAGGGGGTGTGTGTGTGCTGTACTAGAAGAGTACTAGCTGAGGCTGTACTGCATTACCAGTGTTGTCTTTCAGATAGAAAATGAAACTGAGGCTCTTTTGGTTAACACTGAGGTCCATCGGCCAGTGCCCCTCACAGAGTTGGGTCCCAGAAGCAGTAGGGGTTATTGCAACTTCAGGGTGTTAAAAGCAACTGCAACTTGGCCATTACAGACAGACACTCACCTCCCTTCCCAGGCTTGCACCAAACCAGCTACTCGGAGTTGATATGTGTGTCTGTCTAGGAGGGAGGATATGGCCCGGGGGAAAGGAATATGCATTGCGACATACACTTTAAACTGCTTTTGCCAACCCTTTGTTGAATTAGTTGATTTCAGTGAGAGGATCATCTCTCTTGCATCACATGGAGTGCAGGATCCGGCCTCTCTTAATACAAGGCCTGCTAGGCCACAGAAACTATCAGGTAAATACATTTTAAAATAATCTATGATTTTTCTAACAACAACAAAAAGACAGCTGATAGGCAGAATGGGCAAAGAAATTGTAAAACAATTTATTCAACAAATACCTTCTCTTATTTAGATCTCTTTGTTGGTTTACAACTTTGAGGTCCTTTTGTTTCCTCATTGCTATTGGATGGCCAAATAGCCAGCTGCAACTGGCAAGAAGACTCAGCTTCTTAACAGGCTCAGGCTTGGCCATTGTGATGTAGGAAACTCTTGCAAGAGAAACACAGAACCCCAAATTCAGGTCCTGACAGAAAAGTAAAAAAAGGAAAGAATTTTTCAAAATATTCTGGTTAAAAATGTAGGGTGGGATTTTCAGAAGTGTTCAGTGCTCGTCTAACTGTGCTCCCATTGAAGTCAATAGAAAAACTCACTTTGGCATCAGTAGGAGGAGAATTAGGCAACTCTGAGAGCTTCTGAAAATCTCCCACAAAGTTTTCCATAAATTTTAAATCGTCCCATGTGTTATGTTAATAATTTAACAATTTAAACACTTCAATTCACCTTTAAGAATGGTGAATCATTGAAAGTCTTGACATTGGTATATTTCTTACCCAACTGTGACCTTCTTTAAACAGAGTGTAGGATGCAGGACATATCCTACAAGGAGGCAGAGTATTTCTGTTCTGTGAGGTTAACAGACAAATATATCAGATCAGAATGTGGCAAACCAGGATTGAAAATGCCACATTGTGTTTTTTGTCTGACTTACAGTTCCACTGCAACTCACCTATCAACTCGTAGCTGGCAGACAATGCTTAGTGCATCTACAACTCCGTCTTCCTTCAACTGGTGACAACCAATGGCAGTAGCAATAAAACACCCAGTTCTTCCTATTCCAGCACTGAAAGTAAAATTAAAACAAAGGTGAACAGAGCTGACAGACACCAACCTGCATCTTCAAAGAAGTTGTTCTGATGTTGGATATATGGACCTGAAAATACTCAACATGCAGAAGAGAGACTCATCAGTGGTTAGGTGCATGACTATCTCACCTCTTCTGCTAGAAAATGAATGCTCACAGAGCTGCAGCAGATAAATAGTTGTGGGTTAGTTTGTGAGGCCCATATGTTTTCACTCTGCACAAAAGTGCCTGGAGGGGGCAATGTAAATGCAAAACCTCTACAGCTCCAATGGACCTGAGGAGTCTAAGTATTCTCTGCTCCAGTTCAAGGGGAGATGTGGAGTGACCAGAGGAATCTGTCCCCGAAAGGCAGCAGAGGCCAGGGATCTGTATTCCAAGCCCCACCTCCATGGATCTTGCTCAGCTGGAGAGATTCTGTCACAGTTCTCTCCACACTAGCCATGGATGTATGCAAGACCAGTAATCATGCTGCCACTCTCTATCAGCCTCCTGTAGTGCTCTGCAATTCTGCAGAGGGGAGAGGGAGGGAGTGCTGCAACTTTCCATGTTCTGTTCCTCGTTTGCCGTCTGGGGGGAGTGTGGAGGAGGGATGGATAAAGTGAGGCACTAAGTAGTTAAATGATTGACTGCCTCACTTTATCCATCTGTTTAACTGGCATAATACTAGCTATGTACCTCAGAGGAGTGCTGTGAGGCTTAATTTCATTAGTGTCTGTAAAGTGTTTTGAGTGTCTTGGATGAAAGGTTGCAGTATGAGTTTTATTAGGATTATATTTATGCACTGCAGAGGACCCCAATCTCAGACTCCTGGCTATGGAATTAAGGATGGGAGTGTATTTGAGACTCAGGAACCCCAGGAGTCAGCAGTATTAAACATATAAGGATGCTAAGCCAAAAAGTGAGGGGATAGTGAGAAGCAAAACTGGCAGTCAGAAAAGACTGATTTCCTGGGGTGAGTCTGAGATCTATAGCTGACAAGCTATATCCTTGAATGCCGATACCATCTGGGCAAATGTGTCCAAAATGGGATAGAGATATTTTATACACAGGGGAAGGCAGAGGAACTAGCCTAAACAAGCAAGTTACTGCACATACATTCTCTTCTTCAAAATATTGTGAAATCCTTTACAAATGAGGTGCATAAGTTAAAACTACCAATAGGTCAGCACTTTCACAGCAGATCCCCCTACCTCTAAGATCCTGGAAGTATTACATGATTTATATTTTCCCACGGATTAACTGTTCTTGGATAAATTCTCCAGTGTATTTGACAAAAGCAAGTTCCCATCTCCCCAGCATCAGGCAAATGTAGGTCCTATCTTTTCCCCTGACTTTACTGCAGACTATGCAAGCTAAATCTGACACTCCTAGACTTTAGGACAAAAGGGACCATCACAATCATCTAGTCTGACCTCCTGCATATCTCAGGTCACAGAACCTCACCCACTCACTCCTGTAATAGACCCTGTAACCTTTGGCTGAGTCACTGACATCCTCAAATCTTAACTTAAAGATGTCAAGTTACAGAAAATCTGTTACTTGCCCTATATCCCCCTCACAAAATATCAGGGCAATTTTGTGATCTACTTACATAGGTATTTTTAAGACACCTATCACTGCACCCCTGTGGCAGTACAGTATGATGTTCTGTATTGCTGTATTGTTTGTTTGTTTGGGCTCCAATACCATAGAGTAGTGTTCATTGCCTTTTGGGAATAATAATTTCAAGGCTTAAATTCTCAGAGACGACTTCCCAGAGCCCTCCATACTCCTCCCATTTAGGGCTCTAGGCTTCAGCTGCAGGACGGGAGTCTCAGGGACTCCAGCCCCACGGGGTGAGAGGCGCCGGGGTTGGGGGCTTCTGTACTGGTTGTAAAGGCAGTGAATGCAGCATTTTTCAGCACCCAAACTGTCAGTGTCAGATTCATCACCATGTAACCCAGGCAGTTCCTGCACTTTATATATTAATTTGTTGCTTCTTCTGGGGGCAGAGGATATCTTTTGTGTAATTTGTGTATTGCACATTATGGGCCAGCTGCTCAGGTGGCATAAATTAGCATAGTTTCATTGACTTAAATGGAGCTAAATCAGTTTATGCCAGCTGAGAATCTAGCCCTATGCCTCTATTTTTTCCTTATTTGGTCAATAAAACAAATCTCTTACTTTGTATTTGAAGTCTGGCTGGGATGATTTAACTGGGAATTGGTCCTGCTTTGAGCAGGGGGTTGGACTAGATGACCTTCTGGGGTCCCTTCCAACCCTGATATTCTATGATTCTATGATTCTAAGTCTGTTCATTCAAATATACATTCGGTCCAAGACCACCTAGAGGCCAAAACACACTAGCTCATTTGGATGTACTATGCTACACATACAAAAGATGGTGTTTCAGTCATAGATTAGTATAAGATTTGGATGGGCACTTCAAATGACAGAGGAAACTTCTGTACCTTTAAAGTGCAATATTACTCTGAAAACTGGCTGTACAAAACAAATGCTCTTACTTAGTGGATCTGCTCCCTCTGTGTATTCAGAGTCACATCTGCTGATTTAAATGACAAAAATAAATATGTACTCATTTTTCTCCTCATAGCACTACAGACATAACTCTGCTGCTGGAGGGTGAGATGGATTATATTCTTTCTTACACATAATGCCCTGAATGGACATGCTATTGGAGCACATGGGACAGCAGCCAGCATTTGTAGGTTATTTTGTTCCATTTTACTTTTCAAATGTATTTTTTTCAATGTTGATAATAATTTAAAAACTTAAAAGATTTTTATAGCCTTTCTGCACCAGGTTGAGGGTCATGTTTTGTCCTCAGGTGAGCATTCAGTGCTGCCACTGAAATAAATGAGAGCTGCACATATGAATCCCAGGCAAACAGCCCCAAATTTGAAAGTTCTGTGAGATCTGGACACCTCTATCCCATAAATCAGAAGATTAAAATGTGGGAAAGTATGTTGCTAGAAGAGGGAGTATGACACTGCCACTACAATGTCATGTTCATTTTATTAGGGACACAGTGATTTCAGACCCCCCTCCGAATGACACCAAGTTCCATTGTGCCACTCCTCATGAAAAAGCATTACTGCGCAAATGGGAACCTGGCAGTTCATTCATAGATTTGTGGATTGCTTAAGAAAACAAAACAAAACAAAATAGTAAAGAGAGATGGGCAACACTGGGGTGGTTATGGTTTTTGGAAAATCTCCTTGGATTTGGTTTGGCAAAATGAGGGGTTGTTCAAATCTCTGGATCGTATTTATCCAAATCCCAGAAATATGGAGCTAGTAGAGGTAGTTTGAGAAGAAAAGTTCTGGTTTTGACCTATGTCTAGCAAAAAGTGCATTATAGCACCATGATTATAAGAGAAAACAGGCATGGAAATAATTTTTTTCTAGGTTGCCTCATCTCTTAACCCCTTTTCAAGTAATATAACAAATCTGAAATTTCCTACTACTATTTCATGATGTACAATTTTGTTCACTACAGTACACAGAGTAAAATGATAGATGATTAACAGAACTGACTGAATTCTGATGAGCAAAATGGGCAGCATTTGGCTCACTCTGATTTGTGGGGTAACACTATTTATGGTTTGTGAGTATTCAGCTAACTGCCAAGCAGTTGTGAAAATGTTCACAAACCCCAGAATGAACATAAATTTTTGTACTAATGTGTATTCATTTGAAAAATTTTACCTCAAGTTTGTGATTCATTATTCTCCCGTTTAAAAAGTTTCAGGCAGCCAATCATGGGGCAGAACATGTGACTAATCACACAACATGAACAATGGACAACAAATAGCTAAAGTGAACAGTGAACAACATGGAACACAGACTGACAACTATTCGTCAGAACTGTCTTTCAAACACTTACCTAATTCATTAGCAGAGATCAGGATGGGTTCAGGAACAATTCACTACCAAAATATGGCTAAATTTCTAAAAAATAGCAACGCAAACTAACAGTTCAGCCAGAATTTAGTAAAAGCGTTGTGGAACTTTCTCTTAACCACTTCCAGAAAGGCCCTATTTGAATAGGAAAGGGCCTTGTGATCTGAGGCCCTTTTCTGTAGCCAGTGGTGCGGGAGCAATTTTTATAGTGGGGGTGCTGAAGGTGGAAACCATGTGTTTGGGTTGTTATTACTACTTTAAGCCAGGCAGTGCGGCAGCACCCAATGCTCCCCTAGTTCCTGCACCTATGTCTGTAGCCCTACTATAAGAATTCCAAGCCATTGAGTTTTGCACTAATTCTTTTAAGAAAACTGTAGTAGATTACCTGCAGTGCACAATTACAGGCCCTCTGCCAGCTGATGCCATCCTGTCCTCTTCCACATCCAGCATAAGCTGCAAAAGAGGTTGAGCACTGTCTGGGGTTTTGTGGTCCGGCCAGGATGTGTACCAATAGTGTTTCACATTTTGGGACTGACTCCCTTGCTGGAAATAATGTAAAGATATCACTTATACACTTTTCAGAGTAACAATTTTGCAATTAATTTTATTTCTCTCAATATGATAAGCTTTGGACACATGCATGTATGACGGCAGAATTTGGCCCATTTACATACATTATCAAACCAAATACTGGTGATTATTTGGGGAATCCAACAGCTGATAAATTGCATATCTTGATATGGTGAAACAAGATACTCAGGCCCAGATTCTCTTCTGCTCCTATTTACACCAGATGACTAGGGTCACCATGGGTCCTTATTATCAGCTGGGGATTGCCAGAGTGTAATGCACTCTGGCCAGACCTTCTCTCTGCCCTCTGCACTGTGGGATGTGAACAGAGGGGCTGGCATAGAAGGAGGAGTGTAGCAATGGGAGTGGAGTAAAGCCAGAGAATATGACCTTTAAATTGTATTCATATTCATGAAATTGCTTAATTTGTCCACTATCTGCTAAAAGACCTTATCATAAGTATTGAAGCAGGTTTTACATGAGAACTACAATATCCTAGGTATATGAACACAGGAACTATCTTATTGGCTCAGACTAGTAGCCCATCTTGTCCAGCATTCTGTTTCTGAGGCCTGGTCTACACTGGGGGGGAAGGGGAGGTCGATCTAAATTACTCAACTTCCGCTATGTTAATAACATAGCTGAAGTCGACGTACTTAGATCTACTCACCGTGGTGTCTTCACTGCATCAGGTGGACTGCTGACACTCCCCTGTCAACTCCACCTACACTTCTTGCTCCGGTGGAGTACCGGAGTCGACGGGAGAGCGCTCGGCGGTCGATTTATCACGTCTTCACTAGACACAATAAATCAACCCCCACTAGATCGATTGCTCTGGAGGTAAGTGCAGACATGCCCTAAGAGTGGCTACTACCAGATTCTTCAGAAGCAGATGGGAAGGAACCTTACTGTGGACACTTATGGAATAAGTTGCTCATAGGAGGAGTTTCTTCCTAACTTCAGACAGGCTTATGCCCTGAAGCACCAAGTTTAGATCGCTTATATTTTTATCTTATCTAATGAACTGTGGGTGTTCTCATCATCCATATAAATATCTAATCCTTCTCTGAATCCTGTTAATTCTGGGGCCCCAACTCTCACTTAAACTCTCCCTTTACATTGCTCTTAGGGTTGCCAGGTGTCCAGTTTTTGACTGGAAAGTCCAGTCAAAAGGGGGACCTGGCAGTGTCCAGTCAGTTGTACTGACTGGACACCAAAAGCCCAGTTCTGCAGGGCAGGGGTGCCGGGTCATTAAACCGCACCAGCCCCTGCTCAGATGGGGCCGCCTCCTACCTGCAGGCATGCTCCTTGTCAGGCTGCAGTAGCTCCTGTCCCAGCCCCAAGCAGAGGAAGCCCAGCTGGGGGTGCGGGGCGGGAGGTGGAGACGATCCAGCTAGCAACAGGAGGAAGGGGGAAGAGGAGTGAGTGTTGGGGGCGGGGCCTTGAGGAAGAGGTGGGGTAGGGTGGGGCCTCGAGTGAAGTGGCAGGGAAGGGGCAAGGCCTCAAAGGAAGAGGCAGAGAAGGGGTGAATCTCAAGGGTCCAGATACCAGCAATTAGAAAGGTGACAACCCTAATTGCTCTGACAGTGTAAAGGGGCCTTAAAGTGAGTGTAACTTAAGTGAGTATAACTTTAAGGCCCCTTTACACTGCCAGAGTGATGTAAAATGGTCTTAGTATAAATGCTTCAGGTCCTAGGTCTCAATTATACCTTGTGGCAGTGAGTCCCATAGGTTAGTTATGAATAGTGGAAAAATGTGCCCTTTTTCAGTTTTAAATGTATTGCTGTTCAATTTCATTGAACATTCAACAGTGAAGTATTACGGTTATTGGAAGGACATTTCCCCATAACAGCTTCCCCATAATAGATCATTACCTTTAATGTAAGGTTGCGGACAGTATAGTTCTCACACTCTTGCACATTGTTAACGAGGACTTCAACTTTCCCATAGATCCCTCTCTTTTCTGGCCAATAGAGCACACATTTCTGAAAAGGAAACATCAGTGTGAATCCAGATACTAATTACTTGATGCATGGGCGGGCGGGTGAAGCTCCCCCTTGGGGAGGCGATCCCCCTGCCCGCCTCTTGTGGCCAAGGCCCCGCCCTCACACACTGCTCTCAGTCCCTCCCCCCGACCATGGCCCTGACCAGGGCAGGGGGCCGAGCTTGGCCCCTCTCCCTGCCATGGCCCCGGGGTGGGGGGGAGCTCTGAGAGCTCAATTGGGGTCACAGGTGGTGGGGGAGCTGAGAGCTCAGCCCCAGCCAGGGTCGAGCTCTCAGCCTTGGCTGGGACTACGGCAGAGCTCTAGGCCCTGGCTGGAGCCCCGAGCCCCTCCCCCATCCTGCCCCTTCTGCCTGCAGCTTTGTCCATGGCCCCACCCCATTCCACCCCTTCCCCTGTGGTCCCACCCTATTCCACACATGGCCCCGGCCCCATTCTGCCCCTACTCCACATCTTTCCCCCCTGGAGCTCCGCCCACCCCCTGCTCGCTCCTCCTCCCCCGCTACCCTGAGACCGGAAAAGCTCTGTGCCCCTGCAGTAGCTCCGGAGCTGCGGTGGTGAGTGAGAGTTCCTCTACCCCGGGGAACATGGCTGGGGAGATTTTTCAGGGGGCCCCAAATCTGCCATGCCTCCCCCCACCGCAGCATGAGGTTTGGAGAGGCTTAGTATCCTCTGGCCTCCACTATATGCTGCCTATGATTTGATGATACTGATATCAGATTCTTATCAGAACAGTATCTGTCTGAAAATCACATATTGAAGCAATCAAGGTGATATTCACATATTGTGAATGTCAGAAACATTTATGAGTAACAGATTGCAGGTGTCCTGATGAATGTTTTAGGGTCTAATTGTTAGAATATGCTGAGCAGCCACAAATCCAGTTGAAGCATCTGTGTAAATCAGGCCCAACCTGTCTCACGTTGGGCATCCAAAAACAGAAGTATCCAAAATCAGAGGCTACTTTTGAAAACTAGCCTTTAAAATCTTAATCCATTATACTGAACACTTTGAATAGTATTTGATGCTTAAAAATTCAACTAAGTTTGACTGAAGAAAAATATTTTGAACAAAAGATAAATTCAAAATCCAAGTTGGATTTTTGCAGGTACATTTTTATAAATGTACAGAGTGAAATCCTGAAGCCATTACTTAGTTTCTCTTCAGGCAAAAGACCTAAATGGAACTTTTGCCTCTGTGAGGATTGAAACTGAGTAAAGGACTCAGAATTTCTCCCACTCCCACATAAGAATTGTATCCCTATTTACTATCTAGGGCCCTGATGCATCAAAGCACCTAAACACAGACTTAAATCCATGCTTAAGCCCTTTGATAAACTGAAGGCTAAGAAAGAAGTGTCTATTCAATTTCTGAGCTGCAATGAAGATAAAATTCTCTTACCTAAAATACTTGAGTAAACCTATAAATATAGAGCATTCTTATTGAACTAGTAAAGTGATATACTCTTCCAGAAGGTTTCAGAGTAGCAGCTGTGTTAGTCTGTATCCGCAAAAAGAAAAGGAGGACTTGTGGCACCTTAGAGACTAACCAATTTATTTGAGCATAAGCTTTCATGAGCTACAGCGTACTTTGCAAGCATCCATTCAACGGCAGATGTAGAAACAGAGAGTACTACGAAATCAAACTCTCAGGTGGAATACCATGTTTACCTGCAGCATAGCTACTATTCATTTCAAATACAGATCACATAAAACTTACAGAAAACACTGAGTAACCAATACACAGAAAAAACCCTTAACCGTAAAACAAACTATCCTACACCCATAGAAGCCCACATGAGGGACTTTTTCTACTGTCACCAGCAACTCCTGATTCAAAGAACAACGTATATTCAGATAGCTGCTACTTAACAGCCCCCATTGCACAGCAAAACAAAATCATTGCTTTAATGTCATTCATTACCAGACACCACAATTTCTAGTATATACTGCTAAAACTGGGGAAAAAATCAGTATAGTTCAGGTTAAACATTACAGTGAAATGCAAGACTTGACCATCAGGCAAGATCTTTACATTTCTGGTGTACCTTATCACTCAATAGCTCATTGAGCTGAATGGAAACACTCTGGAGCATAAACGTTCTTCTACAAAGAAATGCTCATTACCTTAATAATGTGAGATGTGTGGAAGACACATTTTTTGTAACTGAAATTGCACTGACCAATTTGACTGGTTTCATTCAAAGAAGAGTCATCAGTTGCACTGTAAGACTTGCAGAGCTACCATACCTCTTAAACGCTGTCTCTCTGAAGATACCAAGAATGGCAAGAAAACACCCTAATAAATTTATAAGAAAAAAGCATTCAAAAGTTCAGCAGCCACACCATGTGACATATGGCCACTATCAACTATGTGATCTGAAAGGCATGCCCCTCCCTGGGAGTTTAGTTTTCATTGTTAACATGGGAAATGAAAAGTCTAAATGTGCAGTTGCACCCTGACAATCAACAATGGTGCAGTCAGCTTCTGAACCTTCTTGATAAATGAGAATACTGTGTGCTGCTCTCCAAAGACTTCAGAACCTCCTTAAAAGTGTTTTTCTTGACTCTTTACCAGCACAGTAATTGGCAGCTTGCACTGTGTGGACAATGCAATCGGATTGTTAATTAAAACAATCCTCAGTTAATATCTCATCTACATTTAGTAAAATACAATAGCTTAATTTTAACAGTCTCCATGCTGGTTTTGAAAATACCATGGCGATAACAAAAAAGAAGACCTGAAAACAGAGCTAGACTCAAGTGGTTCAGGCACTTCCAAAAAGTCAGATACCAGGGAAATGATCATATTTTGGAAGGTATTGCAACAAATGGATGATACATAAAACAAATGGGGACAGCGATTGTCTTCAGACAATCTTGCAGAAACTCCACAGGTATACAAATATGAAAGAAGGAAATTGCCCGATACCTACAATGTCACATGGCAAGAAAACTGGACCACAAGTTTTCATAGCACTCATCTTTTAGAACAGGTATTTTTGAAAGCTGTTCAAAAACCACCCACTGGGTCATTCAAACAACTTCATAATCTTATTTCCGTACTGAGAAAACTCTTAGTGTATTGGATACAGCGACTGTGTTTGTGTATGGGGAGAGAGAGGAGTTCCATGGTCCTTAACTGAGTTATAAAACCTTATGGAGCCCATCACTTCTCCTTGCGATATTGTATCTGCTCCTTGCCATTCATAGTGTGGCTCCTTGGCCTCTTTTTAATTTTCCTTTATAGGCGCTCACCTATTTAAATGCTTTCTAAACGAGTGGTCATCACATTCATAATTACAGGTGAGATTTTCAAAAGTGTCTGAGATCACTAGAAACACAAGTGCCATTGACTTCCCATGGGACTGGTGCTCCCAATTCTCTTAGGCACTTCTGAAAATCTCTCCCTATTTTCAGTCCACTCCTGCAGTACCTATACCGGGTGGGAGACGCTGAGCTTAAAAACTAGCTCTATACCTTTCCTCCTTTCCCCACCCCCTCACTCACAACCTTTATACATATTTCTGATAGCGGCAGCTTCTTAAAACCAACTTAAATTGTGATAAACACAAAAGGTGCAGCAAGTACATAATGAGTAATATGGGCCAAATTATCTGCTGAAATAACTGTACTGAAGTCAATGGTGGCATGATGACAGCAGAAAATGTCTCCCTATATTGTTAAGCGTGCCGATTCTGCCTCTGTCACTCATGTCAAGTAGCACCTTATGCCACAAGATGTCCCAGGGAGTGAGGTCACATGAGTAAGGCTGACAGAAACTGGCCCTAAGGAAGCATGGGTTGGCTGTACATGGTATGTAGTGCGGGGAAAAACAAACAGTTCTTAATAAAACCCCACATTTGTACTGTATATGCATAGCCTGGATCACCCACCACAAGCAGTAATGAAGACTCCTGAAAGCTTCTGAGCCCTGACTTTTCACAGCAGAAATGTTCATGTTCAGCATAATGTTATTCAGCACAGGAGGAATGGGGCCTGCATACAAGATTTGTGTATTGGAAGGCTGAAAGAGATGGGGGATGCTGCTTTTGAATATCTGTGTGTTTTATAAACAAACCTCCCTGAAAATGATGGGTATGCTGCAGAGAACAAAGGCGGCAAAAAATTACAATGCTATTTTGCCAGATAGCAGCTATTTTGTCTTCTTTGCAGGCAGTAAATATTTTACTAAAAAAGTTAACAGATTGTTTTCTTCTCAGTAGAAAGTAAAATCCCGAACAATTCAGCTTACAATCATCAGGCAGTTCTTAACATTTCTTCCCAGAGTTGTTCATTAGAATGTCAGAACAGTTCATGTAAACACAGACCTTCTCCAAGTAGCCTGGGAACACTAAAGATGTCTCACCCTCTTTTATTAGGAGGAAATTACCACTGTCAGTCCACAACAATGCTGATAAACACTAGTGTGGCAGGCCTGACCAATTCAGGTAAACACAGGGTTTCCTGATATGTTGGAAACCATTGGACATTTCTTTCAAGTCATTCTTCTCACACAGTGTTAGAAGTAAGTGTTTAAAAATTCAGTATTTCCTTCGTCAAATATTTGTTATTCTGTTACTGGGGCGAGTTTTCAAAAATATTCCATTAATGAAAGTTACCCAGACCTTGGTTTGGCTGGTCTACAGTATCAAAATGGGGCCTGGTGTGAAAATATGTGGGATATTTACGGCACAGACCTATGTTATATAGCTTTCCTGTTTGATATGTTATAAACACTGTATGCTCAACTCCAAACTCTGAGAGAAAAAGGACCAGATTGGGGGGGTACGTGTAGAAGGGAAGGTATAATCAGCCTTCTGCCCACCTGTAACCCCTCAACTAGAGACCAGGCACAATTAAAGGCCCTGCACTGTCAGGGTGAAATTCACTCCATACAGAAGGCCTGTGCACCATTTATGTCTCATTTAAGCTTTTAAAATAGGATTAAATAGGACTTAAGTGATGCATACACTTTGCGCTGGTCCTCTGCACAAAGGTGATTTTCACCCTCAGTGCCTTGGGCAGTTGATTTGTGTTCTTCCACCATAATGGAGAACCTGGCATCAATTTGTACAAGTATTAAATAAAGCTAATAAAATAGGTAGGTGGGAGTCCATCCAAAAGTCACAGAAAATATAACAGGCCTTATCTGGCCTTAGCAATTAATGAGCAATGGTCACATATTCTCCATGTTAATGTAAGGAACTATATATTTCCATACTGGCTAGATATGACCCTACTATTGACTAAATGCTCCCAAAATGTATTTCTCAACATGAATTAGGTTGTTTTGTAAAACCTGGGATGGATTCTTTAGGAGTTGTCTTTGTTTGTTCCAAAGTGCAGGTCTGGAACATAGAGGTGAAATCTTCCTTGGACATTACAGCATCCAAATGAACAAAATATTCTATATATAATTAAAAGTAACAGGTAATGACCCCATATTTACAAGTGCTACCTAACTATATGTGGAGTGTTTCTCATAACTGCCACACCTCAGCCTCCATGAATATGCTGGGATATGCTTTATACATCTCTTGAGATTGCTATATAATGCTATATCTAATTATCTATCTTAGGTTTTTCTATAATGACCATCACCATAACATTTAAGAGCTGGTTATCTGCTGGTATCATATCTACTATGAGGTTCTTTCTACAAAGGATGTTATATACTGTGAGATGTATAGACAGTCTTATTTACAATACAACCACTGAAGTAATTTCTGGATGTAGCCAGTTGATATCATACCTCATTTTTTTCTTTCAGCTTTGTGATCATAACAATGACAGGGCTATCTTCCTGCCAAACCATCTGCCAGAAATCATTCACGGTATTAATCATGGGACCCTGAGTTGCAATGAAGGACTTCTCCTTACCACCGTAGCCCTGGTTTAGAAACAGACACAGAAGTATTGATTTAAAGTCATGCATTGCACAGAGATCTTAGGTGAAAGTTCCAAAGAAAGAAATGGGAATCTAGACCACAAGATAAATTAAAACAGAAAGCCTGCATGACCTGGTACAGCTGGTCAAAAATTGTCCAGTGGAACAGTTTTTTGCTGGAAAATTCTAATTTGATGTAACCAAAATATTCCACTGCAATGTGCTGGTTTTGTTGAAACTTCCCTGCCTGCCTGGTTTCCTGCCAGCCTGCCCAGCTCCCTGGTTTCCTGGACTGCCTGCTTGGCTGCCCAACTTGTCAAGCCCCTTGTTTGGTGGGCAGGTGGGCTTCCTGACTCCCTGATAGTTGGTTCTCCATCTGCCCAACTTGTTGACTCCCTGCCTGGTAGCTGGGCTGCCTCTCTCTGCTTGGCTCCCTAGGTGGCTGGCTCCCTGGTTGCCTGATTCCCTGGCTGCCTAATTCCCAGACTGCTTGGTTACCTTGCTGGGCAAATGGCGAGCTGGCAAAGCAACCGGCTTCCCTGTTGTCCAGTGCCAAAATGGATTGTTCCATTTCACATGAAATTCCTCAATGTAAATATTTTGTGCTGATGCAGAATGAAACAAAATGAAACATTGACACTGCAGAATTTCCCACAAAATAGAAATTCCCTTTTCTGGCCAGCTCTACCTGTTAGTTAGTATTTCTGCTGTATTCAAAGGATGATATTGTTAGCAACAGGCCATAAAAAACAAATGAGAGTGAACAGAATAGAAATATGAAACTAAGTAGTACCATGAAGATTTATGAAGGGAAAAGAGTTTTTGAATACATAAATCCTTACAGACTCAGAAGCTCCAATTTATACTTGCTAAGCAGAAAATGCCTCTGAGACCTTATATATGGGACATTCTGTCAGGATAGCACGAACCTTGAGACACACTGAAAATTATAAGCAAGCAAAGGAAAGAAGGAGTGAGTGGGGAAATGAATGAGTCATGTCTGTATTCATCTTTATCATGTGAAAAGGAAAACTTGTGAACTTGTACACTGAACTTGGGTCCAGCTCTAAAGAAGGAGTTCTTTTGAACCTTGCTGGCCAGAGAAGGCTGCAGCAACCTCAAAAAGGAATAAATTATTAAAGAATAAAATGATTGGCAGAGCCAGATATTGTAACTTTGTTTCTCTCTTCAGTGAAACCATTTCCACAACCACAGGGACAATGGAGCAATCCACTGACTTATCCATTACACAGAACAATGCAGCAGATCCTCAGCTGGTATAAATTATCATAGCTGTATTGAGTGATATGCCCCAACATCTCTTGTCAATGACAGGTGTGTCAGAATGTTCAGACAGTCGAGAATACTGAAGTGTCTAAGGTGCTTTACAATATACTGTAAATTCATGTGAAATTTAATTTACTCACTGTTACATTTTTTTAAAAATCATTGACAATGTTACCAGTGTCAGCAATATGAAACGCCATGGTACTTCATTCCCTGGAGGGAAGGAATACTTCACATGACTCAATACATGGCCTAATTTCTCTCGCTCATTTAAAAGCAGCATTGATGCTCTTTAAATGGAATCATTCTCCTTAACTATATTGATGTCTGTGATGCAAAGCCTTGACAGTACAGATGTAAAGTGAGAAGCGGGAGGGGATGGAGGGGGGACCGGACACGATGTGTGTGTAGGTATATATATTTATGTATTGCTGTTTTAAAAAAGCAAAATGACTTCCTTTATGGAGTGGAGTGGAGTGAGGTTCTGAAACAACTTCTCATGAGAAGTAGTGGGAGCAAACAACCTAACTAGTTTTAAGATGGAACTTGATGCTAAGTTTATGAATGGGAGGTCCCTTCCAGAGCTATGTCCTATGTGACCATAGGTTAAATACGTACATAACTCTTGGGTGCTTTATTATAAACACCCCATCGGGACCACTTTATCTCACCAATAGTGAGAGAGAGGTAGGGTAGACTTTATCCTTATATCATACAAGGTGAAGTCGACAGAAATAAAAGGAGAGTGGAGCCCAAACGGAATCAACTATTCTGCTGGAAAACAGAATACTGTCTCAGGAGCACCCAAAGAATGTGTGTTTACTTACCCTAATGTAGTTAGCATTTATGTAGGTGCTCAAGGAGTCAGCTGCATTCTTTGGTTTCAAACACACTCTGCTTAGTGGATCTAAGAAGTCAGGAAAGATGGAAATTGAAAAGAAAATCACAAAGAGAAGATTTCTATTGAGAATCGCAGAAGTGAATCAAAGACTAGTTGGAGCAAAATAATCTACCAATGGTGCTGCATTTTGCATTTTTGGTGAAACTCACTCCTAGACATACGGTTTACAAAAGGCCTCAACATCATGTAAGTCCCATTAACACCGGTGTTCTGAGGGCTTAAGTGAACCTTAAATCAGGCAAAGGCACTGTATTGATCCTTCTGCACAGGGTGAATTGTCTTTTTGTATAGAAGGAAGGTTCACTGTAACTCAACATACAAACATTTCATTTGAATAGGTGTCTTGTATCTGGAGAAATGTATAGCCAAACTAGAAGAATATTTTCCTTCAATTGCCTATTATTTTGGGGCAAATCCTATTCCCAGCCTCCTCCATGGCCTTTGAGGGTCCTAGCTGGACTGGGACAGAAGCAATTCTGTTGAGCACAGGGCTGATGGGATGCTAAGTCCCTATGTAGGAGATTTTAACTCTCTTGTGCATCATGGAGCTGTGCTCCTGGGGAATCTGTTCACCCTAGGGGGTTTGAACAGGGGCCAGAAGTTTCTCAGTTACATAGATCTACTCAACAGTCCTCTCCACAAAAAGACACAGTGAGGAGGGTGCATAGGAGCCCACACTGTAACTGCCTAGCAGCTACTACTTTACCCTCCTCCACTCATTTTCTGCAAAAATGTCATCCCTTCAACAAAATAAAACGGAAACCGTGTTCTCTCACATCTGGGGTGAAAAAAAGGAAACCTTTCTCTGGCAGATTGCTTAGACAAATAAAATAAAAGTAGCAGCTGTTTGAAGTTACCATATCTACTCAGTTGGAAATAGTCCCTGGAGAGATGATTACTAGGCGGAGTCCAAGCGAGGTGTAAAAAGGTGTATGCATGTTCAATTGTGGAATCAGCATATGTATGTTATCTGTTGGTAACATCTAGTATTCTCACAGCATTGCATCTGGGGTTCTAGTCTATATTTTTGTCTAGAACAAAAGGGACAATGAGGGGAGTGATAGTTCAGTGGTTCATGCATTGGCCTGCTAAACCCAGGGTTGTGAGTTCAATCCTTGAGAGGGCCATTTAGGGATCTGGGGCAAAAATTGGGGATTGGTCCTGCTTTGAGCAGGGGGTTGGACTAGATGACCATCTGAGGTTCCCTCCAACCCTGATATTCTATGTACATTCTTTATGTTTAACTCCCACTGAAATTAACAAGAGTCCATTGCTTGGAGCCACTGCAGGGTTTAGGATCATGTTTTATAAAATATACTTCTCAGAATATGAAACCGCATTCATGTCCTTCAGTTCAGGCTACAGTACAAGCAGGAAGGCTTTCTCATTTTGTGTGCTCAGAGAGTAAAATGAACCCTAGTTAGCCTGGGTTAAAAATCTCTCTGTTTGCCTTCCCAAACCTCTTCACACAGAGATTTTTTTTCTTTCCCTTAACCACATGAGGACAGGAAACCTCTTATTCCTTTTCAGTACAGTGATTATTAGCCATTTCCACAAACGCCTTAGGCTACATGTCCTTGGAAAAACACCCACTTCCTTTAGCTTTCACAATGCTTATGATCCTGATGTAGCCTGACCTCTACCCTAAAAATGCTCTTAGAAGAAGACTCAACCTCCAGGCTGTTTAAATATTTTTCATGCTGAATTTCCCCAGATATTAATGGATCACTAAATATTTTATTAAGATCCTTTTTATGATTCCAATCAACTGAGTGACCACTATTTGAAAATCATAATGTTGCATACACTAGCAATCACTCCCAGATATTGACTGTTTAGAAAATGGATGTATGGTATCTATGCAACTTTGAAATGAGGAGACATTGTTTAAGGAGCAGTGGGCATTACTCTGTTATTCACAAGTGGGAGTAATTAAATTATCCATGTTAGTGATTTTTTGGACAAGAATGGTAAAGACTCAGGATCTGGTGTCAGGACAGTGGACATATCTTCCGGGGTGATTGTGATACTTAATTCATTAAAGTTTGTAAAACACTTTGAGATACAGAAGATGCTATGAAAGTGCTGAGTATTATAATTATGAATGCCTGGAGGTGGAAGTGGCATTTAAACAAAGGACCCCATCTTGTACTCTTTACGGAGGTAAAATTACCATTGCCTTCTTTCATGTTCCCCGTACAGGAAGCTTCTACTTTCCCCATCTTTAAGACATTACTAATATCCCATTTTTGTCATGAAGCATGCAAGCTTCAGAGGTCATATACCATTCTATATATGTCCTGGCTTGTATGCTCATTCCTCCGCTCCTCTATTTTTGTATGCCTTTAGACTGTAAGCCCTCTGGGTGTCAGGCTATATGATCATTTACAATATACTTCAAATGATTACTAATAATAAATCATTCATTAATATTGTCCCCAGTCCTGACTCCTATACTCAACAGATGTTCTGAAATGTGCAAAAGGCTGGTTTCACGATACTGATCTTTAGGAGCCAAAAAAGAGAAATTTGTTCACATATTTGCTTAATTCTGCAGACTCAGAAGTCTCACCAAACTTTGGATAGACATCTAACCTTTTAAGAGTCAGCTATCCCTAATTATTTGCCCTTGTTTGCTCATGGAATTGATAAGTTTTGGCGGTAGCTGACATTATTTGGCTAATATTATAAGGTGGAATTTGAAAATATTGTATGAGTCATGGATCTTTATTCATACAGCAAATTTCATAATTGGCTCAAAATTCCAGTTGTATAAAACACCTGTAAACCATGCATATCACTTTCCAAACTACCAACATATTGCCCACTGGAAAAATATCTCATCGATTCAAGGTATGTAAATATATGCATGATTCAATTATATTCCACATATAAAAGTGATCATTCCTACATGCTCAAAAATAATGCTAACCTCAAATGCATTTAGGTTTTATTTTGATACAACGTTAGGTTTGCCAGTTTTGGTTGGATGTATTCCTGGAGGTTTTATCACGACATAATCTTTAATTAAAGATTAATCTTTAATTCCTGGGGACTCCAGGACAATCCTGGAGACTTGGTAACCCTAAATTGAACACTGCTTAAATATCAGGGTATGGCTGACTGTACCCAGATTAATTTATTGATTCAGGTGAACATAAAAAACTGCCTTGATGCATCTGTGCTGAAATGTTTTTTCCTCCCACTAAAAAAATTATGAATCTTTTAGAGCCTGTTCACAATCCTATTGATTTTAAAAGGGAGCAGTATCGGAGAAATAATGATAGAACACAATCAATGTCAGAATTGTAGGAAAAGCTCAAGGGAGACTGAGGATTTTCAGCTTCAAAAGAATTGTTTCATGGCATGCAGAGATGACCCATGCCTGATGATAGTGTGTGTGGGTGGGTGGGAGAGGGGGCAGAGTGAGGGAAGCTGGCTTCAGCAGTATTACTGAGCATGCTCAGTCCGTGTGAGAATGCTCAGTACAAGCCAAGCAGCAAATCTGGGGGTCACATGACCCCAGATGCCCTTCCCCATACATCACCTCTGATGGCATCTGCTTATAAACTGGCACAAGGAAGCACTTTGTTCACTTGATTTAAATTTAATTTTTTAAAAAATTATTGTCTTAAACTTGGGGATACTTTACTATACCATTGTAAAACTCCTAGCATTTTCTAGGCATCTTACAGTTGAATTCTAGTGTTTGTCTAGCAGCACTGAGAATTTTATTCTGCAATTGAAAATTTATTCCTTAAAAGAATTTTGGATCAGCTACAATGACAATTTTCTATTAAGAAATAAATTTCATTAGGTATTCATTACACTTCATATTAAAAAATAGGACAAAATAGTGTTTATTCATGCCAACCTGCCCCAACGCAGTCTGTCTCTTAACAGCTTGACAGAATTATTTCTTAGAAAATGAGAAACTTCTTAGCAGCACAAAGGGTAGAGTGCCAGACCATGGACATTTTCAGGAGAAAATTAATCATTTCAAACATCACTTGTCACCACAGGTGCCCTAGTTCAAGAGACGCACCCAGCGCTTGGAATGGAAAAACTGACACAAGAGTACTAAGCAGTAGGTTGATATCATCTGAGCAGGAAACTGGGAAGGCTGTTCTATTAAACCATTCAAATAATTTCCAAACCCTTGGGGTCTGGGAGTGGAGCATTCGTGTATTTATCAGAATGTGCCTAGATCCCCAAAATATCTTCTGTAGAAGAGCACAAGGCATTTCTTTCGAATTAATACATGACTGATCTGTTATCCTCATTTTGTCTTGATTTCTGTAAAAGGCAATTACAAAATATCTGTCTGAGACTCTCGCTGCTGTGCAGTGCATGTCAACTAAAAGTGCATCCAGAAGTTAATGATACCTTTTCCAATTACAATGAAAGTGAAAATACAAAGGCATTATGATTCTTAAGCATCACTGACTACTGCTACACTGTAGCTATGCAATTCAAATACAAACAAACTACAGTGTAATTTAATGCACTGTATCCACAGGGTACATTCTGTGGGTGTATACACAATGGTAGCATCAGGAGATTTAACATTCAGAATTATATGAAGAGAGAATGCATTATTTTGTTAAGGGGTTGGCATATCAACAGATTGGAGGCACTGGATGAAATTCTGGCCCAAATGAAGTCAATGGGAGTTTCGTGTATATCCTGTTTATATTGGGCTAAATTCAGGGTGTAGTCTTCTGAACTTTCAATATGTAAGTTACACCAACTTAGACTCATTTACCAATGTGTAACTTCCATCCTGGCATACAGTACCTTTGTATGTGGCCCACTGACCATAATGGGTGAAATGCTGGTTCTTTTGAGGTTAATGAGGGTTTTGCTATTGACTTCAGGGGGCTCAGAATTTCACCAGTGTTTTGTTTCCAATAATATATCAGATCCCTGACAAAATAATACTTTTGATGGCCAACATCTTTCATTAATTTGCCTGCAAATCCCTTTTACAGTGTGATCAAACTATAATTCAGTTAGGTAAACAAAGAACATTCTTACCATTTAGAATGAGTGAAATGCATAGAATATACTTTGCTCAGGATTACTACACTGAGCAAAGTGTGTGACCACACATGACTGCAAGGACATTATTGCTAGAGCTGGTTGGAAAATAGAATATCAGTTTCATGGGAAATGTCAACATTTTGAATTTTGTTTTCGTTTTGAATCGTAACAAAAAGCTGGAATTTAGAAATTTCCCATGGGACAGAAATTCTTGTGGATTCTGATTCAGAACCATTGAAACATTTCATTTCAAACTGTTACATATAATTAAAAAGTATAATAAAATTAATGTAGTATAATAAAGAAGTCAAAATGAAATGAAATAAAATAAAAGCAAAACATTCTAACATCACAGAAATGAAATGAGAAAGTTAAAACAAGCCATTTTTCCTTTCTTCCAGCAAAAATTTCAGTGAAAATGATATGTTCCCACAAAATTATTCTATGTCAACGGAACTGTATTTTTGATGGAAAACTGTTCCATCAGAAAATGTTAACTAACTCAATTTACAATGAAGTAATTCTTACTGTTTTGGGAAATGCATCACTTAGACCAATGAAAACACAGAAGCAATACAAGAAATTAACAACAATAACAATTAACAAGAAATTAACAATAATGTTAACAGCAACTCTGAGATAGTAGTATAAGGGTAATTATCTGGCTAAAAGAGATGGATTCCAACAATGCTACAAACCAGTAGGAAAAGAAAAGGAGCAAGAGAAAGAGAACCATTATAAATGAATGTCTACTCGAGAAGATTTGAGGGCACATTGGTTCATTTAGTCTGAATCACTCAATGTTAGACAGTAAAGGATTTGCAATAAGGTTCTCTGACTCATTCAGGGTACAGTCTTGCAGTTGCAGAACTTGACTAGACATAACTCAGTGGGCATTCTAAAGTCATAGAGTTTAAGGCCAGAAGGACCATTAGATCATCTAGTCTGGTCTCCTGTATATCACAAGCCACCAACACCACCCAGCACTCACACACTTACCCTACAGCTGAAATGAGACCAAAGTATTACAGCCCACAGGAGACTAGATTATTATGTGTCATGGGCAGAAAATAGGCGGGACCAAAATGCAACAGTGCCCGAGGTCCCCTCAAGGCCACAGTTCTGATGGTCCCTCACTGTAGATAGAATACAGATAAGTTATTTAAATTAGGGCTGTCAAGCAATTAAAAAGATTAATCGTGATTAATCATGCAATTAATTGTGCTGTTACACAATAATAGAATACCATTTATTTAAATATTTTTGGCTGTTTTCTACATTTTCAAATATATTGATTTCAATTACAACACTGAATACAAAGTGTACAGTGCTCACTTTATATGTATTTTTCATTACAAATATTTGCACTGTAAAAACAAAAGAAATAGTATTTTCAATTCTGCCATTGCAAGTACTGTAGTGCAATCTCTTTATCATGAAAGTTGAACTTACAAATGTAGAATTATGTACAAAAATAACTGCATTCAAAAACAAAACAATGTAAAACTGTAGCGCCTACAAGTCCACTCAGTCCTACTTTTCGTTTAGCCAATTGCACAGACAAACAAGTTTGTTTACATTTGCAGGAGACAATGCTGCCTGCTTCTTGTTTACAATGTCACCTGGGGAACAAGTGTTGGCATGGCACTACTGTAGCTGGCATCACAAGATATTTACATGCCAGATGTGCTAAAGATTCAAATGTCCCTTTATGCTTCAACCACCATGCATCCATGCTGATGACGGGTCCTGCTCGATAACAATCCAAAGCAGTGTAGACCAATGCATGTTCATTTTCATCATCTGAGTCAGATGCCACCACCAGAGAGCTGATTTTCTTTTTTGGTGGTTCGGGTTCTGTAGTTTCCACATCAGAGTGTTGCACCTTTAAGATTTCTGAAAGCATGCTTCACACCTTGTCCCTCTCAGATTTTGGAAGGCACTTCAAATTCTTAAACCTTGGGTCGAGTGCTGTATCTATATTTAGAAATTTCTCATTGGTCTCTTCTTTGCGTTTTGTCAAATCTGCAGTGAAAGTGTTCTTAAAATGAACAACGTGTGTTGGGTCATCGTCCAAGACTGCTATAACATGAAATCTACGGCAGCAGGTAAAACAGAGCAGGAGACATACAGTTCTCCCCCAAGGAGTTCAGTCACAAATTTAATTCACAAATTATTTTTTTAATGAGCATCATCAGCATGGAAGCATGTCCTCTGGAATGGTGGCCAAAGCATGAAGGGGCATATGAATGTTTAGCATATGTGGCACGTAAATACTTTGCAATGCCAGCTACAAAAGTGCCATTGGAAGATCTGTTTTCACTTTTAGGTGACATTGTAAATAAGAAGCGGGCAGCATTATCTCCCATAAATGTAAACAAACTTGTTTGTCTTAGTGATTGGCTGAACAAGAAGTAGGACTGCGTGGATTTCTAGGCTCTAAAGTTTTACACTGTTTTGTTTTTGAGTGCAGTTAAGTAACAAAAAAAATCTACATTTGTAAGATGCACTTTCACGATAAAGAGAATGCACTACAGTATTTGCATGAGGTGAATTGAAATATACTATTTCTTTTATTGTTTTCATACTGCAAACATTTGTAATAAAAATAATAATATAAAGTGAGCACCGTACACTTTGTATTCTGTGTTGTAATTAAAATCAATATATTTGAAAATGTAGAAAAACATCCAAAAATGTTTAATACAGTTCAATTGGTATTCTATTGTTGAACAATGCAATTAAAGCTGTGATTAATTGTGATTTTTTTAAAAATCGTGATTAATATTTTTGAGTTAATCACATGAGTTAAATGTGATGAATCAACAGCCCTAATTCAAATATGTACAAAATATCCACCATAAAAAAAAAGACCAGCAGGCTTCCTACAAATCTATAAGCAGAGTTATATTAATAAAATGGGACTAAATTTCATACTAAAAAGCATTGTTTAAATACACTTACTTGGCAAAATTGTTTTATAACGGTTTTTAGTTCCATGACTTGGGATGGCAATTTCTTTGGGATCCACAAAATTCATTGGTATTTCCTATAGAAATAAATTAGATTAGATTGGTGTTCTTAAGAAGTCATGCAGGAAATTATACTGGAAGGCCATCTGATGCTTCACAACTATCTGTTGACATCAAAGTATTAACAAAAAAACTGGTTCCCATCTCCAGCCTGTCAACACCCTTCCTTTAATAAACACAAGAGCTGCACATTGACGTGTTGACTTCCGAGGAACAGTTCTGATGAATTATTAAAAGCAAAGGTTTTTATGAGGTTATAAAATAGGTTAAAGTACACAACAGTTTAAGAAGAAGGGGGTTGAAAATTTGCTAGGGTGGAAAAAAGCAAGGATTTACAAACTGTAGCTAATAACTACGCTGTGTGAGAATGCCCTCAAGATTCTTACACCGTAATGCTTAAGTTTCAGAGTAACAGCCGTGTTAGTCTGTATTTGCAAAAAGAAAAGGAGTACTTGTGGCACCTTAGAGACTAACCAATTTATTTGAGCATAAGCTTTCGTGAGCTACAGTTCACTTCATCGGATGCATACTGTGGAAACTGCAGAAGACATTATATACACAGAGACCATGAAACAATACCTCCTCCCACCCCACTCTCCTGCTGGTAATAGCTTATCTAAAGTGATCACTCTCCTTACAATGTGTATGATAATCAAGTTGGGCCATTTCCAGCACAAATCCAGGTTTTCTCACCCTCCGCCCCCCCCCCCAAACTCACTCTCCTGCTGGTAATAGCCCATCCAAAGTGACCACTCTCTTTACAATGTGTATGATAATCAAGGTGGGCCATTTCCAGCACAAATCCAGGGTTTAACAAGAACGTCTGGGGAGGGGGGTAGGAAAAAACGAGGGGAAATAGGTTACCTTGCATAATGACTTAGCCACTCCCAGTCTCTATTCAAGCCTAAGTTAATTGTATCCAATTTGCAAATGAATTCCAATTCAACAGTTTCTCGCTGGAATCTGGATTTGAAGTTTTTTTGTTGTAATATCACAACTTTCATGTCTGTAATCGCATTACCAGAGAGATTGAAGTGTTCTCCGACTGGTTTATGAATGTTATAATTCTTGACATCTGATTTGTGTCCATTTATTCTTCTACGTAGAGACTGTCCAGTTTGACCAATACACATGGCAGAGGGGCATTGCTGGCACATGATGGCATATATCACATTGGTGGATGTGCAGGGGAACGAGCCTCTGATAGTGTGGCTGATGTTATTAGGCCCTGTGATATTGTCCCCTGAATAGATATGATTATCATACACATTGTAAGGAGAGTGATAACTTTAGATAAGCTATTACCAGCAGGAGAATGGGGTCGGAGGAGGTATTTTTTCATGCTTTGTGTGTATATAAAAAGATCTTCTACACTTTCCACAGTATGCATCCGATGAAGTGAGCTGTAGCTCACGAAAGCTTATGCTCAAATAAATTGGTTAGTCTCTAAGGTGCCACAAGTACTCCTTTAGTAATGCTTAACATTCACATAAAACTTTTGACGTGTAGATTGCAAATCCCTTTACAAAGGTGGGTTAAGCACCTTATCCCCATTTTACAGACAGGGCAGCTAAGGCATAGATTTAAGTGACTTACCCAGTGACACGCAGTGAATTAGGGGACTGTCAATAACTGAACCCAAATCTCCTGCCTCCAAATCTGGTGCCCTAACCAGTGAACCATGCAGCCTCCTTTAGAAAATTCAAATGATTTCAATGTGAAACCATTAGCATTATTAGAGGGTCTCACACTTCCTTGCAGGCCGAGCTGTACAACCAAAGAAAGAGAGCAGAATATTAATCTGCTGCCTGTGAGTTGTATAGGCAGCAGCAGAGGGCAGCAGAGAGATTCCTCTGCCTGCTGTGCCAAACAGGCACACCGTAGGACTGATTTACTTCATGCTTCCAGTGCTGCAAATCAGGCTTTTCTGATTTTCACAACCATCAGTAGGGCTCAGCCCATTGATGCCCAGAACAGCCTCTGAAATTCTGGACTCTGTGCCCCATGCCACAACCCTTCAGGCCAAAGCTTACGTGAGTGCTAAGAAGGTGGCAGAATTGTCTCTTGCAAGAAGGGTAGTGGGAGGGGTAGGAACCCAGTCTCTGTCCCTGAACCGAAGTGCCCTGCCCCTCCTAGAGCACTGCTTATCTGAGGCTCTCAAAGTGCTTCCCACGCCTGAGGAAATTCACTCTCCCTCCCCATTGGGCCAACAGGAGCAAAGGAAAATAAGATTCATTACAGTCAGTTCTTGCTGCTGTGATTCCCTCCTGCTCCTCACTCTGTTCCTGACCTCCCCACCAGCCACGCTTGCAACCTTCATGTTAACGTTTACTCCCCCAGACACAAACTGCCACTGAATCCTTTCTGATCTCCATCCTTGCCTCTTCCCCACCTCCACCACTACACCTTGCTCCCTGCCCTGGTCATCTCTCTCCTTGGCTCCTGCAGCCTCCTCCTCACTGATATTGCTGCCTTTCCCCTTGTTCCCCCTCAGCCCAGACAAAGTGCAACTGCTAAAATCACATCCCTCCCCTGCTGCTCTGCTCATGTCACTCACTTCAAGTCCCTGCACCATCCTCCCTGTGCCTCCTGCATCAAGGGCAGACTTCACTTGCAAGTCCTACCCAACTTCACTCCCACCTCCTTCTTTTGCTCCCCCATGCTCAGCCCCAGCCTCCTCCTCACCAACCCTTTACTCTGCCTTCCATTCCCCTTCTCCTTCTGCATGGAACAGTCTCTCCCATGCCCCGTATGTCACATGACCTCCTGCTCCTTCTTCACATCTCTCCCCAGAGCTCACTCCTCCTTACTGTGACCTTGTGAGATCCCTGCATACAGTCCCTGGTGTACTCTGGAACTGAACTGTTCCAACGGGGTCTGGACTGGATTGTGAGCTCCTTGGGGCAGTGACTGTTTTCTTTTATGTCACCTATAGCTTCCCTGGTGCAGTTCTGCACTGTTGGTACAAACATCTCTGGCACTTTGAAACTGAAAAAACACTTTATTGCTTAAGCAGGTAAAGTTGTACAGTCAACAAGAGAGAGCAGTGTATTTAGATGCTGCCTGTGATATGTGTAGTCAGGAGAGGCCGCAGAGAGATTCCTCAGCCTACTGCCCCAAATAGGCTCTATGGACCTGAGTAGTGGAAATCAAATCAAGGTTTTCCAGTTTTCAACAAAACCAACAGGATTCTGCCCATTGAGGCCTAGAACATCCCCTGAAATTTTGGAATTGGTCAGATGCAGCATTCAGAAGTTATCACATTATAGACAGACACAGAAATGCCATCAAGTTGAACATAGAACTTTGCTTTTCTGGTCCAGTTAATCACTTGAGACCTATAAGCACTTACTATTGGTTGTGGGGTTTACTCAGTGGGACTACTCCCAGGGGTAAGTGTTTGTATGGAGGGCCAAGACCATAAACAGCTCTCTAAATTTATATGGTGCTCTACAAACAGACATGGCACTTAATCTTTGTGCTTATCTGTAAAAGGCAAGAGAAAACAAAGGACTAAGAGTGTAAGTAAGAGATTATATTACGATAACATACCTGCTAACCCGTGCAACCCAAAATGCTTCAGATTTCAAATGAGCATTAAGAAAAGCAGTACTTTTGGCACCTTAGAGACTAACCAATTTATTTGAGCATAAGCTTTTGTGAGCTACAGCTCACTTCATCGGATGCATACTGTGGAAACTGCAGAAGACATTATATACACAGATACCATGAAACAATACCTCCTCCCACCCCACTCTCCTGCTGGTAATAGCTTATCTAAAGTGATCACTCTCCTTACAATGTGTATGACAATCAAGGTGGGCCATTTCCAGCACAAATCCAGGTTTTCTCATCCCCCCCCGAAAAACCACACACACAAACTCACTCTCAGGCTGGTAATAGCTTATCCAAAGGGACCACTCTCCCTACAATGACAGGTTTCAGAGTAACAGCCCTGTTAGTCTGTATTCGCAAAAAGAAAAGGAGTACTTGTGGCCCCTTAGAGACTAGCCAATTTATTTGAGCATAAGCTTTTGTGAGCTACAGCTCACTTCATCTGATGCATACAGCACAAATCCAGCACAAATCCAGGTTTTCTCACCCTCCGCCCCCCCACCCCAAACTCACTCTCCTGCTGGTAATAGCCCATCCAGAGTGACCACTCTCTTTACAATGTGCATGATAATCAAGGTGGGCCATTTCCAGCACAAATCCAGGTTTTCTCATACCCCCACCCCCATACACACAAACTCACTCTCCTGCTGGTAATAGCACATTGTAGGGAGAGTGGTCACTTTGGATAAGCTAGTACCAGCAGGAGAGTGAGTTTGTGTGTGTGGTTTTTTGGGGTGTGTGTGAGAAAACCTGGATTTGTGCTGGAAATGGCCCAACTTGATTATCATACACATTGTAAGGAGAGTGATCACTTTAGATAAGCTATTACCAGCAGGAGAGTGGGGTGGGAGGAGGTATTGTTTCATGGTCTCTGTGTATTTAATGTCTTCTGCAGTTTCCACAGTATGCATCCGATGAAGTGAGCTGTAGCTCACGAAAGCTTATGCTCAAATAAATTGGTTAGTCTCTAAGGTGCCACAAGTACTCCTTTTCTTTTTGCGAATACAGACTAACACGGCTGTTACTCTGAAATGAGCATTAATTTGCACACATTTGCATACATTTGCATACGGTTGTGTTTGTTGCATTTGCTACCAGAAAATAAATGAATGAAAAATTCTTCAGCAGCTCTTGTTTTTATTGAATTCTCTATGGCACATTTCACTCATTCACATTCACTCTTCTCTTACCCATAGTCAAATTCATTAAGTCTGCACACTTCATACAATGTCACCTGCACTCCACCTGTGCTCATCCACATGTTCAGTCACATGCATCTACCCTGACCTCATCCACATGCATCCATACTCTGCACCCACACCATCCCCTACCACAAGCATACTTCACACATACAATTTATTCACTCTGCATTCATTCATTTCCTCCCCCTGGCACAATAGCAGTGAAAGCAGGTGCAGAACAGGAATTCTTCCACCCACGTAAGTAAAAGCAGCTCAAACATAGGACCGGTCTTATACAGTGTTTTCCTGGGCTGAGTCTCTGCCCATATTTGAGGCTTCTTTGCTACAACAAAACTCTCTCCATCTGGCATGGGATTGTCCTTGGCCGTGTGTGATGGGGTGTACTCCCCACATCAGCTCTGCAATAGCTGAATTAAGCCAGGTAGGCTCAACCAGCCAATTAAGCTGCAAACAGGGAGATTTAGGCTGTGTGATGTGAGTTAATTAGGAGGAAGCTCACCTGTGAGGGAACAGGCAGGGCTTCTATAAAGCCAGGCGGCTGGCGACAGTGCAGGGAGAAAGACTGCAGTCCCTCTCTCTGAGGGATGGGAGAAGAAACATGGTAGGAAGGAGTCTGGGGTGAGAACATTAAGGTTCGTGTAAATGCAGACCTTGACTGTTCACTTCAGGGCCCTTGACTGGAACCCAGACTAGAGGGTGGGCCTGGGTTCCCCTACCAACCATGGCAGATATTTAAAATTCTTTCAATTTAAACAATTTGGCACACTGACTTGCCTCATAAACAGTGTCTCTTTAAAGATGAAATATAAAGATTTTACTTATCTGAGATAATTTATAATGAAAACTATTTTGCGTCCAACATAACATCATCTGTTTTATTGACTTATGTATGCAGAATTCAAAAGAAAGAAAAGCCCAACAAACCACATGCCCTAGCATGTTTAATACAAATGATATTGTTCATATTCGTTTGTTATACCTCAAACATACTCAAGAGAGTGGTATACATCTTCTCATTCCCATTTGCCCTGATAGTGTACACATTTCTTGCATTTATTAGACTAGCACTATTAAAATTGCCTTGCAAGGTTTGTTTTGTTTTGCTTTTTTCCCAGTAAAAAATGGGCTCACCATGAACTCTGTTTGGAGCAAATGAGAGCATGCAACTGTATCTCGCAGCTGCTGTCTTGTCAGGACCCGACTAGCTGACTGTAGATATTCCATGGCTACTTTTTCTCGTGGGGTATGCACTGCGACAAAAGGTTCGACATTTCCCAAACTGCTCATGTCCAAAGTCAGGGAGACATTGGATCCTCGCCTATAGTGGAAAAATAACAATACATTTATATTAGCTCCCTATCTAATAGTTATAAAATTGTATAATAATGCTATGCTCCTGAATTACCTATGCACTTTAAACTTCCATTGTAGCCATTGGGAGTTTTAGGTATGCACAGAATTCAAAACTGGCTTCAGTGGGAGTTTTGGGTGGGCCAAGAAGCCATAGCATGGCAGATAATTCTGGCCCTGATCTTTCAATCACTCATACATGTGAGTGATCCCACTGAATGGAACTACTCACTACTTGTAAATCATACACGTAAATATTTACAGGATCAGGGCCTCCGTCTGTGGTACATTTGACTGGAAGGATACAAAAAGAGAACAGCATTAAGTAAACATTTCTACATGGTGGGCATATCAAACTGCAAAAGCCAGATTCTTAATAGTAAATGAATCATTTAGGCACTGAGGTAGAGAAGTAGGTTTGCGGGGAAAGAGAAATGTTAGAATATTCCTTATAAGAGGTGGGGGAGAGCCAGAAGCTAAATCTTATTTACTAAAGTTCACAGATTTTGAAAAACAATATGACTCTTCTATGCCCTGTCATGACTCGAGCTAGGCCCAAAACAAAAGCTTGGGTTTGAAGACATATGAAATTTGAGAACTTTCTGAATTCCGAAGTTCTGAAGTTTGTGGCTTAGGCCCAACTCTAATCACAATTTGTGAAAATAAGGAAAAACCATGTGACAATTTAGCAAAAACAGATAATTTTTAACCTATTCTGAAGAAACTAACTGTATTCAATGTTACAGTCTATATCTGTAGACGAGAAGATTACTGTGTAAGAAATTGAATATTGGGGACTTATCTGCTATTGATATCAATGTAAAATTCCTCTGGCATATTCTCTTTTGACATATTAATGTTGTAATATGCTGACTTGACTTGCATAGTCAGCTGAACGTGCAAGATTTTATGCAGTAAAGATAAACTGTGCATTTAAGGCCTGTTCAAAGTCTATTGAAGTCAAAGGAAATCTTTCCAGTGTGTTCAATGGGCTTTTGATCAGGCCTATAATAAAAAGTGGGGTTAAACAGAATACTCTATTTAACAAAAATATTATCTATAAAAGGTCTCAAATTAGAATGCAATGTTAATAATGTAGATTACTCAGAAACTCCTCACAACGTAGAGATATCATTCAAAGCAAAAAGCAACAAGAAAATTCCCCATCTGGCCACTTATTCAATATATCAAAAATGTGAATTTAGTGCTTGTGAAATGTGTGAAATGATACCTCTAGAGAATAAAATAAATCAGGTACAGTGTGGGCAGTGGTGGTGAAAACTACAAAACCTCAGGTTTCAGAGTAACAGCCGTGTTAGTCTGTATTCGCAAAAAGAAAAGGAGTACTTGTGGCACCTTAGAGACTAACCAATTTATTTGAGCATGAGCTTTCGTGAGCTACAGCTCACTTCATCGGATGCATACCGTGGAAACTGCAGCAGACTTTATATATACACAGAGAATATGAAACAATACCTCCTCCCACCCCACTGTCCTGCTGGTAATAGCTTATCTAAAGTGATCATCAGGTGGGCCATTCAGGTGCTGGAAATGGCCCACCTGATGATCACTTTAGATAAGCTATTACCAGCAGGACAGTGGGGTGGGAGGAGGTATTGTTTCATATTCTCTGTGTATATATAAAGTCTGCTGCAGTTTCCACGGTATGCATCCGATGAAGTGAGCTGTAGCTCACGAAAGCTCATGCTCAAATAAATTGGTTAGTCTCTAAGGTGCCACAAGTACTCCTTTTCTTTTTACAAAACCTCACTTTGCCTATTGACAATGTGTCTCAACTCTGATATGAAGGGGATGTTTAATCTCAATTCCCATTCAATTGATGGCTTCTCTTCTAAACTTACCAACAAGGATGCCAGTTAGTACCAGTTGTGATGATGTTTTGGTATAATGTAGAAACTTGCCCACTTAGAACTGGTCTGAAACCATCAACTCACTGGACTGGCCTCGACATCAAAGGTTAACTAGCTACATTTGAGCTGATGACCTACAGATGAAATCCCCTGAATCCATCCTCTCAACACTTTTTCACCAAATAAAGTATTTAGGGATTCTTTGAATGCTGTCATGTAACCTTTAGTGTTTTTAACAAATCAGTATGACATTAAGTAAGTTTGACAGCAAGCTCTAAAAAGGCAGGGACCTCTGAAAGAAAAGTGTGTGTGTGAAACCACCTAAATTATTCTAAATTATATTCTAGAATACAAACTATTCCGTATGATCCATTAAATCCTCATGAATCTGAAATGCTAAAAACAACCAGTCAGTGATATCAGTAAGAGTGGATGTTCCAGATAAGGAAAAAAGTAATGGTTACGTAAATGATGTAAAAGTAACCCCATTTACAGCTCATGGAAATCAAATAAAGAGTAGACTGCCTGTAACTTTAACAATCTCCTCCGATGTGAAAGATGTCTTTAATATATAGCACAGAGGAAGTGGGAGATTATAATATTCGCAGCAGACAAAAAGACAATGTAAGTGTAGTAGATGTGCAGATAATAGGAATACAGTTCCAAATCAGAGGAGGCACAAAGCATAATAAATGAGGTAAAACAGAGGCAAAGAAATGATCAGCAGACTTAGAGAGGATTGTGCACAGACACCAAAAATGTCTCACTTGAAGGACATCAAACTAATCAATGTTCTGTTTTCTGCTTCAAAGGAAAGCTTAATTCCATGACAGATTTGATCTTGAAAAATATGAAGAAAGCAGTGTCACACTTCAGGGCAACTGCCCCTGTATTCCTGCTCTATGGTTCAGCAAGGGCACCCTAGGCTCCAGGCTGCTCAGCCATTACCTTTCTTGGGTGGAGACACCCAAATAGCTGAGCTATTTCCAGGCTAAACAGCTTCCTGCCTACACTGTGAATTCCCCAACTAAGTCAGACTGCCTAAGCAGACCTGCTTTTCTTTTCTCCTCAGAGATGGTAAACAGTATAATTGCCAGAGTTATAAGTTACCACCAGCTCATTCTAAGCAAGCACATTTATTCTTAAGGCAAAAGTATTATAGAGAAAACATAAAACAACAAAAGAACCTACAGACATGCTAATAAGCTTACCAGAAGTCACCCCATGACTCCAACAAGGGCTCTGGCTGCTGAACAGTCCTTTAAACCCCTCCCAGGGGTTTTCCTGGGGTTACCAGTTCATCACTCCTTTTACTCAGAACAAGAATACAGACAGGTTCAAGCCCTTCCAACCCTTCTCAGGAAGAGCCCCCCATGGACAGAAGGTCTTGTCCATTTGCTGGATCAGAAAGAAGGCCCATAGTCAGCTTTAAATCAAGCTATTTAACCAAAGGTCCTTGCTTTGTCTGCTGGTCTGGGGAGAATCCAGTTTGAACCAGTATATGCGAGCCTCTATACAGGTGACAGTGGTTTTTCTTTGGGGTGTTACAACCTGAGTGAATCTGCCTAATCACACCCCACTGTTGTTAGTTCTTGGAGGGCTGTGATGCAGAGAAAACGCATGCCTGCCAACTATCTAGAGAATAGTGTTACCAGGGGCTCTGCCTGCTTTTTACGTCTTGAATTTATGTCTAAATTCCATAAAGCACTGTTCAGTGTTCAGTTATAAAAAGATAGAGAGAGACAATATAATATTCAGGTTTATTCCTTCCTCCACATATACTGTCCTCTCTCATCACACACTTTCTGAACGTAGAGTTCTATAAGTTCCTACACATTGCCCTATATATAAGCGTACTATTACACCCCATATCAGGAAGCTCTTGTAAAGCCACTCTGTCATAACAGTGAACAGCTCCACTCACTTCCCTTTCTATAATCTCTAGTGGCAGTTCTTTCCACCCACTGGCCTCACCCCTCTCTCCATTGATCAATAGCTCCACCCACTCCCCTTTCCCTCTAGGATTATAAATAGTTTTATACATTTCTTATCAGTTCTTAATAGGCATGTTTCCTTTGCCTGCTGGTACTTCCACTGGGATGGTGACTCCACATTGCTCACAGTGTGGGACTGTATCAATAAGGCCTCTTAATAAGCAATGTATTACTACAGATTTATTTCCATAAGCCACATACTACTGTACAAATACGTAAGTAAGCAGTATGAGTGATGGCAGTTGCTACAAATTTTGGGGCAGTGGATTCCTCTGTAACTAGAAGATTTGTAGTTGCTTTTATTAATGCTTATCTTTTTTTTTTTACCATCTATCTATTATTGTTAGGTTAACCCTAATTCTCCCAGATTGCAGTACTTTTCTTGGTAAAAGATGTTGCTGTCCTGTTTCCTGGACTCATCTCCCTGGAATAAGGTCTATCAGTGGTGATCACTTTTTTTTTTTTTTTGAGCTAACCAGTCTTTCCATATCCACTAAACACTCCACTCAGTGCATTTTGTCCACTCAGGCAAAACTCTGCTTTGATGCACTATCTCCCCTCTCTTATGTACTTGCCAGTGGATCCTTTCAATAATGCTAATCATTTATTTATTTATTTTAGTATACTATTTATCCCCTGTTGTTTTACGTGAATAGAAATGACCCAGCTGTCATTTAAAAAAGTTTCTCATTTATCAAAGAAAGAAAACTTTTGCTGGACTCAGTGATGCTCAAGAGAAGACTTCCTGTACACAAGTGTATTTCAATTACACGGATGGGTGGCTTATAGCAAGAATTTGGTATCCAGGCCCCACAGATGGTGCAGTGAGTCAGAGACAGTAGCAGGTGACAGAGGCAAAACAGAGCTCAGCTGATTGTAGCCATCTCGCTGCCTTTTGGGATGGGCTAGGCCAGGGGTTCTCAACCTTTTTCTTTCTGAGGCCCCCCCCAACATGCTATAAAAATAGGATGACCAGATGTCCTGATTTTATAGGGACAGTCCCGATATTTGGGGCTCTTATATAGGCACCTATTACCCCCCACCTCCTGTCCGGGTTTTTCACACTTGCTATCTGGTCACCCTATATAAAAACTCCACTGCCCACCTGTGCCACAATAACTGGTTTTCTGCATATAAAAGCCAAGGCCAGCATTAGGGGTACTAAACAGGGCAATTGCCTGGGGCTCCATGCCACAGGGGCCCCCATTAACTACATTGCTCAGGCTTCAGCTTCAGCCCCGGGTGGCAGGGCTCAGGGACCTGGGCTTCAGTACCATGGGATGGGGCTTTGGCTTTATGCCCTGGGCCCCAGCAAATCTAATGCTGGCCCAGCTTGGAGGCCCCCCTGAAACCTGCTTGAGGCCCCGTAGGGGGCCGCAGACCCCTGGTTGAGAAGTACTGGGCTAGGCTGCTTCACTCGGGAGGATGATAAGGCCCTCAGGAGTGGGAGGAAGATAAGAGTATATCTGACATTTCCAGGACTCAGAAGAAAAGGATGGAGCTTGATATGACAGTGAAGTTGAATGGATGGCACACAACATGTGCTTGTACCAGCCATTGCCAAGAAATCCATTGCCAAACTTTTGCAGAACCTAATATTGTTGGAAAGTAGGCAGCTGTGGACTAGAAAATCCATGGGAGAAGCTTGTAGCAGATAGGAGAGGCAAACAACTCCTGCATGTGGGCAGTTACAGATATATGTAGCAGTTTCTTGCAGCTTGCCCAATGCTCTCTAGATAAACTAGAGTCCCCATCAACAAAAAGCTATAGCTCAGATATAGAGCAATAGAAATGTAGCGTAGAAGTGCAATGACAGGTAGGCACTTCACTCAGCAGCTGTCATTCAGTAGTGAGACACAAAAATCAACCATTTCCGAGGCAGTGGCCACCCCTGGTCTTCAGAACAGAAACAGGGAATAGATTGAATATAGATAAATTACTAGCTACAACCACAGCAACATTTGATCTAATTAAAACTACATAACTGAGCACACAGTTGACAATCTACAGGGACGTTGCATAGAAAATAGCGTACTGCTAGGCATAGATCAATGGTTCTCAACCACAGGTACTCATACCCCTGAGGGTATGCAGAGCTCTTGAAGGGGGTATGTCATCTACATCAGTGTTTCTCAACCTGGGGGTTGCGACTCCCCTGGGACAGGCTTGGGGGAGTCACAAGTGCAGGGCTGGCGTTAGGGAGTGGCAAGCAGGTCAGCTGGCCCCATGAAGCTAACTTACATGCTTCAGTCCTGGGTGGTGGGGCTTGAGTTTGAGCCCTGGGAGGCGGGGCTCGGACTTCAGACTCCTGAAAGAGATACAGAAGTCTGGAAAGGTTGAGAACTTCTGGCATAGATCATCTGACACTAACCTCCCACCTGTGACTATTCCCAAAACTGCCACAGTCTGGGCCATCAGTAAATGAGATCACATGCATTCAGCCATTTGCATAGGACTATAATTTGCAGTGCTCCAATATACCATGTGATGGGTGGTTCTAAACAGGAAATTGTGCAGCTACAATCAGATACAATGCTGTCAGTGTTCATTCCCCACAAGCCCTGGGAGGTGCAATTTGCTGAGAGGCGAAGTGTGAAACATCCTTTATTCATTTTGTACCAGGGACGCTTTTTTGCCAGGGCCTGTGAATAAGCATCTTAATGTTACTCCTCCAGCTCAGAGGCACAGCGACGGCTGTGTAATAAATGAGGTGGAAGGGTGAGGGGGGGGAAATGGCTTTCAGCACCACTTTCTTCTTGCAAGTAGAGGGTATGGAGAAGGCTGAATAACTAGTCTGTGAATGTGTAGTGACTTTGACTCCACTCAGTCAAGCTATTCTATTTATTTAAATTAATATAGAGTGTAATAAAAGAGCACCCATCCAATGCAATGGGTGCCACTGATAATATTAAAAAGATATACTAAACAGATCTGTCAGTATCCCCAGATCAACTCAAAGACACAGCAACATCAGAAAAGACTGAAATTAACTGACCCCACACGTACTCCCGTGTTCCATACCGAGGCCTACCCAACTCCCATTTCCTCACCGGCCAGGGGGAGAAAAGGTTGGCCATGCAGCATGCCCTGTAAGTTGACAAACCCAGGCTGCCATAGACCTGTGGAGGAAGTGCCTTCATAACACCCTAGCAGGCGCTTCCCCACTTATAATAAAGGGGCATCAGCAAGGTACCTATCCTAACTGCAACAGTGTTGGATATCATGGGGAGAGAGAGTCTCTTATAGATGGGTGGGTTCCAGGCTATTTCGGCCTTTATAGACCAAAAACAACTTCTTAAATCAATCTGGAAATCAATAGTACAAGAAGAGGTGTGCAATAAGCCTGGTTAACCTTATCTGCACTGTTCTAGGCTGTGAAAATATGTACCAAATTGGGTCCAATCGTAACTCTTTGAAAGGCCCTACTGATTTCTGCTGGTAAAAAAGAAAGAAAGAAAATATTCATAGTGTTTTGTAACAAAGTGCAGCTAAAATGTTAATATTTTCCTTGGCTTTTACATTGTTATATCTAGCAGTCTTGGCGAAAGGGCTACTTCCTTTCTAACAAAAAGAAATATACCTAATCTAATTATAACTTTGAATTTATAGCTTTTTCCATTTCATGGGCTCTTTCAAAAAAATGGGTGTTGAGAACCAAATTACTTACTATGAAGTGTAGAATTATTTTTTTAAGTCCAAACTTAAGTCACTTAAAGTTCTGTAATAGAGCAAAGACAGAAGTGGCCAGTTGCTAATTTAGCCAAGAAAGCATTTTTAAAAGAGCACAGTAGAAGATGATCAATGCACAATAAGGCAGATGATCGCCTTAGTGGACCATAATTCCATTAAAACAGTAATCTGAAACTACACTTTGAAGAAATGAGGTAGGAGACTTAATAAATGAGGTAAACATTATACTAATCTTAGAGACATTGATTAACTTGTCAACACAAATATCCAACACATGGGCTTACTTACTGACCTATACATCAGGTTAGAGTGCTAGACTGTGCTCTTTCTCTGAGTAGGTCTGCAAATGTGTAGGGATCAAGGAGCGTTCCTCATCTTGGACCCTCACATGGGGCAGAGCAGAAGACCGGTCACCAAGCTCACCTGGATGCAGGAATTGCATGAGTGAGGCAGTGCAAGGACACTAAGTAGAAAGGCTAGCAGAAGAATGACTATATAGAGCCTGATCCAAAGTGCATTGAAACGGCTGGGAGTCTTTCCATTGACTTCAATAGATTTTGGATCAAGACCATAGGAATTGCCATAATAAGTAAGACCAGTGGCTTAGTCCAGTGACCTGTCTTTGACTGGCTAAACTCGCTTTGCATGTCAGAGAATACTGGGAGGCATAGGGGCTCTCTGAGACACAGTTCCTCCTGGAGTCCCAGCTCTTGGGATACCACACTCCGACCATTTCAGGAGTCACGCAGCCTATAATGTGTATAAATACACATTAATCCCAGCTAGAATGAAACAGTTTTGTGAATCTGATTTCTACCACTTCTGAATAACTATGAACCTTTCAGTCCTAGTGAATAAGGTTAACATTCCATTTATCCAGTATATATTCTGAGCCAAATTTGGAGGTAAATGAGTCCTTTGCTTGAGAATGGTGAGCAGGATTTGGTCCTATGTGGCCAAAATCACTCCTCTTGCAATTCCCCTGAGATTTTCTCTTGATGTGAATTATCATCACGTGAGGAATTGGTGGAATTTTAAACATTTGGTATATTAGCACGTTCACTGCAAGTAAGCTTGGGTCTAACTCTTTGGTTGGTATTGAGTATGTGAAGTAAGTTAAACCAGGAAGTTACCCACGTATAGGTACTGTCTGGTGCCAGCTATGGGGGTATAAGATATACCCAGGGCCATATCTTTAGATGGTGTAATGATTGTAGAGCCACTGAGTCAATCCATGTTAGTATCTTTTAAAAGTTACATTTATAAAACAAATTTTAGCAGTAACTATGGTGGAAAAAATGATTAATGCAACGTTTGCTTGAAAAGCCCCTAAAGGAAGCTCCACCTGTCCATCTCAATGGCCTCTCAGGTTAGCAAATGCTATAAATCATTAGCTAGGTCATTTCCAGGTCTACCTGTACCCTAAAATTAATCCACCGTTTGTGATTATGAAAATCCAGTTACCCAACAAGTTCTCCTGATTGTTTATTTAAACTTGGTAATTTCTTTAAATACACGCTCCAATGTTTATTCAGCACTCTTTAAAAATGCAACGCCCAGAGTCCCAGTCCTCCGCTTTTCATTCTCTTTAATGGTTTGGGAATCAACTGCAGCTAGTTGCTGCCCTCCAAAAGTCATTGCCCTGTGACCCTGGAATTTCAGACAAGGGAGTTGCTTCCTTTGTGATCTCAGTGCCCCATCCCTTTGCTGAGTTTCTCTGTTGCTGAGGGGTAGCTGTTGAACTGTGCAGGTGGAAGGAAGACATTAATTAGCGGGAAGAGCACTGATGTCTGCAGAGGTGGGAGCGTGGTTTGAGTTCTAAGAACACATACATAGCAGTGGAAACTCAACAGTGCTATTGTCTGTGGATCTTACTGCAGAGACAGGAGGAAAAAAAAACTTACATTAGCCTTCCTACATTGAATTTTTATTTCTGTTAATTCATACTATTAGTATTACTTGTGTGATGCTGGTAGACCAGGGGCCAGCTCTTGGCAAGGCTGTAGGCGTCAGCTGAGCACTGACAAATTCATAGCTGGAAACCAGACCAGCTAACTTGTATGCTAGTATTGTTCAAGATAAGTGTTAGACTTGTAAGGATATCTTTAGTGTTTAGACTCTATCAAATGCTTCTAAATTGTTGGATGCATTAATCTTATTTGTAATGTCTGTATCCCATTCTTTAAGGTCATATGTAAGTTTTGCTCACAGGCGGCGGGTATCAAAGGCCAGGGTAGGCTAAGCCTCCCTGGACCCGGGTCACGGCCCCGCCCATGTTCTGCCAGGTGGCCCCGCTTTCCCTCCTCCTCTACTCTGAAGCCAGCAGGGGCTCAGCTCCAGCACTTGCCGGTGGCAGCCCCGGGTAGGGCTCAGGCTGGCCCAGGGCAGGGTTGGCCCAGTGGCCCAGGCCGGAGCTCAGCCTGATACTGGGGACAGCCCAGTAGACCCAGCAGCTCAGCCCAACACTGGGGATGGCCCAGCGCTGGGGGTGGGGGCTGCCTGGTGTGGCTGGGAAGGGGGGCTGTGGCTCTTTCAGCCAGAGGGGGTGTGTGTCTTGGGGCTCTTCCAGTCACGATGGGAGGCCTGGAGCTTCAGTGGGTGGAGGGGCAGGGCCTCGGGCAGAAGGGGTGGGGCCAACAGGTTAGCCTCCCCAAAGGTGAGCTGTATGGGCCCATGGTGTCCATGCTTCATCGATAAGAGAGCATGGGGGCCCGGCTACACCAGATTTTGGAGCTGGGTCTCTCCTCCAGCCCCACACTCCTCCCCCAGAGTGTCTCCCCGGCTCTGCTTGCTGCCTCCGGGTAATTTTAAAGGGCCCGGGGCCCCCGCCGCCACCACCAGCAGCAGCTCAATGGGCCTAAGGTGGCTTCCTGCCCACCCGCTCTGCTTCACTTCCGGAAGTGGCTGGCACATCCCTGCAGCCCCTGGTGGGGGCGGGGGGGGGAAGGCGTGTCTCTGCGTGCTGCCCATGCCCCGAGCTGCGACCAATGGGAGCTGCACGGGCGGTGCCTATGGGCAGCTGTGCGTGGAGACCCCTCCGACCCCTGAGTAGGAGCTGCTGCCAGAGGTGGGTGTGGGTTGCTTCTGGGAGCTGCCCGAGGTAAGCGCTGCACCCCTCACCCTTTCCCGCACCCCAACCTCCTGCCCCAGCTCAAACCCCGCACCCAAACTCCCTCCCAGAGCCTGGCCTCTGCACCCTCTCCTGCACCTCACCCCCGCCCCAGCCCAGAGCCTGCACCCTGCACCCTCCCCGCATCCCAACCCCCTACCCCAGCCCAGACGCCACACCCAAACTACCTCCCAGAGACCATCCCCCGCACTCCAACTCCCTCCTACACCCCCCTCAGCCCAGAGCCCGCACTCAAACTCCCTCCCAGAGCCTTAGTGAGAGAGGGGGACTTGGATCCGTTCTGGGCACCACCAAAAATTATACAAATCTGCCGCCTCTGCACCCGCTGCCCATGGTTTTGCTTTCTAACTGTAAAGATGCCTGCTCTGAACTTGTGAACCTAGGCAGAAGGAGTGGTTTCCCTGCACATCAAGCAGGATGATCAAAACTAAATGGGCCATTGTGGAACATCAGGATACAGAGACTGGGTTAATGGTCCTCTCATACCCATGAAGGTGCTACGTGCAAGAAAACTCATCCCATCAGTCTGAATTCTGGAAAAGGGAAACAAAGATAGCTAACATTAACATTTTTCATCTCTTTGCTGCTTGCACTCTCACAGGGCTGGAGCAAGGAAACAAAAGCAAAGAGATCCCCACGGTCAGCCTGTATTAGCCCAAAGAGACATTCAGTGCTGACAGATTATTACAACTCTGTCACCTTTTGGAATCATAGACTGTAACTCATTTGTGTATATATGTTGCCTTCTTTAACCTGTAAATAACTCTCTCATTTCTTTTTCCTAGTTAATAAATCCTTAGTTAATTTACTACAGTAAACTAGAATAGAGTTTACAAGTGTAGTCTTTGGGGTGAGATCTGAGGTACAAATTGACCTGGGGTAAGTGACTGGTCTTTTGGGACTGCGAGTGACCTAATATTTTGCGATCTTTGGCATAAGTGACGATTATCACCAAGTCCAGCTTGCTTGCATGGGGACTGTCTGTGACTCCATGATAGGACTGTTATAATGCTTTAGGAACTCACATTTGATACTGGGTTGGTGAAATCTAATTGTAGAAAATACCACCAATTTGGGGTGTCTGTCCTGCTTTTTGACAGTCTACCCTGAGGTTGGCACTCATGGTTATGACAACTAGCATTAGATATGGGGCCCGAGTCTCTTCTCAGACTGGCATAAATCAGAAGGAACTGCATTAAATTAAATTGAGTTATACCATTGTAAAAACCTGCATAAATGAGAGAGCAGAACCAGGTCCATGGTTTCTTATGTTTAAAATATTAGTGGTGAGCCTAGAATTTGATTTCCAGTGTCAAATTAAGAAATTACTTTTAAAAAACCTACTCTTTAATTATTTTCCCATTTTAGTAGTATACATCACAGCTTTGTAAAGAGGACAACTGAAAAAATATAAAAGGAGTACTTGTGGCACCTTAGAGACTAACCAATTTATTTGAGCATAAGCTTTTGTGAGCTACAGCTCACTTCATCGGATGCATACTGTGGAAAATACAGAAGATGTTTTTATACACACAGACCATGGAAAAATAGGTGTTTATCACTACAAAAGGTTTTCTCTCCCCCCGCCCCACTCTCCTGCTGGTAATAGCTTATCTAAAGTGATCACTCTCCTTACAATGTGTATGATAATCAAGGTGGGCCATTTCCAGCACCCATTTTTTCATGGTCTGTGTGTATAAAAACATCTTCTGTATTTTCCACAGTATGCATCCAATGAAGTGAGCTGTAGCTCACGAAAGCTTACGCTCAAATAATTTGGTTAGTCTCTAAGCCCTGGTCTACACTAGGACTTTAGGTCAAATTTAGCAGCGTTAAATCGATGTAAACCTGCACCCGTCCACACAATGAAGCCCTTTATTTCGACTTAAAGGGCTCTTAAAATCGATTTCCTTACTCCACCCCTGACAAGTGGATTAGCGCTTAAATCGACGTTGCCGGCTCGAATTTGGGGTACTGTGGACACAATTCGATGGTATTGGCCTCCGGGAGCTATCCCAGAGTGCTCCATTATGACCGCTCTGGACAGCACTCTCAACTCAGATGCACTGGCCAGGTAGACAGGAAAAGAACCGCGAACTTTTGAATCTCATTTCCTGTTTGGCCAGCGTGGCAAGCTGCAGGTGACCATGCAGAGCTCATCAGCACAGGTGACCATGATGGAGTCCCAGAATCGCAAAAGAGCTCCAGCATGGACCGAACGGGAGGTACGGGATCTGATCGCTGTTTGGGGAGAGGAATCCGTGCTATCAGAACTCCGTTCCAGTTTTCGAAATGCCAAAACCTTTGTGAAAATCTCCCAGGGCATGAAGGACAGAGGCCATAACAGGGACCCGAAGCAGTGCCGCGTGAAACTGAAGGAGCTGAGGCAAGCCTACCAGAAAACCAGAGAGGCGAACAGCCGCTCTGGGTCAGAGCCCCAAACATGCCGCTTCTATGATGAGCTGCATGCCATTTTAGGGGGTTCAGCCACCACTACCCCAGCCGTGTTGTTTGACTCCTTCAATGGAGATGGAGGCAATACGGAAGTAGGTTTTGTGGACGAAGAAGATGATGATGAGGAGGAGGTTGTAGATAGCTCACAGCAAGCAAGCGGAGAAACCGGTTTTCCCGACAGCCAGGAACTGTTTCTCACCCTAGACCTGGAGCCAGTACCCCCCGAACCCACCCAAGGCTGGCTCCTGGACCCAGCAGGCGGAGAAGGGACCTCTGGTGAGTGTACCTTTTAAAATGCTATACATGGTTTAAAAGCAAGCATGTGAAAGGATTACTTTGCCCTGGCATTTGCGGTTCTCCTAGATGTAGTCCTAAAGCCTTTGCAAAAGGTTTCTGGGGAGGGCAGCCTTATTTCGTCCTTCATGGTAGGACACATTACCACTCCAGGCCAGTAACACGTGCTCGGGAATCACTGTAGAACAAAGCATTGCAGTGTATGTTTGCTGGCATTCAACCAAAATCCGTTCTTTATCTCTCTGTGTTATCCTCAGGAGAGTGAGATATAATTCATGGTCACCTGGTTGAAATAGAGTGCTTTTCTTCAGGGGACACTCAGAGGAGCCCATTCCTGCTGGGCTGTTTGCCTGTGGCTAAACAGAAATGTTCCCCGCTGTTAGCCACAGGGAGGGGGGAAGGTTGAGGGGGTAGTCACGCGGTGGGAGGAGGCAAAATGCGACCTTGTAACGAAAGCACATGTGCTATGTATGTAATGTTAACAGCAAGGTTTACCCTGAAAGAGTGTAGCGACTGTTTTATAAAATGTGTCTTTTTAAATACCGCTGTCCCTTTTTTTTTCTCCACCAGCTGCATGTGTTTCAATGATCACAGGATCTTCTCCTTCCCAGAGGCTAGTGAAGCTTAGAAAGAAAAAAAACGCACTCGCGATGAAATGTTCTCCGAGCTCATGCTGTCCTCCCACACTGACAGAGCACAGACAAATGCGTGGAGGCAAATAATGTCAGAGTGCAGGAAAGCACAAAATGACCGGGAGGAGAGGTGGAGGGCTGAAGAGAGTAAGTGGCGGGCTGAAGACAGGGATGAAGCTCAAATGTGGCGGCAGCGTGATGAGAGGAGGCAGGATTCAATGCTGAGGCTGCTGCAGGACCAAACCAGTATGCTCCAGTGTATGGTTGAGCTGCAGCAAAGGCAGCTGGAGCACAGACTGCCACTGCTGCCCCTCTGTAACCAACTGCCCTCCTCCCCAAGTTCCATAGCCTCCACACCCAGACGCAAGAACGCGGTGGGGGGGCCTCCGGCCAACCAGCCACTCCACCACAGAGGATTGCCCAAAAAAAAGAAGGCTGTCATTCAATAAATTTTAAAGTTGTAAACTTTTAAAGTGCTGTGCTTAAAGTGCTGTGTGGCATTTTCCTTCCCTCCTCCACCACCCCTCCTGGGATACCTTGGTAGTCATCTCCCTATTTGTGTGATGAATGAATAACGAATGCATGACTGTGAAGCAGCAATGACTTTATTGCCTCTGCAAGCAATGATTAAAGGGAGGAGGGGAGGGTGGTTAGCTTACAGGGAAGTAGAGTGAACCAAGGGGCGGGGGGTTTCATCAAGGAGAAACAAACAGAACTTTCACACCGTAGCCTGGCCAGTCATGAAACTGGTTTTCAAAGCTTCTCTGATGCGTACCGCGCCCTCCTGTGCTCTTCTAACCGCCCTGGTGTCTGGCTGCGCGTAACCAGCAGCTAGGCGATTTGCCTCAACCTCCCACCCCGCCATAAACGTCTCCCCCTTACTCTCACAGATATTGTGGAGCACACAGCAAGCAGTAATAACAGTGGGAATATTGGTTTCGCTGAGGTCTAAGCGAGTCAGTAAACTGCGCCAGCGTGCCTTTAAACGTCCAAATGCACATTCTACCACCATTCTGCACTTGCTAAGCCTGTAGTTGAACAGCTCCTGACTACTGTCCAGGCTGCCTGTGTACGGCTTCATGAGCCAGGGCATTAAGGGGTAGGCTGGGTCCCCAAGGATACATATAGGCATTTCAACATCCCCAACAGTTATTTTCTGGTCTGGGAATAAAGTCCCTTCCTGCAGCTTTTGAAACAGACCAGAGTTCCTGAAGATGCGAGCATCGTGCACCTTTCCCGGCCATCCCACGTTGATGTTGGTGAAACGTCCCTTGTGATCCCCCAGAGCTTGCAGCACTATCGAAAAGTACCCCTTGCGGTTTATGTACTCGGCAGCTTGGTGCTCCGGTACCAAGACAGGGATATGGGTTCCGTCTATAGCCCCACCACAGTTAGGGAATCCCATTGCAGCAAAGCCATCCACTATGACCTGCACATTTCCCAGGGTCACTACCCTTGATATCAGCAGATCTTTGATTGCGTGAGCTACTTGCATCACAGCAGCCCCCACAGTAGATTTGCCCACTCCAAATTGATTCCCAACTGACCAGTAGCTGTCTGGTGTTGCAAGCTTCCACAGGGCTATCGCCACTCGCTTCTCAATTGTGAGGGCTGCTCTCATCTTGGTATTCATGCGCTTCAGGGCAGGGGAAAGCAAGTAACAAAGTTCCATGAAAGTGCCCCTACGCATGCGAAAGTTTCGCAGCCACTGGGAATCGTCCCAGACCTGCAACACTATGCGGTCCCACCAGTCTGTGCTTGTTTCCCGAGCCCAGAATCGGCGTTCCACAGCATGAACCTGCCCCATTAGCACCATGATGCATGCATTGTCAGGGCCCATGCTTTCAGAGAAATCTGTGTCCATGTCCTGATCACTCACGGGACCGCGCTGACGTCGCCTCCTCGCCCGGTATCGCGTTGCCATGTTCCGGTGCTGCATATACTGCTGGATAATGCGCGTGGTGGTTAATGTGCTCCTAATTGCCAAAGTGAGCTGTGCGGCCTCCATGCTTGCCTTGGTATGGCGTCCGCACAGAAAAAAGGCGCGGAACGATTGTCTGCCGTTGCTCTGACGGAGGGAGGGGCGACTGACGACACGGCTTACAGGGTTGGCTTCAGGGAGCTAAAATCAACAAAGGGTGTGCCTGTACATCAAGGAGTATTTCAGGCAGGACTGCACGGAGGGTTCCAATAAGAAATGGTGCACCTAAGTTATCGTTGTTATTGTAACAAGGAGGTTAGCCTGGCCTCTGATTGATACATGGCTAGATTTACCTCGCTGCACCTTCTCTGTGAGTGACTGCAGTGTGATCTAGACAGGGGAGGAGGCAAATGAATACAAAACAAATCTGGTCTATTTCTTGTTCTGACCCACTCCATCTATCTTTTACATCTTTGGCTGGCAGCAGACGGTGCAGAAGGACTGCATGCCATCCACATCTCATGGCTGCTCGGCAGAAGATGGTACAGTACGACTGCTAGCCATCTTCATCTCTTGCCTGCCTGGCATAAGATGGTACAGTACGACTGCTAGCAGTCCGTATCGCCTGCCTGCTCACCATAAGACGGTTCAATAGGACTGCAGGACTAAAGAGAATGACCTGGTCAAGTCACTCCAAATTTAGTCCCTGCGCCCATGTCTGCCCAGGCGCTCCCAGCCGACGTGGCCAGGAGCACCTCGGACACGACGAGGATGACTACCAATCGTATTGCACCGTCTGCTGCCAGAAGGCAATGGGTTGCTGCTACTGTGCAGCAAAGCCGTACCGCGTCTGCCAGCACCCAGGAGACATAGGGTGACGGTTACCTGAGCTGGCTCCATGCTTGCCGTGGTATGGCGTCTGCACAGGTAACTCATGAAAAAAGGTGCGAAATGATTGTCTGCCCTTGCTTTCACGGGGGGAGGGAGGGAACGGGGGCCTGACGATATGTACCCAGAACCACCCGCGACAATGTTTTAGCCCCATCAGGCATTGGGATCTCAACCCAGAATTCCAATGGGCAGCGGAGACTGCGGGAACTGTGGGATAGCTACCCACAGTGCAACGCTCCGGAAGTCGACGCTTGCCTCGGTACTGTGGAAGCGCTCCGCCGAGTTAATGCACTTAATGCACTTAGAGCATTTTCTGTGGGGACACACACACTCGAATATATAAAACCGATTTCTAAAAAACCGACTTCTATAAATTCGACCTAATTTCGTAGTGTAGACATACCCTAAGGTGCCACAAGTACTCCTTTTCTTTTTGAGAATGCAGACTAACACGGCTGTTACTCTGAAACCTGAAAAAATATAGAAGATTTTGCTTTCCCAAATATTAAAAAATTGCTAAGAAGAAATATGTTTAAGTGGCTGACAAAACATGACAGTTAAAGGGGAGGGAAGGATAAACAAAAAAACAAAGAGAGAGTTATAGTGGTCACCATTAAGTTCCATATTTTAGTGCAAAAATAAAATAAAGATAGGTCTGATTTTCTGCTCCTATTGACTTCATTTGGAGTTGTGGGAACTTAGCATTTTTGAAAAATCATGTTGGTTTTTTCAGAGTGGCAAAGTAGACAATTGGTGAGGTATAGGGGATCTCTGGAAAGTGTCTAGTGTGACACCATTTTCTTTCAGCTGTGGACAAGTCGTAAAATTATTTCTTCTAATATGTTATTTAGATATGCTTTGTTTCACACTCAGATTTATAACATACATCATCATCATCAGGGCCTAAAGAACACTTTCTTTTGAAAGTTTGGTGGCTTTGGGAAATATTATTTAAAATCATCATTACGTCATTAATCACTTCTAGTCAACACAAGAGTAACTCTTGATATGTTTAAAGGTCACGGATGCCCCAGTATTGTGCCTCTTCTCTATGATACAGCCTGAAACATTCATAGGCATCTAGCCTACATGCCTCTGGGACAATCTTGCCTCCTTATCTACAAATGATTAAAGTTGTGTGACTCACTATGGGTGGTGCTCATTGTCTACTGTGTCAAAACCGCACTTCAACTCAGATGTGATTTCAAGCCAACACACATCATTCCATAGCAAGTCCTGCATTTTAACAAAGTTTCCCTTCTTCAGGACAAAGAGCTCAATCCTGCTTCCACTGAAGTCAATGGCAGAACTCCTATTGACTTCCAGGTTGAACTTTAACTGGGTCTTAAAATGTGTGACAAAAGGCTCAGAATGAAGGACAACCACAAGCCTGAAATGATGCGGATTCATTTCTTTCACAGGTCCACATTTTCTGTTTTAAGGACATAGCTATTGATTTTTATTTTTCAGATATGCTATTAGACAATACTCTATAGGACAGAAAAAACACACCCTGATAATATGCAACACACATTAACATAAGCCTCCTCTTATTCAATATCACTAGAATAAATCTGAGGAAATCATGAAGAAAACCACTGTGATAATAACTAAAAAAATAATGACAGGTTTCAGAGAAGCAGCCATGTTAGTCTGTATTCGCAAAAAGAAAAGGAGGACTTGTGGCACCTTAGAGACTAACAAATTTATTTGAGCATAAGCTTTCGTGAGTTACAGCTCACTTCATCGGATGCATTTTTAAAAAAAATAATGCTTAGCATTCATTTTATATCGTGTTTTTCATCCTTGGATCCCAAAGCACTTCACAAAACATCATTAACCTTAATTTTTATAGCTGAGGCACACAGAGATGAAAGCCCACACTTTCAAAAAGACCTCTGAGTTTGGTTGCCTAAATTCTGGGCCCCCAACTTAAGACATTTTGGCCTTCATTTTCACTGGCGTTTCCGCTGCTGGGACTTGCATTTAGAATTGTGGGTGCTCAGCATTTTTTGAAAAACAGGACTAAATTGTTTGGAGTTGGCCATCCCGACACTGAAGCACCCAAAAATCAGAGGCCACACGCAGCGTGCCTAAAAACCACACAGTGAGTCCATAGCAGAAACAGGAACAGAACTCAGGTGTCCTGATTTGTGATGTTGAGCAAGCTGGTTTCCCTCAGTTTTAGGTCAGTCATTGTAAGTAGTCCTGACTGACGCATGGGGCTAAAAAGAAAGATGCTAATTTCAAGATTCAGCATTTTTTATGTCAGTAACTGGTATTTTTCATGGTCTGTGTGTATAAAAACATCTTCTGTATTTTCCACAGTATGCATCTGATGAAGTGAGCTGTAGCTCACGAAAGCTTATGCTCAAACACATTGGTTAGTCTCCAAGGTGCCACAAGTATTCCTTTTCTTTTTGAGAATACAGACCAACACGGCTGTTACTCTGAAACCTGGTAATAACAGTGGCATAAGAGTAGGTTTGAAGGTACAGAAGTACATATGGCTGTTAAATGAATGATTTACCTTTTAATCAAGATCCAATGTGCTGTGTTGCACATCAGACCTAATAAGAAAAGTCTTCACATTTATATGGCACTGTACCCCAATGACCTGTGCTACTCAGAGCCTGTATTGGTCCGTTGCTCTATCCCTGGTTCATTCCCATTTAAGTCCATTAAGACCAGGGGACCATGGAGAGACCAAAGAGAGGCCTCTTTTCAGCACTGTGATGTGGTGAATAGGCTGTATATGGTCAGAGATCCATCTGCCTGCCTGATATTCCCATCTCCCTGCACACCAAAGCTGCTTTAAACACAAAGTTTTACATATTGAGCTCCTAACGTGAAAAACAGGGGGGCTGTCTTTACCTTTTTGTCCCCCCAATCTCATTCCCCAAAGCCCCTTTCCAGGCACAGGTTCACACCTCTCCTGTGGATCTTCTAAGAAAGACAAACAGTTATCAGCTTATCAGGTATCAGTTAACAGTTATCCTCCTACAGGACAGGCCTAACAAAGAAAATAACAGAACGCCACTAGCCGTCACCTTCAGCCCCCAACTAAAACCCCTCCAACGCATTATTAAGGATCTACAACCTATCCTGAAGGATGACCCAACACTCTCACAATTCTTGGGAGACAGGCCAGTCCTTGCCTAAAGACAGCCCCCCCAACCACCAGCAACCACATATCACACAACAGAACCACTAACCCAGGAACCTATCCTTGCAACAAAGCCCGTTGCCAATTGTGCCCACATATCTATTCAGGGGACACCATCACAGGGCCTAATAACATCAGCCACACTATCAGAGGCTCGTTCCCCTGCACATCCACCAATGTGATATATGCCATCATGTGCCAGCAATGCCCCTCTGCCATGTATATTGGTCAAACTGGACAGTCTCTACGTAAAAGAATAAATGGACACAAATCAGATGTCAAGAATTATAACATTCATAAACCAGTCGGAGAACACTTCAATCTCTCCGGTCATGCAATTACAGACATGAAAGTTGTGATATTACAACAAAAAAACTTCAAATCCAGACTCCAGCGAGAAACTGCTGAATTGGAATTCATTTGCAAATTTGATACAATTAACTTAGGCTGGAATAGAGACTGGGATTGGCTAAGTCATTATGCAAGGTAACCTATTTTCCCTTGTTTTTTCCTAACCCCACCCCCCCACAGACGTTCTTGTTAAACCCTGGATTTGTGTTGGAAATGGCCCACCTTGATTATCATACACATTGTAAGGAGAGTGGTCACTTTAGATAAGCTATTACCAGCAGGAGAGTGGGTTTGTGTGTGTGTGTGGGGGTGAGAAAATCTGGATTTGTGCTGGAAATGGCCCAACTTGATTATCATACACATTGTAAGGAGAGTGATCACTTTAGATAAGGTATTACCAGCAGGAGAGTGGGGTGGGAGGAGGTATTTTTTCATGCTTTGTGTGTATATAAAAAGATCTTCTACACTTTCCACAGTATGCATCCGATGAAGTGAGCTGTAGCTCACGAAAGCTTATGCTCAAATAAATTGGTTAGTCTCTAAGGTGCCACAAGTACTCCTTTTCTTTTTGCGAATACAGACTAACACGGCTGTTACTCTGAAACCAGTTATCAGCTTGATGTTTCTGACTTGAGGAGGAGTGAAGTAATTAATGACGCTGATATTTATAGTGTTGTTATGCTCCAGGGTCAACACCAGTAGAGATGAATTATGTAGTAGCCATTTGTGTGATAGCATAATCTCATTAATCATGGGCCCTATTTACAGTGCAGGGTGGGGGTGTTGGAGCTAATCTATAACCCTGGGAATCCTCAGGAGGGGTATGTGTCCTGAAGGGCAATGTGTGTTCTGTGTTGTGTATTTGGTTGTCGTAGTAATAGAATCTTGTTGTTGCTATGGCAACTGAGTTAGATTATTAGGGGATAGCCCAGCTGGTTTTGGCTGTTGTTGGTTAGTTCAGTGTGGTAATAAATGGCTGCTTTTCAAGGTCTACAGCTCTCTGAGTCTCAAGTGATTTCTTCCTAAAACTGCTGCCCCCCCCAAGGATACAACAGCGTGGCAACGAGGATGGGATCCCTGTGCTGCCCCAGCAACAGAAGAAGGTAGAAGTTAAAGTTAAAAAAAAATTTTGAAAAAACCCAACCAAAAAACAGCATCTTTTTGCCGTTGGAAGGGAGTGCGAACTGGCTTGTTTGCACTGACGGTGCAAACTGAAACTAAAACCATTAATTAATTAATTACTTCACTTACGGGGCCACTGGAACCTTTTGAGGAGACTGTAGTGCAATGGCACGTATATACTGAGCATTTTGAGCTTTTTGTTATTGCACATGACATTGCAGAAGAGAAGAAGGTGCCAATATTCTTAAGTGTTGTGGGGGCTAAGACCCACTCCCTGCTACACAGCTTACTAAACCCTGTTAAGCCAAAGACCAAATCTTACAGTGACATGGAGAAAATGGGACCCCAGGATTTCCACAAAAACCACTGGTGATTGCTGAAAGATATAGGTTCCACAAAAGAGATAAAAAAGAAGACGAACAGTTGTAGAATTTGTAGCAACTTTGAAAAAGGCTAGCAGAACACTGTGAATTTAAGGAGATGTTAAATGATGCCCTGTGTGACAGGTTAGTGTGTGACTTGCACAGTGAAGCTATATGGAAGCGCCTATTGACAGAGGCTCAGCTTACCTTACAGAAGGCCGTTGATATTGCGATCTCCATGGAACTGGCTATAAAGGAGGTGCAATACATTGGTGCATCCCCTAGGGTGCATAAGGTGTCACAAGAACCTACCCACAAAACTGTGCAGAGTCAGGAATGTTACCACTGTGGTAAGCCGGGTCACCATGCATCAGAATGCTGGTGTAAGGACCTGGTGTGTCGACACTGTGGCAAAAAGGGACACAATGAGTGTGCCTGTAAACAAAAGAAAAAGAGGCCTGCTGTCTGGCAGACCAAAAAGGAAAATCCGCATACCCTAGAACAGACCCCAGATGATCAAGGTGAACCTCGTCAGAAGAAGAAGTGTCACTGCACGTTTTGTCTTTGGCAGTGGACTCACATGACTACTGGGTAACCCCGTTGTTGGATGGCAAACCTGTACGCATGGAGCTGGACACCGGTGCCGCTGTCTTGCTGGTCTCCGAAACTGTGTTTAAAGAAAAGCTACATCTTCCACTTAATGGAATGAAAACTGTTCTGAAGACGTACATGGGAGGAGCTGTGCCCATGTTGGGCACTACTGATGTTAAGGTGGAGCTCAATGAACAGGCTGCTAAATTGCCACTGTTTGTGGTGAAAGGCAGTTACCCAGCCTTAATGGGTAGATCTTGGTTGAGGAAGATTCAGCTGAACGGGGCAGACGTGCACCGAATGACTAAAGACGAAACTGGTCTGACCGCTGTACTAAGGAAACATGCTGCTATTTTTGGAGAGGATCTGGAAAGTATGAAGGGAATCACTGTGACATTGAACGTTAAACCTAGCAGTCAATCAAAATATCTGAAAACTAGAACTGTGCCATATGCCCTCAGGCCAGAGGTTGAAGTGGACCTGGAGTGCCTGGTCACAAATGGAGTTCTAATACCAGTTACCCATAGCCCATGGGAAACTCCAGTCATTCCAATAGTGAAGAAAGATGGCTCCCTCCGGATTTGTGGAGATTTTAAAGTCACGGTCAATCCGGTGTTGTGTGCAGAGCAACACCTGCACCCCCTCATCGATGACCTCTTCGCAAGCCTGGCTGGGGGACAAAAGTTCAGTAAGATTGATCTGAGTCAAGCATATTTACAGATGCATGTTGATGAAAAGTCCCAAGAGCAGTTGACTATTGTGACATATAAAGGGCTTTATCGATACTGTCACCTACTCTTCGGAATAACATCTGCTCCCGCCTTGTTCCAGAGGGCTATGGACCAGATCTTGTGTGGCTTGCCAGGAGTCCAGTGCTATCTGGACAACATCCTCGTCACTGGAAGGAATGAGGAGAATCACCTAAAGAATTTAGAGGCTACCCTACAAAGACTGAAAGAGTATGGCTTACGAGTCCACAAAGACAAGTGTGAATTCTTCCAGCCCTCTGCTGAATATTTGGGACACATCATTGATACTATGGGTCTTCGTAAGGCCCTTCCAAAAGTTAAGGCTATTGTGGAGGCTCCACCTCCTCAAAATGTTAGCCAGCTTTGCTCATTTCTAGGACCATTGAATTATTATGGAAAGTTCATCTTTCAGTTAGCCACACTGTTAAAACCACTTCATGAACTCCCGGAAGTGGACTGAAGCCTGTGATGTTGCATTTAACAAAGCTAAGGGTGCACTGATAAACTTGGGAGTTCTGACGCACTTTGATCCATCCTTACCTCTACAGTTGGCCTGCAATGCCTCCCCTTATGGAGTGGGAGCAGTCGTGTCACACATTATGCCTTTGGGAGAAGAGTGACCTATTGTTTTTGCTTCATGCACCGTAGGCAAAGCAGAAACTAACTATGCCCAAATTGAATGTGAGGCATTGGGTATAGTTTTCAGACTTTGGAAGTTTCATCAGTACCTGTTCGGATGGAAGTTTAGAACTTCTCACAGACCGTCGACCTATGACTTCAATTTTTGGACCACACACAGACATTCCCCCATTAGCAGCTAGTTGTATGCAACGATGGGCATTGTTGCTTTCCGCACACACAAATGAAATTCAGTATTGGAAATCCACTCTGCATGGCAATGCAGATGGTTTCTGAAGGCTGCCTTTGCCAGTCAAACGTTGAGATATTGCCCAGAAGGAAAATTTTTACTTTGAACAGGTAGAGAATACACCCATCACCCCAACTCAGGTAAAGAAGGCAATTCGCGTTGACCCAGTATTGTCCCAAGTTACGGACCTGGTGATGCATGGAACATTTTGAAGAACCTCTCTGGTCTCACCCAATCTTGTTACCTACATGTCCAAGAGAATGGAGTTATTGGTCCATTCTGGTTGTTTGTTGTGGGGAAGACATGTCATTATCCCACCACCACTGAGATCACAGATGTTAGAACAGCTACATTCCGGTCACCGTGGAATAGTGCACATGAAGGAAATTGCATGAAGCCATTTTTGGTGGCCGGGATTGGACAGTGCTATCAAAGAGAAGGCAAGAGCTCGTATGTCATGTCAGGGTGTGAGGAATGCACCCCAGTGGGCACCCCTAAATCCTGAAAACCCGTGGCAGCGTACTCACGTTGACGTTGCTGGCCCACTAGAAGGAAGCCTGTTCTTGGTGATGGTAGATGCCCATTCTAAATGGCCAGAAGTCTCTATAATGCAGTCCACTACTGCAGAGAGTACTATCCAAAAACTATGGGGACTCTTTAGTCATATCGGTCTACCAGAACAACTTGTGCGCGACAACGGACCGCAGTTCGTCTCTCAGGAGTTTGGAAATTTTATGAAGGCAAATGGGATACACCACATCACTTCAGCACCAAATCATCCATCCACCAATGGATTAGCTGAAAGATTTGTGAAGACAATGAAAGAAGTTTTGAAATCGGCAAGGGGACAATTATCCATTCAAAAGCGTCTGGACACCTTCTTACTATCCTACAGAAACAGACCTCATGTTACGACCAAGGCATCCCCAGCCTTTCTAATGATGGGACGACCGCTGCGCACTTGCTTTGATCTGCTGAAACCTTCTGAACCCTGATAAATTGTGCAATGTCAGCAACAACATCAAGTCATCAGGCGTGCACCCAGAGCAAAAGACTGAACCTTTAGCCCTGAACAGCCAGTTTTGTCTTGGAATTATGCTTCTTGAGCTAAATGGGTCCCTGCCACTGTCATCGCTCAAACAAGTCCTGTTTCCTACATTGTCCGGACTGCCGAGGATCTCACGTGGCTGCAACATATAGATCAACTGTTGCCAGGTCATACTAGTCCCCAGGACACATCTTCAGTTGAGTTGCCTGACTTCACCACTTCCGGTGAGACACCGAATCAACAATCACCTGTTCCTGACTTTCCCCCTCCATTACTGCCTGCGGCAGAGATACACCCCTTCCCTGAATGAGCTGATACCACATGCTCACATGTTCACACTACGAACCCTAAGCCCATTGTCAGGCTTGCACCCAAGATACTTTCAGGTGCACCAACACCAGAAGTCCACCGTAATCCACCTAGAGACAGAAGGTCTCCTCAACAGCTGGATCTTTAGCTTGGGCGAGCCTACGGTTATGGGGCAAAATAATCCCCAGGGTTTAGTGTTTGTTTAATTTAGGGAATGTTCTCATTAAGGGGGGAGAAATATGTTGTGTATTTGGTTGTCATAGTAATAGAATCTTGTTGTTGCTATAGCAACTGAGTTAGATTATTAGGGGGTAGCCCAGCCGGTTTTGGCTGGTTGTTGGTTAGTTCAGTGTGTGGCAATAAATTGCTACTTTTTAAGGTCTACAGCTCTCTGCATCTCAAGTGATTTCTTCCTAAAACTGCTGCCCCCCCCCCCAGGATACAACATTCTAAACTGAGGCACTGGAGATGGATATATTCCGCTTTTGTTCCTCCTCACAGGAATTCTGCTGTTCCTATTCCTGCTTCCTCTATCAGATGAAGCTCCTCCCAACTCCTAGTGTTTCATTACTGGTTCTTTTTCATCTTTTGGAATAGTTTATGCTTCCTGCCTCCCAGCTGAAGGAAGGGGTCAGGAAGTGGCAACAAGAGGAGGCCGTGCCCATACCAAAAGGAGAAGGGGGATCCCAGAAGAGGAGAGGTGTGACTCATTCTAGGCAAGACTTCCAACCCACCTCAACTTCCTGGTGACTAGAAACCCTCAGGTCTCCCACGGCAGCCCCCACACTTCCTAACAGCTCCCACTTAGTCTGTAGAAACTAACCAGTACTTCAAGGTGTAAGTGTTAAATGAGTGTTCAGTAAATACATCCTACGTACCAACCACAATGCCTGTTCTTGCTTCCAGTGGTGTGAGTGACAGCAGGCCAATAACTCCAGCACTAAAGCCAACACTCCAAACCATTTTAAAATGTACTCCAACCTCCGCATGTCAAAACGAACAAAGGAAACAGTTTTGACAAGTATTCTGGACCAAGTTTTAAGCAATCAGTATCAGGTTAGGACAGGAATAACTCAATATCCTGTGGAGGAAAACAGCTGACATGAGAGTAGTTTCAGCTTTCCCTCTTTTAATCATGCTTTCTAATGTACTGCCAATTCACTCCTGTTCTGCTCTCGATAAGGCTGCACTGTACAGCTACGGGAACTGACTTTTCAAAATGCACAGCTTAGACAGTCTCCCATCTTTTCCTGCAGATTATTTCTACAATCAAATTGCATTTTATCATGCAAACCTCACTTGGAGATGAAATTTTAATAGTGTTCCAAAGATCTAATTGCTATTTATGCCTATATATGGTGTTTAGTATGGATGAAAGCTTGTTACAATATTCAGAGTTAAAACCAAGATCATAATTCTTTGCACTTATTTATTTGGTGGTGTTTCAAACTGCTGCATCAATGTTTATTAATTTATGGTTAATTTGCTTCAGACAATGAGATACTAAGTGCAAACAGTCAAGTGTATTATTAATTATTACTATTATTTTTATTGCAGTAGCATTCACCTGAAGATTAGAAGACCCACTGCATAAACACACAAAAGGACAGAGTCCTTGCTCCAAAGAGCTTACAAATCTAATTTGAAACAAGATGCAATGAATATAATAAAGAGGACGGTGAAGGTAGGGAAAGGGGAGGGAAGAGGAGGATAGGAATAAGATCATGCGGTCTATATAGATAAGCTATAATAAGCAAATAATTTTTTTAAATGGACAATATCTGGTTGCAAAAATATTTCTGCCCGCCCTCCTCCCTGCGGAAAATTTTAGCTGAAAATGGAAAATTTCAGTTTCATCTACATTTTTCATAGATTTTTTTGTGAAAAATCAAACCCCAAAAGCTTTTGATTAGGAAATGTCACTGTGGTGCCTCATAGGAATTGTAGTTCATGTGCTTCATGCCCCATCCTTTTCTGTGGGTTTGTCTCTCAAAGCAGACTACATCTCCCATGATGCACCGCCCACTCCTCTCTTGATGAGCACTATGGTGCATCATTGTAGTTCCTGGGTGCAGTGCATAAAGGGAGATGTAGTCCAGCAGAGGGAATGGAGGCCATAGGAGACAATGGGGCCCATGAACTGAGCCATGAACTACAACTTCCATGAGGCACCATAGCAGCATTGCTGAATTGAAATTTTACAGTTTTTGAGTATTGGCTTTTCAATGAAAAGTCCAAATTTTCCATGAAAAGCAGACACTTTTAATGAAAAATGTTATTTAAATGAAAACCCAATTTTCCATAGAAAACCAGTTTTCAACCTGCTCTAAAGTAAACAAATAAACGTTATAAGCTATCCAGACTTCTGTACAAAACAGCTGCTTTCTTGCAGGCATCCCAGCAGAAATGAGTCTTTATGTCAATTAAGTTACACCAGAGACAAATTTGGCTTCGAGTATTTAACATTAATGCCTTAGCTAAAGGACAACACCTTAAAGCACAATCTCTACTTTCAAACGGTACTAGGAATTTATAATTGGACATGCCCATATTGCTCAGCTGTAGAATCTATATCCTTCCAATCCAAGCTAAGAAATATAACCTCGTCATGCATTGATGTCCCTAAGAAGTTCAGCCAGATCCAGTACACTTGAAAAAAGCACTGTCAGAAGCATTGTCTATTTAATTGGGCAGCTGGTGCTATGCATACAGTATTAGTAAGAGAAAATTATATTTTATTGTTGCTTGAAGAATAATCAGTGTAATGAGTTCTTTCCTGGTAGGACTGCCATTAGGAAAAGACAGGAAGGAACATCTTGAAAAGAGGTGCTTACAACACCCTGTCAACCTTAAGATAATAAAAAAGCACATTCCTTCCGTGTTTATTTGACTTGGTCTTCATATCGTTAAACAACTGCAAGTGTCACATAGAGGATTTCTAAACACAGACAAATGAATTGTTAGTGCCCTTTGAACAAATTACTGAATAATAGCAGTTCCTGAAAAATATTGAGCCTTCAAACCCAGGCCATTGTTTAAAAAAGCTGCATCATCCATAGACAAGACTAGTCATCTCAGATTTGTAAAGGTATTGAGGCGTTACTCCATTCAGTATTGCAAGTTACTAAGACTGAACCGTCTAAGTCCCCTTTTCAAAAGTGACTTGGACACTTAGACTCCAAAGTCTCACTGAGGGACTGCACTTCTGGTTGGCCCCTGAGTAGGGAGCATGGGATAGGGTGAAGCTTTATTGTGCTCTGCCTGTCCCTGGCACTCTCTCTTAACTACTTGGTACAAATTTCTTTTCATGTTTCATGGATATCTTAGACTGGAATAATCACAACAAAGAGTGTTCACGTTACCTACTTTAGTAATAATACGATCAACATTAAGAAGCTTAAATAAATTATTAAATTACATGAAGGTACAGACTGGAGAGTCATTTGGGGGATAATTTCAAACCCAGCTTTTAGTTTTTTCACAGTATCTTTAAATCCTCTGTTTATCCAGCCACTGTTTCCTTCAGTTCTGTTCAGCAATATGTGTCCAGTGGGCCAAATTCTGCTCTCAGTTACCTGTGCAAATCATCTGAAGTCAATAGGGATGTATAGGTCTACAGTGAGAGGAGACTATGACAACATCATATGTTTATTAGCCCTTGTGTGAAGTATTGTAGCTCTGCTTCTGTTTTTTTCCCCCTACATCCCTAAGACTACATTGTTGTGTCCCACTGCCAAGTCCGGGGAGAGGAACATAGAGCCCAGGAAATGATCTGTTTGCTACAAATGCATTAGGGGTCTGTGGGGTCTTAGTGGATGTAGGAGATGCAGCCATCACACCCACAGATATCAGGGGAGCTATGGGAATAGAGAGCTCCAACCCTGTGGAGGTGCGGCCCCTCAGCCAATGCCAGACAGCACCATAATCTCCCATTGGCTGTGCAGCTCTCTCAGGAATTGTCATTGGCCAGACAGCATTCCTGTGAGGAAGTTCACTTAAGAATTTTTAAAGTTAATGACATTTTGGGGTGTGGTGATTATATACAAAACTTGCCCTTTTGATGGCTAGCCACATGTTTAGGGACCACTTTAAGTTGTTTCAGATTTTTTTCCTGTTTTGCCCCTGATGTCAAGTTGTGGTGTTATCCTGAGGGCTAATATAATAACATTAAAATGACCACTAATTAATTATTAATACTATTACTATTTATTAAGCCTCAACAATGTATTGCTTAAGACAAATAAAGACATTCCGTGTCCTGGGGAGAAAGTGTAACTAGATAATATTAACAAAACGTACAGCTTCTCAGAGATGATCCCAGTCAGTGTACTCTAACCACAGAGTGACGTTTAACGTTCACCTCTCTTTATTGCTCTTAGACATAGCATGGTCTAGTGGTAAAGCTCAGAACCCAGAGACCTAGGTTCTGTACCCAGCTCTGACAATGACTTCAGTGTCATCTTGGGGTAGTCACTTAATCACTTCATGTGATTCCCCAGATATAAAATGGAAATAATTACAAATTGGCTAAGGAGGTGGTGTTCAAGTTTGGCTCAGGTTCAAAGTCAAATCAGGGCTAGAGTTCAGCTTTGGCTTTGATGGCACCAAAAATCATACAAACTGTCCTTGTTGTATTTGGCCCCACATGGCAAAATTATGACAAATGAGCTACCATATCAGGATGGAATTTCATGAGATGAGCCACTCTCACAAGATTTTGACCCCATCACAACTAGAGTTGGGAAATAGGTTGTCACAGGGTGGGATTACTTTTTAAGGAAGGTGGGTTTGGCTTTATCTTTGATTAATTAACTGCCTTCCAAGTGATAGGTTTGATGTCGTTTATTGATACTTGCATAACCATTGCATCACAAAGGCACTGACAACAGGTACAAAATTCACTACAACTGGACAGGAGAGAAAGGAACCTTAGCCCAGATGTTTACAGATTAACTGAAAATATAAAGCTAAAAACCAAAACATTCTGAACTGCAAAGACAACCACAACAAATAACAGAATCTGCACATTTGCTGCCAATGCTACCCTGTATTGTGTTATCAAATGGAGAGATGGCCCTTTAAGGAATCTGGGCTTAGTACTACTTGTGACTAATTGCCACTAATTGCCTGTCAGGTGAAGGGACTGAGGTCAAGGATCAGGTGACAGTGTTCATGCCACTTGGTCCTTCGAAAAAAAGGCCAACAGGCAACATAAGTAGGAGAAGTCACCTATAGGGTGCAGAAAAACTCCTGCCGAGGACCCAGAGTGAGGGAAGGATCTGCATACGGTTGCTCCAGGTTATGCAGAAGACTGACTGGAGATGTGTGGGCAAAGACAGAAGCCCTATGAGGAAGAGATTTTAGGAGGGGCCAGGAAGCAGGAGCTGGCTAATCTGTTTTGATTTGTGATGGACTTTTTTGGTTTTGAAAAATAAACCCATCCCTGGAGGAAGGGACTGAAACTCTGCTGCTGTTGGGAGAGTTATTTGATTCGTAACTCAGTGAAGACTCGAAGAAGAGCTCTGTGTGGCTTGAAAGTGTGTCTCTCTCACCAACAGAAGTTGGTTCAATAAAAGATATTACCTCAACTGTGACAGTCTTTACCCCTATATTCACCCCTTTTACAGGACTATGATAAATTTTGAACAAAGTATGTCCTTGTGAGGTATCATTTGAAAACTCATAATTTGCTGATCGTTATTGTCCTGGTAAAATGTGTTGCATGTAAAGTGATAGGATTCCTCTGTATGGCATTGCTAGATATGTTCCAAGTCTGGGGGGAAGCAGCCACAAATAAGTTCCCCAGAAACAAAAGACTAACAAACGCCTCAGCCACGTGGCAGCAAAATCAAATGCACTATCACCTGGTTAAGTGGCCATTCTTTGACAGGAAAGAGGATGTGGGTGAAAACATACATCTTGACAAAGAAACAGTTGGGGGTTCTCATCTAAACAGACTTTCTGTCTCCTGAACCTCAGCTGGAGATTATTCTCAAAGAAGAGAAAGAGCTATAAAGAGGAGAAAGCAAAGGACCCAAAGTATCCTCCATTTCTCTCTACCCACAGCACCCACAACACCTGAAGAACAAAGGAAACAGCTTTGGCCTGGGGGAGGGATCTTGACTGAAAGGAATTCAGCCAGTAAGACTGCTGAAACATGTGGTGAGAGAGACCTTTGCTTTGAATTCACTTAGTTTGTTAAATTAGGTATTAATTGTGTTTTACTTTTATTTTCTTGTGACCAATTCTGACTTTTATGCATCATTATTTGAAGTCACTTAAAAATCTCTTTTGTAGTGAATAAATTTGTTTTATTGTTTTATCTGTGAGTTTGGATTGAAGTGTTTGGGAAACTCCATTTGGAATAACAGGATTTGTTCATATCATTTTCTTTTAATAAAATGACGGGCTTTAATGAGCTTGTAATTATTCAGGAGAGCGCTAGGTTGTACAAGACATACATTTCTGCGGGGGCAAGTCTGGGACTGGGAATTTGCTGGTGTTACTCTGCAGTGTAATTCATGAGTGGCTGGTTACAGTACTCATACAATATAATAGGGTTTAACTTACATGCTGGAGGCTGTGTGAGGAGATCAAGAGTGGTAACTCTTACAGCAAAGCAGTGTAAAAAGCACCTCAGGTTGGAGAACTGAGGGGACATGGCTGTTCAACAGTCAGATTGTACCCTGGGTAACATCAAACAACACAAGGTGAATGAGTGTGACAACAGTGTAATTATTTACCGTACTCTCGTGGTCTCTGCCACTTTACTAGCATCTATGATTGTTTATACACATTAAATACAATGACAGAATTAATTGTGATTTCAGTTAGACAGAGAAGCACACGGATTGGGTGCCTTAGGCTAGCATCTTGGCTGGCAGATACAACGTAATGTAAAATACTTTGTCTATATTGTCCAATACGTGTTTCTTGCAATAAAATGATCTAATTTGTAGACATTTCACATAGCAGTTTCTGTGGCACTTTGATTTTTTATTTTCTTTGCTTGCCTGCCATTTTGTGTTTGGCCACGAGGCCTGGCTCAGCCAGCAACTCTGCTTGCTGGGCTGGGCTCTTCCACTTTTACCAGGAGTTGTGGCCCATTCAGCCAAAGGTTGGGTCTAAGTGGGATGGAGAGAACAGGGAATTAACAGAAACTGAACTGGACACCACTGCAGGAGAAATGATGGACACCTCTGTTCTGTTGCAAGGCTATATCTGCCTTTCTACATGCATTAATGGCAGCATTCATAAGAATCTGGAAAATTCTTCCACAAGCCTGCAAAAATCTGACCCCATTAGTAAACAGTACAACAAAAAGCTATGTACCGGATGTGGAAGCCCCCTCAAACACAGATTCTTCCTCCTCCTGAACCTGCTCAGTTGCTGCTTCTGATTCTTGGGACCCAGTAAAGAGATCCTGACAGCATTTTAGGATTACCCTAATCCTACTCCTCAGTCTTGTGGCCTGCCCAGTTGATGAAGTTGTTTTCATTCTCTTTGTCCCTTACCACTCCACTTCAGGGAGGCTCTATGTTACCCAGTTTCATATCAGGATGCATGGAAAAGCAAGGTGGGTGGATTTGGTCCAATTTCTCAGAGAGTGACATTCTGCCTGGAGCTGGATTTACTGTTATTGCTTCGGGATTTGTTATACTAGACTTTATGATCTTTGCTTTCCAAGATATTGCTTGCTACTTCAAGTGATGTCTATTCTGAATAGGCACTTGGACACACATTTGGAGACAAAAAGTGCTCTGAATGACCAAGTTCAGCTGGTCCTCCATCTTCTCATCTTCCCAGATGGCCACCAGTGCCCACACAATCACCTCAGGCCAGCTGGCAGCACACCCATAGGAAGCCCAGCCTGAGACATGCTATCCATATAAGCAAGACAAACTTGAAGTCATTTCTGAAAAAAACGATTGCTGGATAGCATGCTGCTGCGCTCTATGGTGTGTGGATTTGTACAGATAAGTGGCTTTGTCAGCTTGACCCCCATGCAGTGCAGTGGTGTATACGTAAAGCTTATAGCACATCTAAATAGCGACCAGTACACTCTGTGGAATTGTAATGGGAACACTATAGGCATATTTGGAGCTGTTATGTCAGCGATCCCATTAGCACTGGTGCTGCACCAATGGAGAATGCATGGTGGAGGATCACACAGTGGTTAGCCTTACTGGAAGCAAGTCTTTTTCCAAATGAGCATCTGTGTCTCACCGAAATCACTTTCCCCTGTGGGTGTGATGGGTGTGCAGGCATGCTACTGGAACCAAACAGTGGTTAGAAAGCCAAATTTCTCTCCCGTTGACAAGGCTATAAATTACTCATAATTACCCATATCACTCATTCTGTCAGAAATCAGTGCATGATTCTAGGCCTCTAGAAAGGTTTTAGTCCTACCACTGATACTGCCCCTCAGTTTGTTATACTACTTATTACTTTTAAACAGGTCAGCTTGACAATTAATTGACAAACCACCAAAACTGTCTGCCAGATGGTGGCCAATGATTAATTTGTCTTAACTTCAGCCAAAAAGGAAGAAAATGTGATGGGTGGAGCAGTAAAGACAAGCACAATCAACATCCGACCAAATAGGTTTCCTGTCACCTTGGGAACTAAATTGATTGGCACTGCAGTTTCCTGTGTACAAGCTAAAACCAGTAGCAACTACAGTAACAAGAATAAACGCAAGATAAGAGATCTAGCAATACAGTAAAAGTATGTTAAAAATTCCTGGCTAAGAAAGTGTAAAAAGGAAAATACAAATTCTAGCACAGGCATTTGTGTCTTGCAGCTAGACTGAACACTTACTTCTCTTCTTTCAAGAGAATCTGAAGTTGCAATCAGTGAAACTGTACTGAATATTTGGTGGGCTAATTTGCCTGGATTGTCTGGTCCCAGAAACAAATGTCACCAGCTACAAAAATTTCCTACTTTGCAGGAAAGATGGAGGAAATCTGGGATAGTACCACCTGCCTAAGGAACACCAGAGTTAGGGAGGGGAAGTGAACCATCTATTCTAGCTGAGTTTGGACCAATCTGGCAAGAAGCATTCAAGACAAAGGGAGAAAGTCCATGAGGCACTCAGGTGTTGGATGTGGTCTAAAGACCTAGATGATGATAGGTAGATGTCATCGCAAACAATGGATCCACCCCTCATGGAATAGTCCATAGAATGCAGCCATCAGCCATCCATATAGATGAAGCCATCAGGGTTCTATAATAACTATTCTAAAAATCTATATAATTTAAATACTATGAAAAGGGGCAGGAGGATATAAATATCTAGACAAATAGATTACTCTTCCAAAACAAAAAAAAAAAATCCTTCCCCACTTCCATGAAATCTTTTGTTCTTCACTAAGGATTTCCTCCCAAGGAATTTCCAATCATCTAGATCTTCTCTCTTCCATTTCAGAATCTTATATAAAGAACTGACCTAAATCAACTATCCAACAGACCTTCCAGTTATTTACATCTCTCAATACTGTTTCAGATCACTTCAACCACAGTGAAAACACTCCACATATGCTGGATGCCTCTACTGAAATAATCAGCAGAGAAACAGTAAAAATTGACATTTAAATGGTCATCCTTAGGTTGGCATCTGAGTTGATGTCCCATTGAGATAAATGGGGCAGTTCAGACTCATTCAAATTCTTGTCCTTTCCATAAAGTCCAAGTAAACAGGCTTTGCAAAAGGGTTTGGAGTGGACAGAATTTTCTCTTCAGCCTGAGGCCAAAGGTTAGGGGATCCGCACAGCTCTTCCTTGGCCAGACTGAAGGCCCTGTACTCAGCTAGAGCACGATCCAAAGTCCCCTGAAAGTCATGGGAGTCTTTCCAATGGTCTTTAGATTATTATTCTTATTTTAATTCTTGCAATACTCCTGTGAGGTAGGTATGCCTACAGATAGGAACATGGAAATAGAGCGTTTATGTGGCTTGTCTAAGTCTATGCAGTGAATCAATAGCAGAGATGGGATTGGAAATCAGGATTTTCTGGCTCCCATCTCAAACTCAGTTTACTAGTCCTTGCTGCTTCTCTAATTTCTTTTGACAGGGCAAGGTGTCATTTCTATATCTCTTCAAACATGTTCTCCAGCTAATTCTTTTGGGTTGCCATATAGTTCTGCTTTTACATCGACATTTTCCTGGAAACAATCCCTGACAGTTAAATTAAGAATGCCAAAAGCATATTCATCTCAACACAATAGAGTAAATTTATCCTCCAAATCTATGCAAAGCAAGTATATTTTGGCCAGGAAATTCAAGGCCCCTTCCTGTAAATATATTAAGTTCTCATACATATGTCAGAAACTACAAACATTGGCATGTTTACAATATTCCAACTGCAAGGTACTACCCACAAAGTATTGCTTTACGTGATTACTCACAATAGAATATTTCATTTAATGGCAGAAAATCTCAGCAACATCTTTAGTCATAATGAGATTATGTAATAGAATAATTATATCTACAGCACCAACTAAGTTCTAATTCAAAAATCAGAACAGGACGAGAGAGAATTGCTGGATAACACTTCTTGTTTTATTAAACGGAGATTTTCTCAAATAGTGATACTTTCTTATTTGACTTTTATTATATTAATGTAGTAAACAAGAGCATCAATTTTTTTGCCCTCCCTTAAGTGTTTCTAACTACTGGGTCACAATAGTTATTAGTTAATATATAAGGTCAATTTGATATACAGTATCACTAATGTATTGTTTCCTTTGAAAGGAGATTGTTCCTCAAGTTCCAGAATACCTGCCAGGACTATATGTAAAACAAGCACCAGGTTGTACAACTAATGCTTATCTCCCACAAGATGGCTGCCAAGGGAGAGATAATGAATAAGGGTGGTCAGATACTGTAATTTCATTTTTGTACCTATGTAAAGTAACTGAAAAGGAGCAGATCTGTCAAAATTAACACAGGGATTGCCATAGCAGATCAGACGAGTGGTCCATCTAGTCCAGTAGCCTCTCTCTGACTGCAATAAGTACCAGATATTTCAGAGGGAAGGTGCAAAAAACCCCCCTGCAGTGGGCAGTTATGGAATAACTTGCCCCCCAGGGAAAATTTTTTACTAACCCCACCAGTTTATGCTCTAAATCACGAAGGCTGTAACACCTAGCCCTAATGGAGCTCCCCTGGGCTGGACACTCACCAGAGTGCTGTGTCTGGGACTCACACACTGGGCCCATAAGCATTTAGTCTGAGTAGGCTGCTGTCCTGTCTCTCCCCTTGGCCTCTCTGGCACATTTCCTATGCACAAGAACACTGTCTGTTACCTCTTCATAGAAATGGGGCCCTGTGGCCTGAGGTCCCTAGTACCAGTGCTGATCCTCCCAGACTTCCCAATGACTTAAGCACACCCTTTACCAGAGTCCCAATCTTGTGGGAACTCTAGGTTTACAGTTCTCTTTTCAGGGACACATATTAGTGAAGCAAATGGACACAGAGGCTGTATAGAGGTTTGTAAACTTAATCACTCTTTACTTTAGCTAGCACAAAAATATACAGATCTAGATAAAACAATAAAAAACACCTACGCCTAGTGCCTTGCCTCAGTTTCCTCACCATTCTTGAGCTTTCTTTGGGCTGATTGGAACTATAGTAAAAACAGAATTATCAGACACATAGATGAACATGATTTGCTGGGAAAGAGTCAGCACAGCTTTTGTAAAGGGAAATCATGCTTCACCAATCCACTAGAATTCTTTGAGGGGGGTCCACAAACTTGTGGGCAAGGGTGATCTAGTGGGTATAGTGTACTTGGACTTTCAGAAAGCCCTTGACAAGGTTCCTCACCAAAGGCTCTTAAGCAAAGTAAGTAGTCATGGGATAATAGGGAAGGTCCGCTCATGGATCAGTAACCGGTTAAAAGTCAGGGGAAAAAAGGGTAGGAATAAATTATCAGTTTTCACAATGGAGAGAGGTAAATAGTGGTGTCCCCCAGGGATCTGTACTGGGACCAGTGCTGTTCAACATATTCATAAAATTATCTCCAAAAAGGGATAAACAGTGATGTGGCAAAATTTGCAGACAATATAAAATTACTCAAGATAATTAAGTCCAAAAAAGACTGTAGAGAGTTACAAAGAGATCTCACACAACTTGGGTCACTGGACCAAAAAACAGCAGATGAAATTCAGTGTTGATAAATGCAAAGTAATGCACATGGGAAAACACAATCCCAACTATACATACAAAATGATGGAGTCTAAATTAGCTGTTACCATTGTAGTCTGGTAACAGCTAATTTAGACTCCTCATGGATAGTTCTCTGAAAACATGTACGCAGCGGCAGCAGCAGTAAAGAAAGCTAACAGAATGTTAGGAACCATTAGGAAAGGGATAGATAAAAAGACAGAAAATATCATAATGCCACTATGTGAATTCACGGTATGCCCATATCTTGAATACTGCATGCAGTGTTCTTCACCAAATCTCAAAAAAGATATTTTAGAATTGGAAAAAGTACAGAGAATGGCAACAAAAATTATTAGGGGTATGGAACAGCTTCCATATAAGGGGGGATTAGAAAGACTGGGACTGATCAGCTTGGAAAAGAGACGATGGGGGGAGGCAGGGGAGGGTGTGATATGATAGAGGTCTATAAAATCATAAATGCTATGGAGAAAGTGAATAAGGAACTGTTATTTACCTCTTCACATAATGCACAAACAAGTAGTCACCCAATGAAATTAATAGGCAGCAGGCTTAAAACAAACAAAAGGAAGCACATCTATACACCACTCACAGTCAATCTGTGGAATTCACTGCCAGGGATGTCATGAAGATGAAAACTATAAATGGGTTCAAAAAAAGAATTAGATAAGTTCATGGAGCTAGGTCCATCAATGGCTATTAGACAAGATGGTTAGGGATGCACCTCATGCTTTGCGAGTCACTGGCTGCCAGAAGCTGGGAGTGGACAAAAGGGGATGCCCTGTTCTGTTCATTCCCTCTGAAGCACCTGGCATTAACTGCTGTCAGAAGATAGGATAATGGGCTAGGTGGATCATTGGTATGACCCAGTATGGCTGGTCTAATAATAGATGGATAAAGGAGTAATTCCACTAGTAAATCATATGCATGATTTGCTGGTGTAGTAACTTATCTCCTTTGCTCCTTTTGTAATGGACACCCAGCACTTTTGTGTTTAACTTGTTAATAGCTCTAATAGGGTTTTCAGTGCTTTACTGAATGCACAAATGCATGCAAGTGCGGTGAAGTGTACACTGTGGAGCATCTGCTCATTTGCTGACTCCTGGGCAGAGCTGTACAAAGGAGGATCTCGCTGCAGCAATGGAAAGAGCCATTGTGCATGGTTCTGGAAAAACATCTAGTTTGTGACTAGGACGTGAAAAGAAGAAGTGTTTTACTAGTCAGACTACAATTTAAAATGCCAAATCACTATCCATCAGATTCTGATTTTGGTTACAGTGTGTAAATCAGATTAACTCTGGACCAGTGCAGATCAAAATTAGGCTTGACCCTTTCATTGGAAAAATATTGGTTTGCAGGCCAACTCATAAGAGTTTAAATAGAAAAATAAATGATCATGCAGCATGCAAGATGACAGAAGAGAAAGTGTAAGCCCCCAGGAACTATTGCAGTGCCTCACAGGAGACATTTATTGGAGAACATTAGTTCTCCTGCTTGTTGGGTCAGTAATGGGACCAGGCATGCTGCCAATATAATAGGCCTTTGTCACTTAGGGAAACAGGGGAATGCCAGCAAACATCAATTTTCAACAACCCTCTGCTGAATAATTTACAAGATTCCAGAAGGCCTTGAAGAAGGCCCTTCACCTTCCTTGCCAAGAATCACTAAATAACCAGAATGAAAAAAGGGATCAAGAAACATAGCTTAGACATAGCCAGTCTATCATCTCTATGTCATTCATGTATATCTTTAACCACCAGCTCTTCCATGGGGCAAACATTTACCATCTGCCAAATATGGAAAGACCTTTTTTTATTAATACTGGAGAAGAGAATTCACCTATTGAGTTACAGTGCCTGTTATGGTCATGATAGCATTGCCATGCTGCCTTTCCTCAAAACCAGAACAAACGTTGAAATGGAATGCTTTAGCTAACATTCTGCTGAATGAGTGTTTCCAGATCCACTTCAGTGAAACAGGGAGCTGCTTAAAGGGACACTTGAAAACCTTCAGCTAAAAGTGATCCAGGACAAGAACCCAAAGCCAGGCAACTGAAAGGGCTGCAGAAAGAAACGTGCCCATCTTTCCAACGGAACCAATCTTTTCATCCTACTCAGGAATGAAACCCAAGATACATTGCAATCTTTTCTCCCTCCTCTAGATGTCACTCTCCCATCATCCAACAACTTGACTGACACTGAGTGATCACTGTAGCACAAGACCTGTAGTTCAGATGTAAGTAACTCTTATATCACACAAGTTTTGATTTTTCTTTAAAGTGAGCTCTGTTACAAAGGATTCCTAATAAACAAACAATGGTAGTTTCAGGATATATAGTTGGTAATGAAGGCTGAGGTTTGATGTGATTTTGATAAATTCTGTTAGCAGGAAATAAAGCCTTATTCTCCCCCCCAAAAATTAAAGTCATGCAAGTATTTTGTCTCTCTTCCCTATTTTACCACTACTGCTACAGATGGACCGATGATTTGGGATCACAATGGTATCAGGAAGACAATCATGCTTCTTCTCAACTGCCTTAATCATGGTATTACAGTCCCAGAGTATGTGTGGCATATATTTTATTAGAGACATTAAATACCTCTGATAAATGCAAATGTTAGCTGCATAGCCTATTGGGAAAACTCTTTATTATATAAAATGGTAAGCAAGATTCTTGCTGGAGAAAGAGGCAGTAAAAAATATGCAAAGAATCTACTGAATTATCCATAAACAAAATATATTTTAAGAAGCTGGACAAACCACAGAATTGTTTCAGTGATACATCAATAGTGGTAACTGTGAACAGTGTTTGCTTCTGTATCAAACATCTCCATCCTTGTTAAAAGAGGAGAGCTTAGAGAGCAAAATCCTGACCTGGCACAGCTCTGTAGTGCAGCTGGGACACCCAGTTAGGGCTGGGTAGGAAAAGGTTTTCCCATCAAGTGAGAATTTTTGAGATTTCTAAAATTTTGCCTGTCCCAGATCTTGACAAAAAGTCAAGAAACCAAAAATCCAACCAACCAACCAAATAAAGAAATAAAAGGTTCCAATCAATGGAAACTTTTCAATTTCAGAATGTTTCATTTTGATTTCAGTTGGGTTTTTTTCCCCCCTTTTTGGTCTAAATTTACTAAAAGTTTGAAACGAAAAGTCACTTTGACTCAAAAAACTGCATCTTTCTAGTTTGAAAATGTCACAATGTCCCATGTTACCAATTTCAAAGCTTTGCTCCCCGCCTTCTGAGTTGGGAGATCTGCCAAAACCAACCCTGTTTCATGAGGTATTTTGGTTTTGATGAATTGGCATTTTTTTGGCAAAACACAATTTATCGACAAATTCCCCAGCAGCTTTATATAGAGTGGTACATCTGTGTGAGTGGGGAACCCTGCAGGCAGAAGTCATAGTGCTTCTCTGCGATTGCCCAGCCTCTATCCCCTCCTCAAGAGGTGGAGTCACAGATTCCCCCCTGGCTGCCAAATATGGCAGTGAGGTCACCCATTTGATGAGTGATGTCAAGGGAGAGGGGGCAGAACAAGCTTTCCTGGCTGGATGATGTTGGTTAGTTATACTGCAGTCATGACTAATGAACCCAGACAGAGATTAGGGCCCTCTCGTACACCATGAAGACAGTACCTGCCCTAGAGAGTGCACAAACTGGGATTTGAATAATACGCAGCCAGTGAATCAACAGTCAAAAAAGAGGGAGAACAAGGTAATGGCAGAGAGCAGTGCAAGGCCAAACTAAAGAAAACCAAGGCACTAGGCATACCCTACATGGTGCTTCCATGTTGCAACCCCCATGCCATGGCACTGCCCCCGTGCCATGGTCTATTTGGGGTAGAGAGGTTTCAGAGTCGATGGGGCGGTTCTCTGAGCTTTTGTTTTAGCCAGTTTGGAGACCCAAAGGCATTAGTTGCCCTCTGACTCCAGTGCCCACTAAGGCTTTGCAGGATGCAAAGAAAAGGTTGGAATTATGACCTGAGAGTATGTCTACACTGCAATCAAACACCCGCAGCTTCCCTGTGTCAGCTGACTCGGACTACGGATAGGGTTGCCAGGTGTCCAGTTTTTGACTTGAGCGCCTGGTCGAAAAGGGATTCTGGCAGTTCTGGTCAGCACTACGGACTGGCCATTAAAATTCCGGTTGGCAATGCAGCGAGGTTAAGGCAGGCTCCCTGCCTACCCTGGATCTGTGTGGCTCCCAAAAGCGCTGGCATTTCCCTCCAGCTCCTAGGCAGAAGTATGGCCATGGGGGGCTCTGCGTGCTGCCCCTCCCATTGGCCAGGAACCACAACTAATGGGAGCTGCAAGGGCAGTGCCTGTGGACAGGGGCAGTGCACAGAACTGCCTGGCTGTCCCTCTGCCTAGGAGCCAGAGAGAAATGCCAGCTGCTCCCGGGAGCCACTGGAGGTAAGTGCCGCCCGGTGCTTGCACCCTGAAACCCCTCCCATACTCCAACCCCATGCCCCAGCCCTAAGCCCCCTCCCACACCCAAACTCGCTCCCTGAGCCCGCATCCCCTCTCGCACTCTGAACTGCCCAGCCCAGAGCCCCCCTGCACCCTGAACCCCTCATTTCTGGCCCCACCCCAGAGCCCACACACCCAGCCAGAGCCCTCACTCCCTCCTGCACGCCAAACCCCTGCCTAGCCCAGTGAAAATGACCGAGGGAGAGAGGGTATTTCTGCAATCAGAAAGTTGGCAAACCTAGCTACGGGGCTGTTTAATTGGGATGTAGATGGTTTGGGCTTGGGCTTGACTCGGGCTCTGGAACCCTGTGATGGGGGAGGGTCATAGAGCCCAGGCTCCACCCCAATCTGAGCATCTACACCGTAATTAAACAGACTGCTAGTCCAAGCCTGAGTCACCAGACACAGGCCAGCTGCAGGTGTTCGATTTCAGAGTAGACATATCCTGAGGCAACTGAGGGTGGGATTTCTGTCTGGTGGGAAGTGTGATGGGGGAGGGATTAAACAGTTCATGTGACTGATGATCAAATGATGCATGACAGGGTGCAAGGGAAAAGAAGTGTTGCTGCTTTGGTCGATTATTACTTCGTGTTCTCCAACGTTCCTGTGTTTTAACATGTACGTCAAAGGCACTCACTGTATTGCATGGGCACCTTTTAGTGCTTCTCTGAAGGAGGAGGTGCACATCAAACTATGCTTCGAGATCTTAAAATGAGACAGTAAATATGGAGCGTGCCTGGGCATAATCCTACCTTTCTTGAAGGCCCACAGGTTTCATTTTGAAAGGCGATGGACTGGCAGAGAGTGGAGGTTTGATCTCAGGAACACATTGGCCTTGAGGGTCCACTATGACATTAACAGCTTTAGGAGCCTGTTCAGGTTGGACCATTCTGTTTGCTGTCTTGCACTCAGACCGAGTTGTCTGCAGGGGAATGGGTGAAAGGTGGATCTCCTGTTTTTTCTCCTTATCTTGTCGCAGTGAGAACTGAATTTTTTCCTTTAATCTGTACAGGACCTATAAAACAGAAAGGAAAGAGTATCAAATTTTATCCCAGCTACTGTGTAAACAAAGTCAAGGAAGAATTAAAAATGCCTTGGATTGATCTATATAGTATCAATGATTTCTAGAAGGATTCCACAACTCATTGGCTGAAGTGTTTCCAACAAAAAGGGTAAATATTTCTATTATATAAATCATGACTGGCACACAGGTAGGAGGTTTTAAAAGTTCTCATTGCTAACTAATAATTATTTTTAATACAGTTACTTCAGTTGTATTATTAAAGAGATAAATAAAACGTAATGGGAGATAGTTGTCACAAAACCATTGTATAGAAAGAAATACTGGTAAACAAAGTAATTATAGAAAAGTTTCACAAAATATTAACACCAAAAATACAATAGTGCAACATATCATCTGATGCTTATGATACATCCAGACTCATCTCTCTCTAACTAATGTCCTAACTTTGTTTTAGAGTCTCAAAATACTTGTTGTTAACTCATTGCACAAAGAGCTGTTACCAGAATAAAATAATTTTACAAGGTCACCTTTGCAACACTGTTGTGCTATTATTTCAGCACTTCAGGTTTATAATACTTCAAAAAAATCACTCCAGGATTCATTTTGACTCTAAATGTTTCAAAAATATCACGTTTTTGTTTGTTTCCTTGGGGAAGGTAGACAGTAGATTTCTTATAGATTGAGACATTTTTAAAATCTTCTCTACCAAGAAATACACAATAAATTAAATCCTTAATAAAACCCAACAGATGCACAATAGGTTCAACTGATTGTGGACTGGTGCCATTTCAAAATTTAAAACTTGTGTTTTTACAATAGCCAAAACATTAACATCTAAAAACTCCATCTAACCTGGATTCCACTATCCACTCATTGCCCGCTAAACTTGGGTATCAGCTATCTGTAGTAACTACTTTTCATAATGTCATCAATTCTGGATTCAGCTCTGCTGAACCTCAGTGGAGTTCCATGTCAAAGATACACTGGCTTGGCAGTGACTGTGAAACTAACATGGGCCCCATTTTTGCCATTGCAAAGGACTCCGACACTATGTCTCTTTAGCAGCTATGGAGTTAATGCTTTTGGAAGAAGAAACAAGCTCTTCTGAGCTGTGCTTGTGTCACTTTAGATGATCCCTTCTAGCGTTTAAAAAAAAAATCTATGAAACTTACAATGAGGGAAGCACTATCATGTCTCTGTAACAACTAGGGCTATCAAGTGATTAAAAAAAATTAATTGCGATTAATCGTGCTGTTATACAATAGAATACCATTTATTTAAATATTTTTGGATGTTTTCTACATTTTCAAATATATTGATTTCAATTACAACATAGAATACAAAGTGTACAGTGCTCACTTTATATTTTTGATTACAAATATTTGCACTGTAAAAAAACCAAATAGTATTTTTCAATTCACCTCATACAAGTACTCTAGTGCAATCTCTTTATCATGAAAGTTGAACATACAGATGTAGAATTATGTACAAAAAACTGCATTCAAAAACAAAACAATGCAAAACTTTAGAACCTTCAAGTCCACTCAGTCCTATTTCTTGTTCAGCCAGTTGCTCAGACAAACAAGTTTGTTAAGATCTGCAGAAGATAATGCTGCCCGCTTCTTGTTTACAATGTCCCCTGAAAGTGAGAACAGGCGTTCACATGGCACTGTTGTAGCGGGCGTCGCAAGATATTTACATGCCAGATGCGCTAAAGAATCATATGTCCCATGCTTCAACCACCATTCCAGAGGACATGCGTCCATGCTGATGGCGTGTTCTGCTCAATAATCCAAAGCAGTGCTGACTGACGCATGTTCATTTTCATCATCTGAGTCAGATGCCACCACCAGACGGTTGATTTTCCTTTTCGGTGGTTTGGGTTCTGTAGTTTCCACATCGGAGTGTTGCTCTTTTCAGACTTCTGAAAGCATGCTCCACACCTCGTCCCTCTCAGAGTTTGGAAGGCACTTCAGAGTCTCAAACTTTGGGTTGAGTGCTGTAGCTACCTTTAGAAATCTCACATTTGTACCTTTTTTTGCATTTTGTCAAATCTGCAGTGAATGTGTTCTTAAAATGAACAACATGTGCTGGATCATGATCCAAGACTGCTATAACATGAAATATATGGCAGAATGCAGGTAAAACAGAGGTGGAGACACACAATTCTCCCCCAAGGAGTCACAAATTTAATTAACACTATTTTTTTTTTAACAAGCATCATCAGCATGGAAGCATGTCCTCTGGAATGGTGGCCGAAGCATGAAGGGGCATTCAAATGTTTAGCATATCTGGCACATAAATACCTTGCAATGCCAGCTACAAAAGTGCCATGCGAACCCCTGTTCTCACTTTCTGGTGACATTGTAAGTAAGACGTGGACAGCATTATCTCCCGTAAATGTAAACAACCTTGTTTGTCTTAGCGATTGGCTGAACAAGAAGTAGGACTGAGTGGACTTGTAGGTTCTAAAATTTTGCATTGTTTTGTTCTTAAATGCAGTTATGTAACCATAAAAAAATCTACATTTGTAAGTTGCAATTTTACAATAAAGAGATTGCACTACAGTACTTGTATGAGATGAATTGAAATACTATTTTTTGTTTATCATTTTTCAGTGTAAATATTTGTAATAAAAATATAAAGTGAGCACTGTACACTTTGTATTCTGTGTTGTAATTGAAATCAATATATTTTAAAATGTAGAAAAACATCTAAAATATTTAATACAATTCTATGGTTGAACAGTGCGATTAAAACTGCGATTAATTGAGATTAATTTTTTTAGTTAATCGCGTGCGTTAACTGCGATTAATCGACAGTCCTAGTAACAACCATACTATATTTCTTTTCCAGACGCTATAAATAATTTAAAGCGAGTCCCACTATCAGAAGACAAAATAAGTATATTTTTGCACTCTCCAACTCAGTGTGTTTTTTTTCATTCTCCCAGACCTTAGGAGATCCCTCTGTCCTGCAGAGTCTACAGGGGATTCCACAAGCTCCTGAGTAATCAAGGAACATAATGTATTGCTTCTACTTCCCTTTGCCACAAATCCAGGAACCTTTATGGTGCTTCCACTCAGTGAGGCTCCATGAGTGCTCTCACTCAAGCCCCTGTGTCAGGGTCTGTCACTGCCTAGCCCAATATGTGTGACTGGATATATCTTATACATCCATTTTCATGGCAATATTCAAAGATTAATACTTCAGTGTGAGCTTGGAATTGTCCCATTTATGAGGTAATTCACCCATTAGGCAGGCCTCAGTAACATATGTAAACACTATATTCATTGAATTGAGTTAGGGAATAAATCACATCGGTAAAGTGAGCAAGATTTGGTCCTCCTCACTTTGGAGGAAAATAGCCCTAATTATATTACTGTAAGCAGTGTCAGGATGAGCTCCACCCTGACATCTGGTGGTGAGGTGTGGCAAGTTGTGGAAAAGAACTTCAGGGGCCGATCTCATTTGCATAGGCACACCCACCACGCCTAGAATGAGACCATAGCTGCCCAAATGGTCACTTTGGCTGCTGTGGGATCCCCAGTGTCTCTGTTATTGGGGCAGGAAGAATAAATTGTTATTACCCTGATTATGGGAACTGTGCTTGGAACTGTACGTGGCCTTTTGTTATGATGGAGGGATTCACCATCATCTAAGTAGCACTCGCTAGGCAAGGGTCATGGGTTCCAAAACTGTGTGAATGGAGAGAGGCTGGGGACAAGTATTAATACTTGGTGGCATGGGCCCCTTGGTGAGGGCCTTACATGCTAATTGCACTTCCTCCTCTCTCCACTGTGGAATATCAGAGCTAATTTTGATTTCATTAGAAGTCTAGTTATAGGCTGCTGAGCTCACTTTGGGCTGACAGTGCACCAGCACTGGGGCTCCCCTATTATAAGCTGAATTCACCTAAGCGCTGAAATCACTGAGTGTTGTGTTAAGTAGTGGGGGAGCCTGAAGATATATTGTGGAGCAGTTTGCGGGACGGCTGGCGAAGCAGTTCGACACGGAGCAGTGTGTGGATGGCAGGAGTTGCTTGTGGGCCGTGGAGCTGAGCGAAGGAGTTCGTGGGGGCGGCTGGCGGAGCGGAGCGGAGCGCAGCTGAGCGAAGGAGTTCGTGGGGCGGCTGGCGGAGCGGAGCGCAGCTGAGCGAAGGAGTTCGTGGGGCGGCTGGTGGAGCGGAGTGCAGCTGCGCGAAGGAGTTTTGTGGGGCGGCTGGCGGAGCGGAGCGGAGCGCCGCTATGGAGCTATGGGGCGGTCAGCTTCAGATCACGTAAGGTGCCTCTTACCCCTGTCCCATTTCCACCCAGGTTGGGAGGTAAAGCTCCGCCGATAAACTTTCGAACTCTGGGGCTGCCCTGACCAGGGACAGAGACTTTTGGGGCATTGGACTTTTGGGGTTGCTGGACTCAAGAACCAAAGGGAAAAGGGCATGCCCCAATTTGCCTGGGGTGGGGTTGTTTTTGCTCATGGGTTGTGTTATGAATCCGGTTGGTGGTGTTTCCCCAACATAATGCCACATTGTTTCTCTCTGTTATTAAAAGACTTTTGCTACACTCAGACTATGTGCTTGCGAGAGGGGAAGTATTGCCTCTTGGAGGCGCCCAGCGGGGGTGGTATATATTTGTCCTAGGTCACTGGGTGGGGGCTCGAGCCGGTTTGCATTGTGTTATTGGAATGGAACCCCTAGATATTGAACCCGGCCCTTGTTGCTGCCAACTCTGACGGGCAGAAGGGTTACATTACAAAACTCAACAGGTATACTGGATAAATAAATACAGGTGTTTGAGATATTCTAACCACTTTCCTCCTACAAATCATTTTGGGCTTCTATGCTTTCAGATAACTCCTAGATAATTGATTATGGGAATATCACTCGGCCACTCATGGCACAACATTTTAAATCACCTATTTACATTGCTTTCTTTCAATGTGATGTCTCATTTGGAGGCACAGTCAGTTAGGTCTTTGGGGTCCATCTAGACTAGCATAATTTCCTACCTCTCTCCAATACTCTGCTATTTGAGCATAGAAAAAACCCAACCCAGTAAATTTAGATCCCACCGATAACAGGCTGTGAAATGAGTTAAGGAACCATGTTTGGTCTTCATTTAGACATGGTTTCAGGTAACACAGTTTGCCCAAACAGTGTGGATGGGGGAAAAAATCATATCAAAGACATGGTTAAAAAGGCATTCTGGGTTTTGAAAAATGGTTTTAAAAACAGTTTGGCTCTAACTATGCAAATAACCAATTTAGTTACAACCATGTTTAAAGAAAGCTTAGACTCAGTTCAAGGCTGAGCATAGACAAGGTCTTCATGGCATAAGGTGTCTAACCCAGTTATAGCACACAAGAGCTAAGGAAAGGCAGTTCTCTACAGCCACCTCGGTACACTAGGATAAACAGTACACACTAGCACAGAGATACAGGATGACTAAAAAAATATGAAGAAAAATCCCTAATCTTTAAAGAGCTGCCTTCTAGGACACAGTGGGACATCTTTAAATTTTGCATATATGGGGACCCTGGTGTAGACTCATAGCTCAATGGGAATGCAACTCCTCTTCCTGTTGCCTCCTTGCTTGGGTCCACATGGAGTGATGAGTAGGCCTAATCTACATACACTGAAGTTCACACCTTCTGTTTCTGCCCAGAATACCTCAAAAGAGCGCCTAACTTTCACAGGCAATTGATTTTTAACTCATATATTTTGTTATTTCAGTGCATGAATGTGTGGGGACACTCTTACTTCAGAATAAAAGTATATTGTTTTGATTTTGCTTAAGTCACTCAATAAACCTTACTTAAGAAAAATTGAATGAGGCCTCCTAGAAAGAGAAACTAACCCTTGGACTGGCTAGAAATGTTTGGTTAATCTCCTACTATTCCCTCAGCAATTCTACTAAGCATTGAACATAAGAACTGATGCAGTATTTTTAAAATTAATCTTATGTTTTCAAGAATAAAAAGGCCAAGTTTGGTTTTCTTTGATGTATGGAGTCATAAATTATTTGTGTATATTCCTACAATCATAGTTTTTTTGAATATCCTGAAAATTTTGTGAAGTCTAAAAGCTGCACAAACTTTAGAACAAATGATCAGTTGTGAAAATTTTTAACAGGACAAGTGAATTTCCTGTTGTTCAATATTCTCCTGATTAAAGTGTTTCTAAAATTCAATCAACTGGCAGAATCCCTTCTCCCCCCATGATTTTGGTAAGAAACACGCTGCAAAAATAATGAATGGCAAATTAAATTTCATAAACAAATAGGGCCAGTCAAAAAATGTTGAATCTCACAACTTACACAAAAAAGGGTCAAATTTTTCTTGTCTTCTCTTTTTTTGTGTGTGAAAAAAGTCATTCCGTTTTTCAAATTTTAGAATCTGAAAACTTTTGACAAGAAAAAGGGACACTTTTTTTTAATAAAAAATTATCCCATTTGTTAACCAGCTCTACAAGTAACCTGTACTCTAAAAATGGTTAGGGTAACAACAAACCATTATCTATTAAAAATAAAAATCAGAGAGGCCTGTTCTCCTTAGAATAGCATTGTTAAATAGTTACACTTAATTGATCTGTTACTTAACAGGTTATAAATGATGTATGGAGCTCCCAGAAGAAATTAGTCCATAGTCTGGGCTGCAGAAGAGGACCACTGGTGGTGAATCCCTTCTGAGATGCAAAGAACACAGTTCTTCTGGTGATGGGGGGGACACAGAAATAAATGGGTGGCCTGGGAGGAACAATTTACTGGTCTGAATTTAGCTCATGTTACTACATAATACTACTGTATATAGAAATACACTGCATAATAAAATAAAGGCTTGATAGTTTTCTTATTGCAGTTCATTAATAAATTCCAGAGAAATTAAAAATAAAATATGTAAAGACTTTTAATGCACAGTCTTCTGTCAGTGTAAAAATTGTGCAGTTAAATATCATTTGTAAAACCCAATTAAGAGAAAAGGCTGGACTGTTTTATAATTTCCATAATAATTCCATAGAACAAAGGATTAACATAGACAATTCAATTAGCTTGCACTAACCACTATTGCACACCCATCTAATTAGTTTCCACTTCACATTTTAAGAGACACTTCCGAGTAATCAAGATCCAGATTTGGCCAACAGCACCTTTGACACTCCTATTTAGGGATAAAATATGCAGCTGCAGTATAATTCCAAAATGATCATTTTGGGTACCCTATCAAAGGCCCAACATTTGTAGCCTGCAGAATTGGTGAGTGCATCCATTTTATGTGTGTTAAACTTATGCACTCGAGATTATGTAGATAAAAGGAGGAAGACTGAGAAGGTGTCCAAGATGGTGTACTCTGCTTCCACAAAGTGAACAGCTAGGCAGCACAGATAGAAAAAGTTATCACATCCTGTTTCCAGAGTTACAGTGACGTCTTTGATGATACAATATGTCTTATTCTCCATAAGAAATGAGGGGTGAGGAGGGGAAGGAGGAGGATTAATGTTTGTCAGATGGAAAAAAACAAGAATCTCCCTTCCCCCACAACTTCAGAGAGGCTTTACCAGCTTAAGTAAGATTTTGTCATTAAAAAATATATAATTTACAGACCGACCTACAAATCTTCATCTCAAATGTTATTTTTATCTTAACATATGGATGTAAAAGCTGCAAATCCACCAAAGGTATATAGACAGACATCTAAATGCCCTTGAAAGCAAGTATGTTTGAAAAGTACTGGGTATTCAGTTGAATGAATAGTGCCAAAATTCATCAGAGTTCAACAATCCCTTATCTGTAAAGTTATCCAGAAAAGAAGATGGAAATATTTGGGACATGTGTTAAGAATGAACACATTCTTGACCAGCTGGAAGAACATTAAAGTGGGGCCAACCAAAAGAATCCCTCCACTGAACACTACTCAGAGAGAAAACTTATGGAACTTAATAACATAGAGGACATGCAAAAAATGGCCCTGGAGCCCCAGGGATGGGGGAGCCTTGCTTGTGCCCTAACAATGTGGGAAGGATTCAGATTCTGAAGCTATAATTGACAGTTTCCTTTTTTTTTTTTTTTAAACAAAATCAAATTGAAAAAAGATTTCAGAGTGTCCCTTTAATACCTCCAGTGTCAACATGCACTCAGGGCCCTTTAAATTTTTTTGAATTTCATTCATTGGAGTGTTTGTTCATTGGCAAGGATGTTCACTGGACATCCAGTGGCTAGACACCCGGCCACCAGACATATACTGCATCACATGTCAGACGTCATGTTAAAAGAGCAGTTTAATAACATACTTATCCCTAACTACATTTTTGAATAGTGGTAATATCAATATTTTCAATGTCAAATTCATATTTTATTGTAATTATATTGTTACACAGTGCTAATACCATTTTACCATGTATAAAATCAATGTTGTGTTTTTTATTACCACATAATATAAGAAATAAAATACACTAGAAATCCGTAGTGACATTCAGGGCGTCTGTGGTCTCCGTAAAGCACTCACTTAGGCTTCACTCTCATGGTTTATCATGTTAGTAGAAACCCTCAATTAAATTACTGCATGATTATTGTGCATGGTTAAATGTCCATTATTTCTGAAGCTTACATTAGTGATATTTTATATCAGATATAAAACATTCTAAACATAATAAGTATTTCTATTACGCATCAGGCTTTGGCCTCCCAACACTATCAGAGTTACTTACTGTTACTTAGAGGCTGAGCTTCTGACTATTTTATGAAAGCCCTCTTGGAATAAAGGAGGCAGGACTCGGTCTTTCAAACTGATGTAAGCAATAAATAAATGAAAACAGAAAGAAGGTAAAGCAACAGACTTACCATTAAACATGTTGCTACAATGACAAAGATGCTGAGAAATATGACAACTGCATAAAATCCTTCTTTGCTCCAGATTTTGTCCGCTTCATGCTGGCCTTGCAAAACATTTTTCTTCATTTAAAAAAAAAAAAAGAGGTTGATATTCTACAATATCATGTGCAGATTAAAGAGTTCTTATCAGGCACTATGCATTAGTTCAGATTTGTTATAGTACACATTCCATATTATATGGCTCTGACTGCTGCTAGTTCCATGGCTATCTCAAATAAGCAAACCGGCTGAACTATACGTGTTTGCCACAATAATCCTAACACACCCAAAGATGATTTAAGATCTTCTTAGTGACTGTTGAAGTAATCTTCCCACAGATGCAATGGACTGGTCTTAAGCTAAGTAAACAAGACTCATTCTTTCTTGGAAACTACCTGGCTCATCAGGTAAAAGGGTAGTACTCATAAGTGTGCTGAGAAAATTGCTCTTGCTGTCTCATTTTGCTCCGTCTCCTCCCACAACACCTACAAACTAGCCTATGTACTATCCACACCTTACTCAGAAGTGAAAACAGGTGCAAACAGAATCTCATGATGTATTAATAAGCTGAAAAGCCCTGACATTCTAACCTAAAGAAAAACAACCCCTCCCCCTATATTAAATTCTGATTGTACTTCAAACAATTTCCTAACTTTAGGGACTCCCAATGATATTACAGTTCTAAAGCAGCTCTGTATGCTGAAAAATGCAGAGCTGTTGGGAAATATAAAATAAAAAACAAATAATGTTTATTCTGTCTTTATTGCAGTGAGAAAGCCTGGTTGGAATATGAAATTATAAGATTTTGGCGATATTTTCAAATGGAAAAAAGCTTAATTGAAACTTGGTTCTAATAGAATCCTCAGTCCAACTGTAATACATTATTCAGAATATGATGTATATACTTGCAGCAAATGCAATCTTCACTTGTGTGTTTCAAAGGGAAAAAGATTACATACAAATAGACTTGAAAGAAATTAAGTTGTACATATTAATACAGAAAGTCACACTCCTAATCTCAGTCTATTTCTTTATTGTATTTCTTGAATAAAATTGTCAAGTTGAGAGAAAAGAAAGTATTTAAATCAGGTCTTCAAGATGCATTTCCGAAGTCTCAATGCTCCCCTTTCATAGAAAAGCCCTGTAGAGAGCCTAATCTGTAATTTAACCAGCTAATTCATGTGAAAACTAAAAATTGCCTTCTCTTCACTATGATTTTCCTCAATTTAATCAACTTGAGTTAAGAACAAACTTTCTTTCCTAGGCCTTGTCTACACTTGTGCAGCATGTAGGATACAGGTAGCCACACACCACAGTGAACAGGAAGCTCCATCCACACTCACTGCTGTGTGTAGCTACATGTGGCTGTGAAAAGCTCCAGCAGGGGGAAGATAGCAGGGAAAGGCTCTGGCAGTGGGGAGCTTCTGGAGCGTTTCCCTGCCACCTCCCTCTTGTTGGAGCCTTTCCCTGCTGCTGGAGGCTTTCACTGCGGCAGGGAAAGGCATCAGCAGGGTCGGGAGGCAGGGGGATACTTCACTGCTAAATACAGCGGTGTAGACATGGGAGGCACTGTGCAGCTGGCCTGTGTCAGCTGACTCAAGGTCCAGGGGCTCAGGCTAAGGGGCTGTTCAACTGTGGTGCAGATGTTTAGGGCTCTGGGATCCTGCAACCCCAGAACCCAGGCTCTAGTCCAATCCCAAATGTCTGCACTGCAATTAAACAGCCCTTTAGTCTGAGCCCCGGGAGCCTGAGTCAGCTGACATGGGCCAGCCACAAGTGTTTAATTGGAGTGTAGGCATACCCCTAGAGAACTGTGCAGGATACATACCCTGGGGGTTCAGGTGTGTTTCTTCTCTACTTGCCTAAGCAGTGCCTCTCCGTCTACACTGCTACTTATATCCATACCTGCTGGGTATGCAGCATGTGTACTCTACACACAGTTGCAAGTATGGACATGTCCCTAATGAAGACCCAGGAAGCCCTATTGCAAATATTCTACGAGGTTGACTTTATAGACTTGGAGTCACGTGATCACCACAGAGGGAAAAGTTCAGGAGTCTCATGGGGGTGGGGCGTGGGGTGGTCTGCAAACTCAATAGGGCCTTCTGCTCCATGCTGATCCCTGGGCATGGTTTGGAGCTATGTTGTCATTGTGTATGCTAGCATGCTCTGAAATCTGCCAGGTCTCCTGGGACCTTGCCAAATTGAGCAATGCTACACGCCTTCATAAACCCCTTTGACCTAGAGCCCTCCCAAACAGGGAAAGCCCTGCTCAGGTAGAATTCAAGCAAAGGAGTTTGTATGCACTGATGGGAACATGGACTCCAGGGACAGAGGGACCCATAACTGAGAGCAGCCGCTGCTGTTTTGATTTGACACAGATTTGCTTCCCTCTAGTTGTAGAGGGAGACAGAAGCATTCAGTGCCTAGTCTGTGTAATTCATAGAATGTAGCTTTATAGAATACAGCACACACAGATAAGTATTTGATAGTAATTTTTTTTTAAAAAAGTACCCCTAAATTAACCATCCTATCTATTGACTTAGAAAATACTTCATTAACAAGAATATTCTTTTGTTGAGATGCCAGTCTGTCACAGCACTGAAGGCCAGATGGCAAAATGAAACTCACACAGTACACCCACTAAAATCAGTGAGAGTACTTGGGTGGGAAACTGCTCAGCAATGTGAGCACTTCGTTTCAAAACCTGACCCTAAGGGCTCTGTACGTGTCCACAGGCTGAAAACGAATTATAAATCACCTTGTTGCAGTGAACCACTCAAAAAACTGAAGCATTTTCAATGGTACACTGGCATACTAGCCAATTATTTCTGCTGAAATTGTTCTTAACCATATTTAAACAACAATAAATTCACTGCTTTCACTATTTGTTTCGTGCAATTCAGTTACCTCAATGCAGTGAGGAGGTCATTTCATCTAATATTTACAGGATAGGCCTGGGTCTTCATGCTGGCTTAAGGCCCAACATTGCAGCTGCCCTGCATTTTGAACTCCCATTGACAGCCATGGGAATTCCGTGTTCAGAGCAGCTGCAGCACTGGCCCATAAGCTATAAACTAACTGTTTGACCTTGGGGAGGTTACCTGACAACCTTCCTGTGTTTCAGACATCCCACGTGGAAAACTGGATTAAAAGCAGGAGCTCACTGAGCATCAGCTGAGCTGCCCTTTCATCAGTAAATAAATGCTGCCCTGTACCTCCCCATCTAAAGACCAAATAAACTAGAGAGTTAACTAGGTAACACAATTTTTGAACTACTGGCTGAAGGACTTTAATTACTTTATTTTTAGTACATGAATGGAACAGTAGAGCTTTTTTTTAAATGGTAGAACTTATTATATAAGTAGTTGAGTCTACCGCAATTCTTCTCCATTATAAATGCAGGGCACATTTTCTCCTGATTTTGTTTTTCTCAAAGTCAGATCTAAACCATTTTGAAACGTTAGGTAATGTCTATAAAATGGCAAAAATGACACACCACAGCTCTAACACTGACTGACATGCCATTTTGGAACACCGAAATACTACGTTAGCCTAACGAAAGAAGTCTGTTCCCGTGATTCTAATGCAGAGCGGGAAGGACAGCAGAACTCTTACTTAAACTCTTCTGTAATTATGATAGCAGGGGTTCTGGACTATTGTAGCTGAGTCACTTCACGTCTATGATAAGAAAATAATTTGTGAGACAGTGTCAATTGTTCAGGATTATTTGTTCTGAGGTCCAGGAAAACTGATAAGATGGGGCTATACACAATTAAGTAAATTTAAAACAGCTTAGTTGTTAAGCTCCTAGAGACAAAAGCTTTCCTGGTACAGTCCTCCTTATTGAGAGCAGAAAGTCGGAGATGGTAAAAAAAAAAAAAAAAAAAGCCTGTCAGCAGAGACAGACACTGAAACTTAAAGATGCAATAGCTAAGTGGCGGTATAATGTAATGCTTTGATTTTCTCACAGGGCTTGTATACACACACACTTGCACCAATTTAGTTTAACTGGTGCAATACCCTCTGTAGACACTCTTACGTCTGTTTAGCAATAGTTTGTATCAATATAGCTTGAGTTAGTATGGAATCAATTTAAGCTAAATTGATATAAACAATTTCTAAATGGATTCAAGAATGTCTATGTAAGGGGTTATGTATGTCTGCTCTGGTTTATCTAAACTGGTTCAAGCTAGTGTGCAGACAAGCCCTCGGTTTTTTTTATAATTTTTTTTCTCTATGATAATTTTGGACCTAACCTGTTACTAAGGCACCTCCTGTGGACCATTCTCAGGGACAAAGGAAATGAACGCCTGACCTCTGGTAATAGAGAGAGGTGGGAGAGAAGAAGCACTTGACCAGTAGCACTCTGCAAGGCATGGAAAGAAAGCTGACCATTCTCAAAAGATGCTTCCAACACACTGGCTGCAGTCAGTAAGGAGCATAAGTAAAGCCTGGGGACCACAGAAATTGGTGTGGCTCTGGGTTATACCCCCTTATTGCCTCTGTCCTGTAAACATTTGTTCTTTAGGTGGATTTAGGGATACGTGAAAAATTGGTCAGTTAACATGGCTGGGAGGTGAAGATTAAATGTAGCTGTCTTTTAGTCCTTGATTTCTACAAAGACTTACACATGAGTAGTTCCACTGAAGACAGTGGGACTAGTTACATGTGTAAAGATAAGCATATGCATAAGTCATTGCAGGATCAGGGGGCCTTATTTATGTAATCTGTTAAAAATGGAATAAAGACATTCAAATAATGCTCTTATCTTCCCAATAGCATTAAACCCACCTGACTTTATGAGCTATTTTGTATGAAGAATTCTAGAGAAAACTCCATGAAACCTTTAACTTTGTATTGGCTACATTTATCTGATTGACAGAAAGAGAATTCAAATACCTAGTAGTTCTAGGCTATTGAAACTGAGGAATGACAAGTTACTATTTCATGCAACATAGGTGAGATTTCAAAGTCAGCACTTTGTTTTTTCAGACAGTCCCTCCGAGCTTGAAATCTTTTCTCCATTCATAAGGAATTATTCACATATGCTTTCTTCCCTTGTCCATTTGAATTGTTATTTGTAATTGAAGTATTTGGAACAGATAATCATATCTCTCAAATTCAGACACTTCAGCACTAAAGTAAATCCTCATTTAAAGAAAGTATGTCTGGGCTGCAGCCTGGTTAGCTGATTGGAGTTGTAATGAACAGATCTGACATTAGGACAGGACTGCTTAGCTTCACTTTGTGATCCTATAACTCAGTCTCCTATAACCTCAGTATCTGCACCGTGAAAACCCTTTCATTTTCATAATTTACCTGCTGTAGGAAACACATATGACTTTGCTCATTATAACTTGTTTTTTATATTTTCAGTATGAAAAGTGCAATATATTGCAGCACTTTACACTGAATTTAAACTTTCAAATGAGGTAGAAAAATGGCAGTGCAGCAACTATGTAGGTTAGTATAGCACCCATTATGCACTCAGCAATGGCTCACACACAGGCCTGGACATAAAGGCCCTGATCCTTTGCTTGGCATAGGAATCAACGGGACTGGGGTGGGGAGGGGGGACTGGAGCTGGTCAAAGTTTTTTATTCAGAATGTTTTTTTGACCAAAAACTGTTCTCTCATCAAAATAGAAATTTGCACAGGAAAATCTGTTTTTGATTAACTGTTTTGAGATCGTTCATGAAATTGACCTCACAAAGAGTCCAAGGGGCTTTATGTGTAATTATGGGCTTCCAAGCACCAAACAAGATCCAAAGTGATTTGATTATAGCCTGATGTGTGTGTGAACTCAGTGGCTTCCTTTCCTTTTTTCTTTAATTATTATTTCCTTTGGTGTCACGAGCAAAACCCACAGTCAAATATATGTCCAAATACAATGTCTGCAGAGCACTGCCGATGTGGCAGTGCTGGACCTGTGTTTAAATAAAAGTAGTAATAAAAAATAGCGAGACGTTTTAAGGGCTCTCTCTTTTTTGGGCTAGGTAAAAAACATAAAGTGGGAAAACTTTCAGATCTCTCACTCCCAGAAAACAAAGTCAGCAATAGATAAAATAAACAAATACAATGCTCCCAAAGCCATTCAAGACACAGTTTAACCCTGTATGGACCAAGCGGGAGGTTGGACTTGAAGTGGAGAATTATCATGAAATCGGAATTCTATTTGTGTCTTCACAGAAGTCTTCAGATCAGCCAACTCACATATAAAAGACCAATGTTTCTTCGGCCATGTCTATACGTACAGCAGTGCAGTGGTGCAGCTGTACCAATATAGTTGTGTCGCTCCAGCATGGCTGGTGAAGATGTTCTATGCCGACAGGAGAGAGCTCTCCTATCAGTATAATAAAATCATTTCTGTGAGTGGCAGAAGCTACGTCAGCAGGAGAAGCTCTCCCACCAACACAGTGCTGAGCACACGAGTGCTTATGTTGGTGTAACTTATGTTGCTCGGGGTGTGTGTGGATTTTTCACACCCCTAAGCAACATAAATCATGCCGACATAAGCGGTAATGTTGCCATAGCCTGAATGATTATATGATCCATTCAAGCGTTATTTAAATTATTTAACAGGATTATTTTTTATTATTGCCTTGCAGTAATAATAAAAACAACTTATTAGCCATACATTCTCCTCAGTATCAGTACCTTAGCCTCAGAACTCACGCAGGCCTTAATAATTATATTTAGAGTTGACTAATTTACAGTAAACTCTAATATATTAGGCACATGATAACCTACCTCTGGGGAAACCTCTGTAATTCCAAACTGGGATAAACTTTGATGCAGAATATGGATATTAAGTGAACGCAACACCTCTTCGGATGGAAGTGCGTCAGAAATTCCTGGTTTTCGATTTACTGGAGATGCAAACAGCTCAACGCAGTTCTTCTTCCCCTAGATAACACAAATCATAAAATATTTGATTCTGAATCATTCCTGCCAGCCACAATTTTTAATCATATTTTAAAAAATGAAAAATATAGTGTAAGGAGGATTGCAACTGCTCGCTTGCTCTCTTTCTCCACTCACATTCCATTTCGAGCAATTTAAACTTCACAGGATGGACAATAAAAAAAATAGTATATGCTGTATTTTTTCCTCTCTCACTCCCTATTAGATTATCCTCACCTTAAAGTCACCATCTTTAGAGGTTTGTCCTTCAGCGAAACGGCTTTGCATCGTGACATGTTGGTGTTTTGTTGTTACTTTGCAATCCAATGTCAACACATTGCAATTTTATGTGACGCTGAGGCACAAGATTCTCATTGCAATGTCATGCTATTAGATGCCACAGCAATGTGACAGGACCCTAAAAGTTGGCCTGGAAGTTGTGTTGACTCCATAGAAAAGCCTGCTTGCATTTCTGATATCTTGCAATTTATTGTTACAGGATGGGGATAAATTAATTAAAACTGGAATAATCTTGGGTTTTTTTCAGGAAGTATACTCATCCTACTTCACTACTTTCATTGTTATGAAGAAACAGATATGACCTTGCTATATTTAAGGTATTGAGCCATTACAGTCAGAAGTATAACTTCACAGACATCAGATTTAATGGGACATGTTCAAGGATAATTAGCTTAAATTTGACCTCCATAGAAACCATAGCATACACAGAGGTTGCCATTTTCTCCTACAGGGTTGTGCTCTTACTTAGAATAAACTTTTATAGTTTCCATTGATTTCTTCATTGGAAGCAGAATTCACCATTCCCCAGAAAACAATTGACAGGAGTTCAGTCCCCACAAACCCATAGATCTTGTGGATTAGCCAGATGAAAGAGCACATTCGTGGAGATTCCTTGCCTCCATATTGCCATGAATTCTTTCCCATCTTCTACTAGGCCCCAGACCCTACAGCTCTTGCAGGAGGCAGGTTGCCAGCAGCTCCACCACCACAGATGCCCCTAGAGCAGGGCTGTTTTGGGGGGGCAAGAGATTCCAGAGGAGATCCGCCACCCTCTTTTTCCTGTCCCATTCACAGAGTCAGAACTCTATAGCCCTGATGGAGGGGTTTCTATGGGGTTTGTGGAGAGGGGGAGCTTGCTGAGGAGGTACTTTTCCCGCCTTTTAGTGCCTCCCTTAGGTAGGTTCTCCTTCGCTTACAGAAAGGACTTTATACCTTCTGTTAATGTAGGGCTTTGCTCACAAGCAGTGTTGTATCGAGGGAACTGCTGTCTAGTTGTAATAGCAAGAGGAATGGGAGTAAGGATGTTTCAGTTACATTATTAATGCATGTGACTACTGACTCGCTGTGTGATCTTGGCCAAATCATATAACCTCTTTGTGCCCCATTTTATCCATATAGAAAATGGGTAGATTAATACCTTCCTCACCATGGGTGTTGAGCAGACTAATATTAATTAATGTTTCTAATGTGTTCTGGGCAAGGTGTAAGGGCAAAATGTTAATATGTCTACCCTCAAACCACAAATTAAAAGAGAAAGTAAGAAACCACGGAGTCAATGGGAAAACACAATATGCAGCATGCTCTCAATTACCCAGGCTCCTCAGAGCACATTAGGAAAGCTGCTACACGACATGTTATGCCAGAGTATTTGAGGACCCATAAGGAAAGTTCCCGTTTTAGTTGCACTTTTCACTGTGTATGCCTTATAACTTTAACATTTTGGTTAATGTGGGGGACAAGAAGATTGAGCACACCCTGCCATGAATGACGTTCCTAAAGAAAATGAAAAGAATGTCATTGCATTGCTATTGATCTTTCCTTTTGTACAGCTCGTGTGATCCTCTCACAAAGACATTATTTGAAAGGTATTTTTGATCCCTTTTGGCATATAAAATCTTATCATACTAGGAAATACATTTATATCGAACCTGTCAATCCTCTTCACAGGTATTCAGCCCACACCGTGCCTGAAAAAAGCTACCTTCACTTGGAACAATAATGGAATGCTAGCAACACACAGATTGTATGGCTTTTCTGTTTAATGGCAGAAATGCCCTGTGGAAAACAACAGTTATAGATTCCTACAGTCAGCCATTAACATTAACCTTTAAGTACTTTATATAGTATAGTAGTGTGACACGCTATACCTCAGGGAGTGCCCTGTAACCCCCATATTCATCATTTGTGTAAAACTGTGATAGTACATATAAATCATCCCATGTAAGGGATCACAGGAAAGGTTATGATCTGCTGAAACCTATCGTTCTATCTAAATATGTATATCATGATGTATATGTATATATATATTATGTATATCATAATGATCAGTGATGCTGAATGCACCACAACTTATGGTAAATTGTTCCAATAGTTAATTGCCCTCACTATTAAAAATTTGCACTTTATTTCTAGTCTGTTTGTCTAGCTTCATCTTCCAGCCATTAGATCTAGTTTTAACTTTGTCTGCTAGACTGAAAAGCCCTCTACTATCAAATTTCTGTTCCCCATGTAGGTACTTAAAGACTGTGATCAAGTCCCACCTTAACTTTATCTTTATGAAGCTGAATAGATGGAGCTCCTGGAGTCTCTCACTATAAGGCAGAGGTCCCCAAAGTTTGGTGAGCACCCTCCCCCAGGGGGGCTTGGTGGGACCTTTGGGGGGCATGGTGGGTCCAGGCCAGCTCCCGTTGGGGGTGGGGAGCAAGTGCCACCCAGCCCCTCCCTGCCCCAAGGTCTGCTCCAGCCCTGCCCCCAGCCATGGCCCCAGCTCCCAGCCCTGCGCCTGGCCCCGTCCCCAGTCTCAGTGCAGCTCCACGCCTGGCTGAGGGGCCTGGCTGTAGCTCCGCTCCCACCCAGGGCCGAGGCTGGGGGTGGGGCCAGGAACGGAGACGCACCTGGCCGTGGTCCTGGCTGCTGGCCCCCACCAGGGCCTGGTTGCAACTCTGCTCCCGCCCCCATCCCTGGCTTTGGCTCAGTCCCCATCCCCAGTCTCATTCCTGTGGCCCCAGCCTCGGCCCCCTTACTCCTGTCTATGTCCCCCCCAAGCTGCACCCCACTCCCAGCTGTGGCGGGGAGGTAGGGGGGAGCTGACAGGGGTAAGGTAGGCACAGCCCTCAAAAGTTTGGGTCCCACTGCTATTAGGCATATTTTCCAATCCTTTAATCATACCTGTGGCTCTTCTCTTAACCCTCTCCAATTTTTCAACATCCTTCTTGGATTGTGGACAACAGAACTTGACACTACACTATTCTAGTCGTGGTTATGCCAGTGCCAAATACAGAGGTAATATAACCTCCCTACTCGTCAATATTCCCGTGTTTATACATCCATGGATAGAGCCCCACGCGGATACAAAATCCATCTCCACAGATATGGATATCCGCAGATATAAATTGGTATTTGCGGAGCTGCAGGGCTCTACCAGGAACTGCAGCAATGAAACCAGCAGCATGTTGAGACTCTGCTCCCAGGAGCCAGCACCCTGTGCCGGCAGCTCCTCCGACATGGATATACCACCCCCAGCCCTGCCCTGGTCTTGCTCGTGTGTGCAAGCGTCTCAGATGCTCCCAGACAGGAGACGCAAACTGCTGCATGGAAAGAACTCCTGTCCAGAAGCGTGGGAGCCATTTGCACACACCGGCACGACCATGGACAGCTCTATCCATGGATCGAATTAGGCCTGTTAGCCATAGTGTGACACTGCGAGCTCATATTAAGCTGATTGTCTGGAAAAGACTTGAGGATAATGGATAGTCACTGATCCCACAAGATAGAGTCCCCCGTTCTGTACCTATGGGTTTCATCCTTTGCTCCTAGATGTATGACCTTACATTGAAATGCATATTGTTTGCCTGTGCCCAGTTTACCAACCCATTGAGATGTCTCTGCATCAGTGACCTGTCCTCTTCATTATTTACCACTCCCTCAATCTTTGTGGCATCTGCAAACTTTATCAGTGATAATTTTATGTCTCTCTTACCTCCACCCCAAGTCATTGATCAAAATGTTAAATAGCATAGGGCCAAGAAAGAATCTATCCCTGTGGGACCCACCTAGAAACACAGCATCTTAATGAAGACTCCCCATTTATAATACATTTTGAGATCCCTCATTTAACCAGTTCTTATTTCATTTAATGTGTGCCATGTTGATTTTGTATCGTTGTAGTTTATTGATCAAGATTTTGTGGGGTACCAAGTCTAATGCCTTACAGAATCTATTACATCAAAACTATAACCTTTATCAGTCCAATTTGTACTCTTATCAGAAATATCAAGTTAAGTTGACAGGATCTATTTTCCATAAACCTGTGCTGACTGGCATGAAATATATTACTCTCCTTGCAGTGTTTATTAATCAAGTCCCAGATCACCCATTCCATTATTTTACCAGGGATTCATGTCAGGCTGACAGGACTATAATCTGGATCATCCATTTTACTTTTTTAAAATATTGGTGCAACATTTGCTTTCCTCCAGACCTCTGTGACAAACCTAGTGTTACAAGATTTATTGAAAAAAAAATCAATTTTTCCAGTCAAGAGATCTCCTTGGCTAGTTCTTTTAAAACCCTTGGATGAAACAAAGAGTTCTATAGAAATTACTCTAGAAATAATTCTAGAATTATGCTAAAATTTAATAGATCATTCATTTCCATAAGTTTTTTGAACCATGTGATAACAGCGATGTAATTTTCTATTATGCTCTACAGAATGGTTTAAAAAACTATAGAAAGGGGATCTTTTTTCAATCAGAGTCTATTGGACTTTTCCATAACAGCACGAAAGCTAATTTAATGTAACTGAAATTACCTGGTAATTCCTGTTATACAAAATTCTTGGTACTTACAATGAGTCGGTTGATATGAATTTGCTGTGGTAACAGCCCTAAAGCTGCAGCCACTCCTTGGCGGAATATCCGAAGCAATGTGATATTCAGCTTGTTTACATCCATTTGCAGTGCCTGAAAAACAAAAACAAATGAGTTCTGTGCTCAGCACATACAGTTCTCGACTAATGACTGACCTCTATGAATCTTACTAATTGTTTTTCTCAAGATGATCATCTGTGAAATTGATTTGCATTTTTAATAAGGAAAAAGTACAAGGGAAGTGTAATAAACATTGTCAGTTGAAAAAAGTCTTTACCAATGAAAAACTTCCTTTGAAGTCAATGGAATTTTACCTGAGTAAGAACTGAATTAAAGATCATTCCCCAAGAATCCACATGTAACAGCGGCCCTGTGCATGTAGATCTCTCCCTTTACAGATGGAAGGTGATGAGGGAGAGCTGCACACAACACTTCACCCCTCCCTTGCTCCTTTCTGGATACATTGTGCAGATGAAGGCAGGAAGGAAGAAAGGAAATGTATTCTACAGGAGAGGCTAACCTGGAAATGAGTAAGACCTTTAGAGAGGTCTAACCCAAATCAAATTGAACTGGTTGATTTAACTGAATGAAAATGATTTTTCATGTAAGAAATTTCTCCTTTCTATTTAAAGCCATCAGTGTGGCTGAGTGACTTGCTCAAGATCCCAGAACACGTGAGGGGCGATCTGGGAGAAGCTTTCATTCAGCTCTAAAGTACCCTGGGATGGCTTCCCCCTTCCCAGATAGACCTGTGAAAGCAACATTAACTGGCAGTGGGCAAGATATCAAATTGCGACTGCGTTTGATAAAGAAAGAACTATTTTCTTAAAGAAATCTCTCTCTCAGTGACACAGGATTTTCAGTCACAAAATTTGCCTGCAACAGTTTCTGATTAGGTATAAACCAGGAAAATGTAAAACTCCAAGAGAAATATGTAAAAAAGGAGAGGTAGAGGAAAGGGAAAAGAGAGAGAAAACAAATCTCTAAATATATGTTCGTGGGAGTAGAGCTCCTTTTTAATATCGTTATGCCACTCTGATATTACTGTAACTTGGTGCCTAGATACTATGGTGATTGGTATTCTGTAAATATGATAGAGTACATATATTAGGATAGACAGATTAGATTAGAAGAATTAGATTGGTCTAATCTGCCTCGACTAGATAAACCGGGATAAAAGAGAAACATGTCTGGAGTCCAAACCTTTCTGATCCGCTGGAAATCACAAAATTATTAAGCTAACAGTACCATTATGGAGCATATACATTGTGAGCATTAGCATATGGCAGATCAATATAATAAAATGTTAGCATACATTTTAAAATTATTTCTTACTCAGTTACTGCTGCTGCTCCTTTTGCTTTGGAAAAGGAAAGACTGAAACATCCACTGTTAGACAACACTAATTAATCATTTACTCTTTGCTGATCAGCAGTGTTTATCATGTATTGCACCTGCTCTCTAAGGAGTATACAATTTTGAATCTGTTACTCATCCTCATTTCCCAGAGCAATTATTAATCTGGCTATTGCAAGTGTAGCGACAGTTTCTAGGTTTATATGTTCCAGGCAAAACAGGTGATTTGAGGGAAAAGAGTTCTTGCCTGCAATAAATAAAATGCCTGGAAAGAGATATTTCCAAAATGAAAATTCAGAACAGAAAACCAAAGAAGAAACATTTAACACTGGGATTCCATAAACATCTCAGTACATGGATTTTCATCCTGGGGGAATGAAATTGTGCACAGCGGCATTTATTTCAAATATGAAGTAATGTCTTTTCTCTATTATAATAATTTATTGAATCAAGTGCAAGATTTGTTACTCAGGCTAAAGTCAAATAAAACCTCTCTCTTTTCCCCTTTATTCTCCTTCCCAACATCCTTTTGCTGCTCCGATTTCTCTGCCTGTCTGCCTCTCAAACGTACCACTGCTCTTCATTATTCTGGTTCCTTCCCTCGGAACTCCAGTAACTACATCCACCCGCCCTTACCTTCTGCTACCAAATTTCTCTCCCACCACCTACCACTTGGTAATCAGTATATCATCTATCTAACTATCAGGGATAAAAAAAGGGTTCAGATGTGAGTCTTCAAAAGTGTCTGTTTCAATTTATTTTTGTTTTGTTTAAAAAAACAGGGACCAGAATATTGAAAACCATAAAACAGATCATGTGCAAAAAGAAAACTCATAAATGGGTTGCTTTATTTGCATTGCTATCCACTTAGAGATCTACCTACCTATCTATCAGATCATTAACAAATATTAATTGATCTATAGTGAATGCCAGAAAGTTGTTGTATGACACAGAGAATGAAGAATAAAAAGTTCCAACACCCTTAATAGGCACCATTTTTTGTGGCACTTGTTTGATTCAAGATTGGAGGAGTGAAAATACTCTATCCAGTGTTCTAGTGATTATTTTGTCTCTGTTATTTGTGTGACTGGAAGATGGCTTCGCATGCAAAGATGAAGGGATGGATGGCTTGGGCAGCAATGTTGGCAGTATCTATTAGGATTTTAATATGGCTTACTAAGATTCATTGTGACTACAGTTTTGGTTGGGTAGTGACAGATCTGTTATGAATAAACATGCGATTCATGATTCTACTTTTGAGTGTTATCTGGATCTGTCATAAATCAGAGCGATCTGGTTTGATACACTGAGCGAGCTTATTTGCACAACTCTGCACTCAGCCATGCTCTAACTTTTCGCAGAACAAAGAGGAGGGGTGAGTAGTGTATTGTTTTCATTCTGCTTGCAAGGCTTGAGGTAGCCAGATACAGAGACTAGTTTATTTGGCTCCTGTCATTTCCTGTACACCTGAGGCATGATGTAGATTTGTGATTTTGTTGGCTTATATACCATCAGGTCGTATGGAAAATGTCAGAGCTAAACTCTCTAAAATAGCGATGGTGCAATGTTTGGAATCCTTATGTATTATTATCTTTGATGACTCCCATGTGCATGCAGATGTCAGTGCAGATGTTTCTGGAAATTATGGACTCTTTTGGTTGTATCCAGAGGGTTTTTCCACAGAGCCAGCCACATTCTCAGGCTTGCTTTGTATCTATTTGGAATATTTCAGATACATGGGTCAGCCTTCCTGGCTCTTATCCAAACCTGAATCAGTGCATGAGATTTTCTGTGTATAATTGTGTATCAACAGCATTCTGATAATACTCTATCCCATGTCTAGAAATGAACTCACATGCAGAGAGAGAGAGATTGAAATTTTTTGACAGCTAACTTTTCCCATCATGAAATGTGGCTTAGTTGAAATCAATATTTTCCTATTGATTTTGAAAATTGCAATCCCCCCCCACGAATTTGCATTTCAAAACACATTTTTTTATTATGACTTTAAATGTTGTATTTAGAAACTGTAACATTTTGACTTGGGGATTATGGGGACTGTCGTCCCCCCCCCCCCCGACTCTTTTTAAACTTCTCTTGTATTTTTCCCAACAGGGAAAACAGGAAACATTTCGGGGTTTTGACCAGCCCAATATTTTTATAATATAATGTCCATGCTGAATGATAATTGTGGCTTATGATGAAATTGCAGAGCCACAATTCTATTCTACCTGCAATTTGCATTCATTTTTCTGAAAATCAGTAACTCTTTTGATGATTAATGAATGCTCCAAATCAGGGATGTCATGGTTTCGGGTATTAGCAATTACATAGAGCTACTTATGCAAACTGCCACACATACTTTTCTGCTAGGAACCCAATGTGAATAGAAATCAAAACAGAAGCATTTGCTGGGAACTTTATACTCTTCCAAGGCAATCAGGTAATGACTGAAAATGTTGGGGGGAATCTTAGGGCTAGGCTTAAAAATTATAGAAAAAAATCACCTGTAATTGCAGAGAAAGGGATGACATACGTTGTCTGAGGTAATTAGAACCAGACAAAGTATAGGCAAATGCTGTACACACTTCTCTGTCCATATAATTTAGTTGTGACCTGGAATACACCTCTATTCCAGTCATGCAATTTTCCTATGAGGAGACTGCTGAACGAATGTATAGGTACTGAGATCAAACAGTTCATATTTCCTTGGAGCCTGTGAACATTTGGGATAACTTGTCCAAAGAATATTTTTGTGATCAAGAAATTAACTCAACATACAGATTGGTTAAGTGGTAGAAATTGGCATTTAGATTGCTGCAGCCCCGTTCATTCAAACCAAATTTTGCGTATTCAGATTGACACATTGTACAAGTTCAGTGAAATGTTCCCTGTGAGGCAAAATCTAAATTTTAGGTAAAAATCAATGCTTCTTAATTTTATGAATTTGTAAGATAATAAAGAACATATTTCTGGCACTTGATATATTCATATAGTGCAATGAAAAATAATGTATAGACACACATACTATGAGCTCTCAGAAGGAAATCAAGACTAGAAGTAATACTAGTGGGAAGTGTAGGGATAATCTAATTAGTCAGCATGACAACTGACACAGTGGACACTGCGTTCTCCATGTTTTCCCCTAGGGGACACTGATTGAAATTGAAATGTGGGAAATACAAAATGAATGAATAAAAGGAAATCCTTTTTTGCAGTGTGTAATTAAACTGTAGAATTCACTGTTCAGACCAAGAACTTCAAATGCTAAAAGGAATTGGACATTTATATGGATAGGAAGAATATCCAGAGTTATCGTAATTAATGATAACACACATTTTGTGGAAGTGATATTAAACATCATGCTTCAGGGCTTAAGGCAAACTCTTCACAATTAGAGACCAAGTTGAGACCTAATATGGGGTGCAGAGTAACTCATATCTGCCTACTGAAGGGTTCTTACAATTTCCTCTGAAGCATCTGGTACTAGCCAGTGAGAAACAGGATATTGGGAATGCTCTGTCTAGTGCCTAGCTTTCACCTAGATTCATTCATTGAGGTTTTTAGGTATGCTTGGAGCGTTATAGTCAGGCATCTGCAGAAAGGACCCATACCCTTCATGGTTATTAAAACATGTAGACACATGTTTGGCTCATTATTGATGAGGACTGTTAACATCTCTCTTCAAGAGGGCATTCAGGGACATCTGAGATTTTGCCAAGTTTCCAGCCATACTCTATGTTTAAATTGTTACTCAGCAAACCAGCATTGAATATTAACCACCTCACCAATTATTGTCTGATCTCAAACTTTCCTTTTTCAGGGAAGACTATTGAAAAGATAGTGATGAACCAGCTCCAGTTGCACTTTGATTCTACAGAATACTTTGATTCCTATCAGTCTAGGCTGTGCATTAATATCTATTGCTAGTGATCTTATAGCAATGCTAAAGAGTAAGATGTCTATGAGGATACTACATGATAACCACTAGTATGATCTTATGGGAAGGGACGGAATAATACATCAGAGGATTTGCTGCTTCTTCTCTGAAAAGTCTCAGAAGGCATTTTTTTGTCCCTCTCTCAGGGCTCTCACATTTGTGTCACTCCTGTTGCAGCACCTATTTGAAGACATTAGGTGATATAGCGAGATATTTTGGGCTGCATTGTCTTCAATATGCTGATGAGACTCAGTTCTACATCTCCTTTTCATCAAACCTGGGCCTGGATTCACCTCTCCTTGATTATCACGTGTTACTGGGGGGTGGAGGGTGGAATTCATTAGTCTATTCACTGTATTCTATGTCCATCTCATAACCCCCCATAAGACCTCTGTAAGGGCCCTGATCCAAAGCCCAGTACAGTCAATGGAAGTTTTTCTTTTGAAGTCAATGGGCTATGGATCGCACCATAAGAGCTCAGTGGGTTTCAGGCTCCACAGTTTTAAATGGGTAGGACAGGGAGAAGGGTGAGGGATGTCCACTCTACAGGGCACTGTACCCCACAGATCTCCAGGGCTCTTGAAATTAAGTTAATGTTGATCATGGAAGCATTGTCTGAGTCTTTGTTACCCTCTGTATTATGAGAACCACTTGGTGGAGGGTAAGGAAAGGTTCTGGAGGCAGCAGGAATGCAGTGGGCCTGTGCCAATCCATAAGGATTGTAGGATCTTCTGGGGGTGACAGCTGAACCCCCTTGGGTTCCATAAGGAGAAGGGAGATTTCTCCTGCACCTCACAATCGCACTTTAATAAGTGATAAAGAAGAAACCCATTGAATAAAACAAGCATGCACGGAAATATATAACTCCCTTAAAAAAACAAACTATAATGTGATATTGCATCTATTTTAAGTTGAAATCTAATTTTTTCCATTGATTCAGTGTTAACTATCAGAAAGTATAGCCTGGCAATAACAAAAGTGGGTAATGTGCTAGCCTGTGACTTGGAAGAGTTGGGTTCAGTTTCCTGCTCCACCATAGACTTCTAGTGTGACCTCGTCTCTGCCTCACTTTGCCATCTGTAAAATGGTGATAGTAGCACTTCCCTACCTCACAGGGACATTGTGAGGTTAAATACACTAAAGATTCTGAGGTGCTCAGATACTGTAGTAATGGGGGCCATATACATATCTAAGATAGATAGAAATTTACAACTTGTTGAGGAGCAATCCTTGACTTTGCCTTGAAAAGTTAGTTTTCGCCCTTCTTTAATTTGGTTCTGCATTTCCCCAAAGCCTGGGTTTTAAATGAGAATGAAATGATGTCAGGCTTGTTAAAAGGATCAGGAGGGGTGTATTTCAAAGCCACTGGAATGAGAGATTTCTCAGCCCTTTCTGACCCTTTTCTCTCGTTACCGCTGAGTTATATGCCAGAGAGTTGACAGGAATGATCTGCTGCAAGAGCAAAAGACAATACACAGACAGATGAAAACATGGGGCGGGGGTGCGGGGGCGAGAGAGAAGTTCAGCTGAACCATTTTAACCCTCTTATTCTTTGAGAAATATGTGATGATTAGTGCACAAAATTGTCCAAACTGTCCTTATTAAATGTACAGAAACCAAAGACTTCCCTCTATTATAAGAGAAAGAAAGGGTGCTATTATCTACAGTACAATTTTTATGCCCAGCATGACTGCAGCAATCATATAACATTTTAACCTCCCAAAGCTTACCTGTAATACTCGGAGTAATGGGCTCTTGAGCATGTTCAGTACACTTTGTAATACATTTTTTTTTCTCTCTGATTATGGAGTCTCTAGGTACTGTCTGTGTAAAGTTTGAAGCATGACGGAACATGTATGGTCTTTCCCTGCTTCTTTGGTAAAAGATGTATTATACGTTTTTGCAGCTCAAACGACCCTCAGTTACGGACATTTAAATTCCTGTTGTAGTTTTGTGAAATGGCTTAAAGAATATAGAAATTTTTTTGCAGGAAGCTGTCAGGAGGAGCAATGACATTTTTATCCAGAATTATAAACTAGTACATGACAGAAAATAGATGATCATTTTTTCTTTTATGTACTGGTCAAGACCAAAACTATAGCTTTCCTTTAACCACAAGACACTCATTGACTTTTATAGGAGTCACACTACCAAAGCCCTTCACATGGCTTAGAAAGTTTAAAGGTAAGAATCCAACACTATTGACTTGCTACGTTGCTTGCATGTTTATTTTCACAGACAATTTTGCCACTAGTTAAAGATGAGTAAAACATTCCGGTTAAATTAGAAATCTTCCTGAACCTTCACTCAAAGGGAACCTTTTTGGGGAGATACAGAACACTTTTATTTTCATGCCCTTCTGTCCCTCCACAGGACTAGAGCTGGGGGAACAATTGATTTTGCAGTTTCATGGCAGTTCTGAAAAAAATCAGTTTGGTTTGAACTGAATCTGAACGTTTTCAGAATTGTTGGTGAATCAAAAAAGTCTGTTTTGGGTCTGTTCTAGGGGCTTTGAACCGAGAGCTCCCATGTCCTTGATGAGTGCCCTAGCCATTGGGCTAAAGGTTAAAAGGGGGGAAAGCAGGTACAGCAGTATCTCTTCTCCAGCCATTTTTTGAATGGCCACAACTATTTGTCGCAAATTCATGAATATTTTGGGTTACCCACAATTGCATTTTTGTCAAATAAACTATTCAAAACATTTCGCCCAGCTGTACTTGGGACATGAAGGAGAAGAGCTGAAATATTACCAAAAACAGGTATTCTTGCACTATTTCTGGGCCAGCGGGAAGCAGGATATTCATGGGAAAGCCTCTTTCATGTGTTTTCCTAACTTCCCTTGCAGTACACAAAGATCTGGAATGTTTAGACAAACATCATGGTCAAGATGTTCAGAAGTGACAGGTAATTTTGCTGCTTCAATTTTTGGATGAGCCAGCTTGAGATTCTCTGACAGATTCTGATTTTCAGAAGGGGGGGTGAGTGTGACTGACAGTATTCTGTAATATCTTGAACAAACCTTGTGGAATTAAGATAAACTGTATTGAATTAAGTTAAACCTGTAGAATTAGGGTTAATACCTCTGGGGTACAGTGCGTTAAAATGTAATTTTATATGTCTTATTGTGGCACTATATGTACTTTCTCCAGTAGGGAGGGGATGCTAATGAACATCCTCTGTTATCAGCCCTTTAAAGCCGCCCCCTGGAGAGGTTCACATATACTGGTTCAAATTGGACTTTCCTGGGACCAACATACAAAAAGTATTTTTTTTTATAAATATCCTGGACTTGGCCTTCTTTCTGACCCAGCAAATGGACAGGACCCTTGGTCCACAGAGAGCCCCAGTCCTTTGAGAAAGGTCGGAAAGACTGGTACTGTGGCCCCTTCAGACCGTGTGCTTGTTTTGAGCTGAAGCTGTGATGAACTTGTGATCACAAAGGAAACTCTGGGGGGTGGGCCGTTGAAGGACTGCTCCTACCAGAGCCCATGTTAGAGTGGAGACGGTGTCTGGTAAGGCTATTAGCATGCATGCAGGTTATTTTATTGTTTTAAATATATTTTCTCTGTAGTGTTTTTACCCTAAGAATACAGTAGGCTTGAATAGAAAGAATGATGTGCTACTTATAAATGCTGACAATCAAGCTGGCTATGTCAGCACTACACACCACTGGTGGCAGCATGTAGGGTACATGTATCTACATGCCACAGCGAAAAGCAGGCTGCATCTACTGTGGTGTGTAGCTACATGTGCCAGTGAAAGGCTCTGGAAGAGAGGATGTAGTGCGGAAAGGCTTCAGCAGCTCCCTGCTGCCGGAGCCTTTCACTGTGGGGAAAGGCTCCAACAACAGGGAGATTTCAGAGCCTTTTCCAGTCTTGGAGTCTTTTGCTGAGGTGCGGAAGGGCTCCAGCAATGGGGAGTTGGCAGAGCCTTTCCCCACTGCTGGAGTTTTTCCCTGTGGTGAAGAAGGGCTCCAACAATGGGGAGCTAGCAGCCGTTCCCTGCTGGGGGAGTTTTTGCCTGTGGAAGGGAAAGACTCCAGCAGCGGGTGACAGCACTAAGGCTAAGAATAGCAGTGTGGATGGGGAAGTATGGGTTGGGCGAGTAGAAAGCATGCAGGTGTAAGGGGACTGTTGCCCCCTTACTAACATTCAGTGGGGGTGTTTTAGTTGCTAGCTCCCAGTACTAAAAGGGGAAGGGTCTATGGGAAACCAGGACCCTGAGACTGACAGTCCCCAGGAACAATGGGGAGAGGCCAATGCTCCAGGTCAGCCTGAATGACAGGGTGGGCAGGCTAATCAGGGAGTCAGGAGGCCGGGGAGGTCCCATCCTCTGTGTGAGCTGGATTTGCCTGCGTCAGACAGAGTGGGGCCGAGCTAAGGAGAAAGCAGGGGCCCAAGCTGAGCTGGGGAGCAGAGCTGGGCCAGATCCAGAGGGACCAGAAAAGCAGCCCAGAGAGAGCAGACCCTGTCCTGGGAGCAGAGCTGCAGCCCCAAAGCCAGAGGCACAGCCCAGAGAGAGCAGACTTGCCTTGGCAGCAGAGCTGCAGCAACCAGAGCCAGAGGGGTCAGAGAAGCAGCCCATGAAGCAGATCAGTGCTGGGAGCAGAGTCACAGAAGCAGCCTGCAGAGCAGACCTGTCCTGGGAGCAGAGCTGTAGCAACTAGAGCCAGAGGGGCCGGAGAAGCAGCCCAGGGAGCTGGAGGGAGAGCAGCAGCAGTGCAGAGACAGAGTGGTGGAGCTGGGGCTGGAGCAGTCTGGAGCTGGATGCAGTGAGCAGCTGGGAAGACTGAGGGGGACCTTGGGCAGTGGGCCCAGCACAGGGAGACACCTCAGCCAAGAGGCTCTGCAGGCCAGGCTTGGATCGTAACGCCGGTGGGGGCGACACTGGGAAGAAGGGTCCTACCACTTAGAGCCTGAGAGCGTGTGGCCACCACCAGAGCAAGTGTCCAACCCACAGCATCCCTGCAGCCCAGCCAGGGCCTGAGAAGGAGGCCTGGGACTTGCAAGGAACAGACTGTGAACTGCCCGGACATTCCAGAGACACTGTTTGTGATGTTCCCTGCCACAGAGCGAGTTGATGTTTCCTTTAACCTTTCCCATTTCCCCTTATTCTTTTTAAAATTAATTGTTGATTAAATAACTTGCATTTGCTTTAACTTGTATGTAATGGTCAGTGGGTCAGAGAGTGCCCAGTGCAGAGAGAGTACCCCGGAGTGGGGACACCCTAGCCCCTGTCCTAGGTGACCACAGCAGGGTTGGGGGTTGAGCCCCCCAGGAATCCTGGACCCAGCCTTGTTGGGGTTACGAGGACTCAGCCAGACAGGAGAGTGGAAGGGGAGTCCTCAAGGGCAGGGAGGCCACTGGGTAAAGGAAGTCGGAGCAAGGACTCAGATCTTTTCACTAGCCCACTTCACCGTGGTAGTGCAGAAGCCAGGAAAGTTCCCCACAAGAGCGGGACTATTCCCCTGCTTACACAGGGTATGCGCTCGAGTACTTACCCACACCCTTCAGGTATGTCCTTACGCCAGGTGCCTAAGTGGTGCCTCACCAGCTACACTGCTATTTATACCCATGCTATGGGAGCTATGCAAATATGTGTTCTACACACTGCTGACAGAAGTGTGCAGTGTAGATCCACTTAAGGAGCTTTTTGGTATCCGTGTCAGGGTGGTGTAGGGGTCTCGTTGCCTGATTCCCCTCTCTTCTGGACCTCTTAGCAAGTGCTGTCATTGCCCTAATTCTCCACCCATTTGTTGTGGGGTAGGTCACAGGGGTGCCCGGTTACGTGTGGTCACCAGAAAGGGAAAAGGCTGTACTGGCGCTGGTTAGGTCCTCTGCAAATGACACTTCCTATGGAACCTGGTAATACAGCCTACTGGCCAGAGTCAATACAGAAGCCCCTTACAGTCAGAGTAACGTGGCCCAATGGCCAGAGTTAATAAAACCACTCTCGCAGTCGGGGCAGTGTGGTCTAATGGCCAGAGTCAATAAAGTTGCACCCCTCTGTGGGATTGTGTGGTCTTCTGGCCCATTGGGGAAGTGGGGTGCCACTCAGGAAGGTGTGACACCCCAGGTAGGGAAACTTGGGCCCTCCCTGCTCCTCCGAGCCCCAGCCCAGGGCCCTAGCAATGGCAGGGTTACTCGCCACTGAGTCAGCAGGGATCGTCCTGAAACATGCTGATTAGTTCCCCGGTTCACCCACCAGAGCAAAGTCTAAGACCCTGGGGGTGCTTCCTACCCTGTCTTCACCAGCGAGGTTCCCATGGGTTTCTGGGGTCCTCAGGCAGTGGAGCTCCTGATGGCAGGGCCTCCTCTTCGAGTTGATCAGGCATCCTGGAATCTGACTGGGGCTCAGTGGGCCTTGATTCTGAAGTTGGGTGCTGTAGCAGCTCCCTGGAGAGAGCCTGCAGCTGGCATCCTCTCCCTTCAGCAACCCAACCTCTCCCTTTAGCAACCTGCCCAGACTGAGCTGGGCTGCTTCCTTTTATACCTTGCCTCCAGGCTGAGCATGCCCAGCAGAAGCAAAGGGGCATGGCTTCTTCAGCCTGCAATGCACAGTTAACTCCTGCAAAGCCAGGGCGGTGTAGGTGCACCCCGTCACACCTGGTCAGAAATGAGTGAGATGTGGGTCTCCATCCAAGAAAGGCAACAGCTAGGGATCTGGAGGCCTGAGAGTGAATGCTGGCCCACTAAGGGGAAATACAGGTTCAATTGCCCTCAACGTGTTCCAGAGTGCTCAGTACTTTCTGAAAACCAGGCCTTTTAAAGATGTCTCAAGGTGACCCATAGTTGTTAGGTGCTGATCTACACTGAACCTCTCAACCCTTTGAGCTTTGTCCAATACTCCTGTCATCACTGAGATATGGGAACAAAATTGATAGCCTACTAGATAGGAAAGTCAATGCTATTTCAACGCCATACAAACCGAAACCAGCCAATATTAAATATCATGTTTATCATTGCATAGTTTAAGAAGCATCACCTGATTAGTTCCCTGAACTGCATTCTGGGCCAAATGCAGAAAAAAATAATCTCCATAGTCTGAGGAGCACGGATACTTCGTAGAACTCTCCAGTGCTACCAACTCTCATGATTTTATCATGAATATATGAGAATCTCAGAATTCATTTGATAAAAGAGTACGTTTCTAGCCTCACGGTTGCTTCAAAACATGAAACCTATATGCTCCAAAATCAAACACCAGCTGTATTATTACGGTTTAAAAAACAAACTCGTGAACTAAAGACAATCTCATGATTTTTGAACTCTTGGAGTTGGCAATACCAAATGCATCATATCAGTACAGACTCAGGTGCAAATTTCTCTTCTCTTGAGCACCTGAATGAATAGATACTGATGTACTACTGAAGACCAAAAGTATAGTTTTCATTTTAGCGGAAATACGAACAGTTAATATTCAAAGACTCATACAGGGTTTTAACTGCATGACTCTCAGGCAGACATAAATGCCAGTTTGGTATTTTAGGTCTCCCTCTCCAGTCCAGACTGCTAATACGGCCCATGTTGGATTCTTAAGAATTATGTTGGGTACCAGACACTGTAAATTGGGGCAAGGTTTTCATGTGTTGACTAAACATCGCGGAAAAAACTTGAAGAGGCCACAACCCAATTTATTTTTCTTTAATAAGGGTTCTGTTAGGATATAGATATTCAGGCCTGTCTGTAAAGGCCTATACTCTAAGAATTTAGGTGTATTCTTATCACTTGGCTAGTTATAGAGGTACAAAAGAAAGAATCAAAATCACTGTCTGCTGGTGTAAGGGCCTTCTCTTACTGTGACAGTTTGTGGCCCTGTGCTTAGGCTCAGGCCTTTGGCTAAGCAGCAGAGGCAGCCATAAGCTGGGAAGCGAACGGTCACATCCTCACATTCCAAACTAGTCACACTGAAATAAGGTGCTATTCGGCTGTTAGGAATACAATCCTGTCCTGATAGTGCCTATCACCTCCAGAGAAAGGGAAGTGCCTAGAAAATGTAAAAGAAAACTTAGTTTGATAGCATCCTGTCTGGCAAGAACTCATTTATCAATAGCTGGGATGTGAAATCCTCACTTCTGTATTGTTTTGTCATTATAGTTCCCACTTTGCTGTTTGTCTGTGTCAAGGTTCCTCCCCCACTCTGAACTCTAGGGTACAGATGTGGGGACCTGCATGAAAAACCTCCTAAGCTTATCTTTACCAGCTTAGGTCAAAACTTCCCCAAGGTACAAAATATCCCACCCGTTGTCCTTGGACTGGCCGCTACCACCACCAAACTAATACTGGTTACTGGGGAAGAGCTGTTTGGACGCGTCCTTCCCCCCAAAATACTTCCCAAAACCTTGCACCCCACTTCCTGGACAAGGTTTGGTAAAAAGCCTCACCAATTTGCCTAGGTGACTACAGACCCAGACCCTTGGATCTTAAGAACAATGAACAATCCTCCCAACACTTGCACCCCCCCTTTCCTGGGAAATGTTGGATAAAAAGCCTCACCAATTTGCATAGGTGACCACAGACCCAAACCCTTGGATCTGAGAACAATGAAAAAGCATTCAGTTTTTTTACAAGAAGACTTTTAATAAAAAATAGAAGTAAATAGAAATAAAGAAATCCCCCCTGTAAAATCAGGATGGTAGATATCTTACAGGGTAATTAGATTCAAAAACATAGAGAACCCCTCTAGGCAAAACCTTAAGTTACAAAAAAGATACACAGACAGAAATAGTTATTCTATTCAGCACAATTCTTTTCTCAGCCATTTAAAGAAATCATAATCTAACACATACCTAGCTAGATTACTTACTAAAAGTTCTAAGGCTCCATTCCTGGTCTATCCCTAGCAGAAACCAGCATACAGACAGACACAGACCCTTTGTTTCTCTCCCTCCTCCCAGCTTTTGAAAGTATCTTGTCTCCTCATTGGTCATTTTGGTCAGGTGCCAGCGAAGTTACCTTTAGCTTCTTAACCCTTTACAGGTGAGAGGAGCTTTCCCCTGGCCAGGAGGGATTTCAAAGGGGTTTACCCTTCCCTTTATATTTATGACAGTCTGTATAATCTCTGTCTGGTTCTGTGATTGTTTCTGTCTGCTGTATAATTAATTTTGCTGGGTATAAACTAATTAAGGTGGTGGGATATAATTGGGTACATAATCATGTTACAATATGTTAGGATTGGTTAGTTAAATTTCAGGAACATGATTGGTTAAGGTATAGCAAAGCAGAACTCAAGTTTTACTATATAGTCTGCAGTCAATCAGGAAGTAGGGGGATGGGGGTGGGCATGGGCATGGGCATGCGGGTGAGGGAAATGGGAACAGGGAATGGGGCTGGGGAAATTGGAATCATGTTTGGCTAAGGGTAGGAATGGGATCAGGGACACAGGTGTAAGGCTCTGTGGTGTCAGAGCTGGGAAGCAGGATACTAAGGAAGGAAACTGGAATCATGCTTGCTGGAAGTTCACCCCAATAAACTTCGAATTGTTTGCACCTTTGGACTTTGGGTATTGTTGCTCTCTGTTCATGCGAGAAGGACCAAGGAAGTAAGTGGGTGAAGAAATAAGCCCCCTAACAGGTTCCATTTGGGAAGTCAACCAGTGATAGCAAGAAAGTGCCCCCCCTTTTTTGACACTATCACCAACTCTTTAATGATTGGAAGCCAGAGCCCTTCTGCGTGTGTGTGTGTTGGTCAGTGGTTTGGGGGGGGGGGGGGCAGGCAGAGGGATAACAGTGTTTCTACCATTCCAATAGTCAGGGTATCCCTCCCAGCTAATATTTTGTAAACAGATAACCCAGTTTTCCTTGTAAATTTTAGAAAGAGATTGACAGCAATGTAAAAGGTACTTCATTCTTTATGTATTCAGATTTGTTTGCTATGCCTATCTCAGGCTCTAGGTGTTAAAACAAGCCATTCAAGAGAGTCTACACTCATAAATCATGCAAAGAAAAACCCCACAGACGTCCTATATCATCTTCCCATCCTTAAACATTTCTTCATTTTTAGGATATATTTTATTTGTAAGTTATTTTAATATTGTGAAAACATCCTTACTTTCCCAAAAGGAATTTACTCAACAAGTGGAATACTTGGCAATTCGGAATGCATAGACTTTATTACCACTATCACTTCTTTATGTTTTATTTTTATTACAGGTATTCCGAATTCAACTATCACAGCAGCACTGTCACCACATGCCATTGGGAACCCTCTTTGCCCTTCCTGCTTAATAAGCATATAACACTAGTCAGGACTTGTTCAAGGCTTAAATCTTGAAAGTGCTGAGCAAATATTAACTGATTAACTGCTTGCTTTATACTCGTACTTTGCTCATCTTACACTTTGCCCTTTCGCTTGCATTGCATTTGCTGCATTGGATCCAGGGCAGGAAAGTGAGATGAAACTCCCTGAAGATACTTATGTGGATGACCTCAACATTTCCCTGGGTCTGGCCTTCAAGTCTTGCTGAATATGTCTACACTTTGAGTTGGGATTATGGAGAAATACTGGCACTTGTTCTCATCCAGCTAGGGAGTGAAACACAGAGTGTAGCCATGCTGTAACAAGTGGCGGGTGCGCAGCCTAGGGTTTCAGACGGATATGTGCTGCGGGCAGCCAGCCAATCCCACAGCTCGCACTGCTGCAGCTACGCTTTGTGTTTAGCTAACTTGCTCAATGAGAGGCAGCACGAGTACATCTCCTCAAGCTGGGAATCACACCCCCAGCTCAAACGTAAACATACCCTCTTTTTTCACATTTACAGTTGGAAAGGAATTTTATTGGGCTTCAAGTCTTTGTACGCTCCCTTGTTTTTCCCTGTTTGTTGCTCTTTCCATTTGTTTTTTTGGAATTTTTTCTTTTCTGCTTTTCCTCACCTCCAGGTCTTCAGCATCTCCACCTCCATATCGCCTTACTTTTCCACAGAACAACACAAGCAAGAAGAAACTTGAACAGTGCCAATTGCATCTGTGCAATTCAATTTCAGATAAGGGATGCAGCAAGGCAGATGTACCTGGTCACTAACACTTCCCCTTCCCTTATTCCACACAACCTCAAGGAGGAGACTCCTAAGCACTAGAATAATACAAAGAAACAATAATAATAATCTATACAATGAAAAAGTGACTGTTCAGGTATCAAAAACTAGTGGAAAAGGTATGTATTCATTTGCTTTATGGGTGAAGTTCACACACCTGGGCATTTGCAGGAGCCAACATAACAGTTCCGAGGCTACTGCTCCATTTTAGGGATAAGAATAGCAGTCCCTGCCTCTCTGAATCCACACTGTGAGAGTCTGTAGCTTCTGGGTGTATGCACGGCTCAAAGGAGGGCAAAAAGCCCAAATGGCATGTTCACCATACCTAAGGCCCAATGCCATAGGGGATTGCATGTGGGTGTGCTGCTGTACTTAGATGGAGCCCCACTGACTTCTGAAAAACATGTGACATCTGTCTTATTACAAGGGAAAACTGTGTTAGAAGTTATTTCCATTAGCACAAGGTTCTGGTTGCCTTTTTTTTTTTTTTTTTGAGTGCTTGATTGGAATCTAACTGAAAATCAGGAGCCAAATTCATCAGTGGAGCTGCGCCTGCATATACATGTGCTGAATTTGGTCCTCCATGTTTAAGCTTGAATTTTAAAAAAACTGCAGTAAATTTCAGGAGAAGGTGCTTTATATTATATATTATATGTTTATATTGTATGTATGTACCATATATGACAGTACCATGCAGAGAAAGGAATTTCACATGAGATTGTGGTTGTTTTATTTTTAATCCATAACACTAAGTAGAAGCCATTGATTTTAAGATTATTTTGACAAATTAGCTCCTATTATTTACAAGCCTAATAACATGTAACTATGATAAGGCAGAAATCAATTTAGTTAAGGTTCCAATCCTGCAAACACTTTTTCACGAGTCATTCCAATCCACACAAATGAGCCCATTGAAATCAATAGGCTTACTTGCATGAATAAAGGCTGCTTCTATGGCAAGACTGGTGACATGTGAGCTCAATGTAAACATTTCTGATCTTTATACCAAATAATCTATGGGTTAATCGCCTCCTGCCTCTCTCCTAGACTAGAACTAACTTTCCTGACAATGGTAAAAATTAGATTATACACAAATCTTCTAAGTGATGGGGGAAGCTGACTTAATTGGGACCAAAGCAATCAAAAATATAAAATAGAACAGCCCTACAGTGGGTATGGAGACAGGGTTGATGAACCAAATGGCTGTTTTCTCTGTCTTTTTTCTAGGATTTTATGACCTCTCCTGACAAGCAAAAAAACTTCCCCAAAAGCTCTTCAGACAGATATTGCATACTTAAATAATCACCTCTCTTAGGGGAAAAAGGGAAAATGAGAAAAAGAAAAATTAAATTAAAAATGCAGATTTTTAAAAAATCTTTGCGTTTGTTGAGCAGAACAAACAACAAGAACAAGCAAAATATTTTTTTAATTGGAATTCTACGTTTTGCTAATATGCAGTGTTCTCTGTCCCTATGGCAAAAAGGCTTTGGAAATATAATACCTTCCACAAATTGTTGTAGCAATAATTAAGAAAAAAAATCAGTGGAGCTGCATGGCTATAAATGAGCCCATAGTTGGTAGATTATTTCCCATGTCTCCCTTGTGTTAAAGATACTGCCCCATGACAACAATACGAAGATCAGTTTTTGGGTTACTATGAAAAACGGATGAATCCGCTACAGTTTTCTGTTCACCGTACAAGAAATACAAGACCAAAAATACTACAGTGCATACAATCCAACATTTCCCATGCACGATAAGTGTCATCAACTCACTAGATCAATTTGCTACATTTAAACAGACCTATATCACAGTGAATAACCTGATGGAGTCTCTTACTTTTCCAAGCGCCGTTCAGGTGCTGCTGCTATGTCCGCATCCATGTGTAAAATTCTGTGCATCTCATTTTCACATCAGTAATCAGCCCTCATCATGAAGGTTTCCAAGTCAACAGAGAAAGAAAAGCAAATCCCATTCAGCCTCTAGAAAGTGACTGCCTGGTATTATTGCTAGAGACATAAGTGGTCCCAGAACTGCTGAGGTGTGCTCCCTGGGGGGACACCACAGGTACTTGCTGTTCCTGCAGTTTACCAGAACTGGAATGTACGGGGAGGATGCTTCTCATAGTAATTAGCAAATCTGTACAGAGAGGCCTAGAAGGTGCGTTATGTAAGTTAGTCATCCATCAGGTATCAACAAGAAGATCCCATATCCAGAATGAGTAGCCCTGTGGAACTACTGTATTCAAATAGCTTCTTCTTACTGGTTCCACCATGCAGCTACCTGTGAGCAACCTGACTCTCAACACAGAGAGGGATTTTAGCCCATTGAAATATTAATCTCAAATGATAAACAACATCAGGTTTTCAACAGCTTGTGTTATTATTGATTGGATTGACATTGTGTACCTAGTGCCGTTTACTCCCTCTTTGCATAGAGTTTTCTTTCTGGAGCAAATTTTGCTCCCTATTACACCACCAATATAATAGAGAACAGAATTTGGTCCCATGGCTGTTAACTTCAGAACTGCTTTTGTAGTCAAAATAAAGAAGTTTAATCACAAACTGAGTGTTGATTCACTGTGTATCTCAGCAGGACACAAAATATTGCAAACAATGAAGCTCCTTTCAATAATAAATAATAATAATGCTAAGATCACATGTAGAACTCTTTTCATTTATAGGTCTCAAAACATTTTACAATGGAGAAAAAGTAGCAGAAGTGTGAAGTGACTTGCTTACAGTCATGCAACAGGTCAGTGACAAAGCCGTGAATAAAACCCAGGCCTCCAGATTCCCAGTCCAGCATCCTATCCACTAAACCATAGTATTTCCCTTTCCACATTTTTGGTTTGTCATATTACACTGTATGTAAAATATTTTAGTATAAAATTTGATTAATACTGAGCCATAATCACATTTAAAACTCCTCTGGTAAACACATTCTAAAGTATAGAAAGAAGGTATTACACATATATTTTATTTGTGATGGTGTAGAAGATTGACAGAACCTTTGGATCTGGATTTTTTTAACCTATTTCACTACATATATTTCTTTTTTGTGTTTGCATACTGTAGCATAATCCATTAGGTCCTGCTAGATTACATTAAGATCTATTTTTTAGGTACTTATATGACCTCCATCACCATAATATCCAGGGCCCAGATTTTAAAAAGTATTTAGGTTTTGCAACACCTAACTGATTAAGGAACCTAAATCTCATTTTCAAAAGTGTTTTATACATCTAGGAGTTTAAATCCCATTGACTGTCAATAGGACTTAACTAAGATACACATTTTCCCTTATGAAATATTAAAGAATGTTGTTATTTATTTGGATGACCTGGGAAAAGATTAGAAATTGGCCTTGACAAGTCATGTATTTTCATTCTTTTACTTAATGTGGTTTGAAAACACATTATGACTCATAAGTCTTTTAAAGTACAATGTGTATTAGAGATTTTAAATTGTCACCTGAAATTAAGTTAAATTCCCAGGATTTCACTGGTGTTATTCTGTTGTTTCTCTTCTTCTTTTTATTAACCCTCTCTTTTCTTCTATGCTAAAAATACACATACAGATAACAGATCATAGAGTTGTTCAAAAACAGGAAAACAATTTTGCAAAAAGTTACAAAAATTTCTTGTTGATATTTTACAAAATTTATCATTAAAAGTTTTGAACCAAATTTTTATCAAAATCACATTATATATTTGTTATTTACCAAAACCTGGTGAATTTTAAAAAAATTGAAAATGATTTTGGTAAAAAAATATTTTAAAAACTGAGAAAGTTGACAATTTTCCACACAAAAAATTGTTGTTGAAAACAAGTTTGTTTGGTTTGTTTAAAAACCAGTTTGTGCACAAAAGCGTTGCCTGGCTCTAATAGAACATTCTTACACATAATGTACACATATATATACAAAGAAATATTTGTAGAGTTTTAACCATGAACAAAACATATAGATGCACACTGTAGAATGGTGGGAAGAGCAGAAGCTGGAGGATCATATTGGGAATTTAGAAGAGAAGCAGCAGTGCCAGGATTGGGTTATGTTTGAAGGGCTGGGAAGACAGAAACAGAGGAATGGTATATAGGAGCAACCAGGGACTGGCTTAGAGAATTAGAAGAAGCAGAGAACTGGCAATCGGATTACATTTATAAATCCAATTTGCTTCCTCTGATGGGAATTTTATGTTCATGTTTTTGCTAAATTCAAAATGTGCTAACTCAGTTTGATGAGTGGGGTAATTTTTCATTTTAGGAGCTGTTGTTCACACCTATTTGGATGCTATTATTTCATTCTTTCTGGCTACAACCTCAAAAAGACTATTTCATATTGTCGAAGCTGTCATGTCTTTGCATCAGAGGGTATCTACATAGCCTGTGGAAGAGAGCTTCTCAGCCTGGCTCGACAGACTCAGGTTGGCAGGGCTAGCACTGTAAAAATAGCTGTGCAGAGACAGTGCCTTGGAACTGCAGCTCAGGCTGGAGCTTGAGCTCTCAAGACTAGCGAAGGGGGTGGGTGTCAGAGCCCGAGCTCCAGCACAAGCCACAACTTCAAGGTGCTGTCTATTCAGCTACTTTTATAGCACTAGTGTGGGTTCCACTAGCCTATGTCTGTTCACCTGAGCTAGGAAGCCCGCTTCCATGGGCTGTGTAGATATACCCAAAGAGTCTAGAAAATTTACAGTTTTCCTTTCAATAAAAAGGGGTTTGCTTCTGAAGAAAACTGCAGATCCTCTGAAAAGACTGTAATTCTGTGAATCCATCTACATTTCTATGACCACAGAGAATTATTGTCCCTGGATTTCACTTAGCTAACTAGTGACTTCATATTATCAGGGAAGAGGAAGCACGGTCTACGAAATGTAGCTAGTGGGTAAAGGAAGTTAAAGGTATTAATGAAAGGTCTATGGCCAGTATGGTTAAGGACAATAAGATTTTTTTAAAAATCTGACGGAAAACTAACCCTAGCAATGGTATAGTTCTGTTACTAGATGCAGATTATAAAATTGCTACTAATGATGCAGAAAAGGCAGAAGGGTTCAATAAATATTTCTGTTGTGTATTTGGAAAGAAGCTGGCTGCTGTATTCATATTTACAGCAATACTGAAATACTTTCCATTTCAACAGTAATTAGGCAGGATGTTAAACAGCAGCTACTAAAGTTAGATGTTTTAAGTTTGCAGGACCGGACAACTTGCACCCAAGAATTGGCTGAAGGTCTCTTCCCGGAATCTATTCAATATTCTGATAGATGATCTCGAAGAAAATATAAAATCATTATTACTCAAGTTTGCATATAACACAAAATTGGTGGAGTGGTAAATAATCATAAGGACAGATCAGTTCTACACTGTGATCTGAATAAGCTAGGCTCACTTGAACAACACGTTTTAATGCGGCCAAATACAAGGTCAGATACAGCTAGGAATAAAGACCGTAGGTCACCCTTACAGGATGACAGACTGTGTTTTGGAAAGCAGTGACTCTGAATGGAACATAGGGATCATGGTAGAGAACTAGTAGAAGTGAGGTGTTAACCACTGCTATATATAGCATTATTCTTTCTTCCTTATCCTCCCACATCCTCAGGTACATAAAGCATCCACCAATTTCCACCATTTATTTCAGTCTTGTGCTGGTCTGTTTAGACTTCTGAGTATAATGCTGAAGGATTTTGCTTCTTTGTTGTTTTGCATAATACTTCTCTAGGTCGTATTTTTCCTCCTTCTTGAATTATCACTTGCCATGGAAGTCAAGGTGGTGGCATCCTTAAACGATGTCTTATATATGTCCATGATCATCTTCTTACCATATTTGATGATTTAGATTTGTTTTCTCTACTTAGAATTTCTGATATTGGAAGAAACTCTTTCAAATGGGCGCTGAAGGTATTTTGCAGGCCTTGACTTTGGAAGGAGTTGATCTTCTTATCAATTTCCGTTTTAGATTTCCATGACTCTGCTCCATAAAGGAGGACAGACATAATGCCAATGATAAAAAGAATGTGTTTTTTTTTGTCAGTGCCACTCACGCTACTTTTCCAAATCTTTTCAAGTTTATGAAAGTAGTTTGCTGCTTTTGATATTTGTTGCTTGACATCTAGCATAATGTCCCCATTATGCACATTTCACTCTCTAGACAGTAAAATGACTTACTATTTCTAGTGCTTCTTCTCCAACTCTAATGGTTACTTTTGGGACATTTAGCCAAATATTTTGTCTTCTCATTGTTGATGAACAAACCAACTTGTTTTGTTGTATCTGGCCAAAGCTGGGTCTTCTTTTTCATTAAACAGGACAATGTCATTAGCAAAAATGAGATTATCCAATTGTGCTTTATCATTCATTCATAAAATTCCTCAGTTGCCTTCTGCGGTTAATTTTCTCATGACATAGTCAATGACTAGTGCATACAATAGTGGGGACATAATCCATCCTTATTTTAGTCCATTCTCACTGCAAATGACTGGCTGATATTGTCACCATATCTGACTGCACATTCTGTATATCATATCTTGATTATTCTAATTATTTTTGCTGATATTCCAATGTGCCATAATTCTCCGAAGATTATCATTAGCTTTCTGGAAATCTATATAATTTATCAAAAGAGGTGCATAACAGCATCAGTAAGACCATTACTGGAATACTCTGTCCAGTTCTGGTGTCCCCACTTCAAAAATGATGTTGACAAATTGGAAAGGCTTCAGAAATGAGCTACAAGAATGATTTGAGCGGAAATCATGCTTTATAGTGAAAGACTAAAGAACTCAATCTGTTTAGTTTATCCAAGAGAAGTTTAAGAGGTGACTTGATCATGATCTAAAAGTGCCTACATAAGGAGAAGATTTCCGATAGCATAGGGTTCCTTACTCTAGTCAACAGAGGCATAACATGATCCAATGCTTGGAAGCTGAAGTAAGACACATTCAAGCTGGAAATAAGGTGGACGTTTTTTTGTATAGTGAGGGTACTTAACAATTGGAACAACTTACCTAGGGATCTGGTCGATTCTATATCATTAAAAGTCTTTAAATAAAAACTGGATATCTTTCTGAAAATATATGCTTCATACAGAAGTTATGGGCTTGATGCAGGAATAATTAGGTGAGGTTTTATGGCCTGTGCTATACAGGAAGTCAGACTAGATTATCATAATGGTCCCTTCTGGCTTTATGCATCTGTGAATATCCCATATGTTTTATCTGCATGCTGTTCTCTCAGAGATTGCCAACAGTTAATTTAACTGATCTGTTGAATTTAAAATTGTACACACACACACACACACACACACACACAGAGCAGTACATGGTGAATTTTTTACATTCCAGCTGCTTCTAGCTTTGTAAGCACATAATGATTTTATTACAGCTAATGAGCTGAATCTTACCAGGTGACACACAGCACCTGAGGGGTGTCTTGAACAGACTACAGTTTACTCCTGGATCCTGCATGTGTTATTTAATTAGCAACATCAGTTTTGAATGCCATATGCGCTGCTCGCTGAAAACACAGGCAATTCCAAACAGGCAGCCAGTCTTCTTTTCTCAATTACATTTGAATAAAAACTATGATTTGCTTCACACTGCAAAAATAATTGAAGGAAAACATTTTTCATGCTGTGTGTCACTCAGATAAGCCTAACAATTCCTCATATGAACAGATATTTTCTGCTACTATTTTGGGGCAGTGGACAGAAATTAGATGCTAATAAAAAGTATGCCCCTCAGCAAAGTTTCCGAGAAAGATTTTGCCTAAACTATATTAGGGTGCCAAACAAAAACAAAAAACAAAAGCCAACCAACTCAACTCATTTTCCTGAGTGAACCAAGGGCAAGAAGGGCCACTGCAAAGACTTCTGCATTGCTTTAGTCTCCCATTGTGGTTGGTCAGGCAGTGTGTGCCTGCAGAAAGGGGCACCTCAGGGAGGATTCTACAGCTCTTGTGCCAGAGGGAATCTCTGCATTCACCCTGCATTCGCTGGCACCCAGAATGGGAAGCGGGGCAGGATTTAGGTTTACAGAGGTTGCATGATCCTACCATAGCATGCAAGTGGGAGTGAGATGAAGCAATTACTATGGTGGGGCTGTATTGTGTAGGGGTAGAGTTCCCTTTCTCCACCCCTGCATTTTAGCCACATGAAAACTGATTATTCAGGCATTTCTCCCTTCCATGCACAGCCCCATTTCCAGCTGCTGTCCATACTTTTGCTCTCCTCTGTACCATGCTGCATGGAGCTTTTGTAACTAGAGCCCTCCTCAGCATTTTGGAAGTGAAGTAACTGCTTGCTGCCTTTTATTAGTGCTCAGAGTTAAATAAAACCCATGCAAAAACTGTAAAAATCACACAGAGAAAATGATAAAATCTCAAAATAGAAGCCCATCCCATTGGCCTTATAGCTGTAATGCCCAAAGCCATCCATCCAGCATGTTGGCACACAGATTACATGCACGCTTCAGCTAATTTTATGTTCCTGCCACTCTGTGAGACATAGGTACATAATGCATTTGTTTATTATCTGTCCATTATGATTTTAGAGCACTGACTCAATACCTCAAGGGTACTGAGGGACGCTACTACTGTAATGTTACACACACTAAAATTGACTTTATAAAAGATTAATCACAACACTAAAATGAATGCCTAGATCCCATCTGATTACACTTACATGTATCTGGATAAATATTATACACTTAAAATAAATCAAGCTGTGACATGGAAATTAATAATTGGCCAGAGACAGTGGCCCTGTACCACAGAAGACACCTTGAGATCGATAGGCATTGGAAACACAGAAACCCCCACTTTTAAGAAGTAATTCCATGAGGGGAAGCCTCACTGAGTTTCCCTTGTCCCCCTTCAATGGGAAACCTGTGGGAAGGAACTATCTGGCACTTGGTTAACTATTCTGTGGATGATGCCACGGAAAAGAAAAGAATTGAAGTCACTTTCCCAGAGTTGTGATGTTTTTTCAGTAATAACATTATTTAAGACTTGCTTTTGCCACTAAAATTACCAGCTATGACTCTGAATGTGCATAAGGACAGACCTATCAAGCTAGTAAGTGTCATTTTACAGTCATTTTTCAGAACAGAGGCAGTTCTGGTCCCAGTTGGTCACATGAGTAGCCCTCTTAACTTTCACAAAACAACTCATGCACGTTTGGTTATGCATGTACTTATAGCTGCCTTGCTGGATTTGGCCCTCTGAAGTTTTATACATATTACTTAGTGAGATAAAAGAAAATATACTTGATCTATAATGACTGCATTTATCAGTCTTCATTGCTCCATTGTTTTTCATTCTTATCATGTGATGGTTCCATGAGCATCATAGAATATCAAGGTTGGAAGGGACCTCAGGAGATCTAGTCCAACCCCCAAAGCAGGACCAATCCCCAATTTTTGCCCCAGATCCCTAAATGGCCCCCCTCAAGGATTGAACTCACAACCCTGGGCGTAGTAGGCTAATGCTCACACCACTGAACTACCCCTCACCCCAGATCATCATGTTACTTATAGGACCCAATATTTTTCAAGTATTTGTTGTATTTCACAGTCATCTAAAAATACCTGCCATGAAATCAAATTAAGATATTACACAAAAAAATCAATATTTATGATATTTACAATATATGATCTGGTGCTAGATGCTGTACATTGTAGAATGTATTTCAAGCACATTTTTCTTTGCATGGTTTATATTAAAGTATCACAACAATTGACCAGCACTGAAATAATTTACAGATTCATTTGATATATTTTCCTTTATCCGTCATATTTATGTCTAAACATAATAAAAACATACAGTACCATGAAAGAGATCTATTATTTCCTGTGGAGATGCGAGATTCTAGCATTTCTTTCACAGAGGAGTTTTGGTAGCTGTAGCTTTCTCCTCTGTGCCCCCTCACCATCTGTTGCAATCCTTCTGTATGTAAAATGCATTCAAACCATTTCGTAAGTATAAAACAATCTGAGTTAAAAATGGAACTATTCAACCATAAGATGATGATGTGCTATCCAGAAAAACACCCACTTCAGTCATTCAACTGATCTAGTTAAACCATATACTATTAGGATTAGATGGGCAACCACTTTAGGTTGGCAAACTCACATCTAAGTCCCCTACCCAAAGGTCTCCACGTCTTAACGTGTTTTGTTTCCCCTGACTACGTCAATGGGCATTTCTTTTAATTTAATAACGTCTGTTTCAAGATACAGTACTTACTACGTTCAAAGCAACATAATCAAAGGTCGGACATAGGGCTAAGAGAATGAGGCAAACATTTTCAAGGTAAGAGTGCCTGAAGCGCCTAAATCTGTATTTGTATGCATAAATAAAGGCTGAGCATCTGCATCTGCAAGAGAAGTCAATGGCTGAAAACTTGCCAGCATATAGAGGACATTCTGATTCATGAATGCAAAGACCAAAAATATTTTGCTACAGAGTTCAGACAAAGTCCTAAAGGTGACGAGCAAAGGGGAAAAAAACCCCAGTTTGTTCCCGTTCATGTTTCTTTATGATGTATCTAGAAGGCCCGAAAGTGGTTTATTTTGTTGGTTTGTTTCTTGAAACAGTGGTGGGGCCTGCCTGTTTTTTACACTAGAAACTTAGACTGAGGCCATGTCTACACTACCGAACTTACAGCGGCAAAGCTGTACTGATGCAGCTGCACTGCTGTGAGATCGCTCGTGTAGCCGCTCTCTGCCGACAGGAGAGAGCTCGCCCGTCGACATCATAAAACCACCTTCATGAGCAAAAGTAGCTATGTCAGTGGGAGAAGCTCTCCCGCCGACATAGCACTGTCTACACTACCACTTATGCCAGCAAAACTTATGTCGCTTGGGGAGGAGTTTCACACCTCTGAGCAACATAAATTTTGCCAACAGAAGTGGTAGTGTAGACATGGCCTGAGTCTACACATGAAAGTTATATCAGCATAGCTACATTGGTTGGAGGTGTGAAAAAAACATACCTCTGACCAACGTAGTTATGTCATACATAACCCTGAGTGTAGACGCAGGTAGCTGTGCTGAAAGAAGAACGTTTCCATCAACTTAGCTATTGTTATTCGGAGAAGTAGTGTTCCTACACAGATGGAAAAACCACTCTTGGGTTTTGTTAACACCTGTTTAACTTCTGTGACTAACATTTTAGACAAAAGAAGCTTTTGTGAGAGATTCAACCTCCCCCCTTTTTATTTAAGGCATGAAAGTCATAGGGCTTTTCTACGCAAACATTTTGTTTGTGGCAAGCTGGGATGTGAAGGACCACCATTAACCTGCCATGCACTAACAGTTCATGTGGACCTTACCGATGTGCACTAATAGGTCCTTGGTGTGGTGTAATATAGTTCCGTTTCAAAGGGGTAGATCAAGGTGCACTAAGGAACTATTAGCATATATCAGCAGGTCCATATGGACACAATGAGTGGCAGGTGAGTGCAGGGTAGATTTATATCCCAGCTTGCTGCAAACTAAACTTTCTTGTAGACAACCCCACAGTAAACATGCTCTGAGAGAACTAGCAGGTCCTCCAGCTAAATCAAGGCAGACTGGACTTGACATTCTTAGTGTTTTTTAAGGTAAAACAAATAGATTTTTAAAAAAGTACAATCCCATTTATTTAAGATCATTTGCAGGTCACCTTGAATGCATATTTTGGGATATGGAGGTACAGAATGCAGATACTATAGTGATGAGCACAGTATAAGAACCTATATAGAATGGAATAGAATTGCTAAGAAGTTTCAAAGCCCAATATCTTTATGCAACATTTAATTAAAAACAGGTCCACTCTTGTTTTGCTTCTTGCAAACGAGCTGCTCACCTATTTCATTAACCGCAGAATGTTTTTGAATGGTCAAGATAATTAAGTCCCCAATCCTGCAAAGACTTAATGCATGTGCTTAACTTTATGAATCTGAGTAGTAAAGCTAAGCACATGCATTAACTACTTGCAGGATCAAAGCCTTAGTAGTAAAAATGTTGCGATCCATTTCACATAGAGAAAAAATACATGAATAATTTTAAAAAACCCAACCATTCAATGACTTCCACTCACTAATACTGAAACCTAAGATGAAAGCTTTTTCCATTAGGATACACCATATTTGGTTAAAAGGAATTTATTAGTGATATTTTGATCACTGGAGGAAGGCTCCATGGTTTCTTAAATGCAATAGAAATATACTGAAAATTAAATTTCCTTTGCAAAATGTAATATAACGTCTCTAAAATTCAATCTAAATTATTTAGAACAGGCTTGATAATGGCGGGAAAATCAGACAAATTGAAGTTTTGCTTCTTCAACACGAATGAAGAAGGGGGAGAAGAATTTCTCCATTGTGTTTGTATACTGTACAACCCTCTGTTAGCACAAATCTCTGTGACAAAATTGAGACCGTTAACTCCAACTGTTCAACTGTCTTGGTGTAGACAGAACAAATTCATCTCAATCACAAATGAGTTTTTCCATCTGCTGATATCACTGTGCGAGGATATGAAGAATTCACAGTCACACTTCAGAAACTTCTGGTCAGCGAGTGTTTAATCAAAGGCTTTCATTCTAGCATCCAAATACAAAATGAGCTCTCCTACTCATTTCAGTCCTAAAACTACAAACATCTTTCTAGCCTGCATTAGCTGAAGTACATTTATATTTCCACTGAAAGACCAAGGACCCAACAGATAACCTGAAAGATTATGCCACAGTTCTGGACAACGGATTCTAACAATACCATATGTGATAAACATGGCAGTGATCAGTAACTCCTGTCCTAATTCCTCCATTCAAACTTATTTACTCTCACCAAGGAATCAGAAAGAAAGTAGCAGGAACTGCATAGTTGTGCCATATGGCATGCATTTCACAGTAGTAAGTCCTGCAGCATGACTGATTTTCAGCTATGGTACATAATGACTATACCACCACTAACTGCCAGAGTACTATCATCTCCTGGTATTCCACAAATAGGTGTGAGCCATCCTCCCCATTTTAACTATACTCCATTTCATGCTGTAGCCCTCTGTGACACTTCCTGTGAGTATTTTCTATTTAGTTTCATCCTCTTCATAGATTAATATTCATAATGTGTTGGGAAAAAGTCTGTCCAATTCTAGTGTGTCTGATCTCTGATTGCTCCAAGAGGATGGGATATTTTTCTTTAGATTTGAATTAAATTTAAATCCATGATGAATGTTTGCTATTGTAGATTTCTGAGTGTTGGTCTGTATCATACACGTAGTGCCTCTTTAAATGGTTAACACATGCAGAAGTTAGAATATATGGGGCACAGGTTCTTGTAATGGAACAAAATCCATTAAGGAAGTACATGATAATCTTGGTTGTATTTTTGCACTGAAACATACATTTCCTTCAAACAAATGTGGTCAGCCAACTCCCAGCAGAGAAGGGCATGGAGGGAGACTCATTCCACCTAAGGTGCAAAACACTTGTGGTTCTGAAATGGACTGCAGTTGGGGGATTTTCAACCACCAGAAATGGTGTTCCATTGTACTAAAATAAATATAGTATCCCAGAACAGATATCCTCACTTTTCAGAGATAAGTACTTACACATCAAAGTCTAAACAGGAGAATTTTTCCCTCGTTTGACTCGAGAAGGAAAACAAGATATTTCATTGCATGAGGCTGTACCTCAGGGAACACAATGTAACTTGATAGATGTCCACCTGCAGTATGACACAGAACTAACATATATAGGAAAATCATAAGAGGTGATTATCCAAATGTATCCAAATAAAATAAATTGTTTCTACTGATCTCTACCTAGCTGGATTTCCCAACATATATTTAAAAGGTTCATTTTTGGTTTTGGTATATGAGTGCGAGAACATCTATCAAAGCAACTATTTTCTGTTGGCAAAAAAAAAATCCCCATTTCTAATGAATACCTGAGCTACTAATTAAGTTTGAAAAGATCCATAGCCACTGTCCACAGCTAATATTAATTTATTCTAGCAATTAATTTCTTTGACTCTTGATTGAGGCACAAAATAGGAATTGGAGAGGGAGAGGGAGAGGAGTTAAGATTAAAAAAACATTTTTTTAAGCAATTGAAGAGTTCTTCCATTATTTAAGTCAATATGATTGATGCAGGATGAGAGAAAAAGATAGATGAGAATTTATTTTAAAAAGGAGGCGATAAAGGTTTGGTTTAGTGATATGTAAAAATAACATATGATTTCCACAGAAGCCTCGGTTTTGTAAAACACCAAGACCTAGGATGAAAGTGATTTGTGGCATGCAGTTTTAGCTCTTCCTGTGACTTCTGACAACAGAAGAGTTTTTGATTCACACAGTAATGATAGCAAAAAACAATACAAACTGATTTAAAGAATATATGCAGTATTAATGATATTATATAGACTATTGCTATCTATCACTGAGATGCAGCTGCCACTGCAGTGAAAGATGATAACACTAACAGCAAAATCGCACTCCAGTTTAGGTCAGGAAGTAAAGAATGCCAATATTTACAGCACACACTGTTGCTGTAGCTATGTTGGTCCCAGGATACCAGACAGACACGGTGAGTGAGGTAATATCTTTTATTGGGCCAACTTCTGTTGGTGAGAGAGAGACAAGATTTTGAGCTTACACAGAGCTCTTCTTCACCAATGACGTGTGTTTCAACAGCATTCTTAAGTGGATGAAGCTATTTTTCAAATGTAAATATGTTTCTAGTGAATAGTGTCCTGTAGGAAAACAAGTTGGTGTGATTTCTATAGGATGGTTTTGTGGCTGCCTTCTTTTCTGAAATGTGAAGGATGACACATGGCACAGTGTAGGGTCATGTCCCCCTCTCGCATTTTCTGCTATATAATAATGGACTACTACATGGCTACTACCTAATAGCGTTACTCTTTTAGCCCAAGTGGGACAGGTCTGTCGTTTGGAGCTAGACATCACAGATTCAAACTCTGCTGCTGTCATAAATATAAAGGGAAGGGTAAACCCCTTTGAAATCCCTCCTGGCCAGGGGAAAGCTCCTCTCACCTGTAAAGGGTTAAGAAGCTAAAGGTAACCTCGCTGGCACCTGACCAAAATGACCAATGAGGAGACAAGATACTTTCAAAACCTGGGAGGAGGGAGAGAAACAAAGGGTCTGTGTCTGTCTGTAGTCGTCTTGGCCGGGGACAGAACAGGAATGGAGTCTTAGAACTTTTAGTAAGTAATCTAGCTAGGTATGTGTTAGATTATGATTTCTTTAAATGGCTGAGAAAAGAATTGTGCTGAATAGAATAACTATTTCTGTCTGTGTATCTTTTTTGTAACTTAAGGTTTTGCCTAGAGGGGTTCTCTATGTTTTTGAATCTAATTACCCTGTAAGATATATACCATCCTGATTTTACAGGGGGGATTTCTTTATTTCTATTTACTTCTATTTTTTATTAAAAGTCTTCTTGTAAAACACTGAATGCTTTTTCATTGTTCTCAGATCCAAGGGTTTGGGTTTGTGGTCACCTATGCAAATTGGTGAGGCTTTTTATCCAACATTTCCCAGGAAAGGGGGGGTGCAAGTGTTGGGAGGATTGTTCATTGTTCTTAAGATCCAAGGGTCTGGGTCTGTAGTCACCTAGGCAAATTGGTGAGGCTTTTTACCAAACCTTGTCCAGGAAGTGGGGTGCAAGGTTTTGGGAAGTATTTTGTGGGGAAGGACGCGTCCAAACAGCTCTTCCCCAGTAACCAGTATTAGTTTGGTGGTGGTAGCGGCCTGTCCAAGGTGTAATATTTTGTACCTTGGGGAAGTTTTGACCTAAGCTGGTAAAGATAAGCTTAGGAGGTTTTTCATGCAGGTCCCCACATCTGTACCCTAGAGTTCAGAGTGGGGGAGGAACCTTGACAGCTGCCAACCCATTCTTAAAGTCATTACAGTAATAAAAAAATCAATCCAAAAGAAGATGATTTCCTCACAACTATTGGACCTGATCCTCAGTTTTTTACACCAGCTAATTTTCTGCCCCATTTTGTTGCAATTTGTCCAACTGATACTTAAAGAACTAAGAGGAAAGAGTGTAATACAAAGTCTGATAGAAATTTTGTGTAACAAAATTTCTCTCAGTTTGTTTTACTTGCAAATCCATCTCTTGCTCTCTTTAATAGAGCCCTTCTGGAATCCACTGGTAGAGAAACATGTTTCCTTTGCTAAACTGGAGTAACAATCACTTGTTTAAATACTCTATCCTGTAGCAAGGATATTTTAAATAAATATCTACTGATCTTGCCCTAAAAATGAAAGGTTTGCATTTCAAAACAGACTCTTTTGCCATGAATTTCCAACTCCAATTGGACAAACTCTTATTAACTGGCATACTTCCAAAAGGTTAAACCTGAGAAGCATGCGATGCTTGTGATTAAAATATGAACATGAATTATTTTGAGCTCTGCACTATTATTTGGGCTTCAGAGTTAATTGTTCTAATAATATCACAGCAAGAAACATTCTTTTTTATGTGTATGCTGCTCTTATCTTTTACCTTTAACTGGCTAGTTCATATTCATTACTAGACAGAGGAATACTGGGGAACTTGGCAGATAGGCTCTTAAACAGTAAAAGTGGTAAGAATTATGAAGGTTTCTTCAGATGTTCCCGCAATAAAATACTTTCTGCAAATATTCTATCTTTGCTTCTCAGAGGTATCAGCAATTCTTTACTGCTGGGTTCTGGCTCTCTGGATATTTTCAGACTACATTCCCTAATATCTCCCTTTGCAGTGACACAGTATTTTGTTTTGTTTTAAATAAAATTACATTTTTAGACTTTTATAATTGACAAGGAAACTTTTCCAAGCATAAACTTACTACAAATGGTGCTGTGTTGTCTGCCCGAGTCTGCAGACAGTCTGAAACTATAGCTCTGAGGTGTGAACTACTATATTTATCTCAATGGCTATTCACTATGACTTATGCATGTTTCATTGTCAATATTTTTAACCACTACTGATCATGTTAATGTCTTGCTAACGTGTTTATCCCACAATCCCAAATGTCCACACCCACTTTTCTATGTGCCAGAATCCTAATATGTTCCCTAGTTGCCTGCAAAACCTCCATATCCTGACTTCTATAAAAGTCATGGGTTTTCCACTGCATAAATCCGGAGAACAATGGCTTTTTATAAAAAGGAACTGAATACCAAACAACACAGAAGTTACTGTCGCTATCATTCATTTTTATATTAATTCAAGAAAAAAATTTTTTTTAAAGGTATCAGAAGCCACTGCAAAATTCTGTGCTCTTGCTGTGTAAATTAAATCAAGTTTTCCACATGGTACACAGGGCTTTGGCTTTACTGAGTTTGAAGAAAGGGTAAATTCATTCCTTTTGGAATTGGTTCTTCTGACATGAATATTTAACACAAATAGCTTTGGGTCAAATCGTTAGCAGGCATACATCAATACAAGTCCATTGAATTGAAACAGAAGCTATGCAGATCTACACTGGCTTTGATCTGGCCTCTATCATCTCCTTGCCATCTTTAGAGAAGATTGGCAGGAACACTGAACATCTCAAAAGCTAGAGAAGAGACAACATTGTTCTGCTTCTCTCTTTCACTCCTGTATCCATTGACTAGCTTTAGGAGGATGGTGGTCAAATGACTGAAGGAGGTTTCTTTTATTTTTGCTTCAGATGTCTTCATAATCCATTAGTATGGGCTTAGCAAAAAGGAGCAGCAAAGGGGGAGAAGTGGAGATATAAAAACAAGGGAAAGATTTGACGGATATGACAAGTTCAAGCACATAACCTCCAAGAATTGATTTCCATGACAATCTTTCTGCCCCCAAGACACAAAATAAGAATCTTTCACTTGAGTTTGCTAAGGTCAAATGTACAACACAGCAGAGAATTCTGAAGGTCAGTGGTGGATGGCAAGTGCAGGAGATACAGGGGTTCACTTCTGAGAGTGATAAATGAAAGAGACACAAGGCAAACTTGGTACAGTAAAGACCAGTTTAAGAGCCTGATCCAAAGCCTACAACAATCAATTGGAGTCTTGCCTTTGGCTTCAGTGATTTTTGAATCAGGTTCATAGGCCCAGATCTGCAAAGGGGCCTAAGCACCTAACTCCCATTGGCATCAATATGTGCTTAAATATATCTTTGAGGATATATTTGTAATGGCATATATATTTGAGGATAGTCAAGGTTCCTTCCCCACTCTGAACTCTAGGGTACAGATGTGGGGACCTGCATGAAAGACCCCCTAAACTTATTCTTACCAGCTTAGGCTAAATGCTGCCACCACCAAAGTGTTACACAAAGAACAGGGGAAGTGCCCACTTGGAAACATCTCCCTCCCAAAATATTCCCCCAAGCACTACACCCCCTTTCCTGGGGAAGGCTTGATAAAAATCCTCACCAATTTGCAAAGATGAACACAGACCCAAACCCTTGGATCTTAAGAACAATGAAAAAGCAATCAAGAAGAATTTTCATTAAAGAAAAAGTAAAAGAATCATCTCTGTAAAATCAGGATGGTAAATACCTTACAGGGTAATCAGATTCAAAACATAGAGAATCCTTCTAGGCAAAACCTTAAGTTACAAAAAGATACAAAATCAGGAATATACATTCCATTCAGCACAACTTATTTTATCAGCCATTTAAACAAAACAGAATGTAATACATATCTAACTAGATTGCTTACTAACTCTTTACAGGAGTTGTAACCTGCATTCCTGTTCTGGTCCCGGCAAAAGCATCACACACACAGAGAGAACCTTTGTTTCTCCCTGCCCGCCGCCCCCAGCTTTGAAAGTATCTTGTCTCCTCATTGGTCATTTTGGTCAGGTGCCAGCGTGGTTATCCTAGCTTCTTAACCCTTTACAGGTGAAAGGGTTTTTCCTCTGGTCAGGAGGGATTTAAAGGTGTTTACCCTTCCCTTTATTTTTATGACAAGGATATATCTGTAATGACTAGGGCCCTTCCAATTTCACGGTTATAGGATTTTAAAAATTGTAAATTTCATGATTTCAGCTATTTAAATCTGAAATTTCACAGTGTTGTAACTGTAGGGGTCCTGACCTAAAAAGGAGGTTTTTTTTGCGTGTGTGTGTTGTGGGGGGTGGGGGGGTTGCAAGGTTATTGTAGGAGGGGTTTTGATACTGCCACCCTTACTTCTGCGCTGCTGCTGGCGGCAGCGCTGCCTTTAGGGCTGGGCAGTTGGAGAGCGGTGGCTGCTGGCCGGGAACCAAGCTCTGAAGGCAGAGCTGATGCCAGCAGCAGCACAGAAGTAAGGGTGTCATGGTATATTATTGCCACCCTTACTTCTGCGCTGTTGCTAGCAGGGTACCTCTTTCAGAGCTGGGCACCCTGCCCACAGCCACCGCTCTTCAGCCACCAGCCGCCGCTCTCAGACCACACTGCTCTGAAGGCAGTGCAGAAGTAAGAGTGACAACTGGCAATACCATGGCCCCCCTAAAATAACCTTGTGACCCCCTACAACTCCCTTTTGGTCAGGACCCCCAATTTGAGAAACATTGGTCTCCCTTGTGAAATCTGTATAGTACAGGGTAAAAGCACACAAAAGACCAGACTTCACGGGGTGGGGGTGGGGAGGAGAGACCAGATTTCATGGTCTGTGATGCGCATTTCATGGCCGTGAATTTGGTAGAGCCCTAGTAATGACTATCTATATGGGATTTGACTATCTATCTGGGAAGTAGTATGGAATTTGAAAAACGAACATTGCTTTGCCCCTGCTTCAAAAATGTGACTTGTAAGGAATGTTTCCCTCCCACTGGGTCCTTCCCCTTTGGTATCCACTTAATAGCTCTACACATGGCTGCTTCTTTGCCATGTAGGCTCCGCTGCAACTTGCCACTTCTGTGGGTCACTTTCTGAGGGGGAAACTTTGGCTTATTGACTGTTGTAATGTTAGGATTTAGTTACTGTTGCATGAACTTGTCAAAGTCAGTTAATTCATGAACTATGGACTAACTGAGTTAGGCCCTTTTGGTGAGCAATTTTATTTCATGCATCTGTATTTAAATCAATGGCAGTGGAATTTATGCAATAATTTGATACACAATAGATATATAAACAAACTTCTGGGAGGAAATGCCAAGGGGGGTATTTTTAGATTCCCCTTTTTAATTCCCTAATGAACAATCTAATTGAAAACAGTCTTCCAAGCAAAAACAAAAGCACTAGTTTCCATATAACAGAGAAACTCCCAGAATAGTTGCTGGATCACAGGCTCCCCCTAAAACTCCACATATGCCTCCACTGTAAATGGGATATCTATTATCCAGGTTGAATCTCTTGAGAGAATGGGAACAAAAACAGGATAATGCCTTTTCAATTAGAGGCTTTCTAGGGGCAGAAAGGAATCGAATATGCTCAATAAAAGAGGACATGAAAAGGCAAACACTAGCAGCCGCAATGTGAATACAGCTGTACCTTTCAAATACATCATCGGGCCGAGACTCCTCCCTGGTGTAACTCCATTGAAGTCAATGGCATTACGCTAGCCTTGAATTTCACGCATTATGTGTGATTGAATATGGCTCCATTTTAGGAACATGCAACACATCATGCAGTCAGTGAGCATCTGGCATATTTGTAAACCAGAAGATCTACTCCGCAGCTATTTTCAGTGATTTTTTTTCCAATCAGAAAATATCTTCAGGAATAATAAACAAATGTGGTAGCTGATGAAACGTTTTCTTTTGCTGAAACAGTATTGAAATAGCTAGAGACATTAGCACAGTATGCCATACAGTACAAATTCTATTTAGCACTTTCCATAACCCTAGAAGATAGTGGCAATGCAGGCAAGGAATAGGTCTCTCCATAGTCCTGAATGTAAATATTTTGAAAAGTTAGCTGAGACATTCATCTAAGTAGTTACCTTCCACTGACATAAATGGAGGCATTTGTTAAAAAAAGCCATTGTTTACTTTTTTTGTATTACAATAACATTTTTGAAAGGAACAATTCATACCTGAGAATTAATTTACTTCTTTACAATATTAAAATAAAAACTCTTTGTGCTTCCTGTGTACGTCTTTCAAAGGGCTTATTATTGAGGAGAATAATGGTACTGTTAGATGCATTGTTACCACGAGAAATCAACCTGAGGTTTACAATAAACCCATTTTGTTCGTGACCCTGGACTTAATAAAGATCTTCAAATATAAAATACCAGAGAATAACTTCTTCTTGGCCTTTTGGCTAAAACCGTGTAGAATCAATTAATATCTGATATGGCCTAATGGGACACTGTATCCGGCCCTTGCACAGGGAGAGTCTGCAATCTAACCACTCCCCTTTCCCTATCTCTAACTGCTATGATTCCCACTCCTCCAGATGTGACTAACATTTTAATGACAACAGAAACGTCTTTGCCCTGTGTACTCCCTCTCCCCAGCCTCCTGCATAATTAGGTCTTTGCTTACGTGAGGAGGACAAAAGCACTCTGCGCCAATTAGCTTTTAAGACCTTTTTAGGTAGGGAAATCAAACCTAATTGAAATGCACTGTGACAGTTCCATTGCTACAAGTCATGTCAACATTAAAGAGGATCTGATTTAACTGATTACTTTTCCAAAGGGCAGCGCACATTCTCGAACATGCGGAGACTCATCTTTAAAAGTACGCCTGTGACACTGGTGAAGTGCTATGATAAATACATCAGAACACAGAACCTCACCTTAGTTCTCTCAAAATTGGTAAAGTGTCTGCTCTTTATTAGAAATGGTAAAATAGAGCAGTGCATTTATTTGTACAGAAAATTTCTCCCTAGTTCTTAAGAGGAAAAACAAACCAACAAACATCTTAACAATTTTAAACTCAGTGGATTAGCTGTATTTCTGGATGGCAGATGCGAATATCTAAAGATAGATAACTACTGTTATGTTACATTATAATGTCTTCCTCTAAAATGATTTAAATGCTGTGCTGTAACTATGAGAAAATCAGTGGGTCATGTTTTTCATGTTTCTGCAGTGTACTGGGAAATAAGTTAAAAATATGAATAGTCCTGTGAGTGTAAGAAAGGATTCAATGTTCAGACTGATTGGCTTAAAAAGTGTGTTCTCACAGCTCTTGCTTTATTCAAGTTCCTGAGATCCTGAAAAGATTTATATCCTTCATCAAGCTCTCAACGGAAATCAGATTTAGCATCTACCCTTAGAACAACAATCACCTGTTCAAGGAATCGTCTAGACTGCTTCTCTAAGATCTGGAAGATACTACAAGTCACAATCACATCATAACAGCATTTTTCATTGAGATATCTTTTATGTCAATCACCTCAAACTCAGCATGATACAACCAAGATCATCATGTACTTCCTTCATACCACCTGTTCTTTCCTCTTAATTGTCCTCCATTCCCCCATTCTCCTTTACTGATGGCAACCATGCCTCTAACCTAAGGATACTGGATCATAATGGATCAGACCATATTCCATCTAATCAGCTCTCCTGGTCTAGTGGAAATAATGGTCAGTACTAGATGCTCCAAAGGAAGGTGCAGCAAACACTGAGGTGTCTGAATGTGTAACAACTTGACTACTAAAGGAGTTTCTCCCTAACTCCCTTAGTTGCACTGTAGATTATGAACTGGATTATGAGAGTTCATGCCCCTTCCAAACATCTTCCTTTTTTCATCCTACCCAATGTAACTGTGGAAATTCTCATTATCCATATATAAATTCTGTATTACTTGAGTTACTGAAATTTTTCTACATGCAAGGCTCATTTAATTTATCTTGAACCAGGCCTATCTCTTCTTCTGAGATGTGGGGTAAATATAAATTTCACTTTTATCTCCACCAGCACCTGCACCCGTCTTATTACTATCCACTTCTTGTCTGGGCAGGTGGGGGGATCATCCCAGTCTGACTGGGACACTCTGATATAAATCTCATCATGAATTCAGTTTCTCCCCAGGGACTTAGTCCTGCAATAAGTGAAAAGAGAATTAATTCACTAATGCAGAACGCATTAGCATGGATAGCTATATCATCCACAACACAGACTGAATGTCATTGACACAGCCAATACTAACCTTTTAAAGAACATGAGAGCTCTCTTTTCGGAAGCACCACCATGGATTTCTCTTCCCAGATGTACTCCGTTACAGGTTGTTGGCGAACTTAAGTGTTTTGTGAGAGGAAGAAAAAACTCAGAAAGGTTTATTCCTCTAAGGACCACATTTATTTACAGCATTATTATTCTGGATAATAATGTCAGATCACTTGTAGGGAAAGAAGAATGGTTTGCCCAGTATATGTCTCCAATGTAGGAAACAATGCAATAACAATTAACTATTAATGAGAGCAAAGAAACAAGGTTTTTTCCTCTCTCTGTCTAAAATACCCTGTTAAATGCAGCAGGATAGAGAGCAGCTCAGTTCATTCATACATCAAAATACTGTGAAATCAAGAATTTTATACCTAAATGTAGATTTCTAAACTTGAGAAAGTGGGTATTCTTGTGAGTAATGTGGTTTTTTTTTTCCTTTTCAGGAAGCACTGTAGCAAAAATATATGGACAGTACTCCTATTACAAGAAATACAAAGATTTGGTCTTACTGCTAGCAAACTTGGACAGCTTTTTAAATTGCCGTAATAGATTTTGTTCTGTTAAAGCATACAGGATTCTATTCAACAAATGTTATGTGCCCATTCCCTCTTTCCTTTCCTTCACATGTAATAACTCCCTAACATTTCAGCTGTTTACGAGAAATTAAGCCATTTCACAGCATCATTTTTGTAGCTCCTTGGGGAATTGAGTGGGAGAGCTTGGCAAAAAAGACTGCTCCTACCAAGCGTATTTGGATCCCCATGCATGACTTCTTGACTGTCCACGTTCATGTAAACATGACAATGTACTCCTGCCTAATGAAAGAAAGAGAAAGAAGAAAAGAGTTTCCCATGACTGATGCTAGTCACATTGCTTAGTTCGTTAGTGGAAAGTACTCAGATACCCTCCACGGTCTTGGGTAATGTACAAGAACCTGAACAGAACAGTACAGACATATGTTAGGCAAAAAAGGATTTAAAGATAAAGGCCTTGTTGGCAGATGAACTGGGGAGGACGCTAATGTGAAATTATATTTAAAATCCCGATAGGTAGGTGTTAATAGTTCCCAGTCAGCTTTGAAGAGAGCATACCATACGGTTTCTTAGTAAAACAGCCATTCAATGCACACATAAAATATTGTAAATTTGCAGTACAAGGAATAACTTTTAAACAAAAGCTGTCACACAATAAATCTACTGGTGTTCCTTATACAGACCTCTGCCTTTTGTCGCTGTTACATATTTAAATGTAATGCAATGTTTCAACATAAAATCTGCTCTTCTATACTTTAGCACACACAAACACATTCCTCTCTGACGTTCTTTCAGAGATGATTTCTCAGTCTTTATAGAGTGATCATAAATACGTGAAGTGTGTCACCTGGACTCTTCAGAGCTTGAGCAGAATGGGAGCACCTTAGTCCTTTCAAACATGTCAGAACCCCGTCAGCAAAACTGGGGATCTCCACCATCCCAGCCCTCGGGCTAATAGTGGACTAGTCCTCAATTGCTGGTGAAACAGAAATCCGTAGCTTATATCCAAAGCGGAACAGGTATTGGAATCAGCATACAAAACATCCACTCCTTGGATCTGTATAAGGCTCACTCTATAGGGCACTACCTTCTCTTTATAAACCCAGCTAACTCAGGTAAGAATATATAAACCTTCACCTCACTCAGCTCTGCCCCCGTTCTCTCTTTAATGGAGACAGAATCCCAGTTAGATCAGTTAGTTAACAGTTAAATGTATGTTCCCTAGACTCTGTAGCCTTTAACGGTGACAAATAATCTTCTCCCAGCTCTCTTTCTAGGGCCATAAAAACACGCTGTCATGCAACAAACATTATGCCTAATGGAGGTCTTTCCTAGTAAGTGAAGTTGGAATAGCATTCACCTGTATCCAAAGTGGTACAGGTATTGGGACCCAGCCCCTACAGAAGATACGTCTTAGTCCTATATGGATCAACTGCTGAGTCCAGCTTTAACCCCGCTGATAACCTTTCCCTGCTCTCTCCCCCCACCACATTCTCTGATTGGGTCAGCTCTCAAAGGGTGATTAGGCGTGACCTGCCAAGTAGCTCGCGCACAATTAAAACTTCCTGTGTAGCTTCAGAAACATCTATTAAACATTTCTAATAACTGCCACACCCTATTTATGATCTTTCTGGGCCCTTTAATGTCTCCTCCCCACTGTTTCTCTCCCTTTCATTGGGCCAAATAAATACATACATAAAAACGCTGCAGTATAAAACATGTAGGTTACCGATACAGTTTATAGCAAAGAGACTTTAGCCCTGATCCTGCATCACTAAAATCAATACCAGCTTTGCCACTGACTTCAGTGAATTCAGATCAAGCCTCATAAGAATGAGATTTACTAACATGGCTCTTGGAGAACAGTCTGACACACATAATGGGAAAACTACATTTCTGGCAGATTTATAGTAATGGATTTTTAGTGTGACTTGCTGCCTGTCTCTTTACGTTACAGCCATCACTCATTTGCTGCTAATTTGGATCAGCTTGACTCTCCTGAGCAATATTCTCCTAATGTATTTTGAAAGACTAGGTGGATTGTTCAACTCTCTTCGAAATAGCTTTTTAAAAAGTCCTATCTTTGATTCATCATTTCATACCCTGCCAAACAATCAAATGTTGCCTGTAGCTGTTTAACTAAGATTTTATTGCAGGTAAGGAAGGTAACAACCAGCTTGATGTGCACAAATATTTACAAGCGGCAATTGCTGTACAAGAACAAACGATCACCACCAGGAAAACAAATGACCTTTAAACAGGCAAAGGCACAATATTAATAAAACTAAATTACTGAATGGGTGGTAAATTTGATTCAGAAGTATTGCCTGACATATCCTAAGTGCATTTTAAGCATCGGTGATCAAAATATTTGCATCAAAACAATTTTTTCAAAAGAAAATAACCTTTTGTTCCCCTAAACAATAATTTTCATGATAAAATAATTGACAAGTTTTTCCAGCAAAAACAAAAAAAAAGTTTTCTATTTTCTCCTTGTGTCCCTCTATCTTTTTTCTTTTCCATTTTTCCCATGGGAAATGGGGGAGAAATCCAAAAAATAAGTATTATCATGAGATTTTTTTTAATGATTTTTCTAGAATTTCCCATAAAAAGCAACTGGCTTTGTTTAACTAGCTCTATTTTTAAATTTATATCAGAAACATATACTTTTAAAAGAATAATATTGATCACAAAATTGTTCATGGTCAGCTTCAGTGCTGGAAATGATGTCTAAAATATTAGGTCCACAGCTGGCAAACCTATTGAGCACCAAAACCGGCCCATACATCACTAGATTTTGTTTTAGCTTTGACCACTAAGGATACCAGCAATAGTGACCTGAAGAGGATAAACAGATCTGGTCAAAAAATTTCTGATGGAATATTTTTCTGTTGGAAAATGCTAATTCAATGAAATAGAAACATTTCACAAGAATGTATTGACTGCCAAAATGTTTGTAGGAAATTATCAAAATGTTTAATTCCCATAAAGTCAAAACTTTGTTTTTATGTGATCATTTTGACTATTATGATATGATAGAATACTCAAAATGCTTCAACTTTTATATTCCGAATTTCCATGTAATATAAAAGTTAAACAAGTAAAAACTAAACATTCTGACCTCACTGAAACAAAATGTTTTCATAAGGTTGAAACAAAATATTATCTGAATATTTTGTTTTGTGAAAAATTCCGAGATTTCAACTATTCATCATGAATCAGGATGAAACCAAATTTTGGTGCATCAGAATTTCCCATGGGATGGAAATTCTGTTTCACCCAGCTCTAGAGATGAAAAGTTTGTTAATGAGTTTGCCTTCCCTTGGTGGTCTGTTGAGAGCCCTAATTTATCTATGCTTATATAGTGCTTTGAGATCCATTGATGAAAAACTGGCAAAATACTATCTTTCTGTCAAGTTCTACAGAATTTCTTCTTTATAGTCACATAAATTTTAAGAGATTTCTGGTCTCCCAGGAATTATATGTATTATCTCTACCAGCTCTGTCTGCAAGGGCAGAATATTTGCTGCACAAAGGATGAAATTCACCCCAAGAGGTCTAGCAAAAAACCCATGCACTCCTTTTTGACATTCTGTCCTTACCATCTAGGTTCTTGCCAGCTCTGGGCAATGTGTGTGCTGGGGATATTGTGGTTCAACAGTCCTACTTCAAAGCCATCATATTTTCAGATTATTTTGTTCCTCTCCATGATTTAATGCATGGAAGAGAACATAAGGGCCTTGGGGAACTATTCTATCTCCTCAGTGCTTATGTGTAACTTACTTCAGTGCTAATGGGACTTACATGTGTGCAACCAGGGAAGAAAACATCATAGTTCTTAATGTGATAAACAAAGAATACTGCTTAGTTTTACATGTCAGTCAAAAACCACAGCACAGAAGCATTAATAGATTCTGCACATTTAGGTCTGTCTTGCAGATTTTGTTGTATTTACCTAAATCTCTATCTTCATTAAAAATATCAAACCATCTAGCATTTGTGGTTATGAATACAATCACCACAACTCTCAGATGCTAAATTAAGATTTGAACTGTGACACACGCAGTTGACTGGTGACAATGACTTGAAATTCCTTAGAATATAGAAATACACAAATTTCCATAGTTAACTATGCAATAAATTCTGTACTGGTTAAAAAAAAAGCACATGTAAAATACAGAATTAGTTTAATGCTGAATAAGTTTCTGAGTGTTATTATCTTTCTGTTCAATTTCAGTGTTCACAACTGCTATTTTAACCTCAAAAGACTGAAATAAACAGTCACAGAATCATAGAAGATTAGGGTGGGAAGAGATCTCAGGAGGTCATCTAGTCCAACCCCCTGCTCAAAGCAGGACCAACACCAACTAAATAATCCTAGCCAGGGCTTTTATCATCTTTTTTTGCTGGGATCGTGGAGGGTACACACAGCAGTGGCATATTATGAGAGAAGGAGAACCGGAGACTGAAATTAAAGTGAACACAAACATTGGGAATTTTACATATGTAATTCCACCATGCAATTAGAAATGTACTTTTTTCCCCAATTAATTGACACATTTTAAGTAATCTATCTAGTAATGATGCAAACATGTTCTAATGCACAGTGAAAAAATAGAATTTAAAAGAAAAGCAATTTTAAAAAATGCATTTCAGACACAACTGTCGGCTGTGGAACCCATCAATAAAACAAAGTAGAGCTTTGATCCAATAAAAATTATTCTGTTACCATGGCAAGGCCATGGGGGAACAAGATAAATTGACTTCAGTTTTTCAGGGAATTCCTCTTTGTGGAAGACAAAAACATTTTTAATTGAAACCAGCTTTACATTTTTAACATAGCAGTAGTAAAGCTGCAAGAGGATCAAGAGACCAAAAAGAAAAGCTCCTTCAAAAATGAATAAACATGCCTGCTAATCTAAAAAGCCTGAGTAGCAGGCATTTTTCACTAGAATCACACACATATTTCCATTAAAGATTTTTACTCAAGAGATAAACCCACATGTATCATTCATTTGAAATTGCTTTTTGAAGCTGTTCTCAAAATGATTCCCACGTGCATGGATTTGCCAGCCAGCACATTGCTCTGATAGGGCCATATGCTCTCCTTCATATGTAGAAACTGCACATTGCCCTGTCTTGCATATAAAACCCCAAAGTTACATTGACTTCCTCTCCTATACATTGCCCTCATTGGAGTTAGAGTTGATCACATAGCAGAACAGTCAGAAGAGAAGGATAATATTTCTAGGGAAAAGTAGAGGTCTCTAGAACTACAGGATTTTGCTTCTCAGACCTGTTTTAATTTAAGAGGTCTCTTCAACCTGACGTGTATTTTAAAGTGTTTTGTCTGGAAACTTTCTTAGTGTTTCTAGGAAGGATTTGAAATATGTGAAAACTTATTCTAGGTTGTTACAGTTTTTCCAATAGAGAGATTATATTTTTCTGTAATTACAGAAAATACACCATTAAACATAAATCAATGTACATCAGTATTTTTATGAAATATTTTACTAGCAGAGTTTGTAAAAATGGATCATGGAGCTTAAATTTCTCCATCAAGATCTAGATGAAAAGTTTATAAGAAGAGAAGCAGTCAGTTCTGATGGAGATTGTAACCAGCTTGAATCCAAGTAGTTTGGCCAATGAAGTTTGCATATTCCATGAACCCAACTTAACTAGCTGCTGAGTTCCTGAGTTGTGGAGAGTTTGTAACCTCCTGGAACCACGGCACTTTACAAATGCTTCTGGGATCGCTGTCCACCAGGCAGTTTCTAAGTTGTGCCAGACCATGATTATAAGCCCAGAAAAGCAGAAAGGTAGTCAGCCAAGTAGAGCTGGATGTTTTTCAACTGAAAACTTTTCCCATCAAACAATGGCATGTTAGAAAAATTAAGTCTTTTTGCAGGAAAATTTCGTTTTAGATTTTTAAAAGTAATTGATTGGAAATTTTGAAATAGCATAAGAAATTTGCTTTTATTTCTAACTGAAGTTTTTGCTTTGGTTTTTGAAAACAAAAAACATTTCTGAAATCAAAATTTTTGTTTTTTCTTCTTCCTCCTTTTTCCACACCGTCTTTGTCATTGAATTGAATGGAATGATGTCTGTGGCTTGGGGGGTGAGTTATTTTGTTTGTTTTTGTTTTTGCGTCCCATCTTTTGTTTTTGTTTGGTTGGTTTTGGTTTCCCCTCCCCACCCCCCCACCCCCATACTTTTGAAAAGTTAGACAGCAAAAAGGGGGAAAAAATATAAAACAAACATTAGATGTCAATCATTCTACTGAATTAAGTGACAATAAATGAAAAAGGGGGGAAATAGGAAAATAAAAGTAAAAAAAAAATCAGAGATTTTGAAATTCTTTTGGTTTCTGAAAACCGAAATGAAACAAATTTCAATTAAAAAAAATTCCGGCAAAAAAAGTTAAAAAAAAAGTGAATAAAAATTTTAAATTAAAAATGTTCATGTGAAATTTTATGGGAGGAAAGAAACCCCAATGTTTTTGATCAGCTCTCCAACCAAATCTACAATCAATACCCTTTGTGAGGTACCAAACACTACCATTTCCTTGCACTGCTTCTCTAAGTTCAAATATTCAGAGTCATTATCTTCAAAATTAACCACCAACCTTCTAAAAATATTCAAAGACACACAATAATGTAATTGTGGCCCCATTGCTGATATCTACCTTGATGGTCAGCTCTTTTCCCTTTCTTTCTATCAAGAACACATGCTGCAGATGAAATATTAGCACATCTTTCTGTAACTGACACAGGAAAGATGGACAAAACAATTCACTTGCCTCCTGCAAACTATGACAGCAAAGCTTTGACCCTCCCAAGTCAGACTTGTCTTATACAGTTGAATTTTCTGTCTGTCATTCCAAAAGCTTCAAAACAGAGCATCCCACATGAATGATGAATTTTGATTTTGACTGACAGTACTGAAGAATGATCTAGCTAAAGACAGATGGCAGGCTGTAATGTCATTCCCTGCTTTTCACTCATCTGCAGTAGCCATATTCAGTATTTCCATTACAAATAAAGCCTTTCACTAAAAAATCATATTTGCAGTAACTGACTAATTACCATGATTTTCACTAACACATTTTCCTTCAAATGTTTTCCTTATATTTGTCAGGGAGGAAAATGTAGATTTTCTCCTACTTAAAGCATCTCTTATCATGGAAGATTCCTGGAGGTTAGACTATGGTAATGTTCCTTATTATGGGGCACTAATTATGGGGCACTAAAAAGATTAATTCATCATCTGCAGGTAGGGCAGAGTGCAGCAACACTGTTAGGGCCTGATCAAATTCCAAGGAAGTAACTGGGAGTTTTGATCACTGACATCAGTGGGCGCTAGGGGAGATGCTCATTGTCTTTGGGTAAGAGGAAAGGATTGTGTCAACACACCCCAGCTACATTAATATGCTGTGTACATGGCAACTGTCCTAATTGTGATTTTTGTTTTAACTGTTAAAACTTTTGGGACCCAGTCTACAACAGACCATTTTAAGCTTCTGGATTCACCTATGTACCACTGATTCATCTAACCCTCAAGGGAATGGGACTGTTAGAACTTGGGGTTTGGAGGAGAAATGCTGTCTGATCTTACTCTTGCTCTGGTGAAAGCCAATGCCAAAATTCCCTTTAATTTAAATGGAAGCAGGATCATTACCTGTATCTGCAATCAGGTTCTCAGAAACCATGATGGTGGGTATGGTATATGAACCCAGAAAGATAGACAGATACATTAATCAATATATTTGTGTCTGCAACAACCCTGGGAGTATGGATTCCCCTTGCTGCTGATGCAAGAAAGACCACTTTGCAAGCACTTTTAAAAATAAATTTGTATATTGCTTTGAAGATATTTGTTTATTTGTAGGCTTTTCTACAGTCATCACCATTGTATCAGAGTATCTCACTAACATTAACACATTTATCTTATCAGCCCCCCATCTCTGAGGGAGGGTCAATATCCCAATCTTATAGATGGGGAGCTGTCACTCAGAGAGACTAAGACAACACAGGAAGTCTGTGCCAGAGCAGCTAATCAAACCCAGATCACCAGAGTCCCAGTCTCAGTATTACTTAAAATGACCTTTGCCACACCATATGTGATTGTGTGTGTGGTTTCACAGACCATCTTTCTTACCTTCATTATGTTTGTGTGTCTATTCCAATCTTGCAGAAAAAGGAAATTTACCTGACTAAGCACAAAATCTATTAGCCTGCCTTTTACTAAAAATGACAATGATGCTAATGAAACAATATAGCTGTCAGCGGCAAGGGTGGGGGTGTGTGCTGACCCATTTGAGTAGAATTTTGCAATATGTTTTAAGGCCAGTCCTGCAAACTCTTACCTCCTGCCTAGCTTCGCACATATGAATAATTCCATTTACTTCAGCTGGACTATTCAAATAATAAAACTGTGCATATGCATAAGTGCTTATACGATTGCGGCTATATATGTTTGCAAGAGGTCATGTGATTTTTGTTGATTGTGCTTTATAAATGATATATATACCAGTCTCAGATGTTAGTGTCACAACTAATAATTAACAAATCCTCCTCTACAAAACCAGTAACCCTACAAATGCAAAATATACTTAGTGCTCATAAAGCACAAATGAAGAAACAACTTCCACTGTACGTTATTTTCATTTATGCTGACATATCTGAACAGAATTTTGTTCTGTCTTTTAATGTTTAATAAATTTTAGAGAATTAAAATGCATTTGCCTCTTTAAAATCATCATTTTTAACAACATAATGCTGTTTAGCATTTAGACAGCATGTTACATCTTCAAAGCCCTTTACAAACCTTGGCCCTGATACAGCAAGCTGTTTTTTATGTCTGCACCTACACGGAACTTCTTTGAAGCCAATGGAGTTCAGCACACCGTGCAGAACAGCTTGCAGGGAAGGGGCTGTAGGGTCACAAGTCCCGCCTCCTGTGGGCGATATGCCCCAATATTCCAGGAGTTAGTCAAATTGACATGATCGCCTCAGGATCTAGAGTTTGGGCCAGCCTGTAACGGCATGGAGGTATTGGATTTTCAAGGCACTCATCCCATCTCTGCCTCTCCATTCCAGTCTATTCAGCCTACCTTTTCCGGTCAAAATGGCTCAGATGGCCATCAGCAGGGTGATCCCTTTAGGCACACTTGAACAGATTGTAATTTATTGTAAACTGTAACTTCAGAAGAGATTTGTATTTAAAAATTCATCTGGTGCAGGCTCCAGAGAGCAGCTGCTCCCCTGGTCCGCCTCCTTCCAAACACAACTCTTCCCTCAACTCCTTCCAGCTACACAGAGCTGAGTCAGAGAGGGCCCCTTGATACCTGGGATCGGCAAAGTATGCAACTGAATCACAGCTCCCAGCTTTACACTGGTCAGTGGGCGCTTCTGGCACATTTTGCTCTTCTCCACGACATGCAGAAGTAGGGAGCATGTAGCTTAAAGGGCCTGCTTGTTGAGCAATCAAAATATATGGGAGTTTAGCCTAAGAAAGGGTTGCAAGATTAGGCACAGACACTTTATTTGGTTTCTTTAGAGTTTTCTATATGGTATGGCAACTCACAGAATGTAAAAACAGAAAAATAACGGGAGAGCCAGGAAAATCTCATTAGTTCATTTCATCTATATTGATAAAAGAAAGATTCTTCTGGTTCTCTGCTTATTGCAAACATATAGTACCTCTCTTTCTCCTTGATTGCTGTCCAAATGTTAAGTTACCAAAAAAGGTTACTAATATGCCAAATTATAGCCTCAGTCTTTCCCATTTTGTAAGCATCTTCTTCCAACCACTGATTTGTAAAATGAATGCTTAAATGGTCTGAAATACCACCCCGCTATTGAATAGAATTAATCTAGGTTGTCACTGATGAAGCAATATCAAATGTAAACAAATTAACATTTCTGTGTGCACGAAGCAGTAGATGTTAGGTTTGCCCTCAGAAAAGGATCTCTTCAGTGCTGTTAACCCTTACAGGAGGAAAGATAGTGCTAGATGCCAAATGAAGGGGGGTGTTATTAATATAAAGTTCTATCTAGCTGTAGTGATCTGGGGACTGTGGAAGTTAGTTCCACATTAAGCCAGGAGAAAGGTAGGTCAACCTATGATGGGCTTCAAATACAGCTCTATCCATTGTCCAGAAATACGTAACTTCCTCCATCCCCTGTTTACAAAAATCTGTAAGTTTAAAGGTAGGGTGTTCATAGATGAGAACTGCAAGTGGGCTACCACAATCAGAGTAAAACAAGAAACACCGATTTAAAAGCTATTGACAGGCTTCATCTTACATTACTGATCCACTTGCAGCCTTGCTAGCTTGCAACTTTCATTTTTATACATGTTAAGGCCCCAGTCCTGCAACGAGATGCATGTTGGAATCACCTGTGACTTCAGTTTCTCTTCCTTTCTATAAACATGCCAACAACGATTTTATTTTTATTTTTATTTTTGCTTCTGTGGAACTATTTACATAAGGATAACCCACTGAAAATGAATGTTTGCATGATTCGACCCTTAGGCTGCAATCTTTCAATCAGAGGCAGGTACATGAGCCCCCAGTGCCTGAATGGATTCCCATGGAGATAAACTAGGCACTGGCTAGATTTTGGAACTGGACTATGTTGTGCCCCAGCATTGGACCTACGACTTGTGGCAATGTTTTCCATGCACCACAGGATCTAATCCCCATTTGTTTAACATGAGCATTTATAGGCATGCACATATAGCATTAATTAGTGAAGATGGTCAAATTATTCATTGTGAATAATTTATCCAAGAAATGTTGGCCTTTTCTTTGAGAATATTCTTTCTGAATATTTCCCCCTGTATACAACCTATGGGTAGCCCAACATTCAGACATTAAATTATTCACCCATTTTTCCAGGCTATAATTGAATAAATATGCATGTAAATTGTTATTTAAACGAGTTCCTCTTTTCTGTTACTGTGAACCCACTGTTATCTCTCATCATAAACCTCTGCTTGATTAAAAAAAAACCCGGTGTCAACCTCAGTGTCACTGGGAGTAATTCTCATCAGTTAAGTCACTGCACTGGGCTTTTTAACTGCTGTAAAAGATTAGTTATATAAGCAAGTTGTCAAGAAAAGGCCATTGTTGAATCAACTGAGGGTGATTTGTGTTTACATGGTATTCACTCGCAAAGAGTCCTCTGGCACCTTATAGACTAAAAGACGTATTGGAGCAGAAGCTTTCATGGGTGAATACCCACTTCATTGGATGCAGGACTCTTTGCCGCTTTTACAGATCCAGACTAACACGGCTACCCCTCTGATACATGGTATTCACTGTGTAAGATGAGAACAGTTACTTTAACATTTCAGTTCAACATAACTGACCACATTTTTTTTATTGGAATAATTAGTTGCTCTCCTAATCTAATGGGCCTCCATGAACAGTACAAGCTACAATGGGGGTATTTGCAGGTACCTGCAGAATAGAACAATTAACCATGCATCCTTCTGAGGTATTTGCCTATTTGCCATTCAGTGCCAAATGCTATATACTGCAATTCCAATGCAAATATGCCCACAGCAGAGTTAGTTCTGTACTACTGAACATAATGCTAAGCAACTCCTTGGCTCTTAGAATGCCTTTTTATATTTAAACAAAAAAGCGTATTCAAAATTACAAGTACTTACATAATCACACTTCATTACAGGATGTATATGTAGCTGCGTACTACTACTTTCAAATTACAAAAGTTTGTGAATGAATTTTTGCAGTCTCTCTCTCTTTTCCTGCCAATGGCTTTCCCCGATGCATGCATACAGTTTAAGAAACATGGCACTTTATGAGATTACAGAGCTAGAGATAATCCAGGAAGCTGCAAATAAGGTAACAGGATTAAAATATATAATTAGCTCACTGGATTGAAATTAAATTTAGTTCTCACTATGACACTAAAACAAACTAATGTGAAAGCTTTTCTCTCCATTAAACCCTACTTTCCCTAAAAGCTCCTTTATATCAATATTGATGCATATCATGAATTCAAACCACCTTAAAGTTTTTAAAAAATTTAGTGCCAAAGAAGCTTGTTTAAAAATTACATGACTTCTGTATTATTATACAAACTAGAACTCGGAGGCCACCACCTAATGCACTACTTAGACCTTCAAAAATTATTCACAGCTTCTTCTACTGTGCCTTTGCAGCTAACACTTCCTTTCATCACTTTATGACCCAGTGCTGTCTCTCTTGCCCAGCTGACTCCTGGAGAGGAAGACAACTTTACAACTAGAATGTTAAAAATCAAAGTTTACATGCAACATAACATTTAGCAACTGTTTCACCCACACACAAACGCACACATTCAATAGACAGATAGGCAGTGATTGCTATTGAAAATCCTTTTTTTAGTTCAGATCTAAATCTACGACAGATAAACTCTAAGCATGTTCACATATTCCAAGGAAGATAGAGATGTCTGGTTTTCCAGAGTGCTTTCGTTTCTGCAAATTAGGAGAGATGTTTATTTGTTGGACGAGAACTATTAGTTCAAAAAAATTTAAAAAATACTGCCAAGGGCTCAGTCTCACAATATACTCAGCACCCTCAACTCCCACTAATTTCACCTTATTGGCTCAAGACTGTAGTACTCATACAGCACAATCCTGTAATCTTATTCAGAAAAACACGTTCTGAAGGATTAATCCATATATATCTTTGGGACCAATCCTGCAAATGTATTCAGATGAGAAAATTTCCTCACATACATTTCCAGGATCAGGTTCATAGACACACACTAATGATATAAATGTTAAACAATGATAATTATCATGTTATCACCATCAAGTCTGATCTGTCAACAGAAGTTTGCACTACTAGCAGGTGGTAAGTACTTGTGAAATTGGACCTTGTGTTTATTGCATTTGTCTCATGAGAACACACAGAACGCCATGCACAGAGATATATCTATGCGCACACTGCCCCTTTTTGGTGTGCAACAGTAGTGCTACCATTTCAGGGATAGTATCCCAGAGTCCTTTGCATCTCAGGAGATGCTTCGGGAATCACTTTGCTATGTGTTGCTGGTATTGTATGCCACCTTCACACATATGGTGATTCATAGATTCATAGATACTAAGGTTAGGGGACTGGAACACATGAGTTATGAGGAGAGGCTGAGGGAGCTGGGATTGTTTAGCCTGCAGAAGAGAAGAATGAGGGGGGATTTGATAGCTGCTTTCAACTACCTGAAAGGGGGTTCCAAAGAGGATGGCTCTAGACTGTTCTCAATGGTAGCAGATGACAGAACGAGGAGTAATGGTCTCAAGTTGCAGTGGGGGAGGTTTAGATTGGATATTAGGAAAAACTTTTTCACTAAGAGAGTGGTGAAACACTGGAATGCGTTACCTAGGGAGGTGGTAGAATCTCCTTCCTTAGAGGTTTTTAAGGTCAGGCTTGACAAAGCCCTGGCTGGGAGGATTTAACTGGGAATTGGTCCTGCTTCGAGCAGGGGGTTGGACTAGATGACCTTCTGGGGTCCCTTCCAACCCTGATATTCTATGATTCTAAGGTCAAAAGGGACCATTATGATCATCTAGTCTGACCTCCTGCACAACGCAGGCCACAGAATTTCACCCACCCTCTCCTGCGAAAAACCTCTCACCTATGTCTGAGCTATGGAAGTCCTCAAATCGTGGTTTAAAGACTTCAAGGAGCAGAGAATCCTCCAGCACGTGACCCGTGCCCCATGCTACAGAGGAAGGCGAAAAACCTCCAGGGCCTCTTCCAATCTGCCCTGGAGGAAAATTCCTTCCTGATCCTAAATATGGCAATCAGCTAAACCCTGAGCATATGGGCAAGATTCACCTGCCAGATACCGCAGAAAATTCTTTCCTGGGTAACTCAGATCCCACCCCATCTAACATCCCATCACAGGCCATTAGGCCTATTTACCATGAATATTTAATTACCAAAATCATGTTATCCCATCATACCATCTCCTCCATAAACTTATTGAGTTTAATCTTAAAGCCAGATAGATCTTTTGTCCCTACTGCTTCCCTCAATGACAGCTCCCAATCGTCTCTCCCTTCTTCAATATGCATTGAAAACACGGAGCAAGTCCATGATGATGGGATTGTGCTCCTGCTACTGCTCATGGGACCAATGCACTGGATACTGGATGGAATGGGGCCAGAAAAATTTGAGACACTAAAGACAAGTGACTGAAAGGGCAAATGAAAATCCACTGGGATCCCATATTGAGTGCTGAAATTGGAATATTATGCCCATGGGTGGACCACTGCTTCTGGTCCCAGAGAACCTGCACGGTGTGGTGGGACCACATTGTCTTGGAAACCTGGGATGATGACCAGTGCCTGAAGGACTTCCAAATGAAGACGCAGACCTTCATGGAGTTGTGCAAGCAGCTTGCAGCAACCGTTCAGTGCCAGACCAATTGTTTTCCAAACAGTACAGAAGCAGGTGGCTATTACCCTTTGGAAGTGGCTACACCTGACAGCTCCCAGTCAGATGCAAACCAGTTCCAGGTTGGGAAGTCAACAGTTGTGGCTGTACAGGTTTGCTATGCTATTAGTACTGCAATCGATCTATCTATGAGTGGTTGCCATAATTGAAGTCCTTGAAATTATAATGGGATTTCAGAGGATGGGGTTGCTGAACTGTGCAGGGGCTATCAACAGAACATACATCCCAACACTTTGCCCACTGAAAGGGGACAAGGAATACATGAAACAGAGAGGTTACTATTTGCTCATTCTCCAAGGCTTAGTGGACCAGAGTGGTCAGTTCATGAACACCAACACTGGACACACAGGAAAGGTCCATAATGCCAGGGCACTCAGGAGATGGATTTTACTGCAGCGGGGGAGAAGGGAATTTATTCCCCAGAAATGACATGGTTTGCTCCTCACAGTTATTTTAGGGGACCTCACCTACCTACTCCTCACATGGCTCAAAGCTGTACCCCGACGTTGCTAACCCCAGGAAAAGGGAATTCAGCTATCGACTGAGTAGCTGCAGAATGATGGTGGAGTGTACCTTTGGGTATCTAAAAAAATCATCATTGTTGGTGATGCCTATGGACCTATCAGGATGCCAGCATAGCCAACAGGGTTTGCATTATCATGGCATGCTATGCCTTGCAAAACATATGCGAGGCTAAAGGGGAATACTTCCAGAGCGAGTAGGCACAGGACAGATCTGGTGTTCAACGCCTATATAGGCAACCAGATCCCACCCATGTGCACACTGCTCCTGGTGGGCAAAGGAAATTCATGATGCAATATTGCAGATCAGTGTGGAGCTGGAAGATAACTTGGGATTGTGCCAAGGAACACTATTGTGACACTATGGTGCTGCTGGAAAAGCCCAATGGAGCATTATCAAAGACTTGTGTTGTGACATGCCTTGGTGAGTTTTGATCGCCTGCAGCTGACAATGTACTAACTGAAAGGGTCCTCAAAGTTAACACCTTTGGGTTTGTGCTGTGCAGAGTGTGTATACACTTTCATGCCATCATTAAGCAATGTGTTTGTTGCAAGTTAGCAGCTCTGTTTCAGGGTGCTTTTTGGGGAGCACTTAAGCATAGTTAAAGGTAACTTAAAAACAGTTCTTTAAGGTTTTGGTACAGATGTCAAACATTCCTTCTTCACAATGTTTTCTGACACCGTTGTCCACAAACACTTGTCAGGTATTGTACATGAGTACATGAGTTGCAGGTGCTGACTGTTTGGTGGGGGTCAAGAAAGCACTGTTCAGTGTCAGATATCTTCTTTGGGAAGTTAGTTTTATTTCTTTTGTCTGTATTGTCACTTAAATATTAACAAAACTTCTCCTTGGTTTTTCATTCTGGTGCTTTGGACAGCAATAGTTATTTCAGAGCTTAAATCATTATCATGAACCCTGTTATTTTGCTCCTTGACAGTAGGAAATTCTTGGGTGGGGGAGGGACAAAACTTATTGCATTTCTTTGGCACCTCATTTACAGAAATCACAGTTGTACTGTGCATACTGCTGACCCATCCCAAACATGTGGGAAACATCCTGCTGATTTGTCTTGGAAAGAAGGATGTACACATAAGTGACATGAACAGTAGCTTTTACATCTAGACATACAAACTATTTTAGCTCTGTTTGTTGTAACAGAAACAAATGAATAAAAAACCCAGTCAAATCCCCTGAGAGGTGGGCAAACAGTATTGTCTGTGGCCATGTTTCCCTGCTCTTCTCCTCCCCCTTGCCCTGACAAGGGGGGATTGGCTGCAGAATATTGGGCGGGGCTGGGGGGGGAGACAACCAAATGAGAACATGGGTTTTTAGATGGGGTAAGATCCAAGTTACCCGGGAAAGAATTTTCTGTAGTATCTGGCTGATGAATCTTGCCCATATGCTCAGGGTTTAGCTGATCGCCATATTTGGGGTCGGGAAGGAATTTTCCTCCAGGGCAGATTGGAAGGCCCTGGAGGTTTTTCACCTTCCTCTGTAGCATGGGGCACGGGTCACTTGCTGGAGGATTCTCTGCTCCTTGAGGTCTTCAAACTACAATTTGAGGACTTCAATAGCACAGATATAGGTGTGAGGTCTTTTTTAGGAGTGGTGGGTGAAATTCTGTGGCCTGCATTGTGCAGGAGGTCAGACTAGATGATCATAATGGTCCCTTCTGGCCTAAATATCTATGAATCTATGAATCTATGAGAGTTTGTGGTCAAATACAGGCTGGGCTACAGGGACTGGATCAGGCTCATTGTTCCCCTTCTGCATACTCTAGGGTTTTCCTCTGTGAGGGGTTGGAATGTCAATGAAGGGAGGTTGTGCTGGGCATCCAACACACTTCACCCTGGCAAGGTGTGTCTCTGTGTATAATTCACTGCCTCAGTAGCCGCTTGGGTATCTGGAGGAGGAGCAGCAGTTGGATGAGGAACAAGAGGTGCTGCTGGTTCCTAGAGAGGAGAAGTAGTGGGTGGGCCCCAAAAGTGTTCAGCCAGCCATTGTACCAGTGACTGCATAGTCCCATTCCCTCTGGGCATAGTCCCATTTCATGAACCAGTTCATCGGTGTCTCCTCCCTAAGATCGCAATCCTCCGTTTCCCTAAGTAACTTTAACTGCTCTTCACTGTTGTCTGTGCTGACAAACAGATCCTTCATCTGCCTCTGAGCTGCTGCTTCTGCCCCTCCTGGTGGAATGTGTTCCCTATTGGCATTGGAAGGTCCTGGCAAGTCAAAACATTCTGTCGACATAGCTATCATGGTGTAGCTGTGCCCTTATAGTCCCCACATATTTCATTTCTTCTTGGAAGGAATCTAAAATCTCCCCCCACAATGCAATTGTACTGCCAAAGGCCACAGTATTGATACATTTTAGCATCCCAGGAATGATGCTGTTATAGCCTCCTTCCTTCAGGCTGCTTTTGCAGCCCAGGAGGTAAAAATGGTAAGATACTTGCATCAGCTTTGTTAAAATGTTCCACTGTTTATAGTGCATCAAAGGGCTGGTTGGGGTGCGGTTCAGTTCCTTTCAGGAATTACATTTCTAGTTACCTATTTCTTCTTTAAAGGCTGGCCATCATTTGGAGAACATAGCTGAGAGCAAGGCACCAAAATGCAAAAGAGGGGTGTCTTTCCAGTCCTATGGAGGACACCCATCCACTTACGCCAAAAATGTTTCTGCTAATGGTCTACATATTGCTGAGTGAAAGCGTCTTGGTGAGCAACAAAGCACATTGCCCTGCCATTAAACTTGAATAACCAGCTTGAATTTCTGCTGTGTCAAATGTTTGCTGAATTAGGCTTCCAGCACAGGGAGGCAATTCTAAGCTAGCAGCCAGTTCCCATGGAAGAGGAACAGAGAACCACACAGAATGTCCACCCACTCACTAGTCTCTCTTGCCTCAGAAAGTCCAGCCCGTGTCCGAGAACAGTATGGGAAAGGAGAGGGGGAGAAAAGAGTCACACGGCAAGTGTATTTTCTTCCCTGAACTTTTGGATTAACACTGCAACCTGTCACCCTTCCACTGCTAAGGGACACAGAATTATGTTTGTACAACCACCGGAGCTGATGCTTCACCCACCCACTCTTCTCCTGGCTTCTGCAGAGTGGCTCACTATGAGGAAAGACTGAACACCAGGGATTGGGAACAGTAGTAAACATTTGAAATGGTCAAAGGGAGAATGGACTGCTACGATGTTCTTCAGACAGACAAATGGCTCTTTCCCTTCCTAGACCTAGGCAGGTGTCAAGCTCTCCTGCAGTGGCTCAATAGTACAAATACCAACCTCAGGGCAGACTGCTTAGAAGCAGGGCACAAACCCTGAATTGGTTGTGAGTTCTATACTTAGATTTCTCCAACCAATCACCAAGTATACCACTCAACCACTATAACAGTGTTAACATGGATTCACTGGCAGTGTCCTTGGATACTCCAATCCATTTTGTCACCCAGGTAAGCCTACTTTTGTGTCAGATGGATCCTTACTCCAAAGATCACAGCAAGATTCAGGTTACTCCTTTTCCCAAAGAACCAGTCACTTACCTGAGGTCAATTGCACCTTAGATCTCACAAAGACAACGTTTGTAGCCTCTCCTATAATAAAGGATCTAAAGATTTATTAGCTAGGAAAAGGAAATGAGAATTATTTACAAGGTTAAAGCCAGTTAACATACACACCCACAAATATGTTACATTCTTATGTTCCAAAAGGTGATAGAAGCTGCTGCAATATGCAAGTTCTATATGTCCTTTAGCACTAATCCAGACTAAGCAGGTGGAGATCCATTGCTATGTTTAGAAATCTTGCCCTCCCAAAATCCAAGCAGCATAGAGATACATTTTCTTCTTCTTCAGGGATTTTTATTCCCTTCCCCCCAGAGTTCAAGCTGATGGGATGAGTTCACATGCACATCTCTTCATAGCTGGGGGGAGAAATCAAGAAAGACTTTTTTCCCTCCATGCAGCAATTTACAAACATTTCATAAAGTTTAAACACTAAACAAATTTTGATAAGTCTAGTACCTACACTAACAATACTAACATACAGGTGAGCCAGACTGACTCCAGCTATGTATTCATCCGTGTTCAGTGAGGCCTAGGAATGAGCTGGCACCTGGTCTGCCAACAATCAGATCCTATGGTAATTTATCATGCCTTCAAGATCAACACCTGATCTACCTGCACACAAGCCACCAACGGCCCCCACCCCTGTGGCTACCATTCGCAAGGGAAAGGAAAAAAGGGGCAGAGGTGGTGTTGGGTCTTTGGTCTTTGCACAAGTGTCATAAAACTGTTCTTTCCCCATCAACCCTTTTAGAACCTGCCCCCTCCCTTTCCCCTCTGTCCATGTGGCCTAGGGACTGTTGCTGACAGAGTGCTGGCTGAGAAATGCAGACATCCAGGGGCACAGTAACTGCTCATTAATATTCTGTTACAGCTTCCATTAAACACTTTACAGCAGTTCACAGGATTTCAATACAGTAATTGATTTACAGCAGTATCTTGCTGTATGAGGAGGCTAGCAGGGTTGAGGAAGGGACTGAGAGTCACTTCAGGCTCTGTACTCACTGCCCTTGAGAGCACCTGGTCCAACTCATTGTAGCATGGACATGTGCTAACTCCCCTCCCGGAGTGATTGTTGGAGTCCTTCAGCCTTTGATACAGGAGGCTGAGGTGCTTCATGCACTCCCAGCACTGGCTTGGAGTCCGGTGAACACAGCCTCCCCCAGCCCTTGTGAAATGCCATGTGCAATGGGGTGCTCACTGCACCCTGCTGGGTTGCACCTCCTGGACCCGCTCCCCAATGCATCAGGACCACTTCATGCTGGTGCAACACCCGTGCTCTTTATTCCTGTGTCCGGTCCCCACCACCAAGCTTCAATTATTTACAGGTTTGGCCTAGCACAGGCCTTAGTGGCAACAAGGTAACACACTCCTGGCTCCTTCTAAGCCTACTCTCCACTCTTGGTCTCTGCCCCCACTCCCTCTGAAGCTTTTAGCCCCTGTTAACAAGGCTGGCTGGTGTGGCCAGTTTCCAGGCTAGTCCGAGCTAGTAGCCCAGCTCCAACCCATTTCCCCTGATTGGGGCTGGAATGGCAGGAGCTGATTAGGGCTTTCCCGAAGCGCACTGCCACTCCCCCGGTACAGATATGTTCCTTCCGATCCAGGTGAAGTCATGGAGGATGGTGCAGTCTGACCACACCCTGATCAGTACGTAAGTGTACTCCAGAGACGAGGTGGCAGCTTTTGGAACATGAGGCGGGATTGCCTGTACTGATCAATATAGTTCATGGAAGAAAAGTGATCTGAAGTGCTCAGTGCAGTTTGCTACTGCCACTGGCAATGAGGGAGCATGGACTTTTTACCTTTGGGTAAAGGTCAAGCAGCAAATGTATCACCTGCATTATGGGAATGGCCTTGGAGGACTATGGATACCTGTGACCTGGTACATGCCCCTTGCTCCCATCCACACTGCCCTGTAGCACTGGTACAGGGCCATGCCAGAACCGAGGCACGTACACACACAACTCTTCACGCGTGCTAGCTTCTGTGCAATGCACTCTCCTTCATACACATGCTTCAGGGCTTCAGAAGTGGACAAGAGGGGGGTTATGGCAGAACGCGTGTACACAGTTGCAAACGTAGACGTAGAAGGTATGTCTACAGTGGTAATGGGAGAGTGCTTCCCAGCCTGGGTAGACGGATATGCACTAGCTCTGCTCGAGCTAGCACATTAAAAAAAAAAAATAGCACTGTGGCCACAGCAGCACTGGCAGCAGCTCAGCATATGTACCCAGGGGCTGGATGTGGTTGTACATGGGTGGCTAGCCCGAGCCACTGCCCATGCCATTACAGCCACATGGCTATTTTTAGCACAAGATGAGCTAGCACCGGTCTACATACCTGCACTGGGAAACACTCTCCCAGCTGTTGTGCAGACTTACCCATAGTCTCACAACATTTATATACATGAGTCTCTTGGGACTACTCACATGAGCAAATGCTTGGAATTACAGATCCATGTGGGGGATTCCAACTGGTATATATTTTAGAGGGTGAATGAGATCAATTTGGCTGTATAAATTGTAGTGGAATGTTGTTTCTGGAGTGTGTATGGAGAGAAACAGGTGAGATATTGGTGGTACTTGCTATTAATAGGCAGCTGAAATGGCCATGATAAATGGGAGTGAGGATGGAGGTTGTAGTTGTACCAAGAGTATGGGCCTCATCTAATGCCCTCTAGTCAATGGAAATCTTTCCATTGATTTCAGTGGGCTTTGAATCAGAGCCTATGGTAATTCTGGCTTGTGTTGATCATGGAGGCATGATGAATTACATAAACTCAGTAATAGTGATAATTCTAGTAGCTCTGGCCCTCTCTATCGCTATGTATTTTACTATAGTTGCACTAGCTGAATTGTGTTGTTTCTATTGGATAAAGCAGTGGTTCACAACCAGGAGTACATGTACTCCTGGGGGTACTCAGAGGTCTTCCAGGGGGTATATCAACCAATCTAGATATTTGCCTACTTTTACAACAGGCTACATAAAAAGCACTAGCAAAGTTAGTACAAACTAAAATTTCATACATACAATGACTTGTTTATACTGCTCTATATACTATACATTGAAATGTTTAAGTACAATATTTACATTCCAGTTGATTTATTTTATAATTATATGATAAAAATGAGAAAGTGAGCAATTTTTCAGTAATAGTATGCTCTGACACTTTTGTATTTTTATGTCTGATTTTTTAATCGAGTAGTTTTAAAGTGAGGTGAAAGTTGGGGGTACGCAAGACAAATCAAACTCCTGAAAGAGGTACAATAGTCTGGAAAGATTGAGAGCCACTGGGATAAAGTACTAGAATAACTTTGATTTAAGAAGGTGATTAATGAATAGATGGAGGCATATTTGATACAAGGTCAAAGTTCAGTCTGATTTAGGGAATTCACAGTTCCAAATGTATTTGTATAACTACAACTTACGTTAAAACAATATTATTAGAAACTCTTATCTATTCACAGCCTTACTTATATTTAACAAAGGGTTTGGTCTGGGAATGCAGTGGTTAACACAGGTACTGTAAGTGTACAGCTGGAGTGTAAATTTCCTTTTAAAAAGCAATTAGGTGATTGCATAAAAACTATCATATGGTTTGTGAGTACAGGGACATCTGGTGGATGAAACTGGTATTATTAAACTTTTTTCCCCCTATATATTTAAAGAAAAAAGTTTCTTTCTTGAAATTAATTCAAGTGTAAAATTCTAACCTACACAACAGCTCAAATTTAAGAAAGCCTTTACAGAGGAGCCCTTGTGGCACCTTAGAGACTAACAAATTTATTTGGGCATAAGCTTTCGTGAGTTAGAACTCACTTCATCAGATGCATGGAGTGAAAATACAGGAGCAGGTATAAATACATGAAAGGATGGGGGTTGCTTTACCAAGTGTGAGGTCAGTCTAACAAGATAAATCAATTAACAGCAGGATACCAAGGGAGGAAAAATATCTTTCAAATTGGTAAGCGAGTGGCCCATTACAGACAGTTGAAAAGAAGGCGTGAGTAACAGTAGGGAGAAATTAGTATTGGGGAAATTAAGTTTAGGTTTTGTAATGACCTAAAAACCTAAACTTAATTTCCCCAATACTAATTTCTCCCTACTGTTATCATACCTTCTTGGCAACTGTCTGTAATGGACCACTCACTTACCAGTTCAAAAGTTATTTTTCAAATAGGCAGAGAGAGAAACAAATAGGCAGGTGAGGAAAGGGGCAGGGACACGAAAGGCTTGGAGTGTGGGTAGGAGAGGGGAGGTAAGTTAACATTCAGAGTCACCAGGCTCATGGGGGAAAAGAATGGGGAAAGGAACAAATCCACCACTAGGGATTTGGGGGTGAGAGTTCTGGAGGTGAGGAATTCTAGCAAAGCTAGACGGGATGTGGAAGGGGGCAGAGGGGGAAGAGGAGAGGGTGGCATGAGTTAGGGTAAATGCTTTGAGTGAGTGGCAATGGGCAAAAAAGAATGGAAAGCAATAGCATTTCAAAGTTATGTCAAAGTGCCCCTGAATGCATTACACCTCTGCTTAAATATAGAGAAATGCAGTTTTTACAGTGGGCAAAATAAGGCATGTCAAATAGGACTTTAATTCTCAAATTTCACGTGACTTCACATCAGTAATATAATAGCATAAGTCCCAGTAGAAAGTATAATGCAAGAAAGAATGAACAATGCAGAAGCAATTTAGTGCAAGTCTGGCTGAAACTATTGTCTGGTTGACATTAATGCTTGACTAAAATGACTACCCATTATATGTGGAGGATTTTTAAAAGATTTTCCTTGGATGAATAAGTGAGCTATCTAAACAGAGAACATGAGAGTGGGCTAGATACACCACGCTTCAGTTTCACTCACTGCCTGTCAGCCTAGATAGTCACTCTGGTATTAGCTACTGAGTAGGTAACTTTCTCCCTTACCGTCCCCATTAGATATAGCACAGTACAATATATTTTGGGCTATGTACGTGGGCTAAACCCATGAACCGGACAGTAATTCCTTCTGGGTTGGGGAGGACTTCCACACTGCAGAGAGATAAAGTAATATTTTAACCAATAAAGTTCTATGGGTTAGGGAAGCACTGTGCCATGGAGTGTAGCTGGACCCTTACCTTATGCTGGGCAGGATTTTCAGGTCCAGCATTTATGGTCCAAAGCAGAGACAGAGCACATGTGCAAGCAGGGATTCAGAGCAGAGACTTGAACCAAGATCTCCCACATTTCCAGTGAGTGCCCTAACCATAAGGCTATTGACTATTCTGGTGTGGGTATCTGTCTCATTTTTTCATGAAAAATTTCAAAGGTCTTGGTTTCACTGTGACATGAAGCAAAACCAAAACCAAGTTTTGAAGCCTTGAAACTTTTCATAAAATGAAGTTCTTGTTTTCCAGCCAGCTCTACCCTCAAGTCCAGACTCCCACTTGCAGTGCAGAACCCAAACATTAGGAGGACATGATGGTCTCCTCAGAAATTGGCAATTAAACCAAGTGGAGCGGTTGTAAACAGAGAAATGAGAGAACATCAAAGGAAATGTAGAGTTGCATGTAGTTTGCCAAAAATGATTTAAAGAGAGAACTTAGCAATGAGATCTCCTAGAGATAAGATAGATGGAGAGGAAAGAAAGAGCCAAGGACAGAGCAGAAGGGAAGTAAAATTTATTCCTGGTGAAGGTCTTAAGAGATCCTGGATCTCAATTATATATGCAAAGAAGGAAAGCCAAGAGAACAAGTTACTGTCCAGAAGAACCAGACAAGGGCATGTCTACATGGTCAGGTAATGTGCTCTATGTGGGTGTAATTTTTAAAATGCACTAACAAGTTGCTCATAGTCAGGTGTATACTCTGCCGGTGCACTTTAACGGAGTGCTGTTTCAAACTGTACTATGTTTGAGTGTACTAAGGAATCTATAGTGCACACTAGTAGGGTCTCCCCAGACCAATTAATGCACAACATGTTGGTGTACTTTAGAAATCACACCCCTACAGAGCACATTACCTCGCTGTGTAGACAAGCCCTAAAACCTCCCTTCAGTTAATGCACTTCAGGCAAACTTTTTGGCTTGAGAGCCACATCTGGCTATGGAAATTGTATGGCAGGCCATGAATGCTCACAAAATTGGGGGTTGGGATGTGGGGCCGGAAATGAGGAGTTCAGGGTGCAGGAGGGGGCTCCAGGCTGGGTCAGGGGATTGGGGTGCAGGGGATAAGGGCTCTGGGGTGGGGCTGGGCATGAGGGGTTTGGGGTGCAGGAGGGTGCTCCAGGCAGTGCTTATCTCAAGCAGCTCCCAGAAGCAGCAGCATGTCCCCCCTCCAGCTCCTACGTGGAGGGGCAGTCAGGCAGCTCTGCATGCTGCCCCATCCACCGGCGCTGCTCCCACAGCTCCCAGAAGCAGCGGCATGTCCCCTCTCCAGCTCCTATGCAGAGGCATGGCGCTGGCCAGGCAGCTCTGCATGCTGCCCTGTCTGCAGGCACTGCTCCCACAGCTCCCGGCCAATGGGAGTGGCAGAGCCAGCACTTCGGGCAAGGGCAGCGTGCAGAGCCCCCTGGCTGCCCCTATGTGTCGGAGCCGGAGGGGGGACATGCCGCTGCTTCTGGGAGCTGTGTGGAGTGGGGCAAGCCCCCGACCCCGCTCTCCAGCTGGAGAGCCAGAGCGGGGCAAGCCCTTGACCCCATTCCCTGGAGGGAGCTTGAGAGCTAGATTAAAAGGTCTGATGGGTCAGACACGGCCCACGGGCTGTAGTTTGCCCACCCGCGAGTTAAGGGCATCTTCAAAACTGAAGAAACTACAGTAGTAATAATATGGCCAAACAGACAATGAGAAGTCAAAGATGGAATCCCCTAGAACAGAAAAGCAATGGATAGAAAGAGAAATTACAAAGTAAATAAAGACAGAGAAAAATAAGTCTTTGCCAAACTCGGACAATCATATCTGGCCAAAGGTAAGTAGGATTGGTGACACAGAATAAATTACTGAGGCCAGGACAGGTTTGATGTTCTTTTCAAGTTAAGTAGCAGATACTAAATGTTGTAAAAATATGCTTTTCCAAAGGTCAAAGAGCTGTGTACTTAGAGTACCAGAGGTACTGTGGATTCCTCTCTTTCATTATTTTACATTTAACAAAAAAATGTCATTGTATTCTATACATATAAAAGGTCTTATTGGAATAAATATAGCAGAGTATACTATTCATATAGAATAATATGTTTGGCAAACTTAACCTTTTATTTTTTTATAAGTTATCTGCAAACAGATAACAATATCCACCAATTAATTTGTTTGTTCAAAAACCGTCTAAAAATTTTATGGAAACACCTCAATAAACTATTTAGTTTGGCTATTGCTTTGAATATTCCAAATTTGAATTGTTTCCACTAGCTTGATAATTAGGGCCCTACCAAATTCATGGTCCATTTTGGTCAATTTCACAGTCCGAGGATTTTAAAAATCATAAATTCAATGATTTCAACTATTTAAATCTGAAATTTCATAGTGTTGTAATTGTAGGGGTCCTGACCCAAAAAGGAGTTGCGGGGGGTGGCAAGGTTATTTTAGAGGGGGTCACGGTATTGCCACCCTTATTTCTGCTCTGCCTTCAGGTCTGGGCAGCTGGAGAGTGGTGGCTGCTGGCTGGGAGCCCAGCTCTGAAGGCAAAGCCGTCGCCAGCAGCAGTGCAGAAGTCAGGATAGCATGGTACAGAATTGCCACCCTTACTTCTGCGCTGCTGCCTACAGAGCTGAAGGCAGCAACGCAGAAGTAAGGGTGACATGGTATGGTATTGCCACCCTTATTTCTCTGCTGCTGCTGGCTTCAGAGCTGGGCACCTGGCCACCAGCCGCCACTCTCCGGCTGCCCAGCTCTGAAGGCAGCACAGAAATAAGGGTGGCAATACTGTGACCCCCGCTAAAATAATCTTGCGACAGCCCTCTGCAATTCCCTTTTGGGTCAGGACCCCCAGTTTAAGAAACGCTGGTCTCCCCTGTGAAATCTGTATAGTATAGGGTAAAAGCACACAAAAGACCAGATTTCCCCTTGGGGCGGGGGGACCCAGATTTCACGATCCATGACACATTTTTCAGGGCCATGAATTTTGTAGGGCCCTATTGATAATGTTTCTAATCCCTGATTGGTGGAGTGAAATGTCCAGAATCAGACTTCCCATGAAAAATATTTGTGATTACAAATTCATCATGGTTTGCTTTGTGAATATTCTACAATATTTGCACAAAATTCACTGTTTTGGTTATTCCTCCCAATGGACTGAGATTCAAAGAAGGTAAACAGTTAAGTAGTGAGTTTGTTTAAAAGCTAAAACAAGGTTTGCTTTTCTTCCTTTTGTGTGTGCGCACATCCCGCCCACCCCACCATTCACCCATTTCTACTTCATAGATTTTAAGGCTAGGAAACCATTTTGATGATTGGGTCTGATCCGCATAAACACAGGTGGTTATCTTCACTCTTCCACATCTCTATTTTAAAAAGAAAAACTGATCAAAATAGTAATTGTTATTTTTATTACCCTACATGAAATATTGGGAAGCTCTTTTGTTATACAGCATTTTGCTCACTAAAACTGATATCCTACCACAACATCTGTTATGTGAATAATTTTTCATTGACTGGATGAAGACAACGAAAATAAAAGTCCACAACTAAACTAGCAATGCTTTGCATGTATTTTTAGTACACTGCACCCACAACTGTCTAAAATTAATTAGTGCTTAAATGAAAGTTGCCTGATATCAGACTACCAGACTCACTTTTTCTAATATCCACCCTGGCTTTCAATTTAGAATCAAAAAGCCAAGAACTGAAAAGCAGGGATGTCATAAATGATTTATGGACATCCTACTTTTATGTAGGGTACATTTGTTATTCCACTTGATGCATCCATATGTAATTCATTCATTATTGAAAGACTCATGTTGCAGTTATTTCATAAAGGTTATATCCATTTTCAGAGAGTTTCTCAGCAATTACATTTGAAAGCTAAACAGTCAATGACTACTTAAATTTAGCATATGGATTTCGAATATATCATGTATTGTAATATTACAAGTCTGTGCTTTCTAGTAAGATAAATCTAGAAAAAAATAAACAAAAACAAGATAAGTAAACTTATTTCTTTCTATTTCTGAACATGGAGGTGTATTGTATTTTCAAGTGAATGTTCCCTTGTCCTAAACAGGTGTAGGGACAGTAGGTGCAAGAGGTGTTCCTAATGCTGCTCATCCATTTGCTAACTATTCATATTACAGCAATTGCTAGCTACCCAACCAAAATCGCAGCCCTATTGCCATAGGTACTGTGCAAAGATATAGTAAGAGACAGCTCTTGGCCAAAGAGCTTACAACCTAAATTCAAGATGAATGCAGGGAAGGTGGGTGAAAAAAAAGAAAGAAAAAATGTTAAATAAATTATTAATTTGCCATTGAATTTGATTGCTTCTCTTTCCCACACCTGTACTAACCATCACTGAAGCTAAGTAGGTAGATTCACATCTACTTTCAGCACCCTTCCCGAGTCAGCCTGTCAGAGGGTACCAGAGAACACTGTATGCTTTGTGTTCTGGTTGCACATCACCTTCACCTTGAGACAAAGACTTTCTGTTCTATACTGTTTCCAGGCTTAGTTTACTAGATGAATGAAAGGTCCCTAAATAATGAGGCAGTAGTTTAGGCCATTCTGCTGCTGGCCCTAAATACCCATATTTTTCATGGCCTGTCAACTAAGAGCATCAGATAAACATAAACTGTGTAATACCTAAATTTGAAGCATCATTACCATCTGTGTATATGTAATTATTAGCATCCAGAACTGTGCTCTCATTTAGCCACTATATTAGATACAACATAAAATAAGGCACATTATTAGCAAATTGGCCAAACAATGTATAACTGTATGAACACCACAGCACTACCGACCATAATAAAAATGTTCATTTTTTCTGTGAAAGCAGGTTTTAAAATGAAGAACATTATTAATATAATTAGCCTCAACAAAGGGATAACCCCTTATTTTCAGCCACCAACACATGCTAATAGAAACAGGATAATGGGCAATCAGTGAAAAGAAATCCAGTAAATGACATTGTGTCTCTCAGACAAAAGAGTTTAGCACATCATAAATGTTAAAATCTTTGTATTGTCTGTGATTAGTCCTACAGTGATGTACATGATCATTACCAAAGACAATGCACATGTGCAGCTAAAGCTGCATGAAGTAGGTATTCCAATAGCCTTCTCCAGCAGGTGATAAAGGCTGAAAATGTAAAGTCTGTTTCAATTTGTATTTAAATAAACACAGCTACAATACAGCAACAGCCAGCCCCTACACTTTCTAATGCTTTTATGTTATTATAAATGCTTCATGTGTAGCCGCAATATTTTCATGATGCTTTTACCACATACAGGGACTAGAAGAATTTTATCAAATTGGTCCCAGACTCCCAAAGTATTTTCCGCCAGCTTATTATGGAGCAGAGCCAAATGAGAATTAGCTCCATTACAGACTGTCAGTCATGAATGACCTTCAAAGGAAGGGCAGCAGAAGGGTAAAACAACATTACTTAAGCACTTATAAGAACAAAATAAAGACAAAGGTTCAGTACCTCTATGCATACCTCCCCTGGGAGCTCACCATTCCTGTAACCATTACGCTCCTGCAGGGCTTTCAAAAAAGGTTTCAATGTGATACCCATGTGATAGCTTTTAAACGCATTCAAGCTGTCCCTCTCAGCTGTGCTCAGTTCCAGAATCCAGTATTGTTCATTTAAACACACTTTGGCCACATACAGTTTGGTCACTCTCCATTATGCCAAAGTGCACAAATATTTGATCTTTAAGGAGCCAAAGGTTCATCCTCAAGATCCTCTTCTACCTCCTAATCTTTGGCTTCTATAACTCAAAATAGCATCATATTTTAAAATAAAATATTGCAGGTTGACAGCTTCATACTAAAGTGAGTAGATGAGATATTTTCTTTTTTAAAAAGCCATGCTAAAATTGTTACATTATTAACCTTTAAAAGATGACTAACTTGTCTGTGTGTGTATATATCAATCACACAGTTATCTGTTGAGGGCCCTAGAGAAAATTATCTAAAGTGAAGAAACCAAGGGAATAGTGCAAGGGCTCAACTGCCAGATCCAAGAAAATGTTTACTGATAAGAAAACACATGTTGTCTCATCATCTGAGTGCCCTTTCTCTGCCTTTTCAGTGGTGGTGTAAGGGAATTTGGGTTTTCACAAAGACAACTCTCTAAGGGCTCTAACAGAGATGAATAAAAGGCTCTCTCTGTGCTTCCTCACTGTTCATTCCTCAAGTAGACCAGTGTGCCGTACATTTTTATTTGAGACAGATGGTAACTTTGGGGGGGGGGGGAGAAGGAGGAGGGGCTCATTATCCTGAGTGCCTTTGGAGATCTCACTCATTGGTGAGTTAGGATTAGGGCACCTGTAGTGTGGATATAGCAATTTGGAACCTGATACAACAGAATGCTGCCTCCCTTACTCTGTTTTAGGGGGTAGTGAGGTCATCAGCTTTTATAGGAGAAACACTGATCAGATCGTGGCAGATATAAGACCATTTGAAATTTGCACTTGATTTATTCACCAAGGGCAAAAATCTGCTACTACTGCCATGCAAGGTCCCCTTTTACAGGGAAGCAGGGTGGTTTCAATCCACAAGGGATCTGGGGGGCCAGAAGCGTGGACCACACTAGACTCAGGCTCCTTAGGTAAGGGAACAGACAAGGCTAAGGGAGGGGACAAGAAGACCTACCTCTTTTATTTACTCTTACAGCCAAATCTTCATTCTCAACCCAAATAGCTAGGGTAGGCACTAGCTAGATGCACAGGTGCAGGAGGAAAGGTAATCTACTCCCCCCTACCTTCCCAAAGACTACTGAAGCCCAATGGCTAAAATGGCTCTCTATACCACTTATATGCCCTGGCCGTGAGTGCTAAGGAAGAAGGCCCTGAAGTGCTAAACAGCGGATCCTCTATCCCCTCCCTTGGCCTTGACTGGCCCCTATCAAACTGCACATGGGGAGCCCCAGTGCAGTGTGGGTCCATGATGCCCACCCCCCTTTATGGACTGAGACCACTCTGCCCCCACTATATATACACATATAGCTAGTAATTACAATCTAAACATCTATTTGTTGTTTTTTTTCAGTTCACCTTTAAGAAAAAATTAAAAGACAGAATTCAAAAGACAACCAGGGGCCCAATCTTGAAGTCCTTATTCAGTTTCCATTTAATTCATATTCATGAACATCTCCAAGTAACTTCAATGGGAGTTTCCCTTAGTAAGAAATGAAGGAAAAGTGAGGAAGAACTTGGCAATTTCACAAAAGATGCTGAGCTGGGCATTTAGAAAGAAAGGTTACCACTCTGTTCTGTGCAAAACTCAAATTGAAACAAAAAAGAAAATATACTCTGGATTATTATGAGTGACCTGTTCAGACTCCCAGCACTCAGCTAATCAGTTAAAGAATTTTGTGTTCTGGACTATCCCACCACTAGCCTTCTATTAACATTTTCCAAGGAAGATGACAAAATAAAAATAAATGTGCCCTGTGAAGGTTTTAGTGCACATTACTGCCTCAGAATCTTTCCTGACATCTTCCACAAAGACTGACCGCAAACACAATGCCATGATAATGGCTCAGCATGCAATTATCCCTGCTGAAGCACATAGAAGGAAGCAGAAAGCAAATGAGGACAACAAATGCAGACTCCCCAAACTTCTTTGTGCAAATAAAATCCAGAAGGACAGAGCTGAAAAGGAGCTGGAGGCTATTAAGGGCTACTTGTAAAGCATGCTGCAGATATGTTATGCCTTGTACAATTACTCAAGATAAAGATAAGTAATGGGGAACATTAATCTTTTATTAGAGGGTGGACTTAGGGTTTGAGGGCAAAATGTTTTGAAGGTTTGATGAGAGAGAAAGTATTCAGGCCCAAGGCAGACAGACGTAAGTGGACACACCAGGAAAGTGATTACACTCACATGAATGGAGTGATTGATAAAACTGTCCTCATTCTTACTGTATGACTAACATGTACTGCTCTTTAGCAATTCAGCACTGTAATAATGAAAAAGTCTCAGAACTTCACTATGTATCAATGCAATACTTGTCTGACAAATGAAACAAACAAAGGATAAAAACATGATCTAAGAAATGAAAGATCCATTTTCCTCAGATGGACCCATCTAATTTCTTTCAGAGTTCACAAATTTGAGTCCTCAAAAGGCCTGTTCAAGAAGTCATTGCCGAGATGCAATATTTTATTTATTACCCCTTCACTCTCCATGGTGCCACTTCTCTTAAGCTTGCAATATCAGGACTCTGCTGTTAAGTGACATCTGACTTTCTGTCATGCTTCAGAGGCTAAAGCTTAGCTTCTTGCCCCACAGTTGGCCAAGCTGCCAGTTTATGGATGACTAGTTCTCCTGAGCACCATTGCATTTTACCTTCTTTTTCATTCTACATATTAATAGGCTTTAACCCTCTGAGAAAAGTTCTGCTCCTTCTTTATAGGGTTCTTAGAGTCAATGGACTTGTTGCACTTTGCTGAACAGGGGTACAAGATATGGGGAACTCCCCAGCCTACGGGAAGGGGTGGGGGAAAAGAGTGCCCTCTGAGCAGCCAGGAGAAACAATATTGTAGTGTTGCCAACTCTCATGATTTGATTGCGAGTCAAAGGATTTTGCTGCCTGCTGGAGGAGCTGTCACAATGATGCAAAAAGCTCCTCTGATCCTGTGATTTTCAAGGCTGGGTGGAGCTCTGTGTGAGAGCCTCAGGGCTAAGGACACAGATCTGTCCTGCCACTGAGCCCTGCCTTCACATATGGCCCTACAGCAGAGAGAGAGCTCTGGAGGAGCTGGAGGCAGGGGGTAAGGGAATTGGTGCTGCTGGGTTCCAAGCCGAGAAGTCCTAGAGCAGCAGGAGGAAGAGAAATGATGCTGCTAAGTCAAGACAGTAATAGGAAATAGATGGCATTTCCCCCATCTTAGGGGTGAGGAGACAGTAAATGGAGTCTCTGCTTGGGAGCCTGGGGAAGGTGGTGCATTAAAAGCTGACCTTTCAACCTGGAATTAGCACCCACACATTGGCAGAGGATTAGAGGGGAGTTAAAGTCAAAAGAGACCAAAACCAATTTGATGTAAAAAAAAAAATCATGCTGGGAGGGGGAACCTCAACTAATGAGGGTCTGACTCATGATTTTTGATCTCTTCAGGTTGGCAATACTGTGCATATTACCGTTGTGCTCACACTGTCTGGCTGGAATCAGGATCTCATTGTGCTAGGTGCTGTACACACACAAAGACACTATTACTGCCTTAAAGAGCTTACAGTCTAATTTAGGATGAGATGTGACAAGGGAATGGGACAAACATGGAGCAGGAAGAGGGGAAGGAGGGTGTCAGTAACAATCTCCATATTTTCACACATTCTGTAATAAACATGCTGACTCATTATTTGGCACCTTCCCTCATCCCTGAACCAGCTGGAGGGAAAGGGATTGACCAGCTCTGTGTTACCCAGTTCAACATCTTGCCAGGAGAGAACTCCACAATGCCTAGAGAGCAGCAAAAGGAAGTAGCAAAGGGAAGTAGGAAGTGGAGAAAGAGCCAGATACTGCTTATGGGAAGCAGCAGCAGGCTGGAGGCCAGGGGCCCAACAGTAGCAGGAGAATCCTGGGGAGCAGCCTGCAAACAGGAGAAGGAAGGGTCTAGGACAGCTAGAAGATGCTGGGGCAGCCTATTGGCAGAAGCCATTATTGGAGTACTTTGCTGGGACTCATCAAGGTGTTAGAACCTGTAGGGCCTAGCAGCTGGAACACATGCAATTCTAGCCCTTGGATAACAGTACACCTGCCACAATACCACAAACTCGGAGCTGCTTGGGAAAGAGTGGAGTTTTCTGGTAACATTTCAAAATAAAACAAGCCTTTTTTTAATTTCAGAGAAATTATCTGAGGTTTTTTTTTATGGGAAAAGTTCACTCTAAATGAAATTTTTCCACAAAAAATGTTTCGCGGGGAAAAAATAGTTTACAAAATGTTTTCAGCCACCTCTACACATAGTATGTCAGAACAAAGGCTTCTTACCACAGCACTCCAGCATCTCCACTGAGTGGGGACAATTACAGGTCCAAATCATTGACAAATATTGTTGCTGGGCTCCCCCAGGACCTAACCCGTTTGGTTGGCTGATTTCCTGCAGGTATAGCAGCAAAACTGGGACTCAAGGAGGTATTTGAAGGAGGAGAGTGTAGTAGCTTACAGACTAGTTCAGAGGGAACATTCCATGTAGAAGGCACGACTTAGAAGAAGGGATGAAGAATTAGAAAAGCAGGCATCATTAGCAGAGAGGATGTGATGGGGCAATGAAATAAAACACAAGAGCATATAAATAGGGAGGAGTGTTGTAGTAGCTGGGCAAGGTACTAACAAACTTCAACAGGACTTTATTTTTTAAAGTGAAAACCTCTTTTCCAAGCTGCTGCTGCTGCACCCTCAGTAGCTCTCCCTCAGCCTCTTCAACTCTTCCCCCATCCTTTCTGTTTCCTGTCCTTTCAGACTCCCAACAGCCCAATTCTAATAATTACAAGCAACATCTAAACACCACATTGTGTCGTCTCTTAAGAAACTCTCCCAATTACAATAAACATTGTTGTTCTAACCACAGGAACAAATAGGAAACAAGGCACTATACTGTTGACAGAAATATTACACTAAAAACACTATAGATACTACATAATATAGTCTCTAGTCCAGACAGGTGGTTGTCCGGGTCTGACAGGCCGTCTCTCAAGCCCTGGTTCCAGTGCAATGTCTTGTTGTGTTGATACTATGGTGAATTCATCCAATGCAGACTGGGTGTTGGCATAATCTCCTCTTGGTGCATAGGCAGGTGTGAGATAAGAAGCATTCCATACCTGCCCATCAGAAAGTTGATAGGTGTAAGGTCCCTTCTTCTCTATGATTTTAAGAGAAGCTGTGAATTTATGGTCCCCTTTGTGTAAAATTCCAGATTTTCATATTCTAATGTAAGAACCACACTGAAACTTTGGTTCCTTAGCACCCCGCTGCTTGTCTGTGAAAGCCTTAGACTTTGCTTGGTTCTGTTCAACTGTTTTTCTCACATCATCCTCAGCTGGGGCCTCAGGTCGTGCCTTTAACAATCCAGAAATGTTCCGTTTAGTATTCATCTGTTTCCCATGCAGTAACTCTACGGGTGATCTTTGCGTTGTGGCATGTCATGTAGCCCGGTATGCCTGCATGAAATCAGTAGTGAAGGTTATCCACAATCACCCTTCCAGTTTAGCATTTGTAAACTCTCTGTTAAACCGTTCGATTTCCCCATTGGCTTGAGGGTAGTATAGGGACGACCTTCTGTGTAAAATGTTCCTCTCTGCTAGAAAAAAGTTTCAAACTCCAGGGAAGTAAATTGACTACCATTATCTGAAACCAGTTCTTTGGGGTTACCTTCCCTGCTAAAAACTGAAGAGAGGAACTTAATTACTGTAGCAGAAGAGATTTGCGATGTAAATGCTACCTCAGGCCATTTACTGAAATAGTCTATTAAAGTGATGGCATAATGGCAGTCAATTGGAGCAGTATCAAAGGGTCCTACAATGTCAATCGCCACTTCTTCCCATGCAGATTCAGGAAGAGGAACAGGCTGTAATGGAGGGGTACATGTAACTGCTGTCTTATCATGCATTTGGCAAGTGACACAGGATTTTATGAAAAAGGAAAAGGAGTACTTTTGGCACCTTAGAGACTAACAAATTTTTTTGAGCATAAGCTTTCATGAGCTACAGCTCACTTCATCGGAGTGAAGTGCTTCAGTTTGAGAGTCCATCCCTGGCCACCAATACAGATCCCGTAGTCGTTGTTTGGTTCGGACAATTCCTTGATGAGTATCATGTGCCAGGTGTATGAGTTCTTCTGGCACAAGTAGCTGGTGTGTACCTCATAGCACACAGCCATCAAGCAAAGAAAGTTCATCCCGAATTCTAAAATAAGGCAGCAAAACTGAGTCAAGGTTTTTAGGGTTACTGAGCTCTTTGCCAGAAATTCCCGTAGTTTTTGTTGAATTGGACACGCTGAACAAGCAGCTTGAAATTGTTCTCTTGTAACTGCAGTGAGAGCGCTTGTAATAAGCGCAACTACTACATCCTATCCTCCGGTGGACCATCTGGTGAAGGCAAAGGCAGGCGAGAAAGGCAATCAGCTACCACATTTTGGTTTCCAGGCTTATATTCCAGTTCATAATTGAAAGAGAGTAGTCTTGCAGACCATCGAGCAATACGGTATCCTGCTCTTCCCAGTCCTTTTGTGGTGAGCAGCATCGTCAAAGGGCTGTGGTCTGTGCGTAACTTGAATGTGCGGCCCCACAGGTAGAGTTCTCCATTTTTCAGTAGTCCAGACATAAGCAAGTGCTTCTTTTTCGACTGTAGAATATTTTCTCTCAGCATTACTTAGTGTCCTTGAAGCAAATGCAACAGTCCTCTCTGTGTTGTCCTCATGAAGTTGTGTGAGGACAGCCCCAAGTCCATAATCAGAAGCATCAGTTACAATTGTGGGCAATGCAGGACTGAATAGTGCAAGTACTGGACTATGTACAATCAAGTCTTTCACCGTTTCGAAACTAGCTTGTGCATCGGTTGTCTACACTAAAGTTGAACTTCCCCGTTGTAATTCCCGTAACTGTTCAATGACAGAAGCATAATTGGGAATGAATTTTGCATACGAAGAGGTAAGACCCAAGAAGGGAACGTAAGGTTTGCAAATCTGTTGGAGGAGGAGGATTTGAAATTACCAGGATATGAGCCAGATCAGGTTTTAGTCCAGCCTGTGAAATTGTATGCCCCAGAAAGGAGAGTTCAGTTTGTCTAAATTTGCATTTGGACCTATGGGCTTGAGGCCTGCTTTGCTGACGCAGTTTAGTGCAGACTGAAGGTTATTGTCATGCTCCTCTGAAGTATTTCCAAACATGATAATATCATCCAAATAGCACTGAACTCCATGCTGATTCTTCAAAATCAATGACATCATTTTTTGGAAGGCACTTGGGGCTGATGCGAGACCGTATGGAACATGTTTAAAATGAAATAGTCCATCATGTAATAAATGCTGTGAGGTCTCTGTTATCTTCATGCAACATAACCTGGTGGTATGCGCTCTGAAAATCAAGAGTAGAAAACATCTTTGCTCCATGGAGTTCTGCAAATACTTCTTCAATGTGAGGAAGAGGATGGTTGTCAAACACAATAGCTTTATTTGGCTCCCTTAAGTCCACACAAAGGTGAATGCCTCCACCTTTCTTCTGCATCACTACTATAGGTGAAACCCATTCCGAGGAGTCGATCTCTTCAACAATGTCCTTTTGAATAAGTTTTCTAAGTTCCTCTGAAACAGCTTCCCTGACTGAAAATGATAAGCACTGTAATTTCTGTCGTTCAGGCATCACATTATTCCGCATTTTAACTTTATGCAGAAACCCATGAGCAGAGAAGGATTTCTCCTCAACCTGGTGTTGGGTCCCAGCTGAAACTGGTGTGTGTACCGCAAGAGTGCTTTGCTGAGGAAGATCAATTCATCCACTAACTACCCTGAGATTTAAAGCAGCCAATAAATCTCGGCCAAAGATAGGAGTGCCGTTGTGGACGATGTAGAACTTTGCAGTTACACAGCAATCACCAAAAGTAACTATTGCTGGCAGGCAGCCACGTACTGGAATATGGTTTTTCAAATAGCACACCAAGTGAAGTTTGGGTTCAGTAAGAGGTACATCTTTAAAGTAATGCAAATAGATGGAATCAGGTAGTATAGATACTGCTGAGCCAGCGTCCAACATTAGCTGAATAGAGTGTGGTTTGCCTGAGGGTACGGCAGAAACATTTACCATGCACTTTATTTGTTCTGGAATATGTGCAGTAGTGATTTTGTCCACGCTCAGCACAGTAACAGCTGGTATTGTAACTGCATGAACCTGTTGATTGAACTGGCTGCTGTGACATACTTTAGCAAAATGCCCAATCTTTTTGCAGTGATTGCACTGAGCTACTTTTGCCGGACATCCTGTGTAGCTTGCAAGGTGTTGTGGGGATCCACAGCAAAAGCATGCTTTTACTGTATTTTGAATTTGCTGATTTGGTGGTTTTTCATTAGTTTTCCTCTTGCAGTTGTGTGTCTGCAGCGATAGTGAACTTTTCTGCAAAGGAGTCGCAGCCTGGACTGTGCCTCCTGTATCCATGTCCATTATTCTGGCTTCAGCTGTAGCTGACTCAATCTGGGGAGCAACGGTTATTGCTTTTTCTAGTGTAAGTTGTGGTTCTAGAAGTAAACGTTCTCTTATATGAAGCATGGTTGTTTTTTCAATGAGCTGGTCTCTAATCATCTCATCCGCCGTATTCCCAAAGTCACAAGTTACAATCAGACTCCACAGGGAAGCAATATACTGCATTATAGGCTCCCCTAGTTTCTGGTCATGCTGGCAAAATCTGTAGCGATTAGCTACTACATTCACTCTTGGTACAAAAAAGTTCTTTAATGCAGTGAGTGCAGTCTAATATTTATCGTCTGCAAGGGGAAAAGTGTAACATGTACGCTGCCCTTCTGCTCCAAGGCAGTGGATTAGCAGAGCATGCTTTGGTGGGCGGGGGAGGGATAGCTCAGTGGTTTGAGCATTGGCCTGCTAAACCCAGTGTTGCGAGTTCAATCCTTGAGGGGGCCATTTAGGGATCTGGGGCAAAAATTGGGGATTGGTCCTGCTTTGAGCAGGGGGTTGGACTAGATGACCTCCTGAGGTCCCTTCCAACCCTGATATTCTATGACTCTATGACTTTCTTACTTCAGAAATCTCTGTAGCACTGATTGCAAGCAGATAAGTCTCAAGCATATGGATCCAGACAGTAAAAGCAATTGGAGGCTCACCTGGGCTTTGTAGAAAGGGTGCAGGTGGGTTCAGAGGCAGAAGATCCATCCTCGTCACCAAAATGTTGTAGTAACCAGGCAAGGTATTAACAAACTTCAACAGAACTTTATTTTTTAAAGTGAAAACCTCTTTTCCAAGCTGCTGCTGCACCCTCCGTAGCTCTCCCTCAGCCTCTTCAACTCCTCCCCGCTCCTTCCTGTTTCCTGTCCTTTCAGACTCCCAACAGCCAGTGCTCCCAATTCTAATAATTACAAGCAACATCTAAACACCACAAGGAGCAGAGCTGTAAAGGCCTTGAAGGTGAGGGTAAGACGCTTGAGCTTGATGCAGTGGGAAATGGGGAACCAATAGAAGCATTCAGAGGGTGCATGTGCCTATGGGCAGATCAACAAGCAAGGAAAGACGATTTCAAGAACTGAATTTTGTATGCGTTGACATGGGGGCAACATGGGTATCGGGGTGACCAGAGGGGAGGCAGTGACAGCAATTGTGAGAGGAGGCTGGAGTAATGGTGACAGCGCAGCTCCACTATGGCTCCACAGCTTCACAGAAGGATTCCATCTCCAACCTCCCACCTACGGGAGCTGTGCACTGTGGAGAGGATATCCAGATTTCCACACCCACCTCAAAAGTTTGGCCAGACCACATCTCTTCCTGGTTCTCAGATGCCCTATGAGATAGGAGACTCAACTGCTGATGAAAAAACACACTTGATGGCATGGACGAGCTACAGCACAAGGGGTTTAATTCTTTCAGCCCAGCACCAAAAACTATGGCTTGAGGCAGAGATCCTCCCTCACCGCTCATAGGGGTTGCCATGTTGCTGTAGAACTATTCCAGACTATAAGCAGCTGGCAAACGGCCTTCAATTTATTCCAGTATCCAGCACACTCCAGAGAGAGTTAGCAGCCTTTTTCCTTAGTGAGGATTAAGCATACCTGAAATGGAATTCAGAGCCAGAGAGATGAGGACAAAGCGAACAGTGCTCCACACTGCTGTACTGACTTGAGTCCAGTCACACAAAAGGAATTCTTGGACACATAATTGGAACTTTGAGCCACTGCCTGTGAGTCTACAAAATGCAAGTGACACATACACACAAAAACACACTGGTCTTGCCTTTTTCTTGGAAGTGGAATGAGAACAGGAGATAAGGAAATTCCCACCAATCTTACCTGTGCCTGTGTAACCCACACACCTTCCGGGTGAGGTGTTCTGTCCCATCTAGTGGCACCAAGACCACTTAGAGAGAGAATTAAATGAGTCTGCCCTACAGCCTTAGCTAAGAGGCAGTTGGCTTTTAGCTTATGTGGTAGAGGCTCATGCACTAAACTCCAGAGATCCTTGGTTCGATCCTGCCTGCCGACAACCAGGGTCTGTCAGTATTACAAGTGGGGGCTCATCCCGGATTTCAACTGCGAAGTCTCTGAAGCTCGGGACGCGCTTCCTCAGCTAGGGGAAGTAGGTAACCCACACAACTTCTGGGTGTGGTGTTCTGTCCCATCTAGTGGCACCGACACCACTTAGAGAGACTTAAAGGAGTCTGCTCTACAGCCTTAGCTAACAGCCGGTTGGCTTTTAGCTCGTGCACTAAGTTCCAGGTTTGATCCCACCCGCTGACGACTGAGGTCTGTCAGTGTTACACCTGCAAAGACAAAAAGAAAGGGAAACTAAAGGCTACGGGTAAGTCACTGATATGAAGGCTGATTTTTATCTAACACTAGTGTTAATTGGGAATAACTCCAATAAACTCAGTGGAGGTGAGTTACATTGATGTAAAATGAATGCAATTAAGAGAAGATTCATGCTTATTGAAACTATTATTTTGTAAGGTACAGGACTTTACAGTGATGAGCATGGTACAAATTAAGGGTCAGACAGATTTTGGCATTTGTGAATACAGTGTGCAAGAGATGAAGGAGGAAAGGAAAGAGTGAATGCAATGACCAAATGCATTAGCTTTTCATCTCCTGAAACCTGAAGGCAAAACACTTTGTAGGAAACAAGTGAAAATGCATCTGATAGTCTCAGCTCAATCTCTAATGGACATTTATTGGCATCACAAAACCAATCAAACACCACAATGCATTTGTTAGTCAGTCTGGGAGAGACTCAGGACTGAATAAGCAATTGCCCTTTCAACTTGAGGAACCAACAACATAGCTAAAGGCTGGAACAAAAAGGGTCAGCAAGTATAATACAGCAAACGTTTCTGTTTGCCCTAAATGATCAAAACCCCAAAGACACAACAAGCAGCAAATGCTGGTTATAGACAGAAAGGAAATGTTAGAGTTAACAAGCTTTGGCACAGCTCTGAGAAGACACCTGTAGACCCCCGGCTAACCTGACTAATCAATGCTATTAGTCCTTCACTTTTTCTTCCAAGTTCCCCCCAAACAGGGTTTAAATTACTCAAAAGTGTGCCAGACAGCTGCATGTTTAATAATAAATAAGTGTTTATCCATGTACTATTTCTGCCTTCTGTGTACTGCATTGACCCCGGTGGCACTCACCTTGAGCATATACTAGTGGTTCTCAAACTTTTGCATTGGTTATCCTTTCACACAGCAAACCTGAGTGAGACCCGCCCTTAAACATAAAAATTGTGGTTTTAATTTATAACACTATTATAAATGCTGGAGGCAAAGTGTGGTTTGAGGGTGGAGGCTGACAGCTCGCAACCCCCCATATAATAACCTTGTGACCCCCAGTTTAAGAACCCCAAGCATATACTTTACACATGCAAAACTCTGAATAATTGCATCTCAGTTTGGAGAATCAAGAGGGAAATGAACAAATGCTCAAACAAACCCTGAAAATATGCATTTTGTTTGATAAATAAATAGCTTTTCCAGTTACAAAATAAACCCTGGTGAATAGGGCACTTAAAATACAGTCCTGTGAGAAACAAGTAATCCCTTACATAAAACCATCAATCAGCTGTTCTCATGTGTTTTCTGGTATTGCTTAAAGGAGCATATGGCCTAATAGTCAGACTGGATCTGTGAGGCATAGTTATACAACAGCCAAAGCCCCTGTAAAAGCTCTTGTTTTGCCCCTATTGTTCCTTAAAAAACAAACAAAAACACTAGAAGCATAAGATAAGGCAAGCATTTTCCTGTGATAGAAAGCCTCAAGTTATATAACATTTACCTCCTCTTCCTTCCCCAGATAAACATGCACAGCAATTTCCCCAGGTTCATTGCAAAGATAACCCATGAATGCAACTCTTTTATTGAAGGAGTCCCAAAACAACTCCTTTGCACACAGAATTCTTGGCTTCACAACATGCTTCAAGGAATCAGCTGTATGTGGGTGAAACTTTGTTTGTTAGATGGTCTTTTTCTAACATAGAATTTCACCTTCTAATAATTCTACATTCCTGGTACGGTCACTCTTCTTCTCTGCCCTTACTACGCAGAAAATTAAATTTAAACTGCTGAAATTTGACTGAATTTTGTTCCTTCTCCTCTGCAATAAACTGTGACTGTACTGATTTAGTTAAAAAATAACCCCCCTTTTCAAGCTTTCCTACTAAATCCCAACATGCATTAGGCAAGTAACTGGATTACAGGAAGCACTGACACTAGCAATTGCCCTTTCAAGTTGAGGAACCAACAACATAGCTAAAGGCTGGAACAAAAAGGTCAGCAAGTGCAATACAGCAAATGTTTGCCCTAAATGATCAAAACCCAAAAGACACAACAAGTAGCAAATGCTGGTTATAGACAGAGAGAATGCCATAAATGCATTCAAAACAAACCTAATCCTTTTCAAATGTCATTAATGCAGAAATTCATTTAGCATTAAATTCACAGAAGAAAACTCAGATGTGAAAAACCCTGCAAATAGCGATGTCTGATTGAATTCCAACAGGCACTTTGCAATGGAGCTGCCCGATGGTGGAAGGCATCCTCCAGGAAAATTCTTACAGTACGATTAAGCTCATTTGGATGTTGAATCTCTCAGCACTTCTACAGAAAGAGATATACTGTTCTGACTACCTCATGCTAAAAGACAACATTAAAATAACAGTTTCAGGCACTCCCACAGAAAGCTTAGTGAAAGCTGTCACGGCAAAGGCTGCTCAAATCACACTGTTGTGCCTAGAGCACAAATGGTTCTCGGTCAGAACAGAAGGTCTCAGAACAGTGGTAGATTCTTCATAGCACAAATGCAGCAGCAAGGCTCTGGACTAAGGTCACAATGTACATTTAATAGGACAGTTATATAAGAACTGCCAATTGAAAACCTGTGTTATTCAGGTTTTTAAGTGACAAGGAGGCCATCCATTTGAAAGCATAGGTTCTCCCCGATCATTCATGTGTGGGCTCTCCATCCTGATGTGAGACTTGTGCATCTCCCAGAATTCATACAAGTTCCCTGTAAGATTCTATCACCTTTTAAGATGAATGGTGCTATACATACCATGCACCCGGGGCTTAATTTGCTTACACCTGCATGGGCAGCTGTATCCATGTGGGGGATTCACCTTCAGAAGACAACAAGCAGTGCTGCCAGGTGTCTGCTGGTTTCGGGGGTGGGGAAGGGGAAAGAAGCCTTAATTCGCAGCTAGACTTTATGGGAAACCTGCTGACTAAGGACACACTGAAACAATGTATCCATCAGCTGGCGTGGCTCCTCCTCCTACCTGACCAGCACCACTCCCTATTGGAACTGCACTAACAGTTGACATTCCTCCAGTGAAGTGAAGTTGTCAGCACTTTGAGCTACTCTAGCCCACTTCTATGTGCAAACTGGCATAACCCCAGGCTGACTCCTGTCCACTGCATATGTTACATACCTAGCACCGAACTGGAGTTACATAGGATGCAAATCAGCACAGAATCTGGCCCTTAGATGCTAATTTTCTGGAAATATATTAATAGTAATTGATAGTTTAGAATCGAAAACGCTTCATAAATCCAAATTAGCTCCTTCTGGTTCTCTTTTTCATCTTCTGTGACTCCAGCAGCTATCTGCATTCCATTTACCTCAACCAAATATGAGCAAATACTTAGTACATTCATCAGATGCACCTGAAATTTCTAGCAGGAGTCCAAGAGCCAAGACCTAGCCAGGAATCTTCATTTTGAAACATTCTCTGTGCTAAGATGCCAACATACTGTACAACAGGGTGACTTATAAAAATGCTTGTGTAAAAGAGTACAATATTGCAAAACAATTTACAGAATTAGTCATATATTTGTTGTAACCATTAGTCATATGGTTATATCCAAAACTTATTAATTCACAGTAATGACCAGGAGACCCACTGTGAATTGCTGAATTTTGTAAATTAGAAAATAAAGAGAAAATCTAGTCGCTTCCTCCTTGGTCAGACAGGGGGATCAGTTCTGCAGAAAAGGACCTGTGGGTTACAGTGGACGAGAAGCTGGATATGAGTCAGCAGTGTGCCCTTGTTGCCAAGAAGAACAATGGCATATTGGGCTGTATTAGTAGGAGCATTGCTAGCAGATCGAGGGAAGTGATTATTCCCCTCTATTCAGCACTGGTGAGACCACACCTGGAGTATTACATCCCGTTTTGGTCCCCGCATTACAGAAGGGATGTGGACAAATTAGGGAGAGTCCAGTGGAGGGCAAAGAAAATTATTAGGGGGCTAGGGCACATGACTTACTAGGAGAGGCTGAGGGAACTGGGGTTATTTAGTCTGCAGAAGAGAAGAGTGAGGGGTATTTGACAGCAGCCTTCAATTACCTGAAGGAGGGTTCCAAGGAGGATGGAGGTAGGCTGTTCTCAGTGGTGGCAGATGACAAAACAAGAAGCAATGGTCTCAAGTTGCAGTGTGGGAAGTCTAGGTTGGAGATTAGGAAACACTATTTCACTAGGAGGGTGGTGAAGCACTGGAATGGGTTACCTAGGGAGGTTGTGGAATCTCCATCCTTCGAGGTTTTTAAGGCCTGGCTTGACAAAGCCTTGGCTGGGATGATTTAGCTGGTGTTGGTCCTGCTTTGAGCAGGGGATTGGACTAGATGACCTCCTGAGGTCTCTTCCAACCCTAATCTTCTATGATTCTGTGACCTAGGTCTCATTCGATTCTACTGTACGGGGTGAGGGGCGCAGAATGGCGGTAGCTCCTGCAGAATGTGTGCAGCCCCTGTGTATGCCATGGAGGACAGCTCCACAAAGAGTATTTCCACACCTAAAATGGAGCAGGAGGGGAGGAGTGGGGTCAACCTGGTGGATCATGACTATATGGCTCCACTGGCTGTATGGCAGGGAGCAGCAGCTTAGGGGCTATTCCAGTCTGTGACAATCACTGAGCTGTTTCATTGGCACTTTGCTATCTTCTCCCCAGCCTAGCTCCTGTAGAAATCCCCAGCAGATGGCTCGGTAATCCAGAGGAAAAGAGTGCTAACTTGCGACTGAGAAAAGTTTTCCACAACTCCTATCACCATGCCAAGGGAAGGAGTTTCTTTTTAGCTCACCTAGTAAAGCTGCTGCCTGTCAAGGGTTGCATGCTTGGGTCTCCAATTAAGCAGTGCATGCTGCTTCATCTACTGGACTGAGGACTACACCAGTTAAATGCTCTGCTCAGGAGTTCCTGACTGCCACATAGGATACATGAGTGTTCTAAAATAGCTGCTTTGCCATAATTATGGAATTATGCAACACATCATAGAAGTGATGGAAAAGACCTTTTAGATCATCCATCCGTCTTCCTGACTAGGAAGGATTATTCCCTAAAGTACATCTTTAGTGCTTTTTTCACATTAATTTTAAAAGCCATCCAGCAAAGGGGGTTCTACCACTTTGCTTGGCAGTGCAAATTCAAAGAGAGCAGTACAGAGAAAGGTATTCAAGACACCTGAAGCAAAGACAAGTTCCTTAACTACCTAGGGCCAAATTCTGCCAGTCTGGTTATCTGCCTATCACACACATCATGGCAGGCCTTACTGAATGGGCGTGTCATGGGGTGCTTTCTCAGCTCCCTGGTATGTTCTGTTGCCTAGCCTGTTTGTATCTCCTCACAGTCATTAACATACCAAGGATGTTCTCCTTTCCCCAAGTGTATTTTTGGTTCCTCCACTCTTTTACCCATGGACCGTAACACAGGCATCTCAGAGTGGGAGCATTTCCCACAGCCTCCCTCTTCAACACAGCTCACCTTCTGAGCGCCTCCTAGCTTCCTGTTGTGACTTCTTATATCTTCCCAATTACATCATTAGCCCAGTAATTACCACTCTGGTGCTCATAATGCCCCAACACAAAGTGCTTAATTGATGCTGCAGCAAGGTCATTGATGACGGTGCTGCTGCTACCATTGTCACAGGGAGTTTTATTTGAAGGAGGAGGACAAAGTGAGGGCTGCAAGTGGCATAGCTCATGCAGTAGAAATATGAACTTTGGATACCTCAGATAAAAAAGCACATGAAGCAATATCAAGACCTAGAGAAAGGTACTTACCACAACAATCACATTGCTTGCTGGAATCGGGAGATTTTCCACTTCCGGCTCTTGACCAGTCATAGCTAATAGATTGAGGGATGGGTCATAAGCAGGTCTAGGGAAAGTTGACTTAACAATTATCGCAGGGTGCAGCTTGCTTATTTGTGCATAGGAAGAGGAATGGAAATTGTGTTTATAAATCTTCTGGCTGTTTGTATCCAAACTTTTCTCAACACTTTGGACATGGCGATAAATAAATACCGGTTTCCCACTCTTTCGCTGATGAATTGCCAAGAAGTGATCATTGTCTCCTGAAAAGCACCCTGTTGAAAGAAGAGAGAACATCAGTGACTTAAATGAAAATACAGTCTCATTCAGTCATTCAGATTTACAGAGCCATCTGCTGAACTGAGTTGCATAGATCCTAGGAGGAATTATTAAGGGAATATGGAATGATGCTTTTAAAGCCTGCTGCGCACATTTCAGCAATTGTAGGTGATAAACACTATTGCATTGACATAGATTCCATTCTTGATATGGTGATCATGACAAATTTTCTTTTGCATGCTGGCAAATGGTCATGCTTACATTTTGAAGACTACACAGAGGAAGCAAACACAGGAGTAAATTCTATCTATCTTAGGTACTTATATGGCACCCATTACCACACTATTTGAGCACACTAAAGTCTTTAATTTATTTACTCTCACAATTCACCAAGGAGGTGGAGAAGTATATTATCCCATTTTCCAGATAAGGATAGCAGAGACTAAGTGACTTGCCCAAGGTCACACAGGAAGTTTGTGGCACACCAGAGAACTGAACCCTGATATCCCAAATCCCAAGCTAATGCCTTAACCACTGGATCATCCTTCCTCTGCTGGAAGAAAGTAGGTTGCACAGGTGTAACCACATTACTACAATAGGATGTGTACGTAGCACCATGGAGAACTGATCCCTGATTGGGGCCTCTACACATAAGAAATTATGATGTGTTGTATTTCTATCAGCCTATCTTCCTTACATATATAATTCTAATCTCCTCTTCACAATATATTTGTTGTGGCTGCATTGAAGACAAACTCCCACTGTCCCCTCCCCACTTTGAAAATGATCACACAGTTTGTTCCTTGTATGTCACCTATATGTAAAGATAATGCTTTTGTACTTAATCAGAACAGCTCAGTCATCTTGTCTCATGGTAACTTATTTCTTGTGTGTAATAAACACAGATGCTGGTGGACAATTTAAAAACAACAAACTGGGATTCTCAAAGCAACATATAACAATGGTAGGGATATAGAAAAAGAGAGATATTCTTCAGACCAATGAATGATATAAGAAATGTCAAAGCTGGCAGGTCCTTTGTTTTGAATCGTGTGAAATCATACCATCACTGCTCTTCCAGCCTGTATCATGTTTGTGAGAAGATGGAGGTCACTAAAGATCCCATGGCACTTTTCTGAAGAGTTAAGATGTCAATCCCAGTGCCCTTCAGAGATTCCAGTTTAGGTAATTACATTCTGTTGACCTAATTTCCTCATGAAATTTCAATGAACCAGACTGCAAATCAAGAACAGTATCCTATCTGTCGTCTACTGTTACTGCTACCCAGAGACGGGTGAATTTCAATGGTGGGTTAAGCGATTCATGTATATGCAGAAATATTATATGTACTCCAGGGGTATTCTGCACAAAAAATTAAAAATTCAGCACACAATATTTTTAAATTCTGCAAAATTCTGCAAATTTTATTTGTCAAAATAACACTACATAATCACAACAGTTTCAATTATTTTGATAATTTATTTCAAAATACCTGTCAGCAAGTATGTCTGTAACAATACAGACATACACAAAAATTCTCTCAGGAGTAGAGAGTTAAAGAAACCCCTATGATAACCTAGTTCCTGTTTCTGTGTCCCCCTCCCCCTGAGAGCACAGCCAGGGGGCCAGACACTCACACCACCTACTCCCCACAGCCCAGCCACACCCTCACCAGCTCAGACACTCACACCCTCTATCCCTACCCTCCAGAGCCCAGCTTCAGGCCCCCCCAACCCAGACACTCACAGACCCTACCCTCCCAGAGCCCAGGGATCCAGACGGAGAAACAGCCTGATGTTAGGTCCCAGGCTTGCACGGAGTTCCCTGCATGCCCCTGCCTCCTTACTTCAGGGTGTGTGGGAAACAGAAGCTGCTGGGAACCATCCAGTTCCCTCCCTGTCCTGCTCCTCCTGGCCTTGTCTTCTATTTGTGAGCTGAGCTCTGCGGGGGTCCAGTAGCCTGTAGTGGTTGCTAACATCTAAAAATTCTGCATTGTGCAGTGGTGCAGAATTCCCCCAGGAGTATATATGGACTGAGACCAATGGGAAATTTTCCTGAATTAGGAATACAGACTTGTAAAGCACTTTAGGATCCTGAGGTACAAAACATGCTACATAAAATGTAAATTATTCTTTTGAATAGACAAACACACAAGAAATCATTCCCCAACCCACCACAGAACCTAGCATCTTGAATGCTTGGCTTTCTTCTTGACAGCCTGTCATCCAGTAGAGAAGCTGGGATTGTATGGTGCAGTATCCCTTGTTTTTGTGGGCAGATGGATTTGGAGCACAGGAAGAAAAGTCAGATACAGGGTGTACCTTTAAAACAGATGAATGTTGGGTTGTTAAACTTCCAGGAGTCCCATTAAGCTATTTTGGGTTTGATTCTACTGGTGGCACCCAGTAGCTACCCTTACCAGCAAAAAGCCACCCATACCTCCTGCTCAGCCAAGAGAGCTGGTGTAGTCCAGAAAGCATAGGGGCTGGCCAGCAAAATGAGAAAAGTTTAGCCTTTCTCACAAGCAAACCGAAAATGTTCAGTTGTGTCAATCAGTCACTGACCTGTGTTGGTGGCATTGGGGAAATACATCACTATGGTATATGTTCCTGGAGGCAATGCCTCAGCTCTCTGGCACAGAGTCAGTGTAGGCACACTGATACGCTCGTTAGGAGCCTGCAGCATGCTCTCTCCTCTGCTATTCAGTGCAGGGTGCAAGACTATGGTCCTACACCTCACCTTCCCATTTGTAGTGTCTAGCATCCTGGGCACACCAGCAGGGAGCTACACAGATACGGGGGAGGGAATGGAAATGCCTTACAACTGCCACACCCTTGCACACCTGCACATGGACCAGCCACAAGTTGGCTTAATGTAAACAGCATTATTGAGTAATGACTTACTCCGCATATAAGTTTGCATTTCATGGCTTGAAAGGGGCACAGGGAAATCATGCATGTCAGTTCTGCATGTAATTCACATGAAACTTGTGGTTTCCCACCACAACACTGAATTTTCCCCTCTGGTAAATAGAGGGAAAGGTAGGGGAACAGGATTATGTGAAAATGTACAACAGAAAGCTCCTGTCGCCTTTGAATTCTTTTTTAAAAAGCCAATTTAAAGCAAGAGTGACCAAAGTCACTGCCATCTCATGGTTCTTATGTGTGTACAAGCTCAGTCTATATCCACAGCATGGGTCTTGAACCCCAGGCCAGAAGGTGCTTAGGATACAGTATGTGATAATCCACTACTCAGTCCCAGTTAACAGTTGCCAGAACTCAAACTCAACCGTGGCAGAAGACTCCAGTTCTGTGATCTGACAGGCCAAACTCCAGGAGTCTGGATTGATTCTCTGCCTCTATTTAAACCAAGCAGAGGAACAGGAAGTTGCCTGGGCAACTGGGTTTCCCCTGGCTTAGAACTGTATCCCCTGCACTTGCTCCCTGACTCTGACCTCTTGCTCCAGCATGGCACCTGACTCTCAGTCTGCCCTTTGCCTTTTTCCAGGTTCTGGTATCCTGACCCAGCCTGACCTCTGGCCCCTGACTCCTGCTCTGACCATTAAGTCAGACCACCCAAATCCTAATCATAAGAGTCTAATCCTGAATAGACAGGTTCACACATCACAGGAATCAGAGCTGGCACATGGATCTGTCCATATAACATATACATACACATATTGACACACAATAACTACATATGTAGTAGAGATACCATATGATAAATTGTAAAACCATGTAATAAATGAATGGGCCATGCACTTTTGACTGTCAGCTGCCCCCTGTTTACTAATCCATCTCCGCAGGATGTATTTTACCATTCCAAATCCCTAAACAGCTTAAAACAGCAGCCATTTTATTTAAAACAACCTGTCAGGAAAATGTTTCATTCTTCTCTCCCCAAAAATCTAACCTTGCCCAGCTTTCAAGAAAGGCAAGATTTAGTTCAGAATCAGTAACAGCTTTAAGACTTAAAATGTCAAACTTTGAAGTCTGTTATCTTATATCCCCCAGGCCTGGAAACCAGAGCTTTTTACCACTGGAAAAGGGAGATTCCCAATGGGACCTCACACTCACTTCTAGCCCTGAAAGGACCCAAGATAATGGATTCTGGAAGTTTTGACATCTGTGAGTCTAGAAAAGCGATTCCCAGTCATTTTCAGAAGTATTTTAAAATTAGCTTTAATTGTTTCTCTTTCTGAGCCAAGAGAAGTTAGAATCATGGTAAAGTAGTTCTCTCAAACATTCCTAAGCTTCAGAGTAGCAGCCGTGTTAGTCTGTATTCGCAAAAAGAAAAGGAGTACTTGTAGCACCTTAGAGACTAACCAATTTATTTGAGCATAAGCTTTCGTGAGCTACAGCTCACTTCATCGGATGCATACTGTGGAAAATAGTGAGGATGTTTTTATACACACAGACCATGAAAAAATAGGTGTTTATCACTACAAAAGTTTTTCTCTCCCCCCACCCCACTCTCCTGCTGGTACTAGCTTATCTAAAGCAATCACTCTCCTTACAATGTGTATGATAATCAAGGTGGGCCATATCCAGCACAAATCCAGGGTTTAACAAGAAAGTCTGAGGAACAGTGGGGGGTGGGGGGGAGTAATAAACAAGGGGAAATAGGTTACTTTTTATAATGACTCAACCACTCCCAGTCTCTATTCAAGCCTATGTTAATTGCATCCAATTTGCAAATTAATTCCAATTCAGCAGTCTCTTGCTGGAGTCTGTTTCTGAAGTTTTTCTGTTGTAATATCGCAACTCTCATGTCTGTAATCGCGTGAACAGAGAGATTGAAGTGTTCTCTGACTGGTTTATGAATGTTATAATTCTTGACATCTGATTTGTGTCCATTTATTCTTTTACGTAGAGACTGTCCAGTCTGACCAATGTACATGGCAAAGGGGCATTGCTGGCACATGATGGCATATATCACATTGGTAGATGTGCAGGTGAACAAGCCTCTGAAAGTGTGGCTGATGTTATTAGGCCCTGTGATGGTGTCCCCTGAATAGATATGTGGGCACAGTTGACAACGGGCTTTGTTGCAAGGACAGGTTCCTGGGTTAGTGGTTCTGTTGTGTGGTATGTAGTTGCTGGTGAGTATTTGCTTCAGGTTGGGGGGCTGTCTGTAGGCAAGGACTGGCCTGTCTTCCAAGATTTGTGAGAGTGATGGGTCGTCCTTCATGATAGGTTGTAGATCCTTGATAATGCGTTGGAGGGGTTTTAGTTGGGGGCTGAAGGTGATGGCTAGTGGCGTTCTGTTATTTTCTTTGTTGGGCCTGTCCTGTAGTAGGTGACTTCTGGGTACTCTTCTGGCTCTGTCAATCTGTTTCTTCACTTCAGCAGGTGGGTATTGTAGTTGTAAGAATGCTTGATAGAGATCTTGTAGGTGTTTGTCTCTGTCTGAGGGGTTGGAGCAAACGCGGTTGTATCGTAGAGCTTGGCTGTAGACAATGGATCGTGTGGTGTGGTCAGGGTGAAAGCTGGAGGCATGTAGGTAGGAATAGCGGTCAGTAGATTTCCGATATAGGGTGGTGTTTATGTGACCATCACTTATTAGCACTGTAGTGTCCAGGAAGTGGATCTCTTGTGTGGACTGGTCCAGGCTGAGGTTGATGGTGGGATGGAAATTGTTGAAATCATGGTGGAATTCCTCAAGGGCTTCTTTTCCATGGGTCAAGATGATGAAGATGTCATCAATATAGCACAAGTAGAATAGGGGCATTAGGGGACGAGAGCTTTATTTCAGAGTCTGCCACATTCTGACTAACAAGCCAGAAGTTGGAGAAATGAGGACAGGAAGAAATTAATTTCACAAGGAAAAAAAAACAGCAGAAATTGACTCTTGATTTATATATATTCTATATATTCAAAGGACATTTAAAGCATTTTTCCAGGTAAATTACATGTGTTGCAATTTAACTTTAATTTCTTACTTTTATTCCCAGTAATGTGTGTGATTTTCAGAAAACAGATTAACTGAACCTTGTTACTTAAGAAATGGTGGGTCTCTGATCTTCACATTTCTTCCTAGTCTCTAACTCAATACTCTCAAATCTGAGCGCTTCCCCACTGAGTGCATTTGCCCTCCCATTCTGCAGCACTGGACTGGAGCCCTATCCACTATCACTAGATTCCAGCATCTCACACTGGAAATGTCCTCCCACTTATCTACTAGCTTTAACTCAACCACTTTATCAAGGGGCAGTGTTGGATTCTGCATGGAGTCTAATGCCAAAATCAGAATGCTGAGTGAAAGGATGGATAGTGTGGGCAGTGTCCTAAGTCATGAGATTTTCTAACTGATTTTCTGTTCAGTGAGACTAAATCAGGCCCTACACTAGCTTACTCCTGGGTGAATTCTGCACCAAAAAAATTGAAAATTTTGCACACAATATTTTAAAATTCTGCAAAATTCTGCACATTTTATTTGTCAAAATAACACTATATAATCATGCCAGTTTTAATTATTTTCGTAATTTATTTCAAAATACCTGTGAACAAGTATCTTTTGTAACAATACAGACATACACAAAAATTCCCCCAGGAGTAGAGAATTAAAGAAACCCCTATGACAACCCAGTTCCTGCTTCTCTGCCCCCTCAGAGCCCAGCCGGGAGACCAGACACTCACACCCTCTCCCTCGCAGAACCATAGTCATGGAGCATCCCCCACCCACCCAGCCGACATACTCACACTCTCTACCCCCCAGAGCCCAGCTGTGGGCCCCGTCTGGGCCCAGACACTCAGAGACCTTCTAGAGCCCAGGGATCCAGAGGGAGAAACAACCTGATGCTGGGGCCCAGACTTGCATGGAGTTTCCTGCATGTCCCTGCCTCCTTCCTTCAGGGAGGAAGCTGGGAACTGCAGCTGCTGGTTCCCTCCCTCTCCAGTATGCTCCCTCTCCCTCCAGCCTTGTCTTCTATTTATGAGCTGGGCTCTGCCAGGTCCAGCAGGCCCGAGTGGTGGCCAACATCTCTGCAGCCCATTTCTGTGGGGGGAAAAGGGAATTCTGCATGCCCAACATTAATTTCTGCAAAATTCTGCATTGCGCAGTTGGCACAGAATTCCCCCAGGAGTAACTGGCTTGAGAGAGAGAGAGAGAGAGAGAGAGAGAGAGGAGAAAAAGATGGAGCTGGTCAAAAATTTTCCATTGAAACTGTTATGACAGAAAACTGGGTTTTTAACTAAATTAAATGTTTCATGAAAGTGTCTGTTCTCTGCAGAAAATTTCAATTTTTTCATCAGAAACCAAGTGCTCCAAAGCAGAAATATTTAGATTTGGGTATCCGCTGTGGTGTCTCAGGGGACTTATAGTTCATCACACTCTCCGCTACGGGCCAGGCTTCTCAGTGGGATTACTTCTCCCATCATGCACAATGGTCAGGGACTCCCAGGATGGAACTACATCGCAACACCATATGGGGAGACTGTAGTGCATCGTGAGAGAATGCGGTCCAACCAGGGATCCCAGCCTACAAAGGAAAATGAGCGTCCCAAACGACGACTCCCATGGAGCACCACAGTAGCATTTGTGAATCAAAAAGTTCAGTTTTCAGAGATAATATTTTGGGTCTGGGATTTTTTGATGAAACATCAAAATTATTCACAGGGATGAAAAAGCCCATTTTCTGAAGGGCTTGAATAAAGGCCCTGATTTTTCACTACATCTGAGCTACATCCACAGGGAGCCAATTGCAGCTCCCTGACCTTTGGCTAACCAGCTGCGACAGAAGCTAGAACAGTGGACTGGAGTATCTGGCCCAAGTCAATTTTTCCCCATTGCCTTCTCTCCAAAGATGAAACCATCCCATTTTCTTTAGGAATCATGGCCAATTTCTACCTCAGACTAGTGATTTCTGAAGTTGTCATTTCAGGGCCCATTATTGGTCTTATTTATGGAGTAAGGTACTACTCAGCTTGAATACAAATAGCAGAATGTGGCCCTTAACTGCCACTGACGTCAATGACCCACAGAAAGTACACATTTTGGTAATATCATTGGTGGCTTATTGGGTCTCATTATAACTACTGGAGGAGCAGAAAACACAGCTGTAGAGACAAGGTATTCTTGCAGGAAACAGCAATGTAGAGAAAGAAAAAGGCAAAAAATAATTAGAGCTGGTCAGCTTAGAAAACAGATGACTAACAGGGAAATGATAGAGGTCTATCAAACCATGAATGTTGTGTAAAAAGTTAACAGAGAAGTGTTATTTACCCTTTCTCACAATACAAAAACCAGGGGCCATCCAATTAAATTAATAGGCAGCTGGTTTTATACAAACAAGATAAAGTACTTTTTCACACAATGAACAACTAACCTGTGGATTCATTGCCGTGGATGGTTGTGAAGGCCAAAAGTATAAATGTGTTCAAAAAAGAACTGGATAAGTTCATGCAGGATAGGTCCATCACTGGCTATTGGCCAAAATTGTCAGGGATGCAACCACATGCTTGGGGTGACCTTAAACCTCTGACTTCCAGAAATATAAGGAGTGGAAATCAGGGATGGATCACTCAATTAAAAACCCTGTTCTGTACATTCCCCTTGAAGCTCTGGTACGGGTCACTGTCAGAGACAGGATACTGGGCAAGATGGACCATGATCTGACCTAGTATGGCAGCTCTTATATTCTTATGTTCATTGGTCACTTCTCTATTGCTTCTGCTCAGAATGCTGAAAAAGTAATTTCTGCAGATTCAGGTGTGCTCAGCCAGGGCAAGGTTTTTCTCTTGTCCTAACGCTCCATAAGCAAAGGTATATTTTTCAGAAGCAGTCTGTATCTTCTAGCATGAGAATCCTTCCTGGAAGAGTATGACCAAGACCAAACAAACTGTTCCCCCTTCCTTTCAGGGCCCCCCTCCTGCTCTGCCAATCAGACTCACTAACAATGCTTCTTTCTGCTTCTTTGATTATTGTTAGTGTAAGCCTACAGTGACATCAAATATTGACTGATTCAGCACCCTTTTCTTCCCATTGAGCAGTTCTTACTCGTACCAGATTGCAGTATTGAGCCCATACTTCCTGTGATGTAGTCAGAAGTTAGGTACAGTGAAATTCCATGAAAAATTTGTTTGGGAAATATGAAAATTGCCTTATTACTTAGATCACGAGCTCTTTGGGGCACAAATAATCTTTTTTGTTCTATGTTTGTATGGCGCCTAGCACAATGGGGTTCTTGTCCATGACTAAGGCTCCTAGGTGCTATGGCATTATAAATATTATTATTAATAATTACAAAAAACAGAGAAATTAAAAATGATCTCTTAAAGTGATCTCTCTCTGCTTTTAGCAATACGTAAGGGAAGAAAGTATGACAGATTTGATCATGCTACTTAGGTGCAGTCCAAAGTAAAGGGGAGCGTGGAGCTGCACTGCCCCTTGAGGAGCACTGCAAAGCAACCAGGAGGTAGAGTGCAAAGCTGAACTCCTCCAGCACACATGGAGAGCATGCCTGCTATTACAACCTTTTAGTACATATAGGCCTATTCTTCCCACTCCACTGGTCCCACCTTCACCCTTCATGGGCAGATTATTCCTTAACTGCCTACTGCAAAGCTTCTTGCATCTTTCTCTGAAGCCAGCAGGTACTCATCACAGTCAGTAACAGGTTACTGCAGTGTTTCTCAGCCCAGGAGAGCATTGGAGGAAGATTTTAGATGCGTCGCGAGGTGCTAGACAAAATACAATGTGCAGTTGGGGTTCCAGGGAGCAAGCCCACCCTGTACTCATCCCACACAGGTGGTTCTTTTTCTGCACAGCCTGGGCCTGGGCCACAACATTCAGGATGTTGTGACCTGATGCATGGGTTGCAATGCCACTTGCTCAAATTTTGACTGATGGTCCCTTCGTCATGATGGAGGGGTGGCCTGGCCAAACCTGACTGGCACTGCAATCAGATATGCCAAGTCACAATGTTCAGAGCTAGGAGCCAGGCCCAGCCCTGGAGGACAGGAGCTTCCTCTGCATGGTGATTGTGGGGTGGGCTCGCTCTCCAAACACCCCTAGACGCCGGGGGGCCTCCTCTCCACAGAAGGCTCAGATTAGGGTTGTGGTGAGGGTGTATAGATGTGAGAGTCGGTCGTAAAAAAACCCACAACAGACTAAATGCAGTCGGTGGTTCGCTTTAGTAAAAAGTTTGGGAACCACTGGGTTACAGAACTAGATGGATTTTGGTCTGCTCCCATATGATCATTCCTATAAGCGTAGGTGGGATGAGGTCATAGCCTGCTTCCTCCCTGCTCCCTTTGGACAAAACAATTCCTGCATTCCACTGAGAATGGGGAATGCAATTCTGACCAGTCCTTACAGTTTGCACCTCTCTGTGTACCTCCATAAAGTGGAGAATATGGCCTATAGTGAGGGAATATTACCTTCAAGTCTCTTTTAAAATATTTATATTGTGATAAGAGTTTATTGGTCTTGGTCCAGTTCCCAGGAGTCCAAATTACAAATATCTAATGCTACATTTGTCATTGACAGCTTTGCTGGTAATTGCTAGAGAAAGGCCAAGAGCTGAACAGGAGAAGGAGACTGCACTACACTCTCACCCTGAGAGGGAGTCCTTTCAGGTCAAGGTTGAGGCATATTGAGGAAACTTGCTCTACCACTGGTACTTCAACAATCAAAACAATTTGCATTTTCAGACCTAGGTAGTAGCCACATATCACCTTGATCAATTGGTCCTTCAGCCCTCATATGGATTGCGCCAATCACAACATGTCTTCCATTCTTCTCTTATCCTGGCCTTCTTTCTCCACGTGCAGCCATGCCGCACAAGGCATAGCTCTATATATTAATCAATAACTCAAGAAGCATTTTGGCTCTGGATTACTCCTTCCTCTCAGAAAACCAAGCAAATCACTGATATTTTAAAGCTTAAGAAAAACAACAACTACAAGTAATGTGAGTTCTAAATACAAATACCAGATTCATCTCTCCATGTTTCATTTGTTCTACTCAAAAACATTTTAACACTTCAGGAGTACTCAACATTTCTGGTAGAAAAATGTTTTTTATAATCATGAAAGACCAGAGGAAAACAAAAACTGTCTGGAGACAAAATGCTTCGCATTTGTAATGTCTACTTAACAGTATGCCTTAAATGGCAGCAAAACAGCATGTCAGTCGAGTCAGACTAAAATCTCATTAGTGTAGGTTATGTAGCTCTAGTTGCACACACACTAATGTTTATCTCTAGCAACTAAAATCAAGAATTATTACCAATAAATCCAGATAGATTTTTAAAACAATGACACAAATGTATGGATTTGCAGTTAATCAAATGAATAGAACATACTTTGCAAAAGGTATTTTCTTAAGTTAATTAGACTGCTTTAAAAGAACAAAAATCTGGATGCTGCTTTATTAGTCGGTGGATGAGGCAGTGTGTAAGAAACTCCAGGACTGGCAAAAAACCAACTTCATCTGAAAAATATTTCACTACACATAACATTTTCCGGGGTATAGGCGTTGTAATTAAACATCATACAAATGCACAGCAAAGCAGAACACAAAGTAGTCAGAATGCAGCCAATATATGATTAAGTGCACCAGTAGTATTTTGAAAGTGAGGCTTTGCATCTCATCATCTTCTACATTACGGGTATGTTGCCTGATATATTGAAAATGGAACCTGTTACTATGGCCCATTGACTTCAGTAGGTCGACTCATGTGAGTTAAGAGATGGAGCACTGGTCCCTAAGGCACTTGTTATTCTGACATATTCAGACACATAGTATTGATGCATTGATATTGTGTCATAATTGCCTATTTTTCAGAAGGTGCCACATCAATTTGCCATATTTGGCATTATTGTAGTTTTCCAAGTGAAGACTGAGTTAAATTCTGTTCTGTGTTACAAAGAGGTAAATCCATAGTAACTCCAGTGAAATCAGTATTTGCTGTAATGGAAAGCAGAATTTGAGCCTATGGAGTTCTGGTGCAGCTAATGTGGCTCAGAGAAATCAGTGCTTTTCATGAGTTCCTAGCCTACATAACTGGCTGGCCTTACCAAGTATTTGATTCAGAACTGTATTGGAAACCCAACAGGACAGCTACATTGGTCCACAGTATAAACTTCCTTCAAAAAAGATGGACTTTGGCCCCTTGCCACAGCATTTAAGCATGATTGTCTTTGATGCCACAATACTTCCAGCAACCATCAACTTTGTGAGTGACAAGTATACTCAGCGCTAGATTGTGGCATTCATGCCATGACCCTGAGAGGAAGTCAATGTGGGCTACCCTGCCCAGGAGCAACAATGGGAGACTGGGCGTGTCTGAGGCACAATCTTTCTGGGGGCATCTCTGTGCACATCAGGGCTAAGCCCCTTTATCCCCAACCATCAGGCTGGCACAGATTGCTCCCCACTTCTATGCACCAGAGCAACTCCATGTCACCACCTCTTCCCCATCCCTGGTTTTAATATCGCACTCCCTGAGTGCAGAGTCTCTATTTTCCCCTAAGCATGAGACTGTTACTGTAGAAAGGGCTTTTAAAGCCTGGCAAGTGAAAGCATGATGTAGAGGGATGGGGGAGGGCTTCTTGCATGTCCTTCTATCGTGGCACACCCACACAAATCTGCTCACAATCTGGTTTTCAGTGAATTCTTAAATTGGCTGGCTCTGATCTTATATCTAGAGTAAGCCTATAATTATCGTTTTTACATTCCAATTTCCTTCCTCAAATCATGTTCCCAGACTCGAGAGAGTGAGTTATAACATTTACTCATTTCATCTTGAAAAGAACATTCTAATTTATCAGATATTTTAATTTGACAGTTCTAACTTGAATCTCAAAAAAAAATCTATTGACCACAACTCCCACTGGAACTACAGTGATTTGCACCAGTGGAAGGTCCCCATGTTGTCTCTGGTGTATCTGCAGTTTCACCAGCTCAACGTGACACACACTTTCCTTTGCAGGAAACATGGAGTATGGACAGTTGGCAGGAACTGGTTTCCCAAATTTAACATTAAACATTATGTGTTCTCAATATGACATGTGGTGTTATGAAGGCATTCCAAAGGAGAATACACCTCAATATTTTTGACTGGATATGCTACACAGAAACTTCCATTTTGAAAGACACTTTCCATTACAAACTAGCAGGGAGGAGTAGACGCTCATTCCAAGTCTATTTTCATATGCATTGCACACAATCTCGCACACTTTGTTTAAGTTTCTCCGCACCTGCAAAATTCCACTGTGATTTTCATGTTACTTTGCAGTAACAACTGTTTGGATCAGGCCTGAGCAGTATCTCAAGTGGATACATGCCAGTCTTTTCTACTAGAGTTTCAGATGACCTTTTGGAGGCACTGGGATCTCTTTTGGCAAAAGACTGAGTAGGACCTTTGGCTTTCCTGGTTGCTGAAGTACTGGTCCCATGTTTTATATTGTCAATGTGTTCCTTCATGGGAGGGAATAATAACAGTGGCCCTGAAGAAAGATGCTGTGAGACCTTTGCTCAAGAAACCATGTCTTAATGATGACAATTCTACCAAGTCTTACTTACAATTGTTTGGCTCCATGGGCCTCCATTTGTTAACCTCTAGGACTTTCTGCAAAAATCACTTTCTCTCTCAATATTTTGATAAAAGACATATGGATGGTTGATATGGAGGTTATTATTTGAGTAGGTTTTATTCCAGTCTAGATGGTTTTGCTTGGGCCATTTACAGTGACTGTATATTTTATTCTTTGTTTGTATATTTTAAGCCTGTTCATGGAATTCATGAAAAGAAAATGAAATTAAATAGTTAATTAGTTCAGTAACCTAGGTAACACCAAGCATAGATGCTGGAACTAGGAATGCTGGGGGTGCTCCCTCACCCCCTGGCTTGAAGTGGTTTCCATCATATACAGGGTTTACAGTTTGATTCAGTGGCGTTCAGCACCACCACTATAAAATTGGTCCAGAACCACTGTTCACTAGTTCTAATTATAAGCTTATTTTGGTGCATCACTACGTGTTCTCACTACCACCTAACATTATTTCACCAACATAACAATTGTTTCTGGTAGTCTCGAGAGATACTAACTTTTTGTTGCAAAAATGTGCACTATATCATACCTACTAGCAAATAACCTATGCCATTACTCTATCTTGCCCTTTTCTTCAAAACATAATAGCAGCTAAAGGTTCATAGTGATTTGTAATCACTTAGTACAAATGTAGGCCCTACTCCAGCTCTGACAGCTCTGTGCAAGCAGATTTCTGCTCTTGCACATTGCCCAATGCAACTCTGGGTCCATAAAGGCCCTAATTCTACATTGACTTCAGTGGAAATTGCAGAGGTGTATCTGAGAGCATAACTAGATTTGATTTGCTTTCTACACAGCTGTAATGTTTTGTTGACAACAACATCTAAACTGAATTAAATTGATCTTTTAAAAAAAACAAATATGGAAATTTGAGATTCTTTTATGGTGAAAAAATGTCAGCTTCTTTGCAAATACATATCCTGATATTGGAGCACAATGGTAATGGAACAGCCTTTCCATGGCAAACTCATTTCTCCAATATGCAGTATAATACCTTTCAGTTACAAAGAATTGCTTTAAACCCATTACAGAATCAATACCTCCTTGTTGTAGTAATATCTCAATTAAATACAAAATCATATTTTTTCTAAAACCTATTAACATCAACTGATATCAGGGAAGATATTGTTAGTGCATCTGCCGATGGATATCTTAGCATCCTCCTACACAGAAGTTGGCTTCATGTATTTTGAATTTTGGAACAAAGCCATATATGAAAAGCCAAGTAGTTTCAACCACAGAGCAAAACAAAATGACAAACACCACATAACTTCTGACCAATCAGTAATGGTAAGTGAAATACATTTTTATGTTACCAGATGAACTCTTATCACTAAAACACCATTCATAAGTCACAACTGTAGACTGTGCTCCACAGAAAGCTCCAGAATGAACCAAATGACTAATTCATCTTTCACTTCAAGTGAAAGTGACAGAGCTCTTAACTGCTTAAGGTTAAGTTTACTATGATAGTAAAAGTCAGGAAGCTCAGTAGTGTAGTGTCTTGAATGACACAAGACTAGTAACAGAAAACTCCATGCAGCCCTGGCTGGAGCAGGCACAGCTCTCATCTTTGATGGGAGCTATACACATTATAAGACTGAATGGGTCACTTTTTGGATTTTAATACTCATTTTTCTAAAGTGATTATTCACCAGAATTGCATGGGAAACAAGATAGCAATGTATGGGTCTGTGTTGTTTTCTCCATTTTTGTGATTATTGAAGATTTTTAGATTAAAGGCTAACTTTCATATACAAACATTCCAATTAACTTAATAAAACAAGTTAAACGTACCAAGGCAATTGTACATTTTAGTTAAACCAGTTTCCATTAGTATGATGGAAAGACTAAGGTAGTCTGTGCAATTTAGAATTAATAGTGGATAAATGAAGATTTAGAAGGCATGTTATGACAAATAACAGTTGTAAACTAATTTTACACAAATGATCATTTTAATGTATATTTTTGTAAAAGAACAACCTAAAAGCATCTTAAGGATTTTCACAAAATGGATTTCAAAATGCTCCTTATCCTTTAGTCTGTAATCTTTGTCACACACATTGTGAAAATAGCAATACATGACTCTCCTAAGCAACCATAAATACAAAGGAATAAGACATGGTTGAAATCTTGTCGAAGCTAGTCTGATTTACCTTAAGAGTGAAGTACTAATAACTGATGGTAACAATTTCTTGTGACTAGATTAAACAAGATGATGCCATGCCCATTTATCTAGCATATTAAATAATGTATACACTATTATCATAACCTGATAACCATTAATTATTTATTACCATGTTACATTTCTAGTGGTATTACTTAACCCTGATATGCTTCTAAAACCTTTCATCCCATAATAAAACAGTTCAAGTTAATGGAATACTGAAACACTCTCCAAAAAGATGGTTTGTGGCAGCAAAAGACTGTATATGTATTCACATATTCATAGAGTCATTCATAGATTGCCAGGCCAGAAGGGACCATTGTGATCATCTAGTCTGACCTTCTGTATGGCACAAGCCATAGAACTTCCCCAAAATAATTCCTAGAACAGATCTTTTAGAAAAAACATCCAATTGATTTAAAAATTGTCAATGATGGAGAAATCACCACAACCCTTGGTAAATTGTCCCAATGGTTAATTACTCTCACTGTTAAAAATGTATGTCTTATTTGCAGACAGAATTTGTCTAGCTGCAACTTTCAGCCATTGTATTTTGTTATACCTTTCTATACATATACAAAGGGAGGTTGTAATGGACTTATGTTAAGTTATAAGCAGGGTGCAACAGCCATTTTCTATGTCAGAAGTAGAGATACAGCAGTACTCTCTGCAAACACAGAGACACTTCAGTGATATTAATTACAAACTACATTTAATTACACCTTCAGCACCAATTTACTTTCCTTCTAAAAGAGTGAGAATTTAGGTTAACATGATGGGAAGTGGGGAAAAGGACTCAGGAGAAAGGGCAGTTTTTACACCGATTAAGCGATATCCTTCTTTTACTGAAGAAATACAGCAAATGATTATCAAAGTGAAACTGACGCTTGAACTGAAAAGCTCTATGTAATATAGTTCTTCGTTAACCACATTTCTGAATGATGCCCACATTTTGCTAGTTAAGCAGTGAGAGGATTTACTAACACAGCTACAGGACTACTGTACAAATGACTGCTGTCGCAGCTGAAATTTTGCAGTCTAAAATCCTGTTTCGACGCTTGAATTCAAGTGTCAAATTTAAAAGATGCTAAATGTTTTTTTTTAAAAAAAAAAAACAATTTGCATCATTCTAAAATATTTAGAAACCTGCGTGGCTCAGTGCTCCAAATCCCAGGGCAATAGTGACCGAGGAAAATAGGCAGTATCCGTACGCGTCAGAGTGCCTGAAGTGGCAACAGCTGAGGGCTTGCACGCGGTGCCATTCAACCGTGCTTTTGTTTTTAATTATTAGCAACCCTGTTGAGGATACCGACGGCTACAGCGACCGAATCGCCTCAAGTGACATTTGGCCTCTTAACAACGCTCCCGCTTTGCCGTTGTGTTCATGCCGGTGGTTGCTGACCATGGTGCTGAAAGACACACACGGTGCTGAAACACTCCCGCCCCCTCCCTGGCTCCCAGGCCTGCGCTGCTCTATTGGCGGAGGGCACTTCATGGACAAGGGAACTGGCCAAGGAGGCCGCGGAATCTCCCCGGCTACCTGCTCGGAGCCATTAGTTCGGCCCGTTGCATCCCCCTCAGAGGCGTCGCTGGAGCTTCCACTTGAGCCCTGCCCAGCCCCAAAGAGGGAAGACGCCGTAGCTAATGATTGCAGGCGCTAGATTAACCGTGGCTCCTGCCCCTCCCCCCCCCACGTGCCTGAGTGTGTGCAAAGCTACAGCCGTGTTAATGCTGGGGGGGGTGTTGGGGGGGGGCGGTGGAAGAAACTCCCCGTGTAGACTAACGCAGGCACCGCTGTTCCCCCGCAGCAAGGCTCTGACACGGCCGAGCCGCTACCTGTGGGATGGGGGCATTTCGCCCCGGCCCCTGCCATTGCCCGGCAACAGCAGGTGCTGGAGCAGCTCCAGGAGCGGGCGCTGGTCGGGAACACGCAGGTCTCCCCTCGCTCAGATGACGGGGGCGCTCCCCAGAGCTCCGTCCCCTAGGGCAGCGCGGCCGCGCCTGCCCCCAGCAACAGCCCCCAGCGTGGCCGCTTACCTGCCGCCTGGAGCTGGAGCAGCAGGCACGCGACGGGGAAGCAGGCGCCCGTCCCCCGCATGGTGCCGGCCGGGGACTGGGGCAGCCGCGATCCGCCGGCCGTCTCAGATTCTCCGCCCCATCGGGGTTTGAGCATGCCTGGGAGCTGAGCGGAGCATGCGCACGCGGGGGCGGCTGCCCTCACCTGCCCCTGGAATCGGCTCCCGAGGAGCGACAGCGGCGGGGGGCTAGAAACGGCGCGAGGGGCGCGAACGCTGCGGGGGGGGCGACCTGGGGAGGGGGACAGAGGAGCAAAAGCAGGGGAGCGAGAGGAGGATGGGGAGCAAAAAAAAAAAAAGTTGGGGGGAGATGAGGGGAGTGAAGGGGAGCATAAGCAGACAGTGAAGTGGGCAATGGATGGGCTCCGGGGAGGGCTCCTCTCCCAGAGTGGGAGAGGCAATTGTCCATAAGGGGAGGGTGCAAAAGTGAAGAGATGAAGGAAGAAGGGGAAAGCCCTTAAAATCCCGCCCATTTAGCACAGGTAGAGGAAAGAGCGAGAGGGGAAAATGGGGGCATTTTTGTCTTCGTTTCAAAATCCAACAGCATTGAGGATCCCCCCACCCGCAGCTAAGCTGCAGCGTTTGCTTCGAAAACTGCAGAGATGTTCAAGTCTACCCAGTACTAAAGCGCTCAGATAGACGTGTTTGCTGCTTCACATGACTTAGCATGTCCGCAGGCTCTTCGAACTAGGTGTATTTTTATGAATACAGTTACATCGACTCCCACCCCCCTTGCAAATGATGTAAAACCCCGCCAAAAATAAACAGCTGAAAGTGTGTGACAGAGAGCATGACTGACAGGAAATAAAACAATGTTTGTCTGCGATCCGGTCAGCTCAGTGTACTGCTTCAAACATGTTCACATTGTTAACGGAGCCTATTAAGATACATTTCTTTTCGTGGCCATCCCGACCTGCCAATCCTGATATCAGATCTTCCCAGAAGAAGCCATAGAATTTGATTCCATGAAAAAAGGTTAATTTTCAAAGGGTGATAGGACACCCAAGATAAAACAGACCCATAGCAAGATCCCATTTAAAAGTTCAGTTTAAATGATCAGAAAACAAAACAAACAAACAAAAAACCCCAAGCATTTAGAGACTGTGAGATCCTTGACCTAGAAAGACAGTCCAGGCCAAGATGATGAATGGAAAAGAATTTTAACCACAGATGAGAGCATCACACTTCTGGCTAGGACAAGGAATATTTACATGGTTTCTTGGACTAGATTCAGTAGCCTATAGAAACACTGTGTGGGAATAATGAGAGAGAGCTTGTATAGAGGAAAATAAGTAGGTGAATGTACATGTGGCAGCAAAGGATCATTTGAGATGCTAGGAGAGTTGAATGAGAATTGAAGAAATAACTATATCTCTGGGATGGGATTGGTTTTGGTTATTTTTTAAATAAATGTGGCATAGAAAAGCAACCATTCTAGGGAAGGGGACATGGATTAATTTATGTCCCAGAGATTGCACCTAGGCAAATATATTGCCTCTCTCAGAACACAACAGCTACTGCAGTAGTATGACTCCATAGCTGGGGGCTGAATAATAACTGCAAATGCATCATACAACTGAGTAAGGCAATAAAGGATCACAACATTTCTAAGTTACTTCTAAGATTCTCCAATGTATATTTGACAGGACCCTCTAAGATAGGAGTGGGTGGAAACAATACTTACTCAGTGACTTCTGCTGTGCCTGAGAGCCTCTGAAATGCTGCAATGTTAAGGGACACACAAAGACTCCAACAGAATGGGAGAGAGACAGAATGTAACATTCTTTTATTCTCTGAATTACTTACCTGTGTCTATGTATATGTGCTGATATTACTAGGCTGTTACCCAAATTTACACAAGATGTGATTTTATGCTATAACATTTTACGTGATTTTCTTTACTTTTTCTAATGAACTTTGCTATGCACTGTTTGGAAGTAATTCACTCCAATCTGACAAGGGAAGGAAAGGAGAATGAAATGGATAATGTGGTACCTGACTCAGAGCACTCTATCACAGGAATAAAGCATGATGACTGAGTTCAGAATGGTGCAGGGAGAAAGCCATGAGCTCCATTCAGGTAACTACAAAGGGTGAGGGGATGGAGAGCAAACAAATGGGTTTAACTTTATTCAGTTGCTCTTCTTTCAGGAGCTGAGTTCATTCATGCATTGGGATAGCTTAGCATTTGATATGAAGGAATATAACTGAACATCATTTGCTTAACACTGCAATTTAAATCTATGGCATCTTATGATCTTCCCAGGAGCTTGCCATAAGTGTTGAAGAGAAGGAAGGAGAAATGGAGCCTTGGAGCCTGAGGCAGAATTGGGAGTATTGAGAGTATTTCTTGAATACTAGATCAGAACTGTGCATTTTAAGGTGGCTAATAAACAGCCCTTTGGAGGAAAGCACTGACAAATCAGTGTTAATAGAGGGGCCAAGTATTTTTATCTTTCGCCATCCAAGATGGGCATGGGTCAGACTCCCAGGTAGTGGCTTAGATTTTCTTCAGTCTATCTACCATTTCATCATCTAGATTAGTGGTTCTCAAACTGTGGTCTGCAGACCACCGGTGGTCCATGAGCTCCATTCAGGTGGTCCGCGGATAGTTCTCTCTAAGGTGCGCACCTGGACAGCCGCACATGAGAGAATTAGGTGCCTGGACCCTGGAGAAGACGCACATGTAAGGTGAGGCTTTGGGAATAGAGGGTAGGTGGGAGGCAGAAGTGGGATGAGACGGGAGGGGGGGGAATTTGGGATGTACAGGACTGCAGCAGCCAGAGAAAATGATGACTTTCCCTAGCTCCAGGACTGCAGCTGCCAGGGAGACATGGCCCTCCTTCCCAGCCTCAGCTCAGGGGCTGCCGCAGTGGGGGACAGAGGGAGAGACCCCCCTCCTTCTCAGCTCTAGTTTGGGGGCTGCCGCAGTGGGGTAGAGAGGGCACATCCATTGCATTAGAAAGGTAAGACTACTGACATTAAAATATGAGTTGTGTGCTTTTATTTGTAGAACCAAAAAACGTTTATTATTATTAAGGATTTTTTATATAGCGCTTTTATTCAAAGTGCTTTACAATAGTTAGCTAATGGTACAAACAACATTTGGAAAGATCATTAAGTGCTCCCCTGAAACCCCCAGCCATTTTCAAGTGGTCCAGGGAAAAAAAAAGTTTGAGAACCACGGATTTAGATTAAGCTTATTCTTTGTTGCATTTTCTTTGAGATCAATCTCTTCTCTACTTTAAACTGTTCACACCAGCAGCCAATAAAAAACTCCTCCCCTGCAATGTTCCCCTGGAGCCAGTAAGATTTATAAAGTCAGATTAGCTTGTCGCAGTTATAATATAGCCGGGGAGGGTGGGGGAGAAGAAGATTCAGAATGTTCTTAAAAGACCTTAAGTGAATAGTACAGTGAAGAACAAATATTTCAAATGATACATGTTTGTTCATCCATTTATATTACATCAGGATAATTTAATGTGGTAGGTCATTTTATAGGATTTTCATAAGAAAAAAATATAAAATGTGCTTTTAAAGATTACATTTTTAAGTTATGGTTATCATGCAGCATTTCTCTATAAAGTAGCTAAAGTTAAGAAAATAAATAGGCACAATACATTCATAACTCTGGATCCTGGCCTCCCATAGTAGGGGGAATTTTACTTTTGGATCCAGAATTCATGATGTGGGCTTCTGTCCACAATGAGTCAAACCAAATCCAAGCAATGCCTCCGCTAATCCAGAGCTAGCATTTAGGGAAGTTTGGATTCAGATCAGATTACAAATACAAACTTTGTGACTCAGGCCGATGTCTAACTTGTGTGTCAGCCTCCCATGAACCACTTTAAAAATATATTCCAGAATGTCTAGCACAATATTATAAATAAATATAAATATGAATCAAAAGGGCCAGGATCTTACTAATAGGGATACAATGTATTCTAAAGCAGATGTTTTTCTTTCTTTATCCAGCAGATAAAAGCAAATGACATTTTAAAAAGACCACCTCCATGAGACTGGTTTAACAGTCATTATTTTTTTTTACTGTATAATCACAAAGCTTGCTTTTAATGAGAAATTGCTTGATTTGACTGAAAGAAATCACTTTAAAGAGATGTTCTATTTGTCTTTTGAATAATTTAGTTAACATACATTTGAGACAGACAATCACAGTTCCAGAGACACTGAGTTCCCATTAAAAAATTTCAGTATACTGGTGTGTATGAAAGGCCAACAAGGACAGGAACTCCTAAATTGCCAAAATCAGGCAGCAGAAGCTTCTAGCATATGAGGAGGAAACAAACTCGTGTATTCAAAATTTATCCTGACACTATTCAGAGGCTCAGGGAACAACAATATTGTTCTTTCTTTTATTATTCTTTCTTCTTTGACTAGTCTTGGATTAATCATATGAAACATTGTAGAATGTAGAGGCCTTCAAATTTATCTTAAAATAATTGCCCTAGATAGACAATTGTTGGGCCTGTATTCTCCCTTGCTCCCAGAATACACTTCTTCACTGGTTGAAGTTACAACTATATTAACATTCACTAACTATAAACTTTATACCAAAGGGGAAAAGGCTGCAAATTGCAGTTCTGACAGTAGATTATAATTGGGAAGGGTGCATGAGGGTGAAATTATGGTAAAGGCAATGATCAAATTAACAATCATCTAAATCCTCACATTTATTTACAAAGAGAGAGGGAGTTTAGATCAGGCATAACACCCTATGTGACATCATTTTACCTACAGGAAATCTTTCTATGCATGCATTCAAGGGCTGGATTCCACTGGATTTTGGTGTGGAGGCTGGAGCTGGGGACTCATTGTTTTCCATGGCATTATCCAAGCTGGTCTCAAGGATATCCATGCAGACATCCCATCCAATAAACTCCCACCTACAATTATTTGAAAATAAAGAACAAAGTTAGAAGAAAGAAGCCACAGATAATGTCTTTCCGGGTAGAGATTAAGATATTACTCTTAACATCCTCTTCAGGCACATTCCATATGGAAACAAACAACAGCATATGTATTAGTATCTTGTATAGACCCAGGGTCCATTTCCCTCTTTTTTGCTGTTTTACAGCGAGCATCACAGAGCCTGTAAGCACATCAGACTGATACAAATGTGATTACAACTTTATGGAACAATTCCACTTCATTGGAATAAACAGAATAGTTCGTCTAAGAAGTGTCAGTATTTTATACTTCCACATAAAGAGTCACTCACCCTGTGGAGAGAGCCAAATTCCATTTTTAATTATGGTCCATGGGCTAATTTATAACTTTAGGTTTCCATATTCCCCTCAGTCCACAGCAGTGATGTCAATAGGAGGTCTGTACAAAGATCCAGGGTAGAATCTGTTTTTATATATGTTGGAATTATTATTAATATTTGAAATTATTAATATTGACATTGGAAACCACCAAACATTAAATTAATATTAAATTCCTTTATTATATCCAAAGGCCAAATGGTATTTATACAATTGCTCTAAATATGCCTAAAAAGCCTAAAAAATAGCAATTTACTACATCCAAACACTAACAAAACAGTTACAAGCATTTGAACAAGATACTTACAAACAGGCTAAATCCAGGGGTGCTTAGACCGATATCGGTTGGCTCCAACATGGTCAGGAAGGTATTAGCAATGAACCCTTTAAGACTTTACTTTTTATATCCTTTAACAAACAAGCAATGTCATTGCCAATTACTGACTCAGCTAAAACCCAACTGGAAACAATTCACCCTTATTTCCAATATTAATCCACATAGGATTTACAGCCTTCTTTCTTCCCAAAGCCTTTTCTTTCTTATCGTCTCCCCTCCACACCTTGCTTACTAGCAGAACAGTGGGAAGATTTGGGCTTGTTTCTTTGTGTCTTGTTTGTGTTGTGTCTTGGTACTGCAGCTCTTTATTTTATTAGTTACTTTTGAAACCATATATCCTTCCCACCCTACAAGTAATACTAATTATTCTGAGTCTTCTTACTTGCTGATTGGGGCCTTCTTTACAACACACACACCCCTTTAATTTTATACTTATCCTACAATATAGTAACAAACTCAATGGGGAAATATGGTCCCTTTTTGGACACTGCTATTCCTGTCCCTTGTTTATCTTCCTTCCCTATCTTCCGCTCTCTGATTCTCTCTCTTCCTTGTCTTTGCGTGACTCCTCTGTTCTTTCTTCTGTATTTCCTTCCTTGCTGCAACTCCCAGTTCCTAATCTCTCATCCCATTCCAGCCACTAAAACAATTAGCAATTAAATAATGCTCAGAGTCAAGTGTTATCAATAGGCTTTAGAGCTGATACGGTTATGGATAGAGTCTTACTCCTTGTTCTTTAAAAATGAAATCTTAGATTCTGCAGAAACTGAATTTTTATGGAGGCCACATATGTACATCAAGTGAGCTGGACTTAGGTCATAGCCTCAGGTGATATCCTGTCCCACTGAAATCAAATGGGAATCATAGAATATCAGGGTTGGAAGGGACCTCCGGAGATCATCTAGTCCAGTGGTTCTCAAAGCCAGTCCGCCGCTTGTTCAGGGAAAGCCCCTGGTGCGCCGGACCAGTTTGTTTACCTGCCGCGTCTGCAGGTTCAGCCAACTGTGGCTCTCACTGTCCGCAGTTTGCCGCTCCAGGCCAATGGGGGCTGCGGGAAGGGCAGCCAGCACATCCCTTGGCCTGCGCCGCTTCCCACAGCCCCTATTGGCCTGGAGCGGCAAACCACGGCCAGTAGGAGCCACGATCGGCCGAACCTGAGGATGGTAAACAAACTGATCTGGCCCAGCATGGGCTTTCCCTGAACAAGCAGCAGACTAGCTTTGAGAACCACTGATCTAGTCCAAACCCCTGCTCAAAGCCGGACCAATCCCTAATTTTTGGCCCAGATCCCTAAGTGGCCCCCTCAGGGATTGAAGTCACAACCCTGGGTTTAGCAGGCCAATGCTCAAACCACTGAGCTAGTTTTGCCTTAAATGGATGCATGGTTTCACCCCAGGTGTATGCCATCCCTGCTTTGCATGGTAGTAAAGATCCTTAACACAGATTGGTGTATGTGGTACTGAAAAGCTATGATCTGTAATAGTTATGAAAAAGCATGATCTTTCATGGATATATTCGTCATTACATTATAGTTGGATTAACTATTAACACAAAGAATGTTATCCATTTTACACCTGTCACAGATGACAGAAAATGCATGTATGGGCAATGAAAGCCATTCATTGATCTCTGAAACCCAACTACTCCAGGGAGCGTTACAAGTCCATGTGCTGTTGCTTTTCATTTCATATTTAGTTTGTGTGTGTACAAACACATATTTCCATATCTAGACAACTCTCTCTTGACATGTCTGAGATAACAGTTAATTCTATCAAGTGTCAATAAATTGGCTCATAATCAAAACATTTTATTTATACCTCAAGGAGAAAAATTGCCCCAGTTCAATTTTAAGAGTATAACATAGAAAAAGATGTTTTGATTCTAAATCTGCTTTTGTACCCAATCAAACGATACCCCTTTTTGGAGACGGAGGGAAGGGGAGAGGAGATGCTCCCTGCCATCACGTGATCCAGATCAGGTGAATCAACAGTTTAATGTAGAAAGGGCTGGTATGCAAAATTTTCCCTGCCAAGGAGGGCAGTGGCCATAGTATAGGAGAGAGCAGGGCCATGTGCAGAGTGGCTAGGTGTGCCTCACACCTACTGTACATAGTGGAAGGGGTCTCTACACACAGAACAATACAGAAACTGGGGATGGGATAGAGACAAGTTGGGAAAGGAGTCAAAGAAGCCAAAAGTTACATAGATTAAGTGAAAAGAAAAGGAGTACTTGTGGCACCTTAGAGACTAACCAATTTATTTGAGCATGAGCTTTCGTGAGCTACAGCTCACTTCATCGGATGCATACCGTGGAAACTGCAGCAGTGGGGTGGGAGGAGGTATTGTTTCATATTCTCTGTGTGTATATAAAGTCTGCTGCAGTTTCCACGGTATGCATCCGATGAAGTGAGCTGTAGCTCACGAAAGCTCATGCTCAAATAAATTGGTTAGTCTCTAAGGTGCCACAAGTACTCCTTTTCTTTTTGCGAATACAGACTAACACGGCTGTTACTCTGAAACCATAGATTAAGTGGTCACCAGCATGCTACCCAAACATGAGGAAGGATAGTCTTGTGACCAAAAGCCTTGGAGTGGCACTCAGGAGAGCTGGGTACAACTTCTGGTTCTGTTAAAGAGCCCAGGGCACATGACTTTCTCCATGTGTGCCTCAGTTTCCCCATAATTAAGTGGGAGATAATAGATCTGGGCAAATAATGATTTTTTTGCCTAAATATTGTTTGGGGCTGAATAAAAAAATACTTTTGGCAAATTAAAAAAGTTAAATCATCACTTTGGGTCAAACACAAAACTTACTTTGACCAGAAACAAGACATTTATTGATCATTTTAACATTTTAAAAAACTTTAAAATGAAAAGTCATTTTGAATAAAAAAAATCATTTGTTTGTTTTGAAAAGGTCAGAATGATGTTATCTCACCCAAAATGAAACTTTTGATTTTTTTAAAGGCTGTTGGGCATTTTGTTTTGTCTTTTTGACGGAAAGAATTCCACAAAATCAACACAAATTTGTGTAACATTTCAGTGTTGCTGAATCTGCAGCTTTTATTGAAAAAAACTTTTGTTCAAAAAATTTGCTGAGCTCTAGATAATAATACTTCCCTACCTCTTTGGAGTAGTACAAGAATAAATTCACTAATGTCTGTGAGTGCTCGGATACTATGTGTTCAGCAGAAATTATGTGACTCTACCCATAGGCTGGAGTACATCCCCCACATCCCCACACATACTGCTATTCCCTGATGCTCCATAATAGGGACTGATTACTAGGTGAGGTATATAGGAAGTGATTTCACCAACTATGCATTACAACTTTCCACATTTCAGAGACTTTCACTGAGTTTTTGTGAGCAGAATCAGGCCGTTTAGTCTGAGAAATTCTTAACACTTACAAGTGTTAAAATACTTTGCACATTATGGAACAAGTATCCAATCCCTTTTTATGAGTAATTTAAACATGTATTACTGAACAGTGCAGAGAAAACCAAGCTGATGACAAACAAACATGATGGGATCAGCTCACATATCACTGTCAGTGGACAAGAGCTGGAGACAGCGAAACAGTTCATATGAAGACCTCCTGATGACAGTGAAGAAGTGCAAGCTGAAGTGGTATGGCCATGTGACAAGATCATCTGGCCTATCCAAGATCATCCTCCAAGGGACAGTACAGGGGAAGAGAAGAAGAGGTAGACAGAAGAAGTGATGGATTGACAACATAAAAGAGTGTACAGGAATGGACTTCGTGGAGACTCAAGCACTAACACACAATCATCGGGGTGGAGACAATTGGTTGATTGCTCATCAGTGATGGTGCCCCAACCACCAATGCGGTTATGGGAGTGATGATGATAATGATTACTGAACTATTTACTTGCATAGGGTTGTATTAATAAATATGGCACCAAATTCTTTCTTCATGTTCCTAGGGGTAGGCCTAAATTTTAAAAAGTAACTGGTGATCTTGATTGCCCAAAATGAGACACCTTAAAGGGACTTGATTTTCAGGGTGAATGTGCTCATCAGGCATCTCAGTTTTGGCACCCAAATGCTGGGGGACTGAAATTACTAGTCACTGTTGAAAATTTAGTCAGTAATATCTAAATGTAGAGGACAAATATTTTCAAAAGGTTAGATTTTGAATTCTTCTCTTATACTGATGAACACGAGTAGTTATGTTGCGGTTTAAATACAAGACAGACAAGGCTTTAAGCAAGCAAGCAGGCTGGTCTGCCGACGGGCTGGCCCCTGTCAGCTTTCCACCCTCTCTTTTATTTCTCTCCCCCCTGCGCATTACATACTCCAACCGCAAAAGGAAACAACAAAGGAAAAAGTATGACTTTGATTAATATTCTTATTTACCAGCCTCTATCTACTACAGTCCTTGCTTTCAGGCCTTGAGTCCAGTCCAAGGAAGCTTCCCACGGTTCATGTCCTTTGGGCGACTTCCCATGGTCCATGTCCTTGAAAGGAGCAGTGTCTGCACTGCTCCTACACAACATTCAGGGTGTGCCCTGAATGTTTTCATGTGCATAAACCCTTCATAGTTACATATGAGAAGTTCTATTGAAGTTCGTCTGTGCAGCAGCCAGAGCTTTTCCATGACCAGTCCAAGAGTGTGGAATGAGCTTCCACAAGGACTGAGAGCCACCATAGACCTTCTAAAAAAAGGAGAACTTGTGGCACCTTAGAGACTAACAAATTTATTTGAGCATAAGCTTTCATGAGCTACAGCTCACTTCATTGGATGCATGCAGTGGAAAATACAGTGGGCATATTTTATACACACAGAGAACATGAAACACCCGATATCACTCTTGTTACAGTGTGTATGGTAACACCCATTGTTTCATGTTCTCTGTGTATATAAATCTCCCCACTGTATTTTCCACTGCATGCATCCAATGAAGTGTGCTGTAGCTCAGGAAAGCTTACGCTCAAATAAATTCGTTAGTCTCTAAGGTGCCACAAGTACTCCTTTTCTTTTTGTGGATACAGACTAACACGGCTGCTACTCTGAAACCTGTCATTAAACATAGACCTTCTGAACTTCTATTGTAGGTTCAAGATACATTTCTTCAACTTTGCCTTCTCTAATATAAATAGGCTTGAAAGGTTTAGATTTTTATTGGTAGCTGTAGATTTCATTCTACACCCACAAACTGATGAAAAATATTTCCATTAATCAGAATTGAAATTTGCAGATAGGCAAGGTAAGAAAAACGCTGGTTGAGAACATATTGGAGTTTGATTTAAGGGTATTTACTTTATATATTTTGCCATGTGATGTTGGCAATTTGTGTTTGATCAGTTATAAAACTATCTTTTTGAAGCTCCACATATACTCTTGCTAAATAATTATTGTCTGTTCCGCCCCCTCCCATTCTCTGACCCCCTCCATAATATCCCACAACTGTGAACATTTAAATACCTAAAAATAAAAAGAAAGTGATTAAAATAAACATTGATATTATCGGTCAAAATTATTTTAAAAAATTGAAATCTGTCAAATCTAAATATATGCTGTGTAGCTGTAGCCGTGTCAGTCCCAGGATAGGTGTACCTTTCCAAGACCTGAAGAAGAGCTCTGTATGGCTTCAAAGCTTGTTTCTCTTACCAACAGAAGTTGTTTCAATAAAAGATATTACCTCACCCACCTTCTCTCTCTAAACCTAATATAAACATACAGTACACTATACATAATATGATTAAAAAACTGTTTAAACAATTTTCCCCTGAGGAAAGAATGAGAGAAAGAATGAATTACATCTAACAGCTGCTAGGCAGGGCACTTAATATGATTTTGGAAGATATTCAGATCTCATGGTGACAAGGTTGGTGTAACGGGGTGGCACCCACCTCTTGCAAGCACCACCTGGCCGAGTGTGTGTGTGCTGAACTTTTTTAATCTGCGGTGACCTCTGTTGGTGGTTTTTCAGGTGATTTTCAGTGACTCAGCCTTCCAGCCAAGTCGCTCACACAGTCTGTGTGTGAAACATCCAGACCCCTTCTGGGGTATACAATCCACCAAGGGCCTATTCCAGTACCCCTCCGGTGGTGTCTCTGTAGCCCTCCCCTGGTTCAGTCTTTAAATAGTCCTGGCCCTGGCATGGGGCCATACCCCCAGAACTTCCTCCCTGGAGAGACTGCTCTTCCTGGGCTCAGTCCTTAATCAGGCCTGTAGCCCCTTCTTTCAAATAGCCCCTCACCCTGGCATGGTGCCCCCCAGTGCTTCCTCCCTGGAGACTCTTCACCCTTTCTAGGCCTTTATGGTCCCAGATATTCTTCTATCTTCAGCCCCAGCAGCCAGCCAGGAGCTCCCTCTTGTTTCCCCAGTCCTTTCCAGCAACTGTCTTGGGCTCAGTTCCAGCTGCCAGTCAGGAGCTCCCTCTTGCTCCTGTGGTCCCTACCAGCAACTGATCTGTCTGTGGTCTTTCTGCTCCTTCAGCCAGCTAGGAACACAGTTCTCACTCCTCCAGCGCTAGGCAGCAACTCTCTTGAGCTCTGCAGCTCCTTTTATATGAGGCTGCTGGGCCCTGATTGGCTGCTCCTCTCAGCATCTCTCCAATTAGCAGCTTCCCCCTAGGCAGCTTGGAGGACTTCTTTTCTGTTCCTTTCTGGGACAGGGTGTCGTAGGACCCTGAAGCCTCCAACAGGGGGCTTCTGGGCCTAGTCCACCCCTTTACAGGTGGTATAAGAACCTAAATAGAATGGAATTACTAGTATGAGTAACTGTTCACCAATGAGAGGAAGGGCTTCACAGTCTGGCCCCAAATCTTTAAAGAAGCCACATATTCTGTTAACTATAGTGAGTTTAATCAGGACCATTGAGAAATTTTCCCATTGACTTAATTGGAAACAGGACTGAGCCCAGAGACTGTAATGATTCATGCTAGTATTAATTAATTAATCGTGTTTATTACAGTAATGCCTAAGGATCAACCAGGAAGAAGACCACATTGTACTAGGCACTGTACAAACACAGACTAGAAGATTTTTCTAATTAAATGAGGTTTTTTTAAAAAGATTACTTTAACACCGTTTTCCTGTACTGATGAAAAGAAAGGATTGATTATGATTCTCATATAAAACTAAAGTGCTACTAATGCATAACTATTTGAGATGCATACATACTCGCAATACCACAATTGAATGTAGCAAAGAACATTTTTAAATGCTTGGCCTGACCTATGTGGTTACTTATGGTCCCTTCAGTTTATTTGTTTATGCTTTGTAAATATAGACTGGAGAGCAACAACTTTCAGCTTTATAATATTTTAATTGATGAATGTATTTTAAAAAAAGCAAAGAGGATAACAGAATCAACTCAAAGAGAAAATGTACAATGTACGCTTTCATTAAACTGCGTTCTTTGATCTAAAGGTTATTTACATTTGAAGCAAAAATTAAATTAATCTATTTTCAACTATTACTATGAAAAATTAGAACTGTATGAAATGTTCACAACAAAACCACAAACTAGATTAGAACCGTCCCATTTTGTTGTAACCTCGAAGCTCTGTTGTGACCCAAATTGAAATGGAATTTCCCTAGGGAATAGCCAATTGGCACAATAGAACCTTTCCAGGCAATAGAAAGTCTTAAGCATGCCCACTGGCAGCATGCTCAAAGAATGATAGAAATGTGGGGCTAGAAGGGACCTTGAGAGGTTAGCCCCCCCATGTGGAGGCAGGACCAAGAATACCTTTTTTTTTAAACATCATTAGATGTTTTTAAACATCTAATGATGGAGATTCCTCAACCTCCATTGGTAACCTATTACAGTAGTTAACTATCCATACAGTTAGGAAGTTTTTCCTAATATCTGTAAATCTCCCTTGCTGCAGATTGAGCCCATTACTTCTTGTTCTCCATGTACACAGTAGGTAGGACAACTGATCACCATCCTCTTTGTACCAGTCAACAATATTTGAAGATTATCAGGACCTCCCTCCATCTTTTTTTCTTAAAATTAAACATACCCAGTTTAAAAAAAATCTTTCCTCATAGGTCAGGTTTTCTAAATCTTTTGTCATTTTTGTTGCTCTCCTCTGGACTCTTTCCATCTATCCACATCTTTCTTAAAAGTTGGCACCCGTAACTGGACACAATATCCCAGCTGAGGCCTCAAATGTAGCAAAATAATTACCTCCAGTGTCTTACATACAATGCTTCTGTTAACGCACTCCAGAATAATAGCTACCTTTTTCACAACTGCATCACATTGTTGGCTCATATTCAATTTGTGATGCACTATAACCACCACATCCTTCTGCAGTTAAGGTTTCCTAACATTCTTCATTATGAGACCCTGTTTTCAGATGTTCCTAACTTTACTGAACTTAACTGTTGATCTTGAAATTAGGCAGAAGAGTCATCCTAATGTCAGGATGTGCCTTTTGCTATTGCTGTGAAAATCCACCCACCATGGCCAAATTATAAGCCTCCGAAAACTTCCATTTGCTTATGTTCAGAAGAGAGACTTTTTAAGAGAATGGCAGTTAAATTCTCTGAAGAGCCCATCTACACTGAGCATGCTCCATCCCCACATAGACCCCACTTGCTGAGTGGAATGAACATGCACCATTCCTGCAAAACAATGCAGTATGTTCCATCCCGCAGCTGCGGGGCCTGGGCAGGACTTTACCTGCAAGTTCTCCTTCTAGCTGCTAGGCACCATTGTGGCACCAGAATTCCCATATGCTCTAAATAGTTCCCCGCTGGCCCACAGGCAGTGTGTAGGAGAAAAAGGTAGCACCCTGATTCACTCAAAAGCAGTGATGCTGCATAGAGAGAGGACAGGCTCAACATGGGACAGGTGGGGCAGGATAGGGGGGTGCACTTTGAGTGGCAATGTAAGCAAAAGAAATCAAGGATAGGTGTGGGCAGATAGAAGCAGAGGGGGACAAAAATAGGTTCTGGGAGATAGAGGGACAGAAGGATCTGTAACCGTTACAACACACTTCCCTACATAATCTGGAAAAGACCCAGAATTTCCAAATTCCAACACTCCTCTGCTATTAGAAAACAGCTGTTAAACCCATTGGCAAAGTACGCATTTAATTCCACTCTAGTGGCTAATCCATAGAGAGGATAAATAGACTCATAGACTTTAAGGTCAGAACGGACCATTATGATTGTCTAGTCTGACCTCCTGCACAATGCAGGCCACGGAATCTCACCCACGCACTCCTGTAACAAACCTCTAACCTATGTCTGAGCTATTGAAGTCCTCAAATCGTGGTTTAAAGACTTCAAGGTGCAGAGAATCCTCCAGCAAGTGACCTGTGCCCTGTGCTGCAGAGGCAAAAAACCTCCAGGGCCTCTTCCAATCTGCCCTGGAGGAAAATTCCTTCCCGACCCCAAATATGGCTATCAGCTAAACCCTGAGCATGTGGGCAAAACTCACCATCCAGACACCAGGAAAGAATTCTCTGTAGTAACTCAGATCCCACCTCATCTAACATCCCCTCACAGGCCATTGGGCATATTAACTGCTAATAGTTAAAGATCAATTAATTGCCAAAATTAGGCTATCCCATCATACCATCCCCTCCATAAACTTATCAAGCTTAGTCTTGAATCTAGATATGTCTTTTGCCCCCACTGCTCCCCTTGGAAGGCTGTTCCAGAACTTCATTCCTCTGATGGCTAGAAACCTTCATCTAATTTCAAGCCTAACTTCCCAATGGCCAGTTTATATCTATTTGTTCTTGTGTCCACATTGGTACTGAGCTTAAATAATTCCTCTCTCTCCCTGGTATTCATCCCTCTGATATATTTATAGAGAGCAAACATATCTCCGCTCAGCCTTCTTTTGGTTAGGCTAAACAAGCCAAGCTACTTGAGTCTCCTTTCATAAGACAAGTTTTCCATTCCTTGGATCATCCTAGTAGCCCTTCTCTGTATCTGTTCCAGTTTGAATTCATCCTTCTTAAACACGGGAGACCAGAACTGCACACAGTATTCCAGATGAGGTCTCACCAGTGCCTTGCATAATGGCACTAACACCTGCTTATCTACTGGAAATACCTTGCCTGATGCATCCCAAGTCCGCATTAGCTTTTTTAATGGCCATATCACATTGGTGGCTCATAGTCATCCTGTGATCAAGCAATACTCCGAGGTCCTTCTCCTCCTCCGTTACTTCCAACTGATGCGTCCCCAGCTTATAACAAAAATTATTGTTATTAATCCCTAAATGCATGACCTTGCACTTTTCACTATTAAATTTCATCCTATTACTATTACTCCAGTTTACAAGGTCATCCAGATCTTCCTGTATGATATCCCGGTCCTTCTCTGTGTTGGCAATACCTCCCAGCTTTGTGTCACCTGCAAACTTTATTAGCACATTCCCACTTTTTGCGCCAAGGTCAGTAATAAAAAGATTAAATAAGATTGGTCCCAAAACTGATCCCTGAGGAACTCCACTAGTAACCTCCCTCCAGCCTGATAATTCACCTTTCAGTAGGACCCGTTGTAGTCTCCACTTTAACCAATTCCTTATCCACCTTTCAATTTTCATATTGATCCCCATCTTTTCCAATTTAATAATCTAATAATTCCCCATGTGGAACCATATCAAATGCCTTATTGAAATCGAGATAAATTAGATCCACTGTGTTTCCTTTGTCTAAAAAATCTGTTACCTTCTCAAAGTAGGAGATCAGGTTGGTTTGGCACAATCTACCTTTTGTAAAACCATGTTGTAATTTGTTCCAATTACCACTGACCTCAATGTCCTTAACTACTTTCTCCTTCAAAATTTTTTACAAGACCTTGCATAGTACATATGTCAAACCAACAGGCCTGTAGTTACCCGGATCACATTTTTTTCCTTTCTTAAAAATAGGAACGGTGTTAACAATCCTCCAGTCATACAGTACAACCCCTGAGTTTACAGATTCATTAAAAATTCTTGCTAATGGGCTTGCAATTTCATGTGCCAATTCCTTTAATATTCTTGGATGAAGATTATCTGGGCCCCCCGATTTAGTTCCATTAAGATGTTTGAGTTTGGCTTCTACCTCCATGTCCTCATTCCCATTTGTCATCCTACCATTATCTCTAAGCTCCTCATTAAAGACTGAGGCAAAGTATTTGTTTAGATATTGGGCCATGCCTAAATTATCCTTAACCTCCACTCCATCCTCAGTGTTTAGCGGTCCCACTTCTTTCTTTGTTTTCTTCTTATTTATATGGCTTTAGAACCTTTTACTATTGGTTTTAATTCCCTTTGCAAGGTCCAACTCTACACGGCTTTTGGCCTTTCTCACTTTATCCCTACATGTTCTGACCTCAATAAGGTAGCTTTCCTTGCTGATCCCTCCCATCTTCCACTCCCTGTATACTTTCTGCTTTTTCTTAATCACCTCTCTGAGATGCTTGCTCATCCATCTTGGTCTACAACTCCTGCCTATGAATTTCCCCCCCATTTTTGGAATGCAGGCTTCCGATAGTTTCTGGAACTTTGACTTGAAGTAATTCCAGGCCTCCTCCACCTTTAGATCCACAAGTTCTTCAATCCAATCCACTAACTAATTCCCTAATTAATTTCCTTAATTTTTTAAAGTTAGCCTTTTTGAAATAAAAAACCCTAGTCACAGATCTATTTTTGTTTATCCTTCCATTTAGTTTGAACTGAATTAGCTCATGATTGCTCAAACCAATGTTGTCCCCTACAACCATTTCTTCTATGAGATCCTCACTACTCACCAAAAGCAAATCTAAACTGGCATCCCCTGTTGTTGGTTCAGCAACTACTTGGTGAAGGAATCCATCAGCTACTGCATCCAGGAAAATTCGAGCCCTATTATTATTACTAGCACTTGTCCTCCAGTCTATATCTGGGAACTTAAAGTCTCCAATGATCATGCAGTTCCCATTAGTATTTACTTCATTAAAAACATTAAAGAGGGCTCTATCCATATTCACATTAGATCCTGGTGGTCTATAGCACACCGCAAGCACTATCCTAGGGGAGGCTCTGGTAGCTTTCTTCCCCAATATGATTTTTGCCCAGACAGATTCGGTCTTATCCAATTCATCACTTCTTATTTCTTTACAGTCTACCTCATCATTGATATAGAATGCTACTTCACCACCTTTGCCTTTATTTCTGTCTTTCCTAAACAGCACATACCCTTCAATACCTGTAGTCCAGTCATGACTACTATTCCACCATGTTTCTGTTATCCCTATAATATCTGGTTTCACTTCCTCCATCAGTAGCTCTAGTTCCTCCATTTTGTTATGTAGGCTCCTTGCATTAGTGTACAAACATCCTAATTTTTGCTGTTTGGCTTCGCTCACATTCTTTACCTGATTAGGCACAGACATTCTACCGCCAGTATCACCTATTAGACTGGTATCTACACTACCCTTCCTCTTTATGTCCATTCTCCTACCCACGGCTGTATCCTTTCTTACTTCGTTTTCTTCCCTCTCAATGTTAAAATCCAGCGTGGAGATAACCTGGACATCTCCCAAACATCTCCCCCAGATTCCTAGTTTAAAGCTTTCTTAATCAGTTGTGCCAGTCTCCATTCTAGAAGTCTATTTCCCTGCCTATTCAGGTGAAGTCCATCCCAAGAGAACAGTCCTCTGTCCATAAATGCCTCCCAGTGGCCATACATCCCAAAGCCCTCCTTATAGCACCACTGCCTGAGCCATCTGTTGAGCATCATAATCTTGTCATACCTTTGTTGCCCTTCTCTTGGAACAGGCAGAATCCCACTGAAGATCACCTGAGCCTTGATTTCCTTAAGTGTCTTCCCCAGCCTGGCATAGTCTCCCTTGATACGTTCCAGTGAGAATCTAGCTGTATTATTTGTTCCCACATGAAGGACAAATCAGTGGATTCTTTCCTGCTCCTGTTAGGATCCCCTTCAGCCTCAGGTCCATATCCCGTATCTTAGCACCTGGCAGACAGCACACCCTTCTGTTCTCTGGACCGGCTCTGGTTACAGGCCTGTCTATTCTTCTCAGTAAGGAGTCCCCAGTCATGTAGACCTGCCTTTTCCTGGTGATGCTGCAATTCTAGAATCATAGAATCATAGAATATCAGGGTTGGAAGGGACCTCAGGAGGTCATCTAGTCCAACCCCCTGCTCAAAGCAGGACCGATCCCCAATTAAATCATCCCAGCCAGGGCTTTGTCAAGCCTGACCTTAAAAACTTCTAAGGAAGGAGATTCCACCACCTCCCTAGGAAACGCATTCCAGCGTTTCACCACCCTCCTAGTGAAAAAGTTTTTCCTAATATCCAACCTAAATCTCCCCCACTGCAACTTGAGACCATTACTCCTTGTTCTGTCATCTGCTACCACTGAGAACAGTCTAGAGCCATCCTCTTTGGAACCCCCTTTCAGGTAGTTGAAAGCAGCTATTAAATCCCCCCTCATTCTTCTCTTCTGTAGACTAAACATCCCCAGTTCCCTCAGCCTCTGCTCATAACTCATGTGTTCCAGTCCCCTAATCATTTTTGTTGCCCTCCGCTGGACTCTTTCCAATTTATCCACATCCTTCTTGTAGTGTGGGGCCCAAAACTGGACACTGTACTCCGGATGAGGCCTCACCAGTGTCGAATAGAGGGGAACGATCACGTCCCTTGATCTGTTGGCAATGCCCCTACTTATACATCCCAAAATGCCATTGGCCTTCTTGGCAACAAGGGCACAGTGTTGACTCATATCCAGCTTCTCGTCCACTGTAACCCCTAGGTCCTTTTCTGCAGAACTGCTGCCGAGCCATTCGGTCCCTAGTCTGTAGCTGTGCATTGGGTTCTTCCGTCCTAAGTGCAGGACTCTGCACTTGTCCTTGCTGAACCTCATCAGATTTCTTTTGGCCCAATCTTCCAATTTGTCTAGGTCCCTCTGTATCCTATCCCTACTGTCCAGCGTATCTACCTCTCCTCCCAGTTTAGTGTCATCTGCAAACTTGCTGAGGGTGCAATCCACACCATCCTCCAGATCATTTATGAAGATATTGAACAAAACCGGCCCCTGGACTGACCCTTGGGGCACTCCACTTGATACCGGCTGCCAACTAGACATGGAGCCATTGATCACTACCCGTTGAGCCCGACAATCTAGCCAGCTTTCTATCCACCTTGGAGTCCATTCATCCAGCCCATACTTCTTTAACTTGCTGGCAAGGATAGTGTGGGAGACAGTGTCAAAAGCTTTGCTAAAGTCAAGGAACAACACGTCCACTGCTTTCCCTTCATCCTCAGAACCAGTTATCTCGTCATAGAAGGCAATTAGATTAGTTAGGCATGACTTGCCCTTGGTGAATCCATGCTGACTGTTCCTGATCACTTTCCTCTCCTCTAAGTGCTTCAGAATTGATTCCTTGAGGACCTGCTCCATGATTTTTCCGGGGACTGAGGTAAGGCTGACTGGCCTGTAGTTCCCAGGATCCTCCTTCTTCCCTTTTTTAAAGATGGGCACTACATTAGCCTTTTTCCAATCGTCCGGGACTTCCCCCGATCGCCATGAGTTTTCAAAGATAATGGCCAATGGCTCTGCAATCACATCCGCCAACTCTTTTAGTACTCTCGGATGCAAAGCATCTGGCCCCATGGACTTGTGCACGTCCAGCTTTTCTAAATAGTCCCGAACCACTTCTTTCTCCACAGAGGGCTGGTCACCTCCTCCCCATGCTGTGCTGCCCAGTGCAGTAGTCTGGGAGCTGACCTTGTTCGTGAAGACAGAGGCAAAAAAAGCATTGAGTACATTAGCTTTTTCCACATCCTCTGTCACTAGGTTGCCTCCCTCATTCAGTAAGGGACCCACACTTTCCTTGACTTTCTTCTTGTTGCTAACATACCTGAAGAAACACTTCTTGTTACTCTTAACATCTCTTGCTAGCTGCAACTCCAGGTGTGATTTGGCCTTCCTGATTTGGGGGGGAGGGATAGCTCAGTGGTTTGAGCATTGGCCTGCTAAACCCAGGGTTGTGAGTTCAATCCTTGAGGGGGCCTTTTAGGGATCTGGGGCAAAAATTGGGGATTGGTCCTGCTTTGAGCAGGGGGTTGGACTAGATGACCTCCTGAGGTCCCTTCCAACCCTGATATTCTGTGATTCTGTGATTTCACTCCTGCATGCCCGAGCAATATTTTTATACTCATCCCTGGTCATTTGTCCAATCTTCCACTTCTTGTAAGCTTCTTTTTTGTATTTAAGATCAGTAAGGATTTCACTGTTAAGCCTAGCTGGTCGCCTGCCATATTTACTATTCTTTCTACACATCAGGATCATTTGTCCCTGTAACCTCAATAAGGATTCTTTAAAATACAGCGAGCTCTCCCGGACTCCTTTCCCCGTCATGTTATTCTCCCAGGGGATCTTGCCCATCAGTTCCCTGAGGGAGTCAAAGTCTGCTTTTCTGAAGTCCAGGGTCCATATTCTGCTGCTTTCCTTTCTTCCTTGTGTCAGGATCCTGAACTTGACCATCTCATGGTCACTGCCTCCCAGGTTTCCATCCACTTTTGCTTCCCCTACTAATTCTTCCCGGTTTGTGAGCAGCAGGTCAAGAAGAGCTCTGCCCCTATTTGGTTCCTCCAGCACTTGCACCAGGAAATCGTCCCCTACATTTTCCAAAAACTTCCTGAATTGTCTGTGCACTACATTCTCCGGTCTATCCCCTGTTGCCTCTGGCTGCAAGTCCTCTCGATTCCTATTCTTCCTGGCAATCCTCTGCAACCCATCCTGTATCCTCCTGGGGCTTATATTTGGTGTAGTCTCCATTGACTTTTCCCCTTTTCCTATAGGACTAGCTGCTCTTCTCTTCTTCCTTGCCCTTCCACCTTCAGTGACCACCTGCTGAGCCCCTTCTTCATTTTCCAACTCCGCAAAGCTGTTCCTGAGCTCTATTTCTCCTTCACTAGCCCGTCTTTTCCTCTGCCTGGTTTTCTAAGTCACATGCTTCCACTGTCCACTTTCCTCACCCAGCAGTCTCCCCTCACAGTTCTTTGGTCCTGCTTCCATCTGCAAGTCTGAGCTTTTCCCTTTGCCTCCTCATGTCTTTGCTCCATCGTCTGCTCAAACCCCCTTCTAAGCTCAGCCAGAGTCTCCACCTGCCTTTCCAATCCTAGGATCTTTTCTTCCATCAGCTCTATCAGGTGGCACTTCATGCAGATGAAACTCTTTTCAGGTACCCCCTCCAGGATCATGTACATGCCACAGCTTCCACATCCAGTCATCTTCCTTGTGTCTTCCACTGCTTAGGTCATTACCACTGCTGCCTCTGTATCTGTCATAGCCTTCCCACCTAAATCCCGTTAGTCCGGGAAACACAAACCAAACCAAACCACCACCTCCCACAGCAAAACAACCCTCCAACGAGCTCCAAAACACTGCCAGACCACTACACACTCCCTTCACTAGCCTGTCTGATCCTCTGCCTGGCTCTGAGTCTTCCCCCCAAACTCCTCTTACAAATGCCCCTATTTACAGCTCTGTTTGCTGGCTCCTGCGATGCTGCAGCTGCTACTGCTACCAGTTACCCTGTTAATGTGACTGGTAGAGGTCTGCACTGTAGATCAAAAGATTCCAACCCTGCTAATGAGCACTGTCAAGGTTCCTTCCCCACTCTGAACTCTAGGGTACAGATGTGGGGACCTGCATGAAAGACCCCCTAAGCTTATTCTTACCAGCTTAGGTTAAAAGTTCCCCAAGGTACAAACTTTGCCTTGTCCTTAAACCGTATGCTGCCACCACCAAGCTTTTTAAACATAGAACAGGGAAAGAGCCCATTTGGAGACGTCTTCCCCCAAAATATCCCCCCAAGCCCTACACCCCCTTTCCTGGGGAAGGTTTGATAAGAATCCTCACCAATTTATACAGACGAACGCAGTCCCAAACCCTTGGCTCTTAAGAACAATGAAAAATCAATCAGGTTCTTAAAAGAAGAATTTTAATTAAAGAAAAGATAAAAGAATCACCTCTGTAAAATCCGGATGGTAAATACCTTACAGGGTAATCAGATTCAAAACATAGAGAATCCCTCTAGGCAAAACCTTAAGTTGCAAAAAGACACAAAAACAGGAATATACATTCAATCCAGTGCAGTTTATTTTACCAGCCATTAAACAAAAGGAAATCTAACACATTTCTAGCTAGCTTACTAACTAACTGAACACGAGTTGTAAGGTTGAATTCCTGATCTGTTCCCGGCAAATGCAACACACACAGACAAACCCTTTGTCCCCGCCCCCTCCAGATTTGAATTATCTTGTCCCCTTATTGGTCATTTTGGGTCAGGTGTCAGCGAGGATATCTTAGCTTCTTAACCCTTTACAGGTGAAAGGGTTTTGCCTCTGGCCAGGAAGGATTTTATAGAACTGTATACAGGAAGGTGGTTACCCTTCCCTTTATATTTATGACAAGCACCAAGGAGAGTCCAATGTGGGTCCAAATGATTCATTTTTTTTTCCAGTTTACTTATGAAACTTAGGAAGTTACATTTAAAAACTATGTTTATTACAACCTGGCCCAATGCCCCAGTGTAGAAGCACCAGACTCCAGCTAGTTCTGTGTTGAGTCCAGTCACTATTTCTAGGTCTGGTGCCTGAGGACAGAGTCCTGGGCATTGAATTCTTTCCTGACTCCCTTCCTTGGAACATGGGTTGCTGCCACCCAACACACCGCCGTCTGAGACCCCACAACCCATCTCATCACTTACGCACACTTCCTCAGAGCTCCACCTAACCTGTGGGCTCTCTGGGCCTCTAGTTTAACCTCTTCAGAGACAATGTGTCAGAAAAGCAAGGAACACAGGCTTAGCAAAGGAATTTCTTAACTGCAGACAATTCACGCTTAAATCACTTGGGAGTTACAGATTTGAAAACAACAGAAGTGCTGAGACATGCTTCTTCCAGGCTGAACTCACTCCTGTGAGTCTGAGGTTTGTCAGCATTTCAGGCTGGGTGGAGTCCCTCTTGCAAGGCCTTCTTCTGGGTGGTGATGGTCGAGCCCCTGCACAGAGCAGCACCCGCTCATGTAGAATCGTTATCTTCTGTACCATGTGTTTTACTGACACACTCCAGTCCCCTCCCCCAGTCATGGTTCTATGAGGTGGACCAGCAGCTGAGAGACAAACAAAGTTGATGGCTTCTCTGTGATAGTCCTTCAGTGAGTCCCTTGCCTTGGGGAAAACCTCAAGGGAAAACCTACCCGACAGGGTTAAATTCACCCACTCAGAGGGCTATCACAAGGGGCACTGTGTACCACTTAAGATCCGCTGAAGTCCTGTTTTTAGGATTTAAATGGTGTTAGTGCCCATATTTAATGTGCCTATCTTGAATTTTACCCTACAATCTGTTAGCTCACATTACTATTAGTGAAGGAGCTGAAGGTCTTCTGAATCTGATAGAAGAAAATGCTGTTTTTCTGTCTTCTAGCCCCTCCTTCATTTGTGGTAGTTTAAATGCAAAAGCATTCTGGTCTGTTACACTGCTGTAAATACATTTCTCATCTCCATTTCTCATCTATGGCATGGCATGGCATGGCATGGAATTCTAGTATCACAAGAGCTGTTTGGGATTTTATTTCACTGGGAAATGCCAATTCGCCAAAACTTCTCATGGGAACATACCAGTTACAACAAAAATTTTTAATCAGGAAAGGTTTCTCAGGTCCAGGATGCAATTTCTCATCAAAACGTTAGTGATCCAATAGGCCAATGCTTAGGGCACTCAGCTGAGATGTGGGAGATCCAGCATCAAATCCCTGCTCTGCTACTCTCTCACATCCAAGGTGAGTGCTCTAACCATTGGGCTATTCGCTATTCTGGGGTGTGTCGCTCTCTAACCGGAAATTCCACCCTGGACCTGACACCTCTTCCAATAAAAGTTTCATCAAACCTGGTATGTTCCTGAAAATGGTTTCCATTTTGATTAATTAGTATTTTTCAACAAAAAAAAAATGTTTTGTTGAAACACAGAAGCACAGCAGCAGAAACTGTATCAGAACTGTATGGAATCTATGCATGCTGCCCTCAGCCACTTGCAGTATGCCTACAGTGCAATTGGGAGCGTACCTGAAAGAATGGTTAAACAGGTACATGCTAGCTGTGGATGAGGTAGTATGTTAAAAATAGCCATGTGGCAGCATGAGTGGCAGCATGGGATAGCCACCCAAGTACAACTCTGCCTGACCCCCTGGGTCCAAACTCAGGTGCTTAGACCTTGCCGCTGTCTGTGCCATGCTGCTATTTTTAGCATGCTAGCCCAATCAGAGCTAGCGCATATCTGTCTGCCCAGGCTAGTGTGTGTCTGTGCTCCCAGCTGCTGTGTAGCTATACCCTTGGTGACATGTTGGCAGAGTTGGCATGTGCCTGATGCCTTGTGCTGCAACACCCCTGCCTCATAGGCAAACTTTCTGCCACTGCAGGTCCTCTGCCTCGGTCTGTACAAATCAAAACTGAAGTAGACACTGCAGTGAATCTGTCTGTACATTACTTTGTTTCTACATCTTATTTAAAACACATTTTAAATGTCTCTCCCCAATTCACACCCTTCCCCCCAACCACAGGTATTTTAACTCTGTCATATCTACTTTCCCACCTATATCAGTAGACACTGTCAGAAATCAGCAGCATGAACAGTTGAGACGCAAGTGAATTCTGATGTCAGAACTAGGTAGTGAAACGTAAGGAAATCCCTAGGCAACACTCATTAGTAGCCTGAGTGATCACTAGATGTCACTGTTCTACAGAAATAAAAGTATGATAACTTTTGTCTGGCTGTAAATATGGTGGGCTTTAAAACAGCAGTTCAGAAACTCACATTTTCAGGGGTTGAACTTGTCTGAAGTTTCACGTAGTTCATCATTAAATATGATTCACTCCAAATTACTTTACTTTAATATAACATTAAGTCTGATTGCTTCATTCTCCTCTTACTTACCACTGAAGGCAGCAGAGTGATGCTAGTGTATGGTGAGGGATTAATCGAGCAATAGATTCAAACTCAAAAGCACAGTCTTTACTCTTTCTCCTTATATGCATACTTTATGAGAGAGTCTTTAATTACAGGGTTACATCAAAATGAGCAATGCAGCACATTGTAATACATGGCAATACTTTCTCCCCTCCTCCATTTTTCAGATTAAAAAAATACAGGCGGATGCCTCCATGTGTGTCCAGTTTTAACTCGGAAGCTATGCTAATTGTAAACAAGTGAAATGTGGGGTTTGCCCTGGAGACACTTATCTAATCTCTGTTGTCAGTTTTAAGTATTTTTCATCTCCGCTTCTTGAAATACTCTATTTAAGTTTTATCGATGCTTAACTAGGCTGTGTGTAAAGATACATACATAATTTTAAATGTTTATAAAAAAAGCTACAGATAATATTGTTTATGGGACCAACTTCTGTTGGTGAGAGAGAAAAGCTTTCAAACTGCACAGAATTCTTCAGGTCTTGGAAGTGTGCTAAGAGTATGTCTACACTGCAATTAGACACCAGTGGCTGGCCTGTGCCAGCTGACTTGGGCTCACGGGGCTCGGGCTGTTTAATTGTGGTGTAGATGTTTGGGCTTGGGCTGCAGCCCGAGCTCTCAGACTCTCCCACCTTCCAGCCTGAGCCCAAATGTCGACCCTGAAATTAAACAACCCCGTAAACACAAGCCCGGCGAGCCCAAGTCAGCTGACATGGGTCAGCCACAGGTTTTTAATTCCAGTATAGACACACACTAAAAGTGTCACGGTTACACACAAGATCAAACAGATTGTTTAGCATACTCTAAGGGACCATTCCCAGAGAGTAGTTATCAGTGATTCAGTGTCAAGCTGGAAGGGCATATCACATAGGGTCCCCACAGGGATCCATCCTGGGTCCAATTCTGTTCAATGTCTTCATCAGTGGTTTAGATAATGGCATAGAAAGTATACTTATACAATTTTAGACAATACCAAGCTGGGAGAGGTTGCGAGTTCTTTGGAGGATAGGATTAATATTCAAGATGATCTGGACAAACTGGAGAAATGGCCTGAAGTAAATAGGATGAAATTCAAAGATGACAAATGCAAAGTACTCCACTTAGGAAGGAACAATCAGTTGCACACATACAAAATGGGAAATGATTGCCTAGGAAGGAGTACTGCGGAAAGGGATCTGGGGGGTTTAGTTGATCACAAGCTAAATATGAGTCAGTTTAACACTGTTGCAAAAAAGAAAAAAAGAAAAAGAAAAAAACAGCAAACATCATTCTCAGATGTATTACCAGGAGTGTTGTAAGCAAGACACGAGAAGTAATTCTTCCACTGTACTCCGCACTGAAGGCCTCAACTGGAGTATTGTGTCTGGTTCTGGGCACCACATTTCAGGAAAGATGTGGACAAAATGAACAGAGTCCAGAGGAGAGAAACAAAAACGATTAAAGGTCTAGAAAACTTGACCTATGAGGAAAGATTGAAAAAATTGGGTTTGTTTAGTCTGGAGAAGAGAAGATTGAAAGGAGACATGATAACAGTTTTCAAGTACATAAAAGGTTGTTACAAGGAGAAGAATGAAAAATTGTTCTCCTTGACCTCTGAGGATAAGACAAGAAGCAATGGGCTTAAATTGCAGCAAGGAAGGTTTTAGGTTAACATCAGGAAAATCTTCCTGTCAGGGTGGTTAAATACTGGAACAAATTGCCTAGGGAAGTTGTGCAACTGGAGGTTTTTAGGAACATGCCTCTCATTTAAGCACAGGTTAGCCAAATACCTGTCAGGAATAGACTAGTTATTTTGTAATCCTGCCTTGAGTGCACGGGAATGGACTAGATGACCTACTGAGGTCTCTTCCAGTCCTACATCTCTATGATAAATCCAGTGTCTTTATTGAGACCATGATTTTTAGTGTCTAGCAACATTATGAATTTAAGCTCCAAAGCTCATTTTTTGAAAGTGTTGTGCAGGTTTCCTTTGAGGATGAGGACAGATAGAGTGATCGCTCTGTGAAAAGTGTTCACCCACGGGTGATAACAGTGTTTTTGTCTGTTATTTTCTTGTGCGAGTTCATTCAAGAGCACAGTGATTGTCTGGTTTTATCCACATAGTTGTTATAGGGCAGTTAGTGCTTTGGATGAGGTACACCACACATTGTAATAAGCATAAGTAGGACCCATGGATCTTGAAAGGTGTGTTGTGGGGGAGTTGTTGATAATTGTAGCCATGGGTAGTGGGTATAAGAGGCTTGAGGACGATGTCTCGCCAAATGGGGTGAGAAATGCCAATGGCCCACTACCTATGGAGAGCTGCTGCTAGAAGCTCCTGCAAAGTGGGGGGGGGGCACTGGCTCCCACTCAGCTTTTCCCCGCCCAAGGGCTCCCCCACCTGCCGCTTGCTCCTCTTCACCCCTTTCCCAGAGGCCCCCCCTTAAGGGTGAGCAATGGTGATAAGGAGAGGAGAGAGTGACAGGCAGGGGGGTCTTGGGGAGGGGACAGAGAGGCATGAGCAGCAGGCGGGGGGGATCAGGGGAGGGGGTGGAGAGTCATAAGTGATGGGCATGTGGGGCTTCATGGGAGGGGGTGGAGAGGAGCTAGGGGTCGTGGCGGGACCTCAGGTGAAGAGGCGGAGCAGGGGCGGGAATAGGCGAGTGGGAGCGGGGCCTTGGCGTGGTGCATGTGTGGGGTCTTGGGGGAGGAGGCCAAGTGTGGGCAGGGCCTTGGGGTGGATTGGGGATGGAGCATGTGCAGGACCTTGGGGGGAGGAGGCTGACTGTGGCAGATTGGGGGGCAGGGCCACAGTCCGGGTGCCAGTCGCACCCCCCGCTTCTAGGGAGCTTCTGGCACTCGCACCCCCAGTCTTTCCAAATGCAACAGTCACACACACTGCCAATGGTTGTAGCAGTGGAGATATGTTTGCAGGTATTGCATCTGTTGTTCTGGCAGGGTCTGGTGCCACTTTGAGTTGGGTGTGCCCTGGTCTGTGGGGAACTTGCTTGTATTGTGATGAGCTTGGAGAGTATAGTCTGTGGAATCTGAGTTCCTGGTTGTAGATAACAGACTTCTTGGTGTGTTTGACGTGGCTACTGGATCTATGAAGATAGATGTGGTGATCTGTAGTTTTCTTGTATGTAGTGATCTGTAAGGTTCCATTGTTGAAATTGATCAGGGTGTCGAGGAAGTTGATGCTAGTGTGGGAGTGTTCCAGAAAGAGTTTAATGGATTGATGGTGGCTGTTAAAGTTGGGGTGGAGTTTAAGTCATCTGTCCAGAGACTGACATGGCTACAAGAACACTGCGGATAAAAAGCTACAACACAGACTTAACTGCCATATTTATCACCATATTCTTTGTCACTATCAAATCAATAAATGGTATAAAAATAATCAAACCCTGCATGTACAATTATTTTTGAACAACAGAAGCCTCCTGCATGTAAAAAAATGCATGTCAGATCATGGCCACTAACTCTGATGGTGCAAATTGGAAGGAGATCTGCCCTAACAGGGCAGACTGCGATTCACCCAGTGCAAAGGAGAATCCTGGGGTGGTGTAAAGCAGACATAGCTGGCCCCATGCCACTCATTTACACACCCTGCCCCAGGTATAGGGGGTGTTTCTGGGTGGGCTGAGAGCATGGCTGAGGTGCAGGAAAGGACAGAACCTTGAGTGCAATGGTCTGCTCTAAATTATGCTTTAAGGTTGCTCTAAATTACGCTTTTAAAACTATAGGGCCAGATCCTTAGCTTGCAGTTTGGCTCACAGTCAAGCTAAGGATTATGGGAGCAGGAAGGTGGTTTAGAGCTGCTACCTTTTTACCCGTCATCCCATCCAAGCACAGCCCCAGGGATCTGGCCCTACAGTTTTAAAATCAGGCAAAGCAATTAATCTTCATTAACAGCTTGCCAAATGTAATTTTAAAAGAGTAATCTGTTTTCCAGTTATACAAGTGAAATTAAAAACATCAATCTCATGTTTAAACTATCAAATTTATGTTAACAAATTTAACTAATGGCTTTGTTATTTTGGTGGGAGATTACCATCTGCATTAGCTATAATCAGAGTCATTATAATTTAACACTGATAGTTGTCTACTCTCATTTTGTCCAAAAACTATATGTTGCTCCTAACAAAACATCAGAATGTTTCACGGATGGTCTTTTGCAGTACATAGTGCCAGATAGTATGGCAGATTCATTCATCACACTGCCGAAAGCAGCTAGGAGAAAGAGAAAAATTAAGTCTTTTATCAAGCCTGTGGCATCCAGAATCTTATGTGAACTGAAATTCCTGTCATATCGAATTTCTTCTAAAGATTCAAAGATGTCATTGAAGTTATTGAGGATGAAGCTAACATCTCTATCTTTAAATATTTGCCTAGACTGACAAGGCCAGGTAGAGACTGTCCCTTGGTTTGATTTTGCAAGATACCTATTTTCTTGGATACAGGAATACATACACACAAATCACTAATGCTAGCAAATGAATCCATATTTTTGATATGCTGGACACTATATTCAGTCCACACTTCTGTATTATTTTAAATTGTCCCATTGGAATAGGTTTGGTTGCATTAGATGTTAGGATATGTACAAGTTTATTTAGAACAGTGATTCTCAAGCTGTTGTCCATGGAGCACTTACCAATGGTCTGTGGAGAGCTGGCTGATCACATGATGCTGGTTCAGCTGCTTGTTCCCACCTACTAAATTGCATTATTGCTACTTTTTCCATGTAGGCAATTTCTGTATTCACCATTCAGATATTGTTCCATTACCAGAGAGAGGAAAGGCAGTCCATGTATCTGTGGATGGGAGGAGTGGAGGTCCATGAGACATTATCTCAAAGTTTGGTCCACATTGTGAAGAAATTGAGAAATCCCTGATTTAGAACGTGCTCTATATGCAATACTAAATTTACAAACAATCCTGCTTTCATACATTTTAAGGGCAGAGGGGACCATTTTGATCTAGTCTGATCTCCTGTGTAACAAACCATAGAATTTCACCCAGTAATTCCTGCATCAAACCCTGCAGCTTCTACTTGTCAACAGCTGGAAATGGCACACCTTGATTATCACTACAAAAAGTTTTTCCCCCCTACTCTCCTGCTGGTAATAGCTCACCTTACCTGATCACTCTCATTACAGTGTGTATGGTAACACCCATTGTTTCATGTTCTCTGTGTATATAAATCTCCCCACTGTATTTTCCACTGCATGCATCCAATGAAGTGAGCTATAGCTCATGAAAGCTTATGCTCAAATAAATTTGTTAGTCTAAGGTGCCACAAGTCTTCCTTTTCTTTTTACAGATACAGACTAACATGGCTACTACTCTGATAAAGAGATACTCTACTTCAAGTATCTCTTTTAGAATGACATCCAGTCTTGTTCAGTGCCAATGGCACAATGTTTCTGAAGATTTGTACATTGATGTTTAAAAACTATTTTGTTAAACTGTTGATTTACAACTGTTTCTCCTAGTTACCTGGCTTGTTACACAATTCAGACTCTTTTATCATTAAGGAAAATCTTACAGACAATGTTTGGGTTTATAGATACTGCCTTATGTTTCTTTTATAGAGAATAAGTGCCAATCCCAGAAAATTAGTAGGGACAAAACTGGAAAAAACTTAAAAATGGCTCTATCTCACTCTATGCAAATCTACCTCATTCCATCCACCAGCCTTGTTGCTTGAGCAGAAACAAGTGGATATTTGAGATCCATTTGGAGAAACGTATAACATTTTTTTGCTAGAAGTTATATACTTCTACAAAATACTCAGGGCTTGTCTTCACTACTGGTGAGATCGACGCTGCTGCAATCGATGCAATGGGTGTGGATTTAGCGGGTCTACTGAAGACCTGCTAAAATCGACGGCAAGGGTTCTCCAGTTGACCCCCATACTCCAGCTCCCCAAAAAGAGTATGGGAAGTCAACCAGCGAGCGTCTCCCATCAATGCAGCGCAGTGAAGACACCGCGGTAAGTCGACCTACGCTGTCAACTCCAGCTACGTTATTCACATAGCTGGACTAGCATAACTTATGTCAATTTACCCCAGTAGTGAAGACAAGCCCTCAGAAGCAAGTGATGGGGTCCACGTAAGGACTTAGACAAATCATTTTACTTTTTCTGACTGAAAATCTTTTATTTGGTTTCTATAATTTTCCAGGCTCTCTCTCTATATGTATTTTAACAAGAGCCATGTAGTGATGACCTCACTGGTTGAGGAGGCCAAATAACTTACTATACCTTCTAGGTATTCATGTTTTTCATCATCCTATGAACTGTGCTGAGTAGCACCTTCTTCTGTCAAGTGCAATCTGTCAAAACTTTTTCAAGAAGCCTTTCATGTCATACATATTCCAACATGAAGTACAAGCTTTCATGTTTGTTCCCCCCACTCTTGGTCAGATGTTGCTTCATATCGCCGTAACCATTTACTGCCCAATATGGATCCTTCCTGTTCTTTGAAGTCTGAATATGCAACTGCAGCTCCAGAGATGAATTCAGTAACTAATATTTATCTTGATTTGGTTTCTCACTTCTGAGTTGATACAGAATCAGAGCTCACTCTCCCCTAAGAAATCAGATTTATGTCTTTTGCTACAATTGTGAAAGGATTATTGAACAAAAAAAAAAAGACTACTAAACTCAGGGGTAAAGTTTCACTGTTTCAGCTTCTCAGGAATGATCTTATTTCTAAGTATTAACAATGTGTTCATATTGGGCCAATATGGAGCTTTTTGATAGCTAAAATGGTTAATAATAATTCAAAATATCATTGCAAAAATAATGCAATAGAAATATAAGGTAAAGGTAACATTAAAGCAAGAAAGAAATATACAAAAAGAAAGTAAGTACTGCAACTAAATTCCTTCTGTGCCATACTATGGCACCCCATAAGTGCCTGCATCCCCACCATGTTTCAGACCATTCTCTGCCTTGTTGAATACACACGGACAAAAACATTCTTTTCTGAAGATGAGCAGATTTAATGCAGCATGCACAACTTGGCTGTTCAGCAGCTACAGCTCAGCAGCAAAAGAGGAGTGTCCCCTTTTTTTTTTCCAGCTTGTCATAATATATGCCAAAACCACGAACTCCTTACTTCTTGAGATCTGTAGACAGAGGAACGCCTTCAGCAAGATTGTGTGGAAAATTGTTGTTTCCACACTTTTGATTTCAATCCCTTGAGAGGCCACTGAAACAGTATAAGGCCATCAGCATAGTTGATCTACTGAGACTTATCCATCTTGTCTACCAAAAGTGTCATCGTGTTCATACATTTTCTATGAGTTCCTGAAATTATTTTAGTTATTACCGACTAGAATGTTTATGAACTATAGCTACAGAACTTTTAGTAAACATGGCTTCATTGAGGGCCCAGTCTTGCAACCCTTGTTCATGTGGGTAATCCTTACTTGAGTGAATAGTCAGTCCATTGGCCTTAATGAAAATAGTTGTGAGAGTAAGAGTTGCGGGATTGGGGTCTAAAACTTTATGAATACCTCCAGTGTTGGCAGGGGATGCTTCCATAGAAACAGGGGTGAAGGGGAAGGAAGAATGCAAATGGTTACTTAAGAAATACTTACAAGGATATTTATTAACACTGGTCAGAAAAATTAGTTCTTCCCAGTGGAAGAAATTGACTTAACAAAAAATTGAAAACTGGAATATTTCTATTTGGAAATGGTCCTGCAGTGCCTCATGGAAGTTGTAATTTGGGAGCCTCATGCTTCCATTTTTCGCTGGAGACCAAGCTCCCTGGTCATTCTATAATTGCCTTGATGGACCATGGTCTCTTCTTTGGGTCGAAAGAGGCAATGCATACAGGAGTACTATGGCTGAAATGCATTCTCGGATGTGAAATCTAGCTGGGAAGCCTGGCCCATAGAGGAGAACGGGGACATGAAGTAACTAAACTACAATAGCATCTCAGAATTGACATATTTCATCTTTTGGCCAAAACCAAACACTTTTCTGTTTTCAGGTATTTTCTTTATTTGATTTTAAAAAATATCAAAAATTTCAAGGAAAAGCAGAAACATATCACAAAAATATTCACAGCAACCCCCCGCCCCCAGATTTCTGTCAAAAACCAGTTCTGATGGAACAGTTTTTGGCCATCCCTCCTATATGTTACTATTATAGCAGTATACATGACAGTTGAATAGTCACCGGGCCCACTAGGATCTTTTAATTCAATATGACTCTTCACTCTTGCCATTCAGTATTTCCATTATGCTGATTTTGTTGGACAATATTTCTTTGTATTGCAGTAGCACTTATGCCCCCCCCCAACATGCTAGGCACTGTGCGGACACACAATGTCTGCCCCAAAGAGTTTATAAAATAGACAAGTATTATAATCCCTATTTTACAGATAGGAAACTGAGGCACAGAGAGGGTAAGTGACTCACCCAAGGTTACTTAAGTAGTCGATGACAGGGCCAGAATTTATTCTATATCTTCTGAGTCTCAGTGCAACATATTCCTCTCTAAAGCTTTTGTGACTTGGTCTGTTTTAATCTCATATTACTTAAACAGAAGGTACTGAAAGTTGCTCATTTTATTGGGAATAATGTAATTTGAAATGCCTGTGTTTGACAGACAAGGTGGGTGAGGTAATATCTTTTATTGGACCAACTTCTGTTGGTGAAAGAGACAAGCTTTTGAGCTACACAGAGCTGTCTCTTCAGACTGTTGACAGACTAAGTTAACTGGCGTTGCTAGAAGAGACTGTCACTTCTGGTATTTTGGGGTGTTTGCAGTCCTTGAAGGACTTGTGGTACCATTGCACAATGGACCAAAGGTTTCCCTTTTTCAGTACACTCACTACATATTTTCTGGACATGATCCATTAGAAGAGATGATCATTTAATGAAATACTGTTTTGATTATGAAAATATTCAGAGAGTCTCAGGATGTGGGGGTGAGGGAGACGGAAGGAAGGTATTGACGGAGAGATGATTTGTTTGGCAAATCAGCAATTTCTCCATATTGTGAATTTCTTCCCCCAATCCCAGATGCCTTTGAAACAGCGCTTTCACAACACCACAGCTTTCACAGTGTATGGCTAATTCGGGCTTTACCTTCCCATATAGGCATCCATGCCTATTGGTCTAACTAAACCAATTGCTGACCCAAACACTGATCTCAGAAGCAGCTCATTCTCCAATGTTCCTTCTGGCAACAGCTGATGCCGCCTTCTCACAGAAAAAATGACTAATTCCAGCCTGAGATAGTTGGAGAAGGTTCAGCATGTATCTACTGTACTCTTTATTTTGGGAGGAAGACGTGCTCATATTTTTGTTCTTAGAATAAATATTCTGCCCACGTTTTTGTTCTTGGAACAAACATTCTGACATTTTCTGGCAGGTGTGAATACTGCAGGGTACTGTCTGGGGGTGGGGGAGGAGTGTTTTCAAAATGACAGCTTGTAAGCTCTCAGATTTGCAATAAATTGAGAGCTGGCAGTTGCCTTTGTAAAATTCTAAGCCCTAACCAGACCCTGATTGAAACCTAACACCTGAAGTCAGATCCTGGTCCTAGTTGTCTCCCTGAAGACTGGAATGAACACTGTCCAGATTTCAGTGGGGCCTACCTGCTCTTCTCAACTAAATCTGAAGAACAGGGAAGCCATATCATAAATATGAATTTTAAACCTCAGCTCAATTCCAGCCAAATACCTTGCCAACAGCCTGACAAGATTAGGCCTAATGGAGAAGTGACAGCATGCAGAATCCCTTCTCAAATGACTTTCAACTGTTGTCTCGTCAAAACCACAAGGAGTCACGACTATAACAGCTCTGATCTGAAGGAGCACTAGCTAAAATTGTTTGATTTGAGATCAGTGAAGCTTAGTTTTATTTTAGCAATGCTCTATGTGGACACATGGTCAACAACTTACTGTTTCGCTCATTATAATAAAACTAATTTGAATTCTAAAATATTGGTGTAATCGTTTTAGCACTAGCACATCCACTAACAAAATATGGGCTTGTCTCTGGAAAATTTGGCTTTTAGTATCAAAGAGTTAAAGGGCATGCAGAAGAAGCCATTAAGAACTACAGAACTTCAGATATCTCCTGTTCTAAAAATACTACCATTTGTTCTCTAATCACAGATAATGCTGTGTTGTTACTCTTGGCAACTATTGACGATTTTAAAGGCAATCTCTCTCTATCCTAATAATTTTGCAAGTGGTTCTTTGATTTTTGATTGAGGGGAAATTTTGGTATCACTCAAACCCCAAAATCAACTAGAACAGAGACCCAACAGAAACATGGGACCAAAATAGGAGATTTTATAATAATCAGATTGCCTACTAGCCCTAGACCAATGAAAACATGTTCTCCTACAGCTGATATATACAAACTGTACTGACATCTATACCTTCCATTCCCATTTACATTGTGTTTTTGAAATCACAACTTCAGGAAGAAATTCATCTCCACCAATCTTGGAAGTATGGGAGAGTGAGTAGTACCTGTTCATTCCGGACTAACACACATGGACCTATCTGTATAAATGAGATGGAGAAACCTTTCTAAAGGTACTGAATGAAGAAAGCCCCATCAATTGCTATCCTCAGTGCTTTAGCAGTGACAAACACCTCAAGAACAGAAAACAATCTTCATTCTCAAGACAGGCTGCATCGTCTAATGCAAAGGGCATGCCTTGGGGAATCAGGCAACCTGGGTTCTATGCTCAGCTCTGGCACTGATGTTCTGTGAGACTTCTGACAAGTCACTTCACTTCTGTGCCTCAGTTTCCCCATTTTTATACTGGCAGTAATGACACTTTCCTTTCCTTTGGAAAGCCCTTCCAGATCTATAGGTAAAGAGTGATATAACTACAATAAAATATTTCAGAGTCAGGGCCGGGACTGGCCAAGTTATTGAGAATAAAGTACATTATGGATTTAGACATTCCTTTTGTTCACAAAACTTTTATAAGTGTATCCAGGTGTCTGCTAATTTCTGTGTTATTCATAAATACTTGAATAGCTTGGAGAAACATTTTTAAATGTATGGGATAATCAAAGAGTTCACTTTAACTCCTCACTATTCATTGTGTGATTGGGCTCACCCAAGACACTTGATATCATTTTTGCATCCTGACATGATAAACTATTTGAACAGGAAAAACAACTTATAACCAAGAGTGAATAGCAAAGAATAAGAACAGATATGGTCCTTTGTGCATTAATGTCTTGTTCTCAGGCAAATTAAATATTCATATGGAGAACACCCATTATTCCAACTTGCATGTTAACAAAAAATATTTTCACAAATATTTGTGAATCCAGGCACAAATGTAGCTCAATGGAAAAATTGTTCAAAATTTGAACGAATGCAGCATTTTGAACCCCTGGTGTTTAAAAACCTGAGAGCCAGGCCACCAAAAATTCATGAGATTGGCTTTTTTTTTTAAATAGATTAAGAAACAAGAACAACAACAACATGTGGGACTCTTTATTTGCCTTATAATTCTTGAGCCTATACACGTCCCATTCTACAGCTTTTCTCCACAACTAGAGCTGGTCAGAAAATTCCAACATTTCAAATTTTGGTTTTGCTGCAAATCAGAAAAAAAAAGTCAAAATTTTGAGTTATTAATGGAATAGAAAATCTGAAACTTTTGGATTTGGAAACATCTACATGGTTTGTTTCACTAACATCAAAATAGTACTAAATATAAATTTTTGATATTAACGTTAACAATAAAAGTCAAAATGAAGCATTTCAACATTATCTAAACAAGAAAGCTAAAACAATTTATTTCAACATTTTTCTGGCAGAACTTTTGTCAGAATTGACACATTCCTACAAAACATTTCAATTGCGACTAAACGGCATTTTCTGATGGAAAACTGTTCTGTCAAAAAAAAAATGTCAGCCAATTCTATTTACATCCATGAAAGTTAGAAACTTTGAAAAAAAGAAAGCTTTGATTCCCACATAATCACATGATTCTAGGAGCCAGGACTTTCAAACAAACAAACGCCCCCTTTCCCCATTCTCCCAAATTGTAAGAGTTGCAGTAAAATCTCAAGAATTGACAAAACCAAACCCTGTTTTTGAACTATTCCTCCAGCTCTACATTAGACTATTATGTAGAGAAGAAATACAGCCATGCAATTAAAGCACTGCCCTGGGCTTCAGGAAATTGGCAGGAAATTTGTGCCGCTGCCAGACTCTTGATTGTGTGTAACTTGGACAAGTCATTTTCTCTCTGTTCCTCAGTTCCCCCTATAAAATGGAGATAATGCTTCTTTTCTCCCATCCTCTGTCTTGTCTGTTCACATTGTAAGATCATCAGAGCAAGGACTGCCCCTTACCAGGTCTACATACATCACATAGAAGAATGGAACCCTGATCTCAGCTGGGGTATTACTCTAGGCATTACTATTATAGACGTAAGAATAATGCATCCACTCTGGAAACTATAAACACTGAAAATAGAGCAGGAGCAGTGTTTCCCCACAAACATGTTATGCTCCAAGCAGATCTTATTGAACGCTGTAAAGAAAACAGTTGTACTGGCTTCACAGCTGTGTCTGACTGGGGTTGTGTGTTGGTTATGTCCACTACAGCCAGATAACCTAAATGAAACAAAAAATCATTGATATCTTAACATTTCTCTATATACTAGGTCCTTCAAAATAGATATTAAGCCTAAACCTTTTTGTACTATTAGAGAGAACAAATAAATCAAATGAATTAATTTGGAATGCCACAAAGTGCTCTCATTTCAGCCTTCTAAAAATATCCCACAAATAATTAAACATTCATGTAACAGAGGCAACCTGATCAAATGATGAGTCTGAGGTACCAGCAGTAGCATTGGCTAAAAGCCAGCAGCAGCAGCCCAGCATTTTAAACTTTACCCACAGTCTATGCCCTGGTCTACACTAGGACTTTAGGTCGAATTTAGCAGCGTTAAATCGATTTAAACCTGCACCCGTCCACACAATGAAGCCCTTTATTTCGACTTAAAGGGCTCTTAAAATCAATTTCCTTACTCCACCCCTGACAAGTGGATTAGCGCTTAAATCGACGTTGCCGGCTCGAATTTGGGGTACTGTGGACACAATTCGATGGTATTGGCCTCCGGGAGCTATCCCAGAGTGCTCCATTGTGACCGCTCTGGACAGCACTCTCAACTCAGATGCACTGGCCAGGTAGACAGGAAAAGAACCGCGAACTTTTGAATCTCATTTCCTGTTTGGCCAGTGTGGCAAGCTGCAGGTGACCATGCAGAGCTCATCAGCACAGGTGACCATGATGGAGTCCCAGAATCGCAAAAGAGCTCCAGCATGGACCAAACGGGAGGTACGGGATCTGATCGCTGTTTGGGGAGAGGAATCCGTGCTATCAGAACTCCGTTCCAGTTTTCGAAATGCCAAAACCTTTGTGAAAATCTCCCAGGGCACGAAGGACAGAGGCCATAACAGGGACCCGAAGCAGTGCCGCGTGAAACTGAAGGAGCTGAGGCAAGCCTACCAGAAAACCAGAGAGGCGAACAGCCGCTCTGGGTCAGAGCCCCAAACATGCCGCTTCTATGATGAGCTGCATGCCATTTTAGGGGGTTCAGCCACCACTACCCCAGCCGTATTGTTTGACTCCTTCAATGGAGATGGAGGCAGTACGGAAGTAGGTTTTGGGGACGAAGAAGATGATGAGGAGGAGGAGGTTGTAGATAGCTCACAGCAAGCAAGCGGAGAAACCGGTTTTCCCGACAGCCAGGAACTGTTTCTCACCCTAGACCTGGAGCCAGTACCCCCCGAACCCACCCAAGGCTGCCTCCTGGACCCAGCAGGCGGAGAAGGGACCTCTGGTGAGTGTACCTTTTAAAATACTATACATGGTTTAAAAGCAAGCATGTGAAAGGATTACTTTGCCCTGGCATTTGCGGTTCTCCTAGATGTAGTCCTAAAGCCTTTGCAAAAGGTTTCTGGGGAGGGCAGCCTTATTTCGTCCTTCATGGTAGGACACATTACCACTCCAGGCCAGTAACACGTGCTCGGGAATCACTGTAGAACAAAGCATTGCAGTGTATGTTTGCTGCTGTTCAAACAACATCCGTTCTTTATCTCTCTGTGTTATCCTCAGGAGAGTGAGATATAATTCATGGTCACCTGGTTGAAATAGAGTGCTTTTCTTCAGGGGACACTCAGAGGAGCCCGTTCCTGCTGGGCTGTTTGCCTGTGGCTAAACAGAAATGTTCCCCGCTGTTAGCCACAGGGAGGGGGGAAGGTTGAGGGGGTAGTCACGCGGTGGGAGGAGGCAAAATGCAACCTTGTAACGAAAGCACATGTGCTATGTATGTAATGTTAACAGCAAGGTTTACCCTGAAAGAGTGTAGCGACTGTTTTATAAAATGTGTCTTTTTAAATACCGCTGTCCCTTTTTTTTTCTCCACCAGCTGCATGTGTTTCAATGATCACAGGATCTTCTCCTTCCCAGAGGCTAGTGAAGCTTAGAAAGAAAAAAAAATGCACTCGCGATGAAATGTTCTCCGAGCTCATGCTGTCCTCCCACACTGACAGAGCACAGACGAATGCATGGAGGCAAATAATGTCAGAGTGCAGGAAAGCACAAAATGACCGGGAGGAGAGGTGGAGGGCTGAAGACAGGGCTGAAGCTCAAATGTGGCAGCAGCGTGATGAGAGGAGGCAGGATTCAATGCTGAGGCTGCTGCAGGACCAAACCAGTATGCTCCAGTGTATGGTTGAGCTGCAGCAAAGGCAGCTGGAGCAAAGACTGCCACTGCTGCCCCTCTGTAACCAACCGCCCTCCTCCCCAAGTTCCATAGTCTCCACACCCAGATGCCCAAGAACGCGGTGGGGGGCCTTCGGCCAACCAGCCACTCCACCACAGAGGATTGCCCCAAAAAAAGAAGGCTGTCATTCAATAAATTTTAAAGTTGTCAACTTTTAAAGTGCTGTGCTTAAAGTGCTGTGTGGCATTTTCCTTCCCTCCTCCACCACCCCTCCTGGGATACCTTGGTATTCAACTCCCTATTTGTGTGATGAATGAATAACGAATGCATGACTGTGAAGCAGCAATGACTTTATTGCCTCTGCAAGCAATGATTAAAGGGAGGAGGGGAGGGTGGTTAGCTTACAGGGAAGTAGAGTGAACCAAGGGGCGGGGGGTTTCATCAAGGAGAAACAAACTGAACTTTCACACCGTAGCCTGGCCAGTCATGAAACTGGTTTTCAAAGCTTCTCTGATGCGTACCGTGCCCTCCTGTGCTCTTCTAACCACCCAGGTGTCTGGCTGCGTGTAACCAGCAGCCAGGCGATTTGCCTCAACCTCCCACCCCACCATAAATGTCTCCCCCTTACTCTCACAGATATTGTGGAGCACACAGCAAGCAGTAATAACAGTGGGAATATTGGTTTCGCTGAGGTCTAAGCGAGTCAGTAAACTGCGCCAGCACGCCTTTAAACGTCCAAATGCACATTCTACCACCATTCTGCACTTGCTCAGCCTGTAGTTGAACAGCTCCTGACTAGTGTCCAGGCTGCCTGTGTACAGCTTCATGAGCCATGGCATTAAGGGGTAGGCTGGGTCCCCAAGGATACATATAGGCATTTCAACATCCCCAACAGTTATTTTCTGGTCTGGGAATAAAGTCCCTTCCTGCAGCTTTTGAAACAGACCAGAGTTCCTGAAGATGCGAGCGTCATGCACCTTTCCCGGCCATCCCACGTTGATGTTGGTGAAACGTCCCTTGTGATCCACCAGAGCTTGCAGCACTATCGAAAAGTACCCCTTGCGGTTTATGTACTCGGCGGCTTGGTGCTCCGGTGCCAAGATAGGGATATGGGTTCCGTCTATAGCCCCACCACAGTTAGGGAATCCCATTGCAGCAAAGCCATCCACTATGACCTGCACATTTCCCAGGGTCACTACCCTTGATATCAGCAGATCTTTGATTGCGTGGGCTACTTGCATCACAGCAGCCCCCACAGTAGATTTGCCCACTCCAAATTGATTCCCAACTGACCGGCAGCTGTCTGGCATTGCAAGCTTCCACAGGGCTATCGCCACTCGCTTCTCAACTGTGAGGGCTGCTCTCATCTTGGTATTCATGTGCTTCAGGGCAGGGGAAAGCAAGTCACAAAGTTCCATGAAAGTGCCCCTACGCATGCGAAAGTTTCGCAGCCACTGGGAATCGTCCCAGACCTGCAACACTATGCGGTCCCACCAGTCTGTGCTTGTTTCCCGAGCCCAGAATCGGCGTTCCACAGCATGCACCTACCCCATTAGCACCATGATGCATGCATTGTCAGGGCCCATGCTTTCAGAGAAATCTGTGTCCATGTCCTGATCACTCACGGGACCGCGCTGACATTGCCTCCTCGCCCGGTATCGCGTTGCCATGTTCTGGTGCTGCATATACTGCTGGATAATGCGTGTGGTGTTTAATGTGCTCCTAATTGCCAAAGTGAGCTGAGCGGCCTCCATGCTTGCCTTGGTATGGCGTCCGCACAGAAAAAAGGCGCGGAACGATTGTCTGCCGTTGCTCTGACGGAGGGAGGGGCGACTGACGACACGGCTTACAGAGTTGGCTTCAGGGAGCTAAAATCAACAAAGGGTGTGCCTGTACATCAAGGAGTATTTCAGGCAGGACTGCACGGAGGGTTCCAATAAGAAATGGTGCACCTAAGTTATCGTTGTTATTGGAACAAGGAGGTTAGCCTGGCCTCTGATTGATACATGGCTAGATTTACCTCGCTGCACCTTCTCTGTAAGTGACTGCAGTGTGATCTAGAAGAATGAGTCCCCTAGACAGGGGACGGGGGGAAGCAAATGAGTACAAAACAAATCTGGTCTATTTCTTGTTTTGATCCACTCCATCTATCTTTTACATCTTTGGCTGGCAGCAGACGGTGCAGAAGGACTGCATGCCATCCACATCTCATGGCTGCTTGGCAGAAGATGGTACAGTACGACTGCTAGCAGTCCATATCGCCTGCCCGCTCACCATAAGACGGTTCAATAGGACTGACTGCAGGACTAAAGAGAATGACCTGCTCAAGTCACTCCAAATTTAGTCCCTGCGCCCTTGTCTGCCCAGGCGCTCCTGATCGACCTCACAGAGGCGACCAGGAGCACCTCAGACATGACGATGACGGCTACCAGTCGTACTGTACCGTCTGCTGCCACAAGGCAAGGGGTTGTTGCTACTGTGTAGCAATGCCGTACCGCGTCTGCCAGCACCCAGGAGACATAGGGTGACGGTTACCTGAGCAGGCTCCATGCTTGCCGTGGTATGGCGTCTGCACAGGTAACTCAGGAAAAAAGGCACGAAATGATTGTCTGCCCTTGCTTTCACGGGGGGAGGGAGGGAACGGGGGCCTGACGATATGTACCCAGAACCACCCGCAACAATGTTTTAGCCCCATCAGGCATTGGGATCTCAACCCAGAATTCCAATGGGCAGCGGAGACTGTGGGAACTGTGGGATAGCTACCCACAGTGCAACGCTCCGGAAGTCAACGCTTGCCTCGGTACTGTGGAAGCGCTCCGCCAAGTTAATGCACTTAGAGCATTTTCTGTGGGGACACACACACTCGAATATATAAAACCGATTTCTAAAAAACCGACTTCTATAAATTCGACCTAATTTCGTAGTGTAGACATACCCTATGACTCACTCCACAATAGAAAAAGTAAGGAAGGGCTCTCCTTTGAAGGCAATACCTGATTTGCCACCAGCTCTAAGTTAAATGCTCATTTATCCATTGGTTTCATACTTCGGCTCAGGAGTTCAGATGAGCATCCAGCTTTGTGGGTCTAGGACAACCAGTGTCCAGACATGCCAGGGAGAGAAAGGGGGGGGGTGAACCCCCAAAATAGGCAGTTGGATCAACTGGTTGTATACAATGTTAAGGTGTTATAAATATGTGTCAAGTAAGGTCTTATTGAAGCTTGTAATGTTTTAGATTGGATGGTCATTATTAGCTATGTATTCCGACTGAGGCTAGGTATCTATTTATTTATATAGAATACTATGCTCATGATCTGTTCTACAATTTCAAATGCACCTCACACCATGGAAAGACTCCTCGCAACCCACATGTTTACCCAAAAAGTGGCTCATGGTGGACCATTAAAGTTAATGGAAAGACATTGAAACTGAACAAAAAACTCCAGTCCTGGAAAACTTCCCTCACTTTGAATAGCCATGAGTCATTATGCCAGGGGAAAGAGAAAAAGGGGTGAAAAACTTTTAAAAGCAAGCTTGTGTCTGAGGATTTTTATCCAGAAACTGAGGGTCAACATCTAGGCAGGGTGCTGTCCATGAAATGCTGGCTCCTCTGTATGATATGGAGCATGCTGGCAAACTGTTGAAAGGCAATAGGTAATTAGAAAGAGGAATTTATTTAGAAAGAGGAATGAAATTGTGTCTTTATTTTCTGTGTAACTTGTATGGGTTTGCTTCCCTTGAGTCTGTGATTTTTCTATTAAATAAACCTTTGTTTATTTTTACCCCACACAGGTCTCTGGTGTGCACACTGTGTGGAAGCATGTGCCAAAGTGAACTGATAACTGGCGGCAGGCAATGACAGGACCCCTTATGGTCTGGGTGATCCCCAAAACACCACAGGGTCCTTGTGCAGCTGAAATAAACCAAACCTTTCAGGGTCAGGGTCAATTCTCTTTGCACCACTCCAGTAGCATAAGGAAACAGAAAGTTGTCCTAATATAATAGCTGGGGTTCCCTTGACATACCAGTAGGAGAAACCTCCAGGTGGCATAACTCTATACTACCTGATCCCCTGGACCCCAGGCATAGGACACACTACTGGACATGGCAGGGGGCAGGAGAGATCCCTAGCGAGAAGAGTAGTCTCTGGGGAACTCTCTAGCCAGCATATATTAGAGTAGCCTTTAGGCTGCTCCAAGTAATGCTGTGGGTTGGTTTGGCCCTCAATCAGACTAAGAATCAATGAGTAGTTGAGTGGTGTCAAGCAACCTGTACAGACACAAGATCTGGCCCTTGGGGCCCACTTACATTTTAAAATGTGTACAGAATTTTTAATTTTTTGGCACCAAATTCCCTCGTGAATACTGGTGTCCAGCCCCTGTCACTGAAGAGTCACAGTAATTACCAAGTCTGCTGCCTCCAAAGAGACAGTGTACAAAGCATCTTACTTGATTCACCTGAGAAGACACCCTTTCCTTAATATCACAGCACTGACATGACATTATAGTATACTTGTAAAACAAGAATAAGTTTATTAACAATGAATGGAGATTTACAGATTCAAATGAGTATTGAGTAAGAATAATGGAAACAATGATGCTTACAAACAAAACTACAACATGTTTCTAAGACATAATCACAACTTTTAACAGTTTAAGACCTGTATTTACGATAAGCTTCTCACCTAAAGCAACCTCTTGTCATTGCCAGCTCCAGGCCAGGATCCAACTTTCATGGATGCAAAAAGCACTGTCCCTTTTGCTCCCTCAGTGGGATGACCAAGGGGTTCTTTTTCCTTCTTCTTATACTCCAGCAAACTTTTGAAATGTATCTCCACATAAGATCCTCCTTCCCAGCTACTTGTGTTCCAGTATGCTTACATCGTGCTGCTTTCTCATCCTCCTGTTGACTTGTTCTTCCTGTTAACCTCAAATGCAAATGAACTCCCATTTTATTTGGCTAATCCTACCTAATTTATGTCAGAGATCTAGGTAGACAGGTAAAAAACACTCCTTTGTCTGGGAAAAACTTGTTCATCAATCCTGCCTGATTAAACATATTTTAGTAAATACTTACAAATTTTTGAATAGCACTCATGCATACATCTATCAATGCTTATGATGACCATTATGCTATAGGCTTTCATTTGATATCTTACACCACCTTCTTTACAGACAAAGACCATGCCATCAATGTGTTAGGTGTAGTTTGTCAGGCCCTGGCAGGAGTTGCTGACAGAATAATGAACACCCAGTGGGCCTCTGTGTCACACAGTTATAGTGTCTGAAGCAGGACAAGACCATTAATTTATATAGAAAGCAGAAAGAACAGAAGAGGTGGTGGTGGTAAATTCTTTAACCCTGACCTGCACTGATCATCCACCCTCAAGAAATCAGTCTTCTTTGAAAATGGGTCTTGATTGAGCACCGAAAATCAATAGATTTAAAAAAAAATCTTGGCCCATATTTGTAGGTAAAATCAGATACTTTAATACACAAAATATTCAGTGCAATTAGTCTTCATTAAGGGCTTGTTAGTTTTAATTTTCAAACATTTTCACCCATCCAATTTAAAACTCTAAGATGAGAGATGAAGTGTAAACTTCTTATGACTCTCAACTTTTCCTTCTCTGCTCTTAAATGAGTCCTCTCCCACTTTCTCTGTCTTCTCCTGATGAGTGACAAAAGAGATTCCCCTTACTCCAGTGGGTGGAACATAGCTCTCAGTGGGGGTGGGGGGGAAATTATCTGAGTCTGTTGACTCATCCATAGGGGATGTCAGTGCAAAGAAAGTCATAGCAGAGAATACTACATTTTTCACTGGCTTCTGTCCAGATCTAGATGGAGAAGGGAGTCAGAAAAACAACTGGGTTTGTTGAAAGTAGCAGTTCATCTACTTCATGTAAAGGCTGCCTAAAATCTTTGGCCACAAAATATGGGAAATGTCGCAAATTTTTATGCATGTGAAAGTAAAGAGTTGGAAACAGTTGCTAGAACCTGTTACACAAGCAGGTGCTAGTCCAAGCTTTTAGTCACACCCCTGTGACTGCCTCTGAATATAGATGGACAACGTCTTCAGATGAATACTGATAAGCTTAAAAAAATTGTGTGGGGATTTGGTGATCCACACAAGGTGCCGAAGAGATTTCCAAATGCCTGAATCCATGTTTTCAGATGAAATGCTACTGAGCTAACCCACCATTCCACTGGACCTCTTTCATAGCCTCTTTCTTTTCTCTAACAAAAAGAGGGTTTCCCTTCCAATTTCTTGATCTCTGATTTAAACACACACACACACTCTGCCTCTGTTGCAGGACAATGGCTTTGTATACATTTTGGGATGCAACTGCTCCATATTTTCAAATTACCATTTGGTGTGTTTCCCTACTTTGTTATTTAACAAGCAGATAGAGTATTTTGGTATGGCTGCTATTTTCTTGTGTCTTCGGAAGGCATTTTATGCTCGTCAGCACTTAGTTACAATGAGCTGAATCCCTAAGTTGCAGCAGTGAGTACTAAACAGGAGTAGTTACACTCCTGTGAATGAGTGCTCACCAATACAAGTTAGAGCTACATGATCTGGCCTTTTGTAACTGAGCCATTCATGACCAGTAGTGTGGGATCAAGTCCTGCTCCAGTTGAAGCAAATGGCAGAATTGCCATGCTCTTCCACTGGAGCAGGATCAGCTTCCTGCTGCTTTTCAAATCTCACTGCTCAAAGAACGATCTGTTATAGTACAGATGGTCTTGACCTGCAGAGATAGACCAAAATTAACCTCACCTACTCTTCCCCTCCCCCCAAAAATTCTGACACAATGCTAGAAGACAGTAGAAACTTTTACCACTGAAGCAGCATCTTCCCCATTTTCTACTGTAGCGGCAATTTGCCACTGAATAATCTATACAGAACTGATTGCTGGGATTTCATTATTTATATTTAAAGATGCGCTATTGTTAACCAGCTTCTTGTATGATCTGTTATCTCAAATACATGGGGACAGGCTGCTAAGCTGTTTGGCAAATTTTAGCAAGCCATTCCTCATAAACCAGAGTACAGGTTCTCTCTCTCAGAAATCGATCTTCCAACTAGCTGTTGATTTTAGCTATATATGAGCACTGTAATTGCAGCTTGTAGGCCAGATGTCATCACAGATGCTAGTGGTGCGGGGGGTGCTGCTGCACCCCCTGGCTTGATGTAGTAACAACAACCCAAAAACATGGTTTCTGTCTTCAGCACCCCCACTTCAAATATTGTTCCAGCACCACTGGATGTCATCTGACTCAGATGTAGGATTTTACTGGAAACTCAAATGGTAATTATTACAGGAAGTAATTTGCTGTTGAGGTAAATGCTGAGATATTGTGGTGGCATTTTCTTTAAGTTCTGCCAGTTGTAAAATCTCCCATAAAAGTGAATTATGTTTGTTTCACTACACAACAAAACAATGGAATAGCAAATAATTATACCCATGACTCCAGATAACATATTTGTTGTTGTGGCAGTTCAATATTTGAAGAAAAACAAAACATTGTGGACGATAAAGTGCACTTGAAAGAGCTGAATAAAACTAAACAGCTGCTAGTTTTGCAACAAATTATGTAATTTCATAAATCATATTTTTATACAGAGTAATATCACCAGGTAATACATACACACTTTAATTTCATTATCAGCTCATTGCTTTTTTTAATACTGTATTTGTTTTTACAAAGTGCCCACATACATCCTTTCTCATATAATAGTTAAACTGCAGTACTGGTTTTTTGAAGTTATAATTTCTATAAAAATGAAATATCTAATGTCAGTACCAACATCCTTTAACAATTTTTTTTTTAGGTCAAAAAGACTGACAAATATCGATAGCAGTGATGGTATTTCTGTTTATTGTAGTGATTTTGAGTTACTTTTCCAAGCCCAGCCAATTTTCAGTTACTACTTTGATATCCTACCATTCCCTCTGTTTGACATGTGGTTTTCGCCAACATATGGAAGTAATATTTCATATTCCACTTAGTACCTCTTGTTAAATCTCCAATTTTACTGCAGTTCTTAGTTCTTTCAGCCTCTATTTAGTTTGCTAAATCCAATTTGACTCTTTATGGAATGCCCAGGTCTGTCATAGCAACTGCTTCTGAAGCCACATTTTAAAAAAAAGATTGGCTCCATGAATATCTACTGCTTTCCAGTGGGGCTATGTAACGATGCAACAACTCACCGGTGTGGCGCCTCCTGCTTGTTGTCCCGGGAATTAGCTCTTTCCAACCTTCAGAACACCCTCTGTAGACCGGTGTCTCGCCTGCCGCTGGCATCCCTGTCCCTCTGGACCCCAGTGCCCTTTACCCTGGGGTTCTGCCCCAGCAGTACCCCCACACTCTGGGTCTCCCCTCCCCTGGGAAACCCCCAACCCTCTAAACCCACCTTGCCTCAGTGGCTACTGCCAGTCAGCATCTAACCCCCGCTGACAAGGGCAGACTGCAGTGTAATAGCCGCTCATCATTGGTAAGGGGTTAGGACCAGCTACTTCTGCCTACTCTCAGGCTGCCCCTCTACAGCCCCAGTACCTTTCTGGGCCTTTACCAAGGCCTGCAGCTAGGGTAACCAGATGTCTCGATTTTATAGGGACAGTCCCCATTTTTGGGTCTTTTTCTTATATAGGCTCCTATTACCCCCTATCCTGTTTTTTCACATTTGCTGTCTGGTCACCCTACCTGCAGGCTGGGGGTTTACCAGGCTGGAGCTCCCCAGCTCCCTTTGCCCTTCCCCAGCACTGCTCTGCTTAAGGTACCTCGCTTTCAGCCAGCTACCCCTTCCCACTCCAGGGCTAGAGTGAAACTCCTTTGCTTCTGGCCCACAGCCCTCTTATAAGGGCCAGCTGGGCCCTGATTGAGCTGGCCACAGCTGTGGTCAGCTACACAGTCAGCTTCCCCTAGCTTCTTCTCACGCCCCTTATTTCCAGCCACAGCCCTCTCCAGGGCTGCTTTTACTATTGGCTCCCCCAGGGAAGCCCTCTCCCAGAGCTGTTTTAACCCCTTCAGGGCAGGAGCGAGGTGACTACCCCGCTACTGGCTACCATCAAAAAATAAGGTATGGTGTCCTGAGCTTCCCTCGCTAAGCCTGGTAGGTACCACTGCTATGAAATATGACAGCTTCCAGATGTTACATTGCGCAGGAATTCTCAGATTAAGACAATTCTGTGACAGTTTAAGTGACCAAATCATCCAGAATGCTGATTTTTACATATTTTCTTGTGACAGTGCTTCCAGGGCCTGATCCTGAAAGATGCTGAGCATTTCACAGGAGGTGCTGAGTGCCCTCAAGTCCCTTCAAAAATCAGATGTTTCAAATGAGATTTAGAAACTTGTATCAAGTATCTTAGATCCTTGATTTTTAAGGCCACAAAAATTTAAGCTCTAGGGCATTGGTAACTGAAGATACCCTATGTTTAGAGATGTGTTAGACATAGGCACAGCAGTTGAGGAAATTAGTATATTTAGGATGGGAAATCCCTTTAATACCCACACTAATTAGATCAGAATGGTCTTTGAGGAGAAATATAGGTAATGTAGAGAACATATTGGTTTCCAATAGTCTTCATGCCTGAGCAAAAACATCTGCTAAGAAAACTAATCATACTGAACTAAATATTTTAATTAGAGATCCAACTGAGATTCAGAAGATTAAAATACGAAGTAAGGAACCCAACCCCTCTATATTAATTGGAAGTATAAAAGGGTCTCAAGACACAGCCTTTAAGTGCTATCTTGATGATCCTGCACCCGTGAGATAAATACAAAGTTTTCCATAAATCTCTGTGGAAATAGGTTCAAACCCTAAGCATTCAACCTACTACTAAATTACATGAAAGTCTTCGAACAGTGGTGGCTGCTCCCACTGTCTCATTTTGGTGGTATACCTTTGACTAAGGGTATTATTTCCTCACCAGCTAAATTGCGGCTTCCATGTATATTATGTAAAGACATCTAAGAGCTTAGCTGTGTGCTGATAAGATTTATTTTGGGCAGGAAAGTTTCCACCTGTTGTTCCAAAGAGACTGGTGCTGCCTACTGATCTTCTGGGATCCAGTTTTCCAGACTTCAGACCCTTTCCCAAATTCTTCATGCAGTTGATTGGCTACATTATTTATTTTAAGAAATTTAAATATATTCCCATTGAGCAAAGAGCGACAGTCTCCCTATGGCTTCCCTCCCACCATCACGTTAAACATAACTCCTTCCAACTGGTATTTGTTCTAACCCATTGTTTGCAGCCTCCCCAGTTAAGTCATCTTAAATTGCCCATTACAGACTTTCTCTATTAATACCAAAGAACATTCCAGATTTTTCACCATGGCTTATTCATTTTTTATTTTATTTTGGGCATTTCATTGTTTTCTTAGTGGACAGTTCTTGTTTAATGCCCTTTACTTGTTTATTATTAATTATTTTTATTGTTGTGGCACCTAGAAGCAGGATCCCAAAAATGCAAGATCTCATTGTGCTAGACACTTGACCAACACAGAACAAAGACAGCTCCTGCCCCAAAGAGCTTACAATTTTAGGCACTAGTTTTGGGAACCCCCGATTTTCTTCCATCCCTCCTCCCCCATTTGCAAGGTTCCCATTTTCTGAAATCATATCCTATGAGAGACTGATTCCATTTCTGTCTACGTTATTAATTATACAAGCTTCTCAAACTAATTATCTAATCACAAGTTTATGCAAAGCCTTGATTGCCCCATTCTGTGTCCTAACTAGGAAGGATCCCTTGATTAAAGCAGGAACAGAGTTTGGGATTTTCTTGATTACCTCAGATTTGTAGTGAAGTGTTCAGATCTATTCTGTCGATTTCCACCTTCAGTATTATGGAAACAATATATTGTGTGTCTAGGACTTTAATTCCTCCATTTTAGATAGGCAAGGAAAGATCTTGGGGCTTTTAGAAAGGCATGTTACATTTCAAAAATATTTCAGGTTGCAATTTAGACAGAAGTACAATATTATTATTCATGGGACTGCAGTTGTGCCTCAGCTCTTTGGCTGCACATCTGTGATTTTTTTTGTGAATGGCATTCAAGCATGAAAGCCTGTTGACCCATTTATTTTTCTCCTGGAGGAATACTGGCAGCTGAATAAATAGCCTAGGTGGTTTTTATCATACAATTTATTTATAGTTCATAAAGCTAAACTTCTTTATAAGACTTAAATCTGTCCAGACATTATACTTTTTGATCTTTACATTATGTACATTTTTGATCATAACAAAACATTCTGTTGCTTTCAGTGTTATTCATTGGACTAGTTTCACATGGAGACTCAGAAAGTGTGAAACTCCACCACTGAATTTTACCAGAGGAATTTCATCTATTCTACTGGTCAAAGACTGCACTTTTAAGACGTATTATTTTATTGTGCTAAAGTAAAGTTTATTGTGTTCTACTGATTCTTTTAAAGATACATTTTTTAAGAAGACAGGGAGGAACTGCTCTGCCACACTGGAGAAATGGAGATTGAACTGCAATTGAAGGATGGAGAGGCAAAGCTGTAAGACTAACAACAACGAGAAAGCCTAGTGAAACATGCAACAAGATGAGAATACACCCTACAAGTGTGGAACCATCTTCCAGGACAGATCTCCAGTATATACCACTGATGGGAACCAAACTGACAAGACCTTGCAGCAGTAATTTGGGCACAAGAGGTGATTAATTTAGTGGTGTACAATCAGCTTCCTATTATTTAATCAAATTTGGCAGACTTGTCCCTCTGTGTCAGCTTCTTCTAGCAACGTGTAAAGGCTGCTTGGCTAACTGTATGAGAACTTGAGGGGTCATTTTGACTGGAAATAAAATTTTGGTTGATTGTTTGCTTGTGGGGTATAGCTCCCTCTATGGTGTGTGACAAACACAGCCAGTGACCATACAGACTGCAGAAAGACTTGTGATATATGCAGAACTACTATGTAGTCAGATGTCAAGTCTCCCAAGAGTCTCCTTAAGCAACTGAACACACAGCACAATTATCCAAGTAGCAGAGGTTGTTTCGATGGGTAGAATAGTCTGGGTCTCAGATTATCAGCTGAGTATTCTCCACATTAGTCTTTGCCAGAATGCAGTCATCCAAGGTTACTAATTCCAAAACAGGCACAGCTTCAGCATTTCAGGGTCCGCACAACAGAATAGGATATTTGGGGCTTTATAGGCTTAAGTAGCCTGTAATGACAGTTCTGGATTGTGCCTTTGCTTAATCCAGGTTTATTGTAAGCATTGCTAGCTTGTGGTTGAGAGGAGCAGCTGGGTAGCAGGCAGTAAAAAATGCGGGGTCATCCAGTCAAACCAATGATCACACCTGGTGGCTCAACACCAAAATGTACTCAGCTCTCTGGTGCTTAATTCCCTACACAGCTCAGTCACGTAGGGCTTCCCAGCATTTCAAATAATTGGTTATTCTAAGAATGGCATGGCTGGTATTTTCATAGAGTCATAGATTCCAAGACCAGAAGTGACCACTGTTTACCATCTACTCTGACCTCCTGTACAACAAAGATCATAGAACATTCCCAAAATAACTCCCAGAGCAGATCTTTTAGAAAAATATCCAATCTTGAATTAAAAGTTGTCAGTGGTAGAGAGTCCACCACAATGCTTAGTAAATAGTTCCCATGGCTATCAACTCTCACTGTTAAAAATGTATGTCTTATTTCCAGTATGAATTTTTCTAGTATCAACTTGCAGTCACTGGATCATGTTATACCTTTCTCTTCTAGATTGAAAAGACCATTATCAAATATTTGTTCTCCATGTAGGTACTTACAGACTTAACCTTCTCTTTGTTGAGCTCCAAGTGTCTATCACTATAAGACATGTTTTTTAACCCTTTAATCCTTCTCATGGCTCTTCTCTGAACCTTCTCCAATTTATGAACATCCAGTGGTGAGCTGGAGCCGGTTCGCTGGAACCAGTTGTTAAATTTAGAAGCCCTTTTAGAACTGGTTGTCCCACGAGGGACAACCGGCTCTAAAAGGTCTTTTAAATTTAACAACCGGCCAAAAGTGGCACCTTAGGCGCCGACTCCATGGGGGCTGGAGCACCAATGGGGAAAATTTGGTGGCAGCTCCCTGCTCAGCCCCAGCTCCCCTCTGCTCTGCCTCCACCTCCGCCTCTGCCTCCTCCCCTGAATGCTCCATCCCGCTCTGCTTCTCCGCCCTCACCCCCGGCTTCCCGTGAATCAGCTGTTCGTCCGGGAAGCCTGGGAGGGCTGAAAAGCAGGCAGCGGCTTCGCACTGAGGCCCAAGGAGGCAGAGGTGAGCTGGGGAGGGGAATGGTTCCCCTGCACCCCCTCCCCAGGGTTATCTGCTGTGGCGTGGGCGGCCCTCCTTGCACCCTCCTCCCACCCCAGCTCACCTCCGCTCCGCCTCCGCCTTCCTGGGCCTGAGCGTGAAGCCGCCACTTGCTTCTCAGCCCTACCTGGCTTCCCATGCAAACAGCTGATTCGCGAGAAGCCGGGGGGCGAGAGGGGGCGGAGCTGCCGGTGGGGTTTCTGCACCCATCAAATTCTCAAAGGAATGCAGGGGGTTGGATGGGGCAGGAGTCCCAGGGAGTGGGGACATGCCATGACCCCCTCGTGGGGTGAGGAGGGAACCAGTTGTTAAGATTTTGGCAGCTCATCACTGTCAACATCCTTCTTGAACTGTGAACACCAGAACTGGACACAGTATTCCAGCAGCGGCCACGTCAGTGCCAAATACAGAGGTAAAATGGCCTTTCTACTCCTGATTGAAATTCTCCTGTTTATGCATCCCAGGATTGCATGCATATAAAATGATGGGCTCTAAGTTAGCTGTTACCACTCAAGAAAGATCTTGGAGTATGTGACATACTGGCAAACAATCCAGACTAGTGGAGGGCTGTGTCACCCCTGCCCTGCAACCTTGAATGCCTTGTAATGCCTTTCTGTAGTATTATAGAATCACAGAAGATTAGGGTTGGAAGAGACTTCAGGAGGTCATCTAGTCCAACCCCCTGCTCAAAGCAGGACCAACCCCAACTAAATCATCCCAGCCAGGGCTTTGTCAAGCCAGGCCTTAGTTAGCACCTGGGAGTTACAAAGCAGACTTCCAGCATGCAGCCACATCCTGAGTGTTTGTGTATAACTGCAGCCTGTAAGCTATATCCTGGCTCTCACCAGCCTTGGTTATAGCAAGGGTGCCCCAGCATACTCCCAGTCCCAGATCTTCTCCCAGAAATCCATGTCCTGTACTGCCCCACCGTCTCTTGGACAGTGCACATATATTAATTCTGTTATTCCTTTAAGGGAATAATATGCCATGTCATTACCTTAAATAGTTACCGAGACACTTCAATTTAAACACACTGGATTAGATAAACCAGTAAAACAAGTTTGTTAACTACAAAGAGAGATTTTATTGAATATAAGTAATGTGGCGTAAAAGTCAGAAATGGTTACAAAGAAAAATAAACACTTGCTGATATGTACTTAAGAAACTGCCTTAGTTGCAAAGCAAACTCTCACCCCACTTGCTCCAGCAGATTACTGACCAAACTCTCCAGGTCAGAACCCCTCCCGCAGAGTCTAATGGCTGTTTCTTCTCATCTTCTCAGGTGCAGAGAATGCAATGGGCAGGGAAAGAGAAAAAGGGTCCCTTAGGGTGTTTGTCCCTCCTTTTAATAGTTTCAGTGCTCTCTTCGAAAAACACTTCCAGCTGAGAACCAGGAGACAAAGAATCTACTTGGAAGGATGTTCCCTACAGGTTTTGTTCACCTGTTTGAAATTCCTTTATTTTTCCTTCCTGCTTGATGACTCTGTTTATGGCTTAAATGCAAATTAAGGCACACACACATTCCACTTCTGCTTGGGCAGGGTGGTGGGGCTTGGAACATGTGTTAATAACATCATACAGGGGAATCTTATAACTTCACATATAATGTTGCCACTTATATTTTATCAGGACAATACTGACCAGCAAATGGTGAGTTTTCAAATGATACCTTACAAGGCATACTTTGTACAAAGATTATTACAATGGCATGAAGGGTGTATTCTGTCACAGAATCATTGTGGATAGTTCTCTGAAAATATCTGCCCAATATGCAGCTGCAGTAAAAAATCTAACAGAATTTTAGGAACCATTAGGAAAGAGATAGATAATAAGACAGAAAATATAATGCTAGTATATAAATTCATGGTATGCCCAAACCTTGAGTATTGTATTCAGTTCTGATTGCCCCACCACAAAAAAGATATATTAGAATTGGAAAAGGTACAGAGAAGGGCAACAAAAATGATCAAGGGTATGAAACAACTTCCATATGAGGAGAGATTACAAAGGCTGGGACTGTTCAGTTTAGAAAAGAGACTACTAAGGGGCGATATGATAGAGGTCTATAAAGACGTGAACGGTGGAGAAAATGAATAGGGAGATATTTATTTACCCTGTCACATAACACTAGAACTAGGGGTCACCCGATGAAATTAATAGGCAGCAGGTTTAAAACAAACATAAGGAAGTACTTCTTCACACAACGCACAGTCAGCCTGTGGAACTCATTGCCAGGGGATGCTATCAAAGCCAAAAGCATAACAGGGTTAAAAAAATAGATAACTTCATGGAGCATAGGTTCATCAATGGCTATTAGCTAAATGCTCAGGTACACAACCCCATGTGCTGGGTGTCCCTAAACCTCGAACTGACACAAGCTGGGACTGAACAACAGGGGATGGATGGATCACTCAGTAAATTGCCCTGTATCAGTCATTCCCTCTGAAGCATCTGGCATCAGCCAATGTCGGAAGACAGGATACTGGGCTCAATGGATCATTGGTCTGACCCAGTATGACCTTTCTTATGTTCTTATTAGTTCTTTTGCCAATAGCATTGCACTGGGAGTTCATGTCCAGTTGATTATCCTCCACAACCCCCAAACCTTTTTCAAAGTCACTGTTTTCCAGGATTGAGTACTCCATTCTGAAAGTCTGGCTTATGTTCTTTGTTCCTAGATGTATAAGTTCATATTTAGTCATATTATTACTTTCACATCTCTCTTTTTCCTTCCAACAATTTCCAGTAAAATGGGACATCAACTCAAGACTTTCCAAAGCTAAATAAATTATCAGGATATGGGAATTATATTACATCACTGAGGAGCCTTATGAATCATGAAAATCTAAGTAACAGATTCACCTCAGGCAGAGACAAGGGTATAGAGTCTGTTTTATTATTGTGTGTGGAGTTGGAGACGGGGGGTGCAGGAAGAGAAAGAACATACAAATGAAGTTGTATTTTACTGAAAGTATATTGATTCTAGATGTAACCTAAAACAAATATGTTCATATTCTCGTCCTACAGCATTCATATACTAAGGGGTGGTGATTAGGAAAATACATTAATAAAAGCTCCTATCTGAAAATGCTGTACTACTGAGGCTCCTGGAATTTCATATTTAGATCGTAAATGCCTTGAAGGCAGGGACCATCTTTTTATTCTGTGTTTGTATAGCACCTACCACAGTGTGGTCCTGCTCCATGACTAGGGCTCCTAGACATGACAGTAATACAACTGTTATGAATAGTTTATTTAATAATAATCATTGTTTATTTGGGGATATATTCCTAGAAGTGATAAGAGTCCAAAATAGTAGCATTCCACAGTTACGGGGGTAGGAATTATTTCTCTCTCTCACTCCTCCCCTTCCCTCTCCACTCCCCCACCACCCAAACACTACACACATACAACACTACTTTGTTGGGACTGAAGATATCTAGCTCTGGCTGAGTCTTGTTTAGCTGCTGAGAAATTAAGCTACACTGCTTACACATCTTTAGAAATGTAGACTTCTGGTTCAGTCCCTGGAAATAGAGCAATGGTCTTTCCATTCTCAACATCTTTGTCAAGTCTACTTTCTAACAGCCAAGCAACAGAGCTGCTCAGCTATCTAATGTACAAAAATTGACTCAGTTGTTTTTTGTGGCATTGGCCCAATATATGGGTAGTGCAGCAGCTCACAATGTGAGATACAGGAGCTATTGCAACTCAGGCAGGTACAACAATGACTCCTGGAGCAACAAAGCATATGGGAGGAAGTATGCCCAATGCTACGCCCCTTGGGGGGTTACAATATACACTCCCCTCCATACTACTGACTAGCTGTGCTGGTGGATATGCCCATTGGGGTGGGGAGGAGGAATGGAAAAGAGGGTTAGGATCCTGGAAAGGAGACACATCAAAAGACAAATGATTAATATATATTTTTACTAGCCCTACTTAGGAGAGTAAGGACTGCAGTTTTTACCAGGCCCATCACAGAAGGTTCTTTGTTCCCTCTCTGCTTTATACATTCATGCAGAGACTGAAAGCAGTTGGTTCACATTTAGAAAGTTCTCTCTATTCGGCCTAAATTTTTCTTTGCTTAAGATCACGCCATTTCTGTGCTATGTCTTATCCTCTTATTTGTAAGAGTTACTTATCTTTTGTGTGCTGAAAATATTCAAAAGCAATGTTTGAAAAGTTGATATCAACCCAGAGCAAATTCCTGCCTCCTAACTCTACCAGAACAGAAGACCTGTGAGAAGGGACACATATGTTTTTCATTTTAATAAGATAAAAGTCAACTGCCTTTAAGTGCCATTGTTCACTTAACAAATCAAGAGCTGAAAAAAACCTGACCCTACAGGACCTCCTGGATTATTTGTAGATCTTGAGGCAAGCCCAATCTCTTTGTATTCAGAGTTTATGTGTACAAAAGCATTTTTGGTGCCTCTTGCAGATTATAAATCTTTATATTGTTTTTGAAATCTCATTCTTCTGCTTATGTTGTACAATAAATTAGTTACTAATAAAAATGCTTTTGACTGAGCCAACATGGTAGTGCAATAGTGGCTAGTGTACTGCCAGCCAAGGCTTAGGTTGCCTGGCATGCAGCCAATGCAGGTGAAGTAGATTAAAGGGATAGCATGTTTAATATTGGTGGGAGATGGTCATGCTGAGAGTTTCTCTCTCTCTTTTTTTTTTAAGAACCTCATCCACAGTTGGTAAAATATATAGGTTTCAAAAAGGGAAATCTGGAGATTCTACATGGCAGAACCATAGGTCCCTCCCACATACACCAATACCAACTCCACTATCCAGAATTGTATATGTATGGGGCCTTATCTGCACTTTGGAGTAGCTCCCATTCAATATTTGGTGTACACTCTGATGTTCATAACTCTGAGGTTCTACTGTAGTTGCACCGGTGTTGATACCTACGAGCACCCAAGGACAAGTCAATTTGCACCAATTGAACGATGTGAAATTTGCCTGTTTCAAGCTGGGGTAAACCCCAATTAGCTCAAAGCCCAGCTTGTTCTTATGTACACTTATGGGATTCAGCCTCAGAAGAGACTGGTTGGTTTGCAAACACCAAGAATCCAGGTTAAGCAAACCTTCAAGCATAGGCTTCAATCCACCCCTATTCAATTTCAAGCATGTGTTTAATTCCACGGACATCAATGGTACTTAAAAACATACCCAATGTTAAGTGCTGTGCTGTGCTTTGCTAAATAGGGGTGGACTGCGGAATGAGGGCTACTCCTGAGTGCAGGAAAAGGTAATGAGCAGCAAACTGAAATGGTTATTGACTACAGCTGGTCGAGAAAATCCTGACTTTAGATTTTGATAAAAAAAAAAAAATTCTGCAGAGACTGTTTGATTTCAGTACAGTTCCTCCAGAAGCGAGGCTGGGGTTCAACAGAACACTTCTTGGTTTCCTGCCAGCTCTTCCACCTGTCTTCTTGGCAGACCCATCTGGCTCACTGCCTCAGAGTGGGAGATCCCAGACCTTCCAGGGTCCAGCAGATAGGACCAGGGCTCTATTTTCTTTTGCAGAGAATTTCAAAGGATTTTGTTTGTTTTTGTTCTAAATCAAATTTTTAAATATCAAAATCCTCCACAAAACGGGATTGCCTTTCTCCATACCATTCTAGTAATGACTTTTCACTATGACTTGAATAGAATATAATTACATTTTATTAAACTAAAGGGCATCTATTACCAAGACCAGGAGGTCAAAACATCAGAAGTCTTGCTTCATGCTGCCTAAAAGAGTAATAAAATGCAATTATTTCCCTTTTAGAGTGTCGTGACCCCATTACACATTATTTGAATATGCTGAGCAAGAGCAATCCTTGATGGGATATTACTGGCATTAGTTCCTAGGAAAGCTCACAGTCACTTGTAACATATAGTGTCTCTCTCACTGTTAGCTCGAAAGCTCTCTGTTAATCATCTCTTGATTTAGAGAGATCAGCACTCCCTACCCCAAAAATACCCCTACATTTATTAAATATGTTAAGAATTGTCAGTGAATCCAGTACAGTTTGTTTTGGTGAAGATGAATGAGATATTGGTGAACAAACTATGCAGATATACTGACTATATATAGGCTAAGTATTGTGGCCAGTCCACTTGACACATTTCTTGTCCTTGAGTGTTAGTTGATCAGTTATACCACGAATGCAAAGGCTTCAGTCACTTGCACACTTATCAGGGTTACTTTCAATATCAAAGTCAGCAGAAGCCATCGCTCAGATTAGCAACATGCATACACTTCATCCCTTCGCAATAAAGGTTCTGTTCCAGGGGTCAGGGATCCCACCAATCAGTGTGTTCCAATGCTTGTGTTTCCTCTAATCTTTGAAGCAATGAATTCCAGCCTCTGTGATTGACACTGTAATTATGAATTGTCCACCAGTCTTCTAGCTTTCTCTGAGGCACAGCACCTCTAAATAGACATGAGGCACCAGATGTATTTTAGAATTTCTCTTGGTCAAGTACGGTTCAAGCCTCATAAGGTCTTTCCATTCATGCTCATGAAGCCCATGATGGATGACCTTCCTACAGACCATTACAGAACTCTCTTGACATGTACCAACCCATTATTAGAACAAAACAGATACTAAAAGATATTCTGAACCCTTGTCTGTACCTCAAAGTTGCACTGGCTTAACTAATTCATTTAAAAAAACAATCTATTTAAACCAGTGGCAACCCCTCCTGTGGGCACTCAAGTCGGTTTACAGCTGGCGTATGTTGATTTAGTTTATGTTGGTAATCTAGGAAAAGGACAGATGGAAGAAAGAGCTGTCCTGGAATCCTTACACTTCAAGACCTGCTCAGACATCTGAGCCCTACACCAGCAGAAGATTCCTGGAGACTAGACAATTTTAAATTGTATAGCATGGAAATATAGGGCTGGAAGGGACAGTCTCCTTATTACAAAAACCCAGAAATGTGTGCAGGCAGCCAGCCAATTAGCATAGGTGCCCCTTGCTTCTTGTCCACATTTGCAGACTTCTACATTCATCTGTAGATGGTAACATTAAAGTTATACGCCTCATCATGTTGAGAATGATTTATGACTTACATTGTGAGTTTGGCATCAGTTGTGTACAGCACTAAGCTATGACCTTCCCATTTTTCTGCCAGACTAATTTATGAATGAAGGCACAAGAATAATAAAACCACAGTTCAGTTCCTGATTAGCTGAGTATTAGCTACTAAAAGTGTGTAAATAGGATTCTAGACAGATTATGAGATATGAATATACATGGATTCCTATCAAAATATTCTTGTTCAGCCTCATAATTCAAATGAGAGGGTTGGAAAGCATTTTCGAGGTCATCTCGTCTCTCACTCCCACGACAGTAAGGCAAGAATTGCCCTATGTATAATTTACCCTGTATTCAGGCTGTGCCCAGAGTATGTCCATGAAAACATGTGGGGGTGAGGGCAGAGGGAGAGTAGTAGGCATCGCAGCAGGCGGCTAATGCTAAGCCCTAATGCATTCCCTTTTGCTGTGGGGCAGTGAGGCTCCTCTGGCACCACATTTCCTCATCTCCTGCTCATTGTGCTATGGTCCACGGAGATTTGCCACAGAGCTGAGTCTCAGGCCACACAGAACTGCCTAGGCCCTGTGAATTCCACTCCCACAAATCCTGTCCCTCCTTGCACAGTTGAACCATGCTGGTTCTATTGCCAGGAGACTCAGCACATCTACAGAGCAGGGGCAAGATTTGTCCTTAAATGCATAACTGCACAACCCTGCTTCTGAGATCAGGGGCAACTTTTTCATTGACTTAATAGGAGTGGGACTGGGCTGTGTGGATTGCATCTATTCTATCGCTGACTGCCTCTAGTAATGGTACCTCCATGAGCTTCCTTTAGCAAGTTGTACTGTTGTCTAATATACTCTATAATATTTCTTGAACTCTGATTTAAATTCCCTCTTCTCTAGCTTGCAGCCCTTCCACCTTATTATTCCACACACAGCTTAAGTAATTCCTCCCCCTCTCAGGTGGTATCACGGCATCCTTCACATTAAAACATTTACACCCCTTCCTTTAATTACTTTCTCAGCTGTCTATATTAAATTCTAACAAACTGCCTCCTTTAGCCATGTGCTCTCATCTTTACCAGCTTTTTAGCACTTCTTTGGATGCTTTTTTGCTACTAATTTATTGACTGATTAAAAATAGAAATAAACCTGAAAGTGCAAACAGTCCTCCCAAGAGCGACTTTACTGAGCCCATGCACAAGAATTACAGCCCTCACCCAGTCTTATATAAGCGTACATACCAGCATAGATTTCATTATTCATCAGCCTCATGCATCAGGCATAAGTTTGTAGCGTGATTTGATGTTAGTCCCAGATTCTTCTCATCTCTACTCCTCTCTCTGAACACTCACACATTGTGCTTTTAAACAGATATTAGTACTAGAACCAATAATTTCCCAAAAGCTGGAAGAGCCTTCTTTCCTCAGTCATAGCAGCATGGACTAGTGGGTAAGGCACAGGGCTCAGTCATAAGATGAAGGTTTTATTTGTGGCTCTACCATGAATCCTGGGCAAGTCACTGCTCTTATCTGTGTCTCTGCTTCCTTCCAGCCCTGGTCTACACTAGGACTTTAGGTCGAATTTAGCAGCATTAAATCGATGTAAACCTGCACCCGTCCACACGATGAAGCCCTTTATTTCGACTTAAAGGGCTCTTAAAATCGATTTCCTTACTCCACCCCTGACAAGTGGATTAGCGCTTAAATCGGCCTTGCCGGCTCGAATTTGGGGTACTGTGGACACAATTCGACGGTATTGGCCTCTGGGAGCTATCCCAGAGTGCTCCATTGTGACCGCTCTGGACAGCACTCTCAACTCAGATGCACTGGCCAGGTAGACAGGAAAAGAACCGCGAACTTTTGAATCTCATTTCCTGTTTGGCCAGCGTGGCAAGCTGCAGGCTCTCAGCAAATTTGCGGATGATACTAAACTGGGAGGAGTGGTAGATACGCTGGAGGGGAGGGATAGGATACAGAAAGACCTAGACAAATTGGAGGATTGGGCCAAAAGAAATCTGATGAGGTTCAATAAGGAGAAGTGCAGGGTCCTGCACTTGGGACGGAAGAACCCAATGCACAGCTACAGACTAGGGACCGAATGGCTAGGCAGCAGTTCTGCGGAAAAGGACCTAGGGGTGACAGTGGACGAGAAGCTGGATATGAGTCAGCAGTGTGCCCTTGTTGCCAAGAAGGCCAATGGCATTTTGGGATGTATAAGTAGGGGCATAGCGAGCAGATCGAGGGACGTGATCGTTGCCCTCTATTCGACATTGGTGAGGCCTCATCTGGAGTACTGTGTCCAGTTTTGGGCCCCACACTTCAAGAAGGATGTGGATAAATTGGAGAGAGTCCAGCGAAGGGCAACAAAAATGATTAGGGGACTGGAACACATGAGTTATGAGGAGAGGCTGAGGGAGCTGGGATTGTTTAGCCTGCAGAAGAGAAGAATGAGGGGGGATTTGATAGCTGCTTTCAACTACCTGAAAGGGGGTTCCAAAGAGGATGGCTCTAGACTGTTCTCAATGGTAGCAGATGACAGAACGAGGAGTAATGGTCTCAAGTTGCAGTGGGGGAGGTTTAGATTGGATATTAGGAAAAACTTTTTCACTAAGAGGGTGGTGAAACACTGGAATGCGTTACCTAGGGAGGTGGTAGAATCTCCTTCCTTAGAGGTTTTTAAGGTCAGGCTTGACAAAGCCCTGGCTGGGATGATTTAATTGGGGATTGGTCCTGCTTTGAGCAGGGGGTTGGACTAGATGACCTTCTGGGGTCCCTTCCAACCCTGATATTCTATGATTCTATGATTCTATGATTCTATGACCATGCAGAGCTCATCAGCAGAGGTGACCACGATGGAGTCACAGAATCGCAAAAGAGCTCCAGCATGGACCGAATGGGAGGTACGGGATCTGATCGCTGTATGGGGAGAGGAATCCGTGCTATTAGAACTCCATTCCAGTTTTTGAAATGCCAAAACCTTTGTCAAAATTTCCCGGGGCATGAAGGACAGAGGCCATAACAGGGACCCGAAGCAGTGCCGCGTGAAACTTAAGGAGCTGAGGCAAGCCTACCAGAAAACCAGAGAGGCGAACAGCCGCTCTGGGTCAGAGCCCCAAACATGCCGCTTCTATGAGGAGCTGCATGCCATTTTAGGGGGTTCAGCCACCACTACCCCAGCCATGTTGTTTGACTCCTTCAATGGAGATGGAGGCAACACGGAAGCAGGTTTTGGGGACGAAGAAGATGATGACGATGATGAGGTTGTAGATAGCTCACAGCAAGCAAGCGGAGAAACCGGTTTTCCCGACAGCCAGGAACTGTTTCTCACCCTGGACCTGGAGCCAGTACCCCCTGAACCCACCCAAGGCTGCTTCCTGGACCCGGCAGGCGGAGAAGGGACCTCCGGTGAGTGTACCTTTTAAAATACTATACATGGTTTAAAAGCAAGCACGTGAAAGGATTACTTTGCCCTGGCATTCGCGGTTCTCCTGGATGTACTCCCAAAGCCTTTGCAAAAGGTTTCTGGGGAGGGCAGCCTTATTGCGTCCTTCATGGTAGGACACTTTACCACTCCAGGCCAGTAACACATACTCGGGAATCATTGTACAACAAAGCATTGCAGTGTATGTTTGCTGGTGTTCAAACAACATCCGTTCTTTATCTCTCTGTGTTATCCTCAGGAGAGTGAGATATAATTTATGGTCACCTGGTTGAAATAGAGTGCTTTTCTTCAGGGGACACTCAGAGGAGCCCGTTCCTGCTGGGCTGTTTGCCTGTGGCTAAACAGAAATGTTCCCTGCTGTTAGCCAAGGGGGAGAGGGGAGGGTTCAGGGGGTAGCCACGCGGTGGGGGGAGGCAAAATGCGACCTTGTAACGAAAGGACATGTGCTATGTATGTAATGTTAACAGCAAGGTTTACCCTGAAAGAGTGTAGCCACTGTTTTATAAAATGTGTCTTTTTAAATACCGCTGTCCCTTTTTTTTTCTCCACCAGCTGCATGTGTTTCAATTATCACAGGATCTTCTCCTTCCCAGAGGCTAGTGAAGATTAGAAAGAAAAAAAAACGCACTCGAGATGAAATGTTCTCCGAGCTCATGCTGTCCTCCCACACTGACAGCACAGACGAATGCATGGAGGCAAATAATGTCAGAGTGCAGGAAAGCACAAAATGACCAGGAGGAGAGGTGGCGGGCTGAAGAGAGTAAGTGGCGGGCTGAAGACAGGGCTGAAGCTCAAATGTGGCGGCAGCGTGATGAGAGGAGGCAGGATTCAATGCTGAGGCTGCTGGAAGTCAAACCAGTATGCTCCAGTGTATGGCTGAGCTGCAACAAAGGCAGCTGGAGCACAGACTGCCATTACAGCCCCTGTGTAACCAACCGCCCTCCTTCCCAAGTTCCATAGCCTCCACACCCAGATGCCCAAGAACGCGGTGGGAGGGCCACCGGCCAACCAGCCACTCCACCACAGAGGATTGCCCAAAAAAAGAAGGCTGGCATTCAATAAATTTTAAAGTTGCAAACTTTTAAAGTGCTGTGTGGCATTTTCCTTCCCTCCTCCACCACCCCTCCTGGGCTACCTTGGTAGTCATCCCCCTATTTGTGTGATGAATGAATAAAGAATGCATGAATGTGAAGCAACAATGACTTTATTGCCTCTGCAAGCAGTGATCGAAGGGAGGATGGGAGGGTGATTAGCTTACAGGGAAGTAGAGTGAACCAAGGGGCGGGGGGTTTCATCAAGGAGAAACAAACAGAACTTTCACACCGTAGCCTGGCCAGTCATGAAACTGGTTTTCAAAGCTTCTCTGATGAGTACCGTGCCCTCCTGTGCTCTTCTAACTGCCCTGGTGTCTGGCTGCGCGTAACCAGCAGCCAGGCGATTTGCCTCAACCTCCCACCCCACCATAAACGTCTCCCCCTTACTCTCACAGATATTGTGGAGCACACAGCAAGCAGTAATAACAGTGGGAATATTGGTTTCGCTGAGGTCTAAGCGAGTCAGTAAACTGCACCAGCGCGCCTTTAAACGTCCAAATGCACATTCTACCACCATTCTGCACTTGCTCAGCCTGTAGTTGAACAGCTCCTGACTACTGTCCAGGCTGCCTGTGTACGGCTTCATGAGCCATGGCATTAAGGGGTAGGCTGGGTCCCCAAGGATACATATAGGCATTTCAACATCCCCAACAGTTATTTTCTGGTCTGGGAATAAAGTCCCTTCCTACAGCTTTTGAAACAGACCAGAGTTCCTGAAGATGCGAGCGTCATGTACCTTTTTTCCGGCCATCCAACATTGATGTTGGTGAAACGTCCCTTGTGATCCACCAGAGCTTGCAGCACTATTGAAAAGTACCCCTTGCGGTTTATGTACTCGGCGGCTTGGTGCTCCGGTGCCAAGATAGGGATATGGGTTCCGTCTATGGACCCACCACAGTTAGGGAATCCCATTGCAGCAAAGTCATCCACTATGACCTGCACATTTCCCAGGGTCACTACCCTTGACCTTTGATTGCATGGGCTACTTCCATCACAGCAGCCCCAATAGTAGATTTGCCCACTCTAAATTGATTCCCAACTGACCGGTAGCTGTCTGGCATTGCAAGCTTCCACAGGGCTATCGCCACTCGCTTCTCAACTGTGAGGGCTGCTCTCATCTTGGTATTCATGCGCTTCAGGGCAGGAGAAAGCAAGTCACAAAGTTCCATGAAAGTGCCCTCACGCATGCGAAAGTTTCGCAGCCACTGGGAATCATCCCAGACCTGCAACACTATGCGGTCCCACCAGTCTGTGCTTGTTTCCCGAGCCCAGAATCGGCGTTCCCCAGCATGAACCTGCCCCATTAGCACCATGATGCATGCATTGGCAGGGCCCATGCTTTCAGAGAAATCTGTGTCCATGTCCAGATCACTCACGTGACCGCGCTGACGTCGCCTCCTCGCCCGGTATCGCTTTGCCAGGTTCTGGTGCTGCATATACTTCTGGATAATGCGTGTGGTGTTTAATGTGCTCCTAATTGCCAAAGTGAGCTGAGCGGCCTCCATGCTTGCCTTGGTATGGCGTCCGCACAGAAAAAAGGCGCGGAACGATTGTCTGACGTTGCTTTGATGGAGGGAGGAGCGACTGACGACACGGCTTACAGGGTTGGCTTCAGGGAATTAAAATCAACAAACGGGGTGGCTTTACATCAAGGAGTATTTCAGGCAGGACTTCACAGAGGGTTCCAATAAGAAATGGTGCACCTAAGTTATTGTTCTTATTGGAACAAGGAGGTTAGTCTGGCCTCTGATTGATACATGGCTAGATTTACCTAGCTGCACCTTCTCTGTGAGTGACTGCAGTGTGACCTAGAGGAATGAGTCCCCTAGACGGGGGAGGAGGCAAATGAGTACAAAACAAATCTGGTCTATTTCTTGTTTTGATCCACTCCATCTATCTTTTACATCTTTGGCTGGCAGCAGACGGTGCAGAAGGACTGCATGCCATCCACATCTCATGGCTGCTCTGCAGAAGATGGTGCAGTAGGACTGCTAGCCATCCTCATCTCTTGCCTGCCTGGCAGAAGATGGTACAATATGACTGCTAGCCATCCTCATCTCTTGCCTGCCCGGTAGAAGATGGTACAGTATGACTGCTAGCAATCCGTATCGCCTGCCTGCTCACCATAAGACGGTTCAATAGGACTGACTGCAGGACTAAAGAGAATGACCTGGTCAAGTCACTCCAAATTTAGTCCCTGCGCCCATGTCTGCCCAGGCGCTCCTGGCCAACATGGCCAGGAGCACCTCGGCCACGACGATGACGGCTACCAGTCGTATTGCACCGTCTGCTGCCAGAAGGCAATGGGTTGCTGCTACTGTGTAGCAATGCCGTACCGTGTCTGCCAGCACCCAGGAGACATACGGTGACAGTCACCTGAGCGGGCTCCATGCTTGCTGTGGTATGGCGTCTGCACAGGTAACTCAGGAAAAAAGGCGTGAAATGATTGTCTGCCCTTGCTTTCACGGAGGGAGGGAAGGAAGGGGGGCCTGACAATATGTACCCAGAGCCACCCGCAACAATGTTTTAGCCCCATCAGGCATTGGGATCTCAACCCAGAATTCCAATGGGCAGCAGAGACTGCAGGAACTGTGGGATAGCTACCCACAGTGCAACGCTCTGGAAGTCAACTCTAGCCTCGGTACTGTGGAAGCACTCCGCCGAGTTAATGCACTTAATGCACTTAGAGCATTTTCTGTGGGGACACACACACTCGAATATATAAAACCGATTTCTAAAAAACCGACTTCTATAAATTCGACCTTATTCCATAGACATACCCCCAGTCTCTTTAGACAAAGTTCCTTGGGTCAGGCACTGTCTCTTATTATGTCTTCATATAACACCCTGATCTTGGTTGGAACCTCAAGGCACTACTGTAATGCAAATAATAATAAACAAACATTTATTTTGATATGAAGATTCTTTACAACCTTTTGATATAAAGATTTTAGCAGAGTGGACAGGGAGATGTAGCAGAAACTAAGGGCCTTCAGTGGCAAAAAAACACTTGAGATTATTTTAGGAGATAGGTAATTTCTCTGTCATCCGTGACCATTTCCACCTATAGCTCACAAAACAAAGAAGCATAAAGTTGCTAGTTTATTTTGCATTTACATCACTAAACTGGCCTTAGTCATGCTTTTTTCACCCTGGGAAAGGTCAGTGTTTCCCCTAGAAGGCTATCCTTATAGTTAGAGAAAGACACACTGTATATCTTGTCTTTGAATTCAGTCTCACTTTGTCAACAGTGTCCATTGCTTAAAAGAATTTTATTCGGCAAATTTATAGCCGCTGCAGGGCTCACCTTCTCCAGCTACTTCTAAAGGCTAATCCTGAATGTGCAATATATCCAGTAGTGTTTCTCTTACTAGGGTTCCTAGCAAACTCTTTCCTGTACTCAATTCCTTATGGGATCCATGGGCAACTAAACCTAAATTCTTCAGCAAAGCCCAAAATTCTGTGGAATACCATCATAGCGACCTAGAAGTACTGGAGCAGCTTCATTTAAATAAATCTATAGAGGTTTTTTTAAAGAGTGACATATTAAAATGAATAGCACTGTGTTATACAAAATTGGACATACTGTATTTCTGACAGTCCCACTATTGCCAGTTTATAATATGCTGCAGATATTTTTTTAAACGATAAAGCATAACTGCATTGCAGAAATTGTAAGAGGAAAGCTGGAGGCTTTGGAAGCCGGTTAGGGGACAGTTGGGTGTTTGGCAGCCAGAGAGGTAGTTTGGACTTGTGAGATAAGTACATTAGCTAGATGTTTGAGCTAACAAGCTAAATGGAATAGTTATTTTAATAGTTTTCTATAGGTTTCAGATAACACACAATGAACAGGGTAGGTCTGCTATCAGAGCCATTGTTTCAGGTGATCTGCAGCTTCACGAAGACCACATGGCATTAGTTTACATTTAACTAGAAAATATGAACTATCTTCATGATCATGAAGACTAGAAAATAAAAAATAAAAGTTTAGACTGTAGAAAATAATTATTTTTTGTCAGCGAGTTACCAAAAAGCGCAGATTCCATGACTACAGGATGTAGAAGGCCTGTTTTATGGGAAAAATGGCCTGCAATTGATTAATGGGGCATGCTTAGAACCACTCGTGTAAAGAGGGAACCTGTCTGCAATCTTGCACTAAGCAGATGACATCTGTAATTTGACAGTACTACCTGCCAGTGTTCCCACATTAGGAACATTCTCCTAAGGGAAGCCTGAAGTTTGAGATATTGGACTGGAAAAAGCCCTGATAAACGACCAATGATTAATAATCCTACATTGACAGAGAGATGGACTTGATCCCAGTAGGTCTTTTCCCACCAACAGTATCTAGGATTCTAAGTAAGTCCAGCAAGAAGGTTCTGTGGCCAGTCAATTACAACACAAGGTCTGAAAGCCAAATATTGATTTTCCATAGTTTTCCCAGGATAGAAGACAGCAGAAATTTTTTCACTGAATAGAGCGCAATATATCTATTTTCATTTGATAATATATGGAATGTTATTTTCCATTACTAAACATAAACTCAGTTCTGGTGCCTTAATAGTTTACATATTAAAGTTATATATGCACAACAATAATGCTGGAACAGGCTGCCCTGGCTGACTTTGGAATGCACGGTTAAAAAGGGAAATAATAGTAACAATAGCACTAGGCCAAATCGTACTGTTCAGTCTATTTCCCCCAGATGCAAAACATTCCATGATGCAAATTTGAAATATCTCTTCTTCCAGTGAACCCTAAAAATTCTAAAGAATAATTTCTAGTGACTTCCAATGTACAAGTTGCCTGTGACAGATACACCTTCCCAACAGAGTTCATAGATCAGTCTTCACAGGACACCTTGATTTGATCATAGCACAGCGTCACAGGCTCTAAGAACACAGAGCTCTTCTGCTGTATCACACTAATGTCATTTCTAGAACCTGGTGGTCCTTGCAGGAGGCATCGCTTTTTTTCCCCATTGTAAGCGTGTAGAGTACCTGGCACAATGGGGACCTAATTGCTGACTGGGATCTCTACACTTTATTGCAATAATACAATTTTTAAAAATGCGGGATTATTTTTGTGAAGTTATGTTTGCAGGTGAGTTGTATTATCTCTAGGCCAAGATACAATAGGAGTTGGAGCATCTCTCTGAGTCATCTCAGGAGAAAGCTGGGTTAAAACTTGTTTATTTTTTATTTAATAAATAACGTCGAACACTGGGGGGAAGTTTAGACTATACCTACAGTGCATGCATTGGCCCCAGTCCTGCAAACACTTACAGACTGAAATCAATGGGACTATTCATGGTAATGAAATTAAACACATGTATAAGTGTTTGCAGGAGAAGATGTCCACAAGCTTACATACAGTATGTATGTTTTGTCACAGTGTCAAGTAGTTTTCCATTTATGCAGTCTTTCAATCATTTGTTGAGCTCACAGTGCTAATGGGGATTATGGATATTAGTCTCTGTATACAGCTATGATGATCTCTTGTTTATATAGCACCCTTTATCCAGATGGATCCCAAAGAGGTTTACAAAATTCTGTTTGTGTATATATACAATTTGACCCAGCACAGAACTGCAGCTTTCCCAGGAATGGTACAGAGCAGCTGTCTAAACAGTACATAACAATTCGCAACAGTTCAGAGAGGAAGAATACATGATCTAACTGAAGTTGGAAAGGTAATTTAGATCCAGGATACAATAACCCTGCTTAGAATTTGGCCAAGAGATGGAGGCTAACACTCTGATACTTGATAGAAAAAAGTTACTGTAGGTTCTAGAATGAACACAAGTGTTTGGTGCTTCTGGGCTATGTCAGCAAAAACACAGTCCCCTCCATCGGCACATGCTGGAGTATGGGTTCAGTCAGACTTAGAAGTCTGACACCTATTGAAAAAGACTTCCTGCAGCATTGTCAGGTTTCCCTGTAAACCCCTCATGCTCCTGACCATGCCTAACGTTGCTTCACAACACCTAACAGAGAATCTGGGAGTATCTGAACAGAAAAGCAGAAACACCTGCCTGGGCTCAGAATACGGTTATATGTCTAAGCATGTAGTTGTACTTCCAAACTATGAGCCTATTCTAGGGTGGCCAACTTTCTACTTGCACAAATCTGAACACCCTTGCCTCACCCCCTGCCCCACCCATCCTCTGAGGCCCCACCCTTGAATCACCCCTTCTCCGATGCCCCGTCCCCTGCTCACTCCACCCTCCCCTCTCTCTGTCGCTCGCTCTCCCCACCTTCACTCACTTACTCATTTTTACCAGGCTGGTTCAGGGCACTGGGGTGCAGGAGGGGCGAGGGCTCCGGCTGGTGGTGCAGGCTCTGGGGTGGGGCCAGAAATTAGGCGTTCAGAGTGCGGGAGGGGGATCCAGGCTGAGGCAGTAAGTTAGGATGTGGGAGGGGGTGAGGGCTCTGGCTGGGGGTGTATGCTCTGGGGTGAAGCTGGGGTACAGAAAGGTGCTCTGGGCTGGGATCGAGGGGTTCACAGAGTGGGAGGGGGATCAGAGCTGGGTCAGGGGGTTGGAGCGTGGGAGGAGGTCAAGGGTTCAGAGGCTTCGGGTGCCGCTTACCTCACGCAGCTCCCGGAAGCAGCAGCATGTCCCCCCTTCAGCTCCTATGTGGAGGCATGGCCAGGTGGCTCTACACACTGCCCCATCCACAGGCACCACCCCCGCAGCTCTCATTGGCCACGGTTCCTGGCCAAAATGGGAGCTGTGAAGCAGGCGCTTGGGGTGGGGGCAGTGTGTGGAGGCCCCTGGCTGTCCCTATACGTAGGAGCCGAGGGGGGGACATGCCGCTGCTTCTTGGAGCCATGCAGAGCTACAGCAGGCAGGGAGCCTGCCTTAGCCCTGCTGTGCCGCCGACCAGATTTTTAACGGCCTGGTCAGCAGTGCTCACTGGAGCCACCAGGGCCCCTTTTCGACCAGGTGTTCCGGTCGAAAACTGGACACCTGGCAACCCTAGCCCACTCCTTCAACCCTTGCTCATACATGCTGGAATCAATAGAATCAATCTCACGTGAGTAGATCAGTCCCTATTACGGGTTGTCTAAGTATTCATTCAAATAAAGGCCCCAGGTCTGAAACCTATTCATTAAAATGAATAGGGCTTTGCAGAGGCCCACATTAGCAGGATCGGGGCCTTAGTTATTAACTTTTCATTAAAAGAAAAAGCAGATAAATTGAGAATACAACCTTTTTTTCATTATGTAAAAATCCTACAATAATGTGCCAGAAATACAAGATAAAGGAATACAGCAGAGCTGTGGCAGCATATATATAATAGGTTTACAGTATGTATCATTTTTACAACTATATACGTTTTTTCAATCAATTTTACTTGGCCCATCTTTCTTGAAATAATTTGGTTATTAACCACACAAATATAGACCCCTGGGACCAGTTTGTATCGTTATAGCAAAGCACATGGAAGTCTTTGCAGGTCTGGATCCTTAGCTGACAAACACTCTGCAATGCCTTTTTCTCCCTACAAACCAAATGATCAAGGAGTTGATCTAATCATTTTGAAAATGTTTTCCTTATATAACCTCTTCTGCTCCCCTCCCCTCAAAAGAAAGAAAGCCAGAGCTAATTTTCTTTCCCTCCTGTCAGTAGCAGATACCAGCAGGAGTGTTGTTTTTAAATCTTACCGAGGGGCAGCTGCATCAAGGATATATAGATCTGAAACTGTTGAATGAACTTGGTTGTTGTTTTTTTAATGTTGAAATTGCAAATGTAAATCCCTAAGAGTCAGGAAATGCAGAAGCTAAGGATGAGGTGGACTAGACTATTGCACTCACAAATCCCACTGAAGACAATGGGGATCTGTGCAGGCACCGTCCAGCCATACACACAAGAAGTCCCAGGACTGAGGTCCAGGACTGAAAGAAACAGCTCTGCCTTTTGAAGTCTTACGCCCCAACCTGTGAATGCTTACAGACATGCTTAACTTTCCTATTGTGACTAGTTCAGTGGGACTATTTACCATAGTGAAGTTAAGCACACGCAGGATTGGGGCTGAAGAAAGTTTCATTTTTAGAGTAAATTTTTATCTCTTTTAATTAAGTGTAGTAACAATAGCTGCTGCTGAAAAGTAGTGAAGACAAGCTCCCCTCTTCAGTACCCCTTAGCACACCTCCTGCTCTGACTTTTTCCTCCTGATCCCTAACATCCAGGAAAGCACATTGAATTGAGAAACCTCAGTGCCAGCCAGTCTCACATCTCTACAGGAACAAAAACTATCTCCCCAAGTCTCAGCACTATAACACCTTGACCATTACAGTAGCTCTTGGATGTGTCTTCCTGCAGAACCTCACCCCCCTACCTCTGCTCTGAAACCTGTCACACTATTTCAGGCTTTTCCCCTCACCTACCTGGAGCAGTCTACCAGGCTTCCAGTTTTTACTCCCTTAATCTCTCATATCTTTGTGATCTGTGCTTCTCTTCCTCCCACCTCTTTCTAGTGGAAAGATCTGCAATACCCATCTTGCTTATTGGGAATGCTATTTGCACTACACTGGTGTTTTAACATTCTCTGGAGCCAAGAGGGCACTATGGTACATTGGGCCTATGGGAAAACCTTACCATTAACCCAGGGAACTTGAGAGAACCTCAGTCCCAGAGGCCATTAAAGGGCTAGTGCAGTGAAAGTTGGAGGAATATGTATAAATACTTTAGGACAAAAGGAGGGCAGACCTCCCATGTTTCCCTTTGGGATATAAAATCAGATTGGAGTAGGGGATCGAGATTTACCAGAAGAGCAGTGAACAAGTTGGCATTTCCCCTCAGTTACAGGCTCTTCATATATTTTATTAAAGACCTGGAGTTTGCTGAGTGCACTAATCCTGACATTCATGCTCTGGCCAATCAACAGAAGGGTCAAATACCAGAATCAAGGGCTCTCTGAAAGAAAAAGCTACCTTAGAAGTTAAGTCTCAGGAATGCATCAGATGATCTCAGATATCCATTTTATGATCAACCAAACAAAAAAGTGTTCTGAATTCCACTCCTCTCCTAGTGGGGGAAGTGCTTAATTCCTCACTGCTGATCCAGCTTCTGCCTACCCTCCCATCCCCCAATCTCTGAGCTAACCTTACAGCATGCAGCTGCGGTCTTTGGCTCTGCTCAGGGCAAGCATGTGAATCTTTGCCCTGGAAGTCCCTGAGCTGGTTATTATATACCTGCCCTCACATTCATTTCAGCGGAGACAAAAGCAGATGGATGGTATTTCGTTTAGAACAAACCCCAGTAGAAAATAGTACAAGATGCTGCAAGGTCAGTTACTGCACCACAAACTTTTGATCAGATAATGAAAGAGAATTAAGTTGGTGACTGAGAAGGGGCATGGTAAGAACTATTTTGAGTTCATTTGTCTCTTTGAATTTCTGCTCTTCCAGACCTTTCAGGCAGAAGATTTTGCTTCTGTTATATTATTTGTTTTTGGGGGGGCTGTTTTAAGCTGTTCTGAAACATGAAGCAGAAAAAGCCAGCCTTTTTATGACTGAAAAAGGAAGAAGATGGACCCCTGGAAATGCTGACATTTCTGAAAACAAAGCTTACCCATTTCAAGTACAAATAGAATGTTGGCAAACAAAAGGACACTGAACCATAAGGAATGTTGAGAAACTTAAGACACAAGGCCTGTGATGAGCATTCACCAACAAATAGATGCTGTAGTGCAGCTGAGTACTACAACTGGCTTGTGATATACATCCCAGCTGTTTGAGACCTTGACAGACACTGGTGCATAATGTGTATGATTTCAATCCTTCTCCTGAGGATCCCTGAACACATGATAACAGCAGGGGTGCACTGACCAGCTCCGGATCTGAGGTTGACTGTTTTAAGCCAAGAATAACTCCATTGTCTTCTTTGGACCTTCTCTGGATTTATGCCTCATGGCAAAATCAGAATCTTGGGGTTTAACCTCTCATTTTCCTGGTGAACTGTTTAACAGCTGGGGGGCAGATTGTTACCTTCAACCATGTTTCAAGTTTTAATGTGAATGTCTATTAACAGCTATTCATTACATAGGAGCACCCTGTTGTGCACAGTGAGCTATGCTACACTACCATGTTATAAATTTGGAATAAATAAGAGAGGCTGCAACTCCCTGGGATACTGACAATATTAACCTTAATGCACATGTTGCTTCTGTTTCTCGGGATAGAACATTTAATATTTTAATTTAAAGCTTAATCTTTCTTGAAGCCCTGTATGTTTGGAACAGCTTTCTATTCTCTGTTCATCAAGCACTTTCCCTAAACTCACTTCCTTCATGAAGCTCTCTTATGCTAATCTCCTCTCCAAAGGGGTCCGCACATCTTCCTGCGTCTGATTTGGTGTCTGATATCCTCTGTAACTGAGCCGAAAGGTTCATAAGCTGTTCAAGAAAGGAACTCTCATTTTTACGCAGTAAGAGTCTATATAGAACTATAGATCGACAGTACTCTCATAATTCTAAAGAGCAATAAGAAGTATGATGAAACCTTTTAGAATCTGAATACACATCTAATAAAGCCCAAATTTTGTAAGGTTTGCACATATGCACCCCAAACAGAAGACAATTTGGAATGAGTTGTGTCCTTATACACATATAATGTGTATATATAGAGATACTACTTTAAAAAGCAAAACCAACTTAAAAATAAAATAAGTAGGAGAAAAAATCCGCAACCCTCAAATGGTGAGAGTGTTTCTGTACCCTTACATGTTACTTTTGTTAATATTTTTTCCCCATCTTCTTTTGTGGGTAATGTTTTCTAATATAAAACTCAAGGAGGTCCACACTGCAGGAGTTTTTCATATTAGTGAATAACAAAACACAAAATAATGAAAATTAAGGCCCCTGCAAATACCTCTCATCTGCCTACATTGACTTTAGTACCAGTGTTCTCAATGCATAAAGTTAAACATACGAACAAGTCTTCTCAAGGTTAGGACTTGGGTGTGTCACACAAGGGAAGTTATTTCACTTAATTAAAAGGACAGATACATATTTCCCATTTGATAAGACACCAGAGGGAACCAATGACCTACTAGAAATAAATGTTTTAAAATTATCTGCTTTATAAATCTGTTTTCCCCAAGTCAGGTAAATGCCCTTTCATCTGTTTTTCTCTGGAGAATAGTAACTACAGTCCCCTGTTCATTCCATAGGAGACTATATTTTATCTTGGGTTAAAATGTTAATGTTAAAATTCAGATCTATGGATCTGAATTATCTGCCAGGATTGGCATGCCTTTCGTCTGATGACTGTAACTGGAAATACATTTCAATTGTGACTTGAAAGATGGTATTATAATAGAAAAGAGTGTTAGACTGAAGAAATAACATTAGTTGTATAATTTGGCAGGAAAACAGAGGCCACCAAAACAATGGGTTTTGCATTTATGGAAAAATAATTTTAGCTTTTTGCCAACGTCTGGAACAAGCAGAAATATGATTTACACCTTTATAATTCCCTGACTCTATTGCCAACAATATGTAAGAAAAAATCAAAACCCTGAGATTCCAACTAAATTTCTTGGTCTGCTATTTCAAATGAGCAAGTTTGATAAATAAAACTTAATTTTTACATCTGCCATGGATTCTGGCATATGATTAATAACTAGAACCCCGTGGCTAGTAGCCAATGTATGTATGTGATTACAACAACTTTAAATAAAGTTCATTTTGAATAAATATGCCAAAAAGTTTATTAAAAAAACACTGCATGCATGCTTGGAAAAAATCTTGTCACTGTGTCAAACATTAAATCCTTATGAAAGTTAAATACCATGGGCATCGTTAGGCAGAATAAGAGAAATATGGGGTGCCACTGGCACCAACTCAACTTTGGAGGCTCAGTCACTGAAACACCATTTTTGTTCATTTTGTTTTCTACAATTTTTTTTTCTGCTGATCTCCTACACATGTTGTTTTAAAAAACCCTTAGACTGCTAAATGTCCCAAATTTAACTGGTTGTCTTTCACAGTCACTTGCCAACAAAAGTACTGGATTTTTCTCTTCTGTTAAACAACATATTTGTTAATTGCAATGTTGCTGTATCCATGTTGGTCCCAGGATATGACAGACGCAAGGCAAGTGAGGTAATTTTATCGGACTAACTTCTCTTGGTCTAAGACAACAATCTTGAACGCTTGCCTGTTTCATCAACAGTGGTTAGTCCAATAAAAGATACTGCCTCACCCTCTTTGTTTTTCTTACCTTCTGTTAACTCATACATGATCACCTACATCAATATATACTACTCTCTTCATAGAGTTCCCGTCTGTGATAAAACAAACAGGAGGGCAACAGAGAGCTCATGTTCACCTCATGGAATTACTGATGCAATGCTCCCTTTGTGGAAGAGACATTAGGGGTTTCAGAGGAACCACAAGACCTTTCAAATCTCATAGATCTGCAGGGAATGGGAGCTTTGACCACTTCCATTGTGTTACAGGGTCTTAATTTCCCTCTGGAACCACTTCTGCTTCAGGAATCATGTTACTATTGGCTCCTCCATCAGTGCCTATGCAACACTCCCTTCCCTGCTGAGGGCTGGAGATCTGTAGAAGCGGATGGAAGTAAGGAAGTAATTTTGCAGTGAATCTTAACCAGGAAAAAGGGTCAGAGATGTGTTTTGGGGGATTTTTTTAAAGAAAGTTTAGGTTTCTAGCAGTCATGTGACTCTCTGAAGTAAGCTTGTCTGAGCCAATGAGCCATTCTAACTTTACTATTTACCATACAATTTTAACAGTTTAAAATGTAAGTTTAATCAATTCATCTTTGGTCCTGTGCACTATATCGCAGCCAGATGAGTCTCGTAAATGAAGTATGAGCTGTGCCATTCTGTAAAAACAGAGAGAAGAGTATTAGAAGACATTTTGAACACTGGGGAACTTCTGTTTTTAGAATGCCATAATTCCATGATGACTTTGTCTAATTCATTTCAATTTGGTAGAAAAATTATACCGTCATCTCTGATGTAACCTGCTTTTTAAGGCTGATATTCCTCTGTTTGTGGATTCTGGAGAGAGAGAGGCAAAAATCAGGCTTATAATGGAAACTTAGGGCTGGTCTTCACTATGGGCAGATTGACGCTGCTGCAACTGATGCAGCAGGGATGAGTTTAGTGGGTCTAGTGAAGACCAGCTAAATCGACAGCAGAGAGCTCTCCGTTTGACCCCAGTACTCCAGCTCTCTGAGAAGAGTAAGGGAAGTTGATTGGAGAGCGTCTCCCGTCGACGCAGCGCAGTGAAGACCTGTAGATTCATGTAGCTGGAGTAGCGTACTGTAGGTCGACTTATCTCCGTAGTTAAGACAAGCCCTTAGTTGCAACCTTAGGGTGGGGAGTGGCAGGCATAACATCCTGGCCTTATTGAAGTCAATGGTAACACTCCCACTAAGTGCAAGAGGACCAGAATTTCACCTGGAGTGGCAATTGCCACTACATAACTCAGAATGTTAAAACAGTCAGAGTAAAGCACATTCTTTAAAAGCACAGGGTTCTTCCTGCCTTAGCAATGAATTCAGAGCCAATATTTGTGTTAAGCAGTATTGACATCCAGTGGAGAATTAGAATAATTACAGTCATACAAATAGTTTAGTGTAATAGTCCAGATTGCATTGCTAGTTCAACTGTTTATTCCAGATTGAAATGGATAGTTATTAATTTCCTCTCATGCAAATTTCATCTTTCTATAAAACTGCCTACTAATACAATTTATTTCCATTGTTAGCAAAAGCTGGAATACATATAAATGCAAAATACCCTATTTTCTCTAACAAGCTTACTTTTGTGCAGTTTTCTTATTTCACATTTTTTTAAAAAAATTGTACTTCTTAATAAGTAGTGAGCTGCAGGCATTGATTTTTTTAAAAAAGAGTATTGAAGCATATAATTACTGGCTTTTCAAAGCATAAATATGTATCTGTCTTTGCAAAGAGAATTACGGTAAGGTTTAAAGCCACTTGAGCAGATGTGGTGTCTCAAACTTGATAGTGTTGATTGGGAGGTAGATTAGAGAGCACTGACTCACACCAGCAGCCCTAAAAACTGTTCATCATTGTGTGTATGGATTGTACAATCTAGCCCCTAACATGGAAAATTTGTGTATCAATTTGAACAATAGCAATAACCCCAAAAGAAATAAAAAACTGATAAGAGTTCCATCATCCTTTCTCGTTTTAATAGATTTATCTGCTTATGAAATAAAACTGGTCAGAAACAAAAGTCCTGTGAAAATGTTGCCTTTTCATTGAAAAACTGAAAAGATTTCAGAGTAGCAGCTGTGTTAGTCTGTATCCGCAAAAAGAACAGGAGTACTTGTGGCACCTTAGAGACTAACCAATTTATTTGAGCATAAGCTTTTGTGAGCTACAGCTCACTCCATCGGATGCATTCAGTGGAAAATACAGTGGGGAGATTTATATACACAGAGAACATGAAACAATGGGTGTTACCATATACACTGTAACGAGAGTGATCAGGTAAGGTTTGTCAACTGCTGGAAATGGCCCACCTTGATTATCACTACAAAAGGATTTTTCCCCCCTACTCTCCTGCTGGTAATAGCTCACCTTACCTGATCACTCTTGTTACAGTGTGTATGGTAACACCCATTGTTTCATGTTCTCTTTGTATATAAATCTCCCCACGGAATTTTCCACTGACTGCATCCGATGAAGTGAGCTGTAGCTCACGAAAGCTTATGCTCAAATAAATTTGTTAATCTCTAAGGTGCTACAAGTCCGCCTTTTCTTTTTTTGAAAAGATTTTGGTTTTCAGCAGCCAAAAACTTAACATTTTCAGCCAAAAACTGAAAAAATTCAGCTGAAAACTAACAAGAACTGAGGGAAAATGGTTAACAATGTGCTTCTCATTACTGTATTTTTAGTCTTTCTATAGACAATACCCTTTCTTTCAAAATCATAATAAAAGTCCTTCTGGAGGAAGTTGGATCTCTCAGGACATGGACTATGGGAAATGGAGCCTTCATCTATAGGCACCAGTTCAAAAAGTTGCCATTTGACAGTAATTTATTTCTTCATATAAGCTATAAATTGGTAGTGTCCAGTGTCACCAGGGAATGAGGACTCACAAAACAGCAAAGACCATCCAAATGGGCAAAGGTTTAAATGGACTTACTAGGGTAAATCCAGCCCTGGGGTAACTGTGTAAACTCCAGAACTAGTTACACGTAGCCACTCCAGGATTTAGCTGAGTCAGTATAGATGCAGTTTATAGGGAAGTTGTATCAGTTTGGTGGATAAAGAGAAGACCTCGGTTGTAAAAATAAAGCATATAGCTTAGTCTAAAGGCAGCAGTCAAGCTGCTGTAGGGTGACCATGATTTGGAACTGGCCCAGTAATTCAGGATGCTCCAGATTATGGTAGCTTTAAAAGAACAATACATCAAACTGCAAAACACTGTTCTTCTGTGAAACCAGAAGAAATGGGGCTTCTCCACATAGCAGTGTATAATGCGCTCCATGATTCTAGCACAAATATAGTATTAATCTGTTAACTCAGAACACGAAATAAATAATTTGGTTTTGTTACCTCCCAAATTGATCTCACCTGCATCGTTTAACCTTTGTAACTGCCATTTGCCTCCTGATTTTTCTTTCCAGTACAAAAGAAAACTAATTGATCCTCGTTTTTAATTATACATATGCCCTGAGAAGAACTGAAGAATTCATGGGTTGTTTTTTTCCCTCCAATACACAGGGCCATCTGCTGGCTGAAAATAGTTGGAGCATAAAAATGCTCTGCCCACACACCCCTGACCCTGGCAAGAAAAGTGATGGTGGAGGAGCTGGCTCTGTGCAAAGCGCCTGCAGAATGCCAGAGAATCTGATCCATTATATCTCATTGGAAGGTTGGATAATTGTTCACCTAATAAAAACCATGATTATATGTGAATCAGTGCCAACACTTCAACAGAAAGTCAGGAAAAAAAAGAAGGGGCATTGAAACCCAGCTGCCCTGTTGCTCCTTCAGACGGTCCCTGAACATTATCATTATGGGTGTACAAATTCTGCTGTCTGATTCTGACTCACTTTAAAGATTAAAAGGGAAAATCCAGCCTCTTCCCCATACCCACCTAAAGAATTTTTTTTTCATTCCACAGCTGATTCTTTGCACTCAGGGTAAGACACAGAGATTCAGAACAGCAGGCTCTACTTGAAGCTAATTACCTGCAAATTTTTTACAGTGTTTTGCATGCTGTGCACTACATTTGGTGACTTATATGAAGAAAGCACTCTTCATGCTTTTGTGATGCATTACACTTGCATAGCTGTTGAGTTCCGTGTTATGAAAAATGGTAGCCCTCTTTTTGGAATCAATCCTTTTACTGATTTCAACACATGCAGAGAATAAATTCATGTGTTTAAGCTCTGTCTCCACTGTCACAGGGCACACGATGTACAATAGAATCTTGTGCCAGTAAATTCAGGAATACATTCATTCACTGTTTTCATTTGTATTACGATAGTGCACCAAGCCTCCAACGAAGTTCAGGGGCCCATTGTGCCAGGCATGTACAAATACATAGCAAGAGGCAGTCTTTGCCCAAAAGATTTTACAGTCAAAACAGATAAAACAAGGGGAAGGGGAAAAAGAGGGCCAGAGAGATTAAATGATTTGCCCAATATCACACAGCAGGTCAGGGGCAGAACTGAAAACAGACTACAACAGGGAAATCCTGGCTCTGTTGAAGTCAGTGGCAAAACATCTATATACATTTTGGGTCTTTTTATTTGACTTTTGGTTTCTGAACCTTTAAGGTTTGCATTTTCAAGCTTTTCTCCACAATCAAGCTTATTTCAAAAAGTGAAAGCGGAAATTCTCACAGTCACATAAGCTGGGGTTTTAAGAAAAACAGCACTATAATGAGATTTATGATAAAATAGCAAGGCCTGGCAACACTAAAATAACTTTGGCATACAAATGGCATGCTGAAGTATTCAGAATTGCAGTCTTGTCCTTTGTTAAAAGTGTATTTTAAAATAGTTTTGTTTGAAAAAAGAAAAGAAAAAAGAAATTAAATGTAGTGGTTTGCTTCAGATTGTGGAACAGAAAGGCCCTTCACCCTACACATTAGCTGTAGCCTTGGAAGGATCAGACTTTTATTGGTAAATGTCAATTTCACTACATATGCACAAACCAACAAAAAAAATTCCATCGATAAATTAAATATACAGATGTGCAAAGTAAGAAAAATGCTGCTTGAGAACTTATTCAAGTTTGATTTAAGGATATTTACTTTGTATATTTTGACATGTGATGTTGACAATTAGTATTTTAATGGTTTGACTTTTGAATCTCAACAGCTTCTGTTATTAAATAATTATTGTCTGACCATTCATAATTTCCTACAACTGTGAACATTTAAATTGATAAAAATTGAAAAAACACTCAATAGTTTAAATAAAACCCATAATTTTGTGAAATGTGAATGTTTAAAATCAATAAAACATTTTAAAAATGCTTAAAGATAAACATCGATGTTATCTCAAAATTATTAAAAAAATAAAATTCTAATTCTGCCAAGCCTATAATATCTGAGTAGGAAATATAAAGGTTACGATGCCAAGGGGGTAGTTTAGATACTTAGATAGGGAATTCTATAGTCACTGTATATCAGGAATAGAAATTCCATGCTCCTAGATCATGGGTGGGCAAACTTTTTGGCCCGAGGGCCATATTGGCCTGAGAGTTGAGAAACTGTATGGAGGGTGGGGTAGGGAAGGCTGTGCCTCCCCAAACAGCCTGGCCCCTGCCCCCTATCCGCCCCTCCCACTTCCTGCCCCCTGCCTGCCCCCCTCAAGTTCCCTGAGCCATCCAACCCCCCCTGCTCCTTGTCCACTGACCGCCCCCTTCCAGGAACCCCGCCCCAACCACCCCCTGGGATCCCACCCCCATCTAACCCCCCTCACTTCCTGTCCCCTGACTGCCCCCCCAAATCTCTGCCCTATCCAACTGCCCCCTGTTCCCCATCCCCTGACCGCCCCCCCCCCCGCCACCAAACCTCCACCCCATCCAACCGCCCCGTCCCCTGACTACCCCCTGGGACTCCCTGCCCCTTCTCCAACCCTCTGGCCCTGCCCCCTTACCATGCCGCTCAGAGCAGCATGTCTGGCCGCCGCACCACACCACACCAAACCGGATGTGACCCGCGGGCCGTAGTTTGCCCACCTCTGTCCTAGATGGACTAGACTGTAATGTATCCCCACTGTGTCATTGGTATAGGAAAAGCTACTACTGCATATGGACAAGAGATAAAGGACTGTAAACATGTGAACTCTGGTTGCTTTATTGTATTCATATTGTGATAACTATATTAGGATGCATAATAAAGAAGACACGTGGCTTGCTGGGAAGAGACTGATCTTTATTCCATGGCATAAGTCATAAGGCATGGGTCAGGATTACCAAAAGGCTATATACCCTTGTCACATGGTCAGTATCTGTTGACTCCTGTGCCTGCTTTTACATGGTGGTTTTATATTAGAAACATATTTTGATCCTTTGGTATCAATATGCCTTTAATACTCATTAACAACTGATTTATTATGGAACGCTATCAGTTCTTCTAAGACAAGTACCTATTTCATAGAGTGGGAATATGTACTGACCTGAGTTACCTTGGCAGTTTCCCAGAAGGCTGTAAGGCATATAAATATATCATAAGTTGCTGTAACATGGCTGTTTAGAGTGTGGTAGTAGCTGTGGGTTAGGAGTTCCTGGGGTAACTGTTTGTCTCCTTTATTTGAGCTAGAGTAGTAACTGCTCACAGAACAAGTAACCAGCTAGAACTAATTAGAACTAGTTGAAAAAATTGAAATTAATCAAAAACGGAACAGATTTTTAATTAAAATGTTCCCAAAATATTCATCCTGCTCTTGATCAGTTTCACCACTAAATCTCCTGGGAAGGGACCCTTGAGTTATCATGGAGCCCACAGAATGATTATTAGAGTAACCTAGAATAGCAGCAAATCTGGTCCACATCCAAAAGCTTTCTAGTAATTCAAAGAATGGAAAAAAGACACACCTGCTGAAATCTGGGCTTCCAGGTGCTATTTCCACCAACAAGTAAAAGAGTGTCTCCCAAAATAAATGTCAGTGTAAGATATCACATCTATAAAAGAAAAAAATTCTGACAACTCTTTAATAATGGTGAAATTGTTCCCTTAGTTGGTCAAGATCTGACATTCTGTAACATTGATCTTGCTCTGGTTGCTTGCTCAAAGTAACCTACTGATTTATCAAAACAAGTACAGTGAGCAATAAAACTCCTTGTATACCCCTGTGGAGGTTGTTTAAAACAAAGGGACTTCTGTATTTTTCATATGTGGAAAACCTTGTTAAAATTCTTTTCCAGAAATACAACTATTATTAATTAAACTTCCTCACCATCAAAGTGGCCACATAAATCAGCACCACATTAATTGGCCATATTTTAATCTCACTGTGAGAAAATACTCTATCAAGCCTTTTAAATAAACTTTAATGAAGTACCATTTAAATATAAAATAAAAGCTCCAAGGTTTTATTCCCTCTAGTTAAATACAAAACAAACTGCTATTTGAAAGGAGACTTTTCTACGTTTACGTCTGTAGATTTTGTTGAACCTGCAGTGTTGGCCAATGTATGTGGATAATTCATCTTGTAGCAAAGAGGTGGGCATACTCCCAAGATGTCACAAATGGGGCACAAACTGAATCATTGTCTGTACTGACACCTTCACCTACCAGTAAGGCTAATGCCATGTTTCCAAATGTCACATTCAGGTGTGATACGCATGTGAGAGAGTATATGGTAGAATGACTTTGCAGCTTGGGAAACACAGGCTCAGCTCATGCCCCTTGACCGCTTTCTTTCCCCATCCTATTAGTCTTCTGCCCACCTCATTTTGTAATTTTCTGCACAATCACCGAATGCCAGCGTGATGCTGCTTTTCCACTCCACCTCCTTACACCCTTTTTCTGTCCCACTTACACCCACATGGAATTTACACCACTGTTTATCATCACTAAATTTGGCCTAGAGTTGTCCATGGGAGCTGCGCCTGGCTATACTAGGCCTGAATTTGGCCATTCAGCAAACGCAGGTTCCCATTGGATATGGTATTCTTCACTGTCTGTCTGAATTAAAGTATAGTGTTGATGTCTGCTTGTAACACGGACTCCACACACTGGGAAAGGAGCCGTGTCAGAGGAAACTGATAGTCTCTGCATTGCCAGCAGGATTTTCCCTAGCTCTGTTCTTTGGGCCTATGACCAGACTTCCATCTTAGGGTGGGCTGGGCCTTCTTTTTCTTGTCACTGTCCCCACCTGCATGCTTGCCTGGTCTAGTTGCTTGGCCGTAAGAAATGCAAACTATCTTTCATAGAATCATAGAATAACAGGGTTGGAAGGGACCTCAGGAGGTCATCTAGTCCAACCCCCTGCTCAAAGCAGGACCAATCCCCAATTTTTGCCCCAGATCCCTAAATGGCACCCTCAAGGATTGAACTCACAACCCTGGTTTAGCAGGCCAATGCTCAAACCACTGAGCTATCCTTCCCCCCCATTCCCATGTTTACTTCTGTGGGGTCCTGGGGTCCCAATCCTCTGGGGGTAGATAGGTCAGAGAAGGGAGGTCGTGGTCAAAATTACTCAGAGGAAGAGATGATATTGTCTAGACCTGGACATAGGACATCTTGGCAGCTGCCCTTCTAAATTACGGGGAAGGGACTAGCTCCCAGCCTCCCTTTGTGTAAAACAGTGACCTCTCCAAGCAGATGGAAAAATATAGAGCGAAATTCTCCAGTCGTGTAAACTGGCACAGCTCTACTAAGTGCAATCCTAGCCCCAATTAAATCAATGGGGCTAGATTTCGTCCATTGACTTCAATGTAGCAGAGAAGTGGGCCCATTGTCTCAGCTGGGAATTGGCCATTTTTGCAGGCTGGCTCATGCTGGGAAAAAGGAAGAACTTGGAGTCCATTAGTAAAAGAAAATATCCTTCATGCTTATCAGAATGGATCAGGCAGGAAGAGAAAGAAGGACGCTGCTATTCAGAAGATGTTGGTATCTGTTGGTGCACACATAGACTGTGGATATTTTAAGCACAAAGTCCAGTCCTCTTATTCAAAGTGTAATTTATGTTCGTGTGTTTTTGAGGTGAGGTATTGGACAGCATGGAATAATAATTGACAGCAGTGCTGAAATCAACACCAACCATTTCTGAAAGAAAAACAAACTCGTGAAATGACAGATGTAACAGGGAAAAAATGAAGTTGCTCCCCACCCACCCAGCATCTGCAACTATAAAATAAACCAAAGAACAAAACCAAAACAAATTGACTGCTTGCACTATAGGAGTTTTTCTTTTAACTGGCGCCAACTAAAAGACCCCCACAAAACCCAAAAGGTTGTTTATAGCTTTTAAAATACTTTCCCATTTTTATTTTAAATTGCACACAAATGATTTTTTTGAAAAAATAAAAGATTAACTGAGCTGAGCTACAAAAATCAAACAAACTATAGCAGCAAGGAAAGGATTTCCCAAGAAATATCACAATAGTTACTTAAAGTCTTCCATCGCGACTATTTCTGTAACAAAACAAGAGCCAAAGCCACAAGATTTCCACAGCCTGTCTGTACCCTAAAGCCACTGGGGTGAGTGAATCTGAAAGAGTGTCTACCTCTCTCTCAGGTGGGCTGAGTGGTACCCATACAACTATGGAACCCCATCCTTCCCTTAGAGACATAGTCTGGGACTCCGCCCAGTCTGATGACCACTCATGGCAGTGAGTCAATGCAGCCAAGGAGTAGTGTTTCCCCAACAGCCCAAGCAGTGCCAGCTAAATGATGGCAAGAAAGACTAAGTAGACAGGGCACTCTTAGCTGATGGCTCAAAAACAAGTAGTTTTTCATAGCATGCAAGAGCACAATCTTAAACCTCTACCTTTTTCTTGGCTGAACTTTAACCAGCTGCTTCATAACCAGGGCCCCACTGCTCCAACTGTCAGAGACAAGGGGAGTTTTGCAGTCTTGGTCTACTCGCAAAAATAGCACCAGCAAATTAAAGATACTCTTCCACTGCTAATCCCCAAGACTCTGTATATTCGGTGGCAAGATTCTGTGGCAAATTCCCTGGATTCTGTTATACTTGAATGTGGCAGACGGGAAAGACAGCAGCAGCATTCGTTCAGTTTTAAAAACTGAGGTTTTAAATGAATTAAATAGGAACATCAGCAATAGAACCAGTGTAGTAGATCTTGTGTTTAATTTATTATGCTGCACCCTCACTTTTAGTTTTCAATATGCTGCATGCGTTCGTATTACTTCATACAACTGCATCAAAGAAGTTGTTGGGGGAAACTCTCTGGTTTTGCTTTCGAATAAGGGACAGTTGGATCCTTTCACATTCAGAGAAGAATGAAAAATAGTTTAAAACTCTGGGATTAACACATCAGCTGGACCACTCGGTTAAAGTGCTGAACAGTGAAATAGTTAAACTTTAACATTTAAATTGGTTTCATTAGAATTCAGAGTCAATAACCTAGTGAGATGGAGGGGCTGTTCACATCCCTGAGACATTGCTTCAGGCTGTTGTAGACCTAGGAAGAAAACACTGAATCAGTAACGCCGACCTGTTCATGTTCTCAAGGTTTTCTTCATACCCATGAGGGCTAGAAAATAAATAAATAAATGGAAGCTTAGAGCCAGGAACACAATTCTGCAGCAAGAGGTGGATTCCACTGCAAATATCTCAGCCATGGTACCACAACATACACAGGCCCAGCTACCGAACAATGTTTCTGAAACTTCTCAGGTTTGTGTTCAGCTGCTCAGATTGAGATTCCAGCATCTGGGGGAGGCAGACAAACAGAATGACTCCATGAGACTCGCAAGACATAGCACTGCTTTCTCCAGGAAGAAGAGCCAGGAGGATCATAAAAGGCCTGGAAGATGTCTGCTTCTTTCATGTCTTTTATGAAATTCTAAACAGATACTGGTGAAGAACCCAGGTATAATTGCTAGTAGCTGCCTCACTGTGGACAGATTTGGATTATTTATATTAACAGAAGGTCCCCTTCAGAATCACTCACCCAAAGTTTTCTGCCTGTTGATGCCTCTCACGTTTTCATCTACACATCAGAGATGGTTTGGGGTGCAAGTGATGTATGCAAGGCCTCAGTTTCCAGTGACTTGCAGCTTCTGGAGATTGGACAATGATACCAGAAGGTCATGATGCTCTCTGGCAATGAGACTTTTTTAAAAAAAAACCAACGCCTGGTTTTCGTGACAAAAAGTTTACACCCCTGCAAGAGACTTTTGTCGGTCCCCCTCCTTTTATTGTCGACAAACAGCCAGTGTAGACACCACAGCTTTTTCTTCTATTTTATTGGCCTCCAGAAAGTGTCCCTCAATTCCCCTGCTGCCGTTCTGGTCAGCGGTTTGAATTCTGCTGCCCTGCAGTCAACCCGCCCCTCCCCCTTGCAAGCCCTGGGAATTTTAAATCTCAATTCCAGCTTGCTGGCTTCTCAGAGGAGCTTTCCAGGTGGCTTCCCAGGTCAGCATGGCTGGCTATCGCACCACACACGCTCCCGTTCGGACCACTGCTGAGTTGTTGGATCTGATCAGCATATAGGGAGAGGAGTCTGTTCTGTCACAGCTGCAAATGACCCGTAGGAATCGGGACAGATATTGGCAAATTTCTCGAGGCTTGTGTGAAAAGGGCTATGATCAGGACACGCAGCAGTGCAAAGCAAAGATAAAGGACCTGAGGCAGGCGTACCGTAAAGTGTGGGAGGTGAACCATTGCGCCCGTTGTGCACTAAGACCTGCCACTTCTATAAGGAGCTGAATGCTATCCTTGGTGGTGACCCCACCTCCATCACCGATAGACTCATGGGTACATCGCAGGCAGCAGAAAGAGGGGGTAACCTGGAGGCTGAAATTCTGGAAGAAGAAGTTGAGCTAAAAGAGGATGTGGTGCTCCCAGCAATGTTGCCCAGTGGGGCAGGCCGCCAGGAACTTTTCTCCTCTCCAGAAGTGCTCAACGAGGAGCAGGAAGCGGAATAGACGCTGGGTAAGTTACTATGGCTTGTGTAGGGAATTGAAACGTGGGAGGCAGGTAGTGTTTTCTGTGAGCTGGACATTGCCTGGTGTAGCTAATCTGCATGGCCAAGCAGAGTGTCGATGGACATCGAGACTTGCAGAGGATCTTCCAGAGAGAGGCTCTGGACAGTTTCCAAGAGGTACTTGTTAATCCTCTGCCGCAGATTCCAAGGGATTACGGCCTTGTTAGTTCCCCCATTGTAGGAAACTGTACCATGCCATTTAGTAATCACCGGATCTGGGTGCAAAGCAGCATATAGCTGAACTGCATATAGACCGAGGTGAAAGCCGCAAGCATTCAGCAGTTGTGCCCTGCTTTCCCTGGTAACCCGCGGCTGCGAGATGTCAGCCAGCAGGTTGGCCGCCTGTGAAAAAGTGTGTGATAATTTTAGAATGAGTTCCCTGCAAAGCTGCCCTGGAAGCCGTAACTGTTTTGTCTGTACGCCCAACTGCCTTCCCGACACTCACCATGATTGGGGTGCTCGTGGAGCTGTGGGCCTGCCTAAAGTCTCAGAGAGAAAGTGACTTCTACTAGCAAAAGGCCCGTGTTACTAAAATGTTTCAATCATTTGCTGGAATGTAACAATCCCACTTCTGTTCAGCACAGACCTTGAGGAACACACCACACACCCCTGCGGACTGGCTTCGGCAGATAAGGAGGAACCCTAGGCGCAGCAAAGAAGACATGTTCCAGGAGGTGCTACAGCGCGATGAGAGACAGACCAGGGAACGCAAAGAGTCCTGGGTAGCTGAAAGGCAGGACAGAAAAGAGAATGCTGCATTTGCTAGGCAAGCGACAGAGTGGATGATAAAAGTGATGGAGGATCAGACAGAGGTGCTCAAGTCTTTGATAGAGCTGCAGACTGAGCAGATCCATGGTTGACTTCCACTGCAGCACATGCAGATGTACAATTCTTTGCCAATCCCACCCCCCTCTATGCCCACACCTTCCTTTTCACAGCCCTCCTGAGTTTCCCCATTGCTCCACCCCTCTCACAGCTGGCACAATGATTGCTGGAGCTACACACACAGTTGTGAGGTTTTACCCTTTTTAACAATAAATAAAGGCTAAGGTATTTAATGGTAAAGCGTTTTTATTCTGTGTTCTACAAAAGCATATAGCAATCAATTCACGCTCGGGAACAGGCTTCTAAGGCATTTTGTTGCATGGATCTTGGGTCCCAAAATTGTTCATGGATGCACCAGGGAAGCAACTCCAAAGCAGACATGTGTTACTGCCCCTCATTGTCAAAGTGGTTCCTCAAACCCTCTCTGATATTAATAGCAGCCCTTTGGGCTCCTCTGACAGCCCTAGCATCTGGCTATTCAAACTGTACAGCCAAGCGCTCTGCCTCAGTGCTCCACACCTGAGCAAACATTTCACCCTTAGATTCACACAGATTATGCAAAATGCAGCACATGGCTATGACCACAGGAATATTATCCTCTGTAAGGTCTAGCCTGCCATTGAGACACCTCCAGCGAGCTTTCAAGCGACCAAAGGCACATTCGACTACCACGCGGCATCTGCTCAGCCTGTTGTTAAAACACTCCTTGCTGCTATCTGGGTGCTCTGTGTAATGTTTCATGAGCCAGGACTGTAAGGGGTAAGCTGGGTCTCCCAGGATTACTATGGGAATTTCCAGTCCCCCACTATGATCTTGTGGTCTGGAATGAAAGTCGCCACCTGCAGCTTTCTGTACAGGCCACTGTTCCTGAAGATGCATGCATCATGCACCTTTCCAGACCAGCCTGCACTGATGTCTGTTAAATGCCCCTAGTGATCCACAAGTGCCTGCAACACCATGGAGAAGTATCCCTTCCTACTGATGTATTCACAGGTAAGGTGATCTGGCACTAAAATTGGAATGTGTGTGCCATCAATCGCTCCGCCACAGTTAGGGAAACCCATCTCTGCAAAGCCATCCACTATTCCATGCACATTTTCCAGAGTCACATCCGCAGCAGGATGCGATTTATTGCCCTGCACACTTGGATTAATACAGCCCCAACAGTGCACTTTCCTTCTCCAAATTGATTTGCAACTGACCAGTAGCAATCTGGATTCACCAGCTTTCACACAGTGATTGCAACATGCTTCTCTACTGAAAGGGCAGCTCTCAATCTGGTGTTCTTGCACTGCAGGTCGGGGACAGCTCAGCACATAGCTCAATGAAGGTTGCTTTATGCATCCTAAAGTTCTGTACCCATTGGTCGTGTCACTTCCCTACTCTGAACTCTAGGGTACAGATGTGGGGATTTGCATGAAAGACCCCCTAGCTTATTCTTACCAGCTTAGGTTAAAAACTTCCCCAAGGTACAAACTTTGCCTTGTCCTTGAACAGTATGCTGCCACCACCAAGCGTTTTAAACAAAGAACAAGGAAAGAGCCCACATGGAGACGTCTTCCCCCAAAAATATACCCCCAAACCCTACACACCCCGTTTCCTGGGGAGGCTTGAGAATAATATCCTAACCAATTGGTTACAAAATTATCAAAGACCCAAACCACTGGAACAATGGAAAAATCAATCAGGTTCTTAAAAGAAGGATTTTATTTAAAAAAAAGAAAGGTTAAAAATCTCTGTAAAATCAGAATGAAACATACTATATAGGGTATTCCAATTCAAAACACAGAGGATCCCCCTCTGGGCAAAACCTTAAAGTTACAGAAAACAGGAATAAACTTCCCTCTTAACACAGGGAAAATTCACATAAAACAAAAGATAAACTAATTTGCCTTGCCTGGCTTACCTTTACAGGTAACAGGATGTTGCCTCTGGCCAGGCGGGATTTTATAGCACCGTATACAGAAAGGTGGTTACCCTTCCCTTTATATTTATGACAGGTCATCATCCCATACTTGCATGACAATGCGATCCCACCAATCAGTGCTTGTTTCCCTAGCCCAAAAATGACGGTCTACCATATGCAACTGCTCTGTGAATACATAAACCACTGATAAGTTGCTGCCGTCCATATCACACATTGGTTCCTGCGATTCATCCTCTGTCAGTAACTCTGCAAGTAAATGTGCTGCTGTGCACGGTGTCCTCATGACAGCTAACAGAGCATAGGAGAGATGTGAGGGATCCATCCTCTCTCACAGCAGATGCTGGCGCGCACTACAAAAGAATGACAGTTGGAAAAATAGCACAAAAAGAAGCCAGAAACCATTGGAGGGCTGGGACACAAAGCGATGCACGACGGTACATTTTGCACATTCCAGGATGCACCGTGCTCCGTTTCCGCATTCCCAGAACAGATGGTGTAGCCAGACACTGTGGGATACATACCCACAGTCCTTTGCTTTCGCTGTTGACAAAGGTGCCCTGAATGTGGACATGGTCTGTTGATAGAGGGAGCAAATGTAGACACGCTTTGGCGACTTTGCTTTTGTCGATTTTTCCTTGTTGACATTAGTTTCATCGACAAAACTTGCCAGTGTAGACAAGCCCACAATTGCTGTGTATTGGCTTTTTTCCTTGTCCAGGGAAAGTCCCTTTGTTCGTCAGTGCTTGGATCTCAAGGCACAAAGCAGCCAAGAGTCAATTCTGAGGCTCTGTACTGAGGGTCTCATTCTGCTCTTACCAGTGTAAATTAGAACAGATTCAGATGCACAGGATCACAGTCTTTTGTTGCAGTCAGGCTCAGTTAGAGACAGCAAGGTATGTCAGTCAGCATGGTGACCGGACAATGCAGCCAGTCCTGTGCTGGCTCTTGCATACTTTAGACTACCTGATATACCCTGACTGGGCACTTTTGGGGGAGGGAGGAGTGACAGGGTAGCTGGCTACATCAGCTCTATGCCAGCTGAGGACTCCCCATGCCTTGGATCAGGGGAAAGAATCTGGCCCACAGTTTTTACAGGCACTTTTGGAAAAAATTACCACAAATCTCAGTTTTAAAGGTGGCTTAGGCCCAGAAATATCTTTGAGTATCTGGGCCTAAGTCACCTTTGAAAATGGTATTTAGGCTCCTAAATCACTTAGACACTTTTGACAATGTTACCCTTAGTTTTCAATCAAGCAAATTCCATTTTCTTCAGTGCCATAGAAAGGCCTGAATAAATGTAGAACAAATACTTCAGACTTTGTCTCAAAGACTTTTTAAAACACACCTCTAAGGATAATTTAATGGCTGTATTATAAAACTTTATTTGTGTAAAAAAAATCTTGTTTTTTTTTCCTTTTACTCCCTTTCCTTCTGAGAAGCCTATTTCTTTTTATTGTGTTCCACTAACAACAGGGCTTTTCACAGATAAGTCACAGTAGGTTACAAACAGCAATATTAAAACAACCCGTGCAACTGTTAGGGAAACTAATAACAGTAGTTAAAACTTTTGCTGTGCTGAAGGGAAAAAGTGTGTATGAAGGGAACTCTTGTAATTTAATGTAGTAGTATCAAATATACAAGCCAGTTCACAGTTTGTGGACTTATGCGTCAGATAACCCTCCCTCATTACAGTGAATGAAGGAGGCCAGGCAATCCATGACATTGTTTTTACATTAGTCAAAGATTTTGCATATAACACTAAGTAAAGATAATAAAAAAGTGAGAATATGTAGTATAGAAAAACAGGAAGTTTTAACATTAGCCTCAGTATAGAGCAATGGTTCTCAGCTCTGGTCCACCACTTGTTCAGGGAAAGCTCCTGGAGGGCCGGGCTGGTTTGTTTACCTGCCGTGTCTGCAGGTTCAGCCGATCATGGCTCCCACTGGCCGCAGTTTGCTGCTCCAGGCCAATGGGGGCTGCAGAAAGCGGCGCGGGCTGAGGGATGTGCTGGCTGCCCTTCCCACAGCCCCCATTGGCCTGGAGCGGCGAACTGCGGCCAGTGGGAGCCGCGATCGGCCGAACCTGCGGACGCGGCAGGTAAACAAACCGGCCCGGCACGCCAGGGACTTTCCCTGAACAATCTGTGGACCAGAGTTGAGAACCACTGGTATAGATCTTAGTAAGTAGGTATGAGCAAACCTGTCGAGCCAAATTTCAAATCTACTCAAATGATGTGGGTTTGTAAGTTCAGCTTAGATGTTATCGGGCTCATGTTTGACTTAAAAAAGACAATTTTTAAAAAAAGATTGCAAGGCAGGGAGCAAGAAAACAATTAATGGAGAAAAAGAGGAAGTGAAAGCAAAATCAAAAGGCTGCACAAAAGGAGCAGAGAGGCAGAAAGAAAAACCCTAAAGCAAAACGAAATAAATACAGCATGTCATATCCTGCAAGAGCTGTGCAGCAACTGAATTTCCATTTCATGGGAAATTTTGTATTTCCTATTTTTCCCCCATTCTGAATTGGAACAAAGAGTTAGAAATGCAAAATTTTCCCCTGAACACACATATTGGAAGAATTCCATTTCAGAAGAACTGAAACAGAATTTTTCCATATAATTTGGGCATGGAGCAAGGCTACCTGGGGGATCCTGAGCAGCCCACCGCCTGCCTGGTTTCTATCAGAAGTTTTCACGGTATTTACACTTTCCCACAGAACAGCATTCTCCAGTGGCAAACTGTTCCATTGGAAATTTTTCAGCCAGCTGTATATCCTTCCATTGCTTTTTAAAGAGAACTCTCTATTGAGATCAGAGGGGACTTCCAATTTTAAAATAGGTCTGATAGGGCACATAAGTCTAGATTTCAGTAGGTGGGCAGGGGTCTTTTCTAAACCAAGTAATATGTAGTACAGATTTCCAAAGGAAACAAACAAGCTCATTTTTTTCAAATTTCATTGTTAACCTTGAAGGGAAGGAAGGGGGGACAAAACAAGCATGTCAATTGTAGAGGGGGAAGAGTTAGCAATATTGAACTAGTTTTTCAACCCCCCCAAAACAGTTAGAGGGGTTCACAAAACACTGAACTCTACAAAGTTCATCCATTCCTAAATATACTGAGCTTTATTATAGTTATTTCCACTTTGGTGAGCAGGTTCCTGCTATACATTGGAGAATAACAGGTGAGAAGAAGGAATCAATTTAGTGTCCAGCTACCAAGGAGTGTCATATTACTCTCTGTTTGGAGTTAAGGTGTTCAGGCCTCTGGCTCTGCAAACAATCCAGACTAACTTAATTTGCATATGCAGAAGCTTGGCTGAGGCATGGGACAAAAAAAGACATATGACTCCACTGTACATCTCTCAAGCTTAGTGAGGAAATGGAAGGTACTCTGGAAAAAGGCCTTCATGGATTACAATGTCAATTCTTTGAATTAGATTTGCTTTGGAAGACATTCAATTTTTCATTCATACTGACAGTTCTTATTCAGTAAAATTATCTTAAACACCTCTTGTGCTTCCACCCTTTCTAGTCTGTTACTCACTTCATATTGCTATCTATATGGTAACTCTAGCTGATAATTGTTCCAGGTGCTTTTCCTAAAATACCTCGAACACAACCTCATGAGTGAGTGGCTCTGGCTAGCTGCTGCCATTTAATGCAATGGGAGTAGGTTCAGGCCTTAAATAGTGCTTAAGGGCATGATCCTGCACCGCTGAAGTCAGTGAGTTTTGCCACTAATGTCAATGACGGGGGAAGGTGACTCAGACTGTAACTGGGACATATTTTACTACTCCAAAGCTCAAAATACCACATAAGTTTATCATCATCATCATCTGCTGTTTCCAACACTAAAGTGGGATAGAGCCAACATCTTCTGAGTTCTTGGCTTTGGTATCCAGACTGCCAGACAGTTCAAGACAGCCCATTTTGCAGTTGGGGAGCTGAGGAACAGAGGCTAGCTGACTTTCTCAAGGTCACACAGGATGTGTATGGTGGAGCAGGGACTTGAAACCCAGGTGTCCTAACTCCTAGGCCTCTCAACCACTAGGCCACCTTCCCTCTCACCAAACATGTTTCCTACCCCTTCATTCAACTGGCACTTACCCAGCCAAGTCACAAAGGCAGGACACAAGGTTAGTAGATCAGAATTCAACCCCTAATTTTAAATGAGTAAATATATTTATCTTTTGTGGGACAGATTCTTGACCAACCTAAGCCCTTCTCCTTCGCAATCCCACTGCAATTAATTTTTGCACCAGACATAAGTTAGTGCACAATTACAGTTTGCTAGTGATAGACTGTTGTTGCATGGAGATTTTTTGGCAATAAATACTTGTCTGACCTAGATCTTTCCAGAAGTTGATGGGATTTGGCCACACAGTTCATGTGCCCTTTGAAAAAAAAAAAACAGAACAAAAAACTACTCTCCCCTTTTGTATTTATAGAAGAAATCTGAGATGCATTTAGAAATCTGTTTGTGCCTTACTGCCTGCAGAGACTGTAGCAGAGTTATATAAAACTTCCTTATTTATTTCCCTTGCAGTTACTTGACTGTTCTGGTCTATAAATTGTGAACCCCTTGGAGAAGAGACCATCTACTCCTCTTGAATGGAGGAAGCTACTTAGCATATTTGGGGTGCCACCACAAACAAATGATAATGCTCTGGAGATGAGAAACTGAAAGAGCTCAATTGTGATTGCCTTCCTCATTGGGGGGAGTACTTTTCCCCATACAAGCAGTCCCTTTGATTTCAGTTGGAGAGTAAATACCCACCAACATGAGCCAGGGCCTTTTGAAAATGAGAATTCATCAGTAGCCATACAAACAAGAGCCCAACCCCAGTTGTCCTCAGCAGTCTTTATTATCTCTTTTTCCGTTGGTTAAGGGAATCTTTCTAAGGCCTGATCTTTGGTTGCATTAAAACCCTTTAAGATCACTATGTGCCTTCTTCCACAAGAGGGGGGAAAAGTAAAACCACATGAAACTGGGCAAGGCACCAAACATATTGATGAAGTCTCTGGTGAAATGTTTTGGCATCACTGCATAACAATAACACACAATTTTGATTAACTTGAACAAACAAATCCAATAGATGATTAAAAAAATCATACAGATGTGATATAACTTTACACTTTGAGAATGTAGAAGGCAGATTTACCATCACGTTAACTGTTTCTTTTGACAGAGGAGAAAAAGCCATAGGCTGTGTCCATAACAGGGAACTCTGGGGAGAAATTCCCATTGGAGCTACCACTGGTGCCACTAAGCCAATGAGAGCTATGATGTAGCTAAGATTCTGGCATCTTCCAGTGGTTTAACCACTATGTCAATTAAAACGAACTGATAGAAACGTCAGAAGTCAGCTGAGCAGTAGGGCTTTGTGACAAAGGATGTGCCTACGCAGCAGGTGGGAGGTGTAATTCCCAGCATGGGTAGTTCTCCTTGAGCTAGCACCAAATAGCAGCATGGCCAAAGCAGCTTAGGCTAGCTGAGCAAGTATATACCTAGAGGGTCAGGCAGGATTGTATTTAGGTGGCTACCCGGAGCATCTGCCTGTGCCACCACGGCCATGCTGCTCGAGCAGAGCTAGCAAATGTACATCGACCCATTCTGGGAATTATACCTGGGTATGTCTGCACAGCAGCTTGCAAAGTGACTCACCAGCCAGCATGTCCCCTTGTGGCGGACACAGCACTGGAGTTTGCTCTTTTTGTCACCTTGCCAGCCACTCACTTAGGTCTGGTGGTGGTGGTCCCCTCTGTCTGTCAACTCAGCCCCATCCAGACAGATCATGCTCGGTCCCATCTCTTCAGGGCAAGTGTCCAGTCCAACAACAGTCTGGCAATGTCTTACCAGGTCTGTAGCCCAACTAGTCCTTACAACTTATCTCCGCAGTCTTCACCATTCTTTTCTCTGATGACTATAGGGGAACCCAGTCCTTCCCTCAACCCTGGGTTGTAGCCCAGGGCCCCTGTAGCAGGTATTGAAGGTCTAGAACTTCAGACCTCCAGCTTCTTCCTTGGACTGCTTCCTACTGCAGCCCCCCGTATGCCTTCTTCCCCAGCTTGCCTCAGAGGAAAGATAACAAAGGAAAGGCAAAATACAAAAATAGTCCAGACATGTTTCTGGCCTCCCTCCTTTCAGGAGATACCTAATGAGCTGCAGCCCAGCTCAGAGGCCTCAAAACTTTTGTGTAGTGTTCACAGGAAGACTCAAGCAGCTTTGTCCTCCATACTCCTTTCTGGACATCAACAGGGAGCAGTCTGTCCATCTCCCAAAGCCGGCTCCTTCCCTTTTAAGGATCTTCCTCCAAGCCTGGGAGGCCTCATAGGTGCAGTGAGGTGAGTTGCCTGAGCCCAAAACCATTCCTTAACCCCTTCCTGCTGGGTGCAGGCTTTGTACACCAAGTCACGGGCTCCCACTTATGGTACCTGAATGGGTGCAAATTTATTTCTCAATTAACCTACTGCAAACATGGCCTAATATTCCTGTTCTAGAGCCATTTTCTTCCTCCCCATCCCGCCCGCCCCAGAATCCCATCATTGCTGAATGCTACAAGAATTATTTCACTGACATACTGTATATAAGAACACCTTTTAAACTTTCAAGTATCAGAAGGGTAGCCATGTTAGTCTGGATCTGTAAAAGCGGCAAAGAGTCCTTTTAAACTTTGTTATAATTAAGGGAGGGGGGATCTGGTGGGTAAACAATCAATCACCTATTGTCCATCCCTAAGTCAAACTAAAACCTAAATGACTGCAGTGGTTTAAAAAAGTTTTGATAGAATCATAGAATCATAGAATATCAGGGTTGGAAGGGACCCCAGAAGGTCATCTAGTCCAACCCCCTGCTCAAAGCAGGACCAATTCCCAGTTAAATCATCCCAGCCAGGGCTTTGTCAAGCCTGACCTTAAAAACCTCTAAGGAAGGAGATTCTACCACCTCCCTAGGTAACGCATTCCAGTGTTTCACCACCCTCTTAGTGAAAAAGTTTTTCCTAATATCCAATCTAAACCTCCCCCACTGCAACTTGAGACCATTACTCCTCGTTCTGTCATCTGCTACCATTGAGAACAGTCTAGAGCCATCCTCTTTGGAACCCCCTTTCAGGTAGTTGAAAGCAGCTATCAAATCCCCCCTCATTCTTCTCTTCTGCAGGCTAAACAATCCCAGCTCCCTCAGCCTCTCCTCATAACTCATGTGTTCCAGTCCCCTAATCATTTTTGTTGCCCTTCGCTGGACTCTCTCCAATTTATCCACATCCTTCTTGAAGTGTGGGGCCCAAAACTGGACACAGTACTCCAGATGAGGCCTCACCAATGTCGAATAGAGGGGAACGATCACGTCCCTCGATCTGCTCGCTATGCCCCTACTTATACATCCCAAAATGCCATTGGCCTTCTTGGCAACAAGGGCACACTGCTGACTCATATCCAGCTTCTCGTCCACTGTCACCCCTAGGTCCTTTTCTGCAGAACTGCTGCCTAGCCATTCGGTCCCTAGTCTGTAGCTGTGCATTGGGTTCTTCCGTCCCAAGTGCAGGACCCTGCACTTATCCTTATTGAACCTCATCAGATTCCTTTTGGCCCAATCTTCCAATTGGTCTAGGTCCTTCTGTATCCTATCCCTCCCCTCCAGCGTATCTACCACTCCTCCCAGCTTAGTATCATCCGCAAATTTGCTGAGAGTGCAATCCACACCATCCTCCAGATCATTTATGAAGATATTGAATAAAACCGGCCCCAGGAGGGCTTTAAACTAGGTTCACCAGGGGAAGGAGACCAAAGCCCTGAGGTAAGTGGGAAAGCAGGATACCGGGAGGAAGCACAGGCAGGAATGTCTGTGAGGGGAGGGCTCCTGCCTCATACTGGCAATGAGGGGCGATCAACAGGTTATCTCAAGTGCTTATATACAAATGCACAAAGCCTTGGAAACAAGCAGGGAGAACTGGAGGTCCTGGTGATGTCAAGGAACTATGACGTGATCGGAATAACAGAGACTTGGTGGGATAACTCATATGACTGGAGTACTGTCATGGATGGTTATAAACTGTTCAGGAAGGACAGGCAGGGCAGAAAAGGTGGGGGAGTAGCACTGTATGTAAGGGAGCAGTATGACTGCTCAGAGCTCCGGTACGAAACTGTAGAAAAACCTGAGTGTCTCTGGATTAAGTTTAGAAGTGTGTGCAACAAGAGTGATGTAGTGGTGGGAGTCTGCTATAGACCACCGGACCAGGGGGATGAGGTGGATGAGGCTTTCTTCCGGCAGCTCACGGAAGCTACTAGATCGCATGCCCTGATTCTCATGGGTGACTTTAATTTTCCTGATATCTGCTGGGAGAGCAATACAGCGGTGCATAGACAATCCAGGAAGTTTTTGGAAAGCGTAGGGGACAATTTCCTAGCGCAAGTGCTAGAGGAGCCAACTAGGGGGGGTGCTTTTCTTGACCTGCTGCTCACAAACCGGGTAGAATTAGTGGGGGAAGCAAAAGTGGATGGGAATCTGGGAGGCAGTGACCATGAGTTGGTTGAGTTCAGGATCCTGACGCAGGGAACAAAGGTAAGCAGCAGGATACGGACCCTGGACTTCAGGAAAGCAGACTTCGACTCCCTCAGGGAACGGATGGCCAGGATCCCCTGGGGGACTAACTTGAAGGGGAAAGGAGTCCAGGAGAGCTGGCTGTATTTCAAGGAATCCCTGTTGAGGTTACAGGGACAAACCATCCCGATGAGTCGAAAGAATAGTAAATATGGCAGGCGACCAGCTTGGCTTAATGGTGAAATCCTAGTGGATCTTAAACATAAAAAAGAAGCTTACAAGAAGTGGAAGGTTGGACATATGACCAGGGAAGAGTATAAAAATATTGCTCGGGCATGTAGGAATGTTATCAGGAGGGCCAAATCGCACCTGGAGCTGCAGCTAGCCAGAGATGTCAAGAGTAACAAGAAGGGTTTCTTCAGGTATGTTGTCAACAAGAAGAAAGCCAAGGAATGTGTGGGCCCCTTACTGAATGAGGGAGGCAACCTAGTGACAGAGGATGTGGAAAAAGCTAATGTACTCAATGCTTTTTTTGCCTCTGTTTTCACTAACAAGGTCAGCTCCCAGACTGCTGCGCTGGGCATCACAAAATGCGGAAGAGATGGCCAGCCCTCTGTGGAGATAGAGGCGGTTAGGGACTATTTAGAAAAGCTGGACGTGCACAAGTCCATGGGGCCGGACGAGTTGCATCCGAGAGTGCTGAAGGAATTGGCGGCTGTGATTGCAGAGCCACTGGCCATTATCTTTGAAAACTCGTGGCGAACCGGGGAAGTCCCGGATGACTGGAAAAAGGCTAATGTAGTGCCAATCTTTAAAAAAGGGAAGAAGGAAGATCCTGGGAACTACAGGCCAGTCAGCCTCACCTCAGTCCCTGGAAAAATCATGGAGCAGGTCCTCAAAGAATCAATCCTGAAGCACTTGCATGAGAGGAAAGTGATCAGGAACAGCCAGCATGGATTCACCAAGGGAAGGTCATGCCTGACTAATCTAATCGCCTTTTATGATGAGATTACTGGTTCTGTGGATGAAGGGAAAGCAGTGGATGTATTGTTTCTTGACTTTAGCAAAGCTTTTGACACAGTCTCCCATAGTATTCTTGTCAGCAAGTTAAGGAAGTATGGGCTGGATGAATGCACTATAAGGTGGGTAGAAAGCTGGCTAAATTGTCGGGCTCAACGGGTAGTGATCAATGGCTCCATGTCTAGTTGGCAGCCGGTATCAAGTGGAGTGCCCCAAGGGTCGGTCCTGGGGCCGACATTTCCCTTCCACCCATCCACCTTCTAACTTTCCCCAGCGGAAGCTGGCCCAAACAGCAGGAGATTTCCAATCATACTATTGTCACAGTACAGAAGCTCATAGACTCAGGCTTTAAGGTCAGAAGGGACCATCATGATCATCTAGTCTGACCTCCTGGGCATCACAAGCCACAGAACCTCCCCCACCTGCTCCTGAAATAGACCCCTAACCTCTGGCTGAGTTACTGAAGTCCTCAAATCCTGATTTAAAGACTTCAAGTTACAGAGAATGCACCATTTACACTAGTTTAAACCTGCAAGTGACCCATGCCCCATGCTGAAGAGGAATATGACCTTCCCCCAGGGTCTCTGCCAATCTGACCTAGGGGAAAAAATTCCCTCCTGACCCCAAATATGACCATCTGTTAAACCCTGAGCATCTGGGCAAGACCAACCAGGCAGATAACGGAGAAAGAATTCCCTGTAGTAACTCAGAGCCCTCCCGCTCTAGTGTCCCATCTCCAGCCACTGGGGATTTTTGCTGTAACTGTGCACTGCAACTGTAGTGGGGGCAAAAACCCACAGGGATTCAGGTGAGAGGGAGGAAAAGGTCTGTAGGGAAGGGATTGGTGAAAGGACCTGTGTAGCATATTAGGGCCTGGGGATGGTGCTTGTCAGAGTGGTAGAGAATTCAGGTAAGAATAAGGTCTGACCATTTCAGTGTTTATCCAAATGGAACTAAGCCTCTCTAGGAACGAGGATGTGATCAGTCAGGCCTAATGGTCAGAGGTAGGGTCAGAAGCCAGGAACCAAAGCTAGAGCCAGAGCCAGGATCACACCCAGGGTCAGGGCTAGAGTCAGGATCAGGAGCCATGCCAAAGATTGAGCTGAGATCAGTGTCAGGCATCATAGTGATGGTCAGGAGTGGAGTCAGTCAGAAACCAGGGAACAGTGCCAAGGGTCAAGCCAGAGTCAGGGTCCAGTACAGCAGTGAATAAGGAATTCGCGCAGACAACTTCTTGTGCCTCCTTCTGGCTTCAGTTGTGCATCTGGGTCAGTTGGTGGAGCTGGATGTCTGCTCCAATCAGGAGCTTCATGGGCGAAGCCTCTGGTAGACCGCAGAGATGCTAGTCCCCTTTTGTGGTGGTTCCAGAGAACTGTTGGTTTTGATCTGGGCACCAGTTGGGGACCTCACTACTTCAATCCTAAGTAGCTTATATGTGCTAAATACAACTACAGCATCAGAGAAATCCCTGGAAAATAAGGGCACAAAGAAATAAATGAGAAATCTCTGTAAAAAGGCATGAAGATAGTATTCTTGGTTTTTTAATATTATATATTAATAATATTAACATGGCAACCTAGCATGAGAGTTGGGGCAATTGAATGAAATATTTTCCCAACCTTATATAGTTATAGAAACGTCTTTGTTTAATAAATGAGCTGATTCACTATGTAAATACAGATTTCACTACTGTTCTTTTCACTACTTAATTATTCCTATTATTTACTATTTGTAAATATTACTATCTCCAGCTGAGATTGGGTCCCCATTGTGCCCAGCACTATATATACTTATAGTGAGAGAGAACATTGTGCCTAGCACTATATATACTTATAGTGAGAGAGAATCCCTGCTCTGAAGAGCTTACAAAGCAGACAAAGGGTGGGAGAAGAGAAGTATTCTTGTCCCCATGTCACAGGTAGGGCAGTGAGTGGCAGGGGGTGTCCGTGCTGCCATTGGTGACGTGACTGCAGCATGCACAGGCATACTTGAGCTAGAGTGGTAAAAAAATAGCAGTGAATCTATGGCATACTCAGAGTCCCAGGCAGGTATGTACCACGCAGCTAGTCCATGCTGCCACGCCCTTTATGGCTTTTTTAGAGATCATGCCTACATGGGTTGCAATTGCTCCTTCCAACTACAGAGACTAGCCCCAGGTCACAAAGGAAGAGTATAGCAGAAGCAGGTATTGAACCTACATCTCCTGAGAACCTAGTTAAGTACAAGACCATTCTTCCTCCCTTTCTTGATGAGAGTTTAATTTCATTAAGTAATCAGTATAGTATGGTACTGTATGAAGAGGAAACTCAAGAAATTCTGAGAGCTCTTCAAGGAAGTTATCTACAAAACCAGGAGCTAAAAAAATTCTGGTGAGGCAATTATAAAAGAACCAAATAGCTACATAAAACATGAAAGAGAAAAAGAGCACACTGGAATCAAGGAGTCTCCCACAGTACAAACGAGTTAACTGCTAAAGAAGCAAGTGTACTATATCTCATATTCACTTTGCAGATCAATTCTGAGGGTGGGAGAATTTTTCTCTGTGAATTTTGTATTCATTCTGATGTGCACTTGTACATCTGTTAGACATTTGTCTATTAGTTTATAACTAGTACTGATATTTAAGCTGGTAAAAAGCATCAATACCCAAAATGGAACAAACATGTACAGCTGTTATGAAACTGACATTTTCTAAGTGAGGTCAAAAATTATCCTTAAATTGCAGCATTTTCACCAATTCAATATGAAAAAAAAAATAGCCAAAATATTATTTTACTGCTCATGATCAGAAGATCAAATCCATTTCTTGTGGTTTTTTTTAAGTTTATTAATTTTTTCTTCTGAAACCCTTACTCATGCTGAGTACAGTACACGTTATTCCACAGGACAGCTCACTGAGGTCAATATCAGGTCTTGAAGAGTAAATTGCTATTCAGTGTAACAGTGTCAGAATCTGATCCTAAATAATCTACAAGGGGTAATTTGCAGCTCTCTCACACACATTTTGAAGGTGTTTGGGGGGGGGTTGTTTTTTGTGGGGGGGTGGTGTTTTTTAAGGCAGCCCTGCTTCTCCAGCTCCTTGTTTTGATCAACCCCCAATCTTTAATATATATGACTAGAGGATGGATGGGAACCTTATTGTTCCATCCCCAAACTTTCTTTTTTGTCCTTTCAATTAATTACAGCATTGTAATATGGTCACTTAGGCCCACATTTGGGAACCTAAAACATTGATTTCAATGCCTCAATACCTTTAAAAGTCTGAAGTTTCATAATGATCTGAGCTGATTTGGCTATTATAATGGCAAAATGTTTGGCAGAAGGAGAATGCAGCACAAATAATGTGGACTAAATCTAAGAACAGCAAATACGTCTCATCAAGGGTGAAATTCACTTAGGATCTAAGGGAGAGCACAAAGGCCTATGCACCACATAAAACCTCAAGATAGGGCTTAAATGGGACTTACATGAGGCATAATACCTTGTACTGACCTTGCTGAATTTTTCCTAAAGAATAGGCATCAGTTGTTTATATGTTTGCTTACTTGGATTACACAGAAGATCCTAAAATATTGCTTTTTTTTTTTAATGACTAAGACTGTGTATGAGTCTGGGGGCGTTAATTGTGAGGGGTTACTATGATATTTCCTCTCCTGAATTGTCTCTTGCATTTGAAATCTGAAGAAAGACTTTACCAACCTCTTTGTTTTAGGTTGGTCTTTCATGACACCCACCTCAGGCTGATGGCCAGCTGACTGCTGGAAATGCGCTGTGTCACAAAGTCAGACCAGACAGTTATAGGAGAATGGAGGAAGACAGGCATATCAGTCCAAGAATGGTGAATGCCCTTTACCCTAGGGACTGAAAAGAGGTTACCTCAGGTTAATTAGAAACACCTGAAATCCAATTATGGACAGCCAGTGATCTTTTAAAACAGAAACAAGCAGCAGCAGGGAGAAAAGGCTTCTCCTACATAGAAGGCTGTTCTCCTTCCTATAGGGGAAACAATCAAGATTAATTCTGATTGAGAAAGGGCTGGCAACCATAAGACAGCATACGACAACACTCCCGGGGGTGGCGGGGGGAAGGAAATGGATTTCTTTGTGTTGTGAGTTTGTTGTTTGCTCAAGAGAACTACTTGGGCCTTGGACCCTGAGGCCCACCTTGCAAACAGTATAAAAATAAACCAGAATGAAGAATTAGAAGCCTTCACAGTAGGACTGGCTCACTGCAAGCCCTGTACCACCAAAGAGAGAAATGCTGAGGCTGACCGTATTAGGAAAGAAAACAAAACCCACATTTTTAAAAATACTTTTGTTATGGACCAAGATGTAAGCAGTCTTGCCTAGTAGTCATGTCTAGTGGGCAGAGCGGCATCCAGGTTGGGGAACAAAGCCAAGCGTCAGCACTAGAGTCAACTGCCAGTTACCTGAGCCAGGGATCACACCCGAGTCAGCCAGGAATTAAAGTTGAAGGTCAGAGGCAGGACTAGGAACTGACATTTAGAAGCAAGGCGTAAGGGCAGGAATGGGACACAAGGATTAAGCACGGGACAGGAGCCAGTCAGGAGTAGGGTCCAGTACAGCCACAGGAGGAAATCACCTTATTACTCAGACAACTTCATATGCCTCCTTCTGCCTTAAATAGCATGGTTGGACCGATCAGTGGGGCTGGGCAATCCTCCAATCCAGGCTCCTGTGGTAAGTGCCTTAGCTGAGGCTGTAGTCCTACGAGCTTCTCAGCCCACCAACTTTTAGCAGACAGTGGGTAGAGGCCAGGATGCAGTGACCTGAGAAATCATGCTCTTGTATATCACAGTGAAATTAAAAAGTTTCATTCCTTTCACATGACATCTAGCGTGTTGCCACTCTAGTACATCTGCCCCAATGTAGACTTAAGTATCCTGCTTTCAAAGAGTCCTTGCAAATGGTCCATCTTCTGTGTGTTATGGGATGATCAAGTCTCTATAACAACCAGTTATTGATTCCACTTTCCAGCTGTATCCAAGTGTGACGTTCACAGATTCAAAAAACTGGCACAGCCATGTAGTATAAGTATTCCACCTGGCTCCATTTATTCCCCCTTTCAAATTAAAGGCAAGGTAACCCAAACCCTCTATCTTCTGCTTTGAAACATTTCACACGAAGCCATTTGGGAAATTTATTGTGGTTTTAAAAAGATCAGACTTTTTCATTTGGTGTGTCACACTACAAAACCTGTATGGTACCTGTTAGCCAGATGCTATGGGAATAATAGGCCAAAAGGTACCAGATTTCCTATTTAGAGTCTGCTGTGTAGCATACATATCAGAATCAGGTGATATTAATGAAAAATAGCCCTGGAGAAGTTACAAGCCACTATTCCAAACACAAATGGCATTTTTTTCCCTTTTACAAGTGCACTCAATCTAAATAAGCTTTGAACTCTCAGATCTGTCTGTTTGTGGGAGGCTGCTTGTAACAGCCATATAGCCAACATGACGACAAGTTTGGAAGAGACCCAGGTATTTTTAATCAGTGAAACTGTACTGTACTGTCTGAAACGTTTGAAACTACTCATGCCTGTTACATATCTAAAATTTTCTTTGATTTTATATTAAGTTAATGGAACCCAAAGATCAAATTTCTAAAAGATTTACTACTTCTCAGCAGCCTATGCAAGCTCTAATAGGATCTTGTAATGTTTTTATAGCAAGCAATTTACTTTTAGAGATTGTAAATGATACAGTGACTGTCAGTACTGGCATGAGCAATGACTTAACTGACTATTAATATTGATATGATAGTGTTCTTTCTGGCTGATATTAAACCAGACCAGAGTTCTGTCATGAGTACACAAACCTTTGGAAACAGTGAAGAACTCAGAGCAAACCATAGTGGAAAATAAACACCGTACTGGAATTCTGAAACATTTGGTTAATTTTTTTCTCCCTACTTTCACTGCACACCAACAAAACCTGTCCTCCTGCTGTTTTTAAAGTCCTTCCTTTGGGCAATTTTTCAGGGTACATGACTATGTCTTGAGCCCATACAAAAAGCATGCAGTATTTTGGTAGGACTTGCTCAGGAAATAAAAGGCGCACACTTTATTGAGGTATTGTGCGCGTTTCTGAGGCCTAGTCTGCACTTAACATCTTTGCTGGCATAGTTCACATAGCTCTGCTGACAAAAGCCCTAGTAGAGGTGCAGTTAGGCTGGCCAAAAAAGTCATTTTGCTGGAATAGTTTTGTTCAGGGAACTGGTATAAGCTATCCCAGTACAAACTTTTTTGCGGGTATAAGATGTGGTTCCACTAGGTGGGAATACCCTTTCCAGCATAGACAAGTCCTGAGATCCATTATACTCTCCCCATGTACCTCTCCCCTGCTTGTGCGTATGATGCCAATCAAAAGTGGTGGCAAAGTGAGCCAAGCAAGGGATACCTGTGTCCTAATTAAGGAGTTCTCCAATCAAGAACCAGTTGAAGTGTCTTGCAGTGACCACAGTTTAGTGTCAGTGAGGAACTAGGATCATATTGCAAACATTGATGAGTGTGCTGAATGGGACATATTGGTGGCGTTGAATGGGGACGTGTAACAGGGATCACCCCAATCCTGACATCGGACCCTGCCTCTACCTCAGGTTCCCCACTCTCATGGAAGCCAGGCCAACTCCCCTCCCAGTGCTTTAATGTAGCTTTCACCAGCCTCAGTATTTTTTCCCCTTTTTATTTGTTGTTCATATACTGTCAAGGCTGATTCCCCACTCTGGCCTTCAAGTGCAGAAGGTGGGGCCTGAAAGAATTCTAAAAATTAATATTGGCCACTCCAGGCTGGTATTAAACTTCCAAGGTCACAGCTTTTCTCTGACCTTGGATGGGTAGATACTGCTGCCACCCAAGTACAAAAAACCCTCCTTTGAGAACCCAGGAAGAAGCATTTGAGAATTCCTTCCTGTGGAGTACCCTCAAGCCCCTTCATCCCACCTCTGGGGAAGAGCTGAGAAAGAAAACAAAACCAGCTGTTGCCACCAGCTAATTAAACAACATGTGCACAAACCTTTTAGGAGACAAAAATCCAATCTTGTTCTTAAAAAAAGTAAATTTTGTTAAAAACAAAAAGGAATAAAAGACATCTAAAAACTCAGACTATTGCTAGATTTTAAAAAGAACCACTTATAAGGATTAAGCACCAAAATAACTTTCTTGAGGTCCAGCTTAAAGTCTTGAGGTCCAGCTTAAAGCAAAACAAAAGCACCTGGGGTTAGCACAGAGGAGTCCACAAGACATAAAGAAATAAAAGAGATAAACCTAACTGCATCTTCCTAGACATTTCCTGATTTACTTACATATCTGGGGTTTTTAATGAGTAGTTTCTAGGTATGATTTGATAATTTTTCATACCTGGCTCAAAGCTTTTTACATCATTGCCACTCTGTGTCTCCTCTCCAGGAGAACAACCAGACAGACAGATAAAAGGGGAGTCTTGTTTCAATTTTAAAAAGTTCTAGCCTTCCCACTGGCTCTTTTGGCCAGGTGCCCACTCACTTCCCTTTACCTATGCATGCAGTCAGACTTTTTAACCCTTTACAGGTAAAGCAAGTAGAGAACAGCTACTAACGGGGATTTTATAGCTAATTGGCTGGCTGGCTGTACATAAAAGGGAGCTACCCCCACTTCATTTATCACAAACACTATCACAGTTCAACATCAACCATAACAGGTCACCCATGTCCCCTGGCTCCTCTCAAAACCTCTGCCTCAGAGCCTTTCTGTTGCTGCCTACACATCCCAAATCCTCAGCCAAGTCCTTCAACCTTTAGGTCCTTTTTCCAAGCCAGGGTCTCCTGCAAGTCTCCCATCAATTGAGCTACTTGTTGGTCTTGTACCTCACCACCCTAGGAAGCAGCTAGCTAATCACAGGTGAGACTTTGCTCAGCTCACTTAAAGGGGCCACCCCACTCTGTGACAATGTGCTTGTACAGGCCTAATGTGTCAAATATAAATCAGAATATTCTTCTGACCAGCAGCATACAATCAACTATTTAGCATGTCATTTAATAAAAATGGAATACTGAGACTGGCAGAAGTATGCAGTAAACAAGATAACCAAGAAACTCAACCATGCCAGAAAGAAATATACTAATCTCTCTATTCTAATCAGCTCCCAAAACTGTGGAGGTAGAGTGGTGTTGATGCTGTACATAATGAAAAGTGATGATCCTTATAGTTGTTTTGTCATGTAGGCGCTTCATAGTTTATATGATATGTAAGATCAGCTGCTTTCTGAGGTTATAAAACAATGTAACCTAATATTGGAAACTATTAGTCAGTAGGAATAAACTTTGAATTTTGTAAATTTAAGCCAGGCCACTTATTAATGTAACTTCTGAAAAGAAAAAGGAACATGCCTTTCTAACCAGTTAGAAAAATTATTTCGAACAGTAACGAAGGTGCCCAGATGACGTGATTCTCTTGGATTTTCAAAAATATTTAGGTAAGGTGTTTAAAGCAGATGTGTGTGAAATGTTATTAATAACGTGCAAAACGACTTGGGCTTCAAGCTTCTCCCCATTACATGATGAACTAAAAAAAGAGAGAACAGTTCTGCAAAAGAAAATCGACGCCTGTATTTTTTTTAAAGAAATGGGTCCGTTTTTGAAAAGAAATGGGACTGTGCTTTAAAATTATGAACAATTATGGCTTTACATATCTTTTGTGGAAAAGAGCCATCTTTCGTGAAAGCAAATTAAGGATGTGCAAAGCTATGTGAAACAAAAAGGGGGAAAAATCTGCATGAAATTTTGGAAACAAATTAAATTGCAGTTTCCTTCCTAACAGACTTGTCAGGCAAATCAGTAACTAAGAGGTAAAAGACAATGAGCCAGCTTCTCAGCTGGTGTGGTCTGGAAATAGCTCCACTGAGATCAATAGAGCTATGGCAATATCAATGGAGCTATGTGGATTTAAACCAGCTGAGGATCTGGCCCAATATCTTATTGTGGGTTAAAGAGAGGTTTTTACATGATAGAGTGTCAGTGAATGCCTGTTTCATAGAATGGCATGAAGTTAATAGGGACATGCCTCAGAAATTATTACTGGGGCCATGTCAGAAACTGGCATGGCTGCTCTCATTGGAAGCCTATACCCCTGGCCTTGCAGTCACCTGGTTAGACCTTCACCTGTGGATTAGCTGAGCCTTGGTTGATTGAGGTATTACAAGTCCTCAGGTAAGCAGGCTCAAAGAGTACTCATCAGGCTCAGAGATGACTCATTACAGACCACTGTTCTTAAATATATTTATTTCTCATTTATTATATGGATGGCCAGTAACATCTGATGCAAAAGATGCAAAAGAAATTATACCATTATACAGTATCATGGTACAGCACCATCTGAAGAACTGTGTCCAGTTACTTCTATAGGGCTGTACATAGTCATAAGCTCTGTCAGACCATGCCCGCACCTCCACCCCACCCCACTGCCATCACTATGTACCTTATATGCCAACCAATTTAAACTTTTAAGCACTCGTTAGAAAAGCAGATAAATTTCCAAATGAAACTTTGTTAAAAAAGCATAAATGTTAAAAGTGTTTCTATGGAGTCCAGCTAACACCCCTCAAAATGACGTTCTTTATAAAAAACACAACACCTTTTAAAAAAAACACATGGTTAAAAAGTCTGGAACTGAACAATTAAGAGAACTGACTAGTTTCTTGCTCTTCTGTAATCCTGCATCACCCACTATCACCCCACCGGGCTTTCAATGTCAAATTTTAACTTTGTTCCCTAACAATTGTAAAAATATATGGAAAAATCGAAATAAATTAGTAAGAGATTATAAAATCCTGTTTCCATGCACGGGATCTTCTTCAAATTTGCTACATATATACTATAATACTACTTGCCACAAAAGAGCTACATGTTAATAGTTGCTACTCAACATATGCCCCGATTTTACAAATTCTTAAGGATATGCTTCACTTTAAGTATATGAGCAATCCCAATGAAGTCAGTGGGGCTAAAACTAGGCACATGATTAAGTACAGTGTTGAATCAGGGCCTGTTAAGAACACAACTATGATGTGGGCAGTCAGGCCTAATGGCCAAAACCATGGGAGTAGCCATGCCTGGAAGTTAAAGCAGAGCTGAGCTGTAATCAAGGAGCAGAGCCACGGGACACCTGGGGACATCACTGAGAGCAGAGCTGACAGTCAGAACCAGGGATAAGAAGCCAAATGCCAGAGTCAATGGATGAGCCGGAGACTTGGTCATGAAGTAGAGCCAGGGGTGTCAAGAATGGAGAAGGGGAGGGGCTGAAGTAGGCACAAGAATAGGTGGGGGTGGGGCAAGGGTGGGCAGAGAATGCATTGAGCAGCCAGCAAGTACTGGCTGTTGCTGGAACAAATACTAGTTAGCTCTGCCCCTCCACGACTCAGGAAGTGCAGTCAATCAGGCAGCCCCTATTAGGATCAGCTGTGTCCAGTGTGTTGCTAAGACATTGCCCCTTCTGCAGCTGGCTCCCTGACAGGGCCATAAGTACTGTATCTTTCTTCACTTGTTGGAATTTATCAAGTTCTGGGTGCTTCTGGCTCTCAAAAGTTCTTTAGGAACTCTCATGGTTGCGGCTTCCTGTCCCCTGTTCACAGAGTTCACTGTCACAGCCCTTTATCTTTTGCAGATCCACCCCTTCATTTTTATTAAGAAGTCATAAACTCAGCTTTTGCCTCACACAGAGCTTCCAAGCAAAGAAACGCAGCTGTATTGACATGCAACAACTGTAAATCTCTGCAGTCATCCCAAATAAAGGCAAAGAATCTATACTAAAATCCATGTAAAATACATATGATTTTTTAAAACTCTGTTTGTTCCATTTTATGGAACTATTTAAGGTAAATACCCTTATTTGGTATGAATGCCAATTTTTAAACCATGCACCTTGGGGAACAAATTATTTTCTTATTAACTATGAATCCAGAGTATCTCTTACTGAAGGAGACATGCTCTGGATTTACTCTGGTGTAACTAAGCAGAATTTGGCACAGTAGTTTTGTTGCCAGAACAAATTAACTTTTCAGGTTTCCTCTAACTTTTCTACACAATGATCCCCCCCTTTATAACAGTGGTTCTCAAACTGGGGTTCGTGAACCCCTGGGGATTCACAGAACGTTACAGGGGGTTCGCCAGAAAAATTACACGAATGGCGGCCAGAGGACCCCAGGCATTGGAGGCAGCAGGTAGGACCTGGTTGCAGGGCAGACAGCCCGAGCCCCAAGGAGAGCGGGGCAGGGCAGTTGGGCCTGGCAGCCCGAGCCCTGCCCCCGTGAGCGGGGGAGTTGGCAGCCCAAACCCCAGATACTGAACACTGAGGAGAAAGAGACATTGATTGAGATCTCCTGTGATTACGAACTGAAAAGGAGTTTCAGAAATCTGTCATTGATCAACTTTTGGCTGAGTTTAAGAGACGAGTACCCCCTTCTGGCAGAAAAAGCTGCTGCAGTTTTGTTACTATTTTCAACAACATACTTATGCGACAAAGCATTTTCCTCATATGCACATCTGAAAACCAAATACAGAAACAGACTTGATGCCAAACCAGACCCAAGACTTTATCTTTCTCCAGTGGTTCCGGACTTCCAAGAGCTATGCACAGCAAAGCAAGCGCATCCATCACACTGAAGAAATTTAAACTTAAATCCCTGGAAATATTCATTTTTAGGAGGGGGTTCACAATTTAGTGAAAGGGGTTCGCGGGCTGTTAAAGTTTGGGAACCACTGCTTTATAACAAGAACAAATAGCCTGATTGGCTGATTGAAAAATCCAGGTAGTTGATAAACAGAAGGTAGGTTCGGAAGTTCAAGCACCTAGGTGAACTCAATGATGAATTTATAACCAGAACAGGAAGACGTGAACTAAATGGAGAGAAGTGAATGGAGTGATTTGTGATAGTAGAATGCCTATCAAACTGAAAAGACCTACAAGACTGTAATCAGGCTTGTGCTTTGGTATGGCTCAACTGTTGAGCATTGAGGAAGCAATAGGAGCAGATCCTGAATACAGTGGAAATGAAAATGTTAAGGTGGATAACTGGAGTTACAAGGATGGGCTATGTTCAGAACACATGAAATGAAGATGGTACCAATTAGAAAAAAAGTTGAGGCAGCCCAGGCTTAGATGGTTTGTTCATATGAAAAGAAGATTGGAAGGATGTATAGGAAAGGGAGAGCTAAACATATAAGTCAAGGGTAAGAGAAGTGTTGGAAGACTCATAACTAGGTGGATGGTTTGTAGGTCATACAAAAGGATCTGATTAGCTGCAGAGTTTCCAAGGAACTGCTTCAAGACAGACTAGAATGGAGAAGAAGGGCTCAAAGAGATGACCCATATAAAGGGTCAAAGGCTAGAAAAAGAACAGTTGATAGATAGAAGGAGAAAAATTCCCTTCTGGATATCAGAGGACAGAGTCTCATCTAGTATAAATGGGTGTGGCTCAACTGAAGTCCAGAATGGAACAAAGAAGCTATTTAACAATATACAGCAACATGTACTATAATATTTGATGCACTAACACATTTGTGAAATCATCAATAATCATGTAGTTTAGCACATGAACCACTTTCCCTAGAGAAAGATCTAACAAACTTTCACCGTGGTAGTTTGAACATCTTGAGAAATTGTTTAAAATTCTATTTTGGTTAAAATGCTCTATAAATATTTTTGGTTTCTGCCTACATGGCCATTGGCTCTTGAGTACAATTATTTTCCAGTGTAAGTTACAGCAATATCCATCACAGACTACAAAAATAAATGAAAACAGCAGATTTATAATCATAAAAAGCTTATATCACCTATTGTCTTAAAACCCATGAATGGCTGCCATATGACCAAAAACAAGTCAAATGTCCCTCCTGGAAAATATAAAATACATTCCACCTGATCACAGAGTTCTCCATACCAGCATGAAATCCATGGCAATCGTTTCCTTCCCATAACATTGTTGTGGTTATTACAGCTAGAGCAATCATTATTAAAATCAACTTCCATCCAAAAACTGTCCTTTCAAGAGCAGTTGAAAAAGAGCCAATTTTGACTCTGAGAAAGTGCTTGTGAAATCTTTTGTCCACAATTTTGTAAATCCTCTGCCTATCTGCATAGCATACGCACTATATTAAAGTTATAGGTAAACGGTTTTCTGATATATTGTATTTCGAATATATATTTAACAACTTATGTTGAAGCAATTTAACAAATGTAAGCCTCAGTGTGTCTGTTGGTAGGTCTCATTTCCCTCACTGGCTGAGACATTGCACAGAGTGCAAACAAGGGCAGCGGTGGCTAACCTCCCATAGGCATCAGCAGGAGTTCCACGTGTACAATGAGAGGCGAACACCGCAGTAATTCATGAGGAGCAGGTGAGGCACTGTGATCATTTGTGCCGTCGCACTAAACGTGTCAGAAATAATCCTCTGTATGGGGGTCACCCTTAAAAAGGTCTATATCCAAGAGATCATTTTCTGTCTTTAACATAGGAAATACCCTTTGACTGAGGGATATCTTTCAAAACCATTAAAATGTAACCACCATAGTACAGCTCTCATTTCCTAGACAGTGCACCCTGTGGTACTGTAATTGTCAGTGTGAAACCATTTGCAGTCTCTCATTTCAGCTAACAAACATTCAAACCCTTATGCAACATGCAAGGCATTCCAAGGTCCCATAGCACTTCCCACCAGATTGGGTCTTGAATCCTTCATCTTGATGCCTGGACACATTCCAGTTCAAGTAACTTACATTCTTTCCTTTAAAGAAAAGGAGTACTTGTGGCACCTTAGAGACTAACCAATTTATTAGAGCATAAGCTTTCGTGAGCTATAGCTCACTTCATCGGATGCATATGAGCTGTAGCTCACCAAAGCTCATGCTCAAATAAATTGGTTAGTCTCTAAGGTGCCACAAGTACTCCTTTTCTTTTTGCGAATACAGACTAACACGGCTGCTACTCTGAAACCATTCTTTCCCTTGTAATTGCAATTAGATATAATATTCATATTCACTTCCTATTCTGAAGTGTTGTTACGTGGTCTAATCCATCAATCTGTTTGTCTGTCTGTCTATGGTATATCAAAGGCACATATCAACATGGTATCTAATCAGCTCCTAATTTCAGTGGTGAGGAAAGTGGTTGCAATTCATTTCCTATTTGATAGGAGAGTGTAAGTTGTGCTTCACTGATATGTGCTCTGCTTTTATAACCACTTTCTGTGACTATTCTAGTGACCCAGTCTCCTGGCAGATATATTTATAGAAACAGTGAAATTTAAGCAAACACTACAGAATATTGATAGAAAATGAATGTTGACCTTGTAAACAGAGGCATGTGCATGGGAAACCTAATCCAGTCAGGGAGCAGAAATAAACAATGTGATGCATGTGAACAGTCAAAACTCATCAATACAGCTGGAATTTCAGATCTTCACTACACATAACAAACCACTAGCAAACAATCTTCAGACCAAGAATTAGCTAAAGAAATAATTTGACAAATATTTTAAAATGACAAACTGCAAACTGCTTGCAGACAATTCGCAAATAGGACAAAAGGTGATGTTCATTCAATACATTGTTTATTCAACTGTTGAATTAAGTCTACAGAAGATTTTTTTTCCTGGTCTTATTTTAGCTTTAGGAACAGAGAAATTCATACCAATAAGTCGAATGTTGATGGCTTTGATGTTTCAGAATTTACCCATGCTGCAATTCATGATTATAATGAAACAGGGACTGTTAGAAACACCTGTCTTACAGGAAAGGAGTATGATGCATGGAAAACCTTTGCCAAGAAAATACATTGAAACAACAAAGTCCATATTTACAGATTCAGCCTGGATCTCTCTTATCTGACAAACCATGAAGGTACCAGGCACTAGACAACCACAGAGTGAACAAGCCTATGGACAATGGAAACTATTTGACTTATTAAATAGAAAACCTGTTAAACTATTATATATATTAACAACAATCAGTGATGATTTAGATGCAATCCTTTAAAGGCATTCATTGGAAATCACTTTGATAATTACCCTTATTATACATCATGAAATCATGAGATTTAAGTTTGAGATTTATTTCCTGAAAGGAAGTGTGGAAATATATTAAAGGGGGTGGATGGGGGAGGAGGGAGAGAAAGAGTTAGTTTATTAATTTACTTAATTAATTAAGCAGGGTCCTGAGCAGCAGAACTGTGGGGTTAAATCCTGGCTCCGTTGAAGTGACTGGGGCCAGGATTTGACCTCCCGGGTTCTATTCCTGGCTTTGCTGCTGATTTCCTGAGAAACCATGGGTAAGTTAATTCCCCCTTTCAACTTCAGTTTCCATATCTGAAAAAAGGATCTAACAATCCTTCCCTACCTCACGTAGGTGTGGGAAGGTTTCATTTATTAGCATGGGTGAAGAACCTGGAGCACCTGAGGTGAAATATGCTTTACAGGTTGTTATTACCTTCTCCAGGTGACCTCCAGGCAGCTGTGGTTGGGAAAATATGTATCCCTTCCCTCGACCCGGTGTCACCTCTTTCCTCCTATTCCACCCTGCTCAATTCCCGCTCTCCTCCTTGCGTAGATTTTGGACAATTTCCAGTTTCAAGATTTTTGAGAGGCCTTCACAGACTCCAGGGAAAATGGGAGAAGGCTACTTTTGTGGAGGAGGCTGAGTCTCCACCCTGTGCAAGAGGAAGTGGTCTGCACTGGGATCTGGGGGCATGATTTTCCCCTTTGTATACAATTTCCAAGAGCAAATAGAAAGAAGATTCAATCCTGCAAATCACTGAGTGCCTCCAAGTCCCAAAGAAATCAAAGGGAGGAAAGGGCACTTGCAAAAATCAAACCTATTGTCATCTCTCAGCTGCAAAGAGATCTCAATAAAGAACAAACAGCGGGTAAATCAAAAAACACTGCACAAAAACCAGAGCTCTTCAGTGAAAGAGCATTGGAATTCAGGATACTGATATTGGTGGAAAAACCTCCCAGTCCATTGGTTTATAATCAAACTGCCTTGGATAAAATCAGAAGGGATCCAAACCTTCAGTCAGATCTTGAACTGAATCCAGATTGAACACTTCACCAGTTCCACATATCTCTGTCACTTCCTGGTAGAAATTGATCCAAGGTGGATTTCTGAATCTGAACTTTTGCAGGGGAAGATTTCAAATTAGACTCCCCAACTGGATAAGGAACTTTCTCTAGAACTGGTTGAACCAAAAACTCAAATTTAAACAGCCCCAAACCATTGGGGATGTTTGAAATCCAACCTACACTAGCTTTATATCAGCTGAGTATTCCTCCATGCCAGAAAATCCTTGGCTGCACATTTAGGATAGGTTTAGTGGCATGAAGGGACCTAAGCAGAGCCAGGGATCTGGCTTTTAATTTTGTGGTTTCAATCCTATTTCAGGAGCTGCTAATCCTCCACATTAATTTAAAAATAAAGTCTGCTGCCTCATTCAATCCCATTTTTAAATAGTGGTTCCAGATCCTTAGTCCCCATTCCAGCTGGAAACCCAGTGATTCCAGCTACCTGGGGATTCCCCTGGTATCTCTGGACATGGCGTACAGTTGGCACAGCTGACTCTATAACCCCCTCCCTCTCAACCCCTGGTGAAAGGGTGATGTTGGGATAAGACTGGAGTGTTGCTGTGATCCTCAGCTGCCAGTGGAATGTGGGACAGCCCTCAGGCTGCACTAACTTAAGCTGTGGGTTGAACTGGCTCCAAACATCTCTAGGGACCACAGAACCAGAAAGGTGTCTTAAAGCCCACTTTTCTGCACACTGAGATGAGCGTTGGCAAGGCTGAGGATGTGGTCCCCATATCTTGACTCTTTTTTTTTTAAAGGACTTGACCTTTTTCGGTTGCTCAATTTTTCTTTCCTTTCATTTCCACAGTCAGCATTTATGTCGCGTTGTTGTTACATTCTTTTTTGCCAGTTGATTGGCTTTCCAGTCGTGGACATATTAATGATCCCTTATTTGTTCATAACATTCCCGACAAGGCTTTTCTGTGTCAGATTTTACCATGAACTATAAACCTTTTCTTTTTCTTGTTTGGTATTGCTCCTCCTCTCCCCCACAAATGTTAATTCCTTATGAGAACAGTACATTCTGCTAGAATCCCTTTAACTAGTGTAACAAATTATGCTTTGGACATAGTCTGACCCATACTCAACATCATGGATGTGGCAATTAGATATTTCTTTTGGCTTTGACATGATAAATGACCAGTTTATATTAAACAGATATGGCTGTTAGTTGTGACTTATTTCCTCTGGCAAAGGCAGGGATTTGTTGTCTTTCCTCTTACCATTCCTTTCCTTAAAAACTGAAAAATTATAATGATTTGCAGGTATGTTTTCTGCTATTCCAAAGGGCTCAGTTCTTGGCCCTGTACCTTTCCTCTGTCTAGTTGACTCTATGGGGCAACATAAGAGTTCACCATGACCTTGAATATAATTGCTGTTCAAAAAAACACATTGATTTATTGTTCCATTGAGGGTTTACTGTCAAATTCCAATTTCAGATATTCCAGACATTAAGATTAAGCAGTGGATGTGGCCTCAGCAATTGGTCTCTGGTTGCTTTAAAAGTTGAGTTAATTGCTAATGCAGAAATTTAAATGAGTTGCTTTGCTGATGCTGAAATCTCTGGTGCAACATAGTGGCTCTGCCAGGGACATTGCAGTATGGACAATGTAATCAAAGCAGCCTGTCTAGTCAGAGGAGCATCTATATTAATGGGCTGAATTAATACTGGGCAAAAGGGGCATTTGCCTCAAACTCTGGGATTAGTGAGTCCCCAAGTGGGGTATTACATACAGGGTCTTTTGTAGTGTTGTAGCTGTGTTGGTCCCAGGATATCAGAGAGACATTGTGGGTGACATAATATAAAAGATTTTACCTCACCCACCTTGTCTTTCTGAGAAATGGTCCTGTCCAGCTACTCACTTATCTTTCTAATACTATTGACTGAAGGCACTTGTCATAAATATAAAGGGAAGGGTAAACCCCTTTGAAATCCCTCCTGGCCAGGGGAAAGCTCCTCTCACCTGTAAAGGGTTAAGAAGCTAAAGGTAACCTCGCTAGCACCTGGCAAAAATGACCAATGAGGAGACAAGATACTTTCAAAAGCTGGGAGGAGGGAGAGAAACAAAGGGTCTCAGTCTGTCTTTATGCTGCCTTTGCCGGGGATAGACCAGAAATGGAGTCTTAGAACTTTTAGTAAATAATCTAGCTAGGTACGTGTTAGATTATGATTTCTTTAAATGGCTGAGAAAAGAATTGTGCTGAATAGAATAACTATTTCTGTCTGTGTATCTTTTTTGTAACTTAAGTTTTTGCCTAGAGGGATTCTCTATGTTTTGAATCTAATTACCCTGTAAGGTATCTACTAACCTGATTTTACAGAGGGGATTTCTTTACTTCTATTTACTCCTATTTCTATTAAAAGTCTTCTTGTAAGAAAACTGATTGCTTTTTCATTGTTCTCAGATCCAAGGGTTTGGGTCTGTGGTCACCTATGCAAATTGGTGAGGCTTTTTATCCAACATTTCCCAGGAAAGGGGGGGTGCAAGTGTTGGGAGGATTGTTCATTGTTCTTAAGATCCAAGGGTCTGGGTCTGTAGTCACCTAGGCAAATTGGTGAGACTTTTTACCAAACCTTGTCCAGGAAGTGGGGTACAAGGTTTTGGGAAGTATTTGGGGGGAAAGACATTTCCAAACAGCTCTTCCCCATAACCAGTATTTGTTTGGTGGTGGTAGCAGCCAATCCAAGGACAAAGGGTGGAATATTTTGTACCTTGGGGAACTTTTTGACCTAAGCTGGTAAAGATAAGCTTAGGAGGTTTTCATGCAGGTCCCCACATCTGTACCCTAGCGTTCAGAGTGGAGGAGGAACCTTGACATGAATCTGTTTGTTTCTTATATGTTACAGTGGTCACACTTAATGTCTGGCTAGTTTCGCCTTAGATAAATCGATGAGACTGCCTAGCAGTATCTGCAGCCGTCCCCATATTTGCTATAAGGAGCACTTACAAATACTGAAGTAGTAGTATTTAGGCCAAAGGCAACTGGCAAGCCTTTAAAGATGACCACAATAACATTTTGGCTACAGATGGATAATCCATTGAAAGCTATCTGGGGATTCATCCCAATTAAGAATCATAGCAACGTATAATCACAACGGATGAATTATATGAGTAAATATTCATCATAGCCTGAAAGGAATTTTGGCAAGCTCCCATGAATCAATAACAGAAGATGTTCACCTTAGCCCTGAACACAGTGTTATCATTACTGTCGTCTCCAAGGGTGAAATCCTGGCCCCATTAAATCAAGAGGAGATTTGCTGTTGACTTCAATGGGGCAAGAATTTCATCCAAAGAGTCTAAAGGGTGTATTCTTATTTTGATGAAAGAATGGTTCCCTGGGAATATCAAATGTCTATGCACTTGAAAGTTGTTTTTCAAACTGCAGAAGACAGTGCTATGATACAGCCGATAAGTATGATCAAGAGCAGGCTAGTGTGGAAGAAGTGAACATGTACTTGGTCCTAACTTCACTTATGCCCAGGGCCTCAGCTTGAGCTGGCCAGCAAGTTACTATACAAAATCTGTCAGGTGTGTATGATTTATCATTAACTACTGACATGCATCAACTAATCGTTTCAAAGACTTAAGAATGTATCCATAACACTGTCCTCCTGCTGAGATTGATACCTATGTTATTTTGCACATGGCTTATAGTTATTTTCTTATATCAGCAAACTCTATTTTATCTGTATAGGATACAATATGTGGCAAGGACTATAAAAGAATGAATTATCTCTAATTGTGTTGTGGGCTGGAGCGCTGCTTTCCCAGCCCAAAATAAAACAGTCAGAGGTTTCCTGAACCAGTGCCAGCTCCTGTTCTTGTTATGTCCCCACTTGTTCCCTACTGACCAGGCCTGGTTTGGGCTTATTGTTAGTTTATTGACTGGGGAAGCCTTGGCTTGGGCATCTCCCCTCTTGGAACAGTCCAGCCCCCTCCTAGGCCAGTTGGAGGAGTCTATTCGAGCAATGTCTGATCTTTGCTGACCCTCACTGCACCTGAACTGTCAAGACCACACTTCAGGCTCTATGACAGGGGTGTCGACCTCTGGCCAAATACGCAACCAAGTGCTGCCTTCTGTCTGTGGACACTGAATGGAACAAGGCAGCACAGTGTCACCTTATCCAGCTAGAATGAAGACACTAAAGAGGAGTTGGTGCGGGCTGAACCTCCATCCAGTCTGGATGACCTAATTGATTTGTTCATTCGACTTGACATCCCCCGACTGAGCAGTGCCATGAGCATTGCTCAGCACCCCAAAAACTGCCAACACCCTGGACTGTGACTCTTCACCTGCGCAGTTCACTTCAGGACCTGGAACCCAGGCAATATGACCAGGTCAGCTGGCATGTACCAGAAGCAGAAAACCACAGACACTAAGCATCGGTGCTGTGCTTATATTGTCCGGGACCTAGACACTTCACAGCATTATGTCTGACAAAGGCTGGGTTGGTCTTTGGGTAAGGAAGCCATCAGGCCACAGCCTCGATAAAGGAACCTGCGCTGGACCAGTCTGTTCCCTCCTTTATAACTTCTTGTCTCCCACATGCCAGTGTCAGGACAACAGCAACTGCAAATCAGCATCCGACACACCTCTGATTGTCACTGCAGATCTGGTTTTCTATGAGGCCTCAGATTCACCTGGAAGCTCTAGTTGACTGGGGGCCTTGGACAATTTTGTGAGCTGGGACTTTGCTAAGGCCTAAAGGATTCCTACCCTGTGCAAAAACTCTCCAGATCTAGTGGAAACCATTGATTGTTGGTCCTATTCTTGGGCCCAGTAGCTCACCAGACCATTCTCTTAGGAGTTGTTTATCTAGAGGGACATCAGGAAGCTCTCAAGTTTGGGTTAATTTTGCCCCCTACCACCACCACCACCGCTCTGCGGTTATGCTCAGTCTGCCCTGGCTTTGTGCACATGACACTTGTAGTCAGCCTGTCTCCCAAAAGTCAGCAAGAGGATTGGTATTCTCTGCACCTCATGCCACAACCCAAGGAATCCCTATGCAAAGAAAGTGATCTCACAGCAGTTAAACATGCCTGCCACTGTCCCATCTGCTGCTGTCAAGATATCACTAAAATATCATGATCTCACTGATGCTTTTGACAAAGGGAAAATGGACAAAGGTGACTGTTCTATCGACCTCCACACCACAGCTGAGATTCCCTTTGGCTTATATATGCCTTCTCTGAACCAGAGCTTCAAACTCTTCTCACATATCTGCAAGACAACCTGCAGAACTGGTTCATCTGTCCAGCCACATCTCTGGCAGGAGCGCCAATTTTCTTTGTTAAGAAGAAGGATGGGTCCTTGATCACTGAGTATCGAGCACTGATCACTGAGTATCGAGCAAGGTGACTGTTTGAAACTGTTATCTACTCCCTCTCATTCATGAGCTCCTAGACCACCTGTACTCCACCAAATTTTTACAAAGCTAGATCTGCATGGGATCTATAACCTGGTGCATCTGTGAGAGGGAGACAAATGAAAGACCACCTTCCACACTCAGTTTGGCCACTTCAAATACCTCTTCATGTCCGTCAGCCTGTGCAATGGCCCATCAACCTTCCAGCATTTTATTAATGACATCTTCCAGGACATGCTGGATCAATTCATCATTATTTCCTTAATGATATCTTTATTATTTTTGGAGAATCAGGTACATCATGACCTGCATATATGAAGCATCTTGGAAAGACTTCACATGAACTACTTCTATGCCAAGCCAGAAAAATGCCAGTTCAGCCAGGACAGAGTGGAATTTCTTGGCTATGTCATCTCGCCTAAGGGACTGGCTATGGACCCAAATAAAGTGGCAGCCATCGCAGATTGGGCAGCGCCAAAAGACATCCATGGAATACAATGCTTTCTGGGCTTTGCCATTTTCTATAGGTGATTTATCAAGGGGCTCTCCAGTGTGGTTGCCCCTAATACTACTCTCCTACAGAAGACAGCCTTGTTTGTCTGGTCTCCAGAAGCACAGACTTCATTTGATCACATTCATATCATCCACCATATTGATCCACTCAGATCCAGCCAAACCATTTACAGTGGGGGAAAATACTTCAAACTTTGTGTGGGGAGCAATCCTCTCCCATTTGGCTGACTCCAATGGTCAGCTTCACCCTTTTGCCTTCCATTTGTGCAAACTTATCCCACTGGAACAAAATTATGACACTTTAGACAAAGAGTTATTGGCCATTAGAGTGACTTTCGAGGAGTGGCAGCATCTCCTGGAAGGCACTAAATTCCCGGTCCAAGTTCTTACTAATCACAAGAACCTGGAACTCCTGAAGACAGCCCAGCATTTGAACCAGTGGCATGCCCACTGGTCTCCTTTACACACTTCAATTTTGTGATCACTACCACTCGAGAATAAGGAATGGGAAGGTGAATGCATTATCCCAAAAGGACAAGTATTGTGAGCCTGGCATGGAAACCCTGTGCATGATCCTGAAACCTTTGAATTTTATTGCTGATACCACAGTCCCTAACCAATACCTCCATCTGATCTCTGCTGCCCAATGATCCATTCATGATTAAAATGCATTGGGCCCTAGAAGATACCAATATTCAGTCCAGACTGGTGTTCACACTCCATGATGGAATCTTCTACTGCAAGGGAAGCATCTACATGCCTGAGGGCACAACCAGGCTCCAAATCCTATGACTATTTGCCATGACCCTCCTCTGGCAGGCCACTTTGCACGATTCAAGACCTACGACCTGATGTCTAGGCGCTTCTGGTGGCCAGCCCTGTGCACTTCCATAGCAGCTTATGTGAGATCCCGCAATCTCTATTCCTGGACGAAGAACCCCCTGACCCATATGATACCCCTGGATCTCCTTCAGCCCTTGCCCACCCCATCTCAGCCATGGACTTAATCATGGAACTGCCGCCCTCCCAAGGACACACCATGATTCTAGTCACAGTGTACCTTCTTACTAAAATGGTGCATTTATACCATGTGGAGGCCTCCGCATCACCCAAGAGACAAGCCTGCCCTTTTGAAGAAAACATCTTTTGCCTCCACAGGTTACCAACGAGCATAGTGTCTGACTGGAGATCCCAGTTCATTTCCTGTTTCTGGTGGTAATTTCCTGTGCCCTCTGGGAATCAACACCTGTTCCTTGACCACTTACTACCCAAACACCAACAGTCAGACAAAACAAGTCAGTCAGGTCCTGGAGCAGGACCTATGTGGCTTTCTTAATTACCATCAGGATGATTGCTTACCTCCCACAGAATTTGCCTACAATAATGCCACATACATCTCCATCCAACCGACATCTTATTTTTTCGCTAATTACGGATTCCATCTTTGCGTTCACCCCAAATTCCCCACCAAGTCTCCAGTGACCACCATTGCTGACCTCATCACTCACATCCTTCAGATACACCAAGAGTTTAAACTCTGGTTAGAGGAAGCTAAAGCAGCATACAAATGATATGCTGATCAGCACTGTTGGCCAGCCCCTAGCTTCTCAGTAGGGGATTAGGTCTGGCTGGCCACCCAGAACCTTAGATCTACTCACCCATCTGCAAAGCTGGACCACCAGTACATGGGGGCCTTTCAGATTACAAAATGGATTATTATAGTAACCTTCAAGCTACAGTTACCAGAATCTCTTAAAGTCCATCCCATCTTCCAGATCTCCCAGTTAAAGCCACGCACCAAAAATACCTTCCCATATTGCATCACTCCCCTGCCCTTACCAATAACCATTCAGGGTCAGGAAGAATATATGGTTTGGCAAATTCTGGACTCTCGCTGACTACAGGGAAGGCTCCAATACTTAATTGACTAAAAGGGATATGGCCCTGATGAATGCTTGTGGGAACCTGCAGAACATGTCCATAACTTAGACCTCCTGCTCGCTTTTCACTGCATCTACCGAGAGAAACCAGGCCTCATGGCCTTTGAGGAGGGTAGTGAGGGAGATACTGTCAGGGATTAGGGCTGCAGCAGAGTCAGTCTCCTGGCAATCCAACAAGCATAGCTAGCCTGCACTACATTACCTGGTTGATTGCATCACCTGTTTGGTCAGGAAGGGCAGCTGGCTGGCTTTAAGCACAGCAGCAGCTGCAGCTTCCTGGCTGCTTAGTGTGTATCCTGCCATTCCAGTCCCTGTATCCGCAGGCTTCCAGACCCTGCTCCTAACCTGCTCTGGTTCCCCTTCAGTTCCTGCCTCTGCAGAGCCTATGACCCACAACTCTGATTGCCCTCCAGCTCTGGCATTTGGCTTCTGTCCCTCTGGCCCTGACCCTTGGCTTGTTCCTGGACTCTGCTCACCCAGAACCCAGCTCTAACCAGTAGGCCAAACTCTCGCTTTAACCAGCAGGCCAGACTGCCTATGGCCCAATCTCTAGCAGTCCCATTCATTTCAAGGTGCTTTTTAGAATCTCACCAGGTGCTTATCAGCATCTCTAGGTACCTAAATAACCTTATAAAACTGTTACTTAATGCCAAGTATATTCACGTACATTCATTCAGATTGATCTTTTCCCATTTTTCTCTTGGCTACCTGCTTCTGCAGAACCAGCTGCCTTGCTTAGATACTTTAGATGAAATCCTGGCCCCCTGAAGTCAATGCAAGTTTTGCCATTGATTTCAATAGGCACCAGAATATCACCCTTTATGCAGACTTGTAAAATACGTGTCCCTAAATCCGACTTCTCATTTGGGAAAGTCCATGTTACCTGGCAAGGTGCTAATTTAAACATCCCTAAGGAGATAATATATTTCCTGTTTGAGAAAAAATTGAATCCCCAAAATAACAAACCTTCTCCATAATACCTTACGTGGGGCGAAATTGATCTGTGATACTAGTTATAAAAGAAACACTGCCCCACAAGAAATACTTCCTGGAATCATGTGATTCACAGCATCAGCCAACCATTACAATGTCATTTGCAGATTTTTCCGAGGACTCTGTCGTGATTAGCACAACACTGTGCAGACACATTGTCTGGTAAATGAAAAATTTCAACATCACTCAAAGTAATCTACACACAAAATGAGCTCATCAAAGTTGTAAACAGACATTTATTGCAAATAAAAATCCACATTCACATCATTAATTTTAAGGAGATTGTTTCACATGAAGAATCTGTATTCATCAGGGCTGCTGCTTTTATCAAAACAGCTGCTTGTGACATACATGTATTTGTTTAAATGTGGCAAACCAAAATTTAACTATAAAAGTTTTGATTTGGCTGATGACCTAGTTCTGACACTTCCATTGTTTCATTTTCTCTGGATCTGACAGTACAGACTCATCGAAAACCCCAAACCAACAATCTAGAAAATAAAGATATTTATGGTATTACTTGGCAGTCCTGGAAATCCCTGCATAGAATTGATACACAGTGAAAACATTTTGTTTGCAAATGTCTTGGATTTACATAAATCTGTGGAGGAGTAGATTTTTTCCAATGCCTTTCATTAGAAGCATGACTCTAGAGTATTGAGATTTTAATGAAATCAGTATGTACCACAGGTAAGATTGCAGAGAAAATGGAAAACTTAAACTTTGTTTAAAAAAGATGACCCATGTTGATGGGAGACCCTTCTTCAGATGTGGGATTTTTAAATGCAGCTATTCATTTTTATTTTCTAAATCACTGGAATAACTTCTCAGACTCTGTTGTATGCCAAGATTTTAGTTTCTTTGACATCTTTAATCTTTTCTATTTTTACCTTTCTTGTGTTTCACTAGCTTTTATATTACATCTATACACACACATTATATGCATATGTACTCAGACACCCCTATCATTTTGGGTGCTAAATAGTCACATTACAAATATTTTAAATTTACCAGTAATCTGATCAGGCCAGAAGTGTTGCATCACTTAAAGAACTAGCTGACTGAAATAAAATCTGACTAAGGCCAAGTTTTGATGCAAGAATTACTGGGTGAAATTCTGTGGCTGGGGTTATACAGGAGGTCAGATTATTCAGTGGTTCTTAACCTGCGGCCCATGGGTCACTTGCAGCCCAATCAGCACAGAGCTGTGGCCCATGTGACATCCTCAGGGCCATGGAGGTACATTTGATGCAGCCCACATAACACATTGCGGGCCACATATGGTAAATAGGTTGAGAACCAATTAGATGATCATAATGATCCCTTTTGGCCTTAATTTATCAGTATTTGAAGTGTTAAGTAAAAACAGGAAAGATCCAAATAGTCATTTATGAAGCAACTAAACAATAGTGTTTAACTTTTTCAAGAAATTTACAATGGAGAACATATAGAATATACCAGTGGTTCCCAAACTTGTTCTGCCACTTGTGCAGGGAAAACCCTGGAGGGCAGGGCCAGTTTGTTTACCTGCCGTGGCCACAGGTTCAGCCGATTGTGGCTCCCACTGGCTGCAGTTCGCAGCTCCAGGCCAATGGGAGCTGCTAGAAGCAACTGTCATCTAAGTGATCCACCATAAGTAGCTTCTTGAAATAATACCCAGCTGTCATAGGCAAGCTGAGTTCAGCCTGGCTTCTGACCTAGCAGTTACCCTCAACCTTGCCCCTGATCTAACCATATAGGGGCAATTAGTGATACCAGCTGGATGTAATGGAGTGAGAGTGACTGACCCCAGCTGCAGAGGATTACTTAAACACAGCTGAGTGGAGAAGGCCTAGGAGAGAGGAGGTATGGAGTTCCGAATCTCTATGGGAAAGGGTTCGGGCAGTTAGACTGAGGAAAGCGACAGTGATAGAATTGATCCCTGTGGGGGGCAGGCCCTGGAAAGGGGACAAGATCCAGGGAAAGACCATAGAGAAGAGAAGACTTTCCTATGGAGACAAACCCACAGAGTAGGCTCCTGTGGTTGCGTAGCTCTGAGGTAGGGTTTCTACATGGCACAGAAGACTTCAGTTGCCCAAGAGGGCAGAAGAATTATTCAGATGTTTGGATTTTCATTTGGACCTTTTGGTTACCCTGAAGGGGATTTGAACTTTATGTGACTTGGCTGGAGGGCTGAGGCCTGGAAGAGACAGTGGGAGGCAGATGGTCAGTAGGCAGTGCTGGAAATGAGTACCCTGTGCAGCATCGCACCCTGACACAAAGGTGTGTTATGTGTGGTGAGCACACAGTCTTATAAAAAATGCTAAGTAAGAGGTTAGTTGCAAGTCATATCAAGCACTTCAGCTGTACTGAGTCTTTCCTGCTTACTATTACTTTCCTGGACGTGGATTTTTTAGGCTGGAGCTCCTGCCCACTTTTAGGGCAGGGAGAATAATTCTCTGCCAAAGCAGTGCTACAATTTAAATACCTTTTCAGTCTGAATTACGGATTCAGTACTGCAAAATTCACTTTGTCATTCTGTGTTTACCTCAAGCCTCTAATTTCAGGGGGGGAAACTACAAAGAAGTAATACAAAAAATGTGAAATAATGGAATGAGGCAAAGCAATTAAATCCCATGTTTCTTAGTCATAGACAGAACCTAACATTAGTCAGGTGGTTAACTAGATAACATCACTTTCCCCCCCTCATTCCTTTAGAGAAAATGTGTTGTGTCATTGTTCAGTAAATGAAGAAACAATTGACATAAACAGCCCGAACATTCCAATTGTATATTCTGCTCTTTACCTGCTTAAATCTCCTCTATGGGGGAACTGTGTCCTCAGAACAATAATTCCACATCATAATCTCTCTATTATATGAGGGCTGCAATTTAGTTACAATTGAGATAATGTAGCTGACCTGAACTCTTGACAATACAAAGCTTTCTTAAATCAATGTATTTAGAAAGACAAGGTCGATAACGTTTTTTTTGGACCTGATCCAAAGCCCATTGGAAGGTCTGTTGACTTCAGCGGACTTCAAATCAGGGCCCATTAAAGCAATTTTTAAAAAAAGAAAAAAGGTTGAATTTCAGGTTCCAGCAAGTAGTAATGACTGAAACTGAGAAGGTTCAAGGTGACCATCCGATTCACATGAGCATCCCAAAGTTCAGATCAACTTCCAGCTCATCTGGAAATCCCATAAGGATGGGTTCTCTTGTGAAATTTCTACCATTCCCTTTATCCAGTTGGGCCAGAAATAGAACAAGAATAGCATCTCTTTCTGTATTTTTGGCCCCTCTATTTCTGCTGCTGACAAGAACCTGTCATGTAATCCTGTTCAGACTCCATTTTAAAGCTATGTTGTTTGCCCCATTACCCCTATTGGGAGGCTGTTCCAGAACCTCACTTCTGTCGTAGTCAGAAACCAGTAACTGGCCAGACGCACAGTAAGTAAACTATTGTCCTCCCAGAAAGTGGGGGGAATAGGGAGAGGACTGTGACTCTCCCCAATATGCTGCTGCTACGTACCAGATCTCACTCAGGGCCAATTGTAAAATTAAGATTAAGCCTTTAGGCTGTAAATTCTTTGCAGGAAGTGGGACATGCAACCTGTTTGTACAGCACCCACCACAGAAGGGTCCTGATCCTGAGGTCTTGAGCCTTACTGCAATATACCTAAATACTAAATGATAGTACAATTAGGGATGAGGTTAAAGCCAATTCATTGTTGCTTAATAGTTGAGCAATCCAGGTATTTTAATCCCAGTCCCAGCACATTTCAAATACAACACTTTGCTTGTCATCTAGTAAATATTTTAATGGTTTATACTGATACCTCAATAAATGCCAGTCCAAATGCGATCCCCATAAGTATGACCATATGGTGTTTGAAGAAATCAATTATCACAACGCCACATGGCTGAAAGAAAAGAAAAGATTAATTATGAGTAATACAAGCTCATTAGGAGTATAGCCTCTAAAATCATTGGCTGCATGGAATAGCACTGGCCAAAAAGGTAATCCACCATGTGCAAGAGAAGCTGTTCTAATTTGCTCGGGTTTGTTACAAAGACAAAGAGTACATCTGCAACCATCCTGTGCTCTGGGAGGAATATCTGCTCTTTGTGTTCCAAAATATGAATCTAGTATCCAAATATACACGTAGGGTAAAGTTTCAGAATAAAAGACACTGCTTCAGTATCTAGGGTTTGTGATACTGCCACATGAAAAATGAAATAAAAATATCATTTACCCTTATTTTCTCTGTCTAATCCCTTTTCATTAGCGAGGGGCCAAAGCTGTGAAGTTCGGGGCTGGAAGTGAGTCAATTTCCCATTATACTGATATTTGCATTTGCTATTCCAGGTCAGGTTTATTACAGGCTCAGAGCAGGATAATTGGATATGGAGTCACATTTAAATCCAAACTTTCTCACATGTTCGACAGGCTCAGGCTGGATGTGGGATGGAATGAGCAATTCAGATCTGAAGTTCCAGTTTGAGCCTCTCTGTATTTTTTTATAAATGTACATATGCCTGTTCTTATCATGACTACATTTGCTCAAGTCGGTGGCTAACTGCTCTTGCAAACCATGGTGAAGACCAAGTGAGCCCCAGAGCCATCAAAACTTCAGGGACCCTCCACCACCGCCACCACTATCCCCTGCCCAACATGTGGATGGACTTTCACCCTATTTCCTCCCCAATGATAAACATGTTTATCTTTCTCTCAAAAGGCTTTAAATTTAGCTCTGACTCACTATTGCAGCAAGTCTCAAAATGGTGAGTTTCCTTCACAAGGATCCTGCCAATATCCACCCCTGCCCATAAAATTTGGTGGTTTGCACAGGGAATTTGTCTTGCACCCACAATAATTTATCTATATTTTCATGCTTGCATTCTGTGGGTTCCATTTAGGCCCTGACTAAACTTTGGCCAAAGGGGCACATACCATTTCGTATTTTTGAATGTTAGGTCTTGACTCTGCCACCCTACACACCTGCTGAATATACCCTTATTCACAAGCAGATTTCCTTCAGTGACACTACTGCAGGAATGAATTAGTACTCAGCATAAATAAGGGTGGCAGAATCTGGCCATGAACTTCAATATTTATAAAAATCTAGCCCCAAAATTTGATATTTATGGAAATTGGCTATACAGTGGATGTAGATAATGGCAAAACCAGACATGTCGTAGCACTAACTTTCTAAAAATGCAGACATTTTATGCCTGTTTTCACTATTTTTCTCTGGATTTGCAGAGTTCTAATTTCCATGCAATGAAATCTTGAAATAGGTTAATTGAGTTCCCTGCTGCCCATTCTCCAATTTGTGTCTGAATCTCTCTTTGCTGCCTGTCATCATGCACCCTGTCTTACTGTTCTAATTTAATGCTGAAAGCTTTTCCACGGGGTACAGCTGGAGGGAAATGGCCCCTCAAGTGTGCTGTCAGAAAACATGCAGCATTTCCTTCCAGTGGATTCTATAACTGAGTGTGAACCTTTTTAAAAGAGATTAACAATAAAAGTATCTTACATTGAAGCCTTTCATCCTGAAATATTCTTAAGTACTTTAAAAGCTATTGGTCAAATCCTGGGCAAACATGTCTGACAATGTAGTTATTTTATTGTGTGGAATCTTGAGCCTGGGGTGAGAGAGGAGGTGAGTAATCCCTATAGCAATATGGAGATGTTGCTAAGGCCTCCTGTCACTCAGAATCCTCACTGGTGACCACAAACTGGGAACCCAGACAGGCTGCAGAGGTCCTTAGGGCACTGCACCACACTGTGGAAATGCGGGTATGGCAGGGGGAGCAGGCAGCAGCCAAAAAGCATGCTGCACTTCACAACCACTGGAGGAGAGGAAAATTTAACTAAGGAAAACAGAACAAACCCTTTTCCTTTTCAAAAGTATCAGGGGCTCTTTAATGACCAGGCAAAGCAGACAGAACCTCGCTCTAAACCTCTTTTTGGAAAGTGAAATATGTAAAAATCGTACTTACCCTTTTATAAATGTTTCTGTTAGAATAAATGGTGCAGAGATCTGTATTTTGATCTTTCTGTGCACATTCACAGATCTTAAAATTACCATAAAGAGGATTAAAATTGCTCCCCCAGTCTTCATATCCCTTCACCAAACCACAGCACTGATTCTGTAAAAGAGGAGAAAAGGAGGGGTGAAAGGGAAGAATGGTGACTGAAAATAAGTCATAAGAATGGCTATAGTGGGTCAGACCAAAGGTCCATCCAGCCCAGTATCCTGTCTACCAACAGTGGCCAATGCCAGGTGCCCCAGAGGGAGCGAACCTAACAGGTAATGATTTAGTGATCTCTCTCCTGCCATCCATCTCCACCCTCTGACAAACAGAGGCTAGGGACACCGTTCCTTACCTATCCTGGCTAATAGCCATTAATGAACTTAATGTCTATTAATTTATCTAGTTCTCTTTTAAACCCTGTTATACTCCTAGCCTTCACAACCTCCTCAGGCAAGGAGTTCCACAGGTTGACTGTGTGCTGTGTGAAGAAGAACTTCCTTTTATTTGTTTTAAACCTGATGCCCATTAATTTCATTTGGTGGCCCCTAGTTCTTGTATTATGGGAACAAGTAAATAACTTTTTCTTATTCACTTTCTCCACCCCACTCATGATTTTATATACCTCTATCATATCCCCCCTTAGGCTAGGACTTTTCAGCTTGGAAAAGAGGAGACTATCTAATCTCTCCTCATATGGGCATCATTCCAAACCCCTAATCATTTTAGTTGACCTTTTCTGAACCTTTTATAATGCCGGTATATCTTTTTTGAGATGAGGAGACCACATCTGTACGCAGTATTCAAGATGTGGGCGTACGATGGATTTATATAAAGGCAATAAGATCTTCTCCATCTTATTCTCTATCCCTTTTTTAACAATTCCTAACATCCCGTTTGTTTTTTTGTCACACAAATCTGTTTCACACTTGCAAACCTTACCAAGCCATTGCACATCTAAGAGGCCCTTTGCGTACATGTATCCATGTCTTCTATCAATAATCAGAATGGCAGGTGAATTGTAGTCAATAAATAAAGAGGATGAAGAAGGAACAGATTTCCAATATACAATAAGAAAGAATCAGTAACATGGCTTTGGATTAATGACTGCATGTGCCACAACATAGCCTGTAATAATGTTGGATGTTTTCAGAATTATGTTTTTTTCCCTGCATTTTATATATGTATGTTAGACATAGCCAAAGTATTTCACATGTGAAAAAAAGCCAACCTGGAAAAAGATAATACAGGCATATAAAAATGAGACAGCTAGACAAATAACCCCCTCAATGGATGGGTAGCCTGTGAACTTAGCCATGGGCCAGAGAGGCTATGGATTTGTTTTGGGTTTAAAAACCTAAACCAGGTGTGGTTTTGATTCAGGTTCTATTTTCTCCAAACCATCAAAGTGCAGGGGTGGAAGCAGGGCAACATAAAGTTCTGGCTTTAGCTCTTCTCTGTTTTAAAGGGCAGCTGGAACCATGGGACATAATAAAACAATCGTGATCTACTAAAAAACAGAGCCACTATGGCTCTACCTCTACTTTTTCCAGAGAGACTCCTCACCCCTCCTGGGGGCTGTCTATGATATCATAAGCAGCGAGCTGGGTCAGCAATGGGAGGGGGCAGCAAAAGCTGTCTAAACACTGTTTCTGGCTACCATTCCACTAGCATCCCTGGCAGTGTTCAGAAGAAGAGCCCTCAAGCTCATCCCCTAAAGTCATGTGCTCCTATGGACCAAGCAATGCATACCCAGGCATAACAAGAATGAATGGTTCTGAGCACCAGCTGCTCTGTGGTGAGCAGCCTGTCCCCTGGTGTAAATGGGAGTTGAAAATATTCTGCGCTTCTCAGGAGGCATCTTTCAGGATCAGACCCATCTTGAATGTTCCACCTTTTGGTGTTAGGCATGCATGGATATGAGCCTAGACATAAACCCGCAGAAGAACCTCTCTTTTATCTCATTTTATTTCCCTCTCTTTTACAATAAAATATAGCATTACATGACTTTGTAGTAAGGAAGAAAATATTTCAAATAAGCAACACATGGTGAATGTTCCATAAGATATGGTCATTTTTCTTTATGACTGACATAGTCCCTGACTGGTTCCCTTATCCCAGGAGTAAATTTGCCACTACAGACCGGTGGATGATTTTAAAATAGTAAAGGTTGGAGTAGCAACTTTTCTTCAAAACCTCTTCAGTTTGGAACCAATGGCTTGGAAGCAAAGCGTCTTATCTCACTGGTGGTGCTGTCATTGGGTGACATTTGTCATGACAAAATAGTGTCTGTCATTCTTTGAGTGCTGAAAAGATTATACAGATTGCATATCTAGGTTGCTGCCATAGCTTGTTTGAATGGGGAGTGCAGCCAGATACAGAGAGAACTTCCCTTAGATAGGGAGGCTTTTAATGCTGGGCGCGTTCTCTCCCCTGGCGCAGGAGTCTGCCAGCTCTGAGTTATTGCCTCATTAGAGACCTGTAAAGTGAAGACCCCAGACTGGAGAAGGAAGGGAGGGTTAGGACTAGCAAAGCTTGTTATAATGTTATCATTCTTTGTTTTGAATCCTCCTTAATAAAGTCTTTATACAATGTTTGCTTTCTCCCATAAACCCATTATGTCATCATTCCAGCTGTGCTTGGATCCATCATCATTTATTTTAAATAAGACGTCAAATTTCAATTAACATTGCTAAACGGTGTGTGATACATAGCTCTGTGATGGAGTATACAAATCCCACACTGGGACGGAAGAGGTTAAACGACTAGATTGGGCCCAGGTAGGCCTTCCCCTCCAATCCTGCAGAGCATGCTCCAGCTGCAGACAGGGTTGAAAAGGGAGCAACCCAGCTCAGAAAGGGGAGGCTGAGGAAGAATGCAGACCTGCCCTGAAGGCTCCTCCCAAAAGGGGCGGGAGAAGCCTCTCTGAAGGCACAGTGCTGTAGGCACAGCCCAGCTGGGACTGGCAGTTTTGGTTTCCTTTTTCTTTTCCCCTTATCTGGGATCAGAAGCTAAGGGAAGGAAACTGTGTTAGAAAGAGACCCAGGGAAGGTCTGGTGACCCTCCTAGGCAAGAGTGCCAGAACCTCAGTATAAGTGGGAAGGCCACAAGGGCCCCCCCTCCTCTTCCCATGTGGCCCTGACCCTGCTCCTCCTCTTTCCCTCTGAGATCCAACTCTCTGGCCAGGCCAGAATCCAGAGCTGGGCTGTGGTAAGAGCTGCCCAGGGAGCCCGGGCTGCTGTGGGGAGCCCCAGACCCTCCACCTGCCCTGGGTGGGGGTCAGGGTGCCTGAAAACAGCCCCTACCCTATGTCCCTGACCCCTTGGGCACTCTACTGAAAGATTTGGGGCTTCCCACAGCAGCCCGGGCTCCCTGGGCAGCTCTTACCATGGCCCGGCTCTGCTTCCGGCCTGGCCAGGGGACAGGACCTCAGAGGGAAGAGGAGGAGCAGTGGGTTGGCCCTCTAGGCAAGGGGGCGCTGAGGCCCACCTCAGCCTTATCCCCTCTGGGAAGAGGCTGATACCACTGGCAGGGGCTATGCTTGACAGCAGGGGAGATGATCGCCTTATCAGTTCCCCCCACCATGAAGCATAGCCCCTGCTGCCACCGCTCGGTGCCTGCCAAGACTTGCAGTTGGGGGGGGGTCAATGAGGCCCCCAAACTACACCCATGTTATAAATTGGGAGGCCATGGTCCCCTTGCCTCTCCCCCAGTTCCAGCATCCCTGTTCCTAGGGCCCTGGATCAGAGCCCAGTGGAGTGGGTGAGCCCAGACTCTCCTACCACTGCCCCATGACCGAATAAGTGCTAACCGCTAGGCTCCTTGGCCCACTGAGGGCCCCTTTACAAGCTCCTTCTTTTGTCGAGTATTTAGAAGAAATAAAAACATTTGAGCTAAAACAAAGTACTTTAACTTCCATCCTCCTGTATCATGTTTGTGTTGGAAAGAAAGTTTTTCTGAAGGGCATAGAAAAATATTGAGACATTTCAGGCATCACTTAAATGAGAAACTGAACAATGATTTCCAGTCTAAAGCAATGCAAATGCTACAGATAAGTGCTTCACCTACAGAGAATAACCACAGCGTTTGAGCGAAGGTGAGGCACTTTTTATATTGGGAATTTCTTTAGTATTTTTAAGAAGAAAATGAAAATGTTATTTATATTTTATTCCCAGCACTGGCCAGATTCTAAGGTCTTTTATTAGTTATTGAGTCCTTACACAGGTAAATTCCAATCAAAGTTCTATGGAGTCATAGATAGAGTTTAAAGCTAGAGGGTGGTGACAGAATCACAATCTAGCCTAGGGGTGAATCCCCATTTGAGCACGGGGGGGTTCAAATTGCACCTCTCGTGTCCCCATTGCTGTGAATCAAGAATCATAGATGTGAATCAGGTCTGTTTTCTCCAGAGCAGTTAAAGTCCACTGGCACCACAGTCAACAAACCTGGCATTATATGAGGTATTCAGAATGGTCAATAGAGACAGCTCCAAGATGCAAAGTTTGGTTCTTTATCTGACTTTCCCTGTTTTTGAGTAGTGTTTGAATCTAGGGATTTAGTCTTTCACTTTATTCAGAGTGACAAATTTTAGATCTGGATCCAAATTCAAGATGCTATTAGACTGTAATCAAGTCACCCCTTAACCTTCTTTTTGTTAAACTAAATAGATTGAGCTCTTTGAGTCTGTCACTATAAGGCATATTTTCTAAAGCATTAATCATTCTTGTGGCTCTTCTCTGAACCATCTCCACTTTATCAATACTCTTCTTTAATTGTGGGCACAAGAACTGGGCACAGTATTCTAGCAGTAGTCACACCAGTTCCAAATACAGAATACAAATACAAAAATAACCTCTGTCTTTCTACTTGAGATTCCCTAGTTTGTGCATCCCAGGATTATAACAACTCTTGTAAGTAGCTATATGGGAAACAAATATTTACTAATGGGCTCCTCAATCTAGAAGAGAAAGGTATACCGTGATCCAGTGGCTGGAATCTAGACAAATTAAGACTGGAAATAAATATAAATTTTTGACAGTGAAGGTAATTAACCATTGGAACAATTTACAAAGAGTCGTGGTGGATTCTTCATCACTGACAATTTTAAGTCAAGATTGCTTTAGGAATTATTTTGGGGAAGTTATATGGCTTTATTACACAGGAGATCAGATAATCACAATGGTCCCTTCTGGTTTTGGAATCTATGAATCAAAGATTGGATATGCTCAAATTCAGAGGCTTGGTTCAGGTATCTCTATAATTGTCTGTATTTGGTTATAGGCTGCAGACCCTGTACTTTCCATAGCAGTAAGAATAAAGCTTACAAAATCAACGGAATGAGTATGCAGACCCTGCAAAAGAAAGACAATACCTCTGGGCCTTCTAAACTCAATAGATAAAATCTGCACTCTTGTAAGCTCAATAGTGGTACAACAAGTGCAGAGCTTACATGGGCCTCAGGAAGGGGCTGGAGACCTTTCAAGGAACAGGTGAGTCTACAGACCTTGTAAATTCTCTTGGCAGCATGTGAAGACCTTGAAAGCTTTTTATTCATGGCTTTCTATGTTACTTACAAGAACTGCTGGGTGCTTCAAATTTTCTTGAGTCAGGGTGTTTGGATGAAGAAATTTACAGTATCTGTAGGCACAGGGCAGAGTTTGTAATCTTTGAACCAAAGTTATTTGGTTTATTTTGTTCCAACTTAGGTTTTTTGAAACAGGCAATTTAATTTATGGATCTTAGATACATAATATCCAGACTTTATAAACTCACATGGTCCTTTAGTGATTTACAAACTTTACATGGAACTTTGAAGTTCAAATAGTTGTAGTAAATGAGTCAACCATAAAACCTTCTAAAATATAGCTCAGTAGTTCTGAGAGAAAACAAATGAATAGAACAAAGTTGGAATTTCTATACAAGCAAATATGATATTCTTAAAAAAAGAAATGAGATAACTACCAAACCCTCTCTTTTCTTCAAATGCTCATATATCAAAAATGCTTTGTGCTCTGACAACATGCAGGTACTTAGATAATACAATAAAGAGAGTGGGATAAAGACAGAGATATCAAACTTCCTCAAAATGTTCCTCTAGAAAGAGACTTTCAGAAAGTTAAAGGATGACTCATATGTAAGCCCCTAGTCAGTGGCTTGGACCCTATGTGCAGGGTGGGGGGGGCGGCGCGCTGGGCATGGGGAAATTGCATAGTGGTGGATCCAGTGAATATTCTAAACAAGAGACGACGTGTGGGGCAGGGCAAGTAGGGTCATGTGCAGTGATGAGCTGCCAAAATCTTAACAACGGGTTCCCCCCTCACCCCACGAGGGGGTTGTTGCCCACCCCTGCCCCCCAGGACTCCTGCCCCATCCAACCCCCCCGTGTTCCTTGGACGCCCCACCCCCAAGACCCCTGCCCCATCCACCCCCCTTCCCTGTCCCCTGACTGCCCCCAGAATCGGGCAGAAGGATCTTGTGGGCTACCGTAGTGGGTGCCCATCCCACCCTAAGAGCCAGAGGCACCTGCCGGGGTGCGACGTGGGGAGTCCCAGTAGTGCTTACCTGGGGCAGCTCCAAGGAACCATCCGGCAGGTCCCTCTGGCTTCTAGGGGCGGGGGAGCATAGCTAGGGGGGAGCAGGGGGAGTGGCTGCTCCCCCCACTGATCACATCAAAAGTGGCGCCTTAGGCACCAACTCCCTGGGTGCTCCGGGGCTGGAGCTCCCACGGGGAAAATTTGTTGGGTGCAGAAACCCCACCGGCACCTCCTCGCCCCGCGCCTGGCCCCAGCTCACCTCCGCTCCACCTTCTCCCCTGAACCCACTGCCCCGCTCTGCTGCTCCGCACCCCACCATCACCGCTGGCTTCCCGTGAATCAGCTGTTCGGCGGGAAGCCGGGGAGGGCTGAGAAGCAGGCCGCAGCTTCCCGCTCAGGGCAAGGGTGGCGGAGGTGAGCTGGGGCAGGGAGCGTTCCCCTGCGCGCCCCCCCAGCCTGGGTTACTTGTTGTGGTGCGGGCGGCCCTCCTCGCGCCCTGCCCCCCCCGAGCTCATCTCCGCCTCCCTGGGCCTCAGTGGGAAGCTGCGGCCTGCTTCTCCGCCCGCCCCGGCTTACCGCATGAACAGCTGATTCGCGGGAAGCCTGGGGGGTGGAGAAGCAGAGCGAGGCGGTGCGTTCAGGGGAGGAGGTGGAGGCGGAGCGGAGGTGAGCTAGGGCCGGGGGTGGGGTGGGGAGCTGCCAGTGGGTGCTCTGCACCCACCAAATTTTTCCCTTGGGTGCTCCAGGGCTGGAGCACCCATGGAGTCGGCACCTAACACGTCACTTTTGGCCGGTTAAATTTAGAAGCCCTTTTAGAACCAGTTGTCCCTCACGGAACAACCGGTTCTAAAAGGGCTTCTAAATTTAACAACCAGTTCTAGCGAACCGGTGTGAACTGGCTCCAGCTCACCACTGGTCATGTGTCTCCCCAGATTTGCTGCTTGGCTTGTACTAAGCATGCTCACATGGACTTCACATGCTCAGTAGCATCTGCTGAAGCCTCTGCCCTCACTCTGCCTCCCCCCAACTCCGCCACCCTCTATCAGCGGGAGATCGGGTACGGGTCATCTCTGTGCTAAACTGCTACCCCCAATTCTTACATGAATGTCGCTGCAGGGAAATCGCCACAGGGAAGAACTCCAAGCCACACACGGAGAATAGAATCCCCCTGTACAGTTTTTCAGCTGCATTTAGGGCAGTTTATGCTTTTTCAGAAGGGTGATATTCAACTTTGTGGCAGTGTAGTGATAAAACAAGGATTAACTCTGCATCAGATGCAACAGACTAAAAAGATAACACCTGTCTTCAGTTACCATTTTCTCAAACTTCTGAAACTTCTCTTGAAATACATGAGAATCCGAAGTGACGCCTTGCAACTGCTTTGCCTCCTCGAAGAGAGTCTTGTTAAGTGTTGTTTCTATCTGGAAATCCAAGTGATATTATATTGTAATAGTTCATATTCTATGTAAAATATTGCAAAGAACTTAGCAAATGTGATTGAACCATACAGTACCTGAGACTTATACACTGCTCCCAAAATACCTGCTACGATCTGAAGGATCAGGATCAAAAGGAGTCCAATAAAAAACTAGCAAGAAAACAAAGAAGGGAAAAGTTAATACTTTTGACCAGCAAAAGATCATTTCTTCCAGCTTGGTGGCAAATTATTATTTACATGAATGGAAACTTTGGCAGAGTAAATTTACATCGTGCTTAGAGCTAATCAGAGTATTCATCCTAACTCAGTTTGAGACAAAATTTGGCCTTTTTCTGTACACAAATGCCCTGGGCCAGCATAAGGGGTGATGTGGTATTTCACTCTTCCAGGAGGAGCATCGGGAGCTATTATGTCTCAGGCAGGCACAATCTATCTGAAGACTGCTAAGTTCACACAGGGGCTGCATATTGTGTTCTATCCGTTGGCATGGTACAGATTGCTGCCCTCCCCAGTGCAAATGTTTTGTGCAGCTCCATGTGTGACATTTTATGCAAATGATGTAATGAACTAATTTGCATATTTGGACAAACCAATCCCATAATCTTCAATTTGTGGGGACTATACTTGCACTCCAAGCAGTGTAGGGTAGGGTGTAGAGCTGCATAGTACTTAGCAGCTGTGGTTAAGGATGCTGGGTAGATGGCTTGGTGCTGGGTAAGGCAAGCTGCAGGTTGGGGGCAGTCAGGTGTGACCTGGGGGCTGTCTGAGGTGACTGGGTGGAAGGTGACAGTGGTGGGAAGCTGGGAGAAGATTGGCAGGGGGAAGCTGAGTGGGAGTTGGTTGGGAGAAAGCTGGGAGCGGGCTAGGGGCTTTCTGGACCCAGTACTGGGTCCCCCTCACCTTCTGTTCCCACTAACTGCTCCTTCCCCTCTGGGATCCAGAAGAGGGAAAAGGGCGATGGGAGGCAGAGTGCCCACGGTGCACCTGGCAGGCAGTACCAGCCTCAGGCCCATTCCCACAGCTGTCAGAACCAATAACATCTCAGTAGGGCTGCAAGGATGTGAGTGTCACACCAGATGCATGACACTTGGCAGCTATACCCGTACACCAGCCCTGCTCTGTGTAAACTGTCCTTTGGGCTAACTTCTTCCTGGGGTTGAAGGAGTTAGCAGTTCCAAGAGTGAAGGGATTGCTATCATGGAAGGCCACTAAGCAGCCACAATATGGCCTAATGTTTTTTGAAACCCTCCCAACCCTGCTTATGGAAGTTGCCTTTGTCAGACAGTGAGAGGCATCCCACCATGCACTGCGTGGAATGGGTCCAAACAGTTAATACAAGTAATCATTTGATCAAACAGAATTGCGCCAGATTACAATTAGTCTCATTTGCAAGGAACTTTTCCACCAGCCCTAACTTTAGCTTGAAAAGTTTAGACAAAGGTTTTTCTTTCCATGACCCTACCAAGATCAGCATGCATTGACTTTCCTTCATTGCACCACAGCAACCCAGGAAACCAAGGACCATAATGATGGATCCCACTGCTATCATCAGGTCAACAGCTGAAAACAGGCTACTATCTAAATGGATATCCTGTAGAGAGAGAAACAAAAAGTCAGTTGTAAGAAAACCCTTTCTAGAAGAAGGGTAATTTGTTAGATAACCTGATCTACCTCTTCTTACCCACCCCACCCCCCAAAAAAGAGGGTGACTTTGTAGTTGAGGATAGAGAACTGTTATGTATGGATTAATCAATCAGGGTGATGTTCTCTCCTGAGCAGAGGACACACCTAAGGCCTATGCACTCATTTCAGCCCTATTTTGAGAGTTTAAGTAGGAATTGGCAGTCCATTGTCTTTGTGCTGGCTCTCTGCACAGCGGTGAATTTCACCCTTAGTGAATAAACAAAGGTCTTTTGTCTTAAATATGTTTTGTTCTGTTTTCAGCCAATAAATATTTGTTTCTACTTTATGTAGAAAAAAATTATTACCTGGAAAAGTTCTTTGTTATTAATCTAGTGTTGGGGGGAAAAAAGAGTTCTTCATGACAATCCCAGAAATTTACTCACTTACTCCATTGCACTTCCCGTGAGAGCACTATTCAGAATAGTACTGGATACACGAGAGGGCAAGGTCAGATACATTTTTCCAAGGCTTCTCTTTGTTTTAAACTGGTTCTGCAGTATTACTCTAAGGGATGGTGTCTGTATTTTGATGTGTGTCATATTTAAGCAAACAATTCCTATAATTCAATATAATTAAATATCAATTTATTCAGTTCCCATTGGGCATGAGCAGGGCCGTAGGCCAACATTGGGAGAAACCTTCAAAGAATATTTTCCTCACTGTTGCCAAGATTAGTAACAATGTCTGGAAGTTGTCACATTTATCTTCTGATGGAAACAGTGAAGGTGCATATAGACTAGTATAATTTTAGGAATGCAGGGTGCTTTACTTTTCCAAGTGAAATAAACCTCCTATTTACTGTTAGAGAGCTGTATTCATCTACAGCCAAATCCTGAAATGGTTACTCAGTAAAATAGACAAAATGCATATTGACTTTGAATGGGAACTTTGCCTGAGTGAAGACTGAAAATAGTGTGTAAGGACTTCAAGATTTGGTCTCTAACTCTTAATTCTGCAGCAACTGAAGGGGTTCAACTATTTAGAACTAGGGATCCAATTCAGGAAAGCACTTAGGTACACACTTAAATACTGTCCTGAATAGAAATGCTTTCCTGACTCGTGGCCTTGTAGAGCACAGCTGTGATTAAGGTGTTCCAGGTATACAAGGCCATTTGGGGAAATGTACTGTATAAAGTCAATAAGACGTGTGGCAACTTGAACCTCTGTGGAAGACTGGGAGATTCGAAACTAGAACTTGTCTTCTATCCTCTTATGTAATAAAGAAGCTCAAAGCTCTCCACTTCCCCCCCACCCATGACTTTATATAAAATATGGCCATATTTCATTGTACCAGAGGACTCTATAACATGTCCACACTCTGGCAAAGGTGGGAGTTCACTCTGAGATTGACTGGCTGCAACACAGCCAGCCACCAGAGGTAGGACGCCAACATCTGGGATTTGTTTGTTTTTTTGTTTTTTTTTTTTTTAAATTGTAAATGTGAAAATGTTGATCAAAGACATATTGTTCTTGATTGATGGGAAAAGTGCCCTGACTCATGGTATGGCAACAGACTGGCAATCAAATATCTTGGCACTTTAATCAGCCCTATAAAATCAACCTGGAAATCGCAAAAATTGTTTCCAAAATGGATAGCCATTTTTTTTCACTTCTGGAATCAGTCAAGAAGCATTTTGAGAACAAAATTACTCACAAAGTCTCAAACCCATTTATCTCCCTCTGGCCCAGATTCATGCACTGAGGAAAAGAGTTATGTTTCTCAACAGTTTGGAGCTGGATGTTTCACCACCACCCCCCAATCAATATAGTAACTCTTAAAAGCTCAGAGCGCCTACTATTCCACTAACCCCCACCGTGCTATCGAACCAGCCTCCCACTAAGGGAGATTCCTGACCAGTGGCAGATGGAAGAGTCACAACAGTCACCTCACTGAAAGGCTAGCAAGCTCAGGGAAATTACTGTGGAAAATGACTGTGTTTATTAGCTGACACAGCGCTTTAGCATTTTAGGGTGAAAAAATGTTTTTTGTAGGACAGAATACATTTACCTCTTGAGCAGATTTGCTTACACGCAACCAGATAGAGACCCCCAGAATAATGCAGCCACATATCTGCAGGGAAAAAACATCAGTAATAATAATATCTAGCTCTCATGTATAGCACTTTCCATCACTAGCACTCAAAGTGCTTTACAAAGGAGATCAGTATCATTATCCCCATTTTACAGATGGGGAAACTGAGGCAGACAGAAGGGAAGTGATTTGGCCATGTTTGCCCAGCAGTTCAATAGCAGAGCTGAGTCTCTGCCCATTAGGTTACACTGCCTTCCTGTACACACACTTACCATCCCCAACTGCACCAGATGCCTGCAGAAATACTGAAATTATCTGTACAGCAAAGTGAAAGAAAGATCAACGGCCTACAGCTTCACAGCCAGAAAACTTCATAAATGGCAGCTGTATTTCCCTCACTCAGCCCAGTGGTGCAGTTTGCTGTGCACCAGCTGCCTGATGTTCCAGTCCCTGAAGTGCCTACAGTTCAGTGATGATTTATGTACGTGGTTTGGGAGGCACTTTGTGATCCGGTGGGATGAGGGTGTATATAAATGTACAATGTTATAATAGTTAGAGAACACAGGGTATATCAGAGTTGTAAAAAAAGATCATTTCTCATATCAGGACCATCCACATGGAGGCCCTCTTCCCCCAGCTGCCTTTTGTTCCATGGCACTGTTTCTCTAATGAAACTGCACTACCAAGGACTCCCTCTGCCAACAGCCTTCCCAAGCTGTGTTACCTTTTCCAGGTAAGTACTGCAGGACCAGAGAAGGGATGGTGTGCATCCCCATAGCCCACCCACTCTTTCCACTTAGCTTAGCCAATACTTGACCCAACCCAATGGGTTCCAACCCTGCAGGCAGCTCTCCACAGACTGGTAGGAAGTGAGAAATGGTTCTGGGTGCAGGACAGATATATTCCCATGGGTCCACTGTGGCCTAATATTAATGATCAAGTATCAAATATTGAAGTCCTCCCTCACTTCTTATTCAGGTAAACTTGCACTGATTTCATGGTTTTTCTAATTATGTCCCTGGGAGTCTGATTGGTGACTGAGTAAAATCTGAGAAGGATTTCAGGATTTGGCCCTGAGTGACCAGCCCACCCCATGTTTTTTATTAGCTGCAATGTTTGACTACAAACAACCATGTGCAGATCCTGGTTTCCAAGAATAATATCAGCATTGCATATCAAGCAGAGGTGTACTGTACCCAACTGGAGACATGCCCAGCTAGTTGAAAGCATACATCAGATATCCTCCTCAGACCAGAGAAGACCTTAATGACTGGATGAAGGATAAGTAGGCAGGCAAAGGGCCCGACTCTCCTCTCACTAACTCTGATGAAACTCAGATTAGAACTACTGAAATAAAGATAGTTATACCAGTGTAAGAGGAGAACCACATCCAAAGAATGTACTGGCTTGAAAGAATGGAGGGGATGTGGGGAGAGAAGGAGACAGAATAATCATTTAAGGATAGACTGCCATGCTTACACAAGTTCAGTACTACCTTGCTGTATCCCGTCAGGGGTCAATTTAAGGGCGGTAGAAGATGACCTTTAAATTTGGAGAGAGATGATGATATTGGCGTCTCAGTAAGATTGTGACCATTCCTGGACATTCTAAAGTAACATTGTTATTTTTATAATTTTTAGACAATTTTCCTTAAAAAAAATCCTCACCCACTCAAAGGGCCGGTATAATACTCAATCTCAAATCCCATAATGACTTTAGCAGATTATTTAATGTGGAACATGGCCAATACTCAAACCTGAACACTACATTTTTTTCTGCTTCCAAGTAAAAGTCCTGTAAGTACATTAGTATTTAGTCTGTTTATAGGCTTTTATATCTGAACAAGAGGAAACAATAAAAAGAGAGGATATTATTTGCTACAGCTATCTCACCTTATCAAATTTTAACTAGAACTTCCATTGAAAGGAATGGGGACTTCGGCGTAAAAACTGATGGTACCATATGACCCCATGTTCAGGCCTTGGTCTATGTCACTGTGTAAAATATTTGGTTATGAACCAGACATTATGGGCTTTAGTCACGTTTACTTCAGTGGCACTTCTCCTGTGAGAAAGTACATTTGGCCTAAACTCATGAACAAAATTTGAGCCACAATATTAATGACTTAATTACTGCCACAGAAATATATCAGTAATAATAAAATGAATAATGGGCCCAAACTAGATTTTCCATTTAGTGGGAAACTCCAATTTCAAAATGTTTCCTTTCCAAAATAAAAGAGAACCAAATATTGTTGCAGTTTCCGGCAAAATTATGAAATTTAGCCCCACCACCCACAGAAATAGTTTCAGGTCAATCAAAATGTTTTGCTTTGATAAAGTCAACGCATTTTTTTTCCAATTCAGATTTTCTTCTATAAAACCCAATTTTTTAAAAAGTCTGAAGCAAAAAGTAGTTTCAAAATGAAAAAATGTAAGCATTACATTCTGAGAGGGCCAAAACACAATGTCTCAAGCTTACCAGAATGCTCCATTCTGGATTTTTTTTTTCCAAATGAAATTTTGTCAAAATCAATACATGTTGACAAAATGTTTCATTTTTGACAAATCAGCATTTTTGGATGGAAAAATGTGCCATCAGAAAATTTCCAACCAGTGCTATGGGTAATAGCAAATAACTGAGGGCTATATTGTGGCTTTGCCACAAGCCCTGACCAAGGGCCACTGTCATAAATATAAAGGGAAGGGTAAACCCCTTTGAAATCCCTCCTGGCCAGGGGAAAGCTCCTCTCACCTGTAAAGGGTTAAGAAGCTAAAGGTAACCTCGCTGGCACCTGACCAAAATGACCAATGAGGAGACAAGATACTTTCAAAAGCTGGGAGGAGGGAGAGAAACAAAGGGTCTGTGTCTGTCTGTAGTTGTCTTGGCCAGGGACAGAACAGGAATGGAGTCTTAGAACTTTTAGTAAGTAATCTAGCTAGGTATGTGTTAGATTATGATTTCTTTAAATGGCTGAGAAAAGAATTGTGCTGAATAGAATAACTATTTCTGTCTGTGTATCTTTTTTGTAACTTAAGGTTTTGCCTAGAGGGGTTCTCTATGTTTTTGAATCTAATTACCCTGTAAGATATCTACCATCCTGATTTTACAGGGGGGATTTCTTTATTTCTATTTACTTCTATTTTTTATTAAAAGTCTTCTTGTAAAAAACTGAATGCTTTTTCATGGTTCTCAGATCCAAGGGTTTGGGTCTGTGGTCACCTATGCAAATTGGTGAGGCTTTTTATCCAACATTTCCCAGGAAAAGGGGGGTGCAAGTGTTGGGAGGATTGTTCATTGTTCTTAAGATCCAAGGGTCTGGGTCTGTAGTCACCTAGGCAAATTGGTGAGGCTTTTTACCAAACCTTGTCCAGAAAGTGGGGTGCAAGGTTTTGGGAAGTATTTTGGGGGGAAGGACGCGTCCAAACAGCTCTTCCCCAGTAACCAGTATTAGTTTGGTGGTGGTAGCGGCCAGTCCAAGGATAACGGGGGTAATATTTTGTACCTTGGGGAAGTTTTGACCTAAGCTGGTAAAGATAAGCTTAGGAGGTTTTTCATGCAGGTCCCCACATCTGTACCCTAGAGTTCAGAGTGGGGGAGGAACCGTGACATGGTGGCACAGTGGTGGGATTAACCTGAAATCATTTTGAGATCCAGTTGAGATTTTTTGAACTAGAAATACAGATTTTAAAAAGGAATTTTTAGGAAGTCCAGAAAGCAGCTTTGGAACTGAAAGCAGCTTGGTTTCTCTCTGCTTTGTGGCCAAGCAGAGACAAAAGGGGATTATCTTGTGAATTGCAGGTTTTCTTTGCCTGGAGGCAGGGTACTTAACTCCTGCAGGGAAATTCACAGTCTTCCAACCCAGAGGTTTTTTTTTTTCTTTTCTTCCTAAAAGTAAATAGGGGGTGTGTGCTCTACCCATTTGCCTGGAGACAAAAGTGGCAGGGTTTTTTTTTAGGATTTTGATTTTTTTTTGTTTTACAAGGAGCACAGGTTTGAAAAGAAATTTTTTTTTCTTTGGGCTGGGTAAGCAGGTTTCCAAGTAGTTGGAGGTTTTTTGCTTTAATTTGGGCCCAGAGCAGAGACAAGGGAATTGTCTTTTTCTGTAGGCTGACAATCACTATCAGAGAATAGGTATTCTATTCCAGCACAGCAAAATTTTACAGCCAAGTTTTGTTTGTTTATTTCTAAACCTCGGGTGTAAAGTTAGTTAAAAACAGAGAGGTTAGAATGGCCAAATCCTCGGCTCGACTACAGCTGGAATTAGCCAAATTTCAGGCTGAGGAAAAACAAAGGGAACATGAAAGACAGATAGAACTCATGCGGCTGGAGAAGGAGGTACAGGAGGCTGCCCACAAGAGGGAAATGGAGGCAAGGAAGCATGTGGAGGAGATGGAGAGGATAAAGGCCCAGCAGAATATACCAACAAACCCTAGCAATCCTTCTCCAGGTACCACTTCCCATCCCAGAAAGTTCCCCACCTACAAGGCAGGTGATGATACTGAGGCCTTCTTAGAAAACTTCGAAAGGGCCTGCCTTGGGTACAACATCTCTACTGACCAATACATGGTAGAGCTGAGGCCGCAGCTCAGTGGACCCTTAGCTGAGGTGGCAGCTGAAATGCCTAAAGAACATATGAACAAGTATGAACTGTTTAAATCCAAGGCGAGAGTCAGAATGGGGATAACACCCGAGCAGTCTCGTCGGAGGTTCCGAGCCCTAAGGTGGAAACCAGACATGTCATTTACCCGACATGCCTACCACATTGTGAAACATTGGGATGCCTGGATATCAGGAGCAAGTGTTGAATCTCCAGTAAATTTGCCCTTCCTAATGCAAATGGAACAATTCTTAGAGGGTGTTCCTGAGGAAATAGAAAGATACATCCTAGATGGGAAACCCAAAACTGTAATCGAGGCAGGAGAGATTGGAGCCAGATGGGTGGAGGTGGCAGAGAAGAAGAAAACTGGTCGCAGTTGGAGCGGAGACCAGAAGGGACCACCCCAGACCACACCCTATTACCGGGGGCCGCTCAAAGCCCCACCTACCTCCCAAAGAACCCTCCAGACCCCTTATCGTCCCACCACCTCGTTCTCCAGCAACCCACCTCGCCCCGGTGACCCGTCAGCTGGACGATGTTTTAAATGTAACGAGCTGGGGCATGTAAAGGCCAACTGCCCCAAGAACCCCAACAGATTACAGTTCATTGCACCGGAATCACACCAGAGGTCCACAGGCCCAGATACCTCCCAGATACCCTTGGAGCGGAGGGAAACTGTGAGTGTGGGCGGGAAGAAGGTCACCGCGTGGAGGGACACCGGAGCACAAGTGTCAGCTATCCATGCTTCCTTAGTGGACCCCAATTTAATCAACCCAGAGATCCAAGTGACGATTCAACCCTTCAAGTCCAACTCTTTCAATTTGCCTACAGCCAAGTTGCCTGTCCAGTACAAGGGCTGGTCAGGAATGTGGACTTTTGCAGTCTATGATGATTATCCCATCCCCATGCTGTTGGGGGAAGACTTGGCCAATCACGTGAAGCAGGCCAAGAGGGTGGGAACGGTCACCCGCAGCCAGGCTAAACAAGCCGTGGGGCCTAGCTCTGTTCCGGAAACTTCTATCAGGGCCCGGTCAGAGGTGATGGACCCGGACCCCAGGCCAATGTCTGCAACAGCAGTAGTGGATCCAGTCCCAGAGACCCAGACGGAACCAGTCCCAGAACCGGAACCAGCCAAACAACCAACACCAGACCCCGTGCCAGCACTGAATCCAGTACTTGCAACCTCAACACCAGAGGGCCCCACCGAACCTGAACTGGCAGCAGCCGATAACCCTACACAAGAGGCTCAGCCGGAGCCTGAATCCCAACATAGTGCACCAGCGGAGAGCGGTTCACAGTCAACAGAAACAGCTCCATCCCCTATATCGCTTCCAGAGGGACCAAGCCTATGTCCCCAATCCAATGAGGAACTGATGTCTCCAGCATCAAGGGAACAGTTCCAGACCAAACAGGAAGCAGATGAAAGCCTCCAGAGAGCGTGGACGGCGGCACGGAGCAACCCACCGCCTCTCAGCTCTTCTAATCGATCCAGGTTTGTTGTAGAAAGAGGACTTTTATACAAGGAAACTCTTTCTGGGGGACACCAGGAAGACTGGCATCCTCAGAGACAGTTGGTAGTTCCAACTAAATACCGTGCCAAGCTCTTGAGCTTAGCCCATGATCACCCTAGTGGCCATGCTGGGGTGAACAGGACCAAAGACCGTTTGGGGGGGTCATTCCACTGGGAGGGAATGGGCAAGGATGTTTCTACCTATGTCCAGTCTTGTGAGGTGTGCCAAAGAGTGGGAAAACCCCAAGACCAGGTCAAAGCTCCTCTCCAGCCACTCCCCATCATTGAAGTTCCATTTCAGCGAGTAGCTGTGGATATTCTGGGTCCTTTTCCGAAAAAGACACCCAGAGGAAAGCAGTACATACTGACTTTCATGGATTTTGCCACCCGATGGCCGGAAGCAGTAGCTCTAAGCAACACCAGGGCTAAAAGTGTGTGCCAGGCACTAGCAGACATTTTTGCCAGGGTAGGTTGGCCCTCCGACATCCTCACAGATGCAGGGACTAATTTCCTGGCAGGAACTATGAAAAACCTTTGGGAAGCTCATGGGGTAAATCACTTGGTTGCCACTCCTTACCATCATCAAACAAATGGCATGGTGGAGAAGTTTAATGGAACTTTGGGGGCCATGATACGTAAATTCGTAAATGAGCACTCCAATGATTGGGACCTAGTATTGCAGCAGTTGCTCTTTGCCTACAGAGCTGTACCACATCCCAGTTTAGGGTTTTCCCCATTTGAACTTGTATATGGCCGTGAGGTTAAGGGGCCATTGCAGTTGGTGAAGCAGCAATGGGAGGGATTTACACCTTCTCCAGGAACTAACATTCTGGACTTTGTAACCAACCTACAAAACACCCTCCGAACCTCTTTAGCCCTTGCTAGAGAAAACTTACAGGATGCTCAAAAAGAGCAAAAAGCCTGGTATGATAAACATGCCAAAGAGCGTTCCTTCAAAGTAGGAGACCAGGTCATGGTCTTAAAGGCGCTCCAGGCCCATAAAATGGAAGCATCGTGGGAAGGGCCATTCACGGTCCAGGAGCGCCTGGGAGCTGTTAATTATCTCATAGCATTCCCCACCTCCAACCGAAAGCCTAAGGTGTACCATATTAATTCTCTAAAGCCCTTTTATTCCAGAGAATTAAAGGTTTGTCAGTTTACAGCCCAGGGAGGAGACGACGCTGAGTGGCCTGAAGGTGTCTATTACGAAGGGAAATGTGCTGGTGGTGTGGAAGAGGTGAACCTCTCCATGACCCTTGGGCGTATGCAGCGACAGCAGATCCAGGAGCTGTGCACTAGCTACGCGCCAACGTTCTCAGCCACCCCAGGACTGACTGAACGGGCATACCACTCCATTGACACAGGTAATGCTCACCCAATTAGGGTCCACCCTTACCGGGTGTCTCCTCAAGCTAAAACTGCTATAGAACGGGAGATCCAGGATATGTTACAGATGGGTGTAATCCGCCCCTCTGAAAGTGCATGGGCATCTCCAGTGGTTCTAGTTCCCAAACCAGATGGGGAAATACGTTTTTGCGTGGACTACCGTAAGCTAAATGCTGTAACTCGCCCAGACAACTATCCAATGCCACGCACTGATGAACTATTAGAGAAACTGGGACGGGCCCAGTTCATCTCTACCTTGGACTTAACCAAGGGGTACTGGCAGGTACCGCTAGATGAATCTGCCAAGGAAAGGTCAGCCTTCATCACACATCTCGGGCTGTATGAATTTAATGTACTCCCTTTCGGGCTGCGAAATGCACCCGCCACTTTCCAAAGACTTGTAGATGGTCTCCTAGCGGGATTAGGAGAATATGCAGTCGCCTACCTTGACGATGTGGCCATATTTTCGGATTCCTGGGCAGACCACCTGGAACATCTACAAAAAGTCCTTGAGCGCATAAGGGAGGCAGGACTAACTGTTAAGGCTAAGAATTGTCAAATAGGCCTAAACAGAGTGACTTACCTTGGACACCAGGTGGGTCAAGGAACTATCAGCCCCCTACAGGCCAAAGTGGATGCTATCCAAAAGTGGCCTGTCCCAAAGTCAAAGAAACAGGTTCAATCCTTCTTAGGCTTGGCCGGTTATTACAGACGATTTGTACCGCACTACAGCCAAATCGCTGCCCCACTGACAGACCTAACCAAAAAGAAACAGCCAAATGCTGTTCAGTGGACCGGAAAGTGTCAGAAGGCCTTTAACAAGCTTAAAGCGACACTCATGTCTGACCCTGTACTAAGGGCCCCAGACTTTGACAAACCGTTCCTAGTAACCACAGATGCATCCGAGCGTGGTGTGGGAGCAGTTTTAATGCAGAAAGGACCTGATCAAGAATTCCACCCTGTAGTGTTTCTCAGCAAAAAACTGTCTGAGAGGGAAAGCAACTGGTCAGTCACTGAAAAAGAATGTTATGCCATTGTCTACGCTCTGGAAAAGCTACGCCCATATGTTTGGGGACGGCGTTTCCACCTGCAAACCGACCATGCTGCACTAAAGTGGCTTCACACCGTCAAAGAAACTAACAAAAAACTTCTTCGGTGGAGTTTAGCTCTCCAAGATTTTGATTTCGACATCCAACACATCTCAGGAGCTTCTAACAAAGTGGCTGATGCACTCTCCCGTGAAAGTTTCCCAGAATCAACTGGTTAAAATCGTCCTTGAGATGTGGAAAATATTGTTAGTCTTTATGTACTTGGTAGTATATTTAGAGATGCATGTGTCTTATTAACTCTGTTTTCCTAGAGCTCCAGGAAGAAATCCCAGCCAGTGTTTCACCCTAGCTGAGATTTGGGGGGCGTGTCATAAATATAAAGGGAAGGGTAAACCCCTTTGAAATCCCTCCTGGCCAGGGGAAAGCTCCTCTCACCTGTAAAGGGTTAAGAAGCTAAAGGTAACCTCGCTGGCACCTGACCAAAATGACCAATGAGGAGACAAGATACTTTCAAAAGCTGGGAGGAGGGAGAGAAACAAAGGGTCTGTGTCTGTCTGTAGTCGTCTTGGCCAGGGACAGAACAGGAATGGAGTCTTAGAACTTTTAGTAAGTAATCTAGCTAGGTATGTGTTAGATTATGATTTCTTTAAATGGCTGAGAAAAGAATTGTGCTGGATAGAATAACTATTTCTGTCTGTGTATCTTTTTTGTAACTTAAGGTTTTGCCTAGAGGGGTTCTCTATGTTTTTGAATCTAATTACCCTGTAAGATATCTACAATCCTGATTTTACAGGGGGGATTTCTTTATTTCTATTTACTTCTATTTTTTATTAAAAGTCTTCTTGTAAAAAACTGAATGCTTTTTCATTGTTCTCAGATCCAAGGGTTTGGGTCTGTGGTCACCTATGCAAATTGGTGAGGCTTTTTATCCAACATTTCCCAGGAAAAGGGGGGTGCAAGTGTTGGGAGGATTGTTCATTGTTCTTAAGATCCAAGGGTCTGGGTCTGTAGTCACCTAGGCAAATTGGTGAGGCTTTTTACCAAACCTTGTCCAGGAAGTGGGGTGCAAGGTTTTGGGAAGTATTTTGGGGGGAAGGACGCGTCCAAACAGCTCTTCCCCAGTAACCAGTATTAGTTTGGTGGTGGTAGCGGCCAGTCCAAGGATAACGGGGGTAATATTTTGTACCTTGGGGAAGTTTTGACCTAAGCTGGTAAAGATAAGCTTAGGAGGTTTTTCATGCAGGTCCCCACATCTGTACCCTAGAGTTCAGAGTGGGGGAGGAACCGTGACAGCCACCCATGTAGTTGAACTGCCTCAGGAGCAGACCAGGGCCCAGACTGTGTCTCACAGAGTCACAGTCTGGTGCCTGGTTCCCCACCCCCTTCCTTCAAAGTCAAGTGCAGTAATCTGTGCCAGCCCTACACTTGATGGATGTACTGCAGATGTACTGACTGTGATGTCTAACTAGAATACTAGGGCTCCACCCACTCCCTACCCACATGGGTAGGTGGGGGAGTAGCAATCACATGGAGATTGCACTCCTCCCTGCACTGCTACTCGCATTGTATGCAGCCTGGGTAAAGAAGCAAAGAGGAGACTTACACACCCTTATACCCTTGTGTAAGCAGTGTCAGGATGAGCTCCACCCTGACATCTGGTGGTGAGGTGTGGCAAGTTGTGGAAAAGAACTTCAGGGGCCGATCTCATTTGCATAGGCACACCCACCACGCCTAGAATGAGACCATAGCTGCCCAAATGGTCACTTTGGCTGCTGTGGGATTCCCAGTGTCTCTGTTATTGGGGCAGGAAGAATAAATTGTTATTACCCTGATTATGGGAACTGTGCTTGGAACTGTACGTGGCCTTTTGTTATGATGGAGGGATTCACCATCAACTAAGTAGCACTCGCTAGGCAAGGGTCATGGGTTCCAAAACTGTGTGAATGGAGAGAGGCTGGGGACAAGTAGTAGTACTTGGTGGCATGGGCCCCTTGGTGAGGGCCTTACATGCTGATTGCACTTCCTCCTCTCTCCACTGTGGAATATCAGAGCTAATTTTGATTTCATTAGAAGTCTAGTTATAGGCTGCTGAGCTCACTTTGGGCTGACAGTGCACCAGCACTGGGGCTCCCCTACTATAAGCTGAATTCACCTAAGAGCTGAAATCACTGAGTGTTGTGTTAAGTAGTGGGGGAGCCTGAAGATATATTGTGGAGCAGTTTGCGGGACGGCTGGTGAAGCAGTTCGACGCGGAGCAGTGTGTGGATGGCAGGAGCTGCTTGTGGGCCGTGGAGCTGAGTTCGTGGGGCAGCTGAGCGAAGGAGTTCGTGGGGCGGCTGGCGGAGCGGAGCGCAGCTGAGCGAGGGAGTTTGTGGGGCGGCTGGCGGAGCGGAGCGCAGCTGAGCGAAGGAGTTCGTGGGGCGGCTGGCGGAGCGGAGCGCAGCTGAGCGAAGGAGTTCATGGGGCGGCTGGCGGAGCGCCGCTATGGAGCTATGGGGCGGTCAGCTTCAGATCACGTAAGGTGCCTCTTACCCCCGTCCCATTTCCACCCAGGTTGGGAGGTAAAGCTCCGCCGATAAACTTTCGAACTCTGGGGCTGCCCTGACCAGGGACAGAGACTTTTGGGGCATTGGACTTTTGGGACTTTGGGTGATTTGGGGTTGCTGGACTCAAGAACCAAAGGGAAAAGGGCATGCCCCAATTTGCCTGGGGTGGGGTTGTTTTTGCTCATGGGTTGTGTTATGAATCCTGTTGGTGGTGTTTCCCCAACATAATGCCACATTGTTTCTCTCTGTTATTAAAAGACTTTTGCTACACTCAGACTATGTGCTTGCGAGAGGGGAAGTATTGCCTCTTGGAGGCGCCCAGCGGGGGTGGTATATATTTTTCCCAGGTCACTGGGTGGGGGCTCGAGCCGGTTTGCATTGTGTTATTGGAATGGAACCCCTAGATATTGAACCCGGCCCTTGTTGCTGCCAACTCTGACGGGCAGAAGGGTTACATTTTTGGGGGCTCGTCCGGGATCGCCTGGGTCAGTACCCCTCGCAAGCACCTGTTGAGTGATCCACTACATTGGGAAACAATTTATATTTTTTTGTTTGTGCTTATATTTTGAGGAAATTACTGTTTGTATAATGGCTAATATGTCAGGTTTGTTGGGCCCTGGCTCAGCAGCTTCTAGCTCGGAGGCTGCAGCCTCGGCTGATGATTGGACAAAAGCTCTGGGGCAAATATTGGAAAAGGTTGTGCTGCCCCATGCTGAGTCAGACTCTTGTCGTAAGTTAAGATTATTTGCTGGGGAGGAGGAGTTTGAACCCTGGTTAGAGCATACCACTGAAATGCTGCAAGAGTGGGCCGTACCAGATGCAGAAAAGCGAAGATGCCTTATAGAGAGCCTTGGCGGCCCAGCATTAGATGTGATTCGCACCCTGAAGCTCATTGACCCTGGGGTCAGTGTGAAGGACTGCCTAGAGGCCCTTGAACACAACTTTGGGAGCGTAGAGGGCCCTGAAGACAGCTACTGTAAGTTCCTTAATTCCCAACAACAAAAGGGCGAGAAGGCTTCAGCCTACATACAGAGACTGGAGAGACTGCTTCAGAGAGCTGTCATGAGGGGAGCAGTGACTGCTGAGCAGATGGATCAGACCAGACTGGCTCAAATTGTAAGAGGAACTCAGTATCAGAACCCGATTCTACTTCATCTCCGGCTAAGAGAACGACGGGAACATCCCCCAAGTTACTCCCAGCTGATAAAAGAGGTCAGAGAGGAGGAAGAAAGGCAGGCTGCCAGTGAGTTTTGGGAAGCCCAAACATCGGAGCCAGCCAGCACAACACCACTGCAAATGGCCAGTGTACTGATGGTGAGCACCAGAGAGGAACTTGCCCAACAAATGCAGGTCCTGACGGAACGGATAGCTGAGCTGCAAAGTACCGTTGACCGAGTTAAGACTTCTAGGAATAAGAAGCCTCAAACTGTGGCGATTGAGAAGCCCGCACTTAGAGCCACCATCCCCCCCAGGCGAAGGGGGAAAGGTCAATTCTTCTGCTACCGATGTGGTCAGGATGGACACAGTGCTGCCAAGTGCCGTAATGAAGAAAACCCCTCCTTAGTGTATGGAAAGCTGAGGATCAGTTGGGAGAGATCCGGTAGCTGCCAGAGGGTCTGGGGACGGGGACCCCCCAGGTCTGCAGGATTTGAAGATTCCCCCAGAAAAGACTGTCCAGCTGGGATCCCTGCAGGACTGATAGGGCCTCGAGCAGAGGTCATGGTGAGGATCGAAGGGGTGGAGTGTAAAGCAGTGCTTGACACTGGATCTCAAGTGACTATTATATTTCAGTCATTCTACCAACAGATGCTTAGGCACCTGCCTATACAGCCACTGACTGGCCTTGGCCTATGTGGCCTCAGCATGGATGAATACCCCTATCAAGGGTATGTCATAGTGCACCTGGAATTCCCAGAGGAGGTTGCTGGGGTAAGAGAAGAGGTAGACACAGCTGCCTTAATATGCCCTGACCCTAAAGGGACTTCCGATGTGTCTGTGCTGATAGGGACCAACTCCAGTCTCTTCAAGGTACTCGCGGATTACTGCAGAAGGCGGGCTGGGGACCAGTACCTGAATACCCTGATGATCCATACGCTTTGTGCTGAAGCCTATAGGAAAATTGAGAGCGCTAAAAGGGACACATCTGAGCTACCGCTTGGGGCACTGAAGTACGCGGGCACAACCCCCTTAGTAGTGCCTGCAAGGACGGAGCAAGAAGTGCTTGTCATGAGTACCTGTCTGAAAGGCAGTAAAGGGACGTTAGCAATGATAGAGCAGCCGATGGGAGGAGAGCTCCCTGAAGGAGTGCTGGTCCCCAGTGGAGTCATAACCCTACCTGCTGAAGCCCAGGAAAGGGTGACTATACTGATTGCTAATGAAACGAGTCGTGATATTTTTGTGAAGCAAGGACAAAAGATAGCAGACCTCTTTGAGCCTGAGTCGATTGTAAAACCCCAGTATGAAACTCCAGTTTCGGCAATAGACCCAGCAAAGTTTGACTTTGGAGATTCACCAGTGTCCGAGGACTGGAAAGATCGCCTGAGGAAGAAACTTTGTGAAAGATCCAAGGTGTTCTCACTGCATGAGTGGGATGTGGGATGTGCAAAAGGAGTAGAGCACAATATCAGACTACATGACTCTCGACCTTTCAGGGAGAGATCTAGGAAGATTGCTCTCTCTGAGATGGAAGATGTGCGACATCATCTTCAGGAGCTGGCTGCGAATGGCATCATTACAGAGTCCCGCAGCCCATACGCCTCACCCATTGTGGTAGTCCGCAAAAAGAATGGGAAAATCCGGATGTGTATTGACTACCGCACCCTAAACAGCCGTACTGTGGTCGACCAGTACACTATGCCTCGAGTGCAAGACGCCTTAGACTGTTTGCTGGGAAGCCAGTGGTTCTCTGTGTTGGATCTTCGAAGTGGATACTACCAGATCCCTCTGGGAGAAGAAGATAAGGAGAAGACAGCCTTCATCTGCCCATTAGGGTTTTATCAGTTCGAACGCATGCCCCAAGGGATTTCTGGAGCACCTGCCACCTTTCAACGTCTCATGGAGAAAGTTGTGGGAGACATGAATTTACTGCAAGTGTTAGTTTATTTGGATGACCTGATTGTGTTTGGAAGAACCTTAGAGGAGCATGAAGAAAGACTTCTTAAAGTGCTTGATAGGTTGGAGGATTATGGTCTGAAGCTTTCAATTGACAAATGCCAGTTCTGCAGAACCTCAGTGAAGTATGTGGGTCACATTGTGTCCCAAGAAGGTGTGAGTACCGATCCTGATAAAATAGAAGCACTCACTACATGGCCACGTCCAAGTAACTACAGAGAACTCAAGACCTTCCTTGGATTTAGTGGCTACTACCGCAGATTTGTGAAAAACTATGCTACGATTGTAAAGCCTCTGAATGATCTTACCAGGGGACATCAGTCCAGCAAGAACAAATCTAAGTCCAAGAATAAGGGGAGGTCCCCAAAGCCTCCTGTGCAGAGACACAATGGCCCCTTTGCACCATTTGGGCCACGGTGGGATGAGAGATGTGAAAGGGCTTTTCGAGAAATCATTACTTGCCTAACTCATGCTCCAGTCCTAGTTTTTGCTGACCCAAGCAAACCATTTATCCTGCATACTGATGCCAGTTTGGAGGGTCTGGGAGCAGTCCTGTACCAGGAAGTGGAAGGCAAATGTAAACCGGTAGCCTTTGCCAGCCGAGGATTGTCTGATAGTAAACTCGCTATCCCACCCACAAGCTGGAGTTTTTGGCCTTGAAATGGGCCATCACTGAGAAATTTCGAGACTACTTGTATGGTGCTCAGTTCCAGGTGTGGACAGACAACAATCCACTGACTTATGTGTTAACAAGTGCTAAGCTGGATGCTACAGGACAGAGATGGGTGGCCGCCTTGGCTAGCTATGAGTTCAGCATTCAGTACCGATCAGGGAGAAGCAATGTAGATGCAGATGCATTGTCCAGGCGTCCGCAGGCTCCAGAAGTTGCTGTGATACCCACAGATGGAGTGAGAGCTATTTGCAGTGTGAGTCGCCGAGAGCCAGAGGCCCGTGAAGACTTTCAGGGATGTGTTGCAGAAGCTTTGGGCCTGCCCCCTGAATGCATGCCTTCTGCTTCGGTGAACTATATTGCATTAGACCAATCTCCTTTGCCCATGCTCAATGCGGCTGACTGGCAAGAAGCCCAGCGGCAAGATATTGACATTCGTGATACACTACTTGCCAAAAGGGAGGGGCGAAGCCCAGCTGCGGTTGTCCCACCTAACCCGGAGGGTAAACTACTATTGAGAGAATGGACCAAACTAAAACTGATTCAGGGAGTGCTACACCGAATGACCACTGACCCTTTACAAAAACAACGAGCACAACTAGTACTGCCAAAAAAGTACAGAGCCCTGGCCATGAGGGCCCTGCATGATGACTTTGGGCATTTAGGGATGGAGAGGACCCTGGAACTTATTCGTAGTAGGTTCTATTGGCCCCGAATGGCTGAAGATGTTCGCAGGAAATGTGAGACTTGCGCTCGATGTGTTCAAAGGAAAACTCTGCCCACGAGGGCTGCATATCTCAAGAACATCACCAGCAACAAACCTTTGGAGTTGGTATGCATTGATTTCTTGTCTGTGGAGGTAGACAAGAGGAATGTTGGAAACATTCTAGTAGTGACTGACCATTTTACACGGTATGCACAAGCATATCCCACACGTGATCAGAGGGCCACCACCATTGCTCGAGTATTGTGGGACAAATATTTCTCAGTCTATGGATTCCCGGCTCGGATACACTCTGATCAGGGGCGGGATTTTGAGAGTCACCTTCTGAAGGAGGTGCTGAAGATAGCAGGAATTAAAAAGTCTAGGACAACGCCTTATCACCCCCAAGGTGATCCTCAGCCCGAGAGGTTCAATCGAACCCTATTAGATATGTTGGGAACTTTGCGACCAGAGCAGAAGGCAACCTGGAGCCAGCATGTCGCATTTCTGGTGCATGCCTACAATGCCACAAAGAACGATGCTACGGGAGTCACCCCATATCTCTTGATGTTTGGGCGAGAACCAAGATTACCCATAGACTTGTGCTTTGGTGTATCAGAGGATGGAGATAGCTATGAAACTCATCAGCAGTATGTATCCCGACTAAGAGAAAAGCTGCGGGATGCTTATCGCTTAGCTACCGCTGCGGCTCGGAAGAACGCAGACCGCAACAAACATCGATATGATGCTAGAGTGCGTTCGCAGGAGCTCCAGCCGGGGGACAGAGTCCTGCTGCGAAATTTGGGTATTGCTGGCAAACACAAGATAGCTGACAGATGGAAGGCAATACCTTACCTGGTGATGGAAAAGCTGGGAGATCTGCCAGTCTACAAGATCAAACCTGAAGACGGTCCAGGGCAAATAAAGACGGTGCATAGAAACCTTTTGCTCCCTGTGGGGGAATTGGTAAGCACCCCTTGTGAGATGGGCCACGGCAGGGCCGCCGGGCAGAACAGAGGTGCTAGACCAAAGCCGCCATCCAACACAGACAGTGGGCCCCCTGCAGCTAACTTACCCCTATTCTGCACATCTGAGAGTGAGTCTGAGGAGGAAGACACAACCCTGGTGTATCCTGGGATGGAGACAAGATTTCAGTCTCGATCAGCTGAACCAAACGAGAGTTTTCCCTCTTCCGCCCTAAACCCAATGGCGGAACTATTTAGGCCCATTTCTGATACCCCGGTGCTGCTGATGAGACCCCCCTGTGATGACACACACAGGTTATTGGACAATGGGGACAGACAGGTAGAGGATGTCCTGGGCACCTTGGACCCTCCAGCGTTAGAACTAGGAGTGCAGGGGCCTACGCCAGTAGCTGAGGGACCCTCCAGGGAAGCCTCTCCATCCGTCACTCAAGAGGATGTTCCCCCTACCTCGGCAACAGAGATTCTCAATAGACGAGACAGGGTGATAAGACCAGTGAAACGGTTAACTTATGATGCACCTGGGGTGACTAGTGAGGAGCCAATACATTTAGCACACAGGCTTGTGGAAGCTAAAGTGGGCTTCCTGAGGCCCTTTGGAGGAAACCAATGAGTTGGTATAAAGGGAGTGTGATTTGTCGGGACGACAAAGTCTCGGCTGGGGGGAGGATGTAAGCAGTGTCAGGATGAGCTCCACCCTGACATCTGGTGGTGAGGTGTGGCAAGTTGTGGAAAAGAACTTCAGGGGCCGATCTCATTTGCATAGGCACACCCACCACGCCTAGAATGAGACCATAGCTGCCCAAATGGTCACTTTGGCTGCTGTGGGATCCCCAGTGTCTCTGTTATTGGGGCAGGAAGAATAAATTGTTATTACCCTGATTATGGGAACTGTGCTTGGAACTGTACGTGGCCTTTTGTTATGATGGAGGGATTCACCATCAACTAAGTAGCACTCGCTAGGCAAGGGTCATGGGTTCCAAAACTGTGTGAATGGAGAGAGGCTGGGGACAAGTAGTAGTACTTGGTGGCATGGGCCCCTTGGTGAGGGCCTTACATGCTGATTGCACTTCCTCCTCTCTCCACTGTGGAATATCAGAGCTAATTTTGATTTCATTAGAAGTCTAGTTATAGGCTGCTGAGCTCACTTTGGGCTGACAGTGCACCAGCACTGGGGCTCCCCTACTATAAGCTGAATTCACCTAAGAGCTGAAATCACTGAGTGTTGTGTTAAGTAGTGGGGGAGCCTGAAGATATATTGTGGAGCAGTTTGCGGGACGGCTGGTGAAGCAGTTCGACGCGGAGCAGTGTGTGGATGGCAGGAGCTGCTTGTGGGCCGTGGAGCTGAGTTCGTGGGGCAGCTGAGCGAAGGAGTTCGTGGGGCGGCTGGCGGAGCGGAGCGCAGCTGAGCGAGGGAGTTTGTGGGGCGGCTGGCGGAGCGGAGCGCAGCTGAGCGAAGGAGTTCGTGGGGCGGCTGGCGGAGCGGAGCGCAGCTGAGCGAAGGAGTTCGTGGGGCGGCTGGCGGAGCGCCGCTATGGAGCTATGGGGCGGTCAGCTTCAGATCACGTAAGGTGCCTCTTACCCCCGTCCCATTTCCACCCAGGTTGGGAGGTAAAGCTCCGCCGATAAACTTTCGAACTCTGGGGCTGCCCTGACCAGGGACAGAGACTTTTGGGGCATTGGACTTTTGGGACTTTGGGTGATTTGGGGTTGCTGGACTCAAGAACCAAAGGGAAAAGGGCATGCCCCAATTTGCCTGGGGTGGGGTTGTTTTTGCTCATGGGTTGTGTTATGAATCCTGTTGGTGGTGTTTCCCCAACATAATGCCACATTGTTTCTCTCTGTTATTAAAAGACTTTTGCTACACTCAGACTATGTGCTTGCGAGAGGGGAAGTATTGCCTCTTGGAGGTGCCCAGCGGGGGTGGTATATATTTTTCCCAGGTCACTGGGTGGGGGCTCGAGCCGGTTTGCATTGTGTTATTGGAATGGAACCCCTAGATATTGAACCCGGCCCTTGTTGCTGCCAACTCTGACGGGCAGAAGGGTTACACTTGCACGGATGCATACGTTGGAAATCAGAAAGTTTCTAACCCTCAGAGGAGTGAGGTTCTGGAACAGCCAATAGGAGTTGTGGGGGCAAACAACCTAACTAATTTTAAGATGAAGCTTGATAAGTTTTTGAATGGGATTGCCTGTGATAGCAGGGGATTGGACTTGATGACCAAGGAGATCCCTTCCAGTCCTATGTCCTTACAAGAGCCCTGAATAAAGCACTGCCTTGATTTTGTTGAAATTCAATATACTAAAAAGTACTCAAGTGGCAGAAGCTGTTCTGAGGTTGATGTTACCTTAGCTTCCTATTATAAGCTCGATTTTTCTACCCCACACTGGGGAGCAGTGCTCTGCACACTTCTGGAGAGTGCCAGGATGAGTGTGCCTGGGGAACACTGGCTAAAAGATGTAGTAATACCCACTGTTCTCTCTCTGTTTCTGTTTTCACCAAAAGGGTTAGTAGCAATTGGACATCTAACATAGTAATCACCAGTGAAAATGAGGCTGAAATAGGGAAAGCACAAGTTAAAAATTACTTGGACATGTTAGATGTCTTCAAGTTGGCAGGGCCTGATGAAATACATTCTAGAATACTCAAGGAGCTAACTGAGGAGAAATCTGAGACATTAGCAATTATCTTGCAAAACTCATGGAAGACGGGAGAGATTCCAGAGGACTGGAAAAGGGCAAATATAGTGCCAATCTATAAAAAAGGGGAATAAGGACAACCCGGGGAATTACAGACCAGTCATCTTAACTTCAGTACCCAGAAAGATAATGGAGCAAATAATCAAGCAATCAATTTGCAAATGCCTAAAAGAAAATAAGGTGATAAATAACAGTCAATATGGATTTGTCAAGAACAAATCATGTCAAACCAACCTAATAGCTCTCTTTGACAGGGTAACAAACCTTGCATATGGAGGGAAGCAGTAGATGTGGTATATCTTGACTTTAGTAAGGCTTTTGATACTGTCTAGCCTGACCTTCTCATAAACAAACTAGGAAATATAGCCTAGATGGAGCTACTATAAGGTGCATGTATAACTGGCTGGAAAACCATTCCCAGAATAATCAGGGGTTCAAAGTAAAGCTGGAAGGGCATATTGCATGGGGTTCCGCAGGGACGGGTCTTGGGTACGGTTCTGTTCAATAGCTTCATGAATAATTTAGATAATGGCATGGAGAGTATACTTATAAAGTTTGCAGACAATACTAAGCTGGGAGAGGTTGCAAGTGCTCTGGAGGATAGGATTAAAATTCAAAATGATCGGGACAAACTGCAGAAATGGTCTGAAGTAAATAGGATGAAATTCAACGAGGACAAATGCAAAGTACTCCACTTAGGAAAGAACAATCAACTGCATGTAGTAACTCCTTGCTTAACTTTGCAGTTATGTTCCTGAAAAATGCTACTTTAAGCAAAACCATGTTACATGAATCCAATTTCCCCATAAGAATTAATGTAAATAGGTAAACAGATTAATGTAAACAGATTAGACAAACACCTGTCAGGGTTGGTCTAGTTATTACATAGTCCTGCCTTGAGTGCAGTGGACCGGACTACATGACTGTTGAGGTCACATCTATGATTAATGTCCCTTTAAGTACTGTTATGTAAAAAGTTCACCTTAAACTTTAAACGCACTCAAAATCAGCCTGGGCTAGGTCTAAGTTCACAAACCAGCACTGGCTCATTAGAAGTTTATTTATTGTGTCCTCAAGGCATGAAAGGTTTTTGCAAATTCTATTTGTCTAGCCACAAACTTTCAGAAGCTACTGTTTGTGGTTCCTTTTGAGTTTTGTCTTCTGTTCACTGGGAAAGATTCCCTGAGGCAAGTCCCATGGTGTAGCTACTAATTCCACTTCTGGTTTCAGTGTCCCCATTGTCAACCTGTTACATCTCTTGCCTAAGGGTTGACAAGATTCAGCCATGAAAAGGCTGATTTTATTTGGACTCAAACCTTTCAAAAAATTCTAGGTCTGCAAACAAGTAGACACAACAAGTATGGAGATCTGTTTCAAACCAAACTCAGAAGGCTTCACGCTGCTCTTCTTTTACATCAGGCCTGGATTCTACTCTCTCACATACTCCATCCACTTCCATATAATTATCCCTAATACACACCATTGCAACCTGTCAGCTTGCCAAAGCCAAAGTAAGAGACTCAGTGCAAGACAGCGCCAAAATACGACACACACAAATTATTCCTGCAAAAGATTTGAAAATGCTTCTATAAAATTATTCTAAACCCCGATGTAAATAATTTACAAAGTAAAAGCAAGATAGTTCATGTGTAACATAGGCAACTTTTGGACTATAATGAGTGATGTCCCTCAAAATGAAGGCACTTGTGATATGTCGTCACAAGAACTAGATCTCTAATTTCGAATTTACAAAAAATGCAGGCATTTACTAAGCATTGAAAATGAAAGAAAACCAGAGACTAAGCTAATGTTGCTGATAAAGTGAAATTGAATGGATTCTCTCTCCCCACTGCTCTACCTATTTCCAATCATACTCTAGTTTTTTATTTATATCTAATTTTCTTTATAACTGCTGCTGCTATATTCCCTGAATACGGTGGGCTCTGGTTCCCATGCCACTATTAGCAACTTAAAAATCAACTTACCCAGAACAAAAAGTTGAAGATGAACATGGAATATTTCATGCAGCTGCTCACCCCTGCCATTTTCAAAAGCTAGTGGAACCAAGGTTTAAGAAAGAGTTTTTACAGGAGCTCTTCCTCTCTCTTTCTCTCTCTCTCTCTCTCTCTCTCTCTTTTTAACTCTTCGAAAAGCTCTGAGGCTGTGTTCTGTCCTTTGATACCAAAAGTCTTGGAGGAAAGCAGTTACAATTATTTACTTAATACATATGCCCTGGGTAAATATTAACCAAGCACCCAAAAGCACCATCAAGTGTTATCTCTGAATATGTGCATAGGCATGTTCTCTTGTTCTGGCTACAGGATTGGACGTTTTTATGTTTGCATTCTTATTTTCCATACCCCGAAAGTAAACAGATACTATAGGATAAGGCATAATATCAAAAGTAGAGGAGAGGAAATGAAAATGTAAAATGTTTATGGGGTCAGTCTCAAGAGAATCCAACATTAAATGCTAAACGCTTGCACTTCTAATACTTCTAACAATTACTAGATTTGCTCTGTTTCATCACTTTATTTACACACTGCCAGAATTCATAGACCTCCCCTCAGTCCTGTTCCAAACATCCAGCCTAAGTAATGGGATGGATGCTGGCTTTCTCTGCACAGGAATGGGAGAGAGGAATCTGCCACCATTACTTCAATCTCAATGCCCTCTCCAGACTGCTCTTGGCTCTTCCTCCATGACAGCATCCCATGGAGCTTGGATCTGTAGTGCAGAGCATACAGGCCCTGTGCAGATTGCCAGATTTTTTTTCTGCCCCAGCACAGCGGTCACATGGTTCCACTCTGAGACTCCCTACACCCGGAGAGCAGGGGCCAGGATTTTGTCCCAGAGTAAATGACAATGACAACTGTAATGACTTTACTTTGGTTTCGTTGTTTGCCCTCAAAAAGATATTATTAAACGACTATAGATATCAGATTGTTTGGCCTCCTCTATCGCTATGTTTTCTAGAGGAAACCCAACAAAACAATCCCAGGGGGATGAAAGTCAGGCAGGGGTTATGCTGGGTTCTCCATGGAAAGAAAGATTTAATTTGCAGATGGTCCCACAGAACTTTTGCCTGTAGAGGCTGGGGATGGGCTACATTGAACCAGTTTGAGTCCCATTCACCTTGACCAACCTCCCTCTTTAGTCAGCGGTGTTTACTGTTAACCTCCAGATCTCCATTCTGAGTGCATAGCAAGGTGGTTTGGGGAATGTTCTATATTTGCATATGTAACCCTTGCTCCCTCAGAGTGGCACTCTGTCCCCCTCTAGTGGTGGCTAACCCAGCTAGAGATTGCTACAGTCTTGGCTAAGAGATATGCGTCTTTTGGCTCATGCATTTAGCTCAAGAGGTCCAAGATTTGATGCCCACTGCCAACACCACACCCTTGTGTGAGGCAGCGTTACATGTATATGTAAATGGTTAATAGGCAAGGTGTCTGAAGATGGCACACATGGATACATAACCTTGTCCTGGGTTTTGTTGGACCAATACATTTTGTTGGGCATGGGTTCTTCTTGTTGCTCTTTACAAAGGGGACATGCTCTAGGTTACACTGGCTAAATATAGCCCATAATTTTTATTTAACTAAATTTAAGAAGACCCACCTGCTCTGAATTCTGATGACTGGTGATTAACCTGACTCACAGATATTCAAATTTCAGAGGTATGGCATATTTTTTGGAGGTAACAATTTTTCTGATTCTAAGGGCTTGGCTTTCTGACTAATTTATTTCACAATGTCCAAACTAAATCGGAGAATGTTCCTATGAATAATTGTGCTTATGAAATGCATATTTCTCAGAAACTTGGAGAAACATCAAAGTAGTATGTTTTAGATCTAAAGACCCAGATAAATAAACAAGTAAATAAATTTATATATCTTCATGGAAAAATTACATAGCCACAAATGAATCATGAGAATAGTTCAAGTACCATATAAAATTATATGACAGATTCTATAAAGGGCAATGAAAGAATTACAGCTGACATCTGCTTTGAAGAGATAAAGTCTAAAGTTAAAGCATGGAATTGCATTTAGAGCAGGTTTATTATCAGACTAGCTCTGAAGAAAAGTGTCATATTGTACCAGAGATTACACAGTCATGAACTGTCTTGTATAGTAGATATCCATTAACGATTAATAAGTTTTAAAATAGTTTTATCTGAAATGTTTGGACCAGACATTCAAAAAGAAAGGAAATCACTGGGGGGAAATGTGATAAACTGCAAGGCATTTTGATATAGAAACCAAGGATAAACACGTACAGAATGGCCCCTCTCTAGGAAGTTAGTATGCAAACATTTCGCAAGTTATAAAGGGAGTCTATAGGACCAAATCCTAGCTCCCACCCCACCTTCCCATCTTCTTTCCACCACTCTGAAGCACAAAGCAGATACAAAACTGGTGTACTGGCTACCTAACTCCAGAGATCCCCAGCTACTGGAATGGCCCCTTTAGGAGCTGTTGAAGTTGGGAAGAACTTAGAGCTAAAGCTGGGCAAATTTTTTTTGACAAATAGTTTATTCATTGGCATAAGGACTTGAATCCAGATCTTGCATTCGCAAAAGAGCGCTCTAACCACCAGACTATGGAGTCTTTCTTTGTTTTTTTTTACAAAGTGGAACAGCATTAACAGGAGAACTTGAGAAAGACCTAGCCTAGAATAGCCAATATCACAGTGGTTAGAACGTGCTTCTGAGAAGGAAGAGACCCAGGTTCATAATCCCTGCCCTGGAGCAGGGACTTAAGTCTGAATCTCTCATATCCCATGTGAGTTTCTCAAACACTGGGCTATTAGGTTAAGAGGAATGGTGGCATCATTTCCTTCTCCAGCGATTCTGTGACTCTAGCCCTTTGCTTTTACTTAAAGGTTAAAGTTGCCAGAAGTGAAATGAAATCTATATGTTTCAGGTTGAACACAATGTTTTGTTTGATCCCAAACAATATTTTTGAACTGCCAGCAAACCAATAAAAATATAATCAGTTATTCACCCCACTCTATGAAGTTCAAGCCGGAGGCTGCTCCAAAGTGTGTCAGAAATAGAGCCAGTTTCCCGCTCTGTTATGTTTTCAGTTGTGCAGGGCACAAGACCAGTATAATTGCAGATCTGGCGCTATTGTGTATACAGTTGCAGTGAGGTTAGAAGACTTAAAAAGTTTAAGATCTAGATTTTAGTCAGCCTATTTTTTCAGCATTGCAGGTACAATTGGAGGTTGCAGTTGCTGAAGTAATTTATCAGAACCTCTGGGATTTTATTTCTCTTGTCAGAAAAGAACCACTTACCAATTATTTGACAAGCAAGTCCCAGGAGGATTCCAGTTCTCCCTAGAACTGGGGGCATCTCTTTTGTTGACCATTTACCCAGGAGTAAAAACCATCAGGACTTTTTTTTCCCTGGTCTCTCTGAAAAAACAAAAGTGAACTTTAATATGACTTGATTGCTATTCCTCATTTGAGACTTGATAAAAGGGGAATTGGGGAAAGTTAAACACATTCCCAGTGTGAATTATATTCTAATTATAACGTAATCTTCATGTATTACATGAACTTGTCATAACAGTGATGTTTCATATCTATGTACCAAGGTACTTAAAGTAAAAATGTGAAGTATATGATTAAAAGTATGTGAGTGCCTTCCATTATTGAGAAGTTTTTAGTGACAGTTGTCTGCAGAAGACGGTAGCTCTATTGTATATTAACCTTTTTTCTTTGCAGTTGCAGATTTGGAGTATCCTTGATCACTGTACATCTATCTGCAGTTGCAGTTAGAGCTGAAATGACCTGATTTGTAGGTGCAACCAGAATTGCCCGTAGCAGTTCTAAATGGGTACAACTCTCAGCACAAGTAATTCTGCCTTCAGTTTTGTGCCCATATTTAATTGTGCATGCCAAATTGCTCCCACAATCCCAGAGACTCTTATTCAACATTTAGGCCCTTATATATCTGTACAAAAATAAATGCTCTGCCACAAATCACCTGCAATCCTTTTCCAGTTAAAAGACTTGAAAATACAAATTGCAAATAAGGAAAAACCTAACAGGTTAGCATATGAAGTTACCAGTTACTCATTTGGGTGCAGGGAATGGGTGAGGCTAGCATGCTAATGTAGGGCAAAAGCTAAATACAAGTAAAGGTGAAATTCTGGTATTCTGCAGCTGTGTCTCTTGACTGAATGATTAACCTGAGATTGTGATGAACAGGCCTGATTAAATATCCCAGTGCACTGTTTTGCAACAGAAGGTGTGAGTCACCCCCTCTCATCTATTTCTGCTTTCGTTAATTACATTGCATTTACCCTGTTCTGGGATTTCAGTTGGATACAATCTTCTTCATTTCCTGTCCCTAATATTGTGTACACAACTAAAGAGCTGCCATATACTTTCCAAGGGTGTGCTGCACATCAGTATGGGTGAAGTGATTTCTACATATAGTCAGTATTGAATGCACTTTGAGGTCCATCAAGAAAGATAAAAGATAGATTAAAAATGGGTTTCAAATCAGATCTGAATTGCAAACTCCCCAAAGTGTGTGGGATTTGGATCCACAATTTTGGTTATAAAGATGGAGTAATTTGCAACATTTAGATCTGTGTTCAGATTTCAACAACCTACAATATTTTATGGATTTTGGCTCTGGGATTTTGGATTGGGTCCATCTATAACAAATATAAGATATTATTAGGTTATTATTATTAGTAATAATAATACTTAAACTGGAAATCAGTCACTGCCATTTTAGCCAAGAAGCAGTTAAGATGCTATTTCAAATGCAGGCTCACTGGACTACAGTTTTAAGTCAATGGCAAGGTGAAAAGGATGAAATACCGTATGAACTTTTTGCCCAATATGGTTAAAACTGCATAATATAGGCTGGATATTACAGAGATATTCCTGTCTATTTGATTACTGATTATGTTCAAAATCTGAGAACTGTATTGGGATTTCCTGTCTGCTCTGACTCACTCATTCCTTTGAAAGCACAGCTATGCAAAAGATGCATGCAAGACAATGTGCGTCACTAGACTATGTGGCTGCAGATATGTGGTGAGGAGGAACAAGCTGGTTGTTTCTGCTCACCACGATGTATCACGGTTGGGAAGGGGAGAAGCCACTAGAAAAATGGCTAGAAGAACAGTTCTCTGTAACTTGAGACACCACAGTCCCTTTATAGTCTTTATTCACTGGAAAATTATATTGTGTTCGAACACATATGGTGTTTCCAGATCTCACAAGTTTATCCTCAACTACTAGGATTGAGTGATTATATGAGAATCTCAGCTTTCATTTTAAAATAAACTATGTTTCTATCCCCCCACCCCCAAGATTGCCGTGGGGAGCTAGAAAACATGACACGAATGCTCCCTAAAGGCTCAAAAGCCAGGAGGCAAATAAAAAGAATCAAAAATATATTGGCATTTTTAAAAATCTTGTGATTTTTCTGATCTGACTCATGAGTTTTGAGGGCTTAGTGTTGGCAATACTGCTAATATATTTTCTCTCTCTTTCAAGAGGAATTGGAATTGCTCATTTATGAGCATAAATTTGACCTAGTTGGTATTACTGAAACCTGGTGGGAAGATTTGCATGATTGGAATGTTAAAGTAAAGGTTATAATCTGTTTAGGAAGGACCGAATGAATAGGCAAAACAGGAGTGGCACTACATGTTTTAAAGTCACTGACAACTCAGAAGAAAATGATCTTTAATGCTTTTGGAACAATGTAGTAACAGATAAAGCCCACAATGGGGTACTAGTTGTTGTCTGCTACAGACCACCAAATCTCACTGTGAAACAGAATACCAGCTCCGTAAGCACCTATCTATAATGTGTAGGGGGGAAAGCTGCATTATTATCAGGGACTTCAATCTGAGTGACATATGCTGGAGGCCTCAACAGCCTCAGAATTTCTAAATAGTACAGATGAGAACACATTGCATCCAACATGGGAGAATTCTATATCAGACCTCAGCTTGACAAATAAAGAGGAACTGATCACAGCACTAAAAATTAGTGGTTGCTTTGCTGCAAGTGATCATGACTTGATCACATGTGTTGTGCAAACAGAATAAAATCCAGACCTGTAATATTCATACTTGGAAGTTTAAAAGGGCCAGTTTCACAAACTGGGAAACAGCTATGAGCCAAGTCAGTTGGGAGAAAGAATTTAAACAGAAAAAATGTGAATGAAATTGGAAACTATTCAAGAATATTTTCTCAGATTCCCCAGAACCACAATCACACAATCAAGAAAGAAGGTTATACTGGTTAAAAACCAACCTCTCTTAGAAGGGAATTAAAATCATCTATAAAAATAAAAAAACAATATAACTAATAGAAAAAGGGGTAGGTTTATAAATGAATGACTATCAGCTAAGAGCTAGAAATTGTAGACAATTGATACAGGACACAAATGAAGACAAAGAGCTATCTATATCTATAAGAGTTAATAAGAATAAGAAGAGGTGTTTTAAAGTATATTATGAACAACAAGAATCCTAACAATAGTATCGGTCCATTACTAGATGGAAATCGGAATGGTAGAATTTTCAATAAGGCAGAAATGTACAAAAAATATTTCTTAGTCTGGATTTGGGCAAAAGCCTGTTGAATTCATATCAGATGCTGCTGATGATGAAATACTTTCCATTCAAACAGTAACTCAGGAGGATGTTGAATGCAGCTACTAAAGTTGGACATTTTTGAATCAGCAGGTCCAGATAACTTGCATCCAAGAATTTATGGAGGAGCTCCCTAAATGATTAATGTTGATTTTCAATAACTCTTGGATCACTGGGGAAATTCCAAAGGAAGAAAGTTAATGTTGTGCCAATACTTAAAAAGAGTAAAAGAGTCATTATCAGCTTATCAGCCTGATACTGTCCCTATGCAAAATAATGGAATGGCTGATATAGGACTTGTGTAATAAAAAATTAAATGAGGGTACTATAATGCCAGTCAATATGGGCTTATGGAAAATAGTTCTATCTTTTTTTAATGAGATTATAAATTTGGATGATAACAGTAATGGTGTTGATGGAATATTTGTTGACTCTGGAAGGCATTTGACATGGTACTGCACAACATTTTAAGAAACTAGAACAATAGAAATTTAACATGGCACACATTAAATAGATTAAAAACTGGCTAACTGATAGGTATGAAAATGTAATTGTAAATGAGAAATCCTCACTGAGCAGGTGTGTTTCTAATGGGGTCCCACAGGTATTAGTTCTTAGCCCTATGCTACTTCACTTTTTTATCAAATGACCTGGAAGAAAACATTAAATCATTACTGATAAAGTTTGCAGGTGTCACAAAGATTTGGGTGCAGTAAATAATGAAGGCAGGTCACTGATAGGTCAATTCATAAACTGGGCACAATCAAACACTGTGTATTTCAATGTGGTTGAAGGTAAAGTCATACATCCGGAAACACAGAATGTAGGCCGTACTTACAGGGTGGGGGATTCTATCCTGGAAAGTAATGACCCTGAAAAGGGTCATGGTGAATAATCATGCAAGTTCCGAATGCAACACTGTAGCCAAAAGGGTTAATGCCATCCTTGGACGTATAAACAGGGTAATGTAGAGTTGGACTAGAGAAGTTATATTACTTCTGTATTTGGCACTGAGGTAACCACTTCTGGAATACTGTGTCCAGTTCTGGTCGCCACAAATAAAGAAGGATGTTGGAAAATTGGAGAGGGTTCAGAGAAAAGCCATGAGAATTAGTAAAGGATTAGAAAACATTCCTTATACCAAAAGATTCAAGGAGCTCCATCTATTCATCTTAAAGAGAATGTTAAGGGGTGACTTGATCACAGACTACACAGGGACTACACAGGGAACAGAAATTTGATAGTAGAAGGCTCTTCAGCGGCCAAAGATATAACAAAATCCAATGGCTGGATGTTGAAGCTAGACAAATTCAGACTAGAAATAAGAAGCAAATTTTAACAGTAATGGTAATTAATCATCTGAATAACTTGCCAGTGCTCAGTTCCCTGTGCCTGTTCTTTGACAGGGGGATCTGAGTAGAAGTCAATTTACTCAAAATTCAGGGTCTGCTGCACCACTCTGCGGGTAGCAAGACCTTGGAGCCCAGTGTTCCCTGTGCAAAAATCCAGAAGTCCGCTCTGAACTCAGCACCCAAATCCAGGCATTCCGAGGTGTCTGGCTGACACCGCCACGGCTCTCCCACCCTTGCCTTTGCGAGGTCTAACAGCAATGTGTGCTCGCACTCTCTCTCCTGTTGCCTAAGCAACAACTCTTCTGCAAGGAAACAAACTTTACACAGCGTGTCCATCTATGATCCACTCTTACTTTCCTCCCCCAGGAAACTTCTCCTCTTTCAACAGATTGGTGATTTTTTTCCCAAGTCTACCCAGTTCTTTTAGCTGAAAACTCTAATGAAAAACATTATTTTGAAACACCTGCTGATATTTTGCTCCATACTAATGTAAAAAGACTTGATCTCCTTCCTTTACAGGATGAGGGATGGCTACAGTTGGAGATAGGACATTGGAGGAAGAAGGACAGGACTCTGAGGTGGCACTGAGCATTCTGTTTCTCTCAGGTGCTTGGCTGGCTGGTTCTTGTTCACGTGCTCAGGATCTAACGGATGGCCGTATGTGGGGTTGGGAATAATTGTTCCCCAGGTCAGATTGGGGGTTTCATTTTCCTCTGCAGCATGTGGATACGGGTCACTTGCCAGAAATATTTGGGTATATCTCACTTAATCATTTCTGTGCCACTGGGGGGCCTGGGGTATTGGTGTACCTCACTCCTTTCTGTTCTCTGCCTATGAAATGTAATATTCTAGTCTCCTGTGGGCTGTAATACTTTGGTCTGATTTTGGCTGTTGGGTTTAGCGTGTAGGTGCTGGTGGCCTGTGATATACAGGAAGTCAGACAAGATGACCTGGTGCTCCCTTCTGGCCTTAGCCTCTATGACTCTAAGTCCCAAGTATAGTCTGCACATTTCTATTTTAACCCTCCAGCAAGGCTTTTCATTTACTGTTAACTTCCTTGGCTGTTTTACATCCTTTTTACCTATTTCATTAACAAAGCTGTTCTTTTATATAAGGCTCAGTTGGGGACTCTGTGGTTTCCAGGACCTGGCCAGGATTCATTTAGGCTAAATGATCTTGGATTTAAAACATTTCATTGCTTTCAGAGGATCTACTGATGGAGTAAGTTACTACTCAGTGTGAGGAAGGGTATCCACATCTGGCCCTTAATTATGCAAACAATTTACTAGAACTTCAAAATATCACTGCCGTCAAAATACTCTTATTAAGGGACAGATTCTGCCACTCTTACTCATATCGAGTATTATCATTTATTTGTATTAGCTCCTAGGGACCCCAAACATAGGCCAGGACCCCATTGTGCTGTACAAACACAACAAAAAGACAGTCCTTGCCCCACAGAGCCTGCAAAGTATCTTACTCTGTGAGTAGTCCTATTAGAATCATTGGGGCTACTTGCAGAGTAAGCTACTATTTGTTGTAAGGGTGGCATAATCTGGTGCTAAAGTTTAGAGAGCAGTGCTCTGTAAAGAGAAGACAATGAGTGAATTCAGAAAGGGAGAACCAATCTGCCAGAGAAACATGTCCTTTTCTCCTTGAAAATCCCACTGCCCTCCAGTTCTGGGCTGGTGGTCCGGTGACAGGTGAATTGTTAATCTCGTGATCCAGAAATAGGATCTTTATAGCCTTAGAAATCTAGGCAGCTCCTTTTTCCGGTGTTATAAGACACGGAAATAATACACCACAAGATAGCAGAGCTTGAAACTATAAAGTTATTAGGTATCAACTATTTTAAATAGCTTTTAAGGTTTCATTATGGTCTTTATTCTTATAATATACATTATGAAACATGTCCTACGCAATTTGGACGGGGGGCGGGGGGAAGAGTCACTGCTTAGGATATTTCTTTTTATGTTTACAATTAATAAAATATGACCCCACATCTGCCACAATAGAACATATTTTCACAGCAAATGCAGGTTTGATTATTTCTTTTGTCTAATTGCGACATCCATTGCAGCTGATAGATCATATCAGGTTTCATTTAGGCTTACCTGTGTTTGGCAAAATAAATAAATAAACCATTTGTAAGTGTGGGAATGGTCCTGCTTTCATGTGGAATTTTGCTGGCTTCTCTACTGCCTGGTGAAAGGATCTGAGTCCTCGCCCTAGCTCCCTTTTATCCAGATGCCTGTCTGGCCTCAAGGGCCCCTCTTTCTCTCTCCTGTATGGCAGAGTCCTTGTAACCCCAATACGAGTGGGCCAGGATCCCTGGGAGGCTTAACCCCCAGTCTTGTCATGGGTCGCTCAGGCCAGGGACCATATGTCTCCACTCCAAAGTACTCTCTCCTCACCCGCCACTTTCCTGACCCACTCATCACTACACAGAGTTTTAAACACATATGATTATTAAACAGCAACTGTAAACAAATAAGGAAAAAACTGAGAAGGTTAAAGTATCAAGGAACCCTGCACTATGGCCATGGGGAACACCATAAACAACAGCCTCTGGAACACAAGAAAATCCACAATCTATTCCTTACACATCCCAGGCCTCCTTCCAGGACCTGGATGTGCTGTGGTGATACTGTGGTTAAAACATCTGCTCTGGTGGTGGCTACACACCCTCAGGTTCTCAGTGGCAGGGACCCATCTCCCCAGTATTGGCCCTCCCGTCAAGTTCATACCACCCCACCTCTGAGTCAGCCTTCAACACCTTTTTGTCTGGTGACATCTCCCTCTGTTGGGTCCTCTCTGTCCCAGATCCCCACCTCCTTCTCCTTAGCCATTCACTGCACTTGGCTCCAGTTTACTTGCCACATGGTGGACATTTCGCTATCCCAGTTCTGGTCTCATAGCTCTCCACTGTAACTGACAGTTCTGGCTCACTGTCGGCTCGGCTGGTCTGTGCTGCTCCAACTCCCCAGTCTTGGGCTGCTGCTCTGGCTCTGGGGTGCTGCACTTTTCCCCAGCTCAGCTCTGAGCTCCTGTCAGACCCAGGATCCTGACTCCTCTTCAGCCTTTCCACTTTCTCCTGGTATTGGGAGAGGGCCAACCAAAAAAACACTAAGTTTTGGTAAGGGGCCAACATACTAGGTCCCATCTGGGGTAAAACATATATTAAACATCCTAGGTCCCATCTGGGGTAAAAAACCCAGCCATCTAACGGTTAAATGTGAGAGGGTTTTTTTTACAGAACAAGGATGTCCATTGTACATAAATAAGACCATACATCATTTGCCCCTTCATGGGACATATGTGGGACATCCCAAGATACCAAGTTTAGCAATACCACGTGAGTTCTCTACCAGATGTATGCAGTCCTTTCATAGGCCAAAGGGGGGTTTCCTCACATCACAAACCTATCTGTTCTCTAAACTTAACATTCCTGCTGATATTAAACTTTGCTGACTTCCCACGTTCAGTGGACACTAAAACCTTTTTATGAATCAGGGAATAGTAGACCCTTTTTTCCCAGTGCAACCCCCTTGCACACAATAATTTCATTTCTACATTCCGGGCTTTTTCTTTTAAGAGCTTCAGTAGGAAAATTCCACCTTTTGCAGCTCATAAACATTTGCTGACAAACACATGCTTTTTATTCCCCAGTCATATTTGTCTCTCAAGCACTAGTCATTTTTGTCCTCCACAAACATGGAAAGATACTTTGCTTTCCCAGTGTTTTTCATTTGGCCAACAAGACAGGAAGAGTGTTCAGTTCAAGGGTAACACTTTATATTAACTACTGAATCAGCAAACTTGGTGGCTTTACCGAGGGCACTAATCCTATATATAAGAGCATGTCTACACTACAAACTTAAGTCAACTTAAATTTACATCCAGCCACCGCAGTAATTAAGTTGGGCGGGCGTGTCCACACCATGTTCATTGTGTCAGTGGGGGGCGTCCTCAAAAGCAGCGTTTGCATCGATGCAGAGAGCAATGCACCATGGGTAGCTATCCTACAGTGCAAGTAGCTGCAGAAGGTTTTCGGAATGGCTTGCAATGCCTCATGGGACCAAAACATTGTCACAGGGGGGAATGGGAACATGGCTTTGACCTCCCATGATGCAGTTTCCTCCCTCCCTGCCCTGATATCAATGGCAAACAACCCATGCTTTTTGGCGCCTTTTTTTGAAAGCCTGGCTTATCCGCATTCCTGCCATAGCCCAAGAAGCATGGACCCTGCTCAGCTGTGCACTACTGTTGTGAGCATTACAAACACCTCGTGCTTTATCCTGCCATATTTCCAGAGCCGAGACAGGAGAAGACACGTAGGACATTGCAATGTCCTTCAAGCAGCCCTGCTGCAAGCCATAGAATGAAACAATTCCTGGTTGCTGCTGGCAGTCACACAGCAGTTGAACATGCTAGAGAGCCATTTCTGATGCTGGAAAACAATCACTGACTGGTGGAATCACATCGTTTGCAGTTATGGGATGACGAGCAGTGGCTGCTGAACCTTCAAACACGGAAGGCCACTTTCCAGGAACTTTGCAAAGCTTTCCCCAACCCTGAAGCACAGGTCTAAAATGAGACCTACTATCACAGTGGAGAAGAGAATGACAGTCACTCTGTGGAAGCTTGCAACGCCAGACTGCTACTGGTTTGTGGGGAATGAAATTGGAGTTGGTCAATCCTCTGTGGGAGCTGTTGTGATCCAAGTGTGCAGGGCCATTAATCGATTTCTGCTAAGAAGGGTAGTGGATCTGGGCAATGTCCAGGACATAGTGTATGGTTTTGCAGCGATGAGGTTCCCTAACTGCAGTGGGGCAATAGATGGCATGTGTATCCCTATCTTGGCACCAGACCACCTTGCCAAAGAATACATAAACCAAAAGCGGTACTTCTCAATGGTGTTGTAAGTGCTGGTGGATCACAGGGAGGGTTTCACTGACATCAGCATGGTTTGGTCAGGAAAGGTGCATGCTGCACTCATCTTTAGGAATACAGGTCTGTTCAGAAAGATGCAAGCCGGGACTTTCTTTCTGGATTGCAAAATAACCATTGATGACATTGTAAAGCCAATAGTGATTCTGGGAGACCCAGCCTACCCCTTGCTCCCATGACTCATGAAGCTGTACACCGTCCATCTAGGCAGTAGTAAGGAGTTGTTTAATAATAGGCTGAGCAAGTGCAGAATGATAGTGAAATATGCCTTTCGACGTTTAAAGGGTTGCTGGCACAGTTTGCTTACTAGGTTAGACCTCAGTGAAAGCAATAGCCCCATTGTTATCACTGCCTGCTGCATGCTCCATAATATCTGTGAGGCAAAGGGAGAGAAGATTCCACAGGGGTGGGGTGTGGAGGCGGATAGGCTGGCAGCTAATTTTGAGCATCCTGATACCAGGGCAATTAGAAGAGCCAAGCAAGGAGTTCTGTGTCTCCAGGAGGCTTTGAAAACCCATTTTAGTAATGAGCCACAGTAATGTGCACCGCTTATCTCCGATGTATCGTCCCATACCATCCCTTCCTTTGCATCAGTTTCCCTGTACCTCCCCTTCCCTGCCCCCAAGCTTGCAATGAATAAAGAGTGCTTAATTATCGAAACATTGACTTTTATTACACAAACATAAAGAAACTGAAAGACCAGAGAAATAACTTAACCTTGGGCAAACGGTGGGATAATTGGGGAGGGAGAAACCAAGTCAGCTTGTCTGTAAGCACAGAAGTCTTGTCCATCAAAGGCCTTGGAATGGCTGCCTTTTGTTCTTTGTACCCTCCCCCGGTGTCGAGAGGAAGGGATGCTGCACCTTCCCCTCCCTCCCCACATCCTCCTGGAATGTTTAGGGCAGGGGGATTGAGAGTACAGTGATGGTTGCAGGCCGTTCTTCAGGCGCTGCAGTGGGAGTCAAGACTTAAGCTGTTTTTTTGAAGCTTAACCAGGTGCCTCAACATGTCTGATTGGTACCTCACAATCTGCAGCAGCTCATCCTGATGTTATGCTCATTCTCGTGGGCTGCTCTCCTGCTCTCCATGTCCATGTCCAGTTTTTCAGACAATGAAATCCTCCAGGCTCTGAGCTCTGTGTCTGCTGTCCCAGAGGCGTTCATTATCTCACTGAACATGTCATCATGTGTTCTCTCTTTCTGTCTTCTAATTTCCTAGAGCCTCTCCGCAGGTGTTGAGGCTGTGCTGAAGGCCAAGCTTTCCATTGCAATGCATGCAAACCACAAGGCAACCATTGTCAGTGCATACCCTGCAGAGACTCTTCTCCCCACAGACCAACACTTGACCTCCTGTGTACTCCAGGATGGAGCATGTTTGGGTTGTAGAGTTGCCATGATCAGCTGGGCTGTCAAGCTCTCCACACAGATCAAACAGGAAATGGGAATTCAAAAGTTCCCGGGGCCTTAAGAGGGGAGGGACTGTTTCCTCTGTAGCTGGCTGCTGTGCAGTGGAGTTGAAAATGATCACCAAAGCAGCCACAGCAGAGCATTGTGGGACATCTCATGAAGGACAGTTCAGTCGACTTACACAACGCTGTGTCTACACTGCCTTTCTGTTGCTGCATCAACATCAAATTAAGTGCTACACCTCTCATGGAGGTGTAGTAATTAAGTCAACATAACAGGCGAGTTAGGTCAGCAGAAGGGATCTGGTAATATAGATTCAGACATTATTAGGTTGATGTAAGTTGGCTTTCATCAAACTAAGTCTGTAGTGTAGACCAGGCCTAAACTGCACATGTGTAATTCACATCAGTATTGAGAGCATGTTTCCTACTGAAATCATAGAAGAAAGACTCTGTAAAGAGCCTGAGCCTGTGAGATGCTGAGCAGCTCATGCTTGCTGCTAAGCCTCCTCAGCCTCCACTCACTTAAATGGGAGTAGAGGGTGCTCAACAGCTTTCAGAAGGATTTCAGCACCAGGCAGGATTGGCCCCAATATTTTGACTTCCACTATAAAAATAGCATCACTGTCTCAGCCTACCACAAATATTCTGGGATCACTACCACCTGCACAGACAAACCTCTGGGTAGGACCAGGGGACTAGGTAGCACAGTGGAAGGTGCCTTAGACTGACAGATAAGGGGCAGAAAAACCCTGGTGGTTCTCTTCATTCCACCTGCAAGCGTTTCCAATAGATTGTTCGATTGAGATGGTAGAAGGAGATTTCCCCTCTGGAAGAAACAGGGGGTTCAGAATCCACAGATCTGCCTGGAGACCAAGTCATCCATTCAGAGATCCAGGCCTTCTTCCGCTGCTCTGGGGCATCCTGGTCCAATCTGGATCGGGCAGTGCAATTCCATTCGAGATCAACTAACAGGGACTCCCTGACTGCCACCATCCATGAAACCTTCACTAAAGTGGGCAGTTCACCGCTCTGCTGGAAAGTTAACACAACTTCGGGCTACATTCACTTATAGAAACCTTCCCTAAAGAACTGATATGGGACAATATGTGTAGTGCACCTGTCCCTCCAGCTGTCTACACTATTCTCCGCCCCCCAGCTCCTGCAAATATCCAGAGTTCTAGAGGAGTTTCTGTTGGCCCTAGGACAGGGAGCAGGAACGGTCCCATGAGGTAGTACTCTGCCCTTTACTGTGGGCATGGGGATGAGCCAGGCCAAAATAAGGATACGTTCATATTTTTGTCACCATAGCTGCTATTACAAGTCTGTCCCCATGCTAAAGCATTTGTCAACACCAAAGCTAACATTTCAGGAATCATCTAAACTGCTTCTGGTGCATGCAGTGAATACATACGGGGAGGAGGAACTGTAAAGCACGTAGATCAGGCGTGGCCAACCTGTGGCTCCAGAGCCACATTCAGCTCTGGAGCAGTTAATATGCGGCTCCTTGTACAGGCACCGACTCAGGGGCTGGAGCTACAGGCACCAACTTTCCAATGTGCCAGGGGGTGCTCACTGCTCAACCCCTGGCTCTGCCACAGGCCCTGCCCCCACTCCACCCCTTCCCGCCCCCTTCCCTGAGCATTCATTGCCCTTGCTCCACACACACCCCCAGCCTCCTGCATGCCACAAAACGCCTGATCAGGAGATGCAGGGAGGGAGCGGGAGGCATGATCGGCGGGGCTGCCAGTGGGTGGGAGGCACTGGGAGCGGGTTAGGGGAACTGATGAGGGGCTGCTGACGTATTACTGTGGCTCTTTGGCAATGTACATTGGTAAATTCTGGCTCCTTCTCAGGCTCAGGTTGGCCACCCCTGACGCAGATGATCAACTTACAGCTTAAATCTAAAAGGAAATAATTCTTTTTGACAAAGAATATTTCAAAAAGAAGGCAATAATGCTGAAAGGAACAACAGAGTGAAATCATCATGGGATCAAATGAAACCTGAATGTTTTCATTTCATGCCTCCTTTAAGCATAATTGCTTTGATTTTCAACAGTTAGGATAACAAAGGATGCTTTTCCCATTGAGACTGTAGGCTCCACATTGGCATGCAGTTGACCTTTATGCCTCCTCTATGCTTAATCATTGGTTGCCATCCCATCAAAGTGAATGAATTTTTTTGGCACTACCTCCTCACGACAAACAAAGAACAATATTTATCTTGAAACTGTGTCACATAGTGTGGAACATCCACGCAAACATGCAATTCCAGCTTCCCAAAACTTTGCCAAGATCATCTATATCTGTAGTCAGGGTTTCCATATATATATATATATATACTATATCCAAAGATGAGCCTGAACAAAAGCTATGGATCCAAACATACTCCATCTATATTGATAATCAGACACAAAGATGTGACCTTTATGGCTGGAACCTGTCTCTATAATGAGGCAAACTAAAATCCTGGATCTGACCACCACTCATGCTATTGGGGAAGTTCAGATCTCTAATAAGCTCTGAACTTTGCTGTTTAGATCCATCCCTGCTACCATCAGTGTACAGAACCAAAATAAAGTTTATGATCCATAGTGTATTATTATTTAGTATTTATATTATGATGACACACAGATGTCCCAGTCAAGATGGGGGGGCATTTTACTAGATACTTTATGTGTATAGCAAGAGTAGTAAGAGAAAATCTGTGCTCCAGAGCACTTATTGAAAGGAAAAAATGGATGTGTTATATACATTATTCACTAAGAAAATTAGAGTCCTTTAACTTTCCCAAGTTGTAGGTCCAATGCTTGCTTTCCTACCTTTTGTATTCCATGCTAAATATTTGCCCATCTCACTAAGTCCGGGAATGCCAATCATAGACAATAAAGGGCCAAATTCTCATTGGGTGTAAATTTGCACTGCTTTGTTGACTTCAGTATAGCTATGATGATTTACCCTAAAGGAGCATCTGGCCCAAATACTAAATATTGCAGTATAAAAACACCATGATCCGTAAGCCAATCCTAAAATGGCTCAAGGGGAAAAACATCGGATATGGATATATGTAGGATGCTTACTCCAAAACCTCTCTAGAGAATCTATGTGAACTATTTCCTCACAAAGCATGTCAACAAAGGCAACAAATGAGGATTATCAAGGTCACAAGCCTTTACTCAAACCCCAATCTGTACTACATTTGTACAAGACACAAAAGCTGTGTTACTGATAATTGGTCCAATTTTTCATAACTAACATTTCACATCCATTTGCAAAATGTCAAATACACATCAGAGATAAGAATTTTTTTTGGAAATCAAGATGTATCTAAATAGCATCCTCCATTGCAACAAGACCCATGCCTTGGAAAAGTACCATTTAATACAGGCATTTGTGTGCCCATACACATTTCCCCAGACATGCCTCTAACTGAAAACCCAACTGCTACATGAAGACAACTTTCCACTAATTGCTGTTGCAACAATGTTATTTGGATTACTGGTGCATAAATCTGGTTGAGCTCTTGCACCATCAAACTAGCCATTCATATGCAAATATGAAGTGATGCACCTCCCAGATTATGACAACATAGCACATAGCTTAATGGTGTGCTTATGAGTCTTCTGATGCTGTGGAGATGTGATATCATTGGACCAGTTACTTGACCACACTAAATCTCTTTTGTGCCATTCTAGCCCATTTGAGAAAACTTAAACTTTGTTTAAGTGGCCACCTGAAGATCTCCTTTGCACAGAGAAACCCTCCAGTTATGTAGAGTTGACATAGTCACCTCTACATCACCTTCATCATAGTTTCTGGCACAGGAGGTGTGTCAGAGCATGGCCAAGGGAAATGGAAATGGACCATGGCTGGAATGCTTCTGGGCTCCAGCAATCCCCAACTGTGGAGTTGTGCAATGAGGCACAAATTACAGCAGCCTTGACATTGCTTTACATTGAATGTCCAGCCCCAAGGTTACTGGGGACATACAACCAACTTTGTCCCCTCAGGACCTGCACTGGGCAAAGCTTGTCTGGAATCGAGACTCTCAACCATTATATCTTAAAGTTACTTGTGTATGGAAGTTAAAAAAGTCACATATGCCTAACTACAAAATTCCTGAATAACACATTCATATTTCCATTCCATCAATGCATAGCTGCTTCCCACACATGCCCTCATGGCCTCAGAGCACTCTGCAAGCAGCCCTTGCCTTTGTTTCCCCAGTCAAGGGGCTTCTTCAATCATTCATAAATCCTTTTGTCCAATCACAGCTCTTCTCAGGTTCTGGTTTATTAAATTAACAAAACATTCAAAATTAAGGTCTCAAGTCCATTCATTTGCCTCCTCATTGGGTCACTCCCTGGCCTTTCAGGTTTCTATCCTGGAGCTCCCAGAAGCCTCTGTACTCCCACTCTGTTTTTCCTGAGAACTCTCTCTCTCTGCAGGGTCAGCAGCCTGACTTCTTCCTGCCATTCTTTATAGGGGGATCAAATGATCCTTGCCTAGGTGTGCCTCCTTAGTAACTATGGTTGGTTGGCCCATAAGCATCTAGGCCTTGAGGGGAAAGCTAGTTGCACACTCCTTGATGCTCCTTCCTTATTGTGCATCATTCCTTCATCCTCCACTTCAATCAAGTCTTAAGGTAGTAGTATTCATGCTCTCCTCCACATGCTTTGGAGAATACAGACACACACAAATTTGGCACACCTTTCCACAAATCCATTTCACCTGTGGGTCATCATTAGAATGGCCAAAGCTTTCAAAAGTTGTTCTGGTTTCCTTGTGGCCCTTAGTGTACACTAATCCAGCAGCACATCCCAGAGTCCCCTAGGCTGTCGTACTATCCCCAACAATAGAACATATAAAACATATTTTATGCTGTAAATAGCATGCCCCATGGAAGTCTCCAAATACCCATCACGTTCCATTATGTACATCAGCCCAAACAGAAATATACAGTATCCTGTGCTGAAAATGCTCAAATCAGACTTAGTAATAGAACAATTAATTAAAACAGGAATGTGCTAAGGCCTGGCCTCATTCACATATCTCTCAGTATGTGACAATGCATTCTGAAGGTTCAAAAATGGAAGTCCCAGTTTGAAACTATGTTCAGTCTTCCCCACACCTTGCTCTGTTAATAAATAATTTGCTCAGATAACAATTCATTGCTATGTATGATTCTTGTTTTGATGGAGAGTTCCCCTACATTCACATTACATATTTTCTACAAACACACCTTGAGAGCTGATAAGAATGTGTGGGTATGGTGACTCTGTGTACTTCAGTAGTTGGTACATTATTGATAAGGAAAAATCGGTTATATTTGATGAAAGAACAAGGAGGAAAAAAGAACACCCTGGCAGATACATGCTACAGAAATGTTCATGGAGGAATATTGTCAGCCAGCCAAAGGTACAACTTACATAGCGTTATGTTATATATGATACAGACTTATTTAGGGCTAGTCAAAAATTTGCCCTCTGTTTTTCAGCAGAAAATTGGGTTTTTAATTAAACAAAAAAAGTTGTAAAGTTTGTTTTCCATGGAAAATTTTGATTTTCCTTTTAAAAAATGAATGCACAAAAATGTACACGTTTTCAGTTTAAAGCTAAAAGCAAAATATTTCAGTTTGGAAATGCCATCATAGTGGCACGTGGGAGTTGTAGTATGGTTTTCTCACATCCCCATTCTCTTCTGTGGGCTGGGCTTCCCAGCCAGACTTCATCATCAGTGGTGCACTACAGCCATAGGTATCCCATGATGCAATGCCTTCAGCCACTGAGAGAGGAGACCCTGCTGCATCATGGGAGATTTATTCTGACCAAGCAACCTGACTTTTAGAGGAAAATGGGAGCAAGAATCACCCAAATTACCCTAACTATAACTCGTAGGAGAGATTGTGGCAGCATTTCTGAACGGAAATATTTCAGGTTTTGGGCAAACTATTGTGGGTTTTGATTTTTTGTTGAAAAGAGAAGAGATTTTGCTGAAAAACTTTTTTTTTTATTTTTGTCAAAATTTTCTAAGGAAAAACAGCTATTTTCCAAACAGCTCTAATATTAATTTATTTATTTATATTACAGCAGCACTTAGAGGCCACAGCTGAGATCAGAGACCCATTGTGCTTGAGGCTATACAAACACACAGTAAGAGACAGTCCTTGCCCCAAAAAGCCTACAGTCTAAACAGACAAGACGGATAAAGAGTGCGGGGGGGAAACGGTTATAAAGAGGCACAAACAGTCTTGGGGCACCTGTGCCTGTCTAAAGTTCAGAATCATGGGTGAAATCCTGGCCCTAAAGAGGTCAGAATTAATGCCTCTGCCTCCTCCCACCAGAACAAGGCGGAAGCAGGGAAGGAATAGTGGTGCAGAGGAGTTTCTCGGAGGCCCACTGCTGCTTTCGGCTGCTTCTGGGGTGGTGCATCTTATATACTACCCCTGGCTCAGGGCTGTGCCTAAAGAGACAATCTAGCCCATGGAAATAGCAGCTAACAATTGGTGTGGAGAAATTTTGTGCTCTTGAGCAAGGAAACAAGCCTCACTGGTTGAGAATGTCTGAAAAGTATTAGTGGGGAAAATCCTTTCCCATTCAAAATAAACAACCTCTTAGGAAGACATCCTCTGTATTTTGAGATACTAGACAAAGATTATTCAGCTTTTATTGTCTCCAATTTTCTGACAAAAATAGTTCTGCCAAAATAAAAATGTTGATTAGATATGCACAACACATAAAAATAATCCTTAGACTCGCTAGAAAAAATGTCCGTTTTGTGCTTAACTAAATTTTTGTGGTGAGAGTAAAATCTCAAGGAATTTTATGGGAAACCTTTGCACTGCAAAACCACACACAAATATGCAGCACTCAGTGAAAGTTGTAATTGTTTAGAAAATGTAAAAGACAAACTAATTGGAGAGGCCTAACAGAAAGGGCTTCATTCCCCACCCCCCAAAAGGAAATAAGGACAAGAGGCAGGTAAGAGAAAGTAGGAGTCCAGAAAACATGAGTTACTACTCATTGTGTGATGGAGCAGAAACAAGCATGTACAAAGGGGGCGGGGGTGGGGGGGGACTAGCAGCAATCCCCATCAAAGCAAAACAGAATTGTGTGGGATAAGACACAGCAGTTCACGAAGTAACCAAGGTATGTACTCTTTTGTTTTCACGTTTCTAATGCAATATTTCTAAACAGAGGCAGGCGACTCAAAGGGCCAAAAGGAGATGAAGAAAGCTGTTTGGGAAATGATAAACCAGCTTATTATGAAACTCACATAATACTAGAGCTCCTTCCACCTGCTCATGTAGAACAATAGCTTAAACCAGGGGTTCTCAACCTTTTCCTTTCTTAACTCCCCCCCCCCCCCCAACATGCTATAAAAACTCCACGGCCCACCTGTGCCACCATAACTGGTTTTCTGCATACAAAAGCCAGCACCAGCGTGAAAGGGTAGCAAGCAGGGCGATTGCCTGGGGCCCTATGTCACAGGGGCCCCTGCAAAGCTAAATTGCTCAGGCTTCAGCTTCAGCCCCGGGTGGTGGGGCTCAGGGCCCTGGGCTTCAGCCCCATGCAGTGGGGCTTCAGCTTTCTGCAATGGGCCTCAGCAAGTATAACACTGGCCCTGCTTGTACCCCTTAAACCTGTTCATGCCCCCGCAGGGGGCCCCGGACTCCTGGTTGAAAACCACTGGCTGAAGCCAAAGAATAGGAACAAAAAATGGTAGCCTGCCTGTTATTGTTTCTTCAAGTGCCAACGATGAGCGTCTCTTCCATATATACAGTTTGTAGCTGAGTCATTCGCAAGAATTGAAAAAGTTTTCACTTAGCTGATAAGAAAATAAAATTGACCAGAATGCCAATGCAAAGTACGGTACAATGCAGAACAGCTGACAGTTTGCTAGATGGATGCAAAAGATGTAGCATTTTGCATAGTCAAAATCTTTCCAAATATTTACACCAGAGCCGCAGTGACAGGGGTGCTCTGAGCCAGGGACAAACACCAAAGGACTTTCTGGTTGACTTGGACAGGAGCCCTCAGGCGCACAGGGGGAGTGTATGATAGAACAGACACTTCAACACATTTTGACAGCCTTTGGGGGAGGGCAGTGGTTACTCCCACAGTGCTGACCCTGTTGACTGTGGCATCACCCCAGCTCTTTGGGGAGGTATCTATCACTAGAATCCAGTTAGCTTTCAGTCTGAGGGTGCCAGGGCACAGACTGTAGTTACCCTTTGCTCAGGTGCAAAAAGGGAGAGTGCCTCGTGTCCCTTTTTTAACTCCACTGGACACCCACGGAAGTCTAGCAATTAATTCATTTACTTGTCCTCTTCTACAGTAGCCAGGGATGACGTGCCCTGTATAAAATCAGTGAATAGTAAGGAGACGCTTTCAGTATGTTGGCAGTCAGAGCTACCAGAAGGCCAGCCCTGCCAGAAGGATAGCCCTACCAGAGAGAGGCAGCTTTGATGGGGGCGGAGGGGTGTACACGCCACCAGCTTCTTCAGGGGGAAGAAGAAAATGCAGCCCTAGTGGGAGGGAGCCCCCTAATCCAATCACAGGGGAGTATGTACTGCTGCATTAGGATTCCACCTCCTTGTTTGTCTGCCATTTTGGGTGTCTCAGAAGAGGTAACCTTCTTCAGTGTACCTCCTTGTAGGGTGGCTGAGAGGCTACAATTGCTCTTCTTGACAATGCACATTGAGAGCCTCGGATGGGGGGCTGTGTTACATAAATACAAAGAAGAAAATATCAGAGAGTGAAAATTACCATGGAAAATAGTGGTGTGTTGCTTTCGTCACCACTCCTTGATCTTGATGTGTCCAGGTAGATTGCAAACTAGGCTATTTATAGAGCATTTTAGAATGTAATTTAAATAGATATCAATTACTATTAGACACATGTTGGATTTTCAGTTACATCCCAGGGGGTGACTATAACCAAACCTTCTGCCTTTGGGTGGGAGCCCAGGCACCAGTGAGTGGCAAAGAAATGGGTGTACAATAGAATAGTTCATCTGTTAAATTGACCCGCAGTACTGCAATGATGCAACAGATGGCAGAAGAAAACACTGAAATAATATTACAAAACAGAACAGGTGTTCAGCTGTTGCTGAGATGCACTGGGCTGAAAGGAAGAAGGAGCTAATTCTGACCTATCTGTGATTTTATCTTTTCATCTAGTTGTTTTAAACTGTACTCATTGTGTGTCTGGGATATCAATATTGCTGGAGTTTACGTTGAACTCTGCCCTAGAACATTAAACTTTATCTACCACCAGGCTGCTGTGAATGGGTCCTTTCACCTTCTTATTTTACCGTTTTTTCATAGTCATGGGGTATTGTTAGTTTTGGATGCTACACTTTTGTTAACCTCTTAATATTCACCGTCCCAAGGGACATTGATCTTCTACATTCTCAGAAATGTGAGTGAAATCCCAAATTTCTCGTCTGAGCAGATTATTCCATAGTCCTCCAAATCTTTTTTCATTAAAAGAGTTTCTCTTCCTTCTGTTTTTACAATAATCAGTTTGCATGCTGGGGACACTGCCTGCTACATGGTGGAGTTTGCCAAAAGAAAGGATGAAAACACCAAGAAACGTGTGAACCCATTCGTTTTAGTCGTATTTTAACAAAAGTTATCAAAGTCAACAACGCTTTTCCTGAAAATGTGGGTGAAATCACATGTGGAACTGCAAAGAGGAATTTCTGTGTGGGGACTAAGCATTCGAGGATGAACTGAGCCACCTGATCCTTGAACCTCAGAACTGAATTGTGCTGGAATAGGAGTATGTATAAATTCTCTCTCTCTCTCTCTTCAGGACAATCACAAAAATGAGAAGGGTATCTAGGTATATCTCCTAACACTATCTGTAGCCCCCTGAGCAAAACTGTAATACAAATAAACAAACTGCTGAATTTCTGCTCTCCCATTTCCCGTAGTGACCCCAGATACTCTCTTCTCCCTCTCATGCTCTATTCAGAAACTTCAGAACTGAGCTAGCTGATCCTTAACCCCAATGCTGGCTCCTTCTTTCCTCCTGGCTGACTCTGCTCTGCACCTCTCCTTCCCCAGGTATAGTCTAGAAAATGAAAGAAAGGCAAGACTTCTGTTGTTTTAAGAAGTTTTTAATTTCTCCCACTGTGCAGCTCCTACCTGTCCATCCACCTGGAGTGCAGTGCTGAGCCTGCTCATTGCAACACCTATGTACCACATCCCCTCACCAACTGAGAAGACAGCATTGCATGTGGCACAGAGGGATCTTCGTGATGAGCTGTGTCAGGAAGTCAGATTAATATCCACTGGGCAGCACAGTAAGAAGGACGACAAATATTGGGCCTGATTCTCATTTACAGTCAGACTCCTTTACTCTGTCACAGTGGTATAAAGGGGACTGAGTGTAAATGAGAATAAGGTCCATTTTTTAAAAAAATCATCATTTCTCTCATGCCTCACCCAGGAATAGGCAACAAATGAGTATACAAAATGTTCAAATTGGCTGACCCTCTACATGCGTGTCTGTCTTCCCATGCATGCATAGGTGGCCATAAAAGGGAATAGTGAAATGCAATGGCGAAATGCCAGAAAACAGCCTCACAGATGCCACTACTGTCCTGAACTTACAAATCTGGAAAAGAAAACTTGACCACTTTATTTACCATTCATCTCTGTCCCTACTTCTCCCTAGATTTGGCTTGTGAACATGCTGTACAAATTGAAGTTGTTTGTGTTTTTAAATAAGAACAACTGTGTTAATTTCACCTGCATTCAAAACAAAGCAAAACAAAAACATCTGGCAAGTGGAAAGAGAAGAAGGAAATCAATAGGAAAATAAACAGTAGTTTTAAGCTTCTAAAGAGGGTATTAAAATTATGCAGATTAAAGAACAATAAAAAGCACTGAAACACCTTGATGATGTCCTTTTAGGTGCACATGTGTGGTTTTGATTCATTCACACATGCTCTAGCCAGCTATCCAACCAGATTGCAAAAAGGGTATGTGTGATTTCCCCCCTCCCACCCGACCCCCAGAAATGTTTACCGTAAAACAAGCTGAACAAGTTTGATCTCTTTGTAATGAACACTGTTAATAATTTCAAGAATACAAATACTTGCTGCTTTTCTTTTTCTCTTATACCAACACGAGCTGTAAGACATTCCATTTATTACCTACCATCGGCACTTCTAATGCACCCATTGTTGTCCTATCTCGGCACCAGTTACAAGGATTAGTAGGAAGACAGAATCACAGGTATCTGTCCAAATCATCGCCCTTTCCTTGTTTGTTGGCTTCTGTTACTCAGGAGAATGTTGCTGGGACATTCCTGCCACTCCTTTACTGAAGTAAAATCTATGTAAGGGCATGGGTCTTGCAGCATGTTCTGAACCTAACAAAATGTGGGCTCACCCTGACCTCCAGTGGCAGTGAACGACACAGCCTATGACTTTCTACCAAGAATGCTCTGGCCCTACTTGTGCGAGTTTCACCCTGCTAGTTAAAGGGCCCTGTCTCTAGCAGCTGCTGTGGCAGGCCAAGGTGGGAGAGGTATTCTGGATACGTTTCCTTGGAAACTTTAGAGAGGCTGAACTAGATCTGCAGTAAAACAGAAAGCTATTGCAGGCTGCACAGCACCACTACACTGTGCATTTTGGAGTCTGTTCCATAAATAGGCTAGCCACTGCATGCTGGGCCAGCAGCAGTTCCTGTGCTCCCTTAGCATTTAGTCTCAGGTAGAAAAATACCACAGAAGTCCATTGTGAAGGGAATGAAAGAATAAAGCACAGTCACTTGCCTCTTGCCCTGAAACCCTGGTATGTAAAATGAACAACCAACAACCCGGCAAAGGATTTCAGCAACTCTTCTTATCTGGGTATCCAGAAGCAATGATGGAACCCTGAGACTGAGCACTGCCTTGACTTCTGGGAAGCAGAGCAGGATTAAGGCACAGGCATTATAGGCCCATGTCTAGGGGCCTCAGATCCTTGAGTTATGTGGTCACATCAGAATCTCAGAATTTAATTTTAAAATCCCAGTAATTTCCCAGCACTTATGGTTGCAAAGAAAATCTCCAGAACATGACCCAATGTAAACAATGCAGAGATGTCTGCCTGAGTCTGCAGACAGCACGAAATAAGGGCTCAGAGAGAGGTAAACTGCTGCATATATCCCAATGAAGTGTTAACTCCAAGACCTGTGTTGTAGTGAGCACCTCTCCACCCACACCACCACACCAGCAGATAGTTGTGTGTATGGCAGGAGGAGAAGAGTGCAGCACGCCCAGCTGAACCATTCAAGTAGATACTGACTGCTGGGGTAAGTACTGTGGAGACTCCCCCTGCTACCACTCCTGCCTTTATAGAGGGCATAAGCTTTTTGCTTCTGCTCTCCTAAGGTAAGTGGGGAGAGCCTGTTGCCACTGCTTGGGAGCACAAGAGGGTCTCATGCTGCTGTCCTTGCTTCCCAGGAAGCCCCTGCCACCGTCACTCCCTGAAGAGCAGAATCATGGCATAGGGGTAGGATGTGGGAGCGGGCCTACAGGATGTCGCTGTGACATGGTTTGCCTAGGGTCCCGTATCGATGGATTCCAACTCGGCTGGTGAGCAGATGGCTTAGATAGGACTGGCGTGGACATAGTGTCTGCCAGCTCTGCCTTCATGGTCTGGAATTTTTTGACAGATTCAAAGTTTTATGCTGATTTGTGAAAAGCAAAACCTTTTGTGACATGGAATTCTGTTTTCCAGCCAGCCCTATTTACTGTTGCTGCAGTTTTACGTGTCTATCTTAGGTACTTCTAAGGTGCCTATTACCAGGAGGTCTAAGCGCAGTATGCATTTAATCAAAACAATCACTGTAACTCATTGTAACAGTATATTAAACATTCTGGCCAAAATGTTCAAAGATGGGTGCCTAAAGTTAGGCCCCTGACTCCATATCTATGCACCTAAACAAGAATGATTGAATGCCAATCTCACCACCCCAGCATGTATTTGTATTTGATTCCCCCATTTAGCCCTCCCCATTTCCCCTAATTCCATCCATTCAGGATCTCGCTGTCTTTTTCAAAAAGAAAATTGACAAAATCTGGTGTAACCTCCCTTCCTCCCTCATCAACCACTCCTCCCTTGTTCTTCTCAGGTTCACACTCTGTTGATGTGCCTTCCCCATGCAATACAAATATGCTTTAGACTCTCTCATCATGAAACGTCCCATCCTTAACCCAATTGCCTCTCCAACTATTGTCCCATATCCCTTCTCCTGTTCACCTCCAAACTTACTGAAAGGGCCATCTACAATCACTACCTTGAGTTCTTTTCCTCTAATTCTATCTCCAATCTGTTTTATGCCCTCTACCCTCCACTGAAACTGCTCTCTCCAAATTCCAGAGCCTACCAACTCTCCTGATCCTCTTTGACCTTTTAGTGGCTTTTGATGCCCTCGCCCACTCACTGTTTCTTGAAATCCTGTCCTCCACTGGCTTTTGAGGTGCCCTCTGACATGTTGTCTGGAGTGGCTCATGACTCTGCGTGCCTAGCTCAGGGCAGACTCTCAAAAAGCAGGGCAGAAACCCCAAACTGGTGGTATGTTCTACAATTAGATTTCACAAATCCAGAAACAGGTTTCAGAGTAGCAGCCATGTTAGTCTGTATTCACAAAAAGAAAAGGAGTACTTGTGGCACCTTAGAGACTAACCAATTTATTTGAGCATAAGCTTTCGAGAGCTATGAAATCCGATGAAGTGAGCTGTAGCTCACGAAAGCTTATGCTCAAATAAATTGGTTAGTCTCTAAGGTGCCACAAGTACTCCTGTTCTTTTTTAGAAACCCAGTAACAAGTATGAACTCCCAAAGCACTGTAACAGTCTTATCATGGAGTCACAGAGAGTCCCCTTGGGTATTGCAGTCTATCTTGCCACCCAGGCAAGCTGGAATATGTGATAGATGGTCAGTTTACAACAAAATCACAACAATATTCAGGTTACTCCCAGTCCCAAAGGACCAGTCACTTACTCCAGGTCAATTGTACTCAGATCTCAAATCAAAGGCAATGCCGGTAGCCAATCCTGTAATAAACTAACTAAAGATTTTTTAACTAAGAAAAGAAATGAGAGTTATTTACAAGGTTAAAACAGGAAACACACACACACAAGAATTACAGTCTTAGATATAAAAAGGTAATATAAGTGTCTATATAAATAGCTCTATATGTCCTTTAGGGCTATCCCATGCCAAGCAGCATGGCGATCTCTAGCTTATGTTTAGGAAACTTTGCCGCTCAGACTCCAGACAGCATAAAGATCCCAGTTTCTCCTTGTCAGGGATTTTTATCCCCTTCAACTCAGAATCCAAGCTGGTGGGATGAGTTCATGCACAGGCTGGCCCTTCCTGGAGGGAGTGAGGAATGCAATCAACAAGGTCTCTGTCCTTTGATGCTACACAATGCCTCATTTGCCTTCAATGGGCCATCTTGCGTGCAGGATGAGCACTTCACCTCAATTAATGCTTCCTTTCCAGTTTGGTGAGTTACACAATTACAAAGGTTTACAATGTAAACACTCAGTGTAAGTTTATCCCCTGGGATACAGATATAAGTAGGATTAATGCATGCAGCATCCTACAAGCATTCCATAAAGTCTAAACACTGAACACATTCTTTTGATCTGAATATCTATTTTAATTACGCTAATCCACAGGTAAGACAGACTGGCTTCCAGCTATGCATTTGTCAGTGTTCAGTGAGGCCCTGGGCTTTGGCATGAACTGGTCCCTGGTCTACCAGCATCACATCCTCCTCTCCTGGTTATCACTCTGATTGCTCCTTTGGTAGCTCCTCCTCTTCCTCACATCCTCTTTCAGTGGGCATGCCCCAAGACTCAGCCTTGATCCCCTGCTCTTCTTTCCCTACCACTTATTTTGAGGTCTGCTTATCTGAAAGCATCAGTTCAAACACCATCTTTCTGCAATGACTTACAAATCTATCTTTCCACTAAAGACGTGTCTCCCTCTGTCCAATCTCGGTATCTCAGTCTGTCTCTGTGCTATCTCTTCATGGATGTACAACTGGCAACGTAAACTCAAGATGGCTAAAACTGAGCTTTTGATCTCCTCTCCTGACACAATTTTTCCATCACTGTGGACAACACCACCACCCTCCCACAATCTGCAGGGGTCATCTTTGACTAAACATCTAGGATTTGTCCTCCATAATATTTCACAGATTCAGCCCCTTCTGTCTCTCCAGCCTGCCAATGCTCTTATTCAGGTCCTCAACATCTTGTACCTTGTTTATTATAACCTGTTCTCTAGCCTTGATGCCAGCCACATTGCTCCCTTTAAGTCCAATCAAAACACTGCTGCTAGGAGCATCTTCCTGGCTTATCACTATGACCATATCACCTTGCTCTTTGCATCCTTCCACAGACTCCACCTCATCAAACACAAGCAGCCTGTCTTTGCCTTTAGGGCCTTAACCATTTAACCCCGCCTTATCTATTGACTCCCATCTTGCATTGGCAATTGGCAAGCTGGGACTTCTGTTCGTCCGTTAAGTTATGTTTGCTTTATTCTTGCCTTGTCCTCCCAACTTAGCTTCTGCCCTGTTTGTCCATTTCATCCACCTATTATGTCCCTACTGACATGTAGATTGTGATCTCTCTGGGCATGTTACGTTCATCACATGCAAACAGAGAAGTTAGAGAAAAACATAGAATACTCCTTCTGAAAGGTTGCAACTTCAATTTCTTAAAATCCAGAACCTTAACACACAGGACCAAAATACACCGAGAAAGCAGGCTGCTTCCTAAGGCAGAAAGGCACAATTTACCCTTTACTTTAGTCTGGCTCTCTGCAGACTGACTGCAAAAGACCCAGATTGCATGCTTCCCTCCAGAGCCTCCTTGCCTGCAGGTAGCACCAGGAAACTCCTCACCCTTACAGGGATAGCCTGTCATTTTAACAAGTTTCCACTACATCAGAGGGCAGGAATTGTCTTCTTTGTTATTTGCCTGTACAATGCACAGTGCCTAGCACATTGGGATGCTGATCTTTGACTGGGATGCCTAGGGGCTACTACTTATCCTAATCATTATCACCATCTGATTTTCAGAGGTACTGAGCACTCACACCTGTTATTGGTTTCAGTGGGGGCTGCAGGCACTCAGCACTCATGCAAATCAAGTCATTTTTAATAAGTGCCTCAATATGGACTTAGGTATCTATCTTTAGGCACCAATCATACATAACTACAGCCAACTGAGGTTGAGTCTCAGGGAACAGCCTGAATTAGAGTTGCTGTCCTCACCAAATTCTGGACAGATTAGCTTGCGATTTCTCCTGTCTTTTCCAGTGTTCTCTACCTTCGGTTCAGGTATCTACTTTCTCCTCTCGTTTTCTTCTGTAGAACACTGAATGCCTTTCTGTTGTCTCCAAACAATAGCAGTGTCGATGGCCATGGTATAATTCATTGGGCACACAAGCAAGCGGTTGGCAGATGCCATGGATCCAAATGGTTTGTCATCTGGTAGGCCCCATCTCACTTAGTCCAATTATAAGTGTAACCCTTCTGCCCGTCAGAGTTGGCAGCAACAAGGGCCGGGTTCAATATCTAGGGGTTCCATTCCAATAACACAATGCAAACCGGCTCAAGCCCCCACCCAGTGACCTGGGAAAAATATATACCACCGCCGCTGGGCGCCTCCAAGAGGCAATACTTCCCCTCTCGCAAGCACATAGTCTGAGTGTAGCAAAAGTCTTTTAATAACAGAGAGAAACAATGTGGCATTATGTTGGGGAAACACCACCAACAGGATTCATAACACAACCCATGAGCAAAAACAACCCCACCCCAGGCAAATTGGGGCATGCCCTTTTCCCTTTGGTTCTTGAGTCCAGCAACCCCAAATCACCCAAAGTCCCAAAAGTCCAATGCCCCAAAAGTCTCTGTCCCTGGTCAGGGCAGCCCCAGAGTTCGAAAGTTTATCGGCGGAGCTTTACCTCCCAACCTGGGTGGAAATGGGACGGGGGTAAGAGGCACCTTACGTGATCTGAAGCTGACCGCCCCATAGCTCCATAGCGGCGCTCCGCTCCGCCAGCCGCCCCACGAACTCCTCCGCTCAGCTGCGCTCCGCTCCGCCAGCCGCCCCACGAACTCCTTCGCTCAGCTGCGCTCCGCTCCGCCAGCTGCCCCACGAACTCCTTCACTCAGCTCCACGGCCCACAAGCAGCTCCTGCCATCCACACACTGCTCCGCGTCGAACTGCTTCACCAGCCATCCCGCAAACTGCTCCACAATATGTCTTCAGGCTCCCCCACTACTTAACACAACACTCAGTGATTTCAGCTCTTAGGTGAATTCAGCTTATAGTAGGGGAGCCCCAGTGCTGGTGCACTGTCAGCCCAAAGTGAGCTCAGCAGCCTATAACTAGACTTCTAATGAAATCAAAATTAGCTCTGATATTCCACAGTGGAGAGAGGAGGAAGTGCAATCAGCATGTAAGGCCCTCACCAAGGGGCCCATGCCACCAAGTACTACTACTTGTCCCCCAGCCTCTCTCCCTTCACAGTTTTGGAACCCATGACCCTTGCCTAGCGAGTGCTACTTAGTTGATGGTGAATCCCTCCATCATAACAAAAGGCCACGTACAGTTCCAAGCACAGTTCCCATAATCAGGGTAATAACAATTTATTCTTCCTGCCCCAATAACAGAGACACTGGGGATCCCACAGCAGCCAAAGTGACCATTTGGGCAGCTATGGTCTCATTCTAGGCGTGGTGGGTGTGCCTATGCAAATGAGATCGGCCCCTGAAGTTCTTTTCCACAACTTGCCACACCTCACCACCAGATGTCAGGGTGGAGCTCATCCTGACACTGCTTACATCAGATATGAAAAGGGATCAATTCATGCCCTTTTTTTGTATGAACTTTGCCACTACCATGGCTCATGAGTCATGCTCACATTCCATCTTTGAGCTAATGGTCTGGTCAGAGACCCGAGCACCGGACTGACTGTTTTTTCTGAGAAAAGGTATTCCTCCCAGATGCTGAGTTATTAATATTACTGCATGCCTACTTAAGTCTTAGGAATCAATGTCGGCCTGGTATGCCTTGGTATAGGTTGCAGTACTAAATTGCATAGGGCTTTGAGACAGCTAATGGTTATTAATGGCCACTCTCATTGTTATACATTTGCAGAATACGGGGAGGCCTGTTGTAGTCATGGGCTGCAATGACCTCCCAGTTTTAACAGCTGCTATCTGAGCTATTTGGCTCCATGAAGTTATGATCTTTTCAGCCATTGTTCATACATGACTGTGTCTCTGTCACTGGTGTGTATTCTTGGCAGGAGTCCCATTTTAACTACAGGGGAGTATGGGAGATGTTTTTAACTTTACTAACTCCAAGCCACTGAGTGGAATGGTGTTATGTTTTGATTCGTGTTCTTTTGATGTTTTTAAGAATCCTGATCAAACACGGCTGACGAAAGCTCAGTCACTCATAAAATTTTCATAGATTGTTAAAATTTCTGTTTATTCCTGCTCTGAGGGAGATGTGGATTAAACTGGTTTAGATGATGTTAACCACATCACGACAGGACCAATAAAAATCAGGCAGAACTAAATTCAAGGCCCTGTTTTGGGGTTAATTTGCCAGTGAACAGCCTGGCACAGGACTAGGAGCCAAGAGACCTGGATTCTCTTCTGATTTTGTCATAAGGTGACCTTGGGCAAGTCACTTCACCTCTGAGCTTCTCTGTCTGTAAAATGGAGGCACTTTCCATTACAAAACATGTTAAGATCTATGGAATACTATGCATGATGACTAGCATAACTTGGGTGCTGGGCAAAGAGTCCTCCAATTCTGCTCAACGTGCCAGGTGCTTCACCACATTCACTGAGTTCAATCAAATGTTGGGACATCAAAAGTATGTGACCGCCACCATTGTGTAACCCACACTTGCACAGATGCTGAAGGAGAGACAAGTGGCATAACAATAAATTCATTCTTTCTTTTCCACTTCTTCGTGTCTATTTGCATAGTGTGCTAGATGCTGCATAGACACAGGCTATGATGTAGCAAGTGCTCAACATTTGCTTAACTGATTTACTCTATCCAAACACTAGCAAATACTTATATAGTCTCATCAAATATTTTTCTTTATATTCTTTCCCTCTCTCTCTATTTATACATGGTTTGCAGGGTTGTTGTTTTTTAAATGCTGCCATGCATAAGCCTGAACGTTTCAAAGATTTTTCCACAATAAATCTCACATCATTTTCCTGGTCAGCATGCTACTTTGCTGCTTAAGCAGATTTCAATAATAGCATTTTTATAGAGAGAAAAATAGTAAAAACAGAGGGAAACATTCATATAATCTGAGATCAAAAATAACTTTATTGGGATTTCTATAATATTCCTGTAGAATCACTTTTTACATTCTCTGTCAATGCTGCCACTCTTTCTAGAAACTTTATAGAAGCTTTGCATAGCAGATGGATGCGTATATAAGTAACCAGTTTCAAAGAACCTGCTTTTCTATCCAGGAGCCACATAAATACATTTTGCTTAGCCTTTTTACAGGATTGTTTTAGCACAGACACATTGTGTTAGATGTGGTAATTAAATCAATAAATCTTTAAAACAATTCACAGCTTTCTGATTTATCTGAGTGTATGGTGCAACATCTTGTGCTCCCATTGTGCTTTTTTGAAACATATTGCTATTCTGACAAGTTAATTATTTTCTGTGCCATCTCATTCTTACTTCCTAATGAGGCTGAAGCTTGTGTGTAGCCAAACTATTTTCAGAATGTACTTTCTGTTGTATTTTGAGGTTATTTTTTGCAATTACTTATTTTTAGTAAAGAATTAGCATTGCAGAAACTCTGTTGCTTTATCCAAAATTTTTCTGAACATATCTGCCTCTCTTGGCTCTGGAAATCAGTTGGAAACCTTGCAAGATCAAACGTCCTTGAAGATATTACCTCTCATACCTCTTGGTTACAGTGAGGCCAGTAAAAATACCACAAGAATAGTCTCTTGTACACTTTTGCTCCTGGCTGAAAATGGAAATGATGGGGAATGTGAAAATTATACAATTAATCAAAACTTTTCCAGCCCTCAGAAAAAAGTTTGTTTCAGTTCAGTTTCTGGGTGAGAGTTCAAGTCTGTTCTTATTGAATTCAAACCAATTTAAAAAGCACAAGTATGTATCTGCATTGCACCTCACTTCTCTCGGAGTCTGATCCAAAGTCCATTGAAGTTCACTGAAAGGCTCCAATTAACTTCAATGGGCTTTAGATCTAGCCCACAGTCTTTGAGTCTCAAAGTGTGGCTATAGTATATGGAGATTTCCACCCTTCAATTCTGGTTATTCAGTGGCAGTTTTCTCAATAACTCTACTGAAAAGTAAACAAAACTCTGTACAGTGGCTCCATTTTTAAGAGGAAACTGACCCCTGTGCAGAGGGTCTGAATAAGACCCATGCATCAATTAAGTCAAATAGGGCTAAAGTGGGGCTTAAGTGATAGGCAAGCATTGCGCAAGCTTACTGCACATGGGTGAATTTCACCATCAATTATTTGTCCCCAAAACCAAAACCATCAGAGTGATTCCCTAAAAAGACTATTCTTCTCTGAGCATGATTTCAGGTTACACTTTGGCCCTGCTCTGGCAGAGACACTCTCAAGCAGAGTGGAGTCCCCCCTGGGGGTTCTCCTGGAGATCTGGAGCCTTACTTCTTAAATCCCAGTATTTGCAAAGTTTTAAATTATTTATCCAAAAATGTTCTTTAACAAAATTGGAAAATGTCAAGACAAATCCACATAAAAACAAACCACAGCGGATGTAGAAAATATACTTATTAAAATGCAAATACAACTTTTTAATTATTGAGTTTTGTATTGAGCAGGATTGCTGTATATGCAATTCCGTTTTCATGATTTGTGGTAATGCTCCATCATGAGAAAAGTGGAGAATTCTTCCTCCTGCTTCTCCATGTTTTCACTGTACTGGTAAGTCAATTGTTGAAGAAACTATTCTACAATTAAATCTTTGCCAAAAAAAAGTGCTGCAACCACGATCCCAAATAATTTTTCATACATTTCACAATAGGGGAAACTAGAACCATGACATTACATAAATTATATGACACAATTATGTATTTGTGTTCTCTAATGAAATTTGTGAGATAATGGATGAGAAATCAGCAATAATTTAAAAAATAATAGTCTCATATATGGATAGTTGTTTAATAGACCTTCTTTTTAATTTCTCTCTTTTTTCTTTTCTTTCTTTTTTTATTAACATCACTCAACCTGAACAGGGATTTGTAAGTTATAGGTTCTATGAGTGTTTTATATAATGACATGCAAAATACAAATAGTTTTCCTTTCTGATCTTAATGTCATTTCTGTGTATTGTGATGCACTATTTTGGAACTATGTGATTGTCAGTCTCCATGCTTTGTTCTGAATATCAATGTTAAATGCATTGTCCTACCCAGGGATTTTGAAAATTCCATACTGACAAACATATACACATTCTAACAAGAAAGGAAACAAAGAGAATTTAACCCATAAAATCCCCTCACTTTTGCAACAGATCAATAAAACAGAAAATTTTATGGATACTTCTGATGCAATTAAGATGAATCATTGTATTGAAATCATTGGCTAGCAGAAGGCAAATTTTCCACTGGAATTAGTCCCAGTTCCATTTCAATTAAGGTCATTTTGTGGAAGCTGTAGTAAATTATTCATGTTTAGATAAGAGATCAGAGTTATGGAAGGAAAGTAGGGAGATTTTACCTTAAAAATTAGAGATATATTTCTTCACATTTTTAAGGAACCAGGTTTATTTGCTAAATGGTGTACTAAACTGTGCTTAGCAGATCTTTCTCTATCCTCAGTTAACCTATATATAGGGATATTGATATGTAACTTTCCTCATTTCAAGCATGGAACAATACTCAGAAGGTTACCATTTAAGCCAGAAAGACCAATGAGAGCATTTCACACTGAAATATGTGAGTACCACTCACTCCTACCCAATTCCAGACCAACTTAAGGCCAGTCCTAATCTTTAACACCTATTTGGGTTACGGCTTAGCTATTTTAGAGTCCACCCCTCCATCCACCACCCATTGAGACAGCCATATTCATTGGGGATGCAGTGCCAGCCCCATCTCTTTGTACAAACCGTCCTTCATTTTAAAAATGACACTTCTTGCCTCACTGAAAAGAAAATTAAGAATCACTCTATGAAGTAACAGCAAATGAATCTTGAAGTGGTGGAGAGTAGGACCCTTTGCACACAAAAAATAAGTATGATTCTTACTTGTGTGGTTGGTGCCTACCTAGCGGCACACTGGGTGTACCAGAAATGCAGATGGCTCAGATACATAGTACACAGCTAATTTTTCCTTGATTTCTTTGTCCTGAAGATTGGCATGTTTTCTGTGTTAATTTGTATTAACTTGTCACAAATCCTTCTTCTAGTAGCTCACATACTCCCTGGCCACAGTGAATGTAATGCTTGTCGAGGGTGCCAGATTTCCAGCAAAGCCATCATTTTTATAGAAGGTACAGCCTGGGGGGCAGCGGTGCAAATATCCTCATGCTGTATTTCAAAACTTACCCAAAGGGGCCACCTCTAAGACAAACAAGAGGGCTTGGTCTCTGTGCCCCTTTTCTTTCACTGCCTCTTTGCAGAAAGTTCTGTTTTACCTTACATGGGCTAATCCCATGAATAGGGGGTTAACACTTCATAAGTTCCTATTCATGGAGTTTTCTCTTCCTTCTTCAGTCAGGGTAAGGGTGTGATTTGTCCCAATGAGAAGTATCAGCGAGGGGTTAATTTTCCCAACCCAGTGGATCCCTCAGGCTCAAGTTTTCAGGGGTGGCATGAGCTGTCTGAAGACAAGTCGACTCCATACTAGCTCCCTCTTTCTCTTAGGCCTTGTCTACACTACGAAATTAGGTCGAATTTATAGAAGTCGGTTTTGTAGAAAGCGTTTTTATACAGTCGATTGTGTGTGTCCCCACACAAAAGCTCTAAGTGCATGTAGTCGGCAGAGTGTGTCCACAGTACCGAGGCAACCGTCAACTTCTGGAGCGTTGCACTGTGGGTAGCTATCCCATAGTTCCAACAGTCTCTGCCGCCCATTTGAATTCTGGATAGAAATCCCAGTGCCTGATGGGGCTAAAACATTGTCGCGGGTGGTTCTGTGTACATATCGTCAGGCCCCCCTTCCCTCCCTCCCTCTGTGAAAGCAAAGGCAGACAATCGTTTTGCACCTTTTTTCTTGAGTTACCTGTGCAGACGCCATACCACGGCAAGCATGGAGCCCGCTCAGCTCACTGTCACCGTATGTCTCCTGGGTGCTGGCAGACGCAGTACTGCATTGCTACACAGCAACAGTTTATTTTGCCTTTTGGCAGCAGACAGTGCAGTATGACTGGTAGCTGTCGTCGACGTAGTCCAGGGTGCTCTTTTAACCAACCTCCATGAGGTCAGGGGTGCTTGGGCAAACATGGGAGTGACTCAGCCAGGTCATTTCCCTTTTAAGTTTCGTCTCATGGTGATTCGTTTCTACCAGCAGTGCACGGTCTTTTAATCTGCAGCCAGCAGAAGACGATAGCCAGCAGTCCTACTGCACCGTCTTCTGCCGAGCACCCACTTGATGACAATGGCTAGTGGTCATACTGCACAGTCTGCTGCCAGCAAGATGTATAAAGATAGATGAAGTGGATCAAAACAAGAAATAGACCAGATTTGTTTTGTATTCATTTTCTCCTCCCTCCCTCCGTGAAATCAACAGTCTGCTAAACCCACTTTTGAGTTCTATCCTTGAGGTTTTGAGTTCTATCCTTGAGGGGGCCATTTTGTTTCTCGCAAAGCCACCCCCTTTGTTGATTTTAATTCCCTGTAAGCCAACCCTGTAAGCCATGTTTCAGTCACCCCTCCCTCCGCCAGAGCAACGGCAAACAATCGTTTCACGCCCTTTTCCCTGGATTGCCCGAGCAGGAGCAAACACCATGGTACAGCAAGCATGGAGCCCGTTCAGCTCACCCGAGCAGTTATGACCACTGTAAACACCTCGCACATTATTGTGCAGTGTATGCAGAACCAGCACCTGAAAGACCAGGCAAGGAGGTGACGGCAGCACAGTGATGAGGTCCTGAACACACTTTTCTCTAAAGCCGCATTCCCTCGCAATTTGGAGATCATGGTGTTAATGGGACAGGCTCATGCCATGGAATGCCAGGAAACAAGCACAGAGTGGTGGGACAGCATAGTGTTGCAGTTCTGGGATGATTCCTAGTGGCTCTGAAACTTTCGCATGCATAAGGGCACTTTCATGGACCTTTGTGACTTGCTTTCCCCTGCCCTGAAGCACAAGAATACCAAGATGAGAGCAGCCCTCACGGTTCACAAGTGAGTGGCAATAGCCCTGTGGAAGCTTGCAACGCCAGACAGCTACCGGTCAGTCAGGAATCAATTTGGAGTGGGCAAATCTACTGTGGGGGTTGCTGTGATGCAAGTAGCCAACGCAATCACTGAGCTGCTGCTATCAAAGGTAGTGACTCTGGGAAATGTGCAGGTCATAGTGGATGGCTTTGCTGCAATGGGATTCCCTAACTGTGGTGGGGCTATAGACGGAACCCATATCCCTATCTTGGCACCGGACCACCAGGGCAGCCAGTACATAAACCGCAAGGGGTACTTTGCAAGCACTGGTGGATCACAAGGGACGTTTCACCAACATCAACATGGGATGGCCAGGAAAGGTTCATGACGCTCGCGTCTTCAGGAACTCTGGTCTTTAGAAGGGATTTACTTCCCAGAGCAGAAAATAACTGTTGGGGATATTGAAATGCCTATATGTATCCTTGGGGACCCAGACTACCCTTAATGCCATGGCTCATGAAGCCGTACACAGGCACCCTGGACAGTAGTCAGGAGCTGTTCAACTATGGGCTGAGCAAGTGCAGAATGGTGGTAGAGTGTGCATTTGAATGTTTAAAGGGTGGCTGGCGCAGTTTACTGACTCGCTCAGACCTCAGCAAAACCAATATTCCCATTGTTATTGCTGCTTGTTGTGTGCTCCACAATCTTTGTGAGAGTAAGGGGGAGACATTTATGACAGGGTGGGAGGTTGATGCAAATTGCCTGGTTGCTGAATACGCACAGCCAGACACCAGGGCGGTTAGAAGAGCACAGCAGGAAGCGCTGCGCATCAGAGAAGCTTTGAAAACCAGTTTCATGACTGGCCAGGGTACTGTGTGACACTTCTGTTTGTTTCTCCTTGATGAAAACCCGCCCCCTTGGTTGACTCTAATTCTCTGTAAGCCACCTGCCCTCCCACCTTCGATCACAGCTTGCTTGCATAGGAAATAAAGTCACTATCATTTAAAAAACATGTATTCTTTATTAATTGATTATAAAAATAGGGAGATAACTCACAAGGTAGCCTGGGGGGGTGTGGGAGGAGGCTAGGAGGGAAGGAAAAGGCCACTTCAAAACTTGTTGAATGCCAGCCTTCTGTTGCTTGGGCTGTCCACTGGGGTGGACTGGTTGGGTGCCTGGAGCCTCCCACCTCGCATTCTTGGGCATCTGGGTGCGGAGGCTATGGAACTTGGTGAGGAGGGAGGGTGGTTAAGCAGGGGCTGCAGCGGCAGTCTGTGATCCTGCTGCCATTCATGAACCTCCATCAGACGCCAGAGCATGTCCGTTTGATCCCGCAGTATCCCCAGTGTTTCCTCATGTCTCCTCTGATCTTCCTGCTGCCACCTCTCCTCACGTTCATTGGCCACTTTCCTGTACTCTGCTATTGTGTCCCTCCACACATTCTGCTGAGCTCTGTCAATGCCGGACGACTGCATGAGCTCAGAGAACATGTCTTCTCGCATGCGTTTTTTTCGCCGCCTTATCTGAGATAGCCTCTGGGATGGAGGAGGGAGGCTTGAAACATTTGCAGCTGCTGGAGGAAAAAAAGGGAGTGAAGTATTTTAAAAGATACATTTTACAGAACAATGGCTATACTCTTTCACAGTGAACAACACTATTCACATTACATAGCACATGAGATTTTGGTACAAGGTCGCATTTTGCATCTTATATTGAGCCTGTGGCTTTGGTGTTAGAGATCACACATGCAGGGCCGGGCAACAGAATTTGGCTTGCAGGCAACAATGGTAAGCCATAGTCTTTCGGCTTCTGCAACCTTCATAACATCAGCCCCCTCCTTTCCCATATCAAGCAAAGCCCGTTGAGCTGGCCATTTACTGCTGCAGTTTTCCTGTTAACGTGCAGCAGCAGAAACCAAACTAACCCCCTCCCCCCATCCAATTCTCTAGGATGATCGCTTTTCCCCTCTCCCCACCTCATGGCTGGTATCAGGGAAGATCCCTGCTAGCCAAATGCGAACAGCTCAGCGCCAATGGACCCCCTTCCACTGCGTGGCTAACTGCGGGGAGGATTTCTTTTCAGCCACAGGCAAACATCCCAGTAGGAACGGGCACCTCTGAATGTCCCCTTAATCAAATTCCCCTATTTCAACCAGGTTACCATGAACGATATCACTCTCCTGAGGATAACACAGAGAGATAAAGAGCGGATGTTGCTTGAATGCTAGCAAACACCAGGACCATACACTGCCAGGCTTTGTCATGCAATGATACCAGATTACTTGCTACTAGCATGGCGTGGTAAAGTGTCCTACCATGGAGGATGGAATAAGGCTGCTCTCCCCAGAAACCTTCTGCAAAGGCTTTTAGAGTACCCCCAGGAGAGCTTCATGGAGATGTCCCTGGAAGATTTCCACTCCATCCCCAGACACGTTAACAGACTTTTCCAGTAGCAGTACTGGCCACGAATGCATGCCAAGTCCTCAGGGCTACTTAATCATTAAAAAACACTTGCTTTTATAACATGTATTATATTTAAAAAGGTACACTCACCAGAGGTCCCTTCTCCGGCTTCATTGGGTTGGGAGGGTATTTCAGTCAGGCTGATAAAAAGATCCTGGCTGTCGGGGAAAATGGTGTGCTGTGTGCTCTCCCCAAGCTCGTCCTCCTCCTCATCTTCCCAATCTGCAAAATCCTCAGCCATGGCGGAGAGTATCCCATCCTCCGAGTCCACGGACAGGGGTGGGGTAGTGGTGGCAGCCCCCCCTAGAATTGCATGCAGCTCAGCGTAGAAGCGGCATGTCTGGGGCTCTGTTCCGGAGCATGCGTTTGATTCTTTGGTTTTCTGGTACGCTTGTCTGAGCTCCTTAAGTTTCACGTGGCACTGTGTTGCGTCCCTGATGTAGCCTCTGTCCCTCATGGCCTCTGAGATTTTTCGAAATGTTTTGGCATTTCGTCTTTTGGAACGTAGTTCTGATAGCATGGATTCCTCTCCCCATACAGCGACCAGATCCAGTACCTCCCGTTTGGTCCATGCTGGAGCTCTTTTTCAATTCTGGGACTGCATGGTCACCTGTGCTGATGAGCTCTGCATAGTCACCTGTGTTGATGAGCTCGCCTGGCCAAACAGGAGATGAGATTCAAAAGTTCCTGGAGCTTTTCCTGTACATCTGGCCAGTGGATCTGAGTTCAGAGTGCTGTCCAGAGCGGTCACAATGGTGCACTGTGGGATAGCTCCAGGAGGCCAATACCTTTGAATTGCATCCACACTAATCCTAATTTGAAACAGCGATGTCGATTTCAGCGCTAATCCCCTCGTTGGGGAGGAATAATCGGTTTTAAGAGCCTTTACGTCGAAAAAATGGCTTTGTTGTGTGGATGGGTGCAGGGTTAATTCGGATTTAATGCTGCTAAATCTGATATAAACTCATGGTGTAGACCAGGCCTCAGGCTCCTTAGCTGCTGTAGGCACTGTGTTTGCAAGGGGACATCCCTGGGCCACTCCCTGAACCCTTCTCATGGGCTGCCACACCATGGAGGAGGAAAGTGACAAAGGGTTTCTCTACATGGTGCAGTAATGCTCACCAGTGGGGTTTGACTTCTAAAGCACACCAACGTGGTGCACCCTGACTAGTTTGTGTAGACTCTACTGGTGTGCACTAAAATTCCACAGTGTGTGTTAACATAATACTATTTCAAACAGTTAAGAGCACTAAGGAAATTTTAGTGCACACCAACAGAGTCTACTTGGGCCAGTTAGTGCACAGCACATTGGTGTGCATTAGACTTCGCACCCCACTGGTTGCATTCCTGCACCCTGTAGACAAACTCTAAGATAATGCAGAGAGTGTCAGTATTCATTTATCTACTGAACACTCCACAACTTTGTTGGCGGAGCAGAGCAGAGCAATGAGGAGTGGACATCCTTCCAGACTTGATCCCACACCCTCTGGCCCACAATACCGCTACATAGCTCCTTCCCAACAGAGGAAAGGCATCAGGTAAAGGGGCCCAAATGACAGAGCTGGTACTCTTGTCTCTACAGCTGCTCTGTATCACCCAGTGAATTCGGCCCTTAAACTGAAAGCAACAATGCTAAGTAGTGTCAAGAGTAAAGAAGCTTTTGTGATATGGACAAAACACATGGCAATTAGAAACTGGACAACCAGCAACATATTTCTCTGGAGTCTTTAAGTCAATGGTAAATTACCAAATTTTGTATTTAGATTTCACAGAAGTCTGAATATTGAATGTACCCAAAAGAGAAGCTTTAAAAAAATGAAATGGAATACCATGTAAATTCAAACTGGAACAGGTGCAGAGATGGGCTACTAGGATGATCTGAAGAATGGAAAACCCACCTTATGAGTGGAGACTCAAAGAGCATGGCTTGTTTAGCCTAACCAAAAGAAGGCTGTGGGGAGATATAATTGCTCTCTATAAATACAGCAGAGGGATAAATACCAGGGAGGAAGAGGAGTTATTTAAGTTAAGTGTCAATATGGACACAAGAACAAGTGGCCATAAACTGGCAATCAACAAGTTTCGGCTCGAACTTAGCCCAAGATTTCTAACCATCAGAGGCAAGGCTGGCTCCAGGCACCAGCGAAGAAAGCAGGTGCCTGGGGCGGCCAATAGAAAGGGGCGGCACTCCGTCCGTCATCAGGGCTACACGTCCGGGTCTTTGGCGGCAATTCGGCAGCGGGCCTGCAGTCTCTCTCATCCTCTTCAGCGGCACTTTGGCGGCAGCTCAACCAGGCTTGGTTTTTTATTTTCCTTCACCATTTGGGGCGGCAAAAAAGCTGGAGCCGGCCCTGATCAGAGGAGTGAAGTTCTGGAACAGCCCTCCAAGGGGCGCAGTGGGGGGCAAAAAAACCTAATTAGCTTCAAGACTGAGCTTGAAAAGTTTGTGGAGGGGATGGTCTGATGGGACTGCCTACTATGGCATGTGGCCCACTGATGACTACCAGTAGCAAAAATCCACAACTGCTGGAGACAGGACACTAGATGGGGAGAACTCTGAGTTACTACAGAGAATTCTTTCCCAGGTATCTGCCTGGTGGGTCTTGCTCACATGCTCAGGGTCTAACTAAGTATGTGGGCAAGGAATTTTCCCCTGGGTCACATTGGTAGAGACCCTGGGGTATGGGGGGAATTGCCTTCCTCTGCAGCGTGGGGCATGGCTCACTTGCAGGTTTAAACTAGTATAAATGGTGACCTCTCTGTCACTTGAAATCTTTAACTCAGCCAGAGGTTAGGGTTCTATTTCAGAAGTGGGTGAGGTTCTGTGGTCTGCAAGGTGCAGGAGGTCAGGATGATCACTGTGGTCCCTTCTGACCTTGAAGTCTATGAATCTCAGTGGTAAGAATGAATTCTAAATGGCTGCCCCTATGAATGTCCAGTTTGATTCCATTACCTATAGCAAAAACACTCAACCAGCCAGTGTATAAATACAGCTAGTGAAGTTCTATTTCAGCAAAAGGACAGAAGTGGTTTATTTTAGGGTGCATTATTATAACACCTTAATATAGTGCCAGTCAAATCAACCTCTTGTGACTGCGTATCAAGTGTGTGCAGACTACTCTGGTTTCAGACTTATAGTTTTGGGATTTTCCAGAGCTCTCTGCTGCTTGATCAAGAACACATGAGACTATAGAAGTGTCAAAGGATATCACTGGCAACATCCCAGTAGCAAATCTTTCCTTCTTTCTTGAACAGTCCATTTAATTGAACACTCATATCAGTGGCAGATTCATTGCAAAACACATTTGTCATCTTTATGCCCTTTTTAAATGAAAGTTGTAAAGTTAAATGTTTAAAAGATTTTGGCTAAAAAAATGTTATGTGAAAATGGATACCATTTACTTTCTCTAGGCTTGAGTTGGAGGAAGTTTTTCACGTTGTGGATACACTTGAATATCATGCTTTTATGAGCATTTCTATTGTTTACAAGCTGTTACCAGATGTCTGATTTACAGTCCATTTCTAAAAAATGAGATTCAAAATGTTCACTCTGTGGAGATACCTACCTCTGGAGTGTGCGCCGCTGTAATACAGGAAAGAACTAGTGAGTTAAGTCTCCCACCTTTTCCTTTTGCACCATGACAAGGACATGTTGATCACTTCGCAACTCCAGAGTTCTGCTGGTCCCTTACTGATCTTCAGAATATTGGCACTGTTTTAGGAAGAGCCGACATATGAAGACCTCTGGGCCAAATCCTGAGTCCCAATGCTTTACGAAAGCAAAATTCCCATTGACGTCAATGGGAGTTGTGCCTGATTACAAAATGAAGCACTTGGCCCCAAATGCTATCTTTGAAGGGGACTTTGTGTACAGAACACAGCTGGATCTCATGAAAAGGGTCTCCAAAACTCAGTTATATTTCCCCATCTGAACTAACGAAGGAAGCCAAGATAAGAATAATATCTCTGGTCCAGGAAGGTGAATTTAAAACTTACTTTACACATTCTGATAACATTGGCAGAGATTACAACCGTGACACTGGTCTCAGAAGAAAAACAGCACTGGGGTTCTTATAGTCAAAGTAAGGAAATTCACAACAGGTTCATCAAAGCTATATAGCATGACAGAAGTTAGCAATGGAAAAGACCTACACTATTAGGGCTTCAATCCATCTCTCCGCCAGGACAGCATTATTCCCTACAGCATGGGTGCCCAACCTACAGCCCGCGGGCCATATACGGCCAACCAGAGCATTTCATAAGGCCCACGGCCTGCTTCAACACAATATACTAACGGCCAACTTTTTCTTGTTTGCTATAATTCTGACACGTTTTATGCACTGATTTCTTTATTTTTTTTAAAGAGACAATACTGTACATAGAAACAACCTATCTAAATCTAACAAGCTGAACTTAAAATATAAATCAATAGAAGTGACTTTATATCTTATTAAAATATGTAAAATCTGTTTGGCCGGACAAGCTTATTCTTAGATTTATATGGCCTTCCTGTGAAATAAGATTGGGCACCACTGTCCTACAGTATATTTTCTAGTCTTTTGTCTCATCTTATTTTAAAGATCTTAAGTCACAAAAAGCTTCTACTCTTCCCTTGGAAGACTGTTCCACAGCCTAATGAATCCCATTGGCAGGAAATGTTTCCTACTCCTCAAACCATTTTTTCATTTTTTAAGCTAATTGATTTTAGTTTTACCCTCATGTGTTATGCTAACTACAATGGCGAGGCAAGTGATCAGCTGAGACTTTTGCATACCACATGATAGCTTGTGCATGTTGGGCTTGATACAGCTCCCATTGCAGTCAATGGGAGTTTTTCTATTGACTAATGGGATTGAAATGGACCCTTTACGGTTACTTTGTCCACTATCCATCTCCTCTCCTCTCCCCTCCCCCGCCCCCTGCTGGTTGTCCCATTCACCTACGGCATCTTGTCATAACCTGGACAGTGAGCAATTTGGGGCAAGGATTACCTTTTTGTGCCATGTCTGTAGAGCACCTAGCACTTTCCTCTCCATCCCTGACAGTTACATCTTTCAAATATTTGCAAACTGTGGACCTGTCCATGCTTTGTCATCTTATAGCCAAGCGACACATATGTAGCTCTTTTAATATTTCTTCACAAATTGATTCCTCCAGTTGTGGAATTTGTTACTCTTCTCTGAATTGCCTCCAGGTTGTCAATACCTATGATATAATGTAGTACCCCAAACTGAACAAATATTCCAGGGGTATTCCCATTAGAACCTGATTGGAATGATCATCTCACTACTCTGTGATGTAATGTTCCTTTGTGTATGCAGTCCAAAATTTCACTGGCTTTTATTATTTCCATACTGCATTGCAAATGCATGTCTAGCTTCTTGTGCTCTAACGCTATGTCTACACAGCAACTAGACACTTGCAGCTGGCCCATGCCAGCTGACTCAGGGTCAGGCTGTGGGGCTGTTTTATCGCTGTGTAGACTTCCAGGTTCAGGCTCCCCAGCCCGGGCTCTAGGACCCTGTAAGGTGGGAAGGTCCCAGAGTTTGGACTCCAGCCCATGCTTGGAAGTCTACACAGCAATGAAACAGCCCTGCAGCCCAACCCCCGGGAGCCCAAGTTGGCTGGCATGGGCCAGCTGTAAGTGTCTAGTTGCTGTAGACATAGCCTAAGGCCTGGTCTACACTTGTGGGGGGGATCAGTCTAAGTTATGCAACTTCAGCTCTGTGAATAACATAGCTGAAGTCAATGTACTTCGATTTACTTACTGTGGTGTCTTCACTGCGGTAAGTCGATGGCTGATGCTCTCCCGTTGACTCCGCCTGCTTCTCTCGCCCTGGTGGCGTACCGGAGTCGACACAAGAGTTCTCAGTGGTTGATTTATTGCGTATAGACTAGAGGCGATAAATCAACCCCCGCTGGATCTATCACTGCCTATCAATCCAGAGGGTAATGTAGACAAGCCCTAAGGATCCTATCATGGTTCATGTTCAGTATATCTGCTCCCTAGGCTCCTCTCTCCCATTGAGTATGTCATGGTTTTGGGTTATTTGTACACACCCACTCCCACACATTAAATATATTAACTTGTATTTTTATAAACTGAACCTTTTTTGTTATTTCCTGTGCATTTCTATTTTTTCAGTCCCTTTTGTTGTTTCTTCTAGTCTTTAAATGTGTGAGTGTTCCTATCCCAGCTAATTTCAATTAACTCTATGTAAAGTTTCATGAGTTCCTCTATCAAATCCAAGTAGATTACATTTATTTTCCTAGTTGATGTTCACAACAGATCCCAATTAAGTATCATTTGCAAATTTCCTTCATCCAGAGACCGCCAGCATACACCACAGACTCCACTTCACAATCTTAACTCTGCCCTGTAGGCTTCCAGCATCCCTCCCACTCAAGCTCCCCATTACCAGAAACATATTAGACTTCCCCCAGACTTCTCCCCATTCTGAAAAATCAGATTAATTCTGGCCAGCCTGTAGTTTTTTAAGCTAATGGGGGCCAAAAAAATCCCAAAATCACAAGATTCAGAATGTGAACTTTTTTTTTTTTTGGCCAACTTTTAACTGATTAGAACTTCTTGAAACTCCTTAGAAAATTCATGCTTTACTCTGAGATAATGTGCAGAGAATTTAGAACAGAGACACTGTTTTTCATACTGAAAGCAAAAGATCAAATTTCCACTTTAAGTGCAAAATAGGCTTCAAGCTTAACTATAGTGTTTCAAAGGCTCTGCCAGAATACTATTTACTCACTCTCCCAGAGCATTAATGAAGATGTTAAATAAAATCAACCCTTACATCAATCCTCACGAGACACTTACCCCACCACAATACATCACTATACACTTGCTATTTATAGTCTTGTAGCTCGTTTCAAATATATGAGTGTTCCTATCCCAGACAATATGAATTAATTTCATGTAACATTTCATGAGAACCTCTATATTACATTTATTTTTATTTTAAGATATTAGGTGCAGGTGTCACACTGTCTGGTATGGCTTACAGCTGAGAGTGCCAATCTCAGGTCAGATTGTCAGAAAACAGGGCAGACACTCTGCACCGGTGGTATATTCTATAATTAGATTTCACCAAGCCAGTAACAAATGTGCACTCTTGGATTACTTATTAGTCTTGCCATGGAGCCACAGACAGTCCCCTTAGGCTCTGCAGCCCCTCTTTACCACCCAGACAAACTGGACTTTGTGATGAAAGACATAGGTACTGGAGCAAGGGGTGTTGTCGCACCCCCTGGCTTGAAGTGGTTTCCATCATATACAGGGTTTGCAGTTTGGTTCAATGGCTCTCAGCACCCTCACTGTACAAATTGTTCCAGCATACCTGATGAAAGGTTATTAAAACCAAAAAATCACCTCACATTAGGTTACTCCAAACCCCAAGGGGCCGGTCACTTACCTCAGGTCAATGGATACTCTGGATCTCACACCAAAGACAATGCTGGGAGCCAATTTCTCTAGTAAACTAACGAAAGGTTTATTAGCTAAAAAAAAGAAAGAGTTGTTGAGAGGTTAAAGCAGGCAAAATACATTAATAGGTGAATGAAAGTCTATAAGTCCATAGCAGAGATGTAGTGATCTCCTATATTTCCATAAGTCTTTCAGGGTTACCCAAAATAAATTTGGAGATCTCTGTCCACTTGTTCAGAATTCGTCTGTCCGCCCCCGATCAGAATCCGTCAGTCCAGAGACACAGCATCACTCCCAGAGTTCATTCTTACAGCTGTTTTCCCCAGAAAGCAGTCTGGCCAGTGTTCCCATCACAATATAGGTCTGTAGATTTCCCATTGTTGAACACAATGACCCATACTATGAAGTTAGCATGCTTCTTCATTTACAGTTCTAAGGCTTCAATCCTGTTTGATGGGAAATGTAATTACAGACACACACATAATGCATTTAATTACAGCCATCCAGACAACCTTTCATTAGTTTTCATGAACAATGTGATAGCCAGAAACAATTCTTCATTAGTTTTCATGCAGTTTTACACATTAAGTAAATTCTCATACTGAGACTAACATCCCTTTTGATCTAAGGCTAACTAAATATCAGGATATACATAATATAAATTAACAAGTTACAGATAAATGAATACAATATCTTCAACATTTTCTTTTGATCTATACTAACAAATGAATTGGCTTGAACACACAATGGCCTTTTAACATTTCTTTGACATTCCCCACAAGTAAATTGCCTTGTGGCTTTAGTTGGCTGCCAGCGTCACAGCAGGGTTGGCATTTTATTTTATATTTATATACCACACAATACAATGAACCTCCTCTTTTGATTTAAACTTCCTGATGCTTAAAGTTAAGTATGTGCCTAAGTACTTTTTATGGATCAGGGCCATAGTCACTTATACCTGTGGAAAGTGAGTGCAAAAGAGGGTGTAAAAAACTACCTTTCTGATCTGGAGCATTTTATATTCAATTTGCAGAAGTTTAAATCACTGTGCAGAATCCAGGGCAGTAAAGAACCAGGATCAATGTGTGCAATGTAAAGGAGCTGAAAATTTTAACCTTCATCAAATAAATTATTGTATTCCTAATAGGACATGTCTGGGAGATTAAAGAATAAAGAACAAGGAGAAGAGAAACATGCCAAAAGTCATGACTTACCGGTAACTTAAAATATACTAATTTTGAAGCCACTAGGAAATTTCATTCGCCCTCCCCACACCTGCACCTCCACCCGAGAAGCACCCAGGAAACTATTTTTTGTTTATTTTCCTTGAAAGTTGATTTGTTCTGTTCTCTAGTTCTGTGTTCTCACTGGTTAGGAAATAGGAGAAATTAACTTGTTTGAGTCTAAAAAAGATGGGAAGCATCGCTTTTAACTGTTATGTTTCCTAACAGATATTCTGAGCTCTATGCTGCCTGAGGCGAGTCCTAGAAAGAACAGGAAGGAAAAATGTGTGAGAGAATCTGGCACAAAACTCAGAATCTTAAGACTACAACCTCATGAAAATAGGAAGTACTGACAAGAAAAAGTTGGCCAGAGCCATCACCACAGGTTCATGACATTGCCACCTGCATGATGAGAACAATGGTTCCAGAACACCCGTTTCACACACCAGAGACCTAGCACTCTATACAAATCTCAGGTGTTGTTCATATTCAGTAAAACAAAATTAATAAGCAAACTACATTTACTAACAACATAAAATCCCATGAGCAAATAGCAGCTTTAGCCCTTTAATTAGCTTATAACCCAACACCAGCATTAAGACAACTCTTCTCTTCTCTAGTTCTCACTAACTGTGAGAGCAATGCGCAGATTAGTTGGGTTTGTGTGTGTGTATGTATTATATATATATATATATATATATATATATATATATATATATATATGTAGTGTGATAAAGTTCCTTCTCTACCTTGGTGTATTCTGCGCTTTCTGGCGGATTTGCTTGCCTCAGAGATTCATGGCAGTCCTCAGTTTGGCTCCTTCTGTTAGTGGCACAAACCTGCCATTCACTTGGCTAACCTCATCCCTGGCCAGCATGGGGAAAAGGAGGAGAAAAACCCCGTCTTAGCATGTCCAGAACTGCTTCCACCTTTTCCAAGTGGGTCTCCCAGCCGGGCGTATGGATAGTCATGTCATCCAGATACGCAGCTGCATAACTGGTATGGGGCCTCAGAAGCTTGTCCATAAGACGCTGGAAGGTGGCAGATGCCCCATGCAGTCCAAAAGGAAGAACAGTATATTGAAACAGATCCTCTGGGGTAGAGAATGCTGTCTTTTCTGTCTCATCTTTTGGCAAGGGGAATCTGCCAGTATCCCTTTGTTAAATCAAGGGTGGTCAAAAATCGGGCATCGCGCAGGCGGTCAACTAACTCATCGATATGGGGTATGGGGCATGCATCGAATTTGGATATCTTGTTCAGCCAGCGAAAGTCATTACAAAACCTAGTGGTGCCATTGGGTTTGGGCACCAACACCATCGGGCTCGACCATTGACTGTGGAACTCTTCGATGACCCCCAGCTCCAACATCCTTTTTATCTCTGTCTTGATCTTCTCCCTTTTTGCCGCTGGGACCCAGTAGGGCCTTAAAGTTACCTTTGCCCCGGGGTCTGTGATCATGTGGTGATATGCTTCGGTGGTCCGGCCTGGTTTGGTTGAAAACACGTCCTGGTACCGGTTGATCATCTCAGTTACCTCCTTCTTCTGGTTCAGTGTCAGATCAGTGGATATCCTGATCGGCTCCTGTAGGTTATTTCCCTGGATTGGGGTCTCTTGGGCCACTACACATGCCTCTCGCTGGTGCCAAGGCTTTAAGAGGTTAATGTGATAAATCTGTTCTTGGTTCCAGCATCCTGGCTGCTACACCTTGTAGGTTACTTCCCTGACGGGTTCAACCACCTCAAAGGGCCCCTGCCATTGGGCCAAAAGCTTGCTTTCTGCCGTGGGTACCAACACTGTCACCCGATCCCCTGGTTGGAATTGTCAGACTTTTGCCTGGCGATTATAATGGGTTCGCTGGGCCTTCTGCGCCTTTTCCAAATGTTCCATACGATAGGGTGACCCGGGCAATCTGCAATAATGTTCAATTATACTTCTCCCCTCATTGGGTTCCTCTTCTCAGATCTCTTTGGCGATATCTAATATGCCACAGGGGTGGCACCCATATAATAATTCAAAGGGGAAAACCCAGTTGAGGCCTGAGGTACCTCCCAGATGGCGAACATAAGGTAAGGTAGTAGGGTATCCCAATCCTTCCTGTCCCGACTTACTACCTTCCTTATCATAGCCTTGAGGGTTCAGTTAAACCTTTCTACCAGCCCATTGGTCTGTGGATGATATACTGAAGTTCTCAGAGTATGTATATGGAGCAAGTCCTTCATTAGCTTTGACATAAATGTGGTTCCTTGGTCTCTTAATATTTCCTTTGGTAGCCCCACTCGGGCAAAGATCCCCACCAGCTCTTTGGCTATCATTTTAGAGGCAGGGGGATGGCTTCTGGGTAGTGTCATGGAGTCACCGGGCAATGCTCTGGAACTACTCCATATGAAGCCAGTCAGGACTCTGGGGGAGCCTCCTTTTTCTGAGCAGACTGTTGCCAGGGCAAGAAGATTACACAGCTTCCATCTTCCTGGGGCTGACCTCGGACCAATCAGCATCCCCTTCTCACACTGTGCGCTTCCCACAGCAAGTCCACACAGGCAGGGCTCCTGGGGAAGCCAGAGGGCCCTGCACCCCAATTCCGCAGTGGGATGTGACTCTCAGCCAGCCAGTAAAACAGAAGGTTTATTAGATGACAGGAACATGTCTAAAACAGAGCTTGTAGGTACAAAGAACAGGACCCCTCAGTCAGGTCTGTCTTGAGGGGCAGGGAGGCCAGAGCCACATCTAGGCCTCCCTCCATTTCCCCAGCCACTCTCCCTCCCCTCCTCTGGCCTTTGTCTCTTTCCCAGGCCAGGAGGCCACCTGATCTCTTTGTTCTCCAACACCTTCAGTTGGCACCTTTGCAGAGGAGGGGCCCAGGCCATCAGTTGCCAGGAGACAAGGTGTCAGCCATTCTCTGTGCAGACACCATCACACTGGCCCTCTTGGGCTCTGCAACAATAACACACCCTTATCCCACCACCTAGATACTTAAGAACTGCATAGGGGAAACTGAGGCACCCACACAGTATTCAGAGAAAACATTAAGAACATTCCCACTTTGTCACAGGTAGCAAGTAGCATAATCCAGAACGACAAGTATATATTGGTGGCCCCAGGCCCTCTTATCCAGGGGTCCCACTAGGTCCATGGCTATTCGCTTGAAGGGGACCTCTATGATGGGAAAAGCAACTAAAGGTGCCCTCAAGTGAGGATGGGGACTGTGCAGCTGACACTCTGGGAAGGAGGCACAGTATCCCCACACTTCTTCATGTACTCCGGGCCAGAAGAACCGTTGTAGGAGCTGTGCCAGGGTCTTTTCTACCCCCATTGCCCCCAAAAAAGATGACTATGGGCAAGGCTTAATACAGCATTTTGGTGTTTTTGAGGTACTAGAAGCTGCTGTGCCTTCTGCCCCTGTACTGGTGCAATCCGGTACAAGAGATTCTTTTTCATAATGAAGTAGGGTCCTGGTCCCTGGGTTTTCCCTTCCACAGGGACCCCATCTATTTCTGTCACCTCCTTCCTAATGTTGTCATACCTTGGGTCTTCAGCGTGGTCCCGTCCAGAATTATCTCTCCCAGGGCTAATCTGCCCAAGCTCTAGGGGGCCAGTCTCTGTTGCCTCTCCTGGTTCAAAGACATTAGGGTGGGGGGTCAGAGTCGGACGCTTCCTCCTCGGGGGAAGCCTCCTTTCCAGCTACCCTGGTCCGCCTGCCCACAAGGGCGACCCTCTGTCCCTGGGCCAGGATCTAGGTCCCCCAGGCCTTAGCTGCCCTTCTTTCCCTTTTCATCTTTCTGCCCTGCCTGGGAGTAGAGAACACACCTGGGGATATTTCAGAGAAGATTGGGGGTTGACAGTCTACTGTGGATGTCTCCCTAACTTCAGGGTTTCCCCCTTTCTCCAATCCCCATACTGGGAGTAAGTCTCTGAATCTTGGGAAGTCCCTCCCTATGATCACCAGGTATGGGAGTTTAGGGACTATATCTGCTGCTACCTCAGTGGTATTCCCCTGGATTTCAATTTTTACTGGGATGGTGGGGTAGTAACTAACTGTCCCATGGACGTATGTCACCCCGTGTGCTTTGCCTGCAGCAGCTGACTATGTTTCACAAGCTTCCTTGAAATAAGCGTGATCGCACTCCCTGAATCAACCAATGCCGTGGTCTCTGCCCAATTTAGTTTTACTGGTCTGGTGTACATATGCGGGGTTAGTGCGACCCCCAACAGGTGGATTAGGGAGCATGGGTCTGCCCAGTTCCCCAGGTTACAGTGCATAGGCTCCTCAGCATTGGGACACTGTGCAGCTATGTGTCCCCACTCCCCACAGGCGTAACATCTGTTTGGGGCCCTAGGCATTCCCCGGTCTCTTGGTTTGGGCAGTCTAATGACACTATCCTCTTCCCCCTCAGTACTCTGACTCTTTGTGGCCTCCGATGGGCCTTCAGCCCCTCTCTTTTTCCACCTGGACTCTCCTGGTGGCCCAGTTGCCCGAGCTCTGGGGCTTGGGGATGCTAGTTTAACCCAGGGTGCCTCTTCCTTAACTGGTTGGGTGAGCTCCCTTGCCATCCTTCTCCTCTCTACCAGTGTGACAACCTCATCATAGGTGGAGGGTTCGTTCTGGCTTACCCAGGCACAAAGGTCTGACAGTAGTCCTCTCATATACCGGTCGATGATCAGAACCTCTAATATCTCCTCTGGACTCTGGGACTCCATTCATAACCACTTTCGTGCAAGATGGAGGAGGTCATATAATTGAGACAGCGGGATTTTGTTTTCCTGGTACCTCCACTCATGATATTGCTGGGCCCGCACTGCAGTCATTACCCCAGATCTGGCCACGATCTCTGCTTTCAGCTGGGGGTAATCTGCCGCTGTCTCTTCAGGCAAATTATAGTAGGCCTTCTGGGCCTCCCCACACAAGAATGGGGCGAGGATGCCAGACCACTGTTCTCAGGGCCAGGCCTCCCGCAAGGCTGTCCTCTCAAATGCCAGGAGGTATGCCTCTACCTCCCATATCATTTTCTGCAGCCAATTGCTGGCCCGTATGATCCACGTCCCATCATGGCCGCGGTTCAGCTCTGTAAGGGCCTTTACCTAGTTTACCAGTTCCCACAACATAGCACGGTCTTCAGCAGCCTAGTCCATCAGCAGGCCATTAGTCTCTTGCCGCAGCCACACTGCATCCTGTTGGGTGGCTGCCTGGACATGGGTAGCCTCCTGCTGGGCAGCCGTGGCTTCTATCAGTGCCTGCACTATGTCATCCATTGTGGTGGTGAGGGGAAAAAAAACCTCTCCTTTTTTTAACACCCTTCTTCCACCACGCTGTGCACCTAGATCCCACTGCTGACACCAGTTGTGATAAAGTTCCTCCTCTGCCTTGGTGGGTTCTGCGCTTTCTGGTGGATTTGCTCTCCTCAGAGGTTCACAGCAGTCCTCAGTTTGGCTCCTTTTGTTAGCGGCACAAATCTGCCATTCACTTGGCTAACCTCATCACTGGCCAGCATGGGGAAAAGGAGAACAATCCCCACAGTCTCTGCTGGCCTACCTAATGGGTCGGGGGTCAGGCCAGGGACCTTCCCCTCTGGTGGGACCCACAGTCCGGATCAATTCCTCTTATATCAAATAGGAAGTTGAGAGGATCGGGGGAACCCGGTCTCGCCCTCTACTCCAGGTTCCAGCCTAGGGCCCTGTGGATTGCAGCTGTCTATAGTGTCTCCTGTAACAGCTGCGCTACAGCTACAACTCCCTGGGCTACTTCCCCATGGCCTCCTCCCAACACCTTTGTCCTCACCACAGGACCTTCCTCCTGATATCTGATAACTCTTGTACTTCTCAGTCCTCCAGCAGTACTCCTACTCACTCTCTGCTTCTTGCGTGCCTCTTGCTCCCAGCTCCTCGCACGCACCTCACTAACTGAAGTGAGGTCCTTTTTAAAACCAGGTGCCCTGATTAGCCTGCCTGTCCTAATTGATTCTGGTAGCTTCTTAATTGGTTCCAGGTGTCCTAATTAGCCTGTCTTAATTGGTTCTAGCAACTTCCTGATTGTTCTGGAACAGCCCGTTATCTTACTCAGGGAAAAGGGATCTGCTTAATCTGGGGCTAATATATCTATCTTCTATCACTCTCCCATAGTCATCTGGTCTGACCCTGTCACAATAGATACATGTATGACTATAGGGATGGGATGGGCTTCTTTCTACTCCCAGTTGTTTGAATTTACAGCCTAATCTTCAGGCCCAGATTAACCAATGTACACTCTGTGCACTTGCAGAGAACTCCTGATCTCAGAGAGGAACCCAGTCAGGCAGGGCCAGTCCTAGACTAAATGGCATGCCAGATGAGGAGCATCTTCAGCACCACCCCATTTTAACTTCATTTGTTAAACTTTTGAATACCTTATTTTTATTGTAATTGTAGCCCATTTCATGACTTTGATGCATTATTTGCATGCATGATTTATTCCTGTCATATGAGACAATAACTTTGCAACTAGGATCCATAAATCTGTATTTATTCATGCCATACATAAGCAAATAAATAAATTAGTTTCCTCTAAGCTTATAGAAACTTTTTAATTTTAAGAATAACTGAAATGTACTAACATCAAGAAATTGAACTGTGCACCAACACTGGATGGACCAGTATTAAATAGTGTTACAGTAGGTGACAGCTAGAATGTTAACCTTAGTCCTTTAATTCAAAAGGTCACTTTTCTCACCTTTGCCTTTGCAAATTGAAGCACAGCATCAGAGACATCCAAAGATTGGCCAATGGCATTTTCAGGTGATAAAATAGCAAGCAATGTCAGTCTCTCACTGGCCATCATTAATCAAAGATATGTTTTAATGAACCTGAGCTTCGAAAAGCTGCGCTCACCACTCACAATTGTGACTGGCAACGTGAGCAGAATCCTCAAAGCTATCCACACATTTGGAAAATAGTCCTTCAGCTTTGCATCATGAATGAATTGGAGAACTTGGAGTGGAGAGTGTTTCCCATGTAAAAATGTAAAATGGCAAAATGTAACGGATGTTGTCCAATTCGACATAGAGGTCTTTATCATTGACATCTGAACATTCCCCATGTGTCAGCATCTGGTGAAGGTCTGTACTATTGTTCAAGAGTGTTTTCCTGTCTGCCAGCAGTTTACTACGGTCATACAAAACCCCACTGCTCTTTTCGTGGTGTTTCTTTTGTCCAAACCTTTCTTCTATGGACACTCAAACAGTGTCAATGAGCAAGCCAAAAAACTCTCTCTTGAATTTTTCTTCCAAGCTTCCAATTACCTCATCTCTGCCCTCATAACCAAACTGTCTCTTCTTCCAATGAACATGAGTTTCCTTGAAGATAGGCTCAACTCCTAAGGTTTCCGCCATTTCTTTGGCAGCAGTGATGGCATCTTCAAATCTGTTGTCTCTGTACGCCACAACAAAATCAAGGCAGCTTCTCATCAAAGAAATAGTGATTGCACTGTCCATCAACTGAGTTTGTAATGCCTTGCTTACAATGTTTACATGGAACAGGATATCATTCCAAACTGCAATTGAGACCAGAAATCTGAAGTCAGTGATCTGGTTTGCCAGGCTTTGCGCCTTGTGTCAAATTCCAGCCTCGGCTTCACTCGACTGTGTCAATTCCATCAAGGCATCGTAAACCTCAGTCACTTGGTACCTCAGTCACTTGGTCACACTGTCAATGCAGCTCTCCCAGTTAGTGTCACTTAGCATCTTCATGGTCAGATTTGTAACATTGTCTATGAGGATCTTCAACCTGATAGTTGATGCTGAAAACAGGATGTATGTCCTTTGCAGTACTCCAAAGAGAGATACGGAAGATGATGCTGCATCTGACACAACCAGATTGAGGGAATGGCAGCCACAAGGCATGAAGAAAGCTCTTGGATTCAGAGCAAGAATCCTGGCCTGGACACCACTGTTTCTTCCCTTCATGTTCACACCATTGTCATAGCCTTGGCCGCAGCAGTCCTGAAGCTTTATTTTATTCTCATTCAAAATTTTCATAAACAGTTCTGTTAGGCCTTTTCCAGGAGAGTCGTCCACAGACCAGAAACAGATAAAGTGTTCCTTTACTTGGATACAGCCATCCTTGTAGTTAACAAATCTTACTGTAAATGACATCATTTCACTATGACTAAGTCAGGAGTGCAGTCCATTATTACGGGTTTGTACTTTGCTTTGCCAAGCTGCCTCAATACGTTATCAAGCACCTTCCTTGACATAAGGTCAATTATTTTTTTTAATTGTTTTGCTGTAGTAATGGTCCATACATTCTGTATGAACTACTCGACTTAGGTGCTTACACATGACATTGTCGTATTTCCCAAGGAGCTCTACCAAACCTAGAAAATTGCCATTATGTTCAGTGACAACTTATCCGATGAGCCCCGGAAAGTCAAATGATTCTTTGCAAGGAAGGGGGTAATTGAGATTAGATGCTTAAGCATGTTCCTCCAGTTTCCACATTAATAATGCACTGGTTTTCTGTGTCTGTACATTTATTCAGCTTGAGCCTGGACTTGATCTCCATCCATTTGGAGTAGGCCGTAAAATGGTCAGGTGAATTTTCATGTTGCTTCAGAGCATCAGCTAAGTTATGCCAGTAACTGTACCCAGAAAGTACAAGTAACTATTTGGCATTCTTGTCAAATATTTTGCAAAAAAAACAGAACATTTTTTCAGTTAATTTCAAGTAAACTAGCCAACACTGATTCAGTTTCTTGCCATTCTTGAGCCCTCTTTTGCTGTGTGACTCTGAGAGGTGTCACATCTGCTCATTTACTGGAAACATCATATCCTCGATTTTGCGTTGGCTGTTCAAAATGGTACGATCAATATTGGCAGAGTTTAGGATAGCTGGCCATAAACCAGGATCTGATGTATCTATTTGTGGTGTGCAATTTTTCTCGCTGCTGTTTCTGTCATCATGTGAGTCTGATTCTTCTTTATCATTTCTCTTCTTTTCATGTAAACCACATTTTCCTTTGTCATTACTCTCCTTTCCATGTGAGCCACATTCTTCTTTATCATCACTCTCCTTTACACTGTCAGAAAAACTAGACAATTCTCCATCACTTTCCATACATTTCCATTTCTTATCTTCAGGTAAATCTGCTAGTTCCTTAGTAATAGGACTTCCATCTTTACGATTCACTCCTCAATTTCTTCTGTTCTGGGACGATTGCTATTGCCTAAAGTCCAGTATATGTTGTTCTGTTTCAGATATTTTCCCATCAAATATTCACCTTCTTGCAAACTAGATCGCAATTGAGCTTTTCGCTTCCTATACTGAGCTCCTGAAGGCTTCTTCGGGGGCATCTTTTATTTTCTCTGTGGGGAAACAGACAGTATTAAGGAGAGCAAAAATCTATGTTCTGCCATCTTAGAAAGTCATCAAACATTACGTGTTAAGCATGGCAAAAGAAGTAACAGTATTTCTTTTATATAGAACCGTAGACAGGGGTTTGATAGATATCTCTGGCATCTCATTAAATATGTCCTTTATTAGTTGCTACTTACACTTTTCAAGTCTTAAAACACAAGAACACCTTCACAGTAACACAATAAAACAAGGTTCATAATATCATGGCTGGGCTGTCACTTCACTTCAGTTTGTTCTTTTATCTCACTGACTGACTGGCGACACCCTGCCCCGTATATACCTGTGAGGGCATGGCTGACAACATACAGAGGGTTTGAGGAAAATGTAGTTCTCAGAAAGTCTGGAAGGTTACACGGGATTCTACAATGGTCCAGAACATTCAAGGAGGTTAGCAATAAATGAATCCACATATGGAATACCTGAAACATGTTATTTCAAACATTCTATTTTCCCTTTTGTCGCTAATAACAAAAACAGCACCCTGAGCCTGGCGTCCCCCCCCCCCGCAAGCCTGGCGCTCCCCTAAGCCTGGCACCCCAAGCTGTTGTCTGGGTCACTTGCCCCTAAATCCAGCTCTGCAGCCAGATTTGGGCTTAGGATTGCTACCTGTCCAGTTTTCAATGGTCCTAGCCAGTTTTCTTCCTGCATTGCTGGGTTTTTTCCTGCGTTGTCACTGCGGGAAAAGAATCAATGATTAACTCAAGGAAGTGCCTGGTATCAATCAAAAATGATCCAACTACATAGCTAAAAAGAAGAGAATCCCCTAGATCCTTTTTCTCCTTTTCCTTTACACTTCTCTGGTGCTACTACACATATTGGGCAATTCTCAAATTGTGTGAATTAAAGGATCTGAGAACATCCACTGTACTTGAGATATGTCCACCCCAGAGCTCACCTCAGTGCTTTGCAATGTACCCACTAGCTACCCACAGGGGAGCAATGATGCCTGAAGGCCCCAACTCACCTTCTTATTTATCACATTAGGTCACTGTTGATTAAGGCACATCCTCTTTTGAGGAGCAGAGTGTGCTGCTACCACAGAAATTCCAGCTTCTTCCATCTCAAGAAGCATATTTGGTTAGGGTCCAGAGTTCAAACCAAGATCTCCTGCCTAACAATGCAGAACACTACTACTGGAAAATCCTTTTAGAGGATTCTTAACGAGATAAAAAGCCATGTGTCAGGAGAAAAGGAAACAGGAGTAGAGGCGGCAAGGAAAGGGTAAAAATGAGGACTTTGAAGAGAGCATAAGATAGAAAAAAGCTACACACTAAAAAATAGCCTAAAGGAGAGCAATTCTATACAATTATTGTTATCCCAGTTCTACTGTGATGGTACCTGCAGTCAGGGATCAGGGCCTTATTGTGGAAAGCTATAGATATATAATAAAAAATAATTAAAAGACAGTCCTTCATCGGCTTACCAATAAGAATATACATTCATGCACATTCAAATGCACACTCCCAGAAGGAAAGAGATAAATCCCTCAGTCAACCTTATACAATTTCATAACTCTGGCAAGATGATGAAAGTCCAGTGATGTGTTCTCAAAAAATGCACAGGTCTGGGTTAGTTCCTAATTAAGTTTAGGTGGCTGCCAAAAAAGTGATCGTGATTTTTTGTTGTTTTTAACATATAAAATTATGTTTTGAAAACTGATGCAGAGCACCGTGACAGTTAACTAGACATGACAATAGCTGCCAGCTAAAGGGATCATAATTGGTCTCCCAAGCCTAAAGCGGCAACACGTGTGTCACTCTCACTGGGATTCTTTCACATTCTAGCTCCTCTTTTGGGGAAAAGGCTGAGCAAGCTAAGTAAATGATCTTACACTGAACTAACTTTGGGTGAGAGCCAGAAAGTAATAGTTTCCCCAGTATTACGGGTAATGCCATGCTAATTAACTGTGCAGTTTGCCTGCTAATGGTTAATAGCCGATGAGATATTGTTTTCTTGTCTGTCAGATGTTATCCGTTCAAGGAGGAAAATATTTTGAAGGTGATTTCATTTATGGTTTCAGCACATTCTAAGTGAACAATCTGATTTCCCCACAAATGGTATTGTGTTGAATAACACAATTGACAAGGCTTCATAAATCCTTTTCCAACTTCATTTCAATTGCCGTTTTGGATTCTTTCGTTTCTATTAAACCAGGTAAATAAATAGAGTGTACTGGCAAGTTTGAACTATGACCCATGGCACAATCTCCAATGCACTGGCACAGATGGAATTCTTGCAGATCACAAATCTGCAAAAAGCATGTCTGTGTATTCCAACAAAATGTCATCGCACTGCTGAAAGAATCCATATTTATACTGTGCATGGTGTATTACAACACTGATTGGAACGGGCAGAATTTGAAGCAACAGACCTAAAAAATAGTGTTCTCCCTTTGAATTTCTTTCTTTCCAAGCAACAGAATCACAAAGTACTTAAACTAATGTTTTGTAAGATAAAATTAAAGATCTTTCTTTCCCTTTCCCTCTTTGCAGGCTAGAGAATCACACCCTAGATCCTAATTCTGTTATTTATGGTAATACAATGATCTTCCACTGACCTCCTTAAATGAATAATCCCACCATAATCTCAATTAAAAGTTAAAGTGAATTCTGAAATAGCTGTTTCACTTTCCAATGTACAGCCCTAGCTGACCTCTAATAAGCTAAGTGATTTATGGAAAATAAAAATAGAGGTCTCCTTTTGCCTAATCTTTTCTCAACTATTGTCCGAACAAAACTGGTTAGGAACACAGTAGACCAGCAACAGGTCTATATACTCACTGCAGGGATCAGTTCATGAAGGTATGCACAATCTGTACCCTGCAATATAGTCACCAGTGTTCAGAAAAGAGGTAGAGGACTCACATGGAAGTTTGAGTCTGATTAACTCAAACCCCAATGGGCCCTATCTGCTACCTCATAAGAACATAAGAACGGCCCTACTGGGTCACACTAAAGGTCCATCTAGCCCAGTATTCTGTCTTCTGACAGTGGCCAATGTCAGGTGCCCCAGAGGAAATGAACAGAACAGGTAATCACTGACTGATCCACTCCCTGTTGTTCATTCCCAGTTTCTGGCAAACAGAGACTAGGGACACCATCCTTGCCCATCCTGGATAATAGCCATTGATAGACCTATCCTTCATGAATTTATCTAGTTCTTTCATGAACCCTGATATAGTCTTGGCCTTCAAACATCGTCCGGCAAAGAGTTCCACAGGTTGACTGTGAGTTGTGTGAAAAACCACTTCCTATTGTCTGTTTTAAACCTGCTTCCTATTAATTTCATTTGGTGACCCCTAGTTCGTGTGTTATGGGAAGGAGTAAATAACATTTTCTTTACTTTAACCACACCAGTCCTGATTTTGTAGACCTTTATCATATCCCCCCTCAGTCGTCTCTTTTCCAAGCTGAAAAGTCCCAGTCCATCTCTCCTCATAGGCAGCCGTTCCATACCCCTAATCATTTTTGTTGTCCTTTTCTGAACCTTTTCCAATTCCAATATATCTTTTTTGAGATGGGGCAACACATCTACACGCAGTATTCAAGATGTAGGCGTACCATGGATTTATACAGGGGCAGTATGATATTTTCTGTCTGCTTATCTATCCCTTTCTTATGATTCCCAACATTCTGTTCGCCTTTTTGACTGCCGCTGCACATTGAGTGGATTGTGTTATCCACAATGACTCCTCCACTAGACTCTTATTCTATGCACCCAGGAAAAACCTGGAAGTCCTGAGCTACGTCCCACAAAGACATCTATGATAAGATGAAGTGGTCCTGGGGCTTTCTCAGGGAGTTTTTGCAGGTGGATGGGAAAAGCCAGCTGTGGCAGGGTATGAACACAGGTGTATAAACTGCCTTAGATCATATCTGCCAAATACACACAACCATGAGTTGAGGTTCAGGTATGTGTTTGACTCTCAGACTCACCAGGGTTTCAGGCACATGAAAGCATTTTGCCTAGCCCTGTTGTGCAGGCAAGATGGGAATGTGACTCACAATGTTTGCCTTTTTACACAACATCTGTGAGCAGCTCTTTCTTGTGCATACTTATGTCAACAAGTGTGCAAAGAGGCACTTTAATTTGATGTTTCACTGTCGTTATAGAGGGACACAATTTCAGCAAAGAGATGGCATTTACTGTGTTCTGTACACCTGCAATCTACGTTCAGGTTCATTTTTCAATTCTGCTACAGTAAAAGAGTCCAATAGGCTTACAAATCTGCATACTACTACTACATTTTAACACACAACTAGGAGAATAACCAGACAAAACACCCTGCATTGCATAATGCCATTCGTTTTAAGCAAAACTCCCTACTGACATCAGCATGGAGTTCTGCTTAAACACTGATGTCAGGATACTGTCCCCAGTATGTGCATCAAGTGTAATGCCGGCACAGAATTTCCCTACTAGCTCTTGAGCCATCTCTCTCTCTCTCTCTCTCTCTCCTCTGAGTTTATGGCAAAAGGGATGGACTATTTCTTATGGACTGGCTTATAATGATGAAAAACAAATATGTTCCATGGAAACTTAGAGAGCTCTTGGCCGTCCTGAATCACAGTAAATCTAGAAGTCTCCACCCTTTTGTTTTGTGTAGGAGCCCCAACTGGAACTGACTAAAACAAGCATTGGCACCCCCCGCTACTTTTGGCTAACTTGGTCAACAGGGTGTGGGTAGCCCCAAAAGCTTAAAACTATTTTTTTAAATGAAAGCACCCCTAAATACTATCATCAAATTGCTGTTTCAATGCCAGGTACTATGGAGTATCAGAAACCCCTGATCCAAAGATATCCAGAGATTTCAATCCCTAAGGGAGTGGAGGGAGAGAGAAGGGAAAGATTTTGCTTACTGGTTCCCCCAACATAAGCTTTAAAAGCTGGAACTGCATTAGATAAAGAGGGAGTGATGAATCACTGGACTGTCTGCATCACTGGAAAGAGAGATTCTGGGGCAAAGGCAGAAGAGGTGTGGCTAAGCCCTGAGGACATCTCTGATAGTGCTTGCAGTATTTTCAGGAAGATTTGGTACAGCCAAAATATTTTGGACTTGGGGAGAGATTAGGACCTCCAGACAGTAACTATTCCAACAAAAGAAAGGGTTTGCTACTGGACCTTCTGGATCTTAATATCTATTCTGATCCTCACCAAACTTTTCCATGCCCTCACCTTACCTCCTTACCAAACTCCCCCGTTGTACGGCTTTCTTGCTGCTGCAGAATCAGGCCACTTATTCTGAAGACATTTACCCTTCCTGCTCTCATTCTGCCTTGCCATTTTACTCCAGCTGTGTCACAGAGGTGTTGACTCTGATCACTGTTTCCTTTACAGCAGGTAGATAGTGAAACTACAGTTTTAAAAAACATTATTTTGTTGATTTTTCCCAAAGATCAATATAGAAATTCATATAGAAAATCGAGGACCAGATTCTCTGGTATGATCCTGCTCCTTTGTTCCACTGATTTTTTATTCTATAAATGCTGTAGGCACATTTGTTACAATCTGGGTGTGGGGGGAAGAGTTCAGGTGGAGTGGATTAAAGAGGTAGTAGATTTTATAAGAACGAAAGCGGCGAGACGAAAGAAGAAAATGACTGTAGGATCTGTCCCTAAATCTGCTCTGATGTAATTGTGTCATAGCAATGATGTAGCAAACACTGATGGAAAACATAACCACAGATTATCAAACAAATCTTTAGTTTATTTTTATTTTCATCTTGCAGCCGCATGTTATTATCCTGGCTTTGTTTGTTTTGTTAAGAAAGAACCCGGCGTGGGTGCCAAGCAAAGGGTAAGATTGTTCAGGCAGTAATTTTAATTATGATATAATAACAAAACCGTTCAGCCATCTGAATTTATGGTTTTTTTCTGCCATTAGCACAGTGGGAAAGAAGTAGTATGTAGTCCTACATATTCAGAAGGAACAATTATTAGAGAAATAGCTTGTTTAAAAAAGGGACAAAGCTAGACATTGAAAAGGGATTTTTCTATACTCTGCTAAATTTTCTTGTGGTTAATACAGATACATTTGAGATTCTCTAATATACAATTTCCATTTGTTAATTTACAGTTTGTGGCATTGTTTAGAATCCTGATCAATTTATACAGTATCAGGCTTCCTTTTTTAGCTGCAGTTGGTCCACTCCCTGATTTCAGTGTTGTTGTATGTACAGTATGGCTGTTGTGTGGATGTCTGTGTGTATTTATATAAAGTGGTCAAGATTTTAAAACCTAGGTGCATGACCCTGCACAAATTCCTGCACACAAATAGATATTCAACTGACCATGTGCCCCTAAATAGCCCAAGGCAGCATGTGAGATGCTTAACCTACCATTATAAGCGCAACTACCAGTTTGTGCATTGAATACGTTTACAATCGGAGCTGGATTTTCTATCCCACCTGAGATTCAGTTGGATGCAATGGAAGCGGGGGATGCACAGAGCTGATTGCAGCTCCAAAACCCCATGGCAGCTGGCCCCAGCCTGAGGAGCAGCACTGGCATAAGGACCCTCAATGATCTGACCAGTGGGGAGGATCAGATGTAGGTCTGCTTCCCCAAACCCCTCCCCACCCCAGCCCACTCCTAGTATGCCCCATCAATTACATTAAAGACGGAGAGGTGGATGGTCCAAGAGCTTGTTCTACTGCCTCTGCCCTCTTTCTGCCAGCAGAGAGCTCCCTACACAAGGGAAACCCTCTGCTGACCATCTCTCAACAGTCTAAGTCCACTTGGTGCTGCTTAATGGATTTAGCAGATTGAAAAATCTGGTCCAAGGTATCTGTGCGCATACCTTAGGCATGTCCAATTGTTTGTGTACAAGTGTGTATGCCTATGCCTGAAAATTTGGCCCCCCACCTGTATTTCAGTGTTTTCATGCTTGAAAGTCTGCATTCACAGGACACATATTGGTGTGATCCGTTGAATTTTTTCTGTGGGTGTTTCTTCTTTAAGACCTCTTTCTTGGATAGTAGCAACAACTTTATTAAGTTTTCTGATGCGAGTGCTATTACCTCTCTCCTAACATTTATCATGATTCTGTAGTTAAAGTCTTTGTCAATGGCTTCAGTTATAAATTTTTGTTTTTCAGAGATTAAAAACTCAGCCAGAAAAATTCACTCAAGTCTGAACACTGGCTTCTATAGTTGTAGTTTAGGAGTATATTCTGTTTTTACCAACTGCCATGAAAATCCATTTGGATGTGATAAAATAATAGAATAAAAAATGGAGGCTTGCCAGTGTGAGACGCTTGTTTGTACTCATATGTGGTCCAGTTCTTCAAAAACGGCTCTTATTTAAAAATGAAACTTAGTCAATATACAATGTGGGCCAAATATTGCAGTCTTTACTCAGACATAATTCTTGTTAACTTCAGTAGGAGCTTTGCCTGAGTTAAGGCTGCAGGGTTAGTTTGAAAACAAAGATGAAAAATCCCAGATTACAAATTATTGGAAGATTCAGAGCCAGATTTTCAACAGGAGTTAATTAGCATAACCCCACTGACTTCCAAAGAGCGAGAGTGATTTACATCAGCAGAGGATCTGCCCTGTGTAATAATATAAAGTTCAAGTACTGTATGATCATAAATCCACTTTTGTTGAGGTATCTTTATTACACAGAGATTTACAATGTAAACTCTAAAACATAATACCACTATATTCTTTGTATTAGAGCAGGTGTCATTTAAAAAACAAACAAACAGAACTGATCAGGATTTAAGTTTAAACCAGATTTAAGTGGACCACATTACTAGCCATTTTAAGTACAGGAATACTGCAAGTTCTGTTAAGGGGGCAGATTCACACCTGACGTGAACTGGTGTAGCTCCACTGAATTCAGTGGATTTATGACATTTACAGCTGAGGGTCTAGCCAAGCAGTGTAGCATGGGAAGTGCTGATTTTTTTAAATATTGCCCTTCAGCAGAAGTCAAGTAGAGCATTGGCCTGGGACCCAGCAGATCTAGGCTGTGCTCCTGGCTCTGCCATTTGCCTGTTGGGTGACTTTGGGGCAAGTTACTTCAAGTTACCTGTGCCTCAGTTACCCCATCTGTAAAATGATAAATGATAAGGGAATAAATGATACTGACCTCCTTTGTAAAAGCACTTTAAGATCTCCTGATGAAAAAAACTACATATTTTTATTAATTATTATATAAAAATATTACAACATTGGGACCTGAATTCCAGAGTTCTCACTCATTGACTAGCAGTCCTCATCTCAGAGATAAGGACTGCAAGTAGGAGCAGGAGGAGTATCCCCACACACACACACACCCATTTATACAGCACAGTGAGCATACAAGATATTATCCAACAGAATTATAAAATCAAAGTAAATAAACTGTTAAATAAATAAGAGACCAAGATTTTCAAAAAGAATTTAAAGATAGGCTTCTAAGGGTACCACTACACTGCATTTTAAAACCCATGGCAGCTAGTCTCAGAGCCTGGGGCTACAGAAGCATCTTTGCATGGCTCATGCTACAGTGCTAAAAACAGCAGTGTAGACACAGCTCCTTGGGCTGGAGCACAGGCATAGAAACGCACCCCCTACTCCAGGTTTCAGAGCCTGAGCTCCAGCCCAAGCCCAAGCATCTACACAGCTGTTTTTAGCACTGTAGTGCAAGCCCTGGGCTTTCAGGCATACTGCCACGTGTTTTAAAACCACAGTGTGAACATACCCTTAGTCTATGCTTAGGCAAAATGCTGAGTGAGTATCCTACAGCTCCACTGACATCAGCTAGGAACTGCTGGGTGCCCAGCACTTTGGAGAAGACAGGCTGGTGTCTAAAGAAATGATTACTTATGGTAACTGTGGTTCTTTGAGATGTGATGCAGACGTGTATTCCACTTAGCTTTGTGTGCATCCAGTGCATCAGAGCCGGAGAAAAAAGGCCTAGCAGTATCCATAGAAGGGCAGTGTTCAAGCCTCATGGCTGTGGTCCCTCCCCTGGCTATATGAGGCAGCCCTACCCTGACCCCTAATCCTCTTTGTTTCTTCACACCAAACACCCATGAGAGAAGACTCCAGTGCAGAGGGCATGGAGGGTGGATCATGGAATACATGTCTGAATCCCACATCTTAAAGAACCACAGTTACAGTAAGTAATCATTTCTTCTTCTTTGAGTAGCTGCAGCTGTGTATTCCACCTAGGTGTCTCACAAGCAGTACCCTTCCGGGAGGTGGGGCTCAGAATCTATCTAAATAAAGCATCTCGGGACTGCCTTTCTGAAGTTTGCATCTGCTCTGGAAGATGCGGAAATGACATAATTGTTCGTAAATGTACACAGGGATGATCATCTAGCAGCCTTGCAAATATCCAGTATGGAAATGTCTCTGAGAAACGCTATTGACAGTGCTTGGCTGCTCGTCAAGTGAGCCCATACGCACTGAGTGGGTGTAGCCGAAGCTATCTCCCGTGCAGTCTTCCTTAGGATGTTATCCAGTTAGAGATGGTCTGCAAAGAGACCATTTGACCTTTCATGTAGTCTGAATAGGACACAAAGAGGCGAGGCCAAACACAAAGTGATTTAGTCCTATCCAGATAGAAGGCTAGACAACACCTGACATACAACGTATGGAGATGCTGCTTCTCGGGAGATGAATGCGGCTTGTGGGGGAAGCCACAGGCAAATATACTTCCTGGTTCAAACGAAATTGAGAGATCGCTTTAGACAAAAATTTTGGGAGCGGTTGAAAAGTTATCTCGTCTTTGGATAATTTCATATAAGGAGGCTCAGCCACCTATGTCTGAGGGAATTCTGCACCACTGCACATGCACAGAATTAATGTCCCCTGAAGATTGCTTTTTTTTTCTGCAGAAAATACATTCTGCCGGAGAGGTGCTGCGGTTATGCCCTTTGCCCACCAGCAGCTGCTGTGTCACCAGAACAGAGTGTAGACAGTCACTGGCCATAGCAGTGAGCTACAGATGAAGGAAGAAGGAGGAGGCTGCATTCCTCACAGTACCCTGCCCTCAGGGTCAGGTGAGGAGACACAGGATATGGGGAGGGACAGACAGAGTGGGGCACACAGGTCTGCTGCGGGGGGTGTCACATAGCCTGGGGTTCAGAAGGGCTAGTGGGAGGGAAGACTGGGCAGGGGCTGAATGGGAGTGGGGGTCCAGGGCTTCATGGGGACAGGGTGTGCGTGGGGCTGGGAGCTTTACTGAGTGGGCATGCAAGAACACATTAGGATGGGGGTGCATGAGGGTGGGAGGATGGCTGAGTGTGGGTGCAGGGACACCTGGGGAGGAGGGGTAGCTGAATGGGGGTTCAGGGACACATGGGGATGGGGCAGCTGTGCCTGACAATGGGAAAGGCTAGGGCTCAGCCAGGGTTTGCAAGGGGAAGGCTCCCCAACTCCCTGACAATAACCTGTCCCATACTTAACCTGTCCCATACTTCTCCCACCCACAACCCTAAGTTCACACCCAGGCGCCTTCCCAGCAATTACTTCCTTCTTCCTTAGCTCCTCCCTTACCCCTGACTCCCACAAGCCTTTGCACTTCTTCTAAGGGGTGTAGGAAATACTTTTCTGTATTGTAGCTTAAATGAATCATTACTCAACGTTCTGTATTAATATGCCTAGTAAGGAATCTATTTGTCAAAAAAATTTCCTGAATGTTTTTGTTGTCTGTATTGTTACAGACATACTTGTTGACAGGTATTTTGAAATAAATTACCAAAATAATTGAAACTGGCATGATTATATTGTGTTATTTTGACAAACAATATATGCAGAATTTGAAAAAATATTGTCCCCAGAATTTTTAATATTTTGACACAGAATTTCCCCAGGAGTAGCCATCAGAGCCTGTAACTCACACACCATCTTTGTGGACATAATAGCTACCAGGAAAGCGGTTTTCTGACACAAGAGGGGCAATGGACAAGATGCTAAGGGCTCGAATGGGAGGACCCATTAGAGCCACCAGGAGCGTGTTTAGGTTCCACATGGGAACCAGAGGATGTAGCCAGAGAAGCCCTTTTGGGAATCTCATCACCATGGCATTAGAGAAGATGATTTTGCCTGACCAGGGGGCTGAAATGCCAATATTGCTGCCAGATGCCCTCTCAATGAACTAAGCACAAGCCTAAATATCTGAAGGTATAACAGGTGCTCCAAGATGTCTGTGTCACTTGGATCCCACAAGCCAATGACCACACTGAAAACCTCTTCCATTTCGCCATATAGGCCATTCTGGTAGAGGATTTTCTACTGCTGAGCAGGACTTGTTGGACACCCACCAAACACTGTTCTTCCTTTTTATTCAGCCATGCAGCAGCCACACCATGCGATGCAAGATGCAGCCATGATTTTGAGGGAGCAGGCTGGAATTGAGAGGAAGCAATATGGGATGCTAATTTGACAGCATGAGAAGTTTGGAGAACCAGCAATGTCTTGGTCATATCAGGGCAATCTGGGGCAAATGAGAATGAGCTTGCCACAATCCATGTTGAGCTTGAGGATGACCTGTGGGATGATTGGGACAGGAAGAAAGGCATAGAGGAGAGTGTGACATTCCCCTCTAGCGTTATTTGGACTGGTGATCTGCTAGGTCACTCCAATCCTTGACTCTGGAGCCAGTCTTACCCTGCTCTGCTGTGAGAACCCTCACTCCTGAGCTGTTCGCGCACAGCCTCTGGCATGTCAGCTGCTCCCAGCTACTTGCAAGTTAATGATCCTAGCCAATATCTCTGGTCCCTGACACAACCCTAGGAACCTCCATCTTGCAGTGACCAGTTAGGCCCACTGGACGCTGCAAGCTTATATGAGTTCATCAATTTAACAAAGAAATTGACATGTACCAGGCTTGTTATCCCAAGGGGAGTCTCTGATATGCTTTAAACCAAACATACTGCTTCGGGTAGAACAAACAAATGTATTAACTATGAAGATAGATTTTAAGTGATCATAAGTCAAAGCAAACAAGTCAGATTTGGTCAAACGAAATAAAAGCAAAACGCATTCTAAGCTGATCTTAACACTTACAATGCCCTTACAAACTTACAAGTTTCTCACCACAGGCTGGCTGGTTGCTCTTCAGCCAGGCTCTCCCCTTTGATCAGCACTTCTGTTGCTTGGTGTCTGTAGATGTAGGTGGAAGAGAGAGGAAGAGCATGGCAAATGTCTCTTCCCTTTTATCATGTCCTTTCTTCCCTCTTGGTTTTGCCGCCCCATCCTTCAGAGTCAGGTGAGCATTACCTCATTACAGTTCCAAACTGACCAAAGGAAGGGGGTGACTCACTTGAAAGTCTAACAGATCCTTTTGTTGTTGCCTCAGCCAGCGTCCTTTGTTCCTGTGAGGCTCGGCTGGGTTTGTCCCATACGTGCCCTGATGAGGTGTGAACTTCATCTCTGTTCTTAGAGAGTTTTTGCCTGGGTTTGCTTTAAGCCATGAGGATACAGTTTCAGCCTTATAACTATATACATAAAATTATAACCTATAACCTTACTATAACATTACTGTAACAATTACCATAACATCATTATAACAACCATGCTAAGTGCATCATGAACCTTCCAACATGACAAACTTTGCATTGGATACCACACAATCATTTTATAAAGACAGAGATGGGTGTGTAGGGTGTTCCCCCAAGATACAGAGCATCACAGAGAGTCAACTGTCAACAAATTGGAGAGGGAGCCAGACTGAGGCCACCTCGAGAGCAGAACAGGCAACATTCTCCCTTGTAACAAACAGGTTGATCATGAGAATGTCCAATGCTGTGAAGATGATCCGGAGGACACTTGTCTTCAGGGACCACTCATGACTCAGGAAAAAATACCTGCTGAGATGATCCACGAAATGATTCTGAACTCTGGGCAAGTGAACAGCTATTGAAGTAATGTTCTCATTGATGCAGAGCTGCCACAGCCTGATCGCCTCTAGGCAGAGCAATCTGGAGTGTGCTCCCCCTTGTTTGTTCACATAGTACCTTGTTGTGGTATTTATCAGTAAGTATGTGAACCACTGAGTCTCTGATACGGACCTTTAAGGTGCAACATGTGTTATAGATGGCCCGAAGCTTCAGCACATTGATATGGATTGAAGCCTCCTGCTCCGACCACAGTCCTTGTATCTTCAGCGACCTCAGGTGTACCCCCGCCCCAACCCATCAGGGAGGTATTGGTAACAATTGACTTGGTTGGTGAATGACATGCACTCTGGCAAACATTCTGTAGACACATCCACCACTGCAAGAAGTCAAACTGTACTAGTAACTCACTGCAAGAACTCAAACTGTACCACAGAATCTCTATGGATAGAAATCCCATGCTTGAATATTTAGAATATAGTATCGACCACCTGATCAGGATGGTGACAGTGATTGTGCAATGTTCAGGGAGATTTAGGAGACTACAAAGGCAGTATATGCAACAATAATGGGGGATTTCAACTATCCTCTTATTTACTGGGTAAATGTCACCTCAGGAAAGGATGTAGAGATAAAATTTCTAGGCACACAGGTAGCTGAACCATGAAATCTCAGCTCTCAGAAGGGAGTACTAGACAGAGGCTCTGTGCCCCGATGACTGCCTGGAATCCCCAAGCCAGGGGCAGTGGCTAGACTCTATTCAGACTCTGAATGCTTACAATACATGAGGATTCAGCAGATAGATCTCCTCACAGAAGTCTAATGAGTGTCTGACAGGGGGTGCTCAAGTAGAGCTGTCATAGCTTTCACCGGTACTTCACCTGTTCAAATTCAGCCCACGTCAGTAGTAGCTAACAGCTGTTCAGTTGCCACTGTAAAAATGATTTTGGTGGTCTGGGTTTTGTTCCCAATGACTAAGCAGTTTCCGTAAACTCTTGATGTCAGTTTTCACAGTGATCAAGGTCTGAATAGGTCTAAAGACTGAACTATCCTCTCACCCCTGGGAGAGGATCCCTCCTAGTAAGAGTTGAAGCATACTGAGCTACATTGGCAAGACAGTGTGGGGAAGCTAACACTGTTTGTGGCTGTTGGGTTGATAGAGGACTTTATTCTCCAATTCCATCAAGCTGGTACCTGTAAAGTCTTTAAACCACGATTTGAGGACTTAAATAGCTCAGACATAGGTGAGAGGTTTTTCGCAGGAGTGGGTGGGTGAGATTCTGTGGCCTGCGTTGTGCAGGAGGTTGGACTAGATGATCATAATGGTCCCTTCTGACCTTAGTATCTATGAATCTATGAATTAAAAAACAAAAAATAGGATTTCTGCTTGGAAAACTGAAATGCAGCTTGTCTCATTATTTATATCTCTGCACAGTGAATGCAAAGTAGGTGTAAAATACTATGAGTCTGATGCTTATTTACCCTAAGGCCACTGTACACCACTCTGGTCAAGTAAAGGGACCTTAAAGCAGATTAAATATAATTTTATCCCATTTTACGGGCTCTTTAAATGGACAGAGTGGTGTAATGAAGACAGTGAAAATAAGAATCAGGCCCTACCATTCTGATTTGTTAGCATTTTATACATACTTTGATCTTACTTTGCAAAGGGGTAAATGAAGTGCAAGACAGTGAGGAAAGAGGACTAAAGTTCTATATAGGGTGTGGAATTATGCAGAGGCTAAAATTTATTCATATTTTCTGACATTTAGTGAACTTTTACTTAGGAAACTATGGAGAAGGGAAATTATTAGCATCTTTTGCTAGCACGATTGAATCAGTGAGGGTTCTTATGATGCACTTTGAGCCTAATGTTGAGTAACAAATAAGCCACCCATGTAGTTTCCATTTTCAACTGCTAGTTTTCTGGGATGTGTGAAATAAACTACAGCTGATGGTGAAGGGTACAGGCTGTGATGGCTACTTTCCAGTGAGTGTATTTTCCTGGACACTGGCTGCTCTAAATTGTGACAATCTGCAAGTAAGAAGAAACAGTTGTGCAGTATAACTCAAGCTACATTTGAAGGAATGTGCATAATGGATTCATTACCAAAATGGCAACAACTCAATCTAGAATTTATTTTTTCCACTCTCCTGCTACAACAGTGAGACAGGCAGACATGGGGTCAGTCCTGCAACTATTGCAAACTCAATAAAACTCCCAATGCCACAGCTATTGGAAGATCAGGTCTTTGAATGGGAAACATAATGGAAATGACCTATACCTTCCATGGACTGGCACTCATGAGCTTTATTAATGGATTTGTTTCCATTTTTATGAAACAGAGAAAATACTAATTTAAAAAAGTGAAATTTGGCTGAAGCAACTATCCACACAGCCACTACCGTTCACATTTTAGATATGGGCCTGACTCTCTGCTCCATTATGTCATTTTATGCCTGATTCTAATGGAGTTACACCAGAATAAAACTGGTGCGATAGAATGGAGAACAAGAATGTAATCCTTAACGACCATGTCAAACAAGACTTTTCTAGAAACCCCAGAGGGCCTTTTGAAGGGGACTTGCAATCAGACAGGACTAGATTCTGAATGCAAGTGTCATTGAAGCAATGTAGGAAGATATGCCTAGCTGCTGAGATCTTTTAACATGAGAAAAGAGCTATATAACAAGCCTATTTGAAGACTTTATAGTTAAAGATGCAGATACACATTTCACAGTGTACCTGATGGGAGCTTCAGGTGCTGATCACCTCTCAGAGCTGAATAATTTTGGACTGGCCATCTACCCAGTAGTGATAAATGGCTCATGAATCACTACGTTTAGCAAACTTTTAAAATATGGACCAAATTCTGTTCTAATCTACCTGCCCTCTCCACTCCACTGACTGCCCCAGGATTGAATGAAGTGTCAATCAGGGCATAATTGGGGTCAGTATATACAGTGGGTGAATTCCAAGCCCCTTTGTGGAATGAGACATATTGTGTTATGAATGAATAAGGAACACGATAAGCCTTTACAAAATGTGATTGGTATTTGCATTGCATATGGCTATCTTGCACTCTTTTGGCATTCTTGTAAAAATAGAATGGACCAAAGTCACCCCCAGTGTAAATGAACTGACTTTTGTGTCTTTATTAGCATGAGAAAAACAAGCAGAATTTGGGCCAGAGTGTGCAAATTTCAGAACTATATTGGTATTATTTATACAGAACAAATCTGAATTCTTCTACCAACAATTGAAAGCATCTGCTGAAGTCAGTGGGAGAATAAGATGAATAGGATTTGGCCCTGAGTGGTCAATTATTTAAAATTATAGTATATATATAGATATGCAAATAAAGTTAGTTACACCAACTGAGCAAGATGCATTTGAACAAAGATGTGTCTTTAAGTTTAATTCCTAATTAAACTTCCATTCCAATTTCCTGCCCATCCCAATTTACCACACCTCTACCTTCTTGCCATTCAAATTCCCTTTAAAACCCTACATCATTAAGAAGTTATCTGTGTAAAGAAAAGAAAGGAGGGAAAAAACCACAAGTTCTCCTCAGCCCTGTCTTTACCAGTAAGACCTGCCTTCCCTGTGTTTTTATTTTAAATTGTAAGCTTTTGGGGATAGTACTTATTTTTATGCACTGCACAGTGCTGATCACATTGACATTAAATAGTAACCATGACCACTCTGTCAGGATGTAGTCAGACCCAGTGCTCAGTTTATTTTGATAGCTAGGTTTCTAAGGGATTGAACCAGTCAGCCATCTCCTAATATGAATTTAACTTTGAGTGGTTAATATGAATCTTTTAAAATTCTTCCTACTCATGTCTATTCACCATGGTTTTTGTCTCCAAGCACAGGAAACAAACCAGAGGGTTTATATGTGCTTTGCATACAACAAATATTGCTCTGTTTTATGATTTGCAAAACAGAATTGTGAAAGACTTTCCTCTCCTGCCCACCCTCTGCCCCCAATATTTTGCCTCTATACATTTTTATTATAGTTGTAATTTAAATACAAACTAAGGTTACCTAATCTAATGAGATCTGACTGTGACACTGCACCCCATATTCTTCACGGTGATATCATGATGTTATGATTATGACATATTTATGATGCATTTTATACAAGACAGCTCATGTGAGGTGTCAATGGAAAAGTTATGATTTGCTGAATATGATTATCCTATTTGTATGCATGTATCATTTTTGTATCTAAAGTTAGGAATATTGACTGCGTATCTGTATTTAAATCGTGCTTACTCTGGGTGACACCCACAACTAGCCTTTCTGGTACAAAAATGAAGAAGCCAGAAAGTGCTGATGGCCCATCAGCAAAGACAATGGACCTTGGAAGAACTTAACCTTCCAGAGAATGTTGCAAATGGTCTAAGTAATGGCTGCTATGACTCAGCAAGGTATGCAAGGGCATGAAACCAGGCCACATGACTTTGGACTCCATCTTAGGATGTCAGTGTTTTTCCACAAACTGAGTTTGGGACAAAGGGTTCCTTATGCTAAAGCTATATAAGGCAGGGAGTGACATCATTGGTGGTTCTTCACTCCCCACACAAGAGGATTCCTGAAAACACCTGAGGAACAAAGACTGAACTGGGGAAGTGCTGGATCCAGGCTAAAGAGATTTCTAGCCTGTGTATGAAAAACCTGGGGATTCCAAGCTGCAAAGCAAGCATAGCCTGTGCCTTAAGAATCTGTAGCCTGCTTGTATCATCAGACAGGGTGAGAATTTGCTAATTCATATCCTATCTTCCTAGTATTTTAGGCTTAGTTTGCATTTTTGTTTATTTACTAAGTAATCTGATTTGATCTGTTTGCTATCACTTATAATCACTTAAAATCCATCTTTTGTAGATAATAAACTTGTTTTTGTTTTATCTAAACCAGTGAGTTTGAGTGGAATGCATGGGAAATCGTAGCTCAAGGGGTAAAGGCTCTTGCATATTCCTCTCCACATTATGGTGGGGGGCAAACTCTATGAGCTTACACTGTACAAATCTCTGTGCAGTGCAACACGGTATAACTCTGGGTTTATACTCCAGCAGTGGGGAATCCTAGGCTGGGAGGCTGGTGGTTATTTTGGATGTAGCCTCTCTATTGTTGTTTCATGCAGTGGCTGGTCAGAGAGCCTGCATGTAACTGCAGCTGGGTGAATGGTGGAGGAAGTGTAGGACCAGGAGCAGGTCTGTAGCTTGGCACAGCAGCACAGTGTGAAAGGGAGCCCAGGCTGGTGGGTCAGCGCGCTCAGTGGTACCCCAGTTCCAGGTGGCACTCTGTGGGGAATTCATCACACTGATTATGTATGAACAATATTTGAGATGGTGCCCTGTGGTAGGACATTCACCACTTCCCTATGTATATAATGTTCCACCTACATTTATGTTCACACAGACTGAATTGCAATGCATGGCCCAGAATTTCATTATCATGAGATGAAGTTGTTTTTTCTGATGTTAATACCACTAGTATAGCTATGTGATGGAGAATTTTAAATATATATTTTCCTCATTCCACTTTAGAGACTTGCACTATGTTAAGAAGCAGAGAAAGACAAGAAAAGATTTTAGAACATGTATTAGGTGCTTTGTTCCCGGCAAGTGTTTGTGCATGACCTTTTATTAGATAAGAGGACAAGCTTAGATAACACATACAATGTTAGTTTAGAAAATTATTCAATAGCTAGAGAAAAACAGACAGACATTCTCCCACTCTACCTCACTGTCTGGAGTGTTCTGCCTCATGGCAGAAACTATCTTCTGGTTCAGAAGGACTTGATGAGATAGATACATTTCTGTCATTCATAGGTGCTGGAACTAGGAGTGCTGCCGCATCCCCTCGCTTGATGTGGTTTCAATCATATCCAGAGTTTACAGTTTGGTTCAATGTCTCTCAGCCTCCCCACTATACAAATTGTTCCAGCACCCTGTTTCAAGGCCCATAAACGCTCCCTAAACAAGTCAGAAGGGATTGCTGAAGAACAATGTGAGACACTAGTTCTTGCTACCTCTAGGAGCAAGAAAACAGCTTGCTTATTCTTCCTAGTCTCTGCAGGCCCAGGAAACTAGAAAGCAAGGCTGTGAGTTAAACAGCAAATTAAATTCTTCATTTATTTTCCCATTAAACTAACAATATTACCTCAGCATACATTCGATACTATGAGAGCCTGATATTACTGTACCTACAATGTGAGATATGCCTGTACAAAGGCTACTGGCTAAAGCCCTATGTATAAAGCCCTGGTTCATCAGAGCACTTAAGCAGATACTTAAGTCCCAATTGACTTAAATGGGATTTAAACACATGATAAAGGTCCTAATATAGCAAAGTACTTAAGTATGTGCTTAATTTTAACCATTTGTCAAAATTATCTCTATTTATCACAGTACTTAAGCATGTGCTTCAGTGCTGTGTTGAACTGAGGCTTATGTGCTTTGTTGAACATGGACAGGATTATTCATGTGCTTAAAGTTCAGTGTGTGCTTAAGTGCTTTGGTGAATTGGGGCTCTGGTGGTTAGTTCTGGATAAATAAAAGGTTAGTTCAGTTGTTTCAGCTGAAGAGGCTGTTGAGAGTTGAGGATAAATGGTTTAGCACATGTGGTTAGGGTTGAATTTGCTTCAGGGAAAGATGTGTATTTTCTAGGCTCTATTTCTGCAGAAAGAAAACTTGATATATTGTTTAGGATTGCTGGGGCTATTATTAGCAATTGAAGAGTGCCTACAAGTAGAATTATGGAAGACGACTAGCAGGGACTATGGTTTTTAATGTTGATAGTAAGGAATAAGAGACACACAAATTAATACTAAAACCCTCTGGAAATAATTACAACTGAGCAAATAATTCAGAATATCATTTATTGGAGGATTTTTGCCTCTTTTTGTTCACAGACTGTCTAGATAGATCAGTTTTTGCTAATGTTTTCATTAGTTGGCCGTTTTGCTTCAAGTTTCATTCAGTCTGTGGTCTGATATCTGAAATTCAAAAACTGAAATTCTGTTCTGTTGCTTAGCTGTGATTGGATACGTTAGTCCCATAGTATTATTTTTGTTCCTGGATTTCATGAGTAACTCATCAGGTTTCTAGTATAAATACTCACAGAAAAAACTTATAAAACTTGCTATCCTTCACTGATTTTAAAATTTGTTTTGTGAACATTAACCTAGGTTAAACTTACTTGCATAAATGTTTGCAGAAAGCAAACACAGCTAAAGTCAACTGGCTTAAAGTTGCAAATGAAATATTTACAGAAAATTTTTTACACTTCTTGCTAGTTCCAGAACAAAATATTTCTTGATATAGTGAATAAGTTGGAAGATATTATCTAAAAAAAATAGAAAAAAATAAACATCTGATGAGAAGAGATATAAATCTGAAGACTAAATTCCAACTCTTAAATATTTACATTTGGTAGGTGTTAAATTACAGCTGTGAAACACAGACATTTCAACCCATAAAGAAACTCTAGTTATGGTGTAATAGAATTCTGAAAATATCAGATATATCATGCACCCATTAAAAAGCTTTGGAGATAACTGGAACTCAGCAAGTTCTAGTCAGAGATCTTATGAAAAGAAAGATTTGATTTTCAGGGCACATTTAAGAAATTCAGCAAGTTCACAGGCCCTGGAAGAGAAAGTTGATGGCAGAAGAACACAAGGCAGAAAAAGATGATGATCTTGGATGGACGAAGTGGTATTCTGGGTGGATCAAAAGAACTATTTATCTACCAAAAGATTAGCAGAAGATTGTATAGAATGGGCTATTATGGTTGCGAACCTCCAGTGCTGGAGATGCTACATATGAAGGAGTACAAAAATATGTAGACATCCACAGTTGAATTATACTAGCATTTGAATTATGTTATAAAATAGGTCCTGATAAGCTTCCTCCTAACAGTTATGATCTATAGACGAAGCCTAAGTAATTTATTATGTCTCACCAAATAAGTTGTGTTAAATTTTTTGTTTGATAGTTCATAATGTTAAACAATGCCAGAGGAGACTACTTGTGCCAAGAGACTCTCTCGGTCCAGAGAGGCCCAAAGACTGGGCACAAAGGTGACTTAAAGACAGTGGCTTTGCACAGTCACCTTTCCTCAGAAGCTCTTAGTATTCATCTGCCATACTCCAGAATCTGGTCATTTGGGTTCATGCCCACACAGACACTGAGTAAGCATGGGTTCCTATTTTGAAAAAATTGGTCATATAAAATATGCTTACCGGTACATTTTCAAATGGGTCTCATTCTGACCTTCATTTGTGCATGAGAAGTTTATGGTGTCATGTCTAACTGTTCCATTGTTTACAGAGTACAATTTATCCATATGTATATGCAGGGAGTTTAAAAACAGAGCCACACTATGAAATCCTCAATCAGGTTTTGCCTGAACAAAGATTGCCTGAAAAGAGAGGGAAAAAATTAAGTAAAGCTCTCAAGACTTGGTACATAAGAACTGCATGTGCAAAACTGCAGGCATAAATTTGGAGGCCAGAGTGAAATTCTTTTAAACCACAAAATAGTTTAATTTAGGAAAGGTTAGGTAACACAGCTGCAACCCACCCAAAATACTTTTTATTTACCATTACTAGCTACTCATTATTATAGGATGGTTCATGGGAAATAAAGGAAGACATAGTTCCTGGCCCAAGGAGTTTACAATAGGTCAGATTCAGTGACCATTACTTGCATTACTAGTACTCATGAGTTAGGCTGGCAGAATCTGTCCCACTATAAACAATCTCAGGTTGCTTCTGTTTTGTTAAAGAGGATATTTTTGAATGAAAAATAGGATTAATTATCCATGATCATTTTGTCAAACCCATAGTAAATAATTTCCACCCCTAACCTGAATTTCCAAGTATATGGAAGGATGGGAAATAGGGACTGTCAGAAACCGAGGGCAAACTCAGACAATGGAAGATGAATAAAGCAATGCAAGAAAAAGCAAGAGAATTTCTAGTGATCAATCAATATAATCTAATTAAAGCCATAATCTTATATCCAGTTCCACTACCTAAGAACCATTAGCCATAACAACATATAAAGATCAGTGAGGTGGTGGGAAAGCAAAGATCAGCAGAAAGTTCCATATTGTGTTCCTGTAGCACTGATTTTACTGGGATGCTCAAAAATGCATGGCTCACATGTATTTTTGCCACAGATATGTCCCTGAAGAGAATTTTATTTAAATCAAGGATGTCTATGCTAAATGATTTGACAGTAAAATTGTTTGGAAAGTATAGTCCATGTTAAATAAAAAACTACTAGAGTACTTTTGGACACCACCTGATTAACACAGCCAATTTTTGAGTTGTCTGCCTAATGTATAATCCCTACAGTACCTGATGCCAGTGAACCTATTATTCTGAAGTCAAATCTTTATTGGGTCTGGTTTCCATTTAAAAAAAGGAGGAAACTGTTTCTTGGAGAGAAAAAAAGAGAGTTCATTACATTGCTAAAAGTGAAGTGTCTAGATCATTTTAGGTATTGTATCTCCACATTGTCCTGCCCAATATCACCACACTTGTCTGACCTTGTTACTTGGCAGTGAACATGTTTTATTTGATGGCAATGAGAGAGTATACTAGTAAAGTGGTACGTAGCTATTAAGCCTCCAATACACATGATACTGCTGGTACTTAATTCACATATAATTGATCCTTTTAAAATCTTTCTAGTTGCTGTAATTATTTTTTTTAAGTTCCTATTGAATATCAAACTTTTTTTGAGATTTAACAGACACAGTACTGAGAAGGCACGAATAAACAGGACTTGATTCTGATGTACATACCTTTATACCACTCTGCCAGTGTAAATGGGCCTTAAAGTCAGTGTAAATGTCTGAGAATGAAGGTCTTCAATGTTCAGTGGCTATGGCCCTGATCCAGCAAACTCTTACACATGATTGATTTTTATACAGGTGACTAATGCATAAAGTTAAAAATATTTTTTTTAAAATTATCACTATTCAAAACTGAGAGCTTACTTACCTATGCAGTAGCTGGAATTCTTCAAGATGTTTTGTCCCTCTGGGGGCTCCACTTTAGCTGTGTAAACCCATACACCTTTGATTGGAGACTTTGTCAGAAGTATCAGTATGCGCCTGCACATCACCCCGCCTCGTGCTCTGGATTGAGGATATATGGGGAGAGGGTAGACCCATTGCTACTTCAGTTCCATTTCAACCACGATGTTGAAAGACAAGGACTCCGAAAGAGAGAGGAAAGAAAGGCAGGCAGTGGAGTACCCATAGGGACAAAACAGCTCAAAGAACTCCAATTACTGTACAGAAAAGTAACCTCTCCAAGTTATCATGTATATGGGTGCTCCACTTTAGGGGACTCTTGAGTAGTATGGAGGAGGGTGCTGAGGAGGAGAGAGGTTCAGAACAGTTTGAAGAAGAGCCTTGCCAAAGGCTGCATCAGGTTTGGAAGCATGAAGAACAGCACAGTGCCTGGAAAAGGGGTGCATAGATGATCAGGTTGCGGCTTTGCAAATGCCTCCAATTGGTATGTTCTTAAGTAAGACTATAGAGGTGGATTGAGCCCTGGTGGATGGGCCACCACCCTAGGTGGAGGGTGCACCTCAGAAGCTTCACAACATGCTAACATGTCTCCTGAAACCCATTTAGATGGAAAGAGGAGCTCCCTTCCTTCTCTCTGCAATAGAGACAGAGTGTTGGGGAGGTTCTGAAAGGTTTAATCCTGTTGAGATAAAGGTAAGGATTCTTCACACACCTAGACAGATGGTGACCCCGAATAGTAGTACATGCAAAGAGTAGCTCTTGTGGCCAAGAAGGTCCAACCACTTAAATGCTTTTATCATGAGGAGTAGATCTCAGTGTTGTCTGTTTCTTTCATTAACTGTGTTGACCACCAGGAAGTTCGGGGTCAGATGATAAAGGTATTCTAAACCCTTGGCCTGCAACTAATACTTTGTCGGCCCTATTGGACATAGGTGAGATGGTAGTACATGTCTGCCATATGGTAAAAGCAGGTGTCAAGAAGGCATCATTAATAGGCAAGGCTAGCTTGCCTGGAGACATAGCATGCAGAATATTAACCAAAGAGCACTGTGGTTCCTGTATCTCGTCTAGGGGAATTTGTAAAGTCTTGACCATCCTTCCATTTCTTGGAAAACCTTGAAATAATCCACATGGGATGACAGAGGGGGTGTAACTTCCTCATCCGGGAAGGGAGAGGATTTATTGGAAGGAGGTTCCACCTCCTCAGGTATTAAGCCTTGATCCTTCACAAGATCTTCCTGGGGAAGAGGGGCTTCCCAGAGAAGAGGCTCCTTCTGTAATGGTGGCTGCTCCTTTTGATGGGTCCTTTTTCATGAGGGCTCAAGGGTTCTAGAAATCCCAGTGTGGTGGGGTGTACAGAAAAGAAGATGGATCCCTAGGGCATCCTGCCAGGGTTGGTGGGTTATGTGTTAACTAGTTCCTGGGGTCTTATCCTCAGGATACACTACTGGGGAAGGAAACTCTAATGAGAAGGTGGTTGAATCTTAGATGGAGGATGAATCTGATTCCAAGCATGTATCATCTCCTGAGTTGACAGCTAGGGTGTCAGTAACAATAGCTGAGTTGCTACCAGTAGTTAAGTGAACACCGACATCCACATCAGAACAGGCAACCAGGTTTTTGTGGGAGGGTGCAGCAGCAATGGTTGGTAAGTTGGCGCAGGTGGGTACCAGCAGGAACACTCTCTGTATGTCTCAGTACAGGGGATTCAGGCGCTATCACTCGGAGAGCCTCATGAGAGAGGAATGTGGTCTGTTCTGGTGATCCAGAGCAGTACTCAAGTTGAGGTGAATCACGCAGTACCAGGAGACAGTACAGATGTGTGGTCTTGTTGTTACAATTGGTCCTACAGATTTACCCAAATTGTGAGCTCAACTGTAAAAAGTATGTAAACATTCATAAGACTTTACAACAACCTATAACAAATCATGCCTGACTAATCTAATTGCCTTCTATGATGAGATTACTGGTTCTGTGGATGAAGGGAAAGCAGTGGATGTATTGTATCTTGACTTTAGCAAAGCTTTTGACACTGTCTCCCACAGTATTCTTGTCAGCAAGTTAAAGAAGTACGGGCTGGATGAATGCACTATAAGGTGGGTAGAAAGTTGGCTAGATTGTCGGGCTCAACGGGTAGTGATCAGTGGCTCCATGTCTAGTTGGCAGCCTGTGTCAAGTGGAGTGCCCCAGGGGTCGGTCCTGGGGCCGGTTTTGTTCAATATCTTCATAAATGATCTGGAGGATGGTGTGGATTGCACTCTCAGCAAATTTGCGGATGATACTAAACTGGAAGGAGTGGTAGATACGCTGGAGGGCAGGGATAGGATACAGAGGGACCTAGACAAATTGGAGGATTGGGCCAAAAGAAATCTGATGACGTTCAATAAGGATAAGTGCAGGGTCCTGCACTTAGGACGGAAGAACCCAATGCACAGCTACAGACTAGGGACCGAATGGCTAGGCAGCAGTTCTGCGGAAAAGGACCTAGGGGTGACAGTGGACGAGAAGCTGAATATGAGTCAGCAGTGTGCCCTTGTTGCCAAGAAGGTCAATGGCATTTTGGGATGTATAAGTAGGGGCATAGCAAGCAGATCGAGGGACGTGATCGTCCCCCTCTATTTGACATTGGTGAGGCCTCATCTGGAGTACTGTGTCCAGTTTTGGGCCCCACACTACAAGAAGGATGTGGATAAATTGGAAAGAGTCCAGCGAAGGGCAACAAAACTGATTAGGGGTCTGGAACACATGACTTATGAGGAGAGGCTGACGGAACTGGGATTGTTTAGTCTGCGGAAGAGAAGAATGAGGGGGGATTTGATAGCTGCTTTCAACTACCTGAGAGGTGGTTCCAGAGAGGATGGTTCTAGACTATTCTCAGTGGTAGAAGAGGACAGGTCAAGGAGTAATGGTCTCTAGTTGCAGTGGGGAAGGTTTAAGTTGGATATTAGGAAAAACTTTTTCACTAGGAGGGTGGTGAAACACTGGAATGCGTTGCCTAGGGAGGTGGTGGAATCTCCTTCCTTAGAAGTTTTTAAGGTCAGGCTTGACAAAGCCCTGGCTGGGATGATTTAATTGGGGATGGGTCCTGCTTTTGAGCAGGGGGTTGGACTAGATGACCTCCTGAGGTCCCTACCAACCCTGATATTCTATGATTCTATGATTCTAAATGTCGATGGGTAAAGAACACAAAGAACAGACAGAACAGACAGAGGCTAGTGGAGCAAGCTTCACTGTCATGGTTGCCACACACTCCCTCCCCCCAACCATTTCCTGGGATCCTGGGCCTTAATCATCCAGATCCTGACTAGAGTGGGCTAGAGAGAGGGATTCAGATGGCATGGCCACCCCCACCAGCTCCAGCTGAATCCCAGATGCCACCTGGGATGACAGTTATTACCATCTTTGATACCATCTAAGAGACTGTCAAACAGCAGTGGGATTTTCCTTCTAGAAATTGTCTACAGCTAAAGAGAAAAGGAACAAGGGATGTGATTAAAATGACAGCCTTATTTAATGCTTTACATTTCAAATCCTTTAACTGTTTTTCCTTCTTTTCTGCATCTTTAATAAAAGGGTAAAAGATGTTTAATGACATCTTTGCCATAATGCTAAGCAAGCTGAGCTCTCTGTATACCAAGCCCCAGACTTTAACACTGTTTAATATTCAACAGTCACTGAGCTACGTTAATACCTTTAGCCCATTTGTTTCATCTAAATAAATACAACAGTCCACGTGCTTCTTATATCTGTGGCCCTCTGAGGGTGCCAGAGTTGGGACCAATGGCGATTTCCTTGAGAAGTCCCTATGCCTGGAGGGCTGAGAAGATACTTATGATGGTCCCAAACAGGGTGGCTTGGAAGTCTTTTTTGGTGGTACTGGGCCCTTGGTACAGGAGGAGCCTCAGCAGTGGGATGTCTCCTTAGTCCCTGGGCTTTAGAACAACTTTTCCTTATGTTTAGACTCTTGGCCAGGGGATTAAGGTTTTCATCTTTAATGGGTAGAGGCCTCAATGCATTCAGTATTTACTCAATGGAACTGAAGCTGAAGGAGTTGGAGAGTTTTGAGAGGCTGAGGCCGATGAACAGGGGGAAGAGAGTCTGATCCTGCAGGTCTCAGGGATCTCTCCATAAGGTGCAGCTTCAGCTTGTTCTCCCTCAGCTTCCTGGATCTGTTCTTAAAGCCAGAACAGACCCTGCACTTCGACAGAAGGTGGGACTCTTTGAAGCAGCTGGAATGACCTCACTGAGGGGGAAGGACTTGGCAGGATTTGAAACCCAGGGTTTGGGGCATAAACCTCAGGAAGGAGCCCACAGGTGAGGAAAGACCAAGGGTAGAGGAGGCCCAAATCCCAGCAAACAAAAAAAGCAGGTGGCCCCTCTCTGAAGGCACCAATTTGTACAGAGGAAAAAAACCAATAAGGGCTTGACCCTTTAAAGCTCTTACTCAGAAGTGATCTCATTCTTTGGACCAAAACTCTGGCCTGCAATGATGACCTCCCCTCCTCCCCTCATTCACACACCTCATTTTTAAAAAAAAACCCACAAGTTCTTTCAGTCTCGCAGCTGACAACACTTTCACTGCCTTCTTCTAACAGCAGACAGTAAGGCAAATGTTCTTAAATGAAATCTATTCAATAGATCCTGCCTCTTCCAAAACTATAAATATTTCCCATCTCCAGCTAAACAGGTCATCAAGAAAATTCATAGTGAACATTTTATTACTAGTCTTTTGGGTCTTAATCGAAAGTCTACCCAGGCATATATCCTTGGTAGTTTCTCAGAATTATCTGCCTGGGTGAAATCCTGGCCCCTTTGAAGTAAATGACAAAACTACCACCGACTTCAATGGGGCCAGGATTTCACTGCTAGATTTTATTCCATGGATTATATTTTCAAAGCATACATTTCAACAGTATACTATGTTCTGGAAGCCCCATGTCAGCATTACCAGCACAGCATGCAGCAGGTCATTTTTGCACTGGCTCGAACAACCATGTTACCTCCCTTCCTGTGTGGTTTTTCTTTTTCTAAATATGTATTTATATTGTAAACTTCTGGCAGAGGTATATAAACAAAATTCCTATCTGTAAAGCACGGACAACATTGCTGATACAATATAAACACATTAAGAAAAAACACTAATATTATGCCTGTCCTGTGTTCTTTACATTACCTCTCTATAAAATTCTGGACAAGTTCAAGTTTTCCTTGCTGGTTTTTAAAGCCCTCTATCTAGTGTGGGCCATCATTATATTTGATACCTCCTGCGGGTTATTTCTGCTCTGGTACCGGTGGTCTGTCTGAAGAGCCCACCATTGTTTCTCAGCTGTCGGTATGACCATACTTTTGCTGTGGAGAGCACTAGCATATGAAACCTGTTTTCCCAGCTCTGTCAATGTTTTTTTTTACTGGCTCCTTATTTGGTTTAATCTAGATTAATTTTAAAAGGAGATTACTTGTGCTTTTATTGTATCTGAATTAATGTAAGATGCTATGCAGTAAAATCAAACAGATGGGATACTGAAAGGAGCAAGTTTAAAAAATACAATGTTAATATTATAACTACAAATAATTATCCAGCCGTTAAAAAAATATGCTACTGTATTTAAGTCTATAATTTCCATGAATGGGCAGCTCAGATCTTTTCCTAACTGTAATGTTTTTGTGCATAGTTTTACTGCATGATTTGTGATTACAGAACACCAGAGAAATATAAACCATACTTGTTTTCACTGAGTGACTGTCTTATACCAGACCTCCTTAACCAAACAGCATGAAACACTCACGCAATAGTGTTTCATTAGAACATAGCTTGAATATCACCACACACACATATAGTAAATATCTTCTTCCTCTGTATATTCAGAACCATATCTGCTGATTTTATTGACAAAAATAAGTTTTTACTGCATCTTACTTCTGTTAGATGCAATAGAATCAAGTGCTTGTGAGCTGGATTCTATTCCTTCTTGAGCACAGTCGATAGAATTGTTTACTAAGCTTTACTCCGCTAATCTTTGCAAACCCATTGAAGAAAATACAGAGTTGCACAGGCACACTAAAGGCCGAACTTGCACTGCAGTTTCTTTATACCTGTGATAAAATATAAGGAAAGAACTCTGTTTCATTCTCAGAGAGAGTTTTGCTGGGCTGGCACTCAGGACACATTTTTTCCCTCTTATAAATTGTGCTTTTTATTCTGGAATTGCTGAGACACAGCAAATGTGAAACCTCATTTTGGCATTTTTAGTCATTTTTCAGATGAGCTACACTCTAAACGTTCTTGAAAAGGGTAAACCCTTCCCAACTCCATTGTTTATAAAGCACAAGCACTCACACTGTGCATGCTGCAGCCTCTTTTACACCTGACCTACTATTGTTTCCTGCCCTACCGTCACAGCTCAAAGAGAAGAACAGAAGATAAGCACCGATACAGTAGAGTGGCTATGGGCTATTAAAAGCTACATTAAATAAATGACCTATTGTTAGCTATCAGTTGAATCGAGGCCAACCAGCTAAATTAATCACTTTGAAAACCTAAACAAAAAGGGGTTTAATTTGACATGACTATTTGACTTTCCACTTTTTTGTACTTTGGCTGGTATGGTATGCCTGATTTACATACCATACCAGCCAAAGTACAAGCACAACACATCTGTTTTTTGCCAGCCCCTCACTAAAGTATCAAACCCTTCCCTTTTTCACTTATATTATTTGCTGTTAGAAATGTGAAGCATGGTTCTACAAATCTACAAAAAAGCCCCTTGATAACTCATGAATAAAACTTCTCCATCCTCTTAAAACATTTGGCTGTTTTTCTTTGCTCTTTGTGCAGTAAAAAAGCCCAGAGGGATATTGAACAAAGATAGATAAATTATTTCAGTTCATTTAGCAGTTTATGTGTTCCCTACAATCTCCTGGAAAAAAGTGAAGGGGCGGGGAAGTAGGGTTGTGGCAATAAAATATTTTTATAGTGAATTTGGCTTAACTATATAAGATGATAATGCAGGAGTAAATCATTAGTCTGGCAAGTAAAGCTGGTAGGAGGGCAGCTGCCTGACTATTTACAATTTTGCATTTCTCCACTTCAGCAGGTTTTCCCTTTTTAAAACGATACTTGTAATAAACATTCTAGGCCAAATTTTCCACTCAGTTACAGCATGCAACCACATTGGTATCAGTGACTGACCTGGTGTAACTGAAAGTAGGATTTAGCCCTTTACATTTATACCACATCTTTCAAGTAAGGATCTCAAAGAACTAGAGACTGATTCAAACCAAATACCCAGATCCAAACACTTCCAAATTTTGAGAAGGTTCAGATCCAGCTTTGCAACCCAGCCCGTCCCAGATACACCTCAGGCACATCTTCCAAGAACCAAGAGGTGCAGATATTTGCAAGTATATTTTTCCAGTCTGATTATTTACACAGAAGGGGAACAAAAAAGAGAAGATTCAAAAATACTGCAAATTGTCTTGGGTTTGCTTCAAAATCAAAGTCTGATTTACAATAGTCATCTAATTGTGGCTTTAGAGTCTAAGAACCCAAACAGTTCTGAATATTCATTTAGTTTTCTACTCTATGAAAACCCAGTTGCATCATTCCTTTTTTCCCAGGAAAAACAGTTCTCAGGAACTTAATATTTCAGTTAAAACTGCAGTTCTAGCAAGATTAAAATAAAATATTACTGTAATACCTGTTATTTAACTAGTTTACTACTTTACTACTATTCTAATTACTACTAAACAATAGAATATCTTTTGTTTTTTAAATTGATACATCATTCAATTTATATCAAGAGACATATTTCTTCCAGTATTTGAGAGAAACTAAAATTGTCCATAAATAAGGCAATGGGGACTAATTAAAAGTTTAGAAAAACTTAGGAATGGTTATTTTCATGTAGAAAGATATAGAAAGACAAAGAGACTTACATTATAGCAGTTTCCTCCCAGAAGATTCCCCTATCCCTCAGAGTAAAGATGCCATAGTGGGAGACAGAATTTACTTTCGAACAGCATCGATGTAACACAGATGCTCTGAAACTACTGTTCCGGATTGACTCTTGGGCTGAAACAGCAGCGATAGCTGCTCCCGACAAAGGAATTAGATTTGTGTCGGTGAAGTTTAGTAAGACTTCGTTGGTGAGTGGGCATTTGCCTAAAACCACAATTTTCTGTTACCGTTAATAGTAGGGCTGCTGATTAATCACATTTTAAAAAAATATCTTGCTATACCGGCTACAATAGTACCATGAAAACACCCGTTCTCACTTTCAGGTGACATTGTAAACAAGAAGCGGGCAGCATTATCTCCTGCAAATGTAAACAAACTTGTTTGTCTGAGCGATTGGCTGAACAAGAAGTAGGACTGTGTGGACTTGAAGGCTCTAAAGTTTTACGTTGTTTTATGTTTGAATGCAGTTATTTTTCGTACATAATTCTACGTTTGTAAGTTCAATTTTCATGACAAAGAGATTGCACTACAGTACTTAGATTCATAGATTCATAGATATTTAGGTCAGAAGGGACCATTTTGATCATCTAGTCTGACCTCCTGCACAATGCAGGCCACAGAATTTCACCCACCACTCCTAAAAAAGACCTCACACCTATATCTGTGCTATTGAAGTCCTCAAATTGTAGTTTGAAGACCTCAAGAAGCAGAGAATCCTCCAGCAAGTGACCCGTGCCCCATGCTACAGAGGAAGGCGAAAAACCTCCAGGGCCTTCCAATCTGCCCTGGAGGAAAATTCCTTCCCGACCCCAAATATGGCGATCAGCTAAACCCTGAGCATATGGGCAAGATTCATCAGCCAGATACTACAGAAAATTCTTTCCCGGGTAACTTGGATCTTACCCCATCTAAAAACCCATCACAGTCCATTGGGCCTATTTACCATGAATATTTAATTACCAAAACCATGTTATCCCATCATACCATCTCCTCCATAAACTTATCGAGTTTAATCTTAAAGCAAGATAGATCTTTTGCCCCCACCACTTCCCTCGGAAGGCTATTCCAAAACTTCACTCCTCTGATGGTTAGAAACCTTCGTCTAATTTCTAATCTAAATTTCCTAGTGGCCAGTTTATATCCATTTGTTCTTGTGTCCACATTGGTACTGAGTTTAAATAATTCCTCTCCCTCTCTGGTATTTATCCCTCTGATATATTTATAGAGAGCAATCATATCTCCCCTCAACCTTCTTTTAGTTAGGCTAAACAAGCCAAGCTCCCTGAGTCTCCTTTCATAAGACAAGTTTTCCATTCCTCGGATCATCCTAGTAGCCCTTCTCTGTACCTGTTCCAGTTTGAATTCATCCTTCTTAAACATGGGAGACCAGAACTGCACACAGTATTCCAGGTGAGGTCTCACCAGTGCCTTATATAACGGTACTAAAACCTCCTTATCCCTACTGGAAATACCTCTCCTGATGCATCCCAAGACGACATTAGCTTTTTTCACAGCCATATCACATTGGCAGCTCATAGTCATCCTATGATCAACCAATACTCCAAGGTCCTTTTCCTCCTCCGTTACTTCTAGTTGATGCGTCCCTAGCTTATAACTAAAATTCTTGTTATTAATCCCTAAATGCATGACCTTACACTTCTCACTATTAAATTTCATCCTATTCCTATTACTCCAGTTTACAAGGTCATCCAGATCCTCCTGTAGGGTATCCCTGTCCTTCTCTAAATTAGCAATACCTCCCAGCTTTGTATCATCTGCAAACTTTATTAGCACACTCCCACTTTTTGTGCCCAGGTCAGTAATAAAAAGATTAAATAAGATTGGTCCCAAAACTGATCCTTGAGGAACTCCACTGGTAACCTCCCTCCAACTTGACAGTTCACCTTTCAGTAGGACCCGTTGTAGTCTCCCCTTTAACCAATTCCCTATCCACCTTTCAATTTTCCTATTGATGCCCATCTTATCCAATTTAACTAATAATTCCCCATGTGGCACAGTATCAAACGCCTTACTAAAATCTAAGTAAATTAGATCCACTGCGTTTCCTTTATCTAAAAAATCTGTTACTCTCTCAAAGAAGGAGATCAGGTTGGTTTGGCACGATCTACCTTTTGTAAAACCATGTTGTATTTTGTCCCATTTACCATTGACTTCAATGTCCTTAACTACCTTCTCCTTCAAAATTTTTTCCAAGACCTTGCATACTACAGATGTCAAACTAACAGGCCTATAATTACTTGGATCACTTTTTTTCCCTTTCTTAAAAATAGGAACTATGTTAGCAATTCTCCAATCATACGGTACAACCCCTGAGTTTACAGATTCATTAAAAATTCTTGCTAATGGGCTTGCAATTTCTTGTGCCAATTCTTTTAATATTCTTGGATGAAGATTATCTGGGCCCCCCGATATTAGGTGAATTGAAAAATATTTCTTTTGTTTTTTACAGTGCAAATATTTGTAATAAAAAATATAGAGTGAGCACTGTACACTTTGTTTTCTGGATTATAATTGAAATCAATGTATTTGAAAATGTAGAAAATATCCAAAAATATTTAAATAAATGGTATTCTATTATTGTTTAACAGTACGATTAATTGCAATTAATTTTTTTAATCAGTTGACACCCTAATTAATAGTATTGACTAGAAAAACAGGCAGGTTCTCAAACTGTGGGTCCGGACCCCAAAGTGGGTCACAACCCTGTTTTAATGGGATCGCCAGGGCTGGCTTAGATTTGCTGGAGCCAGGGGCTGAAGCTGAAGCCTGAGCCCCACCATCTGGGGCTGAAGCCTTCAGGTTTCGGCCCTGGGAAGCGGGGTCCAGGTTAAAGGCCCCCTGCCTGGGGCTGAAGCCCTGAGGCTTCAGCTTTACCCCCTACCCCCAACTCTATACCCAGGGCACTGGAACTCAGGCTTTGGCTTTAGCCCCCCACCCGGAGCGGCAGGGCTTGGGTGGGCTTAGGCTTTGGTGACCCTTCCTGGGGTTGTGTAGCAATTTTTGTTTTCAGAAGGGAGTCGCGATGCAATGAAGTTTGAGAACCCCTGTTATAGGGTCTGGAATGGTTGAGGAGAAGCAAGTCCTGAACTGATTCACGGCCTTTAGTTTTCCTTTCTGACATTCCAGAATGATTAGGGGGAAGGAAAAAAAAGTGAAATTATAGGGTTAAGAAGTTGAAACTCTCCCTTTTACCACAGAGTGTCACACTCACCCCACACAGCACTGAGCTGCAATGCACTTCTACAGGGTAGGAAAACAACACTTCTAAAGGAATCAGTCTCTAAGGGCTTGTCTATATGGAGACTTATGGTGTAAATCTACAGTGCACTAGCCTGACGCACACTAACTGGCCACATTGACCCTACTATTGCATACTAAAAGTTCCTTAGCGTGACTCTTCCTATTCAGTTAACTTAGTGCCCACATATATATGCCAAAAACAAGTCAGGGATTTGGATATACTGATTTTAGATTATAATAGGCAATTAAGTTGCAGAAACCTAAAGTAATACACATTAAAATTGATTTACTAGCTTTGGCTTACAAGGATTATAAGGACAACACTTAAAAACACACCTCTAAAACTAACCTTATTCAGTTTTGTATGGGCTCTCCAAAAAACTAACTTTGGAGAAGGCAAAAGAGCATGGGTGGTGCGTGAATAGTCCGTACGAGGAAGCTAGCACCCAGCCCCACCTCTCGCCCACCCTTGTATAAATGGAAACCAAATCTTTTGCCCAATATGAACTCAGTGCTATCGGACTAGCAGTAAATAATGAAGGAAAAGAGTGATAATATAGCATTTTAATAAATGTATATTATAATGGGTTGCTGTCTTGTTAAAAATGGTGAGAAGCTATATTGCAGTTGCAAATGCATCCTAGAAGAAACAATGTATCCAACTTCATAAACTGAATTTGGATTATAAATTTAAGGAAACTAAACATAATGCATTGAAAGTACATTCTTTTGCTTGTCCTTTTTCATGAACAGCCTTCCATTCCCTCTGTGTCAAGTGCCCTTCTTCAAACCTCAGAACCTCCACTTCTTTCCAGATACATGGCTTCATTTTTAGAGGTGCTTATCATCCACCCACCCACCCCAAAATATCAGGCCAGTAATCACCACACATCACTTTGTGCACAGCCCTGCCTTTGGGGTGAGATGGATTTGCACTGCCCTAGAAGGAACTCAGATTGGGATTGTATCTCAAAAGGCACAATTCCTCCCCAAGCTTCCTAGCGGAAGCTTCCTGTTCCTAGAACAGTTGAAAGCCGTACCATCTTTTAGCAGCCTGCTCCCTCTTGATGCACTCAGCACTCTTCACAAACCAGTGTGATTTTGGGGGCAGCTACACTCCTACCTCCTCTCTGCCTTCTTTGGGAAGAGGTGTGCTCTCAGGAGTGCACAGAAGGAGCTGTCCCTTAATTGCCCCAGATGCAAAGAATGTGATTGTGGCATGCCTGTGCATGGGGTGCATAATGAGGGAGGGAGAGTTCTTTGCATACTCCCACACAGTGCTCTAAATTCTTATGTACACAAGCAGTGCTTACCCAAGGGAATAGTCCCTTCCCATTGACAACTCAGGCTTGGGGTAGACATAACTGTATTTCATCTATTATGTAGAATGTCCTATGGCATAGGGTGACTAGACAGCAAATGTGAAAAATTGGGATGGGGGTGGGGGGATAATAGGAGTCTATATAAGAAAAAGACCCAAAAATCGGGACTGTCCCTATAAAATCAGGACATCTGGTCACCCTACTATGGCACCAATAATGTTCTACCAGCATATCTAGAGCCGTATAAAGTCCTTATGTAGAACCATGCTTTAGATCAGTGGTCCCCAAACTTTTGAAGGTCACGCCCCCCTTACGCCTGTTCGCACACTGCCCAGAACCAGGGCTCGGAGCAGGGATGCGGCCTGGGGTGGGGGGGACACGGATGCGGTAAGAGGGCCATAGCTGGGGGTGCGTATGGGGCCAGGAGCTGCGGCCAGGGGCAGAGCTGCAGCTGGGCTGTGGTGGGGGCCAGCGGCCAGGGCCAAAAGCTGGGCCCAGCGGCCGGATGCTGCTCCACTCCCAGCCCCATCCCTGTCCCCAGCCTCAGCCTTGGCCCTAGACAGGGAACAGAGTTATGGCTAGGGGCCGAGGCTGGGAGCAGGGAAGGGGCAGAGAGTGGAGCTGCAGTCGGGCCATGGTGGGGGCTGGCAGCCAAACCCCTGGCCAGGTTCGGAGCCACGCCAAGGCTGCAGACTGACCCAGGCGCAGGCCCGAGGGCCAGGGCCATGGCTGGGGCAGGAACAGAACTGTGGGCAGGGTGGAGCTGGGTGGTGCTCCCTCCCCCATGGGGGCTGGCTCAGGCCTGCTGCACCCTCCCCCCAGTTTTTCCCCCATACCTCTCCTAGTGGGGCACGCTCCACAGTTTGGGGACCTCTTCTTTAGAGCTATGAAATATTGCTGATTTGGTGTATTGCTCTGTTCCAGTGAACATCTGTCTATATCACAAAAACCAGCACGTTCTGGAGTATTTCAGCAAAATTGATAATCATTGCTCAGTAGCAATCCAGAAAGCAAACAGCAGGCTTGTTGCATGTTAGGCGTGAGATGCATTGACAGAGATATGTTGAAATGAGAGCATAATGGCTCCTCACACTTCTTGCTCATGCCATCAGAGCATTAATTAGATGAAGTCCAAAAATTTAAGAAAGACAAATATTTAAGGATGAAAAATCTCATGAATCTCTGGGGTAAAAAATGTTTATTTATGTTGTGTGTGGAGTTAGGAGACCTTTTATAAAACCTCTCGTTTGGCCCTCAATGATTCTGAGGTATTTTTGTTGGGCACAAAACTCTATAAACCAGCCACTACTAACAGTTTCCTTCTGTGAGGGGCTCGGTTTCAGACTGTAGCACAGCTCCTAGCGTAAGTCCAAAATAAATAGTCCCAATAAAAGAAAATTGAAAAATAGCTCCCCAGTAACCACATAATTAGTGGTACAACTTGTTAACCACTTCTGTGAAAACAATTTTAAAATGTTCACCATTCACATTGTCTAGCACATCATTGAGCCAACTGCCTGAAAACTAAGTATTGGTTAAATTAAATCTGATCTGTACTCTAGTTACTGACATTGGGGGAAACCCTGCCTTCTCTCTGCAGACATAGGAGCCTCCAGAGGTACCATAGGGAATATACATCCTCAGCATGCTGGCTCAATTTGCCATAAGAACTTTGGAGGATGGGGCAGTGGTGTGGCATAGATCCAAGCCCCTCTGGGCAAAAGTTAATGAACCAGCCCACCCATGAACTGATCTGCACTGATCGGGGGGGAAACTACCCCACTGAGAGGAAGTAAGGGCCATTGAGATGGGTCTGGGAGAGGAAGTGTCCTTCCATAACTCCTAAACACAGCTCATTTACTCAAGATGCATGCAGGATTCAAGATCTACCCCATAATTAGCTGATCAAACAAGTGGAATTCTGTAAGAGTGTGTAAAGCAGTGGAAAGATACTGAATACATTGTGCTGCCATAATTTGCATTCAGTCAGGATGAAATTCACAGCAGCAAGGCTAGATGTCCAGGACACAGTCTGTTCCAGAGTTCTACCATAGAAGAACTACTGTGTGACCCTGAGCAAGTCACAGATGAGTCTCTCTGTGCCACAATTTCCCCATCTGTAAAATGGGGATAGTAATACATACCTACCCGACGAAGGTGTTGTGTTCATTAATGTCGGCAAGGCGCTCAAATACAATTGCCTTAGTATAGAAATATTTCTAAATAAATACAAAATTATAAAACTGGAGCCTGTTTGCAAACCAAAGTCATTAAGGACATCTGTTTAGTTAGCTAATCTCCCCATAACCAAAAAAAAAACCAAAAAAACAAAACCCACACTGTCTTTGGAACTACAAGTCTAATTAAATGAAATCTATCAAACAGGAAGACTTCCACTCACCCTACAATTGCCAGCCTTATTTAACTGTGGAAAGAAGAGTCTTCTGGTGTGCTGATTGCCACCTGCAATGAATCATGGAAATATAACCAGAAGGGACCGTTCATCCCCCTGTAATGGGATACCAACATCCCACTTTGTCATAACTTAAAAACATAATGAAAAATAGATTAAAAATGCAGAATATCTAAAGCATTTAGTGAAAAAATGTTCATGTTTAGTAGAATCAATAATGTATACAGGACAACTTGTGCTACAGTAGAATTATTCAGTTCACAAAGGCTTTCACACTGGAAAGGATCTTTAGGTTTACTAGGGTCTGGGGCTCTATCTTGAATTATTAGGCACCTACTATTGCCTAATTTCAGCACTGGTCTGCACTCCAGCTGCACAATCTGAAGTATTTATGTCAACATAAAAAGGACCGGCATCAAAACAGTTAGCCTTTGCAGGAAAAGAGCTTTCCACTGTTTCCCCTGCATCACTGTTACTGTAAGATTGTGTTTCCAAATGTGTGGGACATCCCCTGTGGGGCAGGGAGGCATGAAGGATGGATCTCTCAATACAAACTTTTTTTTTAAACAATGAAAGCTAAGAAAGTCCTAGATGTTATGGCTCTGAAGAAAGCCTTCAGAGCATGAAATGGGCATAAGGGATTGTCTACACTACAGAGCCATTGCTGGTATTGTGATGTCTGCAAAGTCCCCCAGTAGTGTAACCCAACAGGAGTTATTTTGCTGGCATAGCTTTACCACCTACCTGAACATTAGGTCAGCCAACAGAAACACTTTGCTGTTGCCATAGTTTGTGTCTACACTGGAACTTTTGCCAGCATACCTACGTTTGCTAGAGGGGTTGATTTTTTACACTCCTAGCCAACATAGCTGGCAAAACTTTGTACTGTAGACTAAGCCCAGCTGAGGGAGAGATGTCTGAGTTTGCAAAAAACCGGAAACTATAGCTCTAAGGTGCAAGCTTAACTACTTCACTGCTCAAAACATGTAAGAAAGGAGCAGTAAGATTTATACCAGCATTTCCTGAAGCGTAGGGTGAGGGGGCAGTGTGACGGACTAGCGGGAGGAAGGTGGAGAAGTTGTACTGTATAAATATAAAATTTAAACAACACATACCAGGGCTGACAGGTGGAAAAAAGGGGTGGTATTTATTGGTTTCATTTTCCTGAAGGGGACTCAGATTTCAAAAGTTTGGGAAATGGTATAGTAGGAAGATGTAATGATCAGTGGCCACAGAGACTTCAGTCACTAGCTACTACCCACAAAACAGCTGCCTGGTAGTAAAGCAGGTATGGTACCCATGTCCATCAGGTCTATAAACCCAGCCCTTTGCCAACTGGAGTAAAAGAAGAATCTTTATTAGTAATTGGAGCTCAAATAATATGTTGTACTTATGTCATGCCTTCTATCCAAGTAATGCAACATGAACTAATTAACCTGAAATAGCTGGACCTAAACCAAGGGGCTCATGCCTGCAAGAGATAAGAATGATCACAGCATCACCACTTTCAGAACTAAATCCAAAACTCATTTCCTTTTGACCTAGCTTTCCCTCTTATGCTCTTTTCGCAGGCACATAACACCACACACACAATAAATAAATTAAGCTACTTCTCCTACATTCTGGGAAGAAAGCAAGAGAAAGATATATTGTTATTGCTATTTCTGGGAAGCTACTTGGGAAGCTCTCAGATATTTTAGTGATAGGGGCCATATAAATTCCTAGATAGATTGTACAAGTAACTGTGCAAAAGAATCGTATTCAGAGAAATGGCTACAGGGATTGAGGTCTACATGAAATAGCATTCTGGCTCACACAGCCCTTATGATAGGTTTGGAGACAGTGAAATCAATTTCCAAGCAAATGTCAAGCCAAACATATTAAATAATAAATACATCTCACTGAGGCCAGTCATTCAGTCTCCATTAGTTTAAGTGTTCTTCCATCTTGAAATGGCTTTAATCTACCTTGGAACGCAAATCAAATTGAACAATATAATTTGGCTTCAGTGATTAACATGAAAATAAATACAGCATCTAAAAGAGCGAATGGAAATACATGATGTAGGGTGAGTATTACCATATGTTGTTTGTGGAGGAAGGTAACAGGAATGGAATGGACAATGCATACACTCTCCCCAGAAATACATCATTCAACAAAATAGTTTTGAAGCAATAGGAGTCAAGGGAGGTCAGAGTTTAGACTAAAATTCTTCTCTAGAGGAGTTACTTTCAAAACTCTCTGCCTATTAATTAAGAATAGCTCTACTTCTACAACTGCCTACTACTAAGGATAACCACTGTATAGGACCTGATTGACAGCTGACGGTTCTCCCTATAGATTTTCCAACACAAACATCAGTATTAGAGTCACTAAAAGTGCTCCTGAGCACAGACCTGAAGCAGAATCAAAGGCAAAACCAATGAATGGGCTCATTGGTCACATTCCCAGGTGACGTTTCTCCCACACTATTGCTCCCTCCCTGGCTTGTATATACCTGTGCTTGTAATTGTCTTTCCTGCCAGTATAGCTGTTTTTAACTTGTAGCTTCTTTTAGAAAAGTGAAATCGGAACCTATTAAATGCTCCTATTTTACTATTTGTAAGTGAAACTAAAAGTCAAATAAATCCTTCTATGAGAGCTGCTTAGCGGAGAAGAGAAGAAATCCCTGGGTGCAGGGGAGGCCAATCGGTTTCCCCTGCATTTGCTGCTACATGTAAACTCCAGTTATCACATTCAAGTAATCTGAATTTTTGAGCTGTACCCCAAATTGAAATATGTACAGAAACAAATTTCATTTATCCAAAACTCTATCACAAGGTTTCAAATGACTTTGTGGCATCTGAATAATTGGGGTTTACCTGTATATACAAGTTAAAATACTATTTTAAGTAGTGAAAAGATGGACATGATGTGTTTTTTCACTCTCTTTTTATAAGACAAATCTCATTGGCATAAATTAGATGATCTGGTGACTTCATAACCTTACTTCTTTGGAGTTGTAAACAAATATATGACAACAATAAAAGCCATCTAGAGCCTGGTTTGGGATGGCAAGGGTAAAAATTTTCAAAAATTAGAGGATGTGCTTCACAAAAGCTAATTTTGCATGTAAGTGGGAACATGTATGCATAAGTTCCTATTAACCAATTTGTCTATGGAAACCAGGAGAATGTGTGGAACAATGGGCATGCATGCACCTACCTACTTCTGAGCTTCCAGTTGGTGGAAATTTGGCCCTTAATGTTCAAATCATGCTAGAATGGAGGATTCAAAACATACAGGAAGAGAGAAAGCAACAAGATTTGCTCTTCCATTAGAAATCTGTCCTCTGAGAAAATAAAAGCACAAACATAGCCAAAAGCATGAAGCATGAGGTTCTATGATTTAATACTTGAGGCCTCCCATCCATTTACCAGCTAATAGACACAAGTGTCTATGGAAAAGGAGAGCATTAGTCCATCTAGTACAAAAGTGGTAGGGCCATTGGACCTTGGAAAATGATCAGTAAAGATTTACACTTATATTTTTGTTCGTTATTTTATCTGATTTGGCAATGTACTCACATTTTCTTTGAATCATCAGTGGACTTAGGAAAGGCTTTCCAAGGTGCTTACTACAACACCATTTCAAAACTTTTTCAAAATGTGAATTTTTTAAAAACCAAGAACCTTTCCTGTGAAGTATTGGTTTCTACAAATCAGCATTTTCCAGTAAAATACGTAATTCAAAAAATTCCACATCAGCTCTATTCACACACCTTGAGGGATTCATTGCAATTACTTTCAAATTGATATTGGATAAATGTTCTCCTTTATTTGAGTATAACTTCTAATGTAGTGCTAAAAAGTCATAGGATGTTGAAATGTGAAAAAAAAGGTTTTAGTTCTTTAAAATGAGATTGAAAATAAGCTGTAGAATTCTAGTATTTCCTGATATCTAGTTTTTATAGGAATATAATAATATATGATTATATTAATATCACACATGTATCATATAGATATCAGTCTTCAGAGTTTAATTTTAGGGAGATTTTAAATGCATCTGACCTCTGGCTTTTGACAATCCTTTAATTTATAAAAGTTCACCAAGAGAATTAAAAAGACATATAAGGAAATGAAACATGTTCAGTTTGAGGTTTGCAGAGAACACTTCAAGCATTTTATATTTTACAAATATTGTAAAATCCCATCTGGTGTTTGAGAAGTATTTTACTATCTCCTGCTGGGCCAGGCAGACATTGGTTTGCCTGTCTGCATGTTCCCAAACTATTAGAAAAAAAATCTGATGGATGTGGACCAAGCATAGCAAAATGCTATGATACCACAGTTCCATTATTCTGTGTTCAGGAATGAAGACAAATGTCCCCAGCTTCAGAAAAGTTTTACTTAATGGGACTTTGTGTGGAAAATGTGAGGAGTAATATTTCTCCAAGTAGTACAATATTCAACATCTTGAGCAAGATAGATGGTTATGAGCAATAAATAATTTCTGATTCAGTTATACATTTTGTTTTCTAGAGAATTCATTCAGAAAATGTAAAATAAAAGATATTCCATTTTGATGTACACACTTTTTCTTCTTTGTGCAGTTCACATTGCCTACTAATCACATGTAAGCCTCTACCTCCCAATATTCTTCTAGACTTTGGAGCCTGCTTTATGTGCATTATATCCAATTTCCTCTGAAGTAAATAAGAAGAAACCCACTTCTGATCTCATTTACACTGGGTATACACTGGTTAACTCCATTCTAATAATTAGAGTTTATTACACTAACAGAAGTAAGAGGAGACTCAGGCCCAAATGTGTGATGGTTACATTTGATAGATATCTGAATTAGCTGCTGTGTATCACTGTCTAATAAAGAGAGCCAGCTGTTCAAACCTATGTGACAGTGATACTGCAGCTATTATACAAAAAGATATTTGAATAACTTGTTGAATGTTATCAAATCATTTCTTATTTTCAAGCCAAAAAATTCTAGTGTTTTGGCTCAGAACAATTTTTTTTTAAATACTGCCCTAATTTTTTTATAAAATTGAAAGGGTCAAAATCAAAACTAAATGTTCCAAAGTTACTGAAACAAAATATTTTGATTGGCCCAATTTTTTTTTCCAGATTGTTGGTTCACAAAATTGAGATTTTCACTTTTCATTCTGATTTGGAATGGGGAAAATTTCTGAAATCTCAAATTTTTTTCTGGAATGGAAAAACTGTTTCCTGCCCAGCTCTAGCTATGAATTCAATTTAAACAAATTGTCTCTCTGGAAGGGAGCCTTGTCTACATAAAAAGACAGTGTCCTTGTAACAGACTCATTCCTTGAAATCTGAGTAGTATTTGATTTATCTAGATATTTTAAAATATTCAGTATGTTTGGACTAGTCATCTTATTTCTTTTACCAAACATCTCTGCTTTAAGGCAGCAATTCATTTCTGAATGCTTTATGAAAGATTCATCAAATTATATGCAATTGATGTTAGTCTACTTTTGTCAGCGAAAAAAAATTATTCCATGTGGAAAAATAAAGACTCAGGGTCAGTTCTGCAGCTAATATTAATTGGCATAAATATAGTAGGTGAAATCCAGGGCTCACTGGAGTGGGGAGCTTTCCCACTGAGTTCAGAGGAGCTAGGACTTTACCCACTGACTTCAATGAAGCTACACTTATTTATACCAGCCAAGAATCTGGCTTAAACAATGTTTATGTGAGCAAAATAAAACACAGTTCATACATAAGGATTTAATTCAGTTTACAGAAGTGGTATGATCATTAGACTTGCCATCTGAAGATGTTCAATGGAGAGCCAAAGTCTACATATTTATGTTATAGGTTGACCAGAGAGTCTATTGGGATTCATTTTCAAGATGGATAAAAAAGAATTATGAGCACTGCAATCCACTTTTTAATCATGACTTTTGTATAACTGTATGCTCAAAAGTGCATAATGCACTAAAGTCACAAATGAATTGCAGAGTCATCTTTCAATCACAAAAATAAAAAATGCCTTTCATTGCCCCTCTCTTTCTCTGCATTGTTCGCCATATTTACAAAAGGTGAACACTGATATCCACACACGTTTTACAAGCCTAACTTTTACACGAGCAGGTACACCATCAAATTAGGTGTTTCTTAAAACACGTACAACATAGAAGATGGGTATTTATATGATGATGGGCTTACAAAAGCGGGTGTCAATGGGAGCCTCTCTCTTGGCTTCAATGGACTTTATAAATTTCTGTTTACATAAAAAAAATGATGAGCAATTTCTGTATGCAGTTGCAGAAAACAAACTTGCAACAGTACAAAGACAAGCGTGTCTGGATCTTTGACCTCATTTTATGAAAATCTGGTCCCATATTTAGGCTATAATAAGGAAGCTGTAAAGTGGCTTGTTTTATTAATTTAGCTGTTATTATAGCTGTTGAAATAATATGAATTAATTGTTTTATTCCCCACTTCTGTGATGTACTAGTAAAGTTCCTGATGTTTTCATGTGATCTGCAGATTGTGCTTTTTGCTTAAATATTTTTAGGACAGTATTACCGTCAGGATAAAGATAAGCCAAAATAAATTCTGCTTGTGAAACTTGTACTTTGGTTAAGTAAAGTATATGCGTCACGTACCCATTTGACTGCATCCATTTACAGACAAAATCTGCCTTCATAGAAATTTACGTGCAAAAACAAGGGACTAAGTTTAAGAGCTGGATAACTTTAGTAGAGATCTTTTAATGACGGTCTTATCATTTGAGTTCATCAGTTCCATATGTGGAACTCCTTTGACCTTAATGGGAGATTTAAGTGCAGCTTGACCGAAGAATCAGTCCTGGAATGTTCCCTAGTGAGAAAGAGGCTTAGCAAGATACACGCAGATGGTGTCCTGAGGGAACACATGGAGTAGGACGTACCTTGTAGGGCAGTTATATTCAAAAGACAACTCCATAAAATTGTGAGAGAAAAGGTGTACCAACTTCTGTTGGTGGAAGAAACAAGCTTTCAAGCTTAACAGAGCTCTTCTTCAAGTCTAGAAAAAAAGAATTAGTGTCACAGCTAAATTCAGGGTGGGGCAGATTATTAAAATAAGGGGTTGACATATATTGCAGGAAACCACTTAAAATGAAACAGGCAATTAACATCTCTGCAGCCATAGGACAAAGGAAGGTTACCAATTGTTATGAGCCTCAAAACCAGTATCTCTGCTAAGTGATTTTTTTAGCATCTAATAGAATTATGAATTTAATTTCCCAGATTTCTCTTTTGAAGATGTTGTGCAGGGATTTTTTTGAGGATGAAAACTAAGAGGTCAAATATGGAATGATCGGCTTGGAAAAAATTGTTTGCCCATGGGTGATAGGGTTTTATCTTGTCACACCACCTACTATAAAGAACTCAAAAAGACACCCCACACCACAAATTCACACAGGAATTTAAGGATATCATCAAATTCTTCCCCAAACAAGTCCAAGAGAAACTAACTGCATTCCCGAAGAACCCACCCAGGGACCTTCTACATGCTTCCCAAGATACACAAACAAGGGAACCCAGGCAGACCCAAGCCATGGAACTCTTACTGAAGTAATATCAGGACTCATCAAAACCATCCTCAAACTACTCACTGTACAAAGGGACAGTTTCTTTCAGGACACAGCTAACTTCCTCCAGAAACTCCACAACGTTAACAACCTCCATCAGAACACCATTTCTGCCACTACAGATGTCATCTCCCTGTACACCAACATGCCTTGCCTCACCATTCATGACAGCATTACTGTCTGCCTCAAATATCTAAACAATGGACAACACCTCAGATATCCATCCCAAACATATCAAACTCATCCATTTCATCCTCACACATCACTTTACATTTAACAGCCATAGGTATTAGGTTGGCTCTCCCATCTACTGACCTCTTCAGGGGCCACCTCAAGGAAAAGTTTCTGGAAAAATTCACCATGAAACCAGCAATATACGTTGATAATATTTTCATACTCTAGACAGGTGACCTAAATTCCCTCAGATTTCAACCACAACTTCAGTAACCACCACCCTTCCATCAAACTCTCTCTAGAACACTCCTACACCAGCATCAACAATGGACACGCCAATCAGCTTCAGCAATGAAACTTTACAGACACCTACATACAAGAAACCCCAGGACCAGCACATTTACCTCCACAAATCCAGTAACCACCCCATATACCCCAAGAAACCAGTTATCCACAGCCAGGCACTCAAATATCACAGAATATGCTTTGAGGGGAAAGTCTGGGACACACACCTTAACACACTTAAAACCATCTTCACCAAACAAAGACACTCCATTAGGGAAGTAGTTTGCATCATGGAATGGACCGAGAACCTGTTTCAGTATGAAAAAGAAAAAACAAAGCACACACCAACTGCACCTGCCGGCATCTATATGGGGTATCAAACAATTACAACCCATACTTGATGGGGACCATGTCCTTAAACAAATCTTTCCTGAACCCCCTTTTCTGGCCTTCAAACAACCTCACAACCTCACAAAGTTCATCATCAGAAGCAAGCTCCTCACAGACCGGAGCCCGCAATTCAAAGTGGCTCCAGATCTGCAAAATCTGTAGACATATCTCCACTGCTACAATGATAAGTACCGCCCACAACAGACCTTTCAGGATCGATCTATCACACATGCCTATTGGAACATGTGGTGTACCTCATCCAGTGCATCAAGAGACCTCACTACAAGGCAGTTGTAGATCGAAAGTGAAGTTATTTTGGTAATTTCATCCTTATCTCTAATTGGGACTACATGGCCTGAATCTGCTCCAACTGAAGTCAATGGGAGTTTGCTATTTACTTTAATGGGACCAAGATTATGTCCATATTTTATGAAGCGCATAAAATAACTGCTCCATTTGGCATAGTTGGGTTTTTTTTCCAGGAAAGATCCTTTTTTAATCATACTGTCCAAGTCCAAATGCTATTACTTTCAGTTAGCACTTTTGTCAATCATCCTACTCATGCTTCTTGTCTTGGCACTATACCCATCTGTTATAGACTCTGACTCCAACTCCATCTGCACCGTCTCAATCTTTCTTTCTCATCTGAGTGAGAACTAAGAGCCTCAATAAGCCCTGAATTATCTCCTCATTAATGGCCCCAAATGCTAGCTGCCATTTGTGTTTCACAACTTACATAGGGAAAGAATGATTCAGTCACTACCAATAAGTAACTTTATCCACACTGCTAAGGTGTAAGAAGATTTTCTTTTTCTTCCTATTTAAATAATTTGACCAAGAGATCTCAGATATTGGTTGCCTATCCTTGGTCTCGGGATGTACCCTTTCAAGCTCCAAAACGAATCCTTCAGTCTTTTTTTTTTCTTCAAAAGATCTCTTAGAAGTTACCTAAGAAAGCCAGAGATGCTGGTCCACCTGCTGGATTCCAGATTGACAAATTGGAATATCTTTATCAGCATACTCAGACCTCACTGGTTCAGGAGCCAAATTAGCAATCAACATTACCCAAAAGAGCCACAGGAATGTGAATTCATTGTTTCATTTACTATATAATTATTCTCACAGCAAAATGACTAACCAAGTATTATTATTTTATCAACTATAATTGGTTAACAACATAGTTAAAGTATCCTGATTGGTTAATAACTTAGAATTGTTAATAACTAAATCAAACCATGTTTTAAAATCATGTGCTGCAAAGAGCTGCAGGAGACACGTTAAAGAGCCACTTGCGGCTCTCAAGCCTCAGTCTGAGTATCACTGATCTACACAATGAGCATAAGGGCACAAGTCACAAGACTTCAGGTGCAATATCTTTACACAGACATTCTCCCACAATATTTAATATGACAAACCTGTTTCCAAAAATATTAGAATTTGTATAAAACAGAGGGACACTGAAAAAAAATTACAAATTTTAACTTTCAGAAAATACACAAGGATGTTTAATAAATATATGACTCCCACAAGATTTTCTCAGGAAGTACATAGAAGATTAAAAAGGAAAACACTTTAATGTTATTTACAGCATGATAGGATTGAATGGGCTAATAGACAGCATTGGAAATCCTCTACATATTTTTATACTCACTTTTTAAAAATTCAGACACTCAGATTAGCAGAATATTCTGCTCTGCAGCAGATTGTAGCTGTGCAAAGAAATAAAACATGTACAGATGAAGAACCCAGTCCTCTGTTCCTTACTCAGGTCCTAATCCAGCAAACCATCCATATTCAGCAAAGCATTTAAGCACATGCTTAAGTGCTTTGCCAGATTGGGGCTTCAATCCTTAGTCAATCAAAACTCCCAGTGATTTCAAATGTTGAATGAATAAGGTCAGAGTAAGAACTAGAAGATCAAGCATTATAGTAGTGGTGTTAAGTCTTTCTGTCATACATAGTAAAAAGTGCCTCATCCTTCAGTGAGTTCCACCCAGGCAGATCCTGTGCCCTCATGGAAATCCATCTGAACTCAATTCAAGTTAGTGGAGTTTTAGAGCAGCAGAGAAACTGGCTCCCTGTTTCTAGCCCTGCAGGGTCATGAGACATTACACCTTAAATTTGAGTATTATCCATCCTGCCCCTCAAAGCTGTATAAAGGGCTGAGGGAGAAGAAAATTCCAAATTTGAGCATGGGATACGAACATTTATCTGGTGAGCTGTTTGCACTTTAGATTTGAAGCTGCTCAGAGTTAAAAGCCATCCAGGTGGCAATGCCTTTAGAGCACTAGTCGTCAAACTGTGGGGCATGGAGGAAGGTTCCAGCGGGGGCGGGGGGGGGGACAGCGCATAGTGGGACCCAGGCCAGTCCCCGTTGGGGGAGGGGAGGTGGGCAGGGAGTACCATCCAGCTCTGCTCCACCTTCAGTCCAAGCTCCTCTGCTGAGGAAACTTAGGCTGTGCAGTAATGGAGGGGGGCAGAGACAGAATCCATTACATAAGAAGGTGTGCTACGGGAAAAGTTTGGGCACTATTGTTTTAGAGGGAAGTGTACAGGTGAGTTGAGCAGAAGTATATGATAATTCACTTTATAAAAGAGGTTGTGTCTTTTACTTTTTATACAACATGTGTAATATGAAGGAACCCCTGGACACAAAAGTGGCCAAATAACAATGTTCATTAACATGTATCACATGAAACATCTAGCTACCTATGAACATGGCTGCTCTGGCAGGGTTCTAGTGGCTTTTGAAATACAGAAGACAGTGTGGGGCACTAGTCTCTTACTAAGACTTTTCCTCCCTTGAAAACTGTGCAGTAAAGAATGAGTGACTATTTGTGGTCATTTGATTGCACTGTTTCTTAAAAAGTCTGTCATAAATATAAAGGGAAGGGTAACAACCTTCCTGTATACAGTACTATAAAATCCCTCCTGGCCAGAGGCACAATATCCTTTTACCTATAAAGATTAAGAAGCTCAGGTAACCTGGATGGCACCTGACCAAAAGGACCAATAAGGGGACAAGATACTTTCAAATCTGGGGCGGAGAGAGAGGCTTTTGTCTGTCTGTTCTGTGTGCTTGCCGGAGAAAGATCAAGAAAGCAAGCAATCCAACTCCATTAGAATTAGTAAGTACAAGCAAGGAAATGCGTTAGATTATCTTTGTTTTGGCTTGTGTTTTTCTCCGTGCTGAGAGGAAGGTGTATTCCTGGTTTGCTTTTTTGTAACTTTAAAGTTTCGCCCAGAGGGAAATCCTCTGTGTTGTTGAATCTGAGTACCTTGTAAAGTATTTTCCATCCTGATTTTACAGAGATGATTTTTACCTTTTTTTTTAAATAAAATCCTTCTTTTAAGAACCTGACTGATTTTTCCATTGTTCCAAGACCCAGGGGTTTGGGTCTTTGATCATTTTGTAACCAATTGGTTAGGATATTATTCTCAAGCCTCCCCAGGAAAGGGCATGGAAGGACTTGGGGGGATTTTGGGGGGAAGAGGAACTCCAAGTGGTCCTTTTCCCTGATTCTTTGTCTAAATCACTTGGTGGTGGCAACATACTGTTCAAGGACAAGGTGGAATTTGTGCCTTGGGAAAGTTTTTAACCTAAACTGGTAAAAATACGCTTAGGGGGTCTTGCATGTGGGTCCCCACATCTGTAACCCCAGAGTTCAGAGTGGGGAGGAAACCCTGACAAAGTCCCTCTGTAGATCGAGCTTTAACAAGGCCAGATTTGATGTTAAATTACATCCCATAAACAACATCACTTATGTCTGATTTGTAGTAACATGTACAGCCAAAAGAAAAATTGCTACCTTGTGCTGTGAGCTACTATAGTGCAAATCACTTGCTTGTATGTCTGGATAAGCCTTTCCATTAATCCATTTGTGGCAAGATGATGAGTGTTGTGGACCAGGATGCAGGCAGTCTGGTCTAGCAGTCAGAGCACGAGTCAGGTCTAGTGGGTGGAGCAGGCATCCAGCTTAGGGAACAAATCCAAGGGTCAGCACCAGAGTCAACTGCCAGCTACCAGAGCCATGAGTCAAGCCAGAGCCAGGAACTGAAGCTGAGATTCAGAGTCGAGGTCAGAGTCAGATACCAAATGCCAGAGCCAAGGGTCAAGCCAGAGTCAGAAGTTGGGGTCAGAGCCAGGACTGGTAACTGAGGATCAGAGGCAAGGCATAAGGGCAGGGACTGGAGGAAAAGCAAGGAGTAAGCCTGGAGGAAGAGCACAGTGGGAACAGGAGCAAAGGCAGAGGTGAGGCAGGTGCAGAGCCGGAATCAGGAACAGTGTTGCGTGCAGGCACAAGCACCATTCAATACAACCACAACAGGAAATCACCTTCTCATTCAGACAAACTTCCTGTGCCTCCTTCTGGCTTAAATAGCATGGCTGGACTAATCAGTGGAGCCAGGTGAACCTTCAATCAGGGCTCCTGTGCGTTGTGGCTTGGCTGAGGCTATAGTCCTAGTAGCTTCTCAGCCCCACAGGTTTTGGTAGATGTTGGATGGAGGCCATGGTACAGCAACTCTCTGGGGACTCCCAGCCCTGGGTTCAAGACCCAGGACATCATAGTGAGGAGCTGATGTGATATGTTTTATACCATTTCTTTTCACTAATCACTGAAACTCTTCAGATGTGAATTGAGTTTCAGTGTCATCTAGAATCTGTTCAGGAACAGAGAGTCATACTTCATTCCTAGTTCCCCCTTCTCGAGGGGGGGTGTAGGGAGGGGATGAGGGTGAGGAAAAAAGCCATATCAACCTTTAGCCTGCTATAGCTTACTTCCCCTTTTGTGCCTATTTAGCTGTGCTCGAAAATGTCTGTGGGGGCCTGGGGATGGAGTCACGTCTCCACTCACACCCTGCCTCTGCCCAACATTCCCCTCTCACCTGCATGGGAGGGAGAGTAGTGGCCTCTGGTAACCATGACGTACAATGTGGGAACAAGTATGGTGCTTTACACACACACACACGCACACACTTTTCTTCATTGTGTAGGCATGTAAGGCATTGCCAGTTGATTCCTGAGTGCTGAGGGGGACATAGCACTCTTTATTCTTGCTTTTGAAATGAACTGTGTGTGGTTTCCTCAAGCATCTGCTGCCAGACATTAGCAGGTGCAGTAGACTAGGCCTTTGGCTGTTTCCCCTGGGGCCATGAAGCTAGTTAGCCCACAGCCTCACACTTTAGTCTGTCCTATGCTTTTCTCCATGCAAAGGTTTGCTGCGTGTGAAGAAGGAAGAAACTGATCCACGCACCCACCATTTTACCCTTGGACACCAACAATATCTTAGGGTATAAATAGGACTAGATGCTGAATTAGAGTGAATTCTTATTTGTATGCACAAGTTGAAATTAACTACCACATTGGGGTCTTGAAGGAAAATTTTTCCTAGAGCATTTTCCCCAGAGATCTTGGAGGTGGCCAGAATGGGGGGTTCACTTTTCTTTTGAGATTTAAGCAAGAATCATAGACCTGGAAGGGACCTTGAGAGGTCATCTAGTCCAGTCCCCTGCACTCATGGCAGGACTAAGTAATATCTAGACCATTCCTGACAGGTGTTTGTCTAACCTGCTCTTAAAAATCTCCTATGATGGAGATCCCACAACCTCCCTAGGCAATTTATTCCAGTGCTTAACCACCCTGACAGGAAGTTTTTCCTAATGTCCAATCTAAACCTCACTTGCTGCAATTTAAGACCATTGCTTCTTGTCCCATCCTCAGAGGTTAAGAAAAACACTTTTTCTTCCTCCTCCTTGTAACAACCTTTTACATACTTGAAAACTGTTGTCATGTCCCTCCTCAGTCTTCTCTTTTCCAGACTAAGCAAACCCAATTTTTTCAATTTTCCTTCATAGGTCATGTTTTTGTCACTCTTTTCTGGACTCTCTCCAATTTGTCCACATCCTTCCTGAAATGTAGCACCCAGAACTGGACACAATACTCCAGTTGAGGCGTAATCAGTGCGGAGTAGAGTGGAAGAATTACTTCTCATGTACAGTACTACTTACAACACTCTTGCTAATACATCCAAGAAGCATGTTTGCTTTTTTTGCAACAGCGTTACACTGTTGACTCATATTTAGCTTGTGATCCACTATGACCCCCAGATCCCTTTCCACATTACTCCTTCCTAGGCAGTCATTTCCCATTTTGTATGTGTGCAACTGATTGTTCCTTCCTAAATGGAGTACTTTGCGTTTGTCCTTACTGAATTTCATCCTATTTACTTCAGACCATTTCTCCAGTTTGTCCAGAACATTTTGAATTTGAATGCATCGTGCATTAGGATCAAGTGATGGTATCACTTTCCTTAAATTGCAGAGGGTGGTGAACACTGGGAGAAACTTGGTCCTGCCTAGCATCTTCCTTCCTTGTATGATTATTCTGCTGCAACAACCCTCATGTAAGATGGTACTACCTCGTCATCTCCACTATTTCAAGAGCAAATAGATACATAGCAAGAATATTTTAAAAGTAAGATTAAACCTATTTTCAACACCCACATTACATTTTGTCCCATGATATTACCGTTAAAAGCAGGCTGCCCGCCCTGTCTTCTCAATCTTAATATTGTTTGGAGTACCTGCTAATTCAATTGACAGAGGGACTCAAAGCAACACTAGCAGCCAGCAGAGGGAGCCCATGCTTTTAGCTTTACCTCCTTTTCTTCCTTATTCAGATCAGTAAGATAAAGATGGAAAAAGCAAGGTAAAAAATTAGTGCTAAAAAAACCCCCAATCAGCTTCTGTATTTACATATGTAAGTAAAAATTCCCAACATATATTTAACACCTTACATCTCTCTCAGGAGCTTTTGGCAATACAATAAGCGAAATGCATACCCACCACTGATAACCAGTGAAAGTGATTTGGGAATTAGTCTAACTTCTCTGATGGAGACTACCTTCTAAATATAACCAGAACGCTTTAAATAACAAGGGAAAATCCCCACTTCATCACAAATATAAAGAGAAATATACAGATTGTACCATTCATTAGAAAAGCAGGAGGTGATCAATTTCAGAAGTATTGACTGTATAATTTGTATCTTTTTAATATCTATTGCAAATGATATTTAATGGTTCTGAAATAATTAAAACCAGTAACTATTCATTGGACACATATAGTGAAATGTACTAAGTACTTGATATTTAAAAAAGTGGTTTTGATACGGTATTTACAGAATTTTCTCTGGATGTTTACAATTCCAAACTTGCTAGTTACTAGTCCTGCCAGACACCAGAAACAAATATTCATTAAATGGTCTAATATATCAAATGTAATGAAACCAAGACAACAGTCCCTACTCCTTGAGTAACAAATCTTCTGCTATAAGTTGTCAGATAGCAATATTAGAGCTGGAAGAACTTGGAAAAAACAGTCAGGTTGAGTAGCTCTCTAAGATAAAAATCACACCAAACTTCTGGATCTAAAAAGAATGTAGCGAAAACTGAACACACTTGATTCTGCCTACCAGATGCATACTCAGGAAATAACCATAGAGAATTCCTACTTCAATAGGAGCCTTTCTGAAGAAACTCATTGGAAAAAAAGTGAACCTCTGCTCTCTGCAACATACTGCTCGGGAGCTGCAAAACTGAAGTGAAACCCAAGCATTAAAGATTAGATTAGGTATATCTTACTCCTTTTTATGAAGCATCCAATCACCATGATAATACAGTATTATGGCCAAGGTTTTCAAACGTCGTTACTTAGTTTGGGTGCGCATCTTGAAATATCTTAACATGTCTCAAATTGGGATCTCAAAAACTAGGGTGTCTAGGATCAATGGCTATTTTGAAAATTTGGCTGCAAATTAGTGCAAATATCTAGTTTTGAGGCTTTCTGGGTAAAATTAACTTTAATACAGAGGAAACTTTGCTTTAATATACTGAATTAAATTCAGCCCTGGGTGAGATTCTCATTAAGTGAAAGGGTGAGTATAGTTCACCACCTTAACATCCAGTATAAATGTCTAAGACAACATTACCCGGAGAGGGGCAGATTACACTCTGAGTCACAAAAGTGAGTTGAAGTGGAGCTCAATGAGGAGCCAAACCATGAAGCCCCTTGAACATCTGAATTCCATATTGCAAGCCACATGTTCAGTGACAACAGCCAAAAAAAATACTCTTCTATAGCTAAAATCAATCTTAGCTGTGCTGAATTACCTATCCAAATGAGATACACTTTTATGATTAATATTCCAATATTCTCATGATCTGAGAAACTCAAAACTTCTAATCTCTTTCCACAATAACTTGAATTATGAAAATGTATATGATTATTATGTATTATAGTACCTTAAATACACATGGCACTTTACTATACAGATAGAGATGGATTCCTTGCAAAGAAGAGTTTACAATCTATAGTAAGCTGAAAATAAACAGGAAGAGCCTGCTGTTCACTCAGGGGCAAGTTCTCTGCTTAGCGCCCCACCCAAGTATCTGAAACTACCATGACTTTAGCTATTTTCCTAATAAATAAAAACATCACTTTCTTCTTTTGCCACCTTTCTCTTTTCAACATATTCTAACACTCAGCTGTTATTAGCCTAAATCACATAAATATTTCACAGAAAAATTCAGCCTAACCAAGTGCTTATTCCAATATTATGGCTGCTTCTTCTGACAGATTCCAAGTGGCACTAAACCAGTGATGATTTCCTGGTGATTTCCTCTTTTTCATGTAGCTCAAGAGCTCATATAAACTCATCTTTAAGCAAGATGAGCCACATGCAGACCCCATATGTAAACACAGACATAAACCTACGGTTTTCAGATTAGTCCTTGTTTGCCTTCTAGCTCTCAAAGAGTAGCTCTACTCAAACAGTAGTACAAAGTATTATACTTTATATCCAATAGTTATTTTATGTGGTGAGCTAATTCATGTAGCTATAGTAGATACATATTATTTATTAAAGAAATGTAGCCAACTTCTCAGAGGACCAAATTCTTAAGTGGTATAAATTAGTGTAGCTCCATTGGCTTCCATAGAACTATTCTGATGTACACCAATTGAGAATCAGGCCTTCTGATCTGTTAAATGTAAATATATATTAACCTAATCTGGATTTACAGCTGTTTAACTAAAATTAGAATCTGGCCTATAAACTATAAACCTTCATATCTCTTTGATTTTGTTTTTAAAAACAGGTTCTATGACAGCTACATCTTTGGAAATACATTAGTGCTAATGACTGGTCTTCTCTCAAGCAAGCAAACATTATGAGTTATAAAAATATTATTATATGTTCAAAAAAGCACTCGACTGTGGTTTATCATTACAAAACTTTTTAATGAATTGCTGGCATTTGAGGCAGATACTCCCTAGAATAGTTCTGCCACCTCTCCAACACTGGAGGGGAATGAGATATGTGATGCCACAGAAATGTTTCATGGAGTTAGCATAACCTAATTAATCTAGGCACTTTTTTAAGAGCCTGCTTCACATATCAGATCTGAAGGTGTGTGCTATTTTGTATCTTTCAAAAGCATTTCATACAAATGTTGATTCTTACATATCAGTTTATTTCATATCAATATCAAGCCCTAAGGGAGCAGTATTTGTGCATGGTGGAGCACGTACAATATCAGATGGCAGTTTTAAAGCGATGGGGTGAAATCCAAGCCCCAGTGAAGTCAATTGGAAACTTCTCATTGACTTCAATAGGGCCAGGATTTCACCCAGGGTGTACTTGATTGTTAAGTACAAATTCAGTTATCTTACATAACAAGTTGTCTGAGCAGAATACTGTTAATACTGCAAAGTGCAGTACGTTGCTGGATTTTGAAAATATGCTTGTAGGTGAACTGAAAGGGTAGAAAGTTAAAGCCAAAGGGCCGCATTATCCCCAGTTGCACAAAAAAGTGCACAATAGTAAACACCACATGAAAAGGATATATAAGAGGGGGAGGAGGGTATCATGCCCTTTGAAAGCATGCAAATCCAGTACAGCTCAATGGCATCATTAAAGCATAGTCCCACACTAGGGGTAATGTGGATCTCCATTGTTCCAAGGAAGCATCAGAAGAGAATTTCCTCCTGGAATTCTCCAGCATGCAAGAGAAATACATGTGTGCATCCATTCAGAAGTTTCTGTTCATTCCTACTGTGTCCCAGGTCAGCTCCAATGACCAGTATGCATGTGTGTGTGTGTGTTGAAATCCACGGTCATGCCTTTTCCTCCCCATCCACTTGGGGTGTCTTGCAGAAGTAGACATGGACTTGATTCTACAGGCATTTAGATGAGCGGCAGCAACAGTAAAGGGTGTTTACTGAAAGCACAGTGCAACAGCACACGCTGAGGACAACGTATGGGTCACCAGTCCTAGTAGATGAGCCACAGGGACAGAAGACACTGCACCAAATTCTGAGAGACAATAGTTAGGTAGCTAACTATGAGCTAAATTGATCACACTTACCCCGTATGGCTATCCCAAAACCCCCAAATAAACTTCCAAAGTCCTTCACCATACACACTAGGTTCAGTGTAAAACCTACTCTGTCACCATAAGGCATTCTCTTCTTTGATTGTTCTAATATCCTGGTCAAGAAGAGCAAAAGCACTCATAATAGAAGAAAAATATCCCTACTATGTAGAGATGTTAGCAACTTTTTAGGGCCCAATTCAACCAAGAAAGGCTCTTGACTTCCATACTTTCAAGACAACAGAAATCTTTTTTTTTTTTTGATGCTAGAACAACAGAAATTTTGTTATATATAACGGGGTTTAAAGGAAAACTGATGTTACATTATTTAAATTATGATGCCTGTCACAATTCTTTTCTTTTCTTCTTCTAGCTTATCATACACCTCTTCCTCTCATACACTAACTGATTCCAAAATTGCTAAAACAAGATCTTCTCCTATTACATCTGCACTAAAAAAATAGCCACTACTAAGCCCCCTCAGAACCGCCTCAGTTTTTTCATGCTTTGTGTGTATATAATAAGATCTTCTAAACTTTCCACAGTATGCATCCGATGAAGTGAGCTGTAGCTCACGAAAGCTTATGCTCAAATAAATTGGTTAGTCTCTAAGGTGCCACAAGTACTCCTTTTCTTTTTGCGAATACAGACTAACACGGCTGTTACTCTGAAACCTATAAAAAGCCATGCACACACACCACAAACTGCGGTAAGCCCAATGTGTTTGTCACAGGGAAAAAGGATGAGAAGGAAGGAAGGAAGTAATAGGATAGAATTCCTAACAGGCTGCTAAAAGTAATAGTTTTTTTATTCATACCTGTCCTATGTCCCAAATCCTCTCCCCATCTCAGAAAGGGTGAAATTCATCGTAGCACAGAGGGTCCACACGAGACCCCTCTATTCTTCTCAAGCCCTTAATTATGAAGGCTTAAAAGGGGCTATGCAATATAAGAGACTTGTGGGGACTCTGGAGCAATTTCCGTCACAGAAGTGGAGGGCTCTGCTTTTAGTGGACCGGTTAGCACTGCTGCAGCATGAGGTGAACAATGTTTTGAAAGCCTCTGTAGGGGTCATGCCCCCTATACACCACAGAGCTCAGCATCATGGAGGCTCCAACGTGCAATTTTAAGAGCAAGGCTCATTCATCTGCAACTACACAGAACTATTGCCCATTAATACCTGTAAGGAAGAACAATACACAGACTGTATAGGTGTAAAGAGCTGGGGACTAGAACACAGGTCTGCTGAGCCTTAGACTGCTGGTATTCCCACTGGGAGGCCACACAGGCACACAGCCAGGGTGCACTGTGAAGAGAAGATGCCAGAGGACCTATCGACTAAGAAGTCCAGAGTGATGGTACCCTGGAGCCCTCTGATTGGCCAAGCACCCTATATAACCCTAAGATTTGCCAGAGGAAGGTGTCTGGGCAATCACAACAGACTTTGACCTGCTGCAATGCCAGACTTTACTTGATCTTCGACTCCAGGCTGACTCTGACCTTGACTCTTGCTTACAGAACCTGGCTTTGCAATTCCTCCAAGTCCTGCCCAGCAACTACTGTCCCTGGTGGGCAACCTCAGCCTAGCTGTGATGGCTAGGCCAGACTACCTGTGCCCCAGTTCCATACGGCAAGTCCTGAAATGGCCCAAGTGCTTCACTTTTGTACAGACCTCCAAAATTCAGACCCTTCTTAGATCCATTTTTTAGTCACCTCTAAGCAGAATTTGAACCAAGTAACTACTGAGTTCAAGAAAACTATCAAACCAAAGATTTGGGGGTCATGATGGATAATTGTCTGCACATGAGCTCCCAGTCAATGCTATGGCCAAAAGAGCTAATGAAGGCCTGAATTACAGAAGGTCACTCTAGATGAGCATGATGATTCTTTCTGGCCTTGAAATCTATGAATCCAGAATGTTTATGTATATTTCCAAACTAGCAAAATTAACTCACCCAGCCCTAATTTTGTCACCGTCATTCTGCGTTTCATAGATAATAAGGTCATAAAGGATCATTATGATCATCTAGTCTGACCTCCTGCACAATGCAGGCCACAGAATCCCACCCACCTCCTGCAATAAACCTCTCACCTATGTCTGAGCTATTGAAGTCCTCAAATCATGGTTTAAAGATATCAAGGTGCAGAGACCCAGGCCCCAAGCTACAGAGGAAGACAAAAAACCTCCAGGGCCTCTTCCAATCTGCCCTGGAGGAAAATTCCTTCCCAACCCCAAATATGGCGATCAGCTGAACCCTGAGCATGTGGGCAAGATACCCAGAAAAGAATTCTATGTAGTAACTCAGATCCCACCCCATCTAACGTCCCATCACAGGCCATTGGGCCTATTTACCATGAATAGTTAAAGATCAATTAATTGCCAAAATCATGTTATCCCATCATACCATCTCCTCCATAAACTTATCGAGTTTAATCCTGAAACCAGATAGATCTTTTGCCCCCACTGCTTCCCTTGGAAGGCTGTTCCAGAACTTCACTCCTCTGATGGTTAGAAACCTTCATCTAATTTCAAATCTAAACTTCCCAATGGCCAGTTTATATCCATCTGTTCTTGTGTCCACATTGCTACTGAGCTTAAATAATTCCTCTCCCTCCCCAGTATTTATCCCTCTGATATATTTATAGAGAGCAAACATATCTCCCCTCAACCTTCTTTTGGTTAGGCTAAACAAGCCAAGCTACTTGAGTCTCCTTTCATAAGACAAGTTTTCCATTCCTCGGATCATCCTAGTAGACCTTCTCTGTACCTGTTCCAGTTTGAATTCATCCTTCTTAAACATGGAAGACCAGAACTGCACACAGTATTCCAGATGAGGTCTCACCAGTGCCTTGTATAATGGTACTAACACCTCCTTATCTCTACTGGAAATACCTTGCCTGATGCATCCCAAGACTGCACTAGCTTTTCTCATGGCCACATCACATTGGCAGCTCATAGTCATCCTGTGGTCAACCAATGCTCCAAGGTTCTTCTTCTCCTCTGTTACTTCTAATTTATGAGTCCCCAGCTTATAACTAAAATTCTTGTTATTAATCCCTAAATGCATGACCTTACACTTCTCACTATTAAATTTCATCCTATTACAATTACTCCAATTTACAAGGTCATCCAGATCCTCCTGTAGGATATCCCGGTCTTTCTCTAAGTTGGCAATACCTCCCAGCTTTGTATCATCCGCAAACTTTATTAGCACACTCCCACTTTTTGCTCCAAAGTCAGTAATAAAAAGATTAAATAAGATTGGTCCCAAAACCGATCCCTGAGGAACTCCACTGGTAACCTCCCTCCAGCCTGACAGTTCACCTTTCAGTAGGACCCACTGTAGTCTCCTCTTTAACCAATTCCTTATCCACCTTTCACTTTTCATATTGATCCCCATCTTTTCCAATTTAACTAATAATTCCCCATGTGGCAACATATCGAACACCTCACTGAAATCTAGGTAAATTAGATCCACTGTGTTTCCTTTGTCTAAAAAATCTGTTACTTTCTTCAAGAAGGAGATCAGTTTGGTTTGGCACGATCTACCTTTCGTAAAACCATGTTATATTTTGTCCCATTTACCATTGGCCTCAATTTCCTTAACTACTTTCTCCTTCAAAATTTTTTCCAAGACCTTGCATACTACAGATGTTAAACTAACAGGCCTGTAGTTGTGTGGATCACTTTTTTTTCCTTTCTTAAAAATAGGAACTATGTTAGCAATTCTCCAGGCATATGGTACAATCCCTGAGTTTACAGATTCATTAAAAATTCTTGCTAATGGGTTTGCAATTTCATGTGCCAATTCCTTTAATATTCTTGGATGAAGATTATCCAGGCCCCCCGATTTAGTCCCATTAAGCTGTCTGAGTTTCGCTTCTACCTCAGATATGGTAATATCTACCTCCATATCCTCATTGCCATTTGTCATGCTACCATTATCCCTAAAATGCAGTGAAAAACACAACATAAATACCTAGACAAAGACTTTCAGATAGTGTGACAGGAAAGCATTTTGATCTACCTCATTGTCCTTTGTACACCTTTGCCACCTCTTACCTATCCACATTCTTGTTCTTGCCCCTGGTCCTTTGTGCATTAGAGCACACGATGATGGGTGTTTAGATCTAAGATGGATCAGATAATAGTAAGACCTAAAGATAGAAAAGACTAATTAAAACGCATAGTTAATCTCTATGCTAGTCCAAGGCATATTGTACATTTACTAGAGCTTTGTCTAGTCTCATTTTAAATATCCTAAATGATGTCACTTTCACCGCAATTTACTACAGTAAAAGGTGTGTTATCCGGAACTTTATCACCTGGAAAGCTCTATTAACCAGCATTTCTGATTTCTCCCAATACAAATCTTCAGTCTAGTAACTGGGACTAGTATATTGCCTAGGAGGTTATGCAATTGCACATTCTTTACTCTACTTTTATGCAAAAGAGGCAGAAGACAAGTAAGCAAGCTGACATCAGGGATTTATTCAGAAAAGCAGCTTCCAGGGTGTATCATAGGGTCATTACAGATTCAGCCCAATCCCCTACACCTTCTATGTCTACAATGATAATTGATTTTAATAATGATGACCTTGAGGCAATGCTGGATAACATGCCGGACAATAAAGCTTTTACTGTATTAGGAAGTTCTTCCTGAATAGCTTGTTTCTACATCTTCATGCTCAAATAGACTGTATTCATTCTAATACGGGGTCTCTATTAGAAACAGACCAACTGTTCTGGAGATTAGCTTCTCCACACACATTCTCTCACAGGACCTACCTCTCTCACAAATAAATAATGTGCAATAAAACCGTATTTGATATATTTTGAATTTTCCTGGCTCTCCCTCCCTTCCTCCTGTTCTCCCCTCCCTCATGACTAACTATTAGAACAGGCACGTGTAAACCTGATTTTTTCCACCAAATATCTCATCCACTTCTACTATGTGCTTCTACCTAACCTAGCTAGAGTGATTTCAGCTTTAATTGCTGGGTAAGCAGGCCTGTACCAGAATGCCTGGGTTAGGCTGCCACTCTCTCCATGGCTTCAGCTCAAGCTGCCTTGATCTGCTACCACTCTGTGCAGTCCATCATCTTCAAGGTGCCACTACCACTGTGCCATCCGTAATTAGGGTGACCAGACAACAAATGTGAAAAATCGGGACAGGGAGTGTGTGTGTGTGTGGGGGGGGTAATAGGAGCCTATATAAGAAAAAGACCCAAAAATCAGGACTGTCCCTATAAAATCAGGACATCTGGTCACCCTATCCATAATTGTATAGAAGCTGCAGCTGTTACAGCCCCCACTCTGTGCCATCCATCACCTTGGAGCTGCTGCTTTTCTGTACCATCTGCCATCACTCTGTACTGCCCCCTGTTCAGCAATCTCAGCTCAGTTTTGGAAAGAGATCAGTAGTATCTAGAACCCTTGATATTCCTCACACACACACACACCAGAAAAACACATTGTCTGCAATAAACAGAAGAGTTTTTTCCCTCATCTCTTTCCCTTTTCTAGCTTGATCCAAGCTCCTTTACCCAACTGATAGCAGTCTCAGTCAAGGGGACCCCAAACACATTCAATGTTGATGTCTTGTCCTTGTATCCTTCAGCAAGGTCAATTGCACTTTATGCAAGGTCAGTTGCACCCAAACTCAACATTTAATTGTACTTTAACCCAAATGCCCCAAGCCATCATGTAACTAAAATGTAAATATGTCCTGGCCCATTTGGTTAACTCTCCTTGCTCCCCAACAGATGCCAGTAGAGAGCTTCCTCGCTAGTGGAACTCCACTCATGTGCAGTTCTTAAGCAGCTCTGGGCTGCTCCTCTCTCATTTCACCAACAGGAGACAGCACTGAGCTCTCTTCTCTCTCAGACTTCGGGCACCAGGGTTTACATGTAATCGGTTACTTACCTAGGTCATAGGTGTGTTGTGTAGCTAAATAAATTGATGTTTGTACAGTGGTTTGAGATCCTGGAATGAAAGATACTATATACAGCCAGTGAGTGGAGAGAGAGAGATTTGTGTAATACATATTTGACTTTCTCAGGTATAGACAAAAATCCTAAATCAAGATAAAAATAAAAGGCAAATAGTGTTGCTGAGGCCATCTCAGAGAACTCTGGCAGGTTAGAGATATTCTGCAGGGATCAGAGGGAAAGAAATCTTCCTCCTCGGGTCACAGGATTGTAGCAGTATTGCTCTGCAGCCGCTAGGCAGTCCAAGTATTAATGGAACTGCACAGCCTCACTGAATCCTCTCTCTGATTAAACCATGCGATGACTTGGAAGAATCATGCAGAGCTCAGCTCCACAGTGGGCAAAGGATGCAGGCCCCCTGCAGTTTAACCACCCAGTTTTGTTGTATTCAGGGTGCTCAACATGTCTGGACGAGGAGGGAAGAAGTGAAGTTTTCTCTTAATACAGTTAAACTGTATACTAGGGTCGCCAGTTCTGGTGGATGAATTCCTGGAGGTTTCATCACATGACATATTCTTTAATTAAAGATTAATCTTTAATTCCTGGAGACTCCAGGACAATCCTGGAGGGTTGGCAAAGCTACTGCACACCCAGCATCTGAAATTCTACCTCCTCCTTTGCTATCATATTTTTTTAGTTTGTCACTGAATTGAAAATTCTTTAATATTTAAACAGTGGCTGCTGTATTCTGTTGACACTTCTGTTTTAAACCCTATTTAGGCTGTGGCAACTGTTACGAGATGGTGGTGTTAGAATTTTATACGGCTGAAATTTATATTCTCATCCTGGGAGATGTTTTTAGCCACAGTTTTAAAAATCTTTTCAATCATTCTAAGCTGTAGAAGAGAAATAATATTAGAAGTTTGGTGCTTCCCAATGTTCTTTTATACTCCTGTATTTTAAAAAGCAGCTTCTGTGTAAGCCTCTAATTTTGCAGGCTGTTAATCCATGATATGTCTGAAATATCCAGATTTAATAAATTACTTAAATTTATACATTAAGAATTGTTATATTTTTGTGTGTGCACTGACAACATGTATATAATATTGCATTTAATACTGTAAATACACAAAATTCCATCAATATGGTGTACTGTACCAATAAACCATAAATACAGGTACATTATTTTATGTATCATTTTTAAATGAGCTGAAAGTCTTTTATACTTGCAGATCACATTAAAGACTCCCCAGTGTAGTAAAATACCTTACAGATAGTGCAGCTTAGACAATTATCAGCTGTGTTTATCAGCTATGAAACAAGGGTCCATTTCTGGCTCCACTGGAGTCAATAGGAACTTTGCCATTGATAACAATGGGGCCAGGATTGTAGCGACAGTAGAATATGCTTAAATGTTAGAAACATATTTGCTCTGAAGGATCATTCCCAAAGAAATTGTAAGCTCCTCTGAGGAACTGTGAGCGTACCACTTATATCCTTTTGGACCAATAACAGCAACTAATGCATAGGGCCCTACCAAATTAATTTTGGTCAATTTCATGGTCATGGAGTTTTAAAAATCATAAATTTCATGATTTCAGCTACTTAAATCTGAAATTTCACAGTGTTGTAATTGTAGGAGTCCTGACACAAAAAGGAGCTGGGGTGGAGGGGGTCTCATGGTTATTTCTATGCTGCTGCTGGCAGCAACGCTGCCTTCAGAGTTGGGCAGCTGGAGAGCAGCAGCTGCTGGCTGGGAGCCCAGCTCTGAAGGCAGAGCTGCTGCCTGCAAAGCTGGGCCCTCAGTCAGCAGCTGCCAGTTTCCAGCTGCCCAGCTCTGAAGGCAGCAGCGCAGACCTAAGAGTGGTATGGTATGGTATTGCCACCCTTACATCTGTGCTGCTTCTGGCAGGGCACTGCCTTCAGAGCTGAGCACCCAGCCAACAGCCACCACTCTTCAGCCGCCCAGCTCTAAAGGCAACGCAGAAGTAACCTTGCAACTCCCCTGCAACTCTCTTTTGGATCAAGACCCCCAATTTAAGAAATGCTAGTCTCCTCTGTGAAATCTGTATAGTATGGGGAGACAAGCACAAAAAAGACCAGATTTCATGGTCTGTGATGTGTTTTTCATGGCCATGAATTTGGTAGAGCCCTACTCATGCATTATCTCAAATGACAAATTTTGTTTTTCTTTCTTCCTTATGGGGAAACAAGGGACTTTACATATAAGAAATACTAAAACAAAATAACTGTAATGGTCTGACTTAAATTTAGTCATACAGAGTGCCCCGTCCCACCACATCCTGCTTTTAATGAGTTTTTTAAAACAGTCTTCTTTTAAAAGTTAATGCTTATATTAGGTATAATTAAATAAAGCTATGTTTTATTTTTTAATATTTCAAAGTCATGTATTAGCTGAACAAAAGTATTCATGCAAAATAAATAATACCTAAATTAAATATATAGTTAAACCTTTCTCTGCCCCTCCTAATTAATTAAACTATGTTTATCTGAAGGAAGTAGATATCCAGCATACTACTGATTATATCCTCAACATGAAATGAGCAGGGTAAACAATGGACTCTACCTTTTAGAACAAATTATATATGTCTATAATAGCCCACCAAGTTGTGTAAATATGATTTCACTGTACTTATGAAAAAATATTTACTTATTAACTAAAGTTATTCTGGCATCTTTTGGCAAAGTGTATTAAACATTCTAGTGGCATGCAATGCATGTTTTTGAAATTGCCATTTTGACATAGATGAAAGTAAAGTATTCAGATATCTGTCATTTAACAAGCCCACAAGCATGAACCTATTCAATGGTATTCAGTGAGGGATTACTCTGAAATCATGTAATTCAAAAACAAAGGTATTTATCCTGCACAGCGGTAAGCAGCACTCAAAGCGGTCAAATAGGGAAACTGCTCTCTGAGGCAGGTGCCAAGGTGTCTCAGTGGTTGCACAGAGTAAACACTGTATCCTGCACAGTTTTTCTCCCCATCCATTCATGCCTTACATGTCCCTTGTACTTCCAGACATTGTTATCATGAGCACATGAAAGGGTGTTTGCAAAGGAGAGTCTCTCAGTGCTCTGGTGGACATGGATTTACATGACAGAAGAATAGAAGCTATTTTTATTTATTTTAAATAAAGCATTTCTGCTCCAGCGTAAGGCTACCAATGCATCTCATATTACATCAAATGATGGTGCAGTGGGGAACAAGAATTACAAACTAGATATATCCATTTATATGCTATCTTCCTGGACTTCTCATTAGGCCATTATTTTGGACTATCCTCTGAATTCATCAGGGCCATAATCCTTTCATGAATGCTCTCCAATACCCAGGTAGTCTGATCTACCAGTTAGTCACAAACAGCACAATCCTACTCCCATTGTAGTAAATGCAGTTTTGCTACTGACTTCAGTGGGGACAGGAGTGGGGGTTGGATTAGTAAACTGGTAACCAGACACAAATCTGGGGCTCGTGACTGGTGCAAAATGCATTTTGATACATGTGGGATCTGATGCATCTTCTGTCTTACAAGGTTGCCTGTATGCCTCCCACAGCCAAAATCCATCTTTTGTTCCATCTAAGGTGCAGAAAAAGGCTGGGGATTGCTACCATGGGCAAGGTTCTCCTTGTTCATGACAAGAATCCCTGACCATCAATCAAAATTTAGGATTGGCCCCATAAAACTGAAAATGTAATTTTGACTTGCTTTATGCCAATAGATATGGCTTAATGTACCATAAGGACACATTTACTACCTAAACTCATGTCTAATTGAGTTTGAGAAATAAAAGTCTCACTCCTACAGAGCTATTAAGATGAATAGAAATTTAGGAACAGATTCACAGCTGGTATAAATTGGCACCACCTCACTGAAGTCAATGGAACTACACCAATTTACACCGCTGCAAATCCAAACCTTATTAACTTAGGGAGAGATCTCTAAAGGCGCACATGGGAGTTACGCACCCAGTTCTCATAGAAAGACAACAGAAGTTTGCCCCTAATTTAGCTTTCAGCTTTTGAAATGTATTTTAAAAGGATGATCACTTTTTATATTGCTCTAACCCTAAATAAATAAAATAAATACTGTATAGCTGTGTGATCAGTACAAAATCACTATGCATATCATGTTAGAGCTTGTTTTTCAAAATGTGAAATCAGCAAATGTTACAGGAATTTTCTACTCTTGCAAAGAATGAGCTTTGGTGTTGCATTTTACTGGAGTAAAGGTGATGCTAGTTTACAGACTGGTGCAACAAGCTTTCCTGTCCTATGACAACTGGTAAATGGACACCCCTCAAAGCCTGTAGCCACTCAAATTAATCAGATACTAAAGTGCCCTAGACAACTGCCTGCTCTGTAAGTATAGTGTTACTTCAGCTGGTCTGATCAGGTCAGACATGCCACTAAACTGTCCCCCAGAATGAGGAATGTCTTTCCTTTCAAGCCCAATATGTGCCACATTTCTACACAGCCCAGACCCTATATCATTTTTACGTTTGAAAATTACTTATCTCTGCAGTGCTAACCCATGAAGCCGAAGTATCAGTAATAAATAATAATAACAACACATACAGGCTGCTTGTCCCCAATTTTGTGGGATTGTCTGACTTCGGAGGAGGAGGGTCCCATGTGCTGTCAGAAGCTGGAGCCATGTGGTGGCATTTGACTTGAAATCATTTCAGAGGCCAGTCAAACTGTCCTCAAAACGACAGGTTTCAGAGTAGCAGCCGTGTTAGTCTGTATTCGCATAAAGAAAAGGAGGACGTGTGGCCCCTTAGAGACTAACCCATTTATTTGAGCATGAGCTTTCGTGAGCTACAGCTCGCTTCATCGGATGCATTCAGTTTACCCTAAGGTGCTACAAGTACGCCTTTTGTTTTTGTCCTCAAAATGTGCTTTTTACTGCAAGGCCAACTCCATGTGAAATTAAACTTCCCAAGAAGCCTCCCTTGTGTGATCTCATCTAAATACTGGATAAGACCTAAGGGTAAAAACTCAAAGGAGCCAAAAAGGCTTAGTCACTTCGGGAACATGGTCTCCCAATACTACCCCTCTGCTCTCAGCCCGTGCCTCCCAGCTGAGGCTGGGGGAGCTCGCCGCACAGGCGGCACGTGGCACCCAGGAGGAACCTGGCGGCACTGCTGGTTTGCAAGCAGCTCCCTGCCCTACTCCTTTTTCTCGCCTTGGGGCTGAGCCGGCAGGGGCTGCCCCGCACGCCTTGGCGCTCCAAGGCCCAGCCCGCCGCCGCCGCTCCCCGGGACTGGCCCTGCTCTGTGCACCGCCTGCCGCGCTCCACAGGCAGCACGCGCGGCAGGTAGGGGCCAAGAACGCCCCCCTCCCCCTGCCCCTCCCCCTCCTGGAACTCCCAGAGGCGCTGGCAGGCCCCAGGAGCGCGGCCGCGGGCAAAGCTTGGGCGGCGTCAGTGGGCGCGCGGGGCAGGCTGCGGCTCTTTAAAACAGCGTGTAAACTGAGATGCTGCTCCAGAGCGCAGCGCGCCGGCGGCAGCTCGGGCTCCAGCAGCTCGCGCTCCAGGCCAGGCTCCGGCTGCAAGAGCAGCAGCAGCAGCTCCCCGCGCCGGGGCAGGCGCCTTCCTTGCAGCGGCAGCAGCAGCTGGGGCTGCGGCAGCTTCGTTCCCAGGCTCCGGTTGAGCCGGGGGGTGAAAACAGCGCCCTACAGGACAGCGGTGCAGAGCCCAGCGGCTACCAGCGCCACCGCCCGCTGGCACCATGGACACCTCCTGCCCGCCCAGCGCGCTGCTCCTGCTCTGCTTGCTCGGGCTGCCTGGGGCTAGCAGCGGGGGGTTGGCGAGCCCCGCCGGGAGGCGGCAGAGGGGCTGCCCGGCTCTGTGCCAGTGTGAGCAGGACGGGATGCTCCTCAGGGCGGACTGCTCCGACCGGGGGCTCACAGCGGTGCCCACCAACCTCAGCCTCTTCACCTCCTACCTGTAAGTGGCCGCCCCCGCTGTGGGGACCGCGGGGGGTGGGGACCGGCAGCTGGCGCTCGGCCCCTGGCTGCAAGGGTGGGGAGCGAGGCACCGCCGGGGAGCTGCCTGCGAGGTGGGCGCTCAGCCTAGCGGAGGCCGATGGCGCACCTGGGGAGGCGGCGGAGAGCGGCTCCGCGCCAGCGGCTCCCTCGGGAGAGCGCTGTGAAAGCCCAGCTGTGCCTGCCCTCCCTGCGCTAACCCGAGCCTGCTGACAGCCGCCTCCATAGGCGATGCTCCCGATCACTATCTTGCTCCAGGGCTGAATAGTTGGAATCCATTTCCACAGCCACCACTTCAGTTCGTTCCTAAGCGCCTTTTAATCAAGAAATTGGTTATAAAGCGTTTAGAGACGTCGGTCTGCCCTAGCGTTACCCAAACCAGACCGGCTGATTTACTTACAGGATTGCTATATGATGTGCCATTTATTGGGTAATTAAAAGTGAGGCAACAGCAAAACCTGGATTAGAGCTACACGGACGTTAACTTTACCTTTGCCGTCCCGGGACAAGGCTTTGAAGTGCTGCCGATTTAATCTTTAACTGATCTGTCGAGGGTTTTGAAAGGTAATAAAATAAAGCAGCGAGAGCGGGTAAAATGCAGCGCTAACATTCAAATACAGCGCTGCTGTTTTCTGTCATTCAGAACAAATAAATCCGTCACCCAGAACATGCGGAGGAAACAGTAGTTTAAACGTGTTCCTGATCCAACTAGCCCTGTGCTGAAACAGGTGGTTGGAAGTACAAGAGCTGTTCATATGTCAGATAATTATTACTTTATGTCAGATCCTCTAGCCCTGCCCTGGTCTTTATGACAAGAGATACTCGCGTGATTTGAACATTTCAACTGAGTCTCTATTTAACTGCTTGCAGATAAATCAAAGACTGTACACTTGCTATTGTATGTGTTGAGTTGTGTTGGGCTTGAGGATAGGAGTTGGTACAAGGGGAAAATTTTGAACGAAAAAACCGTGATTTTATTTTTATTTATTTATGTTTGGTCACTGATTTGCTTGTCTTGATTTTTGTGTTTTGAATCGATTAGTACAAGGCACTAATTTTACTGACTATAAATTGTCTTCATTTCTGAGTATGTACTTTTACAGAGGAGTCCAAGTTCTCTGCATCTGGATACAGTATATCTGATGCTGAATGTGTTTATCCATACTTTTTTTATTCCTGTTGACATACTCCTTACCATAAAGATGCTTTGATGGGATTACCAATCCAAACTTCAAGTGGTGTGGGGGGGGGGGAGGGGGAGGAACCATTCTGAATTAATTTTCCCCTTCACCTATGGGCGTGAAACTTGGTAACACAAACAAGGTAAGAGATGCTGTGTGAATAATAAACATATATTGAGAGGGAGCTAAATTGAGTGAAAATAAAGCTTTGATAAAAGAAACAAAATGGTTTGTTTGAAAAGAAGAATATGCATATGCATATTAAATGTATGTTGTGCAGAGCTCTGGCTATAGTTTAAATTTGGTGATGTAGTCTCAAGTAATGGTAAAACAGATTTTGTTCAATTATTGTGTTTCCGAAATTTAACTTGACAGGAATACACAAGTTTCTAAAATTGCTCTGACATTGAAATAATTTAAAAATGTGAACATTACTATTTTCTACCAGCTGAGGCTTGTTAGCCTTCTAGAGTGTTGTTCACTACATCAGTTAAGTTGCCTCATATTAAGATTCTTATTTATTAAGATCATTACTTATTATGACCATTTCATTTTAGTTTATTGTACTATTTAGAGTAAATTTAGACTTTTCAGAGTGAATTGCCATATTTTAAGAAGCAAGGATAATTGTTAATGAATGACAGTTTATACTCTATAATAAAACAGAACTTTTCATATACACAATACAATATTGAATAAGGGTATAGTCTTGAAGCCAAATGGAATTTTGCCATTGACTTCAAAAGGAGCAGGCTGGGGCTCGAAGTATAAGAGAGAAACAGCTTTTGATGCTTACTGTGTGCTTTGAAGAGTCATAATTGGAGTAACTATTCTGAATGTAGTAAAGACAGAAATAAAATACTTAGCTTGATGGGATAAATGCTAAAACTGGGAAAAGTGTCCCATTTCTTGAGGGCCTGTTTCTTAACTAATTTGTGAAAAAGGAAAGCATAGCTGAGCATGATGATGTTAATGCTGGTACTGTGGACTGCTGCTGTTTTTTTAAAAAAAAAATCCTTCTCATGCTTTGTGTGTATAAAAAGATCTTCTACACTTTCCACAGTATGCATCCAATGAAGTGAGCTGTAGCTCAGGAAAGCTTATGCTCAAATAAATTGGTTAGTCTCTAAGGTGCCACAAGTACTCCTTTTCTTTTTGCGAATACAGACTAACACGGCTGTTACTCTGAAACCTTCTACTGATCTGTTTCTCGAAAATGGTGCTACCCCTCTAAAATTCCTCGTGTCTTGCAGGAAGGGTCTCCTAGGGTTTTTTCATTAATTCACTGTTATTTAATGGAATACGTCCTGAAGGGTAGAAAATACCGTGCAGGAAAGGAGGAATTTTAAAGGACCAAGACAATTTATATGCATTATTCCAGTAGTCCTGTAGAAAGTCATTAATGAGACTGTTTAAAAAGTGTGACACTAGTTCTTACCATTTGTTCAGGACTATCATCATTTGATTGATAAAACATTGCCTAATTATGCAGTGGAGTACCTCCGGCCCTGTGTAAACAAAGAACTGTCATGTCTCATTTTCTTTATGTGGATAAGCAATGACAAATTTTAAAACATGCATATTTGCTACAAAAGTGTTTTTCATTTGATAGTTGCCAGCCAGATTTTATGTTTCATAGTTCTTTTGCTGAAAAACAGAGATGTTTACTCTCACTAATTACAATAATTCTTCCCCCAAAACATGCTGATTGCTTGAGTCCAAACCCTTACACTAACTCCCCTCCTATGAAACCTGTGTTATTATTAGATCCTTTCCTATACGTATTTGACCTGGTAATAGACATAATCAGGAGTACTATCCACTGTAAGTTTTTATTTTGTCATATTTCCACCCCCTTATCTTATCTGAATAGTTTACCAGATGAAGAAAAAGAGATAGTGACTTCCTGATGAGAATCAGAAATTAGAAAATGGAAATTAAAAATGGACAGAAAGAGGTTGTTCAGGTATCCTGAACTTTGTATTTTGAGATACAGGAGATGAGTTTGTTGTAGTGACTGAAAGCCGTGCACACTGTGCTATGGTGCTATTGCTGTATAGCTAATGAAGTCTACAGAAGGACCCAGCTACAGAATTCAACATTTCCCACTTACATAGCAATTCTCCCCTCCCTTATAAAAATAATCTTTTTGATGTTGTTCAAAGTTGTGTATTTGATATCACATGCTATTTGATTTTTTTAAGTTCAACTTATATTTTTCATACTTAAACCTACATAATCTGCTAAATGCATGTACACAATTCCTATTGATGTTAATGTGAATTCCATGTGTTGATAGAGGGCAGCATAGGGACTTCAGTTGCAAGTTAAGAATATGTCACTTTCTTATCAATGTACTACAGTGAACACTAAAGCAAACACACTACAGCGAACACTGTAGTATACTGTACTACAGCGAACACTAAGAGCCAGGATCTGTAAGTCCTTCACAGGTGGAACTCCCATTAAGCCTCATACCATTACTGTGAGCTAGTGAAGTATTATCCCGAATTTTTGCAATGAAAAGGAAAGCCAAGGCAGAAAGTGGTTTGCCCAACGTCACGATGAAAGTTTGTGAAAGAGCCAAGAACTGAAGCCAGAACTCCCGATTCCCAATTCTATGTTTTAATCATGCAACCACCCATCATCTCCAAAATAACTGATAATCTAAAAAATAAAATCTGGCCAACTTCAAAGTTTAAGAATTGGTTTATTAACACGCTAACTGAAGAACTGCTTTTTAAACTTATGTGATACCATTTTAAGTTATAACTATAAGAAGTTATATGTTCTTGGTAATCTATCTCCACAGCGGGAAAGGTAAAATTATTACAAGTGGCAATTCTACCCAAGGAGCACAAATCCTGCATTTCTTGCACACCTAAACTGTCAGTCAATTCAGTGGAGAGGTGTGAGTGCAAGAGAAATGCAGGCACAGGCCTTTTACTGTTTTCATAATCTTGTATTTTAGATATAGATAGTATGATGATTTGTTTTTGATCCTTTATGATTTGCTTCATAAATTCATTTATTAAGTTTTATTTGCATCAAATTAAGATTTAACTCTGAGTAAATTATAAATTTGTCTAGGCATATGTCAATTAGAAGTTTGATTTGCCTAGTGTTTCACAGAAGTGCCGTCTGACATTAAGGCAAACTAGTTTTGAAATTAAGAAAAAAATTATTTGTGCTGGTAAAATAGATGAAAAACAGATCAAAAAATCTTTTCAGTGGTTACAACATCTCATTTAAACAAATTCTGATATCCTTCTTTCATTTCCCACAACAATATATTCAATATGTGCTATTAAGGACATGGAAAATTTCCAAGGACTGAATTTGGAATATTTTGAAGTTTAAAAATACTGAAATCTTTAAAAAGTAGTAGAATTATGTTCCCAGAAACAAACTGAACTGCTGAGACATTTACAAAAAAGGGCTATGGTAATATTTATTAAAAGAATACACAAAACCTAAAACCCCTTCCTCCCACTATGATCCTTGAATAAGCTTACACATTTTTCTGTTTATCTTTTTTCCCCACCCTATGATACAAACTCAGTCCTGTGTGCCTCATGGTCTGAGATAAATTGAAATCACTTCCAGGATATCAAGGAGATCAAATAGCAGACTAGCGTCTCAGGCAAGAGCAAGCCTTTATAAGTCTTCTTGCAACCTCCAGATCAGTTGACAATGTGCAGGTGTGGTGCGGCTAGTAAAATACCTGCTTATCTTCAGGAAATACTTGTTTACAGATTTCAAACATGCTAAACAATTCTTGCTGTCCTCGAACTGAAATAAAATAAATGGCTACTATATGATTTAAACTGACAATTGGAAAGTTGGCCCAGAAAGGTGGCTAATATAATTTCACTGTTTCAATAGACTGAGGACCAGATTCTAGAGTTACTCTGGATTTACAGCAGTGAAATCAGGATTAGAATCTAGCCCTAAATACCTACTCTGAAAAGAAAATTGTTCAGATTCTTTTCCCCTATGTAAATTTTGCTCATGACATTTATATGTACATATATATAAACTAGAAGTGTGTACAAACTGGAATTTTTCACAGTGTATTTTAAATCACAAATGTTTTATATTTCTTAATAGGAATTTTTTTAGTATTAAAATATAAACAGGTAGATCATAATTGCATTCTTCATGTTTACAGAAGGATGAGTATGAAAATCAATAAAATACAAATTAAAGCTTCTTTTAAAAAGTGACTCACTCTTACTGGCTGGGAACACAGTACTAAAGAATGAGTCTTTACACTGCTTTCTAAAGAGCCTTGTGCTACTCTGAGAGGAAAAAAAAGGCACTCACACACACAACCTCCCTTCTTTGTAGCATAAGGAAATTATACATAAGTTGACAGGAAAAAGGAAACTCTCTTTAAGCTGCTGGAATATAAGGAGCTGGCAGGGTGAAGGCACCTTCAGTTTGGTTTGGTATCTGAAGTGCAGAGGACAATTGGCCTGGCAGAGGGAGCCCGACTCCAGCTGAGAACGCGTGCACTGGGCTGACCTTCCTAGTCAGCATGCCAGCTAAGATTAGACTTTCTTCAAGTGTTCCCTTGTTAACCCAGTCTTTTCTCTAATGTCATTTGTCTTTCAAATGCTTAAAACCGCTACCCAATTTTGCAGCCAAAATGCTTTCTTTTTTACTTGTCTATTCTCCAAAAAGAATTCTTCATTCACATGCACTGCTTTCTGAATTCTTTACAGATCATTTACATACAACTTAAGGTTGTTTGTTTCCTTCCAGTGGGTCAGATTCTTCTCAGTTACATTACTGCAAATATGGAGTTGCTCCTTTGGCTCAGACTAATGTAACTGAGAGCAGAATTTGGTGCAATGTTTTAGGCATATCAAATTGATTAATCATAGCCTTCAACTATAGAAGAAATACTCTAGCTCCTTCAAAATGAAGGGACATCTTCAAAACATTCTTATCCCCTCTTAGAGGATTAACATTAAATGTTCTGTACAGTTTACGTACAAGGCAGGAGTAACCTCTGTGCAGTTCCACTAGGCAGGCAGTAGGAGGATAAGGCCCGTAGGGTTTAGAACAGAAATAAATGCACCCTTTGTCAAAGGGGCCTAACATTATTTATGAATCAGGATGATAACCACAGACAAAAGACACCTATCCTAGTCTCTGTTTTTCCTTGACAATTATTTTTAAACTCAACCAAAGAAAGACAAAACCAGCAGCAACTTCCACATATGTGACAGTAGCTAATTAGAGCTCCCAGCAAAGGAAAAAAATAAAGAAAAATACCCCACCTTCCTTAAATACCACTCTCAAGCAACATCTCCCTTCCCAAAAGCCCAATAAAAAGAAGGGCAACAAACCTGGACTATTTTGGACCAGAGAGCAAGGAACGATTTCCAAAGCAATGGGGCTCTCATGGAAAATGCCCTGCCACAATCCCCTTTCCTTTTATATTAAGAAAGCTTCAGCTTGAGCACATCCACTGGTTGCAGCAGTGACCGTCTGGCACAGAGAGAGGGGCAATCTCTCAAGCAGTCAGGTCCTAGGCCAGTTAGAGCTTTGTAGGTCAAAACTGACACCTGGAACTCCACCCAGAGATGAACAGGCAGCCAATACAGATCACAGAGTATTGGTATAATATGCACACAGTTAGATACTCATTTAAGAAGTGATTTGGCACCTTCTGCATCAGCTTCCAAATGAATTTAAGAAGAAGCCCCAGATATAGTATGTTATGGTAATCTAATTGTGAGATGACAAAGGCAAATATCAGAGCACTGTGTTCCATATTGTAAAGAAAATTTTCAATCTCCTGGCTACACACCACTTAAAAATGAAAGGGTCATACTGAAAACTAAGTAGTCTCACTGCTCTTAAATTGCAACTCTGAGTAACAAATGGCTGGCAAACCCTCTATCAGAGGGTGGGTATAATTGCCTCCAAATCTCCCAATTGCTTTCCCCCACCACCCTGCTCTCTCTCTCACCCTCCTGCCATGTTTGCCTGGGAGGACCACTCTTAGTTCTGCTGTTAACCAAGAGATCCTTTCTTGGCCTGCATGACCTCTCTGAAATCCCCCTTGGCTAGTTGTCAGAGAGGAACACTGGCACTGGACTGGAGGAGAAAGCAGTAAGGGAACACTGAGCATTTGTAGCACCTCTCTGAATGTCACCCCTAGGGCCTGGCTTCCACTTACATCCATTATAAAGCCACCTCAGAAGGGAACCTTCTACATCATGAGAAAGTTGTATAACTTCTGTATAACATTTGTATAACTTCTGCAAGCAAGTGGGCCATGAAACTCCTGATGGTTCCGCATTATGGAGGAATCAGGGTCTAAACTTTGGCCCCTACTATTTAATCCCTTAATGAGTATTGGAGCAGACTGCGGCACCACCTGTCTCTGCTCCCTTTGTGCTGTTCAGACACTGCAAAGGAGTTTGAAACCACCCTCAAGTAGCCAGTGGATTTAGAATCAGCATAACTAGCTCTTACACCTCTCTCCCTGCAGTCCCTGGCGCAGGGAGCATTTCGGAAGTGGGAGGGGCATGGAGATAGGCCAGAAGTACCACCCAGCAGGACCTGAGTGGCAGAACCTGACAACCTGATGATTGGGCAATACCAGTACTTAAACTAGGAAGCCATGAAGGAGAGCTGTCTGAGCAATAACCTGGCCTGCCTTCCTCTGCTTCAGATCCTACTTGTGAGAGAGCCTAGACTCTGGCTTCTGACCCTGGTTTATCCTTGACTTTGCTATTCAATTGCTCTCTGTAACCTGGTGCACAACCTTCATCTCCTAGTAACCTGATTGACACCTGACTCTTGGTTCACCCTCTGACCTGCCTTAGACTCGGCTGACTCCCAACTCCTGCTCCAACCGCTAGGTCTGACCACCTTCGTCCTGGTTGTGACACCACACCCCTTGTGCATCGTGGAGGCACCTGTTGCACTGGCTCTGAAACAGTTGCAGCAGCAGGAGGATTTGGGAGCAGACCAATGGAGGGGTGCAGATCCAGTGGCTGGGAATGCCTTTGTAGGGGGTACTGAGGGATGTGGCCTCAGTTCCAGCATTAAACCAAGAAACTTGTGAATTCCGACACCTGGAGAGTTCCCCACATGCCGCCCAATTACTCTGAATTTCACCTAGAATAAGCATATGTGGTTACACAAAGGTCAACAGAGAAATCAAAAGTGTGTTATGGGGAGAGAAAAGACATGTGTCTTGGAAGGAGGACTATATGGTGCTGCACTGGAGTAAACTGGCTTGCAGTGGTGTAGCTTACCCTGGCTTCAAATTCTTAGGGTAAGCAGTGATGCAAATCGTAGTTTTTTATGCCATTAGTTCTGTGTGTCTACAGTGCATGGTGTTGGCATACAGTGATGTTGGTGTAGCCTCAACAGTAACATCAGTATGGCTCCCTTGCTGGCTGGTAGGCCCCAGTGTAGACAAGGCCTGCATTTTGTGGAAGAGGGAAGAGTGGACATTTGCAGTATTGCTGTTGGTTGTTTATGAATGAGGCAGGAAGGACTATGAAAAGGGAAATTTTGATCAATACACAGGGCTCAAATTGTATCATTTTAGGCCCAGCCCTGAATAGAGGATAATGCAAAACTACATCACCCCAAGAGTAGTATGTGAAGGGATTGTGAGCACCTCAGGGTGCATGGCCTTACCTCATCTGTGCCCTTTTTGGAGTAATATGCATCCCTGAATGCAAGGATTTCTGTTGTCTCTGGCCAGTGCATGGGATATACTTGCACCCTCCATCCTGGGCACAAGCCAGAGGAAAAACTGGACCCTAACTGAATAAATTCTTGAAGAAACATAAAACATTTCTCGTAAAGAAGAACAGGGGCAGGCATAGTCATTTCTAGAACAAGATTAAAACTTGTTTGAATTCAAAAGTTGAGTAAAGAATTTTTAATTGGCTAGAGAACGCTAATATGAGGACTAAGTGTGTGTTTAAAATTTTGTAACTGGAAAAATTTCATGGTTTATGTCAGGGTTCCTTCCCCACTCTGAACTCTAGGGTACAGATGTGGGACCCGCATGAAAGACCCCCTATGTTTATTCTTACCAGCTTAGGTTAAAAACTTCCCCAAGGTACAAACTTTGCCTTGTCCTTGAACAGTATGCTGCCACCACCAAGCGTTTTAAACATAGAACAGGGAAAGAGCCCACTTGGAGATGTCTTTCCCCAAAATATCCCCCCAAACCCTACACCCCCTTTCCTGGGGAAGGCTTGATAATCCAATCCTCACCAATTTGTACAGACCCAAACCCTTGGCTCTTTAGAACAATGAAAAATCAATCAGGTTCTTAAAAGAATAATTTTAATTAAAGAAAAGGTAAAAGAATCACCTCTGTAAAATCAGGATGGAAAATACTTTACAGGGTATTAAAGATGGTTACCCTTCCCTTTATATTTATGACAGTTTGTTTGGATGAAATATTTAAAGTAAATCTTTAGAGGGAGTGGATAAAAAAGACATCATATCTTAGAAATGTAAAGCTGAAAGGGACCTCGAGAAGTCATCAAGTCCAGCCCTCTGCACTGTGGCAGGACAAAATAAACCTAGGGTGATCCCTGATAGGTGTTTGTCTAGGCTGTCCTTAAAAACCTCCAGTGATGGGGATACCATAATCTCCCTTGGACGCCAGTTCCAGAGCTTAACTACCGTTATAGTTAGAAAGTTTTACCTAATATCTAACCTAAATCTCCCTTGCTGCAGATTAAGCCCATTACTTCTTGTCCTACCTTCAATGGACATGGAGAACAATTGATCACCATCCTCTTTTTAACAGCCCCTTAACATATCTGAAGACCTATCAGGTCCCCCCTCAATCTTATTTTCTCAAGACTAAACATGCCCAGAGTTTTTAACCTTTCCTTATAAGTCATATTTTCTAAACCTTTTATAATTTTTTTGCTTTCCTCTGGACAGTATCCAGTTCGTCCACATCTTTCCTAAAATGTGGTGCCCAGAACTGGATACGGAACTCCATCTGATGCCTCACCCGTGCCGAGTAGAATGGGACAATTACCCCCACCCCATGTCTTACATACAACACTCCTGTCACTACACCCCAGAATGAGGTTAGCTTTTGACAAATCCATGCTGACTCTTCCTTATAACCCCATTATCCACTGAGTGCTTACATATTGATTATGTTCCTTATCTTTCTAGGAATCAAAGTTAAGCTGACTGGTCTATAATTCCCTACGTCTTATTTGTTCCCCTTTTTAAAGATAAATGGCATGTTTGCCCTTCTCTTGTCCTCTGGAACCTCACCCATCCTCCAAGAGTTCTTAAAGATAATTGCTAACAGTTCCAAGATTGCTTCAGCTTGTTCCTTAAGTACCCTAGGATGAATTTCATCAGGCCCTGCCAACTTGAATACATCTAACTTGTCTAAATATTCTTTAATTTGTACTTTCCCTATTTTGGTTTGCATTCCTTCCCCCTTCTTGTTAATATTGACTGTGCTGAGTATCTGGCTGGCATTAACCTTTTTAGTAAAAAGTGAAGCAAAATAGGCATTAAACACCTCAGCTTTCTTGATGTCATCAGTTATTAGCTTTTGTCCCCTGCTAAGTAGGGGACCTACACTTTTCTTCATCTTTCTTTTGTTCCTAATGCATTTAAGAACCTCTTCTTATTGCCTTTTATTTTCCTCACTAGGTGTAACTGATTTTGCGCCTTAGTCTGTCTGATTTTGTTCCTACATGCTTATGCTATTCTTTTGTGCTCCATACTTCCATTTTTTGTAGGATTCCTTTTTGATTTTCAGGTTGTTAAAGAGCTCCCAGTGGAGCCATATTTGCCTCTTACTATTATTCCTATCTTTCCTAGAGCCAGATTCATTCCTGTGTGTAATTCCATGGAATTCAGTGGAGTTATACCAGGTCAGACTTTTTTCCTTTGTTCTATGCTTCTACTAAAGGAACTAACTTTGTGTGCAAAATTGGTATTGCTAAAAAATAAAGACAAAAAAGCTCACAACAATAAGTACAGTCTATGTACAGCCCTGGAATATTGAATGACAGAAAAACTTTAAAACACAATATAAAAAATTAAGTTAGTACTTTTGCTACTTTATAGAGTAAAATGTGCCATTAAAGAGGGAATAAGTTACTTATCTGTTGTTCCTGTGCAGAGTATATGGTTTTCTGAGGCAAGACAAAAGTCAGATTCATTCTTGAGAAGATCTTAAACATACAGCCAAGTATCAGTCTTCTGTCCTTAGGCTGTTTGTGTCAGGATGCAGACTTCTGCCTAAAAACAGTTGTGCTGTATCACCACAAATGTTTGTGGCCATCTATGCAGATAATTAGGTAACTGAAGGCAGATGGGACTTGGTTTTGTATTTGAAGGTGACTTTTTCTTGGTGGCGTTAACAAAAAATTCAGCAGGTTTTTATGGATGACACTTAAATGCCCTTGTGATAGTATCATAAACTGATGTATTGAGCCCAATAGAATTATCAGAGTCACATTTCTTCACACATTAGTGGCTCACCTGTCTTGCCTTGCAGGGCAGTCTATAGAAAATCTGTGTCAAATCATGTAAACTTGGAGTTATATGTAGTCTGTTTTCTCCATTTATTGTTGATTGACAATATAGCATCTTATGGTCATGTTTTTCTGTGTCTCTGCATGTCTGGCCATAGGGTACTGCTACAAGAGCATCAAATTTCACAAGGATTTTGTAATATTGAGATTCACTGGTTGGTATTATGCACAATGTCGTATCTCTACATGAGAAACAAAACAGATAGTACAACACTTCATGCTCTTAACATGCTGTTGCTTTTATCAGAACAGATTAAACTATGATAACTGATTAAGAGCCAGTTTAGCTTCCAGTGAAATGAAGAGCAAAACTCCATTGACTTTATTCATGGAGGGTCAGACTCTTGATACATCACAATTAGTTTTATTGCAAAGGTTGTTGTTGGGCCATTGTGTGCCTATTCTAGGGGAAATGATTCATTCTTTATCCAAACAACACCATCTGCTGAGTACACAAACAGATCTGGTAAATGGGTAATTGCTTAAGTACATGATGACAGTAATTATAAATAATATTCATTAGCAGTTTTGACTATTTCAGAATATACAGCTCCTGCATTAAAAGTGTTCAGAATTTTAAACGACGGCATTAAGAGGTGTGTGTGTGTGTGTACAAAACATAAGTTAATATAGATTAAACCAGTTAAAGTAAACATTCTGTGTATTGTCAGGTGACAATAGGATTTTGATAAATGAGGTATCTGTTATATGTGGAAAACACAAGAGAATAATAACAAGGGCTTATAGAGGAAAAAACCTCTTTCCCAGCAAAGCATCATGTCTCCATTCCTTCATCTTATAAGAGCACTCTTTACATCAGTTACATGGAATATATCTTTTAGCTATAACAGAGTGAAACCAAGTTACAATTATGTACAGAATATGCCTCATCCATCTACCCCTCCTTTGAGGATAGCATAATGTGGTATTGTGTGGGATTCCACTAGCTGCATTTGTCAAATTAACATTTGTTTCCAGACCGAACTGCTGACCTTAGTGCTCCTCTATGTCAGCAAGACTATCACAGGGAATGATAACAATAGATGCCTACATGCCTTCAACCAATGCTGTTTAATATGAATCCTTAAAACAGAATGGTCTGACAAAGTAACTCCCTATACTTGTATACTGTCTAACTCGGTGAGCAGCTGCCAGCCTATTAGAATCATAGAAGGTTAGGGTTGGAAGGGACCTCAGGAGGTCATCTAGTCCAACCCCCTGCTTAAAGCAGGACCAATCCCCAATTTTTGCCCCAGATCCCTAAATGGCCCCCTCAAGGATTGAACTCACAACCCTGGGTTTAGCAGGCCAATGCTCAAACCACTGAGCTATCCCTCCCCCAATTAGTCAAACTAAGTTCTTCAAACAGTATGACAGCCAAACTCCTGAATCCATCCATTCACATGCAATTAGAGCAGACACATTGCTACTGTCCACGGGCTGGAAATTACCTGGAGTGCACCCCAGGAATACATGGCTCAAGATCATGTAAGCTGACCTGAAAGAAACAGCTCAAGGCAGCACCAGGTGTGGAGGATGACATGGAACAAAGGGTCCAGGAAATTCTCTTTTATGCTCCATGGCATCGTTACTGATGAAGATGAATGTGAGGTGGAGTTTCTCAAGAGAGTTACAGGGAGAGACTTTGGCATTTCACACTGCTAAAATGGTTTTGCAGTGTTGATCAGACCATGATATTCTTGAATAAATATTTTAACTGTGTAATATAATAAACATGTGCTTTTCTCTTTTAGTTTAAAAAAAACTGAAATTTACAACATTTTATAGCATAGCCATTCATATACTAAGGAAGGCACCAATTAATTTTTTGATTATATTCCAAGATTGATCTCAGCATGGAGATGCGAACATTGGAGGAAAAAATACAACATTCACTAAGTACTTTTTCCAGTCTTGCTTTGGTGTACAACATAAAATGCATCCGATTAGTTAATGCAACAACACAAATAAAATCAGGGTTTTTATTTCTGATAACTAATAAACTATATAGGTTGCAGTCTGCACCTGTTTCAGACTGCACTAAATCTAATAATGGTGCATAACTTTGTTCTTGCAAGATCTGAAAACCGTAGCATCTAATTATCAAACCAGGTAAATGGAATATGGATCTGATAGTACTGAATTACGTTGTCCAAAACTGTAAGGACCAGGGATGCACCAAGCTGCAGTGACATAATATTTTAGTTTGAAACTGAAAAATAATAGAATTAAATTCAGGACAGACAAAAAAAACATCCGTGAGAGTACAGCATAATATCTGAAAAGGCTGAGTGACATGGACCTGCAATTTTCACAAGAATGATGATGAAACAAAATTCATCTACTGTATGCACAAATTTTGAGATGACTATCTGCGAGGTCTTAGATGAAACTGCTTGATATTCTGAAATTGGTATGAGATTGTGAAATATCCAAAGAACACTTTGGAGGAAAGGAAATTGGTATGAAAAAAACCATATGTGTAACTAAGTTAAAAGATACACAATCAAAAGCAACAATTCCCAAAGGAACATGGGGCCAAATTCTGTGCAGTGCCTAACATGCAAGTTAGGGCATCAGGAGGGCAAAGGTGTCTTTTAGCCATTTGAAACTCCCAGATTCTGGGCTGCTTCACAAGCCAGAACAGGACCTGAGAAAGTCAAAGCAGCCACTGGGCCTCCCCATGGTTTCCTATGGGCTGTTCCACTGCTCAGAACCATCGAGCAGAGCACACTCTAGCCATTCAGGAGGGAGGGAATGTCATTCCAACCTCTTTATGACCCCTTGAAACCACAAGAGTGGCATATAGGACCCAGAATCTGGGCCACAGTGTCAGCTGTGCCCTTGTGTAGGCTGAGCAGCCCTGGGGAGGAGAGGGTACACTGTTCAAAGGGCGGTGGAGAACCGCTCATTCATTGGAGGCTTTTGCAAGACATAATGCCACGACAAACTCCGAGGAAAGCTTGTTAAGATGGGGTCTCCATACACTGTTATTTATCTTTGGGTTACTGTCACACCCATCCCCATAATATCTAAATACTGTATCTGTTAACCAGGTGCAGCCGGTACTCCTACTACTACTACAGGCCTGGCAGTGTACATTTATCTTTTGAACAGAACCATCCAGTTAATATGTTTATCCCACAATCCCAAAATGTGTCCAAAGTCTTTCCAAGTAATGAAAGTCCCAAATGTTTTCTGCCCAGCTGCCAAAACTCCAGCTTCCCCTGTTAACTTTCCTGATGCAATTTTATATTGTCAATCCAAAAATGTGATATATAGGGACCAATGGATTTTAATGCACGAACCTCTACTTCCTGAGCAAAAAGACCTACCTCTTTCACCCAAGGCTGTAGCAGGCTCATAAACCTCTATGTGGCCTAGCCACCACCAGATGGAGACAGAGTGTCACACCATGCTGGCCTGAGTAGTACATAAATTCAGGGGCAGAGTAAAATTAATTTAATATGACAATATTTATTTTCATATTCAGTAAAAACCTCAGTTCTTGAATATACCTGAAGCTGCTGCAGAATTTCTAGTCTGTTGCAGCACCAAAGCGGCCTTGACCATAGATGGCATGATACATCTAATAAACACAATGTAACATGGCAGGGCTTCTCCCCAGCCTACAGAAGCCCCTCTGTCATGCCAACAAATTCTTTTAGGCACTTTTATTTTTCAGCAGAGGTAAAACGAACAACATTTCTTCAGCTCACCCTAAACTATAATCCCCAGGGAATTTTATACCTTCACTTCTCAGGCTCTCACTGACTCCCCTTTGAGGGGACTCCGGGTGTCTCCTTCTCTAGGCCAAGGTACCGTCTTTTAAAGCTCATTAGGGACAGCTGATGTGGCACAAGTACACTGACCCTGCTCCTTCTTAAATGGCAGTTTCAAAGTAGGATTTAAACAAAGGGACCATCAACTTGAACTAGATGAAGCTTCCAGATGCATGGAGAGACCGCCTCCACATGACAGTTGAAGACATAAAAGACTCTTGGAAGCTCAACAGCTGAGGTCTTTCAATGTAAGAACTGATAAGAGCCAATTATTTAAACTGTAGTGATGGTCATATATATTATTTATATTGTAGTTATAATCATTAAAATTATGAAATTTGAAAAGAGCAAAAGTAATGAAGGATTTTTTATTATTATTTTTTAGTGTCTGAATTTTTCAATATGACTTTATAAAAGTAAATCTTATAAGTAAGTTTATGGATATATTTTTTTCTTCAGAAACTGTTCAACCCAGATTTTTAAATCTATTTAGATGCCTGCATTCAAAGGGAGTTAGACATCTAGGTGCCTAGTGGGATTTTCAAAAGCACCTATTTGCATCTTTGGGCACCTAAATACCTTTACAAATATGGCTCGTCATACTTATTCTGTCCAAGCAGTTAAAGTAGCAAATAGAAATGTTATGTTGGGAAACTGAATAGTTTTCTAGGCATGGCAAGTTATCATTCCAGACTTAAAAAGGAGTTTTCAAGTTTAAGTAAATCTTTACAGGCATTGACAAGACAAGGTGCTAAATGTATTTGGATATGTGTCTTTCAGAAGACTTTTTCAAGACCTCAAATCTGAATTAGAAGACTCTTCCACTATCTCATATTATGCCCTACTCCAAAATCATTATGTAGTCTGGTTAGCTTCGGTACCATTTTAAGAGATGAGATGAAGAATGGAGATCAGAAGATCATTTCCTATGCAAGTCACAATCTGTGAGATACAGAAAATATAATTGCAAGATGGGGAAAAGATTCTGAAGTTGCCTGACCCTATGAACAATTTTTCTTTTTCTTTTTTCTTTTTTGTTTTTAAGCACATCAAATAAAATTGTGATTGACAGTCACTTTTGAAATCAGAAAACCTACATAACTGCAAAGATTGAAAGACTGGGGTTAAGACTGCAAGTTCCCAGATGGTGCAAAGACATGGTAATAACTGATGATACCAGCTGACTGACTACATTTCTTAACATCTACTTCAAAACACTGACTGGTTCTACAATAGTGTTCCTAATTCAACAAACTCACAAACTGGGAAGAATTATTAGGGGAAGCAAAAGTGGATGGGAATCTGGGAGGCAGTGACCATGAGTTGGTCAAGTTCAGGATCCTGACACAGGGAAGAAAGGTTAGCAGCAGAATACGGACCCTGGACTTCAGGAAAGCAGACTTTGACTCCCTCAGGGAACTGATGGGTAGGATCCCCTGGGGGAATAACATGAGGGGGAAAGGAATCCAGGAGAGCTGGCTGTATTTCAAAGAATCCCTATTGAGATTACAGGGACAAACCATCCCGATGTGTCGAAAGAATAGTAAACATGGCAGGCGACCAGCTTGGCTTAACAGTGAAATCCTTGCAGATCTTAAACATAAAAAAGAAGCTTACAAGAAGTGGAAGATTGGACAAATTACCAGGGAAGAGTATAAAAATGTTGCTCGGGCATGTAGGAATGAAATCAGGAGGGCCAAATCGCACCTGGAGCTGCAGCTAGCAAGAGATGTTAAGAGTAACAAGAAGGGTTTCTTCAGGTATGTTGGCAACAAGAAGAAAGCCAAGGAAAGTGTGGGCCCCTTACTGAATGAGGGAGGCAACCTAGTGACAGAAGATGTGGAAAAAGCTAATGTACTCATTGTTTTTCCGCCTCTGTCTTCGCGAACAAGGTCAGCTCCCAGACTGCTGCGCTGGGCAACACAGCATGGGGAGTAGGTGGCCAGCCCTCTGTGGAGAAAGAAGTGGTTAGGGATTATTTAGAAAAGCTGGACATGCACAAGTCCATTCGGCCAGATGCGTTGCATCCGAGAGTGCTAAAGGAGTTGGCGGCTGTGATTGCAGAGCCATTGGCCATTATCTTTGAAAACTCATGGCGATTGGGGGAAGTCCCGGATGACTGGAAAAAGGCTAATGTAGTGCCCATCTTTAAAAAAGGGTAGAAGAAGGATCCTGGGAACTACAGGCCAGTCAGCCTCACCTCAGTCCCCGGAAAAATCATGGAGCAGGTCCTCAAGGAATCAATCCTGAAGCACTTACACGAGAGGAAAGTGATCAGGAACAGTCAGCATGGATTCACCAAGGGAAGGTCATGCCTGACTAATCTAATCGCCTTCTATGATGAGATTACCGGTTCTGTGGATGAAGGGAAAGCAGTGGATGTATTGTTTCTTGACTTTAGCAAAGCTTTTGACACGGTCTCCCACAGTATTCTTGTCAGCAGGTTAAAGAAGTATGGGCTGGATGAATGCACTATAAGGTGGGTAGAAAGTTGGCTAGATTGTCGGGCTCAATGGGTAGTGATCAATGGCTCCATGTCTAGATGGCAGCCGGTATCAAGTGGAGTGCCCCAAGGGTCGGTCCTGGGGCCGGTTTTGTTCAATATCTTCATAAACGATCTGGAGGATGGTGTGGATTGCACTCTCAGCAAATTTGCGGATGATACTAAACTAGGAGGAGTGGTAGATACGGTGGCAGGCAGGGATAGGATACAGAGGGACCTAGACAAATTGGATGATTGGGCCAAAAGAAATCTGATGAGGTTCAACAAGGATAAGTGCAGAGTCCTGCACTTAGGACGGAAGAATCCAATGCACCGCTACATACTAGGGACCGAATGGCTAGGCAGCAGTTCTGCGGAAAAGGACCTAGGGGTTATAGTGGACGAGAAGCTGGATATGAGTCAACAGTGTGCCCTTGTTGCCAAGAAGACCAATGGCATTTTGGGCTGTATATGTAGGGGCATAGCCAGCAGATCGAGGGACGTGATCGTTCCCCTCTAGTCAACATTGGTGAGGCCTCATCTGGAGTACTGTGTCCAGTTTTGGGCCCCACACCACAAGAAGGATGTGGAAAAATTGGAGAGAGTCCAGCGAAGGGCAACAAAACTGATTAGGGGTCTGGAACACATGACTTATGAGGAGAGGCTGAGGGAACTGGGATTGTTTAGTCTGCAGAAGAGAAGAATGAGGGGGGATTTGATAGCTGCTTTTCAACTACCTGAGAGGTGGTTCCAAAGAGAATGGTTCTAGACTATTCTCAATGGTAGAAGATGACAGGACAAGGAGTAATGGTCTCAAGTTGCAGTGGGGAAGGTTTAGGTTGGATATTAGAAAAACTTTTTCACTAGGAGGGTGGTGAAACACTGGAATGCGTTACCTAGGGAGGTGGTAGAATCTCCTTCCTTAGAAGTTTTTAAGGTCAGGCTTGACAAAGCCCTGGCTGGGATGATTTAATTGGGGATTGGTCCTGCTTCGAGCAGGGGGTTGGACTAGATGACCTCCTGAGGTCCCTTCCAACTCTGATATTCTATGATTCTATGATGTTAAAGCATCCATGTAACTGGAAACTAAATTTCCTGAAACAACATTACAGGGCCAAATTCTGTTCTCCTTTACAGAGGTATAAATTCAGAGCAATAGATTTACTACCAGGGTAACTGAGAGCAGAATTTAATGGATACAGGTATTCCTGAAAATGGTTGTACTCCTGTTGCTATTCTTAAATTACCAGACCTTCTAAGTGTCATCAGATCTAAAGAGCGTAGCAGTTATTAGCGATCCTCCCAAAACTCTCAATGAATAGTTGTACATTTTTATTGAACTAATTACCTGTAATATATATGAGATGGGTTTCATGTATATAGTCAAAATGAGAAATATCTTACCTGCTTTGTTTCTAATAATAATTTCACTGTAATAAGATCATTGTTCAAGAGACTATATAGATTTTAAATATGCTCACCTGTTTTAGGTGAAATGTTCATCTTTAACATTTTGTTGAAAAGAACAATATATTTTGGAACTATACATGCATACTTTACCATTAAGATGATAGTCCCATTAGTCTTCTGTAAATAAGTGCATGGGTAAGATGTTGATTGCTCTTTGAGAAGGAAGAGAGAGAGATAGCAAACAGCTTGTAGTGTAGCTTCATATGGAAACTAGTTCTGCAAAAGAAGTTTGATAAGTTTAACAGTAAGGGGTTTTTTTTGTTTATTGTAGAATCTGTCTCCTCACTGCTTTAAATATATCTGGTTCTCTTGCTAAGAATGGAGATGCAACATATTAACTCTTGGTTTATAAAGACTTGTGTACAATACTTCCTATAACTTTGCAGCAATAATAGTTATCTGAAAGGATTCTGTAAAGAATGAAAGTAGATATAATTATTGCTTAGCAGCTACAAAAATAGTATGATGTGCTGTATGTGCCATGCTGACACAGTGTCATATTTTAGTCCCAAACCTGTTGCCTGTGTGCATTCATTTATATATGCTGATGACAGTGACAAAAAATGTTGTTGGTTTTTTTACTGTTTTTTTTCTTCTGTTACTTTCACAGAGACAATACAGGGAAACTTGAATGAGAGACAGATACCATTCCATCAGTGGAATTGTTTCTTAAAGTACAATTGCACCTGAGCACATCCTTCAAGTCAATGGAGTTGCATGGGCATCACTGAGGGCATAAGCTTAACACAGTGGGGTGGCACAGGTGTTACTGATAGCCTAATTTGGTCTGCAGAAACTTTATAATGATGTATGTGATTGAAAGAGCAGCAGAATGAGGGTGGCTGGCTCATATTGGGCTCTGGTTTTCGGGGTGTTTGTGGATTATATGTGGAGGATAAGACATGAAATATTGTGAGCTGTTAACCTAGTGAGAAAATTAGTCAAGGGAGAGACAAGTCTGATCTGTATATTTAGTTCTGACTTGTAAAACTGTGCCCATCATTATTGTCTCTGAAGCACATACATTTAAAAAAAAACTCTACAAAATTGTTTACTCAACATTAAATAAAAATAAATACAGTCCCCAAAATTGGAGACAGCTTTTGCACTAACACTGTTCTATCTGTACAGGTTTTTGTATTGTCCCCATCAACATAGTATCTGACTTTGTGTTCTCAGACAAAAACCTGCAAAACCAAATGGCATTTAAACCCTGTACTGAAAGTAAACAGATATGGAACCTGCTACACCAAAGGGGAGAAAGAATTTAGAAGCAAAGGCTCTCCATTGAAAGTACCACAATAGACTCCACCATATGTTTTGGCTCAAGCGCATCCACTGATTTCAACTGCCAAGGCTCAACACAGGGAGAGTGATAGTGTTTCATGTAGCTAAATTCTGTGAGCAGGAGCTATTTGGGTTCTCTTTGCCAGCAGAGCTTCTAATTCCACTGAACTGGAACTACCTGGCTCTCAGAACATTTAGATTCACTCAGGAGTTTAGGTGGAACTTTGGGATATGTCCACACTGCAATTAAACACCTGCTACTGGCCCGTGTCAGCTGACTTGGGCTCAGAATGCATAAAATTGTGGTGTAGAGGTCACGCTTACTTGTGGGGTCCCACAGCTTGTGCTCTAGGCCAAGCCCAAATATCAACACTGCAGTTTAACAGCCTTGTAGCCCAAGCCTCATGAGCCCAAGTCAGATTACACGGGCACGCCGTGTGTGTTTGATTTCAGCGTAGACATAATTTTGGAGACCCTTAAGTTGAGGAGGTGGGGTTTTCAAAAGCACTCTACTTCGGCTTAACTCCGCTTCTGTTGAAGGCAATGGTAAAACTCCCATTGATTCTTTGGGAGCAGAGTTAGGTCACCACTGACCATTTTTAAAAATCCCATCATAGGTGCTTACATATAAATTTCACAGTCTGTGACCGTGGAGTTTAGAAATTCTACCAACTTTTGGGAGTTCAAGTTTTCATAACCAGTAAATGCAAGATTTCCACCCATGGCTATAAAAATAATCATAAGAACGTAAAAATGGCCATTGTGGGTCAGACCAAAGGTCCATCAAGTCCAGTATCCTGTCCTCTGACAGTGGCCAATGGCAGGTGCCCCAAAGGGAATGAACAGACAGGTTATCATCAAGTGATCCATCATCAAGTGATGCCCTGTCACCCAATCCCAGCTTCTGGCAAACAGAGGCTAGGGACACCATTCCTGCCCATCCTGGCTAATAGATCCCTCAATGGCTATCTTCCATGAATCTGTCTAGCTCCCAATGAATCTGTCTAGCTCCCACTAATTAGTTCTTCTTAGACTTGTGAATCAAAGAAACGTTGACTTTATACATCAAGCCATTTTTGAACTATGATTAAAAAGTATTTTCCAAAAAAAGGAAAAACACCTCTCCCTCCCCTTAATGCATCACATGTAAAAAATACTTTGTCCATTTAATGCCGAACTTCCACAAAATTTAATTTATCCTCTGCCTATCCACAAGAGCATTTTTAAGAGAGTCCCATCAAATTCGCGCTTATAATGGAAAAGATCATTCAGCTAGTTATGGAATTACTAACATGACTGCATATATATATACTCCTAAATAAAAGGACAACAAATTTTCATCTCCAAGACTTGAATTAAATTTACTTTATGAATGTGTTAATACAGTAATTAATTCTTTATACATTTGCCTTCTTCATAGGTATATTTTCATTTATTTTTGACATTGTAACACCAAAATGATGTTATAACAATAAAAGTTATGGCAAGTAACTACAGCAGCCAATTTAAAGTGTATTTGCTGTTTTAACCTTATTCCATGTATAAAAAAGGCTTAATCTACAGAGATGACATCCCTGTAAAATTGTTTCTATTTTTTTTTTATCAAACCAAATTCTTATCTTTGACATGCATGCCCAGCTCACAGTGAAGTCACAGAGAACCATGCAAATGTATTAAAAGGCAGAGTTTTGTCCTAAGATTTCTTATAGAAGATAACCAAAAAAAGGGAAACCGGCCAAAATATACTTTAGTAGCTTTATAATAATAAAACATTTAAATTTCACTAAAAATAACAAGTATCCATAAACAGGACTTAAATTCATCCAGAGCTGTCTGGAGCAGAGTTCTGGTGAATATTTTCAAACCTGTGGGGCAGAAGTCCTGCCCTTCCCCTCTCCCCACCTCCCCCAGGGCTCCAGAAAATACTTTGAGAATTTAACGCTGTGCATAAAAGTTTGATGTGATTTTTAAGTTTAAGCATTTCTCCATCATTTTTAGTAGTGTATGAATTTATGCTACTAATAGACCTAAGGCATTCAGGGGGAAAATTCATGGTGTTGTTAGAAGTATAAATAGAACCCTTTCCTGTGAACCATTTTGTTGTGCTTATATATGCTATAAAAGCCAATGATAGATTTCACTGTTCATGAGACAGAGTGCTGTGCGTAATGTCAATGCTGATTAAAATCTAGTCTTATCACAAAGATCTGTGTTTTAACATTCTCTTGAATATCAAGTCTACTGCACCTGGGCTCCCGAATAACTGAACCCCACTATAAGTACCATTATTTTCATAATTTTTTTATATTATATAATTAGGTTTTACTTATAAAGTATTATAAGGTAAGTGGAGTGGTTACCAGTATATCTCATAACTTCATAGTTCGTATACTCTTTTAAAGATGAATAGAGTTATTTATGTTTCTGTACTGTTACTTAAAATGACTTTATTTGTTTTACAGTTTAGAAAACTCTGCAGGTAGCCTTAGAAGGCTATTCAATTCATTAACATTAAATCAACAACCAGAGCTTCTTTCTGCCTTTCTATGGCAGGATTAATGGATTTTGGCATGATTTGTGCATCTAGCAGTAAAAGCTCTTGCTGGGAAAGCTAGCAAGCTTGACTAATTCCCAGCAGTGCTAACTTCATAAACTTATTTTAAGCTTTTAACTTTGACTGAAGATTAAAGGTAATGACTTCATGCTGTTACCCTTGAATATATGGCACTCAAATACGGTCATGCTTAATAAATATATATAAAAATAGCAAATATACATTGGATAGTATACATGTAACTATGAATATGTAATTAATATTATACAACGTAAAGTAAACTCCAACATCATTCTGGATTATTATTTTTACATTTATGCAAAATATGATTCCACACAATAATGAGCAGCTTTGTAGTTTAAATAATACTTTATATTGAAATACCTGCAAATGTTTTAAGTATTTGGAATATTAAATCATATAGTAAAGACACATGCAAAGTATTTCAGAGTATCTTATGTTTTAATGGAAAATGTAGACTATTGATATGATTTTAACACAACTGGGTTGCTGAGGAAGGCTATTTTTCACCTGTAAAGTTTTTCACTTGCTATTGGGTTTTTCACCTTTTCAGTCAGCCTTAGAATCAGTATTCAGAAAGGAGAAAAGGGAGGAAAAAATATTTTCAGCCTGTCTGACAAGACTACATAAAAAGCTCATGATCAAAGGATCTTAAGTACATGTTACTGGTGTGACAAACAACATTTTTGTCCCTTTATTAGATTTTTTTTTTTCTGAAAACTGCAGTGGCCAGTGTATAGTTTGTGAAAGAAAGCTGGCAGGGTTGTATTCTTTGATTCCTAATTAACACCTTCAGTCTCAAAAGAGAACTAACAGAAATGCCATAAAATGTTGCAGCTGCATTGTTATTCCGCTTGGTTGGTTTGTTAAAAGCTGGCTGGGCATTGGCAGCTGCAATAAAGGAAAAGCTCAATGGATGTTTTGTATTGTGCCCACTGAAGTGAAAGAAGGCAACCATTTTATTTTCAAATGGGCAGCTGCATACTGATGTTTAAATGGAGCTAAATGTAAGATTTACTGTTAATTTATAGTAATTGATTATAAATAAAGTAGTAGGACGGCCTAGCTTTAATCTGTTATAGCCATAGGACACAATTTTTAGGGGAAATGAATTACGAGGAACAAGGAACTAATTTTGCAGCACTTTGGTAATAAAAAATGTTGATTATAGACTTAATGACAAGGAGCAGTTTTCAGCATTAAAATCAGCTAAGCAAGTCATTCTTTAGAAAACAATGTTTATGCTTTGAGAAGTGAAGGTATATATTCCCACCTTTCACTACTCTAACTTCTCTACTCCCCCACATTATTGAAAACCAAAACTGTAATGCTGAGATCAGGCTGAATAAAATTCTGCATGCATTTTTTTCCCCCCAGAGCGTGGACTTGTATTTTGCCTTGGATAGTGGAATAAAGGAGGCATTTAACTCTGGTGAGATAAATCTCACTCACGTTCAAAAAATGCAATTAGGAAAATATGTAAATCTAGATGTTTCATCAAATGCTAGCTAAGGGGTTACCAGTTCTTTTCTTGCACAATGACTGAACTAAAGAACTTTAGTGTCTGTGTAGGAACCATTGTCCCAGCCCCAGTGCCTGTTGGAAACAGAGTCCAGACTGGCCGTGGGAAATACCTACATATTTGACACAGGCCCTATTTCTGAGAGAAAAGGGGGTGGAATAGAAAGTGTGGAGATTTTACTGTTGCATTCTCATCAGCCATGATCTGCCTAATTTGCTTTGATCAGGAAGATAAACTAATTTTCCTATGGGCTGGATAAAAGTAATTAGCAATCCAATGCTTTTATGTTTTTGAAAAGGGTAAAGAAAAGGAGAGCAGGAATTGTAATGGTGGGAGCAAAGTACATGTTTTTGGCTCATCTGCGTGCTTGTTAGTTGAAAATAGGATGGTGACATAGAAGAGAGGCCCTGACTAAAGGTAGTTCCATGTGTTGGGCTGCTATTGTAAAGCTTGATCTATAATACTGTGCAAATAAAACAAAGTTTCTGAAGAGTAATTTATCATCTGTTTTAGTGTATTCAGGTTCTGCTCTTGTTTATGGAGATACCATACTTTAGCTTTACATAACATAACATGGAGAGGTATTTTTTATGTTTAATTTTCCTAATGGTAGTTTAATGTTGTTCATCATAAGTTTCTTTTGGATAATTAGTTTGTTAATTGGAATCTGCCAGTAAGTCATACATACATAGGTTGTAAGTGTATATGGCCATCATTGTTGGATGCTATTAACTTGTTGCTCTATAGTGTAAAAGCTGTATAATGAACTATCTGAGTAGACGTCTGACTTTAAACACTCTAATGTTTGCACTATAGGATGAAGCCTTAAGTATGCCTTTTGGGAGCAGTAATTTCTTTTCTCCTTGACCCCTCCAACTCCCTCTTTAGCCATGAGCTTAGAGGGTTTGGGTGAGAAGTTTTAAAGTACAAGATTTTATTTCACTATAAACTCATTAAATTGTTGATATATGATAAACTGCTAGGACACAATCCTGCAACCCGTAAGTATGCAAATAATTCCTACATAAATCCCATAACTAGCATGAGTAAAGGATGCAGGATCAGGCCCTATTTTTTTTTAAGTCTTACATTTATGTTTTAAATGAATTTGCAATTATTTATTTGCCATCTTAAATAGTTTAAAATTAAATAGCTTTTACATTTTGCCTTTAATAGATATTTAGTCATGTCATTTTTGATGTTTGGTCACAGTTGACTAGTACTCTGTCAATGATATGTTGAACATTTGCTTTGTCACTGATTGTACAGCTATTATCAAAGACAAGCAGTCTCTGAATTGTACTTTTAGTGGAAATTTCTGTATTGGTTGGTATAGTTTTTAACCATCATTTCCTTCAACATGATTTATGAAGGCCCATAGTAGAGAGGGTATCTCAAAGGTGAGGTACTGTCCTTTAGTTGATGGTGCACTAGATTGGGAGTCAGGAGACCTTGGTTCGAATCTCAGCCATGCCATTGATTTGCTGAATGACTTCCCTTCTCTTTGTGTGTCTACTTAGCTAGTAAGCTCTTTGGAGCAGGGTCTGTCTTTTACTGTTTTGTACAGTAATTAGTACTGATAATAGAGTATAGTAATCCAGTACTGATATCAGTGGGGACTTTTAGGTATTCTTGTGATACTACTAATATGCAATCAAGACTTGAAATTGAATGGTAAATGTTTAACAAGGGTAACTTCCCTACTCCACAAACCTTTATTCTCACTATACTTAGTAAATTAATGTATACATTTGAATCAGGGATCAATGTCCAGTTTAAACTATGCTTTAGATAGTACCTCTCATCCAGAAGAATCCCAAAGCACTTTAAAAACTGATTTACTAATAAATAAAATGAATGAAATCTCAGAGACACTAAACCAAAAGTTCCTCCAATAGCACTTTACTGCCCCAGAGAAGATTTTCTGTCACCATTTCCTACCTGAGGTTCTTTTGGAATTCACCTGGGATTCAGAGGGGATGTAACTTTTGTTCAAAGTTCTCATGACCTTTATGAAAAGAATAGGGATGTTAAGCCTGTGTCCTGCAGAGCATTTCAGTTTGGCTAATTCTATTCTACCTACTAAAAATGCTCTGTGGCTGGATATGGTATTTTTCTTGACTTCCTGAATTGTCCTAAAAAGCGGATAGATGTTAGGCAAGTTTTGTAATGAAAAGATCATATTTAAAAATCAGATAACTAAGGGCTGTATTCATTATTTGTATTGTGGTTATATTGTAGCGGGGGGCTCTAATCAGGATTGGGGTTACCTTGTGGTAAGAACTGTTAAAATCCAGAGAGAGACTAGACAGAGAAGCCCCCTCTGGGAAAAAAAAAGCAGTCATTATAGATAGGTGGGAAAATATTTTATGGTGTGGATGCATAGAAAGGGGCATATGCTTTATATCACAAACATTGCTCTTCAAAAATAAAAACTTCCAAGCACTGACAGAGTTTGCAGAATAAATTTCCCCTGCTAGCAAGACATATTGGATAGTATTTTTAGTGGAGAAATATGTTCCAGTACGATATCCTCCTTAAACTAGAGGACTTCAGTAACTCAGCCAGAGGTCAGTTAGGGGTCTTTTACAGGAATGGTTGGGAGAGGTTCTGTGGCCTGTAAGGTTCAGGAGGTCAGACTAGATGATCATGATGGTCTGACTTTTTGAAATCTCTGAGACTATGAGATAACAGGTTCTCCAGCCTTGTTTCTACCTCCTAAAATATGGAAATTTGAGATTTTAACATTTGTTTGTTTATACACACACACACACACACACAGAGTTTGTCAAGCAATTAAAAATCACGATTAATTGCGCTGTTAAATAAGAATAGAATAAACATTTATTTAAATATTTTGGATGTTTTCTACATTTTCAAATATATTGATTTCAATTACAACACAGAACACAAAGTGTACAGTGTGCAGTATATATTTATTTTTATTACAATCGCTCAGACAAACAAGTTTGTTTACATTTGCAGGAGATAATGCTGCCTGCTTCTTGTTTACAATGTCACCTGAAAGTGAGAATAGGCATTCCTGTGGCACTGTTGTAGCAGCGTCACAAAATATTTACATGCCAAATGCCCTAAAGATTCTTATGTCCCTTCATGCTTCAACCACCATTCCAAAGGACATGCATCCATGCTGATGACAGGTTCTGCTCAATAACGGTCCAAAGCAATGCAAACCGACACATGTTCATTTTCATCATCTGAGATAGATGCCACCAGCAAAAGGTTGATTTTCTTTTATGGTGGTTCGAGTTCTGTAGTTTCCGCAAAATGGAGTGTTGCTCTTTTAGGACTTCTGAAAGCATGCTGCACGCCTCGTCCTTCTCAGATTTTGAAAGGCACTTCAGATTCTTAAACCTTGGGTAGAGTGCCATAGCTATCTTTAGAAATCTCACATTGGTACATTCTTTGAGTTTTATCAAATCTGCAGTGAAAGTGTTCTTAAAACAGACAACATGTGCTGGTCATCATCCGAGACTGCTATAATGTGAAATATATGGCAGAATGTGAGTAAAACAGAGAAGGAGACGTACAGTTCTCCCCCAAAGAGTTCAGTCACTAATCTAATTAACGCATTATTTTTTTAATGAGCATTGGATGGAAGCGTGTCCTCTGGAATGATGGCCGAAGCATGAAGGGGCATACGAAAGTTTAGCATATCTGGCCCGTTAATGCCAGCTACAAAAGTGCCATGTGAAAGCCTGTTCTCACTTTCAGGTTACATTGTAAATAATAAGCAGGCAGCATTATGTCCCATAAATGTAAACAAACTTGTTTGTCTTCACGATTGGCTGAACAAGAAGTAGGACTGAGTGGACTTGTAGGTTCTAAAGTTTTACATTGTTTTGTTTTTGAGTGCAGTTATGTAGCAAAAAAAATCACATTTTAATTGCACTTTTCACGATAAAGAGATTGCACTACAGTACTTCTATGAGGTAAATTGAAAAATACTATTTCTTTTGTTTACTAATATTTGCACTCTAAAAATGATAATCAAAAATTGTAATAATTAAGTGAGCACTGTATACTTTGTATTCTATGTTGTCATTGAAATCAATATATTTGAAAATGTAGAAAAACATCCAAAAATATCGAATACATTTCACTTGATATTCTATCACTTAACAGTGCGATTAAAACTGCGATTAATTTTTTTAATCACGATTAATTTTTGAGTTAATTGTGATTAATTGACAGCCCTAATATATACACACATTACGTTAGCTGCCAAAACTACATTAGCTTCAATATGAGAGTATGGTCACAGGTGGTGGAAGCTGACTGAAAAGCTATAAAAGAAAGGTAAAGTCTCCACTAGGATGCCACAGTGATCTGTGTTTAAACCTGGGTTTACTTATCATTTGCATTAATCATAAATAATCATAACCTAGTGGGTAGCACATTGGACTGGGACTCAGGAGACCTGGATTGTGTTCCCAGCTCTGCCACTGCTCTGCTAGGTGTCCTTGGGCAAGTCACTTTGCCTCTGTTTCGCCATCTATATAATGATACTTACCTCCTTTTGAAAAGTGTTTTGAGATCTATGGACGAAAAGCACTATATAAGAGCAAAATATGATTTTGATTATTATTAAAGAAGAGTTGATTTGAGCATAATTACTTTGTGCCAGATCAAAAGCTCCAGCTATGGGAAGGGAGGAAGGTTCCACAAGTTTCCCCTAACAGAGTTTCCTGCCAAATTGTTCCATTGTGGGCGTGCAGGATTGTCCCCCGATATTCCTTGTGGAAGATACAGCTGATCTATGCTGCAGCTTTGAGCTAAATTAACTTTTCACCCTGTTCACCATAGCACTGGAAGATAGGACAAGGATCTGGCCTGGCTCTCCACAACTGTGGATACTCAAATCCAAGAGGGAAGGGAGAGCGCTTCAGTTGTCTCTCCTTCAGCTTGGTATGGACCCCTTTTAAACCAGCTTTCTATACCCAGGATTTTTCTTCTAGAAAACAGAGAAATTACAGGATTTGTAACTATCCCAACAACAAAACACTCACCCTAATTATGAAAAGGAGTACTTGTGGCACCTTAGAGACTAACCAATTTATTAGAGCATAAGCTTTCGTGAGCTACAGCTCACTTCCTCAGATGCATATCGTGGCCATGATATGCATCTGAGGAAGTGAGCTGTAGCTCACGAAAGCTTATGCTCTAATAAATTGGTTAGTCTCTAAGGTGCCACAAGTACTCCTTTTCTTTTTGCGAATACAGACGAACACGGCTGTTACTCTGAAACTTGTCACCCTAATTATGAGAGTTCCTGTTTACGCTTAGCCTCCTTCCATCCAGCCCCAAGTTTTAACCAAGCAGCTCTCAAGTTTCTCAGCAAAACTGGTTCAGCTGCTGCTATCACCTACCCACAAAGAAAAATCCCAAAATGTTAAATGTCCATGGATATATAAAAGAAAGGAAAACACTCTCATGTCAATCCAGCAATCCATGTCCTGTAATAGCTGTGCAATAATGCAGCCTTAGTAATGGCACTTTGTACTTCTATTGTGCTATTCCATTGTGGATCTCAGAGTGTTTGACACACATCTGAGTAATTAAGTCTCCCAACACCACTGAGAAATACATATTACTAGACCAGTGTTATTGATTTGATGGGTAAAGAAAGGCACCATGGGTACATCTACATGGCAGCTAGAGCTCCGGTCCAAAGCCCAAGCTCCAGTCCAAGCCCAAACATTTACACAGCTATTTTTATCACCATACCATGAGCCCCATGTTCCTGAGTCTGTGGGTCCACGCTTTGACACACTTGGCTGCAGGTTTCTGCTTGCCGAGTAGGCAAACCCAGGATGTGTGTGTGTGTCTGAGTTGGGAATAGAATCTAAGACTCAGGACTTCCACTAACCATTCAGTCATGTTTCTGACAACAAAATGGGATTAATGACAATGACAGTTGCATGTTAGAAAATAATCTGCAGCAAAGGAGACTCTTATATTTTTCCAGTGTACAGAGGGAAAATTTTTCAAAAAGCGTCTAAATGATTTAGATGCGTACGTCCCATTAATTTTCAATGGGATTTTAAGAACCTTTGAAAATGTTGCCCTTACTGCCTATTCTGTGTCTCTAAGATAACTTACATCAAATAAACCTTAACACAAACCACAGATAAAGTGAACTGACTTGTTGACATGAAGAGACCTTCCCACTGTCCCACAGAAAGGAAGATAACTTCCCTCACCCAAGGAAAGGCCTGAATAAATAACTAGGCTTTGCAATGTGCTCTAAATGCCATTACTCAGACTAGAGTAATGAGAGGAAGGAAGGAAGAAGTTTCTTCCTCCATTGGTCTCCATTGAAACCATCTGCCTCCTTTCCCACCCCAAGCCTTACTAATATAGAGCCCAGTCTAGCAAACGTGCCATGTAATGCCATTGGCAATGCAGTCAGCTGCAGCACCCCTGAGGATCAATTGTCAAATAAAAGTATGAGGAGGGAGGTCTCTGAAAGAATCTGGATTCAAATCATGGAGAGTTTTCTAGTATGAAACCAACACTTTTTAAAGCATAATAAGGCCTTGCAGTAACAGCAGAGCGCAAATTGGGTACATGTTGACAATAACATAGAGGCAAAAAGAGCAGATGCAATTATGTCCTATCTGGCTGTGATCCTCTACTGTTCAAGTCAATAGGAGGGGTTTTTTTCTGTTGAGTAGGGAGCAGGAAAGGATTGTGGACTAGAATTTACATGATTCCAGGTGTAAATATAAATCCACTACAAGACTTGTCTCTTTTTGGCTGTATTATGGGGAAGGAGAGGTTCTGTATAGCATGAAAGAAGGATGCGCTGAAAATCTCACCAGTCTGTTTCCTGTGGTGTTTTTATGTCAATCTTCATGAACTGAGGAGCGTGGAGAAAATAGTCTACTAGGGGAGACTCAATGAACAATAAGACCCGAAGATATTTGGATTTTGGTTTGAATGTTATATTTTTTTATTTTTACAGGTAGTGCAATTGCTCTTAATATGCAAAATATTTTAGTACTGTTCTCCACAGAAAGGCATTGCAAATTTGTATAAAGTTTTCTCTATCAGATTTTCTTTTCATCCTTTTCTCATCCTCTTTTCTCTCATTTATTCATATGAGAAAATTTCTAATACAATATTGTATCTAATAATTAATAATAATAACTTAATAAAATGTTAGGTTCCCAGTGGGATAGCTCAGATCTCTGACTTCAGAGCTACTTTTTTCATATGATTGCCTCCTGCCTGAAAATCCAGTGTCCTCTGTGGGCAAGGGGAGTGGACTTGTGCACCCTCCCTTGCAGTGAAGGCAGAGTGCTGTGACCAAGGCTGCCTGTAGATGAGAATGGGTTCACAGAGTAGGAGAAGAATGGAGTTCCCCAGAATAAACTGAAGGACTATCCTTTGGACTTTGGCTGGACAATATTTTGGTACAACTCAGATATGGTGAAGGAGAATCCAAGCCTGAATTCCTGAAAGGGAGAAGGGAGAGAACACAAACATTAAAGAGATGTAAGAACAACCCTAATAGGTGCAAATGTGTGTGTGGAAGGGGAGGAGGGGTTGCTTGTCTGTTTATTTGGATTGGGGGAATTTAAGAAAAATATATTTCTCTGATGTGTAAAAATTGGAAAATATAAAAATGATGCAACCTGTTATAAAATATTAAGTCTGGTAAATGTCTAAACTATACTATGGACTTTCACCTTTTAATAAGAAGCCAAGAAGAGAAAATGTGGATAAATGATGATTATTGTAAAAGTTTTTTAATTACATTCAATATAAAACTAACAGAACAGTTCACTGGCATCTGATTAAGGGGAATGTAAGATAGTGTTTCATTATGTAAAACAATCAAGTTGTACTTTAATCAGCATCATTGTTGAAGTAAAAGAAACGTACTTTTCTCTTTTCTAATAACATAATTGTAAAGTTGTCAATCTAGGGTTCCTATTTGAACTGATTGCACTTGATAAAAATAACAAGCCATGACAAATAGAGGAGCTAGGTTTCAGTAATTCACTAAAGAATGTCTCTACCAAGCCTTTGTGGCAAAATGTCTTGTTTGCAGGACAAATGCAGAGTTGAAATAACAACCCATGAATACTACTGGTGAAATGGCTATGTACACAAGGTGAATGCTAAAGCTTTCCCTTCTGAATGGACCTTTTAATCCAGGCATTATCTAAGCTCTGAAAAAGTCTTCAGTGGCCTTACGTACAGATTAATGGGAAAAGCTGAGACTCAGAGTTGGGCTATTTGCAGAAACAGTTTTAAAGATTTACTGTTGGTTGACAAATGCCATTTAAGCTTTCAAAGCCATCAATATGCTATTGAAAAGAATTTAAAGGGAAATCCTCCCACTATAGAAGAAGAACTCTTTGAAGGATCTCCATGGTAGCCTCTGTTGTGGTGGTGGGGGTTTTTTTTTTTTGTTTTTGTTTTTTTTTTACCCCCTTCAAATCTTTCACTGGCTCTCTTCAGCCCATAGGACCCTGAAACGCGTGGATATGGAAAAGGGTAGGGTAAGGCCCCTTTAAAAGACATTTTGTATGAAACTGAATGTGCCAATCTGCTTTTGTTCAGCCATGAGAACTGAACAGAACTGTTTCCAGAAAAAGCTTTTTTTGCTCATGGTCAGCCTTTCAGTAGACTTTCTCCTAATAGATTTTTAATATGGGAGCTGGAAATGGCAAAATAAAAGTTTGTTGAAGATTTTATTGAATTTGGAAAATTGACCAGAAAATATTCCTTAACTTGTTTACCATTTGCTTGTACTGCCAGCATCCATCTTCTTTTACTTTGGCTTCTGTGAAAAGGTTGCTTATCTGGTATGTTATGTTGTGTGAAAAAGAAACACCTGAAAATTGATTTTTTTTAATTAAAAATAATTCTGTCTCCTTCTTTCCACACCCCATTTTAAAACACTTTTTTATGCCCTGACTCTTTCTCTGATTTATTGAATTTCACCATCAAACCCCAGAACCTTCTTTCAAAAATGGCTATGTTATCAGATTAAATTAGAAAAAGTTTCAGACAAAGATTTTTCTGGACTAAATATCACTTTGTCTTTTGGTTAAAGAAGTTTAACTTGGGTAATTTTGAGGTCAGCAGCATTTGTGTCAGGTGTTAGTGCACACATTTGTGCTACCTGCCCTTCCGCAGGCTAGGTAAGCCTTTTATTAGTTACCAGTGTGGCACAAATCATGCCAGAATTTAGCCTTCAGTTTCATATAATTGATGTTTTCAGCTCCACCTAACTTCCATTCCCCAGCTGACCAAAATGAAACTGAATTCCTTCTTTAACTCAGTGATTTAAAACAACAACAAGGGCTGCCATTATGTGCCAAAAAATGGCTCCACAAACTTCTACAAGGCTACATTAAGTAGGTCACACAGTGTTATTTGCAGATGCACACAAGTAATAGGACAGGTTTTAGAGTAGCAGCCGTGTTAGTCTGTATCTGCAAAAAGAAAAGGAGTACTTGTGGCACCTTAGAGACTCACAAATTTATTCGAGGATAAGCTTTCGTGGGCTACAGCCCACTACATCGAATGCATAGAATGGAACATATAGTAGTGAAAGCTTATGCTGTAATAAATTTGTTAGTCTCTAAGGTGCCACAAGTACTCCCGTTCTTTTTAAGTATGAGGACACAAATTCTCAGATTATAAACTGCTATTCTAGCACGAAGAAATATAGACCAGCAGATAGAGCATGGCATGGAGAGTCAAGACTCCTGAGGTGAAATCTTGGCCCGAATGCAGTCAATGGGAGTTCTACCATTGACTTCAAAGGAGCCAGGATTTCACCCTCCATTCTATTCCTAGCTCTGACAGTGACTACTTGTGTGACAAGTTGCAAGTTTCTGTGCATTAGTTTCCTCATCAAAAGAATGGGGCTTTTGATATTGACCTGCATTTTTAAAGCACTTTGAACAGCTAAAGTGAAGAAGTGGAGCCTTGGAAATTTCATTTTACTATTCAAGAAAATGGAACAGACAGGTGCAGTAGGGAAGAGAAGTTTATGCATAGAGGTGATGTAGTAAATGTATAAAGGCAATTTGGCAGTGACAGCTTTAATGTGCAAAATATTTTTGTTTGTCTTAAATACCAAACTATTAGTGTCTTGTAATATTACAGTACATTATCTCCAGCAAGACACAACACTGATATTTAAGACCTGAAGTGAAGACATAGTCTTGGATTTGACTGAACAGCTGAATTTAATTACCTGTCTGGAAAGATTTTCCTTTTGATCATTTTAAGAACCACAGAAAAAGCGGTGGCTTGCCATCCACAGGAATGAGGTTGATAAAAAGTGGGTTAAATAAACTTTGTGCATAAGAGAAGACAAACACAGACTATTGACATAGGCGGTATGTCTACACAGCAAAGAAAAAACCAGCAGCTGCCTGGTGCCTGCTGACTCAGGCTTGTGGGCCTGTTTCACTGCCCTGCAGACTTTCGGGCTTGGGCTGGAACCCAAGCTCAGGGACCCTCCGACCCAGCAGGGTCCTAGAGCCCAGGCTTCACCCTGAGCCCAGAAGTCTACCCAGCCGTGTAACAGCCCTGCAGCCTGAGCCCCGAGAGCCCAAGTTGGCTGGCACAGGCCAGCCGCTGGTTTTTCTTTGCTATGTACATATACCCTGAGAGTCCGATTCTGCCACCGTCACTCACACTGAAGAGTAGCTTACTTCACAAGGCTGTTGATCTCAATAGGAATACTTAAGGAGTATTTTGTTGCGCTCAAAAGTTTTATCATTTCAACTATACCTGTATAGCTTATTGCCATACGAGGAGGGGAATAAGCTTTGTCAATATCAAGGTTTCTATACTGGAATGACTACATCCATACTAGTATCTGGTACCACTATATTGGTTAAAAAAAAAATTCATCTCCCTAACTGATATAGTTATACTGGTACAAAAACTGTGCAGAAAATGCCTAAAATGTTTTCAGTGTAAGATTAAGAATGTGGTTCTGGTGTATATTAAGACCTGTACATAAAGTGCTTGAATAGGCTGTTGGACAGCATGAGACTAGAAGATCTTTACAGCCTACCATATTTTGAGCAGAACAAGCATCCGCTGACATCAGTGGAAATTGTTCAGGCAGCGTGATGGCAAGATTGGGCCTCCATAAGTCTGAAGACAAGTTTCAAATGTTCAGTTGACCACAAAATAAAGAGAAGAATGTGTAAAGAATTAGTCCAGCAAAGCCATTATGCAAAGATGGCCAACTGAATAACCCTGACTATAAGGATAATGTTTGCAATATAAAGCATCCGACCCCCTGCCGAAACTCACAGGATACTGTACAATATAATAAAATACGATAAAATACAATAAAATCATAGTAAGAAACTGCTCTTAAAAATTAAATAAAACCCATCAAGAAGTTTCAATATAAGAGAAAAAGGAAAGTATGGTAAATGGAAGGATATAAATGAGACTAGTCAAGATCATATTGAAAGCACCTTTGAAATAGAAAAATAGGAATTATGTATGTAAGGCAGGGGCGGGCAAACTTTTTTTGGCCTGAGAGCCACATCGGGTTTCTGAAATTGTATGGAGGGCTGGTTAGGGGAGGCTGTGCCTCCCCAAACAGCCAGATGTGCCCCCCCTGCTTCTTTCCCCCTCACAGCCCCCCTGGAACCCCTGCTCCATCCATCCATCCCTCCCTGACCATCCTTGGACCCCCCGCTCCCTCATCCAACCCCCCCTTCCTGACTGCCCCCCAGGGACCCCTGCCCCCATTCAACCCCCCTGTTCCCCACCCTCTGACCACCCCAACCCCTATCCAACCCTCCCTGCCCCCTTACCACGCTTTCTGGAGCACCGGTGGCTGGAGGCGCAGCTGCACCAGGACAGACAGCCGCGCCGCCTGGCTGGAGCCAGCCACGCAGCACAGAGCACAGGTCAGACCGTGGCTCTGCAGCCGCGCTGCCTGTCAAAAGCTCGCCGCCCAGAGCATTGTGCCGGCAACGTAGTGAGCTGAGACTGCGGGGGAGGGGCCAGGGACTAGCCTCCCAGGCCAGGAGCTCAGGGGCCGGGCAGATGTGGCCCGTGGGCCATAGTTTGCCCACCTCTGATGTAAGGTGTAAAATCATGATCCTATTGAAGTCAATGAGAGTTTTTCCATTGCCTTCAAAAGGACCAGGATTTCACCCAACTTAGAATTCCTGATCTAAAGCGGGGAAAGGTTGTAACCTGATAATGTCACTTTTTTGAGTTTGTCTATAGTGAATGCCATCCAAATTATTTCCCTTTTTAGCTTTCCAAATTGTGCTGCAATAGCAACATGAAAGCCAGATAGGTAGAATAAGGTGCACAGGTTTAATTTAATTTTGAATTTGAACAAATTCCACACTCAGTTACACCCATGCAACCACAATGAAGTCATTGGGCATGTATGGGTGTAACTGAAGCCAAAATCTGGCTCATACTATGCATAGAATCATAGAATCATAGAATATCAGGGTTGGAAGGGACCCCAGAAGGTCATCTAGTCCAACCCCCTGCTCGAAGCAGGACCAATTCCCAGTTAAATCATCCCAGCCAGGGCTTTGTCAAGCCTGACCTTAAAAACCTCTAAGGAAGGAGATTCTACCACCTTCCTAGGTAACGCATTCCAGTGTTTCACCACCCTCTTAGTGAAAAAGTTTTTCCTAATATCCAATCTAAACCTCCCCCACTGCAACTTGAGACCATTACTCCTCGTTCTGTCATCTGCTACCATTGAGAACAGTCTAGAGCCATCCTCTTTGGAACCCCCTTTCAGGTAGTTGAAAGCAGCTATCAAATCCCCCCTCATTCTTCTCTTCTGCAGGCTAAACAATCCCAGCTCCCTCAGCCTCTCCTCATAACTCATGTGTTCCAGACCCCTAATCATTTTTGTTGCCCTTCGCTGGACTCTCTCCAATTTATCCACATCCTTCTTGAAGTGTGGGGCCCAAAACTGGACACAGTACTCCAGATGAGGCCTCACCAATGTCGAATAGAGGGGAACGATCACGTCCCTCTATCTGCTCGCTATGCCCCTACTTATACATCCCAAAATGCCATTGGCCTTCTTGGCAACAAGGGCACACTGCTGACTCATATTCAGCTTCTCGTCCACTGTCACCCCTAGGTCCTTTTCCGCAGAACTGCTGCCTAGCCATTCGGTCCCTAGTCTGTAGCTGTGCATTGGGTTCTTCCGTCCTAAGTGCAGGACCCTGCACTTATCCTTATTGAACCTCATCAGATTTCTTTTGGCCCAATCCTCCAATTTGTCTAGGTCCTTCTGTATCCTATCCCTCCCCTCCAGCGTATCTACCACTCCTCCCAGTTTAGTATCATCCGCAAATTTGCTGAGAGTGCAATCCACACCATCCTCCAGATCATTTATGAAGATATTGAACAAAACCGGCCCCAGGACTGACCCTTGGGGCACTCCACTTGATACCGGCTGCCAACTAGACATGGAGCCATTGATCACTACCCGTTGAGCCCGACAATCTAGCCAGCTTTCTACCCACCTTATAGTGCATTCATCCAGCCCATACTTCCTTAACTTGCTGACAAGAATACTGTGGGAGACCATGTCAAAAGCTTTGCTAAAGTCAAGAAACAATACATCCACTGCTTTCCCTTCATCCACAGAACCAGTAATCTCATCATAGAAGGCGATTAGATTAGTCAGGCATGACCTTCCCTTGGTGAATCCATGCTGGCTGTTCCTGATCACTTTCCTCTCATGCAAGTGCTTCAGGATTGATTCTTTGAGGACCTGCTCCATGATTTTTCCAGGGACTGAGGTGAGGCTGACTGGCCTGTAGTTCCCAGGATCCTCCTTCTTCCCTTTTTTAAAGATTGGCACTACATTAGCCTTTTTCCAGTCATCCGGGACTTCCCCGGTTCGCCACGAGTTTTCAAAGATAATGGCCAATGGCTCTGCAATCACAGCCGCCAATTCCTTCAGCACTCTCGGATGCAACTCGTCCGGCCCCATGGACTTGTGCACGTCCAGCTTTTCTAAATAGTCCCTAACCACCTCTATCTCCACAGAGGGCTGGCCGTTGTGGGTTCTTCCGTCCTAAGTGCAGGACCCTGCACTTATCCTTATTGAACCTCATCAGATTTCTTTTGGCCCAATCCTCCAATTTGTCTAGGTCCTTCTGTATCCTATCCCTCCCCTCCAGCGTATCTACCACTCCTCCCAGTTTAGTATCATCCGCAAATTTGCTGAGAGTGCAATCCACACCATCCTCCAGATCATTTATGAAGATATTGAACAAAACTGGCCCCAGGAGTTGTGTTGTGCATAATTAGCAGTTGGTATTTGGCCCAGTCACCAGTGTAACTGAAGACAGAGTTAATTTGGCCTATAATGTGCAATTTAGGAAACAAGCTATTTACAACTTTTAGATCTTTGTTTTAATCCTTCCAGTATTTGCAGACAAATCTTGGATTCTCTTCTGGGTAGCTCATAGTGTTTGTATTCTCTGAGATATTCTTTCCTTACTGGATTCTCTCCTCATTTAAAGCAACAGAAACTAAGAGTAGCTCCAATTAATTCACTGGACTCAACCTGCTGTAAACTTGATGTGAGACAAGAGTTGGGCCCAAAAATTCTAAAGTGGACAAAGGTGTTGGTTCTTTCACAATAATTTTTTCCCCTAAATCTTTGCCAGGAGCTTGAGTGAAATGGATGTTAACAAAAACAACCAAAACACGAAGAGTTTTAAACTTTCTGAAACCTGAGAAATTGTGGGCAGAAAGAATTTTAGCCGACTCAAGTAGGACTAGGGAGGGAATATTATCTCTGTGTTTGGCACTGGTGCAGCTGCTTCAGAAAGAGTGTGTCCAGTTCTGGTGCTCACAATTCAAGAAGATATTGACAACTTGGAGAGGATTCAGAGAAGAGCTATGAGAATGGTGAAAGGAATGGAAAACATGTCTTACAGTGAGAGACTGTTTATTTAGCTTAATAAAGAGAAGGTTAAGAGGTGACTTGGTCACCGTTTATAAGTGCATACATGATGAACAAATATTTATAATGGGCTCTTCAGTCTAGCAGACAAAGGTATAAGACAATACAATGGCTGGAAGTTTAAGCTGGACAAATTCAGAATGGAAATAATGCATACTTTTTTTAATAGTGAGGGTAATTAACCTTCAAACAATTTACAGAGGGCTGTGGCTGGATTCTCCATCACTGGCAATTTGTAAATCAAGATTTGATGTTTCTCTAAAACCTATGCTTCAGTTCAAACAGGAATTATTTTGTGAAAATTCTATGTCCTGTATCATGCAGGAGGTCAGACTAGATCATCACCGTAATCCTTGTGGCTTTAGAATCTATAAATTTTTACTCTGTCTCATCACTTATGAATGCCTACTGTTTCTCCAGACCTCTGGCAAAAACAGACTATACAAGACCTGATATTTTAATGTCAAAAACAGCCACAAAACACAAACAAACAAAAATATTCAAGCCTTCTGTATACCTCATAATAAAGGGTACTTGTTTTCCTGCTTGCTAATAGTGACCATAGCATAATTAAATTTAACCTTCCTGTGGCGGGGAAGACACTATACCGGACCAACACTAGCATTTAATTTCAGAAAGGGGAACTACACAAAAATTAAGAGGTTAGCTAAACCGAAATTAAAAGGTACAGCACCAAAAGTAAAAACCCTGCAAGCCACATGGAAACTTTTTAAAGACACCATAATAGAGGCTCAACTTAAATGTATACACCAAATTAAAAAATATAGTAAGAGAAACAAAAAAAGAGCTACCCTGGCTAAACAATAAAGTAAAAGAAGCAGTGAGAGGCAAAAAGGCATCCTTTAAAAAGTGGAGGTTACATTCTAATGAGGAAAATAGATAGGAGCATAAACTCTGGCAAATGAAGTGTAAAAATATAATTAGGAAGGCCAAAAAAGAATTTGAAGAACAGCTAGCCAGAAACTAATAGCAAAAATTTTTTTACATTCATCAGAAGCAGAAAGCCTGCTAAACAGCCAGTGGGGCCACTGGACAATCGAGATGCTAAAGGCGCACTTAAGGATGATAAGGCCATTGTGGAGAAACTAAATGAATTCTTTGCATCGGTCTTCATAGTTGAGGATGTGAGAGAGATTCCCAAACCTGAGCTATTCTTTTTAGGTGACAAATCTGAGGAACTGTCCCAGATTGAGGTGTCATTAGAGGTGGTTTTGGAACAAATTGATAAACCAAACAGTAATAAGTCACCAGGACCAGATATATTCACCCAAGAGTTCTGAAGGAACTCAAAAGTGAAATTGCAGAACTACTAACTGTCGTCTGTAACCTATCATTTAAATCAGCTTCTGTATCAAACGGCTGGAGGATAGCTAATGTGACGCCAATTTTTAAAAAGGACTCCATAGGTGACCCCAGCAATTACAGGCCGGTAAGCCTGACTTCAGTACTGGGCAAACTGGTTGAAACTATAATAAAGAACAAAATTATCAGACACGTAGATGAACATAATTTGTTGGGGGAAGAGTCAACATGGCTATAGTAAAGGGAAATTATGCCTCACCAATCTACTAGAATTCTTTGAGAGGGTCAACAAGCATGGGGACAAGGGGGATCTAATGGATATAGTGTACTTAGATTTTCAGAAAGCCTTTGACAAGGTCCCTCACCAAAGGCTCTCAAGCAAAGTAAGCAGTCATGGGATAAGAGGGAAGGTTCTCTCATGGATTGGTAACTGGCTAAAAGATAGGAAACAAAGGGTAGGAATAAATGGTCAGTTTTCAGAATGGAGAGAGGTAAATAGTGGTGTCCCCCAGAGGTCTGTACTGGGCCCAGTCCTATTCACCATATTCATAAATGATCTGAAAAAAGGGGTAAACAGTGAGGTGGCAAAATTAGCAGATGATACAAAACTACTTAAAGAAAAGGAGTACTTGTGGCACCTTAGAGACTAACCAATTTATTTGAGCATGAGCTTTCGTGAGCTACAGCTCACTTCATCAGATGCTGTAGCTCACAAAAGCTCATGCTCAAATAAATTGGTTAGTCTCTAAGGTGCCACAAGTACTCCTTTTCTTTTTGCAAAGACAGACTAACACGGCTGTTACTCTGAAAACTACTTAAGATAGTTAAGACCCAGGCAGACTGCAAAGAGCTACAAAAGGATCTCTCAAAACTGAGTGACTGGGCCACAAAATGGCAGATGAAACTCTATCTCGATAAATGCAAAGTAATGCACATTGGAAAACATAATCCCAACTATACATATAAAATGATGGGGTCCAAATTAGCTGTTACCACTCAAGAAAGAGATCTTGGAGTCATTGTGGATAGTTCTCTGAAAACATCCACTCAATGTACAGCAACAGTCAAAAGAGCAAACAGAATGTTGGGAATCATTAAGAAAGGTATAGATAATAAGACAGAAAATATCATACTGCCTCTATAAAAATCCACGGTATGCCCGCATCTTGAATACTGCATGCAGATGTGGTTGCCCCATCTCAAAATTTATTAGGAGTATGGAACAGCTTCCTTATGAGGAGAGATTAATAAGATTGAGACTTTTCATCTTAGAAAAGAGACGGCTAAGGGGGAATATGTTAGAGGTCTATAAAATCATGACTGGTGTGGAGAAAGTAAATAAGGTAGTGTTGTTTGCTCCTTCAGATAACACAAGAACTAGGGTCCACCAAATGAAATTAATAGGCAGCAGGTTTAAAACAAACAGAAGGAAGTATTTTTTCACACAGTGCAAGTCAACCTGTGGAACTCCTTGCCAGAGGATGTTGTGAAGGTCAAGTCTATAACAGGGTTCAAAAAGAACTAGATAAATTCATGGAGTATAGGTCCATCAATGGCTATTAGCCAGGATGGGCAGGGATGGTGTCCCTAACCTCTGTTTGCCAGAAGCTGGGAATGGGCGACAGGAATGGATCACTTGAAGATTACCTGTTCTGTTTATTCCCTCTGGGGCACCGGGCATTGGCCACTGTCGGAAGACAGGACACTGGGCTAGATGGACCTTTGGTCTGATCCAGTATGGCTGCTCTTATGGTCTTAGAGGTCACTCTATACATTTGAACAGGAGAAATAGGGATTCTGTGCTGCTTGAGAAGTATATTTTATTTAGAGAGGCAGAAATACAAATTATATAAATACTATTTTAAAAAATAATACTAAATACTACTTGAGGAACAAATCTCATTCTTTTCTCACTTAATCGGCTCTGCCTGCTACTGTGTGTTACAATATTCCACTATTTAAGCCTTGTAATATATTAGCTAAGTACAATAAATGATTGACACCCCAGGGTATTTTTGTAACATATCCTGATAATTATTGCCTACCATGTTGAGTTATCAACTTCAAGTGAACAGCCAGGTAGCAGATCTGAACGGAAATGGATGATTTTATGACAGTAAGCATCATGCATTTGATACTTAGAAAAAGCAGAGTGCTAAAATCTTGGCACCTAAAATAAAATGTCAGGTACCTGTCAGATTAATTCAGAACTCTGTGTGTTTTATCTGATCTTTGATCTTTACTTTCTTTTTTACTCTAATTATTTGTTCTGCTCTGCTCCCTCTGCTGGAGTCTTGGCTAAACTGAATGGTAAAATTGTTTCCTGAAAAGATTAATCATGCATGAAGTGTTTGCTTTACAAATGTTCCACAGTCCAGATTTAAGTAAGCCTTTGATACCCATTTATATCAGAAAAAGGCCTACAATGTTCAAGAATATGTGCTGTTTAAAATGACTATATTGCAAAGCTTCTGCAATAAGAGTTTGCTCTTGGATGCACCTGAGCAACTCTATTGACAGGTGTAATGAAAAGCAGAATTTGAATCAGTGTTTTATAATATCTCTGTTTTTAGAATGGTAGCCGTGTTAGTCTGTATCAGCAAAAACAACGAGGAGTCCTCGTGGCACCTTAGAGACTAACAAATGTATTTGGGCATAAGCTTTCATGGGCTAAAACCCACTTCATCAGATGCATGGCATGAAAAATACAGTCAGCAGTATATATATTACAGCACATGAAAAGATGGGAGATGGGAGTTGCCTTACCAAGTGGGGGGTCAGTGCTAACGAGGCCAATTCAATTCAATAGGCCGCTTCCACCTTGATTGAATTGGCCTCATTAGCACTGACCCCTCACTTGGTAAGGCAACTCCCATATTTTCATGTGCTGTAATATATATACTGCTGACTGTATTTTTCACGCCGTGCATCTGAAGAAGTGGGTTTTAGCCCAGGAAAGCTTATGCCCAAATACGTTTGTTCGTCTCTAAGGTGCCACAAGAACTCCTTGTTGTTTTCGTTTGTGTTAAATTCAGTCCTGATTTGATAGGAATGGTTTATCTGGGTCAGTTATGTGGTATTCACATGATGGGTTCAACTATGCCTAGCCCTTTGTGAGGGCACAAAGCAAGGGAAAGGGTGTAAAGAGCATTTCTCATGTAGCTTCCCCTCTCTCCAGGAATCTCCACAATGGGCCAGATCCTCCTCATTGGCTTCAGTGGAGCTACAATGATTTACACCACCTGAGGATGTGGCCCATGGCCTCCTCCAGGAAAGTGATGTTGCTGGATCTAGCATCTCTGGAGGGAAGAGGGACAGGTAGGGGGGAAATACATGCTGCTTTCCAAGGATGGTGTTAATCAGCAGCTACTAAAGTTAGACATTTATAAATCAGCAAGTCCAAATAACCTGCACCCAAGAGTTATTAAAAGAGCTGGCTGAGGAGCTCGCAGGATCATTAATGCTGATTTTCAATAAGTTTTGGAACACTATAAATGGAATAATCCAGGTAATTACAGGCTTGTCAGTCTGACACTGATCCCAGGAATAATAATGGAATGACTGATACAGGCCTCTATTAATGAAGATTGAAAGGAAGGTAATATAATTCATGCAAATCAGTGGGGTTATGGAAGATAGATCCTGTCAAATTAACTTGATCTCTTGTCCTGATAAGATTAAAAAAATTGTTGATAAAAGTAATAATGTTGATGTAATATATTTAGACTTCTGTAGGGCATTTCATTTGATACCACACAACGTTTTGCTTAAAAAATTAGAACAATATAAAATTAACCTGACACTCATTAAATGGATTAAAAGCTGGCAAACCGATAGGTCTCAAATAGAATTGTAAATGGAGAATCATCATTGAGCAGGTATGTTTCCAATGGGGTCCCCTCAGGGGTCAGTTCTTGGCCCTATGATATTTAACATATTTCTAATGATCCGGAAGCAAACATAAAATCACCACTAATTAAGTTTGCAGATGACACAAAAATTAGGGGAGTGGTACATAATGAAGAGGACAAGGCTCTGATACTTAGTGATCTGGATCATCTAGTAAGCGGGGAACAAGCAAACACTGTTCATTTTAATATGGATAAATGTATATGTATACATCTAGGAACAAAGATTGTGGGCTGTACTGACAGAATGGTAAGCAGCAATTCTGAAAAATATTTAGGGGTCATGGCAGATAATCAGCTAAACATGAGCTCCCCGTGTGCAACAGTGTTGTCAGAAGAGCTAGTGTGATCCTTGGATGCATAAACAGGCTGATCTCGAGTAGGAGCAGAGAAGTTATTTTACCTCTGTATTTGGCACTGGTGCAACTGCTGTTGGAATACTGTGTCCAGTTCTGGTGTCCACAGTTCAAGAAGGATGTTGATTAACTGGAGAGCGTCCAGAGAAAAGTCATGATAATGATTAAAGGATTGGAAAACGAGGAGTGACTTGATCACAGTCTATAAGTACCTACCTGGGAAACAAAAAATTGATAATAGGCTCTTCAATCTAGCAGAGAAAAGTATAAAATGATCCAAAAGCTGGAAGTTGAAGCTAAGTAAATTCAGACCAGAAATAAGGCATCTTTTTTTAACAGTGGGGTATTAACCATTGGAACAATTTACCAAGAGTTGTGGTCAGTGGCAATTTTTAAATCAACATTCGGTGTTTTTCTAAAAGAGATGCTCTAGGAATTATTTTGGGGACGTTCTATGGCCTATGTTATACAGGAGGTCAGAATGTTTGATCACAATAGTCCCCTTCTGGCCTTGGAATCTATAAATCTATGAAAAGCTGAGATTCCCCCCTCGCCTGTTAGTCAGGAGCACACACATATCCCTCATTACGAGAGCTCTCCTAATGCAACAACCGAGTCTCATTTACCTTTTTAGCATACATTTTAATGCAAACTCTCTTTGTGCAAACTCTACATTTTAAATACTTGAATAACGACAGCCTTCTGTAAAAAATCAACTTCTTATGCTACCTATCCTTCCTGCTGTTGATTAAAAAAACTTACATAATGGGCTCAGTTATCGATCTTTGGTTATTCTAAAATGTTACTGCAAGTGTGGCTGAATTTTTAAATATTTAGCTTTTTGTTTAGATTGTTTCTGTTACCAGTGTACAGAAAGGCAGAAGTAGTCATGCTATTTCCATTTTTTGTTATTCTAAAAATCTCTGTAGACAGTGTATTCAAGATGTGTACTGCATCTCTATCTTAAATATTTCTCCCTGCAAAACTGCTAAATTCTAGAACAAGATTTTCCCAAATACTAAGGTTGAATCCTTTGGTGGAAAAACACATTTTTACCATAGATTTTCAATGGAATCCCAGTAAAAATTGCAGATGTAGTGTGAAGTCAGCTCTGAGAATAAATACTATAATTTAATTGTCAGGAAGTTCTTACAGCACTTATTTATATGATCAGACTTGCTTCTGTGGGGTTATGAACTTAGATATTTGGCAATGTAATATCACTGCTTATTTGCATATTCATTTTGGAAGACACTGTAAAGAGGTAATTAAAATAAAAGTTATGCTAGCTTTATGTCGATAGACTCTAATGAATTATCAATCATCATCTATGATGGGAGGTTGTATTCTAGATGCCTGTTGGCAATAGTATTATAGAGTAGGCAATGTGCTCCAGTGGATTCAGTGACAAAGACTTGTATTTTGTTCTTACCCTGCCTTTAACCTGCCAAATGATCTTGGGCAAGTCATGTTGCCAGTGTGCCTCAGTTTCCCCTGTGCTGTGTAAGAGCTAAGTATTATTGCCATAGTGTTGGCAAACCAAATATAAATACTTTGGACAACAATAATGTTTAATCTTACTTTTAATTTCTGTGATGATGGATTTGCATTAAAGACCGGCATATTTTGAGAAGTTAAAGTACTCCATCATAGTATTAGGTAGCTGTTAAAGTAGTCTGCCCATAGTAAAAGTACAGCAATACTGTGTTCAAAAGGTGGGAATATCTTGGAAACATCATTACCATGTATAAGGCAATATCCAATTTAATTGAGAGTGGATTGCTTGGGTAGCTGTTCCTAGTCACTGAGAATGGGTTGTATCATCTTGTCAGTGTTTTGACCTGAGGCTGTTTTATTTTTCAAAGACTTCCATAAAAATAATCATTAGTACATTATATTAGGCTAATGAAAGCCCAAGGCGAAAAAATTAACAGCAATAACAGTATTTCCTCTTGACTATTTATACAAATTATGCTTCGGCTTAACTTGTTAAAAGTTTGTGAGGATATAAATGTAAAAAATTGGTAAGTTGCAAAATGCATTTTCTCTGTAATACTGAGTTTCGCTAGACTAGTCTGGTGATGGATAAAAAGAGTTTGTAATGTTCTGTATTTAAAAATATATTCTAATGGCAGATGAACAGTTTTCCAAAAGTCATTGGAAGCCATGCATGTATCCCAGGATAGATTTTTGCCCTCGTTTAATAGATGTAAATGCATTTTAGAAAATCAATCTTCAGAGATGAATTGTCTCCAGTAATATCAGCTAATAATAGACTAGTAGCTTGGCCTCCAACTAAAGCCTTCTCTAGCATATGTTGAAAGCTAGTTAAACTCCCAGACTCTAGCAAAACAAGTTAAATTATCTTGTACAGCTTGTTTTAAGTATGGTAATTGGTAACCTGAAGATTCTTCATTATGCCTAAAGGAAGACAATAAATAAAGAAATCTGGAAAAAATATCTTTTATTTTTATTCATGCTCCTGGACCATACCTCTTCTTGCAATGTTTGCAGGTTTGGCACCATTTGGTGAACACTCAAGATCTCCTGGAATCTTTAAACAAACAAGTTGACCATTTCTATGGTGCAGTTTGAAATACCTATCGTTTTTCAAAAACAACTTTCCACAAAAATGTCTCCTGCTTTCCACAAAGGGAATTCCTCTCCCTGCAGCCCTAATTACTAGCCAGAAATGCAGAATGGGTAAGAATCAGAATTCAGTCAGGGGCGCTGGAACAATTTGTATAGTGTGGGTGCTGAGAGCCATTGAACCAAAATGTAAACCCTGTGTATAATGGAAACCACTTCAAGCCAGGAGATGCTGCAGCACTTCCCACACCCCTAGTTCCAGCACCCATGTATTCAGTGCTGGAGCAGTGACCGGCCTAACATATGACAACTCTGGGCCTTTCACTGCTAGAAATGGGAAATTTATAGCAATAGAGTATGGGGGCTCTCAACTTCCTTGTGAGATACATGGCACTTGCTTCTATCTTTGAAAGTGGCAATAAATTGGAGACATTTTTATATCTAGAAAAATGATGGTTTGAGATGTTTTAAATGTATAGTAGATTTTCCTCAGCTTCTGAACCATTCAGCTGAACTCAAGGAATGTGTCTGTGTTTCTACAGTGCCTAGCACAACGGGACTCTGTTTTTGACTGGGCCCTCTAGACTCTACTGTAATTACAAATACCTAGTAATAATGGCTAAGACACTTGGATTTAGAAGGACACAAGAAATAGTCCTTGAATAACTTTCCTGTAAAGTATGTGGCCTATGTACAATAATGTGATGGTGTGGTAGACTAGAACATTCTAATCACATTCATTTTGAGTGACTTTCATAACTCACTTACGGCTTCACTACTTGTGAGTAGTGTGCCCATCCCAAACTTATGCTAATGAAACCTTTTTACCACATCGTGCATTGTATAGTCTGTATCAGTGGTTCCCAAACTTGTTCCACCACTTGTGCAGGGAAAGCCCCTGGCAGGCCGCACCGGTTTGTTTACCTGCCGCGTCTGCAGGTTCGGCCGATGGCGGCTCCCAGTGGCCGCGCCGCAGTTCGCTGCTCCAGTGCCAATGGGAGCTGCTGGAAGCGGCAGCCAGTACGTGCCTTGTCCCGCGCCGCTTCCAGCAGCTCCCATTGGCCTGGAGCAGCGAACCGTGGCCACTGGGAGCCGCGATTGGCCGAACCTGCGGACACGGCAGGTAAACAAACCGGTGCGGCCTGCCAGGGGCTTTCCCTGCACAAGCAGCGGAACAAGTTTGGGAACCACTGGTCTATATTACGTGTGTGTGGATGCACACTCACACACAGAGGATATGCCTACACTTCAAGATGGAAGGTGTAATTTCCAGCTTGAGTAGATGTACTCATACTAGCTCTCATCAAGCTGGCATGCTAAAAAAGACTCTCGCTGCAGCAGCACACGTGGTGGGATGAGCTAGCTGCCCCAAGTACATGCCTAGAGTCTTGGACAGGCATGCACTTGGGGCACCTAGTCCCTCCCATCACTTGCATTGCTGTAGCTATGCTCTAGTTCACTAGCTCAATGAGAGCTAGCACAAGTATATTTCCTTGAGCTAGGGATTACACCCCCAGCTCAAAAGTATAGATATATCCTGACCATTAGAAGGAAGGACCTGGATTTCCCTTTCTCTCAAACACTTGGATGGCTATATGGAGAATGCTGAAAAGGTTTTAAAAGTGAGGGGAAATTCATAAATTTGGAAAGAAGTGACAGTGAAGGAGTTGGCCATTGAAGGCGATCACAGACTTGTGACTAAACTTTTAAAGGGTTTATTTGTGCAGTTGAATTACAAAATGCATGCAAAATAATCCTGACTGAGCATGCAGTTACCTAGTTTGATAGTGTTCAGTGACAGGAATTGCATGTGAAAATTTGGTGTGCTCATTTTGAATGTTGACAGTCTTCAAAAATTTAGCCCTTGACATTGTAAATCAGCAAAGAGGAAAATCTATTCATACCTTAGGTGCACCTGCTGGGAAAGAAACCCTTGAATTTAGATTAATTAGATTGAGATGTGACTACCATTCCTGGGGATCCTCCACAGTCTATTTTGAGCTGAGCTAAGGCTCAGTCTCCCTCTTTGCAGGTGCAAAATGAGTTCATATCTGAGCACATGTGCCTTTCAGCTACCAGGTTGCGTGTGTAAGTCAGGTAGTTATAGGCTCAAATACCCAAACTTGCACCCCAATTTTGGTTTCTAGTGCTATCCTTCCGAAAATTTAGCCCTTGATATTCAGAAGGATTTCCTACAGAAAATGTTACTCAATGCCTATAGGGACTCCTAGCAATTCAGATGTGTTTGGAAGTAATTTAATTACTACACTGGTAGCAGACTGGCACAGGGTATGATTAAGAAAGATATCACTGCAACGAGTACTGTTGCCTCTGCAATTATTCATGCAAATCTTTGTATTTTCTGCAAAGACATTGTTTGTTCCCTGACATGTCACTATTCCTAGACAACTCCTGGATAACTGGTTTGAGAATTCAGACTGATGGGCTGCTGCTGTTTTTGTTCCTCACTCTCTCTCAAATTAGCTCTTGCCATTTGAGGTACTCTAGCCTAATTTAGTGGTGCATTAATTTAAAAATGTTTCTGTCCGATGTTGTTCACATTATGGGCCAAATACTGCCTTCAGCATTTATTCTCATGGCAGAATTCCCACGGATGTCAGAGGGAGTTGCACATGTATTTTAATGGTAATACAGGGCATTATGTTTCCCTATTGTAAAAAATATGTTAAAAGGATTGTGGGATTCTAATAATTGTAAGTTTAACTATATTTTGTATGTTTTCTTTATCGTTGTAGCAAGCAAGAGCCTGTCAAATTTGAACATAAATGCTTGTGGCTTTAGTTATTTTGTTTCAAGTGTATGAATTTGAAAATGTATAGATTTTGGGCCAGATCCATAGCTTTGTTGAAGTCAGTTGAGGGTTTGGTCCTTTAATTTGAAGTTCTGTTTCATCACGACATTGAAAATACTATTTTACAAGCACCCACCATTCTCTCTTCTCTTCAAGCAAGAGCCAGACCTGCCCTGTTGCTGACAAGCTAGCATGGCGATCGAGCGGGGAGGGGGGGGCCCAGGGGACCCAGAAAATGCACACTTTGAAAAAAGAACCCTGCTGGTATAGACCAGAGTTCCATAAGACAATCCAAAGCACTCTTTACTACTTTTCTCAATAGGAGCAATGCATAGGACCACTGTTCACCAGCTAGCTCTTAGTGCTGATAACGGCATTCATGCTCCCTATCTCAACCGATAGACATGTTCCTTGTCCTGAAATCTATGCCCTCTGGGAACATGATCCGAACCCTGGCAGGTTAACTGGGAGCCTCCTTTATTGGTCCCTTTGGGCACTATCAAGAATTTGTGTTTGGCTGCCCAAACTCTACAAGTTTCCTGAATTGCTGGTATGACCTTCTGTGGCTGCCTACGTTAACTCGACAGGCCCAGTTGTGGAACTGATACTCACATAAGTAGTCCCGTCGACTTCACTGGGATTTCTCTCAGGCATAAGTGCTCACCAGTAAGAGTAACGGTTGTGCAGTCTTGCCGAATCACTACACACAGTGGCAGGAATTAGCCCAAATGGCAGACAGGCTAATTGGACTTTATAGAGGACATTTTTAGTGTGTAGAGGCTCTGGTGCATGCACAAAATGTGCTCCCCACAGCCTCCATGTATGGAGGTGCTTGTCTGGCTAGCTGGAGGAAAAGGGTTGTTTTTTCCTTTAAGGACCACCCCTTACAACAGGGGGATGAGGGGGAAGTGTAAAGGGATGGATAGGACAGGCAGGAAACAGCTGGGCCCAAATTTAGGGGAGGATCACTGCCCTTCCTGCTGACTAGAAGAGTGAGGGAACATTTATACCCCATGCAACCCGAGAGAATCCCTCTTTTTACCAGGATTGGGTTGGCAACACCCACCCACCCATGAATTTGCAAAAGGACTAGTTTCAGAGTAGCAGCCATGTTAGTCTGTATTCGCAAAAAGAAAAGGAGTACTTGTGGCACCTTAGAGACTAACCAATTTATTTGAGCATAAGCTTTCGTGAGCTACAGCTCACTTCATCGGATGCACCTTAGAGACTAACCAATTTATTTGAGCATAAGCTTTCGTGAGCTACAGCTCACTTCATCGGATGCATACTGTCCACAGTATGCATCCGATGAAGTGAGCTGTAGCTCACGAAAGCTTATGCTCAAATAAATTGGTTAGTCTCTAAGGTGCCACAAGTACTCCTTTTCTTTTTGCAAAAGGACTAGGTTACCTCATGACTAACTGTGGGCATTATGGTAGTTGCCCTTTTTTCCTGGAGACTGGGAAGGAATTTTTCCATAATAGCTGGGTTGGGCAGGGTGGATTTTTTTCACAGTAGGTCTGGGACCCAGTGGGGTGGGCAGGGGGGTTAGGTTATAATATCTCAACTTAGTATGTGAAACTTGTGGTGGATGTCCAGTGTGGGTACTCGGTATGGAAGGGATATGGTTATCCGATAAAATGAATTAGAAAAGGGTTTGAAGAAAAGCATCCTGTAAGGAAGTTGAATAAGAGGAGGGGTTTTTATTTTTATTTTATTTTTTAATTTTTTAAGCCTTTTAAAAGGAGCTAAGAAAGGGGGTCTTGGGACTCCTACATCTGGAGCAGTGGGGAGAGGAGCCCCCTTTCGCCTCATACAAGGGCAGGACAGTAGGGATTGCAGGAATGGGATGGCAGGGACCAGACTGGAGATTGTATGGAAATGATTAAGGAAATGATGATGACCTGCATGGTACAATTTGTTACCAGATGCTCCCAGATATTTTAAGTGAATAAAGTTGTGGCCTAATTAAACCATATCCATTGCCACTCTTTCTGTCTGACTTCCAGCATGGCTGGACAAGTGATATAAGTGGCCCAAAGGAGTAACCTGCTTCTAAATACAACTGCCTGTGCAAATGGGTAATTGCATATGGCAGTAGAGGCCCAAACTTAGGTATGCACCAGGGCTTCCATTCTATTGAAAAATGGATCACGTAAGGCTTTATTGGGCAAGTATGTAAGTAATGTGCTTCCATGAGGTATGCATTTCTGTTGTTCTCTTAACTATGGGTAAACATATTTCATTGATAATATTTTGTGGTCCTGTTGCAGATAAATATCTTTTTGTTTTGTGTTCTGTTGTAAAAACAAAGAAGCCAAGAAAAGGCAGAAGAGGCAGTGTGGTGTGTATATATACACACACACACACACACACAGAGAGAGAAAATGTTTATTTAACTAGTAGTTTTAAAGAAATTTCTAAAAGTTTGTGTATATTGGGAGTGACTGGTACAGTTCTGGTGCATGTCCACAGCAGGAGCAAGGAATGAAAGCTGTTTGCCCATATTCTGACCATCTCTAAGACGTTGCAGACAAGCCAGTCTGTAGGGTGCTTGTGACAGGTATCAGCTGCGCCCTAGGAGTTAAGATAGGTGAGGACATCGGGGTTATACGTGTATCATCCGCTGTGCAGATTAATCCTGCTATTAAGAGGAATCAGTTAGTCAAGAGAGCTAGGTTTGGTCTGTGTTGGCCAGAGCTCACATTAAAGCTGTTTTTGTAGTATACCCAATATACGCACCTGTTTCAGGATGCATTACTCCTGTTTTCAGGTGTCCTTAGCATTTGGCCTTTAAAATATAAAATATGAGCAAGTATATTGTGACAGACCCAGACCAGTGGGGTACATGAATCTGGTAGAAGGCAAATATACTGGATGAAGTTTTCTGTTCCCTGAGTGACCAGAGCAGGGGCTGCGCTAAAGCAATCAGGAACCTGCTAGAACCAATTGAGACAGACAAGCTAATTAAGACACCTGGAGCCAATTAAGAACTTACTAGAATCAATTATGGCAGGCAGACTAATCAGGACGCCTGGTTTCAAAAGGACCTCCCATCAGTTAGTGGAGGGTGTGCAAGGAGCAGGGAGTGAGAAGGCGTGCTGCTGGAGGACTGAGGAGTACAAGCGTGATCAGGCCTCAGAAGGAAGATCCTGCAGTGAGGATAAAGAAGGTGCTGGGGGGAGGCCAGGGGGAAGTAGCCCAGGGAGTTGGAGTTGTAGCTGTCATGCAGCTGATACAGAAGATGTAGACAGCTGCTATCTACAGGGCCCTGGGCTGGAACCCGGTGTAGAGGGCGTGCCCGGGTTCCCCCCTCATTCCCTCAACTCCTGGTAGGACACAGGAGGAGTTGACCTGGTCTGTGAGGAACACCAGAAGGGAAAGTCTAATTTGGAAAGGGATCTGGCCTGTCCCCGACCCACTTGGAGGGACAACAGAGACTGTAGAAATCGTTCTCCATTTCCCCCATGCTGGCCGGTGATGAGGTTAGCTGAGTGAACGGCAGGTTTGAGCCTCTAGCAGAAGCGGCCAAACTGAGGGCTGCTGTGAACCTCTGAGTGAGCAAATGCTCCAAAAAATCGCAGGACCCACCAAGGCAGAGGAGGAACTTTATCACAATATTTATTTACAAAATCCCATTAAGACCTATGTAGAAAATGCATGCACCAACTGATTTTGCTTAACATAATGCTTTGTACCTTCTTATTCGTTAATCTATAATTCACTTGACTGATGGGATTTCAGCATCTATATTTTTGTTCCTTTGCCAAAATAAATCTTTTATTCCTTTGCCAAAATGAAAGGGTAGTCCCCTACCAATGGCATGAAAGAATTAGTTGATGAAATATTACAGTAAAAATGTGAATTAATAACTTCACTGCTCCCTGATTGATCACTTTGATTTTAAAGTGAAGGTACAGAGGCCTACTTCTATGAGCGATTTGATAATGGTTGTGAAATATTAACACGGTTCTCTGTTATTTTAGATTCTGTACTCCAACTGTTTTTTTCAATCGTACATTTTCAGGGAAACATCAATACAGTAGAAGATCAAATATACTGAATTTAAAAGATTGATGGCTGAAAACATTTATTCTATACTGTGAAACAGGGTGTGATTAATGTGAATTTTAAATGTTCACATACATAAATTCAGATCATTTGCTTATCTCATGATCTCCCAGATGATGGAAAAGTAAAGTCAGTCATTGAAAAATAATATAAAATAACTAGATACTATTAGGGGCACTTTTAAATAACTTATTAAAAATGGGAGGTTAATAGGTAGCGTAAATACTTACATCTAATATACAGGTCTGAAATATGTTTTGATTTTAACCATGCTGTTCCTATTTTAGGATGTCATCATATCTTGTCTACATTATTTTATTATGCAATCTCTTTTTCTACATTTACTTTTGTGGTAAGCCAACTCTGATGATACTGTAGAAGTATGGGAAAGACTGATAAAAACTATACAAAGAAAAACAGAATAAAATTTAATTACATGGAACTTAGCCTAAAACAGAAATTGATTGAGTTCTGACCAGAGCTTAGAAGGCTAGTGGTTTCCTGTGCCAGGAACTACTGTGGAACCCCACCAGGAAGTGTGCTACATAGCAGGATCACATTACACCCTTGTTTTATGGTTCATTTCACTTATTTAATGCAATCTGAGAACCTGTAAAAGGAGCATGTTAAAAAGAGGAATGTATTTTTACTCCATTTCTTTTAATCAAAATATTTATTTTTACAAGATACCTAAAGTAACTTAGGACAAAATCAATAGCATTGTACATCAGGTTATACTATAAAAGCAGTATATTCCATATTCATGAAATGTCAATAAAAATGCAAATTTCTTATTTTTGTACAGCTTAGTTTTTCTACTTTTAGTAACCCAAGAATATGCTACAGTCTTAAAACAACAAACGTATTTCCTTTCCTTTTATTTCTCCAAATAAATGGTAATATGGTATAGTGGTTTATTAAAATAACTTCAACTAAAAAGATTGTTTAGCACACCAGCATATTTATAGAGCATGATAAAACACTCCTGAATCTTTGGAAAGTGGATGTGCTACAGCATATATTTTGTTTGACAAAGCTGTCTTCTTAAGAAAGAAAAATGTTTAAAATGCTAACTAGATAATGATTCATCAGTCATGGCAGAGGAACTAATTTTTGTTAATGTACTACTTAAAAATGTGTGGAATGAGCAGCTGGATACCACACTTGTGGCATGCCATACTAAGGCTCTGTCTGTTTTCCCCTACAGTGATCTCAGTATGAACAACATCAGTAAGCTGCCCTCGAACCCCCTGCACAATCTCCGCTTCCTGGAAGAGCTGTAAGTATCATTGTATCCTTGAGGGGCATAGTCAGCACCAGACACATTCCTGTGTTTGTCTCTCATACGTACTGTGGGAACCAGATAAAACAGTGCAGGAAAGCTGTCAGCTCTGACACTTTGGGCACATGCGGAAACACTTAGTTGAAAAAACCAATTGCTTGTGATTCTGGAAATGCACTTGTAAAAGAGTTACCATGAGGCTACAACTTCTCTAAGCAGAGACAGAGCCAAACAAATTAAAAATTTTAAACAAGGGCTGTGTAAAAGAGCTGGATAGCTTTTTGGAAATAGTTAAGCAGCAGGATATTAAAAGTTTGAATACTGGCTCATGTTTATTAAAATAGCAAGTAAAGCTATAATCAAAACCTGCTGCCTGGTTCTGCCTATGTCAAGGACAATTGAGTCCACATTTCATAGTATCAAGGCTTCTTGTCCTAATCACTTTTAATTACTGTTTCCTTACTCTTAAATTTAGCATCCCTCAAGGCTGACTGTAAAACACCAAATCCTACAAAGATCTTAGAGCTATGCCAGCCAGTACTGCAAAAGAAAAAACAATGTACAATGCAAAAACTAGCTAATGAAACACAGCTTCAAAAGAGGACTGGGATTGGAAGTGATGGTGACTAACCATAAGTGAAAGGCACTCTGTGTGCAGGAGACCTGGATGTGGCAGTGTCCTTAGTTATTATGATCTAGGCTTAAAAGTCATCTTCAAGCTCTCACTCCATAGTGTGATGGAGAATCAATGGCTAATGACCCATATACCTCGTAGGAAGAGGCTGACACTTGCAGTTACAGAAACTCTCTAAAAAGTTGATTAAAAGAACTATTTAGGCATCGGCCCCTGATGAATCATAGAAATGTAGGCGTTGAAGGGACTTTGATAGGCCATCTAGTCCAATCCCCTGCACTGAGGCAAGACTAAGCATATTACGTCTTAAAAACCTCCAATGATGGAGATTCCACAACTTGTCTAGGTAATTTGTTCCAGTGCTTAACTACCCTGACGTCTTCCTTTATTAGCCCCTAAAGCCAGAGCCCCATCTTTTTCTGATTTTTAACTGCTAGTACACCACAGAATCCACATGGGAAGTTATGATGGTACCTCCACACAAAAAATTCATTTTAAAGGTAAAGGAAATGTACAGTAGTAACCCTGTTTTCAGACTCCATTAAGCTAGACTATTACTTCAGAACTTTAGTGTCCTCACTAATGGCCAGTTATATGTTGCCACCTCATCCTTCAGACTGGCATTTCAAAAAGCAAAACAATGTGCACGTTAATAGTCAATGGAATTGCCCTCTGAAAGCTCAGAAGAGCAGCTGACGCCTCGTAAATCACTTTGAAAACTATTCCATTTACAAACAGTTTTCTTTTTTTCCTCCTCTGTCTTTCTTGTTTTATTACTACGAACATTTGCATGGAAACAAAGTATATCTTTTAAGCTTCATCTGCTCCTTCTACTTATTGCCCAACTGTGATACTATAATGTGGCCACTACAAAGTATTATGATATCAAATACATATAAAGTGGGTTGTGCCACCAAAGCTCTGTTTCTAGATTTTGTGTTTTAGTTACTTCTAAACTTCCAACTTCCTCTAAACGGTCATAACCCTCCTAATGGTTTCATAGAATCATAGAATAACAGGGTTGGAAGGGACCTCAGAAGGTCATCTACTCCAACCCCCTTCTCAAAGCAGGACCAATTCCCAATTTTTGCCCCAAATGGCCCCCTCAAGGATTGAACTCTCAACCCTGGGTTTAGCAGGCCAATGCTCAAACCACTGAGCTATCCCTCCCCCTTTCCAAGCCCCAAACTCTTTCCTTTTTTCCAGACACCTCAGAAATAAATGTTTTATTTTTCCCTGTAAACACAGAAGCTGATTCTCTCGATGTAGTAGGTTAGGGTGTTCACTGGCTTATACCATCACAGACCAAGGAATATGGTTCCAGTGGAAAAGTTCCCATTCTCTTTATTATTATTTTTTTCCTTTGGGACCCTTTCTTTTTCCCATGTTGATACATTCTCTCTTTCTACCAATTGCTGTTGTAATTGCTACCTATCCCAGTGTTAGGTAGGAGGGACATATGAGGCCTGGTTGTTACCCTTTTCTCTGAGGCCAAGCATGCTGCCTCTGAGATATCCCTAGTTTTCATTAGCATTGGGACATCAAAATTCTCAAGGATCCTTTGCAAAACTAGTCTCCTGCATGAGTCTTACAGTAACATGTTATAAAAATAAATAACATCTTGTAATATATCTGGTTAAGAAGACAATTCAGCATGAAGGATTATTGTATCAAAGAAGTTAGACATGTAAATGGCATATTAGCTCATCTAGTTTAGATCCTTACTAATACAGGATTATTCCCACTCCAGTCTGAATTTCAATGCTCTGAACACTGGGGCTTCCATTACTCTTTGGGAGATTATTCTGCAATATTAGTGCATTTCACTCACTGACAGAAGACTTTTCCAACATTTTCCTTCTTAATTTCTTACCATTACCCTTTGTCCCAAACTAAATAATTCTACTGCCTCCTCACTGCTAACACTGTTCAGCTATTTATACTATTATCATTTTCTGATTCTCTTAGCCAAGCTATAAAAAGTTAAATATTTATATTCAAATATATCCCAATAACGTTCCCACACTCTCTTTGAAACCCTACAATTGTGGCACTGAGGTCATCAAATGTATTTACTTATTATTTGTTTGGCACTGAAAACGTTCATACTGGATACCTCATTATGAGCCTGATTCAAAGCTCATTGAAGTCAGTAGGTGTCTTTCCATTGGCTTCAGCAGGCTTTGGATTAGACACTATGTAGAGGAAGTCACTATGCTCAAAAAGTGTTCTTTTCAACACTTTCAACTGTTCAGTAAATTAAGTACAAGAGTCCTTTTAGACAAACCTGTAAACAGAGCTAAGAATGTTTACAGAGCCCTGCTGCCCATCACATAGGAAGTGACGCAGAAAGTAGAGGTATCTGCTACTGTAGACCTTATAGCATTAAAAAGAAGCAGTTCTTATCTGCAGCTTGGGATAGCAAATGAGATCTTTTATTTAAGTGTCAGTATGGATCTCTGCAAGGGACATTGGCTGGGTAGGAAAGTTACAGTGTGTTGGGATTGCAGTAATCTGCATAAGAGAAGGGACACAGAAGAAGAAAAAATATGGAGCCTGTCGTGTATTGGCAGGAAGCAGAAAAAGAGATGAGAATGTAGGGAAAGTATCAGTAGCATTTTGTAGGTGTCAGAGGGGTGGGGGTGTGCGCGCGCACCTGTGTGTTTGACAGGGGATGCAGCAGAGGAGGAGCCTGCTGTGTGCTATTGGATAAGAGGAGGGAAAGGAGATGCAACATGCTAAGGTTGTGGCAGGGAGGGTGTATGTGTCGCGTACCCAACATATCACTCTGCAATGTTTCTTGTTCTGAGAAATCCTGCGTCACACATCACCACCCAAAATATGTTGAGATTTTGTTCAATAAGGAAATTAAACCAACTATATTAGAACCAAAACAAAGACCTATGATTGAATGTACATTCTATTATTAGTTATTCATCTTGTGCCTCAGGGCTGGATCCTGACTCTCCACTAAAGCAGAGCTTAGGCCCTGTCTGCACTACAGAGGAAATTTGATCTAAGTTACGCAATTTGAGTTACGTGAATAGCACAACTCAAATCAACATGGTTCCCGCAGGGTCCATACTACGTGATGCCAACAGGAGACGCTCTGCCATCAACTCCCCCTACTCTTCTTGCACCAGAGGAGTACAGGAGTCACCAGGAGAGTGTTCTGCCATTGATTTAGCAGGCCTTCACTAGACTGGCTAAATAGACCGCCGGTGCATTGATCGCCGCTCATCGATCCCCCAGTAAGTGTAGACAAGCCCTTAGAAACTCCGCAGGAGCAGATCTTCTCTCAGTGTAGCCATGAGGGACATAATTGGTTCTTTTATTAACCTAAAGTTTTGATTAACTAAAGCGTGAAAATTTGAGATTAATCTGTGTTCTGGAGGGGAAATGTGCCCCAAAATGTTTGTAAGCATTGTCTTTCTCTAATTGTTTTGGGCCTAATTTTTTGCTTAAATGTCTGAGGGGGAGCTGTCACTAAAGTAAGTTTGCCCCATTGGTTTCGTCAGCTGCCTTATTATCAGAGGGCTATTCTCCACTGATTTACACCATTTGCAACCTAAGTATGTGCAAGATTCTGATGTCCAATACACCAGTGTAAATTCAGAATAACACTGTGGCTTTACACCTATAGAACTGAGGCTACATCTACACTGTGGCCTGGGGGAGGGTGATTCCCTGCTTGTGTAGACGAGACTCATGGTAACTCGAATCAATGAGAACTAGTGTGAGTACAAATAGTAGCGTAGCCACAGTAGCACAGGCAGCAGCCACACAGCTTAGCCATACCAAGCACAAACCCATCCAAATTGCCTGGGTATGTACTCGGCACAGCTAAGCTGTACCATTGCTGCTCGTGCTACTGGTACTATGCTACTATTTATATTTGCACGCACTCTTATCAAGTTACCACAAGTATGTGTATGCAAACTGGGAATCACACCTCAAACCTGTAGCATAGACGTAGCCTGAGGCCCACTTACTGATCTCAGTGGGGTTGCGCAGGATGTAAACTGAGGTAAAATTTGTTCCAGAATGTCTCTTAGTATTAATGTAGCAATACATTACCTTAAGATGTAAGAAAGGTCTGAATGTTATATCTGTTGCTAGGCTAAAAATGAAATTTTTTGGTGCATCATTACCTAGGCTGGTGTCTTAAAAGGATAAGATGGACAACTGTATGTAAATATGGACATGGTGAGCAAAACTTCAAAATACTGCCTGAAACTGTTTTATTTACTGAATAAATGTCTCTATAAAGACTAAGGAAGAAAGCCTGTAGTGATGCCAGAACTAGTTAGAACACTGTTGAATGAGACATATCTAGTTTCCTTTCATATACTGAAAAAATTGTTCTTCCTAAACAAAGTAGGCTGCAGACAGGCAAAGGTCCAAGTGATTTTTAGTACACTGCTATTATTCAGCAACTTAAGGCAGGTGCTTTTAGCAAAACAGGCTGAGGGGTGGGGGATACAAACCCCAAGGGATGTTCTATTACTTTTTTTTTTCCAAAATGATTTCAGAGTAAGACAGTTTCAAATGACATCCATTTGCAAAATAACAATACAAAGGCACCTTAAATTTAATTCTAACCTGCATGCAGGTGCAAAGCAATTTATTGAAGCCTGTATTACTTTAAAAAAAAAACTTGAAGAGGCTTACCATCATCTCAGAAGTTTTTCAGGCTGCCCACTGTATTATCACAGTTATTGAAGAATTTAGTGTGTGACTTCTGTGTGCTTTGAGACATTTTGTCTTCATGATATTCAAAATGTACAATGAAAAGCATAAGATTTCAGGCACAAATGCCTTTAAAAATATATTTTATTATTGTAATGAAATACAAAATTACACAAATTCAAAACAAAATCAGGAACGTATGTGGACCCTGATTCTCATTTACTTTAAGGCCCCTTCACACTGCTGGAGTAGTACAAAGGGACCTTTGTGTTAAAGAAAATTACACCCTAAATTATCAGGACATGACCAATCACCACTTGTTCATCTTGTTTATTGTTCCCCTTTCCTCTCTTCTCTCATTCTATTTGTTTTGTCTTTTGGGGGAGAGATCTTCAAAGGTGTAAATGGGAGTTAGATGCCCAATTCCCATTGACTTTGAGTGGGAGTTGCGCACCTAACTGACACTTATACCTTTGAAAATCTGGATTAGAAACTCTTTGGGGCAGGGACAGACATGCTTAATTTTCATAAATTCATAGATTCCGTGACGAGAAGAGAAGAGACTACTGTGATCGTCTAGTCTGACCTCCTGCATAGCACAGGCCATAGAACTTCCCCAAGATAATTCCAAGAGCGGATCTTTTAGAAAAATATCCAGTCTTGACTTTAAAATTGTCAATGATGGAGAACCCACCATGACCCTTAGTAAATTGTTCCAGTGTTTAATTACTCACCATTAAAAATGTACGCTTTATTTCCAGTCTGAATTTGTATAGCTTCAACTTTCAGCCATTGGATTGTGTTATAACCTTCTCTGGTAGATTGAAAAGCCCATTATTAAATATTTGTTCTCCATGTAGGTACTTATAGACTGCAATCAAGTCACCCCTTAACCTTCTCTTTGTTAAACTAAATAGACTGAGTTCCTTGAATCTATCATTATGAGGCAAGTTTCCTAACTCTTTAATCATTCTTATGGCTCTCCAGAGAACTCTCTCCAATTTATTAACATCCTTCTCAGAAGAAAAAAAACTTACTGGCAGATCCAGGAACAGAACCCAGGTCTCCTAACTACCAGCGTAGGGCCTGCTGTACCACACCATGCTGCTTCCCTCCCTTGCTATTAGAGCACCAAGCCCATTGTGGGCACTACTGAGAATTACTTGTATTTAAGTAACTGGAAAGCATGATTGTCCAGCTATACTGAAAGAAGGACAGGAGACACTTGATGTGGATTTAATCAGGGCACAACTTTATTATTAGATGTCTGGGACTACCCGGCAGATAAAAGTGTACAGTGCAGGTAACCCCATGTTTATTCTGTAATTACCCAGGAGGCTTTTATCCGCTCCCCCGCTTTTTCAATCCAGGTTCCTGCAGCAAATCCATTGCCAGGACTTTAGCATCCACCGTCCGTTGTAGGAGGGGTAAAGTGGGCTATAAGAAAGGGGGGTTGGCTCCCTGCTGTTCCAACCATAGGAGCCCCAAACCCCACACCATTCCATTCCTTTAATCAGCACCTCCTTTTTAAGTGCTTTACCAGACCACTTATCTGGTCACTAGATGCCTTCCCTATGGAGGCATCTGCCCCACACTTCCCAAGTAAGTTGTGACATATAACCTACCACACCTTTTGTGCTCACTGTAATAGGTGTTCCCTAACACCCACTGTGGGGAAGGTGGAGGGAAAAAACACTCCACTGAAGCCAATATGGTGGTGAGGGAAAAAATTCCTTCCTAGCCACTCTAAAACGGAGTGACTAGCACAATGCCCACAGCAGGTTCAAATCCCACCTGCTAATCACACCTCAAGGGGAGAGAGAGTGGATGCCACCTTGCCTGCTGCGTGGAGAATGGGGTTTCCAAAGCCAGAGCTTTCACCTTTAAGCCTTCTGTCCTTAATTCCAAGAGGCTGAGTCAGTGCTGCAAAGCTGACCAACACCATCTTTTTGCAGCAATTTCTGACCTTGTCCTCCTCCCCCCCTGGCATAAAGCACTACTGCCTTCCTCCGGCAAGCCTGGACAACAGCTCCTCTGCTTTCAATGCAGGGCAGTCATTGTCCAGCTATACCAAAAGAAGGACTTTATTATTAGATGTCTGGGACTACCCGGCAGATAAAAGTACAGTACAGGTAACCCCTGTTTATTTTTCATTTACTTCAGTGAGCTTTGGACAAGCCCCTAAATGCCAAATACCTTTCCCACAATATGAAAATGTGAAGACTTAAAAACACTTAAGGCATGTGTGTTTTTAAAAAAACAAACAAAGAAAACTGCAATCAATATGCCAAGCAAAAAGAGGAAAAAATGAACAAATACAGTCTACAGGTCTCTAACCATATAGTTCTGGTTGTGATCTACCATATGTGTCAGTTTTACAGCTTTTACAACACTGATTTCAATGGACTTACTCCTGCTTTACAGCAGCATAAGTAATTTCTATCAGCCTGTATGTTTCTCAGTAATTTTCATTGAAAATAACTTATTGTCTCTCATATACAATTGTAACACTGCATGTATGATCACATGTTCTACTCCTTGTAGTCTGGGAATTTGATTTCACTTTTAATAACCCTACATAGAAAGATGTGAACAATTTAGAATATACTGTTGGGTTTAATTTGTAATGTTTATTGATGAGACATATCTGCCACCAGGCAGGCAAACAGCCAATGACACATCGTAAACTCCATAAGACAGACTTTGTTGACAACGTAGGGCAATGTCTCCACAACCTTGTTTTAATACAGACAAAGAGGCACTAAAAGTCCTTGCCCAGGAGAGCACAACAGTCATTTTTAAATTAACCATACTTCAATAAAAGTAGTAGAGAGGTATTGGCTCAAATAATAATGTGGACTATTTGGCAGAAATTGAGGTAGATTTTCTTTTTTTGTAGTTTTTATGCATACATTGAATCTGACTCACTAGAAATGAATGTGCTAGTCATTATTCATAATGAACTATAAGATGAAGATTCACATCAAGCAATCGAAGTATAATTATGAAAGTTACAAAAGCAAATATTAACTCCAATTCAAATCATCTATCAAGCTGGCCTAATGATTCTAGAACTAACCTACTATTGTTGTAATTTTCCACTGTCATGGACATTTCACGAGCTTGATGCCACTTTAAACTGGGACATGGCAAAATTAGCTGATGTAAGATGGATATGCAGTTACATGCCACCATCCGTATCCTCTCCTGCACCCTATGTCCAACTCCTCTCCCATGGCTTCCAGTTCTAAGCAATATTGCTCCTCCTCATATCAGACGAGAGGTTGCCACTGACAAGTTATTGGAGAAAGTACGTGCCAACCCAAGCCTGCCACTGCACAATGACCTTTTTAAACCACCAGCTGCACTTTTGCCATCACATCGCCCATTATGGTCTCATCTGTCACGCCAGGATGTTAGGGCCGAAACATTCTGAGAGGAATGGATGTCTGCTGTGATCCCCAACCAGTCCCTCGTCGCCGACCCCACAATCTGCCTTCCCGGTTTTAACCTGGCCTGTCACCAGTGGTCACTGTTGAACAGGTTCCAGACTGGGCAAGGTCTCTGCACAGCAAACCAGTATCGCTGGGGCCTTCATGACTCCCTTTGTGCAACTGTGGTGCAACACAGACGATGACGCATATTGTCGAGAAATGCCGGCTGACTAGGTTCAACGGTGGCCTAGAAGAACTGCATCATGCCACTGAAGATGCACACACTAAATAAATATTTGTGTCACTATGACACCACGAAAATTTAACAATAAAAAAGAAATTCTTCCATATAGACATGCCAGATTGGCACCCTCCAGAACTGCCCCTTTGGCTATTCTATTGACAACGACAAGGCGGGGAACAAAAAGAGAAACAATGGAGCGAGTGCCTGACTAAAACAGAATGGCTCATACTGTTCCAGGAGTAGTCTACACTGACAAGCCACTGTTGTTGGAATGGTTTCAGAGTAACAGCCGTGTTAGTCTGTATTCGCAAAAAGAAAAGAAGTAGTTGTGGCACCTTAGAGACTAACCAATTTATTTGAGCATAAGCTTTCGTGAGCTACAGCTCACTTCATCAGATGCATACTGTGGAAACTGCAGAAGACATTATATACACAGAGACCATGAAACAATACTTCCTCCCACCCCACTCTCCTGCTGATAATAGCTTATCTAAAGTGATCATCAAGTTGGGCCATTTCCAGCACAAATCCAGGTTTTCTCACCCCCCCCCCTCCAAAAACCACACACACAAACTCACTCTCCTGCTGGTAATAGCTTATCCAAAGTGACCACTCTCCTTACAATGTGTATGAAAATCAAGGTGGGCCATTTCCAGCACAAATCCACCTTGATTATCATGCACATTGTAGGGAGAGTGGTCACTTTGGATAAGCTATTACCAGCAGGAGAGTGAGTGTGTTTTGGGGGGGGGGGGTGAGAACCTGGATTTGTGCTGGAAATGGCCCACCTTGATTTTCTGGCAGGGGTCACAGATTCATAGATACCAAGGTCACAAGGGACCATTATGATCATCTAGTCCGACCTCCTGCACAACGCAGGCCACAGAATCACCCACCCACTCCTGCGAAAAAGCTCTCACCTATGTCTGAGCTACTGAAGTCCTCAAATTGTGGTTTAAAGACTTCAAGGAGCAGAGAATCCTCCAGCACGTGACCCGTGCCCCATGCTACAGAGGAAGGTGAAAAACCTCCAGGGCCTCTTCCAATCTGCCCTAGAGGAAAATTCCTTCCCGACCCCAAATATGGTGATCAGCTAAACCCTGAGCATATGGGCAAGATTCACCAGCCAGATACCCAGGAAAGAATTCTCTGTAGTAACTCAGATCCCACCCCATCTAACATCCCATCACAGGCCATTGGGCCTATTTACCATAAATATTTAAAGATCAATTAATTGCCAAAATCATGTTATCCCATCATACCATCTCCTCCATAAACGTATCAAGTTTAATCTTAAAGCCAGATAGGTCTTTTGCCCCCCACTGCTTCCTTTGTCTAATTTCAAGTCTAAACTTCCCAATGACCAGTTTATATCCATTTGTTCTTGTGTCCACATTGGTATTGAGCTTAAATAATTCCTCTCCCTCCCCGGTATTTATCCCTCTGATGTATTTATAGAGAGCAAACATATCTCCCCTCAACCTTCTTTTGATTAGGCTAAACAAGCCAAGCTCCTTGAGTCTCCTTTCATAAGACAAGTTTTCCATTCCTCGGATCATCCTAGTAGCCCTTCTCTGTACCTGTTCCAGTTTGAATTCATCCTTCTTAAACATGGGAGACCAGAACTGCACACCATATTCCAGGTGAGGTCTCACCAGTGCCTTGTATAATGGTACTAAAACCTCCTTATCTCTACTGGACATACCTCGCCTGATGCATCCCAAGACCGCATTAGCTTTTTTCACGGCTATATCACATTGTCGGCTCATAGTCATCCTATGATCAACCAATACTCCAAGGTCCTTCTCCTCCTCCGTTACTTCTAATTGATGCGTCCCCAGCTTATAACTAAAATTCTTGTTATTAATCCCTAAATGCATGACCTTACACTTCTCACTATTAAATTTCATCCTATTACTATTACTCCAGTTTACAAGGTCATCCAAATCTTCCTGTATGATTTCCCGGTCCTTCTCTAAATTTGCAATACCTCCCAGCTTTGTATCATCCGCAAACTTTATTAGCACACTCCCACTTTTTGTGCCGAGGTCAGTAATAAAAAGATTAAATAAGATTGGTCCCAAAACTGATCCCTGAGGAACTCCACTGGTAACCTCCCTCCAGCCTGACAGTTCACCTTTCAGTAGGACCCGCTGTAGTCTCCCTGTTAACCAATTCCTTATCCATCTTTCAATTTTCATATTGATCCCCATCTTTTCCAATTTAACTAACAATTCCCCATGTGTCACGGTATCAAATGCCTTACTGAAATCTAGGTAAATTAGATCCACTGCGTTTCCTTTGTCTAAAAAATCTGTTACTTTCTCAAAGAAGGAACTCAAGTTGATTTCGCACTATCTACCTTTTGTAAAACCATGTTGTATTTTGTTCCAATTACCACTGACCTCAATGTCCTTAACTACTTTCTCCTTCAAAATTTTTTACAAGACCTTGCATGCTACAGATATCAAACTAACAGGCCTGTAGTTGCATGGATCACTTTTTTTTCCTTTCTTAAAAATAGGAACTGTGTTAGCAATTCTCTAATCATACAGTACAACCCCTGAGTTTACAGATTCATTAAAAATTCTTGCTAATGGGCTTGCAATTTCATGTGCCAATTCCTTTAATATTCTTGGATGAATATTATCTAGGCCCCCCGATTTAGTCCCATTAAGCTGTTTGAGTTTTGCTTCTACCTCAGATATGGTAATATCTACCTCCATATCCTCATTCCCATTTGTCTTGCTACCATTATTTCTAAGATCCTCCCTTTAGCTTATTCAGGACTGAGGCAAAGTATTTGTTTAGAAATTGGGCCATGCCTAGATTATCCTTGACCTCCACTCCATCCTCAGTGTTCAGCAGTCCCACTTCTTCTTTCTTTGTTTTCTTATTTATATGGCTGTAGAAGCTTTTACTATTGGTCAGACTTTGGGTATCCGGTTAGTACTAATATCTAGAACATGTGATTTCTTTGACAGCTTCAGTTACCTAGAAATTGTCTCAAAGAAGTGGATTGCAATAGCAACTAAGAGATAGAGGCTATAATTAGCCACAAGGAAGGCTTTTTAGTTGTTGCAACCAACAGAGATCATGACCTCACTGTACTTTAAGAGGTGAGATGCATTGTCTGGCTTTTAGGAAAAGGGGTGTGGCCCCTTTAAGGCCTAGACACCCAGAGAGAAACACTGACCCATCGCTGTACTCTGCCCCGCCCCCCTTCCCCGCCCCCCCCCCAAGTGACCAGAAGAGAAGGGAGACTATTTAGGCCCATGCAGGTGCAGGAAAAGCGTTGTTCTACCTGATCCAGGTAAAAGAACACCCACCCTGCCCCCCATGGACATAGTTAAATACCGAGTTATGACATGCTCTGCTGTCGGCATTATGCTAATTTCTACTTTCTCAGGGGACTAGAAAGCAATTTTTCCCCCCACCACCAGAATGGCCAAAAGGGGGGGGGGGAGTTGCCTTCCCCACAGCAGGTTGTGGCTTAGTTAACACAAATATGAAAGCAGAGTTAGGCTATGAGGTTGCACCTCATTATGTGATCATGAGTTGGGTTTCTAGTGTAGGTACCCTGTAAGGAAGGGATACGGAGATCAGATGAAATGTATTGTATTGCAACCATCTCAATAGAGCATGAGCTGGCCCAGACTGTGGACCTTCAGGAAGCAGTTCAAACCTTTGCAACCAAGAAGGCACGGAAAGCACCACTTTGATTATTCAAACAGATAAAAATGCCAGTGTTTCCTATGCAGACAAGAAAAGTTACATGTGCTGTTCAGACATTTGAAAGTTAAGTGTTACTTAAAATTTTTGAACAAGGCATTTTAAGTTATTAGTTCTCCATTATTGGGGTAGATAGCAGAGCAGTACCATGAGAGGAGTAGAACAGGAAGAAGGCAGAACTGAGACCTTTCAAAGTTTTGGCCCAAGCGAGAGGAATGGGGGCGTCATTTGAGCTCCCCACGTCAGGTGCCAAAATGTTGTGGGCCAGCCCTGGACCCAGTACTGCAGTGTGTTCACAGATCTAACTTCCTTCTATGTCAGTGGGAGTGTATATAGTATGTGGACGGCAGGATTGTTGTCTGATTAGGATGCACAGTGGCAGGTGAATATTTTTTATACTTAAATAGTGCAATTTTCCACATTCTTGTAGTTGTCAAACAATTATCTGTTAATTCAGCCAAAGTCATGTTTACATCTCACACATTCACAAGCCTGGAAATTTGGCAAAAGGCATCCAAAAAGCGTCATTTCACAAGCTTGGGGTTTTTTTGAACTTCAGAACACAAGTGCATACACACCATTCATGCTGGAGGCAGTGCCAGTGGTAAGATCTCTTATATGCCCTCACTGTGGCTTCATTTTGCCACTCATCAGTGTGCAATAACAACTACAAAGCACCAGAATCTTGGCCCTACACAGTCTCCACGTTTAGCGCATAGCACAGAAATGACAAAAACAGTTGCCACGCTTTTCTGTCCAATTATCTTCATAACAGTACACCACATTTCAATGTACTTATACTACTGTTAACATTATACATTATTCCCTTACTGGTGATACTGCCACCAGGGATGAAAACCATAGGTGCTCAGAAATCTGAAGTACACTTTGTAGGGCTAGCCCAACAAATTAGAACCAAAACTCAGGATTTGGATCAATCTGATTTAGCATTTATTGTTCCAGTTTCATGGAAATGTTAAACTTAGAATAAGAAGTTCCAGCAATTCTGAGATTATTGGCTGGCCTGGGGGGTTAGTAATAATACTGCCCAAATATAAAAGTAAACTTGAATCTCTTGTTTCCTAGGTCTGTGCGAGATGAGTAGGAGATGAGTTTAGAGCTTGGGGTAGAAAGAATTATGATGTTTACTTGAGAGTACTCAGGTACTCCTCACAATTGGTGTTGCTGTCTGCTTTGGAGGAAGCTACATGGCTTCTGTTCTAGCAGAGTTCCAGAGTTAGAACCATCTGAAAAGAGCAGGGCTCTATAGTGTTAAAAGCAAAACAGAGTTTGTCCTCAGTACTGGCCTTGGTCAGCTTAGCAAAACATGAGACCATTATCTTCAGTGGTCTTATCAATGCAGGTGCAGAGAAATTCCCTCCCCTCTGTAGAAGGAGGGAGTAATAGTACATTTTGAGCCAGTTCCTTAACCGGCAGACATCAATGATCAAGGCCAGATCAAGATCAAACATGGTGTAGTGTTCTGATCATATATTCCTCCCATCCCTACTGCTCGAAGTCAATGGACCTTCTCCAATTACACCAGCTTTGAATTTGGCACGTGTATTTTAAAAGCCATTTTGGGGCCTTAAGCCCCAGTGAAACATGCTGTATTTGAATTTTCAACTCAAATGTAAGTGGAGTAAAGAACACAGTAGCTATGAATATGTGTGCAACACAACTAACTCTTGCCCCACCCCCCCTTTTTCTTTTTTTTCTTTTTTTTTTTTGCAAGGAAGGAGCATGTTTTAAACATTAGGTTCCAGGAGCTCAGTGTAAATCAGCTTCTTGATGACATAGAATTTCAGGCCACGTTACTGTCCTTTCTTATGTTATCTATCACTTCATAATAATTATGTGATTAATTCATAATGAGACAAAATGAAATAAAAAGAGAGATGATGATAATCATTATCAACAGTTCATAACTTTTTGTCTAGAAAGATAAATCTTCAAAAACATCTTGAAGGAAAGCAAATTTAGAGAAAATATCAGCCATATGGTTTTAATCTCACACATTAAATATTGTTACTGATATTGGCCTAGGAATAATCATTAAATAGATATTAAATTACAGGCAGCTGTCTCAATCTAATAGTCTGTCGGATTAATATCAGACCGGTTATCCATATTGACAAAGCTATCTTTCTTACTTTGAGAAGCAAGAAAAGGTTTTGCATCATCAATAGTTAAAATATAATGAAATATAATGCCTTTGGTGATTAATTACCCTAAAGTTTGCAGGAAACAAGACAGAAGCAGAAAAAACAAGATCAGCAAATTCTGCCTGAAGTATGAACAATTTTTTTTTACATCTAGAATCAGTCATTTTAGAAAACAAATTAGAAATCTCAAGTTTGCTGTAATACCTAATATTTACACTTTTTTCCCCCAGACCCACTGTAACATCTGTTTTGTACTACAAGAGAATATAAATGTTTCAGTGTTGGTATCAATAGAAGAGAGAATTAATTGATTGATTTAAATAAGGAAAATAAAATCCTGCCCTATTGAAGTCAATTGGAGTTTTTTCACTGAATTCAGTGGGGCCAGAATTTCACTCTGAACCTTTATTAAGTAGTCTAAACAATTTTGATAGATGGACAGGGGGATCAGAAGCTTGCAAATAAAACAACAAAACTGAATTACCTAGACACTCTCCATTACCTCTGGTCCCAAACACCAGAGACACAGACCAATATGCTGATTATCAATGCTTTAGTAAAGTTTTGTAGATTTTATATTTGTGTACAGCAAGGAATTACCATTAATTAGAATAACTGTTAATGTTTTACGCCCTATTCAGCAAGATACTTAGGAATGCCAGTACCTGATATCCATGAGACAGCTCCAATGCTTAAAGTTAGGTTCATGTTTTAAATACCTTGCCGAATCAGGGCCCTTAATACTTTTTTGTTTACAGAACCAAATATCTTTTTGCCGTAGCCTAAGGTTCTTCTCTACTGTTTCCTCTCAGTTACCAATCTGGGAGATTCCATTAGTTACAGTATGTAATTTAGCATTAAAGGAGTCAAACCACCCTTCTCAAGAGAAAATGGATAGCTTTCAAAACTGATTCAGCTAAGACATTAATTCTGGTAACCTGTTCATCTTCTTCCTTTTTTTAAAGAAAAATATGGCCTATTCCATGATCGCAGTAGCCTTGGCACATGTTCTTCCCTACTCTCTTATCCCCTGGATGATGTCAGTAAATCAGTTAGCAGATGGAATTTAAAATTCAGGGACGGAAAGAGCTAAAGGCAGTGCTAGTAGTTCAAGGAACACATACATTTGGACAGCCAAAGAAGGATTGCAAGTTGCAAACATGCTTGCATACTGCAGTATGTTGCAATATGGCGTATGCAAATACAATCTGGAGTGAATAAATACAGTACAAAGCAAGCTATTGGAAATCTTTCATGAAAATAGCTGGAACCTGGTCTGTACAAAAGAACATGCACTGGCATTTCTGTGAACAGACACATCCAGTCTGTCTGTTGCTCTTATATTTTAACTGCCAAATAATAATACAACAGGATTATAATGACCTCCACTTCCGCTGAGGCAAGTTGAAAGTCCAGAATTACTTCCGTGCATTTCAGTGGACTTTCACTCCTTTAATAGTGACAATTTCTACAATGCTTGATCCTGCAGTGTGTTGAGTTCCTCCAGCAAAATGCTATGTGCCCTTAACTCCTAGTGATTTCAGCACCTTCAGAACCTCTTTGTTCATTCCAATACAAGAAGATTCCACTATGCTAATCCTATCAAAATACACAGTTATCATCTATCAGATTAGTGTTGGGTAAATGCTCCTTTACGAAGCCTTCCCTTCTACTTCTGCTCCAAAGGCTTGGTCCTGCATGGTGCTGAGCTCTTCCAAGAAATGATGAGCATCCTCAACTTCCATTGTCTCTAAAGGGAGTTGAGGATCCTCAGCACTTCTCAAAAGGGCTCAAAATTTTGCAGGGCTGGGCCTTACCTGAGAAGAGAAGAAAATCTGCCACAATTCCCATAAAGGGATGGCTTGCTGTCTTTTGACCTCGATTCTACTACTCCCAGCAGGAAGTTATGAGGACCTGGGATGGTCCTGCTGCAGCGCTCACAGTGGAGAGTGAAGAGGAGCTGTTTTTACTAGAAGCTGCAATCTGCTAGGAGTGAACATAAGGTTGCTCAGAATGCTGCAAGTTTTTGTGCTGGGAGACCAAAATTCTTCAACTATAAAAGGGCCCCACTTTATGCCAAAATATTGGCAATAGTAGCGTAATTACACTGAATTTTGTTTGCTTTTAATAAAGTGGTAGCATTAATCATCTGTGACAGACAGGAATAAAACTGCAGAAGTTTCTATTTGTTTACTGAAGTTTCCAAAGATGTTTTACCAATTAAACAAAAGCAAAAGACCCACTTTTCAGAACCTGGAATGTTCTCACTCTAGCATCAGTAACCACCATCTCCCATGGCTGTGTTCCTGCAGAAAGAGTAAAGTGTACAAAAGGATAAATGTACAAGGAATAGTCCAAGCAGATACCAAACAAATCTTTTTATCTAGCTCTGACAATAGACCTTAAACCTCACCTGCTGTTATCTCACCTATTCCACTGTAACTCCTTTCCTGAGCGGAGATTGCTAGTTTTGCAGAACTGTATTGAAACAGTACAGAATTGCAGGAATGTACACTTCTATCAGGTTAGTGTTTTCTACAGATTTTTTTTTTTAAATCAGCATTTTAGGGTATATATACACTGCAATCTGAGGTGTGACTGCAGCTTGGATAGACATACCTGCACTAGCATGACTAAAAATAGCAGTGCACAGTCAACACACAAGTTCCAGCAATACGAGTAGATCCCCAGTGTGCTTGTACAACCTGCAATGAAGCCCCTGCCACCACATCTACACTGCTATATTTTGCCATGCTAGTGTAGGCATTTCTACCTGGGGTTGCACTGTAGACATATACAGAGTGTACAAGCTCAACCCATACTTCTACAAAAATTTAAGCAGAAGGTTACTTAAGCAGAAGGTTACAGGTACACATGTGCAGAAGGTTACTTGTGTGAGTAGCCCCATTGAGATGTGTGAGACTAGTCATGTGAGTAAAATTATGCCACAGAGGTGTAAGTTATTGTAGTACTGGTTCTTTATTTGTAAGATTCTGAAATGGGATTCTAAACCAATAGCCTCCAAAAATAAATAAATGCAGTAACTTCTTTCCTTTTAATTGCCTTTTTATTATGGAGAAGTCATATATTTCAGTCTTCTTTTTGTTTAGTGTAATATTTCTGAAACAATAAATCATGGAACTGTGGGAACTAAAACAAAATTCAATTTTTCTGAAATTTAAATTTAAAACATACAAACAACGGAGGCCAGATCTTTGGTTATGTAAGGACTATGAACGAACTCATTCCCCCTTTCAGAAATCATTAACTAAATGCACCACCATGGAGGCAGACAATCAATCCATCCTCAGCTCTGTAGGGGAGGGAGGTATTTAAAGTCTTTAAACCACGATTTGAGAACTTCAATAGCTCAGACATAGGTTAGGGGTTTGTTACAGGAGTGTGGGGGTGAGATTCTGTGGTCTGCGTTGTGCAGGAGGTCGGGCTAGACAATCATAATGGTCCTTTCTGACCTTAAAGTCTATGATTCTATGATTTACCCATTCAGTTTCAGATCATTAATCAAAGTCCATCCAAAGTCCAACTGATGTAAAGCTTCCCTTGAATGACTTAATGTAATGGGAAACAAAACCCAGAAACAATACACTCACTGGCATCAGTGCTGAAACATACAAAAATTCTAACTACACATGGAAATTCATTGTGGACTCTCTGAGAAAACATACCATAAGTGTGCAAATGCAGTCATATGTTATTTAAAATTGCAAAATATGCATGCATCTTTCAAAAACCATACAACCGTACAAATTTAAATATAGACCACATGAACGACATCTGAGAGAAGAATAAACCCAATATCCTACAGATTAGCTACCGGTGATATCAACAAGAGAATTGATTTCCCTTTAGTGCCCAGATTAGGGTAGGATAGAAATAGCAAGTGGAAAAGCATTAAAAAACTTGTCAAGAATAGAGCAACCAAATTTGCAGCATGTCCTACAGAACTGACCAGATAATTTTCACCCAAGAGTGTTAAAAGAATTGGCCAAGGATCTCGCTAAACCAGTATTGTTGATTTTAAACAAATCTTGGAACTTTGGGAAAGTTCCAGAGGACTGGAAAAAAGCTAATGTTTTGCCAGTATTTAAAAAGGATAAATGGGATGACCTGGGAAACTGTAGGTCGGTTAGCCTGACATCAATCCCTGGCAAAATCATGGAAAGGCTGGTATAGACACAATCAGTAAAAAATTAGAAGATGGTAATATAATTAATTCTACTCAACATCTTTTTATGAAAAATAAGTATTGTCCAACGACCTTGATATTGTATTTCTGCTGTGATCACAGGTTTGCTTGATAAAAGTAACTGTGTTGACATAATATACTTAACACTTCTATTGGTCCCACGTGACATTCTGATTAAAAATTAGCACTATACTTAATCAATGTATCCCATATCAAATGGATTAAAACTGATAGATCTCAAAAAGTGATTCTAAATGGGGAATCCTCATGCAATGGGGGATCTTTCTAGTGGGATCCTGGAGGGATCTGTTCTTAGCCCAATGTTTTCTATGTCTGTAACAATAATCTGGAAGAAAATATTAAATAATTGCTGGTAAAGTTTGCAAAAGACACAAAAATTAGTGGAACGGTAAATAATGATGGGGACAATTATGCAAACTGACCTGGATTGCTTGGAAAGGTGTACTCATTTGAACAAACATGTATTTTAACACCGCCAAATGCAAGGATATACATTTAGGAACATAGAATGTAGACCACAATTATAAGAGGAAGGACTGTACCTCCTCTGGAAAGCAGTGACTTTGAAAAATATTTAGGGGTCATAGTAGATAACCAGTTGAACATGAGCTCCCTGTCTGATGTGGTAGCGAATAGGATGAATGTGATCCTTGGCTGCAGAAGCAGGGGTGGAATAGGGAAGTGGTATTATATCTGTATACAGCATTAGTGAGATCATTAATACAATCCTGAGTCCACTTCTGGTGTCCACACTTCAGAAAGGAAGTTGACAAACTAGAAATTGTTCAGAAGAGGCTACAAAAATTATTTGAGGTTTGGAAAACCTGCTGTACAGTTTTCAGAGTAACAGCCGATGAAGTGAGCTGTAGCTCACGAAAGCTCATGCTCAAATAAATTGGTTAGTCTCTAAGGTGCCACAAGTACTCCTTTTCTTTCTGCTGTACAGTGAGAGCCTAAAGAAGCCCAATCTATTTAATTTATCAAGAGAAGGTTAAGAGGTGACTTGATCAGGTTTTACAAGGACCTTTATGAGGAAGATATTTCTGATCGTGAGGGCTCTTTAATCTAGAACAGGGGTGGGCAACCTGTGCCCCACGGGCTGCACCTGGCTTGTCAGGGTAATCCGCTGGTGGGCCATGAGACAGTTTGTTTACATTGACTGTCCGCAGGCACGGCCGCACGCAGCTCCCAGTGGCCGTGTTCCCGCCAATGGGAGCTGCGGGAAGTGGCGCGGGGGTGGCGAACAGCGAATCGCGGCCAGTGGGAGCTGCAGGCAGCCGTGCCTGCGGACAGTCAATGTAAACAAACTGTCTCGCGGCCCGCCAGTAGATTACCCTCACGTGCTGTGTGCGGGCTACAGGTTGCCTACCACAGATCTAGAAGAACAAAAGTATAATGTGATGTAGTGGTTGGAAGCTGAAGTTAGACAAATTCAGACTAGAAACAGGTACACATTTTTAATAGTGCGGATAATTAATCATTGAAAAAAATTACCTAGGGATATGGTAGATTCTTTCTCCCTTGCTGTTTTTAAGTCAGGGCTAGATGTTTTTCTAAAAGTCATGGTCCTGATGCAGAAGGTGAAGTTCTTTGGCCTAAGAAGTCAGATTAGACTAAAATATTCATCCTGCTGGCCATGAAACCTTTGTATGAAAAATGACAAATTACTCTGGTTCATTTTCTCCTAGAGAGAATTCTGCAAAAAAAACTTTGACCGAGAAAATCTTGGGCCAATTATAATCAACTCAAATATGTTCCAAAAAGCAACTAAACTCACCCTTAATTTCCTCCAAATAGGCACAGAATGTATATTAATAGAGTTATCCTCCTAAACTTTTTTGTTTGTTTGTTTCAAAAAATTGTTTTAAGCTACTGCACTTCAAAATAGTACAAGATACTAAATGTACAATTCGGCACCAAAAGGTCTAATGAGGGTCTGAAACTGGAAAAATAAGTACTACCTACTGAAACGCAACTGTAAAGGTGCATAGTGTTCCAATGAAATAGGCATGGTCCATCTTTCACAGTCCCCTCCCTCCTCTGAACAGCTGGAATCTTTATTCAGGAGCTGTTAAACAGGTGTGGTTTTCCACTTAAAGCTTTACCACAGGGAATATTTCACTTCACGCAGAAAGTATGAACCTCAGGAGAGCCTATTTGGATGGGAGTCTTTGGTACTGACTCATATTGCAACATTGGTTAAGTCCTTGTTACAGTGTTCTCTTTTACCTGCTCTGTTGAGAGGAAGGGTGGTCCAGTGGGTTAGGGCTCTAGCTTGAGTCTTTGAAGAGCTGTGTTCAAATGCCTGCACCCCCACAAATTCAAGTGTGTGATACTGGACAAGATACTTAGCCTGTCTTAAGGCTCAGTTGCCCATCTGTACTTTTTACCTCTCAGGGATGTTGTGGGAATAAATACTTCAAAAATTATGAGATACTCAGATACCATATTGCAGGGGGCCATATATGAACGATAGATCCATTATTTCACATCAAATATGGGATTTCTTTATTCTACACACTTTCTGAAGAATGTATTTCCTTTTGGAAAAACAGAAGACCTCACAAATGCATTTGTGATGTTTATTTATTTAAGTTTGTAAGACATCAGCCCCCCCCCCAGTCCCCTCGAAAAGGGAAGGTGCTATAGAAATGATTTTTATAAATGTGTGCCTGGGGAAAAGATGCATGTCCCATTACTTCATGTGCAGTCATGGTAAATGAGCCATGGTCATTAATCTGTGCATGTACTGTGATTGTGTGCACAATTGCATTAAAATGAGCACACATTATGCATGCACAGTTCTAAAAATATGAGCCAGAATGTTCCATAATACCACTGGTAGTCAGTCTATTATATTTTAGTATTAGACATTGTTTACTCTTTAAAAAGAACAGTATGAACAATTAGATGTGCATTGTAAACCATAAACTTGATTTATAGTGAAAGTGCATTTGTCTCTGCAGCACAGCTGCCAGTAAGTTGACTACACAGTTACAGAATTTTTTTTAACAGTATATTAATGATGACAAAACAAGGCTCCTAAACAACTGCCTTTGGCATCAGTGGTTCAAACATACTCATGTTGCTTTTTAACGAGCAAATTAATTCCACATGAAGAGAAATGTATTTACCTTTTTTTTTTTTTTAAACCCTGCAGACGTCTTGCAGGAAATGGCTTGACATACATTCCCAGGGGAGCATTTGCCGGCCTTTTCAGTCTTAAAGTGCTGTAAGTAAACTGTGTGTTGTTTGATATATTTCTGATTTCCTAAATGCTCCAGGGAACTAATTAACGTAAAGATTTGATCAAGTAAATTGTATATTTTGATCAGTTCATTGTGAGAGATTCAGATGGAATGAAGATACATATTACCATTTGTATATCTTTGCTTTATCATATGGAAAATGTCCTAAACACAAATGGTTCTAAAACAGCTTGCTCATCGACTAAATGACACCGTGCAATATAAAAGACAAAAATTGTTCCTGTTAATAGTTTCTTTAACTGTCCACAAAAGTTCTGAATTCAAGTCTAAAAGCTTCAGAGGCGTTTTTAATGATTGGATAAAACTGAGGATAATTTTTCTTTTAGCTTTTTGAGGGGCAAACTGGATAGATTAATTACTGTAAATGAGGCATAATTTAAATACAGCTCTACGTTCATATCTAAATCTTGTATCCTCATGGGTGTAATCAGTTCAGGATAAGCTCGGGTTATAAAAAAAACAGTTAAAGGATATTCTCTGCCTTTTTTGTGTTTATTTTTGATTAAAAACTTGTGCATTTGAGAAGTATAATACTGCACATAATAAAAGCTGGAGTAAGAAACGAGAAGGGAGTTTCTGAGGGAGAGCCAGGTTTATAAGCACCTGAAAAGAGTTAGGAGCACAAGTCGCATTGAAAGCCAGGGGGACTTTGTTCTCTGAACTGCCTCAGATGCTTTTCAAAATCCATCCCTTAGCTAGCATGCTACTATTAATACAGCTAGTTCATGCTGCAGGTATTTGCTCACCTTGAGAAGACAAATCGACTAATGAAAGAATGCAAAATGTGGGTTTTAAATGTGGTTTAGTAATTTTTAGATATCTCTGTAAATTATATCTTAATTTGTTAAAGTCAGAATCTGCTCCCCATAATACCCATACAGTCCCATTCCTGGAGTTTCATGAATGTCAGAGAGCAAAATTTTGGCCTAAAGTCTGTAAAGTAAAAACATTTCCTTTTCTTACATTGTTTCTGGATTTTAATGTAGAATGCTGCAGAATAATCAGTTAGAGCAGGTTCCCACTGAAGCACTCCAGAACTTGCGCAGTCTTCAGTCTCTGTAAGTATACTTGATATACTACACTATATTATGTTGTTAATGTAACTAATTTATAAGATAATGTTGTTATCAGATAGTATATTTGGTCAACTTTTTCTTCCCAACTCCCTTTGAATTCATTTAACTACAATACTATAGTCTTCAATTAAACATCAGAAGTGACTTCATGTGACAATTGCTTTACAGTACTTTAAGCTGGTTCAAAGTCTGAGCAAAGATTCACTGCACTGTGATACTTACTGTTCGGTCAAGGAAAATTGGAAATAGAAATTGCTTTCTTGAACACTGCTGATATTTCTCATCATTAAGGTTTCCTGAAGAACACCTTTAATATATTTTTTAAATCTCTAAGTGACATTATAATTATTTTTTGTTTACAACACTGAGAACACTATTAATTCATCTTTAATTCCCTTTTGTGTAATATACTTGAATCACACAAGGCAAACAGGTCCCCACACTTATATGACTTGGCTGTACCATATTAGCCTTGTCTCTGAGCCTCCATTTTATCAGAACTAATGCCCAGGTCCAAAGACCAAAAGTTACCATTAGCTGGCTGTTTAGTGACTTGTGTGAAGTGCTATGAGTCGTCTTACGGTAGTTCCCAGTAGACAAGTAAGAAAGGATAGTCTTGGTGGTAACACAGGAGTGGGGGTCAGTAGATAAAGATTCTATTTCCAGATTAGAAACAAACATCCATTGTGACCTGGACAAGAAACTGAAGTCTAAAGTTTCAAAAGCATTGACTAATTTTGGGCGCTGAACTTAAGACATCAAGATAGCCGGGGCTGGGCACTCAACATCTTAGGTGCCTTACGTCTGGGGACATGTGAAAACTCAGACTGCAACTTCTCGGTGCTTCAGTTTTTCCCATCTGAAAAATTGGTGTAAAGCCCATCCTCTTCACCAAGGTGTTGGAAGCATAATTAATCTTTGTACATTTTTGAAGTCCTTTGTGTGGAAGGCACTAGAAAAATTCAAATATTTAGTATCACAAAAACCATTACCACAGTTTGCACTAATTAGCAACCTCATTGGGAGTCTGCAGAGAGGATGAGGACTCAGAGGACATATAGACTGTGCTATAGACTAGCTTAGGTCAGAGTTGAGATATATTGAGAGGGGGTATTGTGGAAAAACTTCAACTGTCTCAGGTTATGCTATAGCCCTGTTCTGTGTATAAAGAGAAGCCTCCAGTGTAGTTAACTCAATATCTTTTGCATACACTAAATTCCGACAAAAAATTTAAAAAACTGATTTTTTTTTAATGATTTCCAACATAAAATGACATCTCTCTGAGTTTCAATTATATATACATAATGCTGGGCAATATTATTGCCCATGCATTTTTATGTCTGTCTTGGACAACATTTGGATTCTGTGTTTTCAAAAAGTTTATTACAGATGCTAGTGTAAAGCAATCTTAAGAATTGGTTATTTAATAATTGTTACCTCCTTCAGTGACCTTTTTCTGTATCGACCAGAGACAGCGTAAAATATCTCAAACATATGCTTTTAAGGTTATTCTTCTTTCTTTTGATCTTCGTAAAAGTCATGAGAAAACTCTGGTCTAATGACTACATTAAATTTTTCCCCCTTCTAAACATAAAAAATATCTTGCTAAATCTCATTATTCTATAGGTATTCTGGGCTAAAACGTGACAAGGCAGGCAAACAAGGGGTTTTTTGTTGCTTTGAGAGAAACTGAAATTTTCAGCATGGTTTCTAAATAAAACGACAGTATCTCTCATTCTTTGTTGAGAATCTCTTTCCCTGAGGTGGGGAAGAAGAAGCTGAAGAAGAAAACCATAGGGTTATGTGGTCTGTATAAAAGACTGGTATCTGGTGACAGAATTAAAATAAAAAAAGAATGACAGAGGCCAGTAGGAACTTTAAACAGCTGTGTAGCAGACAGAAGATGGAGTGATAAGAGCTTGTACAGAAAAGCTACTATCAGCTGAAAGAAGATCATTGGCAAAAGTGAACTCTTTGAGGAAAAGAAAACCATGATTCTTTTGTTTGTTCCAACTGGGTTGTGCCTGTCAGATAAAGGTGTGAAGAGATTCAGTTTCTTGTTTCATACAGTGTGGTAATTTCCTGTTCAGAAGGTGACTCTTACTTTGGTTTCTGATTTACAATAGGAATTACTTTCTGAAACCCTTGAAATAACAGAAGTTCCATCAAAAGAGTAATTAAAAGGTTAAAAGCTCTTAGAAACTTTTTACCAAAGCAAAGTTTTCTTTAGGATAGCCAGGTTTAGTATTTATTTATGTTTAACTTTATAGTCTGGCATGATTTGTGTGAGCCTCATTAACCCAGTCCTTAGGCTAGAGTAGTTGTGAACTGCTGAATGTTGGTGCTAACTCTCTCATCCTTTTTTTTTTTTTAACCCTAAAAATATTATCATGTTTAGGGTGGGTAGCCAAGCTAATTCTATTGCTGCCTTAAAGGATGCATAGCTGATCATGTGACAATGCTACATTCATTTTATTAATACAAAAAGCTACAACTTTTCCCTACTCACTCATAGCACTAGTTTAATAGCAATTGTTTTATTTATGCATAAAAATATACATTATAGGACAGGCTTTTCCTCCATCCTCTGGTGTATGGATATGTTTTAATCCCCAAAATTGAATGACAATATTGGAGAATCAAGCAACAATTTCTTCCACGCTTTCATCCAACTTCTGATGGTACTGGCGGTTTGTTGCTGTTTAAACTCTGAATTGCCTCGGTTGCCTTCTGCAGATCTTCTTTCCTGCTGGTGGTGGCACTTTATCTTTCCGTTACCATAGATTTTTATTTAGTGAGGTGATTAAAAATGTACAGTGCACATTACTTGCATACTGTATGAATTCATTCTTTACCTAATTATGACTTACTTTGCTGGAAAAAGTTCTGCTCCGTGAGGCAGAGTCCTGTGCTCTAGAATCAGTGAGGTTCCGTTGAAGCACAGAAGGCTGTCCCTGCAGAGCATCTAAACTGTGAATATCCCAAACCAGTACTAAAGTTTTCCTGTAATTTCACTGAGGTTTCAATTCAGTTCTGAGTCATAGCTCTGCTCTCTTACTTGGCCTCACTCTTACTGGAAGAAGCCTTAGTTCTTTTGAAATTTGAGTTACAAATATTCACATACTTCGTTAAGGTTCACCTTTTCCAAATGCTATGCTATACTTAAAAAAAACCAGCTGTTGCAGGCATCATCAAGATATTTACAAAATACAAAATCCTAGAAAATAAGGTTTGACATAGCAGCGCACAAAAGCGTTTGTACATACTGGAAAAGTAGGGTATGCATTATTTCACCTTAATCTGGGGAGAAAAATGTGAGACTGTTAACCCGTCATTTGAAGCAAATGGAGAATGCATACCTTATTTTTTTAATTAAAGCTAAAAATGAAACAATCCTTAAAACTCAGGATATTAAAATCCTCTTCAATTTTACAAGGGTCTCTAGCTCCCCTGTCAGCTATGAGGATGTACTAGTTCAACAGTTCTTAAAGGCATCGACTACCTAGGTAAAAGCCAAATGATTACGTGAAACTCAGTATTCCTGTATCACATGAGGGTTTGAAGGAACTAATCAGAGTGCTTTCATTTTGGAAGTGCCTAAATCATAATGGATTCACATCTGAGTTCTACAGAATCATGCCTTATAGCATACTGTAATTTTCCTCTGAAGTACAAAGTGAAGGGAAATCATGTGAAATACTAATCCCAACAATAAGATTGCCATTCATATCTGTTACACCCAAGAAAGGAAAATCTGTTTTTAAGTATCATAGCTAAATGTAACTACCATTATCACTGATTTGCCAGGACTAAGATATTTGTCCATAGTGTTTGCTAGTGTCACTTATCTTATTCACCCTGAAGTTTCTTTAGAACAGAGCATCAGCTGGTGCTCTTAGTTGTTTGCATACTGCTCAGAACTCTGGCATCCCCATTCTTGCCCTCTGCCTTGATGTCAAGAAGGTATTCAACAGGGTTGAATGAGCATATATGTTCTAATGCCCCAGAGGTTTTTAGATGTGGAAAATTTTAATAGAAAAAATTTGCTTCTGCAAATGTTAATGCAAGAAATAATATACACGTTTACCATACAACTAAAGAATTTGCAGACCTCCTTATATGAATGTTATTAATTAAAAGGAAAGAAAATCTTACATTCATAATGAAGAACCTTTTCGCCATTCTTAAATTTTGATTATTTTAGCATTGTATACAAAGTTCTGAAACTTTGATGAAACTTTACTCTGTTTATTCTCATGTTTATATACCATTGTTAATGAGTAACTTTACGGTTGCTCAGCCAACATGGAAATAGCCAAAAATCAATGACATACTAGGCAGTGCTTTCTTGCCCATAACTCACTATTCATAAAGGACATTAACAAGCAAAGAAACACATTCCCAGTAATATGGATAATTTTCTCCTGCTCCCCTAAAATTCAATGGGAGTTTTCCTATGGTCTTCAGTGGGAGGAGGATCAAGATAAAAAGATAATTCCTATACTAAACAGGACAAACTTCTCTCCTGAATTTATTGTTGTAAGTCATCCTGATTTTACAGGAGGCAGGATATGAAAATAGTACCAGTAAGGTTTCAGTAAGATGTTTTTAAGTTGCCCAAAGCATTTCTTAAATAGTTTTTATTTGTCTTTTATTTATTTGGTATTGTGACAAAGCTCTGTCCTTTCCTCCGTGGGTCCCGCGTTTCCTGGTGGATTTCGCTAGCTTCAGAGGCTCACTGTGACCCTTCACATAACCCTTCTCTTTCTAGAGACAAGGGTCACAGTCTACTGAGCCATTTTCATCATAAGCCAGTGAGGGAGGTGAGGAGAAGTTATCCTTCCTTGCACAGTCTCTGTTGTCTCCCAGTCTCAGTGATTAATCAGGGGGCAAAGGTGTGGGGGGGGAAAGAGCCCAAGCCCACCCTCTACTCCAGGCTCCAGCCCAGGGACCCTAATAGTATCAGCTATGGTAGCTGACCTTTTAGAAACATGATATGTACAATTCCCTGGGCTACTTCCCCCACAGCAGCCCTCACTTCCTCAAGCTCCACTTCACCCTTACCTCAGGGCCTCCTTCCTTGTGCTGGATATGGTGTGTACTACTCAGCCTCTCCAACAGCACAACTTCCTCCCACAGCTCCTGACATGCACACCCACCTGACGAACTGGGAGGCTTTTAACTAGTTTCAGCCAGCCCCTGATTGGCTTCAGGTGTCCCAATCAACCTAACATTCTCCCTGCCTTCTGGAAAGTTCTTAATTGGCCCCAGGTGTCTTAATTGACCTGGAGCAACTGCCATTTCACTTATCCTGGTACCAGGGATTTGTTTAGCCTGGAGCTAATATATCTATCTCCCACTACTTTTCTATAGCCATCTGGCCTTGCCCCGTCACAGTATATACAGGGTACATGATTATCAGGTTTGATGTCACATAAAGGTTTAAGTGGAAATTATCTGGGATTTTCTCTCTAATTCATTTGTGGCTAGAATTGGATGGGAAATGGAATTTTCATCCTCCAAGAAATTTTGACATTTCAGAATTAGTTTCCATTCTGAACTGGAACAAAAAAATGAAATATTTTAAAGAAGGAAAAAATTGAAAGAGGTTTGAATTGGCATTTTGAAATGGGAAAAAATGAAATTTTGTTTAGAAATGTCAACTCAATTTTTTATTCCTTCAAATGGAAAAACGAAAAATTTAGTCAAAAATCAACATTTTCTTGTGAAGATGTATGAAACCACATTTTCCTACAAGAAAAATTTTCATGCAAAAAGCTTTACCCATGTTGTTGCCACTCAGGAGGGATCCCAATCTCATGATGATTAAAACTTTATTCCTCATCATACCATGACACATTATCATTATATAATAATCAGTGAAACCTGTAAAGTAATCATCCTTCCTAGGAAACATGCAGTCTGAAAAGTTGTCTACATTCACATTGAGCCTGATCCTGGGATGCAGCTGAATTGAACAGAGTGCAGGTGAAGGTTATCTGTGTACATGCAAAGCTGTGTACATTAAAGTTCACTTTTGCATTCCCCTCATTCTGTCACATGTCTGTGCTGGGTTGGTCCCCCGTGCAATGTTAGAGCAGCCTAAGGATCACTCTGTCTTACACTGGACTGTGGACACAGTCACAAGAGGTTGGAATCAAACAAGGATCCGCTTAGCACAGGGCCATCCCAACCAGCCCTCCTTTCTTTGATACACTAGCAGAAGGGAGGGAGACTGATGTGAGCACCCTTAGGCTGGCTCATGCCACAGGAAGATCACTGCTACTCTGGAAGATGCTCCCTGGCAGGTTCAGCCAGCTGTAGGACCAGATTAGGCTAGCAATGCGGTGCAAACAGTCTGCATTGCATTGCTTCAGAGATCCAGGCACATTGAATGTAGTTCTGCTTCACCTTTGTGGAAAACCATCTCCATTAAGCAACTGATTTTGTTGGTCCCTTTAGTGGGTACATGGAGGGTGGAGTTTGTGGTACAGCCAGTAAGAAAAATCACAGACAGGGTTTTTGTTCCACAATAATGACAGTTTTATGTTTAAGAGAAAGATCCTCTGACCCTGGTCCAATAGCTGTACCCCTGACAAGAGCCTGTCATGTTTCTATGCCATACAGTACACATTTTCTGATCAGCCATGAACCTTCCAATTTCCCAATTTATGTTCTTCCAAAACTTATTAATCATTTTCATATTGTCACTATAGCAATTCTTTGGACACTCAGCCAAAGAAGAGAAAACTATCACAGCTCCTAGACACAAATCTTTTGACGTGGTCCAGATCTGCTCTCGTACATTGTATAAGCCGCGCTCTAGGCCTGTCAAGGTTCCTCCCCCACTCTGAACTCTAGGGTACAGATGTGGGGACCTGCATGAAAAACCTCCTAAGCTTATCTTTACCAGCTTAGGTCAAAACTTCCCCAAGGTACAAAATATTCCACCCGTTGTCCTTGGACTGGCCGCTACCACCACCAAACTAATACTGGTTACTGGGGAAGAGCTGTTTGGACGCGTCTTTCCCCCCAAAATACTTCCCAAAACCTTGCACCCCACTTCCTGGACAAGGTTTGGTAAAAAGCCTCACCAATTTGCCTAGGTGGCTACAGACCCAGACCCTTGGATCTTAAGAACAATGAACAATCCTCCCAACACTTGCACCCCGCTTTTCCTGGGAAATGTTGGATACAAAGCCTCACCAATTTGCATAGGTGACCACAGACCCAAATCCTTGGATCTGAGAACAATGAAAAAGCATTCAGTTTTCTTACAAGAAGACTTTTAATAAAAATAGAAGTAAATAGAAATAAAGAAATCCCCCCTGTAAAATCAGGATGGTAGATATCTTGCAGGGTAATTAAATTCAAAAACATAGAGAACCCCTCTAGGCAAAACCTTAAGTTACAAAAAAGATACACAGACAGAAATAGTTATTCTATTCAGCACAATTCTTTTCTCAGCCATTTAAAGAAATCATAATCTAACACATACCTAGCTAGATTACTTACTAAAAGTTCTAAGACTCCATTCCTGGTCTATCCCCGGTAAAGACCAGCATATAGACAGACACACAGACCCTTTGTTTCTCTCCCTCCTCCCAGCTTTTGAAAGTATCTTGTCTCCTCATTGGTCATTTTGGTCAGGTGCCAGCGAGGTTACCTTTAGCTTCTTAACCCTTTACAAGTGAGAGGAGCTTTCCCCTGGCCAGGAGGGATTTCAAAGGGGTTTACCCTTCCCTTTATATTTATGACAAGGCCTAAGGCCCAGATCAGTTCCATCCAAGTGAATCTCGATAATGACTGGCAGATCACAGCCTCTTAAGTCCCTGGTTAGATGTAGCAGAGTGGACAAAACCAGATGCCAACACAGGCCACCTATCTCCACCCAAATCAGTCTGTAGTCAGCAATCCCCATGTCATGGTTTGCCCCTTGTTCTCCCACAAACTTCTGCAACCTCGTGATCCAAGAATCACCCACAGTCCACACATTGGCAATCCTGACATCACAAATATTTCTTTTCCCTCCGTAATCAAGGCATGTGTACTGTCAATTCCAAACCTCCATGCTGTATGTCTTTGGAAATACCACTATTAATCTTCCCTGAGATCCAGAAGTAGCCACTTACTTCCCCCACAGGCTAATAAAATACAGATTTCTCTCTCTCTCTTTCACTCTCTCTCTCTCTCTCTCTCTCACTGCAGAGCAACCTCCTCGGGTGGATGGTGATCCTTCCAGACCCTACATCTATGCAAGTGAAGAAGTGAATGTGTTCTTAGATACCATTTTCAATGAGTTAATCAGTGGGACTTGTGGACCCCCAGGGATCCGCGGACCCAAGTTTGAGAAACACTGCTCTAGCCATTTGTCTATATTGGCACATGTGCATTGTAAAAACTGTACATTTTCTTAAATGCTATTCTCAATTTCAGTCCCCTAAATATTTATGGGTCCCATGCATTATCTTGGGTAAAATTTGACAGAATTAGACCATTTTGATCCACATCACGTCAATAGTGTGAGCTCTAGCTCTGTTCAAAAACAAAATAAAAACCACCCAGAAACTTTTTGAAAAATGGCTACTTTGTGGGGGGCTTGTATCTCCACAACCCCTTGCTGAAATGACTCCAAATTTGGGTCATTACCCCTCAATTGCATTCTTCTGAGGCATACCAAATTTCAAAGGAATCCAACTAAGCATGTTTATTTTAGAGGACTTAGAAAGGTGAACCTTTAAACAGAAGTTGTGACACAACCTTAACTATAGTGGTGGTCCAGCACCACTATAAACTTGTCCCATATCCTTGGGCATAGTTTGAGGGGACCAGGGAGGCATTGCCTCCCTGCCCCAACAGCAATCCTTGGGCAGGTACGGAATTCCCCCCCCTCTCCATGCATGACCCCATTGGCCTGACTGGAGCTTCCCCTCCAAAATACAGCAGTCAAACTATGCCTAAGCCCAGATCCTGTATACGCTGACTATAGTCCAGAATACTAGTAGCAGTTATGGAAGGAATTAGTGTTTTATTCTTAAATATGAGAGTCAGCCCTTTTACTTTATCCACTTTTAGAATTCTGCATGAGTAATATCTTTACATGAGCTACAAAACATATGATCAGAGTATACATGGTCAAACAATTACAGTGGACTACATTCTGCATAATTTAAGCATTCACTTTGGACATTTTAAGTGAGCTCATGACAAATATCATGCTGGATGTCATTTTATAGGCTGCCTAATAGAGGAGATCAAATATTTTTGATTCTCTAAATTGGCTTTCTTTGGAATATAATAGTCCTTTTAAACTGCCCACATGTTAACTATATATTTTAAATTATAAGTAAGGTCATGTTTATGAGTTAATGGTTTAGTTTTGAAAGTGCCAAAACTTTGATCAACATGAGTAAAAAAAATTGGCTGAAAACTATGATTTTGCTCAATGTTTTATACATCAGTATAGATTATTTGTATTATGCCAGGAAACATAACCACTAATGAAATGTTTTATTATCTGCAAGTAGCAAAATGGTACTCAGGAATTTTTTTTGAAAAAAGATTAGATAACAAAGAAACATTTGTTGGTCATACATTTTAAGAGCACTTGTAAGTCCTGCAACTACATTACATACTCTATAGTATAAGCCATACTAGCTTCTTGCTTTGCCATAAAATTATATTGAAACAATAATTCACCTAGCTTTGAATCACAATTAAATAAGACTGCATACACACACATACAGGGGACAATACCATTTAAATTTGGGAATTTACACTTTCAGCTCACTCAATTTCTAAATTTTCTGTTAGATATGTGGCGGATGAAATCCTGATCATATTGCCATTAACTTCAGTGCCAGGATTTCAGCCATAGTTTCTGTATCGTCTAAAACAACTGACTATACCTAACAACTTCTGTATCTGAAACAATTTGCCCTATCCTGCAACCCTTCTGTGTGTAGCCTCTTTGGAGTCAATAGGGGCGTGAATAGGGGCTACAGGCTGAGACCCCACATGAGACAAGATGTTAATTGTAATACAGTAACACATTTAAATTGAATAAAGCCTCCATTCTTTAATCAGTGTAACTGTCAAACTAGTGCAACTATAACTCCTTAGTTTACATACAGACATCACACAGACAAGAAATTTACTTCTAACCAAACACAAAGAAACGCCATCTATTCACTCAAATTATACCTTATTTGAAAACACAGGCAAAGTATGTTGTTGCCTGGGAAGTGGGGGAGGTACAGCATGGGTATTTCTAAACATTTCCAGCCTCACCCATTGTTGACAGACCCTTGAGTTATTTTGGAAGCTCGGTCTCTGCTGCTTGCCGTGTCAGTTATTGTAGTGAAAATTTAATTGTACAAGGGCTTTGACACTGAACTTTATAAATTTGTTCCAACTGACCTTGTCTCAGTTATTTGCCAGTCTGGCACGGAGCCTTAGAATTCATTATTGTTTCTCATGCAGTAGGTAGAAGTGGTGTGGACTAGGAGACAGAATGGACCCGACATTTTACATGACTGTAAATGAGGAAGCAGCTTTAAATAAAGAGATTAGTATGCCTGCCACATAGAGTATTCATTCCCCCTCTCTCAAATGGACCCAGTTCAGGTTGCGAAGGATTACCTCCTTACGCTCCGGGTGCATCTGTTTGCTCTGTAATGTTTTCAAACATGCTTTTGAAAATTCACTACTGCTTCCTTTTAATAACATCCTGTAAACTGGCAGCCTGAACAAAAGTGCTAATTACTTACTTTTGTAGTGCAAACAAGTGTGCAAAGTCATTAAAGCAGATTAGAAATAAGTAGAAGCATAGAAGAGTTATGATAAGCATATAGGTCATATATATGTTCCCCGACATTTCAGAAAATTGATGTGTTCTTTCAATTGTACTCTACCAGGGGCACAAAATAAAAATAATTTTAAACCATTGATCATATAGAGCCTGATTCTTATCTCAGAGCTGGTTATGCCCTTGAAACTGCATTGATTATTTCTGATTTACACCAGTGTGAGATCACAATGTGGCCCGTAGAATCTAGAGAAAAACAAATAGTCTATTGTGCAGTTGTTCTCACTGTGTTGGTTCTGCAGCAACCAAACGGCTTTAGTTTTTCCTACAGATGAAACCAGCTCATTGGTAATGCTGATGCAAAATAAAAAGAAATCGTCGCTGCCCCGCAAATGATACATTAACTGCAGCCTTCATTAAAAACACAGGAACAACCAATATTTCACAAAATGTAATAGATACAATTAGTCAGAAATAAATTTTGTTTTCAGGCTTCTAAGATGGTGCTGAAAACTATGGAGAGCCAAACGCTTCTTTCAGTTACACAGAAGCAATCCCATGACCCAGAGACATAAAAATAATGAGAGAGTCTCTGAGTGAATTTCTTACCAAGTTTTTAATCCCTTAAGGTGACTGAGAGCTCAGAAGGGGAAATAAACTCATTGCTCAGCCTATGGAGGAGTGCCCTGCGCCATTCAAAAGTTACCCCCTCAGTCCGTAAAACAGTCACACTGATGGCTCCAAAGTGAGTCTGGTTTAGATACTGACTAGAAGAATGTTGACCATGGTGTGGGGCCTCAAGGATCAGAATGTAAAGTAGAAGAAAATGTGGATATCTCCAGAGCACCAACAGGGTGCTTGATGACCCTTCCCCCAACCCTCCCCTTTGGAGCACACTGTACTTGACAATATCCTTTTAGGTCTGTTGTGTTGATTCATTACATTTTTCTCAAAGTCAATGTTCTAAATTTCTGTTTTTTTAGACGCCTGGATGCCAACCACATCAACTATGTGCCACCCAACTGCTTCAGTGGCTTGATCTCTCTTAGACACTTGTGGCTGGATGACAACTCTTTGACAGAAATTCCTGTGCATGCTTTTAGGAGTTTACCAGCACTTCAGGCAATGACACTAGCATTGAACAAAATATATCACATACCAGACTATGCTTTTGGAAACCTCTCCAGTTTGGTAGTTCTGTAAGTTTTATAGTTTTTTTTAAAAAACAATTTTTGCTAGACCTTGGCCTCTTTGTAATAAATTATTTCAAGATGCAATGTCTAAATTAAGCTTTGTAAGAGATAGTTTAAAAGTAGACTACCCAAAAATGTGAAATGATCTGTAAACCTTGCGGTTGGTTAATATGGGCTACTGTTTTATGTTATCATTTTAGCATTAAATTGATCTTTTTGGGCCATAAACCAAGTTTGCCCTTTATTCTTGCACTGTGTTTAAAGCTATAACTTTTGCAACCTTATTAAGTGACCTTTCTACTCCACATAATGTAAAGATTTGACTTGCAGATATGTTTATTTATAATGATGCAGAGAATTAATGGCAAATAAACTTCTCTTCAGAATGTCAGTGAAGAGATAAGTTGAAAAAAATGGACTTTTGTATCTTAGATATTATTTATAAAATCATAGTACTGGAAGGCTGTTTAAATATGTACATATTTTTACTTAAGACTATAGGGCAATATTGACAACATGAGGCTAGGGTAGGAAAAGGAAATTAACTAAAATCTCATAAAGGATTAGAAGGATAGAATGCTAACAAATACGAGCTGAGAAAGTTCCCTTCACAGACAGTGTGTGTAGATATCTACATAACAGTAGATATGTTCATCTATCAGTATTACTAAACAAAACAGATGCAAAATTCACAGAAACTCCTGGAAGGAATTCCAGTTTCTGAGGAATCATCTTCAGATCTTCTGGAACTATCCCAAACTGAAAAAACTTCTGCTCTATTATTAGAAAAATTATGCAGGAATTATTTCAGGATATACTGAAACATGGTCATTATTAAAGACATTTGTGGTTTGTAGGCAGCACAAAACCATTGCACGTAAGATGTTAAATATATTTTAACATACTCTAACATGCTGATCTGATAGCCATGGTGCAAGCCTTTAGGACAGTATGACTGAATTATTTCAGTGCACTGTATTATAGGCTACCATTGTGATGGGTTTCTTCCCAACCTCCCCTTGTCCCCCCCCCCCCCCCCCGGGCAGGGTGCAATCTGGAACTGGGGTATCACTGAGCCCTCTGTCCCACCAGCCTGGGTTCCCTCTCACCCCATGATGCTGTGACAAGCTACAGTCCTCTCCAGGACTTGTACTCACACTGACACACCCAGCTGCAGTTACATGAAGAAAAGGAGGACTTGTGGCACCTTAGAGACTAACAAATTTATTTGAGCATAAGCTTTCGTGATCTACAGCTCACTTCATCGGATGCATCCAATGAAGTGAGCTGTAGCTCACAAAAGTTTATGCTCAAATAAATTGGTTAGTCTCTAAGGTGTCACAAGTCCTCCTTTTCTTTTTGCAGTTACATGAAGGTTTCTCCTCAGCCCACTCATAAAATGACAATGGAACAACTCCAGTGAACTCCCTCACCCTCCAGCTCCACAGATTAGGACCCCAGAGCTGAACCATCTTTCCCTGGTCAAAAGTCTGACCAGTATAAATTTATTATCCAGTCCGCCCCCCATCAATGTGAAGAAGACAATGTCCCAGCCTCTGTTCCTGAGTGGATTCCCCACACACTTCAAGGAAACCACACTGTTTTAGGTAAAAATATAAAACAGATTTATTAAATACAGAAAGGTAGTTTTTAACCGATTATAAGTATTGAGCATAAGATCAAAGTAGATTACCTAAGAAATTAAACAAAAATGCAAGCTAAGTGTTATACACTAGTTAGGATTTGAATCAAGCAATGTCTCACCCTGTTAGATAGTACAAACAGTTCATCAAGCTTCCATGCAAAGACAGGATTCCTTCTTTCCCGCCTGGGAACAACACTTCCCCCAGTTCAGTCTGTGTTTCCAGGTGTTCAGCTGTGTGAGGAGTGAAGCTCCCTGCTGATGTCATTTTCCCCTTTTATAGCTTATTCCATATGGCGGGAACCATTTTGTTCCAAGCTAAGTTCCCAGCCCAGTTTGTGGAAAAATACAGATACCAAAATGGAGTTCAGTATCTTGTGATCTAGTCACAAGCTCTTGCATGCGCCAATGAGTCATGGCAGCCATTATCCATAGGCTGACAGAAGCATCCCCAGATGAGGATAAGCCTTTTCCATGTCCCATTGTCTTTTTCGATGGGCTATTCAACTTGAATAGGCCATTCATAAAGTGCTTGCTAGATTGTATGTAAAGTTTTGTGGGTGTTACCCAGGTGCAAGCAGATTTGAAATACAGATACAGTCAATATTCATAACTCCAAATACAAAAATGATACATTCATACAAATAAGGTAATCATATTCAGTAAACCATAATTTTCCATTGACACCTCACATGACACATTTTGTACAAGGTGCATCATTATTATGTCATAATCATATCATATCATCTTACCACTATGATAAATATGGAGTGCAGAGTGTCACAACCATAAAAGCTGATCCATCACCTCTAGCAAGTGCAGAATGTGAGCAATACAGTTGTATAAGGTACAAGCCATATAGGTTAAGCAGAAGGAATTCCATCTACCACCTTGTGGACAGTCTTTGCTCTCTGCCTGTGTAGGTACAGATTGAGTTTCAGTATGAGATTTTAACCTTTAGAAGAATGGGTATGTATCCTTTGGCTGAGCTTCCAGATCCCTCAATTATTTTTCATCATGTTGTCAACCACTTGTTAAGGTAGAGATCCTTTCATGCCCCAGCTCTTCTCCCAGTCTCGTCTCCCCACCTTCCCTGCTGAAACTTCAGTAACATTAGGACAATTAAGAAGACAAGATGAAAATAAGCTTCACTTGATGCAATAGGTGCTGCTGCTTGGCTAGGTCCCCTCATTTTGCATCTGCTGTTTATCTCCTGTTTCTGGGTATAAGACTTTATAGAGTTATTCATATTTTAATCATCCCTAACTATCTGCAGCACCCATTGTTCCAGTCTCTCCAAATCACTTAGTGTGGTTCTGTCCACATGTTTTGCTACCCTATCTCCAGTTTTGCAAATCTTAAGTCAGTGGGAGAACTCACATTGGCTTCAATGGGAGCAGGATTGGACCTGTGGTCATTAAAGATGCAAAACAAATTTGAGTTTTGGGGCAAATTCTTCATACTGCTATAGCCTAAAAGGTCAATATAGTATTTGGGATCAAAATGATTGAGGTTTGTTCCTGGGCGGTTGGGGGGGGGATGGGACATTTTTTGGTACAACATCAGAATCTCTATCTTTTAGAGTCAGTTAATAAATAGCTGAATACAGTTTTTGTAGGTTCTGAAAAATTTATCGAGAGCTTCTGATAACTAAAATACTTTTGTGTAAAGCAAAGACATGGATGAGAATAGTATCTGACTCTCACATTCACAGACCTTCTCTTCTTTTATGTGCAACTCCCTCAGTTTCTCTCATACCATGAGGGAGGAGTGAGAAAGGTAAAATATGAGAGAGAAGTCAGCTGGAAAATTATTCTCTTAAAAAAAAAAGGCATTGAAATTACACCAAGTTAACATCCATGTTAATAAGCTACACAGAGCAATTTCTCTATTAAGATCTAAAAATTTAGAAATAGGCATAAGCAGCAAAATTCTAAGCCAAATTTTGAATGTCCCAAACTTTCAGATCTGCACGTTTGTTTCCAGCCAATCACTACTAAAATGTCAAACTGAAAATCCTATAAATTACATAACATACCATTGGAAATTAATGGTTGATTATTCTAGTTTAACAGGGAGGAAGTCAAGTTATAGCATCAGTGAGGTCAGTTATATTTACTAACTCACACTGAAATTCTGATTTTTGATCAAGTTTCTTACTACACTTCCTCAGGCCTCATGTACATTTTGTCACTTCCCTGCTTCCTATCCTGCCCACTCCCCATACACAACAAAAAAACCCCAACACAACACTTTTTAAGTCCTTCTATCTAATTTAAATATATATTTTTAAATCACCAGTGACCCTATTTTTAAAGTTTCAGAACACTTAATAGGAAATCCCCACTTGTCTAAAATTAGAATGTCAGGATAGACACTTTAAAAATAAATATAAAGAAAGAAAACAATACATTAAATGAAAGAATCACAATCTCTGCAGTTTAAAAACAAAACCTTTCTGTGGAACCAAATCAAAGCCTGGGTGGGTGGATGAGAGGTGGGAGGTAGAGGTGGGGGAAATGCCCTCCTATACATGCTCTTGCAAAAAGCATGACTTGCATATAATCAGTACATGCCTGGAAATGAATTTCTTTTGGTTTAACCATCAACATGTTTTGCTTAACTCCACTGTGTGCAATGTGCTTTCCTGACTGTGCTCTTAATGTTCCCCTGCAGACATCTCCATAACAATAGAATCTACTCCCTGGGAAAGAAATGCTTTGATGGGCTCCACAGCCTAGAGACTTTGTGAGTTGACCTCTTATTTGTTTCCCCCCCTTTTTTTTTCAGTGTTTTCATTAATATTCTGAAAGAATAAAAATACCAAACATGCTTTTTTGGCTTGCTTAATTGCTAAAAGCCAAACATGCTTTTTGGCTTGCTTAATTGCTACAGACTGTGGATGATTGTTTACAATGACTGCAATACACAGTGATTGTGTAGAATGATCCTATTTCTCAACTATAAAACTACACTGCTTTTTTTGTAGGCAGCATATATTAATAAATTATTTAATGACATTTTAAAACTGTACCAAGCACAAAATGACAAATGACTATTCAGGGATAGTTATTCTTGCTTTGATAGTGCTATTTATTTGTCTGTTTATTTTTAGTCAGCAAAGCTAATTGACGTAGAGGTTAAGGAAAAATTCATTGTAACCAAATAGCTTTTAAATTCGCAGATTGCATCTTGCCACATAGTGTGGTTGCAGAATCAGTCAGATACTTTGACCTATTGAACAAAGGAAAAGCTCCAGGTAGCATCAATTACAAACATGTTCTTCTTTGTAAAAAATTGCTCCAATTGTTAATCTTTAAAGGATTTGCTTGAAAAGTTTCTGTGGCAAAGGGATAAAGTCACCTTAGCACCTGCAATAGTTCAGTCAAGTGCAGGAGGTGAACACAGTAAAAGTAAGGCTTCCCTGAATAGCATAAAAAAAAAGAATTCTGAGAAAAGAAGACTAAACAGGAAAACAACTCCAAAGTTTAAAGGAAAGTAATTTGCTCCATACATACACAAAGAAAGATATCACCACCTCTGTTTGGTATTGGAGCCCTGACCCACTAGTGCCTGAGGGACAATAATCCTTGCATATCTGTTCCCCTCCCTGTCCTATACCACAACCAAGTGAATCCTCTCCACAGATCATAACCAACTTTACCCAACCAAGGCACTTAAAGAGGCCCAACGGCTTTGGTGCTGATGCACAAGTCATAGAGTTTCAGGTCAGAAGGAACCAATAGATCATCTAATCTGACCTGGTGTATATCACAAGCCACCACCAGCGCATAGCACCAGTACACTAAACCCAACAACTGAAATTGGACCAAAGCATTCCAGCCCATAGGAGATTAAACTTTTATGTGCCACAGGCAGAGAGTGAATAAACCAAATGTCAAACAAACATCATCAGAACCTAGTGGTTGGTTTGCTTTCTAATCCACAAAACTATGCAGCGCTCACTTTCCAGTTGCCCTAGGATCCGGGGTTTTAATTTTGAATACCTAAACTAATCCTCTCTACTAGAACTTGAGTCTTCCGTTGTCAAGAGCACCCTGCAATGTTACAGCTTTGACTTTTACCCTGTCCCTCAATAAAAAAACAGAGCAGAAGAGGGAAAATGTGATTGTTCTTTAATGAGACATACACAACAGTAGGCAACTGTCCTGAAATGGGGGTGGGGAGCAGTTATTTTAGTTATTCTCCCAGCCCTGGATAGCTGGTGTGAAAGGGAAGAAGATATAGATGACAACCTTGACCCTGGAAAGGAGGGAGGAGAACTTGGAGAATATGGTACCTGCCACAGTCATGTTTATTATTGCACTGGTTGGCATTACCATCAGTGGGGAGGCTGTTTTGGAATCTAGCATCAAGATAGCCAATCACCTGGCTGCATTGGGTGTCACAGGTAGGGTGACCAGATGTCCTGATTTTATAGGAACAGTCCCGATATTTGGGGGGTGGGGGGTTATATGGGCTCCTATTACCCCCCACCCCCGTCCCAATTTTTGCTATCTGGTCACCCTAGTCACAGGGTTATCCTTCTCTTCCCAGTCTAGGCAAGTCCAGCTCAGCTAGAGGGCCAAACCAAATTACAAATGCTCATTATCTGTGTAATCAAAGCATAGGACCTGAAGAGATTTACAAACAGGAAAAAAAGCCCTGTTGACTACTGACAGCAGTTTCCTGCCTGTGTTATGAAGGATGATGATATGTTGTTGAAGTCCAATGTGAATCATTGTTTCTATTTAATTTAGTCAAATTATCTCTTATTTAAATTGTGAAAAATATATTCTCCATGAAGCTGCAAAGTTTAACAAAACAGACCTTTCTTCTATTTAGTTTCAACTGCACACTTAGGCCAAATTCTTCTCTCAGATTATGTATATGGGTTTCTCAGGCCAGGAATTAGCAGGTGGCTAATGAACGTGCTGGAATGAGGAAATGTCTCACTAACTAGCCGTTCTTAAAATGGAATACCAGGTCGCTAACCTAAATAAAATGTTATTTTTACGACTTGTGTGTGGTGAGGAGTTGTTCTTTCTCCTTTACTCCGTATTGATATTGTCAACCGTACTGCAATCTTAAAACCTCAGAATAGGTGAAATCCTCGGCCCATTGAAATCAATAGAAGTTTTCCCATTAACTTCATTGGGGCTGGGATTTCACCCAATAACTGTTTTTCCATTGATATTTCTCCTTTGCTATTCCTGAATATTTATCTTTCTTATTCTCACATACTGTGCCAAGAAACAGGTCAGAAAAGAAAATTAAAACATGATAAACATAGGCGTTTATAGAAAAGAGGCAAACTGAACCTCAATAATGTGACATATGAACCATGTAAGATTCAATTCACTGTACAAAGCACAGGCATTTATTTAAAAAATCAGTTTTAAGATGAAAAATTCCCAAAATATTTCTATGTAAAAGTTGCAAAATTGTCCATAGGTAAGGATAGATTTTCCTTTCATGTTTACAAATGAGTGGTGGGGAGGGGAGATCACAAAATAGCAGGTGGCTTATTAGCATTTGTAAATGTCCATATTTTCTCATTTCCAAATTGGTAATACTTAATTAAAAATAGCACTGTGATCAAAAATAAAACTGATGATCTGCATTGGGTGGCGTTTATTAGAAAACGTCACGTTTTGAGGATTCCCTAGCCTTTGGACCTATTTCTTTATTTAATGCATGAAAGATGATACTTCCTTACAAATCCCAACAAATTCTATATCATCCCTTAAACAGTGTATAACCTAAATTATGTGATCTATTTTATGCAGAGATTTAAATTACAACAGTCTGGATGAGTTCCCCACTGCTATCAGGACACTCACAAACTTAAAAGAACTGTAAGTATTGAATTCTACCATATAGAGAGGATGCCTTGGACAATGTTTTTATTTATTTGGGAAAAGGTGATGATTTCTATCAGTGCTCTTTAAAACTTTCTATATCCTGGAAAAGTTAGCAAACATGCCAACATATATAAAAGGAAATTTTCAACATTTCATTTAGAACATTTAACTTTGATAACTTTTACTTGTTACAAATGCTCTTTTGTACTGAAAAGAATTTTTGAGAGAGTATTCTTTTCTGGAACTTTATCCTTGAAATGCAGTATATCGTAATAATAAAAGGACATTATCAGTTTTGTTTCAGCTTCAAATGTGAAACTTTTTTGAAAAGGCACAATGCCTGGGCTAGGAAAAAGAAGCAAGAATTCCTGTTCACTCATAGGCATTTTGGGGAAATAGGGGGGTCATTTTTAACCTTATTTTAAACAGGGTTTTTTCAGTGTAAGTATTCACGTGCAGTACTGTAAACCAGAAAATTTCTGGAAGCATAGACATGGTTTGTAAAGCAGACTAAAATCAAAGGTGAAACTGACCAGCCTAGATTAATTGTGCAAGCTAGCTGAATTGCAAAATAAGCAAACAGCTAGAAAGTTACCAGTCAGTTAGATTTCTTAAATTCTTTGTTTGAATAATCTATGGTGTTAAAGATAGCACCAGCAGGCATTTTTTAAAACATAGATGATCACAGATCCACTGGACCATTAAAGGTATGTCTACACTGCAATTAAAAACCCTCAGCTTGCCTGTGCCAGCTGATTGAGGCTCACAGGGCATGGGCTAAGGGGCTGTTTAACTGCGGTGTAGACATTCTGGCTCCGGCTGGAGCCTGTATTCTAGGACCCTTCCACCGCGCAGGGTCCTAGAGCCCAGACTCCAGCCTGAGCCCTAACATGTACACCACAATGGAACAGCCCCTGTGCCCAATCACTTAGCCCAAGTCAGCTGGCACAGGCCAGCCACAGGTGTCTAATTGCAGTGTAGACATACCCTTAGAGTGCTTCATGCTGCTGTTGCCATACAAAGCAGATATAAAGTCAATTTAACAAGATGCTTGCAGAAGAATCTCGGAGAATACAAAGACTTTATTGGAGAAGAGGAGGAAAATGAAAAGAATGGCAGTGACAGGCTTGAATACTCTGTTCTCTGCAAGCTCATACGAATGACGTTGAAGGAAGACTTTGAGAAATTTCAAACCAAAAAGCTCCTAAAGGCTGCTGAAGATCGTAAAAGTCTCAAAAAATGCAAACGAGAATTGGCGTTGTACAGGTCATCATTATCGGCTTTGAAGAACAGGGATGGAGAATCAATAACTGATCGAACAGAGATGGAGGCAATCTGCAGGGATTTCTATACCCAGCTGTTTGTATCCCGTATAGACATCCCAATGCCATTACTTCAACAAACCGATGAACACATACGCTCAGTTCTCATCAGCAAAGTCCGTCACGCAGTCCATCAAATGAAAGACAGGAAGGCTCCAGGCAAGGACAGTTTGACAGCAGAAGTGCTTAAGGCGGGAGGTCAGGAACATTGGAAAGCTCTTGCCCAAAGGTTCAGCTGCTACCTGGAAATCCAGAAGATACCGTCCAGTTGGAAAGAGTCCAATACCACGTTGCTGCATGAGAAAGGCAACCAAGAAAATCTAAAGAACTATCATCCGATCTGCTTGCTTTCGCATAACTATAAATTGTTCACTAAAATAATAACAAATCGACTTCACGAAACCTGGATGAACAGCAACCTAGAGAGCAGGCCAGCTTTCGAAGGAATTACAGCACGATAGACCACATCTTCATTCTAAACCAACTACTAGAGCGTTCAAGGGAATATAAGTTCCCTTTGTGCATTGCCTTCGTGGACTACGAGAAGGTGTTTGACAGTGTACAGACTAACACCGTTCTTAAAGCTCTTTCAGAACAAGGCATCAGCGCAAAATATATCACATTACTAAAGGAAGCAAACTCTGGCTGCAGCACAGACATATCGCTGTTCAATACTCCCCTCCAAATCCCCATTGAGAAAGGTGTGAAACAATGAGATACAGTTTCACCAAAATAATTCACAGCCTGTCTTGAATTGGTTTTCTGACGAGCAGACTTGAAAGGTGGGATTAATATCAATGGCGAGTGGCTAAACTATCTCAGGTTTGCAGATGATATAGTGCTGATAGCTGAAAATACAGCCCAGCTTGAGAGAATGCTTAAAGAACTGAACGCGAAAAGTAGTCAAGTTGGATTAAAAATGAACCAGTTGAAAATGAAATACATGAGATCGGATGTTCTGCCAAGAACCCAAATAACTCTTGGAGGAGAGCAGATCCAAGAGGTTGATAAATATGTTTATTTGGGCCAGGAAGTCAATATGCGCCACGATCAGAAAGGCAAACTGTCGCGCAGAAAAAAAGCTGGATGGTGCGCATTCAATAACATCAAGGACATCCTCCAAGGAAAGATCAGCAAAACAACTCGTGCGAATGTTTGTAACTCAACCGTGCTTCCAGCGATGTTATATGGCAACGAAACATGGTCGCTGACAAAGATTGAAGAACATCAACTGTCTGTCAAACAGAGGGCGGTGGAACGAACATTTTTGGGCATTTCGCTCCACGATCACATCCCCAACAAAATAATTAGGCAGCAGCCTGGAGTGCGAGATGTTGTTGAAAGCAGGGTCAGCAAAATGCGGTGGGCAGGACATGTGGCCTGACTCAGCGACAACAGATGGATCGCAGCTATATCCGAGTGGTATCCGCAAGAACAGAAATGGCCACGCGGTCGGCCTCCAAAGAGGTGGGATGATTTCCTAACAAAGAGATATGGACAAGCATGGTGAAGGATGGCCAGAGCGAGAGAAGATTGGAAGACGTGTTGTGACCGGCTCAGTCTCAACTGATGAAGTCTACGCAGTCTGCGCTTGGAAAATCCTTCAGAATCCCCAGGCAATGTAGGGTCAGCACTGGAGCTCCTATGCCAACATTCCAGTTCTGGCATAGGGAGCATGGCCAGAGAGAAGGCATTGTGGCCATGAGCTACTAATCTACCTTATTCCCAGCTGCCATAATGGCCCCTTGACATAAAATACAATAGCTCTGAGGAGGTGGCATCTGCTGACCTTACGATGGGGTAGCCACAACGGTGATACCCAGATGTGCATTGAACAAATCCTGGCTGGCCCTGTGAATCTGGGGAACAGTTTTTATGATCAAGGTGTCCCTTTAATATATTATTCTCTGGGCATAAAAATGTACATCGAAAAGTTGAAATGGTAAATTTCTTAGAAAGTATTTGAAACAAACTTCAGTAAAATCTGCCTTAATGACCACCTCTGAGTCCACCTGTCACAAGTGCCTACTTACAGAGGCCACAGAACACTGCCACTATCTGGTGTGCAAACCTTTAAATAGAGACCACCTCTGATAAGAGACCACCTTTGCTAACTCCCATGAGTGGTTGCTCTTGGCAGGTTCTACTGTATGTGTGTTGTGTAGCATCTTTTTGCTTTAGATTTTTGGCCTCTTTAGCATCAGATCTCCTAATATCAGACTGTGTGGCTTCAGCCAATGTCTCCCCCTTTTAGTCCCCTAAATTCAGTCTCTGCCTGTTTGGAGCATGAAATTGTACAGCACCAAGGCTCTGATATACTTTAAGCATGTGTTTGAGTGCTTTGCTGGATTGGGACCCAAGAGCTCAGCAGTGTATAGGATAGGGCATCCCCGAGGGGTTATTGAGTACCCTCAACTCCCATTGATTGAAATGGGAGCTGAGGGTACTCAGTACCTCATAGAAGGTGCTCAGCACCTCACAGGATCAAACAATGAGGCCTCAATCCTGCAAACACTTATGCACATGCTTAACCTTAAGCACATGAGTAGCCCCATTGACATCAAAGGGACCACTCACAGGAGAAAAGTTAAGCCCTTACCTAAGTGTTTGCAGGACTGGGGCTTCAAAAGTTGCCTTGTAGTGCTCTCTGCGAGTTAAGGTAATGACACAAGTATACCTGTATATTGATGAGGGACTAGTATTTTCCCTGGGAGCTAGTAATGCCATTTCCTCAGCTACTTCTGCTATGCAGGGAGCAAAGGATTGATCTGGGGAATCCTGCTTGGTAGAATCTAGGCCACTCAGCCAATCTGTATATTGGTTTTGAATTAAATAGTCTTTTGTTTTGGTCTTTTGTTGTTGTTGTTTAGAGCCCAACTGTGTATAGGCACATATTTTTGATTGTACGTAGTATATAGAAAGGAGTATAAATTCAGAGCCTTGATTTTCTAGCCCAGTTACACAGGCAAGACCATTAGTTCAGTGAAACTGATCATCTGGTATTGGTACAAGTAATGATTGACGGTGCTTGCATCCGTGAACAATTCAAGGCTTTCTAAATGTTTTAATTTAATCTGAGAAGCCTTTTTCATAGTTCATGATTGAACTAACAAAAGTTTCTCGCACAAATCATCATTGTTCATTTTGAAACCTTAGTTTCCTTTGCTTTTAACAATGGCAGAGTTACTCGTATGAGAACAATGTAGTAATTAATTATGAGACAAAGAATTTGTCTCCTTCCTAGAAGGCAGTAAGTACATTGTACAGTTTATTCTTCTAATACTTAAAATACTTAAATAAAGAAAGGAGTGTGGGAGGTTCAATGCATGGTATGTCATGACACAACTTGTAAATGCATATATACTTTAAATTCACATAAATCTAAATCATCCCAGAAACAGGGATGGTACGGGACAAGTATTGAAAAAAAATGTTTTCCATTTTCAGTCTTAATCCAACTAATTGTGATGTCCACATTGACTAGAAAGCTGAAGACACCGTTGCTTGCAGCTACAGAGGTTTTTGATTAATTGTAATAGTTCTACGTAATGTATCACAGGTCTTACATTCACACTTTTTGTTACTGTATAAAATATTGTTTTTTTCCAGGGGATTTCATAGTAATAACATCAAATCAATACCTGAGCACGCATTTGTGGGCAATCCGTCACTTATAACAATGTAAGTGGCAGCAGTTTACTTTGGTATTTTTTATATCAAATGTGGAATTAAATATAATATTTCTGTGTGGTTTTCTAACTCTTCTGTCATTCTTATTTTACATGTATAATGTATAGGAGCATAATGTGAGTGGACTAGGTCACCTTTCAGGTCATTCAGCTCTCTTAATACTCACACATTACTTGGAGAGAGAGATCATAATTTTCCATAGTTCTTGACCTTTTACTCAGGCTGCTATTTCTTATAACAGAAACTGGGATCAGGTCTCCTGTTCCAGTACAGGTGTTTCCAGCTGGCCAGTTAGGAGGGTCGGGCAGCATCTGGGCACTATAAGAGGCCTGGTTAGAAGAGACCTTGTGTGTCAGTCAGTCAGGAACGGCAGGAGATGAGAACTGCCAGAGACAGAAGATGTTTCCTGGGAGAAAGCTGAAGCAGCAGCAAGAGGGATTTGTTGGCTAGCATCGCTGAGGGGCTGGAGGACTGAAGGCAGGAGGGGCAGAAGAGGAGGATATCTGCTGGCTCTAAGCTGGAGCCAAGGGCCAGGGGATGCTGAAGGAAATGGGAGCAGCAGAGGGGCTTACCCGCTGATGTCTCATCGCTGGAGCACTGAACCTGAAGGAAAGGGAGGGGGGGAATGAGAGAGCCCAGGGGAGTGAGGGGTAGTCCCCTGGCCAGGATATTCACAGCAGAGAGGCCATGCAAATTCTTGGTGGGATGAGCAGTGCTGCTGCCCTGAAAGAAGGGCTGGGATGGCTGTTCCTGGCAGAGGGATGGAAGAAGACAGATAAGGCGCTTAGCTGTAATGGAAGACACAGGGGTATGGTGAGAACAAGGGGTTGATATGGACTATGTGTGGGGACTTTGGTTAGGGATTATTTGCACTATATTTTGTTAATGAACTGTGACGGACTATAGGACAAGCTTCTGTGGAGTTACTGGAGACCCAAGATAAATAAATAAAAACAGATTTTATTAGCAACTGTAGAAAGAGTGAGAAGAAATTGTGAAATAAAAAGTAAAATAGCTACTCACCTTGATGGATACTAAGGAAAGCTCTGCTATCAGGACCAGAAGAATACTGATTATAGTATTGCAGAAAGAATCCTCTCAGTCTGACAGCTCAGAGTACCAGAAAAGTGTCACAAAGCCCTGTAGTCTGTCTTTTTAAGACCCAGATCTCTGTATTTGTTTACAAAAACACTTCCTTATTTATAGGAAGTCTCACCCTGTGCTTGTCCTACATCATTTCCAAAACCAAGCTAGAAAAAAAACCTATCTGCATTTGCCCCGAAGCTCATTTAAGTCACTGTTACTAGAAACACTTCCTTCTTCCTCATTGTTAAGAGATGCCTTTTGTTTGTAAGTTATTGGACAGAGCTTTTGAGATCATTTGTACATTTTTAAAAAATGAAATATATCTGGAATAGTTGAAGGTCATATTAGCTGTGTCCAGATGTATAAGCTATGAGCCATCCATCACAGATCAAACACAAGAAGAGGGTGAATGTTATTCTTTCAGTTCATAACTTCTGAAATTGAAAGATATGGAAACCTATTCATTGCCCCACCAGAGAAGACCGGCTATTGGTCTATCATATCTCCACTTGCAGAGTCAGGCTCCCTTAGCATCAGGAGTCCAACGGCACAGATCACAAAAGAAAGTAAAACTATCATCTGTATATTTGTAAAACCTCTAATGTCATAGAATCATAGAAATGTAGGGCTGGAAGGGACCTTAAAGTCATCAACTCTAGTCCCTTCCCCTGAGGCAGGACCATAGAGCAAGCCTGACAAGTGTTTGTACAACCTGTTCTGAAAAACCTCCAATGAAAGGGATTCCACAGCCTTCCTTGGAAGCCTTTTCCAGAGCTTACCTATCCGTATAGTTACCAATTCTCCAATTTATAAAATGTGTGGATGACACCAAGCTGGGGGGGGAGTGCAAGCACCTGGGGGCACAGGATCAGAATTCAAAAAGACCTTGATAAACTGGAGAATTGGTCTGAAATCAACAAGATGAAATTCAGCAAAGGCAAGTGCAAAATAGTACAGTTAGGAAGGAAAAATCAAGTGCACAACTACAAAATGGGGAATAAAATGGGGAACTGGCTAGGAGGTAGTACTGCTGAAGAGGATCTGGAGGTTATAGTGGATCACATATTTAATATAAGCCCCAGTGTGATGCAGCTGCAAAAAAGGCTGCTATCATTCTGGGGTGTAGTACCAGGAGTTTTGTACATAAGACGGTGGGTAATTGTTCTGCTGTAGTCGGTATTGGTGAGGCCTCAGTTGGAGTACTGTATCCAGTTTTGGGCTTAGCACCTTAAGAAAGACGTAGACAAATTGGAGAGAGTCCAGACGGGAGTAAAAAACATGATAAAAAGTTTGGAAACCCTGACCTATGAGGACAGGTTAAAAAAACTGGGCATGTTTAGTCTTGAGAAAAGAAGAGAGAGGGGGAACCTGACAACAGTCTTCAAATGTGTTAAGGGTTGTTTTACAGAGGACGATGATCAATTGTTCTCCAAGTCCACTGAAGGTAGGACAAGAAGTAATGGGCTTAATATGCAGCAAAGGAGATTTAGGTTAGATATTGGGAAAAACTGTCTAACTGTAAGGATACTTAAGTCCTGTAACAGGTTACCGAGGGAGATTGCTGAGTCCCTGTTAGGAGTGCTGGAACAATTTGTACAGTGGGATGCTGAGAGTCATTGAACCAAACTGTAAACTTTGTATATGATGGAAACAACTTCAAACCAGGGGGTGCAACAGCACCCCTAGTTCCAGCACCTATAGACCTTATCATTGCATGTTTTTAAGAACAGGTTAGACATACGCCTGTCAGGAATGGTCTAGATCAGGGGTGGGCAAACTACGGCCTGGGGGCTGCATCCGGCCCCCCAGCGATTTTAAACTGGCCCTTGAGCTCCCGCCGGGGAGCAGGGTCGGGGGCTTGCCAACTCCTGGAAGCAGCGGCCTGTTCCCGCTCCGGCTCCTATGCGTAGGGGCAGCCAGGGGGCTCCGCACACTGCCTCCACCTCAAGTGATGGGGCTGCACGCATTGCCTGGCCACGCCTCCGTTTAGGAGCCGAAGGGGGGACATGTGGCTGGTTCTGGGATAAGTGCCGCCGGGAGCCTGCACCTCTGCATCCCAGCCCCCTGCCCCAGCCCTGATCCCCCTCCTGCTCTCCTAACCCCTCGGTCCCAGCCTGGAACGCCCTCCTGCACCCCCAACCCCTCATCCCCAACCCCACCCCAGAGCCCACGCCCCCAGCCAGAGCACTCACCCCCTGCCACACCCCAACCCCCAATTTTATGAGCATTCATGGCCCGCCATACAATTTCCATACCCAGATGTGGCCCTTGGGCCAAAAAGTTTGCCCACCCCTGGTCTCGATATACTTGGTCCTACCTCAGCATGGGGAGAAGGACTAGATGGCATCTTGAGGTCCCTTCCAGCCCTGCATTTCTATGATTCTATGAAATTCCCTTTTCTAGGAATCTATCAATGGTCCATAACCTCATGCCAGTGTAAATTTGTGAGGCAAATGCTACATTTGGGATAAAGAAGGACACACTTTTGTTTTAAAACTAAGACAATGGTGGCTGCTAGAAGGTATTTGGAGCATAGTCTTGATGAAAACGGACATCAAGAATGGGCAGAATGAAAATGAGATGTTCAAAGCTAAAGGAAATATACAATTTATCACATGGATCTCACCACCACATGTGTAGTGTGCTTTGCCTATTTATAATTATTCAGAGTATTATCTTGCATATTAAAATGCCTGTTTTTCCTCTTTTTGCAGTCATTTCTATGACAACCCTATCCAGCTTGTGGGACAGTCAGCTTTTCAACACTTACCAGAACTCAGAACCCTGTATGTTTTACTTCTTTAAAACCTCTTTGTCTCTGAATAACCATTGCACTTCTAAGATTGTCCTGTACTTTCCTTTCAATAATGACACTGTGTCTTTAACTTTAGGACTTTAAATGGTGCTTCACAAATAACTGAGTTTCCTGATTTGACTGGAACTACAAGTCTGGAAAGTTTGTAAGTGTTAGACAAATACCCCACTCAACCCAATAATATTTTTTAGATCTTGACTTGTTTTAAGGATCTATCCTTATGCTAAGCATTTATTTTGTAAGATTTAAATAAAATAAAATAATCTTTGTATTGTTTACTTTTACAGGACACTTACAGGAGCACAGGTCACCTCTCTTCCCACAGTAGCTTGTGATCAGCTACCTAATCTTCAAGTGCTGTATGTTTCAGTAACAGTGATAACACCATGTTAATGCAGGAGTGTAAGGGCTGAACTAAGTGATTTGTGATAGTGGAACAATCCACTTATGATTAACTAGCAGTTGTATAGTACCACTGGTAGCATTGTGCTAGCTAATCTACAGACATGTAAAAAGATGACAGTCTCTTCCCCAGAGAACCCGCAATCTACATGTCAATCAGGATTTCCCTTACATGAAGGAAGGAGACAAACATATTTTATATCATACATTTTTAGGAAAGCATAAAACAACTCATGATACTCCTTAAAAACATCAAAAGAAGGGACATCCAGGACAGATTTGAGACTTGATTTGCATTTACTATCTCTTCTATGGTAGTTTCCTTTAGAATGGTCCAATCTTGGATTCATTACTCAAGCAGATATCCCACTGAAGTGAAAGGGAGATATACATGAGTGAGGACTGCAGATATGCGTCTTTATTATGTACATCTCTTTAGTTTAGTTCTCTACCAGGCATATGTATTTGACTGAAATTTGAAGCAGTCTGTTCCTAGGCTATGTGGGGGTGTAATTTTTATACTAATAAACCAATATGTTATTTTATCATGCAAGTATACCACAGAGTAAGCTTAATCTCTAACAAAAGTAATCAATCTGTCTACTTCTTTGTGAATTGGAAAACAGCACTTTAAGTATTACATCACTATGAATGTATTTGGTATTAGTTCTTTTGGCCAACAGTGAAATAGCACTAATTATAACAAATTATTTGAGCACCAGAAAAATTACATTCAGCTAATGGACTATAAAATTCATTTCTAGAACATTAAGGCCCAATTACAGAGCTTGCACTGATGACAATGAGAATTTTGCATATTGATTATGGTCAATGTATGGCTCATACTAACCTATAAATAAGCTTGGAAGGATTCAATTTTTATCAGTAAGTGTCAGGAAAAATCAATTTCGCCATGCAACTGAAAAAAAATATTTCCATTGATAATCAAAATTTACAGAAAGGCAAAGTAAGAAAAATGTTGCTTGCGAACTTATTAGAGGCTGTCATTAAATAATTATTGTCTAAGATTCCCATAATTTCCTGAAACTATGAAAATTTAAATAGATAAACATTAAAAAAAACTTAAAACCCAAAATTTCATGCAACTGTGATATTTAAATAGATAGACATTGAAAAAATGCTTAAAAATTTCTGTCTGAAAATTGTATGGCTTTTATAGTTAGAAGTATTACCTTAGATCAGTGGTTCTCAAACTAGAGGCGCCACTTGTTCAGGGAAAGCCCCTGGCGGGCGTGGCCAGTTTGTTTACCTGCTGCGTCTGCAGGTTCGGCCGATCGCGGCTCCAACTGGCCGCGGTTCACCGCTCCAGGCCAGTGGGGGCTGCAGAAGGGCGGCCAGCACATCCCTCGGCTCGCGCCACTTCCCGCAGCCCCCATTGGCCTGGAGCAGCAAACCGCAGCCAGTGGGAGCCACAATCGCCCAAACCTGCAGACGCAGCAGGCAAACAAACCGGCCACGCCCGCCAGGGGCTTTCCCTGAACAAGCGGCGGCCCTAGTTTGAGAACCACTGCCTTAGATTACTATAACTGAAAGGTGTTGGGGGGGTAAGAGGGAACTCTCTTTTCCTTTGTTTACTTTGCATTCAACAGCAATTTGTGTGTAGTCAGTTTCATTGTTTTTGCTGTATAATCAGGCCCTGATCCTGCAAAGACATATGCATGTCTTTAACTTACCACACTGAGACGACTGGCCTCAACAGGACTAATCACAGTGCAGAAAATTAAACATATACCTAAGCCTGTGCAGGATCATGACCTTAATCAGTTTCTCCCTTGCTGAAAAGGTCCTTATAAATATCAGCAAAGGAACAGAAAAACCCTTATAAATATTTTAAAAGACTTTTAAGAAACGTGCTCCATCCAAAACTAGAATGTTTTCATTTTTAAAAAAAATTCAAGTTGGCGAGTGTCCTTTTAAGAGGAGAAAACGGAAGTTAATATATGGTAGCATAGGCATAATGTTTACATATATAAGCACAGAATATTTTTCCATACCAACATTTGTTCTTCACATTAGTTTAGAAGCCTTCAACCCACCTGAATCATCCTCTGGCATATGTGACTAGCACAATAAAGGATCTGTTAACAGGACATGTTCAGGCTGTCTTCCCTGGGAGAACAGAATGCATTCATTTATGGTAGCCTCTGCACAAAGTAAAAGAGTAGGATACTAAACCAAAAGTATGCTGTCATATACTTAACTTGTTTTTACAAAGCAAGCATAGAATGCATAGTTGAAATGCCATCTTCAAAACAAATGCAAACAGAATTAAAATGTCTTTTAAGAGAGCAAAACAGATTTGCAATTGCATAGAGATGGGCCAATTTTTAAAAATTAGACTCAGACATGAAAATGTATTACTCCATTAATTGTTAGGGTTAGAAAACAGAGACATTGTATCTACCTATAGATCCAGTCCCATTCTCTTTACACAGGCAGAACGGCTACTGAGGTTGATGTGTTTTTCCCCTGAGCAAAGGAATACAGGATGGGGCTCTATTACTCTGTTTCTTTCTTCTTTTTACAATTTCTGCAAATTACCCTGGCTTGTTTTTGATTAGTTATACTATACTATAAATCAGTCCAGATGTTTCAGTTATTCTGTAATTTGTTGAGTTTTGGCTCAAGTTTTTTCAGCTTTTTTTTTCCTTTGTAGTGATTGATTTCAAAGTTAGTTCTTTTTTTTTTTTTTTTTTTTTTTTTTTTGAAACCACTTCCCTCAGCTAAAGATATAGCAACTCTAAGGGTCACGGGCAAGATTATTTAATTTAAAATGTAGTCTGGAAAGCTGATTAAATTTCAGTATGATTATAACTAGAAAGGTTAGGGTCTTCTCTGTCAAAGTCTAAATAGTCTCATTTAGTAGATTATTTTAAGTAATTAAAATAAGTAGAACAGTTAAATTTTGGTGAACATTTACGTCTGTGATCTAAATCCAGTAACACAGATAAATGTACTTCCAATATCTCTACTCTGACAGAGTCAGAAGTCTACGTTTGGGCCAGGGAATCCTCAAATACAGCAAACAGGAAACAAAAATGCTAATTTTTTATCACAACACCATAAAACTTTACCTCTTTAATACCCTCTCTATTGCAGGGATCTGTCTTACAATCTGCTAGAAGATTTACCCTGTTTTACTGCTTGCAAAAAACTTCAGAAAATGTAAGTATGTGAACAACCATAAAGTGCCTATAAAGGTAAATCTAAATACACAAAGTAGCTTGGAGGTCATTAATTCGGTTACTGCTGACACATTTGGTGATGTCTGACGTAGCCTCAACATGTGTGTCTTCTGATTTAAAATCTGGATCCATAACACACATAAACACTGTCTAAAATTCTCCAAATGTTATGCTCTTTGAAGCCAATGAGAGTCTTATTTCCATTGTAGTGACTTACATCATAATGAAATCTATGAAATCAAGGCCGACACATTTCAGCAGCTGGTTGCCCTGCGTTCTCTGTGAGTATAGCCATAATAGCTATTTACCTTCGTTCTCAGAAACATGGGAGCTTGCACTTTCACAGTACCTGCCCCTAAACATTTGTTTCCATTGTTCCACTTTGATCATTCAGCTCACTAAGTTATATTTGCCAAAGCAAAATAAACATTTTGAAGTTGAGCATTTCCAGCAATGAATTCACAGCTGTAACTGTATAGCTGTAATAGCTGCTGCTCTTAAACATTTCTGAAGATGTGGGAAAGTACTGAGTCAGCCCTAGTACCTATTTGCATGTATACACGATAGTCAACTGTAGAAAGCTGTGTGGTTTTTTTCCTTTGGAAGACAGTATTAAAAAATGGAGCCCAATCCTGCAAATTCTCACTCACATAAGTAGTCCTTCCTCACATGGGCACTCCCACTGAAGTCATTAGGGGCTTGTCCACATTACCCGCTGGGTCGACAGGCAGCGATCGATCCAGCGGGGGTCAATTTATCGCGTCTAGTCTAGATGCGATAAGTTGACCGCCAAGCGCTCTCCCATCAACTTCAGTACTCCACTGGAGCGAGAGGCGCAGGCGGAGTTGATTCTGCCCCTCCCCTCCCCAGTGTAGACCAGATCTAGGAGTGGTGTTCTGAGCACAGATCACTCATGTAAATGTTTGCAGGACCAAGCCCATAGATTGTTTTATAACATAGATTGCAAGGAGCCCATTTTGAAACTGATGTCATTTTCATAATTAATTGACTCTAACACATTTAAAACAGGATGAAAGATATTTCATTATAAGATATACGTGATTCCAATAAATATAGCCTATTGAAAGTATTTGGATGTAACACATACCTTTTGGATATTTAGGCATCCTAATCAAGCGCCCAAAGTCTTCCAAATACATTCAGCGGGTATGTAATTCTCTACTCACTTTTCTTGTAGGGATTTAGCTTGGAACAAAATTGCAGTTATTCACCCCAACGCATTCTCCTCTTTACCATCCCTGATCAAACTGTGAGTATTTACTTATTTAAGTCATTTTTTTCATACTTTTTGTTGCTAAGGCATGCACTATTTATAATTTGGGGGCCTGGTCAGCAGAAATTCTGGTTCTGCAGATTGTGACTCTATGCCTAATCCTTCTGGGCTATTGAACACTCTCTGGATTTTTGCTTTTTCACATCTCCCCCATTCACACAATCTTACAGGAAATAATTTCCACTCATGACTGTATATGAAAACTATGTAACCCTAATGATGCTGGGTGTTTGGAGTGTGTCGGTGTGCCCCACTTTTCTTTTTTTTAGTGTGCTAGCGGTTTTATCCCTTGTAGCTGAGACCAGCAGTGTTTCCAGTTATTTTTAGAATATTTGCAGCATCAGGAATAAGGAATTTGAATCACAGCTAAACAGGGCACTGTCTTATTAATTGTTCTAACTTTGTTTCAGCAATATTAATGTGATACAAAAGTATGCTTTATTAGTAACTGTCACCACTAATAGCATAGTGGTGTAAGCATCAGATGCCCAGTTTTGCAGTCCTCACTCACAATTAGTTCCAGGTCTTCATTAACTTTCTCCTGCCTTCCACTGCACCTGGAACACCTCTTTAAGGAGACTCCCTAGGGCAATGGGTCGCTGGGGAAGTGCTAGTAGTATGGCCACATTGGAGCCACACTGTCCAGGAGCCCGGATAATGAGGGGCACTGGGGACAAAGTGCTTGCACCTCCGTGAGGCTGCCTCATGTGTTTTTCCCAGGATCCACTGCTTTTACAGGCAATCCCCGCCATCTTTCTCTGTGAGTGGGAAAAGCTTCCTTTCCCAATGGAATGACTGAGAGGCAAATCTCTGGAAGGAGAATCCCACATATATCTCTTTCACCGGCAATTAAGGGTTTCCCATGCAGGAGAGAGTGAGCGAGGCCTGAGAAATGGATCAGGGATCCCACTGAGTAATTTTAGCCAGTACATTGCCAAACAATCAGAGAGGCTTACAGACAAATGTCTTTTAACACAGTCAGATGGAGGTCCAATAGTAGCAGAAGACTAGGAGTGAATTCCTGACCCTACTGAAGTCAATGAAAGTTTTGCCATTCACTTGACTAAGACCAGGATTTCACTCCCCGGTATTTAATTATGCTGCTGCTGGCATCTCCCATATTGCTAAACCTGTACCTAGTACTTCCATATGAGCCACTCATTTCCACTAACATTCCAGTAAGCAGCCACCTGGATAGTACCAATTCTGTGTATCCTTGAAAGCGGCGGCAGTTACATGAGCTTCTGACCCACCACTCTCCTTCCTGCCTGTTGATCAAATAAAAAACCAGGGACATTTGTGGGGGAAGGAATGAGGATGGTGGAGAAATGGGAAGAAAAAGGAAGATCTGTGATACAGTACCGTAAAGGGCAGTCACAGCCTCTTCTCTGACTTCAGCTCTTATCTCTCCCTACTTTCTTACCCAGGCCACTCACCCTCATTCACTCACACCCCCATTACTTCACTCACCCACAGTCAACTCTACCAACCCCAATCATCCCCCTTCAGTTCAGACCCCCTCTCTTCAAGGCCCCACAGTTTCTTCCTCTAATCCCGCCCCCTCATCCCGGAAGCCCCCTTCCACCATCCTCTCACCTAACCCCACTCGGCTGAGAATCCCCCACATTCACATACTGTTCTACCCAACTTTCCCACAACTCAGACCTCCAGCAGGTCTCATCCCCCTCCCCCTCGCGCACCACTCTCTCAGAACTCCCCACTGTAGCTCTAAACCCGTCCCCCACCCACCTGACTTGCCTCAGACTCAACAGACATATACACCCCAGCTCCACAGAGACCACTCTCCATCTCACTTGTCTCAGAACCTAACCCATCCCACTTAATGTCGCTCAAAACCCATCCCTATGTATTGCTAGATCTGGAGAAGCAGGGGCAGAGGCAGAAGGGACAGACTGTGGCTGGTATAAGTGCTGAAAGCCACAGAACTTGCCTCTGTGGGGATAACCTGAATTAGCTGTTGAAATCCCTACACTGATGGGCTCCTTTCTGCAGCCTGAAGCCTTGCTGACAGCCACCTCCCCAGGCCAGCAGGTGTACTACAACCACTGAGTCCTCCAGCCACACCAAGAGCTCCCCCGTGGCACCAGCCGGTACTGCACCTTGCGTAGCACTATCACATGGCTGTACTGCCCCGTGTCTATAGCATCGCTGCCAGACAGCTTCTTTCATGTGACAATGGTAAATAATCACAGGTCCACTTTCTAACCCAGAATAAGGTACTTTATTAGAAGAAAGAAAATAGTGTTCTTGCTAAAGCTCATACTCCCTCTCTGCTTCATGTGGAGCGTCTGCCTAGAATCTCCTATGGCTTGGCTTGGTTTTAAAGAAAAAGTACATGTGTTCTCATAATCCCTAGTAACCAGCCAGTCCTTCTCAAAGGGGTTAAAAAAATGTTCCCTTTGGTTCTAGTTGGGAACGAGCTCTCACTTGGCAATGTACAGTTTCAGAGAACAGTCAATTCATTTTTAATTGATTACCTGTTCTCTAAAACTGGTGCCATGAGTGCACAGAGTCGGGTCTTGGTAATAATTAACCCACAGCAGGTACTACTGAGCAAAATGCTACCATGGTCTAGCCCCATATTCTGCTGGGAAAATGGGTGTATATTTGTGAAGAATGCTGCAGATCTTCTCTGCTGACTGGGGGCCTTATTTAGTTTAATAATATTTGGTGAGGTTAAATTAATTTATTTAAAAAACATTTTTAGTGCTGAAAAAAACCCATGTAAGCTGATTTTTATTTGCTATTATGCAGGGATCTGTCATCCAACCTTTTGTCCTCTTTTCCTGTGACTGGGCTACATGGTTTAACTCATTTAAAATTAACAGGAAATCATGACCTACAAAGTTTGATATCATCTGAAAATTTTCCAGAACTCAAGTGAGTATGTCATTAAGACTAATAAACCACATTTGTGTTCATGTGCAATATAAGGTGTGTCACTGTGTAATGTACATTGCTTCATACTGGAAGGCTTTGATCTGCAGTATTAAAACTAAAACAAATATGATAAAAATATGATAGACTACTTTTATTATACTCACTTTTAACTGAAGAAACTACAATGGGCTTTGAAATATTAACCCCAGTAGCTGCTTAGTATGATCCACATCTGCTTCCTGGCAATACATTTCAAAAGCTGTTAAAATTATATTGCTAGCAGTTTAATGCTCGTCTTCCACTGACTGCAGTTACATAACTCCCATTAAATTTAATGGGAACTAAGTAGATACTGAGGAGAAAATATGCTTTTTAATGTACCAAAATACTTGACAATACTCATTTAAAGCAGCAATAAACAGTTTTCTCTCAGATCATTTGGTTAAATCTTAAAGTTCAAATAAGTAGTTTGTTGTTGTTATTACTCAGCCCCTTAATCCTGTAGAATGTTTTCGACTGGACATTGTGTGATATAGGAAGGAAGTGGTTTTAGTGATTATTCACAGCTCTGGATGACCTTGGGTAAGTCACATACAACCTTTGAAGTTATTGGGAGTTTTGCCACTGACTTCATTTTGATTAGGATTGGGCCCTAACTCATTCTGTGCCTCAGTTTACCCATCTGTAGTAATTATTATATAGACAGGGATGTTGTAAGCCAATGGCCCAATCCTGTGAAAACTCACACACATGCTTAACTTTACTACCATGGGTACTCATATTTGGGACTATTCAATGAACTTAATAAACTTAACTTAATAAATGTAATCATGTGTGTAAGTATTGGCAGGATTGAGGCCTAATTGCTTCATGTTCAAGTTTTTTGACATCCTCAGCTAAAAGGTGCTAAGTATAAATTTATTATTATTATTATTTTATACACCTGTAAATATGCCATGACATGCCGGTATAAGAAAGAGGACATGGAATGTTCCTAGTGTAGCTGATTGCTGGACTGATGAAATCATAATTGTACTTAATTCTATTTTAAATATGGTTTTAGAAACGATGCACTCCTCCTAAATGAAAATCAAGTACTTTGCTGAAAATACAACTAAATTATCTATGAAAATTAAATAAATTGACAAGGAAGTGCCAAGTAATCCTTACATTTTTTGCAAAAACAGTGCCAAAAGGGTCTATTCTTCCTTCAAGGAACATATCTAACAAGAGTTGGGTGCATGCAGCCAGTAAAGAACAGAGGTGAAATGCTGGCTCCATTCAAATCCATTGGAGTTTTGCCATTGACTTCAGTGGGGCCAGGATTTCACCGGAGAACTTTAAAATGACTATTCAAAGCACTGAACATGAACAGAGAACGAGCACAAAGTTTCTTGAATGGTGGTGTTAGACATCATTTGCAAAGCTAAGGACCAAATTCGTGGAAAGAGCTCCCAGCTCAGCTAAATGGCCCATTTGCTCACGAATACAGAGAAACATCTTGGGGCTGAGAGGTGGAATCCTTAGCTCCACTTCCAGTAATGGCACAACAATTATCACCTAGCCAAGTTCACTATAGCATGGAGAAAGAACAAACGTTGGCCACTTCTCCTTCCCTCTGTCGCTGTGGGGTTTGGTTCAGTGGTTTGGCATTACTCACAACTCACTGGCCATCTCCCCTGGACTACTCACAAATTACCATTCCCATTCACTGACCATCTCCCACCTTATAGTGTGAAAAGCTAGAATTCTCCCTGCAAGGACTCTCTGCTCCTTAAATCATTCACATAGAAGAAAGGAGGCTTACCATGGGCATGAACCCAGTAAGCAGAAGAGGCCCAGTATATGAATTCTACCTAAAATTGTGAATTTTTAAGAGTCAAATATTTTATTTTGACAGTTAAAATCTACTCTTCACCCAGCTTTTTATCTGTTTAAAGTTAAACTGCCAGCAGCAGCTAAACCCCAAAGATGTAAAAGAGATTTATGTTCTCCAGCAAGTAGCAGTCAGTCATTCTGCCTTTAAAGTAAAAGGAATGGGTCCAGGTGTTTGTTTTGAAGCATAAAGTTGAATCTCTGGTGTGATGTGATGTGGGTCAGTTCCAATTTTTATGTTAGTTTTGCATTTTTTAGTTATCTTTGAATTTTTTTAGACAGTTTTTGCAAGAAGGTTCATTAGAAGGTGATAAGAAAGAGGTTCCTTTGTGACCAGAAGAAGCTGATGTCTATCAGCTCAGGAGAAATTGATCCTGGCTGTGTTACAAACTATTTTTGGATCTACTAATTGACCGTCTGGCCATATACTTTCTAAATTGCTTAATGGACAGGATTTTCCAGACTAACATTTATTGCAAGAGGAAGATCTTCATTTTTTGAGATTATTTAATTTAAACCCATTGTAACTCTGGAAAATAGGGCCTTGTTTAGGTTTGTCAAAGGGATTCTGGGAGGACCTACAAAGGGCATGAGAAACAGAAGCCATGCCCTTTGAAGAGTGGTAACTGAGAAGGCTTGGGCACCTGGCCACATTATCTAGAAGCCATGAACCATTGCAGTGCTTGAGGCCCACATGTCTTCCCCCATGACTGGCCATCAGAGGGGCAGGAATCCGGCAACATCTGAAGACTTGTCACCACCAAGCATATAAAGGAAGTGTCCTAGTCAGCTATTGAGTCCATTACGATTAATCAGCGGAGCTGAGAAACCCACCTGCTGATCCTTTCGGTAACAGGCTCAACCTCTTCCAAAGCAGCACAAAGCCACAAGAATCCCAACAGCCATCTTGCAAAAGGATGGACTTTTTATTTTATGTATCTATTTTTTGTCAGCAGAGGGACACTTCTGGGCTGACTCAATAGACTTGCATTTTTTTTTAACCCTGTAGGTGACTGATTGTGAGTGAAAGAGCATGTGTGCATGCATGCACCCAGGCATGAGCCCACACAGAAGTATCTCTGGTTAAAACCCACAGAGTTTAGTTGAGGACAGCACCTAAGGAAGTCATTTCTGAAACATTTAATGACAGCCTTAACTGGATAATCTCACTTTTTTAAAAGATCACATACTTGGAAATTTCATGGGGTTGGGATTTTATGTTTAAGTCGTAGGAAATCATTATCTTCACATAAAGTTCTCAATTAAAACTTTATTATCCTGAACTTTATTGGAATGTTTTAAAATATCTTATGCAAATGTTTATATTGTGGACAGGCTTAAGGATTGCTATTGCTTCCACCTCACCATGGAAATCTGAACAAGTAGCTCATTAGTTGGCATTTAAATTGTAATTTAAACATTAGCTTTAGCTTGGGGTTTGGTTTGTCCCTCCCCGTTTGCCAAGCCTTTGGCTAGAGTGCAAGTTTAGCTCTGATTGGCATTAGGCCCTATGATTTGGGCTGATTGCTTTGTAAATGGCCACCTCCCCAGATTGCTATTTAGAGGTTGTATAGGAATTGTTTGCTCTATTGAGTTTGATTAATCTGATAAGAAGATTTACCTGATAATTTGATATGAACCCATTTTATTTCCATTTGTGTTATGTTTAATTAGAGTAATTTTAGCAATGCGTTTTTTATTGTTTTTAGTTACTGTTAGGCACTAATTAACAGTTACAACTGGAAAACTGTGTTGGATCAAATATTTATTTATCAGAGGTAACAGTGTAATTAGCAGAGATAATCCATCTACTTGTGGGCCATACAGTATAAGTACCTACAGTTTTTCTCAACCCCTTTCAGAATTTGCCCTATAATGTCCAAACAAAATAGAATTCAAAATGTACAAGAGACCTGGAATTTGTATAACAGTAAAAAGAATGAAAAACCCATTGACTAAAACCTGGTTGAGCGTCAGGAATACCAGTGCTCTGAAAGGTGTTAAGGATGCCAGTGCCCCTTGACAGATGTACACATGATAATTAAGGTAGCAAAACAGTTTCCATTGTAACGACCTATTTTCACATGTTCTTAACTTTCCAAATCATTAACCATTCAGTTTAGAATTCTCCATTCCTGTTCTCCGCTCAGAGATGAACCCCCTTCATTTTACAGTGGAGATGGGAGAAGTTTGAATCTGGATCCAAAATTCAGTCTCTTAACTTCCCGCAAATTTGTGGGGGTTGTGCACTGAGATATGAGTTTTGCCTGTTATGCAGGTAGGATTCAGCTAGGATATTTGGATCTCTTTCTAAAAGAAAAAACTAAGAAAATTACATGGAGAAAACTCAGTGAGTTAAAACAGTTAAAATTACTGAAAGTCAGAAAATTAAAATATGGTTCTGACAGCAACATTCACTCAACTGCATTGAACGTCTGTTCCTGCTTTATTAAATCTACAGCTTAATATATTACTAAATATGTTATAAAATCTCCATAACAAAATATATAGAATGTGTGCAATGTGTCTGAATTAAATTTGGTCTTGGAACCATTTGCATTTTCTAATTTTTTGTAAATTTAACTGTGCATCCCAAACTCTGCATTAACAAGGTTTTTTTCAAAAATGTGTGGCTGTTTTCACTTTCAGTTAGTTATTTAATTGGAGTTCATTTTTCTCTATATTAACATAGTGATGAGGTATAATACATTAAGTACTGTAACAAGTGTAACTGCATATTTTGTTTGTTAATGTGCAGGATCATAGAAATGCCTTATGCTTACCAGTGCTGTGCATTTGGAACTTGTGAAAGCCACTACAAAATCTCCAGCCAGTGGAACAAAGATGAGAACAGCAGTGCTGATGATTTTCATAAGAAAGATTCTGGAATGTTACACATTCAAGGTAAGTAGCTTAATGTCACTCTTCGGCTTTGGAACCTACTTTATGGCCCAGGACACCCTCCTTATATCGATGAGAATTTTGTCCCCCCCTTTTCGCCAAGCCTTTGGCTAGAGTGCAAGTTTAGCTCTGATTGGCATTAGGCCCTATGATTTGGGCTGATCGCTTTGTAAATGGCCACCTCCCCAGATTGCTATTTAGAGGTTGTATAGGAATTGTTTGCTCTATTGAGTTTTATGGTAGTGAGATGTAGCTTTCAAAGTCTAAACAAGAGTTTATTTATAATATCCTTTTAAAGGGACTTTTTCAAGATGGATCCTCACACTGGAGGCAAAAATCATCCTCTTAATTCAGAGTGGGTGACATGGTGCTGGTCTGTCATCCTACACAATAGAGAACCTGCATTTGCAAAGAAAGATAGTTCAGAGCTGGACTGTCACAAGTTGCTGCTGATCTTAACAGTAGCACCATGTGTTCTGGGCTAGCAAGCGCTGCTCGTAGCAGCGGTACAAGCTTGGGAGTGGGATAGGGTTGCCATTGCCAACTTTCTAATTTCACAAAACCAAAAGCCCTTGCCCCGCTTCCTGCCCCGCCCCACCTCTGCCCTGCCCCTTCTGAGGCCCTGCCCCCATTCACTCAATCTCCCCTCCCTCTGTCACTCGCTCTCCCCCACCCTCACTCCCTCATTTTCACTGGGCTGAGGCAAGGGTTTGGGGTGTGGGAGGAGCTGAGGGCTCCACCTGGGGGTGCGGACTCCTGGGTGGGGCCAGAAATGAAGGGTTCAAGAGTGCGGGAGGGGGCACTTGGGGCAGGGGCAGCACGCAGAGCCCCCCTGGCCGCCCCTGCACCTAAGAGCTGGGGAGGGGGACGACAACACATGCCAGCCGCTTCTGGGTGCCGTGCGGAGCCAGGTAGAGAGCCTGTCAGACTTTTAACGGCCCGGTCAGCAGTGCTGACCAGAGCCACCAGGGCTCCTTTGCGACCGGGCATTCTGGTCAAAACTGAACACCTGGCAACCCTAGAGTGGGATAGAAGACACATAGCCCATTGGGATTGTAAAATGTGGTGAGCTACATGGCATGAAAGCCTGTGGCTTCTCCTAGCTCTCCCTAGGTGCCAGGGAGAGATTCTGACCTCCAGTGGCTGGAGGGGTTAGAGACTCACAGTACCCTCTTCTCCTGCAGCACTGGGTTTGTTACTGCAGAGACACATGTGCACATTACACCCTCCTGCTGATGTCCATCCCATCTCTATTCTTGTGAGCCAGCAAAAGGCTCAAATCTAACAAGAACTTTTTTCATCAAAGGCCCAGGGATTAGGGCCAGCAGGAACTGAAACTGACAAGAATGGAGCCAGAAGCTGGTACAATGTGGACACATGTTCGGGTGATCACAACATCCAGGGTTATTTGTCGGTGAATTGGCACAACTCTGGAGCTGATATTTAACACTCTTCCAGGCAATCCTCATAGTGCAAATTAGGTAATTAGGGGGATGCCTTTTTAACTGTAATTATTTTCAAAGAAGTGGTGATTTGATCTATCCACCCCAAGTAATATAAAATCAAATGGGACCAGTGTCTACTATTGCTTGGAAATTTGCAGGCAAAGAGAGAGCAAGACCAGGCCTTAAAGTAACTTATCACAGCCATTTCCCTATATTCACACAAAGGAACTTAGTCTCAATCTAAAGTGTCAGGGATTTTCTCCCGCAGATGAACGTGACTTTGAGGATTTTCTGCTTGACTTTGAAGAAGATTTGAAAGTCCATCATTTGGTGCAATGCTCACCCTCTCCAGGTATGGAACTGCCAGGCAAATAAGAGACCTGACAAAGTTTCCCTTGATGTCTGAAACAAAGAACTGCTAAGCTGTCCCTAGAAGTAACTTCTGATCCATTTCAATGAAATTGCACCATATTTTGCAGTAATTTTGGTGGGACCGAATTGTATTAGCCCACAATATAAGATTGAAGCCCATGAAACTGTTTAACTACAATACATTGGCTTCTGTGACTGCTAAACCAAGAATTTCTCTCTGTATCCTTAGATAGGTCTTATCCCTCCCTTTGGCATAACAGATCTGTGATCTCAAGTCATTAGTTTCTCTGTCCATCAAGAAAAAGATGATGATAGACCAGATTCTGTGCTTAGGCACTCTAGTGTAAATCTGGAATAATTCCGTTGAAGCCAGTTGAGTGACTCCAGTTTTACACTACTGTAATAGTGCAGTTTGGTCTAATGTCTGGGTCAGAGGCAAATATCACTTATATTGCCCTGAACAGACATTCTCTACCAAATGATTCCTCAATATTAGCATTGCCTCTCTAGAACAGTGTTTCCCAACCTGAGGTGTTGTAGATGGGAGAAGTGGAAACAGAAAAAAATTGTATGATGCCACTTCCCCTAAATGCTTCCTTTGCTACAAGGAAAGCAGCAGGTGTCTCCTGGAAAGTCTCTCCCTGCTCCAGTGCCAGCCCCCCAATGTATCTGGCCATGGACATAGCTTCCCTGTACATGAGAGGCCCCTGTACCACCCCAGGCTTATCTTCTCTAAGAGCCTAGCTACTCTCAGAACACCCAGCTCAGGGAAGAGAGAGAGAGAATGGATATTAAAAAGGGACGGAGAGGTACCTGTTCTGGGTCATGACGGACTGAGGAGACAGGAAATGCCCATCCTCCAGTCTTTCTGGGAAGCACCAACAAAAGAAGGTTGGAAGCCACTGCATAGCAGTGGGTGCTGGAGAAGGTGCATATTTCTTCTCCCTGTGGTTAGAAGAGACATGAAAATTAGGCAGGGTTTCAAATGTTGCAAATTAATCCTTCACTCTCACATATTTCCTCTTCCCATTTCTCTTTCTTGTCCTTGCAGGCCCCTTCAAACCATGTGACCATCTGTTTGGTAGTTGGCTAATCAGAATTGGAGTGTGGACCATAGTAGGTTTGGCATTTATTTGCAATGCACTGTTAACTGCAACAGTCTTCAAATCTCCATTGTATATTTCCTCTATAAAACTTTTAATTGGACTGATAGCCATTGTAAACATGCTAATGGGTCTGTCCAGTGGTGTATTGGCCAGCATGGATGCATTAACCTTTGGCAGCTTTGCTCAATATGGTGCTTGGTGGGAAAGTGGAGTTGGTTGCCAAGTCACTGGCCTTCTGTCCATTTTTGCTTCAGAGACTTCCATTTTCCTCCTTACCCTGGCAGCACTCGAACGTGGGTTCTCCGTAAAGTATGCTACAAAGTTTGAAACAAAATCCTCTCTTGCTAGTGTGAAAATAGCCATTTTCTTTTGCTTTATGTTGGCACTGATAATTGCAGTGGTACCACTTCTCAGTGAGCGTCAATATGGGGTGTCTCCGCTCTGTTTACCTTTGCCATTTGGGAAACCCAGCTCGATGGGCTTCATGGTAGCACTGGTCTTGTTAAACTCTCTGTGCTTTCTGGTAATGACTGTTGCCTATACAAAACTGTACTGTAGTTTGGAGAAGGGAGAACTAGACAATATTTGGGACTGTTCTATGATCAAGCACATAGCATTATTACTTTTTACTAATTGCATTCTTTATTGCCCTGTGGCCTTTTTATCTTTTTCCTCTTTACTAAACCTCACTTTTATTAGCCCAGAAGTGATTAAATCAATACTTCTAGTGATTGTCCCACTGCCCGCATGTCTAAACCCACTTCTTTATATCCTTTTCAATCCACATTTTAAGGAAGATCTGGGAAGTCTCAGAAAGCAAACTTTGTTATGGAGCAGATCAAAACATACAAGTCTGATCTCTGTTAATTCAGAAGATGTAGAGAAACAGTCCTGTGACTCAACACAAGCCCTGGTAACCTTTGCAAGTGCCAGCATATCATATGACGTGCCTACCAGCAACTCACTAATGCCATCATCTTATCAAACGACAGAAAGCTGTAATCTTTCATCAGTAGCATTCGTTCCATGTCACTAGTTTCAGGGGCAAAAACAAAAGTATGTGTGTTTACACATTTTTCAAGCCCAAATGTAAGAGTGGGTGTGTGTACACGTGCTGAAGGGTGGTGTCAAAGGTGCTCTTGATTACAGTTGCATGCAACTAAACAAACCAGTTAATAACAAAGAAAACAAGCAGCAGGCTGAAATCCTAACACATGAATCTTGTCAGCCTGCTTAGGAAATCTCAAAACCAATCTTGTTTGGGATGAAGAGGAAGCCTGAAAGCTGCTAGCATGTATACAGTTGGTTCGGTTTTTCTCTTAGAGAGATGCCAGTCAGAAAAGGCATCTGACAGTCAAGAGCAAAAATAATATATTGAAGAGGTGAATTTTCTTGGAGGCATTGCCATTGTTTTAATTAACTGAGCGTGTTGAGGTACAGAATTTAAAATTTAGGAACAGATTGCTCCCCAGATGGGATAGGTCAAGTTCCCTCAGTGCTTTTTTAATGATATGATTGTTTTTTAAAAATACCTGTCTATGGCTTTGATTCAGCAAGGTATTTAAGCATGTGCCTGACTTCAAACACATGAGCAAGCCCATTGAAGTCCAACAAAGTTTATGGAAAATAGATCTTGTCAAAGTAACTTGATATCATTTTTGATGAGTTTGCAAGTTTGGTTGATAAAGATAATAGTGTTGATGTAATATACTTACTCTTGTAAGGCATTTGACTTGGTACTACACAACATTTTGATTATGAAACTAGAACCCTAAAAAATATCTATGGCCAAAAGGGTAATGCAATCCTTGGATGTATAAGTAAGAGAGTATCAAGTAGGAGTAGAGAGGTTATCTTACCTCTGTATTTGGCACTGATGTGACCAATACTGAAATACTGTGTCCAGTTCAAAAAGGGTGTTGAAAATTTACCAAGGGTTGTGGTGGATTCTCCATCAATGGAAATCATTAAATTAAGATTGGATGATTTTCTACAAGAGATGGTTGAGTTCAATTACAATTATTGGACTTGAAGGAGGAATTAATTCAGGAGGTTTTGTGGCCTGTGCTACAGAGGAGGTCAGACAAGATGATCACAATGGTCCCTTCTGATCTTAAGTTCTATGAATCTATGAATCCCTTGCTGAATCAAGGCCTATGAAGTTGTGTATCTCAGAACCATCACAATTAGAGAGGAAAGCCCCCTGGTACTTTGCCCTTTCTATTTTAAAGAGTTCCAGGCAATGGCTCCCATTGTTTCCTTCTGACACTAGCACTTACCTTGACTAAACTATATTTGGGAGTTCTTTCAATCTCATTTTCTCATAGATGTCACCTTTCCTTTCATGAGCTGATCAAATAGCAATGTCCTATGCATGGATTCAGATTTTGTTTTATTTTTTAAAAAATGTTCTCTGAGCAACAACGTTTAATGGTCCAGTACCTGCTTCTTAGTTTAAAGGCCACTCCACTCTCCAGGTGGATAAAACTGCATTTGGACAACAATACCTAGCTTAGCTGAGCCCAAATAATTAAGATGATCTATTACAGATGGTCTCTGATTTTCATATGTTACATATGTAACTTCCTGGCACCCGAAGGATAGATTTTCATGATGAAAATCTGTTGCAAGCTGTGGACACACCGAGAAATGCCAGTGTGAATGAAGAAAAAATATTGTTTAGTTTTGAAGCTACAGATGGCATCAGCTGACTTTGGCGGACATGTGCATCCTGGGAAAAAATGAACAAATGCAGAAATTATGTCTGGTAAAGCTGGCTGCATGGTTATCTTAACCCTCTATCTCTTGGGGCTTTCGAAGCAGCACAGTATACAGCTGGAGGATGATTCCCGAAACCACTTTGGATTAAACGGAGTATCAGTCAACCACTGCACAATACTTATTATCATGTTTATTTAGCTTTATTTTAACTGGGGTCCATCTGTGCTGCACTGTTTAATGTCGGTGAAATTTCTCCTTGGTTTGCAATGTTTAAAAAGTTGGTAAAATGATTTGAGAAGCAAAATAATGTTATAAGTTTAAAGAATAGTTAAAGAAAGTTACTTTTATCAGAACTTTCATAGCTTGCAGAAAGTCCAAAACAAAAGGCTACTATGGGTCTTTTATTTTTATAAGCGATTTTTGAAATATTTTGATCAGATATTTTAACTTGAAATTGTTAAAATTCGTTTGTTTGGTTTTTTTAAATTGTAAATATAGAACTGTATTTATTGCTACAATAAAATACAACCACACTAAAGGGCATGAGAAAAAGCCATGTACAGTTTCATACTGATATTTGCTATATTTTCTATTGTCTGCTCATATATTTTACTAAATTCACCATCTGTATATATTATATGTAAATGTGTAGCGATTGTAAATAGATTATGTACTTTCTTTTCTATCGGTTGTTCCAATATATGTAATTTGTAATAAAATTTGTGACTAAACAGAAAAAGGCATTTCATCAGGGTCTAGTTCACCAGAATAAGATCTCTGAGGTATGTCTACACTGCAATAAAACTCCCGTAGCTGGCCTATGTCAACTATCTCAGGCTTGTGGGGCTCGGGCTATAAAACTGCAGCGTAGACATACCCTGAGGTTCTAACCAGAGCTTACATTATAGGTGATTTCTATCCTGTTAGGGGTCCAGGAGAGCACCACAAATCTAGAATAGTATTTTATTTCAACACAGACCAAGCCTCTTTACCTAATATTCTCCCTTATCTATCAGTCTGAAGCCAGGAATCTTTTACCCTGACTATCTTGTATCTACATTCTCTTCTCTATTTTGCATGGGACAGCTCAAAGCTATTCTGTACCCCCCACACACACACCCCACCCCACCCCACATTTCAATAACAAAACATAGGTTTGAGCAGCCCAGGTTACACTTCTGGTTAAAGCCCGGATGACTGAATAAGAGGGAGACAGTGGCAGGGAATCATAGCCCAGTATAGAGAGCAAGTCTGAATTCATTGTCAGGCTGATTGAGGAGGACCCCAGAAGACGTGCCAGCACTGGGACACACACTAGTGATTAGGAACAGTGCTGGGTGATTATCAATTATTATTATTATTATTATTATTGGCAAATAATTTAGCTGCCCAAAACTTCAGTTTCAGTCAACCCAAAACTTCAAGTTTTGGCCGAACTGAAAAATGAAAACATTTCAGCAATGTCAAAAAGAAAAATTTTGTTTTATTCTTATTTCAGGCATTTGTCAAAAGCCAAGGAGGATTCACAAAATGGCTGGGGAGGAAAGGAAGTGGCAGAAACTTCTTTTACAACCTTTAGCCCAGTGGGTCAGGCACTCACCCAGGATGTGGGAGACCCAGGTTCAATTGCCCCCTCTGCCTGATCTGACACAAAGGTTCTCCTGCCTTTCAGGAGAGAGCCCTAACCACTGAGCAATGGGATAGTCTGATATGAAGGGCGAGAGCTTCCACAGTCTCTCCTGTTCCACTTTGTATAAATAAGCAGTGAGACAGGGAGTTGAACTTGTGTCACCCACATCCTGGGTGAGTCTTCCTTCTTCTCTCCCGTGCCTCAACGACTGTTCATTCTCATGACAGTGGCAATTCAATCAGTTTCAGTTTATCTTGACTCAACTTTTTTTTCAATTTTTCGGTTCACCAAAAATTTGGAAAAAGCTTTTCAGTTCAACTCTAAACGATTTTTTTTCAGACCTGCAGGCAGATGTAAAAAAGTACATTTTACAGTATTCACCAAGCTCTAACTAGGAACCACTGCACAAAATAGTTGTGCGCACTTGGCTTCTCAGGTGTATTGATGTTGGGCTGAATAAAAGTGGAATACAGGCAGCAAGAAGAGACATACAAGGAGAAGGACAGAAAAGCGAAAAGAGGACAGACTAGAAGGAATAGAAGAAGGCAATGTATCAGAAGAGACATAACACTGAGTAAGAGAATTAGGGAGCTTGAGAATATTCTGGCAGGCACTTGGCCCATGTGCGAGGCAGCTACAAAATCAGATTTTAGAATTGCAGGTGCTAGGCATAAATGACAGAAAAATGAAAAGCAACTCTAGTGTTGGTAATATCAGCGAGTTCGGCCAGGAAAGCTCACAAAGAAATGAAGCTTGAGGAGGGATTTGAAGGCAGAGAGTCAGGTTGTGTGGGGGACAGGATCAGGAAGGAGGGGGCACAAGAAAAAGGTAGAATTCTTTTTGGGAGATGAAAACCCGAGGCATGACAAAGTGGATTGAGGTGGCAGAACTCAGGGCATAAATCAAGGAGGAGGGGACTTCAAGGGACAAGAAGTAGATGGAAGCAGAGTTGTGCAGAGTATGAAGGTGAAGCTGGGGTGACCAGATAGCAAGTGTAAAAAATGGAGATGGGATGGGGGAGTAATAGGCACCCATATAAGACAAAGCCCTGAATATCAGGACTGTCCTTATACAATCGGGTCATCTGGTCACCTTAGGTGAGGCTGAGGTGTTTGAATTTGATGTAGGAGATTGGAAGGCAACGTAGTGATTTAGGAAGGGGATGAAAACGGTCAGCTCAGCAAGTAAGGAAGAAAGTTTTAGCTACGTCATGTTGAGGGGGATCGATGTGAGAATCATGGAAGCTAAAAAAGAGGGAGAGGTTGCAATAGTTGAAGTTGGATGTACGAATGCATAGGTCACAATTTAGCTGTTGGGACGGAAAAGAAGGGATGGATTTTGGAGATGTTACAGAGGGAAAACAGGAGAGGATTGGATGAAAGTGTGGGAGAGGAGGAAAAGAAAAAGGAGCCAAAAATGACTCCAAGGTTTTTTTCCAGGTTAACTGGGAGGATGGGGGTGGTATTATTTCTGCTTTTGTTGTACTACCACTTAGGGGTTCCAGTCAGGGATCAGAGCCTCATTGTGCTAGGCACTGTGCACACATGTAACAAAAAGATGGCCTGTGCCCTGAAGAGTTCACAATCCAAGTACGCTGAAATTATCAGCGATAGCAAAGGAAGGGTATTATAGGGAGGAACTGCAGTTTTATCACATTATTATTAATCATTTATACAGTGGTAGCCCCTACAGGCCTCCCCCAATTCTAGCCCCAATGTGATAGACACTATATTAAGTTTGAGTTGGTGGGTGGACACCCAGGCAGAGTTGAGAGAAAGCTACAGATGTGTGATTGAACAAGGAGAGTGGGCGGTTAGCACAGAGATGGAAAGGAAAGCCAGCAGAGAGGATGTAGTCAGCCATGGGAAAGGAGAAGAGGGACAAGGACTGAGTCTAAAGGACATTGCTGGAGAGAGAAAACAATGGGGAGGAGAAGCCCCAAGAAAGAAGTTGCATGAAAAGTACCATAGGATTCAATATGGAAACCCAAACACAGGACTCACAAGGCAGTCATAGCTCTTACCTAGGCCGAGTCTGGATATCAAGTTGTGTTGCAGCCCGCTCTGATCTGGAGCTCTGGTTGCATTTTTGTTCCTGCTGCCCTGCTAGTACCTTTCCATCCAGACTTCTGCAACCAAGTAGCCTGCATGTAGTATCCTATGAAACAGCCATTAACCACGTATAAGTTCTAAATATTATAACCACCCACCATCCCTCTTTTGTTTTTGGACATTCAGCTTTACAATATTTGACATCAGAGAGTAGTTCAGTGATATTCTCTATGTGTTGTCTGGAGAATTGGGACAACTGTTAGGGGGCTTATTCCTTCACCCACTTACTTCCTTGGTCCTTCTCGCATGAACAGAGAGCAACAATACCCGAAGTCCAAAGGTGCAAACAATTCGATGTTTATTGGGGTGAACTTCCAGCAAGCATGATTCCAGTTTCCTTACTTAGTGTCTCCCATCCCAGCTCTGACACCACAAAGCCTTACACCTGTGTCCCTGATCCCATTCCTGCCCTTAGCCAAACATGATTCCAATTTCCCACACACACCCACCCCCTCTTCCTGATTGACGGCAGACTATAGCTAAGCAGACTATATAGTAAAACTTGAGTTCTGCTTAGCTATACCTTAACCAATCATTTTCCTGAAATTTAACTAACCAATCCTAACATATTGTAACATGATTATGTAACCAATTATATCCCACCACCTTAATTAGTTTACACCCAGCAAAATTAGTTATACAGCAGACAGGAACAATCACAGAACCAGACAGAGATTATACAGACAAACAACAGCAAAGTGGGAACTATAATGACAAAACAATACAGAAGTGAGGATTTCACATCCCAGCTATTGATAAATGAGTTCTTGCCAGACAGGATGTCTGTCTAAGTTTCCTTTTACATTTTCTAGGCACTTCCCTTTCTCTGGAGGTGATAGGCACTATCAGGACAGGACTGTATTCCTAACAGCCCAATAGCACCTTCTTTCAAGGTGACTGGTCGCTTCCCAGCTTACGGCTGCCTCTGCTGCTTAGCCAAAGGCCTTAGCCTAAGAACAGGACCTCAGACTGTCACAGTAAGAGAAGGACCTTACACCGGCAGACAGTGATTTTGATTCTCTCTTTTATACCTCTATCACTAGCCAAGTGATAAGAATACACCTAAATTCTTAGAGCATAGGCCTTTACAGACAGGCCTGAATATCTATATCCTAACAACAACAATACCTTACAAAGGCTGTATTGCATGTACGCTGATGTTTCTCAATCATCAGTTTAAGTTTTTATATTGAAGTGTAGGTGTTAACGGAAATATATCAATAGTTGACAGTTATAAGAAATTATATAGTCTTCAGATCAGGAAAGTAGAAAAGACACATGAAAAGTCAGAACAAAAACCAAACCAAAACAGGCCTATAATAAACCAGTTTCTATTTCCAGACTCATTCACGTTGAATGATGGCCCAGATCCTCAACTGATGTAAATGGGCATAGCTCCATTAAATTCAATAAAGGTGCACTCATTTACTCCCGCTGAGGATCCGAGCCATCTCGCCTAACAACAACAACCACCCTGAGTTTTTTCTGCAATATACGTATATCATCTACACAAAGGTTCAAGAAACAAATCCTCCATTCTCGAAGTACATCTCAAAAAAACAAATAACTAATTCAGCTCTAGTTCTATATTATCTAAACTAAGCTCAGGAGTTTGATCCAAATCTGTAATAGTAATGATTGATACAGTCTCAAGCTGCGTTAGATTAGCTCTCCTTTTAAAGGAGAAGGCCAATTTATCCATGCTAAAAAAATAAATAAAATCGAAGCATTCATGTACCCAACAGATGGAAACATACATGGGAGAAAACATAGTATCAACATCAAGAACATCTTGTTCACATAACGAGAATCACAGTCTTCTGGTTCAGTGGCTCCAGAGATCGAGGAAACATGAGCACTTCTCCCCCATAAAACAATTTGTTGTGGCACTGTCAAAATAATCTAAGGATCCAATCTCTGTCACAGGAAAAAACAAACATTAAGAGTATTCCTCTTGAGAGCTGGCCTGAAGCCAGAATTTCTAAAAACCTCAGTCACAGACTAAGAGTCCACTTAACAACCCCATATAATCATTTCACAGGTGGCAACACTTTCCACTTGTCAAGCAAAAAATATGCCTTCACTAACAAGGGATAAAATGTCCATCTGTGAATATTAAGACTTCCACTAAGTAATTTGGATACATGTTCTGAAGAGCTTCTCCAACCAGTTTAGGAATTCTTAAGTCTCTTAGATAATTGGTATTTGACGGCAATTTCAAACTTCTCAGTTTTCCTCTGGAGTCAGAATTTATCTGTAATCATTGTTTTGACAGCTGCCTATACAGTTTTTAATTGGGTCCCTTGCATATCCGCAGCCTTCTCAAGACTGGCTATAGATTTCCCGGCAACAATCTGCAATTTCCATTTAATTAAATGACCTTTTTCTCTGGAAAAGAATTTCTCCCATCTACCTAACAGAGTTACACAAAGTGATTGGGGAGGTTTCACTAATAAAGCAGAAGTTTCACTTACTTAAGCTGTAGCCTTGGTTAGTAACGCAGTGTTCCCAGTTTTGATATGGGCTGCCTTCTTCCTTCCACCATCTTTGTAGAAGAAATGCAGAACGTTTCATATGGGTAAGCAATCCTAGGATAAGAATCAATCAGCTCAATGTAAAGGTCTGCAACCAAAGGGGGCTTTCACAACTCTTCTCCAGGCACTTAACTGTCAGTCTGTAGGCAAACACATAAAGGGGTAGAGGCCAACCAAGAGCTCATGCCCTCTGCTGGAACGGTGAGAACATATCGGAGGTATGTCTACACTGCAGCCAGGTGTAGTTTCGAGTTTGGGTAGCTATACACACACTAGCTTTGATCAACATAGTGGACTAAAATATCAGGAATGGTGACACAGGCTAGCTACCTGAGTACAATCTCATCTAAGACTCTAGGTATGTACTCAGATAGCTACCTGTGCCATGTGCCTACACTGCTTTTCTTAGGACATTAGCTCAATCAAAGTTAGTGCCTGTATATCTACCTAAACTAGAAATTATGCCTCCCACTGCAGTGTAGATGTACCCCTAAACCACAGCAACTCAACCCAAACAAAGGTGCTGGGGTGGATATATACTTATTAAGTTATCTTACACTGCAAGATCACCATAAGCGGACTTCAAAATTTTGATATATTTGCCTGTACCCAGCCCAGAGGCCCTGCTGAAGGCCTCAAGGTCCTACCACACCCTGCCCCAGGAAAGAGCAATAAAGGTGAATCCAAGCTGCCTAGAGAGGCTACAGGGAAGCAGCCAATCAGTGACAAGCAGGCTCATATAAAAAGAGGCTGCTGGACAGAGCAGTTCAGTTGTTGGCTGGAACTGGAGGAGTAAGAATGGTGCTCCTGGCTGGCTGTAGGGCTGGACAGATTAGTTCTGGCTGGAGAAGGTACTGGGAAAGTGGCCCATGGAAGCACAGTAGCAAATAGTTAAAGAGAAGCAGCAAGGGGGTGCTACTTATAGGGCTCCTGAGTTGGGACCTGAAGTTGGGGGACTTAGGCCCACCCACTATCAGAACAGTTGGAGTGGCTAAAACCCTGAGCAAGGGAGTAGTCTGGCGATGGGCTGATAACCTGGAAGATGGTCAGTAATTGTTGAATGTTGTTACCCCTGGAAGGGGATGGACCTATAAATAGTGTCCTAGCTGGGGTACCAGGTGAAGAGCCTCTGGGAAGGAAATCCTGAGGGCACTACTGCATATCAGAGCAGGAAATAATACTTGAGGGAGCCCAGGAGGGGCTAAGAGACGCTTTGAAAGCTAGCCCAGAAGGGGCAATATCCAGGACACTGTGATAGGCCCTTTTGGACTATTTACTCCAGAAGGGGGTCTGTTTTGTGTTTGTTTCACATAAGGACTGTGTGTGACTCAGCTAGAGGGCTGAGTCACTGAAAAACCTGCCTCAGAAGGCTAACTGCATGCAGCAATGCAGAGGGAGTGCAGGTGCAGAGACACACCCAGCTGCCAAGGGTGCCCGTGTGAGGTGAGTGGGCCCTGTCACACTGACAGGGAACTGTCCCATGCCTTAAATCTACAAAGGGTTACACCTGTGGAAGGATCGGTTTACTCACGGGTAGGGGGAGGCCACTAGGACCCTGCATGGGAGTAACCATATTAATGGGTCATAACCCTTTGTAGGTTTGGGCCTCCAAACAGCAACATTTTGGGACTGACTGGATTTCAGGAGACTCCCAGGTACTAATCAAACTACCTATCCTGCCCCAGACTCTTTATACTGACAGATTGCTCTCAATTAAATATTCTACAAAGAAACTGCCCACTGCAAACCACAAGGGTAGCAACAGAGTTGTGGGGACAGCTGATCTGCTGTGACATCTTATGTCTGAACTTTAATAAACCCGCTATGTAATGTCATCATGGGGAAAGATGTGTGCAGAGTCAAAAAGGAAGGCAAGCCAAATCATTTCCCAAATGAGGGGAAATCTGCTGAAGATTATGTGCTTTAAATCATATTTCAGCTACAGCTGGCTGGGAAACTGAAGAGTTCAACATTTCAGTGAAAAGTGGTATAAAAAAAAGTCTATAAAATTTTTCATATATTTTCCTCCCATTTTGCAACCCATTTTAATTTCAACTTAAGACTGTCTCAAACTGTTGAAGGTGGAGAGGGTCAAAGTGTGCAAATGATTATCATTTTTATTTTTTCTATTATCATAGCACCTAGGAGCCCTAGTCAGGGACCAAGGCCCCACTGAGCTTGGTGCTGGACAAACACAGAACAAAAAGATGGTCCCTGCCCCTGAAGAACTTACACACTAACAACAACAGATGAATACAGCCAGGCTGATGGAGGAGTATAAGGAAACATTAATAATATTTATACTGTGATAGTACCTGGAGTCCTGAGACTGGGCATTGTCCCATTCTGCTAGGCACTATATAAACAGTGACAGTCCCTGCACCAAAATACAGATAAAGCTAACAGTTCAAATCAGGGTAATTTTAAAAATCCCTCACTCAAACTGTCATACTTTTTTTTTTTTCTTCAAACTTTGCAGGAACATTTCCTATAGCCTTGAGAGTAAAGCTAGCAAATTTGAGGCCAAACCTATTTTCCAGCTTAAAGCTGTAAGGAGGCAAAAATACCGCTATGTTAATGGAGGTCAGTTACAACTTTAATACAGAGATGCCACTGCTTTATACATACGTTCATAGATTCAAAGGCCAGACAAGAACATTTTGATCATCTAGTCCAACCTCCTGTATCACACAAGCCATAGAATGTCCCCAAAATAGTTTACACACTCTAATAAGTTTCTTGTTGGCCAAAACCTGGTTTAAAGGATGCTGTTACCCCTTCTGACCTCAAAGCAGTTAGCCAATATTCAGGTCTTGCGGGTTGTTTCCATTAGGATGAGAAATTGATAACTGAGTCAGAAATTTCTTTGTTCTAGTCCAGCTAATGTACAAAGTCCTATTTTTCTGAACACAAAAGGAATCAAACAAGAGACAGTTTCTTTGCTCACAGATTCAAGCCCCTTTTCAGCCAGCACTCTGCCCAAAAGCTCTCCCCTCCCTCCCCACTCAGGGTCACATTACAAGTGCTTCTCTGGCTGCCTCTGTTGCTTCCTTGCTGCTGCCTTTGTGTGATTCTGTGGTGTTTTTGCCATTTCTCTCTCACATACATAGCTCCATCCAATAACACCCAGTCCTCTCCATTTGAATTCAGATCCCAATGAAATCCCTCTTCCCACATCACTCAAATTCCTGACTAGACTTGCATGTGCCCTGTTTTGGGGCAGTGGCTTCTATTGTTTCAGCTATCTATTTCATAAAGGGGCTTAATTGTTTTTTCCCATTTATTCTGAATGAAAAGCAGCTGTTACGTCCACTAGCATCAACAGGGTTTCACCAAACCCCCAGCATAATAGTATAAACGATACCACTGATGATGGCTTAGCTATTAGTAGGGCCCTACCAAATTCATGGCCATTAAAAATAAATTACAGACCATGAAATCTGGTCTTTTGTGTACTTTTACCCTATCCCTCAGAGCTGGGCAGCTGGAGCGCAGCAGCTGCTGACCAGGTGCCCAGCTCTGAAGGCAGCGTCACCACACCAGCAATGCAGAAGTGCTGCCACCATACCATGCCACCCTTACCTGTGTGCTGATGATGATGGGGGTGCAGCCTTCAGAGCTGGGCACCTGGCCAGCAGCCACAGCTCTCCGGCCACCAAGCCCTGAAGGCAGCACAGAAGTAAGGGTGGCAATACCATGTCCCCCACTACAATAGCTTTGCCACCCCCTTTTTGGTCGGGACCTCCAGTTTGAGAAACGCTGAGTCTTAAGGACTTTACACGTTTATATTTTGCTGTTTTAAAAATACATATTCATGGTTGTTAAAATGCTGTGGAATTTAAGATTTAAATATCTGAAACCATGAAATTCAAGTAAGTAATACAACAATAGGGAGTGTAAAAAGGAAATTCTTTGAATTAAGGGTACAATTAATGGGAAACAATGCGGAAAACCACCAGTGTACATTTGTTACAGACCACTAGACCTGAAAGAAAAGTGAACAGGAAATATTCCTGAAGCAACTCTTGAGGCACTTGACTTGAAAAGGTAGTGTACATACTTGAATTCCCCCTTAACTACCCAGATCTCTATTGGTTACAAAATACAGTCAAACGTGGATCAGATGAAAGTTACATGGAAGATAATTTAATGTTTGAAAGTAGAGAGTCTAATCAGGGGAGAAGCCATCCTGGATCTATTTATTGCAATAGAGAGGAACTAAGAGAAGAAGGGGAAACTGCTAACAGAGGTCAGGTGCTATGGATCTGGGTGATACTTCCAAAGACATAGATGGCAGTGTGGCATCTAACTCCCATTGGATGTCAGTAGGAGTTAGGCACCCAACAGCCATTTGTGCCTTTGGAATTTTCCCCTGGGATCTTCAAAAGTACCTAAGTGATTTAAAACAACAAGTCCCATTGATTTTTCCATTCTATATGTTTAGGCTGCATTCATTTTCTGCTGGCTCCAAGAACCTGTAGTTCTTGAGGGGCAGGGAGGAGATGGCGTAGTGCATTTTCCCTCTGCCCCACTTTTCCACTGGCCCATTTCCTGCGCAGTTTTGAATTCTCAGCTCCAAAGAGGGCTTTCCATGAGGTTCAAGCATAAGAGATGGTGCTGCAGAGAAAGCTGACCTCCCTCTGCAAGCAAAGAGTGAGATCCACTCCCAGAAGCTTCCCTCCTTACACAGATCTTAGGAAGAGGTTTGAAACGCGAATTTATAGACTGGGAAACAAACATGATCCCAGAAATTATTTTACTGGCATAGAGATGAGACTTATGGAAACATAATGTAACAGATAATAGAGATCTGGGGAGAAACCACTCCACATCTAGGAGGATAACAGAACCATTAACAGTAATCATCATTAGCTTATAAAGGACAAGTTATACTAGAGAAACTTAACTTTTTGCTTGTTTTTTGGTAGAATTACAAAGTAGTGGATGAGAGGAATGCAGTAGCTATATTACTAGCATTTAGCAAAGCATTTGATGCAATATCTTACAAAATAAAACTTTCAGAATTTAATCAAATTGGATAACAACCATCACACAGATTGAAAACTGGCTAAAGTACCATAGAAAGGGCCCCTGAACAGCATTTTATCAAATGCATAGATACCAAGGCTAGAAGGAACCATTGTGATTATCTAACCTCTGTGTTATGCAGTCTGACCTCCTGCATAACACAGGCTATCGGACTTCCCCTAAATAATTCCTACATCACATCCTTTAGAAAAACATCCAATCTGGATTTAAAACTTGCCAGTGCTGTAGAATTCACCACCACCCTTGGTAACTTGTTCCAGTGGTTAAGAATGTACGCCTTATTTCCAGTCTGAATTTGTCTAGCTTCAACTTCTGGCCATTGGACAGTGTTATACTTGTCTCTGATAGATTAAAGAGCCCGTTATCAAACATTTGGTCCCCTATAGGTACTTACAGACTGTGACCAAGTCGCTCCTTAACCTTCTCTTTGTTAAGCTAAACAGATGGAGCTCCAGGAGCTCCATCACTAGAAAGCAGGTTTTCTAATCCTGTAATCTTTCTTGTGGCTCGTCTCTGAACCCTCTCCGATTTATCAATGTCCTTCTTGAAGTGTGAGCACCAGAACTGGACACAGTCTTCCAGCCCTGTGCTAAATACAGAGGTAAAATAACCTCTCTATTGCTACTTGAGAATACCCTGTTTACAAATCGGAGGATCGCATTAGCTCTTTTTTGCCACTGGGAGCTCATGTTCTGCCGATTATCCACCACGACCCCCAATTCTTTTTTAGAGTCACTGCTTGCCAAGATAGAGTCCTCCATCCTGTAAGTATGGCCTGCATTCTTTATTCTTAGATGTATACATTTACATTGAGCCATATTAAAATGCATATTAGGGCAGGGGCTCTGGAACAATTTTTATAGTGGGGGTGCTGAGAGCCATTGATCCAAACTGTAAACCCTGTATAGAATGGAAACCACTTCAAGCGGCAGCACCCCTAGCACCCCTGGTTCCAGCACCTATGTATTAGAGGAGGCATTTAGGGGAGTATTGCAAGGATACAGGTTACATCCTCTCTTATTTAAAATCTCCATTCATTATTGAAGAGTGGGATAAGCAGTCCATAGTTGGTATCCTTGGAGAATTTCAGCAAGGGAAATGATGTGCAAAAGGACATAGCAAGAGGGGAGGGATAGCTCAGTGGTTCGAGCATTGGTCTGCTAAACTGAGGGTTGTGAGTTCAATCCTTGAGGGGGCTATTTAGGGATCTGGGGCAAAAATTGGGGATTGGTCCTGCTTTGAGCAGGGGGTTGGACTAGATGATCTCCTGAGGTCCCTTCCAACCCTGATATTCTAAGATTACAAATATTGCCAGAAAATAACACACTGAGATTCTTTTAAGGAAAATGCAAACAAATACATCTGGGGGGAAAGTAATGCAAAGCACAGACGCTCTGTTGAATGGAGAAACCTGGAAACAGTAACTCTGAAAGAGGTAAAACTAATAGTGAAGACAGCAAGTTAGATATGCATTCATAATGCAATAAAGTATTGGCAAAAAAAAAAGGCCTTTGAAATTTTGAGACTGCAGGCAGAGTGTTACATCGTGGATCTGAATTGTTCTATAATGTTGGGTACCATATAGGAACTTAGGTGATAATTATCCATTGCGGGATTGTGATATGGCTCTTTTGGGATTGCCTCTGCAACATTACATTCATTTTGGGACCTCATTATGTGAAAGATAGCGCCAAATTAGTGGAAGTTCAGAGAACAGCAACAACAAGGATCAGGAGTTTAGAGGGACTAACGTGTGAAGAAACATTAAATGTACTAAATATGTATCAGCAATGGATTAAGAGGGAACATAACAACCTTCTGCAAATGCTTTAAAGGTGTAAACAGCAAGGAGAGACCATAAGTGACAGGAGCAGTAGGATGAAATTAACCCATGGCCAAGTCAGTCTAAATAACAGAATCTCTTTCTGATAATGAGATCTGTTAGGCTGTGAAACAGTTTTCCCAGGGAAGTATCACAGCTAGGCATATTTGAAACTAGGCTGACCATGTATTGTCTAATCCTGTAATGGACTGACAGCAGGGAACAGTCCTGCATTAACAAGTGGTGAGGTTGGATGATTTAGTCTGGCTTTTCTCTAATTTCTGTAATTTTACACACTGATGTCCAAAAGAACAAATAAAATAAGTAACGTGTTTGAACTAGAACTGAGAGAACTCACACTGAAAAATATATTCTTTTTTCTGTTTGAGTTGTATGTGAAAACATAGTTTGATTTTTACAAATGTATTCATCATTCATAACGGTTCAAATACTTTATGCAACCATATCATGGTCTCTGGGTTTTTCAGGAAGTATTTGCTTTGACTATATCTTCGATTACTCTCTATTCCTGGTGTGTGATTAGTTGCTAAATCACATTTTGCTAAATCACACGTTTCTGCTCCCTGCCTGGATGACCAAAGCTTTGTGAATAGCGGGCATGCACTTCCAGCACAAAGAAAATTCACATTTCAATATTCTTATTAGCATGTGAACACGTAAAGAATTATGCAAAGACAATCCCCTTCACACAAATGTTAGTAAGAAGGGATGGATGAGCTGAAAAACAACTCAGAATTCAGAAATAAATTCCACGTGCTATTCTCTCAGCTTCAGTCCTACACCAACATCGTAGCTAAAATATAAAATCTGGGGCACATAGAAATAGATTTCCCTAATCTCCACCTTTCCACCTATATGAATTGGCTAACATTAGGTTCAGAAACAAGCTTAAACCCCGTGTCCTACTGAAACAGAATTATTATTTAGCACCACTGCTGTGTATGCTGCTTTACAAACCACTAGTTCCAGGCCCTGAAGATCTTATGACAGTAGCAAGTTCCTCTTGTCCTCTTGTCTTACTTGTCTGCCATGCGCTTGGTATCTATTCTTGATAGCAGAAGAATGACAATACTGAGTCAGAACAATGGTCCATCTAGCCTAGTATCCTGTCTTCCAGCAGTGGCTGGGCCAGATGCTTCATCTGTAGCCTGTCACCAGTTCCAGCTTCTGGTAATCAGAAGGTTAGAGTCTGGTGTTGCACCCCTGACCATCTTGGCTAACAGCCGTTGATGGACCAATCCACCATGAACTCATAACTTTACACCCAGTTATACTTTTAGCCTTCAAAACATACCTTGGAAATGAATTCCATAGGTTGACCGTGTTTCGTGGGAAGAAGTCCTTTCTCACGGTTGTTTTAAACCTGTTATCTCTTAATTTGGGCTACCTCTGGTTCTTGTGTTATATGAAGAGGTAAATAACACTTCCCTATTCACTTTCTGCTCTGTCATATTGCCCCTGGTTCGTCTCTTTTCCAAGCTGAACAGTCCCAGTCTTTTTAATCTCTCTTCATTTGGAAGTTGTTCCATGCCCCTCATCATTTTTGTTGCCCATCTTTGTACTTTTACCAATTCTAAGACATCTTTTTTGGAGAGGGAGCAGCCAGAACTGTACGCAGTATTCAAGGTACCATGGATTTATACAGTGGTATTATGATATTTTCTGTCGTCTTATCTATCCCTTTCCTAATGGTTCCTAACACTCTCTTTTCCGCGAATTATCCACAATGACTCCATGATCTCGCTGTTGAGTGGTAACAACTAATACATTATTTTATATGTGTAGCTGAGATTGTGTCCCACTCTGCATTACTGCTCACTTATCAAGAAGGCTACCATTTTGTCATGGTTATTTTTAATAAAAGCCATGGATGGATCACAGGGGCAATTAACAAAAATTCTTGGAAGCTGTGACCTTGTCCCTGACTTTTACTGAAAATATCCATGACAAAACAGGGAAGGAGGAGGGCCGAGCATCCTGCCCTGCTGTAGCTGGGAGGGACCCCTGCCTGTGATGGCTAGGGAGCTACGGGGGATCCCCCACTGGCCAGGGACTGCGGAGCTGCAGAGGTTTCCCTGCCACTTGCAGCAGCTAGTGAGCTGCAGGGGTCCCCCACATTCACGGGGACTGGGGAGCTGTGGGGGATTCTCTCCCTGCCTGCAGCGGCTGGGGAGCTGCCAGGTATCCCCCAGCGCCCACAAGGACTGGGGAGCTCCAGGGGATTTCCCCCGCCCCCTGCCACAGAGGCGAGGGAGCTGTGGGGGATTCCTCCACCACCACTGGGGGCATCTGAGGAGCTGCCAGGGATTCTGCCCCGCACGCTCAGGGCCCGGGGAGCTCTGGGCGATTCTACCCTGCAGGGTCCCTGCAGCTCCTGGCCACCCTGGGCTGTGGGGTTACCCTGCAGATCCCAGCCGCTGTGGGCTGAATTCATGAAGGTCTGCGGAAGTTACGGATTCTGTGACTTCTGCAACCTCTGTGACCAAATTGTAGTCTTAATTATCAACATGGAATTTCATCTGCCATTCTGTTGCCCAGTCACCCAGTTTTGTGAGATCTCTTTGTAACTCTTTGCAGTCAACTTTGGACTCAACTATCTTGAGTAATTTTGTATGGCCTGTATACTTTGCCATTTCACTGCTTATTTCCTTTTCCAGAGCATTTATGAGTATATTGAACAGCACTCGTCCCAATAGAGGTCCTTGGGGAACCCATTACTTACCCCCTCTTCATTGTGAAAACTGACTATTCCTATCCTTTGTTTCCTATCTTTTAACCAGTTATTGATCCATGAGAGGACCTTCCCTCTTACCCCATAACTGCTTACTTTGCTTCAGAGCTTTTGGTGAGAGACCTTATCAATGGCTTTCTGAAAGTCCAAGTACACTATATCCACTGGATCACCCTTGTCCACATGTTTGTTGACCCCCTCAAAGAATTATAATTGTTGTGGCATGATGTCCCTTTACAAAAGCCATGTTGACTCTTCCCCAACATATTGTGTTCAATTACGTATCTGATAATCTTGTTCTTTACAATAGTTTCAACCAATTTGCTTAGTACTAAAGTTAGGTTTACTGTATTGTAATTGCTGCGGTTACCGATCAGAAATCAATGTTACATTAGCTATCCTCCAGTCATCTAGTACAGAGGCTGATTTAAGCAATAGCTTACATGCCAAAGTTAGTAATTCTGCAATTTCATATCTGAATGCTATCTGGTCCTGGTGACTCATTACTATTTAATTTATCAGTTTGTTCCTAACCTTATTTATTGGCACTTCAATCTGGGACAGTTCCTCAGAGTTGTCACCTAAAAAGAATGGCTCATGTGGGAATCAAAGACCAATGCAAAGAATTAATTTAGCTTCTCTGCTATGGCCTTGTCTTCCTTGAGTGCTCCTTTAGCACCTTGATCATCCAGTGGTCCCACTGATTGGCAGGCTTTCTGTTTTTGATGTAATTTTTTAAAAAGCTGCTGTTTAGTTTTTGTCTTTTGCTAGTTGCTCTTCAAATTCTTCTTTGGCCTGCCTAATTATATTTTTACACTTGACTTGCGAGAGATTATGCTCTTTTCTGTTTTTCTCAGTGGGATTTGACTTCCAATTTTTAAAGGATGTCACCTTTCCAGGACACTGTTGTGCTAGTTGCTGTACAAACACAGGACAAAAAGACAGTCCTTGTCCCCAGAGAGCTTACAATCTAAGTATAAAAAAAGAGACAACAAATCCTAATTAAAAAACAAGAAGAGAATACATAGAATTCATACAGGGTGAAATTCATGCCACTGCAAAGGACATGTGCAAGGCCCTATATCCCACATCACATAAGGGATAAAGTGGTACAGAGGGCTTTTCCCCCAATCAAATCTCTGATATTCCTAGAAAGAAATGAACTATAAAGTTTAAAAAGCTGTTCATTTGTGGTAGAATGAAGCATGTCTTGTCGAACCCAGAACCTCATAAAATACACTAGAGGGGATTTTTTTTTAAAAAAAAGGTAAATAAGTAACAACAGCTACGTTGTCCACAAACTAACGCTTTTACACCAAGAAGCTTTCATAGAGCAGAGCCGAGTCATAAAAGTGCTTTGACGTACGGAAGATCAAATATCATTGTTTTCTAATAACATCACTTTCTTTCCCAATGGAATACTGAGAGTGCCTGATAATGCCGCTTTATTAGGATAATTAGAAAAAGATTGTTCGGCTCTAGTTCACCCCGTGAGCTCCTTGGCAAACTTCTGCTTTTATGTCATTCAGGTTTTCCCTCCTGAATACCTTTGTCATAAGGAAGAAATTTAAAAGTTTCATGTTTATGACTCAAGCGTTTAGCCCAGCCCATGGTGATCCTAGCCAGTGATCGGTGGAATCTGGAAGACGGACCCTTTGTAAAAATTAAACCATCACAACTTAAATAACGAATAAAGAACTTTTTACGTTAAATAAGACTTTTACAAAAGTAGTTTACTGAGCTTATATTATAAGTGAAAGGGAACATGGGTTTTTTTGTTTTTGGTTGGTTGGTTTTTAGGGGGGTTGGGGAAGGTGTCATTAAGGGAAAATTTGCCCATGTGGGACTTTTGGTGTGTAATATGAAACAGAATTTGCATGACAGATGACAGACATAAGAGGGCACTTGTGAGGGAGTATTACCAGACATCTGACTAGAAACGTGGAATTCTTACCTTGTCTTGATATTGCAATGGTCGTGCTTTTGAAATCCACAGAGGTAATTCTAAGGTCATGGCCAATTAGGCAGGCTGGAAGAAGTCATTATTTGACCAGTCATGAACCGCCACCTGACCCTCTATACTTTAATGCTATTTTGAACCATTTTTGGCTTTCCTTTTTGGGCCCCAACTCAACAAACCATCCCTCTTCAACAAAGCACTTAAGCACATGCTTATAGTCCATTCGAGTAAATAGGACTTAAGCCTATCCTGAAAGTTAAGCACCTGCTCAAGTGCTCTGTTGAACCTTGGTGAGGCTCTGCTGTTTCCATCAGTTTCTCTTAGCCACATGATAAAATAGATAGCTCACTAGGTAAATACCTTCTACCTCACTCCACAAAGCTGCTCATGCATTTCTTCTTTGATCAATACAGTTCTGAAATGGCTGATGTTTATAGAATCATAGAATATCAGGGTTGGAAGGGACCTCAGGAGGTCATCCAGTCCAACCCCCTGCTCAAAGCAGGACCAATCCCCAACTAAATCATCATCAGCCTGACCTTAAAAACCTCAAAGGAAGGAGATTCCACCATTTCCTTAGGTAACGCATTCCAGTGCTTCACCACCCTCCTAGTGAAAAAGTTTTTCCTAATATCCAACCTAAACCTTCCCCACTGCAACTTGAGACCATTACTCCTTGTTCTGTCATCTACTACCACTGAGAACAGTCTAGATCCATCCTCTTTGGAACCCCCTTTCAGGTAGTTGAAAGCAGCTATCAAATCCCCCCTCATTCTTCTCTTCTGCAGATTAAACAGTCCCAGTTCCCTCAGCCTCTCCTCATAAGTCATGTGTTCCAGACCCCTAATCAGTTTTGTTGCCCTCCGCTGAACTCTTTCCAATTTTTTCACATCCTCCTTGTAGTATGGGGCTCAAAACTGGACACAGTACTCCAGGTGAGGCCTCATCAATGTCAAATAGAGGGGAACGATCATGTCCCTCGATCTGCTGGCAATGCCCCTACTTATACATCCCAAAATGCCATTGGCCTTCTTGGCAACAAGAGCAGACTGTTGACTCATATCCAGCTTCTCGTCCACTGTAACCCCTAGGTTCTTTTCTGCAGAACTGCTGCCTAGCCATTCGGTCCCTAGTCTGTAGCGGTGCATGGGATTCTTCCGTCCTAAGTGCAGGACTCTGCACTTGTCCTTGTTGAACCTCATCAGATTTCTTTTGGCCCAATCCTCTAATTTGTCTAGGTCCCTCTGTATCCTATCCCTACCCTCCAGCGTATCTACCTCTCCTCCCAGTTTAGTGTCATCTGCAGACTTGCTGAGGGTGCCATCCACGCCATCCTCCAGATCATTAATGAAGATATTGAACAAAACCGGCCCCGGACCGACCCTTGGGGCACTCCGCTCGATACCAGCTGCGAACTAGACATGGAGCCATTGATCACCCCCCATTGAGCCTGACAATCTAGCCAGCTTTCTGTCCACCTTATAGTCCATTAATTTGATATCTGACTTTGTTTCAGAGTCCCTGGAGTAAAAGAGGTGACAGTTCCTTTGAATAGGAGATAAGAGTGTCCAGCCTCAGGAAGGCTAAAATACAATAACAACACTTAGCACTTTTCACCCATAGACTTTGAAGCATTTTACTATGGTGAGTACATATTCTCATTCCTATGTTTCCAATGGGTTAACACAGAGAGGCTAATATCACTTGTACAAGGTCACACAGCAAGTCAGCAGGAGTGGTGGGAATCTAAGTTTGCTGACCCCAAATCCCATGCTCAATCCGCTAACCAAATACATGTGCACAAATTCTGATCTCATTTACATTGTTGTAAACAAGAAACTTTACTGCATATTCACTGAATTCAGTGGAATTACTTTGGATTTACACCTGTGTAATTTAGATCAGAATCAGCCCCTTACCCCCGCCCCCCGCACACTCCACCCCTCTTTCCAATTGGTCAGAGTAGACCAAACTGAAATAAATGTTTTTCACTACTCTAGTTCACAAAGTAAAACCTGTGGAAGATTTAATCTGATTGGATGAAAAAACCAGAAAGATGTACAAATACAATAATCTAACCTAAACTTTGATCTCAGTTGATCTGATAAGCCCTGGCACAAGGCCTTCAAAACCTACTGAACACAGTGCTCTTAGAGGAGTCTTCTGAATAAAGGATGTAAACATGCATTTTATGTGTCTGTTTGAATTTTATAGTCATTGCCTCACTCATGGGATAACTGCAAACAAATATGTTGGCTGTTTACATTTTGGATTAATTCCAGTGGTCATTTTCCCGCTCCTGTAAGGTAATTACAAATACAAAGTTATGCTATTTGTAATGCCATTCTCCCATTTCCCCCGTCACCATGACGAGAGTTTGACAGCTTTTTGATCAGACCGGGTCTTTCTAGTATTACTGCCAAGGCAACTCTACTGATAGGGCTGGTGAGAGCATGCTGCATGAGCACTGTGTCTTGTACCTCCCCCCATTGCAACAGCCTGATACCCTTTGCCTTCCACCAAATGGGAAAAATAGTCAGACCCTAGAACAGCATTTCTGCTGGCCCGTGCAAAAATGGGAAATGGACGCCCTTTACAGGACTGAGTAAACATCTGCATATCCATAGTCAGTGTTTGGCTTTGCATCACTTCCAAAGTTTGTCACAAAAGTCTCTGGCATTTCAGCAGAAGATTTGACATCATTTCGCTGTAGCTGAATGCCATCTGTTTTGTTGAAATATGCTTTAATGAATGTGAATAGGCCTTTCTATCCAGCAGAAAGAGAAAGGGCTAGAAGATTCTCTTTAGAGAGAATCTATTTCAGTAGGGTCTATGTTGCATTTCATAGACTACTGCCTCCCTTGAGAGCTAGACAGGCCTTCATAAGAGTCTTGCCATCCCGTAGCCTGCTTGGGAGTGTCCTGAAGGAACCACATAATTCAAGGAAAGAACTTCAGCTACCATTAGACACCCAGACTGTAGGGATCTCAATAACACAATCTTAAAACTTTTGGTTTGTTTTCCCCTGTGTATCTAAATCAATCACTTAAAAGCCTCACTGAAGTGGCCTTTAACCAAAGATGGAGAAAAGTTATATCCAGAACCTTACAGATAATTAAGGAGTAAAAGGGGGGGTGGGGGGACACCTCCAGTATGGGAGATGATCGTTAATGCAATTTTTCTTTTGTGTGTTGATATCACAGCATGGGTGGATTGATGGGAACTGAAATGCATTGGTGCACAAGAACTCCATGCAAGACCCTCCATGGCAGGCTACCAAGTGGGAGGGGGAAAAACACATTGGGGAAAACCACACTAGCTGGCCAACCCTGGTACTCTGCGACACTAAAGCAGTTACTAAAAGCTGTTCCAAACCTAATGTATGCAGCTAAGGCCCTAAGCCACATAATGGGTGCTTAGCCTTAGCTTTTCCCTGTTCTGGGAGCACTTTTGACATGGAACGTGCTGGCAATATATCCTTATGAGTTGAGTAGTTCTTTCCGACTACAGCCTCCACCTCCTGGGTTCAGCTATGTGGTCTAGCCCACTGACCCTACCCCAGCCAGGCCCAAGTGACTATGGCTTCACTTCTACGGTAGCACAAATTGTTGATGCTGTGCTGTTAAAAGCATAAAAAGCTGTCTAGAAGGGGAATTGAGCAGCTGCTGAAGACTTCTCATCTCCTCTTCCCAGCTGTCCTGACAGGAGCCACCAAGACAAGGAGCCTTTGTCCTACAGAGCTGCCCCTACAGACATGTGAACAATAGGGGTACTGGTGGTGGCCCTTTGCCTATGATGTTCATGCTGTAGCCAAGTCACTCAGGATGACAGCTGCACTAACATTTTTGTCTTTTTAACTAGATGAGGAAGTTCGCTGAGAGCTTGAGCAGGGTGGCAGAGGAGCCTCAGTAGTGGGAGTAGTGAGAGCTCACAGGAAGGGTAGATATGCTGCAGGAGGCTTCTGGTGGCTAGAGATGAGGAAGGGATTGAAGAAAGTATGTCCCCCTACATAATTAACTCACTTCCTCTAAAATACCAACCCTGCACAGCTCCTGGTCTATTCCAAGGGAAGAAACTAGCTATTCCCTTGGGATTCTCTCTTGGAAGTTCCCCAACTGCCCACCCACCAAGCTTTCTCATTAGCTAAATTATGTCAACCGGCCTGCAAGGCAGCTAGAGGAAAGAATATGAGAGAATGACAAACGCATTACATGTGTCAGAGGAAGAGGATACTGTCTAAAACTCAACAGAGAACTCCATGCCAAAGCATAGAGATTGCCGTCCTCATAGATAGAGCCCTGCAAATCTGCAGAAATCCACGGACCATGTTTGCAGATCAAATATGGATACAAATTTTGTATCCATGCAGGGCTCTACTCCTAGATGCAGTGACCTTCACATAGTTTATCCTTTGCAGGACAGGGGAGCAGGTGCGGAATGATGCAAAATTCACTCAACTGCCTGATCTTTCTACGTTCTACTTTGAAGCTGAGTAATTTACACAAGAGTTTTGTCATCTGTTGCACTAGGCACCCATCCTTACTGACTTTACCATAAATTCACATTTAGCTGGTACTAAGCCAATTCTTTGCCAGGGCCACAATGAAGTTACTTCTTCCAGGACTCCAGGTGCAGCACTGACGACTTCATGATTAGGTTTTATGCTCCCTTTAACTGAAAGCAAACAGTCTCACAGATAATTCATTGCCAGCAACTTAACAAGGCTCATTTTCAGTTACAAGGCACATACCACTTTATTACCAGGTATTCAAGTAAGACAGTTAAAATGACTTACAGCAGCAACAAATTTCATTATATGAATTTATTATATAATGTAATGGAACAGTAGCAGTTAAAGTCTACAACCCTGTTAGGGCCAAATTTTGATCTTGCGTTCCTTGGAATCATTACTTTAGATAAGTTACCTTATAGATAGATAGAGAAATGCCAGCTGGCTTATCTAGGCATTGGGGACAACAGAAATCCTCTGGCACAGAAAATTTGAGGAGTTAGAATTTTTCTGCAATGTTTGTTGTCTAGAATTTAAGTATTATTTAAAGGAAGAGACATGTCTACTACTCCTCATTAACAAAAATAACACGGTCAATGCACTGTTGTGACACACAGAAAAACTACCAAGACAAGTGTGCTTACATTCAGTTCAATTGAATCCTGCTTGGAAACCTAACTGACCCTACTGCACCTAAAAGTGACATGAAGATTTCTGTAAATCAGTGGCAATTCATTTACATAGTCCTGTGAGTCAGCCATTGCGTCCAGCAAAGCTGATCAGACTTTACAATCTTGTCAGGTCTCCCCCAGTGCTCAGAACTAAACAACGAAAAGGCCTTTTTGTCCACTTCGTTCTTTTCCAGGCCAGCCAATCTGCTCCCTTCAACTAGGCCAGCCCCTTGGCTCAACTCTTGTGACCTTTCCAACCCACTCCTTCTGACCAAATTGATCTTATAGTCCAGTTTTGCTGGGGCCAGTCAGCTGATTGGCTTCTCTGCTTCCCAAGAATCGTGCTTTTTTCCCCTGCAAATTCCTTCAATCCTAGCTCCGGCAACCTCCCAGTTCCTAGCCCTAGTCACCGCCAACTCTTGCCACACCACAGAGCAGGGAAAGTTGTCCTATCTAAAATAGTTGCCAGGCAAGCCATGATTTTCCAGCACCAACACAGAGAAATCTGTTATGAAGTCTTCAATAGCAACAATGTCACTGCTGTATGTCATGCCAAGAACATTCATTTCATGCAGTGACCAAGTGTGGCTGGGCAAGCTGGTCATGGTCGGATGCTCAATAATAAGGCCACAGGAGTTGGTGCCCTCAAATAGTTAAATACAGACTATTGGTGTTTAGAAACCAAATGCAGGAATTTGCTACTTAAATATCAGCCTTGCTAATCTTAGACAGTAGGGAGTATACTTTAGTCAATTAACAAAAGTTATTTTGTTCTTAGACAACAAAGTATAAGCCAGCTACTAGGGAGGCTTGTCAATAGGGATGGCTGGAAAACAAGAAGTCCATTTCATGAAAAATTTCAAGGTTTTGACAATTGTTTTTGTTCTACATCAGAACGAAGCTGAGATCTTTTGACATTTTTTCAGAAAACCAGAGAGAAACCACCCTCCCCAAAGTAGCAAACAGCCCAGAGGCTGGGGTTCAAATTCCTGCGCTACCTGATCGTGTCCTCCTAGTTGGTTATATTGTTCATCACAGGCCATACTTTTAGCTTAGGGAGCTTTTTATTGGTATTTACTACAAGCCTGTATGTTTGAAGCAACTCCTGTGTCTGCATTGTGGTACTGTGCGCTTCTTGTTGTTTTCTGGTTTTTGAGGTTTGTTTTTTTTTTTTTGGTTGGGGACTCTAATCAAAACATTATAAAGATTCTGGGAGCTGACTGAAAGGCCAAAGAGCAGGAGTTTTGTACTGGCAGCAGATCATGCCATATGCAAATATCAGTAGATGATGATGACATGGATGTATGGGAATGTGTAGATAACCACTAGGTCACTGAGATAAGGAAATCCCCTTGGGATAGGGAGGCTACCACGGAGTCCAGGGTCTCCATCTGCAATCTTGTTTTCTTCATCCATTTGTTGAGCCATTTGAAGTCCAGGATGGCTCTGACATAGACACACACAACCTCCTGTATGCCTAGGGATGATGAAGAATATGGAGTTTAGCTCTTTCTTATGGGGGAATCATTCCATTCCTTCTCTATCCCATTGAGATCTCATTGAGCACCAGCTTGTGGTTAATAGGGTTGCTTGAGGTGAGTGATTGGATGAAGATGGAATGGGAGGGGAGGCTTAAGTTCAAGGGAGTAACTGAAATTCACTACTTTGGTAAAAGTGATTGTGAAATGATAAATGTCATGATTCGAAGGAAAGGAAGGAGTGAGGGCAAATAAGGACAATGGACTTTAAAAAAGCAGTCTTTAAGAAACTCAGAGAACTTCTAGGTAAAGGCCCATAAAAAGAAAATCTAAGGGAAAAAGGAGTTCAGGAGAGCCAGCAGTTTCTCTAACAGACAATTGTAAAGGCACAGCAGCAAACTATCCTGATGCAAAGGAAAAATAGGAAGAAGCAAGAAATCAATATGGCTCCATCAGAAACTCTTCAGTGACTTGAAAATCAAAAGGGAATCCTACCAAACATGATCAAATTGAAAAAGATGAGTACAAAAGAATATGCAAGGGACAAAATATGTAGGGAAAAAATCAGAAAGGCTAAGTGTGATGGTGGATCAGGTCCAGAGGCCCCCTGCTTCCTTCACCCCACCCCAGAAAGAGCAGAAGAGAAGTCCTCCAGCCAGCCTAGAGGGGCTGCTGGAACAGCCAACCAGAGGCCAGGAGGGCTATATAGAAAGAAGCAGCAGCAAAAGAGCAGTAAGTTGCTGCCTGAAGCTGGAAGAGAGAGGACTGGGTTCCTGGCTGGCTGGAAGAGTGGCAGGACCATGGACAGCTCAGTGTGGGCAGGGCAGAGGCCAGGGAGGACTGCCAAAGATCAGGAGAGTTAAGAAGGAGCTCCAGGCTAGTTGAGGAAGAACTGAGCCCAGAACCTAGCCAGATCAAGTGACGGTCCTATGATGGGCCCTGTCGGTCTGGTTAAAGATTGAGCCCTGGGGGCATGCGGAGGTGGGGGGATACTGAAAAGGACACACTAACGGAGGGTACTGCAATGGGCCCTGTTGGATTGGTATAGCAGGCAGTGTCTCCAAGGAGGAAGTCTTGGCGGAAGGTAAAGACTGTATACCCTGAGAGGGGTTTGTTTGTTCTGTTTCACATACAGACAGTGTGTGTGATTCAACTGTAAGGAAGAGGCCAGCAGGGGCGGGGACTTGGGGCAGAGCTGCGGATAGGGCCACAATGGGTGCTGGGGCCCACAATGATATACTCTGCCTGTATTAATTAAAAGATTATCTGGCCCTGTGGGTGCTGACAACCCCCCCCCTTTTTTTTTTTCGGTGACTGCTTGAGCTCCGGAGTATCCCCAGAGTAGATGCCTGTCTTTATGCCTGTTGTTGGCCTAGTAGTCCCTTCTTGAGGCACTGTTTGGAGACAGGAAGGATTGCTTTGGTTTGGGTGCACTACTATCTGCCACTATCTTATCACAGTCTCCAAACGGGAGAGAGCCTCTGAATATTGATCAGCACAAGGTTTGGAGTCAGCAACCAAGCTATGCCCCAAGGGCATAGGTAGATACACTGCCTGGCTGCTGAGCTGCATGTCATTGCACTGGCCAAGAACCTCATCATGTCCACTGAGGCATCTGTAACGAAGGCTGTTACTAGGGTTATTTTCTAAAGAATCGACGCGAGGCCTGGATGGTCCTTGTCATGCTGGGCCTTATGGTCATCCAACCATGACATTGTGACTCATGGAAAGGAGCTAGGAGCTAGGGACACAGAGTGGCGGAGGAAGCTTCAAAATCTTTGAGGGTGGCTTCCACCTATCTGCTATCTCTTTAAGAAAGCTCTTTCAGATAAGATTATCATGCCCTTTGCTAATGACACCCCACTACAGCATCCACCTTTCCAATTTCTGTGATGGCATTTTTTGCCCCTTGCAGTTTAGCTGTGTGTTTATATGCTTTCCTTTGTTAGGATATTCCCATTCCTCCCCAATCACTTCCTCAAAGGAAGGGTGGGAGTTGGCTAAGACCCCATCTGGATGGAGCTGCATGGTAGATGCGAATTTGCTCCACAATATCAAATGTGGCAAGAGGGGGAAAAAACTTTTGCAGCTTTTTGTCTCTGTTCTGCTCTGAGTCTGAATCAGAAAGATCACCATCCTCAAAGGATGTAGAGTTTTGAATCTAAGGAGAAATATCTTTTTTCTTTCCATTTCCATTTTGTGTTTCCTGTGCTTTTTGCTTTTTTTTTTTTTTTTGGCTCTTTTTGCCCATTTTGCAGGGTCCATGCATGACTGTGGCCAAGGTGAGGGAGGGTCTCTTGCAGCCATTTTTATTGGCAGCCTTTTCCCCTTTTAGATGTCACTTCTGAGCTTAATGCCTTGGCAGGGTAAGGGTCATGCATCTGTGAACAGGCAGGGCATAATTTGCCTCCTGCACAGCCTGTAAATGCTGCCTCATTTACAGAATACTGCTTTGATTTAGCCCACTGCTTGCATGACAGCTCTGTCATTGCTTGGGGAAGAGGGCAGGCAGAGGAGTCCTAGACAAGAGGTACTGCAGGAACAGATATGGATGGTTAAGGCCAGCATGCTGCCAATTACCCAGTCTGGAGTGGGAAGAGAAGGAAAGAATATAATTTACTTGGCTACTACCCAAAATACAAATGAAAATAAATCGCTGGCAGGGGAGGGGCCAACTGTCCTGGCCGGGAGCTCAAGGGCCAGGGAGGACAGGCCCACGGGCTGTAGTTTGCCCACCTCTGTCCTAGATAATAACCTTTGAGATAGGGAACATGTCTCACTGTATTTTGTAAAATGCTGCATAAATTGTGTGCTTTACAAAAGTTTGGAAAGCACTCAGGATATTGTAGAGCCCATGCAGTGTAAAAGGGAAACCTGCCCTGCTTCAGGAAGGGGACTTAGGAGGTTGCCCCCGGTGGCTGCTAGGTTCCTGAGACTGTTCTAGCATAGCATGCTGGCTAATCTCTCTATGTTTAGGGAACAGATTCAAAAAGGTGTGATATTATCTAATGGAACAGGGACTGTCAGGAGCAGCTGTGTAAATATTGGCTGAAGCTCTATTTAGGAGGTAGCCTTGGACTCTTCTTCCCCTCCAAAGGCAATTGAGCAATCTACCTAAAGAGAGTCAGATAGTCTGATCTAAAGAACCCTCCACTCCCCACCCTCTGTTTCTTTGATGTGTTACAAGCTTTACCTTCCTCACCTGGTGAAGGAAGAACCTAGCTCTAGGAGAACCTGGCTGGGAGCCTTCAGTATAGCACAGGGAAGGTTTCCTACTATAAGGAGACAATTAGACATGCCACCCCTACACCTGGAATGTTTTCTCTCTCTTAAGTCTTCAACAAAAATATTAGTAAGACAGCCTGAAGCAAAAGGAGCCTGCCTTTTGGAAAGGAAGGAGACTGAGATGAAGGTCCTCTTCAGTGATTGGTGCATCTGTTTTTTACAGAAGAGCAGCTCTCCCAGTGGTAGCAGACTGAACAGTATTCTTTTATGGGAAATGCTGTTTTATAACTTTTTCAGCCTAGGTGTAATGGAGTCACTTATTTCAGTTCAACCAGCATCAGCCTTCAGTCACTTTTACACATAGACCATGCAGCTAGCAGGCAAGGGCAGATATCTTAAACAATACGTGCTCCTGTTAAAGTAAAATTAAGTTTCTCATTCATTTGACCATTCCCTGTAGTTGTTAGATCTCACTCAGCTGAGGTAGGATGTATTTTAAGAGCTTAATTAGCTCTTATTTACACCAGAAATAAAACAATGTTAGCTCGAATCATGTTTAATAGTTCTTGCTGCAGAAGTCACAGTAGAGACCAGGCTTGCCCACATTGTAAAGGGGTCACTAACACTATAACATCTTTAAACCCTCTGTAACACTGAAATCACAGCATACACTGCTTCACTAACCGTGTTAGTACTTCTCCAGTACAGGCTATTTTAACACAATAGTACAGGCACTATAAGACATCCTGTGTTGTAAGAAGCAGGTCACACACTAGACCTATTCAATTTAAATTGCTTCTATAAATAAAATGTTTATTTTGAGTAGTTTGGTTTTCTCTCATGATCCAGCCACATAAATCCACAATTTGAAATAAGTGATTGTTTTAAAATGGTCTCCTATGGTAGACTAAGTGCAACATCTCCTCCTCCTGAGAAAAGAGGATGTCCTTTTATGAAGTTAATCAACTGTTTCATATTTCCCTTAGGAACGTGAAATAGTGCATCGAAGAGGAAAATGAAGTACTAAAATCAGCTAGTACTAGATCTTAAACACAATTGTTTAAATGGTACTTTTTATTTAGTACACTAATGTATACAGCAGGACAAGACATTAGAATGTCAATTTCTAATGAAAACACTGAAGCCTTCAAGGGCGAGAGAAATTCACCAACACTACCCAATGCATTTTTCTTTGAGCCTGGCCAGAGAACAGTCACATGAGCTTGTGCTACTCTGAAAGATATCTATCTTCCTTGTCATTGCTTCTCTAAGTAATTTTCATTAAAATTGAAGTTACAACTGTGTTCAGCCCAATAGAAGTGGGCCAAGATGCAATTTAGCACTATAAATTAAAGCAATACAGATTACAGATGACCAGAAGGGAGACAGTCAGTCAACTTTAAGCAGCATATCTCCAACTATATGAAGAAAACTTTAAGGCAGAGTAGATCATTTCCTGAGGAAGATTTAAAACTTAAAAGTTTCTTTTGAATCAGAGTGACCCAAATGGCTTTCTGCTACGCAGGCACAGAACAGTGAGATCAAAAAGGTAACAAAACACTGACAATAAGTATCTGTCATGCCTAAGAACATGAGCACTCATACAGTCCAAAATCTGTAACTTTCACAGTAATGAACAATACTTTTAATAAGATTAGAGAGTAGTGGCATTGTGCTGAATCGTGTATTAATATAAATGGTCATGTCCCCCACAGATTTCTTTGCTTCCCTGCAGAAAAATGACTTCTGAGGGGGGAGTAAAGGGAAGCCCCAAGAGCAATCACATGCCCGTCCCGAGCAGCTCAGGCAGGTCGGCTCAGGAACCTGGAGCAGCAAATAAGATATGTAAATCACCACTGGTGGGGAGAGGTGGGTGGGTGTGAGAGACACACACAGACACTCTGTCCCTCACGCTATTGTGGCACACTCGACCTGGACAGGCAGGGCTTCAGGGTGTGGCTGAGAAGATAAGCATGGTGCAGGAGTCCCCTCAGGCAGACCAAAATGTAGCAGCCTGCCTGCTTTGTGAATTGTTCCCATTGTCTTTGTGAATTCCCCCAGGAGTGTAAAACTGTTAAGTCTCCTTTACATGGCCAGAGTGATGATGTAAAGGACAGTATGGCCTTATAAATGCTTATGGTGCTTTAGTGATTAGAACTTGCCTACATTTTTGGACTGAAAAATGTACCAAAATGTGCTCCATGAACTGTTTGCTACTGACCTTTCTGGAGATGGTCAATAGCCAATACAGATTGTGAGTTTGACTCCCCAGCCCCCACTTGCTCTTCAGTTGCCTATGATGTAACACTGAGCATATGGCTGCATATATATTTGTTGACTAATAACTAGAAATAAACGGTCAGGGCTAGCTACATTACTATTAGGCAAGGGGATTTCCTCCAATGCTCCCCACTCCCATTCTCCATCCACTGTATTGTAGTTTAAATAAATTACTTAAATAATTGAAACCAGCGTGATTATATTGTGTTATTTTGACAAATAAAATACGCAGAATTTTAAAATACTGTGCACAGAATTTAATTTTTTTCCCCATGAGTAGTGTTTCCCTGAAATAGGGCATACATAAAAATGCCATGGATGCTGTCAGTCATTAATGAAGTTTTAAATGCATTTTGAAAAAATACTTATGTAGCACATGCTAAAAACTTTCATACCGAGGCTTTTAATATTTTGAACAGAACAAAACATTGATTGTATTTTAATTTCCTACTGTGTGGTCTACATCAGATTCATTCAAAACTAAATAGTTTTGAGCACTTCTGACTTCGTTTAACTAAAACAGAGCTTGGATTTATTGTTAGATTTTTTTCTGATGCTGCCTTACCGAAACAATAAATGTAATAACCAGTCTTTTTGAACAGGCAATTATTTGAAGTTTTACTTGTTTCTATAAATCAGGTGTATAAGTATGTGGAAGAACAGAATCTTTCCCTGTTGCCCTGGTTTAGGACTGGTATTTTTTCCACTTAAGGCAAGATTACCTTGGCGCATCCAAGAACCACAAACTTCAAGAAAAAATAATTGTTAATGAACTGATGTCATGAACCATCTCCCCTCATTTCCAAATTTGAGGATTACCTACCCTCCGATTTGTGATCAAATCATCTTTGTGGCACCTGTACAAATTATTCATATGGAAGTAATAGTACAGGAATGGCCAATCTTACTGACCCTCTGAGCCACATAATCTTCAGAAATTTGTCCATGTCTTGCGACTCTCAATCTGCCCCGTGGGGTGGCACCTGCCAGGGCGCAGGGCCTCTGCCACAATGCACCCCCATGAGGCTAAAGCCATTAGACCCCCCGCTCCCTGCAGGGAAGAAGCCCCAAGTCCCACCACCCCTGCTGCAGGGGGGAAGCCCTGAGCTCTTTCCCCCGCCCCCACCCGCCCAGTCTGGTAGGGGGAGAATGGGGAGGTGTAATTTGATTTGCACATGGATACAAGGGAGGGAACTAGTACCACGTGACCAACCAGTTCCAGCAAATGCTTGTCAGTTCACTGGAGTGGCAGAAATATCCCATTTTGTAGTGTGTGTCAGGAGGCCCTTTCTCAAAGTCCTATATCATTAAAGGATAGAATTATGGAATTAAAAAATGTCAGTTTCTATGACACAGTATCTTGTATTTTGTAGGGCTGGAATAAGTGCTGTCAGTGGTGACTGTCAAACCATGATAAAGTGTTTGTATCTGTGGCAGAAGGAGGAAAGATCTTTTGTGGATATGAAAAATATTTCCCAGTCACAATAACTGTGACTATCTCAATCCCATTTTCATGTGATTAATAGAGAACAAATAATAAAGACAACAGCTTTCTTAAAAGTTAACTTATATTCAAAATATCTTTGTATAAACAACTAATACTACAGAGTAGTATCTTAATACAAAACAGTTCAATATTAACTGTTCTTTAAACTGTTAAACTTTATTATAAATTAAAATTTCTTTACAAAAAAATTGCACATAATAATTGACCACTCTTTTTTCTGATGCACTGGCATTTGCAATAGTTTCTTTAATCTTCAAGTTTAATAGTCTCTGCCATGAGTCCAGAATGCAGAAAGGGCAGTAAACAACCCTCTTAGAGCCTTCAAGTGCAAGAAGCATACTTGAGGCCCTGGCAGTTACGCTTTCCTTAAGAGCGGCTGCTTTTGTTTTAAATCCTGTAATGAAAAAAATCTCAAAAAGGTTTAAAAAAGGAAAAAACCAAAGTGGACTGCTTGCTTTTTACTGTAAACACAGTCCAGTACTTAACCCCAAACACAGATCTCTCAGGCATCAGCGAGAGTGTCAAGTGAATCAGGAACAGCACAAGATAAAGAAAAAGGAAAATAAAAGGAAAACATTAAAAAAAAGTCTGTCATTTTGATTAACTATACTTACGTACATGATGTTATGAGATTCTGGCAGGGCCCAGAAGCAGGCCAAACAGGGAGTTCAATTATCCAGAGAGAGGAGGGTCATGTTAATTGCTTCCAGGTTCAAGGAAAGCAGATTGGAGACTTGATATGCTCAGCAATGCTCATCTGCCTGACACAGAGCTTAGGCATGGATCAGCCTGAAGATTCATTCAAATGATTTTGGCATTTAATAGGACTTAGGACTGACTGCACGCCAGCATTCAGTGATTCTTGCTTTCTGTTCTGTAAGTGTTTAAATTTAAAAGCTCATCTAGGCTGACTCCAACCTCTTGGCACTTGGAAACTAGTTTTCTCAGGTTATCAGTTTTACCTCCTCCTGATGCTTCAAACAAGAGTTGCTGTAAGAGATGGGGGAAGCAGATATAAGATTTAGCCAGAGCTTGAGCATCACCACATCTATGGATATGGGATATGCAGAAAATTTATATGAAACCTCAAAGTGAAACATAAGGAGAAAACATTACATCTTTCCACAGTGTTGCACATAGAGGTAACTTCTGAAAGGCTCTCTGATATAAATGATGGACCTGTAAAATAAAAACAAATACCAAGATAATGCTGCTCAATGTATTCAGAAAAACAACACAAACATTTAAAGCACATAGAACGGTCTCAATAAGATTTCTGCGTACAAAAAAATAATCTTATAAGAAAATGTAGGTTGCGAACTCAAGCAGTCAGAAGTTAGGAAATGCCAGATTTAAGCCTGCCTGTGCTTTAATTCTGACCCTTGAGTGCACATTAGTATGATTAATTACATGATTACATACTATTTTTTCCACAAAATCCCTGCCTCTGTCATTGCACAGGAGGCATGATGCTCAGGGAATGAAGCAGATGTTCAATATCTTTTTCTCCTCATCATTCAATGTGTGGCCCCATGTCTTGCTTACTACATACCATCCAAATCCAGCACTGCATACAGAATTAACTGCCTCATGGGCTTCTGCGTATGGCATTCATCATTGTATTATCTCGGTCTCACACATTAATGCACTTACTTTCACAACTCCCCTGTGACACAGATTATTATTATTCCCATTTTATAGATAGGAACAGGGAGATTAAGGCAAAGTTTATGAAAGTCCCCACCAATCTGCGGTGTCTGAGTGACCGATCCTCAAATTGAAACACCTAATCCATTTCTTGCACTTTTAGAACAGGCTATGTTCAAATCACTGTACAGACATTAATCCTCAGAACACCTCTGGGAGGCAGATGGATAAGCATTATTCCCATTTCACGGGTAGGGATTCTTTGTCTAAGTGCCATGTCAGAGGAAATCAGTGGCAGAATCAGAATTCAGAACCACTGTAATGAGATGCTGGGGAGGGTGCATAAGAAGTGCTACTGGACTATTAAAAAGTATTTTTGGCCAACCATATAGTGAGCCTACACAAGTTGATGGCATTTCTCAGTATGTTTGGATGTAATGTGATAGCTTTTTGATCAGATGTGGCATTTACTTCCAAATTTCAGGGAACACTGAAAAAATCGAAAAACGGGGAAGTGCGGGGGGACCACAGACCTCCTGGCCTTTGGTCAGCAGACCCAGAAACTTCAGCCAGGTCTACATGGGTATGTCTACACTGCAATTAAATACCTGTAGCTGGCCCATGTCAGCCGACTCTGGCTCGCAGAGCTCAGGCTAAGGGGCTGTTTTATTGCAGTGTTGACATTCAGGCTCACTCTGGAATTCCCCCATTTTCCAGGGTCCTAGAGCCCAGGCTCCATCCCAAACCTGAACGTCTACGTTACAATTAAACAGCCCTTTAGCCCAAGCCCCAGTCAGCTGGCACAGGCCAGCTGTAGGTTTTTAATTATAGTGTAGATATACCTTAACTGTCTATAAACCAAAGAACCAGTTGATGGCATAACAATACACACTCATCTCAGGTCTGGCCATCCTCCCAAGAGTATATGTTGACACTCTGAATGACTCTCCTAGCCAGAAAGAAAAGAAACTGGGGGGCACACACAGAAACCCTGGCAGGAGGATAAGGGCGGGTTGGGGAGGAGCACACAGAGTTTCTGGAATGTCGAGGGGGTAGTCTAGGGAGGATGTTGCAGGGACTCCTTAATGTCTGCATGAGCTTGGCCTACAGAAGCTATGAAGTATGTGACCCTCTAGTTACTGTTCTTCTCAAAACAAAGTGTGCTGTGTGAAATACAGCTAGCCAATGACTAACTTAACCAGCTTCACTGCCTAATCTGAACTGAATTTCAAGAGGCCAGAAACGACACCTCTCTGATACCAGAACCATACCTCTGCCAATTTGAAGTCCTGCTGCAAATGATGGAGATGATAGAGATCTTCAAAAATTTTCATTTTATTTATAATGAAAAAATTTTAAGCAACGTACAAATTGGTGTCACTCCTAATAATACAGTTTTTCTTTCAAACATTGTTAGAAGTATTGTTACTCCCACAATTCAATTCTGCAAAATGAGCTGCCGAAAATATTCCTTGTATTTGAAGTATCTGTTTCTGGTTTATGCCCAGAACATTTCAACTACCCCAAAATAGACTTCATTTTATAAAATGGCCTATGCTGTGTGTGCAGCCAGGTACACTGACAGTTTCACAGAATTTTCTTTGTTAAAATGATCAGTTACAATGTTAACTTACCTCTCTCTGTCCCTTTAGAAAGCACTCGGCAGCAATGGCTCTGAGAAAAAGAAATACACAAAAATAATTTAACCATGCACGGAACTAAATGCCATTATTGGCAGAATATTGATTGTGGGATGGGATTGCAAACGCCCTGAAAGTAACAGACTAACTTCCAATGATGATAATCTATAGTGAAAAGAACGAAGAAGAAAAAAAAAGTAGCCATTTTTTAAAACAACCTTACATGAGCAAGACATTTCAGTGGTTCCCCATTATGAACAAACACTGAAGAAAATGATCAGTTGAGCATCACTGGATAATGGAGATTATTGCTATTGTGATATATAAAAGGGAGGGTAGAGAGGAGGAGGAGACAGAAGTCAATAATTTAATAATTAAAATACATTTTCTATATTTATCCAAACAATAATTGCCTATATATTTTTTCTACATGGAAACTAAATGATTCATTTTACATTAAAAATGTCAGTACCTCTGCCTGTCTGAACCAACTGTTGAAAGTCTAAAAATAATGAAAAAAAGGCCTTCCAGTATAAATCCAATTTGAAGGACATTTCAGATTTACCTTTGTGATGCAAACCTTATAAACAAAAGTAATATCTATGAAAACAGGTTTATGATTGTTGCATTACATTTTCCAGGTGGCCAGGCATGTTGGGATATTATATGTAAACATCTTGGCTTGCAGTTTCAGTATCTGAATATTGTTCTCTTCCCAAAGTTGTTGAAGCAGCCTGTAAAGGACATTCAAGGGAAGTAAGTACAGCTCTTATCATAAGCTTACATTAAAGATACAACCATGTTGATCTAAGGTATGATGCACTTATGTGCATAGTGACACCACCAATTACTAGGTCAGCTGAAAAAAGTTATTGGAGGCAAACGTTTAGGGAATCACAACAAAGTGTGTGGTCAGAGATACATAAAGCATGCTCTTGGTGCACTATGAGGTCAGAGGTCAAAATTCTAGTCTTCAGCATGTGTGAGGTGGGTATACAACTCCAAGAAGAGAGGTATGCTAAAGAGCTTCAAATGGCATCTACAGTTTTATGTGTCTAGGAACTAACAGCATGAAATTAGATCTCTCTATATCCAGTCTGTAAATGTGAAGCATCCGATGAAGTGAGCTGTAGCTCACGAAAGCTTATGCTCAATTTATTTGGTTAGTCTCTAAGGTCCCACTAGTACGCCTTTTCTTTTTGTGAATACAGACTAACACGGCTGCTACTCTGAAATATGTAAATACAGACACTCCTAGCAAAGGATACAAGTTCTACTTAGGTAGCAAACATTTCTAGTAAGTGCATCCCAGCAGTACCATTATAAACAGGTTTTGGTGAGGAATTTATTTCTTGGCTGCAAAAAAAAAAAATCCAGCCATTTAATCTTGTGTGTCATTTAAAAAATATTAAAAGATTTCCGGCCATTGATCCATAACAAGGAAAAGGGAGAGCTCTGGGATTTCTCAGCCTATAAAATAAGAAGCTGACCATTTAAGCTATAGATGTACACGACAAATAACAATGCCTTTTTTAGAGCTATGCCCAGTCTGAGTAAATATGCATTTTGAAACATTTCATAAATACGAATCATTCCCATCTGTTGCATCAACTGAAAATTCTTATAAACAGGAAAGAAGAAATTAAAGACAAATTATAATTTTTTTATAAAAAAAAATCTGAACAAATGTTAAGGTAGGGTTCAAACCAGCCCTATCACACTCCAACGTATCTACATATTCTTTGTCCTCTGTTGAAGCAACATTTTGAATAGACAGTGGTTGTATGTCTTAAAAAACATTTAACTTTTCCCTAGTGTTTCTCTACTCACTCCAAAAAGAGAGTCTGGAGCGTCTAGCCTTCTGACCACACACCCCAGATAGCACGATGAAAGTTACCAATACTTTTAAGTCACTTTTTAGCCCTTCTGTAGATGGAACAGAATTCTGTCAGGCACTGGGATACGACTGGTAAGATGCCAAAATGCCAGGGTGTTCTTCGGCAGGATGCAGAAAAGGAGTAATTGCAGTTTATTAACTTGTCCTCTTTTCAAACACCTACATTTTACTGGTCACCACAACACTTGTCTTTATTCTCTCTCTCTCTCCTATTATATTAAAAGATGTTCATACCAAGCATTTATTTTAAAAGGAATTTTACTTGTATTCTGGCCGATACATGGATATACTGAACCTGAACCTCTCCTTTGCTAGACTCTTATACAAAGAACTTTGTTCAAGTTTTGGAGTGTTTTTTGTTTTTTTTTTTAATACATTGAATTCCCAACTGCAACAGCGCGAACTAGTCTTAAGAGACATAGAACTGGTTAGCAATATACACCCTTAAGTTTATTTTCCTACCTCAGTGCAAGTCCAGGATTGGTAGGCATAGAAGAGCAAAACCGTTCCAAGGTTTTGGAATGTTGAGACTTTGGAACACAGCTCAAATAAAAGAAAATTACCTGTAAAATTCAAAGATAAAAGTGAATCCAATTTAAAAGGGTATGAATTCTAGTTGCTGGTAATTTTGATGAGAAATACAATTATTGGAACATGAATCTTAAGCATGAACCTTAACAATAACTGTTTATTTGGCAGAAACAATTACTATATTTTACCTAGAAGTTTAATTTTTAAACTGAATAAAATCTCAAGTCCATTACAGTGAAACTTCCCCCCCAGCCTCCAGAAAGAAATGTGGTCTTCAGATTAGCAAAGTCACAATTATTATTGTAAAAAATTAATAAAACTCAAAATAGATGATGCTCAAGATGAGGATTTTTTCAGCTTAAACTTCATGAGTAAAATTTTCAAAAGCAGCTACGTTATTCCGGCACTTTTGAAAATGTTACCATGTGTGTATAACACTATATTCTTTCCCAATTAAAAAGACACTCACACACCCATCCAGCAGGATTTCCATTCAAATTTAGCAACTTCTGTCGTAACTGTATAAACACAAGTTTTGAACAATTTGCTCAATGTCCTTCACAGCAGCAGCACAGGGTGCCCTACAACTAAACAATAAGGCCATATACTTAGCTTACGGAATTCGTCATAGTTCCGTTGAAGTCAGTGAACTATACCAATTTACACTAGCCAAGTAAACATATGAAATCTCTTACGGAACAGGGAAGGAGATGGCATGGAATTGTTTAATTACTAGATAGTAAGTAATACATTAGTATGTAGTGTTATTCAGACAAAAAATCCTTATACTTTACTGCATTAGGGCACGCGTGCCCATACAGTGACACTATCAAATCACTTGTTCTGTCCTGAAACAGTTCTGAAGGAAGCGTTTCAGATAGTTATTTAGGTAGAATTGCCCTCTGAGTGCTCCAGGTTCTTCTATCTTGCTGATCATTCCTTAAGCATATTTCAGGGACTTACTCTCTCCTTTCTTGTTGCTATCCCTTGAGATTTTGTGCTAGCTCCTCTTTTACACTTGGACCTTATCCATTCCCATAAATTTTAACTACCACCTCTATCTAGATAATTCCCAACACTACCTCTTCCCACTCTTCCCTCTTCACATTCATTTATCTCCAACCATCTCTCAGACATCCCATCTTGGATGCCTTGTTGCCACTCCACACACCCTCCAAAATGGTCTTACCTCCTAATTTTGCTGAACTACCCCCTTAAAAAAAAATGAAGTCACAACTCCAGTACCCTTCCAGTCTCCCACTATTATAGCCACCCTCTTTGTAGACTTTTTCCACTGCACACCATGAAGTCTCTTCCTCTCATGACCAAAACAGAAACAAAAAACACCCTATCTTTTCCTCTCTGCAAACACACACATCCACTCCGATCAAATTTTGCCTTAACTACTATAACTTTCTCTTTAGTCTTATCCTCTTCTCATCGCCCCAATTTATTTAAAAATTTCATTGCTGATGTGATATTGCTGTCTTGCTGGTGTAGAGCAACTTCCTCCTTAAATTTCTTCACTTTTTGTCTCACTGGATTTAATTCCAGCTCAACCTCACCTTTAAGAACGCATATAATCTTGTTACCAACAATATTTCTGTTCTAATTTCTTCCTTCTCCTACCACTCTTCCAAACAATTTTTTCCATTTATCTTTATGCCCTCCATGCTCAGAAAAGTCTCCCTTGTTCACTGCTTATTCACTCTCTTCCCTAAATTCACATTTTTTAAGAAACTGGGAAATGCTAAGAGAAAATATAAGCTTGGAGTGCTCTAACTCAATAAGTTAGTTAAGAACATTTGCTAAAAGGTCATTAGCAACACACATTTTTACATACAATTGGTTACTGAAAATTCTTACCCTATTATGAAACTCATAATTGGTCCAGTAATCAGCAGTGCTAAAAGGAATAGGGTATCGGGTGGGAACTGTAACTAGACATCTGTTCACTAGATCAGTAAAAAGCTTGAATTCTTGAACTTTATTGTTGGATCCAACAACTTTGCTATTGAGAAAAACAAGGTAACTGCAAAAAAAAAACACAAAAAAACAAAAGAAAACCACATTGACACTTCCAAAGGCCTTAGTTTTACAACTGTGAAATTAGGTAGCTTTCCCCCCTTCATTTAAACTTACTCCATCCAAATGTTCTGCACCGTTTCCTGCTGCATCACTGCTCCTAGAGCTGCTTCATAAGCATCCAATGCTTCACCAACACTTGCATGAAGAGACTGGCATAAACTGTTTGTTTTAAAAGTTAAAAAGCATTATGCCTTAGTGGGTTTGCTCTTATTTTGTATATTAAATAAAAGAGAGAAGGACAATGCAGAGTTTAACATTTCACAAAGGCAGAAGTGAAATCATTAATATTGCTAAAATAAGCCCAATTTCAATTTTATCAGTTATAATTTATAAAAATGACTAATCTTTCAGCAGTTAACGACTAATAGTTTGTAAACTAAATAGGTATTTATAATGCATTTAAATAAAGATTAAAAGTTTCTCTTACCTGTACATTTCTACTCTTGAAAAGTACCTTTCTTTCTGCCAATCCTTACCTAAGAGTGTTCTCTGACTGCTGCAGACTGGAGACAGGTAACCAGAGTTTCCCTCTGGAAAGCTCCACAACAACAAAATTCCAAAATGTATAATTAAATGTACATAGCAATTTAACTATGATTGCTAGTTAAACACTAAGGGTTCAGAAACAACACTGGAGGGGAAACAGTAAACAGCAAATATATGGACACCCTCCGCTAAGAAGAGCAAGAAAAAAAAAAGTCAAACAATGGTCAATAAACATTTAATATTGTTTTTCTGCTCCCAGAAGAAGGGGAGGATTAGACTGATGGACATAACTTTTCCAAGATGAGAGATTAACAGAGGAGAAATTTCTGACAGACACTCATCCACCAATCTATGCTTAGGGGTTTAGCTAGGAGTTTGCTAAGAAGTCTTTGGCTAAGTAGGTTATAAGAAAAAAATGCATTCACAAACTGGAGGGGGGAGCGGGAGAGTATAGCAATGAAATATAACTAGATAGCTAAATGAGCCCTCTGGCACAGCATGAAGAACGATGTCAAAGGCAGCACAGTGGATAACCAAAGGCCCTGTGTATAGTACTTGGAGAAGGTGTGAACAAAGGACCAAGTCACTAGTCACAAAAGTCACATGCTCTTTCCAAGTGAATGTTGTTGCTCCTTGATCCTTTCAGGTTTTGGTATTTCCACTTTGTGTGATTGTATAATACAGCAATGCACCTGACAAGATGAACTTTGAAATCATTTGTCCTTTGCATCTGAAAAGGAAAGAGAGGCACCTGCTGACTTCCTGAGTCCTTCCATCGTTTAAGATTTGTCTTCACAGCTCAGCAGGGCATAGCTAAAGATGCTGTACAGCTCAACTTTATCAAGAAGGCTGATAAAGCTCAATGATTCTCCTTGATGAAATTTATTATTCTTAGAAACATCAATCATGGATAGGAAATAAGATACAGACTCATATGAGGGGATGGTCTGTGCCTACATGATGTACAAGGCTTCTAAAATGGGTGTTTCCTAATCATGGCAGGCATAGATTGTTTTTATGATTCAAGAAGCTAAAAACGTGTATGTGGAATGCAAGACTGAGCTCACTGTCCAGACAGCAAGTTGTCCATAGGTGCTTGATGAATCTTCAGTATACTTATTCCCAGTGCTAAAGGGGATGTGTTGTCCTGAATAAAATTCAGGATATACTGAATCCTGGTGCATATTAGTTGTAGCACAGAATCATAGAATATCAGAGTTGGAAGGGACCTCAGGAGATCATCTAGTCCAACCCGCAGCTCAAAACAGGACCAATCCCCAATTTTTTTTGCCCCAGATCCCTAAATGGCCCCTTCAAGGATTGAACTCACAACCCTGGGTTTAGCAGGCCAGTGCTAAAACCACTGAGCTATCCCTCCCTTCTGATACAAATAATAAATAACATGCAAAAAAGAACAGTGTATCATGGAGGCCTCATTGTACTAGGTACTGAGAGATGCACAATTCCTTCTCCAAACAGCTTACCATCTAATCTGAAACAATGCAACAAATGCAGCTAGGTAAAACAGCAGATGTACGCTTCGAGGGGAGGGTTTTAATCTTTGCTAGCTTCAAAGAAACCTTCCACCAGTAAGTAAGCATTCATTTGGAGAGTTATCCTAGCTCAGCCTCTCTATTCAAAAAGCCATGCAGTCAATCATGGAGATGGCATAAAGCCAGACCATGAAGTAGGCTTCTTCCATGACAGCACAAGAGAGTATCCCAATGACATTGCCTATACTAAAAGAAGGGTCCTCTTTGGCTGCCTGGGTGTTACCATGACAGCTAGTATCTTCTCCTGGCAAATCTTGAATATCCTTGCTTTCAGACGCAACAATAGGAAAAACAAAGTAGATCATAAGTGCATGACTGGGATCTGTCACCTTTACACATCGCTTTCTTCTTGAGGAAAACCATGTCCGTGGCATTTTCTTTTGTTGAGAAGAGATCTGTCTCTGGAAAGTCCCAACTTTTAGAACATGCATGTCCTTACTGTAGGAAGACTGGGCCAACGAGGCTGGGGAAGAAGAATGCTGAAGAACCAAGCAAAGGCAAAATAGGGAAATGGGAAAAACCTAGAACGAGAAGTGGAGATAGCTGAAACAGAGAAAGGAAGAAAAGTTTAAAAAAAAGTCACTGGCACTTTTGGTAGAGATAAGCCACAGCCATGTTCTGGCACAGCAAGGACAGAACCTCTGGAACTTTTCCCAAGTGTGAGCCTTTGATGACATCCTCATTTACAGCTCCATAAATCTATCCCGGTTCTGCAGCAGCCAGGGAAGCTTCTAGAAGGACTGGTGGATTAGTCATTCAGAAAGAACCCAATATAATACACACTTAAGTATGTACAATGCACTCTTAAATTATAAAATCTTTTATAAAAAGAATGTTTACTGTTCATTTTTCAGAGGCTATAAAAATTCTCACCAGTAGATCTGCCACAAAAATGGTACTTGCTGGTTTAAAATATCATCTGTAAGATGTCCTTTATACAGAGGTGATGTAAATTCAATTGGCATTGGAAAATTCAAGAGATACCTAAAACAAAAATATGCACATACTTGAACATGAACTGCTTCTCATATATAGAAATAATCCTGACCAGACAAATATTTACTGGTATACTTTAGAAATACACTTCACACCTCACATTCAAAATAGATAATGTGTACCTAGCATCAGCTTTCTAAAAATATTACTTAGGCTTATAAAATCTAAACAGCAATTTTAAAAAACATCCTCCTTTTTTCTTTTTATTCTGCATCAAGAAAGATACTAGACTATATAAAAACTGCGAACACTGAGCTTCTTTACATCTGTTCTTGATGCAGACATATGTTTCCTTTTTCATATTATATGTATGTCAACCCTTTATAACTGAAAATTATCTACGTTTGATCAGCTTGTGGAAAAAATAAAAATTCCATTACCACCATTAAGCTGACAGTATATAAAAACTGAAGGTGAAATTCAGGTTTATTTGATTTGAATGGAGCTACTCTTGTGCTTAAAGTTACGCGCATAACTGGATTGGGGCTTTATGCAGGTACCTAAACAGATTTAGGAGTGTAATTTTAGGCACACCACTTTAATATTTTTGGCCTAAATATTCAGCATATTTCTATTCCTCATCCCAAAAATCAAGGAAATGAAACCACCAGTAGATGTTAAAATAAACAAAGACCAACTTAACTGTAAACTACCTTGCACTGCTCAGATTAAATGATCAGAAATGACATGGTTAAATAAGGAAAGTGCAAACCTTAGAACAGTGCAATATCTAATGGATTGTAAAACGTAGACACAATGTAAATTAAAAATGGAGTTTTAACAACTCTAGATTGCCTTGCTTTTGTGGGAACGAGTCCGTTGATAGTTTTGCAATTTTAATAAAAATCAGATACTTTACAATTTATTGTATTATATGACACCATAATTATATCAGTATGAATTAAATAATGCCTTCTCCAATCCTACCGTAATAGATCCATGGGACTGTGTTCCTGACATACATTCTCAAAGAAGGCTGCGACAAATTCTTGAAACAATGGAGGAATACTGTCTGCCCTTTTCTGTTTTAAAAGTAAATTAGACATTACGTAAGACTTCTGTCAGCCTACAGCACATAAGTTAAAAAAATTCATTAAACTATTTCTTAAAGGAGTACTTTCCCTTGAATCTTTCAAGGAGCAATATAATTAAATTATATCAAAGGGCAGGTAACAGGAAGAGACGAGATAATGCACTAATGCGTTTACATTGTGACATCTTCTACTTTTCTTGCACAAGGATGCGGTCTGGACACAGGACTGGGAGTCAGTTACTCAAGTTCTGAACCCAATTCTCACATCAATTCTTCCTATTTGCTTGCGCAAGTTACTCAATTTCCCTGCTCCTATTTCCCCAACTATAAAATGAGGATGACACATCACAGGTATTTTGCAAGTGTTAGTTACATTTTGTTAAGTGCTTTCAAGATTGAAAATACTACAAGAGTGCTAAGTATTAGTATTAACTACATATTGCAAGGTACAAATATACTCATTTTACAGAATACATAAGCCGCAAAACCAATGAGGGTGTTTTTTTACCTGGGAGATGAGAAATTTGCACATATGATAAAAAACTTGGGCATTTTGAGGATTTTTCTCAAATGCTGTAAGCCACACAGCATAGGCTTTGTCATGCTGTTCCATCCGCAAGTATAAAGTAACCAGCGCTTCCAGCAACTGACAGTTGACAGGGCATAACTCCAGCAATGAGATGCACAGTTCTATAGCAGCCTCCCACCTTAAATAAAACAGTTAAAAGTTTAAAAAAAGAAAGTGCTGAACTAAATATCCTTATACAAGTGTTCTGTCTGGTAACCTGTTCTTACCTTTCCAGTAACTGCTGCAGAGCAATCATGTTTCTGTAAAGTGGAAGGCAGATAGCTATTCTTTCATCAGCTCCAAGATTTTCATCAGTACATGTTTGTACTGCATCTAAAAAGAGACAAAAAAAGTTTAAAATCAAGCCTGTAAATATAAGCTTAAATACAGATTTAAATAAGTTAAGTTTTACACAAATCTATACAACACGTTTAAGTTGATTTTTACCTATGAATTAGGGAAAGGAAACGTGACCTTCGGAAAAGTTGTTTTCAGATAGTTAACGTGTAATTCGAGAATGAAGACTTTCTTACCTAATAATTTTCTGGTAATGCCTCTCACCTGTGGAATTCAGACGGGCTGCCATGTTCTTAGCGGAGGCTCCAGGATTAAGTCCCTCCCTTCATTTCAGGATACCAGAAATTCAGCAGCAGCACAAGCAAGTGGTTCAATTTCTCCCAACCACTTTGTTTTATAAAAGTTTTTCTTTAGTTTTTGTGCAACAAGGACTTCATTTCAACTTTCAGCTTTCCTCCCCACTCTCCTGAGCTGAGGAATCACTAGAGCATAGAGGCTCGAATCCCTTGGTGCAGCACCTTTCTAGTGGACTCCCTCTACCCCCACCACAACTGCCGAGACCACCTTCAAGCACCAAGTCAAGTCCAAGACATGGTACAGGTAGCCTGGGTAGAATTTGACTTTTATTAAAAAAAGTAATTCTGACTGAAAAAAAATCAATGTTAATTTAAATAAAAAATCCTTAAAAATATTCACAGTTGTGGGAAGGTATGTGGGGGAGATCAGAATTATTTAATGACCGTAGATGTTGAGGTTCAGAAAGTTAAAGCTTTATAACCGTTAAACACAACTTGTCATCATGTCATCAAAATATTTAAAAAAGAATTTTAAAAAAGTCCTTAAATCCAACTCCAATAAGTTCTCTAGTGGCATTTTTTTACTTTGCCTATCTGTAAATTTTGTTCTTCATCAATAGAAATTTTTGTGGATCTGTGTGTTCCGTGAAATGAAGTTTTCAGATAATTTACCAATAAAAACTAATCCTTCCAAACCTAGCTATCAGCAGCTTTTCAGGAACCTCGAAGGGTGACCTATGCACACTGTTGCAAGCCACAAACACTGGATCTATTAGTCCATGGGGCTTTTGAGTTGGACTCAAGCTGGGGCTTCACTTCCCACTGCCCTGCCTGAAGCCATGACTTCACCACAGAAGGCTTAGCTGGGAGCATGAGGACATGAGGATTCCCAGAGAGAGGAGAATTTCTTACAGGATGCTAGGAGTAAGTCTTGCCAACTCCAGAGGATGTGTCCCCGAAAAAGATAAAAGCTAGTGTGTCTCCTTCATACATCAATAATTTGTACCACCAACAAGCAAGCGGTTTAATCAGAGTCTAAACCTTTTCCTTCCCATCCTGAGTTCCACAGGTGAGAGGCACTGCCCATTTGAATGAGGAGAGCAGCAGTGCAGCAGCAAAGTTATGTAGTAAATAACTTACCTTCAAACACAGCTAACAACATATCAGGATTGGTCTTCACATCTTGAACTGTTTGCCATGGTATTAAAAACGGCTCTTTGTTCATTATCCTTGAAGGGTTGGCATTAGCAGGATCATAAAACTTAACAGGGAGAACACTGAATTCAATTAGATGTATATAAGCTAGCCAAGCCAAGCAGCGGTCACTTATGGTGAGGCGTTCTGCTATTATCTTTTCATTAGCTGATTTTAAAGCATTCTGTAAAGGTAAAAGACAAACGGGATTATATTTTTGACTGATATGCTCTACATAGGAGATCAGTATATTTTGAGATCTGAAAATGAGAGAAACAATGAGGAAACGTGAAGTTTCCATGTTCTCAAAAGCTCTCATGATGACAGAAAGGTAACCCAAAGACAGACCTGGAGCCAATATCTAGTCTCCTTACTCATGGAAGCAGCTCAAGTACACATAAGGCAAACATGTAATATGGCCCTTGAACAGCATAATACTACGGGCTTAGACGATGACAATGACAAGGACCTGTCTTACTCAGAGAAGTGAAGTGACCATACAAAAATGGACTTTGTACTCAGCATCTCTTCTCCCTGCACGTATTCTATCCTATCTATTTACCTGAAGACAGATTTGCACAGATGTCACTGAGGGCAGTAGTACGCCTTCAGACTCTGCTACTAGTGCTATATGCAAGTCTGAAAGTAGTCTAATATGACTGGCACATCAGAAATAAAGTATGTGATGACTGGCAGACAAAAATCTTTGTGTTTGAACGAAGTACACGTGCTCCGGAATAAATGACGCACAAAAAATAGAGATGTACAATATCACGTTTAGAATAATTTTTAGGGCAGACTAGCCCCAAGACATAAAAGACTTACCTAAACTGGTAGGGTTAGAAAAAAGCATTACAAAACAAATTTTAAAAACCCATGTGACTAAGAAAATCCCCTTGCTGGTAGGCATGAACCACTGAAGTATGCAGCTATTATATCTCCCTTTTGCTAGGAGCAGACATCAAAGTTTTGTTTCCCATTTCCAACTGCTAGCAGGTCATACCTAGTAATGATCAGAACTAGTCTTTCAGGACATCTTTCTACATTTCACATATAAGTAGCAAAGCCCTGTCATTGCTGTATTTTTTGCAGCCATGGAAAAGGACCACTAACTCCTCTATTGATTGTGGAAAGTGAAAAGAAAACAAAATCACACACATGCATAATGTTTTCAAAGGATGATGTAAAGGACAAGGAACGAAGGACAAATAAATAATTCCGCCACCCAAAGAAGTTAAAATATCACCCAAAATTTTACAATGGTTCAAATATTAAACACAGTATTTAAAATAATTTTTGTAAAAATTGTTAAGAAATCACCAACACTAGATTGGCTTGAAAGGGCCTTGGACTATTAAATTAGGATAATGAATAAAGATACCTTACAAACTGTAACAATCAATGTTGCTACTTTGCAATACATGTTCCAAGTTGTAAGATAAAAATTCAATAAACTTTTTTTTAAAGACAGTCTTTTAGCAACAATTCATGCAATCAAGAGGGAATTCTCCTCGTTTTAAAAAAGTTTTAAAAATTTAATCAAAATCTGCCTTATTAACACATGCACAAAAGCATCCCTCCAATTGTATCAACTTTCTACCAATAAATGGGATAACTTGTCTGGTACTGGAACTACCAGAATTCTAGGCACCACAAAGAAGTAAAGGAAAAAGGCAATTCTTTGGACACTTAAATGAAAAAACAAAACAAAAAAAACCAACACATAATTAGTATTTAAGCATCCAGTATAATAGGGGTTAAAATGTGTGTAACTTGATAGCCACCTGAAGTAGAGCAAGAGCATTTTGATGTCTTCCTGTAAACATGCTTAAGTGAACTCTGTACAGCAGGGTCTCCAGCAGCTGAAAGGACAGGAGATCAGAGTTTTCTTCACCCTCTGTACTTTCCATTAGGAACTGCAGCATTCTCCCACATACATAGTCCTTTCCATCAAAAGAGTTTTCCAGGTTCAAAAACTAGATAGAAATATTTCACACAAGTAATTATTAGGGGGAAAACTTCAGTACAGTTACTAAGGCTAAAAGCTATATAAATCACTATATTTTATTCACATGAACAACTACTAGCAAACTGTTAGGGTTCAAATACGATGCTCTTTTTTATTTACTGTGTTTTTAGATATTACCTCAATGAAACACCACTCCATTCAAATGTTATTGAAAATCAATATTCACAAAAGGCAAAGAAATTTCAAGTTAAATTGAGGTTTAACTTAAAAAACCAAACACACACACACATACACCTTTGTATCTAGGAAACGCAACACCTTGCTTTAGATAAATTTGATCATCAAATCAAATGCAATAGGAACTGGACCCTGCTAAGGACAGCACTGTAAACTTAACTGTGAATTTCCTTGCTTTTTATCATTATATTAGATCTTTTTAAAAGCTAAGGTATTAGGCACAGGGGAAAAAGAGAAGAAAAAAAGGAAAAAAAAAAAAAAAAAAGATACCCTCTCCCTGTTACACACTAAAATTCACTGCTTACCTATAGTATTGGTATATTTTTGCACTATATTATATATAGGTGCTTGAAGTACATAGTGTTATTTTGTTTCTTACCGTCCACCAGATTTGGTAAGTAGGCGCATACTCTACTGCTGTCTCGCACATCTCCTGCACTTCCTCCTTGGTTCCTCTTTTTGAGAACAGCTTGAGGTAATGACACCAGATTTCAGGGTTCTCTTTGTTGTTTTCTAGTGCTCGAGCCAGAACATTTAAAGCAGAATCCAAGCACTCAGAAGATGAACTGTGAAGAAAAAAATTGGGCCAATATATTACATCTCAATGTTTTCTTAAAGTGAAGAGTGGACTTAGTAACTTTTAGAGCTCATTCGAGATAGAACGTTTCAGAGGGAGGCATATCAAATGAACAGAAATTAGAATTTTTTTAAAGAAGTGTTTTAAATGCTTCTTGCCATTATAAAATGGAGGACTGCAAAAAGACCACACTTTTTTCATATTTATATGAACTGCATACTATTATCACATACTCTACAAAAGGACAGGAGTATCAGCTCCTTGGAAGAAGATGCCAGTTAACAGGATGTGGTTAACTTGAACAGGGGTTATCCATGGCCTGAGGTCTCCCACTTTCTGACCCAGAAAGAAGCTAAAAAACATTCTAGCTTAGTAGAAACATTTCAAAAGTTAAATGAAGCAAGAAGTTGGATTTCACTCTTTGGCAAGATTTTATCTGTTATATACAGCACATGTGGGATATTACTCTTTACTGCAGACTAGAATGCACGTCACGTTATTTCGCTCTTTTACTCTTGCCCAGTTTTAAGCCACAACTTTTCCCCCCTTTTGGGGGTAATTAACTACTCACCACATTTAAGTAACACAAGTATAGTTCTTGGAAGAACTGCCAATCAAGTGATGGACTGCATATGTGGTTTGCAGTTTATAAACATCAAGTAACTTCCATAAAACTATAGAGAGCTTCTCAGGCTAGTCTTATTTATTCTATTTGAGGGATGGATATTTATTTATTTAGGAATTATTTTACACAGACCTAAATGATTGTGTTTATGCAAGAAGATTCAAAAGAAGATTAAAACACCTCATCTGTGCTTTTGGTCATGTATACAAACCTCTGAAATTACTTATATGCAAAACAGACTTTCCACTGTGTATCTCAACAAATCAAAAGCATTGCAAATCAGCTAATGGACTTATATTCACAAGTCATAATGGGCCTGTTCATCTCTTAACAGCCAGATCATCAGGAGAGTTGTTTCAGAGAAGGAAGTTCTATCCTGCCCACTGGTACTCCTTCCCCTGCAGCCCTCAGAACAACTTGTGTCCATGTTTTTAAGGAATGCAGCGTACATTTAGAGTGCTCTACAATGTAACTAAACAATTTCTGATTAAGAGTCCATGTATATGATAACTTGCTAGAAGGCTGTACCAAACTATCAATGCATCCTTGGTAGTATAGAGCTGTGGTCCCCAAACTTATTACTGCAGTTCCCTTACAGATATTTAAGAACTTGGGCGGGGGGTCCCCACAACCAGATACCCTCCTTTAAAAAAACAAAAAAACCCACACACATCAACTCAGGACACCAGATTCAAGAGGGACACTAGAATTTGGACAGTTGTGCAACTTTACTCAATTTCATAAAGTTTAATTATCTAATCCAATCTGGGTTTTTAGAACTATAATTTGAACATATGGATTTTTTGCATGTTAGGACACAGCCTAAGATTTTAGTGAGAAGAATGGGCCTGTTTCAAACTGCATAGGGGCTGTACAATGTTTGCTGTCAGACATAGTTTTCCAAATTTAAATGATTTCTATGTTAGTTTTCACAGAAATCATTCCTGAAAACCCAGAATCACAGAAATAACTGGAAGCGAAGGGAAGCAGCACTGCCAGGAATTTTATTAAAAAAGCTTGACTATAAACCTTGCAATGTCCTAATTGCTATTTCTGCCACTTCCTTTATTCATGCTGAAACCCCACTGTTCCTTCTAGTCATAGCTGCAGTCCTGTCAATACACAGCCCCCTCCCAACCCAAGTTAAGTCCTTCATCTGCTATGAAGGTATCCAAAACTTTAGTATTTCCTCACTGGTTGTTCAGACTGGGATTTCTTTGCAAAATAAAAGTTCTTCAACCTATTGTACCTATTTTGGCAAATCTCACATAACACAGAAGATGAGACAAATTGGCTCTGTCTGGATTCTTCAAGCTGCAGTGCAAAATACTGCCTCTTCCTAATTGTTCTATCAAGTGGTCATAGGCATTTTCACATGGTCATCAGTGTGTCAACAGATGGCATCGTTTGACACAGGAATGGTTTTTAGTGCTATTGCTGCTTGTTCCCTAATCATAATTTTATACACATCTGTTTCTTTTGGAAATATAAGGGTCTTGCTAAGGGTGTGTGCTTGTTTGCATTTTGGAATTCACATGGTCACAACAGGAGTTTCTTCAAAGGCTTTCTGAGGAACTGCTTCTTTAGCAGCAACTATTTTTGCCACTTAAATTCTTCCTCTTTCTTAAGGGGAAAAAAAAATTGCTACTCGTGTTTGGTTTCCCTGGCCTCATACTTTCATTTACTAACACTTAAGCAAATGACACCTATTGTTGTCGTGCACTTTCCACAGTCACATCAAAACATGAACATCCAAACAACGTAACTATCACAACATCTACTTTTCTTCCTTTTCCGTTTAACTTGATTTAAATCATCACCTTCTTCAGCTGAATGTTTGCTACATGTAGGCTTAGCCCTTGGTAAAAGTCACTCCATTATAAAAAGATGCACCTATCTCTCCTTCATTTCCCTTCCCTTATCTGTGAATGCTATTGCTTTTAGCACTGGAAGTCTCTTTGCCCTCCACGCCAGCAGGACTTCCAGTTGAGAGTCTTCCTGCTCAGTGCTTCCCCACAGCAGAGTCTCTGTGCTAAAGGCCCCCTGCAGGACCAGAGGGCACAGAGAAGCTCCCAGTTCCGGAAACAGGAGTAACTTTAGGAGCAGACCAGTGGTTTTCAAACCTTTTTCGTTTGAAGACCCCTAAAAATTTTCAGATGGAGGTGCAGACCTCTTTGGAAATCTTAGACATAATCTGTGGACCCCTAGTGGGTTGAAAACCATTAGTGCACACCAATAGATAAGATGAAGGTGATTTTTTAAGCCTCATCTAATAGTCAGTTAATTGGGCAGGGGGAGGGGGGGGGGAGAACACTGATTAAAAAATTTTCCCCAAATGCTCATGGCTCCCCCATGAATCTCTCAGTTTGGCAAGCACTGATACAGAGGTTGTGAATCACTGTACTTCCTCACGTAAACCAGCTTTGTACCCACTGTTCACATTGCAATTACAGTCAATACAGAAGCTTGTTAAAATACTCCATCCTAGCATTAACAAGTTAACGAAACTCAAAGTTTTGATTCCAACAGTAGTAACTCCTCTGCTGGGATGTGCCTGGTGAGTTTTTATTGAACTCAGTAAGTGGTTAGGTTAGGCCAAAGTATACATAACACAAACCCACACAATGCGGTAGGTGGGGCTCAACTGCAGTTGTTGTGGTTATCTAAATGTTAAATTTTGAAGACTAAATTTCTTGATTTGTTTAAATTAACTTTTTTTGCACTGAATTTTAAGTTTATTTTTCAAGGAAATTTGCAAAAACCCAAATGTTCATACACCAGAACATGCATGCTATTTGAAATATACATCCATACATGTGCAGGCTTGCACATATCTGGATAATTAAAACTACATACTTAATTTGGTAAGTTACATATTTCACATGATGCTATTTTCACTTCATTATAAGCAAGTACTGCCTCCCAAACTGATAAGGCATAAATTCCTCATTGAAGATTACACACACACCAAATTTGAAATTGTAGAGCTCAAAAATCAAGATTTTTCTTTAAGCGTGGAGGAAGAGGTATATTCATGTGCTGATACTAAGGAATGAAGTGCTAAATTTTGTCCATGATTTCCAAATAATTCACATTTAGACAGAAAATTTAATCCTGAAGAATGTATGTCTGAAAAAACTTCTGAAAAGGGAAGCTTATTAAATATTTATAGTACAGTAGTATCCAGAGGCCTGAGTCAGGATGAGGGTCTCTTTTGCTATGGCTTACACAAACACACATGAAGAGACAATCTCATTCCAGAACAGTTTATGATTTAAGAAACTTAGAATGAAACAGCCTACTCAACCTAAGTGACCAAGTTGCTACTGGGATGCTTTTACCATAAAATAAAAAAACATATTGATTCTCTAATTCCTATCAGTTAAGGAAAATGAAAAAAACTTAGTTACTAAGAATTCCAAAGGCAAGAAAATTACAACATGAAAAACACACTGGAGTTAGGTTACCATTTTCCCCACGTACTCCACATGGATTAAAAACTGCAAAACACCTGGCAGTTCTTACTCTAGTGGGTCATCTTAAAGCACCTTGACTACATGTTGTCTTAGAATGCCATCCCAAACATTCCAAAGGCAGATTTAAAATCAGTGTTTCCCTCTATCCTACTTACCTTGATGTAAAAATTCGTAGAACTGGACACATTTATTCCACTGTAATCTTATAAACTGTGTATTTTTTAAAGTGATTACTCCTTTACTAATTCCCATTTCAACTACTTCCACTCTGAAATAAAACCTGTCTGGAGTTAAATATATAATTTATTACTCATGCACTGGACTGTGTACAGCAAGAGATCTAATCTGAAGTTTTTTCTAACTGCTTTTAAGCAATAAAGGTATTTGTGGCTTTGTCAAAGAAACAAAGGGTCCTTTGACACCAGGAAGGAAATCTGATTACAGTAGCACAGGTGAAAAGCATCAACCAAAAAATACAAAAGGGCAACAGATTTGTTTGCCTATAGATAAAAACCTACCCTTCATTTTGACTCAAGTACTTGTATGCAAGTTTAATCCAAAGCTGTACATCACACGGGTTTTCGAGGACACTCGCCTCCAGATTAGAAATATCATCAGTCTCATTTGTGAAATATCTGACATCATCAGGAGTCACAACAGCATCCAAAGCTCGAACATTTGCTTTGTGTTCTACAGGATGGGCTGGAAGAATAAAGTGTCTCTGTTCAGCATGCAGATTACCTTTCACAGTGGAACTTGAACTAACTAATCGTATATTTAAGATGAGGGAAAACACCATCAAACAGAATTCCCAAGTGAATGTCAGGATACCTTTCAAATACAATAACCACCCACCACATTTAGAAAAAGGTAAAGGTACTCTCTCTTTAAAGCAGGAAAGAAGCAGTAAGTACGGCACAAAAAACTGGCAGTAGTTCAAATGTGAAAACTGGAAAAAGGAAGTGTTAGAGGACTGCTTTTGCAGGATCATACTGGTTAGGGATAACTTATAGGACAGCACTGAGAGTGAGGCAGAACTCATAGGAGAAAGTTCATCACAAAACAAGTCTGATCCTCTGAAGATCCTTCTGCAGGATTCACTCGGGGGGGGGGGGGTGTTGGTTGTGCCATTTGCACAAATCATGTGGGAAATCTCTGTAACGACTAAGATTTTTGATATCTTAAGGCACAGGTAAACTAGTTCGAGAGCTATGCCCTGCGAAGCATGCGCCAATCTCAGATGCTCTAGAACATTCTAGCAGGTTCCCTGCAAGAGAAGGGAACAACAGCTCCCACTAAGACTTTAAATTATTTATTTTTAAATGGATATACATAGATTTAATCATCCTAGAATAAAGAACAGGCAAATGAGGAGAAGGTAGTCAAGAAGCTTATGCGTGGAGTACATAAATGGATCATATACTGAAGTAAAGTCATGCTTTATCTGAGTAAGTGCTTGCAACTCCCCGCCCCCTTCCCCCAATATTAGTTATTTCTAATGCACAACACAATTTTGCCTTACCATATTTAATAGTTCCCAGAGATTGTTCCTCCTCACTGCTGCTGCTGCTACTACTACTATCTAAAACAGGTTTTCTCCAGTACTTAGGTCTCCATTTCCTTTTGTCTTTCCAAGTTGTAAATGGAGGTGCTGTAACCAAACAGAAGAAAAGAAATTGTTTGTTTTGCAGCCACAAACCAATGTATTTTTGTTCAAAGTCAGTCATTTTAGGTAAAATTATCAGAAGCATTTAAGTGTCTTAGAAGTATAGATTCCATTGACTTTCAATGAGACTTAGGTTCCTGAGTGCACAAGTCACTTTTGAAATTTTAACCTTATAACAAAAAGAAGCTTAAAGACAGAAGACCATAACCATATGTTTCAGTGCAATAAACTTAAATAGAGTAAGCAAATCTTCTCTTTACAATACTATCGTAAGAATTTGTCAAGCTCATACGCAATGTTAACGCTATAATATAACAGACTGTTTTATTAATAGTATCAAACAAGTTACTTACTGTGACCTTTACTCTCATTGATATTGCTAACAAGAAGAACGGCCATCTGATCCACTGACATTCGATCTCTGTTTACACCAAAAAGTTTTTCTACATATTTTTCTAAAATGAGACCAAGATTACAATATAACTAGATGCTATAAATTTATGAAATATTATAACAAAAGAGATAATCTCAGCAGAAAGAATAATGAAAATATAAATATCACCACCATTATTTCAGTGCTGATCATTTCAAGTTATCAAGTGTGGCTGGATATAGAAGTCAAAAATTGGAAAAAGATATATTAGGCCATTTTATCCCCCCAAGATTATTCCTGCAGTACATTTTCTAGTGCTTTGGTCTCGTCTACTTGTAAATATCCTTAAAAAAGGGAGTTTCCATAGGTGCTTTCTAGGCCACCGCTACAGATTACATCTCACAAACAGAAATTTCTTTCTGATTTTTCCAGTCTGACTTTCTTGTGTTACTTTCATCCCATTACTCCTCAAAGATGCAGAAGAGGCATCTGGGGAAGGGGAAAGGAACATAGAACTTCATCACTATCATCATTATTTTTGAAAACTCGTGGCGAACGGGGGAAGTCCCGGATGACTGGAAAAAGGCTAATGTAGTGCCAATCTTTAAAAAAGGGAAGAAGGAGGATCCAGGGAACTACAGGCCAGTCAGCCTCACTTCAGTCCCTGGAAAAATCATGGAGCAGATCCTCAAAGAATCAATCCTGAAGCACTTGCATGAGAGGAAAGTGATCAGGAACAGCCAGCATGGATTCACCAAGGGAAGGTCATGCCTGACTAATCTAATCGCCTTTTATGATGAGATTACTGGTTCTGTGGATGAAGGGAAAGCAGTGGATGTATTGTTTCTTGACTTTAGCAAAGCTTTTGACACGGTCTCCCACAGTATTCTTGTCAGCAAGTTAAGGAAGTATGGGCTGGATGAATGCACTACAAGGTGGGTAGAAAGCTGGCTAGATTGTCGGGCTCAACGGGTAGTGATCAATGGCTCCATATCTAGTTGGCAGCCGGTATCAAGTGGAGTACCCCAAGGGTCGGTCCTGGGGCCAGTTTTGTTCAATATCTTCATAAATGATCTGGAGGATGGTGTGGATTGCACTCTCAGCAAATTTGCGGATGATACTAAACTGGGAGGAGTGGTAGATACGCTGGAGGGTAGGGATAGGATACAGAAGGACCTAGACAAAATTGGAGGATTGGGCCAAAAGAAATGTGATGAGGTTCAATAAGGATAAGTGCAGGGTCCTGCACTTAGGACGGAAGAACCCAATGCACAGCTACAGACTAGGGACCGAATGGCTAGGCAGCAGTTCTGCGGAAAAGGACCTAGGGGTGACAGTGGACGAGAAGCTGGATATGAGTCAGCAGTGTGCCCTTGTTGCCAAGAAGGCCAATGGCATTTTGGGATGTATAAGTAGGGGCATAGCGAGCAGATCGAGGGACGTGATCGTTCCCCTCTATTCGACATTGGTGAGGCCTCATCTGGAGTACTGTGTCCAGTTTTGGGCCCCACACTTCAAGAAGGATGTGGATAAATTGGAGAGAGTCCAGCGAAGGGCAACAAAAATGATTAGGGGACTGGAACACATGAGTTATGAGGAGAGGCTGAGGGAGCTGGGATTGTTTAGCCTGCAGAAGAGAAGAATGAGGGGGGATTTGATAGCTGCTTTCAACTACCTGAAAGGGGGTTCCAAAGAGGATGGCTCTAGACTGTTCTCAATGGTAGCAGATGACAGAATGAGGAGTAATGGTCTCAAGTTGCAGTGGGGGAGGTTTAGATTGGATATTAGGAAAAACTTTTTCACTAAGAGGGTGGTGAAACACTGGAATGCGTTACCTAGGGAGGTGGTAGAATCTCCTTCCTTAGAGGTTTTTAAGGTCAGGCTTGACAAAGCCCTGGCTGGGATGATTTAACTGGGAATTGGTCCTGCTTTGAGCAGGGGGTTGGACTAGATGACCTTCTGGGGTCCCTTCCAACCCTGATATTCTAGGATTCTATGATCACTTTTCCCAGGTCTTTAGACCCTGATTTAAGCTCTTCCCCTTGCATTTAAATAAGGGAACTGGAAAAATGAAACTGAACAGTACACATCCGCTATCCAAAATGACAATCCAACATGGTGGTAGTAAAAAACAGATACTTTTTTAGAATCATAATGATGTTTAAGAAATCAATTTCTCTACTGAACCCTAGACCATCCCTCAAATTCGCACAATTTCACATAGTCTCCAAAACCGTATCTGGGTTTTAAAAAATGACATCTGGCTCAATAGTTTCTTAGTAGTATATATGATCTACATCATTCTGCTTTTTAAAACCAACTGTTTATCTCAGGCTTTTTGGCATGGCAAAACAGAAGTATCAACAGAGAGTGTATTACAGGATTTAACAAGAAATCTTGCTTCATTTTTCAATTTAAAAGATGTGTATACCAATACTCCATTATTAAGTTTAAAAACATTAATATTTAGAATATTTTACCCATCCAACTTTAACCCATTTAAGTGGCAAAGTTACATAATCATCAGCCCTATCTCTAGAGAACTGGGCTTAAAAAGGACTGATCTCTAGAGAAGAGTGTCTCTCATCCTAGATCCCAGGATGATTTTGTACACTTTGGCACAAAATAATCATCATTAAATCTAGCCCTGAGAATAGATTAGAATATGATTATGTGCCTGGATTGTGGAGGAAGCTTTCCTGGTGCCTATTCACACTACACCTAGTTCCATTAATAAGTACAACATCCCATTAAGTTATGTATATAAGCAATAAAAAAGGAAGGTAAGGAAGGTTTCCACTCCCCACCCATGAAATCTTGTCTCCTTCATTTCTTGTTTGAATGAAATGCCCAGTGAAATTAGGGAGAATTTTCTCCTGAATAAAGAAGGAATTTTTCCTGAATACAGGAGTTACTGTCTACTACTGAGAAATTTACTATGGACTGTGACTCAAAAATGGCTTTCCACTTTTCCATACAAAAATATTTTACAATGTATACAATGACCACTAGAAAGACTGTAATGATTCTTTAATTCTAGAACTTCTAATGAAAATAAAAGCTACCCTTTGGAAAAAAAAAAAATTCCCAGTTTTACATTCAGTAGGAAACAAACTTAAAAACCTGTTGCAATGCTGATCTCCTCATCAGTGCTTTTTTCTGAACAGCCAATCAAAGCTAAATTATAAGAAAGAATGTCCTGAAACAGCTGCTTTCGGTTAACAGTGCAATCTTTCATGTGCTGCCTAAAAAGAGAAAAAAAAGTTAGACTAAGTTGTTCTCAGACAACAAAATATCACCAAAGTAAAGATTTAACATCAGGGCCACAATCAGCAAGTGTTACTTAAACCCTACTGAAGCAGAGAAACCAACAAAAAATTGAAGTGAAAAGATGTCTATGAAGCACAATGTTTAAGGTGCTCTGAAATGTCTACTAACGAACAAGTATGCTTTTAGGCCTTGTCTAAACACAAACTTGCAATAAAATAACTAACAGTTTTAATTCACCCCTTTTGTTATTTCAGTACAAGTCTATGTGTGGACCACACTTCAAAATACACACTTGCACTGAAGTAACAAAAGGTGCCAATTAAAACTGATTTTGTTAGTTCAGTGTATGTTTGTGTAGACTAGTTTAGGTATCCTGCGTACAGTCTCACCACCCTGTACAAGGAATAGATGTGCACTACTTCTAGTAAAGGAGAATAATCTTAACATAAAATAGTAGGTCTGTTCATATGATATTCCTCCAAAAGATAACAGGAGTTGGGAGTCTCATGCACTTGTGTATTGGTAGAATTCCTCTCAGAAATAATCCAGTTGCTCTTGATTACAGATTATATACCCAGAGTCAGTGAATCAATACACTACTTCCTTTCCCCCCCCCCCTTTTTTTTAAAGTTAGATCAATCTCATCATTTGAGAGGTCCAATGGCTCAAGAGGCATGGTAGGCAAGCAACAGCTAGCTAATGAAACTCCAAATGAACAGGCTATTGTTAATATAACCGTAAACACCATTTAATGATGTGGCTTCAAAGTATACAGATTTTAATGCAGTTCTTCCAAAGCAGTTTTAAACTGATCTCTTGCATTACAATAGGATCTTTTATTAAATAATTCCATAATACACCATGCTATAGATGTTACTAATTTATTTATAGTGTGCTAAATAGTATGTTTCCTCATCCACTGTTACATCAGGTAATAAAAGACACTGCTGTAATTACGATACAAGAGAGTTCCCATCTGGATACAAAAAGAGCCTAAAGGACACCCCGCAGGATCTGACATAATGGTGAACAAAATCCTCAAAAACTCAAGCAATCTTTCTTTTTCCAAGTTTAGACATAAGAGCTCTCCCTCCAGGACTGGAACTGGCACACTGATTTTCTTCCTGCCAAGTGAACTTACACAGGCAAGTTTTTAATGGAAGGCTATAGCACATCATGCACACAGACCTTGTTAAGAATCAGACATGTCTATTTTCACCTCTTGGCAGCAGTAAACTCTGCAACAGAGATTTGGGACAAATGAATAAGACTGAAAGGGACTCACCACTGACAATCATCATCATTACACGTGCCTGTTAAATCAAAACGACAGAAACACTGTTTTGGCTCAATCATATTGCTGTAGGATACTGAACTGAGGTAAAGCTTTTCCTTGGTTCGAAAATAGGGGCTAAACCTAAAGAAAGAAAAAAAAAAAATATGATGTGAATCCCTGGTAGACAAACAGAAAAGCAGTTTTAAATATAAATAAATAAAAAGGAATTGTATTTTGCTTCCAGAAGTATCTTGCATTTCTGAAAGGCTGACTGGAGTACAGCTGACCTACTAAAGGCAACACAGTACAGTTCTCTCAGTCCGCATAGATTTCTATTCCAATATCCTGCTCTCCCTTCATTCACCAAACCTCATTACATGCACATGGGGAATTAATGCACACACTGTAGGGAGAGTTACATATTAGAGTTAAGATCTAATGCGAACCTGAGAGACCTGTGCTCTTTCACTTACTTAACTGGCATCAAGCAGAGCTGTAAAGCAGATTGCTGGGGATTAAATAACCGCAGAAGCCATAGTACTAAAAGCTCAATATCAGAGAGCCTCCAGAACAGGTGCACAGAAACTCAGTATGAGCTGACTCTTATTAGCCAGATGTTTTCTGGTGGTTTTTCCTTTAATACAAAATTTGATGCTAAACTATTACAGCGTTTTAAGTTTGTCAATTTCTAGTATGGTAAGGGAATCACCACAGTCTGTACTATATTAAAAGCATAGCAAAGCTGCTCCTGTAAGAAAGTTATCCTTCAGCTTCTGCCTTCCCACTGTATTACAATGCTGTAATACAAAAATCTAGAGCACACTGTAAATTTAGGAGTAGTGTAATATAAGAGCTAATATAAAACAAATACAAGGAGTACTGCACTGCTGGTGTTAAATTTTTGCATGTAATTCAACGTAATCATCCAGGTTTTAGAATCTGCTTAAATCTAGCACAGAATTCAATTTATGGAACTGAAGCGCCATAGACTTTAGGTCCATCTTGCTGCTCCAAAATGGGGCCTATAGGTAATGAATGAAGACATAATTAAGTCTCTAGAGATAAGTTTTCTGTTTCTTTGAAGCAGAAAAATAATTTTAAGACAACTTTTGGTTTAAGAAAGTTAGGTTTTACGTATCATGCTTAAAAGTTTATCATACCACACAGAACTTTAAAATGTCAAATCTTCCAAAGAATGGAATCCCAAGCTAAGGTTACAAAAGCTGTTCTTAAGCCAAACTTACCTTTGGCATTAGACAACTTGTAAGAAGAAATAAAGAGAGAGCACTGAAAGCAATTAAAATATTCCATACACAAAGAAGCCACACACACACACACACACACACACAGTTAATATAATCTTCATACCTGTAGGATTTAAAAACTAGAAGGGGACTATGATATGGCCCAAATGGAAATGGTCTCACTTCAGTTTGTTTACTTTGTGCCGTAACAATATCCATATCTACCAAAATTTCCTAGGAAACAAATATACATTTAAAGAATTATAATACAGCAAAAACCTAGTCTTCATAAAAAAGACAAATCATCATAATGTACTTACAAGTTAAGTATTAAAAAAAAGGAGTTGAGGCACAAGTTTACCTGACCACATAAAAACTCTTTCTTAGAAGTCATAACGGCAGTACTTTTTATAAGCAGTTCTTTCAAGCTGTCAGCTTTAGCATAAAGTTTTTTCAGTTCATCAATATTCAACCCAAGAAAAAGTTCAGGTTCCTCCACTGCTTTTTTAGAAAGTTTGTTTATTTCTTGTTTGGGGGTGTCCATGTGCTTAAGATTCGGTTTAGTAAAAGAACTGGATTCTCTGAAAGATCTCCTTCGTTCTCTGTTTGAGTTAGACAAAATTTCATCATCAAAATAGTTTTCTTCACTGTCTAGGGTCAGTTTGTCTTGTGTAAGGTCATGAAGTGATGGCTGAGGTAATACAAATTCAGATTCCTCTTCTGCATTTGGAGTAATATTCGGTTGTTCCCTGGTTTGAAGTGCACGGGCCTCTTTAAGTTTCTGAATCTTTAGAGCATACTCATACTCCAGTTGCTGTAGTCGTTTCTTCTCCAATGCAATCAATTCTGCTGAATGTTTTTTTGGACTTGATGCAGGGGAATGATCCAATTTCAACATTTTGCTTGGCTACAAAGAAAAAAAAATCCCTTAATATCTCTTTGCATTTACTGAAATACTGATAAGAGGGTAATGAAACAGGGTAAAACATTTGACTCAGGTTAGAAGTACATATTTTAAACTCTTGCCTGAAAACGTAAACAAAACAGCAGGAAAACCACAACATAATTTGCCACAATTCCACTGGAATGTTGGCTGGTTTTTCTATTAAATTAGTCTACACCACTCTATAAATCTTTAACACACAAATTTGGGTTACCAAAGTTTAACCATAAAATGCAAAGCAAATACATATAAAAAAGGGAAAACAAAGAAAAAATATAACTTACAAAAAACTGTCTCAAATTGTCTCAGAGCTTTGTTTTTCTTCCAAATTGCCTTCTTCAGCTTGTTTTTCAGATTAGTAATATCAGATCCTCACTTACTTGTCTCAGCTGGACAGCTTGGGCAAAATCTTTGAAGGAGCTGAATAGTGATGTCACCAACATGCAGGAATCCTTCCCCACATAGCTCAGGCCAGAATCTTATTACAGTACTATTCGTTTTCTCCAGCAAAGAGATGGAAGTAAAACCCTAACACTTCTAATGTAAAAATCCAACAGAAAAGACTTTTGGAACAAACTTTCAGAGAGCTTCTATATTGCAATGTGGAGATGTACATGGAAAAAAAAACTTGTTTTTTCTTCACAGTTCACCTTTTAAAATACTTTTCCATTTAAACTTCTATTTGAAGATTCTGAACTGAAGTTAGCTAAACAAAGTTATTATTGCTTTTTGACTAAAGAATGGTGCAAGTTTATGTGACTGACTTACTCCAAGGTGATCTTGTTCCAGTTTTCGTTTTCCAATTTCTTTACTTGCCACTGCTTTTGCTCGAGCAAGCTCTTCTCCATATTTTAACGCCAGAGCTTTCTTCACTGTAACTCGTTGTTGAACTTTGTGAATCTGAAAAGAGAAAAAAATATTTTAGCACTTCAAGAAAACATGCACTTTCTACCAATAAAAAGTTTGATTTGACAAAATTCAGACACAGCTAAATGAATTAATATGTTGCACAGTACAAATAAAGCCACATACTTCCAAGAACTGAATTTGCACAACTCCAAAAATATGAAAGTTCACATAGTGATAGAAAATAAATTGAACAATTTTTTTTTCCTGACAAAGTTCAAACCTACTTGTTCCTGAAGCTTCTTCAAAAACACCCTATTAACATCCAAAATCTTTTCAGTTGCTTGCAGTTGCTCAGCAAGTTTGGCAATCTTATTTTCAGCAATTCGAACAGATTCTCTCTTCTTTGCTTCTTGCTGCAGGAGATGTTTCAAAACAGATTCATCCTTCATTAACAGAAGTCTAAAAATTAAAAAGTTGGTTTAAACACATTTTACCAAGGACCAAAATGGCACAGAATTACAAACTACCACTTTGAATCCCAAACTTCTTAATTTGTAGCAACAGCCAACCAACCAACCACTTTCAACAGTACCTTTCATTAAATTAACTCAAACTATTCTGCAAACAAACATTAAGTATATAACATCCCATGAGACAGGCAAGCATGGGCAATACAGCTGGGTAATCTACAACAGATATACTAAATGGGCAGATTTAGTCAATGACATCACTTTAAATATGGTAGTCCGATGAGAAAATGGCAAATCTTAAAAATATTTTGTTGATAGCTTTAGATATTTAAGGGCACCAAAAATTCTGCTCCCATTTCCGCAGCTGAGCCCTCTTCTCAGGTAGGTTTATACTTTAGTGGAGGGCAAGAAGATGCAGAACAGAGGTTGCCTCAAGACAAGAAGCTGCTGCTTCAAAAAGAGCAGCACTTAGACCTGGCAGGAAGGGCAGGGAAAGAGAAAAATAGTACTTGTGCTACAACTGGACACTAAATCCAGAGCAATTCAGTTGGGGGCCTAGAACCAAAGTTTCAAACCACAAAGATCGGAGAGCAGGAAAGAGGGCTGTGGAGTACTGTGATGGTGGCATTACAACACACTCATTTTGTAAAGCAGGAAGTGACAACATAAGGTGCAAAGCAGTGGCTAATCCAGCCCTATTGTATTGAAGTTACATATTCATGAATATTTTCACCTTTCATCCCCCCTAAACAAGCTCAGTGTGGTTTACATCATGCTGAAGAACTTACTTGTGCTTCTTAAGTTTTGCTTCTGCTTCTGTAACTTGTTTTGTAACTATTGCTATTCTACCAACCCCATCGACTTCACCATCAGAGTTTGCAGGAGATGAACCGTTCTTCAATGGATCAGATTTAATTAAGCGCTGCTTCTCTCGACTAAAACAGACACATTAAAAAACAAAACACATGGAATATCCAGCAATTGCAACTAGCTACACATTATGTCTTCTGACAGCATATACTCCCAGAACACAAAAAAGGAGCAGAGCTTTACAGAAAGTAATATGGCTATATTTCAAGTAAGAGGTAGATTTTTGTAGCTGGAACTGTTTCCAAGCAGTTCATATACTGAATAATCTTACTAAAAAGAATCTAAAAAAAAGCCAGTTTATTTTTACAGTCTAAGGAAGCACTTCAGATTAATTCTACTGATCTTTAATTCAACATCTTTTTGTCAGAATTAAAAGGACTGGTTACTGGTATGGCTTAAAATCAAAATATAGGTTCTCCAAAGCTGTGCTATTACACTGAAACACCAACGCACCTGGCAATCTCTTCTTTTAAGAGTCGATATTCAATCTTCTTATCTTCTGGTAAGGCCTCTGGGGTTCTCATAGGATCATTTTCTTTTTCTGATTTTGGAGGTGCTTTGGGTTTTGAGGCCTGTTATAAGAAGAGAGCTTAATCAAAATATGCCAATATTACACTTCCCACACACCAAATTAAATGCAAATGTTTGCAGAAGCCATACTATATTTAAGGGGCAATTACATTTTTCTTTAAGTTTAAAGCTTTAAGATGTAGTTATTAACAGATTACACAGTGAGTACAAGGTTTTTAAAGCCAAATATAGTCAATTAGCAGCCCCTTTTCTTACCTGCCACAACCTGGAGTTCTGTGTTTGGGTTTTATTTTTCAATGAAGCATATTAGTACACCTTCAAGTTTTATCCTGAGGTTATTTTTAACTAAAACAAAAGCAAGTTTACATCATTCTTGCAACACAATGGACAAGTACTAACCCAGGCACAGTACCATAGAAACACACTCAATATTCTTCTGTTTCTGACACATGCCTGTATCTCCAGACCCTTGCTGGAAGGTTTGCTGTGAATTCTGAGGTTAAAAAGTGCTAAAATTAAGATGTATAAATAGATATACCATTTACCTCTGCAGTTCTTCTTGCTTCTTTGATCATGGATTCTAGTCCTCCAAATACACTATTAGTAGAGTTAGATGGCTCTCCGTCAGATTCACTATCATCTGAATCATTGAGTGTCACCACTACTGACTTATGCTTGGGAAGCTGCAGAGACAAAAGTACTTATTTTTATACCTACTGGCAAAAGAAGCAAAACTGTGATGCATTATAACGTAGGCTTTATGTGAACACTTTTAACCCTGCTCCAATTATATTCTGGATCAGTTCTAGTATTTTATGTACATATATATGCAGCTCCCTTTACCAGAACTTCCAAATGCCTCATTTAAAGGATTTATTCTCACAACAGTCATGTGAAGGAGGAAAGTATCTTAATTTTACAAATCGAGAATGGAGGCAGAGAAAACAGCAAGTCACAAAGGAAGTCTATGCTAATACTATGCAGTGATCTTTCTAGTCCCAGTCCCACATACTCAGACTAGGTACTCAAGACTGAGTAGATCAAATAATGATAGATTTTCGCATGTACAGTTCTAGGCAACTTCACCCTACATTCTCCAGCTGATTCTCTCCCTTCCTCCTAACACAGGCATGGATTAAATTTCATTCAAGGCTAGACAGCTACAGAGTAATGTTTATCCTCTACCTCAGGGCCGTGTCCCTTCAATATGTTACAAATCCCAAATAAGAAGCATGTATTACTACACTTTCCTACATATACCACTTCTGCAATAACATGAATTTGAGCAGCTAAGCAAAAGACATTAATTTTGTCACTTTTACTCTACTATTCTTCTCAATGCAAGTGGAAACATGCATAGGGAGGAGTGTGATCTTATATAGTCTTCCAGGGCTGCAGTAGGGTGGAACAAATTAGCGGTTTGTCTTCTCCCTTCACCACCACTCCCAGTAGTAATGTCAGGATCATATACACATTGTTCCAGAACATGGTGCAGCATTGCCAACCAAAATCATTCAAAAACCATTAGTCAGGCATACACAAAAAATCATGATTTAGGATTATTATTTTTAAATCATATGTTTAGTTCCTTGTAACAGTCTTTTGTGTTTTGAGCCTTCAGGGTACAGACTGTACACATTTTCAAACTTTTCTCTGCAACCAGGAGGACAAGAAACTTACTTTTTAAAAAGAAAACACAGTCTCATGATTTCAGGAACTCAAAGAATAATTTAAAAAACCCTGAATACCACAAGACAAACAATTTAAAAAAAAAAAAAATGGCCCTAAGAATGATGAGAATTGACAGTTATTGTGGGTAGAAGGGAGAGAAGAAGCTATGCAAGTGATCTGCTGTAGATACCTACAGCTGTCTACACACTACAGAGCATCTATCCCGTATACACTACACCTACACTATTAGGAGATGCCAGGCAGGCATAGCCTCCTATTGTAGCCATAGCGTACGCCAACAGAAGGAGTTTTTCTGCTGATGTAGAACCACTACCTCCCTGAATAACATTAGCTATTCTTCGCCAGCATAGCTCCAGCTACACTGGGGGTTTTGTCAGCATAGTTATGTCACTAGGGTATGTATTTTTTTCCCCACACTCTGACTGACATAGCTATGCCAGTGTAAGTTTTAAGAGTAGATGGGGCCTTAAACTGGCCACACCTCCTTTAATACACACAGGAAAGTGTTCCTGTTCTAGACCTTAAGCTACCACGTTCACAATAAGCAATGGCTTTTAACAAGCCTGAAAATGGAGTGATTTTTCTATCATTATGTTGATTCAAAACTCAAAAACACTTAATTAGAATGGCTATGCAAAATGAAAAGTTGTTAAAAAATGAGCAAGGCTGAAGCATATACAAACATATCGTCCATCATTTTTAAATTAATTAGTGTAAAAAATAACTAAGCTAATAATCATTAACTAGAGTATACAGAAAAACTTATCAGGACTTGCTCAACCCTTTAAAAACTGCCCATCATCACAGCTGATAAAAGCTATCTTGCAATTAAAAAGGCTAAATACTGGCATTCATCTCCCATTAACTAGTACAATTTTTCTTTGTGTTTCTGTACCATAACAGTTGAATTAAATCTGACCCAGGAGAAATTCAAGACAATAGGACAAAGAACTCTTTCAAAATCCTCTAATAGTTGACAAAGTGATTCAAATGAGATTTACATAAAAAATTACCAAAAGAACAGCTTACAGAACACATGCAACTGCCAACTGATTATCACATGTATAATGTGCACAAAGGCCAGAGGCCCTTTGTATCTCAAATTACTCTTGTATTGTTTGAAATTAGGTTAGAAGTAGGCAGCGGACACAGAGCGTTAAGGAGATGGAAAGGTTTGCTAGAAGAGGGGGAAATATGACCTTGTCCCTGCTGAAGTTATCTGAAAGAGTGGAATATCATAAGATTTTTTTAAAGTAAATTCAGCTAACGAAGAGTGTGATGCACACGAGAGGTTATAATCAGAAGACTAAGAAGCTCCCGTAAATTCTGACCAAAATGACATCAGTGTAGTCAGGCCTCTTCTATCTTTCGTCCGTACTGTCCTCCCTTCTCCTTACAAAACAATATGTAGGCAGTGAAACACTTCAAAGGTGCTTCAGAGAGATCATGGACACCACAAATCAGATACTGACGTGATCCGAACTCATGTCTCAGAGCCATTAAAATAGGATTAAAAAACCACTATATAATATCTAGCTGGACTCTGATAATTAAATACCAGATAAACCAACTGTCAGAACAGAACTACCTCGACCATTTAGTGCTAATCTTATGCCTCATTAATTCCCCTCCATCTTAAAAACGCTGGTTTCACTGTTTTGGTTTTTAAATTTTCTACATCCAAGCATCTTCTGCCTGTAACATCTCCCTTCATCTTTAACTTCATGTAAGATTATACCAAACCAAATAACAGGACAGTATTTAAAGAGGCTGTCTCACAGACTCAGTGAACTTTGACCATGGCTCAAATGCTCATACAGTGCTTTGAATGGATAAGATGCTGAACGCTAAAAGCGGGAAAGGGTAATAATCTTCAGTGTCTGAAATTCCTAGTGAAAGGTAACTTAAGGTAATTTAAACAATGTTTAAGTGACAGCTATACCGTTTTGCACTAGACTGCTAAAAATATATGAAATTACATTTGCTGCTTGCTTCATGCATCTTATCTTCTCAGGATTCTCCTCCCTCCGCCCCAATCTAAAAAGGGAAAAACTTTAGCTCATTTTAAAAGGTTATTTAAGAAGGGCCACTGCATCTTCTCCCAGCTCAGAAAAGCCATAAATTCTTAGACGTATCAGAGAATTAAATATTTCATTGCAATGAAGGGAAAGAGAACGGCCCAACATGCCACAGGTTCCTAATCACTGCTCTAACACAAAATTATTTTCAAGGGAAATAACATGCCTTTATGCATAAGAAGATCCTTTAATTCTAACTTACCATATGAGTTAAGACTAGTTCATAAGATGGTCTTACTAAAAGAAAACTGAAGTTATTTCCTTACTGTGATTACTGCTCGTGGAGGTCGCGGTACTCTAACAAACTTTGTGTTCTGTACCCGAGGCTGGGATACAGTATTAATACTGACTGCTGATAGATTGCTTCTTGGCACAGGCTGGGAATTATTTGGAACTGGAGGTGAAGGCGGACCACTATTACTTGATGTTTCCTACAGAAGGAAATAAAAAGTCCAATTAGGGGGGAAAACAGTATACTGTATCAAAAGAGTTTCAAAAGGTGTACAGCTCTATATGAAAAACAATTGAAAAATATTAGCATGTTAGTGCCTATGCCATCTCTAAATTTTTATAACAGAGACACTATACCACCAGAACATATTTCAATTTTCTGATCGAATATAAACTACCACCACTTGTGTAGTTACATAGTGATGCCAAAAAGTGTACTAGGCAAGAATGGTCCTGCTCTTGTTTACAGTTGATCTGCAAAGGAAATAGGTTTGTGGCCTCTTTTATGAGGTCATATAGGCAGTTTAGTTTAATTTTCGTTACAAACACAGGGAGCGGTGGGGATAAGTTTTGTTTGTTTTTTACCTCAGAAATACTAGAAATGTCAAGTCCTGTCCATCTCTCATTTGCTGGAGGACTGAAGTGAAGCAAGAGCTCTCTCAGCCTTCAAATGACAGGGTAGGTAGTGTTTGAAGCTTTAACAAAAAGAACTTCCTTCTAATTGTTTGTTAAATAGGTATTAAGCAAATAAACAGTTTAACAGTGAATAAAATCCCTTCCACTGTACAAATTTTAGTCCTTTGAAATGTTATAATCCCACCAGTCCTCCAGCAAAAACAGGTTTGACAAGACCTGTAATTTGTAATGTAAGCCAAGCAGATTTTGTTTAAAACTCATTCAGGATTGTTTTATACAGCCATAAAGGAGCAAAAAACCCATCCTATATTTTCCACCCTTTGCAGGTCACCTTTAAAGTAAGCTCAAGATTGCCATCTAGAGGCTATATTCACAAACTACTGGACTACCTCTGATTTGAAAGCTCGTTTGTTAGCTAGAGACTTGAGTAGCTCTTCTCGTAGCAGCATTTCTTCTTCTTCTTCCTCATCTGCAAATGGAGGTTTGGGTGGCTGTTCAGGTTCCTCAGGTGGAAGAGGCGGGAGAGGTGGAGGAGGCTCAAGAGAAACACAAGAAACGTCCTCCACATAAAGTTGGCTCAACGGCTGCATGGTCTGAAATGCATTACAAAAAGAAAAACAGAATCTGAAAACCAAATAGAATTAAACTAAACCTTTCATTGCTAAATTATCCCAAAAGACACAAAGGACATGAACTAAACTGATCAGGTCACGGTTTAATATTACAATTCAAACAGCAGTGACTTAAACAGTGACATCAAAGGCTGGAGTTAAATTGCTCCTATTTACAAAAAAGGAGGTAGGTAACGAGAACAATAAGTGCTAAAACAGTGGCCTTTTGAAGGTTTGTCCCTTCAGCTCTATTACAATTCCCTTTAAGGCTAGGAATTCAGAGATTTTAGTCCCAAGAAGAAACACCAACTAGGCACAAAGAAGGATATGAAAGCTGCAAATGTTCAGTGGGAAGGGGGGAAGACAGAGAATAGCAGGCTTCTGGAAAATTCCTAGGTAAGAAGGCAACCAGAGTCTAATTGAGACTGGTACTGGGTGGATAAGGGGTCTACAACACAGCCAAAATAGGTGTTAGTCCCTGGATGGGGAATACTGAGGCTAGAGAGGACAGACATTTTGTATATAGGGCCAGGGAACCGGAGCCCAGGAGGGAAGTGGGGACTGGGTTACCCTACCCTTCAGCTACACACCTGAAAGTAGTGATGCAAGAGGAGAAGGAACTGATTAGAACTCCAGCAGCAAAGAAGGTGGAAAGACAGTTGAGACCAGAAAAGATTGAAAGAATTGTCTGGTTTTGTTGATCTCTGGAAAAGGGGGTCTCCTGTACAGTCACCCCAACACCAGAGGGGGAACAACTGATCAGCAAAAAGATACAGAGGCACAATGGCACCACAAAAGGGCCTGGGAAGAACTACTGTATGCAGACTTGTTAGAAGTTATTAGGAAATTCTCACATATTTTAATGCAACATAAATGTGGGGTCCAAGACAGTGTTTCTTTAAGGCACAGAACTAAAATATATATTAAAACTGAAAAATTTAAAAGACTAAAATTAATTGAAATTATTTCCTGTAACCTGAGGTGGAAGAGGCAAGGAAACTGGTGGCGTTGGAGGAGGAAAATATCCCATCAGACAGTCAAAGAAAGGAGGCTGCACTGGAGACGAAACTGCAACGAAGAGAGATACATTTAAATTCAAGAAAGAAGAATAGCAACAATAACTTAAACAGTTACCAAACACAACTCTAAGTCATGTTATACTTTAATTAACCAACTAAAAATCTAGGCAAGTTACCGAATTGCATTTCAAATCATGACTATAAAGCAAAGTGAGAAAACAGGCAAGATCCTAATTTACATCTCAACTTTGGTAGGTGAGACCAGATCAAAAGAGGAGTATATACACCTGAACACAAGACACACAGAACTACTCAATGCCCTGTTTCTACCTTTTTTTATTATTAACTTTACAATTTGTATTCAAATATTCGAAGACAACATCACTCTAAGTGAAACCCATCTTTGCTGTCCAGTTTGATTTAACTCACAAATGCATGCTTTCTGAAACTACATGCCCCAGCAGAGATTCCAACTGATCTGGCAACCAGCAATAAGGAGATGCAACATGCACAAAGGCTTCAGCACCAGACAGGGAAGAAACGCAAGGAGTATTGAATACTGGGATATGTAGATCCAGAACCTCAGAGGCCCGCCCTTCCATATGAAGGAGTCACAGTTTGCATGCCTGGTAACAGTATGTTCTGTGGTCCTTCTAAAAACAGACAGTAGAAAGATTAAGAGAGGCAGCTAGTGAGAAAGTCTGGGAACAGAGGCCAGAGGGTAAGGAAGTTGGCCGAGAAGGAAAAATAATAATAATATGGAAAATAAGAAAATAAAATCAGAAGATGAAGAGCAATGGAATAAAAGGAGTAAACACAGTTAAGAAAGAATTACGGTTATTGAAATATTGGTAATGTTTCTAAATTTTAACTGTATTTTCTGATGGAAAAGGAGCGCCGAAATAGTTTTATTTAAGTTTGTGAGAAAATTAGGTGCAGGACAGGGTTCTAGAAAGTAGCCAACAGAGTCTTTCACATTGCGTTCTGCGGACCCCCATGTCTACATGATTCCATGTGAATTTATAAACAAGTTTGATGTTTCTAATCATATTTGTCTAAGTGTAAGCCTGAAGATCTTTAGAGGATCCCTAGGGAATAAAAAGATATATAAAAAATAATCAGATTTAAAACAGGACAGAATTAGTTCCTCTTAAACGGCATAGTTCTCAAACCCGCAGGGCATTATTATGAAGGCTGCAATTTGGTCACGGAATCCGTGACTTCCAAAGACCTCCATGACTTCAGCCAGCACCAGCTGGGAGCTGTGGGGTACACCAGCCACCTGTGGAGGCAAGGAGCTGCAGGGTACACCAGCCGCCCCAGGTGGCAGGAGCCCCCTCGCAGCTTCCAACCCCCACACGGACCCCCCCGCAGCTCCTGACCGCCCCGGGCGGTGGGGGCAATCCTGACCGCTCCGGGCAGCACAGGGGGACCGACCCCCGCAGCTCTGCGCCACCAGCAGAGGGGTACCCAGGAGCTCCCAGCCCCCATGGGCGGTGGAAGCCCCTGGAGCTCCCAGCCCACCAGCAGATGCCCAGGCTCCTCATTTTGTTATGGATATTTTTAGTAAAAGTCAGGGACAGGTCATGGGTTTCCATTAATTTTTCATTATTGCCCATGACCTGTCCGTGACTTTTACTAAAAATATCCGTAACAAAAAAAATCTTAGCCTTAATTACCACCCATTCAACTTCAGTCCTCAAAACGAACACAGCCCTTCTGAGACGACAGAAGAAATATGAAATGGACAATCTCCAACAGTAAAGTACCATATATACTCGTTCATTAGCCCATTCATTAATAAGCCGACCCCCCAAGATGGATAGGTAAAAACAGTAAAAACTATATGATCCTTTCATAAGCCGACCCTATATTTCAGGGGTTGACAAACTTTGGCTCCTGGCCCGTCAGGATAAGCCGTTAGTGGGTTGGGACATTTTGTTTACCTGGTGTGTCTGCAGGCATGGAGCCCCTCAGTTCCCTGTAGCTGCGGTTCGCTATTCCCTGCCAATGGGAGCTGCGGGAAGTGCCATTTCCTGCAGCTGTCATTGGCTGGGAACGGCGAACTGCGGCCACAGGGAACTGAGGGGCTCCATGCCTGCAGACGCCCCAGGTAAACAAAACGACAATGAATTAGATATTCAATTTCAATGATTTCATAGAGTTTAAAATCATCAAATTTTGGTGTAGACCCAGTTATAAGCCGACTCCCACTCTTTGATGCGTCACTTTTTTACCAAAAATATTCGGCTTATGAACAAGTATATACGGTAATATTCCAACCATTTTTCATCATTACACTTTTCAACCATGTCAGCAATTGAAAATAAATCTTACCTGGTGAGTTAGTTTCACTGTCCGTGTCCATGGCAACTTCATCATAGTTGTCATATTGATAAATCCCTCCTCCACTATCAGTAGATTGCTTATCTAAAGACCATCTCAAGTCTGTATCTGAAGACTATGCATACAAAAAAAAAAAAAAAAAGTGTTTTAATTTAGCATGTCTTACAGCATTTGCATTTTTTAAAAGTTGTTTTAACACTGCCACTACCTGTCCCCTCACTCATTTTTCAACCAAGTTCTACCCAGCAGAGACAGAAGGAGGCAAGAAGGGGGTCAACCGTGGCTTAAGAAGTCAAACTACAGTTTTCTTCTCCATGTACAGAAGAGACTGAGATCAGCTGGAGGTTTTGAATGCTGTTTTCTCTGAACATAACAGCAGTTTCTACAAGTTTATCAAGGAAGAGATTAACAAGCAAACATCCAATTATCAAACCCAAAATAAACTTATAACAGACAATCAAGCTCCTGAAAATTAGCCAACGTTAAAAGTCTGGGCAGTCTTGAATAAAGCGTTTCTGAAAGAAATGGTGCTACAATTAACTTCTACTTCAGAACTCTATTGCTCCTGCCAATACATACAGTAAATTACTGAAGTTCTTGATGAAAAGCAAATCTCTTTTCAAAAGACCCAAGTAATGACTGAATAGGAAAACTAAAAACAGTTATTTTGAAAGAGCACTCAGCAACTTTATTGTAAAGGTTGAACAAAGCTTTCAACCTTCACAGAGCTCTAATAAAATCCACGTGCGTACTGAATTTATCTTGAAAATCGTTAAGCCTCAGAGCCAGTTAGTTGTGTGAATAATGGGTTATTCGGCCAAAGGGTTCCAGAGACAGAACTCCCATGAAAAAAGAACCGTGATAGGCACCTGAGAGAAAGTGATTTGCATACGCTCCATGAGACTGGTACACCTGATGCCTCATGTGACCAACTATGCAGAGGAGCTCAGCCTACATCGATCAGTTGCTTGCTTACAGAAACAGACTGTCTTGAACTTGAGCACACAAAAACTATGAGTTCAAGTCCGCTTTTGGTAGACTTCTGAGACAAATTTCAGACTACTTTCTGCTTGCACCCATGGGCTTGTTTTTGGAAGTTCTGCTTCAAGTGTCAGCAGCATTAACGAGGAACGGCAGTGACTTCATAGGTCTGGTCAAAAAGAGCTGTTTAAAAGCCCACTTTCAAAGTACTCTAAAATCCATGTACATAAAGGAGGTTGTCGTGAACAGTGGTATACCACAACATGGTGTACTTTGTGGTGCCAATTTGGAATCATTTGCTTAAGGGGCTCCTCAGATACAGCCTTATGAGTGGCATGAAGGAGCCAGGAGAAAAGCAAAGCTAGTAGCTGAGCAGCAGTGAGATGTATTTAGGAAGTCCATCCATGGCCCCCACCACAGGTGCCTCTCAATCATGCCCCCTCTTTACCATCATTTCCTCAAACAAGGGAAATTCAATGCCAAACCTGTATTAAGTTGGCTAGCACTACCTTGTGCCTCATAGAACATGGAGGGAAGAGCTAAACTTGCATTTCTGAAAACATGGAAATGCAGAGTTACGGTCATTTCCCATCCCCCTCCCTCCACAATCTTACCTCTGCCCCCATGAGCAATACTCCAACCTGTCCCAGTTAAAGATCATATAACTGTACCCCTCCTGAGCACCTGGAGGACAGCAGGGGAGAAGTGAATAAGGATAGCATATGGGGAACTCCCAAGCCTTATCTTGACTAGGATAAAGGCTGAGATTAGAATGGGCTTAGCCAAACACCAACTATCTAAGCCTGACCTACTATTCTTGACCACTTTGCCTATTCCAGGCAAGCCCCTAAAGACTTGACAGATGTTGATACCTGTCCATCCTTGTCTTAAGGACTCCCTGTGGGACATCAACTTTGGTTACTTCAAAATGAGCGACATAGTGTAGTCTGTTGGCACATCCCAGTGCTAGAACTCCCAGAGCAACAGTACAGGACAGAAGGCAGAGGGGATGCATGACGTGTGAATGCCAATGCAGATATGGAGTGCTGGTGAGCACTAAGAATATGCAAGTGTTAGAATGGGGTGAAATGCTACCATCCCTCTATATTCTTGACATACTTTGTGGACTGTCAGCCTCTGGAATGGACAATGGTAGCCATTCTAGTGGCCCTCAAATGCTAGAGTCCTTTCTAGAGTTCTTTCAAATATTGTTACATTATAAAACCAGGAATGGCCATTATGACTATCTAATGGGACCTTCTGTATAACAAGCCCAAAACACAGGGATCCCTGATTCCTCTAGCTGCAGCTGCACCTCTCCTGATGCAGCAAGCTACCAGTTTACTCTAACTTTTACTTGAGGCAGTGCAGCTACACCTAAATGAGAGGAATGAGGCTAAAGAATTGGTCTGGGGACACAGCAGCACAAAATTTTGTTAGTGACAGGGTCAAGTTTGATTTGGTGCCAGTGCCTATTTCCAGCTCCATGATGACAGAATTAAGGTTGGGTGCAAAATATAACTATTTCCTGATTTTCAAATTTAAGTTTAGGGATACTCTACATTCTGGAAAAGAAGAAGTAAGCAACCCTATCTCTAAATTAATGAGACTTTTTCCTAGTGAATAGCCTTTGCTTCTTGATAGGCAACATATGTTGTTGGTTCACTTCTGCAGTGTAACGTGATTTGTCTTAAAATGAGCACTTTTGGGGAGTGCTACCCCACTGAATTTAATTTCCAGAATAACCTAGTAAAAAGCAGTATTCTGGCTTTACACCTCTTAGAACAGGATTGACTACTAATTGGTTATACTTATTTACAGAGGGGTTTAACATCTTTCAAGCATTTTATGCTCACAACACTCTTACGAGAATAATTACTGATGACTAATTTTCAAGTGGATAAATCTATGTAGAGAGATTGAGACATGACCAAAAACAGTCAGAAGAAAAGAAAACAGTCAGATCTGGGATTAAAACACAAACTTCTGGCTCCAAATTCTATGTTGTAACCACTAAACTATTCTGTTTCTCTGACAGTTTGAAAAAGAAAGTATGCATCAATCAAGGATCTCAAACAGAACATCTGAAAACAAATCACTACCTTGCTTCTTGATCTCCTCTTCCCCCCAACAAGCTTCATGAACCGGTTGTACTGCTCTTCTTGATTTGAAAGGTCCCGAATTTTTCGGATTTCTTCTTCTCTTTTTCTTCTCTCCTCCTCCTCCTCCTGTTTCCTCTGCTCCTCTTCTTTTTGACGTCTTTCTTGTTCCTTTTGCTGCTGCATTTTTTTCCATGCCTTTGTTTGCTGTTTCCTCAAAGCTTGCTTAGCTTTAAATAAAAATATATACAGGTAATCGCATCTCATTTCTTTAAAAGCCTCCACACATATCCAACACAAGTCCCCAAAGGTTACATTTTGCAGAAACCCTAAAAGTTTTGAGAATGAAAAGTATTAGTGAGTGCCATATGGTGGTGAAGATTTGGTATTAGTATCAGCCTTACATAACAGATTACATTTTAGATTTCAGATGGACGACTACTGCTAACCATTTTAATAATGTTACGCATATTACCTGCAGTGCCGGTTTTTTTGGTTGAATGTGGTTTTGTACTGGTTTTGACTTTTTGCTGAACAATTTTAGTCTTTGTTAGTTTTTCCTTGCTTTCCTTCATCACCTGCTGTTCTTTCTGCTGCCATTTCTTACTGGCAGACTGAAGTGCAAGAAGTCTAAGCTGCAATTCAGACATCTCTTCCTCCTCATCCAGTAGCTTCTTTGAGGATGGGATGGAGAAAAAGAGGGGAGAGCATAACTGAAAAGTCATTAAATTTAAAAGTCATTAGTTAAATTCACAAATGTTATTTTTCACACAAAAAGACTTGAGAGTGCAATTAGATTTCTATAAAAGAGGCAAGCTTAAAATCCCACCCCAGATTTCATCAGGGTCTTTGAGGATTAATGCTACCTATTCCTAAAGTGTGGCTTGACTTTACAACGTGGAAAAAAAAGAACCAGAAGATCATGCCACAAAATAGAACATCATTTCAGCCACAACACTCTTACCTTTTCAGATGTAGCATCTGAAGTGCTAAGCTTTCGTACTAATCTTTGTTCTTTGTCTTCTACTCCTTTAAAACAAAATAGCACTTTTATAAACATGACAAAGCTTCAGTTCACTTAATAGAACTACACTAAAACAATGTGCAGAACTGAACCCAAGATATTTTATTAATATTATTGAGGTGTTAATACATTAGAGTAGTATATTAAAAATAAAATTGCTGCAGATGTGTACTTTGGAAGTGTGCTATTATAACTGGCATGACTGACCTTGCTTTGAGAAGTAACACCCGGACAGTACATCTTTGATCTTTGAATAGTTTTCCATCTAAGGTATTTTTTTCCCCTGTTTTTCTTTCTGCTTCTATGGAAGTCTTCCCCCAGTTTATCCCATAAAGAGGATGGGAGCGGCATTTGCCAAAAGACAGGCTATGCCTACACTACTGCGGTAAGTCAACCTACGCTACGCAACTCCAGCTACATGAATAATGTAGCTGGAGTCGACATACCTTAGGTCGAGTTATTGCAGGGTCTACACCGAGGGTGGTTGACAGTAGATTTTCAGCACTTTCGGCTCCCACTGGAATTTAAGAAGCTCAGCACATCCCAGTAGCTGCTCAGGACCTTGCAGGATCAAGTTGAAAACTCAAAGCTGGAGAAGAACACTGGTTCACCTCCTCCACCTCCAATGAAACCAGTTCTAGGGTTATCAGTGGCCTGGTATGTAGTAAAACTCACCAGCTGAACTTTACCCTACAGATATGCTTGACTGCCCACCAGTCACATTGCCATCAAATGGGAGGGGAAAAATAAAAACAGCAGATGAATCACTCTCGAAGATGCTTTCTCTCCATATAAAAAACCCTCTTAGAGCGTGTCCCTGCCCACATGCCAAACTGGGAAAAGAGAAATTGACAACCCACTTTTCTCCCTGCTCCCAAGTCCTAGAAAAAGACTCTTCCTAAATATCAAGAAAAGTAGATACAAGGGCAAATGCAAACTCAAAACATAAATTTTAGAAGATAAAACTTGGGTTAAAACTTTTAACTTGGGTTAAAACTTTGCATACCAAGTTTCACTTAGCGTAAAGAAAGTTAACAGCACAGCTGATTTATAAACTTTTACATTAAAACGCTAATAAGCCCTGAAGCATAAAGGCAACAGTAGACATCACTAAAATATAGCTGATGCAGATTGAGAACATTATTGGATTTATTAATAGCACTTCCACCCTTTTCACTTCCAAACTATAGCCTAGTTAGCCACAGAACATGTACAAGTATTTTTCCTAATACCACATATCTCAACATTGAACTTTAGAGCTTCCCTCTATGCCCCTTCAATCCACGGATTCAAGGTGGGAAAAGACACAGTTAATGCTAATTGTGATGACAGGAGTTTCTATAACATGGAACACATGCTTCCTAAGACTAGGTCTACGCTACCGCGGTGAGTCCCCGTACCTTAGGTCGAGTTACTGTGGGGTCTACATTGTGGGGGGTTGATGGGAGAAAATCTCCCGTTGACTTATCTTACTCTTCTCGTCGGGGGTAGAGTTCAGTGGTCAACTGGAGAGCTATCTGCAGTTCATTTGGTGAGTCTTTACCAGACCCGCTAAATCACCTGCCGGTGAATCAATCTCAGAGCGCTGATCCCCACTGTAGCGTAGACCTGCTTTTCCCCAGAGATGGACGAAGACTAACTCATAATCACACAGCCAACAGTTAGATGGTAAAAATATATGGTGAACGGAATAGAGCTACAAACAGCAACTTAGGGTATTCCACAGAGAGGAAGATATAGAGCCTCCTGAGTAAAAGGAGGACAGTTAAAATTAGCATTAAAACTGTGTTTTAGAATTAAGGCCTGATCTACATAAGGAAATTAAGTCGGTACAACTACATTACTCGGAGTGTGGAAAATCCACAACGCAGTTAAACTGAACCAACCCCCTCTTGTTGACAGAGAATTCTCGAGTCAACCTAGTTACAACCTCTTGGTGATACAGATTACCTACACTGACAGAAGCCCTCCCATCGGCATAGGTATTGTCTACACTGAAGGTTGCAGCTGTGCCCCGGTATTGTTTTAAGTATAGACGCCCTAAAATAGCTCTTCAGCTATATTGCACCCATTAGGGCCTCAGAATAACATTTGATATAAACGCCCTGCGATAGAGGATGTTTCCTTATAATCCCTTATGTACTGTATGCAGCCCTGAATAGTATACTCTCATTTATCTTAGAAATTCCTACCTCACTTGATATTAATTTACGGTTGTTGAAATCACTTGGGATGCTCTTGCTATCAGATCCTGGGATAAAACTAAGATTAGCGACAGGGTTCTTAGCTGAATGCTCTGCTTTTACTATGCATTCCCTTGAGCACTCACGAAAATCCAAGTTCTGATAAGTCTCAGGGCATCATGCAAAGCCCATTTATTCTGTTTTGTTTCTGGTTGATTACTATGCATTGCAATTGTTAATTTGGGTTGTATATTATCATTTGATCTTCTAAGGCACACTGGAGATACTCGTGGTACTGGTCATGCAAGTATAATTTGTTAGTGGCTTATGTAACTTGTTTGCTTTTAGTATTTTTTATGTAATGGGTTTAGCTCCTACCAGGCTAGGTACTATATATGAATTAAAAATAAATTGTGCATCCAAGGAATACAGCATTAATTTTCCCACTAGCATATGGTCCAATAGCAAAAAGAAAAAAAAAAAAAAAAAGGCTGAGGGGATATGATTCCTCTCCATAAATACACCGGAGGGGTAAACACGAGGGAGGAAGAAGAGCTATTTCAGCTCAAGGACAAGTTGGCACAAGAACAAATGGATATAAACTGGCCATGAATAAATTTAGGCTGGAAATTAGAACACTTCTAACCATCAGAGGAGTGAGGTTCTGGAACAACCTTCCAATAGGAATAGTGGGGACAAACAACCTGCTTAGTTTTAAGCTGGAGCCTGATAAGTTTATGAACGAATGATATATGGAGTTGTCTGTGACCAGAGGACTGGACTCAAAGCAAGAGATCCCTTTCAGTCCTATGTCCTGCAATACAGAGTTAATTCTTCTTGTGTTTAATTTCTTATTTTTATGGATTTGGGGGTCGGGTTGTTTTTAAATAGCTCCTTTTTATTCCCCAGACTCATAGGTGTCAGTTTTACTCCTTTTTCTACATATTTACTTATCCTATATTATATTGGTTCTTGCTCTGTCAGGAAGATATGACTGCTCCTCTAAGCCTGGTAATAAAGCCACGTCTACACCTTTATCATTTTACCTTGATTAGTGTAATAATCTTTTGGGTCTCCCTACTTTTCACCATCCCCTGTCCAGTTTATCTAAAGTACCACAGGTAAAACCATTTTCCTTAACCACTATTCTCTCATTCCCTTCCTTTACTGGCTTCCTATCTCCTGCTGGATCATGCTCAAGCTAATCATCTTGACTCTCAATGCCTTTGTCTTATATTTCTCATGCTCTGATGCTTTGTATCATCTCAGATTCATGCTTTCTTCTGTGCTGTGTCTACAGTTTAGAATATCCTCCCACTTCTGTTCATCATGCTTCTATCTGGCCCCCTTTCAAACCCACTTCTTACATAAATCTTCCCTACCTCTTTCCCACAATGATTTCTCCATTTCTTTTCCTTACCTGAACTCTTACAGTGTGTTTTGTCTTATATTACAACTTAAGTTCTTCTGGGTAGGAACATTTATTACACTACAAGAAACACTTGAGAGAAAAACTCTCACACTAGAGTATACGATTGTCACTAAATTTCAATCCTCCCCTTTCAGCTTTAACAGAGAAACTTTTGCCATTGCACATTCTAGTCTCACAAGAAGGAAGCCAGTAAGGAAAAGAGATCGAAAATATAAGAGATGATTAAACGAAAGCCCAAGATTCCAGTTACGAGCAGGATGCCTCAGGCTGTTAATTTAGTTTTTTAAAAAAAATCTCAAGAAAACAAACTACATTTCAAAAGCAGTAAGTCAGCTCTTAGCACTAGTTATTCCACCTACTCTTTTACACTGTTAACAGCAATGCTCCCTGTGAAATTTAAGGCTGCCACAGCTCTCGTTTTCAAATTATTATTTTTTTAAATAAAGACAGCACATGTTAGAACAGTAATCAATTCTGGCTTATCAAAATTAAATTACCATTTTGCAGTTAAAAACACCAGCACTAAATAGCATAATATGATCACTCAGAGCCCTTCAAATAGGATACCACAGTCAGGAGCCACCAAGTATGACATCCATGCTTGGCCTTCAGGTGATATTACCATAGTAATAAAACTATGTATTTTTTTAAAAGTGTTTCTTTAGGTTATTAAAACGGAAATTGTTTAGATTTTAACAACAATTTATTTTAAATATGTGCTGTATGTTTCCTTTTTATAGTTAGTTAATGCGGATAAGGGAAGAAGGCTGATTAGACAACTAGTGATTCATCAATTTCACTTTCTGATTCTCATGCACTAATATACAGTGTTGAAAACCTAAATATAACAGAAGGGAAATATTCTAATGTTGTTCTCCTGCCCTACTCTCTCTCTCCAAACAAGTTATTTACATTTAAGTTAGAAAATTTTGTGAAAATATTTATAATAATTTATTTTATATTTTGGATCAATCTTTAATTAAATCTTTAAATGTTGAAGATGTTATACTTCAGGACAAGTTCCAAATTTAAAATAAGTTATTTGATGTAAAACCACTTTCTTTTAACAATATCAAGCTTCAAAGAAGCACAACTTTCCCAAATACCTAGTAGAATCACAAAGATTCTTGCTGTAACAGGTTAATGCAGACAGGAACGTTCGATAGTTACCTTGACTGGATTCTGAGAGTTCAGATTTTTGTGACAGCTGTTTTGTTCCATCTTTAGTTTTTTTCAATCTGTTCCTCTCAGCCGACGTAGACAGTTTTTGCCTGAGAGGTTTCAGTTCAAATGCCTGAAAGGCTATAACCTGATTTTTCTCCTCAGGAGACACTTCTTTTATAGTTTCTTTTGTAATACTGACATTTTCTACAGCGATTTGGTCCTCAGCGTTTGCTGTTTTAGCATCATCTTGGTGCACAGTTTCTTCTCTGCTATTCAGAGCCAGTTTTTCATCTTTATTAATATATTCAAGCTCAAGCTGAATCTGCTTGTATTTCAGAAGAAGATCCTCAAAGCTTTCTTCCATACAGTTTTCATTTTTAGATGGGTAGTTCTGTTTTCTAGATGGAGATCTTCCAAAAGTTTTGGCTGAATTATTTGTTAAGAAAACTAAATTTCATCAATTTCTGCCCTTAATATCGTAGAGATTAAGATACAATGAATGAAGATTAAGCAACAATATGTAACAAATTAAAATGTGTTCTCCCACTGGAGTAATTTAGTATTAGAACTTCATATTGAACTCTCCTCCCCATTTTCAGAAACAGAACTTAATTTGTCAAACACATAACAATATGCATATTTTATACGTTAGTCTTAAGAACGGAATATAAAGTTAACATACTGATCACACTTACCCACTGTCAAGTAGCATCTTCTTGCTCAATTTCATTAATTCACATTTCTTTTATAGGATACTTTACAACTGTTCTCAAATGTAGAAAAATACCATCTTTTTTGATTCATTTTTTAAGACTTCTGTAACTCTTATAGCTCAAGGAATTGCCCAGCAAGTTTTCTCTCTCTCCACCCACAACCTCTGACTCACTGGAACTGCAATGGTGGAGACTGATAGGGAGGAGCTCACCTGGTGGTTAGACTTGCTCAAAGCAAATTAGTGAGCCTCAGACTTCTCTGACAGAAGTATGACTCAGCCACTGACTCCCTCTGTGTGGTCTTGAATAAGTTACTGAAACTTCATTCTGACACAGTTTAACCATCCATAAAACGCTGAGACCAAGCAACAGCGCAGTTAAAATCTGTAGCAACCGTGTTCCAACATCTGAGCTAAAGCCACAGATAATTACCACCAACAACCAAGAAAAGTAAACCACAAGGAGCCAAGGGCTCCAGGACTTATCATCAGAACAGTCAGGAATATACTAGTTCGTTTTGCAGCCACTGCTCAGGACCAAACCTTTTGGTTTACAAGGTGTTGTGCATGCATTCCCAATGGACACCGCTTTTCTATTGGGTTTTGGCTTGGCAACAGGAGCTTGACCCACAGCCCAGAGCAGATAATGGAAAGACTCCTGCTGACTTTCATACGGAGTTTCATGGATCAGGCCTTAAGTACACAAACAATTCCACAAGGAGAATGCAGAATTATCTTATTAAAGACTGTATTTCCTTCCATAGTGACACATGGAAGATTGTTATTAATCATTACTAACAAATTAAGATTGTATATACTAGAAGTGCCTATTATGATTTGAAGAAGCCCTGTAAATATATTTATTAAGAAATCAAAGTACTTGCCTCCTTTGAAAAGCTCTTTGAAATCTGACAGAGAACCAGATTATATTATTATTGCTACTAATACTAATGATCTAAACAGCCTTGTAATACATTGTTACACCAATATGTATTACACGCTATTGGTGCATTTACAGACTGCTGAAGGCACTCAAGGTATTTCCTGTGCTTTATTGTTTACATGAAACCAGGACCCAAAGATTACTTCTATTTGGACATGTTATAGCCAAACTAAGTGCCTTTCATAGTTTCTTATCCAAATAAACACGCGTTCTTGTAAATTTAAACCAACCTATTTGGCACAGTTCAATGTGAACCAAAAACTAATAGCAAAAGACCCTCTGGCATTTTGAGTTTACTTAAACATCTACATTAGAACTTCTTTTACCCTAGTCTAAACTTTAGAATGCTAACATAGCTACTTAATAACTCTTCTGTAGGACTCTGCTTTAATTAGCCGAAACACCTTAATTCTCCAAAAGTTATATTTATACAGCAAAAAAATTGTTTTAACCTGATGAGTCAGTCTTGCTCCTTGTGCAACAGGTGAACATTATGATAATTCAAAATACTTTTCCACTAAGGCTGTTGTGTACTAACAATACAGCTAAAATTAAAGCACAATGAAATTTCTGTAATCTGTTAATTTAAACATGCTGAGTACTCGGATATAGAACCATAATTATCTGCACAGCATTTCAAAGCGAAGCCACCCTCATGACCATGGGGGCACGAGTGACCTGGACATATCAATATGTTCATCTCAGAGAGGTCTGAATATCTTTGAAAAACATCCTCCAAAACTGCTTAGGTTATTCTAGCAAAACATTTGCTATTGCCATAACATGTCGAGCCTCAGCATAATGATCGACTAGGATAAACGATGTACAAAACAAAACAACTAAGATAGTATATACAAAAGTGCCCATTATAATTTGAAGAAGCCCTGTAAATATATATTAATAAGAAATCAAACTACTTCGGAATTCTGGAATGGATAATCCCAAACCACCATAAGTGGGATATTTGCAAATTGATAAACATTGCTAAAGTAAAAGTAAAAATGCCCCTTACACAGGCAATTTGGGGGGAGGGGGGGGGAGCATTAGCAGACAATCCTAAACTTTGGAATTTTTTAAAAGTATCTTTATGTATTTTTTGTAAAGACTGCTTAATTTAATCTACTTAGAACTATTCTGTATCTATTTCTCTTCTCTCATGTGGGATGGCCTAAAGGTGAGGAACACTATGAGAATTAGAGAAGGGTGGGGTTTTTTTGTTTGTTTTTTTAAAAGAGTATGTAAAAAATGGTAGGGGAAATATCCTAATGTGTCTCAAGAGTGGAAGTGATGAGGAATTCTTAAAAATACAATTTAAAACGTTTACACAAATATCATCTAGGACTAGGTTAAGGACAGGCAACACAGATATGAATACATGAAGATAAAAAAATAAAACAAACAGGCTACAGCTGTTATCCTTCAAAACATTCTGCAAAATTGAACCGAAGAGCCAGGCAGGTTAAAGAAACCTTCAACTCAGCTACTAAAGACTGATGAAAAACAAACAACAGAAACAGTTTAGAACTTATCTCCACAAATAAATCCACATTTTGGGGTTCCACACTGCAGACTCAAATCCATCTAATCTACAGATTTGAAATTTCAGCAAAAAAACCTGAACAAAATATAAGAACGATCATACTGTGTAGGACCAATGGTCCACCTAGCCCAATATCCTGTCTTCTGACAGTGGCCAGAACCAGATGCTTCAGAGGGAATGAACAGAACAGGGCAATCTTGACTGATACACTCCATCGTCCAGTCCCAGCTTCTAGCAGTTGGAGATTTAGGGACACCAAGAGCATGGGATTCTGACCCTGACCACCTTGGCTAATACCCACTGATGGGCTTATCTTCCTTGAATTTATCTGATTTTTGAAACCAGTTATACTTTTGGCCTTCACATCATCACATGGCACTGAGTTCCACAGGTAGACAGTGTGTTAAATTGAGTACTTTATTTTGTTTTAGACCTGCTGTCTATTAATTTCATTGGGTGACCCCAAGTCCATATGTTATGCGAAGGGGTAAAGAACACTTCTCTATACCATTCATGGTTTTTTAGACGTCTATCGTATCCCCCCTTAAGAAGTCTCTTTTCTAAGATGAACAGTTCCAGTCTTTTTAATCTCTTCTTTGGTAGTTGTTCCACACTCCTGATCATTTTTGTTGCCCTTCTCTGCATCAGTTCCAATTTAACATATCTTTGTTGAGATAGGGTGACAGAACTGCACACAGTATTCAAGATGTGGGTGTAGCATGGATTTATAAAGTGGCATTATTTTCTGTCTTAATTTCTGTCCCTTTCCTACCTGTTCCTAATATTGTTAGCTTTAACTACTGCTGCACATTGAGTGGATCTTTTCAGAGAACTATCTACAGTGATTCCAACATCTCTTTCTTGAATGGTAACAGCTAATTTAGACCCCATCATTTTGTATGTGCAGTTGGGATTATTTTTTCCAACGTGCTTAATTTGCACTTATCAACATTGAATCTTATCTGCCATTTTGTTGCCCAGTCACCCACCTTATAAGTTCCCTCTGTATCTCTGCTTTGGACTTAAACATCTTGAGTAATGTTGTATCATATGCAAACTTTACCACCCCATTGTTTATCTCCTTTTCCAGATCATTTATGAATATGTTCAAAAGCACTGGTCCCAGCACAGATCTTTGGGGTACCCCGCTGTTCACCTCTCTCCATGGTGAAAACTGGCCATTTATTCCTACCCTTTGTTTCTTTCCTTTTAACCAATTACTGATCCATGAGAGGACCTTTCCTCTTATCCCATGACTGCTTATTTTGCTTAAGAGCTTTTGCTGTCGGACCTTGCAAAAGGCTTTCTGAAAGTCCAAATACACTACATCCACATGCTTGCCAACATCCTCCAAGAATTCTAATAGATTTGGGGAGGCATGATTTCTCTTTACAAAAGCCGCTTTAATTCTTTCCCCAACATATTGTGTTTATCTATGCACCTGACAATTCTGTTCTTTACTATAGCTTCAACCAAATTTGCCTGGTACTAAAGTTAGGCTTACCAGGCTGTAATTATCAAGATCACCTCTGAAGCCTTTTTTAAAATCAGCATTACATTAGCTATTCTCCAGTCATCTGTGTGTGTGTACAGAGGCTGATTTACATGATAGTTTACATACCAGTTAATACTTGTGCAATTTCAGATTTGAGTTTCTTCTGCGCTCTTGGGTGAATACCATTTGAGTCCTGGTGACTTATTATTCTTTATGAGTTTGTTCGCAAACTTCCTCTACTGATGACTCAATCTGAGACAATTCCTCACATTTGTCATCTAAAAAGAATGGCTCAGGTGTGGGGATCTCCCCACATTCTCTACAGTCAAGACTGATCCAAAGACTTCATTCAGCTTCTCCACAATGGCCTTGTCTTCGAGTGCTCCTTTAGCACCGGATTGGCCAGCAGTCCCAGTGATGGTTTGGCAAGCTTCCTGCTTGAGGTACTTAAAAAAAAAATTGCTGTTAGCTAATGACAAAAACTAGTTGCTCATGTAATTCTTTCTTAGCCTAACCTTATTATACCTTTGCACTTGACTTAACAGAGTTAATACTCCTTTCTAGTTTCCTCACTAGGATCTGACTCCCATCTTTTAAAGGATACGTTTTTTACTCTAATCACCTCTTTTACTCTGCTGTTTAGCTATGGGGGCATTTTTTTTTTTTTTTGGATTCTCTTACAATTAGTTTGAGCCTCTATTATAGTCTTTTTAAATAGTCTCCATGCAGTCTACAGGCATTTCACCCTTGAGACTATTCATTTTAAATTTCCGTTTAGCTAGCCTCCTCATTTTTGTGTAGTTCCCCTTTTGAAGTTAAATGCTAGTGTGGTGGGTCTCTTTGGCATTTTTACCCTTAAAAGTATGTTAAATTTAATCACATTACGGTCACGATTACTAAGTGGTTTGGCTATATTCATTCTTAAACCAGATCCTGTGTTCCCCTTAGGACTAAACCAAGACTTGGTTAAAGATGTAAGGAATTAATAAAGAACACTGTGACTGAACATCAGTTACAAAGTTTACCAACTGAACTAAAAGTTAAAGCCCAAGAAAAAAGGGAGCAGTACTGAAAACAAAATTGAAGTACTTATCTGTAACAGGAATTTAGACTCCCACATGTATTACCTTCTAAAGGTTACCTGTAACTCAGATGGGGATTTCTTCCATACCCAAAAATTAATCTCCATACTCAACAAAAGAGTTCAGAATCCAGACTACTGACATCACTGAGGCCCCTGAGACGTTAAGAAATATTTCCTGGTGCTGTTCAAAAAAAAAAAAAAGAAAAAAAAGGGGGGGGGGGTTTGCTGGAGCCATGTATGCACAAAGCCCTGGTTCCATAGGTGGGGAATACCACTTCTCCCTGTCAGAGATGGCACATATCAAAGACTTCTCAAAGGGCTACTTGCCACTGGAAATTCCAAAGGGGGCTCCAAAGCCCATATGGGTATATCTACCCTAAAGCTGGGAGCAAACCTCCCAGACCATGTAGACAGACTCACACTAGCATACTAAAAATAGCTTGTGGACATTGTGGCATGGGCGGAGGCTCAGGTCTGGGTCTGAGCTTAGGTGGCTGGCCCAGGGCTGCAACATCCACACAGCTATTTTTTGCATGCTAATAAGAGCCCCACTAACACATCTGTCCACTTGCAGTGTAGACAATCACATAATTCTCTTAATAGGAAAGTGAAGGCTGCTGCAGAAGGCATGCATCCAGAAGTCCTCACTCCATTAATACCAACAGGAGTACAGGTAGCTGCACTATTTTAGAGAGTTGTAATATCAACTGTGGCATGTGACAAAAGTTGTGGTAAGCACAGAAAATGATTAAGCATTTCATTTTGAAATCTTATGTCTACTTTAGAGTATGAATGATATTTCAAAATCTCAGTTCATTAAGCAGCAGTGACATTAGCTCCTCCTGTGTAATGTTTACCAATAAATTATGTCTAAAACCCAGTAAAGCAGGGCTAGGGTTTTCTCAATTGTTATCTCTTTTAAAAAAATAAAATATCATTAGTTTCTTCATCATAAAGAGTGTAAAAGTAAATTTTATGCTGGCGCTAATAACTTTTGCAAGGCTCATCTAGAACAATCATTACAGTACTACTCACGCAAAACAATAATTATTGGCAGAGTCATTTTCTAGTATTTAGAGCAACACTGAGAACGAAGAGATTTAGGCCATGTCTGCATTACCACTTATGTCAGCAAAACTTATGTTGCTCAGGGGTGTGAAAAAAAACACTCCCCTGAGAGACATAAGTTTCACTGGCATAAGCGGTAGTGTGCACAGCACTATGACGACGGGAGAACTTCTCCTGCCGACATAGCTACTGCCACTCATTGGAGGTAGTTTAATTATGCTGTCGGCACAAAGTGGCTACACAAGAGATCTTACAGTGGCGCAGATGCATCAGGATAGCTGTGCCGCTGTAAGATCTCTAGTGTAGACATAGCCTAAGGTTCTATTTCTAGCTTTACCAGAGACTCACTACATGACCTTGGGCTCAAGTCACATTTTCTCTATTTTCCCATCTTAAGAGAGACATTCTTGGATGAAAAGCACTACACAAATACTGATAAGATTCAAGTAACGTTCTGATGGTAACATATGAAGTTAAACAGTTAACTAAGGCTGCTCTTACAACACTTACTCCCCTCACTCCAAATGTAGTCTTATGTTAAGGCTAACAATCTTCAAATATTAACTGGACTTGAAATAACAGGGATTTCTCTTTCTGATCTTTTAAACAGATCTCAAGCCCCCCCCCCCCCCAAGTCTTGGCTTCACTAAGAAAAATATCCATTGCTGATAACCACTGTGAGTAACTGATACAGCTGAGTGAGTGATGTACATAACTTAATTAAAAGTGTAGACAATGACAAACTGCTTTCAACACTACAGCAAAGGAGAACAGGTTTTAACTAGTTTCTGAAAGCAAACTTGATGCAATTTATCACTATCTACACTTAAGCTACGTTGCACACCAGTTCAGTGCACCCATTCCTGACCCTCCACCAATGCATGGTTTTCCTGCTGTAGACCAGGACAAAGACCTACCCAACTTAAAGTGAGAGAAGTTTCCTCACTGGTTTTGCCACTTCACCTGCCATAGGAAGAACCATTAAGGCACCATCCAGACCGACCAGCCAACTGTTCTAGAGCAAACAGGACTCTGCTACAAATGACCATATCAGACAACATTGGGCTTGATATATGCGTTTTGCATTCATCTCCCCGTGAAAGTAGAATTAAAGCAAAGCATAGCAACAACCAAGATTAGAAGTCACAAGTCTGCACTACAGTTGACAATGCTAAAAGCAGACTGGGAGATGTACTGAATTCATCACTGCCCAAGAGGCAAAATTAGCAACTTCAGAATTTTACTGCTCAGATAATTAGTCTAAGTATTTAGGTTAAGGCTCCCTTCCCTGGGGCTGACCTGCTCCGCAGGTCTCCTGTCAGGCTGGGGAAGACAAGGCCACATGGAACCTAGCCCACTGAGCTTTGCATCAGCCTTCAGGGTTTGCTCCTAACAGAGCCTATCCGGATCAGTGACCCAGCTTCACACCAACCCCTCTTCATGCACCCTGGGGAATGCGACCCTGAGGCACAGCCCCTAGATATGAACTAGAGCGTGCTCAGGGCGTTGTGCTGTTCGAGGTACTTATGAGAGGCCTTTAAGTTTGGCTCGCCACTCAGGCCCTTTCTCCTTCCCCACAGCCGGGTCCCAGTCACCCAGCGCCGTAGGGAAACAAGGGACACAGCCAGGCCCGTCCCGAGCAGTGGGAAGTGGCCCCTTCTCCCCCCCTCCCCCGCCGTTGTCCCGCACAAGGATACACTTCCGAGGGGAGGACTCTCTCCAGTTCTGGCCGCAGCTGAATCCGGGTCCTCCCCCGCCCCCCGGCGGCCTTCCGGGGGGGTTGCTTCCCCGATCTCCCCCACCCCGGCTCCTGCCCCAGCGGCCCCCGCCGCGGTAAGGCCTGCCTCGGAAGCGGAACCGATCCAGCGCGTTGTGGCTGCGTTCCCAGAACGAGAGCCTGGGGCCAGAGTCGGAGTGGGAGCCCGGAGGCATCCGCGACGAAGGCAGTGGCGGCGGGTGAGAGCGGAACGACTCCTTGGGCCGGTAGCCGCCGTGGCTGTGCAGGTGGCCGAGCTCCGGGGGCGGCTGGTGCCGCGAGCGGGGGAAGCGGCGCGAGGAGGAGGAGGAGAGGGAGGCGCCGCCGCGGAGGCTGGGAGGCGGCCTGCGCCTCGAGTAGGGCCTGGTGCTGATGAGGCCGCTGGCGGGCTCGGAGCCGTTATTGTCATCGTCGCTGATCTCGCCGTCCTCCAGCTCCCCCTCCTCCTTCGGGGACAGGCCGCGAGGCTCCAGCGGCGCCGCCTCGGCAGGGGCTGTGGCCGCCGCCATGGGCCCGGTCCAGGCGCTCAGGGGAAGCGGGGAGCGGTTCGCAGCGGCACAAGCGCTTTCGATTCCGGAGTAGCCCAGCCCCAAAAGTTCCCCACCACGTCTGTCTTCAGGATCCCCCCCGCCAGCTTCTATTCTCGCGAGAATTCCCCTCTCTCATTTCCCCCCCCCCCGGAGGGGAAGGAAGCCATAGTAGATGGCGTCATAGAGAGGGGCTGCGCGCTGTATCATGGGAGTTGTAGTTCTGACTGGCAGACGGGGAGCGTCCGTTATAGAGGAGAGGAGAGAGCCGGGAGCGAGGCGAGCCCGGCCGTCCTGCAATGGGGCGGGGGTGGATAACGGCCTCCAAGGGCAGTGGCGTTTCCCGCCATGTTGGTGAAGGAACGGGACGGAGTCGCTGGGACGCCGCCATCTTAATAAAGGGAAAGAGCGAGCCTCCCCAGCGCGCCGCCTGTTAGGGGACATGCCGACCAGCTGCGCGGCGGCGGGGTGCGCCGCCGTTTACAACAAGAGCGTCAACGTCAGCTTCCACCGGTACCGCCCGGGCGGGGGGAGTGTTAGGCCGGGCTCTCCGGGCGGCTCTCCGCCCCCGTGGCTGGGGAAGCCGGGTTTGTGTTCTTGCCTCCGGCTCTCTAACCAGCGGTCCTTCCCGTTAGAGCGGGCTGTAACGCGGCGCCGCCGCTGCTGCGCGCTGGCCCCGCGCGGGGCGGCCCCCCGGGCTACGCGGGCTGTGTGCTTCGGTTGATGAACTCCCCATACCAGTCGCCCGTGTAGACACGGGTCAGCCCCTTCCGGGCCGTCGGTGTGGTGCAGGTGTAGTTTAGCCTGCGCTTTGCGGAGTTCTGAGCCCGTCAGATGATCCCTTCAAAGAAGTGAAGCTCTCAAAAGCTTGACCAGGTTTTCTTTTTCCTGCTGCTTTTTCGCACTGAAATTCAGATCTGCCCCATAACAAGAATGAAAGTTGAGCATATGAGAAAGGAAGAAAGTATTAGTCAGTCCTGTCTAAAGCTGCTATTTGTTTCTTTTGACATCTTCTAAAGTCGAATTAACAGCTGGGAGAAAGAATGTCTTTGTTAAAGAACCAAAAACCTCACCTCTTCAGATAAGGGCTGAACTCTAGTATGCGCCTCTGAGACTCCCAAGCAGCCCTTTAGCCACACTAGGGAAGGTCAGATATTATTCCTGGTATTTTTGTGCTAAAATACATATTTAAACGTTTGACAATTAAACCTTTTAGACTTTATTTATACATTTGAAGCAAAAAAAGGGGGGGCACAAACCCCATTTTAAAAACTCCTTTATCAGTCATATTTAAATCTTAGTTCAGTCACTTGTGTCTTTTGGACTTAGTATTTGGAAGCTAACTTCTATGCACAGACCCGTCAAGTCACACTAAGACTTGTGGAAAACGTTGTTTTGTATTCCTTGTAAAGATGAATTGCAATGGGTTTCTTTAAATTAAGTTTAGTGGTTTGTTCACTTTATTATTTTATATTTATATTACACTAGCACTCCGAATTCCCAAAGTTATTTTGGTTTGTGTTTTTTTTCCCCTGAAGGTTTTTTTTTTTTTCACCCTTTATTGTTTATTTGCAATCATAGTAAAAAAAGACTTGATAAATTTCAAGGCCAGAAGGGACTGATGGTGAGGTAATGAGCCATCCCTGAACTAGAGCCTCATTAAGCCATATGCAGTGGTGAGTCATTCCTGTGCTCAGCTCAGCCGTTCCACAAGCCAGGAGCTGGTCTGGTGACTCTCAGGGCATATACCAGCCTCACAGGAGACACAGTAGCATGGTCAGCCCAACATAAATTTATGGCTTGGAACACCACTACCTGATAGTGATGACCGACTTTACAGACTTCAGGCTGCTCGAGCCCTGCCCATATTTCACCTTAGCTCCTAGCTGTACTCGTGGCTTGTCCCAACCCTTCTTTTGACTCCGGCTCTGGTTCCTGGCCCAGCTGTTGCTGCACCAACTTACTTCCACTGTACCAACTGGGCTGCACCCTCTACATCTTGTTTCTGACTTCTTGTATAACACAGGCCATAGAACTGCCCCAAAATAATTCTTGTATAAATAATACTAGTGATATATTATCTCATTATTTCTATTGTCTTTTCTCTTAGATTTCCCTTGGATCCCAAGAGAAGAAAGGAATGGATACGTCTTGTAAAACGCAATAATTTTGTGCCAGGCAAACACACTTTTCTTTGCTCAAAGCATTTTGAATCCTCCTGTTTTGACCTAACTGGACAAACTAGACGACTTAGAATGGATGCTGTTCCTACAATTTTTGATTTCCCTGCTCATCTAAAACTCAGGGTAGGTTATTGGAATGTATGTCACTCTCTGAAGTCTTCTGCATTTTTTCAGTTACAAAAAAAACTTCACACACATGACCATCCCATACAAAATTTTACATAAATTTAAAGAAAATAAACTCAAACAAAAAGTTAATTCAACAGTTTGCCTTATTTTACAGTCATAACACTGTAGCATGTCATCCACACCAATCAGCTATTTTTTAAATGGAAAAATGTGATTATAAAATCACTAGTGTTGGTAGGGAAATAGGAGTATGAATAGTATCTGAAATTACTTTTTTAATCTTTTATTTTTTTAATGGAGATTATGTCCCTTTTATAAACACAGACAACTGTAAATGCATCGCTGCCTAAAACTCATCCCAGAGATGCCCTCATTTTTGTCATTTAACATTGCTATGTGGTACAACATGTTCCCAAATTACTAGAATAGAAATATTTAAACTTTTGAAGAAATGTGGTTCCAGAGAAGTTTCTTCCATTGGCAATTCAGCATGTTCGCTAGTATGCCCCAGTTCTTTTCTTTTCTTCCTTCCTTCGGCATCACTTGCTTTACTATTGTTACCAGGCAAGCAGTTTTGTAACTCTCACTTGCAACTTATACTAGCACAGACCATGGTGGATGGATTTAAATCATCTATACTAATCATGATTTAAATCAGCAAGCAGGAAACCTTGATTTAAATAAGCAATTTTATTCTGTTTTGTATTTGTGCTTTTTAAGTACTTTTCTAAAGGAAGGCGTATTCTCATTGGTTGGGGACGATTAGAACGTTGATTTGCAACTAAATATAGCCTTTATATTAAATTTGGTGGTGCTTTTTTTTGCTAACTAGATGGATACACTATACATATATGCATTGTTTAAGATAGTTTAACCTACATTTATTTGGATTCTGAAGTTTTACTTATGTTAGAAAATTGTGAATGATGCATTTCTTATTTACTAGACGATGAATATTTTTACTTGTAATTTGTCAAGTTGTATTTGGATGGAAATTCAAATCTAATTAAATGTGCAAAAACAGCATTATAAGGGCTCCTTTATTATTAAATAAAACTACCTTAAAAGTGCTGGATACATAAGACAAAAAGTGTATCAAGAAGTTTATGAAAATATTTTGTATTTAAAATTGACTTATTAATCAACTGAAGTGTAATATGTAGATTGTTTCTGGTCACTGTGTCTAGCGGATCTCTTTCTCTCCCAGTCAGAGGTGCTGACTTATTTTTCTCAGTGGGTGCTCCACTCCTGCCCCTGCTCCGCCTTTCCCTGAGGCCCTGCCCTTGCTCTGCCACTTCCTGCCCCCGACACCCTCCTCCCGCGCCGAACAGGTGCTGAGCACTTCCTTTTTTTTTTTTTTTTTTTTTTTTTCTGTGGGTGTTTGAGCCCTGGAGTGCCTATGGCAGGGGTGGGCAAACTTTTTGGCGTGAGGGCCACACTGGGGTGTGAAACTGTGTGGAGGGCCAGGTAGGGAAGGCTGTGCCCCAGACAGCCTGGCTCCCACCCCCTTTCACTTCCCACCCCCCTCAGAATCCCCCACCCATCTAACCCCTCCTTGTCCCCTGACCTCCCCCCTCCCAGGACCCCTGCCCCTAATTGTCCCCTGGGACTCCACCTCCTATCTAACCCCCACAGTCCCCGTCCCCTGACTGCCCACCCCAGAACCTCTGCCCTGCCAACCTCCCCCTGTTCCCTGTCCCCCAACTGCCCCATCCCGGGACCCCCTGCCCCTAACCGCGCCCCCCCCCGGGACCCCATCTCCTCTCCAACTGCTCCCTGACTGCCCCCCAGGATCCCCTACCCCTTATCCAACCCCCCAGCCCCCTTACCATGCCGCTCAGAGTAGCATGTCTGGGAGCCGTGCCGGAGCCCGACACGCTGCCACAGTGCCCTTCATGAGTGCACAGCCCCGCCGCCCAGAGTGCTGCCCCCTGCTCAGAGTGCTGAGGGGGTACAGCAGGGGAGGGGCCAGGGGCTAGCCTCTTGGGCCAGGGGCTCAGGGGCCGAGAAGGACAGTCCCGCGGGCCGTAGTTTGCCCACCTCTGGCCTATGGAGTCAGCACCTATGCTCCTAGTATTTATTTATAGACTGGAAAACAAGCTTTCCTGCTTTTTTCAACTCCCAGTCAGTGTCTCAACTTTGAGTGCACAAGAAATTGAACTGAACTAGTTTAATAAACTGAATTGAAGAAAATATTCTCTCTGCACCTGTAAAAGAGGCTACTTCTATAAGAAGTTGTTTTAACACTTCAACAACCAGTGGTTCCAGGTGCTTAGCCAGTGACTTCCACCATTTAAGTGGTGTGACTTTATTTAAAACTTCAGCAGCAAACATGGATTGCTAAATATAATTTTTTTGTTTAAATTATTTTAATAGATTAAAGTACATGTAGGGCTTTAAAATAGGTTGTCAATTTCAAATGAATTTTAAATAAATAAACCCTGTGTTTAATTTAAAACATTAATTAATTTGTTTTATCCACCTTGGCACTGACATTCTACAACTATTTCTTCTTGCCCATGGTGCTTGAAAGCCATGAACATCTGCTGTTTCTTAGTAGTTTAAAGATGGCACTAGATGCTGTGGTCATGGCTGAGGGAATGTAGAAGCAGAGGCTGAAATGACAATAAGTGATTGGGATTACAGTTGATCTGCACTCAGTATCTGAGCTGTTTGCACTAATGAAAACAGATGATGAGATGGTCTGTTCAAATTACTTATCGCTGTGTTATTCAGCAAAGAAACAGTTTATTCATCAGTAATTGGGTTTTAGAATGAGCTGCTACTCTGCAAATTAACTAACACTAGCATCAGTTTTGAAAACAAAATGTGATCTCATGCATTCGATGACAGAAAGGTGATGAAGTACAGGAGCAATTGAAAAGTTTTTTATTGTATTATACAGTATTTTATTTTGGTGGTGGTATTTTTTTTCCCTCTGAGAGAAACTGATTGAGAAATTCAAACATAAAAAGGGGAAATTAACATGAACATCTCTAATCTCTGTTTCATAATAGCTATTACAGTTCAATTTTATGACTTAAATTTGAAGCTGCACAGTAAGAGAGCTCCTCTGAGCTAGCTGCATTTGGCTGTGTGCCTTTGAAAGAGAACTGGTTGCTGCTGAAGCATATAAAAGTAAAGGACGTTTTTCTGTTTTGCAAGATCCCTCTTGTTTTTGACACTGAAGAAATTCTCAATGAAGTGCAAATGGAATGGTTTAAACTACAAGAAAGCACAGGTCTTAAGGTACTGAAGCCAGGAGCTGTTCTGTGTTCTGCTCCCTGGATGTTGCCTACAAATTCAAATTCATGCAAAGAACACCATTTCAGCAGCACGTGTTCGTGGAAATATTTTTCATATTAAGGGATGACAACAAATCTGCATACATCTGCAGCCAACAGCTACTATGCAGAAAAGTCTCTTTAAACTGTCCCAAAAATCTGCTTTATTTTACTAATGAGCAAAGATCACAAAATTGGTTTAAAAAAATCAGTGTTGATTAATAAAATTAACATATAATAGGAGGAATTCTAATGGAGGCCTGTTCACACTTCTAAAAATATGTGAAGTGTGAAAAATATTGCTTCTCATAGTCCTGGCAATATTTTTTTCTATCAAGGTTTAGGCATTCCTGATACAGTAATTATTACAGCTGATCTTCAGGTTCATGAGCAAAATGCCTTAGCATGGATGAAATTGGACACCTGGCTCAAAATTAATAAGAATACTGTGTGTTTTAAATGTACCTAGTTACTGCAGACTTAGTATGGTTCTGTTCTGAAAAATGAAATTGTAAGAAATGGCACCTGTTTGTCAATTACTGTGAATAAAAATAGGGACCATTGTGCAGTTACAATTGGCTTGTTTTGTTCTCTTGTTTGTTTATAAATCCTAGTCATAGCTGCTTGACATCATCAGATAAAACTTAAAATCTAGTCAAATGAGGCTTACTTTATTTTTCAGAAATCAAAACTTTATTGTATGATTTATTTATGCATTACTAGTTACTCTTGCTTACTGTTTTTTCACAGTCTAAATTTATTTAAAGGTTTAATTGTAATCAGTTGTTTGTTCACACAGAAAAAAGCTACTATAAACTATTTTGGAACTGAGAAAATTGTATAACTTTTATATTCTTTTTTCTTAATTTTTCCATTCTGTCCATTTCCAAAAGAACTATTCTTCCTATTCTCATCTTGCACATTGTGGATCTATGTAAATGATCGGGATCTGTCTTTCCCTAATATCATGCTTTATTAGATTAGAAGGACTAGGGAGTGGGATACCTTCTAACATTTATGGGGGGTTTATTACAAATGCAATAATACATATTTACACAAAATGTACAGGCTCCTTGTATTTGAATTTCTAGAAATGTAGTAATTACAGGTTAAATTAATTTGAAGTTTGGCATTTTATAAACTTGCATAATGCCATGATAAATTTAGGTTTTATTTCCTTTCCTGTCATTTTATTTACAGACACCTATGTCAAGAAATCTTCTGAAGAAGAAAGATGCTTATATCCCAGAAGGGGTATCTAACTTCAAAACAAACATTAGCTGTAGACAAGTACTACTTGAACACAGTTATGCTTTCAGAAGCCCCATGGAAGCCAAGAAAAGGATAATTAAGTTAGAAAAGGAGATAGCAAGCTTGAGAAGAAGAATGAAGAACTGCATTCAGAAAGAACGTAGAGCCACACAAAGATGGATAGAAATGACTTGCCTCATCAAAAACTTGGAAACAAATAATATTTTGCCAGGAGTTACGTTGGACCACATTTTACCAAGTGCCTTAAGAAACCTTCCCTTGGAAGATTTCAAAAATATTTTACAGGAACAGCAAGACCATCTATAACAGCTTTGCCGATTTTAAACCTAGACTTCAAAATTTAAATTTATACTGAACATAATGCCAAAAAATTTATCCAGCCTAATTAATGTGTTTTTCTAGGACATTCTTGTGGTGGTGAGGGACAACTTTGGTTCTTATGCCTGCTTAATTAATTGCAAATACCCGTCTATTACTAATGAAAACTTCACAAGTCTTTTGATTGTGATTGAAAACTTACTATCAGTTAATAAGAGTGCCTTATGCAAGAACTGTGAATTAACTGTCTTTTCATTTTTTGAATAATTGAGGATTGTGTTTTGGTTGATTGGTCTAATTTGTAGAACATCTGAGTAATTGAAATGGACCAGTTTTTGATGGAACACATGCTCTATTCAGGTAAGTTTTACTTTAAGAATAATAATCACCACTTTATATTACTAACAATCAAACATAGAAATGTTTTACTAGTGAACACTGGCCCACAGTCCCTCATACCCCTGAGATTCACAGTTAAGTACCTCCAGCACCATCACTCGAGACCACAGAGGCCTCTGTGTGTGTCCAGGGTCCATAGTAAGTCATGGGGTAGAGGCCGGACATGCTGGGGAGAAGTGGCCTAGTAAGCCCAGAAAGGAGCAGCATTTACTTTGTTCTGGTTCATTGGAGGTTCCCGAAGAAGATGAGACTTTTCCACTGAGTTCTGTCTTTTCCCAGGAGCTGCCATTGCAGCTGCCCAGGGTGATGTCGGAGACCACAGCCATTGTAGTGTTACAGGACCTTAGCTTGGGTATCCTGTGGATACCTGTGGTCTGCCATTTTGGCAGCAGGACAGTGTAGAGAGCAATTTCCATGAGGGGTTGTTACAGAAATTTGCTATATATGCACATATACATATATATATGTGCTGCACATATGCACATATACAAAAAGGTTAAGTTGTATGGAAACACAATTAAGCTAGCAATACAAACTGCAAGAGAGGCCACTTGTGAACTGACAGCAAATGCCAAAGTGATGTTGAAAGTATGGAAGTTGCATTTTTGACAAAGTGCTGAAGCAAGCATTTTAGACATGCCAGATGAACGGTGTCTTGGAAGGCAGAATGGATGTCAGCACTGAACCACCATTAGCAGAAGAATCAGAAAGAGCAGTGAAAAAGTTGAAAAATGGGAAAGCTTCAACGATAGACAGTGTAATAGCTGAGACACTAAAAATCAGCGCAACAAGTGCTATCAAAGCATTAAGAAAATATACAAGAAGGTATGGGAGCAGGAGGAGCTACTGGATGACTGGGTAAAGACAATAGTATGTACCAATCCTGAAGAAAGGTGATGCTGTCAATCTGAATAATTATAGAGGTTATTGTCAGTATCCTGGAAAATGAACATAATTATCAACAGATTAAGACTGGCTTTTGAGGAAGTGAGACTTCAGGACAGGTTGAAGTTGCATTGATCAGATATTTATGCTCCAACAGTTTATTTGGGCATGGGAGACTGGAAGGATGAGAAGGGGGATTAAAGATAGTTGCTGTTTTCATCAATTTCACGAAGGCATTTCAGTTACTTTCCATAATGCTTTTCTCCAAAACATTAAAATCATATGGCTTCTTGATAAGATAATTGCAATTATAAAAGTTATGTACAAGGACTCCTGTAGTGTGACCTAAGAGTTGGTGGAAAGCTAAACTAAGCTGGTTGGGCAAATAGTAGCACATATTGATCTGGTTATTAATCTGGATAAAACTAAGTCCCTGACCACAACCTCCAGCTCCAGCTACCTCACTATTAACCTTTCCAGATGGGACATCAAGCAAGTGGCATCTGTCAAATATTTGGGCAGCCCCCTAGACTGTGCTGGAGGATGCTTGAAATATGTGGACATTTGTGTATCAGCAGTTGCTGCCATATTCTGGGCCCTTCCGCAGCCTCTGTGGGAAGGCTATGACATCAGGCTTGTGAGGAAGCTATGGATCTAAATAGCCACAGTTAAAGCAACTCTCTTATACAGAAATGAATTGTGGGTGCTGAGGAAGCCTTAAGAACACCAGATTATGAGAACTGAAAAATGTCAGTCTTTGTCAGCTGCTCTATATGAAGTGGCAGGACAAGACCCAAAATGAGGATATTTGAAGCCAAACCCATCAGTCCCCTCCAGCAGCACTGGTTTGGTTTCAGTGGCTTTCTTGGTATGGAGGTATTATTAGAATGGAAGAATAATGAATTTCAAAGTGCATGTACCAAGGAATTCCATTACATGGCCGGTGAGCACATGGGTATCAAAAACTTTGATGGTGCAACAAGATTACCAGTGATGGATATCAACTGAATATATAACTAGACCTCCTTAAGCATCTTGCCCAGAGATTGATCCAGTGGTGCTTGATTTGCAAGGAGGCCATGTCCCTTTGAAATTTGTCATGAAAACTAAATGTATAGCTTGTTATATTGGGATATTCACCATTTTCTCCTAAAGTGATTTTTTTAATCATTCATAAGTTATCTTTAGATGAGAGTACATGTAAATAAGTAATAAAGCTTCAAAAGAAATATTTCCTTTAAAAATGTACTTAATAATGAATTCTTGTACTTTTTTTCTTTTAGGTATTGTCCATCTCGGAGATGTTTCATACAAGTATATACTACAGGCATTTTGCTGTACTTTTTATTAAGGTAAGTGCTTTTCAAGTAAAAGATATAAAAAATAGTACTTCAGAAGTGGCTAAGCAGTATACCCTACCTGTACTCTTCAGCTTTTTTCAAATTTTAAGCTAGTTCAATATATAAATAAATTTATATCTTGCCTTTTATGAAGGAGGAACATGTTAGCTGGGGGGAAGGAGGTGTGTTTGGTTTTCTCCCCGCTTTCCTTTTTTCACCAATTAGAAGATGGCAGCTGTCACATGAAGAAAAGGGAACTTAGTTATTCTCTTCAAAATATCCTATGCTAATGGTGCTTACCCTTTTTTTCTTTTTTGGCACATAACTGCTTATACTGCTCAGAAGCAAAGTTTTGTTTTTAATCCTACTTGGTGAGTATCTCTCATTCTTTCCTTTGAACACTGAGTCACAAAAATAGTTGATTTTAAAAAGCCTGCCTCAACCTACTTCTTGAGGTAGGTTGATACTCTTTAAAATAGTGGTACAAACTTATTAAAATCACAACTTCAAATGCTGATTACGTAAATCATGGCAAATTTAGTATTTTACAGATCTTAATTAGGACTCTCTATCAGTGGTGTGAACAGTGGAATAACATCTCAATCTTGATAATGTTTGGGTGTCAAGTTCCAATAAAGACAAGACTTGTTTGTCAAATTAGATAATTTAATAGTAATAGATCTTCCACACACCAGAAACGGAGACAAATGTGAAGAGAAATAATGTATATGGCAGATTACCGTTAGATACATCTTAACTGGTGGTAATACCAAGGGCCCCAGTCATGGGCCAGGATCATGTTGTGCTAGGTATTTGTATAAACACGCACACAGACTGTTCACACCCCAATGAGTCTAAATCTAACTATAAGACAAGAGGCCAAAGGTGGATACAGACAGATAAAGGAGCTCAAGGAAACAGCAACTTAATATTGGTCGGCATGATAGGCTGTGGTCCTAACATGCCAGATGCTTAACTGTAAAGTTCTTTTGCAGTATTCCCTGGAGGTCAATCTCTTTGCATGAGCTTTTGAAGAAGGGACACAATACAATACACTTTTGTTCATATTTCCTTTTTAATATTTAGCCCTTTACCTTTTATTATAGGTCTGTACCTTCTCCTTTTCCAGTCACTTCTACCAAAGAAGGTTTTGGTCTTCACCTCAATTTATTTATGGGTTCTGGAGCAGGTTATGTCATAACAAAAGCAATACTTGTTAGTCCGTTTTCCAAAAATGTCATGTAGACTTATAAACCAAATGTTTATTTTGTATTAGTTTTTGAACAGAGTATAGGTTTTATTTGAAATCCATCTTACTGCGTAATTAATCATTAAACACCATGCTATGTAACAGGTAACCTTAAGTCTTGTATGATCATTTTGACAAAGTGCTTATGTTTTTTATAACTATTGTGCTAGTTTCAAATAAAAATGTCACTTTTCAACTGAAAATTTGTATGAAATTTTCTTCTGAGAAATGTAGTTACTGCTTGTCTTACACATCCTCATGTTTGCTATATGAATATTTTTATGTGCTAAGCTGAATTGTATAAAATTCCAGCATTGATTGTATCAACTGAAGGAAAATTGTACATCTGTGCAACTGGCTACATTTGAAGTTGTCATAATATAAAGGAAAGGGTAAACACCTTTAAAATCCCTCCTGGCCAGAGGAAAAATCCTTTTACCTATAAAGGGTTAAGAAGCCAGGATAACCTCGCTGGCACCTGACCAAAATGACCAATGAGGAGACAAGATACTTTAAAAAGCTGGGGGGAGGGAGAAAACAAATCTGTCTGTCTGATGCTTTTGCCGGGGACAATACAGGAATGGAGTCTTAAAACTTAGTAAGTAATCTAGCTAGATATGCGTTAGATTATGACTTCTTTAAATGGCTGAGAAAATAAGCTGTGCTGAATAGAATGGATATTCCAGTCTGTGTGTCTTTTTGTAATTTAAGGTTTTGCCTAGAGGGATTATCTATGTTTTGAATCTGATTATCCTGTAAGGTATTTACCATCCTGATTTTACAGAGGTGATTCTTTTTATTGCCACTTCTATTAAAATTCTTTTTTTTTTTCCAAGAACTGAATGCTTTTTTTTATTGTTCTTAAGATCCAAGGGTTTGGGTCTGTGGTCACCTATGCAAATTGGTGAGGATTTTTACCAAACCTTCCCCAGGAAGTGGCATGTAAGGGTTGGGAGGCTTTTTGGGGGAAAAGACGTTTCCAACTGGGCTCTTTCCTAATAAAATTAAACCTGGATAAATTTTTGGTGGTGGCAGTGGAAGTCCAAGGGCAAAGGGTAAAATAGTTTATACCTTGGGGAAGTTTTAACCTTAGCTGGTAAAAGTAAGCTTAGGAGGTTTTCATGCAGGTCCCCACATCTGTACCCTAGAATTCAGAGTGGGGAAGGAACCTTGACAGAAGTATTTTAATTTTTAATACTTTATGAACAAGGGGAACAAACATTCAAAAATAAATTATAAAAATTGAAACCATGCTGAACTCATGAATTACATTAAAATCTTTATTTGTGAAAAGTGCCAGATTGATAGTCTTGGAGAATTAAATCCTGTACACTGAACAGATACAGCATCAGCAGGAACAAGTGTGTGTGTGTGTGTGAGAGAGATTTTGTTTTTTAACATCACTTTACAAATGTGCTTCAATGCTGATCTAGAGGGACCAATTCTAGGGGTAAGGAAGTAGTTAAGACTGCAGACCCACAGCTTATTAATATATTTTTGGCATTTATAAATGCCGGAAAATAATGTCTGATGGGCTGGATGAGGCCCATGGGCCGTAGTTTGCTGACTTCTGAGCTAGAGGGAAAGAAATTGGCTGGCTGAATTTAGAGCCCTTCACCCAGAATCTTAAACAGTGAAGCTGGAATTTATTTGTAAGAAACGTTTGTCAGCTCATGGCTGGTAGTCCACATTGTGGACTACCAAGCCTTCATGGAAAAAGGTCATGTAGAGCTATAGGAGGACCTCTATAGCTGTTTATCTTTTCTCACAGATTGTTAATAGCTTAAAAAGCTAATCCATGGAGGTATGGGCTTTCCCTGGCATGAGGTACAGGTGGCCTTTAATGCAAGTATGACTAATGAGGGCAGCTGCCTCAAAGGTGCATGCATGCCCATAGGTGGTGTTGCTGCTTGCATCTAAGTTTCAAGGAAGTTTTAGAATCTGTCTTATATTAATTAAGAATTTGTGGAGCAGGTACTAGCTTCTTTGCCAAGGGTAAAAGAAAGGCCACACTGCATTCTCTTGAGCCTGTTTCTCACTTGAAGAAGGGACCTATAGACTTTAAGTCTCCACTTGAAAACAGACTTTCTTGTCAGTGATCATCTTCAAACAAGATCAGGAACCCACTGACAGAATATGTCTTAGCAGCACCAGAAGGCAAAGGATCCTAAGGTTCCTTTCAGCAAGCACCATAAAGCACCAATTACATTGACACACAATTTTGGTATGAGTGCTGTGTGTTGGACTCCACCCTGTTTATCTGAATTTCCCCAGTCTTGTTTTGCTGCATAACACAGTGAGTCACAGCAGCATGGGTCTACTCCATGTGACTGAAAGAATGTGAATAAAATTTAATTTAGTATAGCAGAGAAACAGAAAAGAATTGAATATTCAGTCTGGTCAGGATTTTTAGGCTGTTGACAGCAGAGGCAATGCAAAGAAGCACACTTCTCAGAACTTCAGCCCATCCTGCTTTTAGGCTATTTACTTTACCTGGACTTCCCACAAGTTCTCCTGAGCCTGATTTGACTCTTCAGAAGTCTCAAGTGGAGGTAAGAAATCATCCTGTGTCTTGGACTTCTAAGTACACATTATATCCACCGCCTCCTTCATGCATGCCTTGACTTCCTTGTTGTCTAGAATCTGGTGAAGCTACAGTAGAAGTCTTGTAGACATTGCTCCCACACCTAAGGTAAGACCTGCGAGCTGCTACAGTGAAAAAGGTTTCCAGACTTACCCCTGCCCCAGGTTGGACTGCAGTTGACTATTACTAATTAGGTCTGCCTAAACCTTTTTTATATATAAATAATCATCCCCTTTTTGTAAATTTTTAAATTTCTTAACAATACAAAAAATTTTCATCATTTAAGAAACAAAACTAATTTATAATTGTTGGCCAAAGAGAGTGTGCCATTTCCATATGTGTCATAGATATGCAAAATACTGGTATAGAATATCATTAACCTATGCAACAAATTAAAGTTATTGTTCTGATAGAATTTTATGCTGAAAAAGTTTAAATCATAAAAATCCAGTGTGGATGTGCTGCATAAAGCTGTGCAATGTGCTGCTCTGTGGTAATTTTGTTCTCCCCTGCATACTAAGGGTATGTCCAAAGTGCAGTTGGAGATGTGACTGCAGCACATGTAATTTTATAGTTGAGCTAGCTTTAATCTAGCTAGGCCAGGTACCAATAATCGTGAAGCCACAGCAGCATCAGTTAGCTGCCCAAATATGTACCAAGGCTCCCTGGCGAGCTTTGCTGCTTCGGGCCCTGAGCATAGGCGTGCACACGGAGTATGCCCAGGCACACCCTAATCAGGGCCACCCCAAGCGCAAAAAAAAAGGGGGGGGGGGTGGCCAGACTGCTGGATATGGAGGGCGAGGGAGTCCGGGGTAGGGTGGGCCCCGGCTCGGCCTCTCTTCTTCCACCCCCCGCCGGCTCTTCCCTGCAGGGGCAGAAGCTTGGTGGTGCTGCGCGCCCCAAGCTCTGTCCTGCTGCTCCACGGCAGCCAGCAGCCAAGCTCCTGCCTCTTCCCCCAGCATGCTGCGTACTCGCCCCTCCTCCTCTCACTCTATCCCTCCCCCCCCCCCCCCCCGATCAACTGTGTGCTGGGGAGAGAAAGGAGGATGTGGAGGGGGGGGGCAGGGCCTTGCGGAAGAGGGTGGAATTGGGGTATATCCTTTCCAGACCCCTGCTGTGAACCACTGAGGGCAGAGGGCTGGGAGCACCCCCATGACCCCAGCCCACCTCCCCAGCCCTGACCCCTGCAACCCCCACACCAGCCCTCTGCCCTGACTCCTGCTCCCCCCTCACACACACCCAGCCCCCTGCCCTGAATCCGGTACCCTCCCCCCATGACCCTAGCCCTGACTCCTGCACCCAGTGATTTCCCTATGCCCCTACTGAATTTCTCCAACACCCTTCCCCCCCACCCCTCCAGTTTTGTGAACTAGTTACATGCCAATTTAGTGACTGTTTGGAAATTTGAATTGAAATTTAAACATTAATAACACTTTAAAAGCATATACAGTGTATGATAAAATACATGTATCTGAAAAAGTATTATAGATTTGAAAAGTATGAACATGGACTAGCTTCCTTATACAGTTGTTTTTTATAACAATGTCGGTGCATTCATCTTGATGATGTTGGCCAACCTAATAATTTCAAATGATGATTTGTAAGCAAAGTCTAAATGAGCTCTCCCTGACAGCTAGTGATGAGCTGGGCTGTGGGGAAAGGCTTCAAGACCAGATTATATTTACATTCACACCTAATCTACCTAGGTATCCAGCAAACAGAGCCCAAGTGATAGATTTTGGCTGGGGTTGGGTTACAAATCACTTGAATGGGGGTGGGGGATGAAATCTTGTTGTTCTTATTGTATGAGTAAAGGACAGTAGAACTGTACTTAGCCTGTGTTGATTGAGGTCATTAAGAGAGAGGATGGGGACCTGTCTCACTCCATTGTTTAAAGACAGAGCTGATTAGGCTCCATAGATAGTCTTTTGTTCTGTTAAGTGACCACTGCAGCTGAAATCACTGATGATCAGGTCTAAGTGATTAGTCCTGCTGTGGCGACAGTGTTTCTGTGGAAGAGACAGCCCAGACTACACTAGCTGCGAGGTTCCCGCACTGAGAGCTCAGCTGAAATCACTGAGAGCTGTGTGGAACCTCAAGAGACCAACTCCCAGAGGTCACAGTGGCAAGTGGCAGCAGAAGGTGACTGTGCAGGGCCATTGGCAACGGAGCTATAGAATGAACGGTGGCACAACAAACAGCAGTGGCCAGAGCGAACAGTGAGCAGCTGGAGGAACGAGAAAGGTGCCTTCTTGCCCCCTACCTGGGAGGTGTATTCACATGAAAGCACTTCTGAATTCTGAGTCTCCACTGACCAAGGGCAACACCGGTGAGTGGGGTGCGGTGGAGGGAAAAATGAGGGGCACGTTAAACAAACATTTGTTTGTTGGACTATATTTCAGTGACTTTGCTCCACAATGCTAGATTTGTGACTGGGAATGGAAACTTATGTTTCCTAGTAGGCCAAGATTTTTAAAATGCATTATTTGCCAAGGTTGTTATCTCACATTGTTGCTATCTTGAGAGGTCATTATGTTGTGGGGTTTCTGTACTAAACATTTTTATTATAATTAATTTTTTACATAAGAATGGTCAGACCAATGGTCCATATAGCCCAGTATCCTGTTTCTGACAGTGGTCAAGGCCAGGTGCTTCAGAGGGAATGAACAGAACAGGTAATCATCAAGTGATCCATCCCTGTTGCCCATTCCCAGCTTCTGGCAAACAGGCTAGGGACACTCAGAGCATGGTGTTGCATCCCTGCCAATCCTGGCCAATAGCCACTGATGAACCTATTTTCCAGGAATTTATCTAGTTCTTTTTTTAATCCTGTTATAGTTTTGGTCTTCACAGCATCCCCTGGCAAAGAGTTCCACGGGTTGACTTTGTTGTGTGAAGAAGTACTTCCTTTTGGTTCTTTTAAAACCTGCTGCCTATTAATTTCATTGGGTGACTGCTAGTTCTTGTGTTATGTGAAGGATTAAATAACATTTCCTTCACTTTCTTCACACCAGTCAAGATTTTATAGACCTCTATCATATCCCCCCTTAGTCGTCTCTTTTCTAAGCTGAAAATTCCCAGTCATTTTAATCTCTCCTCCTGTTTCATACCCCTAATCATTTTAGTTGCCCATCTCTGTACCTTTTCCAATTCCAATATATCTTTTTTTGGGATGGGGTGACCAGATCTGCACACAGTATTCAAGGTGTGCACGTACCATGGATTTATACAGAGGCAATATGATATTTTTCTGTCCTTTTAATTATTCCCAACATCCTGTTTGCTTTTTGACTGCTGCTGCACATTGAGTGGATGTTTTCAGAGAACTATCCACAAGGACTCCAAGATCTTTCTGGAGTGTTAACAGCTAATTCAGACTCCATCATTTTGTATGTATAGTTGAGATTGTTTTCCAATGTAGGTTACTTTACATTTTTCAACACTGAATTTCATCTGCCATTTTGTCGCACAGTCACCCAGTTTTGTGAGATCCCTTTGTAGCTCATCGCAGTCTGCCTGGGACTTAACTATCTTGAATAGTTTTGTATCATCTGTAAATTTTGCCACCTCACTGTTTACCCATTTTTCCAGATCATTTATGAATATGTTAAACAGTAATGGTCCCAGTACCAACCCCTCAGGGATACCACTATTTATCTCTCTCCATTCTGAAAACTGATAATTTATTCCTACTCTTGTTTCCCATCTTTTAACAGTTACTCATCCATGAGAGGACTTTCCTCTTATCCTATGATGGCTTACTTTTCAAAAGTCAATTTAAATTAAATAACTTTTTTTAAATTATATTTTTTTAGAAATCTAGACCTGTTATGTGTTTTGGTGTAATTTGCATTATCCTTATGTTAAATTTGCATTGTCCTAACAAGACATTTACTTTATTCATATCTCTTTTATAGGTTGCCGGTCAAAGTGAAAATGAAAAGACAAAAAAAACTTTTTTTTTCACTCAAAGGCCTCAAAAACTAACCAAGGTGAAGAACACATCAAGAACATATCAACATGTCATCTGAAGGTTCAAGTGGTATATCTACATCCGACCAGCCCGAAACACAAATACAGCTACCTAGTGAAGAAACAGTGTCTCCAAAACCTAAAGGCATTTCCCGATGTTCGTCGGTCAAAGTGTTCCCATATATTGAAGTTACAAAAGATGGCTACTGGTGCACCTCTTGCAAAAAAGCTTACAAAGAAGGAAAGTTTCCCAATGCTATAATTGGTAAAAGTGGAGGATTGGTTTGTCAAACCAATCAGCAAAGCCAATGCTGACAAACTACATGAAAAGGTTGCAAAACACCAGGCTGCTGCAGTGCACCAACATGCAGAAAGCCTTATAAACCCACTTTCAAAGCCAATTTTAGAAGTACTTAATGAGGCTGTTAAGAATGCTGGAGACACAACACAGTTCATGCGAACAAACATGGCTGTGGCATCCTACTTTCTATTTAAGCAAGAGATACTACACACTACAAACTGGAGGCCAATGTTAAGTGCATTGTCACTTGTTCATCCTGAAGTTGAACACTGGTTCCGAACAAGACAAGCAAATGCTCACTATCTTTCTGCAAGAAACTCAACTGACTGGCTAGAAGCATGGAGTGTAACAGCAAAAGACTCAACAGTTGAAAAAGTGAAGAACTCTCTCGTCACATTCAAAAAATTTGCATACATGGCTGATGAATGCACCGATGCAAATGGGCATCAAGTATTACATCTTTGTGTACGTTATCTAGATGTCAGGGGTAGGCCAGTAGATGCATTTCTAGATGTTCAAGTTATAGAAGACACATCGGCTGCATCTGTGACAACCCACATCTTAGAGTTAAATGCTTGTCAACTGGACCCCAGACAGATGTCTGCTTGTGAATTTGATGGAGCTGCAAACTTCTCTGGAAGACACGGTGGAGTACAAGCTTTGCTCAGAAAAAATTATAACCCTAATCTCTCCTATACACACTGCAGAGGCCATCTACTCCAACTAGCGCTAGTACGAGCTGCAGAATCTTCAAAAGACATTTAAAAAGCTATAAATGTAATGTCTTCGTTATATTCTTTTTTCAGCAAGAGTCCAAAAAGACTTACTATCTTGGAAAATATAGAAGATCCACTGGGACTGAAGTTAAAATTAGTCCAACCTAGGAAAACCCGCTGGCTTTCCCATGAGCAATCCTTGGCTGTTGTCTTAAAATTACTCCAGCCGTTATTACTGGCTTTGGAAAGTATCTACCAAGATGTGATGGATCTAAGTAGTGAGGCTGGTGGATTACTTTTGCTACTACATTCAGAGAAGACTATTGCCATTCTCTCTCTCGTAAGTCTACTGTTGAAACCACCTGGATGGCATTGTTTAATGACCCAATTATCTGCTACAACAGTAGTAGATCTTTGTCCAGCAATAGAAGCTACATTTGGATCAATTAGAGAGCTATCCATTGAAAAAGTACTGGAAGAAGCAAAGACTTCAGTCCAGAAGTTGACTAATGAAGGCATTTATATTGAATCCTAAAGTGAAGAGGACAAGAAGTGTTTGTTAAGACAACTGAAAAAGTACACAGACTTGATTCTTAAAAACCTATAACAGTGACTTCTAGATTCTACTCCACCTCTACGTAGCTTTTACAGATGCCTGTCCTATAAAACACCAACAGTTGAGTGGATTGAGGCACTACCAGCAATGGGGCTGCCATGTGCTCAGGACAGAATAGAGAATTTGAACACAGAGTGGAATATCATACAACGAATGAATGAAGATTTGACTTCAACTTCTTTTTTTATCATCACTAGTGGCTCGACCTGATCTTTGTGTTCTGTTTCCTGGGATGAGAGAAGTAGAAATTCATCTCTTGCTACTCCCAGTCACAACAGCTACAGCTAAGCGTTCTTTTTCATTGTTGAATAGAATTTTGTGTTCTGAAAGAAGTCACCTCCTGCCTGATCATGTGAATGAACTAATGAGCATATCAGTTGAAGGAATGGAAGTACTGGGTACACAAGAAGCTACCAAAGATGAACGCATTGCATTTAAGAAGTTCATTAACAGAGTTGTGCAAAATTATAACAAGAAACAAAGAAGGATGTAGACGTAGTGCTTCATAGAAGGCTTCAGTAGCCAAGTTTCATTTGTGTGATGATTTTAAAACATGAGTTAAATCTAATAAAATGGTCATGAAACATTTTTCAGTTTTTACTATGGTGCATACAGCCCACCTTCACCCTCACAGTCTCACCCCTTATTGGCCCTGACACCAGCCCCACCTCCTGTAAATTCGAACACCCCCCCTAATTTCAATTCAATTCAGTCCCCCACACCTTATGTCCTAACTCCTGCACCCCCCCACACATCCCCACCCCAACCCTGAGCACCAAACAGGGAGCTTCTGCGCCCTCCCGCCCACATATCCACCTGCACCCCTCACAAAATGGGAGCTGCCCCAGGTAAGCGCTCGACACCCCAACCTCCTGCCCCAATGCTGAGCCCCCTCCCTCATTCTAGCTCCTGGCCAAACCCTGCACCCCAATCCCCAGCTTGCTCCTACACCCTAACTCCCTCCCAGACCCTGCATCCCTAGCCCTGTACTCAGTGCACCCCCACCTTCAGCTTGGTGCGGAGAGAGACAGAGAGAATGGGCTAGAACCAGGGAGAAGGTAGGTACCCACTTTATGTGGGCAGGAGTGGGGGGGGATCCTGTTTACACCCTCCCTAGCCCTGCTGCACTTGTAGTTTACCCCCAGCCCCTCCCTTGCTCCAGGGACCAACCCTAGTTCCCGCCCCGCTGTGCTTTTGCCACCGGCCCCTGCCTTGCTCCAGACAGCAGGGGCTAATCCTCCCCCCCTATGCCCCACTGTGCTCCTCTTTCCCCTGACTCCTACCTCACTCCAGCTGGTGACCAATTCCCCCCATGCCCCACTGTGCTCTTGTCCCTGGCCCCTGCATCGCTCCAGCTGGGGACCAATCCTTCCCCGCCCCCCCCATCTCCACCATGCCCAGCTGTTAGGGTGGATAAAAAATCAATGACTTTAAAAAAAACAATTGGTTTTTTGAGGAAAAAACATATCTAAAGATAGATACATTATATCTCATCATGGAATAAGGATTATAAATTCTAATTCTATAGTATGAGACAGTATATTAATGTAATGTTTAAGAAAAGTTTTGTAAATGAGTTCTAATAGTTCATGGATTAGGGACCCAATTTTATGGGGTTCCACAGGTTTCTGTATAGATTATTTAGGTTAATCTTTCTATCTACCCAGTGGGACTCAGTGCTCAGTCTAGAAGATACCATCAGAAATGCTTAATTTTGCAGTTGTATTATGCAATAAGTGCCGAATTGTGTAATATAGATGTTGTAGAAATGTATAGAAAGCCCGCATTCGCTTGCAGCAGGTATCCCCTCCCCCTCCGCATTACCATTGGTCCTCCCCTCCCCTCCAACTACTATTCTAGAAAATTCTTTGACCTATATAAGCGGCCGCATCAGGCGTGCCCAGCGCAGTGTCTACAGTGTTTGTAATCTTTGTTGCGTGTACTCTACTGAAATAGCATAACAAGCCCGTGGCTTTGTTTTAATTCAATGGTATGATACCCCCTTTTAATTTTAAAATATGGATCGGTTCGTTGTTAATATAAGAAAAGGAGCAGACAAACTGAATTATAACGAATGTGCTGATAGTAGTGCAAATACCTCGGACTCCTCGGTTAAGAACTTACATGAAGATAATGCCGCCACCACCAGTTCCAGTGCGTGCAATAAACTGAGTAATGACCAACAGAAACAGACTTTGTCTCTTAGTTCAGGTCAGTGTAGTTCCTATTCAAAGCCATCAAACATTCCATCTGACGAGCCGGTCTGTGATATTCCAAAAAATAGATTAGAACGCCAGTCTTGATTATCTAGAGGTCCTTATCAGCCTAGATTGAGTATGTTTCCTAGAAGTAAAATAGGGAATAAACAAAGAAGTTTTCAGTCCGATTAGTAGGAAAAGTATAGGTGGTTAGAATATAGCCCATCAAAGAACGCAGCATTTTGCTTTTACTGCCGTTTCCTCTCCTCTAATGATGCAGCAAACAAAGGTCACACTGATCCAGCATTCATTGATAAGGGATTCAGAAACTGGCATAAGGCTAATGAATGTTTTTAAAACAACCAACTATCAAAAAATCATGTGTTGAGCTGTTCTTCATGGTCAAGTTTTAATGAAGGGACACCTACTGATGTATTGTTGGATGAGAGCAAGCAGGCTTATCTGTCTAAACAAGAAGAAGAACAGTACCATAACCGAAGTGTAATGGAGCAACTGATTGACATTGTTCTGTGTTTGGCGAAAGGTGGGAGACCATTCAGGGGTTTGAGAGAGGTTTATTTCTAAATCTTGTCAATATGCTCCAAAAATATGATCCCATACTGGCAAAGTATGTGCAACAATCTCCTCAAAACGCTACCTATCAGAGTAATCGCATCCAAAATGATTTAATTGTAGCCTTGCACAACATTGTCCAACAAAAGATTGTGTCTTCACTAAATGGAAAAATGGTCTCAATAATTGCTGACGACACTACTGACTGAGGACACCATGAACAGATGTCCATTGTGGTGTGGTATTTTGACAATGAAAAACAGTCCAGTTGAACATTTTGTCTGTTCAGACACTATTAACAGTTGATGCTCAGTCAATTTTTACCAGTTAAATGATGTCCTTGGCATTCTTAAAATTGACCATCAGTAATGTCTGTCTGTTTTGATGGCACATCTACTATGTCTGGATGTACTGTGGGAGTTCAAATGAAATGTGAAGAAAGAAACAGTGAAATACCCTATGTACACTGCTATGTGCATTGTTTGAACCTCGTCCTAGAAGATGCATGCACTGCAAGTAAACAAAACAGAACTGTCTTTGATTTTTTTTCGTGTTATTCAGACTCTTTACGCCCTCATGGAGTCCTGTGCGACATGCAGTAATGGAGAAGATTTCACAAGAAGTAGGATCCCAGTTGAAGACTTTGAAGTCCCTGTCAAACACAAGATGGGCATGCAGAGCAGAAGCAGTGGCTGCTGTAAAACAAAACTACTCCATCATTTTACAAGCTTTACAAGGGATTATCGAAACAACTTGCCTTGCTGACGCTAAAATAAAAGCCAGGGGCTTTATCCATGAACTAAATTCATTCAAGTTCGTCTTTGCCCTTCACATGATGCACCCTATTCTCCAGATGGTGGTAAAAGTGAGTAAGGCTCTTTAATGACAGGGGTGATAAGCCTTGTGTAACTCTTTGGCTGTGATGAGAAATGGCCCAGAATATTTTCAATCTATTTTCAATGACAGTGTGAAAATGTGTGTAGAGAATGATATATCGATTCCTCCAGTTAAGAAGAGAAAAAGTCCACTCGTATAGATGACGCATTTGAGTCCCAGCATCACTTTGATACAAAAGAGGCGCAGGAGAGAATAACTTCATTTTCCCCCACTCCTAGACTCCATGATTACCTGCATTGACCAGCGATTTGATCAGGAGACTTGTAAAATTGTGATTGCAATGGGAAAACTGCTGAGCTTAGACATTGGCAGGGACGATATGAGAATCATTGCCAACAAATTTAAAGTGTCCTTGGATGAGTTGGAAGCTGATGTCGGATTGCTTCGGGGTTATGACGGATCTGTTCCTAAAGGTAGCACTACGAACACCACCAGCGAGTGGTTTGATTGGCTAAAGGAATTGGATCGGTCTTCCATGTTCCAGGCCTTTTACAAATCTATTCAATGCTTTGCAGTCTTACCTGTTACAAGCTGTTCACATGAAAGAGCCTTTTCGAAACTAGCACATGTAAAAAACAAACTAAGAAGTACAATGTCCTAGCAGAGCCTCGCCTCACTCGTGATTTTGTACATTGAATGAGAATTGGCTTCGTCAGTTAATTACAATGATTGAGGAATTTAAGTCCATAACACCTGGTGAGCAACATCTCATCCTCTAGGACAGGAAGATGAAGAAACCTTAACCTATTTGGGTTAGCTCATTATCTGGTTAAAGATAAAGATCATGAAAATCGACTATCTTTGTATACACCTGGTTATCACTACAGCAAACATTTGGTATTTTGTGTCTCATTTTTTAAGTTTGTATTTTTTTAAGTAAAGTTTACTTTTTAATTTAAAAAACATTAAGTTGAGTTAAGTTTTAGTTTCTTTGATGAATAAAAATGTCCTTTATGATTTGAGTATTCAATAAATGTTCTCCTTTAAAAAAATAAATAAATAAAATTCCCTGGGTGCACACCCTAATGCAATGTGCTGCGCACGCCTATGGCCCTGAGCCAGCTAGATTAAAGCTAGCTCAGCTACCTATACTGTAATCACACCTCCAGTTGCACTATAGCCCTACCCTATCTAGGGCAAGCCACAATTTTGCAGGAAAGCTACACATTGCGCAGATTTATTCAGGACATATGCACTGAATTTTGTGACAATGTTAACTGATTATGAAACGTTTAAGTCTTAAATTTACTTCATCTTAGTCTCAAGTTCACACTTCAAATGAATACAGACGGTGCAGGGGAGGGCAACTTCACACATGATGATTATGATTCTGTGGGGAAAGATTCCTGATTTGCAAGATTGTCGGAATAGGTGGCAAACACATCCAGCACAGTTTGAGCTCTGCATGGCAGGTACCTTTGCTGCAAGCCTCCCCAAGTCTCAAAGTACTACAGTGCCTGCTGCCAGTTCTCCTCACTTAAGTCCTGTATAGAGGAGCAGTTTAGCCATTTCTTTTGGCCTCAGCCTGAATGGTAAAACTCAATTGAGATAATTGTCTTTGAGCAACAGTGCGTGGGGATGGTGATTGTTCTGTTTGCACTACTTTTAATCTGCAAGCATCTTATTGCTGCCTGTGCTTTTAAAGGGTAGCAGCAGGCACAAGACAGGAGCCAACTGAGGAAGACCTAGAACAAATGAAGAATAAAATACTAGGGAGAAAGCAAAATTGCAGGCAAAGGAGCTCCAGAACAGAAGGTAGTATTTATGGATGCACAAGTGCTGGTAACTAGTGGAGTTCCTCAAGGATGGACCTTAAGACAGATCTTATTTAATATTTATATTAATGACTTTAGCACACTTCTACTTTTTGTGCCAATGATACAAAGTTGGAAGGCGTTGTCCATACAGAGGAACTAGATGTCCTTTAAGACTGGAGTAACAGAAATGGGATGGAATTTAATAGGACGAAGTGCAAGGGTCTAATAATTTCTGCTACAAGCTGGGGGCTCATCGGTGGGAAGTTACAGAGGAGGAGAGGGATCTGCATATGTAGGTCAATCATAGGATAATTGAAGCACCACTCTGATGTGGCTGTGAAAAAGGAAAATGTGATCTATGATGTATTAAATGAGGCATTTCCAGTAGAGATAGAAATATTAATGCCATTGTACAAGGCACAAGTAGGACCTCATTTGGAAGGCTGTGTACAATTCTGGTCACTCATGTTCAAGAAAGATTAATTCAAACTACAACAGGTGTAGAGAAGAGCTACTTCGGTGATCAGGGGAGTGGAGTGTCTATCTTATGAGAGAAGAGCTTGGCTTGTTTAGCCTCGCACAATGAAGGCTGAGAGGTGATATGATCGTTCTCCAGAAATACATTGGGGGTAAACACCAAGGAGGTTGAAGAGCTGTTTGAGCTAACAGACAATTTTGGCACAAGAACAAATGTGTGTAAACTGGCTATGAACAAATTCAGCCTGGAAATTAGAAGAAGTTTTCTAACCATCAGAGGAGAGAGGTTCTGGAACATTCTCCCACGAGGAGTTGTAGGCGTAAGCAACTTAATTAGTTTTGAGAAAGAGCAGGACAAATTTATGAGTGGGATTGTATGACAGGGTTGCATGCCACGATGGAGGGCAGGGTGCGTCAGCCCTGGGAGTTGCTTCTGGTTCCTAAGATTTCAGGCTTCAGGGCTTCAGCCAATCAGCTGCAGGGGTCAGGAAGAGATTCCCCTTCTCCCCCCAATGCATTCTTCTTTTTCTTGTCTCCTTCTGGAGCACTAGGGATGGCCACAGCTGGAGATGGGACACTGGTGTGGTGGTACAGTACTCTGAGGTGGCACTGAGCATTCTGTGTCACATGCTTGTCTGGCTGGTTCTTGCTTCTGTGCTCAGGGTCTAACTGATTGCCATATGTGGGGTCAGGAAGCAGTTTCCCCCAGATCAAATAGTCAGTGACCTTGGGGGCAGGTTCACCTTCCTATGCAGCATAGAGAGCAGGTCACTTGCCAGGATTATCTGAATATGTCTCACTTAATCAATTCCCTGCCACTGCAGGGACCTTGTGCACTGGTGCACTTCAGTATCTCCTCTTCTGTCTGGCACATAATAGTCTAATCACCTGTGGGCTGTAATACCTTGATCTATTTTCAGTTGTTGGGTTTAGTGTATGGGTGGTGTTGGTGGCCTGTGGGACACATGGATCAGTGGCTGTCACCCCACTAACCCCCACCCCAGTCTATCCCCCCACTAGCCCTTTTGAACCCCAGTCTATGTGACCCTCCAGCAGCCCCATGTGCCCTGTTCTGTTTCTCCTGCCCCATATCCCATGTCTCCTCACCTGGTCCTGCAGACAGGGCACTGTGTGGAATGCAGATACTGCCCCCTCCCTCTCCGTGGCTGGCCACTCTGGCCCTGAACTAGCTGCCCTCTCTTCTGGTGTTACAGCAGCTCCTGGTGGGTGATAGGTGTAATTGCAGCATCTTTCTGGCAGAATATATTTTCTGTGGGGAAAAAATCTGTGGGGGACATGAATTCTGCGTGTGCGCAGTGGTGCAGAATTCCCCCAGGACTACTCTATAGCCTGGTGGTTAGGGTGTCTATGTGGATGACCTAGGTACCAGTTCCCATGGTCTAATGCTTCTTTAATTATTTATACATGATGAAACAGATTCACCAGGATAGAATGAGGGAGCTCTCTTACATGAGACTATCCCACAGCTCAGTGGTTTGAACACCACTCTTGAGACATAGGAGAATCCTGTTCAAATCCATTTTCCCCTCCAGCAGAGAGGGAAATTGAACCCAGGTCTTCCACATCCCAGGCAACTGCACTAAGCACTGGGCTAAAAGTTATTCATTGGGTGATGGCAGCTCCTCCTCCTCCTCCTCTGACTGTTATGTGTGGACTTAGGCAGGCACCCAACTTATTCTCACAAGAAACTACTTATGCATCTATGATGTTTTGGGCTCCACCCAGACAAAAGGGTTTCCATCACCCCCTGCCCTGTAACTTTGGGGGTCTATGTGCTGTGCAGCTGTAGTCCAATTCCCAGACACCAGTACTCTGCACACAAGCATAAGGTCTTATCCTGGCTCTCACCAGCCTAGTTCCACTTTGCAGGATGTAAAAGGTGCTTTTTAAAGGTGCTTTTAAAGGGTGCTCTATCTACACTTTTAAAGGGTGCTCTATCGGACACATGGATTTTTAAAGTCCATTGTTTAAAAACAAATTAAGTTGATAACTTTCTATTAAATAATAAAACCAACCATCAATATTGCCTTTATGGAGGGTTACAAGAAATATAAAAGCAATGTACAAGACCATTCCTAATTATAAAGTTTTGCTCTGTAAGACAAGATAATACAGATATATTTTAAGTAAAAATGAATAAAATGTACACAGAACTACCAAACACCTTAAATAATTAAGAACAGTCCAAGTTTTCTGATCTTTACTATCAAACTAATTCCAAGGTAACTATATTAGCAGGCCTAGAGTTGTATTTATATAGACTCAGCTCCAACCCTAATTGGCATAAGCTCACCGGTTAAGATTTCCAGTTCCCCCTGCTCTTCCTGTTATTCCTTGATTAAACTAATATAGTTCCTGTTATTTACAAACACCCAAAACCAGGTAAAAATTGACTAATTTATAATGAGAGTGTTCCCTTTCAATGTTACAGCTCTAAGGAAAGAACCTGAAAAGTGATATAAACAATGTGTTTTCAGAAACAGAGATATCATGGATATGAATTTACTTTGAGAAGTGATGAAGAAAAGAAGATGAAAAATACTATATTAGAGTGTTAGAAAGGAGGGGAAGGGGGAAAAAAGCAGAAAACAAAATTTATTTTCAAGAGCTCTCTGGTACAGGAGACATTTTATGCTCTGATATTACAAACCTACATTAGAAAATGCCAAATCCTGAAATATTTCTAAAATTATCTGCAAAAATCCCAGAATGTAGATGAGTGTATTGTGATTAATATACTGTGTACAGTAGTATGCTAGTATCTCCAGACATCCTACTTCCTTTATCCATTCCTTTTTCTTATTATGGTACTGCAGTGTAGGAACTTCTAGACTCAAAACCAGTTTTGTTTTATAGTGCTGTGATTGGAGTGCTGTAGCTGAAGATAAAAAGGCCTTCAGTTCTAAAATTTTGCTTTCAGTTGCATACACCTTCTTTTAAAAGATAGCTTTTAGTTGAAACTTTTCATGATGTTGCTTAGACCAGAGGGGCATTTATTTACGAAAGTTGAAAGAAAAGGCTTTCAGGCCTGTTAGGTTTTTTTTCCAAACCATTAAGAAAATTGTTTAGTTGCTTTTTTGGCACTGGATGGCTCACGGTTTATTTAAAAATATATAGATTATAAATTTTACAAGCATGAATGAGTAATGTGTGCTGCTTAGATTTATAGAAATTTAGTTATTAGGTGTTGAACACTGTGTACTGAGCATGGAAGGCACTTAACTTTTTTAATGATTTAAGAACAGTATTCTTAAAACAAGACTGTGTGAAAGTTTTAATATATTTTATTTAAATCTTTGCCCATAAGAAAGGTAGTGTAAATTTGTATTGAATAAGAACAATAATTATGGAGTGAGAAAGTCTAAAAACAACATAGTACAAAACAGTATAGAAGAAGTAAAGTTCTTCTTTGGTCAGGAACTACAGGGATGAGTACCATTTGTTCTCAACTGTTTAGTGCTGTTTGCTTGATATGTCTGATGTTGTATTGTCCTATAATCGTTAATTAAAATATATAATCCCATTTCCTCAAGCATAGTTCCAGATTCAGGATCCAGAACTTATGTATCATTTTTGCAGGTGCCAATAAAAACACAAGCCAAGATTTAAAAAAAACAGGACACTAAAGTTAGCATTTGGGTTGACTTCGTTAGAAGCTGCTAGGTGCTTAGCACTTTTGAAAATCTGGCTACTTATTGAGATGTCTAAAAGACCCTAACTTTAGGTTCCTATTTTTTAAAAATCTTGATCATATTGCTTCATGTGTGTTATACAAGTTACCTCTAAATCCTGGACCCAACAGGCATATATTTTGGCTTATCATAGCTGAAGATGCTTGGGGCAAAGCAAATGAGGTTTTGACAGATTATGGACCAAAGCCCCACAAACTGAAAGAAAGAGAAGGTGTATATATGTGCAATCATCATTACAGAATTAGTGATTCCAACCTTCTTTATAATCAGGTAAAATTACAACTTGAAACCTTTCTGGATAGCTGATCCAGTCTTTACAGTCTTTTGTTCAGGATGAGCACAGCTCAACACAGCCCTTTTGCTCCAACAGTAACTCTCCTTAACTTTTCAGTGTGCTACCACTAACTTTAATATTTTACAAACAAAAATAATATTGGAGATAGATAAATTCATATTGGAATGAATAAATTATGGAGTTGATTGCCACTAACTAGGCAATGGTTTATTAGGCTAGTGATCTGAATAAGCTTGATCTTGCCTTATTTTTAAAGTTAGGTAATTTAGATTCTGTTAAGTATTTGTATGCATGAACTCTAGCATTGTTAGTTCAGTGTGGTCCTTAAACAATTGCCTCGTTTGTTTTGTTTTTATCAGTTTAACCCTACAATCATGTTAGCTGTTTGTTGATTATTTCAGACAGTTTGCAAATAAGGCCATGTTTACACAAGGGATTTTTTGGGGGGACGGAGACACCAACACTACAACCTGTTCAGCTACACCAGTGTTAGCACTGATGGGAGTTGTAGTGCAGAGAAGATTCCAATGGCTGTTGGCTTTTATACCCACAAAATAGAGTTGTAAATAGGCTGAATGTCACCAGAGTCTTGTCTGAAACACTTGACCTGATGGTGGCATCAGTGGTAATTTTTTCACTAAAATTACCAGAGCCTGTATGCTGTAAACACTTATGTAGGAGCTTAACTTTAAGCACAAGAATAGTCCTATAGACTTTAATTAAATTAAGCATGCATGTAAATATTTGCAGGATCAGACCCCTAGTGTAGACAAAGCAGAAAGGCCTGCAAGCAGCCTTTGAATTATTCCTCCATCTCTACAACAACAAAAGAACCTCTGAGCTCTTGCAACTATTGCCAGAAGATCCCCAATCTTAGCTGGGAAAATTACTTTTGTAGTGCTAACAAGGCCAATCCAATCAAGGTGGCCCATTTCCAACAGTTGACAAGGTGTGAGTATCAGCAGAGGGAAAATTACTTTTTGTAGTGACCCATCCACTCCCAGTCTTTATTCAGGCCTAATTTGATGGTGTCCAGTTTGCAAATTAATTCCAGTTCTACGGTTTCTCGTTGGGAGTCTGTTTTTGAAGTTTTTTTGTTGAAGAATTGCCACTTTTAAGTCTGTTATTGAGTGTCCAGGAAGATTGAAGTGTTCTCCTATTGGTTTTTGAATGTTACAATTCTTGATATCTGATTTGTGTCCATTTATTCTTTTTGCATAGAGACTCTCTGGTTTGGCCAATGTACATGGTCGTTGCTAACTCTGTCTGCATATCTATTCAAGGGACACCATCAAAGGACCTTACTACATCAGCCACACCATCAGGAGCTCATTCATCTGCACATCTACCAATGTAATATATGCCATCATGTGCCAGCAATGCCCCTCTGCCATATAAGCTACAAAAAGTAATTTTCCCTCTGCTGATACTCACACCTTCTTGTCAGCTGTTGGAAATGGGCCACCTTGATTGCATTGGCCTTGTTAGCACTACAAAAGTAATTTTCCCTTTCTTGGTATTCACCCCTTCTTGTCAACTGTTGAGAATAGGCCACTTTGACCTTAATTGAATTGACTCATTAGCCCTGACACTGCCGCCCCCCACCCCACTTGGTAAGGCAACTCCCATCTTTTCATGTGCTATAATATATATTCTGCTTATTGTTTTTTTCACTCCATGCATTGGAGGAGGTGGATTTTAGCCCATGAAAGCTTATGCCCAAATAAATTTGTTAGTCTCTAAGGTGCCACAAGGACTCATTGTTGTTTTTGTTTGCTTATAGTTACTTAGCTGTATAAGTATTTGTGGGATATAGGCCTTTCATTATATGGGCTGTGTATATAACAATATAGAATCTCTGAATGATACGTCAGAATTGTGCAGAATGATCCCAAAAATCTTGTACACTTGATGGCTATCTGCCCCAAAGGGGAAGGAGAATATACAGAAGGCTGTGGAATTTCATACCTTTCTTTGCTTTGTGGATGTACAAAGTCTCTCATACTTGGAGTCAGATGCACTCATAGCCAGGTTTCCACCCACACAATATTTGTGGTCACACAGCACCTCTCTTAATAACTCTTACTGGTTTCTTCGTTGATTGTCTGGCACCCTCTAAACAATTCTGGCATGTACTCAGAAAAGTTGCCAGACTGGGTTGGTCTGCACTCAGCTGAAGCTAATTGTAAGGCGGTGTTAAAGTCTGCCTCTGATGCTGAAGGATTTTGCTGTGTTTCAACAAGTTTAAAATCTCACTCAGGACATTTAGAGATATCACTACTACCACCATGATTTCAGGCTCTAATCCTTATGTTGATGCCATCATCCTGTCATTGTTATTCTGTGAATTGGTAAGTGAGATTGTTACCTATTATTTTTTGATTGTTTGATTGATTGTTTCATAATGTAAATCATATATGGAATTCTAGAGATCATTGGCTTCAAATTGTACAGTCAGTACTGACCAGCCCAGAACTGACTGAGTGGGAATGTGTAAAGTAGGTGGTGTCACAGACTTGGTGCTTAGTGACTGGAGCAGGGGTTGGCCATAGAATCAATATTCACTGCAAAGGATGGGGCACGCAGCCCAGGTCTGAGCATGGAGGGAGATCTCATTGAGGAGACAGTATGGAGTACAGGCGCATCACAAGGAGAGGGGCACACAGCCCTGGTTCTCACTGAAGTATTGGGAAAGGTAAATACTCGATGTTCAGTGTGGAGGTGGGAGAGACAGCCCCAGGTGCCACTCTCATAGAGGGGATGGGAGAGCATATAGTCAGTACAAGAGAGGGGAGCACAGCCTTAACTCTCACTGAAGAGACTGATGGAGGCACAGACTTGATGCTTAGTCAAAGAGAGTGGGGAGGCAGTCACAGGTTCTGTGCTGGAGTGGGGTGAAACAGCCTCATGTCTCAGTTCTAGTCTCAAGGAGGGGATGGGGCCAGAGCCCAAGCTGTAACTCATGGGATGGGGACACTGGCGCGGGGGGAAGAAGCCCCAGCTTGCTGAGGAGTTTGGGGGGAACAGTTTCAGTGGGGTGGGTAGTCCCCATTGTTACTTGGAAGTTGTGGGGGCTGGCCTCAGTGGGGGGGGAATCAGATCCTGCTATCACAAGGCTAGGCGGGCAGTCCCTGCTGTCAGAAGGCCATGGGCTCTGTGAGTGAGGTTAGTCCTGCTGTCAGAGAGATTAGGGGGGGCAGTCGCTGCTGTCACTGGTGGGTGTGGAGGGCATGGGCTCGGTGGGGGTGTGTCAGTCCCCACTGCCACAAGGGCGGGCAGGAATGGGGTGGGGGTGGGATTCAGTTCCACAGTCATGGAGAGCATGGGCTCGATGTGCGGGGGTGCCTTACTCCCCCCTGGCATAGGGGTGGGGGCATAGGCTCGGCGGGCAGGTCAGTCCCCACTGTCACGCAGGGGGCGCGGGCTCTGAGGGGGGATTGGTCTCTGCTGTCACAGGTGTGGGGAGACGTGCTCGGTGGGACTCCGGGAGGGGTCGGAACCCATTGTCCCAGGCACGGCGGGGCACGGAGCCAGTGGGGAAGGGCCAGTCCCCGCTCTCACGGGCTCGGTGGGGGATGGGGGCTCAGTTCCCCGCGTCCCCGTCCCCCCCCCCCCCCCACGCTGTCACGGCGCTGCGCGAGCGGCGGAGAGTATTTCCCTGAGCGGCCGCAGATGGGCAGGAAGCACGGAGCATGCGCGGCTGGGTGGCGGCCGGAGCCCTGAGGCTGCGCGGAGCCGGGGTCGATCTGGCGGCGCTGGTGCCCGACGGCGCGGGGGCCAAGCATGAGGCTCGCCCAGCGGCCGGGGCAGGACAGCGAGCTCGCCGTGCCTGGCAGAGGGTGAGGTTGAGTGCCCCCCTCCCCGCCCTTCTGCGCCGACCTGGGCCTAGAGGCGCCGCCGCAGCCGGGCCGCCACCTTGTGCAAGGTGCAGGGACCCGCCCAGCCCCTCACGCAGACCCCACACCACCACCCTTGAATCTCCACCGTACGGGGAAGGGCCCGCCCGACCGCCCGCCCGACACGCTCCCATGGAGGTGGGGGGCTGTCACAAACTTGTTCTGCCCTTTCTGACTTTCCCTCTTTCCTTTCGGTGGTGACATGGACTTGGCGTCCCTTGTGTGTGCGCGTTGGGAGAGGCTCCCTCTTGCTGGGTTAGTTTCCAGAGGCTCCCCTGTCGGGGGGTGGGGGGCGCTGCCATGTGGGAGTGTAGTTGTCTTTAACTCAGCAGGGATCTGAGGAATGGTCCCCCAGTGCTACGGCCCAAGCCACAGCCCCTGCATTAAACTTTGTTTTTAACAAAAATGGTTCTTTAATTGAAATTGTGTATGTGATCTTTTCCTCCCATAGGTAACTGTCTTCTGAATTCCCATGTCATACCAGCAGGAGGATTACAAAGAATCTATCAAAATGATGACAAATATTGTCATTTTGAGCCTGCTTATTTGTATTTCGTTATCTTTCTGGATTGTGTCTATGACAGCAAGTACATACTATGGTAAGTCCGTGGCCAGCCTACTTGGCTGAGCAAAACTTAGCCATATGCTCAACTTGAACCCCCATCGTCTCTCTGTCTCTGTTAGCAAATGATAACTTTTTCATACTGCCTCCTGTCAACTCCAAATTTTTAGAGAATGTTCTAGTCATCAGTAGGACCCTATGGATTTTGATGAAAGCTGAAAAACCAGTGGAGGACACATGAAGGCTCCTGGCATGTGGTTAGAGACCAGTCAGCTTCAGTGAGATCTGTAATGGTCTATAGATCAAAGAACCGGTTGATGGTAGCCATTAATACCTTCCAGCATAGTACCCCTCATCTCAGCTCTGCCCATTGATTCAATAGAGTTTAAAATGTGGTTGCCCTGAATGACTTATCTCCCAGACAGAAAAAATGAAATAATTGTGTAAGGGGGAACATAGGACGAGGGGCTCAGAGACAGGCGGCAGATGGGGGGCACAGAGACAAGTGGCACAGGGAGAAAAGGGGGCACACAGAGCCCCTGGCATGAAGGAGGGGTTTCTGCATGGAGTTCCTAAAATGGAGGGAAATGGGAGGGTGACCCTGGGAGCTTGTGGGGGGAATTGAGGAATACAAGGAGTGTGTGCAATGAGCTCAGCCTCCAGAAGCAAGATGTGCCAATCCTCTCATAAAATATATCTTGATCATATTTTGTTAATTTGCAGTTAAGATTTTTCTTCAATCAATATTATTACTTGTAGAGAAAATACATGTTAGGATCATTGTAGTAGGAGAGTATTAAAGAATACTTCACATAAATGTTCTATTATCCTTTTAGTGATTATGTCTGGTGACTGTACACGTTCCATCTATTACCCTAACTGAATCACAACATGCAGATTCTTTCAACATCTGCATCGCTAACTATATACTTAATTACAAAGACTTTTCAATACCGTTGAAAGAATTCATCAGTGTTTCTTTTGGTTTTGAGTTAAGGTGGCTGCAGTGTGTAAAGGGAACTGCCACATGTTTATATTGTCCTTAACCACATGTATGAACTCTGTGAGTAATAGTATATTTAGTAATTTAACTGAAGAGTTTTTACATGGAAATTTACTTATTTTCTCAAAAGAAATATAAGAAGCCTTGTAAATTTAAAATCAGTTGGCATGCACAGTACCCATACAAATTTGTATAGAAAATTTTGTGTTGGCTGATCCTGGAAATTACTAGGCTTTTTCTTACACATCTTAGGTACAGGTTTCAGAGTAGCAGCCGTGTTAGTCTGTATTCGCAAAAAGAAAAGGAGTACTTGTGGCACCTTAGAGACTAACCAATTTATTTGAGCATAAGCTTTCTTGAGCTACAGCTCACTTCATCGGATGCATTCAGTGGAAAATACAGTGGGGAGATTTATGTACATACACACTGTAACGAGAATAATAGCTCACCTTAAGTGATCACTCTCGTTACAGTGTGTATGGTAACACCCATTGTTTCTTGTTCTCTATGTACATAAATCTCCCCACTGTATTTTCCACTGAATGCACCTGATGAAGTGAGCTGTAGCTCACGAAAGCTTATGCTCAAATAAATTTGTTAGTCTCTAAGGTGCCACAAATACTCCTTTTCATCTTAGGTACAGTAACTCCTCACTTAACGTTGTAGTTAGGTTCCTGAAAAATGCGACTTTAAGCGAATCCAATTTCCCCATAAGAATTAATGTAAATGGGGGGGTTAGGTTCCAGGAAATTTTTTTTATTTTTGCCAGACAAAAGATATAAAATACACACACACACACACAGTATAAGTTTTAAACAAAGATGATTGTGAAGCTTGGTTGAGGTGCTGACATCAGAGGGTGGGATATTTCCCAAGGAATGCCTTAGTGCTAACTGATGAACTAGCAATTGGCTGAGCCTTCCAACGGTTAACTCATTGTTAATGCAGCCTCACACTCTACAAGGCAGCAGGAATGGAGGGAGGGGAGACAGCATGGCAGACAAAGACACACACCGCGTGTGTGTGAGAGAGCCATGCGCCTTTCCCCTTTAAGTAAACCGACCCACTCAAGTACACTGCCTTGTTAAGTTAATCAGCAAGCTGAGACCACAGCTGCTGCCAGGAAGCTCCCTCTGTCCTATGTCCCCCTGCTCTATGGAGATGGGGTAAGCGGGGTGCAGGAGCAAGGGGGAGAGGGACACCCTGACATTAGCCCTTGCTCTCTCCCCCCCCCCCCCCCCGCAAGAAGCAGGAGGCTCGGGGAGCAGCTCCAAGGCAGAGGGCAGGAGCAGCACATGGCAGTGGGGGGAGGGACAGCTGAACTGCTGGCAATTGATAGCCTGCTGGGCAGCAGCTGCACAGGGAACTTAGGGGAGCGGGGAGCTGACAGGGTGGCTGCCTATCCACCTTGGATCCAAGCCCCCACCAGCTAGCTCCAACGGGCTGCTCTTCCTGCAAGCAGTGGACAAAGCAGGCGGCTGCCAAACGACATTATAAGGGAGCATTGCACAACTTTAAATGAGCCTGTTCCCTAATTGATCAGCAATGTAACAACGAAACAGTGTTAACCGGGACGACTTTAAGGGGGGGGGGGTTACTGTATGCCCAAGTGGAGCTCCTCTCCTATGTATACTATAAGAGGTTCATAGCAACAAGGCTGCCTTCCTGTCATCTCCCAAAGCACTTGCTTTGCACTCTGGTACAGAGGAGAAGAAGGGGTACTTCTGTCTTGTGAATCTTTTTGCATAGCGTAAGACATGCATCATTTGTTGGGATTCCCTCTGAGACCTTTTCCAATTGCCTTATCCATAAGCTCCTTCGTTTTCAGTTTAAACCGAATTTTACCAAAAAAAATCCCAGGTTTTACAAAAAGTGTTATTCACTTTTTTCCTATTTTTCACCCTACTTTTGTGTCATTCATATAAAAATGACTTGTTTTATTAGGAAAATACAATACATTGCATGAGATATATGTATTATGATAATACGTTAGTCTGTGTGTATATGCAAAGTTGCCTGTTGAAGTAAAAAGGCTATGTATTAGTCTAGAACAGGGGTTTCCAAACTTGGTTTGCAGCTTGTTCAGGGTAAGCCCCTGGGGGGCCACGAGACCCTTTGTTTACCTGAGCATCCTCAGGTATGGCCACGTGCTGCTCCCAGTGGCCATGGTTCGCCGTTTCCAGCCAATGGGAGCTGCGGGAAGTGGTGCCTGGCCCACAAAACAAATTTGGGAACCCTTGGTCTAGAACAGTGGTTCTCAAACTTTTTTTTTTCATGGACCACTTGAAAATTGCTGAGGGTCTCGGCAGACCACTTAATGATCTTTCCAAATGTTATTTGTACCCTTAGCTAACTATTGTAAAGCGCTTTGGATAAAAGCCCTATTTTTAAAAAAAAAAAAAACCTTAATAATGTTTTTTTGTTCTACAAGTAAGAGCGCACACTCATTTTAATATCAGTGGTCTTACCTTTCTAATGCAACGGATTTGTCCTTTCTCCCCTGCCATGGCAGCCCCAGAGCTGGGGTTGGGAAGGAGGGCCATCTCTCCCCGGCAGCCACAGTCCTGGAGCTGGGGAAAGTTGCCACTTTCTCTGGCCGCCGCAGCCATGCATGTCCCAAATTCCCACCACCCGCTCTTCTCACCCACTGCTCCCTCCCACCTATTCCCCCCAAGACCACCATCTCATCTTACATGTGCTTCTTCTCCAGGGTCAAGGCACCTAATTAGTGGAGCCATGCCTAATTAGTGGAGCCATGCCATTAGTGGTGGCCCTTCATTCTGTTGTGTGCGGCCGCCCAGGTGCGCACCTTAGAGGGAACTATCTGTGGACCACCTGAATGGAGCTCGCGGACCACAGTTTGAGAACCTTTGGTCTAGAAGATACAAACACAAGCTCTGAAGTGCGTGCACATCTGAATGTACTGATGAATCTCACACCCACCACGTACACATTTAAAGCTGTCAGCAGATAATGGTTTAAAGATCTCCCACTAAAATGGGAAGAAAACAAAAATCTGTATCTGAATACATTTCAGAACACAAGGAAGTATTCAAAAGTTGTAAAAAAAAAAACAAAACAAAAAAAAAAAACCATGAGAAAGGAATGAAGTTAAGTGTATGTGCTGCAAATGGCGTGGCCCAGTTATTAAATGTAAATGTTTATAGGCTAATAGTTCTAAGTCCGTGGTTCTCAAACTTTTACACTGGTGATCCCCTTTACATAGCAAGCCCTTGAGTGCGACCCCCCCCCCTTTATAAATTAAAAACACTTTTTTGTATATTTAACACTGTTATAAATGCTAGAGGCAAAGTGGGATTTGGGGTGGAGGCTGACAGCCCAGGACCCCCCATGTATTAACTTCGCAACCCCCTGAGAGGTCCTGGTTATACCAATAAAATAAAAACCAGCAGGATCTTATTAAAGGGGAAAAGCCAAAATACCACATTTAACACACAGGTTCTGCAAGGTGTTATCATAGTTACCAGCCTTAGAGTTGCTCATGCCAAGCCACTGGCCAGGTGGCCTGGACATGAGGAGGGAGCAGGGCCTCGTCAGATGCACATCTGATGCTCCTGGAAGTTGGTTTACAGAATCAGACCCCAAAGTTCTCACTTTCTAGAGTCCATTTTTATAGGAATGTCTTCATATGCCAGTCTATGGGAATTGCTTCATCATGCTGTTGCTGAATCAATCAGCAGATGTCACATTCCTGACAGCTCCGTGCTGACAGATGTTATCTTGTTCTTTGGTTCTCCCATTCTTGAGGCTGTTGGGTGGATTCCAGTCTGCCCTCCGGGGGGTCCTCTGGTTATTTCCACTTGACGCCTTCTTCAGCCAATGGACACTGCCTTCTTAGGCTGGCACTTCCCTGATCATTCAGTTATTATCCACACCAAGCATCCATCCACATACATCCTCTATCTCTATTTTAATCACAATTGTTAACAAAGCGAGATGAATACAACAAAAGGGCGAGGAGTCTCTGGGTGCTGTTTCTGTTACAGAGTATTGCTTTGAGTCTCTCTCTGAGTGGTGGTTGTTACAAAGAATTGCTTTGAGAACAGACTCTGTCTTAGAATGTACTAACAATTAGGAGCTTGCAATTTTCACACACAGCGGGAGAGAAACGGTACTAAAAACCAAGAGACCTCTTAATTAGTAATACCCTGGAATTTAAACTATGGATTTTAATACAGAACTACTTTAATATGATCTAACATCCTGACCCCCAGTTTGAGAACCCCTGTTCTAAGTCTACAACAGTAAACTGTTTATTCAAATAAGTTTTATTTTGGGTTTAGAGATGTGTTGTTTTGTTAAACTCATGTTTTGAGTTATGTTTTAGTTCTGCAGCAAACCACATTGAATTCCATTCACCAAAGCATTAATCTACTGAACAATTTTTTCCCTTGTCCTTCCGTCCATCAAAATAAACCCCAGTATTTACCCAGAAAAATAAATAGTTTTTTTCCATCAATTTTCACCTGTTTTTGTTATTGTTGTTGTTATACAGGGCATTTAAGCTAATTTTTCAAAATAGTTAAATCATTGCCCATAGCAGACTCATTTCTTGGATTCCCAGGCAGAATTAAATACAATAAAAGCCAAAAATGAAAGGCCCTACTTATCCAGAATAATTTGTCTAGTTGTGGTAGAACACCTCATTCTGTTCTCTGGAATCCAAAAACCTCGTTTGACTCCGTATTTCGTCATTCAGGTTCTTTAACTTGGCATACAGCAAACCTATGCAAAGCTGATCAGACTCAAGTGTAGGGGGTGGGTATAGGGCGTACCACGCCTCCAAAATTACACAGAAAACCTCTTCATTTATATACATTTACACGTTGCATTGCATTTACTATACATTGCATCACACATTTTTGGATTGGCTTGGTTATTTTGCAAGAACCAGTCCCTCTGCAGCCTGCTCTGACCATGCATTGTGCACTCTCAACCTCCTCTTTTTACAGTCCTAACTTATCTTGTCCATTGTTAATAAATGGTTCAGTGGGTGTTCTCCCTCCTATTGTAGCCGGCCCAGACATTGTCTTTTTAGCCTATTGACCTCAGCCTAATGATCTGTTTACTTCCCTAATTCTGTCCTCCAAGAAATGAGGCCTCTTTCCATGTTTTAATTACTCATGTCATGCCAGACTTCAGATACATCACTGCAGAATGTGCCTGCTCTGTAATACCCCTGAGCCCTTGGGGATCAAGAACCCCTGCATCTGCAGAGCTTTGAGCTCTGCTGACCAAGCACTGCTTTTTCTCATTTATAATCCCCATTCCATGATGAGATATCTCTGAGCTATACTGTATCTTAATTAAAACTATCTTTAGATAGGCTTTTTCCTCAAAAAGCATTTTATCAAAAAAATCCAATTTAAATAAAATCCAATTTTTAATTTTTTTTTTTAAATCATTGATTTTTATCCACCCTGGCCACGGATACCGAAACAATGTATACCAGGGACCCGCTGGTTCAGCAGTGGCATAGGTAAGAGGAGGACATTGGGTGGGCGGGCAGTGATGGGGAGTGGAGGGGTAAGAGCGAGCTGGCCGCCCCCCACCACCACCAAGCTGGTCTTGTGGTGGAGGGGGATGTGATAGATGCTCTGGCCAGGGGCTACTGGAAAAAAGGGGGGCCTGGTAAAAATGTGTGTACCTGCTCCGCCTGGCACTTGGGGCTTGCCATGCTCTGTCCGCCCGGCGCTCCTGCCGGGGAGTGGGGTTGGGGTGTGGGGGCTTGCTCCACTCCGCCCAGCGCTCCAGCCAGAGAGGAGGGTCAGGAGCTTGGAAGCCCCCGGGGCCCAACCCTGCTCCTTGGCTGACATGCCAGGCGGCGGTATGGGGCAAGCGCTGGGGCAGGAGCAGAGCTGAGGCTGGGGGGGTAGGCCGGGATATTAAGTGGGTGAGCCGCAGCCCACCCATGGCTATGCATCTCTGTCGCATATCCATCCCTCGTCAATAGGGGAATGTGTTCCAATTCACATCGGTCCCAATCGAGATATCTGTCATTTGCAACTTACAGTACAGTACTGCAAATGACGGATACGCAGATAGGGACCAAAGTGAATCAGAACACGTTCCCCTATTGATGAGCAATGGATAGGCGAAACAACGGATAAGGGGGAGACTTGTACCGGGGACCCCCCTGTAATGGTATTTTGGAGGAAAATGCTAGAATTTTTAAGATTAGGCCAACCACAAAACCAACAATGATTCTATATGTGTAATAGTCCAAAGGAGGTTGGACTATTACACAATTAGTATTTCCAGCCAGGTGTTTGATAGCTCATGTTTGGAGAAGGACAGATCCGCAACGTTACTGGCTTAGACAAATAAAAGTATGATTAATCATTGCAGTGGAAGCAATGATAGCTTTATATTAGGATCAAGTAGATTTTATAATGTATTGGTTACTACAGGATTTGAACAAAATAAATACATAGATAATAAGAGGTTGATCAAATATAAAGGGATGTTTTGAAGATAAATATACCCTATGAATGAATACTTGTGTATAGAAAGTTCATATATGTTGAGTGGAAAAAGTTAAAAATTGTCCATTTATTCCTACTGCATGCTTTATATCTAGACAGTTTCTGATCCATGACCATTATAGTACTTTACTTCCCCCTCCATGAATATTTCATTCCCTTAATAGTCTTTTTGTACATGACAATGTCAAAGGCTCTTGGAAGGTCCAACTACATTTTAACTGTATGTTCTCCTTTATCTACTCTTGTGTTGACACATACAAAGAACTTTAGGAGTTTCGAGAGACATAAATTTCCTTTACATAAACCGTTTTGGTTTGTCTCTGTCACATCATGTTCCTCTAGGTGTTTATAATTCTATTTGTTTTAACCAGTCTTCAGGATACTTTATTAAATTGCCAAGATTATTTGTCAAAGAAGTTTTTAGTTAAAGGTGAAATGTTTTTTCAAAATCATTTGTATTTATTGCATAATGTACTATAAAATATATTGTTGAAACTTCTTCATATAGTTCTAGAGAAGCGATCAGAATATAAGGTACTGGAAAGATTTCTGTGTATTGGTTTATTTATTCAAATGTAGTCCTGCCATCGCTACATAAAAGTAATAAAAATAATATTTTGAAAATTAAGTTTTATAGGCTTTATATTATTTTACGTCTTTACTTGAAGTTAGGAAGAAAAAGGTCCCATAATGTCATTAGTCCGTTAGTGTCTTTATGTATTTGCTGTAAAATCACAATTACACCATCCATTCTACCAAAATTAAAATCAGGCTTCAGTTAGTTTTGTATTTTTGAATTTTAATTTTCACTGTCTGTAATTCCCTTTTAGAAATTTAAAAATTATGTCATTTCCCTGCAGTTTGGTTCCTTTTCTGATTAGTAAAGTTTTTATTACTAAACTGAATACTTTCTCTTTATATGGATTAATTTATGTGAATACTAAACAAAGGGAGAAGGTCCTTTTCAATGTGTTGTTCTAAAACAGAGTTAAAGTATTTCTCTTCTGAATTGTAAAAGGGGTGAGGAAAATAAAGCAGGTCTGATTTGTATGTTCAGAATGTAAATGCATATTAGTAAAGATTTACTATTCTGACATGTAGACCATTTTCTATCCTTCAGAAGACGAGTATGTAATATTTTATTTAATACTTTATTTTAACTTCTCAGGTACTTTACGGCCTATTTCTCCATGGCGTTGGCTTTTTTCAGTTGTCGTTCCACTAATGATTGCTTCACGAGGCTTTAAGAAGAAGAGCCTGGATCACAGTGGAGCTTTAGGGGGTATGTATTTTCTGGGAATATTAAGTGACCTATTTAATATATAAGCTAATGTGCCTTTCTTAATTTTTGCTTTTCTGTGCACTTTTAAGGACTTCCTACTCTCAATCCAGTAATAATGTAAACATATAAGTGTAAGCATACAATATCTGTCATGGCTTCATGTTGGTTTAATGTTGTGTGTCATTTATACTTGTTTAAGCAAGCAGTTTATGCTCCTGTAACTACAGCTCACTGTTTTAGCTATAAAATCCACTACAATAATGGCAATGAGACATGAGATAACATACACCATCTTACTCTGCAGTATCTGGAGTCTTTGTGGAGAGACTGACGGTTGCAGTCTCTTTTCATCCATGCTAAGCCAGAAGAGTGAAAGGAGTATGGGGAAGGAGGCTGCTGGAAAGCAATTCCCTCAATCTGAGACGTGGAGGGAGCCTATTTGCTTGATTCTTCAGTTTATGTGATACAGACCCAGACTGTTCTCTGTGGTTCCCTTTGCTGAAGGATGGGCAGTGCTCCTTTCTTGCCTCCCAAAAATAAAAAGGAAATTAATGATCTGTTCAAGCCTGCTTTTCTTGACTAGATGGAGAAACACCAAGGTACAGTAGAGTAACATTACCGAACTCTGATGCAAGCTTTGTAGCTATGGTGCTAGTCCATTTCATGAGGCACAGGGCAGAAATGAGGATCAGTGTTGGGGAGAAAGAGCACGACCCCAAATCTTCCCTTCTTTTATCACACACTGCAAATATGGTACTTCATCTGCAGGTAGAATGGCAGGCAATACCTTGAAAGCCACCAACTTTACTTTTCTTCTCCCTTTGTAACTCCTACCGTAACCAACTGGAGGAGCAGCTCACTTATATAGAGAATCAGGCCACGCTTCTGTACTGCAGTGACATTGAGCTAGCTGAGCCTCAGGTGGCACCAGTAGACTTCTTTTACTAGCAGAATATGGCTTCTGATGAGCAGTTGAGTAAGTAGAGGGAATCCAAAGTACACGGTGAGGAGGAGAAAAGTTAAAAACGAACATGTGAAAAAGCAACAAAGGGAAGGATGGCAAAAAGGAAATAACAGACAGAAAAGAAAAAGCAAGAGAGAAAATGAACAAAAAAAAAAGAGATTAGCAACTATCAGGACATGATATGAATGGATGGCAGGGAATGCGCAATCTGTCAAATGATCCAAAGAGGTGGCTCTATGTTTAAAAAAAAAAAAAGGGAGGGGGGGGAAGGGAGAATCCAAGTCATGAAAAGGTCAGCATTTAGATAGTGGTGGCTGGAAACATAACAATAGCTCTTTGTCTCCTTTCTGCCTAGAAACAATAAAATACTCCAGGCAGGGTATATCCAGGGATTTTCACTTAGATGTCATTTGCCTCATCTTATTGTTTAATTTTCTTTGTATTTTGCATAGATGGGTGTTACTGTTTCCTGGCAATATCAGATGGCTGTTTCAGAAACCATATACTGTCCAGATACTTAGTGGAAGATTCAGGAATGTTAAAGGACAAGATCAAAGCAAAAAAGCCCCAAAAAAATTTCAGTCAAAATGGTTGGCTCTTTTTAAATTGTGTAGACAGTTTTCAGGAACTACAGTAATGATCTAGCTAATTGCACTGTCATTTTATTGTAGGTTTATCATGAAGGGGTAATTGATAATTTTTGAGACTCCAAAATAATTTCCTGTTAATTGTTTTGAAAAGATGATTGCATGAACTAAACTTGCTTTATTTCCCCCCCCCCACTTTTTCAGGATTAGTGGTTGGATTTATCCTAACAATTGCAAATTACAGCTTCTTCACTGCCTTGCTCATGTTTTTTGTTACTTCTTCAAAACTTACTAAGTGGAAAGAAGATGTGAAGAAGCGTATAGATTCAGAATTCAAAGAAGGTAAACACGAAGAATTATACTGTCCAACAACCTGTAAAGAATAGCTACTGTGTTTTACCTGATACTTTTGAAAGTTAGAGATATTATATAGTAGTACACAGAATAGAGAACACTGTAAAGCATTCTTCTCCTCTTTATCCCCATCCTGGACTAGAAGCAATGTGCTTGCTAGTTGTTCATTTAATAGTAATAAACTAAAAGTAGTGATTGTGACTTGAGATTTTCATGTTTTTTGAGTTTTGCGCTTTTTAATTTGCTTTTGCTACTGTATGATGTGGCTGAATGTCAAGTTTCTCTGCTACAGATGAAAATATTCAAATATTTTTGTTTTTGTTTTACTCAAGGTGGGCAGAGGAATTGGGTGCAAGTATTCTGTAATGGTGGTGTCCCTACGGAGCTGGCTCTGCTATATATGATAGAAAATGGACCAGGTGAAATTCCAATAGACTTTTCCAAGCAGTACACTGCATCATGGATGTGTTTATCCCTTTTGGGAGCTTTGGCCTGCTCTGCTGGAGATACGTGGGCTTCAGAGATTGGCAGTGTCTGGAGTAAAAGTGAGCCAAGGTTAATAACAACATGGGAAAAGGTTCCAGTTGGTAAGGCCTTGCTGATTTATACATTCTTGTCTTAATAATGTGTCATTTCTGTCTGGGACCCTTAACATAACCATATCCATAAAAAGAATAAATCAAATTCTGCTAGTATTGTGAAGTTTTATGTGGTAAAAATAAGTACGTTGACATAGTATTTACCACATTCTGTTTGTCATGGCCTGTAAATAAAAAAAATAGCTTGGAGAGAGAGCAAAAAATTAAAAAAAAACTTTTGGTTTGGTTCAAACTGAAACAGTTTTTTCTTGCCAAAACAGGAAAAAAAATAATTCAGTTTTGGGTTGAACAAAACATTTTGTTTGACCCAAAACAATTTTTTTCATTTTCAGGTGTTTGACCTGATTTTGTGAATAGTTTCAGTGACCTGAAAAATGCGTTTTTTGACAGATTTACTACTATGAAAAAAATTCACATACCTGCAGTTAGATAGCATCCTGTGAGATAAAACCCTTACAGAATTCTGAGACTGCTTGTTTTTACTACCATTAGTGTGTTCGTATTGCAGTAGATTTAAAGATAGATTTTATAGATATAAGGAATGGTAATTGTCATCTGACTTCCTTTAAAAAAGGGGAAGTGAAATGCTTTTTAAAATCAAGCTAGATAAGATTTCTAATTGGTAGCAGAATGTGTGTTTTAAATGTAAAGATTATAAAAATGCACTTTTAAACCAAATAGTCAATTCATTTCCTGCTTTGCTGTCTTACCATTCCCTGTCTCCTATAGTTGATGACATTGCTAACTCTTAAAGCAATTCATAGTATTGAGTTTTCTTGAAGCAAAGAAATCTAGATCCCTAAATTTGAGAGTTGGTTATTGTAAGTTGATTTCTAAATTGTGTGAAGACAGTAGTTTGCCTCTTTTTTTTTTTTCCCCACCATAAATGCTCACTGGGTTCCTTTTGCGTAAGTTGGTAAACGTGTTGCTTTTTTAGATAATTCTTTTAAATATCTTTTGGGCAAAACATATCTTGGTGAACTACTTCTGAAAGTTTGAATAGTAGATACTCACTCTGGCTAAATAGAGTTAAATGTACGGGTTGGGAGGATATCTTTATCTTCCTCCCGCTCTACCCCTAAAATTAAAGTGCCTAAGTAATACTGACACTTTTTTTCTTTCCAATTTTGTTTAATATTTATTTAACTTATTGTTTGTGAAATTTTCTGGATTAATAGCCATGGAGATTGAAGTATCTGATTACTCAAGTGGTAGTTCATAGGCAGCAACTTTGCAGGGTAAGCTACCCAGCACAATGCCAGTCAGGAAGGATCAGTCCTTGCTTTGTCTACACTAGCCTTTTTTCTCCAAAATTTCCCACACTGCTAACACTGGTTGCAGTTCCATCAGCAGTAACAATAGTGAAAGCATCAGTGTAGACAATGTGTTGGCCACTACTGGAAATTTTAGAGAAACAAAGGCTAGTGTAACGGAGCCTCTGGGAGTGAGAGGGTAGTTCTGTCTTCACTGTCAAGTAAACCATTAAAGCCAATTAATACATCTTCCAAAATGGTTTATAACGCAACTCTGTTTTTTCTTTGATTTAGGTACTAATGGAGGTGTTACATTAGTGGGCCTAATTTCAAGTCTCATTGGTGGCATGCTAGTAGGTGTGGCTTACTTCATTACTCAGCTTGTTTTTGTGAGTGATCTGGATATATCTGCTCCACAGTGGCCACTTGTTGTGTTTGGCGCAATGGCTGGTTTACTGGGGTCAATTATTGATTCATATTTAGGAGCTACAATGCAATATACTGGTAAGAAATTTTCTGCTTATTTTTCTGATTAACTTAAAAGCTCCCTTTTAACTCCAGAGAGGCTGGGGAAGTGGTTTTTAAAATGGGGAAAGAATGGAGGGATTTCCACAGTGGTCAAAGGGAGATAAATAGAATGGTGGAGATCAGAAAGAAGATAAATTGCCTTTGCTCCTATCTTCATCCTTATCCTCTGCCATCTTGGTTCTTCTCCCCACTTTTTTATTTTGGCATTTCAAAATTTTCTGAGGCTGCTGTCCTCCGAGTCATGAAAATGTTTGTGAAATGGTATGATAGGGAAAAAAATGATTAGTATTTTTTCATCAGGCCTTGCTTGAATATGTCAGATCCTAGTAGTGCACACTGACTTTGTGTTCTTTTTTTCTGTCTTGTTCCACTGAATTGCTATCAAACCAAAGTGTGTCTAATATTGTATGACAGTACTTTCCTTTTACTTCTGTTATCTTATCACAAACATAGTAAAGTTAAGGCCAAATTGTCCCACCTTACTAGGTGGAGTAATGCATTAATTTGCAAATAGTCACCTTGATTTGAATGGGATTAGTTGTAGAGTCAAGTACTACTTGATTACGGGAGGCAGTGGCCCTTGTGCAGTGCATTTGGGTTTCGATTGTGGCTTTCACTAAAGATGTTAATATGGGGAGCAGAAGGTCTTTTTCTTGGGTTTGGCGAGTTATCTAGAAAATAAACATGAGGCTTGGCTTTCCATAGCACGTATTTAGTAAAAGTTAACTACCTCAGCATGAAGTTAGTGCCTCTGTAGCCTCATCCTGTTCACCACTGAACTTTGGTTTTGGCCTTAGTTTAGTAAGTGATTAGGAGGCAACAAGACTGCCAGCTATCTGCTTTCCAAACAGGCTTTAAAAAAGAAAAAGTCTTTGTGGTGTTTGTAGGAATCTCTTTACAATAAAACAGAAGTTCACGGTGAATATTCTTATCTTTTAACATGCTGGGCATTAGGAGATCTTCAAAAGCTACAAGAGAAATACTGGCATATGTTGTACTGGCCTGCTTTGAGGTGCTTCCGCCTCCCCTCATTCCCCACACAAACACCTCATGTGTCAGTTTTCTAGAAATGTACATTTCTCCTGGAACACACAATAGTGGAGTGGCAGGGAGAGCACTGTGATAGCTAATGAAAAACAATGTTAAAACTGTGCTAATACAAAGGTAGAGTAGAGAGCAGCTAGGCTGGTGGTGGGAAAGCCTTGCAGCTAGCTAGTAAATACTGTTGTTTTGTAAGTGGAGATGTTAGTGAGTACTATTTCAGCATTTAAGGCAGTGGTGCCCAAATTTTTCCTGTTGTGTCCGCCCCTTACCGGTAATGGAATCTGCCTGTCTGCCTCCCCTGCCGTTACTGCACAGTTGGCTCAGCAGAGGAGCTTGGGCTGAAGGCAGAACTGAGAAGAGGGGAGGAGCTGGGGCTAGAAGCAGAGCCGGCCTGGGGTCGGAGAGGGAATGAGGGCAGAGCTGGGCTGCAGCTGGGGCCAGAGCCGGAGCGGGACTGGAGCTGGGTGGTGCTCTCTCTCCACCCCTCTCCCCTTGTGGGGGCTGGCCTGGGTCCCGCCGCGCGCCTCCCCAAATGTCCCCCCACTGATCTAAGAGGAGTAGACTTACCATCAAACAGAGTGATCATTTTCTTTACATCCTTTATCATTGAAAACTAATTCTTTTTGACAGACATACTTTGTTTCTAACCATTTGTTTGTCAGCAGCGTCTTTCATATCAGAACTCTTTAGTTTTGATTCCCACTATCATTAGCTTCTTATTTGTAGAACTGCATATGTAGATTTCATAGAAACAGTAACTACATTTTTTAAAAATAGCTTCTCTCTAATTAAAAGTCTAGAATCTAGATTCCCTCCTTTGAGGCTATTGGTGTTAGTTTAGAATTAATAATAATAATAATAATAATAGATAATTATTGGCTAGTTAATTATCCTTTTTATATACGTTTGACTGCACAGTCCTATACTAAGCATTTGTAGGCAGTCATGTACATTTGAGGTCTTGGTAGTGGATTTCCTCTCAAGTATGATAGTACTGTAAATTTATCTTTTATTTACTTCTTTCCCCAGGTTTTGACAAGCGTATTGGCATGGTTGTCAACTACCAAACAAAAGACTCAAAGCACGTATCTGGAAAACCTATTCTGGACAACAATGCAGTGAACCTCTTTTCTTCTGTAGTCATTGCTTTGTTACTTCCTGGTGTGGCATGGGGTTTCTGGCCAAGAGGGTGAAACTTCCTAAGTCTTTTAATACATAGTTCAAATACACTTAATATGAATCAAAGGTTTCTCCCCAAAGCACTGTTTTTACCTTGTTTGAGGAAGTCCTCTGCATCCTTTTCAGAGCCAGAAGGATTCACCATCTTAACTTCCTTAGGCTGTAAGTTTTATGGGCAGCCACCATCTTTCTGGGAAAAGAGGACCAGATGAGGCTCTGTTAATAACCTGTCAGTGCTACTCCTTAATTGGACGCCGTTTGCTACTTTGTAACATGAAACACTTCATTTTCCCTTCTGAAGCTGAATGCTTGGTCTCCAAATCATTTCCAGCCCCTGGCAGAAGAAAGAGTGAGAGAATACAACCACAAATCTAACCTGGATCTGCTATACGACTAGCATTAACAGTGTTCTCCAAGCCACAAACAAAGTACTATATATTTTCTGTAATATAGATCATAGTAGTGTCAATGAAATCACTGAATTCTGGTTTAGTATACATTTTCCCATTGTCTGCTACAATATTATAGGTTTTATAGAGGTGCATTGAAGTCTTTAAAAACATTGTACTTTAATAAGCATTGTTGCCTATTCCATGTTGTATTACTTTTTTGCCATGCTTTTGACGAAGAGTAAGAAAAAGTAATGGTGTAACATAATGTCTCAGGCATATGACTAAATTTAAAATCAAAACTAATCTTTTTCCAATAAGCAAAACAGGTTTCTGTCCTTGTTTTCTGAAAGTCTTCCTTGCCTTTTATTAAGTAGGAATATAAAGCTTATATAAGCAGCATCATAAGGTGGTACTTCTCAGATTAAGTTATTGATCTTAAAAGTAAAGATTACATTTTTTTAATTCAAAATCAACTGGTTAGAAAAGATGTAACTTGTTCTGTAACTTGGAATATTAAAGAGTAATTCCACAGTTAAATAGTAGCACATTCACCAAGTTGTGGTCTTCATATTCTTCCTCAGTAACACTCTTTTTTTGTTTTACAAATTGTTGCTCACTGGAGATGTAAAAAGTGTTGGGGCCTGTACTGTTGATAAATTATTATGGGGTTTTCACTTTTGTCATTAAATGACAGGCTAAAAAGTTTTTCAGTTAACAATTTAGTATTTATTATATAGAATCAGATCCTGCAACTGGTTGCATGCGTGGATCCTTTTGGCCATATAGAGATCATCCACCTGGATCCATTTGCAGGGTATGACCCATAATGTGTGCACCAAAAAAAGTTTCTTCAAATCTGAGAGTGATTACCAGTTCCGGTGATATTCCCAGTTTTAAGTATAGGAGACTTGGCAGAATCTTTCAAAACAGAATAAACTAAGTGTGACCACTGCATCCTAATGTTCTTGTTGAAAAGCACTGTAATGTGAAAGGCATAGATGCCCTTATTGATTAATTATATTTAATTTAACTGTAAATAAATGCATTTTTCTTCATGATATAGTTAGGATTTTGTGCTAACACATTTTTGATTTTGTTAATGCCACACGGCATTAGAGGAAGGCTCTTAGAAAGGAAAAAAAGTAGATGATGGTGAGTTCAGTAAGAGAGTGAAAACATACAAATACTTTGAGAGGGTTTAGCTTTTAATTTAAATATTTTAATTGTCTGGTATATTATGTTGCAGGAATCAAAGGCATCTTTTCAGGGATTAAGGAGGCTTTTAGCCAAGTTTCTATTGTAATCTAATGTGGATCCCAAGCTTAAAACACCACACAACACTGAATATATATCCATAACATGTTTTAAAAACAAACAAACTGCATAGCAGTATGAAATGCCTTCATTGCTGTTAAATTAAATTTTAAACAAGTAATTTTGCACGTAGCAGGTAAGGGTGCGATTTTCAAAAGTGCAGAATATTGGCTTACCTCTGGTGAGAACAGAGTTGGGCCAACACTGAGTGCTTTGGAATTTCCCACCATTAAATCTCTAGTGTACAGAATCGTATTTAAAGAATATAGCATTAGTTTTATTAAATAATATCCACTCTGGACAGGATACCATTACACTGGACAAAATACTATTAAATTGAACAGAACATAGTGGTGCAGATTGTGTTGCCTTTGATTTTTTTTATTTTACACAGTAGCGGTGCAGAAAGTGTAGCCCTTATGAGAAGAGGAGGAGAAATATAGGGAAATTGTATGTCACTAAGTGTAGTTGTTCAGACCAGAAAGAAGCCAATGGAACGTTAACACTTGAGATCATTAGAAGGTGTCTGGATAGGCACAGAGAAAATAGATGAAATTAAAAGGGCAGGTGATAAAAGGAAAGGAGGCAAAATAAGCAGAGTAAGATATTAATAGAAATGAATTGAGGGCACATAGTGTTTTTCCATTACACTGTGTTTTAAATATTTGAATATTTGTTTTGCCTCAATGCCTGTATTAGATTAATCTCAAATACTAATCCAATGCCTGTAAATTAAAATTTGACATTTATCTGGCACTAATTTATTTATTTCTTACTGAAACAGCATGAAAATTCACAAATCACCTCTACAATACTTTGTACTTTGAAAAATACTTTGAAAAATTCCAGTTGGAAGTCAATTGAGCCTTATCTGTATAGTTTTATAGATTGTGTATGTTTAAGAACATGACTATTTTTCAATATAAATATGAAGTAGTTTTTCTTAATAAACACATAATGTAATTGGTTTTTATGTTAAATCTTGTCTCTGCCTGAAAAAATTTCAGTTAGTCTGGTATCTCAATCTGAAGCATTTTTAAGGATACAACAGTGCAATCATTTATTTACAGAATACAGCTTTATAATTATACTAATTTACTAAGTGTCAAAATGTGCATTGTTTGTGCCTGATAGATCCACCGTAGTTAAGTGTGCAAGCACTTCAGTGGTAAACCACAGTTCACTGAGACATGTTTAGCTAAAACCACTCAATAAGAGATGTCAAACAGTCTGGGGAGATGGCCCAATTACATGTGAAAATGTGGCCCAGGGCTTTGATTTTTAAATTATTACTGAGTCCAGATAATCCACTGAACAGCGATAAGATTACAGTTTCAGTGATGCACAGCCCTTTCTGGGATCACTACTACTTTTGTCTTTTGTTTGGCAATTTTTGCATGCAGTTAACTGGTGTGTATGAACAGTTGTTAACTGTGTATGCAAATTGCACACCTACATTATTTTCAAATCTGATTCCTAAATATCCATTATTGGCTTCATAGTTAGCACTGGGAGATGAATGGGAGAGTTTCCACCTATCTGCTGTTTAGGACAGGACTACACTAATTCATGTTCAGATGGTTGTCTTCGCCACAAAGGGTCAAAACTTGTTTTAAAAATGAAAGCTTGCATTCTATTGAATCTGCATGCCAGATTAACACATCAAGTGAACTGATGCCATTTCTAAAATGAAACAAGTTTAGGACTGGATGGCTCAGGATTGGTAATAGGGCTTGCCTGCATAGGTATGTTATATCCAATTACCTTTAGTTTGCCTTAAAGTGCCTTGCATCTATACATAACCTTTTAAAAAGTGAATTTGGCATCTTCAGTTGCTGTAATGAATCCTTGCAAGAGGATGGTTTGCTTGTCTGCAATGAGTTTGTTTGTTCTAAGGTTTGCATATGCACACTCCTAACTACTATACTTCTAGCAGTCTCCCCAGTGCATTGCTTCACCCCTAGATCAGATTATCTGTGTACCTCCATGGCTCTGGGGTCATCTTGACTGGATTTCACCTCCTTGTTTAAATGCAGGCTGGCAGCCAGCTGTGCCTCTTTTTGATACCAGATAGTAGTGAGTTCACACACCTGGAGTCACATATGTTATAGCCATGCCCCTTCCTCCCTCCCCTGTGGACCCATGCTTCCCATTCCCCTAGGCTTCTTTGTGAACTCCTGCAGAGGTCCTAGATTTGATTGTTGTTTTTGGAGAGCTGCATGTTCAATGCTTGGAGAAGAGTCACGGGAAGATAGACTTGTACAAGACGCTGACAGAACCAATGAAGAGCAGGGCACTCTCATACCTGGTCCCAGTGCAGTCAAAGCACAGGATCTCCAGCAGAGGTAGCTGAAGACCAGGAACAGGACCTCTGGTAAAGCTCCCACTGCTTGCCTATACTATGAGGACCTGGACTGTTTCTGCAATCAAAGCCACCACTGCACTAAGAATGATGTCATGGACGGTTTTCCACAACGCAGCCCATACAGCATAACAGGTACCATTTGATCCCATGTATACCAGGAAGTCTGACAGGAGATTTTTCTGGGCAGCCAAGAACGGTATTACACAGCAGATTTAGAGATAGCTGGCCTGAAATTGCTGTGGATGAGAGCTCTACAAAAATGAGCCTGAAAATGCTACAGAGGGGAGCTGTATCAGTCAGTACTATATGCTGTATTACAATACAAGTGTACAGGGAGAGTTAAATAACCTTTTTCCTTGTACCAACCGTCTGCTGTTGTGTTCGGGGAGCCTTTCCCTGGCTGCTTAGTTTTTAACCACACTAGACTAAAAGCTATGAAGTTTTATTTCCCTGCAGTATCAAATCCCACAACCACATGTCCCACTTGCTGCATCCACAATCTCCTTTCTGAGGTGTTTCCTGTTCTTTCACCCACCTCTGCTCAAGATGTTGGCAACGCAGGCCGGTTAAAAAAACCTGCATGGCAAGTGTGTTTGTTGTAGTCAAAGAGTAAAAGCAATAGCCAAAGTATTGCGGCTCAGTTTCATTAATACCCTCAACTTTTAGCTAATTTACGTTGTGAAGTAAATTTCCCAAATGAGGCTATAGAGACAGTTCAAAACAGACTGTAAGGCATTCATTTACTGTAGAGTTCTCTTTATTTTGGAATGCACTTTGTTAATCTGAGGCTGTAATAAGAGACCTTAAGGCAAATTAGAGCTTTCTTTTGGCATGCATGTTCCAAGGCAATGAGTTTTCTCAGAATTGCCTACATAACTAATATTTCCCCACCACACCTGCACCAGCTGGGGGGACACCATCTTGGTAAATAGCAGTGCTGTATTTGCCTATTGCCTTTTTGAACAAGACCTTTCTTTCTCTTTCTCTCCTGGGGACTTGCCACAGAGTGACATCTTCCACCATAAGGACAGCCACCAGAGGTGCAGATGCAATCACAAAGCCTGGGAAGGGTGTACATAATACAGAAGCAAGCAGCTATGCTGGAGCACCTTTGTTACAAAGTTAAAGGCTGGACCCCAACCTTGCACTGTGCTGCAAACTATGGAGAATGCACTATACTGGGACCTATCTTTCAATCATCCTAATGGCAGGCTCTTTCCACACAACAGTCAACCCCCTGGCATCACCCCACATTCATACTAGTGAATAGGTTTGTCAGCTCCAAGATGCAAAAAAAACAGCCACTGCCCAACCTTGACCCCCAGCCCCCTGGCCTCCACTTCCCCTTTCAGGCACCATTCCTACCAGCCTGCCCTCCTGGTACCCACCTAACACAGGTGCTGGTGCAGGTAGGGTGCTGGGGCTGTTTCCAGGCTTCTTTGCCTCTTACTTTCCCCACCCCTTGCTGCACTCCAGGCCCCCAAGCAGCCAGCGGGAAACGCAGCCCCACAACAATCCCCACCCCCGAGATGGCAGCTAGTGAGTCTGGCCAACGCTGGAGCATTTTAGGAAGGAGGGGAAGGCAGACGAGTCTTCCCGGGGAGGCCTGGCTCTTACAAGGGATTGGCCCATGGGAAGTCTTTGCTGAATGTTCCCTTCCACCTCAGGATGGAGAAACAGGGAAAGGGCAAAAAACACCTTGCCATGAAGATATGCTATCAGCAAGGCAATACAAAAACTGGCCAGGTGGTAATTGTATTGATGAACCTTCCACAGTGATCAACCAGGACTTACCACTCCATGGAGAAACACCCTTTCTTGCTGATAAACTCCGAGGCCTGGTGTGGGGAGCAAAGAATAGGCATGGGGTGGGGGGGGTCCCATCAATAGCTCCTTTGAGCATCCCATCTATGCAAAGCTGTCAATAACTTCCTATGCATTGCCAAGCTCTATGACTCAGCACAACAGCAACCCCTTAATCGCACCACAAACCTCCATGTAAAGAACCCCAGCAGCTGATCTAGCAGCACCAAAGCGGTTAGCTGGTGGCAGATAGGAATCGGGCTGGCAAGCTTCCAAATGGCAATGATGGCTACACACTTCTCCAGACTGGAGGAAACTCTCATGTTGGTGTTATGCTGCTGCAGCTCCACAGTGACCTCTACACAGATCACCAGGAAAGCAGCCTTCCACAGCCTGAAGCTCTAGAGCCACTGCTGGCCACCCAAGTGTTGCATGACTGCCCTGCCTCACCAGTCAGTGTCAGCTGACCAAGCCCAGAAGCTCCACCAAGTAAAGCTGTACCAGATAAGTCCTGCAGAAGTAACCTGTTAATTTCATCCTCCTCCTCCTCCTCCACTGGTATCCATATTGCCATGGAATCCAAAGCCCCTTGAAGTCACCAAGCTGAATCTATCTGGCTACACGTCAGTGAAGTAAAGTTACTGTATGATTATGTTGATTTATTAGATTTTCCTGTATAAAACTATTGGTATAGCTTAACAGGGGACTATTAGAAAAACAACCAGGAAAGCAACACAATGGATCTTGAACAGCAACTTCCCAACAAACACCTGTGGGGGGTGGATGGGGGTGAAGGAGGAGGTGAGCAAATACCAGACCATGACCTACTTCCAACACAGGCTACTGCAAACATATCAAACCTGTCCTCCACTATCTACGCTAGCTTCCCATAGAATTCTGAATTGAGTTCAAGGTTTCAAGCGTTTTTTCAAAGTGCTCGATGGTCTGGGCGCAGGACATCTAAAAGATCAGCTAAAGCTCTGGGACAAAGATCGTGGTTGAGAACTCTGCTGCTCTGGCACAATGGAATTCTCAACAATAAGAGTAAAGTTCATCTATGCAAGAGACAGAACTTTCTTCAGGAGTGGCTTTTGACTGTGGAATGAACTCCCCCAAGAAGAGGGGGGACAGGAGTTCAGTTAACCCAGTATCTGTGATACTGCCCATCACCATAGTACTGGAGTGCCTTGAATATATTAATTTATCCTCCTAAATCTCCAGTGAGGTAAAGTAGTAGTATTCTCCTCATTTAGCAGACTGGGATCTGAGGCAGTTAAGCCCTGATTAAGGCCAAAGAGTTTGATTGACCTGACCAATGTCAAGGAGATTTCTTTGGTAACGAGACACATTTGAAATAAGGACTATGATGTATCTGAGAGATTAATTTTCTAAATTATGGTTGTTTCACTATAAGAGAGCAGCATTGTTATTCTCCTTTCCTTTCCTTTTTTTTTAATGCTTGTGTTAGTTCGGAACATTTTTTTCTAGTAAAGAGAGAGGGTAGTCCCTCAGTGCTATATGCCAACAACTAAGACAGGACTGTCAGACTGTTATTTTAAATAGATCTTACAGAATGTTGCAAAAATCTTTCACCACAAGAAAGTGGCACGTTAGCACTGGTTAATAATTGTTTCAAAATGAGGAAGTATTCCTCCACACAAGCAAGAGTGGGAGACCTGCCAATAGATTATCTAACATTATTAGAAACATGAAAAAAATTGTGGCGGAGTTGAAGCTAGAAGACAAGACACTAAAAATTAACATAGCTCTCTCTAACACCTGCAGACTACAAAGCCATCAGATATTTCACAGAAAGGAAAAAACAAACAGTGCATACAGTATATACAAATAAATGTTGAAGGCCTTTTAAATGACCAATTTGAAAAAACAAACCAATTAATGCAGAAACCTGTTAATGCAACGTGAAGGGTGCAAATGAACACGTCATTATTTTATGGTGCCGCAAACTTGGCACCTTGCAGTTTAGATAGAGAGCATGTTGGTACTGCCATGCAGAGCTTATGTTGCAATCTAAGGCACCTACAACTGACTTTATGTGGGCAGACCCTGGTGGTCACAAAGAGCCCCACTGACTTCAAAGGAAGTCAATTGCAGGAACAGATCATAATTTTACAAATAATGCAACCGAGGGACAACAAACGATAGGGGTAGAGACCGTGATCACAGTAACGAGACTGGAATTACTCAGCAATGCTATGTGTACAGACAGCAGGGTTGAACTAATTATTCATGTGCAGTTTTTGATAAATTATAGGCGGAGCTGTTAGTGCCACCTATAGTAATGGTTGCCTGATACTTTCCATTATAAGACCCTAAGTTTATCTGCAAAAGACTTGGCTAAACTTTAACCACTCGGGCTGAAATTTTCTATGCTGGGTGTCTGCCTCAACATTTTTGAAAGTATCAGCTGAAATATTTCAGTTTCCAAGAATGAGGTTGGGGGAAAATGTTGTTTTTTGCCCAGGTTAAAAAATATTTTTTTTACAACTGTTTTGTTGGGAAGATCATAGAATCATAGAATATCAGGGTTGGAAGGGACCCCATAAGGTCATCTAGTCCAACCCCCTGCTCGAAGCAGGACCAATTCCCAGTTAAATCATCCCAGCCAGGGCTTTGTCAAGCCTGACCTTAAAAACCTCTAAGGAAGGAGATTCTACCACCTCCCTAGGTAACGCATTCCAGTGTTTCACCACCCTCTTAGTGAAAAAGTTTTTCCTAATATCCAATCTAAACCTCCCCCACTGCAACTTGAGACCATTACTCCTCGTTCTGTCATCTGCTACCATTGAGAACAGTCTAGAGCCATCCTCTTTGGAACCCCCTTTCAGGTAGATGAAAGCAGCTATCAAATCCCCCCTCATTCTTCTCTTCTGCAGGCTAAACAATCCCAGCTCCCTCAGCCTCTCCTCATAACTCATGTGTTCCAGTCCCCTAATCATTTTTGTTGCCCTTCGCTGGACTCTCTCCAATTTATCCACATCCTTCTTGAAGTGTGGGGCCCAAAACTGGACACAGTACTCCAGATGAGGCCTCACCAATGTCGAATAGAGCGGAACGATCACGTCCCTCGATCTGCTCGCTATGCCCCTACTTATACATCCCAAAATGCCATTGGCCTTCTTGGCAACAAGGGCACACTGCTGACTCATATCCAGCTTCTCGTCCACTGTCACCCCTAGGTCCTTTTCCGCAGAACTGCTGCCTAGCCATTCGGGCCCTAGTCTGTAGCTGTGCATTGGGTTCTTCCGTCCTAAGTGCAGGACCCTGCACTTATCCTTATTGAACCTCATCAGATTCCTTTTGGCCCAATCCTCCAATTTGCCTAGGTCATTCTGTATCCTATCCCTCCCCTCCAGCGTATCTACCACTCCTCCCAGTTTAGTATCATCCACAAATTTGCTGAGAGTGCAATCCACACCATCCTCCAGATCATTTATGAAGATATTGAACAAAACCGGCCCCAGGACCGACCCTTGGGGTACTCCACTTGATACCGGCTGCCAACTAGATATGGAGCCTCTGATCACTACCCGTTGAGCCCGACAATCTAGCCAGCTTTCTACCCACCTTATAGTGCATTCATCCAGCCCATACTTCCTTAACTTGCTGACAGGAATACTGTGGGAGACCGTGTCAAAAGCTTTGCTAAAGTCAAGAAACAATACATCCACTGCTTTCCCTTCATCCACAGAACCAGTAATCTCATCATAAAAGGCGATTAGATTAGTCAGGCATGACCTTCCCTTGGTGAATCCATGCTGGCTGTTCCTGATCACTTTCCTCTCATGCAAGTGCTTCAGGATTGATTCTTTGAGGACCTGCTCCATGATTTTTCCAGGGACTGAGGTGAGGCTGACTGGCCTGTAGTTCCCAGGATCCTCCTTCTTCCCTTTTTTAAAGATTGGCACTACATTAGCCTTTTTCCAGTCATCCGGGACTTCCCCGGTTCGCCACGAGTTTTCAAAGATAATGGCCAATGGCTCTGCAATCACAGCCGCCAATTCCTTCAGCACTCTTGGATGCAACTCGTCCGGCCCCATGGACTTGTGCACGTCCAGCTTTTCTAAATAGTGCCTAACCACCTCTATCTCCACAGAGGGCTGGCCATCTCTTCCCCATTTTGTGATGCCCAGCGCAGCAGTCTGGGAGCTGACCTTGTTAGTGAAAACAGAGGCAAAAAAAGCATTGAGTACATTAGCTTTTTCCACATCCTCTGTCACTAGGTTGCCTCCCTCATTCAGTAAGAGGCCCACACATTCCTTGGCTTTCTTCTTGTTGCCAACATACCTGAAGAAACCCTTCTTATTACTCTTGACATCTCTGGCTAGCTGCAGCTCCAGGTGCGATTTGGCCCTCCTGATAACATTCCTACATGCCCGAGCAATATTTTTATACTCTTCCCTGGTCATATGTCCAACCTTCCACTTCTTGTAAGCTATGTAAGATCTAGCACCTTCATTCTTTAGAGCGGGGATTTGTAATTTAGCAGGGAGATTGCCCTGCTGACAGGGATGTGTTTGAACTGTCCCTGTGAAAATTAACCCAAATTTGGCCAAGTTATGTGCCTCTGAAAAATTGCAGTTTGCACAAGGTCAGTAGAGGCTTGTTCGAGTTTGACTATTAAATTCTCTGAAGATTCTGTCTGCACTGAGCATGCTTCAGCTCCTCGCAGACCCTGTGAGCTGTTTGGACTGTTCATGTGCCATTCCCCCACAGCACTCTTCATCCCAGGCTGCAGGGCTAAACTAGACTTTCCCTGTGATAGCTCTAAGCTCTCCGAGGGGCTGCTGTGGCACTTGGCCCAGGAACTGACAGCAGTGTGAGTGTTTCTCCTGTGCTATCAACATTCCCCCTCCTGGCACGTGGAGGACAAGACTGAAGCTGCATAACTTGAATGCAGAGGGGGTCAGGAGTTGGGGCAGGTATGGAGGTGGATAGGGGCAGAAGGGGAGAGACAGAAGCTTGGAGAACAAGGGAAGAACTTTCTGTAGCCACTACAGTACACTCCTTCCAGAATCTGGAATTGAACCCTGCACACCTGAAGCCCGACATTTCTCTCCTGTCAGCAAATAGCTGGAAGCCCACAAACAAAGTGTGTCTTAGCCTCCTCTGGTGCCTGGTCTGCATAGAAAATAACAGCCTACTACTGCTCTAGTTACTCCATTAGATCAAGTAATAGAAGTCTGTGGTATGGATCTTAAGTCCTGAACCTTGCTCACGACCTAATATAATTCCACATACTGGAATTTTTTTTTGCACTTTTTTTTAAAATGCAGAAATTACATTAAAAAGAACATTAAGGCTGCAAAGTCAAGCACTCAGAAGTTAGGAAATGCCAGAATGCATGTTGCCCTTGTAACCTTAATTTGGGTCCCTTGTGTGTGTTCATTATGATAGCCTGTAATTACATGATCAAACTTTATTTTTTTCAGTAGGACTCCTGCCTCATTCAGTGCACAAGATGGACAGTGTTTCAGGGTTGAATAGTGAATGAAGCAGGGGTTTGCAGAAAGAGAAAGGATGATCTCACTGTTAAGGAGGTTAAAGTCTGCCCCAGAAAATTGGATTCTATCTCTGCCTCTTGCCACAGAGTTCCTATGTGATGCTGGACAAGTCATTTAAACCTAGATGTCCACAGTTGGTGACCGATTGTGTATCCCTCGTTTTCTGGGTGCATAACATGAGAGTATGGAGCCAGATTTACAGAAATGATGAATGCTTACAACTGCAACTGAAGTCAACTGGACTTGTGCTTTGAACACATAATGTATTATAACAATGCTAAGTACTCTACTCTAGAATTAGGCCCTAAGTGTCTCAAGTTGGGCACCCAAAATTAGTGGACATGTCTGACAGTTTTGGACTTAATCTCTCAATGCCTCTGATCCCCATCTGTAAAATAGGGATATTATTCCCACCTGCTCTCACATGGGTGCGGTGAAGATACCTTTGCTAATGTTTGTGAAGCACTCAGTGTGACCCTAACAGCATCCCAGTGCAAAAGGGCAAGCAGCTCACTGGTATCTGGTGATGAGCTTCAGCTGGCCTGACCAGTTCAGTGTACCCTAGTTCATTAATGTCATAAACTGTATCTTATATCTGTCATATAAGGTATCAATGGAAAACAAATAACATACTGATCATTAATATTCTTCCATGAGGTATGCACAGTAAATGCCCAAGGGATCACACAAGTATGAAGGAAATTTTGAACTAAAATGTGTTTACCAGACAAGTCTTGGGAATGGGTTAACATTTTTTTCCCAAAGGATAAGCTGACACCTCCAGCCGGGTGTCATCAGAGTTGATCAACAATCACATGACAAATAGCCATTCATTTGCATTGCAGAGGGCAGGAACTGATCAATTTTCATTTTAGCAAACACCAGCAGGGAAAGAAACCAGCATGGACTTTCATCCTCCACCTGACTCCTTCCTCACAGCTTGAATGAACTTTATTTTGGGGGATAACTTTCAGAAAAATCTTTTCAAAAGTTCACTGGACTGTAAAGGAGAGGGGCAAAGAACCCCAAGTTGTCTTTCACCTAAGATAAAAAAGAAACTAAGCACTTTGGACTTTGTGGGAGATTCTGACCAGAGGGATGGTCAGTCATCTTGTTGGAAGATAGTGTGGTAAGGATCTTACCTTGAACCAAGACTGTAGTTTTCTTAAGTCTTAGTCTCTACAAAGCATTTTTCACTTTTATTTGCTTGTAACCATTTCTAACTCTATCCTTTAAACTTGGACTCAAAATCTTGCCTCCTTTTGTTAATATACTTGTTTTAATCTAAACCAACCCAGTGCTGTGCTTGAATTGAAGTGATTGTTAGCTCCAGTTAAAGTGATAAGTTGTGCAGTCTGTCTCTTTAGCTGAGCAAATGAACCTTGTTATTCCTCTGAATGGTCCACGAAAGGGCTAGGCACTGCCAAGCATACCGGTTTGGGAAAATTTGGGACTGGAGTGTGTTGGGGTCTTCTTGTCAGGTGTATCCGAGGCTGGTGGAAGCCAGAGTGTGGCTGTGGTGTAACAGGCTGCTGGAGTCAGAGTTGCTGGTCCAGGGCTGATTATCGCACAGACCCTCAGTGCATGCTTGTGTGCTGACTGGGAGCATACAGAGAATGGAGCTACAGCAGCAGAGCTGTTGAAGGCAGGTGATGACAAAACCCTGCATTGGTCTGCATTGCACCTCAGAACATGACACTCAGGTACTTTGTTGGGAGCATCACAGAAATGCCCAAGAGGCAGGGATCCTGTGGGGGAAAATAGAGGTATTAAAGACAGTATCGTAATGCACATGTCCAAGGGGGGGTGGGGGACAAATTAAAGGCAAATTGTGGCATTTCCTGACTTTGGAATGCTTGACTTTGTAACCTTGACATTCCTTTAACATAAGTTTTTGGATGTAATAAATGTATAAAATGCCTGATAACACAAAAATGTTTGGTTGACTTATGTTTTGTGCCTGTGGCAACAGGCAGAGATCTTAGGAGGGGGTTGAATGAAGAGAGAGTAATAGTCTGGCAAACCAATTCAGAAAGAGTTTCCATACGTATACAGCAGTGTGTAGGTAGGAAATGCAAAAAATAAGGTTCTAACTGTAATGTTAACCAAGCCAAATTGCACATTTAGCTATGTTTAAGAACAGAACCACTAATTGAAAAAGCCACATATGTGCACTGCTGTTACTGGACTGTTACGTGCAAAAATACATTATTTTGTGTTACACATATGTTGTACATGGTTTTGCATTTAATTTCTATGTTGTTTTCAGTCTTGGAAAGATCACCCTACCTGCTCTGCTACAAAGCTATGCATTTATTTTGTGCAGCTTCTATGTATTGTGCTGCACTATTCTGTATACCCACCAATGACATAACGGTAACATCCTGCTAGAAAATGTTTACTGTGCAGCCATGAAAGTGAATATTATTGTCTTTATTCATTTTTAAAGAAATGTCAAACTTCCCAAACTGCTGTCTTTGAGGATTAGACATTTGTGAACTTTAAAGTTTTGCTGTTTTTGAGATATTTATGTGCCAAATATCTTGCTTATTTGAAAAGTGGGAGTGGGGAGAGGGAGAATATTTTTCTCCACACTATTTACAGAAAAATGGCTGCAATTGGTCAAACATTCCCAAATTACCTTTGGCTGAGAAGCAAATCTTGAAAACTTTGGCTCAAATGGGGAACATTTGAAAAAGCGTGCAGTGGAAATGGAGTTATAATTAGAAACTTACCATTGCATCTAAAATTATATTCCCTAGCAGAAATTTGAGTGTTTCACAACATTTCTTCAAAATCTATCATGAAAACATTCCTAGCTACAAATGCTTACAGCTCACATTTGCATTTGGGATAAAGATAAGAAAGACACTGATAACACAGGAAATAATGATTATTGTCTGATCTCCAAACACGGCTACAAGGCGTTTTCAAATCTCAACGTAACACAGAGATGGGGAGTACAAAGCACACAATGAGCAAGAAGGGGGTCATAAATAGCAGCTTTGGGTTCAGGTGGCCTTGCCCCACCACACTTGCGAAGCAGGCCAATCTTGAAGGAGCCTTATAAAAGGAGATGCTTGCTCAATTCAGAAGGCCTGAGGAGGTGGACAGCCCTCTCATATTCAGCTCCCAGAAAAGAGCACAGCAGAGCCTTTCTTCAGTTGCTTGTGAGCATAGAGCAGTAGGATAGAGAGGCTGATGTTTCCTTTCCTTTGTTGCCTTGAGAACTGGGACCAGGGGCTGACCATGTGGCAGACCCCCTACTGAGAATATGAGCTCCTTGAGGAGAAGATGGGCCAATGTAGGAAGTAGCCAAGGGAAGAAGCAAGAGGTCTGACAAGCCAGACCTTGATCACTTTCTACAAGGGCTCCTGGCCTGGAACCCAGGGTAGAGGGAGGGACTAGGTTCCCCTACAGCCTCATGTGAAGACCTCAAAAACAAGGGGCCAGAAGGACTATTGGGCCTGGACCAGGGCTGTTGTATGTTGTGTCTCACATGAAGTGTGAGATCCTCCAGCTATTGGTGGAAAGCCCTGGTTTAGCCCAAAAGGGGTGAGACAAAAGGTAACTTGGCTGGAGGGCTAAATCACAAGGCAAAAGGGAACCACCAATGGACCTGGTTGGCTGGACTACAGAGTAAAAAGCCACTGCATTACTGCACCTAGCCATCGGGTAGCTCTCTGTCTGGGGAGTTACTTTGTGGCAAACACATATAGTATATGTAGCCTTGGCAGAATTCCACATTAATTTGTTTATGATTTTCATGGATATCAGTTTATTTTTATCACTTCATTTTTCTATCAATTTAAATTTTCACAGTTGTGCAAAATTATGGGTTTTTTAAACATTTTTGAAATTGTTATTGATTTAAATTTTCACAGTTACATGAAATTATGGGAGGCAGACAATAATTATTTAATAATAATAGTAGTTGTTGATATTCAAAAAGTTAAAGCTATAATTAGAGAGAGAAAGTGGGTGAGGTATTATCTTTTATTGGACCAACTGCTTTTGGTGAGAGAGACAAGCTTTCAAGCCACACAGAGCTCCTCCTCAGGTCTAGGAAAGGAACTCCCCATCATCACAGCAAAATGCAAGGTGGATTGATCATAGACTTTAAGGTCAGAACATTATGATTGTCTAGTCTGACCTCCTTCACAACGTAGGCCACAGAATCTCACCCACCCACTCCTGTAACAACCCCCTGATCTATGTCTGAGTGATCAAAGTTCTCAAATCGTGGTTTAAAGACTTCAAGGTGCAGAGAATCTTCCATCAAGTGACCCGTGCCCCACGCTGCAGAGGAAGGCGAAAAAACCCCAGGGCCTCTGCCAATCTGCTCTGGAGGACAATTCCTTCCCAACCCCAAATATGGTGATCAACTAAACCCTGAGCACATGGGCAAGACTCACCAGCCAGACACCCAGGAAAGAATTCTCTGTAGTATTGCAGGAAGTGGCATGGGCTGAGGGATGTGCTGGCCGCCGCTTCCCGCAGCCCCCATTGGCCTGGAACGGCAAACTGTGGCCAGTGGGTGCTGCGATCGGCCAAACTTGAGGATGCTGCAGGTAAACAAACTGTCCCTGATGGGCCGCATGCCAAAGGTTGTCGATCCCTGAGTTAGCACATATTGTAAGGGAGCATTTAAGGTAGAGTAGTTTGTTAACACCGCTACATTCATAGGACAAAAAGAGGGGGTTAATAGTTTACAGAGTGTTCTCATAAACCATAAATCCAGTGTCTCTGTTCAGTCCATGATTTTTGGTGTCTAGCAGAGTAATGCATTTAAGCTCCCAGGCTCATCTTTTGAAAGTGTTGTGCAGGTTATCTTTGAGGATGGGGACTGATAGGTCAGATATAGTGATTGCTTTATGAAAAGTGTTCATCACAGGTGATAGGGTGTGTCATAAATATAAACGGAAGGGTAAACACCTGTAAATCCCTCCTGGCCAGAGGAAAAACCCTTTCACCTGTAAAGGGTTAAGAAGCTAGGATAACCTCACTGGCACCGGACCAAAATGACCAATGAGGAGCCAAGATACTTTCAAAGCTGGAGTGGGGGGAACAAAGGGCTCGCTCTGTCTGTGTGTTGCTTTTGCCGGGAATAGAGCAAGAATGCAGGTCAGAACTCCTGTAAAAAGTCAGTAAGCAATCTAGTTAGATATGTGTTAGATTCTGTTTTGTTTAAATGGCTGATAAAATAAGTTGTGCTGAATGGAATGTATATTTCTGATTTTGTGTCTTTTTGTAACGTAAGGTTTTGCCTAGAGGGATTCTCTATGTTTTGAATCTGATTACCCTGTAAGGTATTTACCATCCTGATTTTACAGAGGTGATTCTTTTACTTTTTCTTCAATTAAAATTCTTCTTTTAAGAACCTGATTGCTTTTTCATTGCTCTTAAGATCCAAGGGTTTGGGTCTGTGTTCACCTATGCAAATTGGTGAGGATTTTTATCAAGCCTTCCCCAGAAAAGGGGGTGTAGGGCTTGGGGAGATTTTGTGGGGAAAGATTTCCAAGTGGGCTCTTTCCTGGTTATATTTGTTAGACGGTTGGTGGTGGCAGCAATAAAGTCCAGGGACAAAAGGTAAAATAGTTTGTACCTTGGGGAAGTTTTAACCTAAGCTGGTAAAAATAAGCTTAGGGGGGTTTTCATGCAGGTCCCCTCATCGGTACTTCAGGAACCTTGACAGGGTGTTTTTGTCTTTTATCATTTTCCTGTGTGAGCTCGTTCAAGAGCATAGTCATTGTCTGCTTTCACCCACATAATTGTTACTGGGGCATTTAGTGCACTGGATGAGGTGTACCTCATGTGATAATCATGTGTAGGATCCATGGATCTTGAAAGGTGCACTGTGGGGATGTAGATCATTCTAGAAGTGGAGATATGCCTGAAGGTTTTGCATCTGTTGTTCTGGCAGGGTCTGGTGCTGCTTTGAGTTGGCATGTACTGGTCTGTGAGGAGCTTGCTTCTGATAAGGAGAGGTTGTGCAGTTTTTGAAGGGCAGAAGTGGGACTTCAGGAAATATTTCCATTAGGACGGGGTCCCCATTGAGTATGGATGGTAGTTGTTTGATACCCTGTCTGAGCTCCAGGGTGAGGTGGTAGTTGACAATTAGGGGTACCTGGTCAGAGGAGGTTTTATTTCTGTATTGAGCAGGTACTCTTGGGACATTTGGGTGGCCCATTCCACAATCTGATCTACTTCTCTGGTGGAGTGTCCTTGTTTGGTGAAGGCAATTTTAAGTGTGTTAAGGTATATATTCTGGACTTTCAACCTCTCCAGTTTAATATCCACTAACTTTCTGAGACACTTGGATTTGGCCTGTGGGGGTTTACTGGCCATGACTAGCAAGGCCCACCTGATTTCACTTATAAGCTCACATTCAGGGTGACAGGGCTTAATGGCTATATTTTTCAAAATGATAAATTTTATTATAAACAGCAAAATCTAAACATTTTCTTTAATACTCTACAAATCTCCTCTGGTTCCACTTCTATTAGCTCCTAGAAACCTGGCATTTCCACACAGACATAGACATCTACTCTAGGATAGACCTCTCCCCATTCCTATGTTAAAGAGTCAAGACTATCTTTCCCATTACAGAGAACAATCATCTGATGTCTTTTGGCAGTAATTCAGCTGAACATCCAGAGGGGCATTTGTTTGTTCTGAATTTGCCATTTGCTAGACGTAGCTGCTTCGTTTGCTCTCAATTATTTGTTCCAAAATTGCATTGATGTAACAATTTTAATTAGCTTAAGGCTTTCAGGCACAGGAAGATTTGCAGATCTTTACTGTGATGGCTGGCAAGTCTATGGGTATGTCTACACTACGAAATTAGGTCGAATTTATAGAAGTCGGTTTTTTTGAAATCGGTTTTATATATTCGAGTGTGTGTGTCCCCACAGAAAATGCTCTAAGTGCATTAAGTGCATTAACTCGGCGGAGCGCTTCCACAGTACCGAGGCAAGCGTCGACTTCTGGAGCGTTGCACTGTGGGTAGCTATCCCACAGTTCCCGCAGTCTCCGCTGCCCATTGGAATTCTGGGTTGATATCCCAATGCCTGATGGGGCTAAAACATTGTCGCGGGTGGTTCTGGGTACATATCGTCAGGACCCCATTCCCACCCTCCCTCCCCCTGTGAAAGCAAGGGCAGACAATCATTTCGCGCCTTTTTTGTCTGCTGCCAGCCAAAGATGTAAAGGATAGATGGAATGGGTCAGAACAAGAAATAGACCAGATTTGTTTTGTACTCATTTTCCTCCTCCCCTGTCTAGATCACACTGCAGTCAGTCACAGAGAAGGCGCAGCGAGGTTAATCTAGCCATGTATCAATCAGAGGCCAGGCTAACCTCCTTGTTCCAATAACAACGATAACTTTGGTGCACCATTTCTTATTGGAACCCTCCGTGCAGTCCTGCCTGAAATACTCCTTGATGTACAGGCACACCCTTTGTTGATTTTAGCTCCCTGAAGCCAACCCTGTAAGCCGTGTCGTCAGTCGCCCCTCCCTCCGTCAGAGCAACGGCAGACAATCGTTCCGCGCCTTCTTTCTGTGCGGACGCCATACCAAGGCAAGCATGGAGGCCGCTGAGCTCATTTTGGCAATTAGGAGCACATCAACCACCACACGCATTATCCAGCAGTATATGCAGCACCAGAACATGGCAACGCGATACCGGGCGAGGAGGCGACGTCAGCGCGGTCCCGTGAGTGATCAGGACATGGACACAGATTTCTCTGAAAGCATGGGCCCTGCCAATGCATGCATCATGGTGCTAATGGGGCAGGTTCATGCTGTGGAACGCCGATTCTGGGCTCGGGAAACAAGCACAGACTGGTGGGACCGCATAGTGTTGCAGGTCTGGGACGATTCCCAGTGGCTGCGAAACTTTCGCATGCGTAAGGGCACTTTCATGGAACTTTGTGACTTGCTTTCCCCTGCCCTGAAGCGCATGAATACCAGGATGAGAGCAGCCCTCACAGTTGAGAAGCGAGTGGCGATAGCCCTGTGGAAGCTTGCAACGCCAGACAGCTACCGGTCAGTTGGGAATCAATTTGGAGTGGGCAAATCTACTGTGGGGGCTGCTGTGATGCAAGTAGCTCACGCAATCAAAGATCTGCTGATATCAAGGGTAGTGACCCTGGGAAATGTGCAGGTCATAGTGGATGGCTTTGCTACAATGGGATTCCCTAACTGTGGTGGGGCTATAGACGGAACCCATATCCCTATCTTGGCACCAGAGCACCAAGCCGGCGAGTACATAAACCGCAAGGGGTACTTTTCGATAGTGCTGCAAGCTCTGGTGGATCACAAGGGACATTTCACCAACATCAACGTGGGATGGCCGGGAAAGGTGCATGACGCTCGCATCTTCAGGAACTCTGGTCTGTTTCAAAAGCTGCAGGAAGGGACTTTCTTCCCAGACCAGAAAATAACTGTTGGGGATGTTGAAATGCCTATATGTATCCTTGGGGACCCAGCCTACCCCTTAATGCCATGGCTCGTGAAGCCGTACACAGGCAGCCTGGACAGTAGTCAGGAGCTGTTCAACTACAGGCTGAGCAAGTGCAGAATGGTGGTAGAATGTGCATTTGGACGTTTAAAGGCGCGCTGGCGCAGTTTACTGACTCGCTTAGACCTCAGCGAAACCAATATTCCCACTGTTATTACTGCTTGCTGTGTGCTCCACAATATCTGTGAGAGTAAGGGGGAGACGTTTATGGCGGGGTGGGAGATTGAGGCAAATCGCCTGGCTGCTGGTTACGCGCAGCCAGACACCAGGGCGGTTAGAAGAGCTCAGGAGGGCGCGGTACGCATCAGAGAAGCTTTGAAAACCAGTTTCATGACTGGCCAGGCTACAGTGTGAAAGTTCTGTTTGTTTCTCCTTGATGAAACCCCCCGCCCCTTGGTTCACTCTACTTCCCTGTAAGCTAACCACCCTCCCCTCCTCCCTTTAATCACCGCTTGCAGAGGCAATAAAGTCATTGCTGCTTCACAGTCATGCATTCGTTATTCATTCATCACACAAATAGGGGGATGACTACCAAGGTATCCCAGGAGGGGTGGTGGAGGAGGGAAGGAAAATGCCACACAGCACTTTAAGCACAGCACTTTAAAAGTTTACAACTTTAAAATTTATTGAATGACAGCCTTCTTTTTTTTGGGCAATCCTCTGTTGTGGAGTCGCTGGTTGGCCGGAGGCCCCCCCACCGCGTTCTTGGGCGTCTGGGTGTGGAGGCTATGGAACTTGGGGAGGAGGGCGGTTGGTTACAGAGGGGCAGCAGTGGCAGTCTGTGCTCCAGCTGCCTTTGCTGCAGCTCAACCATACACTGGAGCATTCTGGTTTGGTCCTGCAGCAGCCTCAGCATTGAATCCTGCCTCCTCTCATCACGCTGCCGCCACATTTGAGCTTCAGCCCTGTCTTCAGCCCGCCACTTACTCTCTTCAGCCCGCCACTTACTCTCTCTTCAGCCCTCCACCTCTCCTCCCGGTCATTTTGTGCTTTCCTGCACTCTGACATTATTTGCCTCCACGCATTCGTCTGTGCTCTGTCAGTGTGGGAGGACAGCATTAGCTCGGAGAACATTTCATCTCGAGTGCGTTTTTTTTTCTTTCTAAGCTTCACTAGCCTCTGGGAAGGAGAAGATCCTGTGATCATTGAAACACATGCAGCTGGTGGAGAAAAAAAAAGGGACAGCGGTATTTAAAAAGACACATTTTATAAAACAGTCGCTACACTCTTTCAGGGCAAACCTTGCTGTTAACATTACATACATAGCACATGTGCTTTCGTTACAAGGTCGCATTTTGCCTCCTCCCACCGCGTGACTACCCCCTCAACCCTCCCCCCTCCCCGTGGCTAACAGCGGGGAACATTTCTGTTCAGCCACAGGCAAACAGCACAGCAGGAATGGGCTATACTGAGTGTCCCTGAAGAAAAGCACCCTATTTCAACCAGGTGACCATGAATTATATCTCACTCTCCTGAGGATAAACACAGAGAGAGAAAGAACGGATTTTGGTTGAATGCCAGCAAACATACACTGCAATGCTTTGTTCTACAGTGATTCCCGAGTATGTGTTACTGGCCTGGAGTGATAAAAGTGTCCTACCATGAAGGACGAAATAAGGCTGCCCTCCCCAGAAACCTTTTGCAAAGGCTTTAGGACTACATCTAGGAGAACCGCAAATGCCAGGGCAAAGTAATCCTTTCACATGCTTGCTTTTAAACCATGTATAGCATTTTAAAAGGTACACTCACCAGAGGTCCCTTCTCCGCCTGCTGGGTCTAGGAGGCAGCCTTGGGTGGGTTCGGGGGGTACTGGCTCCAGGTCTAGGGTGAGAAACAGTTCCTGGCTGTCGGGAAAACCGGTTTCTCCGCTTGCTTGCTGTGAGCTATCTACAACCTCCTCCTCCTCCTCATCTTCTTCGTCCCCAAAACCTGCTTCCGTATTGCCTCCATCTCCATTGAAGGAGTCAAACAACACAGCTGGGGTAGTGGTGGCTGAACCCCCTAAAATGGCATGCAGCTCATCATAGAAGCGGCATGTTTGGGGCTCTGACCCAGAGCGGCTGTTCGCCTCTCTGGTTTTCTGGTAGGCTTGCCTCAGCTCCTTCAGTTTCACGCGGCACTGCTTCGGGTCCCTGTTATGGCCTCTGTCCTTCATGCCCTGGGAGATTTTCACAAAGGTTTTGGCATTTCGAAAACTGGAACGGAGTTCTGATAGCACGGATTCCTCTCCCCAAACAGCGATCAGATCCCGTACCTCCCGTTCGGTCCATGCTGGAGCTCTTTTGCGATTCTGGGACTCCATCATGGTCACCTGTGCTGATGAGCTCTGCATGGTCACCTGCAGCTTGCCACGCTGGCCAAACAGGAAATGAGATTCAAAAGTTCGCGGTTCTTTTCCTGTCTACCTGGCCAGTGCATCTGAGTTGAGAGTGCTGTCCAGAGCGGTCAGAATGGAGCACTCTGGGATAGCTCCCGGAGGCCAATACCATCGAATTGTGTCCACAGTACCCCAAATTCGAGCTGGGAACGTCGATTTAAGCGCTAATCCACTTGTCAGGGGTGGAGTAAGGAAATCGATTTTAAGAGCCCTTTAAGTCGAAATAAAGGGCTTCACTGTGTGGACGGGTGCAGGTTTAAATCGATTTCACGCTGCTAAATTCGACCTAAAGTCCTAGTGTAGACCAGGGCTTAGTGACCTGGTGGTAGAAACATAGTCCGCCACAGGTGTACATTATGGTGACCAAAGTTTCTCCCACCTGTAGAGCCGAGCCTCTGACATTAATGATGGGAATCATTTCTGTAACAATTCTTCATTGCAGACAAGGCCTACTGGCTTTAACTCTGTGTCAATTTTATTTAATTATCCATCTTTCAGACAATTTACACAGACCACACTTTTTTTATTCAATGACCTGTTACAAAATTTCATTATTAAAACCATTCCCAGTGCTGTGCTGCAGTTACTGAGAAGTATCCTCAACAAGCTTTGACGCCATTTATAAACTTAAAAATCTCTAAGTCTTCAGTAAGGACTAAAGTGTCCCAGCACCTAGAATGCTAAGTGCTTTGGTTCTGTTTTGCCTCTGCAGTGGGGGCAGTAGAAAAGAACAGCATTTGATTTGATATTGCTGCTTTCCTGTTTAAAGTATCTTTTTTTATTTTAAACACGGAATTAGTTGACATGCAACAACAGTTACAGGAAAATATTGTACAGTATCCTTGTCGTAGATAGCTCACATCTTCTAAGGAGATCAGAGCAACTGGAGGCAAATGAAACCGCCACTAAGTGCTCAGCAATAGCAAAAGTTGTTTTATTGATAATAAAAACGTTGCCTAACACAGCAGGATTATCTTTTCATCTTGAAAAAGGATGATCCCATTCCAAATGAATAACTAGTAGAGAGACACATTCATCCAACCACCATTTTTTCAAAGCAGTGGCCTCTCTTAACACTCCCTCCCAACCCATTGTGCAGCAAAGTGACATCAGAGTTTATTTACTGACCTTCAGAAAAAATACAAATCTGCTACAGGTTGTTGTGGAGTGTGACAAATGTGGAAAACCTGCATTTTGTTGCTGGTAGCACTTTGCATCCCCTGCTCTGCCAACAACAGGTGCTAAAGTTTTTCTATCTTCAAAAACTGAGGGTTTTTCCCCCAAGCTGGAGAGTTTGTATATATCACACCAGTTTTATAAACTGGGATAGTTCTGAGCTGTGCCTGCAGTTCTGTGGTCAACCTATAGATTTCTGCCAGATATACACTGGCATTTAAAAAATATTCTATTAGTTTTACAAGGCCAGCTGTTTACAGAATAAATATGACAGTTTGTCCTGAGCAGCTTGCCATCTAATTCTGGTAGCAAAGAAACCTACTTGAATGTGATCCCATGCAGCATTATCTGGTTGAGTCTAGGGACACAATAGGTCTATTTTAATTCCAACTTCCTTCCTGCTTCACGTCAAACGGAAAATACCGTGAGACTAGAGCATCCTTTCTCAGAATGGTTTAGAGAGAGACTTCTGTTTCTGGTCCTGCAGGCATCAAAGTGTAGAGTGAAAATTAAATAATGCAGGGGGAGAGAGGGGAAGTTATACAAACTTTCCTGAATCTTGAAAGTTTTCATCTGAAGTTTAGGTGAAGGTCCTTGCTTCCTTGCTTTAGCTGAGAGAGCTTGACCATCCATAATGGTTTTGTTTATTTCTTTCATCAGGGGAATTTTTAAACAGTAGGGGCCAGATTCCTTTTTACTCTCTGGCCACTCTGCACCATATTCTGGCTGTAAATGACCATAGAGAATTCCCTTCCTAGAGGGGAGCTGTCCACCTCAGTAAACCTGGTAAAAGTGGCCCCTATACTAGGTGATCCTCCCAGTAAAAAGGGCATGCTGAAGGAGGGAACAGGCCAGGGACATGGCAGAGCAGAGCTCTGCTATTCTGATTCTTATTAGTGTGGGCTGCTCTAACTGATGCTAGTACCCAGCCAGGACTGATGCCGTGAATAGTTTTGCAATAGCTCCTTCTTTCTCCTATGCTGAGTGGACCATGGGCATGGGAGAGTTGCACACTATAAAGTGGCGTGTTATGTAATATCTTGTAGAGATGGTATATTCAAATTATTGTAATTAAAAAAATCCCACAGCACTTTGTGAAAAGACAGGGTATTAGCTTCAGTTCCTGAACAAATTCCAGTTGGAACTTGTGGCAGTGTTGTTCATTTTCTGTCCTAAACTTTTCTGTAATTAGTTAACTGTGTCAAATATTAAACTGGAACTAGCATCTACTATACCTTAATGGTGTCTGAATTTCACTAGTGGGCAAATTGATTAATATACATGATTGTTGTAAAGAAATGTAACTCGAATACAGTAGACAGCTTTAGGCACTTTAGTGAAATTGGCTATATAAATATTGTACCAACCCCCCTACCCATGCTGACACAGCTGCTGGTAGATGTCCTAAGGTAGTGAGCCTGCACCTCTTTCTTTTCAGGGTGGGCACAGTCTCTTCTCCCTGCCTCCCACACCCCCCCCCGCTTTGCTTACATGGAGCCAGAAACTCCTAACAAAGACCCAAGTGCACACAGAGGAGTTCTGAGACCATTTATATAAAAAAAATTAAGCAAGGGGATGGTACAAACCAACAGGTCGGGGGACTGAAGGGAATTCACAGCAATCGTGAAATAATTGTGTTTTTTTTTTTTAAACTAAGCACAATCCCTTCCCCCAGCTCTGGAGGTACCCAAAATCTTTTACCTCCTTCACCTCCGAGGGCTCTAATCCCACCAGTGGTACACACAGACCTGAGCTGCACTAGGCTGGTGAGGTAGCTGCTTGCTGGCTGCTCAGTCTGGACCTCTGCCAGGTGGGATATGGTGCTACTTGGCCTTCACCTGCCCTGAGGACACATGCAAGTCTGAGTCCAAAGTGTTCACCACCAGCCCCCGTCTAGCAGTGCCCATCACATTCCTTTCCCCTGGGCTCACACATACCCGCACACAGAGCAACAGGAGTCCTCCTTCCTTCCACCGAGGCTCCCACCCCTGCCAAGATGGCGTTCTCCCACTGGTCCAGCTCTCCTGGAATCCTCTGGCTTCTTGCCACTCTAGGCAATTGATCCTCCAAACTTGATTGCTCACATTTAGGTGCATCTGTTGGGTTATTATGATGTCAGTCATTCTGTTTTCAATCAGTCTTTACAATGACGAAAAAGTACTCTAAGTATTATGTGAAGTATAAATTGTTTCCTGAAAAGTTGCAGAGATTTTTCAGCATTCTGCAAAAACCACACAGTGGGGTTTGCAGAACTTTTTGCATAGTTATCATTCCAGATGTGCTGAATCAGAGTTCCTGGACCTTGAGCTGTCCCTGTGAGCCACTTCCCTGAGGCCCTGCACCATTGCTGATTAAATTATGGGATTAATATTGCTTTCTGGAAACACAGGAAGCTTGAAAACTGCCTGTGTGGTGAAAAATGTTCTCAGATCTCAGGGAACTCAGAGGAGACTTGTTGAAAGTAAATGAAATTAAAGTATACTTGTACCTCACAATAATGCACACAAAGGAAAAGCAGCTCATCTAGGGGTTGAGCTAGTTTCAGCAATTGCCTTTTAAATTAGCTACCTTTAAAAAATTATCAGATTGTCTGAAAAAAGGAAGCCAAGAAATTGTTCGGATTGTATTAGAGAATCCAACCTCCCTAGTTCAGTTGAGAAACCCAGGCATCACTCAGTGCCTTGGGGCTCTGATTTTCCAGAGTATTCCAAATCTGCCAATTGAAATGGAATCATTCTCTGCCTCTCGGCATCTCTTCCCTTAAAACCAGTCACACTGTTTTAGCCAAACATGGAGCCTGTCAGATATGAACATAGGCATAGGTTTGAGATTGTTTCTACTTTATAAATGTTATCTGCATGTGTCAAGGTTCCTCCCCCACTCTGAACTCTAGGGTACAGATGTGGGGACCTGCATGAAAAAACCTCCTAAACTTATCTTTACCAGCTTAGGTCAAAACTTCCCCAAGGTACAAAATATTCCCCCCGTTGTCCTTGGACTGGCCGCTACCACCACCAAACTAATACTGGTTACTGGGGAAGAGCTGTTTGGACGCGTCTTTCCCCCCAAAATACTTCCCAAAACCCTGCACCCCACTTCCTGGACAAGGTTTGGTAAAAAGCCTCACCAATTTGCCTAGGTGACTACAGACCCAGACCCTTGGATCTTAAGAACAATGAACAATCCTCCCAACACTTGCACCCCCCCTTTCCTGGGAAATGTTGGATAAAAAGCCTCACCAATTTGCATAGGTGACCACAGACCCAAACCCTTGGATCTGAGAACAATGAAAAAGCATTCAGTTTTTTACAAGACTTTTAATAAAAAAATAGAAGTAAATAGAAATAAAGAAATCCCCCCTGTAAAATCAGGATGGTAGATATCTTACAGGGTAATTAGATTCAAAAACATAGAGAACCCCTCTAGGCAAAACCTTAAGTTACAAAAAAGATACATAGACAGAAATAGTTATTCTATTCAGCACAATTCTTTTCTCAGCCATTTAAAGAAATCATAATCTAACACATACCTAGCTAGATTACTTACTAAAAGTCCTAAGACTCCATTCCTGGTCTATCCCCGGCCAAGACGACTACAGACAGACACAGACCCTTTGTTTCTCTCCCTCCTCCCAGCTTTTGAAAGTATCTTGTCTCCTTATTGGTCATTTTGGTCAGGTGCCAGCGAGGTTACCTTTAGCTTCTTAACCCTTTACAGGTGAGAGGAGCTTTCCCCTGGCCAGGAGGGATTTCAAAGGGGTTTACCCTTCCCTTTATATTTATGACAGCATGTTTGTGAGCCAGACCTAAAAGCATGAAAAGTTAAAAGGCTATTGTATTGATGTGCTCCAGATGATATGGGCTGTAGAGCATTCACAGAACTATGTATCAATTCAGGTTATATGTTTAAACACTGACCACCTTGACGTCTTTGGCAGGATTCAAACCTGGAACCTCGAGCTAAACGCTGAATGAGCTAAAAGACACATCTTGCTTAGCCATAGCATGGCAGGCTCATCAAACACTTGCTGGACAAGCTGCCATCACTGGAGAGGACCAAATGCCACAACCAGCCAGGGGTTACATATGTATGTGTGTGTTACTGTGGAATCTGCAATTGCTTAGGGGTAATTAATACAAAATCCCAATGTCCATTATGCAGCTCCCCAGTCTCTGAAGCTTCACCCCTGGGGAAAGAGGCAGCAACTGGCTTTACCTGTTTCAGGAGACAAGGAAGAAGAGAGGCTTTGGAGTATAGAGACTTGAGGGCCCTCACTTTGATCCAACAAACTGACCAAGGGGGCAAATCCTCCCAGGAGGGTTTGAAGGACTGGACCCTGCCTGGGACTCCATAGGAAAGGTGAGGGACCTCTTGTAAGCTTAACTATGTGTTTTGACCTTTTATTGTTTTATATGTTCTCTGTAATGCCGTTGTCTTAAAATAAATGTACTTTGATTTGTGAAGGCACTTTAGTGACAGGAAAACCACTGTAACTTTCCCTGAAGAATGAGAATGAAGTTACAGGACCTGAGCTAGGTCAGACCTGCTAGGAAATCACACCAAATGGCCAGAGGGCTGCAAATCTAACCTCCCTTTGAGAGTGAGAGGGATGCAGGTCCCTGCGCAGGAGTGACATTTTGAGATGTAACAGGGCATTTCCTGAGCAGACCATAGAGGGGTCCATCACTCCACAACTGGGCAGAGCATCATAATGGTTCTGGTGCTGGAAGGCACTGGCTCAGTGCCCATAACTCCCTTGGCACTCACATATGGAATTACTCAGTTACCATTCTGTGCTTTCCTGGATCTTTTAGAGCTCGTTTGTTAAACATACTATAGGTATTATACCAACTTTTCTAGGAACATAATAACTGCATAATATAAGATCAGACTAGTGATCCATCTCGTACAGTATCCTGTCTTGGAGACAGGCAGTATCAGATGCTTCAGAGGAAGGTGCAAGAAACCCTCACTGGGAAATAGAGCTCATATTTTAAAAAGGTATTTAGGTATTGCAACACCTAGCAGACTTAGGAGCCTGTCTCATTTTCAAAAGAGATTTAGGCACTTAGGAGTCAAAATCCCATTGACAGTAAAAGTGCCTAAATCTCTTGAAAAATGAGACTTAGGCATTGCAATGCCTAAATACCTTTAAATATATGGGCCTTAGGGAGGAATCTGTTCATACGGAAATTTACTAACACCACCACCCATGGGTTAGCAGCTGAACTATTCCCTGAAACATGAGGGTTTATATAGTTTCTTTAATCTCTTCTAATGTAACTTTGAATGTTCCTATGCTCCATATACATGCCCAATACATTGGGAATCCTACTAAACTCTATTCCCTCACACTCTCTGCAAGGAATTCCACAGGTTAATTGTGCATTGTGTAAAAAAATCCTTTAAAATCCTATTTAAATTCAATTTCATTGAATGCCCCCTTGTTTTATTATGAGAAAGTATAAAGAGGATCATATGACTTACCTTCTCTTCACTGTGCATCTCTCCACTCTGTTCCCTCTTTTGTGTTTCCACTATAAAGTGAAACCACCCCGGACTTTTCAATCTCTCCATTTAGAAGTTTTTCCATGCTTCTAGTTTGTTACTCAGTAGTGAACTTACCTATATGTCCTCTAACTTTGTTTGAGATGGGCTGAAAGAACTGAACCAAATATTCTAGGAGAGAATACCATTTAACATATGTCCTTGTAATATTTTTCATTGCATTCTATCTGCGCTAACATTGTTTGCCATTTATTTATTTTTTGGAAGGCTGCTGCACTTTGAGTAGATCTTTCCACTGAGCTGTCCACAGTGATGCCCAGGTCTTTGCTAAGCAGTTACAGTTAATTTACATCTTATGTCTGAGTGGTGTAAGATAAATATGAAGTGTGAATTAGAGTTATCTTAAGAAAGTAAAGCAAGCCCCTAATTAGCAACTAGAAGGAAGGCCTTGAAACTAATAAGTTATAAGGCCAGAAGGAATGAAGCAGGGAGGATGTCAATGGGATCAGGGGAAGTTTCTAAAAAGAAGACCTCTGATCAATAAGGGTGACAGCAAATGGTTTTAAGTAAAACCAAGAGAATCTGTCTTAAAATGAGCCAACATGGCCCTTCCCACCCCATGTGTCAGTGTTAGACTATGTGAACCCAAACGCAATTGGAAAACCCTGTTGGGCAGCAAGGAGAGGTGGGAAGGCCTGGAGAAGAGAGGAGGCTGTAAATCTTATGTGGATTAAGTCTGGAAATAAAGGGTGAACTGTCTCCTGTTGATTTTTAGCGAACGTGATTAATTGGCAATGACATCACTTGCTTGTTAAAGGGTAGAAAAAGTAAACTCTTAAAGGGTTCATTGCTAATACCTGGCTGGCCACATTGGAGCCAATCAATATGGGTTTAAGTACCCCTGCCCTGGGTTTAGCCCATTTGTGAGTCTCTTGAGCAAATGTTTATCATTGTTTTGTTACTGTCTGGCTGTAGTAAATTGCTTATTAGTTAGGCATGTTAAAGCAATTGTATAAATACACCATTCAGCCTTTGGATTAAATAAAGGAATTTATGATTAAATTAGTGTTTGGTGGTTTCCCATATTAATAATTTCAATTATTAATGCCAACAAGCGGATTTGTCAATCAAACAGCACTCTTATTTCCAAAGAAATATACAGTAGGGATTTATTTGGCCCTAAATTTGCTTCCGAACTGATGATTTTAAAGTAAAATATAAATGTTTACATGAGCTTCATTCTTGATCCTGGAACTATGTGTTTTCAAATCCTGCTACCTCTTGTTCTTTAAAATACTTCTAATCCCCCCCCACCTCCATTACCACTCTGAGAAACACTGACAGTCCCACTGGGTTCCCTTTTGAAACCTCCACAGTCCTTTCACCATCTGAGGACTGCATAGAATTCCCCTGCATAAGGGTGAACAGCAGCTGGACCTTAAGCTGTCTCCCTTGGAATAACTAAGCAATCCACCCCTTTGACAAGCACAGGATTGGTGAGAAAGCCATACCATAGCCAGCAGTAGCAGTTACAGGTAGTATGGGACGAGAAAGCACAAAAGCAACAGTACCAGGTACAAAGAGAACTAGTCATGTGGTGCGTCCGTGTGTGTGCATTTGAGAGCTGAAACTCAGCAGTGTGGTTTGGCAGCATTTTCACCATCATTCAACTGCGTCATTCTACAAGACAAGCTGCATGCAAACACAAATAGAATCAGATGTGATAAAAATTCCACAGAAACCTGGTAACCATCTCTTAACTGAATCATCCCTGCAATAAAAGTCCTGTCAACTGCATGAGAAGCATGCCCCAGTTTTAGCAATAAAAACAGCATGTGTAGCCTGAGCCATTACCTCACCCACTCTGCCAACCAGCAGTATTTGAATCTCTGAGTCCATCTGAAGACAGCTGTGTGGCACGGGTTCTCCTTTGTCATCCTACCCTCCTGGTATATCTTTGCCATCACTTTTAAAAGCAGCAGCATTTCACTTCAGTCCTCTGTCATGGTCACTCAAAAGACAAAAGCCAAACTAGTGTTAACAGTACTAAATGGGCCCTCAACTTAGACTACCAGCTCACTACACACAGGTCACTGAGTAGTCATCAGATAGTAACTTCTTACCACTACAGCCCTGATCTCAAAGTCAGAAAGCTAAGACAAAAAGGAGACTATAGCTTTTCTCCCACCAAACCCTGCCTCAGTTATCAATTCCAGGTTTCATATACCAAACCTTGTCTTTACAGGATTCTCTTTCCACTGCCATGTGCCCCTGATATCTTGTAAAGTAACGGATATTTTGGTAGTGGCTGCATCTGTAAATGTAGCAAGGAACAGCAATGGACTTCAGCGTGTATGTGGGTGGTAAGTGACTGCAGTTCTGTGACTGCTATTATTGCTAATTAGCAGTACTTCCTGCAATGGGCTAGATGCTTTCCAATCGTTAAATGAGTGGTGGGAAATCATAGTCAAAGAACAGTCAGACAAGAACACAGAGGTTAAGGGAAGGGGAATGACAATTCGTAATTTATATACAAATCGGCTCTATTCACTATAAGCAGTACAGCAGAAGCGTTTGTTTGTTTTGAGAGAAAGAGACTAAATGTTTATCCACATGGGGAAAATTTACCAGCATAATTAAACTGTAGTAGTTACATGGGTATAGTTCCCTATGTGGACACTTATTCTAGAAGAAAGGTGCCTTTTCCAGTTTAGCATATACTGCTTCCTAAGAGACAAGCTAAATCAGAAAAGGCACCTGTACTTGTTGTTGATAGCTATCAGGGCGGTGCTCTGCTCTTGTTCGATGGTAACAGCTACGTGCGTGTTCCCTCCGTGTGCTGCCCCAGCTCTGCGCAGATAGCTAACACAGCAGACCCCGAGAGAACCCCCCAAAACCACAGACTCTAGTAAGGTACGAAGGAACCCGAGCCAGGTTTATTGTCAAACAAAGCACAGTAATAGTTCCCTAAAGACTCTACAGGGTGTACTACAAATTTGTGCTCCCTGGCAATGGACACAGCTCAGTCAGTGGCGGGACACTCCACTGCCCCCTAGGCTGGACAAAGATGTGCACCCCCGGACCTACTTTTATACAGTTGCAGGACAGATTACTCATCATAGTTCAAACGAATCTATCCATCATGTTGTCCTTTTGACCCTGTTTTTAAGATGCACCTGCCTGTTCCTTGTTATGTCTGTGGAGTGTTCTGATGTCGTCTTGGCGCAAGTTCCTCTCATAAGCACTTGTGTGTGTACACGTGCTTCTAACAACCTTTTCTTGCCAACTTCTGTGAGTGGGACCTGCCTCTGGCTCACAGCCCAGCTTTGCTTAACACTGCCTGGAAATACTTTGGTTCAGGCTTCGGGCCTCAGACCGGGCCTCTGATACAAGAGTTTGCTTCAGGGCCTCCTCTTACTACAGTACTCCAGAATAAGAGTGCCCATACTGGCAATGATACCAGTATAACTATGCCAAGGAAATTGCCCTGTGTAGACAAGCATTTAAATAGACAGGGTAGGGGCCTTGTGGATGAGCATTTCTGAGCAAACCAGGAAGCGTATTGTTGCCCACAGGCTGCAGAGAAAGTCTGGACTTTTCTGCAAGTGTAACCCAGTGGTCAGTGTATTGGGCATCTATTTCTGTGCTCAGAGAACATGGATCTGTGATGGGCTCCTTGAGAGCCCAACTCTTTAGCTCAAGCTGTAGGGATTCATGCTTTTAGATCCGGAGGCACCCAATTCAGCCACTGGCAGTGACCAGGATAGAGGCTGCCACACAAGTGCTAACTAGAGCAGGTTGAAAAAAAATGGTGTTCCCCTGTTGAAAATTTAGAAGGAAATGGAAAATTGTTTTAATTACCCATAGAAAATCTTGATAATTTTTCAGCAAAAGCTCGGGAAAAACAGAAAAGTTTCAGCTCAGAGACGTATCTGCAGCATCTCATAGGCCTTATAGTTTAGATGCCTCATGCTGTAGGCTGGGCTTCCTGGTTAGATGTCTCCTGTGACACATTATGGTCTCCCTTCAGGAGAGGGGAGATAGTGGACTCCCATGATGCACTTAGAGAGAAGAATGGGGACAGGAGGTAATGGACTAACAGGGGTGGTGCTAGTCTGTTCCCACTTGGGGGCTAGACAGAAAATTGGAGGCGGAGGGATGCAGAGAAAGGCTACTGCAGTCTCAGGGAGAGCTCAGCTCACCCAACACTCGCTCAGCATTGCTTTCCAGCTCTGCTCTTTGACAACAGCGGGCGGGGGAGGAGCACAAACCCAGCTGTCATGGCTGAACTGCGAAGGAGACGGAGCAGAGCTGGGCTGCACAGCTGTGTGCGCTTTACACCATGAGGATCCCAATAGCTCCCCCATCACACGCTGTGCTCTGCAAATCCCTGAGCCAGGTGCCTCTGTGTGAGCCAGCTGACAGGCTGCAGCTCAGGAACCCCCACACTTACGCACCGACGTTGTGAGGCAAGATGCCACCAAGTCTCCAGGAAGTTTTGCAGCCCTGTGAGTGTGGTTGCAAACTTCCCCCTTCTGCTCAGTGCATGGGGCTTGCAGCACAGCTACTCCCAAGGCTCCCTCAGTGCCTTCTCCACAGAACTGGAGTTAGTTTACTTCTTCTCGCAGTCTCCCCTCCGCTGCTGCTGGTGGCGGCGCTAGGGTGACCATCCCTCCTGAATTGGGCAGGATAGTCCCAAAATGAAGAGTTCAAACCCTAGTCTGGGCTGAATGACTCCAGGACAGCATTCATCCTGGATTCCTTGTGGTGCTGCTCCATGCCTGCTCAGGGCAGTGCCAGTCTTTTCCTGGTGTGGGGGGGCTGTGGTTGGCTTTAGACCTCCCCCTTGCCACACGGTCCTGCCCCCTGCTCCTCCTCTCCCCCCAGGGCCCTGACCCTGTCCAGGCCAGAAGCCAGAACTGGGCAGTAGTAAGAGCTTCTGAAGGAGTGTGAGAGCCCCAAACCCTCCACCTGCTCAGCACCTTGGCGGGGGGGGGGAGGGGATGGAAATGGGACAGGGGATACTTTCAGGTATCCTGGCACCCACCCAGGGCAGGTGGAGGGCCCGGGCTCCCTGGGCAGCTCTTACAAGTGCTCTGCGCCAGCTTCTGGCCAGGGGGTGGGGCTTCAGGGAAGAGGAGGAGCAGACCCTCACAGAGGGGTGGGGCTCCTGCACATGTCCCACTGTTGCCTTTTGAAAAGGTGGTCACCCTAGCCAGTGTTGCCTTCAGTGCTGGGTGCCTGTGGAGAGCGGCAGCAGCAGCGGAGAACTTCAGAAGTAAGGGTGGCAGTGAGACAGGGGGAATAAGGCAAGTTTGGGGGTGGCTCTGGCCCCCAGAAGTTCCTCCTAGCACCACTCCTGCAAACTAATTTCCCACGAGGCATTTGTGATGGAATACACCCTGTATTCACACCCTACACGCTATTGTACAAAGTATGCCTTGTAATATATCGTTTGAAAACACAATTTGCTGGTCAGTATTGTCCTGGTAAAATGTGTGACAACATTTTATGTGAAGTTATAAGATCCCCCTTGGATGATGTTAGTAACACACGTTCTAAACCCCACAGCCCTGCCCAGGCAGAAGCCAGGTCTGTTCTACACAGAGGAAGGAATGTGTGCTTGCTTTATTTTGCATTTGAGCAGTAGAGCGAGTCATCAAGCAGGAAGAGAAAACAAAGGAAGTTTAAACAGGTGGAAGAAACCCACAAGGAACATCCTTCCACATAGACTATCTCCTGGGTCTCAGCTGCAAGTATTTTTCAGGAGGAGAACAAACTATAAAAAAAGAAGGACAAACACCCTCAAGGTGCCCCACTCTCTCCCTGCCCATTACATTCTCTGTACCCAAGGACAAAAGGAACTAGCCCTGGACTTTTGGGGGATAGGTCCTGACCTGAAGAATTTGGTCAGTAACCTTGCTAGAAATATGTAGTGAGAAAGTTTGCTTTGCAACTAAGTTAGCTTCTTAAGTAAATAATAGTTAGCATTTTATCATTACTATTCTTGTAACCATTTCTGACTTATGTCTCATTTATATTCCTTTAAAATCTCTGTAGCTAATAAACTCATTTTACTGTTTGATCTAATCCAGTGTGTTTAAAGAAGTGTCTGGGTAATTATTTAAGGTAATAACCTGGCATGTTTTTTCCTGAAAGGAATAATAGACTTAATATATAGTTCCTGTCCAGGAAAGGGCTAGGCAGTACAGGACATGAATTTCTAGGGGGAGATCTGGGACTAGGGATGTGTTGGGGTCACACTTCAGTATAACCAAGACTGGTGAGAGCCAGGGTGTGGCTGGCAGGCAGCAGTTACACACAGACACTCAGGGTGTGGCTTGCAAGCTAGAAGATTTTTTGTGAGCAGCCCAGGCATTACAAGGCACCCAAGGTTGCAGGGCAGGGGTGACACAGCCCCCACTACTCTGAACTGTACCCCAGCTATGTCACAGCATTACAGCAAAATATCCAGTGAAAAAAAATTTTTTTTGGCTGAAATAACTTGGTTTTGGTGTTTTCCTTTTTTTCAATAAAAATATCAAAGTTTTCCATGGAAAGCAGATACTTTTCATGAAGACTTTTGATAGAAAATTGGGGTTTTGACTAAAACTATTTTGACAGAAAATTATGGCTAGCTCCTATGGAAATATGTCAGGGATTCAAACTACCATGGAGCTCAGATGCTCAGGATGAGCTTCTACTGGTCAGTGTGTGTTACCCATCCACCCCTGTGCATGATCACAAGAGGAAATGGGTCCATTATATCTCAGCTTGAAATCCTGGGTCTCTCACTCCAACTACAGAGACTAATGCTTTTCCCCCTAGGCAATCTCTAATGGTGGCGATCACACAAGCAGCTTTGGAAATCTATAGCCACCCTGGGCCAGTTTTGCCACCCTTATTTACCTGGAGTGTAGTACCTTATTTCACAAGTAGTTCAACTCATGTCAACCAAAGGCATGAAATCTAGAAGAAGAATCTTGTTAGAGAAAAATGTCATTGTGGTCAGTGCTTATGGTGCAAGATATTACTCAAGGTGAATAGGCGTAGCAGAGCTGTACTCTCTGGTAATTTTACTTTTATTGATGAACTACTTCCCATGTCCATTTTGGCTCTAAGTGTCTTAGTCAAGAAATAGGACCACATAATGAATCTTTAATACAAAGGTGTTCTTCACATATGTAAGTATTAATTTAGAAAGAAGCACACTTTAGCCTGTAACTAGTATGCATATTTTAAATAACTGGCTGAGCAAGTTTAAAACTAGTTTGACTGCACCATTAAGAGTAAAGCTTTTATTAATAGGCTCATCTTTAAGCACACCAGAAGTGGTTTGTCTGTATTATCAGGTACAGCCATTAACTGGTTGTCTGTTGGCAAAAGTCACTGTGTGAAAAAAGTTCAGGGCTTTGAACGTATTTCTGGTGGCTTATTTTCAGTCCATAACAATAGGTAGAGCAAGATGAAATACATAAAAATTACCCTTATCTCAGGCTCACCACACTTGTTACTAATCCAGCAATTTGGATCCCCACCAAGCATGAGAGCTGGGTTAAGTCAATCTGCCTACTAGCAAGACAGTATTTCCTCACCTAGGGGAGCATTCCTGTTGCAAATTGGGGCCTCCATTCCTAGTAGCTGATGCATTACCTTTGAGAGAAATGAGAGTTCCCTTTCATTTCACCAGGGTAGGAGTCAAAGCCCTTCACTATTACAAATTTTATGGGGATTATAAGTCTTCTCACATACACTCCTTCTGCCCCTCCCCTCAGAGGGAGAATGTACTTGTACTGTAAATACTTATAAAAGGATCTAGAGCTCTAGGATATTATAATGGGGAGATCCACTCACCGCTGGGGTGTCTCTTGGTGGCTGCAACTGGGGAATAGCGCTGCCCTGTCTGACACCCCTTCCAGTTTCTAGTTTGTGCTGTGGTCCCTCTCACACTCCAGGAGTTGCAGTGCTTCCCTTTTGTGACTCAGGTGCCCTCTCTTCATGGCTTAGGCCTCCAGCTAGGTCATTATGGTTTCCACTTGCCAGGGTATTAAGTCTCTCAAGACCAATTATCCATACGCCATCCCAGGAAGTCCTCTGTGCCAATTCCTATTCTGTGCCATCTCACTAGAGGCCAAGAGGGGAACCTGGCCTACTACTCTGGCTCCAAGCCCAGGAACTCTATCAGCAGTAGCTAAGGTCTATACAACTCTCACTTCTCTTTCCCTGGACTTCTTCCTACTGGGCCTTCTACAGGCTGTCTTCCCTACACCTCCTCTAGGTGAACATCTTCTGTCAGGACAGGTTCCCAGGGCTCATACTCCCCTCAGCTTTCCGCCTACCCACCTCTCTCTACCCCAAAAAGTGACTGCACACTCCCTCCCTGATGCCCTACCCAACTCCCTTTCTCTCCAGGGAGCAAAGCTCCTGCCTACAGCCCCCTCCTGTTCTCACTACTTGGCCTTATATCAGCCCTTTATGCTCCTATTCATCTGGGCTCCATCTTCTATTAGGGATTGTTTATCAAGACTAATCCTCCTTCAGGTGTGGTTATCAGGTTACTTAGCCTCCCTCCTGAGCAACATTAACCCTTTCTAGTGTGGGTGAACATTCTTTGACACTCTGTACCCCATATTCATCATAGCAGTATGATTATGATATGATTATAACATAATTATGGTGCATTTTGTGCAAAATATGTCATATGAGGTGTCAATGGAAAAGTTATGGTTTACTGAATATGATTATCCTATTTGTATGAATGTATCATTTTTTAATCTGGAATTTTGAATATTGACCATGTATCTGTAATTCAAATGTGCTTGCACCTGGGTAACACCCCCAAAGCTTTCCATACAGTCTAGCCAGCACGCTGTGAATAGCCTATTCAAGTTGAATGGCCCATCAACAAAGACAATGGGCAATGGGGAAAGCTTATCTTCACCTGATGAACTGTCTTGGGAACCCTTCAGTCAGCCTATGGATAATGACTGCCATGACTCATCAAAGCATGCAAGGGCATGTGGCTAGATCACATGATACTGAACTCCATGTTGGTACCTGTATTTTTCCACAAACTGGGCTGTGAATTTGGCTTGGAACAAAGGGGTTCCCTGCCATATGGGAGAAGTTATAAAAGAGGGATGTGACATCACAATTGGCCTCACTCTGCACACAAGAGAACACCTGAGGAACAAAGACTGAACGGGGGGAAGTGCTGGTTCCAGGCAGGAAAGAATGAAGCCTGCCTGTGTATGAAACCTTGGTGGACTGTTTATATTATCTAACTATCTAGTATATTAGGCTTAGATTGCATTTTTGTTTATTTGCTAGGTAATCTACTTTGATCTGTCTGCTATCACTTATAATCACTTAAAATCTATCTTTCTGCAGTTAATAAATCCGTTTTATATTTTACCTAAAACAATGTGGTTTGAGTGAAGTGCTTGGGAAAAAATCTCGGCTCAGGAACAAGAGTTAGTGCACAGCCACTTTCCTTTGTAGTGGTGGACTGGGTAATAACATATACTGGTCAGGCTTTTGACCAGGGTGGGATAATACAGCTCCGGGGTCCTAGGTTGGAGAGCTGGGAGTATTTTGGCTGGAGCTTCATTCTCCTGTCAGTTCTTGACTGGCTTAGGAGAAGCATTCATGTAACTGCAGCTGGCTGTGTCCCTGCCTGTGTGAATCCTAGTGGGAGTGCAGGATTGGATGTGGTCGTCAGCTTCTGACGGAAGCACAGGGTGAGAGGGAGCCAGGCTGATAAGACAGAGGGCTCAGTGGTACCCCAGTTCCAGGTTGCACCCTGGGAGGGTGGGAACCCATCACAGATATTGTCTAATGTTGCTTTGCAAAGCTCTTGTTTTGGAAACAGAACGTCTGAAAAATGACATGAGACCCAGGACTTGTAGGCCTCAAACTAGAGACAATTTTAGAAAAAAGCAACTCAGGCTTGGGTAGGGGAATGTTGGGCAACCTTGGCATTTGTTTGCTCTAGTGAGCTAGCAGGGTATCCCATGGTATCTCTCTGGCTAGTACCATGCCTAGGATGAAGATGACTCCCCTATGCTCAGTGGCTACCAGAATTACCTGCAGCCTCAGTTTTGACCTGTATCTTGAATAACTCCTCCACTAGGTGAAAAGTTAAAACCACCTTTGACCTCAACAAAACATGCAGAACAAAAACACTTACTGTCAGTTTCATCAGTGGGGCAACATTTTCCCACCTCTCTGCTTGTGCAATGTTTATTGGAAGTTACAAAAGGTGTGCCTGTTTTCAGGGCATCTAATTCAATCAGAAGAAGCAAATATGTTTATGAAATATTCTGTGCTACTTTATAGCTTGTAAGGCTGAACTTGAAAAAAACAAATTCCTACAGATCTTCTCTACTACAGTTGCAACTTGCCAGGTCCAGTTGGCAAACACAGTTGTTTGATAAAAATGTGTTTACAAATGTGACTGTTTTCTAATAGGTTTCAGAGTAACAGCCGTGTTAGTCTGTATTCGCAAAAAGAAAAGGAGTACTTGTGGCACCTTAGAGACTAACCAATTTATTTGAGCATAAGCTTTCGTGAGCTACAGCTGTCCACAGTATGCATCCGATGAAGTGAGCTGTAGCTCACGAAAGCTTATGCTCAAATAAATTGATTAGTCTCTAAGGTGCCACAAGTACTCCTTTTCTTTTTGTTTTCTAATAAGCACAGTGACATGTCTGACAGTCATTAGGGTCTCCATAGAAACAACCACTAAGTATCCATAATCACTGCTGCCATGCACAATGGTTAAAAATTACAGTTAAAGGAAGAACTGCTGTTAATAACTTGATAGTTAGCTTTAGAGCTCAAAGAAAAAGTCTAATGTGCAATTGTCTTACATATACTCATTTTTCCATAACTATTAAGGAGCAATTTAAAATGACAAGTACAACATATTGTTTGAGGGTACTTCCTATATCATGAAAAGTTAGCTCTTCCCTGTCCCCTCTTCAGCTGGTGATAGCAGTGTAAATCATGTAGCCAAGCAAGCGGCTGGACTAAATCCAGGAAGTACTGAAACATTCACCAGCTAACAAAGAGTATAATTATATTTGCATCATGTATGCCTTGTAATCCGAGACCAGTCAAGAGACATAAGAGCTTGGCATTATTATTAAAGGAGGTCTCGTAAGACTCTCTGCAGTTGCACCAGCACAAGATTCACCCCTAGGGCTAAACAGGTGCTTCTCCCACTGCCACTCTTCCCGAGGGGATCCACTGTGGGAGGTAACCCTAAATTCTGGCCAAGGCTCCATGGGAGTCACAGTAGGGGAGACTGCCCAGGAAATGTACTTTAATCAGTGTATCTCCTAGCAACTAGGAACTCAGCATGTAATAACAAATACATCTCATTTAACTCCAGGTTTTGCATCACCATTATTGCTATACTTTCCCCATGTACTCTAAGTTCTGCCAACAGCGTGGCATGTCTTGTTTATCATCTCATTTCTTAAACATATGCCAATTACGAGGCTGAAGAATTGTAATTCTACCCCGGCGTAGGATTAATGGAAAAAATATGGGGGGTGGAAGTACATGATTAAAGACTGCATTGTAATACATATGTGCAAGGAAGCTGAACTTTCACTTGTGTGATGTTGTAATTTAAAGAAGGTTCTTTTAATGTTGTTTTTTGATATGTAATCCAATATCTCTGTTACAGCAGTACCCACTCAAAGACCCCCAATAAGAAATGCAACCCCACTGTTGTAAGTGCTGTACAAACACATAGTAAGAATACCTACCTCTTTTCAGCAGTAGAATTCAAAGCACTTTAAAAGTGAGAAGCATTACTATCCTGATTTTAGATACAGGGAAACTGAGGCACAAAAATGTGGCTTGACTTTCCCAAGATCACCCAGTAGGTCAGTGGCCAAGGCAGAATTTGAACCTGGAAGTCCCAGTCCTGTTGTCTAGCCACTGGGCAAAGATGGTTGCTGCCCCAAGGAGCCTATTTGAGGAAACACTTTGTTTGCCCTTGGTGACAAGAGCTCACTCTCCTCTTGTTACCTGTTTTCTTTATCATCTTGTTACATACTACTGACTTCTAGGGTAATTATTTTAAGAAACCCAAGAACATTTTATAACCCAGACCGGTATTTTCAAGTGTAAAATGAGAGAAAAATGATTCCTCATACTTGCCTACAAGCTGCACATTAACTGAACTGAATTTGCTACCAGTATTGTATTACCATCCTCACAGGCCAGGCAGAGACATGACTATAAAACTGATGAAGCATCAGGTGAGAAGGAAGAGGCTAGTTTCATCAGCCATGCTTTTGGCACTTTTCAATGAAATTCCCACAAGACAATCCTCAAAATTTATTTCAAGTTTCAGGCTGAGCAGTGCTCCAGAAAAGAGAAGCTTAAAGACTTCTGTGACAAGACCTTATGGGAGGGCCAGATCCAAGCTATGCTGACACATTTAAGTTTTAATTGGACTAAATAGAATGAGGAAAATTAAATAGATCAGACAGATTGTTTTTATTTTGAGAGATGTTTTGTAATGATGGCATTATGACTATTGCCATTGGTTTTCAGGGTAATGAACAGAAAATATAAAATCTAACTGTAACATAGTGTTTATCAGTATCTAGAATAGGGTTGTTAACTTTCTAATTGCACAAAACTGACCACCCTAGCCTCTCCCTTTCCCTGAGGCCCCACCCCCCTCTCACTACATCCCCCCTCCCTCGGTGGCTTGCTCTCTCCCACCCCCACTAAATTTCACTGGGGTGGGGCAGGGGACTGGGGTGAGGGAGGGGGTGAGGGCTCTAACTGCGGGTGCAGGCTCTGGGGTGGGGCCAGAATTGAGGGGTTCAGGGTGCGGTAGGGGGGATCCAGACAGTGGCAGGGAGTTGGGGTGTGGGAGGGCATGAAGGCTCCGGCTGGGGGTGCGAGCTCTGGGGTGGGGCTGGGGATGAGGGGTTTGGGGTGCAGGAGGGGGCTCCAGGCTGGGGGGTGGGGCTGAGGGATTTGGAATGTGGGAGGGGGCTGCTGGTTGAGGCAGGGGGTTAGGGTGCAGGAGGGGGTACAAGCTCTGGGCTGGGGGTGAGGGCTCTCGGGTGGGGCAGGGATGAGGGTTTCAGGATGTGGGCTCTGGGATGGGGCAGGGGGGTGAGGGCTCTGGCTGGGGGGTGCCTTCCCCCCACACCTAGGCGCCAAACCTGCTGGCCGCTTCTGGGGCACAGCGCGGTGCCAGGTCTGGTAGGAACTTGCCTGCCGCAGCACTGCCAACCAGACTTTTAACGGCCCAGTTGGCGGTGCTGACCAGAGCCACCAGGGTCCCTTTTCGACCGGGGTGTTCCAGTCAAAAACCGGACACCTGGCCACCCTAATCTAGAACCAGTGCAGCTTTTGAAATGGTCTTGGTAATAAATCTGTGAATGCATATTTGGAGCTAAAATAGCTGCATACCTCCAGCATCCAGGACAGAACTGATAACTTTAGATCCAAACCCAGTCCTCTATCACTTTAGTTAGGGGCTTGCATATTCTGTATAGGCCATTCCTCTAGAACAGTGGTTCTCAAACTTCTGTACTGGTGACCCCATTCACATAGCAAGCCTCTGAGTGCAACCCCCTTTATAAATTGAAATAACTTTTTTATATATTTAGCACCATTATAAATGCTGGAGGCAAAGCAGGGTTTGGGTTGAAAGCTGTCAGCTTGCAACCCCCCAGGTAATAACCTCATGACCCCCTGAGGGGTCCCAACCCCCAGTTTGAGAAGCCCTGCTCTAGAAGGGGACTTAAACATACATTAACTGATCCTGTCCAGCAGAGGGCAGCAATGGTAGGTATAAACACCATAGCCAATCTATTCCATGCTTTGACTCCTGCAGTCTCCTGAACAATAGCCTGCATTTCAACTCCTGCACTGAAGTTCTAAGTGGTCGGTGGCCCCTTTGACCAATGTGGGCCAGATTCTTACTCACAATGGGTAGCCCATCATTCCACGTACTTTGCCACTGACTTCACTTGGACTACTTGTGGAGTAAGGTACTATTTAGCATGAGTAAAGGTTCAGAATTTGACCCTGGGTAATTTGGGTGGGATTTGCAAAGGCACTCGGTACTGGCCTAATTTTGTTCCCCTTGAAGTCAATGGGAGTTTTACCATGTAAAAATTTAAATTTCTCTCATTAGGTATGAGAATTTGCTTCGATTTTCATGCTACACCTAGAAGGACCATCTCTGTCCTGCTCCTTAGAACTACCTCTGCTCCAGTCCAACCTTGTTGATTCTGATTTCTAGCCAGCTCATGGGTTACAGCTGTTTGGAAAAAGTACTCAAAAAGTAGAAGAGCAGCAGTCAAAAAATATCCTGCCTAGAGTAGAAAGATTCCTGCCAACTCTATGTGGAAATCTACCAACATTTGTTTTCACGAATTATTTGCACCAAGATGTTTCTTAGTTGATAACTGTCCAGATGGATCTCTCATTAAGTGTTTGTTTGTTGTTTAAACAAACAGTGAGCTAAATTTTGCCTTGACTTGCATCCTGTATAACACCACGGTAGCCAATACATATAACAAAGTGTATGTATTGTCCAGAGGGCACTTCACTTACCATTGATATGCAGCCACAGCTAGTGTGGAACACAATAACAACCTAATGCAACACATTCTTAGATGGAGAAAGACTCCTCCAAATTGAAGAAATTTAGACAGGAAGAATGTACTTAGCCAAGCTGGAATTTAGCCAGACTACTGATGTTTAGCATGGCTACTCATGTGAAAAATGCTTGGAATCTTTGATGAGTGCAGAGGTCAAGGCATCAGTTTTATGTCTTATCTTACAGAAGTAATATGTCACATCTTACAGAACAATGACCGCTAATATTATGCATGGGTGTCAGTTCTGTAATGATCCAGAGGGGAAGGGTGCCACCTATTTAATCACTCATATCACTTCCTGCAACATCCTAAGTTTTCTTGAAGGTCTTCTATCTAAGTAAATGTATATATCTTGAGTCATGCACTCCCCTGACTTACATCCCAAGCAGCTTTCTTGGACAGAGTTTTGATCCTGGAGGGTTGGGGCCCAGTGCCTTTGCACAGCTCTCCAGTCCCTTCCTCCCACCAGCCCCCAATAGCAGCACACTTCTACAGTCAAATAATTATCTAAAAAAATAATAGAGACTTAGGGATAATTTGATTGCTACAAACCTATGTATGACTTCATAATTTTTGCCATGCCTGCAATAGCTTTCTAGCACTCTTAGTCCTGGTCTACACTATAAACTTAGGTCAACATAAGCTGTGTTGTCGATTTAATAATGTATGTGTCTACACTACCGAATCCCTTCCACCAACCTAAGTGGCCTTTAAAGTCGACTTCTGTACTCCACTTCCGCGAGAGGCGTAGTGCTTGATTCAACATCCGCAGGTCAACATGGGGATAGTGTACATTACTGCGTTGTGTAATTCGAATGAATTGGCCTCCAGGAGGTGCTCCGCTGTGACTGCTCTGGAGAGCACTTTCAACTCCACTGCACGCCAAGTACACAGGAAACAGCTGTTCCCTTGTTAAAGCCCTGGGAACTTTTGAATGTTCATTTCCTGTTTGATCAGCGTGGAGAGCTCACCAGCACAGCTGATCATGGAGACTCAAGGCTGTAAACACGCTCCAGCATAGAGTACACAGGAGGTGGTGGATCTTATTGCTGGGTGGGGAGAAGAGTCTGTGCAGTCAAAGCTCTGATCCAGCAGAAGAAATGTTCACATCTATGCCAAGATTGTGCAGGGAATGGAGGAGAAGGGCAACACCATGGACACACAGCAGTGCCGCATGAAAACAAAGGAGCTTTGACAATCGTACCAGAAGACAAGGGAGGCGAACAGTCATTCTTGTTCTGCCCCACAGACATACCGCTTTTATGAGGAGCTGCATGCGATTCCCAGTGGCGACCCCACCACTACCCCAAAACACTCCGTGGATACCTCCCAGGAGCCCCGGCGACCTCCAGCAACAATGAGGAGGACATTGTTGACAAGGAGGAGAAGGCAGGCAAGCGGAGGATCCATTCTTCCCGACAGCCATGAACTGTTTCAACCCTGAAGCCCATCCCTTCACAGGACCAGTTGTGATGCTGAGCGTGATGCCGGGGAAGGCACCTCTGGTGAGTACACGTTTCCAATCAAACTGTAGGGATTACATGCTATTATTTTTTATGTTTAATCTGAACAAAAAAGTAAGTGTCATGGGTATCTGTGGCCATTCTAGCTATGCAGAGGGTGTGCGCTGAAAAAGACTGTTTATGTGCACGGGGATGGCCCAGGAATTCTCCAGGGAGATCTCGAGGAAGCTTTCAGGGAGGTGCTCTGCAATCCTTTGCAGAAGGTTTCTGGGAAGGGCTGCCTTATTTCAACCACCACAGTAGGACACTTTCCTGCTCTACTCCAGAACACAGTATTGCAACATAAGGACCAGGTCTGAACCCAGGTGTTTGCAGCATCTGCTCCCTTGCCACTTCTGTTATCCTCAGGAGAGTGATATCGCATAGGGTCACCTAGGGGAAACGGGGGGATGTTTTTAATGCTAGGCCTTCAACCACAAACAATTCAACAAGTAATCCACCCCCTGTTTGGTGAAATCTGGGTCACACAACCACACTTTTCCAAAAGTGCCATGGTTGTGGTTGGAAGGGATCACCATGTATGGCAAGCAGCATTGAAAAAAAAGCGGGTGGGTGGCTTCCTGTTTGTCTCCCTTCCCCTCAACCCAGTGCTACTGTTGTAAAAAACAAACTATTTGGGAGGCTTTACATTGGTGCCTGTCCTCAAGCACCATCCAGGTTGCTAGGGAAAAGGGGGCTTTTCTCAAGTTCCAACCTGTGATCCCAAGGATGTCATCACAAAAGCAGCAGCATACGACCTCTCGCCCATGCCTTGTGGCCTTACTCACCATGTCTGGAGCAGCAAACTGACTCTTGCAATAGCCAGCAGTTGTGATTATGTTGTGGCTTACAGTGAAGTGTATTGAGGGGGGGGTTATATAAAAAAATAATCTTGTACCAGAAACAATGTATGCACTGTCAATGCTACCCTTGTGCTTTGCATCCCTTGCAGCTGAAACCTTTTCCATTGGTGCATCCTCCACACCTGGACAGAGACTTTCCCAGATTAGAAGGCAGAGAAAGAAGACTCAGGAGGACACGTTCTGTGAGTTAATGCGCGCCTCAGAGAGTGACAAGATGGAGCTCAGTGCATGGAGGATTATACTGTCCAAGAACCTTGACATGGACAGGGAGGAAAGGAGAGCATGCAGGGAACAAGAGCATGCCACACAGGAAGAGATGCTGCGGATATGAAGGAGCAATCAGACATGTTGAGATGTCTGGCTGAGGTTCAAAAAAGGCAGCTGGAAGCTAGAGTCCCCCTGCAGCCTAGCTGAAACTGCTGCCATCATTGCCCGGTTCTACATCGTCCTCCTCCCCCAAAAGTCCTATTGGGGTCGGGGGGTTCGCTATCCCTTGCACTCAACACCAGGGGAGAGTACAAGGACCAGAAGGTGCCCATTCCCACACCTTTGATTGTTATTGCAGTGCATCTGTAAGCAAGCTTTCCTTGTTTCTCTCCCTACAGTGTTATCGCTCTTTTGCCCTAGGTTATCTTACTTTTCTTTGCTGTCTCTGTGTGTTTGTGAGCATAATAAAACTTAACAGATTGAGGAGAAAAGGCTTTTTATTCATCCAACACAAGGGGGTTGGTGGGGGTGGAGTTTACATGGGGAGAAAATTCAGTGGAGGGGACAGTTTGGTAAGGAACAACACAAATAAGTGTCACATTATTCTGGCTCATTGCTGAAAACTGCTTTTCAAAGCCTCACAGAGACACAGAGCCCTTTGATGTACTCTTCTTATTGCCCTGGTGTCTGGCTGCTCAAAATTGACTGCCAGGCAATCTACCTGAATCCCCCACCCCAGCAGAAACTTTTCTCCCTTTCATAATGACAGGTTTCAGAGTAACAGCCGTGTTAGTCTGTATTCGGAAAAAGAAAAGGAGTACTTGTGGCACCTTAGAGACTAATCAATTTATTTGAGCATAAGCTTTCGTGAGCTACAGCTCACTTCATCGGATGCATACTGTGGAAAATACAGAAGATGTTCTTATACATACAAACCATGAAAAAATGGGTGTTTACCACTACAAAAGGTTTTCTCTCCCCCCACCCCACTCTCCTGCTGGTAATAGCTTATCTAAAGTGATCACTCTCCTTACAATGTGTATGATAATCAAGTTGTGCCATTTCCAGCACAAATCCAAGTTTTCTCCCCCCCCCCCCCAACCTACTTTCCTGTTGGTAATAGCTTATCTAAAGTGATCACTCTCCTTACAATGTGTATAAGGTGGGCCATTTCCAGCACAAATCCAGGGTTTAACAAGAATATCTGAGGTACGGGGGCGTGGGGTAGGAAAAACAAGGGGAAATAGGTTACCTTGCATAATGACTTAGCCACTCCCAGTCTCTATTCAAAGCCTAAGTTAATTGTATCCAATTTGCAAATGAATTCCAATTCAACAGTCTCTCGCTGGAGTCTGGTTTTGAAGTTTTTCTGTTGTAATATCGCAACTTTCATGTCTGTAATCACGTGACCAGAGAGATTGAAGTGTTCTCCGACTGGTTTATGAATGTTATAATTCTTGACATCTGATTTGTGTCCATTTATTCTCTCAGACGTTTTTGTTAAACCCTGGATTTGTGCTGGAAATGGCTAGGAGAGTGATCACTTTAGATAAGCTATTACCAACAGGAGAGTGGGTTTGGGGGGGTGGGGGGAAGAAAACCTGGATTTGTGCTGGAAATGGGCCAACTTGATTATCACACACATTGTAAGGAGAGTGATCACTTTAGATAAGCTATTACCAGCAGGAGAGTGGGTTTGTGAGGGGAGAGAAAACCTTTTGTAGTGGTAAACACCCATTTTTTCATGGTTTGTATGTATAAGAACATCTTCTGTATTTTCCACAGTATGCATCCGATGAAGTGAGCTGTAGCTCACAAAAGTTTATGCTCAAATAAATTGGTTAGTCTCTAAGGTGCCACAAGTACTCCTGTTCTTTTTAATAGGGATATTGCTTTCACTGAGGTCTCACCTAGTAAGAAAACAATGCCAGCGACCTTTTAAATGTCCAAAGGCACATTCCACCACCATTCTGCACTTGCTCAGCCTATAGTTGAACTGGTCCTTACTGCGGTCCAGGCTGCCTGTGTACGGCTTCATGAGCAAGGAGTAGGCTGGGTCTCCCAGGATCACGATTGGCATTTCAACATCACCAATGGTTATTTTGCAGTCTGGAAAGAAAGTCCCTGCTTGCAGCTTTCTGAACAGACCTGTGTTCCTAAAGATGTGTGCGTCATGCACCTTTCCCGACCAGCCCACTTTAATGTCAGTGAAATGGCTCCTGTGATCCACCAGCGCTTGCAACACCATTGAGAAATACCCTTTTCAGTTTATGTACTCTTTGGCAAGATGGTCTGGTGCCAAGATAAGGATATGCATTCCGTCTATCGCCCCATTGCACTTAGGGAACCCCATCATGGCAAAACCATCCACTATGTCTTCTTAGCAGGAAGTCTTCTTAGCAGAAGTCTATTGATGGCCTTGCAAACTTGGATCACAGATCCCACGGTAGATTTACCCACTCTAAATTGATGTCCCACTGACTAGTAGCAGTCTGATGTTGCAAGCTTCCACAGAGCTGTCGCCACCCGCTTCTCCACTGTCAGAGCAGCTCTCATTTTGGCTGGAGAAAGCTCTTCACACAGTTCCTGGAAAGTGGTCTTCCACGTCTGAAAGTTCTGCAGCCACTGTTCATCATCCCATAGCTGCATAATGGTGCAGTCCCACCAATCAGTGCTGGTTTCTTGGGTCCAGAAATGGAGCTCAGCCATGTCAAGATGATGCGTAACTGTTGCCAGCAACTGCAAATTGCTCCACTCTATGTCTTCCAGTAGGGTTGCTTGTATGGCATCGCACTGTTCCGTGCAGTGGCTCCTGTGCCAGCTGTGTAAATACTGCAAGATAAGGCGCGAGGTTTTTGTAATGCTCACAGCAACGGTGTGCAGTTGAGTGGGGTCCATGCTTATCAGGCTATGGCATCCGTGTGGGTAACCCAGGCTTACCAAAAAAGTCACAAAAAAAGGTTTGGTTTGTTTGCCGTTGATTTCAGGGAGGTAAGTGCATCATGGGAGGCTGATGGCATGTTCACATAACTACCTGCACCAATGTTTTGGTCCCATAAGGCATTGCAGGTGTGAAAGTAGAATGAATCATATTGAAATTATAATTCATTAAAGAAATGCTACTTGAAGGGTTTGTTGAAATATGGTTGTCAGGGTGTGCACTTAGAGTTCTCACTCAGATGCACGGAGAAAAGAACCGCCCAGTGGCTTATTTCTCTGCCACTTTAGACCCTGTTGCCCAAGGCTTACCCCCCTGCCTGCGTGCTGTAGCTGCTGCGGCACGCCTAGTCGAAATGTCTGATTCCCTTGTTCTCCGCTCTCCTCTTACCCTCCTGGTCCCTCACTGACCTCGCCCTGCTCCAAGACTCTGCTCCAGAAACCGAGAGAGAATCCTGGGTTGCCCAGGGTTGCTCTCTACATCCCGATTCCTTTTGGCGCTCGCCTACTGGCGCCTTTGTAGCCCCCTTTTCACTCTACTCATCTCTGGCTGCCCTGCTACATGGTGTTTCGCGTGTCGGAAAGGAGGGGATGGTCTCTGCTGTAACAAAGACAGGATGGTGGGCCCCCCCATTTTAGCTCTTTTGCAGCCCGCCATTGTGCAGCCTGTACCATTTGCCAAAGCCATAATATTGGTAAACCTGTAAAAGTGGCCCAGGGGTTCCGGGGCCTGCCTCAAGCACCGTTCTTGCATTGGCAACTTGATTTTGTACAAATGCCTAAGTGTCAACAATATGAATTTATATTGGTTATGGTATGTTTATTCTCCGGCTGGATTGAAGCCTTTCCTTGTCGCAAGGCTGACTCACTGTCTGTTGCCAAATGTTTGTTAAATCATATTATGCCTGCCAAGGGAATTCCTGCTACTCTGTCCAGTGATCAGGGTACACATTTCACTGGACAACTTGTTCAACACCTGGACTGTATATTGCATATCAAACACCTGTTGCACTGTCCCTACCACCCACAGAGTGCAGGTGCAGTTGAAAGACGAAATGGTGTACTTAAGAATAAGCTTGCTAAAATTTGTGACTGTACAGGATTAAGCTGGCCAGTAGCCCTTATGGACATGAGATCCACTCCATCCCAAAGGCATAAATTAAGTCCCTTTCAAATTGTTATGGGACGCCCTATGCAAGCTATGACTACCATTACTCCCGTTCCAGATTTGAACTTGACTCACAGTGCGCTCCTTCAGTATTGCAAGGGATTAATGCAAGCTGTAAGTCACTTCCATTCACAGGTTCGAGTCACCTGGCCCACGGAACCCACCTCCGACGCTTGCCACAACCTCAAGCCAGGTGATTGGGTCTATGTACGGCGCCATCATCGAAAGCACGCCTTGGAGCCCCGGTGGAAGGGTCCTCATCAGGTACTGCTTACTACACAGATGGCTGTTAAACTAGCTGGCATCGCAGCGTGGATACATGCTTCACGGTGTAAGAAGGCACCATCCCCAGAGAACCAATCATCACCTCAGGACAACGCAGAGTCAATTTTGACTCCAGAAGAAGATGTAGAGGAACAGTCTGCAATGCCTTACAATCTACACTCTCGTAAGGGTTGCCAGAAGCAGACGACGAACAACAACAACAACAAAAAAGCAGTAGCGAGCCTAGCGCCTACTGCCCGGTGGGCATAAAACCGTGACTGTGGTTCCCTCAGCTGAGGTTGTCAGAACCAGAAGAGCCTTGCCTCCAACATGCGCCTCTGCCTGTTCCTCGGCTGCTGGTATCTTACGGTCTGGGGAGACCGCGATGACAATTCTTTTATCCAGCAGCAGATGTGGATAGCTCAGACCCTTAATATTTCTAATTGCTGGGTCTGCAGCCACATCCCAGCCCACTCTCAAACTGGTGTTCCTGTCCTGGCTATCCCACTCAAGTCCCCAGACCTCACTGGAGGGCCTCGTCGTTTAACAAAATATGGAACAGCAATGACACTTGGGAAGCGGTGGGAATAAATGCATCTAAATGGATAAGTGTGGTGGAGGGAAAAGGTCATTGGTGTTGGGTGTGTAATGGGACAGGGCTGGATCTGGGGAAAAGCCGTTGCCTTCAGCATATTGTGGCCAATGGTGTATGGGATTATTCAAACAAAACTAAAAAGTGGCAGGCCGGGTATGGAGATATGAATTTTTTTCTCAACCTGGGATCAAACAGAGAAATCAATCTCATGTTCCCCCTACAGTAATCTTAGTGAAAACAATACAATCTTTCAATGTCATGCAAATAACACCACTCCTCGTAAGGAGAATTACCCTGTACCTTTTGGGGGATACTCCTCCTCCTTTGCAAACACCTATATGACAAATGGGTGCAACTGACCCTTCCTGGCCTTAGTAGGCCATCACTGGGTGTGTGGGACCAGAGCTTATACCGCACTACCAGCTAATTGGTCAGGAATCTGTTATCCTGCCTGACTCTTCCCACAATTCCGAGTGCTAGGAACCTTCCCTCGAGAACGGCTCCGCAATTTCAGGCGAAAAAGAAGGGACTTAACGGATGCCCAATGGTATGTAAATAACATAAGCCCCTTAACCTGGGAAGAGGCCATAGGCGGTTCCTTAATACCATTAGGGGGAGTAATACACCATGCAAAAAGGCTCCTAAGGTTACAAGCAGTAGTTGAAATAACGACAAATGAACCCGGAGAAAGTTTAAGAACCCTGGCCAAAGAAACAGGGGCAATCCGACAGATGGCCCTCCAAAACCGTCAGGCATTGTACATAGTGCTGGCGGCAAAAGGAGGGACTTGTGCTCTCATTGGAAAAGACTGCTGTGTCTATATACCAGACAACACCAATGAGGTAATAGATCATGCTAGCCACTTAGAACAAATTGCATATCTTCCCCACGAAGAGCCAAGTTCTTTATGGAAGTGGCTAAGTAACCTCTTCAATTTCTCTGACATAGGAAACTGGTTGTTTCAGGGAGCCCTAACTCTCCTGTTTGGAATCCTAATAATTTTTGTATGTTTTCAGTTACTTTCCTGTTGTATCCAAAAGTGTGTCAGGCATGCTACACAGATAGCTGCCCCAAACCAGAGTGCTAATTTGATTATTTTAAATATCACTGATGAACAAAGAGATAAAGAACGATTGATATGTGGAACCCAGTCATTGTTGGTCATTGCGTAGCTTGACCAAAAGGAGGGATTGTGAAAGTAGAATGAATTATATTGAAATTATAATTCATTAAAGAAATGCTACTTGAAGGGTTTGTTGAAATATAGTTGTCAGGAAGAGAAACATTAAGGAGTGTGAGACAAAGGGTCCTCAAACTAATTAACTTAGAGCTCCTGCTGAGCTAGGAGATTGGTAAATGTTAGTATGCAAATAAGATATGTATGTATATTTGTCAGTTTCTGCTTTCTTTTGTCTCTTATGTTAAATTGGCTTTGGCTTAGCTGTATAAATAAGTTATCTTGAGCCTCAGAGAGGGGCTTACATGTGGGTGCATTAGCAAAGCGCTTTGCTAATAAACAGAGTGGTCTGACAAATGATGTGAGTCCTGAATCTGACTTTGACACAAGCCCAACCCAAAATTCCACTCAGCTACATGCACTGAGGAATGGCTACCCACAGGGCAGTGCTCTGTGCGTTGATGCAAGCCCTGCTAGTGAGGATGCACTCTGTTGACCCCGTGAGTGAAGTGTGGACACAGAAGATCGACTTGCTTAAATTGGAGGCTTGATGTCGACTTACGTGAAGTCAACTTAGCTTTGTAGTGTAGACATGGCCTCAGTTACCATGACTTTTACCTCATCTTTCCCAAGATTTAACATGACAATCCTATAGCTCTAGTCATGATGCTGAAAATGTTACTGATGCCAGAAAGTCATAAATATGATAGCAATGATTGGATCATATAAATATGAAAAGGAGACATTCCAAGTGTTTGTAAAATGAGTGCAATTTCACAAGAAGTTTGTACATGACATTTTACTCTTGTCCTGAAGAGTTATTCAAAATTGCATTTGTTACATCAACAACATAAAAAGGACCATTCTACCAGATTAGGTAGCAACACTTCTTTGTACATTTACAAGGGAAGAGGAAAGTATACAATGCTACTAAAACATAGTAACCATAACCTTAGCATTATCGTATCAAAATGTTATTGACTTGATTCATTTATATATGGGCAGAAGGAATCCATTTCTTTAAACCTTATAAATAGGGTTGGAAGGATTAGATTTTTATCAGTAAATGTCAGTCAATGGAGATTTCACCATACACACATACAAACCAACAAAAAATATTTCCACTGATAATAATTGAAAATTACAGACAGGCAAAGTAAGAAAAATGCTACTTTAGAACTTATTAAAGTTTGAGTTAAGGATATTTACTTTGTATATTTTGACATGTGATGTTGACAATTTGTATTTTAACAATTATAAAGCTTTTACTTTTTGAATCTCAACACCTACTGTCATTGACTAATTGTCTGACCCCTTCTACTAGCTGAAAACCCCATAATTTCCCATAACTGTGAAAATTTAAATGGATACAAATAGAAAAAGATGCTTAAAATGCACAATTTTGCACGACTGTGAAAACATAAATTGTTTTAAAATAAACATTGATAGTATTTTGTCAAAATTATAAAAAATAAAAACCAAATTCTGCCAAGTCTACTTGTAAATTAAATGAATACGCCAGGAACATTTTGTACCTTCCTCAGAATGAACTAGTTTCTGTCAGCATACACAGAATAATTTGGCTTTATAGGATGGAGAAACTGCCACTCAAGCTCAGAAACTATCTCTTCTGATGCCCCAGTGGCTGTTGCTTTTCGTGCTACTGTAGGTTTGAGAATGGAGTAAGGAACACACTCTGGCATTTGTAGTGGTCCCTTGCTCTCGAGTTCTGAGGGAGGCCACTCTGCCTCACTACACAGAGGGGAAAAATAATCTAGTGCGGAAGCTCTGGCCCTCTGGGCAGGGCAGAGCCTAAAGAGTCTGTTAATCCACTGCCTCTTGTCTGGGGCAGGTGGAAAATGCCCAGCTATACTGGGGCTCTGGCCTTCTGGGCGGAGCAGAGCACAAACAGTCTTTAGCCCACAGCCTCCAGGCTCGGGGAGACAGTAATCAACAGTCTATAGGTACAGGCCTCTCAGTGCAGCCACCCCAGGTGTGGGATGGCAGGGGGAGGGAGATCCAGAGGGACCCGGGCTTTTACTCAGTGGCGGGCAGTCTCACCACTGGGTCACTAGGGAAAGCCAGTGAACCACGCTGCCTCACTTCTCAGCAGTGCAACTGGCTCAAGGTCCGGCTCTCCTGGGCTACTTCCTACCCCACTTAGTCACGGAGGCTCCGTTAAGTGGGGGCTTGGTCTCATCACCTCACAGTGAAGCAGCAGCCACTGCAGTCCCTCCTCGGGGTCCTCATGTCTCCTCTGACCGCAAGGTGTTGGTCCATGCGGGAGCTGATTCAGGATCCTGGAGAGGATTCTACTTAGGGTTGCCAACTTTCTACTCGCACAAAACTGAACACCCTTGCCCCGCCCCCACCCTGCCCCTTCTCCGAGCACCCCCTCCCCGCTCACTCTATCCCCTCTCCCATTGTCGCTTGCTCTCCCCACATTCACTCACTTGCTCATTTTCACTGGGCTGGCTCAGGGGGTTGGGGTGAGGGAGGGGGTGATGGCTCCAGCTGGGGGAGCAGGCTCTGGGTGGGGCCAGAAATGAGGAGTTCAGGGTGCAGGAGGGGGCTATGGGTTGAGGCAGTGGGTTGGAATGTGGGAGGGGGTGAGGGCTCTGGCTGGGGGGGTGCAGGCTCTGGTGTGAGGCCAGGGATGAGGGATTTGGGGTGCAGCAGGGGGCTCTGGGCTGGGGTAGAGGGTTGGAATACAGGGGTGTGTGAGGGCTCCAGCTGGGGGTGCAGACTCTGGGGTGGGGCTGGGGATGAAGGATTTGGGGTGTAGGAGGGGCTCCGGGCTGGGACCGAGGGGTTTGGAGGGTGGGAGGGGGACCAGGGCTGGGGCAGGGGTAGGCGCACAAGAGGGGGTCGGGGTGAAGGCTCTGGGCAGCGCTTACCTCAGGCAGCTCCTGGAAGCAGCGGCATATCCCCGCTCCTGCTCCTACATGTAGGTGTGGCCAGGCAGCTCTGTGTGCTGCCCCGTCCTCAGGCGCCGCCCCTGCAGCTCCCATTGGCCATGGTTCCTAGCCAATGGGAACTGAGGAGCTGGCACTTGGGGTGGGGGCAGTGTGTAGAGCCCCCTGGCTGCCCCTATGCGTAGGTGTCAGAGTTGAGATATGCTACTGCTTCTGGGAGCCACGTGGGGCTATGCCAGGCAGGGAGTCTGCCTTAGCCCTGCTGCGCCACCAACCGGACTTTTAATGGCCTGGTCAGCAGTGCTGACTGGAGCCGCCAGGGTCCCTTTTTGACTGGACGTTCCGATCAAAAACCGGACACCTGGCAACCCTAACTCCGCTCCCTGGAAGAGGCGTCTGCCCCACACATGGCCCAGCCCCAACTGCTCCAAGGCTCTCCTTTTGTACTTCCCATCCTGCCCTCATACTTCCAGCAAGGGGGGGCAGGATGGATTTGGCTGTGCACACCAGGCAGAGTGTAGTGGTCCCTCATTCTCCAGTTCTGAGGGAGGCCACTCCACCTTGCTACACATACCATAAGTTAAAATAAGGTAAATCAAGTTTAGGCCACAAAAGAAAGACAGTGACTCTACATTGCCAGCAATGAGTTACAGCAGCAGAGTTATGGAAGGGAACACTTGTTGGATCATATTAAAGAAGTTCTGTATTAATATCACAAATGAGTTTGATTCTCCAGAGTTTAAATTCCAGGGTATTACTAATTAAGAGGTCTCTTGGTTTTTGGTACTGTTTCTCTCCCTCTATGTGTGAAACTTGCAAGCTGCTAATTGCGTTAGTACATTCTAAGACAGAGTCTGTTCTCAAAGCAATTCACAGAGAGAGAGACTCAAAGCAATACTCTAACAACAGAAACAGCACCCAGAGACTCCCCGCCCTTTTGTTGTATTAACAATTGTGATTAAAATAGAGATAGAGGATGTATGTGGATGGATGCTTGGTGTGGATAATAACTGAATGATCAGGGAGGTGCCAGCCTAAGAATCCAGTGTCCATCGGCTGAAGAAGGCATCAAGTGGAAATAACCAGACGACCCCCCCGGAGGGCAGGCTGGAATCCACCCAACAGCCTCAAGGATGGGAGAACCAAAGAACAAGATAACATCTTGGAGCCGTCAGGAATGTGCTATCTGCTGATTGATTCAGCAACAGCATGATGAAGCAATTCCCATAGACTGGCATAGGAAGAAATTCCTATAAAAATAGACTCTAAAAAGTGAGAACTTTGGGGTCTGATTCTGCAAACCAACTTCCAGGAGCATCAGATGAGCATCTGACAAGGCCCTGCTCCCTCCTCATGTCCAGGCCACCTGGCCAGTGGCTTGGCATGAGCAACTCTAAGGCTGGTAACTATGATAACAACCTTGCAGAACCTGTGTGTGTGGGTGTGTATGTGTGTGTGTGTGTGTTTGTATGAATGAATGTGTGAATAAATATGAGATTGAATGGAATGTTATAGCTATAACTAACTGTTTACTATGATTCTTTCTGTATTCACAATAAATGTGGTATTTTGCCTTTTTCCCTTTAATAAGATCCTGCTGGTTTTTATTTTATTGGTACAACACACTTGAATGTTAAGATGCACATGATCGTGCTGTATAAGGGGAAACCAAAACTTGCACTCACTCCCTGATCTTTAAGAGCAGAATTTTACTCAAGATATGATTAATGAAAAAAAAGAAAAATGCTATCTGGTTCACAAGATTGGTTGATTCCATTTTAGTGGCTCTTCCAGGCTTCCAGCAGAAGATAAAGCACTTTTAAAAAGGAGTAGATGATAATCTTAGTGTCCAACTTCCCTCTTTCAACATAATATTTTAGAGCCCAGGACTGTACGTGAGCTATCAGTGTGCACATCATGGTTGCTTTCATTTGTCCTCATTGCAGCACCAGTATCTGCTGCAACTCATTGCTTTGTAAAGCACTTTAGGAAACATGGCTTGGAAAAGAAAACATATACAACTGAATTCAATTCTGTTCCAAAACATTGAGAATACCTAGACAATGTCTCTACCCACATTGCTTAAGAACTATGATTGAAAAAGGATTTCTAATCTGTCCATTTCCTAGTTTTTAAAACTGCTTTAGGATAGGTCCCAATTTTTGGTTGGGTACAGTGTCTTTTAGTAAGCAGATGTAACTATCCATGTTACATGTTAATAAAGTGGAATACCTTACCAATGGTCTATAAAAATTGGTGTATAGGTATAGTCAGATATAATATGACTTTGGGGTGGCTACATTGCAAATTGAGTTATGCAGATCCCAACCAAGTACCTTCTTACGTAAGGCAATAATTATCTAATTTAATAGTCAACTTTTAAATACTTTATATCATGTAATAAATAAGATATGCCAGAATGTTGTCTTGAGTTACACCACTGTGGAGCACAACTGATAATAATTATTAATAATAATACAGTAAGAATTGGAGATCATACAACACGTGACAGATGTGTAGTCATGTTCCTTAGTGCACTACTGGAAAGAGCTCAGATACCACAGTGCTAACCATGATAGAAGTACCTATATAGACTAGCTCTTTGGGTGGGAGGCTATAGAAGGGAAAAGTGCTTTTACAAGCACTGGCCAAAGGAACTTTTCTAAGGGTTTGAGCACATTTTCAAAGTGGAAAAACTGTGATGGTTGTCAGGGGAACAGTTTAGGGTGGCTGAGAGTGTTGGAAGAGAAGGGAAAGGCCTTGGTAGCTGAGGAGAAAGTGGTGCCCAGCCTGCCCCTTCCTATTCCCAGCCAAGAGCACCTTATACTCACTTGCTTCTCTCCCCTCACAATAAAACTGGGACAAGTTACAATAAATGAATGGCAGAAAACAGCATTTATCTGATGCTTCCTGTTTAGTCTTTTCTGTTAATACCCTTTACTGTATTTTCTATCCTTCTCCCTCTGTTCCCCTCCATCTCACACATGGCTTCCCAATTTCTCCTTCCACCAGCAGGTCTCTTTTCAGACCCCTGAAGTACAGGATTTACCATCCTGGGGGCAGCTGGAGAGAAGGAAACCCTGAGCAATGTCTTCAACCCCTGCAGGGGCTTGATCTGTAAATGCAGACAGGTGGGAGTGAGAAACTGTTCTGGCAAAAGTTCCTGGTTTTATCAGTTGCTCAGGAAACCCCCTGTCAAATGTGGTGGCTGCTAGGAAACCGAGGGAAAGGGCTTCAGAGTCTTAAGCTGTAAAACTTGAAATGCAGCCTTGTGAGTGCCACTGCATGTGAGGAGTGATGATACAGAATGGCAAAGGATTCAGAACTGCTTATCCTAGAGGGTAGAATAAGCCTACAAGAAGTCTGCTCTTCAGCTTGGAGATAAACAAAGAGTTTTCAAATTGTTTTTCCTTCTATAAGGAAAAGCATTTTAAAAATTCTTTACCTTCCAATATTGTTTCCTCACTAAAAGCAGTTTCCATCTTCAATTTGTAGATTGTGAACAATTTCTCCCATAAAATGTATTACAAAACCTGAAGAATAAGTCCCAAAGGGCTCCTTGTGGCTCTTAGTTTTGCATGAGTGGTACAAACTGTTCAGAAAAGTCCCTTAGAGGTGAATGTCCTGTCTGAACAATTGGTTCTTTTCTGTTCAGGAGCTTATGCAATGCTCATCCTTGTGGTATCTGAGCACCTTTTCTTCTTTTGGGAACAGACTGTATCTTTTAAATTAGTCCATATTTGTTGCAAAGAAATTTTCATGCTTCGCTGAATTATAACTTTTTTAAACAATCCAAAGTATTGATCTCTTGATAAAGTGCCTACTACTTTAATAAATAGTCTTGGATCATTAAAGTAAAACAATGGTATTACCTATGTCTACCAGAAGGTGGAGAAGTGTTTGTTTACTGTCCCCTCTCCTAAGCTTGACTTTCACCTTGATCAGTACAGATAAATATACTACTTCTGAGGGAATTCTGCGTCAAAACATTAAAGATTCTGCACATAAAATTTTAAAATTCTGCAAATTTGATTTGTCAAAATAACACTATATAATCACACCAGTTTCAGTTATCTTGAAATGTAACCATGAAAAATGATGTCAGAGAAATGGAAGATGCTGGGGTCTTCCAGAGATCCCATGCAAGTTTACGTATAAAAATAATTATTTGCAAGGTATTGATTCTCTGCATGGTACTGATAAGCATGTGTGTGATGATCATCCAGTGAACCTGAAACTATAAACGAGTTAGAAGATCACACATATTCCACAGATCATCAACAGCAGAGGCGCTATCTTTCTGAGTTGCCGGGGGGGGGGGTGCTAGACCCTGCTCCGCCCCCAGGCCCTGCTCCCACTCCACCCCTTCCCCCAAGTCCCACCCCCACCCTGCCTCTTCTCTCCCTCGCTCCTCCTCCTTCCTCCCCAGCGCCTCCTGCATGCCGCTGAACAGCTGATCCACAGTGGACGGGAGGTGCTAGGAGGGAGGAGGAGCAGCTAACTGGGAGGGCTGCCAGCACCCACTATTTTTTATCTCTGAGTGCTCCAGCCCCAGAGCATCCACGGAGTTGGTGCCTATGATCAACAGTGCAGGGGGATTCTGGAGCCTCTACAAACACATTACAGTTGATACTAAACTGGGAGGAGTGGTAGATACGCTGGAGGGGAGGGATAGGATACAGAAGGACCTAGACCAATTGGAAGATTGGGCCAAAAGGAATCTGATGAGGTTCAATAAGGATAAGTGCAGGGTCCTGCACTTAGGACGGAAGAACCCAATGCACAGCTACAGACTAGGGACCGAATGGCTAGGCAGCAGTTCTGCGGAAAAGGACCTAGGGGTGACAGTGGACGAGAAGCTGGATATGAGTCAGCAGTGTGCCCTTGTTGCCAAGAAGGCCAATGGCATTTTGGGATGTATAAGTAGGGGCATAGCGAGCAGATCGAGGGACGTGATCGTTCCCCTCTATTCGACATTGGTGAGGCCTCATCTGGAGTACTGTGTCCAGTTTTGGGCCCCACACTTCAAGAAGGATGTGGATAAATTGGAGAGAGTCCAGCGAAGGGCAACAAAAATGATTAGGGGACTGGAACACATGAGTTATGAGGAGAGGCTGAGGGAGCTGGGATTGTTTAGCCTGCAGAAGAGAAGAATGAGGGGGGATTTGATAGCTGCTTTCAACTACCTGAAAGGGGGTTCCAAAGAGGATGGCTCTAGACTGTTCTCAATGGTAGCAGATGACAGAACGAGGAGTAATGGTCTCAAGTTGCAGTGGGGGAGGTTTAGATTGGATATTAGGAAAAACTTTTTCACTAAGAGGGTGGTGAAACACTGGAATGCGTTACCTAGGGAGGTGGTAGAATCTCCTTCCTTAGAGGTTTTTAAGGTCAGGCTTGACAAAGCCCTGGCTGGGATGATTTAACTGGGAATTGGTCCTGCTTTGAGCAGGGGGTTGGACTAGATGACCTTCTGGGGTCCCTTCCAACCCTGATATTCTATGATTCTATGATTCTACCTTAAATCCCTAAAAGTTACTATACAAGTAATGCTATGACAGATATAGCCACTTGGATAAGGGAGGGAAAAGATGACCTGAAAAGTTTGGAAAGAAGAAATTAAGAAATACAGGATTACTGAAAGAGTTTCACAACCATGGTGAGAAGTCCTGTTTAAAATGGAGATAAGACTTCAAACACTTTGATAAGGAGCTCAAAGAATGCATACCAAAAAAAAAAAAAAAAAAATGTTGCAAACCTTCAGAGTTGAACAATTTGCAGCCTTCAGAAATGGCACCAATGTAGTCAATACCAACTGTCAGAGCAGGAGTAGAGTTCTAAAAAAAGACCAATGAAAAGAAATGGCAGTGGATGCAATGGTGCTTGCAGTGTATTAGCTGGAGAATAACCATCTCAATCAATTTTAACAGGCATATTATGGAGTAGGAAACTGATTTTAAAAAGCCATTTTCATGTATGATGAAATCAGTAATACAGATGACATTTCCATTTTCATATTTATTGTACTCCTGGGAGAACTTTGTACCACTGCACATGCACAGAATTTATGTCTCCTGCAGATTTCTGATGTGGAAGCAAAGGGAAGTCACAATAACGGTCATGCGACCCTCCACAACACTATATTTCAGGTGCCCAGAGCAGCCATCAGAGAGGTAAATCACTGTGGGGCAGGGGGCAGGACTGGGGAAGACCTGGCTCCCTACCCTGTGCCAGGCTCAGCTGCTAGGCTGGGCTGGGGAGGATGGGACTTCCTCTTCCCCTGCACGGCATCCAGGGCTGTGTCAGCCCCACCCTCAGATTTCTCCCTGCTGCAGGAAGCTCTGCAAACTACCCTCCCACCCCTGCTTCCTGCAACCATCGCACCTCAGCTGCAGGGGGAGGGAACCCACTACAGGGAGCTGCTCCCCACCACCCAATCCCCATGCATCCTGATCCCCCCATACCCAGACCCTCCCGCCGAGCCTCCCCCCTCCCCCCCCGCCGATAAGCCCCACTCCCCCTGCAGCTGAACCACCCCAATGAGCCACCTGCACCCGGATCCCCATCCCACTGGGCCCCACTCCCACAGCATCTGGACCCACCCTTGGGCCCCCCATACCTAGACCCCCCTGCTGAGCTCTATCCACCCTACATCAAGACCCTCCTGCTGAGCCCCAAACACCTTCACCTGGACCCTCCTGCAGAGTCCCATTACCGTTGCATCCAGAACCACCCAACAAGCCCCTGTGCATCCAGATCCCCCCTACACCCAGATCCCACACTGAGCCACCTGCAACCAGATTGCGCTACACAGAACCCTCAACCCACACCAGGATCACCACACACTAAGCCCCTCCCCACTTGGATCATGCCTTGCTGAGCCTGCCTGCCTGCACCTGGTGCACCTGGCACAGATGTGGGGGCGGGGGGGGGGGGGTTGCTCCTGGAGCAGGCCCAATCCTTGCACTGTGTCAGGGTTGAATGCAGCCTCACCACTGAGTTCATGTCCTGCGTGGGGGGAGCTGCACAGTGATCTCCCACCTCTGTGCAGCCAGTGGCCTGTGCTCCCAAATGCCATGCTGGAGCCTCCACATTTATTTGATAAATAAAATTTTCAGAATTTTGCAGAATTTTTAATTATGTGCATACTTTTTAATTTTTTTGGCACATAATTTTTGGGGGGGGGCACAGAATGCCTTCAGGAGTAGACATTAAAGACTCTGGTGCTTGTGCCCAGTTGTCTACATTTACTGTACAAGATGTTTATGGTTCCAGAACTTATGCTGAAAAAATGGTACTTGTGACTCCCCTTTGATCCTATCCGTCAAGATTATGTTACCGCAACATGCTGTCTCAATGGCAGTTAGTTATAAGAAGCGCAGTATTCTAATAAACCTATTTGGTGCCAGCACTCTGCAACAGAAAACCTGGTGATTCTGAAAGCCCAAGATGAGAGAAAGGATTAGGGACTATAATTATGAAGCTGATCCTGTAGTAGGCTTGTTTGGAAAATACTCAGTTAGATTGTCTTGTCTGGTTGGTTTTTTTTTGTTTTTTGTTTTGAAAACTATGAGTATAAAAGTTGTGCATGACCCAGCTTTAGAGGTGTGGGGGGGGGTAAAGTTAAAAAATAATAAAACAATCGTTATTGAATATTGCTTTAACGAGTAGTTTTGTACCATAACTAAATTTGTCCACTTTTAATAAAATTAGTTAAATGATTTTCTGTTCCAAGCTCAGTGTTTTCTTTATCAATACAATCCCTATATTTTTGGAGAGGTTGCAGGGTTTTAGGTATAACAGCTTCCCAGAATGGCACAGGCCCTGCTTACTTGGAGCTGGTGTACTTAGTCACAGCCTTGGTGACCTCAGACACAGCATGGTTAGCCAACTCCCTGGGCACCAGCTGGCGCACGGCGGTCTGGATCTCCCGAGCGGTGATGTTGGAGCGCTTGTTATAATGTACCAGGCGGGACGCCTCCCCAGCAATACGCTCGAAGATATAATTGATGAAGGAATTCATGATGCCCATGGCCTTAGAAGAGATGCCGGTGTCGGGGTGAACCTGCTTCAGCACCTTGTAGACATCAATGGAGTAACTCTCCTTCCAGGTCTTGCGGCGCTTCTTTTATCCTTTCTTCTGGGTCTTGGTCACTGCTTTCTTGGAGCCCTTTTTAGGCGTGGGAGAGGACTTCGCTGGCTCAGGCATCCTGAAGACTACAAGGAACCCACAAAACACACTGCAGGGGCCTAAAACCTGGCCAGACCCAGAGTTGTCTCTGCCCATGTAAAGTGATCAAATGCTCAAGAATTCAAAAATGAAGAGAAAAGCAATATTAGTTATTTCTAAAGATATTTGTTAATCATTCAACATCAAAACTCAAAGCACACCAAATTAAACAGACCATTAGTAAAAGATGCATTCTGTCTTTGGAATAAGCTGGCAACAAAATGAGCCAAAAACCTGCCAGATGAGATCAGCGATATTAATAAAACGACTGGAACTTGGAAAATGGCTTTTTGATGAAGTGATTGATCATTCTACACTTCACTTTATTTATCACAGATAGTTATACAGAGTTTGGCATGTCATAGTTACCCATACAAGAATACTGCAGAACAGAGATATTTTTATAGCTCTTTCAGACAGAAAATTGCTCTCAACAAGACCATTCTTCTGGTTTCATTTAACACAAGATAAGTAATCATTACTGATTCCATGAAACAGCAAGAAAGGGCAAAAGGAAATGGTAAAATACTGTTGTGTTTTGTAGCTGCACGTATCTTCCAACAGTGATGAAGGGCAAAGTTCCTTTTGAGAATATACAGTTCAGTAAAATAATCCACACGACTATGATATACACAGTTTTAAATGGTTTCAGAGTAACAGCCGTGTTAGTCTGTATTCGCAAAAAGAAAAGGAGTACTTGTGGCAACTTAGAGACTAACCAATTTATTTGAGCATGAGCTTTCATGAGCTACAGCTCACTTCATCCGATGAAGTGAGCTGTAGCTCATGCTCAAATAAATTGGTTAGTCTCTAATGAAGTGAGCTGTAGCTCATGAAAGCTCATGCTCAAATAAATTGGTTAGTCTCTAAGGTGCCACAAGTACTCCTTTTCTTTTTACAGTTTTAAATGTAAGTCCACTCAGAATGTATGACCCTCTCACAGACATTATATTACTTCTCTCTCTCCTGTAACTAATACCTCTTCTCCGCAGCACTTGTGCAAGGGGGGGGGGGCACATGAAACTGGAGTTTTAGCCCTTTCACACTGGGAGACAATCTATGTCCCTATCCCTGTTTATAAATATTGTTGCTCCTTGGCCTGAATGATTTAGCCAATAATCAGGGCCTTGCTAGGTTGTTCCTGTTAGGAAGAGACATTGATAATATGATTCAGGTATGTCTTTGGTATAATCATGTTTATTTACAAAGCTCTGTTCCTCTAAACACAGTAGGAACAAACAACAGCAGGCAATTTTGTTGCTGACAATTTCCAAGCCTGCCTTTCCAGACAGTCCTGTGCCCCAAGAAGCTCAGTCACTGCTCCCTCTCAGGGCCACAGGTATGTCTACTTCTCTGGCTTTCTGCTTGCTTTCCCTGACTTTTTTCCTGGCTTTCTGGTTGCTTTGGGTGGGATCCACAAAGGCACTTAGGTGTTGCAACCAGAGGAACCACTTGGGGTCTCACACCAGGGGTGCGTGTGTGAAGTTAAAATAATTTATTGAATGTTTCATGAAATTTTACCCAACAGCATCGGCTATGCAAGCTAACTAAAACAGCAATTCTGAAGTCTATGAAGACCCAGGGGTTCTTGTGCGCACCACGGCCCCCAGCCTGCCTGCCCCAGCCTCTCAGCCACAGAAGGGAACAGCAGCAGGATTTTCTTTTTCCAAATCAACCTATGAAAAAGGACTCACATACAACTCTTTGTAGGATCAGGGGCTGTCTAAGGCAACAGTGTCCAATAGAAATTCGATGCTAGCCACACTTGTGGTTTTGAATTTTTCTTATTAGCTGCATTATAAAAAAGCCACATGCATTAGCCACAATTCAATAGCCTATTAGCCACATGTGGCTAGTAGCGAACGTATTGGACACGACTGGTCTAAGGAATTCACACAAAAATAATAAACATGGTCCTGATTCCACAAGCACCTAAGCCAGGGGTGGGCAAACTTTTTGGCTCGAGGGTCACATCTGGGAATTGAAATTGTATGGCAGGCCATGAATGCTCATGAAATTGGGGTTGGAGTGCGGGAGGGGGTGTGGGCTCTCGGTTGGGACCAGAAATGAGGAGTTCAGGGTGTGGGAGGGGTTTCCGGGCTGGGGTGGGGGTTGGGATGCAGGAAGGGGTGCTGGCTCCAGCTAGGTGTGCGGGCTCTGGGGAGGGGCTGGGGATGAGAGGTTTGGGGTGCAGAAGGGTGCTCTGGGCTGGGATCAAGGGGTCTGGAGGGTGGGAGAGGGATCAGGGCTGGCGAAGGAGGTTGGCGCATGGAGAGAGGCTCAGAGGAGCAGGCTCCAAGCGACGCTTACCTCAAGCGGCTCCTGGAAGCAGCAGCATGTCCCTTCTCCGGCTCCTACACAGAGGCATGGACAGCTGGTTCTGCACACTGCCCTGTCTCCAGGCACCACCCCTGCAGCTCCCATTTGAACGCTGGAGGGGGCCATTGGAGCAGGGCCTTTGGACCAGGATTGCACAGGAGCCGGAGCAGGGCCATGCTGCCCCTGACCCTGCACCCCGGCTGGAGCGCTGGAGCAGGGCAAGCCCCAGATCTCAGTCCCCAGCAGAAGCTCGTGGGCCAGCTTAAAATGGCTTAAGCGTTTAAGCCCTGGTCTACACTAGGACTTTAGGTCGAATTTAGCAGCGTTAAATCGATTTAAACCTGCACCCGTCCACACAGTGAAGCCCTTTAATTCGACTTAAAGGGCTCTTAAAATCGATTTCCTTACTCCACCCCTGACAAGTGGATTAGCGCTTAAATCGACGTTCCCAGCTCGAATTTGGGGTACTGTGGACACAATTCGATGGTATTGGCCTCCGGGAGCTATCCCAGAGTGCTCCATTCTGACCGCTCTGGGCAGCACTCTCAACTCAGATGCACTGGCCAGGTAGACAGGAAAAGAACCGCGAACTTTTGAATCTCATTTCCTGTTTGGCCAGCGTGGCAAGCTGCAGGTGACCATGCAGAGCTCATCAGCACAGGTGACCATGATGGAGTCCCAGAATCGCAAAAGAGCTCCAGCATGGACCGAACGGGAGGTACGGGATCTGATCGCTGTTTGGGGAGAGGAATCCGTGCTATCAGAACTCCGTTCCAGTTTTCGAAATGCCAAAACCTTTGTGAAAATCTCCCAGGGCATGAAGGACAGAGGCCGTAACAGGGACCCGAAGCAGTGCCGCGTGAAACTGAAGGAGCTGAGGCAAGCCTACCAGAAAACCAGAGAGGCGAACAGCCGCTCTGGGTCAGAGCCCCAAACATGCCGCTTCTATGATGAGCTGCATGCCATTTTAGGGGGTTCAGCCACCACTACCCCAGCCGTGTTGTTTGACTCCTTCAATGGAGATGGAGGCAATACGGAAGCAGGTTTTGGGGACGAAGAAGATGAGGAGGAGGAGGAGGAGGTTGTAGATGGCTCACAGCAAGCAAGCGGAGAAACCGGTTTTCCCGACAGCCAGGAACTGTTTCTCACCCTAGACCTGGAGCCAGTACCCCCCGAACCCACCCAAGGCTGCCTCCTGGACCCAGCAGGCGGAGAAGGGACCTCTGGTGAGTGTACCTTTTAAAATGCTATACATGGTTTAAAAGCAAGCATGTGAAAGGATTACTTTGCCCTGGCATTTGCGGTTCTCCTACATGTAGTCCTAAAGCCTTTGCAAAAGGTTTCTGGGGAGGGCAGCCTTATTTCGTCCTTCATGGTAGGACACTTTTATCACTCCAGGCCAGTAACACATACTCGGGAATCACTGTAGAAAAAAGCATTGCAGTGTATGTTTGCTGGCATTCAACCAAAATCCGTTCTTTCTCTCTCTGTGTTATCCTCAGGAGAGTGAGATATAATTCATGGTCACCTGGTTGAAATAGGGTGCTTTTCTTCAGGGACACATTCCTGCTGGGCTGTTTGCCTGTGGCTGAACAGAAATGTTCCCTGCTGTTAGCCACGGGGAGGGGGGAGGGTTGAGGGGGTAGTCACGCGGTGGGAGGAGGCAAAATGCGACCTTGTAACGAAAGCACATGTGCTATGTATGTAATGTTAACAGCAAGGTTTACCCTGAAAGAGTGTAGCCACTGTTTTATAAAATGTGTGTTTTTAAATACCGCTGTCCCTTTTTTTTTCTCCACCAGCTGGATGTGTTTCAATGATCACAGGATCTTCTCCTTCCCAGAGGCTAGTGAAGCTTAGAAAGAAAAAAAAACGCACTCGAGATGAAATGTTCTCCGAGCTAATGCTGTCCTCCCACACTGACAGAGCACAGACGAATGCGTGGAGGCAAATAATGTCAGAGTGCAGGAAAGCACAAAATGACCGGGAGGAGAGGTGGAGGGCTGAAGAGAGTAAGTGGCGGGCTGAAGAGAGTAAGTGGCGGGCAGAAGACAGGGCTGAAGCTCAAATGTCGCGGCAGCGTGATGAGAGAAGGCAGGATTCAATGCTGAGGCTGCTGCAGGACCAAACCAGAATGCTCCAGTGTATGGTTGAGCTGCAGCAAAGGCAGCTGGAGCACAGACTGCCACTGCTGCCCCTCTGTAACCAACCGCCCTCCTCCCCAAGTTCCATAGCCTCCACACCCAGACGCCCAAGAACGCGGTGGGGGGGCCTCCGGCCAACCAGCGACTCCACAACAGAGGATTGCCCAAAAAAAAGAAGGCTGTCATTCAATAAATTTTAAAGTTGTAAACTTTTAAAGTGCTGTGCTTAATGTGCTGTGTGGCATTTTCCTTCCCTCCTCCACCACCCCTCCTGGGATACCTTGGTAGTCATCCCCCTATTTGTGTGATGAATGAATAACGAATGCATGACTGTGAAGCAGCAATGACTTTATTGCCTCTGCAAGCGGTGATTAAAGGGAGGAGGGGAGGGTGGTTAGCTTACAGGGAAGTAGAGTGAACCAAGGGGCGGGGGGTTTCATCAGGGAGAAACAAACAGAACTTTCACACTGTAGCCTGGCCAGTCATGAAACTGGTTTTCAAAGCTTCTCTGATGCGTACCGCGCCCTCCTGAGCTCTTCTAACCGCCCTGGTGTCTGGCTGCGCGTAACCAGCAGCCAGGCGATTTGCCTCAATCTCCCACCCCGCCATAAACGTCTCCCCCTTACTCTCACAGATATTGTGGAGCACACAGCAAGCAGTAATAACAGTGGGAATATTGGTTTCGCTGAGGTCTAAGCGAGTCAGTAAACTGCGCCAGCGCGCCTTTAAACGTCCAAATGCACATTCTACCACCATTCTGCACTTGCTCAGCCTGTAGTTGAACAGCTCCTGACCACTGTCCAGGCTGCCTGTGTACGGCTTCATGAGCCATGGCATTAAGGGGTAGGCTGGGTCCCCAAGGATACATATAGGCATTTCAACATCCCCAACAGTTATTTTCTGGTCTGGGAAGAAAGTCCCTTCCTGCAGCTTTTGAAACAGACCAGAGTTCCTGAAGATGCGAGCGTCATGCACCTTTCCCGGCCATCCCACGTTGATGTTGGTGAAACGTCCCTTGTGATCCACCAGAGCTTGCAGCACTATCGAAAAGTACCCCTTGCGGTTTATGTACTCGCCGGCTTGGTGCTCTGGTGCCAAGATAGGGATATGGGTTCCGTCTATAGCCCCACCACAGTTAGGGAATCCCATTGCAGCAAAGCCATCCACTATGACCTGCACATTTCCCAGGGTCACTACCCTTGATATCAGCAGATCTTTGATTGCGTGAGCTACTTGCATCACAGCAGCCCCCACAGTAGATTTGCCCACTCCAAATTGATTCCCAACTGACCGGTAGCTGTCTGGCGTTGCAAGCTTCCACAGGGCTATCGCCACTCGCTTCTCAACTGTGAGGGCTGCTCTCATCCTGGTATTCATGCGCTTCAGGGCAGGGGAAAGCAAGTCACAAAGTTCCATGAAAGTGCCCTTACGCATGCGAAAGTTTCGCAGCCACTGGGAATCGTCCCAGACCTGCAACACTATGCGGTCCCACCAGTCTGTGCTTGTTTCCCGAGCCCAGAATCGGCGTTCCACAGCATGAACCTGCCCCATTAGCACCATGATGCATGCATTGGCAGGGCCCATGCTTTCAGAGAAATCTGTGTCCATGTCCTGATCACTCACGGGACCGCGCTGACGTCGCCTCCTCGCCCGGTATCGCGTTGCCATGTTCTGGTGCTGCATATACTGCTGGATAATGCGTGTGGTGGTTGATGTGCTCCTAATTGCCAAAATGAGCTCAGCGGCCTCCATGCTTGCCTTGGTATGGCGTCTCCGCACAGAAAGAAGGCGCGGAACGATTGTCTGCCGTTGCTCTGACGGAGGGAGGGGCGACTGACGACACGGCTTACAGGGTTGGCTTCAGGGAGCTAAAATCAACAAAGGGTGTGCCTGTACATCAAGGAGCATTTCAGGCAGGACTGCACGGAGGGTTCCAATAAGAAATGGTGCACCTAAGTTATCGTTCTTATTGGAACAAGGAGGTTAGCCTGGCCTCTGATTGATACATGGCTAGATTAACCTCGCTGCGCCTTCTCTGTGACTGACTGCAGTGTGATCTAGATAGGGGAGGAGGAAAATGAGTCCAAAACAAATCTGGTCTATGTCTTGTTCTGACCCACTCCATCGATCCTTTACATCTTTGGCTGGCAGCAGACAAAAAAGGCGCGAAATGATTGTCTGCCCTTGCTTTCACGGGGGGAGGGAGGGTGGGAACGGGGTCCTGACGACATGTACCCAGAACCACCTGCGACAATGTTTTTTGCCGCATCAGGCATTGGGATATCAACCCAGAATTCCAATGGGCAGCGGAGACTGCGGGAACTGTGGGATAGCTACCCACAGTGCAACGCTCCAGAAGTCGACGCTTGCCTCGGTACTGTGGAAGCGCTCCGCCGAGTTAATGCACTTAATGCACTTAGAGCATTTTCTGGGGGGACACACACACTCGAATATATAAAACCGATTTCAAAAAAACCGACTTCTATAAATTCGACCTAATTTCGTAGTGTAGACATACCCTTAGTTAAGTTAAACGGCTTAAGTTAAACTCTTAAAATGGCTTAAAACGTAGTTTGCCCACCCCTGACCTATGCACTTAAATTTAATGGGATTGCTCAGCTAGGTAAAATTATGCACATGCACATTAAAAGCAAGAAAAATAATGCTTATGTGTCACGCTTTCAGGGGCAATTCAGACGAGTAAGCGGTTAGGTCACTGCCGGCCCTGTAACCCTGGGTGCCTCAAATGCTTTGCTACTGTAACTCCTTTCCTGGGACAGTCACAGTCAGCAACAAGAAGGCAGCTCACACTCTGAGTGACCGTGTATAACTGCATCCCTGATCCAGGAACTCTGACCCCAGCAGCCTGCCAGCAAGTCAGATTCCGTGGTTTCTACCAACCTTGTCTACAACCAGCAAGATGACCCCCAACCGTTCCAGTCACAAACTTTCATTGGTGACAGTGGGTGCTCATGCCCCCCCACCCTGCTGGATCAGGGCTGCAGTTATACATGGACACTCAGAGTGTGACCTTGGCCCTGCCCTGACTCTGCCCCCTCCCTGCCCCTACTGGACCCCTCCCGAAATCCCTGCCCCGCCTCTTCCCCAAGCGTGCCACGTTCCTTCTCCCCCCTCCGTCCCAGCGCTTGCTGCGCGAACCAACTGTTTCGCAACGCAAGCGCTGGGAGGGAGGGGGGAGAAGCAGGACCCGGCAGCGTGCTCAGGGGAGGAGGCGGAGCGGAGGTGAGCTGGGGCAGGGGGGCGGGACGGGGAGCCGCCAGTGGGTGCAAAGCACCCACCAATTTTTCCCCGTGGGTGCTCCAGCCCCAGAGCACCCACGGAGTCGGTGCCTATGTTCCCAGTCCCGAATTTTCCCCAAACTGTGTTGCCATGAAGTGTCCAGCACACTCCAGGACAGCTCAGAGAAATAATAAGGTTCATTGCTCCTGTAAAGAGACAAAAACACATTACAACTTATCAATTCAACAGAGATACATACATCCTTCCCCTTAAACACAGCATTGGTTTATAGTAAATATAAATAATTGTATTAAAAAGAGCATGGATTAAGTGAGTTCAAGTAAAAGGATTGAAGATAGAATTACAAGTAAAGCAAAACAAAATATCAGGTTTCAGAGTAACAGCCGTGTAAGTCTGTATTCGCAAAAAGAAAAGGAGTACTTGTGGCACCTTAGAGACTAACCAATTTATTTGAGCATGAGCTTTCGTGAGCTACTCCGATGAAGTGAGCTGTAGCTCACGAAAGCTCATGCTCAAATAAATTGGTTAGTCTCTAAGGTGCCACAAGTACTCCTTTTCTTTTTGCGAATACAGACTAACACGGCTGCTACTCTGAAACCAGCCTAATATCAATGAGTATTCATAATTCCTTACATAGTGTTAATACATACATTTCTCAATGAGTTTAATCACCACTTTGTCACTAGCTTTCAGAAAAGATCTCACTCTATACAATTTTGTAATACGGCAATATCGTATGCAATCAGTTTATTTAGCTGCTTAGCATTTGAGGTTCAGCCTCCTGTCTTCACAGACCAGTAAACCTTTGAAATCGATCCTTCTGAAAAAGAAAACCCAGACCAAGCGTCTCGCTCTCTCTCCTGCTGGGACACCGACTCCTGGCTGTCTCTTCCCCCACTTGTCAGTGTGAGGTTTGCCTCCACCCTTTGCCGGCCTGATGGGGCTGCTTGGATGTAAAGTGAGGAAACACCTGCTTTTCACACCTGCTTTACACACACTTTAGCCACAAGTCCAGCATGGATCTCTCATCCCCAGTGCCCAGCACAGCCCTACACCACCCAAGACTATTGCGGCTCAGGGAGTTATTCGTCGGCCTACGCCATCGGACAGGGCACCTTTCAGCGCCAGGCTACCACACTACTGCGTAGGGGCACCCGGCCTGCCAGGCCAGCTGCGGCCCCCCGCTGGATACCAGGCTGTGCCTTGGCCTCGGGCGGGCCCTGCGCGCTCACCCCGACCCCAGCCGGATCTCCCTCTTACAGGCGAAGGAGCCTCCCCGCCCCTGGCCTGCAGGGGCCCCGCGGAGCCCTGGGGCTGCCGCCTGCTTCTAACGACACAAGCCTGGGCCCCAGGCCGGCGCCAACTCTCGCCCCCGGGGCGGAGGCCCAGCAGCCTGAGGAGACCACGGCGGGTCAGACTCGCCCCCGTCCCCTCCGGAATCTCATCTAGCCCCGCCCCTTGGGAAACTCGCTAGGCCCCGCCCCCGCTTCTCCCCCTCCCTCTCCGGGGGCTCTGGGCGTGGCCTCGGCTCCCGCAGCGTCTGCCCCTCCTGTTGGCTGCCAACATGTCGCGTGACCCAGCGGAGCGTGACGTAGAAGGAAGAAGACGCCATTAGAGGGAGCGGGCCGAGCGGCTTTGACAAGTGGCCTGGCTCCATCCCGGGCTAGCTTCGCGGCTGCCCGCTTCGGTCCCCGCATCCCCGGGCTCTCCTCGCGGCGGCTTCCCCGCCGGGGTCGGTGTCCGGCGGCTGCGCCGCCGATGTGAGGCCGCGGCCCGGCGAGCGGGCGGGTTCGCTGCGGATGGCGGCGGCGGCGGCGGGTTCCGGCGCGGGGGGAGGCGGCCGGAGCTTCTCCTTCAAGGTGGTGCTGCTCGGGGAGGGCTGCGTGGGGAAAACCTCCCTGGTGCTGCGCTACTGCGAGAATAAGTTCAACGACAAACACATCACCACCCTGCAGGTGCGCGCGGGGGCCGCGGGGTTTGTGTGCCTCTCTCTGTGTATTGAGGGCAGTCGGGCTGTTGCGCTGTCTCTTCCCGGCACACGTCATTTTATTTAGTTATTTATTTTACGACGCCCATTTGGTGTCAGTCGACCTCTCTATCTCTCTGGTCTCTTCCCCGGGCTGAGTCCTGTTCAGAGGGCTCTGTCTCTTTCTGCTCCTGTCGTTGCTGCTGTTGTGAGGTCCAGGCTGGGACCATGACCCTTTCCTTGGGTGAAGAATGGCATACGTGTATTCATTCTTTTCTCTCTCTCCCTGCCTACCTGATTGTTGGTTTTAAGTGGCCAGCCTTGTTGGTTACTTCCTGGTTTGGGGGAGGGGGAGGTTCTGTAGTTCCATTTACACCTCAAATGGTCGGGGTTTGGGTTTAAATACTTCATCTTTCTTCTCTGATTTCTATGACCTTCTGTTCAGGCTCTCAGCTTTCTCCATTCGGGCCTTTGCAATCCTGGTATGGGGAAACGTGATCTGAAAGTGTTAATTCCTTCTCACTAACTAGGCAATATGAGTGGCCTGATGACTAAGTGTTGTATGCAAATTCCAGCTTTTGTTGCTGTGGCTAATGTTCTAAGTGGTGAAAGTTAAGTATTGAGGAAGGTCAGTATCTTCAAAGAAATTGTGAGTGCCTTCAGATTTCATCTTTAGGTTTTTGCAAAACTCAACAAAAACACGTAGTAAATATTACTGGTGAAATAGGCTAAATTAGAAAGTTTGGTGAACTTGGCCAAAACTGGCTTAAGCCTCATATTGCAGAAATGCTAACATCCTAAATATTGAAAGAGCCACTCCATGTAATTGTTCAACAGCTAAAATGTTTGAGAATAAATCTGTCTAAATTATTGGCCTCAGATTTGCAGCACCAAAATCCTGTAGTTCACTGTACATTTATTATTTGACATGTATTGAAGTGCATGTACAAGCTTATGTATCATGTATAAACTCTCAGGACCTGTGATTCTCAGACTCTTTGGGTGTGTCTACACAGCAACTAGACACCCATGGCTGGCCTATGCCAGCAAACTTGGGCTCACAGGGCTTGGGCTGCAGGGCTGTTTCATTGTTGTGTAGACATCTGTGCTCTGGTACCCTCCCACCTCACGGGGGTCTTAGAGCCTGTGCTGGAGCCTGAGCGTGGAAGTCTACACAGCAATGAAACAGCCCTGCAAGCCTGAGTTCGTTGACACAAGCTAACTGCAGGTGTCTAGTTGCTGTGTACACATACCTTAAGAGTCTGGAACCACTTTTTAATTGTCTTGGGTGTCCCACTGCTCTGTGAACCACAGTTCCAGATATACTGCTCTAGAGTGAGAACAAACCATTTAGGGATGACAACGTAGAGTGGAGCTGCAAGCAAGTTGTGCTTTATCTGTTTCAAGAAAAACTTAGTTTTCTTTTTCAACCAGCTCTGTGAAGAAAATTTACACTTTTTTAAATATTTTGAGATATGTATGATACTCCAGTAATGGAGACCAGAATGGCACCAAAAGGATTAAGTATTTAGTTTTTCCTTCCTTATCATAAGGGCTTGAAATACTTTTAAAACATTCTACATTAATATTTTCATGGTTATGAGTCTGATCTTCTGTTTTTTGGTTGTTTTCTGGAGGTCTGAGGTGTGAGCTCGCTTACCTTAATTGAAGGTGCATGGCTTGGGGTTGATTCTTTAACGAACCTTTCTTCCCAAATTTTTTAGCTCTAGAGAGGTAATGAAGAGTTTAAACTGTAACTAAATACTCCTGTACTTGCTGACAGCACATGTCTGCAATGGATGCAGTTGTAGCAGAACAATGTTAGCACTTCAGATATAATAAGGACAAAGTGTATGTCACTGCTTTGGAACTAGCCCAATCCAGACTATGTCCTGGAAAATCTGCACCCCCAAGCAATGTAGTTACCCCAACCTAACCCCTGGTGTGGACCGTGCTAGGTCAATGGGAGAACTTCCCCAAGTGGTGATAGCTATGTCAATAGGAGAAGTGGATTACCTATGCTAATGGGAGAAGCTCTCTCATCAGCATTAGTAGGGTCTTCACCAAGCACTACAGCTGCCCCATTGTAGCACTGCAAGTGTAAACAAGCCCTGTGCCTCCAGTGGGTACCTAAGTTCTGATATCAATGTAAAACCAAAGGCTGTGACAATAGACTATTAATAGTTTTGTCATCTGATGTGTCTCAGTTTCAGCTAAGCATGTGGGTGTAATTTGTAGTTGGAAATCGAAATTCAGGCACTTTTTTCCTTGAGGTTAAAAAGTGAATTGAATAAATACTCTGTGGATATTGGGGAAACAGAGTGAGGGAAGCTACAGGTCCACCAATTCAATTTTTAAAATAAAAACAAAAGAATGAATTTGTCCTCTCTGGATTTATTGCTTTTAAAGGAGTGTGTGTCTTTTGTTTGTTTTTTTTTTTAAACCTCCTGTAAACAAGCTTTCGGAGTAGGGACTTATGTGGGGAGAATGCACTTCCTTATTGCATGAAAAGGGGTGGCGCTCTATCATTAGTCCTTGGATATACAAAAATGAAATCTCTGTGGGGCTGTAACATCACTAGACTTAGCTGACTCACTTATAGTTTTTGATATCGTCATCTCTTAAACAGATGTTGTGTGCCACTTAAGACTAAATGAAGAATTCTCTCTTCTCTCCCCACACCTCTCCCGCTGTGGGTTCCAGGACTGGCTGCTCCAAGAAGCAGTCATTAATGGTATCTAGAAATTGTGTATCTGCATCCTATACTGAGGTGTCAGTGGTACATTTCTGGACATCTCTTCAGTGAATCCTACTATATATCCTCTCTCTCCAGTGACCCTGGTTCTTCTCTCTTCCCAACATATTTACCCCTAAGTTCTAAAAACGTTAAGCTGCAGGGTCAGTTGGTGTTGGAACTTAACTGTGTGAACAGTTCACATTTCAAAACTACTTCTTACTGTAGTTGCTTTCCTGTATCCTATTTTAAAGTGTATTTTACTACCATATATGGTCAGCATGTGGATTAAACTAAGGGGTCGCACGCTTCCTGGCTTCCGTAGACTAAACTTTTTGCATATACCGGGGGCTCCTTATGTCCCTTCATTATACCCCCACAAATTCCCTGTATGCCACCCTCGCATCCTGCAACTCCCTCCATTCTCCCCCTGCCAGGGATTCTGTGCCTCCATTCTCTTTCTTCCCATTCCAGCATTTTCTGTTTTTTCCACATGGAAGGGGCTCTGTGCCCCTTTCCCAGGCCTCCCTCTCCAGACTAGCGTCCCCCAATTTCTCTTGTGCTCTCATCCCTGTACTGCATGCCTACATGTCCCCAGTCCTGCTTCCCCCACTATTATAGGAATGACTGAGTAGGTTGCACTGGTGGTGGAGAGTGGCGCTACATGTGAAAAAAGCATAGTCAAATACAGTTTGATTCATAGAAATTTTTAGTATATTTTAGAATTTCTAGGGATACAAATTCCATGCTTGATAAGCATTTAGTAAAAGGAATAATCTACTGATCCAGATGATAGTTGTGAAAGTCTCAGACTAGAGAAGCTACAAAAACAGAACACCCAGGAATTGAGGATTTTAGTCACAACATATATAGTTGGGGACATGTCTCCTGAGGATAGGATGCAGAGGGGATTTCTTGACACCATTAATGACTGTTCGTTGGAGCAGCTAGGCCTGAAACCCAGAAGGGGAGAGACCATTCTTGATTTTAGTCCGAAGTGGCACATGGGATCTGGTTGAAGAGATGATTATAGCTGAATCACTCAGTAATAGCAACCATAATGTAATTTAAACTTAACGTACTGAGGGGAGGGGAGAATATCTAAGAAACCCGTCACAGTAGAATTTAACGTCAAAAAGGGGAACTACACAAAAATGAGGAGGCTAGTTAAATGGAAATTAAAAGGAACTGTCATAAGAAGGAAATGCCTTCATGGAAGTACTTAAAGAAAACTCATAATACAGACTCAAACTATATGGATACACCAAAATTAAAAAAATAGTAAGGGGACCAAAAAACACCACTGTGGCTAAACAGCAGAGTAGAAGATGTGGTTGGAGACAAAAAGGCATCCTTTTAAAAATTGAAAGTCCCATCCTACTGAGGAAAACAGAAAGAAAGGAACCTAAACTCTGGCAAGTCAAGTGTGTTTAAAATATATTAATTAGGCAGGAAAACAAATTTGAAGAGCAACTAGCAAAAGGTAGATTGGCAGGCTTCCAGCTTCTGATGTACTAAATTCACTGGACAATCAAGGTGTACTCAAAGTCAAGGTTGTTGTGGAGAAGCTAAATGAATTCTTTTCATCGGTCTTCACTGCAGAGGATGTGAGGGAGATTCCCACATATGAGCCATTATTTTTAGGTGACAAATTTGAGGAACTGTATTAGATTGTTCCAAAATCTCTTCTATTAACAAATTGATAAATTAAACAATAGTAAGTCCCCAGGACCACATGGCCTTCACCAAGAGTTCTGAAGGAACTCAAATATGATATTGCAGAAATACTTACTAACTGTGGTATGTTTCAGAGTAGCAGCTGTTAGTCTGTATCCGCAAGAAGAAAAGGAAGACTTGTGGCACTTTAGACTAACAAATTTATTTGAGCATAAGCTTTCGTGAGCTACAGCTCACTTCATCGGTATGTAATGTATTGCTTAAATCAGCCTTTGTACCAGATGGGCTCCATATTAGTTAACTTCAGTACTAGACAAATTTGGTTGCATCTATAGTAAAACAAAAACAATTATCGACACATAAGCAAGCACAACATCTTGAGGAAGAGTAAATCGTGCTTCACCAATCTAGTCGAATTCTTTGAGGGAGGTCAGCAAACATGTAGGTAGATGATTCCAGTGGATATGGTGTACTTGCTTTCTGAGAGAGCCTTTGACAATGTCCTTCACCAAAGGCTCTAAAGCAAAGTAAGGAGTCATGGGATAATAGGGAAGGTTCTCTCGTGGATCAGTAACTGATTAAAAGATAGGAAACCAAGGTTAGGAATAAATGGTCAGGTTTTTTTTGGAGAGTGGAGAGAAGTAAATAGTCCCCCAAGGATCTGTAGTAGGACCAGTGCTGTTAATTTATGAATATCCTCATCTGGAAGAGGGGGTAAACTGCTAAGTAGCAAAATTGGCAGATGATACAAAATTACTCAAGATAAGTCCAAAGCAGACTGAAGAGTTAGAAAGGGATCTCACAAAACTGGGTGCACAACAAAGTGGCTGATGAAATTCAGTGTTAAATGAAAATTAATGCACTTTGGAAAACAGAATCAACTATACATACAAAATGATGGTCTAAATTAGCTGTTACCACTCACGAAATCTTGGCGTCATTGTGGGTCGTTCTCTGAAAACCTCCGCTCAGTGCACAGTAGCTGTCAAAAAGGTTAACAATCCTAAGAACCATTAGGAAAGAGGTAGATAAGACAGAAAATATCATGCCAGTGCATAAATCCATGTTATGCCCACACTTAGAATACTGTGCAGATCTTTTTGACCTACCTACATTTTGATCTTTTTCAGTCCTAAAAGATATGAGACGGGGGACACAAATGATTAGGCGTATAGAACAAGTTCCATATAAGGAGAGATTTAAAAAGACTGGGATTGTTCATCTTAGAAAAGAGATCTCCACACCATTCAGGATTTTTTAGAAAGTGAATACGGCAGTGATGTTTGTTGCTTAATATTACACATGAACCAAGGGGCACCCACTGAAATTAATAAGCATCTGGCTTAAAACATAAAGAAGTACTTCACTCAACACAGTCAACCTGTGGAACGCATTGTGAAGGCCAAAAGTATAACTGGGCTCAAAAAAGAACTAGATAAATTCATGGAAGATAGGCACATCAGTGCCTATTAGCCAAGATGGTCAGAGAGGCAACCCCATGGTCTGGGTGTCCCTAAACCTCTGACTGCTAGAAGCTGGGAGTAGACAACAGATCATGAATCACTCAGTAAATTGCCCTGTTCTGTTCACTCCCTCAGAAGCATCTGGCACTGGTCACTGTCAGACAGGATACTGGGCTAGGTGGATCATTGGTCTGATCATTGTTGTTTGTCTGGCACAAAAGGCTATATCTATACTGCAGAGCCTCCATGCATCTGAAGAAGTGGTTTTTTACTCACCAAAGCTTATGCCCAAATAAATCTGTTAGTCTTTAAGGTGCCACCAGACTCCTTGTTGTGGATACAGACTAACACAGCTACCCTCTGATACTTAGTTATTCAGTGTGTCAGCATGTTGTTGTTGGAAGGATAAGCAAGATGAGAGATGGGTATTAATGGGTGCTGTCAAACAGTTGGTTTTTAAGACAGTTGGAGAAGTGCTTGAAGCTGTGACTGCACGAAATAGATGGCAGGGCTCCATGTGTCCCTTCCCCTGCCGCCCGCGCCCCCCCCTTGGTTTTCTGATTTTCCTCCCCCCAGAAAAATAGAGTTCTGGCCACTGGTGCTTAGAACATTCTCTGAATGGTGCATCAGATCAGTTAGCACATTAGGCAGATGTGCTCTCAAGTTGAGAGCACAAAGCCTTGTAAGCTCCTCCAGTTATGACTTGACAGTGAAACTGGCAGTAACTTTAAACTAAGAATGTATTCTCATTTATCCTGAAGCATGATCAAGCAGTGAAATGGTGTGGTTTAAATTGTTCTTAAGCAGATTTTTAGTTTGTAAAAAATATTTATAGTCTAATAGATTGTAAGGACTTAGTTCTGCATTATGGTTCCAGTTCAGCAAAGTACCTAAGCATATGAATAGTTCCTTTTGAAGTTGATGATTTGTTGAATTGGGCCATATGATGAGCCATGTGAAGGAGAGGGGATGGGCCAGGAAGTACTGTTGCTTTCTTTAAAAGTTGCCCTTTGCCATGGGATAAGAGGGGAGAAGAACAGTACAATGTGGGTCATGCTAAACTCTTGAAAAGTTGGAGCCATTCTAACATGCAGGAGGGTGGTGAGGCATTAGCCCTGTCCAGAAATGCCCTCAGTGTGGCCAGCTAGCTCTGTTTGCAGAACTGGCTCACTCCCTAGCATTGGAAGATGGGCTGGGTGTACTCTTTATGGGTGGAGACAGGCTTCTTTAATCTTTTCTTTCCTTACCTAGTGCTTCCCAGACAAGGAATAAACCTAGTTCAGCTTTTGTAAATTCATTAATATGAACTAATCTCTAAATCTGGTGCATAGCAATATTCTTGCTGTAGTTAAAATCCTCAGACCTGTTTGATCTGTTACATTATATGTATCCAGCTCATCCCCATCAGAGTCCCATAGTTCTTCAGTGCTACTTTCCACAAATTCACTCAGTGCAGTGTAGTTTTTCTGTACTAGCAGAATTTAGCAAGATTTTTTTAACCGTGAAAGGGTGTTTTTTTTTTTTTTTTGTTTGTTTTTTTTCCATTGGAAACTACAGGGAGAACCCTGGTAGGCAAAATATCCATTCTAGGTGAAACTTCCCCAGGACTCTGGTGTTAGGATGCTGCTAGTACATGGGTATAGACTAATGCATTCATGTCAGCCATATTTGATTTCAAGTTGGATCTTAAACAGTTCAATAATGCATGTCTATTGCTAAAGTGATAAGCACTGCAAATCACTGAAATGGTGGAAGTTGCTAATCTGCCTTCTGGAGCTGAAGTGATAAACAATTGTCTGAAATAGGTGGATTTTTTGTCTTTAGGAATGATTTCTCAAATCTAAACTACAGTAAATACAAAGAGGAATGGCACACAGAGTCCAGATGAAGAGGGGCTAATGCAGCTTTAAGTAAACTTTGCACCTTCCTGATCCTGGGTTGCTCTGGGGGCTGGAGCATGTATGTAATTTAAGTAGACTTGCGGGGGCTTCTCTAAATTATGATAGCCTCCCTAGATTGCCATATAGGTTGCAGCACTGTCTGGAATTTCCAGTGTTGCACGCAGTAATCCTGCACCCAGCATGCCCCTGGCATTCCCACTACATCAGGGCTTGAGGGCATCCTAAGGGAATCCTCTCCTAACTGGATCTGGGGCTTTTAGGGCCTTTCTAATACTGCTTAGGCTCTTATCCAGAATAAAGGGACTGGAGCGGGGATGAGGCGTTTGCCCTTTAAAGGAATGATATTTAACACCTCAGTGTGCCCATAGATGGAAGACCATTTCTTAGCAATTGTAGGAGATTAATAAGTTAAGCATAACTGAGTTTAGTGTAAATTGTAGGTTGAAGCATTCACTGGAGATCAAAGGACTGAAAAATCAGAAGATATCACAAGATTCAATAAATCAATAGTAGTTGCAGTTAACTTCAGCTGGTCTCGTGTTTTGGAAACCACATCCAAAAAATTGCGATAGAAATTTAAAAAAAAAAGTTGAAAGAAATGACTAGAAATTAAAACTCATGACTTTCAGATTTAAACTAGTCTCAGTCCACTAATGTTTTATATTTAGTAAAGCTACAAAAGGACTGAAATGAATAAGAATCTAGTATCTTCCAAGTTACATTGCATAAATTCTCAGAACTGCAGCTCTTAATGTCGAATGAAACAGAAGTGAAGAGCCTTCTTGCAATTGGAAATCTAACTGGTTAAAGTTGCGCTTTTTTCCCTTAAGAATCCAAGACTAAAATGCACTGGTGTATACATGCTAAGAACAAACCCTTACACTGAATATACTAGCATATTTATAGTCACAAATGCTAGAAATTCTAAGTGACTAGGGACATTGCTTGAAAATTTATTTAAACTCTGTTAACCCAATAATGAGGCCTACCAACCAGGGGAGTTACCTCTGCTGCCTAACTTCTTAAACTACACGTGCAACTTAAAGGGGTAAAGCAGTTGTGCATTATATTGTAACTCTAGCATATTGTCCAAATCATAAAAATATAACTTGAAGCCTGCTTTTGCTTAGCTTCAGGCTGGGGAAAAAATCTTCTAATCACTTGTTGTTTGGCAGCTAAGACTTTACATTTGTTCATCAAAGAAAATATGCCTGTCCCAATTTTTGGGCAACAGTTTCAAGCAAATTACATGAAGCATTTGCTCCTGTGACCGACAACACTTCTGCTTTTCATTTTTTTGGACTGTTTCAGGCTTTAACTTTAGTTTTGTCTCTAGCTTTAATACAAACTTAAAATGCCATTTCTACCAGGCCGAGATTGAAGTAATTTATTAGTCTTAGTTCTGAGTCTAATTCAAAACAATGAAATCTGAAGAATGTCCATCTGGTTTGAAATCTAAATGTTGGGGGTACCTTTACCTCCTCATAGTATCTAAAGTTATCTGATAGATCCATAATATGTATGGTGTCCAGATCATTATTTTACTTGGCTGCAGTCTGGAGTTGTAGTATTTTTAACCGTGTGAATTGGCTGCTGTAGTCTGAATCTGGATTCTGTAGCTTTTCTATGAAAGAAGCTGCACTGGTGGTGGTTTTTCCTGTTTTCTTGCCCACAAACATTTAATTTCAAACAGAAGGGCCAGTCTATTTCATGTGGGGAAAGTTGCAACATAGTATTTCTCTCTTGCCAAGCCTCAAAAAGATCCCCTCAAAGGAAGATTTCAGTCACTATGGTAGCTAAGGCCACTGTGCCACCAAACTTGTCATGCCTTGAGCTCTTAATTCTTTAAATTGGGCTACATCAGTCCTGGGTTCAGTTGCCCTGATATTTTCCAAATGGGGTGTGGTATTAATTAAAAAATCACTTGGCTTATGGTATAACTAAAACACCTCTAGGATTCAGATCAAGGAGAACAGACTAATCTGAAGGCAGGGATGTTCTCATGGAGGATCAGAAGTGAACATGGATGCCAAAGGATAATAACTAGCTAATAGTCACACTAATTAAGGCTGATGAGTGTATTTTTGATTAACTTGTTTAATGCTCAAAACTTAAATTTGTCCATTATTTATGGGTTAAGACATAACTACTTGTTCTCATTAAATAACTAGATCTTGTAATTAAAATATTACATAATTGTCTTGGGATGCCAGATAATTTGTAACATAATAATGGGAAAAATTTCCTGAATTTATTCTTACCTGTTTTCACTCCAGACTGAATAGATGACATGAATTTAGATGCTGCCCAAATGGTGAGGCAATATTGAGATGTTATAAAACTTCTTCTAGACTTGCCTGGAGATACTCTGAAAAGGCAAACTGAAAGTGTGGTTTGTTGGAGCTAGGCTAATCCCCAGCCTTGGATGATAATATATCTTTTGGTCTGTGTCACCTCCACACCTCCTGATGGTTAATGGTGGTCTGAACAGATTTTGCTTCAGGATTTGTTTTTCTCTTTAAAACCATAAGAGTACAAAAATAATCCAAATGACAGGTTTATAAATAACTCTCTGGATCAGCCATAAATGTAAAAATTAACCATAATGACTCTAGTCTCTAAACTATTTCATACATATTTTAATTTCTGTTCTAGGCATCTTTTCTAACAAAGAAGCTAAATATTGGAGGGAAAAGAGTAAACCTTGCAATATGGGTATGTTTGCTTATCTGCCTTTTACGTTTCTATTCACTCTGCTTTTATAAACTTCAACTTTTCACTTTTACAATGGAATTCAAGTCTTGTTGGTTAAAATACTAAGCACAAAATAAATGAATACACATTTGAGATTCTGGTTGAATTCTTGCCAAGAATTCAAAGTTTTACTTATTTCTGGTGTCACTCTTGTTCAATAATTGGATTTCCTTGAATGATGTCATCAGTTTTGCCTTAATGAACACTAACACAAATGTATCTATCACATGCAGGATACAGCTGGTCAAGAAAGATTCCATGCACTGGGTCCAATTTACTACAGAGATTCTAATGGAGCTATTTTAGTATATGACATAACGGATGAAGACTCTTTTCAGAAGGTACTGTGACAGATGCATCCATCTCCCCGCAAGTAAACAGGTTCAAAGCTTCCCTGCAGTATGAGTGTGCAACTTGGAAGTTTCCATTTCATCAGTAACTAAATGTACTTTCTAATTTAGATAATGACTGCCTTATAAACTTAGTTTATAATTGAATGTACTGCAGTTTTTTTATAACTGATCAATTTGAATGATCTAAATTGTTCTATCTAATATAATAGAAAATAATTCCTAAAACTGAACAGTTTAAGGAAAGATGGAACTTTTTTTTCCTCCTTCCCCCTCTTTGCTCCTGGTAAAACAGTAATGCTGTTATGGCACTGTCATTAGAGTTTAATTTATATTCTGAAGTAATTAGGTCAAATCTACTCTAAGTGCTGTGCTTGTAAATATATAGTAATGTGGTAGTGATGGAACAATAACAGTAGGTAGTATACATGCTTATTGCATATATCTTAATTATTTGAAACATAGCATGCTACAACATGCCTTGCTTGTGGAATGCACTACTTTGCCATAATTTCCAAGTTACGACACTAAAGAAACTGTTTCCAAGAACAGTGCCCCTGGATTATTAATACCTTATAACAGTAAGTAGAGACAAGGTTTGGAGCTCGTGTGTCTATATAGAGCTGCTGATATATTCCAGAGTTTAGTCTATAAATCTAAATGATTTGCTTATTAGAATATTACTTGGTAAGATTCTGAAGGATTTTATTTTAATGAAGTTTTTCTCCATCATGAATGGAGACGCACTCTGTTGAAAGAAATGTGTGGTTTTTTGTTAGCATGTAAAAGCTTGGTTTTTTTTTGTATGTCTGTATCATGGGATCTAATTTTTATTTGACTTTCTTGCAGTTAACTTCCTCCTTCATTACTTATTCATAATGAAATAGAAATTCATAAGCTTATACACTCCTCATGTAGTCCCAGTATGGACAGTGTATTTTCTATTGGCCTATCTCCAACCATGCCTGCAAAAGTAATATTCTTGTCTGGTTCTGTTCCTCCCAAAACAGTCCATCTATTATGTGTACATTGGATTATAAAACACTCTGAGCAGGCCCCAGTTCTTCTAGTAGAATACCATGCACGCTAACATATCACTGACCCATCTATGTAGCAGTCAATACAGAATTCATATTTGACCTAAAAGGCAACCTCATGTGCATTTATATCACACATGTGATCTGTAACTTGCTCTTTGGGACTGGGATAACAGATGCTGGATTACCTTTAGTACAACTCAGAGGTGCGTAACTTCTCTGGATTCCAGATCGCCCTCTATAGAATTAAAAGGACAAAGTCAGGAAGACATTTGCATAGATATCTGTCTTAGTCTTAAAGCTGTATAGTTGGATCCATGACCTTAAAATGATGATACATGCCTCTTAAAATGAGAATACATCTAACTGATATTTGTATGCAGGTAAAAAACTGGGTCAAGGAATTAAGAAAAATGTTGGGGAACGAAATCTGTTTATGTATAGTTGGTAAGGCTATTTTATTTTTAGTCTGCTTTGAGTGCATGAGTAATTTATTGTAAATGTGCAGTTATTTAAACATTGCATGATTACTTTTGTGGTGATGAAACATAGTCTTACAGTACAGATCAGCCTGCTACCAAATGTAAACTCAAGAGTTTAAGTATCATTAATATATAATATCTGTTGAGTATATGCAAGATTTGGTGTGGGAAGAAAAATTAACTTTAGCTCCCTCAGTATGTATTAAGGCCAAGATCTATAAATGGACTTGGGTGTCACAACACTGAAACTGGTGCATAACATTTGGGCTACTAGAAAATCACAGGAACAACACTGCAATTCGTAAGACTGAGTTAGGTGCCTGGGCTCCCTATACAATGAATGAAGAGATGGGTACCTTAGAAAGCAATCCACAAAAGTTAGCTCACTAGGTGAGGAGCCAGTTAAGCTAGCCAATGGGAGATGCTGAAGAGAGGAGATAGCAGCCTGCTTAATGATCTGTAAACCTGAACCTGTCTCTTGGAGTCAGGTGGCTCAGGTACTTCAGGTGTTTCCTGTGGGAATGAGTTAGGGGCCTGTTTTACCCCACATAAAATGTCTGGAGGTGGTGGGCTGCCCACTTTAACTTTTAGCCTGGTGGTTAGAGCACTTGCCTAGGGAGACCCAGGTTAAATTCCCTCCCGCTGCCAGAGGGGGAGAGGATTTGAACAGGGATCTCTCCCACTTCTGAGTGCTCTGACCACTGAGTTATGGGATTTTCAGATGTGGGGCTTCCCCATCTCTCCTGTTAGAGCTTTCCACTATGAATAAATGAAAGTGAGTTGGCCCAGGAGAATGGGAATGAATCTGTAGCCTGGTGGTTCGGATGCTTATCTGAGAGGTGGGAGACCCAGGGTTCAATTCCCCTGCTCTAGTTACTTTCATTATTTATCCACAGTGGAACAGCTTCAACAGACTCCATCCTTGTCTCTCAGTGACTGAGCTGTGGGACACTCATGTGAGAGTACTCTCCTGAGAGGTGGGAAACCCTTTCCCTGTTCATATCTTATTGTTGCTAAGTGGCGAGGGGGATTGAAGCTGGGTCTCCCACCTCTCAGGTGAGTGCTCTAACCGCTGACTTAAGTCATAAGGTGGGCACCTCCTCCTCTGGTGGTCACACTTTGAATGGACCCTGATCCAATAGGCAGCTTCTGAGCATGTCTCCTGGATCAGGCCCTGCATATGAGATGAACTGGGGAAGAGCATTCACCTGCCCATGGACACTCTGGAGCTCAGGCTGGAGATAAGTGTCTGGACACCTAGAGGAAGGCTGCAGTGTGCATGATAAAAGGCAAGAAAATAGGCACTAGGAAAATTCTTTTTTTTAACCCTGAAAACTTAAGTACTTAAACTTATCTGGTGCCTACAGGGTTTGGCAGGAGTTTTTTGGCTCACAATGGAGCCTAAAATTGGGACTTTATGGATCCCATCCTAAGTATTTGGGTGAAAGGGGAAAATCTTTAAATACTGCTAACCCTTAACATGTAAAACATTTTTAAAGAAAACCAGCTTGATTGTGTTTTGAAGGTGGTATTTGGAAAGTGATAGGAAGAAAGATCCATAGCAGGGGTGGGCAAACTTTTTGGCCTGAGGGCTGCATCTGATTTTGGAAATGGTATGGAGGGCCAGTTAGGGGAGGGGTGTGTGGCCTGCCCCCCACCCTCTGCCGTTTCTCACCCCCGACAGCCTCCCCTGGGATCCCTTCCCCATCCAACCACCCTTTTCTCCCTGACTGCCCCTAGAAACCCTGCCCCTGACTGCCCACCACCACCCCCATCCAACCCCCCCACCTTCCTGACAGTCCCAACCCTTATCCACTCCACCCCTCCGCCTCACTTCCTACCCCCTTATCACACTGCCTGGAGCATGGGTGGCACTGGAGCCAGCCACACCAGCACGCAGCACAGAGCACGGGTGGGTCAGGCCGGGCTCTACAGCTGCGCTGCTCCGCCCCAGGAGCTCACAGCCCCGCCACCCAGAGCGTTGCACCAGCAGCACAGTGAGCGGAGGCTGCAGGGGAGAGGGAACAGTGGGGGAGGGGCCATGGGCTAGCCTCTCGGGCAAGGAGCTCCAGGGCCAGGCAGAAGGGTCCCATGGGCCGGATGTGGCCCACGGGCAATAGTTTGCCCACCTCTGATCAATAGTCCGTAGACTTTTTTTTCTTTAGTTTGTTCTACACACACTGAAAAGATCTGAAGACTGGTGTCTCTCTCTGACAGGTAACAAAATAGACTTGGAAAAAGAGAGGCATGTTTCAATTCAAGAAGCAGAAACGTGAGTGGTTTTTTTTTTTTTGGCTTTTGGTTTTTTCTTAAACTTTAAATTAGTTAAATCACTTCTGCTATAACTAGTGCCTTTATCACAAGACTAAAGAAACAGTAGTGCTTTTAGTGAACGATTGTAGCTAATTACCATAGCTTTTGTATTATCTGCCAAAATTAATACTATAGTAACGTTCCATCCCTGTTCTACTCCACATGTATTCAAGGATTTAAAGCTTCAAAATTATACAAAACACTCTTAAATTACAGTATATTCTGTAGTAAACTTAGCTTCTGAAGTGTTTTTAAAATAGTAGATTCTCCCTTTCAGTGATGCTTCTCAATCTACACTAGTCATAGAACGGCAGGACTGGAAGGGACCTTGAGAGGTCATCTGGGCCTGTCCCCTGCATGCATGGCAGGATTAAGTATTCTCTAGACCATCCCTGACCAGGTGTTTGTATAATATGCTCTTAAATCTCCAATGATGGAAATTCCACAACCGCCCTAAGCAATTTATTCCAGTGCTTAATCACCATCCTGACAGGAAGCTTTTCTAATGTCCAACCTAAACCACCCTTGCTGCAATTTAAGCCCATTGCTTCTTGTCCTATCCTCGGAGGTTAAGGAGAACAATTTTTCTCCCTCCTTCTAACAACCTTTTTATGTACTTGAAAAGAACATAAGAATGGTCTGACCTGGTATGGCCAAAGATCCATCTAGCCCAGTATCCGGTCTTCCAACAATGGCCGATGCCAGGTGCCCCAGGGGAAATGATCAGGATAGGTAATCATCAAGTGATCCATGCTCTGTTGCCATTCCAAGCTTCTGTTATCTATTGTTTACTAAAAGGTGGGTTTGGGTTTTTCGCATGCAATATACAGGAGTGGCAACAAATTTAAATAGCAAAGTTTAATGTGGTAAATATCCTCCATACTTTATATATTTGTCTTACAAAGAATATTGTACACTTCAAAGTATGAAGGCTTGAAAGGATTTTTGATTTCTTTAACATTCCATGTGGTCTCATAAGTAAAAGCTTTTTTGGTATTTGCACTACATACAGGTATGCAGAATCAGTGGGAGCAAAACACTATCATACTTCAGCCAAACAAAACAAAGGAATTGAAGAACTCTTCCTTGACCTCTGTAAAAGTAGGTATTGCATTTGCTGTGGTGAGTTTACACGGTACAAGTTGATGAAAAAGCCCACATCAGAATAAAGTCCTTTCACATAATAGGCTGGAAGATGGGTTTCACAGATATTAAATTAAACTACAGTAGATTAGTTAACATAACTGTTCATTCATAAGATTGATGTTTTACCTAATCTTTTGATGCCAAACTTTCTATTGCTGAATGTCTTCAGTCCTTGAGCCAATGTTCAAGCTGCTGCAGGTTTGAAAAGACTAAGATTTGGTGCCAAAGATGATAAAACAGCCACACTGCATACACTTGTTATGTGCATATTATTGAATGATTAATATGTTGTAATTTTGAGACATTCAGTTGCCTGAATTAGTTGTTAAAATAGGGGGTCTAGTGTACAAAGTAAAAATGAAAACCAAGTTTAAGGCTTGTACAGGCTATTTGGAATATAGTGTTCAAAATTAGTCAACTATTTTAAACATTCTTATACCTCTGCACTCTGTCCAAGGTCTCCCCTTCACCGTATCTGAGCATTGGTTGGTTGAAAACAGGAAAAAGTACATAAACGCACTTTCCTCTTCCATTTTCCTTATGACTGTTTCTCCTTCCACTCTTGCTCCCTTCCAATCCTCCATCCCACAGAAACTTGGCTTCAGAATTCTGATTTGAAGTTCTCTCTATTCACTTGCTGTCCAGAGTCAACTTGAAGTTTATTGCACAGATCTTAAACCTCATTCCAAACGGTCTGGATTGGAATATAGGTGTCTTACTCCCTGCATCTTTGAATTTTGTGAACACCTGCATCTTAAACCTTCAAAGGAGCCAAATTAGGAAGAAAACCGATCTAGAATCATTCAGCTGTCTGCTGTTGCTTTCTTTTATTTGTAGAATTTTCAGCAGTAACTTTTTGTTCCTGTGTACAGGCTCTAGTGCGGTAGTTAATGTTTGAGGGGTCATTTATTTAGGCCCAAATAGTCTTACCAACTCAACTACTGAGCACTCAAATGCTCCTATTGAAGTCCAATCAGAGCTGCTAGATGTTCTGCATTTCTGGGCCCGAATTATGGTTTTGGACTTTATATGTAGCAACCTGTTTTAAAATGTTGGTTTGTGGTATCAGATGGATCACTTTTCTAAAAAAGTCACTTGAATATTGAAAAATTTCAGTTTGTTTCTCGTTTTGCTAAATCAGGCTGATAACAGCTCTGTGTGCATAGAGATTAAATAGCTTGTTGAAGAATTCAAAGCTTTGAAATATTTTAAAATGGTAATGGAATGTCATCCTGATTTGAGTTCTTATTTTCCAGGAATGATAGAAACTGCTCAAGTGGATGAAAGAGCAAGAGGCAATGGTTCCAGCCAGTCAGGAACTACAAGGCGGGGTGTACAGATTATTGATGATGAGCCACAAGCACAGGGCAGTGGAGGGTGCTGTTCTTCTGGATAACTGTATAAAACTGTGGATTATTGCCCCCTCAATATGAAGACTGCCATATTTCAAGTCCTGCGTTCTTTACCAATGGAATAATAGAATTAACAGTATTGAAAAATATCTCTTAACACTGCAGAGACCTCAAGTGCTAAACTAGTGGAGTCTGAGACCAGAGAATTGGCATTTTCTACAGTGGTTAAAGCAATTACCAATGGCCTTTTTACATATATTTCTTTAATGAGGAATAATATGCATGTAGAAAAGACCTACTTAAAGGCGTCATTTATATTCTTTTAAATCAGATCATTATTTAATAACTTATATACACTGTTAGAATGGCAAATGTTTTTGCAGCTGTTTGTATTTTGTGGTAGATTCAACTGTATCACTTCTAAACTGCAAACGGATTTTTTTTCTAAATTAGATACCTAAACCTTTTTTTTTTTTTTTTTTGCAGGGCTTACACAAGCCCATAACTGTCAACTACTTTGATATACTCTATATCCAGTCTGTATGCCAAGCTGGTAAAATACATTGTAAATTACATATTAAATATTTTATCTGCTTTTACAAGTGCAGGTGCAGAAATACATACATCAGCCTTGTCAGTGAGTGTCAAGTGAATAACAGTCGGTGAAAAGATTGCTCGTTTCTTCACCCGCTCTTCCTGCAGACTCCTAACAGGGGTTTTGGTGTATTCAGTTACACAGCTCTCTTTAAAAGTCTCTTCCTGGCAAGCAGCAATATGCTACAGAGCACCTCTGGTGACAGGGAGGGAGCACTTCCTTTAAACTCCAGTTAACCCAGAGGGATTTGAGTCCCAGATGAACAGTGGAGCACCCTGCCCTCTCAAGTCTGCAATTGCTTTCATCCTCTCCCTAGTCTCCCAAGGAAGCTTAATCCTAAATTAGCCCTTGTCCATCTGGTAGCCACTAAACAATGTTTGTGAAAAGTTGTATTAGTACCCTTGCCTCCCAAGACAGCATTTTAAACTTTAATGAGCATTAGTTCATACTACAAAGCTTGAGTGAACAAGTAAATGAAATTTAACTTTCCTGAGTTACTTTTGATTTTGAGTGGTTTATTGACTATAAATGTAAGATGTAAAAACTTGCAAGATGCAATGTAACTATAGGAACACTAGAAAGGACTAAATTATATTCCTGCTCTGCTGGTTTTGTAAAGCTTGGTGAAGCTTACTTTAAGGTTTTGGGCAGAGATTTATTTGGAAATATTAAGTGTTTAAAAAAAATCTGCAGAAGGAACACACATGGTGGCAATTAAAACTTAAACTGTTGTGCTCTGACTTTTTTTACACATTTGTCATGTTTGGAAAAAACAGTAAAAGTGATGTCTGATAAAATAGAATATTCTTTGGCTTTCCTTTTTCTGAAGGGTGGAATCAGTATCACTTAAGCAACTGTAAATGCACTGAAAGGTGTAGGAAATATCTATTATACAGTATATAGGTGATGGCAAATCCATTTATACTACAACAAGAATACACAATATCCTCAGTTTATTCCTTTTTTCCCTGCCCAAAAATGATAGAATTTAGTTTAAGTACTTCATGGTAAAACAGTAGGAACCTACATTTCCACAAGCCAAACAAAGCCACCTTAGTCTTAAACGTGACAGGCACACCTAATTAGGTAACTTTTCAAACATTGTGTAAAGGGCGTATACATCTTAACTAGCAAGAAAACATAGCATGCTATTGCCTGGCCTCTGTAAATGACTGTGTGGAAAATATTAATGAAAAGTCTGATCACAAGATTTAAATATTCTGTTAAAAGACTAGCTGCACTACAGAACCATATTACTATGTTGAAATAAGTGCGCATAATTCTCTATCAGTAGCTCAAAATACTAAAGGAGCTAACTTTTGATACCAGTACATGTCTCTCTGTAGGTCTGTCACTCTTCTTTCCTTAGGTTAGTTGGGAATAAATTTAACAGGGTTAATTTATGGATCATTTAAAAATACTTCTGAACTCCCTGTTTGCTTGTTCTCTCTTCTGCATCAGGGCTTTTGCAGGGGATGTGGAGGCAGGAGTGCCTGTCTTCCATGGCAAAAAGTGGACTGGACAGGCCAGTCCTGTTCAGTTTTAAAAAGTGGGAGATCCATGCCCCTGGCCGCCTGCCCTTCCTTCCTTTCTGCTGCCAGTGGTTCCTGTTCAGGGATTGTTAAACAGAAATAGGTGTCTCTTCAGCCCAGACTTAGGCCTCTTGTCTCCAAGAGACAGGTAGGGCTTAGTGCACATACCTCATCAGAATATCCCATTGGCTAGTGTAGGTGTGGTGCTGCCTAGCATACTGGCTTTTGTGGATTGCATTGTAAGGGGTCTGTCTCTTCCCATGCATCCACAGTGCTGGGACAGTGAGCACAGCAATACCCAAGTTCCTTTGCAGACCCCACCCTAGGAGAAGACACTTAAAAACTGACCAGAGGTCAGCTACTCCCTGGATTGGAGCTGAACACAGTACACTTGTCTTGACAACATCCTCCCTCTTCATACCAGTGTCACAGACTCAGTTGTTGCTGGCTCCAGTCGGTTTAGGAACAGTATCTTTCTGCTTTGGTGGTTGTCCGAACTGGAGGAAATATGAAGGTATGAAAAGTTCTACAACAGTAACATTTTTAGTTAAACGTGCAACAACTCACTTGCGTACTTTAAGTGTGCCAAAATGGCATCCTCCATGGTGTCTGTCAAGGCTGAATTCTCCACTCTGGCACTTTGAGTGCAGAAGGTGGGGGCTCGCAAGGATTCTAAAAATTAATACTGGCCCCTCCAGGCTGGTATTAAACTGCCAAGGTTACAGGGGTTTTTTTTGACCTTGGGTGGTGGCAGCATCTACCCATCCAAGTGCGAAACTCCTTTGAGGACTCAGGAAGACACACTTGGGAATTCCTTCCTGTAGGGTGCCCCCCTGGCCAGGGAGAGCTGAGAAAGAAAAAGGAAATCAGCTGTTGCCACCAGCTACTTAAAACATGCACAAACCTCTTAGGACACCAAAAATCCAATCCTGTTCTTAAAGGTAAATTGTATTTTTTGTTTTTAATAAATCTGGAACTTAAGCCTTTGCTGGATTTAAAAATCCCACTTACAAAAATTAATCAAGAATAATCTTCTTGAGGTCCAGCTTAAAGGTTACAAGCAAAACAAAAGCATTTGGGTTAGCAAAGAGGAGTCCACTAACCACAAGAAAGAAACCTAATCGCATCTTTCTAAACATTCCTGATCTACTTACACAGCTGGAGGGTTTCAAATAAGTAGTTCTAGGGATGACCTGATGATTTTTCATACCTGGCTTAAACCTTCTCATAGCATAACTGCTGCCCTGTTCCCCTCTTCCCCAGAGAACAACAACAACCGACAAAGGGAAAATTTTGGGTTTTTTTCCCCCCAATTTTAAAAAGTTCTAGCCCTCCCACTGGCTCTTTTGGTCAGGTGTCCACTCCCTTCCTTTACCTGTGGACTTTTTTAACCCTTTACAGGTAAAGCAAGTAGAGAACAGCCACAAACAGGGATTTCATAGCTAACTAGCCAGCTGGGTATCCATAAAAAGGAGCTTTCCTACTCCCTGCTTCATTTATCACAGGGTCCAGTCAGAATTGTCCCACAGGCTGCCAGTTGGACAGCACACAGCTGATTGAGCATGCAGGGCACGCAATGCGTGCCTTGCACATATAAACAGCAGGCCACTGCTCTATGGTGATGTCTAGATATGTCTTGGTGAGTGACTGTCAGCACCTGTATGAGTCATCAACATACATACCCCAGCTCAGCTTGCAGGCCTACAGCATTGCTGATTTACACATGAGCGCCAGGCCCTATTAACTCCAACATTTCCAGACTCCTTTGACTTCTATCAGTGAAGCACGTTTTTTCCTCTCTCCTCCAAGCGATCAGATGGTTACCAAAGCAGGATGGGACTTGTAGTTCTCCTACCTCAGCATGCAGCCCTAGCCATTTAATCAAAGGGGACTGTTTGCCACATTTGTAGGGACAACATGCCAAAAGTGATTCCCCACCCCTGAAAGCAGATCTGCCTTCAGACCTGAGCTCCCGGCCAGCACCCACTGCTCTCCAGCTGCTCAGCTCTGAAGGCAGCGCCGCTATCAACAGCAGCACAGAAGTAAGGGTAGCAGTACCACAACCCCACCCTACAATAACCTTGCAACCCCCCAAAAGCCTCCTTTTTGTGTCAGGACTCCAACAATTACAACACTGTGAAATTTCAATTTTAAGTAGCTGAAATCATGAAATTTATGATTTTTTATATCTTATGACCGTGAAATTGACCAAAATGGACCATGAATTGGGTAGGGCCCTAGTCATCACTGCTGCTGCTCCTGATCACTGCTGCTTCTGCCATGTTGTGTTCTGAGGTTCTACCACTTAGAATCAGATCACCTCAGTGATTTCATTGGGTAGCTGGAAACCACACTGCTAGTGCAGTCTCTTTCACTGCCCCCACCCCAACTCCAAGGCTTAGCCCCTGGATCTAATTATCAGTAAGTTTAGCTCCAGTGATCATAGAACAGAAACAAGGATTGTCCCTTGAGTCCGATCAGTTCTGAGTTTAAACACTGAGGAGAGCAGCCAGGACACTTTAAGCAAAGTCTACACCACTACATAGAAATATCCATCTCCACCCCCTCTTTTTTTAATTAGAATTGGGCACTGCTATCCCTGGGTGACCCCCCCCCCCCCAGTCAGGGCTAGCTAAGTACAGTTCTGCAGCTCTTTATTCATACAATAAGGATAACATCATTTCATCACCCCTGCATTCAATATTAAAGTGAATTGTAACCCAAAATCTACCAAAATTGATCACCTTGGCAAAGCAGCTCCGTCTGTTACACACCCAGGTAGAGTAGGTGTGCCCATGCAAATATGGTCAGTCTGAAGTCTTTTCCCCTAGTTTATCACTTTAGATGTTGTGGGAAAACTCATTCAGACCCTTCTTATATATACTACCAATAAAAAAAATAAATTTAAAGCATTTTTATATTAGTTTCTCTATAAACCATGTGGCATACATAGAACATAATAGCACTGCATGAAGGTTTTATTGGTGTACATTTGGGATGACCTACACGCCTCCACTCATTGTTTTATGTTTGAGGAAATCAAAAATCACAAACCAATGTCAATAAAACTTTTATGCTGCACCATGTAATTTATTATCTAGCACAAGCTATCTAGAATGTATTGAAATAAAAGTCTTTTCGAACTTTTTAAAATACCATCTACTAGGCTAGAAGATCTGTTTAGGAGAGGTTTAATAAAAAAGTGAGAGGCTGATTGTGAGTCAAGAAGATAGAGGAAATCCCTATCCATAAAATTATTTTAGACTTATGATCCTTAGAGATGAGCCTAAATCAAACTCTGAATGTCTAGGAACATTGGGGATGTTTATTTGAAATCTAAATTTGTATTTTGCAAATATCTGAAACCCCAGATCCAAACTTGGGGGCATCTGAAATTCAAATCTGAGTTTTGTGGCTTGGGTCCATGTCTGGTGGTAATTAACTTTTTAAGTTAAACTAGAGTAGCTTGCTCCAGTATTTAGTGAGACAATTAAGCAGTTATAAGTCTCTTCTGGCTTGCCAGTTTTTCTCAGTGATGACAGCAGATTGTGAGTAGTTGCTTGCTTCCAATAATATTTAAAAACATTATTAATTCTTTTATTCCATCACATTTTTCCTGTCACTCTAACTGCTTGACTCAGTCAGCCAGTCCTCCACCTTCAATCCTCTCTTAAACAGATGTAATCATTTCAACCCTTATCCTCTCCCAGGTTTCAAGTCAGGTGAGGAAAAGGAGTTTTGTAAGACATTAAAAGGCTATGGAAGATAAATGGAGTTTCCAGAAGAGATGGGATGGTGCAGCGAAAAGTAACAGGGTTAGCATAAATAGTGTAAAAGAGAGGTAAGGGAGGGGTGTTTGGGACCAGAAGTAGAATAGTTGTCACTAGCAGCTATGAAGAGGAGGACTAAACAGCACTGAGATGAAGGTACGGGAGAACGGAAGAAAGGGAGAGGTGGAGGTCATGAGAGCAGAAGGAAGAAGTGGGATAGAAAGAGATAGGCAAGTGAGGGGTCTGGCACTGGGCTATTGAAGCTAGGAAAGTCAGCTCTGCAGTCTCCTGAGCTATTGGGACCTGGTGGAGTTGCTAGGTTATCATCTAATGATGGTAATTAGATTATTCAGGTAGATTCCTATAAACTGGTCTCCTAGGTTACTCCTCCTCAGTGAGTTACCTGTTGTTTTAATAAAGATAGAGACAACTATTAACTGTGTGAACAGAATTCCAGAGACAATACCAATACATTTAAAAATCGATTAGCCTAGACAGTGAGATGAATGATACTTTCATTGGTGAAATGTATACAGTTCACGTATTTTGTGGGGCTCACTCTATCGCTCCCGTTGAAACTATTCCAGCGTGGATATATAGTAAATGAATGATTGGAATAGGTGGCTGGGTCTGGGGTACCCTACCTCCCAGGGGGTTGCCATAATCACTGGACTACAGAATCATGCCCACTCTGTTCCTCTGGCCATTTAAGCATTTATCCACAATGGAACAGTCACTGGGCCAAAGAATGAGAATTACTTTGTAGTCCAGTGGTTAGAGCACCCACTTGGGAGGTGAGAGAGACCCCCAGATTTAGTCTTCTTACTCTAATCACTCTTTCGTTAGTTATCCATAGTGAAACAGCTTCAACAGGCAAAATGGAAGGAGCCCTCCCGCCCACCTCAGAATATCCCATAGCTCAGGGGTTACAGCATGCTCCTGAGAAGTGGGAAAGCCCTATTCAAATCTTTTCTCCCTTTCTAGCAGAGAGGGAGGAATTGAACCTGGGTCTCACACATCCCAGGTGAGTAGTTGAACCATTTGGCTCAAAGTTAGAAGGCTGGTGCCACTGCCTTCTGTGGTGAAATTTTGAAAGGGACCCAGTTCAGTATGTGGCTCCTGAGCATGCTTCCTCGATCTGGCCCCACATGTGACATAGGCAGCTGAATGCTTGTATTCCCCTGGCTTGTGAATTGCTCTGGGATGTAGGCTGGAGATAGGTGTCTGGATGCCGAGAGGGAAGCAGCAGTGCAAATGCCCAGAGGCAGAAACATAAGTGCTTAGCGAACTTTTGCCCTAAAAACTTAGGCACCGAGTAAGTTTAGGTGTCAACTGGGTTTGGCTGGAGTTTTGTGCACCGCAGTGGAGCCAAAACTGGGACCTAAGTCCCTTTGTGGATCTGGACCCTAGTATTTTTCCTCACAAAGCATAGGATGACTTTCCTCATTTGTCAGAATGAGAACTCCTAAAAAGCTAATTTATTATAATTTATTTGCATTACTGTAGCATCAAGGAGCCCCAGTCGTAGACCAGGAGCCCATTGTGCTGCACAAACCCAGAACACACAGATGGTTGCTGCCCCAAAGGGCTCCCAAACCCTGCTTTCTTTTAAATTTTCTGAGTGATGTATCTTCCCACCATTTCCCCATGGGTGACTACACTCATTGTCAGGAAGGATTTTCCTCTAATTTAGCCTAATTTCCCACTTCGATAGGGTTAGATTATGCTTTTAAAACATAGCGTTGTGTTGTGAATGCACATTAGAGGGAGGCTCTGCCACTCATTAGATGGATACAGAATGTACTCCACCTGCCTGCACCCAGGCAGCTCTGCTGGCTACTGGGAAATGTGGTGCTCCCCTCCTGACTCCCTTTTCAGGGAGTCTAGTGCTTTGCCTGCACTCCCCAAACACGCTGACGCTGGTCCCAGAACAGGGATGGTGAGGGGGTAGGGAAAAGAACCTCTCCTCCCCACTTTGTGCATTCATGCAGGACCAGCCTCAATCTGGACCTTGATTTTAGCCTGTATCTGCCACCCCTATTATTATGCTAAATAGTCCCTTCTACCCTTGGGCTCACTACACTTAATATCCTTACATTTCCTTGACCCCAGTCATTTGGATTATACACCTGGGTATAGGTTAGAAACAGCACTAGCTGATGATCTCCTCTACCAATAAATGAATATTTTAGATTTGTCAGCAGCTTTTGAGAGGTCTTGGTCATAATATTTTAGACTTGAGCAGGAGTGAGTCCACTTTTATTTTGTGGAGAGAACCCAAATAGTAATTACTTGTTTGCCTTGCCCTGATTGCTCTCTCATGCGGGTCCCTATAACGTCACCCCTCTTTTGCAATGAAGATATGAGCCCATTGGGAAGATTAGTAGAGAGACATGAGTTGCAATGCATACAGTATGCTAACTGACATCCAGCTCTACAGCTCCATCACATCTGACCTGGCCAGAGCAGTGGACAATAGCTTGGTTGAAAATTCAGGCCCTGATTTTTCCATCAGACTATAGACCCTCTGCCAGTACAAACTGTCCATAAAGCTAGTGCATCTGGAAATTGCACCAGTGTAGGAGAATCTTTGGGTAGTGTACAGATGTCATACTGCTCCATACCACTTCCATTCACAGCCACCAGCGTGAGGAGCATGGCCAAGGGAAAGGTGGTGGGGCTAGAGTCCCTCTGCTCATACTATTACTGGTTATTGTAATGACCCCTTTCAGTTGCTAGCAGCCAGGTGTAAGTCTAAGCAGCCTTGAGGCTGCTTTAACTTATGTCAGGGCAAGAACTGGACCCTAGTCACCCCTATAATCGAGGGGCTGCAGGGTGGAATTAAGCCATCTCCCCTCCTGCACCTCCTTGTGTCTCACAGCTCTGCTAATCAGACCCTCCATGATTACTACTAAAGGTCACCTTTGATGAAATTAGTTTGGTGGTCTCCACTGCATCCTTAGGGAATGTCTATCCACGATACTAAACTGCCATACTAGCTGTCCTAGAAAAGAGTGAGGACTAGACTAGTCAGGGTCTGCAGGTCAAGAATGAACTGATTTAGCAGTCATAAATGTGTGACAAAACTTGCACAACACTTACCTGACTAGAGCCAGTTAAAATATAGTGTTCCATGTTGCCTGTATCATTATTTGTATTGTGGTAGCACCTAGAGGCCAGGGCCTTGTGGTCTGGGCACTGTACAAATATATAATAAAAAGATGATCCCTGCCCCAAAGAGTTTACAATCTACATTTAAGATTAGCAACAACAGACAGAGGGGAGATATGGGAGAGCACAAACCGTGAGACAATTATAAACAGCAATCACAAAACACCAGCTGCCTGAACATTGTCAAGTGGTTTGTAGGCATTGTTGGCAAAGTGGAGGAAAGAGTCTGCATTTCCCATGCCGATATTTTGGACTAAAAGGAGATTATTTATGAACCATTACCATGGTGACCAATTATTCAGTTCTTTAAGGCTATTAGATTGTGACCTGTCATGTCGGACAGAAAATACTTTCCCCTGTGCAACCCAGAAAATTAAACAAAGCCTAAATGGGTTATTTCTCTTAGTAAAATAAGAGAAATGGAGGCAGAAAGAGTGTCATGTTGTTGATCCTATTTATTCCCACTAGGGTATCTCAGAGGCTGTCACAATGAACCTTTTTCATCAAGGGAATGTTGCTCATCAAGGGCTATCAAGTTGATAGAATACTGTGCTCCAAACCAAAAATAAAAGTTACCACAGTAGCAGGAGTAAATGAAAAAGATGCAATACTTCAAACCATACATCAGCTAAAGTGGCAAAGTCAGGTCTTGGAGAAGGATTCCATTTGGAAATTGGAAAGCACGGGAGACTAGAAATGATACCCTCATAAATAGTATATATAGTACTTCACAAAACCTTCACTTTCCCAATGTATCACTGCTGCTGGAATTCTGAAAACCTTTTAGATCAAATGTTTTATTCAACACCATTTTTAACTGGAGTCAATTCCGTGAAAAACTCCAAGGAATACTAACCTATCAATCAAACAGAAAGGGAAACAAGATTAAAGACCACCTTTAGTATGACTGCTATTCATTCAATGCCAAATACAAGAGGTAAAAAAAATATTTAGAAACCACACTCTTAATACAAGGTAGTGTGGATCAATAGATGGGACACCATTAGTGTACTGAAGATCGATAAAAGAAAATAGAGCCGGAGAGTCTAAAACACTCGGCCTATGATTGAGTAGCATTATTGTACAATATAAAGGATAGCAAGCCACAAGACTCAAAGTCAGTGATGAACAGTCTGAAATACAGCCAATCCTGGAATTATTAGAGCAGAGAAAATGTAGAGCTTGGATAAATAAAGATTTGCTAAAAGGGTGAGAGATGAGCGCTGGTGAGACTGCAACTCTTTTTAATGCACATGCGACAAATATGGCTCCAGACTCTGGGTCCCTCAGAGCTGCACTCAGCACAGGACCCATGCTGGGGCAGAAGGTGGCTCTAAGGGGCCAAACCAGCCCTGGCAGAACTCAGAGCAGCTGAAGGATTGTTCTAAATTATACCAGTTAGTTAAAACAGTCCCCTCAAGACTATACCACAGGCTGGGCATCATCAGAGTGCAGCTCTCCCTCCCTCACCTGTCCATGTTACCCAGAAAAGCCCCCGATGCCTCCTGGGGTGTGGAAAGAAGAAGGTGGTAGAGAGCCACATATGCCCATTTTACACCACCCTGCCCTGGCAGGGTCGGTCTCTATCCCTTGCATACTACTGGAGCAGCACAAAAGGCTAGGCGGAACCAAGGCTCAGCCCTGGATTTTTAACTCCAGTGATTTCTGTTCAAATCCTGATTGAGTCACAAGTCACTAATGGACATTTGTGAACACTGGGCCATTGAAAGTGTCTGCACAAGAAAACCTAGGAATTAGCTAGGACAGCTGATATGAGACTAGGAGTGTGCGAGCAGGGCAACGTGGCAGACGCTTGGGCTATTTCTGGCACTGGCTGGTCCTTTCATTCTCTCTTGTTAATGAGTGCCACAGTAAAAAACCATGAAGATAGTTGTTTAGTCTGTCAGCACCTTAAAAGGGTCCTTTGCAAATTCGTTTTACAAACTTCTTCCCACACACTGTCACTATCCCATTTATGTTTCTATGTTTCAGCAAATGTGTTATTTTGAATGACATCCTGTAATCATAGTTCAGGGTTGAATATCTCACCTAGCAAGAGGCATTCAACACAGCTAATCTTATTTTGTGGGAGATCCTTGTCCCAGAAGACAATCTGTTATGACATTACAGCAGCCACATTGCACTGCTGGACCGTGAGACCAGCTCCTATTGGTCAGGGAAGTGGATGGATTATCCAGGCTTAAAGAAGTTTTAAAGTATATTTAGATTGTAACAGTTCTAGAGCATGGGCCATCTTTTCATTATGTATGTACAGTACCTAGCACAATGGGTCTCTGAACCTTGACTGGACCTCTAGCCACCACCACAATACAAATTATTATTATTAATAAGAGGCTGAGTGGCTCAGGGTAGCAGCCTGGCTAGAAAAAAATAGAGAACTCTGAGGTGGGTCTGAAGGTGGGCTGGAGGAAGGGGGTCACTGATGGAAGAGGCAGCTGTTGTGTAATATGGCCAAGTCATAAGCCGCGCTTTCTGAATGGGAAGCGAGGTACAGCAGTGATTATCCCCACCCTACAGTAATTGTCCTGTACGTTTTCTGCTTTTTCCAGGAAATGTTGCTAATTGCAATAGTGCTGTAATGCATGTGCACTGGGGATGGGCTTATTTTTGTCTTCTGCTTTTGAACGCTCAGATTTGGCAATATTGCCATTTGCCAGTCAGCGAGCAACACATCAGCCTCTGTTTCGTCACCACTCACAGGATCACCTCCCATCCCTCTAGTCCAGGGGTGGGCAAACTTTTTGGCCCAAAGGCCACATTGGGGTGTGAAACTGTATGGAGGGCCGGGTAGGGAAGGCTGTGCCCCACAAACAGCCTGGCCCCCACCCCCTATTCGCCCCCTCCCACTTCCCACCCCCTGACTGTCCTCCTCAGACCCCCCGACCCGTCCAACCCCCCCTGCTCCTTGTCTCCTGACTGCCTCCTCTTGGGACCCCCGCCCCAAACTGCCCCCCTTGGATCCCACCCCCAATCCAATCCCCCTGCTCCCTGTCCCCTGACTGCCCCGCCCCCTATCCACACCCCCGCCCCCTGACAGGCCCCCCAGGACTCCCTATCCAACCCCCCCTGCTCCCTGTCCATCCCCTGCTGTTGGCCGTGTCCAACCCCCCCGTTCCCCAACCCCTGACTGCCCCAGAATCTCTGCCCCATCCAACCCCCCCCTGGTCCCTTGTCCCCTGACTGCCCCCTGGGACTCCCTACCCAACCCCCCACTGCCATGTGCACATCGCCGCCGCCCCCTTACCATGCCGCTCAGAGCTGCAGGAGCTCACAGCCCCACTGTCCACGCGGTGGCATAGTTGCAGGGGAGGGGAAACAACGGGGGAGGGCCTGGGGACTAGCTTCCCGGGCCAGGAGCTCAGGGGCCAGGCAGGACGGTCCCATGGGCTGGATGTATCCCATGGGCCGTAGTTTGCCCACCTCTGCTCTACTTTATCTGGAGGCTGATACAACCATGCAACGTTCTCCAATTGGCAAATTCAGAGCATTTCATTTTAGTACTCTGCTTTGGCTGTCTGGTATTAAAAACCACTTCCCTATCCCACTCAAAGGAACTAGCTTCCCACAGCTCCCATTGGCCGGGAACGGCAAACCGTGGCCACTGGGAGCTGCGAGCAGCCATACCTGTGGACGCAGCTGGTAAACAAAGCATCTCGCAGCCTGCCGGGGCTTACCCTCAACAAGCCGCGAACCAAGTCTGGGAACCCCTGCCCTAGAGGCAGTCAATAGGTGGACCGCGGCCCAAATCTGGACCACCAGACACTTTTGAACAGATCCCAAAATCTTCTTATTTACTTGTTGTTGTTGTTATTTTATTATTATTTATTATTATTTTCTCTAGAGTCTGGACCTTGACTCTACCTTGACCAAGAAATTTGGACCTTGACAAAAATAATTGACTACCCCTGCTTTACTCCTATGAGCTGAAGCCATATTATCTTACTTTTCTTGCATTCAGGCTAATAGGGCTACTTGCATGAGTAATGTGAGCAGGATTTATCCCTGAATCTTCCAATTATTTGCCAGCTACTCCAGGTAGCCTGAGCCTGCTGATCCTTGTTGTGGCTGCATACTGAAAGCTTAATGTTTACTTGTAAATAGCTTTCCTTTTTGTGGGCTTTTCTCTGTGTTGTTACTACTCAGGGAATAAAGTCTAATAGATTATGGCTCTAACTATGTTATCAATTCTTCTATTGACAGAGTGAGATTCTCTGTAAAGCCACTTTATATAACTAGTTAAAGCTTATTTCAAGGTTCCTTCCCGACTCTGAACTCTAGGGTACAGATGTGGGGACCTGCATGAAAAACCCCCTCAGTTTATTTTTACCAGCTTAGGTTAAAACTTCCCCAAGGTACAAACTATTTTACCTTTTGCCCTTGGACTTTATTGCTGCCACCACCAAGCAGCTAACAAATATATAACAGGGAAAGAGCCCGCTTGGAAACGTCTTTCCCCCCCAAAAATCCTCCCAAACCCTACACTCCCTTTCCTGGGGAAGGCTTAATAAAAATCCTCACCAATTTGCATAGGTGAACACAGACCCAAACTCTTGGATCTTAAGAGCAATGAAAAAGCAATCAGGTTCTTAAAAGAAGAATTTTAATTGAAGAAAAAGTAAAAGAATCACCTCTGTAAAATCAGGATAGTAAATACCTTACAAGGTAATCAGATTCAAAATATAGAGAATCCCTCTAGGCAAAACCTTAAGTTACAAAAAGACACAAAATCAGGAATATACATTCCATTCAGCACAACTTATTTTATCAGCCATTTAAACAAAACAGAATCTAACGCATATCTAGCTAGATTACTTACTAAGTTCTAAGACTCCATTCCTTTTCTGTTCCTTGCAAAAGCATCACATAGACAGAGAGAACCTTTGTTTCTTCCCACCCCCCTCCAGCTTTGAAAGTATCTTGTCTCCTCATTGGTCATTTTGGTCAGGTGCCAGCGAGGTTATCCTAGCTTCTTAACCCTTTACAGGTGAAAGGGTTTTTCCTCTAGTCAGGAGGGATTTACAGGTGTTTACCCTTCCCTTTATATTTATGACAGCTCACCTAAACGCTGCAGCAGTATGTTTGCATGATTAGAGCCTACTCTACAGTCCTCACTCAGGCAGAACTAACAGCTTTCACAGGAGTTTGACAGAGTAAAGTATATGTACGTTGTTGTCCTTTGTGACCAAAGATGACACTGATGATATGTGTTATGTCCTGTGAGTATGAGTGTGGCTAAAAAGGCCAATGCACAAATGGCAGTCCTTTCTGCACTGAATGCATATGTAGCTTGATATTGAGGAAGAGATAACAGCCTGTGTCTGCTGAATCTGCTGCTCTTTATGACTCAGCCTCTGTGCCTCAAGATCCATACGGTGATCAATCTCAAACTGAGCAACCCTATCATCGGGGCCAGATTTAGGGGCTGGTGACCCAGCCTGGGGTGCCAGGCTTGGGGGGTGCTGGGCTTGGGTGCTGTTTTTATTGTTAGCGACAAAAGGAAAAATAAAATGTTTGAAGCAAAATGTTTCAGGTATTCCATATGTGTATTCATTTGTCACTAACTTCCTAGAATGTTCTGGACCTTTGTAGAATCTTGTGGAACCTTCCAGACTTTCTGAGAACTACATTTTCCTCATGCGTCCTAGAAAGTTGTCAGCCATGCCCTCATAGGTTTATAAGGGGCTGGGCATTGCCAGTCAGACAGTGAGATATAAGGACAAAGTGAAGTGAAGTGAAGTAAGTGCCCAGCTGCTATATTGTGAACCATGTTTTATTGTGTAATTGTGAAAGTGTACTTGTCTTTTAAGACTTGAAGACATCTAAGTGGTCACTAATAAAGAGCATATTTAATGAGACACGAGAGATATCTATCAAACCCCTATCTACGCAACAATATAAATGAAATACTGTTACTTCTTTTGCCATGCTTAACACATAATGTCTGAGACTTTCTAGACCGCAGAACATAGACTTTTGTTCTCCCTAATACTGTCTGTTTTCCCCAGAGAAAATAAAAGATGTTTCTGAGGAAGCCTTCAGGAGCTCAGTGTAGGAAGTGAAAAGCTCAGCTGCAATCTAGTTTGCACCAAGGGGAAAAACTGATGGGGAAATATCTGAAACAGAACAACACAGACCAGGCTTTAGACAGTAGCGATTGTCCCAGTGCAGAAGAAATTGAGGAGTGAAGTGTAAATGATGGAAGTGTTATTACTAAGGAATTAGCAGATTTACCTGAATATAAGGAATGCAAATGTGAGGAAAGTGATAGAGAATTGTCAAGTTTTCCTGATGGCGTAAAGGAGAGTGATGATAAAGAAGAATGTGGCTCACATGGAAAGGAGAGCAATGACAAATAAAGATCTGGTTTACATGAAAAGGAGATAAATGATAAAGAAGAATCAGCTTTGCATGATGACAGAAACATCAGTGAGAAAAACTACACCCCAGAAATCGATATGTCAGATCCTGCTTTATGGCCGATGATCCTAAAGTCTGCTGATATTGATCGTACAATTTTGAACAGGCCAGGCAAAATTGAGGATATGACATTTCCAGTAAATGAGCAGAAGTGACACTACTCAAAGTCACACTGCAAAAAACGGCTCAAGAATGGTGAGAAACTGAATTGGTGTTGGCTAGTTTACTCAAAATCAACTGAAAAAGTGTTCTCTTTTTGTTGCAAAATATTTGACAAGAATGCCAAATCATTGCTTGCACTTTCCAGGTACAATTACTAGCCTAACTGCTGATGTTCTGAAGCAACATGAAAAGTCATCCAGCCATTTTATGGCATACTCCAAATGGATGGAGGTCAAATCCAGGCTCAAGCTGAATAAATGCCTAGATGCAGAAAAACAGTGCATTATTAATGTAGAAACCCAGCACTGGAGGAATGTGCTCGAGTGTCTGATCTCAATTACCCTCTTCCTTGCAAAGAATAATTTGGCTTTCTGGTGCTTGTCGGATAAGTTGTTCACTGAACATAATGGTAATTTCCTCAATTTGGTAGAGCTCCTTGGGAAATATGATGATGTCATGACTAAGCACCTACGTTGAGTAGTTCATAAAGTAGCTATTACAATTACTGCAGCAAAACAATTCAAAATGAATTGATTAACCTTATGGCAAGGAAGGTGCTTGATAACATACTGATGAAGTAGTAATAGACTACATCCCTGACATTAGTCACAGTGAAAATATGTCATTTACAGTAAGTTTTGTTCATGACGAGGATGGCTGTATCCAAGTAAAGGAACACTTTATCTATTTCCAGTCTGTGGATGACTCTATTGGAAAAGGTCTAACAGAACTGTTTATGAATGTTTTGAATGAGAATAAAATAAATCTTCAGGACTGCTGCGGCCAAGGCTATGACAACAGCATGAACACGAAGGGAAGAAACAGTGGCGTCCAGGCAATGATCCTTGCACTGAATCCAAGAGCTTTCTTCATGCCTTGTGGCTGCCGTTTCCTCAACCTGGTTGTGTCAGATGCAGCATCATCTTCTTTAGATTCAGTATCTCTCTTCGGAGTACTGCAAAGGACGTACATCTTGTTTTCAGCATCAAATATCAGGTGGAAGATCCTCATGGACAAGGTTACAAATCTAACCGTGACTCTGCTAAGCTGGGAGAGCCGCACTGACAGCATGAGGCCAGTGAGGTACCAAGTTACTGAGGTTTATGATATCCTGAGAGAACTGGCTGTGACATTCCTCTCTGGTGTTATCTGGACTGGTGATCTGCTCGGTCACTTGAATCCTTGACTCTGGCAGCCAGCCTTACCCTGCTCTGCTGTGAGAACCCCCACTCCTGGGCTGTTCATGCACAGCCTCTGGCATGTAAGCTGCTCCCAGCTACTTGTAACTGAAAGACACTAGCCAATATCTCCAGTCCCAGACATAACCCTAGGAACCTCTGTCTTGCAGTGTCCAGTTATGCCCACTAGATGCTGCAAGCTTATATGAGTTTGTCAATTTAACAAAGAAATTGATATGTACCAGGTTTGTTATCCCAAGGGGAGTCTCTGACACACTTCAAACCAAACGCAGTGCTTCAGGTAGAATAAACAAATAAATGTATTAACTATGAAAGATAGATTTTAAGTGATTATAAGTCAAAGCACAAGAAGTCGGATTTGGTCAAATGAAATAAAAGCAAAACGCATTCTAAGTTGATCTTAACATTTTCAGTGCCCTTACAAACTTAGATGCTGCTCACCATAGGCTGGCTGGTTGCCCTTCAGTGAGGCTCTCCCCTTTGATCAGCGCTTCAGTCGCTTGGCAGTGGTGTTGTCTGTAGATGTAGGTGGAAGAGAGAGGAAGAGCATGGCAAATGTCTCTCCCTTTTATCATGGTCTTTCTTTCCTCTTGGCTTTGCTCCCCCCCACACCTTCAGAGTCAGGTGAGCATTCCCTCATCGCAGTCCCAAACTGACCAAAGGAAGAGGGGTGACTCACTCGATAGTCCAACAGATCCTTTGTTGTTTCCTAGGCCAGTGTCCTTTGTTCTTGTGAGGCTGGGCTGGGTTTGTCCCAAACATGCCCTGATGAGGTGTGAACTGCCCCTCTGCTCTTGGAGAGTTTTTGCCTGGGCTTGCTTTAAGTCATGAGGACACATTCTCAGCCTCATAACTATATATATGAAATTACAACCTATAACATTACTATAACAATGATTACTATAACAACAATGCTCAGTGCATCATGAGCCTTCTGCAGATACCTGACATGACAAACTTTCCATTAGATACCACACAATCATATTATAAGGATGAACATGGGGGTGCTGGGTGTTTCCCCGAGGTACAGAACGTCACACTAGCGCAGTCAAGTAAAGCTGAGGCTGGACTCTGAGATGAGGCTAAAAGCTTGGCGAACCAGATCACTGACTTCAGATTTCTGGTCTTAATTGTTGTTTGGCACAATATCCTATTCCAAGTAAATGTTGTAAGCAAGGCATTACAAACTCAGTCAATGGACATCGTGACCGCTACTACTTTGATGAGAAGTTGCCTTGATTTCATTGTGGCCTACAGAGATAACGGATTTGAAGATGCCATCACTGCTGCCAAAGAAATGGTGGAAAACTTAGGAGTTGAACCAGTCTTCAAGAAAACTCGTATGCATCAGAAGAAGAGACAGTTTGTTTACAAGTGTAGAGATGAGGTGATGGGAAGTTTGGAAGAAAAATTCAATACGGACTTTTTCAGCTCACTCATTGACACTGCTCGAGTGACCATAGGAGAAAGGTTTGGACAAATGAAGCACCACAAAAAGACCTGGGTTTTTTTGTACGACCGTAGTAAGCTGCCAGCAGACAGGATACTCTTGAACAATTGTACGGACCTTCACTGGATGCTCATACATGGGGAATCACTGGAGGAACTGACATCCGTGATAAAGGCCTCTATGGCAAATTGGACAAGATCTGTCACATTTTGCAACACCAGAAGCACTCTCCACTCCTAGTTCTCCAATTCATTCATGATACAGACCTGATATGGTTCACCATTCTTAATTCCTTTCAACGAGTAATTTTTGTTTATGGAATTTTACATGGTTTACAAGACCTGTCATTTTTATTAGAAAAATGGAAAAACTCAAAATTTCTTTGAAGAAATGATTAGTGAAGTGAGGATTCCAATTGAATGCTTTGAGCGAAGCATCTCAGCACTGGCTTTGCTGAACAGAAAGGCTTTATCAAATATATTTTTGGCTGAAATTCTGAAAGGCTGATGTGCTGAGATAAATATTTATCACCTATTATATCTGTGAAAGATGATGGAAAGTTTCCACTAAAATGCCAATGCTTCAGATAGGGCCTTTCACAGGGAGCTGTTTTAAAGAGGTAAGAGAGCCTCAAATGGAGTTTACATGAACACTGTCAAAAAAAGGAATGATAAAGATGAAGGACAATTTGGTGACAAAACAAACAAACAAAAAAAAAAGAAACAGAAAAAGAAAGAGTGCTTATTCAAACAGAAATCCCCCCACAACTCAACACCTGGAAACACCTCAGGAACAAAGGCTAGACGAGGGAGGTGGTCCCAGGATGAAAGGATTTCTACTTTGTGTATGGAAGATTGGTGGACTGTTTGTACCATCAGGGTGAGACACTGCTTGATTCAAATCCTGTCTAGAGTATAGAACTTAGATTGTGATTTTGTTGTATTTCTTAGGCAGCCAACTTTGATCTGTACACTATTACTTATAATCGCTTAAAATCTATCTTTCTGTAGTTAATAAATCTGTTTTATATTTTTTTACCTAAGACAGTGTGTTGTTTGAAGTGCAAAGGGAAATCTCAAGAACAGGGGCTGGTGCATTGTCCTTTCCATATTGAGAGGGGGTGGACTGGTTAATAACTTGCACTGGTCAGGCTTTTGACCAGGGCAAGACGGTACAGGTCTGGGATCTTAGGCTGGAGACCTAGGGAAAGTTGGCTGGAGCCTCTGTATTGTTGGTTCATGGGTAAATAGTGAAAGCATTCATGTAACATAGCTAGGTGTGTCTCTGTCTGTGACTGTTTGTGTGAGTGCAGGATCTGGAGGGGTCTGCAGCTTGTCACAGCATCACAATGTGAGAGGGAGCCCAGGTTGGTAGTACAGAGGGCTCAGCAGTACCCCACTTCCAGGTTGCACCCCAGGGAAGTACGTCACAGTAATTAAAAAGCATGTGATGTCTCTTGAAAGACTGGGAAGGTAATTTACTAATGGATCTTAATAGTTCTGGTTGCTGTGGGAACTAAAACACTGAATTTTCTCACTTCACTATTTGCACTACTTCACTACTTGATTTAACCGATTTCACCCTTTTTGCTGCTGTTTTCACTAGCCCAAGAGAACCAGATCAGACTGATTTTCAGATCTATAGCCTTACAAATTTATAGCTGTTTTAAACTTTTTTTCCACTTAGTTTTTTACTCTCTCTACTTGAATATGTTTCAGTTCCATTACCCTGTTGTCTTGTCCTTTCCTGTCTCTCTACTTATTCGTAGTCCTCCCAATTTTATTTTGTTTCTCTCTCTTTGGTGGGAATAAAATAAAATGCAATGCCTAATAACAGATGTATCCAGGACTTTAATGATCTTCTGCTGTTTATTCTTTGTATTTTTCCTGCTGTGTTTAGTTGATTCTGATTAAAGTAACACATCCTCACAGCCACTGACAGGAAAAGCCTCTTATGAAGAGTTTGATTCTGGCAGAGACACTCACAGGCATATGCAGATGAGACAACTAATGTTAGGTCACGGCTACACTACAAACTGCGATTGACACAAGTTATGTTGGTGTACAGCTGCTGAAGCTTGTATATTGCTTGGACATGTGCATATTTGGCTGCTTGCCTCAGCACTGCGAGTATTCCCTAGAAGTGATTGTGTCGATAGAAAGTGCGGTGAGTAAATGGGTTTGCATCCCAGTATGCCACGTGCCACCATCTGGCACAATGACTATTGGGAAAATTTTGTAATGTGTTGTGGGATAGAAATGACTCACTCGGGGATCTTTGGGAACTCGGAAGCCAAGTTCTCAGAATGCAATTTTCTCCATCCCATAATGCTATCCATATCCCATCATTAAAAAAAATATATATCCCTGAGTAGCACTTTTCAGTGTCTGCCATCTCTGACAGAAGCATGCACCCTATAGAGTTCTGCGCTATCCTCATGAATGTTGCAAATAGAGGACACACAATTCTCCTGTATTTGCAAACCTGCAGAAAGCACTGCACTGGGTATCATGGGATCCACTCATTGGTGGTGGTACCTCCTGCTGGCCGTCCTGGGGATTAGCTCCAGCCAGGCCAGGCATTGTGCCCCCCCGGCGGCATCTCTCTCATCGTCCTCTCGCCCTGAAGACCCCTCTTACTCCAAGAACTGCAGCCTCCTATTCATGATTTGACTCTCCAGATGGGTCACGATTAAGGGTTGCCAACTTTCTAATTGCAGAAAACCAAATGCCCTTGCCCTGCCATGCTCTTTCTCCGAGGCCCTGCCCCACACTCACTCAATCCTCCCTCCCTCCCTCCGTCACTCGCTCTCCTCCAATCTCAATCACTTGCTCATTTTCACCAGGCTGTGCTTCCAGAGCTGCCAGAGTCCCTTTTTGACCAGGTGTTCCAGTCAAAAACTGGACACCTGGCAATCCTACCATATATGATCCCCCCCTTCCAGGGTATCAAAATCCCTCTTAACAAATGGGCTCAGACAGTCTTCCTGCTCACTGCCTCGCTGGTGCCACTCCACCAGTGGCTGGTAGGGCGACCCGTGTCTGTTCTCTACTCTGGGTCCTGGCTCAGGGAAAATAGACTGGAAGGCCTCTGAACAAGAACACTCTAATTCTGATGCCCATCCCAATCCCAAGCTCTGAAATGAAGAGGGTGTGGGTTGGTATGTCTGATCTCACCATTCTCTTGAGTCACTAGATCTGGGAAACTAATGTGATGCCGATTTTTAAAAAAAGGTTCAAGAGGTGATCCTGGCAATGACAGGCTAGTAAGTCTAACTTCAATAGTAGGTAAATTGGTTTAAACTTGTTCATGTGGTTCATGAATTGGTAGTGCTCCTGTTCTAGCAGGAACCTGAGAAACGTTGTGCAGGACATGTGAGTGTCTATATGAAAGTAAGCATCTTTCATATTGAGAGGCGCAAACCATGTGCCCAGCTCCAGAGAGGGGATAACTGATGCCAATGTGACCATGCAGAATTTTGATTTTTGAATACCAACATTCAGTTGGTGTAGACTGAGAATTGGCCTCCATCATCTGTTTTTCTTGGGAACTAAGAAATATGGGGAGTAAAATCCTTTCCCTTGGTGAAGTAGTACTTGCTAAGGAAGAAAGTCCATCTCCTGATGAAGGATTTCCTCATGAGTGGTCCCTGAAGAGGTACCAGAAAGGGGGTTTGTTATGGGGAAATGAGACTGTGATGGGTTGGATCACAGAAATCCCCTTGGGACTATGACCTGGTATGCAAAATCACAGCAACAAGATGGAGTTTGTAGCCACCTGGGCAAGTCACGTATCCATGAATGATTCAGCTTTTTGAAGGCCAACGCCATTGTTTACATGTTAGTTTGAATGTTCCCAGGAAAGCTCAGATGTGGATTGGCATCTCCCAAAGTCCATTGTTAGTTAAGTACTCCCAATTACTTGAGTAATTCCTTCACAACATGTTGGTCAAACCTTTCTTATGTGTTCCCTACAGCAAACACTTTAAATACAAGTATAGAGCCAATGCTCATAAGTCAGATATAAAAATGATACATGCATACAAATAGGATGAATATATTCAGTAGCTCATAATCTTTGCAAAGATATGTTACATGGCATATCTAGCATAAAACATATTCCAGTTATGTCATATTTACACTCATATGCATATTTTTATAAAGCATTATGGAGTGCAGCGTCACAGAGACAAACTTGATCGTGCAGCTGGAGTGAATGATCTCTGCCACCCACTTGTCTGTTGTTGTTGCTTTCCAGTTGTGAGTGAAATGGGTGAGGTGGCCACCAAAAGTTTGGGGGCAGTGTAGGATGGTATTAAGAGAGGAACACAGTTCGTGAATGTCCCATCAAAAGAAACCCCAAGGTGATGGGTGGGATTGAGCAGCAGCAGTTAAGGTGGAGTGTCACAGGGTTTGCTCATCGCTGGGGTACCTCCCTGTGTCTGAATCTGGGTATAAGAAGGGTCTGAATGAGCTCTCCCCTGACATCTAGAGATGAGCTGGGGGGAAAAGACTTCAGGAACAGACCGTGTTTACACAGAGCAGCATGATGGATTATTTGCAAAATTATCATGTTTGGCTTATGTTGTGTTACAAATCACTTTAATATTGAGTGTGGGGTAATGAAACGTTGTTATCCTTACTGTATGAGGAAAGAGCAGCAGAACTACATTTAGCCTGCCCTGATTGAGGGGGGTCACCCTAAACTGAATCCTATTTGGTAAGCAGGGAGTAGGGATGTCAAATACCAGTGAAAGGGGGAAGTGAGAACAGGTGTTCCTACCTGGTGATGTGGACTGCCTAAAGAGTCTTAGACACCATTTGATCTTCTCCTCTCCAGCGTTTAATGACAGAGCTAATTAGACTCAATTGAGAGTATCTTTTTCTGTTCAGTGATAAGCAAAACAAGGAGATAAGCCTTAACCCTGGTGTTGGGATAATGGTGAAAGGAAAAGACACTGCAGAGGCTGTACTGGCAATGAGGTTCTTTGCTACCCAGTGAAATCGCTAAGAGTTGAAATCACTACAGACCTGGGTTAAGTGAGGAACCTCAGAATATAGCATCGCAGAAGTGGCAGTAAGCGTCCAATGGCAGAAGCACAGAATAGCAGTGACAGCAAGCAACCACTGGCAGCACAGAAAAGCAGCAGAAGTAGCAGTAAACCCAGCCAGTTGCTGAGGTGCGCAGTGACCGCAGAGACATTGCTCAATGACCCTTCTGGGGTGGGAGGTGAACCCTTGCAAACACACCTCTGACCTTGGACAGCCAACTGTGGGTGGGGTGCAATGGAGGGAGAGGGGAGTGTTGTGTTAAAGGTCTGTCAGACTTTCCCATCAAAAGGTGGGAAACTCAGGAAAAGGGCACTGCCCAACACATTGTGCGGTCGGGTGTTTGCTTATGGTTGTGTGCTTTTGAATGTGGTTGTGGTGTTTTCCCAAACTAATGCTTGATTCTCTTTCCCTTTTATTAACATTTCTCATTTGTTATACACAGACTCTGTGCTTGCAAGAGCGGGAATATTGCCTCTTGGAGGTGCACAGGAGTGGTGATACGTTTTCCCAGATTACTGGGTGGCGCTAAAGCCTGTTCGGTTTTGTATTGTTAAGAGGAACCCCTAAATATTGAACCCAGCCCTTTGTGCTGCCAACTCCACCTAGCAGATGGGTTACATGGGATTACTTCTGCTTGGTCTGATGATCCCTTCCTTCAGTCACTCATGCCACAGCCCCTCTTGGTCTCTAGGAGTTGCAGTACTTTCTCTTTGTGGCTTGTCCCTCCAGCCAAGTCAATATATGGTCTTCCCCTTCTGGGGTAACAAAATCTCAACAGACCTGATGTCCAGGCAGTCTTCCTGTTCAAGATTGTGCCATTTCCCAGTGGTTGGTTGGGGAACCTGCACCCTCCAGCTACTTTGGGTTCCATCCCAGAGTCCGTACATTCAGCAGTCAAGGTCTGCACCTCTCACCCTTGCTCACATTTCCCTGGCCTTCTTCCTTCTCTGCCATTTGCTGGCTTTCTTCTCTATTACTCAATAAACCCCTTCCCTCAGCATCAGGATCCCATGCCTTCTGTTCTCCTCTTGGGTTTCCTCCTTCTCTCCTCACTAGGCCCAGAGACTGATTGCAGACTTCCACATTACAGCCCATTCTGCTTTCCCTTTCTGGCTTTATACACGTCTGTTTACTCCTGCCCAGATGAGCTCCATCTTAAATTAGTGCTTGTCAGTCAAGCCTAAGGCCATGTCTACACTACAGAGCTAAGTTGACTTAAGTTATGTTGATGATCATAAGCCGCTTTAATTACATCGGTTGTGCACGTCCACACAACACTCCTTGTGTTGGCAGAGTGTGTCCACAGTTGGTGCTCTTGCACTGACAGAGAGAGCGTTGCATCATGGATTGCTATTCCATTGCGCAACTCGTCACCCTCTGCCTCTGGGAGCTCTGGGAACAGATCACGGTGCATCATGAGGGAGTGCTCACCATCCCATGATGCAGTTCTTTCCATCCCATCATTCCATAGGTTTCCGGCTATATTTCGCACCATTTTTCAACAGCCCTTGTTAACTGAGTGCCCGCCATCTCTGCCTGAAAACATGGATCCTGAACTGTTCACCAGTCTGGTGATGAGCATTATGAACACAACGCGGCTGGTCTTGCAGTATTTCATGAGCTGCGAATCAGAAAGTGAATTGGTGGTGCCTGCCCTGCTGTGTGTCATGGAAAGAAATAATTCAAGATTGCTGCTGGCATTCAAAGAGTAGCTGCATGGAGTACACCATCTGTACTGGGTTCAGAAAATAAGCACTGAGTGGTGGGATCGCATTGTGATGCATGTATGGGATGATGAGCAGTAGCTGCAGAACTTTTGGATGCACAAATCCACCTTCCTGGAACTGTGTGCAGAGCTCGCACCAGCACGGTGGTGCAAGGACACCAAAATGAGAGCTGCCCTCGCTGTGGAAAAGCGAGTGGCAATCGCTGTGTGGAAGCCGGCAATTCTAGACTGCTACCAGTCAGACGCGAATCAGTTTCGAGTTGGAAAATCCAGCCTGGGGGCTGCGATGATGCAAGTGCGCAGAGCCATTAATTGCCTCCTGCTACGAAGGACTGTGACTCTCGGTAATATGTAGGAAATACTAGATGGCTTTGAGGCAATGGGATTCCCTAACTGCAGTGGGGCAATAGATGGAATGCATATCCCAATTTTGGCCCCAGACCATCTTGCGATGGAATACTTCAGCCAAAAGGGCTACTTCTCTGTGGTATTGCAGGTGCTGGTGGATCATGGGGCTGTTTCACTGACATCAATGTGGGAGGGTCAGGGAAGGCGCATTTTTCGGAACACGGAACTGATAGCAAGCTGTGTGCTGTGCCTTTCTTTCCAGACCAAAAGATTCAAATGGGCAATGTGGAAATGACCATAGTCTCTCCTGGGAGACCCTGCCTACCCCTTGCTCCCGTGGCTTATAAACGCAGGGAACTTAGACAGCAGCAAGGAGCGCTTCAGCAGGTGCTGAATGACTGATGAATGTGACTTTGGCTGATTAGAAGGTTGCTGGCACTGCCCATTTGGCAGATTACACCTCAATGTGGAAAATATTCCAAGGATCATTGAAGCCTGCTGTACTAACTCTGCATAACATTTGTGAAGCAAAGGGGGAAAAGGAGCACTGAGGTAGATCAACTGAGGGAGGCTTTGAAGGAGCATTCTGACAATGATTCCCAGTAATGTGTCTTTATGTGACGCATTCAGCCAGGCAATATTTACTTGCCATCTTAAATGACCCCTGCAGTACTTGCTTCCTGCGTATTAATTGTACTGAGCAAATATTCCTGCATATAGCCATTGTGTTTGAATGTTAGCACCAACTAACGTGTGTATGACACAAATAAAGTCTCATTTTATTTCAAAGACTAATATGTAATAACAGGACAAAACACAAAATTTTTGTCAAACAGGGGACGTGGAAATGAGGATCAGTCTCTCGGTTACGACTCTCACAGCTGACTGTAACTCCAGCTTTCATTGTAAAACCAGTTCCTAGGGAAGAGTGCATGGGGTACTGCGAGGGACCAGGAACATGCGAGGAATGTGGCGCAGGAGTTTGGGGAGGGCATGGAACGGAGTTCTGTATTGCCTGCAGGGTGAGTCATGCATGGATGTGCTCAGATTGCAGCGAAATGAGGGACCTGAGCATCTCTGTCTGGTCCTCCAGCTGCCCCTGTGTCCTTTCCAGGCTATCCAGCCCGAGTCTTTCTTTTATAGTCTTACTCTACTCTCTTGTTTCACTATGTGCTACATCTGTTGACTGCAGCACTTTGTGAAATGTATCCTCCTTACTCCTCCCGGTTTTCCACCTTATCCGATGAAGGAGCTCCACCAGTGTGGAGCAGTAGGTCCTCAAGGGCACTTCTGCAAAACCAAAGAAACAATGAACAGAGACGGTATTGTGAGTTCACTCACAGCCATGATCACAAAAGTTACACACACCTCTTTCTGACTGTCTCTCTGCTAGCACACAGCTCAGCGAGAGCCCGAAATATGGTGAGTTTGGCTGGGAGGGGGTGGCTACTGAAGAGGGAATGGGCAAGAAGGGACAAAGGGTCTGGGTGCTTTGCGAAGAGGGTCACTAAATGCACCTAGGGAGAGTGTTCTGAATATTGGCACCCTTTTCCACAGGCTGGGATAATCGAACTCGATATCTCACTCCTGAGGGTAACCCAGGATGCAAGGGTGCATCTCCTGCATACGTGTGGCTTCAGACTGGGTTCATATGCTGCTTTGGTCCCTGCAGAAATAATTGCCAGTTGGTGCAGCAAAGTTTCCTACAGCGGGGGGACAAACAAGGCAGCTCTGCCAAGGAACCTTTAGCAGAGGATTGCAGAATACTTACAGGAAACTTTCCTAGAGATCACTATTGTGGATTCCTGGGACATCCTGGTGTACATTAACAAACTTTCCCATTGGGCCCCCACTGCATAGCATCATCTGTTAATTGCAGTCCCTTATCACTCCTCTACCAAATAACAAAGTACATGACAGCTCAATCTCCTCTCACTGTGCACTATCAAAGCAAAATGTGTGCTTACCTGAGCTCGCTTTCCCTGCTTCAGGCATGCCAGAACTGGAGTGCTGGGACTTGCTAGTCCCCTCCAGAGGCAAAAAGAGGTCCTGACTCGCTGCACCATCAGATCTAGGTCTCTGTACCTTCTTGTGTATGAACAGCAATTTGTAAGGGTGCTGGTCACAGAATGGCTTAGGGGGCAATCTTGGCCTATACCTCTATTTGTGGTGTTTCCTCTATGGAGATGGGGGTATAAATTACCCAGACAATGAGGAGTCTTTGAGTGAGTAAAGGGACTCGTCAATTTTATTTACTGAATAAGTTAGCCTCGTCAAAGGGTAGGTCCTCAATGGTATTTTGTACCTCCCTGCGGGACCCTCAGGATTGGAACCAAGACTTGCGCCTCATGACAATTGCTGTACCTATCCCTGTCAAAGTGGCATTAGCATCATCCACTGCAGCCTGAAGAGATGTTTTAGCTATCAGTCTGCCCTCATCAATGAGTGCTTGGAAATGTCCTCTTGAAGGAGTTTGTCCTTAAAGTCCAGAATTTGGAGCAGTTGGTGAAATCATACTTTGCTAACAGGACCGGGTAGTTAACAATTCGAAACTGAAGGCTGGTGGAAGAAAATACCTTCCACTCTAGGCAGTCAAGGCATTTAGTACCCTTGTCCATGGGTGTTGCCTTGAGATGCGGTAGCCTAGCCCTTTTTGTGTCTGCTTACACTAGCAGGGAGTTGGGTGCTGGGGGTGTAAACTGGAACTCCACTCCCTTGCCTGGTACAAAAATAATGCTTCTCAGCCCTTTTGGGGGCGGGGGGTGCAGGAAGCAGGAATATGCCAAACTACCCTGGCTGGTTCCATAATAGCCTCATTCACTGGAAGGGCCATCCACCTAGGACCAGAAGGCTGCACAATGTCTAGGAGCCTATGCTGAATATCCTGGACCTCCTTGAGTTGGATCTAGAACTCAGTCACCACCCTTTGCAGGCGCTCTTGATACTGCCTGTGGTCATCAGGAGTGAATGATGATGGAGGGACAATCACCTCATCTGATGAGAAGGATACTCCCATTGGAACTGTTGGTCCCAATGGATCTGGCTTGATTTTCTTTTCTCTTGTACTCTAACAAAGCTGGTTGGTTTTGGCTAGGAAATGGTAGGTGAGATTCATACAAGGGTCCAGGGTGTCTAGCATAGAAATTCCATGGACCCCAATAATGCCAGTATGTAGGGTTGACTGGTTGGGTGGACCCTATGACATTGGGTACCATCAGTCCCCATGGACAGGCATGTCTGGGTGAAGGATGGATCCCAGACTTTTGAGAGTTTTTGTCTGGGCTAGCATCCCTGTGCGGAGGTGATGTTTTGTCTGAAGCCTCTGACTTGGCCAATGAGAAGGTAAGTTCCAGTTCAACCAACAGAGCCATTGGTACTGGTGGACAAATACTCTGGCTGGATGGGTGGGGGAGCATTCCTGTCTCTTCACATTGGCTTCTTTCTCCACTGCTGTAATGACCCTAAATAGGGTCATACCCACCAGGAGAGGAAACTGTGGATAAGGTAGGGTAAAGATATCCTCTGGGGAGCTGTAGGTTTCAGTCCATCCTAGAGTGCAGGGTTTTCTAGTGGTCAGGACAGATGGATCCAATGCATCCTAAGTTGTGATGGAAAGTGGTTTCTTGTGGGGCATTGCCAGTGCCAGAGCAGAGTCTCATCTGTAACTCCTAGATGGTGTTTGTAGGTGCTGATCCTTGGGCTTATGTATTAGAACGGAAGTTGGTACTGACAGATCCTTATTCCTTTGTGCCATACCTTCATGTTCAGAAGATCTGACTGGACCTAAGTCCTTAGGACATGCATGCAAGGACTCAATTGACTTGGATGGAGTCAGGGAGAGATCTTTTACTCTAGGTGCAGATTTGGAAGGATATCTGTTCTTGTGTTTGCAAAAGTGCCCCTTACTCTTGTGAGAAGCCCTAGGTAACAGTTGTTGAGGCTTAGCTGCTTTGGCCTTGGATCCTGAGCTTGTGCTTGGAGGGGCACTGCCCTCTGACTGAGGCGGTTGTCTGGAGGGCGCCTCTCTAGCCCAGGTCCAGCTGAGCTCTTATGGCCTTCTCCATGAGATGCTTCTTTAGTCAGAGCCATCATCCCTCATGGGTTCATTGGGGGACAACGGGTGGGGACAGATAGCTCAGTGGTTTGAGCATTGGCCTGCTAAACCCAGGGTTGTGAGTTCAATCCTTGAGGGGGCCATTTGGGATCTGGGGCAAAAATTGGGGATTGGTCCTGCTTTGAGCAGGGGGTTGGACTGGATGACCTCCTGAGGTCCCTTCCAACCTTGATATTCTATGATTCACAGAGGGAAGGACTGACAAATGCTGTACATGAAAGAGATGTGACCCTCCCCAAGGCAATAAAGGCAACACTGGTGCTCAGGACTCATGGAGAAAGAATGAAGACACCCTGACTCCGGGCATGGTCTTTACAGAGAAATGCTCGGGGGTGTGGGGGTGGGTGGAGGAAGAACTAAATTACACTAACTAGACTAAACCTCACTACTAAGAAAAATAAAAGAAAGGATTTAGAATATACAGGTCCGGAAGAATACACACAGAGGTCACTTCAGACAGAGGATTCCCACGCAGCTCTAGAAAGGAACCGGAGCAGCATCACTCCGCAGGGCCCCGATACCCTGGAGGGGGTCAAACCCCGGTATGCGAGGCAGGGACACGTCTATGCGGGGTCCGTGGTGGTGTGTAGGGGAACGGCCATGCCCTAGCATGTGGGAGTGGGTAGGGGCGAGCTTCGCCCGCGGCGGCGGCGGCATCGGCCGCGCCCCCACCCGCAGGCGGCCCAGCGGTGCGCCGGCAGCTGCCGGGAGAGAGGCTCCGGCGGGGCGAGCGTGAGGTCAGGACAACCCCGCCCCCGGTTCGCCATATTCGCCTTTCTCCGCCGCCACGAGGCGAGCTGTCCGGGGCGCATGCGCCGGCCGCTTGGCCCTGGGGCTCGCGAGAGGCGGGGGCTCGAGGTTGTTGTGAAGCTGTTGGAAGCACGTGAAGCGCGCAACGTCATCATAAACACTAGTAGGGGAAATGGCGGCTCCTGGGAGCGGAAAGGTAACGGGGGAAGGGGGCGCCTGCTGCCCGCCGGCTGGATCGGGGGCGAGGCCTGTGCCGACGGGAGCGCCCGGCCCGGGTGCCGCCGCCGCGTGTCTGTTTGTCCTGGGCTGGTGGGGGAAGCGAGGCCCGGCCCCTCGTACTGCTGGGCTCTGTTGCTCCTTAGCCCTGGCGGGGCGGGGGGCAGCGGAAATCCCTTTTTGCTGCTGGGGGTGTCTCCCTAGGCCGTGGCGCCCAGTGTGTGGGGGGGGAGGCCGGGCATCCTGCGCTGGTTCGCTGGGGACTCCTTGGTGGGGGAAGGGAGGTGCTTGGTGACAGACAGCGAGCGCCTTGCTCCCTCCCGAGGAGCTGGTGACATCGGGTGTCTGGCCCCGACTGAGGCGGCGTCTGTCTTGCCCGGGCCCGCCAGCCTATCCCGCTGCAGCCCCAGCGTGTCCCCAGTGCTGGGGGCGGCGAGTTGTTGCTCGGCCCTTGCTCTGGCGGAGGCAGCCCCGCTCCACTCGCTCGGCGGTGTGTGTGTGTGTTTCCGAGGAGAATGCCAGGCTGCTGGTCAGTTTGTGGCTGTTTAAAATCGTAGCGCTTTTGTGAAGAAGTGGAGTTGTCCCATTGTCCTTGGCCATGGTATCCTGGTGTTTAGCAGCCGCGCTCTTTGGCAGGCTTGGTTGGGTTTCACTGACGTGGGTGTGTCCACCTTTTGATACTTTGGGATGTAGTGTGGTCTGTAAAGAGAAGATAGTTTAACATAAATCTAATAATTGCGTTAACATGAATATCTGTGTTCTTTGATTCATGGTCGAGCCCGGGATGGGACTTTTTTTAATCCCATCTGACTCTGCAATTCCAACTTCCACCTACTCCTGCATTGTTTCTTGCATTTTTATCACACTTCCCCCTGCAAAAACCTTAGATCCTGCCAATCCCGCAAGAGAGACTGATACCCCCATGCTACTAAAAAACAAACCATGGTCATTTAGTACATTACATACATAATTAGAATTCAGACACAATTTTTATATGCTGAACTGATGAGAGATTTAACGTTTTACAGCAGATTACTAAAGTCTGGGTTTTTTTTTTTTTTTCCCCACCTAATTCCACCCACAACAAAGTATTTGTTTTCTTTGAATTATGGTTATGATTCAGATTCATTTTCAAATAGTGACCGTCTACATTAAAACACTCGTGCGCTTCAGTTCTCTGTTCTTCATTGCAGTCATCATGTTTTTCTGTGCATGCAAGTAACTACAGCTAGTGTTTTTTTGGGAATGAGGACCTTCTTCCCTGGTGCTTTTGATTATATGCCTCAGCATGGGTACCTTTACCTATTTCTGCTGCTTACCAGAGGCCAGTTTGTTTTCTTTGTCTTTGGGAATGGTCTCCAAGGCCATGTCTACGCTACTGGGTAAATCGACACTGCTGTGATAGATGCGGTGGTGTCGATTTAGCGGGTTTGGTGAAGATACCCTAAGTCAATGGGAGAGTGCCTCCCGTCGACATAGTGCGGTGTAGACACTACTGTAAGTCAACCTAAAATTATGTCGACTTCAGTTATGTAACTTATGTAACTGAACTAGTGTATCTTATATCGACTTACAGTGTTAGTGTAGACCAGCCCCAAGGGATTTTCCTTATAAAACAATCATAGGATCATAGAATATCAGGGTTGGAAGGAACATCAGGAGGTCATCTAGTCCAACCCCCTGCTCAAAGCAGGACCAATCCCCAACTAAATCAGCCCAGCCAGGGCTTTGTCAAGCCTGACCTTAAAAACTTCTAAGGAAGGAGATTCCACCACCTCCCTAGGTAACGCATTCTAGTGTTTAACCACCCTCTTAGTGAAAAAGTTTTTCCTAATATCCAACCTAAACCTCCCCTACTGCAACTTGAGACCATTACTCCTCATTCTGTCATCTGTTATCACTGAGAAAAGTCTAGATCCATCCTCTTTGGAACCCCCTTTCAGGTAGTTGAAAGCAGCTATCCAGTCCCCCCTCATTCTTCTCTTCCGCAGACTAAACGGTTCCCTCCCAGTTCCCTCAGCATCTCTTCATAACTCATGTGTTCCAGTCCCCTAATCATTTTTGTTGCCCTCTGCTGGACGCTTTCCAATTTTTCCACATCCTCCTTGTAGTGTGGGGCCCAAAACTGGACACAGTACTCCAGATGAAGCCTCCTCAATGTCAAATAGAGGGGAACGATCACGTCCCTCGATCTGCTGGCAATGCCCCTACTTATACAGCCCAAAATGCCATTGGCCTTCTTGGCAACAAGGGCACACTGTTGACTCATATCCAGCTTCTCGTCTACTGTAACCCCTAGGACCTATTCTGCAGAACTGCTGCCTAGCCATTCGGTCCCTAGTCTGTAGCGGTGCATGGGATTCTTCCGTCCCAAGTGCAGGACTATGCACTTGTCCTTGCTGAACCTCATCAGATTTCTTTTGGTCCAATCCTCTAATTTGTCTAGGTCTCTCTGTATCCTATCCCTACCCTCCAGCGTATCTACCTGTCCTCCCAGTTTAGTGTCATCTGCAAACTTGCTGAGGGTGCAATCCACACCATCCTCCAGATCATTAATGAAGATATTGAACAAAACCAGCCCGAGGACTGACCCTTGGGGCACTCCACTTGACACCGGCTGCCAACTAGACATGGAGCCTCTGATCACTACCTGTTGAGCCCAACAATCTAGCCAGCTTTCTATCCACCTTACTGTCCATTCATCCAGCCCATACTGCTTTAACTTACTGGCAAGAATACTGTGGGAGATGGTGTCAAAAGCTTTGCTAAAGTCAAGGAACAACACATCCACTGCTTTCCCTTCATTCACAGAGCCAGTTATCTCGTCATAGAAGGCAATTAGATTAGTCAGGCATGACTTGTCCTTGGTGAATCCATGCTGACTGTTCCTGATCACTTTCCTCTTGTCTAAATGCTTCAGAATTGATCCCTTGAGGACCTGCTCCATGATTTTTCGAGGGACGGAGGTGAGGCTGACTGGCCTGTAGTTCCCAGGATCCTCCTTCTTCCCTTTTTTAAAGATGGGCATTACATTAGCCTTTTTCCAGTCGTTCGGGACCTCCCCTGATCACCATGAGTTTTCAAAGGTAATGGCCAATGGCTCTGCAATCACATCCGCCAACTCCTTTAGCACTCTCAGATGCAGCACATCCGGCCCCATGGACTTGTGCTCGTCCAGCTTTTCTAAATAGTCCCGAACCACTTCTTTCTCCACAGAGGGCTGGTCACCTCCTCCCCATGCTGTGCTGCTCAGTGCAGCAGTCTGGGAGCTGACCTTGTTCGTGAAGACAGAGGCAAAAAAAGCATTGAGTACATTAGCTTTTTCCACATCCTCTGTCACTCTTTCCTTGACTTTCTTCTTGTTGCTAACATACCTGAAGAAACCCTTCTTGTTACTCTTAACATCTCTTGCTAGCTGCAACTCCAGGTGTGATTTGGCCTTCCTGATTTCACTCCTGCATGCCCGAGCAATATTTTTATACTCTTCCCTGGTCATTTGTCCAATCTTCCACTTCTTGTAAGCTTCTTTTTTGGGTTTAAGATCAGCAAGGATTTCACTGTTAAGCCAAGCTGGTCGCCTGCCATATTTACTATTCTTTCTACAGAAACCAAGGTTTGTTAGAAAATCAAGTAAAAATAAAAAGTTGTGGCATAAAATCTTATTTTAAAGTCTGAAAAGCAACCTCACTAGATAGGATACTTTATAATTAGTCTGTTTATGGACAAATACAGTTTTTACGTTCTTGGAGTTTGTGTATTTTCAGTATTTTGGCTGTTAGATCTTTCCCCCTGTGTTACCATCTCACACTCATTGGTACAGTTGTCATTAGGGAGGTTATTTTCTCTTGTGTGCTTCTTTACATGGTGTGAACATTCTGTTACGCTGTATAGGTGGGAATATTCTGTGTTACGTGCATAGCCCTCTAATTAAATATATTGGTCATTAAGACCAATATACATTTTCCATTATGTGAGTTTATTCAATATTTGATTTCAGCCATCTCCAGTCATTTGATATGTGCTGCTTCAAAGGAATCTCTGTAACCTTCATGGAATTAGAGGCCTTTCTGTATATCCTCTAAATCTAAGGCATCGCTTAACAGACAGATTGATGTAGGGCTTCTCTACACTTAAAATGCTGCTGCAGCAGCACAGCTGCGCCACTGTAGCACTGCACTGAAGACACCACCTACACCAATTGGAGGACTTCTCCCGTCGGCATAGGTACTTTACCTCCCAGAAAGGCAGTAGCTATGTCAATGGGAGAAGCCCTCCCATTCAATATAGTGCTATCTAACCTGAGAGTTAGGTTGGCATAACTGTGTCCCTTACAGGTGTAGATATTCCACACCCTTGAGTGATGTAGTTATACGGACATAAGTTGCTAGTGTAGACCAAGCCTCATAGTATGCTGTGAGCAGAGGCCTGTGCCTGCATGGAGTTCTTCTGAATGTTAGGCCTTGTCTAAATTAGAGTGTTTTACCAGTGTAGCTATGTCTGTTAAGAATGTGATTTTTTCCCCCCACTCCCCGCGCCTTTCACATTTCTAACTGACCTAGCTATGCCAGCGAAAGCTATGCGGGCAAAAAGACTTTTTGCTAGCATAGTATATTACATTCAGGGAACTGGTTTAAGCTGTAGCATATATCTGTACTGGTAAACCCTTTTAAGTATAGACAAGGCCTCAGTTATGGTTTCACTGTGCTGAAGAGATAAAGTATAACTCTCCTTTACTCATAATTCGAAAGTTTCTGTTTATTCTTAATTGCATTTTATATCCATTATAGAACTTCTCTTGCATAAATGCTTACAGTAAAATTTGCTTATTACTACCTGAGGCTCTTCTCCTGTCTGTGCTTAAGAGACTTGTATTTTAGTTTAAATATCACTGTTACTGTATAATTATTCTAATAGCTCAAGACACTTTCAATGCATCTATGGCAGGACTTGAAAAATTTGCTTATTTCTGTCAAGTAAGAAACCTTTACTGTGTGTGTGGTTCCCATAGTTTCCAACTCTGGCAAGCTTTTCAGTATTGGGTGGATTTTTACTTAAAGCCCCAACTCCTGGAATGAAATGAGAATTCCACTTTAAATAAATAAATAAAAAAGCTGATTTTTCTAGTCCTCATCATTGCCCTGAAAGCGCTCGAAGACGTGAGCCCTGAATGCTCCAAAAGCAGAAGCCCCATAAAGACTCAGTTTATTTTTTAATTTTTTAAAAAAGCTTCTGAATTCTAAGCCATCTCATGATCTTTTAGGGGCCTGATTGATATTTTTTGAATGCTTATGGTTGGCAATACCAGAACCCAGACCCCTCAATTTCTGCAGAATTTAAGCTTTAATTTAAAAATAGTGTTTGAAAGATAAGCTTCCAGATATGAACTGTTGCACTGCTTTTATCTTGAGTCTTCAGCCTCAGTTCTTCCTCAGCCCACTGCTCCTAGGAAAAGCCTTGCAATAGAGAGATTTTGATGACTGCTAGCACTGCTTCATCATTTACTAGGGTTACTGTACCACAGAATACCTATTTAGGATTGATTCATTGAGACCTTTATGTCCATTATAGTTGATAAAACTGGAGTACCATGTCTCCACTCCTTTCCAGACTTGTATTATCCATGTGTGACTTATTGAGTTAGGGTTTTTTGTTTTATTTAAGTCAGATATGGACATTCTTTAGCATGGTTTGGTTTGGCATCACAAAAGCTGTCATTAGAACTGAACAGATTTGTGTGATAGACCCATGGTTAAAGTTGCAACTATTCCAGATAGTTGAAATATAAAATAAGTAACTGTTTAGTTAGTACTTAAACATTTCTATCACCTGGTCTGTACTACACAATTAGGTCAACGTAAACTGCCTTACATTGACCTAATTATGTCAAAAGAAAAGGAGAACTTGTGGCACCTTAGAGACTAACAAATTTATTTGAGCATAAGCTTTCGTGAGCTACAGCTCACTTTGTCGGATGCATGCAGTGGAAAATACAGTGGGTAGATTTATATACACGGAGAACATGAAACAATGGGTGTTACCATACACACTGTAACGAAAGTGATCAGGTAAGGTGAGCTATTACCTGCAGGAGAGCTGGGGGGAAAGAACTTTTGTAGTGATGATCAAGGTGGGCCATTTCCAGCAGTTGACAAGAACGTCTGTGGGGGTGGGGTGGGGGGAATAAACGTGGGGAAATAGTTTTACTTTGTGTAATGACGCATCCACTCCCAGTCTCTATTCAAGCCAAAGTTTGCAAATTAATTCCAATTCAGCAGTCTCTCGTTGGAGTCTGTTTTTGAAGATTTTTTGTTGAAGAATTGCCACTTTTAGGTCTGTTATCGAGTGACCAAAGAGATTGAAGTGTTCTCCGACTGGTTTTTGAATGTTATAATTCTTGACGTCTGATTTGTGTCCATTTATTCTTTTACGTAGGGACTGTCCAGTTTGGCCAATGTACATGGCAGAGGGGCATTGCTGGCACGTGATGGCATATATCATACTGGTAGATGTGCAGATGAACGAGCCTCCGTACTCCTTTTGTACTCCTTTTCTGCCCCAAGTACTCCTTTTCTTTTTATGGATACAGACTAACATGGCTGCTACTCTGAAACCTGTCATTATGCAAGGCACTGAATTTAGCCGTATGGAGTGGAAATCTATCAAGTTCATGAAAAAACTCATACAGATACAGACAGACATCATCTTCCTTTCCAAATGCAAACTGATGGACATCATACCAAAAGGACTGAAGGTAAAAAATCCATTACAATCTACATACCACACAGACTATGCTGACAGCTTGTGCCACACACTCTCAAAGAAACTGCGGAACCACCTGATCAACATCCTCTACAGCAAACAGGGAAAGATTAAGAGTGAGCTCTCAAAACTGGATACTCTCATAAAAAAACAACCTTCCACACAAACTTCCTCGTGGCTGGACTTTACAAAAACTAGACAAGCCATTTACAACGCACACTTTGCTTCTCTACAAAAGAAAAAGGACACTAAACTACTACATGCCACAAGGGGCCACAACAGTGGTTCCCTTAACCCACCCAGCAATATTGTTAATCTATCCAACTATACTCTTAGGACAAATTCTTCTGCTGGGCTATCTCGGGGCCTCTCCTTCTGCCCCACCACCTGATTCAGTTCTGTGGTGACCTAGACTTCTTCTTTCGACGTCTCTGACTCAAATAATATTTCCAACACACCTCTGAAAAACATACTAACCCACAGAGACCTTTCTACCAAGACTACAAAAAGAAGGATTCTGGGTGGACTCCTCCTGAAGGTTGAAACAACAGACTGGACTTCTACATAGAGTGCTTCCGCTGACGTGCACGGGCTGAAATTGTGGAAAAGTAGCTTCATTTGCCCCATAACCTCAGTCGTGCAGAACACAATGCCATCCATAGCCTCAGAAACAACTCTGACATCATAATCAAAAAGGCTGACAAAGGAGGTGCTGTCATCATCATGAATAGGTCGGAATATGAACAAGAGGCTGCTAGGCAGCTCTCCAACACCACTTTCTACAAGCCATTACCCTCTGATCCCACTGAGGGTTACCAAAAGAAACTACAGCATTTGCTCAAGACGCTCCCTGAAAAAGCACAAGAACAAATCTGCACAGACACCCCTGGAACCCTGACCTGGGGTATTCTATCTGCTATCCAAGATCCATAAACCTGGACGCCCCATCATCTCAGACATTGGCACCCTGACAGCAGGGTTGTCTGGCTATGTAGACTCCCTCCTCAGGCCCTACGCTCCCAGTGCTCCCAGCTATCTTTGAGACACCACTGACTTCCTGAGGAAACTACAATCCATCCGTGATCTTCCTGAAAACACCATCCTAGCCACTATGGATGTAGAAGCCCTCTACACCAACATTCCACACAAAGATGGACTACAAGCTGTCAGGAACAGTATTCCCGATAATGTCACGGAAACCTGGTGACTGGACTTTGTCCTCACCCATAACTATTTCACATTTGGGGACAATGTATACCTTCAAATCAGCAGCACTGCTATGGGTACCTGCGTGGCCCCACAGTATGCCAACTTTTTTATGCCTGACTTAGAACAATGCTTCCTTGCCTCTCGTCCCCTAATGCCCCTACTCTACTTGCGCTACATTGATGACATCTTCATCTGGATCCATGGAAAAGAAGCCCTTGAGGAATTCCATCATGATTTCAACAATTTCCATCCTACCATCAACCTCAGCCTGGACCAGTCCACACAAAAGAGATCCACTTCCTGGACACTATGGTGCTAATAAGCGATGGTCACATAAACACCACCCTATACCGGAAACCTACTGACTGCTATGCCTACCTACATGCCTCCAGCTTTCATCCAGACCACACCACATGATCCATTGTCTACAGCCAAGCTCTATGATACAACCGCATTTGCTCCAATCCCTCAGACAGAGACAAACACCTACAAGATCTCCATCAAGTGTTCTTACAACTACAATACCCACCTGCTGAAGTGAAGAAACAGATTGACAGAGCCAGAAGAGTGCCCAGAAGGTACCTACTACAGGACAGGCCCAACAAAGAAAATAACAGAACGCCACTAGCCATCACCTTCAGCCCCCCACTAAAACCTCTCCAGCGCATTATCAAGGATCTACAACCTATCCTGAAGGACGACCCATCACTCTCACAGATCTTGGGAGACAGGCCAGTCCTTGCTTACAGACAGCCCCCCAACCTGAAGCAAATACTCACCAGCAACCACACACCACACAACAGAACCACTAACCCAGGAACCTATCCTTGCAACAAAGCCCGTTGCCAACTGTGTCCACATATCTATTCAGGAGACACCATCATAGGGCCTAATCACATCAGCCACACTATCAGAGGCTTGTGCACCTGCACATCTACCAATGCGATATATGCCATCATGTGCCAGCAATGCCCCTCTGCTATGTACATTGGCCAAACTGGACAGTCTCTACATAAAAGAATAAATGGACACAAATCCGATGTCAAGAATTATAACATTCAAAAACCAGTCGGAGAACACTTCAATCTCTTTGGTCACTCGATTATAGACCTAAAAGTGGCAATTCTTCAACAAAAAAAACTTCAAAAACAGACTCCAACGAGAGACTGCTGAATTGGAATTAATTTGCAAACTGGATACAATTAACTTAGGCTTGAATAAAGATTGGGAGTGGGTGTGTCATTACACAAAGTAAAACTATTTCCCCATGTTTATTCCTCTCTCCCTCCCCCCACTGTTCCTTGCCCATTCTTGTCAACTGCTGGAAATGGCCCACCTTGATTATCACTACAAAAGGTTTTTTCCCCCCAGCTCACCTTACCTGATCACTCTTGTTACAGTGTGTGTGGTAACACCATTGTTTCATGTTCTTTGTGTATATAAATCTCCCCACTGTATTTTCCACTGCATGCATCTGAGAAAGTGAGCTGTAGCTCACCAAAGCCTATGCTCAAATAAATTTGTTAGTCTCTAAGGTGCCACAAGTACTCCTTTTCTTTTTGCGGATACAGACTAACACGGCTGCTACTCTGAAACCTAATTGTCACTGTCTATACTGCAGTCTTGTCCTGGCAATGTAAGTGCTGTATGACACCAACATAATTCCACCTCCATGAGAGGTGTAGGGATTATGTAAGTGTAGTTAGTGCGATGTAGTGTCTGTGGACTGCATTACTAATATCTGCTGTTAGCTTTCTCCAGCGGAGCCATGAAATTGACAAGAAAGCTGGGCAGCTAGAACTGAGCTCCCTTCGCTCGCCTTTAGAGCTGGTGCAAGAATGGACCCAGCTCCCAAGGACTTTCTCTCCCCCTGCTCTCAGCTGGGAATTGGCTGTCTTGTCATTTTCACAGCTCTATGCTGGAGCTGTGAAATTGACAAGGCTTCCTAGCTCATGGTGGGGAGCAGGTGGGGGCTGAGGTGGATGAGAAGACTGGGGAGCTGGACTCCGCTCCCCAGGGGCAAGAAGCCCCGCTTCTGGTGGGGAACTGGGAGGTGAGAAGCCCTGGGAGGCCAGCTGGAAGGCTGGTAATTTGTGGGGCAGCCAGGCTCCTGGCAGGGAGCTTCCAGCAGAGCTGAGAGAGCTGGGGCTCTCAGCTCCCCACACTGTTTCTCTTAGTTTGGTGGAAGTGCTCCTGGTGAGGATGTGCACCACCAACCCATGGAGGGTAGTGTGGACATGCACCACCGCAGTAATTACTGGGGTGACTGTAAGTTGACCTAATGTAGGTCGATTTAAGTTTTTAGAGTACACACACCCTGAGTATTTTCAGTATATAGATACATTTTCAGGGCATAGACAGTTACCATTCACAATGTTTTGCTTAGCTAATTTATGATGTGCATGCATGTTATTCTAAACTGTAAACTTCAGAATCTTTAAAAGCTTGCACTTTTATCATGATCTGTATAACTACCTTTCTGTTTCCTTTCCCATAATTAAAAAATAAATAAAATGAAATTGCCATAGTGGTATGTTTTTTGTGATAAGCCTCATGGTTCAGACATAAAAGGAAGTTGGAAAGCTGGTGCTTACACGGTGGTTCTTTTCTTAGCATACTCATATTGACAATTTGACCCATCCAAGGAATTAAAGGAGAAGAGCACCAGATATGGAAAAAACATTAATAGTTAGTGGATAGTTTCCATTCTTGGAATATTAATGAAGGAAACATTTTCCTCTTTGGCCTGTTGTGCTTGGAAGTAGTTATGTAAAGTGTAGTCTTATTACAATCAATTGTTCTACTTCTGTTTCAGTACAATGTAGCATAACTTTTAAAGTTACTAATCATCATATGCTGAGATATAGTCAAAGAATACATTCATATTTTTCTTAGGCATTTTCAAAGGTCTTAATTTGCTGTTCCAAGAGTGACCTGCATGTTCCAGCATCTTAGTTGGATAGCAGCTGCATTACATTAATGTATATGGCTTTCACACCAACATATTAACATTCTGATAATTTGCAGTAGTTAAGCTAACTGCTGATGGCTTTCTTTTTATTTTTTCTTGGAAACTGAAATTGTCTAAAATTAGATAATTTGGTAAAGATTCTGACCCAATGCAATGAACAATTTGTACTTCCAACAACTGAAGGAAAAATCTCAGAGAACTAGGAAAGTGTTTGTGAAGGTGAAGAGACCACATTTGAGTATGGCAACAGCCTATCTACGTGCCCCACATTTTATACTTTTGCCATGTAAGGGAGTTTTGATTTGGCTAAGACTTAGGGCTACTCAGAAGTTTTTGGGGCCCAGGGCAAAATGGAGAAGAAAGAGTTTCAACTACAGGCTGAGCAAGTGCAGAATGGTGGTAGAGTGGGCATTTGGACGTTTAAAAGAGCTCTGGCGCAGTTTACTGACTCGGTTAGACCTCAGCAAAACCAATATTCCCACTGCATGACGTCAGAGAACATTTCATCACGAGTGCGTTTTTTTCGCCTTCTAATCTTTGCTAGCCTTTGGGAAGGAGAAGATCCTGTGATCCTTGAAACGCATGCAGCTGGTGGAAGGAGAAAAAAAAAAAAGGGACAGTGGTATTTAAAAAGACACATTTTATAGAACAATGGGTACACTCTCTTTCACGGTAAACCTTGTTGTTAACATTACATATGTAGCACATGTGCTTTCATTACAAGGTCGCATTTTGCCTCCCTCCACCACGTGGCTAACCCCTCCCCTTGACTAACAGCGAGGAACATTTCTGTTCAGCCACAGGCAAACAGCCCAGCAGGAATGGGCACCTCTAATGTCCCCTTAAGAAGAGTACCCTATTTCAACCAGGTGACCATGAATATCACTCTCCTGAGGCTAACACAGAGAGATAAAGAACGGATGTTGTTTGAACGCCAGCAAACATACACTGCAATGCTTTGTTCTGCAACGATTCCCGACTATGTGCTACTGGCCTGGCGTGGTAAAGTGTCCTACCATGGTGGACGGAATAAGGCTGCCCTCCCCATGAACCTTTTGCAAAGGCTTTGGGAGTGCACCCAGGAGAGCTTTATGGAGATGTCCCTGGAGGATTTCCACTCCATCCCCAGACACGTTAACAGACTTTTCCAGTAGCTGTACTGGCCGCGAATGCCAGGGCAAATTAATCATTAAACACGCTTGCTTTTAAACCATGTATACTATTTAAAAAGGTACACTCACCAGAGGTCCCTTCTCCGCCTGGCAGGTCCAGGAGGCAGCCTTGGGTGGGTTCGAGGGGTCCAGGTCCAGGGTGAGAAACAGTTCCTGGCTGTCAAGAAAACCGGTTTCTCCACTTGCTTGCTGTGAGCTATCTACAACCTCATCATCATCATCCTCTTCCTCATCCCCAAAACCTGCTTCCGTGTTGCCTCCATCTCCATTGAAGGAGTCAAACAACACGGCTGGGGTAGTGGTGCCTGAACCCCCTAAAATGGCATGCAGCTCATCATAGAAGCGGCATGTTTTGGGCTCTGACCTGGAGCGGCCGTTTGCCTCTCTGGTTTTCTGGTAGCCTTGCCTCAGCTCCTTAAGTTTCACGTGGCACTGCTTTGGATCTCTGTTATGGCCTCTGTCCTTCATGCCCTGGGAGATTTTGACAACTGTTTTGGCATTTCGAAAACTAGAATGGAGTTCTGATAGCACGGATTCCTCTCCCCATACAGCGATCAGATCCTGTATCTCCCTTTTGGTCCATGCTGGAGCTTTTTTGCGATTCTAGGACTCCATCATCGTCATCTCTGCTGATGAGCTCTGCACTCACCTGCAGCTTGCCACGCTGGCCAAACAGGAAATGAAATTCAAAAGTTCACGGGCCTTTTTCTGTCTATCTGGCCAGTGCATCTGAGTTGAGAGCGCTTTCCTGAGCGGTCACAATGGAGCACTCTGGGATAGCTCCCGGAGGCCAATACTGTCTAATTGTGTTCACAGTACCCCAGATTTGATCCAGCAAGACCGATTTCAGTGCTAATCCCCTTTTTGGGGGTGGAGTAAAGAAATAGATTTTAAGAGCCCTTTAAGTAAAAAAAAAAAAAAAAAAAAAAAAGGCTTCATCGTGTGGACGGGGGCAGGGTTAAATCGATTTTAATGCTGCTAAATTCAACCTCAACTGCTAGTGTAGGCCAGGGCTATTACTTTGATAGTGGTTTCACTGCTTCAGTTCTTGAATTCCACTAAGTCTGCAACAAAATGTTTGCAGCTTTCTGTAGAACTTTTCATCAGGCAGGGCTGGAATTGAACAAGTTGCAGAGTTTGAAGTTTCCAAACAAACTCTTTATGTCACACTTGGGTCTGCTGTGTGCACTCCACAAAGACTCAGACTGCATGAACTATGTGGAGAGTAGATTGCCTGAGGATTCTTCTGTAAAATTAGTTTGTGCTCCTTCAGAAATTCTAGCCATGTTGGACCCATTGTCCTGTCTTTGACCTCTACAGTTTTGAAGGTCGATACCACTCTTTTCAAGTACTCTGCATATTGGCTCTGCAATGTCCTTTCTCCCACCCTCCCACCCCCGAGTCCTCAGACATCAAAAAGCACTCTTTAATTTCCCATATGTTATCTTGAGTTTGAGCGTATCACAAAGCAAAAAATAATTTGCTCTCTATAGGAAGCATCTGGTTTTCTGGCAACAGTCATATCGTAGTAGAATGCCTTCTGTACATTTTGGATAAGTGTTTTGGATTTGGTTTTAACCGTCTCTTATGAACTCCATTCTGATACCTCAAGCAGTGGTAAAGTACAAAAGAAAAGGCTGTTCCCTTGGTCTCCTGTTTTGCTGTTAGATCTGCAAAATGAAACCAGCTAAAACCAATGTGACATCTAAGATGCATTTCAAAATTTCATGGCTTTTTATGGTTTCTTCCTCAACTTGTTTTTGAAGAGCACCATCAATTCCAGTGTGGTTCTTCAAACTTTTTTCCAGTTGAAGTAGAGTGAAAAATGGACAGACGTGTGCTCGTGGCTTTCAACCCGATCTTAGTTACTTTTGAGTCCATCACCAGACATGCAAAACACGGATACTTTTGTTGTTGTTGTTTACTGCATCCATCAAAAAGACAACAAGGAAAGCAGAATGGTGGTTGAGCATGCTGACTCCACACACAATCCAATTTCTTGACTTTCTTTCTGTCTTTCTTTCTGTCTTTTTCTGCAAGTCATTAGATGTAGCTGTTTAAGCACTTAAAAGGAGTCAAAAATGTGACTAACACAATTTCCAGAGAATTACATACATGCACGTGCGCATGCAGGCACATATAGTCACAAGCAGCTCAATAGTGTTAATAAAATCCATTCTATGCTTTTCTTGCTACATACCTCAAGCAACTAGTACGGTACACTGTCCTCATCAGGAGGATGCCCTCTGCTCACTGGAAAGGAAACTGCAGCCCTCTGCTCATTGGGAAGGCTCTGTACACTGCAGCCCAGGTTGTCTGAGGTTGGTTAATTTCAGCTGAGCCTCTTTCTTGCCAGCCTGGATTTGAGCGGACAGGTTAGTGAAATGGAGAGTCCAGAGCCAGAGGAAAAAAAAGAATTCACCTGACCTGAGCTCGGGGCTGCAGGGAGCTAAGAAAGTAGGTTTAAAAACAAAAATTTGCTAGCCAGACCCCTTCCCCACTCTTCCAGGATTTGATTTCTGAAAACAGCTGGGCCCCTAACCCCAAGCCAAACCGGGGGAAAGAGTGAAGAGGAGCTGAAATCAAGCTAGTTCTACCTTTGATCCCATCTTCATCCTTGGTGCCCCCTTCCCACTGGCGCACATCGCCCTCTCTCATCCCACCACACCTTCCATCCGCGCAGCTCTCCTCACCAGCTAACCTGCCTTCCCAATCCTGCCCACTTCATTAGCCATCTTTCCCTGCATTACAGGGTTTTCTACCTACTATGGAGCAGCAAGAAAGAACACATTTGGGTAAAATAAGCCCTGGCTAATGTGGTGCTCTCTCCAAAGTGTGCCAGACTTTAGCGAAGTATTTAATTAGCCTCCACAGTCTTCTTTTCTTCTCCTGCAGATTATAATGATCTCAGTCCAAGAAGCCCTGGAATGCGATTCCTTCTGAGGACATGTTCAGTTGAGATGTAATGACACTGACTTGGTGTGCAAAAGAATGTAGTAAGAAGAACATGGAATGGATTCTGTTAACACTACTGAGTTGCTTGTGAATAATTTTTTGACTATACATATTGGTGACTTCTTTCTCTGTATGTCACTAATTGGCAGTGAAAGTCGCTAGATTTGTCACTGGTCAGTTTGACACTTTATTTTCTCGCTAGGGAAACCAAAAGGTCACTAAATCTAGTGACAAAGTATTTAAGTTGGCAACAACTTTTCAAAAGCAAATACATTTGTAAAAGGAAAAGGAGTACTTGTGGCACCTTAGACTAACCAATTTATTTGAGCATAAGCTTTCGTGAGCTAAAGCTCACTTCGTCGGGTGCATACTGTGGAAAATACAGAAGATGTTTGTATACATACAAACCATGAAAAAATGGGTGTTTACCACTACAAAAGGTATGGATTTGTGCTGGAAATGGCCCGACTTGATTATCATAAACACCCTTTTTTTCATGGTTTGTATGTATACAAACATCTTCTGTATTTTCCACAGTATGCATCCGACGAAGTGAGCTGTAGCTCACGAAAGCTTATGCTCAAATAAATTGGTTAGTCTCTAAGGTGCCACAAGTACTCCTTTTCTTTTTGCGAATACAGACTAACACGGCTGCTACTCTGAAACTAGTTAGTAGAGGGGATTATTACGTTTTATTTCCAGATGTGTACATTTCTCCATTTTGAACAATGCATACTGTTTTATATTTGAGGAACAAATATGTCCACAAAATGAATCACATAATGTTTTATGTTTTCACTTCTCAAACCCTTAGTGTTGAATGTTTGGGGTTTTTTCACTGGGTTCTCCCCCTCTCTCCCTCCCCCCCCCAGCAAAATGGGTGGGTTCAGGTTTACAACGACCCTGGTTTTCATTTCCTTTGGTAGACTTTTGATTAAGGTTATTTATATCAAGCAGCCCAGGAGATCATGCTGAATCTTGGCAGAGAACACAGTGTTCAGATTTTTGAAAATTAATTTGTATATAAAGGAAAATATAATCTCATTCAGCAGATTATACACAATAAGTCTTTAACTTTTACACAATTAGTCTTTAACTTTTGATGCACTTAAATTTACATCATATAGATACATTCAAAGATCACCATTCAGATTCATTTTAAAGATGTAAAATTCTTCCCAAGTAACTTTGTACTACAGTATTTCATTGATCCTATAAATTAATCTTTCAGTATACTGAAGTTGAAATCAAGTATTTTGTGCAACAGCTATTGCTTTTTCCAGAATAAGGATGTGGCAACTCACTTTTTGTGTCTGTGCAGCAGGATTAATTTTGAATTGCAGGACAAATCAAAATTATAGATCAAATTAATTGTATAGTACCATTTTGGTGCTGTAAATCTGATTTTTAGGACATGATAGTAATACTGAGAGTAAAGTTCCCCCTGTATTATCCATCTAGGTATTTACGTTGTCTAAATGTTGCTCTGCCATTAAAACAAGATGTTGATCCATTTTCTGCCCCCCCACCAGGTTGTGTATGAACAAGAAGGGGTTTTCATTCATTCATCCTGTGCAAAAAATGACGACCAGGACAGTATAATATCAGGAGTACTACGTGTCATAGAAAAGGTAATCATTTAATACAGTTGTTAGATTTTTTTTTTCCTTACATTTACCTTCAGTGCATCTAACATACCTTTGCAAGTTTAAAATATTAAAAGAAAAATCCTTAGTGTTTGTATTTGTTAATGTACACCATGATGTTTGGCAGCTATACCTAAAATGTATGTATAAAGTAAATCTACATAATTCTTTGCATAAATAGGGAGATCTTCATTTTCTTAATTATAATCTTACTGAGTTTGTGCTGATGCATAAGTGTAACTTGTATTGTAGGAAGCTGAAGTAATAGTAGACTGGAGACCATTGGATGATACTTTGGACTCTTCCAATATCCTCTGTGCTGGAAAGGTATGCTTATTAATTACTTGCATTCACCTTTTCATCTCTCTCTGCAGGTTTTGTATGTATTGTTCATCTGTTAAATTTAGCTAGATGATCCTAAAACTGGAAGTTTACTTATTCAGGGTGATGGTTATTTTTGTTGCTGTAGTGCCTAGGCGCCCTAGTCCTGGACCCCATTATGCTAAGCACTGTTCAGACAGAACAAAAAGATGATTATGTTTTGCTGTCTGAGTGGAGGGTGCTAGGGTCCAATGAAACCTGATCTTCAGAGTATGAAAGAGGGGAGTGCTACCTCCGTGGATCTGCCTATACGAGGGTTTAAAGATGTTGTGTTAGGATATTAGCTCACACACCCTAACTAAAATGGTTTAAGTTTAGGAGAGAAAATATCTCGATTAAAGCCTAGAGGCTTTAACTGTACTAGTTTGGTATGTGCTAAAACAAAGCTATTATAATACAAATGAATAAAATTTGCCCTGTTTTGTTTAGCATTTTGGAAGGTCTTAAATTGAGGTAGGTAACATGACCGAACATCAGACATTTAAATCCTAGTCAAGAAAGACTAGGCCTAAGACAAGTAATTCTTTCCTATTCCTCTTTTGATGTTGCAGAACTCTCTCTGCATGGGCTGGTCAGGGATCTATGCAATATTCATATGTATGTAGATGTTAACTTCCAATTTTTCTAAGTGCTTTAACAGTAAGCTTATATCTACCTCAGCTATTGTGGTTCTACTTCCCCACTATGAGAAGCCCAATTTTGGCCTCTGCCTACTAAGTCTGTTACAATAAAAGCACTATAAAAGATTAGAATGTTAAAGATCCTTTCACGTTGTTGCTTAAAACACATGACCCACAAGTCTAGAAAGCCAGGAAATTCTGTGTTGATAGTTACTAAAAGCACAAACATATGAAAGTGTGAGAGTGCACAATTAAGGTCACCCAAATAACTTTCTTTTCTTCATGGCAATGTCAGTCTCCAACTTCTCTTTCATTCCCTTTATACCCTGTGGTTGAAAACTGAACTCACTTAACTCTGTAGTGTAGATATAGCTTAAGTTGACACAAGCTATGCTGACGATCATAAATCGCTATCATTACAAAAAGAAAAGGAGGACTTGTGGCACCTTAGAGAGTAACATTTATTTGAGCATAAGCTTTCGTGAGCTACAGCTCACTTCATCAGATGCATTCAGTGGAAAATACAGTGGGGAGATTTATATACACAGAGAACGTGAAACAATGGGTGTTACCATACACACTGTAATGAGAGTGATCAGGTAAGCTGAGCTATTACCAGCAGGAGAGCGGGGGGACACACGACCTTTTGTAGTGATAATCAAGGTGGGCCATTTCCAGCAGTTGACAAGAATGGGTGAGGAACAGCTGGGGGTGGGGGTGGGGGATAGATTTACTTTGTGTAATGACGCATCCACTCCCAGTCTCTATTCAAGCCAAAGTTTGCAAATTAATTCCAATTCAGCAGTCTCTCGTTGGAGTTCGTTTTTGAAGATTTTTTGTTGAAGAATTGCGACATTTAGGTCTATAATCGAGTGACCAAAGAGATTGAAGTGTTCCCCGACTGGTTTTTGAATGTTATAATTCTTGACATCGGATTTGTGTCCATTTATTCTTTTATGTAGAGACTGTCCAGTTTGGCCAATGTACATAGCAGAGGGGCATTGCTGGCACATGATGGCATATATCGCATTGGTAGATGTGCAGGTGCACAAGCCTCTGATAGTGTGGCTGATGTGATTAGGCCCTATGATGGTGTCTCCTGAATAGATATGTGGACACAGTTGGCAACGGGCTTTGTTGCAAGGATAGGTTCCTGGGTTAGTGGTTCTGTTGTGTGGTGTGTGGTTGCTGGTGAGTATTTGCTTCAGGTTGGGGGGCTGTCTGTAAGCAAGGACTGGCCTGTCTCCCAAGATCTGTGAGAGTGATGGGTCGTCCTTCAGGATAGGTTGTAGATCCTTGATGATGCGTTGGAGAGGTTTTAGTTGGGGGCTGAAGGTGATGGCTAGTGGCGTTCTGTTATTTTCTTTGTTGGGCCTATCCTGTAGTAGGTACCTTCTGGGTACTCTTCTGGCTCTGTCAATCTGTTTCTTCACTTCAACAGGTGGGTATTGTAGTTGTAAGAATGCTTGATGGAGATCTTGTAGATGTTTTGCTCCAACCCCTCAGACAGAGACAATGCGGTTGTATCATAGAGCTTGGCTGTAGACAATGGATCATGTGGTGTGGTCTGGATGAAAGCTGGAGGCATGTAGGTAGGCATAGCAGTCAGTAGGTTTCCGGTATAGGGTGGTGTTTATGTGACCATCGCTTATTAGCACCATAGTGTCCAGGAAGTGGATCTCTTTTGTGTGGACTGGTCCAGGCTGAGGTTGATGGTAGGATGGAAATTGTTGAAATCATGATGGAATTCCTTAAGGGCTTCTTTTCCATGGGTCCAGATGATGAAGATGTCATCAGTGTAGTGCAAGTAAAGTAGGGGCGTTAGGGGATGAGAGGTAAGGAAGCATTGTTCTAAGTCAGCCATAAAAATGTTGGCATACTGTGGGGCCATGAGGGTACCCATAGCAGTGCCGCTGATTTGAAGGTATACATTGTCCCCAAATGTGAAATAGTTATGGGTGAGGACAAAGTCACAAAGTTCAGTCACCAGGTTTGCCGTGACATTATTGGGGATACTGTTCCTGACAGCTTGTAGTCCATCTTTGTGTGGAATGTTGGCACAGATGGCTTCTACATCCATAGTGGCTAGGATGGTGTTTTCAGGAAGATCACCGATGGACTGTAGTTTCCTCAGGAAGTTGGTGGTGTCTCAAAGATAGCTGGGAGTGCTGGTAGCGTAGGGCCTGAGGAGAGAGTCAACATAGCCAGACAATCCTGCTGTCAGGGTGCCAATGCCTGAGATGATGAGGCGTCCAGGATTTCCAGGTTTATGGATCTTGGGCAGCAGATACAATATCCCTGGTCGGGGTTCCAGACTCCAACAGACTCCAACTAGAGACTGGTGAAATGGAATTAATTTGCAAACTGGATACAGTTAACTTAGGCTTGAATAAAGACTGGGAGTGGGATGGGTCATTACACAAAGTAAAATGATCTCCTCTCCCCCTCACGCCCCCGCCGTTCCTCAGACATTCTTGTCAACTGCTGGAAATGGCCCACCTTGATTATCACTACAAAAGGTTCTCTTCCCCACCGCCCCGCCCCGCGCTCTCCTGCTGGTAAGAGCTCAGCTTACCTGATCACTCTCGTTACAGTGTGTATGGGAACACCCATTGTTTCATGTTCTCTGTGTATATAAATCTCCCCGCTGTATTTTTCACTGACTGCATCCAATGAAGTGAGCTATAGCTGACGAAAGCTTATGCTCAAATAAATTTGTTAGTCTCTCTAAGGTGTCACAAGTACTCCTTGTTCTTTTTGCAAATACAGACTAACACGCCTGCTACTCTGAAACCCGCTATACATTACATTGCTTTTGCGTGTTCACACAGTGCTCCTTGTGTCAGAGTGAATGCACAGTTGATGCTCTAGCATAGAGAGAGCGAGCAGTGCACTGTGGGTAGCTATCTCACTGTGCAACTCGACACATTCTGCTGCTAGAAGTTGTGGGAATGGATTGCAGTGCATCATGGGCGTGGGTTCCCTGTCCCATGATGCATTTTTTGTGTCGTGTCATTTCATGAGCTTCCAACTACGTTTTGTGGCATTTTTCAACCAGCCCTGTAAACTGTGCACCTACCATCTCTGCCTAAAAACATGGATCCTGCACTGCCCTCTGGTCTTGTGATGAGTGTTATGAACATAATTTGGCTGATCGTGCAGTATTTCATGAGCTACAAATCTGAACAGGAATCTGTGGTGCGTGCCATGGACTGAAACAATTCTAGATTACTTTTGGTATTCACAGAGCAGCTGCACATGGCGAACCATCGCTATTGGTGGATGCACACAATATGGACACAAAGTATAATGTTTGCCATCTTAATAACTTTTACTCTTTCTGTGTTGCTGCCTTAATGCTGTGATCTTGATTTAGAACAAAGGCCAATTCTGTTTCTCGCTATGGTATAATTGACACATTGAATCTTTACAGGGAGTTGGGAATGATTGCTTTTAAAATACTATTTATTTAACTTGTAATTGTTAAAATGCATCCTTTTCTGTTGTCTGTGGTCGTAAAGAAGGGTGGAAGTGGCTCAAGAATTGTACAATTTAGAGTAATAAATGATACATCTGTCATTACTGGGATGAGATCAATTTGTTAATTATGAATAGGTAAGGTTGTATTAAAATTTCTGCTTGTTCTTAGTGCATCTCTAGTTGGGCAGATTTAAGATTATTTGTGTGATCTTCACTGTCTTCTATAAGTTTCAAATGTTTGCGTTTCTTTTGAATTTAAACTGAACATGGAATTTCTTGTTTTTTTCCTAATAGTTGTTTGATAACTATGTTCTTCTGAGGATTTTAACACTCAAGTCTGTACTTTCAGCCTTAACTCCAATTTACCATAGAATCATAGAATCATAGAATCATAGAATAATAGAATATCAGGGTTGGAAGGGACCCCAGAAGGTCATCTAGTCCAACCCCCTGCTCAAAGCAGGACCAATTCCCAGTTAAATCATCCCAGCCAGGGCTTTGTCAAGCCTGACCTTAAAAACCTCTAAGGAAGGAGATTCTACCACCTCCCTAGGTAACGCATTCCAGTGTTTCACCACCCTCTTAGTGAAAAAGTTTTTCCTAATATCCAATCTAAACCTCCCCCACTGCAACTTTAGACCATTACTCCTCGTTCTGTCATCTGCTACCATTGAGAACAGTCTAGAGCCATCCTCTTTGGAACCCCCTTTCAGGTAGTTGAAAGCAGCTATCAAATCCCCCCTCATTCTTCTCTTCTGCAGGCTAAACAATCCCAGCTCCCTCAGCCTCTCCTCATAACTCATGTGTTCCAGTCCCCTAATCATTTTTGTTGCCCTTCGCTGGACTCTCTCCAATTTATCCACATCCTTCTTGAAGTGTGGGGCCCAAAACTGGACACAGTACTCCAGATGAGGCCTCACCAATGTCGAATAGAGGGGAACGATCACGTCCCTCGATCTGCTCGCTATGCCCCTACTTATACATCCCAAAATGCCATTGGCCTTCTTGGCAACAAGGGCACACTGCTGACTCATATCCAGCTTTTCGTCCACTGTCACCCCTAGGTCCTTTTCCGCAGAACTGCTGCCTAGCCATTCGGTCCCTAGTCTGTAGCTGTGCATTGGGTTCTTCCGTCCTAAGTGCAGGACCCTGCACTTATCCTTATTGAACCTCATCAGATTCCTTTTGGCCCAATCTTCCAATTGGTCTAGGTCCTTCTGTATCCTATCCCTCCCCTCCAGCGTATCTACCACTCCTCCCAGTTTAGTATCATCCGCAAATTTGCTGAGAGTGCAATCCACACCATCCTCCAGATCATTTATGAAGATATTGAATAAAACCGGCCCCAGGACCGACCCTTGGGGCACTCCACTTGATACCGGCTGCCAACTAGACATGGAGCCATTGATCACTACCCGTTGAGCCCGACAATTTAGCCAGCTTTCTACCCACCTTATAGTGCATTCATCTAGCCCATACTTCCTTAACTTGCTGACAAGAATACTTTGGGAGACCGTGTCAAAAGCTTTGCTAAAGTCAAGAAACAATACATCCACTGCTTTCCCTTCATCCACAGAACCAGTAATCTCATCATAAAAGGCGATTAGATTAGTCAGGCATGACCTTCCCTTGGTGAATCCATGCTGGCTGTTCCTGATCACTTTCCTCTCATGCAAGTGCTTCAGGATTGATTCTTTGAGGACCTGCTCCATGATTTTTCCAGGGACTGAGGTGAGGCTGACTGGCCTGTAGTTCCCAGGATCTTCCTTCTTCCCTTTTTTAAAGATTGGCACTACATTAGCCTTTTTCCAGTCATCCGGGACTTCCCCGGTTTGCCACGAGCTTTCAAAGATAATGGCCAGTGGCTCTGCAATCACAGCCGCCAATTCCTTCAGCACTCTCGGATGCAACTCGTCCGGCCCCATGGACTTGTGCACGTCCAGCTTTTCTAAATAGTCCCTAACCGCCTCTATCTCCACAGAGGGCTGGCCATCTCTTCCGCATTTTGTGATGCCCAGCGCAGCAGTCTGGGAGCTGACCTTGTTAGTGAAAACAGAGGCAAAAAAAGCATTGAGTACATTAGCTTTTTCCACATCCTCTGTCACTAGGTTGCCTCCCTCATTCAGTAAGGGGCCCACACATTCCTTGGCTTTCTTCTTGTTGCCAACATACCTGAAGAAACCCTTCTTGTTACTCTTGACATCTCTGGCTAGCTGCAGCTCCAGGTGCGATTTGGCCCTCCTGATAACATTCCTACATGCCCGAGCAATATTTTTATACTCTTCCCTGGTCATATGTCCAACCTTCCACTTCTTGTAAGCTTCTTTTTTATGTTTAATATCCGCTAGGATTTCACCATTAAGCCAAGTTGGTCGCCTGCCATATTTACTATTCTTTCGACTCATCGGGATGGTTTGTCCCTGTAACCTCAACAGGGATTCCTTGAAATACAGCCAGCTCTCCTGGACTCCTTTCCCCTTCAAGTTAGTCCCCCAGGGGATCCTGGCCATCCGTTCCCTGAGGGAGTCGAAGTCTGCTTTCCTGAAGTCCAGGGTCCGTATCCTGCTGCTTACCTTTGTTCCCTGCGTCAGGATCCTGAACTCAACCAACTCATGGTCACTGCCTCCCAGATTCCCATCCACTTTTGCTTCCCCCACTAATTCTACTCGGTTTGTAAGCAGCAGGTCAAGAAAAGCACCCCCCCTAGTTGGCTCCTCTAGCACTTGCGCCAGGAAATTGTCCCCTACGCTTTCCAAAAACTTCCTGGATTGTCTATGCACCGCTGTATTGCTCTCCCAGCAGATATCAGGAAAATTAAAGTCACCCATGAGAATCAGGGCATGCGATCTAGTAGCTTCCGTGAGCTGCCGGAAGAAAGCCTCATCCACCTCATCCCCCTGGTCCGGTGGTCTATAGCAGACTCCCACCACTACATCACTCTTGTTGCACACACTTCTAAACTTAATCCAGAGACACTCAGGTTTTTCTGCAGTTTCATACCGGAGCTCTGAGCAGTCATACTGCTCCCTTACAAACAGTGCTACTCCCCCACCTTTGTGTTTGTGTTTTTTAAATCTTGAAATTCACTACTGATAAAATTTAGTTTTAGTTTTTATGACTTCATTTTTTATTTTTATTTTTTTTAAATTTTGTTTAGGATTCCAGTTCAGTTGTAGAGTGGACACAAACCCCTAAAGAAAAATCTCCACGAGGGTCAGACCACCAGAATAATTATGAGGCAGAATGGGACATGGTCAACACAGTCTCGTTTAAAAAGAAGCCACGTTCTAATGGAGGTACGTGAAAAAATAAATTCTGAAATTTTAAATATTTCCCTTGGTATTAACTTGGTTTTGAAAGATCATTAGTTTATAAAAATACTCTCAAATGTGTTCCCTCAGGAACTGAAATGCTGAGGTGACTTGTGGCTTGAATTGCTTCCATTTTCCCAGCTGAATTGATCTCTGCACCCACAAAGCTGTCTGCTTCTTCAGTCTGATTTCCTCTCCAAATCACTCCAGGGGGAATTGTGTGGTTGAAGCTTATGTCTAACCAGCATTTTAAGAGCTCGTCCTACTGTGTAACAAAGCATTGGTATGCCTGTCTTAATATGCATAATACCTTCACATCTCTCTTAAGCAAGTGAAACTTGAACAAATGTATGCAATAGTTAGGAGAGAGAATGGGAAGATTAATGCTGTATTAAGCAGATGCTACTTCACTACTGGAACACCAGAGGGAGATTGAGTATATTACTGTGCAGTGAGAGCTTGCACATCAGAAAAAAAGAGATATAGCTGGAGAATTGTACTCTATTCACACCTAACACTCAAGTTCTGGTAAAATAAGAAAATAAATACAGGAAAATTGAAAGAATTAAAGAATTTGGAACCATCAAGTTTGCATAGCTAGCGTGTGCACAGTTCTTATGTTTCCCATTATTATTTTGCTTGTAATTGTGTGATCTTCTTACAGTTAGGTTTGTCCTCCCTCTGTAATCCCCCTCCATCTTTTTATATTCATGGTCTTGCACTATATTAAACACCAGTCCTGTAACTGGGGATTGTAATGGGGCCAACAAACCCCATACTGAGCGTAGACAGAAGGGGGAGTAGAACAGCTTGTAGGCAAACAGCATGACCACACCTTCACGCAGCTGCCAGAGCTGCCAGTCATGGAGGCAGGCTCCAAGAGCTTCATCCAGTAGAGGAAACAAAGCCTGCTATAAAGGGGAGAGTGCAGAGAAGGAAAGGGATGCAGAACAGCCTGAGACAGCAAATGGGTAACACCCTTGCACCAGGCTGCCTCTATGAACAGCCAAGAGACTGAAACATACTTCTAGATTTAATTTGAGCTGAGGGTCCAAGAACTGCCCTGCCCAGGGGCAAACTAAGGAGGACCAGTCGGGGGCAGCAGAGACCCCACAAAAGACCACACCAGGAGCTGGTGACAAGGGACCCTTATGTTTATATGGCACCCCATCAATGATGGTGGTTCTTAGAGTGTATGTCCACGTGTATTCCACTCCAGGTGTACATGAGCCGTCTGTGCTGGATATTGGAGATATTTAGTTAGCGGTGACTGTTCAGTCTATTCATGCACCTTAAGTACCCCTGTACCCCAAACCAAGGGTATAAAGGACGATGCAGGACTAACCACCACTGCGGTTCCTTCTCACTGCCCAAGACTGCGATGGAGGGCTCAGTGTCCTGCACTCCTATTATTTTATTGTTGCACATAGTGATTATTTAATGTTAGACTAGTGATTTGCCTGTTGATGATCATTTTATAGCTGTTTATAATTTTTTGATAGGTTTCAGTTAGCTATGAGGAAGCTTTCATTCACATTTCCTCTTCCCCCCCACCCCCTCCCCCCTTAGGGTTTTTTGGTCTTTTTGGGTAATAATGCCTCAGCCTAAATCACCTAGCTTCAGATATTGCTCTTCTTGCAAGTTAGCATTTCCTCTTAGTCATGGATGTACTCAATGTTGTCTTTTGTTATGGGAATCACTCATCCCCCTCAAAAAGCAGTGTGTATAAGTCCTTTTCAAAAAGGGTATGAAAACCGGAGACAAGACTGAAAATATCGGACTACTCCTTGGGACCAGCCAGTGAGCCAGACCCGTCAATAGCCCCACCCCCAGTTTGTTGGTCAGCAAGTTCAAAGTGTGCCCCTCAAGCTCTGCTCCCAGTAATGCAAGAACGTGGGACAAGATAGGTCTTCATCTACTAAACAATCCTGGAGGGAAATGTTGGGGAAAGAGCTGAAGGATATCCATCTCCCTCAATCTAGAGGCAGATCTCTCCATAAATGCTCTAAGAAGAGGTCTAAATTGCTTCCGAAGACTCCATGGCCTGGAATGGATAGTGGTGGATCTCTTGTGGAATGTGGTGTACCACTTGTCTGGTTCCTATAGCCAAGGCATCGGTGCCTATTAGGGTGCTGTAACATCAGCACAGATTTTCATTATTGGCATAGGGTAGGCTGGTACTGAGCACCTTAATCACAGCCGCCCCCAAAGGGATTATATTATTTTGAGGTTCCCAGCTCATTTGACATTGGTACTGATTAAATACATGGTACCAAGGGATGTAGTACTGGGAAGCCTGACTCTGTTACTATTAGGAAGGGTGCATCTCTTTGATTTGGGAGGTTAATACTTCAATGGTATCAACTTCCTCTCCTGTACTTACCCCAAAGCTGGCTTTACCTTCTACCCCCCCTGCCTGTGCAGCTTCTCCCTTTGAGTCGGATATATTTTATTCAGTCCTAGCATAGTGGAGAAGATTTCCCACATATTTTCACAAAACTAGCTCTCTAGACTTCCTCTCAGAGAAGTTTTAGTGCTTGAAGTACAGGTCTCTACAAAAGACCTACTGTTTGAAGGGTCAGAGCTGTTTGGCGAGAAAACAGTATGTTACACTTGCCCAAAAACTCTAATAGCAAGCCTGAAATCATTAGACATATACACATCTCTTGTGTATCAAATTTATCACCTGCAGCAGAGGAAGTGGCTGCTCTCATAAATAGGCATCCAAAATATTAACCTAAGAAGCAGCCTCCTTGCTACAGAGAGCACTATCCCTGTAATCGCTCAACCTCATGCCCTGCTCAGTCCTATTCCAGGTTTCTATTCCAAATATTTCCTCATGCCCAAGAAGAAGGAAAGTTAGAGACCTGTTCTGGACCTCAGTATGCTCAGTACCTTCATTCAGCAAATAAGGTTCAGGATGATTACCTTAATATCTGCGTTACCATTGCTAAATAAGAAAGATAAGTTTGCAGCTCTCAACCTGCAGGATGCTTATTTTCATGTTGCCATATATCCTGCACACAGAAAATTCCTGTAGTTTTTGGTAGGCCAAAAGAGTATCTTACCCTTTGATTTATCCACAGTTCCAGGAGTATTTACAAAGGTCATAGCAGTAATGGCTGCTCACTTAAGAAAACAGGGGATATCGGTATTTCCATACCTAGACAACTGGTTGGTCAAGAGAACTCTTACCAAGAAGGTCAGACCTCCACTCAGACCATTCTCCATCTGTTTGGATCTCTGTCTGTGAGTCGGCACTTGCGCTGTTTCATTCTAATACAATGAATAGAATTTATCAGGGCTATACTGTACTCCAAAACAGCGAGGGCCTATCTACCTCAAGAACAGGTTTGAGACTATGGCCAGACTTACCACAATACTTTTTAGACAGTGCCTCAGAAGTTGGCAATGACTTTTATCAGCTTACTAGGCCGTATGACCTCTTGCACTTTCATAATGTTGCATGCCAGATGACACCTACGCTGCCTGCAAGGTTGGATGAAGTTTGTTCATGTGCTAAGTGTGACAGGTTTCAATCGGTCCATCGAGCCTCTAGGGGGTGATGGAGAGCTACTGTCCTACTGGCAGGCTTTAGTTACACGTTTCGGTCACTGGGGAATTAGCAGAGAAGGTGTGCTGGCCAGAGTCTGCGGTGCGCCCCTCAGGCAGGGGAGCGTTGGCACGAGTCTGCGGTGTTCAGGATTCTGCTACCCAAGGCGGGTTGGCCGGGGTAGGGGAACGCAGGCCCACCCAACTCCACTGTGTTCCAGCCCCGGGCCCTGACAGTGGCGGGAGGAGAGGGTCCCGCCGCTAGGTCAGCGGGGAACCATCCGCGCCACACTGACCAAATACACCCACCACACTGTGCAGTTCTGCCCCTGGGCTACTTCCTACCCGGTTTCTCAAGCGGGCCTCTCCGGTCCCTCCAGCTCGTCCGGGTATTCAGCTGCTGGCAGCTCCAGCTCCCCCTCTGTGTCAGGCTCACGCTGGCCCGGTTTACAGTGTGGCCCCTCTGGGTACTCGGCAGCTGGCAGTTCTGGTCGCCTCAGTCCTTCCTCCTGGTCAGGTTTCTCCTGGCCCAGGGCCTCCCCTGGGTTGGCAGCACGGTCTGGAGGGAACAGCCAGCAGCCTGTGTCTGTCTCCCTCCCTGGTGCTGCCCTCACTGGGCAAAGGGCCCCGCCCTTTGTACTTCCTGTTCCACCTCTCCCCTTCTGGGGATTGGAATAAACTTGGTCTGCCCCGCCCACTCAGGCTGAGAGGGTGGCTCTTTACCCTCTGGTTCCAAGGGGAGCCACCCTGGCTCCCTACACTGAGCCATCACAGTTTGTACCTGCCGCTAGTGGTCCCTTGAGGTTCTTGCCTCCATTAATTGGTGGAAGAACCCACACTGTGCATGGGAGTTCCCTTCTCCCCACCTCCTTCCAACAAAAGTGATAGTTACAAATGCATCTCTATTGGGTTGGGAAACCCACCCAGAACATCAAATATTCTGGAGCTAAGAGTAATCCAAAATGCCTGCATTCAGATTATGACGGACAATACAACTATTATCTTTTATATACACATGCAGGGAGTGGCACGTCATCTCCCCTGTGTAGAGAGCAGAGCAGCTGTGGAATTGGTTCATAAGCATTGCATTACATTCACAGCAGTTTACTTACCGGGTCTGCAGAACCCATTGACAGACAAGCTGAGCAGACACTTTTCAGCAGATCATGAATACGAAATACACAACTCTAATTCAGTCACTCTTCCAGAAGCGGGGTCACACCTCAGTGAACTTATTTGTGACACACAAGAACAAGAAATGCCCAACTTTCTGTTCCAGAGGTGGTCAGAACATGTAGTAGATGTGTTCCTCATTCTGTGGTCTTGTGTTCCGATGTGTACATATTCACTAATTCTGTTACTTCCAAGAGTGCTCAGGAAGGCCAGGCAAGATGCAGTCACACTTTCCCTCATAACTTCTGCATTGGTAGCCAAGATAGTTTTGGTTTCTGGAGCTCATATGTTTCTCCAGCAGCCCTCCCAATATTTCTTTTTGCTAGTACTTTATGAGATCTCTTATCTCAGGATGGGAGTTGAACCTATCTTCCCAACCTATCCTCACTTCATCTCTGTGAATTTTGGATGCGTGTCGGAAGTAGAAAGAGCATGTTCTACTAGCATTCAAAATATTATGATCAACAGCAGAAAATACCTCCACTAGAAAAAAAACCTATGATGCAAAGTGGAGAATTTTCATCACCTGGTGTGAGCATTGTAGACTTCTGCCTCTTCAGTTGCAAATTCCCACTATCTTAGACTATCTGCTGTTATCAACAACCTTAGGTCTATCACTCAGCTCTCTCAGGGTACATCGTGGTGCCATAAGGGCATACTACCCACTTACATAGGGGTTTTTGGTGTTTTTCTACCTACCTGTGATCAGATTTTTTTAAAGGCCTAGTGAGGATATTCCCACCTATAAGGGAATGGAATCTTCTATATGGAATCCAAATGTAATTTGACAGCTCTCCTGAGACCTCCATTTGAACCTGTGGTTTCATGCTCCCTCTTGCACTTGTCTATGAAGACTTCCTTCCTTATAGCTATCACATCAGTAAAGAGAGTGGGAGAAATAGGGACCCTTATGGCTGATACCCCTGCCCCCACAGTTTTTTTAAAGTTGGTAATGTATCCCTCAGACATGTCCGAAGTTCATGCCGAAGTTCATGAATTTCCTTTAAATCAGGCCATTCATTTACCCATATTTTTTCCAAAGCCCTGTTCGTAAACATGCTGACGTGAGATTATAAACCCTGGATATTTGAAGGGTCCTTGTCTTTTACCTTCAGAGGACAAAACCCTTTAGATCTTCAACAAGACTCTTTGTTTCCTTTGCTGAAAGGATGAGAGGCCATCATATTTCTACTCAAAAGTTGTTAAGGTGGGTTTCAGGGCATCATGAATTGACTAAACTAGGTCCACCGAGTATTGTCAGGGCCCATTCCCCTAGGAAATAGGTGGCATCAGCTGCTACTTTGAGGGAAAAAAAAACCATAATTGATATTTGTAAAGCTTCCACCTGCGGTTCCATACACACCTTAGTAACCACTATACCGTGACAGAAAGATCTAGAGCAGACATTTCTTTTGATAGAACAGTCCTTCAGTCTCTTTTTAGATAAGACACTGAGCATCTAACACCTTAATTTAGATCTCTGCTTGGGGGTCACCTAGAATGGAATGCACATGTGGAGAAGCATCTGAAGAAGAAACTTTACTTACCTGTGCAGTAACTGGAGTTCTTTGAGATGTTTTTATATGTATATTCCATGACCCACCCTCCTTCCCCTTGCTTTGGAGTCGTCCTATACTTTCAGGCTCCAAGATGGCAAAGAAACTGGAGTGGTAGTTAGTTCTGCACTGCCCTTTATACCCTTGGTATGAGGCTGAGTACTGTGCCTCATACCAAGGGTATAAAGGGCAGTGCAGAACAAATGGACACTGCTAGCTAAAACGAAACAAATGGACACTGCTAGCTAAAACACAAAACAAATGGACACTGCTAGCTAAAATCTCCTGTCTCAAGCACATGGGGTGCATGCATACTATAAGTTGTACAAACGTAGTCCCAGTTCATGAATTCTGGTTGATATTGTGAAGGTGTATTATGAAAACCTGCTGTATCATGAGTGCCTATGTGTATGGGGATCAGCTATTGCTGACAGGTCTTGTAGCAGGTTCACACTAGTAGGAACAATGCGAAATACTCAAGGTTAACAATGGTATTTAGACCTCAGAAAGGTTAGGCTGAAAAGCAGTTGCATCCTTAGAAATCTGGTTTTAGCATAACCCTTCTGAAGGGAGCGGGGGAAGGTAAGAGCAGTACAACGTTACCAGGAGCAGAAGAGAGGCAGCCCAGGGGACCAGGAGGAGTTGAAATCAGGGAATGCACAAGAACAATGAGCCTGACAGGAAAAGGAAATGTGGGATATGAGAGAGCAGGGCCACAAGCTGAGAAAGGGGCTCCATGAGGGAGAGATGAGTCACCATGTAACAGTTTGCATGAGGCAGGGGACACCTTGCCTACTTTCCTGGACCTAGATGGTTCCCCAAGTAGGACTCGCTAACTCACCTTCCCTTGTGAAGGACCCTGCATGTTTAAGATGTTTGTTGTTTTGTATGAGTTGTACTCTCCTGTGCTCTGTAATATTAAGAATTAATGTGTTATGTGGTTCGCAACTGCTTGTGTGCCCCTGAGAGATTGAACCTGTAAAGCAAAAGCTTCACATGTCTGTGGTGGAATTCTGGGATAGGGTGTATTTAAGTAACTTGAGTATCTTGAAGGTCAGTCCTGATCCTGGGGGCTTAGGGCAGGTGGGCTGCGGAGCTCCATTTCTGAGAAGTGGTAGCTAGCAGACTGAGAGTCCGTGCCCAGGAAATGTGCTGGAGGGGTCAAGGGAGGAACCAATGCTTTAACCAGCTGAGGCTCCAAGAGGTTGAAACACCATGGTAATCCAGTGCAGGAGAGGCTTGGATTCCCCTCACAAGAGTCCTAGAGGGTGGCCTGGAGGAGATACTTTGCTAGGATCTGTGACATGTACCTAGAATGGAATTAACTTTACAAGTGAATAACTTTTTTTTCTGACTGGGGTGAGGAGTCTACTCACATGTATATGGCTGCAGGATCAGGGCTTTAGATAATGGTCCCTTTGAGGCAAGGATTCTGCCTACCTGTGTGTTTGTGCGGTGCCTAGCACAACAGAGCCCCAATCTGATTGGAGCCATTAGGCGGATCATGGGACATGGCACTTGTAGTTGGGATTTCATCTAGCCAGTGAATTTACAGATGGTAGACAAACTGTCTAGGAAATAAGCAGGAAAATTATGTCTGATAGCTGTATCAACTGTTTAGAAGCCTCTGGGATGTGGACAGGTATAGTGAGAACTGAAGAATGCTACAGTGCACACTCCATTCCCAGAGCTAGTGTTACATTTCTGAAAAGTTGGCAGCATTGATATGGGGTATATGCAGCGGCAGATTTAGAGTTAGTGGGGCTCTGTGCGCAGATTCATTTTTGTGCCCTCGCTCGCCTCAGGACCCATCCAAGAAAAAGAACATTCTCTCTTATCTCTGCCTCCCACCTGTTTTTCATTCTTTTTTTTTCTTCATCCTCCTCCTATATTATAAATAAAGGGAAGTAAATGAAAATAAAGTGAGGTACTTTAATTGGGACAGGAGAGGGTGAGGGGTGTGGGCTCTGGGAGGGAGTTTGGGTGCGGGCTGGGGCAGGCGGTTGGGGTGTGGGGGGGGTGAGGAGTCGGGCTCTGGGAGGAAGTTTGGGTGTGGGATGCGGGCTCTGGGAGGAAGTTTGGGTGTGGGGTGCAGGAGGGGGTCAGTGGGGTGGCGTTTACCTCGCGTGGCACGGCTCCCAAAGTGACCAGCGCATCCACCCCTCTGGCAGTGGCTCCTAGGCAGGGTCTCCACGCACCACCCCTGCAGCTCCCATTGGCCGCAATCCCCCCTGCAAGGGGCCACAGGGACAAGCCGGCTGCTTCAGGGAGCAGCATGGGCGTGGTGTGGAGGGAGGGAGGCAGAGTGAGGAAGGAACTGCCTTAGCCCTGCTGCTGGCACGTCTCTGTGCGCCCCTTGTGGGGAGGGAGGGCAGTGAGTCTCGGGCAGCACTCTGAGCCCCCTCTCCCCACCAGGGGTTTGCAGAGATGTGCCAGCAGCCGGCAGCTTCTGGGAGTGGCGTGGGGCCACTGGTCACGGCATGCAGGCAGCCTGTGCCGCTGGCCGGGACTCAGGAGCAGGTTGTCAGATGAGATTTGTCTTGCATTTTGTGGGCCCCCCTGTCGTTGGGGGCCCTGTGCCACTACACAGTTTGTTTCATTGTAAATCCGTTCCTGGGTATATGTAGATGCTAATAGTGGAAGCCAAACTGTAATTGTCATAATTTTGTCTTTAAAGATGCTACAACTCATGCAAATGGAGAAAGCAAGTGGTCATTCCAGTTCAGTTTGACAGATCTGAAGTCAATCAAACAAAACAAAGAAGGCATGGGATGGTCTTATTTGGTATTCTGTCTAAAGGATGATGTCATCCTCCCAGCTCTTCACTTCCATCGTGGTGATAGCAAATTATTGATTGTGTCCCTTGAAAAATATGTGGTGTTGTGTGAGTAAGTATCAAAAAGTTCTTAATTATGTTAATATATCATATAAATAATGGCAATAATTGTAAATTCTAGTAATACATTTGCATGTATGAAAGTAGGTTCTGAAAATTTAACACTGACAAGTTAATAAAATCCCTTCCCTTTAATCTTATTTCTCACTACTTTAATAATTTATCTCATTTCTAACAATTGATTTAATCATGTTTTCATTTCAGATGTTTTGATATATTTAAACAAGCTTCATCAATCTATTGAAAATCAAACAACCTTTGCAAAAAGCTATAATGGTTTATGATATTAGCACCCTCTAGTGGGTACAGAATGGGAATAAGGAGACTTGTGTTCTGTTGCTCACTTCACTATTGTCAGACTTTGTGACTGTGAGTTTATCCTTTCTTCCAGTTCCCTCATCTAAATATAGGGGTGATAATAGTCAACCGGTGTAAATCACTTTAGATCGTCAGCTTTCTTCTCCAGACCTGAAAATCTCTGTGAAGCTCAAAAGCTTGTCCCTTCTACCAACATAAGTTGGTACAAAAAAAAATGTTCTCTCACCCACTTTGTGTGTCTCACATATAAGCAAAATAATTATTATTGATGATGATAATTTCTATTGTAGGTGACATTGTCAGGATAAATGAGTCTAGAAGTTAAACTTCGTTTAAGAAAAAAAAAAAGTAACACCCTGTCATCCAAATCTATATATAAATGTTTCCTCCAAAGTGGTCTTCAGAATTCCATTTATTCCTGTTTTGATTTTAACAACTTCACATTCTCTTCTTAAGGATTTGAAGGAAAAAAAAAAAACTGGCCAAGAAAACTGACCATGGATCCTTACAGTTTCTTATAAAGTTGCTCCTGCTGACCCAGAAATGAAGGACTAAATACAAATCTTGAACACTGATACCCTCCTGAGAGGATATTACATCACTATTAGACTAGCTTTATGTACAGTATCAGGGGCTGGTTTTCTCACTGGGGTTCTGCCTTGCAGGAACTTCTGTTGTGTTGGCCTCTGGCTAGTAGAATTTGTTTTCTGATCAGGTGCATATCTTATGTTTCATAATACCTCCCACTGTATTGAGCTCCAGAAGTTGTTGTTTGGTATCTTTTTTAATTATTTGTATTGCGGTAGCCCATAGGAGCCCCAGTCATGGACCAGGACCCCATTGTTCTAGGCACTGTACAGTGTAAAGACTATGTCCCCAAAGAGCTTAGACTCTAAATTTGACACATCAGCTGTCTAACCATTATCAAGTATTTTGTAGGCATCATGGCAAAGAATGGATTAGAAGGGTGATAATGAGATGGCTTTGAAGATTTTTTTTTAATGGGGAGCTCTTCCTCCAATGCGAGAAGGGCAGTATGGGAGAAAACATGAAGGTGGTTGGAAAATAAAGCAAGTGGGTGATGAAGGGTGGCAACAAAGGCAGAACAGAGGGGCGAGTCAGCATCCCAATAGTGTCTGAGATATGACAGATAGGGTGGGTATAGGTTGTGAAGAATCTTGAAAATGAGGACAAGTAGTTGGTTCTTGTGATGAAAGACAGTAGATGTGGTCAAAGCTATGAGCCAGGAAAATGATCTTTACAGCAGTATTTTGATCTTTTTCCACTTCTCTATCTCTGCTCTGTTTATGTTCTACTACCCTTGCCCTCCATGGGTACAGAGATTTGGTGGTAGAAATCTTCCATTCCAGTCTGTGGAGGGGCTAGGTGGGTGTGGGGTGAACCCCCCTCTTTGGGGAGGCTAGCCCCCTGACCTCACCCCTTCTGCCTGAGCCCGTGCCCCTACCCTGCCTGCCAGAGCCCCAAGGCGCCCCGCGGCCGGAGCAGCCTTGGCCGAATCGTCTGAGCTGCCCGCCCGAGCTGGCGCAGGCCACTGGCCTGACCCCGGAGCTGGCCCAGGCCACTGGCCTGCCAAGCCCCAGGCTCCAGGCCACTGGCCTGAGCTGAGGCCCCACCGGAGGGGGAGCAAGGACAGGGCCTCGGGACAGATCTAGGGTTGCCAACCCTCCCGGTTTCACTGGGAGTCTCCTGGAATCAGGCCCTATCTCCTGGAGGGTACTGAAGCCAAACTAGGAGGTTTTCTGTACTGATCTGTGAGGTATAAGGAAAGAAATGCACACTTTTAGTTGAGGCTTCCATTTGACCCAACAATTTTTCTTAGTACAAATCTGATGGTTTTACATTAGGCCACAACATACCACCTTGTCAAAAAAGGAAATAGTGATTATGAAATTTTGTAATAAATATTTTGATCAGTTCACTGTGTGACAAGCTTCACAGGGTTAACATAGTTACTATAGACAGTCATAATAGTCATTATAGACTATAATTTCCAGCTGAAAAATATCCTTTCGATATGCAACTCCCCTCTAATTTGAAAAGCTGTCTAGTGCTTTGTATTTTCTTACAGATCTATCTAGTGTTTAAAATATGTTTTGGGGATTAGAGCGAGTGCTTCATGTTCACGTACTTTGTGACTCGGAAGCATGTTAGCTATATTTGTGAGTTAATTCTCTCTCTTTTTTTTTTTAAACAATATTCCAGCTGTTTTCTAGAAATAACATTAAGGTAGCAACACATTCAATTTATTTTTCTTGTTACATCAGAAAAGTAATTTAAGGCAACTAGCAAGATAAATTATGAATCTGTAAATACAGTAATTGTAATACTTTAGTATTACACTTTAATATCACTTTAGTTTGTTAGCACAAAAATTTAATGCTTTTTTCTTTTTTGTAACTAAGTATAAATCTGATGCATTTGGAGAATAAGCCAAGAATAATTTATCCTTATCTCCACCTATCCCATTTGGCCCATATTTTATTCTGTACTACTTCCTTTCCAACGTGATCTGTTGTTGCATTAGTGTAGCCCAAAGATGAATGTATGGTCTCTTATTTTCTTGACAACTCTCCTTTGAAGTGGCACTCTTTCGACAGTAAAGTCGATACCTTCTCACAACATGCATTCAGTACTATTTGTAAGACGTTAAGTGTGCTCTGAACCAAAACAAACATCCTTCTTTGTTTGTCTATAAACATGATAATAGCAGTATCACAAAAAGAAATAAGGCAGGATTATTAGACCTTGTTTAAAAGGTTTGCTGGTATAGCTACATATGCGTTAATGCTTTTGCCTGAATAATTATGTCAGCAAAAAATCATACCCCCTAAGTAACTTATCTATACTAGCAAAACTTTTAAGTGCAAACCAGGTCCAAATATATAACTGCTGTTTAAAGTATACTTCTACCAAAGCCTGGATTGTCAGTTTGTGGTCCAATCCTTAGTAAAGGGCTGCTCCTGGAGCAGCCTGGGAGAGAGATTGTGATTTAGGAAGTCAGTTTCCCTCCAGATTTCCCGAGACCATTGGGAGGAGTTTACACTTCATGATGCACTGGTGTATTATGCTGCCAGGCCCTTTCGAGGGGTGCCGTGATGACTCCCTTCCTTCTTGCCCACCTGTCTGGGAGGGGAAACCTAACAGTTCTGCAAAGCCGAGTTCCCTTTTCACACAGGAAGCAGTGGTACAAGGGAGCAATAGGGTGTCCCCATGTCCACCCCTGCCTCTACTCCCTTGAGCTGGTATGCAGCACAGGCTGCAACCTGGCCCCAAAGTAGCATGTGATTAGGAGCATGTGAACTACCATATTAGATCAGACTAATGGTCTTCCTAGTATGGTGTCGCCTTTCTGGTAGCGTCCACTAGCACTGGTGGTGAAACACTCTGAAACATTTTTTCATTGGAATTTGGCTATTGGTTGAGATCTAAACATTTCACAGAGACAGTTTAATTTTGACAGAGTTCTGACAGAACCCAGGCAGGATTCCATTGGAAATCTGTCTGGTTTCCTCCAGCTATCTCCCTCTGGTTTCAAGTGTCCCCAGCTCTGGTACAGTCTATCAAGAGGGTCTGGGTCATTGAGAGTTCTGAAATTTTTTTAGTTTTCATTGCAAATTGGAATGAAACCACATTTTGAAATCCTCTGCTAAACATAATCAGCTTTCTCTATCCAGATCTAGTATCCAGTACCAAATGCTTCAGAAGGAGGAGTAAAATTCCCAAAAAGAATAATTAATACAGTTTAGGGAGAAGTCTTTTCTACTTGTTTGTTCTGATTTATCTTCAGTGTGCCCATTCTTTAAAATTTTTAGCAACTTGTCTTGGTCAGGACTTGTGCATCCTATGATAACGGAACTTTTATTTTTGATGTGATCTAAATTAGCTGTTAACTCTCAAGAAAGAGATTAGAAGTCATCGTGGATTGTTCTCTGAAAACATCTGCTCAATGTGCAGAAGCAATCAAAAAAGTTAACGATATTTGGAACCGTTAGGGAAAGAATAGATAAGACAGAAAATATCATCATGCCACTATATAAATCCATGGTACACCCACTCCTTGAATACTGCATGCAGTTCCGGTCGCCCCATATCAAAAAAAGATGCATTAGAAATGGAAAAGGTACAGAGAAGGGCAACAAAAATTATCAGGAGCGTGGAACAGCTTCCATATGCAGCGAGATTAAAACGATTGGGGCTTTTCAGCTTGGTAAAGAGATGACTAAGGGGGGATATGATAGAGGTCTATAAAATCGTGAATAGTTTGGAGAAAATGAATAAGGAAGTATTATTTACTCCTTCACATAACACAAGAACAAGGGGTCAGTCAATGAAATTAATAGGCGGCTGGTATAAAACAAACAAAAGAAAGCACTACTTCACACAGTGCACTGTCAACCTCTGGAACTCATTGTCAGGTGATGATGTGAAGGCCAAAACTATAGCGGGGTTCAAAAAAGAATTAGATAAGTTCATGGAGGCTTGGTCCATCAATGCCTGTTAGTCAAGATGGTCAGGGATGCAACCCCATGCTTTGGCCTTTGACTGCAGGAAGCTGGGAGTGGGTGACAGGGGATGGATCACTCAATAAATTGCCCTGTTCTGTTCATTCCCTCTGAAGCACCTGGCATTTCCTGCTGTCAGAAGATAGGAGACTGGGCTAGATGGACCATTGGTCTGATCCAGCATGGCCGTTCTTACATTACATTTTTATTGTTGCATCATTATAGATGTTTCCTTGTTCTGCCCATCATTTGCTCTTCAGCTTGTTACTGTGCATAGTACGTTGATATAAAAACACTAAAAGTGCTTTCTAATGTTTTTTTGACTAATAATGATTTTTACTTTAATATGATGAGAAGTAGGGTGCCTTGAGTGCTTGAGAGTTATGCATGGTTGTGGTAGCTAAAAAAAATCGAGGTTGTTAGTGTGGTCCTAGCTCCATGCAGATCTATAATCAAGTGTCATTGACTTATCTGCTTTTAAAAATCTTAATTTTAATAAATGTGTATTTTTGAAATTCTTCAGTCTTCTTCTCCCCTCCTCAACTTGGAATAATGTTTTCTTATTCTGTACCCCACATCTTCCCTCTCTTCTAAACCCACTTCTTTCTATAGTTTCTCCAACAAATATTTGAACTTCTATGTCTGCTTAATATGATCAACATAAAGAAAAATAAGAGATCATATGTTCCTTGTGAAAACAACCAACTTCAGACCTTATTATGTGTAAATCTCCTTCCCTCCTCTTGCTAGTATCATCTCTCCTTGCTTTATTTCCTGACATGTATAACCTCAGTTACAATATTTTCTGGGAAAAGGCACTATTTTTATTATCTCTGTGATGTCATAGTATATAAAAATGTTACATAATCAGTTATTTAATGTTTTGCTTTCTTGCTGTTTCCATTATTCATACATACTGTACCCTTGTTATTCATATAGGGATAGCATAACTGCTTTGTAAAACAATATAATAATTGGGCAGGCTGGCATTCCCCCCTCCTCCTGAACTTTGATAACCTTTTTGCCTTCCATCTAATAATATTCTGTTATGAAAGTATTCAGTCACTGCTCAAGTCAGTATGTCTGAAGTGGCTGAGATGGAACAAATATATTTATTAGATTTATCACTTTGAACATTCTGTGCTATTTAGTTTGGCTTTGTATCTCTGTTTTTATTGAATACAATCCTGTTCTGATGCCACATTGTCAAAGCTGGAATTCCATGAATAACTGCTTTTGTGAATGTGCGTAGCTCCACATTTTGTTTTGAACAAGTATCTGTCCAGAGAGAGAATGTTTAATTTAAAATGGAAATTTCTTACAAGGGTTTTCATCCTCCTGGCTTGACAAATCATAGTACATGACTCAATCTTTGTCCCCTCTGCTGCTTTTAGCAAAACCCAGTTGAGGTTTATTAACTGCCATTGCCAGAGACCTATGACTGTGGTCTGGCAGACTTGAAATGAGATCTCTTGTTGAATTTCATATCCTCCTGCATTAACATTGTATCCTGTCATGTTGGAACTGAAAAGAGATAACCGTTATTAAAGTTCTTATCTTAGGCTTTAATAGCCAAGTATGTGTTCTATGTAGCAATGAAATAAAATAATTTTTGTTTCAAAGACTAGAAATAGTGAATTTAACCAATTGATTTCCCGAATAGTGAGCCTCAGGTGAAGGGCAGTGGAGGGTGGGGTTTGTCATAATTTTTTAGATGCTTCTCTGAAATACTAGATTGCTCAAGTACATTGAAAGCAGCCATCTGATGATCAGGTTTCAGAGTGGATTTAGCATTTGGATTCCAAACTAGAATACCTTTTTGCAGGGCTGTAATAGGACAGTTCTGTTTCAGAATATAATGAGTATAACAAAATAATGCACCTTGTAAATGGCAATCCGACTCTGACAATTAAATAGATTGAGAACTATGTATAAAAATGAAGAAATTGCATATTGTAAATATTTTTGTAAGTGTATTGTGTAAAGGGGCTAAGAATGATTTTATGTTCAGCATCAGCTTTTCTCACACACAGCACCAATTGTAACTTACAAAACCTAAAATTTTAAAAACATTTGTAGAAAAACTGGCATCTTGTGATACAAACTGTATTTTATTACAGATCTCCACAGGATAAAAGAATTCTTCTTGTCAATTGTCAGAACAAGAGTCTTTCACAGTCTTTTGAAAATCTCCTTGATGAACCAACATATGGTCTAATACAGGTATGTACTATGTATAAAACCTACTACTCCTCAGTATTCCTTTCAGATTTTAAAAGGAAGTCATCTAAAAATACCTCTGCCCTTCCGCTGCCAAAAAAACTTCCCAAACAATTAAGCAAGCTTTCTGTAGAAAGTGAAGAACTTATGTTCTACCTGTATACTATAACTACGTGTTCATGAAATTTCATTATTTTTCATATGATCAGCTATTCCTTAAGGTCCAAGTGTTGCTCCTCCATGTTGTACAGATTTTATTTCAATAGGCAAAACCTTGTTTACTTCAGCTTTGCCTACGGCCTTATACATAAAGATATAAGTATTTTAGATTATTCAAATATACTCCATAACTTTTTTTCATAGGGCGGGTGGGGGAAGAAACACAAGGCAAGTCTTGCCCAAATGTTAGGTAATTATTCAAGGAAAGAATATTTTCACCAATAATGTTCTTTCACCTAATATATGTGCTGTTCAGTGCACAATATTGCACAGATGGAAACTATTCTGTTTTATAACTGCCAATTACTGGGTGAAATCCTGGCCTCCCATTGATAGCAAAATTCCCATTGACTTCTTTCGGGCCAGGATCTCATCCCATTGATTTGATTTACAAAGGAAGTAATATTGACTAAATTGTATTAGTTTTCAGATTTAGTGATCAAAGAGAGTTTTTCTGTAAGATTTCTAGCAGGATGCTTCTTGCTTCAAGATGTATTTTCTCTGTGAAGGTAGAGCAACTAGACAGAAGAAAGACATTTTGGGCCATTCACCATTGGAAAGTAAGCACTGGACATGACTTATTATTCTGATATAAGTAGGCTAGATTTAGCTAGCACATCACTGGCCAATCTCTCAAATTAAATCATTAGTGTTATACTACTACCTGTTGTGATTTCTCATTTTAGACGTTTTTAGCACATTAAAATTATGCTATGCAAAATTGCTATTATAAAACCTTTAACTTTCAGAATAATTTTTGAGAAATTTTGGTTATAATTTATATTTTTGTTAGGGTAGTTGTGTGAAATATGAGGCTGTTACTGTTAACTTGTTTTCCTCTCCTACTGTTACATAGAAATTGAAGAAGGATCCATATACAGCAACTATGGGAGGATTTTCCAAAGTGACAAACTATATTTTTGATAGTTTGCGAGGAATTGACTCTTCAACTCAACAGCGACCACCATCTGAAATGGCAGACTTTCTCAGTGATGCTATTCCAGGGCTAAAGATAAATCAACAGGAGGAACCAGGATTTGAAGTTATTACACGAGTGAGTGTGTAGATAGCATAGTAGCATAATACAGACAGAAAGCACATTTCTTACATCCTGAATATCTTCACCGCTACAATCACTGAATTTAGAATTGTTGAAGCATGTTGTGTGTGTTCTTGAGGCTTTGGTTTATGTCTTGTCTAGAAAGTAGAGGTCTGCTCAGGCCTAACTTTTTAGGCTGAATCCAAGCCCGCCTGACTTAATCTGAGCCTGAGAGGGTCAGCAAATTTTACAGCCCAACCAGACCTTGACCCTTCTCCTTGAACCTGAGCTAGCACCTCCGCTGTCCTCTTGCCTGTGGGGTTGGCATGGCAGCAGCTGCATGCTCTGCTACTGTTGAATGCCGGCCCCTGCTGCGCAATGTGTGCGCTGCGAAGTGAAAGGCACGACGCCGCAAGGTGGTAGTGGATGACGAGAGCAGGGCACGCAGTCACTGCTGTGCCAACCCCACAGACTGGAGGAGGAGAGCCCAAGGGGGTCCAGTTGTTTTTCCACACGATCCGGACCATGCACTTGTAGTTGCGTCCCATCTTGTTGCAGGGCACTACTATAAACCATGACATAGCATAAGATCAATACTAATAGCTTGAGAATGTATATCAAAATGCTTCCTTTCATGCATTCAGAGAAAAATAGCGTTGTTGCTTATTAGCATCCAATTTATCTCCCATTGACGCCAGTGGAAGCTCAGGTTGCTCATCTTACAAGACCATCCCCATAGAAACTGGTTCAGTTCATGTTTGGCTTATTTCCTGTGTTTGGTTTTAGATCTATATTATATACTTATACCTTCAATCTCTCTTAATATATATGTGCAATTAACCTTATTTCTGTATGGTTAATTTAAACAGTTTAGACTATCCATTTATACTTACACAGGTCTAATTGTATTAAAACAAAATACTAAATGGAATGATCAGTTGTATTGTAAAGACTGGGGGATAGCAAGTAATTCCATGCACTTGTAATTCTACCATGACTCACTTATTGTGAACTCTGTGGATATAAATTTTTTACAGTTAATAAAATAATTATGTTTTATTTATATAAGTGATTCATGGCAGTGAAATTATTTAAACAGCCCAATGCTTTGAGGTGGCATTAAATATATCAGAAGCAGTTTTTATAAAACTTTTTAAAAACTCAAATTGTTCAGGTTTTCTCAATAGCTGAAAATGAAAATTGTCAGCAAGTTCAACTATGTAATCTGTAGATTCCTTGGATTTACTACCCAGCAGTTGTTCAGTTAACCATGGATATTACAGAAAGTATATGATTTATTTGAGATAATGTTGACCTGTGTGCTTTGATATGCTAAACTTGTGTGGCTTCTAAGCAGTTAAAACCCACTTGAGCTGAAATAGGCTTTGTTGCTGCCATGAGCAAAATATTTCGAGCAGCAGGGCTAAAATAGAAACTATGTCTGAAGCCTGAGCCCTACTCAGTGCTCACATATTTGGGTTGGGGACTGAGGGGAAAGTAATTTCCTGGCCATGGAGCTTTGCTGCACTTTCAAAACTACCCTCTCTCCGGAGTTGAGGGGAGAATAGCCAGTGTGTACACACAGCAAATGATCTGCTAGTCTAACCCCCAAATCCCTACTATGCTATGATGTGCAAGAACCCCCTTTGGAACTGTGGCATGCTCCTCAAATCTGTCCATTTCCCCCTTTCCTTTTAACTCCCTATACACAGTGCATCTGCTGTGGCCATAGCCCCAAGTGAATATGGAGGAGAGAGCTGGATTTAATACTATCATTTGGGTTTTTTTAAAAGAAAATTAATGGATCAGTGTAATGGCATTCATGTAACATAGGGTTTTTTAATATTTTAGATTGATCTAGGTAAACGACCTGACGTTATCAGAAGAGAGCCAGTGTCTGCTGAAGAATGGACTAAGAACATGGATTCAGAAGGAAGAATCTTAGATGCTGACTTCATAAAGCAAATGATATTCAAAGGGGTAATTTATGTTCATTAATGAAGCTGTTGCTAGGAACCGAGTCAACCAACCCCTTACGGTCAAATTTTAGTTCTCTTTCCACTTCTCTGCAAACTGTGCTACTGAGCTGATTTCATCATGCTTGCAATTTCCAGAAGGCTTTGAACTTGTCAGTGTTGTTGGACAGATTAAACAAAGTCTGTTGAGGTGTTCAAACAATGTTAAGGCAAGTCTGCAGCAACACAAAGAAATGCAGTCCCAAGACACAGAGGACTTTTATTAGCTGGTAAGAGAATTTGGAAGTAAAAAGGCGGAGATAGGTGACTGGACCTTGGCCAATACAATAGAAGAGGCAAAATTACTTAGGGAGGGAAAGTGTTCTAACTACGGCCATGTCTATGCGACAGACGTTGGTTGACGCAAGTTACACCAGTGTAAAAGCCTTTGTGGTTAATACATCACTTGTGAGTTCGTATTTGGCTGCTTGCATTGCATTGACCGCTCTCCAGGAGTGCTTGTGTTGATGCAAAGTGTGGTACATCATGGGTAGATACTACAGTATGCCACACACTACCCTGTGGTGCAGTGCCTTTTGCAGAATTTTTGCAGTGCATTGTAGAGCACACACAAGTTGTGCGTAGGGGGAGCTGTGAATAAAGGGTCAAGATTCCATCATGCAACTTTTCCCATCCCATAATGTGGTCCCCATCCCACAATTTATGCCTTCTCTAAAAATCCCACAAACCCGCATGGCACTTTTTGCTGTCAACCATCTCTGACAGAAGCGTGGAGCCCGTAGAACTCTGCGCTATTGTCATTAACCTTGCAAACACAGAATGAACAATATTCTGGTATTTTCAGAGCTGCAGGAAGTTCTGCAACAACAGAGGACATGTTGATTTCTTTGAGGACAGATGACTGTGGAACATAGTGAAAAACAATTCAAGGTTGTTGGTGGCATTAATGGAGTAGCTGCAGATGATGGAGCTTTTGGGCCTGGGAAACAGGCACCAGCTAGTGGGAACACATTGTAGTGCAGGTTTGGGACAATGAGCAGTGGCTGCAGAACTTTCAGATGTGAAACGCTACATTCCTGGATCTGTATACAGCGCTCACCCAAGCCCTTCAGCGCAGACACCAGAATGAGAGCTGCAAGTTGAGAAGCAAGTGGTGATTGCACTCTGGGAAGTTTGCAGTGCTGTATTGCTACCGGTCAGTGGGAGATCTTTTCGGAGTTGGAAAATCCGTAATGGCAGCCACTGTCATGCAAGCGTTTAGAGCTGTTAATTGTATCCTGCAATGCAGGACTGTGACTCTAGGCCGTGTGCAGGATATTGTGGCTAGATTTGCAGCTATTGGGTTCCTGATCTGCAGTGGAGTGATAGATGGCATGCACGTTCCTATTTTGGCCCCAGCCCTGTTACTCTGAAAAATAGGTTTGCGGGCACCCCTAGAATAATCTTCCTATCATTCCCTTAATCTGTCCTTCCCTAGGTATGGGTCTCCAGGGTAGTCAAGGAAACACTTTGAGGATACGGATATAGCCTTCTGATTAAAATGATTGACACAGGCAGTGTTCTTTCCAACACAAAGTATCTTTTTATTACTATAACTAATAATCCCTAATACAGTGTAATCTAAAAGCATGGATTAAACACAAATCACTTGTTGCAAATTAAAGAGAACTCAAACTGCAGTACAGTTTGAATGACGTTAAGTGGGTGTGTTCTGTTACAGATGACCAGTCTGTACAGGGTGCTGACAGCAGTTCTTAAATTGAACTTCCAATTTTACATAGGTAAATTGGAGTGAACACAACATTTTATGCACCTTTATCAACACACACACACACACACACGCTAATCCCACACTATACTATAATGAGATTTAGCAAACACTCTAAAATCCGTTGATGTCACTCTTTGATTGCTGTTGCCAACTCCCATTAGTTACCAGCATGGCATGTGTTCTCCCTCTTCTTAGCTCCGCTCTTCATTTCTTTCAGCTACACTGCTGACCTCCTTCAGCAGTTGCTCTGCTCTGCTCTCAACTGTTTTAACTGCTCACCTTTTTAAACCTTTCTATTCTGACAGCATGCTCACTGTTAAACATTACCTCATTCTTGGATGTATGCTAACATTCTGCACATGCTCACTGCTGTTATTTACTGCACAGTTAAGACCTTGCCCTACTTGACTTTTTGCCAAGTCACCATCTTACATATTCTTGGCTTTCTGCCAATGACCTTTTCCCCATTTTTTGCACTGGGTATACTCAGCCTAGAAACACTTTGTCGTTAGACCTCATTTTACTTGCAGTGGTCATGTGACCCATAACACTCAGTGGTGAAGTGACTCCTGCTTATTCAAGTGGAAAGCTAGGGTTAGAAAATGGAGATTAGAAATATAAAATGGAGTCTGGGGAGTTTCTCCGGTACCAGCCAACAGAAAGGGCTACTTCTGTATGGTTATGCAAGTGTTGGTGGATCAATGGGGATTCTTCATGGATATCAATGTGGACTGGTCAGGGATGCATGATATTCACATCTCTAAGAATGCAGGACTGTTCAGGAAGCTGCGAGCGGGGATATTTTTTCCCAACCAGTAGATTGCCATTGGTGATGTTGAAATGCCAATAGTGATCCTGGGAGACCCAGCATACCCCTTGCTTCTCTGGCTCATGAAGCTGTGTGCTGGTCACCTTGACAGCTCCAAGGAAAGTTTCACCTACTGGCTCAGCAGGTGCAGAATGACAGTTGAATGTGCTTTCAGTAGACTGAAGGGATGCCGGCGGTGTTTACTCGCTAGTTTAGATTTCAGTGAGAAAAATATCCTAATGGTTATATCTGCCTGTTGTGCCCTGCCTAATATCTGTGAGGCAAAGGGGCAAAAGCTGCTGCAGCAGGAGTGGAGGGCAAAGGTGGAGAGGCTGTCTACTGACTTTGAACAGCAAGACGAAAGATAATTAGAAGAACTCAGCTTGACGCTATGTGGCTGATAGGAGAACTTGAAAGAGCACTTTAATAGTCAGCCACGGTAGTGTGTTCAGCTGGACTATGCTCTAGTTGGCCCTGAAGTTTTGAGGGTTACTAGGAATTGCATAGCACTTGGTGTACATTTATGAATCACATCTTTAAATGAACCAGTGAACTTTGTGCTGTCTATTTTACATTTATAATTATTACACGACTTTTTCACTGAACCTGTGAGTTCTGTGGTCTTGTTCTGTTACAAGTGATGTGCCTTGAGTATTGCTAGGCATGTTATTAATAGGACTCTACCAAATCCAGGGTTCACTTTGGTCAATTTTACAGCCGCTGGGTCTTAAAATTGGTCAATTGCACAATTTCAAATGTTTACATCTGAAATTTCATGCTGTTGTAACTGGGGGGATCCTGATTCAAAAGGAGGTGGGGGGGGTCCCAAAGTTGTTGTAGGGGGGTTGCAGGATTGCCGTACTCATTTCTGTGCTGCCTTCAGAGCCAAGCTCTGAAGACAGCAGCTGCGGAGTTTTCTGCAGCTAGAGGAGGCTCCCGGAGGTGGAGGCTGGTCTGATTTCCCCAGTGTTGCTGGGAACGCCCCAACCGGGGGATCCTAGCTGCTCGTCGGGGCCAGTGGTGGATTAATGTATGGGCCCAGGGGCCCTGGACAATTTGAAAAATGGGTGCCCCATCCCTGGCAGGAGCCATGGGGTGGAAGCCCAGGCCGAAGAGGGGCTGGAGCTGCAGGGAGTGGCAGCCTCCAGCCCAGGTTCCTGAACCCGGACAAGAGCCACAGAGGGTGGAAGGCCCGAGTCCTTCTGGAGCCGCAGCTTTGAAGTGCCTCTTTGAAATGGGGAGTCTGACCTGCGAGGGATGGATGGTGGGGTAGGAAATGAGGCAACTGTTCGGTTGCATGAAACAATAAAATTTTATCCCGTTTCCATGGGTATGAGCACAGGGTAGTGGCAATGAGTACTGGCACTATTTTCCATAGGGAGTAATGATTTCAGCTGATAACTTCATTCTTTGGGGCAACAAAGGCACAGTGAACACAGCTGCTGCTGGTGTCCTAAAGCTGCTTGGGTCTGTATGCTGCTGACCTGTTTACTGCAACTGAGTCCTGCAGAAGTCATCGTGGAGTGGCATGGGAATGTCCTATTGTGAGGGAAGAAATAAGGTTGCCATCCCTAGAAGTCTTCAAAAGAGGATTGCAGAGTTACCTCTGTGAAAGTTTCATCAAGATCTCTCAAGAGGATTCTAGGGACATCCCAATGTGCATAAACAAACTGCTCCACATGGCTCCCCTTTCCCCACTAACCTGACAGTGGAGTAAATAGCAGATGAGAGCTCTACCTCTGTTGTATCTCTTCTCATATGAGAAAAACAATGAAAAGTAGATAACTATGTAGTTCTACCTTTGGGATTGGGCTGAGTGCCATTTTCACATTTAAATACTGTAAAGGAGAATGCATGCGCACACCTGAGATTCCTTTCCCTTCATTGAGCTCACCCGTGCCCGGCTGGTAGGACTGGTTAGATTGTGGTAGAGTCTCAAAAAGATCCTGGCTCGCAGCACAGCTGGACCCTCCTGCTACATCTCCCTCCTCTGCTTCTTCCTTGCTGTTCATGGCTGAGGCCTTGGGCTCCTTGGAGGTATCCACAGTGGTATGTGAGGTGCTTGGTGGGGTCTCCACCAAGTATGGTGTACAGCTCATTGTAAAAGTGGCAGGCCTATGGCTCAGCACTAGATCAACTGTTGGCCTTCCTGGCCTTCTGGTACGCCTGTCACAGTTGCTTCACTTTCGTGTGGCACAGCTGCTGATCCCTGTCATACCCCTTCACCTGCATCCCCTGTGCGATCATTGTGTATGTTTCTATGACTGGTCTGCAGCTGTGGCTGCACAGCCTCTTTTCCCCACAGGCCCAGGAGATCCAATACCTCCTGTCCACTCCAGGCAGGAGCAAGTGTAGAGCATGTAGCCAGCAGGTCAGTTGGGCAGTCGCATACAACGAGGGAGAGCTGCTAGGTGTGCTCTCCAAGGAGTGCAATTAGGAAAAAAGCATTTCAAAAATACATAGAGTTTTGAAGGGGGTGGCTTCCATGACCCAGGGGCAATGGAGTTCACAAATGTGACTAGAGCGGTCACTGTCGGTCACTGGGGAAGCTGCTGGAGGATCATTAACATCAATACGGGTCTCACAGTGTCCGCGCTCGCGCTGTGGTGACCACAATATGTCATCCATGGCTCAACGTCATTCGAGGAGGTGGTATTGCTGCCTTGCCGTAATGAGGCGCTTACATTGACAGGAGATAAATGTGAGTGCAAACAAGTTGATGCAAAGCTATTTACATCAACCTAACTCTGCAGTGTAAACCAGGCCTAAGAAGGTGCCTCCCAAGAAACTGTTAATGCTTTAATGAAAGTGCTATTTTCTTTAGAAAGTGAGTCCCCTTTTTTCTGAATTCGTAGTCTTCCTCTCCTATCTTGCCCTTGTTTCTTGCTCTCTGTGGTTTGTTCTGGTAGCGAAATTGTTGTGGGCTGTGCTAAAGCTGACCCTGAAGATTTTCGTTAATTTTAGCCTTGTTTTGTGGAGTCCTGTATTATATGAATTCAGCTTCAGTAGTGCAAATCTAGTAGTAAATACAAACTAAAGTTATGAAGAACAGTTATAGCAAGGACACATCTCCTAATCAGTTGTCATGTGTGATGTTTGGTTTTTTTGGCAGTCAGTCCAGGAGCCTGTTGCAGAGCAGGCTCATTGGCTGGCTGTTGTCACAGTGCAGCCCATGTGCGTGTTGCTTGCCCTCTCAGCATTACCCTGTAAACCCTAAACGTAGAAGGCCAGCATGTTTTAATGCCCTAAGCATCTGACAGCCTGAGAAGTAAACCCAGGTCCCAACTTGCTTCCCATCTGTTGGGTTTGATTACACTTGACTTGGTGGCATAGCCAAGTGATACAGCAAATATTTGGCACTATTGTACCTGTTTTAACCTAGTAGAAGAGGGGAATATAGTGAGGAGTAAAGAAATACTGTTGCTATAGTGGCTAATATTTCATTATTGAACAGTGTTCAAGAAGTAGATTTGTTTTGTTCTCCCAGGCACAGTGCAGATGCTTGCCCATAGGAGATGCAGGGGCTTGTCCTATTTGAGGCAGGTAACATTCAGGCAGGAGTAGTCCTTGATATAGGAAAGAAATGTGGTAGGAAGTGCCAGATTTACTATGAAAGGTTATTGAGAAATAAACATTCTTAAGTACACACCCATATTATGAGTTGTGTGGTGGGATCATCTGCATGTTATATGCTCTTATTTATAGTTATGACACCAGGTGTATTTTATATTACAAATGGTGTACCAGACCTTGGAGTATTGGGTAATTGGGTCTAATGGAGAGCAGGTTTGGGGGTTGCAAAATAAAGTTTGGACTCGTTAGTTACAGTACAGAGTTTTAAGTCTAGAATTTATCTTATCTTTTAATGCTTATACAAAGGTTCAAGAATGATGTTTCTGAGGAGGGAGAGAAGTGTAGGGTGAAATGTGACTTAATCTTTTAGTGATATTTTCTTTCACTGTTGCCAGGTTGTGCCTGATGCTTTGGTAGTTTTCACTAGCATCTATGTAATCATTTGATTTTATTCCAGTCATTTGACAAACCAATTGCATTGGTTCTTTAAATGTGTTTCTAGATAAAGGCTAATCAGATTCTCTCTGTCCAAGTCTCTGATTGTCTGCACTATGAGCTTAGGAGTGTGATTTCCCCTGTTGGTGTAGATCCTCATCAGTAGGGTCCTACCAAATTCCTGGTCCATTTTGGTCAATTTCACCATCATATTTTTAAAATAGTCAATTTTAAGGTTTCAGATGTTTTCCTCTGAAATTTCATCATGTTATAACTGTGGCGGTCCTAACCCAAAAGAGGTTTGTGGGCAGGTCGCAAAGCTGTTGTAGTGGGGTCATTGGATTGCTACCCTCATTTCTGTGCTGCCTTCAGAGCTGGGCTGGGCTCTGAAGGCAGCAGCCACCTACAGATACGGAAGGTTCCGGAGGTGGGCCTGATCTCCCTCCTGAGAGCAGCCATGCAGAGGAAGAGGAAGTCCTATCCTTCCCCAGCCTGGCCGGGACTAACAGCTAGGAACTCCCAGCTGGGGCACTCCCCAGCAGCATGGGGAAGATCAGACCCATCTCCAGCAACCTCCCCCAGCTTCAGGAAGCTCAGTGTTTGCCGTCTTCAGAACACAGCCTTGGAGCTTCCTGAAGCCAGGGGAGGTACCCGGAGGTGGGTCTGATCTCCCTGCAGGAGCAGCTGTGCAGAGCAAGTCTCGTTTCTCCCAAACCCTGCTGGGACTAGTAGCTGGAGCCCTGTGCATGGGAGTCCCCCGTGAGGCACCCACAGCCCTGTCAATCCCCCTCCCCTACAATAGCTAGATTTCACAGGGAAAGTCTGATTTCATGGTCCATGACGCATTTTTCACGGCCATGAAATTTGGGAGGGCCCTACTCGTCAAGCTAATGCGAATATAAATAGTAGTGAGGCCACAGTAACATGGGTAGTGGTCTTATCCAGGGTTTTCAGAACCCCCAACAGGGGCAACTAAACTATTTCACTCCAGGCGGTATAAGGAATAAATCAACAGGAACTCGGCACTTCTGTCTGATCAAGGAAAAATGCAAGTAAGCATGCTCTAAAACTGCAGTTTATTAGATTTAAGCACACACAAACATAAGCAATAGGTAAATACGTGGGATGTTCTAAACCTAACATCTGGAATGGTATTGAGTAATTAATAGCAGGTTTGCAGTGGCCAGTGGCCCACCGGGGAGAAAGGGTGTCAGGAAAAAGTCTCTCAAGATGGCTTCAGAGGACTGCTCCAAAGCACACTCTATTAGCTAATATTTTATAACTTACTTCTATAAAACACATAGGTCATAATGACCCCTACTGTATCATCACTTTTCTAACTTTCAATAAACTTTTAATATCAGAGGTGTCTAAATTCAAGGTTTTCAGACTCAGTTGTTTACTTGTCTGTCCCTTCCTCCCATTCTGATTGGCAGAAACTGCCAGCTAGATTTGACCTTGTTTCTAAAAGCCAGTGTCCAAATTAACCCTTAACTATGTGGCGTCCTGTTTAATTAATTCAGGGTGGCTGAATGCACACAACATGATTGCAATTCGCTTAATCACATTCTGGGGTTTACACACCCCTCAAATCCAGGGCAACAGTGGAGGCGCATCTGAGCTGTGCTGAGTACAACCCCATCTGAAATCAGTGGGTATGTACTCAGCACAGCCCAGCTGTCTCTCTGCTGCTGCTGCCTGTGCTACCGTGGCCACACTGCTATTATACTTTTGCTATTGTGTTGAGAATGCGAGTATGTGTACACAAACTGGGGAATCACACCCCTAGCTTGTAATGTAGACGTCGCCTGTGAAACCTAATAAGGTGAGGTGGTAGGTACTGTAAAGCTGTATGGGAGGATACTCTTTGCCTTCAGCTAATCTGAAAAGTCATCTTAACCTTTGTTTTCAATTATTACTTTCAGCCGTGTCTGCTTACTGTGGCATTGTTTCATCGCTAGAGCTAGAATCTTACATTCTTTGATTCTTATTTATTGCATATGCATATTTTCCCTTAGGGACTCTGCCATGCTTTGAGAAAAGAAGTATGGAAATTCCTTTTGGGTTATTTTCCTTGGCACAGTACCAGAGAGGAAAGAACTAATTTGCAAAAAAGAAAAACGTGAGTACAGACATACTTTTGTACTACGAAGTAGGTTTAAATAGTTTCAGAATTTTTTCAAGCATATGCTTATTGTAGTTATGTGGAAGTCTTCCTAAGTCTAACTGTTTAATGTTATTGAATGCAGTTATCCATGGCTTACTCCTGTTTGCGCTGTTCTTTTATTTTTTGAGAGATTGTGACATTCAAATTGTGAAAAGTGAAATGGCTTAGCAAGTTGCATTTAGTTTAAAAATGACCTTTCTTTTTCTTTAGAGATGAATATTTCAGGATGAAACTTCAGTGGAAATCAGTCAGTGATGAGCAAGAAAAACGAAATTCAAGATTAAGAGACTATAAGAGTCTTATAGGTAATTTTCCTTTTGTAGGTTTAGGGTGCAACATATGGATTAGATTAATGGCAAGATTTAAAAAAAAAAAGAGAAGTGAAGCTCTTGAGATTTAGAATACTAGAGCCATTGGTCAGTGTATCTTGTGGCCAGAGAATTTGCTGCATAATCAAGCTCCAAAATCTCAGCTTTCACTTAACTTTCTTAAAAAGCTTCTTGGAGTGCATGGGTATGTCCTCAATTAATAAGAGACCTCCCCAGTGAAGAAGGGCACTGGCTTGCTTTAAAGGAGTACCATCCAGTCTTCAGTGGCTCTGAAATTATGAAAGCAATATTGAGTACAGTTTGTCATTTTTATCTCATTTTAAGATAAAAATGAGAGCCAGCATAATCCAGAAACTAGCAGGTACGACGTGGGGTGCATCAGTGTTGTGAACATCTGCAATAGCACTTGTATATTTAGTAGCTGACTGTTGTGCACCAGTATGGAGCAGATGCAGCCACACACAAATTGTGAATACCTAGCTAAGTACAGTGATGCGGTGCATCATGAGAACCCTTAAGTTGACTTCAACACCATGGCTACCTGTCCTGTCTAACGTTGCTCCCCCGCCAATACGCCGAACTGGTGCAACGTTCTGCGAAGCTCAGTGAACCTGTGAAAACAGATGTCTTCCTGTTCACCAAGACCTTGACACCCTCCACTCCACCCCCCCACCTCACAATGTCTTAAGTCCTGCAAGCCTTTCTGGGAACACTTGTTTAACCTCATGCAATCAGGCTATGATCAGGAGGAGGCTTGGAAAGCAGACTGGGCTAAACGAGACTTAAAAAAAAATAAGCACCTTTTGCCAGATCCCACGCAGAAGGTTCCTGGATTTGACCTTCTATAGTTATCTGGGTCACCTCTGAACCGAATTTGAACCAACCATGCTAGATGTGGACATCTAATGCACAAATGGAAAATCAAGGACTCCTTGGTGTGTGTGTGTGTGGTTCCCCATAACAGACCATCGAACATATCCCTATCTACTGCCCAATTTATAAATATGAGGGAGGCATCACTGCAATAAATTCTGCTACTCCTGATGTAGCCACTTGGCTCAATCAACTTTAGGTGAAATTGTAGTTGCTGCTCTACCCCAGCCATACAAGAGAAGTGCAGTTTGTAATCAAATTCAGGAAGTGTGAACTCTGTTCATTGAAACAACAAAAAATGTACAGTCTATATCTAGGAGCAAGCAGGCAGTTTCAGCTCAGTAATGATTAGAGAAACAAGACAAACTAAAATTTAATAATACTTGCTATAATGAACCAACCAATTACAAGTGTCACAAAATCACTTTATGCTTGTTTGCATATTAGCTTTTTCCCATTATAGTTTTTAAATTATGCTGCATATCATATGCATTTGAGTGGCATTTTACAATTAACTCATCTAAAGTAGTCGTCTTTGTTGCTTTGAATTCAGTAAAAATATTTTATATTTAATCATGAGGGTTCTGTAAAAAGTGTGTAACAATTAAAAAAAAAAATGGAAAATCTGCTTGTAAGTATATCTTTTTCCAGACAGGAAGAATTTTCTTTTAAATACTTACTCTTAAAATCCCCTTTAAATATTTTATAATGACATTCAGTGAATATAGTTGGTTTCTTAAACACTTCAAAGCTCTGCAATAGTGTTTTGAGAAATCAGTAACTTAAAGAGCATTGTGCATTTGTTAGATATAGGCTTAGTAAAAATTGTTTTGAAAGTGTTTTGTATCTGTGGGTTATTTCTCAGAAAAAGATGTAAACAGAACAGACCGAACCAACAAGTTCTATGAAGGCCAAGATAATCCAGGATTGATCTTGCTTCATGACATTTTGATGACCTATTGTATGTATGACTTTGATTTAGGTAAGTGGGACTTGTCTGAATATTTTTTTATAAAGAGTTAATGGTTAGTGAGCAAGGATCACTTTTCAGAGTATTACTGCATTTCAAAAATCTTTTACTGTATAATTATATACTTTCTGAAGGTTGTTAAAGTTAAATTAAATAGAAATGTGGGTGTATGTTTTCTAAAGATTTGGAGAATCAAGGGTATATATGTATACAGTTTCTGTCCATGTTTGCAGAACATAAACTTTTAATGATCAAATGCACGTATTTTTTTTAAGTCATACAGAGGAAATTGAATTTTCAGACTATTTGGTTATGCTGATTTGGAACATAACTACCAGTCTGCTGTACCATTGTACAAACAATGAGTGTTCAGTAACAAATTTGAAGCTTGGCATCTTGGAAGATAAGGAAGGAAAATAATTTAATTTAGAGTTCATAATTGTGTAAATCACTAGTTAACAGTCTAAGATTAAGTTTAATTATTTCTTTTTTTAAGGGTATGTTCAGGGAATGAGTGACTTGCTTTCTCCTGTCTTGTATATCATGGAAAATGAAGTGGATGCCTTTTGGTGCTTTGTATCATACATGGATCAAATGGTAAAAACAAGATTATTTATTTCATAGTGTTCATGCAGCTTTCATTATCTGAATTTAGATGTAAAACGTTGTCATTTTATCTCTTATGTCTTCATGACTAGACTTGAAAATTTTGCATTACTTCCTCTGTTGTCTTTAATATTTGCAAAGCAGAAAGAAACAGTTTAATATTGGTGTATGTATGACTGCAGAATAGCTCAGAGGCACATTTGTCCAATAGATGGACTATGCCCATGTAAAGTAGGTGGCACTTGTTTATCTTCTCTTTTTAAAGATAGGAGGATCAAATGCCCATCATGGCCAGTCAGTCACTAGAGGTTTACACCATCTGTGGACTGATAAAAGTACACCACCACCACAACCTTTCAGCTTCCAAGTCCTGTTACACCATCAGTGAGAAGCTGGCTATATTGTGTTACCCAAAAGTGCTCATGTTTATCAATGTGTATACATACTTCAGCGACAGACAAAAATTGGGAAGATAGGGTTTTTTCCAAGTCTCCTGTTTTCTCCCTTATATTTCTTCTGTTTGTTTATATGTAAAATAAACACATTTGGTCCTTGACACAGCTTATGGTAGCTTTTGATCTTCTGGGAATATAAAGCTTCCAGAAAGTTTACCAGCTACGGGGAAATTCTCCTAGTGTAAGAGGAGGTCTTGGGTGTGACAGTGTCTTCTCTAAGGACCCCTATTTCCTCTCTGAGTGCAGCTGTGATCTCTGTATGCTGGAACATAGCTCTCTTGGGAGGGCTTGCAGCCCTGAAGCTATTCTGAGTTATGCTGATGGCCAAAATAGCCCCTGGCTGGCACCAAGATAAAGCTACCATTATTCTTCTTTGAGTAGTGTCCCAATGGGTGCTCCAGTAGAGGTGTGTTTGCGTTCCTGTGCTGCTGACCAAAGAACTTTGGTAGCAGTTTCCTTTCGGCCCACGCATGGTTTGTCCGTCGTCCGTCCGTCCCCTGCACCCCCGGCCGTCTTTGTGCTCTGCCACAAGGCTAGCCAGCATTGCGCAGGCGAACCTGCCTCAGTTCCTTCTCTACCACCCCTGGCTAGAGATGGAGCTTTTAGCTGGCTGTTTATCAGATTATTAATTTACCAAAGACTTGTTAATCATTTCTTTTCTAACTACTCCTTGAAGTTTCCTTTGTGTGCCCTTTTTTAGTCTTAAAAATATATCTATTTTTGATTTTGGTTTCTCTCTCTCTCACGTACACGTACACGTCTGGGACCACACCATCTCAGCTGCAAAGAATCTATCCTGGTGTCTGTTGCCTTGGGGAAGATCGCATTGCCCAGAAGTGTGGATTTTACCAGCAGTTGAAACTGTGGTCCCGAAAGGATAGAGAACTGAGACTTAAACTTCTTCCAGTGGAAGCAGCTCTCCAACTGCCTTCAGACCCATGTCAAGACTCAGTATGGTGGGAATCCTCACCACAGCTCTCTACATCCAAGGAGGGTGTGCCTAAGAAGACACCTATGAGCCATTCACACAAGGCTTTTAAAAAGAGAGCCATGAGTCCCCACAGCAAGCCCGAAAACCGCCAGTTCACTCAGTATCATCGGTACGGACGGTACAGAAGCCATCCAAATGCAGTACCTAGAGCTCGCATGGTACTATTCCAGCAGAACACGTTAGGCTGCCTAAGGACCCGATGGGCCCAGGCAATGAAACATCGGTAACGACTGGGTGAGACAGAGATACTCTGCCTTGGGGAAAGCTCCATTGGTATGGACAATGGCATCTGTACCATCAAAGGTATGCGAACCACTGGTGAACCGTTCAACCAGGTCCGCATCACCAACTCCATTGGTATACTCACTCCGGCACCATCGTCCACCCCCAGTACCGCTACCTACTGCACCTCCTGACTTCAGATACTCAAGAGACCTTATAGTGTCTGATGTACTGGAGTCTCCTCTACTTACTACCAGGGCTCTGGTATCAAGTCTGCCTTGAGTTCCAGATTCTCCTTCTGCATTTGCCTTTCACCCGCATTCTCTAGCAGGGAGTCAATGAGCAGGAGGAGGTAGTCTCCCATTGCTCCTCATGCACCTTATGGTATCCATTACCAATCTGGACCTCTTCAGCCTCCCTGTCCATCTGACCCTCAGCCTCCTGGTATGGTCAGCCATGGTACCAAACACTGGGACCTTTCCTGCCATTCCAGTGGCCTCATGAACCAGTGAGGCACCCTCCTTCTGCCACTGCAGCCAGAGCCTTTGAGCCCCCTAAAGAGATGAGGAAGGAACAGGAGGACAATATTGAGGAAGAGGTTACACCCCAAACTAATTTCTCATCTTCATCACCAGATGAAACAGTGATGTCCCTCCACCACTGTTAGCAGACAACTTTAAATTTTTTCAAGAACTAGCTCAGAGGGTGGCTTACATACTGCAGTTACCACTACAGGAGGTGACAGAATCCCACCATAAGTTACTGGATATTTTACACCCCTCTGCCTCATCCAGAGTAGCTCTCCCTATCAACGAGGCTCTATTATACCCAATCAAACTTATGTGGCAGACCCCTGCAGCGGTCCGGCCAACCTGTAGGCAGGCTAATAAGAAATATTACGTGCCAGTGAAAGACACAGAATTTCTCTTCTCCCACCCCCAAACCCCAATTCAATCATTGTGGAGGTGGTAAACTCCAAAGGTCAGCACCACCAGAGCTTTCCCAAAAGTGGGGGAGGGCAGTGCCCCCACCCCCTCCATGGCCCTGCCCCAGGCCAAACTGGAAGCCAGAGCAGGCCAGGAGCCATGGACCCTCACCACATCTGCCCAGGGTGAGGGGGCTGAGAGCAGCCCCCAGCCTGTGTCCCTGCCCTGCGGGCCCCCGACCCAGGGCAGGTGGAGTGTTCATGGCTTACCACAGTTGCCCACACGGTTTTTCTCAACCCAACCATCTGTTACGAGAACAGATAGACCAAAGGTTTCTACTCTCATTACTTCCTGATACCAAGAAAAAGGGAGATTGGAGACCCATTTTAGATCTCAGAGCACTCAACAAATTTGTCAAGGCTCAAAAGTTCAAGATGGTCACTTTAGCAACAATTATTCCAGCGTTGGAACAGGGAGACTGGTTCTCAATCCACTACCTCCAGGATGCTTATTTCTATATTTCAGTCATATCCTCTCACAGATGATATCTCAGATTTACACAAGGGCAGGACCACTACCAGTACAGAGAATTCCTTTTTGGCCTCTTGTTGGCTCCCATAGTATTCCCCAAGGTCCTCTCTGTAGTGGCAGCCCACCTACGCTCTCAGAGGATCATAATCTACCTTTATCTGGACAGTTGTCTCTTCAGGGCACACTCCTTTGACAAAACTCAGCAGGTTACCCATACGACTTTGGATTTATTAAGAAAACTAGGCCTACAAATTAACGTACAAAAATAGACATTAACCCTAGTATAGAGTGTAGAATTCATAGGAGCCAGTCTTGACTCTGTCCAAGTGTAAGCGCTCCTTCTATAACACAGATTGCTCAGTTTCTCCATGCTTATAGAGACAGTGCAAACCGGCCCTTAGATATTGGCCAGACATTGTCTTCAGCTTCTGGGACACGTGGCCATGGATACATTTGTGATGGCTCATGCCAGACTTCGTATGAGATGCCTCCAGTCATGGTTCAGCTCGGTTTACAGACCGAACAAAGACAGCCTGAATAAACCACTATCTCTACCAACCAAGATAAAACAATCTTTGAATTGGTGGAAGAACCCAGCAAACGTCTGCATGGGGATCCCATTTGTGTAGCCTCCTCCTCCACCACTCCTCACCATCAACGGATCCCTCATAGGGTTGGGTGCACATCTCAATGACCTCACAGTACAGGGTAAATGGTCGCCCTCTGAGATGTGTCTTAACATCTACCTCCTTGAGCTCAGAGCTGCTGCTGGCGGTGGCGTTGCCTTCAGAGCTGGGTGCCTAGCCAGCACCCGCCGGTATCAGGCTGCCCTGCCAGTGCTTAATTTGTGCCAGGGCTGAGCTCTGGCATCTCTTTCAACACAAATTCAACACTGGGGGAGGCAGCGGAGCCCAGAGGTGAAGGGGGGTGTGGGAAGCTGAGCGAGCCCATGGGGGCCAGGAGTAACGGGGAGCGCCAAAATACAAGTTTGCCCAGGGTGCCATTTCCCCTAAGGCCAGCCCTGGATACTCCACAACATACTCCAGTAATGAGGGACATCAATAATAGACTTGTTCACCACTTACCTGAATAAGAAATGCTCGCAATACTGCTCCAGAGCAGGCCTCGGAGAGCACTCTTTGGGGGGTACTCTCCTCCTCTCATGGAACAAGGGCCTTCTTTACGCCTTCCACTGTTTCCTCTCTTGCTGAAAGTCCTGTTGAAAATAAAGAGAAAAAAATCAAATGTCATAGTGATTGCTTCTACCTGCCCAAGAGAGATGTGGTACCCTTAACAGTCACAACTGGCAGTGTGTCCACCGATCACTCATCAACCCACTCCTTATCTCCTCTCACAGAAAGAAGGATGCACTCTCCATCCCAGCCTATGTATACTCTGGCTCAAAGCCTGGCTTCTTCATGGTTCCAGCATATAGATAGATCCTTCTCTGAGGAGATACAGGAAGTGTTACTATACATCAGGAAATTGACTGCTCGTCATACTTATCTACAAAAGTGGACCAGATTTCAGATATGGTGCATTCTAGAGGAATTACCGGACATCGACTACTCTACCACTAGTCTTAGACTATTTTCTGACTCTTAAGAAATCAGGACTCTCTATTAGTTCACTAAAGGTACACTTGGCGGCAAAAGATCAAAAGATAGAAGGGTAACTAGTTTTCTCTCCCCCAACTACAAAGAGGTTTCGTAAAGGCATAACAAACCTCTTTCTCCAACCCAGACATTCTACCCCACCATGGGACCTGACTTTAGTATTAAAAGCGTTGACCAGATTGCTCTTTGAACCCATGGCCACTTGTTCACTAGCACACCTTTCAGTGAACACTGCCTTTCTAGTCGTCATCACCTCAACGAGTATAGGGGAGATAGTGGCTCTTATGGCGCAACCCCCTTTCCACTGTTCTTTCCTGACAAAGTCATGCTCCGACCACACCCAAAGTTCACCCTCAAGGTGACTTCCACCTTTCACGTGGATCAAAACATTCATCTCCCTACCTTTTATCCCAAACCTCACCAGGATAACAAAGAAACTATTCTACACACGCTTGACGTAAGGAGAGCCTTGGCTTTTTATTTGGACAGGACAGAGGCCTATATGAAATCTCATAGGCTCTTCCTCTCCATTGCAGATAGGTCTAAAGGCATAGTGATTTCAGCCCAGAGACTCTCTGAATGGGTCTCAAACTGCATCAAACTCTGTTATCAGGCTCGCAATTTAGTACCTCCATCTACAATCCATACACACTCTACAAGGTCGGTTGTCTTCTTCAACCATGTCCTCGTCCTGGAAATCTGCAGAGCAGCTACTTGAGCATCTGCACACACCTTTGCAAAACATTATGCCATCATGGGAGACTCTGATGCCGATGCTAGATTCAGCTGTGCAGTCATCCATAGCAGACTCGACTCTGAAGCCCCAGCTTCCCATTGGGGATACTGCTTGGGAGTCACCTACAGTAGAGCACCCCTAGGAACAATACTTGAAAAAGAAGAGGAAGTTACTCACCTTGTGCCATAACAATGATTCTTGGAGATGTGTCCCCCTATGGGCACGCCACAACCCTCTCTCCTCCCCTCTACTTTGGAGTTCTCATTATTGACTCTGTGGTAGAGAAGAAACTAAGGAGGGTTTGCCTGCACAATGCTGGCTAGTCTCGTGGCAGAGCACAAGGGTGGGCATAGCCCATGTGTGGGCCGAACGGACATTGCTACCAAAGTTCAACGATCAGCAGTGAAGGGAGGCAAACACACCTAGTGTGAAACATCTTATAGGGACGCACATCTCAAAGAACCATCGTTGCTGCACAAGGTGAGTAAATTCCTCTTCTGTCCTGCTGGATTGGGCGTAACAGTGATGGAGCTGAGGGTCTGGTCCATAAAGAATGACTGTTATTACATATATGGTATACTGCTTGTATGATACACGGCAAAGATGTCGATGCCCAAGCTCTTGTAGGGGTAATATAATTTTTACAGTTTTGATAATTTTTATTCATTTAAACAAGTGCTCATTTCCAAGAATAACTTTGTATATGGGATGTTGTGAAACATAAATACAGTGGTTTAAAATAAAATACAGTCAGTGGTCTTCTGATAAAATTTAACAATTTTCTCCAGTCTGTCTATTCCTGCCTGCAACTCTCTAGCTCCAATTTGGAGGCAGATGAATTTATTCACTCCAAATCTTGTATCCAAGTTTCAGTGTAAGTATGATTGTGGAAGATTAAGTACAAATATCCCTGAGCCAGAGAGACACGGTTTGTTGTTAGTTGCTTTAAGCTTCCAGTTGAAGGCAAAAATTTACCAGACCTTGGCTCCATCTTTTTAAATGCTTAGTATGTGAAACAGTTAAAGGATAATACTGTCTGTCATCAGGACAATTAATTTAACTTGCATGTAAACTAATCATAGTTTTGTGGTTTATAATAGTATTTGACCCAGTGAACTATTTACCAGTATCAATACCTGACAGAGTGCTAATGTTTATTTCCTATCAAGCACGAGAACTTTGAGGAACAAATGCAGGGTATGAAGACACAGCTAATTCAACTGAGTACTTTGCTCCGCTTGCTAGACAGTGGATTTTGCAGTTACTTAGGTATGTGTAATAACTCAAACAACTTGTTACTTTTAGAGAGAGAGATGCATAGACATTCTAAAGTGCCCTTAAACACTTTTCCAACATGAATCTGTTTCATTATTAATGCAGGACTGCCGCATTCTAATAATTTGGCTTTAGTACAATGCCTCTGAAAGAATAGAAACTTACTGTTGTATTTCTCTGAGCCCTAGAGTGCAGAGTCCTTAATGTATCACTATCTATACTGTTGTCCTAAATGAACAATAAAAAAAATCTATTAAATGTTTTTAATTTGAATATTTAATTGGTTTTCGTGGCTAGCAAAATATAACAGAGCTATGTCATGCCATTGATATTTAAGCAAAACTTCCGACTGACTTTATTGGAGACTTAGTTTTACAAATTGATGGCAGGATAACAGCCCTATAATAATCATATTTTCTTTGTTTGATATTCATAAGAAATGTGACATTCTTGCCCTAGAATCTCAAGACTCGGGATACCTTTATTTTTGCTTCCGGTGGCTTCTGATCCGATTTAAAAGAGAATTTAGCTTTCAAGATATCCTTCGATTATGGGAGGTAAGAACATAGATATTTAATCTAAACTTAATTCCATTTGTCTTCGGAAGATGGCTGAATGTGGTTCCCTTATTCAGATAAGGAGCAATGATTATGGAAGATGACTGAAAGCAAAATCAAGGGCAGAGTAGTAAAACAGTGGAATAAATCTGACATGATGGGGACAAACTAGTACAGCTTTTGTAGATAAGTTGTGGCCCTCTAACCTATAAGAAGACTTTTAAAGTCTTAATAATAGTGGAGTGATGCGATGGATATAATTTACTTGGCTTTTCAAAAAGTGTTTGACAAGATCCATCAGAAAAGACTCTTAAGGAAAATAAATAACCAGAGAATAAGAGGTAATGCTCTGTCAGGGTTGAAAAAGTGGTTAGGTCATAAGAAACAGCCAAAATAAATGGCTGCTTCTCAGAAGTGTGAGAAGTCTATTGGGGCATTCCCAGGATTGGTACTGGGGTTAAAGGTGTTCCATATTTTTATAAATGACGTGTCTAGAAGTGAATAGTGAGACAAGGAAACTTGCTTTTAACACAAAACTAACTAAATTAATCCAAATGGAGGGGGTTGTAAAATGCTGTTGGGGGATCTAATCAGTCTGGGTAATTGAACTGCACAATACCAGAAATATGTAGATTAATATAAAACAATGCTTACTGGAAAAATGGAAATACTGTTGGACTCTGAGCTAGTGGGATACTATTGTGGTCTGAGGAGGTCTAGGAATTATCCTGATGATGCCAATTAAATAAATTAAAATCTTGAATATATTTTTTAAAAGTGAGAAATAATACAAACTAAAATACAACACCGTATTAAATGTTAGCATGATCTTACCCCAAGTATATATCAACTTACTTCAAAAAGGGTATAGTAGATAATAGAAAAGGTCCAGACAGGATAAATAAAATGGCATAATGAATGGCTCAGTGCAGATGGGTTTGCAATAGAAAGATATTACATAAAACTGGAATTAATTGGCCTGGAACAGAAAAAAAAAATGGAGACAGCCGGATTGAGGTATGTACAGTTATTATTACAATGAAAGCTGATTTGACACTTTTATTCACTTTATTCCATAAATGAAAAAGGGGTCATTCAACGAAAGGGAAGGGCAGTAAATTTAAAACTGCAAAGAGAAAATCATTTTTAGCCATTGTAAAGTCAGCCTATGGAATTTTCTGTTTTAAGAGGTTATTGAGGCAAATAGTTCATCAGAATTTTAAATGATTAGGTAACTTTATAAACAACATTTACTAATGAACCACAATTCACAAATACAAAAGAATTTAGCCTATTATTCCATGGCATAAGGTGATCACAAAAGAGGAGTTTGGAAGAAGTTTTTTCCACCCTCTTTCCTTTTCCCTTTCTAATGTTGTAACACTGTATGCTGGCTATTTTGTTTTTCTGAGGTTCCTCACCCCACCGTTTTTGAAGCATCTGCTGAGACAGGTTACCAGACAGTGGATCTACAGGTTGTTCTGATATAGCAGTTTTAAATTGTCTCTCTCATATTTGGTGGGTTTTTTTATATCCTCAATAACATCTTCCTTAAGTTGTGTGCTATGAGCACAGAACACCACTGCTGTCATTTTCTTCAGTGTGTGTGGTACTGTGCACAAAGAGGCTGTAAGATGAGACCCTCAAAATTTAATCAGGAGAAATCTAGTTCAGGATAATGCCATTTTGAGCACTATTGATTCTGAATGAACTATATAAACACATATATATTTCTAAAAAGTCTATAGAGGAATCTGAAACTCAGTATTGCTAATTATTGGTTTGACATTTTATGTCAGTTTTGTATAACATCTCTATCTTATCTAAATATGGTCTACACACACAATTTATTTTCTGTAGTGATTGTTTTTTGCTATTTTAAACCCTTTCAACTAATGAATAAAGACATCTAAGATATTGGTGGAATCCTACTAAAATAATTTGTTGGGTCCTTCCAGTGCATCTTAAAAAATATGGTACAAACATTATTTTTCAGTTTTGTTGCCAGGAGAAGTGGAGCTAAAAATCACATGCTTAGTTTGCTTTTTAAAATGTTCAGAAACCCATTTAACATATAATCAAGTTGAGGCATTTATGCCAACATTTCCTCCATCTGAAGATTAATGCCTTTCTTTTAGAAAGTTAGAGCCTGATTCACCACTACATCACTCCAGTTTTATACCCAGGCCATTCTACTGATACAAAAATAGAGTGCTGTCAAATGTACAATATAAACAGGAAAAATACTCCATTTCTTAAGTCAAACTTCTTTCACATACAATAAATGTAGGGGTTACTTGTCTACAGTAAATGCAATATTTTCAGACAGAAGTGTGATTTAGCAGAGTTGGACCATTCCGCTCTTATGTCACGGGTATTTGCAATATGTACTAAACACATGTAAGGGCTTTATTCACCATTGTGTTAAACCCATTTTACGTTGGTGCAAGTCAAATGACATAAGACTTGAATGACACTGGTGAACTGGGACTTTTGTGTTAGTACTTGTTACAGATATTCATACCTAGTGAGGTAGCAGTGGACATAAGTAAGCCCTAAGATGACTGTATCTGAAAACTTAGAAGGTGGGGGGAAGCCTTGTTCTCAATTTTTTGAGATTGTGGATTTTGATAGCACTTGTATATGCTCAATTTAATTTTTGTTAGTTGGTTTCACTTCCTTTCGCATCTGCTAATCTGGAACATGACTGTCATGCACTCCCCTGGAGGAGCTCATGTGTACACTCTTCTCCTTGTTTTGTGAAAGACTTGTTATCAGAAAGTCTGGAACGGAAGCAGCAGCTGGCAGCTGTGCACATGGATAGGATATGGATAAGCCCAGCACATTCATTTGCTCTCTCAGCCGTATTCTGTTCCCAATAAAATTGATGGATGTCAACAATACTTCCATGGTAGTTAAATCAGGCCCTATAAGATTTCATCATGGAGCAGAAAAACTGTTCAAGAGATGTCCCAGTGGGTGCTCCACCTCAGGTCAAGGTGTGTCCCAGCGCCTTCGACTGGAGATTTCTAGAGCCGTACCCCTACGGGCTGCGCACGTGCTGTGTCTCCCTCTCAAGTTGTCAGTGTTTGAATAGCGCGTGCGCAGACTGAGCTCCTCAATTCTTTCACTACTGTCCCCAGCTAGAGATGGAGTTTAGCAGTGCTCTTTGAGACTAGCTAGTTAGTTTGTTTCTCAGTTTGTTTAGTTTCAGTCATTAGAGTGATAAGTTACATTAGCTGATACATTTATTTAAAAAAAAAAAAAAAACAACCACCTCCGTGGTTTCGGAGATGCCTGGCTCCCCAGGCTTCAAGAGATGTGCCTCATGTAAGGATGCCATCCCCATCTCAGATAGGCATTCACAGTGCATATGCTGTTTGGGGGAGTCTCGTGTACCCCAAAAATGCATCCACTGTAACAAATTGAAAGCGCGGACCCGCAAGGACAGGGAGCTCAGGGTTACAATGTTTCTCCTGGAAAACTTCCTCAGACCTGCGTCTGACCCAGCAAACCTCTGTGACACCCTCCAGAGGCAAAAGGAAAGCATCTCTCTTTTGATGGAGACAAGCTCTTCACCTCTATGACCAATGAGGTCCTTCACTCTATGAAGGGCTCCTGTGGCACACTCCGATCCTTATGCATCCAAACACCTGCCTCAAAGAAGAGACAATATAGATATCAGCCATACCAACAACCACATTACCATACCTTTGTGCAACATCCACCTTTCAGACACTATGATACGCAACAACGACACAGGCCCAGGAACCAACAACGTCGCCCTCCGCTAACAACGGCAACCCACCCTCCTAACCCAGATAAACAAATTTGAAGTCTTGGTCGAGGGTATGGAAAACCTCGCACCCTCTCCAGCGCCAACTCCAACCAACCATTTTTTTTATACCGTTTGCGTCTGTTCCTGGCCAACTGGCAAACCATCACTATGGACAGATGGGTCCTGGAAATTATCAGATTGGGTTATGCCGTCTCCTTCCTCTCCTTACCTCGCTCCCACCCCGTCCCTCTTCAGGGATCCCTCCCACGAACAATTGTTCTGTCAGGAGGTACAACATCTCATACATCTCGGAACAATAGAGGAGTTACCCCCTCAACCCAGAGGGAAAAGGTTTTACTCCCACTACTTCTTGATGGAAAAGAAAAATGGTGGTTGGCGCCCCATCCTTGATCTTCGACGTTTTAAAAATTTTGTCAAGAAACCGAAATTCCGAATGGTTACTCTCCCAATGATAATTCCAATGCTGGAACAAGGAGATTGTTTTTCAACCCTCGACCTCCAAGACACACGCTTCCATGTCTCTATCCACCCTGTCCATTGACATTTCCTCAGGTTTGCTGTGGAAGCGCAACACTACCAGTACAAAGTCCTCCCATTTGGCCTCTCCGCTGCACCACGTGTCTTCTCCAAGATTCTAGCAGTTATAATAGCACATCTCAGGAAAGAAGAAATTCTCATATTTCCTTACCTGAACAGTTGTCTCCTCAAGTCTCCCACTCAGTTAGAAGCAAACCACGCAACTCTTGCAACTCTTCACTGCTTCCGCACCTTGGGCACGCAAATAAACAAAAACAAATCTACCTTACAATCTACCCAACAAATCGACTTCATCGGCACCTACCTCAATTCCCCCAGGACAGATTCCACACAATGGGCATCCTTATTACCCAGATACGTGCCAGCCCACAGACTGCAGTCCGAGACTCCATACAGCTCTTAGGACATATGGCTACTTGCACATTTGTGGTTGCAAATGCTCGCCTGTACATGTGATGCCTTCAGGGTTGGGTAGCCATGGTATACAAACCAAACAAGCACAGGCTAAACCAGTTACTAACTATGCCCCAGAAAGTCAAGGACTCGCTTCTCTGGTGGACCTCTCCCATCAACCTCTGCACCGGGATTCCCTTCTGACGAGATCCCCCTTGAATTACCATCACCACAGATGCATCCCTCACAGGATGGGGAGCCCACATCGGACACCTCACCACTCAGGGTCTCTGGGCCACTTCAGAAACCAGGCTTCACATAAATTTGCTAGAGGTCCGGGCCGTACGCAATGCCTGTCTCCATTTCCTTCCCATCATCCAAAACTGCCGAATTTGAATAATGACTGACAACATCATGTGCATGTTTTATGTCAACAGATGGGGGGAGCCCGGTCACACTCCCTCTGTGCAGAGTCCGTAAAACTTTGGAACTGGTGCCTTCAACACAAGATCCATATCTCCTCCTCATACTTGCCAGGTTCTCAGAATACCACCGTGGACAAGCTCAGCCAATCGTTCCCCGTACAGCACGAGTGGGAACTCAACAACACCATTCTTTCCAACATTTTCCAGACCTGGGGTTATCCCCAACTGGATCCACTTGCCACAGCAACAAACAAACAAATGCCCGACATTCTGCTCCAGAGTAGGCCTGGGGAAACACTCATGGGGAGACACCTTTATGCTCCCTTGGACTGAAACTCTCATGTATGCGTTCCCACCAATGCTTCTATGAGACAGAGTAATTCAGAAGATACGCACAGACAGAGCCAACATCATTCTCATAGCCCCAGCGTGGGCCAGATAATCATGGTACCCCTTCCTCCTGCATGTTCGTCAAGCCACCTATTCCCCTTCCCCCACTCAGCAACCTTCTTTCATAACACAGGGGACAACTATTTCACCCCAACGTACAACGTTTCCACCTGAGGGCCTGGATGATTAATGGGTCTGTAATGCGGAGGTAACATGTTCGGACCAAGTATGCACTGTCTTGCTACACAGCAGAACACACACACACGCACACTACCTACCTGCATAAATGGAAACGGTTCACATCTTGATGCGCTGACAAGCAGACTTCTCCAGTTTCTGCTTCACTCCCACTGATACTGGATTACCTGTTACACCTGGCCTCTCCACGAGCTCACTCAAGGTCCACCTCGCAGCAATCACCACCTTCCACCATAAGATTGACAACGTAACGGTCTTTGCCCATCCAATCACCAAAAGGTTCCTGAAGGGTATCCAGATGTTATACCTAGACGTGAAACCGCCTGCTGCACCTTGTGATTTACACCTAGTCCTCAAAGCCCTGATGGATTCACCCTTTGAACTGATGGCTACCTGCTCCCTTCTCCACCTATCCATGAAGACTGCCTTCCTCATAGCAGTCACGTTTACCAGACAAGTAGGAGAAGTGGGGGCGCTTATGGCGGACCCTCTGTATACCATGTTCTTCTGCGATAAGGTCACACTCCGAACGCATCCAAGGTTCTTACTTAAGATACACTCTTCCTTTCACCTCAGTGAACCTATACACTTTCCAACATTTTCCCCAGAACCTCATGCTAACGCCTTTGAAATGACAATGCACACTCTTAATGTTCACAGAGCATTGTCATTTTACCTGGATAAAACAAAACCGTTTAGGAAAACCCCCAGACTTTTTGTCTTTACTACTCAGCGCTTACAAGGAAATGCTATCTCTACACAGAGACTTTCCAAATGGATTGCTGACTGCATACGCCTTTGTTACCAACTCAAGCAAATACAGCCTCCTATGTCAATTAGAACCCACTCTACCAGAGCTGTCTCCACCTCCACGGCCTTTCTCTGTGTCTGTCTCCGTGTCCGTGTCTGACATATGCAAGGCAGCTACTGGGCATCGAATCTTACCTTCACTCATCACTATGCTCTCATCCACACAGCAGCACCTGACACCAGATGGGGTAGAGCTGTCTTGTCAACAGCCTTCTTGCCTCATCCAAAGTCCCAACCATCCTAAGGGATACTGCTTTTCAGTCACCTGAAGTGGAGCAAGAAGAAGAGGAGGTTACTCACCCTGTGCAGTAACTGACGTTCTTTGAGATGAGTGTCCCTGTGGGTGCTCCACTACCTCCCTCCTCCCCTCTACTTCGGAATTAGTAACGCACACGGTTGTAGAGAGGGAACTGAGGAGCCCGGGCTATGCACTCGCTATTCAAACGCTGACAGCTCAAGAAGCAGGCACAGCACATGTGCAGTCCGTAGGCGTACTGCTGTAGAAATCTCAGATCGAAGGCGCTGGGATGCACCTTGACCTGAAGTGGAGCACCCACAGGGACACTCATCTCGAAGAACGTCAGTTACTGCACAGGGTGAGTAATCTCCTCTTTTATAAAAACTTCTTCTTTAAAAGATATTTTTAAAATTCAGTATATCTGATTTAAAGGGGTTTCTATTAGAAAACCACATTTTTTTAAAGAAATTTAAACTTGAAAAAATATTCAAGTTGACAGACCTTTAACCAAAGCTGTATTTTGATAGGATTCCACTATCTTTACTGTAGGCTGGTGTCCATCATTTGTGTTTTGATGTACAATTTTAAATTCCTGGAGGGGACATTTTCAGCTCCATATTCCTTTTAACATGCTGCTAGATCTCTGTTAATAGTAACTATACCTGTTACGTTAGTGATTATGTTTATATATAATGATTAAGACCTTAACTGAATCACAGGATGATCTTCAAATAATTGCGTACAAGATATGGAAAATCTCAGAAAAGTAATAGACCTCTATTAAAAGCAGTAATTTGGAAAAGCCACAGTAGATGTATTTAAGAAAAATTTGCTGGAACGATATAAACACTCAACTATTATGTTATGCCTTCAAATGTTTTTGAAACCAGACAATTTGATGCAACTACAGGGCCATAACCAGGGTAGGGTGTGTGGGGCAGCCATCCAGGGTGCAAAGCTGGGGACGGGTGGAACACGGGGGGTGGGAATGAAGAAGAAAAAGTAGGGGATAGAGCCCTGAAACGAGTATGATATTGCCACCCTTGCTTCTGCGCTGCTACTCTTGGCATCTCTGCCTTCAGAGCTGGGCGCCTGGCCTGCGGCCACCACTCTCCAGCTGCCCAGCTCTGAAGGTAGTGCAGCCTCTGCCAGCAGCAGCACAGAAGTAAGAGTGGCAATACCATGCCTGCTGCAGGGTTCTACCCCCTTCCGTTTTTTTAGTCATTTTTCCATTGACCACTGCCACATCCGGCTGTGCACTCTGGGCGGATACACAGCTTGCCTCACCCTAGTTAGAGCCCTACCCAAAACTCTCCAAGATTATTTAATGTACTAGTGGGGAAAAAAGTGTGTTGCAAACCTCAAAATGTACGTAAAATTGTGGACTGTGCAAAGTAAGCTAATTTAAAGCAAAATTACGCTGAAAGCCTAATACTCTGGAATCCACAATTTCCTCAATATTGCGAATTAATTAGGACCTTAATAATGATGTATCTACCAGGGGAATTTATGAGTATACTGCAGGGAAGTTGGGGGGGGGTGGGCAACAATTTGATTGCTAGCAACATCCTTGCGTGGCAATCAATGTGTGTTTATTTTATAGTGTGAGAACGACAGAATTAAAAGAAAATTATCACAGAAGTGGACTCTGCATGCAATTCACTTTGATACAGTTTGTTCTATTTATCAACCCTTTTACATTGTTTCTTTCTAAAGAATGAATTACAGTTAATTACAAAAAGGAATATCGGATATTTGAAATAGATTCTTAATCTGTGTCATGGCTTAGTAAAATGAAACTGTCAAGGTTAATTGCATTATAATTAAACATTTTTAATTGAATTTAGTTTGGATATCACTCAGATTTATGCAGTTCTAGTGAAGGGCTGGGTGCATTGCAATGACAATTGTGCAAGAATGAAATAGACTATTCTTTTAGCTTCAATAGCAGTGACCCCGAATCTTAAATAGTGCAGAAACTATAATTGTGCTAGCTAGGATAGAAATTACTTCTAATATCAACCCCCTGACATCAAAGACACAAACGGAGCACCAGAAGATTTCGAGGAGGAATTGCTTATACCTTTTCCCTGTTACCAGGCTTGTTTAACTGGCCTAATAAATGTCTGCCTTCTGTACAGCATTTGCTTTAGGGAATTTATTGATTTCTGGATGTAACAGCATAAAACTAATGATGCATTATAACAGTTCCTGTATAGAGCTGAATATCCTTCATAAAGCTTGCCACAGGAAATAAGTGAGATCTATATGGTAGTAAAATTAAATGCAACAGGTGTTTACAGCAATTTGAAAGGTCTGCTGTAACTCTGAATTGCTTATGAGTTTAAGGCTGGCAGTCTCTCCTTACTTTATATTAGGGTTCGGCAACCTATGGCACGCGTGCCAATTTTTAATACAATTAAAAATCCTGCCCAGCCCGGCCTACTCTTCACCGCTCCCACCCACCGCTCTCTCCTTGCAGGGCAGGCAAGCTTCCCACTACCCCCGCCTCTTCCCCCAGCGTGCAGGGTTCCTGCCCCTCCTTCTCTCCTGCCCTGCGGCCGATCAGCTGATGGCCCCTGCTATGGAGTGGGAGAGGGAAAAGCGGAGCCACAGCACGCTCTCTGCTCTGGGGACCTTGGGGAAGCGGGTGGAATCGGCATATCCCCTCCAGCCCCCTGCCGTAAGCTGCTCAGGGCAGGCGGCTGGGAGCACCTCCATGACCCCAGCCCTCTGCTCTCACCCCTGCACCCCCCAAACACCCCAGCCCTCTGCCCTCACCCCTGCACAATCCCAGCCCTGACTCCGGCACCCCCCACACATACCCAGCCCCCTGCCCTGACTCTTGCACCCCCCACATCCACATCCCCACCCCTCGCACCAAATGGGAGCTCCTACACAAACACCTGCACCCCTTGCACCAAATGGGAGCTGCCCAGGTAAGCGCTCCACACCCAAACCTCCTGCCCCAACCCTGAACCCCCTCCCTCATTCTAGCTCCTGGCCAGACCCTGCACTCCAACCCCGAGCCTGCTCCTTCACCCCCAGCCCTGTTCTCAGGGCACTCCCACCCTCATCTCAGTGCAGAGAGAGGAAGAGAATGGGCCAGAATCAGGGAGAAAGTAGGTACCTACTCTATGTGGACAGGGCCGGGACCCCAGACCGGCAGTGGGCTGAATGGCAGTGGGCTGAGCCGCTCAGCCTACTGCTGGTCTGGGGTCCCGGCCACTGGCCCCACTCAGCCCGCTGCCGGTCTGGGGTTCTGGCTGCCAACCCCTCGCCAGCCGGGGTACCGGGTGCAGGCCCCGCTCAGCCCGCTACCGGCCTAGGTGAACAGAACCCCAGGCCAGCAGCGGGCTGAGTGGGCGGGCGGTGTAAGATCAGCATGTTAATTTAATTTTAAATGAAGCTTCTTAAACATTTTGAAAACCTTGTTTACATACGATAGTAGTTTAGTTATATAATATATAGACTTCTAGAGAGAGACCTTCTAAAAAACGTTAAAATGTAGTATTGGCACGCAAAACCTTAAATTAAAGTGAATAAATGAAGACTCGGCACACCACTTCTAAAAGGTTGCCGACCCCTGCTTTATAGGCTGCAAGATCAACTTCTAACCATGGAGTAAACCCATTTTTTCATGCTCCTGTAATAACTAAATACAGTAGGTTGAGTGAAAGAGTTCTTACTTGAAATAGTCAAGTAAAGTAATACTGTGCAAAAATATTTTAAAATGAAAACATGTAATAGAATAGTGTGAAAGGTCATTCAACACCAAAGTACTAAACTACTACTTTCCATTCTTACCGTGTAATTGTAATAATTAAGCAACTTCTTCAGAGTAAGCTGGAAGAGAGCTTACATGTCTTGCTAAAACTTTTGGAATGGGATAGAGCTAACAAGCTGTCTTTTCAAATTGACTCATTCATGTATATATGTATAGTGACATTTTTTGTAGAAAAGTTTGTTAGGTTACATCAGAGTACATAATTTCAGCATTTACCAATATAATATTGTAATGTTCTCATATTGCATATGCATACAAAATGAAAATATTGTAAAAAGTTATTGCCCTGTATATACCATCCTTTATAATTAACCTTTGTTTGATACAAATTAAATGTTATCAGTTTAGGATGTGTAGAAAATTCTGATAAAATGTGAAAGTAGTTCGATTTATGTTTTGAGCGTAGTATATTATATCTTAGAAATGCTGGGTGTAGGACATTAGTTCATGAATCAAGAGCTTCATATGCTGTAGGAAGAAAGAATAAATGGTCAGTTTTCAGAATGAAGAGAGGTAAATACCAGTGTCCCCCGGGGATCTGTACTGGGACAGTGCTGTTCAACATATTCATAAATGATCTGGTAAAAGGGGTAAACAGTGAGGTGGCAAAATTTGCAGATACAAAATTACTCAAGATAGTTAAGCACAAAGCAGACTGTGAAGAGTTACAGAGGGATCTCACAAAACTGGGTTACTGGACAACAAAATAGCAGATGAAATTCAGTGTTGATAAATGCAAATTAATACACTATAGAAAACATAATCCCAATTATACATACAAAATGAGAGGAATTAAATTAGTTTATACCAGTGGTTCTTAAACTTTTTTTTTCGCAGACCACTTGAAAATTGCTGAGGGTCTCATCGAACCACTTAATGATCTTTCCAAATGTTGTTTGTACCATTTGCTAACTGTTGTAAAGCATTTGGGATAAAAGTGCTACATACATATATATATATATAAAATAAAAAAGTAACAAAACTTAACAAGTTGGAAGAATTGCTCTCTGAGGCTTCCAGGAAGGAGTTCCGAGGGATCCTCGATGAGGGCATGACCGCAGCCAGGGCAGCCCTCCAGGTGGTGTCAGACATTGCTGCTGCTTACACTATGGCTTCCGCTATCTCCATGTGGTGAGTCTCTTGGCTGCTTCTCTCTGGGCTGTCCACCGAGGCCCAGGCGTCTATGCAGGACCTGCACTTCGACGGCTGGGCCCTATTTGCAGAGCAAACAGACAGAAAATTGCATTGCCTCAAGGACTCCTGCACCACTCTGAAGACCCTGGGTCTCTATGTCCCAGCCCCGGCGCATAAGCAGTTGAAACCGCAGTAGCCTTAGGGCCAGGGGAACCAGACTCGGCAGGACCAGTCCCATAAACAAGCCAAGGGCTACAAGCACCGTCTGAGCCACCCACCTCCACCCTCTTCTCAGTTAGGCTCGACCTAGAATAAGCAGAGGGCCAAATGGTCATTTTGAGGGTACGCCCGAGGGCGACCTACCATACTATTCCCCAGATCCATTTTTCCCAATGTTCTCCAACCGCCTTTCCCTCTTCTTCCCTGTCGGAAGGCTATAACCTCGGACCACTGGGTTCTCAGCACAGTGGAACAGGGTTATACCCTATAGTTCCTTTTTACCTCCCCTTTCCAGGGTGGATAAAAATCAATGTTTTTTTAAAATAAATAAATAAATAAATAAAAATAGTATTTTTTCCTCAAAAAGCATTTTATCAAAAAAACCGATCTGAAGATATTTTTAATTAAGATACATTATAGCCAGGACCAGCTTTAGGTACCATCAAACCAAGCATATGCAGCATTCTGGCCATCCTTTTTTGCTTGGGCAGTTGCGCTCTTGGAGCTTGGGGCGACAAAAAACATAGAGCCGGCCCTGATTATAGCTCAAAGATATCTCACCATGGAATAGGGATTATAAATTCTAATTCTATAGTATGAGACAATATATTCATGTAATGTTTAAGAAAAGTTTTGTAAATGATTTCCAGTAGTTCATGGATTAGGGACCCAATCTTATGGGGTTCCGGGGGCTCCTGTATAGATTATTTAGGTTAATCTTTCAATCTACGCAGTGGGACTCAGTGCTCAGTCTAGAAGATACCATCCGAGATGCTTATTTTTGCAGTTCTCAGACTGTGGATTTGTCTCTCCAGAGATAACATGCTTGCTAACAGCAAAAATGTTTTTAAATAAATATCTAAATATATAGAGGTGAGAAATAACAGACCTCAACCCTATTGTCCCTCTGCAAATTTGTGTACACATTGTCAATCCCTTAACTTTCTCTAAAAGTACAATGTTTTAAGAAGTTCAATGAATAGAAGGTTGTTGGGGGTGGACTAGATCTGGACAAGGAGAAGAAGTCTGGAGATAAATGTGAGAAGGGAGGAACAGGCAGTAGAAACAAAAGTGAAACGTCTTTGAGCAGCATATTCCAGAAGTCTTGAGGTCTTTCTGAGTGTAGCCTTCATTGATTTGAGATTTACCATACCATTCTCTCACTAGAAGTGAAAACCTATAATGGCAGCAGGCCGTAAAAGAGACCCAGTTTGGGAATATTTTAGTGAAGTTCCTTAAGACAGGCATGTGTGCAAAATGCAAACAGTGCAACAAAGAAATGCAAGGTCTGGTGATGTTCTCCTCCTAATACAGCATGGCAAGAAAATCCTCCAAATATTGATGATTAACTTTCTGAATTGAAGATCACCTCCCAATGACTTCATAAATATTTGCTTCAGTTACCTTTGATCTGGCTGACATAGTCCATTTAATTTAATTTGTTTTTTTTTAATTATTTCATTTAACTATTTTAATTAACAATTTTAACAAAAACAAACCTGATTTTAAAAAACTGTTTAAATTCAAAAATTCATATGCTTGTTTTGTTAAAATATTATGTTTGCTGTTGAAGAAAAAAATCAAGAGTACATAACGTTGTTGTTTTATTTAAATAAAACAATTTAAATTTCTGTCTGGTGATGTTTTCCTCCTAATACAGCCAGGCAAGAAAATCCTCCAAATATTAATAATGCATCCAATGAAGTGAGCTGTAGCTCACGAAAGCTTATGCTCAAATAAATTGGTTAGTCTCTAAGGTGCCACTAGTACTCCTTTTCTTTTTGCGAATACAGACTAACACGGCTGCTACTCTGAAACCAAATATTAATGATTAACTTGTTAAACTGGAGATAGTTCACCTCCCAATGACTTCATAAATACGTGCTTCAGTTACCGTTGGTAAATGAAATAACCAAACAATCATTCATTTTCTAATATAGCTGTAAAACTAATCTGAAAAGTTTTTAAAATAAATCACTTTAAAAATGTATAGTGTGTACCTTCTAAAAATGAAACCTACATCTATCTCTGAGTAGATAAGGTTGTAACAGCCAACAAGAATACACTTTTATGTAAAAATCCATGATTAAATAGTCTTCCTGCCTAGTGATTTAAATCAAATCCACCTTGCCCCCGTCCCACCTGTCTTCCCTATCCCTTTTCAGGGACCCCTCTCACGAAAGTCAACTCGTGCAGGAGGTAAAGGGGTTGCTACAGCTGGGTGCAATAAAAGATATTCTTCTTGAGTACAGGAACAAGGGGTTCTATTCTCTGTACTTTTTAATCCCAAAGACCAAGGGCAGTCTGTGGCCCATCCTGGACTTGCAAGACCTCAACAAGTACCGAAAGAAGCTAAAGTTCTGCATGGGTTCCCCAGCTTCTATTATCCCCTCTGTGGATCCTGGAGACTGGTATGCCACCCTCGACTTGAAAAACGCATACTTCCACATAGCCATCTTTGAAGGACATAGATACTTCCTCCTGTTTACAGTGGGGCCCCACCACTATCAGTTTGCGGTCCTCCTGTTTGGCCTGGCAACAGCACCAAGAGTGTTTACCAAGTGCATGTCAGTAGTAGCGGTTTACCTCCGGCGCCGGGGTATCCATATCTACCCATACCTCGACAACTGGCTTGTCAAGGGCAGCTCCAGGTCTCAAGTCCAAAGGGATGTTGTGGTGCTTCAAGCTGCGTGCCACTCTCTGGGCCTTCTGGTAAATGACAAAAAGTTGACGTTCGTGCCAATGCAGAGGATAGAGTTAATTGGAGCAGTCCTCAACTTGACCTGTGCTAGGGCATTCCTGCTGCTGGAAAGGTTCTATGTAATGGCAAACCTCATCACAGAAGTCTCCGCATTCCCTCTGACTACAGCCAGGGTCTGTCTGCGTCTCCTGGGTCACATGGCAGCGTGCCCTTACGTGGTCTACCATGCCAGGCTCCGGATGCAGCCCCTGCAGCAATGGCTGGCAATGGTCTATTCCCAGTCCCGAGACCCACCTGGAGAAGATCGTTACCATTTCCCAGGTGATACTTATCTTGCTGTGATGGTGGACCGCCCGCAGGACAGTCCTGGAGGGGGTTCTGTTTGACAACCCTCAGCACTCAATCAAGTTGGTGTCGGCCGTCTTGGACCTTTGCTGGGGGGGCACATACCGGCATCCTCTAGACTCAGGGGATGTGGTCCCTAGATGAAGTGTGGTTGCACATAAATGTCAGAGAGCTCCGAGCAGTCCATCTGGTGTGCAGAGTCTTCTTGCCCCACCTGTCGGGCAAGATGGTACGAGTCCTGACAGACAACACAGCCTCAATCTTCTATATAAACAGGCAACGGGGAGCACGCTCATCGGCTCTCTGTCAGGAGGCGCTCTGTCTCTGGGACTTCTGCATCAGCTACGAGATCCACCTGGAAGCTTGTCAACTTCCTGGCATTAGGAATACGCTGGCGGACCAGTTCAGCAGGGACTTCTCCTCTGACCACTAGTGGTCGCTCCATCCAGAGGTAGCCTGCATGATCTTCCAAAGATGGGGAACTCTCCAAGTGGATCTGTTCGCTGCCAGACAGAACAGGAAATGCCACCAGTTTTGTTCTTGGCAAGGTCTGAGAAAGGGCTCCCTCTCCGATGTTTTCCTCCTGTCGTGCTCAGGAAGCCTGATGTATGCATTCCCTCTGATTCAACTCATCAACAGAGCCCTGGCAAAGATCATGCGAGACAAGGCACAGGTCATCATGAACCCCCAACGTGACCTCACCAGCACTGGTTCAGCACGCTCATGAGCCTGTCAGCGCCCCCTTCCTGGCCCCTGCCTAACCGACCGGACCTACTGTCACAGGACCACGGTCAACTCCTACACCCCAACCTATCAGGTCTCTCCACCTGTCTGTGTGGCTGAACCTGGAGGAGCGGACCTGTTCGGAAGGAGTCCAATAGGTCCGCCTGGAAAGTAGGAAGCCCTCAACTAGACTGATTTACCTAGCCAAGTGGACGAGGTTTTCCTGCTGGGTGTCTGAATGGGGCATCTCTCCCTTACATTCCTCCATACAGGCTGTCCTGGACTACTTGCTCCAGTTGAGGAACCAGGGCCTGGCGCACACTTCCATTCAAGTGCATCTCGCAGCCATCTCCGCTTTTCACCTTCTGATCCAAGGACAGATGGTGTTTTGTCATGACATGACAGTCAGATTCCTGAAGGGGCTTGAGAGACTCTTCTCGCAGGTACGGGCCCCTGTCCCACAGTGGGATCTTAACTTGGTCCTCTCTAGGCTCACTGGCCCACCCTTTGAGCAGCTGGGTTCCTGCTCCCTTTCCCACCTCTCGTAGATGGTCGTGTTCCTGGTGACGTTGGCAAGACGAGTCTCTGAAAGTAAAGCCTTGACTTCAGAACCTCCATACACAGTCTTCTACAAAGATAAGGGTTCAGTTGTGGCCCCACCCAGCCTTCCGGTCAAAGGTGGTCTCCACCTTCCATCTGAACCAGGACATCTTCCTCCCAGTGTTCTGTCCCAAACCACACAAGACCAGTGAGGAGAGGCATCTTCTTGCCCTGGACGTTCAGGGAGGCTTGGCTTTCTACTTAGAACGTACTAAGCCTTTCCGTAATCGACTCAACTCTTCATCACTACAGCGGATAGGATGAGGGGTCGCTCTGTGTCCTTGCAGAGGATTTCCAATTGGATCACCTTGTGCATTAGGACCTGTTAGGACCTGGTGGGGGTTCCACTGCCGCCGATTGTCAGAGCCCACTCAATGAGAGTGCAGACGTCTTTGGTAGCCTTTCTGGCATACATTGCTATCCAGGATATTTGTAGAGCCGCAATGTGGTCCTCTGTTCACACGTTTACCGCTCATTATGCCATCACTCAGCAAGCCAGAGATGATGCTGAGTTCGGCAGAGCTGTGTTGTAATCTACATGTCCATTAACTCCTCCCCACCTGCAGGGGTATTGCTTGGGAGTCACCTAATATGGAATGGACATGAGGAAGCACTCGAAGAAAAGACAGTTACCTTTTCCGTAACTGGTGTTCTTCAAGATGTGTTGCTCATGTCCATTCCGCAACCTGCCCTCCTTCCCCACTGTCGGAGTTTCCGGCAAGAAGGAACTGAGGAGGGACTGGGGAAGCCGGGGGCGTTCCTTACACCACGCCATGTGGGCACCGCTCCAGAGAGTGTCAGAGTCAGTCCCCTATGGATACTGCTGAGGGAAAAAGTTCCAGCACTGGTGCATGTGGCAAGCACACACACCTGATATGAAAGGGACATGAGCAACACATCTTGAAGAACACCAGTAACAGAAAAGGTAACTGTCTTTTACTACTTCACATAACGCAGAATTCGTGGTCAGCCAGTGAAATTAAGAGGCAGCAAGTTTAAAACAAACAAAAGCAAGTAGTACTTCACACAATGCACAGTCAGCCTGTGGAATTTGTTGCTAGAGGATGTTGTGAGGGCCAAAACTAACTGAATTAGAAAAAGAATTAGAGAAATTCATGGAGACTAGATCCACTAGTGGCTATTAGATGGTCAAGAATGCAACCCCATGCTCTGGGTATCCCTAGTCTCTGACTGCCAGAACCTGGGAGTGGATGATGGGATGAATCACTCAGTAATTTTCTTGTTCTGTTCATTCACTCTGAAACAACTGGCATTGGCCACTGTTAGAAAACAGGATACTGAGCTAGATGGACCATTGGTCTGACCCAATATGGCCGTTCTTATGATGGTTAGTTGAGATAGAAATGTTCTGTCAGTATGATTTTGGAATGACTTTTATTATTCATGAGTTGGAATACTATGAGTAGATTATGCAGTGGCAGTAAAACCTTTATACCTCGCCATATAAGTGTGTATTTGGTTTAAGCCACCTATTTTCCAGAAAAACTCTAGAAAGTCTTCAAAAAAAAAAAAAAAAACCTTTACAAAAAATAGTGCCAATAAAATATTGTATCGTTTGTGATCTCCCAGGCTGCCAAGATACCAGGTCTACGAAGGGGAGGAAAATTATAGCTAACTCATTTTAGAAGCCTCTAATAATGTATATTCTAAAAAGTTATTATAGATCATCTTAATATTATTTTAATGTCTATCTCACACACAATAAGGGCTAAAAATAAATGACAAATTATTTTGGAAAGGGGGAATTCCCAGTGCTTCAATGCTATAAAACATCCATTTCTACCATTGATAGTTTGCCAAATACCAAACCATAAATTTGTAGTTGTTTTATAGGATTGCTCTTTATTGTAGACCAGTATAATTACACAGGGAAATTCCACATAAGAAGGAAAGGCAGCTGTGTAAAGCTGCTCAAAAGTTTAGAATGTTACAAGTAGTCTCATTAGAGAGGGATTATTGGACAGACTGTTGCTGATGTGGTAAAATGTGCATGATATATTGTATGGTGGTGGTGTTCATCACATGGATATTGCAACCATAAATGCAATATAAATATGTTTTTATGTAGTTTAAGTAGACATTACTCAATACTTAAGGTATTTGAAACTTTGAAGCATAGCTAGTTTGTCATTCTGCTGGCTTCTTTAAAATAAGTCGTCCTAAACCACTGAGTGGTGAGGTGGCCAAGCAAAAATGTGCTGGGCTCTCCAGTGACTGATGACTGGCCATGACCTGCTGTAGGGTCTTTAGCTGAGAGGGAGACAGGGAAGAACTGCCTGGACGAGGTGTCAGAATAAGCCTCTTAAAGGTCTGTGGAGGAGGCAGGGAGTTGTGTACAGAGCCTCAGAGTGGGGTAAGTTTTTGTTTGGCAAAAGACTTCTGAGAGTCCCTGAGCTACCTGGGGTGAGCCCTGCACTCATGAGGTAAAGGGTTTTGGACTTCTGTTGGATTTTATTTTTTTGTTGTACTCTTGTTTATGCTTCAAGTGCAGGTGGGTTGTTGTTTTTTTTTTTTTTTTGGTTTAGGTGTAGGGTTAAACTATGGTTCTAAGAAGAGAAGACACAGAGGCAGCTGCTGCACTTGATCTGTAATAGATAAGCTACTCCTGTGCTATCCCTGAGAAGTCTCAAACTGTTCTTTGTCAGATAAGTCTCTCTTTATCAATAGCATAGCGTTAGCCATCTATGTCAACTAATAAGAAAGTCTTGAAAAGCAAAGCATCGTTACAGAAAGCATCAAAACTTCCTGCTATTTGTCAGATCCACTGTGTACCAGGAAAACTGAGTTGCATATTAGGTTGGCCCAGTCAAACTACCATCTGTCTTGCCTCATGAAGGCTAAAGGAAATCTGCCCATCTCTTACTGTGAGATTTGGCTCATTGGTGATAGGATAATTGAGAACACCACCAAGCAAATATTTGCTATAGAGATTGGCACCCAGTGCCAGTAAGACAAAATCCTGGCCTTTCAAACAAGGTCTTTTCCAGGTTGCCATCATTTCAAGGTTTTGCAAAACATGGGCAATGTTCCTCTTTTTGATACTTGGGCAGGGATGACTGGAGCTAAGAATTCTTCACTCTATTTTTGAGTTTGTCGAAAAGGGATGTGGTAGAATTTTATAATGGAGCTCCCTTCTGGTTCTTTTCAGCCCTGGATGTTCTGTAGAGGAATTTCCTCAGGACTTCTAAGTGCTTCCCTCCTAGGTTCCTTAAAGTTTCTGCCTCATTAGTAATTATTAACACAACTGATGAAAACTAGACCTGAGGCCTGTAAGGAAAGAAAATCTAAACTGTTTTCATTATTTGTAGTAAAGCATGAATTTTTGAATTGAGAGAAAACGCAGGGAAACTTTAATTTATAGAAAAAACAAGCAAAATAACAATAAAATGGACATGCTATGACCTGTTGAAAAAAGGTTTGAGTAGAGCCATTGATAATGTTAATGAAATATTTTATATCTTCAAATGAAAATCTGTATCAGAAAAGAATAGTCAGTCACCCTGCCAATGCCAACTGAATGATTTTTTTTCTGAAAAATATATTTGCGAAGGTAATTAAGTTCCCAGAAAGATAATGTAGGTCAATCAGTTGCAGCTCTGGAATTGGTATTAAATTGATTTGAGCTGTAGAAAAACAGGCATGTTAAATGACGTCTCAACTTCTATTTTCCTTCAAAGGTTTGAAAATTTAGGAAACATTTTTAGTACAGCCTTCAAGAGGGTTTACTGCTTGTTTCCCACAGGAGTGCACTTATAACACTTGAGACTGAGAGGAGATAAATGTAGTAACTATATGCCCATCTCATTTAAATAATATAGCTTGCAAGATATTAGCTAAAGTGGAACTTTAGGAATTTGAGATAAACTTGCTGGAAATAACATATTAATCTGTTTGTAATAATAATAAAAAAAATTCAAACAATGAAGGGTTACTTGCCAGTACCGAGCTCTCAAAATATATTGCCTCTTCACATTCCCACTGTAAGAGTCATTTGCTAGGCTTTATTATCCCAGAACTATTTTAAAGTAATGTAAATGCTGTCCTACAGTTCAGATGTTCCAACATGGTTATAAAAGGTACTATCCCATAACCACCTTTGGTTCCTCCCTGCCTCTTCTAAACTAGTTGTACAAATCTGAAGAAGTAGGGAAGGAAAGGGGGTCAGTGTGGTTGTGCAAAGAAAATAAGTTCAGAGAATTCCATATGCAAGTAATTTTTCCCCAACCTGAAATTACCTATGCAGATCTACACTACAAGAGATGAATAAGTGGCAACATTCCTCAGAAATACTACTTGAAAAGTGGTTAGCTGATTAAACACTGGAGGACTACTTCACTGAAATGAGCATTCAGTTTGGCTCCAGTTATGAAATAGTAATATTGAGTAAAAGTGACAAGTGGCAATCTGACAAATATCTATAATAAATACATTTTCAGAGAGAAATCTTGGAAGTGGTTGCTATTCTGGCAGAATGAGTATCATGTGTCTCTAGTGCTGATTTAAATGTAAAACTTAAATTGTTTAAATAATCTCGGGGCAAAAATTGCTTCACCTTAGACTTTTTGCCAAAAACCTCGAACTAGGATGATCTCCAGAAGGGTTTGGTGCTTTTGCATAATACTTTTTGATGCAAAGGATTTGGTGCTCTGCATAACATACCTCAGAATTGCTGTGCTGCTTTGTGTATTAAACAAAGAAACATCCCAAACAAACTAACTGGAAGACATGATTACGTTCTGATAAAATTCAGAAACCACTTAGGGAACCTCCATTTTTCTGCATCATTGTTCTAATTCCTGACAGAAACAAAACAAACACATATGTGGTAGTTGTGTTGTCTTTGAGAACTTGGACCACTTTTTTCCTGTGGTTTGTGGGAAGAGAGCTCTGCAGCGGCAACCTTATACCCAAAATGGCCTCCCTTAGCTTCCAAAACTGCCTAAATAGCGGATGGGCCTCTTCTCCGGTCCTCCTCCTATAAGCTGGGGATGGCTAATATCCCTGTGAGGAAGATACTATTAAATCAACTTGTACCTTATAGTCCCAGGTTGTTGGGTGGGCATAAATTTAGGATGAGGTCACCCAGTACTAATCTTTTCAAAGGGGGTCACGGAGGTACATGAGGCTGTTAAATAAGAATAAATAAATAGTAGTAAAAAGTAATGTCTCTAGCTGAAATCTTCTTGCTGTCAAGGCTGCTACCTAGAACTCCAGAAAAAGTCAGAAGGAAGGAATGCAGCTGATACCCTTGAATCCCGGCGTGATTATTGTAAACATTATCTGTTAACTAGAAGATGAATTTATTTTGGTTGCCCTAGACTCTGAAATAGAACAATTAACTTAGAATTTTAATCACATTCCTTGAGGGGAATTTTCTTTGAAGGACAAATCATCTAGTTAGTAAAAAAACAAAAACAAAAACAAAAAAAAACTACACCACTGTCACTAGAAGTGGTTGGCTACTAGTGCCAGAGGTGGTGAAAACTGAGTGTTGATCCCACTCCAAATGGGAACATGAGTTAGGAATGGTCAGAACTGACTTCAGAAAACTACGTATGATCCTATTTTACTGAGAGGTGGAAATAGTTACCTTCAAATCTGAGAGCTCTGAGTCAATTGTGATTTCATTGACACCTGCTTTTCATTGCAGCGTGTAGCTACACATACCCTACATGCCACTGCAAGAGGTGTGCAGTGTAGACATGGCCTTTGTCCACTGACAGTTTCTCAGGAGAGGATCATGGAAAAGTGATCTTTTTTAGGCCTCAGACTGTAAACTTGCCCTCTCCTACAATTCCTAGAGCCCAGTGGGTTCCCGTAATCTGCATGAAGAAAGAAAATGGGATAATTGGTTTCCAAAGACATGGAGAGAAAAATGGAATATAAATGGATTGCTGCAGAGTTCTTTGGTGAAATCAGAATTTCTGCTCTCCAGAGAATGAAGCATTTGCTGGAAGCAGAGGAGCAGAACATCACATCCTTTGCTTGTTCTGCTGACTCTTAACATGATGAACAGTTTTGAGGCTGCCTTTGTTTGCTCTGAGAGTTGTACAAAATTGGGCTCCTGACTGTTGCTGAAAGTACTGCTGCTCATACCTAAATGAAAACATTTACTTTCTACATGTAGATTGGGAAAAAGTGACACAAAACTCGTGTGTGTTTTTCTCTAGTCGTCTTAAGTTATTGTAGTAAAAAAATCACTTGTTTTTTCTGTAATTCAGCAAAAAAATATTTTTGGACTATATGAGATACCACAGTAATGTAAAGAAATGTGGAACACAACTGCTGGATACTTGTTGAAACATGGGCAAGGAGGTGAAGGGGAAAGGACATTTCATATATTTATTATGGTATTACTCTAAACCAAAAGAGTATTTTGGCAGGAAATTTGAAAAAGGTAAATGTAAACATAGAAAGTAACGGTGACTCTTGCTGAGTTCTTGCCATTACCCTTACTGTGTGAATGGTGGGGCTTAGCCTATACAATTGGCTATCTGCTCTGGGAATTTTAAATGTTTTCTAGTTCTGCTTGACGGTCTCTTAATCATTAGTTGATTTAAGAGTAAGGATGGTCTTGCAGTTAAAGCACTCACTCAGGAGATCTGATTTAGATTCCTGGCTCTACCACAGACTTGCTGTGTGACATCAGGCAAGTCACTTAGGTTACAGCATTTGGGAGGTGTAATTCCCAGCTCAGGCAGACATACACAGGAGCAGATTTACCATGAAACAGACTGTGCGATGGCACGGAGCCCCCAAAATGCAGGACAAATCTCATCTGACAACCTGCCTGAGTCATGGCCGGTGGCACAGCAAGGCGCAGGCAGGCAGCCTCCATGCCGTTGGCCAGTGGCTCCACGCCACTCCCGGAAGGGGCCAGCTGCTGGCATTCTCTGTGTGCACCTGGCTGGGGAGAGGCAACTCTGAATGCTGCCCCCACCCTGGGCAGTGCACAGGGGCCTGCTGCCTCCCTCCCCCCAAGGGTCGCACAGAGATTTGCCAGCAGCAGGGCTAAGGTGGCTCCCTGCCCGCTCTGCCTCCCTCTCTCTGTGTCGTTCCCGGAAGCGGCCGGCATATCCCTGCCACCTCTGGGTGGGGGCGTCTCTGTACGTTGCCCCTGCCTTGGGTGCCGACTCCACAGCTCCAGCCCGCTCCCAAACTTCCTCCCAGAGCCCAACCCCTCCCACACCCCTGCCCCAGCCCAGAGCCTGCACCCAGCACCCAAACTCCCTCCCAGACTCCAACCCTTGCACGGCCTCCTACACCCCAACCCTCTGCCCCAATCAAGGTACCTCACTTCATTTTCATTTACTTCCCATTACTTATAATATAGGAGGAGGATGAAGGAAAAAAGAATGAAAAATGGGCGGGAGATATAATGTTCTTATTCTTGGCTGGGTCCCCTGGGGTGGGGTGCCGAAAATGAAGCTGCACACGGGGCCCACTAACTCTAAATCCACCACTGGACATACAGCCACAATGTGACATTGGTCTGAGCTGGGATTGCAAAGCAGTACTTTAATATAAGTAATGAATTATATGTAATTGTATAGCCTCCAGCTTTAGATTTTTAGGTCGTAATCTTCATATGGTTAGTGTAGTGTTCAGTTTTTTTGCTTCTTTTTTTAAAAAAGTTGCGTTTCTAGAACATGAACAGCTCAGTGTAAAAACCCAGAATCCAAGCTGTCTTTGGATAGCATAGTCTGGTGGGTTGATTTTGGACCTCTGAATCAAGAACTCCTGTGTTTTGTAATCTTGGATCTTCTGCTGAATCACTGTGACCTGGGCCAAGTCATTTAATCATTCTGCCTCAATTTTCCCACAAAAGCGTGTTGAGGATTGATTGATTGATGTTTGTACAATCCTTGGAAGTGTAAAATGCTTTGTTTCACTAGTAAAAGTAAAAATCCAATAAGATGCTGTCAGGAAGGCCACTCTTTCATTGAAATATGTTAAGAATATTGCTTACTGATTGTATTGTCGATTGCCATCGTGCCTGTATGTATATGGGGGAAAATACCTGGCACAAAAGATGTTTGATTAATCATTTCCATACTATTCCCTGAAGGATGTTCAGTGAAGAGTTTTCTAGTTAGAAAATATCCTCTTTTATTGAATATTCATTTAAGAATGCAAGATGACTGTGTGTGGAGGGAGAAGGGGGGGATAAACTTGTGCGGGCCTTGTGGAAAGCAGCAACTTCAGAACCTTATTTTATGTAAACCTTCCTCTCGCTCTTCACCCCCCCCATGTCATATCTAAACAAAGCCTGATTCTTTGAACTCTTACTCTTGTTTGTAATCTTTGCTAAAGGAGTAGGTCCCATTAACTTCGGTGATTTTACTCACTTGAATAAGGACTACTCTTGCAAGTAGATTTTTCAGGTTTCGGTCTTTCATTTTTGATTTCCCCCTTCCGTCAAACAATTGTTATAATCTACTCTTTTAGTCATCAATCCTAATGTTAAAATGGAGCCATCATAATTATAAGTGTACTGTGTTCAAAGAGCTAAATCTTGGTCCCATTGAATGCAATGAAGGGTTTTTCTATTGATTTATTTGATCAGTATTTGACCCAAAGCAGCAAGCCATTAGTTTGCATACATGCTCTTTGACTACAGGCTTGTTATAGAGTGGTAGGGTGAGGATGGAGGGGCAGTTTGGTTTATAAGAACCTTTTGTAAAGATTTGAAAGCACAGTAAGCGTTTCTGTCAATTTGCTGGATTCTCCAGGCTTTATACCAAGACCTGTCAAGCCATGTAAAACAATTAGAATTCATAAATGTTTTGTACACAATTACCTGTCCTCTTGTTTGCGTAAGAGATTTTTTTTCTTGAACTAGGACAGAACCAGCAGGCATCAGTAAGACCATAAAAGCACATTGGGCTTGAGAGTATCCATCGTAGACATCCTCAGCGGACCTATGGTCTTGATGGACTGTGCATGTAACTACTTAGACTTATTTATCACTGTTTTTCGGCCAGTGATAGTAATATTCAGTTGGCTTAAAAAAGGAGCTTGTTGTTTAATTAAACCATTAGGCTTAGGAAGCATACTGAAGCTGTATTATTAAATGTGAAAAGTTGTTATACTTCAATGTCTGTCTTGCTCTTCAGAAGAAAGGCATAAATTCTCATTTCCAATTTAAAAAGCAGTTTTAACGTTTTAACAGGTAATGTGGACAGAGTTGCCTTGCCAGAATTTTCATCTTCTCATCTGTTGTGCTATCCTGGAATCTGAAAAGCAGCAAATAATGGACAAGCATTATGGTTTTAATGAAATACTAAAGGTATCTGCTGAGGTTCTTAATTTTAAGTGTAAATTAACTTTTTGAATGGATTCTTTTCTGGTTCTACACTGAAAAAGACATAGATGTACAATGTGTCTCCTGAGCAGTTATAGTTACTTCATTCCAGAACTCTTTAAGGGGCAAGGCAACCCAACAAATGTAATTATGAATCAGTAATTTTTCACCTATATTTAGAGGTTAAACCTCTAGTGTTGGGTTAATAAGTGTCAATAATAGAATATTCAGCACTTACTCTTTTTAAACCGTCTAGGAAGTTGCATAAATCTAAATCATTGTTACCTTATCTTCTATACACTTATTTATTACCTCTTCAGCTCTGGGAATTATGGTTGCCTGGTGTGATATGCTATTGTATATTACATTAGAGTAAGAAACACTGATACATACTCATTTTAAGAATCCTATAAAATGCTGATCAATTGCTTTGAGATATTCAACACATTCAGCTCCTGTTTATCAATGCATGTGCAGTGTTTTGAGCATTTTGGAGGTTTGACCCCTTAATGTCCATCGTGGCACTTACAATAGAGGAGAATATTATTATTTTAATACAACAGCATATTTTTTTCTAGTCTACTGTTTTCCATTCTTATTTTTTGTGAATATATTTTTAGCATATAAATGAACTGTCTATGAAAATTGATGTGGAAGATATACTCTGTAAAGCGGAAGCAATTTCTATCCAGATGATGAATTGCAAGGTAAAGTTATTTTAAAGTATATCTATGAGTATTTGAGATAGTAAAAAAATAAATACATAGTTGTCTATATTCATATACATGTATAGCTTTTGAAATAGTCCCTTTTGAAATAGTTCAGTTTTTGGAAGTGATGGAAATATGCTGTCAGCCTTTGATTAGATATTTACAAAAGCCTCATATACTTGTCCAGGCAAGAGTTGTACATTCACTATCAGTGTATTATTGTGTGAAAAAAGCTGGAGTTTTGCTCTTGGATAGGTTATTTTTACTTCGTTCAGGTTAGATTAGCTGGTATACAGTTGAGTTGATTTTTGATGTGTGGGGAGGGGTGAGAGGGGAGTCTGAGTTACCCTGCTGCCTGCTGGACTAAAAGCACATAGACTTAATTTTGTTGTGTGCTGAAAAGTTGAGTATTGATAGATTGGTAGAAAAAGTTTTAGGCAGTGTTATGAAATTTATAATGGTTGGTTTGATTTGATTTGACTTATACTTTGGGTTCAGAGCAAAGATGAATAGCATTGTTAATCAGATAATAATTACATTAATTATTTAATATAATTTAGACTGTGGCATAAAGGTTCCCTATCACCTTTAAAGATCTTTTCAGGGAGCAAAGATAGCAGCTGGTAATTTTCTTGAAAACAAGCAACCTTTACGCAAAATTAATATTTAAACACATTTTCACTACAGATTAGACTTTTATTCTTATAAGTGCTTTCAAGAAGTTATTAAGCATAATATGCTTGCTAATGTGTTTCAATTAACTCTTCAATTTAATTTGTTTAATAGAATAAAAAATACAATGATAAATGTTTCCTCCTCATAGGAATTGCCTCAAGCAGTTTGTGAGATCCTGGGGATGGAGAACAGTGCTGTAACAACACCAGATTCAGACACTGGAGAAGATGAAAGTGTTACTATGATGAGTCGTTCTGCATCAACATATCAAAATATCTCCATGCCTGTAACTGCTGCCAACGGAACAAAAGATAACGCACAACATATGGCTGTGACACATATTGCCCATAGATTGACACCTACATAATTACACTTGGTTAAATTCTTGAAGAGACACTTTACTGCAGCTCTTTTTTCAAGCACTTGAGAGGTGGATGTTTAAAATTTGGTGTTTGATTAAGCTTTAAGGTTTTGGAAAGAAATTCTGTACTGTAATGCTCTTGCATTAAAGCTTTACAACATGACCTGACCTAACTATTTTTGTAGATACTTCTACCGAAATAGCCTTTTGTTTTCAATAACATTCCTTACTATTTTTGTAGCAAAGTGCATTTCTTTTTTGGTGATGAACTGGAAATGGCTAATAGTTACAAGGTGGGTGATTTGGAAATGATGCATCTGCTGAGTTTTGACTTTTATTATTCTAAGCTTTGGTGATTCTTTGGTTTTGATCAGATTCAAAATGGGCAAACTGAAGCTCCTGTACAGCATTTCCATGCTGAAAAGATGCTGATTTCCAGAAGAGGAACATTTTGTAGATGAACAGAGGTTTTTCCTTCTCAAATGTTTACAAAAATATTTGTTGCTGTTTGAATGTAGATTTGAAATGGACGTTTTGACTTATGACGTTTTAATGTCCAGATGCTGAATTATGTGTAACCCAGGAATGGACAAACAATATATTTTTTACATTTAACATCTCTTCACTTACATATATATACATAAGCAATTATTTGTGAATACTAAAAGGATAGGCATATTTTCAATATTTGAATAAACTTCACTGTTCATTAGTCAGTTTGACCAAATTAATACACAACAATTTCAACCTGGGGTCTTTTTGAAAACTATTTTCTAAATAATAACTATTTCTTGTGGGCATGATCAGTCCTACGCCTGGTGTAATTTTACAATTAATTTCTTGCAAAGTTTATCTTTACCAATAATGTTTATTAAATTTGCTAGTAGTATATTAACTGATCAGTAAACTCCTACTTAAACTGTTTCTATGTCCGACTCCTTAGGGCATTTAAAAGCAGGTACAAAACTATTGGAAAACAGTAATCACAATGATCTTAATAAAACATTCTTTTGTATATGAAAAAGGCAGTGTGAGTTTATACCATGCCATGCTGTATGATCTTCTCAAGTCTTGTGGTATTTAACAAAACTGATTCAATATATTCATTGTTATTTTGCAACTATTGTACATATTATAAAATAAACCTCAAAACCAATTTAGTGTTTTTTAATTAAATCATATTTAGAGAAAAAACTTAATTGTCTGGTTGTTGATATGAGAAAACAGATAGAAGATGGGACATAGCTAATAGCAGTTTCCAAGTCACTTAAATTTTGTTTTGAATGAGTAACGAAGGGCAATGGAAAAATCTGATTTCTCCAGAACAGAATATATTGTTCATCTCAAGGCGGTTGTTGATAGTGAGTAGGCAGAGGAGGTATTTCCCCCTCCTACTTTGGAACAACTTACTATTATAAATGATGCTGGAACTGTCCAAAGCAAATACTTAAAGTGACACAAAAAGGCTTCAGTCGATAAAGCAAATCATTGCAATGACTGGAGACCTGGTTCAACTTCTCACACCTGTTGTGAGCAAACATGGCAAAGAGTTAGTTGAATCAGTACAGATTTTGTTTTTAATATCATCAGTGTGTTATCTCTCATCAGTTAATAACTAAAAAACTCATTCAGCAAAAGTCAAGGATTCAGAACTCAGCATCTCCACAGTCTTTAATTTCCTGTTTTACAGGAAATTGCTTGGAAGCATCATGATACCTTTGTTCCCTTTGGGTAATTCTTTTTACATAACAAAAAATCTAATGCTTTATTTGTTCTAGTATATTACATGAGTTAAAAGTATAAAATTAACGGAGTTTTGCTTTAGTGTGTTCTAGAGCAAAATACCTTGTTTCACTGAGAACCTTGCACAATATATTTCTAGAATATTTGCATGAATAACCCTGTGAAAGAAATGTTATATAGGTAATATGGCTAAACCATACACAAGCTGTGAAGTTTTAGTAGGAAGACTGTCATGGCAAGCTTTGCTCATTTCTTCGCCATTATCTCATGTATTCTATATTATGAGACCCTCCCCCTCTGCCCCCCCCCCCAAAGTCCCCAAAGTGTAATCTGCAGGGTTATTGTGGCTTTTTTCTTTCATGAAAAAGCACAATGGAACACGTTCCCGTCCCTCCCAAATGCACAAAGATTTTTTTTTAAAGGCATATTGTCTGGTTCATCTTGTATGTGTATGCATTTCTCAAATCTAAAGAGGCACGCATTTTCCAAATTATAATGGTTTCCTTTCTGTTCATTAAAATGTAAGAATACAGTCCCTCGGTCCGATAATTCAGTAGGCCTACCAATCTTCACCCTGTCCTTAGAAACCAGTATCTTTTACCAACTTATTTGCTTTTGTAATACCTATCCTTATCCAAAACAATCTGTGTGTGTTAAAACATGTTCCGTTGATGCTGAGCTGGCAGGAAGGAATGCAGAGGTGTTCAGAATTGTATAAAATTCTGAATTCAACATATCCTGGCTTTTGTGAACTTACTGTCAACAATTTGATATAATGAATTGTTGAAAAACTACCTTTGCAAATCTATATTTGGGATACAAATCTGGATCTTCGACGTTAAATGGTAGAAAAGGAAGGAACTCATGTTTGTTTCATGAGCTAGCATTAAGCTTATTTGTCCTCATGCTAGCATCTTCATATGGGTTCATGCTATGACAGTTATTTTTTTAATTCAGTCCTGCTGGCTCAGAATCTTTTATTTGAAGTATCTGTGTGTGGTTCCAGTGTTTTGTTAATTAAATCAAGCCATATCGAAACTGCAACAACAATATCTTCAGCCTGTAATTTGTCAAGCCCTTCGAATTGCGAAAAGCAACCTTCAAATTGCTTTTGTAAAATGAGTCTCCCCATAGAGTTCCGTCCTTTTTGTGTAAAAAAAAATCCTATCTTTAGATCAAAGACTGTCCTGAGATCCATGGATATTTCAACACATTTATAGAAAATACAGAAAGACAATCTTTGAGAGTTCCACTCAATGCCATTGGAAAGCTGGGGTATCAGTCCTCCTTTTTCAGATACCGCTGACAAAGCTGGTGGTTGCAGAAGAAATGTTGAACTTCTGCAATGTGGCTTAGAACTGTGCTACCTGTTACTCCTTTCTCAACAAGATTTGAATAGTATGGTGAACATAAGTATATTAGAAGTTTAGGAAGAATATATTCAGGTTGAATTGTTTCAGTCATTTCTTTAAATTGCTTATTTTTATTACACAGAAGGTGTTATTAACATTAAAAGAAGGTTGCAACTTTCTTCGGTTAAACTCTGCCTTTCACTTGCTGTAATGACCATATTGATTGATAGATCTTTGCCACTTTTGGGGTGTTGAAGGTTAAAAGGGTCAGCACTTGAACTGGTGCTAAAGAGCTGCTGGAAGGCTTGGAGCGGGTTGGATATGTTTTGATGACAGTGATGGCTCCATTGCAAGATCACTCATTAGTAGACTCTTCTTCTGTAGACTGTTCAGTGATGCAGCTGAAGGAGAAAAATCTACCACTGATTTTTATGGATGCATTACTCTAATCTGAGACCACGATCAGCCTTAATCATATGGTAGTGTGATCTTGGATTTATTTTAAGTGTAAACTTGACTCTGAATTTTTGGGTTTTTGTAATGCTTGGTTTGGGGATAATTACAACATCCCTGTATATTTTTTTTAAACTGTTAAAGTACTAATACTCTCAACCTTAACTCCATTTATTACATCAGTTATAAAAATATATATAGTTTTGCTTATCTGACAGTCCACAATAGTGATTTGCCCTTACAGGCCTGCTCATACAAAAAATTACACTAGTTTTGAAGATGCCTTCTCTTGGGTTTTTGTTTGCTTTTTGTTTTGGGCAAGAGGAGAGCTATGGGAAAAAGGAGAAACATCAGCGGTTCCTTGAAAGTTTAAACCTACTCAAGTGTTTGATTTATAGTAGCTTTTAATGTTGCCAGAAAGAAAGGATGGATTAGTGAGAGGAAGAGCGTTACTTATCTGTACACATCTGAAATTTTAAACCTAGTTCAGTTCAACTGAAATAAATGTGTAGATGGTTTGTGTGTCAGACATGGTTGTAAACAATTGTGTGTGCACCATTGGGGGGGCTAGCGAATGTGTCTTAAACACTCTTCAGTGGAAGAGAATATGTTTTGGTTTGGCATAAATGTACCAGTATAGGTGCTACACTTGTGCTATAAGAGTTGTGGTTGCTTTAAGGACTATAATCTCAAATTCCTTGATTTCTATTTTATTTAGCAACTTTTTTGCATTGAACTGTAAGTTTGAGTGAAGTTGAGCATTGAAAGAATGTTAATAGATCCCATCTTGTTACTGATTTTGTCCACTTGGAGAATTTTTTAAAAAATTTTCATATGGTATTTTTCCTACGGACAAATTAGTGACTTAATGTTGCATTGTTGATTATTCTGCTCTAATTGTATTTGTATAGTGATTGCTTTTTATATTCCTAGGACTTCTCTATGTGGTGCTTTAGTCCGCACCAAAGGGGTGTAAATTAGTGAGTCATGCACCAACTGGCCAATATGGACCCTGCTGGTGAGCACTAGAAGTTCTCTAGTAATTTCCCATTTCATAACTTGCATCCCAACTTAGAATAAAATGTACTTCCAAGTGCTATGGCATTCACTGCTAGAGATGTTAACAGGAGCTTTGGGACAACCAGATTTTAAAATACTGCAGTTTCACTGCCTGCTCATGGCTGTTCAAGTGTGATGCAAGTGAATCCCTATCTAGTTAGAGAGTGACATTGCCCATCAGATAAATATTACTTCCAAGAAAGAAAGTTTGTCTCCCTCCCCACACACATAACACACACCTGCTCCTTTTCAGCCTGCTTTTTAAATTCCACTTTTTAAAAAGGAGAGTGATGTTTGTTACAGACTTGTATTGCAGGCGTTCTCAACCTTTGACACCCCCCTGCCCCCCACTGCGCACGCAACATGTTGTAAAAACTCCATGGCTCACTTGTGCCACAACAACTGGTTTTCTGCATATCTAGTAGATTAAAAGCTAGGGCTGGTGTTAGGTGGTAGCAAGCAGGGCAATTGCTCAGGGCCCCACGCTACAGGGGGCCCCATGAAGTTAAGTTGCTCTGGCTTCAGCCTCAGGTGGCAGGGCTCGGGCTTCAGCTTTCTGCCCTGGGCCCCAAGGAGTCTAATGCTGACCCTGCTCTCTGGTTTATTCTGGCAGACCCTCTGGAACCTGCTTGCGGCCCCTTGTTAAGAACTGCTGTCATATTTTATCTGATGGTTTGTTTGCCTGGGGATAGTGACTGGAATAGCTATTTCAGAATAAGCTATTCTGCAATAGCTATTCCAGAATAACTCCCCTCATGGACACAATTCCAGAACAAAAGTGATTTTTTACTGGAGTACTTCTTCTGCTTAGAAGGGCGCTCATTATTTCCGAATGCGGTTTATTCAGAATAGCATCCACAGGGGGAGCTATCCTTGAATAGTTGTAGCAGAATGACTTATTCCACAATAGTTATTCTAGTCAATTTCCCCATGTAGACAAGTAGAGCCCTGCGTGGATACAAAAATAGGGATCCACATACAATCCGAATCCGCCAGGATCAACCCACGATGCGATCCACTAGCCATCGTTTACCTGTATCCATATCCACACCCGCAGCAGTAAGCCGTCTCACAAGGGCTAGCGACGGGGGAGGTGGGGGTGTCTTGGAGGGAAGAGGCAGTGCAAGGATGGGGACTGGAAGTAAGGAGCAGTGTGGGGGCACAGTCTCGAGAAGAAGGGCGGCGTGGGGAAGGGGCCCGAGGGGTGTCACATTGCATGCTGCTCCTGGGGGCTCGCAAGCGATGACACATGACAGCAGCACTGCGTGTTGCATCACAGTGGGGCAGACAGGTGAGGCGCTGGGGCCCTGCCCACTCCAATCCCTGTGGCCAGGCCCAGGACTGGGAGCGTGGCCAGTGCTGCCGGGCTGGATACGCTGGCGCTGCCTGAGGAGGCCCAAGCTGCTGGAGACGAAGCTGCACAGTGAGCGAGTGCTGGACAGCCCCATCTGCAGCCTGCTGCCCAGTCCCAGCCACTGGCTGCTGGCCACTGTCCCCGAGTGCGCTGTGCACCTTGGGTTGCCTGAGCTGGATGCTGCGGACCAGGTGCCGCCGGTGGGTAGAGCCCTGCGTAGTTGTATCTGCATCCGAACCATTATCCACAAAAATGGTCAGATATCCACAGATTTGCAGGGCTCTATAGACAAGCCCTAACAGTGAATTTCCCTAGATGTGGTCCTCTGCGGTTGATGGAGAACAGGATGGTCACATGACTCTGGGTGCTAATACACATTAAAATAACCAGAATACATTAAATGTTTTAATAACATTGTCTCATATAAAAAATTGCTGTATTTGCCACATTGGTGTTACGTGATCATGGATGGGAGAGAAGATTCTCTATGCTATTAAAAATAGGATGAAATTGGGCTATACAACCATGGGGTGGGGGAGATGATCCACAAGATCATCTTTATTTTAAAATGGGCAATCCTACTTGCCCTTAAAAGACAAATTTTTAAGAGGAGACTGAAGCTCTGTCCAATGCACCTGCATTAGGATAAATTATTACTGTGATTGCAAATGCAAATTGAGTGATAGCATGCACAAATGTCCAGCGGAGTATTTCAATAGACATTTACATGTGCAACCATTGTACTTGAGTGTGCAAACATTTGTTCCTTCAATGAAGACATCAGGAATATTTACTCAGGGGTTGAAGAAAGAAAAGGAATTATGATTCAGAATATGTTTTGTTTTCTTGAATTTAGTAATAATGTGATTAGTGCCCTAAGAAGTGCTGTATTATGGAGGTACTGGTCCCAACTCCAGACTTAAGTTTGAGTTCTATTTTGCAATTAAAGCAGGGATTTAACCTCTTTGTTTGGTATGAAAAATACAGTGTATGCTTCCAAAAATGATACCACTTAATCTGTGGAACAGATTGAATTTTCTGAGAATTTACAAGAAATTTTGTAGTTTGAGTTTTAATTAAAATTGGGCCTTTAAAGAAATTTAGCACTTGTCAGTCTGTTTTCTTTTTCATCAGCGATCTTCACAATGGAATAAAACAGACTTTCCAAACTGTCCATATAGTTAAAATTAATTGACCTTCTCTGCAGAGACTACATGTGAAGAAACCAATTTATAATTAAACTAAATTAACAAATGTATCTAATTATTAATATTGTTTAGGTTAAACAGCCTTCGGTCAACAGCTAAGATAACTCTTAGGCTGTTTTCATTAGTTAATAAGACACCTTTCTTTCCTAACGCAAGGTAAAATCCTAGCAAAAACAAAGCAGTTCATAGTTTTCACAGACGTTAGCAAGTTGAGTTGGACTAATTTTTTCCTCAACTTTCCTCCACTACTAACTTCTGTAAAAACTACAACCTGCCATCTTCACGGGATTTTAACTTGAGTTAAGAATGCACCTTTCTTCTCAAAACCAAGCTGAAAGGAGGTCCCCTGAGACATCAAATGTAACTCCCATCATCACCTTTCCACTACAGGTAATTTGCATGCAAGAGTTCTGTTGGTCTAATGATTCAGTGGTTTGAGGGAGATGTCAAACATTCTCATTGATTTCTTGGCCCAACTGTCACTGTTTTCTATAGATTCCATGTCTGCATACATCAGCGCTTAAAGGCATTGATGCCTTGGCTCCACTGCACACTGAAGCAGTACTGCTGGGGAAACTGAGGCAGAAGTGCAGGAGCACCCCTAACGACGAGGCTCTCCTTGCTCCCACTTCACACATCTCCAGTCTCAGTAATGCACCCCTCTAAGCCAGTATGTCAATTCAGATTAAGGGGCAAACTCACCAGTACGCTTCATCTGCTTTGTGGTGACCTGGCAATGCAAAGCAGTTGTAAACACATTTTGATGGTCTGGCTGTGTTCTGAGTACATTGCTGTAGTGTATCAGTAAAATGTGCCTTGGAATGTTAAAATAAAATAAAGATTTAAAGTTGATTCTTTGAGTTTCCATGGAAATTCCAGAAAAAAACACTTAAATTAAAATGGAATTAAGGTTGAGAGTATGTATCAATAAATTAAATAAGGGTAAAAATAAATTACAGAGATGTTGCCATTATCTCAAAACCAACCATTATAAATCCAGGAAATTCAGAGGTAAGGGAAATCCAAATGTTTTAGGATAACCTTAAGTGTAAGAGAGAGACAGTTAAGGCACCCAAACAATTTCGCTGTGCCCTATAATGATGCTAAAATCAGGAAAAATCTCTCAAAATCTGGGACCACAAACACTAAAATGCCCGTTAATCATAATTATATGGTTATTTCACGGTGGTTGTTTCTTACACTCCGTTTTAACTGCATCTTAATGTAGTTTTTGGTCTGTTAATTTGTATTGAGTATTTACTCAGGTGTTCTACTTTTTTGCCTGTAGTACTATGAACTGAAGGTTAGTAGTTCTGTTTAATGAACTCTGAATGACCTCTGTAGCATAAACACTGGTACTCCCAGAGAAATATGTACACTGTAATAAAAGTAGTGAGATATGAAATAAACTTTTAGTCCAGTAAATGTTTGTCCCGCAGGGTAGCCTTAATATGGCAGAGTCCAACTGTTAAAATGGAACACACCGAAGAACCGTTTATGAAATGAATTGCAGGGGTAGGATTGTTAAAACAGTTGAGTCATCTGATTAATTGATCATCCCTGAACGCTCTATAGTTTGTACTGTCATAGTGCATCTTCATTCACTTTGTCCTCATCAGTTATGCTAAAGAGAATTAAAAGAATGAAAAAGAGAGAATACCTTTACTACACGCTTGTTATCAAACTCAGCTGTGATAGATGAGCAATGCTACTGTCTGGGTAAGAGGGTCATCTTAGTTTTGTGTGATGTCCTAGCTGGAAAACTAGAATCTAACAGCAGAGGTGGCCCTGCTCTGTCATTCCAAGAAAAGAAAAACCTGCACAGCAGCGCTTGTAGCCACTGGAGCATTTCAGATAGTGACAGGCAATCTTGCTCACATAAGTCAGGCAACCTCAGGAAATTTGTCAAGATGCCTCAGATCTATCAGTGTGATATATCAGGGCCTGGAGAAGATGACACACACTTCTTTCGCTGAACAATAATGAATAAACATGAAGGAATATCTTTTATGTAATCCAGATGCAAGGCCATGGAATAAGTAGACTGTATGTGTGCGCACACGCACACAAAACAACAAGGAGGCTGGTGGCACCTTAAAGCCTAACAGAGTTATTTGGGCATAAGCTTTTGTGGGTAAAAAAAACACTTCTTCAGATGCATTTAAAGCGCACCAGACTCCTCCTGTCTGTCAGGAAATCACTTATCAATAGTTGTGGTTGTGAAATCCTCGTTTCTTTATTGTTTTGTCATTATGGTCCCCACTTCCCTATTGTTTATCCATATGGTCTCTGTCTGGTTCTTTAATTGTTTCTGTCTGTTAATTAATTTATACATAGCAAAATTAATTATGTAAGGTGGTGAGATAGGATTGGTTAGAGAATTTTGTTACACTATGTTAGGATTGGTTATTAAAATTTTAGTGTAATGATTGGTTAAGGTACAGCTAAAAAGGATTCAATAAACTGGGGTCCAAAAAGAAGTTCTTTGGGAACCACCTCCAGGACACAGCCCCAAAGATCAGAGCTGCCAGACCTCAACACTGACCTGATCCTGACTGGCCATCAAGAAAAGTTCATCTGTCTTATTGGGAGTGGTGAGCATTGTATGTGTAGTGTGTGCATTCTGTTTTTGGTTATTGTTAATAAATAGAGGTTATGTACTATATTACTGAGTAAGGGACTTTCACTGGTAAAAGACCCCGTAAACCCACAAAAGATTAAGCCCTGAGTCCACAGGGAAAGGGTGTTTGCCCAGAGCCCACGGAGGGGTAAAGTTTGGTGTTTTTGCCTGGAGCCCTAGGAACTGGGAAAGGGTGGGGGTGCCTAAATTAAGAGGGTTACACCTTGAGCCATAGGAACTGGATAAGTCGGTGAGTAACAGAGAATTTTGTGCTAGTAACACGTTCACAAGGTGCTCCTCAAAATACAGAGGGAAGAGTCTTCAGTCATATTGATAGCTCCAGCCTGGCTCCGCCAACACTGGTACACATCACCCTGGGAAATGTGAGTGGAAACCCCATTCACCCTGCTGCTCCTCTTGGACTTAATAACTAAGGATCACAGCCATCTCCAGCATCTGAACCTCGAGTCGTTGCGCCTCATGGTGTGGAAGCTCCCTGGCTGAACCCCACTGAGCTCTTCTGGTTGGACCCGGTTAAACAACTCCTCTTTGGTAGTAGGAAATCCTCAACCAGGGCTACCTGCCTTGCCAAGTGGAAGAAATTCTCATTCTGGTCAGCGCAGCATCACTTGTCCCCGATGCTCACCTCTATACCACTCATACTGGACTACCTTCTCCATCTCAAGCAGCAGGGTCTGCCCATGTTGTCAATAAGGGTTCACTTGGCCACCATCTCTGCCTTCCATCCAGTCTCAGAGGGCCGGTGGTTTTTACCAACCCTATGGTTAGCCGTTTCCTGAATGGTCACAACAGGCTACATCTACATGTCTGGCAACTGACCCCAACCTGGGACCTCAGTCTGGTCCTTTCCAAATTGATGGGTCTGCCCTTTGAACCGCTGGCGACTTGTTCTCTACCTGTCATACAAGGTGGTGTTTCTGGTAGCGATAACCTCAGCTAGGAGGGTGTCTGAGCTCAAGGCCTTAACATCAGAGCCCCCTTACGCCGTGTTCTGCAAGTACAAGGTTCAGCTCAGGCCACATCCAGCTTTTCTCCCGAAGCTTGTCTCCCAGTTTCACATCAACCAGGACATCTTCTTTCCAGTGTTCTATCCTAAGCCGCACTCGAGTGGCAGAGAGCAGAGGCTTCATTCATTGGATGTCCACAGAGCGCTAGCCTTTTACATCGACAGAATGAAACAGTTTAGGAAGTCCGTTCAACTGTTTGTGGCCGTGGCAGACAGGATCAAGGGTCTTCCAGTCTCCTCCCAATGAATTTCCTCATGGATCACATCCTGCATCCATGAATGCTATAACCTGGCAGAGGTGCTTGCCCCTCCACTAACAACAGCGCACTCCACTAGGGTGCAGGCTTCTTCAGCAGTGTTCCTGGCACAAGTCCCGACCCAGGAAATATGCCGAGCAGCAACGTAGGCCTCCATACCTACTCTCACCGCGCATTATGCGATTACCCAGCAGGCCAGAGGCGATGCGGCCTTCGGTAGATCAGTGGATAGCTCTGATGCCGCCCCCTGAATTTAGGCTTGGGAGTCACCTGATTGGAATTGACATGAACAAGCACTCGAAGAAGAAAAAACGGTTACTCACCTTCTCGTAACAGTTGTTCGAGTTGTGGTGTTCATGTCCATTCCAATGCCCACCCACCTACCTCTCTGTCGGAGTAGCTAGCAAGAAGGAACTGAGGAGGTGGCAGGTCAGTAGGCCCTATATTGAGCGCCATGATGGTGCCACTCCAGTGGGTGCCTGGACCCTGACCCAACTGATACTGCTAGGGGAAAAATCTTCCAACTGCCATGCATGTTTGTACACACCTGATTGGAATGGACATGAACAACACATCTTGAAGAACAACAGTTACAAGAAGTGAGTTACCATTTTTGTTGTTGTTTTACAGTAGCAACTACGGGACCTAACTGAGATTGACCTGGACCATCTACACATTGTGACAGACCCAGACCAATGGGATACAGGAGTCTGGTAGAAGGCAAATATATTGGCCACTGAATGAACAGTTTTCTGTTCCCTGAGTGACCAGAGCAGGGGCTGCCCTAGAGCGATCAGGAACCTGCCAGAACCAATTAAGACAGACAAGCTAATCAGGACACCTGGAGCCAATTAAGAACTTTCTAGATTCAATCACGGCAGGCAGGCTAATCAGGACACCTGGTTTAAAAAGGACCTCCCGTCAGTTAGTAGGGGAGCGCACCAGGAGCAGGGAGTGAGAAGGCATGCTGCTGGAGGAGTGAAGAGGTCAAGTGTGATCAGGCTTCAGGAGGAAGATCCTGTAGTGAGGATAAAGAAGGTGCTGGGAGGAAGGCAATGGGGAAGTAGCCCAGGGAGTTGTAGCTGTCACGCAGCTGATATAGGGAACATTGTGGACAGCTGCTATCCACATGGCCCTGGGCTGGAACCTGGTGTAGACGGTGGGCCTGGGTTCCCCCCCATCTCCCCAACTCCTGATCAGACACAGGAGGAGTTGACCTGGTCTGTGAGAAACACCAGAAGGGAAGGTCTAAATTGGAAAGGGATCTGGCCTGTCCCCGATGCACTAGGTGGGACACAGAGACTGTGGGGATTGTTCTCCGTTTCCCCCATGCCGGCCAGTAATGAGGTTAGCTGAGTGGATGGCAGGTTTGAGCCACTAGCAAGAGTGGCCAAACTGAGGGCAGCCGTGAAATCTCTGAGGCAATAAGCGCAGGACCCACCGAGGCAGAGGAGGAACTTTGTCACAATATACATAGCAAGCAACAGTCCCTGCTCTCATGAGTTAATCTAAATAGACAAGCAAAGGGTGGGAGAAAGGAAGTATTACTCTGCTTTACAGATAGGGAACTGAGACACAGAGATTAAATGACTTGTCCACGGTCACACAAGAAGTCTATGGTAGAGCTGGGAATTGAAACTATGACACTTGAATTCACAGTCCTAATCCTCAACCACAAGACCATTCTTCCTCTGGGGAGAAGTGGCTTGATTGACAAAGGCCAGGCCTACCACTAGAAACTTTTGCCAGTATAGCAATGTTGGTGAGGGGATTTATGTATTGCAACATTTCTACAGTGGCATAAGCCCTAACCACAATTAATTATACCAGCTAAAAGTGAGTTTTGCTGGTACAGCGATGCCATTTTTTTTCTCGTATAAGCTGCATCTGTGGTAGAGAGGGTTGCCACTACAGCTGTGCCCATAAAACTTTTCTAGTGTAGCCCTGGACTAATAAGCTAGTATCCTAGTCACTGACCTCTACTTGCAGTTTTTCATTTGCAATTTGTATGTATTTTATAGTCATACCATTTTAGGCTTTGATCTTGTTAATGTCCTCCTCAGCCAGGTTGGGCCTAGGCAGTCGCTGGATGGGAGACTTCTGCAGAAAGCTGTGTTGGTGGTTCAATAGAGGGCACTCTTTCATTTGACGTGGTAGTAACCAATGCCCCAGCATGGCGTTAAAGAACACTATAAAGCTGGAAACAGTATGTTTGAATGAGACTTAAAACAGAGATTCTGACCCTTATTAAAAATCCCACTGCATTGGTAGCTCAGTTTCATTTACATTATATAAAATAACTTCTTTATTCAAAGTGTTTTTATGGCTAAGCGTCAGAAAAGGGAAGAAGGAAAGAAGAGAGCAAAAATAAGAGAAGGCAAGAGAAGATTGCCATGTGAAATGGGATATTTGATTTGGTCTAAAATTGTTAATTTTGCTGATTTAAAAACAAATCCTGAAACAATTCCAATACTAGTTCTCCAAAACGTAGACATTCAACCATGGTATTCTGGCTAAATTACTGTTTGAGTAACTAAAGTTCTACTCACCTAAATTATCCAAGTTTTATTTGATTATGGTACAATAATCAATTCCAGTACTTATGTTGTCTTGGGCTGCTTAAAAGCTTTTATGTTTCACCCCTTCAGATGGACGTGTATAACTGAGGAATGAAGTCATGGTATGTATAAGCAGAAAAAAACCTCTGAGGTTTTTATAGAAGAATTCAGAGAAAAAGATTGATGTATAGATTCTTAAGGTTAGATGGGATCATCATGAGTCCAGGGGTGGCCAACCTGAGCTTGAGAAGGAGCTAGAATTTACCAATGTACATTGCCAAAGAGCCACAGTAATATGTTAGCAGCCCCCCATCAGCTCCCCTACCCTGCTTCCGGCACCTCCCACCCACCGGCAGCCCTGTCAATCAGCACCTCCCTCTCCCTCCCCGCACCTCCCAATGAGCTGCAGGAGGCTGGGGCAGGGGGGAGGGGGAGCAAGGGCACTGCAGGAGGGTGTGGGAAGGGGTGGAGTGGGGGCAGGGCCCATGGCAGAGCCACGGGTTGAGCAGTGAGCACCCCCTGGCACATTGGAAAGTTGATGTCTGTAGCTCCAGCCCCTGAGTCAGTGCCTCTACAAGGAGCCGCATAGTCACTTCTGAAGAGCCACAGGTTGGCCACCCCTGATCTAGACCATCCCTGACAGGTGTTTGTCTAAACTGTGCTTAAAAATCTCCAATGATGGAGATTCCACAACCTCCCTAGGCAACTTATTCCAGTGCTTAACCACCCTGACAGGAAGTTTTTCCTAATGCCTAATTTGCTTCTTGTCCTATCCTCAGAGGTTAAGAACTTTTTTTTTTCTCTCCCTCCTTGTAATAACCTTTTATGTACTTGAAAACTGTTATCCTGTCCCCTCTGTATCCTTTTTTCCAGACTAAACAAACCCAATTTTTTCCATCTTCCCTCATAGGTCATGTCTTCTAAACCTTTAATCATTTTTGTTGCTCTTCTCTGGACTTTCTCTACTTTGTCAACATCTTTCCTGAAATATGGCACCCAGAACTGGACACAATACTCGAGTTGAGGGCTAATCAGGGCGGAGTAGAGCAGAAGAATTACTTCTCGTGTCTTGCTTTCAACATTCTTGCTAATACATCCCAGAATGATGTTCACTTTTTTTGCAACGGTGTTACACTGTTGACTCATGTTTAGCTTGTGGTCCACTATGATCCCCAGATCCCTTTCCACAGTACTCCTTCCTAGGTAATCCTATTGAATGTGATCATCTCTTAAACTTTCTTTGACAAAATTAATTAAAATGAGCTCTTTAAATCTATCAGGCATTTTTTTTTACAGTCCTGGAATAATTTGGATGGCTCTTCTCTGAACCGTCTTCAATTTTTCACATAAAAAGAAAAATTAAGTGAGTTTCCATGAAGAAAAAGTTCTGAGTTTCTTTCTAAAAGAAAAAAAATCCACATCTAAACTCTGGCATAGGAATTTTCCATGGTGAAAATCCTCTATGGAAACTCATTGTGTAAGGATTTTTCTGTATGTCACCTACTTTAAAAAGTTTTCTGCTTGAGGGGTTTGATTGTGTGGGTCAATGTTTATTCCCTTTGAGACCAGACTCAGATAGTTTAATAATTCCAGCTTAGTTTCTTACAGAATTCAGTTCTACCGGCTTTGTAAGCTCCTTAAATGGGAGCTATTTGACTCATGGAATTTACACACGTTCTTGGGTGTGCCTAATACAGTTTGTAAACTCACTTAATGTAGTTAGTGGTCTGTAGACTTTAGGAGAGTCATGGGGATAAAAGCAATAAACACAGCCTACACGTTCTGCATAATCATTCCACAAACTTTGAAAGTGATCCTACCTGTGGACCTTGAAAGCTCTGTAGTGCTAAATGTGGTCCTTGTGGTGAGCAAGGTTAGGCCTCCTGTGTGGGTTGGGCTGTAGCTATGGATCTTCTAGGGCAGGGGTTGGCAACCTTTGAGAAGTGGCATGCCAAGTCTTAATTAAGCTTTCGCGTGCCAGTAATAAATTTTACATTTACAGGGGCCCACAACCGAACCCCAGAGGGGCAGCGGGCTGAGCGGCTCCGGTGGCCAGGACCCTGGCTGGAATCCCAGACCAGTAGGGAGGTGAGTGGGGCCAGCGGCTGGTATCCCAGGCCGGCAGCAGGCTGAGCAGGGCCGCTGGCTGGGACGCCGGCTGGCAGCAGCGTGCCAGTAAAAGCGCTCCCCTTCCCCTGGGGCGGGCATCAGCCCGGCTGCGGCACGTTTCCACACCGCGAGCAGCCTCATTAGCTCCCGGGCTGGGGCGGGGGCTTCCCGGCCCCAGCCGCGGCAGTCACGCCGGCTCGAGCCGGGCTGGGGCCCCTTTGCCCGCAGGTGAAGCCGCCCCGCTCCAGGATCGGTGTGAAAACCTAACCCAGCCGCCCCCCTGCTGGGCTCCTGCCCGCCGCTCCTCCGGGCTGCGGCAGCGCAGCCAGCGTGTGAACGAACCAGCTCCCGCCAAGGCACCCTGCGCTGGCATCCGCCCGCCACACACGAGCCTCCCTATCAGCCTCCCATCAGCCGCCGGCCGGGCGCATAAAAGCCGCCGCGGCCGCCAGGGGAGAGCTCACAGCGCGCTGCCTGCCGCCTGCCGCCGGGTTCCCCCTGCTGTGGAGGAAGAAAACTACACACGGGTCCCCATGCAGCCCGCAATGATGATGTTCTCCAGTAAATACTGGGCCAGGAGAGGGCTCTCCCTCGACTCAGCCGTGCCCGGGGAGCACCCAGGACTCAGCAACCTGACAGTAAGTATCCCGGGCTGTCACGCTGCAGCTGCCCAGGGCATCCGTGTGCTTGATAACGATGGGCTCTGATTTACCTCCATGGTGCGCCCAAACTCTGTCAACTGCTGTTTGGAGTGTGTACGTATTCTCAGGCGATACTCACCGAGTGCAAACCGCTAATCCAGTGATGCTATAGAGAGATACGGGGGGGGACAAGAACACTGCATCGCTCTTGGGATGTGTTTTGTGCTCAGCTGGTGGGCTTGCATGTGCTCCGTATTTGAGGGCTTTCTTGATTTTGCTTTTTAAATCCAAAAAGTAGCATCAAAGGTTCTGCCCGTATTTAGTACGTGGTTTCCAAAGCAAGCAACAGAAGTTATTGAGAACTCTCAAAAGGAAAATTGTAATCTTGGTTTCAGTATTTCAGAATAGTAATTATCACGTGGTGGTAGTAGCAAAAACAAAGAAAGCAAGCATTCAAAGAAAATAACATAAGCCCAAATACAGAGAGGGAAAGCAGATAATATTATTCTTAGATTCTTCTAAATAAGTCATTTTTATTCAGATAGCTAATGCTACAAATAGTTTACACACCTGGGGGACACCCTGCAAGCTACCTATTGGCCTTGTTTTTTAATAATTAAAAATATCGAATGACCTTGTCTATTTGTAACTAGGTTTGACCAATTCCTTCTAGTCCTAATCACCACTAGTACTTTTGTATAGCCTCTTCAGATAAAATATAGCAAAAAGCCTATTAAATGTCACAGGCAATATCAGAGAGAATCACCATGTTTAGTACTCCTAAAATCAATAGTAAACGAGTTTGGCCTCCATTCAGCTAGTTAGTAAATGCCTGTCTTATGTTAACCCTGTGAGTAGTCCCAGCAAAATCAATTGGACTAACCTGCACTCTCAGATTAGACATGTGTTTAAGCGTTTGGTTGAATCAGAGTCAATAAGAGGAAAATACCTAAGTAATTTTATAGACCCTGATCTTGTAATTGATGCTCCATGGGCAGCACAGTCTATCTTCACAGAGTCAGTTGCAGGTTTGGGACCAATTATTTTGAGATCATTTACAAATCAGATACATTTACACTGAGTTGGTGAGTCCAGCATTTTGATACAGTGTGAATACTTGGCTTTGACATATTAGAGTTTTGATTCCTTTGATACAATAGCATATAGAAAAATGTGTAGCTAAAAATGTCTCCTCAGGTAAAAATACTATCAAAAGATGTAAAATAATCTTTCTGGTATGATCTGAAGACCCAGCAGATATTTTGGTATTTTCAGAGTGTTACACCAACCACTTCATGGTTGTATTTCAACTTTTTATTGCAAACAAATGGTATCTGTATATTTTTGTATAAAATGCTAATATAATTCATACATATTAATAATCTACTTTGACAAATAATAGTAAAACAGAGAGAGAGAGAGATGTGAAAAATATGGGGCCAGACCCTTCATTGATGTAAATCAGCATAGCTTTATTGGATTAACAGGAGTTATGCCATTTTACACCAGCTGTGGATTTGACCCATTGTCTTTATAGTAAAGATGAAATATCCCTATTTGTGTTACTATCATATATGCATATTTAAGTGTTTACTCATCTCTACCTGTTTTATTGGTGTTTATTGATATCACTGGGAAATCTTAGAATAAGGATCACTGGACTAACCGGGGTGAATCTGTTTCACTGCCTATATAAGATGTCTTAGTGTTTCTCTCTTCACTAGGATTCTGCTTTAACTCTATGATTTCTTGAATATTTGCACTTGCTCCTGATAATAATACGTCATCATCATTAGGAAAGACCATCTACAAGTCATTATTTAATCACATACAGTAATAACCTGCATGGCTAATGAAGTTAATTCTCACAGTATCACAGTTTCTTCTGTTATTTCATAATGATTAGCTCATCTAGTTTTCACAGGCTGAATGGTGGCTTTTAGCAAACATTTCAGATATTATCCATTTGACACAATTACAAGAACTCAGGGGGCTCAATCTTGGGAGGTGCTGAGTACCATCATTTCCCACTGAAGTCAATTGGTGCTTAGCACCTTTCAGGATTGGGAAGTAAATTAATATGCTTCTCTGTACTTTCCTTCTAAAAATGGACACACACAGACAAGTCTAGATAGACTGCAAAATTAAAAATAGTATTTTTGTCAAAGCACATGTAGGCTGCATACTTGACATGTAAGTTATCTCCCAAATAATAATTGGAAAAGATGTTTCACTATAACAACAACAACAAAAAAGATTAAAAACAAACTTGTAAGGCCCCAATTCAGGAGCACATATTTCAAGTTAAGCATATACTTGAGTGCTTTCCTGAATCAGGGCCTAAAAGAGGCTTGCTAGCTAAAGACAATGGGGTGATCCATTTCATAAGTGAAAACTCATGCAGACCCTGTCTACACTTGACTTTTAACCATGTTAGAAAACTGTTTAAGTTTGGACTCAATCTAAACATAGTTCCAACTGGATTGATTTCAGACAATCCTATCACCCAATATGGGGCCAAACATTGTTTAAAACTGTTTTTTAAAAAAGTGTGAGCATAAAATAGGGAACTAGGCCCATACATGGTTACTGAACCACTTGGCCTTTTCTACAAGTTCTAGATAAACTGGATTCAAACAAGTTTTGACTGGCCAAAAAAAATGTGTGAAAGCCTAGTTTACTGCTAAACTACATGTAGCACTTGGTGCACCTACCTGCACTTGTTACTGACACTGAGGGTATGTCTTCATTACCCGCCGGATCAGCAGGCAGCGATCAATCCAGCGGGGATCGATCTATCGCGTCTAGTCTAGACGCGATAAATCGACCCCCAAGCGCTCTCCCGTCAACTCCTGTACTCTACTGCCACGAGAGGCACAGGCAGAGTTGACGGGGGAGAGGCAGCAGTTGACTCACCGCGGTGAAGACACCACAGTAAGTTGATCTAAGTACGCCGACTTCAGCTACGTTATTCACGTAGTTGAAGTTGCATAACTTAGATCGATTTTCCCCCCTCCTCCCCCGCCCCAGTGTAGACCAGGGCTCAGACAGTCTTCACTAGAAAAATTAAATTGGTTAAAGCCTCTAGGATGTCTGTGTCCACACAGACAAAACACCCCAGATGATTTACAAATACTCGAATAAATGGTTAGAACAGGCTAAAGGTTTTAACTGGTTTTGTAACTGGTTAAAGTTTAACTGGTTCAGTTGTACTGCTTTCGTGCCAGTGTGGATTCAGAGAAGCTGAAACACGTCACTTGTCGTCTCTCTACCTTCCCACCATGTATGGTGGCTGTGTGAAATATTCCAGAATGCCTAGCTTCTGGGAACTGACCGGGGAATTGCAGGCTATTTACCCAGAGGACATTGCAATTTAAATAGTTTAGGACACTGCTAGTATGGACTAGCCTGGGGGTAGAACTTAAATCAGTTCAGTCTGGATGCACTGAACTGTCCGTACTGAAACTGTGTCAATTACAGATTAGTCCTTGTCAGCAATGGAGATTTGTTTTAGAAAGTATCTGATCCAATTTTTAAAGGATTTAGCATAAAAGAAGTTTAAGATACTGTGCCCGGTCAATGAGGACTAGGCAAAACCTTATTAAATCTGCTTTTGAAAACTGTGTTTGGGACTCAGGGCAGCTCCTCAGTTGGAGTAAATTGTCACGGCTCCACTGAAGTCACTGGAGGATCTGATGGAAATAAGGAGGTGAACTGCCGCAGGGTTCCCACCTATTCTTAAAAATAGTTTTTTGGAATGATTTGAACATGGCTTTAAAGGTTCCAAACCTTGTTAGCTGCCCTCCTGTATTGTTGGCTCCCCTCTCCCCAAATTGCTGGTTCACTGTTTTTATCTCAAGAACAGAATTTACCAATGTACATTTACATTGGAAATGGACACAGTGGCCAAGATAGTCATGTTTTTTGGTTGCAAACATCTGAAACACTTTTAAAGGGGTCTGATGTTCATAAGTGCAGAGCACATGCCCTCTGAAGATCTGTCTGCATTCAGGTATCTCAAGCACGACACCCAGTGCTAGTCACTTTTGAGAATCTTGGCCAGTATTACTAAAGCTCTTGATATATGTATGGACTACTTAGAGGCATCTCAGAAAAGACTTAAGCTGTGGATATTGCACTATTGGAAAATATAGAAGGAAATTCAGCACAGAGAGAATCTTATAGGTGTGGGAAGCTCAACAGTGTAAAAATAAAAAAGGAAATGCTCCTTTGGGATAAATGGACTGTTCTCAGGAGGTCAGACTTAGTTGGCTGAAACAAATTTTAAAAAGGTACAGTTAATTCAGATTTCTTCTGTGATAGAGAGAGCCTAAACATCTCTCCCTTTTTAATTTGTATAATCAGTGGATAGCTTTTAGTTCATTAGGAGCAATGAAAAGTAGGTGGCAACGTTAAATCTAGTCCAATGGGGAATATGAAGTTTCTGCTTGTGGATTTTATGGACAATTCAAATAATTTCAAAATTCTGGGCCAGATCATCAGCTGGTGTCAGTCGGCACAGTCCATTGCAGTCAGAGCTACGACAATTTAGCCAGGTGAGGAATTGTTCCATCCAATCTTTATTTATTACCTATAGTAACATTGCTTTATTTGTGTCATATTTCTGTATTGGTCTCTTCCGTCTCTGACATTTGTCTGTTACCTTTTCTGATTTTGAATATGCTGCTTATCTTTTTTGGATCACTTTCATTCTGGTGTTTTCTGACAAAAGCTGACTGTATGAAAGGAATGTTTGATATTTTTCAGAAATGCGCATTGGAAACTACTGTATTTTGTATCTACTTTCTTGTAGCCAAACCGAGCCAATTCTGGTAAAAATGATGAGAAGAAAGGGAATAAAGGAAACAGCAAAAGTGACTCAGTTTCTGAAAGCGGAAAGACTGCTGTAGTGTTTTCCTTGAAAAATGAAGTTGGTGGATTAGTGAAAGCTCTCAGACTCTTCCAGGTAAATATTACAAATCATTATAATTAATGGAAAGGTTGGGGACATTTGGGTCAATTGTCAGCTGGTGTAAACTGGTGTAGCTCCGCTGAAGTCAAAGAAGCATGTGACATAACACTTTCAATTTGATTGCTAACTGAGCATGTAACCAAGCCAGCAAAGTATTTAAAGCATGTGTTTGACTTTGGGCACATACCTAGTCCCCATTAAATGAATGGACTGCTCATGTGCTTAAAGTTCTAGCTGTCAAAGGCCCTGATCCAGCAAAGCACTGAAGCTTGAGCTTAAGTTTTAAGCACAAGAATCATCTCATTGACTCTAATGTTGGTGTTGACTCCAGTGGGACTATTCATTTGCTTAAAGCATGTGCTTAAGTGTGGTGTTGGATCAGGGTCTTCGGCAGTAGAATGGGAATTATGACATGTTAATACACATTAAGGCCCAGATACAGTTGATTGCAGATGGGCAGACTGCTAGCACTGCAGGCCATCCAGGCGCTATCAGTTACAGGAGTGAGGCTGTAGTGTGCCAGTAGGCATAGTGCCAGGGGGAATGTCACTAATGCAACTAGGTATGCGTTCAGTACCGGAATACATGAACTGCAATATCTTACTGAGTTTACAAGTGATCAGGGTGGAAACTTCTTTTATTGTGAACATAAGTATTAGATGCAAATGTATTAACCAAGGGTGAAACATACCCCTATACAGGAAGCCAGAGGAAAAACTGCATACCATTTAAGCCCCTGAAGGTGCATAGGGACTGGCAGAAACTTGTGCTTGGCCCTTTGCCCTGGGGTGAATTTTACCCAGAATGAAAATACATACAGTGTAGGGGCCAAGTGTAGACAGCGGCATAGATCTCTTCAGATTTGGCATTCTTTAATGGGTGGGGAGGAAGGTAGTAAAAAGTAATGGATTGGTTGACAGGTTTGTGCCTCATGCATGCAAAAGTAGAAATCATTATGAATGTTTTGCAGTCTCCTCTTGACACCCATTCGCAGATCAGCAGTGGTGTGGTGGGAGAGTTCTACCAGGGGAAGGCCATTTTGACATCCATATTCACTGAGGGTTGTAGATCTTACCAGGATCGTTATTCTAGACAATCAGTTGGTCTGGACTTGCATTTTGTTACTCTTATTCCAGGGTGATTCCTAATTAGTACAAGGAAGATAGATGAGAAATGAAATATAATTATCATCACAAAATAAATGTTCTCTTAGCTTGTCGAGAGAGAGATTGAATAAATGCAGCTTCTTGTACCAATGGTGTTCTTAACTGGAAAAACTAAAATATACTGAAATTAACACTGACAATGCACTGCATATTTTATATCTACCTTTGATATCAATGTAGCATTGTATTATCATTTTTAAAACTAACATAATATCCTTTGTAAAAGATGGTCTTGGTAAATCACATTTAAATCCCCTGTGGATATTATAGTTATCGTAGTCATCTAATGAAAAAGAGCAATTTTTACCTTAAGCGAGCAGATTTTTTTCTTTAATACACTACAAATCACTGGTTATGCATTTAGCAGTAGGCTGAGTATTTTTAATGTAAACTTCTATAACAGAAATTCATGCTACCAATTTTGTTGTTCTAAATGAATTGTTTATATATAGAGTCCAATGTTTCATCTTCCCACAGGAGAAGCATGTGAGTATGGTTCACATTGAATCAAGAAAATCCAAGAGGAGGAATTCAGAGGTAGAAATTTTTGTGGAATGTGACTGCAGTAAGAAAGAATTTAATGAACTAGTTCAGTTGCTAAAGTTTCAGACTAACATCGTAACTCTTAATCCACCAGAGAACATCTGGACTGATGAAGACGGTAAAGCTGCTTTATTTAGAAATTAGTAAACATTTCATTTAGAAACCACACCAGTGTTATCCTCTAATATTTTCAATTCCCACTCTATATTCCACAGAACTTGATTTTGTCCCTTGGTTCCCCAGGAAGATTGCTGAATTAGACAAATGCTCGCAGAGAGTTCTAATGTATGGCTCTGAGCTGGATGCAGATCACCCAGTAAGTGTGAAATAAACTCATTATCTTATTTGGATTTTAAGTCCTAGTTGCAGGGCAATTTGTTATCCACAACAGAATTTAAAAATAATTTTGTAGATAGTTATTCATATTGTTTAACCAGTCAAGTTATAAGCACCATGGCAAAGATTTTCAAAATTGATTAGCAATTTTTGGGGGCCTCCCTTTTTTTGGCACCGTAAAGGGGCTTGATTTTCAGCAGGTGAGTGACCAGCACTTTACGAAAATCAGGTCCCTTTAGAGGGTGTCATTCAATGAATTCATTCAGTTTCTCAAGTTGGGACACTCAAAAACTGAGGCACTCCAAAATCATGTTTGATCCCCATTTATACACTGCATTCATATTTTTAAAATAGATGGTGGATAGAAGCTTTGATATTCTAAACAGTTCGGGTTATTGTAAACCTAGGTTCTGCCACAAATCAAAGAATATGGACATTAAATAAAAATCCAGATCAATGTGGGTGTAGAAGAACAAAGCATTTGAAAGAATGCTCGCCCTCAAACTAGGGGATAGTTACAAGGTGCAACAGCACAGTTTAATCTCCACATGAATACAGTGCATGGATAGGTTTCTTACTGTGCTTTCTGAAAGCAGTGCCAGTGTATAAGTCCCTATTTCATATCCTGTGTAATGCCTAAATATTCCAAATCTAAAGCTAAGGAATATGAGCGCTTAGTAATTTTTTTTTTTTCATTCAATCATGGTTTTCTTCAACATATGCCTAACCTAAGAGACTTTAAGAATGAACTATAACGATAGGCTGCTAGAAGAAACTCATCTGTTTATATCATCTGCATTGTCTCTGCTCTAATAGATGGGCAATCATCAAAGTGAATGGAAACAATCAAAAACTTTCCACAACTGTTTTGGTTGGCTTGCTTCTATTTTGGTTTTCAGAATGGGGAGGGGGCTATGGGGTTCTCAAACTGGGGGTCGTCGGGAGGTTATTACACGGGGGGACACGAGCTGTCAGCCTCCACCCAAGCCCCGCTTTGCATCCAGCATTTATAATGGTGTTATATATATTAAAAAGTGTTTTTAATTTATAGAGGGAGTCGCACTCAGAGGCTTGCTATGTGAAAGGGGTCACCAGTACAAAAGTTTGAGAACCATTGGGCTATATAGAGCATTTGAACTTAGTAACTGGGGGCGGGAGGGGATAAACATTCTGTAAGATATATCACTCATATATATTTGAAGCATTTACAGACTGGAAAAATTACTGTTTCACATGTTACTTACCTGTAGTTCGTTGTCATGTTATAGACTTGTCGTGGATTCTCCTCTGTATTGAGGCTGCTTTGCTTTGTGCTTCTGGTGCAAAGTGGCCCTATACTGTAGGGAGGATCACCTCAGTGTAGGGGATCTTATAAGGGTATAGAGCCAGCCCATCAACTGCTGTGTCAGCCCCTCCCTATTACCTATGTTGGGAAAGAGGCCTAGGAATGGCTAGGCTTTACCAGGGCTTTCTTGTGCCTTGCTGACCATTGGCTTCTGTATCAGACCCTAGGAACCCCTGACACCTGGTTTAATTTACGTTTGTGTAGCTCACAATAGCTGAAGGCTGCTGTATTGGATCATTACTCAAGGGGAGCACACCCTGAAATCCTGAGTCATTCTGTGCACTTCTTTATCATGGGCAAGGGTGAGAGTCTGCATCTTCGGAAACTCCCAAATCTGCAGATTACCTTCAGCCATTAACATAGGCGCTGACTCAGTGAGTGCTCTGCACCCACTGGCAGCTCCCCACCCCTCCCCAGCTTGCCTCCGCCCTGCCTCCGCCTCCTTCCCTGAGCACACCGCCACGTCCTGCTTCTCTCCCCCCTCCCTCCCAGCGCTTGCGCCAAGAAACAGCTGTTTCAGACGGCAAGCGCAGGGAGGGAGGAGGGAGGAGGAGGAGGAGGAACGCGGCGCACTTGGGAAAGAGGTGGGGCTGGGGCGGGGATTTGGGGAGGTGTCCAATAGGGGCAGGGAGGGGGCGGGGCCTGGGGCGGAAGCACCCACCGGCACCAAGGAAAGTTGGCACCTGTGGCCACTAATAGTAACTCTGCTTCAAATAGAAGCATTTCAGCCTCACCTGGCCCATCACAATCATCAACTTAATATTGTTTTATATTTTGAGCTGGTGCCTACACTGAATACATAAGGCAGGTTTCTGCAGATCACTTTAGTTTTATACACAATGAAAAAGACATTTGCATGAAATAAAAGCAGAGTTTTTGTTGCACTTTAGATAACTCGGATAGGCATAATTTACACCACATTTGTACCATACCTACACAGAACGCTAGGACTTAGAAATGGAACAAAACCTACTGTTGGACACCAATAGACCATTTCTGGTCTCTCCTCTGACCCCTCTGTGGAGTGTATAGGGGCCATACAGGAGTCATAATGGGCCATGAAGAACTACCCCGATGCAGGGGCAGCACAAGGCCACCGCGGGTATGTCTACACTGCAGTGTAAACCCAGAGTTTGAACTCAGGCTCAAGTCTAATTCCGCTTCTGTCTGCACACAAATCGTGCTAACCCAGCGCTTGGACCTAGGGTCCCAGGACCACATGGGAGTGTAGGGTTTGAGCCTGAGTCAAGTCAGGACCCAGGGTTTAAGCCTATTGCTTTGCAGTGTAGACCCTGGACTCACCCCACTGGACTCTTGCATGGGAGTCCACCAAAAGTATCCCACAATCCTGTGGACTGATTTTCTTTGTTCTCTGGGTAGTTAAGTTCAGAGGACAGTCAAGTTTTCCCACACTGCACCATGAACAAAGGGGTAGAACCAGCCACATTTTGGGAGAGCACTGCGAAGTCCTGACTATGGGTAGTGGGACTTGGACCTGCATAATGCAGTGTAGATACTGGAGCCCCAGATTGGGACCCAATATTCAACAATTCCTAACCTTGGGTTACAAATGGGTGCAGGTGCTCAAGCCCTAGGTTAACAAACCCAACAGGGGTGCACACAAGGGGGTGGGGGAAGTAGGGGCATGGGCCTCACCAATAATTGTTGGGGGCACAGAACTCCTCCAGCTCTGGGGCTGTGGTGGCAGAGAGAGCAAGCTCCTCCTGGCCCCGGGGCTGCGGGGCCGAGACCAAGTTCCTGTTGGGTTGGAGGGAAGAGCAACTTCCTACTGGAGCCGGAGCCAAGGTAGGGGATAGGGATGGAAGAGTGAGCTTCTGCCAGAGCTGGCGGGGAAAGGGAAACAGAACATGCCACCCCAATAGGGGTCAAAGTTAAATTTTTGCACATACCCCTGAAACCCTGGATCTGCTAATTCAAATTCTACTAACCCTAGGCTTACACTGCTGTGTAGACCAGGGGTGGGGAGCCTTTTTTCTATCAAGGTTCTATCATGACCCACAGAAAAATCAGTCATGGGCCACACACAGCCCTGTGCGGGGGAGAGGGTGCTGAAGCTCAGGGCTTCCCCAGGCTCCAGGTTAGGGCCAGAAGTGGGTTCAGGGTTCGGGAGGGGACTCTGGGCAGGGGCAGGGGTTGGGGTTGGGGTGTGGGAGGAGTGAGGGCTCCAGCTACGTATGTGGGTGTGACAGGTTGGACTGCTCGGGATGTCACTTGGTGTGCTGGGACACCACTGAGGCAGCCTTTTCTGCCGGCCGGTGCCCCCTTTTACCTGGTCTTGCTGGGCTAGGCTCCCCAGCCTTTTCTAGCCAAGCACACACCAGGGCCACAGCCAGCTGCACAGAGAAACAGAGACACTCTGAGAAGGCTCAGCTTAAGAGGCTTGCCACAGCACCCAGATGTCCACCTGCCTTTGGAGTACAAACCCAAAATTATATGAAATTCGCCTCTTCCCTCAATGTTTGAGTGTATACACAACTTCTCTCCCCCCACCCCAGTTAGAAATCTCATGAACTGTTAAATTTATTTCTGGTTTGCAATATATTAACTACAACAGGTGTATTTTAAGTAGTGAAGGAGGGAGCAGACAGAACAAGGCAGATTACTAAGAAAATAAAACAGAGCACGCAAACTAAGCTTAAAACACTAAAGAAACTGGTTACATGTAAGTTCTCACCCTAAATGTGGTTCTAATAATCTTCTTCACAGGCCAGACACCCTTCCAGTCTGGGTTCAGTTCTTCTCCCCAGTTCAGTGTTAGTTGTTTCCAGCAGTCATCTTGGGTGGGTTAGCAGGGGAGAGTTGATGACCTGGAATACCTCACTCCCCACCCTTAAATGGGATTTGCATAAGGTGGGAGTCCTTTGTTTCCTAGTTTGACGCCCCACCCCCAGCTTCTCATGGAAAAGTACAGAATTCAAGATGGGTTCCAGTATCAGGTGACTTGGTCACATGCCTCTGTAGGACCCCTGTAGCCATTCTTCACAGGCTGACCCACACATTCACAGGAAGACTAAGCTCTTTTACAGTCCATTGTCTCTTGCTGATGGCCCATCAGCACTGTCGGACTTTTTCATTGTTGTACCTGAAGTATTAGCAGGGGGCGTCACCCAAAGTAACATAGTTGAAATATACATACATAGTCAATATTCATAATTTCAGATACAGAAATGATACATGCATACAAATAGGATAATCACATTCAGTAAATCATAACCTTTCCAACGATATCTCACATGAGCCATTTTGCATAAAGTATATCGTAGTTATGTCATATTCATATCCTAAGGATATTTTCATAAAGAATATGGAATGACACATCACAGTGGGCTCTGGGGTGGGGCTGGAGATGAGGGAGTTTGGGCGCAGGAGGGGGCTCCGGGCTGGGGCCAAGGGGTTTTGAATGTGAGAGCAGGCTCGGGACTGGGGCAAGGGGTTGGTGTGTGGGGTGCAGGCTCCGTGAGGAGGCTCAAAACTGGGGCAGGGGGTTGGGGTGCAGGAGGGGCTCTGGGAGGGGGTTGAGGTGTCGGAGGGGGTTCTGACCTGGGTCGGGGGTTCAGGGTGCAGGCTCCAGCGGGGCAACGCTTACCACGGGTGGCTTCCGGCAGTGCAGTGTGGCTAAGGCAGGCTCCCTGCCTGCTCTGGCTCAGCACTGCTCCCAGAAGCAGCTGGCATGTCCCTGCAGCCCCTAGGCAGAGGCGTTGCCAGGAAGCTCTGTGTGGTGCACTCTGTCTGTGCCCGCAGGCGCTGACCCTGCAGCTCCCATTAGCCATGGTTCCCTGATCGCACCTGTGCCTAGGGGACGCAGGGACATGCCAGCTGCTTGCGGGAGCTGCGCAGACCCAACCAGACTTTTAATGGCCTGGCAACCCTAGCTTCCCCCTGCAGCGGGGTGAGCCAGTGCTCGCGGGTCGAGCCCCACAGGGGAACGCCAAGCCTTGGGGCTTCCGGCCCGCGGCACAGAGACTTGCTGCAGGTGGGATGAAATTAGGCAGAGGGCTGGATCCGGCTCACTGACCGTAGGTTCCCTGCCCCTGGTGTAGAAATATCCTCTGAGCTCTAGGACCAGTCCTGTTAACAGGAACTGAATTTCACTACATGTGACACAGTCTTGAGTCACAACAAACCAGTTGTACTACCGTCCGTCCCTTTCTACCTGAGCCTACAAAATCATTTGCTTCTCTTAAGAGGAAAAAGGTATCTCCCTAACCATTGATCCAAAGTCTGCAACTTATTAACTCGTAAAGGTTTTAAACAGTCAAGGTGAAACTCCAATAAGGATCAACAACTTTATGCCTGTAAGAAACCTTTTCCATAATTTTCCATATAATTCACCGTGGTCACCCTGAACTATTCTTCTTCATTAGAGATTCACTTAAAACAATGTACAGCAGCCAACAAAAGTATGGGGGAGGGAAGGGGAATAACTATGGTTTTTGGAAGCTGCGACCAAAATAGTGAAGAAATAGGGTTCATGAACTAGCTTTCTCTTTGTAGATGTAGGCTAGACAAGTCATGCTAGTGGAACTAAGGCGAAATGTGTCCTCCAAACATCTGAGTGATGTTGCAAGGCCTCTGCTGCCTTGGACTGTGGCTTGAGAGTAGGAAGCTTGAATGCTTTCACAATCCCTTTTGTCTTCTCTCCTACATCCCGCAGCAGTACGTGTGTGTACACACACACGTGTGCGTGCATGTACTTTATAGTGGCTGCTTCCTGCCACTCTTAGTGCACTAGCTGCGGCTGAGAGCCCCATGATAGTTACAAATCCAAAATGTTCTGGAAGCTTAGGCAAGCAAACAATATGCATTTTAATATGTAATTATATGCATCTAGGAACAAAGAATATAGGCCATACTTGCAGTGGGGGGGGGGGGGGCTCTAACCCTGGAAGCAGTGACTCTGAAAAATGTTTGAGGATCATGATAGGTAATCAGCTGAACGTGAGCTCCCAGTGTGACGCTGTGGCCAAAAGAGCTAATGTGATCCTGGGATGCATAAATAGGGGAATCTTGAGTAGGAGTAGAGAGGTTATTTTACCTCTGTATTTGGAACTGATGTAACTACTGCTGGAATACTGTGTCCAGTTTTGGTGTCCACAGTTCAAGAAGGATGTTGATAAATTGGAGAGGGTTCAGAGAAGAGCCATGAGATTGATCTAAAGGATTAAAAAACATGCCTTATAGTGATAGACTCAAAGAGCTCAATCCATTTAGTTTAACAAAGAGGAGGTGTGACCTGAGTACAGTCAATAACTACCTTCATGGGAACAAATGTTCAATAATGGGCTCTTCAGTCTGGCAGAAAAAGTTTTATAACACTATCCAATGACTGGAAGTTGAAGCTAGACAAATTCAGACTAGAAATAAGGCGTAAATTTTTTTTAGTGAGGATAATTAACCATTGGAACAATTTACCAACGGTCACGTGGGATTCTCCATCACTGACCATTTTTAAATCAAGATTGGAGGTTTTTCTAAAAGCTCTGCTATAAAAATTGTTTTAGGGAAATTCTCTAGCCTGTGCTATACAGGAGGTCAGACTAGATGATCACAAATAGTTCCTCTGGCTATGAAATCTATTAATCGAAGCTGTGTGGACCAACAGCCATTTTTCTGTCATTTTTGTGTTTTTGTCCATGCATAGTGACAGAGGAGAGTGGTATTTTTTCTGGTTACACTATTGCCCAGTTGAGTGGGGCGAGTGCAAATATACTTTCTGGGCTGCTATGCCTGTTTGAAATTAAATTTAAACCCACTCCAATCTTGCCTTTGAAGTTGACACGTACTACTTAGCCTGAAAAGTGAAGTGTGTCTGAGTGTTTTGTGTATAAAGAAGAAATGTTGCATGGGGTTTAGAATAACAGAAAGTAGTCTAGCCCACAGGTGTTTACGTTACACATACCTCCCTCTGCGGCTGATCCTCAAAGAAAATAAGTCAGTTACAGCCACAGTTACAGGACTTTAGCTCAAGCTGCAGCAGCTCCTGCTTTAGCTCTGGAGGTTTTTGGTTCAGTCCCCAGCGTGATAGCCAAGATGGTGGCCATCACAGTAACATCTTCAAAACAAGCTCTTCATGAATTCTGAGGCACTTCAGTTTTCAAGCCATGAAAGAAGTGTGATGCATGAGCCAAGAACCCAGATTCTTGCCTGCTTGGGAGACTCCAGTCAGGTCATGGAGGTATTTGGGTGGGCTGAAGTTGAGTCATAACCAGTTTTCCCATACTTAATATTTTTGGCTGTGTGATGGCACTGGTGCATAGCACCTCTCCTGGAAATGTTTCTTTTGGAGGAAGTGTGACACTAGCTTATTTTTCTCTTATTATATTATTATTATTATTTATTATAATATATCTTATTAAAATAGATGCTGTTAATCAGAAAGCAATATAATTAAATGCAAAGTAAACACTCTAATGATTTATTTTAAAATTCTTACAGCTAATTTTCTTTCTCTTTGTTATAAATTAATCTCGTCTTCCTTTCTTAAGGGATTTAAGGACAATGTATATCGACAGAGAAGAAAGTATTTTGTGGATGTTGCCATGAGTTATAAATAGTAAGTACTGGTATATTTCTTTTCTGTGCTGCTAAGTTAGAAAAAATTCCACTCCACTTAAGTCTGTTAGCATGAAGTTTTGGAAAAGAGAAGTGAGCCATTGATCTTTGACCAGTTTAGTATATGTTACAAATGACAAACCAAAAGCTTGAAATCATATAAATTTCAATATAATTATAAGCAAGTGAGGTGTTTAGAGGCTAAGTGCTACATTGTCACCATTATGTTCCTGGCTAGTTTAATGTAAGGAGCTATTTTACAAATGTTTGCGTATCCTATAATGAAATGAATCCCCATGTGCCATGGACACAGACGCCTCCTGTAATTGGCCTAGAACCCTGGTCTTTTCACTCCAGAACATAGGCCTCTAGCACTTGAGCCAAAGAAGAGTTCCCCCACTACAAATGGAATCCCTTTTCTCTCTCCAGAACAGCCACTAGAGGGCAGCATCATACAAAGTGTTTGAACGATTAGAGCGGATTGGGAATTTTCTAAGTGTTTTCTCATCAGAAAATGCTAAATTGTCCAAAATGAAATGTTTCATGGAAACATTTAGATTTCTATGAACTTCTGCCACAGGCAGACGTAGGCTGCATGGCAGGAAGTTTGGACGCCCCGAGGCCCCCAGCAGGAGGTTCCAGCTGGGACTCCCAGAGCTGCTACGAGCCTGGAAGTCCTGTTGTCCTTGACTCTGAAGCAGTTGGCATGGTGGGGCTGCCTCAGAGCTGCAGACTGTGGAAGCCTTCAGGGCTCAGAGGCAGGCAGGCTTAAAATGGGGCTCTCAGGCTTCCACATTCCCAGCCATGAAGCCAGGAGCTTGGCAATCCTGGAAGCTGTGGAGGCTTAACTGGAGCTGGGGCTCTCAGCGTTTATAGTAGGGATGGGGAACATCTGGCCTGTGGCAAGTCTCCACACCGTGGGCCGAAAGCTCTGAGCCTCTGCGCCCCTCCACCCCATGGGGCTGGAGCCGCAAGCACCTGCTCCTGCTGCGGGGGGAAGCCCCGAGCCTCTGTGCTCCCCCCCCCCCCCCGCCGTGGGACTGTGTGTGGCCTCTGACTGATTTTTTTTCTCTGTGGGTCAATGGCCCCTGATAGAAGAAAGGTTCCCCACCCCTGGTTTATAGACTCCCTGCTCCACAGTGGGGAATTCATGTCAACCTAGGGGTTGCCCTGGGCTGTTCTCTGAGGAGTTGGTGGCAATGCAAGGAGTCCTGAGTCAGGACAGCTGGCTGCTCTGTTTTTGTTTAGCAAAAATCAAATGAAAAGGCTTTGATTTTTCTGAAATGAAATATTTTTAGAATTTCTTCTCCTCCGGGAATTTGGAATTTCGAGTTTTCGTTCTGATTCAGAATTCAAACTTTTTCGAAATGTCACAATGTCTTGTGGAAAGGAAATCACAAGTTTTAACCTCCTGTATGCACAATGTACTTGCCTAATTAGACAAACTTCATCCCTTTTACCTGGGATTCATAAGAGTTCAAACTGTACAACCGTCAGAATTACAAAATAAATCTCACACATGTCTGCAGAGCTGGGAGTAGAATGCTGACTCTAGACCTAGGGATATTTAGTTCCCAAAACACTACCTAGCACTTTAGCTAAAGGAGATCTCTGTTAGCTGGCAATATCAGTAGATGGTAGCAGAAGGTGCTGAAGAGCTGGCACACGCAGTCCTTGGGCAATGGGTGAGGGAAAGAGAAATAAAAGCCTTACATTGCTCCTCTGACCAATTAATAAGTGCCAGCCAGTCTGATGTATGGGGAAGAATGAGGCCTCAAAGGCAGGTAGAGGAAAGCAGAGGGATGTGTGTATTGGGGGTTGGGTGATAGTTATGTGCCAGCCCCAGAGAGAGAGAGAGAGAAGAAAAGGGAACCAACTTATAAGGCCAGAACATAAAGCAAAAGTGGGGAAATGGTCAGTTACAAATTAATTTGAAAAGACAGGATGAGGTTTGAGGCAGCTGATTGGGAAAATAACTTCTAGAACAGAATAGGAGTATGTAGATTTATTGAAGAGGCAGCAGGAATCCCACTGGAGGTTAGTATTAAATCTCTGAGTTTCTTGTCAGAACTGTGAAAGGGCAAAGCAAATAATATAATCCACAGAAGTAAGGAAAAAACATTAAAATCTATGGTACGAAGAAGGGAAATAAGCCATTTCAAAACTTATATTAACAGGAACCTGAAAGTGACAGAGGAACAAGCAAGCCTAAACATGCTGAGCATTGCCCGTAGATTTCTGTGTCTGCAGAGGAACATGATACACACTCACTGGAGTGTCTATGTCACTACCTAGGATTAAAACAAGCTGTTAGAAGTGTTACCCTGTTTGCACATACACAGCTGAGAGAACATTCCTGAGGTACAGGAGATAGAATCATAAAATGTTTGCGAGGAAAAAGGCCTAGATCGTTGATTCCAGCCATAGCTAATACATAGATAGGAGCATTAGAAATATCTTAAGTCCTGCACTGGCAAGATGATTTATTTAGTCCTCCAGGACAGGATGCTTCAACAATTAGCCATGTGACAGTTCTACAGGTAATGCATTTGTTTGCTTGCAGTGTGGGAGACAGCCAAATTCAAAGCTAATATAGTAAGACATAAGAACGGCCCTACTGGGTCAGATCAAAGGTCCATCTAGCCCAGTATCCTGTCTTCCGACCAAAGCAGTGCCAGGTACCCCAGAGAGAATGAACACAACAGGTAATCATCAAATGATCCATCCCTTGTCACTCATTCCCAGCTTCTGGCAAACAGAGGGTAGGGACACCATTCCTGCCCATCCTGGCAAATAGCCATTGATGGACCTATCCTCCATGAATATATCTAGTTCTTTTCAGACCCTGTTATGGTCTTGGCCTTCACAATATTCTCTGGCAAGGAGTTCCACAGGTTGACTGTGTGTTGTGTGAAGAAATATTTCCTTTTATTTGTTTTAAACCTGCTGCCTATTAATTTCATTTGGTGACCCCTAGTTCTTGTGGAATGAGGAGTAGTAAACAACACTTCCTTATCTACTTTCTCTACACCAGGCATGATCTTATAGACCTCAATCATATCTCCCCTTAGCCGTCTCTTTTCCAAGCTGAAAAGTCCCAGTTTTATTAATCTCTCCTCATATGGAAGCCGTTCCATACCCCTAATAATTTTTGTTGCCCTTTTCTGAACCTTTTCCAATTCCAATATATCTTTTTTTGAGATGGGGCGACTACATCTGCACACAGTATTCAAGACATGGGCGTACCACAGATTTATATGGAGGCAATATGATATTTTCTGTCCTACTATCTATCCCTTTCTTAATTATTCCCAGCATTCTGTTAGCTTTTTTGACTGCCGCTGCACATTGAGTAGATGTTTTCAGTGAACTATCCACAATGACTCCAAGATCTTTCTTGAGTGGTAACAGCTAATTTAGACCCCATCATTTTATATGTATAGTTGGGATTATGCTTTCCAATGTGCATTACTTTGCATTTATCAACACTAAATTTCATCTGCCATTTTGTTGCCCAGTCACCCAGTTTTGAGAGATCCTTTTGTAGCTCTTTGCAGTCTGCCTGGGTCTTAACTGTCTTAAGTAGTTTTGTATCATCTGCAGATTTTGCCACTTCACTGTTTACCCCCTTTTCCAGATCATTTATGAATATGTTGAATAGGACTGGTCCCAGAACAGATCCCTGGGGGACACCATTATTTACCTCTCTCCATTCTGAAAACTGACCATTTATACCTACCCTTTGTTTCCTATCTTTTAACCAGTTACCAATCCATGAGAGCACCTTCCCTCTTATCCTGTGGCAGCTTACTTTGTGTAAGAGCCCTTGGTGAGGGACCTTGTCAAAGGCTTTCTGAAAATCTAAGTACACTATATCCACTAGATCCCATTGGTCCACATGCTCGTTGATCCCCTCAAAGAATTCTAGTAGATTGGTGAGGCATGATTTCCCTTTACTAAAACCATCTTGACTCTTCCTCAGCAAATTATGTTCATCTATATGTCTGACAATATTGTTCTTTATTATAGTTTCAACCAGTTTGCCTGGTACTGAAGTCAGGCTTACAGGCCTGTAATTGCCGGGAACACCTCCGGAGCGCTTTTTAAAAATTGGCATCACATTAGTTGTCCTCCAGTCATCTGGTACAGAAGCTGATTGAAATGATGGGTTACAGACTACAGTTAGTAGTTCTGCAATTTCACATTTGAGTTCCTTCAGAACTCTTGGGTGAATACCATCTGGTCCTGGTGACTTATTGCTGTTTGTTTAATCAATTTTTTCCAAAACCTCCTCTAATGATACCTCAGTCTGGGACAGTTCCTCAGATCTGTCACCTAAAAAGAATGGTTTGGGAATCTTCCTCACATCCTCAGACGTGAAGACCGATGCAAAGAATTCATTTAGTTTCTTCACAATGGCCTTATCATCCTTGAGTGCTCCTTTAGCATCTCAATTGTCCAGTGGCCCCGCTGGTTGTTTAGTAGGCTTCCTGCTTCTGATGTACTTAAAAAAAAATTGCTGTTACTTTTTGAGTCTTTGGCTAACTGTTCCTCAAATTCTTTTTTGGCCTTCCTAATTGCATTTTTACACTTCATTTGCCAGTGTTTATGATCCTTTCTATTTTCTTCACTAGGATTTAACTTACACTTTTTAAAGGATGCCTTTTTGCTTCTCACTGCTTCTTTTACTTTGTTGTTTAGCCACGGTAGCTCTTTTTTGGTTCTCTTACTATGTTTTTTAATTTGGGGTATACATTTAAGTTGAGCCTCTATTATGGTGACCTATAAGACCTATTTTACCCCTCTATAATATACAGAAAATGATAGATCTGACTTAGCAGGTGCATGCAAACATCAATTACAGTAGTTTAGTACAAAGTTTTCTCAGGTTGAAGTCAAGTAGTCAGGACAAAGAATACTTTGAGCCTGCTCAAAGTTACTTCAGTGCAAATTACAGTGAAGTCGATGGAATTATACCAATATACAACCAGTGCACATGAGTTGGGCCCTTTTATAATCCTCCTGTAGTTGATGATAACCAGTGGAATCCTGGTTGTTGTTTTTTTACAAAAGTTCCCTAGGGCCAGATTCTGTTCCCATTGCTCACAAAGAAAGGTTCTCATACAAAAAGGCCCAAGCCTGCTTCTGTTGAAGTCAATGGGAGTTTACTATTAACTTCAGTCAGGATTTAGCCCACAGTTTTATATATATGCCTCATTCTGTTTTGTTCCAGATCAGTTAAAAATGTAGCATATTCCTTTTCACTTCTCTCTTGCTTCCTCATATTTTGGTGGAGTTTCCTCTCCCCATTCTCTGGTATTGGAAGCTAATGAGACCATTTTAGTCCTAATCTTAAGCAGTCCTTTTGGGGAATTTCCTGGGGTGCCAGATATTTGGCTCATGCTTTTTCTGTATCAGGTATGTTACTCTGCAAATATTTTATTGCTATCTGGACAGTTGAGTAAGTGAGATATTTCATAACTTGTTCCCCACCAACATGAAAATCTCATCAATAAATAAAATGCCTCTGAGCTGTTAAGATCAAGTGACCATGGTCTGATTAATATTTAAATCACGAGCTAATATCTTCTGTAGTGATTCACAAATTGCAATTCATGGTATGATTGGTGCTGGCTAGTTGCATGGTGCTGGCTCTCTCCCTTGTTTCCAGATGCTAAGTCATATTAAAAGAAGATAAAAATCCATTAGCTATTTTCTTAGCATTACTTTTTCATGTCATTATTGTCACAAAATTGTTGGGTTTTTGGGTGTTTTTTTTGGAGGGTGTGTGTGTGTATGTGGGTCCCCAAATGCAGAGTAACTGGTACGTGCAATCCTCAATGGGGTGTGGCTGGGTGACAAGACCGTCTCTTAATTATGGGACAGTCTGATCTCCTGTGTACATCAGCTGTTTTGAGAATGGTCCTTGACTTTGTGTGCAGGCTCAACAGTAAATTAAGGATGGGTTTTTTCAAAAGGGCCCTAGTGTAGTCAGGTGCCCAGACCCCTTTTGACTTTCTACCCCTCATTCGTCTCCACACTGCTAATAGTATTTCAGATGTACCTCCAAGGGCTTGGCTACACTTGCGAGTTAGAGCACATTAAAGCAGACCCGGGCGCCCTAGCTCACTACCCGTCCACATTGGCAAGGCACGTAGAGCGCTCTGACTTCACGGCTTGGTACTCCACCTCAGCGAGAAGATTAATGCTTGCTGCATCTTGGCTGAAACGCCCAGGTGTCAGTGTGAACGAGGTGTTGCATTACTGTGCTCTGATCAGCCTCCGGAAACGTCCCATAATCCCCTTAAGTCAAGTGGCCACTCTTGTCATTGTTTTTGAATTGCTGCAGGAATGAGGATATGCCCTTTGAAAGCGCCGTTTCTGACAGCCAGCTGCTTCTCTGCTCCGAGACAAAGCAACCATTAGTGTGGAATGCCATGTGAGAAAGAGAGAGAGAGAGAGGCGGGGAGGGGCGTTGGAGAGGGGTCTGCTGCTGTCTGAACTTACAAGACAGCATGCTGACATGCTCTTAGTCCCCCACATACACACAACACACTCCCTGTCACACTCCACCCCATTTGAAAAGCATGTTGCAGTCACTTGCATGCTGGGATAGCTGCCCACAATGCACCGCTGCAAGTGCCGCAAATGTGGCCACACCAGTGCACTTGAAGCTGTCAGTGTGGACAGACTGCAGCGCTTTCCCTATTGCGCTCTCTGAAGGCTGGTTTAACTCAAAGCGCTTTTACATCTGCAAGTGTAGCCATGTAGTTAAGTGCTAACTCTCTTTTTGCTCATTCGTTAGTCTCATTGACTTCAAATAAGTAAAGAGTGAATTAGCACTTCAGGATTTGGCTTGGTAATAGGAAAACTAAAGTTAGCCAAACTCTCCCTGTTGCTATCTAAGTTTTCCTTTTTGTCATATGCTGTTTTGTTCTCTGCTTTTCTTATTCTGGAGATTGCAGAGTACCCTTATTAGTCTTGCTAACACTACTCTGATTGATGTAGTGAATTTCTCTGGAGTTAATGGTATCTGTTCCTTCACATACAAATACAACAGTTACATACTTTTAATTTTGTCTTGCCAAATCAAGCCTATATTTTGAATTCATTACCATCCCCAGGAGTTAGTAATTTTTCTGCGCTACCTACAAATACCTGCTGTGTTGTAATTTTCTTGTCACACATGCTTGCAAGTCAAACGAATTTCAGTCACATTCTAATTTTATTTGTAATAGGCCTAAGTCCTAGCACATAGGGGAAGGCACATATTAATTTCTTGTTCTTTTCAACTTTATGCATCCCTTTTTAGATTTTTCATTTTTCTTGTTTGTATCTACTTTGATTATTTAAACAAAAAAAAAAAAGAGTAGAAAAAAACCAACTTGACAGAGGGGAAAAAAAAACCCCTTTAAAACAGCCTGTAAAAAGCTACAATGTTTTTCTATAAAGCTAATAACTATACAGTGGGGGAGGAGGGAGCGCATTTGTATCTTGTGATTACTTACAGAATACATTTTCTCTCTCCTGCTTACACTCCCTTGTTCACTGTTGCCTACTCGTGTTTTTTACATAGATACGAATCTACCAAATGCTCCAGGTTGGTCTGACCTAGCCATCTGGGTGGGGTACATTTGTACTGCGGCTGGGAGATGTAATTCCCAGCTTGGGTAGACATGCACACGTGACCTCCGCCCAAGCTAGTCTGTTTACAAATAGCAGTGTGACTGTGGTGGCCCAGGCAGTGGCATAGGCTAACCCCGCCCAAGTACAACCCTATCCGAGATCCTATGTGTTTATTTGGGTGGCTAGCCAGGAAAAACCCTTAGCTTTTAACTTAGAGATGGATAAAATCTTGGTCACCCTTAGTCATCAGTTGGAGGAAAGCCAGGGCCGGCTCTGGGCCCCAGCAAAACGAGCAGGTGCTTGGGGTGGCACAGTTCTAGGGGCGGCGTTCCGGCACCGGCCATGCCGCCCCTAGAAAGGTGCCCCCGGCCCCCCAGCTCGCCTCCGCCTGCTCCCCTGAGCACGCCACCGCTGCTCTGCTTCTCCCCCCGCCAGGCTTGCCCCGCGCGAAGCAGCAAGCCTGGGAGGGAGGGAAGGAGGAGAAGCGGAGCGGCGGCATGTTCAGGGGAGCATGTTCAGGGGGCATTTTAGTGGTGCCCTCCATCCTAAATTGAGCTGGATGCCAGACGGCTAATTCTGAAGGTGTGGTCCAATACGATACAGACAAATTGACACAGCTTCTTTAAGGAGATGTGTGCCTCTCCAATCTATTAAAATTCTTTGGGGACCTCAACAAAAGAGTGGATAAAGGAGAATTGGTAGATTTAATTGTTTGGACTTTAAGTGAGCACTTGGCAAATTCCTCACAAGGGGCCACTACGGAAAGTAGTCTAGGGTGACAGATACAATTTCTGTCATGGATCAGAAATTGCTTGAGAGAGAGAAAACAGAGGGACTGAATCATGATATTCATGCAGCCAGTATGAAAGAATAAGTGGCCTCACGTTCAGAAATACACGGTTTATGTGGTGCAAGGAGTCCTTCCTGATACCACAATGTATTTATTATTAATATAGAACAAAAGCAATGTCAGGAAACATCCCAATAATATTTGTATTTGTTTTAACAGAAGGTTTGATTTCAGGTTTTTATTATTTAGATAGGACCATTAATGCACACGGTTATTTACTGATGTAGAAATAAAAGATACATGGAAGTGACGTTCCTGCTCCGAAGAATTTACTGTCTAAAATCAGTCTAGCAACTGTTATGTGTTTAAGAATATTTCTCCTTCTTTTTAGTGGTCAACCCATTCCCAGGGTGGAGTACACAGCTGAAGAAATTAAAACTTGGGGGACAGTATTCAGGGAACTCACAAAACTCTATCCCACTCATGCTTGTCGTGAATATTTAAAAAACTTCCCTTTGCTGACCAAGTACTGTGGTTATAGAGAGGATAACGTACCCCAACTGGAAGATGTTTCTATTTTTCTTAAAGGTAAGGTTCATGTTTGATTTTTGAATAGCCATGATGTCATGGAAAAATGTTGTCTTCTCTTAGGACCTGGTCCAAATTTCATTGATGTCCGTGGATTTTAGATCAGGCCATTAGTCAACACGCACGCACTCATTGCAATGTTTTCCACAGGAAAGAAATTGTTGGGGTGAGTGATAGTTGTTTTAATAGGAATGTAGGAAGTTCAGAAAGGTGGCTAGGTAGCACGCCTAAATCAGTTTGCACGCTACACATCCTATAAAATTATATTGGAGGTAGAGGAAGGTCTTGTGGTGTGACACGGGTGGCGAGCACAGATAGCTGTGCTGTTGTAATGAACACACTGAAGGAATGCTGCTTCTCATGTAGCTCCTCCTAGTGGGGAGGAAGAATGAAATGTTGAGATAGTAGAATTTAAAGATGACTTCAGGCATCCTCGTTCATTACAATATCTGTATCTATACCAAGGGTTGCAGATGGTGGGAATGCATTTATCCAGATGTGTTCGAATATTCCCAAATGAACTTTGCAGGATTCCAGTACAATTTTGAAGTTCTGGTTTTGGAGTGACAGACCCATTTTATATACACTTATCAAGGTCCCAGCGCTGCAATGAGCTCCATGTGAACAGGGCCCCATAAAGGTGCAGAGGTTCTCCTTCAGGGAATTTCCTTGAATGATCAAGGCCTAAATGATTATTTGCTTTTGAAAAAGCCCTTCTTCCCCATCTCTGATGAAAACATGCCTTGTATGAAAGGAGAAGATGCAGATGTTGAGCCCTCTAGTGGCTTGCCCTCAAGGTTCAGAGCAGTCTGTCAGTTCTAATTCTTTCATTGTCCATTCCCTTCAAAGATATCTTGAGAACTTCAGGGGCAGGAACATACTGCTGTCTCTTGCAGCAATCCTGGGAGCTCAAGTGTATAATATCCTACAAATGTTTATAAAACAAAAATCTTTTGTGCTATAAGTGCCGTCCAAAAAAGGTAAGGAAGAGTGGTGTCCTAAATGTATATGGAAGAATTTTAACTTAAAATAAATACACTGTTTGGTATGAAAGAATAACTGTACCCATTTCCTTCTTCCCTGCTACATGCTTACCTCTTTTTTATGGTCACCAGCATTCAGCAACAATTGGCTCATCGCTTTTTGAGTTTGGTCATATCTTCCTAAGTCACGAATATATTGTTCTCTTGGTCTGAGGGAATGGTGAATCATGATTCTTTTTTTCTTAATGAGAAGCTAAAAACAGCAACAGAGCTACAGAAATACACTTTCAGACCAGTCAAAGCAGCCACAATTTTTGTGGAAACTGAACTTGGAATATTTTTCCGTAAACACCTTGAAAACAGCCACTAATGAGTAGAGAGAGAACTTGGGAAAGAACTGGCCTGTTCAAAGTCACTGTGAGTTTGAAATAACTCCCCTGTAGGACTAATCTGACAAAGGAATGCATTATTAAATGTAAAAATGAGCATCTGATATATTCATGTCACCACATGTTTAAATAATTTATAAGATAGTACTTTAAATGTATGCTTTTTTTTATATAGTTTAATTTCAGTAAAGGTGATTTACATCATATTTCACAGAATTCAGAATTGGAAACTTTTATATTGTTCCTGTTTGGTGCCATACATAAAAACAGATATTTCATGATGTTCTTACTCACTGTAGACTTGACTTCTTTTCTAGTAAAAGTTCTTAAGTCATGAATTACTTCAAGCTGTTTTAATTAAGGGTATTTTAGCAGTGCAAGATGGGTGCAAATAGTATAGCATTTTTGGCCAAGGTTTTCAGTGTCTTGTTTCGGACAGAATAAATAACTACAAATCCTTGCTTGCTCTCAGGTGTTGATGTATCCAATTTCGTCTTTTCACTGTCTCTTCCACTTTAGAAAGGTCTGGCTTCACGGTGAGACCAGTTGCTGGATATCTATCTCCTCGAGATTTTTTAGCAGGATTAGCCTATAGAGTTTTTCACTGCACTCAATATGTACGGCATGGCTCTGACCCTCTCTACACGCCAGAACCGTAAGTATACCTTGTCCTATTCATTTGTTATTAAAATCAGCTATAACTATAACTTAATTTTCTAAATTTTTTATGTTGATTCAGCCCTTTCAACAATCCACTTCTTTTCCTAGACTCCAGTGGAGAACCTTTGCACAAAGCATGAAATCTTTTCTCTGGTGGAGTCAATGGCAGAACTCTGACTGACATAAGGGGAGTGAGAATTTCACCCAAAGTTGGGGGTTTTTTTTAACGTGGGCTTTGTGATAGGTCTGAGGATTTGGCATCTGTTGTTTGTAGGGCTGGTTGAATTTTTTCCTGTCTCAGCTGTGTAATAAATTTGGGTTTTCAACTAAATACATTTTTTCGTCAAAGCATCTGCAGAAAATGTCAGATTTATTTGGGCATAAGCTTTCATGGGTAAAACACCACTTCTTCAGATGCAGGACAGTGGCCATGGAAGTTGGAATCTGCTAAGGAGTGTGTAACAACTCACCTGCCGAATCAACTAGCCCTGAAAATGGATGGCGCTGGAGCGTTGGGCCCATACCCGGCCGTTGCCGGCTCTCAAACTATGACTCCAATGAGGCACCACACCAGCATTTTCAAATTGAAATGTTTGGGTTTTAGATGAAAACTGAAAACTCTTAATATCCTTAAAAAAATTCCAAATAGCTCCTCTAGGAGATTTTTTTTTTTTTTTTTGGTATTGAATGTTCTATGCAAGTAAATAATAGAATAGTAATTCCATCAAGAGACATTGCTGACTGCATAAACCATAAGGGCCATGTTTGAGCAGTTTACCAATTATCCGATATCTAGCATGAAATGATAGCCTTTCTTTATTCAGTATGTACCATTTTGGTGTATTTTATTTTTGTAAAGTATATGGCAACAAAAACCAAAGCCAAAGCTTACACAAATGAGTTATTGGTTTCAGAGTAGCAGCCGGGTTAGTCTGTATTCGCAAAAAGAAAAGGAGTACTAGTGGCACCTTAGAGACTAATCAATTTATTTGAGCATAAATGCATCCAATGAAGTGAGCTGTAGCTCACAAAAGCTTATGCTCAAATAAATTGGTTAGTCCCTAAGGTGCCACAAGTACTCCTTTTCTTTTTACAAATGAGTTAATATCTGCGGCCCTAATCCTGCAAACACTTAAGCCCATGCATAACTTTGCTCACAAGAGCAGATCCATTGAAGCCCTGGGAAAACATCTTAAGATATAAATCCAATAACCTAGCTGCATTTTTAAAATTTATTTTACAGTTAAAAGCTATATCTAAAAATAATCTAATGTACCATCATGGTGGGAATCACCAGGTGGCACTGTTACACATCACGCTAGAAGTTCTCTTTCTTATGGTGGGAGCTTTGTACACCATTTGAAGAAATGATGGATTGGTAGTTTTGTAATGCATTATCTTTTGGGGGAAGCTGTGGCAAGCATCAAAGGAGAGTCAGTTCTTGAGGCAGAGCTGCTGCAAAGAAACTGAGCGCTGGTGTTTTGGCTGAGATTCCTGAAAAAGGGGATTAATTGCATGCTGTTTGACCACCTCTGTGTATATAGGGCATGTATACACTGTTGCGCAGTTCAGACTATGGGGGGTCATGAATATCAGGGCACACCAAAGTGCTCTGCTGTAACTCCCCCATATACCTACTGTGGGTGTGAACTGAAAGGTTCCTACTCTGCATTAATATAATCCTGTGTGAAGAAGACTACGTTAATGAGAACTAGGAACCTTTCAGTTTTCACCTTCAGCATGTGTACCAGGGGAGTTACAGTGCATCAGTTTGGTGCACACTGCTATTCACGCCCCCCATAGTCCAAACTGCAGGGTAGTGTAGACGAACCCATAGCATAAATAAATAAACTGCTCTAAGAAAATACTCGACTCTGCTACACTGATCTTTCCAATGGGGAGACAACCTGCCAAGCCCCAAAATCTGCTAACACTCAGCAGAGGAGGGATGATATTTATGAAGTAAAAACAATTGGAGTATATTCTTAGCCAGTGCAAGGAGATTTATGGAGATTTATCCCAGTAAGTGCAAAGGCCTTGAGACAGCAAACACTTTAAGCATGTGTGTAACTTTGCTCACATGAGCTGTCTCTTTGGCTACTATATTTATGGTATCAATGCTTAGTTTGATACAGGCTCCGAACTGTGTAGCAAGTCTTAGAAATTAGGTCGTAATATGTAATAACTAGGGTGGCCAGATGGAAAGTCTGGTCAAAAAGGGGACCAGATCAACTGACCGGACACCCAAAGTCGGTAACTGCCAGCAGGGGAGGTGGGGAGGCACCAGGTCATCACTCGTGCCAGCCCTGTCTCAGACGGGGCAGCCCCCTACCTGCATCAGGCAACTGCAGCTCCCAGCCCCAGCTCTGCAGGCGAGTCCCTCCCGACCCATGCAGAGAGGAGGGGGAAAGCAGTGAGTGATGGAGGAAGGGGGGAAAGAGGAGCAAACGGGGGGTGGGTCCTCAGGGGGTAGGGCAGGAGCGGGGCCTCAGGAAAAGAGGGAGGTCAGTGGGTGAGACCTGGGCAGGAAGAGACAGGGCAGGGGCGGGTCTTCAGGGGGAAGAGGAGGTTTTGGCATTCCTGCTCGAGTGTCCGGTTTTTAAATATTACAAAGTTGGCAACCCTAATAATAACAGAAATTCTTATGAAAAACTACCCATTCATGGTGTCCTAAGAGTCACTGTAGTAATTCTAGTGAAATTAAAATTATTACTTTTGTTTCTGAATTTAATGGGAAATCCTTATTACCTTGATGACTCCAAGCATTAGACCTATATAAATTATATAGGTACAGTACTAGCATTTGAAACACTGATAAGAAGCTAATTATAAAAAGGAACTTTATTCTTTTTATGCAGATCTTTGTTCTAAAATAATAAAATTTCAGAAAAATGAAGAGCAAAAAATGATAAATACCTTGTTAACGTTGTCTGATTTTTCATAAGATTTTGCACACAGCAGATACTCTCAGAAACTGAGGATGAAATTCTGGCTCCATTAAAGTCAATGACAAAACTCATATTGACTCCAATGGGGAGAGGATTTCACCCTTAATATTCACCCTTTTGCAGTACAATAATTGCAGTGCCCTGCTCTCTCTCATTTGATGTATGGAAACATATTGTGGTTGGTTGCAGGTGTCTGAGGCTGTGAATGTTGCATATGAATACGATCAACCTGATGAAATGACTCCTATTGATTTTAAAAAAAGAAAAGGAGGAACTTGTGGCACCTTAGAGACTAACACATTTATTTGAGCATAAGGTTTCATGATCAGGCTTCCCACCCACACTGTAGAGCCAGATGGAAATTAGGGAATTCACTTTGCTTGATTTTTGATTTTTATCATCACTATCTGCATTTTAAAACATTTTCTTTCCTGGTTTTATGATATTTCTACTACCTTCATAGAACTATATGGATTTCCTCTGCTGGCCAATTTGCTCCTACAAAAATCTTTCACAGTGAAAACTATTACTGAAATCTTTTCCTCTCAATGTGTATGAATAAATTAAAGCCACTTAATTATTTTTCAAATAGCACAAAACAAAAGAATTGAGTCTGGTAGTTAAGAAAAGAGTTATATTGTTTAGACTATCTCTAAAGGACCAGACTTGCTGGGAAATCTATGAGACTGTTATGACAATTCCAAACATCGGTATATGATTCTGCTTGCAGGGTACTGTTTTGTTTTGGTTTTTTTAAAGGCAACTCTCTGTAACAGCACATGTAAAAAAAAAAATTTTTTTTCCCACAGAGAAATATATAAGCCAAAAGTGGGGTGGTTGCTAATGTAGCAAATTGGATAGGGCAAGATTATGTCTACCCTTTTGTGGGTTTGCAAGGATGTAAAGGGTGCAAACAGCCTCTCATCAGACCTGTTGCCATGTGCATGGCTAGTCCTTGTGCAGGGCTAGTCTTTGTATTCTCTTGTAGTATAGACAACAGTATTAGCTTCTCCAGTGTGGGTGGAGAGGGCTGGAAAGGGGTCAAAGTTCTGCACTGGCTGGCCAAGCTAGACTGGTATGTTGGGGACAGGGCTAGACTTGTGCTGTTTTCTGACATCAGTGACCCCTTGGCACAACAGTATCACTATGGGCTTCTGCTCCTCACAGGCCTTGGGTCTTTGGTACAGTCCACAGACCTTCAGTATGGATCTTGGCTTGGCTTGGCATGGCATGGCATAGCCCTCAATGTATTAGGATCTCTGGTCAGCCTTCAGAACCCTCATGAATCAGTTCATCTGTGTCTCAATGCATCATTGAAATGGAGCAGCCCTTGGCTCATCAGACGAGGTCTCAGTAGGCCTTTGATACTTTAGAGACTTGAGGCATCAGAGCTTTTGTGTCTGTCAGGCCCTTGGTAACTTTGGTGGTGTCCTTCCCCAGTACCTTAGAGAGGCCCTAGGTGAGTCGTCATTATTCTGAAGCCTTATAACCTTGACAAATTAATGCCTCAGGCCATCAGCACATGAGGCCTCTGTGCATAGTTATCTCTGAGCAAAAAAGGCCTTAGTAGGTCCTTGATGTGGCAGTAACTCAGTGTCTCACATTGCATTGGGATGCTAGCCCCACGGTTGATGCCCTTGCCCTCAGCACATTAAGATCTTCTTCCATAATAGCCTCAGCCTGTCACCACCATGAAGTGGAGCTCAGCACAGCTCTGTATGCTCAGAATGGTCCTCATGCGTCTACGGAGTCTTGGCACTTCAGTGCCTATGTCGGGACACATCAGCACTTCAGAATAACCCCAACATCTCTATTAAGAGTTAGTACTTTGGGGCTTTAGAGAGCTCCGGGTGCTTAAGCTGTTCAACTATTTTGGCTTGGCATTTTGATAGGGTGGCCGTATTTCCCTATGCTGAATACGGGACACCTGGTAAAATCACTCGTATTCAAGTGAGTTCAATGGCAATCAATCGTACAAACATTTAAATTAACATCAAGTTGACTGAGCCTCTCTTAAAAAGAAATAATGTGTAGTTGGATTCTTTTTATTTACCTTCTTATCTTTAAGGCTTTAGGATTCACATAGGGAGAGGTGACACATGCACACCCATACCCCTCTCTCACACGGGTGGTGACCAATCAACCTGACTCTCCCTATCTGGCGCTGTCCATCCTCCGTGCCTGGCTGGGCCCCCGGGATAGACCCACCTCTCCTGGTACCTGGCACCATGTCTTCTCGAGGCAACACGTGGAGGGGGGGCACATGCGGTCACATGCCCCCCTCCCCAGATTTCTGCCAGGATTCACATCAGAATGTGGCCAGCAGCAGCCTTTCGGCACTGTGTGGGAGGGGAGGGAAGGGAAGGGAAGGGAGCTGCTTCCAGCCACAGGGGAGGAGGAGGGGGAAGGGATGACCTGGCCTGTGTCTTTGCAGAGCTCATCTCTTTCCCCACCACTTCCTAAGGGAAGCAGCTTGTCCCTTCCTGCCCGCACACTGTCGAAAGGCAGCTAACACCTCCAGGCTGCTGCTGGCCACCGACTTAACCCAGCTGCCTCCTGTCTCTTGGCTACAGTGTGGGCAGGAAGGGGTTAATCCCTTAGGATGCATTGTGCACCAGAGCCCAGGGAACCTCACTGCAGGGGCTTCAATGAACCCCAGAGAAAGGTGGCTCAGCAGAGGAGGGTGCCTAGGGGCCAGAGCAGCCCCACGCTCTCAGGGGGCAGGACCTGGGTGTGTGGGGGGGGGGGGTGAAGAGGGCACTAAGCCCTTACCTAGGGGGCTGCTGTGGAGCCTGCAGGTTCGCAGTGTGAACAGGCTGGAAATAGTTTCCCCTCCCCCATGACTCCAGAGCTTAGCTGAGGGGTGAAGAGGCTTCTCTGGGCCAGTGCTGTGTGGAGCTTTGACCCATGCAGGACTCAGCTCCTCCTTGCCAGCGCCCCAGGCTGGAGGGTCTTGGGGTTTCCTGGGGTGCCAGCCCAGCCAGAGGCAGTGGGGGGAAGGAGCGGGCCGGCCGGGCTGCTAGTGAGCTGAGCATTCTGACCAAGGGCTGGTTCACTGCACAGCGCTGGAAGTGGGATGGGCCCCGCTGTGGGGCGATGTGGAGGAGCAGTGGGGCTGGCGGGGGGTGGCGGGGTGTGTGTGAAGAGGCAAAGCAGGGAGAGGAAAGCAAGAGGGGGAGCACATCAGGAGAGCTGACACGTAACTGGCCACCACTCACCAACTACCACAGCATGCAGCCTGTGCCAGCTGGAAACGGGACGGGGGGCAGGGCCCTGCTAGCCAAGAGCCAGCACGCAGCATGGGCTGTGCTAAAGGACCAGCAGGGGGAGCGGCTGGCCCTGCGCTCTGAATCTTTTCCCCTCCACCAGCCTTGCACTTCCCCCCCATTGTCAGCTATTGGACCCCCCCCCCCACGCTTCTGGCTGGAGAGCAGGGATCCAGCCAGCAGCAGGACCCACCAGAACTGATGGGGGTGGGAACAGAAAATACGAGACAATTTGCCCGTTTTTAAGAAAACGTTGGCACACCTGCAGGAGGGCTTAAATACGGGACTGCCCCGTTAAAAATGGGATTCTGCTCACCCTATATTTTGATGCCTCAGCATGGCCACAGCCATAGGCACCGACTTCCCCTCTTTCATGTGGGTGCTTGACCCCCCTTCCAGCCCTGGCCCTGCCCCCACTCCACCCCTTCCATGAGGCCCCGCCTCTTCCCACCCCCATTCCAATCCTTTCCCCAAAGTTCCTGCCCCAACTCTACCTCCTCCCTGCCAATAGTCCAACTCCTTCCCCAAGTCTCTGCCCTGGCCCTGCTTCCTCCCCTGAGTTGCGCCATGTTCGTGCTCCTCCCCCCACCCCAAACAGCTGTTTGGCGGCCGGACGGGAAGGTAGATGGAGGAGCAGGGATGCGGCGCGCTTGGGGGGGAGGAGGAGGTGGGGCAGCGGGGAGGAGAGCTAATTTTTTCCCTGTGGGTGCTCCAGCCCTGGAGTCGGCGCCTATGACCACAGCCCCCCTGCCAAGGATTGGTACCTCACAGCTTCAGAATGAGCAGGCATTGCTTTTGGGCTCTGCTTCACTGGCACCTTTGAGAGATTATGATGATTTGGAGCCTTCTTTAAGGCATAGCACTTTGACCCCTAGATGGAATTAGTTCAGCACTTACTTTGGGACACAATGCTTCAGCAAATGGTTGCATCACCTCTATTGGGTTGCATCGGTGCATCCTTTGCAGGCAGTTTGCATTAGTTGAGGGGGAAAAATGGGTGCCGGGTGACCTTCTAGGGAGCTTAGCACTGAAGTCCTTCTTTTCAATAAGAGGTACTGTGGGATATTGTTTTCCTTCTGAAGCGCTCTCTCCTGGACATTGAGTTTCAGAGATTCCTGTTGGGTCTGTCCATTTGTGCCTCTGGCTGTTTTCATGGCCTCCCCCTGGATCTGATAGTCTGTTCCTGACTCTAGAAATAGTAAGGGTCTTGATCCTGATGGTTGCTTCTGTGTATTCCATTACCTCTTCCATCCCTCATTGTTCGCTTGTTCATGCTGCAGCTGTCTTCTGGGAAATGAGGTGGTCAGACTTTGGTGCTTTAATCATGCTGACCTGGGATATCGTAGGAAACAGAGGGAGATTAGGATTGCTAAAGAAGTGAATGTTCTGCCATTGGGGAAGCATGAGTAACTGTGCATCTCAGACCTGGAATTCTCTTCATTGTGTATCTCTGCTTTACCTCATGTTTACATTAGGGTAACAACTCTTCCAATGTCTCCTACTGCTTTTGGTCAGCTATATCATATGTGTTTTGTATTTGTAGAGGAGAAATGGTGGGCTGTCATTGTGGACTGAGTGCATCCATATTCCCTGCATAGAGTTCACCTGACCCGGTGGTAATCTAGAAATCAGATTAGTTCATGTTCAGCTCCCCAATTTGCCAGTTTCTTCTGCAGAGATTGCTGTAGTGCTCAGAAGAAAGTAACTTTTCAAGGCAATACTCAGTGCAAGGCTTTTCTGGAACATTGTTCAGTTGGCCAGGAGACATCACTAGTCTGGTTTTGCGAGCAGTGAATGCTCAGACCAGGCTATGAATGTTGGGGATTAAAGCTGCAACTATATTCGTAATATCCCTGGCATATTTTCCTGTTATCATAGGAAAGTGTATACAGATAAAATAGACATAAGGAAAGTGAGATTGCCTAATTCTTTCGTATCATATAACTAGCCAGGCATGTACGTGGATAGCATTATGTAACTAGAGACCTATGATTGTCTCACTAGGAGCAACAGTGAGTGGGGCAGTGTGAATACAGCTTGTCTAGCCAATACTGCGTTACACTGTTATGACTGAGGACATCTGGGATAACAGGCCACAAAATGCAACTGAATCAGTGAACTCTTGGGGTGGAGGTGCGGCGGGGGGGAGGGGAGAGAGTAACAAAAATGTTAACGTTATTTTGTGTGAAAGCAGGAACTACTTTCTACCTAGGGACAGACACCACATATTTCTGAGTGAAGAATAGTGCTTATGAATAGGAGCCTTTAAATTAAATAGAGAGTTGTTTTTTCTTTTTGTGATTTATCTGAAATGTCAGATTCTGTGTCATTCAGCACAAAACATACCTTATAAAAGACAAATGGGATGATTTTGGATAGAAAATAAAAACCTGACGTTCTCTCACTGCCTTTAAAACATTTCTTTACAGCTACACTAAAAAAAGAAACCTTTTTAAAGAGACAAAAGGAAAGGAAATGTCAGATTAGATTTTAAATCGAACTTTACTACACCAGGTCCATTATTTTGTTGGAAACAAATACACAGTTATGAGAATGTTCAGTATAAGAGCTTTTTTAGATGCTGTACATACTCTCTTTATTTGTGAATATGTGACTGCGTTTTGTGGTGACTAATATTGTGCTTCCAGTTGTGGACTGCAAAAGATCCATGGCTGAGCAGATACCAAGCTTTTTTGAAACGGGCTAGATTCTCTGCTTTGGCTAAGCTGTGCTCCGTGCAAAACTGAAGAAGGGCGCAAAAGTGTCTTTAAGCCCCTAATCCTAGAGCCAACCCAGTGCCAGTACATTTCCCATCACAAAACAGAGCAGCCTGAAGCTATTTCAGCAGCTGAGGATCATCTAGGTGCAGGGACCTCCTGTGCAGCAGCTGAGACAGGAGGTGCGGTGGGAGCTGTGATGGCAGTTCTGTACCACCTGAAGATTCCCTAACTGTGGGGAATCCTCAAATGGCCAGTTAAGATAGGTTTATGCCACTAGTGGCACAAAGCAGGCTGCAGATCTGGCCCATTATGTTTATGGTCTAAACTTCAATACGGGATCTCGGGGGGGGGCGGGGGGGATGTTCAATCACTTGTGCCCAGCAAGAGGATACAAACAGAAACTGGACAATTTCACAACGATATTTTTCAACCTCAGATAACAAAACACAGTGCTCGAGAGCTTGAAACCAAGAGAGTTGAGACTTCTTTTATTTTTGTAGTGCCAGGTTCACTCCACTTGGAGAGAAATGGTGAAAATTGTATCAGTGAGTGGGCTTGATTTTCTTTTCTTTTGGGCAGTTAGGTCTTTGCTGCCCTCTTGGCCGAGTTACACAGTGCTCAGACCCTTACTGACAACTATATAACGATTGGTGAGGTTAAGGGGCAAGTGGGGATAATCGACACTTAAATTTTAAACTCTTTGGGGCGGGGTATGTCTTTTCTCTGTTTGTACAGTGCCTAGCACAATGGGGACCTGGTCCATGACTGGGGCTCTGAGGTGCGATGGTAATATAATGAATAACGTAGTCAATTTATTTGTAAAAGCAAATGCATTCATCTATATAGAGTTGTATACATTTGAGTGTGTTGGTACTGCAATAGAAATATTTAACTGTAAAATATTAATGGTACATATACATTTGAGGGGCAGTAACTGTGCATAGAATGGCTTGTATCAAACTGCTCTCAGTGATAATATATTAGCTAATGCTATTTCTATATGTGTAACATTCTCTTATCCTTCTAATTCCTGTCAGAGATACGTGCCATGAACTCCTGGGGCATGTGCCTCTACTTGCTGATCCCAAGTTTGCCCAGTTTTCACAAGAAATAGGACTGGCCTCACTGGGAGCATCTGATGAAGAAGTTCAGAAACTAGCTACTGTGAGTCAATCGCTGCATCTTTTCCCTGACTTATGTTTCTCTTTGGTTACTAAAATGAAGAGTTGTCTAATGGCTTCTAAAATGTGTTCTTCAGTTTTCAGATGATGACTGTGGTATTACAATTACAAGGCCTTATATGGCTCCTATTGAAGTCACTGATATTTTTCCATTGTCTTTAATAGGAGTGGGAACAAGCATATGGTCACTGGATGCTTTGTAACACTAATATTTCTATATTGTACCACCTAATCTCAACGTTTAGTTAACATTGATTATTCCTGTTCCAGGTTCTGGAAACAAAGCAACTAAGACATTTTTAGGGAAAATGTCTTCCTTTGTTTGTGCGTGCAGCTCTAAGTTCTCCTAAATGGGAGCTGTCTGTATATGGGAGCTGATGTGGCCCTTAGTGGCACCACTGTCTGTCTCCCTCTTTCTGATCTGTTTTGAAGGTGTGCAATATAATATAGTATATGATGGACTAATGAATTTAGAATGAATGTGTTTAGCTGATACTCCCCCTAGGGCATGTCTAATAACGAGATGATTTGATACATTTTATAGTTTGGTTTTAATTTATTGTACCCTTCATTTTCTATCCTTATAAAACAAATACTATAAATTTTGTAAACCACATTCTTCAGATAACTCAACAAACATGAATATTTCCAATATCTAAAAATTCCATATGCAGTTGAACCCACAAGAGAACTTTTAAATAGGCAGAACGTAAATGCCCAAGTTAGAATTTAGCCAGACAACTGGAAATAACACCTGCATTCCTGTGAGATATGTAATGGGATTTTAATGGCCACAAAAGATCAGGACTTTGGCTTTAATCCTCTTGTGAAAGATGACACGTGAGGGGGAAGAGAGCCTAGTGAATCACCAATACCATTTAGCAATCATTGCCTCTTTAGAAGCTGTCAGTCCTTCAACGTTTATGGAGAGAACAGATAGCACTAGTCTCAAGGAGGACTCTTGGTGTCCAGGCTTGGATGCAAGTTCTGGTCATTGATGTCTTCCTTTTGTTTTGTAGCATCACAGTAATAAGAAATGGGAAAGTGGTAGTACGATATAACACCAATATTGAGTCAACTGAAGTCACAACAAAGTTTTCTTGCCATCGTTAAACTCCTAAGATTGTCACCAAGGGCTCAGTTATGACAAACAAGAATAAAGAACGAATCTGCAGATGATGTGCTCCGGCTCCCACTAGTTGAGTGCATATCACCCAGTGCAGATCACCCCTTGATTATATGGTGTTGCCTTAATCGACTCCACACTAGAGTTGGCCAGTCTAGAGGCTTGATCATTAAGTGAGGCTACATCAATACCTAAGACTGTGGCAGAGAGCCTCAAAATATGAACCATTTCCTCTGATACCAGCTGCTTGAACAAGAATGCTCTTCCAGTGACATGCCATAGTGCCATGATCGAGTAGTCGCATCTGTACAGGTGTGGTGGGAAGCAGTATGAGGACACAGCAACAAGAAGACCAATACCACACTCTGCAGCTCCTAAAATTTGCTTTGTGATCTCCCATACAGGGAAAAATCTTTCACACACACGTTAATAACATGTAGGATCAGGATGTGGGAGTCTACATGAGGGCAGGTGAAAAGAATAGGGTCTTTTACCACTTCTCAGCAGTTAGCATGTGGGGGGGGCAGGCAAAGGGAACAGCTTTAATTTTATCCATTAAATGGCATCCAAGTTGCTATTAATTGACTTTTACAACAACATTTTATGTTTAACCAGGGATGGAAATGAGATATGAAAACAAAATGAGCTGCAGACAATCAGCCAAAGATCTAAGAAAACAGAATGAGATTCCAGCTAGGCAGCTTCAAAGTAAATACTGAAACAGATGAACTGACCTAGAGCATGCATACTAATGTGCCTAGAGTAACGTGCTGAAGCAAGTAACCCATTATCATGACCTGTTTCAAAAGATAATGAGATTAACAACTGAGACATCACTGAGAAGGAGAATGGCTTTAGGAAGAGAGAAAAAAAACTCAGGAATTCAGACCAGAAATGGGGAAGTTTATTACAGGTGATTTCCTAATAGGTGTTTCCATGAACTTAAAGTGAGGTTCCGCTCTGAAAAGCAACTGTGTAAAAATGGCACCTTCTTACTCAGCAGATCTACTCTGTGTGTGTATTACAGGCAAAAATAAGTTTGATTTTTTTTTAACTCCCATTCATCCTGCAGCACGAACACAACTGAGAGAATGTGAGTAGGATTCTATTCCTTGTACATAAACGGAATCGCTCACTAAGTTCCAGTTAGTTACTCACCCGTGCATGCCCATTAAAGTCAGTGACACTGCACTGGTGTGACTGAGAGCATATTTTAAAGACTTATGTTTTATAGGTGTCAGTGTGAAAATGACAGGTGTCGGAGTAGCAGCCGTATTAATCTGTATTTGCAAAAAGAAAAGGAGTACTTGTGGCACCTTAGAGTAACAAATTTATTTGAGCATAAGCTTTCGTGAGCTACAGCTCACTTCATCGGATGCATTCAGTGGTTTCTCTGTTGAACCTTTATTAGTGGTGGTGCTGCATGAGAAGGCAAGAACTCAGCTTAACTCTCAGGTGATATTTGAAGCTCTGGCTGCTAGAAAAAGCCTCTTTATCTGTAAGCTGAGCATATTTGTGTTATGAATCCTTGAGAGAAAATAAATATCGAAAGAGGCCCACAAGGTCATTTTTTACAGTAATTTTTCAGAGTGGATTTTCTCTTTAAGAAGTTCTGGGGAGGGAGGAAACCAATACATTTTCCGCAAAGAGAGAAGCAGTGTAGAAAGCAAGTGGCTAACACACAAAGCACCGTAAAAATACAAACCACTAAAACAGACTATTTTACTGCTTGGAGCACTGTGGTTAGTTTCATGTTTCCAGTTTTCTGACCTAATTTTACTTTTATTTTTACACACACAGTCTCACACTCTCTCTCTCTATTTTGGATGGAAAGTGTTAACTGTTAGTATTCCAAAGCAGGAATAGTGCATACAGATATTGCCTCCCCTTTTCCCCAGGTTTGTCAACAAATCTGTCTAGTTAAGGGCATGGCCATTAGAGACTAAGTGACACCATTAAACTCTTTCCTGTTGTCTCTTACTTGAAGCTGCATTTAAACCTTGAAGTCTCCAGAGGTGAAAATTGGTGTCCCCTTTCTCTCTTCCTTTGTAATATTTATTTTAACATTTTGATAGTAGAGCATAGTGGAAACCAAGCAATTTATCCTGTTTTTGCTGGTCTGTGTACAGAAAACTTCTGCAATGAATTGCTTCTGAAACTGGAGGAATTTGAATGTGATGAGGTTTCATAAATTAATTTCAAGCTTGTTGTTATAAATGTAAATGATTTACTCTTCACTGAACAATAAATGAGGCCAGTGATGTAGTCAGTCTTTTTAAAGCAGACTATTTGTCTATATATGTGTGTTATATACATGTATATACAAAATACTGTATGTATGCATATTAAAAAATGAACATTCAGAAATCTCTTAGTAAGGGTAAACTAAGTGGTCCGTTGGGTTAGTCCATTTGCTTTTCCTCATTGAAGATCAATATTATTTGAATTTGTTGGCTTCATCCTAGCTCTTTTGTCCAGACTGAACAGGAGGCACCTAATTCAGGACAATTGCCCATTGTATCAGCTAAGGAGATAACCAGAACAAGAAAAATGGGGCTGTTGAAGATAAGGACTGAGTTGCCTTGTAACTGCTCTTTCGGTGGGCTTGCATAGTGTCTGCCTGAAGTATGTCTGCCTGTAGGTGGAGCTGGCATGTTACCTCAATTTTGGAGGATTCTCATTCATTCTGAGTTTTAAGAGAGGGTTAAAAGCTGGGCAGCTGTCTCTTTCATTATGAAACAATTAATTCAATGAACTAAAATTCCCATAGGCCTGTGGGACTGCTGCAGCCTTCAAAAAACTCCACTGATCAATGAAAGCAAGCTCCTCTGAAATTTTTTTTGCTAGGGATGAGCACAGTAAAAATGTACAACACAATGAATAAGTGAAGTTGTTTCTTATAGAGATCTTGCTTCCACAAACACCTGTAAATAGTGAAACTGGGAGTTGCAAGAAGAGTTTGAAGTAAATATGACTCAAAACCTACTCCTCTGCCAAACAAAATTTGACAGGCTCAGATGAGAAACCCATAATGAGCCAACTTGATAAAGGCTAGAGAGCGTGATTCTAGATACTTGGACAAAAGGAAAGGCCCAAGCACCTCCAATGATAAAAACTTATTAGGACAGTAGAGAGGAAACTGCCACACATGATGGGATACATTGCATCGGACATGGTATCATACTACACAGCATGAGGCTGAAAATGCTAAGCATGATCCACAATACCTGTCTGGTTTAGAAGTACAAGAACACACCTGAGCTATTCTGTTCTGGCCAGGCATAAATGCTTCCAACTGGATTTATTTGGAAATGTATCCCAATGTAAAATCTGCAATAGATATAAGAAATGGAACACAAAAGAACTCCTGAAACCACATGAGATTCCCAGTCACCCCAAGAGTTGCACAGATCTCTTTGAATTAAAAGAGAAAGATAACCCCTTATGAGTGGGTTACTTCTCTTGTTCTCTAAAGTGAGCCGTGGCACAGCACATGGAGTAGCAATCTAATCGCACATTGCAATGTGCAGGTTTCTCATTTTGGAATTCCTGCTGAGTTAATAATATTTGCAGGTGGCTCATTTCAGCAAGTCTCTCAGCTAAATCAGTTGCAGCACGTCATGTAAAGTCCTTCCTCAAGTATGCACAGGCAAATAAACTAGCAGAAAAGAACGAGACCAAATGAAAAAGACCTGGTGGCTTCAAGGAATCAGTTTTGTGTTATTAGAATATTGCTACACTCCTTACAAAGCTTTATCAAGGTCGCTAGTTCAGAGACGCATGGGCAGAGAAACAAATGCTTAGTGGCAATATCTAACAAGCTTTGAGAGTCAGAAGCAATTAATCCTGACGCAGTTATTTAAGAAAATCATACCAAGACACTAGAAAAAATACTATAGCAAGAACGCCAAAGGTACTCTCATTGCAAGTGGTAGAGAATATTACACTTCAAAGAAAATTTTGGGCAGCCCAGCCCGCTAAATTCCTCATTCTGGACAGGAGTAGGGTACAGCAATGGGCTTTGATTAGGAAGTATCATGCATTTAGAATTGGGAAAAGAAAGGAGAGTGAGAGATACAAAGGCTAAGGCTGCAAACAAGAGAGTGAGCTACTGTAAACAAACCAATTCCAAAGTGGTTTGGGTTTTGATCATGAATTGTGTTGAGGGTTCAAGCCAGATTTTATTTTATTTGACTCGTACCGAGTTTAGAAGTGGGGTATCCCATAATCTCAAAAAGCAAAATCCTGCTCTCTTCTCTGGCTACAGAGGACCCCCGGTGCAGTGGAACTGGCGTGGTTCTGCTGGAGAGGGAAGAAATGGCTTCTGGATACTACGCAGGAGGCAAGCCTGGTGGATCAATTGCTATGTGGCTCTATCAGTCACGGATCCCTGTGGAATGGGTTCCTGTAGCTTCTGGGCAGCAGTAGGGGCTTCAGAGCAGCTCTTCTGCTGCTCTGTGGTGGAGACAGAGAAATTATTCAACGTGGAGAAATCACCTGTGCCAAGCCTTGCAACTGTGGTGGAGAATTGGGCCATTGCGGCTGCTGTTTTTATTATTTATAGGGTGCAGAGTAAATGTGTTTTGAAAAACACTTAAAAAGACAAGGTTCCTGCTTAGGTAGTTTATAAGCTAAGTAGGTCAGTCCTAGCAGGTCACACTTTGCACGTGGAAATAAAGCATTTATGCTTTCTAAAATATCATTCAAAGGTAAGAGAAGGAATAGAAAGTTATTTATTGTTTTGAAGGTAAGCAGTAAAGATTTCTGTGACGTGCTTAAGCAATTGTTCAGCCTGATTGCTGAATGGGCCTCCAGTTTTCAGGCACAATTCTGCACCCACAAATAATTACAGATTTTATAGATTGATCTTGTGCATGATATCATTTATACGTTTAGCTCCTTAGGCCCCAGGCCTGCAATCAAATTCACGTAGGTGTTGCAGGGATCCAACTGTAAGATGAAGGCATTGATTTGGCATTGTAATCAGGTAGGTAGATGTATAAGAGGACTACTTGAAAATTAGTTGCGGGTCACAATTTGAGGTGTCGTAGATATAAAATTGCTCCCGCAAAAATGCGATGCTGTTTATGAAAATCAGGCCCTAAATAGTTAAAAATGCAGAAAAAACTTTAGAAGGCTGAAAATGTACAGGCTACATGGAAACTTAGCAGTGTATTGTAATAATAGTCTAGACAGTGTTTATAGTTCCGAAATAAAATTTGTCAAATAATAAAAATTGTCCAGTGAATTATTGAAGTACAAGTACAAATTTACATCACAAAAGTAATATATTTTGACATTACAAGATAAGAGAATGGTGTGGATTTGACAGAACATTTAAATGTTATGACTACTTATTTTCAGGAGAAACATTCTTATAATTAAGAAAGTACAGATTTTGCAATCGCCGTCCTTGCTGGCAGTTCAGTAGCTAATACAGTGACTGCGTGCTCTGCCAGAGTGGTGGTAATAAAAGATACTCTAACTAAGTAGCTCTGTGAGAATTTGTAGAATTTAGGTGTGCGCATAAATAATGAACATTGGCGGCTTCAGCATTGGTGTTAGCTGATGTAGATTGAAGTTCAGATTAGATAGGAGGGGGCTAATGTATTTTGATGGAGTATTTGTGGTTTGGTTTTGTTCACTGATTTTCTTTTTAGGTGTAAAGAGCAGGAATCATGCTAGCAAAGAAGCACGAACAGTGTCTCTTGTAAACGCCATAGAAGTCTGTAGAAAGAAAGGCACCCAGCAAGAGCCACTAGTGAGCAGCAACTGCACACGTGTCTATAGAAATTCCAGGTTCTAAACACACAAATCACATAAGTTAGAGGGTTAGTGGCTTCCATAAAGAAAAAACTGTTTTATTAATTGAAGGGTTCTAAATCTGTTGCTGTTTCTAAAATTTATATATATTTATTGTCTGCAAGGTTGAAATGAAGATCCCACCATGGCAGAGATTTAAAAAACTCAACTACATTCATCAGAGTTAAATTCTCTCCTAGTAGTTCTATGAGCCACAAAAATCCGTGGGATTGAAGTTAGTGGGAACCACAAGAGTATATCAGAGTGGAATTTGACCCTTACGGTTAAAAACTGCACTCGCGCCTGATCTCTTCCATGCCGCTGCCTTATTAATAGTAGTATTACAGTAGCACTTGGGACCCCATTGTGCTAGGCACTGTATAAACACATAGTAATAGACAGACCGTGATGTGAACAGTCTAGATAGTAAAGTGTGGGAAGGGAAATGGGCACAGGGAAGGCTGAGGTCACACAGCAAGGCAGTGGCAGAGCTGAGATTAGAACCCAGGTGTCCTGGATCCCAGCCTAGTGCTCTGAACACTAGACCAGGATTCCCCTTCTTGCACAGTTTTGGAAAGGGAGATTTTTGCAACGTTGTTTGTTCATCACAGACATCACCATATCAGCTGGGTAGACCTTGTGTAATTTAGACCAGCAGAGGCTCACCAAATGCAGGGGGCATATACTCCATCTTACACATGTATCAGGCCAACAATTAAAAAGAGGAAATGCCAGCAATGAGATTACTTGTCCAGGGAAACGGCAGCTAACTCTCATTAGTGGAAGCAAGGCTCATTTTGCCATGTTGTCTGAAAGTGGTCAGTTTCTGGGTCAGATGGATTTCTGGCAGGAGTGATTTTCAGAATCACTGTCCCTGTCTTTGTGAGCTCACCCTTGGGGCTGACTTCTGAGAGTTTCTGCAAAGTTCATGTGCCATGCCATGAAGTAGTAGGCTTTTGAGTAAACCATAGCCATTAAAGCAAACACCATGATACTGTTATACACCACAGTGAATTCCTGGAGTTTGACCCCAAAGTGAACATGCAACCAGTGCAGAATGCTGACCTCACCAATTCCAGTTAGGAAGCTGGTCACACTGCATTGGCTGTAGCTTCCTTCTCTATGGAGAATGTATTACAGTCATTTGGTATTGAGCTAACAGAGGCATGGCTGGCCTGTATTAAAGAAAAGACTGTCTATAGGCTAATCTATGACTATCATCCAGTCAAAACAGCTCTTTTGTAATCCAGGAGCAAAGAGGATTCTAGTAAGAATTTAAGATATGAAACAATTGATAGACCCTCATTTGAGGGCTGGCTAGTTCTTCTTTACAACACTCCCCCACTCCGTCAACAAGAATCACTCCTGAATTTTTCAGCCTCTGCTACATTTCATCTAGATTTTTATGTCTGTCTGCTGCTGGGAGAGCAGAGAAATACTTCCACTTGGGCCTGATGAGGAGGAGGATGTAGAGCAGGGTGTCAACACAACATTGATGATAACCCATTAACTCTCCTTGTCCTTCACATACACACTGAAAAAGAGAGCGAGTTCTGTGAAAATGTACTGCTACTTTTTAAAATTTTGCATTTAGTCACAGTATTGTGCATGTTCAAATCAGTACCATGGATGTCTAAGTCACTAAGGCTTTATTTGTGTAACATACTACAGTACATTAAAAATTATTATCAGTTGAATCTACAGATGTCAGTGTAAGTGAACAAAGTACATTTTATGATGCAGCATACGTGCTTTTTTACTGTGTTTGTATACTTACTTGCTAAATCTGCAAGATTCAGTTACGCACAAGGGTAGTTAGAGTCATTAGTGCAAATAATTGAAGTCTTCCTCCAGCAGTGTGTAGGTATAAGGCAAAGTTGGAGCTTAGGGAGATAGAAGCTCAGACTCCCTTTACGGTTAATACTGCAACATTTATTAACCATATCAACAACCGCTCTGAGCCTACCTTTTCTATGCTTGCATATACATACTATTAAAAAGATTGCCTAAACGAAAGAGGTGCCTCTCGATGTTCTACTTTAGCCAATCTGCAGGAAATCTATACCTCACCTGGGAAATAAAACCCTTTCATACATACTACTGCTACCTGGGCCTGCTCTGCTCATCCATAAAGCAGTGCCAAGGATTTCTGTTCCAACTTTTTCTAAAGGTATGGACTGAGTCAATAAAGGGTAAAGGAAAGGTCTGCAAACCACACATTAGCTTTGTTAACGTCTGGAATCTTTCAGTAAGTAATTGCTCCCAAAAGGAATATTCCTAGTTGTGTCCACTAACATTAGCACAAATGTCATCTTTTTGTGGAAAGATTCTGAAAATCTATGTTTCTACACAGCTGTGTAAGTAGGAGTTTTATCTTATTGCTCAAAGGAAAAAGTGCTCATTTTAGTATTCACAATTGTGCATTTGTTTAATTGTTGTCTAGCCAAACTGAGCACAACAAAATGTACCAAACTGATTCTCTCAGCCGGTATGTTGCTGGACATCATCTTTGCATGTGTAGATAAAATAAAAAAGTTAGACAAAATATGGTTGATACCTGTAAGGAGCTGACTATGTCTGATACTTAACTACTTAGTGCTACAGCTTTTGAACTGGTTCTAATATCTGTTGTCATCTTCGTATCAAATGGCACCAAAGTGCTGGATGAACTGTGCTCTTCCAGATTTTTAGTTGAGATCTTTTTAGGTGATCTACCATACTTAGCAGGTCCAATTCTGACACCACATAAATGAATGGGTGTTTTGCCAGTGACTTAAATGGGTTTGGACCTCTGTGCCAAATTCTGTTTTCTTTTCCATGTGTGCAGCCCCATAACAGTCTGTGTGAGTCCGTACATTTATATGAGGATGGAATTTGACCCTGCATTATCAACTTTAATCCATTGCTTACCAAAAAGCATTGTAGGCATGTGGGTTTCTACAGTGAATGAACTAGATATAGAGAAGTGGTGGTATAGTGTAAATCTTTCTCTCTTTTTCTAGCCAATGCATGATTTCCCCTCGTTCACTTCTTTCTCTCTTCCATTGTTCTTATCCACCCACCAACTCTGTTAGCTTCAGTTAGTACTAATTCAGCAGAGTCTGTGAGAGGAAAAGCAAACTTCTATGAATAATCTGGGACAAGAGAAATCCACTACTCCACTAATTAAATTGATGCAACCAGCAGGTCTTTGCACACTGCTCTGAAGGCATAACTGGCTGTAATGCATCCTTGTGGCATCCAGTAAGATTGTATTCACTAATAATTCTAGTTAAAAACCATAATGATATAATTAGCCATTTTTACTTTCTCACTTTTTTATATTTTCCGACACTTAAACTTTCAAATTTGGGGGTTTGCAGTTTATAAACAGTTTGTTATACTTACGCAGTTAATTTGGGCAAATTACAGGACAGATCTTATCCACCTGTCTGTGTGTGATTAGTGATGACTTCAGTGTTATTTTCATATGGGTAGCTTACTATGCCTCTATTACTAGATCCTAGGTACTATATATTGTTTAGGCCATTTGGGGAACACAGTGGATTACTGTGATCTTTGTAATGACAAGCACTTGCTCACACTTTGTTGGGTATATTCAGATAATCTATGATATGTTTACAAACTTCTGGCAGGAAACTCAACAGTGACTCACCCAGCTAATCTGTATTTATGACAGATTTTTGTCAATGCCCTTACTGCTGAAAAGCATGCTCAGAGATGCTCAATGTACACTTTTTTTTAGGGACTGTGAAAAACATTTGTTTGGGTATAGTTTTTAGCAACATAATTAATAGACACTTAAAATTCCCCAAGTTATGATTCTCCCTTGGTCTGTTCTTCAGCTGGAAACTGATACCTTTGCACTGATGTCTTCCCCCCCCCCCCCCTCAAAGCAGGACAGACACATGCATCAAGAGCCACAGAAGGTCTCTGGGGTCCACGTATGTTCACATAAAAATGGTAAAAAGAACAGGAGTTTCCAAGTTTAACTACAACAGTAAAACTCCTTGGAATCTGAGATTTTTTTTTAAAAAGACAAGGATGTACTTTCTGGCTCTTGAATTAGCTCTTAGAAAACAGATACAGTAGATTTAACTTTTTTTAAAAAGTCATTAATTTTTAAAAGGGCTAATTAATTTAAATGTATTAGGAAATTATTTTTTTGTAAACTGAGGTTTAATTTAGGAAAGGAAAACCACCACCAAAAACATTAAATGTTTTCCCCTGAAATGGGGCACAAAACCCAGCGAGGTTTGGCAGGGTGAAAGGTACCCTTGTTTACTATTTTGTGCTATCTTCTGCCTGGTTTTTGCCTCCACAGCTGCAGAGCCTGCAAAAATTCCAAAATCCTCCTAGGCACCACAGTCCATGGAGGCTGCTCACAATTCTGAGGAGGTGGTTTCTCCTCATTAGCAGGTAAATTCAGCCTCTCTCTGCTGACCAAGCCAGATGTTCATGAATCCCATTAACCCACAGCTAATATGTCAGGGGATGCACTCAGCAGGCTCAGTAACTCTCCTGACACTGTTCCCTAGAGTGCAATTCCTGTGGGTGGTAATTGGTCTGGCAGTTAGGTGGGTCACAGTCTGCCCCAGGGAATGACATCAGGGGGATCACATGCATACCCTGAAATACCATCACAGAGAGGCTTGAGCTCTGGCTATACATTAGCCAAGCATAATTTTTAAAGGGCTCCGCAGCCAGAAGTAATTTTGTCTTTGGGCTGACTTACGCCAGTGATTCAGAAAGCTCTCTGTTTACGAATGGCTTGTCTTCATTACTGGGGTAAGTTGACCTAAGCTACGCTACTCCATAACATAGCTGAAGTCGATGTAGCTTAGGTCAACTTACCCTAGTGTCTTCACTGCACTGTGGCGATGGGAAATAGTCTCCAGTCAACTTCCCTTACTCTTCTCGGAGAGCTGAAGTACCAGGGTTGACCGGAGAGGGCTCTGCTATTGATTTAGTGGGTCTTCACTAGACCCACTAAAATAAATCAATTCCTGCTGCATTGTTTGCAGCAGTGTCGATCTCCAGGTAGTGAAGACCAGCTCTAAGTAAGGAGGTTCTGTCATTTCCTTTGGTAGTTGTGACCTTGCTTCTTGTAACTCTGCAGAATCTTCCTCATGGTGACACAAGCTGGGCAATGGAATAGCCTTCCAAGGAGACTAGGGGAAACTTTAACCTCAATTCTCTTCCCTGCTGTTGCTCCTTTGATACTCCTACAGTGTAAAGTGGCTAATGTCTCCTTGGCATTTAGGGTCTTCTTTGGTCATCTAGGGTAGGTGGAGCAGCCCTTCAGTGCCTCCTCACAGCCCCCCATCTTCGTGTGTATACAGAGTGTTAGAGGGGGTGGCCAGCGTGCGCTGTACTATTTTGGACAGTTGGGGTGGCCTACAAGTGACTGCAGGAAGCATCCATAGTTCAGTGCCCCTGCAGCTGCATGGGGTCGAGGGGAAAGAAGCCTAGAATCCAGGACACAAGGCAACTTAAAGTCATTTGTGCCCACCCTCAGTTTGTGCCTGTGTAGCTGCACTGACTGAAAGGTGCAGCTCTCAGGATTGGGGCCACCATCTCCTGAGCCATTACGCTACATAAACCACTAGAAAAATAGGGGAAATCCCAGCAGGCAATGGACTGCAAGGTGACCTCTCTGCTTTTCTAATATTAGCATGCATATGTTCCAAATTCTAATCTCACTTAGACTGATGTCAATAGGATTGCACCAGAGTCCCCAGTTCTCCGGTGTAGGTTTCAAGTTGTGCCATGCCGCAGTATGAATCCGAATGTTGAGAGGTACTCCTGAGGTCCCACTCTAGGGCTAGACTATATTCAATTATGAATGCTTTTGCTATGGATGTTTGTTTTTAGGGCTTTACCATGCCTCTTTTCAAGGACTGTAAGCTGCCACTGTTTTGAATGGTGACTTGACATAACATTCACCTGAATCTAGCCTCTGCACTGCAAAGGATGATACTATAGCAGCTCTGGCATGCCAGACACCATAAGCTGTGGTAGGACAGAGATGACATGTTTACCTAGCTTATTTGTTTTAGCTTGACGTTCAAAGGATCCCATCTCCTGGAGTCCCAGAGAGGATGTCGAAAAGCCTGAGTCTTCCTCTCTTGAGCAAGCAGCGAGAGCTACGTCAGACAGCCAGAACTGAAGCAAGAGCTTGAAAAACAAATGAGCACATGTTCATTCCAGCTCCCGTGGAGAACCTTGGATATGAATTCATGTGACGCATTGTAAAGTAAATTGGAAAGAATGCTGCTCATTATTGCTCATCATTCATTCTTAATAACGCCGTAAAAAATAAACCTCAAGCCCCAAATCTTGGGAGCTGCTGAAGATAAGAGTCAAATGACAGGGAAGTGAAGCCAGGAAGAGCAAAGCCTTTGGGCTTAAGTACAGCACTTTTAACAATGCTTTAAGCAGCAGCTCGTAGGAGACTTTCAGTGGTCTTATCTACTTGTAATTACGTTGTGCTGCAGACCTGCCAGTTAATTAGGATGCAAAAAAATGTGAGGTTCTTTTCCTTACTGTTCTGTGAGATGGTAACTGCAGCTCAGGGTAACAGACTGGTGATGGTGTGGGCTCTTCCTAGTCTCCTGGGTGACACTGGAAATAATACTGAGTGCTGGCCTGAACTGGATCATTTGAGGGCACTTCCTGTTTGCATGGTAAAAAGAACAGGAGTACTTGTGGCACCTTAGAGACTAACCAATTTATTTGAGCATGAGCTTTCGTGAGCTACAGCTCACTTCATCGGATGCAGCATGGTAGTAATCCTACCCTGTTTTAAATTAATGCCAAAGCCGTTTCTTTAGCCAGAGATATAGTAACTGTTTGTTTAACCAGCAGCACCCTGTTATGTTGAAATACTTCCTGGCTAGTTACAGAGGGTCTTACTTCTGCATCTTTGCTCAATCTGCAGCGGGGAGCTCCAAGCTGTTGCACTGCAGTGAAGAGAGAATGGTGGTGAGGTGGAGAGATAAGACAGTTCTCTGTGCTGAGCAGGAGCGGTGTAAAATCATTTGGGGCCTTAGGCACACCAACATATGGGCCCTCCCATGGCTCCCACCCCATGGCCCTGCCCTCTTCTTCCAGAGAGGCTAGGGCAACAGCATGGAGCTCCTCCTCTCCCCTCCCCCAAGAAGTGGCAGTAGGGCCCCTTCAGGATCAGCAGTGGGGTGTTAGCAGGGATTCACTCTTTCCTTCTTCTCAAGGGGCAAGGATGGCAGTAGGGTGATCCCCTGGTACCTACTCCAGCATCTGGGGTGCATCTGCATGGCTGGGCTGGTTATGCCTGCTACAAACTCCTCTTCTAAGCCTTCCAGTGTGGGCCCCTGTAGAGCTGTAGGTCTTGGAGCTAATATCCCACCTCTCAGAGCTTAGGTTTCTGGCTGGCTGTAGACTCAAGCAGATGCTGCAGTGGCAGCTATGCTTGGTTTATTTTTTCAAGCTTTTCTTCACCATTATTTGGGGCTAGAAACTTTTGAAAACAGAAAGCTGAGATTCTGATGTAGCGACATGATCAGGAGCTAGGGAGGGGCTACAGTGCTGTAGAATCTGTGCCTTAATCCAGCCCTGGTGCTGAGCAGAAGTAAGTCTGAAGCCTTTTGCACACCTCCCTTTACTCTCAGTAGAGCAAAGTAGGATAAGGTCAGTGTATGGACGGAGAATGGATAGGTCTGAGAAGCTGTGGACTTCAATGCAACCCTCAGTATGTAAATGAAATGCTTAGCTATTTGCTCCTCTCTTTGGTTTTATTCTTACTTCTAGAGAGGAGTAAGTTAGCAGCAATGGTTTCATCAGTGCAGGACTGGATCCCACTGTGTTCCCCGTCCTGGTCACCACTTTTCAAATCTTGTCCTTTTAATTACAATACTCTGAACCTGCACTGTGCAAGATCAAGGCAGGACATGGAAGAATCTTGGATGGAAAGAGCTATCCTGGAAAAGCTTGGAGGACAGTTGAAGACAGCAGTGAACTAATTTTAATGCAGAACCCAGGAAACTGCATGGTGATTCCAAATGTTTGACTGGAAAAGAAACATGGTATTTCTAGGATTCTAAAAAGCAAAAATGCACTGGACTGCAAGCATAGTTCAAAACCTAAGAAGTCTTATACTTACTTTGGTTAGGATTACTGTTAGCCTTGTCTGTGTTGTCTCCAGAGGGATTGAAATACCTTCCATCTGGTTCTGTTTTATTCCTCCCCTCCATGTAGAGACATCCTGGAGCACCATGTCTAGGAAGGCATTATGGGGAGAAGAAGTTCAGTGGGGATCAGTGTCATTCTAGCAGCCAGTCAGTAAGGGGTGGCAGCTAAATAACAGCCCTACCTTCGGGTCAGTGTAGACAGCAATGTTCATATTGTCACTGAGAATGAACTCTGCAAACCTCAGGATCAGGGATTTGCATGAAGTAATACGCTGTATCGAAATGTGGATGTTTGCAAACAGAAGTGCAACCATTGTAAGTTCTGTGTGCTGCATTACTTCTATCCCACAATGCACCAATGAATAGGTGCCATACATGTTCAAGTTTGTGTATAGACAGTTTATTCCAAACACTCACTGTTTGGAAAAAGATGAATGCAAAGCAGTAGGCTGATAAAAGAAAGTGTTATACTGATATTCTTTGGAAGCCATGAAGGAAACTTCAACTGAATGAGCCCAAATGTGTTTCAAGGTAGTGAGCTACACAATATGCTTCAATGAAGACTGCCTGAAAAATTAGAGTAAGCTTAGTTTTCTTATTTAGAAATGCTGTAGGCTATGAATAGGGTCACTTTTTTTTTTTAGCAGAACTGAGTAAATAATCCAGAATGAATAATTTATTCATTGAATTTTGCCTCTCGTTCTGTTTGTGAACTATTCATGAGCTCATCACAAAATTCTTTGATTTATGCATGAATTTCTAAGCGAAGATTTTCCTGTATCAAAAGCTGCCAAGGAGACTTGACTGCTTGATATTCAAATTCCAACATTTGTGCTATATTGATTACTTACCTAAGTCATATATTGTATCTCTTTCCTATATAGGGTGACCTCTTGTATGTAACTGTGAATTTCACAAATTTAGGATATTTCAATCAAATGTGCAATTCAGAATGCACTTTGTGAATGTTCAAGACTAACAGTGGATTTTTGCAAACATTCATGCCAGTAAAGTTCAGTGGGGCAGAAAGCCAACTGGAAAGGATCACAAACATGCTTGAATTAAAATGTATTTTAAATTCCATCAATATTTGTAGGCAAGTTGTTCAGGTATTCAATTTTCTATAACTTGCAGGCTTAAACTGCACTGGAGTTATTTTTGTAAGTTTCCCCATTGCATATAACTATTTACCAGTTCTCTGAGCCATGCAGTCCTCAGTCCTTTTAGAGCTAAAAAGTCAAAGCTTTCCTCCTCTTCCATGGAGGAGACAAGAATATTCCTTTGCATGTTTTGGGACATATCAGATATTTTGAGTTAAGAGTTGTGCATTAAAATACCCTCTTAAGCAGATGATCAAGTGGAAGAACCAACACATCAAAGAAGCTTCCTAGGCCCTCATCCTGTGATCAATCATTTGTCTTAAATGCGACTAAGCATGTGTGTAAAGTTACTGACATGGGTTGGTGTGTGCAGGATTGGGCCCTAAATCTTAGATAATTCCTGAATAGGCATTTTTGGGGAGCGCTAAAATCAAATATCATGCACAATGTGGAAGACTGTTTATTAAGTGCAAAAATCAGTTTCTGAAGCTGTACCATGGGAAAACTACATTAGATAGAATGGGATAAAGAGATTTTTCACATAAGTCAGCTGCTGAAATAGTGATTGAAGGACATTACCCTCTGATCCCACATCAGCTGGCTATGTGAATGAATTGGTGACCTCAGCCCAGGTCCCAGTGGAGAGAGATGCACCAGCACATAACTGGTATGGCACTTGGGGGGGGGGGTAGGGGGGACAGGACATTGAAATGTTATAAGAGGCATTTTCAAAGATATGAACAGTTAGGTGCCCCACTCCCATGAAAAGTCAATGGGAGTTGGGCATCTAACTACCATTTTTGCCTTTGAAAAGCTTCCATTTCAATTTGAATGAAAAATCTTTCCCAACTAGCTCTAATTGGCATGTTTGTTGGCAGCCTAGGTGGCAAGGCAAAATATTGTGTATGGATAATGAACTACCCTTTGACCTCTGCAGAGAGGTACCTTTACAACGAGCTCTGAGGTATACTGGCTGGAAGTTCTGCCCAATCTTACTTTGCTGCTGTACCTGTCCTGTCAGTAAACAGAGGGTGCCCGTCTCTGGGGCCTTACACCTTTCATGTGCACTACGGTAAATGCTCTTCCATAGTCTTAAGCCAAATGTGCCAAAATAAGTAGTCTAAAATTAAATCCATGCTGACTTGTAGATCTGCTATATATTGGACCTGTAGGCGCAGCCTTGAACACCACTTCTGGCTCTTTGTTTTCTCATTTCTTTTAAACCCTTTAGTTTTTGACCCTTCGCTTCATCTTCTCACTTTGCTGATTTTGGTCAAAAGTGGAATTTCAAGCAAAGGCTTTTCAAGGACCAGCAGGGGAATGAAGGATAAACTTTCTGCTTCTGTGAGTCATGCCACTGTTCCTGTGGCTTGCTGTTTGCCTTGATCATTCCCCCAGGAAACCACAATCACAGTGCTCTAATAGAACAGACTCCCTGTCTGCAGATCTTGCATTCCAGGGCTTGTTCCAGTTCTCACTGAAGTCAATGGTAGTGTTTCTGATTATTTCAGTGAGAGCTAGATCAGGCCCCTAATAGAGAGCATCTACCTCTGTGATTGACGGGAGCTGCTGTATAACATTGTGTAATGTTAATATTTATCATTGCTATAGTAAACATATCCAGCAATGCTGTTGAATGGAGGCATTTGATCTTTACTCATATTATATAGTATTAATCTTTTTTGGAAGGGAAGGATAAGAGACAAAGAAAAGGGGAAAAAGGGATATTGAAAGGGTTCATTGTTTACGATGGAAGCTGATGAGATTTGTTTCATTTAGTGCATATTTTGAGTTGTAATATTTTAAAGATACTTGTTTACAGTTTTAATGTATTTGCATTTCCTTTCATTGTAAATGATAACAGGTGACAGTGGGAGCAGAGAGCACCAGACTGGAGATTGGGTGGTAGAAAAACAGAAAGAGAGAGTAAGTGTTTTGAGGCAGGAATTAGAGGAGTGACGGCACTGGGCATGTAGAAAGAACTAAGCCAGGCTATTCCAGGCAAAGAGGCTTGGGGTGGGGGGGAAGGCATGGAGATGGGAGTGTGAGAAGGCTACACAGGCATAGTTAAGTAGAAGGTAGTGTGCAACAGCATAGGTCACAAGAGGGAGAGTATCAATAGCCCAGATTTAGGCTAAAGCGGAACAGAGTAGCTCTGCAAAGGTGAGGCTGACCTTGATGTGGAGGAGTTTGAGAGGGATTGACATGGTTGGAGCAGCGGGGCAGGAAGATGAATGTAGCTGCAGTGTTTTGGATAGACTGGAGAAATTGTCGGTCATCTCTTTGAAACCAGAGAACCAAAGCCTGCATGCTCACATTTGTGCCTGCATGTGCAAATTGAATGATTTTGCATGGCAGGTGATTTTTTGTTCCTTCAATAACTCAAACATTTGCATTTATACCATTTGTGCAGTCATGACAGTTAACCATGCAGCTGTAGACATGCAATTGTGCACATATATTATGCCTCTGGTTTTTAATATGTGGTGCTATATGACTAATGTTTAGCTTCTTTATCAATATGCTTCATTATTTGTAGACTTGGTAGAACAGTTGTTCAAAGCCTGCAAGATCACAGATAATAAACTGGATCTTCAGTAGTGGTGATAATGATGTACTGCTGACTAATGATCTGAAGATGGCAGCATTGTGTGAGCTATCTCATTTTCTTACTTAAAGCAGAGACCTCTTCAAAGATATATATTGATATATTGTAGCTATTTGCATAGGCAAATGTATCCCAACATCAGCTTTTCATTTAAAGGGTTTTTCTTAATGTGTAACGTTGCCATAAATTAGTAGTAGGCAGACACACATTATATTTTACCATCTGGTCACTTTAGATATGTTTGATTTAAATAAGTTACACAGAATACAGGCTTTCCAAAACTGCCATTCTAACAAAAATCTGTTCTTTCAGCATGTGCATGCTCATAAAAGTTATTCCTTTTATAATAATGATAATGCTTTTTGCAGTTCTATAGCATCTGCCATGCAGGGATCTCAAATAGCTTTGCAAATAAATATGGGTTAATTACATCCCTGTCAGATAGGAAAATATTTTCCTCATTTTACAAATGGGGAAACTAATAGTGAGATCAAGGGCTAGATTTTGCATACACATTTGCTTGCGCCCAATGTAGGATTTCAAGCTACCTAATTTCTGTGAGCAATTAAAGTATTTATTTATATTATGGTAGCACCTGGAGACACCAGCCAAGGACACTGTGCTTGGTGATGTGCAAATACATAGTGAGAAACAGTCAATGCCCCAAAGAGCTTAGAGTCTGGTGTTTTCATGTTGCCTAAGGGCAGCTATATGTGAATCAACTGACTTAAAGAAAACCTGCACAACAGTTTCAAAAGACGAGCCTGGGAACTTACGTTCATAACTCTGCTAAACTCTAAAATCATGGTATTAATAAAGACACTAGATTTATGGCTTATTACAACACTAACCCACTAGCCTTCTGCCCCCCCCTTTTTGTCCTCCAAGTACAGGGGTGTTAATGGGCCACTTCACCTTGAATGGTTCCTTAGAATATGTGCTAGCTACTTATGCTAAACTAGCTATTCAATCTTGTAATTTAGCTGTGACCCTAGATCAGAGGAAGAGCTCTGTGTAGCTGGAAAGCTTCTCACCAACAGAAGTTGGTCCAACAACAGATATTACCTCACTTGCCTTGTCTAAACAATTGACTTGGCATTCATTTACTAGTGCATGTTAGCTGCTTGTGCCTAGCTTTGAAAATCTGTCCACAGCTGAGTTGCACAAGCCAAAGACAAAGCTGGAAATAGAATCTAGATTTCTTGATTTACTCTTGTGCTGTAACCGTGCTTTTTGTGATTTTCAGTGCCTGTTGGCTGTTAGTGGTACCTGATAAATTCCCCTCTGAAGTCAATGGATTTTAGTGGGCTTTGATTCAAACTATAGTGGCTTTGATTCAAACTATAGGTGCATGTTTTCATTAACCTCTACCTTATATTTTTGCATAGTGCTGTAGTAAACAAATTAGTAGTCCCTCCTCAACTTTTATGAGAAAAAGAAAAAAAATTGATATTAATGAGTAGCTAGATAAATATTTGTATGGGGGAAACAGTTTGGGGGGGGTAACCAACCATGCATTTAGTTTGGAATTTGGTATTTCTGGAGCCAAATTCCATATGAAACTCTCATTTCTGAAATGTTTGGTTAACTTTTAAAAACTATTTTTCATTTCTGAGTTCTATCAGCTACCAGAAGAAGAGCAGAACTGCTGAGAGAAACAGGCAGTACAAAAACTCTTGAGTGATCCAGACTCAAGAGGTTCAGATTAATACTTATTTGAAGCTTAATTCTGGACTGTTTTTCCTCAAGAGAACCTTGAGCTCCAAATACTGTTGAGCATCACCCATTACTGGATGCATTTAATTGAAACAATACACTAAATTCAGATCTCATACAAGAGATGCAACTCCATTAGCTTCAATGATGTTGTACTTCCTTTACACAGGTTTCAGAGTAACAGCCGTGTTAGTCTGTATTCGCAAAAAGAAAAGGAGTACTTGTGGCACCTTAGAGACTAACCAATTTATTAGAGCATGAGCTTTCGTGAGCTACAGCTCACTTCATCGGATGCATACCGTGGAAACTGCAGTAGACATTATATACACACACAGACCATGAAACAATACCCCCTCCCACCCCACTGTCCTGCTGGTAATAGCTTATCTAAAGTGATCATCAAGTTGGGCCATTTCCAGCACAAATCCAGGTTCTCTCACCCTCCGCCCCCCCCCCCACCACACAAACTCACTCTCCTGCTGGTAATAGCCCATCCAAACAACCACACACACAAACTCACTCTCCTGGATTTGTGCAGGAAATGGCCCACCTTGATTATCATACACATTGTGAAGAGAGTGGTCACTTTGGATGGGCTATTACCAGCAGGAGAGTGAGTTTGTGTGTGTGGGGGGGGGGCGGAGGGTGAGAAAACCTGGATTTGTGCTGGAAATGGCCCAACTTGATGATCACTTTAGATAAGCTATTACCAGCAGGACAGTGGGGTGGGAGGGGGTATTGTTTCATGGTCTGTGTGTGTATATAATGTCTACTGCAGTTTCCACGGTATGCATCCGATGAAGTGAGCTGTAGCTCACGAAAGCTCATGCTCTAATAAATTGGTTAGTCTCTAAGGTGCCACAAGTCCTCCTTTTCTTTTTTTTTCCTTTACACAAACGCTGAATTTGGTCTAGTGTCAGATAAAGCAATAGTGCACAATTACATCTACGAATGAAGTATTTCCATGGGTACTGGAAACCAGATTCCCAAAACCTTTGTGTGCACATAGTTATTTACTACTCTAATTTGATGTGCATGCTTTATTTGGGGTGAGCAACAATATTTCCTTATTTTTACATGCTGATATATGGTAGAGAAAAAGTCTTAATGTGTAATATCAAAAGCAAAAAACTTGTTAGGAGCAGAAGTGATTTGGCTTTTCTTTTCCAGTTTAGAGATATTGAAATACCTGTGTTTCCCAAAGATTTCTGTAATATTTAACAGAGTTTTATGTAGTTAATGCAAATTAGATGTAATTATTCTTATGCTAATCTTTTACACAATTTCTCAGTAATTTTGTTCAGACAGTATGAACTGCCCTTCTAGTTTTATGGGTTGAACATAGACCTCAATGAACAATTGGAAAGGATTGGTCCATTGAGCTTACTGGAATGGCTGTAATTGTCTAATTTAGAAAGCAAGTGACATTTTTCTTCACTTATGGCAAAGTTAGTAAAATCTTATGAGGGCTAAGGCCCCAGTTCAGGAAAGTTCTTAAGCACACGTTCAGCTTTAATTCCATCAGTCAATGGGTCTTAAGCATTTACTTGCAATTAAGAATATGCTTAAATGGTGTCCTGAACTAGGACCTAGGGATGGGATTTTCAGAAGTATTTAGGTGCCTAAAGATGCAGAGGTGCCCACTGGGATTTTCAAAAGTGTCCAACCAGGTTAGGTGCCAAACTCCCATTGAAATCAGTAGGATTTAGGCACTTAAATACCTTTAAAAAAAATCTAGGCCTAAATGTCTTTAGGATTTTTTTTAAAAGACCACTCAGCACCAATCCGTATCTTTAGGCACCTAGATACCCTTTTAAAATCTGGCCCTTGGTGACTGGGAAACCAGAGAAAAAGCACAATCTTGCTGGTTTTTTCCCCTGTGTGCGCTTTTTTATACAGCTCTACTTTACTGCTAACATGACATTTAAAGTACGTAACAAAAAGTGTCTTTGATCTCAACTTATTTAAAAAACATGAAAATCTGAGGAAATGGGGCTCTCAAGTGAAAATAGTACCAATTGGTGCTACTCAAGTGCTTGTCTACAGCTTCGCTACATATATCTGTATGTATCTATTTTCACAGTGCTATTTTTTTACTATCGAATTTGGCCTTTGCAAACAAGAGGGACAGCTACGTGCTTACGGGGCAGGACTCCTGTCTTCTATTGGCGAATTAAAGGTATGTGAGTGAATGTACCCTGCAGGCTGAAATAAGTTTATTAGAATGATGGAAAATTATTAATGAAGTGTGAATATTTTTACTTCAAAAAAAGTGGTCAGGTATTTTAGATTGAAGGTTTACTCCCAAAATTCAGCAGGAATTTGGCGTGTGAAACAAGTCGATAAGAACTGATGTGCTAAAACTGAAAAGTTGCAAAGCGCATTTTTGTTGTTGTGTGTTTGCTTGCTTTTAAAGATTTGGTAGCCAATGAGACATGAATTTACTGCTAGTGAAGACATTAATCCCTTTCTATTTACTGAGTAGGAGGTTTCTTATATCACAGCTTCTGGGACCCTTATGTAAAAAAAATTGTTTGCATAATATGGCAATATAAGGCCAAATCCTGCTTGCCTTATTTAAGTGAGTAATCCTGTGTACTGCAGTGGGATTACTCCTGAGTAAAGTGAGTAGTGTTCAGACCACAATCTAGAAATATTAAGGCCCTGATTTAGGAAAACATTTAAGTATGTTCTTATATCCCTCCTTGGTCAGGAAGCCATGTAAGCTTAACTGACCTTCCTGAATAGGGCCCCAATCCTTCAAAACCAAAGGTATTTAAATTTACATATTGTGAGTAGTTCCATTGAAGTCAATTGGACTGTAAATTTAAGCATGTGGGTTCAGTAAGTATTCACAGGATCACAGCCAGAGCTGGTCCAAATTGTTGAAATAAAAAAACCCCAAACAGGACAAATTTACAAGATATTTGCAACATTTTACTGTGTTTTCAACCAGCTCTAGTCAGGCACAGCCAAGCTTTTCTGTACTGGGGCCTACAAATGCTGTTAGTGCTTTTATTAATAACTCAGTCTCTCTACTTTGTCTATTCTGTGTATTTAAATGTCCTAGCTGGAACTAGTTAGGCTCATTACATCCCTTATGTGTCTAAGATTGTTAGAGCAGTAAAAAAATGAAAAAAGGGATAAGGAAAAAATATATTGACACTTATTGTTCTGACTACAATACAGGATTTCAGTACAATGACAATTTTACTCCTCACGGTATCAGAATGGTAGTATTTTACAGGGTTAAGGCTCAATCCATTAAAGTGCTGAGCACTTTGTCTCCCATCCCTTTGGTCCAACACCTTTTGAGAATTGAGTCCTAAAAATCTACACAAGGTCCCATGGAAAAGCAGGCCCTTACTTTAAAACAACAGTTAAGTAATTTCATTGTCGTCACTTATCACACTATTTACAAATAAACACATGTGCAAGCATGTGAATAGTCAAGATCATAAACCTTATGCTGTCCATAAATGAACAGATTATTCTTATCAAGTATACTGAAATGCATATTTCATCAAAAACAGCCTTAACTCTGACCCCAGATAAGTATTATTTGTTCAGCAGTAATCTCAAAATATGAACTTTCAACCCTTTCCAAAGGTTGATGGAATAAATAATAATAAATAAACATAAATAACATCTATTGATCAGCTTCAAAGGTTAGACTGCATACCATAAATCAAATACTTTTCCTATTATGCTACATATGCAACAATATTTATATACCTCTAGCAATAACAGAGGGGGACTAATTTGCAGCATGAGTCAAGTAACCAGGATTTGGCCTTCCGTAAGGTGACTTGATGGCATTCATTCAGAAGTCTCATTCCACAGAGCATGTAAACATGAATTATTGTACAATCAATACAATGCCTATTGTGTGCCTTATTATGCAGTGTTATCACTTCCAGCTGATTGGATCTATTCACTGCTCAACCCATTAGGCCCTCTTATTTCACCATGTATGTCAGTTTGGTTCCAGGGTTACATAGTTTAATGTTATGTCAGTGAACATTTTATTAACTTGATTAATGAACATTGTATATGAGAAAAAATGGGGAACTTTTCTTTGAATAATTAAACTGTAAAAGTATTACATAAAATAAGTGCAGGAGAACAGCTCTGCAATGATACCTCTTATCCGAAAATGATAAATGGAAAATATTTTCAAAAGTGCCTAAGGTCCAGATTTGCAAACATATTTAGAATTCTAGAATCCAAGAAATGTAGGGCTGGAAGGAACTTTGAGAAGTCATCAAGTCCAACCTCTTCACTGAATCAGGACTAAGTACTGTAAATGTAGACCATCCCTGACACCTCTAATGATGGGAATTTCATAGCATCCCTTGGAAGATTATTCCAGAGCTTAACTACCCTTATAAGGAAGGTTTCTAAATTTCTGGCTGCAGATTAAGCTCATTATTTCTCATCCTACCTTGAGTGGACAAGAAGAACAATAGCTCACTGTACTCTTTATAACACTCCTTCACATATTTGAAGACTTATCAGTCTTCTTTTCTCAAGATTAAACATGCCCAGTTATTTTTAACCTTTCTGTATAAATCAGATTGGCTAAACCTTTTATGAATTTTTGTTGCTGTCCTCTGTCAGATTTGTCCACATCTTTTCTTAGGTGTGATGCCCAGAATTGGACAGTGTTCCAGCTGAGGCTTCACCCGTGCCAAGTAGAGTGGGCAATTGCCTCCCATGTCATATATATGGACACTCCTGTTAATACATCCCAGAATGATATTAGTCTGTTTTGCAGCTGTATCACATTGTTGACTCATATGCAATTTGTGAACCACTACAACTCCCAGATCATTTTTAGCAGTTCTACCGACTAGTCAGTTATTGATAGTTTTGCTGTTGTGCATTTGATTTTTCTTTCCTAAATTAAGTACTTTGCACTTGTACTTATTGAATTACATCTTGTTGATTTCAAACTAATTCTTCAGTTTGTCAACATAGTTTTGAGTTCTAATCCTGTCCTCCAAAGTGCTTTCAACCTCTCCCAGCTGGTGTCATCTGCAAATTTTATAAGCACTCTCCACTCCATTATCCAAGTCACTAATTAAAATATTGACTAGTATTGGCTGCAGGACTGAACCCTGCAGGACCCTACTAGATATGCCCTCCCACTTTGACAGCAAACCATTGATATCTACTCTTGGAGTATGGTCTTTCAACCAGTTTTGAACCCACTTTATAATAATTTCATCTGGACCACATTTCCCTAGTTTGCTTATGAGAATGTCATGTGTCAAAAGTCTTACTAAAATCAAGATATATCACATCTACTGCCTCCCCGAATCTTCTAGACTAGTGCCCCTTTCAAAGAAGAAAATTAAATTGGTTTGGCATTATTGACAAATCCGTGCTCACTATTCTTTCTATTATCGTCTAAGTGTTTACAAAATGATTTTATGTGTTGAAGATACAGATAGGCACCTAGTGGGATTTTTAGAAGTGCCTAAGTGAGTTAGGTATGTAAATCCCACTATCAATGGGAGTTAGGCACCTAACCTGCTTTCATGCTTTTGATACTCCCACTAGGTGCTTATCTGTATCTTTAAGCACCTAAATACCTTTGTAAATCTGGCCTATAGGCATGTTTGCAAATAGGTCTTAGTCACTTAAGTGTTTTTGAAAATTGTATCCACTACCTCATTCCCAGTTATATCACCAAATTGCTTCAGAGCTGACATCCCTCTCCGCTATGGCACACCTATATACAAATAAATCTAGATCTCAAGTATATTTCTGAATAGTAAATATACATATTTAATGGTCTTGTTTATAAATATTTAACAAGATAGAAAAGTGTCAGGCAACACAAACTGTTAAGAGTGAATTTGCTAGGTAATATTTTGGCATATATTCAAACTCAACCAAACCTCATTCTCTCTTTTTCTGCCTTACATGGCTCTTCTCTAGAAAATTGGCCAATGGATTCAGCAGCAAGAAACTAAAAATCAGAGGAATGTACATACAAAGCAGCTTTTCCCCCCCTGTGACGGGGTTAAGACTCACCACCACTGGCACCTCCCGCTTGTTGCTCCAGGAATTAGCTCTGTCCAGTCATGGAGCACCTTTTTCACATGGTGCCTTGCCCTTCATCTGCTCTGCTGCTTCAGGGACCCTCATTGCTCCCCATTCGGCAGCATCCTCTTCAGGATACTGCCCTCCAGCAGTGCCCACTGCTCCAATCTCACCCCCTTCCAGGGGTTTGGTGTTACCAGCAGACCACAATCTGCACCTATTGTAGTGGCCAGCTGCAGCCTCTAAGTCTAGCCCCTTATCACAGGAACCAGCCATAGCCTGGATCAGGCCACGCTCCCTTTCTGCCAGGTGTAGCACAAGGAGAAGGGGGGGGGACAGACCCAGGCCCACCTGCTACTCTGGGTCCCAACCCAGAGACCCTCTAGCAGCAGCCTCTCTGCCATCCTTCTCTCCCCTCTCCCTGCTATTGTCCCTGGGCCACTTCCCCTTTGGCCCTACGCCCCTGCCTGGCCTAGGCCAGCAGCCTGGGGTTTTTGTTGGTCAGAGCTCCCCAGCACTGCTCTGTCCAAGGTACTACCATTCAGCCCAGTAGCCAGTCCTCCTCCCTTGACCATCAGGGGGAGACTACCCTACTCCCTTCCTGGGCAGCCTTTATATATGGATGAGTCTGGCTCTGATTGGCTGTCTCTAACTCAGCCTCTGATTGGCTCCCTAGCAGGCCTTCTCTGATTGGCCACCCACGTGCACCACCTCCCTAGCCTGCTGAAGCCCCATCTAGGATAGGAGTGGGCAGCCACCCCACTACACCCCCCAAAGATTTTTTTTCAATATTTAGAACTAGTCTGAATATAAGACACACACAAATTGCAGAAGAAAATGTGTGCTACATGGGAAAAAATGCATTAAGCAGAAAATACAGAAAGCTTGCACACGCAGACACACACAAAGGAGAAAGAGAGGATTAAAAGCTAAAACCAGTGTGGGAAAGGAACCAAAAGAGTGAGCTGTTATAAAATGTTCAGCCCTAATAAAGTCAGGTTAACTCTAGATAAGGCTATTACACAATATACATTTGTGGTTCAGAAGTCAGACTGAATACACAATTCAGTAAACACGCTATTTCTACGAAGTAGTTATGATTCTAAAAAAGGCAGATCAAATGTGTTTAAAAATACGTTGTCCATGAATTTCATAATGTATTCTTGAGCCCTTTCATTAAGGGTCTGAATCAAAGAACTCTGCTGTCAGTGGAAGTCTTCCCACTGACTTCATTGGGCTGTACACCTGGTCTACTGTGCCACATTGCTGTGTTTAATGAAGAAGCAGAGTTCCAGTCCTGTAGAATTATACCTTTTTCAGTCAAAGATGCTCACAATAAAACATCTGATTATGAATAGATAAAACTAGTATGTCCCTGATTATATCCTAAAAACTAAGAGCAGTGGATTCAACAACACCACTTTTTTTTTTGTTGAGGGTGGAGACAATGGCTATAACAACACCTGGATGCCCAGTACACATTTTACTACCTCTTACCACTAGAGTGTTTTTCTATTTGTCTGAGCAATATATAAAATTCCATTGGTATCATAAAAAAGTTCTGGGAACATCAGCACACAATTTGGAAATAGCCCATTTGCAGATCAGCAGAAAAACATTTAGGAGCATGTTTTTCCTGGATACTCTCGTGTTCTCCCACAGAATAACAAGACAATAAAACCAATACAGGGATGCGGATAATTTCTTCTCACCCAAGGGTTTAATTCTGGCCTACAGACAGTACAGCATTTATAACCCATCTCAAGTTTCTCCTCTTGCTATCGGAAGGTGTTTTTGGCGGTATTTTTGTAAACCTTAATAAGTGTGTGTTACATAATTACAACCCAGTCTTTACACTCAAATGAGCAAGCACACAACAAAACTCTCTTTTAATATGGCATTGATAGGTTGTCTCTCCCTGCCTTTGCTAGCAGAGCTGGAAATGCTGTGGAGGTATTATGCTTGTTTCCAGCAAAAAGGAGCATATTCTATCACTCTTGAGCAGTCCCATTGTCAAATACTGCTACCTTTCATAGGTATCAGCAAGGATTGAACTTGGAACCCGTTGCTCCATAAAATACCAACTCTCCCAGCTTGAGCTAATGGAAAATCCCCATTGACTGTACTAGAGCAACAGTTTATTTCCTGTGTGAATAAGCCTCTAGAGGTGGCCTCTACCACAAGCCCTTGAGATGGCATGACATTTCATTCAACTGCAGGCTGTGGTACACATACACATTAGCAATTACATTCCATAAAGACAAATAAAGGAAGAGGATGGGGGTAGGGAAATATTTACTAGATACTTCCACATCTTGGTTGACTGAAAACATATGGGCAAGCAACATATCCAAAGCAAATGGTGGGTAGCCAATATAACTGCACATGTTGTGAGGTTTTTTTTACTGCTTACAACATTACATAAATAGCTAACGTCCCTAAAGAAACCAGGATGTGACTTTCTGATTACACCTCCATATAAAATGGTCCGGACCCACCAATTTAATAGTTTTTCTGCTTTGAGATTCTGCACTCCCTACTGAGCATTAGCTGAGCGCATGAGCATACAGAACATTCCCTACAGAGCAAGCAGACTTTGACATTCACAGCACTAGGGTCCACCTGAAAAATTAACCAGATGTCCTACAACCTTTCTGATGTTCTTGTTGTCCCACTTTGCTTTAAGACAGCATAGGGAGGGACCCAGGAGGTCTGGCTAAGAGCTCTCTGTCAAGTCCTGTGTCAAGGTTTCTTCCCCACTCTGACCTCTAGGGTACAGATGTGGGGACCCGTATGAAAGACCCTCTAAGCTTATTCTTACCAGCTTCGGTTAGAACTTTCCCAAGGTACAAACTTTGCCTTGTCCTTGAACCATATGCTGCCACCACCAAGCGTTTTAAACAAAGAACAGGGAAAGAGCCCACTTGGAGACGTCTTCCCCCAAAATATCCCCCCAAGCCTTACACCCCCTTTCCTGGGGAAGGCTTGATAAGAATCCTCACCAATTTGTACAGGTGAACACAGACCCAAAGACTTGGATCTTAAGAACAATGAAAAATCAATCAGATTCTTAAAAGAAGAATTTTAATTAAAGAAAAGCTAAAAGAATCACCTCTGAAAATCAGGATGGTTAATACCTTACAGGGTAATCAGATTCAAAACATAGAGAATCCCTCTAGGCAAAACTTTAAGTTACAAAAAGACACAAAACCAGTATCATAAATATAAAGGGAAGGGTAAACACCTTTAAAATCCCTCCTGGCCAGAGGAAAAACCCTTTCACCTGTAAAGGGTTAAGAAGCCAGGGTAACCTTGCTGGCACCTGACCAAAATGACCAATGAGGAGACAAGATACTTTCAAAAGCTGGGGGGAGGGAGAAACAAAGTCTCACTCTCTGTTTGTGTGATGCTTTTGCAGGGGAAAGAACAGCAATGGAGTCTTAGAACTTAGTAAGTAATCTAGCTAGATGTGCGTTAGATTCTGATTTCTTTAAATGGCTGAGAAAATAAGCTGTGCTGAATGGAATGGATAGTCCTCTTTTTGTGTCTTTTTGTAACTTAAGGTTTTGCCTAGAGGGATTCTCTATGTTTTGAATCTAATTACCCTGAAAGGTATTTACCATCCTGATTTTACAGAGGTGATTCTTTTTACTTCTATTAAAATTCTTCTGTTAAGAAACTGAATGCTTTTTCATTGTTCTTAAGATCCAAGGGTTTAGGTCTGTGGTCACCTATGCAAATTGGTGAGGATTTTTATCAAACCTTACCCAGGAAAGGGGGGGTAACGTTTGGGAGGATTTGGGGGGGGCAGACGTTTCCAAATGGACTCTTTCCTAATAATAATACCGATTAGACATTTGGTGGTGGCAGCGAAAGTCCAAGGGCAAAAGGTAAAATAGTTTGTACCTTGGGGAAGTTTTAACCTAAGCTGGTAAAAGTAAGCTTAGGAGGTTTTCATGCAGGTCCCCACATCTGTACCCTAGAGTTCAGAGTGGGGGAGGAACCTTGACAACCAGGAATATACATTCCATCCAGCACAGCTTATTTTACCAGCCAGTAAACAAAAGGAAATCTAATGCATTTCTAGCTAGATTACTTACTAACTTAACAGAAGTTCTGAGGCTGCCTTCTTGATCTGTTCCCAGCAAAAGCATCACACAGACAGAAGAACCCTTTGTTCCTCCCCCCCCCCCCCCGATTTGAAAGTATCTTGTCCTCTCATTGGTCATTTGGGTCAGGTGCCAGCTAGACTACCTTAGCTTCTTAACCCTTTACAGGTGAAAGGGTTTTGCCTCTGGCCAGGAGGGATTTTATAGCACTGTATACAGAAAGGTGGTTACCCTTCCCTTTATATTTATGACACCCTGACACTACCAATTTCAGAATTTGTATACTCCATTGTTCACAGTGCATTTTATGGGTACGTTGCTTCAGAATTAAAAAATGTAGGGCCAAATCCACAAAAGGACTTTGGTGGCTAACTGCCACTTTAGGTGCCCAACTCCAACATTTAGGAACCACTGAGATCCTCAAACCCCTAATTCAGCTGCTGCCTAACCCTACAAGCACCTAAAGTCCCTTTATGATTATATTGCCACTGTAAAATTACCCTAAGCACCCATATTTGGTATGCACACAGCTGCCTCAGTCTTGACCTTGCCCAGGAGCTCAGTGCCTTTGACACATCTAAACCCCAAATTAGGTGTTGTCCCACCTATATTGCCTATCAGACCCAGTGTAGTAGGTGAGCTCAGAGCATGCCTAACTCCACACAAAACGTCTGGGAAGAGAAGGAAAAGAAGAAAGCAGCCTCCTTCATAACAATTATCCCAGTGGTTAGAGCACTCAGCTGGGACATGGGAGACCCCATTTCAATTTCCCCATCTGCCTGGTAAGGAGAAGGGATTTGAACATGGGTTTCCTCTCTCTCAGGTAAGTGCCCTAACTGTTGGACTAGAGAGTCATTCTCACTTGCTCTTTGGCCCAATGAATACAGAAATACAGAGTGGCTCAGCTTCACCAGGAAAGACCGAGAAAGACCCACACCAGAATCTCCCAGTGCTTAAGACACTCACCTGCAAGTGGGCGACTCATCTACAAATCCCAGCTCCCCATCCCCTGAACCTGGGCCACCTGCATCCTGGGTGAGTGCCTTAACTATGGGGCTATAGGCTGCCGCTGCCGTTGTGCGTGTCGTTAGGCATGTCCCACTGCAGAAAAATGGCTTATGTGCCCGGTTCCAGGAGAGAGTTCACAGCTGTGAGACCCAGCTGGAAACAGCTGCCTCCATCAAACCTGAATTTAGGCACCAAACTCCCTGAGAGGGGCACGGCTTAAGACCCACCCCTTTCCTTGGCATCTACATCCGCTATTGGCTAGCTTAGGCAGCTCCCCACCTAGTGGGCTGGCTTTTGTGGAGTCTATTCTTAGGCACCTCTCTCTCCCCATGGCTTGTATAAGAAGTCTAGGCACCTAATTAATGGGTTGTGGAGTCCATTGGTTGGCAAAGTACCTAAAAATTAGGCACTGCAACACTGAGCATTGCAATGTCTAAAGTCCCTTTATGGATTTAGCCCTTAGACAATTGTGGCACCAGGGCTCAAAAGAAAATATGACAAACCGGCTGGTACAATTGCTAATGCCCCTTTAAAGGTAGAGAGTATCCAATGGGATCTGCAAGGGAGGCATGGCTTGCCAGGTGCAGGAAGGGTTCAGACTATTCAAGGAACGTAAAGTGGTATTGGAATGCAATTTTCGTTTAAAATGGGTGCTGGCTAAGGCAGAGCAGTTGGGTCAACATGGTTCTTTTTATCGGTTTATGTTGTATTGTAAATGTACATGCACATGTTCTACCTGAATAATTGAATTAGCACGTGCTTGGTGTTGTGTTACTCTGAAGAGTCTGTTTAAAAAAAAAGAGGAGCCTTTGTACTCAGCAGTCCTGTTCCCTGTGTGTAATTTATCTGTCTAAGGTTTATGTACAGAACCTTTCAATGCAGATAGATAGATCAAGGACTTGCACTACTGAAAACAAATGCACTTGCCTTCAGTTCTGGTACCTCAATGCAGAGCACCAAGAATAAATATAAATATACTTGTCCTTAGTCCTCTAAGGTATAAGACAGATACAGGAGCTAGTAGAGGTATTGTAAATAAAAAGTGAAGGAGTGGAAGGTGAGCTGCCTCAAAATTTTGCAATAGCTAGTTCTCAGCATTAAAATCCAGAGTCTTTGTTCCTAGTGGCCACGTGCAAATCATGTGAGGAGGAACACAGCTCTAATAGCTATTCTCCAAGTAATCACACTTGTTTTCCTTGTCTTTCTAATGTCTGTTTGGTACATAAATATGCCTGTTTCTTCTTGTTTCCATGCAATATTTATTTGGTGCATTATTGCTCAAGTGTACTTGGTAGAAAGGTAATGTATTTCATCAGTACCCACTAAGTGAACATTATGTAATGGTCTTCAGATATATAGCTCCAGTCTTAAACTCACTGTAACGCAAATGGCATGCACATACAGCCTGAAAATGGATGGCACAGATTATCTGAATGATCTAGTCAGACTTTGTTTACCTGCAGAGGTAATTATAAATTCTGCCATTTAAGAGAGATTTTTGGGATACAGATGTGTGTAGTTGTATTCCAGAAAAATAACCTATACATATTTTTTTACTTTCTCCTCTTCCAGCTGAAGATTGTAGTTTCTATACCTATGGGGTAGATACGTTTCTGAACTGCCCTTGATTATTTAAAGTAATAACTTTGGGTGGAAAAAAAGACTAGCTAATAGATTGAATTATTCTGGTCACGATGAAAGATCCATTGTGTGTAAAACATGAGACTAGCTATTGACTGGGAGTGTACAATAACAGTGATATAAAAGCTGGGTGTATACAGAAAACACTGCGTAGGCATTCAGGAGCCTCATAACACAGTTTAACAAATTGTGTGGTGTATTTTGCAGCATGCTTTGTCTGACAAGGCCAGTGTGAGAACATTTGATCCAAAGACAACTTGCTTGCAAGAATGCCTTATCACCACTTTTCAGGAAGCTTACTTTGTCTCAGAAAGTTTTGAAGAAGCCAAAGAAAAGATGAGGTAAATTATTTCCCTTGACTCTTAAAAACGAAATCTTATTTTCCCTTCTCTGGATGTGGCAGAAATAGGTGTTAATTTTCTTTTTCTTTCAGGGACTTTGCAAAATCAATCAACCGTCCCTTTTCAGTGTATTTCAACCCATACACGCAAAGCATTGAAATTCTGAAAGACACCAGAAGTATAGAAAACGTTGTCCAGGACCTTCGGAGTGATCTGAACATGGTGTGTGATGCTTTAAGCAAAATGAACAGATATTTGGGCATTTGATGTCTGTGGCACTGTAGCTTTTCTATCCACTGCTTCTTCTATGGCTATGCTAGCAACATCATGTGCTCCAGTTTTAGAACCATCCATCTTCCCTCTGCAGCTTGATCAGTGACTTGCATCGTTGTGTATCTCTAATTGTAACTTGCAGACGAAACAAGGCGATGCTAACTTGCAAACTCAACAAGAAATGTGGTGGCGTATAACCAGCAATTCCATAAGAGAATGTCATGTACAAATACACTATTAAAAGCTTACCTGGCAATGATTTTGTTTACTTAAAGAATCTGTTCACTTAAAAGCAACATATAAAAAATGGCTCGTGATTTCATTAGGATTCTAAACATACCGGTTAGTTCTTTGCAACCTCTTGTCCCTGTGAGACTCTGAAAAAACATTTGCCAGGTTTTCTTTTTCCCTTGTATGGATCCATATTTCTCTCTCTATTGTTGAGGACAAATTTTCCTTTTATGCCTCTGTAGTTGAGTGTCTCCTGTGACTGAATAATAGAATTTATATAATACTGAGAAGGGAGGGAAGGACATATATTGTTATTAAAAGGGCTTTTGAGTTGTAAACTGTAAGACACTTAATGGAAAAATATTTCAAATTAGCTGAATAATTGCAAACAATTTACAATTTTTGACAATTCAAATAGGAGAATATTTTTACTTAACACTGCTGCTACTTGTGGATGCTACAGAAATACTCACTGATCTGTGACATAATTCCAAAAATCCTTCCCTTGAAAAGTGGAAATAATAGTGAGGATCCTGATATCGCTCCATGTAGTTAGGTGTCGATGTAAAACCTTCTATGATTATTATGTGCCTTCCGCATTCCCCTATTCAGAAATATTTTCAGAGGGATTTCATATTTCTATGATTCTGTGTTATCAAGTGGCACTCATTTTATGTTGAAATTACTAGCAACATTTAGAGCATCTGCAAAGCTATTTTAGACACGTATTGAAACCACTCTCTCAGCTGAAATATCTATGCAGATGCTCTAAACGTTGCTAGCAATTTCAACATAAAATGAGTGCCACTTGATAACACAGAATCATAGAAATGTAGGGCTGGAAGGTCATCAAGTCCAGCCCCCTGTGCTGAGGCAGGACGAAATATACCTAGACCAGGTGTTTCTCTAACTTGTTCTTAAAAACCTCAATGATGGAGATTCCACAGCCTCCCTTGGAAGACTATTCCAATTCTTAACTAGCCTTATAATGAGAACGTTTTCCTAATAGCTAGCTTAAATCTCCTTTGCTGCAGGTTAAGCCAAGTATTACTTCTCCTACTGTCAGTGGAAATTGATAATTGTTCTCTTTATAACAGCCCTTAACATATTTGAAGATTCCGATTCCCACCTCAGTCGTCTTTTCTCAAGACGAAACATACCAATTTTTTTTTAACCTTTCCTCAGAAATCAGGTTTTCTAAACACATTATCATTTTTGTTGCTCTCCTTTGGATTTTCTGCAGTTTATCCCCATCCTTCTTAAAACACTGCACCCAAAACTTGTCACAATACTCTAACTGAGGCCTCATCAGTGTAGAGTAGAGCGGGACAATTACTTCCTGTGTCTTACATACCACAGAATACTGGCTTTTTTGCAACTGCATCCCATTGTTAGCTTTTATTCAATTTGTGGTTCACTACAACTCCAGATCCTTTTCAGGAGTTGTGATGATGGTGTCTGGAGGGGCTACACTGAGAATGCTTATTCAGGGCAAACAGCAAAGAATAAGGTAAACAATCCCCAAAACTGGTGGTTTATTCTATAATTAGATTTCACCAAGACAGTAACCACACAGCTTCTGTAATCCCTTACTTGTTACCAAGAAGCCAAAATACAGTCCTCTTCAAGCAATCCAGCCTTTGGCTCCCACCCAAACAGCCAAGTGTAATATAGTCAGGTTACTAACAACCTTATTCACCATATATAAAGTTCTACCAATCCCAAGAGACCAGACACATTGCCACCAGGTCAATGAATATTTCATATCTCACCCAAATGTATGCTTAGAGCCAATCCTTATTAATTAAATCTAAGATTTATTAATAAAAAGAAAATAGAGTTGCTATGGTTAAAAGATCAATATACATACAGTCCTTAGGTCAGTTTCATAGCAGAGATGGTGATGCTGCTGATTTGTGAAAATCCTTCTGGAATAGATTTAAAAGATTATAGTCCAATAAGCAGTCCTTGTGCTGTGTTTGTTCAAATTCTTCCATGAGAATTACTGATTTAATCCTGAGTAGACCTGGAGACTTCAGTCTTGTGTGCTTAGACTTTCCCTGTCAAAGACTAAGCAGAACTGAGATAGAAAGGATCCGGCCCGAAACTTTCCATATAGCTGAAGTTCAGCAGATAAGTCTCTTGACAGCAAATGATCACAGCAGGCCTTCCTTGGATGAAAAATAGGTAATGTACATTGTTGCTTTGAAGCTAATGTCTGTTTCCTAGGCATACATCAGTAACTAGTTGTATTCATTAGCATAAGGCAATTAGCCATTCAAACAGTTCACAGGTAGTTTTACCAGGTGGAATTACAAATGTCAAAGAGAAATGAAGACCATATTATTATTACACTATAAGTCCCTTCTAAATGATAATATCCCCTTTTGACCTCTGAATCAATAGAATACCTAATGAATCATTAAAGACAGGAACAGAATTTTAGCATCTACAAGCTGATTAGATCACATTGTTAAATTAGATCACATTAGATTAGATCACATTCAGCCCGCTGGTTGGTTGCTTAACCCTCGCTGGCTCAGTGTCACAGGAGTATTTACTGCCTAACCAAGTTATTTCCTATTTTGTGTTTGTGCATTTGATTTTCCCTTCCTCAGTGTAGTACTTTGCACTTGTTTTTACTGAATTTCATCTTGATTTTATAGACCAATTCTCCAGTTTATCAAGATCATTTTGAATTCCAAACCTGTCCGCTAGAGTGTTTGCAAACCCTCCCAGCTTGGTGTCATCTGCACATATTATAAGCATGCTCTCCACTCCATTATCCAAGTCATCAGTGAAAATACTGAATAGTACCAAACCCAGGACAGACATCTGTGAGATCCCACTAAATACATTTTCCCACTTTGACAACAAAGCATTGGTAACTACTCTTGAGTATGGTCTTTCAGCCAGATATACACCCACCTTATAATAATTTCAGTTGGACGATATTTCCCTAGTTTGCTCATGAGAATGAGATGTGGAACTGTGTCCAAAGCCTTACTAAAATCAAGATATATCTTGTCTATTGCTCCCCCCGATCTACTGGGTCAGTAATTTTGTCAAAGAAGGAAATTAGGTTGGTTTGGCCTTGTTTGTTCTTGACAAATCCATATTGATTACTACTTATTACCCTGTTATTCTCAAAGTGCTCACAACTAGATTGTTAAATAATTTTTTCTGGAATCTTTCCAGGTATTGAAGTTAGGCTGATTGGTCTAAAATTCCTAGGGTCCTCTTTGTTATCCTTTTTAAAGACAGATGCTGTGTTTTCCCTTCTCAAGTCCTCTGGGACCTCATTCATCCTCCAAGAGTTCTCAGAGATAATCATTGATGGTTCTGAGATTGCTTCAGCTAGTTCCCAAGTATCCTAGGGTGAATTTCCTCAGGCCCTGATGATTTGAATACTTATAACTTATCTAAAGTTTCTTTAATCTGATCTTTCCCTATTTTGGCTTGTGTCCATTCCCCTTTGTTGTTAATATTAACTGTGTTAAGCATCGGGACACAATTAACCTTTTTAGTGAAGCCTGAAGCAGAATAGGCATTAAATACCACAGGCTTCCTGATGTGATTTGTTATTAACTCCGCTGCCCTTCTAACTAGTGGACCTACACTTTCCTTTATCTTTCTCCTAATATATTTCTAGAACCTCTTCTTATTATCTTTTATGTCCTTTAGCTTTTCTGATTTTGTCCCTACATGCTTGTGTTATTCTTTGAATTCATCCTTAGCAATTTGTCCATATTTCCACTTTTTGTAGGATTCCCTTTGTTTTTCAGGTCATTAAAGAGCTCCTGATGGAGCACTATTTTTTCTATCTGTCCTTCACATCAGGTTGCTGCTGTTTGCTTTAATGCTGTCTCTTTGAAAAACTGACAGCTCTCCTGAACTCCTTGTTCCCATAGATTATCTTCCCATGGAGTCCTACCTATCTGTTCTCTGAGTTTAAGATCTGTTTCTTGAAATCCATTGTCCGTATTCTGCCGTTCTCACTCCTTCATTGCCTTATATATAATAATTATCCCAATCTATAATTTCATGATCACTCTTTCCCAAATTGCCTTCAACCCTCAGATTTGCAACCAATTCCTTCCTGTGGTCAGAATCAAGTCTAAAATGGTTGCCCCGCAGTTTCTTCCTCCACCTTCTGAAACAAGAGCTTGTCCTCAACACATTTCAACAACTTACTGGAGATTTTGTGTTTTACCATATTCCTTTTCTGACAGATGTCTGGGTAGTTAAAGTTCCTCATTACTACCAGGTCTTGGTGTTAGGGGGCTTATTCCTTCACCCACTTACTTCCCTGGTCCTTCTCGCATGAACAGAGAGCAACAATACCCAAAGTCCAAAGGTGCAAACAATTCAATGTTTATTGGGGTGAACTTCCAGCAAGCATGATTCCAGTTTCCTTCCTTAGTGTCCCCCTTCCCAGCTCTGACACCACAAAGCCTTACACCTGTGTCCCTGTTCCCATTCCTGCCCTTGGCCAAACATGATTCCAATTTCCCCACCCCCATTCCCTGTTCCCATTTCCCACCCACACACCTACCCAACCCACTTCCTGATTGACTGCAGACTATATAGTAAAACTTGAGTTCTGCTTAGCTATACCTTAACCAATCATTTTCCTGAAATTTAACTAACCAATCCTAACATATTGTAACATGATTATGTAACCAATTATATCCCACCACCTTAATTAGTTTACACCCAGCAAAATTAATTATACAGCAGACAGAAACAATCACAGAACCAGACAGAGATTTTACAGATAAACAATAGCAAAGTGGGAACTATAATGACAAAACAATACAGAAGTGAGGATTTCACATCCCAGCTATTGATAAGTGAGTTCTTGCCAGACAGGATGCTATCAAACTAAGTTTCCTTCTACATTTTCTAGGCACTTCCCTTTCTCTGGAGGTGATAGGCACTATCAGGACAGGATTGTATTCCTAACAGCCCAATAGCACCTTCTTTCAACGTGACTAGTTTGGATTGTGAGGAGGTGACCGGTCGCTTCCCAGTTTATGGCTGCCTCTGCTGCTTAGCCAAAGGCCTTAGCCTAAGAACAGGGCCTCAGACTGTCACAGTAAGAGAAGGACCTTACACTGGATGACAGTGATTTTGATTTTCTTTTATACCTCTAACTAGCCAAGTGATAAGAATACACCTAAATTCTTAGAGTATAGGCCTTTACAGACAGTCCTGAATATCTATATCCTAACACTTGAGTTTTGAATATTTCTATTTTGTTTTAGAACTGCCTTATCCACCTCTTTATCCTGATTTGGTGGTCTATAGCAGACACATAACATGAGGTCACCCTTGTTTCCTCTGCCCCTTTTGTCTTCACTCAGAGACTTTCAGCTGGTCTGCCTTTCACCTCCTTCTGGACCTCAGAACAAGTGTATATATTCTTGATATATAAAGCAACACCCCTCCCTTTTTTCCCTGCCTGTGCGTCCTGAACAATCTATACCCCTCTCTACCAATATTTCAGTCATGAGATTTATCCCACCAAATCTGTGAAGCCAATTAAGTCATAATGTAGCTTGTATACTAAGACTTCCAGTTCTTCCCATTTATTCCCTGTATTCCTTGCATTTGTGTATAGACATCTAAGATGTTAAGGAAATTCCCCCACGGTTTTCCCTCTTGCTTCTCCTATGATTCTACTGTAATTTCCATTTTCTCTCCCACCACATCTAGCACTCTAAGGTTACCTTTTAATACTTACCTGTTGGCTTTTGTCACCTGCCCCCTTTGAGCCAAGTTCAAAGGCCTCCTTGCTAGGTTGGTGATTCAGCGTGTGAAGATACTCTTCCCCTTCTTGGTCAGGTGGACCCCATCTCTTCCCAGCAGCACTCCTTCTGGAATAGCATCCCCTGGTCGAGGACACCATCTGTGCAGCCTGGCATTTATCTTTAGGATGTGCGTGTCCCTACCCCAGCTCTTACCTAACATCAATAACTCACCCTTAAGAAGAGGTAATCTGTAGGGATAATGATTATCATAGAGAAGGCTGCCATCTCCTTGAAGATATCTGTAAGATAAATAGGCCTTCTCTCTCCTCTGGACTATCCCTGCTTCATTCTACAAGGTAAGGAAAAATCCAGTATTAGATTTAACTGCAACTGCCATTGGTGCACAGGGAAAGCTGTTGGCTTATCCCCAGGGAATCACTATGCTGAAGGAGTTCTTTATTTACTCATGTTAGTGCTGACTCCATTAACTGGCATTTATCACTGGAGAGTTGCTCATGACCCTGCACAGAAGTTTTTCTGACTCTTCCTCCTCCTCTTTCAAGTGGAGTCTGATAACCTCTTTCAGTGCTTTGTAGAGAAAATGTACCTTACCTGGGCTTCCTTTGATGGGTCTGAAAACCACTAGAACAGGAGTCACAGATTCCACTTGGTTCAGGAGTCAGGTAATCTAACAAAGGAATCATCACTGCTCATTTAGGTAACATTAAGCCACTGCGAGAAACACATCGGCAACATTCACAAAGGTTTCCTCCTTGTTATAGAATCATGCAGAGAAACACTTAATATTTATATTGTCTGGATTTAGTCTCAAACTGTTCTGAATGGCTTGAAAGAAGGCTTCTGCAGCAGTAAAACAATAGAAGCACATCTCTGTTTTGTTTTGTAGAGTTAACAAGTAAATCTTATTCTGGATTAGGGAGAAACTCTTGAAATCCAATAGTCATTTTAGGACTAATGATGGCAAAGAAACTGTCTATGATGAAGATATAATATCAATGAAACAGAACATTATCAAAGGATAATTGGCTCCCACTGCTAGATATATGCTTAATCCAGTGATTTTATTTCTATTATACACCATGATTAAAAATAAATTCAGTACAATAGACTGAGGGGACAATGGTAATTTAGAGAGACAATTGCTCACTGTTATCATATGGTAAAGCTCCATTCTGATAGGGTTAGAAAAAAAATTGTCTAAGGGGCCTCACCCAGTCAGAATCCAGAGTTCCAGCAGGGACATGGTAGAAAGTGCCCCACTGGGTTCTTAAGAATCAGATACTTTAATCTTAGCAGAAATTTCTCTTTGCTTTTTTTCTCAGCAAATTAAGATCAGCCATCCATCCACCTCCATGGATGACAAGTTCATCTGGCATAACGAGGGAATTATTGACAGTTGTCAAATTACACAAATGTTTCATTTAAAATAGGTCACATGTATCGAAGGTGTTTGTTAAGCTTTAGTGATCTGGAATCTGGACTAGATTCATTTATTTGCTGTGTAATTCCAGGCTGGTGCTTTGTGGGTCTGAGATATATGTACTTGCTTTGCTTGCACAGAGTAAATGGGCCTAATCTTAATGAATGTAAAGCATTTCAGCATCTACCAGCATGCAGAATCTAACCTGAAAAACAGCAATCTGAGACATTGTAGCAAATCCAAAGTTTCATTAGCAAACAAAGACATAGTTCACGTTGTTTCGTTTCCTCTACTCAGGATGGAGGGGAGTGCAGCAGGCATTAACACAATATGTTGTGTTCACTACTTCATTTGGGGCCTGATCCAAAGCCCAGTGAAGATCAGGCCTTTCAAACAAAATGGGTCTAAGAAGTGATTGAATAGAATAGCCAATAGCCCCATAGTTAGGGCACTCATTGGGGATGTGGGAGACCAAGTCGCCACTCCCTATCAGGCAGAACAGGGGCTTGGTTGTACCTGGGTGTCTCAGATCCCAGATGAGTATGGAGCACACACTGGAGCCTGGGTTTCTCACAGGCTATTGGTTTCAGAGCGGCAGCCGTGTTAGTCCATATCCGCAAAAAGAACAGGAGGACGTGTGGCACCTTAGAGACTAACCCATTTATTAGAGCATGAGCTTTCGTGGGCTAGAACCCACTTCATCAAATGCATCGAGTGGAAAATACAAGAGAAGGTATAAATACATGAAAAGATGTGAGTTGCCTTATCAAGTGTGCGGTCAGTCTAACGAGACAAATCAATTAACAGCAGGATACCAAGGGAGCAAAAATAACTTTTGCAGTGGTAATGAGAGTGGCTCATTTCAGACAGTTGACAAGAAGGTGTGAGTAACAGTAAGGGGAAATTAGGTTTAGGTTTTTTAATGACCCAAACACTCCCAGGCTCTGACTCAAGGAATATTTCCAACACACTGCTGAACAGCATACTAACCCCCAGGAAGCTTCCTACCGACACTGCAAAAAGTAGGATTCTGCCTGGACTCCTCCTGAAGGTTAAAACAGCAGACTGAATTTCTACATAGCGTGCTTCTGCCGACGTGCACGGCCTGAAATTGTGGAAAAGCAGCATCACTTGCCCCATAACCTCAGCTGTGCAGAACACAATGCCATCCACAGCTTCAGAAACAACTCTGACATCATAATCAAAAAGGCTGACAAAGGAGGTGTGGTTGTCATCATGAATAGGTCGGAATATGAACGAGAGGCTGCTAAACAACTCTCTGACACCACATTCTACAGGCCATTACCCTCTGATCCCACTGAGGGTTACCAAAAGAAGCTACACCATCTGTTCAAGAAACTCCCTAAAGAAGCACAGGAACAAATCTACACTGAAACATGCCTAGAGCCCCAACTAGGGGTATTCTATCTGCTACCCAAAATCCATAAACCTGGGAATCCTGGACGCTCCATCAACTCAGGCATTGGCATCCTGACAGCAGGATTATCTGGCTATGTAGACTCTCTCCTCAGGTCCTATGTTACCAGCACTCCCAGCTATCTTCGAGACACCACTGACTTCCTGAGGAAACTACAATCCTTTGGTGATCTTCCAGAAAACACCATCCTAGCCACTATGGATGTAGAAGCCCTCTACACCAACATTCCTCACAAAGATGGACTACAAGCCATCAGGAATAGCAACTCTGATACCATCACAGCAAACCTGTGGCTGAACTTTGTGACTTTGTCCTCACCCACAACTATTTCAGATTTGGAGAAAATTTATACCTTCAAGTCAGTGGCACTGCTATGGGAACCCGCATGGCCCCACAATATGCCAACATTTTTATGGCTGACTTAGAACAACACTTCCTCAGCTCTCATCCCCTTATGCCCCTACTCTACTTGTGCTACATTGATGACATCGTCATCTGGACCCATGGGAAGGAGGCCCTTGAGGAATTCCACCAAGATTTCAACAATTTCCACCCCACCATCAACCTCAGCCTGGACCAGTCCACGCAAGAAGTCCACTTCCTAGATACTACAGTGCTAATAATCGATGGTCACATAAACACCACCCTATACCAGAAACCTACTGACCGCTATGCCTACCTACATGCCTCTAGCTTTCATCCAGACCACATCACACGATCCATTGTCTACAGCCAAGCTCTAAGATACAACTACATTTGCTCTGATCCCTCAGAAAGAGACAAACACCTACAGGATCTCTATCAAGTGTTCTCAAAACTTCAATACCCACCTGGTGAAGTGAAGAAACAGATTGACAGAGCCAGAAGGGTACCCAGAAGTCACTTACTACAAGACAGGCCCAACAAAGAAAATAACAGAACTCCACTAGCCATCACCTTCAGCCCCAACTAAAACCTCTCATCATCATCATCATCATCAAGGATCTACAACCTATCCTGAAAAATGATCCCTCGCTCTCACAGACCCTGGGGAACAGGCCAGTCCTCACTTACGGACAGTCCTCAACCTGAAGCAAATACTAGCAGCTACATACCACACAACAAAAACACCAACCCAGGAACCAAACCCTGCAACAAACCCTGGTGCCAACTCTGTCCATATATCTATTCAAGGGACACCATCAGAGGACCTAACTGTTGCCGGCACCCAGTGCCGAGAGGCTGAACAACAGCTTGAGTGGTTCGTTACCCGGTGTGCTACACCCAATAATCACAACGGGGTGGAGAAGCAGAAAAGTTTATTTGCAGCTGCAAAAAGGTACAGGGAGAATAAAATCTCAAATCCTGCACAACAGAGCAGGAAGTTACACAGGCTTTTATACATCCTTTTTCCCAGCATACTTATCCAATAGCAAGCTGCCCCAAGTATCTATATAGCCAGCCAATCCAGTTCCCAGCTAGTTCCCTGATTCTTTGTATCATTTGTTAAACTATACATAAAGCTGCTTTATTCAGCATTGTTCTTCCATATCTCCCCTGTTTGGCCTTGCTTAGTTTCAGACAGTCTGACTCTGCAACATACTGTTGCAGATTCTCAGCATAACTGCTGTGTGTGCCTCCAGGCGGGGGGGCCAAGGACACTTGGGCCTAGTACACAGAGCTGCTGCAAGTGCCTCCAGGCAGGAGGGCGGGCCAAGGACACCTGGGCCTAGTGCGAGGGGGCTTCATCGACACTCGTGGTCTTCCATCCCCTCGAGTTACCTAGTGGCCATGCCCCAGTGTCCCCAACATAACCACATCAGCCACACAATCAGGGGCTCGTTCACCTGTACGTCTACCAATGTGATATATGCCATCATGTGCCAGCAGTGCCCCTCTGCCAAGACCGTCTCTACGCAAACTGGACAGTCTCTACGCAAAAGAATAAATGGACACAAATCTGACATCAGAAATCATAACATTCAAAAATCAGTAGGAGAACACTTCAATCTCCCTGGTCACTCAAAAACAGACCTAAAAGTGGCAATTCTTCAACAAAAAATCTTCAAAAACAGACTCCAACTTGAAACTGCAGAACTGGAATTAATTTGCAAACTGTACACCATCAGATTAGGCCTGAATAAAGACTTGGAGTGGTTGGGTCATTACAAAACCTTAACCTAATTTCCCCAATACTAATTTCCCCTTACTGTTACTCACACCTTCTTGTCAACTGTCTGTAATGGGCCACTCTCTTACCACTTCAAAAGTTATTTTTCCTCCCTTGGTATCCTGCTATTAATTGATTAGTCTCGTTAGACTGACCTCACACTTAGTAAAGCAACCCCCATTCTTTCATGTATTTATACCTGCTCCTGGATTTTCCATTCCATGCATCTCATGAAGTGGGTTCTAGCCCATGAAAGCTTATGCCCAAATAAATTTGTTAGTTTCTAAGGTGCCACAAGGACTCCTCGTTGTTTTCACAGGCTATTGTGCAGTTGATTGCTCTTATCATGTTTTTACAACATAATTTCAAAAGGTCTCATCTTGGTTCTGCACTGGAACAAAAACAAATTTTGAAACCTCAAATTTTTTTGTGAAACTGAATTGTTGTTTCCCTAATTTTTATTGCCTGTTGTTATGAATCTTTTTGTCGCCTCACCTACAGTGTGGGAGGACGGGGAAGAGTACAAAGATTCCAATTTTCTGAGTCTTCATTGGGAAGCTTCTCTTCTACAGTGGATTTGGAAAAAGTTTCACATGGTCTGAGGGGACTGACTGCCTCAAAGGACTGAAAATGAGGTGGGGCTTTCACCTCTATGTTGCTAGTTCAATTCAGTCCAGCTCAAAAGTTCCCGAAAGCTATTACCTTCTGGTGGCTGTATGGCTTATATATGGTGAGTTTGTGAGTTTATTCCAGCTGCAGTGGTGTTCATATATATATATATATATATAAATATATAATCCCAATTAGACACTACCGTGGAACTTTAAAAGTCTGGCTATACCTCTGTCTCCTCTTTTGGTCTCTGAATCACCCCAGGTAACTGGCTCTTTGCCACTCCACCTTCTGATGGGAGGATTCCATGATTTGAGTGCACTATCACAGACCATTTGTTCTGACAGGACCCTGTGTGTTCATGGAGGGGTGGGTGGATACCTTCTTGTTACTTCTCATCGGAGGCGGAAGACTGTCTGAATTCTCCAGACAGCCAGCAGTTCTCTTTTTTTATAATCAAGGTTAATTTAAAGATGGAAAAAAAACCAACCCATAAGTGTTAAAGGCATGGTTGATCTATGCCTTAGTCTAGAAGTCTATGCTTTATTTCATTACAAGTGATTAACTAAGTGAATACAGCCTGAGTGCCTGACAAGAACTGAATCAATTCATATTCTCTTAAAAAGTCAGCTCCTCCTCCAACCCCACTCACAGCTGTCTTTCCTGCAGTCTTCCTAGCCTGGGTAAGAGGCTATGGCCTTGTCTTCACTGCCTAAAATGGCGTGTGTTTGTGTTTTCTTCTGGATAACTAATGTGCGTTAACTATCCTGAGGTAAAAACACGGTGAAGACAAGGTGCTTTAGTTTTACTGTGAGATCAGCTAGGCAAGGTCAACCCCAGGTGGGGGTATAGTACTACCTCATGGTCAAGCTAAAGTGTCATGTTTTCACCTCAGGATAGCTCACACATGTTAGTTACCTCCAGGTAAAAAAAACACACCTTTTTTTAGCAGTGAAGACACAGGTTATATCTTTTTAAACATATAGCGGATTCCCTGTTAGCTCCGTGGGAATCCATTACAATATTGCCCAATAGTTTCTTTGTTACAATAGTATCTCCAGGGAGATAAGCACTGCCTGCCTCAACCTGTTTTTCTAGTACTTACTAGGTTGGACTTGGACCATCAAGGGAAATTATCCTAGTTTTGTTTTATAATGGCTCTTATCCATAACCCTGAATGCTTCATTTCTGGAAGTAGTCCAGAGGCATATTCTCTCCTTCTCAATGAGGGATTGGCTGATAGCAACAGATTCTCCACTGTAGCTTTAAAATACACGAGGCAGGGGACACAGATAGTATTTTGGTAATGCTTCCAGACAATAGTTAATAAGGTGTCTCTACTTGTCATAACCATAGTGATGGGTCCACAGATAGAATAGGCATCCTTATTGGCAGCCTCCTGTAAAGTAAACCTGTATGGAGACTGGTTTCAGAGTAGCAGCCGTGTTAGTCTGTATTCGCAAAAAGAAAAGGAGGACTTGTGGCACCTTAGAGACTAACCAATTTATTAGAGCATAAGCTTTCCTACTTCCCCATCCCTAGATAAGGATCCTCCAGGTTGAAGTACACTGGGAAGCTTGAACTGCCTCTGTCTGTAGCTGATGTGTGGATAAAATAAATAAATACAAATTCAGTGTTGTCAGTCCAGAGCCTTTCACAATCACTAAATTCACTTAACACAAACACAAAACATGACACCCTCAAATAAAAAATTCACATCTTGGCCAATTGCTGAGATTTAATATTAAAATTGAAAATAGGTACTGATAGCCACGTGGGATTTGGCTTGTAGTGGATGGTTCCGGTGAACTAAACGTGACGTGGATAACACAGTCATATGCTTTCAAAATGCAACAGATTTTTTTGGTAACTCGTACATTTCAAACTGCAAAAAAATCACCAGGGAGGAAAGTTGCTGTTGCCACCCACCATCTTCAGAGGAAAATGGTTGTTTGCAAAGCAGCAAGAAGTGGATTTCAGTCCCTGTTAAGAGGGCAAATAGCCCAAAATGTAAACCAAACACCTGCCTCTGTGGCTGCTACATACAGCACTAGCCAGATCAGGTGTGAATAAAATTCTGATAACTGAACAACAACAAACCACCCCAAAACCAAAGAGCCTTGCCATCCACCATAGGCAAAGTGGGTGTTTTGAGAGCAGCATGGCTCAAATCAAACCACACTTTCATTTTCTATTAAAACAAATCTATGTAAAATAGAACTCAGGTGGTATGTTTTTGCTGTTAAGGTTCTGAAGAGAAATACTAATTCTGGAATGGTGGATGTTCTTAGCAGTTCTCTCCCTCAAGCCATTCTTGTTGCTGCCTAACTTTCTCCCCACTTTTGCTAATTTACATGGAACTAAAGAAGTGCTGAATCAGTGGCATGATTGCCCAGTGCTTGCAAACTGGTGAGTACATCTAATATGCAACACTGCGCCCCGCCCTCCCCCGCATTGTAGTGAATAGCTAACTTCATAGACATTAATGAGGCCAATTATTGGTAAATGAGTGTAAGGTTACGAACACAGTAGTTTTGCTGCCCCAGCAGAATTTGTTCTTGAGGATCAATTTGGATGAATTCCCTTTTGATAATTACACCTGATTGATCATTATATGTAGAACTAAGAAAGAGCAAGCTTCTCAAATCAGACCTGCTTAGATGTAAAATCTCACCCTTGCAAGGACAGCACATGTTCTACTAGGCATTTTATTGCCAGAGCCAATCAATTAAATAGAATTAGCTCAGAATAGTAGGGTTAGGTTCTGTAGCTGCTGCTGAGTTGGAATCAAGGGGCCAGATTTTTCAGGTGGGCATCAGCCTGGCCTTTGTTTTATGGTGCCTGCAAAAACAGGAGCGGATTCTGACAGGCTGGCCCAGAATGTCCAAAATTCTGGGGGTTTTGCTTTTCCAGAAATAAATACATTAAAAAACAAACAAAAAAAACCCCTTTACAATATAGTCTTTATAACCAAACTAAGTGCAAACATCAGCACAAAAGATTGAATCACACTGTACTTTTCAAAAGCCATGTCTCAAAGAGCCAGTTGATTTCTGCAAGAGTTGATCAGCGCAGTTAATACAGCTGAGTGAGGAAGTTTTTGGGCACACAGTGAAGTAAGAGAACATTATGTCCTGACTATATTGTATAACAAGGAGCAACATTAGAAAACCACTTCGGTCTCAGAATGGAACACCCACTCTCATTCACTGAGGCTTCTGCAACCTCAAATAACTGCTATTTGGTTTCCTTCTGTGACTTGCGCTTCACAGCAGAGCTCTTTCTATAATCAAGTTTTTGTGTGGGTGGGTTAGGTGCATATGTATTTAAGGTAGGAGGCTTTTAACATGCAGCTTCATGACAAACCAGATGTTCCTACTTGAAACCCATCCTTCTTACCAAGGATGCTTCTGCTTGAAAAAACCCAGGTCTGCTCTCAGTGACATCCTTTTCTGTATCAGGTCTGGATGATAGGGCCTCTGTAAGGACAGGAACTTGCACCCACTTCTAGGGGTGCTGGAACAATTTTTATAGTGGGGATGCTGAGAGCCATTGAACCAAACTGTAAACCCTGGATATAATGGAAACCCCTTGAAGGCCAGAGGTTGTAGCAGCACCCCTAGTTCCAGCACCTATGCCCATTTCAGAGCAACTTGCTGGCCAAATAATCCACTAGAAACCAGGATTTTAGCAATTCTAAATAATCCAGTAAGAGTATATACCAATCTTCCTCCTCTGGGGCCAATACCATCATCTCTCCAGTTCTCTCACGGGGTTCAGGAAGTAACAGATCCACGTTTAGGGATCTCAGCTGTGTCAACATACTATTCTTAACCCTTATTTTAAAGATGGAATGGGTTAAGTAGCTTACTTAGGAAGACTAGTACTAGAAGCCATTAAGTCAACAGTTCCCACAGGGCTCTTCTAAGTATAAGAGAAAAGTGTGGTATTCTCAGATACTCCGGTATAGTGCCTTTTGACAAAGACTGAATGTTTTAATGAGGCATAGTCACTGTGCGTACAGCCATGGTATGTACACACTGTAAAACTCAGGAGAATCGGAACAATGGAACAGGCACAGGGGATACCGTATGATACTGTGGGTTTTCCCTGGCGTAACCTCACTTACAAAGGAGAGAGAGCTCGGTATTCACAAACATTATGTAAAAGCTGTTGCACTCTTAGTGCTCCATTTCATAGAGTGCTCAGGTTTGTCTGAGTTTCAAATGAAAACCTGGTCAGAGAGAGTAAATTAAGCCTAGAATGTAAATGTCCTTGATGTGCAGAAAGAAAAAGGGAAGTGGTAAGTGAATATAGGAAATTGGAATATTATGTGTTGGGAGGGCAATTCTTCCATCTTTGTAGCTAATGGACTGAACAAAAAGTGAACACTTTGTTTCATATGATGATTCACTAACAATCTAACTGACAAGGTTTCCATTTCTGAGTCCTGTTTCATATTCAGCTCCTTGTTTTGTAGTGCAATAGTGCAATTATCTATCTATTACATTTCATAAACAGGGATGGCTGCGATGGATGAGAAGAATAAAAATAGCTATATAAATCTTTGCTGGTAAAGGCTGGAGGAAGGGAAAATGAGGAAAATTTTATCTTCCAAATGCTTTATTGTAGCACTTTGGTAAATTAAACTAGATTTCCAGATAGAGCAGAACAGAGAACTGACCCAGCCTTGAGAAGATAGACCCAAAGGGGAAAGTGTGGACGGGAGGTCTCAGTTTTCAGTCTCTATTTACAGTTTAATGCTATCTCCACCTAGTCTGTGAAAGGAAATCACAAAATGCTTCCTGGTTGAGTTCCTTCATCAAATGTTTCAGATGAGCTGACAACACAAACTCCAAGGGAAAGTGGATGCTTCTCCTAAAGGGCTGTAGTACACAGTGCTTAGGCTGCTTGGCAAGAATGAATGATATCCTGATTCTGTATGACTACTGACTTTATTGAGCATAGATAGATATCACCCAGATTATTAAGAATTTCAGGTTTTATTTGGAAAATGTTTGTGAGCCTGCTCCAGTGGCTTACATATATTGTTACTGGAAATCAGTGCCCTCATATTGCTTGCATGAGGGGGAAAAATAGGACTTGATATTTATTATTTGTATTACCACATTATACATGGTGCTGTACAAACCCATAGTAAAATGATAGCCCTTTCCCAGAAAACTTTACAGTTTAAATTAAGACACACCAGTGGCTATAAAAACCAATAGAAAGAGTAAGGGGAAGGAAGATGAGGGAAATAGCAATAAGAACATATGCTAACAATGCCAGCTATGTGCACAGCTAGAGTCTTTTGAGTGTTATATTAAATGATAAACTATATAAACACTTAAAAGATAAATAGGGGACATCCCTGCCAGTCATCTACTTTCCAAGGTCCCCATCCCCTATGTTCCGATGAGTCTGGCTGTTCATGGCAGACCTGATTTAGGCTCACCATAAAAAAAATAAGCTTAAAGATGATCCTGAAGTTGCACTTAGCCTGACAGCAATTTAAATTGACATCAACAACAAAGCCAACAGAGCCGCTGAGATCCAAGATCTTGCGCAAAGTGAAACGTTGGGGATTGCAGGGGCCAAGATGATATGAATACTACACAGTTAGTGGCTTTAGAAACAGGAAAATGTAAGGTACAGACAGCAGCAAAATGATTACACACTGCTACCGTGGCTCTCTGATGCATGTACACAACTGCCGTTGACTTGAATGGGAGCCCCGCAAGTACATTTCTGGGCAAAATTTATTTTTAAATGCTTCATTTCTATAAAGTATCATACAAAGGAAAGAGAAAGCTACAAAGGACTTTTGCCTTCAAGATCAACAGCGCGCCTAAAAGAGAAGAGACAGAGAGAACCAAAGTAGCAGTTTAACAAAAAATGTCTGTTCTGACAGTTTGTCAGAAATCATACATTGGCAGCAGGAGCATCTCTTCACACTGCACAGGGAAGATCTCATGTAGACCAAATGTAGCCAGTTCTTACAGTACCCCATTCAAAGGCTTTGATATAGAGGGTATGTAGAACAGTGGGTGGGTCCAGGGCAGAGAATTTCTGGGGTCTGGTGATTCTTGGCTGTTAGCTGGCCCCGTGGGGGTCATAGCCAACTGGTGTACATTACAATGACCCCCAAGTCTGCGCTGAAATATGCCTACAATCAGGGATACACAACTTCCTCCTTTGTGGTGTACTCACTTCTGCTGTGCCCCGTGGATACTGGGTTCAACAGACACTCTGGCCAGCCAGTCTCGAGTCTGAGGGAGAGCAAAGGGAAAAAAAACAATTGATATTTTTTCCCATCAGTGACTATTCCCCACTTTGTCAGTGCAGGAGGACATTTCATTCACTTCCCTTTACAGCAGTTTAAATTCAAGAAGGCTTACGCTTCAGTTCCGGCCAGTGGGGGCACTATAACTCACCCCACCCCCCCATGTAAGTAGTTGTTTTAGGCAGCACTTATGTTGTTATTCCCTATGGCATCTTTATTTGCTGTTGCTTGGGGCACTACAGCACAGAGTGAATGATAATTTGTGTTTCTCTTTTAAAAGTTGGCTTCATCTTTGCAACTGCAGGGAGGACTTTTGTTTCTCTTCTCTGTTTGAAAAATGTTTTGTGATAGACCCAGCAGTCAGCACATGTACTTTCACTCACTTGCCTCACTGCATAAAGTTCCCACATGCCATTCACCGACAGTGACATATCCCATCCCCAGGAATGGTAATGCTTGGAACCAAGCATTGCTCAGATCTCCTAGACTGCTTTTCAACTAAGCTTTGATTCTATTAGATGATTTCTCATTGTCCTTGTTGTCTCCTTTGTTCAAATGACCTGTTTGTCTTAATTCAGCTCCCAGGTACGGTGAGGCTGTTGAGCTTTTATTGATTGGTATGTATATGTGTTTAATTTAAAACAAAAAAAGGCTAGCTTATTTTCCCAACAGATATTTCCATGGTCTCCTAGCTTTAATTCCATCCCAAGGTTCTATAAAGTTGCATGTGGGGTTCTCAAGCAGGAAGCAGAGTTGCTATTACATAACTAAGCCATATTGACTACTGGATGCCTTGAAGTGTATAAGGCTTGTGGTGAGTTACTAACTAAATGTGTTTTCTTAGCTCCTTATACTATCTCTGGCTTTTGATGTTTCTCCTTTGATACACTGTGACCTTGCTGCAAATGCAATCCATTTTGCTCAGCGCTTACATGGACAGATGGACGATGGCTTCAGCAAGGGACCTTTATATCAACTACATTAGATTCGTTCACTCATTATTCCTCGGAAGAATGATAACTGATAAGCTATAGCTAATGACTTTAGACAAACGCTAACTGGACTTAAAAAATACACGACTCTGTGTTATGACAGTCTTTTTATAGATATTTAAAACTTTGCTTCTTTGCCAGATGCAGCTTCCTTGTTTTTTATTTCATTTATTATATTATTTCAATAGCTGATCACATCTCATAATTACAATTACTTGTCCTAGTGCAAGGAGAAGCTCAGTTCATTTGTCCAAAAATTGATTAATTGATTAACAGGGATAATCAGGATTACTTTACTTAGCAGAGGATGGATAACCATTAATAACACTGTAATTAAAGCACAGATACTATGGTGATGGGGACCAGGTAAGTACTTAGATAGATAGACATTCTTTTTATATCCTCGAGAAAAAATACATGTACTCCATTAAGGGTGAAGTTATTGACCCAAGAAAACCACTGACAATAATGAGCAATACCAGCCCTCTTGATGCACATATGTAACTCCTGCGGGTAAGAACCAAGGCTACAGCTCACTCTTTTAACACAAAGACAATAAAATATTTGCCTAATGTGCTACGTTAGAACGTTCTGCATGTCAGGTACTGAATTTGTGGCAGTTGTACCACGGGCTGATCAGTCTTTCAGATGCACTGATACCATGTGCAAGTAATTCAGGGTATTCCTTTGCGAGACAGTTCCTAAAGTGACATGGTTCATAATAGTAACAGAAAAAGCATTCTCATGGCCTTCTAAAACAGAGTTAGATGATGTTGCAGACCCTGTACAGTTTGTGAAAGTAGGATGAATAATAGTGTCTGGTTAATGTTTTCTTTTGCAATGCACCTTTTTCATTTAGTATGTATCTGAATGAGCTTCCAGACTCAGATTAAGATCTCACTTAATCTCCCTTAAGTGGACTCAGAGAAACACACACACACACACAGAGCTATATGTCTCTGAAGAAAAGCGTACTCTATTCTTTCATTTAGGCTTTGTGATGGTAGCTTGTTGCTGGGGATATTTGAACTTGAAGGCATTTTCCATGGCTACCCTGAGATGCACATTGGGATAGAACCTAACAGTCAGTGAGTTAGGGAAATATCACTGACTATAGCAGTCGTGAGGGGAGGTGGTCTCAGGATTTGGAAACCACATCTCAGAATTGAGTATGTGTGGTGGGGAGAAATGGGGATACTGTCTCAAAATTGTTTGAGGTGGTAAAAGAGATTGAGAAATAATGCAAGGATTCCTGGTTATTCTAAACTACCTTGCAGCCTGATAGCCCTCTGTGGATCCTCTCATTAATGAGAATGATCAGAAAAGACAAATTTTCTTTGTCAGAAGATAAACCCTCAAGTCAGACGCTGGTTTCTGCTCTGACCCCTTTACACTGCTCTAGGGAAGCTGTGAGTTCCCTATGTGTAGGGGAACTCCCAGACAGCATAAAGCTGCTTGAACTAGTTTTACACTAGATATCTCCAGCACCTTCAAACCTTGTGTATGCGGTAGGGTGGAGGGCATACCAGGAGTGTGGCTTTGGGAAGGGGACCAGAGTATTGGGAGCTTTTACCAGAATAAACAGTTTAGCAGAACCCTTGGGTTCCTATAGCTTGCACTGGCTGCCTCATAGCTCAAGGAATCACAAAGATAGCAAACAGTCACCTTTGTATTCCTCCCCCATGGCCCACATCATACAGAGCTTGGGTGAACTCAAGGATTTGGCCCAGAATTGGTCTTCTGGCTCAAAAAGAAAAAAAGAGTGGTTGGCTGAACTTCTAGTGATTGTAGATACACTATCGACAAATTATCATTCCTATTTGAAAGAAATTGCTTTTGATGTTTTGTGTGTGTGTATACATACATCTACATGTGTTCATCCTGTTCTTCTATTATGCATAAAAAGAACAGGAGTACTTGTGGCACCTTAGAGACTAACAAATTTATTAGAGCATAAGCTTTTGTGGGCTACAGCCCACTTCATTGGATGCAGAGAATGGAACATATAATAAGAAGAAATATATATACATACAGATAAGTTGGAAGTTGCCATACAAACTGTGAGAGGCTAATTAGTTAAGATGAGCTATTATCAGCAGGAGAAAAAAACTTTTGTAGTGATAATCAAGATGGCCCATTTAGACAGTGGACAAGAAGGTGTGAGGATACTTAACTTTAGGGAAATAGATTCAATATGTATAATGACCCAGCCACTCCCAGTCTCTATTCAAACCCAAGTTAATGGTATCTAGTTTGCATATTCATTCAAGCTCAGCAGTTTCTCATTGGAGTCTGTTTTTGAAGCTTTTCTGTTGCAAAATTGCCACCCTTAAATCTTTTACTGAGTGGCCAGAAAGGTTGAAGTGTTCTCCGACTGGTTTTTGAATGTTATGATTCCTGATGTCAGATTTGTGTCCATTTATTCTTTTGCGTAGAGACTGTCCGGCTTGGCCAATGTACATGGCAGAGGGGCATTGCTGGTACATGATGGCATATATCACATTGGTAGATGTGCAGGTGAATGAGCCCCTGATAGTGTGGCTAATCTGATTAGGTCCTATGATGGTGTCACTTGAATAAATATGTGGACAGAGTTGGCATCGGGCTTTGTTGCAAGGATAGGTTCCTGAGTTAATGTTTTTGTTGTGTGGTTGCTGGAGAGTATTTGCTTCAGGTTGGGGTGCTGTCTGTAAGCGAGGACTGGTCTGTCTCCCAAGATCTATGAGAGTGAGGGATCATTTTTCAGAGTAGGTTGTAAATCTTTGATGATGCCCTGGGGAGGTTTAGTTGGGGGCTGAAGGTGACAGCTAATGGCGTTCTGTTATTTTCTTTGTTGGGCCTGTCCTATAGTAGGTGACTTCTGGGTACTCTTCTGGCTCTGTCAACCTGTTTTTTCACTTCACCAGGTGGGTATTGTAGTTTTAAGAAAGCTTGGTAGAGATCCTGTAGGTGTTTGTCTCTGTCTGAGGAATTGGAGCAAATGCGGTTGTATTTTAGAGCTTGGCTGTAGACAATGGATCGTGTGGTGTGTCCTGGATGGAAGCTGGGGGCATGTAGGTAAGTATAGCTGTCAGTAGGTTTCCGGTATAGGGTGGCGTTTATGTGACCATCACTTATTAGTACAGTAGTGTCCAGGAAATGGACCGCTTGTGTGGATTGGTCTAGGCTGGGTTGATGGTGGGATGGAAATCGTTGAAATCATGGTGGAATTCCTCAAGAGCCTCTTTTCCATGGGTCCAGATGATGATGTCATCAAAGTACCGCAAGTAGAGTAGGAGTGTTAGGGGACGAGAGCTGAGGAAGCGTTGTTCTAAGTCAGCCATAAAAATGTTGGCATACTGTGGGGCCATGTGGGTTCCCATAGCAGTGCCGCTGACTTGGAGATATACATTGTCCCCAAATGTGTCTAAATGGGCCATCTTGATTATCACTACAAAAGTTTTTTTTCTCCTGCTGCTAATAGCTCATCTTAACTAATTAGCCTCTGACAGTTTGTATGGCAACTTCCAACTTATCTGTATGTATATATATTTCTTCTTACTGTATGTTCCATTCTATGCATCCAGTGAAGTGGGCTGTAGCCCACAAAAGCTTATGCTCTAATAAATTTGTTAGTCTCTAAGGTGCCACAAGTACTCCTGTTCTTTTTGCGAATACAGACTAACACGGCTGCTACTCTGAAACCTTCTATTACGCGTGTAGTTCACAGATTTATCTCAACCCCGGTACTCTTGGGCATATTTTACCTGTAGTTCAAGGTTAAATATAATAAACATCTATGATTCATTCTCCCTCACTGCATGCATAAGTGACAATAGTATAGGATGGAACAAAGACTTCTACCATGAATTGTGCTTGAAATGTTCCACTGTATCATCCTAGCGGGATCAAGATCATAGCCCCAACCATACATTTTATATCCAAACAAGATAAGGGTTAATTTGGTTCTAGGTGAATAGCTTTTAATTTTCCCTCTTGAGGAATAAAACTACCAAAATTCACTTGATATCCTCAGGCCTTGGAGTCTGCAAGGAAATGGCTGTGTCAAACTTTGGTGGCAGATGCATTAGGCTATTTGAGCATAAATCAGGTAAAGGGTTCCTAAAATGTTGATGTGCTGCCCAAAGGAAAATGAATCAAATTCCAACTACAGTTGAGTTGTTTTTACAGCTTGGGTCATTTGGGCATTTCTTGTGAACTATGTAGGCAGTTTGCTGTCAAAATATCAGGTCCTTAGTTATTTGTAAATAAAATCTGTAGGGCTCACATGGTCCCCTGAGAAAAGCTGGCTGGCTGTCCAGACAGGGTCTTTACCTTTATTTAATTATTTCAGTTGATGATACAGATCTCTCTTTTCTCTTCTCCTCCCTCCACTTCCCCCCTCGTAAAGAAAAGTGACTACCCAGCACTCTTGCTGCCTGTGGCACATATTCAACAGCCCAGTAATGAAACAATTCAACCAGCAATGTCCTCTTTCCTTAAAGCCAGGAAATGCTAACTAAAGAATAACAAATTGGAAGCAAACAATCATAGAATCATAGAATATCAGGGTTGGACGGGACCTCAGGAGGTCATCTAGTCCAATCCCCTGCTCAAAGCAGGACCAATCCCCAACTATATCATCCAAAAATAACTCACCCTACCTGCAAATCCCAGCCTTTATTGCTTCCAGTGTGCCCAGCCCAGGGGAGTAGAGAGCTTTTACAGCATGCCTGGGAAGGTCAAAGTTCAGGCTATTTTGGACTAAGGTAATAAATTTCAAGGTCTAGAGCCCATCACAGCAAACTTGTCAGCAGCTCCTTCTCTGATGGTGTGTCTATACAAAAGCTGAGAAGGTGGGTAGACAGACAAATGCTAGCTCGGCTTGAGCTAGCACATGAAAAATAGCAGTGTGCTCATGGCAGCATGGGTGGTGGCTCTGACTAGCCACCCAAGCCCACCTGACCTGCTGGGTACATACTTCAGCAGCTAGCCTGAGCCACTGTCTGTGCTGCCAAAGCCACACTGCTCTTTTTAATGCACTGACTTGAACAGAGCTAGTGCGTGTCTGTCTCCCCACACTGGGAAGCACTCCCAAGCCCTTTAGATAATTATAGGTCAAGGCTAACACCTTGTCTCTGAGATCCGCAAGGGCATGTGCTCACAGCAGGAAAGCCCACATAACAAATGACTGTTGCATTCTGCACCAGCCTCAGATGAATCCAAGGCAAAGCCCTATGTAGAGCATGTGACAAGTAGGACAATCGAGAGGTGATCAAGATCAGGGACAGTAGTATTGCAAACTGCTGGCCAGATGTAAATGGAAAAAAGTCATTTTGGCTCCTGCACAACAGAACATGTCCCTTCCCCAATTAAATAAAGTAGTAACTGTTCTGAGAGGAATTCCTGTGAGACCGGCACAACTCAGTGCTGCTCAGACGGGAACCCTGCGTGCACACAAATGGCAGCCTTAGTACTGTGGAGCAGCTAAAGTTTTTGTTTTACCTTGTAGCCAGTAGGATATGTATCACCAGGTTATAGTGTTATAATGGGGACTGTGACAGGAATGACAATGTCGTGGACAAACCTTATTGAATTAAGTTTAAGTATTTTAGGAGTTCATCGTATTAAACATGCAAATATTTATGTGGTATTGAAGGACTGTTTTTCCAATGAGGGGAGAGGGGACCACAGCCCTCCAGGAACTAAGAACAATGGGGGATGGTTCAGCAAATTCCAGTTGTAATAGCTCCAGAGAGCAATCACTACCTGGAGAGAGGCTGTTATGTACTGGGGTTCAAACTGGATTCTCCAGGGACCAACAGACAAAGAAAAGATTTTTGGTTAAATAGCTTGAGTTCAAACTAACTCAAAGTTGTCTTCGTGGTCCAGCAAATGGGCAGGAGCTCTGGCCCAAGGGGGGCCCCAGTCCTTAGGGAGGGATTGGAGGGTCTCTGGCCCACTCAGGACACATAACACTTGGGGTGCTTATTCTGAGCAGAATCAGTGATGAACTTGTGACCACAGGAAAAACCCCTGTGTAGTGTTGGAAGGACTGATCACCAGCCAGAGCCCATGTTAGAGTTAGGTGGTGATCTCTGGTAAGCGTATTAGCATGCTCATAGGTTTTTATTGTTTTTAATATGTTTTCTCTGTAACGCTTTTTATCTTAAGAATAAAAGTGCTTGCTTAGAAGGGGCTGTGTGGTAACGTAACAGTGGCAATTACACTATCTGAGGAGAGAAGCGAAGCAGGCCTGCTCAGGCAGTCTGTCTTTTGGGGAATAACACTGTGTAGGCAGGGAACTGTTCAGCCTGGAAATGCCCTGGTCAGAAGAGAGAGAGATGAAGGTCTCCTCTCAAGAAGCCTGGGGAGCCTGGAGCCTAGAGTGGGTGCTCTTGGTGGGCCATATAGGGGGAATACAGGTCCAGTTGCCTTGAACTATGACAGAGACCTGTGCTAGAATCAGTAATATCTTACCCTACCAGTAAAAGGAAACTTTTCAAACTGGGGCCACTCTATTAGTGCAGTACTGTAGAGGTTGGCTGAATCCAGCCTGTGAACAAAGAGGTGAGGCAGGTGAGTGTGTCTTACTGCTCTGATGAACAGAACAGGGAGCTATAAATCTGTGAAGGCAACAGGGCCCATAGTGCTCATATAACCAGATGGCTCAGGGAGCATGTTTAGTAGCCCTATGGCAGTAGCAGTCTGTGCTGGTATCAAAATATTCCCATTATTATGGATTATCGATGCAGGCATAAAGTGCAGCTCCGCTCTGAAAAATGACTGTGCAAAAATGGCACCTTTTTACTGAAAAAAACCCTCCAAATTTCCTGTGTCATATTTGCTTATTTTACTGACTAAAATAATATGACATCACTCTTTGCTCCTATAGAGACCCACAGCTATGGAGGAGGAGGCTGGATTGTAGTCTGGGTGGATGGACACAACAGACCTATCTAAGACAGGTAGATCACTAGAACTGTTGAATACCTTTCAGACCCTTATTGCTGGCAATTCCTGAGCTGGGGAATAATAATAATTAATAATAAAAAAAGCCTTTCTGGAGCTTTAGATTCCAGATAGAGTTCTCAGGACAGGCAGCTGGGAAAAAGAAACAACATCTCTTCACTTGTAAACTGAACAGGGTTGATCTGGAAGTCACTGAGAAACAATAAATATGGACCGTCATGTGACCTTTTTTTTTTTTTTTTGCAGAGTCGGTGTTCAGAGTAGAACTGTCCCTTAAATTAACACAACTCCTAAAGAGGGGGAACAGGAATCTGAGCTGCGTTTGGAAAAGTTCTATATTTCTTGAGAGAAATTTCAGATGCTTGATAATGGGGGGGTCATGTACCTAGCTTTTGATCAGATTCTGCCTGCTGGATTTATGAGGCCAACATGACTGATTCAGATTGTGCAGCATTTAAGCTTATATTGTTTTACAGCATTTAAGCTTTTTTTTTTTTAAAAAAAAAAGAATAAGTTTTCAGCTTTCATGCTTGTGAAGAAAACTTTGGAAATATGAACTGAGTGTAACTGATGCAGTGGTGTCTGCCTGAGTCTGTAGACAGCCTGAAACAACGACTCAGAGATGTGAAAATCTTCAACCTCGTTATTCCCACTGGAGTGTCTACTCTGACGTCCACTGATGACACTTCAGTGCCACCATAACTATTTCAATCACATCAGCCACACTATCAGAGGCTCGTTCACCTGCACATCTACCAATGTGATATATGCCATCATGTACCAGCAATGCCCCTCTGTCATGTACATTGGTCAAACTGGACAGTCTCTATGTAAAAGGATAAATGGACACAAATCAGATGTCAAGAATTATAACATTCATAAACCAGTCGGAGAACACTTCAATCTCTCTGGTCACTCGATTACAGACCTAAAAGTCGCAATATTACAACAAAAAGACTTCAAAAACAGACTCCAACGAGAAACTGCTGAATTGGAATTAATTTGCAAACTGGATACAGTTAACTTAGGCTTGAATAGAGACTGGGAGTGGATGGGTCATTACACAAAGTAAAACTATTTCCCCATGTTTATTCCCACCCCCACCCCTCATTGTTCCTCAGATGTTCTTGTCAACTGCTGAAAATGGCCCACTTTGATTATCACTACAAAAGGTTTTCTCCCTCCCCCCCCCCCGCTCTCTTGCTGGTAATAGCTTATCTTAAGTGATCACTCTCCTTACAGTATGTATGATATCACCCATTGTTTCATGTTCTCTGTGTATATAAATCTCCCCACTGTATTTTCCACTGAATGCATCCGGTGAAGTGAGCTGTAGCTCACGAAAGCTTATGCTCAAATAAATTGGTTAGTCTCTAAGGTGCCACAAGTACTCCTTTTCTTTTTGCGAATACACACTAACATGGCTGCTACTCTGAAATATTTCATTACTGATCATTTTATCAGAAGGAATGGGGAAGAAGTGGAAGTGAAGCCAGGGGGCATGAGAACAGGGAGTTGCTGCAAAGAAGAAAATGCAGAGGAAAGAGCAGAGAAGATACACAAAGAAAGGGAAGAGGGAAAAACAAAGAAAGGATGGGGAAGGAAGAGTAAGGGGGAACAGAAACAGTGGTGGTCCTAAAGATGACAATGTTCTCACAGGGAGAAGTAGATTGGAACAATAATGTGCTGAACAAATAAAACAAATGGTTAGTTACTACATAAAGGACATGTTCTACCCTTAATTTTTGTGTAAGTCTTCCCACTGATGTCAATGGGAGAACAGCTGTGGATTGAAGGGGTGTATGATTTTAAATTTTACAGACCATAGTTAAAAAAATGGCATTTGGCCTTCTCTACTCAGTGAGTTTGATCTTCTTTTTTGATACCCTTGAAAAGTTAAGGGGGTACAGAGTGTATTGCATTAAGAAACACCTGGCATTATTTGGCTTTTTGCTTTTGCTTGTGGGTGAGTAGGGCATAGAGTTTAAAAACATTCCTGAGCACTATCTGAAATTTAGAATAGAGGATTTAAGTGAGTTATGGGTGGTGAGGAGTATTTCCAGTAAAACTCTTACTACTGAAGGCATTCTGTGCCAAAAAAAATAAAAATTCTGCACACAATATTTTAAAATTCTGCAAATTTTATTTGTCAAATAAATGTGGAGGCTCCAACATGGCATTGGGGAGCACAGGCCACTGGCTACACAGAGATGGGAGATTACTGTGCAGCTCCCTCATCCTGGGACGTGGACCCAGCGGTGAGGCTGCACCCAACCCTGTCACAGTGAAAGGACCAGACCTGCCCCAGAAACACCGCAGGGCCCTGCCCCTCTGTGCCAGGTGCACCAGGTGCAGGCAGGCAAGCTCAGCAAGGCAGGATCCAAGTGTGGAGGGGCTTAGTGTGAGGGGATCAGGTGTGGGTTGAGAGGGTTCTGTGTCGGGCAGTCTGGGTGTGGGTGGCTCAGTGGGGGATCCGGGTGCAGGGGGGATCTGGATGCACAGGACCATGTTGGTGGGTTCTGGGTGCAATGGAAATGGGACTCTGCAGGGGGTCCAGGTGAAGGTGGTTGGGGGTCTAGGTGTGATGGGAATAGAGCTTGGCAGGAGGATCTGGGTGTGGGGAGCTCAGTATGGGGGTCCAGATGCTGGGGGAGTGGGTCTCAGTGGGGTGGGGATCCAGGTGCAGCTGGTTGGGGCTCAGTTGGGTGGGGATCTGGGTGTGGATGGCTTGTTGGGGTGGTCCAGGTGCAGAGGGAATGGGGCTTGTTGGGGGTTCTGGGTGTGGGGGGAGTGAGGCTTGTTGGGAGGGTCTGGGTATGAGGAGGTCTGGATGCACGAGAGTTGGGCAGATGGGGGAGCAGCTTCCTGTACAGTGATCCCTTCCCCTACAGCTGAGGAGCGATGGGTGCAGGAAGTGTTTGTGTGGGGCTGGGGAGTTTGCAGGGCTTCCTACAGCAGGGGGAGAAATCGGCAGGTGGGTCTGACACAGCCCCGGATGGTGTGCCGGGGAAGAGGAAGTCCTGTTCTTCCCCAGCCCAGCTGGGACTAGCAACTGACCCTGGCACAGATTAGGATCCACCAGCCGGCTCTTCTCCAGTTCCACCTCCACAGTGATTTACCTCTCTGCTGGCTGCCCTGGGCACCCAAAACATACTACTGGGGAGGGTCACATGATCGCACTTGTGGCTTTCCTTTGCTTCCCCTTCAGAAAGTCATTTTTCAGTGAGGAAGCAAAGAAATCTGCGGGGAACATAAATTCTGCACATGTGCAGTGGTGCAGAATTCCCCTAGGATTAAACTCTAAAACAAAGAAAATGATGAATGCAGAGTGGGCAGTACAGTCAAGGAGTAGGGAAAGTTACCACACAATGGTGAAAGTCTACAGGAATGGATGTAGATTTAGATAGTAATAAATGCAAATTCATTTGGTTAAATGGACTGGAAATCCAGGAGTTCAGCTCCTAGTGGTTTGCGGGGTGTGGGTGAGGAGGCAGAGAGAGGAGCTGATGGTTCAGCAATTCAACTTGAGTTGGAGGAGATACAGTTGTTGCTAACCCGTTATCTAAGAATGCTAACTTCTTGTATGTTCGCAATAGATATCCAATGTATTTTCCCCATATGTGAATGAATGAATTAAAGATATTAAAAGTAATATTTCTACAGAATAGGCCCATTACACTGCAAAAGGAAATAAAGTATTTTATTTGGAGAATTGCAACTCTTTATAGGTACACATAGTACTGTATTCCCTATGATAATGCTGGTCACTTACACATAGACTTCTGGTGGAGTTTTGTATGCAATGATAATGTTGAGCTAAGTTTGTAATATTCAAACTTATTCATAGAGGGACCCTCTATTGCAGCTGTATCTTTCCTTGTCAATGTCACTCTATTTTATCGTAAGTCTCTGCAATTGCTTATCCAGGTTATTTTTTCCAAATTCTGCTTTACTCTTCTCTGTTTTCCTGAAAACTTTGGAGAATAAATATGTTCAAAAGAATCTGAGATGCTTTGAGTATAAATGTCGACATTCATTATCTACTTTACCCCTCTAAAAATGCATTTCATTGGGGGTTAAAGTCTTGTTCTTTCTCCCCAGTTCACTTAATAAGTTTTACAAGATTGGACTCCTGCTCTTAGCTTGATTTGCTGCTATCTTCAGCCACTTACTGCTCTGTCTCCTTCACAGCTGCTCCTTTCTCAGGCAGGTGCTTTTGCAGATGACCCCATTTGCTCTTCTCTCTCTGCTTCTTCCCTAATCTTTTTCCATTGGGTCTTCCAGATGCTGTATTCAGCTGCTCTTCTCCACACTGGCTTGATCGGATTCTCCTTTCTGGTTAACAGTTGCCATGAGACTCTTGCATTATCTCTATGTCCAGGATGAAGTAAAATTCTCTCTTAGTTTTTTAGTAGGTATTACTCTTTTAATGTCCTTATCCTGAGAGTTCCTGGTGTTAATAGTTCAGTTTTCAGTTTCCCTCATCTACTATTTTAGCAAACCCAGGAGTAGCTAGGCTCTGATTCCAGTCACCTCCTCTTCACTTGGGGTAAAACAGTGGAAAATTCAAGGCAATGCTTCAAAATGAAGGTGGGTAAGGATGGTTGGTTTTGTTATGTTTTCATTTCTTTTTAACAAAACTGGCCAAAAATGTGACTCCACCCCCACCCCGCCTCCCAGTTCTGTAGTTTTCCCCCCACATATCTCCTCTTAAAGACCACTGTAGAGTAATGAAATATAGTCTACATACTCTGGAAAAGAAGCAGTTAAGAAGGGGATTTCACTGGAGTGTACGTATATAATTCTGAAAGGACTACAGAGCATTTGAATGATAGCTTCTACATTGCTGTTTGAGATGGTGCTGAGCCCAAGGAAAAGGGACATCAGTTTAAGTACAAGCTAAGGGTCTGAAGGAATTTTGGTGGAGTACCTCTGCAGAGTGTAGTTACATTACAGAATAAACAGAAAATTGTAGCTATAGACCAACCATCATAAATAATCGTATGAGGAGATAGATAAGCATTTAAAAGGAAATATTTTTTTAGTGTGAGGTGTAACTGCAAATTGAGGAGGAGAAAAATCTAGGTGGGTTTCCTTGCCATCTTCTGTCTTCTATTTAGCTACAGCTTGTCGTGAAAGAAGCAATCAACAGTAGTTTATGATGCTAAGACATTTCTATGACTTGCACTCATTGAAAATCATTGATGTTTTTGCTTTAACTAGATTTAGCTACTTGTAGTTGAAAGCACTGAACTGCCTGAAATCCTATTTTATTAAATCTGGCAGTGAGTAAAATCACAGATTTCTTAAAAAATAATAATTAAAATCTATCCCAGACTTGAAGGGGAACTATTAATTAAGTCTGCAATTAGCAGTAAAGCTCTTGAAAAAACAGTAGTCCCCTTCTGATTTTCTGCATGTCACAGCTAGTCTCTGTACCTAATCACAAGGTGCTATTCATAATGCACCATGTGGACTGTCACCCTTTAATGCATGTTGTGGGGAACTGAGATTATGTGTTGCTGCAAAATACTCTGAGAGCAGAGCCATAAATATTTCATTCGGCTTGTCTCTGTACCATCCCCAGGACTCCATTCTTCTTGCCACTTTCTACAACATAGCAAAACCCTTATAACACCGTTTGGGTTTTTATTTTGGTAGAGCTAGTCCTTATGCCCCCTGTCCCCGCCCCCCAAAAAATAAAAGTTACCTTGGGAACAGAGATAAATGGTAGGCCTATGGACTTTGATTTTCTTTTTTAATTTATGATGAAAATGTAATATGTTGGGAATGGTTTACCGTAACATATGCCAACAGAAGCATGCCAAAAATAACAATCTGAAGCAACACATGGTATGTAACGCTTGCATACTTCTCGGAGAGTTAAAGAGATCATTGAAACAACACGTCAGATGCTATTACTGTCACATCATTGAGGCCATCTGTTATAACCCAAGACCAAGACCTGCTGCTTTCACTGAAACTGCAGCTCCACAAAGGACAGTGGCAAATGAGACTAAATAGGCTTTGATACGAAGAATTTATCTGAAGGATTTTCATTGCTTATTTTTGTCCAAGGTTTCAAGAGGGATAAAACCAACAGCATATACTTGATAAGACGACGTAACTGAAGCTTATTAATTTTTTTTTTAGAAAGTACAACTGGTACAAACTAAAGGTTAGATTGTCAAGTTGAAGTGTGAACAGTTAGGTGTCTGCCTGGCCAGATGCACACACAGACACACAAACATGAGTTGTGCATGCATCTTGGGAATACACACTAATAAATAAGGCTTGTGCAAATTTATGCATGCAATTATTTGCATCTAATTTTGACAATCTGGCCCCAAATTGCTGATGTATATAATATTATGTTAATGCAGTTGACCGCTTCCCCTACCCCCCTGTATATATATAGTGGGTAAGATTTTCAATGACACCTAAGTGATTTGGATGCCCAGTTCCATGGGAATTAGGTGGACCTGAGGATGTGGTGAGCACTCAGGCCCAAGTTATGGCTGACTGGGGCTGCACCTTGTGGCTCAGCTGGTAAAGTGAATTAGGGTACGCCATCACAGAGAGCGGCAGCGAGTCTCAGACCTTGGGTCGACAGACTCTGGCTCATGCTGCCGCACTAAAGATAACTGTGGTGCTAGCATGGCTTGGGCTCCGAAACCCACCCTTGTAGGCCGAAGAGCCCAAGTGCCAACTTGAGCTGCAGCATCTACACAGCTGTATTTAGCATGAGCCCTGTGAGCATGAGTCTGTTGACCCGGGCTTGGAGGCTCACTGCTGCGGGCTATGTACACATACCCTGAATGGCTTTCTTCTCCCTCAGCCTTAGGGTTCCATCCCTGACCATCCAGAGCTGACCTAGTGATGGCCAAGCTCCAGAGACAGCAGGCTTCTGTGGGCAGCTGTCTCCTGACACACCCATTGTAATAGTCCCCTCGAGGACTCTATAGGTTCACAGGCTAATGAGGGAGGTACAACAAATGAGTGTTGGATTGCAGTGGCAGGGTAATATTTTATTTTTATTAATGGTTAGGAGTGAGGTGGGGGGCAGTAGCTGAACATAGTGAATACACCTCTCTTCTGTGTTCACTGTAATTTTGAGCTCTGTTCACATTCTTCTCTCTGTTGTCACTTACAGGGATCTGCTGTCTGGTAGATGCTGCTTTGGATGATACCAATGCAGTCCCCCGACAGAGTAAAAAATATAATTGTCTGGGGCTAGTAACTGTTGTATTGTGTAAAACTGTCCAAGAGCCCTTTCTCTAATTATGTCTCTTGCGAAGCAGTAAACCCATCAGATTTTCACCACCCTCAGCTGTGTTTACTTGCTGCAATGTTTGATGGGAATGACTGAAGTGCATTATAATAGCCTTATTTTGTTTAAATGAATTGTGTCCAAACTAATTCAAAAGAGCTGATACTGACCAAGTGACATATTGGCCACTCTTGTGTCTGCCAGGTCCTTAGAGGAAGGACACGAAGCGGAGCTGAGAGATGCTGTGGCTGTTTGGGGGGCTATTGGGATCAGGGAGAGAGAGGGGTATAGTGCCACAGAAATAGCAGGCACTAAAGTGGTATGGCACTCTAGTCCCCTTTCAAAATTCCTGCACTCTAGGTGAAGAAATTCTCTGTGTGTTTACACTTCAGATGTACTCTTCTAGTTTAATTTACTGCATGTGCCCATATGGCTTTTGAAAATAGGCTCCCTCTTGGGGGCATAGAAAAGAACTACTGATTTCTGAACAGTCTGGCCAACATTCAGGTAATTCCTACATATTTCTTAGCAAGCGATTATAGAAAACTTTCATACTGAAACCCTAAAGCAGCCAAAACGTTCCATGTTCCATGAATGAGATCAGAGGCCAAAACACCCTGTCTGTCGTTCACAAAAGTTCAAGTCTAGGGCTTGTCAACAAGAGTGCCTTGTCTGATCTCTTCTGTAATGATGAGGAATAGAAAGAAAGTTGTTAGTCCAGTTGCCTGTCAGATTTGTAACGTTACAGTATGGTAGAGTTATAAGCAGTAGATGTGAGAACGGTTGGTAGCATTTAATGCTGCTAGCCTTAAGTGATTCCCTCCCGGGAGAGGTTTGTGCTGTCCCAGCAGGAAAATACGCAGTCACAATGTAAGAACTGTCCAATTAAGTGGATCTTCAGAAAATGCTGAAATACATTTTTTCCATTTAATCAGGTTTTATGTTGTTCTTTAGTTATAGACAGGCTTAGTTCTGCATTGCCTCTTTGATTCGGTAATTATTTTAAGATCTGGTTATGTTAATGAAGATCAAAAATCCAGTTTAAAGGCTGACAGGGTTTGTTTTCATTTCTGTGTTTAAGCAGTTGGGCCTTCGGATGGGGGATTAAGCTAAACCTTTCTGCAGGGCAAAAGCCAAACAGTGTTTCTGAGTGAAGGGGAAATGTACACTTCCTTAGATATATTTTAATTATAGTTTATCAAAGACTAATTCATGAGGGAGTAGGTATGGGGGAGATGGAGTTGAAAGTATTTTTTTTCCCAGGGGAATTTGCTAAACAGTTCATTGATTTCTTTTTGATTATTTCCGATAGAATTTCAGAGGGTTTAAACCAATGGGAATTCTATCAAAATTATAGAAGTTTCTTAGGCTTCCTTAGGAATAAAATTTAATAGGGAATGGTTTCCTTTCCACAGAATGTATAAAAGCCAATTGGTAGAATTTAGGAGAAATTATATCTCAGCTTCAGAATTCTACAAGATGGTTTAAAAATCTATAGAAAGTTTTAGAGTGGTAGCCGTGTTAGTCTGTATCAGCAAAAACAACGAGGAGTACTTGTGGCACCTTATACATTTGTTAGTCTATAAGGTGCCACAAGTACTCCTCATTGTCTTTACAGAAATTTTGTTATTCTTGATTAAATTCTCTAAGGATGTAGAAGAGATAGGGAGAGGATATTGTTTGTCTGGGGTCACTATAATTCCTCCACCATGATAGATTCAATAGAGACAACTTCAGAACAGGTTCTTTATAGTTTATTCTTCCAGCGTTGCTTGCAGTGCCTCCCAGGGCTCCCTGATAGATAATCATGATGGCCCCTTCTGGCCTTAAAGTCTATGAGATACATAGGGGAGAGTGTCTGCTGCTATACCTCTTCACAGGGCACTGGGTGTGCTCCCCTGTGGCAGGTCAGCACTGTTGGCTGATACAGTATGGAGTTTGCACTCACTTCCGCTATCTGTCGTATTCTTTTTAGTGTGACTAGTGATGCAGTCCTTGAATCCAGGAAAGTGCAAGGACTACAACTGAACACAGTCCCTGTATATGTTATAACTTGGCCCAGTATATATTATTTTGCCTGTCATCAACCTATTTTAATACAAGACATGTAGTTGCTTTTAGTGCTGTCAAAAGCCTTGTGTATCCCTAGAGAGAGATTGTAGTCTCTGGGTTTTTTAGAGGTCACTAGTCAAGATGGAGCCTGTTTGTTCAGTTTTATTTGCTGCCATCATTCTGGAGCTAGTCCAAATCTGGAGACTGGATTTCAGGAAAAATATTAGACATTTCAGGGTTGTTTCTGTTTCACAGGATTTCAAATGGAACCCTTTTTCATAAAAAAGTTTCCATTGTATTTTTTAAATGTACAGATTTACAGAAATAATTTTTGAATATTTGTATTTGCTGAAAAAATAAGGTACAGTAAGAAAAAAACAACAATTTTGAAGTAACTGACAAAGTTTGATATTTGTTTTGAAAATTTTTATTAAAAAAGTTGGTATAAACTTTGGAAATTTTAATAAAAATGGAGAATTTCAATATAAAAATATTTTTTTAGAAAAGACCAGTGGTTTGATAAGTTTTTTCCTATGAAAATTTTTTACACCATTACATACTGATGATGATGATGGTGATGATGACAATGACGACAAGAACACCTGGACAGGTGTATTATCTATATGATTGGAGAGGTGAAATCCAGACATTTTATCTTTCATACTATCCATCCAGTTAGTGGAGTATGATCTGTGCTTAACCTTCATCCAATGTTGAGAAAAAAAAGTTACATTAACTTTTGTGTCTCACTGCATTCAGAAACCAAGAACAATTCTTTAAAGTTTTAGGTTGAAAAAAATCTTTATTTAACTAGCAAATTGAAAGAACTAGCAGGAATCTCATTAGTGTGAGGCTATATGCAATCTTCACACATCCCTGGAGTATCTTCTATCTTAGTGTGACTGTATGCAGCAACGCGTTATCAATTAGCATATGCAATGTTCTAAAACAACATAATTGGATGGCCACTAGTGCATGAGTTATTACAACATATATGCACATGGGGTACAACATTATCCTGCCAATGCATTATCAATTAGCATATGCAAATTCCATTTATGTAAAAAAAAAAAACCCAGCTTGCTTAGTGAGGAAGACATAGTTACCACTATTACAATACAAGATACTTGCACTAGAAGCAAATGTGTGTACATAGAACTACTAAAAATACAGGATAACAGTGCAACACATTTGTAGGTGTCTCTGGACCACCTGATGGTGTCCAACACCATGAGCTGTCTCATGAACCGGGCATAGCGTCAACCGACTCCGCACGCTCTCAGTACCAGCTAGTTGTGGGGGTCCCATGCACCCAGGGGTCCCGTGACCAGGGCATGGGTCTGGACCTCGTAGCCCTGGGCTTTCAGGGTGTCGGCCAGCGGGGTGTACTTCAATGCCTTCCGTGCTCGGGCCTCGTGGAAGGCCTGTGACCTGTTTTCAAATGGCACCGTGACGTCTACCATGAGGACCTTCTTCTTTTCCGCATTGGTCATGACAATGTTGGGTCGCAGTCAGCTATCTGTCCCAGGGATGGCAGAGTCGATGGTGATCTTCCCCAGGAAGGATGGCTTTCACCAGCCGGTTCTGGATGGCATTGTGGTGATGCTGCCAGGCTCCAGAGTGCTGTTTACAGCCACACAGGACGTGGGGTAGGGTCTCGTTGGTGCAGCCACACTTCCTGCAGCTCTTGTCCCGGTCACCGTGGCAGATGGCTCCATTGAGGGGAATGCAGTTGAGTTGGGCCCAGTGGACAAACCGCCAGTCGGTGAACCTGGTGAAGCTGCCCCCGGGGAGGAAGTGGTTGCTGGCTTCCCACTTGCTGGACATCTCGAACACCTTGCCCTAGTTCTGCTTCCTGTCATAAATATAAAGGGAAGGGTAACAACCTTCCTGTATACAGTACTATAAAATCCCTCCTGGCCAGAAGCACAAAATCCTTTTACCTGTAAAGGGTTAAGAAGCTCAGGTAAACTGGCTGACACCTGACCAAAAGGACCAATAAGCGAACAAGATACTTTCAAATCTTGTGGGGGGGGAGGAAGGTTTTGGTCTGTCTGTTCTGTGTGCTTGCCGGACACAGATCAAGGAAGCAAGCAGTCCAACTCCATTAGAATTAGTAAGTACTAGCAAGGGAATGCGTTAGCTTATTTTGTTTTGGTTTGTGATTTTCCTCTATGCTGAGAGGAAGGTGTATTCCTGGTTTTCTTTTTGTAACTTTAAAGTTTGGCCCAGAGGGAAATCCTCCCTGTTTTTGAATCTGATTGCCCTATAAGATTATCTTCCATTCTAATTTTACAGAGGTGCATCTTTTACCTTTTTTCTTTCTAATGAAGTTCTGTTTCTTTTCAAATCTGATTGGGGTTTTTTTTTAGGGTCCTAAAAAAACCCAAGGTTGGTCTGTGCTCATCTTGTTTATTCTCAAGCCTCCCCAGGGAAGGGGATGTGGGCTTTGGGGGGATCTTAGTGGGGAGTAGGAACTTCAAGTGGTCCTTTCCCTGAGTTTGTCTAAATCACTTGGTAGTGGCAGTGTTACATAATCCAAGGTACAAGGGAGAATTTTTGCCTTGGGGAGTTTTTAACCTAAGCTGGTAGAAATAAGCTTAGGGGGGTCTTTCATGCAGGTCCCCACATCTGTACCCTAGAGTTCAGAGTTGGAAGGGAACCCTGACATGGTGGCAGAGCAGTGGGATCATTTTGAACCAGAGATCATTTTGAATCAGAAGCACAAACCTTAGGAATTTTTTTTCTTCTTTTAGCTGCTTGGGGAAAGCAGGAGCTGAGAACAGCTGGAGGTGGGGGGTGCTTTTCCCCCCCTTTTCTCTCTCTTTGCCTGGAGGCAGAAGTTTTAGGTTTTTTTTAAACAAAGGTGTTAGCTACAGCCAGGAAATTCACAAGCAGGTTTTTTTTCTTTTTAGCTCTTGGGTAAGCTAAGCAAGCAGAAGCTAGGATGGCAAAAAACAAGGTCCAACAGAAACTAGAATTAGCTAAATTTGAAGCTGAAGAGAGACAAAAAGCACATGACAGACAGCCTTAGAATGCTTGGAGTTGGAAGCAGAGGAGAGGAAAGTGACAAAACACTTGGAGGCGGAGAAGCACCACTTGGAGACGGAGTTAACACTGAAGCACTGAGAGCTGGAAAAGGCTAAGCTGAATTTGCCAGCTAACCCTACTAATCCTTCTCCGGGTACTGCTCCCCACTCAAGGAAATTTCCCACCTACAAGACAGGCGATGATACAGAGGCCTTAGAAAATTTCGAAAGAGCCTGCCTTGGGTACGGCATCTCTACAGATCAGTATATGGTGGAACTGAGGCCACAGCTCAGTGGACCCTTAGCAGAGGTAGCAGCTGAAATGCCTAAGGCATCCATGAACAGCTATGAACTTTTTAAAGACAAGGCCAGGATTTGAATGGGGCTAACACCCGAGCAGGTCCTTCGGCAGTTCAGAGCCCAAAGGCGGAAACCAGACGTGTTATTTACCTGACACGCCTACCACATTGTGAAACATTGGGATGCCTGGATATCAGGAGCAAGTGTTAAATCTCCAGAAGAGTTGCCCTTCCTAATGCAAATGGAGCAGTTCTCAGAGGGTGTTCCTGAGGAAATAGAAGGTACATCCTAGACAGGAAGCCCAAAACTGTAATTGAGGCGGGGGAGATTGGAGCCAAATGGGTGGAGGTGGCAGAAAAGAAAAAAACTAGTAGCAGTTGGGGCGAATATCAGAAGGGGCAACCCAAAACAAATCCCTATCACCGGGAGCCACCCAAGGCCCCACCTACATCCCAAGGAAAACCCCAGGCACTTTATCGCCCCACCACACCCATCTCCAGCAACCAACCTTGCCCCAGTGACCAGTCAGCTGGGCGATATTTTAAATGTAATGAGGTGGGGCATGTAAAGGCCAACTGCCCCAAGAACCCCAACAGATTGCAGTTCATTACACCACAATCACACCAAAGGTCCCCAGGCCCAGATGCCTCCTAGATACCCTCAGAGCAAAGGGAAACCGTGAGTGTGGGTGGGAAGAAGGTTACAGCGTGGAGGGACACTGGAGCACAAGTGTCAGCTATCTACTTGTCCTTAGTGGACCCCAAATTCATCAACCCAGAGGCCCAAGTGACAATTCAACCCTTCATGTCAAAAACTCTTTAAACTTGCCTACAGTCAAAGTTGCCTGTCCAGTACAAGGGCTGGTCAGGAATGTGGACTTTTGCAGTCTGTGATGATTATCCCATTCCCATGCTGCTGGGGGAAGACTTGCCCAACCACGTGAAGCTAGCCAAGAGGGTGGGGATGGTCACCCACAGCCAGGCTAAGCAAATCTTCACAACTAGCTCAATTCCTGAGTCTTCTACAAGGGCCCAGTCTGTGCTACCAAAGACTCAAACTGAGGTGGTGGAGCCAGACCACATGCCAACGTCTGCGACAGCAGTAGTGGATCCAGTCACAGAGACCCAGACAGAGCCAGTCCCAGAACTGGAACTGGCAGAGCAACCAGCACCAGAACCATTGCCTGCACTGAATCCAGCACTTGCAACCCCAACACCAGAGGGCACCACTGAGCCCACACTGGCAACAGCAACTAAACCTGCACAAGAGGTCAACCGGAGCCTGAAACCCAACATTGTGCACCAGCGGAGAGCGGTTCACAGTCAACGGAAACAGCCGCATCCCCTACCTCGCTTCCCAAGGGACCAAGCCCGAGTCCACAATCCAATGAGGAACTGATGTCTCCAGCATCAAGGGAATGGTTCCAGGCTGAACAGGAAGCAGATGAAAACCTCCAGAGAGCTTGGACGGCGGCACGGAGCAACCCATCACCTCTCAGATCTTCTAATCGATCCAGGTTTGTTGTAGAAAGAGGACTTTTATACAAGGAAACTCTTTTTGGTGGACACCAGGAAGACTGGCATCCTCAAAGATAGTTGGTACTTCCAACTAAGTACCGGGTAAAGCTCTTGAGCTTAGCCCGCGATCATCCTAGTGGCCATGCTGGAGTGAACAGGACCAAAGACCATTTGGGGGAGTCCTTCCACTGGGAGGGAATGGACAAGGATATTTCTACCTATGTCCGGTCTTGTGAGGTATGTCAAAGAGTGGGAAAACCTCAAGACCAGGTCAAAGCCTCTCTCCAGCCACTCCCCATCATTGAGGTTCCATTTTAGCAAGTAGCTGTGTATATTCTGGGTCGTTTTCTGCAAAAGACACCCAGAGGAAAGCAGTACATACTGACTTTCATGGATTTTGCCACCCAACGGCTGGAAGCAATAGCTCTAAGCAACACCAGGGCTAAAAGTGTGTGCCAGGCATTAACAGATATTTTTGCCAGGGTAGGTTGGTCCTCTGACAGCCTGACAGATTCAGGAACTAAGTTCCTGGCAGGAACCATGGAAAGCCTTTTGGAAGCTCACGGGTGAGTGACTTAGTTGCAACCTCTTACCACCATCAAACGAATGGCCTGGTGGAGAAGTTTAATGGAACTTTGGGGGCCATGATACGTAAATTCATAAATGAGCACTCCAATGATTGGGACCTAGTGTTACAGCAGTTACTCTTTGCCTACAGAGCTGTACCACAACCCAGTTTAGGGTTTTCACCATTTGAACTTGTGCATGGCTGCGAGGTTAAGGGGCCATTACAGTTGGGGAAGCACCAATGGGAGGGGTTTACTCCTTCTCCAGGAACTAACATTCTGGCTTTGTAACCAACCTACAAAAACACCCTCCGAACCTCTTTAGCCCTTGCTAGAGAAAACCTAAAAGATGCTCAGGAAGAGCAAAAAGCCTAGTATAATAAACATGCCAGAGGGCATTCCTTCAAAGTAGGGGACCAGGTCATGGTCTTGAAGGCGTTCCAGGCCCATAAGATGGAAGCATCATGGGAAGGGCCATTCATGGTCCAAGAGCTCCTGGGAGCTGTTAACTATCTCATAGCATCCCCCACCTCAAACCTAAAGCCTAAGGTGTACCATATACCTTGTAAGGTGTACTCAAACCTAAAGCCCTTTTATTCCAGAGAATTAAAGGGTTGTCAGTTTACAGCCCAGGGAGGAGATGATGCTGAGGGGCCTGAAGGTGTCTACGATGAAGGAAAAAGTGACAGTGGCATGGAAGAGGTGAACCTCTCCATGACCCTTGGGCGTATGCAGCGACAGCAGTTCAAGGAGCTGTGTGCCAGCTTCACACTGATGTTCTCAGTCACCCCAGGACGGACCGAACGGGCATACCACTCCATTGACACAGGTAATACTTGCCCAATTAGAGCCCAACCTTACTGGGTGTCTCCTCAAGCCAAAACTGCTATAGAATGGGAGATCCAGGATATGCTACAGATGGGTGTAATCCGCCCTTCTGACAGTGCATGGGTATCTCCAGTGGTTCTAGTTCCCAAACCAGATGGGGAAAATATGCTTTTGCGTGGACTACCATAAGCTAAATGCTGTGACTTGCCCAGACAACTATTCAATGCCACGCACAGATGAGCTATTAGAGAAACTGGGACGGGCCCAGTTCATCTCTATCTTAGACTTAACCAAGGAGTACTAGCAAGTACTGCTTGATGAATCCGCCAAGGAAAGGTCAGCCTTCATCACCCATGCAGGGCTGTATGAATTTAATGTGCTCCCTTTTGGGCTGCGAAATGCACCTGCTACCTTCCAAAAACTTGTAGATGGTCTCCTAGCAGGATTGGGAGTATCTGCAGTCACCTACCTTGATGATGTGGCCATCTGTTCTGATTCATGGGCAGAACACCTGGAGCATTTACAAAAAGTCTTCGAGCACATAAGGGAGGCAGGACTAACTGTTAAGGCTAAGAAGTGTCAAATAGGCCACAACAGAGTGACTTACCTTGGACACCAGGTGGGTCAAGGAACTATCAACCCCCTACAGGCCAAAGTGGATGCTATCCAAAAGTGGCCTGTCCCAAAGTTAAAAAAACAAAACAAAAAAACCCAGGTCCAATCCTACTTAGGCTTGGCCGGATAGTACAGGCGATTTGTACCACACTACAGCCAAATCGCCGCCCCACTGACAGATCTAACCAAAAAGAAACAGCCAATACAGTTCAGTGGACTGAAGAGTGTCAGAAGGCCTTTAACCAGCTTAAAGTGACACTCATGTCTGACCCTGTGCTAAGGGCCCCAGACTTCGACAAACCGTTCCTAGTAATCACAGATGCGTGCGAGCATGGTGTGGGAGCAGTTGTAATGCAGGAAGGACCAGATAAAGAATTCCATTCTGTTGTGTTTCTCAGCAAGAAACTGTCTGAGAGGGAAAGCCACTGGTCAGTCAGTGAAAAGGAATGTTATGCCATTGTCTATGCTCTGGAAAAGCTACACCCATACGTTTGGAGACGGCGTTTCCACCTGCAAACCGACCATGCTGCGCTACAGTGGCTTCATACCGCCAAGGGAAATAACAAAAAACTTATTTGGTGGAGTTTAGCTCTCCAAGATTTTGATTTTGAAATACAACACATTTCAGGAGTTTCTAACAAGGTGGCTGATGCACTCTCCCATGAAAGTTTCCCAGAATCAACTGGTTAAAATCATCCTTGAAATGTGGAAAATAGTCAGCTTTTATATAGTCAGTAGTATATCTAAAGGTATATGTGTCTTATTAACTCTGTTTTCTCCTAGAGCTCCAGGAAGAAATCACAGCCAGTGTGGAACAGGCTGTCCAACACTATCTGTGATTTGGGGTGTGTGTCATAAATATAAAGGGAAGGGTAACAACCTTTCTGTGTACAGTACTATAAAATCCCTCCTGGCCAGAGACACAAAATCCTTTTACCTGTAAAGGGTTAAGAAGCTCAGGTAAACTCGCTGGCACCTGACCAAAAGGACCAATAAGCGGACAAGATACTTTCAAATCTGGGGGGCGGGGGGAAAGGTTTTGGTCTGTTCTGTGTGCTTGCTGAACACAGATCAAGGGAGCAAGCAATCCAACTCCATTAGAATTAGTAAGTACTAGCAAGAGAATGCATTAGCTTATTTTGTTTTGGCTTGTGATTTTCCTCTATGCTGAGAGGAAGGTGTATTCCTGGTTTTCTTTTTGTAACTTTAAAGTTTGGCCCAGAGGGAAATCCTCCCTGTTTTTGAATCTGATTGCCCTATAAGATTATCTTCCATTCTAATTTTACAGAGGTGCATCTTTTACCTTTTTTCTTTCTAATAAAGTTCTGGTTTTTTTAGAATCTGATTTAGTGTCCTAAAAATCCTAAGGTTGGTCTGTGCTCATCTTGTGTATTTTCAAGCCTCCCCAGGAAAGGGGTGTGGGGACTTGGGGGGATATTAGGGGATGGAGTCGGAACTCCAAATGGTCCTTTCCCTGAGTTTGTCTAAATCACTTGGTGGTGGCAGCAGCGTTACCTAATCCAAGGTACAAAGGAGAATTTGTCCCTTGGGGAGTTTTTAACCTAAGCTGGTAGAAATAAGCTTAGGGGGGTCTTTCATGCGGGTCCCCACGTCTGTACTCTAGAGTTCAGAGTGGGGAAGGAACCCTGATGCTTCCGCTTGAGGTTCTCGGCGTAGCGGTAGTGGATGGCGTCTTTCAGGGTCCTTTCCAGCATCATTCTGGTGGTTGGGGAGATGATGGTGTGGTCCGGGGTCTTTATGTGTGGCACCAGTATTCTGAGCTCCCGGCGCGCCTTGCGCTACTTCCAGCAACAGCCGATCCTCTTTTCTAGGCATCTCAAGGTGTTGCAGGCACAGGACCAGAGAGAGGACGGGTCTTCCCCCTCTCTCCCGAATTCAGCTTCCAGGGAGCTGCAGAGGTAAGTGGAGACATCCTGCATGGAGGGGGCCCTGATGATGCGTTTCCTGACTATGTCTCTTACGGCTTCCTCCGCGATACTCCTCACCGTCAGGTCTGGGCATGTCAGGTGGCGGAAGGCGTGGGTGATCACTGCCACATCACACAAGTCACCCATCTGGGGGACGTTGGCGCTGACCTGCCTGTGGGAGATGTAGATGTCAATGCTGACCCTCTGGGGAAGGTAGAGCCATTTCCTCATCAGCTGCCTGATTGTGCTATCAGCCTTGTTCAGGAGCACCTTAGCTACGGCCGATCCCCTGAGGACAAAGGAGATGCAGGGGATCAGGAAGGTATTGAGGGCATTGATCTTTTGCCAGGGGGCAAGCAGGGAGGAATCAATTTGTGACGCGTCCAGCAGGATCTCTGCAATGGTGGCTTCGGGGGTCTGTCGGACGTGGACTCCTGTGGGTGTGCCCAGGTGTTGGTATACCTCTCCCTCCTCAAGGGAGGCCATGGGCTCGCCCTGGATCAGGAACTGTGTCGCCCAGACCAGAGCCCTGGTGCTGCCTTTGATGTGAAGGAAGGAGCACTTTTTGGAGTTGAAGCAGAGACCCATCCACTCGGTGGCTCGGCTGGCGATGTCTAGCATCCGCTGGAGGCTTTCCAAGCTGTCAGCGACCAGGGCCAGATCATCCGTGTAGGCCAGGATGCTGATTTTCTTGCTGAGCAGGTCAAAGCAGGTTGGGCTGCTGGAAATGGCTTGGATGAGTGGTTCCATGGCCAGGTTGAAGATGATGGGGCTGAGGGCGCAGCCCTGTTTCATGCCACTGTGGATGGGGATGGCATCAGTCTCTCTGTCCGTGGTGCGGATGGTGATGGTGCAGTCCTTGTAGAGGTCCCGGAGGATCTGGATGAAGGCCTTTGGCATCCCAAACTCTCCCAGGGTGGCGAAGATGTGATGGTGGGGTATGGACCTGAAGGCTTTGGTCAGGTCGAGCCATGCTACAGCGCACTGCCTCCTGGATCTCCTGGCTGCCTGGATGGCAGTCTGAAGTAGGAAGTTGCGCTCGTAGCATCCCTCGCAGGACATATAGCCCTTCTGCGCTGAGCTGACGGCACCCCCACACACTGACCAGTCCGTGATCCTTGCCACTAGGCAGCTGGCATACAGCTTGTAGATGGTGGAGCAGAGGGAGATGGGCCTCCAGTTGCCAGGGTCATCTTGTTTGCTTTTTTTGTGGATGAGCACAGTCATGGATTTTTTCCAGGAGCGGGGGGAGTGGCAGAACTGCTTGAATTTGTTGAAGATGGCAGCAAGCACTAAGCAGCCAGGGTCTTGCTTCTTTAGCAGGTGGTAGCGGATGCCATCTTTTCCAGGGGTGGCGTTTTTGGTCCTCATCAGCCTTGCCAGCACCTCCTGCGGGGAAAAATCTTGCTCCAGGTCCTCCATGAGGTTGATCCGGGGTAGCGGGAGAAGGCATTCTGGGTGTCGCACGTTGGTCTGGGCCTTGCGATCAAAACACGTCCTTGAAGTAGGAGTAGAGCCTATTGGGCTGGATGCTGCAATAGTAGGAGGAGGTCCCATCTAGGATCTCCCTCATGGCTTTTGGGAGGTTCGTTCTGTATAGTTTCTGAATACAGGATGCGGCCACCGGATCGTAACGGTGGCTGGCCTCCCCTCTCCTGCCTTCTCTGGCAGTGTTGTTACGGCTCGGCGCTGGGAATCTGCGAGTGGTCTGTGTGGCCTCCTGGGGTTCCCTCCTACCAGCTGTGATTTCTGCAGACAGTTCTGCAGTCAGCCTGTCCATCAGGGTGTCGAAGTTCTCGAAGTTGTCAGCCTTTGCTGGCTCTTCCATCCAGGCGAATTGCCACGGCGTGGCGACCCTTGCTCGCAGCCATCGCTCCTCCTGCTGCGTTGTCTCCGCAGGTTCAGGTGCTGCAGGGATGGTCTGCGGCCTTGTTGTCTCTCGGACTGGGGAGTGGTGTTCAGGTGGATCTTGAGGCGGGGGTCCTGGTGCGGTGGGGGGGAGGGGCAGTTCTCGATGTCCCAGAGGCAGCGCTGAACCTTGCAGGAGGGAGTGGGGTTCTGGAAGCACTGGTGTTGGACTTTGCAGGGGGCGGGAAGAGACGGACATGGTCGTGTCTGGAAGCACTGGGGACGGTTCTGGTTCTCCTGTGGGCAGTATCCGGCTGGGGGGTCCTCAGTGGGGCATGGGATTTTTGGCGGTCGGGGTCTCACTGGGCAACCCTGGAGGAGGTGTTGGGTCACCCAGGGGTGGGGTCTGGTTGTGGGATCTGGGGGCTGCAGGAAGCTCCTCGGTTGGCTGGATCTCGCCGGGCTGCCTGGGGGGCGTGCTAGTTGCTCCTACTGCAGGGCCGTATGAGCTTACCTGCTGGGGAGCACTGCCCTGTGTCCTATCAGTGTTGTGCCGGATGGTTTCTATGAGGTCGCTGAGGAGTCTGGTGAGGTTGCTGACTTGTGAGATGGTGGTGACCCCCCCTTATGGCAGGGTCCAGCGTGGGGATTCTGGAGACAGGGCTGGTTCTTTTGGTGGCGTTGTCAGCCAGTCCTCAAGGCTGGGATTGTGCTTTCCTTGGTTGGCGTTGGTCCCCCCTTATGTGCTGTGGCTCTGGGGATGCTGGTTGGGGTGCTGAAGCTGGAGCATCTGTGGGGATCAGGGTTGGAACCTGCAGGGTGTCAGTGGGATTGACCTTCGCCCTTGTGAGGGGTCCCTTGCATGTGATTTGATGGTACTTACATTTCTTTCGAGTCTTGAATGGTAGACCGCAGCGGCTACATTGGAAGGTGATCCGTTTGTTGTGGGTCTTCTGAATGTGTTTGCTGAGGGCCCCGAGTGTCTGGACTCCACGGAAGAGGAAGCAGAAGGGGCAGAGGAGGAGGTCTGTAGGGATCGGGTACTGGAGGTAGATGCAGTCATCTTCCCCTGTCTCACCCTCTGTGGGGCGGGCCTCTGTTGTGTCTGCAGACTCACCAGGTGGTTCCTCTTGGTCTGGCAGAGAAGCTTCAGGAGGTGAAGTTGCTCTGGCGGGGGACTGGACTCACTGGCCATGATATCTCTTTGCCTGGAAGGACAGCATGCAGCAGCAAGATCCTGGGCTGTGGAGTGCATTCCCTTTGGAGCGGCCTTCCTCCAGGCAGCAGGGTGGTAATTAGTTTTAGGGTCCCAGGTTGTGGAGGTGGTTATACCCCTGTATAATACCCCTATAAAACTGAAGCAGCAGTCCAGGGTATTATACAGGGGTCTCATCTGTCTAGCCATGCTGGGAGGCATGCTCCCAGCTGCAGTGAAGACATACCCCATGTGGCCTTCCAGCTGACAGTTTACAAGCCCAAGAGAATGTCTCTCTCCTTCTCAGGTCATACCCAATCACTGTGGGGTTCTGTTCTTGATCAGTTCCCAGTTTTCTCTAATTTCTAAGGACCTCCATTCTTGTGGATTCTTGTTTTTAATTTCTTTTGGAATACTCACCCTCATAAAACGTAATTTGTTCCTCAGCCGCTTGATGAGCTGTTGTATATGCAGAGGGATGGTCTTTGGACAGCTAGTAGCATAAGCATAGATCAACAAAACAGAGCTATGACCCTTTTTTCCTAAGGATTCAATGATATGCATTTGGACATTTTTAAATGTTATGTCCACCACTGCCAATGAAATCCTTAGAGCCTTGACATGCATGGAGGCTGTACAAATACCTGGCCAATTTTGCCTCCATATTATTTTGGGATTATAGCCCCAGTATATGTAAAGAATATAGTAGTTTTTTCTCTAGCACATAATTGGGATAATCAGGTTTGATTTGATGCTTATCTTCATTTTTGCATTGTTCAAGATGTTCCAAATATGAATGTGTGAAACTCTCATCCCTTAATCATTCCACACAAAGATCATAGTATCAAACCCAAAGTTACAGCCTCTGCTTGGTTTCACTGTGCCTCTGGCTCTGGGGCAGTCTTAGCTTCCTACTGGATGGATCACCTCCTCCTAAGGAAAGGCTTGCTTATCCTCCTCCCTGTGGTTCTGGGCTACAGCTGCTCAAAATATTTGCTGGAAAATATTCCTTTTTTCATAAATGGAACATTTTCATAAATTGCCTTTCGCTTTTCACAACTTTTTTGGTGACATTCTTAGTTGAAATTTTTCATTTAAAACATTTTCAAAACCATTATTGAAATTATTATTGGAAGTTTTCATTTCTATTTCCCAGTGTACATTTCTGACAGGCATTCCTTTACATTTGGCATAGACACTGAGATGCAGTTCTGAATTGTCCATGTAGCAGTTGACTGCTTTTTGTTCTATCTTCCTCCTTTCCAACTTGTATGTATTAATATTCTATTTTCCCATTCTTGTATCACTGGCAAAATAATTCATCCTTGTGTTGAGGATGCATGTAAAACACTGACCTGACTAAGATATATGATACAGGGGTCTCAAACTCAATTTACCTTAGGGCCAGTGCCAGTCTTCAAATCTTGCCAGCGGGCCAATATTGTCTCTGAAGATGGTGTTCAGAAAAGAAAATGTTTATATTGTATTTTTTATTTCAAATTTCTTAGAAATAATAAAAGTCATACAACTTTATACAATTCTTCACGTGCCAGAGAGTTTAGTGTTTGCCAGACACCTGGCAATGCTTCAGTTCTGTCAGTTTGTTGATGTTTGACCTCAGTGACCGAGCAGTTGAAATCTTCAGGATTGCAGCAAGGGGTGTGCGTCGGATAGTTGTGTTCGGTATTTTGACTTGTTTATATTCATTGTGGGGAAAAAAGTGATGCTGCCTCCGAGGCTGACTCTGCCCAGCGACTAATGATGCTGCCTCCATGGCTGACTTTGCCCAGTGACTAGTGATGGTATCTCCGTCCCTGTGTCCCAGCCAGTAGGAGCTACAGGGGCGGGTGTGTGTGTGTGTGCCTGCAGCAGACATTGCTGGCAGCGTGTCTACCTGCATCTCTCCTCCACAGGCTGCAGTGGGGAGGTTTCTCAGGCCGCAGATGGCCCACGGGCTGGGACTTTGAGACCCCTGTATAATACCCTGGATTGCTGCTTCTAGAATTCTATGGAAGGACTTTAGAATCATAATTAGTAATTTTTGTTCATGCTCTGATATCTGTCAGTTTGTTTTATTGGACTGATCAGGTGTCTTTTTCAGGAGTGGGTGAGGTTCTGTGGCCTCAATGTGCAGGAGGTCAAACTAAAAGATCACGATGGTTCCTTCTGATCTTAAAGTCAGAGTGCTTCCACCCCCAAGTCTATGGGTGCATTAGTCCTTCAGAAATCATTACTGTGTCTTGAGGGTAGGTAAGAACATTTCCTGAAACCTTTAATCTATACTAGGGTGTTCTTGTAATGGCTTCTTTTGTCAACACTTAATGAGCCTGATCCAGATATCCTCCCTTATGTGAGTTGTCCTATTGACATTGCTGACACCCTAGCATGTGCCAGAACTGTTTGTTTGCATCAAAAAAGTCTGTGGGATCTGTTGTACACGCCACAGCACATGAGGGGAATAAAGGTTAGAAAAAGTACCACATATATTTACATCAGAATGTACAGATATTGTGTAAAGAAAAAACCTGAACCCTAAAAGAAGGAGGACAAGTTCATAACTGAACTGTACATAAGTAAATGACAGAAGACAATTTAGTGCTAGAAGCTCTTGGTTTCATTGTTTTTTCCTGAGTTAAACAAAACAATGTAATAAAAAAGACAAACAAGAAAGGACCAAAATAGGCACATGAATTACAGCACATGTTCAATCACACTATTGCTAATAAAAATCCAGCACTTAAATACAAGACATGGGGGTAAATATATGCTAGTTGCTTGGGATAGGACCAGTAAATATACAGATCCTTTGTGACAAATCTGGGTTCTCAATTCATTATTTTCCATATTATAGCTGAAAATAAGGATATAAAGATAAAGAAAACATAGAAGAGAAACAATATATATGCCCATGAGAACATTGTACAATCCAAACCAAATGTCACTCCAGGGAAATTGAGAAATAATTTCTGGGTCATAGATGCATCTTTATATCAGGGGAATACAGTAGATATAATGTACAAAAGTTGGTCTCCCATTTCCTTTCTTCTGTGTTGAGTTTACTTTTTGGTAGAGTTTATCAAAACTTTACTTCTAAGGTGTTGAGTTGGTGTGAGTATATGGCTACACTGGGACTTTTGATGGAGCAAGAACATCTTAATTAGATAGATCATAGCTGAACAGGTGATTGATAAATTCCAACTCAAAAAAATTCATTATCTGGGAAATAAGATTGTTCAAGTGTATTGTCTCAACACCACAAACACTAAAATGAAAAGAAATCCTCAATTAAGGCAACATATATACTCAGCACAATAACAGTCCCCAAACATTAGCCCACTCCGACACCAAACACTAATGCCCACTCCGACACACCCCCTTCAGTTCAACAATACTATCACCCTCAATGCACACACCCAAGAGCTGAAAGTCCTGGTGCAGTACACAGCTTAAATCTCTCCTTGCGATATTTAAAACGTTTAATGACAAATATAATCTTGAAATTACTTTTTTAGCATAACATACAAAGGAGAAAAAATAGTAAAAGTTGATCATTTATTCTGAATTTTTTCCCTTATCTAAAAGGCTTTTTATGGCTTTCCAAAAATCAGGTGGACAATGCAATACATAGTTAAATAAAATCATACATTAATTAATAGTGATGTACATATTCATACACACTGTTTCATATGTATACTCTATGTAGGTACTTATCTGGTTCCTATTGCCAGAATATTAGAGCATCTCGCCAACAATATGATATCTATCCTTGCAACAGCCCTGAGAGGTAGGGAAGTATATTTTACCAATGGAGAACTTAGGCAGACAGACAGACACATGGTGATAAAGCCAGGAACTAAACTCTCATCTCTTGAGTCCCAGGCCACTGCCTTAACTGTAAGACCCTCCTTCCACCTTTTTGTTTATATAACAAAGGGAGTGGGTGGAGTTTAGGCTGTGCATTGTGACTTTTTCGGCTTGTGCAGCCATTTAATGAGTAGGTGATTCAATGATACAATTCACTTATGGAAATGATTCATTAATGATAATCATAGGAACGTAGGAATAGTGGATCAGCCCCAAAGTCCATCTAGTCCAGTATCCTGTCTCCAACAGTGGCCAGCATCAGATGCTTCAGAGGAAGGTGCAAGAACCCCATGGTTAATGGATGTGGGATGATCTGTACACATATTAGGGCTCATCCTGATCTCTAATAGCTAGAGATTGCTGTAAACTCTGAAGCATGATATTTAATCTCTCTTCCGGAATTTGTCTTGATATTAATTATAACAACTCTGGATATTCCTATTATCCTCTTTCATGTCCAATCCCTCTTCTAATCTTATTAAATTCCTGGCCTCAGCAACCTCCCGTAACAATACAATTCTACAGTGTAAATTACACTTTGTGTAAAAGTATTTCCTTTTATCATTTTTAAATTTACCACCTTTAATTCCATTGCATATTACCTTATTTTTGTGTTATGACATAGAAATGGTTATGACCAAGAGGATTAATAAATAAAAAATGTAACAGATTGTAACAGTCGTGCGACTCAGCACCGCAGTGCCTCCTGCTGGCCGTCCTGGGAATTAGCTTGGGGTTGCCTGTTAGCCTTCCTCAGGTGGTGTCTTGCCCATCGTCATTTCTGTCTCCACCTTCAGGACCCATGTCGCTCCCCGGACCGCATTGTCCTCTTCTGGACACAACCCTCTGGCTGTGCCCCACTCAGTTCTTTCCCTGCTTCCAGGGGACCAACTGTCCTCAGTCCAACCACTTGCCTCAGTGGTAGACTACAGTCCAGGTTACAGCCGCTCATCTCAGTGGCAAACTGCAGTCTATACAATGGCCACTCCCCTCAGTGGTAAGTGGGGACAAAGGCGGGGGGGCCTGGGCCCGCCCGCTACTCCAGGTCCTGAACCAGGGACTTGATAGCTGGCAGCCCCGTGTTGCCCTCCTCCAACTCCGCTGTTTCCTTCCCTAGACCACTTCCCCACAGCCCTAGCACCTCCTCTGCCCTTGTATCAGGGCCTCAGTCTGGTAGCCGTCAGCCTGGATCTTCCTCATACTCTGCTGACCCTTTCCAGCACTGCTCTGTCCATGGTGCTCCAGCCCTCTAAGCAGCCAGTCCTCCGCCCTCTAACTCCAGGGAGTGACTGCCTCTGCCTTGCTCATCAGCCCCTTCTTATATGGACCAGCCTGGCCCCGATTGGCTCCTCCAATAAAACTTCCCCTAATTGGCTGGCACTACAAGTCTTTTCCTTATTGGCTGCCTCCTGCGCAGCCTCCCCAGGGTTGCTTTAATCCTTTATATACCGGTGAGGGGCAGCCACCCCATCACACACCCTCCCCCTTAAGACCACATACCTGGCGGGGGAGTGTCAAGGAGGTTTTTCTATCTTCCCAGCTTCCCTTGCAGCTGGGCCCACAAGGTGTCTCTCTCCTGCCTCAGGCTTTCCACCAAGAGGAGCAGCCTGTCTCCCTCTTCCAGGGTCTGGATCCCCAGCATAGCCTGTCCCACTCCTGTGTGGGTTCCCTTGTCTGTCTGGGTCTCCACCGTAGCTTATCCTACTCCCACGTGGGTTCCCCTGTTTCTCTGGGTCCTCTCTGCCCAACTCATCTTACCTATCACCTCCCTACCTCCCGCTGCTGGGTGTGGGAGATGGCTGTCAGGGCCCTGGTCCTCACTGCCCCCTCGCTCTGAGCATTCTTCAACTGAGCCCGGTGCTCAGGCACCCCCCACCTTCTCCTCTGAGGGCAATGCCTTTTTACATGGCCCTTCTCATGGCACTGGATGCATGTCTTTTGTCTCCCCTTGGCCATGGCCCTCTCATGGTCCTTCTCCATTAGCTCGGCCCCTTCCCCTGGGCTAGAATTATCTCTACAAACCAGAGGGCACTGCTTCCACACATGTCCCTGTTGCCCACAGGCCCAACATGCCCAGTGCCTGCCTGTTCTCTTCACAAGGTGTCTCTCTTGGGCGCTTTTGCTTTCCTATTCTCCAGGTTGGGCCTCCGTTCCCCATCCCGGTTGGGGCACTCCCTCTTAACGTGTCCCAGGTGCCCACAGGCAAAACATTCTCTCGGCCTCCTGGTCCTGGTGCCTGGCTTCCCCTCTCGCCCCCTGCGACTCTCACGGACTCCCCTTCGCAACAACTTAAATAGGCACAGCTGCTGTCTTGCTAACCCAGACATATAGGCCTGCAGGTGTTCCCGTACCTCCCACTGTGTCTTCTGGGTGGCGAGCACCTGCTGTAGCAGAGTCTGATGCTGCCTTTGCGGCCTCTCACCCCCTTGCCACGGGGCACTGCCTTTGGAGTCCAGTTTCGGAAGGCCCCAGAACCCTCCGCAAAGAAGGCCTCACTATACTCCAATTCCATTCTCCACCTTACGTATCCCTTAGTCTCTCAAATAGGCAATAGTCCTCACAGTCTTCTGTTTTGCCCTTGTATCGGGGTGACAGTGTGCCAACATTCTCCACCACGTGTAATAGGGCATTCAACTCACCACTGTGGCACCTCATCCTGGGAATTAGCTCAGGATTGCCAGTGCGCTCTCCTCAGGTAGTGCCTCACCTGTCATCACTTCTGTCTCTACCTCCAGGAACCCGTATCACTCCCCAGACCACGTTGTCCTCTTCTGGACGCAGCCTTCCGGCTGTGCCCCACTCAGTTCCTTCCCCCCTTCCGGGGGATTGACAGTCCTCAGTCCAAGCACTCATCTCAGTGGCAAACTGCAGTCCATACACTGGTCACTCCCCTCAGTAGCAAGTGGTAGCAAAGGCGGGGGGACCTGGGCCTGCCCGCGACTCTGGGTCCTGACTTAGGAAGCCTATAGCCAGCAGCCATGTGCTTCCCCTCCTCCAACTCTACCATCTTCTTTCCTGGGCCACTTCCCCACAGCCCCAGCACCTCTCCTCTGCTGTTGTATCAGGGCCTCAGTCTGGTAGCCATCAGCCTGGATCTTCCCCATACCCTGCTGATCCTACCCAGCACTGCTCTGTCTATAGTCTCCCTCAAACTCCAGGGAGTGACTACCTCTGCTTTGCTCAGCAGCCCCTTCTTATATAGGCCAGCCTGGCCCCAACTGGCTCCTCCAGTAAACCTTCCCCTAATTAGCTGGCACTACACGCCTTTTCCTTATTGGCTGCCTTCCGTGCAGCCTCCCCAGGGTTACTTTTATTATACCATTATTATACTATTATACCAGTGAGGGGCAGCCGCCCCATCACACACATTAATAAACTTAAAAAGTAGCCTATATATTTATTAGATTTTGATACAATCTAGAAGTGAGTCAATTTTCAAATCTCAAAAATCTGGAATTTATTTGCTAGCCTGAGTGGAAACAAAGGTTAGACTCACAAAAATATTTTTAATGGCACATGTTAAATGACTATCTCATAAACTAGCTAACAGATACACAAAATGCAGAATGCATTTTCTGAGTATTTGTATGTGCTGTAAATTTGGGAAGCACTGTATTATCCACACAAATCACAAAGATTTTATCCCATTTTTTAGTGCAAATCTCAATGCATCCTTAATTATGGAATTGCAATCTTGCCTGCAAAATTCAATGTTGTTTATTTCTTTGTCTAAGTAATTAGTGACCTGATCATAGTCCTTACGCTTTTTAGTAGTATAACTAATGATTTCTTCCCTTATTGATGCCTTAAATACACCCCAGACTGTGCCAAATGGGAATACACTTATTTCATTTAATTCAAAAAGTTCAATAATAGCGTTTCCCAGCTTTTCACAGAACTGATCCTCACGTTGGGGAATTAAGCCTCTGTTTTCTACTTGTTACATAGTTTTTAAAGTTGCTAAGCATGTGAAAAATGAAGATTTCAGTGGAAGTGCCAGAATAAAAAACAATCATTTGATGAATCTTTACACTGCATTCAGTGGTTGGTTGGTTTTTAAATACACATCTTTTATAGTCCCTGACCAAGGCTTTCAACTTATTTTTAGCTTTGGTGAGTGATGCTAGAATATTCGCATTGGAAGCCCAGCTCTTCTGTTTATCCACAAAACGATGTACACCATGCGCAATGGTATTGCAATCCAGTTCAGAAAAGGAACTTAAGCACATGATTAAGTCCTATTTGAATCTCTGCCTGGCTGCATAAATGAGCTTCCCTTCTGTTCTTGAGCGACCCATCATTCAATGTAAGGATGTAGTTGGTTCATGTCCATGAAATCTTTGGCCTGTGTTTTTGAAACTACCAATTGATGCCTGCTGTGACAATGTTAAATAGCTGCCTATACAAAGCCTCACTGATCCCACCATCTTGGGTAGGTAAACAGTGCTTCTGATGGTAACGTGCTGGGCAATCTAACTTGTTACCTAGAATAACAGGCTCTCTAGGATATTACCAATCTCCTGGACCATCCAGTCCTTTGCAAACTATTTATAAACATGAAAATCCAACCACATTTTTGCCTTGGGCTCAAACAGAGTTTGAACTTTTGTTTTTAGGTTTGAGTTGGCTGAACTAAGGCTCCCACCTCCAGCCTAGCCTATCGGTCCTTCTCACTGAGCCAGATTCTCCATTCTGCTGCATCTCCTTTAAACTGCATCTGAAACTCATACTGATATAAGCATCATCAGTACACCATTATTTAGTCCATATATATCTCTATAAAAACTATGTTAATAGAGCATTAAGATTGCTTGGTTAGGCACTCAAAAGACAGGAAGGGACAAAGCTACGATTGCATATGCAACCTTAACTCTGTCCCTTTGTATGCATGCATTAGAACAGCTTTCAAGTACGTGATCATATATCTTAAACACAATATATTTCAGAATTTTTTTCTGTAACCTTAATACACATTAGTGACAGCTTGAAATACTCCCAAAATCATTTTCTACTGTCACTAATTTCACTGGGGTAATAGTCCAGTTGGTCTTAATAAATGTAGGATGAGATTTTGAAAAGCCCCGAGATGAGTTAGAAACACAACTCCTACTGAAATACACTTTCAATGTTTTTCAGTGGAGCGTCCAATTTTTTTTTACTTTTTTCTGGCTGATATTTTTCTCAACTTAAACTTCAGTTTAACAAAGTTGGTGGGGAGGGGGGGGAGAATAATGCCTACACTGCAATTAAACACCGAGGCTGGCCCATGTTAACTGACTCAGGCTCACAGGGCTCGGGCTAAGGGGCTGTTTAATTGCAACGCAGACATTCAGGCTTGGGCTAGAGCCTGGGCTCTGGGACCCAACAAGAGGGGCGGGTCCCAAAGCCCAGACTGACGCCCAAGCATTTACACTGCAAGTAAACAGCCCCTCAGCCCGAGTCCCATGAGCGTGAGTTGGCTGACACAGGCCAGCCATGCGGGTTTAATTGCAGTGTAGGCATTATTCTCCCCCTCACCCACCCCAATTTTATTAAACTGAAGTTTAAGTTGAGAAAAATATCAATCACAAAAAAGTAAAAAAAATTTACTTGTATTCTGTACTGTTTTAAATAGTCAGCTGTCCCAGCTGCCTGTAAGTGTACCATGAATACATGACCAACCTATGGTGAGAACAGGTGACTGTGTTTTTATATCACTCTTCTAACTCTACCACCTCTAAAAGGGGTGCTGACTGACATCACCACCATATAGAATGCTTCATGAATCTATAACATCCTCTGGAAACACTCCTTTTAAGGGTGGAACTTAAAGGTAATGTCAGTCTTCAATTTTGTGATCCATCAGGTGATTAAATGCCTAATTAACCAGCAGGGAGAGAATTATAAGGGTTCATTGCTGTGGAAGTTTGATTTTTTTTCAATTCTTGGGATGAGATCATAAATACAGATTTATCTTGGACCGTGTTAGAATTGGCAAATTATTAATTTCATTGATCTTGATAGTGACATTTATCATGCTGAAATCCATTAGTATTAGCAAAAATGTATGTGATGCCATAGGAATTTCAGTTATTCTGTTTTTATCCTCTGAGCATCATCTTTTCTCTTTAAGCTTTCTTATTTTCAGAGTAGAGGAGTATGAAACCCTCTTCTGCCTTCCTCATAATGAACTAAAGTGCAGTTCATGTCAAACTTGCAGATATGCTAAGTACAGTGGGTAGAAAATGCTTGCTCATTGTTTTTACCTATTCAGGGAGAAACAAAGGACAGGGTTTGGGATCCATGAAGGCACTTAGGCATTACAATGCTGAGCGCCACAGCACCTAACTTTTAGGTGCCTAGAAAATCACAAGAACGACGCTGTAAGCTACAAAACTGAGTGAAATGCATAGGCTCCTATGTTGGGGCGTCTGCCCTACACTCGCCCATAAGGGGTTAATAGAGCCCTAGGGAGGCTGCACAGGAGGCAGCCAATTAGAGAAAGGCTGTGAGAAGCAGCCAATCAGGGCCAGGCTGGCAGAGCTGTGCAGCTTTAGAAGCAGGTTATAGCTTGAGGGGAGAAGACTAGGCTCTGAGCAGAAGGAAGAAGTGTCAGCACCTGGGATAGAGCAGTGCTGCAAGCAGGGACCAGGGGAGCTAGAGAGAGCTCCTGGCTGGCTGCTAGGGCCTGTAGGTTGAGGCTCTGAAGTAAGGGCAGATGTGGTTGTTAGAGCTGCATGGGAAGCAGCCCCAGGACAATGGACTGCAGTTGCCACTGAGTGAATGGCTGTACTGAGATTGCAGGTCCCCCAGAAGGGGGGATGCAGAGTTGGCAGAGCTAAAGGACAGTGTCACTGGAACAAAAGTGATGGTGGCAAGGTACCACCAGAGGAGGTTGCCCTAGTGAGCAGAGCTAATTCTCATGACAGCTGGTAGGAGGTGCTGCAGTGGTGAGTTGCATCCTGTCACAGCTCCCTATACAGTGAATGGGGAGAAATAGGTGCCTTAAAGTGTGAGCCACAAAAGCCACATGGGGAGCTGCCTAAACTAGCCAATGGGACTTGCCAATGAGAGGGGTATGTTCTAAGTGCCACCCCCTCTTAGAGATAGGTGCCTAAGTCTGTGTGGCAGGGAGGTGCCTATCTCTGCTTAGCAATCCACACAGGGGAACCTGCCAACTAGAGTGAGGCAGCTGAGGTATTTCTTACGGGAATGAGTTAGGTACAACCCATACAAAATGGCTGGGCTAGGGTGTGTGTGTATGTGTCGTCCCCTCCTGTATAACTTTTAGGCCAGTGGTTACAGCACTTGCCTGTGTGTGGAACACCCAGGTTCAGTTCCTCTCTCTGCCAGAGGTGGAGAAAAGATTTGAACAGCGGTCTTCTACGCTTTAGGAGAGGGTGTGAACCACTGAGTAATGGGATATTCTGAAATGGGGCATCCTCAGTCTCTCCTGTTGAAGCTGATCCACTGTGGATAAATAATGAAAGAGTGATGGGAGCAGTGGGACAGGACCCAGGGTTCCCCACCTCCTAGGTGAATGCTCTAACCTCTGGACTACAGAGAAACACCTACTTTGGCTCGTTTCCCTCCCTTCACCTTCAATGACTATTTAAATATGTATCCACCATGGAACTGTTACTCTGGAAATTTAGGTTGGTTTGGCAGGAGTTTTGTGGACTGCAGTGGAGCTAAAACTGGGATGTAGGCATCTACGTACCTTGTTGAACGTGGGCCTAAGGGTACAATTAAGCCCCATCCAGAACCATTTAAACCCTCTTTTGGAAGAAGGTATAGTCCTTGTGCTAGTTCTGTGGCTGGAGAGAGAATTTCATCCTCAGCCCTTGATTGCAGAGGGGAAAGGCTCCCTGCTGCTCCAGCTTGGATCTCTCTTATCCTGCAGGGCTAGATCTTCAGCTAGCACAAGTCAGTGTAACTCCTGGTCAGGTTCTGGCTCTTAATATTCAACTGATGAGGACTGAGTTTGGATGGGAGAGCAGATATTGAAAGCCATTGGGGCTCCGCCAACAGTGGGGGAAAAACCCTGATTCGAGTTCTGTTGCTGATCCTCCTCACCAAGTTATGCCCAAGTGCTAGTCTGCTAATTAATGACTGCTCATGAAAGGCCATGTGTCAGCAATGAATCACCTACTTGTCTTGCACTTCAGTAGTATGTGGCTAATGAGCAAGGAGAATGCATATAATTAAAACCTAAAATAGCTCTGGCTGTGGGACACAATCAAATGTTTATACCTTGCTGCTGTGGATGGGCCAGATTAAAATATTTCCTCCTTGCTAGTTTAGCAAAAAGAGAGGGTTTAAAAAGTGGGTCACACTAAACACTTTTGCTGCCTTTTACATGGGAAAATTTTTAATCTTAAAAAAAAATGTCCTCCAATCACCCTACTTTTGACTCTCTGACCGTCACACCTATCTTTATTATTTTTTCTGTTTCGCCCCATAATTATTTGAGTCCTGGGCTCAGTGGATCCTCCCCATAGGCTGGGGGAGGGTCCTTTAGCTGTGGGTGGGCTTATGCCCGCCCACCTCCCTGGAACCCAAGAGGACCAATTTCTGAGGTAAAGTTAAAATAGTACCTATATCAATTGTTGCCTCATGGGCCTCCAGAAAAGGAGCCTAATGCAAAATCTTTGGCATTAAACCAGCTGCTCTGTACTCCTCAATCACAGGCAATTATGAGACCAAAGAAGGGGCTAGTGAGAAGCAGAACAGGATTATTTTACATGTGTGTAGGAAGCTGTTCATCTATCAAATTTTGGATGATTCACAATTTAAACAGCAAATACTGCTAGTTACAACAGTATTTCTCCTGGCTGAGATAGTCAGAGCTTGCATTAAGATATGTAGACAGTTGGGATCTTGTGTTTTCATAATCTACTTTACTTTTTAATCAAGTATTGAAATGTTGGGGAAATAACAGCAATCTTCCTGAAAACACTAGATCATTTCCTTGCACCCTGTATAACCTTCCCCCTGGTGGTGTTAAACATCACAGTGTGAATGCTTACCATACTGCCACTTGTTTCCCTCAGAGGAAAAAAAATTAAAAAGTTTATATATTCCTAGGAGTCTAAATAGCAGATATTATCCAATTCACCAACAGGCTAATTGTAACATTCACTACAGCTATGAGGCAAAACCTCCCAAATACAGTAGTAGGAGAATTAAATAGAGATCTGCTCTCACTAGTGGTGCCACTGTATCTAATTAGAATTATGATTATGAGTGTTGGGGGGAATCAGGATAGTTTGTAGGGAAACGAAAATAGTGAATAGTGCTTGATTTTAAAAAAACTGGGTTTATTTATGCCATGGGAAAAATTGGTTATCAGATTAAATATTTCAGTTTTCAGGTGTTGTTTTTTAATGACAAGTCAACATTTTCCACAAAGAGCAGATACTTCTCATGAAAAATTCCACCCTGTTGAAACCCAACTTTCTGTCAGAAAACAGTTTTGACAGAAAATATTGACTAGCCCTAACAGAGAAAACAGGGTATTTAATCAGGGCGGGGGGGGGGGGGAAAGAAATCCAAACTCCTTTTTATTGGGACAGCTTCTAATCTTTCTCAGGATGATGGGAACCCTACCTCACACCCAAGCATTACTCAGTCTGAATAAAGGCATTGCCCTCTAGTCCATTCTAATTAGCAAAACAGATGAACTTTCAGGCTTTTTGTAGAATTCATTGTGCGTTTATTCAGGCCCTTTGTGTTTGTCCAAAGGAGCTATTTTAAAAATTCCTTGAAATAAAGGTCTTTCCTGGGATAACTTCTATGAAATCTCAGAAAGGATTCCTGAGGACTCTTCAACTATCTCATGGCAATGAATTCGTGCTCTACAATGTAATGAGATTGCTCAACATATATTTTCATAGCCATGTTCACGAAAAAACACTCAGCTCAAATAGGGTGAATTCCCTCTGTTGAAAAAGGCTGCAGTGTCCCCACCTGCTCTCACTGTGAAGTTAAGCCATACAGACAGATTTGCTGCCTGCAAGTTATCCCTTTTACAATCCTTCTGTGATCTCTAATGACATCATGTCACTGGACAGTTCAATAATGACAAATTGGGGAATAATTCCTCTTGTAGACATCTGCTCTTCTATGTCTTGCTGTTTTTGTTTTGTTTAGCTGTGAGCACTCTATTAGTTTGCATTGACTGGGCTATGGTTGTGACCATTCTCATCTGAGCCATGAGATTGTGATGGTAGCCCTTAGACTCAATTTAAATTTTTTACTCTCTCTTGAAGTCCCTTTGGGCTAGGAGAGAAGTCAAGGTTGAGTATCACTGCAGAATGTTGACAAGAATAGGAGTGTGAGATTGTAAGAGCATCTGCAAAATGGGCACTTTGTGTTGTTAAAAAACATACACTGTAGTGGAACAGAAGCATAGTGTATGCCATTAACATTATTGTCCTAGAAAGAGCCTCTACATTACAGATTTGTGGGGAAATATTAATGTGAAAATGTAAACACAAAGAAATGAAAACCATAATAAAAGCTCTCTTCATAAGAAATATAATCTACAATTAAATAGGAAGGCTAAACTGAAATAATGTTAAAGTTGTGACACATTTCCTAATACAGAATTAAGGTTGGTGTTGTCTTTAACCCTCAAAGTCTTCAGCAAAGAGCAAAACAGTGTGACGTGAAGATGCCAAGTCAGACTTCACCCTGCATTTAGGACTTGGGGACTTTCTCACTCAGAGCCTTACTGCTTATTAGTCAGAGAGGCTTCATTAGTTGTTTATTTAGAAAGAAATGTTAGTTGTGCAGCATCTCCACTGAATTTCTTAATTGAAATAGGAAACAACAGACCTTTACTGGGGAAGCTGTGAATTGTACTGTGATATTATTTGGATTTCTACAGTCATTCAGTACAGATCATAATCTATCCTCTGCAGCAGATGCTCCTCGACCCATTTAAAAATATAGTTATAAAAATTGACCAAACCCTTTACCTCAACATGTTAATCAACATATATAATAACTCAGCCACTACTATATGTAAGAATGTTGTGATATTCATAGAATCATAGGTCTGGAAGGAACCTCATGAGGTCAACTAGTCCATCACCCCATGCTGAGGCAGGATTAAATATACCTGGACCATCCAATGACAGAGGACTCAACAACTTCCCTAGGTAAACTGTTCCAGTGCTTAACTAGCCTTATAGTTAGCAAGTTTTTCCTATTATCCTTACAGTAAACTAAGCCAATTATTTCCTGTCCTATCCTTGGTGGACATGGAAAACAATTGATCATTTCCCTCTTTATAACAGTCTTTTACATATTTGAAGACTTTTTATCATGTCCTCTCTCAGCCTTCTCTTTAGACTAAACATGTCCAGTTCTTTCAACCTTTCATCACAGAATTTTTTCGAAACCTTTTATCATTTTTTTGCTCTTCTCTGGACTCTCTCTCCAATTTGTTCACATCTCTTTTAAACAATAGTCCCCAAAACTGAACACAATACTCCAGCTGAGGCCTCACCATGTGCCAAGTAGAGTGGGACCATTACCTCCTGTGTCTTACATATGGTCACTTCTGTTAATACACCCCAGATAAGACATTTGCCCTTTTCACAACAGAATCACATTGTTGACTTTCATTCCATTTGCAATCTGCACCAACTTTCAGATGCTTTTCTGTCCTACTATCATCTAACCAGGTATTCCCATTTTACATTTGTGCAGTTGATTTTTCTCTCCTAAGTGCAGCACTTTGCACTTGTCTTTGTTGAATTTCATGTAAATGATTTCAGACCAGTTCCCCAGTGGATCAAGATCATTTCAAATTCTAAACCTGTCTGTCACAGGGTGGCTGGCCCCTTTAAATGAAGCTGGGTCAGAGCCCCTGTGCCACTACTGATGCTCCCCATTTGACCCAGTAAAAGAGTGGGGCACCAGCTGGGCTATAAAGGCTCAGGGAAAAGCAGAGGGAGAGAGGTCCCTGAAGGAAGACTGAGAGCACAAGTGTAGCAGAGGTCTTTACTGGCTGATCTCCCCAAGCTGCAGAGCAATGGCTGAAGATAGGAGAGCAGCAGAGGGAGTTGCCAGCGGATTTCTGAGCTGGAGGCAGAGGCTGGAGAGGGCTGAAGACAGGGGAGAAGAACAGGGACTTATCCGCTGGTCTGCATGAGGTGAGAGGTTAATAGAACAGAGGAGTGATGGATGCTCCCCTGGGGAGGATAAGCTCCCAGCATAGAGACTCTGGGGGTTCCCACTTGGAAGAGCAAGTTTGAACTCCAGCTGGGGTGGCTGTCCTGGTAGAAGGACAGAAGGGGACCAAAGAAGATCCTGAGTGTGATGAGAGATGCCAGAGTATAATATGTGCTATGTCAATGAATTAGGTAGCATGGGATTTTAGTAACTATATGCACTGGGGATTATTTGGGACTTCTGTAATGGATTATTTGCATTATGTGTTTGTAATAAACTAGCCCCAAGGAGGGGTATTAATGAGGCCAGAGAGCCTCTTGTGGAACCTTTCTAGGGCCCAAAGGAGAAATTGGGGCAGTGACCTTGATAGTAGGACATCCAGATGTACTGGGGTGGGTGCTTGGGGATGAGGGAGAATTGTTAACCCTGTCCTTCAGAGTGCTTTCAAACGCACCCAGCTTGGTGTCCTCTGCAAATGTTATAAGTGTACTTTAGATGTTGTTTTCCAAGGTGTTTCTGAAAATACTGGCTAGTACCAGACCCAGAACTGATCCCTATGGGATCCCACTTGATATGTCTGTCCAGTTTGACACCATTGATAACTACTCCTTGTGAACAATCATTTCATTTTGACCATATTTCCCTATTCTGTTTATGGAAATGTCATTTGGAATTGTTTCAAAAGCCTTACTGAAGTGCAGATGTATCATGTCCACTGCTTCCTCCTATCCACTTGGAATTTCCTGCTTTAACAGGATAAACAGCCAAAAGTCCTCCCAATCTCTCACAGATCGTAAACAGCAGCAGGCCCTGAAGGTCAATAAACTAAGAGCGTTTCAGGCTGAGGGGTGGCAGAGCAAGTTCCAAAGTTCAGGAAATGCCACAGAGGACGCTTGCATGCTCCCCCAGCAGTTGTTTTCTGCAATTGAGCCTGTCTATGTAACAGAGCATCTCCATCTGTATCTATGACTGCTACTTTCCCGAGGAACATTGATACTGTTGACCACAATGGGGAGCCTTATGAGCATGAGACACACCTTGGCTCCTATAAAGGTTTTAAGACTGGGGAACTTGTTGTCAGATGAAAGTTACCACTAATGACACTACTTTCAGAGCTAAAGAGAAAGCACACCTCTTCACCCTCTGGTAATAGTACCCTCAATCTTACAGATTCATGTAGAGAGAGTGTGAGAACAAGCATTGTCATCATTTTTAACTTGGGGGTGCACTGAGATACTGCAATAATGAAGGCTTCATAAATATCTAGATGGATGGATTTAAAAATAATCAAACACTTTCCAGGTTATACCAAAATAAAAAATTTAAAATAGCCCACGTGTTTGTTTTTAAAATCAGCTGATTGAAGCTAGGGGCTTCCTTATTGTACTTGTACAGCTATGATGAATGAAACTGAAGATGATTTTAAAATTAAATAGGACTTTGGAGTTGCTTGTGTAACAGAACATGCTAATGGCAATACTGTATGTGGAAGAGCCTGTGTTCCTTGGGCACCTGAAACTCCCACTGACTCCTAGACACAATGGATTTGTGAGGGGACTTCATGCAGGAAAGTAAGGGAGCAGCCACTTTACTCTCCTTAGTGAGCTACCTGACTCTCTGGAGCCTGTACAGGGAAGAAGCAGCTGCTGCCAGGTTGCTACCCCACTACCATGTAGGTGAGTGGGCTATGGGGGGAGTCTTGGGTTAGCCCCTCCTGCTAATGTGCTGGTCATTACATCAGAGATGGAGCAGAGAGGAAAGTAATCTGCACCAACAAAATGAATGGAATAGACTATTTCTCCCCAGGAGCCAGGGGATAAGCAGGCACCAGATTGTGCCTGTCCAAGGTTATAACCCAGACCGTGGTGAGGAGTGCATTTCAGTGTCATAGACAGAAATTGCACAGACATCCATGTGAGTTTGGGGTGTGCAAGGAATGCAGGATTGGGCCCATAGAGAGTAAATTAGACAGGTATGGAGAGTAAATATGCAAACAGATGTAAGGAAAACAAACAAGTCCAGCTCTGATAGCCAGTTGTTCCTTGATTCTAAGGAGAGTTCCTTGTTCCACACAGCAGTTATCTTTTCCTCAGACTAATGTTTATCTCAGGGTACATCTACATTTACTGGGGATCGATGCTGCAGCGATCGATGGACCAGGGGTCAATTTAGCGGGTCTAGAAGACCCACTAAATCAACCGCAGATCACTCTCCCGTCAATTCTGGTACTCCACCGGAACAAGAAGCGTAAGGTAAGTTGACGGGAGAGTTTTTCCCATCAACCCAGTGCAGTTCAGACACAGCAGTAAGTCTACCTAAGCTATATCTACTCCAGCTACGTTATTCACATAGCTAGAGTTGCGTAACTCAGGCCAACTCACCCCGTATTGTTGACCAGGCCTCAGTTGCTTTACCTGGATTCCAATAGCTTTTATTCCCCTTCCCCCACAATGTTCTCTAATTTATCTTCTCTTCTCCCCCCCAGTTACAATTTGAGCCAAGTGGCTTTGTCCTGATCCTGGGATTTCTTAAATTCTTATCCTTTAGTAAATATAGATTTAGTGCTGCAAAAGCCAGTACATCGTGTACTCTGGCAATTTGTCGCAAAACTGTATTTAAAGAAGGTAAGTAATCTTTTAAATACATGGGGGTTTCCTCTGAAATAAACCCTTTCAGCTGTGCTCACAAAGATCTACATCACATTCAGCACAATTAATCCTTTTTATTTAACAACAGTAAGGTATATACAAACATTATTAGCCTTTGACTGTGCTAATTACAGTTTTAACCAGTCCTTGATTAAAATTTTTAAATGCATGATTGTTAATTTCCATCACTTGGGTGTGTTTTAAATCAAGGTTAGACAGGCGCTAACTTAATTGCAGTGAAAAGAATGATGCTCTCCTGTGTTTTAATTGGAGGGTAAGTGAAAGTTCCAGTCACTGGTAGGAAATTGATGTGAAATACTAGCTGACATATTTGTAAAAGCATTTAATTATTTAATCAAGTTAATAACTGAATATTTAAGCCAGCACCAAAAAAATCGCTGGGCATAACCAATTCAATCTATAAATCAGACATTTTGCTCTTCTGTTTTCATTCTTCAATTACATTCTGAGAACTAATTGGCAACACTTGATGAGAATTTAAGATGCAGACAGACTATAACAGGTGGAGGAATTAGATCTTCACAAGTAAATTAATTTATACATGCTGTGTGTGTGTCTCTGACACACACTATCACACACAGCCAAGCAAACATCAATAACAGTATAGGTAATTGTGATCATGGCCAAGTGTTATAAAACACATTTGCGGTTTCGTGAAACCCAAAGGAATAGTGTCCGCTTTCATTCTTTCATTATAGTTGATTTTCTTTGACTTTATCCTCGTGGGATCTTTAGCGGGGGAGTTTTAGTCTTTGCTTTTTGACTGGTGAACAAAATATTTGTTTCCTAGCCAAGCAGCCATAATGTCTTTTGAACTTCATGAAAACGGCTATGTTGATCTTTGAATTGCATATAAACGGTGTCAGAATGAGTTATAGTGACTTTCCTGAGACACACTGAGATGAGATGATTAAAAAAATAGAAAGGGTTTAAGAATATCCTGTCAGTATCAAACTTCGGATGCCATGTAGCTTCTTTTCATAAAGCTCAAATTGTTACTTTAAAAAGAGGTGAAAAATTCTCAACCTGGGGTAATTTGGTAGGTGTAAAATTTACACTCCCCCATTTCTCGATGCTTCTTTATAAAGATGCTTCTTTATACCCATTATGCATTCTCCTTCGGGATCATTCTGGCACTAACTGGGACTGGGTGTTCTTACACAGACAGAAAAGGAGTACTTGTGGCACCTTAGAGACTAACCAATTTATTTGAGCATAAGCTTTTGTGAGCTACAGCTGACTTCATTGGATGCATTCACGGAAGCTTATGCTCAAATAAATTGGTTAGTCTCTAAGGTGCCACAAGTACTCCTTTTCTTTTTGCGAATACAGACTAACACGGCTGCTACTCTGAAACCTTACACAGACAGGAACTCTTGGAGCAGAAATCAAAGTCTGTCAGATACTGGCCTGTAACTGGGGTTGGGAGAGTTCAGGCAGCTGAGAAGAAGCCTTTTCCCAAAAGTGAAACATTAACTGAAGTTCTCTTTTGGACAGCTGCTGAAATTGGCATATGAAAGCCTGTGTTACATAGAAGGTGCCTTATAGAGCATTCTCCTTAATTAGTTGAGTGGAGAGTTGTAAGTAATGCAAAAACAGCTTTTAATTTTCCATCTTCAAGAAAACTTTAGGAACAGAGAGATTAGTTCAGATGACTTGAGGGCAAATTCTGTAACTTCTTTGGGCCTGGAATTCAGTAGGAGGCCCATCTGCTCTAGTTGTTCAGCATATACCTAGGCTAAAATAGTTAAATGCATATTTACTAAATAAGAGCTACATCCTCCCCTGTGCTGTACTTGGTAGATGGGGGGCAAATAGAGGAAGTATTACTAAGACAGACTCTCTTCCTAATATGCAAGACAACTCAGAAGACTGCAGAGTTAAGACATTCACCTGTGCACCTGAGCCTTAGGGTATGTCTACACTACGAAATTAGGTCGAATTTATAGAAGTCGGTTTTTTAGAAATCGGTTTTATATATTCGAGTGTGTGTGTCCCCACAGAAAATGCTCTAAGTGCATTAAGTGCATTAACTCGGCAGAGCGCTTCCACAGTACCGAGGCAAGCGTCGACTTCCGGAGCGTTGCACTGTGGGTAGCTATCCCACAGTTCCCGCAGTCTCCGCTGCCCATTGGAATTCTGGGTTGAGATCCCAATGCCTGATGGGGCTAAAACATTGTCGCGGGTGGTTCTGGATACATATCGTCAGGCCCCCGTTCCCTCCCTCCCCCCGTGAAAGCAAGGGCAGACAATCATTTCGCGCCTTTTTTCCTGAGTTACCTGTGCAGACGCCATACCACGGCAAGCATGGAGCTTGCTCAGGTAACCGTCACCCTATGTCTCCTGGGTGCTGGCAGACGCGGTACGGCATTGCTACACAGTAGCAGCAACCCCTTGCCTTGTGGCAGCAGACGGTACAGTACGACTGGTAGCCGTCATCGTCATGTCTGAGGTGCTCCTGGTCGCCTCTGTGAGGTCGATCAGGGGCGCCTGGGCAGACATGGGTGCAGGGACTAAATTTGGAGTGACTTGACCAGGTCATTCTCTTTAGTCCTGCAGTCAGTCCTATTGAACCGTCTTATGGTGAGCGGGCAGGCGATACGGACTGCTAGCAGTCGTACTGTACCATCTTCTGCCAGGCAGGCAAGAGATGAGGATTGCTAGCAGTCGTATTGTACCATCTTATGCCAGGCAGGCAAGAGATGAAGATGGCTAGCAGTCATACTGTACCATCTTCTGCCGAGCAGCCATGAGATGTGGATGGCATGCAGTCCTTCTGCACCGTCTGCTGCCAGCCAAAGATGTAAAAGATAGATGGAGTGGGTCAGAACAAGAAATAGACCAGATTTGTTTTGTACTCATTTGCCTCCTCCCCTGTCTAGATCACACTGCAGTCACTCACAGAGAAGGTGCAGCGAGCTAAATCTAGCCATGTATCAATCAGAGGCCAGGCTAACCTCCTTGTTCCAATAACAACGATAACTTAGGTGCACCATTTCTTATTGGAACCCTCCGTGCAGTCCTGACTGAAATACTCCTTGATGTACAGACACACCCTTTGTTGATTTTAGCTCCCTGAAGCCAACCCTGTAAGCCGTGTCGTCAGTCGCCCCTCCCTCCATCAGAGCAACGGCAGACAATCGTTCCGCGCCTTTTTTCTGTGCGGACGCCATACCAAGGCAAGCATGGAGGCCGCTCAGCTCACTTTGGCAATTAGGAGCACATTAACCACCACACGCATTATCCAGCAGTATATGCAGCACCAGAACATGGCAACGCGATACCGGGCGAGGAGGCGACGTCAGCGCGGTCCCGTGAGTGATCAGGACATGGACACAGATTTCTCTGAAAGCATGGGCCCTGACAGTGCATGCATCATGGTGCTAATGGGGCAGGTTCATGCTGTGGAACGCCGATTCTGGGCTTGGGAAACAAGCACAGACTGGTGGGACCGCATAGTGTTGCAGGTCTGGGACGATTCCCAGTGGCTGCGAAACTTTCGCATGCGTAGGGGCACTTTCATGGAACTTTGTGACTTGCTTTCCCCTGCCCTGAAGCGCATGAATACCAAGATGAGAGCAGCCCTCACAGTTGAGAAGCGAGTGGCGATAGCCCTGTGGAAGCTTGCAACGCCAGACAGCTACCGGTCAGTTGGGAATCAATTTGGAGTGGGCAAATCTACTGTGGGGCTGCTGTGATGCAAGTAGCCCACGTAATCAAAGATCTGCTGATATCAAGGGCAGTGACCCTGGGAAATGTGCAGGTCATAGTGGATGGCTTTGCTGCAATGGGATTCCCTAACTGTGGTGGGGCTATAGACGGAACCCATATCCCTATCTTGGCACCGGAGCACCAAGCCGCCGAGTAAATAAACCGCAAGGGGTACTTTTCGATAGTGCTGCAAGCTCTGGTGGATCACAAGGGACGTTTCACCAACATCAACGTGGGATGGCCGGGAAAGGTGCATGATGCTCGCATCTTCAGGAACTCTGGTCTGTTTCAAAAGCTGCAGGAAGGGACTTTCTTCCCAGACCAGAAAATAACTGTTGGGGATGTTGAAATGCCTATATGTATCCTTGGGGACCCAGCCTACCCCTTAATGCCATGGTTCATGAAGCCATACACAGGCAGCCTGGACAGTAGTCAGGAGCTGTTCAACTACAGGCTGAGCAAATGCAGAATGGTGGTAGAATGTGCATTTGGACGTTTAAAGGCGCGCTGGTGCAGTTTACTGACTCGCTTAGACCTCAGCGAAACCAATATTCCCACTGTTATTACTGCTTGCTGTGTGCTCCACAATATCTGTGAGCGTAAGGGGGAGATGTTTATGGCGGGGTGGGAGGTTGAGGCAAATCGCCTGGCTGCTGGTTACGCGCAGCCAGACACCAGGGCGGTTAGAAGAGCACAGGAGGGCGCGGTACGCATCAGAGAAGCTTTGAAAACCAGTTTCATGACTGGCCAGGCTACGGTGTGAAAGTTCTGTTTGTTTCTCCTTGATGAAACCCCCCGCCCCTTGGTTCACTCTACTTCCCTGTAAGCTAACCACCCTCCCCTCCTCCCTTTAATCATTGCTTGCAGAGGCAATAAAGTCATTGCTGCTTCACAGTCATGCATTCGTTATTCATTCATCACACAAATAGGGAGATGACTACCAAGGTATCCCAGGAGGGGTGGTGGAGGAGGGAAGGAAAATGCCACACAGCACTTTAAGCACAGCACTTTAAAAGTTGACAACTTTAAAATTTATTGAATGACAGCCTTCTTTTTTTTGGGCAATCCTCTGTGGTGGAGTGGCTGGTTGGCCGGAGGCCCCCCCACCACGTTCTTGGGCGTCTGGGTGTGGAGACTATGGAACTTGGGGAGGAGGGCGGTTGGTTACAGAGGGGCAGCAGTGGCAGTCTGTGCTCCAGCTGCCTTTGCTGCAGCTCAACCATACACTGGAGCATACTGGTTTGGACCTGCAGCAGCCTCAGCATTGAATCCTGCCTCCTCTCATCACGCTGCCGCCACATTTGAGCTTCAGCCCTCTCTTCAGCCCGCCACTTACTCTCTTCAGCCCGCCACTTACTCTCTTCAGCCCTCCACCTCTCCTCCCGGTCATTTTGTGCTTTCCTGCACTCTGACATTATTTGCCTCCACGCATTCGTCTGTGCTCTGTCAGTGTGGGAGGACAACATGAGCTCGGAGAACATTTCATCGCGAGTGCGTTTTTTTTTCTTTCTAAGCTTCACTAGCCTCTGGGAAGGAGAAGATCCTGTGATCATTGAAACACATGCAGCTGGTGGAGAAAAAAAAAGGGACAGCGGTATTTAAAAAGACACATTTTATAAAACAGTGGCTACACTCTTTCAGGGTAAACCTTGCTGTTAACATTACATACATAGCACATGTGCTTTCGTTACAAGGTCGCATTTTGCCTCCTCCCACCGCGTGACTACCCCCTCAACGTTCCCCCCTCCCTGTGGCTAACAGCGGGGAACATTTCTGTTTAGCCACAGGCAAACAGCCCAGCAGGAATGGGCTCCTCTGAGTGTCCCCTGAAGAAAAGCACTCTATTTCAACCAGGTGACCATGAATTATATCTCACTCTTCTGAGGATAACACAGAGAGATAAAGAACGGATGTTGTTTGAACGCCAGCAAACATACACTGCAATGCTTTGTTCTACAGTGATTCCCGAGTACGTGTTACTGGCCTGGAGTGGTAAAGTGTCCTACCATGAAGGACGAAATAAGGCTGCGCTCCCCAGAAACCTTTTGCAAAGGCTTTAGGACTACATCTAGGAGAACCGCAAATGCCAGGGCAAAGTAATCCTTTCACATGCTTGCTTTTAAACCATGTATAGCATTTTAAAAGGTACACTCACCAGAGGTCCCTTCTCCGCCTGCTGGGTCCAGGAGGCAGCCTTGGGTGGGTTCGGGGGGTACTGGCTCCAGGTCTAGGGTGAGAAACAGTTCCTGGCTGTCGGGAAAACCGGTTTCTCCACTTGCTTGCTGTGAGCTATCTACAACCTCCTCATCATCATCATCTTCTTCGTCCCCAAAACCTACTTCCGTACTGCCTCCATCTCCATTGAAGGAGTCAAACAACACGGCTGGGGTAGTGGTGGCTGAACCCCCTAAAATGGCATGCAGCTCATCATAGAAGCGGCATGTTTGGGGCTCTGACCCAGAGCGGCTGTTCGCCTCTCTGGTTTTCTGGTAGGCTTGCCTCAGCTCCTTCAGTTTCACGCGGCACTGCTTCGGGTCCCTGTTATGGCCTCTGTCCTTCGTGCCCTGGGAGATTTTCACAAAGGTTTTGGCATTTCGAAAACTGGAACGGAGTTCTGATAGCACGGATTCCTCTCCCCAAACAGCGATCAGATCCCGTACCTCCCGTTCGGTCCATGCTGGAGCTCTTTTGCGATTCTGGGACTCCATCATGGTCACCTGTGCTGATGAGCTCTGCATGGTCACCTGCAGCTTGCCACGCTGGCCAAACAGGAAATGAGATTCAAAAGTTCGCGGTTCTTTTCCTGTCTACCTGGCCAGTGCATCTGAGTTGAGAGTGCTGTCCAGAGCGGTCATAATGGAGCACTCTGGGATAGCTCCCGGAGGCCAATACCATTGAATTGTGTCCACAGTACCCCAAATTCGAGCCGGCAACGTCGATTTAAGCGCTAATCCACTTGTCAGGGGTGGAGTAAGGAAATCGATTTTAAGAGCCCTTTAAGTCGAAATAAAGGGCTTCATTGTGTGGACGGGTGCAGGTTTAAATCGATTTAATGCTGCTAAATTCGACCTAAAGTCCTAGTGTAGACCAGGGCTTAAAGGGGTGTGAGCTGCTGGCTAAGGCATGTGTCCTGTTTTAGGCCTTGTCTACACTACAAAATTAAGTTGATTTAAGTTACGTCAGCCTACAGCCACTACAGTAATGCAATTGCTGTTGCATGTCCACACTGTGCTCCTTGTGTCGCCAGTGCATGTCCACAGTAGCAGCCCTGGCATCGACACCAAGAGCAGTGCACCATGGATAGCTTCCCACTGTGCAACTCACCACCATCTAGCACAGGGTGTTTTGGGAAGGGTTTGCAGGCCTTGTGGCACAAAGGAATCATGCAGTCATATGGCTCGAAACATGGGTTCGGCATCCCAGCATGCAGTTTTCTCCATTCCATCATTCCAGGGGCATCCTATTACGTTTTTTGCTGCTTTTCAAGAGCCCTGCTAACCTGTGGGTCCACCATCTCTGTGACAAGCATGAATCCTGCACTGCTCTTCAATAGTGCACTGAGCGTTACGAACAACATGCCTGATCCTGCAGTATTTCTTGAGCTGTGAAGATGATGATGATGCCTTGGTGGCTGCCTTACTGTGCACCATGGAAAGAAACAATTAAAGATTGCTGTTGGCATTCACAGAGGAACTGCACACAGTGGAGTGCTGGTTCTGGTCCTGAGAAACAAGCAATGACTGGTGGGATTGCATTATTGTGCAGGTATTATGATCGGTAGCTGCAGAACTTTTGGATGTGCAAGGCCACATTCCTGTGTGAGGAGCTTGCCCCAGCCCTCCAGCGCAGCTATACAAAAATGAGAGCTGCACTCATGGTGGAGAAGCAAGTGGTCATCGCTGTGTGGAAGCTGGCAACACCAGATTGCTACTGATCAGTACCAAGGAATCAGTTTGGAGTTGATAAATCCACCGTGGGGATCGCTGTGATGCAAGTGTGCAGGGCCATTAATCGCGTTCTGCTACAAAGGACTGTGACTCTGGACAATGTGCAGGAAATAGTGGATGGTTTTCCAGCAATGCTATTCCAAAACTGTGGTGGGGTGATAGATGGCATGCATATCCCTATTTTGGCACCAGACCACCTTGCGACAGAGTACATCAACAGAAAGGGCTACTTTTTTACAGTATTACAAGTGCTGGTGGATCACTGGGATTGTTTCACCGACATCAATGCAGGCTGGTCAGGGAAGGTGCATGATTCACACATCTTTAGGAACACTGGCCTGTACAGAAAGCTGCAAGCAGGGACTTTTTTTCCAGACCAGAGGATTACCACTGCAGGTGTGGAAATGACAATAGTGATTCACGGAGACCTTGCCTACCCCTTACTCCCATGGCTCATGAAGCCATATACCAGCCACCTGGACTGCATCAAGAAGCACTACAACAATAGGTTCAGCAGGTTCAGAATGATTGTTGAATGTGCCTTTGGCTGTCTGAAGGGTCGCTGGTGCTGTCTACTCACGAGATTAGACCTCAGTGAAGAAAATATCCCCATGGTCATAGCTGCTTGCTGTGCACTTCATAATATCTGTGAAACAAAGGGGGAGATGTTTCCACAGGGGTGGAACAAAGAGGTGAATCAGCTGTCCACTGATTTTGAGCAGCAAGATATTGGGGGGGATAAGAAGAGCTCAGTGGGGAGTTATTCAGCTCAGGGAGGCTTTGAAGGAGCATTTTAACAATGAGCCACAGTAATGTGTGTCACTGTAGTGTGCTGTGCTTGGCATAGTTTTTGCACCACGCTATGAACCTTGTAATGAGTGCTGTGTGTGCGCTAATATAACAATACAAATGCATCTATTACTATCTTTGAATGTTGGCTACAGCCATCATATGTTAGAGGCCAATAAAGATGAATTAAGTTTCCAAAAATAGACTTGTATTCCACACTCATGCAAATCTACCTATTTAAAGCTGAAATAAACTTGATACATACAGGGAAAAGTATTTTTAAAGGGGAAGGAGCAGGGAATTCACAAGAACATACATGCAGCTGAGAGAGCCTTGTTGGTATATGTGCAGCTGTCATTTTGTGTACTCTCCCACAGGGTGGAGTGGCTGGGGTACTGCTGCAGCCCTAGAAGATATGTGGAATGTGGTGATGGGGGAGTGTAGGGAGGTCCCAGAATCCAGTTTTCTATGGGCTGAAGGGGGTGGCAAGCATAGATGTGTTCATCCTGAAGTTCAATCAGAGACCGCAGCATGTCTGTTTGCTCTCTGAGCAGCGCTATAATTTCTTGCTGTCTGTTTCTCCTATCCTCGCTATCCCTGTGCATTTTGTCATTGATTGTCATCCTCCAAGCCCTCTGCTCACAAGATGCCTTATGTTCATCTGACTCAGTCATATAGACAGGTGTTATTGCAAATGACAGTTTCCAAAAAGCTGGTTGGCATGCATAAACCATGCCTGCTGTGCTCCTGATTAAGAGAAGCAAACAGCACCCAAAAGCACATTGTGCCAGCCTACTGTGCTCCACCCTGCAACTGTAGGATGGCTTTTTGTGCAGGATTCATACCTGGCATTGTTTTGCTGCTACTTCTCTTACACTAAGGTGAAAGCAGGATTTTCCGTGTAGTATACTTTCCCTATAGCAGCTATACAGAATAGGAAGGCTCAGGGCAGGACAAGGCACTATGCTGCCAGGTGCACTTTGCTTCTATATTAAGCTGAAGCAGTACTGTATGTTGCTGATTGCATCATACAAACTAGCCAGCTGTGGAGCTTGGAGCCATCATGACCAGGCTACTGTACAAGTCAGATGTCCCTCTTCTTGCTCTCTTGAAACTGAAGGAGAGAACCTTCTTTTCTTCTGCATGTGGTGGTGGAAGAAGCCGCTGTGCCCTAAGTCTCTGTCTACACTTCCATGCATTCCCAGCTACTTGTCCATGTACTGCTGGCACATGTATCCTGCACTGAGGATCCACATGTGCTGGCCATGGGTAGATATGGGTACAGGCATATATCCGCATCCACACTTCCCCTTTTGGTACATGGTGGCATTTCAGGGGTGGTATCCCAGACTCCTGTGCTTTGCAGGAAACACTCTGGGAGCTGCCTCGCTGCATGTTGCTGGTAATGTACACCACCTTCACACATTTAGTGAAGTCAGCTCCTCCTCTCTTCTACCAAACTGAATGGAAGACATGGAGCACGTCTACGATGATGTGGTTCTGCTCCTGCGAATGCATGTGACAAATGTTCAAGCAGTGCATTCCTAGATACTGGACAAAATTGGTCAAGAAATATTAGCCATGCTGGACATCATTTGGAGAACAAAGCAGTTTTAAAGGTAGCAGAACGGAAAAGAGGTGTCTTTCCAGTCCGTTGGAGAAGATCCAGCAATCTATGCCAGAAAGATGTTTCTGCTAATGGGCATCCCTCTAGATGTTGCTGAGTTAAGGGGGTGTGGTGAGCTACAAAAGTGGACCAAGCACATTTGTCCTGCTGTTAAACCTGAAGAACCACCTTGAATTTCTGCTACACCAAACATTTGCTGAATTACACTTAATTAAGAGGGCTGGCCATATCCTTGGCACTGAAAAGCCCCCCTGTCAGACATCTCTACTGGACTATTTATAAGATATGTCTACACTGAGCTGGAGACATAAATTCTAGCTTGAGGAATAGACAGTATAGCTACACTTTGAGATGGAGGTGTAAATTCTGCCTGGAGGAGACATACCTGCTCCAGTGCTGACCAAAGTAGGATGCTAAGTATAGCAGCAAAGCTGGGGCACTGAGAGCAGCAAGAGGGGCTAGCCAGCCTGAGTACTTGCCTACCATCTCAGACAAGTAGGTACTCAGGTGGTTAGCTGCTCACACCACCACAGCTACAATCCAGCAAGCTATGTCCGCTTGAGCTGAAACTTCCACCTCCAGCTCAAAGTGTAGCCATATTCTTAAGGGCTGGATTGGGACCTGTTGAGAGTGGGTCACCCAGAACACTACCAGACACCTAGAGGCTGGTGTATCACAGCCACTCCCTGCAGTGGAGTCAGTTACACTATCTACTATGTATGAATACACAAAATAGCTCTTAGAAATTCTGTTGACTAATTCCCTGTTGGCATGACTGGTAATGGTATCTAGATGGAAACTTCTCTTTTAATGATATAGCTCAACCAGAGATCCAGTCTGATGATACAGAACAATGTTCAGGAAGCAGACAGCTATTTAGAGGTAAGGGAAAAACATGATCTATAGGTTTTTGTAAGGCAAACACTGTGTTTTCTCATGGAGACGTTACTTTTTTTCTCCTTATTTTTCATGAATTTGAAATAAAATCGATGCAGAGGCTGAAAACACATGGCTACTCTTTGTGTAACCCTTTGGCCAGTTGTTGCTGGTAGTGAAAACAGTCTAGTTCAATTTTCTAGGTGTTTCCTTAAAGACTTAACTAGCACTAGCTCAAGAAACCTGGGAAACTGTACACCCCATCCTGGGCACCCCAATGGGCAATTTCTTCTCTTTGCAAACAATGAATCAGGGGTTATGTCATAAATATAAAGGGAAGGCTAACCACCTTTAAATCCCTCCTGGCCAAAGGAAAAACCCTTTCACCTGTAAAGGGTTAAGAAGCTAAGATAACCTCGCTGGCACCTGACCAAAATGACCAATGAGGAGACAAGATACTTTCAAAGCTGGAGGGGGAGGGGAATAAAGGGTTCTCTGTGTTTGTGTGATGCTTTTGCCGGGACCAGAGCAGGAATGAAGGTCAGAACTCCTGTAAAGAGTTAGTCAGCAATCTAGTTAGATATGCATTCGATTCTGTTTTGTTTAAATGGCTGATAAAATAAGTTATGCTGAATGGAATGTATATTCCTGTTTTTGTGTCTTTTTGTAATTTAAGGTTTTGCCTAGAGGGATTCTCTATATTTTGAATCTGATTACCCTGTAAGGTATTTACCATCCTGATTTTACAGAGGTGATTCTTCTACTTTTTCTTTAATTAAAATTCTTCTTTTAAGAACCTGATTGCTTTTTTCATTGCTCTTAAGATCCAAGGGTTTGGGTCTGTGTTCACTATGCAAATTGGTGAGGATTTTTATCAAGCCTTCCCCAGGAAAGGGGGTAGTGCTTGGGGGGATATTTTTGGGGGGAGACGTTTCCAAGTGGGCACTTCCCCTGTTCTTTGTAACAGTTTGGTGGTGGCAGCGTTTAACCTAAGCTGGTAAGAATAAGCCTAGGGGGTCTTTCATGCAGGTCCCCACATCTGTACCCTAGAGTTCAGAGTGGGGAAGGAACCTTGACAGGTTACAACAAAGATTTTTTTTTTGAAGTGTGGGTAGTGGAGAGAAGAAGGAAGACAGCAGTATGAATTTGGGAAGCCCAGAAATTAACAAATTCTCCCTTCCCCCATGCTGTCCCAACAGCAGTCCTTCTTTGGCCACTGAGAGTTGCTCATGTGTTCTGGCCGCTTCCCTGCTTCCCACTCATGGTTAGCTGTCCTCGGTTGGAGAAGCCCCAGGATTCAGTGCTGTCTAAGTTGCTGTGTGGGTTCTACAACCCACCCTAGCAGGAGTGATTTCAGTTTTAATTGCTGGGTAGAGTAGGGCAGCCCACACCAGAGTCCCAGGGGTAGGCTGCTGCTCTCTCTCTATGGCTTCAGCCCAAGCTGCCTAGTTCTGCCACTGTTCTGAGCCACCCGTCCCCTTGACACCACCGCCACTCTAAGCTGGCCATCTCCTTGACATCACCACCACCACCGCGCTGAGCAGCCTGAAAGCTATTGCTGGTGATGCTCTGTGCCACTCATTGCCACCAAAGTGCCGTTACTGTCTTAAAACTGCCACCACTCTGCACTGGCCAGCATGCTTGGCTCCTAGGGAGGAATCAGTGGTATTTACGACCATTGGCAGAATCCTCATCACTAGAGAGATAATCCAACTCACAAACAGGAATCTTCTCCCCAGTTTTTCCTGAGCTGCTGTGTCTTGGACTTCCTTACCCAACGGGGCCTGACAACAGTCTCTGTCAGCTGACCCAGGCTCATTTGCTTTTGATGTTTTGTCCTTGTATTTCCCAACAAGGTCAATTGCATTTCATGGCCCCCAAACTCAAAACATAACTGAATTTTAACCAAGATGCCTCAAACTGTCACAAAACTGAAATACAAATGAGGCCTGGTCCACTCAGTCAAACTCTTTTTGCTCTCCAAAACGGACAGATGCATGCAGCTCTTAAACAGCTCTCATCTCTCATTTCACCAGCAGAAGGCACTGTCACTCAGGCACAGGGCTCTCATTTGTGTATCATAGAAAATTCATAATGAGAATTTCCTTACAATAAATTTTAAGTCTCCTGTTTCACACACTCAAATGGAATCTGTGACTTGTGCATCCTAAACTATATCACCACACTGTCAAGATACCTGTAACTTACTCTTGTTTGTTATATTTTGGGTAATATTTTTAGTGATTTAGAGCTAGATTTTAAAGGCTGGACCACCTCTCTTTGGCATGAGCAAATTGCAATCAGAACAGGCACTTAGACATCCAAATGACATCATTCTGTAAGTGCAAGAAGTGAGGACCTTGTTACACTGGGCCTGAAGAATCAGGCCATTCATCTTTGTACTCAGATATAATTATTAGAATCTGTTTAATACATTTCAATTTCCCTTCAGACTAGTTTTATGCTGAATGAGCACACATCACAGTATGAATACATATTATAGTGGTTGGTTTCAGAGTAGCAGCCGTGTAAGTCTGTATCCGCAAAAAGAAAAGGAGTACTTGTGGCACCTTAGAGACTAACCAATTTATTTGAGCATAAGCTTTCATGAGCTACATGCATCTGATAAAGTGAGCTGTAGCTCACGAAAGCTTATGCTCAAATAAATTTGTTAGTCTCTAAGGTGCCACAAGTACTCCTGTTCTTTTTATATTATTGTGGGTTATGGTAAAAAATCCCTTTTCCACTATAACAATTAAGAGATTCTTTAAGGACTTATGATTCAATGAGGAACAGGAAATGTTAGGAGCTCAGTGTATATTCCAACCAAAGAGATGATAAAGGAGATAAAATGGGCATTTTGATTTTGAGACTAAGACTTCTATAGATTTATTTAGAAGAGCAGGTTAAATAATACCTTGTACAAAAGCATAATATCTCACAGAAGCAGGCTAAATACTGAAAAATAATTTTATTTTTCAATGGTAAAGAAATGAGAGAAGATCCGTAGATCTTGGTGACAAGCGCATAGTAATAACTATAAAAGATCTTATTGGAATGGATATCGCCGCATTCAAGTGACTGGCTTTAATCCAAGTCTTTATTTCCAAGTCTTAAAAATGATGTGTGTCTAAACATCATCAAAAGGGTTGTTTTGTTTTGCTTTGTTTTTTTAGTGGAAATTGCTGTGACTAAGCTCAGTTATTATTGGAATTTGGAAGGGAACATTTATCACTACTAAACAGGATGGCTTTTATTTACAGTTCTTCAAAAAGGTTTCAGGCATGGAAAGTTTTAAACTTGTAACAAATCTGCAACATTATTAGCTCAGAAAATATGAAAGAGAAGCCCCCCTCAGCCACTCTGTCTTTCTGTCTTATAAATACACTTTGGAAATTTTATGTTGTGTATGTAAAGCCAGACACATGAGTTCATTCAGTATTATTTGATTTTTGGCACTGTGCTTCGGTATTAAATGAACAACGGAGACATGCAAAAACTTTCCTAAACCCCATGTTGGTGTACAACGTAGTAAAAGAGCATGTATAAAACTGTAAGAAATATTTATGCATTTAATACATACTGTACACATGCGTGGAATAACTAGAAATGCTGAAGCATTTTCCATCACACACAGATTATTTTGGGCTACTGCGGCCTGCCTGCTTTGAAAGCAAGATTATTTTCTTCTAATAAAAGTGAATGCTTTAAGATTTACATTTGCATGGGGTAGCAGAAGGTTATTGTCGCTGAAAAAAATGAAGTATGTTATATAATATACTGTCTTCAGACTCCATATATTCATATCAACCTATAATTGTCATTCTTAGCAAGTGAAGAAAAAAAATTAAACACAAAACTAGGTTCTTTGTACTCTTTACTGGCCTTGCCCTGGTTCTTATTCTATCAACATAAGCTTCAGGATAGGAACTTTGTTGCACTTCAGAAAATAAAAGCTCTACAACCTTCCTTTTTGAATGGAAAATAAAGAAGGTTTTGAGAGATAAGTCTGGGGGCTATAATTATACAAATGTATAAATGAAACTGTTGAATAATCCCTTTGAAGATCATTTTTAACATGAATTTCAGAAAAGGAGCAATTTGTATGATGTCAACCACCATTAATTGAAATTTCTGTGCCTTTGCTTTGATAAATTTGCTTCAGTTACTTGATCCTTTAACTTTCTGATTAAATGGTTTGTACTTGTTACGAAGACAGCATAGAGTACGTGATCTATATGTGAAGCGTTTCCTGTAGTTTATCTTTGGTGATGAAAAGAAAGGAGGTATCCATTTGTTTTATGGCACAGATAACATGTGACCTGTGGGGGTTGGGGTTGGCGAAAGCGTGATTTGGGCATTCTATTCATATAGGGCTCAGCCCTACAAGGCTCTGAGCAGTTTGACCTAAAGTCAACAAAGTATTTAAGCATTAGTGAATCTGTTGCCATCTCTAGTGTGTAAAGGTAAGCATGTGCGTTGCAGGATCCGGAAAAGCGTGCTGTGAGCACCTTGCAGGATTGAGCTCATGGACACACACAGAGTATTCAGATGGGGGTGTGGCCAGAAAACAGCCAGACAATACGTGTTGGTGCACATTAAAACAATTACTCTTGACAGATTATGTTTTGGGAATATTATCCTATTTTAAAACACAGTCACCAATTGACCAAAAATGTTTCTTATTTTGTTTGGTTTTGGGTGTGATGAGAGAGAAAAGGCAGATGGACAAGTACTCACTACTTTAAATGTTATATATGGCAGGTGGAAGTTTTCGTATTCATCAGAAAAACAGTTCCTTGTCTAGGAGGTGTTTGCTGCTGTTAGTTTCTGCAAGAGATGACAGAAGAAATACTGTAGGTTCCGTATAACTTTCTAAAAATACAGTACTTGTGTGAAATCACAGTCGGTGTCATTGCCAGTTTAATTAACATTTGGGAAGCAGCAATGTACTTCAAAATTCACAATTTGTGTGACAAAGAAGCTTTTATATTTGAATGTTGGTTCTAAAAAAACCAACAGCCACAAATTCCATAAGCACAGTTAGTGGAGGGGTGCAAGGAACAGCCAGCCCCCGGGGGAAAGCATATGATGAGAGTACTTCTGCTCCCCCAGGAAATCTTCGTGCCTGCTGCTAATCTCATATGGATTTGGGACTAGATTTCACATTTCTCAAGATAAATAGAAGGTGACTCAAAGGTGAATCAAGACACTTTTTGAGGAAATCTGCCATGAAATCAGAAATTATACTGAAGAGAAACTTAGGGGCTTTATCACTGCAACATAGAATGATCATTAGTGACCTGTGAGTGAGTGGAGGATGCGACAGATAAGAATAATGGCCCTGATCCTATGTATAAGTGGCATAAGGCCACCTTTCAATTTTCCTCACTCTTGGGCTTGGTTTTTAAAAGTATATTGAAATTTAAAAGTATATTGAAATTAGAGAATGGTTGGAAAATGGTAAGTATTTTTCATCAACATTTTTGACTGAAATTAAAGAAGTCTTTTTTTTTAATTAAAAAAAATAATGGAAATGCACTGTTTTTTTGGCAGAAAAACTGAATGTCTAGTTTTGGTTTTCAGCAATGGAATTTTTGTCCATTTTCAGTACTGGTGAAAAACTGGAGCTTGTTTTTTAAAAATAATTTTGTTTAAAGATTTTTTTTTTGAATGACAAATCATGACCAGCTGTAATTCAAATTGTGGTTGCAGTGTCATGCCAACAAATTAGCTCAAGGTTCAAATGATAGCTCTTCCATGTCTATTTAGCCAATTTTCAGTCACAGTTAGGTAAATAGGCAATACCCACTGAATTGGAAGTTATATTTTGAAGTCAGGCCAAATTTAATTGGAAACTATGTAGAAATCTGTGGTGGGATAAAATAGATTAAATGCAGTTTGGAGGATACATCTGAGGCAAATTTAGGGTAATTAAATTGGTGAAAAACTCATCAGGTTTTAATTGACATTTAAAATTCAGACTCATTTTGCTAAAAGATCTGCTAAGGTTCAAGACCTTTCCAATAAATATTGGGCTAGATTAGAGTGAACTTTGGTAATTTCAAGTGATCGTTGGTAATTTTCTTTTCTCTTCAAAATTGTGCAAAATCTGTATTTTCACATCATTTCAGTGTATGAAGCTAAGTAAAATTCATTAATTTGTATTGAGATAACCTGAAACCCACAGTGAAACTCAGAGGAGTTGTGGGGGTCCAAACCCACTTGCCTGAAACCAAATAAAATATTTGTATGTACCACCATTAAGCAAAATCAACCAGTCAAAAGCAATTAAACCTTTCAAATTAGAGTTGGTGAGGTGTTTTGAGATAATCAAATGAAAGGTGGTGTTATCAACACACAAAAATTAGGAGACCATGGGATAAGTTTTTTAAAAAAATTGAGTTTGCAGAATTTTGGCTAGGTCATTTCAAACTGTTGAATCCATCTGATCATGGCTTTTGACTTGTACATGGACTAGAAATACTGTTTGAAGTGAAGTTGCAAAGTCTTCATAAAATGTGTAATAAAGCTTCAATTTTCCTAATATTAAAAATGTGGAGTTTAGTAGGTTCTTCCAAGGGATAGGCCTGTTTGCCCTGCCTCAAAAAGCAGAGGCATATATATAAAAATAACATTAGTGTAGGAACTGATGCCAATTTATCTAGCAGTTTCAATCCCCTGTTGCAGAGTTTTCAGGGTTCTCTATGAATGGAAAGAGGTGTAGTTATTTAGATGGCCTAACAGGGTCTCTTCCATCCTGGTAAACTAATAAGGACTTTCTTTGTCATTCTAGCTGAGGGAAAATTTACAGTGCTATTTAAAATGAGTGTGGTTGATTATGCAACCCTTATTTAGGCTGCTGAGCACTTATTCACAGGAGTTGTCCAGTAATTTCAATTGCTTTGTGTGAGCAAGTTTTCCCAGTGTGAGTAAGGTATACTTTTGAGTATATCAGTCCCTTCCCATTTCAATGAACAGGAGCTTTCAGGTACCTTTCTTCACTTATGCTTTCTCCCTTTATGTTACAAAAATTAATAGAACAAGAATAAAAAAAAGGAGTGATCTCCTTATAGACTGGGCTGGTGTTGGGAATAAGATGTATTTATCTTTAAATGGGCTGGCCACACTATGGTTTGGTACTAGAGTGAGTATTTGGCAGTTCAGCCCGAGGTTTCTAAATGCCAGGCCCAGCGGAGCTGCATTTGGTGCAGCATTTGAGGGAGATGGGGAACAAGTGAGTCTAAGGGCATGTCTACACTAGAGCGGAAAGGTATAAATCCCCAGCTTGAGAAGAAATACCTGTGCTACCTCTGACTGAGGCAGTGTGCTAAAAATAGAGTGTAGCTGCAGTGATGCAAGCCTATGGGTATGACCAGTTACATACTTGGGGCAGCTAGCCCCTCCCATTGTTCCCACCTCCTTGGCTATCCTCTGCTTTAAGCACATTAGCTCAATCAGAGCTAATGCAGGACTGTCTTTCACACATGGTCAAGGGTTAAAGGCCATTTAGGCACATTCACTGCTCCTAGGTGGTAATTATATAGTTACCTGTCAGCCAGAGAGGACCAGACTAAAGAAGGATCAGGTGATAACTCAGCAGATACCTGGGTCTTAGAAATAGGTTGCGAGAGTTCTGTCTGGGACAGGTGAGATGCCGGAGTGAGGGAGCATGTTTGCTGGCTTGCTCCTGTGAAGACCTGAAGTATCAGAAACTGTTGGAGGCATCGGTTGGTAGGACCATGCTGGAGACCAGAGCTAGGGAAAGGCAGTGGAACCCTAGGAAAGTGTTACGCACAGGGCCCACGCGATAGGTTGATTCTTCGGGACTTTCAGCTGTACCTGAACGTTTTGTTACCTTGGAAATCGTTTGGACTAGCTGCCTCTCAGCTGGAGGGCTGCATGGTGTGCAAAGACAGACAACCTACAGGCACACCAGACATGAAAATCCCTGCAATGTCACCCTCATACTGGCAGTGAGTAAGCATCTTTACGCTCCCCACTTCCTCCCTTCCTCTGCTGCACAGTCTTTCTCTCCCCACACCTGAAAGGTGGGGAGTAAGTGGCTGTGTGCGCCAGCTCTGCCTTTGGAGAATCCCCTTACACCAGAGGAGTCTCTTGCTGCCAGACCTAGACCCTGGCTCAGCAAGTTAGTTACACACATGCCTAGATTTAAGCAAGTGAATTGTTCCAATAATTTCATGTGATTTATGTTAAAGCACGTGCATAGGTACCTTGCCAAATCAGGACCCATCCTATACAATGCTGCTTGTCCTCTCCTTTCACTGACATCAACTGGGGGTTGAAGGTTCTCGGTGTATTACAGGATTGGGCTCATAATTGTCCCATGATTTAGTGTTCACGTGACTTGTTGAAAATGCAACTCAGCCATCACCATGCACTTACCCCAGTGCTACATTTATGACAGTGACATACACCTACAGGGTTAATAACTAACGTAAAGCATACACTTATTACATGCTTGTTTGTCTCTGGAGAATAATTAGACCCTCTAATTAATTCATTAAGAGTCAAATCCAAGAACCAACTACCCAGCCTGAGTAGCAGTTGTGGCGCTGCTCCGTGGAGACTTTCAACCCATGGGTGAAGTAACTAACTCTCTGCCGCCATGCTGCCCTGGAAGATCCATAGTGCCTGAACCTCCCTCTGTGCACCCTCTGCAAAGCCATACAGGGGTCACCTTCTCAGCTGGGCAATCGCTGTGCCTGCACCTGCGTCCACTGAAGTCAATAGCCAATGGACAATTGACTTTAGTGGTGCAGGACCGGATCTGTTCTGTAGGAAGTGTGCAGCCCCTCTGCATTCCCCTCCCCCTTCCTGCCCCCTTCCCCAGACAGGGAAACCACACTGATTCCGCTACTGTGACTGCCAAGGCATGGCTGGATTTCCTCCAATTGCACTTTTCAAGGGGGAGTAACATTTTTCAAAGGGGACCTGTACATTTAATACAAAGTCAGGTCTGTGCCTCTATACTGTGTGAGCAAGGCCTAAAGGTTTTATTCACAGAATAAATTATCTCTGCATTTTATGTTGGCAATATCAGGAATGTCTGGTCTGGTCTTCCCCAGTTTTGCTGGTGAACTTCTCCGGAAAGTTCATTGGGAACTCTCTCAGCTGTTAAATGAAGGTGTTGGATCTTTAAAAAGACTTCTTTTCTCCCAAGAGTTTGGAAGGTGTTTGAGTTGGGTAGGTGTTTTCAATGCCAACATCAACAAAAAGCAACAGATTTTAAACAATGTATAAAAATCACTTTGTCTCACTTGCTTACTACAGTAATATTATAAATAATACCACGAGTTCAGTAGCTCATAGAATTTTCCAGAAAAGACAAAACCTGAAGGAGCAATAAATCCCTTTGAAAAAATAAAGTTAACCCCCCCCAAGACTTTTCAGTTCTTTGTCCATTGTAAAAAAGCAACAAAAAGGCACAAACTCAACTTTTCCTGCCTTTGCAGATCGCCTTTAAGGCTGATTACATTAACTCTAATAATTTATGCAAACGGTTATTAACCCTTTTCAACCTGAGTGGCTGGTCAAAGTCTGGGGCTCTGGGGATGTTCCAGCTGGAAGTAGAAAGTGATGGAGTCTGGTATTTACTTGGATGCAGTGTTGTTTATTTACAAGGAATGTACAAAGTCTCCCTTCTCCACATGCAGGAGGATCCAAGAACAAAAAGAGCAGTTTCTTAGCTTGCATTCCCAAGCCTCTTTAGCCAACAGGCCCAAAAGCTTGCTCACTAGCTTTATCTAGGGTCACACTGTGTTCACAGGCTGCTGCTAGGCTTTCTTGCTTTCTGCCTCTCCCTGTCTCTCTTTGTCTGTTCTCAGTTTCTGTGTTGCTCTCCCCAGACAAACATCCTTACACAATCCTCAGCCAAAAGCTCGAGGGTGTGTTCACACCCACCTTTTGTTTTAGGTGGGGGCTTATGCTTACAGTTATGTTAACTGAAGGGTGAGTTCACACCTATCAATCTCAATGGGGTTTTAACTCACCTCATAACAAGGTTTCACCTCGCTCATAATACGGTATTTTCTCCCAAGGACTTTGACTTCAGTACCTATACATACAAAAAGAAAAGGAGTACTTGTGGCACCTTAGAGACTAACCAATTTATTAGAGCATAAGCTTTCGTGAGCTACAGCTCACTTCATCTGAAGTGAGCTGTAGCTCACGAAAGCTTATGCTCTAATAAATTGGTTAGTCTCTAAGGTGCCATAAGTACTCCTTTTCTTTTTGCGAATACAGACTAACACGGCTGTTACTCTGAAACCTATACATACAAAAATTGTCTTTCTTTCAGTGGGATTATATGGTCATAGTCATCAGGGATAGACGCTTTTGCATCCGTTTTTATACATTTAGATTTGAATATTTTGGTGTGTTTTTTTTTTAACAGCTGAAAAACAATATTAATAATTGTTTCTGGTTAAATTTGTCCACTGTTCCTTTTGTACTGTGTGACGCTACAGTTCATAGAATACCTGCTTGTGGCAGCTCTGAGAACTGAAGCATGGGGTGAAAGAAAATTACAAATTTCTCTTTAATTCCTTAATTTTGAATGGCATGGATAAGTTAGTTAATTGACAATGAGATTTTAGGTGTATCCCATTATCAGTTATGGATAAGAATATTGAAGACTTCACTATTTTTTTTTAATCACACCAAGAACCTAAGAAGACTGTTTTTTTGTTACAGATAACTTCACAAATATATATTTATATTTGTTTTAATCTTTTTGGGCTGATGAGTCTGACCTGACTGCTAATACTAGTTGACACAAAGGGAGCTCATTTTTCCTTAGCTTAATCTACAAAGTATTGTTGAAAAATAATGGGATAAAAATTAGAGAATGAGCCCAAGTCACATACAAAATATAGCTCTGTATCCATATTTTCTCAGCTTTTGAGGATGTTAGATGCAGTATTCTGGTTAGAGTTCAGAAAGGAGTTAGCTACAAAATTCAGATTAAAATCCAGAAAACAACAAAAATTAAATTACTACTTATTTTTATTCTCTCTCTTATAGTAACCCCTTGGAACCCCAGTCATGGACCAGGGACCCATTGTGCTAAGGACTGTATAGACACCTAACAAAAAGATAGTTCCTGACCCAAGGAACTTTCAGTCAAAATATCAGGGTGAATATTTCCCAGATAGACAGGCCAGCTAAGAAGTCTATACCAGAGTTTGTCTACACTTGAAAGTTACTTCAAAATAAGGTAGGGGGTGTGAATTGAAAGTGCAACAGCTATTGCAGAACAGCTATTCTGGTTAATTTCCCTTTGTAGTCAAGGCCTTAGGTATAGTACTTGAATTTTTTCTGTAATCATTCAGCAGCAGGAAGATTGATTAAGGATTATGTTTCCCATCAAAAAACTTTATTAAGTATTTGGCCCAAATTACTTGATTGTATCATTTTAATGAGAAAAGTGAAATTAATCAACACAAGAATTATTAATTGTAACACGACAGAAAGCTATGCAAGCCAAATAAACAATTGTAGGCTTAAGCCATGACACGCAGTTCCTTTACCAGACAATATAAATAATTATTCAGACAGAACATTTCAAAGTCATCTTGCAAATTTGTCCAATTTACTGGCAAGAGATACATCAAGAGTTTACAAAATCCTGTTGATGCTTACACCAGAAGAAATGGGGCCAATGCTCTCTCTAGACAAATGTGTTTCAGAAAGGCTGTTCAAAGATCAAATTATATGTTACAAATAATAAAAATAAAATAAGTTACTCCAAAAAGTGCAGCCTTTGATGCTAATAGCTAAAGTTCTCCTCACAAATATTAATTGATGGGAAATTAATAATGTCCAAGTGAAGATATTTTACACATTTTAGGGCAAAAAAGACCCTAAAATGGACTGAATTCAAAGCCACATTTGTGCGACTAGCTATGCTTGCCAACTGCATTCATAAGTAAAGATTAAAATTATATGAAATATGGACAGGGGATTTTGTTGATCTGCAGAATGCAGGAGGCTGCTATTTCTAAGCAGGCCAAGCATTTTGTTTTCTTGAATTAACTGCTATATTGTTCCATTTCTTTCAATAATTGCACTACAAGCAGCACCTGTGAGATAATCTCAATCAAAGTGTAATACTCAATGCCTGAAATTGCTTTCCCTGAACTAAAATATATTAGCTCAGTTCCAGTTATTTATTGGAATGAAATTCAGAAAGGGAAATTTTAGGCCAGTGGTTCCCAAACTTGTTCCGCCGCTTGTGCTGGGAAAGCCCCTGGTGGGCTGCGCCAGTTTGTTTACCTGCTGCGTCCGCAGGTTTGGCCGATCGCGGCTCCCAGTGGCCGCGGTTCGCTGCTTCAGGCCAATGGGGGCTGCTGGAAGTGGTGCGGGCCGAAGGACAATCAATAGAGCTACGCTGCTTTATGCCAGCTGACTATTTTGATGATATAAATCTTTGATTATATTTCAATGCCAAAAGGGTGTCAGTGTTGTCATGCTATCATCTTTGTGAAATTGTAGTGAGGGGGTGTGGTCTCCTGCCCTGATGGACAGGGAAACAGCCACGATCGCCCCCTGGTGGGCAGAACCGAGATACCCCCAGCCACCCCTCCTGAAGCAAAGGGGCAGGGCAGGAACTATAAAAGGCCAGCCCTCTAGCTCAGTTGGGGCAGAGCTGCCAGAGGAGCAGGATCTCTCCCCCCCGCTGCTGGAGCCCAGACCTGATGGAGGCTGCTCCCGTGCCAGAGAGCTGGAAGGACTGCTGGAGCTGCCAGAAACCGGGCACACCGAGGAGCTGTTGGGGCTGCCACTTGCCATTTACCCGAGCGAGACCAACGACAACTGTGGAACCCAGGTAACCCCAGACTGGGAGTGTAGAAAGGAGCCCAGGGAAGCCACATAGGGTTCGGCTGTGTGACTGATTGCAAGCTGGCCATCGTTGTGGTCGTATTTCACTGCTGACCCAGTGGCGGACCACTCCCCCACTGTTAAGGCCCTGGGCTGGGACGCAGTGCAGTAGGAAGGCCTGTGTCCCCTACCCCTTACCACCCCACTGTCAGGGGTGGCAGACTCCCCACTTTGTGGTCAGGAGGCCTGTACTGGTCTGGCACCCAGCTGAACTAGGGCACCGGATAGTTTGCTGACTCTCCCACCAGAGAGCTAATCTCCCCTAGACTGCACTGTTGCTCTGCCTTTGCCTGAACTGATTGCTGCCCTGACCTGATTGAAGGCCCAGACAAATAGACTCCCTTCTGCTCTGCCTGCCTGACTGTAGGTCAGAATCCCTGCTGGATTACTGCCCTGCCCTGATTGAATCATAGAATATCAGGGTTGGAAGGGACCTCAGGAGGTCATCTAGTCCAACCCGCTGCTCAAAGCAGGACCAATCCCCAATTAAATCATCCCAGCCAGGGCTTTGTCAAGCCTGACCTTAAAAACTTCTAAGGAAGGAGATTCTACCACCTCCCTAGGTAATGCATTCCAGTGTTTCACCACCCTCCTAGTGAAAAAGTTTTTCCTAATATCCAACCTAAACCTCCCCCACTGCAACTTGAGACCATTACTCTGAGGGCCCAAGCAGATAGACTCTTTGAGGTTCTCCCAAATCCCTAGCCAGAGCTATTAACTGTGAGTCACCCCGCTCTGATTGAGGGCTCCGGGCCTATACACTTATCGCGGCTTGGCCTGACTGCAGTGCTGGGGCCCTGTGAGCTGATTTTCCCCTGAACTGAAGCATGCCGGAAGTGTCGTAGCGAGGGGGCGTGGTTTCCTTCCCTGATGGAGGGGAAGAGAGCCACGATGGCCTTACAGGGATGATTCTATATTTGCTAAAATAAAACAATAATTGGTGCCCTGATATTTGGTTGTCAAATATTATCTGTGGTAACAATCTCTCTAAAGCATTTATTATGTACACACTTAAGAACACTGATAGCTTGCTCTCACTTGATGACCTAATAAAATACTATAATTAGTACAAAATGCATTGGAATAAAAAATGTATTCAAGCTGAGACATTCATTGTTACTGTGACCTACATAATTTTAGTGGAGAAACATGAATTTATTTAGGTGATATTTGCATATCTTTTAAAATTGCTGTTGATCAATTTTTGAGTAGCCAAAAGGAATGTGTGTGGTTTTTTTTTTTTTTAAATTCTCCCCACCCAACAGGGCCACTTACATTGCTCTGAAGTTTCCCATTCATCTATGTAATCTATTGAGTAAATTGCTATTTGTTTCATCACGGATAGGTGCATTTCCCATTATGAATAATGAAAGAAAAAAATGTGAATTGACTGCGGTCTTTTGCTCCAGTGGTGTGTCATTGAAAGGAGACAATTAAACCTGGCTGTATGCTTTGAGGTGTTCAAGATCAAAAGGATATGAAGTAAGATCAGTTTTTTCTAAGCAGAAGGAGGCTGCCCTAGCACAAGTCTTGTTCATCTGAACTGTGTTGATCATATTATAGCCAAGTGTTGTATCAGTGCAACACAATCTTCTAGAATAAATAGCAGGAAGAGGAAAATGTTTGTTGTGTTGAGAGCAATGGCAAAAAGAGCCCCAGAGAATCAGTAGAGAGGAAAATTATACATCAAACACATTAACTCTGATATGCAGTTGCAGGGAAGATTTCTCAATGTTTGTGTTTGTTTTTTTTTTTGAACTGTTTCATTTAGTAGACACAACTTACCATACAGCAGCAAATTATTATGGGTCAGATTTTTAAAGATATTTAGCTACCTAACTCCCAATGAAGGAGTTAGGCACCTAAATACCTTTAAAAATCTCATGTCTCACAACTCTTTAGCTGGACAGCTATATTATTATTTGTGTCACTGTAGTACCTATGAGCCCCAATCACAAACCAGAATCTCACTGTACTAGGTGCTGTACAAACACAGAACAAAAAGATGGTCCCTGCCCCAAGGAACTGACACTCTTTAAGCTAGGAAAAAGACACCCACTTTTATCATCATGGGTTGGGAACAGCTGCTTCACACACAAGTGATGAGGACGTTCCAGTCTCATGCTGATTTGGGCCAGATTCTCAGCTGGTATAAAATAATTTAGCTCATGGCTTCAGTGTAGCTAAGCTGCTTCATACTGACTACATATCTGTCTCAAATTCTTAACAGAACAATATGTCACCATGCATTCTAGACATGTATATGTCACAGAAAATGTGTTTTAGAAATGTTTAAAGACATTTTGACAAATGTTCTTGGGACTATTTCTTGTATTCCTTCACTTGTAAAGCTGGATGCCTTACCAACCATGAGCCCAAAGGCACAACCTTCACGGAGAGAGAAAAAATTAGAAGTAAGGACTTAATCCTGCAAACATTCGTACACTTCATTACTGTAAATAATCCCATTCAAACCAATGGAACTACTCATTGTAGTAAAGTTAAGCACAAAAATGTTTGCAGGATTGGGGCCCAAGAATCTAAATATGACCTGAATAACTTCTCTCTATATAATAATGGAATAATAATAGAGCTTTATACTCTAATGCAGAAGAAATATGAAATTAAAGCATTAGAGTTAGCTTAAGTTTAGTTAAGAACGTATATTATTGTAAAGAAAGGCTCTGACTAGCACGTAGAAACAAGGCCTTGAAAGTAATGTTATAAGGCCAGAAGGAATGAAGTAGGAAGGATGTCTCAATCAAAAAATAAGGGGAAAGCTTCTAAAAAGAAGGCCTCTGACTGATCGTGGTAACTGCAGATGGTCTTAAGTAAGACAAAAAGAATCTAAATCCAAGATGCCAACATGGATCTTCCCACCCCACATACCAGTTATCTTAAAAGAATGAATGCCAGGTTTATATAATTTTTGGTGGTGCCCAGAGCAGGTCCAAGCAGAGCTTCAGGGGAATGTGGGGTCCACGGTGGCCTGGGGGCCTAGCGGTGGGCCTGGTGCTGGCAGCAGCAAGAGACCTGGCCCTAGCCTGCTCCGCCATGCTCTGTCCGGGAAGAGGCGAGGCAGTGGCGTGGGGGAAGGGGCAGAATGAAGGCGGGGCAGGGGTGGGAAGAAGCAGGGCAGGCTGGGCCCCGGTTACCCATTGCTGCTGGCACTAGGCCCCCTGCTAATCCACCAGGCCACCCTGGACCCTGCATCCCCCTGAAGTGCAGGGCCCCCTGAAGTGCGGGACCCAGGTAGGTTGCCCCAGTCTGTCCTATGGATGGGACGACTGTGACGTTTCACTCTATATGATTTTATGAAAATATGCTAATGAGTGAATATAATGTAACTGGAATATGCTTCATGCAAAAGGTCTCTTGTAAGGTATCATTACAAAGCTTATCTAATGAGTGTGGTCATTCTAATTGTATAAATGTATGATTCTTGTATTGGAAACTAGAAATATGAAACATAACTCTGAGGTCCTATTGTAATTATGCAAAGTGTGGGCCATTAATAGAGGCTTGGAATCTTGATGGCTCCCATTAACCAGGACAATTGGTTGCAGGTGGCTCTGTTTACTTGTAAGTCTTCCTGTAGATCTGTGTGCTGGCAAGTGGGTAATGAAGTCTTACAGTGACACGTGATCATGTCACCTGAACTGGAATCCATCTTTAACCTGGTGCTTTTCCATTTAGAAGGAGGGGTGGGAACCCAGAGTGGGACAAAGGATTCCCGCCTTGTGCAAAAGATATATAAGGGGGTGGAACAGAACAAAGGGGGTTGCAGTCATGAGAAATCCCCTAGCTACCACCTGAGTTGGAACAAGGGCTGTATCAGGGGAAAGGATGGTTCACAGACTGGATGCCTTTCTAGTCTGGGCAAGAAGCTTATTGAAACATCTCTGAGGGTGAGATTTTATCTGTATTCAGTTTTCCTACTGTATTAGGCTTAGATTTGCATGTTTTATTTTATTTTACTTGGTAATTCACTTTGTTCTGTCTGCTATTACTTGGAACCACTTAAATCCTACTTTTTTGTATTATTTAACCCAGAGTAAGTATTAATACCAGGGGGGGAGGGGGGCAAACAGCTGTGCATATCCCTCCCTCAGTGTTATAGAGGGCAAACAATTTGAGTTTACCCTGTATAAGCTTTATACAGGGTAAAACAGAATTATTTGGGGTTTGGACTCCACTGGGAGTTTGGTATCTGAGTGCTGGAGACAGGAGCACTTCTTAAACTGTTTTCAGTTAAGCCTGAAGCTTGTGGGGGATGTGGTTCAGACTTGGATCTGTGTTTGCAGCTGGCAAGCATATCTGGCTAAAACCAAGCAAGGGACTGAAGTCCCAAGCTGGCAGGAAAAACCGGCTCAGAGGTAGTCTAGGAACATCAGGTGGCAGTCTCAAAGGAGGTTTCTGTGATCCAACCCGTCACAATGGCTATGAAAATATAAGCCCAAACATTGATGGACCCGGGCCCACGTTCCTGATTATTGGTGGAGCATGGGTACCATGGACCTATATAACTTACCCCTGATGCTTAAAAGTAAGGTGTATCTGAGCCCAGCTGCAACAAAGGCAGCAGAAAGGAGGGGAGAGAGAAGGAGGAAAGACCTTTGGGGAGAAAGGAGGATGTAAATCTTATCTAGACTAAAATTGAAAATTAGGGTGAACTATCTCAAATGAGTTGTTAGCTAAAGTGGTAATTGGCTATGGCATCATTTGTTGAAGGGTACAAGAAGCACTGTGAATCTGAGGGTTCTTTGTGGAGACTCTACCTCATCATGCTGGAGCATGCCAGGATGAGCTGGTTTCCCCTAGGTCTGGGCTATTTGTAAGATGGCTGATCACATGCTCATGAATACTTGCCACTGTATTAGGTGTCATGACTGCTTATTTTTAGGCTGTCAGGCATGTTTAGCGTATAGGCATAGTTCGACTTCTATATTTGGGGGGAGGAGGGCAGCTCCAGTCAAGCCAACAGGGCTGCAATTGGGGGGTGCAAATTCTGCACTTGCCAGAGGCTTGCAGTTTGGAGGGGGGGGGACAATGTCCCCTGTCCCCCCAAACTATGCCCATGGCTAAAAGCAATTGTACAAAATACCATTTGACCTTTGGTCTTTGTAATGGAGTGGACTCCTGGAGTGTTCCACTCTTCTTTCTTCAACCCACGTGTGACCATCTTGGGACCTTCCAGGACTAGAAGTAAGAGCTCTGTGTCCCATTGGAAAGCTGGGGATCTCCCCTTCCCAATGGTATAAATTCCCCAAATCTAGTCATGGATGACCTTACATTTGTCACAGAAAAATTAGGACAGAATATTACCTGGCCTGCAATTTAGTTCAGTGTAATTTTTTTTTATTTTTCATGAGGGTGGAGGAAAGACTTGTACATTTGGATGAAAGCACTTATGTAGCAGGTTGACGTTTTTGTTTTGTATATGTGGCTGTTTGAAGCTACTCAGGAGACTGGAACATGGGAAGTAGGGAGATGGACTCAGATGCTCCTGATATGACCTGTGCAGTGAGAGAAGCAGGATTCCCATGGTGCAATGATTCATTCAGTGCATGTCTTACCAGACTGTATTCAATGAGGCAGGGCTTTGTCACAGAGAAATTAACCAGGCATGCCACTCCAGTGCAGCCAACCTTCCTTCCAACTGTTGGATGATTGTTGTTAAAATACAGAAAACAGGATGATAGTGGAGTAAAGGTTTAGACTGAAGAAGTGCAAGCATCCACAGAGTTCATGCTGCTGCTTATGCTTGAAGGGACAGGAAGGCCAGAGAAGAAGTGAGACAATGGCCCAGCTCCCCTCTGCTTCCTCATTGCCAGCACAGTCAGGTTATCATGGCGGGAAATGCACAAATATTCTCTTAGGGATGTTGTGGCTGTGCTCTTTGGCAGCTCCCAGAGCCAATATTGTATGTATATGCAGATTGCTTGGTTAACACTCTTCTGTAGTACTCAGAGTAACTACTTCAAGGAAGCATTACTCAGGAGCTTCTTGAAATTTAAGACATCACTTACTTGTAGAAATCCAATGAACAGCTGACAGGCTGTGGCAGTTTGTTGCATCTGTCAATCTGTTCTTCAGTTGACAATGCACAGCATGTGGCAGAGATATTTTCAATAGCAGGAAGTAAGCCTTGCTAAACTCTGTAAAACCCAGAAATAGTTCCTCAATCATTCCAGTTTAATGGTTGATTCTTCTGCTAGGATAGCAGTGTCAACAAATTTAAGGGGCAAAATAAGTCTGGATTCAACAAAATATTGACCAAGAAATAGAGGATTTCATTGCACAGTCTAGTGAATCATAAAGATATGCATATACACTTTTTTTTTTTTTACAAGTTCAGTTTAAACATCGAATTGCAGTGCCACTTTAACACAACTTTGTCACAATATTTAGTGGTAAACGCTTAGAGCAAAATGTTACCCTGCTAACCAAAAATGTGTCAAAAAATACTCATTTATTCCTGCGTGGCTGTAGGATCAAATTTAAGGTGGGGGAAAGAAACTATGACATGCCTTTTTATTTTAGGGTTTAAAAGGAAGCATATGTTTTAAGATCTGACCATCATAGAGCACAAATAATTTATGAATTTCTCTGGGATTTAATTAAACAATGTATATGGTTAGAAAAATAAAAAGATGATATTTTTACTTTTATCATGAAAAATAGGGTAAGAAGACAGGCTAAAATATGCTGGAATATACAGGCAAAAATATGTGCAGAAACTCCTTTTCAAAGCATATATTTATTGTGTTCTGTATGTGCTTTAGAATATGATTTTGGGACAAATCCTGAACTGGCCCTCAGTGTGTTGGAGATCTCTTTGGGGATGAGTTGGCAGAACATGGGGGGGATAAGGAATTCTTTTAACAGGATACAGAAAGGCAGTAGAGCTGTTTTCTGGTAGTTACTGCTCCGTTTTTTGTGGCTATGGTAGCCCTTACAGCCAGTATTCTCTCTCTCTTTCTCTCCCCACAGGAAAGAGTGGCTGATGGCTCCACCTAGTTTTAGATCATCACTAGCCCTTTTCTTGCTATGTGCCATCCTATATACTGAAGTGCAGGAATACCTCTTCTTCTGGGTCCCCAAACCTACCTCCCCTTTTCTACAACAGCACTGCACTGTCTACTGGGTCTGGGTCTTCCATAGAATCGTAGAAGTGTAGGACTGGAGAGGACCTCAATAGGTCATCTAGGCCAGTGGTTCTCAAAGCCAGTCCGCCGCTTGTTCAGGGAAAGCCCCTGGCGCATTGGACCAGTTTGTTTACCTCCTGCATCTGCAGGTTCAGCCAATTGCAGCTCCCACTGGCCACGTTTCGCCGCTCCAGGCCAATGGGGGTGCGGGAAGGGTGGCCAGCACTCCCTGAACAAGTGGTGGACCGGCTTTGAGAACCACTGATCTAGGCCAGTCCCTTGCACTCGAGGCAGGACTAAGTAATAACTAGACTATTCCTGGCAAGTTTTTCTAACCTCTTCTTAAAACCTCCATTAAATCAATAGATAGACTTCCATTGACTTCAGTGTGCTTTGGAATAGGATCAGGATCAAGGAGCTGCACAGGACCCTCTGAATAGGAACTGGGAAAAATTCCTATGGGTAGAAGAGCCACACCTCCCTGCTAGTGCACCCATGAGTGCTAGCTTCCTTAAATGGTCTGTGTGAATGTGAGGCCATATATGCTCTCCAATGCTGGTGTGACATTGCACTCCATATGTTTTATGGAAATATGCTAATGTGTGAATATAATGTAACTGGAATATGCTTTATGCAAAAGGTCTCTTGTAAGTGTAAGCAGTGTCAGGATGAGCTCCACCCTGACATCTGGTGGTGAGGTGTGGCAAGTTGTGGAAAAGAACTTCAGGGGCCGATCTCATTTGCATAGGCACACCCACCATGCCTAGAATGAGACCATAGCTGCCCAAATGGTCACTTTGGCTGCTGTGGGATCCCCAGTGTCTCTGTTATTGGGGCAGGAAGAATAAATTGTTATTACCCTGATTATGGGAACTGTGCTTGGAACTGTACGTGGCCTTTTGTTATGATGGAGGGATTCACCATCAACTAAGTAGCACTCGCTAGGCAAGGGTCATGGGTTCCAAAACTGTGTGAATAGAGAGAGGCTGGGGACAAGTATTAATACTTGGTGGCATGGGCCTCTTGGTGAGGGCCTTACATGCTAATTGTGCTTCCTCCTCTCTCCACTGTGGAATTTCAGAGCTAATTTTGATTTCATTAGAAGTCTAGTTATAGGCTGCTGAGCTCACTTTGGGCTGACAGTGCTCCCCTACTATAAGCTGAATTCACCTAAGAGCTGAAATCACTGAGTGTTGTGTTAAGTAGTGGGGGAGCCTGAAGATATATTGTGGAGCAGTTTGCGGGACGGCTGGTGAAGCAGTTCGACGCGGAGCAGTGTGTGGATGGCAGGAGCTGCTTGTGGGCCATGGAGCTGAGCGAAGGAGTTCGTGGGGCGGCTGGCGGAGCAGAGTGCAGCTGAGCGAAGGAGTTTGTGGGGCGGCTGGCAGAGTGGAGCGCCGCTATGGGGCGGTCAGCTTCAGATCACGTAAGGTGCCTCTTACCCCTGTCCCATTTCCACCCAGGTTGGGAGGTAAAGCTCCGCAGATAAACTTTCGAACTCTGGGGCTGCCCTGACCAGGGACAGAGACTTTTGGGGCATTGGACTTTTGGGACTTTGGGTGATTTGGGGTTGCTGGACTCAAGAACCAAAGGGAAAAGGGCATGCCCCAATTTGCCTGGGGTGGGTTTTTTTTTGCTCATGGGTTGTGTTATGAATCCTGTTGGTGGTGTTTCCCCAACATAATGCCACAATGTTTCTCTCTGTTATTAAAAGGCTTTTGCTACACTCAGACTATGTGCTTGCGAGAGGGGAAGTATTGCCTCTTGGAGGCGCCCAGCGGGGGTGGTATATATTTGTCCCAGGTCACTGGGTGGGGGCTCGAGCTGGTTTGCATTGTGTTATTGGAATGGAACCCCTAAATATTGAACCCGGTCCTTGTTGCTGCCAACTCTGATGGGCAGAAGGGTTACATAAGGTATCATTACAAAGCATATAATCTCCTGAGTGTGTTCATCCTATTTGTATGAATGTATCATTCTTGTGTCTGAAACTAGGAATATGAAGTATAACTCTGGGCCCTATTGTAATTATGCAATGTGGGGGCCATTAATGTTGGTTTGGAATCTGGATGGCTCCCATTGACTAGGACAATTGCCTGTAAATGGCTCTGTTTACTTGCAAACCTTCCTGGGTGCATGAGGGCCAGCCCTGGAAGAATGGAAGCTGGGGTCTCTCAGGATATGTGACCATGTCATCTGGTAATGAAATCCATCTTAAATCTGGTACTTTTCCATTTAGGAGAGGTGGGGACCCAGAGAGACACAAAATTCCCGCCTTGTGCCAAAGCTATAAAAGTGGGTGGAACAGAACAAAGGGGCTGCCAATCATGAGAGAACCCCTAGTTACTACCTGCGCTGAAGCTAACAAGGACTATACCAGGGGAAAGGATTGGGCCCAGACTAGAAAGGATCTAGTCTGTGAAAGAAGCTTACTGGAACATCTCTGATGTTGAGATTTTACCTGTAAACAATTTCTTAATGTATTAAGCTTAGACTTGTGTGTTTTACTTTGTTCTGTCTGTTATTACTTGAAACCACTTAAATCCTACTTTTTTTCTTAATAAATTCACTTTTGTTTATTATTGAACCCAGAGTAAGTGATGAATACCTGAGGGAGCAAACAGCTGTGCATATCTTTCTATCAGTTATAGAGGGCAGACAATTTGAGTTTACCCTGTATAAGCTTTATACAGAGTAAAACAGATTTATTTGGGGTTTGGATCCCATTGGGAGCTGGGTGTCTGTGTGCTGGAGACAGGTGACCTGCTGAGCAGTTTTTGGTTAAAGTCTGCAGCTTTGGGAGCATGGACCAGACCTGAGTCTGTGTTTCAGCAGGCTAGTGTGTCTGGCTCAACAAGGCAGGGTTCAGGAGTCCAAAGCTGGCAGGGAAAACAGGCTCAGAGGTAATCTCAGCATATCAGGTGACAGTCCCAAGCGGGTCCCTGTGACCGAACCAGTCACAGCTGGGTTGCCAGGATAGCTGTCTAGCAGCAGAGCGAAATGCATGTTGCACTTTCTAATATGGTGGGGGGAGGTGTCTGGATGCCAGAATTCCTGAGAGTAATTCCCATTAAGCAAACATTTTCTAGTGATGCTATTGATAAGTTATGCCCTTATGCACTTCTAAAAGTGAGTTTCTGACAGGCAATATTTGCTATGTAGGAAAAAAAAAAAGACCTTAAATGTAGGGATACCCTTGTAATCCCTTGAAAATGTTGCCACACTGAATGCTGTCATGTGTTTAAACTTTCCCAATCTGCGTAGCAATTCCCTGGCGGATTTATGCATGTACGTGCACACTACCCTGATTTATGCATTTTCAGCACAAGTGGCCTTTTTTAAAATGAAAATTTTCATAGACAATTCTTCATATTTTAGAAAGTTTTCAACTTTTGAGGACAATCAAGAATAAGAAAATAAAAAAAATCAATTTTCATTTTTTCACTGAAACAAAAAATATATACTGGTTTCCAACTGGCTTTTGTCATGATTCTTTGCATAAAATTTCTGCAAGATGCATTATGTTTGAATTCACTGATCTTATTTAATATATTTTCCTGCCTATATCTTTTGGAAATATACATAAAATGATATTCAAGTGGATTTACTGTAAAAAAAAATATGTAGCCCAAACTGAAAAGTCAGTCAATATACTTCGTGAATTATAAAAAAAAAAAAAAAAAAAAAAGATGAAACTAGGTGTGACCCATTGTAAAACCCACTAACGTATCTTTGAATAACGATATATTACAAATTCTTTTAGGGTCCGTTTAGCTGATACTAGAACGCGTGTCGTAACGACTGCTATAGTTAAACTTGCATAAAGCATTTCAACTCTACCTCCTTATTTTCGGTCACTTAACTTTCCCAACCCTTCCAGTTTGGGGCTGAAATGTAGAAGGTTCGGTCTCTTCCCAAAGGTGACTGTTCCTGGAAAGGTTGAGTGAAAATATGCCAGCTGTTTCAGCATAAGTACTTTCCCCATTTATAAAGAAAATCTCCACTTTTTTTTTTTTTTTTAAACAGCGGTAACAGTGAAACAGCTGGTGGAAGAAAGTAGAAATTTGGCAGGGCAATAGCCCATTTTGGGAGCTCTGATGAAAGCTCAATCAAAGCAACACTAGTTATGAGTCACTGAAAATTGCAGTCTCTCTATGTTCGTTTTTGCAATTTTCTCACTAAGTTCATGAAGTGGTGTAGCTATGGAAGGCTGCACTGCACATACACATGTGGTTCACTGAGCAGTGCAGTGAGAAGTGCCGTGCAGGTGCACAGAGAATGTGGCTGGGCTATGCAGAAGGCCCTTGCCTCAGTAGTTCTACTGTTTGCAGAAGTGTTTCGGGGTGTCTCAGTAATGTGAAAGTGTTCCAAATTATGGAATATGATTGGGCTTTCATTACATGATCACATACTGTTTCGCAGATAAGGACTGGAGACAGTCCCATAACTAAAGAGAAACATTCCTATGGGCTTCAGTGGGCATTGGATCAGACCCAAAGTGAGCAAAGACTTTGAGTGAAATCCTGGAGCTACTGAAATCAATGGCAAAACTCCCACTGAATACGAGAGTCAGGATTTCACCCTTCAGGATTTTACTCTACAACTCTAGATAAGCCCAAATGAACGAAAATCACAGATATCACTCTTTATTTCACTGTATTTTCAATATGCCATGTGGGACAAAAACTTCCATGCACATCAATGGATTCACTAATACTCCATTTTCCGTTAGCAGTTTGCTGGTAATAACATTTTGAATAATAATAAGAAATAAATATAAGGGGGATAGGTCCCAATTTTGCTCTTTAGTTATCCATTTGCCATGTAGTGCATGTGACATGATTTTCTGCTGCTTTGTGCCTTTTGCCATAATTCTCTCTGGGGCAAATTGGGCACAAAGTGAAGGTTGAGCTATCGTTCTGAAACAGTTGCGTTTTCCCTCCACCTCACACAAGTGTAAATGGTGTAATTGAGAATCTGGCCCCTTGTGTCACCAAGGCCATTTTACACCATTCTAGTAATATAAAGAAAACTTAAAGTGAGGGGCAATTTAATTTATGCCCACTTCACATTTCCAGAACAGTGTGATGTGGAGTTAGTACAAATAAAAATCAAACCCTAGGTATATGGAAGGGGAGATTCAGGCCATAATTGGCAGTCAAAACATGCTTATAGCCCAAATTAACCTTAGTATGAATTACACCCATGTAATAACTGGAGACTAGACTGCAAAATGTAAAGACGTGATTTTTATATTTGTGATATAACAAGCCAATTACAGTCACACACTGAGGAAAATGCTACGTTTTATTAGTTCTCATCTCCCTTTATGAGGCATATTTGGGGCTATATTTCACTGTATCTCCAGTACACATTTCCATAAGATTAATTAGCTAATGTTTGTAAAGCACTTTGAAACACTGAAATGCCATATGAATGTCAACTCTTTCTTCTTCTAATTTATTATAAGTGAGATGACAGTACTGTTTAGATGTTGACTAAAGCCTTGTGATTTTTATGGTCACAACTTTGTCAAAAAGATTTTATCTTCCTAGCAGCAATGTGCTACCAAATATGTTGAGCCTTAAATCAACAGCTGTTTCACCTCAAGCAAGTTATGGATTTTCCTTGATTTACAGCAGTCAGGTTTTTTTTATTTCTCTTCAGAGAGGAATAGGGGGAGAAGCATGTGTTCATGCAAACAAACAGCATAAAGGCCAAGGCTTGCTTAAAAAAATAAGTATCAGAAATTAGGCTTTTCAATCATATTTAGGCAGCTACAAGAGTGACCGGATTCTTAAAATGTGGAGGATGCAGTCGCTCCCACTGACATCAGTGGGAGCTGCTTCTTGGGCAGCAGTCAGCACTTTTGAATTTAGAAAGTTATGTTTAGTCACCTGTTTTTGAAAATCTTAGTCAGAAGTCCCCACTATGTGCTCTAAGGGAGGTTCATCTCACTTCAGTGGGATCCTTATAGATGGAGGGGACTGCCCATCTGGCTGTCATGGCAGGACTGGAAACCTAGTTATTGTTCCACATAGTGTGTGTTATACCTTTCAAATGTCTTAAAGTTCATAGGAGTATTTTACAGGCAGGGTGCCCTGGTGCAAACAATGACAATAGGTGCAGGACAGTGGAGGCTCAGGTCCCCTTGGTGAAATTTGTACACTCACACTTTGTGCTAGAATGGGTGAATCAAGCCCATTGTGACAAAACAGTGCTTGCTAATAGAGTTCGGTCATGTGTTCCTTGACCAGTGTGTATAAGGATATTTTTCTGAAAACCATGCTACACAGCCCATACTGTACACTTTGCTCCCAGTAGTGTTGGATATAACTGATTAGTTTCTAGCATGAATCTCAAACAAAAATATCCCTAATGGTTAGACAACTTGTGTTAAACCATTGGTTGGAGCTAGGAATGTTCAAGGTTATAGCTAGGAATGTTCTGATCCCAGTATGGACAGTGTCTTTATTAAATCAGTTAACTTTATGGCGTTGATCGTTATTCAGTGTTTTTCACTTAAAAAGTAAAGTCTGCAAAAACCCCATAATCTTTATAGTGATTGAAGATGAAACCTATTCTTATGCTGCACCAAACTCCACCAAACTAATGACTCTTCATTTGAACTTATTTTACTCCTGCTTTGACTCACTAATTACTGATACAACATTACTGATGGTAATATTTGTTATAGTAAGAACAAATATAATTGCATAGCTACAGAATTAAATGCTTCTGTTTTCTTGCTGTAGGATTTTTCAGCATTTTGAAAGTCCATCCTTCAGGGTCTGATTCTTATTACCCTGAAGCAGCTTTAAATCCTACTGTCAAGGTTCCTCCCCCACTCTGAACTCTAGGGTACAGATGTGGGGACCTGCATGAAAAACCTCCTAAGCTTATCTTTACCAGCTTAGGTCAAAACTTCCCCAAGGTACAAAATATTACACCCGTTATCCTTGGACTGGCCGCTACCACCACCAAACTAATACTGGTTACTGGGGAAGAGCTGTTTGGACGCGTCCTTCCCCCCAAAATACTTCCCAAAACCTTGCACCCCACTTCCTGGACAAGGTTTGGTAAAAAGCCTCACCAATTTGCCTAGGTGACTACAGACCCAGACCCTTGGATCTTAAGAACAATGAACAATCCTCCCAACACTTGCACCCCCCTTTCCTGGGAAATGTTGGATAAAAAGCCTCACCAATTTGCATAGGTGACCACAGACCCAAACCCTTGGATCTGAGAACAATGAAAAAGCATTCTATTTTTTATTAAAAGTCTTCTTGTAAAAAACTGAAGTAAATAGAAATAAAGAAATCCCCCCTGTAAAATCAGGATGGTAGATATCTTACAGGGTAATTAGATTCAAACACATAGAGAACCCCTCTAGGCAAAACCTTAAGTTACAAAAAAGATACACAGACAGAAATAGTTATTCTATTCAGCACAATTCTTTTCTCAGCCATTTAAAGAAATCATAATCTAACACATACCTAGCTAGATTACTTACTAAAAGTTCTAAGGCTCCATTCCTGGTCTATCCCTGGCAGAAACCAGCATACAGACAGACACAGACCCTTTGTTTCTCTCCCTCCTCCCAGCTTTTGAAAGTATCTTGTCTCCTCATTGGTCATTTTGGTCAGGTGCCAGCGAGGTTACCTTTATCTTCTTAACCCTTTACAGGTGAGAGGAGCTTTTCCCTGGCCAGGAGGGATTTCAAAGGGGTTTACCCTTCCCTTTATATTTATGACACCTACTATTCATTGTTTCTGGTCAGTTTGTCTAGTGGACTGCTGGGAGTCCAGGTCTCCAAGGTTTGGGGCTCTAGGGCCAGGGTGTGACTGGAATCCCAGGGGAGCCATCTGAGTTCACTCAATTAGGGTGAACTGCAAAGAATGGGGAAGGCAATCCCCAAAGCTGGTGGATATTCCAATACTTAGATTTACCAAGCCAGCACAAAACAGCTTCTATAATACCTCTCTGGTTACTCAGAAGTCAACAACACTGTTCCCTTAAAGTAACCCAGCCTCAGGCCTGCACCTAGGAACCCAAGTCAAATATGATGCAGATTACTGAATTCTTATTCATCGTATAAAAAAGTTCTACCAACCCCAAAGGATCGGACACATTACCTCCACAGGTTAATGAATATTCCAGATCTTACCCAAATACCCGCTTACAGCCAATTCTTATTAACGAAACTAAAATTTATTAAAAGAAAAAGAGAGAATTGGTTAACAGATCAGTATACAAATAGACGAGAGTATAATTCTTGAGGTTCAGATTCATAGCAGAGATGGTGAGCTTTGTAGTTGCAAAAAGTTATTTCAGAATTGGTCCATAGGTTATAGTACAATGTTTATATTCAGGGCAGTCCAGTCAGCACTGGAATCTCAATCTTGAGGCTTAAGCTTCCCCTGCGTTGAAGAATCAAGCAGATCTGAGATAAAAAGGATTGAGACCCAAGGGTTGGTCTTATAGTTTTCTAGCATCCACTTGACCATACAGTCCTGGGTAAACAATAGGCTTTTGATGTAACCATCTGTTTCCAGTCATCACCGGTAATTAACTACATGAATTACCTTATGATAATTTATCCATTAAGCAGTTAATCACAGACTTTATAGAGACACATAGACAATGACATTATTGCACCAAAGATTCATCTAAATGTTAATATTCCCTTTTGATCTCTGAATCAACAGCAACAGTGACAGACAGGAACTGTCTGTTTACATGGCTAGTATCTATAAGTAAACACATCCAATTAGTATCACTTCTAACAATATAAATTTGCATTTGCAGTTCTAGCCTATCTAGCATTGAATGGCCCTAATTACCATTTGCATACCCTTCTAACATGACTTTAAAGATGGGCTCTGGGTTATTTAGCCTGCAAGCTGCTTAACCCTTTCCGGCCATGTGTTACACTTCGTATAAGATTCGTTGCAATTATATAACAGTGGTAGCAATAATGATTTGCATGATTATATTTTAATTAGACAACGTCAGACAGGGACTCTGGGCTTCAAGCATCTGTGACTTCAGGGCACCTTGCTATACTGACTACCTCAAAATCGGGGACCTGAGGGCTTCAAAGCTCCCTGCTGAAGAGCTGGAAGCTGTGGGACCCTGGCTCTATGCAGGGATCTTCTCCCTACCACAGAATTGAGAACCTTTGAGCCCTGGATCCCAAACACGGAGTCTCCCAGCTTGGTCATGGCTTCCAGGGATTCTAGGCTTCCAGTTCCATGGGGTGCTTAGAAGCCCTAGGAGCCATGGCTGAGCTGGGAGCTTCCGAACTTGGGCTCCCACAGTCAATCTCATTATTAAATTTTCAAAACAAAATGTTTAAACTATATCTACAAATTCTCTTTTCCTTTAAGTGAGAAAATTCAAAACTTGTTTTTCGTTTGGAAAAGGAATGAAATTTTCTTTCAGAATTTCCCACGGAATAGAAATTCTTACTTTTGACTAACTCTGCTAGATAATCCTCTCTTCCCATGTGTATTCAGTAATATCTGATGACTAATATAAATATTTGCTACTGTTTACTTCTATCAGTTCTAGACGAGAGCAATTTAGATTCCATTATATTTTTTACATAATCAACAGAATTGTTGTCTAAGTTAAGATTGCAGCGTCCTTGTTGTTGGTGATGCATATGCCAGGAAGAACCCAGCTTGGCTTTCAGATCTCAGGTTGAGTTTGCAGGACTGACTGTCAGAAAAAGATGGGTTTTCTTTGCAATCTGATCAGATTTTATCTGGAAATCAGCAAAAGAAACATGAAACCTCATGGTACCAGTTCTAGAAAGTCACTTTTTTGAGCAGAACCATACTTTAAAGAATGATGTAAGATGCGTATGGTGACTGGTATATTTTGTAGAAGATATTTTACTTGTAATAATGTAAATTGTAGTGCAGGTTCCTTTACGTTGTCAAATGACATAGCACCATTCAAACAGAGTAAAATATTGCACTGAGTTCACACTTTCAGCCCAATCTCTTGTACCTCAACTATAAGGATAGAAATTATTATAATTTAGTTGAGGATCAGCTTTGAGCTTGAGACTGTACGTTTGAGAAATCTCAGACCTTACTACTTTGTGCATAAAATATCATATTCATAGTGGTAAGAGTTGAGCCTTTTCCCCATCTTGGAGCTAAAATGTCTTGTGCTGGGTGGGGGGAAGAGTAAAAAAAGCTCTGCTGGCATAGGGTAGTCTGCACCACTCACCAGCCTCCCATTTTGTATATCTGTTAAGTGCTTTGTTTAAATTAGAGTTTCTCTCTTTTGTTTAGTGCTAACCGGTAAACATGGAGGCTTTTTCCTAGCATTTGGTTAGCAAATACTATCAACCTAAACTGTAGCATATAACTGCCAACCCAGTCTCTCAAATGTAAACTTACAAAATTCTCTTTGCCACTAGGCCAGAAGGGACACATTGTCAAGTCTGCAGGTATAATGAACCTAAAGAGGCAGTTACTTTACATTTCCTGGCATCAGATCTTCATATGAAATAACAGCTTATAAAGAAAGTTGCTTCTGGTCTTGTGGTGAAGTAACTCCTGATACACAAAGTGACTGTTATACAAGAACAAAGTATTGAGAAGCAATTGCCACCCACCTCCACACCTTTATCATATCCCTTTTCCTGTGTCACAGATTGTTAGTAGAACTAGTTGAAAAATTTCCACCAAAACTCCCCGTGCTTCTGCCCCTGTATTAGAAAATGACTCTGAGAGCATTTTGGTTGAAATTTTTCATTACAAAAAACAATAACTAATCACGGAAAATTTCAAGCCACACACACTTTTTTCCCATAGCGTACTCTTCATAATCTAGAAAACTATGTAAAATAGCCATTGCCACAGCGTGTGGCACTGCTCCAAGAGATATGTATGATATAGCTCATCATTTCCCCAGGTGTGACTGAGCCCTTTAGTATGGACATTTTGTCTTCTCAGTCTTCGTACTTTAGCTCAGATGTTTTATTTTTTTTAATTTTTTGAGACAAAGTGCTCATTTATGGTAAGGTACTGTTTTCTGGTGCTAAAACAGCTTGTTCTTCCATACCAATATTTTTTAACTAAAATAGCACAGCAAGATCTGTGTGGATAGAGAAGAAATAAATAAATCAGCTGGTGAGCCATTAGCATTCACTTTACATGGTGAAAAACAAATATAGCTGTCATTTTCTAACATGCCCGATAGATAAATTGAAAATGTGTATCATTCTTTAACATAGTAAAGAAACAGAGAGCTGCCTATTACTTGAGAGATATTACTTGTGTAATATATATTATCAAGGGAAAAAATGATCTATCTAGCTCGATGGCTTGAAGTTTCAAGCGTAGCTTATCATATCTCTGGATCATAAAAGATTCATTTGAAAGAAAAAACAATAGAAAATATTCAATTAAGAATGAACAAAATAAATGGCAATTGTTCCTATCTTCCTCCACTACTCTGCTCTCACTATTTTAGATACCAAAAATAGTAGGTGATGGTGGGTGTTACAAAATTCTTGATAATATTGGAATTGGCTTGAATGTTGAGATTTATATCAGTGTACCATATTTTGTAAAGGGTGCCAATATAGTTGCGTGGGTTTTTCTGTCCCGGAAAATACCCCTGTAAAACATGAGAAAATGTTTACCATATCTTTCTTCTGGCTTGTAGCTGAGTCCCTGAAAGTAAAGCAAATTTGTCATGATTTGTCAGCTTTTCTCCCACAAATGCAAAACTTCTATGGATGTCTAATTTGCATGAGAGCAGTATAATGCTCAGCATGGTGGTGTTCCTTTTCAGAAGACCTGCACTGGGAGTTAGTCACGCTGTAGACAGTTTTCTGCTTCACTCACTATACTCAGATCAAATAGTCATCCAGATTAATCCCTGGTCTAATTCCATTGATTTAATGAATTTTAGTTTGAAGTTAGTGCTTGCAAAAAGTAGGAGATTAACAACCTTGGAGAATGAACTACGCATAGAATGGGTACAATGTAGTCAGCAACTGTATAAGCAGTAAACAATCAAGTTTCACACTGCCCTGCTAACATGCCTCATCCTTGACCTGCAAGGACCATCTGTAGAGGTACAAAGCTAGTTCAGCCTCGATGACTGCAGCCTCTCTGCTGTGACTGCCATCTAGCCAATTGCATTATCAGTTTATTGTCCTCCTGGAATTAGACTAAGCTCACCAAACTCCTTTCAAATGGGACACTACCAGCCATTAAACAGTAACAATCTGGGCAAGTTTTGAACCAACCAACTAGAGAGAGAAGGCTTTTTATCATGTTACCTATCCCCTGACATATTCACTCTTACTCAGCCCATACTTCTGACATTATATGCTTTTTTACTTGTCAGTTTCATCTGTATGGTACAATGTGCCTTTTTCTAACTTCCAAATACAGAGAAGGATCCTAGTTAATCATTACTTTCAACAAAACTGGTCTTTGCCAAAGAATAACCAATGTTTGGCAGAAATTCTAAGATGCCAACAGCTCATTGAACATCAATTGATGAGAAACCTGTACATTAGGGTACATGCTGTCTTTTGGAATTAGGCTAAATATCAAGTACTCCTGTCCAATCTGCCTTTGGATTGGTCATTGGTAGCATCAGCTTCCAGCAGTGCACTGAATTATACTTTCTGTTAATACTACTAGCTAAAGAAAGAGGCTTAATTCTGTTGGAGAAAAGCCCTTGTCCTGTCAATTTCTTTTCAGTGGTCAATACATAGCATTTGACTTAAGAGATAACTGACAGAGAATTTATTCTGAACAACTAGAACAGTTACATAAATTTCAGCCAATAAGATCTCCTCACTAGCAGCTTTGGAAATGCAAGATATAAAGTGTGTTCTAATTTGTAATATTTTAATCTTGCCAATTTAGAGTAAGAAACAAACAAACATTTTCATACAATATACTTGACAAGCATCTATTTCAGCATTCCCCGGAAGCAAATTTCCAGTGTTTTCTTACACTCTGCTTTTGTTAACTTTTTAATAAGACATTCTGTATCTTTGACAGATAAAATTACAAAATTAATGGAACAGGATAATCCATTCAGAGATACAGCAAAACACATTAAGAACCACATGCAAAGGAATGAGAAAAGAGGCACTTACATTATTGAAGGGGGAAATGAATGGTACTAATGATCACAGTTGCCAACTTTCACACGGTAAATAAGCACCCTGACTTTCACAATAAGACAAAAATCAAGCTAATCCTATTTCAAAACAAGCGAATCTCTAAGAACCCCAACACTCTGTGACTAGATCCCCCTGGTATGCAGTCTGGGACTATGGTGGGCCCCCAGTGTACCCTTGACTCTCTCCCCCTCTTGCCCCTGCTTGCCCTCCCTTGCCCCTGCTTGCTGGGAGCCATTGGGGGAGGGGGGGAGGGACAAGCTGCAGCAAGCTACAAGTCAAACAAGCTACAAGCCAAAAACTAGCCAACAAGCAATTCACAAGCCCAAGCCAATTAAGTCAAAAACAAGACCAATTTCTGCGTGTGTTTTTTTTTTTTTGTGGGTTTAGCATGTTTGCTAATGATATGTTTTGGAATTTTTTTCTCCCTATTATTAAATTATAATAACTTTCAGAGGCCTCTGTCAGGATTGGGGCCCCTTTGTGTTACATGCTTTACAAACACAAATGAAGATTGAATTTTCTTTGGGTAGGAACTCTTTTTTATGTACACATAGTTAGAAGTACATTAATTGGATTTGAATATTAAATAAAATATTTAATAATATTTATTATTAAATAATAAATAAATTAGCATAATTTTTGTTATGCTCACTAACATAATATGCAGGGAATTTTGTTACTATAGGAATTTCATTTCAATAAAGCACTACAATAGCATGACATAGTTTATTTGCAATTGCAGTTTCTTGTGCATTTCTGTTATTACCACTCAATAACATTTGCTTTGCCCATGGAGAATTGATAGAATGTCACATAACAGTAATCATTTCTAGTTTGTGAAGTAAGACTTAATTGGTATTTTATTTTCACTTTAGACCATATTAAAAGAGCTCTGTGGAGCTTGAAAGCATGTGTCTTTCACCTACACAAGTTGGTCCAATAAAAGATATTACTTCACCCACCTTGCCTACTTTCCATACAGTTTTTCTGCTATCATCTTCTTCTGAAATGAATTGAAACAGTCAATGCAGTTCTATGTAGTAGGTATTTACAAACATTTGAAAGCAAGGAGAGAGAGAGAACTTTTTTTTTCTCTCTGACTGATTTTGCTGCAGTTGAACTCAAGGGCTGAACTCCAATTGACTTCGAATGTTATTTGGCCTTCGATAGATACATCGATACACACCAATACATAGCAAGCAAATTTCCAACCAATGTTGTAAACAAGAGAAGAATATTTTTGTATAACAAAGCTGCTACTCTGAAACCTTTGTATAACCTGCAAATCTTATTCTATCCAAATACTGTAGATGCATATTTTCTGTTGTCCAAATCTTACTAAAAGGGAATATTTGATTTTCATTTTATTGGTGATATTCTGGCTCTGAAAATAGCGCTTACATTATTTCTTAAATTATTTATTGAATTTCTTTTGAATAAGAATCTATTCCGTAATCTTCATGGGATAAAACACTTGTTAGATTAGAACTATTAAGTTTGTCTGAAGACTTGGTGTGCACTAAAAGAAGATAACATAATAAACCACAACCTTTGTGGCTTGCATTAGACATGGCATTGTTTGAGGCTGTGACATTCCCACTGTGTCTCTCTTTGGCATATAAATGTCTGACACTAATGATTCATGTTTTCATGCTTATTGAGCATCCCCTCTTATTTTCTCTAAAGGAGTCTTTTGGCTCACCTGGATTCAAAACAGGAATGTCCCTTTTTTTTTTCTATACCTCATTAGGAGCTTAACCAAGAAGAGTATGGCTGATTCAACTTTCCTGTCAAACCCCATTTTTAAAAGTGCTTGGCTTGCCTACCTGAGCTCAGGTGGGAAAAAGACAGAACATTCTTGGTTTTCTCAGAAGCAAAATTCTTAAAGTTTTCTTGATGATGACATCAGAATCCACTTCATTTCTCTTAAATTCCACTTAGAAAATACTTTATCTCAGATATTATAGTAATGTGTGCCTGCATAAGACTGTGGATAAATAAATCTTTTTCTTGGAGTGAAATCTTCTGGTTATATAGTATAGGCTTTTTCTAAACCCAATCTAACGGTTCCTATTCTGGCAAAATTTTCGTTGAAGTTGATAGTACTTTTGCCCATGTAAAAAATGCAAAATCAGCCCTTTATGTAAATAGGGTTGTCTGACACATTCAGCTTTTCAACATCTAGATCTCAGCCTTCCAAAAAAACCTGATGGAGTCCTACTGTTGTGGGGAATTGCAGCAGTCTGATGCCCTTTGTTTCTGTTCTATTATTGCATACTGTATTGTTAGTAGCCAACGGAGTTTTCAGTATTCGTTGAGTCAGGAATCTTGCTCTGTATACATCTTCTTTGTTATGATTCTATCAAAGTGACTCTTCAGGCCAGAGACTCAAAATATTTAAGATTCTACTTTCTAAACCAATGTCTTATTGGTGTGTGGAAAGCCATCCCATTTTACATTAATCTCTTCCAGGATACCTTGGATAGAATGGTCTCAGGAGAACTGCTCTTCTGCAAAAGTATGTGTGGTCTCTGCAGAGTGGAATTGGTTACGAGTCATGGTCTGGGGATTTTTGTAACTTGATAAGGCATAAACAACAAGTAAACGAGATAAATACTGAGGCTGAGATTTTCAAAGTCAAATAGGAGATTTAGCCACAAAAACCCAACTGAAATGAGTGGAAGTTTTGTAGCTAAAACTCTCAGTTGGCCTTGAAAACCCCAGCCTGACAGCCCATATTCTGTATAAAAAAGGGCACAATTACAGATCTGAATGGAAGTTAAAAAAATCCCAGTTTTTTTTTGACTTCTTTACATAATACTGAACTTCTTGTGTCGCCTGCATGAGTTTAGTTTGCATATTAAATACACAGATTTAGTCAATCACTTCCTACACTACCTATCTGAGTAGTTTTAATGCCCTTACCATTGTAGTATCTGAGTGCCTAGAGCCTGCACTAGACTTTCAACTTTTAAGCATTAAAAAATTAATAGCAAATTAAAGAAAAAGAAAAAAAACCTTAGTCTTCTATGGTTCCAGCTAATGTGACTATATATCCCAAAAGAAAAGATTGTGTACATAAGTTAGAGAGTGTGTTTGCAAACATTACTGTTAATGTGTGCACCTTATCAACATACATTGATTTTAAACACATCCTTTAGTTTAAATAGCTTTGATTTTCTGCCTGGAAGACAAAAGAGAACATTAATAGCCATTGCTTATTGAGTTTACAAATTTTTACATTAGTTCATCTACAATGATCCTTTGTTTGTTACACCTTAAGTTAAGATATTACAAAGAATACTAAAGATGCTATCCCTCTGAAGGGTAAGAGGTATACTCAGTGTAAATACACGTTTGCTATTAATTAAGTTCTGCTATTTGATGTCACTCTTTATAAAAAATGAAGTTTTTGCAAGGTTACCAAAAAACCAACAATCTCTAGTGTCAGTTTATTACCGGTCGAAAAATCATTATTTCCTTGTGGCAGCAGAGTCAAATCCCAGACATGATTTATAATCTAGGAAAAATTATCTTTGCAGTGGCACATGACACAACCTTCAATTCCTAAATGAATCCAACAAAAATTGTCCATTGGGATGAGACTTTGCACTTAATCTTTCAGCCTTAAATGTCATTTTTGAGAAGGTTAATTGTGAGAGTGGCTTAAAACTGAGAGGCATGTTCTGCCTATGTATAATCTGTCTATTACTGCAATGCATTCCAGCAAACCTAAAAAAAAAAGTACGGTTGACTGGTTGCATTTTACCTGTATGCAGATCATTAGAACCTTTTGATGGGTCATAGGTCAAACCTGAGATCTTACTGCAAATCTTGGAAGAACTACCCTATAAATGTCTTGTCATGACCGTCAACTTCAGTTTTAAGGGGAGTTCAAGTCTGACTGCTCATTCAGGATGGCATTATTATATATTGCTATTTATTGTTGTTGTTATACATAGTTGCTTTGCCAAATTTTCACCATTCACCCTGAAGTTTTCCATGCCAGGTATCTACCTGAGGCTGATTTTATTTTTTATGTTTAAGTTTCAGCAAAAATGGTTCAGCCATTTCTCAGAACAAGATTAGTGAAAAATACATTATTTTGACTTTGTTTTAAAAAAATCTTACCTCTATTTTACGAAGAATCTGCTGCACCTCCTAGAGTCAAGGAGGTACCTTTTGCTGTGTGTGGGGAACTTGGTGAAACTTCCAAATTTGGCCAAGTTACATGCCTTTGATAAATCTCAGTTCACACATACTAAGCAGAGACTTGTTAGAGTATGGCAGCTACATTTTTTGAAATTTCTGTCTGCCGTGAGCCTGCTCCAGGTCAGGGCTGCAGGGTCCAAGCAGGAATTTCCCTACAATTGTTGCCCACACTGCTGAGGGCCATTGTGGTACCAGGCACATGAACTGAGATCAGGAAGCCTGTCTTTCCTGTACTTACAGTGCCTACCCTGCTGACTCCAAGGCACTGTGGAGGAGAAAATAGCCTGATTCATATGCAGAGGGGACAACAGCTGCACCTGGGGTGGGTAGAGGTGGGGCAGAAGAAAGAGTAGATTGGGGCATGGTGTCTGATAGAGTTGGGGATGGATTTGGACTTGGAGCTGCGGGAGGAGACTGGAACTGGCTGGAGAAAGAGCTTGCACTGGGACCTAGGAGAGAGACCAGGACTGGCAGGGCAAGGAGATTAGGAGCTGTGGGAGCCTAAAAAGGGGTGGGGGACAGGCTGACAATGGGGGATGGGAGAGACTGAAATTGGATGAGGACCTGGGGGGTGGAGACTGGGACTTGGAGATAGAGCCAGCAGGGGAGACTAAGACTGTCTGGGCAAGGAGACTGTGACTGGGATGAGAAGTCTGAGGAGTGGAGAAGGATTCTGATGGGGAGAGGATTGGAACAAGGACAAGCTGGAGTGGATGGGGTAGAAAGGGCCAGGCTTCAGGAGAGCAGGGGCAGAAGGGTATTTCCCAAACAGCGCACACTCCCTTCCAGAACCAGGAAAGAATCCCAATATTCCTGAATCTCACCATGCCTCTGTTGGAGGATGTATCTCATGTCTGTTTGGTGCTGGTCAATGGGATGGCACCCTTCTACTGTTATCAGTTACGCAGTTAGATCAAGTATCATAGGTCTGTACTGTGGATCTAAAGGTTCCAGTCTTGCTGACAACCCATGTGGGTGGCAATATGATGCTGTATGATGAGATTTCTGTTGTTTTCAGTTTGCTTTTTTTTAGAACCTAGGACATTATGCACTGTTTGTCTGTTTGAAATGGGCCACCCTCATTACCACTATAAAAGTGATTTTTTTCCCTTCCTTGATATTCTACTGTTAATTGAATTGTCTCGTTAGCACTGACCAGGGCCAGCTCTAGGCACCAGCAAAACAAGCAGGTGTTAGAGCAGCACATTTCTAGGGGCGGCGTTCCGGCGCCAGCCATGCTGCCCCTAGAAATGGGCCCCTGCTGCCCCAGCTCGCCTCCGCCTGCTCCCCTGAGCACGCCGCCGCCGCTCCGCTTCTCCCTCCCTCCCAGGCTTGCGGTGCAATTGGGGGAGGCGGCGGTGGTGGAGTGGAGGTGAGCTGGGACGGGGAGCGGTTCCTCTACCCCCCCCCCCGTTACTTCCTGTCCTCCCTCCCCCCTCGCTCACCTCTGCTCTGCCTGCTCCCCTGAACACGCTGCCTCTCCCTTTCCTGAGAGGGGGGAGGGAGAAGCGGAGCGGCAGCGTGTTCAGGGGAGCAGGCGGAGCGGAGATGAGCTAGGGCAGGGGGTTGCGGGGGGTAGCCTCAGGAAGCAATGGGGGAGGAGGCGGGGCCGGGGATTTGGGGAAGGGGTTGGGAAGGGGCAGAGTTGGGGCAGAGCCGGGGGCGGAGTGGGGGGGGGGAAACAAAAGCGGAGGTGGCCAAAATTTTTTTTGCTTGGGGCAGCAAAAATCCTAGAGCTGGCCCTGGCACTGACCCCACACTTGGTAAGGCAACTCCCATCTTTTCATGTATTGTGTGTATATACCTGCTACTGTATTTTCCACTCCATACATCTGATGAAGTGGGTTTTAGCCCACGAACGCTTATGCCCAAATAAATTTGTTAGTCTCTAAGGTGCCACAAGGACTCCCTTGTTGTTTTTGCTGACACAGACTAACACGGCTACCACTCTGAAACCTGTCATTATGCACACAAAATACCCTATGCATAAAGAACATTAAAGTTGCAAAGTCCAGCATTCAGGTTGGGAAATGCCGGAATTATGGTTGCCTGTGCAAACTGAAATTGGCTCCCTTGTGCACATGCCTTTTGATTAGCACTAAGCGGGAATGGGAATTTCTGTGCTGTGGAAAATTTTTAGCATTTCCAAAACTTCATTCCAAATCAGAATGAAAAGTCAGCTGGGCAGTCCAGGGTGCGGGCCATCTGTACAGACATGCAACCTGGATGGTTGGCACCCTGGAGACCCAGCCATGCAGGGAGATGGCCACAATGGCGTAGCCAGGTGGAAAAAACAGGGGGAGTGGAGATAGGCACTGAAAGACCCTCCCCTGACACCACCACCGCAATGCTGCCGAAGACCGGAGCGAGTGAAGGACCCGACGCCGAAGTGCTGCTGAAGACCCGGAGTGCTGCCAGTGAGTACCAGGGAGTGACGCCTTCTTTTATCTCCGTTCCCCCTGACCTGCCGCTGAAGACCCGGAACGCCGCCAGGTGAGTAAAAATTAAAAAGGTGCCACTTCTGCTGGGTGGGGGAGCAGTTGCTGCCCTGCTTCCCCCCAGCTACGCTACTGGATGGCCAACCCATTCACCTGCCTGCCTGTTAGATGGGCAGCCGGGGAGGCCAGCTATTTGGGGAGCCAACTACCCAAGAAGAGAGGGAGCTTGAAGAGCATACTAGGTGGGCAGCTGGGAAGTAGACAGGCTGGCAGGAAACCAGGCCTGCCAGCCTGCCTGCTATCAGACGTTCTGATGGAATCAACATTTTCTTGTGGTGGGATGTTCTGATTCTGTTGAATCAGCATTTTCCCACAGAAAACTGTTCTGTTGGAAAATTTTCAACCAGCTCTAATTATGATACAGTCTTTAATTACATGATCACATATTATTTTTTTCCACAGGACCCTTGCTTCATTCAGCGCATAGGATGGAACTGCTCTAAGGATGAATCAGGGTTGTGTAGTAAAGGGGGTTGTTTTCTGAAGGACCCTTGGCTCATTTGTTGCAGACTTTGGAAGGTGTGTTGTGAATGAGGCAGGGGACTGCAGAAAGAGAGAGGACGGTCTCATGGCTAAGGAAGTTGAATGCCACCTTGGGGAATTGGATTCTATTTCTGCGTTTGACACAAAGTACCTATGTAATGCTGGGAAAATCAGATGGCCACTAACATCCAGGGGCCAGCTTGAGACCTGGGGCTTGATTTGTAGAAGGGCTTAGCATTCACAATTGCAATTGAAGTCAATGGCAGCTGTGCTTTGAACATAACCTGCTTTATAATTTTAAGTACTCTCAAAAATCAGAGCCTAAAGTATCTCAAATTTGGTACCCAAAATTGTGTACATTTTGACCTTAATTTCTCTGTGCCTCAGTTCTCCATATGCAGGACAATACCATCCCTTCTCCTCATAGATGTGTAATGAAGATAATTTAACTAATGCTTGTGAAGCACTCAGATACTATAGCAATGAACACCATATAACAATCCACTGGGAAATCTCTAATTCTGTCTTGACAGCAGAGTTTGAACGGTATGCAGTAAATAGCCCATGGGGCCACCCACTGAACAATGAGGATAAACAAAATCTCAAATTGCTGCTCATTGAGTGAGCGCTGTCCATCTTGTACACTGAATGAGGAATGAGCCCTGTGGAAAAAACAGTATGTATTTACATAATTAAAGATTGAATCATAATTAGAACTGTCAAAACATTTCTGATGGAACAGTTTTCCATCAGAAAATGCTAATTCTACGAAATTGAAATATTTAATTGGAAAGTTTTGATTTCATCAACATCAGCATGTAATTATTGAAATATTTCTTTCAATAAGACAAAATGGTTCATTTTCATTTTGTCATTTTTATATATAACATAATATGATTAAATTACAATAAAGTTGAAACGTTTCACAACCTGAACTTCATAGATGTTCTGACCAGAGAAGGAGGGGGAAGACAAGATATCTGTATCTTTATGCCTGTGTCCGGAGCAATGAATGAGATGTGAATCTATGGTTCCTGCTATATTCCTCCTTGTGTTTCACTTTCATCCCGATCTTATTCCACCTACTTCTCCCTTATTTCTCCTTTTGCCTTCTGTTTAGATAGCACAAGCTTAACCTTGCAACATTTTGCTATGATCAGTTTGGCAAGCTCAAAACAATTCTTACTAATGCTCAGAGTGGCTAGTTATATCCCCTCAGTACAGTATTTACATGGTCCTAATCAGTCCTTGTGTCCTAAAATAAGAAGTGCCAAACACCAAAGGTGGTGTAAAATCACTCTGAATGGGGGGATTGAAGTGCATACTCAGGGGAGGGCAGTGGGAAGCCCTGAGAGGGAGCAGAGGGAAGTTGGGAGGAAGATGGGGCAGTGGGGGAGTTGGCAGAAGTCCGGGGGAGCAGGAAAGCTCCCACAAAGCCCATCCTGTCCACACATCCCCCTTACTTTTTACCTGGTGAGTGGGGTGGGCTCTACTGTCTGCCCAGCTCTGCTTCCCAGCTCCTGACATCGCTAGCCTCTGGCTCCACTCCAGATGTTCTGCAACTCCAGCCCCCATGCGCCGGGCCTGGTCCCAGCTGCATTATCCTGGGCTACCTCCATACTGAATCACTATCAAGTGCCCCATGCTCAGGACCAGCACTGGCACCTGTTGGCTTGGAGGACACCCTACAGCTGGGAAGGGGAAGGGGCCGCCTGGCCCAGGACTGGCTCCCCTCACTGGACACTAGTGTGAGGGCCCCACACACGGAGGCTGCAAAACAAAAATTCAGCACCTACTAAACTGTAAGAATCATAAAAGCTGCACTTTCCCCTGTCTTGGGTTCCCCCCCTCCCCCTCTGTGTGATCCTGTACTCAGGAAAAATGCAAACTTTAACAAAACCTAAGAGTTAACATTTAAAATGGGCTCTCTCTCTTTTCCAGCAATAACTGCTAATGCAGTTTAAGGCATTTTCAAAGATATGTCACTCTTTAAAAGATTGTATACAAAGAGAGAGAACACAAAGGAGTTAGTTAAAAAAACAAAAAGAACGAGGAGTACTTGTGGCGTCTTAGAAACTAACAAATTTATTTGAGCATAAACTTTCGTGGGCTAAAACCCACTTCAGCGGATGCATGCAGTGGAAAATACAGTAGGAAGAGATATATACACAGAGAACATGAAAAAATGGGTGTTGTCACACCAACTATAACAAGACCAAAAGAATACGCAAAAGAATAAATGGACACAAATCAGATGTCAAGAATTATAACATTCAAAAACCAGTCAGAGAACACTTCAACCTCCCTGGTCACTCAATTACAGATCTAAAAGTCGCAATACTCCAACAAAAAAACTTCAAAAACAGACTCCAACGAGAAACTGCAAAAGTGAAATTAATTTTCAAACTGGATACCATTAAATTAGGCTTGAATAAAGACTGGGAGTGGATGGGTCATTACACAAAGTAAAAACTATTTTCCCATGCTAATATTTCCCCTACTGTTACTCACACCACCTTGTCAAATGTTGGAAATGGGCCATCCTGATTATCACTACAAAAGGTTTTTTCCTCCTGCTGATAATAGCCCACCTTAATTGATTAGTCTAGTTATAGTTGGTATGGCAACACCCATTGTTTCATGTTCTCTGTATATATATATCTTCCTACTATATTTTCCACTGCATGCATCCGATGAAATGGGTTTTAGTTCATGAAAGCTTATGCCCAAATAAATGTGTTAGTCTCTAAGGTGCCACAAGTACTCGGTGTTCTTTTTGCTGATACAGACTAACATGGCTACCACTCTTTTTAAAAAAAAACAAGTAACGCTTCATTTTAAGTTTTAATTATTTTCCCTCTTGCTTTTACTTTGTGTGCTTAATAAATATTAAGAAAAATGATTTCGTTTGGTGGTTTACAAGATACAAAATTGAGATCCTGGCAACAGAACTCCAAAACTAAACTGCTGGCATTAACAAGAGTAATAAAAATGGTTACTTAAAATTTATAAAATCTGAAAAATTCTCTCTGATGTTCACAACAAAGGGATTGGAACAAAGTTTTACTTGTCTTCAGTACCCCACAGTAATATATCAGAGACAAGTATATTCAGATCTTTAAGGTTTGATGCTAACCAAAATATTAGGTATGTATTTCAGAGCAAAGCATTCCAGTGATTCTCCAAGGTAAGTCTAGATTTGAAGTTTATATATGATACATATGTCCTTTAGCACTTTAAATTTTTGATTTTTTTAGAAATGTTTGCTAAATTACCATCAGTTGAGTTCAAAGATGATCTCAACATGATTTTTACAAGTAAATTTCTTCCAGTGCTTAATCTGATATATTTTCTGAAACTAGGATTAGACCAAATTTATAATCACCCAACTGCACTTCTCAGGGTAGATTGGTGCAGAAGTGATGGCATTAAGAAGATTCGGCAGCATCTTTCTTATGGTAAGATTCACACAAGTAGGAGCTTGCCACTTACGTTTTCCAAGATAAGTCTGATGATTAGCCTGTAAATCAGCACTGATTTTTATGTAGATCCTATTACTTCCAATCTCAGAGAAATCATTCCATTTTATTTCATAGCTATTATAAATACATAACAAATATTTTTGTGTACCTTGTTTTTTTTTCTCCTTGTAAAATACAGAAATTTCTGAACTCCAGAGAGCCTGCTATATGTTTTGTGAAAATGTCACAGATCTAAGATAGCATGAGAGACTTGCATGCTTTTTTATTACTGGTTGACCCACAAGGTGGCACTAAAGAGAAGTGACAATTTTACAATTTTCCTAATAAAATGTGAAAACCAAAGCCAGCATGCCATATGCTGAATCAATATTATGTTAATTAGAAACATGCTTCCTTCATTGTCAATTAAATTTTATTTTGTGAAAATCCTACATAATTGCAAAAATGGTTCATTTGCCCCACCCTCACTCAAAAGTTAAGTTCTAAAGAAAATGAGAAAGACCTAGGTAATTTACTAATCATAATTCCAGAATCTCAGATATGATAATTGTGATCAAACTGTAGTTAATTAATTTATTTTCTGCTCTAAGAAATAAAGGAATTCAAATGAGTGAAAAAACAAAAAGGCTTAAACTTTCTTTAAAAATAGTCATTTTTGATACACTAAATTTGTGCATTTATTTATCTCCCGATATCTAAATATTATTTATATATGACTATTTGGATTGGTCCTTTATTTCACTTCTAGTATGTAAGATCATCTTCATCATTTTACTCTTTTAAAATAATATAATCCATTTATAAATTGTACAGATATTTAATCAGGAATGTTGTAGACTTAGGGAATTCAATTCTGGACCCTTAGAAGTCAATGAGAATTTTGCCATTGGAGTCAAAGAGTTTTGACATTAACTTCACAGAAACAGGATTTCATCAAGGGTCTCTGAAAATGACCCCCCTATTGAGCTCAGAGCTAGAAATAGGAGGGCAGATTAACAGTTTCCCAGCAGGAAATATAGCATTTGCTTCCAGTCTTGACTGGTCCTGAGATCTCAGACCTTAAAGTTGTAACATTATTAAATAAAGAAAATCTATTTTAGGTAACTTCTAGAGGCTTCTAAAGTTGTCTAGTTATAATGTTTTGCTCCCTGTGAGACTTACATTGATGGACACATAGTACTACCAAGGATGCCAGTCATTACAGGCAGAGGGATGCTAAAATGATACCAATATATTTAAAAAAACCCAACCCTTTAAAATGATTCTGAAATAGTGATTCTATAAGATTAGTGGTATATATAGAATACCTAATGATATGGTGTGGGACCTATATAATAATGTATTAGCTGTACATTTTATCATTTGATGTTTGTTTAAGCATCACTAGCAGACTTAGGACCCTCTGTTTGCAAAATCACCAGTGAAGTCAATAGGATCCCATGTGTAGAAAGCTGTCAAGATAGGGCACTACATCTGTTAGTGATGATCAGTTACATAGTTATACATTTTATAAATTGATACTATATTATTGTTTAATGCTGATGATGTGCTAATAAAATTTATCACTGGAAACATAAAACTCTTTTTTTTAACTGATTACTAATATTTTCAACTTCAAATACAAATCCTGCGCCCGTGTTAGCTGCTATGTTTGTGGCATCCATTGCACCAGTGCAGCAGCAGCAACAGCTGCTTGGAAAAGAGTAGAAAAGGCTTAAATCCATTCATCATGCAGGTCATTCAGCCAATTCATTCTACTCATTTAACCCAATCAATTTACCAGAGTCCTGTGGAGATGGGGAGGTGGTGTCAGGGACAGGCAGAGGATGATGCTGGCAGTCCTTCATCGCAACTCTGCACACAGGGGGCCTTATGGTGTTGATTGTTCTCCACAGACCAGAGCAGATATAGAGCCCACATCCTCCTGAGGTGACAGAGCAGGCCTTTTTAGGTGCAGTGTTGCTCTCCCCAATTGGGGGGGGGGGTGGGGAGGAGGAAAGGGACTGAAAAGGAACCCTGATCACAGCCTGTCCTTTCTGTACCTGTCAGGCTATTGCTCCTGGCTGGTCATCCAACTAAGCGGTTGAAATAAAACAAAGATTCACAGACTGACATTTGGGTCATGGAATGTCAGAACTCTTCTTGACCATGACCAAAGTCCGGAATGAAGAACAGCCCTTATTGGCAAAACACTGATGAGGTATAACATAGACGTTGCTGCCCTCAGTGAAATCAGATTTGCTGATGAGTCCCACCTTAAGGAGGTGGGAGCAGGCCACTCCTACTACTGGATTGACAAGACCAAGGACGAGCCAAGACAGTCTGGGGTAGGGTTCATCATATAGTCTGACACTGCCTGCAAGCTTGACTTGCTCACCAACAGAGTCAACGATCAAGTTACGGTGCTCCGCATACACTTGTCCAGATTGCAACCATCATCAGTGCCTATGGGGTGACAATGACTCATACAGATGAGGTCAAAGAGGTATTTTATGAAGTGCCACACCAGGACAAACTCTTTGTCCTTGGAGACTTTAATGCTTGTGTGGGAGCCAATGGTGACAGGTGGAGCAGGTTGCTAGGCTATCATGGCATTGGAAGGTCACACTCCAATGGCCAACTACGTCTGTCCAAGTGGGCCGAGTTCAATCTCACTATTACCCACGCAGTCATCCAAAAGGCCAACAAATATAAGACAACATGGATGCAACCCAGGTCAAAACAGTGGCACATGCTGGACTATGTAATTGTGCAATCTAAAGACATTAAAAATGTGCACATCACCCGTTCTTTGAGAGATGGCAAATGCTGGTTAGCCCATCAGCTTGTGAGAAGCATCAGGTTGCTATACTTCTCACAAAAGTGTCCCAGAAGATGCCTCAAACCACCTAAGACTATCAATGTGACTGCCATGAAAGACCCCAGTATTCTAGGTTAAATAACTTTCCTCTTCTGGTTTGAATTATTCACTTTATATGAAAGCAAACACATATACAATCCCCTCTTTGTTAGGGTCTTGAATAAGAGTCTGATAATGCAGGTTCCAATTCAGCCAAAGCACTCAAGGCACAGGCTCAGGTCCACCCCTATTCAGCATATATCTAAATTTCAGCATATGCTTACATATTGTCCTGAACAGGGATAAACTTAAGCATGTGCTTAAGTACTTTGCTGAACTGAGCCACAATCCTTACACAGGGAACGCTTGAAGTCAATAGATTTGCCTGAGTAAGAGCTGCAAGAGAATTGGGTACTTAACTGTTGTTTATTGATTATTTTAAAGATCATCTGTCCCTAAATCCATTCTAAGGCTGTAATGAAGTATCTCCCTTTATTCTAAACTTTCTGGTAACTATTTCTTTTCAAAACAAAAGAGGATTAAAGCTATTTTGTATGAATGGGACATTTTGATAAATTACAAATCCACAACTCTTGTACATCAATATTACTAAAGTAAAACAAATTTAGGTAAGCATGGAAGCTGAAGACCAAATTGTATAAAAAGGCATTATTACAATAATTGTAGGAGTCTATAAATTTTTACGACCAGATGTGGTGTGAAAACAGATGTAACAGACACAGAAGGGATGCTCAGATGGACCATGAAGATGATTAAGGAGTAGGAGAGGCTTCCATATAGGAAGAGATTTAAAAGATTGGGACTCTTTAAATGTAGGGAGATGAATAAGAGGGAAGATGATGGAAGCGTACAAAACAGTGAATGGCATAGAGAAGGTAAATCAGAAGCTCTTATTTTCCCTCTTTAATAGCAAAAGAAATATGATAGTCAATAAAACTGAAAATCAGTAAATTAAAAACAGATAAAAAGAAATACTTATTTTTTAAAAAAATATAACACACCATTAATCTATGGAATACATTGTTACAAGATAGCAGGCAGCCTAAGAGTCAAATACATTTGAAAAAGGATTAGAAATGTATATAGATAATGCGATTATCCAGTTACAAAAAAAGGATTACAAAAAAAATATTTTATAAGGGATATAAACCTGTAGGGGTTCCTTGCACCTTCTTGTGAAATATCTCATACTGGGTTCTGTCTGAGACAGAATGCTGCACTAGCTGGACCACCAGTCTAATCTGGTATAACAATTCCTGTGTTCCTAAAACAGAATGAAATGTCCACAATTTTTCTCTCTCTCTCTGTCCTCCAAGACTAACTTGCTTATTTCTAATTGATTATGATTAACTAGGTTTAAGTGTAATTATTCACTGAGAGAAACAAAGAGCATTGTTATATCTATGCTTGGCACATTGCAACTAACATTATTATTGAACTTGTGTAAACAAAAAGTAAAAACAAATGGCTCACAGTTGAAAAAAAATCTAAGATGCTTTGTTTAAAATAAGCTTTATGGTAAGCAAACCAAATATGCTTTAAATAAAACTCACCACTAGACAATAAACATATTTGTTTAATCTTCTTAGGTAGTTAATTAAATGGGAAAAATAAATAAAAATAAATGAATGATAGAAAGAGAGAATAATCAATTTTGGGAGGCTGAATAAACATGTATAGATGTGAAACACAACAGATGGAGGAAATAACTTATTTTCACAATCTGATTTGGATAACAACAACAACAATATGCTAAGAGAGCCGAGTATCCATGTCCACACTGCTTGGCTTTATTTCATACATCTAAGAGTTCTTCAGGGTTATTACTGATCTGGGGCAGCCAGGTTAATCATGGACAACCATGTGACTGCCACCAGTCCATGACCAGACAGTCAGAGACTGGATAATTGAAGTATTATTTGATTTACATTATACTGTAGATGTGTGTTTCATCCAAAAACTTCAGACCAGGAGATTTGGCTTTTAACAAGAGCAAAATGCAAGGCATTTTAGCTTAATAGGACTGAAATAAGCAAAGGAACTAAGGTCAACTGTATGATGTGATGATACTTCTGATGCTTCAATTTCAATGTCCTACCTGATCATAAGACATCAGCAGAGGGTCAGTGACCAAATCTGTGTGCCCATACGGTAACATAGGCAATACGTGGCTTCTCAGACATGCTCCAATGTGAGGGCTACTCAGACAGCGTTTTAAATAGAGTTTCTTGCAACTCCAGAAGAAACTCAAAGAAAGGGAAGACGCAAGAAAAAGAAAATAAGGGGAAAGGAGAGAGGGAACAGAGCAGTACCTACTAATCCTGTCTGTCCCATGATGACTACGAACTAGTCACCGTATAGGTCTCTATTTATCTAAAACATAACACAACACAGTGCTCTTTCCGCTTTTGTTTGTTACTTTGTAAGTGGCAGAGAAAAGCTAAGCCAAGATGTGGTTGTACATAGTCATCTAGTCATCCCTATTTCAAAACAACAAAACAAAATATTGCTTAGGGCCAAATCTCACTCACCTTAGTCAAGTAGGTGGTTTCCCTGAAGTAAATGGGATTACTTCTATAAATCACGCGGGCAGGATTTGGTCATTACTGTGGGTGCGTGGGGTTAACATTTAAAGTGGATGGTGAGAGACATTTTCTGTTATAATCTAGCATTGCGGCTGCTTGGATTTTTAGTGGGAATGATTTCCTCCAATATTTTTCTTCGCAATAACTCCTGAAAATAAAGCAGAAGGTATATTTATCAGCATCACATATTAGATCTGGAATGTCACTGAAAATGTCTTGTGAAAAAATACGACGGCATAGGGGCAGTACCTCTGCCCCAATCTACTCCCTTTGCACCACTCTGGCAGCTCCAACGAAACAGAAATCTCCCCTTTTGGTGATAGCCCTCCTGTGGGGGAGTCCCCAGCAGCTGTATAGTTCCTAGGGTACCCAGACCTGCAGGTTGGTGTTGGGGGATTCTCAGTTCATGAACTATAGGTATACCAAATACATTTGCCAAAAATAAATTTGCAATTAAAATACATTATAAATCAAATGTACATACTATTCATGACAGAAATGTTAGCAGGCTCTCTATCAGTTAAGAGCTTTATTGTACCTCTTAAACACAAGGGACCAGTAGCGTAGTCTCTTGTTCGCACTTCCCCTCGCATACCTATCTCTTACGAATATACAGTATGTGCTTGCCTCTGTGACTGGCTGGTTCAGCTAGTGGAGGGATTGGTGGACCTCTGCCTCCTCCCTGGTCACTTTGGGCTGGCTAGCCCTGTAGTCCTTACTTATATGAGTTCAGGAACTGCAGTTGTCCCTAGTCACTGCACAGGAGGCAAATGGGGGAGGGTCCTTGAGCCCTGCCACTCCTGCAGATTTGTTCAGCGGTCAGACAAAATTTGTTTGTAAATCTTTTATGTACACAAGTGAATGAAGCATTGATCACTCAGGCCTCAAAGTATAAAAAGTTCTACTTGTCTTCTGAAAGTTATAATGTTCTTATCCCCTGTTTGGATAAGTTCAGTTCCATGAATAAACTGTACCCAACTGCAAGATATACAGTAAGGTTGCTTATTTACAGAGCCTTACTGCTAAGACTATAAAGCACCAGTTTGAATACAGAGTGTTGATTTTGTGTCACTGGAACCTTAACAAAAAATACCCCAGCTTTATTGGGGTCCCTAGTCACTGGACACAATATAACCTAGTGAATTGGTAACTGCATTATCTGAAGCTTATCCATGTTTCTTCTCATACTTGTCTAGGGAGAACCATCTCTACACTTATTTGGTTAAGGTGTGCAACGTGTTCTCTTGTTTTGTATAAGTAACTGAAATCTCATCCTATAGCTCATAAAATGTGATTGCATACAAGATGTTGATGGCCTAAGGGAAGTTTTGAACAACTGAGAGTCATTATTAGGATTTTGCTGCAGAAGCGAGACATGATCTGATATCTTTTCCAGCAAAGTCACGGAGACATCTGACAAGCTGACTGTGAATTTCAAAGACATTAAGTACAAAATGCATTCATACACTTACCACTGTGAATAAGAGAACAAAGACTTTGCAAAATAAAGAGCTTTCTGTAGGGTATGCATCTATATAGACTCATGTTATTCTACATCAAGGTGCTGTAATATACACATGGCCAGAGATCTGCCAATTTCAGATGGTATTAACAACTTATGAGTTTGGCTAAAAATACCTGTATCTGATCCACAATTATGAACATGGAAAATGGCTAACCTGGTAATGTATGGTTTTAGAATGATGGAATAATGCAGGCACCTCAATTGCTTATCAGAGAAGCTGCTAGCAGAACCTCTTTAACGTATGTCATTTAACATATTAGATCTGTGAGGATCTGAGGGGAGATTGAAGACCCTTAGAGCGCTGCATGAGTTACTGGACCAACGTCAGAAGTGAATCTAAAGGAGGCTAAGCTCTTTCTACTTAAACCTTCTTCCTGTACTCTGCCTGTTATTTACACTAATATAGCCTTTCTTAGAAGGAATTAGACCCACAGTTGCTTACTGGCATGTCCTTAACCCTTTACACATCACCTTTTCTATTGACCCAAGCTGTTTTAGGGGGCCTGAGATTTTCAAACCTGAGTTATGTGACTGAATTCCATAGTTGATTTTGAAAATCTCAGACATAAAGACACAAACTACATGCTAAAATACTAGAATATCTTATGCCATCTTATACTGCCTTAGACTCCCCTCTAAATTTGGCATAGTTGAATTGATTGCCAAACACAGTCCAACTGTCTCAGACACTAAACATGCTACTTCTGTGAGAAGCCTGCACAAAAATGTTCACCAATAAAATTTTAGCTCCTTCCCTGCTCTAAGTTGCATAAATATTATTTTATTTAAAAAAAACTTTGCAACTTATAAAATACAGCAAAAAAAATCAGTTCTATTTCAGACTACCTATACCCTTAAAACAGGACTTTGCTTGAATGTCTTCCTCAGCTGCTGACAGGAACAAATATGTAAACTTAGAAAACATGTCAGGAAAAAAATAGTACAGAAGATGGTGTTTCTCTCTGATGCCTGTTATTGACAGCCCACATACAAAACACTTAAAAGCACCCAGACACTTCTTTTGTGACCATTTTTAAAGGGTTTAATGAAACATATACACACTGACATTTTTCAACCTACAGCTTTGGGTTTTTTATCCCAGTGTCAGTTATTTTTTTCAAATCACAGGGCAACAGTTTTCTACTATATGCCTCAAACTTATACCGTCAACATATAATGAAACCTATTTACAGCCACTAAAAGGATTTTTGTTTTTCTGCCGAACAGGTGGCTGGATAATAGCGCAATTAATATGGAGGAACTGTAGTTAGGACTGAGATTTTACTCAGGACAGATTAACTAGAACATATAATCACAATTCATAGGTGACTTTTGTACATATTTCACTCTATATTCTATTTTGTACCATTGCAGTATGTAACACTGCATTGTAAAATAAAAACTAGGGCTTTGATCATTCCAGACAGAGCCTTTATTTTTTTCTTTTTCTAAATTCTGATTGGCTTGAATGATAGCAGGTAACTATTTATACTCCCTATAACAGCAGTTCTAAAGCAGGTAGTATATTAGCACAAATTCAGACCAGCCATGCTTTCAGAAGGCAAAATGGCCATTATATCCCATTCCACAGACCTCTGTATAAAAGATTTGCTCTACTTATATATTTTTAAAAGTGTAAGTAATTTTTAAAACATTACTTTTTGCAACCGTTATTGCAGGATAGAAAATACGGCCCTGATCCCATGAAGACTTATACACAACCTTAACTTTATGTACTGTGAGTAGCTGCCACTCAATTTAGTGTGTTAAGTTTAACACATATGGAATTCTTTGCAGCATTTGGGCCTTAATAGCTTTGATTATGAAATACAGAGACAGTTGCCCGAACAATGCAGAGTGAAGAAGAGAAAAGGGGTGTCTGGAATACAAATCCAGAGCTGGAGCTGACTTTTGGAGATGGGTCCTATGTTGACAAAGTTCTGAACCAACCTGCCTGATCCAAATAACACATACTTTTGGGGGTTGGGAAGAGCAGAGGCAGTGTGTTCAAAATCTGCACCTGAATTTTGCAGGTAGGGGCCCATCCCTAGAAATATGTTAGCCCCTGAGTTTGGAAAGCATCCCTATTCAGGATAGCATTTAAGCACATGCTTAAATCCAACTGTCATAAAAATGGGATTTAAGAACATGTCTAAATTTCAGCACGTGCTTAGGTGCTGTCCTGAATAAGGATGGATGTAAGCACCTGCTTAAGTACTTTCCTTAAATTGAGGATTTAGGCCCTCTAAGGTATTTATATTAAGTTAGGAGCTTGAATACCCCCTTTGAGGATCAGGGCTTTCTGACTCCAGTCTTTTGTTCCTTAGGGGTTCCATCCAACGTTTATACATGTGAATAATCTTACTCAGCAGCAAAATCCTATTGGTTTAAATAAAAATACTTACCTGAGTAAAATTACTCACCTTCTTAAGTGTTTCTTAGGATCAGCCCCTAGGTTAGCATGATACAACTATTGCCCTTCAAAGCTGCACTCAGCAACTCTTTATGAAGTAGATCTAAATGAAATACATGGTGCCTGTTCCATATTTATGCAGGGGATATATTCGCGCACATATAATCCCAGAAATCCTGTGGCGGGGAGGATCTGTAATCTGACACACACCACATCCTATCATCACAGGATCTGCCTGTGCCAGGGGGTGTTTATCAGCCGGGAGGCTTCCCTCTCCTTCCACCTGCATATATGTGTATATATATAGAAACTAGTTAAACACAGGCTGAGTCACGGCCGGGGAGCTGGGCCGGGGATGGTAGAGAGGTTCCTGCCACTGAAGCAACTGACGGCCCTTCTTGCAGGCAGCTCAGCGACCTCCCATGGGGCTGGGGGTGTCTTATGCGCCAGCTCGGAGGAAGCCCGCGAAACCGGGCTCTCCCCAGCGGCTGCACGCCTCCTCTGTTACTTTTCCCCCCCTCAGCCGTAGTAACAGCTGTCAGTGGGGTGAGGGTGCGTTGATCTCCCACCCCCCCCCCCGCTCCGCCTTCATGCAACCCAAGCGGGAAAGCGCTGTACCTCGCTTTGCAGAGCGAGCCCCGCACTTGACACTCACGGCCGCGCCACGCGCGGGCGGGAGGCAGAGCCGCTGTCCGGTCCCAAAGCCCCCAGGCGCTTCCAGCGGCTGCAGAAGAGGGCAAGGCGGAGCTGAACCAGCAGGGGAGCCTCGGCTAGGGCCGAGCGAGGCAGGCAGGCACTCCCCCCACCCCGTGTGGCAGCTCGGGTGCGGGGCGCACGCATGGCGCCGGGCAGCCAGCCCAGCAGCGGCGGGCACTGAGCGGGAGGGGAGTTTCTCGCGAGCAGCGGCGGCGGAGGGAGGGAGCGAGCGGGAGCCTCCCCCGCCTCTCCCCTCCCCGCGCGCAGAGTCGCACTCGGCAGCATGTGGTGAAGTGCCCAGCAGCGCCCCGAAGAGGAGCCCAAGTTGTGCTCTGCTGCGCCCAGCCACACGGAGCCTGCCCGCCCCGCTCCCTGGGCGGCCCCGCGGCAGCAGGGATCCCCCCCCCCCCAGCCTCCTGGGGACTGAGAGGAGCCTTTCCCCGGCCGGGGCTACTCCCAGAAGTGTGATGTGGCTCTTCGGAAAGTGACAGCCGCAGGAGGAGCAGCAGCGCCGGCGGGCAGTTCCTCCCCCCAGCCCCGGCTCCCCGCTGCCTCCCATGCCTGCGTGGCCCCACAGCGGGGCGGCGGCCCCGCGGGAGGAGCCGGGGGAGGCGCTGCTGTGATGGCCCTGGACCAGAAGCGGGAGAAGAGCGCGTCCGTCACCCCCATGATGATCGAGGAGGACGCCGCCCTGCGGAACGGCAGCAGGGGGCTCTCGGGCCAGTGGGCGGACGCGGTGGGGGTAAGACCCCGCACCACGGAGCGGCACATCACGGTGCACAAGCGTCTGGTGCTGGGCTTCGCCATCTCCATCCTGGCGCTGCTGGTGGTGACCATGATCGCGGTGCTGCTCAGCGTGCGCTTCGAGGAGTGCAGCACGGCGGCGGCGGCCGCGGCAGACAGCCCGGGCCGGGCGAGCGGCAACGGGAGCCTCCCGGGGGCTGCCCGGCTCAACCACGACGCTGGGGAGCCTCCCGGCCGCCAAGAGGAGGCGCCGGGCGAGGAGGAGGAGGAGGAGTGGCAGCGGCGACGGCAGCCGCCGCCCTGGACCCAGTTGCGCCTGCCCCGGCACCTGAGACCCCTGCACTATAACCTGATGCTCAGCGCCTTCATGGAGAACTTCACCTTCTGCGGGGAGGTGAACGTGCAGATCGAGTGCCTGAACGCCAGCCGCTACATCGTGCTCCACGCCCACCGCGTGCACATCCAGGCCGTCCAAGTAGCCGAGGACAAGCTCTCCGGCGCCGTGCGCGTCTCCAGCTTCTTCCTCTACCCGCAGAACCAAGTCTTCGTGGTGGTCCTCAACCGCAGCCTGGAGGCGCGGAGAAGTTACAACCTCAAGATCATCTACAGCGCCCTGATCGAGAACGAGCTGCTGGGCTTCTTCCGCAGCTCCTATGTGCTCCACGGGGAGAGAAGGTACGGCTACTCCCCCTAAACCTGACCCACCCCATCACCGGCATGTGCTTCCATAGAGGGGAGAGGGCCAAGGGCTGCCCTAACTATGAACGCCCCGGGTGACAGATGCCCCGTTATCCTCAGACTCATAGTCTGCAGCCACAGGGGACACCCCCTGACCCAGGATGGGCAGCTACCGGTGTCGTCCCCCCTCCCCTTAGCCTCAGTCTCCTTTTTCTAAACATGGATTTAACATGACTATAAAAACAATCTCTAGGGACCACACCCTTAATAAAGCACCGCTAGTGGGGCAAGGAGTTTGCCGGGGACTCCGAACGCGGCGGGAGTATTAAGTTAAATGTTCAAGGTGGTGCCAAATTACAGTTAACTTTTGCAAGCGCTGGGCGTGAAATGCATCCGTCAGCTCCCCATCGCCAGTTGTCCTCGAGAAGCCTGTCAGTGGCCGGGGCAGGATCCCTGAGGTTAGACGTAACCCAAACGTGACAGAAAAATCGTTACTAACTTTCCACTTAAAGAAGAGGGAGCTCGGCTGGGCGCTAGGACCTGGTACGGTTCAGCTCTGAGTCGCGTTCTCAAGTGTATGGAGTTCTTTTCATGCTGTAGATCTTGCCACTGACATTTCTACCCTTTAGACGCTTTGATTATGAGATGCAGTTGAGAGAGAAGGTCTGCTCTGACGTGACCATTATTTAGAGCACTGAGCAGGGATTCATTTTAATCCTATACCGAACTTTCATGCTAGGGTCCCCGCGTCTTGTAGCTTGCTGATTGCCAATAAGGAGAAGTGAGAGTGAATAATTAGCATACCAGAGACCTTTGCATGCTTCTGTTAGGAAGTAAGGCTAGTTATTTTCCAGAGAGCCAGTCCTGCACCATACTCAGGCTAAATTCCCATTGAGCCACTGGCAGTTGTGGCTGAGTAAGGACTGCAAGCACAGGCATTTTTGTGTTACAGCTGTTCTGGTCTTCCCCCCTCTTTTGAGGATTGGTCCCTCTACATATAATTTGTTCAGCAACTCCTAGGGTCTGGTGATGAGAGATGCCGAGTGTTTGCAGCTCCTGTGGAAGTAGGAGTTACCATTGTTCACCTTACCTCCCCTAGTGATGTTCAGGGGAACTGAAGGTACTCATAATCGGTGCTCTAATCTTAAAGTTAATTAAAAGAATAATTAGGAAAATCAGCAAAGGGATGACAGAGATAATGCAAAAACAAAAAAAGGGAGACTTTTTTTTTTTTTGAGATTTTTCTAAATCAAGGGTATCACTGAGAGGCTTCCAAGGGAAGTTTCACTGATTCAGCCAGCCTACTCTATCATAGTATATGCGGGGAGAGCATGTAAATTTTATCATTCAGCCAGGTTTCCAAAGCAGTTTTATCCTAATAAAATGCAGGCTACTTACTCAATAGTGCTTACTTGACAAGGGTGAACTATTTCCTGGATATATTTTCATGTTAGTTTAATCATCTTTTAAGGTGAATGAAACAGTCAGTCTGTATGCTTACAGCTAAACAGTCCAATAGGTATACAATAGATGATTAAAATGCATCTTTATATATTTATTCCTTTATTATGAAAGCAACAACTGTGCATCACTTCCAACATATAAGAAGTGTCTTTGCACAGCTAGGGATTGGACAAGTTGAAAGAATCAGCTTTCAATTGCATCAAAAAGTAAAACATAATAGAAAGCTCACTTGTAGAAAAGAGGTCTGTTTAATAAATTCTTTCTGTACCAAACTAAAATATGTTTATATAACAGAGCCTCCTTACCTATTTTTTTTAAAAAAGAACATTTTGTGCATTACAATAGGACTTATGAGTTTGTATTGTTGTTACCTACGTGATTGCATTTTATTCAGAAAGCTTGAAGCAATCTTTTAGGACCTCATTCGGCTGTCACTTTACTCCATTCACTTCAGCTGAGTTACTGCATATTAGGTTCTAGTCTCTGCTTAAAAGTTTGGTTTACATAGCTAAGTCTGTAAGGGGTGTGAAGAATCTACACTCCTGAGCGATGTAGCTATGTTGACCTAACCCCCAGTGTATGCAGCTAGGTCCACAGAAGAATGCTTCCATCAGCCTAGCTACCGTCACTCAGGGAGGTGTTGTTCCTGCACCAATGAAAAAAACACATCTGTCAGCATAGGCTGTGTCTACACTGAGGGGTTAGGCTGGCATAGCTATGGCACTGTAGCTATGCCAGTATAGTCCCTGTAATGTAGACATGTAGAGCCCTGCAAATCTGCGGATATTCGATTTATGTTTGTGGATCGTGTATCAGATGCAGATACAGCTCTATAGACATGGCCACCAATGTTACTGAGAGTGGAATCAGTCCTTTATTCGCTATTTTCACATGACAATAGATGTTTTATTATTATTTATTTTAATTACTGTAGTGCCTAGTAGCCCTGGTCATCAATTAGGACCTTATTGTGCTCGGAGCTGCAAAAACAGAACAAAATGAAGGTCCCTACCCCAGAGGTCTTACAATCTAAGTAATAAAGAAAGCGGGCCTGACTTCCTGATAGTTATGTTACTAGGTCTCCCAGAATTAATTTATTTTTAAGATGTCTGTCATAGAAAATCCTAGTTACAGATTCTCTCTGTCTAAACATAATCATTTCTTTGATACTGCCTGCTAAGCGAAGAGTTTACATGGGGGCTAGTAGGCCAAAAAAGTAAGGAAGACAGAAAAAGAACCTCCCCAATTCAATTATGTCGACATCCCCCTTATTAAAGCATGCTTTTGTTGCTGATGATTTTAAACCGACTGATGTTAGAATCCCAGAGAGGGGTAGGATTACAGCTGTTTGATTTGTCATCAGACCAAAGTAAAATGACATTTTTGCAGAGCTCAGTTGTAGAAAGGGATGCTGCCTCTTACCTGATTAAGGACTGTGGCTGAAGTAATCAGCATTCTTCTAGTTTGTTCAGAATCTTTGATTCTGTAACAAATGAAATATTGTAAAGGAATTCACTTTACAACATAAAGAAATGAAAAAGACACAATTCACATAATTATCTCACTTCTGAACATTTCAGCTTTGTTGAAAATAATTAAAGGAAACTTAAATATACAATCTAATATTTCAAAAAAGTAATTGTAGCATAGTTATAATACTTTTTCACCAAGTATGATCAAGTATTTACAGTCGAATGTTTGTTAGAAGCAAGATAGTTTGACACACAATTATATAATATATAGTACTCCACTCTCATAGTGTGATTATTTAGATCACGACTCACTCTCTACTGTAAATATACTTAATTGACTTCAGTGGCATCATACTACTTTACACAAGCTGAGAATCTAGCCCAATATAATTGGGTCAATGAAATTATGCTTATTTATAGCAGTTTAGGACCCTGCTCATTTATGTTTAATAGAATATGTATTTTAAAACTGTAACCAAAACTTGTTATAGTTTCAGGTGTTTAATAGAAGTACTGCTTTTCTTTCTGAAATATCACAAACTTAATGACAGGTTTCAGAGTAACAGCCCTGTTAGTCTGTATTCGCAAAAAGAAAAGGAGTACTTGTGGCACCTTAGAGACTAACCAATTTATTTGAGCATAAGCTTTCGTGAGCTTATGCTCAAATAAATTGGTTAGTCTCTAAGGTGCCACAAGTACGCCTTTTCTTTTCACATACTTAATGACTCACTGTAATATTATCTATATAAATACACACTGAACAATGGGGTGTCTGTTCAAAATGTGTTCCTGCAAAGTAGTAATTTGCATTTTGATTAATAACGGGCTTTTCAAATGAAATATGTATAGCTGTTTCATAAGTGTGAAAGTTAGACCAATTTCTACTATAGCATCTGATAACATTGCTTCTCTCAAGTTATGTGGGATCTTGATGTTCCGGTAGACCTTTGCCTTAACTTTTTGACATCCTTATATTTGTTTGAAAGTATAGGAACATCATTGGAATAGTGGTTGCTGTAAAAGGACTATTGATATAATTTTTCACTCATGTTGTACATGAGAAGGGAATAGCTCTGGTTAACTGTGCGACTTCACAAGCGCAACAAGGCTTTCTTAGATGGTTTTACTGTTCCCCCCCTCCCCTTAGATAGAGAAGGAAGTCAATACACTTACTTTTTGACTCCACAGATGAAAGCCGTAAATCAGTCAGAAATGTTGGCAGTACTATGAAAATGTTAACTTTCTCACTGAAGGTATTGTACCTTTAATGAAATGCTAAAATGAAAGTGAAATGATACAAAATATTTTTTGTATCATGCACTGTAATTTATTGGCAGTATCCAACAAACATTAATGCATAGTTTCTGCAGAATGTTATAGTAACTGAGGTGATTATTTACCTTCTGCATAAATGAAATGAAATCAATTCCTTACCACTTTCAGACAAAACAAACACATTGATTCCTCGTTCTTACAGCAACCAAGATGTCAAAATAGACAAGTTGTTGAGGAAACGCATGTCTTTCTTTAATAGATGAGATGGAATTAAAATACTTGCAAATTACTGTCATGGGATGGTGAATAGACAAGCTGTGAGGCTTTCATTCCTGGAAGTATAACTTTTGATGGTGATATTTCTGGGAATTATAAGATAAAAATGGCAGTGCCCAAGGAAGGTTTGTAGAGAGAGAGGTGGCAAAACACCCGAGCTATTCTATGATCTCTGTACACTAGAGAAATTCTGCACGTTTATCTCATTTCTTTGTTCTTTAGGAGAAAATGTATACATTGTCTTATACACATAGTCAGTTTAATCTTCAGGGATCAGAGAAATTTCAACTGTTTTTTTCTAGTATAACACAGAAGTCCAGATACCATGATGATGGGCACCTTTTAAGTGAGTGTATAAATATCATTGTTTATTATTATTGGTAAAGTTTGGCATATTTACAATATTGTATTGAATGTAATGAAATATACAGTAACACACACCTTGCTATTTAAAAAAAAACACGATACAGAATTTATCAGTAGTTAGACTAAGAGATTATTTTCCATTCCTTTAAAGATCTCATTGATACTCTCTTAATATTTTTTAGATGCTAGTCTGTTGAAACAGTGTTTCCTCATTTAGACATTGTCAGAATGAATGTAGAATTCCCTGAGCATGCATTTACCTGTGGGTCTGAGCTCATTAAAATTGTTAATTAGAGAAGAAAGTTCATTAGTCCAAGCTTTATTAACAGCGAGCTCAAGTCCTGCCTTCCATGTTAACTCAAAGTTCCTGTTGAATATCTTGGGTATTGTAGGTGTTCAAAGAATTCAGAATCTGGCCCATTTTAAGCAAGTGGACTAAATGAGGCAAAGTAAATTTCTTTATTGGACAAATTCTGCTCTGTTAAGGTGATATAAATCCAGAGTAATGCAACTGAAGTCAATAGAGTTTATCTGGGTTATTATTGGTGTAACTGAGAGCAACACTTGATCCTATATTTCGCTACCTTCTGCATAAATCTGAATTTACTAACTCCTCATTCACTAATAATGAGACAAGAAAGCCACAGTACAGTGAATGCCTTCCAAAATATTCAGTAATTTTTAACTAAATAAGACATCGATTTTTGGACAAAAGACTGATAACAAAAGTCTGACTGACATAAGAGGCTCCAACATTTTACAAGATTAGCTGTTATGAAAATCGGTCATAATCTCATGTGAAACATCATATTGTGCATGACTGCATATTTGTTTATTTGAAAAGTAACACATTAGGCTTAATACTATTATGGTAAGAAAAAAGAGTCATAAAACTGCCAGTAACTTAATTCTGTGTTGCTCTTATAAGTGCTCTAAACCAAAAAGTCAAAAAGCTCAGTCAGTAAATACACACTTCAATTTTTAGTAAGGTACTCATCTTACTTTTGCTCCATCAGAATTACAGAAAATCATGTTGCAGAATAGTACTCTATTTTAAATTGAAAAGATTACAAGGGCTTTCCACTGTCTTTGTTGGATCAAATAGATATCCACCCACAAAAAACTCTTATCTTACAGTTAAAGAGTAACAGCTGTGTTAGTCTGTATTCGCAAAAAGAAAAGGAGTACTTGTGGCACCTTAGAGACTAACCAATTTATTTGACCATAAGCTTTCGTGAGCTACAGCTCACTTCATCGGATGCATCCGATGAAGTGAGCTGTAGCTCACGAAAGCTTATGGTCAAATAAATTGGTTAGTCTCTAAGGTGCCACAAGTACTCCTTTTCTTCTTACAGTTAAAATTTCTCAAGGGCATTTCCCATCAACACATTCATTAAAAATTTGGAAAATGACTAGTTAAGGAAACATTAGCATTCAAACCAGCCACATATGTCCTGTCTTTACAGTCACATAACCAGTCAATATTCATATTACTATTTGACATGCTATGATACCATACTGCCATCCCACTCATAATCCATACATGTAAAATATAAAGCATACCCTGAAAATGTAAACGTAGGTTCTGTTCCTTCAAAGAGACCAACACTGATGAATTTTCCCCTGAATGTGGGTGTAAGGGTTTGTGCACAAGTGTCCCTTTGCAGGATCAAGAGTCTGTACAGTTTCAAAGAAAAGACACTTGTATGTGTGGCATTATTAAAATGTATAGGTCTCTTTTTCTGTACAACATATTTCAAATTCCTTTTTTTCTTTAAGATATTTCCAAGAGATCATCTGTCGCCTCTTAAGTTGATTGTTTTTCTTTCATGAAATTTATTGGGAAAAGACTAAAAAGCATCCTTACTTGTAGAGGTTGAATTGGTGGCTTAGGTATGTAACCTTGCAAAGCCCACATAAACAGAATGCATCTGATTGGACTTCTGTAGTTACAACACCAATAGATTGTTGTGCGATTCAAAGAGCTACATGCAATTAATACACAAATAATCAGCAGTGGAAAATAATGATCCTCTGGGGTATGCTAAGTGAACATATATTATTATGTCCAAAGAAAGGCAGAGTTTTCTTATCCGTATTTGAAACCACAGTGAGATCCCTGAAGGTCATTAAATCCTAAATTTAACTGAAGACTGTGCTTATTTGTTTTACATTGCAGACCAATATTGCCTTTTACATATATTGCTGAACAAAACTATGGTGGCAGAATACGAAGTATGAATAGAAGGGAGAGTATTTTATTGAATACCAGTGCGATGTCTGTAAAGTTGTTTCTAGCAAATTTGTGGCTCATTATATTACATGGATTGCATTATAGTACATGTGGAGAGAATTTATGCCAAGAACAACTACATCAAAGCAGAACTATTAGGACGAGAAGTATGTAGTACGTGGATTGTGCTTTGCTGCTGCTGCTAAGAGTTTAGTTCTGTTTATTTTGGTAAACTACCATATTTTAGCAATATCATGTAGTCTGTCCATGACTCAAGCACTGCACATAGGAAAAAAAAGACATTACTGATTGACTTTCTGTTTGTGTTCCAGATTCCTTGGTGTTACACAGTTTTCTCCTACTCATGCCAGAAAAGCCTTTCCTTGCTTTGATGAGCCCATCTACAAGGCCACTTTCAAAATCAGCATCAAGCATCAAGCAACCTATTTATCTTTGTCCAATATGCCAGTGGAAACTTCTGTTTTTGAAGAAGATGGATGGGTTACTGATCACTTTTCGCAGACCCCTCTCATGTCCACGTATTACCTGGCCTGGGCAGTATGCAACTTTACATACCGGGAGACTACCACTAAGAATGGGGTTGTAGTAAGTATATTTAATGCTACTTTATATACTATGCTACTAAATATACTATATTTGGGTTCTACATTGTTTTTAGAAAATTCTTGCTTTATGTAAGGAAACATGATGCCAGCAGTGCTTAGAGTACTTGCTTGTTTAACACTTATAAGGTTTCTTGTTTATTTCAGAATAATGAGCCTTTGCTCTGTCTTTAGCTTTTCCTGATGTTTTGGCATGTCCGATACATTTCAGAATATGCTACTTCACCAGGACAAGTTTCCTGAGAAGACTTTAAGCCTGTAAGTACATTACTGTATTTAGGCTTGATTTTTTTTCTGAAGTTTTCTTTTTGAACTTTTCTCTGGCCTTTTCAATTTAACATTGCTCATAGAGCAATGTACAGAAAGTGTGCAGTAATACCAATGTAGTTCCAATGACCATCCTTCAGTACTGATACATAGTTTGGTATGCTGTCTGCAGAAACAAAGTTGTGGAAGGGCACTTTCCTGTTTAAGTCACACTTCTAAGCAAGAGATCTTTCCCGCACTCCTCACTTGGAGTCTCAGGTTGAAGAAAACAGTTTTGAGAGTTGTGATTTCTGATTATGACATGGTTGCTTGAGCTGCTGCCTTTTAAAAAAAATCCTTTATGTCAGTTTTGTTTTTGTTTTCAGATATCAAGTACAGCAGAACTGTATCACAAGCCAAAATATACACAAGAAATTCTGTCAGCTAAATAGATTTCAAAATACTGTCAATTTAGATTTTCTGTTGGATTTGCAGAAAAATTGCTCACTCTTGCCAAACTAATCTGCATAACAAAAATAGATTCAGCGTTTAAAAGCAGTAGGCTAGATTGGGACCCAGATAGGGGTGAGCGCCACTCAGTCTATGGGGCCCAGGTTGGGAGGCCTGAGGAGCACAGGCCTCCTGGCCTAAGGAGGGGGAGTACTCCCACCCCAGCGATGGAGTTGCAGGGGGACATGGGCCCGCCCAACTCCACCGCGTCCCAGCCCAGGGACCTAACAGTGGTGGAGTGATCCGCCACTGGGTTAGCGGGGATCCGCCCGCAACATGCCTGACCCTGTATCAGGCCAGCTGTCGACCAGACTGTTGCCTGGTTTCCCTGGGCTGCTTCGTATTCTCCCCTTTGGTTGTACCTGTGTCAAGGGGTCATCCTCATTCTCCCCGGAATACACTGCCAAGGGTAGCAGCGGCAGTTCCTCAGTGTCGGGAGTGGCACGGCTCTCTGGAAGCTCAGGCTGGTCTCTGGGGCAGCAACAGTTCTCCTTGGTGTCCCACTCCAGCAGCAGGGAAGAAGCATCTGTCTCCTTTGGCAGCTCCCTCCTCAATGAGCTGTTCGGCCAGCCTTTTATACTTACCCTTCCTGTTCCACCCCTTTGCTTCCAGTGTGTGGGGTGTGGCCCTCCTGGCTCCACCCACCAGGTGACTTGCGGTGTTCCCTCCACATCTGCATCTGAGGGAGGCCATGCCTCCTCGCTACCTCGCCCTTGTTGGCAGTCTCAGCAGAGAGGACAAGAACTGAACAGCCAGATATGCTGAGATACTCTCTCAGCCCGGAGGGTGGTTCCACCTGTACAATGTTTTTTCTCTTGTGCTTGTCATTTATACTGCACCCCTCTCTGTGGTATCTTCGTGCTTGAGAAGTGAGCAGACCTGAGGGACTGATTTACACTGAATAATTCATTAAATAAATTTAGATTCTTTTTTAGCTCAAGTAATATATGAGAGCTTGAGCACCTTCAGTTTATTTTTATTCACACTTATTGCACGAATCTTTCTGCATTTTTACGGTGTGGAATGATTGCAAATATTTCAGATTTGAGCTGAATTATTTCTATGTGATTGCTAAAGTAAGCTGTGTTATTGTTTCTATACCCCCAAATTAAAGAATGCGCAGGCACGTCCAGGGTGCGTTTAACATTTGTTTTTCCCAAACTCTGGCACATGCAAATTTAAAAGTTTCTCTTCACAACAATTTTGCCAGCAAAATAGAGTCACTGAAATGTTAATAGAAACTGTGCATAAAAGCATGACCAAAGCAAATTCACTTACAAACATGAATGGATAGTCAAGGAAATTCATCTAGCGCTGGTGTTGAAGCACTTTCCCAATTTGAGGAATCTTGCTTCAATTGGCGCAACTTATGTGGTGTTTTTTCTGTGGATAAATAAAGAACTTCATTCCTCAAGTACTGTCAGTCTGACACTTTATTGAACTCAATTTCAATTCACAAAACATCTGAAAAAATATTGTGTCTTTTGTGACTTGCCAGCATTCAAATAAATAAGATGCCTCTTCTGGTTTTATGGATCAGTCTTGCTGTACTGAACACTTTCTGGTTAGGATCAAGAGTAATTAAAACTTCCTAAGGAATAAAAGTTACATTAACAGCTGGCTTCATACTAAAAAAGGGATTAAGCATTAGTAGTTGAACTTCCCTCTGAAGGAATGACATTCCAGTATCCAAATGCCTTTCAAGCCAGGTCAATGCACATGGCCTGATAATGGATTCTATCACAGATTTTAATTTAATCTTAAATAGAAATTAACTTTGAGTAGCTAAAGTAGCCCATTCCTAAACAATAAAATGAAAATGGTTACTAATTATGAAATGTCACTTATTACATGGACACACTCACACATTAGTCACTGTTGTACATTACAAAGACTAATATGCATTTGAAAACAAGGAATCAAGGGAAGCCAGGCTTTCAGGAGCACAGTTCAGTCCATGTGAGCAGTTAGCATAAAAGTTTAATCCACATGAGGCCTGACCAGAGTCCCTTCCAGAGCACATTCTTCAGAAACTAAGTCATCTCTTTGGGTGTTGTAAGGCTGTATGATATAGTGATTGCATGCTGTGGGTTGCAAGAAAAAATACAGGAATTGTGGAGTTGCTTTTAAACCACTCTGAAGCCCTTTCTCCTCTTCTTCTGCTTAAGTGTATAATCCAGAAAAATCCACTAGATGACTAGAACAACCTTTAAACATTACATTCTCCACATATCTTGTTACTGTCTGATTTTTGTTAGATAATTACACACTTCCGGCTGGAAATTAGAAGGAATTTTCTAGCCATCAGAGCCATAAGGTTCTGGAATAGCCTTCCAATTGGCATTGTGGGAACAAACAACTTCGTTATTTTAAGAGAGTGCTGGACAAATTTGTGAGTAGGAATGTGTGATGGGATTGCTTGTGAAGGTGAGGGTAGGGTTGAGCAGCCCTGAGGGTCCCTTCTGGTTTATGTCTAATGTTCCTAAAAATGTCATGCTTCAGGGTTTTAGCTGGTCAGGAAGGGATTGGAAATGACTACTGCTCTAAGGTGGCACTGACCATTCTTTTTCTTAGGTGTTCGGCTGGCTGGATCTTGCTCACATTCTCAGGGTCTAACTGATGGCCCAGATGTGGAGTTGGGAAGGAATTTTCCCTCAAGTCAGATTTTCAGTGACCATTTTTGACTTCCTGTGCAGCATGGGATGTGGGTCACTTGCCAGGATCATCTCACTTGATGAGTTCCTTGCCACCGCAGGGGCCTTGGACACTGGTGCACCTCAGTCCCTCCAATTCTCTGCCTGTAACACAATAATTTAGTCTCCTGAGGGCTTTAATACCTTGGTCTAATTTCAGTGTTGGGTTTAGTGTGTGGGTGCTAGATGATGTTGGTGGCTTGTGATACACAGGACTAGATGATCTAGTGGTCCCTTCTGACCATAAACTCTGACTCTATACCTATAATTCTCACAATATCAAATATATACCACTTACCAGTTTTAAGGGGAAAATCCTGAGGTCTATTCAGGGCCATATTGCACCATCCCTGACTTTCCCATTAGTCCCTTCCTTCTTTATTGTTGTCTTGCCCCATCCCCTCAGTTCCTTGCATCTTCTTTTTCTTCTCTCTCATCCCTGTCATATTCTTTCTTTCTTCTGGCCACCTTCCCACTCCCCTTCACTCTCTCCTGTGCCCTCTTCTCCCCAGACCTCTCTTTCTCTTTGTTCTTCCTCTTCAGTCATATAGACATAGAAACACACTCCCTCCTGCATGCCACTCCCCAGCCACACTCCACTGATTCCCTTTCTCACTTCTCTCTGCCAGCTTCCTGCCCTTCACTCCAAGTGGCGGGGATGGGTAATTGTTTGCAGACCAGGAGGTATCAGCTGGGGATATGGGTTCCTTTACAGCCGGGAAGGGACGGTACTGGGAAGTTTTTCTTCCACACTGTTTGCTCCTGGAGGGTGGGTGGAGTCAGGGGCACTGGAACAGGGTGGGCCAGAGGGCCATGGCCTCTCCGTTTTTAAAAGTGACCACCAGATCATTTACTGGCTATAAGGGAGAGCGACAGGGGGAGAGGGGTGGAGAGGAGCGAGCAGAAGGCGGAGCCTTTGGGGAAGAAGTGGCATGGGAGCAGAGCCTCAGAGGGAAGCAGGGGCGGGGCCTCGGAGAGAAAAGGCAGCACAGAAGTGGGACCTCAGGAGGAAGGGGCAGTGCAAGGGGGCGGGACCATGGTTCGGGGGCTGGTGGGCCTTCCCTTTTTAAGGAGTATCGGTCACCCCTGGGTGGGGTACAGCCTAGTGGCTTACAAGTGCTTGAGTGACTGCTGCTCACAGGGGGACTGGGTATAGAGAGGAGCAGAGTGAGGAAAGAATGCAACTGGAATAGGGGAGGAGGTACTAGATAAGTAGGAGCAGCACTGGGGCAGATAGGGACAGAGAAGACCAGTAGGAAGTAGGTGGGGATCTGACTAGTCAGTGAGGGTAGAGAGAACAGCTGTGGGAGGGAGTTCAGCCAGGAGAAAGGAGTATGGCTTTCGTTGTTGTTGCCCCCACTCCCTTTCCACAACTATTCTGTTGTGGATGCTGACCAACAGGTTGGCTGAGGGGACAAGATGAGGTGTGAGTAGAGGTGACGCATCGTGGGGGCATGCAGGGTCAAGTGTCCCTCCCAGTATGGGCAGGCACCACTTGTCTATGGGCATGAGCATGGGTTTGGGCAGACAGGTTGCAGTTCTGCACTCTGAAGTAAACTCTGCTGGATTGCTATTTGGCTTCAGTGTAAAGTATTTCACTGTCCTCTTAGTGACGCCAGCTATGGAGCATCAGCAAAGAGCAATTTCACCTGACAGAAAACGGCTATCTAGGTAAGAGAATTTGAAATGAGGCATGCTTAAAAAAATGCTGCACTGCTCTTGGGTTGTGCTACCTCACTGTATTACTGCCACTATCTGTACAATAAACTATCGGTTAGTCACAGACATTATTTCAATAATACTGTATTATTCATAAACCACAAATAATGCCACCTTAATAAGGCGTCTTGCTTTCCCATGGGTTACTGTGTTAGTCATTAGCAGTTAGGAAAAAAAACAGTACTCTAAACATAACCCCATATCTATGGCCTCGTAAAATTCAATGTTTAACTTCCCAATGCATAAAACAGGAATTCCTTTATATTTTAAAAATGTTAATATTTTTATATAGTAGCAATAATGACCCCAGGGTCAGGCATTTTGTATCAATTAATGATTTGCCTGGGTTAAAGGTCTGAGGCTTTGCCTGAGGCCCTCATCTCCAGCTGGCAGTTACTAACTCCCAGAAAATGTCCTCTGCATCAGATGTTATTGCTTTGATAATGATAAATAAATAATACAGCAAATTATATTTCATGGGTCAGAAAATCAGTTACAGTTACAGCAGAGAAATCCAGTGGGCTGTCAACAATAGAGCTGGGCCTGAACCAAAACCCCAGATTTACCCCTTTCTCGAACTTTGTTCAGTTCCTCTTACCTCTTAGGCCCATATTTAAACAAAAAATAACCTTTTGTTAGTTCATCACTAACCACTGGGAGGCCACATGTGTTATCAGATAAACATATAAGTAGGGCCCTACCAAATTCACGGCCATGAAAAACGTGTCACCTACTGTGAAATCTGGTCTCCCCCCATAAAATCTGGTCTTTTGTGTACTTTTACCCTATACTACACAGATTTCACAGAGGAGACCAGAGTTTCTCAAACTGGGGCTCTTGACCCAAAAGGGAGTTGTAGGGGAGTCACAAGGTTATTTTAAGGGGGTCACGGTATTGCCACCCTTACTTCTGCACTGCCTTCAGAGCTGGGTGGCTGGAGAGCAGTGGCTGCTTACTGAGGGCCCAGCTCTGCAAGCAGCAGTGCAGAAGTAAGGCTGGAAATACTATCCCATGCCATCTTTACTTCTGTGCTGTGCTGGCAGTGGCTCTGCCTTCAGACCTGGGCTCCTGGCCAGCAGCCGCCGCTCTCCAGCTGCCCAGCTCTGAAGGCAGCGCCGTCAGCAGCAGCACAGAAGTAAGGGTAGAAGCACTGCAACCCCTCTTACAATAACCTTGCGACCCCTCCACCTCGTTTTTGAGTCATGACCCCCACAATTACAACACCATGAAATTTCAGATTTAAATAGCTGAAATCATGAAATTTAAAATTTTTAAAATCCCATGACCATGAAATTGATCAAAATGGACCATGAATTTGGTAGGGCCCTACGTATAAGCCATGTGTCTCTGTAAGGTACCAGATTGATTTCTGAAAGTTGGTAGCATTGTAGATTTCAAATCCTAATCTTCCCATGTACTAAGGCACTAATAGACCTGTGGTGGTATATTTGTTTATTCATTGGTCTTCAAAAAATGTTTTTTTTCCCAAAAGGCTTTCATTAAAAACCAAAAATTTTATGACTGTGGTTAATAAACTTTCACAAGCATGGCATACGTAATATTGAACTAAAAATGCATACACACACACACACACACACACACACACGTCCTTGTGTTTTTTTTTACTGATTAATACTGAGTGATTATAAAACAACAATAAAAAGGGCTTGATGCTGCATACACTTTCTGCCAGGTGTAGTACTTACTTCCATAAGTAGTTCTGTTAATTTAAATGGGATAGAGCCCTAAGACATTAATAACACAAGGAACTGTAATCCTAGAAACTTTACCACATCCAATTTTGTCCACCGTTTTATTCCATGCAGGTATATTGAAAAAAGACTGTTAGTACATTAATTTTTAAATAAGAAATGGGCTAAAATAATTCCCACGCCATCAACAAACAGAAACCTCTGCTCAGCACCCATATTAAACTGAATATGCAAGGGCACCCTTGAAAAAAAACATTAATTGCAAACTTGTAATCTATTGTTATTGATTTCTGGTTGAATTTACAAGTTGAATGCACCAGGAAAATACTGTACATGTAGAGTGCTTACTCTTTTAAAAAAATATCCTGGGTCAGCATTTGTGGCACATGCAGTATTTAAATGTGAAATTTATTTTATTAACATAAATTCTCACAGGCTTTTGGAAATGAGTGTCATTGAATAGAAAGACATACTAAAAGGAATCTGTGAAATTCCACTTTTTATTTTTGGCAGCCAAGACCAGCTCCTCTATGGGATACATAAGGTATGTTGCATTAAATCCTGTAGCAATGCAAATAGTAGCAAGAAAAGTTTGTGACAAACACAGATCAGCTTCCCAATTCAGGATAGGCTTTACCTTTACAACTGGCGCTTAATAAGGGGTGGCATGTGGCACACCACCACCAGGAGCAGATCAGAGAATGGATTGAAACTCATCCACAATTCCTTCCCTATTTCCCCTTCCACTGTGTAGAGTGGAGTAAATTATTTCACCTCACTTAATGGGCCAGTTTACTCCCCTCTGTGTACCTGGCCATCAACTCTGGCTGATGAGTAGTGGGGGCGGAGCCAGGGCACTTTCCATTTCCCACCTTCTCCCTGTCCATTTACTCATGAAGTGTAGAAGACAGTCCCTGTTTTCTCCACCTCTGGAGTCACAATCTGAGCATGGGAGCATGTTGTGGGGGCCTTATTCCCTGTTGTTCCACTGTGAAGCTGGGTGAAGGCTATGACTGCAGCTGGGCAAAATTTTTCAACTGAACCACGATTTGGTGAAAAATGCAGATTCAGTCACACTGAAATATTTCATTAATTCACGTCAATTTCATTGAATTGTTTTGTTCAGAAAAAATTCAGAAAATAATGAAATGCTTTGTTTCAACATTTCCAAAATGTTGAAAACTGTTTCAAATTTTTTATTTGAAATGACTTTTTGTTTAGAAATTTCCTCTTATTTAAAAAAAAAATTAAGACATTACAAAAGCTCAACATCAAAATGAAATGTCTCATTTCAGGTCCAATACAATGTTTGCTGAACCCAAAAGGATTTTTTTTTTCTACTTTTCAGTTTGCTGAAAATTTGGAAAAAATTGTTTTTTGGTTCAAACCAGAATTATTTTATTTTCTTGATTTTTTTTTCCGGGACTGACAGCAAACTGAAAAAAATCTATTATTTGCCCAGGCCCAGCTGTGACAATATAACTCTTAGTAAAATGCAAGCATTTTGGCTGTGGGTGTATCATACTATGCCTTTGCAATACTGTGTGCCTTTATGCTTCCTTAGCTCTTTTATATTCTACTGAAGTACCAAATTATTTGACATCACTCACTTATTATCTAAGGTCTCGATCCTGCTCCCACTGTAGCAACTTGAGTTTTGCTATTGACATCAGTCAGAAATGGATCAGGCTTTTAGCTAGATCCATTAGTCTAAAGGTTTCTGTGTGAGCCAAACTCTTTCTATAAAAGCAAAAGTAAAGCAAAATGTAATCTTTAGGAAAGATCTCACCCCAGGACAACATGAAGGTGAGCACATTCCTGCACCAGCATGAACATCTGCCTGTCAAACCAATGTTATCCTGTGCACCTACAGCAACTTCATTCTGTAGAGTGAAAATGGAATTGCTTAGGCTGGTGTCTTAGCTGACATCTATTTGAGTGACAGATACAGTATTTGTGAGGCAGGAGAGTGATGTGTGCTTTTATTTATTTATAAAGCAGTCTCTCTTCCAAGGTTTCAGTAAGTTCTAAATCATACTTTTCATACAGGAATTGAGTGTATTTGTTTCTTGTAGCAGGGTGCCAGTGATCCCTGGAGTTAGGGATGCATAATTGTTTACATTCTAACTCCTTCTTTTCAGTCACTCAGGTTTCTGAAACAATCAATGTTCAGTCTAAATTCTCGGCTTGACTTCTGCCCAACAGGATTTTTTTTTAAAGCTGTCTAGTTATTTTTGAGTACAAGTAGGATGAATATGTAATTTTCCTCTGAAGCTGTGCTTGGAAAGATTGTGCATTCAGTGGAGATTTGCCTGTTTACATCGGCTGAGGAGCTCCTCCATTTTTATTATGTATTTTATTTTTTTGTTATGGATGCGACAATATAGCTTTTGTAAACTCTGTGGGTAAAATTCATCCACCTGGGAGGGCATCACACTTAGCTACCTGTTTGCAGATCTTTATGTGCAGTCAGGCTGGCACAACTTTTAATGATTTCTTTCCTATCACAGCTGTACATTTCCAAAGTGCAGGGACAGCTGGTGGAGTGGTTTGCAGATTCTCCCAGCCAGTGTTCATTCAATAACCTAAACTTATATCTCAGGCTACACTTAAGCATGTTTTATTTACGCAGTGTAAACACTATGCAGCTGTGGGGAGAGAATGAGGGGAAAGGTGGCTCTGAGGTCCTTTCAGTCTCTGGTGTAACAACAACTGAAGCAGCTGATGATCTGAGTACCATGCACTCTGCCCATCCTCTCCCATCCATGGCATACCCCCTACGCACAGGGTGGGGACAAGTGGCTACGCTGAGTTTTGTTCCACACAAGGAAACTGGCTACGCTGGCTTTGTTCCACCCAAGGAAAGGATTCCCCTGTGTCAGGGGAAATCCTGAGCGGCTCCTTTTAGGGTAGATTTCTGGCTTCTTTGTGTTGTTGAGCAAGCAGCCGGAGCAGCATTATTTGAAGCAGATTATGTTTCTGCTGAAAGACAAGGGGCTTAAAGTGTAACAAAGAAAAGTTATCTCACCATGGATTATCCTGATAAATATTTGTCAACAATTTATATATTGTAACTAATGTCAGATATTATTTAGTTCCTGGGTTGGAGACTTCATCAAATCATGTAGAGATTAGTTTAGATGAGGATCTGTGTAACCTTTAACTTTACAGAGCTATAGTGTCACATTAATAAATCCTAGCCTCATGCCACAGAAAGTAGTTGTCAAGGTTCCCCCACTCTGAACTCTAGGGTACAGATGTGGGGACCTGCATGAAAAACCTCCTAAGCTTATCTTTACCAGCTTAGGTCAAAACTTCCCCAAGGTACAAAATATTCCACCTGTTGTCCTTGGACTGGCCGCTACCACCACCAAACTAATACTGGTTACTGGGGAAGAGCTGTTTGGACGCGTCCTTCCCCCCAAAATACTTCCCAAAACCTTGCACCCCACTTCCTGGACAAGGTTTGGTAAAAAGCCTCACCAATTTGCCTAGGTGACTACAGACCCAGACCCTTGGATCTTAAGAACAATGAACAATCCTCCCAACACTTGCACCCCCCCTTTCCTGGGAAATGTTGGATAAAAAGCCTCACCAATTTGCATAGATGACCACAGACCCAAGCCCTTGGATCTGAGAACAATGAAAAAGCATTCAGTTTCTTACAAGAAGACTTTTAATAAAAATAGAAGTAAATAGAAATGAAGAAATCCCCCCTGTAAAATCAGGATGGTAGATATCTTACAGGGTAATTAGATTCAAAAACATAGAGAACCCCTCTAGGCAAAACCTTAAGTTACAAAAAAGATACACAGACAGAAATAGTTATTCTATTCAGCACAATTCTTTTCTCAGCCATTTAAAGAAATCATAATCTAACACATACCTAGCTAGATTACTTACTAAAAGTTCTAAGACTCTATCCCCGGCAGAAACCAGCATATAGACCGACACAGACCCTTTGTTTCTCTCCCTCCTCCCAGCTTTTGAAAGTATCTTGTCTCCTCATTGGTCATTTTGGTCAGGTGCCAGCGAGGTTACCTTTAGCTTCTTAACCCTTTACAGGTGAGAGGAGCTTTCCCCTGGCCAGGAGGGATTTCAAAGGGGTTTACCCTTCCCTTTATATTTATGACACGCCCCCCCAAATCTCAGCTAGGGTGAAACACTGGCTGGGATTTCTTCCTGGAGCGCTAGGAAAACAGAGTTAATAACACACATGCATCTCTAAATATACTACCAAGTACATAAAGACTAACAATATTTTCCACATCTCAAGGACGATTTTAACCAGTTGATTCTGGGAAACTTTCACAGGAGAGTGCATCAGCCACTTTGTTAGAAGCTCCTGAGATGTGTTGGATGTCGAAATCAAAATCTTGGAGAGCTAAACTCCACCGAAGAAGTTTTTTGTTAGTTTCCTTGACGGTGTGAAGCCACTTCAGTGCAGCATGGTCGGTTTGCAGGTGGAAACGCCGTCCCCAAACATATGGGCGTAGCTTTTCCAGAGCGTAGACAATGGCGTAACATTCTTTTTCAGTGACTGACCAGTTGCTTTCCCTCTCAGACAGTTTTTTGCTGAGAAACACTACAGGGTGGAATTCTTGATCAGGTCCTTTCTGCATTAAAACTGCTCCCACACCATGCTCGGACGCATCTGTGGTTACTAGGAACGGTTTGTCAAAGTCTGGGGCCCTTAGTACAGGGTCAGACATGAGTGTCGCTTTAAGCTTGTTAAATGCCTTCTGACACTTTTCGGTCCACTGAACAGCATTTGGCTGTTTCTTTTTGGTTAGGTCTGTCAGTGGGGCAGCGATTTGGCTGTAGCGCGGTACAAATCGTCTGTAATAACCGGCCAAGCCTAAGAAGGATTGAACCTGTTTCTTTGACTTTGGGACAGGCCACTTTTGGATAGCATCCACTTTGGCCTGTAGGGGGCTGATAGTTCCTTGACCCACCTGGTGTCCAAGGTAAGTCACTCTGTTTAGGCCTATTTGACACTTCTTAGCCTTAACAGTTAGTCCTGCCTCCCTTATGCGCTCAAGGACTTTTTGTAGATGTTCCAGGTGGTCTGCCCAGGAATCCGAAAATATGGCCACATCGTCAAGGTAGGCGACTGCATATTCTCCTAATCCCGCTAGGAGACCATCTACAAGTCTTTGGAAAGTGGCGGGTGCATTTCGCAGCCCGAAAGGGAGTACATTAAATTCATACAGCCCGAGATGTGTGATGAAGGCTGACCTTTCCTTGGCAGATTCATCTAGCGGTATCTGCCAGTACCCCTGGGTTAAGTCCAAGGTAGAGATGAACTGGGCCTGTCCCAGTTTCTCTAATAGTTCATCTGTGCGTGGCATTGGATAGTTGTCTGGGCGAGTTACAGCATTTAGCTTACGGTAGTCCACGCAAAAACGTATTTCCCCATCTGGTTTGGGAACTAGAACCACTGGAGATGCCCATGCACTTTCAGAGGGGCGGATTACACCCATCTGTAACATATCCTGGATCTCCCGTTCTATAGCAGTTTTAGCTTGAGGAGACACCCGGTAAGGGTGGACCCTAATTGGGTGAGCATTACCTGTGTCAATGGAGTGGTATGCCCGTTCAGTCAGTCCTGGGGTGGCTGAGAACGTTGGCGCGTAGCTAGTGCACAGCTCCTGGATCTGCTGTCGCTGCATACGCCCAAGAGTCATGGAGAGGTTCACCTCTTCCACACCACCAGCACATTTCCCTTCGTAGTAGACACCTTCAGGCCACTCAGCGTCGTCTCCTCCCTGGGCTGTAAACTGACAAACCTTTAATTCTCTGGAATAAAAGGGCTTTAGAGAATTAATATGGTACACCTTAGGCCTTCGGTTGGAGGTGGGGAATGCTATGAGATAATTAACAGCTCCCAGGCGCTCCTGGCCCATGAATGGCCCTTCCCACGATGCTTCCATTTTATGGGCCTGGAGCGCCTTTAAGACCATGACCTGGTCTCCTACTTTGAAGGAACGCTCTCTGGCATGTTTATCATACCAGGCTTTTTGCTCTTTTTGAGCATCCTGTAAGTTTTCTCTAGCAAGGGCTAAAGAGGTTCGGAGGGTGTTTTGTAGGTTGGTTACAAAGTCCAGAATGTTAGTTCCTTGAGAAGGTGTAAATCCCTCCCATTGCTGCTTCACCAACTGCAATGGCCCCTTAACCTCACGGCCATATACAAGTTCAAATGGGGAAAACCCTAAACTGGGATGTGGTAAAGCTCTGTAGGCAAAGAGCAACTGCTGCAACACTAGGTCCCAATGATTGGCGTGCTCATTTACGAATTTACGTATCATGGGCCCCAAAGTTCCATTAAACTTCTCCACCATGCCATTTGTTTGATGGTGGTAAGGAGTGGCAACCAAGTGATTTACCCCATGAGCTTCCCAAAGGTTTTTCATAGTTCCTGCCAGGAAATTAGTCCCTGCATCTGTGAGGATGTCGGAGGGCCAACCTACCCTGGCAAAAATGTCTGCTAGTGCCTGGCACACACTTTTAGCCCTGGTGTTGCTTAGAGCTACTGCTTCCGGCCATCGGGTGGCAAAATCCATGAAAGTCAGTATGTACTGCTTTCCTCTGGGTGTCTTTTTTGGAAAAGGACCCAGAATATCCACAGCTACTCGCTGAAATGGAACTTCAATGATGGGGAGTGGCTGGAGAGGGGCTTTGACCTGGTCTTGGGGTATTCCCACTCTTTGGCACACCTCACAAGACTGGACATAGGTAGAAACATCCTTGCCCATTCCCTCCCAGTGGAATGACCCCCCCAAACGGTCTTTGGTCCTGTTCACCCCAGCATGGCCACTAGGGTGATCGTGGGCTAAGCTCAAGAGCTTGGCCCGGTATTTAGTTGGAACTACCAACTGTCTCTGAGGATGCCAGTCTTCCTGGTGTCCCCCAGAAAGAGTTTCCTTGTATAAAAGTCCTCTTTCTACAACAAACCTGGATCGATTAGAAGAGCTGAGAGGCGGTGGGTTGCTCCGTGCCGCCGTCCAAGCTCTCTGGAGGCTTTCATCTGCTTCCTGTTCGGTCTGGAACTGTTCCCTTGATGCTGGAGACATCAGTTCCTCATTGGATTGTGGACCTAGGCTTGGTCCCTCGGGAAGCGATATAGGGGATGGAGCTGTTTCTGTTGACTATGAACCGCTCTCTGCTGGTGCACTATGTTGGGATTCAGGCTCTGGCTGAGCCTCTTGTGTAGGGTTACAGAGTAACAGCCGTGTTAGTCTGTATTCGCAAAAAGAAAAGGAGTACTTGTGGCACCTTAGAGACTAACCAATTTATTTGAGCATGAGCTTTCGTGAGCTACAGCTCACTTCATCGGATGCATACCGTGGAAACTGCAGCAGACTTTATATATACACAGAGAATATGAAACAATACCTCCTCCCATCCCACTGTCCTGCTGGTAATAGCTTATCTAAAGTGATCATCAGGTTGGGCCATTTCCAGCACAAATCCAGGTTTTCTCACCCTCCACCCCCCCACACAAATTCACTCTCCTGCTGGTGATAGCCCATCCAAAGTGACAACTCTTTACACAATGTGCATGATAATCAAGTTGGGCTATTTCCTGCACAAATCCAGGTTTTCTCACATCCCCCCCACCCCCATACACACACAAACTCACTCTCCTGCTGGTAATAGCTCATCCAAACTGACCACTCTCCAAGTTTAAATCCAAGTTAAACCAGAACATCTGGGGGGGGGGTAGGAAAAAACAAGAGGAAATAGGCTACCTTGCATAATGACTTAGCCACTCCCAGTCTCTATTTAAGCCTAAATTAATAGTATCCAATTTGCAAATGAATTCCAATCCATAACTATTTCACATTTGGGGACAATGTATACCTTCAGATCAGCGGCACTGCTATGGGTACCCGCATGGCCCCACAGTATGCCAACATTTTTATGGCTGATTTAGAACAACGCTTCTTCAGCTCTCGTCCCCTAAAGCCCCTACTCTACTTGCGCTATATTGATGACATCTTCATCATCTGGACCCATGGAAAAGAAGCCCTTGAGGAATTCCACCATGATTTCAACAATTTCCATCCCACCACCAACCTCAGCCTGGTCCAGTCCACACAAGAGATCCACTTCCTGGACACTACAGTGCTAATAAACAATGGTCACATAAAAACCACCCTATACTGGAAACCTACTGACCGCTGTTCCTACCTGCATGCTTCCAGCTTTCACCCTGACCACACCACACGATCCATCGTCTACAGCCAAGCTCTGCGATACAACTGCATTTGCTCCAACCCCTTAGACAGAGACAAACACCTACAAGATCTCTGTCAAGCTTTCTTACAACTACAATACCCACCCGCAGAAGTAAAGAAACAGATTGATAGAGCCAGAAGAGTTCCCAGAAGTTACCTACTACAGGACAGGCCTAACAAAGAAAATAACAGAACGCCACTAGCCGTCACCTTCAGCCCCCAACTAAAACCCCTCCGACGCATTATTAAGGATCTACAACCTATCCTAAAGGATGACCCAACACTCTCACAAATCTTGGGAGACAGGCCAGTCCTTGCCTACAGACAGCCCCGCAACCTGAAGCAAATACTCACCAACAACCACATACCACACAACAGAACCACTAACCCAGGAACTTATCCTTGCAACAAAGCCCGTTGCCAATTGTGCCCACATATCTATTCAGGGGACACCATCACAGGGCCTAATAACATCAGCCACACTATCAGAGGCTCGTTCACCTGCACATCCACCAATGTGATATATGCCATCATGTGCCAGCAATGCCCCTCTGCCATGTACATTGGTCAAACTGGACAGTCTCTACGTAAAAGAATAAATGGACACAAATCAGATGTCAAGAATTATAACATTCATAAACCAGTCGGAGAACACTTCAATCTCTCTGGTCACGCAATCACAGACATGAAGGTCGCTATCTTAAAACAAAAAAACTTCAAATCCAGACTCCAGCGAGAAACTGCTGAATTGGAATTCATTTGCAAATTGGATACTATTAATTTAGGCTTAAATAGAGACTGGGAGTGGCTAAGTCATTATGCAAGGTAGCCTATTTCCTCTTGTTTTTTCCTACCCCCCCCCCAGATGTTCTGGTTTAACTTGGATTTAAACTTGGAGAGTGGTCAGTTTGGATGAGCTATTACCAGCAGGAGAGTGAGTTTGTGTGTGTATGGGGGTGGGGGGGATGTGAGAAAACCTGGATTTGTGCAGGAAATAGCCCAACTTGATTATCATGCACATTGTGTAAAGAGTTGTCACTTTGGATGGGCTATCACCAGCAGGAGAGTGAATTTGTGTGGGGGGTGGAGGGTGAGAAAACCTGGATTTGTGCTGGAAATGGCCCAACCTGATGATCACTTTAGATAAGCTATTACCAGCAGGACAGTGGGATGGGAGGAGGTATTGTTTCATATTCTCTGTGTATATACAAAGTCTGCTGCAGTTTCCACGGTATGCATCCGATGAAGTGAGCTGTAGCTCACGAAAGCTCATGCTCAAATAAATTGGTTAGTCTCTAAGGTGCCACAAGTACTCCTTTTCTTTTTGTGTAGGGTTATCGGCTGCTGCCAGTTCAGGTTCGGTGGGGCCCTCTGGTGTTGAGGTTGCAAGTACTGGATTCAGTGCTGACACGGGGTCTGGTGTTGGTTGTTCGGCTGGTTCCGGTTCTGGGACTGGTTCCGTCTGGGTCTCTGGGACTGGATCCACTACTGCTGTTGCAGACATTGGCCTGGGGTCCGGGTCCATCACCTCTGACCGGGTCCTGATAGAAGTTTCAGGAACAGAGCTAGGCCTCACGGCTTGTTTAGCCTGGCTGCGGGTGACCGTTCCCACTCTCTTGGCCTGCTTCACATGATTGGCCAAGTCTTCCCCCAACAGCATGGGGATGGGATAATCATCATAGATTGCAAAAGTCCACATTCCTGACCAGCCCTTGTACTGGACAGGCAACTTGGCTGTAGGCAAATTGAAAGAGTTGGACTTGAAGGGTTGAATCGTCACTTGGATCTCTGGGTTGATTAATTTGGGGTCCACTAAGGAAGCATGGATAGCTGACACTTGTGCCCCGGTGTCCCTCCACGCGGTGACCTTCTTCCCGCCCACACTCACAGTTTCCCTCCGCTCCAAGGGTATCTGGGAGGCATCTGGGCCTGTGGACCTCTGGTGTGATTCCGGTGCAATGAACTGTAATCTGTTGGGGTTCTTGGGGCAGTTGGCCTTTACATGCCCCAGCTCATTACATTTAAAACATCGTCCAGCTGACGGGTCACTGGGGCGAGGAGGGTTGCTGGAGAACGGGGTGGCGGGACGATAAGGGGTCTGGAGGGTTCTTTGGGAGGTAGGGTGGGCCTTGGGTGGCCCCCGGTAATAGGGTGTGGTCTGGGGTGGTCCCTTCTGGTCTCCGCTCCAACTGCGACCAGTTTTCTTCTTCTCTGCCACCTCCACCCATCTGGCTCCAATCTCTCCTGCCTCGATTACAGTTTTGGGTTTCCCATCTAGGATGTATCTTTCTATTTCCTCAGGAACACCCTCTAAGAATTGTTCCATTTGCATTAGGAAGGGCAAATTTTCTGGAGATTCAACACTTGCTCCTGATATCCAGGCATCCCAATGTTTCACAATGTGGTAGGCATGTCGGGTAAATGACATGTCTGGTTTCCACCTTAGGGCTCTGAACTTCCGACGAGACTGCTCGGGTGTTATCCCCATTCTGACTCTCGCCTTGGATTTAAACAGTTCATACTTGTTCATGTGTTCTTTAGGCATTTCAGCTGCCACCTCAGCTAAGGGTCCACTGAGCTGCGGCCTCAGCTCTACCATGTATTGGTCAGTAGAGATGTTGTACCCAAGGCAGGCCCTTTCGAAGTTTTCTAAGAAGGCCTCAGTATCATCACCTGCCTTGTAGGTGGGGAACTTTCTGGGATGGGAAGTGGTACCTGGAGAAGGATTGCTAGGGTTTGTTGGTATATTCTGCCGGGCCTTTATCCTCTCCACCTCCTCCACATGCTTCCTCTCTTTTTCCTTCTCCTCCTCCACATGCTTCCTCTCTTCTTCCTTCTCCTCCTTCTTCAGCCGCATGAGTTCTATCTGTCTTTCATGTTCCCTTTGTTTTTCCTCAGCCTGAAATTTGGCTAATTCCAGCTGTAGTCGAGCTGCGGATTTGGTCATTCTAACCTCTCTGTTTTTAACTAACTTTACACCCGAGGTTTAGAAATAAACAAACAAAACTTGGCTGTAAAATTTTGCTGTGCTGGAATAGAATACCTATTCTCTGATAGTGATTGTCAGCCTACAGAAAAAGACAATTCCCTTGTCTCTGCTCTGGGCCCAAATTAAAGCAAAAAACCTCCAACTACTTGGAAACCTGCTTACCCAGTCCAAAGAAAAAGCAAATGGGTAGAACACACACCCCCTATTTACTTTTAGGAAGGAAAGAAAAAAAACTCTGGGTTGGAAGACTGTGAATTTCCCTGCAGGAGTTAAGTACCCTGCCTCCAGGCAAAGAAAACCTGCAATTCACAAAGATAATCCCCTTTTGTCTCTGCTTGGCCACAAAGCAGAGAAAAAACAAGCTGCTTTCAGTTTCAGCTGCTTTCTGGACTTCCTTTCCAAAGGAAAAAAAATTTCCTTTTTAAAATCTGTATTTCTAGTTCAAAAAATCTCAACTGGATCTCAAAATGATTTCAGGTTAATCCCACCCATGTCAAGGTTCCTCCCCCACTCTGAACTCTAGGGTACAGATGTGGGGACCTGCATGAAAAACCTATTAAGCTTATCTTTACCAGCTTAGGTCAAAACTTCCCCAAGGTACAAAATATTCCACCCGTTGTCCTTGGACTGGCCGCTACCACCACCAAACTAATACTGGTTACTGGGGAAGAGCTGTTTGGACGCGTCCTTCCCCCCAAAATACTTCCCAAAACCTTGCACCCCACTTCCTGGACAAGGTTTGGTAAAAAGCCTCACCAATTTGCCTAGGTGACTACAGACCCAGACCCTTGGATCTTAAGAACAATGAACAATCCTCCCAACACTTGCACCCCCCCTTTCCTGGGAAATGTTGGATAAAAAGCCTCACCAATTTGCATAGGTGACCACAGACCCAAGCCCTTGGATCTGAGAACAATGAAAAAGCATTCAGTTTCTTACAAGAAGACTTTTAATAAAAATAGAAGTAAATAGAAATAAAGAAATCCCCCCTGTAAAATCAGGATGGTAGATATCTTACAGGGTAATTAGATTAAAAAACATAGAGAACCCCTCTAGGCAAAACCTTAAGTTACAAAAAAGATACACGGACAGAAATAGTTATTCTATTCAGCACAATTCTTTTCTCAGCCATTTAAAGGAATCATAATCTAACACATACCTAGCTAGATTACTTACTAAAAGTTCTAAGACTCCATTCCTGGTCTATCCCCGGTAAAGACCAGCATATAGACAGACACAGACCCTTTGTTTCTCTCCCTCCTCCCAGCTTTTGAAAGTATCTTGTCTCCTCATTGGTCATTTTGGTCAGGTGCCAGCAAGGTTACCTTTAGCTTCTTAACCCTTTACAGGTGAGAGGAGCTTTCCCCTGGCCAGGAGGGATTTCAAAGGGGTTTACCCTTCCCTTTATATTTATGACAGTAGTAAATCCCATATTTGTAATAAATGAGCAGGTAGGGTAATAGATATATACTGATCACTCGAAATACCACTGAAACCTGCCACAAGGTTTTAACACAGCAGTTCTTTCACAGCATTCAGCAATGCTGTTTAGCAGTTTAGGACAGGATGTTAAGAATAATATCATATTCATTTGAAACTGCTCAGGGGATCTAGAAGGCAGAATGTAATTACCTAGATTGACATTTGGCTGGAACACTTCTATAATTCTTTTCTTGTACAAAAAGTGCTGGGTAGTTTTAACAGCCATAACTGGTTGAAACCTCAGTTTGAGTTCTTATCCCAAAGACGGAAGCACCTTAATTAATACATGATGGGCATTAGCTCAGAGGACAGAGTTCCACCTGTTGAATTATCAGCTCCACTTTCAGCACCATCTGTATGCTCCTAGGAGGTCTCCCATCCATTTATTCATATACCAACTCAATAACGTAAAGCTAACTGGATCACAGCACGTGGTTGAACAGCAGCAGATCATGTCTTGCTACTGAGGAGTGTTTCTACACACTTTAAATTTTATAGTGCTCTGGAGTGAATTGATAGTTTCCCTTTAAATACCAAGAACAAATGGGAACCAATTTTATGCCTGTCAGAAAGTTGTCAGAATTTTTTTTGTCTAACCCAAGTAATTGAAATACAATTATACAGTACCTAAATCAGATACCCAAATTAGTAATATTAATGCAAACTAAAGTGCATAGGTTCATTTACAGTAGCATAAATAAAATATGTATACTACTAAATGTGTATAATTTCTAATCAGCTTCACCTCACAGAATGTGTAAAGGGCAACATTTCCCATTGAATGTATAAAATAACGTACCCTCCTGAAATGCAGTTTTGCTAAATGGTTTTCAGGCTATGGAAACTGAATAAGCAATGCCCAAAACTTTTTGGCCAACCTATGAGTTTTTTCCCCCATGCATCCCTATTTGAAATGTGGTAGACATGCAGTTCTGGAGGTAGAAAATGGAATAATGTCAAAGAATATCAGATAAGTGTTTCAGCCCCCAATAGACTTTATTTAAATCACCTTTCAGCAGATCCATTAGTAGACTTTTGCCCTTTATTAGAAACACTCCTAAGAGCACATGCCCAAGTTGTGTCTACTGAAGTCAAGGTTGCATTGATACAAAGGTATGTGTTTGCAAATTCCTGACTTGAATGAGCATTTTGTATGTGCAACTCTGGTTCATGCAAAAGTGTACACATATTGTTACATATAGATTTTTTTTAAACATTTCGGCTATACCGGTTATTACTGAGAAATGGGGTCTTTGTTATCTCTCTATATCTATTATATTTTTGGAAGACATAGCAGGTGCTCTTTTGGAATCTCATCCAGAAATATTTTCTTTTCTCTAGTGGGGATTTAGTTAGAATTCCCGAAGTGGCTGTGTTTTTTAGTATGCTTTATCATGATCTGCTCTTTAACCCATGATCTGTGGAGCAGTATTTCATGCTCATGTTGAAAAAAGCCAGGGTATGGATTGTTTTGCTTAGAACTGGCTAGTATTTATTCTCAGGGATAAGGCAATTGGGCTCATTTGGAATTTTTGGCTGTTGTTAATGGGAGCAGAAGATCTAAAATTATATCGCAGTCTATGCATTGGAAAACAAATTGGTAACAGATATTTTTAGGTCCTAACGTAAAAAATATTGTGAGGTAGAGTAAACACTACATTTTTATTTAAAAACAGAAAAAGCCACCTGTGCGAGCATAGAAAGGGTGTATTAAAATGAACATGCCAGGGCAGCAGAACAGTTGCTCGTCGGGGAGTACATCATGCGTTGGTATAGAAAAGCAAGTCTGAAATGCACCCAGAGGTCTTGCACATCAACTGACCCATCCGTGAGGAGCAATCATTCAACACTATGTATGAACACACCAGAGCACGTGGTCTAGACAATCTTCACAGCCTCTGGGGATATGTAGTCCTGTATCAGTGATGTTGTGTCATGATCTAGCCCAACAATGTGCATGAGGGAGGAGGAAGAGAATGGGAGGGGTGGGATGGGAAGGGGACTTTTTAATGAAGAGTAGTGGCTCAGCATTAAGAAGCTGCGGAAAAATCTCAAAACTGTGATTTTGAAGCTCTTCAGTAGGTAGGACCTTCCTTTGACAGCTAGTAAAAGAAGTTGGTGAGGGCCCACTCTCAGAATTACTGGGAAACAACTTTGTGAAACTCCCACTAGTATATACATGAAAGCTGCTTGAGCAGCAGAAAAAAAAGCAGAAAGCAAAAATATGTATGGAAATGAAGATTTGTAATTTGCATGATTACAATAGGGCATATTATAACATTTGTCTTTACTACAAAATACTCTGATGACTCACAGGGTTGGAGAATGATTACGCTACTGCAAAGTATTGTAAGGAAAAAAGGATTAGTGAATCATAATGCAGCTGGTTATATGGAGATGCTAATTGTCATAGTTTTGATAGTTATGTGTTGATGGGTAAAAAGAAACATACGGAGCATTGTATTGTAGATACATATGTGCTGTAATGGTACCAGAGATGGGTGAATGTTAAATTATTCAACCTATCCCCATGTTGAGGTTGCATGATTGATGCTACTTTTTGGCACGTATATGCTAAATCCAGGAATCAGCCACACTGGGACTTCACTGCAAGAACGATCTGCTGTAAAAGATGTTTCTTTTCAGATGCAGTGGGTCATATACTAGCAATGGACAAATCTACTGAAGTCTCGATGATCGGTTCTGGTAAACAATTCTAAGTTCAAGTGCTTATCCCTAGTTTTTGAGTGCCCTCAGCACAACTTTGACTTCTCCTTGCTGGTGATTCTTAGACTGATCCTTGGTTTTTTTAACCTTTACTTGTGCTGTGGCTGCCTCCCAACATCTGGTCTTTTGAACTACTTCATGCTGACAGAGAGCTATGTGTTGATTACAACTCAAGCCCATTTAGGGGATTGTGATCTCTCTCTCTTTATCCTGTCTCTCAAAGGTACCTCATCCTCCTGTTTAACAAGAAACCACCATCATCCATATTCATTAACTCTCTCCAAACACACACACACCAATTGTGGACACATTACTTATTGTTTATTTATTACCCCTGATTCTGCCGGCATGGCAGAAAAATTTGGGACAAGCAGGGGAGTGGCAGTTGAATCTTCTGTTTTGTAATGGGTACTTTTTCAAATAACTTGGCAGGAATCAGCTTTGCTTGAGCTGGCCTGGCCAGTCAGAAGGTAATATTTAGGAGAGGCTCAAGGCCAGCCATCACTACCATGGTAATTTTGAAAATGAATCTCAGACCATTTCAGTATGTAGGCACAAGACAGTGAGTTAAGACTATAAAAGCAGCTGTGACAGACTTTGTTAGTTAAGGGACATAGAATCCAAGTCACTGCTGCATAAGCAGGTTCAAATCTATTAACTTCAGTGTTTTTGAGCCACCTTCTGCCATTGACAAATGTGACACATTATCAATCCTATATATACATGTTTTAGTCAGTACAGTATAACCTAAATATTATTTAGGGCTCATTCTTGCAGTCTTTACTTAAGCAGAATTCCCACTGAGTGTAAAATTGCATGATACAAATACTAAGCAATTAAGAAAAAGTTTCTTACGGGTATTGTTTGAATGTTTAATTATTTTAAAACTATATTAAGGAGTAGGGTAGGTGGAGAAAGATAGAAATGATGGTTTCTTTAAAACCTCCAACCAATTATAAAAATATGCAATACATATTTTGAGTTTTCTGGCCTAAATTTCCAAAGTACATCAAACTTTTGTGATTTTGAGAGCCTCAAATTTTTGTGCCCAAATTTAGACTCCTTAAAGGGTTCTCATTTTCAGAAATGGCTTCTGAAAGTCAGACCTCTTGAAGATGTCCCAACTGGGCCACCCAAAACCACTAGTTGCTTTTGAAAATGTAGGCCTCTGATTTTATTTTTGTTGTGGTGAAAATCTTGAGATGCTTGGGCCAAATGGGTCAGTCTGGCTGGGCCTGCGCCGAGACTTGTGTATCATTTCATTATATATAGATTGCTGGCAGAATATAACACAACACAAAAGTGAATGCACTGAATATTAAATAAAGAGAAGTGGGCAGATATTTTTTCTTACATTTCCTACCTTATTCCTGGTTTGCTGCAGAGGTGCCCCAAATTCTATACTGTACAAATATTTTTAACACAAATAAAACACTAAAAATTGATTGGTTTTTTTGGTGTAGAAAATTCTTTCTATTGTTACACTGGACACCAGTTTCATTTCATTACCACATCCCCTGCTGCATTCACAGCAAAGTCCCATATCTCCTTAACAAAAAGTAAATAGGACCCCCCCTCCCAAAAAAAAAAAAAAAAGAGAAACATATAATTGTTGCTTGAAAATTCTGTCTGGGCTAGAAATAGAAAGCTACTGAAGAATTTAACCAATTTATATATCTGGCTAGTGCCAGAAAAATGTGTATCACTTATCCAACCTGTATGGGAACCCCAGAATGAAAAAGCTGGATGTTCGGTATCTTAACTTATCACCTGAAAGAGACTGACTGGGGTTTTGTACCATTTTCTGCTCATCAGCATTCAGAAACATTGCATGAGAGAGGAAAAAATACAAAAACAGAAGGAAGAGAGATAAAAGGAGAGAGAGAGCTGAAAAAAGATAAATGACTGTGCTGTCAGTGCAGTATAATGAAAATGAAATCAGTTGAAGGCAATGCCCAATTGCCCAGTGCGGATAGCCCCAGACAGTGTTTTCAATAAAAATATATTTCTTATTTCCTTTCTTTACTAATGTAAAGATAAATGACTTTGTTGTAAGTGTACTGCAATGGAAATACCAGCCCGGATCCCACAAATTTTAAGTGTGTCTGTAACTTTACTCATGTGAAGATCCCCATTGGCTTTGATGGCTTTATCTACAATGGAAAAAATGACTGTTAGACAATGTGCTAACTAACATTTTATACTTACGTAGAAAGTAGTTGTGCCTTTAGTGTGGACCAATGCAGTCATATTTAAACATCAAGGAGTCTGGTGGCACCTTAAAGACTAACAGATTTATTTGAGCATAAGCTTTCGTGGGTGAAGAAGTGGGGTTTTTACCCGTGAAAGCTTATGGTCAAATAAATCTGTTAGTCTTTAGGGTGCCACCGGACTCCTTATTGTTTTTGTGGATACAGACTAACACGGCTACCCCCTGATATTTAAACATGTTAGCTGCTCACAGCTACCCTGGCAAAAGGAGTCAGGCAAACATGTCTTAAAATGAAATTTTAAAAGTGATACAGTTTCTGATTTTCTAGGGGTAGCCATGACCTACTGACATCATGTCGGAGGGGAGGGATAGCTCAGTGGTTTGAGCATTGGTCTGCTAAAGCCAGGGTTGTGGATTCAATCCTTGAGGGGGCCATTTGGGATCTGGGGCAAAAATTGGGGATTGGTCCTGCTTTGAGCAGCAGGTTGGACTAGATGACCTCCTGAGGTCTCTTCCAACCCTGATATTCTATGATGTGTTTGGAAATGGAACTCTCTTCATCCTCACTAAGGGCAAAATTTTGTTTAGTATCATGTTAGTTACAATGCTTTAGCTAACAAATTTTCTAAGATATGTATTTTCCTAAAAGAGGAAGGCCTTAACGGGACTATCCATATGAATAAAGTTACATATGTGCTTAAGCATTTACAGGATCATGAGCAAAATTTGTAACAGACATTGCACAATGATTTAAAATCATAGGAAAGGAAATTTGTCTTGAAAATATATCTATCATCAATAACAGCATAGATTACCAAAGCAAAAATAATAAAAATCTAATTTACATTTCACTGAAATTTTCAGTTTTGTTTATAGTCCAGTTCTAATCAGTTTCATATTCAGTTTCTCTTAGCCCAGTGCTGCAATGTTTGGGTGTCAAATACAACAGGGAAGTGTGTATTTCTTTAAAAATCTATTTGTAGTAGAATAAAAAAAACAAAACAAAGAAACAACGACAACAGTAAAAACATACTATTTCTAATGGACTTAGACTTTTGTAAAAGTTTGTTTTTAAAAACTTAAATGTTGGATCAGTTTGACCTGACAGTGTCCCTCTAAGGAATTTAGCCTAGAACAACAATAAACTGTTTACAAACCAGTATTTTCTTTCATGTTAACTTCTTAAAGCTGCTGACTTGGTGCAATCACAGCAGCTATTTGCAATTAAAAATATCCCTGATCACCTAGTTAAACCGTAGCTATGGATGGTATTTTATAATTGCTATGGTGTTGGGCTGTTAGCTATTCACAGTAGCTCAGATACAAGTAGAAAAAGCCATCCAGTCACACATTACAGCCAGAAAGATACACACTTTGGATATATTTCCTTTTTCTTCATCTTGGTTTAATTATATGTGTAAAAATAATTTCTCCTGGCACCTGCGAGTGTACAGGGGGCTTCTGTATCAGAACACCTGTACTTTTCAGGACCAGTTTCAAATGTAGAAAAGTACTAGAGGTGTTGTCTATTTTTAATATACTCCAGCCCTCAGTAGTTTTAAGTTTCTGTTTGTTCCCTCTATTCTGTGTCTTTGAGCTGTGGGAGAAGAAGTGAATGATGGGTAACATAACTTTCATTTGCTATGATCATTGGTTTTAAGATGCTTTGAATTAGATATTCAGAAATGGCATCACTTTTAAAATTTCATCTTAGATATATTTGAATATGTCTTTTCAAAGTAGGTTAATAGTCTTTATAAATGAGGTTCTGTTTGAAGCTCTTTGGCTCAGTATGAACTATGGAAGGCACTATACAAATTTGAAACAGAATTCTTTCATTTTCTGGGTCACCCATCTTATTGCACCTTGAGTGTCAGTCATCTACAGCTGTGGGAGAGCAAAACCATCTTTAAGCAAAATCATTTTAAAAGCAATAACATGAATTTTTTTTTAAAAAAACCCATGTTGTATTCTTTCTTGTTGGCTTTTTCATCTGTGGTTTGATTTTTAATATTCACTGGGGGTTTCTGCCCACTACTACAGGAAAAAATGTGTCTTGAAGTCAGAGAGAATCTCAAAATGCTGCCTCCTTTAATCATACTGAAATCATATGACACAACTCAGGCAATTGCTTTGAAAGTCTTCTGTTTGTGTCTGTAGTGCTTGTTTAGGTGAGTGGTCTAATTACTCGATCCATTGGTCTGATTCCTGAGCCCCCAGTGACATAAGATTTAGTGTTTGTGTCATAAAATACCTGCTCTAGTCATGAGAACATTTCAACTTTTACAAGCTCAGAAGGCCTGCTACTAAGCTCGGTACACCATTTGTACTTGATATCTTCCTAGAGCCTTAAGAAAGTCTGCTACTTTAGGCTAGTAGTCTGACAAACTTAGTCTCAATTTCAACCATAATAACGAAGCAGATATATATATATAAAGTTTTCCAGAGTCACTCCTTTGGGTCCTGCTCATACATGCTTTGCAGAATCTTCAGGTGGCTCATAGAAATTGAGTTATAGGGGCATACAGGTGCCTTTGCAGCCGCTTTATTCAGCATCTCTGGTATGCAGTCATCAAAAGAAAACGATGAGAAGAATCAACAGTGTAGTGAAGGTGCTGGCTGTCAGTCTGCGATATAGTCCTCATAGGACTGAGTTTCATCCCCAATAGCATGGGGTGTAAACTGAATCCCTGCATGCCATCACAGACATTTCTGGTCCTGGGAAAGAGAAATCATTTTCAGGGACTCTGCTGCTAATGACACTGCTTGGAAGTATGTTGTGAGTCAGTGCTTTCTCCAGTTTGCTGGCCATGCTCCCCTTCCTCGGCCATTGCTGTCCACTTTTCAGACTACATTGGCCATATTTAGATGCCTGCTATAGAAAGATCTGTGAATGTCCTGTGTGTCCCTCATCTCCTTTTGGGTGCACTTTCTGCACTGAGGACCTCCACTCTGGTAAAACCAGAAGCTGTCCTGAATGAAGCTAGCACTGTTGCAAACCATCAATGATCTACTGACCCTTCTTTTTCCATTAGTAAACTAACTGGGAAGTGATCAAACCCAGCTGTAAAAGTAATAAGAAGTGTTTGAATTTGTAAGTGGAATGTGTGGAGACACTGGTAATAACAACAGCAAGTTGCTAATGGTATTTATCAGTCTCTGAAACAGATTCTATCATGATCAGTGGAACTGGAGTCAGAGGGCCCATGTTCCTTGAAAGAACTGTTATTCAGAAAAACAGGGAATATGGGGTGTCAGGCTGGAAGCAATTCAGCCACATTGACAGAGCAGTGCACAGGGTTTAATAAAGTTTCACTTGTTCAATTTAACCTGCATTCAGCATCACTCTTTGCAAATGAAACATGGTGGCAGTGTGTGACCTGTGAGCTCGTGGCAGTGCAGCAGCTGGCTAATGGAACTCATTCGGAAGCCTCTCGGATTCCTGGATTTGCAGACACAAACCTAGCCCAGTGATGGACCCACTGGAAGGAGGAGTCCAAGCTGAACACAGACCTGGCCATGCAGGGGGGTGACCACAGCTGGAAAGTAAAACCATTATTTTACCTTTATGGGGAACAAGGCAATCTGTACCTCTCTGAAGTTTGCCACTTCCTCAAGCCTAGGAGCCTTGGGGACTTATTGCTCCCCAAAGCAGAATTAAACTGGCGTGAGATATGTTTTTTCACTAGAGACCAGTCCAGAGGAGAGGGGATAGACTTCTATGTTACTGCCTTATGCACAATGGCTGCTACATGCAATTTTGGGGTCACTACCCGTGGGAAGGGCTGCTCTGGGAAGGCAGTCTCACATTAGACACCTGCTTAGTCATAGAGCATGCAGCAAAAACCTCAAGAGACAGGATGAAAGCTCTGCAAGGCACAATACCCTCAGAAGTACATGCAGTGAGACAACAGCAGTGGATGCATTTACTGTGGGAGATGGCATGAGCTAGCAAAGCAGAAATTTCCTGCATGAGGACAGCATTGCAAGGAATGTGGCAAAAAGCTGAGGAACATCTCAGAAAGATTCTGTTGGATTTGTACAAGAGGAGGCACGTCACATCAGATAGCAGTGATGACATCATGACTGTCTCCTAGGGTTCAGGCTGCTGGGACAAGAAACCAACAAGGGATAATGCCAACCTCCTGTGCATGCAACAAGGTTAATAGGGAAATGTGCCCTGTGTGATTTCAGCTGGATAGTGGGGCTTCCTGCAGCGTGATTCCTCAGGGTGAATTGGACTCGATCACACCCATTACAGACATCAGGCGCACTCAAATAATGTACAATATGAGCATGATGCAGCTTGTAGGAAAATGTGACCTCATTGTAACTGATCTGAAAAATAACAGATGGCACCAACTGAAGCTTGTGGTGGTGAATAGTAAGTACCACAGGCCCCTTTTGGAGAATACAGCCCTAAACTATGGATCTTACCAGGGTGCAGTGTCAGAATGTTATAGCTGCAGAGCAAGAAGCAAAAGGGGGAGTTCCAAAGACAATGCAGACAATTTTAAAATATGTTTTCAAAGGCAATGGGTGCCTGGAAAGAAAACTGCAACTGGGAGTAGATCCCATTATCCAACTTGTGTGCTTATAAAGAAGGAAAATTCCAGTGTCACTACTTAATCTAGTACATAAGGAGCTTGAAAGTCTACAGAGTAGGGGTATCATAACACAGAGAGAAGAACCTGGGTAGGAAGCGTGGTGGTAGTAAGGAAGCCATCAGGCAAATTACGCATCTGCATAGATCCAAAGGCACTGAACCAGGCATTGAAAAGATGGCACTCTCCACCGTCCACAATTCATGACATCTTGCCAGAACTTTCCAAAGCCAGAACTTTTATGGTCTGTGATGGAGGGATGGTTTTGACACACAAACCTCGCATATACAGTATGCCAACAACCTTTGCAACACCATTTGGTTACTACAGATGATTTCTCCGGCCAATGGGCATAAGCCCAGCACCAGAGACGTTCCAGAGAGGGCTCACCCAAGTGTTGGGAGGCTGCCCAGAGTGACAATAAGTGCAGGTGCTGTCATTATTGTAGGTGAAGGGAACAATGATACAGAAGCTGGACAAGTTTGTGACAGAAAACTACAAGCTTTCCTGAAGCAGTGCATGAACAAGAACATAAAACTGAACCTAAAAAAATGCAAATCAGACAGCAGAAGGACTGAAATCAGAGCCCAACAAAATCAAGGCAGTCAGAGATAAGCCAGCTCCAGTGGATGTGAAAGGGCTACAGCACTTCATGGGAATGATAAATGTTCTGTCCACACCTGGCTACAGTAGCAGAACCCATATGTTTGCTTATAAGGCAGGATGTTGAGTGGGACTGGTCAGGTCTGCAATAGCAAGCATTTGACACACTGAAACTAAAGATAATGGCTGCCCCTTTCCTGAAGTACTACCAGCCAGGAGAGCCACTGACATGCCAGTGTGATACATTGGAGGAAAGATTGGGAGTAGCTGTTTTGCAGAAGCAGACAGTTGTTTATGCCAGCAGAGTGCTGACAGAGACTGAACAGGAGTATGCCCAAATAGAATAATTGCTTCTGGCTGTGGTATTGGAGTAGAGCGATTCCAAGAATGTCTTAATGCCAACTGGCAAGGGGAGGCATAGAGGGGTTACAGAATCTCATGAGTCTGATGTGTACATTCTAGTTCATCAAAGAATGTCATGTGAGGTCTCAAATGAAAGCCAGTGTCATACTGGTCATCAATATCATTGTGAAATGTATGTATATGTACTATTCAAGAAGTTATGTATCTGTACCAGAAAGTTATATTCTTAAGCATGTAAGATAAAAACAGGCCATCAGAGGGTTACATGCCTTTGATAGGAGATAAGAAACATATCTCTCTTTGGGATGCACATTAAGCATTGCAAGCTAACATAATAGTTGTCAATTTACATACAAAAATCAAATGTTAACAAAGAGATGTGAAGTCAACAGGAAAGGAGCACACAGGACTAAACAAGCTGTTGGGATTTATATTACCTAGAGTAAAGACAGTGAATTTCAGGATTATTTCTGGCACAGAAGACTCCCGGGTATCCTGCACCTCGGAAGTAGACAGCACTTTTGCATTTGTAAAAGTGGGGTCTCACCCAGCCTTGGTTGAAAATGCTGCAGAGGGCTTTGAGTGACATAAACCTCTGTAGACTGGAAGTTAACCTGTTAATTAAGCATAGTCTCTAGAAAGCATGTTATGATTTGGTTTTACATATAATCATTTATTTCCAATCTCCTTACTCACAATCTCCTGAATCTCTAGTCTTTAAAAATAAACTTATTAATGTTTTTACAATAAATAGATCTCAGTGCTGTGGTGTTAAGCAAAGCGCGGATTGAGTTGAATCTTACAAGCTGTTGTGCACTTTCCTTTGGGAATAAGAGACCTGCTAATTCTGTGAGTGTCCAGTGGATAAGGGGCTGGACGCTGCAGAGAGCGCTCTGAGGACTTAAGGATTGGTGTGTGCCTATTGATACCTATACAGAGAGAGCAAGGCCTGCAGAGGCCTAGATGACAGTGCTGGTGTTGCCAGAGGCTAGTGAATTCAGGGAGCCTATCCACATCAGGTAGCGACAAAGCTGCTTTGCGCTTAGGGCAGATGGTGGTGAGGTGCCTCAGCACCTTGGGAAGCATCACATATGCACCCGTGGCCACCCAGTAACAGTGCAATCAGACAACAAACTCCGAGAGACAGTCATGGCAAAGTCCCTTCTTAGCACAGGAGGCACATCAACACACAGTGCAATCTCTTTGGAGCACTGTCAGGTAGAGCTCGGATATGGTCCAGGGCAATTACTGGTGTGAGCTGACACTCAGAGCAGGACATATATACTTAGTATCAGTGAGTTGGGGGAAGGGGATCAGGATATTGAATCCACTAACGTTAACTACAGGCAGTCAAGAGAGTGATACCAGAACACACAAGCCAAGTACTGGTAGGAGCAGAATCATATTTTCAAATTAAAGATGAGCTGAGTGTGCAGGATGAAATTATATTTTGAGGAGAGAGAGCTGTTGTCCTGCCTTGTTATATAAGGTTGTTGTCATGTAAAAAAATACGTACCTTATACCTGGGCATTGTCCGCTGGCCTAGACGGGCTCAAGAGTGTCGTTACTGGCTGGGAATAAATGAATACACCAATGTCAGGGGGGATGGGGACAGATGGTATCACCCAGGGGTGAGAGCCTGGGGCAGGCCAGTGGTAGAGGAGTCCAGGCCTTCCCTGCTTCACCAGGTTTTAACCCAGGGCTTTGTGGCTGGCCAGTCGGCTATATGGCCAGGGGTGGGGCGGGGGGTGCGGGCACCACCACATCTGCTTCCGGGGCCACTTCCTACCACGGCCTCTGCCTCTTCAAAGCCACTGCATGGTCTGCTTACTGCCTCCCAAGGTGTGCTGTGCCACACAGTGATCTGGAGGCTTGATTCCTTCAATCGCGGCCCTCCATTCCTGGTCTCCATGGGGGCCTCTGGCAGCAGCAGGGCCAGGTGGTTTGGGGCTCCTGCTGCCTCTCTGCAGGAGCTAGCAGTCTAGGGCTTCTCCATCCACCTTGACAGAGGAGGGCGGCTCCATGTGAGCATGCTCAGCTGGTGCAGCTGGGCGGGGCCCTATGGGACCAGAGCTGCTCCTTGATTCTTAACACTTGATTCCCCAGTTTGGGGCTTAAACACTCCATCAAAACGACTCCACTCCTCGATAGAAGGGGGGACACTTGGCAGGCATGTGTGATAACCGCCAGCAGAAAGAGACTATCTTACCACACAAGCTGTTCACCTGAACATCAGAAAAGGTTGGAGTGGTCTTATTTACCATACATGAAAAGCAGTACTTGATGACAGTTGACTAATACTCAATTTTTTGGGAGGTCAGTGTCATGTCTGAGGCAAGAAACAAGTCAGTGATTGGCAAACTTTGCGAGATATGGCATTCTGGACACCATATTCACTGACAACAGACCCCTATATGCCTTGAGACAATTGAAGGAAGTTTGACCACCACAGCTCCCCCTTAGCATAAACACAGAGTAATGGTAAGATGGAATCAGTTGTGAAAACAAGTAAAAGATTGTTACACAAGACTATTTCTTCTGGTTCAGGTCCTGTGTTAGCATGTTTGGCACATAGAAATACCCCATCATAGGGGTGCCAAAACGGTCCAGTGCAAGCACTGATCAGATGAAGGACCAAAACCCTGCTATCAGTAAGGGGAGACCTGTTGCAACCGGAAGAATGGAGACATGGCTGAGGTGAGGTGGCCAGCAATTACAGAAAGCAGGCACTGGAGTACGACAGGTCAGCGAAGCCCCTGGAGACAGATGCTCCTTTGAGGATCCAGCCAAGAGACAGACACCAGAGGAGTAGACTAAAGGAATCATGAGGGGTGCAGTGGTATCTAAGTCATATAAGGTGACTATCCAAAGGAACAGGAGACACTTATGTGTCAGCAGACACAACACCCAGAGAGAACCTATGGAGATTGTCACAGAATGGAGAGCCAGAGAACCATTTGGAGACCAACCCCACAGGGAGGGAGGAAGGACACTCCACAGAGAGATAGTTTTCTTGATTCTGAGACAGTTCGCAGGGAGACAGAGAGGTTGCCCCTGGTGTGGTCACCTGTTGAGGAGACCAAACTATTTCAAAGACTGTGTAAGCAGCTGAATCTCTGGTAAAGACAAGATGCCAACTCAGCTATGTACTACTGACCTTTGGCCAAAGAGTCACAGGGTGGTGGTCTGCGTGTCAATGATTTGTTTAGAATGTTTATATTAACATTTCATGTTAAAATGTTTGTAAATGGGGAAGATGTAGCATGATCAGTGGAACTGGAGTCAGAGGGCCCATGTTCCCCGGTGGGACTGTTATTGATAGGACAACAGGAAAACAGGAAATGTGGGGAGTTATTTTGGAAGCAACTCAACCAAATGGACAGAGCAGTTGTCATAAATATAAAGGGAAGGGTACCCACCTTTCTGTATACAGTGCTATAAAATCCCTCCTGGCCAGAGGAAACATCCTGTTACCTGTAAAGGGTTAAGAAGCTCAGCTAACCTGGCTGGCACCTGACCCAAAGGTCCAGTAAGGGAACAAAATACTTTCAAATCTTGGGGTGGGGTGGGGCGGGGAAAGGCTTTTGTTTATGCTCTTTGTTTACGTGGTTGTTCTCTCTTGGGACTGAGAGAGGCCAGACAGAAATCCATCTTCTCCAACCCATCCTAATCCAAGTTTCCAATATTGCAACCAGTATAGGTAAGCCAGGCAAGGCAGATTAGTTTATCTTTTGTTTTATGTGAATTTTCCCTGTGTTAAGAGGGAGGTTTATTCCTGTTTTCTGTAACTTTAAGGTTTTGCCCAGAGGGGGATCCTCTGTTTTGAATCTGAATACTCTGGAATGTATTTTCCATCCTGATTTTACAGAGGTGATTCTTTTACCTTTTCTTTAATTAAAATTCTTCTTTTAAGAACCTGATGGATTTTTCATTGTTTCTCCCTTTCAGGCTGCGGAATGCACCCGCCACCTTTCAAAAACTTGTAGATGGTCTTCTAGCAGGGTTGGGAGAATATGTAGTCGCCTACCTTGATGATGTGGCCAATATACTGTTCAAGGACAAGGCAAAGTTTGTACGTTGGGGAAGTTTTTAACCTAAGCTGGTAAGAATAAGCTTAGGGGGTCTTTCATGCGGGTCCCCACATCTGTACCCTAGAGTTCAGAGCGGGGCAGTGCACAGGGTTTCATAAAGTTCCACTTGTTCCACTTATTTGGCATTCAGCTTCACTCTTTGCACACCCTTCAGATGAACACCACAACTCCCTGGTTTGCATAATCCTTAAGGACAGTGATGATGGGGTTGACTGATTCTTAAAACTGCGATGCTATCAATTGTGATCTTTTATTTAAAAAGAGTCAGCACAGTGACTTTCAAAGGAAGCTAGCAGCAGCGTGTGTCTCGGGATTTCTTATTTGCGCCCTCTTGGCTTTTCTCGCCTCTCCCTAGGACCTATCTAGCAGGAGACTGTGGCTTTGAAGGTCCTGATTGGAAAACAGTGTTAGGCCTTCTAGAGGAAGGCCTGGGAGAACTGGGAAGTGATAGCAGCAGAATGGCAAGTCCTAGGACAATAATATACACAAATGGATTTTTTGAGCTTCTGACAACAGTTTCCTTTGCTTCACAGACTGATCTGATGGTTCTCAACTGATTATTGATTTTGACTTTCTCTGATTAGCTGCCTCCAGCTGCCACCTCCTTTTATAACCTTCCCCATATCCTTATGATATAAATGGCAATTTGACTCAGAGTTCCATTTTCAAAAGGGAGGCCTCCTGTTTCCTCCTGTTTGCTGTGCCAAATCATCAGAACATAGTCCAGTTTTCCACCTTGTCCAATATCCTATCTCCATCAACAGCCAGTACTAGATGCTTCAGAGAAAGGGGCAACAAAACATGTAGTGGACAGTTATGGAATAACATGCCCATAGGGAAAGGTTCTTGCTAGCTTTCTCGTTTAGAGCCCTGAACCATGAAGGGTTTATACCCCTTCCAATCTATTTGCCTTTTGTTGGTGTTAATCCTTATTAATCTAAGTGACTGTTGTTGTTTCTTGTGTATAAATGGTCAGTACTTGTCTCTCCCCCAACCTGATTTGTGAGTAGCAAATGGTGCTAATCATCAGCTTGTATCGATAATTCATTCTGTGAGCCCAAAAGTAGTGTGAGCATAGGTGCTGGGATGAGGGGTGCTCCACACAACCTGGCTTGAAGTGGTGTCCATCCTATAGAGCAGTGTTTCCCAAACTTGGGACGCCGCTTGTGAAGGGAAAGCCCCTTGCGGGCTCGGCTGGTTTGTTTACCTGCCGCGTCCGCAGGTTCGGCCAATCGTGGCTCCCACTGTCCGCGGTTCGCTGTGCCCGGCCAATGGGGGCTGTGGGAAGTGGTGGGGACCGAGGGACGTCCCTCGGCCCCCCCCCACTTCCTACAGCCCCCATTGGCCTGGAGCAGTGAACCGTGGCCACTGGGAGCTGTGATTGGCCGAACCTGCGGACATGGCAGGTAAACCACTTTCCCTGCACAAGTGGCGTCCCGAGTTTAGGAAACACTGCTAAAGAGGGTTTACAATTTGGTGCAATGACTCTCAGCACCCCCACTATAAAAATTGTTCCAGCACCCCTGGGTGTGAGGGAAAATTGCGCTTGTCCTTTAAAAAGTTTGTCCCATAATATGCAGTTTGGGCATGTCTCATGAAAGACAATGTTATCTTAGGCTATAAGAAAGTGCTAAAAAGAAAGACTAATAAAGCTGTTACATTGACAGTGCAAATAGCAAAGAATGTTAGCATGAAGCTAAGTAAGGGAACAGCTTTGGTCTTTTTTCATCAGTTTAGAAAAGGGAAGGACTGCTCAGACAACTTCAATCTGCTCCAGTGTCAATGAAAGAATACTTCTGTGAAGTCTACAGCGTGTTGCACTAGGGAGTGAAGCAACTGCTGTGGCAAATTGATGCAAGACTTGCTTCTGTTTACTTGGCTATTTCACCATTCAGTGTCTACCCCTCAGCACACTTTCAGTGTTGCTGGTGGTATGAAGTGCTACCGCAACACAGAGTTTGCAAATGCCAAGATTAGGAGTCAGTCTCTTATTTTCATTTTCCCATTATTTGTTGGACCCTTGTTGTGTCTTGTCATAATTAACTTTTGGGGCAGGGGTGTTTCAATTAGCTCAATCTGCTCTTTAGTACAATGGGTCTTAATCTTCTCTTTAGCCTCTAGAAACTGACGCAGTGTGTGTACATAAACAATAATAAGGATGAGGCTGACTGGGAAGTCAGTATGAATAGAGAAATTAACTCACAGGGCATGGATTACTTTCTTTCTCTTGTGAAAAATCTGTTGGTGACACATGTCAGATTTGCTTTCTGCCAGCTGGCTGGCTAGCTGTCCAAATGTGAACCACAAGACCTTATGTTCATCTGTGTTTGTGCTACAGCTGATCAAAATGTGCTAGTGATTCAGGATCCAGTCTTCCCTTTAGGTATGGGGAAGATATCACTGAATAACTAAGAGTTTTTCTGATAGGAAATGTATCTCAGGTAGGGAGATGTTAATATGGGGGATGTAATTTTAAATGGCAAAATGTGCACAAAGTAGTTTCCGCAATCATAAACAGCTTAGAATTTCATATATTGGAAGGGATTTGATTAATAACCCTGCAGTTAAACAGGAAGCATATAGTATTTTCATTTTAAATTAAACAATTCACATTTTGTTATATTAATATGTGGTGTGTAGATTAAATCCAACGTGTCTCAGAGGCTTGCTTTTCATCTTTGTCAAAGTTTGTGTATGTCAGGGTGTTTGGATTTTTCTGTTTCTTCCCTCTTGAGCAGCGGAAAGCCTCTGTTTGCCAGTTTAAATTCCTTCTGTATGTATAGTCTGCCACCTCTCATCTGCATCTCTGTTAGCTGCTGGTTAGTCACTTAATCACTTTGATCCTTGGTTGAGGCCTTGATCTTTTTCAAAAGGGAGTCCTGAGATATGAATAGCGCTCTAATTGATTCGGGCCTTCTATTTTCTCCTCTTATTTATAATGTTAGAATCTTAATTTGGCTTTGTGAAGGTTTATCTCTTCTCTTCTCTTCATATTTTTACACTCTGGCAGCTGGCTCCAGAAGTCAGATGGAGAGATTATTGAAAGAGGCCAACCCTTTACCAGTTCACCTTCTTTTATTGAAGTACTTGGTATGGTCATGATTTTATAGTTCGTTAAGCATGCGTAAGCTTCTGTGTCTGAGCACATACCATTTTTGGTGTTTTCATTCTTTTCTATAGTTTTGGAGAATTTTTGATCATTCTAAATATAAGATTTTTAAATATTTGTCCAGTGTTGCAGGCTGTTAATTTAACAGAGGGTATTTTACCCCTTCTCATGGATTTTTATAGAAGCCTGTGTGGAAAGTTTGATTTCTAGTTTCGCGATTGCATGGTTTATGGATTTTCCAGGCCAATCTGCGTGTTTTTTACTCTGACATGTTTTTAGCCTCAAGGAACTTGCCCCCTTTGGTCCATTAATATTGTTGCTGTACTCATAGATGTAACACTGCTTTATTTCTGCGCTGGATGTCATACCACTGGCGGAGCACAAAATTTGCCAGGCACACTTTTTCCTCCCCTAAGGGCTGCATCCAGCTTTTTTCAAACATATTGTGGATGTGATCAAACACAGTGCGAAGCACCTCCTATAAAGTGCTGAGCTTTCTCAACTCCCATTGAGCTCAGTGGGATTTTTAAGTGCACTCAGCACCTTACAGTATCCGGCCTCATTGTGACTACATCTTGTAAATAGTTTTCTACTAAGTTCTCATTTAACTTACAAAATACTTTCTTGTGATTCTTTCCCAGCTCTACCCAATTATAAGCTCCACACGAGGAAAATAGTTTTATTTACAGATGCTCCATACTTCTTCTTTGCTTTCCTTAGGTTTATGGTTTGTGTCATATAATCTCTTTATTTGCCACAGATTTTCTATCCAGGTCAAAATCTTCCCCTGCAAACACTAGATGAATGTGAAAGAAATCCCCACCAACCTTTTTTCTAGGTATGACCCGTGAAAGTGAAACAATAGATACTGATCAATATTGGCATGTCTCTGCAATCATCTTCCCTGGACTGTACTGTAAAATCTTCCCCTTCACTCCCTTATTTTTTGTTGCTCTCTGAGCAAGCAGCTTATTTTAACGACCTCTCTCAGCTTTGTGTCAGGGTCACACTAGAAGCACTCTGGGTGTCTCTGGTGCTTCCTTATTGCCTTCTCTGTTTTTGTCATGTTTCTGGCTTTGTCTGAACCAGTGTGTGAGTCCTAAAAAAGAAAAACGTACTGGACTGCAGTTCTGGTACTGTCATTCATAAGTGATAGTACTGAAAGTACAAGAATGAGCTCTATTCTGCTCTTCCATACACACACAACTCCAGCAAAACAATACCCAGCCCCTGGGTGTGCAGTCAGACACCAGTGAAATCCCTCTACCCCCAGACTTCAGCTCCTGACCAACCTTGCATGTTGCCTGTGTTTTGGGCGGTGGCTCCTATTGCTTCAGCTGTCTTACTCCAAAAGGAACTTAACTGCTTCTGACACTTATCCTGAGTGAAGAGCAGCTGTTATGCCTACCAGCTTTAATGAGGTTTCACCCAGTGTCTAGCAGAATAGTGCTTTCTTGCTATATATTTTCTTGTTCTGACATTGCTATGAACATCTTGCTGGTGATTATACCAGGTCATTAAAAACTTATAGGTTCCAGGTAGCTGTTTTTAAACTTTAATTCTAATCAAATATTGCTAGCTGAAAGTCTTAGAAAAGTTCAGGTGCACTGTTGTGTGTGACTGCTAAGAATTCTGCTGAAAGCAGTCTTCTCCATACAGTGATGAGAAGTGCCCTTGATATTCATATATTTCATTATCCATGCAATCTCTTTGGGGGATCATCCAAGATGAATAATGAACATGAGATTGAAATAGTGTAGTTATTTCTGTTTTCTTCCTGTTAGTGGATTTGAATCATAGTTCACTACAGCTACCTCACTTTCTTTCTTTCTTTCTTTCTTTCTTTCTTTCTTTCTTTCTTTCTTTCTTTCTTTCTTTCTTTCTTTCTTTCTTTCTTTCTTACTTTCTTTCTTTCTTTCGCACACTCAGTCACTCTTTTTCTCTTTCAAAGGCACACTCTAATTGTGGAATTTATCACACTTGCACACTTAGAACTTGTGGAATTATCTTGCACACAAGTGCAGAAATAGGTGTTGGTCTGTAAAGCTTTCCCATAGATGTAGGTTTGTAGGTAGTCTATTTAAATGGAGAATACAACATCAAAGCGTTATTTCTTTAAGATATACTGACCAGATTTAAAAATTCATTTGAGAGTTAAAGCTTTGTTTACAAAAGTGACCTGGGGGGCAGTGGGCAGAGAACTGTTGTATACAGACCTCCATCTAGTATATAAAACCTGTAAATATAAACATAAATTAATCTATATAACAGTAATAAAAACAGTAAATGAGACTATTAAAATTCCATCCTATACTTAAAAATATAAATGCAGCCAGTGGGCCAAATTAAGGTAAAATAGATCTCATATTAGCATGTAAGTCAGTGCTTTTGAATATTGAGACTCTGCCCTATAAATGTCTTTTCAGCTGAAATTGTGACTAACCATAAAAATATTATGAAGAAATATATATGAGAATATTTTCCCTCTTTAAAAAAAATCCTCTACTTCACTGTGAGACTAAGGCCCAGATTAGGTAAAGCATTTAAACTCATGCTTAATTTTAAGCATGTGCTTGCAGGTAAGCACATGCATAAGTGCTTTGTTCAACGGGGGTCCTAAACCATCCAGAATAAAACCTCAGTCCTGCAACTGATTGCTGAACCCATGCATGGTCAATGACAGGATTGGGGTCTAACACTAATAGACAGCTTTTAGAGGGGGGTTCACAAAAACCATACTCTTTGCTTGTTCTACTGGGTCGGTTGTAGGAACTAATTAGCAAACATTAATCCCATAGCAATTTTGGTGACATCAATTGATGCTGGTGTACAAAAAAAGATTTTTTGGCATGATCAAGCCCCAAAAGTTCTTTTTAAAAAGCCTTACAAGGCTACTGTTAAATTTGTTCAAAACATAGGAGGAAAAAGGAAACTTTATCCTGAACTGGATTTCTAAAGGACACATGTTGATGTCAAGGCATGTAATCCATATTTGCTAGACAGGCAGGTGGATAATCAAAAGATTTTATATTTTGTCACCAAGCCATTGTCTCAGTGTCCATCCTCTCTCTTGCTCCAATCATTTTTGACATTGCAAAGTAAATGCTAATGTAGTAAGTAACACAATGGTCCAACAAAATGTAAATGAGTGAGAGGGGAATTTAAAAACCCAACAAAATGAGTGTGTGTTGCTTGCTTCATGAAGAAAATCTTTCAAGGAAGATGTTATCACTGGAGTAGAATGATCTTTTAGTGAGAGAAGGGAATCAGTTGACCTCACTTCTATAAACCTGCCTGATAGACAAGGCCTCTTGTACTGCTGTGGCACATCAGTAATGAATTATAGAGCAGTGATGATTGTTACAAAATTACTGGATAAACTGCATGTCCCCAAAGCTGGGTAATAGGGCAGGCAGCAGTCCTCTTCAGATGAGGCTGGTTGCCAATCGCAGATCCATTCCAAGGTTCCAGTTCTCATGTTCAAAGCTGTCAATGAGCAAGGCCAAGGCCCAGCTACTTAGAAAACAGCACCTTCCTTCACATCACCTATAACAACACTGCAGTCAGTTGATGGTACAAAAGATGTGGGTCACCAGAGCTGGAGATACTTCTGGTGAAGCGTGCCTTGCCATGGGACTTGCTAACACAGGGAATCAGGTTGAATCACATCTTGCCTCATATGAGGCCTGATTTAAAGCCCATTGAAATCAAGGGGATTAGGTCGTTAGAGCCCAATGAGAGATCTGTGTGCACAATCCTTTCTTTAGTAAAAGCAGCAGTGAGCTTTATTCCCCTAGAGCAGTGTTTCTCGACTGGAGGGCTGTGATGCCTAGGAGGTCACAAAAGGCAACAGGGAAGTCACAAGGTGTTGAAAATGTTGTTATAATTCCAAAGTAGGGAGAATAAAAAGGTCTGGAATAACTTTGGGGTGTCCAAACCTTCAAAGTTTGTGAGGTCAAATGTAATAGTTGTAGGGATATTTATATTATATAGGCTTATTATTGTTATCATTGATACATTTTAAAATTATTACTTTTATAGTAAGTAGGAGGGGATCACAACATTTTTTGACTGCAAATAAAGGGTAGCCAACCTGACAAAGCTGAGAAGCACTGTCTTACAGAAACTTTGCTGTAAGGGAAGATGTGCTCTGTGGGATGAATCTACAAAGAAGGTGGAGCAGAGAATGCTATCTTCACAGAACCATGATCAATTTTAAGGTTGCCAATTTAGTTCCCAAATACCATATGGACAAGGCTCTGTACATATATAGGTTAGATAGATAAGGTAGAATGATCTGAAACTCTTCGGAGAGAGCTGGAGGAAGTGTAACTAAGGAGTTGCTCAGCATGAGAATAAGGTTTCTGATAAGTGCAGTTGCTGAAGCCTCTAAGAATAAGTAGAGCATACGAACCAGTGCCTCTCTGCCTCTCGCTGCAGCATCCTGGGTGCTGAGCAGTGCTGAGCTCCCTGACTTCTCATTGTGGAATCAGTGGGAACTGAGGGTGCTCAGCACCTTATGGGTTTGAACCGATATGGATCATCCAAAAGTAGCCTACGCCAAGCCTGTGATCTCTGGCTACATCTATACTGCAAAAGACCTTCTGGTGGTAGAGAGTCTCAGAGGCCAGATCAACTGACTCAGGCTTGTGGGGCTCGCGCTACAGGGCTAAAAATAACAGCGTAGACTTTCCCACTTTGGCTGGAGCCTGGGTCTCAGACCCTCTCACTGGGTCTCAGAATCCAGGCTCCAGCCCAAGTGGGGACATCTATTTTTAGCTCCGTAGCACAAACCCTGTGAGCCTGAGTCAGTTGACCCGGGCTCTGAGACTTGCTGCCATGTTTTTTTTTTATTTGCAGTGTATATGTATCCTCTACTGAAGATTAAAGTTCTCATCCCCCTGGTGAAGAGCTTGAGCCAGAATATGCCGAAGCTTGTCCTCCTATCTGCTCTCCGTCTCTCTCAGGTGAATTCCTAGTAGGGGAGGACGATGGGCAGCAGGACATTTGCAATTTCTACCTCCGATACTAGTGAGAGAGAAACTGGCCCAGTGTGCTTTATGTATAACTATTAATTCACAATTTTTTAAAACCATAAGTCTGAAATAATCTTAAAACAAGGACACATCTTTAAATTAACTGCTAACTTCATTTTTGATTAATAGTTTTTACCTGCTGTAGACAGGAAAATTTTCCCATAGTTCATAAACTGGCTTTGGTTAGATGTGATTTGATCTAAATTGCTTACACATTTCTTAGCATACATTACAACTGTCCCTTGTTATGGGAGACAGCTTTCATTTTACAATCACATTTATCTATCCCACAGACCGAGCTTTATGTATTTTTTTTAAATGACTGTGAATTATTTACATAAAAATGCTGAAATATTAAAATAGGCTACAGAAAATGTTATAGTATGTCAACCTTTATTTGACAAAGCACACATTTTTTAGTATAGCAAGTTCTCTTGATTAACTGTATAGAATAACCATTGACTATTTTCAGTAATTAAATGACATTTACCATGTAAACTGAAGGAATATTTTAGGTGGAGCTGGTAGTGTTCTTACAGTTAAGGTTGCCTGACTCTTCACATTAAAAGACCCTGTTTTCAGTGGTTTATAACTTTGCCAAACTTTAATCATCCAGGCTAAATTTTCCATGTTGGGTGTCTGCCTCAGGCTGAGTTTTTGGAAAGTTTTAGCTAAAATAGTTCAGGCATTTCTCAGAATGAGATAAGAGAAAAATACATTGATTTACCTATGTTAAAAAAAAATCTTACAATGGTTCTGTCAAGTAGTGCCTCCTTTCTTTCAATTTTCCAAGGTGGTAGCTGTAGTGTCAGGGGCTTTTTGGTATACTTGTGAAAACTTGTCCGAATTAAAAGCCTCCCAAAAAATCTCAGTTCACACAGGCTTAGTAGAGATTTGTTATTTTGGCAGCTAAGTTCTCTGAAGATTCCATTTTCACTGGATATGCTTGTGATGTTCCCCTGGTGTTATCTGCACCAGTGATCTGCTAGGTTACTCCAATCCTTGACTCTGGGAGCCAGCCTTACCCTGTTCTGCTCTGAGAATCCCCACTCCCGGGTTGTTCACTCACAGCCTCTAGCATGTAAGCTGCTCCCAGCTATGTGAGTGAGCACTTTTAGCCAGCCGCTGCTTGGATTGTGCAACCAAATGACATTAGCCACTATTTCCGGTCCCAGACACAACCCTAGGAACCTCTGTCTTGCAGGGTCCAGTTATGCCTGCTGGATGCTGCAAGCGTATATGAGTTTGTCAATTTAACAAAGAAATTGATGTGTACCAGGCTTGTTATCCCAAGGAGAGTCTCTGTAATGCTTCAAATCAAATGCACTGCTTCAGGTAGAATAAACAAGCAAATTTATTAACTAAAAAAGACAGGTTTTAAGTGAATATAAGTCAAAGCACAACAAGTCAGATTTGGTCAAACAAAATAAAAGCAAAACACATTCTAAGCTGATTTTAACACTTTCAGTGCCCTTACAAACTTAGATGCTTCTCACCACATGCTGGCTGGTTGCCCTTCTGCCAGGCTCTTCCCTTTGATCAACGCTTCTATTGCTTGGTGGTGGTGTCTGTAGATGTAGGCGGGAGAGAGGAAGAACATGGCAAATGTCTCTCCCTTTTATCATGTCCTTTCTTCCCTCTTTGCTTTGCCCCCCTTTCAGAGTTAGAAGAGCATTACCTCCTCATAGTCCCAAACTGACCAAAGGAACAGGGGCGGGGGGGGGGGGGGGAAGGGGTGACTCACTCGAGAGTCCAACAGATCCTTTGTTGCTGCGGAGGCCAGTGTCCTTTGTTCCTGTGAGGCTGGGCTGGGTTTGTCCCATACATGCCCTGATGAGGTGTGAACTGCCCCTCTGCTCCTGGAGAGTTATGCCTGGGCTTGTTTTAAGCCACGAGGACACATTTTCAACCTCAAAACTATATGCATGAAATTATAACCTATAACATTACTATAACAACAATGCTCAGTGCATCATGAGCCTTCTGAAGACACCCGACATAACAAACTTTGTATTGGATACAACACAATCATATTATAAGGATGAACATGGGGGTGCAGGGTGTTCCCCTGAGGCACAGAGTGTCACACCTCCCCCCTTATATTACAGTAGGAGGGTTAGTCACTGACTAGCTCGAAGGCAGTTTGTGTTATACTTCTCTTAGCATCCAGCCATCAAGGCCATGAGGCAGCGTGCCTCAGTTTCCCCTTTCACACACAGCAAACCAGGTTTGTTATGGTTTCTCTGCTGTGATAAGCTTTAATTCTGTTTACATATATTAACTGAAAAGTGGCATTATCATAAGGTTTAACATCGGTGTCAAAATTCTTATCCACCAAACTTAACATTAATACCAAAATTTTTATCACAAATGTGTGTTTACAAGTATCTTTATGATACCACTCCCTTTGTTCAGATAGTTTGGTTTGAGGTTGGTTTGTTCATTACTCATGGTGTTCTTTGACTCTCTCCCATATAATTGGTTATTGACTTTTCTTTTCCTCCAGTATTCTCCCTGTGTGGGCTCTTAATTTAATCATGTTTCTGGAGTTTTGGTGCCTCAGGGTCTGGCAAGATAGGTGTTTAGGGGGATCCTGCATCTCGGCTGGCCTTTGGGGGATCTGTGTCCCGACCCCAGGACTGTACATATGCAAAAAATCCAGTTCCCTTTTTGGGGTTACCCTGTGTTTCCTGCTCCCAGCACTGAGTCCTTCCCTGCCCCCTAGAGGGCTGTGATCTGTGCTATCTGGGTTAAGTGTATTTACCCTTTGACCAGGTGCACCTTTTCCCAGCAGCTTTCCCATACTGCTGTCTGTGTCTCACCAACCTGGGGGAAAACACCTCCCTCTCTGCCTGTTTGATCATTTGCATTCAAATAAACTACCACCTGGCAATTTCCTGGTCTCAACTCCTCTGCTGTCACAGGCGTCGGAGCTGCATCTTGATGTAAAGAGACACACTTGCTTTGCAAAAACGTTTCAGAAATAGCATCCTGAAAAACTGGGACTTGGATTGGGGCACCCTCTATCACCCACTTCTCTGTCACTTAGAAGTCATCTTTGTGATTGCTCCCCTCCAGGAAGTTGGTCACACAGTTCCCTCTCCAAACCTGGGTCATAGGCTGAGTGCCTGGGTGCACAGATGCTGACTGAGCCATTGTATCCTGGGCATCCTCTCCCAAATGACCAGTGAGGAGACATTCCTGTACCCCCACTATTCCTTCCCCAGTTTCCTCTTCTTGGCCCCCCTGTAAGACACATTCTTCTGTGCTCCCTAGGAAGGGGTCTGTCCCTTGTTCATCTGTAAAACTCTGCCAGCTAACAACTGGAACAATTTCCTTGGTCACTGACAACATCTCTCTTGCCCCTGTTCCTGAGAGTATGTTGCCTTCTGTGGGAAAGGAGCTAGTCTCAGCCCCTCCCATACTTGGATGCACACTGCTTCCCTGTGTTACAGAGTCACAGCAATCCTCACCCACCTCAGTGGTTTCTGAGATTCCCTACCCCTTCTCTGGGCTCTCCTCTGGGACACATTTCTCTATGCTCCCTAGAACCGGGTCTGTCTTTGGTTCAGCTGCAACTTGCTGGCAGCTAACAACCTGGACTGTTCTCTCCCTGGCAGGCATTACACCCCCATCCCTTCCTGATGTGGTGTTGCCTCCAGCTGCAGTGCAGGAGTTGGTCTCAACCACCCTCCTACCTGGAAGCATGTGGCTTCCCCTTGCTGCAGAATAATCAAGGAGACTTTCTCCCATTCTCTCAGCAGTTCCTGAGACCTTACCCTTTCCCTCAGGGGTTCCAGCATAACACTCCCTCCTGCTGCAGGCAAATACTTTAACCTGAACTACACGGAAAAAATCATTACCAAGGAGCAGGTCTACTAGGAGATGTTCCATTACCCCCACAGTCAAAACACTTTCCAAACCACATGGATTTTAGCTAGTGGTACGAGGAACCTGCTTTCACTCACCCCCACAATCTCTGCCATTTGGCTAGGCAACATACTGGTCTTTGGGACCACACTCTGCTTAACCAGAGAGAACTGGGCCCCTGTGTCCTTCTACCCCAAGTACTCCCTGCCATTAATTTCGACAACCTTAATATTCTCCCTGTCTGGTTCTGTAGAGGCTAATCTCACAAAATCAATATGATAGGTTTCAATTGCTTTTGGAGGTTTCTGCCTTGAGGAGAGCAGAACTAACATGAGCTATTGGTTGCCTGCTTCCTCCCAGCACGGGGCATTTATTCCTCAGGTGATCAGTGGAATTACACTGATAGCACCTTTTGGGATCTTCCGCTTTGACAGGAGATTTGGGATAGGAGTTACCAGTAGAGGGATGTTTTTGGGTAGGAGAATGTTTAGGCTCCCAACCCCTCTTCTTTCTTCCCAGGGGCAAAATAGGATCATCCCGTCCCACCAGTTTTAAACCCCTCTTTCTCTGGCCTGCCCTCAATAGACATTTGAGTCTGTTCAAAGGCATCAGCTAAAAAAGCCATCTCATCCACAGTCTTTACATTTTTATCCCAGAGACTTTACTTTGGCCTTACCTATGCTCAAGAAATGCTCTTGAGCAACAAGATCAAGCATTCCTTCAAAACTTGCCACCTCTTTACCCCTCACCCATTTCCCCAACAAATCTTTCATTTTGTTTACATATTCCCCATTACTCATCCCAATATCCCTTTTAAGATTCCTAAATTTAATTCTATATGTTTCGGGGGTAATCTGAAAACTTCACAAAACAGTATGTTTAAATTTACAGTAGTCAAAAGCATCTTCAATAGGCATTCCATTGAATCCAGTTTGAGCTTTACCAGTTAATTTTGCAATCAGGCTAGGAACTCTCTTATCATCAGGGATTTCATGTATTACACACAGCCTTTCAAAGGTAGTCAGATATTCAGCAATATCATCCTCCTCACTGTATGCAGGACATAAGTGTTCCCACTTGTGGATTTTTGGAGTGATGGTAGTCCTTGGGGTCGAAGGCCTCTGATTCTACTTCTCTAGCAGGTCCAGCTGGTGTTTTCTCTCCCTATCTCTTTCTTCTCCCTCTCTCTTTCTCTTTCTTCCATAGCCCTTCTGTGTGCAGCCTCCTCTCTGTCTGCCTCCCTGGCTGCCTCAGCCTCCGTAGTTTCCCTGGCCGCAGCTGCTTCTTTGAGCCTCACAGAGCCCTTCTTGACCTGCTGCTCACAAACCGGGAAGAATTAGTAGGGGAAGCAAAAGTGGATGGGAACCTGGGAGGCAGTGACCATGAGATGGTCGAGTTCAGGATCCTGACACAGGGAAGAAAGGAGAGCAGCAGAATACGGACTCTGGACTTCAGAAAAGCAGACTTTGACTCCTTCAGGGAACTGATGGGCAGGATCCCCTGGGAGAATAACATGAGGGGGAAAGGAGTCCAGGAGAGCTGCCTGTATTTTAAAGAATCCTTATTGAGGTTACAGAGACAAACCATCCCGATAGTAAATACGGCAGGCGACCAGCTTGGCTTAACAGTGAAATCCTTGCTGATCTTAAACCCAAAAAAGAAGCTTACAAGAAGTGGAAGATTGGACAAATGACCAGGGAAGAGTATAAAAATATTGCTCGGGCATGCAGGAGTGAAATCAGGAAGGCCAAATCACACTTGGAGTTGCAGCTAGCAAGAGATGTTAAGAGTAATAAGAAGGGTTTCTTCAGGTATGTTAGCAACAAGAAGAAAGTCAAGGAAAGTGTGGGCCCCTTACTGAATGAGGGAGGCAACCTAGTGACAGAGGATGTGGAAAAAGCTAATGTACTCAATGCTTTTTTTGCCTCTGTTTTCTCAAACAAGGTCAGCTCCCAGACTACTGCACTGGGCAGCACAGCATGGGGAGGAGGTGACCAGCCCTCTGTGGAGAAAGAAGTGGTTTGGGACTATTTAGAAAAGCTGGACGAGCACAAGTCCATGGGGCTGGATGCGCTGCATCCAAGAGTGCTAAAGGAGTTGGTGGATGTGATTGCAGAGCCATTGGCCATTATCTTTGAAAACTCATGGCAATCGGGGGAGGTCCCGGACGACTGGAAAAAGGCTAATGTAGTGGCCATCTTTAAAAAAGGGAAGGAGGATCCTGGGAACTACAGGCCAGTCAGCCTCACCTGAGTCCCTGGAAAAATCATGGAGCAGGTCCTCAAGGAATCAATTCTGAAGCACTTAGAGGAGAGGAAAGTGATCAGGAACAGTCAGCATGGATTCACCAGGAGGGTGATGAAACACTGGAATGCGTTACCTAGGGAGGTGGTGGAATCTCCTTCCTTAGAAGTTTTTAAGGTCAGGCTTGACAAAGCCCTGGCTGGGATGATTTAGTTGGGGATTGGTCCTGCTTTGAGCAGGGGGTTGCACTAGATGACCTCCTGAGGTCCCTTCCAACCCTGATATTCTATGATTCTATGATTTCTGCCTGCCCCATTTGAAACTCGTGGACCTTTGCCTTCTCTGCCGCTTCCAGTGTGGCCAGCTCTAGTTTTGAAGCTGCCTCACTGGTCGTCATTTTTCTGCATTCTTGTGCTTATTTCCCTCACCCGAAATAAACAAACAGAAAATAACAAAACTGTGACCTCCTCCTGACTGTTCTTAGCCACTGAACTTAAGACTCACTTAAAATCACAAATATCAGTGCTTAAAGCATGTACTCCACTTGACGTAACAAGCTGTACATACACCCTGCTCGCTACGCCACTGTAACTTCCCCTAGTGTTATCTGAACCGATGATCTGCTAGATCACTCCAATCCTTGACTCTGGGAGCCAGCCTTACCCTGCTCTGCTGTGAGAACCCCCACTCCCGGACTGTTCATGCACAGCCTCTAGCATGTAAGCTGCTCCCAGCTACGTGAGTGAGCACTTTTGGCCAGCCACTGCTTAGATTGTGCAACCGAATGACACTAGCCACTATCTCTGGTCCCAGACACAACCCTAGGAACCTCTGTCTTGCAGTTTTCAGTTGTGCCCGCTGGACACTGAAAGCTTATATGAGTTTGTCAATTTAACAAGAAATTGATATGTACCAGGCTTGTTATTCCAAGGGGAGTCTCTGACATGCTTCACTCCAAACACACTGCTTCAGGTAGAATAAACAAACAAATTTATTAACTACAAAAGGTAGATTTTAAGTGAATATAAGTCAAAGCATGAGTCAGATTTGGTCAAACGAAATAAAAGCAAAATGTATTGTAAACTGATTTTAACACTTTCAGTGCCCTTACAAACTTAGATGCTTCTCACCACAGGCTGGCTGGTTGCCCTTCAGCCAGGCTATCCCCTTTGATCAGCTCTTCAGTTGCTTGATGGTGGTGTCTGTAGATGTAGGTGGAAAACAGAGAGAGCATGGCCAATGTCTCTCCCTTTTATCATGTTCTTTCTTCCCCCTTGGCTCTGCCCCCCACCCTTCATAGTTAGGTGAGCATTACCTAATCGTAGTCCCAAACTGACCAAGGGAAATGGGGTGACTCACTCGAGAGTCCAACAGATCCTTTGTTGCTGCGGAGGCCAGTGTCTTTTGTTCCTGTGAGGCTGGGCTGGGTTTGTCCCATACATTCCCTGATGAGTTGTGAACTCCCCCTCTGCTCCTGGAGAGTTTTGCCTGGGCTTGGTTTAAGCCATGAGGACACATTTTCAGCCTCATAACTATATACATGAAATTACAACCTATAACATTACTATAACAACAATGCTCAGTGCATCATGAGCCTTCTGAAGACACCCAACATGACAAACTTTGCATTGGATACCACACGATCATATTATAAGGATGAACATGGGGGTGCAGGGTGTTCTCCGAAGGCACAGTGTCACAATGCTCTTGTCCCTCACAGCTTCTACTTGCTAACTGGACTGCTTGGGCACCATCCCCCTGGAGTGACTGAGCATGCTCCAGCCCAGAGTTGCAGGAGAAGAGCAGGAGTTTTTGTGTAAATGCTCGTCCTGGCCACTGCAGTCATTGTGGCACGAGACACAAGAACTGAGAACAAGGAAACTATGTCTCTTGTGCTCTCAGTGCTCCCCCTGCTGGGGCCAGGCAGTGTGGAGGAGAAGGTGGAAACATCCTGACCCTAATGCAGAGGGTTGAGGAGCAGAGGTGGGGGGCAGAGGAGGAGAGAGGTTTGCAGGAGCCAGAGGGTGGATAGGAGTTAAGTGTGAGGAAGGACAGGAACTGGGTGGCAGTGTTTAGAAGCAGAGGTGGGAGGGGAGGGTTCTCTCAGTAACAGTCCCTCCAGGGAACATGGGCCCTCACACTCCAGTTCCACTGACCTTGATACATCATCCCCCATTCTACAAACATTGTAATATAAACATTAAAATACGTAATTGACACGCAGACCCCATCTTGTGTCCCTTCAGCCAGAGGTTACTAGCACATGGTTAAGTTGGGGTCTCGTCTTTACTACAGATTCAACTAGTTACATAGTCTTTGAGATACTTTAATCTCCACAACAGGCAAATATACCAGGAGTGACTTATCTCTGTCTGTCACCTGTCTCCAAGTCTAGCAAATTGTCTCCCTGTGGAGTCTTCTCTCTCCCTGTGAGGTTGGCCTCTGGATGGTGCTCCGTATCTCTGTAGGCTCTCGATATTGTGTAAGCTGGCTCACAAGTGTCTCCTGTTCCTTTGGATTACTTGTTCTTCTTGTGGTAACAGAGTCTCTTTATTCTTGTGATTATCACAGGACTGGCAGGTGTCACACACTTCTATCAAGGAGTAGAGTTCTGTATTTATTCCCAGAAAGTAAATACATTCTTGAGCCCATATGAGACAGCTGTCCATGCCCAGGTGTGAGGCATGTAGTTTTTGTATGACATCCTTATGTAATAAGGCAGGGACAAGAGCCCTCTGTCCTCGAAATATGACTCCATCCTGCACACTCACCTCATCTTTAACTTGAAAATAAGGTTCTACTCCTACCAGTATGTCAATCCATGTTAATGGATTGAATTTCTTGATTCCTTCCCCGCAACTTGCTGATGCGGAGTATATATGTTCTGCTCAGGGTGTTAGCTAACACCAGTAATTGTCCCAGACTATATCTAATCTCTACCTGATGGAGCAGGACACGCATCAGTATGCAGTGCAATCTCTTTGGAGCACTAAAAAGGGGTTTTGCCCTGACTGTCTCTAAGGATTTGTGATCTGATAGCACTATTACTGGGTGGCCATTGCTGTATTAATGGAATCATTCCACTCCAAATACCATAGCCAGAAGCTCTTTCCTCATTTGGGTGTACCCCTTTTCAGTCTCTGGGAGGGTTTTGCTGGCATAAGTGACCAGCTGCTGCTGCAAGAGCTACTCCCAGTCCTTTTTCCAGTGCAGCACTGGACTGTCAGTGGCTCTCCTGATGGGTAGTACTTTAGGACAGGGTTATCTATTATCATTTATTTCAGTATGTCAAATGCTGCTGTTGTGGACTTATCCAGTCCCATTTAACATCCTGCCTTGTGAGATGATGTATGGGTTCCACTGCTGAAGCCAGGTGTGGATAGAACTTAGAACATTTATCATTCCCGTAAGAACATAAGAACGGCCATATTGGATCAGACCAATGGTCCATCTAGCCCAGTTTCCTGTCTTCTGACAGTGGCCAGTGCCAGATGTTTCAGAAGGAGTGAACAGAACTGGGGAATTTATCAAGTGATTCATCCCCTGTCATCAAGTCACAACTTCCTGTTAGTCATAGGCTTAGGGTCACCCAGAGCATGGGGTTGCATCCCTAACCATCTTGGCTAATAGCCATTGATGGTCTTATTCTCCATGAATTTATCTAATTCTTTTTTGAAGCCAATTATATTTTGGGCCTTCACAACATCCCCTGGCAACAAGGTCCACAGGTTGACCATGAGTTGTATGCTTTCTTAAATTTTGTTTTAAAGCTGCTGCCTATTAATTTCATTGGGTGACTCCTAGTTCTTGTGTTATGTGAAGTGGTAAATAACACATCCCTATTCACTCTGTTCACATCGTGCATGATTTTATAGACCTCTATCATATCCCTCCTTACTCTTTTTAAGATGAGCAGTCCCTGTCTTTTAATATCTCCTCATAAGGAAGCTGTTTCATATCCCTAATTATTTTTATTGCCCTTCTCTGTACTTTTTCCAATTCCAATATATCTTTTTTGAGATGGAGAAACCAGAACTGCATGCAGTACTTGAAATGTGGGCATGCCATGGATTTATATAGTGGCATTATGATATTTTCTGTCTTATTATCTATCCATTTCCTAATAGTTACTAACATTCTGTTAGCTTTTTTGACTGTTGCTGCACTTTGAGCAGATTTTTCAGAGAACTATCCACAGTGATTCCTTGATCTCTTTCTTGAGTGGTAACAGCTAATATAGATTCCATCATTTTGTATGTATAGTTAGGATTATATTTTCCAATATATGCATTACTTTGCATTTATCAACACTGAATTTCATTTGCCATTTTACTGTCCAGTTTGTGAGATCCATTTGTAACTCTTCACAGTTGGCTTTTGGATTTAACTATTTTGAGTAATTTTGTATCATCTGCCAATTTTGCCACCTCACTATTTACCCCCTTTTCCAGATCATTTATGAATAGGTTAAAGAGCACTGGTCCCAGTACAGATTCTTGGGGGACTCTGCTGTTTACCTTCCTCCACTGTGAAAATTTGTTCCTACCCTTTGTTCCTATCCTTTGTTTCCTATCTTTTAACCGTTTACTGACCCATGAGAAGACCTTCCCTCTTACCCCATGACTCCTTATTTTGCTTAAGAGCATTGGTGTAGGACCTTGTTAAAGGCTTTCTGAAAGTCCAAATACACTATATCCACTGTACCACCCGTGTCCACATGTTTGTTGATCCCCGCAAAGTATTCTAATGGATCGGTGAGGCATGATTTCCCTTTATCGTAGCCTTTTTGTCTCTTCCCCAATATCGTGTTCATTTATGTGTCTGATAATTCTGTTCTTTTGTAAAATTTCAACCAATTTGCCTAGTACTGAAGTTAGGTTTACTCACCTCTAATTGCTAGATAACCTCTAGAGCCATTTAAAAAAATCCAGTGTCAGATTAGCTATCCTCCAGTCATCTGGTACAGAGGCTGATTTATGTGATAGGTTACATACCAGAGTTAGTAAGTTGTTCTGCAATTTCATATTTGAGTTCCTTCAGAATTCTTGGTCTTGGTGACTTATGATTGTTTAATTATCAATTTGATCCAAATCTACCAATGTTGACATCTCAGTCTGGGACAGTTTCTCAGATTTGTCACCTAAAAAGAATGGCTCAGATGTGGGAATTTCCCTCACATCCTCTGCAGTGAGGACCAATGCAAAGAATTAATTTTTACTTCTGTGCAGCAGCCTTGTCTTCCTTGAGAACTCCTTTAGCACCTTAATTGTCCAATAGGCCCCCTGATTGTTTGTTTGGCAGGCTTCTGATATACTTAATCCATGAATCTCTGGGGCAGCCCTGCAGGTGGTCAGGTAGGGTCAGGCTGTGCGCTAGCTTGTGTGTTGATGTGAGATTGTGACATTTCGCACAATGTCAAACTACTTTGTGCTCAGGATTTGTCACTGGCAGCACATATGGAATGCCTCTAGCTGCTCCAGGTCTGCCTGTAAGAGGGACCAGGTTTGGGTCAATGTTGATAAATGCAAAGTAATGCACATTGGAAAACATTATCCCAACTATAAGTACAAAAGGTAGGATCTAAATTAGCTGTTATCACTCAAGAAAGAGATCTTGGAGTTATTGTCAATAGTTCTCTAAAAACATCTGCTCAATGTGTAGCAGCATGCAAAAAAGCTAACAGAATGTTAGGAACAAATAGGAATGGGATAAATAATAAAACAGAAAATATCACAATTACACTATATAAATCAATAGTACACCTCCACCTTGAATACTTTGTGCAGTTCTTTGACTGCTGTCTGTAATCTGGTGCCTGACCCCGATCTCCTGGTAACTTGACCCTGCCTGCTTGCGTCCTGAAGCCTGACACTCAGTTTGCCCTCTGGCCTTTTTCAGACGCTGACCTCCCGGTAACCTGGTCCTGCCTGCCTCCTGATACCTGAACCTTCGTCTGTCCTCTGGCCTGTCGTGGACTCTGACCTCCCAGTACTTGACTTGGCCTGACTCACTTGGTCTGATCACTAAATCTGACAGCCCTCATTCTGATTGTGACACTAACATTGACTTTTTTTTTAAAATCAGTAACCGAGTACCCAAAATAAAAAGATTCTGAGGCAAAGCAGAGTTCATAGGTACAGCACATCTCTGCAAGGAAAAGCCCAGGTTTGATGTCTGCTTGTATTCCTTTCAGGTAATTTAACTGGTACAGGAAATATTTACGTAAAGTAATCAGGAGCAAAGAGCAACCCTGGCTCCTGCCCCCACTGAAGCCAGAGCCAAAGATCCCATTGACTTCTTTGGGCCCAGAGTAGAGTTGCTAAAACCATTTCAAAATATTACATTTTTCACTGAAATTATCAATTTCTGCCCTTCAAGGCTACCACCCGCTCCCTGAAAAAAAAGAAAAAAGAATGAAACGTGGATAAAATTTTCACAATTATTTTTGCAGAATGTTGATCTTTTCTGCAACCAGCTGTAGCATAGAGCAAATGAAAGGCTCATGTGTGCCTTATGGGCACTACTAGGAATGGTAGGTACAGTGCGATAGTCAACTCCACACCAGCAGAAGCTTCAGAAGGGGTTGTGTGCCTCAGGGAGGGGGACACAGCTATTGCTATAACCATAAAGGGACGGAACATGCACTTCTTCCCATTGTTGATCAGATCTGTTGGCCATTGAGGAAGGAGAGTCTTCACTAAAAAGGTAAATTGTGAGCCAGATACTTAATGCAATTAATATTAACAGCAAGGGGGAAGGAACACATTAAAGAATATTTAGGTAAGTTAGATGTATTCAAGTCATCAGGGCCTGATAATATTCATCCTAAGGTACTTAAGAAACTGGCTTCAGCAATCTCTGAACTGTTAACAATTACCTTTGAGAACTCATGGAGGATGGGTGAGGTCCCAGAGGACTGGAGAAGGGCGAACATAGTATCTATCTATAGAAGGGGGAACAAAGAGGATCCAGGGAATTAGAGATCAGTCAGGCTAACCTTTGATACCTGAAAGACACTGGGACAAATATATTTAAACAATCAGTTTGTAAGCACCTAGAGGATAATTGAGTGATGTGTAATAGCCAACATGGATTTGTTAAGAACAAATAATGCTAAACCAACCTCATTTCCTTCTTTGGTAGGGTTACTGGCTTAGTGGATGGGGGGAAGCTGAACATATGATATATCTTGATCTTAGTGAGGCTTTTGACACAGTCCCACATGGCATTCTCAGATGCAAACTAGGAAAGTGTGGTCTCAATGAAATTACTGTCAGGTTGGTGCAAAAGTGGTTGAAAGACTACCCAAAGAATAGTTATCAATGCTTCACTGTCAAACTGGGTGGATGTATCTAGTGGGATCCTGAAGGGTCTGTCCTGGGTCGAGTATTGTTCAATATTTTCATTAATGACTTGGATAATGAAGTAGAGAGCATGCTTATAAAATCTGTGGATGTCACCAAGCTGGAAGGGTTTGCAAGTGCTTTGGAGGACAGGATTAGAATTCAAAATGGCCTTAACAAATTGGAGAATTGGGCTGAAATCAACCAGATGAAATTCAATAAAGACAAATACTACTCTTTGGAAGAAAAAAATCTAATGTACAACTGAAAAAGGGGGAATAACTGGATAGGCAGTGGTACTGCTGAAGAGGATCAGGGTATTATAGTGGATCACAAACTGAATATGAGTCAACAGTGTGTCAGCAGTTTCAAAAAAGGTGCATAAACAGGAGTGATGGATGAATTAACAGGAGTGAAATATGTGAGACATGGGAAGTAATTGTTCTAATCTCCTTGGCACTGGTGAGGCCTCATCTGGAGTACTGTGTCTACTTTTGGGTGCAGCACTTTAAGAAAGATGTGGAGAAACTGGAAAGAGTCCAGAGGAGAGCAACAAAAACAACAAAAGGTTTAGAAAACCTGACCTGTGAGGAAAGGTCAAGAACACTGGACATGTTTACTGCTGAGAAAAGAAAGCAGAGGGGGGACCTGATAAGTCTGTGATGGGTTATATAAGCCTCACACTAAAACTGAAGGCGTTAAAGAGTAACTCTGGAGCCAGATGACCCTGCCCAGCCACACCTGCAGAGCATGCTCCAGATGGAGGTGGAACTTGGAAGGGAAGCCAGACAATTCAAAAAGTAACTGACAAGGCAGGGAGAGCTGCTCAGAGGGGGAGCTGCAAAAGCCTCTCTTGAAAAAGAGAAGCCTACCTGCTGGGCGTAGACAGACTGACGGTGCAGTTGGTACTTTTTTCTATTACCTTTTTGCTACAGGTTTCAGAGTAGCAGCCGTGTTAGTCTGTATTCGCAAAAAGAAAAGGAGTACTTGTGGCACCTTAGAGACTAACAAATTTATTTGAGCATAAGCTTTCGTGAGCTACAGCTCACTTCATTGGATGCATTCAGTGGAAAATACAGTGTGGAGATTTATATACATAGAGAACATGAAACAATGGGTGTTACCATACACACTGTAATGAGAGTGATCACTTAAGGTGAGCTGTTACCAGCAGGAGAGCTGGGGTGGGGTGGAACCTTTTGTAGTGATAATCAAGGTGGGCCATTTCCAGCAGTTGACAAGGACGTCTGAGGAACAGTGGGGGGTGGGGTGGGGGAATAAACAAGGGGAAATAATTTTACTTTGTGTAATGACCCATCCACTCCCAGTCTCTATTCAAGCCTAAATTAATTGTATCCAGTTTGCAAATTAATTCCAATTCAGCAGTCTCTCGTTGGAGTCTGTTTTTGAAGTTTTTTTTGTTGAAGAATTGCAACTTTTAGGTCTGTAATCGAGTGACCAAAGAGATTGAAGTGTTCTCCAACTGGTTTTTGAATGTTATAATTCTTGACGTCTGATTTGTGTCCATTTATTCTTTTACGCAGAGACTGTCCAGTTTGACCAATGTACATGGAAGGGGGCATTGCTGGCACATGATGGCATATATCACATTGGTAGATGTGCAGGTGAATGAGCCTCTGATAGTGTGGCTGATGTGATTAGGCCCTATGATGGTGTCCCCATCATAGGGCCTAATCACATCAGCCACACTATCAGAGGTTCGTTCACCTGCACATTTACCAATGTGATATAAAATCTCCCCACTGTAGTTTCCACTGAATGCATCGGATGAAGTGAGCTGTAGCTCACGAAAGCTTATGCTCAAATAAATTTGTTAGTCTGTAAGGTACCACAAGTACTTCTTTTCTTTTTGCTACAGACTGCAAAACTTGGACAATAGAGTACGTGGTAGGAAGTGGCCAAAGTAGGGGCGCTCGTGAGTACTGGACCTTTGATAACCTGATCTGAGCTCCCCTACGAACCCTGCTCCACACTAAGAAGGGACTGGCCCCTAACCACTAGACGATACTGCCAGCATCACACTGTCTTCAGATATGTTAACGGTTGTTATAAAGTAGACAGTGATCAATTATTCTCCATGTCCAGCAAAGTAGTAAGAAGGACAAGAAGTAATGGGCTTAATCAGCAGCAAGGAAGATCTAGGTTAGATATTAGGAAAAACTTTCTAACTGTAAGGATAGTTAAGCACTGGAATAGGCTTGCAAGGGAGGTTTTGGAATCTGCATCCTTGGAGGTTTTTAGACAACGGTTAGACAAAGACTTGTCAGGGATGATCTAGGTATACATGATCCTCCTTCACTGTGGGGGGCTGACCTCCTTGAGGTCCCTTGCAGCCCTACATTTCTATGATTCTATACCAGCTCATCCTCCCCTTGTCCGTTTTTGGGTTAGCTAGCACCACTAGCCTTGTACAGCTGTTGCCTAGAAGAGACTTTGATCCCTTGTTTTGGGATGTTGAAGAAGTAGACTCCTTGTCCCTTCTAATTCCCATGTTTATCTCTGCAGCAGCTGGCCACAGTGTAGTCCTATATTAGAAGGGTATTTGTTGAAGAAATTACTGTTCCACTTTGGTTATCCAGGCAGGCAAATAGCTGAGATATTTTATACTGGACACATTAGTATCTGAATTGTATAAAAAGTATGAACAGCTTTAACTTACTTATTGCATTCTGGAAATGGAGGCCTGGAGCAGTCATATGGACTTCAGGGACGTTAATTGTTTGTGCACATGAACGAGCTTATAAATGGTTGTTTTTGCAGTCTTATTTTGCTCATTGAGGATAGCTGTGACAGTGCCAGAGAAAAGGACGAAGAATGAATTATATTTTTCGTACCCACTGTATTAATACTTACAGGGCTTGATAATAATGTGCCTTTAACAAACCATGAACTTCTCTCCTACTGAGCCACTGCATCCTGCCTACGTTCAAAGTAAGCAGGGAACCATTATACTAATCCACTGTACCATCGTATCTCTAGCAAACACATGTAAGTGATTGGTTTGAATATTTATTTTGATGCAAGGTGTGTTGAGTCTTTTATTTGGCAATGCATACAGCTAGGAGATTGACTTTCTCAACTTTCAGAGTAGCAGCCGTGTTAGTCTGTATTCACGAAAAGAAAAGGAGTACTAGTGGCACCTAGAGACTAGCCAATTTATTTGAGCATAAGCTTTCGTGAGCTACAGCTCACTTCATCGGATGAAGTGAGCCACGAAAGCTTATGCTCAAATAAATTGGTTAGTCTCTAAGGTGCCACTAGTAATCCTTTTCTTTTCTCAACTTTGTTACCTCAATTGTGCAAGTTCTGTTCTTGCAGCAACCTCTGCTTTTCAGAAAGGTATAGCAGTAATATTTGGCTTTGTGAAACTAGAACACCCCAGCAACCTCAGAGTGGTTCACCTCTGCGATTAGGATGGTTTTAAAACATGAAAGTGAACTGATTTTTTTTTTGGCTTGTTTTTAATCAGGTGCGATTGTATGCAAGACCTGATGCAATCAGAAGAGGATCTGGGGACTATGCTCTAAATATTACAAGGAGACTCATTGAGTTTTATGAAGACTACTTTAAAGTGCCCTATTCCCTACCAAAATTAGGTAAGACTTTTCCGAAATTACTGTTTGTCCAAGGGAACTCTATTCTAGAGATTAGAAAATAAGGTAGTTTTTACTGGTAGATTTCAATGTGAAAAATTTGGGGGTTAAGTTAGAAGGGACATTGAACAGGAAATTTTAAAATTCTCCTAAAGAGAAGAAGCCAATTTTTTCACCTCTTCCTCATCTTGCCTCTAGGTGCAACTACTAAACAACAATTGAATCTATTAGGCATTGAGACTCTAGAGAACAGAAGCTTTGCTAATCACTTCCTGCTTTCCTGATGCTCAGCATCACTATCATTAGATAGCCCTCCGGTTATATTTATTTAGTCATATGTACATCTTGATTGCTCAGCTGCAGAAGGGGAATAGAATTGAAAATAACAGTGAAAATGGGAAATTTACAACATTTAAAGAAAATATTTATTGATTAGTGTAGTTTCTTAATGATGATTAATATCTGCTTGACAGTATTGCTGCTTATTGAAGAGAATTGTTGTGAGCTTATTTTGCTATTCAAGTGACCTAATTGTAAAAGCTGTCAATTTTTTTCACATTTTCCTTCACTTCCTCTCCCCCCACACCTCTCCCACTCCCTTGAATATTTCACACTATATTATTACACACTCCCTCCTTAAGAGTGCGTTTGATCAGGATCCAGAAAAATATATTGCTCAGCAACAAGAAGAAAGCTTGTGTTTGATCTGAAGTGTTAGAGTTTGAACCACAGGTGTTCATTCCAGGAGCTCAGGGCCTATTTCATTAAAGCACAAGCCTGCTGGGTAGCTTTATTAGTCTTACAACTAATGGTGTAGTAGATAGATAAAGTAATTAGTATTGTTTGAAGTGGGTGTTGCATGTATTTTAAATAAGAATGATGTGACTTTTTTGTCCTTTTTAAATGATGGGTTGCAAGCAGTGCTCTGTTAGAGGCATGGATGCTTATAACCATGGAACTCTCCTCAGACTGCAGGTTGCTGTTTGTATGTACTTTCATACCTGACTTTAATATTGCCCACCCAAGGAATTGTGGCACTAAGGTCTGATACAAATATTGTTGTGGGACATTGCACAACTTCAGCTGGAGTAGTCAGAAACTTCTTCACATGACATGATAATGAATAAATCATGATTGCTTGACATTAGAAGTTCCAGACTCACTGGTGCCAAGTAGTTAAAAGAAAAAAATGGATATCTTTCTTCCCTTTGAAAATTTATAATTAGCAAAGAGACTTAGATTATTATTTTAGGTAGTTTAAAATGGTCATCTGGAAATAGTAGGTAGAGAATGTGTCTTCTTCTGTGCATCTTTAATAATTAAAATATTAGCCTTTCATCTCAGTATGTTTTGCTTGTTGTTGTTGCTACACAGCGGCATATTGTGTTAAAATACTTCAGAGGATTGAATGCCTTCCAGGTTAGTCTATTTATGGGATTACACTATAAAAATACTATAGTGAATTCGTAGTTTTTCTACTATAAATTATATTAAAAATACTAATTCAATTTTAAAATGTAATACTATTAGGTTTGGAGTGTATGAAGACTTAGTTATGATGTAGTTTATAGGATGATTAGTTTATAGGATGAAAAACATAAAAGTATCGTACATACCACCTATAATGTACAGTTTGTTTAGTATAAGAATGCTGGGAAAAATGTCAAAAGTGCCTTTGTGACTTACAAAGGTAAGTCTCGTTGGTTTAGATTCCTAAGTCACTTTGGCATTTTTGAAATGTTGCCCACTATGTGTCTTGGTATCTTTGTTTCCAGTTCAGCAAAGTTGTTAAGCAGGTGCTTAACTTTAAACATGTGAATAATGCCATTGAGTTCAAGATGAGAAAGGCTGCTGCCTTTTGAAAATTTGAGGAAGGATGGGAATAAAAAGATGTTAATGGGAGCTCAACAGGAACCCTAGGGCAGGAACCCCTAGCATGTCTTCACTAGCAATGTTAAAGTGCTACTGTGGCACTTAAAAAAAACACCTCCATGAGGGGAGTAACTACCAGCACTGTTTATACTGGCGCTTTACAGCACTGAAACTTGAAGTGCTCAGTGGTGTGTTTTTTCACACCCTGAGCGAGAATGTTGCACCGCTGTAAAGTACCAGTGTAGACATGTGGTGGAAGAACCAAAATATAAGAGCCGTTATGTAATGGGACCAGCTATGGGGAAAACCCCCGAGAATTTTTCAGAGATCCAACTGAGAGGAGATGCCAGGGAAAAGTCTGCATTAGATTTGTCTGTGGAAGGAGTGAAAGGTAGGTGTATTAGGGAGAATGTGGTAGTAAGAGAAAACTGTTTTGCTATCAAAAGTGAGGAAGAAGTTTATCTCAGAGACTAGTTTACTTCACTCAGTAAACTATTATTGCCTCCACGACAAATGCTTATAGACTCCAGTTAGAACTTATTGAAAAGTGTCGATTACTTTATATGGGAGTTTTTATTTTTAAAGAAATGTACTGCAAAAAATTTTTTTCAAATGAAAGTCCAAAACAATTTTTTTTTAGATGTTTTCGGTGGAAAAATCAGTTTTTGCAAAATTGGCAAATTGAAAATATTTACTGACTAAAAATGCGATAATCAAAAAAATGTTTGGTGAAAAGTTTCAATTTTTGGTTTCAGGTTTTTTTTCAGTGACACTTGTGGTAGAAATTTGAAGTTTTCCGTAAAAATAATTATTTTGGCTGAAACCAATTTGTTGTTTAAAACATTTTGATAATATTTTGACTAACTTTAGCTACAGCTTAACTTGTTTTCAGTGTAATATGATACAAAATTACTTACTGGAAGACTAGTTATTATATTGTTGTCAAGTGTCTGGTATGTTTCCTTTCATTCTCCTGTGCTATTGGTGTGTGTGTGTGTGTGTGTGTGTGTGTTCAACTTTTGTGTTGTTTTTCACATTTCATAGTCTCATCACTTTTATGGAAGTGATGATGTAAGTCTTGTGCTTGATGCTGTCTTGTGCTATGAGCTTCTGTATGCTTTATTGCTGTCTTTTGTGTGTTATCATCAGACTGCCCTATTAACAGCCTGTAGCCCTTGGTCAGGCACTGTCATTGTCTGCTTCTTTTCCCATTTTGACCATACGTATGATGTGTGTCTGGGGCCTGTGGACTCCTGTTTTGTGTTGGCATTTTTGAAAGATCTGCATAGATTCATAGATTCCAAGGCCAGAAAGGAGCACTGTGGTAATCTTGTCTGACCTCCAGTATAACACAGGCCATCGAACTTCCCCAAAATTATACCTAGAACAGATCTTTTTTTTTTTTTAAATCCTATCTTGATTTAAAAATCACCAGTGATGGAGAATCCACAACGACCCTTGGTAAATTGTTCCAAAGATTAATTGCCCTTGCTGTTAATAATGTACATTCTATTTCCCATCTGAATCTGTCTAGCTTCAACTTCCAGCCATTGGATTGTGTTACACCTTTCTCTGTTAGATTGACGATTGGTTCAGCTTCTGTGCCGGTTAGGCCCATTGTCATGGGCTTTGATTTGTGCATTCCAAACTGGCTCCAGTTATCTGAGCTTGCCTCAGAGTGGGATAAGTTTCTTCATATGGACCAGTGTGGTTTGCAACTGTGGTTGTGTGATATGTTTTTGACTGTGCTTTTAACTGCTGCCTGTACACAAGGACAATTGTTTGCAAACACTATTTGTCGAGTGTCTTTTGTGGACTGCTCCAGCTGTTCTGTGGCCTTTGGCACTATTAGCAGATAGATAGTAATGACTTGGGATGTTGGCTCCATCTGGACAAAAATCAATGATTAAAACAAAACAACCCAGATTTTTTAATTTAAATTTTGGGTTTATTTTTTAAAACTAAACCTATTTAAAATTAAATTTGAAATTTGCCAATCTATATTAAGGCCTCAACTTATTATAATTTATTCAAATAATTTAAATTAAATACAAGAATAATGTTAAGAAGTATATGTTTGTTACAAAGCTATAAAGAAAGTCAAACCACTGAACTACAGGGAAGTTACTGGCTTTGTCCCTGGAATCAGAGTTTGTTGCAGTGCTGAACCAGCTTTTGACAGCAGTTGCTACTTCTGCAGATGCACAGAGAACATTTTTTTCATTTCACTTTATTCAACTAGTCCTCTGTGGGGACTTTTGCACCAAAGAATTAAATTCTGCACACAATATTTTAAAATTCTTCAAAATTTGGCATATTTTATTTGTCAAAGTAACACAATATAATCATTCCAGTTTCAGTTATCTTGGTAATTTATTTCAAAATACCTATCAGCAAGTATGGCTGTAATAATACAGACAAAAATAAAAGATTCAGGAAATGTTTTTTTGGCAAGTAGATTCCTTATCAGGAAAATTAATACAGTTTAAAAATTAAACTACAATACAGAATGTATTTCCTGCACCCCTCGGAAGCAGTGCAAAGACCTCGGGGAGAGGGAAAGACCCTGGGAGTGAACCTGGAGGGCCTTTGGTGGGAGAATCATAGAATATCAGGGTGGGAAGGGACCTCAGGAGGTCATCTAGTCCAACCCCCTGCTCAAAGCAGGACCAGTCCCCAATTTCCCCCATCCCTAAGTGGCCCCCTCAAGGATTGAACTCACAGCCCTGGGTTTAGCAGGCCAATGCTCAAACCACTGAGCTGTTCCTCCCCCAATAAGCATGGAGCACTTATTTTTTGCAGGGGAAGGGATTGTTAGGGAGTTGGGGAATCTCCCCTGGGCAGACCCTGAGTGACCTCTAGCCTCTCCCATTCAGTCAGGCACATGTGTCCCTGCACCTGGACTCAAATCGCAAGTAAAATTTTAATCATATAGTAAATAGAAAATGGTGCATGATGCATTTCTTAACATAAAAATAGAAACATTAAGAATTTGAATAAATGTAAGAACATAAGACCAAACGTCCATCTAGCCCAGTATCCTGTCTTCCAACAGTAGCCAATGTCAGGTGCCCTAGAGGGAATGAACAGAACAAGTAATCATCAAGTGATCTATCCCCTGTCACCCCATTCCCAGCTTCTGACACCATCCCTGTCCATCTTGGCTCATAGCCATTGATGGACCTATCCTCCATGAACTTAACTAGTTCTTTTTTGAACCCTGTTACAGTCTTGGCCTTCACAAAATCTTCTGGTAAGGAGTTCCACAGATTGATTGTGCATTGTGTTAAAAAAATACTTCCTTTTGTTTGTTTTAAACCTGCCATCTATTAATTTCATTTGGTGATCCCTAGTTCTTGTGTTATGGAATGGAGTAAATAACACTTCCTTATTTACTTCCACCACTCCAGTCATGATTTTACAGACCTCAATCATATCCCCCCTTAGCTGTCTCTTTTCTAAGCTGAAAAGTCCCAGTTTTATTAATCTCTCCTCATGTAGCTGTTCCATATCCCTAATAATTTTTGTTGCCCTTTTCTGAATCTTTTCCAATTCCAATATATCTTTTTTGAGATGGGGCGACCACATCTACATGCAGTATTCAAGATGTGGGCGTACCATGGATTTATATAGTGGCAATATGATATTTTCTGTCTTGTTATCTATCCTATTCTTCATGATTTCCAACATTCTATTTGCTTTTTTGACTGCTGCTGCACGAGTGGATGTTTTTTCAGAGAACTAGCCACAATGACTTCGAGATCTCTTTCTTGAGTGATAACAGCCAATTTAGACCCCATCATTTTATATGTATAATTGGGATTATGTTTTCCAATGTGCATTACTTTGCATTCATCAGTATTGAATTTCATCTGCCATTTTATTGCCCAGTCACCCAGTTCTGAGAGATCCTTTTGTAGCTCTTTGCAGTCTGCCTGGGACTTAACTATCTTGAGCAATTTTGTATCATCTGCAAATTTTGCCACCTCACTATTTACCCCTTTCTCCAGATCGTTTACGAATATATTGAAAAGGACTGGGCCCAGTACAGACACCTGGGGGACACTACTATTTACCTCTCTCGAGTCTGAAAACTGATAATTTATTCCTACCCTTTGTTTCCTATCTTTTAACCAGTTACCAAGCCATTAGAGGACCTTCCCTCTTATCCCATGACAGCTTACTTTCCTTAAGAGCCTTTGGTGAGGGACATAGTCAAAGGCTTTCTGAAAATCTAACTACACTATATTCACTGGATCCCCCTTGGCCACATAGTTGTTGACCCTCCTCAAAGAATTCTAGCAGATTGGTGAGGCATGATTTTCCTTTACAAATACCATGTTGACTCTTCCCCTACAAATTATGTTCATCTATGTGTCTGACAATTTTGTTCTTTACTGTAGTTTCAATCAGTTTGCCCAGTACTGAAGTCAGGCTTACTGGCCTGTAGTTGCTAAGATCACCTCTGGAGCCCTTTTTAGAAATTGGCATCACATTAGCTATCCTCCAGTCATTTGGTACAGAAGCTAATTTAAATGATAGGTTACAGACTACAGTTAGGAGTTCTGCAGTTTCACATTTGAGTTCCTTCAGAACTCTTGGGTGAATACCATCTGGTCATGTGACTTATTACTCTTTAGTTTATCAATTTGTTCCCAAACCTCCTCTAATGATACCTCAATATGGGACAGTTCCTCAGATTTGTCACCTAAAAAGAATAGTTCAGGTTTGGGAATCTCCCTCACATCCTCAGCCGTGAAGACTGATGCAAAGAATTAATTTAGTTTCTCCCCAATGGCCTTATCATCCTTGAGTGCTCCTTTAGCACTTTGATTGTCCAGTGGCCCTGCTGTTTGTTTAGCAGGCTTCCTGCTTCTGATGTACTTACATTTTTTTTTGCTATTACTTTTTGAGTCTTTGGCTAGCTGTTCTTCAAATTCTTTTTGGCCTTCCTACTTATATTTTGACACTTCATTTGCCATAGTTTATGCTCCTTTCTATTTTCCTCACTAGGATTTAACTTCCACTTTTTAAAGGATGCTTTATTGCCTCTCACTGCTTTTTTTACTTCGTTGTTTAGCCACGGTGGCACTGTTTTGGTTCTCTTACCATGTTTTTTAATTTGGGGTATACATTTAAGTTGAGCCTCTATTATGCTGTCTTTAAAAAGTTTCCATGCAGCTTGCAGGGATTTCACTTTGGGTGCTGTACCTTTTAATTTCTGTTTCACTAACCTCCTCATTTTTGTGTAGTTGCCATTTTTGAAATTAAATGCTGCAGTGTTGGTCTGCTGTGGTATTTTTCCTGCCACAGGGATATTAAATGTAATTATATTATGGTCACTATGACCAAGGGGTCCAGCTATATTCACCTTTTGGACCAGATCCAGTGCTGCACTTAGGACTAAATCAAGAATTGCCTCTCCTCTTGTGGGTTCCAGGACTAGCTGCTTCAAGAAGTAGCTATTTAAGGTGTGAATAAACTTTATCTCTTCATCCCGTCCTGAGGTGACATGTACCCAGTCAATTGGGGAATAGTTGAAATCCACTATTACTATTGAGTTTTTTATTTTAATAGCCTCTCTAATCTCCCTGAGTATCTCACAGTCACTATCACCATTCTGGTCAGGTGGCCGGTAATGTATCCCTACTGCTATATTCTTATGATTAGAGCATGGGTTACTATCCATAGAGATTCTGTGGTACAGTTTGGTTCATTTAAGGTTTTTATTTCATTTGATTCTATGCTTTCTTTCCCATAGAGTACCACTCCCCCACCAGCACAACCTGGTCTGTCCTTCCGATATATCTTGTGCCCTGGTATTATTGTGTCCCATTGATTATCCTCATTCCACCAAGTTTCTGTGATGCCTGTTATATCAATATCCTCATTTAATACAAGGCGCTCTAGTTCACCCATCTTATTATTTAGACTTCTAGCATTTGTTGTAAGCACTTTAAAAACTTGTCACTTTTTAGCTGTCTGCCATTACATGGTGTAATTTAATCGGACTTCTTTTCATTTGATTATTTCTCATCAGACACTACCAGTATTTTATCAGCTTCCATCCGCTCCTCTTTACTAGGATATAGAGAATCTCCATTTATAGATTCTCCCCTAAGGGACGTCTCTGTGTGAACCATGTGCGCTTCCACACCTGTCGGTTTCCCCCCAGCCCTTAGTTTAAAAACTGCTCTACAACCTTTTTAATTTTAAGTGCCAGAAATCTGGTTCCATTTTGGTTTAGGTCCAGCCCATCCTTTCTGTATAGGCTCCCCCTTTCCAAAAAGTTTCCCCAGTTTCTGATAAATCTAAACCCCTCCTCCCTACACCATCATCTCATCCACGCATTGAGACCCTGCAGTTCTGTCTGTCTAATTGGCCCTGCGTGTGGAACTGGAATCATTTCAGAGAATGCTACCATGGAAGTCCTGGACTTTAATCTCTTAACTAGCAGCCTAAGTCTGGTTTTCAGGACTTCTCTCCTATCCTTCCCTATGTCATTGGTACCACTGGCTCCTCCCCAGCACTACACATAAGTCTATCTAGATGCCTTGAGAGATCTGCAACCTTTGCACCAGGCAGGCAAGTCACCATGTTGTTCTCTCAGTCATCACAAACCTAGCTATCTATGTTTCTAATTTTCGAATCCCCCAGAACTATTACCTGTGTCTTCCTAATAACCGGAGTTCCCTCCCCTGGAGAGGTATCCCCAGTGTGAGAGGATACCACATCATCTAGAAGGAGGGTCCCAACTATGGGTCCCGTCTGCTCCAGTTGGATGTTCTCCTTCTCTGAGACTTTCATCCTCCTCAACAGCACAGAGGCTGTCAGACTGGGGGTGGGACCGTTCTACTGTGTCCTGAAAAGTCTCTTCTGTGTACCTCTCTGTCTCGCTTAGCTCCACCAGCTCGGCCACCCTGGTCTCCAAAGCCCATACATGGTCTCTGAGGGCTAGGAGCTCCTTGCAGTTAAGATATATAATTACTTTAGTCTGTCTTGCTGTCTCTCTCTGTATATATATACTGAGAGTGTATCCCTCTGGTTAGCAAAAAGAACTACTCAACTTAGTGTAACAGTTGTATGTAGTTTCAAATCAACATATTTTAATGGCTACCAACTATTTTCTTTAGGAAAATAACTAAAAAGTATAAATACAAAACACAATTAAAATGTATTATTTAAATCAGGGTTTCCTGCTTGCTGATTTAAATTGCTTTGATTTAAATCAGTCCACCCTGCTGAACATGCTGTTTTTCAGACTTGCATGGCCTATGGCAGCTTCTGTGGAATGGTTATAGAGTTTCTGGCCTTCCACAGTTACCAGAGAAGATGAGGATGGGTTTCAACAGGGAGCTTAATAAATGCAAGAACTTCATGGTTAGGGAGTTTTCGAGTTACTGCTTAAGGTATGGCTCTTTGTGTTTATGTCCTCACACTACATGGTGTCAGAAGTGAGTGAATCCTTCTCCCAAAAAAATGAGTAAAGAAAAGAGACACCACCCCACTGACTGCCAGAATGGTGAGTGAGTAGGGAAAGTGGAAAATCAGGCAGGAGACCTCTGAAAGCTGCAGCAGGAAGGTGGCAGAGCCCTGTCTCTGTGCAGTAATGGAGCCCATAGCACAAATGACTTTGTTAGAGAAGCTTGATTTTTGGCAATTCAAGCAGTTGAGCTTCCTGGATCTGTAGATTTGAGAAATTTTGTATGGCTTCTGGGTTAACAGGGAAGGCATAAGAAGATGAGGTAAATGCCCTGATGTTTGCCATGGGTGGTGCTGCTGCTAATATCCTATGTGCTAAACTCGTTACTGATGAGAAAAAGAAAGAATAGTCCAAAATGAGAGGCTTTTGGTACCCATTTCATAGGCAGACAGAATATTATTAGGGTTGCCAGGTGTCTGGTTTTTGATCTGAAAGTCTGGTTGAAAAGGGGACCTGACAGATGTATTGACCACACCAAAAGTCCGGTTACCGTGAGTGGGGAGAGGCACTGGGTCATCAACCTGCACCAGCCCCTGCTCAGCTGGGACTGTGTCCGACCAGCAGGCAGGCAGGCTCTGCATCCGGCTGCAGTTCCTGTCCCAGCCCCAGAACAGAGGGAGCCCAGCTAGGAGGGGGGGAAGGAGGTGGAGAGGATTCAGTGAGGAGAAAGTGGGGCAGGGAGTCTTGGGAGAAGAGGTGGGGCAGGGCCTTGCGGGAAAGAGGTGGGGCCTCAGGGTGAGGGAGGGTAGGCACAGGTTTTTAGAAAGTTGGCAACCCTAAATATTATATGTGAAAAGACCACATTTAATAGGTGTCACAAATAAGGAGAAACAGCTGAGAATTTTATTACTGCAGTTCATAACATTCCAAATATGGCAAGTTAAAAGAAGAACTAATAAGAGACAGGTTCATTGTTGGTATAAGAGACACCAGTTTATCAGCACAGTTTCATTTAGATCCAGATGTCTTACTAGCAAAAGCTATAGCTAAAGTGAGAATTGTAAGAAACAATAAAGAAACAGTGGAGTGACTTACGTGCTAGCAGCATAAGGGAGACTGCATTAGAAAACACTGACACAGTAAAGAGAAAAGGCACAATTGTGAACATAGCAAATTTGCAACATAAAAATAGTACACAACTAGTGAGTGGGCCCAAATAACTTTACTAGGAGGGAAGTTTGGAATAGCTATGGAAGGTATGGCAAGAAACCAAGCCACCAGCTCACAGTAATGTCCAGCTAAAGAGGTTTAATGTAGGAGATGCCACAAAATGGGACATTTTGCAATAGTCCAAGAGTAATGGAAACAATCCAAGAGGTAGTGTTATCATCAGATGAGAATGAGTCAGTACTTCTAGGGACAATACCCCCAATAGAATAGAGAACACCTTGGTACACAAGCATGAATCTAAATGATGGAAGCCTTAAATTTAAAAATGATACTGGGGCAGCAGTCACTGCAATTCTAAAAAAAAAAAGATTATAATTGATTCCAGAAAGGAGATCTGCAAATACCAAATAAGATTCTATGTGGAGCTAGTGACATTATGTTGGATGTTTGTGGCCAGTTCTCTGGGAAACTGGAGAAAGGATGGAAAGTTCTTTAACAGATTGTATATGTAATACAAGGTCTCACAACTGCCCTACTAGGATTACCAGCTATACAAGGACTATATCTAGCAGAGAAGCTGGCATGCATTAATGGCAAGAAGCAATCTGTACAGGAGATTTATCCGCACATCTTCACAGGGTGAGGAAGGCTGTCAGGAGTACAAATTAAAACTGGTGACATCAGTGACTCTCTTTGCTCTCATAGCCCCATGCCTCATATCTACAGCCTTGCTAGGGAAAGTCAAAGAAGAATTAAAGAGAATGGAAGAGATAGGGATTATATTCAAAGTAGAAGAACCCATTGAATGGTGTGCAGGTATCACTGTAGTAATGAAATCTAATGGCAAAATCCACGTTTGTGTGGACTTTACACAACTTAATAAAAGCACGTGCAAAGAAAAACACATGCTTCCCTCAGTGGACCAGACACTGGCTCAGTTATCAGAAGCCAAAGTCTTTTCAAAGTTAGATGTTACCAGGGGGCTTCTGGAAATACCCCTTGCTAAAGAATCTTTACTATTAAGGTTTCAGAGTAACAGCCGTGTTAGTCTGTATTCACAAAAAGAAAAGGAGTACTTGTGGCACCTTAGAGACTCACCAATTTATTTGAGCATAAGCTTTTGTGAGCTACAGCTCACTTCATCAGAAGCATACTGTGGAAAATACAGAAGATGTTCTTATACATACATTACCTAAAAGCTTTTTACCTAAAGCTATTACCAACAGGAGAGTGGGTTTGTGGGGGTGGGGGGGGGGTGGAGAGAAAACCTGGATTTGTGCTGGAAATGGTCCAGCTTGATTATCACACACATTGTAAGGAGAGTGATCACTTTAGATAAGCTATTACCAGCAGGAGAGTGGGGTGGGGGGAGAGAAAACCTTTTGTAGTGGTAAATACCCATTTTTTCATGGTTTGTATGTATAAGAACAGTATGCATACTGTATTTTCCACAGTATGCATCCGATGAAGTGAGCTGTAGCTCATGAAAGCTTATGCTCAAATAAATTGGTTAGTCTCTAAGGTGCCACAAGTACTCCTTTTTCTTTTTACTATTAAGTACATTCATCACCCTGTTTCCAATTGTCTTCCATTCCAGCATTTCCAAAAGAGAATCTCCCAGATTGTGTCAGGTTTGCCTGACACCCTTTGCTATGCAGATGATGTGTTGGTGAATGGCAGAGACAAATATGAACATGATGAGTGACTACATGTAATTTTGAGATGCTTCCAGCAAGCCAGCCTTAATCTGAATGAGAAATGTGAATTTGGAAAGGAGCAGTTAAAATTTGTAGGACACATAATTAGGGAATTCAGCCAGATTCCGAAAGGACGACAGCACATTCTTATCCTTATAGTACTTCAGAAAGATATGCTGTCTGAAATCCATAAGGAACACCAAGGTATAAACAAGTGCAAGGCACAGACACAGCAATCGGTATGGTGGCCCAATCTGAGCAGGCAAATTCAGACCTTAGTAGAGAGCTGCAACACATGTAAGCAGGAAAAAAAAATCACCAGAATTATTACTCTCTACATTATTATAGTCAATTACTTCTCCAAATATATTGACACTAAAGTTCATATTTACAAGACATGGAGTTCCTGAAGTCCTCATATTTGATAATGGGCCTCAATTTTCCCCTGAAACATTCCTAGCATTTGCACAGGATTTTGATCTGAACATCATAGTAGTGGTACACATTACCCCAGAGCAACAGGGAGGAGGAGAGAGTAGTGCAGACTTTAAAAAGCCTTCTGCAAAAATCAGAAATGCAGTCCATATAAAGCAGTCCTGGCATATTGGTCAGTGCCTCTTGTGTCTGGACTGTCTCCACAGAATTTCTAATGCGGAGATGACTAATGATGCTTTTACCTGTGGCATTGATACAACTCAAACCTAAGCATCCTGACCTGAAGGAACTTTGAAAATGAGATGCTAAAACCAAAATTCGGCAACAACAGAACGTCAATGTTTGGTACAGAGCAAAAGCACTACCTGAACTGAGACCAGGCAACAAAGTTTGGCTCAAAAGCTCCCAGACATTTGGAACTGTTTGGAACTTGGGAGTAGCTCCCAGATACCATGTAGTGTAGGACTTTTCTGGAGCAATCACATTTATCTTCATTATTTCCCACACAACAAAGAGAGGTTCTGGGACTTGCAGGTACTCTGTCAGGAAGCGAGCCCCATCCATGCACAAACTCAGCAGAAGTGAGAACGCAAACTAGAAGACTGATCAAACCCCTTCAAAGACTTGATCTTTAGAATACTACTCAAGATTATTTAAATGCAATTGATAAAGGGACATAGTTATGTAAATAGTTTTAAGGAATTAGAAGTGTATTTGGATCTTTTGTGTGTGTGTGTGTGTGTGTATATATACATTGGTTTTATGTTCTGTTTTAATTATTATTAAAAAGAAAGGGAGACGTGGAGTTGGTATAGCATTCCTGGGCCTCAGTAGTTATCAGAGATGACAGGATGTGTTGCAGTGGGGAGGTTAATAAATGTAGGAAGTTTCTGGTTAGGGAGGTCTCTAGTTGTTGCTTAAGCCATGGCACTTTGTGTTTATGTCCTCACACTACAACTTCGGAGTACATTGGAGTAGTATATTTGTGTACCAAACAATATGCACCTTAGCAGTGAATGTGGATCGAAGATTAAACAGTTGAATAACCACTTTCCATACTAGAAGTTCTGCTGTACTCCTACAGATATGCATCGTCTCTTCCTGCATGCCTTAGATGGGATCTAAGTAGGATTTTAAACTGGTGAGTCTCATATCCACTTCATTTTTGATTAATGAGTAGGTTCTATGAAAATTCAGGGCACTTCTACAAATCTGCAGTAAAATTATATGTAGTGCAGTGACGGTGGAGGATGGGTAATGGAACTAGGAGGAGCTGTTGTTTGTTTAAGTTTGCAATGATATACTTTTTTTTTTTTAATTGGTTTCTTGTGAATGGTGAATACATAACATACTCTCCAGCATGCTGGTGAAAATAAACTGAAATAAGCACAGGGTGTATGACTGTGAGATTGCAATATGTAATGTTGTTCCTTTAATATTTAGAGCACAAACTACAAAACTGTCTGCAATAGCTACATCTTGCTTAGGCCCCTCAAAGTTATTGGTAAAGAAACTCGTTTGCAGTGAACATTTTAATCAAAAATGAACGTTTAATAGTTAACTCTCCTCCCCAAAAACAGTTAACTGTTTTTTATTTTTAGAAAGTTTTCCCTATCTTAAACATTGCTTGTGATGGCCACGAATGTGAGCCTAGGTACATTGCACAAAACATTTACTTGTACCAGCTTGACAAGTTGTCATAGTAAGTCACTCTCTCTCTTCAACCCCCCCCCCCCCCGCCCCAAATTACTCCTGGGGGAATTCTGCTCCACTCCACAATGCATAATTTGCATAGAATTAATGTTTTGTGAAGAATTTCATTTTCCCCTGCAGAATTGGTGCTGCAGAGCTGCTGGCCATCACTAGGGGCCTCTGGACCCATTAGAGCAGGGGTGGGCAAACTTTTTGGCCTGAGGGCTATGTCTGGGTGGGGAAATTGTATGCAGGGCCATGAATGTAGGGCTGGGGCAGGAAGTTTGGGTGTAGGAGGGAGTGTGGAGTGCAGGAGGGGGCTCAGAGCAGGGGGTTGAAGTGCAGCAGGAGGCTCAAGGCAGGGGTTAGGGGGCTCAGGGCAGGGGGTTGGGGTGTAGGAGGGGGCTTAAGGCAGGGAGGAGGAGTGTGGCAGGGGGCTCAAGGCAGGGGTTAGAGGGGTCAGCGCAGGTGGTTGGAGTGCAGGAGGAGTTGCAGAGTGCGGGGGGGGGTAGGGCAGGGAGCTGGGGTGCAGGAGGGATTGTGGAGTGCAGAAGGTGGCTCAGGGCAGGGGGTTGGAGTGCAGGAGGGGTTGCAAAGTGCGGGAGGGGTTCAGCAGGGAGCTCAAGGCAGTGGGTTGGGGGCTATGTGTGTGGGGGTTGGGGTGTGGGGTGCAGGAGAGGTTAGGGGTGCAAGAGGGGGCTCAGGGCAGGGGGTTGGGGTGCAGGAGGTGTGCGGCAGGGAGCTCAAGGCAGGGGGTTAGGGGGCTCAGGGCAAGGGGTTGGGGTGCGGGGTGCAGGATGGGTTCGGGGTGTGGGGTCCGGCCCGGTGCCGCTTATCTTGAGTGGCTTTGTGGTGCTAGTGGTACGCAGTGGGGCTAAGGCAGGCTCCCTGCCTGCCCTGGTCCTGCACTGCTCCCAGAAGTGGCCAGCATGTCCAGCAGTGGCTCCTGGGCGTGGGGCAGGGCAGGTGGCTCCACCACATGCTGCCCTCGCCTGTGGTTAACACGCCCGAAGTTCCCATTGACTGCAGTTCCCTGTTCCTGGCCAATGGGAGCTGCGGGGGATGGTACCTGCAGGCGAGCCCCGCACCTGGGCTTTGTGGGGTAGGGGATGCAGCGGTATAACAGAGAAACAGGAACTGGGTTATTGTAGGGGTTTCTTTAACTCTCTACTCCCGGGGGAAATATTTTTGTTGTCTGTATTATTACAGACATACTTGCTGACAGGTATTTTGAAATAAATTGCCAAAAATATAATTGAAAATGATGTGATTACATTGTGTTAGTTTGACAAAATATGCAGAATTTTGCAAAATTTTAAAATAGTATGTACAGAATTTTAATTTTTTGGCATGGAATTTTTAAGTTTGGGAGCAGAATTCCCACAGGAATACAAAATGCTCTTATTAAAGGGCCAGAGAATCTGTTGTACGGGAATAACCCATGCACAGGGTCTGGAAACTCCATGAGATTCCACTTGTGAAATTTTCCTGACATCATTTTTTCTAGGGGTGTATGGATTGTATCCCACTGCACAGAATGAGTTCATCCCATAAATTCACCATGTCAGAATGAATCTTGGAGGCTTTGTGCTCCTGCATTTGCTTTCAGCCCCCTACAGCACAGTGCAATCACAGCTGTGTCTTTTTATCTGACTTGTATCTAGGTTCTCATCTGATCACCATAGCATCTGAGCACCTCACAGACATTAATTTACCTTTACAAAATCCCTCAGAGGTAAAGAAGTGCTAGTACCTGTGTTTTAGAGATGAGGAATTGTGGCCCAGAGAGAATGAAAGATTTATCCAACATCACACAGAAAGTCTGTGGCAGAGGCTCAGAGCCTCAGTTGAGCTTAGATTTCCAGAGCTGTATTGTAACATTGCACTCTATATGATTTTATGAAAGTATGCTGATGAGTGTGAATATAATGTAATTAAAATATGCTTCATGCAAAACATCTCTTGTAAGGTATCATTACAAAGCTTATAATCTACTGAGTGTGGTCATCCTATTTGTATAAATGTATCACTCTTGTATCTGAAACTAGAAATAGGAAGTATAACTCTGAGGGCCTATTGTAATTATGCAAAATGTGGGCCATTAATGGTGGTTTGGAATCTGGATGGCTTCCATCAACCAGGACAATTGACTGTGGATGACTCTGTTTGCAGGCAGGCCTTCCTGTGAGTCAGGCTGGGAGGAATGAAGGCTTGGGGTCCATCTTTAACCTGGTGTTTTTCCTTTGAGAAGGAGGGGTGGGAATCCAGAGGGACAAAGGATTCTCGCCTTGTGCAAAAGATATATCAGTGGGTGGAACAGAACAAGGGGGAGGCAGCCATCATGAGAAATCCCCTAGCTACTACCTGAGCTGGAACAAGGGCTGTACCAGGGGAAAGGATTGTGCCCAGATTAGGAAGGTGTCCAATCTGTGAAAGAAACTTATTGAAACATCTCTAAAGGTGAGATTTTGTCAGTATTCGGTTTTATTTCTGTACTTGACTTAGACTTGTGTGTTTTATTTTATTTTGCTTGGTAATTCACTTTGTTCTGTCTGTTACTACTTGGAACCACTTAAATCCTACTTTCTGTATTTAATAAAATCACTTTTTACTTATTAATTAACCCAGAGTATGTATTAATACGTGGAGGGGGCAAACAGCTGTGCATCTTTTTCTATCAGTGTTATAAAAGGCGAACAATTTATGAGTTTACCCTGTATAAGCTTTATACAGGGTAAAACGGATTTATTTAGGGTTTGGACCCCATTGGGAGTTGGGCATCTGAGTGTCAAGAACAGGAACACTTCCTAAGTTGCTTTCAATTAAGCCTACAGCTGTTAGGGGACATGGTTCAGACCTGGGTTTGGGTTTGCAGCAGGCTAGTGGATCTGGCTCAAACTAGGCAGGGCACTGAAGTCCTAAGATGACAGGGCAGGAAAGCAGGGGCAGGAGTAGTCTTGGCACATCAGGTGGCAGTCCCCAGGGGGTTTCTGTGATCCAAACCGTCACACCTATCTCAGTAGATTAACCACAATACCATCCTTGGACAACAAGGGGCATGTAGCAGAGTGTCCAAGATAGTTCTGACTCAAGCAGAGTTATGGTAGGGCTTGCTTTCATTGCAGTGTTATTTGGAGGACAGTACTGAGAACTCTGGCTGCAACTTAAAGCTGCTCTCTCATTGCAATATCCTTCAATGCCTATCCCATTGATTTTGGGGCACAGCTGCCCCTGCTAAAGAAGGCAAGAATGTAAATTTCTTTGACCTTTCCTCTGAGGGCCACCACAGGGGTAAACCAGTCCTCCATTTGTTAAATGCTATAGTGCATTTGAACGTTATAGTGTTAGAATAATCCCCTACAAAGTGTTTTCTGCAAAAACATTACAAGTTTGATGTTTATTGGGCTTTCTTTTCTGTGATAGTGTTGCATAGTCAACTTTTGAGGGAGTCAGTTTGTTGCGTATTTTCTCTTGCAGATATTATCAGTGTTCATGTACTGTAGCTGTGCTATCTATACAACTACTGAATCCAAAATCACTTCTTCGTTAATTTTACATGCCCAGTAAAAAGAACTTGGTTCTGCCTTATACTGCACAGAGCACTGGGTATTAAGTATTCAGCCCCTGTGGATGCAAAATATTTTAATTTTGTTGTGAGACATATTGATAACCATTGGTAGAAGGAATATCACTATCATATACATAAGGACATAGGGATGATAGATATGGAATGCATGATAGTGTAGTGTGGAATAAAGATTTTATTGACACTCCTTTTGGAAGGCTGTGTAAGTCACTGCTAATGTCATTTGGTGCAGACATAAGAGATTCACCATTCATTAGATTCTCGGCAACTTAATTGATTTACTTTTCATTGGATTTACTCTTCATTTGACTTTGATATCTTGCCATCATGCTTGTAGTAACAATTCTCTGCTACCCTCATTCTCAACTCTCTTCTCAGCTCTTTCCCCCAAGTTTCCCATACATCGCCAATAGGCATGCTAAATCCGCATTATCACCTGCCTCACCTCTGGTGATGTTTCCCCAACCTGGCTCTCCTATATCCCCAGCTCACAACAAGCTTACCCTTCTCTGCCACCTGCCCTGTCCCTTCATGTTCCACCAGCACCCTTCTCCATACTCTCGGATTATCCCCATTCCCACAGTCCCCATTCAACCTTCTATTCTCTCCTTAAACTCTGGAGACATGTATATTCCAGTCAAATATGGAATTTCATCTCTAAATAAAACATATTTATAGATGGTATGTGTGATTATATGGTCTTGGAACAGTGTATTATTGAGATGAAATGCCATATGTGAGTAGGGAGAAGGAAACGTCGAAAGAAGATGTGGTAGATGGTACTTAAAAAAAGGCAGTGTGGTCTAGAAGAATGAGCCCAGGGTTGGTAGTCAGGAAGGCCTGACTTCCGATCTTTGGCCTGCCACTGAATTGCTATATGGAATTAGGCAAGTTACTTCACATTTTTTCCTCAGTTTTCCCCATCTCTAAAACGGGGAAAGTAATTTTTTTGTCTCCCTCCCAGGGTGGTTGTGAGGATTAATTATATATGCATAGATTTTTAAGGCCAGAAGAGACCATTATGATCATTTAGTCTAATGTTTCTCAACTGATGGGGCACAAATGCTGTGTGTGTGCGCGTGTGTATGTGTTTTTGAGATTAAAGGCAAGCCACAGGGGTTGGGAAGTACTGAAAATCTTATTAAATCTAAAGTAAATAATCTTTCTGCCCCATTCCCTGCATACCTTTGCCCTTCAAGGTCAAGTATTCTCTGTCAATCTCTCGAAATATACAAACAATAAATCACGTAGGCCTCTCATTGCTCACATTGATACATTTACTATAAAAGTAAGAGTGAAAAATGTAAGGGGGTGGTAACATTTTTTTTTAATAAAGGGTCATCAACCTGAAAGGGCTGAGAAACACTGATGTAATCTGACCTCCTGTATATCATAACCCATAGAATATGACCAAGTGGTTCTTGCATCAAAGCCATAACTTTTGTTTGAGGTGTAGCTTACCTTTTTTGAAAGACATCCAGTCTTGATGTAAAGAATTCAAGTGAAAGAGAATCAAGCACACCCGTAGGTAAGTTGTTTCAGTGGTCTTGGGGACTTTGAGAACTGTGTTTGAACTGTTCCTGTTATTAAACCAGCCCCAGGGGAGTGGTGGTATTAGCCACAAGAGAGTGTGTGGAGTTTGTAAGGGGCTCTAGGGAGGGGAAACAAAGGCAGGAGGTGAAAAAACCACCTCTGGTTGAAGAGGTACTCAAAATTAGAGCCCTGGGAAGGGCTATTTTTTAAATCCTGCTCTAGTACTGCCCTGCAATACCTGGTCCCGCATTGTTTCTTCCATATTTGTTCCACTCCTACCTGCAAAAACCTTAAATCCTGCAAGAGAGAGAGATATTCTCCCATGCTACTAAAAAACAACAAAAAATGTGTATATATATATATACATAGGAGATAATGCCACCCTCTTCTTGTTTATGTCATATGTTCTTTCATATTTCAACCACCTTTCCAGAGGACATGCATCCATGCTGATGACAGGCTCTGCTCAATAATGATCAAAAGCAGTGCGGCCCGACACATGTTCAATTTCATCATCTGAGTCAGATGCCACCAGCAGAAGGGTGATTTTCTTTTTTGGTGGTTCGGATTCTGTAGTTTCTGCATCAGAGTATTGCTCTTTTAAAAACTTCTGAAAGCATGCTCCACACCTTATCCCTCCCAGATTTTGAAAGGCACTTCAGATTCTTAAATCTTGAGTTGAGTGCTGTAGCTATCTTTAGAAATCTCACATTGGTACTTTCTTTTGTCACATCTGCAGTGAAAGTGTTCTTAAAATGAACAACGTATGCTGGCTCATCATCCGAGATTGCTATAACATGAAATATATGGCAGAATGCGGGTAAAACAGAGAAGGAGGCATACAACTCTCCCCCAAGAAGTTCAGTCACAAATTGTCTGATGCATTATTTTTTATAATGAGTGTCATTAGCATGGAAGCATGTCCTCTGGAATGGTTGCCGAAGCATGAAGGGGCATAGGAATGCTTAGCATTTCTGGCACGTAAATACCTTGCAATGCTGGCTACAAAACTGCCATGCAAATGCCTGTTCTCACTTTCAACTGACATTGTAAATAAGAAGCAGGCAGCATATCGCCCGTAAATGTAAACAAATTTGTTTTTCTTAGTGTTTGGCTGAACAAGAAGTAGGACTGAGTGGACTTGTCGGCTCTAAAGTTTTACATAACTGCACTCAAAAATAAAACAAAGTTGCACTTTCACAATAAAGAGATTGCATTACGGTACTTGTGTGAGGTGAATTGAAAAATGCAATTTCTTTTGTCTTTAACAGTGTAAATATTTGTAATAAAAAATAAATATAAAGTGAGCACTGTACAGTTTGTATTGTGTTGTAACTGAAGTCAATATATTTGAAAATATAGAAAACATCCTGTCACGGGGTCACTCACCACACTGGTGACTCCTTCTGGGCATTTTAGGAACTAGCTCAATCCCAGCAGGTGCACCCTCAGGTGGTGGTGACTTTTGCATCCTTGCCTCCGCCTGAAGACCTGTTGTTACGGCTCCTTTCTCTTGTGGTCTGCTTTGTGGCACAGCTCTCCGGCCGTATCACCATTCGATTTTCCCCCCTTCCGGGGGACTCCTCCAACAAGAGCCCAGCCACTACTCGCAGCGGCTTGGGAGTCCACAGCCGGGCCACTCCTTCATTGCTTGTTGGGGAGGGGGGGAGGGCACCAGGCCCACCCACTACTCCGGGTCAGGGACCCTGCAAACAGCAGCTTCCTGCTGCCTCCTCCTTCCAGCTCACTGTTTCAATTCCCTGGGTCACTTCCCCACAGCCTCAGTTCCTTCTGCTCCTGTTTCTGGCTCTGGCTCCAGCTCCTTTGCCCTCTTCCCTGGGCCTCGAGCCTGTAAGTCCCGGCAGCTCACCAGGAGCCCCGTAGGAAGCCAATCTTCTCTCCAGGGCTGCCTGCAGCAGACTAACTCGCTCTGGTCTGCAGCTTCCTTTTATATGGCTGTCTGGGCCCTGATTGGCTGGTCCAGCCTCCGCCCTAATTGTCTGCAGCCTCCGCCCTAATTGGCTGTTTCCCCTGCAGCCAATCCTTTGGCTGCCTGCTGCTCAGACTTCCTAGGTTGGTTTTAACCTGCAGGTGCCCTGTCACACGTCCAAAAATATTTAAATAAATGGTATTCTATTATTATTTAACAGCGCGATTAATCACAATTAATTTTTTTTAATTGGGTGATTAATCGTGATCTGCCTATATATGTAAAAATAAATTCAGTCACAATTTTTGGTGAATTTATTTTAAAAGAATAAAAAAGCTTGCTTAAACCATGTAAAAATACTTTAATTCCTGTTAATAACAGACATCAAATCTCTTTCTATCCATCACTTAAATTTAAGTATTAAAAGTCTAGAAGTCTTTTCCTACAAATTGTTGCAATCTGTTTTTTTTTTTTTGGCACACCCAATACCACCCACAACAAAGTCAATTTTACCTGCTCCCACTATTATGGAAGTGGGTCTTTTCAGACCCACGGGATTCCAGTCCTGCTACAGGGCACTGTTCAAGAGGCAACTGCTCTGTTAACAGTCACCATGAAGGGTGTGAGGAAAAAACCCAACCCCCAGGTACTGGGATATAGTTGTTCTCTGTCTCTAAACAGTACTTTAAAATATGAAACAAAATGACGAGTTATTTGATGTAACCAATGAATGGGTATTCAGTCCAAATATGATACTTAGAAGGAATCAGAAATCATTTTTCTTTTAGGGCTTTTGTGCTTTATTGATATAGTATTTTTAATTAATAAGACTAGTGGAATTAATAATTCCAGTAATTATTGTAATGTTATTTAAAATGGGGATTTTAGCTGTTCAGAATTTTCTAAAAAGGAATCTGATTTCTCTCTGAAGATCTTGGTATTGCACAAGACTGATTCTCTGCAGTGCTGGTTAGAAAGAAAGAAAAGATACATATATAAATACAGCTGCTTTATTTGGAATAAAATAATGGGCATTGGTAGAAATAATCCTTTTTTGAGTGAAATGTTTTGTTTTCATGATGCTGTTTCGCTAGCCATTGCCACCCACTGCCCTTGGCTAATCATGGCATGAATAGCAATCCAGACCTCGCCAACAAGGAAAGTATCCTATCAAAGTTCAGATAGCAAGATAATCTGTGTAGAAGCTCAGTGTCTGTCAGCCTGTATTAAAAGAAAAGTGACCGAATCCAAATAGCATTCATATTGGCTTCTCAACTAAATCAGCTTATGAGGTCAGTAAGACAGTAAGATAAAAAATAATTAGGGTGGGTGACATTTGTGCTTATGAGTGTAACAGGGTGGCAGATTGTACAGTGCTTCAAGGGGATGCCAGGGCTGTTTTGTAGAGTTATTTTGATACCATGTGCTCAAATCCCGCCTAGGGATGCAGAGGCATTTTGGGTAAGACTCTCTCAAGTTAAATCAATTAGTGCCAAGCTAGGAGAGTAGAAGTGGTTGGGGCCACTGGCAGAGATAGGGAGGTCTAGGGAATCTCAAGGAACAGCCTAACTCAGGTCCTGTCTACACCACAGGGGTGTAAATTTGAATGCTTACTAGAGTGGCATGCACTAAGTGGCCCATGTGTTTGAAACAGAACTACTTTAACAAACATTAGGGAACTTTTAGTGCCTGACAGCAGGATCTATATTGGCCTATTTGTCTGTGACACACTAGTGTACACTAGAATTTTCACCTCTCTGGTGTGGAATAAAGCACTGTGTAGACAAGCCCTCTGGAAGAAAGCATGGGTTGAGATTTCTGTTTTTGATCTTAGCAATAAAGGCAAACCCCAAGAAAGGAGGGTATGTTTGGGATTTATGGAGGGGGTGTATAATCTAGTCAGAGAAATGTGGGAGCTTTTACCTGCTAACAGAGGTAAATCCAAAATACTTCTAAAGATAACCATAGCTAAGGTAGTTTTCATTATAGCTCTTTCACTCTGCTCCAGCAGACCTCTCATCCCTGATTAGAAGGGTTATCTTTTATGAGGCTACCAGTGATTGTCTTTTTGTTAGCTTAATCAGGGCCCTTTTTGACCAGAAACTTTCAGTTCTTCTGAATCTCAGATTCTGATTCCAGCTATAAAAAGGTATAGTTGCACTCATAGTTCCCCTGACCAAGTTCAACTTTAGACCCCAAGGTTCCTAAATGAGGCTATTGTAGACCATGGCTGCCCTGTAAGAACTGAGAGTTGGGAGATTTTTAGCAGGCCTTTCACTAATGGATAAAAGCTGTAAGTTTTATCTTCATCTTAAAGAAAAGGTGCCAGTGGAAGCACATGTGTCATAAATATAAAGGGAAGGGTAAACCCCTTTGAAATCCCTCCTGGCCAGGGGAAAGCTCCTCTCACCTGTAAAGGGTTAAGAAGCTAAAGGTAACCTCGCTGGCACCTGACCAAAATGACCAATGAGGAGGCAAGATACTTTCAAAAGCTGGGAGGAGGGAGAGAAACAAAGGGTCTGTGTCTGTCTGTAGTCGTCTTGGCCGGGGACAGAACAGGAATGGAGTCTTAGAACTTTTAGTAAGTAATCTAGCTAGGTATGTGTTAGATTATGATTTCTTTAAATGGCTGAGAAAAGAATTGTGCTGAATAGAATAACTATTTCTGTCTGTGTATCTTTTTTTGTAACTTAAGGTTTTGCCTAGAGGGGTTCTCTATGTTTTTGAATCTAATTACCCTGTAAGATATATACCATCCTGATTTTACAGGGGGGATTTCTTTATTTCTATTTACTTCTATTTTTTATTAAAAGTCTTCTTGTAAAACACTGAATGCTTTTTCATTGTTCTCAGATCCAAGGGTTTGGGTTTGTGGTCACCTATGCAAATTGGTGAGGCTTTTTATCCAACATTTCCCAGGAAAGGGGGGGTGCAAGTGTTGGGAGGATTGTTCATTGTTCTTAAGATCCAAGGGTCTGGGTCTGTAGTCACCTAGGCAAATTGGTGAGGCTTTTTACCAAACCTTGTCCAGGAAGTGGGGTGCAAGGTTTTGGGAAGTATTTTGGGGGGAAGGACGCGTCCAAACAGCTCTTCCCCAGTAACCAGTATTAGTTTGGTGGTGGTAGCGGCCAGTGCAAGGATAACGGGCGTAATATTTTGTACCTTGGGGAAGTTTTGACCTAAGCTGGTAAAGATAAGCTTAGGAGGTTTTTCATGCAGGTCCCCACATCTGTACCCTAGAGTTCAGAGTGGGGGAGGAACCTTGACATGGTGGCAGCGGTGGGATTAACCTGAAATCATTTTGAGATCCAGTTGAGATTTTTTGAACTAGAAATACAGATTTTAAAAAAAGATACACAGACAGAAATAGTTATTCTATTCAGCACAATTCTTTTCTCAGCCATTTAAAGAAATCATAATCTAACACATACCTAGCTAGATTACTTACTAAAAGTTCTAAGACTCCATTCCTGTTCTGTCCCTGGCCAAGACGACTACAGACAGACACAGACCCTTTGTTTCTCTCCCTCCTCCCAGCTTTTGAAAGTATCTTGCCTCCTCATTGGTCATTTTGGTCAGGTGCCAGCGAGGTTACCATTAGCTTCTTAACCCTTTACAGGTGAGAGGAGCTTTCCCCTGGCCAGGAGGGATTTCAAAGGGGTTTACCCTTCCCTTTATATTTATGACAACATGTGATGTAGGAATATAACCTTAGGCCTTGATCCTGCAATTAATTCCATATGAGTGTGGAGCTCACTGCAGGATGAGGGCCTTAGATTGTCAGATGTTTAGGGGAGGGACTCATCATATGTGTGTGTTGGCTATTATTACTATCATATGAATACTAAATCATAGTAATAATCCTGTCACAGTTAGCATGTGAAGACCTGTTGTGTTGGGGGAAAAACACACATATGAAGGAATTGGAAAGGCAGGAAGATTTGTGCCACCATGTTATGGTATGAGGACTACACAGCATTCATGAAGAGTTGTGTGTGTATGTAAATATCTCTATTGCAGAGCGACAGCTGCTGAGTCTGGAGGAAGACTGGGGCTCAGTAGGGTGTGGTTGAACCAGGGAACTTTTCCCTTGAAAAATTATAACAGTAATATATGTGGTATGATGAAATAGTAACACAGTTGTTTTACATTAAGTAACTGAGGTATTGAGACTAAGAATGTACTTGTATGGGCCACAATTTGCCAGAATTAGATGGACACAGAAAGTAAGGATACAGTATTTCTTTTTTTGTGTGTTTTGATGTAGATCAGACAGCTCAGCTAAAACACAGCCGTCTCTCTGATGTAAAAGTAAAACTGTTTATATTGACTTATACACATAGGCTAAGTCAGTATTTGTTCATGTGACCCTTTTCAGGAAATTCAAAATTTGAACTGCAGTCATGGATCTCTTTAGACATAGTAAAACAGTGTAAATCCAGCTCTGCTGAACAGTTTGAGGACAACTCCACAGTTGGAACTTCAGCTGGTTCACAAATACATGTTAAATTTCTACCAAACTTTAACCAAGATTGATTTCAAGTGCACTTAAGTTATGAATCAACACCTTGTGTACCTCTGGTTTTATGTGCCTGACCATTTTATTTCATACAAAGAAATTTGCTTGTGAATGGATTGTAATAAGTGAGTTTGTTTTTCTTTCACACGATAGAAGTTTGTAAACTTTTCAGTGTTATTTTCATTTCACACCCTCTGGTGGTAAAAGCTAACAGCCCCATTATATTATACTAACATCATGAAAAAAGAACAAGATTGAGATACAGAGCCAAATTAAGAAATGAGTCTAAGGAAGTTTAAAGGGAGTTATAAATTGATGTAATAGCATCATCAAATTGGACACCTTCTTTCAGACCTGCCCAAACCTGTTTGCTAACCCAGCATAGACTTCCTTAGACTCACACTCATTTACCACCATATAACTTACATCACACTGTCTAATGATTTCTGAATTTGGCTGACTGAGACTGATTCTAAGTTGGGGTGTCTCACGTGCCAAATGTCAGGAAGAGAATAGCGAGTGGATGGTATATGAATATTTAAGTTAAATTAGGCAACTACTCCTTCATCTTTTACATACCAAGAAGCCAGAAGAAAATGCATTGCACAAAATTTGAATTCATTTCTGCTCATTTATTCACCTGTAAATAGGTGTAAGTGGGCCTAAGAGAGTCTGATTTTCACTATCTTACCCATGGACTCTAATTCTGACATTCAAAATTCAAAAAGGAGACTAGGTTTTGTGGCTGTAGCCCTGGATAAGTGTTCCTGTTATACTCGACATTTTCAATTTTAAAAGGACCTTGTTTCATAGGAATACCTCATCAAGGTCTCCAGATGGCTTTGTGACAAAGTTTGTTTTCCATGAGATGCAGGTTTGAAGCCAAAAAACATGTTTCTCTGAGAAATGGAAGCTTGACTTTAAAATAGGCATACCAGAAGTGAAGAGAAAGTACTTCATTTGCTTGGTCACCCAGTTTGATCTGCATTTGCTTTCTTTCATTTTGCAACATTTAACTTGCAACTATAGTACTTATCTAAAGTATTGGCTCAAGTTCACTCTGATATGACTCCAAAGTCAAACTAATTTAGCAAATATAAAAAATTAACTCTTTTCTCTCATATTCTTTATAGAGTTGTGTTAGAGAGAAAGCAGAGAGTTTCATTTTCTAAAATGTACAATAATGTGTTTTTGAAGATTAGTTAAACAGAAATGAATCCTTACCATTAATATACTGTATTTTACTTACATTGTTTGTTAATATCTCTAAAAAAATTCTTAAAGTGTAGAAGTATTGATAAGTTGATATTTTCTAAGATGTCTACGTACCTAGTTAGAAAAAAGGTATATACCAATGTTAAAAATACAGTATAAAGTACTTAAGTTACATTATACGTGTATATGTATAACTAAAATATGGTTTCACAGCTACTGTAAATCGTATAAAGACTATGCCATATACATTTAAACATATCAAGCCTTTTGTGAAGGGAGTTCCTTTCCAGAGATTACAGTAGTGCCTTTAAAAAGATAACAGGATATTAAAAAGAGACTTAAATAGGCCAGGGCTCCTGTCCACACAAATGACATGAGGAAAAATATAACTGGAGAGCTGAATAAACCTATTTATATCACCTAACCTCTGCTGGCTTACTTATAAATCTTCCATCTATACTGTTTAGTTTCTGTAAGCTCCTGAAATTCAAGAGAACATCTGTGCTCACCTTTTATTGCTTTTCCTAAGACTATTGTAACTGAAAAGATATCTTTACATATTGAATTACACCATGTTCGCAACCTCTTGCCTGGAGCAGCTTCCTTCCTGCATTAAAGAAACTAATGATTTCCAATGCAAAGCTGAAAATATGAAGATGGCTGAACAAGTTCCATTAAAACAAGTGAATTGTCACTTTTGATGTGTCTCCTCTGTGTACAGGCAAGCCTCTGGAAATAATACATAGACATTAACAGAATTACTTAATAAAAGCGCTGTAAGGGTCCCTGGCAGATATTGTTAAACTTCCTTTTTCTGATCTTGTTTATGGTGTTGTAGCTTACCTTTTCACTGCATAAAATGTATATAAATACCATCTGCTTATGGAAATAAAACAAAACAATTCTACATTAAGGATCAATTCTGTGAAGAAGCTGTCTTTCAGCAAGCTCTCTAACTCCTGGTCATCCCCTTCATTATCCATGAACATCTTTAAAACAAACACATCAATTACTTTGTTAAGAAATACATGCTTGTCATAGTAATAACACACTCCAGTAGGTGAGTTAGATTAAACCAATTCCCAAATGATTGAAACACTTGACATTTCCAGCACAACACCTAACCCTGTCGTGCTATTCCTTATTGAAATTTTGGACTGAATGTCTCTGCTTCAGAGATCTTGCTCACAGGAATCAGGTTGTTTTCCCTCACAGCCTGTGCAGCTGTACATCTTGGAACAGCTCTTCACAAATTCCACCCTTTTGAGCTGACAGGCACCAAAATCTTGGGCCTGGGAGGGGAAGGCACAGCAGAGGAAATGCTGGGACGAGGAAGAAAATATGTACAGAATAAAAGAATGAAAGTTGTTTGAAAAACTAAAAGGATTGGGAACTACAGTCCTTTACCAAAATACCATTAATAAAAAAGTGTTGTACAGACCATGGTCAGAAATCGGTGCAACTGCTATCTGTCTGGTTAACTGAGGCAGAACTTCTTATGCCTTCTTCAGAGTAGCTTCTTCATGTCACAATCTGCATCTTTGACACTGCTCTCTTGCTCCCCCTAGGGTTGCCAACTTTCTAATCATACAAAACTGAATACCCCTGCCCTGCGCCAGCCCGGAGTGCCCCCCCTGCACCCCAAATCCCTCATCACTGGCCCCAGCGCAGAACCCATACTCCCTCCTGCACCCCAGCCCCCTCCCCCAGCCTGGTGAAAGTGAGTGAGGGTGGGGAAGATTGAGCGACGGCGGGGTGGGTAGAGTGAGTGGGGGCGGGGCCTCAGAGAAGGGGCAGGGCAGGGTGTTCGGTTCTGTGTGATTAGAAAGTTGGCAACCCTACTCTGCTCCCATGACAAACCTACCTCAATTCCTATCCCTGCTTATCCCTGAACACCAATCCCCTCCTGACTATCAAAACCCTCACTTTGCACACATACCAAACCTCCACTACTTTATTTCTAGCCTTCACCATTATTATAAAATAATTTCTTGGATCCTGCACTTCTCTGTGCTTCTCTGCCCCAGCTAATGAAATGTTTAAATTTGGGTTTGGTTTTGCCTTGCATTAATCCTGGAAGATTTAATTTTATAAATATGCATAGCTCTTAGTAAAAAGCAGATGCACTTGCAATCTTGTTTATACTGTAAATCAGGGATTGGCAACCTTTGGCATGTGGCCCGCCCGGGTAAGCCCCTTGGTGGGCCTGGCCAGTTTGTTTACCTGCCGCATCCGTAGGTTCGGCCGATCACGGCTCCCACTGGCGGTGGTTCGCCATTCCAGGCCAATGGGGCTGCAGAAAGCAGCAACCAGCACATCCTTTGGCCCATGCCGCTTTCCGCAGCCCCCACTGGCCTGGAGCGGCGAACCAGGGCCAGTGGGAGCCGCGATCAGCCGAACCTGCGGACACAGCAGGTAAACAAACCGGCCCGGCCTCCCAATGGCCTTACCCTGGCGGGCTGCATGCCAAAGGTTGCCAACCCCTGCTGTAAGTCATCCCTCCAAATATTTTTGTAGTCACTCGACTATGGTGATCACAAATATTTGAATTGTACAAGCTAAGATTGATAACAGAATAGTATGATGTTACACTGACCGGAACTTTCCATAGGTAAGTGTGTTGTCAGATGATACCAAAGGTGTTCAGGAAATTCTTTAAATCAGAAGTAACAATGGACAGACAACTTTCTCTCACAATTCTTTTACATTTGGGTCAGCTGGGTGAAAATCCAACCCACAAAGAATTCAGTTCCTTTTATCTTATTTACCAGCCTATTTCTAAAAACTGTATTCAGTCTAAATACCATGTCTCTGTAGCAATATCGATGTTTCAGGATGAGGGAAAATGAAATGGTCAAATTCAGTTAATTAAGTAAAGGGCGATTTACTGTTGCAAACAAGCCAAAATGCAGGAATTAAAACAACATACACATGAACAGTATGCAAACTTACACAAATGCTATTAATAATAAATAATACCTAGCCCTTATTTAGTGCTTTTCATTGATAGATCTCAAAGTGCTTACAAAGCAGATTGGATTCATTGCCCCATTTTACAGATGTGGAAACAATTATTTTGTGAATAGTCCTAGGCTCTCAAAATTTGAAAGGCTATATCTAGGCAGAGTCCTCCAGCACCGATATAGCTGAATTTACTCACCAGTCCTTTATGAGGTTTCATGATCTCTTTTGTAGCCCCACCTGCACTAATAGAGGGTGTTCCCTTTCCTCCAGCTCCTCCTCTAGTCAATCTCAATAAAGGGCAAAGTAGTTATCGCCTCTCCTCTTAGGAATGTGTTATGCACAGCAGAACCTGAGCACTTCCTCTATATGAATCTTTTACTGCAATTTTTACAGTGGGCCCAGCTCTCAACCCTGGGCAGCCAACAGCAGAAAATCATGGAAAAGTAATAATGGTCTTTATTACCACAGATAATAAGGTTCACTGTTACTTACCACAATTTTCCACAGCTTCTCCTCAACTCAGCTGCAAATTTTGACAAATCATACCACAGTTCAAGTAGAGCCTTAGCTAGTGGCTATTTCCAGACAAGTATCTATGACAGAAAGTTAAAGATAGCTCGGCCTCAAAAACTCCCCTGATATCTTCTAAAGTAAAATGAAAGGTATAGAATTAATTCACTTTGAAATAAAGAAATACAGTACACTCTTTCCTGTGTTGAGTAATCTATAAGTGGAAGTCTACAGACACATACACTGTAAGGCTGTTTGGCTCCAGGAGGCTCTTTGGGTATAGTACATGGAAGTCTCCTGCAGAGCAGGACTTGAGATAATAGAAATGCCTGTCTCCATGTCAAACCCTTCTGCATGACAATTGAACTATTTTAGATTTTGGAAAGTAATCTAGTTCAAACCTAGATTTGTGTACCAATACTGAAACACTGGCGCTGCATGCTTCCTTAATTTAATTTTAACACATATGCCATGAAAGTGCCTGCAAGTTTTGGTTCTCAGACCTTGTTTCCCTGACATTTGAGTTTCTAGTCTTTCTGCCAGTATCTCCAGATCTCTTGCCCTGTAAGTAAGGTTGCATTGTATGTTTGTATCCAGACATACTTCACCTAACAGCCTTTCTAGGTGTGGATCTGGAGTGCTCAAATAAAATAAAACACATCCTGTTTAGACTCCGACAAACCAGCTACAAGAGAGACTTACGTTTTAAAGTGGATATATTTCACTTTGTGAATTAATGGCAAGAATTTAGCTCTTCTGTCTTGCTCATTTCTTTTTATCCTAGCTTATCTATTCTCCCTAAAGAAGTCTAGACTTGTTGCTATGATAAAGTCCATCTGACAGCTATAGATAAACACTGTCCCCCATTCCCTGTCAATCTTCAGTTTTCATCTATGTAGATATGATTTTATTCCTAAGAGGAGGATCCACATCTGTTTTTAGTGTGAAATTCAGCAATTTCATGAGGCTTTAAATTTAGTAATAACAGGATGTTGTCATCCTTTGTGCGTATTGGACATTGATTTTATAACATCTAGCTTTCAAAGATGCCTTCTTAGGAATTATTACTTCAGGTAGGAGGAGAGTGAATGAAATTCAAGTGGCAGATCCTCCTTTCATTGTGTTGATAATAAAGGGATGTTGTCTTAAAATGGTTGCTGAATTTTATCTCAGCTAATCCATTGCTTCTCTAGTCTTTTTCCTGAAACCTCATTGCTTACCAAGGGAAGATAGACTGTGTAAACTAGTTACTAACAATGTCATGGTTACAGGAAATTCTTTCCCTTTTCTGGTCTCTCTGTGTGCATTCCCTCAGGATGATGGCTTCTTGCCCTTACCTGTCTCAGGGTATGTCTAGACTACGAAATTAGGTTGAATTTATAGAAGTAGATTTTTTAGAAAATGATTTTGTACAGTTGATTGTATGTGTCCCCACACTAATGAACTAAGCACATTAAGTCAGTGGAGTGCATCCACAATACCGAGGCTAGTGTCGACTTTTGGAGCATTGCACTGTGGGTTGCTATCCCACAGTTCCTGCAGTCTCCGCCGCCCATTGGAATTCTGGGTTAAGCTCCCAATGCCTGATGGGGCAAAAACATTGTTGCGACTGGTTTTGGGTACATGTTGTCAATTGCCTCTCCCTCCTTGAAAGCAATGGCAGACAATCGTTTTGCACCTTTTTTCCATGCGGGCGCCATACTGCTTTCAGCAGACGGTGCAGTAGGGCTGCTAATTGTCGTCGTCATCCACCACTTCTGCTGCCACTCTCCTGAAGCTATGAATCCACCTCGCAAGTCCTCTATATAACCGTCCTCATCCACCACTTCTGCTGGCACTCTGCTCTCCTGGTGGTCTCATAGGGCTGCTTCTGCTGCAACTCTGCTCGGCTGCTCTTGTCTCGCCATACCACGGCAAGCGTGCAGCCTGCTCAGCTGTTGTGTCCTGGCAGCAGACGGTGCAGTAGGTCTGCAAAACTGGTCATCCAACCACCGCTTCCCCTGCAACTCTGCTCTCCCGCAGACGCCATACCACGGCAAGAATGGAGCCTGCTCAGATCACTGCGGCAGTTATGAGCATTGTAAACACCTCGCACATTATCATGCAGTATATGCAGAACCAGAACCTGCAAAAACAGGCGAGGAGGCGATGGCAGCGCGGTGACAAGAGTGATGAGGACATGGACACAGACTTCTCTCAAAGCACAGGCCCCGGCAATTTGGAGATCATGGTGTTACTGGGGCAGGCTTATGCCATGGAATGCCGATTCTGGGCCTGTGAAACAAGCACAGACTGGTGGGACCACATAGGGTTGCGGGTCTGGGATGATTCCCAGTGGCTGCGAAACTTTTGCATGCATAACGAACTTTGTGGAACTTTATGACTTGCTTTCCCCTGAAGCGCAAGAATACCAAGATGAGAGCAGCCCTCACAGTTGAGAAGCGAGTGGTAATAGCCCTGTGGAAGCTTGCAATGCCAGACAGTTACCAGTCAGTCGGGAATCAATTTGGAGTGGGCAAATCTACTGTGGAGGCTGCTGTGATCCAAGAAGCCAACACAATCACTGAGCTGCTGCTATCAAGGTTAGTGATTCTGGGAAATGTGCAGGTCATAGCTGATGGCTTTGCTGCAATGGGATTCCCTAACTGTGGTGGGGCCATAGACGGAATGCAAATCCCTATCTTGGGACTGGACCACCAAGGCAGCCAGTACATAAACCGCAAAGGGTACTTTTCAATGGTGCTGCAAGCACTGGTAGATCACAAGGGACATTTCACCAACATCAACTTGGGATGGCTGGGAAAGGTATGTGACGCTCGCATCTTCAGGAACTCTGGTCTGTATGAACAGCTGCAGCAATGGACTTACTTCCCAGACCAGAAAATAACTGTTGGGGATGTTGAAATGCCTATAGTTATCCTTGGGGATCCAGCCTACCCCTTAATGCCATGGCTCATGAAGCCATACACAGGCACCGTGGACAGTAGTCAGGAGCTGTTCAACTATAGGCTGAGCAAGTGCAGAAGGGTGGTAGAATGTGCCTTTGGATGTTTAAAAGTGCGCTGGCGCAGTTTACTCACTCAGTTAGACCTCAGCAAAACCAATATTCCCATTGTTATTACTGCTTGCTATGTGCTCCACAATATCTGTGAGAGTAAGGGGGAATTGTTTATGGAGGAGTGGGAAGTTGAGGCAAATTGCCTGGCCACTGATTACGCGCAGCCAGACACCAGGGCAGTTAGAAGAGCACAGCAGGGTGTGCTGTGCATCAGAGAAGCTTTGAAAACCAGTTTCATGGCTGACCAGGCTACGGTGTGACAGTTCTGTTTGTTTCTCCTTGATAAAAACCCGCCCCCTTGGTTCACTCTACTTCCCTTTAAGCCAAACACCCTCCTCTACCCCCTTTGATCATCACTTGCAGAGGCAATAAAGTCATTGTTGTTTCAAATTCATGCATTCTTTATTAATTTGTCACACAAATAGGGAGATAACTGCCAAGGTAGCCCAGGAGGGGTGGGGAAGGAGGGAAGCACCGAGTAGGGAAGGGAAGGAGGGGAGGAGGGAAGGACAAGGCCACACTGCATTTCAAAACTTATTGAATGCCGGCCTTCTGTTGCTTGGGCAGTCCTCTGGGGTGGAGTGGTTGGGTGCCCGGAGCCCCCGCCCCGCGTGTTGTTGGGAATCTGGGTGAGGAGGCTATAGAACTTGGGGAGGAGGGTGGTTGGTTACACAGGGGCTGCAATGGCAGTCTGTACCTTTCCTGCACCTCAACCATACAAGGGAGCATATCAGTTTGATCCTCCAGTAGCCTCAGCATTGCATCCTGACTCCTCTCATCATGCTGCTGCCACCTTTCCTCTTGATCCCACCACCTGTCCTCTTGCGCGTCCCTCCTGTCCTTGCTTTCATTTTGTGCTTTCCTGGACTCTGCCATTGTCTGCCTCCACATATTCTGCTGGGCTCTTTCAGTTTGGGTGGACTGCATGAGCTCAGAGAACATTTAATTGTGAGTGTGGTTTTTTCGCCTTCTTATCTGCGCTAGCCTCTGGTATGGAGATGCTAGTGTCAGCGTTGAAACATTTGCAGCTGTGGGAGGGAAAAAAGGGAGATTAAAATGGAAAAAGACACATTGGCCATTTAAAAGGAGGGGCTGATTTTTCGGGTTAACATGCAGCACAAACCCAACTAACCCCCCCACCCCCCATTCTCTGGGATGATTGCTTCACCCCTCCCGCCACCGTGTGGCTAACAGCGGGGATGATTTCTTTTCAGCCACAGGCAAACAGCCCATCAGGAATGGCCACCTCTGAATGTCCCCTTAATAAAATTCCCCTATTTCAACCAGGTGACCATGAATGATATCACTTTCCTGAGGATAACACAGAGAGGTAAAGAACGGATGTTGCTTGAATGCTAGCAAACACCAAGACCACACGCTGCCATGCTTTCTTATGCAATGATTCCAGACTATGTGCTACTGACCTGGCATGTTAAAGTGTCCTACCATGGAGGACGTAATAAAGCTGCCCTCCCCAGAAGCCTTTTGCAAAGGCTTTGGGAGTACCTCCAGGAGAACTTCATTGAGATGTCCCTGGAGGATTTCAGCTCCATCCCCAGACACATTAACAGACTTTTGCAGTAGCTTTACTGGCCACGAATGCATCCCAAATCTTCGGGGCAAATTAATCATTAAACACACTTGCTTTTAAACCATGTATTATATTTACAAAGGTACACTCACTAGAGGTGCCTTCTCTGCCATAAACAGTTCCTGGCTGTCGGGGAGAACAGTTTCTCCACTTGCCTGGTGTGTGCCATTTTCAACCTCCCCCTCCTCATTGTCTTCCTCGTCCCCAAAATCCTCATCCCTTTTGCGTGAGACTCCCTTGCAGGAGTCCATGTACAGGTGTGGGGTAGTTGTAGGGGCACCCCCTAGAATTGCATGCAGCTCATCATAGAAGCAGTATGTCTGGGGCTCTGACCCCAAGCGGGCATTTGACTGGTTTTTTGGTAGGCTTGCCTCAGCTCCTTAAGTTTCACACAGCACTGCTGTGGGTCCCTGTGATAGCCTCTGTCCTTCATGCCGGTGGAGATTTTTTCAAGCATTTTGGCATTTCGTCTTTTGGAGGGGAGTTCTGATACCACAGATTTATCTCCCCATACAGTGATCAGATCCAGTTCCTCCCGTTTGGTCCATGCTGGAGCTCTTTTGCGATTCTGGGACTTCATGGTCACCTGTGCTGATGAGCTCTGCATAGTCACCTCTGCTGATGAACTTCCCACGCTGGCCAAACAGGAAATGAAATTCAAAAGTCTGCGGTGCTTTTCCTATGTACTTGGTTAGTGCATCTGAGTTGAAAGTGCTGTCCAGAGCTGTCACAATGGAGCACTTTGGGATAGCTCCCGGAGGCTAATACCGTCGAATTGCGTCTATACTAACCCAAATTTGACCCGGCGATGCTGATTTCAGCGCTAATCCCCTCGTCAAGGAGGAGTACAAAAATCGATTTTAAGAGCCCATTAAGTCGACAAAAATGGCTTTGTTTTGTGGACCGGTGCAGGGTTAAATCGATCTAACGCTGCTAAATTTGACCTAAACTCATAATGTAGACCAGGGTTCAGGGTGGAATCATGCAGTTCTTCCACTCTTAGACCAGGACTTGCCTAAAATGTCCTGTGTATACCGACTCCCCATCACTCTGCAGGTCTGACTGGGTTTTGAGCACCTGTGTTTCAGGAACTTGTGACCAGTGATTTTCGTAGAGTGATTTTCATAAAAGAAAGTATTTTTTTTATTTTATAGTTCAAGCAGAACATTAGAGAGAGAAAGAGAGAGAGAGGACAGCAAACAGCTCATATACACGTCTCTTACCTATGGGGTGACCAGATGTCCCGATTTTATAGGGACAGTCCCGATTTTGGGGGCTTTTTCTTATATGGGCACCTATTACCCACAGCCCCCCATCCCGATTTTTTACACTTGCTATCTTGTCACCCTGCTTACCTAAAAGCCTACCATTTGACATTTGACTTTTTAGACTTCTTTGTTTGTTTTATTTTCACCCTCACCTTGAATATTTGGTTCTGCATGAAGGGTATGCAGTTGGCTCCAGGTATTATAATAGTTTCAAATAATTCCGAGTGTTGCTATTCTGACATGTGTATTCCACTGGTATGGCTGTGCAAAGTCAATATGTTTGTAGAGTTCCATTTACAGGTTGATAACCTTCTTTTTCTTCATCTGCTTCTTAATCCCATGTTGATATCCACTGGGACTCTTCCACAGGAGTAACCCCTAGAACTTATTTCCTACCTTTAAGGTTGTACTTGGGGCTCTGTTCCATTTGCACAGGTCCCTGTATGGCATCATCTAATTTTTATGATTTGTGGTGTTCAGCAAAATCTGGGATTCCAGATGCTGCTGCACTAGAAGTTCAGTGAGTAAGGTTGGGAGTGCTGCCAGGGATTAGGATGAACTGGAGATGTGAGAATCCCTACGGGTTGCCAAATTTGTCTGTGGACTACTAGATGGTGGTCCTTGGTCCATAGTAGGCCTCGTCCTGATCCTATGGATTTGCTGAATGAAAATGCTCAAAAGATAGATTTAAAAAAAAAAGATAATTTCTAGATATGTATATGATCATTCTATCTGCTTGAATCTTAAAAGGCAATGCATCACATTTTAAGTCTTGCATTTATCAGAATTCTGATATAGTATGTTTCCACTATGGAGTTTTTATGCACTTTGATGAGATTTTATTTGCTGCTTTTATGGTGGGTTCTTTTAAAACTTGGTGAAATTAAGAAAAGTTAATTTATTATTATATTATTTTATTTGGTAACTGAAGCCAAAATGTTGTACTATTTTTTATGATTAATGTTAGTCTTTTTTTTGTACTAACCAGTATATTTATGTATACACTTATACGGTTTTTTGAAATAAGCCATAAATGAAAATGAAATTGTACTGTTAAGTGTAAATTTTACTTTCCTGAGGTATGTTTTTCCACCAGTGCATGTGGATTTATGCTTACAATTCCTCTTACTTTCAGTAGAAACTAAGCAGGAACATGATGTACATTGAGATAGGAGTGTGTTACTTAGATTTATTTACATTTTATATATTGTCATCTGACTTAACTAGAGACATATTACCTTGACCTGTAACTCCATCAGATATCATAAACTAAGCAAGGTTGTGGCTGGTCAGTGGTTGTATGGGAGACTTCCAAGGACAATTCAATTGTTGCAGAAAACGGTGTTTTTAGCTCAATGGATAGTACTCTTCCCTCTGAGCCAGTACTGAGCCAATTCCTTAGTGGCTGTTGAATGAGATGTAAAACAAAGACGTCCTTGACTATACATTCAGTCATTAACATTTCCATGCCCCTTTTTATGTAGGAATAAATACATAGTCCCTGATTTCCTGGTCAAATTCATTATTATTTGTATTACCATATCACCTAGGAGCCCCCATCATGGATCAGGATTCTGGTAGGTGCTGTACATACACAGAAGAAAAGACAGTCCCTGTCACCAAAAGTGTACTATGTCAGTGTAAGACAACAGATGAATAGAGAGGAGGGGGTGCAAGGAAACAAGAAGACTCTATTATCTAAATTGACAAGAGAGAGACAGACTGGGGGAAGAGGTATAAGATAGTTATGCTTTGTGTACATACAAATCTACAACTTCAAGAAAACCCCAAATTTTAATTATTTGGAAGTAATCAGGTAAGGAATCCTAAGAGTACTGAAATACCATATAATTCTCCAAAAAAAGAACAGGAGTACTTGTGGCACCTTAGAGACTAACAAATTTATTAGAGCATAAGCTTTCATGGGCTACAGCCCACTTCATCGGCTGCATAGAATGGAACATATAGTAATATATATATGCATACACAGCTAAGTTGGAAGTTACCATGCAAACTGTGAGAGGCTAATTAGTTAAGATGAGCTATTATCAGCAGGACAGAGACAAACACCTACAAGATCTCTACCAAGCATTCTGAAAACTACAATACTCACCTGCTGAAGTGAAAAAACAGATTGACAGAGCCAGAAGAGTACCCAGAAGTCACCGACTACAGGTCAGGCCCAACAAAGAAAATAACAGAACGCCATTAGCTGTCACCTTCAGCCCTCAACTAAAACCTCTCCAGCGCATCATCAAAGATTTACAACCTATCCTGAAAAATGATCCCTCACTCTCACAGATCTTGGGAGACAGACCAGTCCTCGCTTACAGACAGCCCCCCAACCTGAAGCAAATACTCTCCAGCAACCACACACCACACAACAAAAACACTAACCCAGGAACCTCTCCTTGCAACAAAGCCCGATGCCTGTCAAGCTTTCTTACAACTACAATACCCACCTGCAGAAGTAAAGAAACAGATTGATAGAGCCAGAAGAGTTCCCAGAAGTTACCTACTACAGGACAGGCCTAACAAAGAAAATAACAGAACGCCACTAGCTGTCACCTTCAGCCCCCAACTAAAACCCCTCCGACGCATTATTAAGGATCTACAACCTATCCTAAAGGATGACCCAACACTCTCACAAATCTTGGGAGACAGGCCTGTCCTTGCCTACAGACAGCCCCGCAACCTGAAGCAAATACTCACCAACAACCACATACCACACAACAGAACCACTAACTCAGGAACTTATCCTTGCAACAAAGCCCGTTGCCAATTGTGCCCACATATCTATTCAGGGGACACCATCACAGGGCCTAATAACATCAGCCACACTATCAGAGGCTCGTTCACCTGCACATCCACCAATGTGATATATGCCATCATGTGCCAGCAATGCCCCTCTGCCATGTACATTGGTCAAACTGGACAGTCTCTACGTAAAAGAATAAATGGACACAAATCAGATGTCAAGAATTATAACATTCATAAACCAGTCGGAGAACACTTCAATCTCTCTGGTCACGCAATCACAGACATGAAGGTCGCTATCTTAAAACAAAAAAACTTCAAATCCAGACTCCAGCGAGAAACTGCTGAATTGGAATTCATTTGCAAATTGGATACTATTAATTTAGGCTTAAATAGAGACTGGGAGTGGCTAAGTCATTATGCAAGGTAGCCTGTTTCCTCTTGTTTTTTCCTACCCCCCCCCCCAGATGTTCTGGTTTAACTTGGATTTAAACTTGAAGAGTGGTCAGTTTGGATGAGCTATTATCAGCAGGAGAGTGAGTTTTTGTGTGTATGGGGGTGGGGGGGATGTGAGAAAACCTGGATTTGTGCAGGAAATAGCCCAACTTGATTGTCATGCACATTGTGTAAAGAGTTGTCACTTTGGATGGGCTATCACCAGCAGGAGAGTGAATTTGTGTGGGGGGGGTGGAGGGTGAGAAAACCTGGATTTGTGCTGGAAATGGCCCACCTGATGATCACTTTAGATAAGCTATTACCAGCAGGACAGTGGGGTGGGAGGAGGTATTGTTTCATATTCTCTGTGTATATATAAAGTCTGCTGCAGTTTCCACGATATGCATCTGAGGAAGTGAGCTGTAGCTCACGAAAGCTTATGCTCTAATAAATTGGTTAGTCTCTAAGGTGCCACAAGTACTCCTTTTCTTTTTGCGAATACAGACTAACACGGCTGTTACTCTGAAATCTGTCCACATATTTACTCAAGTGACACCATCATAGGACCTAATCACATTAGCTATGCCATCAGAGGCTCATTCACCTGCACATCTACCAATGTGCTATATGCCATCATGTGCCAGCAATGCCCCTCTGCCATGTTCATTGGCCAAAGCGGACAGTCTTTATGCAAAAGAATAAATGGACACAAATCTGACATCAGGAATCATAACATTCAAAAACCGGTAGGAGAAAACTTCAATCTCTCTGGCCACTCAGTAAAAGACTTAAAGGTGGCAATTTTGCAACAGAAAAGCTTCAAAAATAGACTCCATCTTGGTTATCACTACAAAAGTTTTTTTCTCCTGCTGATAATAGCTCATCTTAACTAATTAGCCTCTCACAGTTTGTATGGTAACTTCCAACTTATCTGTATGTGTGTGTGTGTGTATATCTATCTATCTATCTATCTATCTATCTATCTATCTATCTATCTTACTATATGTTCCATTCTATGCATTCAGTGAAGTGGGCTGTAGCCCACGAAAGCTAATGCTCTAATAAATTTGTTAGTCTCTAAGGTGCCACAAGTACTCCTGTTCTTTTTGCGCATACAGAATAACACGGCTGCTACTCTGAAACATATAATTCTCCATCATTCTCTATCAACTCTACCTGAAATATATAGTCCATCCTCGCCTGAAGTTTGCACTCTTGTTTTCTTCTTTAATAGAATTATATTTTTGGATGTATATAATTTATTTTATATATTGTCTATTGAATGTGTAGTGCAGATTTTGAAAGGAAAGTTCTAGGGTACAGTAAAAATGTCAGAGTAAATTATGTCCTATAAATTCTTTTATATTGTGACATGTTGAAGTAAAAGAATATTTTTGTGACCAAAAATGGTTGGATTTATCTGTTTGGTGTTATGAAATGTGGTGACCATGGGATGTTATAGGTTTTTGTAGGAATGAAGAGCTTGCAAATTTGTTTTTTTAGCTATATTAACGATGTTGTTTAATAATGTTACAGTGTAGTGTAGTGTTCCTGCATATTGAAAATTGATCCATTGAATAGGATATGGAATTTAATGATGATGGTAATTATTATTATTTTATTATTGTAGTGTGTAGAATCCCCAGTCATAGACAAGAACCCCTTTGCTGACAGAACAAAAAGACGGTCTAGTTTATAATTTAAAAGATATCATTTATTTTTTCCTTTATGTATAATTTTACAAATTTTAAGTAGGACAGTTGTAAAACTTACTTAGAGATTATTCAAGCCCCATTAACTGGCATGGTCCTAATGAACACAGAAAATAGCTACTTCTGCCATTAAGGGCCAGATTTATTGAAAAAAGTGCATGTGCAACTCTGTATACATTCAAATGGGTAAATTGCACATGCAGATTTCAATTTAGGCTCTAATTCAGCAAAGTTCTTAAGCATATGACTGAATTTAAGCACATGAATGGTTCAACTGAGTTCTGTAGGACTACTTGTACTAAAAGCTAAGCATGGATTTAACTGTTTTGCTAAATTGGGGGATTTAGACACATAATTGGCATTCTGCATGTGCAAATAGCTGATCTGTATCTGCAATTATGATAAATGTATAAGCAACTTAGGTATGCAGCAAATGTCAAAATCAAGGTGCTTATTGCAGAAGTTAAAATTCATTCATATAAAATGTATAGTTAAAATAATATATGTAAGACACACACTTGTAGGCAAGATGTTTCATTTGTGAAGAATTATGTGCTCTAACCTTTTTGGCTTTGATTGTGTGCAAGGTTTGCAGTTCATCAGAATGAAAAAAATAAGGATAATGATTAAAAATAATTGTCTACAATTATAACTGACAATTTAAACCAGTTGGATGTAATGAATTTGCATATAAATAATATGTTCATTCGTTATGATGAGATACAAACTGTGATTATACAGTAGCTGTGCTTCCAGAAGAGCATGAATTGTGAATTTCCAGAATAGTTTCGGAAATGAGACGGGACAGCTCATAGAATTATGCATTCTTTAATGGGAAGGCCTCCACCCATCATACACATTTATTAGGACTTGATGGAGACTTTTGGTACAGAAAATCTAGATCTCCAAGAAATATTTCTCCTCCCCAAATTCTCAACTAAATATATTGTTGTCTACATCAGTGGTTCTCACAGCCGGTCTGCCGCTTGTTCAGGGAAAGCCCCTGCTGGGCCGGACCGGTTTGTTTACCTGCTGTATCCGCAGGTTCGGCCGATCGTGGCTCCCAATGGCCGCGGTTCGCCGCTCCAGGCCAATGGGGGCTGCAGGAAGCGGTGCGGGCCAAGGGACGTTCTGGCCGCCCTTCCTGTGCCCTGGCCAGTGGGAGCTGTGATCGGCCGGACCTGTGGCTGTGGCAGGTAAACAAACCAGTCTGGCACGCCAGGGGCTTTCCCTGAACAAACGGTGGACCGACTTTGAGAACCACTGGTCTACATTACAACTGAACTTGAAAATGTTTTGAAGTACTTTGGTAATGTATGAAAATGTGAAATGCAAATTGAGGTACACTATGCATCTAAGAAAAATTATAAAATGAACAAATAATTTAGACAGGGGTTGCTGATGAAACCTACCAGTTCATTTCTGGATAGTCCCTGAGTTATACAGCTAAATCTCTAATCCAGTCTATTTTTATTTATATCTATTGTATGTCAGTACTTCTACCATGTTCATTACCATGGTGTCTGAGTGAGTGTCTTATAGATTTTAGTAAGTGCACAAGCAGAGCTATGAATTAAAACTCAAGTCTCCCATTATATCTCTGAGGATGAGTATCTGGCTTCCTTAGGTGCTCATGTAGCCCATTTTAACATAGCATCTGAGTGCTTCCCATCTTTAATGTATTTACCCTTACAGTACCCTTGCATGGTAGGGGAGTTGTATTATCCCAGTTTCATAGATAGGGATCTGAGGCACAGAGAGACTCAGGGTTAATTTTTCAAAAGCACCTGTATGTCCTAGGATGCATCCCATTTTAAAGCGACTTAGACACAGGAGCCAATGTCCATGGAATTTAGGTACATTTGAAAATTTTACCTTAATCAATTTCCCAAATGTCACACAGCAGGTCTGCAACTGAGCAGGGAATTGACACTGGGTCTGCCAAGTCCCAGGCTAGTGCTCTAACCACAAGGTTAACCTTCCTTTCTTCTCTTGACATATCTGAGTCCTTTCATGTTCAGTGTATGCCATTGCAAATTAAACTTTAAAAAAAATTCAAAAATATTCTCTTAAAAAAACAAATAACCCTTCCCACATTTTCCTTATTGGTACAGGAAAGATTTTTTAAAAGCAGTAGCTGGAAACACTTTTTTGAAAAGGGTGGGGAGTGGAACAAGCTTTGCCTCTTCTAAAACAAAATAAAGAAACAAAGAACAGAAATTAATTATGTAGCTGTTTTTGCAGCCACTTTTTCTCCCTGTGTAGTTGTTGCTTATTCCTAGAGCTAGTCATTTTTTTTCCTGTGGGGAAATTTTGACTTTTCCTTGAAAAACTGAAAGTTTTTAGTTTTTGCTTGAAAAGCTTTTGATGAAAACTCAACATTTTCTGTGGAAAGTAGATACTTCTTGCAAAAAAATTGTTTAGTTGGAAACCCAATTTTCTGTTGAAAGACAGTTTTGATGGAACATTTTTTACCAACCCTACTCATTATTGGTTTGTCAAACCGGGAATATGGGCCAGCACTGGAAGGAGCGTGCAGAAGTTGGCTGAATAGGGGCTCTGGCTGTTACTGCTACTTCCAATAGCCGCAGTTTTCCGCAGGAGAGTGAGTTTGTGTGTGGGGGGCGGAGGGTGAGAAAACCTGGATTTGTTCTGGAAATGGCCCAACTTGATGATCACTTTAGATAAGCTATTACCAGCAGGACAGTGGGGTGGGAGGGGGTATTGTTTCATGGTCTCTGTGTGTATATAATGTCTACTGCAGTTTCCATGGGGTATTCATCCGACGAAGTGAGCTGTAGCTCACGAAAGCTCATGCTCAAATAAATTGGTTGGTCTCTAAGGTGCCACAAGTACTCCCTTTCAATTTTCCTAAGATCATCTTCAGTGAGTGGGAGATACCCACTGACACTCCTTTCGCTATGTTCGAGGAACATGACCTAGGATGGCACCAGGAGAAGTTTAGCAAGAGAAGAGGCAGGAGGTTGCTACTTTTAGGGAGTTCAGAACCAGTCAGCAATGAAATACCCTGGTCCCAAAGTTTCTCTGCTTTCCAAATCCCTGCTTCTCTGCGAGGTCACATGCATCCACTGACCTGCCCTCTTGAATCTTCTTTTAACAGCCTTTTGAAGGGGACGCATGCTGACCTCCCCAACCTCTTCCAGTTGTTTGGTGTTGGCAGTGAATCTCATTCTGAGAAGATTTTGGAAAGGCTCACTGTGGTGGTTTTCTTTGAGGAGAACCATTCCCTTTCCTAGTACACTAGCAGCTGTGATATTATGTGACAGTAAGCTTCCAAAAAAGAGAGAGCTCACTTGTGCTTGACTTTGCACTTGACCACTAGGGCAAAAGAGGCTTTTTTGAAGGGTGCAGTAGAGAAAGAAATTTGTCTAATGCTGCTGGATTGTGAGCTCCAGGAAGGACTAGAAGCAGCTGGAGAAAATGGGCAGAAATGAGCTCAAAAATAACCTGATGGCATTGCAGGATACGTTGCAACTTTTATGATGCATATTGATGAAGTGAGCTGTAGCTCACGAAAGCTTATGCTCAAATAAATTGGTTAGTCTCTAAGGTGCCACAAGTACTCCTTTTCTTTTTGCGAATACAGACTAACACGGCTGTTACTCTGAAACCCATTGTTTAGGGTGTGATTCAGCACCCATTGACGTCAGTGGAAAGACTACAGTGACTTCGGTAGACATGAGATCGGCTGAAAAAGGAACACACGTTTCATGAAAGCTTTTGTGAAAAAATTATCACCCACCCCAATCAAACAGTTTTTCAATACAAAATTTCTCAACTAGCTCTAATCAAGCCCTTAGGTGAAACAGTAGTGCTGAGCTTAGAGTGAGACTGAGAGTATCATATAATATCCTGCACATACCTGATGGAATTAAGATAAACTTTTTTGATTTAAGTTAAACCTTATTGAATTAGGGTTAGTACCTGTGGGGTTCATTGTATTAAAAATGTAATTGTGTATGTGGTGTTGTGGCACTGTATGTTCCTTCTCTAGCAGGGAGGGGGGCTGCTAAAGGACTTCCTCTATTATAAGCCTTTGAATCCCCCCGGAGAGAGGTGCATATACTAGTTCAAACTAAAATAACAAGGAGTCCTTGTGGCACCTTAGAGACTAACACATTTATTTGGGCATAAGGTTTCGTGGGCTAGAACCCACTTAATCAGATGCATGGAGTGAAAAATACAGGAGCAGGTATAAATACATGAAAGGATGGGGGGTTGCTTTACCAAGTGTGAGATCAGTCTAATGAGATAAATCAATTAACAGCAGGACACCAAGGGAGGAAAAATAACTTTTGAAGTGGTAAGAGAGGGGCCCATTACAGACAGTTGGCAAGAAGGTGTGAGTAACAGTAGGGAGAAATTAGTATTGGGGAAATTAAGTTTAGGTTTTGTAATGACCCAACTACTCCCAGAACTACGTCGTTCTTGTTAAACCCTGGATTTGTGCTGGAAATGGCCCATCTTGATTATCATACACATTGTAAGGAGAGTGATCACTTTAGATAAGCTATTACCAGCAGGAGAGTGGGGTGGGGGGAGAGAAAACCTTTTGTAGTGATAAACACCCATTTTTACATGGTTTGTGTGTATAAAAACATCTTCTCTATTTTCCACAGTATGCATCTGATGAAGTGAGCTGTAGTTCATGAAAGCTTATGCTCAAATAAATTGGTTAGTCTCTAAGGTGCCACAAGTACTCCTTTTCTTTTTGCGAATACAGACTAACACGGCTGTTACTCTGAAACCTGTCTTTATGCAGACTGTCGCTCCTGGGAATAACACAGCGGAGGAAGGGAACTGTGCAGCCTAGGAATAGTCTGGTCAGAAGGGAGAGAGACACAGGTCTCCACTGAGAAAGGCAACAGATGCGGGAGCTAGAAGCCGAGAGTGGGTGCCCTGCTGGACCACTGAGGGGAAATACAGGGTCAGTTGCCCTGAACTGTGACACTTGGTACCAAAGCATGGTCTCTGCTCTTTGCTACCTTCTCCTATGATAAGGATGCTCTTCCCTCAGCTGTCTGCAGAAGAAGAGCATTCTTTTTGTAGCAGAAGGTAACAAAGACCCCTCTAGGTTGCTAGAAGGGAGCAGGCTCAATCTTTGGCTCCATATGGTTAACTATCTCTTTCTGTGTGAGGAACAACAGAGTTTTGGAATGGTCCAACAAAAGTCTCTCAGGGTGAAGGAGCTATGCTGCTTTACACCAGCTGGCTCCAATGCCTGTGGATCAACTACCTGAGCTTCCAAAAGAGGTTTCCCAAATTAGCCAATTGTTCAAGTAAAGCGTGACTGATGTGCCTTTATTCGTGAGATGGGCTGCTACCACAGCCATTGTCTTTGTAAAAATGAGAGAAGCGGAAGCCTTGCCCAGTGAAGGGGACCAATATTGTACTTGTGAATATTGACAGAGACAGACTCTCGGAACATGGAGGGAATTGTTGGCATATGGAGAAAAGCCTCTTGAAGGTCCATTGAAGCCAGATCCTGGTGAAAGCTTACTGCAAGGATCATGAGCAATTGCAGCTTGAAGCTTGAGGATGATGGAAACAGATTTAAACATTTCACTTCCGGGTTTGGGGCAGTTACATGTGGATTTCTACAGGGGCTACAAAATTCTAGTGAATCTCATTTCAGACTGGAATTTTATTTATTCATCTTTTAATTTATCGGGCCTCTATCACAGGCTTGTCCCTGCCAGACAATGTCTCAGGGAGAGGCAGCTTTAATTTGCAATTGGGATTGGGGACTCCATAGGAGCCTACCAATAGAGGCTCCCCAGGGCATGCAACAAATGTGTATTATTCTTTCCCACTTCAGCCATACCCTAATGAGCACTGCCTACTTTTGTGGAAGTGCTGACTGGTTGCAGGTTACCCTGGTGAAGTAACGATGAGATAACTTTATACTACCACAGCCCATCCTCTGGATGATTTTTTATCCCCAGAGCCCTGGGCTATATGAGTGAAAGCCAGTGTAACACAGAGGTTAATCAAGTCCTTTCTGTTCTTTTGCTGTGGCAGTTGCCAGACTATCATCCCACTCAATAGCGAATCAGCATTTGCAGAACCAGCTCCTCCTGTCAGGGACTATGTTGCTTCAAAAAATGCTGACTTAGTGTGAGTATCCTGACCTCTGTCACTTCACTCCTGATCACAAGGAATGTGTCCCAGTGATTGCTGTGTCTCACAATAGAAGCAGAAGACCTTTAGAAGGTATTGAATAGGGGTTGGATGGCACTGGAAAATAAATCAGTAGAGTTTACAGCACTCACTAATATTTCATTTTTTCCAGTGCTTGCATAAGTATCCCAGCCTGTGTGTGTTGGGAATGAGGGGCAAGGTACTGCATACTAATTGTGGGAAATGTCAAGTGATGGCAATATTTTTATTATCAGTTCCTCTTCCTAGTTCCAACCACTGATTTATTTTTTCAGGTTGATGTATGGATTTGAATCTTGATAGTCATAGTTGTGTTTTTTAAACTGTATTTTGAACGAATAATGCAAATCTACTGTTTCACTGTCAGATACCAAGGGTTTAGAATGATTTTAGTTAACATTTCCTGACATAACTATAATATTGGCATCAATCAAATGAGAGTGTCCAAAAAGCAAGCAAGCAAGCAAACAAACAAACCCAAAACCCCTTATGTAGTTGAATGCCTTAGGGACATAGGTCTGGAAGGAACCTCTTGGGTAGAGCTGGTCAATTTTTTTCAGACGGATAGTTTATTTGCCAAAAACCGTGGCTGCAAGTCAACCAAAACTGTTGGCAAATTTGGATCAAATTTTGTGCATCGTTTCAGTCGGGAAAATAAAATTGAAAAATGGTTTTATTTTGACATATTTTAAACTCAATATTTTGTCTTTTCATTTCAAAATGATATTTTGTTTAAAAATCTGGTTAAATTTGTTTTAAAAACAAACAAAAAAAGGGTAAGAAAACCACCCAGAAACTAAACAAAGCAGGGGGGAAAAAAGAAAAAAAATCATTTGGGGTCAAACAAAATGTTTCATTTGACACAAAATTACTTCCCCCCCCAGTTTTTCATTTTGGCAAGGAAAAGCGAAACATTTCCCTTTCAGGTCCACTCAAAACAATTTTCCCCCGCATATTTGGGTTCAGCTACTAAACTGGAAAGTCAGTTATTTGTTCTGCCCCATTCTTGTGTCATCAAGTCCAGTTTCCTGTTCTCTCAAGCAACCTCGTCATATAATCCCGTTGATAAATGTATCAAGGGTCAGTCGTGGGTCCAGTACTGTTCAATATTTTCATTAGCAACTTGGATGATGGAGTGAACAGTAGGGTTAAGGCTTGTCAACCCTGAGACACTCAGGCAAATTAATCTGAATTAACAAAAGATGTGAATTTAAAGTGGATTACTTCAACTGCCTTAACCCCCATGCACACTCTCATTCAAAATTAAAGTGGTCTTAATTCAGTTTTCTCAATTCTCTTCCAAAGTTACCTTAATTCTGAATGAGAGTGTTCACACAGGGGCTTAATGCAGTTTAACTAACCTACTTTTAATTTACATCTTTAGGGTATGTCTACACTACGCAATAAGGTTGAATTTATAGAAGTCGGTTTTTTAGAAATCGGTTTTATATATTCGAGTGTGTGTGTCCCCACAGAAAATGCTCTAAGTGCATTAAGTGCATTAACTCAGCGGAGTGCTTCCACAGTACCGAGGCTAGAGTCGACTTCCGGAGCGTTGCACTATGGATAGCTATCCCACAGTTCCCGCAGTCTCTGCTGCCCATTGGAATTCTGCGTTGAGATCCCAATGCCTCATGGGGCTAAAACATTGTCGCGGGTGGTTCCGGGTACATATCGTCAGGCCCCCCTTCCCTCCCTCCCTCCGTGAAAGCAAGAGCAGACAATCATTTCGCGCCTTTTTTCCTGAGTTACCTGTGCAGATGCCATAGCACGGCAAGCATGGAGCCCGCTCAGGTAACCGTCACTGTATGTCTCCTGGGTGCTGGCAGACGTGGTACGGCATTGCTATACAGTAGCAGCAACCCATTGCCTTCTGGCAGCAGACGGTGCAGTACGACTGGTAGCCGTCCTCGTCGTGTCCGAGGTGCTCCTGGCCACGTCGGCTGGGAGCGCCTGGGCAGACATGGGCGCAGGGACTAAATTTGGAGTGACTTGACCAGGTCATTCTCTTTAGTCCTGGAGTCAGTCCTATTGAACCGTCTTATGGTGAGCAGGCAGGCGATACGGATTGCTAGCAGTCGTGCTGTACCATCTTCTGCCGGGCAGGCAAGAGATGAGGATGGCTAGCAGTTGTACTGTACCATCTTCTGCCGAGCAGCCATGAGATGTGGATGGCATGCAGTCCTTCTGCACCGTCTGCTGCCAGCCAAAGATGCAAAAGATAGATGGAGTGGATCAAAACAAGAAATAGACCAGATTTGTTTTGTACTCATTTGCCTCCTCCCCCGTCTAGGGGACTCATTCCTCTAGGTCACACTGCAGTCACTCACAGAGAAGGTGCAGCGAGGTAAATCTAGCCATGTATCAATCAGAGGCCAGGCTAACCTCCTTGTTCCAATAAGAACAATAACTTAGGTGCACCATTTCTTATTGGAACCCTCCGTGAAGTCCTACCTGAAATACTCCTTGATGTAAGCCACCCCCCTTTGTTGATTTTAGCTCCCTGAAGCCAACCCTGTAAGCCGTGTCGTCAGTCGCCCCTCCCTCCATCAGAGCAACGGCAGACAATCGTTCCGCGCCTTTTTTCTGTGCGGACACCATACCAAGGCAACCATGGAGGCCGCTCAGCTCACTTCGGCAATTAGGAGCACATTAAACGCTACACGCATTATCCAGCAGTATATGCAGCACCAGAACCTGGCAAAGCGATACCGGGCGAGGAGGCGACGTCAGCGCGGTCACGTGAGTGATCAGGACATGGACACAGATTTCTCTGAAAGCATGGGCCCTGCCAATGCATGCATCATGGTGCTAATGGGCAGGTTCATGCTGTGGAACGCCGATTCTGGGCTTGGGAAACAAGCATAGTGTTGCAGGTCTGGGACGATTCCCAGTGGCTGCGAAACTTTCGCATGCGTAAGGGCACTTTCATGGAACTTTGTGACTTGCTTTCCCCTGCCCTGAGGCGCATGAATACCAAGATGAGAGCAGCCCTCACAGTTGAGAAGCGAGTGGCGAAAGCCCTGTGGAAGCTTGCAACGCCAGACAGCTACCGGTCAGTTGGGAATCAATTTGGAGTGGGCAAATCTACTGTTGGGGCTGCTGTGATGCAAGTAGCCCACGCAATCAAAGATCTGCTGATATCACGGGTAGTGACCCTGGGAAATGTGCAGGTCATAGTGGATGGCTTTGCTGCAATGGGATTCCCTAACTGTGGTGGGGCCATAGACGGAACCCATATCCCTATCTTGGCACCGGAGCACCAAGTCTCCGAGTACATAAACCGCAAGGGGTACTTTTCAATAGTGCTGCAAGCTCTGGTGGATCACAAGGGACGTTTCACTACCATCAACGTGGGATGGCCGGGAAAGGTACATGACGCTCACATCTTCAGGAACTCTGGTCTGTTTCAAAAGCTGCAGGAAGGGACTTTATTCCCAGACCAGAAAATAACTGTTGGGGATGTTGAAATGCCTATATGTATCCTTGAGGACCCAGCCTACCCCTTAATGCCATGGCTCATGAAGCCGTACACAGGCAGCCTGGACAGTAGTCAGGAGCTGTTCAACTACAGGCTGAGCAAATGCAGAATGGTGGTAGAATGTGCATTTGGACGTTTAAAGGCGCGCTGGCGCAGTTTACTGACTCGCTTAGACCTCAGTGAAACCAATATTCCCACTGTTATTACTGCTTGCTGTTTGCTCCACAATATCTGTGAGAGTAAGGGGGAGACGTTTATGTTGGAGTGGGAGGTTGAGGCAAATCGCCTGGCTGCTGGTTACGCGCAGCCAGACACCAGGGCGGTTAGAAGAGCACAGGAGGGCACGGTACGCATCAGAGAAGCTTTGAAAACCAGTTTCATGACTGGCCAGGCTACGGTGTGAAAGTTCTGTTTGTTTCTCCTTGATGAAACCCCCCGCCCCTTGGTTCACTCTACTTCCCTGTAAGCTAACCACCCTCCCCTCCTCCCTTCGATCACCGCTTGCAGAGGCAATAAAGTCATTGTTGCTTCACATTCATGCATTCTTTATTCATTCATCACACAAATAGGGGGATGACTACCAAGGTAGCCCAGGAGGGGTGGTGGAGGAGGGAAGGAAAATGCCACACAGCACATTAAGCACAGCACTTTAAAAGTTTACAACTTTAAAATTTATTGAATGCCAGCCTTCTTTTTTTGGGGCAATCCTCTGTGGCGGAGTGGCTGGTTGGCCAGTGGCCCCCCACCGCGTTCTTGGGCGTCTGGGTGTGGAGGCTATGGCAGTCTGTGCTCCAGCTGCCTTTGCTGCAGCTCAACCATACACTGGAGCATACTGGTTTGGTCCTTCAGCAGCCTCAGCATTGAATCCTGCCTCCTCTCATCACGCTGCCGCCATATTTGAGCTTCAGCCCTGTCTTCAGCGCGCCACTTACTCTCTTCAGCCTCCACCTCTCCTCCCGGTCATTTTGTGCTTTCCTGCTCTCTGACATTATTTGCCTCCACGCATTCATCTGTGCTCTGTCAGTGTGGGAGGACAGCATGAGCTCGGAGAACATTTCATCTCGAGTGCGTTTTTTTTTTTCTTTCTAATCTTCACTAGCCTCTGGGAAGGAGAAGATCCTGTGATCATTGAAACACATGCAGCTGGTGGAGAAAAAAAAAGGGACAGCGGTATTTAAAAAGACACATTTTATAAAACAGTGGCTACACTCTTTCAGGGTAAACCTTTCTGTTAACATTACATACATAGCACATGTGCTTTCGTTACAAGGTCGCATTTTGCCTCCTCCCACCGCATGGCTACCCCCTCAACCCTCCCCCGTTCCTGTGGCTAACAGCGGGGAGCATTTCTGTTTAGCCACAAGCAAACAGCTCAGCAGGAACGGGCTCCTCTGAGTGTCCCCTGAAGAAAAGCACTCTATTTCAACCAGGGACCATGAATTATATCTCACTCTCCTGAGGATAACACAGAGAGATAAAGAACGGATGTTGTTTGAACGCCAGCAAACATACACTGCAATGCTTTGTTGTACAATGATTCCCGAGTACGTGTTACTGGCCTGGAGTGGTAAAGTGTCCTACCATGAAGGGCGCAATAAGGCTGCTCTCCCCAGAAACCTTTTGCAAAGGCTTTGGGAGTACATCCAGAAGAGCCGCGAATGCCAGGGCAAAGTAATCCTTTCACATGCTTGCTTTTAAACCATGTATAGTATTTTAAAAGGTATATTCACCGGAGGTCCCTTCTCTGCCTGCCGGGTCCAGGAAGCAGCCTTGGGTGGGTTCGGGGGGTACTGGCTCCAGGTCCAGGGTGAGAAACAGTTCCTGGCTGTCGGGAAAACCGGTTTCTCCGCTTGCTTGCTGTGAGCTATCTACAACCTCATCATCATCATCATCTTCTTCGTCCCCAAAACCTGCTTCCGTGTTGCCTCCATCTCCATTGAAGGAGTCAAACAACACGGCTGGGGTAGTGGTGGCTGAACCCCCTAAAATGGCATGCAGCTCATCATAGAAGCGGTTCGCCTCTCTGGTTTTCTGGTAGGCTTGCCTCAGCTCCTTCAGTTTCACGCGGCACTGCTTCGGGTCCCTGTTATGGCCTCTGTCCTTCATGCCCTGGGAGATTTTGATGAAGGTTTTGGCATTTCGAAAACTGGAACGGAGTTCTGATAGCACGGATTCCTCTCCCCATACAGCGATCAGATCCCATACCTCCCGTTCGGTCCATACTGGAGCTCTTTTGCGATTCTGGGACTCCATCATGGTCACCTCTGCTGATGAGCTCTGCATGGTCACCTGCAGCTTGCCACGCTGGCCAAACAGGAAATGAGATTAAAAGTTCGCGGTTCTTTTCCTGTCTACCTGGCCAGTGCATCTGAGTTGAGAGTGCTGTCCAGAGCGATCACAATGGCGCACTCTGGGATAGCTCCTGGAGGCCAATACCATCGAATTGTGTCCACAGTACCCCAAATTCGAGCCGGCAAGGCCGATTTAAGCGCTAATCCACTTGTCAGGGGTGGAGTAAGGAAATCGATTTTAAGAGCCCTTTAAGTCGAAATAAAGGGCTTCATCGTGTGGACGGGTGCAGGTTTACATTGATTTAATGCTGCTAAATTCAACCTAAAGTCCTAGTGTAGACCAGGGCTTAGTTAATTTGGTTTAACCTTCGTGAGTGTCCCCCTGTGGGGACAAGCCAATATGAAATGTGTGGCTGATGCCAAACTCAGAGGAGTTGCAAGCACTTTGAAGAACAGTATTAGAATTCAAAATCTTAATAAATTGGAGAATTGTTTCAATAAGATGAAATTCAATAAAAACAAATTCAAAGTAGCGCATTTAGGAAGGAAAGATCAAATACACAAATACAAAATGGACAATAACTGGTTAAGCAGCAGTACCACAGAAAAGGATCTGCTAGTTGTAATGGATCACAAATAGAAAATGAGTCAACATTGTGCTGCTGTTGTGAAAACAGCAGATGTCATTCTTGGATGTATTAATGGGAATGTTGTATGTAAGACATGGGTGACAATTGTCCTGCTCTACTCAGCCCTGGCGAGGTCTCAGCTGGGGTACTGTTTCCAGTGTTGGGCACCACTTTTTAAAAAAAGATAAGAGCAAATTGGATAGAGTCCAGAGGAGTGCAATAAAAATGATAAAAGGTTTAGAAAACCTGACCTATGAGGAAAGGTTGACAGAATTGGGCATGCTAGACTCGAGAAGAGAAGGGTAAGAAGGGACATGATAATAGTCTTCACATATGGAAAAGGTTGTTCTTCGAGTGCACGCTCATATTGATTCCAATTAGGTATGTGTGTGCGCGCTGCGTGCACAGTTCGCTGGAAGGTTTTTCCCCTAGCAGCATCCATCGGGTCAGCTCTGGAGCCACCTGGAGTCGCGCCCTCATGGCGCCGCATATAGGGCCCTGCCGACCTGCTTTCTCTCCAGTTCCTTCTTCCTGTCAGTGACAGTCGTCGGAACATTTTGTCTCTTGTGTTCAATGAGCAATCCTCTAGCGTAGTTTTCTGTAAATAGTTAAAGATAATTTAAATTTTTGTTGTTGTAGTTAGTCAGTTAGACATTTGGACTTGAGATACTGGGGGGGGTGTCCCTCACTCATTTCCCCATCCCTTTCCCAGGCCCGGAGCATGTCTCAGACTCAGGGATTTAAGCCGTGTGGGGTTTGCCAGAGGCCTATGCCCAAGGGCTGTCCACACTCGGCTTGTTTAAAGTGCTTGGAAGAGTCCCATCAAGTGGCAATATCTGTAGGAGCTTTCACCCCTGCATGAAGAAAGAGAGGGACCGCACATTAAAGTTACTGCTAATGGAAGTAGCTCTCTGCCCTCAGTCTGAGTCGAGCACCATGGACATGGCACCGGGCTCCTCAGTATTGGAGCGCAGCATGCCGGCTTTGGGTCTGGGAGGCCCTGAGGAAGGATTCTGGGGTCAGAGACCCTCAGCACCAGCATTCCCCAGCTCTGAGCATGGTGTGGGATCAATCTCGGCACCGCTCACAGTCTCCTGTCCCGAAGAAGAAGCACAGGAACACTGATAGAGGGAAGTCCCCTTCTCACTCATGGGAATGTTAACCACCCAAGGGAGGGAGACCGGTGCAAGACCACACCTCCCCTCCAACTCAACAGCCAGCAGCCTTGATTCCGGGCCCATGGAAGGGACCGTTGAGTCTGGTGCCACCGGAAGAGACCCAGGTGGAGGATTTGGACCTCCCTTCCACACCCAAGACTTATGAATCGGCATGGGTGGGACCTGATAACACTGACAGGTCCACACTCCCCCGACCATGGTGTCACTGCACCGGTCCCGAGGCCCTAAATGACTCAGAGGCCACCAGTGCAGTCCAGGGGCAAGCCGGCTATGACTTGGCAACGATCCACATCGCCCTGGCACCGATCCCCAGCACCGCCAACCCCAACCCTCGAATTACATGGGATCTAGGTCTACCAGGCAGCCACCAGGCCCAGGGCAGACCTTTAGAGGATGCACCTGAGAGCCTTATACCAATGTATCAACTGGATCCTTCTTCCCCATTTTCAGAATGTCTATCCCATTTCTATCAAGCGTGGTCCCAAATCACTTCAGACTGTTGGGTCCTCTGCACAGTAGAAATGGGATAGTCTCTCCAGTTTTCCTCCCCTCTCCCCCCACTTCCACTTCCACTCCCCTTCCCCATCCCTCTTCAGAGACCCTTCTCATGAGCAACTTCTCGTCCAGGAGGTACAAACTCTCCTATTGGTGGAAGCTGTGAAGGATGTTCCACAGGAGCTCAGAGGAAAGGGGTTTTACTTCCGGTATTTACTAATACTGAAAGCAAAAAGGGGCCTCAGACCCATCTTGGACCTGCGCAATCTCAACAGGATCATGAAGAAACTAAAGTTTCGAATGGTCTCTTTGGCTACTATCATCCCATCCCTGGGATCCAGGAGATTGGTATGCCGCCCTCGACTTGAAGGATGCGCTCTTCCACATTTCCATAATCTCACCCCACAGGCGCTTCTTAAGGTTTACAGTCAGGAGTTCCCACTACCAATTCACAGTACTACCGTCCGGCCTATCATCGGCACCTCAGGTGTTCACCAAATGTATGTCTGTTGTGGCCACTTTTCTGCGGAAAAGGCAGGTTCAGGTATTTCCTTACCTAGACAACTGGCTAGTCAAGGGCCGGTCCAGAACATAAGTGGATCAGCATGTTTCCCTCATAAGATCCACCTTCAATCCACCTAAACACTCAAAAGTCAATGCTCACCCCTGCTCAGAGAATAGAGTTCATGGGGCAGTGCTAGACTCAACACAGGCCAGAGTGTTCCTGCCTCAATCCCACTTCCAGACCAGTCACAACATCATACAGGACCTCAAACGATTACCTATAACCACAGTAGGAGTTGCTTAAAACTCCTAGGTCATGTGGCATCTTGCACGTATGTAGTGCAACATATGAGGCTCAGACTCAAACCTCTCCAAGCTTGGCTAGGATCGGTGTATCGACGAAGCAGGCACAGTCTAGACATGGTGGTGACCCTTCCACCAGAGGTTCTCATGTGTCTTCACTGATGGCTCAACCCGCACTTGGTGTGCGCAGGGGTCATGTTTTCCAAACCTCATCCATCCCTATGTCTGACAACCAACGCCTCAGCCATGGGGTGAGGGGCACACCTTGGGGAGCACAGAACTCAGGACCTCTGGTCTCTGTAGGAACTGATGCTTCACATCAATGTAAGGGAATTCAGGGCAGTCTGCCTGGCATGTCAGGCCTTTCTGCCTCTCCTGGAGGGCAAGTTTATATCGGTCCTGACAGACAATACAACAAAAATGTTTTATATCAACAGACAGGGGAACACACGCTCCTCTCCTCTGTGTCAGGAAGCCCTCAAGCTCTGGAAGTTCTGCATAGCACACTCCATACTTTTGGAAGCATCCTATCTTCCACGGTAGCAGAATGAAGTAGCAGACCACCTCAGCAGGTCTTTTCACAATCATGAGTGGTCTATCCGCGTGGATGTAATAAACAATATCTTCCAGCAGTGGGGAGTTCCCTGGATCGATCTGTTCGCCAAAAGTGCCAACAATTCTGCTCCTTCCTGAACCACAGCCGGGATTCGTTCGCAGACGCGTTTCTGCTTCCATGGAAGGACTGTCTGTTCTACACGTTCCCTCCTATACCGCTGATTCACAAGGAGCTCCTCAAATCCGGAGCGACGGAACCTCGGTGATCCTTGTGGCACCGGCCTGGCCACATCATCATTGGTACACCATGCTACTGGAGCTATCGGTGGATACTCCAGTTACTCTATTGCTAATTCCGGACCTCATCACTGAACATCACGGAAGTCTTCGACACCCCAGTCTCAAGTGTCTCCGCGTCATGGCTTGGAAGCTGCGTGGTTGAACCCGCTAGAGTTCACACGCTCAGACCCCGTTAGGGAGGTTCTTCTGGGTAGCAGAAAACCTTCGACCAGAGCGACTTACCTAGCCAAGTGGAAAAGATTCACAATTTGGTACTCGCAGAGTCATATCCCTCCAGGCAGTGCAGGGGACTGGACTAGTTGACTTCTCGAGGTCCCTTCCAGGTCTATGATTTTATGAAGCATCTGGTCCTGGCTAAGGCAGGATACTGGCCTAGACTGTCCACTTGTCTGATATGCAATTGCAGTTCCTATTTCTATGTCCAGGGTTGGCCTAAGGCATTTGGGAGGGTTATTCAGATGACTCTGAGATACACCCCAAAAGTGACACACATTAAAAGTGTGTTTGTGTGTGAGATTCTCTCTCTCTCTCTCTCTCTCTCTCTCTCTCTCTCTCAGGCCCATCCCCAGCCTTTTGTTGCAGAAGTGGAGCCCAGTTGCTTGATCCTTTCAACCTTAGAGACATGATTGTATCAGTTTGTTGTCAAGGCTAGCTTCACAAGAAAAATAGCTAAAAACTCTTTTTAAAGAAAGCTGGGATTCTCCTTCATAAGCCTAAAGGCTGACTCAAGTTGCAGTGGGGGAGGTTTAGATTGGATATTAGGAAAAACTTTTTCACTAAGAGGGTGGTGAAACACTGGAATGCGTTACCTAGGGAGGTGGTAGAATCTCCTTCCTTAGAGGTTTTTAAAGTCAGGCTTGACAAAGCCCTGGCTGGGATGATTTAACTGGGAATTGGTCCTGCTTTGAGCAGGGGGTTGGACTAGATGACCTTCTGGGGTCCCTTCCAACCCTGATATTCTATGATTCTATGATTCTATGACTCTATTATCAAGAGGCTTATGCAAGCCCCCATGAGCTCCTCCAGCTAGTGCTGTGGATTGAAAGCCACTGGGTTTTTTTTTCTTTTTCATTGTAAAAGAAGACAAAAAGAAAAAGAAAGAGAGAAAGAAAAAAGGAAATATCTTTTTCTTTCCTTCTAATATTTCAAGATTCATCCTCATTTTTCCCTAAAGGGCTTTTAAAGCACTGTCTTCATGGCCTTGCACTTGCTGGGAGAGTAGGACTTAAACAATCGTAAGTTCCCTATGGCTACTATCTGTCAATGCCTCCTTCGGTATCCCCTGGTTAAGACAGCATGGGATGGCTTTGATTCCGTTTCTTCTCCCCTCTTTATCATCTATTGCTTCTCTTCTGATCGGGAGGTGTGTCGTCCTCCTGGTGCTGTGAGTGAGATTAAGCAAAGGCTCCCCACCAAATGCTGTTGAATCTGAGACTGCTATAATTGGTATTATTTCCAATACAAAAAAAACCAAAACAAAAAAAAAAACAGGTAGTAGTAGAGGATCAATGCAAACAAAGCAGGAAACATCAATCCATGGAGCACTAGCTTAACCTTGATAGATGTGACTGAAAACAAAAGGCTCAATCCTATCCTGCAAATTGCTGACCAAGTTGCTGAGGGTCCTCAAGTTTGACTGAAGCCAGCACCCCACAGGATCAGACAGACCTGTAGCTCAGAAGCTGAGCTGAAAAACAAAAACAAAATGTTACTGATGTATATTTTAAAACAGTGTCCTGTCAATAAACGTACATTCAGCAGTAGTTACATTTTTGAACAGTCCTATATAATCCGCCTTGTGGTACGTAATACACTAAAAATAATGACAGGTTTAAAAACAAACCTCAGGAGAGAATTAGCTGCCCTACTGAGAAGAGTATGTGTGTGTACGTGTGTATTTTGAAGTTGAATTGAGAGAACGTTTCTTCTTTCTTTATTAAAACATTTCCTGCAAAGCTGGGAGCAGAGCATTATGGGTGTGGGAGCCAATTCAGAAGTTCTGCCTTTCCTTGGTACAGTGCAAGGTGCAGATGAGCAGGGACTAGGAGGAGACTGAGACTTCTTTCATTAGTTACATATTCATGAGTGTGAGCCAGTTGGGAGTGTGATTGTGAATTTCATCCTGCACTATTGATTCCAGGGGGTTTGGATTGGTTAAGACACCCTTTTTCCTGAAGCTGCCTTTGAGAACCAAAGGTTCAGGGTTGGGAGATTGCAGAATAGGGTTGGTAATGCTAGTACTGACAGCAGTGTAACATCCTGTACCTACTGTTATCATTGCTGCAACCCTTATGTTTGGGCAGTTGCATTTCAGTAGTTCAGGTTGTGATCATTTATTCTATCAAAATTCTCACTTTGAAGTTCTAAACATAAATAAATAAATAGACTCATAGACTTTTAAGGCCAGAAGGGAGCATCATGATCATCTAGTCTGACTTTCTGCACATCACAGGCTACAAAATCTCACCCACCCACTCCTGTAATAGACCCATTACCTCTGGCTCAGTTATTGAAGTCCTTCAAATAATGATTTAAAGATTTCAAGTTACAGAGAATCCACCATTTACACTAGTTTAAACCTTCAGGTGACCTTGCCCCATGCTGCAGAGGAAGGTGAAAACCCACCTGGGTCTCTGCCAATCTGACCCAGAGGAAAATTCCTTCTTGATCCCAAATATGGCAGTCCATTGGACCCTGAACATTTCTGAAAGGCCCTACAACCAGAGACACCTGGGAAAGAATTATCTGTAGTAACTCAGAGCCTTCGCCATCTCATGTGTTGGGGATATTTGCTACTAGCAGTAGCAGATCGATCAGCTACACGTCACTGTAGGCAGGTTCACCATACCATCTCCTCCATAAACTTATCAAGCTCAGTCTTGAAACCAGTTAGATTTTTTTGGCCCCATTGCTCCCCTTGGAAAACTTTCCCAGAACTTCACTCCTCTGATGGCTGGAAACCTTCATCTAATTTCAAGCCTAAACTTGTTGATGGCCAGTTTATATCCATTTGTTCTTCTTCGAGTGCTTGCTCATGTCCATTCCATATTAGGTGAGTGTGCTCGCCATATGCATCGGTGCCGGAAGTTTTTCCCTCAGCAGTATCTGTAGGGAACCAGCTCTGGTGCCCCTGGAGTGGTGCCTGCATGGCATGGTATAAGAGGCACTGCTGCCTCCCCCCATCCTCAGTTGCTTCTTGCCACCCGTGAGGGTGCTGGAACGTCTGCTGCCTCGGTTAGCATTGATTCCTTGTCTGTTCTTGCGAACTTTGAAATCCTGTAAAATAACTATACATAGTTAGTAGTTTTCTTAGTTTCCCTTAGTAGTAGTTCTCAAACTCTCAGTTAGTCCCGAACGGGACTGGCAAGCTTTAAATCTGGTGATTGCTGCAAATGGCCTATGCTCATCACAATCCCGATACCAGCTGCCTAAGGTGCTTAAGCGAAGGGCACATAAGTGACAAGTGCCGTATCTGCAAGTCCTTCAAACAAAGAAGGAGTGTGATATCTGTCTAAGAGTGCTCCTAATGGAGTTGGCACTCACTTTGGCACCAGAGCAGCTGTCCAACTCAACACCGATCACCATGGCCTCCAAGCGCAGTGCTGCCCCAGCACTGTCCATGAACCGGCACTGGTCTCCCTCCACAGCTCCAGTCAAGAAGCTGAAAAAGACTGTGAGGGGAAGATCTCCTACCTCCTGCAAGGGAAAGGAGAGGGCAGGGGATGAGCCAAGACTCTTGTGGGGCAGCTCAACATCCCCCTAAGGAAGTCGGGCCCCCGCTCAAGTTGAGCAGTGCAGCCCATCCCATGCCTTGCCTGCGACTCCAGATAGCGGTGCAGGCCCTGGCCAGCTTCAGGTGCCGTCGACACTTGAAGCCCTTCAAGCAGCTCATGAGATCCTGATGCTCCTGGTGCTGCCCTCACTGGCTCCTGTGGTACCCCAGTCTTGGGGAAAACGTGCATAGGGACCTATGCGTGTGTCCTTGCCTCAGCTGTATCATTCCCCATCGAGAGGGACGTCCTACCAGTGTTCACCTGCTCACAGCCACCATGCCTCAGGACGGGAGAGGCAGGCTCAGCGGGGACCAATCCCAGGCCTGATCAGGCAACTGGCTCGTAGTAGCTCCTGGTCCCATTCGACGTCTCGGTACCGGGTAGCATGAGGTGTGGATCACCGGGAAACCGTCTTGTATTTTATCCCAGTTACCATTTACCTCTATGTCTTTAACTACTTTCTCTTTCAAAATTTGTTGTAAGAGCTTGCATTCAATTGAGGTCAAACTAACAGGCCTGTAGTTTCCTGGATCACTTTTCCCCCTTTCTTAAAAATAGGTATTATCTTATCAATTCTCCAGTCAGAGGGTATGACCCCTGAGTTTACAGATTCATTACAAATCTTTGCTATTGGGCTTGCAATTGCATGTGCCAGTTACTTTAATATTTTTGGGTGGCGATTATCCGGACCCCCCAATTTAGTCCCATTAAGCTGTTTGAGTTTGACTTCCACCTCTGATGTGGTAATTTCTATTTCCATATCCTCATTTCATAAACACTCTGCCACTACCCCTAAGCTCCTCATTACCCTTATTAAAAACTGATGCAAAGTATTCGTTTAGGTTTTGGGCCATGCCTAGATTATCTTTACTGTCCAGGTGCAGGCCCTGGCCAGCTTCAGGTGCCGTCGATGCCCGAAGCCCTTCAAGCAGCTCAGGAGACCCTGATGCTCCCGGTGCTGCCCCCACCGGCTCCTGTGTTACCCCAGTCTCGGGGAAAACCTGCATTGGGACCTATGCGTGTGTCCCTGCCTCAGCTGTACCATTCCCCATTGAGAGGGAAGCACCTTCCTCAGTACTTAGTGGTTTCACTTCTTCTTTCCTTGTTTTATTTTTATTTATATGGCTATAAAACCTTTTATTATTGGTTTTAATTCCCTTCACAGGGTCCAAATCTGCTTTTGGCAGTTCTCACTTTATCCCAATACTTTCTGACCTCCAAGAGATAGCCTTCCTTGGTGATCCATTCCATTTTCCATTCCTTGTAGACTTTCTGCTTTCTCTTAATAAGCAGTTTGAGTTGCTTCCTCGTCCAGCTTGGTCTGCAGCCCTTCCCTACAAGTTTTGCCCTTGCTTGGGGTGCAGGTTTCTGATAGTTTCTGCAACTTTGATTTAAAGTAATTCCAAGCCTCTTCCACATTCAGAGCCTTGAGTTCTTCAGTACAGTCCATTTCCTAACTAATTCTCTTAATTATTTTAAGTTAACTCTTTTGGAATCAAGGACCCTAGTAGCAGATCTGTTTTTGCTTATCTTTCCATTAGTTTGAACTGAATGAGTTCATGATCACTCGAACCAAGGTTATTGCCTACAACCAGCTCTTCTATGAGGTCTTCACTGCTCACCAATACCAAATCTAAAATGACATTACCTCTTCTAAATTTGGAGACTATTTTGTGAAGAAATCTGTCAGCTATCACATCCAGGAAAATCTGGGTCCTACTATTATTAGTAGCACTTGTCTTCCAATCTATATCTGGGAAGTTTTAAATCCCATACTCTCACAATTTCCAGTAGTATTTATTTTGTTAAAAACATTAAGGAGGTCTCTAGCCATATCCAGATCAGATCCTGTGGTCTGTAGCATACCCCAAGCACTATCCCAGGAGAGCCTCTGTTAGCTTTCTTCCTCAAAGTGATTTTGACCCAAACAGACTCTGTCTTATCCATTCCTTCACTTCTAATTTCTTTACAGTCTACCTTATCATTACTATACAATGCTACTCCACCAACTTTGTCTCTATTTCTGTCTTTCCTGTACAGCACATACTCTTCAATACCTGTACTCCAGTTATGACTATGATTCTGCCATGTTTCTGTTATCCTTGTAATATTTGGTTTCACTTCCAACAGTCAGGAAGTTCCAGTTCCTCTATTTCGTTACCCAGGCTCCTTGCACTGGTGTATGGACATCTTAGTTGTAGCTGCTTGGCTTCACCCACATTCTTCGCCCGATTGGATACAGTCATTCTACTGCCAGTATCGCCTACCTGACGGTTAGTGTCAGTGGTATTGGCATTATCTTTCCTCTTAATGTTCATTTTCCTACCCACTGCTGTTCCTTTCCCCATTTCTGTATTCTCTCTTTCTTTCTCATATTAGAATCGGGTAGAGTTTACAAGAGCATTTCCCCCAAGTTCCTATTTTAAAGTTTTTAATTGGTTGTGCCAACCTCCATCCCAGAAGTCTATTTCCTTCCATAGTCGGGGGTAGTCCATCCCAAGTCCATGAATGCCTTCCAGTGGTTGAACATCCCAAAGCCTTCCTTATAGCACCATGGCTTGAGCCATCCATTGAGCATTATAATCTTGTCTCACCTTTGTTCTTCTCCTCTAGGGACAGGTAGAATCCCACTGAAGATCACCTGAGCCTCCATTTCTTTAAGTATCTTACTTCTTGGCAGAGAGCACAGTCTTCTGTTTTTTGGATCAGCTCTGGTGACAGGCCTGTGTGTTCTTCTTAGTAGGGAGTCACCAATCACGTAGACCTGGCTCTTCCTGGTGTTGGTGTGATTTCTCCAGCCTTTCTCCTATTCTTCCTGGCTGCAAGTTCTCTTGTCTTTTGTTCTCTCTTGCAATCTTCTGAGAGTCATCCTCTAGCCTCCTGGGGCTTCACTTTAAATTCTGGGAATTTTCACTTTAAATGTTTTCATGGATGGTGTGTGGCCTGTAGCAAAGTTTATTATTTTGCGCAACTTTGAGGTGATTCAGCTTAGCTGTTTTGAGATATGGGACTCTAGTAAAATAAATTCTTAATACATTTTTTTCCAAATTCTTGTCTCAAAAATATTTTGACCTAGAGGAGGACACATGGTTTTAGTAAGGAGTTTAGTTGCAGTGACTTTGTTGAAAAAAAAAAATTAAGAGAAATCACAGCTTTCCCCTTAGTCACCCTCATTAGCTGTGCTTTTATGCACAGTCCCCAGCCACCAGCAGTCAGAGCTCTTAACTCCTGGCATCTGTACTCTTTTCTGTGCCCAGAGGAATAGACACCAGTGACATCTTCAGTCCCTTTCCAGTCCCTTAAGAGAACTGCCTCTGGCTTCAGTATTTGTGCATGCCGCAACAACAAGAGAAACTGTCAACGCTAGAAATGAAACTGTGAGTTCTTTGAGGTCAAGAACTGGTCTGATCTGTAATGTTAGGCACCTAGCACATTATAGGACTTCGATTATAAATAATAGTAATAATGTAGCATAATGCTAGAGACAAATTTCCATGTGTTTTGCTCCAGAGAATATTTGTGATTGCAGCATTCCATCTCACAACCGCTGAGCACAACGTAGATAAGAGGGAGGTGTCAACAGAAGCTGTGTTTATTATTATAGGAATTGCATGATGCTGTTTCTGTTTTCTCATGGGATTAACCAACACTACATGAAATATGATTTAGGCAAATACTTAGCATTTGTCTGTGTGTTAGTTAAATTAGTCACTCTGAACAGAAAGGGTATCATGTGATTTGAGTAACTAACACAGCAAGTCAATTTAAAATAGGGTTTTTTGTGATTTTACACTTGTGGAAGCTTAAATGCTTGGATATTCATGGAAAGTGAGTGTGAAAGGGTCATAAATATGGTCAAAGAGATATTCACTTTGGAGTCATGAATGAATGAATGAATGAATATTGTGAGCAGAGGATATTTTTCAAGTTTTTCAAAAATAGGATGTATGAAGTGCACTACCTCAGGAAGGGAGTCAGCTCTGTTTATCAGATTAGGGAGAGATGAGGTCATTTACCAGTAGGAAAGGCTAGTGAATGGCTAGCATCTTTTCCAACCCTTTTTCTGCCATAAGAGAACAGGCACAGTTTGGCCTTTAGGTTTTATTAGTGTTTGAAACTGAGTATACAGTTAATGCATGTCATTTTTAACACTTTTATTCCTTGACAGCTTCTTGTAGACTAATCCTAACATTGCCATTTGTTGAAGACTAAAATGATACTTTGTATTTTTGTATTTATTTGCATATTCAAATATTACTTCTGTTTAGTACATTTTAAATTAAAAAGGAAATGAGCAGCTATCTTGGTTCCCAGAAGTGTCATGCTAATATAAATAATGGGCGTAATTATGTCCACTTTTCAAAACATAATGAGCATTAGTTTTTATTGAAGACTGCTTTATAGTGGTGACTAAGCAAAAGCTTGAATATCATTAATGACAATCACTTCAATTCACCTCAGATTCTGTGCCTTTTACCTATTGATTTATTGATACATAATTAGAATGAAATATTCTGGAAGGAATGCCTGTGAAGTCAGCATATCTAGATAAGCCACCATCCTATTATCTCCGAAATACTCCCTTCCTGTGCCACAGAAAGAGCTGTACTGGAGTTAGATTGACCCCAGGGAAGGAAAGCACTGGTACTGCCAAGGGAACATTACATCTGGAAACTGCTGGCAAAGGCTCATTGACATGTACTAAATCAGCGCATCTTCTGTGCACCCTAGCTTAGTCTCTTCCACGCTCACTGGCTCTGCCTGCTTTCTTGACTGTGCCAGCAGTGACGTACTTGTGGGCTGCTTGTGATTCCGTTCTAGGCAGACTTTCCTTTGCAGGCTCCAGCAGTCAGGATTTTGTTGGGCCACTTTATGTAGTGCTGTCAGGATGTCTGGAGCTGTACGAAAGTAGACTGGGTGAAACAAGTCCCTGACATAAAGAGCTTGTGCCTAACAGCTCAGTTGGATACTCAAGCAATATGAGGCAATACAGGACACACAGACGTGTGGAGCTGGAATTCTTCACAGAAGAGATGGGGCTTCAATTCATGTTTTGAAAAAGCTAAGGAAGGGACCTGAATGCAAAATGTTTTGGGAGACTTGTTATTAATAGTTGTATTAATAAACTTTTATATCACATAAAACAATGTGGTACCTGCCCTGGAGGTTGTATAGTCTAAATTTAACAATCCTAGAACATGCAGTGGCTGAAGTAGAGAAAGAAAAGTAGGACAAGGATTAAACACATAAATAATGGCCAAGTTTTTCAAAAATAGGATGTATGAAGAGCCTAGAAGACGAGGAGGAGAATCTTGAATGTTCTGTACAAGAAACGAGGATGTCATTGCCAAGATTCAGGAGTGGAGAGACATGCTTCCATAACTATGGTCTCCACAATGCTGTACTGATTGGAGTTACATCATTGTTCCAGTCAGCCATCTCTTTGACTCTGCATTGATTTTTTTTTTTGAAAATTTTTTAAGAACTTTGCACTTCGGGGAGCAGTATCTCTAGGATTTACGTCCCCTAACATGGTGGAAGGAATCTTCTGTGGCTAGGTAGTAGCATTGGTAGCAAAACACTGGGAATCAGAGTCACCAGAGTTTCAGGGAAATTTCCGTGCACTTTTGCAATAATCACAAAATATGCTTTTAAAAATATTCTGTATATCTGCATTGAAAAATGAATGAACTGGATATCAAGTGAAAATAACCCATTCATTATCTATTAGGCACCTTAATTAATATGGAACTTCTGGGAGAAAAGTACGCTAACGCCAAATGGATGGATATGTTTAAGAGGAGCTTAAAGAGGCAGGAAAATTGTGATTTGGGGATTGCTCATCCTTTGTGTGATGCTTCTGAAGGTTTCCAGTAGCTATTTCCGTTGCTGGAGGCTTTGAAATGATAAGTCCTAACTGTGTTTCTTGGTTTACACTCTCTCAGGAACAATTTTCCTTTCACTTAAATTCCTGAGTTGTCATTGTAACACTGAACACTCATTTGTAAATGAAAGGGCAATTCATTTATAGCCTGTAGCCACTTCAGGAAAAAACACCCCCTGTTGATAAGTCCATCTTTCTTTTCTGCACATGGGCTGACTGGCTAGTTGTACTGAAGCCCATAGTGATTTGTACCTTAGAATAAGTGGAGGCCATTGCTACTCTAGCACCAGCAAGGTAACATCAAACTGGATGTCCAGGATACAGGAGAACAACAGAAGGTGTGCTGAGTGGCTAATGCAGAGTACACTACCATATTTATCTTCCTTGAAGAAGGATGTATTATAATTCTTTCAAATAGCCTTTGAAGCCTCTCAGAAGAATAAAATGGGGAGTGAGGGAAAGTTGTATTGGAATAACCACAAAGAACAAGTTACAGTTGTGGCTTTTCATTCTGGATAGCTAGAGGAGGTTCAGTACCTTTTGAAGGTATTAACAAACACAGCCCTGTTTGTTTTAAAGCCACTTGAAATGTGAACAGAAAAAATATCAATGTTGGACAAATAGAAAAGAACAAAATTGGTTATAAAAATAAAATATTTCAAGCATCTCAGTGAGAATCAGAACAAAGGCTGTCACGGTTCCTCCCCCACTCTGAACTCTAGGGTACAGATGTGGGGACCTGCATGAAAAACCTCCTAAGCTTATCTGTACCAGCTTAGGTCAAAACTTCCCCAAGGTACAAAATATTACCCCCGTTATCCTTGGACTGGCCGCTACCACCACCAAACTAATACTGGTTACTGGGGAAGAGCTGTTTGGACGCGTCCTTCCCCCCGAAATACTTCCCAAAACCTTGCACCCCACTTCCTGGACAAGGTTTGGTAAAAAGCCTCACCAATTTGCCTAGGTGACTACAGACCCAGACCCTTGGATCTTAAGAACAATGAACAATCCTCCCAACACTTGCACCCCCCCTTTCCTGGGAAATGTTGGATAAAAAGCCTCACCAATTTGCATAGGTGACCACAGACCCAAACCCTTGGATCTGAGAACAATGAAAAAGCATTCAGTGTTTTACAAGAAGACTTTTAATAAAAAATAGAAGTAAATAGAAATAAAGAAATCCCCCCTGTAAAATCAGGATGGTAGATATCTTACAGGGTAATTAGATTCAAAAACATAGAGAACCCCTCTAGGCAAAACCTTAAGTTACAAAAAAGATACACAGACAGAAATAGTTATTCTATTCAGCACAATTCTTTTCTCAGCCATTTAAAGAAATCATAATCTAACACATACCTAGCTAGATTACTTACTAAAAGTTCTAAGACTCCATTCCTGTTCTGTCCCCGGCCAAGACGACTACAGACAGACACAGACCCTTTGTTTCTCTCCCTCCTCCCAGCTTTTGAAAGTATCTTGTCTCCTCATTGGTCATTTTGGTCAGGTGCCAGCGAGGTTACCTTTAGCTTCTTAACCCTTTACAGGTGAGAGGAGCTTTCCCCTGGCCAGGAGGGATTTCAAAGGGGTTTACCCTTCCCTTTATATTTATGACAAAGGCATACAAAACCAAACCAAGCCAAACCATCTTCCTATAAAAATACTGCAAAGTGGCCTTTAACTAAGAAGTTCAAGGAAATACGGGGGCGAGTATAAATTGTCATTGCTCCTCTGAAATGTGTGCAATGTTAAATTTGGATTGTTCTAGTTTTTTAATCAGAACATAGTGCAGTACCATGTCAAATGCCTTAAAAATGTCAAAATATATTACATGAACGCTAGTGTCTGGCTGTGCCAGAAAACCTGACAGGAGACACTGGATGTGGTTTAATTGGTCTGCAACTTTATTCCTAAATGTCAGGGACTATCTGGCGGATAAAAGTGCCCAATGCAGGTAGTTCCATAATCATTTACATATACCTGGGGGGAAGCTCCTGTCAGCCCTCTCCCTTTACCCATCCTGGTCCCCAGCCAATCTGCTGCTGGACTTTATCACCCTTTCCCCTCAATGAGGGTTAAGAGGAGGCTATAAAGGAGGGACAGGGGATTGGCTCCCTGCTGTACTAGTCATAGAAGCCCCGAGCCTCTGCCATTTCCACTTCTTTAAAGAATACCTCCTTTAAATCCTTTACCAATCCATTTTATTTGATCACCGTATCCCTTCCCTACAGAGTGTCTGCACTGGACATCTGCTCCAAGTTCACATAATGAGTTGCGACATCATTGCCTAACCCTAATTTCATGTTCACCCCAACTAAGCCCCCAACCCACTATGGGGAAGGTAAAACCTCCACCCCAGCTCTCCTTGGCCAATCTGGCAGTGAGGGAAAAAAATCCTTCCCTCCCCCCCTCCCCCCAAGAAAGGAGTGACTAGCATAATGCCCATTGCAGAGCATGACAAAACTTGATATTTGACTACCTCCATGGGTAAAACAGGGCATGGTCCGGGTAAAACAGGGCATTTCCTGTGCTGGCATGGACCTAAAGAGTCCCTTGCCTCTCTTCTGGTCACCTGGGAATGGGGCCCATGGGTCAGTGTCCCCACATTGATATTGTCTGAAGCTGCCACTGCAAGTCACTCGTTGGGTAACTAGCCCTTAAAGGGGCCACACACCTTTTCCTACAAGCCAGAAAATAGCTTCTCCTGCTTAGTGCGTGGCGAGGTCATTACCTTTAGCAACAAAACTTGTAACATCATCAAAAAAAAATAGAGTAAGTTAGTTTGACAGGATCTGTTTTCCATAAATCCATATTGATTGACATTAATTATATTACTCTCCTTTAATTCTTTATTAATTGCATCCCATAACAGTCTGTGATGGGGTGTACAAACCCCACGCTTGGCGACAAGGGGTAAAGGGATTATTTTGGGCTCAGCCAGCCCCACCCCACCCCACCTACAGCAAATGCTCCATCTGCTGGAGGAATTAAAAGACAGGGAACAAGCTCACTTGCATGGTAGAGATGGAGGTGAGCAGACCTGCAGCCCACAGCTCCAGCAGTACAGCGCAGAGGGAAGCCTAAAGGTTCTGACACAACTGCCCAGAGGGGCCTTCCCTGAGGGAGGGAGGACCTACTACAGAGACAGCCAGAAAGGGAAATATCCTGTGGACCTTGGACATTGGTAACCCCCTTTACTTATTATGGTTTGGATTTCCCCACAAGGGGAAAGCCTTGGACTAAGCTGACCCCAGTGGGGGGATGAAAGGAAGAGGCCCAGAGAGGACAGCCTTAAGTAGCCTGGATGGCCAGCCTACTGGTAGCCCAAAGGGCCCTGGGTTGGAGCCTTGTGGAGTGAGAGGGCCTGGGCTCCCCTCCCGACAACATCCTTGGCAGTCAGGTTTGCAACCATGACCATTAGGCCACGCTCCTCAACCAGATCCCCTTGTGAGGACTGTTACACAGCCATTCTATTATTTTGCCTGGAATCAATGTTAAGATGCAGGCCTATAATTATCTGGGTCATTCCATTTACCTTTTTTGAAATACTGGCACAACATTTTCTTTCTTTCAGTTTTCTGGAACCTCCTCAGTGTTCCAAAACTTACTGAAAATCAGTGTGAATGCTCCAAGGAGCTTATCAACAGTTGTTTTAAAACTCGTGGCTGCAAGTTGTCCTGACCTTTACTAGCTATTGAAATAGCAAGTGTTTCAGTATCATCATATGATATGAATATATCTGTTTTTTCCTCCAAAAAATATAGAACAGAAATATTGATTGAACATGACTGCAGAAAAGGTAGAAATCTTTGGCAATTCTACCATCTCCATCTAGTAATGGATCAATACCATTGTTAGGATTTCTTTTGTTCCTATTATACTTAAAACACTCCTTGTTGTCCTTAACTCTGCTGACCATCAGCTTCTGCTTGTGTCCTTTTGCTTCCCTTATCAGTTTTCTACAATTCCAAGCTTCTGATTTACATTAATTACTATCAACTTTCCCTTTCTTTGATATGTTAGCTATAAAAAATTAAAATATATATCTTTCATTTCCCCTCTAAGCCAGGTTGTTTTTATAATCAGCATGACCTTCTTTCTCACTTATAGGATTGTGGCCCTTTAGGCATCTAGCAAAAAGTTCTTAAACAATTCCCAATTATCATTCACATATTTCTATTTAAATTCTTTCTCGCAACTGATCTGGTTCATGGTTGTTTTGAGATTTGTGAAATTGGCTCTTCGTGTGTGTTTATATATATCTCTGTAACATATATATTATTTAGCTTAAAAATAGAAGGTTAAGAGGTGACTTGATTGCAGTAGCTGCATGGGGAACAAATATTTGATAATTGGCTCTTCAGTCTAATAGAGAAAGGGATAACGTGACCCAATGGCTGGAAGTTGAAGCTAGACAAATTCACACCGGAAATAAAGTGTACATTGTTAACAATGAAGGTAATTAACAACTGGAACAATTTACCAAGGGTTGTGGTGGATTCTGCATCACTGGCAATTTTAAAATCAAGATTAGCAGTTCTTCTAAAAGATAAATGCTAGTAATTACTTTGGGGAAGTTCTATGGCCTGTGTTATACAGGAGGTCAGACTAGATCATCACAATGGTCCCTTCTGGCCTTTTGGAATCTATGAACATATAATTGGCACCAAGTACATATAGTGCTGGTTTGGACTTTGTTCTGTTTGCACATAACTAATGTGATCAAGTTATGATTACTCCTACCTAAGCTACCACTAACTTTTACTTCTGTGATCAATTTCTTTTTATCTGTCAAGATGAGGTCTTATAAAGTATTTCCCCATGTTGGAGGCAACACTTTTTGATTTAGAAAATTGTCATCTATTATAATTAGAAATTAGGATGTTTTAATATGGGCAGCATACGATCTCCAGCCTATGTCACTCAAATTGAAGTCCTCCATAATCATGCAGTATTTTTCTCTAGATATTTAGACACATGCTTAACTCATTGATCATCCTGTTCTCTAATGTGATTTGGTGGGATGTAGCAAATATCAGCTGGTATCCCATCTTATGCTTTACCGATTAGGACATTGATCCATAAGCATTCAAGATCATTTACTTTTGAATTGTGAGTAGGAAGCAGGTAATGTCATTTCTCTCTTTCTCCTTTTGCCCACTCAAATCTTCTTAAATATGATGTAACCATTGATTTTAACATTCCAGTCATGTCAATCATACCACCAGGTTTCAGTAAAACCAACTTGATTGAATTTATACTCACAAATAAGCAATTCCAATTTCTTTTGTGTCTTACCCAGGCTCTGGGCATTGGTGTATAGGTAATTAAGGAATTTCTTGTTTTCTCTTCCTTTCGTTTTTTTTTATTAATTTTTTTCTCAAAATCATGACTTTGTGCTAAATGAGTGCTCATTTCTTCTCTGTTCTCACCCTCCCCTTTTTTATTTACGCCTTTCTGACTAGACTAGCCAACTTGCTCCTTAGAAGATTCCCCTTCTTTTGCGGCGATGGAGGCCATCCAAAGTATACAGCCCCCGTCCCCATAGAAGGTTGACCAATGTTCCACAAAACCAAAACCCTCGACCTTACACCACTTACCTAGCCACAGTTTCACTTTCAGAATCTTTTGCCTTTTGTTTTCCTTCACTTGTGGGACCGGAAAGATCTCCAAGAAGATCGCTTGGACACGCTTCTCCTTCAGCATCTCCCTGAGATCTCTGAAGTCATCTGTAACATGTGAGAGATACTACAACATGATGCCGATGTGTGCCGTCACCAGTGGCACGCAGTTGTCTTCAGAAGCTTATCTATTCTTAGAGTGACATCTTAGCTCTGGGAAGACAGCATACCATCCTGCTGAGCACTTGTTCCTTGCAGAATGTAATTTTCATTCTTCTTAGTATAGGATCCTCCACAAGGTTGTCTGTCTTCCTTGGATGGCTGGAGATCTCTGTGTAGACATGCTTGATTTACTTACAGGTTGGGCACAGTAACCTCCACATGTGTATTATGTACACTCCTCCATTCCAATGGCTGGATCTTCAAAGATATCTTCTGCAGTTTCCACACTGAGGACCTAGTATCAGTTGGATACTTCTAGCTGTGTGGAATTCCTCCTGTTCCTCCTCTCTCTGGTGATCACAGTATCCTCATCCTCATCTGCTTCCAGCATAAATTTAAGCATGTGAGTAGTCTGATTGGGCCTGATTTATTTTATACTAAGGTCTCCTTACACTGCTGTGGCATAAAGTGGATGAAAATTATATTTGCAGTCTCAGTAGGACTGATCATGTGCTTAAAGTTAAGTACATGTATGTTTGTAGGATTAGGACTTTAGGTATAATTGGAATAAGCCATATGTGAGAAATGTTAGTGTGTGTCGTCTGGTATGAAAATCTTTGGAGTGATTTTGCAATGCACAGTGAATAATGCATGCAGTTGTGGTGCGTTCCTGGTACCCAGATGGTATATGCCCAAAAGATCAGATAAGAATGGAGCACTATATGACACATTAAGCAGGACCACTGAAAGAATTTTTGGATTAAAGGATTATCCTATCTACGTATCGTTATTCTCCCCCGTCCTGTTCTTCTTTGTCATCAAAAATATTCTTAAAATTTTCTCCCTTCAATGCAAATAATAATAATAAAAGTAATAAAAAATTAGAAGTTTCTTGAATTTGGTATTTTGCTCGCCTTCACCAACTGTTATTGAGTGACCAGGACTTCTGTGCAAAGGTGGATTTCAGGTTTAAAGTATTGCAATTTACCCCTTGGGTAAGCCTGCCCACCTTCTTTCTGAGGAATCTGCTTGACACAGCTGAAAGCAGTTGTGATGCTTCCTGCAGAACAGGAGAAAAGGGGGAATGTTTGACAATGCAAATTTACTCACCAGAAAAGGAGTTTGTTGGAGACCCTCCTCTTCTCTCATTCTGCATCTTTCCAGGTCCCTCACTCCATCTCTCCCTTTCTTTACCTCTTTCCTTTTCTCTCTTTCTCATCTTGCAATTCAAAAACTGGCAATCTCTTGAAGTGGTGTCAAGCAGAGTCAGCCCCCACCCTCAAGGCCTTTCCTAAAATTTGCTACCTCAGGCTTCCTGAGACATGGTGCTATAATGCTAACTACTTCCAGCTGGATGCCAAAAGGAGAACTCTTAACACTTTTTTTTTTTTTACTGGTAAGTACATTTCCCATGCATGTCTGCTATGTCCTCTTTTAATAGCATCCTTGCCTGTGCTCTTGCTAGTTATCCTCTGCTGCCTCACATTGATGTCATTGTACAGAGAGGAGATCGCGCTATTGGCTGTGCTGAAGGTTGGCCCCAGTAGTGGCTTTAGAAGAGCATTAGCAGTAATCTCAACATTGTGGCCAGCATCTGGGAAAGTGTATTATTGTCTCTAAATATATTTTATAAACAATTGCACGACGGAGAGTTGGGAATGCATGTAAGCCTTAAGGAATTAGTCCTTTCTGCAGACACCCTGCCTTGGCTTCTGCCTCTATGACTCCTCCATAAAGAATGGGCTGCCAGTTTTTAACTCTGAATGACCTGCTCATGTGTTCTTGAGGGGGAAGCCTGTCCTAACATGTTCTCCACTAAAATGTTGCAGATGCAGCAAAATCTTTCACTGAAATATTGCAAAAATTGAAATGAACAGAATTTGCTTTTTTTAAATAAATAATAATGAGGTAAGATGGGCATGAAGGAAAATCCAATAGATGTGATTTTTAAAGAAAAAAAGACTTCACAAAGTAAACATTGAAAAAAGGTAAACTCTTATTTTAATATAAATTATTTATAGGTTATCAAATATAAATGAAGAGATTTGTGATCCTGATTTTATGATTCTTTAAAACAGTTATAAGGTTTAAATCTACCACAAAGAGAATAAAATGCTACTTGGAGAAACCATTCTGATATCTGTTTAATTAGAAGAGATTTTATATGTATTCAGAGCACAAAGTGGGCTACTACTAGATAAGACATTTATCTTCATGAGTTTGGAATGCCATTATATAACATGAGATACAGCCATGAGTGCATTGCGGCAAGTAATACTTTATAGAGAGACAAGAAATGCCATATTTTAATCAAATGTATTGGACATTATGTGCTGTTCATTTTAAAAAAAAGCTGGCTAGACTGGTTTTCCGCTTGTGCTGTTCCTGGATTTCTGCCTAATCACCTCCATTGCACTTCAGTTAATTCGTGTTTATGGTGCTCTGTTGCTAATCCAGTTTCACTTCTCTGTCCTTGTCTCCTCTTTCAACATGTAAGCCATGCCTGCTCTGTGTGGTACTATGTCCCTGTCTAGTGGTGGCTAGGTCAGCTAGAGATAGATGAGCCTGACAGACTTCGGCTGACAGAGATGTTCCTTTTAGCTCAGGCAATAGAGGCTCATGCTCTAAGATCAAGAGGTTCCAGGTTTGATCCCTGCTGCCGATGCCTCACCGAGGAGTGTCAGTGTTATAAGTGTGAACAGGGCGATCCCCTGACTGTCTCCCTCTGCCTAGAGTGTTGCCTATTTTGTCCTGAAAGGGGTTTGCCGAACTAGTCCGGGAGAGAGCAAAAGGTCTTGGAAACACCAAGGAGGCCCCCTACATGGTGAGGACTTTTCCCACTGTGAGTAATGCCTATTACTGCTGCAGAGAGGTTTGTCCTTTGGCTGACTAGATGTCCTCATTGCTTCGCTGCACTTAAGCAGCTTCAGGCCTGCAATGCCTCATTAAAGTATGTGAGATACTCCACATTATGGAGCTCGCTAGTGAGGAATAAACTGGACTTGTGAATCGAATGAAATCTACCCTAGGATTTTATGTTGTTTGTGGGTTGTATGGTGTTATTGATGTACCCCCTCCAAATCCATCCTCCCCTTCCTTTTATATGCTTCCTCTATATTTCCCCTTGCAAATAAAGTGCACTTTGATAGGTGGTTCATCCATTACAGAGGTGTCAGAAGTGTATATGTATGAGGTATCAGACTAGTTATGGGGTAAGTACTGGGTATGGGACAGTTGAACCACGTAGCGAGGTACCGTAAGGTTCCTGATTTCTTTAAACAGTTGGATGGAGGTACCACCAGTTAGTAGCTAAAAACTGAGGCCATTGAAACTCACTGCAGCCAAAGCAGAAAGATACTGGGTAAGAGCTCCTGTTGATGATTAGCTGCCCTTAGGGGTACAACCTGAAAACTCCCTTACAAACATTTTTTACAATGTTCCCCTGGTCTTCCATTGTTGCTCTGATTCTCCTGGCTCTTCCTGTGGTGCTCTGAGCTGCTCATGTAGCCTGAAGTTCTCTTTCCCACTCCTTTGATATGTACTTGGCTCTCCAAAACTGCTTTGGCTGGTACAGCTGCTCCCTCCAGTAATCCTGAAACCACTTGCACTGTTCTCCCAAAGTTACACTGGCCTCTGGTGCTCCTGTGTCATTCTCTGCTGCTTTATTGGCTTAAGGCTCGTTGAACGGGTAGAAGGCAAAAATATTTAAAGTGTTAAAATGTCTAGCTAAGCTAACAACCAAGAAGTGATTGAAATAACATGTTATTTCAGCATGTTGTGCACCATCAGCTTGATACTTCAACACTTACACTTGAGTAGTGGAAATGATAGGATTTTTCAAGGGGATTTATTGTTCACCCTGTTGTATAAATAGAGGATGTACAAATGCTTTAGTTTGAGTGGGGCTGAGGAGCTGCAGGTGTGTTGTGACAAAATATCCCCAAACACGTGAAAATAGATCCTGTATTTAAAATTAAGCCCAGACACTCTTCTCCCTCTTTTTTACAAGGCTCTGCTCCCCTGTGTATCTCTGTGTTGTTGGCAATGTTTCCTCAGCTCCTAAGGCCTTATTTATCAGCTGGCCCAGCCAAATTTTTCATCTCCCTGTTTTAGTCTTGTCTCTGATTGCCTGGCAGTGTTTCTCATTCACTTCAGCCATGTCTCTCAAGTCCTCTGGCAGCATTTTTCAGTTTCTCATGTCACACTTCTCAGTATCCTGTGACAGTATCCTTCAGTTCTGCCTGCAATGAATCTTAGTTTCTTCAGCTGTAACCCAGTCTCCCTCTGGCCTGTTTCTCTTAGCTCCTCTATCTTGTCTTCCTCTGGTCTTCCAGGCACCTCTCCCAGTTCTCCTGCTGTCACTGAATTTGGTGAAGCACAATGTACTGAAGCTGCAACCAAGACACAAAGCATAACTTTCCTGTATACAGTGCAGGGTTTCCTGTCCAAAGTATGGTCTGATAAATATATTCAGACTAGCAGAAAATTTTATTCAGAACAATAGGATTCATCTGGTCACATGCAGTTTACAGCTTTGGGAAGTTTTGCTAGATGTCTTATTTTAGAGTATTTCTGTTTCATTTCCAAGCATACATTTCACATATTAGATAATACAAATATAGCTATGCGAGTATGGTGAATTGTTAAGCCTCTGTTGACTTGACACAGTAGTATCGTAAGTAAATTGATACAGAGAATGCCTAAGAATCATACATTGAGAGAGCTATTAAGGTACAGAAATATCAGAAATTGACCAGGAACCTCAGCCAATGGGAGCTGCGGGGGATGGCATCTGTGGGCAACGGAAGCACGCGGAGCCCCCTGGCCACTCCTGTGCCTAGTGGCTGCGGGGACATGCCAGCTGCTTCTGGGAGCCCCCTGAGGTAAGTGCCACCCAGAGCCTGCACCCTGAACCCTCTCCCGTATCCTAATCCCCTGCACCTGCTCCAGCCCTGAACCCCCTCCCACACCCAAACTCCCTCCCGGAGCCCACACTCCAACTCCCTGCCCCAGCCCTGAGCTCCCTCCCACACTCTGAACCGCTAGGTCCCAGCCCAGAGCCCCTCCCGCACGCTGAACCCTGCATTTCTGGCCCCAACCCAGGGCCTGCACCCCCAGCCCAGAACCTGTACCCCTTCCTGCACCCCAACCCCCTGCCCCAGCCGGGAGCTCCCTCCCACACTCCAACCCCCTTGGCCCCAGCCCAGAGCCCTCTCCTGCACCCCAAACCCGTCATCCCCGGCCCCATCCCAGAACCCGCACCCCAGCCGGAGCCCTCACCCTCTCCTGCACCCAACCCCCTGCCCCTGCCCCAGCTCAGTGAAAGTGAGTGAGGGTGGGGGAGAGCAAGTGACGGAGGGAGGAGGGATGGAGTGAGTGGGGGCCGGGCGTCAGAGAAGGGGAGGGCAGGGGCAGGGCCTCGGGGAAGGGGAGAGGGAGGGGCAAGGGTGTTTTGTTTTGTGAGATTCGAAAGTTGGCAATCCTACCTCATGCTTTTGTACAACGGGGATCTTATAGTCCCAAGTAAGGATTTAATCATTGAGCCTTGTATTATTAAATTGCAGATGGCATTTCTTGGCAATTCAGAGTTAAACTTACATTCTGTATGTCACAGAAGGATATTTAGTGTTCATTTTAAAGACAAAATCAATGAACAATTACTTGCTTAAAACATGTTTTAATAATATAATCTGTTTAAATTCCATAAATATCTCAACAAGAATCAACAGGAGAGCACAGTTTTATTAATGTATCTGTTTTTTACTATTGCACTAGTTTATCTTTAGTTCCATTAAAGAACTCCTATCAAGACATCAAACAAAGGTTAATTTAGGCAATAGAGTGATCAAAGTAGGACTTTAAAAATATCCCTTGAGAGAGATTCAGTAGTAAGTGAATTTGTTTCAAGATGGTGCCGTCTATTTTTCATTGTCAACTAGAAGAGCCAAGAAAAGAGATGACGGTGGAATATTTCCACAGCCCACACAAACCCATTGACCTCAGGAGTCCAGTGTAAATGACTGGCTATAATGCTACTTTCTCCCCAGCTGCAATATTATGATATGGCAGAAATGGAGTTCTTTAGAAATGGTATGAGTAATGGGCATGAATCTTGCCACCTCCCCCACCTCAGTCCTGCTCACCATCTCAACAGTACTGATAGAAATTGATAATATTTTATCGCAAAACTAACATAAAGGATGCAACTCTGGACATAGAGTATTTCCAGATGCAAATGTTCACATGTTCTTTATTGGTATAGTACATCTGGGTTTTATATCCTAAATCTATGGACTTATTTTACCTCATTGTTATTGTTCTTAAATAATATGGATTTCTGGTGTTTTCTGTGCAAGCTTTGTTCCTTGGATTTGTTGTGGAAAGATAGAATTTGGCAGGGGCATGGACGTGATCATTTTCTTTATAGCAGTATTCATACTGGAAGTGTTCCGTAATCAGTTACATGTTGTTCTGAGCTATAGAATCCTCATGCTCTATTAACTATGGCGTTAGGAAAATGGCTGTTGGCAATTTTCCATCATGTCAGTGCTTTTAGTATTTACTAAAAATAGTAGTTAGTATTTTAGTAAATTGCATTTTCTGAAGGCTACAGAATTCCCTTTTTCACGTATTTGGGAATAAGAGTATATTTCTTTTTTTGATATGTGTCTTATGTATCATAGCAGATGCTCATCATGTACTGGTACTGTAACTTGGAATTGCAAAAGCCTAAGTTCAGTTCAGTCTCTGCCTCAGTGTTCATTCTGTCTGTGTGTCTTTGATCTAATATACGCTGAAGAAGAATGTTTAGAATATAAGTAGTAGAATTCAAAGGAGAGAAACTTTTATATAAACCATTATAATACCTTTCTTCACTAGAAATTTTGTGGAACGTACTTTTTCATACTCACTATTACACAGCAATTCATAATATATATGCAGATATTGTTTAAAATAAAAGACTGTTCATATTCCAATCAATACAACCAAGATGATACATAATTCAGCTTTAATGGGACATTGAATTCATTTTTCAATTCAACATTGAATGATTTGATGCTCTTTGAAATGTAAAGCTGTGATCTATGGACCGGGGTTATAAAAATCTAAAGTCATTTAATAATATGCATGTCAAATACTAAATCAATGGGTTGCTGTTTTATTTTCTTAAATTATATACTGGCTTTCACTAAGTATCAGACTCAGTAGTCTGAAATGGTATCATGGTTTCTCTTTCCAATTACTACTTATATTTTACTTATTTTTCTTCTGATAGATTTTTTTTCTCCCTCCATTATTTTTTTCCTCTTGGGAACTTTAACATTCACATGGCATTTAGCATCTGCTGTTTATATCAAAAGCTCCCTGAAAATCTCTGCCATTGTTTATGCCAGTTAATGTTAGGTAATACTTTGTAGTGCAATAAGAAGCAATAAAAAAATCAACTCTAAACTGCTGTGTGTCAATGATTTTTCCTCAGGGTCTGGTCTGCAACAAGCTATTTGATTTTGACTGAACTAATGGCATATAGACTTAGACCCTTATGCTAGCTCCATAGACTTATGTCCATATATCCTTTCAGTGCATATCTTATGTATAGAAAGATGTTGTCTAGGGTAGGTACTCAAATAATATGGTGATGGGTGGCAAAATAAGAAAATGGATAGATAGAAATGTTACTCAAAGAGCCACCAAATAATATGATTACCCTCTGGTGTGAGTTTGAATGTGTACAGTATTTCAAGTAAAGACATCAGAAGTCCCTTAAAATAGCAGCCTAAATTTTCAAAAGTTACTAATAATTTTGGGTACCTCAGTTATTAGGTGCCCAATTTGAGACAGCTTAAAGGGCCCAGGCTTTCAGAAGGCAGGGATTCAGTAGTTTTGGAAAATCAGGCCTGTTTGAAGGGCGTCTCAAGTTGGACACCCAAACTCACTAGTCAATTCTGACAATGCAGGCCAGTTTGTCCTATTCTTTTAAAATCATTTTAAAAACAAATTAGAAGTGCTTTTCTGCTGCAGCATTGAAGCAGATGGATTGATTTTAAATCAAGGCGATTTAAATCACCAAGTGAAAAGCCTCGATTTAAATAATCAATTTTAATCAACTTTTCCATTTTACTTGTTACTTTCTAAAGAAAGATGCATTCTCATTAAATCCCATTAAAACATGTTGATTTATAACTAAATAGAACCTTTACACTAGATTTGGTACATCTTCTCATTACTCAAGAGAGTACAACACTATAACTATATACATTTATTTAAGCAACCATATAGCTTAATATTTTCAGATTCTTATTAATTAATTGTACATTTTGAATATGTTAGAAAATGGTGAATGATATATTGCTTCTTTACTAGACAATTAACTTTTTCCTCATGATTTGTGTCAAGCTGCATTAAGATGGTAACTGGAATTAAATTAAACATATAACAGCATATAAAATTTATTTTTCTTAAATAAGCTCTTAATATAGTATATGACCTATTTTGCCATATTTATAAAACTTGTCCTCAAAAGTTAGATTCCCCTCCCCCATGATTCTTTCTTTATATAGAAAAGCAGCCTTTAACTCACAGTTTTTGAAAATGGCTAATAGATTCAGCATATTTATTTTTTATTTAAATATTTGGAGAGATTATAATAAGTTTAGGTTTTAATGTATTTTTATTAATTTTGATTTTATTTTAAACAAGTTTATTTTTAAAAAGAAAAATAGTTTATAATTTACATAATAAAACATTTTAAATAAAAGGAATGTGATTTTTATTTTTTTAATTGATTTTTATCCATCATGTGTTAAAGTCAATTGGAGTCCTTCCATTGACTTTAGAGGGCTTTCAATTAGGCTCTGGTTTAGAAGAAAGGGTGACTGATTTTATATATGTTAGACAAACATCTTGTGACAGGATCCCACCAAGGTGGAGCCTGGGACTGTGGGACCTCTGTGCCCCCTGAACTCTCTCCAGCCTGGGCTGTCTCTCACAATGCCTTGCTAGTGACAAGCAGCGAGCCCCTGCAGGCACTGTGATCACTCAGCACAACAGCATATGGAGCCCCACCACACCCAGCTATACTGCATGAATGCTCCTAGAGCCACTTAGGAATCACACAGAGAAAGGCACCAGAGCCAAATCCCCCCAGCTCCCAGCACTGTATCTCAGGAATTTATACCGTCTTGCACTGCTCAAGATGGGCAGTGCAGAATTATTAATTGGTTCACCACTTCATCTCTGGAAAGTGGACATACATTAGCCTTTGAAAACCTGAGCAGATTACCAAACACTTCAGGCAAACCCACTGGTAAAGATAAACAGTTAAACAACTTTATTGACTAGAAAAGATAGATTTTAAGTAATAGGCAAAAAGTCAGAGTTAGTTACCAACAGAAATAAAATATAAGCATGCAGTCTAACCTCTCAACTCTATTAGACTGGGTAACAACTAGACTAAGCAGTTTTTCTCACCCCACTGGATATTGCAGTTCATAGTACATAGATTTCACCCTTGAAATCTGGGGCAGTCCCCTCAGTTCGAGTCTTCAGAGTGTCCTTGTTGCTTGCAGTGTAGGTGGGTGAAGGAGAAAGGCCCAGCATGGGCCTCCTGTGTTCGGTTTTATACCCTCAGTCCATGGGCTTGTAAAACACAAGTCCAGATATGTCTGGGTGCATTGCTGAGTCTCCAGGCAAGGTTGAGCAATCCTCCTGATGTGGCCTCATGCATGTGAGTCATTGAATTGTAGCTCCCTTGCTGGACAATGGCTGTTGATGGGTTTTTTCACACCCCGCCTGGGCATTGGTTGCTTTCCTTGCTGTTGCCGCTGGGGAGCTAATATCTGGCTGGTTCCCCAATTTACAGCATATTTTAGTGACAACCATACAACACGATTCTCATAACTTCACATGCATTAATGATATGCATATATTGATAGTGAAATGACTTTCAGCAGATCATAACCTTTCCTCTGATACCTTACAAGGCATGCTTTATATGTAATACCACAGTTATATACAGATGAGGAATATGGGTGTGTGGGGGGTGCTCCCCCAAGGTACAGAATGTCACACACCTGTCAAGGATGGTCTAGATAATACTTAGTCCTTCCTTGAGTGCAGGGGACTGGACTAGAAGACCTCTCAAGGTCCCTCCCAGTCCTATGATTCTATAAAATAAAAAGTGAAATTACCTGCTCATAGATTTTTGTTAGAAGTAAACAAACTGAAAAAATAGAGAGAAATTAATTTTTACTAACTTCTTAAGTATTACTTTTAACTTACAGTGGACACAACATTTTCAGCCAGAACTGTGACTTTTTCTAGTTGATGGTGTCCCTTAAAGTGTATGTGGCTCATTAAAAGGTATTCTGCTATAGAGAAGCATCCTCCACCAATTAGCAGTACAAGGGAATGGTTCAGATTAATGAGAACTGGGTAGCAGAATGTCTCAACAGAATAAATCCTTGCTATAAACAATATTTTTTGACAACAACCTTTATATACAACATTACAAGAAGCTTTGAAAACAGAGTATTACCAGAAGAATGCAGATTAACTCAAAACAGTTTTGGAGAGTGGGATTTTTCTAGCAAAAGTTATGAATTTCCAGGAAAACATGTGGATAATAAATACATGTGCTATGTACCTGGTGTTGTGGAAAAAAGACCAATTTATGACTAAGACATGGGATACACTGGTGAAGAATGATATCAGTGCTGTTACAAAAGTCAGTGAGATCTAGGGTGATTTGCTCATATATGCTGGTCACAGAAGTTAAAGCTGTGTGAGAGCAGTTTTACCTTTCACACCCAACTGTTCCAAGATTTCCGAAAAGGTTGCAGAAAGAGTATGAATAACTGGTTTTCGGGTTAAGGTTTTACTTCCTGTTTGACATGCACAAGTAGCTGTGTCCCAGAGCTGCCAAACTGACACCAGAGGCTTGAAGTAAATTTGCATCCCAGAGAAAGATAGCATTGCATCTTGGATAAATATAGATTTTGTTTTCTCTTACTCTTGTTTCACCCTTCCCAGACTGGTAGGCCCACCAGTCAGTGTTTGTCTGTCTCAGGACACCAGCTGTCTTTTATCCCTTCAAAGGTCCTTTGTATGAAAGTTCCCACCTGAAGCTTTCCTGAGGTTTTGAGCAGGCCTCCTGAACCTAGTCAAACTGGTTTATGTGTTTCTCCAGATGGGATAGAGGTCATCGTCAGAAGTGGATTTCTGGTATTGTCCATCAGAGCTCCAGGCAGTTGGACTCTGTCTACAGCCCTTGTTTTGAGTTCCTACAGGATTTAACCCTTAGCTACTTTCCAGTCAGCAATACAATAACCACCAAACCCACAGAGAGAGATATATAACAATAATAAAAATGTATACAAGTATCTCTGACAACTTTCTCATTGGATAAGGAATGTCTCGATGCAGGGAAAGGAGAAGCCAATGGGTTAGTGGAAGAATGCAGGAGACTGACAGAAGAATGGGAGAAAAGGCCCAGATGCAGGGCATTCCTGTTGAGGGGCAGGAATCTTGCTTTCCAGTTAAGCACACCTAGAGTCTGATCCTGCTCCCACTGACTTCAGTTGTGCAGGAACGAGGACCTCATGCTTTCTCAGTTGTGGGTGTCAAGGGATCTGGCATAAATAAATGAGAAAAATGAAAAAGCACCATTATTTGTCCAGATTAAATTGAAATCAGAGGAGTGTGAGTGTAAGTATCATAGGTAAGGATAAGAATGCAACTTTTAGGGTAGAGGATCTTTAAGACCAGCTTAAATGGTTCAATGTTAAATTGACAGTTTCTATTTTGTATCATGACTATAATCACTAATAAGATCAGGTAATTATATACTAATGTTGAACTCACATAATTATGAAGACAATTAAATATTTGGAAATAAGATTCTGTGATGTTACATGCAATTTTTATTGTTAGAATGCTTTCCATCAGACTCTCAGAGAGCTGAATGTCAATCAAACACATCCAAATGCTTTCCTTGCGATTGAATAATTGTATTTTTACCATTCGACAGCGCAGTACATTATAGTGTCAAGATCTTGCACCTTTTCTCCTTTATTTCATTTCTGGTGACTTTATTTTGACTGTATAGTTTTTATTCTAAGTCATGAATTTAGTCTTTGTGAAGGTTAAGAGGTGGAAGCCCTCTATTATGTCAGTAGAGCATAGGATTCTCTGCACTGCTGTATCAGGAAATCTCAAGTAGCAGTTTTATGTTGTATGAGGATATTATTCTTTGTCAGTAATAACAAGCACTTCTATTTTACAGCGATTTCCACATAATCAAACATTCACAAGTGCTTTACAAATAATTTAATTAAATAGGTAGTAGAATAACAGGATGCACCATACACAGTAGCTATTCTATATCCAGCAGCTCACATTTTCTGGTTAGTACAGAACAGTCTAAGCAGTACAACGTGTGAAAGGTATTTCTATCAAAACATGGGCATCATCGCCTTTTTTTGCTATTGTGTTAAGTCAAGATAGAACTGTGTCTCACCCTGTTCCTTAAAAAAATACAGAAGGAATCTTAATGGATGGCAGCTTCAGCAACACAATATACCGTCCCTAATTTCCTATTGGTGTAATAAGAAGTAAAACCAGATTCTTTTGTTGGGACTTGAACCTGAAACACTGTGGCTCCTGAACCAAAAGTTTAATTTACTGAATTCCCAGTTATGGATATGGATTTCTTATGTCACAAGATCAAGCATATACTGGAAGTTTTATTCAAAGACAATGTCAATCTGAGTAGCAATAACAAAATCTACAGAATCAAGATCTCCCATTGCAAAATATCACTTATCCATTGGCACTCAGATTTTTTGACAGAATAGTCTAGTTATATAACAGAAATATTCAGGGCCTGATTCAGAGCTCATCAAAAGCAATGGGACTTCAGTGTGCATTGGATCCAATCCCTCTCAGTTAGGAAAAATGTGAATATTTCCAAGCACTGAGGTGTACCCTATGATATGTTAAGTGTTTTAATACCATAGAATCATAGAATCATAGAATATCAGGGTTGGAAGGGACCCCAGAAGGTCATCTAGTCCAACCCCCTGCTCAAAGCAGGACCAATTCCCAGTTAAATCATCCCAGCCAGGGCTTTGTCAAGCCTGACCGTAAAAACCTCTAAAGAAGGAGATTCTACCACCTCCCTAGGTAACGCATTCCAGTGTTTCACCACCCTCTTAGTGAAAAAGTTTTTCCTAATATCCAATCTAAACCTCCCCCACTGCAACTGGAGACCATTACTCCTCGTTCTGTCATCTGCTACCATTGAGAACAGTCTAGAGCCATCCTCTTTGGAACCCCCTTTCAGGTAGTTGAAAGCAGCTATCAAATCCCCCCTCATTCTTCTCTTCTGCAGGCTAAACAATCCCAGCTCCCTCAGCCTCTCCTCATAACTCATGTGTTCCAGTCCCCTAATCATTTTTGTTGCCCTTCGCTGGACTCTCTCCAATTTATCCACATCCTTCTTGTAGTGTGGGGCCCAAAACTGGACACAGTACTCCAGATGAGGCCTCACCAATGTCAAATAGAGGGGAACGATCACGTCCCTCGATCTGCTCGCTATGCCCCTACTTATACATCCCAAAATGCCATTGGCCTTCTTGGCAACAAGGGCACACTGCTGACTCATATCCAGCTTCTCGTCCACTGTCACCCCTAGGTCCTTTTCCGCAGAACTGCTGCCTAGCCATTCGGTCCCTAGTCTGTAACTGTGCATTGGGTTCTTCCGTCCTAAGTGCAGGACCCTGCACTTATCCTTATTGAACCTCATCAGATTTCTTTTGGCCCAATCCTCCAATTTGTCTAGGTCCTTCTGTATCCTATCCCTCCCCTCCAGCGTATCTACCACTCCTCCCAGTTTAGTATCATCCGCAAATTTGCTGAGAGTGCAATCCACACCATCCTCCAGATCATTTATGAAGATATTGAACAAAACTGGCCCCAGGACCGACCCTTGGGGCACTCCACTTGATACCGGCTGCCAACTAGATATGGAGCCATTGATCACTACCCGTTGAGCCCGACAATCTAGCCAGCTTTCTACTCACCTTGTAGTGCATTCATCCAGCCCATACTTCCTTAACTTGCTGACAAGAATACTGTGGGAGACCGTGTCAAAAGCTTTGCTAAAGTCAAGAAACAATACATCCACTGCTTTCCCTTCATCCACAGAACCAGTAATCTCATCATAAAAGGCGATTAGATTAGTCAGGCATGACCTTCCCTTGGTGAATCCATGCTGGCTGTTCCTGATCACTTTCCTCTCATGCAAGTGCTTCAGGATTGATTCTTTGAGGACCTGCTCCATGATTTTTCCAGGGACTGAAGTGAGGCTGACTGGCCTGTAGTTCCCAGGATCCTCCTTCTTCCCTTTTTTAAAGATTGGCACTACATTAGCCTTTTTCCAGTCATCCGGGACTTCCCCTGTTCGCCACGAGTTTTCAAAGATAATGGCCAATGGCTCTGCAATCACAGCCGCCAATTCCTTCAGCACTCTCGGATGCAACTCGTCCGGCCCCATGGACTTGTGGGCTTTGAAAGACTCCTGAAATTACCCATATTAGGGTGGGGGGGAGGACACAGAGGCAACCAAGAGCATTAACATAGCAATATTTTCTGGAAACCAGCATGGCCCCCAAGCACTCTACTGTTCTGTTATCACTTTATCAGTCCCATAAAGCACTCACGCACATGCTTAACTTTTAATGTGCGAGTAGTTTGAGGCTTCATAAATGCTTTGCTGTCCTGTCATCAACAATCTACCTGCTGCTAGCAAAGCAGTTAGTTCTCCAATAGACTGGGGGGTCTGGAAGTCAATGTTAGTTTTGCTGTGGACTTCAGTGAGGCCTGGATCTCACCACTCTCACTGAGATCTCACCCATGAACTTTTGGTTTCTCTGTTTTGGCTCAATTGTTTGTACCTGTATTTCACATGTCAATTATAACTAACTGCAGTGATTCCAAACAATCTGTATACTTCAAAATGTTTAAAAGAATGTTATTTTGAAGTTACTATAGTAGCGAGGTCTAGGACTATTGAGTCACACTTTTTTGTTTGTTTAATTGTGTCATTACAATAGCTACTTCTCCGTACCGGTGAAGTTTCTGTGTGACCTGGTGCCTGGGATAGACACTGAGAATGCCACACTCGGGGCAGACTGGGCAGACCATCCCCAAAACTGGTGGTTTACTCTATAATTAAAGTCACCAAACCCGTAACAAAAGAGCTTCTGCAGGGACACACTGGTTAACCAGAAGCCAAACACAGTCCTCTTTAGGCATTCCAGTCCTTGACTCCCATCCAGATGACCCAATCTAATACAGTAAAATGACCTAATATAGAACCCATTTCACCAGGTTCTTACTGATCCCAAAGGATCAGTATGTATTTCAGATTTTACCCAAATATCACACTGTCAGCCAATCCTTAGTAAACTAAGTAAAGATTTATTAATAAAAGAAAAGAGAGTTATAAATGATTAATAGGTCATATACATATAAATGGTTGTGAAGTCCTTGTATCAGGTTTGGTGCTGTGATGGAATAGACTGCTGGTTTGCAAAAGTCTCTCTGCTAACTTCCAAAAAATTGGAAGGTCCTCAGTTCATAGTTCAAGATGCTCCTTTTAGCTGTAAATCCATAGTCCAGAGAATTAGAGCAAGAAAGAGGCAAAATAGAGATGTCTCAGGTGTCTTCTATATCCTCTATCATGTGCCTGGAAATATACTGTCCCAAAGAAATCCCACAGCCCAGTTGCCTGGGAAGTTACTGGCCCAACAAGGTTTGCTGAATTGCAGGGAGTGGCCACTGGCTCCCTGCTGTTTGAGACATCTTCAGGAAGAGGTATCTGGATAGGATGAGTTGCTTCAATGTCCCATTATGAGAATGGAGTGTCCTTGATGTGCCATCAACACAGCTGTCTAGCCCTAATGTAAATTCTATCTGGGGTGTATCAGCCAGGAACAAACATGTTTTAGATACAAGTACATCACCAATATTCATAACTTCAAATACGAAGATGACATATGCATATAAACAAGATAATCATACTTAGCAAATTGTAATTTTTCCATTGATACCTTACATGACATACTTTGTGCAAGATTTGTTGCAATTATAGAACAGTGGTAATATCAATGCTATAAATGGTCATCTTTAATCATACAGCATCACATCCTGACTCTGCAATTGGGATACTTCTAGTTATTTTGAATATTGAAGTAGCTACTGGAGTCTTCTCCTGCTCCTGCTGTGGTCAGTGACTATTTTGACTTCAATGGAGGCAAGCCTGGGCTTTACTTGACGATCACCTGTGGAGCTACTTGAGACTGGCATATGTGAAAGTTCTAAATTCATACAGTGTTTCTTCGATTTCTGCAGTGAGACTCCCACTGGTGGCCCATTTTCTTGGACTATTGTACCACATATTCCTGTATCCTTCCTAAACCTGAAATAAGCAACCTTGGGAAATGTATATCTTAGAATTGATAGAATTGTTGTTAGCCATATGGTACTTTTATTCATCTGGGTAGAGAAGCCAAATAAGTCATCCTCCAGTAAACCCAGGTTTACTCCCATCCATAAGGCAAGTTACATACTTTTCACCTTTTTACAGTAAAATTTCTGTCTAGTTTGAGTGGACCTTGCATTCTCCTCTGCCCACTTGTTGAGCCCAGATACTATTGGGAGAAGTCCCCTGCCCTCTTTCTGCTGTGTGCTTAAAGGCTGGCCCCATTCTCATCTTTATGTTTTGTCAGCCTTTGTGTCATTATGGAATTGCTCCAGTGGTTTCAGGAGTCCTAGAAAGAGAAAAAGGGAAAGATACATTTGAGAATTGTCAGAATTCTTTCTTCCCCCAGAGCATGTCTGCCAGTAATACTACACACAGAATAGGGCTTCAGTGTACAGTACCTACTATTTTAAGAATTTAATTTGAATGGTCACCTGTCATCTTGAAGGTAGTCATTGTGAAGTATTACTTCAGAACTTCCGTGGATGTTATCCATTGCCTTTACTGACAAGCATCTTTGATATACAAGATGTCCCCGACTAAGTCAGTGTCAACAAGGAATAAAATTCATGTTGTGTTTGGTGGCGGTCTGTGTTATTGTTTTGTGTAATGGACCTGGGGCATGAATGGCATTAAATAAATTAATATAAATAAATAAGCAATAGAGTGGATATTTTAAAAGGTAAATAATATATACAAAATCTACTCCCATTAAAAATCCAGTATTTGACTGTGTTACAAGATGGAAATCATAAGATATGAGAGAACAAATAATGAAGTAAGAACCAAAGAAACTATTCTTATTAAAATGATTTTTATAGATAACATTGTAAGGGGAGAACTCAAATGAACAGCTTACTTTTTACATAGATATTATTAAGAAAAACTTAATGGTTTATAGCTTTTACTTACAATAACTTTAGAGCATAATAGCTTCCACAAGCATGTTAAAACACATTTTGTTCTGTTTCTAGATCTATTAGCTGTGCCTAAGCATCCATATGCTGCTATGGAGAACTGGGGACTAAGTGTTTTTGTGGAGCAAAGAATACTGCTGGATCCAAGCATTTCTTCTATATCCTACTTACTGGATGTCACCATGGTTATTGTACATGAACTATGCCACCAGGTATGAAACATGCAATCAGTTATGAGAACTTGGTACAAGCCTGAGAGATCAAATGTATTCTGTTTCAAACTGATATTCTTACACAAATAATTGCACATATTTGTTATAGCTGTATTGAAAATAACTTGGAGAGCTCTAAGATATGTCACAAAAATGCAGAAATCCAGAAAAATCAGATACAATGCAAAAGAGCAAATGAGTGGGAATGAATAAATTTTCTAATGTTGAGTTTAGGTTGTGAATGCTGCCACCCACTAGCCTTTCTGCATTCTGTGTTCAATCAATATTGTCTCAAACTTGTCCCTTTCCTCTGATTATTATGATGGTGCTATGTGTATATATATGGTAAGTACATTGATAGCCATATAAAATGATTTATTACAGCACTGTAGCAGATTTAGGTTGAGTTGATGTTCATGTCAAAATTTGCTTTGGCTGAAATCAATTTGATCGTCACCTTCTCCCAACACACACATACTTAAGAAGCTGTATTTTTTTTATTCTGCCACTGACCCTCTTTCACAAATTATGGATATTTTGTCTCTGTGTGTATTGAAACTCTCATATAAATTAGGAAACTTTGCAATAGACCCATATTACAATTTATTTCACATTTCTGTTTTCCATCTTCTTATCTCAAACTAAGCACATTACGAGTGTTCAGTAATATTGAGTTGCATGCAAATGTTATTAAAGAACTGTGCTACAGGGACAGGAAACCCTTTCTTGCACTGGTAACAGGCATAATAATAGCCTCTGGGTTAAAATGAATAAAATCCTACTGTGTAATCAGCGTGGCTTACATCTGTGACTTTACACAGGATCTTTTAAAAAGCAATGTACATTCTTAGTACTTTTTCAAAATAAAAAATAACATTTAAATACTAACTTTGTATTGCGTATTCTGATAGGTAAACCTGGAAATTATAATGTTTAGTTCATATTTGTGTTTCACATTGAAAGTGTAGGTAAAAATTGAGTCCTCAACTAAAACATATGTTTCTTGGAGTTTGTTGCTGATTTAATCTCAGTATGATCCTTTACTTTGTTACAAATTCTTTATTAGATAGTACAATAAAGCAGTATACAATAGAGTGTAAAAATCATAGAACCTTAGAAATTAGGAATAGAAAACACATATTGGGTCATCTAGTCTATCCCATCTGTTAGTATAGGATTCTTCCCTATGGTACGTTTTCTAATGCTTTTTCTATTATTGTTTTAAATGTTTGAAATTATAGAGTTTCCATCACTGCCCTTGGATACTAGTCTACAATTCAATAAATCTCAGTGTTGTAAGTTATTTCCGTATAGTTAGCTTGAATTTTCCTTTTTCTTACATTCTTCTAATTACTTCGAGTTTTCCCTTGTGCCACTTTAGATCGTTTGCTCTCTTTCCAAGCTGATCCATACTTAAAATGTTTGTGGTAAATTATCACATCAACAATTTGCTAAGTTTATTGGTCTGATCCTCATTTAAACTAATGCCGGGGGTGGGGTGGGGTGGGGTGGTGAAAAATGCATTTGTTTACTTTAAGGCCAGCTTACATTGCCAGAGTGCAGTGAAGATGGCCTTAGTGTAAATGAGAACAAGCCTCTATATGTATTTAGCTCTTTTACTCTTTCCTTGTAAGTCTTTCCCTCCAGCTGACATCATTGTTTGTTGTTTTATTATAATGGTGCCTAAAGGCACAATTGTACAAACACACAATAAGAGAGAGTTCCTGCCCCAAAGTTTTTACAGTATAAATAGACAAAACAGAAAAAAGGAAATATTATTTCTGTTCTAAGAACAGGAGTACTTGTGGCACCTTAGAGACTAACAAATTTATTAGAGCATGAGCTTTCATGGGCTACAGCCCACTTCATCAAATGGAACATATAGTAAGAAGAGATATATATACTCAGTTACTCATCTAGCCTCTTACAGTTTGTACGGCAACTTCCACCTTCCATATATATATATATATACACGAATGGAACATGTAGTAAGAAGATATATATATATCTAGTTCAATAGCTAGGGGATTCTTTTTATAATACAAAACAGAACCGGATTGAGTTCCCACCCCGTAATCTGGGAAAACACTAACACCACCCTGGAGTGACTTTAAGAGGTGATACTTCCCCAGTCACAAGCATTGATTCAGTGTATAATCAAAGGAAACATTTATTAAAAAGGGAAAAGGAATCCAGCATTAATTTGGGAATACACCACTACCAGATTCAAAAGCATGTAAATTTAAGCAAACACTCACTCCACATTATATTGGTCAGTGTCCCCTGCCTAAGTTTCCCACCTCGCAGTGTGAAAGTCTTTCACATGCCACTCCTCTCTTTTCCTCCACTGCACCCCACTCACAGTTGGTTGAGAGTTCAGAGGTGCATTCACATGAGTCCACCTTTCATCCCTGAAAAGGGGGAACATTGAGCTGCCGCTGTTATCTCTGCCACAAGTGGCTGATTGCTGCCACCTCTGCAGCTATCTCTGCCAGAACACATCTCTGCTGCTGTTATCACTGCTGCTGCTTGTCTCTCCATGCTGCCTCTGCCGTGCCCTGTCGAGCTCTTAGTGATTTCACTGGGTAGCAGGGAACTTCTGTGCTGCTGCCTCTTCATTTTTTTTTTCACTGCAGCACTGTCCCCATACCAGAACTGCCCATCAGTGATTTGAGCTTTAGTGATCACTGAATAGAAACAAGGACTCTGAATTGAATCTGATCAGCTCACCTTTAAACTGGAGAGGGGCGGGTCACATGGTGTCCAGGACTCTTTAGGCAGCATCCACACCATTAGGTGGGAACGCTCATACCCATCCCCTCTCATCTTCAGTGAGATTTGGCATCTTTACCCCCTCCTTAGCAAGTGAGGTTCAGTTTAGAGTGAGCCCCTCAGTCAAGGCATGCGAAGTATAGTTCTGCTGCCCTTAGTTATACAATAAGGATAACGTTTCATAACTCCTACATTCAATGCTAAAGTGAATTGTAACTCAAAACCAGCCAAAACTGACCACTTTGGCAAAGCATGTCTGTCTGCTGAACACCTAGGCAGAGTAGGTGTGTCTATGCAATACGATCTGCTCCTAAAGTCTTTTCCCCCAGTGCATCACTAGATGTCAGGGGCGAGCTGCTTATATTAGTATATTCTTAGGCCCCACAGAGCATTCTGCACGGCTCAAGATGGCACAGAGCCAACGGAGAAGCTGCAAAATACCCTTTGGGATGCATGAAGGTGTTCTTCAACTGAGTGCTCTTAATAATTCATTGCACTTCACAGTTTTAATTTTGAGTAAGTTCTCACCCCCTTTTTGCAGATAGGATACCTGAGAGGAAGCACAAGCTTACCTCTGGCAGATGTAGTAGAAGCCACATCTCTGACGTGGCAGATATAAGTCTCATCCACTTACTCACTTTGCCTTACAGAGTGGATGTGCCAGATCTGTGTGCTTGGCTGTGCCGTTTATAGCTACTAGACCACACTCAGCCCCAGAAGTAGGAATCCTGGTCCCCAGCATTCAAAATATTTTTCTACCTCTTAGGTAAGCCACTGGGAAAGTATGCTCTATATCATCCTCTAATGGCTGTAGAGTGACCAGATGTCTCGATTTTATAGGGACAGTCCCGATTTTGGAGTTTTTTTCTCATATAGGTACCTATTACCCTCCACCTCCTGTCCCAATTTTTCACACTTGCTATCTGGTCATCCTAAATGACTGGGTTGCAGAGAGGATAACAGCCCATTGCTGTTACCAGATTTGTGCTTCAGAGCTAAAGATTCTGGGTAAAATCCTGCTGATAACCTACACTGAAAGGTGGCAGGGGTAAACAGGATGGAAGTTACCCTTTTCAGTTTTCTGTTTTCAAAAAGCTAAGCTATTGCATTTTTAAAAATCTCATAAATGAATGTGAAGGTTACAAAACTATGCACTCAAAAATTAGGAAATGCTAGAATTAAAATTGTCCGAGTAACCTTAGTTGAGTCCTCTTGTGTGTGATACACATCTTTAATTATGTGTCCTCACATTGTGCTGTCCTAAAGACCCTGGTGTCATTTAGTTTTGGGGATGGATAGTGAATTGAGGCAGAGGGTTTTAGAAAAAAAAATATTTCCATGTGTTCAAGGCACTGGTCTGTGATCCAGGAGAATTCACTCTATTTCTGTGCTCTGCCATTGGCTTCTGTGTGTTGCTTGGCAAAACTGTCATAATACATATGCATTAAGGAAGCTGATTAAGATTCCATGGGTAACTTCAGTTCTGGCATTTCCTAAGTTTTAATTTCTTGACATTTCAAACTTCCTGTTCTTTTAACATATTTTTGTATATAATTAAATAAATACTTAAAAACAAGCGGAAAAATACATAATGTTTCCACACAAAAGCATCTTCTCCAGATCCAAACAAATTCATCGTCTGAGAAAGAATCACACTGTTCACAGGTCATGAACAGGAAATTAATCAACAGTAGAGATATTGATACCAACTTACATTAGTTGCCCACCATCACATACAATTATAATATTATTAAAGAAGTTCAAACAGGATAGGGGATCCATAATATTTAAAAAATTGAGTACCTGTAATCATGTTATTGCAATTATTACTTGATAAACAGGAAAAATCTTACTCCCAGGAGTAAGAATGAGTAAGAAATGAGATGCTATGGAAAAATAATAATATTTTGAATATATTAGAATATATGTTTCTGCTTTTCTAGAAAGGAATCATAGGTAATTCCTTAAGTAAGACAAATATATTTTTATCTAATCTAATCAACAACATCCCAGTGTTTCTAAAATTTTATTAATCCTTTCTAAATTATAAGAACATATGTTAACAAATGTTATTTCAGTATTATCAACTTTAATACTAGGGTTTTTTAAACAAAATCTCCCTGACTATTTCTAATACTTGTTTTGTATTTTCTGAATAATCTTATCATAATCAATGAATATAAACCTATCACATATTATTTCATCCTTTTTCATCATAAGTTATTTGTGGTCAAAATATATTCCCTTAACTCTCCACAGTTTGGGGTATATTATGTGTGCATATGGATTTCCAGTGTGTTTTTTTATCTATCTTTTTAACTGTATATTCTTTGGGACATGGACTGCCTTTTTAGTCTTTTAGAGAGCTAAGCGTATTGTCTGTATTTACTTAAATAATACCAAGAGTTATTGATCAGTGGGTTTCCATGATCTGTTCTCTTAATTTCACTCTCAATTGGCATAAAAAGTATCATCAAGATCACTTTTGTCAACCCCATCTGCAGTTCTCTTCCTAGATCTTCATTACATTTATCTTCACTCATTCAGGTGCTAGCTGTTGGCTGCTGAAACCCAATACTGCCAATCTGATAACGTTAATCTCTCTTTGCTATGCACTTTGCACTGCCTCCCTTGTTCACTGGACCCACAATCTCCAGTCACAGCACTTATACCTGCCTCTATACTACCACCATTCCTTTTGCATGAATAGTGATGCACAGATGTACGGCAGCTCATTCATTCCCCACCGAGAGTTTCCAAACAAACACATAGTTATGGAAACAAATAGACCACTGCCCAACTCTTTTTTTTTTCATACACTCGCCATTCTGATTGCAGCATCAGTAGCTGATTCTGTAATCTCACATCAGTCATTCTTTCTCTAGAATATCCATTTGCTGTTCTGTCTCTGTTTATTTTAATAGTTTGTGACCACATGCAAGTTCAAAATTATCTCTTATGATGTTAGCTTCACCTCGTTTTCTAATTGCATAGAAAACTACCAGTAATGTTTACAGATACAGACTTTAGTTATTCATTCAGAAAAAAATACTTCAGAGACATTGAGATATATTTTCAAAGTAGTGCACAATGATTTACTCATTCAACTCCCATTAACATCAGTAGGTATCACACAGTCAAATACTCATGCACCATTGTAAAAATGAGCTCCCAATGTTATTCCAGTGAACAAACTTGATCTGAATAGACCATCCTTACAGAAAGCTAAAAAATGCTAAAACTTGGGAGATCTGGGTTCTGTTCCTAATTTCCCAGAGATGTCTTGTACAACCTACTACAAGACACTTAATGTTCCTCATCTGATACTTAGCTAATTCACAGGTAAAGCTTAGTTCATTGGTATTTTGTAAAACATTTAGAGATCCTTGGATGGAAGGTGTGATATAAGTATAACATATTGTCATTATTATGAATAATAAACCTAGTAGTGCTGGTTTTGTGTACAAATCACACATATATAAACAACATTTTATGTTGTATGATTGAACTTTCCTTGTAGTGGTTTGGTGACCTTGTGACTCCAGTATGGTGGGAAGATGTATGGCTAAAAGAAGGTTTTGCTCACTATTTTGAATTTGTTGGGACAGACTACCTCTACCCTGGCTGGAATATGGTAAGTTCATGTTATTTGATTAGTTTGGAAACTCCACTGAAAGGTTGTTTTCCTGTTACACTCCTGCTTATGTTACAGTCAGGGTCTGCTGAAGAATACCAAATGGTGCGAGCAAGTATCAGATGTCCAATAAAGCAAAATCAGTGGGTGTGAAATCATTTGACAGCATTCCAAGAGTGTAATCTGCCATTTATTACAAAAAGAATAAGGTCTTGTGTATCATAACCAAATGTTAAAATAACTGTCACTTTTCTATTCAAAGATGTTACACACTAGGGTAGTAGTGATTGAACACCAACCATTTCTGAAAACTGTATATTAATGAAAGATCTCTGTAGTGTTTTCTGAGGTTCTCAGAACATTGCATTTTTAGTTATAACAATATAAATAGAGAAGGAAGATTCAGGTAAGCCATACAGTGAAACTGAATATATTACTGCAATATTATGCTTTTTAAAAAATTGTCTACAAAAAGAACAGGAGTACTCGTGGCACCTTAGAGACTAACACATTTATTAGAGCATAAGCTTTAAGATATATATATATGTATATGTATATATATATACACACGCACAATATGTTCCATTCTATGCATTCTATGCATGATGAAGTGGTCTGTAGCCCACAAAAGTTTATGCTCTAATAAATGTGTTAGTCTCTAAGGTGCCACAAGTACTCCTGTTCTTTTTGTGCATACAGACTAACACGGCTGCTACTCTGAAACCTCTAAATTATCTGTTATGGTATTGTTGTTTTGGGCATCTAACATTCTATATTAATCTATATACTGAGGATTAAAGTGTGGGGCATAGTTTGTCACATGCAGTCATATAGCTGTGGTTATAGGATCAACTTCTGTCTTCTGAAACATTTGCAGCTCTCCACTGGTGAAAGAGCCAGGAAGTACAAGTTGGGTCATCCCCTTTGAGTCCCTCTTCTTGCAGATCAAGTGCCTAGATCATTCCCACTTATATCTTATTTTATTCTTGAATATCAGAAGGTGTAATACCTTGACCACTTAAATGGTAAGGAAAGATAAAAGTTAGTGAGAGTTACAAGCATAAAAGAGACGATACCTTCTTTGTGAGCATGTATAGGGTGTCTGTATATTTTGTAATCTCCCAAGAATAAATTATTTTATTCTTTGCAAACTTGTCTCTCTTTTGAGCTGATAGTATTAGATATCATGTGACATTTTTTTATATATATACAGCTTGTAGGATAAAGATTTTAAAACTGAGATTTAGTAATTTGAATGTTTTCATTAAACTCATGCACATTAATTTCTGAAATTGTTTTGCCACTTCTTGAATTTAGTTTTGTAGTTTTAGTCCACTCATTTTTTTGTGAAGTAAATCCAAGATGTAATAATTAAGAATTAAATAAACTACTAACTCTTAAATAATTGTACATGGGAACTCTTTGGGTTTATGGACATTTCTGTTTGAAGTCTGATTTCTTTATTCTGTGCCATGTTTAATTTGTTTTGGTGTAACATTTCTGATTTATAATTGAATTATGAAAAAAAGCAAAATAAATCTATATCTGAACTGACATCTGCCTCACATAGGTAAGCTTATTGGGTTCACCTAGCTTTGGGTGTAATAAAACTCATTCTCTTCAACTTTTTGAAGAACACATCTTGAATTACAATATAATCATTCTAATTATAAATGCAATGGAATCTGGCAGCTCTTGGTGATTTTAGCAGAGGGAAATGTCATAGACTACAATGTTCATACGCTGGTTTTTATCTTTGAATCATCATAGTCATTTGTGCTCCACATAATCACTTTAACAAATCCAGAATAACTTTGCTTTAGAAGTCATCTTGAATGGAGGATGTTTTTTGAGAATTCCTGTGGAGTGAATGTAATGTTCACTGTTATGCAAATGACATACAGGAGAACCAAAAGGCATGTGGGTTGAACAAAGTATGACAGTTAAATCTTGGAAATCAGAAACATGCAGTGCATGAATTCGAATTAATAACAGCAAAATGGCTGTGCCTGGAAAATATCTATCTGTCAAGTTATTTTAAATGAAAAAGGAGAGTTGACATAAACTTTTCATGAGGCTTCTGCTATCATTAGCCTTAGATACCAAAATAACCATACTGACATCTAAATAGTTAGAAAACTGGTGGCAAGATAGAACACATGAGAAGTTAAACAGTATAGCATCATACTGTTGTGTTTTTTACAGACTACAATGGGAATTAATAATCTGATGTTTCATTCTTTTTATAAAGGTGGTAGGACTAACAAGCAAAAGTTGGCTACAGCTATCAGATTTTGGCATTCTGGTTATTTTTTTTTTTTATCAGTGCAGAGTACATGTGCTACTAAGATTATTCTGACCTAAAAACCTAAGCAACAAATAAAAGCAATTAGCAAAAGAAAAACTACCCAAACAATTCCATTTATTCAAAAGTGAAGAAGTACACATTACAGGCTACATGAAATCAGTTGCAACACCAAGAACCTTTAGCTCTATTTCTCATAATGATGTTACTTAAATAGCCAGAGCAACAACATAGGAGGCTGCATACTGCTGCATCAGCAGTAATTCAGACCTGTGAAATACGCATACAAGGTCCCATTGAATATGATCACACAAGGCTTTGAGAGTGATTTGCATCAGGAAAGTATCAGGAAAGCCAAAAATAATATAATAAAATCTCTTCCCAAAGAATGGGGAAAGGTAGAAAATTGACCTGCTTTTGCAACCTTAAAATTTTATTCTTGTAATCCTCCTGTGAGGATTCAAACCTTGGGGATTGAAGTATCAAATACTACTGCCTTCCAGTTTGTTACAGAATATGCTGTCATATCTCTTTTTCGGCTGGTCTAGGCACCAATAAAAGACTAAGGCTGGTACATTTTGTTAAGATAGCCTTAGCAATGGTATGCATGAACACTGTCTACTGCTTAGCCCTCAGTGAACATGGGAAAATGAAGAATTTTTATAGGAAATAACTTACACTTTTTAAATTTACAATGAATAGCCACTTTCTAATACAACTTGTCACCCCAGGGGTTAAAAACAGGGAACCAAATCAATCTTCTAGTGCTGCCATATTTCCTGTCAAATCTTATAAAGCTTTTCAAGCAGAAGCCTCTCTCCTACTTCTGTATATGTTTGCAAAGATACCTCAAAATGGAATGATGCCTGAGACATATTTCATCACCCTTCTATTAAAAATTTAAAAAGGGCTAAATCAGAGCTTAAATCTTATATGTCTATTGTAATACTAAATCATTGCTATGGTTCTTGCATTCAGACGTAATCTCATCATCCCATGTATCAAACATACTGATCAGATAGGCTTCAAGGCAGGAAGGTAAGTCTTAGCTTTAGGAGAAAAAATACATTGTTATATATAATCAGTCGTTCCCAGACCCACAGCATAAAGGCTCCACCTATAAAAAAGCATGGAGGCAAGAAATCTCTCAATCAAGTTCTATATACAAGGTCTGAGTCCATTCCTTCACTTTTGCTTCCTTATACTGGACGGTACATAGCCATAGTCCTGTCCTGCTCCTTCTCTTTCCTACTCTACGACTACCTGTCTTTCTAGACCCAAGATCAAAGAGAAGACAGATGAAAGGAAAGAAGAAGGAAGCAGAATTGAAGAGGGGGAAAGGATAAGAAGATCTTGCAAAAGAAAGAAGATGGGCAAAGAGACCTTTGCTTCTTTCAGAGATCTATATGGGGAGAAGCCTAAGGAGCAAGCTAGGTCACCAGTCTTTATAGGCTCTGAGATTGGATTTGTCAGTCCATCATGTTACAGACCTGGCTGAGTCCCCCTAGTTGATGGTCACCAGTCTGTAGTAATTGGACCCAACCTGGGGATGCCACATGCTTCCAAGCCAGCTGGGTCTAAGTGGAATCCAGATGCCCTTTCTAGCTCTGTGTGCAGACCTCTTGTCTGGCCCGCTTCCTTGGAACTCTACAGGCCAATTGCCCTTGCCCCTGAAACAAGTGCTTTCACATCCTAAGCCTCTCCAGCCACTTATGCATGTCCCTCTCCCTCCCCGGGTCTGCCCCTACCAAGTTCCACCTTGCTATGGAGTGCTTTGGTTTATAGTTTATGTGGCAAGTAAAGTAAAGAAACAGGCTTTGTACAGGAGTTCCTAAACCTGCAGTAACTTTTACTCTCAAAGCATAGAAGAATTATAGTTCTTTAGGAAAACAACAAAACACTCTCTGCTCTCTCCCCTGAGACTTTGCTCACCCCTTTTTGTGAGTCCTTATGCCCTCTCCATGTGACAAGTGAGTAGGCTTCTCCTATCTTCTGCATCTGTACAATCCTCCTGAGGTCTGATGATGGTCTGCCATTGAGAAAAAGGGAGCCGGGAACAGATCCTCTCCTTAAATAAGGTTTTTTTCCCCTTTTGTTCAGGTGACCAACTGGTCAGCTTTAGAACTCCTATCAGGTGGTTAGTCAGGAAGTCCCAGCCCACTTGGAGTCCAAACTGGGGAAATCACTTTCTTTCAGCCTGGCCACTCTCTATAGCAAAATCATTGTCCTAGGGGTAGACCTCTGATTGGAAAATAGTCACAGTTGATGAGTCCTGTGTTACCCCTGCAGGGAGGTGTCAGGCATTACAACCAGCTGCTCTTGTTCTGTCCTTGACAAATCTTGACGGTTAAAATTACATAAATGGACACAGAAATGTTCCAGTCCATCACACTATTTCCCTTTCTTCCCATGGAGTGGTGCCTTTCACATGGTTTAGAACCCATAATCGTTGTAGATTGCAAGATGTATAGAAGTGTGCCTGCCTCACTGTGTCACTCTCCACCCTATTCTCCTTTTGATCTCTGGAATCAGGCAGCAAAGTTCCTGTCCCCTTCTGCAGCTAGTCAGCCAGCCTACAATAGCAGACCTCTTCCCTCTCTGCTTCCACATTGGTCCCAGTGGCTGTAGTAAATTCGAGCCACTATGTCCTTCCTGCTGAGCGCTAAACCACTCAAGACATCTAGCAGAGTGGTGAAAGCTTTCATTTCCACATTCATAGTGGATCTGGCTTTCCATCTCCTCCTCCCATGACTGTCACTGCAGAGGCCAGTCTCTCATGCTGAAGAGTCTACCTAGAGCCTTTCTATTAATCTCCAGGAGGGGCTTCTCTTAAACTCCTGTCCTGCAAGGTGATTTCTTGGTCATGCTAATGTCAAACAGGCAGGTCAGGGAGCTGAGCATCCTCATTATCAGCCCCAATACCTTTTTTAAGGTGAATTTTAGCCTCCTGCTGGGTATTATTCCTAAGATAAACACTGAGTTTCATATTAATTAACCCACTATTCTTCCCATTTTCTGCCTCTAACCCTTTCTGCCCCAAGATATTGCATTTTGAAATTTTGTTTAATCTCTTGAATGGCCAGAAAGTTGAAACAATGACTTCTGTGATTTTAGGACTGTTATAAGAGGAAAACTGCCACTAACATAACTACCATCTGGGCCAGTATGTGAAATTCCTAAAGACTAAATGTAGTGCCATTTCATGATCAGTGAGTGGTGAGCCTCTCATATTAGAGGCAAGCAAGGCAGTACAAGCTGTATCTGACTGTATCCTGGTGGCTTCTTCTGTCATAAACTCCTACAAGTGACATCAGAAGGTCAACCTACCCCTGCTGGGGGTAGTAAATGTAGGTGTCTCTGTTAGCAGTATGACAGAAGAGGGACGAATGACAACGGGAAAAGTACCCATTGGTAATTCACTTTGACATAGTCCTGTCTTCTCTCATCCTACATTTCACCCCCCTCCCCTCTGAGGCAGGTTTGCCACTTCTGGAAGAGAAGGAGGCAAATGGGGACATTTATATATAGGACTTTACTGACAGCTCTTTTACCTCTTTGTTTCATGTTAGGTGGAGCCATTGTGCTGTCTCTACTTGAATATCTCTGTTAGTGGGATAGGAGTAGAGGACTATGACAAAAGGAATTACTGGCAAGTAATTTTCCGTTTTATCCATCAAACACAAATGTCAAATGCTTTAGTAGTCACTACCTTGCTTGATGCTGAGAAAGCATTTCACAGAGCCCAGTGGCCTTCTCCTACTCCTTTATTTTATAAGACTTTGGCTACAGTGACAAATGTATTGGATGAGTCAAGGTATAGTACCTCAATGTGTCACACATTGAATCGTCTTTCTTCTTGTCAGGTAGAGCACGGGGAAAAGGCAGCCCTGTCTTTCCCGCATCTGCTTACTACCATGGTCATGTTTGCTGGGGATGTTCTCTTTGTTAGAAACATTTGATTGAAGTATCAGGAGTAAAACCTCCATTTTTCATGTGGCTGGTAACCCTTTACTTTCTTTGAGGGAGCTGAAGCTATCCTTCATACTACAGCGCTTCATGCGGTAGATGATTCTGCCATTCCTGCAGTAGCTTAATGTTGTAGTAAGTCTGCAGGCCAATATTTTTCTTTTAAAACACTGTGGTGAGAGACCTTACTTGAGTATAAAAATAAATACTAATGGGAAATCATTAAACTAAATGTCATTCAACTAAATTCTTAGAGCATCGCAAAGTGTACTGCTCAAGTCCTTGATAAATGATCTCAATTGCCTATCATTCTCACTGGCAGGATTAAAAAAATGAATATTGCAATTAGATTTATTCATATCTTTAATGTGCTTTGTCTTAAATTGCCTGCTAAAATGTTTATCTCCCTCAATAAAATGTTCGTAGGCTTTGTTTGATGCACAAGAAAGCCCAGATAAATAATTAAAAATTTTGAAGACGTAGACTTAAGACATGGGTCTTTTTGAATTTTTTATTGTTATTTTGGCATTTCAGACCTGAGCTGTAGTCTGCTTGATCCTTGTAACCCAACATCGATATCATGCTGGCTCAGCAATGAGAGAGACTTGGTCTCTCCTTTTTTTAAAAAAACCCCTCCCTTTATCTCTCCTTTTTTTGGTTGACTCCTCCCAGTGCCTCTAAGAAGACAGTCTTTAATTAATACTGCATGGAGTGTGGTTTTTTCCCCTCAGTAACTACTCGCTGAAGTCAAGCATTGTATGATTTTCTGTTTTAACTCAACTATAAGGGAAACTTTTTGTGTGAAATTATATAGAAACTCATGTATAATTGAATATCACAGGATATGGACAGGTAAGTTACAAGCCATTCTGATTACATATTACTAGTCCCGTTTAACCATCACAGTCCAAAAGTTTAGTTTAATTTACAGCTAGGAAAAGAAATTTCCACAAACAAATGTTCTTTTCCAATAGAGTTTATAAATGTTTTGGCAAGAAGAGTCAGTGTGAAGGATACTACTTTAAGTAGTTAAATTCTGCGCAGCTTAGAGACCAGACATAAATGGGTATACATGTTTATTCAGATGATTGAATACAGGTTTAGAGGATGTCAAGTTCTCTTCTTGCTCCATGTTGTTATCTGCTCCTTTTGAGGAAAAATATAAAATAGCCATTCCTATCAGAAGCTTTGGGTCACATGATTTCACATCTCCTGAGTTTGGGGGTTGGGTAAACCTTTAATTTCAAAGTGAAACTCTGCTAAAACTGCTGAAGATTGCATTATTTTGACATGGCAACTCCTCTCCCTGTCCTGAGTGAGGATGGGAGCTAAGTTTCCTGGCATCTTGCAACTCCTCCAGAAGAAGAAGACTCAGGCAGAGACTCCTGTCCCATCAGATCCCTTCTCTTTGAACCTGACTGCCCACTTCACCTAAAACGGTATTCCAGACGGTAAGTCTGGTTGCCACATAAATAGCTCTATATTTGGTTGCATGCATGTTGACAAATGCTTTATTTGTTTTGTTTTGACATTTCAGCTGTCTGCTCTGATCAATATGGCTATGGTTTTAAAATTGCATACAACATAAAAGCAGATTTTAAAAGAACAAAATCTTGCAAGGATTGTTCCAGACCCACAAAATGGGCTTGATTCACTCAAGACTCCCTAGACCTCACCACTTTCAGAACAGAAAAGCATAGTTTCTGGAAGTTCAAAATCCAGCACAGCTATGACACCTGGAAAGTGTTCTGATTTAGTGTAAGGTTTGGCAGTCATTGGCAGGGGCTCTGCTGGAACACGAGCCACAGTTTAAAGCTGCTCTCCCAAGGTTGAAATGTGCCTATGGTCCCCTGAACTGGATATGAATTCCTCCTGTGGAGGAGCAGCCTGTACTGGCCTTGGAGGATGAATTTAGCACATAGACCCAGCATCACCAGGATAAATCAAGCCTAATGTTTTAAATGCTGATGGAAGTAATACAGGAACAAATATGTGTTCATCCATTTTCCTACTGTGTCTGTTGTTGTGGAGTCACCTACAAGGAGATAACAAGACTCAGAGTGGAAGATTTTGAGAGGCTTGAACTGGTCATCTTTTTAACCAGTATTTTAAGTGAAATAAGTAAATGTAGGGACGTGTTTTTTGTTGTAAAACTCCCCCTCCCCATTTTATTCAACCCTTTCATCCCTTATTATTTGGATATTCACTGGAGCAAAACTGATTTAATATATAGCTAAATCACATCTATCCTTGAGAAGTAGAAGAATGAAGAGAAGCAATAATTACAATGGATGGTAAGTCACAAATCCTGAAAATACTCCAATTCAGCAGCAGAAACCTGTGAATACATTACCCCAGTGATTGGCTACCTGCACTGGCTCTCATTTGAATGGACAGTACATTTCAAAATCTCTGTTCTGATATTAAGAGCCATCCATGAGTTTGACTTTAGTTAAACGAGAGACAGTGTTTCCCTCCTCAGTGGTGAACTCCAACAGCAGCAGCATTTCTCTGGGACAATGGAACTATCAACCAGTGGGAAAGTCTCCTGAGTGCAGGAAATAGATAGAACTCTCACGGGAGCTGGAGCAAGAGTATGGAAGAATAAGAGATGAGTACGAACATGGACCTCTCAAAACTTTTAGAATTAATAAATGCAGAACTTGACTTAGTTTTCCCTCAACCAATTCCATACATGAATGCTTTCACACGCATACACATACCACTCTCACACACACAATTTAAAAAAAATGCTAATCAAGCCATTTTCCTTACAGTTGGGGAAGGAAGAGAGATTTTTAATTTTATTTTTAAACACTTGGGAGTTGCTCAGCCACTGTGGTGGTGGGTGGCGTTGGTTAAAAGTATATAGACAAACAGAGAAATGTTAGTTTTGCTTCTTGTGTTAAATATGCCCAGTGGATCTTCATTGTATACTTATTTTATGCATCCTTGGGATACTCGAGAGACTATATCCCTCAAAAGTCCAATTTCACCTAGAAACGTGTTGTATTATCTCTTGCAAACACTTCTTTTGACAGGCACCAGAGATCACACAAATCCCCTCCATACTCCTGATGGCTAGAAAACATTGGGTATGGTGGAGAAGATACTGCTGACTAGACAGGAAAATCATGTAGAGGTTTGGACACCCATATTAAACATTATTCATATAAGTCCCTTAATCTGTAAACCATTTGAATGCCTGTTCCAGAACAAAGGCAGTGTCTTTCATGCTTAGCCCTTTGATCTCATATGTATAATAATTATCAGTTATGGGTCTTATTGTACTATTCCTATTATTTCTTTTGTTCAATTGTTGGATGCATTCCAGTGGGTTTTTAAAATTCTTTGTCCTCTATTTCATATTAATTTTTGGAAATTATTTTTATGTGACAAGCTCAAGTATTATTTTATTGTCATGCTAACTAACTTATTCCATTGCATTGTGTCTCAATAAAGCATTATTGAATAAGTAGCAACAGCCCTCCTTCATTACATCATCCTTATCCTGTATTCACAGGACTTTGATTCAGTTGTTATTCAGTTCTCAGAGGAGTACCCCTTTACATAAGGAACATAAAGAACATAAGAATGGCCATACTGGGTCAGCCCAAAGGTTCATTTAGTCCAGTATCCTGTTTTCGGATAGCGGCCAATGCCAGTTACTTCAGAGGGAATTAACAGAACAGGTAATCATCAAGTGATCACCCCTGTCGCCCATTCCCAGCTTCTGGTAAACAGAGGTTAGGAACACCATCACCGCCCATCCTGGCTAATAGCCATTAATGGACCTATCCTCCATGAACTTATCTAGTTCTTTTCTGAACCATGTAATAGTCTTGGCCTTTGCAACATCCTCTGGCCACAGGTTGATTGTGCGTTGTGTGAAGAAATACTTGGTTTCGTTTGTTTTAAACCTACTGCCTATTAATTTCATTGGGTGACACCTAGTTCTTGTGTTACGTGAAGGAGTAAATAACACTTCCTTATTGCCTTTCGCCACACGAGTCATGATTTTATAGACCTCAGTAATATCCCCCCCCAAGCTGGAAAGTCCCAATCTTATTAATCTCTCCTCACATGGAAGCTGTTCTATACCCCTAATCATTTTGTTGCTCTTTTCTGTGTCTTTTCCAATTCTAATATATCCTTTTTGAGATGTGACCAGATCTGCACACAGTATTCAAGATGTAGTCGTACCATGGGATTTATGTAGAAGCAATATATTTTCTGTCTTATTATCTGTCTCATTCCTAATGATTCCCAACATTCTGTTAGCTTTTTGACTGCTGCTGCAGCCCTTTCTGTTCAAGGAATATTATTTCACATTTTCTTACTGTTTAAGATGTAGCATCTTATACGTGCAGCAGACTACTAAAAGTCAAAAGTTACAGTCCAAAGTCTATATTAGAAATCCAAGTGAATGGCAAAATTTCACAGAGCAGAAATACTCTGGAGAAGTATCTTTATAGGCAGATAATGTGCAGACCATACTATCCACGAAATTCATTTCATTCACAGTCAGGCTGCTGGCACTCCCAGCAGCAGAGTCTAAACTCTGCCAACAATCCATTTTGCAGACTGTGCATTTGCAAAAATGGGCATGGTCATCAAGGAAAGAAGAGCACAGAGCTCAGGGGAAAGCAGACGAGGATAAGCTCTAAGAAGTAGAATTTGGAGGAACTGTTTATTTGGAGGAACAGAATTAAAAGGAACTATTTTGTGAAGATACATGCACTTAGATGATATGATGATGGATGTCAATGTAAGAATCTGAATAGACCTTGAAAATAAATGAGTGGATGTAACTGAAATTAAAATCAAAGCTGCTGGCATTCATCTCCTTAACTGCATCTTTTTTTCCATCTGACCCCTGCCTCCTCAGAACGTGACTGGATGCTGGTGCAGGAGCTGGTGAAGAAAGAGAGGGATGCAGTAGGAGGTTGCTGAAGCAATGCAGTCAGTGCTCCATTTCTTTCTCCACAAGCAGGGAGTGTCTGGGCTTCCAGGCTCTTGCCATCCACCGTTCAAGCAGAGTTTGACTTTGCATCCTGTTCCTCTCAAAGCAGACAGGAAAGGTGGTGAGGAGGAGCATCAGGTTTGGATCGGCAGAGACCGTGCATTTGTGGTGACAGAAGAAGGAATCAAGAATCACTTACTTGGTTTTTGTCTGGCTTTGAAGAAAGGTGTAGAATACAGTGGTAGTACTCCACTTATTTCAGCAACCTTCTGCTGTCCTGGTACTGACCCTGTAGAGTTCTAACCCTCTTCCAGGTTTCTGCATTGTCTGCTGTCACCACTGTTCTACCATGCAGCCCTGTCCTCATGTAGGGTAACTAACACTTTCCATGCATAGCTCCAGTTGCCTTTGCAGCATATTCACACAGAGTCATGCTACAAATAGAGACTAGATAATGTGAGGAAAACTCTGCATTCTTGGCAGTATGCAGAATTCGGCTTTCTTTTTCTGTACAGGGTTCACAGGCAATGAGAAATTGAGTGCAGTATTTTTTATCCCAGTTGAACGTTCTCAGAAGAGAGTAATCTTAAACTATATTTTGTAATTGTTTCACGTTAAGCCATAGCCCCCTCACCCACCACATTCACAGCTCACTGACTTTATAACACGTTGATTTTCTGCTTGGTTCTCCATAGTGCCTGTTAGTTGCTTCCATGGTCCTATAGATGTCATGTTGAAACAGACCAATACGATCTTATTTGACACCCTGCAGAGGAAAGGAAAGTCCCTTTTTCTCCAAAATTTAGTATTAATGATTTTGGTGCATTCAAGGTTACTCACAGCTGGGTACAACACTAATGTAACTTTATCTAATAGGGGCTATAGTGTTTAGGTAACATGGTAATTAAGCTGATTCCAGTTCATACCACGTGTTCCATTTCAGTTTCCTGTTGCCTCCTCAGTCTGCATGCCCACTTGCCAACCCTAAAATATATTGTGTATTTGTTTTTCTGTTTGGCACAATAAGAATATCAAGAGTCCTAATGTGACTGAAAAGCCCTCTTGAAGCTCATTATCCCTGTTTGAGTCTAGGTTGTAACACGGCCAGCTAACATGCCTCAACAATGTTAGTCTACTTTAATTCTGACTGACAGGATTCAAAACTACATCTTTTTGGCTTATCAAGATGTGAGCTAAGAAACAAACAAACATAACATTTCCTTTTTACACCTTTTCTTCATCTTGTTATAACATCACCTTAAAATTTCCTAGATTGCTATCTGGTTATCTTGATTCAAGGTTGTTATAAGTTAATCATTTGACTGACACCCCATTGTCACTTCTTAATGAATCCATACCAAATTCTACGTGTTTAAAACCCACCTGAACAAGTCTTTGGTCATCATGATTTCCAAACTGAACTTTGGAAATGTGTTCAATCTGCATAAACTAAAAAACCCGCTGTTGACCAAACAGGCAGGGAATCCAGTATTGCCTGAAAGTGAGCTGGGTATGACCAAGAGTTTCATGATCCCTGCACTTTAACTGTTTTCTCCTGAGTTTGAATGAATTTCATCCCTACTCGCCCTTCTGAGATGATGTTGAGTTTTGCTGTTTATAAAGGGACCAGCAGCTAACTGTTTATGACTCTAGAAATTCTGAAATGAAAGATAATGTGAACCAGATACTACATTTCCTTTCATAAACTCTACCTAATATGGCTATCTGAAACACTAAGTATGTATTGGGTAATTGGTTTTCTTGCATCCCATGTTTTTAATTGCTTGAATATATAATCAGCTCAAGGTACATTTCTTGTACCTTGCTGAATTTTAACATAAAGGTTTATTTCCAGATGGATCAGCATTGGAACAGCTTTTCAGCTGTCTTATAATTTAAATTAACACACTGGTACCAAAACTTTTCTACACATGAAATTAAGCTCAGAATACATTATATAATCATGGGGTTATTTTATTCGTGTATATCAAAGTGACTCTTTAAAAATGCCGAACTCCCAGGAGATCCCTAAGATTATGCCACTAGGTCAACATCAGTTCAACAACTTTTGTAATGGAGATAAACGTTAAAATATATCATTTCAGAAAAAAAAATTAAACTTTAATTAACAAGAATTTTTAAATCACCTTTCTCATTTATACCTGGCTTGAAAAACTGAGCAGATGGATCTGCTTCCTTTGCTGACAAAAGGTTGTGGAGCAGAGGCATCAACACTAATATAACTTTAAGGGCATTAAATTTCTCAGTTGAAGAAAGTGTCCCCAGCTGAACCATGAAAGAGAGTGCTCACAGTCCACGTGTACTTCTACATGGGCATTTAGTAAACTTTACTGCCGGTTTAAATCTGCAGTGGTTTTGACATACATTTATAATATCTATCTATGATGGAGATGAAAACAAATTCATATACTGGACATTAATTGGATGGTCACCTATCATTGACTTGCTTTCTAACCTTAAGCAAGTCATTTAAATTTTTTATGCCAGTTTCCCTGCTTGTAAAACTGGGCTAATAATACTTCTTGTCTCCATAAAGATGTTGTGAGGATTAATTAGGTGAAGTCTGTAGAGCACTTGGAGCTTTATAGATTAAATGTATGGTTTGCTGTGTGAACTTGAACAAGTCACTTCACCTCTCTGTGCCTCAAGTTCTTATCTGTAAAGCGGTTATAATTATTTTTACCCACCTTTGTGAAGCATTTTGAGGTCTATGGACAAGAAGAACTCTGCAAGTGTTAAATCTTAATATCCATTTATTTTTATGATTGAAAACTTCTTTTTTACTCCAATAACTTCACTGTAAGTAGAATATCACTTTTGTCTGAATTGGAATTTACACTTTTATATGCTTTTAAAATAATTTAATGGTCTTTATTTTTAATTTCAGTCAGACTTTCACCGCAACCAAAATCACAAATCAATGGGTTCCACAGTATACACAATTAAAACTGATTCCAATTGGTTTTAATTCAGGAATTAGTAGGGGTTAAGTATGAATACCAACCAGACCATACAGACTTACTTTAGCAGGTCCTAGTAAGGAAGGCTGCTGAGCCGGTGAATCTCTGATTGATTTTCATCATTTCCGTATAATTGTAAATGTAATATCCATGATATTATTGCATGTACTGTATTTCAGGAAAAGCAGAGATTTCTGACAGATGTCCTACATGAAGTAATGCTGCTCGACGGCTTGGCCAGTTCACATCCAGTTTCACAGGAGGTGCAGCGAGCCACAGACATTGACAGGGTGTTTGACTGGATCGCCTATAAAAAGGTGGGAATAGTGGATATTTCAGAAGTAGTGTCAGGAGAACATGTTACATTTGTAAAGCTTATGCACTCTTGGAAAAGGGCACGCACCCCAGAAATTACTCGATAGGAAACCAAAAATAGTGTGGGATAGTTTTGGGATTACAGGTTCAACACTTTCATAGTTAGCAAATTATATAAATAAACCTGTGAGACTTTCAGAGTTCTGCAATATAAAACTATTATTATATATATTACTTAGATTGTTGCAGAGTCCAAATTGTGCTAGGCATTTTAAAAGTGCAGAGAGAGGCTCAGTGCCTGCCCTGATGGGAATCTAGAGAAAACTCTTAAGGTGTCTCCAATTCCCATTGAAATAAAGTGGGATGGTTTCATTATTTTACTTACAGGAAAACTGCATTTTTTGAGTTAAAAAAATCTCAGTGTGAAAGGTCGCCGTTGAGAAGAAGGAAACTGGCTTGCATGGAATGATGAGAAAATATGTCTTGAAATCAGGGACTGTCTTTATGTTTGGGAAGGAGATAGAGGGTTCTGTATGCCAGAAATGGCATTCAGTTGGCACTTTGAGCATTGGAAATAGAATTGGCACAGTAACCCAGATCATCTGCCTTGGGAGCTTCTGTAAACAGGCTTTACTCAGGGATGCTCTCTGAGGAGTGAAATCTTCCCTTTCCCTAGACTTCGGAGCCAATCCATAGCTGCTATTACAGCCTCAGCTGTACAGTACAGTAACCTCTGTGGCATTTGCACACCACCTGCATATGAGGGGTTTGGGCTGGTGGACTTGTGTAGTCCTGTATCTACTTGTCATAGCCCTCTCCCTCCAAGCCACTGCCTTTTGAGTTGTACCTGGGGCATGATCATCCCTTGTATCTGAATATTGGAATAGAAAATTTCAGGGCTATCACCTTTTTGGTTTTATAGTATGATTTTTACTGCCTCTTAAAAAATCATTTAATACAACACAAAGCTACTGGGAAAATTTGCCCTCAGTTACATAGACACGGTTTCTGTTGACTTGAGTGGGGGGTTGCCTCCAAGAGCTAAGGACTGATTTTTTCTCTGAATATCTTTAATATAACAGTAAACAATTTATACGTCACTGATTCTCCTATAGCTCTTTAAAAAACTTTGACAAAGTTCAAATCCTGTTTCCATATCTTGATAACAAATGATGTTTTTTTCCCAGTGATATTAGATGAGGTACATAAAACAAAAACAGTTTTAATTAAAAAAAATCAGATAAGCTCTTTAGTTTAGGTATGAATTACTGAAGATATATAACAAATCCGTTTAGCTTACATCTCTAATCCATTTCCAATCCCACATCAAATGAAGGTAGAGACTTACAACCATGAAATAATAAAGTACCAAGTGGAAATAAACACTTCCAAGGATTTGTAAATAAAATAAAAAAGTCTTTTTCAGCCAGTCTCCAAATTCTATATATTAAGTAGCCATATAGAGGAAGTATATTTTTGTAGTGTACCATCAGATCAATTAGTACAGAAACTATATTGTTTTGAATAAATCACATTGTTATCAGTTCATGTAATTCATTTACATGTTACAATTTAATAGGTGCTTGACAGAACATTTTCATGGAAAATATGATCTTAGATGAATTGTAAAGAATGTGGGTTTTGCAGCCAGTTCATATTGTGGTCAAATGCTTATTCTTCTTTTGAGCAATAGGAGAGGAACCTTCTACTGGAGATTCAACCAAGGAAGTCATCTCACTGATGCTCTCATTTTCTATAGCCCCCTTTCCCTCTGCATCACTAGATGCATGACATCAGACTCTGACTGCACAGCACCAGTATGGTCCTATGCCTCCTGCTGAGCAGCCAAAGTACCCTGTATTCCAGGGTGTTTTCATATCATCTTGCACTCATACTGTGCTAAGCAAGGGGGAAACACTTTTTCAGCCATTAGCTACTACCACTCAGCAGAAAGGTCTGGCCTCATTTTGATCCTCTGCCTTCAACAACCTTATAGGGTAGAGGATCTTGAGTGTGTAGGACCTAATGGATGAAAAAGAGATATCTATAATAGGACATAATACACAAAAATCAAATAATCAGGGTAATATTTTCAAAAGTGCTGAAGTGACTCAGAAGCCTAAGTATCCTTTTCAAAGGTGACTTAGGTTCCTGTGTTGCTTTTGAAAATTACCATTGATGAATTAGACCAGAAGAGCTAGCACCTTGCAGCATGCTGAAGTTTTCGTTTCATTTAAATGATCTTCCCACCTTGTGTAATGATGTCTCAACCTCAAAAGGTTCTAAGGGTCATCTCAGATCTGCATCCAAAATATCTGATAGTGGTTATTTTTGTCCAGGATAATAGTTAAGTTAATATAATACTTAGCACTTATATTTTCATCGTAAAAGCACTTTACAAACATTAAGTAATTTTCATTTGCATTGAAATGACACATGGGACACTGAGACACATCAGTAAATTATTAGTTATTTTGTGCAGATCCAGCATCAAAGGATCATAGTGCTTTTTTAGGGGATTAGAACATATTCCATATATTGTATAGAGATTATCACATTCTAAAGGTTCCTTTTTTAACTGTAACAGTTGCAGAGGCCAGTGGATCTGCCACCCTCTCAGCTGAGTTCCTTGGGTGGTTTTCCAGATGTCCCAAAATCCTAGTTATCCCCAAGTGTTTCATACAGGGCTTGCTCCTGCAAGCTGCTGAGCACTCTGACCCAATCCAGCAAAGCACTTTAAGCATGTGAGTAGTGACATCAGGTGGATTACACTTAAAACGAAACATGAGTTTAACTGCTTCTTTGGATTGGTCTCAGAGAAGCCCTCTTTTGGGTGCAGAAGACTAAAAAACAAAACCAAAGTATACATATCCCTATATTTCAGATATAATCAACCCCTAATTAATGCAAGCTAGGAAGAAACGTCCCCTCCAGAAAAATTATTCCATAACTGCCCACTTTGGGGTTTCTTGCACTTTCCTCATAGGCATCTCTTTACTATTGGAGGCAGGATAATAAACTGGATGTGGCAATTTTTATGTCCCTGTGTTTCTTATTCATTCCCATATATCTTTGTAGCATTCTGTGCAAATACTGTTCACCAGTTTAACTAGCGAGGACACAGAATAACATGCCTCTTAGAAGAAAAGGCAGCATTTTCATTCCCATCTATCTCTCTACTGTCGTCAATATAAATATTATGATAAATTATATGTCAAAAGGATTCTTAGATTGTAAATCTGGAGGAAAATGTACCCTACTCACTATCTCTCTCATTGCTGCTGCTCATCTTTTATTTTTGCCCATTGTGCCTTGTCCATGGCTTTTAGAAGGTACTTTGAGATAATACAATCAAATGCCTTCTGGTCCTGCTTGCAAAATGAGGCATTGGATAATTCTGATGCATTTCCTTTGTGGCTATTTTGCCACTTGCCATTTTTGAATTTAATGCCTCATCCCAAAGTTCTTTGGGATTCTTTCCATTGACTTCAGTGGGATTTGGATTGGGCCCTCAAAGAGAAAAAAATAGGACTTTACTGACATTTTAAGAAAAAAACCTCTCTCCTTTTCACTGGCTCATTGCTACACAAAAGTATATTTTCTGTATGGTGGGGATTTTTTAAAGCAATTTCTTGGGTTTTTAAAATTTCCACTTTGTGTTCCCTGCGGCCTCTGGTTAGCCTGGTGGATTTCCCCCTTTCTTCTCTTCACAATCTTTTTCTCAGAAACAAAATGACAAAACTTGCTCATATCTAATTTTTCTTTAACAAAAAGACAACCAGTAAATGCCTTTGTCTTTATTATTACTATTGTATAGATGAGTTAGATACAATTAAAACCGTCCAGCTCTCTCAAACACTGTCTTGACAAAGAGCTAACATCTGCAACTTTAAGGGCTGCCCTTCCTTCTCTCTTTTCTTTATGCATCTTAGAGCTAAACATTAAAATTATGCTGTTTAAATGCCTTGGAGCTGAATATATTCTTCATTTCCACTTTTTTGTCCTCTATGGTTGCACATGCGAAGAACATTAAGTTCTGAAGACATTTATTTACTTAAGCCCAGAAGCAGAGTGAAACAAATACTGCAGTGCTATGAAATACAGTGTTTCCACTTGAAGTGTTGATGATGATGTTTGAATATTTCAAAAGCATTGTGCTAGTGATTCTTAAAATGTGTGTGTCCCCTCCCACTAGAGCCATAAGTACCTATGTAGAGGAACAAAAAGTCATAATGGCTTATTCATAAGTAATATTAACAGAAAAATCCATTCAGCCTTCTTGTAAAGCTCTTGTGTCACAACAGAGAATGGCTCTCTCTCCCTCATGCTGCTGGAAAAAAGGTATCCTCCCCAAAATCTCAGAACTTGTGATTACAGAACACCATAGGAAATATACTTTGCTGAACACTAGAGAGGATTTGAGGGATTTTTACATGAAAGCAGAAAGAGTGGTGGCATTTCTGCACCAGAAATACCTTTCAGCAGGAAATGTAGCCCCGGAGAGCTGCAGCAACAGAGAGAGAGAGAGAGAGAGCACAGTGAGAATAGCATGAGGGACAACTAGCCATAATAAAAGGGTAAAACAAGACAGCTGTAGCACAGAGGGAGCAGCCAGAACCGGGACAGTCTGAGACAGATGCATCCAAAACAGAGTTGCCAGAACTAAGGGTGGCGCTAGCCAGTAACAGTACAAGAAGGGCAGATGCAGTGGACACAAGAAGGTATTGAAGGACACTAAGGACTGGGCAAATAGCCTAGGGACTGGTAAAGAATTCTGAAGTCATAGACAACAGCCCAGCAAGAAAATCTAAAAGTAAGTATATCCCAAGAAGAGTAATGATTCTGACAGCAGACAGAACAGTGGAGATAGAGACTGGATACAACATAGAGTGTCATTATATATATATATTATAAAAGCTATTTAGGTCCGAGACAATCTAGATGCAGCTAAAACAAGAAGGAGGATATCCAAGAAAGGGTATAATAATCCAGTGTTAATCCATGTTGACGCCATTGACTCTATTACTACTTACTTTATTTTTTCTAAACCCTTGTACATATCATTTACTCTAAAGTTTGACTGCCGTGGCACTTTTTAAAAGCACAGTGCATTTTTTTCTACTGCAGAGTAGTAAAAGAAAGGAGCATTTGGGAAGCAAAGGAAATATTACAGAGAGTAATGAAAAAGCAACCCCCCCAAAATATAAATTACTATATTGGGAATTAGGTGTAGCAAAACTTTTGCTCAAAGGACGATGCTCCGCAGCATAGTGTAATGTCTGTGGACGTTCTGGCATAAGAGAATGTAAAGCAATTGAACATATTGAACCCTTACCAATTAAGTATGACTCTTTTGGAAAAATTCCCAGGCAATATATTTAATTGAAAGCTGGAAGAGCTACATTGCCTAGTATTGTCTGCATAATCAATGGAAGAAATGACCATGCATTTTCTGCATTTAACTTCTGTATTCAAACACTTCCATTGAAAAAAATGTTGATTATGCCAGCCACCTAAGTAGTGGTTGCTATCATATTTGGACCAAAACCTGCAAATCAACGTATAATCTTCACTTAACATCATGGTTGCCATATGCATCTATGATATGGTTACTTACACGTGAAAACAATATATTAACAATTTAAACAGATAATAATAATGATGTAAAGCAAAGCAGGCTTTATTTGGGTTATTCAGCTAGAAGAGTCCATAAAAGAATAAGATGCTGCCCAGCTATTTTAAATTACTTATCATACAGGCCAGATGCTTTTGCAATCCAGTCTCTTTCAGTAGTCTAAGTGGATAGCTTTTTGTTTTTCTGGATTTATTTATCTATGATGTCAGTTGTGAATGACACTAAATTCTTTATACATTTTTTTATGATGGTGTGTGTCATGTGATTAGACAGCTCACTAGGTCAGTGCTCAGACGACAGACTGTTTCTTCTAAAGCCATTTGTAATCCATTGTACAGAGAAAATAACTTTTAGTGGGAGCAATTTCATTCCATAGAAAAAAAGACCTAGATGAAGCAGTTTGCATTACGAATGCCATCTACACTCAAACAGTTAGTCCCAGATACAGCAAAGCATTTTCTTTCCAACTCAGAAAGGTACTTAAGCATGTTCCTAACTTTAAGTATGTGAGTTATCCGACTGGAGCCAATGGACACATACTTAAAATGAGGTATATACTCAAGTGCTTTGCTTAATTGAGGCACCTTCTTAATTTTAAGCACATACTTAAGTCTATCTGAGTTCAGTAAGTACTTATGCAAATGCTTAAGTGCTTTCTTAAATAGGAACAAACTTATCCCAACCAGTAATATATATATACCTGGAGCTTTAAAAGACCTAATTATCCAAAGCTGAGGAAAATTATGAGTGAAATTGAATGGGAGGAAAATTTTAGACAGAAAAATGTGAATAAAAGTTAGGAGTTCTTTAAGAAGAGTTTATTTGATAGCCAAAAGGCCAGGATTCCACAATCCAAAGAGAAGACATTTTTGGCTAAAAGCCCATTCTGGCTCAGTGTTGAAGGGAAGGCAATAATTAGAAATTACAAAAGCAACATATACATGGAAAAAAGAAAAATAGATAGCAATCAGTATAAATGAAAAGTTATAATAAAGTATAGACATTGATAAGGGAAGCTAAAGAAATCAGAGAAAAATCAATGGCTGTCAGGGCTAAGGACAATAAGAAAGAGAGTTTTTTAAAGTATATTAGAAATAAAAGAAATCCTAGCAATGGTGTAGACCCATTTCTAGATGGAGATTGTAAAATTGTTAATGATGCAGAAAAGGCAGAAGTGTTCAATAATATATCTATTCTGCATTTGGAAAGAGGCAGGATGTTGAACTTATATCAAATGAGGATTGTGACGTACTTTTCAGTCCATTAGTTCCGAAGGAGGATGTTAGTCAACATCCATTTTGGATATATATTTTAAAATCAGCAGGCTTGGGTAGCTTGCACTCAGAGACATAAAGACTCTGGTTGAGGAGATTTCTGTCATTCTGATGATCATTTTTAACAAATCTTGGATTACAGAGGAAATTCCAGAAGACAAGAAGAGTACTAATGCTGTGCCAGTACAGTAGAACCTCAAAGAAATGAACAGCAGAGTTACGGACTTACTGGTGAACTGGACACCCTGTGAAACCAGTAATCATCAATCAGGCAGCAGCAGTGACAAAAAAAACAAAACAAAAAGCAGCAAATACTGTAATACGTCAGGGCTTTAGCCCTCGGGCTCACGGTTCAGCCATGGGGTTTGAGGCTGCATCTGCAAGTGGGTTTCAGGGCTCTGGGCGAGGGTGTGTGTGCTGGGGGCTTTTGACCCTCGGGAGCACCAGGGCTCAGGACTTTAGACTGGAGGGAGTGTTGGAGCTCAGGGCTTCAGCCCCCCAGCTCCGTTCCTGGCTTCAACCCCATGCGGGGTGCCAGGGCTCAGGGTTTTAGCTATGAGGGGAGCGCTGGTTTCAGCCCCAGTGTTCCCCCCATAGCTAAAGCAAGCCCCATTGCGTCCCCTTTGCTAAGCCCCAGTGCGTGTCCCCCCCCCAGCCTAAACCTGGAGCAGAGCCACAGGGTTGAAGGCCCAATCCCTAGCACTCCCCCCAGGTCTAAAGCCCCAAGCCCTGGTGCTCCCAGGGGGCAGAAGCCCTGAGATCACCGCCACGAACCCTGGTGGCCCATAAGGTCAGAAGCTCTGACGCCCTCCCCCTCCAGAGCCCTGACACCCCCCGAACCTTGCATCTGGAGTCCCAACTCCTCTGTGGCCGAAGTCTGTAACGTCTTGTTCAGCATTCGGGACAACTTTCATTCCCGAGGTGACCGTAATTCTGAGGTTCAACTATATTCAGAAAGGACAAGCAAGGTAACATGGGTAGCTGGAGGCTGGTAGTCTGATATCAGTCCCGGTCAAAATAGTGGAAAAATTGATATAGGTCTTAATTAATACTGAATAAAGGATAGGAATATAATTAAGGCTACGATTTAGTCACGGAGGTCATGGAAGTCACGGAATCCATGACTTCCAGTGACCTCTGTGACTTCAGCCTGTGGTGGTTGGGAGCTTCCGGGTCCTCCTCTGCCAGTGTGGGCAGGGAGCTGTGGGGTGGGGGAAGCCCTGCTCCTGGCCGCTGTGGGCAGCGGGGAACCCCGGAGCTGCCGGTGGCAGGGGAATCCCCTAGCTCCTGGCCGCTGGGGCAGCGGGAAACCCCCAGGCTCCCGGCCATGGAGGGGGAACCCCCGAGCACCCATCTGCAAGGGAATGGCAGGAAAACCCCCCCAGCTCCAGGCCACTCTGGGTGGTGCGGGATCCCCCAAACTCCCTTGTTCCCCCGCAACTCCTGGCCATTGTGTGGGAACCCCCGCAGCTCCTGGCCCCTGCTGGTGGCTGTAGGGGACCCCCGGAGCTGCAGGAAGCAGGGATACCCCCACAACCCCCAGGTGCTGCAGACATTTCCTTGCCCCTGCTTAGCTGCCTGCTTCAGGGGAGTGGGGACCCGCAGATCCCCATTTTGTCAGGGATATTTTTAGTAAAAGTCACAGACAGGTCATGGCTTCCATGAATTTTTCTGTTTTGCCCGTGACCTATGGGACTTTTACTAAAAATATCCCTGACAAAATTTTAGCCTGAAATATAATTAATGACAGTTATCTTGGTTCTATGGAAAATACGTCTTATCAGACAAAACTGATTTTATTCTTTGATGAGATTACTGGTTTGGTTGATAAAGGTAACTGTAGATGTTATATGTTTAGACTTTTTTAAGGTGTTTGACTCAGTACTGAATGACATTTTGATTAAAAAATTAGTACTGTACAATACCCATGAAGCACACATTAAGTGGATTAAGAATTGGCTAATTGACAGATCTCAAAAAGCAGTAATCAATGGAGAATCATTGTTGAAGGAGGGTATTTCTAGTGGTTTCCCATAGAGATTGGTACCAGGACCAATGCTGTTAAATATTTTCATAAATGTTCTGGAAGTAAATATAAAATCACTGCTGATAAAATTTGCAGGTGCACAAAGACTGGTGGAATGGTAGCTAATTATGCAGACAGGGTATTCATACAGAGTGATCTGGATTGTTTGATAAGATGGGCCCATTCAAACAAAATGTTTTTTAATACAGCCAAGTGCAAAATTATACATCAAGAAACAAGGAATTCAGCCATAGCTCTAGAATTGGGCACTGAATTCTGGAAAGCAGTGACTTTGAAAATAGTAGACAAGCAACTCAATCTAAGTTCCCAAGGCAATTATTTAGCAAAAAGGGCTAATGCAGTCCTTGGAGCTATAAACAGGGGAGTAGTGAGTAGGAGTAGGGAGGTGATTTTACTTCTGTATATGGCATTGGTGAGACCAGTACTGAGATACTGCATACAGTTCTGATGTCCACATTTTAAAAGGAATGTAGAAAAAATTGGAGAAGTTGCAGAAAAGAGTCAAAAAATTATACAAGGGGTGGAGAAAATGCCTTAAAAAGAGACTTAAAGAGCTCAATCTGTTTAGTTTATGAAAAAGAAGACTGAGAGGTGATTACAGTATGTAAGTACCTTCACAGGGAGAAAATATTGCATACTAAAGGGCTCTTCAATCTCGAGGAAAAAGGCATAACAAGAATCAGTGACTGGAAGCTAAAGCCAGACAAATTTAAATTAGGAAAATGGCACAAAGTTTTAGCAGAGAGAGTACAGTATTTCTACACAAAGAAAGACATAAACTGACATGAAGATCAAATGATGTTTTTACCCAGAAACAGCTTGATCATGTTGCCATTAGTAAGCACTTGAGATCACTGTTGGACGCCAGAATGTATTCGAGTGCTGATGTCAGATGTCATCACTGTCTTCTTATTGGGAACAAAAATAAAAACTAAGGAAGGTAATATTGCACAGGGCAGAGGGTATGTATGATACTAGAAAGTTTATTGCACCAGTTTCTGTTGATGAGAGAGACAAGCTTTCAAGCTTACCCAGAGCTTTTCTTCAGGTCAGATGCTGTGAAGAAGAGGCCTGCTTTGTGGAAGCTCGAAAGCTTTTCTCTCTCACCAAAAGAAGTTGGTCCAGTAAAAGCTATTACCTCACCCACTTTGTCTCTCTCATTAGCAAGAATGGCAATTTTTTTAGAGAAGCAAGTGTGGATGCAGACAGGATTACAATAAGGGTGAGAAGATCTAAGAAGAAAGGCTCCAACCAAAGACATGGAGGCTTGTTGAACAGAGGAAAGAATTAAGGAAGACAATTCAGCAAGAACAAAACAGCAGTAAAAGAGCTATTCTGCAACAAGAAGATACAGACAAAGAAAAAAGAACAGGAGTACTTGTGGTACCTTAGAGACTAACAAATTTATTTGAGCATAAGTTTTCGTGAGCTATAGTGAGCTGTAGCTCACGAAAGCTTATGCTCAAATAAATTGGTTAGTCTCTAAGGTGCCACAAGTACTCCTTTTCTTTTTGCAAATACAGACTAACACGGCTGCTACTCTGAAACCAGACAAAGAAAAGGAAGTTAAAAGATCAGTCAGAAAAGATAAGAGAGAATGGATGGAAAATAAAGCAAGAGAGGCCAAGGAGAGGGAATTTTGAAAAGCTTTTTCTAAACAACTGATATCCTAATTCTTGAACTGTTGTGGCATTATGAAGGCTCAAGATGGTATAATTTGAACCACCGAGGAAGGACAGAGAGCCGTTGGATGGAACATTTCCAGGATATGCTCAGACAGCCAGAACACTGAGAGCAGGTCTACACTGCAGCCTGGATCAACGCTCTGAGCTTGATCCACCGGCGGTCGATTTAGCGGGTCTAGTAAAGACCCTCAAAATTGACTGCAGATTGCTCTCCAGTCAACCCCTGTACTTACCCCCCGACAAGAAGAGAAACGTAAGTCGATGGAAGATTTTCTCCCATTGACCCCCAGGGGTGTAGACCCTGTGGTAACTCAAAGGTACATCGACTCCAGCTACTTTACTCACGTAGCTGGAGTTGCATAGCGTAGGTCGACTTACCACAGTAGTGTAGACATAGCCTAACACGCTTTAAGAGAAGTGAAGAAAGAGTGAAATTAGCTATAAAGTAATTGCCTTTGAGGAAGTAAGGCCATACACCAACTGAAGAGTGGTAAAGCACCAGGCTACAAGATAGATGCTGAAATGTTAAAAGCTGGAGGGGAAGTGATGCTGAATTACATGTACAGGTCGTGCAGAATGGTTTGGGAAAAGGAGATCTGTCCTAAACTTTGCTGAAGAGGTGTTATCTGCAAAATGCCTAACAAGGGGGACCAACTGATTTTTGATAACCGAAGAGGGGGTCACTCCTACCTGGAAATGTGTTTTGGATTATCATTTTGAATAGGATGAAAACTGCGATTGATTCAGTACTCAGGGGAAAATAGGCTGGATTTCGATCCAGTAGGTCATGTTCAAAGCAGATTTTCCTCTTGAGAAGACTTACTGAGAAAGGCTTGAAACACCAGCAGCAAGGTAGTTTTTAAGTTCCTAGATTTTAATAAAGCATTGATAATGCCCGCAGAAAAACCCTCTGGAAGATCCTGTGTGGTAATGGAATTCCAGTAAAGATTGTTAACTTGATGTGATGCTAATTTGATGTGTTAATTGTATGATGAGTCTGTGTGCTGTGTCAGGATAGACAGCAGAAACACAGAATGGTTTAAGGTTATTAATTAACTATAAGGTTGCACTCAGTCTCCACTTTTACTTTCCATTGGCATAGATTTTGTAATGAGAAGAGCGATGGCTGATGCCAAGAATGCTAATATTGTTTGCACCAGATAAGCAGTGATACTCAGTTTGTACATGATATAGTCTCCTGTTTGGGGGACCATGTAATAAAATGGGATCAGAAAGTATTTGTTTCACAATTCAGTAAGGTGTGCAATTGTCAACTTGAGCTGAGAGAGAAAGTTGTATTTGATCATAGCCACCATATCAGGCTAGTTTGAGGGTAATAAATGGACGTGCTTTTCTGGCCTGTAACTGGGAATTATATTTTATTAGCCTGAATTCCCCCACAAGTCTTCCCAAGCTGAAATATGTCCATGCTCTGCTTTACTGTGATAAAATCAAAAGCTGGATCCAGAAGATTCCCTTTGTCTGCTATGGGATTTGGAAATATTTGGTTTGATTGACCTTCTGTATGAGACTGGAGTATACAAGCGGACGTGAAACCCATCACCTGCAGCCTACTAGATGGCCTGCAGCTGAAATTTTGATGGATTGTTTCCCAGGGAAAGACAGGGATAACAAATAAGAGAATCTGTTTCTTGATTAAATTACTGCAATGGTTGTTTCAGTTTGTCATCCATGGCTGAAAAAGGCTTGATGGGTCTCTTTCCTGATGAGTCTTGAAAGCTCAGCCCTTGTGACAATTTCTGAGTTTAGATTAATAGAAATTAGAGAAGGAAAAGGCCTAATATTAATATCACCTTTTCTGTTCTCCTGTAACTAAAAGGAAAAATTCCAGAGTCATCTGAAGCAGCACCAAGTGCTAATGCTGATTATTTGTTCTTGGATTCTCTGGACAGCAGGCTGGTAGAATGTTGAACACTCGGGATACATTTCTTCTTTGAATTAAAATAATTGTAACAATCTAAAGCTTAGTTAGGTTGGTATTCCCTTAAACAGAGAATTTCTTTGCCCTTTATATCTCTTGGGAAACTGGGAGTCATGGAGCCAGTTTTATTATTAGAAGGGATTCTCGATACCTTTAAGAATCACTGCTTTATTCCATACTGTTCTTGAGCTCTAATGATGGCCCATCTGTGTAAATAATCTTATTAACCTCTTGTGTTTGCCCATCCTTGAAGACTTCCTTAATGAAAAAATATACTGTGCTTTTGTCCTTGTGAGAGGTATGAGAACATATAAGAGGTTTTTGTGGAGAGGCTAAATAAAACTGCTGTTGTAAGTGGAGCCCCAGCAACATTTTGTCTGGACGACTAAGCAGCTTGTGTGTCATTTTGATATTCACAAGAAAAGGATACTGCTAAGTCCACCTGAAGAACATGTTTATTTATGGTTGTTTCCCACTGAATTCTGTTCACTCTGACATATTCCTGAAATCCTGGAACAGAACTGACCTCTAAAACTAACATTTCACCAGAGCTCACCTTATCTGGCCATTTGAAAATGTATCCTTACCAGGAATGGTTATGTTAGTCATAAGAGGAAATGAATCTCATTTGGAATTTAAAACTTTCTTTTGCATATTGTATTTCACCTGTGTCCCATACAAGGTGTTTGTATCACATAAACAGCCTATCAGTTCTTAAAGTTAACCATGAAGGAGTACATATGTCTTTAAAAATAAATTGAACTGTGTTATAGGGTTTACAAGTGCAATAGCTTATTTTTAACATTAAAAGTGTAAACCAATGTTAGATAAACTTTTAAAAAATAACTTAGTTGCACACTTTTTCTCATTACAATCACTATATGCTTTGAATCTATACTTTTTAAAGTATGCCTATTTTTATAAGAAATATTAACCACAGCTATCACGGAATATCAGCATCATGTCAACTAACAATTGAACACTGGTTTATAAATTAATATCCACTGGTAATTGAAATTGGTTAATATTTTTAAAATATTTAAAAACCTTTATAGGATATTTTGCTTGTCAGCCTATATTGTTAACATGATAATGGGATAAAAGAAGTTACATCTTTTACTAAAAGGTATGGGCCTAATCCAGTAGTCATCATTTATGTCACAATCCCAATCCCTGAGCATCCTAAACTCTTATTGACTTCAGAGGAGTTTTGACCAAGTAACTGAGGGCTCCCAATCCAGCAAGGAAATTAAACACATGCTTAGTTTTAAGTATGTAAACAGTCACATTGAAATAAATAGTACTATTTACAGTTAAGCATGTGCTTAAGAGCTTTAATGGATCAGGGCCTGAGTGAGGACTTCAGGACTGGGCCTTATGTTTTCATACTTTGTGCAAAAAAATTAGCTGTACTTGTATAGTGTACTTTGTGCACAGCATGGTGCAATGTTTAATTGTCTGTTAAGCTTTTACAAACTACTGATAAAATATGCAGTTGCACTTAGTAGGCAGAGTGTCTTTTTAGCAGGATATTGACAGGAGGAGAGTAACATCTGGAGAAGGTATCCTGTGTGGGCATGATACCTAAATCTGAAGTTTGAATGTGCTTTTTCCAAATATATCGTCAGATAGTATTCATGAAAGTTCATCTTCTGGTCATTTTTTCAGAGTTATTCTATCTTTGGCATGTCAGCATCCATTCCAGAGAAGAATTGTTCAATAGCGAACAAAGTTTCAGGAGGCAGACTTGTATTTCTTGGTTTTCTGTCAGACAGATTTCTCTGAATTTCATCAGATAAATCATAATGCAGCTTCTTAGCCATTCTAGATCACACCTTTCTTTCTTTGAGATATTGGCTGGGCTCTCACTGACAATGCCTAAAGGGAAAGGCTCTAGGATGACATTTGTATGTTTTATTTTTCTGCTACAGAGAGGGAAGGAAGAGGACTGGGAAATTAATTAATTTGTTTTCCCATTTAAACAAAACAACTTTATCTTAAGTATAATCAAGGAAGGACACAATCCCATATGGCAAATAAATGCATAGTAAGCTGTATTTTCTGTGGAAAAATTTTAGTTTGTTGCTGAAAAATATATAGTAGGTATATTGGTAGTCTACAACAGTGTTCACCTTGTGAAATCTGAAGTGGAGATTGGGGCTAATGACCATGGTACATTCCGATTTATTCCAGTGGAACAAAACCAAAATAAAACAAAAAAGAACTTTCCAGAAGTATTTTTATGATTCCCAAGGATAATCCATCTCTGGCAGGGATGATTTAGCAGTTTGCAGAGGGGACAGAGAAATTATCTCATCATCCTCATAATTTGGTGGTAAAGTTTTAATAACAGACTCTTAGAAGCCGTCTACAGTACATCATTGTAACTGAGAGTATAGACAGGACTGATTGTTTTCAGAACCACTATGGAAAGGGGTCTTTACAATTGGTGGAGCATTCAATTTCCCAAGTGCAGAGTGGGTTAGCAATAAAATATCATGCTTCAGCATAGCCTTCCTAGTGGAGGTGGAGTGTAGGAATTGTAGAAATGCTGGACTGTCTACTGTGGAGCTTTTCTCTTTTGGGGAAAAACAAATCAGCCATTTTCAGGGTGGTGAGATTTGTTTTCCAAGAAAACTCAGGTTAGGTGCAACATCTGATTTTTGAAAGTAGTCCTACATTTTACTCAGTTGTCTGAGTGCTGACAGCAGCACTGTGAGGTCATCAGGTGATTTGTCTAAGGTCATACCAGGGGTTCACCAGAGATTAGAGCGAGGATTCTCCCAACTCTCATTTTCAGAGGCCATGTGGGTGACTGTCACTTAGATTCATTTCAATCAATACAGTACTTACAGTGCAACATAATAACTCAATTGAATTTTATATTAATTCCTATTAGCTTTAGAAAACAAACACTGCCTCCCTCTCTCTCATGCACCCGTGCATGTGTGCGCATGCACACACCCACACACACCCCTTGTTAGCATTTGACCAAATTTTGCGGACTACTAGTGCGGCTGTGATTTAGTCAAAACATACTTTTTAATGTTAAAATTCTGCAATATCCATCAGCAGCTTCAAAATTTCATTTTGTTTTGTAACTTTATGGTAAGAGTTTTTATAAACATAGCATTTTTATTACATATTTGACACGCTTTGTTCTGTAATTTTAATTCATGCTTTGCTCTAAGCTAAAATTCATATGGATATCCAACTGTTGGTCATCTAGTGCCAACTAAGAACAGTTGTTCTGTAAAAGTGACTTGGATATTGCTTGTTGTCAAAAATAATATGTCAGTCATGGTATTTAAGGCCAGGAGGGACCACCAGATCATCTAGTCTGACCTCATGTGTGTATAATTCCACCAACACTAGCCAGCACTTCCATACTAAATGCAACAACTGAAATTAGTCCACAGTATTACAGCCCACAGGAGACTAGCTATGTGCCATAGGCAGAGAATAAGAGTGACTGGCATGCAGCTTGTGTGTCTCCTCATGTTGTAAATGGATTTTAGGTTATAGAATGATCAAAAGTTTTGAAAAATAAGCAGTGATTTAGGAATTTAGGAATCTTTAAGTTCACATATTCAAAACCACATTTGATTTTGGACACTTCAGGCTTCTCTTTGGTAGAATTGTCTAAAAGTTCATGTTTAAACAACCAACAAACATGATCAGCTCTTATAGAAACACTTTTTTAGTTACATCCTTTTTACTATATGTGAAGTTTTATAAGCACTTTTCATATAGAACAGTTTGTATGGGAAAGTGTTATTTCAACCATTTCTTAAAAGGTATGGGCCCAGTTTTGAAGTTCTCACTGATTTTTATTTAATCTTTTACTCAGACAAAGCTCCCCCTGTGTCTAGTCCTGACTCTGGTATTGAGCAAGCACTGTCTGGTCAGAGACCCACAACCCATGCCAGGTTGTGCAGAGGCTTAATATTAGCTGAAACCTTAGTGGTAAGGCTTTTTTGAGGGCGTAGCATTGATTTCTGATGAACAATCCCTTCCCCTTCCCCTGGAAGCAGAGTTCATGACTATACTTCCTTGCTCCCACAGTTTATGACTTTGGGGGTTTGGGGTGTGATATCATGCTGATGTTGCCTCCCTTGACATCCCAGTGCAGGGAGGGGTTCTTTCCAGCCAGTGGCCAGAGAAACAGTGACAGAGCATTAGCCTGCAGTCCAGGTCAACAGCTCCAAAATGATATCCCTCAGCCAGGGCATTTAGTGGCCAAGCAAGTCAGAGCACAGACACTTACCACTTCTCCTGCTCGCTAGATATTTGGTTGGCCGGCTTCCTACTGCAACCTGTTCTTTAAGGGTCCCTGCAGCACGAGGGCTACAGAGGGCTGCATTATCCCTGGAGGGTGGTGGCATACGTGGAGGTTAGGACCTGCAGAAGCACAATCGAGGGAGGAGGCAACTCATTTGTGTCAGCTCTACTCTTTCTTTAGCTGCTTCATTGAACAAATCTAATCTCTCCTTTCCGTGCCAGCCTCTCCATCCATAGGTTTGGTCATGTCAGCAGTCAGTTCCCCTTCATCAGAATAAGAGACTATTAACTTAAATGAAAGCTTTGCCTGAGTGAAAACTCAGAAGGGGCTTCAAAGTGACTATGTATATTATACATAGCATATGCATTCTTATTAACCAGTTACAATACAGACCTACATTAGAAACAAAGCCCTGGGAAAGAAAATCACATATATTTGTGTTGTTCAACAGTGACATCTGACAATTTGTCAGCAGCCACCATCCAACCTGTCAGTCAGGCCTGTAACCGATGGGTCATTGGCTATTCTCTCTCCCTCAACCAGTACTTTCAAGTTGTGCCTACATCTTGCCACCTCGTCCTGCATAATGTTTCTAAGATTTGACCTTTTTCATCTAAAACATAGTCCAAATCTTTATAATCTCCTATCTTAATTACCACAATTTCCTCTCATTCTGTGGCCTCCCTGAGGCTCACATAGTCACCATTCTCTGGCTTCCTCTCACACTCCAGTTGGTTCAAAAAGCTGCAACTAAGATCATCTTCCTGGTCCGTTCCTTAGTTCTGACAGATATCACTCCTGTCTTTCAGTCCCTCCACTATGCTCTCTTTTCCCACCACATCTAGTTCAAACTTCTTTTCCTTATCTCCAAGGCCCGTCACAGGTTTCCTTCCTTTCCTGTCTGCTCTTGTGTCTTACCATGGTGCTCCACTTCATCAATGGTACTAGCCTTGTCTACCCTCTTGTCTGCGTCTCCTCCAGCCATTCTCCTCCTCTTTCTTCCAAGCTGCCCCTTTATACATGGATCACCCTCCTCAAAGTAATAGATAAGACCACCACCATCTCCTCCTCCAAATCACTGCTCAAGACTTTCTTCAATGAATCGTTCAGGTCATTAGCCAGTTCATTAAGGGTGATTTGAGAAAAGAGGTGGTGGGGTGTATTTAATGTGCAATGATTTTATTTTTGTAATAGTCTTATAAATATACAAAATGTTAATTAAATATATATTTCGATTCCTTCCTCCCCACCCCCATTGCTTCTTGTGTTAAATCAGGAGCTTTTTTTGCAAAGAACTGTGTCTTCCTATGTGTTTGTACATATAGCGTCCTTATCTGGATTTATTTGGGCATAAGCTTTCGTGGGTAAAAAACCCACAAAAGCTTATGCCCAAATAAATCTGTTCGTCTTTAAGGTGCCACTGGACTCTTCATTGTTTTTGTGGATACAGACTAACACGGCTACGCTCTGATACATATCTGGATTGAGGACTTTGACCATTACCATGGTAGAAATGATGATGAAGTGTCAGCGTGATAGACTCTAAAGGAACTTTGGTTGGAAGGAGATGTTGAATTCCAAGGGTGGTGATTTAAAGATGAATAAAATTAGGGGGATTCCCATTGTACTTGAAAAATGTATTTAAAATATTCTATATTAATAAAGTTTAATTTCGTACTGACTTAGTATTGTACAACAGTACAACATTAAATAAATCTCATTTCAATATTTTCTGTAAAATGAGAGAAGGAGAAAAATGAGTGGTGGACAAAAGAGAGAACAAAGACAGACAGAACTGTAATGAAAGAGATATGTAAGAAACTTTCTATATCTTTCTCTAGATACTCTCTCTTCACTGAAGTTCACAGGCTTCTTTTCTTCATTGAACCTCACATATAAAAGAAGCTGAAATTAATGGTTAGCGACACCATTGTGCAGTGTAATAATTTCTTCTTTATGTTTGTTGTTATACATATGGAGGCTGTGCAGAGGATTGGTTTGTTTATTTAGAATTTGATTTATGTAATATTTTCATATTGTGCTTACTGTATTTCATGATTGTTAGTGCACCATGGAACTCACATACTGCTACACAGTGAGTATTGCGGTGTTCCCCAAACATTTGAAACCTGAGCCCCCTAAAAATCATCTTAATTTATATATCTTTCTTCCCATGCCTTAGTCAATTCCACCCCTCACACTCAAACTTTAGGAAACTGTACAATACTTCTCTCCTTTATATGCATATATATTGGGCATGTGTGTTATGCATATACACACAAATGTGTTTGTGTGTGTATTCAGGCAAAACAGTTAATTTAGAACCCATGAAACAATTGTGAATATTGTCAATAACATTTCAGGGTTTTTTTTCCCTGTTTAAACTTAACCTGTCCAAGTTTAACTACTTGTTACTACCTCAAGTTCAATTGCAAAATATAATTATGCATGAATGCATACATATACTCCTCTATGGCTCTTCTATGAGGAGATTTACTTTTATCAGTCTCTAAAGAATGGTGTCCGAACCCTGAGTAGGGCATGCCAGCTCTTTAAATTTGGGAAGTAAGTGAGAGTCCCACAGTCTCCTTCAAATTCCCCTTGAGTCTTTGCAACTTCAACTGCTGTTAGCATAGCCTGCAGCATATTCTAGTTGTCTTCTCCGGTTGGGTGAGGGAGCCCACATGCTAAATCCAACAAAACTTACAAAGTCTCTGGAGAAAAACTCAGGGAACTTTTCATGCTTCCTGGCCAGTCTTTTGTGCTCTCTTTCCCAATTGCACCACATTTTGGAAAACGCTACAGTTTTGAATGCTATGGAAGAGTCAGATATAGCAACAGCTTGTGGTATCTATTGTATGTTGGAGCATTTTGCTATCCTGGACACTTTTAGTGCTGAACTATTTTTTTGGTTCATAAATTTGTAATACTGACTGAGATTACAGTGGAACTGAATTTCTTTACATATGGCATGTTGCTCTTACCTTCCAGGTTCTGCAAAATCCTTCCTCTTCACTGTACCAGGGATGTCATGCTCCACATTTCATTTGTCCACTTCTCCATGTTATTTCTCTAAGCTTTTCTCCCCCCACTGCCTGCCATGCAGGTTATGCCATTCCTCAGCTGGCTGGCAAGCCCACTTCCTCTTCACTGTACCAGGGATGTCATGCTCCACATTTCATTTGTCCACTTCTCCATGTTATTTCTCTAAGCTTTTCTCCCCCCACTACCTGCCATGCAGGTTATGCCATTCCTCAGCTGGCTGGCAAGCCCACTACCCTCTCTGTCAGAGCTCTCCTGAAACCCCATCTTTCTTGTGATTCACACAAGAAGATATAACAGACTAGTTGGTAAGGTAACATGATTGTCTGTGATATGATAATGATATATATACATAAACACACACAAACCCTAACAAAGGCTCTGATCCTCCAGTGTGTTACAGCAGTGTCACATTGTAACTGCAGAAAAATCCATGTTGTTATTTACTGGCAGAAAACTGTTGTAATGGAGAATCAGTCCCTATGTAGACATAATGTGTGTGTGTGTGTATGTGTTTGTGTAAACAATATGGTGAGAGTGTGTATTATAGAGGTGCTGGTTGTGAATTGAGTTCCATTTTGTACCTAAAGTAGTTCTGTTTTGTGCTTTGTTTTGTATGAAAAAATACGAACAGTATATTCTCCACAAAATTCCAGTACTTACTCTTTGATATGCAAGTAAATTTGCAGGTAAATCTATTAATTAGTTTATGAATTAAAATTAATTAAAATCTGGGTTATTTAAGAAGTTAAAGGAATTAAATTAACAACCTTAACTCTGCCCTGCAATGATGCTAGGTAGAGACAAGTTATCATAAATCTCTATAGTGATTTTAAAAATCAGTTTAATATAATCTGGGACCACAAACACTTAAAAAACCATGGGATTATTTCATGATGTCAGTACAAGGCAAAATAAGGTCGCTTGAGTGTCTTAACTATGCATTTCTTACTTTAATGTGTTTGGATTTCTGTTTAGTGTAACCTTAACCCTGAATTTTCTGGGTTTATAATGCTAAGTTTTGAAAAAAAATACAACATTCATGGTTTTGACCTTCCATGCCATCTTTGGGTAATGCTCAATCACTGGAGATATGGAGTGATTAGATGTTCCACTAATGACTGAAAGCGGAGTCTTTGTTACTTTTCCTTTTGCCACTGTGGCCAGTTAGAAGATGTAGGCCATGTACTTTCAGGCTGAATCTATCAGCAAGGGCTTGCTGGTTCCCTTATGGACTTGCATAATGCCCTTTCTTCAGCTACTGAATGGTTAAGATACTTAGGCTAACACATTTGGTTTGACTGTCCATGTAGAAGCAATCACAACATATGTAGCACCTGGTCACCTTACTGAAGATTGTTCTTCCTTTTACCCTCCATCCATCTATCTGTCAGTTTTGTCTTATTTAGAGTTTAATCTCTCTGGAGCAAGGTAGTATATCTTTGTTTGTATTTGGAAAGTGCCTACCAAGCACACTGAGTGAAGAAGATTTCATTCAACCAGGATAAGTGTTTTCTTCCCTTATTTAAGTTGAGTCAAGTTATATACTGTCTAGAGAATAGATACATTTTTATGAATAGAAAGGATTTTTTTTCCCACTCGGCCTGTTAAACCAATTCGTTTTACAGCTTGACAAGAAACCAAGTCATGCACTGCCTGGAGTAAGGCACTTAAATAATCAATAAATGGCCATTTTGCCCTGCAAAGAGAGTCGAGTTTACCTCTCTAGACTCCATATGTCATTCCTCAAATGGGCAAAGGTTGGCAGAGCTGCAGCAGTGGCATACTCAGCTCTGGGAGTGATATGGTGGAGCACAGTGCCTGTGAGTCTGTCAGGTCATTCAAAGGGTAATGCTAGCAGGTTCCTAAGAGATTCCTGTCCAGTAGCACTGATTCAATCATCTGTGTCTGTGATTTACGGACTTGCAGGGAGGTCTAGGTCTGGATTACAGGAGTTTGCAGAAGGTACAAAACTGTGTACATCTGCTGTCCAGTTCATTGCTTGCTGGAAGGAGGGGAACTGAAAATTATACACTCAGTGACACTATGCTGTTGAGATAACTAGAGGGTCTGCACATTTTTTTGCTCCTGTGGGCATTGTGCATTGCACAAACCAGGGGCTCCTTTCATCCCTCCATTCCCCCACCCCAAAAGCTTCCTATGTGCCACTCTCCCATAACCCCTCTAATTCAGAGACTCTTTGCAACCCCTCTCCCCCATGCCAGGGGTTCTGTGTGTGTCCTCAATTCCTTTTCTGCTACATGCCATGTCCCCATGTCCCTCTCCCCCTATACCATTGGTCCCCATTCTTCTCCCCCATGCCAGGGGTTCAGTGTGTCCCCTCATTTCTCCCTTCCCCCCATGGCTCCATTCTCACTTCCCCATCATACAAAGGGCTCTGTGTATCCTCCATTTCCCTCTCTCCTCATAGCATTATTCCTCATTCTCCCCTTCATGCCAGGGGCCCTGGTGCCCCCACTTTGCTGCCGTGCCTCTCATTCTTCCTTTCCCACCATAACAGGGTCCCCCATTTTCCCCCTGCTCTGGGGGTTCTCTGTGTACCCCCTTCTCTCCCCCCCTCATATCCTCCCTTCCCCCACCATTAGCTTTAGAGTCAGAGTGGGGATTGGCTGAGTTACCTGTGGTATCACAATGGTCTAGGACTCTAGGTGTGGCATAGATACATGACTTCTTGTAGCTGAACACCACACGGGTGTAATTCATAAGACGAAAATCGCTGAGAACTTAAAAATTGGATGGCAACAGACTGTAAATCCCAGTGATGATGGATCCTGGTGATATTCTGAACAAAAAAGAGCTCTCAACCATGCCTGTAGCTTTTCCCATTGCTCCTCACTGACTCTGCAGATGCAATAGACTTCAGAGTGACACACAGAGAGTGTGACAATCCTGGAATCTTATCTAGAGTAGGGGAAGGACATGTAACAAGAGGAAGCATGGCCTTGTGGTTAAGGGGCTGGATGAAGATCAGGGATCCATTCCTGGCTCTCCTACCGATTCTCTGTGTGACCTCGTCTGAGTTACTTATTCTTTTGGTGGATCAGTTGCCATCTGTAAAATGGGGATAATAATGCTTCCTTCCTCCCACCCTCTTGTCTTGTCTGTTTAGAGTGTAAACTCTTCAGGGCTGGGACTGTCTCTCTATTGTGTGTTTGTGGGCCCCTACCTGAGGTTGGGCACTATAGTGGGCCCCTACCTGAGTGGGCCCCTACTTGAGGTTGGGCACTATAATAAAACAAATAATAATAATAATAATATTTAATAAGAAATGTAACCTAATACAACTGTTGGTTTTTAATTCATTGACCATCCACCACTTCTTAGAAACAATTTCAGGTATCTCTTATATTCATTTCTACTTTTTCTGCCTTCAGTTACTTAATCAACTCATTCTTTTTAATTCTCACAATCTGTATTTTTTAAATCATTGATATATACTCACCCTGGTTGTGGTGGATTCTTGAAAGTCTTTAAATCAAGGCTTTTTAAAAGCTGTGGAAGCTGTGGGCTTGAGGCTGAAATTACTGGGTGCGGGTTCTATGGCCTGTGTTAAGCAGGAGGTCAGACTAGATGCACAACTCTGCACATCCATGAATCGATGATTTTTTCTCTTTTTGAGCGAGAACTAGTCCAACTTCCTGAGCCTTCCTTTGTAACCTTGTTTGATGAAATCTAATATCATTTTTGAACTACCTTCTGGTGCACTCTCTCCAAGTCAAGAGTATTCTCCCTGTACAATGATCAGCACTATATACAGTATTTTGAGTTGCAGCGTTGAGAGGCTGAAGGTTCTCCTGAAATTGAACAGCAAAATGGGATACTATAGCCAAATCAATCAGATAATAAATGCAAAGGTGTTTCTGCTGGAAACAAGGCATCAGTGAAGAGGAAGAATATGCAGTAATTGTGGTCTAGTCTTCTAGGTCTGCAAAAAGGAGGTTCGAAATCCTTGTGACATTTGTTTGGATTTTTCTGGAATACTGTGCACAATTATGGTCTCCTATGTTTAAGAAAGATTAATTCAATTGGAACAGGTGCAGAGAAGGGCTACTAGGATGATCAGAGGAATGGAAAACCTACCTTATGAGAGGATACTCAAGGTGTTTGGCTTGTTTAGCCTAACCAAAAGAAGGCTGAGGGGAGATATGATTGCTCTATATACATCAGAAGGATAACTATCGAGGAGGGAGAGGAATTATTTAAGATAAGCGCCAATGTTGACACAAGAACAAATGGATATAAACTGGCCATCGTCAACTTTAGGCTTAAAATTAGATGAAGGTTTCTAATCACTGGAGTAGTGAAGTTCTGGAACAGCCTCCCAATGGGAGCAGTGGGGGCAAAAAACCTAACTAGCTTCAAGCCTGACTTTAATAAGTTAATGGAGGGGATGGTATGATGAGACTGCCTGCAATGGCATGTGGTCCATCTGCAACTGCTAGTAGCAAAAATCCATAATGGGCAGTGATGGGGAGGGCTCTTATTTACTACAGAAAATTGTTTCCCAAGTGTCTGTCTGGTGAGTCTTGCTGACATGCTCAGGGTTCAACTGGTTGCCATAGTTGGGATCAGGAAGGAATTTTCCTCCAGGTCAGATTGGCAGAGACCTTAGGGGTTTTTCACCTTCCTTTGCAGCATGAGGCCTGGGTCACTTGCTGGCTTAAACTAGAGTAAATAATGGATTCTCTGTAACTTTTGAAGTGTTTAAATCATGATTTGAGAACTTTAATAAGTCAGCCAAAAGTTACAGTTCTATTAGAGGAGGGGGTAGATGAAGTTATGTGGCCTACAATGTGCAGAAGGTCAGACTAGATAATCATAGAATCATAGAATATCAGGGTTGGAAGGAACTTCAGGAGGTCATCTAGTCCAACCCCCTGCTCAAAGCAGGACCAATCTCCAACTAAATCATCCCAGCCAGGGCTTTGTCAAGCCTGACCTTAAAAACCTCTCAGGAAGGAGAGTCCACCACCTTCCTAGTGAAAAGTGCTTCACCATTCCAGTGCTTCACCACCCTCCTAGTGAAAAAGTTTTTCCTAATATCCAACCTAAACCTCCCCCACTGAAACTTGAGACCATTACTCCTTGACAATGGTCCCTTCTGGCCTTAAAGTCTATGAGGCTGTGAGACTTCACATGGTTGCATGGGTGTAATGGACAGCAGAATGTACATTTGCATGTCTACACTTGAGATGTGTAAGTAGATACTGCTCCATCTGCAGAAATGATGTGCTTTATACTATTCAGCCTCGTTTGCTATATGCATATGGGTAATTAATAGTAACAATCCCCTTCCAAATCATGTTTTCCTCTGTCTGGCAGTTGCATGATCTTCCCTCTCCTTCCTTCCTTCCTTCCTTCCAACCAACCAGCAGGTGTGTAATATTAATGTGTGTGTGTATGTGTGGTGGGTGTGTTGGGAAATTTTTAAGATTCTATTGATCACGTACTTGGTAACACTTTTCTTGCACATTTAAACATAATCATTAAAGAAAGATTTTTTTAAAAAATAGGATAATAATAGATGAAATTGCATATTTCCTATTAATTTATATCACTGATTTGGAAAAAGCAACCCAATAACTTCCTGTTCTCTGTTATCTCCCACAGGGTGCAGCTTTAATTCGAATGTTGGCTAGTTTTATGGGTCACTCCGTATTTCAGATGGGCTTACAAGTAAGTAGGAAGCATTCTGTCTTTTTTATGTGTATTTGTAACCTTTGGCTGTTTTTTGTTTGTTTGTTTTAAGCAAGTATTTCTCTTTTTAAAGTTCTGAACAGTTGTGACATCATCATGTCCCTGAAGCTAAATTTGATGGGAAGCATTAGTTTGTATAACATCAGAGCCATCACTCCAGCAAATGAAAGAATTCTCAGTGTGTCAAGTGCCACACAGTTTCACTTTCATTTGGTGTATATCACCAAGTGGAAATCATTTTCAGATATGTAAGAACTTGATTATCCATCACTGAAAGAGCTTACTGAGGCAAAAGCCACTTTGCTTCAATTACATTTAAATTTTAATATAAAATAAAAATGAACTATGTCAATCTCACTAGAAAATATGTGGCTGCAAAGCTAATAATATTTTTCAGATAAATACTTCCCCCCACCCCATCAAAACCCGGGAGTTTTACTTTTACCTTTGATGAACATGGAGTGCTTTTTGCCTTAATTATATTTTGAAAACTCCCTCTGCCTTTTAAAAGAGGTTTAAAGAAATAATACTTCTGTTCAAAGAGAGAAAGAAATTCACTGTGCTGATTACCAAAGATGAACTTTTTCAGCAGTAATTCAGGGTAAATGTATATTTTGTAAACCATTTTAAAACAAACCAAAACATAAAAAAATGCAACTCCCTTTATTTCTGTTTAAGTAATAAGAAATCTGTTTAAGTAAATCATGTTACAGGCAACTGTGATTGATGAATTATGTATGATGCAGTCTGCTACTTAGAAATGTCCTTTAAAGTAAATTGATGTTCACCTGAAATACAATTATGCTAAGATGGAAAGAGCAATCAATCTTATCTGTTCTTAGCAGGCTTTTCATTTTGAAATTGAAATAAACTACATATGGGACCAGGTCATATTTTAACACAGTAATTCTACCTCTAACCAAAATGGATTGAAAGATAAAATATAAAACAAAAGTTAAATAAATACACTGATAATGTCATATAAATGTGTATTTAATGTGATATACAATGAGAAGAATCCCAGTAAGGAAATATCGCTTTTCTCGAATGTTTTCAGGACTTTGATCAATCAAGCTTTGGAAGGTAACTGAGTCACAGGAGCCAGAGGCTCTTTTCAGGTCACTGGCCTTATCTTCTACCCCAGACAGTTGGCCTTCATCTGGAAGGGTTTGTAGGCACAAACTTGTGCACATAAAGGGTGAAATCCTCGCCCTATTAAAGTCACTAGAACTTCTGTCATTGTCCCAAAGGAGCCAGGAATTTACCCAGAAATTTTTCGCTGTTAATATAGAAATTTAAAGTGCTAGACTCTTGACATTTAAAATTTGTAATTGAAAATATTCCCCATTGAAACCTGCCCACGTTTTCTCCACTCAAACTTCTTCAGAACAAAAGTTTTAAACCCTGGAGATGCATTGTCAAAAAATGTTACCTTGGCATCCATGATGGAGAACAATGTAGTAATGATGAAGAATGTAAAAAGCTTTAGTATCTCAACAGTCCATGCAACATAAATCAAATTGATTAGCCCTTTACTGTGCATGTAATGCCATTGAAATCAAGGTATTACTCAGTGTTTGTATGGGTAGCAGAATTATACCTTAAGTAAAGAACAGATAAAAGAAGAACAATGGTAACAAGCACTGGGGTAAGGAGAGGGAAGGGCCAGAGTTACCAGCAACAAAATCAAGCAGTAGTAAGCTAGCTCCTTTCTTTTCTCCTTATCCCTTTTTTTTTTCTTATCGTAATTGCATACCATCATCAGGTTTGTGTTTTCTTGTTCATAATACTTCAACAAAAATCTTACTTATCAAAAAAGCAATTGATTTTGCTAAAATGAATTAGAAAAAAAGATGATAAAAACAAAAGATTGGGCCTTTTTGTTAGATACATATGAACAATGAATGTACACTAAAGCAACTGCCATAGCATAGAGATCTATATGACCCTGCTATCCAGCAAACCATTTGTGAGGGATAGAAAGCAGGCAGAATTACAGTATGAAGTAATAATTTTCACAGCAAACATTGGTTTGTTTGAACCTATCACGAGTAACTGGCCCGTTTCTTCAGATATGCTTATGAAAAGCCATTGGATTATAATGTTGGATCTCCGTGATGAAACTGTCATCAAGAAACAATAGAATGAAAGTATATTATTCTGTAAAGCTTCAAAAGATGTTCACTGTTTTTAATTTTGTGAGATTTTCAAAAACATTTTTATAATAGAGACTTAATTTTGTCAACTTCTCAATATTTTCATGTTAAAGCACCCAATATGCAAAAACCCCACAAAGATATTTATATTGGATGTGATGAATAACTGAGATTAAAAACTGTAATGCCCACATATGTGAACTTGTGGGGTGCTAGAAAAATAAAGCTGTTATTTAAGTGCCTAACATCATTTAATAAAACCACTTTCTTCCCTAGTGGAGTTTTCTGTCTCCTTGGAAGTCCTGAGAATCCCGTTATTTTCCCCACACTTCTTAAAGACCCCCACGTTTGAGCTTTCACCGGATAAGAATTATCCATAAAGCAATGCCGCTCCTAAATACTTAGAGGGGTCACTTTTCAGTGAGATGGGGCATAACCTGATGCTGAATGTCCTTTCATGCCGGCAAGGTTGTTGTGCTCTAGCGTCAGTGTGAGTTGAGGCTATGCATGGGCACTGAATGGTAGCAACCCTCATTCATAAGTGGTGATACTTTTTTCTGTCTTGAAAGGGTATTAGTTTGCCATTATGAATATCAGACAGTGGAGAAGCTTGGACAGCATCACTCTCTCTGATAATGTTTCTGAATTGCATAAGCTTGTGGAGTTGGATTTGTTGAGTTAGTCTCAACATTCAGTCACCACCGAGGACAGTAACTTGTAATATAGGTTTAGATTTTGGGTGGGATTTTATCTGTAAATGTTGTTTCGTATGTGAGTACTTGGAATGAATGTGTTGTTCATACGATTTTGTATCAGTGAATTTCATTTATTGGAAAGGTTTATTGCTACAAGCCTAGAATACCTTTCTGTGTTATCAGTGGCTTCTCAAGTTAAATGTGGATAGTAAACACAGTTCTTCGGAGGTCTAGTGTTCTGTTCAGAGAGCATCCACTGGCATCTTAAGCTCCTTTATGAGGCCCTCGTGTTCTAGTTCATTCATATTTATCTTATACTTCGTTTGATTATTTCTATTTCTTATCCCAATGTGTATTGATATATGTTTGTCAACACTACATTTCATTTACCATGTGGCAGCTCATTGATCATACAAATCTGTATCCTTTTGAACTTCACTTGCTGCTGTGTTTGTGTTCATCACTCACTCTGATTGAGTGCATCATCAGCAGTTTGAGTTAGTTTACTGTAGGAACCTCAGGCTCTGTGATAAATTAACATCTTATGTACATTAAATTGTACACAGTATTTCTGAGAGAAGACCTTTTGTAGAGTCCCTTGGATAGACAGATAATGACTTGGTGCTGAGTGGTTACTATATTGAAACTGATAGGCCAACCTTTTAGAAGAGCAGTCTGGGGAAATGTGGAATATAGGCTATTTTTCACTACTATAAAAGTTGCCATTTGGACCGAACTCGTTTCATCTGTACTATTTATTCACAGCTCTTTAAACAATTATCCATTCCTGTGTCCCATGTTGGATTCTTGTGGCTCTTAAATTATGCAACAGTCTGGCTTGTGGAACTCTGTCAAAGACTTCCTAAATTTCCAATAAATCATTACACTGTACACTAAAAAGAACAGGAGTACTTGTGGCACCTTAGAGACTAACAAATTTATTAGAGCATAAGCTTTCGTGAGCTACAGCTCACTTCATCGGATGCATACAGTGGAAAATATAGTGTGGAGATTTTATATACACAGAGAACATGAAACAATGGGTGTTACCATACAGACTGTAACAACAGTGATCAGGAAAGGTGAGCTATTACCAGCAGGAGAGCGGTAATACTACCTTTTGTAGTGATGGTCAAGGTGAGCCATTTTCATCACTTTACAAAAACAGTAGGAGGGGAAATAGTTTTACTTTGTGTAATGACACATCCACTCCCAGTCTTTATTCAAGCCTATCCGGTTTGCAAATTAATTCCAATTCATCAGTCTCTCGTTGGAGTCTGTTTCTGAAATTTTTTTGTTGAAGAATTGCCACTTTTAGGTCTGTAATCAAGTGACCAAAGAGATTGAAGTGTTCTCTGACTGATTTTTGAATGTTATAATTCTTGACGTCTCATTTGTGTCCATTTATTCTTTTATGTAGAGACTGTCCAGTTTGACCAATGTACATGGCAGAGGGGCATTGCTGGCACATGATGACATATATCACATTGGTAGATGCGCAGGTGAACAAGCCTCTGATAGTGTGGCTGATGTGATTAGGCCCTATGATGGTGTCCCCTGAATAGATATGTGGACAAGGTTGGCAACGGGCTTTGTTGCAAGGATAGATTCCTGGGTTAGTGGTTCTGTTTTGTGGTGTGTAGTTGCTGGTGAGTATTTGCTTCAGGTTGGGGGGCTGTCTGTAAGCAAGGACTGGCCTGTCTCCCAAGATCTGTGAGAGTGATAGGTTGTCCTTCAAGATAGGTTGTAGATCCTTGATAATGCGTTGGAGAGGTTTTAGTTGGGGGCTGAAGGTGATGGCTAGTGGCATTCTGTTATTTTCTTTGTTGGGCCTGTCCTGTAGTAGGTAACTTCTGGGTACTCTTCTGGCTCTGTCAATCTGTTTCTTCACTTCAGCAGGTGGGTATTGTAGTTGTAAGAATGCTTGATAGAGATCTTGTAGGTGTTTGTCTCTGTCTGAGGAGTTGGAGCAAATGAGTTTGTATCGTAGAGCTTGGCTGTAGACAATGGATCATGTGGTGTGGTCTGGATGAAAGCTGGAGGCATGTAGGTAAGTACAGCGGTCAGTAGGTTTCTGGTATAGGGTGGTACATTGGCCAAACTGGACAGTCTCTACGTAAAAGAATAAATGGACACAAATCAGACGTCAAGAATTATAACATTCAAAAACCCGTCAGAGAACACTTCAATCTCTTTGGTCACTTGATTACAGACCTAAAATTGGCAATTCTTCATCAAAAAAACTTCAGAAACAGACTCCAACGAGAGACTGCTGAATTGGAATTAATTTGCAAACTGGATACAATTAACTTAGGCTTGAATAAAGACTGGGAGTGGATGTGTCATTACACAAAGTAAAACTATTTCCCCTCCTACTGTTCTTGTAAAGTGCTGAAAATGGCTCACCTTGATCATCACTACAAAAGGTTTCTCCCCACCCCCCACCCCCGGTCTCCTGCTGGTAGTAGCTCACCTTTCCTGATCACTGTTGTTACAGTCTGTATGGTAACACCCATTGTTTCATGTTCTCTGTGTATATAAAATCTCCCCACTTTATTTTCCACTGTATGCATCTGATGAAGTGAGCTGTAGCTCATGAAAGCTTATGCTCTAATAAATTTTTAGTCTCTAAGGTGCCACAAGTACTCCTTTTCGTTTTACGGATACAGACTAACACGGTTGCTACTCTGGAACACTGTACACTATTATCTGACTTGTTTATAACCTCCATCCAAGAGCCTAGAAACAATAAAATCACCTTTCCTTATCCATGTGTTCTACACTTTCATCTATTTATGACATACTGTATTACACATGTCAATATACCTAGTTTACCTTATTTATTTATCTATTATCTATTCATTCTTAATGCAGGTTGACTATTAACTAGTGTGACAAAGTTCCTCCTCTGCCTTGGTGGGTCTTGCACTTATTGGCGGATTTGCTCGCCTTGGAGCTTCACGGCAGCCCTCAGCTTGGCCATTTTTCAGAACCCACAGTCGAGGTTGACTCCTCCTGTGTCTGACCAGGAGTTGGGAGGTTTGGGGGGAACCCAGGCCCGCCCTCTACTCCGGGTTCCAGCCCATGGCCCTGTGGAATGCAGCTGTCTAGACTGCCTCCTGGAACAGCTGTGCGAAAGCTATAACTCCCTGGGCTACTTCACCATGTCTCCTCCCAACACCTTCTTTATTCTCACCATAGGACCTTCCTCCTGGTGTCTGATAATGCTTGTACTCCTCAGTCCTCCAAGAATCCACATTCTCACTCTCAGCTCCTAGTGCCTCTTTCTCGCAGCTCCTCACATGCGCACCACAAACTGAAGTGAGCTCCTTTTTAAACCCAGGTGCCCTGATTAGCCTGCCTTAATTGATTCTAGCAGCTTCTTGATTGGCTGCAGGTGTTCTAATCAGCCTGTCTGTCTTAATTGTCTCCAGAAGGTTCCTGATTACCCTGTTACCTTACCCAGGGAAAAGGGACCTACTTAACCTGGGGCTAATATATCTGCCTTCTATTACTCTCCTGTAGCCATCTGGCCCAACCCTGTCACACTAGCTATCTATTATTTAGATCATTACTAGATCTGTGTTCCATTAACTCACTTCTTATCGGAAGTTACTATTATAAATCAGACATATTTACTGCTAGATTGAGCTTTTGCTTTGGTATGGGGTGATGAATAGCCATGCCATCCCAGGAACAGCACAGGCAAGGAATTTTGATACAGAATGCTCCCCTCTTGCTCCAGGAAGCCATTATCTGTGACACCACTCCTTCACCAGATACAGGTGGCCCACCTGTGTTGTCACAGCTGACCCACTACCATTGCATGTCCGAGATCATGTGGGAGCAATAATGGCAACAAGAGTGCCAGCACCTACTGCCTTCTCTGACCTCTCTCCATTTCTAATATAGTCACTATCTGTCACTCTTGATGTTGAGATTATACTAATTAAACAAATTCACCTCTAAAGTTTTTCTTTAAAGGGACTTGTACTTTTTTCTTAAGAGTTAAGTAGGTAAGCAAAAATATAGCCTTGAAGGACTTGTATAAAACACTATTGATTTAATATTTTTTCCTATAAAATATAAAAATGTGTAGCATATTATTGGCCTATTCAAAGGCTCTTGAAGTCAATGAGAGTCTTTCAATTGACTCCAGTGGGCTTCGGATCAGAACCTATCTACATATTACAAACACAAAACATTTGTTAAAAGAACATTACTAAGGTTGCAAAGTCAAGCACTCAAAAGTTAGGAAATGGCAGAATTAAGTTTTCCTATGCAACCATAACTTGGTCCCCTTTTGCATATAATTAGACACTGTCACATAATGCATGTGACCACTTACTATTTTCTCCATAGTGCCTCTGTGTCATTCGGTTCATCTGTAATGAGCATTCATTCAATATTTTATTTTATCCTCATTGTTCAGTATGTGGTCCCAGGAGAGCATGCTCTAGTGGGCACAGACTCTTCTTGCCAATGCCATTCCCCCAAAGCTTGACCCCTTCTTGCTTGTCCTCTCCAAGCTCTCCCTGTCCCAGTTCTGTTTCTTCCCCTCCCAGTCTTCTCTCCAGTCCCAGTCTCAGCTTCTCACCCGAGTTCTGTCTCCTTGCCCAGCCAATCCCACTTCCCCCCACCCCAGCTCCTCTTCTGATCTCTCTCTTCCTTCCCCATTACAGGTTCCCAGGCCCTGACTGCCTACTTTCCTTGACCTTCATCCAATCTCAGTCTCCCACCTACTCCCGCCCTGGCTCCTTGCCTCAGTCTCCTCCCTCCCAATCTCCTTGCTGAACCAGTCCCAGCCTTCCCTCCTCAATGATGTTAGCCTCAATGGTAGGGCATATAGTACATATGTATCCTTTTGACATGTGTTCAGTGACTTTCATTCTCATATTTTGTTGCATGTGAAACCTATTTATTATTATTTTCTCCTACAATTTTATTATAGGACTTATTAAGAGAAAGACCTATAGATATGAATTCTCAGATAACATCAGCTAGCTAGTTAGCTATTTTAAGATATAGTAAAATATATATGTTTTCTTTCCAAATAAAATTATATTTTTTCCTGATGTGGGCTCAGTCGCAACCTCATCCCTGTTCCTATGAACCAGCACAATGCAATATACACAGTATAGAAAAGTACGCATTTGATGCCTGATCGTACAGTCATTGTACAATCAGAATGTCCACTGGCTTCTTAGAAATTAATGGGGATTTTGCGAGCACAAAGATTTCAGGATTGAGCTACTTGTAAGTCTTGTTAGATAGTACACACTTAAAACCAGAACAAGCAATTTCATTTCCATTCAGACCAATGAAGAAAATTCAAAAAGAAGCTGGATCCATACTGAACAAAAGAAGACTTCACTTGAGCTCTTGTTACATACCATTTTCCTGAAGATTCAGTTGTTGATCTTAAATAGTCAAAGTTCACCAGCTATTACCACACATCAGAATCTGAGATACCACCTTTTTCCTGATAGCTATAATAAGACATAAATTGTAACTCTATTGTATCTTTTGACAAATGTTGACTTTTTAATGGCAGCCACTGTAATTGCACAGCTAAATGTATTTTCAAAAATTACTATGCGGGAATTTGTTGATGTAAATCAAAGCAAAGAGTCTATAGGCATAAAGCCTGAAAAAGGAAATATATCAATATTGGGTTTTTTTTTGCTGTAGAATCCTGTTTTCTGTGATAGTGGTGGAAAGAATGGTAAAGTGCTCTTAGCAGTTTAAACAAACAAACAAAATTAGTTGTGCACAAATAGAAATATCCAATGTAAAGAAAAGACATTATTCTCAGTCTTTGGCCAAATTTTGCAACAGTATTTGAAGTTTTAGTGTATCACAGTCTTCAGCACCGAGAAGAAATGTTACACAGATTGACAGGAAGCCACAAACAGCTGATAAACATGGTTGAAGCTTCACAATTGATGATCTTCTCATCTACTCATTCTTTCTTTAAAGATCTGCCAGGATGTTATTTTCTAGATACAGTAGTGACACAGAAATTATGCTCTTAGTGAATTATCTCAGGTGAGTTCTGCTGAGATCGTTATACTGAACGCATTGTTACATTGTTTCTTTCCAAGTCCAGGTTCTGGGGTTTCTGTAGAAAGAACATTATAGAAAAGGTACAGTGGAGCAATTGTCTGCATTGTTAGTTATTCCTGACACTGATTAATGAAGAGTTGTGATCAGCTGAGACTGTCTCAATTAACAAGGGCCATTCAAATACCTCCCCTTTTTTTGTGTGGATTTTAAAAATACTTACTGAACAATATGTTTGTTCCATTAAAATTTTTTGTTCCTTTAAAACAAAAAAGCTAAAATTAATGTACAAATTCAGTAAAATATTACGCTTCAATTTCAAGCAATACTTTATTTCTGTGGGGCTTGTCCTTAGTTCAGTTGTTTAGCATCACTACCGAATAATACATCAAATACATTTTCCTTAAAGCAAAGCTTAATGTGCTAGCAGGTGTCCTACTGCAGAACAGCCACTATCAGACTATTATAAGCAATAACTCTGCCATCCTCTAATAGTTCCCTGTTGATTTCTAATGCAGATTGTTTTGCCCCCACACTGTAATTGCCTTTGTCATATTCCAGAATGGGTCCTCCTTTACATATTATTAGCTAGTAGGGGAGGTTAGACTTTTGTAAGAGATAGAAACCTCTGAATATAGCCATTCTGGTCCTTTTAACCAGAATTACCAGTCAGGCAGGGCACATGTAAAAGTATTATGACACTTAGCACCTGCTTGGGAACGAGGTTTGAATCTGTGCAATTTAAATACACGTTTACATGAGATTTAATTTATCACAATTCCAGGGCTTCACAAATTATATATCCTGTATGATGCAAAGTTTAGGAGCCTGATTCTTCTCTCACCTTGGAGTCACAATAGTGTAACTATATTGATTTGAGAGGAATTACTCCTGATATACACCAGTCACTTACTGAAGTCTGGTCCCTTTTCTTTGCTAACAAGATGCATATCTAGAAAAACAGAGAACTCTGTAGTCTTAATTATAACACTTTTTCTCCCTTTCCTACACTTTTCTGTTATTATCTCTTGTTATGCCTAAACTTAGATGGTAAGCTATTTAGGGCTCCTGTCTTTTAATGTGCCATCAAGTGCCTATTGCACTTGAGGCACTAGGGGCGGTGGGGCGGGGGGGGATCTTTCAGAAACACTCAGCATTGGCTGAATTCTGTTCCCATTTAAATCAATAGTAAAATCCCATTGATTCACATAGCTCCAGAAATGTTAGCATTGCAGATCTGAGTATTTCCATAATATATGGAAGTATTTTGGATAACTAAGAAAAGGGGGAAAGTAAAAATACTATAATTATGCTGGTTTATACAGTAGTGTTAGCTCAAGAGAGAATTAAGATTTATTTCCATGTAATGTTCCAGTATCACTCTTCATGATTAGTAGTTATAGCTTGTTGTTTGAATATAATGATTTAATTGCAGATATGACATGATGACAGTGGATGTTTTCTGATGGCTGATAATTACAAGCATTATATCACTGCAGTATAGGAAACAAATATAAACATTCCCTTTAAAAATAAAGGGATGGATCCTCAGCTGGTTTAGATTGGTTTAGCTCCATTGGCTTCATTGACTGACTATGACTATTTACACCTACTGAGGAACTGGCCTGAAGAGAAGGCAGGACAGTAGTTGTAATGACCACTTGAGTGATGCAGCTAAGATATGAGCATGCCTTTCAAACCTTGTTTAAATTCTGCTTGACACTTGTGTGTTCTTCTTTGATTCTGAAAGTAACCTAAATATGTAACTGATCGAAGGGCACTTTAAATTAATTAATAAATTAATTAAATAAATAAAACGGACAGGTTAAAGCCCAAACTTGTGGTAACCTCCGTACAGCTAGTGGAAAATTGAACTTGTTTGAGTATTATTGAAAATGCTCTGCCACTGTTGGGAGAGGTAGAAACCTGGTTTAAAGAGAGGATATCCCAATAGAGGAGGTACAGAATTCTGTAGAACAGTTATTAAAAAAGTTAGGGCCAAGGTTTTTAAAAATGACTAGTGGTTTTGGAAAAAGAAAAGGAGTACTTGTGGCACCTTAGAGACTAACCAATTTATTAGAGCATAAGCTTTCGTGAGCTACAGCTCACTTCATCAGATGCATATCGTGGAAACTGCAGCAGACTTTATATATACAGAGAGAATATGAACCAATACCTCCTCCCACCCCACTGTCCTGCTGGTAATAGCTTATCTAAAGTGATCATCAGGTGGGCCATTTCCAGCACAAATCCAGGTTTTCTCACCCTCCACCCCCCCACACAAATTCACTCTCCTGCTGGTGATAGCCCATCCAAAGTGACAACTCTTTACACAATGTGCATGACAATCAAGTTGGGCTATTTCCTGCACAAATCCAGGTTTTCTCACATCCCCCCCACCCCCATACACACACAAACTCACTCTCCTGCTGGTAATAGCTCATCCAAACTGACCACTCTTCAAGTTTAAATCCAAGTTAAACCAGAACATCAAGGGGGGGGGGTAGGAAAAAACAAGAGGAAACAGGCTACCCTGCATAATGACTTAGCCACTCCAAGTCTCTATTTAAGCCTAAATTAATAGTATCCAATTTGCAAATGAATTCCAATTCAGCAGTTTCTCACTGGAGTCTGGATTTGAAGTTTTTTTGTTTTAAGATAGCGACCTTCATGTCTGTGATTGCGTGACCAGAGAGATTGAAGTGTTCTCCGACTGGTTTATGAATGTTATAATTCTTGACATCTGATTTGTGTCCATTTATTCTTTTACGTAGAGACTGTCCAGTTTGACCAATGTACATGGCAGAGGGGCATTGCTGGCACATGATGGCATATATCACATTGGTGGATGTGCAGGTGAACGAGCCTCTGATAGTGTGGCTGATGTTATTAGGCCCTGTGATGGTGTCCCCTGAATAGATATGTGGGCACAATTGGCAACGGGCTTTGTTGCAAGGATAAGTTCCTGGGTTAGTGGTTCTGTTGTGGGTATCTGATCTGAGAAACTTTCTGTTTTTCAGAAAGTGCTGAGTCAACCAGAATCACTAATCATTTTTAAAAATGTTGGCCAAAGAAACTGTTATTTGGCACAGATTGAGCAGATGAGTTCAATTATATCTGTACAATTATGAGAAGCATAGAGAGAAGATATAATAGTCATTGGAACTTCTATATGATTTGCCCCATGCTAATTTCCTCCTACTGTTACTCACACCTTCTTGTCAACTGTGTGAAATGGGTCACTCTCATTACCACTACAAAAGTTATTTTTCCTCCCTTGGTATTCTACTGTTAATTGAATTGTCTCCGTAGACTGACCTCACACTTGGTAAGGCAACTCCCATCTTTTCATGTATTTATACCTGCTCCTGTATTTTCCACTCCATGCATTTGATGAAGTAGGTTCTAGCCCATGAAAGCTTATGCCCAAATAAATTTGTTAGTCTCTAAGGTGTCACAAGGACTCCTCATCGTTTTTGTGGGATGATATTTCATGGGTTATTTGGTTAATTATTTTTGCCTAAGTGTCAGGCCAGTAACTAAATGCTGAATGCATTTTAATGTAGCAGCAGATTACAGTGTGTCAAGGATAACACCATTTTTGTTCCTTCTGGTAACATTCACTCATGAATATTAACATGTAATCTATGGATTGAATGTAATCTATGGATCTGATATTGCACAGGCTGGTATTTTCCAACAAGACTCACTGGAAACAATATTCAGGTAGCCTCAAATAAAACTGATACTAAAAGTGAAGTGGCTGATCTGTTTAGATGATCTAAATGCTATTTTCCAACTTTCTTAGAGCTGGTTCTGCAGTGCTGTCCTTCTCTTTGCTAATTGGTCTGACCATGGTTTTCTCTCACTGTTGGGGTAGCTCTGCAGTTTGACTGACCCAGGTGCTAATACTAACAGTTCTCTCCTCTCGGTAGGTTTATTCATCATCATCCAGGGTTTATTTTCTTGTACAATATCTCACATATAAAAATATATCAGACCCACCTGTATACTCTAGTTCCTGCACTCACTGATCTTGACCTCCTCTCTTTTAAAATATCTTAAGCTTTTGTGTAGTATTGTCAATGCTCCATCACTGATTCTCAGTCACTTTCAACTGTCAGACTCTGTCAAAGCCACGTACAGAGCCTGACCCCTTGTCCAGACTTTTTACTTTGAGTGTCAGGTGGTGTCAAGATAACCTGAGGTCACAACTTTGATGCTAGCAGTCTCCAGGAGGCAAAAATAAGAAGGTGGAGTGCCACCAGAGTCAGCATTCCATTAGAATGTGTTGGATGGCCAGATGTGAAGTTTACTAATCATTCCTGGACTCCATGCAGAATGGTACTTATTACTCTGGAGAGCCAGAGTTCTAGAGACTTTTTCTACTTAAAGTCAGAGATTAAGCAGGTGTGGCAATGGCATAATCAGTCTACAGGTAGTTGTGCAACAGGAGCAAATCCAAGGCTTAGGGTGTGGATGAGGGCAGCAGTATGAATCAAAGACATGGACAGAGGTGGGGGTTGAGCGTGAATCCAGGACTATGGTGGCGTATAAATGGACTGCATTTGGATGAATGTTACTGTCCTGAAATCTTATTCTGAAATCATTTTACAACCATCTTGAATGTATGGTATTCTCCTTATATTGTAGTTGTCCAGCTGTTCTGAGGAAACAAAGTGGAAAAAGTGGAGTTTCTCAGCTTGTAGATAGTGTACCAGATTCTGATTTCAGTTACATCTGTGTAAATCTGGAGTAACTTCATTTATGTCAATCAACTTGACAAATAAAACTAAGAGCAGAATTTGACTTGTATCTGTTTCAGTTCCCAACTGTAGATCTCACTTCTCTTCTGAGAGAAAGACATACATTATCTTTTCCACCTTTTATATTATTTCCACGTCCAGGTATGTATCAGTCACCATCTTTTATTAGTTATAAGTGTTATCATTCCTGGATGGTGGAATTAGTTCAATTTTTTCTAACTGAAGTGGTTCAATGCCTTAGCAATACTGAGAAAGCCTGGATTGTGTTGGGATAAAGCCCTTATTTAATACGAGTAACCAGCTTTTTAAAAAACTAACACAATAAATGGCCTGTAAGTTTAATCAATAATGCTGTTACTACAAATATCTGTCAAAATCTTTTAGCACTTTTTACTGTGCTTTCTGCATCTTCTAATATTCAAGCCACTTGCCTCAATATTCAGGTGCTAACATAGTTTCCAAACCATTTAAGCTTTACAATTTTCTTTAGAGACTGAGTCTATTATTTGACAAAACATTAGAATTACAGTTTACTTCTTCTTTTGCAAGATCTTACCTGCTTGTGTGGTAATTGTTTCAGCTTGTTCCTTTGATATGGTTGATCTTTGGTGTCTTTTGGGTATTTGAATGATTACGATAATATTATTTTGCCAAACAGGCCCAGCTGAAACAAAAACTTACATACTACCAGCAATGATTGATTCTGTTTAGTTTTTAGTAACACACATATATCGTATTTCATTATTATAATCCTTCTATCTTGCAAGGAGTAGCTCCATATTAAAAAGTTATAAAGGGAAGATGTTGAGGACAGACTCATTTCAGAAGAGAGTTAGAGCTAAAGATCGGCAAAATATATATATATATATATATATATATATATATATCAGTGTCAGTTTTCTGCTTTTGTTTGGTATTTCATTTGTATGGCATGTTGGGCAAGGTCTTTGGCTGTCTTGAGTCTTCTTTGCACAGCTCCTATGGTGAAAATCAGGATTAAAACCATCTAAACTGACTAGGGGTGGATTTCCACAGTGTCAAGGAACCCTCATAGGTATAAGGCTGGCACCAAAGGCTTCTGTGTAACTCTCTCCTGCCACCTGGCACTGGGGGTGTGTCTGAGAGTTGTGGGGTGGTTAAGGTATCCCTATACACCCAACAATTCCAAGGTGTTGAGACACGTTTTTTAGGTGATAGACTGTTCAACTTTGTGTCAGGGACCAGCCTGGTGGCAGCAGGATAGTCACAAGAATGTGTCTGTCTGAGAAGGTAGCTTATTGCCTCTTTAGCACCTCCCCTTCTGAACTGTGCTGAGTGCAGCTTAGATCTGGGCTGCCATATTTTGGCTGTCATCTGTCCCTTGTCTTCTGTGATTTGTTTCTCTTTTTCTTTTGCTTGTTTCTCTTTGCTTTCTGATTTGGATCTTTTTCTTACAGTATAAGGGCCAGATTGTGGCTTACACACCCACACAGGAGAACAATGAATACCTTATAACCCCCTGTGAGCGACCAAGACCTTGAGTGTGGGTATGCAGGAGCAGATACTGGGTGCCTGTTTGATCTTTCCACAAAGCAGATGGGTGGGGAGAGGACAGGGCCTTGGCTTGCATCTCACTACGCCTTAGCCAGTGCAGTTTAGCTGGAAGGTAGGGGTTGTAATTACTGTTGGTATAAGCCAGCATTCTTCCTCTGTCCCCTCACCAGAGTCAGGTGAAGCAGGAAGAAAATGGAGAGGTAATGCTTATATACCACCCCTTGCTCATAGCTGTACCCAAAGCCTCAATCTAGCTCTAAAGCAGTGGAAAAAATGTAAAATAGTATTATATCAGGTGAGGAATATAGTTTTATATTGTAGTCTCATTCCTTTTTCGTTTTGTTTTTCTTCACCCAATAAAATGTTTAATCAAAAATAATAAATTCTGAACTGGAAATGGAGAGGTCTATCCAAACCAATCAACCTGCATATTGTGAGTCAAAAGCCAGAGGAAGAGGATGAAAGCATTTGCCTCTCTTTGCAGTCTTTCTGAATATAAAATTCAAGCCAAATGTGATGTCTGGTCGTAGACTGGTAAACAAGATTATTTGGCTCTGTTGAGTAAATTCTCAAACTGTTTCACTGCCTTATTTTATTACATACAAACCCTGTAAACAAATAACAGAAGAATTCATGGAAACTGTATTGTCTAGGACCACTTTAAAATGTGCATGTGTATTTGTTGTTTATTTACCTACTCTGACTTTTTTGTATACCTGTTTTAGTCTTTTAATTTACAGTGCAACCTGATTAGCTTTGGATGCTGTTGGATATTTAACTGTCTCAGAAGACTCTATATTTTTAGACAAAACAGAAGCACAATGTATTGGTGAAGCCTCTATAACGTTGTCTTTTTCCAACTGTTATTTTCATGACATCGTTAAGACAAGGCACTGCAGTTAACGGAGCCAGTGTTCTCATTTAGCTTTTCTAGCCTGTGATTAAATGGGAGTTGCTGCTTGTTGTAATATGAGTTGGCTGACAGAAGCTAAATCTGTCACAGGTGCTACAATTGGTACATCAGGAAATTTGCTTTCCAAACACTAATTATTCCCATAGTATCGTACTTCACACAAAGCACAAATGACACAGTCAGCAAAATTTCCTCAGTTTTACCTTTGTGCTGTAAATTAGGGTTTGTCTCCTACCATTGTATAAAGTGTAGATGATGGAAATTCTAATGCAGGGAACCCTTTGATTTTATAAGGTTTTTTTGCTTTAATCTCCCAGTCCAATTGCAGAAGACTTAGTTTGTTCCAATAATCACTTCTGAATTTCAAATCTATGATTGTCTATGTATTCTGTAGGGAGATAGTAAGGCATGAATCTGATAGGGTAGCCTAGAGCTTAACACATAAAAATGAAAATATTTTATGCCAGGAAGGTCCAGGCCTAATCCAGAGATATATTTAAAAATTAATATGGGGAATTACCTTTATTTGGTGAGATCTTGTAGGATATACCTCTGACCTCAAGTACACATCATTTTTATATTTGGCAGCCTCTCCTTCTCAGAGGCTTGGGACTGAAGAGCTGTTATGGGCTACTCCTCATTCCTTTGGGAGAGTGGCTTTTCCTACTTTTTTGCCTTTTCATTACTGAAGGGGAAACATGGATAATCAACTGTGGCTGAAAAAACAGAAAACTTCAGTTTACAGCCCTATCAGATATTCTCAGATCACGTGCTCACAAACACATACTCTTCCACTATAGGCACCCCTTTTATGTGACGTGCACATTTTCTGTTGCTTCCCATGTGGAAAAGCTTTTTACGATATCATGCTAGAGCCTGAGTTAACAATATTATCTATTTCTGCATTTAATCATAAGGGAAAACACCTGTCCGCAAAACCCCACTAGATATGAGGAAATGGCTCTGATGGCCTATTTCTTGGTTAAATACTTTATAACAGATCTAGCTGTCATCAGAGTGTGTGGGTCCTTGACATTAGCCACAGAATGACCTGCTAAAATAAACAGTAGAGCTTTGTTTTAGACATTTGCCTCTTTCATTGCCATGAATTGCCTGGAAACAGATGCAGAGGCTATACAAGTGTTTAAAAAGTAAATAGGAAACACTAATCTTGATAAATTAGTTAGAAAAGGTAAAACTCTGAATGCTGTATGTAAACTTACTAGGGATTGTTGGTTTGTTTTTCCATTGGGATTTATTTAATCTTCTATTTTTAATATATTGTAAACAGTCTCCAGAAAATATTTATTGACTCCCTGAGGATGAACATATTGTATATTGCTAGATTTCCAACAAATGAAAACATTTATGTAATTTAACTGATACTAGCAGTGATTCACAGCTGTAATTATTTGGCCTGTATACAGTAACTTCTGATTTGTATTTTTGTTTTATTTTTTGTAGGACTATTTGACAATTCACAAGTATGGCAATGCAGCCAGAAATGATCTCTGGAATACCCTGTCAGAGGTAAAGTACTATATAGCCTAATACACTGAGAGAAAAGCAGGAAGCCATAGTGGTGTTTTTATGCCGAGGTTGGAAGAGAATAGTGCCTATTGAAATGCCTAAGCCCAAGAGCACATTTAAAAATAAATGCTAAGAAGTACCGTTTGGGTTCACAGAAAGCGTCAACATAAAAAAACATGTTTTCAGTTGTTTGTGTTATATCATTGACATCAAATAAAGGGAAGGCCTGCTCCCATTGACTTCAGTGGGAGCAGGATAAGGTCTGTAAGTAGGAAAGAGCAGGAAAATGCGGTGCTTTGGCATTTGTATTGAATAGGCTTTTGATAAGTAAATATTCCTGATTTGTCGGAAGGACAGACCTTGTAAAGGCTTAAAGCTGGGCATTGTATTTTCTGGTGTCAACTGTTATTATTTGATGTCCTTAGACCAGCTGCAGGTGGTTACAAGGGTACTGAAAGCCACCCTTGCTTATTCTGTGCAGTTTCTTACTTTTTCCTTTGCTTATGTTAAAGCCTTTGGGGCAAATTCTCAGTGATCAAAAGTGCATATTAGTCAAAGAACAGTAGAACTCACAGCAAACATACAGGCACAAGATTGTGACTGCATTCTGGGCCATAAGCAACTACTGTCACATTGGATATGTCAAACCTGTTAATGGTGGGAATTAAAATTCCATATTCCCCTACCTATCAGCATATCTGTTGTCATCCTCTACATTCTCAAGATGTCTCACATGCAGACGGAGTTCTAAGGGGTTCTTCCTGGGATTTGCTTGGATTCACTAGGGGTCACTCAGTCCCTGTTCCAGCATTGGCAGGAAGTTAGAGGCATTTCTTGGTTGCAGAGAGAGCTGTCTCTGTCCATCCTTCACTTGCTTGCAGTCTCTCTCCCCATGAGGTGTGAGTCTTCCATTTCTGTCGGGTTTATTGTATTCCAGCTGAAATTCCACCCGATTTAATTCCACCTATTTAAAATTGTATTTTTTCTAGAGTTTCTGTATTAAACTAGAATAAGGTATTCCTGTATTTGCTGCAAGATTTATACAGTTTGCAGGTTTCGGGAAGGTCTGCATGTGCACAACTTAGCGTTGGACATAAGAATCCAGATTTTCCAGTGAGTAGTGATTTTGGATGCCTAGCGTGAGACACCTTAAAGGGGTGTGATTTTCAGAGGACAGACGTTCAGCACTTTCTGAAATCAGACCTTTTTAAAGTATCTCAAGATGGGCACCCAAAATCAATAATCCCAAGAGAAAATATTCATCAGTGTTTCCAGCTCCTTTTTTAGCCTTTTCTGATCATGGAAATCATTTGCAAACGGCCATCCACAGTCTTTGTGAATGCTGGAAATGTGGGGAGGCAGGTCTCAAGCTCCACTCCTTTTAGGTATGGGTGGGATTTTCAGAAATGCTTCAATGACTTAGGGGTACAAATGAAAGTCATTGGAACTTGTGCTCCTAAGTCACTTAGGTGCTTTTGAATCTCCCACCCTGTCACTGTGTTTGCATTTTCTAGCTTGCCACGTGAGTATTTATTGCTTTCAGTTCTTAAAGCTGTTTTATTTTGATATGCAATATTAAATGTATCTAGAAAGAAGGCTCCTCCTTGATTGATTTTTTTAACCATTTATATCCTGTATTTAGGCGTGGAAAGCGCCTGTGCGTATAGATGCTTAATTGCTATTTAAACAGCTAGACAAATTAATGGTCCTCTGGTTTAAAAAGTAAATGGTATTATGTGTTAGATACTAGTATTGCAACAATATACTTAACCAAAACATTTTTTTTTTGTAAGGCTCTAAAAAAGGTTGGAAAATTTGTAAATATCCAAGAGGTAATGGATCAATGGACACTACAGATGGGTTACCCCATTATCACCGTCATGAGGAATGAAACTGCAGACAATATTGTATTAATCTCCCAAGAACACTTTATTTATGACATTGATGCTAAAACCACGGATCCTGACCTAGGAAACAACAGGTACGTGTATTTCTCAATAAATATTCCTACTAAAAGTTGTAGTTGTTTAGCTGCTTCATGCCAGTATTTTAAAGCAAAAGACCATGCCAGAATAACATATCTTTGTCTAGAATCAATGGCATGCTATGGCCCTAACTTTCTAATTTTATTAAAGATTATTCTCGTAAAAAGGATTAGAATTATATTAGCATAATAAACAACAAAAGAAAGCTTTTTATGTGCACATTTGCATTTTTAGTGCTCTCTCTGTTTTTTTTCAATCTAGGGTATGCATTTATTCCTTGGCCTCTTCTTTTGGTTTTTTGGCACTCAGCGAAATGCACCAGCATGTGGCTAGATCCTTCTGATGTTGCGTACTTCAAAGTGGCTTTCAAATATCAGCAGGAGTATTCTCTTATTTTGACAGAAAATGTTAATCATCAGTCTTACAACAACTTAAATCAGCTTGTACAGATGCTCCCAATAGTCTGGTCATGTGTCAAGGAAAGACTAGACAACTAAAGATGAACATCTTATATGTTACCCCCTGAAAAAGGAGAAGCCTTTGGAAGTGCTTAAAACACAGATACGGGCTATTTTTAAAAGAATACAGAGCGCACTGTCAGCATACTAGGTAAAGGGAAGGCATAGTTGACTGTAAGGGCTTGTATAGATGAACAGCTAGTGCACGGCAAGCTGGGGAGTAAATCTATAGTGCACTAGCCTGTTGCATCCTAATTATCTGTATGGACCCTGCTGCTGTTCACAAGTTCCCTAGTGTGCTTTGATTTACCGCTCTATGAAATGAGAGTAGGTCAGTGTGCACCAATGAACATTCACTGTGCAGCAGCAGGGTCCACATGGAAGTGCACGGCATACTAATGTACTGTGGATTTACACTCCGACTTTCCATGCACTAGTGCAGGGGTGGCCAACCTGTGGCTCCAGAGTCACATCCGGCTTTTCAGAAGTTAATATGCGGCTCCTTGTATAGGCATCGACTCTGGGGCTGGAGCTACAGGCACCAACTTTCCGCTGTGCTGGGGGGTGCTCGCTGCTCAACCCCTGGCTCTGCCACAGGCCCTGCCCCCACTCCACCCCTTCCCGCCCCGTCCCCTGAGCCCGCCATGCCCTCGCTCCTTCACCTCCCCCTCCGAGCCTCCTGCACACCACGGCACAGCTGATTGAGAGATGCAGGGAGGGAGGGGAAGGCGCTGATCGGCGGGGCTGCCAGTGGCTGAGAGGCGCTGGGAGCGGGGGCAGGGAGGGAGCTGATGGGGGGCCTGCTGATGTATTACTGTGGCTCTTTGGCAATATACATTGGTAAATTCTGGCTCCTTCTCAGTCTCAGGTTGGCCACCCCGCATTAGTGGGTTGTCTAGACAAGCCCAAAGTGACTTTTATGCCTCCCCTGATCTTGGATGCTGTCAGGAGCCAAACTAAACCTCAGGGCAAGTTAGAGCAGCCACATAGCTGCTGTAACTTACAATAGCTAGAACAGTCCCTTAGGGATAGGTCTTTCAGCTGGGATTGATAGAGCACTTAGCTCTCTGGCCCCACCTCCCGGTGGCATGCATCATAGTCACTTCCCACAATGTCTCCTCCCTGTCCCAAGCTAGCTCCATGACACTCCTTGCACTGTTAGTTCCTAAGGGGACTAAAGTTAAACTGACTATGCTGGTTTTATACCAGCCCAAAATTCCCTGACATTTCCCAATTAAGGCATCTTTAAGGTTGCTTTGCTGGGGCCAGGATCTGTCTGATCAGGTTGAAAGCAAACTCAAAACTATCTGCTAGGGTCGATGTCTAGAGGACTGCCATTTAGTCTAGAAGCTGCTGTCTTCACCTCCTCTGGTTGAATGTGCAAAGGTCACTCTCTGAATCTTGACTTGTCACAGAGAGGACAGTAGAAGTCATCAAAAGGTAAAACTAAGTGCAGATGTTCACGTGACATGTTTGGGTTTTATGGAACAATATTCCTGTAAGGGAGTTTGTTATTTTTTAATAACCACTATACCGTAAATTTAATCTCCATTGTTTCATGTGCCATGGATGTTGTGGAACTCATACCTAAGTATGGTACATAGTTAATTGCTGTTTCACTGGCTATATTGTTAGCTCCCTAGTGGGAGCTAAATTTAAGCATATGCTTAATACTTTGTTGACACAAACCCTATATTTGTTCAAGAACACGAAAGGTGAAAAAGTATATCGTGTGGATGGAAAGTGTCTATGCCTCACAGTTCAGTGTTACTCTTCCAAGAACAGTTTGGGCTGGTCGACATTAACTCTGTAAGTCAATCTAAGTTATGCTATTTCAGTGATGTAAATTAGGTTAACTTACAGTGGTGTCTACACCACACTCTCTCGTCGACATAGCTTCCAGCTCTCGGGGAGGTGGAGTGCAGATGTTGATGAGAAAGCACTCTCCCATGAATTTAGTGTGTCTTCACCAGACCTGCTAAATCGACAGCACTGCATCGATTGCTGCAGTGTCGAGTTAGCCAGTAGTGTAGACATGGCCTTTATCTATATATCATATTTATTTGTGTAGTGTTTTTTTGTGTCATGGAACACTATATATATTATAATGTATGTATGTATTTATACATGTATATGTGTTTGTGTGTGTGTATACACCCGCAGATAATGTGAGTGAATTTTATTATGCAGGAAAACAGTGTCTAATAGTGTTTAGATAACTTAAAACAAGTATAGTACTGAAAGCATTGAAAACTTCCGCATACATGTTTGTCAATGCATCTCAGTCTTAATTTGCAATAACTCTGCTACTCCAGTCTATGAGCAAAGGCTACCAGCCATGCAGTGATTTTGTGTGGATGTGGATAGCTGCGGGTTAAAATTAGACCATTACACTTACTTTCATTTGTGACCTAAATTCAGATTTGAACTCAAATTGCCGAAGGTGAAAGGCTAGTGCACTAACCCTCTTTACACTTCCTCGCCCCTCCCCTGAGAAAATAGGCTTTATGGTAAGTAGGTACTTAATGTTTGGATCCTCTTTTTTTATTTCTTCTTCTTTGCCCCCGTCTATTTTTTCCCTTTCCTCTGCTCCACCTTCTCATCCCTTATCCACAAATGGGGAAGAAACCCGTTGCAAAGTGAAAAATGTCATTGGTGGAAAATACCTAGGTCAATCAGTTTGATGGCAGAGCCACGTCCTGTCACTTTTCAGTTAAAATTATGTGCAAATCCTACTGACATGAAGTCTAAGTCACAAAGAAAACGGGCCCGTAACAATTAAGTGAAAGGGACACATACATGTTCTGTTAGTCTTTCAGACTCATCTTCTTCCGAACAATATTAGTCACATAGGTTGGTTATACATTAGTGTCTAGAGTTTTATATCACTGATCATTTAATTCATTGTAATGCTACACACTGACAGTCATGGCCTGATGGAAACAACATTTGTGTGTCTTTTACACATGTCCTTCTGTACCGGGGTGATCGTCTGAGCCATATATGACAATCTTCAAAAGTTTGAGAGCCAGGATGCTGAAGCCCTGACCCCCAGCAAGCATGCCCTGCTGATCTGAAACCCCAAGCCCCAGCAGATGCTCCCCGTGGGGCTGAAGCCCCAAGACCCCCCACCCCACTGGGCAGAAGCTAGAAGCGATATGCGGGGTCACTTGCCCCCAGATTTTTGCCAGGGTTTTTTGGCCCCACTGGGTCACATGGTGACCTCTTGGAGAGGTGGATTAACTACACCGATGGAAACCATTTCCATAGATGTAGGAAGCATCTGCACTCCAACAGCATAGCGGCAGTGCTGTAGCTGTGCCACTACGGCGGCTGTAGTTTAGACATGGCCTTAGAGTATTAGTCTTTGGGAATCCAGGTCTGGGGCTTTGATTCAGCATAGTGTAGAGGTAAGCACAGGTGGCGGTGGCTAGGGCTAGAGGGGACTCAGCCCCCCAACTCCACTTCTGGCGGGTGGCACCGGGGCAAAGAAGGGAACGGGACAATGTAGGGGGAGGGCCCAGCCTCTAGGCTGGATTCCCAGCAGATGGAGCTAGATTCCTCAGTCCTGGCAGAGAGCACTGGAAAGGGAGGGAATCCTGAGGTGGTGGGGGAGAGGAGCCTCAGGGTAGGGGGGGATGTCCTGAAGTGATTGTGGCAGGAAGGAGGGAGATCCTGAAGTGATTTAAGGGGAGGTCCTGGTGGAAGGAGGGTTGCTGAGGTGATTGGGGTAGGAAAGGAGAGTCCCAGAAGAAAGGGTGGATCCTGAGTGAGGCCCCACATTTGGTGGCACTGGAGGTAGAGTGGGTGAGACATTGCAAGGGAAGGCCCATCTGTGCATGGATGCACACGTCAGGTGATGCTGTGGCAGGTTCGAATTTGTGAGCATTAAGAGTCAACAGGCCACAGCAGGGAGCCAGCCCCAGCCACATTGGACAGGAGCCCCTCTGCAGGGTGAGTGCGGGCTGGACTCAGCTCACTCTCCCTCCCCCAAGAATTTTCAGCAGTTGCTTATGAAGATAAAGGCTAGCCACACTTCCCCAAAGCTTTGGTGCTTGTTTGGGGTTTGTTTTTGCTGTGGGTGGTGGTGTTTTGGTGTGGTTTGTGTTTCCCAGATTAACAGGATTTAGGTGGGAAGGCTATGACAGATACAGAGGCAGCAGTGGGAGTGACTCATGTAGTGGAAGACACAATGAAGATGACTGGATGTGGAAGCTGCGGTATGTACATGATCCTGGAGGGGGTACCTGAAAAGAGTTTCATCAGCATGAAGTGCCATCTGATAGAGCTGATGGAAGAAAAGATCCGAGGATTGGAGAGGCAGGTGCAGACTCTGGTTGACTTTAGAAGGGGGTTTGAGCAGATGATGGAGCAAAGACATGAGGAGGTGAAGGGAAAAGCTCAGACTTGCAGATGGAAGCAGGACTAAGGAATTCTGAGGGGAGACTGGGTGAGGAAAGTGGTCAGTGGAAGCATGTGACTAAAAGAACCAGGCAGAGGAAAAGACGGGCTAGTGAAGGAGAAATAGAGCTCAAGAACAGGTTTGCAGAGTTGGAAAATGAAGAAGGGGCTCAGCAGGTAGTCACTGAAGGTGGAAGGGCAAGGAAGAAGAGCAGAGCGGCTAGTCCTATAGGAAAAGGGGAAGAGTCAATGGAGACTACACCAAATATGAGCCTCAGGAGGATACAAGATGGGTTGAAGAGGATTACAAGGGAGAATAGGAATGGAAAGAACTTGCAGCCAGACAGAACAGGGGATACACTGGAGAATCGCACCATCACCAGGAAAAGGCAGGTATACGTGATCAGGGACGCCTTATTGAGAAGAATAGACAGGCCTGTAACCAGAGCTGATCCAGAGAATAGAAGGGTGTGCTGTCTTCCGGGTGCTAAGATACAGGATGTAGACCTGAGGTTGAAAAGGATCCTAAAGGGAGCGGGAAAGAATCCCGTAATTATCCTTCATGTGGGAACAAATGATACAGCTAGATTCTCACTGGAAAGTATTAAGGGAGACTATGCTAGGCTGGGGAAGACGCTTAAGGAAATCGAGGCTCAGGTAATCTTTAGTGGGATTCTGCCTGTTCCTAGAGAAGGGCAACAAAGGTGTGACAAGATTATGACTATCAACAGATGGCTTAGGCAATGGTGCTATAAGGAGGGCTTTGGGATGTATGGCCACTGGGAGGCATTCATGGACAGCAGACAGTTCTCTCGGGATGGACTTCATCTGAGTAGGGAAGGAAATAGACTTCTAGGATGGAGGCTGGCACAACTGATTAAGAGAGCTTTAAACTAGGAATTTGGGGGAGATGGTTGGGAGATATCCAGGTAATCTCCACGCCGGATTTTAGCATTGAGAGGGAAGAAAACGAAGTAAGAAAGGATACAGCCATGGGTAGGTAGAATGTATATAAGGAGGAAGGGCAGTGTGGATACCAGTCTAATAGGTTATACTGGCTGTAGAATAACCGTGCCTAATAGGGTACAGAATGTGAGCGAGGCCAAACAGCAAAAATTAAGGTGTTTGTACACCAATGCGAGGAGCCTACGTAACAAATTGGAGGAACTAGAGCTACTGGTGCAGGAAGTGAAACCAGATATTATAGGGATAACAGAAACATGGTGGAATAGTAGCCATGACTGGACTACAGGTATTGAAGGGTATGTGCTGTTTAGGAAAGACCGAAATAAAGGTAAAGGTGGTGGAGTAGCATTGCATATCGATGATGAGGTAGAATGTAAAGAAATAAGAAGTGACGGAATGGATAAGACAGAGTCCATCTGGGCAAAAATTACATTGGGGAAGAAAACTATTAGAGCCTCCCCTGTGATAGTGCTTGGGGTGTGCTATAGACCACCTGAATCTAATTTGGATATGGATAGAGCCCTTTTTAATGTTTTTAATGAAGTAAATACTAATGGAAGCTGCGTGATCATGGGAGACTTTAACTTCCCAGATATAGACTGGAGGACGAGTGCTAGTAATAATAATAGGGCTCAGATTTTCCTAGATGCGATAGCTGATGGATTCCTTCATCAAGTTGTTGCTGAACCGACTAGAGGGGATGCCATTTTAGATTTGGTTTTGGTGAGTAGTGAGGACCTCGTAGAAGAAATGGTTGTAAGGGACAATCTTGATTCAAGTGATCATGAGCTAATTCAGTTCAAACTGAACGGAAGGATTAACAAAAATAAATCTGCAACTAGGGGTTTTGATTTCAAAAGGGCTGACTTTCAAAAATTAAGGAAATTAGTTAGGGAAGTGGATTGGACTGAAGAATTTATGGATCTAAAAGTAGAGGAGGCCGAGGATTACTTTAAATCAAAGCTGCAGAAGCTATCGGAAGCTTGCATCCCAAGAAAGGGGAAGAAATTCATAGGCAGGAGTTGTAGACCAAGCTGGATGAGCAAGCATCTCAGAGAGGTGATTAAGAAAAAGCAGAAAGCATACAGAGAGTGGAAGATGGGAGGGATCAGCAAGGAAAGCTACCTTATTGAGGTCAGAACATGTAGGGATAAAGTGAGAAAGGTAAAAGTCAAGCAGAGTTGGACCTTGCAAAGGGAATTAAAACCAATAGTAAAAGGTTCTATAGCCATATAAATAAGAAGAAAACAAAGAAAGAAGAAGTGGGACCGCTAAACACTGAGGATGGAGTGGAGGTCAAGGATAATCGAGGCATGGCCCAATATCTAAACAAATACTTTGCCTCAGTCTTTAATAAGGCTAAAGAGGATCTTAGGGGTAATGGTAGCATGACAAATGGGAATGAGGGTATGGAGGTAGATATTACCGTATCTGAGGTAGAAGTGAAACTGGAACAGCTTAATGGGACTAAATCAGGAGGCCCAGATAATCTTCATACAAGAATATTAAAGGAATTGGCACCTGAAATTGCTAGCCCATTAGCAAGAATTTTTAATGAATCTGTAAACTCAGGGGTTGTACTGTATGATTGGAGAATTGCTAACATAGTTCCTATATTTAAGAAAGGAAAGAAATGTGATCCGGGTAACTACAGGCCTGTTAGTTTAACATCTGTAGTATGTAAGGTCTTGGAAAAAATTTTGAAGAAGAAAGTAGTTCAGGACATTGAAATCAATGGTAAATGGGACAAAATACAACATGGTTTTACAAAAGGTAGATCGTGCCAAACCAACCTGATCTCCTTCTTTGAGAAAGTAACAGATTTTTTAGACAAAGGAAACGCAGTGGATCTAATTTACCTAGATTTCAGTAAGGCGTTTGATACCGTACCACATGGGGAATTATTAGTTAAATTGGAAAAGATGGCGATCAATATGAAAATTGAAAGGTGGATAAGGAATTGGTTAAAGGGGAGACTACAACGGGTCCTACTGAAAGGTGAACTGTCAGGCTGGAGGGAGGTTATCAGTGGAGTTCCTCAAGGATCAGTTTTGGGACCAATCTTATTTAATCTTTTTATTACTGACCTCGGCACAAAAAGTGGGAGTGTGCTAATAAAGTTTGCAGATGATACAAAGCTGGGAGGTATTGCCAATTTAGAGAAGGACTGGGATATCATACAGGAGGATCTGGATGACCTTGTAAACTGGAGTAATAGTAATAGGATGAAATTTAATAGTGAAAAGTGCAAGTTATGCATTTAGGGATTAATAACAAGAATTTTAGTTATAAACTGGGGATACATCAATTAGAAGTAATGGAGGAGGAGAAGGACCTCGGAGTATTGGTTGATCATAGGATGACTATGAGCCGCCAACGTGATATCGCCGTGAAAAAAGCTAATGCGGTCTTGGGATGCATCAGGAGAGGTATTTCCAGTAGAGATAAGGAGGTTTTAGTACTGTTATACAAGGCACTGGTTAGACCTCACCTGGAATACTGTGTGTAGTTCTGGTCTCCCATGTTTAAGAAGGATGAATTCAAACTGGAACAGGTACAGAGAAGGGCTACTAGGATGATCCGAGGAATGGAAAACCTGTCTTATGAAAGGAGACTCAAGGAGCTTGGCTTGTTTAGCCTAACTAAAAGAAGGTTGAGGGGAGATACGATTGCTCTCTATAAATATATCAGAGGGATAAATACCGGAGAGGGAGAGGCAAATTATTTAAGCTCAGTACCAATGCGGACACAAGAACAAATGGATATAAACTGGTCATTGGGAAGTTTAGACTTGAAATTAGACAAAGGTTTCTAACCATCAGAGGAGTGAAGTTTTGGAATAGCCTTCCAGGGGAAGCAGTGGGGGCAAAAGATTTATCTGGCTTTAAGATTAAACTCGATAAGTTTATGGAGAAGATGGTATGATAGGATAACCTGATTTTGGTAATTAATTGATCTTTAAATATTCATGGTAAATAGGCCTAATGACCTGTGATGGGATGTTAGATAGGGTGGGATCTGAGTTACCCAGGAATGAATTTTCTGTAGTATCTGGTTGGTGAATCTTGCCCATATGCTCAGGGTTTAGCTGATCGCCATATTTGGGGTTGGGAAAGAATTTTCCTCCAGGGCAGATTGGAAGAGGCCCTGGAGGTTTTTCGCCTTCCTCTATAGCATGGGGCACAGGTCACTTGCTGGAGGATTCTCTGCTCCTTGAAGTCTTTTTAAACCACGATTTGAGGACTTCAATAGCTCAGACATAGGTGAGAGGTTTTTTGCAGGAGTGGGTGGGTGAGATTCTGTGGCCTGCGTTGTGCAGGAGGTCAGACTAGATGATCATAATGGTCCCTTCTGACCTTAGTATCTATGAATCTCTGGTTGGGGCCAGCTCTAGGTCCATTGACTCACCTTTGCTTTAAAAAGACTAATTTTAGAATAGGCCTGGCAGATGTATTTTGATAAATTAAAGAGAGAGCTGAAATATTTAAGAACCACAGTTTTGTAAAAATGTCTGTTCTAATCTCTGTGCCAAAGCACTTGTGTCATAATTAACTATTTAAGATCAGTATAAGACACCACACTTATTTTTTTTCTCTAAAAACATATGGAGGACAATACAAACCCACAAGGAGCATTTCCAAGGGACTAAATGCCAGAGTGAATACTCCTGATACCCCTGGAAGTGGCTTACTGTGAGTGCTGCCAAATCCAATACAGATGAACATTTTTAAATTTTTGTTGTAGATAAGAAGTAGAGTGTATATATTTGTTTTTCCTAGTCTAACACAAGACTCCACATGTATACTATAATTAGAAGGGGGTAAAAGCTGTGTTTTAAGGGCCAGATATTCAACATGTGACTTCTTTGTGTGCATACAACTTGACTTATGCAATTTTAAGGAATATCACTGTGTATAAACACTATAGAATTCACACAATCCTGTTTCTATGCACAAATGGACATTGATTTTACTGGACACCTAGCCCCAGAAGATATTTTATGTGGGAAATATTGAGAGAAAATGAGAAATTACAGACTCCTGCTCTGGGGATGCCATAGTATACAAAGCCCCAGTCAAAGTCCATTGAAGTCAATGGGAGTCTATTGATTTCAATGGGGTTTGGGTCAGACCCATAAGGATATGACAGATAATGTTCTAAGTTGAAGCTGTCCCAGGAAAAGTCCATAACTCCTGCTTTATGGTGCACAGGGCAAATTCTGCCCTTGAATAAGTACACAAAACTTCCATTGATTTGGGGTTATGTCTGCATATCTGAGGACAGAATATGTCCTGGCATTACAGGACTGTACAAAATGAGGAGATAATCCATATGACAGGGTTCAGTGGGTTTCCCTCATGAAAGAGAGAACCATAATTTCAAGGCACCGAAAAGACATCTAGCATCATCCATCACTACAGAAATGATTCACAGGTTTGACAAAAAAATATGAAAAATAATCTGCTGTCTAGAAAATGAGCTAATCAATTCTGATGAAATCTATAAACCATTTGGGTTCTATACTGAAGGGGAGGCACAAACATGAAGCTCTCAGATATGGAGAGGTTTTTTTCTTTTGAAAATACACAGAATTCTTCTCTTTAAAAACAGAGAAATAACTTCTTTACATTTAAAAAAATATTTGCTACTTTCTGACTGAGATGGAGAGCCAGGAACTATTCAGGCACGGTTCATGTCCTCGTGGGAGTTCCTGCTGTCCCTGTGAAATGTACAGTGTTTTCTGCAGCATGGCAGTTTTTATAGTTCATATTTATTGTTTCATCGTACATTATGGGAAGGGGATATGCTTCTAACCTCCTCAAAAGAATATAGAAGGCTCCAAACATAGTAAAACCACCATGGTTCCCCTGGCTGTGGGGAAGGATCCATATCACATAGGGGGACTCTACACTCCATATATGCTGAAGAGTTTGGCTCCAGGGTGTCTCTCTCTGTGGGGATGCTGCGGGAAGGTTAGTGGCCTGGGCTGGTTAGGGAGGCAACCAACAGACCCAATGCTGTGCAGATTCACAGGTCTAACGCCACATAGGCCCTATGTGGACTCTATGTGGACCCTAGAGAGTGGCTCAGTAGCCACTCCACTTCAAGCTGTATGGTTGATTGCAGGATTTATTTCCCACTGAACCTTCTCTTAACACCCTGCACAAAACTCATTTATTGAAGCCTTGGAAGAAAGGGGCAGTGCTTGCCCCTTTAGTAATGAGAAGTGAGATAATAAAAACATTGCCAGGTGTATCCCCATTTGTTATTTATACGACACTTTGGGTGTATATACACACAAATACAGTTTTCCTTTACTAAATTGTTTGCCGGTTATAGACAACAACTGCTCCACTTCTAGAATAGAGGTTTAACTCACACACTTTCCCATCTCTTTTGAGAGGAGCTCAAAAGATTATTTTCTTATTATGTCTTTCACCTTTATATTATCTGATATATTAAGCGTAGGTTATAACTGATATTGCAAATAACTGTCTTGTCACCGACGGGCCCGATTCTGCCACTCTTGCTCACATTGATTACTCCCATGGGCATTCAGCATGAATAAGAGTGGCAGAATTTAACTCTGAAGTAGTGGGATGTTATTGAATTCTGTATGGTATGCAAGAAATGAACAACATGGGATAAAAAAATCAAAACAATTGCATATATATACAAGTATCAGAAAAAGGTTAAAACTAGGGCTCTATCCTGGCTGCTCCAGCTGAAATGGAAGATGCAGGGAGCCCCTTCCCACCACTTGTACACTCGTGTTCGTTAGGGGACAAATATAATGCCAGTGGTTGTGCTCTTCCTGAGCATGGAGGCAATCCATACCCCAGCTGCTTGTCAGGAGCCAGCACTGTGGGGACTGCATGCTACATATCTAACTAATAGATACAAGAGCTGCTTATAATAGTGTTCCCTCTTAGGCCCATGCAGGCAGAAAGCCTTTGGCCACTGCCACTAATTTGCCCTGTGCACACTTTGCCCAATATATCGCTTTGCCTCTAAAAGGCACAGAAGTCTCCTCAGCATTTTGTTTCACTTTTATTTGTAGAAGTTCCTTTTTACATGTTACATTATGGAATCAGAATATAAAATGCCCTTACAATCTGCTAATGTGTACTCCTGCATTGATGTCACTTTTCAGCGTGATTGCTGCTGTGAGCAATGGTGTCAGAAATGCCAGTTTTAATTTAACCTGTGATTTCCAAATGCATTTCACAGTTTATACTTGGATTGCTTCCCACCATAGAAACTTTCAGCATACTCTGATGTGCAGGGGTCTGCAACTATTAATGTTGTAGTGTGCCAAATACTAAAGTGAATAAAATTGGTATATTGTGTTATGGCTTTCTACACAGTGACAGCAGTCCCATACACTTAGAGAAGTTGGGCTGACAATGAAAAGCTTCTACTCTTTTTTTAATTATTGCTGTGGCTATGTTGCTTTCCACATGTTTTCATGTACTAATTCTCAGGAATTATTGGGCACAACTAAGTTAATTAACCCACATATTCCTGATTTAAAAAAAAATCATGGCGGGAGAAGGTGGTGTCCTTGTGTGTGCAGAGATATGTTATAATTTGAAATAGGGTAAGTATGGAGTCAGGTGGCTAGTTCATTAGGTGGAGCAGGACAGTGAGGGAGGAGGAATTGGGAAGGGTGGGTAGCTGTTTTGGGGAATGGGGATAGGTCTTGGAAGCTGGTGTAGAGCATTATAGATGTGGGAGCCAGATAGTGGGACTCAGTCAGGAGATGAATGGTGTGGCTGGCACTGCTGCAGTGACTGTTGTCTGAATGGAGGTGCTGCTTTCTGTAATCAAAGGATGGTTCAGTGGTCCAGAAAAGAATGGAAATCCTTTGATATGTCACTAATCCCTTCCACTTCGAGGATGCTTGTCTTCCATTGAATGATAGCCAGTAATCGCTGGTGGATCTGCAGGTGGCTAATGAGATTGATCCAGGATCCATAGATCTTGACATTGTTGGGGCAGACTTTTCCCAGCAGAAGGGGCAGATCATGTTAAGTTGGGCTGTGGCGCGTTCTTTCCTCCTTTCCCGTTTTTCTGTTTCCTTTTGTCTTAGTTGCATCTCAGAATACTGAGATCATTGCCACTAGGTCCTTCTCCATTTTGGTCAATCGAGGGCTTGGGTTTCCCATGATTTTATGTCAATATTGCACTTCTTCATATTGGCTTTAAGGGTGTCTTTGAAGCACATTTTTAGCCCACTCCTTGTCTGTTGACCATGGCACAGTTGTGAGAACATTACCTGCTTTGGGAGTCAATTGTCTGGCATTCGAAGAAAATGGCCAGTCCAACAGAGTTGGTGATGGATGAGCATAGCTTCAGTGCTGGAGTTTTAGCTTGGGACAGAACACTGATGTTGGTGCGTTGGTCATCCCCCTCGATTCAGATGATCTTGCGGAGGCACTGTTGATGGTATCATTCATAAACTTTGAGTATCTACCATACGTGACCCAGGTTTTGGCACCACACAGAACAGCAGAGATAACAACAGCCTGGTGCACAAGAAGCTAGGTTTGATTCTTGATGTCACAGTCTTCGAAGACACATTTTCTCAGTCCAAAAACTGTGCTGGTGCATTGGAGGCAGTGTTGAACTTCCTTGTCAATGTCAGCTCTCTGCGACAGATAGCTGCTGAGGTAAATCTCTTGTGCTTGGGGGTTGCACGTTGCCCTGAAAAGCCATTTATTCTGGAGCTCAAAGCTGGGGCCTACTGTTTTCATCATTGAGATTCACCTTCCTCCCCACTGGAGACAGCTGTCTGCTCCCATGCCTTGCTCAGGATCTGGACCTCCCATTGTTCTAGCACAAAATCCTCATCTCCTGATAACCACTTGAGATTTACACCTCTGTGGGCCTCTGAGCTAGCAGGTTGCGAGATTGATGTTCCTGGCAGACAGGAGGGGCCTTCCCTACTGTCTTCTGTCCCTCATCATGGCCCATGAACCCTCTCATTTCCAGGACTAGGCTCGTTTCCACTAGGGGGACTCCAGTTCATCATTTCAGCACCTCCCCAAAATATTTCCAGTCCATCCTAATAACATAAGGTAGGTGAGGGTGGCTGATAGCCCCACCCAGCAGGTGCAGTGTGGTTCCCTACCATCAGCTGCACTTCCGTCGTGGGGTAAGGTTGTACAACCTTATGTATGCCCTGGAGGTAGAGGGGAGTGCCCGACATGTTGGGAGACTCTACTGTGTTTTCTGGTATGATTGGCTGCATCTGAAGTCTACCATGCCTATGTCCTCCAATACACTGACTCATACTGAGATAAGCATCTTGGCCGGGCTCCATCTGTGAGCCCTGGAGCAGGCCTTCCATGCCTGTCCATAGCTGCGGTCCATAAGGATCATCCCTGCCTAAAATGTCCTTTATGTCCACACTCAAAACAGTTCCCCTCGGTTTGTGGTTGGCTGTCCCTCCTCTGGGGCTGTGGGGGTTCCTAGTGGGCATACCCCATTTCTTGGGAGTCCTGGCTCCCAAACAAGGGTGACTTGTAGAAGAGCAGCTGGTTTGTGAACCCTGGGCCTCCCCTCCTAGCCTGACCTCTGCTAGGGGTTGGTGTCCGGAGTTCGGGTGCCCCAGGCCTAGCTGTCAGAGAGCTGGACTCTCAGCTTCCATATAATTCTCCATCAGGGTTATGGCCCCCACCAGTGTCACTAGTCTATGGTGCTTCACCCATTTTCTCCTGCCATATGGGAGAACCTGGACAAACTGCTCCAGCACAATAGCTTCTGCTACTTGTACTCTGGTCTACTTCTCAGGGTCCAGTCAGCACCAACACAGGTGTTGTGCCACCAGGCTGGGTTCCCAGCGGGTACATTTTCTTCCTGAATTGTTCATGGAATGTCTCAGGGTTGATATCCATGTAGTCCAGAATGGTTGCTTTTACCTTACTGTACTCTAACACCTCTATGGGATCTAGGCCCCTGTAGGCTGCTTGGGTGAGTCCTTTCGAATATGGGGCAATGAGGGTACCCCGTGTTCTTGCAGCCAGCATGCTGCGGTGGCCGCCCACTCGAAGGTGACCAAGAAGGCTTCTTGGTTGTCTCTGGGACCCATTTTCACAAGCCTGATGGGCAGCCCAGTGCAGGGAACATCACCTGAGGGTCTTGTGCCATCGCATTAGATGCCCTCTTGGGCCTCCAGAGTGTTGCTAATGTTAGAATATTAGGCATGCCTTTTGCTTCTGATGCTTTGCCGCCAGCTCACAGCTGCTGTAGTTGGGCCACTTGCTGTTGCTGCAGGGCAGCTATCTGTTGCCATAGCTGACCCTGTTGCTGCTGTTGCTGAGCTACCTGCCGCTGTTGGCTCTCTACCATCCATTTAAGGAGCTATTCTGCATCCATGATCTCCTTTGGGCTGGTTTTGTTGGTAGATCTGCTGTCCTTCTATCGGGACTGGGTTGATGCCCTTATTCACCACCGGTTATCAGGGGAGTTGGTGTCTGAGCCCAGCAATATCACCTAGCTGCAAGAATCTGTGGCAATATAGCCCGGAAGCAAGAGTCTACAGCTGGCGGTCGGGGAACCTGGGCCCTCCCTGCTCCACCAGATTCCAACCCACGGCCCTGTGGCTGACCGGTCAGATATGTGGCCTGGGGAGTGGATGCTACCAAGCCTGCTCCCTGGGCCACTCCCTCCCGTGGCCTCTGCCCCCTCCAAAGCCACAACAAGCATTGGCTCTGAACTTATTGGGGGTTCTTACTTGCAGTGATCTGCAGGCTTCTCTTTCACCTCTGTTCCTGGTCTCCATGGGGGCCTTCGGTGGACCTGCAGTAGGGTCAGGTCCAGAGGGTGTGGAGCTCCTCAAGCCTCCCTGAAGCAGCCACCTGTGGGGCTACTCCCTTGATCTGTCCAATCTGACTGAGCTGGGCAGCATCCTTTTGAACCCTGCCCCCATTGTGAGCATGCCCAGCAGCTGCAGCTGGGTGGGGCCTTCTGGGTCCAAAGCTGCTCATTAACACTTGATTCCCTGGTGTGGGACTTCTACATCCCATCACAGGGACAAGGAAGTATTCAGATAATATGGAAGTTCAGATAATAGAGTAGACACCCCTGGCCAGACTCCAAATAAAATCCACATCCCCCATGCTATTTGGATAATCAGGAGTATACTTCAAGGAGATGATGTAAAGCTTAGATAATTAGGATCTTAAAATCCTTGACAAAGATGTATAAATATTATTATCTCCGTTGAACAGTATCTGAAACACAGAGAGATGAAAACTGACATTCTCAGCAGTGGCATTTGATTTTGGATGCCACTATTTCAGCAATCCCAATTTGGGACAGCATGAGCTTGACGTCCCCAGGTGCCAGGCAGCCATAGCTTCATTTGAGGTCATGTGGAGCTGTAGATGCACAATTCCTCAATCAACCTGGGGGCATCTCACATTGGAGCCCCAACATTGAGAACCCCAAATCAGTCACCATTCTTGAAAATTTGGAAGCTGGCGATTTTCCCAGGTTCACACAATGAGTTGGCAGCAGAGTTGGCAGCAGTCCAGTTCTTCCCCTCCAATCCATTCCTCTAACTACTATTACCTCCTTTTCCTACTAGTATGCTTGCATTTTATGTGTTCATTTATAATTTCTAATCCTTTTCAAAATACCGTTAAACTTAAGTTCAGTAATTTCCTATGGGAGAGAATACCACAGATTTCTACCTACTGCCCGTCTATTTAATTGTCCCCTTATTCTTCTGTTGTTAGGCTAGAGGAAAAAATGACTGAGTTTTCATAGACCATTTAAGTTTTTGTATACCTCTGTCATGTCATCTCGTACTTCCCTTCTCTCAAATTTAAGTAATCAAAGATTTTAAATCTTTCTTATATCTAAGTCCCTCCAACGTCTTGTCACTTTAGTTGTTCTTTTTAGATCTTTTGAAGTTCAGGAATGTCCTTTTTAAAGAAGTCAACCAACAATGAAAGCAGTACATTAGGTGCAGATCATTGATTTACTTGAGGCAATTGTATTAATTACAATGCTCTCGTAAATGCAATCTAGAATCCTAGGCCCCTGAATATTGAGCAGTCATATTCATTGAACTGTATATTATCATTAGGGATGAGCGAATTTGTTTAACTAATTCTTAACCCATTCAAACTTTCAAGACTTTGAAAGCTGTGGCGATCTGTTAAGGGGTCAGAGAGGTACAGAGAGAAAAAAATCCAGTGAAAATTAAAGTACATAATAAAATAGCATCCAGAGCAAAAAACAAATCCAAAATGATTAGGCTTGGCAGAATTCAATTTTCATTGTTTTGTAATTTTTATGGATAATTTTTATGTTTATTTTTAAGCATTTTTCAGATTTTTATCAATTTAAATGTTCAGTTATGCAAAATTATGGGTTTTAAGCATTTTCTTCAATTTTTATCCATTTCAAATTTTCACAGTTGCATAAAATTATGGAAGGAGAATGAGACAATGCAAGGGGGTCAGACAGTAATTATTTAATGACAGTAGACATTGACATGCAAAAAGTTAAAGCTTTGTAACCATTAGAACATAAATTGTCAACATCACATATAAAAATATACAAAGTAAATATCCTTAAATCAAAGACTAATAAGTTTTCAAGCAGCATTTTTCTTTGTAAACTTTGCCTTTGTAAACTTGATTAGTATTGTTGGAAATATTTTTTCACTGGTTTGTGTGTTTATGGTGAAGTTGACTCTTACCAACATTTACCAACAAAAATTAATCTTTCCAACCTAAAAATGACACTGGGAAAAATAAACGGAGAGGGGAGAAATGTGAATGGAAAAATATAGTATACATGTGTGAAATCCTCGTATTGAAGTCAATGGGAAAATAAATCTTGTAAAAATGAGTTTAAATTGCAGGGAAAAAGGTTAATTAATGTAAAGAAGTGGTTCAAGAGGAGTGCAAAATATGAAACTCCAAGAATCTTGCCTCTTCTTTATAATGACCCTGAGATTTTTGTTATGTCAGCAAAAAAACTACTGTCCCTTTTTTAGCTTTTCTAAAGAAACCAGCCAACTATTCTGTTGGAAATCCAACATCACTATAGCATTACTGTTCATCACAGATAGGAAATATGAAGCATCATGTTTGCGAGATAGTTTATAATCTCTGAATTTTTCCATAGAGGGATCTCAGTTAGTTATTTGGTATAAGTTAAGGCATAAGAAAGTATTCATCACAAATATGATTTTTTCTGAGTGAGATAAAGTACAGTAATGTAGGATATGTAATTATAGTATAATGCTCAAGACAAATCTATACAATCCAAACAAAGCATAATTAGCTAGCTTCTAGTATTACATGCATCTCAACAGTTACTAAATTGTATTACTACATCAAACAAGTCTGAATTATTCTGAAAATTGAATGTAGATACTACTGTGCTTCTGTATTTTGCGTTGAAGTGGTGCCACCAAAACCAAAGCAGCAGTACATTCCCTTTAATTGTGAATTTAACTACAACTTGAATTTAACTACTTCCAAGAATAATGTCCTAGTGTACCAATAATGCATTTATTTGCATTAACACTCAATAGCGTTCCCATTTTTCAAACATCTCTTCAAGATATTCATGAATGTGCGACATTATGCACTTTACAGTTCCATCACGTGTTTCCCACATCCAGTCCAATTTCAAATTTATCTCTACCTCATCCTCACAGGTGATTCCTTTAAGTTCCTCTCATAGCCCTGAGGATCCTCACACTTTACTGATCTACTCTGAAGATAACCATCTTTTTACCCAAGAGTGCCTACGTGTTTGTCCCGTGTAAGCTTTTCAGCATCATGTGTGAGTTGAATAGCTTGATAGCTATAATGCTCCATTTCCCCCAGATCTGAATATGCTGCCTTAACAGCTGTCCTATCCCTACAGGCATATGGTTGAGGGTGGACAAATCACCTGGCTTCTTTTAAGTCCTTCCAGACTAGTCTCTTGGTCTTCAAGGACAGGTTCCAGTTTTTCACTGAAATTGGTAGTTGAGAGCCAGTCAGAGCAGTATTCCTTTTTGCACCAGATACACATATAAGGCATAAAGAGTATTTTGGTGCTGCTCCAATCACAACAAAAACTTGGTGGGCACTTCCTCATCCAAACAAATGAGGAAAATAAGAGAGAAGCTTCCATCTCCTCTCACCCTTTCAACCCTCAAAAAATTAGGTAAAATAGAAGAAGAGGGGAATTCACCAGAGTCCTACTACTATACAGGTGAAGGCAAACAGCTGGAAGACACAGTGTGTGTCCCTCAGAGAAGGTGTTGATGAGAAACCATGAGAGAAGAAACCACATATGACTGCCATACATGGGCAGTAGTGGAAGAGCTGGCCCAGGTTTATAGCACAGTAAAGGGGGGAAAAGTTGGAATGAGGAAGCAGCCAAGCATGTAGGACAATTAAGGGGTAATAGTACATATAGAATGGCACAAGCTGGAGATCAGAGAAGGTAGTTTACTGGACTTTTACTCATTAACATCTGCACTGTTCAGATCCTCCGGAGAAACCTGTGGTCTACTGGGATAGTGACTCTCAACCCTTCCAGACTACTGTACCCCTTTTAGGAGTCTGATTTGTCTTCCGTACCCCCAAATTTCACCTCACTTGAAACCTACTTGTTTACAAAAACACACATAAAATACAAAAGTTTCACAGCACACTATTACTGAAAAATTGCTTACTTTCTATTTTTACCATATAATTATAAAATAAATCAATTGGAATATAAATCTTATACGTACATTTTAATGTATAGTATATAGACAAGTCATTGTCAGTATGAAATTTTAGTTTATACTGACTTCGCCAGTGCTTTTTATGGAGCCTGTTGTAAAACTAGGCAAATATCTAGAGGAGTTGATGTACCCCTTGGAAGACCTCTGTGTACCCTCCGGGTTCTCTGGTTGAGAACCACTGTACTGGGAAACAAATCCTCAAGGAGAAGGGATTTGGAGGGCCTGTGAAGTAGGCAGGTGTGACAGGTCTAAATCCCATGCATGCCCTCTGAGGATCTGTACAAAAGGGAGCCTTCCCATCTAGATCCACAGATATAAGATTCATTCTGCAAGGATTGCTGTGCCTGTGTACCACTCTTCTGGCCCACATCCTCACAGCCTGAATCCCCTCTCAGGAGTTCTGCTGCTTTTGCCTTTGCCTCAATTAGGAGCCACAGAGGAGACGTCTCCTCACACATCAACTTGGCTATTTATGGGTTGATGAGAGAAGAAACAGGGAGTCCAGCAGAGTCCCTGCTTTTTCTCCCCTTCCTGCCCTCAAAACTTTGTGGAGCCCCAGCTGAGTGTCTGCCGTGACAAGTAAAGGAGAGGACTGGTGCTGTACAAAAGGAATGACCCTTTTCCTGAAGAGGTTTTCTGTAGAAAGTGCTCTCTGGCCCCATGTATTTGAATGGTACTCATTAATTTTAAGTGTTATAATAGGACTCGGGCATAAGACTATCTGCTGTGTGGCCTCATCAACAAGAAAATATTTTTTGACATAAAAATTTAAATAAACCTCTAAAATAGCTATATTATTAAATGTTTTGCTGAGATTTTTTGTACTTTGCTGTTATCCAAACATTTGAATAAAAGCATAACATTTACTTGAATAAAACAACACAGGCTATTCAATCTATTTATATACAAAAAGTATAAAGTGGTTAATATCTATTACATGACATTTCCTCTCAAAATATTGAGAATAATTTTTTAAAATGGCAACCAAATGAGTATGTGACAGTCTTTTTTTCTTTTTCTGTTTTACATTTATTATTGTCACTGGGTCTTGACATTGAGCGAGCTATTACAAGAACAATATTTATATAATATATTTCACTTTTCATAGAATCATAGGATCATAGACTATCAGGGTTGGAAGGGACCTCAGGAGGTCATCTAGTCCAATGCCCTGCTCAAAGCAGGACCAATCCCCAACTAAATCATCCTTTCTCATATGTCAGTGGATCTGGCCTCTCAGATAGCTTTGTTGCTTTTCTCTGAATTCTCTCCAGGTTTTCAATGTCTTTTTCATACTGCGGTATCCAGAACTGAGTCTATTTCTAAAGCTCTGGTATTTCCCAGAGTAATTTAAGGCCAGGTTTTAATATCCTTACTCATACTGACTAGCACCTTATTCCATGAGTTTTCTCATTAATTTCAATGGGACCACTCACAGAGTAGGTTTGTATTCAAAATGAGTAAGGATATCAGAATCTGGCTGCTAGACAGGGGCTATCATTTCCCTGCTATGTGGCATGATGCCATTACCTGCACAGCCCAAAATCATGCTGGCTTGTTTTTTGTTTTGGCTTGTTTTTTTGCTGCCACAATACACTGTGTGTTCATATCTAGTTTGCCTTCCAGTGTCACTCACAGCTCTTCCAACATTGCTGCTTTCCAAGTATCTTCCTCCATCGAATAGCTGTGTTTTGGAGTATTATTGTCCCAGATGTACTTCCCTATTTGGATTTGGATAATTTGGATGCTGCAAACACTTACGTATGTGAGAAATCAAGTGTGTAAAGCTACTCATGTGCATTAGTATTTGCTGAATCAGGCATTTGGATTGTAATAAGCGAAGGAATCAAATAATCCATGTAACATTGATGCCATCTGAAAATAGTGGGGGGGGGGGGAGACAGAAGTAACTTAGGACTTGTCTACACAGTGGGGTAATGTATCCTTGGGGATGTGATTTTTGCAGAGTACTAACATGTTGTGCATTAATTGGTCTGTGTAGACATTGCTGATGCTCACTAAAGGTTCCCTCGTGCAGAGGTTCTCAACCTTTTTCTTTCTGAGGTCCCCCCCATGCTATAAAAACTCCCCTGCCCGTCAGTACCATAACAGCTGTTTTTCTGCATGTAAAAGCCAGGGCCGGTGCTCGGTGGTAGAAAGCAATCTCCATCCTTAGAGGTTTTTAAGGCCTGGTTTCACAAAGCCCTGGCTGGGATGATTTAGTTGGGGTTGGTCCTGCTTTGAGCAAGGGGTTGGACTAGATGACCTCCTGAGAGCTCTTCCAACACTAATCTTTTATGATTCTATGATTCAAAAATCCCAGGGCCCCACACCAAAGGGGGCTACACAAAACTCAGACTTTGGCTTCAGCCCCAGGTGGCAGGGCTTGGGGCTCCAGGCTTGAGCCCCACACAGCAGGGCTTCGGCTTTCTACCCTGGGCCCCAGCGAGTCTTAACACTGGCCCTTCTTGGCAGACCCCATGAAACCTGCTTGTATCCTGCCAGGGGGCCCCAGACTCCTGGTTGAGAACTGCTGCCCTCGTACACTTTAACATAGTAACGTTTCAAACAGCAGTATGTTACAGCACACCAGCAGGGTCTGCACAGACCAATTAATGCTCAACACATTAATGCACTTTAAAAATCAGACCCTCATGATGCACATTACCCCACCATGTAGAGAAGCCCTTAGATTCCTTTTTAGGAGTCCACCATTTCTCTCTGAATACGTACTGAGGAAATTCAGTGCTATGCACTCCATGATGTGTGTAACTTTCAGCACAGTATGCCAGATGTATTCCCTGGTGGACCATTAGTCATTTGCAAGCATGTCTATTGCTGTTGTGACATTTAAGTATTGCATATAGTTAAGTGGGGCAAACTTCTGAATGAGAGAATCTCAGGGGAGTGATAGTTGCGGTTTAAAACTTTTAAACACCAAATAATTTTGAAATGACAAATACTGGTGGTCATGGAGCTGATTTGGACATTAAGTACTTGTCCACAGACATTTGCATCAGTTTAACTAAATTGATTTAAAAATCACACCTGGAAGGAGGCTCTGTAGGGGAAACATTTATAACTCTCCCAAGCTGGGGGAAGGATTTTGTGTTTGAGGTGGTTGTGGGGAGTTGAAAGTAGAGGTAATAATGGCATCCTAAAGGATCCTTTCCATATCCTGAGAAAAGACATATAGTGTGCAGTAATTTCTCTTTAGGGTAAAATGTTATGAAGATCTTAGATGAATTACTGACATTTATTCAATGAATGACGTGGTTGTGCACCATGAAGATGCTGAGGTTTGATTCTCCCTTACACCTGTGCCAGCTGCATTTGTCCAAATCTGAATGGTAATTTGCCCAGGTGTAAATGACAACAGGAGGGGCAAGTCAGTAGAGGAATAGGCCCATTAACTTTACATAATCATACTAGTCATAATCTACTAGTAATGAAAGCCTGATATAACACGTTAAGAAGTTAATGCTAAAAGAATGGCAGTGCTTTTAGGTTGCTTTTAAACTTAGCAGACCATCTAAACCAAAGAATGTTTTCCCCTTGGGTTTCTCTTTTTCAGGAATGAATGAATGGTGGTCATCTTTTTATGGATGTCATTCTTTCTTCTTTTATAAAAACCTTGTACTAGAAACCTTGTGGAAAAAAATCTCTTGTGTTGTAGCTTGTGAAAAATCTAATTCAGTATTTTTTTTAAGATGAATGACTTTTTCGTTGGTTTGTTACCACTATTATATTCATCTTAAAATCAAAGTAACTTATTAGAATCAAAATCTTTACTGCTACTGAAATTGTGTTGTGATTTCTTTGATGTGATCCCTGATTGCTGTGAGTGAGAAGACTTGGTTCAGTATTTTTGTTCTTAGATCCCCTCCTTTGTCTTGCAGCTACTTGTGGCAGATTCCACTAACAATTGCAGTAGGAAATACGAGCCACATCTCTTCAGAGGCAATTATATGGGTGTCTAACAAATCAGGTAAAAATAAACTTTCCTCACAGTGGAATCTTGTAAAGCATACATGTGTTTTCCTGAACTGTGTCTCAGAATTGATCGTAGGTAATTGTTTAGTTGCTGTGCACCCAATTTCAGCTGCTTGAAAATGAACTGCCAGAAAGATTTTTTTTTGGTGGGGGGGAGGAGAGGAAAGAACAAGGTAATTTTCACAAAAGTTAGATGGTGCAAAGAGAAGGTTTTAAACAGAAAGATGTTCCAAAGCAGCTATTTTATATCTGAGATCACATACTAAATTATTGTATAAATGCAATTCCCTATATAGAATGGTGAAAGCTAAATAAAATATCTTTGTAATAAAACACCTGCTGAGTGTAAAATCTGTAAAATAATAAATGCAAAATGTGCAGTAATGTAATATTAAGGTTAAGAATACTGTTTTTTTTTTAATTTGATCAATCATCCACAACCAGTGCTAAGAAACATTTAGTGTCCCCCAAAATCTTTTTATTGATCTCCCAAACTGTTTCTAGCCCTGGTAGGTTGCTAGATATTGGAGCATTATTCTGATTACCATCTTGCTTTTACCCCCTGCTTCAATTCTGACATAATTGTAGCAACCACTATCTTGAGAACAACTAGAGCTAGAAGCCAATGCCTTTTATCACCAAAAAGCAGCTAAGAATACCATCTTGCAAATGTTAGAAAGCATTCCTCTCTTTCCCTGACAGTGCATGCTGTATCTGCTACTGAATTTATGTCAGAATTGAAGTGGATGAAAAAAAAGTTGGGGAGTTGTATGATAAGATTAGAAGAAGTGGAAGAGAAGGAGCCATACATCCCCTACATGCCTGGGCAGTAGAGGAAGAATTGACCCAGTTGACAGTACAGAAAAGGTATAGCCTATGGGTTTCCTTCCAGAGTAAATAGAACTGGAAGGAAGAAATAGCCAAGCCTGTGTGTGCCTGTCTTTTCCTTTTTGTTCTTTTACAGGTCAGTAAGGGATAATAGTACCTTAGAGCTTAGCAACCAGCAGGGCTAGAAATGAATGGTGTATACCAGTATAGCAGTGGAAATATGAGAATCCCAACTTTCTAGTGGTATAAGGTATGTGTTTCTAGCCCTGATTGTTCATGATGTATCAGACCTTAATATTTTATTACTGCTCCCATGATCTAGGTTGTTGGGGTTTTTTTTTTTTTTTTTTTTTTGGCACTGGTCTAGGACTGGGGTCTGGGACCAGTGTCATTTTCATTTTAGAATTTAGGCACACTCCGGTCAGGAAATGCAGATGTTAATTTTTCCCACAGCAGCATTAAGTTGGCCACAGTGATAATACTTTAAGCCCCTTCACACTCTGTCTCATCCTTACCTTATCCTTATCTTATCTGTTCTTGTCCCTCAGGCCTTGATCCAGCTCCCACTGAAGTCAATGATGAGATTCCCATTGCCTGCAGTGGGAGCTGATCAGGCCTGTATAACTATCATTCTCACAGTCTCACTTTCACACACACGTCCTTCCCTCTGCCACTGATGGCAGCCTTGAAAACTCATTTATGAGTGTCTCCCATGATCAGCTGCACAGTTTCTGCCTTGCTGCCCTTTACTCACTGAATGCCCTCCCTCACCTAATCTGAAAAGCCACTAAACTCTTCTCCTTCAGACCTACTCAGAGAGGCCTATACAAAATCAACAAACTAATGATGGCTATAGTGAGCAGTCATCAAGAATGACTGTTAGCTATACTTTAAAAAAAACTTTCAAATGATGCCGAGCCATAAATTGGTGTGCATAGCTAATCAACGCGATGATGCTCTACTGTCTTTATGCTTGTCGTTCCCCTACCCCTCACTCACTGGTTTCAGATTAGATTGTATGCTCATCAGGGCAGGGTTGGTATCATCTTGCATGTTTCTACAATGTCTAGCGTAGTAGGGTCTTAGATGATACCTCAATAAAAATGATGACATCAATTTTGGATATGTTAAACATGTAAATGCTATACCCCTTGTATTTGCAGAATACAATGATTGATGTTAGGGGAATCCTAGGAGGTTTTCTGCAGCTGATACAGGGATAATGTGCTTGTTGCTCCAGGAAGTGTTCTGAGTCTGAAGGAGGCAGTTTCCAGGCTTGTTAACTTGTGGGGAATCCCAGAGGGTTTCCATAGTACAGAGGAGGAGTACTGCTGTAGTCCTGTCACTGGACGTTGTCTAGAAGCAATTCTGCAACTGGAGGAAGAAGCTCAAGAGGTCTAACAACTGGCTTGGGAGTCCGGCTGCACTTTTCTTTCAACTCAGAAGAGCAAGTCCAATAGTGGCCATTCTGAATTCAGTTATCAGTGGGACAGAGCTCAGTGTCAACTAGTCAGGGTGAGAGGAGGGTGAGTCAGTGACACACAGACCAACATAAATGAAAAAAATAAAATCCCCTAGGACTTGGAAAGGAGATTATGGGGAAGACGAGGGGGGTGCATGGAGATGGTAGCAGATGTACCTTCTTGCTAGGGCAGGAGCCAGCTGGGCCAGCCTACCACCACTGTGAAAAAGCTCCCTTCCCACTGTCATGTAGCCAGGAGAGACTCTGAGACTAACACTCTGTGGTGCCACATCCACAAGAGGCACTCAAAGGTGCTGGAGGGTGCACGCAGGGCCCCATCCTGAAGCCAGCAGCCATGGACTTTCCATCACAACATTGGGCTGACAAAATTAAATATGAGACAGAGGGAGAGAGGGCCAGAGAAATTCATCAGGTGATCCATAAGCACAATGCTCTAAGACATTTAATACAGTGGTTTGTCTCTTGTGCCAGTAATTCCACAGCTGGCAGGTTGGTCTGTCTCTCTCTCTCTGAGGCTCCCCAGTGCAATAATTAAAGCAAATTATAGTCAGTCCACAAGAAAGGTACTGGGACTGATGCCTGACTGCGTGGTGGTGTTAGGAATCCATTCTGTGCACTCCAAGGTGGACTCTGATGGATATTCCTCAACTTGCAACATTTCAGAAACATTTTCTGAAATGGAAGCATTTTCTGAAATACTTCCAGTTCCATGCGAAGGGCCAGATAGACAGGGAGAGCTGCAGGGTCTCAATGCATGGATGAGATGATGCTATAAGAAGGGATGTTACCAGCTTATTAGGAACTGGGGAACCTTTTGGGAAAGGAGGACCCTAATACAGGAAGGATGGGCTCCTGCTAAACCAAAATAGAACCAGATCACTGGAACCAGATTTCAGTTCTGGTCACCCCATCTTAAAGAGGAATTTTTAAACTAAGGGCTTGGGGGAAAGCTGACAGCTGTGGAGGAGCACCCGGTTCTGACAGAGACATCCCCTTGGAGAAGATCTATTAATGGGGATTCTCTATATCTTAGTAAAGAGGAGAGGATAGATGTCGATAAAGCACAGGTGGGAACTGATGAGAAAAAGTCAAATGAAAGTGAATCCCATTCAATTACATCACATAAAGGCAGATAAATAAAAAGTGACAAATTTTATAAGTGTTTGTATACAAATGCTAGATGTCTAAATAACAAGATGGGTGAACTTGAGTGACTAGTATTAAATGAGGATATTGAAATAGTAGGCACCACAGAAACTTAATATAATAAAATTTAACATCCTGGGGGCAGGGGAGGGAATATCAAAGAAGTCCACTACAGTTGTATTTAATTTCAGAAAGGGGAACTACACAAAAATGAAGAAGCTAGTTCAATGGAAATTAAAAGGAACAGTCACAAGAGTGAAATGCCTGCAAGCTGCATGGAAACTTTTTTAAAATACCACAATAGTGGCTCAAATCAAATGTATATCCCCAAATAAAAAGGATAGTAAAAGGACCAAAAACAGTCCACCATGTCTAAACACAACACTAAAGAAGGCAAAAGGCCAGCCCAGCCTTTAAAAATTGGAAGTCAAATCTTACTGAAAAAGATAGAAAGGAGCATAAACTCTGGCAAGACAAGTGTAAGAGTAAAACAGGCCGAAAAAGAATGTGAAGAGCAACTAGCCAAAGACTCAAAACTAGCCAAACTAATAGGATTTTTTTTAAAGTACATCAGAAGCAGGAAGCCTGCCAAACAATCGGTGGGCCACTGGACAATCGAGATGCTAAAAGAGCACTTAAGACTACGCCATTGTGGAGAAGCTAAATGAATTACTTGCATCGGTCTTCACTACACAAGATGTGAGAGAAATTCCCACACCTGAGCCATTAGTTTTTAGGTGAAAAACAGAGAAAATGTCACAGATTAAGGTATCAGTAGAGGAGGTTTTGGAACAAATTGATAAATTAAACAGTAGTAAGTTACCAGGATCAGATGCTATTCACCAAGAGTTCTGAATTAACTCAAATATGAAATTGCAGAATTACTAACTGTGGTATGTAACCTATCACATAAATCAGCTTCTGTGCCAGATGACTGGAGGATAGTAAATGTGATGCTAATTTTTAAAAAAGGCTCCAGAGGCGATCATGGCAATTACAGGCTGGTAAGCCTAACCTCAGTACCAGACAAATTGGTTGAAACTATAGTAAAGAACAGAATGATCAGACACATAGATTAACATGATTTTTTGGGGAGGAGTCAACACAGCTTTTGTAAAAAGAAAGCATGCCTCACCAATCTACTAGAATTCTTTTGCGGGGGTCAACAAACGTGGACAAGAGTGATCCAGTGGATATAGTATACTTGGACTTTCAGAAAGCCTTTGACAAGGTCCCCCACCAAATGCTCTTCAGCAAGGTAAGCAGTCATTAAGGGAAGATCCTATCATGGATCAGTAACTGATAAAAGACAGGAAACAAAGGGTAGGAATAAATGGTCAGTTTTGAGAATGGAGAGTGGTAAATATCTGTGTCTGCCAGGGATCTGTACTGGGACCAGTGCTGTTTAACATATTCATAAATTATCTTAAAAAAGGGGTAAACAGTGAGTTGGCAAAATTTGCAGACGATATAAAATTACTTAGGTTAGTTAAGTACAAAGCAAACTGTTAAGAATTACATAGGGATCTCACAAAATTAGGTGACTGGACAACAAAATGGCAGATGAAATTCAATGTTGATAAATGCAAAGTAATGCATATTGGCAAACATAATCCCAGTGATGCATACAAAATGATGGTGTTCAAATTAGCTGCTACCACTCAAGAAAGAGATCTTGGAGTCACTGTGAATAGTTCTCTGAAAACATCCACTTAATATGCAGGAACAGTCAAAAATCTAATGGAATGCTAGGAACTATTAGGAAAGGTTTGGATGATAAAACAGAAAATATCATAATGCCACTATGAAAAGCCCTGTTACGCCCACACCTTGAATACTGCCTGCAGTTCTGGTCTCCCCATCTCAAAAGAAGATATATTAAAAATGGAAATGGTACAGACAAGGGCAACAAAAATGATTAAGTGTGTGGAACAGCTTCCATATGAGAAGAGATTAAAAAGACTGGGACTGTTCAGTTATTGATAATTGTTGCTGAGACAAATGCATTGTGGGAACACTTTCCCCCTTAGTGTTCCCACCAAAACTGTGTCCACCAATATGGAGGCAGTGATCTTTCCCCACATGGGAGCCATGACTAACAACCACATTCTTTTTAGAGGGAAAATAATGGAGCAAGATTTTCGAGGGAGCTGTAGCTGCTGGTGCTTGGGCAATAGCCTGCTGGGGTCAGCCTCTAAAGCGGAATCAACCTCAGGCGATTCAGGAGGAGATACAAAACTAACTGAAGCTGTGCTAAATTCCAGCTCTTCTTAATCATTACCACTTCCTGCCCCCTGTGTTTTTGATTATGCTCTGGGGCAATATTCCTCTCTGGAGGAGCTGTCTGCCTCAGGCTGCTGACTCCCTGTGGCAATGTGGTTCCCTCCCTTTACTTCCCTGGGTTCATGAGGCTGAGCCTTCCACAACAGTTTCACCATTGAGCAAACCATGTCTCAAGAGCTGGTCTTTCTTTTCCCACCCTAAACTGCTGCACAGATGAGTGCTGCTTCTATGCAACCTTGTGCCAGGGTCTGCTCATAGGCAGTGTGAGAGTCTCCCGTTTGGGGAAGCTTACATGTGAGCACCGGAAGCTCCCTAGAAAGTGGGGGGCACTGGCGCCTGGACCGTGGCCTCACCCCCAAGACCCTGCCCCCACTCCACCTCTTCCCCAGAGGCCTGCCCAGCTGCACGTTCCTCTCTGCTGCGGAGAGGAGCGAGTGGCAGGCAGGAGGCGTCTCGGGGGAAGAGGCCGAGCAGGGCAGAGCCTTGAGGTAGAGCACGGGTGGGGCCACAGTCCAGGCACCAGTGATGCCCCAAGCTTCTAGATAACTTCACGTCCAGCATTTCAAAGTTGCCCCCCCCCCCCCCAAGGGAGATGACCTGCGCCGCATTCGTGGCATTAGCCTTCTTGCATGGCCAGCCTATTTTGGGGAGGCTTAGCGTCCCCAAGCCTCTTATATATGCCGCCCATGGGTCTGCTGGTGCCACTAACAGAGCTCTCAGGCGGAGAGCTGTGTGAGGGATGATGCAGTATTGCCTGTAGTGGAACAGCATCGACAGCTGCTGAGTCTGACCTGAATGTTTCCACTCTCTTTTCATCTGTCCGAACAGGGAGAGAAAGGCAGGATTCGTGAGGCAAAATGTCCTGCTTCACTGCAGTGCCCAGCAATTGTGGGGGTCAGGGAGTCACAGAGCCTGGAAATCCCTGCTTCCTTTCACCAAAGATGCACATTCAGTCACAATCACAGCCCTCCCTCTATCCCAACAACTGAGCCAGGACATGAACAGAGCTGCTGCTACTCTCACTGTAGGACGCCACATGTGGGTAAAACGAATCAGTCCCACCCCCTGGCAGTGTCAATGGATGTAGTCATCCGATGAAAATACATGGGGTGGAAACAACTTTTTTCCACACTGAATTGAAACAGAATGGCAAATCCAATCAAAATAATAGTTGAATCATGTTTAAATAAAATATTTCATTTTCATTTGACTTGTTTTGGTTTGAAATTTTCCCACCAAAAAATTTAGAAAAAATGTTGTTGAAACTGATATGCTCCTGCAAAGTATCTTCATTTTGCCAAAACAGCATTTTTTTTAATTGAAAAAGGTCTCTGAAACTTGTCAACCAGCCCTCACTGGTATAAATGTGCCTTATACTGGTATTGCTATTCCTGTGGGGAAAGGGAATAAGCAATACCAGCATAAGAGAGCTTTATTCCATGTTAATTTAACAATTTATGTAGAAAAATGACACTTCTAACCAAAATAGTTAAATCATTATAAAAGCGGCTTGTAGACAAGGCCCATATGTTTGTCAGCATCAAGGCACTTCCTTCCAGATGGATGCTCGATGCATGGATTTGATCTTGCAAGATGCTGAGTTCCCCCTTCAGGGTGCCCAAAATCCATAACTACTGATCTCAAAGGGAGTTGAGGCCATTCAGAACCTTGAGAGTAGGAGGTCAGAACTTCAAGTGATTAGGCCTGATTCTCATTTAGCCCTTGTCTTCGCTAAGGAAAAAGGTTCATTCTTGTCTTAGCTAACATAGCAACTAACACAAGATAACATCCTATGAAGACAAGGGGACCTGTGGTTTTAACAAGAGTTAGTAGGTAAAGGTTAACCCTGTGCTCTCCCACAGTCTTTAACTTAATATGTTAACTCGTGTAAAAACAACAAACTGCCTTGTCTCCCCTAGACCTATCACTAATGCCTCTTTAAGGTCTCTTTCCACTGCAAGGGTGGAAAGGGAGTTAATTATTTACAGTGAGTGCAAATGTAATTAACCCCAACTTTAAGACCTCTTCACTCCGCCTGAATTAACCAATTAACAATATTTGTAAAGGAAAAAAAGTAGGATGCATTTTTTTATTTCCCTAAAACTCAAAAATAACTGTATAGTTTAGTCTGAACTTAAAAAATCAATCTTTGCAATCAGTAATGAGAGATTTCTGCCCAGAAGGAATATCTTTTGAGAAATTTATGAATGATTGAATATGGTGTTTAGAAGGGGATGCCACCTTCTCCTGAACTGTAGTGTTTCTACTGTGATAGTTTAATAAATATGTTTTTGATAAGTGGGGAAATTGCCTGTGTATAGTGGTTTTCAGTTGCACATAACCACCAGAAAATCATGGGGGGAAAAAGAGAACTTTGTGTATAGAAATTTATGAGAATACACACAGGCTCCAACATCAAATTCCAGTAAATTATATAGAATTATGTGAAGTACATGCATCAGACAACCCTTTACCATAACCACCTGCTTGTTTGAGCTGGGATGGCATAGAAAGATTCCTGCCCCCTTTTGCTTGAAAAGGTCAAATATCAATGGCCTTATGGAAAAAAAAAGAGGTTATGATTGTAGTTAAAACTGACTGAAAGCAGGGATAACATTTTCAGTTTTTGAAAAGATACTGCTGTTCTGTATCAGCGCGATCTCTGTATGACACATCCTACAGCTAATATTTATGGAAGAGAGTATTTTGAAGTTGTCAGCTTGGACTGGCAGGTATCATGCTATATCATGTCATGTGGCATAAATAGCTTAGATAGTCAACCTCTCTGGCCACTCAGTAAAAGATTTAAGGGTGGCAATTTTGCAACAGAAAAGCTTCAGAAACAGACTCCAATGAGAAACTGCTGAGCTTGAATGAATATGCAAACTAGATATCATTAACTTGGGTTTGAATAGAGACTGGGGGTGGCTGGGTCATTACACATATTGAATCTTTTTCCTTAAGTTAAGTATCCTCACACCTTCTTGTCAACTGTCTAAATGGGCCATTTTGATTATCACTACAAAAGTTTTTTTCTCCTGCTGATAATAGCTCATCTTAACTAATTAGCCTCTCACAGTTTGTATGAGGAAAAGCAGTACCTGTGGCACCTTAGAGACTAACAAATTTATTTGAGCATAAGCTTTTGTGAGCTAAAGCTCACTTCATCAAATGCAACTCACGGATGCTGTAGCTCACAAAAGCTTATGCTCAAATAAATTTGTTAGTCTCTAAGGTGCCACAAGTACTCCTTTTCTTTTTGTGGCTACAGACTAACATGGCTGCTACTCTGAAACCTGTCATTATGCAAGGCACAGTTTGTAGGGTAACTTGCAACTTATCTGTATGTGTGTGTGTGTGTGTATATCTATATATCTATATATATATCTTACTATATGTTCCATTCTATGCATCCAATGAAGTGGGCTGTAGCCCACAAAAGTTTATGCTCTAATAGATTTGTTAGTCTCTAAGGTGCCATAAGTACTCCTGTTCTTTTTACTTTTATCAGAAGGGTGTATATGTATTTGTTCCCTTTATTTTATCACACACCTACCTTATCTAGCTAGTCTGCACTTCGTTATTGCAGGTTATTGGACAACATTGGTTCATAACTAATTTTAGATCTTTGCCAATTTTGAAGGGTTTTTAGACTTAATTTAATGGTATGGATTAACCATTTATGAGTCGTTATTTTCAAATACTGCAGCAATTAAAGCACAATTACTAATAGAAAAGTCATACACAGAAACAAATATAACCAGTAAAAATATCCATAATGAATTTTCACTTACTAAAAAACGTGATGAGCTTAATCCTGGCTTCTGTCTCCTGTGAAGTACAAAACAAAGCTATAACTCGCAATGGAGGGGCCCATTGCAGACAAACAGCCCTTCCACCACTATTCTACCCCATCAGTTGACATGTGGGAGAGTACACAGCCATCTGTAACACTGAATCATACCCATAACCTCTCCTCCTTGCAGTAATGCTGGTAGCTTCTCTGCAGGGAGAGGAGCATAATTTTCAGATCCTATCTTCAGCGTGGAGACCTTATTTCAATCAATTTCCTGTTGTGCCAGGAATCTTCGTGTGTCTTGACTCTGGATACAGAGTCCCTCTGCATCCTCTTCTATGCCAGCCATAGTTATATTAACAAGGATAGGTACGGCAAATGACGAGTTGAAACATAAAAGAGTTAATGTGTCCTTTACTCCTGTCCAAAGCTGTCTCATTTGTCCCTCCCTATATTACTGTATAATTAAAAGGAATTAGTCTGTTTACACATAAAGTTGAATCAGTTTAACTAAAAGTGTGATTTTTTAAAACCAGTCTAGTTAAATGGGTGAAACTTTGGGTGTTGAAACTCTTAAATCAATTTAAACCTGGCTTATAGTGGTTTGGTTGCCCTCATAAATTTGCAGAGCAAGCCAAACTGATGTAAACAGTCTTAAACCAATATACTTGTGCCCTCATAGGAGTTTTCACAATTTTATATAAACCTCTTTAATTAAACTTGTTTGTTTAAACTGGTGCAAGTTTAGATAAGCCTTAGCAGAAAAATAACAAGTAGTGAATTGGATAAGTCTTTTGCAACTTCCAAAAAAGTGTTTTTAAAAATATTAATATTAGAAAAACCTTATCAGTGACAGAATTGTGTTGTAGTAATTTATGGAGGCTTTGGTCCTGCCAACATTTAACTGAACTCATGTGCATAACAGAACTGCAAGCATACATAAAGTTGCATATGTGCTCTGTGTTTGTAGAATCAGGGTTTTTGTGGTCTGTATTGCTGCACCTTAAAGTTTTGATTATTGTCATCTATCTTATCACGTGCTACTGGTGTTACAGTTAAAATGGAGGTGTCACGTATACCCTACACCCATAGTTTTAATTCTTTTTACAAAGAATACCATAAGTGAAAACCAGGTTGTCTAGTATGTCAACGTATCTAGTATTAGATGGCATATGTGAATTATCAAACCATATTTATTTGCATTTCACTTCATAATTTCACTAGTTTTACATAGTTCAGGCACACTAATCAGTTTCCCATTGGAACTACGTCCAAGAGAAATCTGCATGTAGTTTTCTTTTTAAAAAAGATGACAAGGGAAACAAATATTAGGCTGTAGCGTTGATCAAGTGCGTACAGGCTAAATTACCTTACAGGACTTGGTGTGGCAATAATTTAAAAAAAAACAAACACCTTTTGATTTTCTAGCAAATCCTAGTTTACAGTAAAAACTAGTAGAATCAAAAGAATTTACTAAATTAAGCCATTCTTTATGAGACACTTGGGGCTTGATCCTGCATTCCTTGCCGTTTCACTGGCGTTAAAGAAATGTGGCCGTGTGTTTGTCCTGCAGATGTTTATGTGCATGCTTCAAGCACATGAGTAGTCACCTTGAAAACAATGTTAAGTACTTACAGAAGTGTTCATGGGATTAGGCCTAAATTGTTGCTGACTGTCTAAAAAGGAATGAAAATAAAAACACATACAGCGTAAGAGTAACTGGTTAAAATGAAAAGATATTTTCAGTGACTAGTGGCTACAAACCAAGCTGCTGGAAACACTTTCAATTAGAAACCTGAGACTAAAGGACCTGCTCCTGCTCCCATTGATTATGCACAAAACTATTTAGGGTTCACCTATAAAGCAAGGGCTTGATTCTGATCTCACTTTCACTGGTGTAAACCAGAAATAACTCCCTTTAAATCAACAGAGTTACACTGGTGTAAAACTTAGGTAGGGAGATCGGAATCAGGCTCCAAGTCTTGAAGTAGCAATTGATTTCCCAGGCATTTAATTAAGGATACTTTGGAAAAAATGCCTCGCCAGGGCCCCGATTTTGTAACTGGATCCTCATGGGTTCTGGTTGAGTTGGAAGATCAGGGTCCATACTGAGTTGCCCCTTTAGATTAGTGGAACACATGTTGAAAATTATAATTAACCCACAAAATTAACTGTGTAATTAGTGTTCATCTATTCTTTAAAATATTTTACTCGTGATTTATAAAGATTATGTAAATTGAAATAATTATTTTACTCCTACAAGTATTCCTTTTAAGAAAAAATAAGTAAAATATGTTCTTTTACAATGTTAAATCCTTTTCAAATTTAAAAAAATAACCTTTTCCTTACATTGTTCTTTGTTTCCAGAACATCACAGAATTGCTGCTTTAGACGAGACAAGCTGGTTGCTGGGGAACATCAATCAAACTGGCTATTTTCGGGTTAACTATGACGTCAGGAATTGGAGGTTGTTAATTGACCAACTAATGAGGAACCATGAGGTAAGCTCCTAGTTTCATGTCGAGGATCTGCTTTGATGTGTGAGCCGTACGAGCTGTGGCACTGCTTTTATCATCCTGAATGGTTCCGTTTTTCTGGTTTTCCCCTCACAGGTTATCTCTGTCAGTAATCGAGCAGGTTTGATCGATGATGCATTCAATCTAGCCAGGTATATTTTCCTGTAGACAATCTAACCTAATATACAGTCCTGTAACAATTCCTGCATTTCGGTTCCCAGAGGATGTGTGTGTTTTGACGTTAAAATTTTTAACACACTTCAATTGCTGCCACCTTTCTTTCTTTTCTTTTCTTTTCTTTTCTTTTCTTTTCTTTTCTTTTCTTTTCTTTTCTTTTCTTTTTCCCCACCTCCGGTATGGAGTGTAAGCATTGTCTGTAGCACTCTCCTCACTCTTGATCAATAATTGCCATAGGGTATTTCCAAGTCTTCAGAGTCCAAGTTCAGTATAACACTTTGGAGATTAATAATCTCTTCCCTATTTCACTAATGAACTAGGTTTGATATTGTTGCGGTTTTTATTAAATAACCCTAGAAGTGTATTTAATTTGTAATGGAAAACACCTTCAAGCTTCAGGATTTTTTTCCTCTGATATATTACTGTTACATTTTCCAATATGTTTTTTGGCAATCCATCATAGAAGGATTTTTCTGTGTGATGATGATTATACCACATGGAAGGTTTGTGGTTCTGTTTAAAAGTTCCAAACTTTATATAGTATTTTAGTGCTTTATTATTGTTTCCATAGTTACATAATTAGATTAAATAATACAATGCTGATTAAATAATGATTTGTTTACAACATAAGGCAATGGAATCTCGTCTGTTTTAAATTCAGGACTACATCTGTAGTCAAAGAGTAAAGAGAAGTGTAAGAACTGGAGCTGGTCAGACTTTAAGATACTTGATATTCTTGGGAACACTCCTGCTCTCAGCCAAACATCCTTCGGTCAAAGGTTGTGTAAAAACTATAGTTAAGACTATTGGCTGTTCTGTTTGCTGACATATTTATGGCCAGATTTTGGCTTTAAACTGCTGGTTGCAATAGACAGCAGCACAGAAGTGCTTTGAATCAGGTGAGACTCCCAGAGACGTATTACTAGCCTCAGACATGACGTCACTGAGTAGTGCAGGCCAGGTATGCCCCAGCTGTACCTTTTGAAAGAATGAAAGATGGCAGTGTGCCCTCCCCTACATAGTCCTCTCCACTGGCTTTTGGGACGTTGGTGGCACTGCCAGTGCTAGTCTGGACAAGGAGTGGAACTAGAATTATTCCTTGCAGAGATGTTTTGGGTTGCAGGGAGAGGTAATCCTTGCACCCTGTGATTATAGCAGATTGAAACAACCAGCTAAATAGGAAAAGAAGTTGTGGAGAAAACCTGCTTCCCCAAGCCCAGGAGAGGAGTGGGAGCGCTCTCCCTTTCCTTTTAGCCCCTTTAACCTTTTCATGCACCTTCCCACGTGAATGTGTGCAAAGCTAATTACAGTTCATCACTTTGAGTGAAATCCAAGCCCCATTGACTTCAGTGGGGCCAGCGTTCCATCCTTAGTGTTCTACATTGCCACTAGAATGTTGGACAGTGCTCTGAGCAACCTTGACTATTAAAAGTACGAGTGCATTTGTAGTAAAACAACATTCTGTCCTAATTTAACTGTAGTGTGGCACTTCAAGGCTTCTTTTCATTGCTAATAAAGTTTGAGTTGCTTGCAGCCATACAATATTAGTGTGTGATCTCTTCAGTTTCCACAAACTAAACAACATCAGATCTGGCCAGCACCTCAGTGAAAATCTATGCACTTCAAGAAGTTATATTGGTAATTCAGTAGGTGGCCATCTTCCCTCTGAATCAATACTGAGCTAGCATCCTGAGCACTGTGTTGTTAAAAGTGCCCACTTTTAGATGAGATATAAAGCCAAAGTCCTGACTGCCTGGAGTCATTAGAAGTCCTGTAGTGCTTTTTACAGACTAAGGTCTTTAACACAGATGTCCAGGCCAAGTTCATATTTGGGTTATTACGTCTTGTGTACCTAAATATTCCCCCAGGTTCAGATGAATAAGGCATGCCTCGCTTGCCTTCTCAAATTGTTCTGTAGTATTGCTGAGTATTACTACATTACCCTAAGGAGGTGACAGAACTTCAGTGATTTTTAAAGCACTTTGGGATCTTTCCCATGGAATGCACAGTAAAAATGTAAGTTAGTATTGTTAGGGATGAGCTACAGAGCTATTCTGCTGTAGTTAGCACTTTTGCATAGCAGAAGAGTATATACATATGTATTATTTGCCTAGAGTGAAATGTTCCTGTGATGGAGATCCAGTGGTAGATCTCTATTTTGTTTTTCTTCTTCTTCTGTTTCTACAGGGTAGAGCGGTATATATTACTATGAATAGGTTGCCTTGCAAGAGAATCTGGGTGTGGCAGATTGGGTTATGGGAAAGGTTTACATATTTACATACAGCAGTTTTACAGCCAGCGTTCAAAGAATAATAAGCTAAACTACTGAGGATAGATAAACTTGCCATATTTCTTCAGATAAGTGTAGAACATGCTCCTTATTCTCTCCCTTTCAGTTTATGTACAGAATATCATTCTTCCTGAGACAAACAATGAAGCACCCTTATCATAGAATCATAGAAGATTAAGGTTGGAAGAGACCTCAGGAGGTCATCTAGTTCAACGTCCTGCTCAAAGCAGGACCAACCCCAACTAAATCATCCCAGCCAGGGCTTTGTCCAGCCGGGCCTTAAAAACCTCCAAGGATGGAGATTTCACCACCTCCCTAGGTAACCCATTCCAGTGCTTCACCACCCTCCTAGTGAAATAGTTTTTCCTAATATCCAACTTAGACCTCCCGCACTGCAACTTGCAACCATTGCTCCTTGTTCAGTCATCTGCCACCACTGAGAACAGCCTAGATCCATCCTCTTTAGAACCCCCCTTCAGGTAGTTGGTATCTAATCCCCCCTCACTCTTCTCTCCTGCAGACTAAATAAGCCCAGTTCCCTCAGCCTCTCCTCATAAGTCATGTGCCCCAGACCCCTTATAATTTTCGTTGCCCTCCGCTGGACTCTCCAATTTGTCCACATCCTTTCTGTAGCGGGGGCCCCAAAACTGGACACAATACTCCAGATGTGGCCTCAGCAGTGCCAAATAGAGGGGAATAATCACTTCCCTCGATCTGCTGGCAGTACTCCAATTAATTCAGCCCAATATGCCATTAGCCTTCTTGGCGGCAAAGGCACACTGTTGACTCATATCCAGCTTCTCGTCCGCTGTAATCCCCAGGTCTTTTTCTGCAGAACTGCTGCTTAGCCAGTCAGTCTCCAGCCTATAGCAGTGCATGGGATTCTTCCGTCATAAGTGCAGGACTCTGCACTTGTCCTATGTCTGTGTTTAATTTAGTCACATTACTTCACTATATATATTGCTCATTTTTTACTTTTTGCCTGTTTGATCCCAGTCCGGTGGCACAGCAGGGCTAAGGCAGGCTCCCTGCCTGCCCTGGCTCTGTGCTGCTCCCGGAAGCAAATGGCATGTCACTGCGGCCCCTGGAGGGGTGAGGGGGGCAGGGAGTCTCCCCATGCTGCCCCCTTCCTGAGCACTGGCTCTGCAGCTCCCATTGGCAGGAAACTGCGGCTAGTGGGAGCTGCGGGGGCAGTGCTTTTGGGCAGGGGCAGTGCAGGGAGACACCCTGGCCCCCCACCTAGAAGCTGCTGCCAGAGAGATGTGCCGGTCGCTTTCGGGAGCTGCCCAAGTTAAGCACTGCCTGGCTGGAGCCTGCACCCCTCACCCGCTCCCACACTCAAACTCCCTGCCAGAGCCCGCACCCCGAACCTCCTCCTGTACGCAAACTCCCTCCCAGAGCCTGCATCCCACACCCCCTCCTGTACCTAAGCTCTCTTCCAGAGCCCGCACCCCGAACCTCTTCCTGCACCCAAACTCTCTCCCAGAGCCCACACCCTGAACCCCCTCCTGTACCCAAACTCCCTCCCACAGCCCACGTCCCCTCCGGCATCCCAACCCTCTGACCCAGCCTGGTGAAAGTGAGTGATGGTGGGGCAGATTGCGCAACAGAGGGATGGGGGATGGAGTGAGCAGAGGGCGGAAAGAGGTGGGGCGGGGCTTAAATGGAACGGGTGAGGTGGGAGCAGGGCCTGGGGCTGAGCAGTGAGGCTTGGAGGTCCCTGAAAAATTTTAAATCAAAATGGGGGTCCTTGGGTTGCTATAGTTTGAGAACTGCTGACATACAGGTCATGCCTGTGGTAGTAGGGGCATGGCTGTATGACACAATGCTGTGGTGATTCCAGGCGTTGCTATGGGCATTGCTATAGCTCATACAGTAGACCCTAGAAGCTGATGTAACTTAGAATGACCCACAAGGCTACCAAAGTTAGGGTCTTTCAATTTCCTAAACAGGATCAGGAGGGCACATAGGTAGTTTAAAGCCACTTTAGTCCTCATCCATGGGTTGCAAGTTCTATGAAACTCCTCTTAAGAGGGACAACACATAATATCACTTCAGATGTTGAGTATCACCATGTTTAGTACTTTACTACTATACTCCATATACTGTACTATTTCAGTCTCATGTTCAGTGCAGTATGTTTGTCTTCTCCTAGCCCACAGGTGCTGACTTTTGTTTTTGCTGGTGGGTGCTCCTCTCTGCCCCCTCCCCTCCGTGCAAGAGGGAAAGAGGCTGAGTGGGGCCAGGGCCATGGGGGAAGAGGCGGGACTTCAGGATGGAGCACAGGTGGAGCAGGGGGTGGGACACACTAAAGATTAATCCGGCCCTTCGGGTGCTGAGTACCCCCTATGTTTTTTCAGTGGGTGCTTGAGCGCCGGAGCACCCATGGAGTCGGTGCCTATGTCCCATCCTATATAGTGGTATGTGATGAGTGGAGAGTATGCTTATGTAAATGTCCGTGCTTAAGATGTGAGAGTAAATAATCTCATTAACCAGATATAGAGATGGTAGTTGTTATATGGTTACCACAGATGTCATATTTTCATCTACACCAACACATATATACGTATATACACTCTGAAAAAGAGAGAAGCAGTGAATGTACATATGTTTAAAATCCTAGTTATTAATATTTTCATACTTAAAATAACTAATAAAAGGAAAACAGCTGGCATATTAATTTTATTCTTGCCTTTCAAAAAATAGTTTCAAAGTAAGCAACTCCCTTTTACCTTACACTGTATTTCTGCCTGAATATATGATATGAGGAGTCTATATGCAGAACAACCCATCTCAGAGCTTCTGAAATACTCCCTAGTGTGTTGCTGAACTGGATACGGTTCATGTCCATTCTGCAATACAAAGATGTGATTCACTTTTCCAGTGTCCTAATGTGATTTTCCTAGCTGTTATTAATGCTAATTTTATCCACATTTTGTTTGTAGAGGATGTACCAATTTCTCTCTTTAGTGTAATTTAATACCCACAGGTCTGGGGGAAGCTGCAAAATTCCTTCAATAATCTATCTTGGAGCACTGAATATTTTCTTTTGATATTCATATATGCTTTTACATCTCCAAACTGTACATTATCCTCTTTATCTCCCCTTTTACATCTCCAGCATAATGGTCTCTTAAACATAAGAAATATAGATGAATACATACCTCAAAGGAACATTTTAAAGTTGTGTAGCTTTCATTTCCCAAAGTTTGGTTCATTAAATGTGAGTTTGTTCTTTCCCAGTGTCTTGCTCACAAAACATTACTAGGAGTTGAACTGAAGTGTTTTTGGAAATAATAATCGGTTGGGTGGTCTATGTAGTTTGTCTGACTTCTCAGAATCTGGTCAATTCTGTGGATGTATTTTAGTGTAAGGTTAGAGCGAATCCTAATGCCCCTTAAACTCTCTTCTCAACTATGGTCCCTAGGCCCATCCTGAGCATCTGGAGAACTGCAGCACTGGCAGTGACGCACTTTTTGGGTGACAATCCCTTAGGCTTAGTCTTCACTGCAAACTTTGCTGGCATAGCTATGTCAGCTAGGAGTGTGAAAAAAATTACACCCCCTGCGACAGCATAACTATGCCAGCAAAAACCCTATCCTAGGTGCAGTTATACCAGCAAAAGGATTCTTCTGCCGATATGGCTTTTGTCATTTGGGAAGGCTGTTTAATTGTACCAGCAAAGGACTTCCTTGTCAATATAACCAGTATCTCCACTAGAGGGCTTTGTCAGCATAGCTATAGATAGTGCGTATAGATGTGCCAGTAAGGCATTCGTAGTGTAGATGAGCCCATAGTCTTTTTTTGACCAAAAATCTTGAGCAGGAATAGGCTTCAGGCACCCTTCCTTCACTGCCTCATTTAGAAGTTGAACTTTGATATGAATTGCCTAAAATTTCCACACAGTCTAAAACCACAAGCGTTGCAGTAAAACAAGAGTTATTAAGAGTATACAGAGAAAATCAAATTAAAACAGAAGAAATTGTATGCACGGTATATCTAGGCTTAAACTGAGCAAAGGGTAATCCAGATAGCTACAATCAGTGGTGTTGCAAGAAGTAGAAAACATTTTACTTTTCTTGAGAGTGTCAATCTTGTCTTTAGCATTTCTTTTTCTTTTCTGTCCCTTTTTGCTGGGCAAGTATATCAGAGACCCAGTGTCTATGGTGCCATGCCTATTTCCCCTTGCTCCCTGGGATCTAAGGTCCTTTATAGGCTCTGATGCTTGTTAAGGGTCTGACATGGTTCAATATCATACCAAGCATGTAAACCTAGGTTACATCAGATTTTCAGCAATATAATGTTTGATCAGGTGTACTAAGTGTGGGGAAGTGGAATAGTCTTAGTCTCCCATACAATAGATATTGCCCCAGCATTTGTTAACATTCTCCTTCCAGCTCTGGAGTTATTTAACTGATTTCCTTTCTGGAAATGTAGCATATTTCCAAGGTTCCTTTGATCTTGCTTGTGCTTTAGTCAGCACAAAATGTCAAGGTGATTGGATCCTGGTTTGCATGTCAATTGCTCAGGAAACCAACTCTTGATTCTGACAATCTGCGTTATTGACTGGTATCCAGTCTCCTATTTTGGGGCAATGTCATTGAGAAGGTTGTGGGGAGGCAACTCGTTAGTTTCTTGAATATTCAGATTTTCTTGATGCTGGTCCATTGGATCATAGGCCCGGCAATGGGGTAGAATCTGGGCTGGTTACATTTATTGTTGATCTGCTAGCAAAGGGCAAAGATAAAATGTTCATACCAATTCTTTTAGATTATTCAGCATCATTTGATACCATTGATCAGGAGTTTTGGTGGATTAGCTTGTAGGTCTTGGTGGTGATGAATTTCTTTGCTACATTCCTATTTTGAGAGAACCCTGATGGTAGTTGTGGGCAATTGTTATTCTGCCCCGGATAGAGTGCATGGCCCCGATTTTCTCTCTGACCACAAATTGCCACCCTGACACCACTTCCTGGGTATGTCTGCACTGCAATTAAACACCCGCAGCTTGTCCATGTCAGCTGACTCAGGTTCATGGGGCTCAAGTTAATTGTGATATAGATGTTTGGGCTCTAGGACCCTCCCCTCTCATGGGGTCCTGTAGCCCCAGCCCAAACATCTACACTGCCATTAAACAGCCCTGTAGCTCGGGCCCCGTGAGTCCGAGTCAGCTGACATGTGCCAGCTGCAGGTGTTTGATAGCTGCTGCCTTTATCTCAGAGGTGTATTCCCCAAGTACAGTCATAGGATAAGGTAATATTGGACCCAGAGTCTCTTTTTACCAACCTAAAAGGGTAATTAGATGATGTTACAGGTGTCATGCTGTCCGGAATAGATCACACAACTGAGAGTTCCTACCTCAGGGCAAACTGTCAGAAAACCAGGGCAGGCACCCCAAACTGGGGTGTGTTCTATAATTAGATTTCACCAACCCAGTAACAAATGTGAATTCCTGGATCACTATAGCAGTCTTACCAAGGAGGCACAGATAGTCCCCTTAGACCAGAGGTGGGCAAACTATGGCCCGGGGGCCACATCCGGCCCGCAGGACTGTCCTACCTGGCCCTTGAACTCCTGGCCGGGGAGGCTGTCCCCCTCACTCCCCTGTTGTCCCCCTTTCCGCAGCCTCAGCTTGCTGTGCCACCAGCGCTCTGGCCTGCCGTTCCTGCCGGGGAGTGCGGTGGTATGGCTGCGAGCTCCTGCCGCTCTGAGCAGCATGGTAAGAGGGCGGGGAGCAGGGGGGTTGGATAAGTTTACCCACCCCTGCCTTAGACTCTCCAGCCTATCTTGCCACCCAGACAAACTGGACTTCGTGATAATGGTCATTTAAACCAAAAATCACATCACATCAGGTTGCTCCCAGTCCCAAGGGACCAGCCACTTACCCAGATCAACTGGTACTCCAGATCTTACACCAAAGGCAACGCTGGCAGCCAATTCTACTGTAAACTAACTAAAGATTTATTAACTAAATAAAAAAGAATGGGAGTTATTGAGAGGTTAACACAAGTAAAATTTTATAACAGATGAATCACAGTTTGTCACTTTAAATGGTGGTAATGATGTAATAAACTGCCAGTTTCTTGAAAGTCTTTTAGGGCTACCCAGACTAACTCTGGGGATCTCCATCTTCTCATTCAGTTATTCTGCCCTGTTAGATTCCAAACAGTCCAGAGATAAAGGATTTTTCTTCGAATTCATATTTATAGTCTCTTCACACAGACACCAAGCTGACAATGTACGTACAGGGGTTTTCCTTTGGTGGGAGTGAGGAATGCATTTTGAGTCTCTGACCTCAGGTCATTACCACAATGGCTATATGCTTTAGAATTAGCATCTTTTCTGATGAACTCCTTCATTAGCAATCCCCAAGCCTCCTTTTGTGACTGATGAGTTATTTAGTTACAGGGCTATTTACCATGTGACCGTTTGCTATTATAATATGACAGGAACCGATAAGTGAAAACAATGCATGTAACAGCCCATTCGTTTTATGAAGTTTAAACATCTGAATACACACTTCTACATCTAACCGTTACTTTGATCTACACAAGTGAATGGACTTGAATATACTCCAGCATGACCTGGTCAGCCAGCGTCACAGCATGGAACTAGCAGTGTGAAGGTAAAACTTGGCTTTCATTTATTTTTAAGAAAAATAATTTTCTAGTGCTTTTCCTTGTGAACATAACTTTGGAGATGTAAATAGCTGAAAATGGACTGCTTAGGGTTGAAAGCATCTCATTTATTCCCTAAAAATCACATTCTCCTCACAGCTACTGTCTGTCCACGTTTGTCCTTCAAAGTCCAGAAAAAACATAGCCCTGGGAGCCTTGACTTTTTGAGAAGACCCCAGGTGAGTTCACCTATATGGGAGCAATGCTACCCAGTCCATCATAAGCTCCCTACAGTCAGCTGCCTGAGGCTGAACCTGCTCCTCTGCTGAGCAGCTAACTTGATTTCTGGATGCAAAGAGTGGAGCTGTGCCACTGTAACGCTTTAATGAAGACACTCTCCGCTTTAAACTTCTCCCGTGGCTTAGTTACAGTAATTCACCTCCCCGACAGGCAGTAGCTATGTCGGCAGGAGAATCTCTCCCACTGACATAGCGCTCTCTACCCCAGCACTTAGGTCAATATAACTACGTCACTCAGGTGTGTGGATTATTTGCACCCCTGAGTAATGTAATTATACAAAAGTAATTCAGTAGTTTAGACCAGGCCTTCGCAAGAAACTGAGAACAAAGCACTAATCCGAGCTCTGATATGGAGTCTTTCTGTGGCCTTTGCCAATTCATAAATCAACATTTGCAAACATGGGGCCCTAAAGTTAAGTACCTAAACGGAGATGCTGAACATCAGCAGCACTCATTTGGCTCCTTTCAGCACATTGAGTCCTGGAGCACCTACTGGAGCCTTTTTCTCAACTCTGAGCTGTGAATATCGCTGTAATTTATCTTTTAACCTTTGGTTTACACTCCTCCATATAAAATCCAAATCTGTTCTCCTTGTTTTGGAAAAATATTTCCCTGAAGCATCTGCATGACAATTAAACTATGGAGTTGTACTCATCTTATCACACTAATCCTTCCCCAGAGATTAAGATTTAATTTATTCCAGCATTTAAAGTCTTCCAACATATTCAAAGATAATTGAATTCAGATTATCCTTAATTATGTTACTTACAGCCCTGCTCAACCTAATGCCCAAATAAGTCAGTTCTGTAAGGACCCACTTAAAATTCCAGGGCTAGAAATTAGTAGGTTTTCAAGTCGGTGACCGTGGTAGAGATTCTCCTCTAGCCCAATTAATATATGTCAAAACCTCTCCAAATTTTAACTATCATATCCAGGTTTGCTGATGGTGCTTTGCTTTGCTCATTCACAAACAATGGTGTAGTACCCACCTAAATGTGCACTGTGTATTCAAACCTCATTATTGCTCCTAATTGTAGTCGCTAATTGTTTCAATATTAAGGCAAACAATAGTGCTGCTCAATAGCTTCCTTAACAAGTGCAAAGGGAGTTTATCCTAGTCTGATAGTGTCGACCACAGGTGATTGATGGCAATAGATATTATCTATTATTTTAATAAATGCTGGCCCACATCCAAATTATTTCTGCATATATGGCAAGTAGGACTACTGTACTGTGTCATGCACATTTTGTTCATCTAACACTACAACTGCTGACTCTAATGTGGCTTCCTACAGGTTCACCCTTTCACATACATTTTGTCTGAGTTCTGTCCCTTGTTAATAAGGATGGGAAGGTGCAGACCCATGGATATTTTAATGTAACTGAGTGCCTTTTTGCATGCCAATCAGTATGCTGTACCACATAGCAAAGCCTTGCTCTTCACCCTGGCTGGAGACAAGCATTTCAGTTCATATTTGCATATGCTCATGCAAGAGTCAAAATAGTTCCTAATAATAAACACACTTAAAAAGTCCATTCTGCTGTAATCTTCTTCTTCAGCCAAGGGGGTTCACTGGTGGGTTTTTAAGTGTTGAGGAGCCCAGTTCGTGCCCTGAAGATTTTCCCATAGAACTGACAGGTGTTATCTTGGAGGAGACATAGTTGTTGACTGGACTGTTGTGCCCTTTCTTTCCTCCTCTGTTCCTTCTCTGTCTCATGAGCACATCTGTTCTCCTCAAAGGCAGATGTGGCTTACATGTCGGCATTGTATCTCCTCTTGTTACTTGCCAAAGGGCAATGAAGCAAATTTACAACATAGTCTAGGGAAACAGTGCTACTTGGAGAGCATCCTAGTCAATCCAATAAATTACTGATAATGTGTAAGGAATTTGGATAAGATTCGTCAACAACTAGGAAACAATGCCCAAAAGAGTAAATGTGAATTCTTTCAGTGCTCTCTAGAATACATAGTGCACTGGATTGATCTTGATCAAGTGTACATATTTCTTGTAAAAGTGGATGATGCTGTTATCTACCATCCCCACAAAAAGTAGTGATGCCTCACGTATTCCTTGGACTAGTGAGTCATTATGGCAAGAATAATTTCATCCAGTGAGCTATCTTAAATGTGATTTATAGAAAATGTAATTATGGTTTCAAGGAAGCAGAATTTTTTTGTTAGCTATAGTTTTGACACATGATGGGTCCAAGCTGGCCTTGGCTTGTGATGGATGCATCCACATAACAGTGCAGGAGCTATGAACTCCCATGTGATGGCTGGAGAGAGGAACCATCCATTGCATTTGCCTCACAAACATGAACAAGAGTGCAGCAGAATTATGCTTGAGTCAATAGAGAACACTCAGCCTGGTATTTGAAGTGAAGCAAGGGGAGCAGGGGGGGCACCATAGCTCCTTTCTCATCCCAGACCCACTGCTCCTCTAATTTGTATATATGATGACTGTTGTCTGATGTGTTTGAGCAATCTTTTTAAATTATATATTTTTGATCCATATGGCAGAACATGCACGCTGAACTATTGAACTGCAAGTGCAACTTATACTTTCAGATTTTGGGGTTTGCATTTGTGGATTTATTTAGTGCACTTTTTAGAAACATGGGTCAGGATTTCACTGTAGCTCACCTGAAATAGAACAGCTAGATCACTTTGCT